>NW_026991723.1:69277316-79277316 GCF_029215605.1 Mirounga angustirostris
GATTTATGGCACGTGATGTGGTCGCTGGCTCTTTGAGAATGAGAGGTGTTTGGAAGTTTAAGTCAGAGGTAGCAGTGCTCTGACTTCTGAACCTTAGCTTTGGAGGTGTGTACTTGAGCCAGAAGCCCCCCAGAGCAGCTCCTCTAGCCTTTCGAGGATTATATAAGCCCCTCATTCCCTGTGTTAAATGCCCTTTGGTTTAAAATACCTAGAGGGACTTTTTCTGGCGTTAATTCCTAACCAGCACGCTGACTCTGTATAAAGGGCGATGATAGTAGGCAACAGATATTGACTTCTGGGAGGGTGTCCTGGCTTCTTATTTACTCTGGAACTTGTTTTGTGCTTATTATGGGTAATGTGCTAAGCTAGACTTGCAGATATGAATAAAGGTAACACACACACACACACACACACACACACCCTGGTCTCAAGGGATAACAGACTGGAAGAAGGAAGTGAAAAAAAAAACAAACACATATTAAACAACCAAGTCTCAAATAAGACTAATGGAGATAAGTGTTATACAAGAGATGCACGCATAGCATTCCTCACAGATCGCAGGCCATGGCTTCCAACTCTCCAGTCTCAGCCTGGCCCACCTCTTCAGTGTCCCTTAGTGCTACTAACCTCTTGGCCCTACACACTAGCTTCCCAGCTATACGGAACTCCGTGCTCTACCTTAAATGCCCTTTTCCCTTTCAGACCTGGAAAGCTCTTCTTCCACCTTTTCTGCCTGTGGAACTCACGCACATTCTTCAGAACTGAACTCCAGTATCACTTACCTTCTCTGTGAAGGAATCCTATCAGGTCCTCCTGGACCTCTGATTAACTGGAGAAACAAATATCTGTTGAAGTCATCTCTCCCTCCTTTCTTTAAGCTTTTGCTTGCTGATCATTCTGGAGAATGTGGTCTCTAAAAGGAGAAACTGCATGATTAAAAGCCATTTCCCTTCTCCCTAAGGGAATTGCTTTATTGTTGCAAAGAACTTAAATAAAGCAAAACTTTCAAGGACTAATCCCTTAAAAGATTTTAGGCATACATCTCCTTTCATGTATGCACACATTTGCATATATGCATTTCTAATTCCTGACAGTTGCTGCCTACACTTGGGAATTTTTCCCTGGAATCCAGTGTCTCTATGATCTGTGCGAAAAACTGTCAAGCTGAGCTCAGGGCAAGCATAGGAAGGATTGTGCCATTGCATTTGTCTCTGTGAAAATGGATCTTTTATTGACTTCCAAATTAATTCATATACTGAACCATCCTGCCCCTCATTTAGGGTCCGGGGGGTGTGTAGCATTACCAGTGTAATTATGGCACATTCACGGAATGCTGGATGTTTGGAAAATAGTTCACAAGGGTCTGTTAACCAGCACAAGCTGAGAACATTTCAGCAATGGTTGATTCACTTTGTAGAGCACGGGCAACAGCATATAATATTTATGGGATTGCAAAATCTCATTAAATGAATAATGTTCCATTCCTTACTTGAATTCAACCAACATTTATTGAGTGTCGACCAAGGGCTATGCACTGTGCTAGGAATCCACTGAATGAATGAACATTCATTAAGCAACTACTATGCCAGTCATTGGTTAAATATTCCATTGAGTGAATAAACATTTGTTACGTTCCTTCTAGGGACTCAGGTATAATGTTAGGATTGAGCTGAATGGATAGCATCTTATTAAGTGTGTGTATTATGCTAGATGCCACATGTGCATTCCATCAAATGGATAAATATTAAGCACTTTCTATGTGCAACGCATCAAGACAGGCACTTTAATATGCGTGATACCACTTACTCCTTAATTATGATGGATGGGGCAAGTATAACTTTTCCATTTTATACATGAAGAGACAGAGGCAAAGGGGCTAAGATTCATGCCTAGAGTTCATAGGGACTGAGATTTGAACCCATGTCTTCTAACACTGTGTCCAGCTCTCTTTCTGTGATACCATCAAGGCTCTGTTTGTGGAACTCAACCAAGTTCTATAACATTAAAACAAATGAGAACTGATGGTGTATTGAATATCATTAAATGGAATTCTATTTCTGTAATAGTCTCAGGGCAAGAGAACTTGACCTTATTTGTTTAAGAATAGTCGTAAACACTAGATTGGAGCAGTTAAAATTCCTGTGTTCTTGAGCTCCAGCCTCTCTTCTTTGAAAAGGTTGTTGGAGTCACTAAAACTCATGTAAATTGCAATAAGGTGCAACAAGAATGATCCTGCCTGAAGACCAGAGAACTGTACTCCTGGATTTTGCTGCTGGGTTTTTAGACCACATCCTATCGTTCCTTGGTTAATTCACCTGCAAGTGCTCATTGAGTGCCTAGTTCATGCTGGGCAGCGTGTAAGTGCAGGGCGTATGATGGGATGGGGTCAGTTATTAGCTGTGTGCTAATAACTGCTGGTAGGCAAGTTAGCTATCATCTCTGAGCCTCAGGTCCCTCATCCGAATGAGAATGTCCTTACTTCTCCTTTTCCTAAACTTTCAACATTCCATTTCTCAAGTTACAAAATAAGCTTCATATTACATGCTGCAATTTATCCATCTAGTTACCTAATCTGTCATCTATCATGTGTCTAGCATCTATACTGTATCTATCATTATCTATCATCTATTTATCAATGTATCCTCTATCTCATCTGTGTAAACATTTTACAACTGCTTTTTCCTGGCCCATTATTTCTCATAATCTCACCAGCTTACAAAATAGCCATCCTTTTTTTTTTTTAATTTAAATTCATATTAACCAACATATAGTACATCATTAGTGTTTGATGTAGTGTTCAATGACTTCATTAGTTGCGGGTAACACCCAGTGCTCCTCACATCACGTGCCCTCTCCCCACCCACCTCCCCTTCTGCAATCCTCAGTTTGTTTCCCAGAGTCCAGAGTCCCTCATGGTTTGTCTCCCTCTCTGATTTCTTCCCACTCAGTTTTCCCTCCCTTCCCCTATGATCCTTTGTGCTATTTCTTATGTTCCACATATGAGTGAAACCATGTGATAATTGTCTTTCTCTGATTGACTTATTTCACTTAGCATAAAACCCTTCAGTTCCATCCACGTCACTGTAAATGGTAGGTATTCATCCTTTCTCATGGCTGAGTAATATTCCATTGTATATATGAACCACATCTTTATCCATTCATCTGTTGAAGGACATCTTGGCTTCTTCCACAGTTTGGCTATTGTGGACATTGCTATGAACATTGGGGTGGAGTTGCCCCTTCTTTTCACTACATCTGTATCTTTGGGGTAAATACCCAGTAGTGCAATTGCTGGGTCATAGGGTAGCTCTATTTTTTTTTTTTAAGATTTTATTTATGTATTTGACAGAGAGAGACATAGTGAGAGCAGAAACACAAGCAGGGGGAGTGGGAGAGGGAGAAGCAGGCTTCCCGTGGAGCAGGGAGCCTGATGTGGGACTCAGTCCCAGGACCCTGGGATCATGACCTGAGCCGAAGGCAGATGCTTAATGACTGAGCCACCCAGGCACCCCAGGGTAGCTCTATTTTTAACGTCTTGAGGAACCTTCATACTGTTTTCCAGAGTGGCTGTACCAGCTTGCATACCCACCAACAGTGTAAGAGGGTTCCCCTTAACTCCATTTTACCATTGAGGAAATCAGGGCCCTGGGAGATTAAGCAATCTGTTTAAGGTCACACAGCTGATAAATGGCAGAGCTGGGATTAAATCTTAGGTCTGTCTGACTTCAGAGCCTTGCTTTCTTCTTCATACTGTGTTGTTTCTAGGAAGTTACTCGTGAGGAAGGTGATTCTAGCAATAAAATGGCCGAGGGGATCCAGGGTAGGATTGGCCATCCAGTTAGTTTATTCTCAGTTTGCTCTAGAAGTGGACTTTAGACATTGATTTGAAACAGAAAAAAAAAAAAAAAAAATCAATCTCCTTTAGTAATCACTGAAGAAAAGCTGTGCAGACTGGCGACGTGGCTGATATCCTTGTAAATATTCTTGCTGGCCCGAGGTGGAGGAATGACACAGGAGCAGGCCTGGCTTCCAGCAGGCCCTGTCAGTTCCTTCTGCCTCAATGTAGGCACCTTTTAAGAGCCTCAGTTTCGTCCGTCTGTAAGGGAAGATTCTTTTTTGGGACACAGCTGCACTCATCAGGTCTTGTCTATGGCTGTTTTTAAAAAATATTTATTTATTAGAGAGAGAGAGAGAGAGAGAGGTAGGGGGAGGGGCAGAGGGAGAGGGAGAAAGAGAATCTCAGACTCCCCGAGGAGCAGGGAGCCTAAGGTAGGACTCAGTCCCACGACCCTAAGATCATGACCTGAGCCGAAATCAGGAGTTGGATGCTTAACTGACTGAGCCACCCAGGTGCCCCTCTACGGCTGCTTCTGCGTGCAATGGCAGAGTGTGTAGCTGTGACAGAATCAGATGCGCCACAGGTCAGCAAAGCAGAACATATTTACCATCTGGCCTTTTACAGAAAATGTTTGCTGACCCTAGTTCTACATAACGGCCTTGGAGAAAAATGATCGTATCTTCTTGTCCCTTTCCTTTCAAAAGTGCTCTTTGTCAGACCAAATGCTGTTGGCGGCTTAAATCGCTACTCGTATGTCATAGAGTTTGGATCCTTCAGCTCTCCTGCGAGTGTAATCCTGTTGATTGCAAGTCTTTTGAGTATGACTCCTAGTAACAGCACACACCCCAACTTACCCCCACCCCTGGACTTGGGCCATCCAGCTTAGAGAAGAGAGCGAGTCTCACCTCCCTTGCTCTGGGTAGCTTGCCTCCTAAGGTGGCACAGGCTTACATATGCACCACTCGCGGCATCCCTGTCTCCAGCCCCATGTGCATTGCGTGTGAGCCCTCCCCGCACCCCGGCGCTGCCACCCTCCGCACCTGCAGTTATACTTGTACATTTCAGCGTCTGACTTTGCATCCATCCTTATTAAATTCCTTCTTGAGAAATGTTGTTCATTTTTTTTTTTCTGGCTCCCTAGAATCACTTCTGATTTTGACTCTGCTATTCAGAGTATTTACCAAGCCTCCTGGCTTCACGTCCTCTGAGAATTGGCTCCGTTGGTTTTCTTCGCCCTCAGCCAAGTCCCTGCAAAAAAACCGTTGGAGCAGACGGGGATGAGGGCTGAGTCCTCCAAGATGTGATTAGAACATACTGTCCAGCTTGGCTTTGACCCTTTGGAGACTGTGGCTGAAGTGGCTGGGAAGTCAACCAACTGTATTAGTGTCCAGCACACATCTTTTTACCTTAACTACAAGATATGAGAGCTTGGGCCAAGGGGCTTTTAGACATAAAATGGCTATACATAGGACTTCCCAGTCTATTAGTCTTTGATCCTATCACAAATCAGATAGGGTTACTTGCTATAATTTATTTTTGGGGATCCTTTAATGGCTCCTAGAGATCATTGGTCCCTCTCTAAAGGTCTACATACTGCCTTTCTGAGAATGATTATAAAGTTTGGATGAGTTAGATTTTGCTGCATGGTCAGGTATTACCAGAATTTATTGAAGAGCTTCTTAGCCTTGGGTTCGTGAACTTGCATGGGAATAAATTACATCATTATTTTCATTAATCTCTACCTGAAATTTAGCATGTTTTTCAATTATGAATGTATGTAATGAATCACAGTAACATTAGCATGACCTATGATTTATCACCAATGTAAATCATATCATTTTTCATATCACTTTTGGAGCTGTTATAGACATCTTAAAATATCGTTTAAATTCAAAACTACTGGGCGCCTGGGTGGCTCAGTTGGTTGAGCGACTGCCTTCGGCTCAGGTCATGATCCTGGAGTCCCGGGATCGAGTCCCGCATCGGGCTCCCTGCTCAGCGGGGGGTCTGCTTCCCCCTCTGCCCTCTTCCCTCTCGTGCTCTCTGTCTCTCATTCTCTCTCTCTCAAATAAATAAATAAAATCTTTAAAAAAAAAAAAGTTCAAAACTACTTCAAAATTATGGTACTTCTAAGACCTGCTGCTAGATCTTGTTATTTAATGCATTAATAAAGAAGCACATATATTGCCACATTGCAGATTAAAAAAATTATTTTCATAACTTCATTTTAATCCAGGTTGGTTTCCCTTGCAATCTTCTATATTTTATTTTTTGCATTAAAAAATATTACTCTGAGAAGGGGTCTATAGGTGTCATCAGATTGCCAAAAGTGTTCATGCACAGAAAATGATGCCTGTCATGATGGTAGCAGCTGTTTCTTGAAAGCCTCAGGGGCCAGGACCCTATGCAGAACTCTCCTTTACTCAGACAAATCTCCAAAGGGGCAAAAGAACCCTTATCTCACTTTTGGTTCTTGTCTTCTCTTTGCTCAGACTAAGGTAACACTAGCAAAACTTTCCATTCCACTGACAATTTGAATAGGAAGGGTTGCCTCCCATTTTTTCTCCCTGGTCAAGCAGACCTGGGTTTGAATTCCAGCTCCCCATCTACTTCTGTGGTCCTCAATTTCCTCATTTGTAAAATAGGGATATTACCATCTACTTTGCAAGGTGGTAGTAACGTTAAGCAAGGTGACATGTATTTTTCAATTGGATCCTCTGGGAAACAGCCCATGTAATGGAGTTTGGAGTATATGCAGTTTTTTGGAGGGGTATTGCTTGTGACAGATAACAGGGGGAGGAAGCAGAGTTGGACAGAAACACCCTTTAGGCCATGATGTGCATCTGACATCTATGGAAGGAAACGGACGAGCAAGACAAGGAGAGCCTCAGAAAGTGATTCAGATCTCATGGAGTCTCTGCTAACCCAGTTGGCTGCTCTAGAGCAAAGAATACCTGTGCAAGGAGTCTCATTTTGGGTAGAAGTGGCCCATTACACCCAGTCATTGGCTAGAGGGTTCCTTTGAAAGCTGAGGCACAACCTAAAGTGTTATGGTTGGAAGCTATTAGCTTGCTTCTCTCCTTGTGGCTGAATGGCAAGCTCTCTCTTGAAGAGGGATCTGAGCAGGGCCCCTCCACATCTGTCCCAGTTTGGAAGGCTGAGCACAGCCATGGTGTTACAAGCAACACACCTCTAAAGTAATAAGAGAAATAAGCATGACTACAGCCCGTGTCTCTAAGAGAATTGCTTACCTGGTTTTATCCACACTGAGTACCGGAATCATGATTATGAGAGTCAGGTAGGGTCTTTCTAAGCTAGGAATCTTTTCATACCAGTACCTGGAATAGTTCTTTGACTTAGCACTTTATGAAGGTGACAGAGGATCTGCTGAGAATGAGTTGGGAACCGAGTCTGTACTCTGTAAAGATCATGGCAACAGCAATGATGAAAGTGACGTGTGTGAATGTAATGTCAACTACTCGTAAGGGCTGTACGTTGGCTGCTGGTATGAGGTTCTCTCTCGTATTGTTCAGGAACTGCAGCTTACTAAGTGTGGGTGAGGAGTCAGCTCTGATGCCATGATGATTCTTCTCTCAGGAGTTCTCTGGCATGTTCCATGCCATCTGACTCCAGGCAGTAGGTACTGAGACACCTGCTTCTGCCTTCAGAGACGTTATCACTAATCAGACAGTTCTTAGTCTTTGCTTAAAGACTTCCTCGAAGGAGATTCTGAAAGGGCTTCCTCACTGACTTCTGTTGCAGAGTTCCCCTTCTAAAATACCGTCTGTGTCCTCTGCCTGCTGACAGTGGATGTGGGGAGCTGTCTTTTTCTAACTTGAACACTCTGGTCTACACTCTATCTGGAAGAATATGTCTTGTATCAGGGTGACTATTCTCTGCTGTGACCCTCAGAAGAGCCTTTGAGTCCCAGTTGGCAGGAAGAATCACTCTGTGCTGAGGTATGGGCAGAATACCACTGCAGGCCCACTGCCCTTCCTGTGTAACACGTCTGACATTCTCTGACACCAGGACGTATATTTTTTTTTTTTTAAGATTTTTATTTATTTATTTAACAGAGAGAGAGAGTGAGAGAGCACAAGTAGGCAGAGCAGCAGACAGAGGGAGAGGGAGAAGCAGGCTCTCCGCCGAGCCGGGAGCCCGATGCGGGGCTCGATCCCAGGACCCTGGGATCATGACCTGAGCCGAAGGCAGACACTTAACGACTGAGCCACCCAGGCGCCCCCAGGACGTACATTTAACTTGGGCTAATGCCATTTAGTCAGTCATTGCCCAAGATTACGTGGGGCACACTGACATATAGTAGCTGCTAGATGTCTATTAAATTCCATTCCCTGTGTTTTCCTGCTGGGTCGAGTCCATTCACAGTGGACGTGAGAGATATTTGCTTCTGGGCTTCATTGAAATGACAGCCTTGGAACTTCGGACTTCTAAATGGGTTTGTGCAAATATTTTCTTCCCAGGATTGCCCTTCAATCCTCCAAACTCAGATCCCTTGGCCAGCTCCTTGGCAGTGATAAAAGTGTCATATGGGCAGTCATCCCCATAGCTGGATGGTGAGCCAAACAGCTAGAGGAAGGCAGGTGCTCATGCCAGGAAGACCAGCCACTTGCCACCTCCTCCTTGGCCGAGCCACTGCATGCCCTGGGATGACGTACAGCTACGTGGCTGGAAGAGAGCTTGGCTCTCAGAGGTCCTCCATGCTTCACTCTCCAGACTGGGCTGAACACAGGACTTTACCTCCAACAACAGTGATAATACCTTTCTCTCTCTTTGAGAAGCTCTTATTTTCCTTGCTTTATATTATTACCCAACACTCTGAGGCAAGGATGATTATTTCCATGTTGCAGATAGGGAAACAGGCTTAGGAGTCTCTTGCCCCACTGGAACAATTGGTAAGTGGTAGACCTGGGTTGTGAACACAGATGCACCTGACCCCAATGCTTGCACTGGGTTCTCTCCTTTATGCATGGAGAACCAAAAGCAATGAAGCCAGTTGTATCCAGCCTTTGGAAAGAGCATCTGCTGAACAGATGCCCAGATATGCTGGCTGAATGCCAAGAGGATATGGTTTTTTCTTGGAGATGATGGCAATCTTGAGAAAGTGCTCCATGGCAGAGTGCTTTCACCATGAGTCACTCTGCTATTCTCTTTGTGAGAGTTTAGCTAAGGAGGCATGGAGATTCACCTGTGGCTCCTACCTTTTTATGCCCCAGCAATTGAGAAGAGCAATTCTGGTAAGTAATACCTTCCCAGTAACATGGACCTTGCAGGAAGTCACGTGACCCACATTAATCAGCACCCAGCTAAAATTCAGCTGTTTATGGGATCATGTAGACTGATTTACTAACATCTCCAGATAACCTGTGTCCAAAGTTTTTTTTTTTTTTTTTTTAATCTAATGGTTACACAATGAACTCCTCCTCCTCGTTAGTTTTCAAGTTAGAAATCTAAGCACCTGATGAAGGCACTCCCAGGTTGTCCATGATCTGGCCCTTGTGGTCTTTCTCTCAGCCTCATCTCTGGACTCTCATCCTCGGCAGTTCATGCTCCAGCCGTACCAGCATCCTGGTGTTTCCCAAGCAGCTCTGCTAACACAGGCCTTCGCACTTGTTGATCCTTCTCCTGGAAAAGCCCTTCCTCACCTTGTTTACATCATCCTTGCACATCTTGCAAGTCTCAGCTCTAAGACTCCCTTCCCTGACATCATTAAGTCAGATGAGGTTCTTCCTTCTCTTATCCTCTCGTAATATCTTGTAACACCTCCATATCCAGTGTTTGGAATCATCTGTTCTCTCCTCCCTCTTCTTCGTGAGCCTGTATGAGCTCAAGGAAGGGAAATGCATCCTACTGCTCTCTGAACACTTAATCAGATAGCCGGACGCACAGTATTGGGGAAACCTTTGGGACTTTAACCTCGGGGCATATTGGAATCTCAGTTTGAGGTTGTGGGGAAGGAGAAGAGATGGAAACACGTAGAAACGGAGCCTTTATGACTGGGCCTCTCTGTGGATACCGCACTCCCCAGAGTCAGTGTCAACTAAGCTAATACAATAAATGGTAAATGCTAACTTAATGTAAGTAAACTTTCCAAGAAGGATTCATTGCCCAAATCCAAGGGCCTTAGGTTTGGGTGGGTAGGTGTGGAGTCAGGTCAAGACTCTGGGCATGGGACTCCAGACTGTGTTGAGGGGGAACAAGGATCTTATTCCTGGAGGAGAACTATGTCAGGGCTTTGCAGGATAGTAGGGCCTGGCTAACCATGATGAATTTTGTGTCAAGATTCCCACTATAGGACAGAAAATCTGAGGCAGAAGTCCCTCAAAATTCCCAACAACTTGGCAATGATTGGGAAAATGCACAGGGATAGCCAGGGATCACTAACTGTTCAGCAGGTACGGATCCCTAATTCCCCACCTAACTCAGTATACCTCTCAAACTCTCTCTGTCTCTATCTCTCTGTCTGTCTCTCTCTTTCACACACACGCATGCACGTGCGCACAATGGTATGCCTGCTGGTGGAGTGTGTATCTTCATGAGAAATGTTCCACCAGAGTAAGGTGGAGCCTGAAGCTATATCCCTTACTCAAGGCTCCAGATTGGGCCAGCAGGGACTAACAGTTAGACATAAATCACTTTTAGGGATAGAACATGAAAGAAGCCAATAGAAGATTAAATAAGTATTTAGGAGCAGGGACTCATGTTTAGTAAATTCCATGTGCCAGGCTGTGAGCTGAGTGCTTCAACGCACAGACCACTTTCTTTAATTAATTTAATTTAAATTAATTTAATATTTAATTGAAATTTTTGAGATAATTGTAGATTCACATATAGTTGTAAAACAAAATACAGAGAGATTTTTGTATACTCAGTTTTTCCCAGTGGTATCACCTTGCAAATGTATGGTATGATATCACAACTCCAGTACTGACATTGGTATCATCTTCCAGTTGTATTCACATTTCTCTAGTTTACTTATACTCATTTGTGTGTGTGTGTGTGTGCGTGTGTGTTTAGTTCTGCGCAGTTTTATCGCCTGTGTAGTTTCTGTATCTGCTGCTAATTTCAACACACATAATGCCACAAGGATCCCTTACATTGCCCCTGTGTAACTACAACCTCCTCCCAGTACTCTTTCTTAATCCTCACACTATCCACGTGAGGCAACCAAGTCTCAGAGCACTATGTCACTTGTCAAGTGTCATCTGGTCAGTAAGTAGTGAAGTTTAGATTCAGAAGTTTGTCCAAAAATATACGTCACACTCATATTCTTAATTTTTCATTTGTGTATTCATTCAGCAAATATTTATTGTGTTCCTACTGTATTCCAAGAACTATTCCAGGGACTAGGATTTCAGCAGTGAAAAGATAACCAATTCACTGCTTCTCCTGGAGTCATCATTCAAGTGCAAGAATCAGACCATGAATATAAAAATCCATATAATTATAATGTAATTTCAGGTGAGGACAATTGCTCTGAAGAAAAATAGAGGAAAGGGATGGCGGGATGGGGCATGCTATTTTAGATAGGGTGACCAAGACAGCTTGCTCTAAGGAAGTGAAATTTGAGAAGTCTTGATTAATGAGGAGTATGGGGCATTGGATTTCTGGGGGAGAAACAGCCCTGGGCAAGGAGGAGAGCAATCCCAAAGGTGCCAGGTTGGGAATGAGTTGAGCATGGTTTGGATGTCAAGGAGGCCAGTGGATCTGGACCAAAGTGAGGGAGTGAGAGTGTGAGGAACATGAGATCAGATGGAAGCAGAGCTGGATTATGAGGGCCTCAGAGGCTGTGGGAGAGAGTTTGGATCTTATTATAAATGGGAGTGGAAGCCACTGGAAAGTCTGAAGCAGAAGAAAAACATGATCTGGCTTTTAGTTTGTGAAAAACCATCCTCTGGCTGCTGGGTGGAGAATGGGCTGTAGGAGGACAAAGTTGGGAGCAGGGAGAACAATTTGGTGGCAACAGCAATAAGCCATGTGAAGGACAGGGATGGTCTGGACCTGTGTGGAAGTGTTGGACTTAGGGAGAAATGTTTGGATTCAGGATGTATTCTATCAGGGTACCCCTTAGGACTTGATGAAAGATTGGATATGGGGTGGGTTTCAGAGCAGACCAGAAAAGGGAGTCATCTTAGACATTACTAAAATTGAGTCACTACTGCCCTTTGATCAGGACATGGCAGTTCAGTGCCAGACATCAGGAATCTTATTCCAAGCGAAAGGACCACTGTAATCCAAGGCACGTTGCTTATTTTTCTCCCTCTCTGTCTCTCAACACATGTCCTGAAGTTTTAGCAGAGAGGAAAATGTCCATGAGAAGAGGACTGTTGGCCCAACCATTTAGCAGACTCACCAAATGGAACCCAGGGCCGGGCTGTGTGTTGATACTGGGCAGCTGGAGTCTGATGGGACCCAGACCCTGCCCCTGAGGGCCCACAGTCTTGGTGGGGGGAAGGAGATAGGAAAATGAAGAGACACAATGATAGTGTTAAATGCCAGAGCATGGAGATTTTTGCATGCCTGTGTGGTGTGGGAGGCAAGGGAACATCAAGGGTGATGTGTGTGGATTTTATCAAGTTGTCATGATGATGGTTGTGGGGTACATTAAGGAATGGTGCCATGGGATGAGGGGATGTTCAAGCATCAGTCTTAAAGCTTGAGAGCATGTTGTCCAGTTATAGAAAGGAGGCTTTGAATTCCCGAGATGGAGAAAAGCAACAGCAAAAAGACTGAGTCACTCTGCAGCACGGGGTACTTGGAGATGGGCAAGTTGCTCATCTTGACGGAAACACAGTATTCATGAAGAGGGAGATGAGGCTGGAGAGGTAGGCTGAGGTCAGCTCCTGACATCTGGTTAAGCTGCTTGGACATAATCCTGATGGTAACTAGAGTGGGTTGGAGCACTCAAAGTTCTTAAGGAAAGGAATTTCTTGGTTAGATTTAAATTTTGAAAGTTTATTCTTGCCAAATAAGAGCTTCATTTGTTAAGGTCTACATCTTTCCTTGGGTGGACAAAAAGGAGACACTCTGGCCTCAAGCTCAGCAACCTTGCTGGGCATTCCAGCTTAAACTTCCATCTTGCCTGACGTAGCCCTACGGGTTATAACAGGTGAACTGTCTAAGAAGGGACAGTTGTTTCACTGAAGCAGTGTGCACATCTGTCACTGTGGTAAGTGAAAGTGCCTATCTGCTTGTCTCACAGGCAGTGGGGTCTGGTGCAGGGGGGGCCTGAGTGGGGGGACAGAGGGGTTCTATACCAGGACCCTCGGTCTGGAACTCCGGGCCCCTCCCTGGAGGCTGTGGGCTTTGCTCCCTGTGTGGTCTCAGACTCAGCCCCTCATCTCAGTTTCTCCATCTGGAAAAATGGGAGAACAGTCTGTAACTTCTTAGGATCCTGCAAGAACGATCATATGTGCAAGATTTGGAGACGGCAGATGAAAGGCTTTCTCAGATGTGCTCTGCCTGCAAACAGGACTCGAGCACAGTGGGCAGATAAGACCAGCTGGAGAGAAAGAGTGAAGACACGTGTGTGGTAGATAAGCTCAGCCTTTGCTCTTCTTTCTTCTTCTTGGGGTCACAGAATTGCTTGAGGTCCACGCTGGGAGAGGTCTTTGCCGGGGCAACAGATTCTCCCACCTGGCTGGTAAGTTTTTGCCCCTGTGAAATGGAGCTGTATGGTCCATCTCTCCCAGCGTGATTGTAGAATAGTGCTTGGCCCATTACAAGTGCTTAATAAATATTTGATACCCAAAAGGAAAAAAAAAAAGTATTAAGCGGTGCGGCTTTTCAGATGCACAGAGCTCATCAAATTCTCCAGAGGCAGCAAGGAAAGAGCCTAGAGCATGGGATTTAGAGCTGGCCTGGTGTGATTGCAAAGATTTTTTTAAAAATTTATTTATTTGAGAGAGAGCGAGCACGAGCAGGGGGAGCGATAGAGGGAGAAGGACAAGCGCACTCCATGCTGAGGGAGGGGCTTGATGCGGGGCTCAATGTGGGGCTCGATTCGAGAACCCTGAGATCACGCCTGAGTCGAAGTCAGACATTTAACTGACTGAGCCACCCAGGCACCCCTAGACTGGCGTAGTTTCAAGTCAGGTGTCCAGTGGTTACTAGTGATGAGATGTTAGGCAAGGTCCTCACAGAAGTGTGGTTTTCTCATCTGGCCCATGGGACTTTGACCCTCTGTCTTCTCAGATTGCTCTTCTGCTGGTGAAGGTAATATAAGATCATGTGTAAAAGTGAGTGGCACATAGTAAGGTCTTCAGTGCCCAGTGGTTGAGTCTCCTTTGCTTTGCTTCCATTGCTTGTATTGCCATGAGGATGCGTAGTCAACAGTCACTCTGTACAACACTTGCCGAACATTGGGCATATGTCCATACTACTTTGAAACACTCGGCAACTCTACGAGGATGGTACTGTCACTTTCCCTATTTCACAGATGGGGAAACCATCAAGGGGAAACTGAGGCACATAAAAGCTAAGTAACTCTCATGGGTAAACGGGGGCTGAACAGCGGTCGGAACCCAAGCCCTCCAGCCAGAGTGTGTGCGAGGGGCCTGCTTGTCAGCTGCTACTCTTCAGTGGGTGCTCCCTTTGCCAATGCCAAGTGCTCCACGGCTGGTGCCTAAAGTGCCCTGCCCCTGCCCAGAATATCTGGGACCCCCAAGCCCTTTGGAGTCCTTGATTCTTTCACTTGCTGGAAATAGTGCAAAGAGTTCTAACGAGACTGTCTGACCAAAGTCCTCTCTGCCCCTCACAAGCTTTGAGGCTTCATCTCCCGAAGCCCCAGTTTTTGCACCTGTAACACAGGAGTATCTGAGCTAGTTGTGGTTATTGTGAGAATAAATATGGATATGGCGTTTTGAATTTTAAAGTAATGAGGACTCCCATTGACTGGATGCCCAGAATGTGCCAGGCCCTTTCCTCGCACTCTGTAGGCACCAAGGACCCACACCCCTATGCCCGATACCACCCTGTAAAGTCTTTCTCCCGCCCCTGGGCTGCACTGCAATGTGGGCCTCAGAGTACTTGGTGGCTCCGCAGGCGCTGTTCCATCGTCGGCCCTTCTGTCTTGCTGGCAGAGTGGTGGCGTCTGAAGGTTTTCCTCACTCCCTCATTGACAAGGGAGATGGGCATTGAGGGATTTGAGAAGCCCAGAGGTGTGCTTTTGTGCCCCCAGCATGATCCTGGTTAATAGCTCTGAGGCAGGGTCATTTCAAATACTGATTTGTTTTTGTCTCCGTGGATTTTCCTCTTTTCCTTTCTCTTTCACTTTCCCCCGTTCAAGTTGGTAGAAGTCTGCAACTCCTTATCTCAGAGGTTTATAACAGGAGGCTCATGATGGGAGGTTTGCGGCCTAAGCTAAGTGTTGAAAAGCAACGTCCTTCAGGGGTCACGTAGGTGAGATAAAAGCAAAACACAGAGGAAACAGGCTGTGCATAAATCTAATGAGCAGTGGTGGAGGGGTTGGGGCAAAATGAAGAGTGCGTGCTATGTTGGCGTGGAATGGTCAACTACGTTTCTGGTCCGAGAGAGGCCAGATCTTCGAGCTTTTCAAAGAAGAGACAATTCTGGATCTCCGTGTAAAATCTCCTGATTTAACATTTTGCAATTAATTCAACTTAGATTTTTAAGACAGGCACAGGTCTACACTCTGCTGAATAAAACCCATCCTGACAGTTGTAGGTAGGCCTTTGGTGTGGCCAAGGGATACAGGGTTTGAGGAGAGAAGGATTCCCCCAGATGAAAGACAAATTCACCCAGGCTATGGGCAGAGAGGGGTTGTCAGTGTGGATTCTTTGAGCAGAGGGATCTTTACCTTGACCCCTGAAGTACCCTAAGCATATGGTAAGACCTTAGAGGGGATCTCTTCATGGTTCACCCAGGAGGCTAGCAGTATACCAGGGCTCCCCTATCCAGAAAACCTGCTGTCACACAGCAGGGTGTTAGATGCAAAGGGACCATGTAGACTAGACAATGGGGGGGGGAGGGTGGGTGTCTTAGGAGAAAGGGCTCTGGGCAAACCATTATAACCACAGAAGGATCTCCATAATAGCTTGGTACCAAGTGAGACCCTAGAGTCACTGAACAACCTCAGGAAATGAAGGGATCCTAAAGAAATGTGAGATTGAATTTCTTTCATTCTGGTAGGAGAGAGCTCAGGAGATCAACATTAAGTTGAATTGTATAAAGTACAGTGTGCTCTTTCACTCCCACCTGAGTTTGAATCCCACCAAGATTCATATCTTCATGCTCATAGGAGATGCTGTAACATCCTTCTTCTTCTTTTTTTTTTTTTTTAGATTTTATTTATTTTTTTGACAGAGAGAGACATACCGAGAGCAGGAACACAAGCAGGGGGAGTGGGAGAGGAAGAAGCAGGCTTCCTGCAGAGCAGGGAGCCCAATGTGGGACTCGATCCCAGGACCCTGGGATCATGACCTGAGCCGAAGGCAGACGCTTAACGACTGAGCCACCCAGGCGCCCAACATCCTTCTTCTTAATTAATTCGTGTGTGTGTGTGTGTGTGTGTGTATGTGAGGGAAAGCTTTCTCAAAGTCTTTCACAGAAGTAGTTCCTCTTGTCACCTTCCAGTTGGTGGCTTTATGTCTTCCCATTGGGGACTGCTGATCTCCTCAGATTCTTGGGGTTCTTCAGCCATTTGCTCAAGATTGCCCTCTGGGCACTCCAGCCAGTGGCCCCTCACAGCATACTTTGCCCAGTCTCTTGATGCTTGGTTCTCCCATTTCTTTTTCAAGACACTTTTTCAGAGGCCTTCATTAAAGACGTCATTCTTTGAGGTTATTCTGAATAGGTCTCAGAATGGAGGGTCCATTTCATGCATTGCTGGCAAACTATGTCTTTTGGTCTCTTTCCGCAATTTAGCTAACATATACAGAATGCCCTGCATGCCTCAGGCACAGGGCTGGGGCCTGGGGATGCAGACGTGAATAGGCATGGTCCTTGCCCTTACAGAGTTCACTGTCTAGTTTGGAGGTAGAAGCATCAACAGATAGCTGTAGTGTACCACAGAGATGGCTGGTAGTGGTGTAAGTGATGATGACAGGGGCAGGGAGGGGAGGCAACAGACCACCCAAGGAGTAGAAGGATACTGTGACCTTTTAAAGAAGGATGAATGAGAGTTCTCACACTGAAAAATGGTATTGACCTGGATCGGGCGGGGGGGAAATGGAGGGATGAGGTCATGGGTACAGTGCTTGCAAATTACGGAGGGAAAGGAAACAGAGATGTTTGACAATACCAAACTACTTAGTGTGTGTGGCAGGGACAATGTGTGTGTTCACCAACACTCCTGTCCCTTTCCTCTTAGGGAGCTTGACTATACTTCCCAGCCTCCCTTGGAGTTAGGCAGGACCCTGTGACTAAGTCCTGACCAGTGAAATGTGTACAATCTCCCACATTCTTTGTTTCCTATTCCTCTGGTTTAATGAAGAGAACTTCAAGGACCAAGAGGATAATAATAGAACCATAAGATAGATAGAGCCAGGGTTCCTGAATGAGTGTGGGAAACATGGACCTAGTCAACCACCCATTGGACTTCAGTGTGAACTAGAAAATAATCTGTTTGTTAGATCACTGAGATTTGGGGGTCATCTGTTTCAGAAGTTGTTCTAACCTGACTAGTCAATGCACCTACAGAATAGGGTCCAGGGAGGGAGGAGAAACTGGGAAAGATACTGAAGAGGAAGGCTGGGGCCAGGCTAAGAAAGGCCACGAGTACCAGTCTGAGGAGCATGGATGGCAATGGCAGATTAGTAAACATGTTTAGGATATGGGTTGGTTAGAAGTGGGAATGAAGGTAGCCATGATAAGGCAGTTAGATTTAGCCAGATTTCCCAGAGGATTAACTCTTAAGTCAAAGTTATGGACACTATGTCCAAGAGTATCTTATAGCTGAAAGGCTTATAACCAGACTCATCAGCACCATGGTTTGCCTCTCAAAGTCCTCCTATCAAGTCAGAGAAAACCAAATCAACAATATTGTCTAATACCTACTTTGGCTCAAAAATTTTATCACACTCATTAGATGGTGTCCTTGACGACTGAAATCCCCACCAGAAATTCTACCTTTTGATGACAATTAACACCCTTAACATGAGCAAACTGAAGACATTTTAGAAGTCTCTCTTGAGAGGATTCCTGCTCATCTCGGCCAAATGTGGGGAGGTGGGGAGCCCTAAGATGATTTGTTTGACTTAAGAAGTCCAAGGTAGTTGGAGAACTGTTTCTAGCAAATTTATATATATACACACAAGCACAGAAATCTTGACAGTACAGTCTGAGGAATGTCAATCCTGTTGACTCATCAGTTATGAGATGACCCTTGAGTTTGGAAGAAATCCTTTTATTTGCTTCATGGTACTGGGAAAGAGCTAGAATGCTTTGGCATTAACAGTGTTTTCTGGCGTTGCACATATAGCAACAAGGAAGTCAGGCCAAGGCAGATGTTACTTCCTAGAGAGAAACCAGATTAAGAGTTAAGAACAAGAGAATGAGCAAGCTGGTGTGTGTGACTAGGGCTGGAATTGTTTTCTGAAAGGTTGTTCATAGGCCAGTGGGCATTTCACTGTTGCCTACAAAAAAGATCACAACCTGTACAAAAGGAATACCTCTTAATGGGTGTTTGTTTGGTTTAAGATTTTATTTCAAGTGCAAGAGCTGATGCAAGAGCTGAATCAGAAGAAAACACTTGATAAAAGTGATGTAATTGCACTACAGAGGAAGAGATGAGGTTTGTATGGCACTTGTATTTATTCTGTGCCTGTAAGTTGCCAAGCTCCACGCTAGGTGTTTTACATTATTATCTTGTTTAATTCTTACTAGAACTCTGGATTAACCTGACCCTATTCCCATGTCAGAGAGGCAGACGCCGAGGTACAATCAGAGTACTGATTGCCTAGGTAGTCCGCCTTGTAAGTGGTGAGGGCCAGGGGGTGAATCCAGTCTCCAGTCTCAAATCCAGTGTCCTTTCTACTCCAGGTGTGGTGCAGTATGGTCAGGATGCAGAGTCTCCATTTCCCTGTTCTCCCAAGTGATGTCAAAGCTGTTTTTCTTGCTAACTATCTCCTTTGATCAGCCTGTATATTCCCCCCTTTCCTCTGCATTTAGCGTCTTTGGGGGGTGGCCATGCCTTTAGTCTCCAGAAGAGCACTGTATCCCCTTTGTCTTCCACTCTGTGGTTGAGCACACCCTGGACCCCAAAGCCTGCCAAGGTTTTCCCACTGGAAGGCCAGCATTCCAGTGGTGCCTAGGATTTGCCATGGCAGTGCCTTAATGGGGCTGGGGCTGATTCTTCAGGCTGGGGAGTTCTGGAGGCCCCCATAAAGCTGAGTGTCATGGACAGATGGTAACTTGTGACTCATAGCATCTGTTGGCGTCAGCCGTCAGGGAGACCACAGCCAATTGATTCTGAGAGCCTCCTGGCTGAATAAGGCCTGGCCACTGCTGGAAACCAGACCAGAGTTATTGGCAGTGCCAGGCATTCTTTAAGGAAATGCAAGTAATTTAAGATAATCCGTGGGCAGGATTTTCATCCTGGGTTCCCCAATTTCCCTGAAGAACTGTGTGCAATTGCCAAATGATAATGAAAAAAGCAGTTTAAGATTTCCTTTGAGAAATGGATGCCTTACGGTGGGAGTTGGAGTAACCCCATGATAGCATGAGAGACAAGAAGGACAGTATGATTTGAAAGCCAGAGCTTTGGTGTCAGCAAACCTGGGTTCAGCTCCCACCCTTAACTCTTACTAGCTGTGTGGCTTTGGACAAGTTGTTTGCCTTCTCTGAGCCTCAGGATCCCTAGCTATAAAACGGAGATACTACTACTTGTCTTCCAAGACTGTATATAGGAGACTTAGCACAGTACATGGATTATCATGGAATTCTAATCAGCATTCCTTTCCCTTCTCGTTCTGTTTTGGGTCCCTACTTGCTGAAAGGTTGTGTTCTAAATACAAGGTTAAGAGGAAACTTGCTATGGGTCATGCTTAAGCAAGTTTCCTGATGGCCCATTTCCATGGTAATGAATACTATGTTACCACATCCATATACTTGTCACTCTGACATGGTGCACATTGACCTGTAGCTCCATGGATCTCAGGCCAGAAGAGTACCAGCTCACCCTGGCGATCCTCAGACCTCAGCACTGACACATATCTTCATAGTGAAGACAGACTCATTGATGTGCTTGGACAGTTGTTTCTCTGCCTGGAACTTTCTGCTATGCAGATAGTACCATTCAAGGAAATTACCCCAGGCCAGTACTCCTGCCTCCCAACAGGGCTCTTGCTAATAATTCAGAATTACTATCTTCCCTTGATTGATTGATTGTTTCCTTCACTCTCTCATCCATTCACATATTTATTCTCTGAATGGCGACCGTATGCTAGCTCTGGGTGTACAGGGATGGACAAGACTAGTGTCAATCCTGCCTTCGAGGAGAACCCAATCTAGTGGAGAAGACAAAGTGGCGGGTGGGTCCACCTGAATGCCAGGAATGCTAAAGGAGAGAAGATAGTAACAGCCTGAGGGCGGGGGGAGGTGTCAGGGGAGGTGCTCTGTGACAGGTGATGTCTGAGTGGAGCCCAGAGTGACAAGTAGGAATCAAGTTGACCCATATTTCTGCCCTTTTGACCTCAGGTCGGACTGCCACCCCCTGAGCAGAACATTCGGCTCTTCCATCCTCTGGCCCGTTTCAGTCTTTGGCCTCAGCAATCATGCAGCTTGTGACAAGCCCCATGGTCCATGCATGCTGACCACTTGCTCTCTGCTAAGTTTGTGAGGCTCTCTTATGTCACTTGTCCACAGCCCCATAACAAGTTTCAGAGCTGAGTTTTGAACTGATACAGTCTGACTCCTGAGTCAGGGCTGTGGATGGCAGCAGTTGATTATCTTACTTTCTGCACCATGTCAAGGGTTAACTCTTGCCTTGTGCTGGAAGAAGAACTGGCAGATTGCTGGGCGAGCTTAAAGTCCATCCTTATTGCAGCCTTAGCAAAGATTCCCAGACCCTTTCGCTGACAGGGCTCTCCTCAAAGAAAGTCATTCTCAGCAGAGACGTGCGTGCAAGGATCCAGTTTATTTGGCTCAAGTCAAGGATTTCCAGTCCTTAGTTGAGTTGTAGCTTGCCTGGGCCCACCTCGGCTCAGGAAAAAGCCTGTGACTGAATGGTCTGCCTCCTTTTTTGCCAGCATTTTGCAGTGTTGATAGGGCCAGGCGTTCTGGATGGCGATTCCAGTTGTGTATATTTCCGAACGCTCACAATTCTGACATCTGGAACCCTGCAGTCCGAGTGTGTACCCGCGTGGTCATCTGTTGCCGCGGTGCCCAAATAGTTCTCCTGAAAAACAGACTGGCTGCTAACCCATTTTCTGCTGTTGTTTTTAAACAAGTGTTTCCCAAAACTATTTCCTAATAGTGGCAGGTTAGGAGAGGAGAGAAAATAAAACAGAACAGGATTGTGGAATTTACTGGGAAGGAAAAACAAGAGATAAACCACCTCCACCACCCACCGCCACGACTAAAAAGCCTGGGCTGTAGCTCTGGGCTTTCCATAATTTGGAACCAGAGTTTCTGAGCTGGTGGTCTTTCTCTGGCAAAGGTGATTTTTTAAAATTTTTTAATTAGGCTGGGGGATTCTCTTCACCTCTTTGGAAGTTCTCAGACAGTAAATGTGAAGTTGTACACACCACATGGTTTGGAAATAATCAGATGTGGAAGGATGCAGGTGTGAAGATGCTGGGGACCGCTGGGTCTCAGGGCAGGAGCTCCTTATTCTGCATGATGAATGGCTCCCTCCCCATGGGTCTAATTCAGTCCACCTGATGGAGTCAGCTTCTTAGATTGGTTCAGAGGCACCAGAAGCATAGCTCCTAAAATCCCAATAGCCATCCCTGACTCTTCCCCACCTGCAGAGACTGGGAGCTGGCTCAGGTTTATCAAGTTCCCACTGCTCTCCTACAGGTTTCTGTGTCTTTTGTGCTTTGTTGAGAATATATGTGTATGTGTGTATGTATATTTTAAAATATATATATTTAGAATATATATAAATACATGCTTTCAGAATATATGTTTAGAACCTATATGAAATAGTAATACTTTACATTATTTGTATATATAATATATACAAATATACGTATTTGTAGATGTATATATGTGTATACATACACACATATATGTATATGAGCCATCCTCTCTTTGTAATTCTATTACATATATATACACACATATACATATATATACTGTATACACACATGCACACACACATGCACCCTCCATTACTTCAAGTAACTGCTTGGGAAAGAAAGAAGTATTCTCTATATAAAATTTAAATGATATATATAAATTAAATTTTAATTTTATATATAGAATGGTTCTTCAAATCCTTTAAATTATATATATATTTATAGCCCTGTAAAGCGACGATGGCTCCTGTACATATGTGTGTGTGTGATCCATATACTCCTTCCTGAACAGTTACCCCCCGCCCCCCCACACACCTTGTATATGTGGTTTCTTTCTTTTTTTTTTTTTTAAAGATTTTTTATTTATTTATCTGAGAGAGAGGATGGGAGACAGAGAGCATGAGAGGGGGAGGATCAGAGGGAGAAGCAGACTCCCCGCTGAGCAGGGAGCCCGATGCGGGACTCGATCCCGGGACTCCAGGATCATGACCTGAGCCGAAGGCAGTTGCTCAACCAACTGAGCCACCCAGGCGCCCCGTATATGTGGTTTCTTCTTCGCCAAGCTGCCATACTCCTCAGCAGGCATGGGTCATCCCACACTGGCTCTCCTTTCACGAGGGCTATACCTCCGATGAGAGGCAGAAGAAGTTCATGGCCTTTGTAAAATCTCTCACTTGCTTTGCACTTGGGCAGTGTGCAAAGTGTTCTCTCTCTACGAGCACCTGGCTTCCCATACCCTTTGACCCTCACATAATTACCACCTTGTTTTTCTTCTTTACAGTTTTTCTACAGAGTCCCCCTTTTTTTTGGTTGTTGTTAAATGAAAAATTTAATGTGTAGTTCAAGAGAAATTCAGTCAGTATGTTGCAGATTCATTTCCAGTTAAATCATCTGAAGTCGTTTTATAATCATAGTTTGGCAGCCAGGGGACCTTGGAGGCTTTTTTTTTCTGGCCCTTTGACTTGAAGTCAGGACCTTCTGTGCTGTGTGGTGCTGAGTGCTCTGGACTCCCCAGCAGGCAAGTGACAGTCTACAGGGCAGCACCTGGGAGATGGAGCAGGGATTGTGTTAACTGCTTTGCCAGTGGTGCAGATGCCTGCTTTCTTGCCATCTATCTTGCCATCCCATGCTCAGTTTGCCCATCTATAAACTGAGGGTACTCCCCGCACCTACTCCCTTTTCTTTAAAATGGAGATTATAATAGTACCTTTAAAATGGGGCTAATAATAGTACATACCTCTGGTGGCTAAGAACACCTAAGCTATCTAGAGAACGTGCTTAGCAGGTGGTCTGCTAAGAGTTCAGTCCCTCTCTGACAGCTGTTCTTGTCAGCATCATTGCCAGCAGCTAGAAGGTTCTCAGTGTTGAGGACACCTTCTAGGTGCCCGGTGCTGTGCCGGCTGCTCCAGTCTGAGTCCTGTGCCTGGTGCCGTCACCCCCACCTCCTAGCTCTCTCTGACCTTGCTGAGTGCTCTCTCTTGTTGCACACATCTCTCTTCTCTTGACTTTCCCTTACAGGTTGCAGATCTGGGCTCTGCTCCAGGGAGAGCCTCTTTCCTTTCTCCACTCCTCTTGAGCAGATGCATCTTTTTCTGTCGATTGAACAATGTCTGTGCTGTATTTCTGGCCCTGACTTCTGCCCTGAGGTTTAGGTGCGCATATCCATACTCACTTGATGTTGCCCAGGTACCTCTGGCTCAGCAGATCCACACCTAAGCCTCTTACCTCCCCCTGCCTCCCACCTCTCTAGGCCCCCAGTCAGCCCCTTCTGCTCTGGTCCTTGCTTCAGTTAATGGCACCACCTCCCACCTAGTCACTAAAGCTAGGGCGCCCACCTTGATGACTCTTCAGCCACCCAATCTAATAAATTACCAAGTCCTGTGATTCCATTGATTTCATGCTTTTCAAATCAGTCCCTTCCTCCCCATTTCTGTAGCTCCTGCACTGGTCCATGCCCTCAGTAATTCTTCCTCACATTTTTCCTTGGACCCTGGCTCTGTTTGCCCTTTGGCCTCTCTTCCACTTGTGGCTGGGGCCAGCTGTCTGCGTCTAGGTTAGAATCATGCCACTCCTCTGGCTGCAAAGAATTGGTTGTAATTCTTTCTAAAGAATTATGATCAAACTTCTGAATTTCGTACCTATTTCATTCAGTTTCATTGAATTCAATTAAGTTAATTTCATTCAACACCTACTCCCATCCATTCATTTTTTTTTATTTAAAGATTTTTATTTATTTCTTTGACAGAGAGACAGCGAGAGAGGGAACACAAGCAGGGGGAGTGAGAGAGGGAGAAGCAGGCCCCCTGCGGAGCAGAGCCCGACGCGTGGCCGATCCCAGGACCCCAGGATCACGACCTGAGCCGAAGGCAGATGCTCAATGACTGAGCCACCCAGGCACCCCTACTCCCATCCATTCGTAATAAGTAACTTACCCTCATCCTTCGTTTAATCCTCTACCATCAAATACAAGTTTCTGGGTTGTAATAGCCCGGCAACTCCCAAGTGGGGCCTGGAGCTACCATCCGAAGGAATATACTGGGACAACATTCCAAATCTATTTGCTGTTTAATAAACTCAGGGCTTTCGGGAGATGAAGGAGTAGGTGCTCCTCTGCACTCTCCCCAGCATGCCAGCCGCATGCTTGATAAGCAGAGAGTGCTGCAGATCTGGAAACTCAAGCTCTGTAGGGGTCTTCATATACCAGTTAGCATTGGTCACACAAGGTGGAGTGTGACATTTCAGGACTTCACTGAAAAACAGGCAGGCTAATTCTAGGCAGCCAAGGCAAGCCTCTTGACCTGTTCTTCCCTTCTCCGCCAGGACCAGAGCAGAAGAGGGGTGTCCTCATGTCCCACCCAGAATGGCAGGTGTTCTGTGGGGGAGTGAGGATTTATGGTTCGAGGCTGCCTGCCAAGGTGGGCACCAGCTCTCTACTTTCTCTGTCAGCCGGGACCAGGCATTCCACTCTGCCCCCTCTACCTTTGTATACCAAGAGTAAAGGGATTGACCACCATCAGTGGCCTTCAATGAGCCTAGCTCCACAACAGTGGAACCCACTTGTGACCGGAACCCAGACTGATCTCAGAGGAAGTGGTGCCCATGTCACCTACTTCAGAATCTAGAACAAAATAGGGTGAGGGTCTTTTGAGTGTTGGAAAACTTCCTTGCAAGTTCATTAGAAGATCCACATGCCAGGTAGAAAGGAAGGCATTGGAGAAAAATAGCCTGAATGTCTTCTCTCTGCTGTAACCTCTGGTTTCTCTGGCTGCTGACTCAGCTTTTCCCCTGGACTCCTGTTACAGGAATATCTCTAAGGCAGTATAAACCAAGTTACATTGATGTCTGTACCAGCTGCCGAGGGATCCTAGAGAGGGAGGGATGAACTTTGCCTGGGTTGGAGCAGGGGATGGGAGAAGGGTGGGATATTTACAGTGGGTTTTAGAGCACGAATAGGAGTTTTCTAGGAAGAGAAGAAGGAAAAGCAGAGACTGTAAAGACGGTAACATATGCAAAATCATGTTTAAAAACTAGTAAATGAGTTCAGCCTGACTGGGGCCTAGGGAGGAGCAGGGGGAATAGATGCCCCAGAGGGTGACGAGCTAAAAGTTATGGAAGCTGAGAAGCCTAGACACTCTCCTTGCAGTGCAGAGGGACCTGAGAGGGGTGAAGTAACTTCTGCAGCAAGTTCAAGTTGACTGGAACCCTGCCCTTTTCCCTTCTGACCCATGCCCTTTCATTTTCTGTCTTACTTTCTCCACCCCCCCGCCCAGCCCCAGTGATTTCAAACATTTGAGTGAGTGAACATCTCCAGTCCAGAAACCCTTCTGAGAAAACAAAACCCCAAAATCAAACCAAAACAGAAACGGGATTGTCACTCCCAGAAGCATGGAGAGGAGAGGCATGCCCGGGCAGGAACCCAGCTGTAGATGGGCTGGGTGGCAGCGAGGGCTGACCAGAGATGTTCGCGGGCTTAAGCTGAAGAAGACCAGCCCCAGGGCTCTCCTTGTGTGTTGCTTCTCCTTTCCAGGGGGAAAGGAATCTCAAATATTTGTCATGAAGAGGAAATCTTGGCTGGCCTCAGAAATCACAGATAATTAAGAGACATGATTTATCATTGACGATGTTTCCCGGGCACAGCCAGAGTGTGAGTAAGTGTTTTTCAGGCTGCCTGGGAAGGCTCTGTTCGCACGTCAGAGGTCTCGCTCTGCCCTCAGCTGGGACACCAGCAGAGAGGCCTCTGGGTCTGTCCGGGAGCCATTCCCTGCCAGGGGGACGGTGGCCCTGGTCGTGCACTGGGCAACACACCTGGGTTCTCTGAGGCTCACTATCCTCATTTGCAGAGTTAGCACAGAGGTTCTCCAACGGGACAGTTTTGCCCCCTGGGGACACTTAGCAATGTCTGGACAATATTTTTGCTTGTCATAGCCTGGGGGAGAGGTACCACTGGCATTTGGTGGAGAGGAGCCAGGGTCGCTGCTAAACATCCTACGATGCACAGGACGGTCCCTGGAACAAAGAATTATCCGGCCCCACATATCAGTGGTGCCAAGCTTGAGAAAGCCTGAGTCAGAGCAATGATGTAGCCCCAGAGTTGTTGACAGGGTCAGTGAGATCACGCATCTGTACTGCCTAGTGCAGAGAGGGCCCTGCTTAACCGTACTCGGAAAAGTGGTGCCTACAGTTGTTTCTCTTGGAAGGCCATAGAGCCATCAGTCTGGGGTAGTTCTGAAGGAGAGATGCCAACTGGGGAGAGAAGGGGGCTACCTTCTCCAGAAACCCTCTTTCCTGCCCTCTCTCCCTCCTTCCTCCCTTCCCTCCCTCCCTCCCTTCCTCCTTCCTCAAATAATTACAGAGTACCTATGAGGAACTAGAAACTTGGGAAGCAATGGTGAATGGAACCAAAAGGCCCCTGTCCTCATAGGACTTTCATTCTAGAGAATTTCTGATTAACAGATGCATCATGCTATATCAAATGCTAGAAATTTCCTATAAAGGAAGAGAAAGCATTGTAAGGGGTGGCAGGCTGTGTGCATTACTGCAGAAGGTGAGGGCAGGCTTCTGGGTGCGGTGGCGTTGGGAGCAGAGACCTGGACGAAGTGAGGGCAGGAGTCCGCCAGAGCCGGCACCCTCCTCTGATCTGGAGCTGCTCTCCTGGTCCTGAGGGTGGCTGGCAGCCCTTCTCAGATGACTCCGCTGATGCTGGCTGCAGTGAGGGTCCTGGGCCAGCTCTGTAGGTGTGGAGCCCTGCAGGGAGGTCAGGGAGATTGGCCCACCCTGTGGCTGTGTTTGCAGCAGGAAGGGTGGGGGTTTTTAGTTGATTAGGGTCCATGTGCTCAGGCCCTGGCTTGAAGAGAACCTGGCCAGGTGCCCAGGGGGTAGGCTGTTGGCTCTTGGTCTCCCTGAGGGGGGGATGGGGCTATTTGTACTCCACCCCCAGGCCCTGGCAGCCAACTCGGGGCTTCCTGCCACAGCAGAGGCAAGGCCAGCTTCCAATTTCATGAGGAGTGTGTCTGGAAGTGGGCCTTTGCCATGGGGGGGTGGGGGGGAGTGAGAACATTAAAAAAAAAAAAAAAAAGACACCACTTTTTGACTGCTTTCTTTATAGGTTCCCAGGGCTTTTTTCCACTGTGCTTCTTCCCATGCCTGCAAGAGATTATTAAGGAAGACGCAACAGGGCGGGGTGTTTGTGGGGCAGAGGAGGTGCACGGGCTTGGGGAGAGGGCGGGGGGATCAAAGTTATCTCCATTTCACTAACATCTGTTTCCCCTGGGCAAGTGCTCGCTGCATGTCTCTGGCACGGCCAGGCCAGGACGACAGTGTGGTCTCATGGGAGTTGCGTGCGGAAGGGACACCCTCGTCTGTGGTGCTGGCCTGAATGCCTAGCGTAGAGCTCTGTGTGTTCTAGTAGGTAGGGCGCCATGAACACTTGCAGAAGACGTATCAGGGGCTTACGGAGTAGTTGGGGGGAAGCAACCAATGACAGGCAGCCCTCCTCTGCGGTCCTGTAGGGAAAGAGGGTTTGCAGAAGTGGCCTGGAGAGGAGGAAAGGCAAGGCCGGGGCAGGTGGTCCTGGAAGTACTGAGGGGGCCTTTCCTAGAGTCATGACAATGGTTGCATTGGGCAGAGCTATCCCTAAATGCCAGGCTTAGGGGACAATGGGGAGCCATGGAAAGTTTTGGAGCTGGGGGTGCAAGAAGATGAAGGGGCTATCCCTGGCTCCCTACCTGGCTTGGGGGCACCCGCCCATTTCCACTCTGCCAGTTCATGGCTCATGCAATCTCAGACTTGCAACCTTAAGGCCCAGCCTCAGCATCTCCCCCTGCAACTGCTTCTTCACCAGCCCTCAGGTCAGTTGTAGAGAATGTGCTTGAGCACCTCTCGTGACGGGGTGCTCTCTACCACCCCACACTGTAGTACAGAGATTGCAAAATGATGACCTGCAGGCCATCTGTCTTTCAGACTGGCTTTGTTTAGATTAAATTAATCCTCAACATTTAAATATTGGATCTTATACCCAAAAGTAGAAGTTACATCTGGCTGATCTTGAAATGAGATGATCTGGCCACGCTGGGTGGATGTTCTCAAATGGCAAGGCTTGGCTGAAGCTGAAGAGCAGCTGCCCCTTGAGACAGAGTGTGAGCTCTCCAGCTTTCTACAGTTTCCACCCTTCCCATCATGCCCACCACAGTGGAAACTGCCTGGCACCTGTGGCCTTTGGGGCTTATGAAATAGACCTGGCATTTCAGTCAGTCAGATGTGAGTGCAAATTCTGACCTTGCCACTCACGAGTTGTGTGGTCAGTTAACTGAGCCGCCCCAGTTTTCCCATCTGTAAAATGGGATCATAGCTCTTACCTCTTAAGAGTTATTGTGAGGACTAACTACAGTGATTTAGCAGAGTTAATACAATTACTAGCAGAGTGTCTGGACAGTGCAGGCAATTATAAGTGGCAGTTCTCATTTTTATTGTTACTGCTTTACTCCCTGGATCTGGACTTCAAAGGCTCTTCCTGCATGGAGTCTTCCTGACCTACACTGAGTAGGGAGTACTAGGGCCTTGCATTTGCATGGCCCTGGATGTTCAGAGCCCTTTTGTGCTGACTCACTGGTAATACTCATGGTGTGCCCTCTGGCCCTCCCCGCCGCAGCTCACCAGCAATGCCACTTCCTTTATCCTTGTTCTGCATCTTCTCCGTGGACTGTCTTCCTGACCAGGATGCAGGGCCTTGGTCAGCAGTGATTCAGTCTGTCTCTGTCCCCGTGCCTGGAGCAGTGGGTCAGCACTGTGCAGGCCCATCTGGAAGCTGATGTCTTGCCAACCTGGAGATCCACATTCTCCTTTTCTGAGAGGCAGGGGCTGCAGTGGAGTCAGACCTAGTTCCAGTCCCAGAGCAATCAACTTATTTAGCCTTTCTGAGCCTCTGTTCTACAAAGTGCCTGCAACATGGAGCTAAGAAGATCTACTTTGCAGGGTTAGCATGAGAATTAAATGAGCTAATAGAGCACCTAGAGCCACTGGTACTCAGGGCTAATCTCTTTTGTCCCCTCCCCCCACCCCACCCCCATGGCATAGTTGCTCAGGAACCTGATCAGTTGCTTAATTATTTGTCAAATTTGGAGTACCTACTGTGTGCTAGGAGCCGTGTCAGCAGCTGCCAGCACACGGTGATGAATCTGAGCGGCTTCAGCTCTCAGGGAGCTCCAGAGGTGCGTCCAGCATCCCTATCTTTCTGCACTGAGAGGATGAGATGCCCTTCCGCAGGGCCCAAGGGAGGGCTTTGGGTCACGGCTCAGCTCTGCCCAAATGGGAGAGCTGCATGGGGCCAGGAGACATGGTAAAGAATGGGGATTTCTCTCTGCAGAGGACCAGGGTGGCAGATGGCCAGGGTGCTAGGAGAACTGTGCATCTCCTGCTCTGGAGGTGAACAGGGCTTCTTCCTCAAGACTCTGGACGCAGCCCAGAGCCTGCTCCACATTCCCTGCTGGCCAGCGAGGCTGGGTAGGTGAGCATGGCTCAGCCTTGGGCACGTCTGCCTGGCAGGGACTTCCCCGGCCCGCTCCTCGGAGCCTGACTGGGGGTACCAGCCGTGTCTGTTGGGAAATATCCTGGTGGCAAGCATGGGCCGGGAGAGCTGTGGAAAGGCCCTCAGACTTTTAGGAAGTCCCTGGACAAAAACTGGTGTGTTCCAGCAAGTGTTCGGCATTTTTTATTTTTCTGTGATAGGAAAACCATGCCGCTGGATTTTCTTTTGCAGTTCTTTCCTTCTCAGAATGTGCAGTGGAACTCTGGGAGGGGGCGCTGCATGGGCCTAGAGTTGGAGTTTGGCCCGAGATCTTAGGGAGTGTGTGAGGCAACTACAGGGAATGAGCTTACAGTTCTGGTAGAGTCCCAAGTGTCAGGCAGTAATCCTATCAATTTTCGTAAGGATAGAAAATGAAAGATCAGGTGTTGTGGGCTTACTATGTGCGAGCACTGTGTTAATCTTTTTACATGCATTCCCCTTTTGATTCCCATGACCACAAAGGAAATGCGATAATGCCCACTTTACAGCTGGGAAAGCTGAGGATCCAAGGGGTTTGGTAGTACCCAGATAGAGTTGGCATGTCACCTGAGTCAGATCCCTGTGCTGCCCGTTTCACCACTGAACTGTAACTGCTTGAATGACTCAACCATTTGGTGAGGAAGGTCAGTAACCTCCCAGTGAGGTTCAAAGAAATGAAGTGATTTGCCCAAGTTTATACAAGGGAATGCTTGGTGGAACTGGGACCCCAATTACTTGGGACTCTAGTCCCCTGGGGGAACTGCAGTGGGGACAGCAGATCCAGGTGCCTTTGATTGCAGTAGGAACTAGACAAGGACCTCAGTCAGCTCTTTGCTCTGAGGCTTTCAGTAGCTCCTGTTTGCCGGGGGGCAAACAATAACCTTTTGGAGGGGTCCTCTAGATACCAACAGTTCAGCGTCCTCTCTCTACCCAGCCTGTCATCCACACATCACGCCCCCATTGCAGCCTCACACAAAGGCTAACTCCATCTCCACAGTCCCTGTGGTGGGCTTAGAAGGCACATGGTGACCACCTGCTTTCAGGCCTACCCTTCTTTTTTTTTTTTTTTTTAAGATTTTATTTATTAGGGAGAGAGAGCGAGAGAGAGAGAGCAGGAGCAGGAGGGTGGGGCAGAGAGAGAGGGAGAAGCAGACTTCCCGCTGAGCAGGGAGCCCAATGCAGGGCTCCATCCCAGGATCTTGAGCCTTGAGATCATGACCCGAGCCAAAGGCAGATGCTTAACCAACTGAGCTACCCAGGCGCCCCTCATGCTTACCCTTCTACACACATGCACATACAGCACAGCAGAGACCTCAGCTCCTCTAGAGCAGAGACTGGCTGAGTCCTATTTGTCTTTTCACTCTGCTTCCAGCACAGAGCCTGGCACAGAACACACAATGCACACCCATTTAGTAACAGACACATGAGTGAGTCAGTGCGGAGTGTGTGTGTGTGTGTGTGTGTGAGTGAATGAATGAGTGAGGGAAGGAATGAATGAGTATGAATTGGCCTTCCTCTCCCAATACCATTTCCAATATAAAATCCGGCCAGGGCCTTTTTCCATCCACAGGTGCAGGCTCTGGGAGGGGACCAAGGGTGAACACTGAACTCTTTACCTGAGGCCTTCGTTTCCTCTTAGTAAGGTAACCCTGAGAGTTTGCATCTTGATTTATAGTTCACAAACCACACTAGTAGGCACCATCTCATTTTCCGTCATAAAGGAGAAGGGAGGTGAGATAAGGTAGATAAGCACCCAGCACAAAGTGGGTGCTGGGCAAACATGAGGTTGTGTTTCCTTCCAGCTCAGGACACCCACGTGGTGTGGGAGAGACAGTCCTGTGATCCAAGAGGCAGCCAGGGTCTGGAGCCCATTTGGCCATTAGAGGCCCTGCCCCACCCCCTTCCCAGAGTGCCCAGAATTTGTAGACAGCTGCAGGGAAACAGAAGATGACCAGAACTTGTCTTGAGAGTCTCCCAGGTGCCAGGTGTTTTAGGTGCAAGACTCATGAATCCTCAAGACCTTCCTGTGAAGAAAGGATTATGACCTTGACTTTAGAGGCATTCCCTCGCTCCCACACTTACCCACCTACTCAGTGACTGAGGATGTAGAGGGTTAAGTGGCTTGCCCAAGGACATTCTACCTGAAATGTAAAAGCAGGGATTAAGTTCCCATCTGTCTGACTCCAAACTGCTTGTTCTCTCTTCTGCACAACTCCCTGGAGCCCCCTCTGTGATGGATTAATTAGTGCAACCAATTCTTATAATTCTGTTGGATGGGAATACAAAGATAAAGAAGACATACTGGTGGCTCTCACTTTTTGCATGCCCAGGTGACTGATTTGGGTCTTTTCAAGAAACTTAGTAATGAGCCAAGCACCTATGCTGGACAAAGTGCCCTCCTAGGCTAGTGAGGGTCACAGAGGTTGGGGGGTGGTGGTGAACGGGTTGAGGATGATGAGTCAGGTGCAGGAACAGCCTTGGTGTTAGGTTGGTTTTAGTGGTCTGAGAGATACCCAGTGTTTCACCTGTACTGAGAAAGGAGAGGACATATACCATTGAGAGCTCTTTGCCCACCCAGGAGAATGAGCCTAAGAGAGGCAAAGAGTATTGAGGGCAACATGCATATCCAATGTAAACTTCAGTTTATCCCCTTCTTTCTATGGGAATATCTCTCCCTTTCTCTGCCTGATGAAATCCTCTATCATCCAGTGAGCAGAATTGAAGTGTGTTCAGCCACAGGAGGATGGTGAACTACATTCCAGTCAAGGAGGACCATATGTGGTAGAGCATAGGAGCACAAAGAACATGTGCATTTGTGGATTTGTATCAATTAGCTTTTGCTGTGTAGCAAATCAGCCCCAAACATAGTGACTTAGCAACCAATGTTTATTGTTTTTTTAAAATAGTTTGTAGGGCAGCTGGGTTATTCTTTTGGTTTCAACCAGCTTAGCTGTAGCTGAATAGTTAGCATGGTATTACCTGCATGTCTCATTCTCAGCTGGAGTCCCCTTACATGTGGGCCTGACCCTCAAGAAGTCTAGCTGGGCTTTGTGAGCATAGTGGCAGAAGATGCCTACAGAAAAAAAAGAAGGTCAAGCCCAGTGCACCATACTTTTTTTCATTTGCTTGCTTCATATTTGCTAATGTCCTATTGGCCAAAAACAGTTACATCGCCAACTAAGATACAGTGGGTAGAGAAATAAGCTTCACTTTTTCATGAAAGGAGATGCAAGTCATCCTGCAGGAGTGAAAGAATCTGTGGGTGGGAAATCCAGTGATGTTGGTGCATATGACAGGTGGTAGAGAGGAGACAGAAGTACATCCAGATGGGCCTTGAATGCCAAGTAAATTGGCTCTAACTTTGTTCTGTAAGAGATAGGAGTCCATTAAGGGATTTAAGAAGGGGAGTGAGTACAGGGCCAGTTTCGCATTTTAGAAAGCACATTCTCATGGCTGTTGAGAAGGCTGGTTGGGAAGGAGGTAATATTCAAAGCAAAGAACCCAGTAGGTCATCCATTGTTGAGAAACAGGGAGCCAAGGCCTGAACTAAGACTGTGTCACTGAGCTCTTTGAAGGTGGAGCCATGACCTGCTTATGTTTTTAGCCTCAGTGTCCAGAACAGTGCCTGGATTAAAGCAGGGGGTCAATGAAGACTCAAATGAATGCTAGAAGAGTACATAGTATGGGTTGGCAGATCCATTAGAGGTGAGATCTCCAGAGCTCTCCTGATAGGCAGTGACAAATAGGGAGAAGAATGAGGGGGTGGGTATGAGTTTTCAAAGATTGGCTCATTTCAGCTAAGGAAATGAAGGCCAGGTGTAGAGTCAGAAACCAGGCAGAGTATCGGGACACATGTCTCTCTCTATTGATCATCTCCTTCATGCCAGGGAGGTTTTCTGAGTTCACCCTGGGTAACTTACTTTGTTCACCAGGGACTCACCTTCCAAATTCTATAAAATGAAGATGGTAACTCCAGACACCAGGCAATGCCGAGAATGTACTTTGAGGAGAAACTATGAAAGAACCCGACTTAAAGGGCAGCCATTACTGATGCCTGCTTATCATGGTTGAGTGCCATTGGACAACCCTACCCGTGTCAAGGGCATGCTGTATTGGAGCAGCTACTTTTCCTTAATGGAGAAGTTACCCTTTGGGAACTTCCTGGCAGGGATGCTCAATGCTGTTGCCTTTCCCAAGCAAGTTAGCCTCTCTAATGAGATAGACTACTTAATGTCCTGGTGATGTCAAGTACTATTATGCCCATTTCCCAGATAATGGATGTCCCATTGGAGGTGGTAGTGATTGACAGGGGAAGTCTTGGCAGAAGCTAGGACAGACCCCAGAAACCTGAACGCTGCTCTCTCAAGGTCATGGCCCTTCTCGAGGATAAACTCCAATACAGGCTTCTCAGGTTTTTCTCAACTTCAGTGCTGACAAGCTTCTCACAGTCTTTTCTCTCCAACAGCCATCTTTGTGTAAAGAGTTGAAAAGCAGATATTCCAATTAACGAAAAAGCTGTTCCATAAAAGGGATTTGAATGAGATCAAAGGGTTTATAACTGGGACAGGTCTGCAAGCTTTGAATGCTGTGTTTTTCTGGCATGTGCTGTAATTAATACATACATTTATACATAATGTATACATATTATACATAATGTGCATATTAGTGACCCAATGCACAATTCATATGTTAATGCTATTAATTGCATATTACCTAGGCTGCTTAATGAACATTACATAGGTTTTTAATGAGTATAGTTATTATAATTGAATTCAATTATGTTCCTGCTATGCATATGAAGTCAGTAGAATAGCTGTACCCCTCAGGGTCTAAGCGAAAGGAAACAGGTGTTTGTAGTGAGGACAGCTTATAAGCTGGAGCAAGGGGAAGGGAGAAGCCATGGGCCAGGGATGACTTGCTTGGCTTGGCCCTTTGTGGGGCCCAGATGGTGGTGCACAAAGCAGGGTAAACAGCAGTGTATGCATAAAGACAGGATCTCCTGCTGCCTCTTTGCTGTGGGTTTGGGACAGGGTACAGGCCTGGAGCCCTGAAGCCAGCCACACCCACGCTGTAACAGGACACTTTCCTCCTGGCTGACCCAAAGCCTGAGGGTGGTTGCATCACTTCCTCTGGCACCGTGGAGACCACGTGATTCAGGCATCTGTGTTTGCCAGGGATGCTGGCACGAGAAGTCCCGGGCCGGTGTTGCTTCTTTTCTCCAGAATCTGTGTCTGGAACAGAGAGGTGAAGCTGGTGTGGTGACACCTGCTGTTGGGACCGCTGCTCACATGGGCTCAGTGCTCATGCCCTCCAGAAGGGTGGCCCCAGGAGCAGGGAACTGGTGTAGAGGTGTTGGCGGTCCAGACTCTTCACCTCCCCAGGGTAAAGAAGAGGAAGGTGGCTCAGACGTGATGCACCTGCCATGGTCTGGGTGCTGCGGATCTTACCTTTTTTACTCTTCACGGGGGAAGAGGAAGAATGTTCCCATTTGGTTGAAGTGATACTCGAGAGAGATTAGGAATTTGCCAAAGGTTTCTTTCTCTCTCCCTCTCTTTCTTACACACACATACACACACACACATGCCACAGCTAGTTGGAGGTAGGATCAGGATTTGAACTCAGGCCTGTCTTACTCCAAAGGTTGTAGCATCCAGTTGATTGCATTGTATCAGTACAACGTTGTGATCCTGTTTACTTCTTTTCACTTTTCAAAATCTTCAGTATTCAGTAATTTAAAAAAATTTAATTGAGATGTAATTGATATATAACATATTAGTTTCAAGTGTAACACATAATGATTTGATACTTATATATATTTCAGAATGATCACTACAGTAAGTCTAGCTAACATCCATTACTTCACATAGTTATACATTTTTTTGTGTGATGAGAACTTTTAAGATTTAGTAATTTTCATTGGGATGCCTGGGTGGCTCAGTTGGTTAAGCATCTGCTTTTGGCTCAGGTCATGATCTCAGGGTTCTGGGATCAAGTCCCTCATTGGGCTCCTTGCTCAGTGGGGAGCCTGCTTTTCCCTCTCCCTCTGCCACTCCCCCTACTTGTGCTCTCTCTCTCTCTGACAAATAAATTAAAATAAAATCTTTTAAAAATTAGCAATTTTTAAATATGCAATATAGTATTATTAACTATAGTTGCATACTGTATGTTGCATTCCCATGACTTACTTATTTTATGACTGGAAATTGGTACCTCTTGGCCCCTTCATTCATCCCCCCTCTGGAAACCACCAATCTGTTCCTTGTACCTGTGAGCTGCTTGTTTTTTTTTTTTTTTCTTCTGGATTCCATCCATAAGTAGTGAGTTCATATGGTATTTGTCTTTTTCTGTCTGGCTTCTTTCACATAGCAAAGTCCTCAAGATCCATCCATGCTGTCGCCCGTGGCAAGATTGCCTTCTTTTTTATGGCTGAGTAGTATTTCATGGTGGATATGTAGCACATCTTCTTTATCCATTCATCCATCGATGCTGTGGTCCTATTTTCAAAGGCCATTCTAGAAGTTTCTGCTAAGGTAATGATCGAAGGAAAAGCTTGGATAGAGAGCAGACAGCAGGATAGAGAGAAAGAGAAAGAGGGGAAAGAAAAGACTTTTTAAAAAATCACCAAGTGAGAATTTCATTTTTGCAGTAAAACTTCTTGCAAATATAGATTTGCATGTCTCCTCTTCTGCCTCTCTCTTTCTGTGCTCATTGACCGCCAATTTGCTAATGTTAGGCTGGCCAGGAATATACTTTCTATTTAGAATGTGAACACAGCCAGATTTGGGCCCTGGCCTGGGGACTGACTCACTTTTGCTGGGATGACACATCCACTGCGCATGCTTCACGATTTTCAGAAACACCAGATTTATTTCTGTCAATCCCCAGAGCCTCACATTGCTGTCCACCTAAGGCCACACACTGAGGCATTGCTATTTTTTCCCCTGGGGCCTAAATGGATGGAAAGACTTCCCATGCCTGAACCATCACCCTCGTTTGTGAAGAGAGAAAGTCTGGCCAAGAATCGCAGTGTTTTCAACCAGAATTTGGCTGGCTTTCAACAGACATCCTGCCAAGGCTGTACCAGCCAGAGGGATGGCTGGGAGTGCACCCGAGGGGGTTTGAGACTTGAAAACAAGGCGGAGAAAAAAAATGCAGACAGCATAGAGGGGAGGAGAGAATTGGGGGTTGATAAAGTTTGGAGTGCAGGAAAGGAAGAGGAAGAGAGGAAATTTAAGAAGAGAAAGTGAAGAGGTAAATAAGGAAGGAAGGAAGGATTGGGAGACAGGGAGGAGGGGATGAACTCATTTTAACTAATCAACTACAATGTGAGTGCCAAGCATTGTCTGTGGTGTCCCACACATCACCTCACTTAATGTTCATAACCACTCTGTGGTAAACGTTCCTAACCCTTGTCATGGTTAATGAGGAAGGAAGGAGCCCAGGAAGTTGGAATACCATGCCCTAGTTTGTACGGACATTACAGGTCAGAGTGAAGATTTGAACCGCTGGCCCTCTAGCTCCTCAAAGCCTGGAGGACTCTGCCTGTGATCAGAGGATGTGATGGGAGGCCCCGTGATCCGGAAGGCCTGCAACAGCCCCCTCCTTGAAGGGGTTGTTTACACACTCAGACATTAAGTGCTTAAGACTTGAAGGGCCTGACACATACACAAGGCTCAGGATTCAGAGCTATCTGGAAACTTTCTCCAGGGTAAACAAAAACAACCACTTTGGCCGTTTGGCCAGCAGATCTCTCTCCAAAAAGAAAAGGAAAGGAAAAGGGAAAGTGATGCTATTTTTTCCCCCTCCAAAGTAAAGGTTACAACAACATTTTCTTTGAGCTGATGTGAGCACAGCCCGCAGACATTTCTTTGGTAACCATTTCTCTTTGTCCATGTGGAAAGTACCTCGTAGTGACTAAGCATGAGTTGGGGTGATTCACTTGTCACCCTGCTTGGGGACTTTGGTCTTGTTCTGGTGGCTACAGAGTGTTTTCGTTGGCTTCTGACCTGGGGACCGCCCCCCCCCCCAACAAATGCACAGGTGCCTGAGAATGTACCCTTTTCTCTGCCACAGGGTGAAGACCATGGAGAGCGGGTGGAAAGCTCTCTGGACCCCTGTGAGGCCTTCTAGGAAGTCTTAGCTGCTGACTTCCTCTGCAGCTGAGGAACGGGGGTCGGAGGCAGTGTTTTCAGTGAAATGAAGTTTATTTACTGAGAAGCCAGGATATGCCAGGAGTTCTCTCTTAGATCCTCTCATTCTCCCTCATAGTAATCCAGGGGGCAAAGTTGCTTTCCTTCCTCATTAAAGCTGATGGAAGCATTACAGGGCCTTACAGGAAAGTGGGCCTGAGAGTTCTCATCCATGTGGGCCCAGAACAGAGGGCTGGTAAAGGGCCTGAAGCCAGAGTATCCTCAGGCTGCAAGAGCGCCCAAATGGGACCAGCCCGTTCCCCAGGTCCTGCCGCTTAATGATTCTTTTTAAAAGTAAACTTTTACTTAAAATCATATTGTTTTAGTCCTTTCGGGCTGCTCTGACAGCTTTTGGAGGCTGGGAAGTCTAAGATCAAGGCACCAGCAGATTCTGTGTCTGGTGAGAGCCTGCTTCCTGGTTCACAGATGGCTGTCTTCTTGCTGTGTCCTCACATGGAGATAGGGGTGAGGGAGCTCTCTGGGGTCTTTTTTTTTTTTTTTTAAATAAGGGCACTAGTCCCAGTCACTTTTCAAAGGCCCTGCCTCTAAATATCATCACTTTAGGGATTAGGTTTCAACATGTGAATTTCGGGGTGACACAAACTGAATGTTTAGTCTACAGCACATACACATGAAGGAAAGGGCACCTGTTGTGAGTATACAGCTTGGTAAATTTTTGCAAACTGAATATTGCCGGTAGCCAAGACCCAGACTGAGAAACATTACCTGTGCTAGCTCGTCTGCAAGATGGCTGATTGTTCTTTCCTCCACGTACATTGCATGCCATTTCCCCAGAGAAGTGGAATCTCTTCCTCTTCTCTCCTTGAATTTAGACGGGCTCTAGTGACCTCTTTGATCAACAGAATGAAGTGAAAATGATGCCGAGGCTAGGTTGTAAGAAATCTTGGTGCTTCCTCCTGGGCGTCTTGGAATGGCTCTCTGGGAGCTCTGATAGACAATGTAAGATGCCCAACTACCTGGAAACTGCAGTGTCAGGGAGGCCACCTAGAGACACTCGTGTCAAGAGTTCAAGCAGGGCCCAGACTTCCAGTGATCCCTGCCAAAGCACGGAACTTGTCAGGACAGCTTTCCTGGGCCCCGGAGACCAGCATTCCATCTGCCAGCTAAAGACCACTGAGGGGCCTCCATCAAAACCACATGAGACAAAATCACCCAGCTGAGCTTTGCCTGAATTCCTGACCCACAAATTCATGAGATAGCAAGAAATGGTTGTTGTTTTAAGTCCCTAAGTTTTGGGGTAATTTATTAGGTAGCAGTAGATAATCAAACATTATTAATTGCTGCAGAAGCCCCCTGGTGACCCTTTGCTGTCCCAATATTCCCTCCAATGGTAACCATAGTCCTGACTTCCTACACTATGGACTAGTTCCGTCTGTTTGTAATAATTATACATGTCCTTTTCTATGTGTCTCATCTCTTTGGCTCAATATTATGTTTATGACATTCTTCCCTGATGTTGCATGTAGCTACAGATCATCATTCTCATAGCTGTATTCCATTGTGTGAATCTATTTATTTATCCATTCTACTGTTGATAGACATTTGTGTTGTTTCCAGCTTTGGGCTATTATGAGGAGCATTGCTGTGAGCATTCCCATGTGTGTATTTCTGTTGGATTTAAACCCAAGAGAAGAACCACTGGAGAATCACAGCCATCACCACGCTGGGTTCCAAAGTGGTTGTACTCATTTATACTCTTATCAGCCGTGCTTGATGGTTGCTCCACATTCTCCTGAGAATTTGCTATTTACTGGCTTTTTCATTTTGCATTTGAGAAATTATCAACTTTCTAGCACATAAGAAATAGCAGGCTATCCCCTGCCAATGTGGCATCTGAGACACGCAGGCTAAAAGCAGAAAAAAACAAGTTTCCCTTGACCCAGATGGAAAAGAATGTTACAACTGTTCATTCACATCCAAAAAGAAGGTTGCTGGGCTCAGCTTCCACTCTCCTCATTCATCTGGAGGGTTTCTGCTTTGTAAGTCAGGCTCACTGAAGGTGGGATGGGGGAAGTGATTGGGATTCTGACTGTTTTCTTCATTCTTGGGCCCTGAGTCATTTCCAGGCCGTGGGGGTACTTAGAAGAAGGTGAAGCAGAGCATGGCAATTGGGTTTATTTTAGGGCAGTCGGGTAATTGGGTCATAAAAACCTGATCAGGGGATTTAAAACTTCATCCTGCCAGACCCTCCATGACTTACAAGTTGGCTTCTTAATTGATGTATGTGACAAGACATGTGGGCACACTGAACTCAAAATTACAAGGAAAAAAACAGGAGTGTATGTGGTTGATTTGGACAGATAGATTGAACTCCTGGCAACTGGAAAAAGTGTGGGTCTCCTGCAGCTAACTTGCCCCAAATCCAGTGGAATCACAGATTTGGAAAATGGCTGGAACTCAGTGTGATGGTTAGCTTTCTGTCAACTTGGCTAGGTGGTAGGCCCAATTACTTAATCAAACACGAATATAGGTGGTACTATGAAGGTTTTTGTAGATGTGCTTAACATCTTCAATCAGCTGGCCTTCAGTAAAGGAGGCTCTCTATGATGTAATTGGGAGTCAGAACTCAGTGGTCCTCCATAGTCACCCGCCCGTCCTAACCATTCATTCTGACCTCAGTGTTCTCACTGACTTAGAGGGAGTGGGGACCAGTACTGGCTAACAGTGATGGTCTTATATTTTGCTCTTTTATAAATAAAATCAATAAAATAATTCTTTTTTTTAAACATCAGCCATTTAAAAATTTTTTTAAAGATTTTATTTATTTTAGAGATTGAGAGATAGAGAGCATGTGAGTGGGGGGAGAAGCAGAGGGAGAGTGACAAGCAGACTCTGTGCTGAGTATAGGGCCCCCCCAACACAGGGCTGGATCCCACGACTCTGAAATCAAGACCTGAGTCAAAATCAAGAGTCAGACACTCAACTGACTTAGCCACCCAGGCGCCCCTCAATAAAATAATTCTTAAAAACAACTTTTTAATTAATAATTAAAAAATATTATTTCTATATAAATAACTGGTCATTTGGTATAAAATAATCAATGTGGCCCCAGACATGGATTTCTGAGAGTAGTTTGTGATGGCAAAACAAAAACAAACTTACCAACCTCACATGATTTGTGCCAGATGTCCTCTCAGGCTTCGGATAACCCTGTAGTGCAACCTTGGATGGGTCACATAGCGCCTATGCACCTGAGTTTTATAGATGCCAGGGCGGGGGGGGAACTTATGAGGCCATCTCATTTTGACAATGATATAGCAGCATATTTGATATCTCCTGGCATAGTTCCTCACAGAAATAGAAAGCATCAGACATCATTAAAGGACCTGCATGCCAGGCCCTGTGCACATAGGCACTGGGTCATGGACCTCAACGCTCTAGCTTTCTATAGAAAAAGTGACCATTGTCATCTATAGTTTTAATACGAAACTCTGGGTAATCTCAGTTTTGCCTATTTTTTGCCTTCCTTGGAGAGTTTTTATACACAAATCAATATCAAAATGTTCACATGCAAACACATAAATTAGAGATATCTGTTGACATCAGAGGGCATTCTTGCTGTAGAACCAGGACCTAGAGCTCCTACCTTTCAGAGAGAATGGGCAGCTTCAGTCTACTGTGAAAGCATTTGACCAGTCCCAGGTTTCTAGGGGTTCCCAGTCAACTCAGGGCGCTTCTAGATCCTCACAGGAACTTGCATCACTCCCTTCACGAAGAACCCATAAAGCCTCCCATCTCTTATGGGATAAAACTCTAACTCCTTAGCTTGACATCCAGAAGGAGCTGACAGCCTAAGAGGGTAAACAGACGAAGTTCATAGGCACATCCGTGCCTGGGTGGAGTGTGTCACTGCTGAGTGAGACCCTGGTGCTCATTCTTCCTTGGTCATGTTGATGTGGAGTTGCCATTCTGAGCCATTGCGTAGAGCACAGCTGCCCTGGAAGCCTTTAGGATCCCTAAAATCCTGGAGCAAGAAACCTTTGTGATTGTAAGCCACTGAGAGTTGGGAGGTTGTTTGTTATTGAACCATCACCCAGTCTTACCCTAACTAATATTCTACCCATGGTATAAGTCTTCTTAAAGACAGGAAAAGGGTCCTGGCCTGAAATGCTGGCTTGTGCTCTGGAAAAATGGGTCCTCTTTTGAGGTCTCCTGCTGCTCTTCTGTTCCTCAATGTGGCAGCCAGGATCTGAATTTAGGAGCCAGTCTGTCCAGTCTGGCCCCAGAGAGGATCCATTGGAAGTACCCCTTTCAGAGTCACTGTAGACTTGGTACAGGGAGGTGAGATCTGGCTGAGGTCGGTGAGAAAGGCTCTGACCTTGGCCAGGGTTGAGGCATGTCTGTCCTTGAGAGGGAAGCTCAGTAGGCCTGGTTCCCTGCTGAGCCAATAACTCCCAGGACTTAGCGCCTGTATATTCACGAGTCTGAGATCAAGCCATCTAGGAGACACTTCTGAGTGCCATGTCAGTGTAAATGGCTCACCCTCCACGTCTCTCTAAGTGTGGAACCCTGGCCCCCGGAGTGAGTGTGTGTGGCTCCTCAAAGTCATTCTCTGAGATCCATCTCATCATTCTCTTGCACGAAATGGAAACCAAGGTGCACAGAGGCTAAAGAATCAAACCAATGTCATGGGCTCTTTTGTCAAACAGTTAGAATTCAGAAAGAGGTCTTTGAGTTTTAATTTTTTTAAATTTTTTTTATTTTTTTTTTGAAGGTATTTTCTTTTTTTTTTATTCTTATGTTAATCCCCATACATTACATCATTAGTTTTAGATGAAGTGTTCCATGATTCATTGTTTGTGCATAACACCCAGTGCTCCATGCAGAATGTGCCCTCCTCAATACCCACCACCAGGCCAACCCATCCCCCCACCCCCCTCCCCTCTAGAACCCTCGGTTTGTTTTTCAGAGTCCATCGTCTCTCATGGTTCGTCCACCCCTCCGATTTCCCCCGCTTCATTCTTCCCCTCCCGCTACCTTCTTCTTCTTCTTTTTTTTTTTTCTTAACATATATTGCATTATTTGTTTCAGAGGTACAGATCTGAGATTCAACAGTCTTGCACAACTCACAGCACTTACGGTCTTTGAGTTTTAAAGCTTGGGTTCTTTCCACTACCACATAATTGTAGAAGTGCATTTCAATAGACACTTGTTGAGAACCTCTCCGTGGCTGGCCTGGGGTGAGCAGAGCTTGCTCCCTGCCCTTCGTGAGCCCTCTGTGTTTTGGGGACCCAGGCACATACGTGGCTGATGCCAGCAGAGAGGGATAGATGTCATGTGTGGAGAGCACCGGGGAGGGACAGGCAGAGACGGCTAGAAGAGGGGCTGTGGAGCTGAGACCTGCAGCAGGAGGGGGATTTGGCAGCTACAGAGCAGAGGGAAGGGTCTTCTAGGCAGGGACTCAAGCACGTGCCAAGGCACCGAGGGCGAGATGGCAGGACTTGATGAGGCTACTGAAAATCAGGCTGCTATGATGGGGCACAGTAGGCAGGAAATCTAAAACTTGCAAGCAACTGTAGCCCTCTGACTGTTGTGGGGGCCTTGAATAATTTAGATAATTGTAACACGTCCTCCTTTGGCTTCACATCAAAGCCACCCCTCTGAGCAGCTCCTGAAGTTGTGAGGACGCTGGCTCAGGGCCACTCGCCACCGCAGCTGGCCTGGTGGCAGGCCTGTGTGCAGCCTCTGAGACCAGTGCCCTGCGGGTACCTGGTGCGTTCCAGCCACGGTGGCTCTAGAGAGCGGACAACCCCCCTCCCACCAGCCTCCCAGAGGCCCCCCATGGAGGGCAGTGGCAGCAAGTTTGAAGGAGAAGGTAATTGGCTTTGTTTGGCAAGACTCCTTTATGTGCCATGCTGTGCTGGTCGCTTGAAGTATTATCACATTTGATTCTCTCAGTCATCCTAAGTGGAGGATCTAATCCTTCTCATTTTTAGGAGAAACTTTGCCTCACCAGGTTTTATGGGGCTTGTCTTGGGTCACAAGCTTGTCCCTCCCTTCCCCTGGCTCAAGTCTTGCTTCCATGGATTTCAGTTAGTTTCAATATTGAGAGCAGTCATCTATGAAATGGGCATAATTTAATATCCCTGGAGTTTCCCGAGAAACTGAAAGCCTTCTGTGATTCCATTGGTGGGCCTGGTTTTTCCCCACCGCCTTTCCCAGGGACCTGGCTGGCAGGGGCATTTCTAGCAGCCTCTGTGCCTGGTCAAGACACGTTACCTTTGTAGCTCCTTCCTGGCTAAGGAGCTGGGGTGCCAGAAATGGTAACTTCTTATTTTTAATCCTGGCCTTTAACCCACAGAAGTCACAACTGGGTTTTGGAGTAGGCTTCCCCAGAATAAATGGAGGAGGGACACAAAGAATCCAAATGGGGAAGTGGTTCAGCAAGGAAGACAAGGGTGAGGAGCAGTGTTCCTCAGAGCGGGCAGGGGTCTCCGGGAGCCTGGCTGGAGAAGGAACTGTGGAGGGCGGAGGATGGAGGAGCCTGGGCATGTGCAGGTTCGATGTGCGGCAAGTGGACGTGGCTCCCAAGCAAGGGCCCCGAGCGCAGATGAAGGGGGAGGCTGGTATTGGAGCCCCGGGAGCAGGAAGTCAGCGAGGACAGTGGCAGGTGGTGTGTTTTGGTTCTGCTTTCAGAAGTACAGCAGTGGTTTGGCTGCAACATTCAAAGACCTGAAAATATGCAAGCAGGCTTTGGGGAAGAGGAGCCCCAAGAATAGCAGTAGCGAATATGGGAAGTGCTGAGCCAAGGGCTCTGCAGCAGACATGGGTCTTCTTTCTGGGGCCCGTCAGTCGCTAAGAAGAGGACAACGGTTCTGGGCCTCTGAGGTCATCCAGCTGGATCTCTTAGTCTTTGGCCCAGTGTCTTCGTTCCAGACTTGGGTGTACCCATTTCCTATACGTTGCAAACCTTCAGTGGCCATAAAAGAAAAGTTGCTGTTGATCATCTTGATTATGTATTCATTCAGTGTGATTTATCAAGACCTTTGATATGTCAAGTGCCAGAGTTCAGAGTTGGGCTGGAGCTCGCTGATGACATCACACGATCCAGTGTGACCAGCACTAAAGAAGCACGTGCACGGAGCTGCAGAGCCCAGAGAGGGGAGAGGCTGAGTGGCTCTGGGGGAGTCAGGGCCATCTTTCTGAGGAGTTGGCAAAGATGTGCACGTGAACTTGATGGAAAGAGAAGTAAAGGCAGGCCAGGCAGAACGGCTACATGTACCAAAAAGAGCTGAAGAGCTGGGCGTGGCCGAGGAAGAGCCAGGAGGGGGCGAAGATGAAGCCAGGAAGCTATGAGGGGGCAGGAATGCCGGGCCTGGGAATTCGGATTTTACTCCAGAGGCATTGGGAACTATAGAAGGTTTCTGTGCAAAAAGTAAATGAGATCTTAGTACTATATTTCAGAATACTGAATGAATAATGATTATAAAAAATAATATTAATGACAAGTGATGATGATGGTGATGGTCATGCAAATAACAAATCTATCCATCATATGTCAAAGGAGATGGGATGTCGCTCCCATGGTTATCCTGCATTACATATGCCTCCATCTTAGTGGACTGGAAGGAGAGAAGAAGCAAACTGCCGTGTTGTGAACTGCCTATGGACAGGCCATGTGTCAGGGAACTGTGGGTGGCTTCTAGAACCTGTGGTTGGTCTGCAGCTGATGGTCATTGAAAGCTGGAGTCCTCAGTCACACATCTGCAGGGAGATGAATTCTGCCAACAACCTGAATGAGCTTAGAAGCAGAATCTTCCCCAATAGGTTTTCCAGATGAGAATGCAGCCCAGCTGACACCTTGATTGCAGTCCCGGGAGACCCTGAACAGAGCTAAGTCATGGCAGGACTCCTGGCCCATAGAAACTGAGACCGATGCAGCACCTGCAGCTGCCCACAGAGTCGAATTCAAGAGTTAGTGCTGCCCCACCATGTGCCTCAGCCCCTAACAGCCCTTCATTGCATGTTGGCTATTGGAGAGTTAAGGGGGTCTTGGGGGTGAGGCAGGTGAGGGGAAGAGCAAAAGCTCAGAGTCAGATAGGCTTGGTACCGAATCCCGATGCCACCACGCAATGCTGCCTGAGTTTGCCTTTCTGAGACGCGTGTGTAATACAGGGGTAATCTACTTAGACGTGCCAAGAGGATTCAAAGAGATCATGTCTATGAGTCTTGTCAAAGTCATTTAGCAAGATGACTGAAACGTGGCAGATCTGCACCAAAGTGTTGTTTCCTCCATTTTAATCTTTTTCTCAGAATCCCAATTTAGAGCACTGACTACGTGGTGGGGCACCCAGCCACCACCTACTGTTTGTCACTCTCTGGTGGTAAATTCGTCATCTTGCCCCCCCGCCCTGTTGCAGAGCACCTCATATTAGTCCTTGCTCTCCAGAGGCAGCAGTGTGTTGAAGAAGTCCTGGCAATGGGTGTTGATCCATGTGAAGCCAAGTTACCGTTTTTACTGCCTGCTTCCGTGTTCCAGGCATGTGGCTCACTTAAATGGAAAACTGTTATTTGGGTGCAGGTAGTTTATTTGGGAGGAGATCTGAGACAGGGAGGAGAAGGAAATATTACTAAGCCAGATAGCATTATGGGTGACGAGAGCCTAGTCCCACTGGGGAACCCTGGGTGACAGGGTGGAACAGGATGGGAGACTGTCCCAACTGAGAGGCTAGGAGTCTGGACCATTTATCCACAGCACCCCCACCATCATTGTCTGAGGGCTGCTCCCAGGGGCATTGACTCTTTGGCCTCATGTCTGGCCCTGTACTTGGGCCAAGTGTACTCCAATGACCAGAAAAAAAGAAAGCCACATGCGTTCATATCACATTAAGCAGATTTGGTGTGCAGAGGTTAGTGCTGTGGGTATATGGGCAGGACTTCCATAAAGACAAGTCCAGGAGTAATACTCTGTAGTAATACTCAGACTTGTGAGAATAAATGGTGTAATGCTTGGCACGTGGCAGGTGCATGACATCTAGTAGTGTCCTCTTTACAAAAATCAGTATTTTCCCCAAAGAAAGATTTATGGGAAACTTAGCAAATGGGGTCTCAGGAGCCCAGACTACCTCTCAGAGGGTGGAGAAAACAGAAGGAATGTAAAAGTTGTCTCTGCCCTCTGTGCCTTTATGTGCACCCACTGCCGCATACCCTAGGCTCCCTTGTCCTCTGCAGGTCTCACTTTCCCCATAAAGTGAGGACAAGGCTGTAGTTCAGCAGTCTGGTCCTTCACACACATTCTGTCCCTACGGGTGTGAGAGTCGCACTGGCCACTGGGAAGTAGACAACTGCTCAGCCCCGTGTGGTCGGAAGGATGCGAGCATTGGAGGCAGACAGGTGTGATCCCAACCCAGCGAACTGTGAGCCAGGTGACCTTGAGAGAGTCCCCTTTTCTCTGCCTTGATCTCCACATCTGTAAAATGGGGATAATATTGATCCCTGTGCTTGTTTGGAGGGCTATGGAAGATGACATATAGTTGATTGTCATTTTTCACAGTAGTTATCTTTCATTATGTCACTGAAAACACTTAATTAGCAAATACTGAGCCATTTCTCCTAGGGGAAAAAATACAGGGTTAGGCTCCCAGGAACCTCTGGTCACATTTTCATCAATTGATCAATGCATAACCTTGAACGTGTATTTCTGTTTAGCTCTACCTGATTTAATACATATTGTTGATTCATCAACATTGAACTCATGGTAACAGTATTATAACTCATGCCCAAAAGAAGCTCATCTAATATGTATATTTTCTATGTAAGGCACATCACAGCCTTCTCCTGCTTAGGGACATCAGATGACACTTCAACGCTATGCCTGGGGACCATTTCAAACAGCACGAGTATCAACAAAAATCTCCCCAGTGTGAAAACCATGGCACTAAATAGACTGCAAAAAGGATACTCGTATAAGGCATGGGATCTGAAACAAAAATGCAGAACGTCCCCTTGTTCAACCTCAACTGGGAATGTGTGCATGGGGCAACTCTGCACATGTCTGTGAATAACCATAAAAGTGCAAAACATAGCTCCAGTGTTGATTTGGGGGTTACGAATAAATCTGAGAGGAGTAGGTGAGTGTGCAAACACAGAATCCAGGAGCAGTGAGGACTAACTATACTTCACATTAGGCAGGGCACATAGTAGGTGCTATGTTAAAAAAAATGACAGCTTGTTATATTATAATCAGAAACAGCATAAAGTTGCAAAGATCTCTTAGGGGAAACCAGGAAGCTGAACACCAGCTCATGCCCAGAGTGAGGGGGATGGGGAAATCTGTGAGTATGAAACCCCTTCCATCAATGCTGCAGGGAGGCCTCAGGGGAACCAGAAGGTGAAAATTCCAGGGATGCGCCAGGGGCTCCCTCATCAGAGGCCAGGTAGCCGGCCCTCTGTGCTGGAGACAAGCCCTGCTCAGCCTGGCCTGAAGGCTGGCACATCATTGCTGGTAAGCACAGGCCTGTATCCTGCCATTGTTCTGGCCCCTGTGGGCTGGACATTGGGAGAACAGCACAGCAGATAGGGAGGATGTTTCCAAATTGCTGGGTCACAGAGGGGAAAGAGGCTGACCTGCTTCACACCACACCTCCCCTTTCCTGCTCTCCACCCTGGCTGTCCCTCAGGTCAGGTGGCCAGAGGAGCCCCAGGGGGGTCCTCACCCTCGCTTTCTGCACTTTCCCAGGGGGAGCAGGAAAAGAAAGGGAACTCCCATTTCTCCAGCCTTCCTCTGTGCCAAGCCTGCTGCTGGCCACTTTCCACCCACTGCCTCGTGGGATCCTCCCAGTCACTCTGCAGTGTCCAGCTGACACTGGGCTACAGATGAGGAAGCAGAGGCTCAGAGCGGTCCCTTGAGCCGAGTAGCTTCAACCCCAACCTGGGTATTTGGCAGTATTAACTTGATTTGGGCTGCAATGCAGGGTTCTGTCAGAGAGACTTTTCAAACAGCATGAAAAGGGTTGCATAAAAGTCAGAACCTCACAGGAGCCCTTCAATAATCCTTAAGACCAAATAATAGTACTAAAGGTAACAGTGCAACCTCTGACTGCTTTCTGAGTGAAGATATTTATGTCATACTCAGGATTTTACATAATTTGCTCACCCATTGTAACCATTTCAGTGACATTTTGAGGTATGGATTATCATTATACCCATTTTAGCCCCTACCCATGGGGGTCTGGGGCTCAGAGACTTACCTGAGGGTATAGGGGTCATACCTTAAGAAACAGGAGAGGGGTGCCTGGGTGGCTCAGTCGGTTAAGTGTCTGTCTTCAGCTCAGGTCATGATCTCAGGGCCCCAGGATTTAGCCCTTCGTTGGGTTCCCTACTGGGGGTGGGGAGAGCCTGCTTCTCCCTCTCCCGCTGCCCCTCCCCCCACTCGTGCATGCGCTCTCTCAAATAAGTAAATAAAATATTAAAAAAAAAACCCACCAAACCCAGAAGAGCAGGGGTTGGAACACAGGCTGACTCCTGAGCCTCCCTCTTACCTCTGTGGGCTGGAGCTGATGCGGGCCCCTCCTGTCACCTGGGCGACTCCTCCATCTCATGGAGTGCAATGGGTGACAAAGGTCGACAGATGCTAGAGCTACTTCTGGGGAAGCAGGCCTTCCTGGCAAGGATGCTGGATCAGAGATGCCGAGTTCCTCATTGCTGCCGCCTCATCATTACCGTGGCTCCAGCATCTTCCCCGTTCTTACTGTCCTCATGGCTATAGGGCTCACGGGGCTCCAGCGTGCCCATCCTTAGTGCTTCCTTTAGGCTCCCCACTTCTCTCCAGTTAGGCCCTGCTTGCACAGAGGAAGCTGCCATTTACAGAGCTCCTCCTGTCTGCTGGGTGCTGCGTTAAGTCTGCTGCACCCTGTGGTGTGTATTGTTCACAGGCTTTCACAGAAGACATCGCCTGAGAAAGATCAAGTCACTCCCTGAAGTTAACAGCAGGTGATTTCTGTGGGGCTGCTGCTGGAAACCTGGGGAAAAATTACTGAAGGATTTTTAGTTTTAAAAGAATATTATCTGGTTTCTTTTCCCCTCTCCATTCTCTTTCCACCAGCTTGTTCATCAGTATGTTATTGGGATGATTTTCTTCAAGGGACTCTGAACTGGGGGCTTTCCTCTGATGGCCCCGAATGTTTTCAATGGCAGCAATGAACTCTTACACTCAGGACATGCCTGGATGGTGTGCACTCATGGTTCAAAAGTATACCTCACTCAGCTCTCCCTGCAGGGCCAGCACAGAAGCATGCACCAAATTCTAGCATCTTCTCTCCTGCCCTCATCCTGGGGCGGATGAGGGTAAGAGTTGAATTATGGGAGGCAAGGTAAAGGGACAGGAGATGCTGGGCTCACAGCTTGCCTTCTCATCCACACCTTGACTGAAGCAGGTTTCTTCCCACAGAAATTGCACCCATCACACAGCTTCATGTCCATGGAGAGATGGGATGGAGCCCCATGGACAGGCCAAATCTCATAATCCCTCAGGGCCCTCCTGGGAGCAAGAGGCTGAGGAACATCTCGCTTGGCATTGTGAATGGTAGGCTTGAGCTCTGGAGTTGGATGCACCAGGACTTAGTAAAACACCCACACTCTGCCAGATTTCCTCTGCTCCAAGATGGAACCAGCAATGTGTTGACATCTACCTTTCCTTGCTCTACTGAGAGTTTGGGAGCCCAGAGGATGGGGCTGTGGATTAGGAGGACTGGGGCATCAAGAGCTACCAGAATGCAAGGCCTGGCAAAGCTAGAAACTATAAGTAGACAGTCAGGAAGGGCATGGCAAGTATGAGGGGCAGCAGAGGAGAGCAGTGAGTGGGCCAGGAGTTCAGAAAGAGAGGGAGCAGGTGGGGGGGCATGGAGGATGGGGGCCACTCCATGAATGATAAATCTACTCTGTTTGCAGCTCACTTTTATAGACCATCATGAATGTGCTGGGGGTGGGGTGGAGGGAGTCAGTCCAGACAAGAATGCGACATGGGACATAAAGGGAGGCCCAGGTTAAAATGCACAACTCCTTTTTCTGGAAGACATGTGAAATAAAACATTATATAAGCCTCCCCAGGGTGTTAAGATACGCACTTCCAATACTTTCCTTATGCTATGCTTACATATTCATTTTCAAGCAATGATCAGTTTGAAGGAATTTCAACTCCCTGCACTTTCAACTAAATGAAATCCGTCTTAACCAGTCACCCACCCAAGATGAAAAATGACAATTTTTTTCTAACTTCATAACAATCATCATTAAAGGAAGTCTATAATAAGAAATTAATCTCTCCTGGGGTGCCTGGGTGGCTCAGTCGGTTAAGCATCCGACTCTTGGTTTCAGCTCAAGTCATGATCTCAGGGTCCTAGGATGGAGTCCCGTGCCAGACTCCATGCTCAGTGAGGAATCTGCTTGTCCCTCTCCCCCTCCCGCTCTGCTCACTCTGCTCTCTCTCTCTCAAATCAAGTCTTTAAAAAAAAGAAATTAATCTTTCCAATTACTGTTTTTCAAAAGACAGGTATGATTTCCTCCTAAGGCTTTACAGTTTTCTTCTTATAGACTAGGGGTATATTCTTTTATACACATGGAAGAATGTCACCTTGGGTTGTCACAGAGGTGGCCAAGTCGAGCTTCTGCATGTCTGTTTCTCAAGGATAGGATTGCTGGTGGGGTTAGCAGGGATGTCCTTACCTCCTTCTCCTTAGAGGGTGGAGTTATTAACAGTGAAGGAAACAAAACCAAAGGTGCCCCCAAAGTACTTCTTAAATTACAAATAATTTTGTTTAACATGGATGCAAAAGACAGTCACTGCCTCAGTAAATGGTTATGGGTGGGGCGTCCATGTGAGGAAGTGGAGTTATGGTGTTGATTCTGGCAGAGTTGGTCCAGCCTATTTGGTAGCCTGGACCATCTTGACTGGGACAAGGGTGGGGGGTGGCGGAGAGACCAGTCTAGGAGATGTGCTCAGGCTTCCAGCAACCTTGGTGCTGCCCTGTTCAGCTAGGGTTACAGGTGAGGGGGTCTTGAAAGTGTTCCCTCTGAAACCCATTTCACAGTTAGGAAGACTGGGGCCCAGAGACTTTCTGGAAACCTTTTCCTTATCCTGAATCCTGAAGGTATAACATATTGAAAAAGGAAACAATGAACTTGGCCATAAAGTTTCCACATATAAATCCAAATGGTCAGTGAGCAAATGGAAAAGTGTTTAACTTCACTGATAATCAAAGAAATGCTAATTAAAACACTAGAGTGCCATTTCTTTCCTATTTTAAGGAATTTAATTAAAATACTCAGAATTAGGGGACATGTGAGAGAATGGGCATTCTCATTCATGCTGGGGTCACGTGAATTGATTGGTGCAACCATTTCTGAAGAGCATATTGGCAATACTTGTCAATATGTGTCAAGAGCCTTAAAGATGTATATATGGTTTTTGACACAGCAATTAGAATTTTAGGTGTTTATCTTTTTTTTTCATCATGATAAGTGTACTCTTTAATGCCCATCCTGTTTCTCCCCATCCACCCCCCCCCCCGTTTTTGGTTACCATCAGTTTGTTTCTATAGTTAAGAGTCTGTTTCTTAGTTTGCCTCTCTCTCTTTTTTTCCCTTTGTTCATTTGGTTTGTTTCTTAAATTCCACATATGAGTGAGATCAATGGTATTTGTCTTTCTCTCACTGACTTCTTTTGCTTAGTATTATACTCTCTAGCTCCATCCATGTTGTTGCAAATGACAGGATTTCATTCTTTTTTATGGCTGAATAATATTCCATTATATATACACACATACACGCATACCACATCTTCTTTATTCATTCATCTATGGATGGACACTTGGGCTGCTTCCATATCTTGGCTATTGTAAATAATGCTGTAATAAACATAGGGCTGCATGTGTCCCTTTGATTGATTTATTTATTTATTTTTATTTTTTGGATAAATACCCAGTAGTGTGATTGATTACTGGATAGTAGGATAATTCTATTTTTAACTTCTTGCGGAAACTCCATACTGTTTCCACAAGGGCTGCACCAGTTTGCATTCCCACCAATGGTACAAGAGGGTTCCTTTTGCTCCATATCCTCACCAACACTTGTTTCTTATGTTTTTGATTTTAGCCATTCTGACAGGTGTGAGATATCCTACTGTAGTTTCGATTTGCACTTCCCTGATGATGAGTGATGTTGAGCATCTTTTCATATGTCCGTTGGCTATCTGGATGTCTTCTTTGGAGAAATGTCTGTTCATGTCTTCTGCCCAGTTTTCAATTGGAATGTTTTTTGGGTCTTGAGTTGTATAAGTTCTTTATATATTTTGGATATTAACCCTTTATTAGATATGTCATTTGCAAATATCTTCTCCCATTCAGTAGGTTACCTTTTAGTTTTGTTGATTGTTTCCTTTGCTGTGCAGAAACTTTATTTTGATGTAGTCCCAATAATTTATTTTTGCTTTTTATTTCTCTTGCCTCAGGAGACATATCTAGAAAAACATTGCCACAGTTGATGTCAAAGAGATTACTTCCTGTGTTCTCTTCAAGGACTTTTGTTGTTTTATGTCTCACATTTAGGTCTTTAATCCATTTTGAGGTTTTTGTGTGTGTGTGTATAGTGTAAGAAAGGAGGTCCAGTTTCATTCTTTTGCAAGTAGCTGCCCAGTGTTCCCAACACCATTTGTTGAAAACACTATCTCTTTCTCATTGTATATTCCTTCTTCCTTTGTCTAAGATTAATTGACCATATAACTGTGGGTTTATTTCTGGGTTTTCTGTTCTAGTCCATTGATTTGTGTGTCTGTTTTTATGCCAGTACCATACTGTTTTAATTACTGCTACTTTGTAATATAACTTGAAATCTGAAATAGCAGTCCTATCCTTGAGAAACAGACATGCAGAAGCTCGACCACCTCTGTGACAACCCAAGGTGACATTCCTCTATGTGTATAAAAGAATATACCCCTAATCTATAAGAAGAAAACTGTAAAGCCTTAGGAGGAAATCATACCTGTCTTTCGAAAAACAGTAATTGGAAAGGTTAATTTCTTTTTTTTAAAGATTTGATTTATTTGAGAGAGAGAGGGTGGGGCCAGCAGAGCAGGAGGGGGAGAGGGACAAGCAGATTCCTCACTGAGCATGGAGTCTGGCACAGGACTCCATCCCGTTTTGTTTTGTTTCTCTAGAAATTTATTGTATAAACATATTATAGATGTACACAAAGGTTTAGCCACAAGGGCTGTTCATCTATTGGATATAAACTATTCCAAAGTAGGAATATACATAGTATATTCACAGAATGGGATATTATAGCCACAAAATACCTGTTCATCTTCCTGGTTTCTTTCTAAACCTTCTTTAGCATCATTTATAGTTGAAAAAGCATGAACTTTGGTGACAAAAGATGCAGATTTAAAGTCCTTATTCAAGGGGCGCCTGGGTGGTGCAGTCAGTTAGGTGTTCGGCTCTTGATTTCGGCTCAGATCATGATCTTGAGGTCATGGAATCGAGGCCCCCCACCCCACCATCGAGCCCCGTGTCAAGCCCCGCATTGGGTTCCATGCTCAGGGGGGAGTCTGCTTCTCTCTTCCTCTCCCTCACTGCACCCCCCCACCCCGATCTCTCTCCCTCTCTAAAATGAATAAATAAATCTTAAAGAAAAATAAAGTCCTCATTCTATCTTTTTCTAGATGTGTGACTTTTCAAGTCATTTTAGCTTTTGAGCCTGCTTCTTCACCTGTACAATGAAAGAAATAATACCTAAATGAGAGGTGTGTGGTGAGAATTCCTGAACTGATATGCATTCTAGCAAGTTGCAAACTCTTACACCATCCAGAACTCATGACTATGGCAATTTCTTCTGAATACAGCTGAAACCACAGTCAGAGCCCTCCCCTGACTCTAAGTAGGATTATTCCTGGAGGGTGGGCCTGTTCTTCTTCTGCCTGTGGCAGAACAAAATTCCCCAGCCCCCTGGTCCTCTCTATCCCTGACCCAGAGTCAGCACCCAGGGAGCCAGAAGAATGGACCACAGTGAGAACATCCCATGACCGAGCCATTCACGTGAGTGAGGGAAGTAACCTCAGACACCAGCTCCCAGAGTTCCCTAACTGGGGTGGTAGGGCGATGGTTGTTGTCATAGCTATGTGCTTCCTATAACATCTGCTACACCTTTTAGATAATTTACTGTTTTTAAAAGATTTATTTATTTTAGAGAGAGAGAGAGAGAATGGGGGGAGGGGCAGAGGGAAAGGGGAGAGAATCTTAAGCAGACTCCCCACTGGACATGGAGCCTGATGTGAGGCTCGATCCCACGACCCTGAGATCACGACATGAGCCAAAACCAAGGGTCTGATGCTTAACTGACTGCCACCCAGGTGTCTCTAAGTAATTCACCTCTTAAAAATAAAATGAATATATTTGCAGAGGAAACTTTATATCACTGCAATAAATGAAAACAAAAACAAAGTTGCTTGCTAAAGTAGAAGTTAACCAAGACACAGGCCCAGTGATGACAAAATAAGGGGATTAAATTCTAGCTATTCGCACCTGCTGAAGCCCAGTCCTGAGATAGGTGCTCAGTTAAGGAGGAAAGGAGCAAGTGTGCAGAGCTGTTGTCAAACAAGCACTCACACGAGGATTTCTCTTTGATGTGTAATCTGAAGGATAAAAGAATTGAAAAGCCATTACCTTTTTCATTCAACTGTTTTCTATCAGGCCTGTGACTCCTGAAGTCATTCTCCACAGGGATCGTTGTTGTGCCTGCCCTTGGAGAAATATCCCTACAGCCACAGTTTCCCACCGTCTCCCCACCCATTTCATGGGTGTGAAAACTGTGGCCCAAATAAGAGAAGAAACCTGTTAAAAGCTCACAGAGAATCAGTGTTCCAGCTTTGATGGATCCAGTGCCTGGCTCCCCGCGCCACGGGCCTTCTACCAAACACCCCAGTAGGCCTCAGAGGAAGGCTGGCTTTTAGAAGATAAACAAGATGAGCAAAGACACGCTCTGAATCACCAAGACTTTTGTCTTGAAGAAATCACAGCTGCTCTTTTGCATTTGCGGTTCTGCATTTAGAAAAAGGACAAAAACACCATGTATCCCTCAAAGAATATGTATTTTGATTTATAGGTTCTCTTTGAAGTGGTCTCTATTTAAGTGTAGAGTTCCACATGCAACTGAGAACCACACAGATAAAGCTGCTTCATCCAGTGTGTCTCAGGGTCAAATTCTCATTAAATATCGTCATTTTTGCTACACTCACACAGCACTTTGTGCGTTTCTTCACAGATGGTGCCCTCACAAGGTGTTTTTACACACTTTGACTCACTTGGTTATCATCCTAACCATGGAAGGGAGGTGTTCTTATTCTTCGTGTGTAAAGCTGAGGGTGCTAAGAGTCTGGAACAGGGAGGTCCTTCTCCCCCACTTGGCCTACGCACCAGGAAGCCAGGGAGAAGGATTGGATTGGGGCTGCTCCAGTGACCAACCCGTGCCTACAGGGTCCTGTGGGAGGTGCTGTTGGGGAGGGAAGAGAGCCTCAAGGACAATGACTTGGCTGGCCCGCCTGGGAAGGGCACTGGGCTCTGGCACCTGCCTCTGAGAAGGCAGCAGTGCTGGCTTGGGCCAGGGAGAAGCTTCGATTCCTGGAAATGCACATCAGCACATTCATTACTGTCTTATCAGCAAAGTGCAAAGGAGGCCAGAGAGCAAGGGACGGATCCTGTTACTCGTGACGAAATGCCCTTCTGGTCAAGTATGAAAAACGTTTTAGGAATGAATTCCCAGCCATGGTGTGAAAACAGATGTTAGATTCTTTTTGTTGTTGTTGTTTTCCTCCGCTGACATAGCTCAGGAAGACAGGGCAGGAATCAAACGTGTGAAGCCCAGCTGCTCACGTGTGGAAAGGGCCCTGAAACAATGTCAGAAGGGACGCTTCTGTGTCAAGGCTGCAGGAACTGGGAGAGCCTCCATCCACTCCCCTGTTCCACATAAGGAGAAACCGAGGCCCACTTGAGAGGGCAAGGAACCTCCCAAGGTCACGTCGCTTGGCTAGGATTCTTTGAACCTTATTGCTAATGCCTAAAACAAGATTGGCAACAATCACGAAATTAGGGCTGACAACCTTGAATGGGAACATAAAAAATGAACTTGAGTAAAATCAGGTTTTTATGACACAAGTAAAAGTGTTACCTAATATTTTACTTTTTTAAAGTAATTAAGCAAAAAAAAAAAATGAAAATGTTCTTTCCCTTAAAAATGATTATGTTTATAAAGGAACAGAAGCAGCCATGGAGGCTTCCAACTACAACCTGCAGAGGCTGAAGGACCGACCAGGGGAAAGAGGTCAGGATTTGGCGTCAAGTACAATTAGGATCGAAAATCCTAGATCTGCCCATTCAGTCACTGTGTAATCTTAGGCAAGTCTCTGAGGCTCAGTTTTTTCTTTACAAAATGGGGATACTGATGCTTTCTTGAGAGAGTTGTTGTGAAAAAAATAGAATTACTATGAATAGCTAACATTTTTGAGTGCTTCCTCTGTGCCAAGCACTGGGCCATGTGCTTGCATGGATGATATGCATTTGGTCCTCCCAGTAACTCAATGACCTAACTGTGTTAGGAGTCTCTATAGGTAAAGAAATGATGACTCTGAGAGGTTAAGTGCCCACTCATTTAGGCCGCTGAGCCAATCAGGAGCAGAGGTGGGATTTGAACCCATGTTATCTGACTGCACAGCCCAAGTAAACCCATATAAGGTGCCTGGGATATCAGCTGCATGGATAAGAGGCACAGCATAAATGACAGCCAGTGTTGGTATTATTGAAACAGTCCTATTTCATTTCACTTGGGTTATGGAACATCACAAAAGCCCATTTCATTTGGAGATCATTATTGAAAAGAAGTTAGGAAAGTAGTACCAGGAAATAATCTGAAGACAAAACCCAAAGTCTCGTTGGTATGTGGCATAAGGTACTGGTACAGTGACCTTGGCCTAGGGGTGCCATTTTGAGAGGCTTGAGAAAAAGAAATAGGGCTCCCGAATGCATTTCTATGTCATAAAATTAGTAGCGGATATCCTACATTGAGCCCCAGCTATGGATCTTCCTGGGGCGGGCGGGGGAACAAAATGATCATATTACTCTGCTTTGAGTAGGAGTTATCCAACCCACTGGAGGGATACTGGTTTCCTCATGTTGATCACTAGGTCAGGTTGGCTACTGTGTATAAATACCTTGGTTAAAACAAATGGATCATCACACAATAAACATCTTTTTTAGAAAATGCATCTTATTCCGTTATGTGGGGCTCATGGGAGAAAATTAGTGACAGTGTCCCTCCTTGATGAGGAAGTTGGGTGCTGTTTCATCTGAGAGTTGCAGCCATTTCAGAGTTGTTTTATGACCGGAGGCTGTTAGGATTGACAAGGAAGTTCAGAAAAAGCTGGATGATCCATTGACCTATAAATGCCTTAGCCGCTGGAAAAAACTAGAAGCACATCTGCTCCACTGCATCATTTTAAAGCAGTAGATAGGGCCAAGAGAGTGGACAGGATTTGTCCAGGATCTCCAGGGAAATTGAGGCAAGTGTGCAGTCCTGGGTTGCTCTGTCCTCAATGGTTTTCAGACATCCAGGATGGGTTTTTGGAAGGGTTTTTTTGAGCTCTTTGGACATGAAGCCCTTGTCATTCAATAATCTGGGAAGGCTTCCTGGAGAAGGTGACTTAAAGTATGACATAAAGAGAAATATACATATCATAAGTGTACAGGTTAATGAATTTTCATGAGCCCATGCATCCAGCACCCACTTCATGAAACAGGATGTTACTAGCAACACAGACCCCATATCTGCTTCGTTGTAGTAACTACCACTCCCCTAAGGGGTAACTACTATTCTGAATTCTAACACCATAGATTTCTTTTGCTTGCTTTTGAACTTTTTAATCAGTGGAATGTCATGGGATATACTCTTTTGTGTTTGGTTTCTTTCACTCAACATTGTATTTGTGATATTGTTACATATTTTTACATATAACTGTAGATCACACATTCTCATTGATGTATAGTATTCTACTTTGTGGCTATATCATAATTCACGGACCCAGTCTCTGTTGACACACGTGGTTACTATGCTTAGTGGTGTTGTGAATATTCTAGTGTGTGTCTTTTGGTGCATGTATGTTCACATTTCTGCTGTGTACATTCAGGAGTGGAATTGCTTGCAGAGGATGGGGATGAGAGAACTTCCCAAAAAGGCTGGGGGGAAGCTCCTCCAGCAGGGGAAGGGTCTATGCCAAGCATATGGGTGCAAAAGAGCAAGAGACATAGGGGAATGCTGAGAGACCCAGGGGATTGAGCATATCATGCCCATGAAGCCTGAGTAATGGGATGCTCCCTCTCTTGGGACAGTCCGCCTCTCCTTCCCCCCCTCGCTGTGGCTAACTCCTTCTTCTTTGTCACTTGTATCTCAGCTTTGAGGTCACTGTCTCCTGGGTGGCTTCCTGACTGCCTCTGCCTGGCTAGTTCTCTCCTCTGAGCTCCTGTAGTCTGCCAGCATGCTCATTAAGATAGTATGGCCCCTACCGCCCTGACATTATCTGTTGATTTTGCCTTTCTCCTCACTAGACTGTGAGTTCCTTGAAGGCCAGATGGGTTTGGCTCAGTGGCTTCTGTTTGTATCTCTTATCCATTCTGCACTTTCTCTGTCCAGGGAAGCTGACTTCCATGGACTGCATCAAGAGGCCTCCTGGCCCTTTGCTTCTGGCTTTGGCCAGTGGAGGAGTCCCCTTGGAGGTTGACGGTAGAGAGGAGAGTGAGGGCAGGTGATCTTCCTCCTAGCCCTTGCCCTGCAGGGTTGTCATGGGCTGGCTGCATTCCCAGCAGAAGGTCATAGCATCTCTCCAGCTGAGCAACATTTTCACTTCAGACCTAAATGTACTAACCGTCCTGCTTCTAGTCTTAAGGTAATGCACTATTCTTGTGGTTCTCCTACTATTCAACCATTCCTGTTTGGATTGTCCTGGTTTATGTATACCATCTGCTGGGACCCTGTCTGATACATACATTTTATTCATTTCTGAACCATCTAGCATGCAGACTGGTTTATGCTAGCAATCAGTGAAGGTTTGTGGACTAAATAAATAGGTGAAAAGCAGGGAAAGAATGAAGATGGAGGTGTTGGCCAGAAGCCAATACCGTAGGACCTTGAATGTCCTTTTGAGAAGTTTAGATTTTAATCCTCAAGACCAAGTGTTGCAAATTCAAGTGTCTATGGGGACCAGGCAGGCATCGGCAGATCTGTGCAAACCTGGAGGTGAATGCTGTCCACGTGATGCCTCCACCACTCAGCATCAGCCTGTTAATGCTCTGAAGGAATTTGGACCCAATATGGCCAGATCCTCGGATTTTTCAAGAGAGATCAGAATCCTGATTTCTGATTTTTTTTTTCTGTGCAATGTCTAATGTTTTAATGCAAAATGCCAAGATTTAAATGGTGTCAACATTTCAAATTTTAAAACACTTTGCACTGACAACTAAGGCGGCATGGCTGATAGCTTGTAAGCTCTCTGCAACCAGAGGGGGGCCATCAGACAGCGTGAGGGCAGGAAGCGAGGTGCTCAGATCCCGCACAGCGCTGTGAAAATGGTATCTGCAATCAACGAGCTGCAGAGACAGTGGGCCCTTTGGTCTTGGTCCCTAAAGCAGTTCAAATGTGCTGAGAGTCTCTTATACTAAGAACATTAATCTTTCTCCATGATGGGTATTTTTTTTTCAAATCAGTTTTTAGTTCTAAAAATAGTGGTTGGTGGATTTATCCACTTAAGTCAGGTTCCCAGCCACTTTCTCTATTTCTGCTTCAAGCTGGGAGCTCTGAGTTCTTTTGGGTTTTATCAAATTATACACTGTGCACAGGCATCCATTTCACCAACAGATGGACTTAATGTGCATGAAAATACATGCCTTTTAAAGAAACTAAATTAGTGGTTCCACTTCTTTCCCCTTTTATTAAAGACAGAGTCCTAGGAGAGCTCTCTGCTATAAAGTCAGACTTTACAGACATCAGCAAAATGAGATTTATTTGGATGGAAATCGGACGGAACATCAGACAAGTCCTTCACAATACTGAACCTGCAGGTTTCACGTAGAGATTCAGAGGAGTCTGGCCCCCATAAAAACAGAAAAGGGGGAGAAAATTTTAGAAAACTTGTAAGTCTGTGAGAGTCAGAGTTTCTCTTGAAAGGATGGGTCGAGGGCTCCCTTTGATCCTGGGCAAGGTGGCGTGAAGGTGTGGAAGCTGAATGCCGTAGGGGGTGCAATCCGCAGAGCACTGGAATGGAGTCAAAAGACCTAGATTCTCCTCCTGGCTTTGTCCCCAGCCCATCCTGCTACCCCAGACATGTTTCTTCTCCTCTCACACTGTCTGATTTCTCATTTAGAATGTCGGGGCAGTAATCCTACTCTGTCTACCCCTCAAGGTTATTCCTAGAGGAAGGAAAAAGGAGATATGGTGAAGGAGAGCCCCTTCTTTCCCAGGCTTTTATTGCATATTTATTTATTATAATTACACAATAGCACGAATGCATTCTAACTGTCAAATCTCAATCAATACCTTATCAGAGCGGAAGTGCTAGCTTGCTTCCCTTTTCCCTCATGTGTGTGAGTCCTTGATTTTATTAATGAAGTTATATATATGTAGACATATAATATAGACATTCTGGTACTTTTTTTGGTCTCATAAACAGTTTGTTTGTTTTGCTGAATAAAATGTTCTATGCCAGAATACCCAAACCAGCCACATTTTTTGGATGGTTCCACAGATGCCATAGTTTGGATGCACCATGGTCTTTTTAACCATTCCCTACTAATGGGGGATATGGTGCAACCAATATTTCATTGCGACCAGTAAATGCAGTGTTTACCTCTTTGTACTCGTGTGGAAGTATTTCCCTGGGGTCAGAATCAAGAATGAAAACCGCTTGATCAAAGAGAATGCACATTTAACATTTTTATAGATACTGCCAAATTGCCTTCGAAACAGTCCACTGATGTACAGTTCTGCAAGCAGAATTTAAGAGCACACTTTTCCCTCTCCCTTACTGGCACTAGATATATTAGTCCTTTAATTTTTGCCAGTCTGATGAGTGAAAAATGAAATCTTGCTGTCATTTTAATTAGTACTCCCAGATAACCAGGAAGGTGGAGCGACTTTCCACATCTTTACTGGCTAATTCTAAAGATGAGATTCTCGCTATATGTTGTAGTAGAAAGAATGGCCCCTACCATTCCTGCCGGAGGAGGGCTCGGGGAACGTAGAGGGGGCCGATGGGGAAGGATCAGGGAGCAGATGCTTATCTCTGTGTCCATCCTGCCGAAAGAGTCCAATTGGGTGACAGTGGTAGCTTTTGAGGTTCTCTGGGTGTCAGGGTAGGAGAGGATCGAGGTGAGGTGCAGAAAAGTAAGGCTTCTGCCCTAAGCACATCCATGAACAATCCTTCCGCATGACTCACCACTTTAGGCCTAATTCAGGTCCTTATGAGCCCCCTCCTGGGCCCTTGCCTCCTAGACCATCTTCAGCTTGATTCTCCAACCAAAGCATCACGTGTGACTACTGCGGGATTTATTTCCCCTTGAACAGCTCAGGTGATGGAACTGACAGCTCAAGAACTTTCCCGGCCTACATGATCTGGCTCATACATAGCTTTCCAAACTTTTAAATTATGGTCTTTAAAGCGTCTTATGCTACACATTAGGCCATTCATCTTTCTTTCTACCGTTTGTTGATGACCACCTACTAGGTGCCAGCATTGTGTTGGTCGCTTGGGACACGAAGTCAAACAAGACGTTATCCCTGTCCCTGTAGTGGACTGCTTTGTGACCCTTCTGGCTTTTCTTGTTGATGCACTATAGGCACAGTGTGTGGGAAGCCCCTTTCAGAGATAATGTGCGTGTACAACATCCTACCAGCTCCTGGTTCTATCTCAGTATCAAGAGTTCTAGATACTCTTGACACTGTTGATGCTAGCTTGCTGACTTTCTCACTTGTCTTCCATCCTGAAAGTTCCTCCGGGCTGGGAGGCTGTCTTATTCAACTCTGCCATCCCAAAGGGCTCAGTATCAGGCCTGTCAGACAGTCAGGGCTCTGTGATGATTTGCTGAATCCTGCTAATACGGCGGCTGATGGTCTCATTGAGCTGGCTGGGTGGCTTCCCTCTGAATTGAAACAGATAGGATCTTAGGGCAGTGGCTCTAAGCAGTTTCAAAGCCAGGGCTGCACACACAACCACCTCGGGGAAGCTTTTAAGTCTCTCAGTGCCCAGCATGTACCCCAGCCCAACTGAGTCAGAATGATGGGGAGTGAGACCCAGGTGTCCCTACTTTGCAAAGTGCCTCAATCCCTTTTAATGTGCAACTGCATTTGAAAACAACTGCCATTCAGGTTAGGTTTGTTCTCTAAACTGTGGGTTATCAGCCCAAGGGGATTTTTCACACTGGCTATCGTATATGTAAGACAACTTGCTATAATAATGTCTTTAGAAGGAAAACTTGGCAATTTTACAAAGAAGGATCAACTCGTAAGAGCAAGAGTGACTTTACTGCAGGCCAAAGTTCAAAAGTATCTCCGAAATGAGGGCCTAACGTAAAGGAGAGCAGTATTTGGCAGAACGAGGCTATAAAAATTTACCAGCAAGCAAGTAAATAAAGAGCCTAAGCACATTATGAAGCACATGGTAATAAAGAAGTATTAGCCCCATTGCCTTTTCCCGAACACTAGCCCCCACGCCAACACTGCTATTAATCCTGCACTATCAGGAGAAGTTGGCCTGGGCGGGCTGTCCCTGATTAGATTGTGCAAAATGCCATCAGCCGTCTGTTGAGCCAGAAGGTAGTTGGGGAAGGGAGGGGAGGAGGAAGAAGGAAGATTGCACCTAGTAAAATCCTACTCTGACTCTCTCAAAGGGACTGGATTAATTTAGGAGGAGGAGGCAAACTCCTACGTGGAATCACTGGAATTATATTCTGTATTTGTGTTACATTGGAAATGTATATTCTACAGTTTGTGCATGCGTATACTTTTCATTTTCCTGGTGTAAATGCTGCACAAAACAAACTCAACTTTTTAAATTCACTTCCTGATCTGTGTACATTCTACCAACCTTCTCTACCCTTGGCTCACTGTGGGGTGAGGTGGACGAAAGGGAAAGGGAACTGAATGGTTGGCTAAAACACATGGTAGTGCTGGTTGGTCACAGGAAGCACGTTCTGGTTCTAGTAAGAAGCATCTCAGTACAATCAGTGCCCTGGTCCTCCCAGCTTACTCAGTTGTAGAAGGAACACATTTACCTTACATTTGCTTTGAGCGTCACTGAACTCCACACAGTGGGGGTCTGCGGGAGTGCTATTCTCCTGAGGCATGGCCGACATTATATGTGAATGGGAGACAAGGAAAGGTGGACACACGCATTACCCAGATCTCTCTGCTCACCTGCCTGTTCCTGTGTTCCATCACACATACCTACAAACATATGTTAACAATTCCAAGATGGTACCAACAGAACATTAAACCAAACAGGGAGCCCTTCTGAGTGTGGGGCTCTGTGTACATGCACAGGTCACTCCCGGGGAAGGTGGCCCTGGGTGCAGTGGAGGGAAATGCACTGTGATGAAGCACAGCATGGCACAACCCCTCAGAGAGTGTTTTTGGCAGTTGATGTGCTATTCACACCTAACAGACTTGTAATTCCATTTCTGGGCATGTTTACTAATGTCACAATCATGATGTTTTTTAAAAAGCTTTATTTACATAGTTGTTCATTACAGAGTTGGGTAGAGCAATTAACAACTAGATATAGCCTAAATATGTAACAACAACAAAAAAGAATAATTAATTAAAGGGCATTTCCTTGATGGAGTATTATGAACCCAGTAAAATCCACGGAGACTACTTCAGTGCATGGGAAAATGTGTCTGCTTCAATGTTAAATGGAAAAACAAAATGATGTCATATTACATGGTACACACTGATTCCATATATATCTCCAAGTAAATGTTACTTAAATAATTTAATCTCTGGGTGGTAAATTATGGGCACTTTCTTTATTCCACTTTCCATTCATTCTAAACTTTATTTGATGAATATTTATTCCTTACTTATGTTTTGTTGCAGCCTGATTTTTCCAGAAGTCCACATGACTTCAGGGCTTCAGGGTAATGATGCAACAGTTACCAGGGTATTTTGCATGTTTTATGCAGCTCATAGTGGATGGCATTCTTTGCCTTTTCCTCAAAAGAGCATGGTTCCTATTAAATAACTTGGCAAGGGAGACTGAAAAAGAGCTTAAGAGAGTTCTTTGAGGAGGGAAGGTTGTTGTTGTTGTTGTCTTGGTCCGGATTTTCATTGATCTTTATTAAAAAGTAGAGTTAATTGAAAGTGATTAATGATGACACCTCTGAACTGAGAGAAATCTGGGTATTACATGAAATCCATGGGATGGAGACTCAGAAGGACCTGGGTCTGAATCCAGCTCCACCTCTTAGGAGCTCTGTGACTCCTGACTCTCAGTTACTGCAGCTGTCAGATGGGGATGTGCCCCCTCCATCAGAGGGAGACTGGGAGGGTGCCATTAGGACACTGAACTAGATGCTGTGTGCACAGGGCCTGTCCCGGGGCAGTCGCTCTGTGAAGTGCTGGTTGTTGGTTGCACCACAAAGCCTCATATCCCATATTCCTCTAGGGGGTTAACAGGCCAAGATTTGGCAATTGGGATGGCAAATTCGTTTCCAAATATATTGTTTCCAGTAAAATTATCTTTTCAAAAACAGTTCATGGTGTTTCATGTCTCACAAACCGCAGAGTTTATTGTTCATCATATTTATAGCTTCCCGAGAAGTGTTCTTTTTTATGTTTATAAAGTATTCCAAGAAAAATAAGTTTCTATCACGGTCAAAAAAAAGATCTTCTCCTTTGAATTCTAGAGGTGGTCAAACCTAGTGATTAGAAAAAGACAAAAGCATATAGGAAACTTTTATTACATATTGTAGTCAGAGTAAGTCATGGTTCTGTTTGCTCCGTATTCGTTCGTTCGTTCATTCATTCATTCATTCATTCATTCATTCACACACTCAGTGAGTATCTGCTGAGTGTCTGGGACTGGGTTCTGGGGACAGAAAGATGTATATGGTGTGATTCTTTTGTTCGCCAACTCCTGCACCTTTCTTTTCTTTGTTTTTTTTTTAAAGATTTTATTTATTTATTTGAGAGAGAGAATGAGAGAGAGAGAGCATGAGAGGGAGGAGGGTCAGAGGGAGAAGCAGACTCCCTGCCGAGCAGGGAGCCCGATGCGGGACTCGATCCCGGGACTCCAGGATCATGACCTGAGCCGAAGGCAGTCACTTAACCAACTGAGCCACCCACTCGCCCCATCACCTTTATTTTCTAGGAGGCAGGCTTATAAACAATTATACCACTCTGTATACAAAGACTGTGGGAGCCATGGTTGGGGCCACCAACTTTGGCTGAAGGAGTTGAGGGTGGCTTCTCTGAGGATGGACCTTCACTCTCCCAGAGCCCATCAGAGCTCTGGCACCTCCACGATGTAGTGTGGATCGAGGCTGGCCCCACTCCTGGCTGTGCACAGTTGGCCAGAGAGGACCGGCAATCCAAAGATACTCCTCTTACCACTGTCAGCACTAGGGCCTAAGGCTTGGGCAAGAGGCAAAATGAAACTGAGTCTTCCAGATTCCAACTCTCTACATGCCCTTTGTAACTGAGAACAGCCTTTGCAAATGTGCTCATGGGTTTGCCAGGCTATAAAATCAGGCCCTTGCTTGTGAGTGGGTATCTCTGAGACCCAGTGGGTGAGAGGAGTAGACTTTTTCTGACCCCTGAGTCAGAATCACCTGCACAATGGATCCCTGGTTATTCTTGCATACAGCCTAATATTTTTCAGAATCACTGATGCAAGGGAAAGAACATAGAGCTCGAAGTCAAGTTGTGGTTCTATGGCACAGACAAATCATTTTACCTTTTTGAACTCTAGTTTCCACATCTGTACGCATGGAGCATGAGAATAATACTTCCCTTGCAGTGTGGTGGTGAGATTGAATAAAGTAATGTGTGTGGCCTCACCTTGTAATGATGAAATGCCTTATGGTGCTTAGTCTTTATCATTCCTTTTCAAGATAGTGAATTCTCTTTTTGAAGAGCTCTTAACTGAATGAAAGTCTTCTATAAATTTGTTGGGGGTGTATGGAATAGTCTTTATACCCTCTGGTCCAAGTTCTAACTTTGGAGGTGCTGTCCACATAATCAATTTGCATTGAATAAAATGTGTTTTGGAAATACAATTACAAAGAATACCTTAGATTTCTTTGTGAGTCCAGTCTCAGAAGAGACATGTAAACAAATAATTTCAATGCAATTTGAAAATAATGATGCTGGTCATAATAAAAATATTAAAATTAATAATAATTATTATAATTAACATTTTTGGGGCATTACAATGCACTATGAACTTTGCTAAGTGTTTGTTTTCTCATTTAAGCCTCATTATTATCCCATAAGATGGGTATTATTAATTGCATTTTATGGATGATGAAACCATAGCCCAAAAAGGTGAAATGACTTGTCCAAGGGCATATAGTGAGAAGTAGGAGAGATTCAAATCCAAAGATTCATACATCCAAAGATTCAAATCCAAAGCTGTCTGATTCTAAAGTTCTTTTTCTGTTGGTCTACAGAGTTTCCAGGAAACTAGTGGTTTGCATTCACAAATGGTCAGACTTAACTCAGCCTAAAGTCCCTCATCTGAAACATGCATTAAAGCACTAACTTTCAAACTCTTGACTGCAACCCAGAGGGGCAAATTGATGTTACATCATGACCCAATGCATTCATACACACACACACACACGTACACAAACACATGCAACATACCTGTATATTCATATGCTTATGCCTCTTCATGAAACAACTCATCTTTACTCTGATGTATTTTTTTCTTTGCTTTCTTTTTTTTTTTTTCTTTCTTCTCCTTTCTTTCTTTTTGTAAATGTTTGTGGTGACCCTGTTGATTTGATTACTTGCTCATGGGTCTGACCTATGGTTTGAAAACCCCACCTTAAGGGTCATTGGGAACAGCTTCTCTTCTATAATGTGAAGACTAAGGGTGGGAGAGAGAAAGCAATCTGAGAAAGATCTCATTGGTATGCAACAAAAAAAGTGGCTGAGACTCAGGCCATCCAACTGCTAGTGTGGATTTTTTTTTTTCTGTTATTAGGTCACCATTCTAAATGCTCTATAAACACAGCAATCATTTTGAATCCGACAGCCCTAGATTCAAATCTGAACTCCACCTTGTCTAGCTATGTGACTTGAGATGTGACTTCATCTCTCTAAGGGGCAACCCCCTCTCTGGAAAAGGAGAGTAACAATACCTACCTATCAGAGGGATTGTGAAGATGAGTTGATATTAAGAGTTAGTACCTGCTACACATTATGTGCTCAATTCAGGTCATATACCCAGGTAACTGAGGGAGACCTCAGGTGGGGGTAATGAAGGCTGGGAGGGTGGGCATTAATGTAACCTCATGTGTCCCCAGAATGCAGGGCAACATGAAGATCTTAGATGCAGAGATAGCATTTGTATATGTTACTGTGGTAATAGTGGAGAAAATGTTGGCCTTGGAGCCAAACACATGGCTACAAATCCCAACTCTAGAGTCTTCTCATCTCAATGAGCCTTAGTTTCCTTATCTGCAAACTGGGATATTAAAGCCTCCTTCAGAGACGTATTATGGGGATTCATTGCGGAATTTCCCCCATAGTCTCTTCTTCCTCCCTGACCTGACTTAGAAATGTTATGTGTCTTCAGATTTTATTTTACCTTTTTATTACAAAAAATTTCAAATATAGACAAAAGTAAAAAGCATAGTAAAACGAATCCCCATGTGTCCACTGCCAAATTCCCAGCTTTCAGATGACACCACAGCCCTAGCCAGCTTGGCAGCAGTCTCTTGGGACACCTTGGGTCAGTGTCATCCAGCTAAGCCACATTCACATTACTGACCCACAGAGACTGACCCACCATAAATGCTTATCGTGTAAGGTTGTGTAAGGTTGATTTGTTATTCAGCAACAGAAAACTAACATAAGAATCAAAGAGAATGATATATATTAAAGCATCTAGCTCGGTGCTTAATACATAGTAAGTGCGTAGTAAATATTGACTTGTTACATGTGACAGGAACAGCTACTGAACAGGGAATCTTTTTAAAAAATTTTTTTATTGTTATGTTAATCACCATACATTACATCATTAGTTTTTTATGTAGTGTTCCATGATTCATTGTGCATAACACCCAGTGCTCCATGCTGAACAGGGAATCTTGATATGCTATGGATAAATGCAGCAGCTGAGGAGCACGTATGTGGTGTAGGAGTCTGAAGGAGGGAGCTCCCGATTTTGGGGCCAGGGAACAGTTTATGGAAGAAATTAGGTTTTGTATGAGATAGTCAGGAATATGAGACAGAGATTTGGGGTGGGAGTGTGCTTTGCAGGGGACCCAGCACCAACAAGGACCAGTGGGGTGAGCATTTAGTCTGTCTAAGGAATAGTAGGTATTGGCAGAGTTGATGAAGTTTACATTGCAAAAGAGGAAATTGAAGCCAGATCACAAAGGACCTTGGTTTACTAAAATATACCTTACACAGGTATCCCTCTTTTTTCAAAAGTTCATGTTACGCCACTTTGCTTCTCCGAAAGATCTATTCACATTAAAGACCTGTTTTCGCGAACCCAAATAAATCTGAAGAGGATTTTTGCTTTTGCAAAAAAAGGTGGAAAGCCAAAATAGCGTTCAACATTTATATTGCAGCGAGCCTTTCTAGCTGCACACCCCCAGCAGCAGGAGTGCCCCCCCCCCACCCCCCAAGCTCCTTCCCCGGGAAGTGCACTCAGTACACTCAGCATCTAGCCGACGGAGCTCTGAGATGCATCTGTGAGGATCTGTGCTTTATCTCCAGTTATTCCGTGCACTGTTGGCAAGATGTGTCCTAAGGTATCAGAAAAGCTTAAGAGGGTTATTTTGGGGGTCTGGGAAAGCTAAAAAAAATTTCCATATAAATGGATAGCAATTGCTTTTTTGCTTTATTTCATTTTGGCTTAGGACAAGTTTCAGAGGAATCTCCTCTGCTTTTGGAGGGTGGGGAAACCTGTATTGGACGGCGGGGAAACCTGTATTGGACTCTCATTTCATCTTAAGGATGCTGGAGGACACTAGAATCATGTGCTCAGATAAGTAGAAAAGACCACAGAGATTAGGTCATTCTTTGCCCACTTCCACTCTTTTTCAGTCTTCAAGGAAAGGTTAATTGAGGTATTCACTAAGATATTTACCTAAATCCATTTTCACTTACCTAATTGTTAAATAGACAAGGTAGGCAACCCAAGAGGTTTCATTAGGCCGGAGTCATCCCGTATGGAAGCGTATACCACCCACATTTGCTGGTGTTGCTTTTGTTCTATAATAAAACCGTGCTTCTCTGGAACGGCTGCCATTTCCTTTAGTCTGACAGACACTATGAATCATACATCCTTGATAAGTGTTTCCCACTTTGCTTTTAGCCTTTGGAAAGCTCAGAAGCTGGTTTGTATCCCCACTTCCTGCTATGCAGTGCTGGGAATCAGTCTTCCTCAGGTTTCTTTCAGCGTTGCTAGCCAGTTTGCCATTCCCATCATTTCTTTAACCATTTCCTTTGTATTATCTTGTAGATTCTTTTAAGGCACTTCAGGGTATTTGGGGGGAGGGGGAGGGGGCGGCTAACATAAATGTATATAAAGGGTCATATTATTCTGTGGAAATAAAAATGAGGAAAATGAAGAATGAATCTCTGTCCCTCCTTAATTCAGCAAATATTTGAGTACTGGCTTAGAAAATACAAGAAGGAATAAGAAATTTTAGGAGAAGGGGCGCCTGGGTGGCTCAGTCGTTAAGCGTCTGCCTTCAGCTCGGGTCATGATCCCAGGGTCCTGGGATCGAGCCCCGCATCGGGCTCCCTGCTCCGCGGGAAGCCTGCTTCTCCCGCTCCCACTCCCACTGCTTGTGTTCCCTCTCTCGCTGTCAAATAAATAAAATCTTTAAAAAAAAAAAAAAAAGAAAAAGAAAGAAATTTTAGGAGAAGATGGTGGGCTACTTTTGGGATAGGCAAATTCAGGGTCCTCTGGAAATAAAGGTGTTCTACACTAAATTGATTATGTAAGTATGAAGCTCAAGAGCAAGGTGGATTCTGGAGAGAGAGACTTGGAAGTCATCAATTTGTTGAAGCCATGAGAGGGATGGTTCATCAAGAGTGGCGGTCTAGTCTCATGTGGAAGCAAAAGGAAAAGATATATGGTCCTTTAACAATGCAGAAATTATCCCATGACTGATGGCATACATATGCACGTTACCCCTTCACCCTTGCAGAACTTAAGTGAATCATGCAACATGATATTGACTCCTAATGAAATCATACTCATGGACGTGAAATGTCAATTCATACTTAGCACTAGAAAATACCTTCCATGATACATACTTTTTAAGGATTTATTTTCTTTTCCTATTGAGTTTCTAAATAATTTATTTCCCCATGGTTTAAAAATAAAATTATAATATATTTGGACAAGGGATGTTCTGCTATAAAAATTACATGCTCAATGTTGATGGGGAAATTTTGATCGCTTTAAGGTTGATTTTTTTCTGTGTTTGGCACATGTAAAATGAAGCAAATTCGTATTATGAAATATTATGTTTTCTTTTTCTATTTTAATGAAATGCTTTAGAATTTAAGATCAGAGCTGGCTTACCAGTATTTCCCAAGTAAAACACCATCAAGTACAAATATTACAAAGGATCTGAGTTTTCTTGTGAAGTAGTCTACACATTTACATGAAAAAAGGATTTTTGAAAAGTTCTTGCTCTCCTCATCCCTCCATGCAGTGCTGGTTAATTAACCAATCATAAATAAAAGATGAAAGTATGTGAACCTCAAGTCCTTGTGTTCTGGAAAAAAATAGAGTCACAGAATAATTAAAATAAATTTCAACTAATGAGAACCAGAAACAATGACCAATGAAAATAGTGAAAACAGCTGGGTCTAACAGGTCAAAACTTCACAGAGAATGAACAATGGGTTATTTCGGCTTGCTACTGTGGCTGCTTATGGCCCTTGTACTTGTTGAATGACAGTTGGTGGAAGCAATGGGGAGCTCTTTTTTTTTAAGAGTACACTATTTAAATGTTCTTTCAACTTCATGAGCTGAAAGGTTTTTTAATGTGCCTTTCACCTGGCTTCCATCTCTCTGCAGATATAGTGGAATTCTGGGCCCTTTTGCTGGATTCCACCATCTCAAAACAGCCCGTTCCTTATTGAGCCAGGCATAGACACTCCACCCGCCAACCGCTATGGCAGAAGGTGACTGAGGTACAGAATTTCTGTGTGACATGGTTGACCTGGAAGTAGGAATGGATCCATTTCATCTTACATGCTGCTTGGGGCAGTGTTTATGGTGAGTAAAACCCACTTCCCCATTCTAGGCATCAAGATAGGGACATTTTTCCAGGCTTCCTCAGTTAGTTTGGGCCCTGGGACTGAGTTCCTGCTGAAGGAACTTGGGCAGAAATGATATCCATGAGTGCTTTTCATGCTGTGATGTGCACACCCATCACCCAGCGAATCTTGTTAACATGCAGACTCAGGTTCAGTAGGTTTGGGGTGGGGCCATGATTCTGCATTTCGGCGAACCCTCGGGTGATGCCAGTACTATAGGGTTCATAGACAATCCTTCAAGTGTTAGAAATGGGCACTAATTCCAGCCTGACCATAAAGTGTCCTATGCCAACTTCCATGATCTTTTAGCCCTATCTGCACAGCTGGAAGCAAAGCACTTGGGATGCAGAGATTATAAGGGATGGAAGGAGACTGGATTCCTGCCTCGGTGGCTGGAGGAGTTCTGCTCTGGGGAGCTGCTGACCCCGGAGGGACTGGGAGTGGAGTGAGAGGCCACCTGTTATTACATTAAGTCATGAGTGTCAGGGTTTACTTGTTACTGCAGCAAGGCTTAGTCTCATTCTCTCTCATCAGCTGTCTTTTCTGGGTCTTTCCTTGACTTATGATTTTGAATTAACTTAGTAAACTTGTCAAATGCCAACTTTGTACCAGATATACCTCTAAGTGCTGGACAATGCATAGATGAAGCAGGTGGAGTTCTTTCTCTAAGGAGTGGGAAGGGGAGATAAAAAAATGGGGTCAAATAACGAGTCAACAAGTATCAAAGGAGCCAGGCCCTAAGAAGTGTGCTGCCTGACCTTGGAAGGCAGGGATGGAAGTCCCAGTTGTGGACATCAGGACAGGATTTCTAGAAGTGATGGTATTGACATCAGCCTTGAAATATGGGTAAGGTTTGAACTTCTAACAATTAGGATAGGGAAGAGCATTTCAGGGAAGTTAAAAGGATGGAATAGTAGGAAGGTGCACAGGGAAGTGTGAAAACTGCCATGGGGATCAATTGTAGGATGAAGGATTGGATAAAGGAGTGTATGTAGGAATGAAGGTCAGGGTTAGGTCATGGAACACTTTGAATGGCAGTGTGAAGAACTTGAATTTTATCCTGAGGATGCTGGGGAACTCTAGGTGGGTTAAACAGGAGTGCTCTCTCACTGGGCACAATGAGGGGGGAACAGGAGCAGAAGGTCCTGAAACTACTCTCTCCCCTCTCCTGCTGCAATAGTTCAAGTATAAGATGCTGAGCACAAAGATGAAAAAGGGAAATCTGCAAACACGGTAAGGAAGAGAGGGTTGCAGCTTCCTCTCACTCATGCCCTCTTCAGAAATGAGGAAACTAGGGCTCTGAAAGGTGTCTCACTCAGGACAATAAGCCAGGGGGTTGGGGCTTAGACCTACAGCTTCCGACTCCAAGGTCCATATTTTCTGCACTGAGAACAATGTTACTGCAGTGTCATAAGCACCCTCTGGGGTTGTCCTTGGTGAGCCTGCATTGAACTCAGTACAGCATAGTTTATATGTTACAATTTGGTCACCTTTGCACATTGTAATTTAAATAGTTTTGAGTCACCTCAGTTGGGAAATTTACTGGAACTCTATTTCACTATGACCTACCAACAGAAAGTTTAATTTTTTTTAAGATTTTATTTATTTATTTGACAGAGAGAGAAAGAGCACACAAACGTCGGGGGTGGGGGCAGCAGAGGGAGGGGGAGAAGCAGGCTCTCTGCTGAGCAGGGAGCCCGTCGCAGGGCTTGATCCCAGGACCCTCGATCATGACCTGAGCTGAAGGCAGACCCTTAACCCACTGAGCCAGCCAGGCACCCCTCAACAGCAAGTTTAAGACTCACTTTAAAAAACTACATTTCAGAGGGTTAAGTAAAGGTATATCAATCCCTGCAAGGGCTCTTTTTGTCCTGTGGCTGCCCAGATTAGAGCGATGAGGAATCAGCTTCCACTCTTCTTTCCCGTCCTCATCTTCCCCAGGTCCCAGGTGGGGGCCTGTACAGGAGGAGTAAACCAATAAAGGAGTTCAGATCCTGCACTCTTGCCCAGGGATGACTGTAGAAAGATGCTCTTTCTTTGGGACCTCGGGATTGCACTGTCCAGAGGTGGCTAAAGGGAAGGCTTATTGAATCTGTTGTCAGACAGAAATTTGTTTGAACCCTATAGCTGCTTCCTTGCCATATGATCTGGAACAAATGATTCACTATCCCAGAGCTGGGGTTTCTGTGGTGGAAGATGGGGCCGGAAATTATCTGCCAGCGTCGTATGAGGGTTCTGTGAGATCCCAGGGATGACGTTCTGAGCACCGTGTGCTGCACGCTGCACCAAGGATCCAATCAGAGTCCATGCTGCCATCCCAACCCTGGGGTGTACTCACAGTCCTGTTACTTGCTCTAGCAAACAAATCTGAAAGTTTCAGTGGCTTGAAAATAATAAAGCTTTATTCCTCACTCACTAAGCTGTCTATGTGGGTGTTCCTGGTCGGCAGGAAGCCTTCCACATGGTGAGTCAGAGACATAAGCTCCTTCCACCTGTGACTTCTTTCTCTCTGGGATGAAAAAAGAGAGGGCGGAGGAGGCATGCCTTGGCCCAGGAGGGAGACACATCACTCCCGCTGGTCAGAAGCGGTCGCATGGCCCCCCAGGAAGCCAGGGGTGCTTGGAAGCGGGATCGTGAACACGGCAGTCATGTCCCTGGGTAGTTCCATATGCTATAGCAGGGGAGCAGGAATCTCTGGGGAACAGTTAAATTAGTGGTTGCTGCCACAGGAGGGGGGATACTGAGGTGGGATCGGGCTCTGAACCCAGAGGCCTGGTTTATAGAGGTGGAAACAACGTGTCAGATTCACATTTCTTTCCTTCCAGTCTCTTGTAGAGCTCATTCTGGCAGATCCTGCCCCATTTGGAACCTGGCTGTGAGCAGGAAAACATCTGTGGTCGGAAAGCGGGGGCAGTGATTCAGGCCTGTTTGGGCCCCGGAGAGAGGATGTCCTTGAACCCTTCGCTCGGCAAACAGCTCCCTCCCACAAGGATGTGAGAGGTCATCTGTCTGTCTGCTTTGACACTTTCACCCAGTGACCTTCAGGGCTGCAGACACCTTCCCCGTAAATTGGAGGGCGCTCAGCACAGACTGTCCTTGGATTTGGCCAAAACTGACTCACTGAAGGTCCGAGTGAGGAGAAGGCAAAAGCAGACAAACAGGCACTGAGGATTTTGCCATCCCAGACCGGTGTCGTGTAAACAGGCTGTCTGCTTCCCAGCCAAGGAATGAGCCGGGACTTGGGTCCATTGGAGCCTTGACAGCTAATCCCCACAGCCTTTGACTGTGGGGCACTGTGTTCAGATGGGGCATGCTGCCCACACCGGGGCCCAGAGGAGAGGCAGGATGGTGGGGAAAGAATGTGGCTTTGGAATCAGACACAGCTGCTCCCTACCACTTACTCAGCTTTGTGACTTTGGATAAGAGTCGCCGATTCTTTCTAAGGCTCAGTTTCCCTGTCTGTGAAATTGTCGTAACACTATGGACCCCAAGTGCTTTGGGATAATGCTAGCACATACATACAAGTAATATTCTCCCCCTGTGCCCTCTACGTGCAGGAGAGAAATCTGTTGTCTCCTCAAAGGAATTAATTACATAATAGTCAGGAGCCACTCTTCTGAGGCCTTTAGTCCTTGCAACAACTGTAGGATAAATGGCATTATTCCCATTATATAGGTTTGGGCACTGAAACCCAGGGATTATACTAGAGATAGTGATTTTGCTCTTTCTGCTGCCCTGTCACTGAGGAGAGAAAGAAGCAACAAAGCAAAAAGAGTCACAGGAACATACGGGGGTGGGGGTTAAATGTCAAGTCTGAAAGTCTGGAAGTTACGATCTTTAACCCCCGTCTAGCTTGGATAATAGAATTTTCATTATAATCTACTTTCCCCCTGTATTATTCACTTGTATGTTTGGTCATCAGTGTCTCTATTACTAATTAATTAGCAAACATTTACTGTGAACTTCTTATGTCCTAGAGCCTTGCTAGTCTCCAAACGTGGTTCCTGGGCTGAAAGCTTCAATGTTGCCTGAGATTTTGTTAAAAATGCAGAATCTCAGGGCTCACCCCTGGCCCACTGAGTGGGAATCCACATTTGACAAGATCCCCAGGTGATTCATAACATACACTCAGGGTTGAAAATCACTCTCCTGATGCTTCCACCTTAGCAGAAACATTCACGGAGGCAGCCCCTCTTCTTAGGACCCGTGCCTTCCTCGTCCACACAAGGAACAGTGGGGAAGTCCTAGAATATGCTTTGCCCTGAGCTTGATGCCTCTGTGATTGTCTAGAGCCTGGGTGACCCCTCCACACCAGAGGTGGCTATGCAGGGTACATCCCGGGTCTTGACAGAATGGGAGATGCCACACAAAAAGGATGCCACCTTAGAAAGTGTTTGGGGCCTCTTATCTCCTCCTCCTCCACAGCATCCACAATTAGTCCACCACTAACCTTAGCATCAAAGTCACTCACACAAATGTTTATTAGGCTGGAGTGGGAGTTCCATGATCTTAAGATATAGCTCTGCCCCATCTATTCAACTATGGCCAGGGATTATTTGTGGGGATTCTAAAATACGGAAAATGGGAATAGCCATCACTCCCTTCCTGGCCCATTTGAAAGAAGCTGCCTATTTAATAGGCACCAACCGAAGATTAGGCAGAGGAGCCAGGGCCCAGCATGCATTAAGTTCATTCTCATGAACACTCTTGGGAAGCCCTGACAATATTTACCATCGTGGAGCATCTGCCCCATGCCAAGCTCCAGGAGGAGTGATGGCACATCCCTTGTTAAATTCTTCTGATGCCTTTGGGTAGGCAGCCTCATTCCCATTTTCAGAAGAACAAACTGAGGCTTGGAGAGCCTCTGTAACTTGACCAAAGTCACAGAGGCAATGAAGGGTAGTGCAGGGCTACATTCATGCATTTTTCAAAACTTGGAATGAGAATTGAAATAGGGGAAACCATGCATTTTTCACAACTGGGAATGGGAATTGACATTCAAATAAAGGGAAACCTCATCAGTGGGCCTTTGGAATGTATTTCATAGGCTGCTATTCACCTGCCCCATCTGAGGGGGAGGTAGGAGAGGGAGTAGGAGGATGGGCAAAGTCAGTCAAACATGGGGGGTGGGGATATGCTCATGTCCTGTTTCCAGTATATTAAGAGCCATCCCCCTCCTGAGCTTCTTCACTTGAGCAAAAGCTGGATGAGCTCACTAGGGACCAAGAAAGTGGCTGGTCCTGGAGGAACGCACCATCTTAGCATTTGCCGCATTTCCCACTCTCAGCCAGCAAGTGCTGATAGCAGAGCAAGCCTCTTGGTTACCTGGCATGTGGCACAAGCAGCCCAAGGGACCAGTACGGAGGCCTCACCACCTGGTTCCCAGCTGGACTCTGCCTCCCTCAGGAGCCTCGTTTGGAAGCTGAGAGGCTTGTGTAGGACAAATGGGACTGTGCTGAGGGCCTATGCTTCACAGCGAAGGACTGGCCTCTTCTTAACTAAACAAGCACAAAAGAGTTGCTGAGTCCACGTAATGAAGCTGTTCTATGTACTCTTCCTTTGGGAGCATAGAGTGTTAAAGATGCAGAATCTCGGGGCTCCTGGATGAACTCACCAGGAATACACCCTGAGATGTAGATTAGGATCCCCCCTCCTCCACCGATTAGCTCTGTGATTTTTGTCCAAGTCAAGCAACCTCTCTGAGTCTCGGGTGCCTTCGTTTATTGAGTGGAACATTCACGTGAGATACACACTTAATGTCTTGGTACAGGTCCTGACTCTGAATGGGTGTTCAAGCAATAATTGCTATGATTATTCCATTTTGCTGCATGAAGGTTACTTGAATATAAACATCTTATATTCACTTATACTCATTACAACAGTTTCCATTTTAAGTTGTAGAAATCCAGCGTGAAACTAGCCTGAGCATAAATGAACAAACAAATGAAATTCTGTGTATCTGGCAAGTCCATGGATGATCTACCTTCAGGCTGGATTTAGGGGTTCCAGCTGTGACATCAGAGCTCAACCTCTCTTCACCCCTTAAGCTCAGTGTCTTTCTGGGTATGAGTCTGATCCTATGGGCAGGCTCTGGCCACCAAGGCTCCAGTGTCACATGTTTTCTAGCTTATTAACCTCCAATGCCCATTTATCCATCCAGGCAAGACTTTGATGGGCTTTGTGTAGACAAATGCACCTGGACCAATCACTGTTGCTAAAGGCACAGAGCACTGCAATGGGCTGATCTGGAGTCACATGACCAAACCTGTGATCAGGAAGGGGATGCCGGTAAATGTGGAGACTATAGCTCTAATGGGGTGACACAGAATGAAGAAGGGAGCTCTGCCAAAGTCAGGAAGGATGCTGGGCAGATAAAAACTGTAAGGGCACTAGAGGAAGAAAGTACTTGTTCCTGCTTCTTCCTTAGGTCTCACTGTGAGTCAGTGTTAGTCCTGGGACAGTTGTTTCTGAAGCCATTAAAGCGAATTCTGTTGGTTTAGAAATATATATAGCTTCCAAGCAAAGAAAAGAACTGAGGGAGGAGCCGAGGGAAGGGAAGCAGCTGAGCTGTGCAAATCCGAACTGTAAGTGGAACCCCCAGGTTATGTCTGTCACTTTGGCTTAGAACAGATGGAACCCAGGGCACAAATTCACTCAACCAGCTGGGCATCATATGGATGTCCTTTGCTCTATTTGCTTTTAGATCAGTGCCATGCACATCAGGATGGGTGGTATGTAGGAAGTTTTCTCTCTGTATTTTGAATGCCCTCTTCGTCTTTGCTAAAACTTTCCAAAACAGTGACAATAACCAAACACCCAAAGCTAAGCCAATGTCACATGAAGAGATCTTTGGCCCTATGAGCTCTTTCTCGGCAGACACTTGTGTGCTATGTTAGCATGGAGTTAAGCAGGTCAGGATTTGCCTTTGCAAAGCAATAAGGAAAAGTCCTCTTTGTTTCTCTTTCTACCCTTGTCAGTCCTCTGTGGTGGTAGGAACAAGGCCTTCCTTTGGAGCTTTTCCCCAGGATTTATTTCATTTGTTTGACAAATGCTTGTTGAACACCTGTTTTGTGTAACAGGCTGTGTTAGGAGATGAAGCCCACATGTGTAAGCCAGATGGGAACTGTCCTTCATCTTCTTACTCTGCTTCTTCTAGTCCTCTCACTAGTTTCACCCTTGCCAATGTGAAGAAGGCTTCCAGCACCTCTTTACTCGGGATTCCTAAGGGGAGATACAGGAGGGAGATGGCTTTGCACATTTGGAGCAAACAATTTACAGCATTCTCCTGAAATATTTTCATTCCACAAAATTGATTCTGGGACATGGTCATATGCTAAGGTCATGGGTTTTCTCTTTCCCTTTTCCCCAGCCTTGTTGGTCCCAGTTTCCTCCATCTGAATACCCATTCCCCTCCCCTACTTCCACGTGTTCATCCCTCTCTCTTCCATGAAGCAGAACAGTTTAGCTCTGCCTCAGTTTTACCTCTAGTTTTTTCTATGTAAATGGCATCATAATGCTTAGAAGACTAAAGGCCCCAGTTTCCAGGAGGTACATTCCTTATAAAGCAATATTAATCTGTACTAATGGCAGCCCAGCTTGGAGCATAGATCCAACCCTGAAATGGCATGGTCACCACCAGCTGCCTCAGAAGGTGCCGGGGTGGAATGTGCACCATGTCAGCTGAGGCCAACCCGTATAACAATCAGTCATTGTGGAGATGGGTCACTGATTGCCTTCCTCAACCTAATGCCTATTTGCTTAACTAATAGCAGTGAGAGTCTCTATTAAGGGCTGTTAACACTCCAAAATGCTGTTTGTTGAGCCTGCCAGAGTGATAAGTGATGCTGGTATTTACTCTCTTGTTCTCAAGCCTGATGTTCAGAAGCTTAAAACAATTTTGAAGTGGTTAGTTTTTAATGAAGAGCCTAGTCAAGTCTACAAATAAGCCAATGGTTTGGGAATGGAATCTCCCCCCAACACTAAAAGAAGTCCACAAATGTTTGTTGGCTCATAATGGATTTGCTTAATTATAACCACTAGGCATACACAAACACACACAATACCTACTCAGATGCATATATTTCTTTGTATCAGTATACACTCTTAAGATCAGTGTTCTCTTATGCCCAACTCTGAGTTTACAATTTAAGCGTTTCATTTCCCAACCACGTGAGTGATTTGCCCTGCCTATGTTCAACAAGGAAGGGAAACACCAGGATTGCAGGAGACATGAAATGAATGAGAGATTGCTTACTCCAGTGTTGGCTTTCCTGGCTCTCTTCCACTCTGACTCCACTTGTGTATGCCCATGGAATTTGCCAGTTGTGGGGTCAAGGGGATCTCTCCCCTGGTGAAGTATAAAACCATTAAGCAAATGTTTCTTCTATGTTTGTGAGCTGCCTGCTTGCTTCCGTAGTGGCACCAACCGTATTCTTGTGCCTTGACAATGAAAAGTTGTCTGTGGTTCCTTGTGGGATTCTAAGACTCAACCAGTAGACTCCTGCATGTTTTGAGAGCCCGAGTCAAAACTGGAGAGGTGACTTTAGGAGATGGTTTAAATAGTCATATAACTTATTGTCCAAACCAAGACCTTTTAAGAGTGAAAGGATATGTTATTAATAATTACACCAAGACTATGGGTGTTTGGTGGGACACAGTCTTCTCAGTAAAAAACAGTTGGTTCCATTTATTGCGTTCCTACTATGTTAGGGATTTAACTCATCCTGTAATAATCCTTCTATTTAATCCTCATGGTAACCTTATTTAATAGATATTGTTATTCCCATTTTATAGATGAAGAGATGAGGGCTCAAGGAGCAACTCATGTAAAATGGCTCTTCAGCTGTACCCTAGTGAAAGCAGACACGAGTAGGGATTTGGACTGAGGTCTGTTGATTCCAAAGTGCACATGCTTTGCACTGTACAGTATGGGTTCTCATCCTGTAGTTCAATGTTTTCTTCTTCTTCTTCTTCTTCCTCTTCTCCCTCCTCCTCCCCCTTCTCTTCCTCTTCCCCTTCTCCTCCTCTTCCTCTTCTCCTCCTCTTCCTCTTCCCTTTCTCCTCCTCCTCCTCCTCCTTCTTCTTCTAATAAACTGGGTTCTAAGGAGACCTAGGTTGTTGGTTGGCTGCCATATGCAGTCCTGAAGGCAAAGAGGAGACCAATGGGGAGAGCTACAAAAAGAGTAGCTTCACTTTCATGGTTAATATGTTGGCCAATTGAATGGGATTTCATTTGGGTGAGGGGTTCTATTGTTTGAAAGAAAGAAAAAATAAGAGAGAGAGAGAAGGACAAGGGAAAGGAAAAGAGGAAGAGAAGGAAGGAAGGAAGTAGGAAGTAAAGGAGGAAGGGAGGGAGGAAGAAAGGAAGGAAAGTTTCTGAAATTGAAAATTCTTGTTTTGAAATGGAAAAGCTGAGCCCCAGAGAGAGAAAGTTCCTTACCCAATGTCCCATAGCAAATCATAGAGGAAACAATGATCTGGAAAATACAGTTTTTTTTTTTTTTTAGGAGAGTTCAAGTTTTATTGCTGCTTGGCATTCACTCCATGAACCTAAGAAAAGTGAGGCCAGGTGTAAGCCACCTATAAAGTGCACTTTTCTAGCAATCAAGTTTACCTGGCTCCATCAGGTAAACCCATGGGGCATCTCAGTGCAGCCTCCAGAATTATTAAAGTGTAATGTTTTATAGATAAAATCATGAATCTCGTATACATATAAAATAAACACAGGTCAAGATTTTATTTAACTCATTAGTTAATGAAGGAACCAGTAAGATGTTACAACTGTTTCAAAGGAGAATTCAAAGAACACACACAGATAATCAGGAATGCTGAGAAAATTTGCTAATGGATGCAAAACTGCTTTAAATCCACAGGCAAATAATCAATTATATCTCCACAGACAGAATTAATTTGCATTTTTTGAATAATAATCTTATTTACCATCAGTTTTCTACAACTTAATTTTTTTAAGTTTTTAGTTTAATTCCAGTTAGTTAACATATAGTGTTATATTAGTTTCAGGTGTACAATACAGTGATTCAACACTTCCATACGTCACCCAGTGCTCATCACCACCAGCACATTCCTTAATCTCTGTCCCCTATTTCACCCATCCTCCCACCCACCTCCCCTCTGGTAACCATCAGTTTGTTCTCTATAGTTAAGAGTCTGTTTCTTGATTTCTCTCTCTCTCTCTCATTTTTTCCCTTTGCTTGTTTTATTTCTTAAATTCCAATATGAGTGAAATCATATGGTATTTGTCTTTCTCTGACTGACTTATTTTGCTTGGCATTATACTCTCTAGCTCCATCCATGTCATTGCAAATGGCAAAAGTTCATGCTTTTTTATCACTGAATGATATTCCATTTCTAACACCTTAATTTTTATAAAATAGCTCAAAGATGATAAAACACACAAACCAGAAGGTTGTGCTACACTGGACATCCAATAATCTTTGTTGCCCATTTTAAAGTCTTTTTTTAAATTTAATTTTATTATGTTATGTTAGTCACCATACAACACATCATTAGTTTTTGATGTAGTGATCCACGCTTCATTGTTTTCGTATAACACCCAGTGTTCTATGCAGTACGTGCCCTCCTTAATATCCATCACTGGGCTAACCCACCCCCCATCCCCCTCCCCTCTAAAGCCCTCAGTTTGTTTCTCAGAGTCCATAGTCTCTCATGGTTTGTCTCCCCCTCTGATCCCCCCCCTTCATTTTTCCCTTCCTTCTTCTAATGTCCTCCATGCTATTCCTTATGTTCCACAAATAAGTGAAACCATATGATAGTTGACTTTCTCTGCTTGACTTGTTTCACTTAGCATAATCTCCTCCAGTCCCATCCATGTTGATGTAAAAGTTGGGAAGATGTGGTCCATATATACAATGGAATATTACTCAGCCATTGGAAAATCCAGGTCTTTTGATTTTCACTTCATGTTCTTTTTGCTACACTTTGAGGAAACATTTTGAGAGGATTTGTTGCTGGCTGAAGCTATTTCCATATTTCACCTCATTTTGACATTGGCAGTGAAAGCCGTTTTGTTTTTTTTAAGATTTATTTATTTATTTTGGGGGGCAGGTAGGGAGAGAGCATAGGGAAGGGCAGAGGGAGAGGGAGAGAGAGAATCTGAAGCAGACTCTGTACTGAGCATGGAGCCCAGTGCAGGGCTCAGTCTCATGACTTTGAGATTATGACCTACACTGAAATCAAGAGTCAGACACTCACCTGACTGAGCCACCCAGGCGCCCCTGAAAGCTGATTTTAAATATTGACCAAGAAAAGCTTTCACAAATTTCAGATATATTTCAGAGGTTTTATTTTTTTTTAAATTTTGTTTTATTATGTTAATCACCATACATCACATCATTAGTTTTTGATGTAGTGTTCCATGATTCATTGTTTGCGTATAACACCCAGTGCTCCATGCAGTCCGTGCCCTCTTTAATACCCATCACCAGGCTAACCCATCCCCCTCTCCCCCCAGAACCCTCAGTTTGTTTCTCAGGGTCCATAGTCTCTCATGGTTTGTCTCCCCCTCCAATTTCCCCTTCATTTTTCCAGAAGAGGTTTTAAATAAAGACTAGTGTATACATGTTGAATTTTGTTATGTTTCTTAGTAAAAAGAAATGTTGTGTTATTGAATTTTTTTTTTTTTCACCATGGTTCTGGACTATTTAAGGAAAATTAAGTGATAATAGTTTCAGGTTGTAGAGTGGAGAAAGCTACATTCACTTTTCAGTAAAGTAGGATCAGGGGAATGGAGTTGAAAAGGAGGCCACAGTCAACAGTAGGCCATCCACACCCCTTCAGTAAGTGCTGCTGTGCATGTTGGACAGCCAGTTACGTGCTCCTGAGCAATGAGGTGAGGCAGTGAGGTAGCTGTGGGCATGGCATTTCCTTCTCCTCCTTGAAATTATCTTCCTTGGTCCTTGCTCCTGGGGCTTGGGTGTTTTGGGGAAGGAGGATGAAAAACAGTTGATAAAGAGCTGTTGGTAAGCCCATTTTACAGCAGATTCCTCCAGATTCTTCCACATACTTTGCAGTTGGGGTTAGATGGTCGGATTCTGGGGTGCCTGATCTCTGCTGTCCTTCAGCTCTGAGCTCTGTGGGTGATGCCTTGCTCTGGGCTGAATATTGGTAGAGTGTACAAACGGTGGCTTCCTGAGTACATATCCAGGAATGTGATAACTTAAAAAATCCTCTGTTTTATTCTTTTATAAACCATGCATTCTAAGAAGTTCAGGAGCCAATAAGTAAAGAAAGGTATTTCAGAATGGGAACAGATGTAAATAGTGGGAAAATAATGAAGAAGTGTGAGGTACAAAGGGGAGAAAAAGACATTTACATATTCCTCACAAGAGGTTATCTGTTACAACTATTTATTGAGTGGTGTGATGGACATGTGATTTCATGCAACTCTTCAGAACTTATCTCTTGCCCGAAACCCTGAAGAAAGAAATGTGTGTGTACATACTCTTACGCCACAGTGGAACTTGGCTGGCTCTGTGGGCACTCCGCAAGAAAGTTTGCCCTTCGTAAGTGGTTCTGGCTGTGGTTGGGAGCCCCAGATCATTTCCCTGCCCAGGGATCTCTCTCCCAGTGGTTCACTTGCAAATGTAGAAAATAGAATCCATACTGATTCTTCAGATGGAGACTGGGCATTCTAAAGAAAGTTCAATTCATTAAAACTACTTTAAATTTTCAGGAGAATGGCAAAAGGGCTAGGCAGGAAAAAGGAGGGAGTTCTGTTCTCTGATTCCTCATGGCTAACCTGTACTTTCGTTTCCCATTATTGCCCATGAAAGAAGAGCAATCATATATATCTTTACTATATATATGTACTATGTATTATATTATATGTAATATATATAGTATAGGGCTCCAGGAAAATGTTGCAAGACAGCTGTGGAACAGATGAAAAATATAGGATTGGAAATCTAAGGATCTGGATTTGGGTCTTGATTTTATTACTTACAAAATTACTAAGTTTTGGTTTCTTCCCCTATAAAAAGGATTATACCTATCTCATAGGATTGTTGTAGAAATTAAATGAGATTATGCATGTAGTGATGTGTTATAAAATAATTTCTTATTAGATATGAAACAATCTGATGTTTTTAAGAGAGAAGCTGATCCATGTGGCAAATGTTATATTCAGACAGTGCCAGTGCAAACTTTGAAAACAGATCTAATATATAAATTTATAGGGACACAGTGTTACCTAGCAATGGAGACTTGTGATGGCCCAGAAGTTCATCTTTCAAGGCCAAAAGGTCCAAGCTGATGTCAAGGACCAAGGTGGACTCCATTTCTTTCCCAAGCATGGTATAGGCTGCATTTCCTGAAAGGAAGGATTTGTTCTTCCCACGAAACTGTGGCTAAGGCAAGCAATGAAAGTGTCTTGATATTTGCACAGGGCTTTTTACAGGGAGAGGCTAGGAGTCAAGCTGATTTGCATTCTATTCAAAGCTTTAAATCACCTTATTACCTGTGAGGATTAATGCCTTTGTTTCCAGTGAGGCTATTGGTCCAAGGAATAAGGAAAAACTCCCCTTTTGGAATGAAAACCTCAGTCTTGCATAGCAAATTCACTGAAATGGTTCATCCATGTTTTTTTTTTTTAATTATTTTTATTTATTTTTTATCATCTTAGTAATAGGTGGATATACTATGTCCAAGTGTGGATGATTCATCTGGTGTTCCTTTAATGCTGCCTGAGATTGGGGTCCTGTCTAATGGCAGCCCAGCTTCTTGTACCATTGGCCTTTGAGGTCCAGAATCAGATTTCATCTTTTTAAAGAACCTGGAACTCTCAGAAGCTAGAGAGATGGTTTGCCTTCATTCATTTGTATAATCAAGAGGAGGGACCAAAGGTTCTTCCCTCCAGACATTAAAATGCCTAGATATCTGGAACCATGAGAGGACAGAAGAGGAAAGGTTAGAGGGCTGCTTGCTCATCCCGAGCACGGGTCTTACTGACCTCTTGGAATGTGGCACAAGGGTAGAGTAAGGGTGCTTCCGCCTGGGCACCTACAGACTATACACTCTGCAAGGGCAAGGGTTGAATGATCACATCTGTTTCATGAACTCATGTTTCCTCAAAGCCCAGCATCTGGCACAGGGGTAGGCACTCATTCACTATTGGATGATTGAATAATAAATGAGAGAAAGCATTTCTGAGCAATCCTTAAAGATGACACCCAGTGAACGGGGCAGTGAATAGAAGGCACTTATGTTATTTGGAATGTATACTGTGTTTGCTGCCTATTTCATTCCACTTTGACTCATCCAGAGAGAGAAAGAGAGAGAGGAGGAGAGAGAAAGAGATATGCATGTGACTCCTACTGAATGGATAAAGAAGCTGAGGATCAGAGTGTTCAAGTTCCTTTCTCAAGGTTACAGCTAGGTGGATCTCAGGTTCAAACCTAGGTCTGTCTGAGAAGAAGGAAAACTGCCCTCTTTCTCGTCTGCTGTATTGAGCAAGTCCCATGGTGTGGAAGTAAAGAGGTCTGCATTCATGAAGATGGGAAGTGAAGTGGGGATGTAACTAGACATCCAGTGGAAGGGCAGTCATGGCATTTTCTCATTGCTTTGAAATCTGGGTTCACACATCTTGAGAAGTGGGGTTTGTTTGTTTTGTTGTACCTGCAGATGAAATTTGAGTATCCTTAAGATCTGGTGTTTTGGCAGATATGAAAACATTTCTTGGCCACTTAGTATACGTTTAGATGCTGCTAGAGTATTCCAAGTGTATTCTGTTGTGTAATCTCACAAGAACTCAATAATATATTATGATCCCCCATTTTATAGATGCAGAAGCTGAAGTTTGAAAGAATGAGTTATTTCATTGAGGTCATACACTGTAATTGGCAGAGTCAGTGTGTGTGAATCTAGAAATGCCTATCCATTAAGTTTTTTTTTTTTTTTTCTCAGTTTGATGACATTACAATTGACTGGGGGGAAAAAAAAGAAAAGAAAAAGGATTCTAATGAATTCTTTGAGAAGCAGACAACCTGTGCCAGGAGTTATTCTATTTGACTTCTAGGAAAAACTGATAATCATCAACAGATGATTGTGGCTGATCAATCCTTTTTTTTCATTTTTTAAGGTTCCTTCTCATATGGTCCTTCAGTCAGTAGATATTTATCGAATGGCTCCTCTGTGCTCTGTGCTTCTTTAGGCCCCAAGAATATACCTGGAAATGGAACGAAGTCCAGTTTGCCTCCTAGAGGGGGAGAAAGAGACAATAAATTATTTTCATTCTGTTAGTTTACTGAACAGCTATATTGAGGCGTAATTCACATACTATAAAATTCACTCTTGGTTTTTAGTACATCACGATGTTGTGCAGCTATCACAGCTGTCTGATTCCCAGGCAATTTCAAATGGCTATATAATTTGTCAGGAGTGACAAGTGCTCTGAAGACAAACAAGTGGGGTGAGGTGGGGTGAGAGTGAATGTGCTGCTGGTCTACCCGGGGGACCATATCAGGACAGGCCTTCCAGATAACGTGATATTTGAGCAGAAACTTGAATGAGATGAGGGAATGAGACATGGACATCTGGGCAAAGAAGAGTCCAGGTAGAGGAAACAGGGCAAGACCCTGAGGTGGGAGCACATCCAGTGCTCATGGAAGAGTAGACAAGTCAGTGGCTGAAGGCCAGAGGGCAGGAGAGAAGGTAGTCTCACCCATGAGTTGTAAGGGACTGTGTATCAAAGTACTTAGTGCGATGCCTGGTACACAGCAGGTGCTTAATAAATGAGAGCTCTGGTTATGATGGTTATTATCCTTATTTTCATCGTAAAGCTGCCAGTCACCTTGCTTCCTGAGCACAGGAGCTGTGGCTCACCTTTGCATCTCCCTGGAGACAAGACCAATGCTTTGCACATAATACACAGTCATTAAGCATCCACTTAGTGAAAAAATAGAATTTAATCTTTAAATTAATAATCTTTGTTACAAGAACAGGCAGGAATAAATGCCCAGATGGACTGATAAATCATGAAGACAAGTTAATATTGAGCAATACTGCTAAGTATTTCTACCAAAGAGGCATGGTTTTCTCTAAGGCCTGCAAAACTCCTATTTCCTTAAGAGGTGGGGTGAAGAGTTTTGTTTTGTTTTGTTTTTTTCTTTCCCTAGCCCCTGGTTGAAGGCAGCTCTGTGATGGGGTTTCTTTATAATTGGGCGAGGGGGTGTCTGGGTCAAAGTGAAAGCCAACTTGCACTGCTATTACAACACATTACATAAATAACTATATATAATTGCTACCATCCATCAATTTGGGGAGATCAGTGGTGAGAGATGCTGCCAGTTTCTTGGAATGGAAACTAAAGCTGTGAATAGCCCATAAAGTCACACTCGCTAATCAATGCCAGTGTTTTTAAGGGAGGGTAAATTGGTCCAGTCACCAATTCAACCTTGAGAAGCATTCCCTTGTGTATCCTTCGTATTGGTTTGCAAGACTTTGCCCAATCCTTGCTTAGAGTGTTTTTTTCCCTCCTCTTTCACCAACTTTTTTTTTTTTTTTTTTTTACCATAGGATTATTCTTAGCCCTGCCTTCCCCTGTGTTGCAACCTGAAGCCTTTGCTGAGTTGGCTAAGGACAGATAGATTTCTAATGGGTTTAGGTTAATCTGACCACTATATGCAGCTGAACTTGCTTCTATGCAGATTTGGAAAGTTCTAAATGTCCAGCTTCCCTGTCTACATGGGTCAAGTTAACCTGATTCTTTCTCAATTCTTTATTTCATTCTGGACTGGCAGAAGACTAACCATGAGTTTAAAAAACAAACAAACAAACAAACAAACAAACAAACAAATATTAGACTGCAGCATTCAAGAAGGTATGACATTTGCAAATAGAAAGGATTCTTAATAATCACATCTTGCACTTGACCCCAATCAATTTAATACCCTGGGTTGTAAGCAGCATGAGGCAGAGGCCACCTAACTCCCGGGCCTAGGAAAATGTGTCTGGCAATAAGTGCAGACTAATCTTATTGAATTGACATTGAAGTAATGAAGTCACACTTTTATTGATTGAAAATGAAATTGAACAGGCAGCTCCCACAGCTAAAGCTCTTTCAAGCAGAGATAAATGGTCAATGGCTTGCTTTGCAGTAACCTGAGAAACTCTAGAAACTCCTAGAATGTAGGAACCTTATTTAATTCCCATGTGAATGGACCACAGGGTCTTCTCAGGGGTGGTGATGGTGGGTAGCGATGGTGGGTGCTCAACAGGTGTGTGTTAGAGACACAGCCAAGAACTTTCCACCCCCAGCACAGAGTCTGGTTTTCTTTCTCCATGAGAAATTTGCCTCTTTTGTAAAAATTCCCCTTTCCATCAGAGCGTCCCTTTAGGTGGGAACCCCTACGTGAGGGTGAGATGGGGAGCCTGTGAATTCCCTTTTCCTTCACCTTCTCTGCTCTGTCTAGGTCCTACAGTTTGTCCGAATGAATGCTTGATGTACTTCAGAATGTTAGACTCTATTATATTAGTCAGAAGTACTTTTGTGGATAATTGGTAGGAAATTAAAGGATTCAAGGGTGATTTGGTGTTTCCAGAAATCTTTAGAAGTTGTTTGAGGGGGAAAATAAGTAAGTCTTGTTAAAAACCCCTCAAGCCAAGGGACACTGTTCTTTTTCATGGAAAATTGCTACTTAGAAACATACTATAAAATGTGTCATGCTTTTGGGTCAGCAGACACTAAGCATTTACATTTTCTTGCGCCAAAAGAGAGGTTGCCAGTGATGGTTTTACCTTCTCTAGGTGCTGGCGTAAAGGGCTGGTCCCATCATGAAGTCTCCCTTCCGGACTGGCAGCATTCACTAACAATAGTGATGTCAGCAAGACTAGCTTCTATTAGAATAGCACTCCATGCTTTCTGGAACTTCGTTCATTTGCATTATCCTTTGATCTTCATAACAAGCCTGCAAGGGTGGTGAAGGCATGTGCTACAGTGATGAAGGAAGCCGAGGAACACTGGCTAAGTGGGAAGTGAATTCCTCAAGGTCTCAGAGTTAAGGGTCTCTGAGGAGAGGAGGAGCACGTCCTCTCAACTTTAATTTCTGTTCAGCGCTCAGTTAAATCTTGAGAGAGAGTCCTTGTGTTTTTGCTCCCAGGAGTCTGTAGTAGCATCTGCCTAACCCAGACCTAAAACAACCAAACCAAATTCAAATAAATAGAAGAACAAACAACATCCTGCTGACCTCATCAGGCCCACTTGCTCTGGGGCCCAATTCCCTGAAGCAGGCCCCATCTCTGTCACTGCTCATTTCAAGCTTGTCCTGTGCTACCACTTTCCATGGTGCCCACTTCTGTCCTTGGGGCTGCCATCTACAGGGTCTGGCCTTAGAGCCCCCTTTCTTCTGCTCTGCTAGTTTGTCCTTGAAGACATCACTTCTCTTCTTGGTTTCTTGGTTTTGTGCCTTTCCTATCAACTGTCCCTGTTCTCTCTCAAGGCCTGTGTCTTCTTTCATCCAATGACACTTTTGGACTCCTTGCTGTTCTTCTCTCCTCCTCCACAATCCATCTCCTCAGCTTCCCAGCATCTTCCTAAACATGCGTCTGCTTTCTGATTCCCATCAAGGGAAGTCAAAACCTATGGAGGGTGGCATTGGGGTCTTAGCCAGCCAACTTCACCACCCTGTCTTTCACCATTTCCATGAATGGGAACCCCAGCCACACTGTCCTGGTCACTGCCCTCATTAGCTTCACGGCACTCCCCACCTCTGGGACTTGGCTCACACTATTTCAAATGTAGAAATCTAACAAATCAACTTTCAAGGATTATCACAAGTGCTATCACCTTCAAGAAAACTTCCAGTCACAACTTCTCCAGAAAGGGAGTCTTCCCCCACCATTTACAGCTGAAGTGAAGACCTCTCTTGTTTGCAATATTTAATAATCTATCTGCCCTCATTAGATTGTGAATTCCCTGAAACTCAAGACTGGCCCTTAGTCATCTTTGTGTCCCCTGCATCTGGTATAAAATAGATATTTAAAGGTTTTCTTTCAGCTGGATTTGGCACCAGGTGAATTCATATTTTGATGGATCAACTATCTATACCCTCTCCTCCATAACAGGGTTATCAGGGAATATTGGAATAGCTGTAGTTGGCTGGTTGATATTTATTTGCCAAGGGTAGCAAGAAAATAAAGTAGAAAAATGGATACTGGATTTGGGGTGCCTATCCTTTGTGGACCCTTGACCTTTGAAGGCCCTAAAACACTGGCTAGAGGAAAAGGGAGCTGATTTGAGGGCGCTTCAAAGAAGGGGGGTGGCACACGTGTTTGGGAGCATACCAAACACACACACCAATGATGTATTCTCAGAAAGCAATGAGTTGGGGCCTTAGGACTGGAAACTATCTTCTAGTTCTGTGTTGTTCCTTGGGCAACACTTTGGGCAAGCCCCTGGGCTCCTCTGGCTTTGGGGTTAATTATGGCTCTTTCATAGATTTATTGTGGGGGTGGGCCTTAAAAACTTGGACTGGGCCTTTAAGCCGGGGAAAGACATTGAAAATATTTAAGATAGAAAATGAGTTTGATAAGTTGGTAGTAGCAAGATCAGACACCTTGAAAGGCTGTTTACCTAAGAGAAGTAAAAACACATGTTCACAAAAGACTTGTAAAAGAATGCTTTCAGTGGCTTTATTCATAGAGGCACAGAACTGGAAACAACCCAAATGTCCATCAACAGGAGGATGGACAAACTGTGGTATCTTCATACAATGGGATACTACTCAGCAGTAACAAGCTACTGATGTAGGAAACAGCAAGGATTAATCTTGAAAACACGTTGGGTGAAAGAAACCAGACAAAAAGAAGGAGATATACTGTAAGATTCCATTTATATGAAATTGAAGGTCATAAGTTGAATCTTTGGTGAAAGATCTGGGACAGTGGTTGTCTCTGGGGCTAGAGATGGGGATTGACTGGTAGAAATGAGGGAATACTCCAGGTAATGTTCTGATTCTTAATTGATGTGTTTATTTTGTGAGTCTGGATTTGTTAAGACTCATCTAATTATATACTTAAGATCTGTGCAGTTCAATTTATGTTTGTCAATTAAAAAAGAATCCTGAGAAGAGTTGTATAGATTTACTTTCGGCCAGATTTGGAAGCCTATGGCATGGGGAATTCAGGCCTGGACAGTCATTGTGGCCCCAGAAGCAATTTCTCTGCAACCTAGAAATGTCAAGGGAAGTTTCTAAGAAGAGGAGACATTTGGGATGAGTTATGAAATATAGATAGGAATCTACCAGATGGACCAGGGATTAGAGTTTATTTCAGGAAGAGGGAAAGGAAGAGCCAGGCTATGGATCGAAAAGAATTGGAAGTATCTGAACCTTGCAGGTGGGAGGATGTATTAGGACAGCGGGTCAGCGCAGGAGGTGGAAGATAAGGCCACAAAGGCAGCTTGGGTGACTGAAGGGATGGCAGTCTCAGCTGCACAACAGGGCAGAGGAACACGCAGGACCATATCTCTGAAGAGAAGTCTGCAGACAGAAATTGGGGAGAGTGGTCAGTGTAAAAGGAATAGTTAAAACATTTGGAAATGGATGAGCTGACGCAGACAGAAAAACACAGTATGTGTAGCGTGAAGATGCATTAGGCTTGTGCTCATATCAACAAGAATAAAGTGGTGGCTTGACTGTCAGCTGAGCGGGTCTTTGGCCTTGACTCAGCCTCTGAGAATGGACATGAAGTTGGCTTTGGGTGCAGACTGATGGAAAGAGAGATCATTCTTTCTTCCATGAAATGTGTAGGGAAAACAAACGCGGTGGCCTTTCTTTCTGAGCTGTGTGATATGGCTTTGGTTCAGGGGCTCTCCCATGATGGAACCTTGTATACTGCATTATTCAGGCTGAATGGACTGAGACCATGTCTCAGCTCATGAGGAAAGAAGTCCCAGGAAAAGAATAACATCCTAAGAGGACCAGACTTTATGTTGCCTGGTGCCTCCTGATGCCTCTTAACCTAACCTCTCCGCTCCTCAATTTTTCATTTGTAAGAAGAGAATACTACTACCACAGGGTTGTTATGAGGATCCAGTGAATTTTATTTATAAAGAACCCAGAATGGTTCTTGGCACAGGATGAATGCTATATAAATGGCTTTTCATATATACATGTAAATTGTTAAATAAAAAGCAGGGTTCTCAATGAAAAGAGCTATAAAAAAGAACTTCCCAGTGTTCTGGTGGTTAACTGGTAGAAGAAAATTTCCAAAGGAAGAACAAATTAAATTTTAAAATTAATTCATAATGTGGAATAATTTTAGATTTATATGAAAGTTACAAAGTACAGAGAGTTCCTCGTTAAAATAATGTTTTTATATCCATGCCCAGTACTAACCAGGAACAAAATGCGAGACTAGCCTCAGGGGTGGGGGTGGAGTGGGGAAGGAAAGGAAACCATACAGTAACCACTCATCTAATCCCTAATACCTGTTAGGGAGAAAAGCCGAGTTTATGTTGATGCATTCATTCAGGAACCGCTGAGAGCCTACTAGATGGTCAGCACTGTGGCAGGTGCTGAGGAGTCAGTGATAAATTCCCTCATCCATCAAAGAGTACTGAGCACCTGCTGTGTTCCTGGAACTGTACTAGGCACTAGGGATGCCACCATGAAACTCACTGTCTATGTGGGTTGTTATTATAAGAAACACAGAAAGAGAGATGCAGGTCAAGCAGTTTGTGAGTTTCAAGGACAGAGGGTCATGTCTAATTGGGAGGAGGCTTCACGGACAGGGTAGTCTTCAGGAGATTGAGATGGATAATTGGAAAGCTTCACCTCCCTCCAATGAGGACTTCTGGAAATATATATGCAGCTTTTAAAAGGCTTGAAACCTTGTACCTGAACCTGAACTTTTGGTGATATTATGCTATTGGGAGTAAAGGGATCAAATAAATCAGTTTATTTCTTAGCACCCGTGTTCCAGAAAGAAAGAGGTAGGGGTTGGGTGGGAGGGAGGGAGAGAGGTAGGCTGCAGGGGTGGTGAGAGAGAAGAGAGAGGGACATGGGGGGAGAGAGAGAAGAGAGAAAGGAAATTAAGCTCTCTCTTCCCTTTAGGGAGAAGCAATGTCTGAAGGATTTCTGGAAGCCTGGTCCAGGCCTTAAACGTTCTGTAGCTCAAATCATCTATGGCTGCTGATTTCCAAGTTCTCCCTGCAAGAACACAGGGACTTGTTCCTTAAAATGACCCAAAGAATGTCACAATGTACTCAAATCAGAAACCACTTTATTTTTAGTTACTTTCTCCCCTTCCTCCTGTGAGTGACTTCTTGTATCAGAGGAAGGCAGCACATAAACCCTGTGGCCAGCTGACCTTGTGTCCCTGGAGAGTGGATGCCTACAGCAAGGAGAAGGGTGGGCTCCTCTCTGTGATGCTCTGCCCCTTCCCTGCCCTCCACTATTACCTGCTATTGCTCATTTCTCCAGATGCTATGAACTTTCACAGGGCAGAGACGATGTCTGAGTAGCCTCTGCATCCTAGCACATGCCTGACCCAGGGCAGGTACTCAAATCCTCAGAAATAATTGACCAAAAGGACAGAGGAAGCTTCACATTCTGCCAGAATTGTGACAGGAGCCTTGGATTGTGTTGCTTCTATAAATACTTTCAGGGCACATGTTATTCCAGGGCAGACTCATCATGGAAAACAAAGACTCAATGGGCTTTCTGAGTCTCTCTAGTTCACTGAGATTTCTCAACACCTTACCAGTGCCCACTATGTCTGGGACTAAATTTGTCATCTTCAACCCATTTTCCTAAACCTGCTTTTATTATTATTTTTTAAAATATGGCACTACCTTCCTCTCAGAGACTCAAATTTAAAAACTGAGAGATTTTCAAATTTTCTTTTCTTTCGCTCCTCAAGTGAATTGTTACTGACTCTGTGAATTCTGCCACTTCAATATTTCTCTAAAATGCCCAAGCCCTCATCATCTAGCTGAGAATAATCCCCATGCCCTTGTTGAGTGTCCTGACTCCAGAAACTTTCAGAGCAGTCCTACTAATGTGCACAATAGACTATGCCTCACTCTAGCTTAACCCCCCCTTGAGGGTGATCCCTGGCCTTTCATTCAGGTTCAGGATTCAAAATCTGCATGCTCCTGAACACAACTCACAACTTCTTCATACCACTTTTCTCCATTGTCCCCATGCCTCAAACTACTTGTCTATCATAACAAACTTCTTTTTGTTTCTTTTTTTTTTTTTAATATTTTATTTATTTATTTGAGAGAGAGAGAGCATGAGAGGGGGGGAGGGTCAGAGGGAGAAGCAGACTCCCCGCTGAGCAGGGAGCCCAATGCCGGACTCGATCCTGGGACTCCAGGATCATGACCTGAGCTGAAAGCAGTTGCTTAACCAACTGAGCCACCCAGGTGCCCCCTTCTTTTTGTTTCTTAAAAACACCAGCCTCTTTCTTTTTTTCTTTTTCGTTTTTTTCTTATTTTTAGAGATTTTATTTATTTATTTGACAGAGAGAGACACAGTGAGAGAGGGAACACAAGCAGGGGGTGCAGGAGAGGGAGAAGCAGGCTTCCCGCCGAGCAGGGAGCCTGATGCGGGGCTCGATCTCAGGACCCCGGGATCATGACCTGAGCCGAAGGGCGACGCTTAACGACTGAGCCACCCAGGTGCCCCACACCAGCCTCTTTCTTACTCTGTGCTGGTTGAATCTTCTCAAAACTCTGGGGAGGGGGGGGTAAGATTTGGCAAATCAGCTCCTTCTGCTGGCCCCACCACTGCTGCTACAGCTGATATGGAAAAACACCAAACCAGGTAAACCCACTGCCATTGAAATAAGTACCATTGAGATCACTGCGGTGTAAACCATGTGAGCTCAGTACAGTCAGAGATTTTGCATCTCTCCCAAACAGAAAAAAAGAAAAAGAAAAAGAAAAAAGAAAGGAAGAGAGAAAGGAAAGGAAAGGAAAGAAAGGAAAGGGAAGGAAAAAGAAAATCTGCAAGTTAACTTCAGCCCCTACAGAATTTAAAATAGCCCAGTCAGTAGAAAGCCAACCAAAGCTGAAAGCCCAGAACTGCACTGGAAGAACATCCAGTACGATCTAATGCCTATTTCCAAGTCACAGTTAATTTGTAGGACACCATGGGCCTTACAATATGATGTGCTTCCCATCACTAAATATCATATGCCTAAATACTTCTTTCCTGTAAACTATCATTATATCCTTCAAGTAGAACCTAGGAAGAAGGGACACAAGGAACAAAGATGATCCTGCCAGGATCATCTCAGGCTCGACTGGAGGCGGTCCACACACCCCAAGGCAGGCAGATGTTTAGTGGGGTATGGAGCCCAGCTCGCTGAACCTAGAAAGAAACACAGCGTGGTCAGGATCCTCTCTAAATGACCCGAAGGTGCTTGTTTTTGGCCCTGTTGTGAGACATTAACCAGGTTGGTATCCAATCTGGAGTCTTATTCTTATATTTCTTAAATTCTTATTTGAACTGGTTTTAACATCTTATTAATTAAGGAGTTGAATGAAATCTTTGACACTGTTTTTTATTTGTAGGAAAGTCATGCTTTTAGCTTTTTGAAAATTATACTTTAACCATGTTCTTGACACGCATACTCCTGGAAGTGGGAATGAGTTTACATGTCAGATTTATCTGGCCCACCCTTACCTTGTGTCTTCCCTTGGTAGAAACTTCTGTGCCTGCCCACACCAAAATTATCACTGTCCCCTCTGCTCTCATCCCCCTGTAAATATAACCTATATGAGAACACAATTACTTTGCACTATGGGTATTTACCTGTGGGCCCTGCCCCCCATCCCTGTCCACAAGACTATTAGCCTTTTCAAGACAAGAACTAAGGTTTTTTCATCAAATACCCCCTCAAGTTTCTATAGACCCAAAAAGTCATTCGGATTTTAGAATGAATTATGGATGAACTGATAATGGATGAATGAACAAATAAGTGAAGTGGGCATGGCACTTGGAATGAAGATAAATAAAATCAGTTGTCTTGCTGGAGAGACAAGTTTGCATGCAGATAACCAATCCAAAGCTCAGTTAGATATATGTATGTCTTAGTTTTAATTTCAAATCCACACATGCTTGCAGTTCCTTTGGCCTGGTGTCAGGAAAGCTATTTGTCCCGTTGTTGTGTAGCTGTGTATTTTTCTTTTTATGGGAATGGCTATTTGATGATAATTGTTTGAATAATTCCAACTAGTCAGTTCTGTACACGGGATTTGGAAATACTGAGCTATATTCTTTGGAAAGGGGTACATTATTATTTAAAATGCACTGTAGGCCAAATATCATTACTAACATACCTCACAAGAAACCAGATGTGGCCAAGATTTACTTCACTTCATTTAAGAGTCACCATAAAATTTTATTTTGTCCAATGTTTTTTGGGTAGAATTTTAGTATTTGTTGTAATGGGATTGTCTTATTATACTAATTATTACCTGGATTCTCAGGACACTTTCTCTGTGTTCCCAACTGGGGCTAGGGACTCCTCACTTTGATCCCACAGTTTCTCTTTGTGTTCTGCCTCTCCTATTTGCCTGATCTGGAGTCTCTGGGTGGTAGGAACCATGTTCCACTCATCGCTGATCCCTAGCTCCCAACACAGGGCCTGGTACTAAGTAGGTATTCAGTGACGGTTGGTTGTCTGAACAGGATAAGAGCAAAGAGCATGGGCTCTGGGTCAAAACTCACTTTGGCTAATGACCATTTTCAAACAAGGATAGAGTATCATGACTCTCATACAGGTAGAAACTAGACATGTGCTCAAAATTTCATTTCACTCACTAATCAATGAGGGAACCAGGCGGGTGTTAAAACCAGGAGAATCCAAAGAACTGGCACATACCTAGGTGAGGAATATTGAAATGAATGTGCAAATAGAGGCAAAACCAGCTTCTTTCATAGTGAGGGGAGAAGTCACGTTGAACCTCTGTGAATAGGACAGGATTTACATGTCTATAAACAAGGATTATTTTGCATTGCTATCAGCTATCTACAATTTCCAGAGTTGTAAAATAGCTCCCATGGAATCAGTCAGATCACCGGGAAATGTGTCTTCTAGACAATACCGAGTTTCCCATTAAAGCATAAAATTTCTCCTGCAGTTCAAACCTCGCCTGTGCTGACAGGTCCTGAGGGAAGGGCATTCACAAACACCTGGATACAGGAAGCCTGTGCTTCCGTAATGGGAGGGAAGTCCCTAGAAAGAAGAGTGCAGAGTAGGCAGTAGCCAGATAAAATACATCTGGAAGGCAAAGGTAAAGAGTATAGATTTAATCTAAAACTTTTAAAATTGTACAACCATGCAAAAAAAAGTATTTTAAGCACTCTGCCCCAATTTGTACATCTTTATTTATTTATTCATAACTTAAGCATGTATGTTATAATATCTGAATACTTCTACAAACACAAGTTCGGTCACTTATTGGCTGTGTGACCGCAGGCAAGTTATTGCACATAGCTGTGCCTCAGTTTCTCTGTCTCTAAAAGATGATGGTGACCCGGCTGCTGTGATGAGGGTATATAGTAAATACAGTGGGGCTCAGCGAAGTGAGCGCTCAGTAAATGTTAGCTCCAAGTATAAACCACTCACAAGATAGAGATAGAACAGTAAGTGCTGACATTTGTCTTTCTGTACTTGGTGGATCAGCTCGAGCACCCACAGGGTATGTGCACCCCATTCGAGAGGTTATACATAGGAGGTTGATAAGGTCTGGGGGTTGTGGAGGTGGAGGACCAGAGGCAGGGAGGCCAGAGAAGGGGCAGTATTATAGCACAGCAGGGAGATGACGTGGGCTTGGGTTGGGCACCCGCGGGGAGAAGTGAGGATGGCTCATTGAGGACAATGGTGGAGGCCCTTGTCCCATAACCTTTGGACATGGACTTGGTAGGGAGGCCAGAAGGAAAACAGGGAGAAGATTCTTGATGGGGGAGGCAGATGGTGCCTAGAAGAAGCTTTGGGGTTGGGAAAGACAAACAGGAGGTGCAGAAAAAGGCCAGAGCAGGAGGCTTGAGGGGCAGTGGGTTCATCTCTGATCATTCCAACTGCTTTAGAAGATACTAGCAGCTCATGCTGCCTCCCGCTTGCATTAGTATTTATGACTGAGACCATAATGGTATAAAAGGGAGCTGATTTTGCTACTCCAAAATATGTCTCTCTGACATAGTATTGTTTTGAGCTAAAGGCAATTAAAACCCAGCAGATTCAGGAAAAGTTCTTTTCCTCCCCATCAACTGCCTAAATTTGCATTGGGAAGGGGGCCTGTGCCAGGAAGAGAGTTATTACCAGAGATAACCTCTTTTACCTAAGAAACTTATCTGCACAACAGGGCAGCTTTGTTTTCCAGACATCTCTCCCTTCCTGTGAATGGCCTTCCTCCCCTTTGGCCCCAGACCAGTACCCCTTTCCTTGGCTTAGGATGTTCTGTAAGCCTCAGTTACCTGGCTGCTCTTTGGGGTCTCATGTTTTTGTGGGGCTCCTGTACATATGAAATTTGTTTGTCTCCTGTTAATCTGTCTTATGCCAATTTGATTATTGGACCAGCTGAAAGAACCCAGAAGGGCATAAGGAAAAATGTTCTGCCCCTTCAGGACTGTGGTGCTGTTATTTCTAGGCCTGCTACTTTGCACAGATGTAATCTTTGTTGCTTTATAGACAGTAGTTTCTTCAGTTAGTCTTCCCAGTAAATCTTTGAGGGTTATTACTCTCATGCCCCTTGTACAGGTGAGAAGACAGAGGTTAAGTGGCTTGAGCTGAAATGACAAGCTTGTATAAGCACCTCAGTATAGCCCTAAAGAGCATGTGCTTTTTCTTCTGGACCCCACTGTCTCCTGCTAAAGCTTAGAAAACAGTGCACCCTCTTTATGTCCTGGTTATCCCAGTTCTCAGTGTCCTTTCAGGGAAGAGCTTTTCCCCAAACCCTGGGGAACCTATGTCTAAGGAACAGGTCACCTCAGCACTTGCTTGCCAGGCAGTCCCTCCTGTGCATCCCCACCTGCACCAAGGAAGCAGAGAGGAATGGGGAGAAGCCCAGGCTACGAAAGGAAGCCTCTTGTGGCTCAAGAGACCGTCAAGTATCCCCTACAAAGGCCTAGCCTGCAGAGGTTGTAGTGGAATAAGTCAAGGTGGCAGGCTGGTAGAACCTGATCTTTTAAGAAGATTCAAGCCCAGAAGGACCAACTGAGACTCTCCAGGTACCTCTGGCCATTGTAAAGGACGGGAATCATAGGCCTCCGGGGACCCTCACCGGAAAAGGCCTGTGTCTGTGTTTGATGTCCTGACCTCCACTCCATGTCCATTAATTGTAGAGTCTTCCTGCTTCCAAAGGACTGGAGAAAATCTACCTGGAAAGAGATAAGTTACAGATGAAGGTAGGGCACACATTTAAAATATGCTTGACCATTTTAAACTGCATCAGATGGTCTAACTAGGAATAAATGAGGGGAATCTCTGGGACCTACTTTAAGAGGTCCAAATGATTTCTAAAGTGAGTGGCTCACCTTCCTATGACCTTAGCAGGTTGCAGGGCAATTTCCCACTCATTTTTGGTAAATGAATATTTAACATGTGGAAAGCCTATGTAAATTGTGCTTCTAAAATGCTTACATGCTTCCTTATTGGCACTTACGTTCTTCCTTATAAAAGGCACTCAAGGTTTGTTGAATGAATGAATGAATGAATGAATGACAAAGTGAGTCTTTTTTTTTCCGCCTTTAGTACCAAAGGTCAGTGTAAGCCAGGCCCTTGACTGAATCATCACAAACTCCGGGAATCACTCATAAACATGCAGTCTTACCGTAGATTACACGCTTGCCGGAAACAGATCCCAGGTAATTCTGTGGAAACTATTTCATGCAAGCATGGCAGGTTCTTTTCCTGGGTTTTCCTGGGTTCTTAACTGAAGACAGTTAGGGTTTTGCCCATACATTAAGTTCTATTCTGGATCACGACTGTGATGATGGCGCCAGGGATCACCCCACTCACTAGGTCGTGCAGAATTTAAAACCCTTTTACAAACTTGTCTCACGTACATGGCATAGATTAGCCTCTCCGCAGCCTTTCTGATGAACATGGTGTGGATTCAGACATAGCGATGCCGAGGTTCAGAGATGTCTCAGAGGCTCACCAGCCTTTGTCCTTGGACCAAGAGCAGCCCGGGGGACCCCTACACCACAGCAGGAGCGGCTTCTCTTTAAGGGGATATTGTTTTTTCTGTTCTCTAAAGAGGCTGCACAAGCTCATTTGAGGTCACAGAGAACTCAGCTTCCCGATTTAGGGGAAAAGGAGCGGTGGAGCAGGTCTCCTGTGAAATGCAAATCAATACTTGGATTTTTCTCCTCCTCTGCCTCCAAGCTAGGCACATGGCATTCTGGCAAGTTCAAAATATTTTATATTCGGACTAATTCATTTGGAACAGCACAAAAAAAAAAAAAAAAAGAGAGAGAGAGAGAGAGAAAGCACAACTAAATCCAAGTGTTGCAAACTCCTTTAGCAAATAATTGTGAAATAGCGTTGACTTTGCCAGTTCCTGTTTTCATTTTCCATAAATCTATTCTGGTATCATTTTATTCCCTTGAAGTAGATGTAGCAAGTTCTCAGTAATATCAAATAAGACAACAAAGATGATCCTCAAAACCCCTGCTCTTTATTAAATAACAACAACAAAACTCTGACTCTGTGTTAAACTCAGAAAAATTACCTTTTCAGGGAAAATTCAGCGAGTTTTATGAGAGCTACAAAACTGCTTGAAAATGGCCCCAAGCCAGTGTTGACCAGTCTGCAGGGAGTAGGAATGATAAACTGGAGCAGCTCAAGTGACACCAGGTCCCAGGGACGTAGCGTTTGTGCGGCACTTCCAGGAGTCCGGGCAGTGGGGTGGGGTGGGTCCCTCTGCCACCGCCCTGCTGTGGGAGGGAGCCCAGCTCAGTGATTTTGCTCCTCAGAGCCCCACGGTCTTGTCTGTGAGGGGAGGTGATGATCCTGGTCTCAGGAGGGCTGCCAAGAAGTCCCCAGGGTGGGGAGGGGCCTCTGGCGAGTAAGAGTCAGAAAATGGCTGCGCTCGGTCATCGTTGTGGAGGTGGAAGAGAGAAGGGGTGAAGAAATAGAAACCAAAGCTTTGCTCTTGGGAGGCGTGAAGCGGGGGAGTTTGAACAAACGGGAGGGAAATCCTATCAGAAGCAGATTGCTGTGTAAGCCAGATACCCTGCTATCTAAGTGAGGCTTTTGGGATAAAAATCTGACACCAAAATTCTTTCTGCGTGCTACTCATAGCCCTGCTGAGCTGAACAAATGGAAGGCATTTACCTTTCACCAGCTCTCCCCCATGCTGGCTTTTGATGGGGCAGTCAGTTCAGGCGTCAGAACGGGCTGGAGGCAGCCCCGGCTGCAGAGATCCGATTTGTAGTCTCTTCCTGGCCTCTGTCTTCCCTAGTGCAGGCCCACCTCACCAGGCCTTCCTGCCCCTCCTTCGGTCCCTTGCTAAGTGGAAAGGCACCTGGCGATGGCCGGTCTGAGTAGGGAGACGCTGCCATCCACCTGTCACGCTCTTTCTTGTTGTGCTGGCTTTTTTTGCACTATCAAAAATCAAAGGGGGATCAAAATGTCACCCTGGGGTTATTCTTTTTGCTGGCCTCATAGGAGCTCCGAAAACCCACTAGAACAATGAGTGTAGGTCAGGCAAGCATTTGATGTCCAGAAAAGACAGTGTGGACTGGAACATCGTGTCTCAGCAGATTGCCTCTCCTGCAGAGCTCTGAGCAGTCCCAGAAAATTGTCTCAGTTGGCCAGGATCACAAAATGAGAATCATGCGATTTTTTTCTCTTCCTCTCAAAGCTGGGTCCCATGGCTGTGCTTCTTGCTCCTGGCACCCCAGTATCACACTCATCTCCCTGTTCCCTTGTAATTCTTGGTTCTGTGTTCCTGTCAGCCACCACCCCCCGGCACCATGCGCTCCTTGAGGGAGGGCCTGTGTATCTTGACTCACTGGGATATCCATGGGCTCACATGGCATCTGGCACCAGTTGGTGTCCAGCATACATTCCTGGGATGAATGACTTGAAATGAATGCTGTATTCTGGTTTACAGCTTTTTATCCCAGGACTTCGGGGCCTCAGTAACCTTTGAAAAGGCCCCATTAAGCTCTTTCTAGAGGACCATAAAAGCTTGTCTCATGGGGCGCCTGGGTGGCTCAGTCGTTAAACGTCTGCCTTCAGCTCAGGTCATGATCCCAGGGTCCCGGATCGAGCCCCGCATCGGGCTCCCTGCTCTGCGGGAGGCCTGCTTCTCCCTGTCCCACTCCCCCTGCTTGTGTTCCCTCTCTCGCTGTGTCTCTCTGGGTCAAATAAATAAAATCTTTAAAAAAAAAAAAGCTTGTCTCATAAAAGGTTGAGCTTTTGGCTTAGTCCACTTGTGAAGACATAGCATATGGAGCAGGCCTGGAAAGCCATTGGAAATCTGGTCTCTTTGTGTCACCTGATGAATGCATGGACATGGAAAGGGCAAGAACTTGCATCTGTGCAAGGAGGTGGCAGGTTCAGCATGGAACCTTTAACAGCCTGTTCAGTTGACAAGGGCTGTGCCCACACCCTGGGAGGCAGTGTGGCATAGTGCTTGAGAGTGCAAACTCCAGGCTGCCGAGTTTAAATCTTGGCTTTGTTTGCTTGTCAGCTGAGCAATCTTGGGGAAGTCATTAAACCTGCCTGTGCCTCAGCTTTCTTGTCTGCAAAATGGGGAACGACACTCGTCCCTACCTCTTAAAACACCCTGAAGAATTAAATGAGTTAATATCTCTATAGCACTTAGCAGTTTTAGAAGCAGGACCTGGCACATAAGAGACCCTATTAAATGTTTATTAAAATTATTATTATGTTCTATAATAATCCCAATTCCATAGCCGCTTCTGGGCCCTATTCTGTGCCAGGAGCAGCATGTGAATGGGAGATTCCAGATGAACAAGTCATGGCTTTGGCTCCCAAGCTGCTTGCAAAATCCTTTAATGGGGACATCGTGAAGGAAGGATGGAGCTGACCCAGCCTGGGGCTTGGAGAGGAGAAGGCCAAGGGCAAACATCAAAGCTGTAGCTATCCACATTCTACGGGTGGGAAGAGGGACCTGTTGCCACCTGCGATGGATTGTATTTTCTAAGGATGGAAGGAGCAATGCTTTCCATTCCCATGCTTTTCTAGAACCTTACCACTTTCCCATCAAGATGTGGATTCTAATTCCCCTCTCCTTGAGTCTGGGCAGAAAGAACAGAATGCTGCAGAAGTGATGCTCAGTGACTTCTGATGCCAGGTCATGAATGGTCCGGGGCTGGAGAGTGAGATGGGCTTCCATCTTGGAAGCTGGGACATTTGCCTTTGGAGTCCTTAGATGACACTTGAGAGATGTGCGGCTACCATGCTGTGGGGAAGCCCAGGCCGCAAGGACAGGGCATGTGCAGGCTCTCTGGTGGATAACACGGGCTGAGGGCCTTGCCGACAGCCAGACATGTGAGTGAAGATGCTTCCAGATGATGCCGGTTCCTCGATGCTGAGTCACCCCCAGCCTTTAAATTTTCCCATTTCAGTCTTCAGACATGGGGGAGCAGAGTCAAGCCTGTTCCCTCTCCCAAATCCCTGACCCACAAAATCTGTGACTATACTGACATGGTTATTTTAAGCCCCTGCGTGTTGGAGTGATTTGTTATGCGGCAGCAATAAGCCGAGGGCAATAAGCCAACAGCTCCCGGGGAAGTCATCACCGGCACCACCGGCAGAGAGGGCCCTGTGGTCGGCCCTTCCTCCTCTCAGCTCTTCCGAGCAGGAATGGATGGCCAGGGCCGGGGCAGACGGAAGTGCTAGCTGAATGCTGGGGCAGTGGTAGACCCACCTGGAGGGATGGAAGTCCCCTGGAAGCAAGAGAGGAGCTCTTCATCCGGCTGGCAAGATGGTTCCCACATTTTCTCGATCAATTGGTATTCATCTTACTATCTGCTGTTTGCCCTGAACTCTATATTTCATGGCTATTATTTTGTCCAGTCCTCATGATCAGGGTGGGAAGTAGTTCGTCAGCCTCATCACAGAGCTCCAGAAACTGAGGCTGGGGGACCAGCCTGGGAGCACATGTATCCAGTCAGTGGTGAGGACTTACACCTGTGCCCTCTGAGTCCACACTGAGGTCTCTAGTTATTGTGCTCTGAAAAGGATCCTGGCTCTGGAGCAAAAAAAAAAAAAAAAAAAATGATGTCTGTTTGTTCCAAGGTCATCAGGAGAGTGCTCGTGAAAGATGTGATGGTTCTTTCTTGCAGCTTTTCGGGCCATTCCCACGTGCTGGAATTCACCACTGCATCTGTACCAGGGAGTCCGTTTTCTGCTCTGAGTGGTGGCTTTGTGTGGTTCTTCCTAGGAATGAGATAAGATCAGTGATTATTTTAATGATCGGCCACTTTTTGTGGTGCAAATACTCCACAGCTGTCTCTGAGCCACCAAACTGACATCACTGACCGTGTAGTTGAGAAGGGAGGTGCATATTCTACTCTCCTGGGCCGGTACTAGCCAACTCCAGCAATGGGTGAAGCCAGTGCAATTACAGAGTTTCTGGAATGGTTTGTTTTCCCCAAAACAATCAAATGCCCTCCACTCAGAATTTTCAAGTTATCAAAGACAGCGAGCAAAGACACAGTGCTGTGTTCCCCAAGTCAGAAGGGTGGGCCTGTTTCTGAGCACCACTTCTATAAAGGGGTACCATTCTGGAGTGGTGGCCAGTCATCAGCTCCAGGGAACCCCTTGCCTCTTGCACCAGTAACCCAACCCCAGTGACACAGGTACCAGCTCCCGAGGACTCGGTGTGGCATGATCATCCCGCGTGCATTGGGGTTAGGGTGGAGGACAGCAGTGCAAGGTTGGGTGGTAGCAGGAGACAAGCCCTGGAAAGGATCCCCACAAACCTCAACCTTGCTCCATAAGTCAGTCATGGCAGTCCCCTTGGCGCCCACCCTTCTGGGACTGTGAATAAAACCTTGAAGGGAACAAAGGGTCCCCGGGGTGTGAGTCTCTTAAGGGGTAAGCATGTGCAGCCTTTCTTCTCTTACTGCCTATCTCCCCAGTGCCTCCATCCCCCTCTCCCCTAGACGCCTGATAGCAGCCTTATCTTTCTACTCCTGTCAAAGAGCAGATGGAGAGAGGTGGGTGGGAGGGACCTCAAAGGGGAGCTCTGATCTGGATGGAAGTAGAGATCTGAGGGGTATTGGTGCACAGAGAGCAGGTTGAGGTGCCCACCGTGAGGGTGGATAGCTGGTGGGCATTTGCCCACACTCTAGGCACCAGCCGCTAGCATGGAGCAGGTAGAGGCAGTTAGAATGAACATAGGGTCTTTGATCTGGCTCCTGCCCTCCTCCCTCCCAACCTCCCCCCACTTCCGCAGACAAAGCAGATTTCCCGCAGTCGCTTCAACACCCGGCCATTCCCACTTTCCCTAAATCTACCATCCCTCACTTTGCCCTGCCCTCGTAACTCCTGCTTACATTTGAGACCCAGCTGGGTTTCCCCTCCTGGAAGACCCTTTCCAGCCACACCCCACCCCTGCACCACAATGCAGTCTGAGCTGGAAATGCAGACCCCTGATCCTGGCCCCGGAGCTGCATGGCCCATGAAGGACTTCACCAGCTCTACCCCCATTTCCTCATCTGCAAAACTAGGGGGTGGATAAGCACTGCACTTATTCCAGAGTTCTGGGGAAGTCTGTGCTTCCAGGGTGTCCTCAGGTAGTGCCGAGCAACCAGCACGGCCTCTCCATTCTGTTCTAAATAGAAATGCCTCAGGTCAAAGCAATTTATTTGCAGGCACTTACCATGCAGTCTTACCTACAGGGGCTCCAATTCCATGCTGACATTTTCGATAGAGCTGGTCTAATGGAGAAAAATGACTTTATTCCCTAAGCAAGACAGACGTCGGTAGGGGTTGGTGTGTGTGTGTGTGGGGGGGGAGCTTTTATTTACATGTCACATTACTCTAATTCTGAGGAATTTAAGCATTCTTTTGGCTTTGCTTTCCATTTCTACCCATCCCATTAATAGAGATTAATGAAAGGACTAGAATCTATTGAGAGAAACAAATCAAAATGACAATTTTCAGTCCTTTCTCCTAGAAACACGGCATGCCCAATGTGGGCATCTCATAAAATTCCATCCAGTTAAAACTGTGGTTATTAGGCAATTAATACTTAGTTTTGGTTCTGCTTACTCTCTGGAAATGCTGTTTTCCAAAAGCATAAATGTGACAGGAAATTTCTTCACCCCGTTTATCCCTAAGTAGTTTAAATATTATTTCATAACTGCAAATGGGCTTTTCCCTTCTTGTGCGGGCAGGCGATGGCTGGCCTTCTTATCAGGGATATGGGTATGACATCGTGTTTATTCCCAGGCTGACAGAGAGGAGCAAATGAGACCATGGTTGGGAGAACTGTTTCCAAGCTCCAAAACTCAAACATAAGGAGGTAACATGGCCACTGGCAGTTTTGGACAGGCTCTCGGCTATAGAAGCCTGTGTCCTTTTGTTCTCTGGAGAGAACAGGTGACAGACAGGACTGTGGGGTGGAAATAGGTCCTGGGTACAGATCCCATTAGCACAGTTGAAAAATTGGAGATAGAAATGCTTACACAAGACCAAGGTTTCTCCACATTCTTTATTTCTCCTTGCTTTTCACAACTCATCCTCCCACATGCCCTTTTACCCTCAGCTAAAGGAGTGATATTTCTGTGAGGCCAGTTCCTCAACCTCAAAATTCGAGGAATTTGCAAATAGTCATCTCACGTGGCCCCTGCCTCAGCGTTTCCTCATGAACTCTTCCATCCCACACAAAGATCCCAGCAAGTCTTTGGGTCCTTTGGTGCACTGGAAAATTCTAAAATTCTAAATATCCTCAAATGTAAATCTTCCTCTGAGAAAAGGATTCCTCATATCTAAGGGATGGCTTTATAAGAGATTTAAGACGTCAGGAGCCAGGGTGGTGAATTTTCAGGAGAGGCCTCTAGATTGATTTCTTTTCAGCCTCAGCCTGACAAAGTCCTGGCTGATTGATCTGTTGAGGAGAAACAAATTCATGCACATTTATATCTCCTCCCAGGGACGGAGCTGTCTTGGTCTTATCCCACCACTTCTGCTGCCAAATGAAGTGCAGTTCCTCATGTGTTTCTTACCTGTATTAGAAAACCAGCACCACAGAAAGAACTCTGACCAAGTAAACCTTTCATGTAGAAGAACCTGACCACTAGGTTATTGCAGAGAGGGCAGATCTCATTATTCAAAGCATCAAAGAGGCAGAAGATTTGCAATGTCAGTCTATTTGTGTATTTCAGCAAATATTTTAATCTGACTAGTATTGGTAATTCACTTTAATGAGACCAAGTATTTACTGATGAATTTCTTTCTACTAGGCATTAAAATAGGAGGACATACAGTTGGTTAGAGCTCCACACCATCAGTAGAAATAATAAAATCTGACGTCTGAACGTGCTTTACAGATCATTCTGCATATGCCCATAACTTTTAAGTTCTCTCAGTCTCCTGGTGAGGCAGGCAAGTCTGTGCTCGTTTGTAGAAGTTGAAACACAAGGAGAGGCCCTTGTCTTGCCTAAGGATACACAAATAGTTTACTACCCTAGTCCAAGCCAACTTACCTGGGTTCTTGCTCCTCAGGATTTCCCTAAGGCCATGGGTTGTGTTCCTAGGAAGCAAGGTCCTAGATGACAGATGCTGAATTGAAATGGAGAAGGATGAGATCCCAACACAAAATAATGCAAAAAATGCAAGGCCAGACAGTGGTCAGGGGAGGGAATGTAATGCATCAAGCACAGCACCACTGGGCATGGCTGTAGGCAAGTCCACCCTTGACAAACTGGTCTGAGGGTGTTCTTCTATATGGACCCAGCCTTTGTATTATGTATGTGCTAGATATCCTTAGGGCATCTGATGTCTTGCCAGGAATCAAGAGCTTTGGACTTCTCAGAAACTCATCCAGGATAGTAGAGGGTGATGGGGTTATAACCATTGAGGTTTCCAGTCAGGGAATGTGGTTGCCAAGGAAGTCCAAAGATTTACCATGGCTTTTGTTTCCCTGACCAGCCTTCACAGACACTGTGGTCATAATCTGACTGCTGAGCACTTTAGAATCCATTATCAAGAGCCACAGCAGACCTGTGAGAATCCATCCCTATACCTGAAACTCATGTAACATTGTATGTTACCTATCCTAAAATAATAAAATAACTTAAAAAAAAAAGAATCCATCCCTAAGATCCCAAGAGGGGTCCCAGTAACAGATTGCAAGAGAATGGATTGCTAAGTAAAGCAAAAATAGAGCGAACAGACAGTCCACCCAGTTTTCTACTCATTCTTCTTCCATTTACATGAGAGCACACAGTTGCATGAACCGGTGATGGTATAGGGCCCTACAGCATCCGGTGTGTTTACATAGCTGCTAGCGTGTGCAATAACATCTTGATATCAACAGTTGTTATTTTCTGAGACCCTGAGAAGTTGGCATTGGGCCCAAAGATGGCGACCTTTCTGAATCCAAACCTGGTGCGTGTTCCTCACACTGGTGGTCATTCCGTGGCACTTGATGCACCTCAAGAGAATCCACCAGTGCAATTTTGGGGTGCTTTGGTAGAGAAAGGCAGAGCCCTGAGGGACACTACCTAACCTTGGTTTAATCATGGCAGTTTTAGTTTTAATTTATTTTATACACCAGATTTCATATGCGATTTCATTTGACTCAAAGGTTCTGGACATTTAAGAAGTACTAAAATTCACAATTCTTCACCTTTTGACCCAATATTTGGCCCAAAGGACCTTAGATAGATTATTTTTCATATCCACTTGATCCTTGAGTGTTGGAGCTTTGGATCAACTCTTGTAGATATCCCTATGGTAATATGAGCCTCTCTCATCTGTGGCAAACCAACCTGGGGCAGGGAGACTGGGTTTGTGTCCTGGTTGTACCACGGAATCTTTGTGTGACCTTGGGCAAGTCACTTCTTCTCTCTGACCTCAGTGTCCTTATCTATAAAATGAGGATGTTGGACTAGATCAGCTTCTAGGGCTGACATTGTGGGAAAGGGTGAGAGAGGCATGGAGACTCTTGCAATCTTCCAAAATAGAGTACCCATGCTTCCTGGCTAGAGGCCTGGTGGTAGGGTTGCCAGATTTAGCAAGTAAAAATATAGGCTGCCCAGTTAAATTTGAATTTCAGGTATACAACAAATACTTTCTCAAGTATATATACTTGATATATATATATCTCAATATAAGTATATTCCATATTCCAGACATTATATTTAAAAAATTGTATATCTGAAATTCAACTTTATCTGCATTTCCTACATTTTTGGCAACCCTACCTTGAAGGTCTATTATCCTCTCTATCCCTTTAGTAAAGAATTGAAAAAATAAGCAAATGAACAAACAAAAAACTTGCTAATTTTTGGTCTTGTTATCTTGGTAAAATCTTCCTTTTTATTCTTTCAACTTGTTACATCGTAGCACCCAAAATAGTAAATGCAGAAGTTAAAAATAATATTTCCAATTTTTCTTTTAATTGAACATTTATTTACTTATGTGGGCTTAAACAATTCTGTGTCTGTGTATCACATTTTGTGACTGCCTTGAGAATTTTTTTTTTCCTCGTATCTAGTGATCTAACAAATGACTCTTGACTTGAACAAGCGTATCTTCTCCTTCTCTCAAACATGCTCTTTTGGCCAAAACCCACATGGCCATTACAAGGAATTCTGCTGGCTGTCTGAGTTTCCTTCAGACCTTCTCATTTGTGTCTTAATTCCTCCCCCCCCCCACACACACAATCCAAACGTGCACTTTTTGCTTTTCAACCAGTGATTGCATGTGGCTGGTGGTTTGGCGATTGTGAAATAGCCCTGAAATATCAGGGAGGACAGTGCTCCCCCTGCACTGTGGTCCAACTCCCCACAGGAACTTCAGGTTTCTCTCTGCCTCCTTAGGCAGGAGGAAGTGCCAACTTGGGGTGGCCCTGGGCCGGGGAAGCAGAAGCTGGCAAGACAGAGGTCCCTGCTCCTTGCATGTGCTCCTGCCATTTTTCCAGGTGTCCTTTGCAAACATCATTTGGTCCCATTGGGAAATTGCATGCATTCTGGATAGAACTGATGGCACACCTAGGCCCTGCCAAGCTCATAGGTGGGAAGTCAGGGAGGAGCTAGCTTGAGTGTCTGGCTGGAGGATGGCCCCTCCATCCCAGCCCTCTATGTGCTGGACATCTGTGCACAGAGCTTTGAATGAAGAGGTGGTGTGTGGAAGGAGGCACTGTGCCTGAGAATCTGGATACTTGAATTTTCTTCTTGGATCTCCTTGGGACTTGCATTTTCTTCTTGACTCACTGGCAGACTCAGGTCTGGGTGTCAGGGTCTATCTGGTCACTGAGGGTTGGTTGAGCTGATCTCTGAGAGATGTTTCAGGCCTGCCTTTGGGTGATTCATTCATGTATCTTTTTATTAATTAATTGTGCATCTAAACACAGGCCTGGAAATAGCAAATTCTGCAGCTTGGGGAGAACAGAGGCAGACTTTTCCCAGAGAAACTGTACATGAGAAATCAAGGCAAGTATCAAAAACATAGGCATAACCAACTTTCCTTTTATTCTATCCATGCAGGAAATACTTATATGTACTAAGCACCGGGCTCTGTTTAGGGGATAGAGATGAAGCCAGCAGGGTCCCAGCACTGGGAAGCCCACAGTCCAAGGGGCCAGATTGCCTGGGAAACCAACAGTCCCCAGAAACTATAACTTTTGCAGTGGTGGAGGGAAGGCAGAGCTCTGAGGGAGAACCAAGGAAGAAGTGGTTCATTTACCTCTGCTTATTTCTCTTATGGAAGTGGTATGTAGGGGGTGGCTCGGACCATTGGGACAGCAAATAGAGGAAGTGTATGCTATCAAAAATAGAGGAGCGAGGAGGAAATAAAAGTTCTAATCTAACAGAAGCACAAGAGGGACCTGACAAGGACCAGGGATGAGTCACTTTCCCTAGTGCTCCTGAAGCTGGCTATTTCTCCGATGTAGAACTGGGCTCAGGAAATGGACCCTGCCTCCTCAGTCCAGAAGGGCCACTTGCTAGATGTCAAAGGCAAAGCTCTGGGTGCTTCTATATCCCTCAGGAAGGGATATTTGGGGCTTCCCATGGGAGGAGGGGAAGGCTGCTCTCAGAGGTTTTGTGTTCCTCTTCAGGCCACCTGGTTTGGCTCCTGCCACAGATGGGGACAGGCTGGGCCCATGAATGCCTTCTGTTCCCAGACTCCCCATTGGGGTATGAGAATGCCCACCGCAGGGTACCTCTCACATCCAGGCTGCAGCACTCCACACAGAGAGGAAAGGCTGAGCTGGGAACAAAGAGCCATATTGCCATTGTGACACAGGGCTCCCAGGTGCCCCCTGTCATCGAGTGGGCGTGGTGTCTGGAATCACCCCTCATTACAATTCCATAGAGTTCTCCAGTTCCACAACCTCCAACTCTTTATCCAAGCCCAAACTCTTCTCCTGCCTGAGAGCTCACCACATAATCCCTCCATCCACCCATCCATCCATCCACCCACTCATCCATCCATCCCTCCACCCATCCACCCATCCATCCTGTCCTTTGCTTATTACACATAGTCCCTGGCACATTATCGGTAAATATTCAATAGTGTGTCAGTTATACCTCAGTTAAAAAAAAAAAAAAAAAAAGCCAGGATGAAGTCCTACTGAATTAGTGTGACTCCTAACACAGTGACTGGTCTATTTATAAGAGAAAGGAAAGGGAGACTGAACACAGAGACACAGAGAAATGGAGACCTACAGAAAGGGGAGAAGACAAAGCCATTGATGTCAGAGGCACAGTCTGGAGTGCCACAGCTTCAGGCCAAAGAAGGCCAAGCATTGCCTGCAGCCACCAAACTAGGAAGAGGCAGGAAGAGTTCTTCCCTAGAGCTTTCAGAGGGGGCGTAAATACTCCATGCAGACTGGATGCTGAAAGATCTTAATAAATGAATGGCGAAAACATAAAACAGAAAATGATCATAGTCAGGTGCAGTGGGGGGCTCCTAGATTGGCATTTGAGCTGGGGTGGTCGAATCTCTGGGCTCCAGCAGCTCCCTTCCCCTGGCATAGAAGCCAGAAAGGCAGCCCAGTAGGAAGGAGTACATGTACAGAGCAATGGATGTGCTAAGTCATAAGGGCTGTGTAGGAGATAAGCTAGCACCTCGGTTTGAGTAAAATGTGAGGCTGGAGAGGTTGGTTGAGGACAAATCAGGAGGGCATACAGTTACGTTTGTGCCTGATCTTATCAGTGAAGTGTAACTACACAGATCATGGTGCAAGAACCTTCTTTCCATCAAGCTCAAGAATCTCCTAGAAGTCTTGTAAATCTTATCTAGAACATTTTGAATTGCCTTTCATATTTATTCAAGTCATGCAGAAACAATTCTGTATTTCTGCTGAGCACCTCTAGGCTTTCCAGAGCTGGGTGTGCCCCCCATTTGCTTCTGTGCTGACACTAGGCCACACTGTGATTGCCCCACACCAGGGCCTCCAAAGTCCCCAAACCTAAGGGTTATAGAAACCAGTCGCAGTAGCCATAAATCTTAGGTGAATCCCATGCTCATTTTATGTAAATGTTGCTGAGGCCAGAGCGATGGGAGGAATGAATAGAGCACTACAGAACTCAATAGCTCTTGACCCCCAATGGAGTCAGAGAGCTCCTTTGAAAACCTTCCTTGAGATCATTACTTAAGTCAATTCTCAGATCTCCCCTCCAAGGCAATTCCAGCAAGAAGTGTCTATGATTGGGTGCAAAATGGGGACCCCCAAATGGCTACCAAGAAATTTAATTTTTATTGCCCTACTTCCTACCTATCTCATATTGATGGGGAATCAAGAGAATTGCAGGAATAAGGTTCACAAGCATCTGGGTTTTTTGAAGATTGGCAAGTAAGATTTGAAAGTTGATGGGCTTAGTCACTGGTAAACTGTGTCCCCCAAAAATGTGTGTTGAAGTCCTTATTCTTAGTACCTTACAGAATGTGACCTTATTTGGAAATACAGTCATTGTGGATGCAATTAGTCAAGTTAAGATAAAGTCATACCAGATTAGGATGGACCCTTAATCCAATATGGATGGTGTCCTTACAAGATGATGATGTGAAGACACAAAGAGAGAATGCCATGTGATGACAGAGGCAGAGATCGGGGTGAGGAAGATGTGAGTCCAGGCACACCAAGGATTGCAGGCCGCCACCAGAAGCTGGGAAGAGGCAAGGAAGGATTCTACCCAGAGTCCAGAGGGTCCTGGTCCTACTGACATCCAGATTTTAGCTTTCTAGTCTCCAGAACTGTCAGAGAATAAATTTCCATTGGTAAAGCCACCCAGTTTATGCACTCTGTCCAAGTAGCCCTAGGTAACTAACACAGACACATATTGCTGACGGAGACTCAGACTCCTCCCATCCTATCTGCCCACCCCAGGAGCAATGCTCTTGCCTGTGGGAGAGGTGGACTGCATCTTCTGGGCAGGGAAGGCCAGTGGCCTTCTCAAAAGGGGCAGTCTGAAGTATTGGCTAGCATGTCTCTAGGTGTTCTGTGGGTGCTCAAGAATGCCTTGTTTGAACCAGATTAAGTTATGGTGAAAACTTCATTAGAACAGGACGGAGGGGAATTCAAAATTCGGAAACTATTCATCACGTTCCTCCTTTATAAAACTTTCTATTTTCCATGGCCCCTGCCAGCACTCTTCCATTTGCAATCGTGGGTATGTGCTTGCAACCTCAGGCCACATGCATGCTTGCGAGCGGCCCTTGGTCCTGCCCCCAGCGCTGCTGTTACATCACGTGATGATGCGGGCCCCATAGTTCATCCGGTCGTTACACCACAGTCATTTCACCACTTAGCTCCTGTTGGTCATTACTTTGAGTGATTTTTTTTCTTCTTTCTTACTCATTTAGATAACATTGTGAAGAACATCTTTGTGTTTATGATGTTTTCCCAGTTTCATGGAGAAATAATTCACTGATGTCACTGTATCAGTTGAAGGTGTACAGCACAATGGTTTGGTTTACATATGTCTTATGATGATCACCACAGTAGGTTCAGCTGACTTCCATCTTCTACAGATACAGTGAAAAGAACTGTGTTTCTAAAATATGATTCTTTTGGGGCGCCTGGGTGGCTCAGTTGGTTAAGCGACTGCCTTCGGCTCAGGTCATGATCCTGGAGTCCCTGGATCGAGTCCCGCATCGGGATCCCTGCTCGGCAGGGAGTCTGCTTTGCCCTCTGACCCTATCCCCTCTCATGTGTTCTCTCTCATTCTTTCTCTCTCAAATAAATAAATAAAATCTTTAAAAATAAAATAAAATAAAATAAAATAAAATAAAATAAAATATGATTCTTTTGGATTATCTCTGAAAAATATCTAGGAGAGATCTGCTGGCTCAAAGAGTACAAATAGTGTTAAGGATTTTGTTATATATTATTATACAGTTTCCTAAAGGAACAAAATCAAAACGCAGTGCCGTCCGAAAATACGTGCCAAAGGGTGCTTCACTACGTCTTTACTTTCTGAGGTTGAAAATGCATTTATTTCCTCTGTGGGACTGTCCTCGTGCTAACTGATATTTATGCAATACTGTCCTGGGTCCTACTTCTACTGGCTATCCATGCATAATAGATACTACACTAAACCATCTCAGCCATAGTTTTAGAAATAGCTTTCCTTTTACTATAATGGCATTGTGTTTTTAAAATTAATTCATTAACTATTATTCTTTATTTGAAGTGTAGTTGACACATAATATTTTAGTTTCAGGTGTACAATATAGTAATTCAACACTTCTGTACATTATGAAATGCTCACCATGATCCATGCAGTTACCATCTGTCAGAAAACAGAGTTAGGACAATTTTATTGACTATATTCCCTCTACTGTACTTTTCATCCTTGTGACTTATCTCGTTTATAACCGGAAGTTTGTACCTCTTTATTCCTTTCACTTGTTTTGCTGCCCCCCACCCCGCTCCTTTCTGGCAACTGCTAGTTTGTTCTCCGTATTTATTAGTCTGTTTCTCTCTTTTCTGTTGTTGCTGTTTGTTTTGTTTTTTTAGATTCCACATGTAAGTGAAATCATATGATATTTGTCTTTCTCTGACTTATTTCACTTAGTACAATACCCTTAAGATCCACCCATGTTGCTGCAAATGGCAAGATTTCATTCTTTTTTATGGCTGAGTAGTAGTCCACTGTGTATCTGTACACATCACATCTTCTTTATCCATTCATCTATTGATGGACACCAACGTTGCTCCCTTCCATATTGTAAATAATGCTGCAATAAACATAGGGGTGCCTATATCTTTTCAAATTGTGTTTTCATTTTGTTTGGGCAAATACCCAGATGTAGAATTACTGGATTTTATGGTACTTCTATTTTTAGTTTTTTGAGGAGCCTCCATGCTGTTTTCCGGAGTGGCTGCACCGATTTATATTCCCACTGACAGTGCACAGGGTTCCCTTTTCCCCAAATCCTCACCAGCACTTGTTCTTTCTTGTCTTTTTGACACTAGCCATTCTGACAGATGTGAGGTGGCATCTCATTGTGGTTTGGATTTGCATTTCCCTGATGATGAGTGATGTTGAGCATTTTTTCATGTGTCTCTTGGCCATCTGGATTATTCAATTAAACAATGGGCAGAGGACACGAATAGACATTTTTCCAAAGAAGACATACTAATAAGATTTGTTTTTATTGCAGAGAGTTACATTTCATTGATAAGAAGTTGTTGTAGAGTTGAATTTTTTCTTTTTTTGGGAAGTTATACTATTTTCTGCTATTTATCAAATAAGCATTCTTCCAAAATTGTGGTTAAATAATCTGTTTTCCTTCTATTATTTCTGTGGCTCATTTTAATAGTTTGCTTTTTTATACACTTGGTGTTTATTTTTTCATATCATGTAAGGTGTAATTCAAATTATCTATAAATTGTGATCCAGTTATATAAAATAACTGATTAAATAAGTTTTGATGATTAGTTTTGATGATTACTTGATTATATACCAAATAATCTTACGTACTTTTTCCTGTTATAAAAATTCATGTTCTTTACTTTTTGAGTATTTTAATTTTTTGTTATTGCTGCTTTCTGATTTGTTTTAATTCCTAGTAAGCCTGCTTCTTCTATTATTGCTTATTTTTCCAGCATTTTCTTTTTTGTATGTGTTCTCATGCAGTTTTATTTTCTATGAGCTTTAGATTTATTGTTGAGTTCTAAAAGAAGACCATTTGATATTTGGGTTAGTGAGCACTTTAGACATATATCCATTATTGGGTAGGTCAGGATAGGCTGAACTTGAGTCATTTCTGATTAAGTGGGGTAGCTGGGTGAAAAGAGATGGTTTTCTAATTGGACTGTGCCTGAGTATGAGTCCCGTCCTGCCACTTGCTAGCTTGTCCTGGTTACTGACCACCCTGAACCTCATTCCCCCCTTGCCCACACAGAGATAATAAGGCCTAGCTCAGAAGAGTGTCATTCTAATTCAGTGAGAGAAGGGATGTGAAACACTCAGCACAATACCTGCCACCACGTGGGCACTTCACTTTCGTTTCCTTTTTATTCTCCCCCAATTACAATTTGTAGCTTCATTTGACCTTCTCAAACTCGCCCCCAATTTTTATGTATGGATTCCTTTGTCCCTTTACACTTTCACAACTGTTTCTTTCTTTTTTTTTTAAGGTTTTACTTATTTATTTGACAGAGAGAAATACAGCTAGAGAGGGAACACTAGCAGGGGGAGTGGGATAGGAAGAAGCAGGCTCCCCACAGAGCAGGGATCCCGATACGGGGCTCGATCCCAGGACCCTGGGATCATGACCTGAGCTGAAGGCAGGCGCTTAACTGACTGAGCCACTCAGGTGCCCCACACTTTCACAATTGTTTCTTGCTGACATGCAAGGATGCTATAGATTACTGCCCTTTTATCCAGTTACTGATCTGGTAGGGGAGTGGGGGGAGCTCTGTGCGTGCAGCAGGTGTGACAGACAGCAGCTACAAGTCATGATGTTCCTTTGTGTAAGATCTTTACTCCAACCCATTCCCCAAGGTGCAGCAGTCTCATCAGCATAGGCTGCTAGAGCTCCCAGGAGCCGCCATGGCTCACTGGACACCTTGTCTTCTCAGAGTGGCAGGAGGGGTTGAATTTCCCAGCATTACCCTGCTAGACTTTGATGTTCTCATTTCTAGTTCTTTCTCTTAAAGGACCCATTCATGAGAAGGGCCGAAATGGAAGACAAGTAAAGAAAAAAATAATGCCACTTTATTTATAGTTTGGGGAAGTGAGAGTCTGCCTGAGTTCGGACCGTTCAGTTCATTGTCATTATTTCCAGCAGCTGGTACGATTGCCCATCCTTCTCTGCTCTGCTGGCCCTGGAAAGTCAGGCCCATGCTGCCCAAGAGGCTCATTGTTAGAGCTCACATCCTCTGTCAACGGTGGCCTTGTGCAATTTCTCGCTGGTGTGGAGAATGTCGATATTTATCGGGCTGTGCTTTCTTTCCTACATGCTTTCCTGCTTTACAGAGAGTGATCACTCAGGCCCATCCTGGGGCTATTTAAAGTGTTGGAGGGGTGCCTCCTGAATGCGCACAGGTGGCCGGGAATCTCGGGGGAGCACCGGCGTATTTTGAGGGGCAGTATTTGACACTGAATCGTAGGCTGAGTTCATCATGCAGGAGATGGAAGCCACAAGATGTGACGAGAGAGGCTGGGCCCCTCTCCTGCCTGTTCCTAGCAGGCCGAAGCCCACATGCAGGGGAGTAAGGAGCAGTTGGAATGCTGACGAAAGGATGCAGAAAGGGCATCCAGCCCCCAGCAAGCAGCGATGTCCCTGGAGGACTGGCGCCCCTTCCACACGCACCCCCATCTTTCTCTCCCATCAGCCAGGGCTGAGCCGGTGGTGTTACCAGCCTCACCTTACTCACAAGGTCGCACAGAGAAGGGGGCTGGCATGCTCAAGGTCATAGCCAGTTCAGGTTCCAGACTCCAAGCCCAGTGCTCTTGCCTCGATCCCACAGCCATCTACTCTTCTTTAAAGATAGGAGGACAGAGAAACCCAAGCCCCAAACGAACAATGATTTTCAAATGAGCTTCATTTTCTCCAGTCCCTGGTATGGCCATTGGACGATTACTTTGGTGTCAAACTGTGTACCAGGGAGAGAAATGCTGATAGCCCGGGGCGCCGTGGCCATGCTGCTTGATTTGGAATCATTTATTTTTGAGGTCCACACCAGTGGGATTTGTTTATCTGGTGAGTTGTGCTTCCTCTCTCTCTCTTTCCTGTTTCCCTTTCTCGGTGGGTCACTTGGGATGCCCATCTCCTTGTGCATCTGCCTGCACTTGAGACCTGAAACCCGAGCTGGTGCCGCCACCAGCTGCAGGAGCACGCCACTCACGGCCGTTTTTGGAAACCAAAAATGACTGGTCACATAACTGTGATTAGATAAAGCTTGTAATTTGTGTTTGCTGTAGTCAGCGACGTGGTATTTTGGGACAAACAGCCGCTCTCTGCTACATATAGCTTGGAATTTGCGGCTTTTGTGTACCCCGCCATTGTCTGATCAAGGAGGTAGAGGAGAAAGAGGGGAGAGAGAAAGGATGAGCGGGGAGGGGTCAGGACGCTGCGCTCAGCACTCAGCGGACAGGCAGAGAACTAGGATGGCTTGGGAGCCCAAGGGTCCACAGGAAATGTGGGGGTGCCTTGCCCTCCAGAGGGACCCAGGCAGGTGCTGTCAGGCTCTGGACCGGCTCCGTCTTCCCTTCCTCACAGTGGAGTCACTTGACTCCCAGGGAGAGGTTCAGCCTGACCCCGGCTCAAGGAGGAATCCTAATTGGAGCCCGAGCGTGATTGAAGAGGCCCAAGGCTACTCACTTCTGCAGAAGACTCTGCCTTTTAATCTGGCTGATAGGTATTCTCTGATTGAATGCTTCAGTTCTAAAAGGCCAGCCTCCTTCCCTGTCCCCAATTCGGGGAACAACGTCCTTGCCTTTCTTCTGACTCTCAGCTGGCTAAAACCTCATTCTTTAGCTGAACAATGACCCAGGGCCTTCACCCACCAGGCCAGGAAGGCGCTGGGGTACAGAAAGAAGCTGGACTGAATACCAGTCTTGCACACAAAGGCACCATCCGGTGGCCTACAACCTCCTCTGTGTCGAATCTGTACACCCAAGGTGTCTTTCTCTGCACAAAGAAGGTAGGTCCCCAAATAATCACTCATTTTTCACCCCAAATAGGAAAGAGAAATGTTGACATAATTGGGCACCCCCGTTTAATTCTACTTTATCGGCTATCCTGTTCCACCAGTTTGGGAGACACTGTTACTCTACTGAGGGGAAAACTAAGGCCCAGAGGGGTGAGGCAACTTGTCTAAAGACATGGAACTGGAGGTGGCAGATCCGGTGTGGGACTCAGGTCAGCCTGACTCCTAATCTGGAGCTCTTTCCACCATTCCCTTGATTTTAAGACATCCAGATTATGGTCCCAACTAATAAACAGAAATTGTCACAGTCAATCAATATTTCTAGTTGACTGTCATTTTCCTTGGGGGACACAAATATATAGGCGGTACAGACCATGCCCTTAAAGCACTTAACTATTTGGGGGAGGCAGTGACATATGCAGAGAAAGTCATGCTACAATGTAGAAAATGCCAAGTGACCCCCCAAAAGGGAGTGGAGAATGTTGGGAAGACTTGTATCTGGGTAATGGGAGATCACTTTCTGTAGGGAGCCGGCACGTGAGCTGACTCTTGAAGGATTTGGACTGAGGGGATTGAGAGAAGACAGCAAAAGACTGCTTCTGGCTGGGGGCACTGGGGCCTGGGGTGGAAAGTTTGGGCTGGGTAGGAGCTGGGAGGAGAGGCATTTCAGACAAAGGAGTGAGCATAAGCGCAGGTTAGAGGTTCACAGTGCTTGGTTTGAGAACATGCTGTGGTTGTCCAGAATGGCCAGGAAGGATTGGAACAGGGAGGTGGGATGCTCCTTCACACAACTGTGTGTGACCAATGGAAGCACACTGACCAGGGAACCCTCTGGAATGGTTGGGTTTTGACGACCTTGCTCATCTCAGATATACCTTCTGGATTCATGTCTGGGCCACGTCTCCTAGGCACCCTCTAGAATCCAGTGAGTAGGCCAAAATTCCTGCTTTTGGCTCTGTCTTTACTGAATTTTCAACTCTGTCCATACTCTGTTTCCATGATACCAAATATCTTAAAAAAATGTGACAAAGACACAGAGCTGTTTGGGTTATATCAGGGAGAACATCTGGATATTTGGATACATCTGGACAGTTTGCCAAAAAAAACCCCAAAAACAAACCCTCCACAAAACACAAAAAACTTTGTATCTGAGTGTTTGGTATTATAGTACAGAGACAGAGTATGAATCCTCAGCATGACTTTCAGAGTTTGACAAATACTTTCCTTTAAGAAGAGAAGGAATTGTCACCCAGAAGTCCCACTGCTACCTCTTGTCCACTTTCATCTTCACTGTTTGTGGCAGACCTGACAAGCAAGTATACTTGGAATATTATGGAACTGGATGGTTCACCTCCTAGACTTATATCTCTGGGGAGAAGAAGAAAAGGACATCTTCCCTGTTTATTTACAATCCCATTCATTTATTAAATCTGGAAAAGCATTATTAAGACCCTTCTTAGTTTGAGGTCCTGTGCACAACTTGAGGACAGAGAGATGACCAGGATGCAGCCCTTGCAGGAGGCCACCGTCCCATAACTACGTAATCTCAACACAATGATTGGTTGGAACTAATAAAGGTGCATGCAGAAGGCTTGGAGTGCGCAGACAAGAATGTTCCAGGCAGGCGAGAAGGGAAGAGGTGTGAGAAAGATTCAGGGGTGGAGTCATTTCTGCCTTCAGGGGTGTAGGAGCTCTCCAGCAGAGACAGGGGAAGAAGGTGTCACAGGCATCAGAGACAGCAGGAGCCCCAGGGGGCAGGCACCAGACAATGAAGAACATCAGGGGAAATGTGTGGTGTTCAGATGGCTCCTGGCCATGCTGTCAGAGGGCCGTAGTGAGCAAGAAGCTCAGAGAGGTAGACAAAGGCATAGAATGGAAGGTACCATGTGTTATAAAGCTCTGGCCTTATCCTGTGGTTCATGGAAAGCCCCCAAACCTTAAAACACCCCTGCTCTTACTTCCTACAGCTGAACATATGCCAACCTAGGACTTCCCAGATATACCACGAAGAGAAAAAAGTGCACGTGTCCACCAAAGACAAGTTCTAGAATGTTCACAGGACTTTTATTCATAAGAGCCCCAAACTAGAAGCAATAGAATGTCTATCAATAAAAGAATGGCTACATAAATTGCAATATTTTCATATAATAGAATACTTCACAGCAGTAAAAAAAGTGAATAGGGATACCCACCAGCACATGGATAAATCTCATAGACATTGCATTGAGCAAAAGAAACCATTTTTTAAAATAATTTCATTTATATGAAGCCCAAGAACAAGAGACTTAATTTGCATGACTGAAGTCTGAACAGTGGTTATGGTAATGGGGTACTGACCAGGAGAGAACATAAGAGAACATTCTAGGGGTCCTGGGAGTGTTCTACATCTTGATCTCATGGTAGTTATGTGGGTGTATACATATGTAAAGATTCAATAGGTCCTACAGTAAGATCAGTATACTTCTCAAAACTCAACAGGAGATCAAAGAAAAGAATAGCAACAACTCTCTAAACAGAAAAGTGACCACTTTCTGGAAGGTAGGACGTGCAGAGAAGTGAATCCGAGGCGATATTTGGGAGGATAGACAGCGGGGGAGGGGCCTCCGTTGGCCGCTTCTGGCAAGTGATAGAACCACGGAGCACAAAATCGGAACTTTTAAAAGTCTGCTCCGCTGAGGGACGTCACTCTGGTGGCTAAGCGGGGGGTGGAACCCTCTGGGACAGTGTGGTCTCAGGACCCCCGGGGTCACAGAAAGACCGGGGGTGCCTGAGTGTGGCAGAGCTCCCAGGTATCGGAGCCGGAAAGCCGGCTGCAGAGGCGGAGCCCAGGCGCGGGCTCTCAGCTCGGGGTGGCCATAAACCGTGATCCGCGCCACAGCCGGGCCCCTGCTCCTCCAGCAGGGACCCAACAAGCGGCAGATCCGGGGAGACTCACCCTCCTCCCCCGGGAGGAGCCGCGCGGGAGTGCACCGCAGGGATCTGCTGGGTTTGGAGACTCCACCCGGGCTCGGGGGCCAGAGATAGAAACGCGTGGTCACAGGCCGGGCGAGCACGGGGTGCGGCCGGAGACCGGGGAGACGGGAGTGACTGACGGCTTTTCTCTGGGGGCGCACTGAGGAGCGGGGCCCCGAGTTCTCGGCTCCTCTGGAGCGGAGATTGGGAGGCCGCCATTTTCACTCTCCGCCTCCAAAGCTGTACGGAAAGCTCGCAGGGAACAAAAGCCCCGGAGAGCAAACCCGAGCAGATTACTTAGCCGGGAGGGGGCAAGAGCGGGGCAATTCCGCCTCCGGCAGAGACATTTGGAAACCACGGCAACAGGCCCCTCCCCAGAAGATCAGCGAGAACAGCCAGCCAAGACCAAGTTTACCGATCAATGAGAACGGCAGAACTCCAGTGCTAGGGGAATACTGCACATAGAATTCATGGCTTTTTTACCATGACTCTCTTGTCTTTCAAAGTTAATTTTTTTCTTTTAACTGTCTTTTTTTTTTTGAATTATTTTTTTTCCCTTTTTCAACCAACATCTGATCAATCCTTTTTTAAAAAAACATTTTTATTTTTCATTTTTAGAGTCATATTCTATCCCTTCATAGTAGTTACCCATATTTTTGGCATATATATATATATATATATATATATATATATATGTTGTTCTCTCTTTAAAATTTTGAGATAGTTTCTTCTAACAGATCAAAATATACCCTAAATCTCTAGTGTATGGTTTTCTGCTACTCCCCTGCCTGATCACATTCTCTCCCTTTTTTTTCTTTTTTTTTTAAATCCTCTTCTTTTTTCAAACAACTTCTTATCAATTCCTTTTATAAATTTTTTTATAATTTCCATCTTTACAGTCATATTCCATCCCTTCATCATATCAATCCTTATTTTTGTACATATATAAGTTTTTCTTTCTTTAAAATTTTGGGAGGCACTTTCTTCTAACAGACCAAAATACACCCAAAATCTAGTGTGTGGCACTGATCTATGCACCAGCCTGATCATATTTGATCACATTCTGTTTTTTGTTTTGTTTTGTTTTCTTCTGTTTTTGTTTGTTTTTATCTTTATCTTTTTCTTTTTCTTTTTTCTCTCTTTCCCTTTCTTTTTCCACTGCTTCAGGTCTTTTCTGATTTGTTTAGAGTATATTTTCTGTGGACGTTGTTACCCTGTTAGCATTTTGTTCTCTCATTAATCTATTCTTCTCTGGACAAAATGACAAGATGGAAAAAATCACCTTAACAAAAAGAACAAGAGGTAGTACCGACTGCCAGGGACCTACTCAATACGGACATTAGTACGATGTCAGATCTAGAGTTCAGAATCATCACTTTAAAGATACTAGCTGGGCTTGAAAAAAGCATGGAAGTTATTAGAGAAACCCTTTCTGGAGAAGTAAAAGAACTAAAATCTAACCAAGTAGAAATCAAAAAGGCTATTAATGAAGTGCAATCAAATATGGGGGCGCTAACTGCTAGGATAAATGAGGCAGAAGAGAGAATCAGTGATATAGAAGACCAAATGATGGAAAATAAAGAAGCTGAGAAAAAGAGAGATAAACAACTACTGGATGACGAGGGCAGAATTTGAGAGATAAGTGATACCATAAGATGAAACAACATTAGAATAATTGGGATCCCAGAAGAAGAAGAAAGAGAGAGAGGGGCAGAAGGTATAATGGAGCAAATTATAGCAGAGAACTTCCCTAATTTGGGGGAAGGAAACAGGCATCAAAATCCAGGAAGCACAGAGAACCCCTCTCAAAATCAATAAAAATAGGTCAACACCCTGACATCTAATAGTAAAACTTATGAATCTCAGAGACAAAGAGAAAATCCTGAAAGCAGCTCGGGAGAGGAGATATGTAACCTACAAGGGTAGAAACATTAGATTGGCAACAGACCTATCCACAGAGACCTGGCAGGCCAGAAAGAACTGGCAGGATATATTCAGAGCACTAAATGAGAAAAATATGCAGCCAAGAATACTCTATCCAGCTAGGCTGTCATTGGAAATTGAAGGAGAGATAAAAAGCTTCCAGGACAAACAAAAACTGAAGGAATTTGCAAACACGAAACCAGCCCTACAAGAAATCTTGAAAGGGGTCCTCTAAGCAAAGAGAGAGCCTAAAAGGAACACAGACCAGAAAGGAACACAGACAATATACAGTAACAGTCACCTTACAGGCAATACAATGGCACTAAATTCATATCTTTCAATAGTTACCCTGAATGTAAATGGGCTCAATGCCCCAATCAAAAGACACAGGCTATCAGACAGGATTAAAAAACAAGACCCATCGATATGCTGTCTGCAAGAGACTCATTTTAGAACCAAAGACATCCCCAGATTGAAAGTAAGGGGGTGGAAAACCATTTACCATGCTAATGGACACCAAAAGAAAGCTGGGGTGGCAATCATATCAGACAAATTAGATTTTAAACCAAGGACTGTAATAAGAGATGAGGAAGGACACTATATCCTACTTAAAGGGTCTATCCAAAAAGAAGATCTAACAATTGTAAATATCTATGCCCCTAACATGGGAGCAGCCAATTATATAAGGCAATTGATAACAAAAGCAAAGAAACACATCAACAACAATACAATAATAGTGGAGGACTTTAACACCCCCCTCACTGAAATGGACAGATCGTCTAAGCAAAAGATCAACAAGGAAATAAAGACTTTAAATGACACACTGGACCAAATGGACTTCACAGACATATTCAGAACATTCCATCCCAAAGCCACAGAATACACATTCTTCTCTAGTGCCCATGGAACATTCTCCAGAATAGATCATATCCTAGGTCATAAATCAGGTCTCAACCAGTACCAAAAGATTGGGATCATTCCCTGTATATTTTCAGACCACAGTGCATTGAAACTAGAACTCAATCACAAAAGGAAAGTCGGAAAGAACTCAAGTACATGGAGGCTAAAGAGCATCCTACTAAAGAATGAATGGGTCAACCAGGAAATTAAAGAAGAATTAAAAAAATTCATGGAAACCAATGAAAATGAAAACACAACTGTTCAAAATCTTTGGGATGCAGCAAAGGCAGTCCTAAGATGAAAGTATATAGCAATACAAGCCTTTCTCAAGAAACAAGAAAGGTCTCAAGTACACAACCTAACCCTACACCTAAAGGAGCTGGAGAAAGAACAGCAAATAAAGCCTAAACCCAGCAGGAGAAGAGACATAATAAAGATCAGAGCAGAAATCAATGAAATAGAAACCAAAAGGACAGTAGAACAGATCAACGAAACTAGGAGCTGGTTCTTTGAAAGAATGAACAAGATTGATAAACCCCTGGCCAGACTTATCAAAAAGAAAAGAGAAATGACCCAAATCAACCAAATCATGAATGAAAGAGGAGAGATCACAACCAACACCAAAGAAATACAAACAATGATAAGAACATATTATGAGCAAGTCTATGCCAGCAAATTAGATAACCTGGAAGAAATGGATGCATTTCTAGAGATGTATCAACTACCAAAACTGAACCAGGAAGAACTAGAAAACCTGAACAGACCTATAACCACTAAGGAAATGGAAGCAGTCATCAAAAATCTCCCAACAAACAAAAGCCCAGGGCCAGATGGCTTCCCAGGGGAATTCTACCAAACATTTCAAGAAGAATTAATACCTATTCTTCTGAAACTGTTCCAAAAAACAGAAATGGAAGGAAAACTTCCAAACTCATTTTATGAGGCCAGCATTACCTCGATCCCAAAACCAGACAAAGACCCCATCAAAAAGGAGAATTAGAGACCAATATCCTTGATGAACATGGATGCAAAAGTTCTCACCAAAATACTAGCCAATAGGATCCAACAGTACATTAAAAGGATTATTCACCACGACCAAGTGGGATTTATCCCTGGGCTGCAAGGTTGGTTCAACATCTGCAAATCAATCGACGTGATACAATACATTAACAAAAGAAAGAATAAGAATCATATGATCCTCTCAATAGATGCAGAAAAAGCATTTGACAAAGTACAGCATCCTTTCTTGATCAAAACTCTTCAGAGTATAGGGATAGAGGGTACATACCTCAATATCATAAAAGCCATCTATGAAAAACCTACAGTGAATATCATTCTCAATGGGGAAAAACTGAGAGCTTTCCCCCTAAGGTCAGGAACGCGGCAGGGATGTCCACTATCACCACTGCTATTCAACATAGTATTGGAAGTCCTAGCCACAGCAATCAGACAACAAAAAGAAATCAAAGGCATCCAAATTGGCAAAGAAGAAGTCAAACTCTCACTCTTTGCAGATGATATAATACTTTATGTGGAAAACTCCAAAGACTCCACCCCAAAACTGCTAGAACTCATACAGGAATTCAGTAAAGTGGCAGGATATAAAATCAATGCACAGAGTCAGTGGCATTCCTATACAGCAACAACAAGACAGAAGAAAGAGAAATTAAGGAGTCAATCCCATTTACAATTGCACCAAAACCATAAGATACCTAGGAATAAATCTAACCAAAGAGGCAAAGGATCTGTACTCAGAAAACTATAAAATACTCATGAAAGAAATTGAGGAAGACACAAAGAAATGGAAAAACGTTCCATGCTCATGGATTGGAAGAACAAATATTGTGAAGATGTCAATGCTACCTAGAGCAATCTACACATTCAATGCAATCCCCATCAAAATACCATCCACTTTTTTCAAAGAAATGGAACAAATAATCCTAAAATTTGTATGGAACCAGAAAAGATCCCACATAGCCAGAGGAATGTTGAAAAAGAAAAGCAAAGCTGGCGGCATCACAGTTCCGGACTTCCAGCTCCATTACAAAGCTGTCATCATCAAGACAGTATGGTACTGGCATAAAAACAGACACATAGATCAATGGAACAGAATAGAGAGCCCAGAAATGGACCCTCAACTCTATGGTCAACTAACCTTTGACAAAGCAGGAAAGAATGTCCAATGGAAAAAAGACAGTCTCTTCAACAAATGGTGCTGGCAAAATTGGACAGCTATATGCAGAAGAATGAAACTGGACCATTTCCTTACACCACACACAAAAATAGACTCCAAATGGTTGAAAGACCTCAATGTGAGACAGGAGTCCATCAAAATCCTAAAGGAGAACACAGGCAGCAACCTCTTCGACCTCAGCCGCAGCAACTTCTTCCTAGAAACATCGCCAAAGGCAAGGGAAGCAAGGGCAAAAATGAACTATTGGGACTTCATCAAGATAAAAAGCTTTTGCAAAGCAAAGGAAACAGTCAACAAAACCAAAAGAAAACCGACAGAATGGGAGAAGATATTTGCAAATGACATATCAGATAAAGGGCTAGTATCCCAAATGTATAAAGAACTTATCAAACTCAACACCCAACGAACAAAGAATCCAATCAAGAAATGCGGCAGAAGACATGAACAGACATTTTTCCAAAGAAGACATCCAAATGGCCAACAGACACATGAAAAAGTGCTCAATATTGCTCGGCATCAGGGAAATCCAAATCAAAACCTCAATGAGATACCACCTCACACCAGTCAGAATGGCTAAAATTAACAAGTCAGGAAATGACAGATGTTGGTGGGGATGCGGAGAAAGGGGAACCCTCCTACACTGTTGGTGGGAATGCAAGCTGGTGCAGCCACTCTGGAAAACAGTATGGAGGTTCCATACTGTTGAAAATAGAGCTACCATTTGATCCAGCAATTGCACTACTGGGTATTTACCCCAAAGATACAAAAGTAGGAATCCAAAAGGGTACGTGCACCCCGATGTTTATAGCAGCAATGTCCACAATAGCCAAACTGGGGAAAGAGCCAAGATGTCCATCGACAGATGAATGGATAAAGAAGAGGTGGTATATATATACAATGGAATATTATGCAGCCATCAAAAGGAATGAGATCTTGCCATTTGCAACGACGTGGATGGAACTGGAGGGTATTATGCTGAGCGAAATAAGTCAAACTGAGAAAGACATGTATCATATGACCTCACTGATATGAGGAATTCTTAATCTCAGGAAACAAACTGAGGGTTGCTGGAGTAGGGGGTGGGGTGGGAGGGATGGGGTGACTGGGTGATAGACACTGGGGAGGGTATGTGATCTGGTAAGTGCTGTGAATTGTGCAAGACTGTTGAATCTCAGATCTGTACCTCTGAAACAAATAATGCAATATATGTTAAGAAAAAAAAAAAAAGAAGAAGGTAGCAGGAGGGGAAGAATGAAGGGGGGGATATTGGAGGGGTAGACGAACCATGAAAGACGATGGACTCTGAAAAACAAACTGAGGGTTCTAGAGGGGAGGGGGGTGGGAGGATGGGTTAGCCTGGTGATGGGTATTGAGGAGGGCACGTTCTGCATGGAGCACTGAGTGTTATGCACAAACAATGAATCATGGAACACTACATCTAAAACTAATGATGTAATGTATGGGGATTAACATAACAATAAAAAAATTTTTAAAAAAAGATCAGTATACTTCTCAAATGCTCAAACTTAATAAAAAAGTAAAACAAAACTAACAAAAAATTTAAAAGCCACTCCAAATAGAATTTTAGAAATCTGGTTGTCATATTTGCCATTATGATCCCATTTGCTTCCAAGAAATCCCTGTCCCTGCGACAGACCTTCCTGTCACTTGGTCATGTGTACCTTCTATGGGAGTTTGTTAGAGACAAAGTACTCCTCGGCTGGTGAGAACAAAACAGGCAGGAACAGCACAGCAAGGCAGAAAAGCGAAGCAAACTTTGGTAAATTTCCCCCAGCACCTGCTTCTCCTTGCCCCTCGCGGTACAAAACCCCATGTGTTAGGAGAACCCTCTTTACTCTAGATTCATCTCTTAGTCTGCACCAGTCCTCTTGGAGCCTGTAGGTATGACTTCGCATCTTCAAGAACAAACAAACAAAATCCTTCTTTGGCCCTGCTTTCTTTCCAGCATTCTCTCTCACTTCCCTCTTCCTCTCCTAAGTCAGACTTTCAAAAACGTTTTCCAAACCCACGGTTTCCACCCTCTCATGTGACATTCACTCTTCACATCAATGGATGCTCTCCTCTCCTTGCCTGTGAGCCTCACCTTACGTGCCTTCTCAGTTGCCTTCGGGCATTGGCGATAATGTCCTCCAGCTTGAAAATGTCTCTGCCTTGATTTTGGTAAGAGCCAACTCTGCTGGTGAGCAGAATGGTTAACGTACCCACCTCCATGAACGCTTGTAATGGAAAGAATAACTTGGAAGGCAAAGTGGATGGAAGGGAGGGCCAGCTGGACCACCTCCAAGGGGCACCAAAGCTTTGCAGGCCAAATTTCCTGGGAATGAATTGGAATATGGTGCCAGTTTATTTAGAAACTGTGTGTAACACTTTACATAATTGGCAAAATGTAAATTGGTCCCTCTCTCGCCCAAGTACAAAACGCCTTTGAGTGGAAGTTAAAAAAAAAAAAAGCTTTGCCAGCAGTGGCCGAGTTCGGCTGCACACTTCTGCAACCTATTCAGGCAGAAACTGTCAGCCGAGACTGGAACCCAAGCCTATGCTGGCGTGCTGTTCTTTGTTAGCGGTTCATTTGCCGGCGCAACTTAAACCTTTATCAATCCTCCCAAGAAGTTGGTCTGATTCAGAAAATTGCAAAAGACAACTGAAGGGAGTTTCAGAACCACAGAAAAATGGGAAATGTCTTTTTTTTTTTTTTTGCATGTCTTTTGGCCATGGGGGTAAATTGTCAGGAGAGCCGGTTCTGAATATAATTTGTATTGAGAAGAAATAAATTTCTTGCCATCCCCATTAAATACATGTTGCACCAGTATTTAAAGAACCTTGTTTTAAACTGTCACAGATTATGATCCTGCCAGCCCCCACCCACCGCCCCGTGAAGATGGATTAAATCTGAGGGGACTTGGCAATGAGGTGGGAAAAAATCGTGCCAAGAGTACGTGGAGGAGAAAGAGGTCCAGCTCAATTCACACTGGATGGGCAGCTGTGACTGGCAGAAGGGCCAAGGAATATCAGGCTTGTGGAAAATCAGCTTGAGAGTAGTGTTTCTCTACCTTGATTGCACTCTGGGATCAGCTGAGCAGACTTAAAAAATGCTCGTGGTCTGGGTCCCACTGCCAGATCTGAATGTAATTGGTCCAGGGTGTGGGCTGAAGTGTGGGACCCTTTACAAGCTCCTCGGCTGATTATATCGTGCAGCCAGATGGAGGATTGCTGCTTTGGAGAACCATCCAGCTGCTGGGAGCAGGCCTTTTCCCAAAGGGGATCCTGAACAGTGGTTCTCAAAGTGTGTTCCCCAGACCAGCCACATCGGCGTCACCTAGGGACTCATTAGAAAATGCAGATTCTTGAGCTCTACTCTAGACCTACTGAATCGGAAGCTCTGGGGGTGGAGAGGCCCAGCGATCTGTATCAGCAGCCCCTCCAGAGATTCTGATGTGCTGAAGTCTGAGAACCACAGATCCAAGGAAAGGTAGCCTCCACGGTGCCCTGAGGATGCAAGCCATGTAATGGTGGCCAAGGGAATGTTCCGTTCAGAGCCTGGGGGAAGGAACAAAGGCAGCAACTGCGATGGACATTTGCTCAGGAGAGACTTCATGCCCAAGGGGAGTATTTGAGGGAGACAAAGGCGGGATCCAGAAAGGTCAGACTGAGGCACAGAGTGATGCCAAAATGTCCTCTTCCTAATCCAGGAACCTGCCAGTGCCTCTTGGCCACATGTTCCTCACACTCAGAGCAGTGTCCTCAGCTAAATGGCCAGTGAGGTATGCAACACAATAAGGTATCTTGTCTCTCTGTGCTGTGGGGGCTCTGGGGCTTGCATCAGGGGCTTGGGAAGCAGGGCTGGGGTTTCTCCTTGCCGTGGAAAGAGCAGAGTCCCTGTCCCTATCCCACAGTATGTGCCTTCTGCACTTGTTCCATGCCAAGTGTGAGCCAGGGAGGGCCTCTTTGCTTTCTGGCTTGCTTTCACTTCTGCTTTCCTCTCTGACTCATACCCAGCACAGTGGCTCTGAGACAGTCATCTCTGCCTCGGAGGACTCAGAGCCCGGGAAGGAAGGCCTTTATGGGGAGCTCAGGGAAGGCAGACCCCGCAGCAGGGGAGATGCGTTGTCTGGCTTGCTTGATTTTATTCCACTTAGCAAAGATTTCCAATGTGCCTGCTCTGAGCCGGGCCCTGGGTCAGCCTCCGGGGACCCAGACCTGACCCTTGGGAAGCTTTCAGTCAGGTGGAAAGGATTTACTGGTGGAGGAGAAAAATCCACAGTTCAATGTCTGTGATTGAAACCCTTGAGAGGTGCTATATTTCGGGGGATTTTTTAGGTTTATATCCAGACCAGGACATGTTTGATAGTAAAAGCATGAGCCAGAGCACCGGGCATACACTGAGACTCTCCTGGGCATCCAGGAAGCATGGCCGTGCTAGCCATACTAAGAAGAGCTTGTAGCTCAGTGGGTAGCACGGCTCTCTACAACCGGGGGCAGACCCCACCTGGCATGCTGTCCCTCTGTGGCTCCCCTGTATGTACCGTGCTCCACCCTATTCAGCACCTAGGATCGGCATCAACCCTGCACAGAGCACCATGGGACTCCTGTGCAGACCCAGGCATGACTCTGATGCTCAGGTATAATGGCCAGGCTTCTGCTTCAGCCACTGTCCCCATCTCTGCTTGATATTTTCACTATGCAACATCAGTCAGGGTACAAAGCATCTCAGATCTTCATCTGTCTCCTCCATCACATGGTATTCCAATTTTACAGAGGTTTGTTGGCTCTGGAGGAGCCGTTTAGATCTGTTTTAGACGCACATCTGTTCTCCTCTTAAGGTCATAGTTTAATGCCTACATTTCAGTTACACTGTACCGTTCGTGAAGAGGTCCTACTGAATGCGGACATCAGTCCCTCCACTTAGTGTCCACACCCAGTGATGTGAGAGCATCATTAGAAGTGACCTACCATGATTTCTCTAGCTCCCGTAAACATTCGTGCCGACTCTGCTCCGGGCACTGAACTAGGAGGCTCTTCTATCTTCAGCCTCACAATCAATCACTCGTGGTGTAGGTGATGCTAGACCCGTTCTGCGTAGGCCCCAAGTCCCACGGCTCAGAGATGGCGTGATGATTTCTCCCCCCAGATCAGGTCACAGAGTGTAATGCTGGCCTTAGGAAGGAACCCGGGGGCCCAGGGGCAGGATTAGGGTGAGGCGAGCAAGGCCCGCAGGCAAAGTGTGGGGTCAGATTCTGTCTTCATTTAAAATTTTGATATTTTATTCATGGATTTTTTTTTTTGCCATTAACTGTTTTTTTTTTTTTTATTATGAGAGAGAGAGGGAGGGGCAGAGGGAGAGAGAGAACCTTAAGCAGGCTCCACGCTTAGCACGGAGCCCAATGTGGGGCTTGATCTCACGACCCTGAGATCGTGACCTAAGCTGAAATCAAGAGACCCACGCTTAACTGACTGAGCCACCCAGGCACCCCTTAACTTTGATTTTTAAAGGGACTTTATTAAGATGTTATTTTTGTATTTCTGGGTGTTGAACCCCCAAATTTGGTGCCTGAGGCCAGTAGCCCACTCGTCTTACCCATGACTTGGCCCTGAGAGGACACCCCTATGAAGAGTTGACTTGCTATGCGGTACCTGCTCACGGCATGCATCCCCCTCACCCTCCCTGCCGCCCCATTCCCAGGCCTGTGTGAATCTGTATTAGTAAACCGCAGGGCCAGGCCCCAGGCCCGCTGGGCTCCAGGGGTTTACACAGGTTCCCCCCCAGCCCCCATGGCTCCGGTCTGTGCCCAGCCCCCTCCTCCTACCCACTTCCTGGCCTGTCCTACTAGGCACTCAGGTTGAAGAATGACCTCAAGGCAAGGATGTGGACTTCCTTAGTCTGTGCAACCTTTTGGAGAAAAAAAACACACACATGCCTGTGGGCTTGTAAAATGCTAATAAAAGCCTCTAGACCTGATTTCTCCTTGGTAGAGCCCTTCTTGACCTATTGCCTTCAACTGCCTAACTCCTCCATCCCAGCCAGCACCCAGAATGCGTGTCACAATTAACATGTGTTGGGCACTTACTAGACACCAGGCACCATGTGAGAGCTTTACGTACATTCACCCGGTTAACCTCCATAACAAGCCTTTCAGGTGGAGATTACTATTATCTCCACTTTATAAGTGAGAAAATGCAGGCACAGAGAGAATAAGCAATCTTCACAAGGTCATGCAGCTAGGGACTGGCCGAGGTGTGATCTGAATTGGACAGGCTGGCTAGAGCCACCCCCTACCCTCTCCTGTTTCTGTCTGCCCCTGTGGGAGGGGAGCCCATCTTGGAGCCATTGAGCAGAACCTGAGAGATTGCCGTATGACTTGGGTGGTTTTGCATGACACCAGGCGTGTGGGGAAAACTAAAGTTCTCTCTCGGATTATGAGCTGAACTGTGTCCCCCTCCCCTGGTTTATATGTTGAGGTCATAACCCCCAGTATCTCAGAATGTGACTGTATTTGGAGATAGTCTTTAAAGAGGCCATTAGCGTGGGTCCTAATCCAATATGACTGGTGTGCTTATAAGAAGAGGAAATTTGGACACGGGCAGGTGCAGAGGGAAGACCACGTGAAGACACAGAGGAGAGAGCCATCCACAAGCCAAGGACAGAGACCGCAGAAGCAACTAACCCTGTTGACGCCCGTGATCTGGGACTTCCAGCCTCCAGAACTGTGCGAAAATACATTTCTGTTGTTTATGCCACCCAGACTGTGGCGCTTTCTTATGGCAGCCCCAGCAACCTCATCCATCCTCCGAAGTGTGTTTTCAAGGAGATGCAGAGACACCACCCACCAGTGCTTGGGATGCACAACCTGGCCGAATCTTGCTGGCACATTCAAGCTGCTGTCATGGCCCCTCTAGGGAGCAAAGGGAGGAAACAGTCCTACGTGGTCACATTTCTGCTTTGGGCATGCACATTCTCTGCCCCTTTCTACCACTATCACCGCCCCCTCCCCCTTGCCTTTGCTGGATTACTGTGCCATGGATCAGCTTGCCCTCCTCCTCCCACACCCACTTCATCCAAAGCTTCCAGTCTAATCTTCTGAAAACATAGCTCTGGTCATGTATGTCATAGTGCTGCTCTAAAACCCCCCATGGCTCCCCATTTCTTAAAGGAAAAGCCTAGCTCCTCCGCTCGCCCTGCTCTACTACACATCAGCACCCAGTGGGACCACTCCATCCCTTTCTATACCCATCACTGGAATCCAGAGGAAACTACCTGCTGTTCCCCATACCTTTGCTCACCCTGTCCCCTCTGCCTTGAGTGTCCTACTTTCCCTTCGCACGTTTAAATCCTATTGATTTCCCAAGCACAGCTCATATTTCACCTCCTCCATGAGGCCTCTGCGTCCTACCAGTCCCTGTCCATTCCTTTTCTCAAATCCCACCACACCGTCTCTCATGGCTCTGAAGTTCTCTGCACCTTACAGTACAGCTGTGTATGCATGTGCTCCACCCCAACCCCCTCCCATATTTGCATACCTCCTGGGAATTTTCTGGGAGGGAGGCAGCTCGGTGGCTTAGGAAGGGAAAGATACGTGGAGCTGGCGAACCCATGTGTTCGTTCCTTTCGCAGTCACTTGTTAACCGCAGTGGGAAAGGGACTCCCATCTCTACAGTCTGAGCGGCCGGCACAGAGGAGTTCAGGAAATAATTAGTAAGCAAATGGGCAACTCATCTCATCTCTCTGAGCCTTCGTTTCCTCATCGGTAAAATGGGGATGAAAATAATGATGATGATAATGATATAATATCTGTGAGCGGTATTGTGTAAAGAAGAAATTTCTTTATAGTCTTGGAATATTTTGCTAGAAAACAGTCGTGTCTCCATCAAGCAAACCTTTCATTTCCTATAAAGCCCTAAAGCTCTGCTACGTTTTCTAGGTGCACCAATAACAAGTCGGTGATGTGCTCAGTTACTCTGCTAGATGCCGCCTGACACTGTTCCCCCACTTAATCCTGCCCACAGGCTGGGGAGGGAAATGCAGATATTGTCCTCCAGCTACAGAAAACCAGAGATCTAGCCTGAGCTGTGTCCGGAAGTCGCCCGGGGCCCAGGGAACTGGGCAGGACAGGAAGGAGGGTGAGCGGGAAATGGAGCCTCGATGGGTCCACCGGACGGTGCCTCTGGCTGGGGAGTCAGACGGATTGCCAGGATTTATGGGGACCATGGATCCCCAGCTGGGCTGGATGCGGCCTTGCATCTCCGCCTTTGAGGGCCTGGCTGGTGACTGTGAGGATTTGGAATTTCTGGGCCTGAGCTGGCAGTGGCCTCCCTGAGCCAGGAGTGGGGTAGCTCTGATGAGTGGAGAATTAGGATGCTTCTTTCAGCTGGAGATAAAGTCCAGAGCCGCACTCCAGCCATTATCCTGCCAACCCTAATAGAGCCAGATTGATGGATCCAGCGCGGAGGGAATTTGGAACATTCTTGTGCACACTATATCACACTCAATAACTGCCCGTGCGCTATGTGGGACTTTTATAAGCCATTACAAAATCCATTTTGAAACATCTCTGGGTGCGACAGCCAGCTGCAAAGCATCGGAGGTATCCCTGCCATTTGGGCTTTGGTGGAGCCTGGGAGAGCACGAGGACTGCCGAGCGATCGTGTGCACGCACACGAGCCAAGAGAGCCCGTCGTAAGGGAAACAGATGGCGGCAGCGCAGCCCACCGTTCGTCCTACACTGTATTTCGGCGAACGCACTAATCCTTCTTGTTAGACAAGAACAGAAAGCCCCCAAATGCTTTCCATATGTCCCATTGTCCTCCTAGCTCTTTAATTCTATCTCAAAAGCCCCCAACTTAGCAACCTTCATATTAATGCTAAACATATTACATCAGTTCTAACATTGATATGTTTAATATGAATACAATTAAAGTTGCTTCAACATAATCCTGGTAAGATAAACAGCATTGCTATTATTATAAACATCTCTGCAAGGTCTCTTGTAAAATATTATCAATACTAATAGAAGCACCCCCCCCACCCCGAACCCAGATACTCGGGCTAAACAATGCCACTACCTCCCTACTCATAACAAATAATGTCCAACGATTTAAACATCGGTGCATCCAATGTAAACACCATTATAGCTAATGTGAAACAGTCACCCGGCCCGGCAGATCTTCAACCAGAAAGTTACTGAAGAGAAAGAACAGTTTCCTCGGCAAGAATGCATTACAGCCTGCTGGTGACATTTGCAATAGATTACTTAAGCCCATAAAGAAATGAAAATTGCAGGCCCGTTTTGAGCCAGAAATGATGAAATTGGAGAGCACAGGCTAAGTACAGCATGGCACAGGCTGGCTTCTGCCCCGGCTCCGCAGGCCCTGCATGGCTTGGAAGGCATCCTCCTTGAGCCTTTGTGCATACGTGGCCCCAGACACATCACGTCTTCCTGGTCCTGCTTCTGGGCCATACTCCCCACATGCGTCGGCATAAAGCTCGAGACCGGCCTTTTCAGAGCTCAAGTGCCCATGAGGGCTGGCGTCGGCGGGGTGTGAGCACGCGGGCGCCTTTCTCCCCACAAAGGCCTCGCCTGGCCAGCGCGGCAGAGCCCTGATTTCTGCTCAAACTGTAGAGCTAGCCTTTCTGAATTTCAGATGACCGGAAAAGCTGGGGCTTCGGGCAGGAGAACTAGATACTTCCGCTGAGTCGAAGCAGGATTATATTGTGTTCACCGGATCCTTCTCTCACCTGGTACGCCCAAAAGCAGCAGCTAGAGCCCTCCAGACAAACCGTGGCCATGTTCATAATAAGCCCCTGTTCATTCTTGCCTGTTTCCCCCTTTCTATCCACTTCCATGATTTATTGGCTCCTGAGCTCTCCTCTGCTCTTCGCTCCTCTTTCCCATTTCAGGAATCTTCCTGTGTGTGGTTCCAGTAATTCCATAGTTACTCCCCCCTTTTTGTTATTCTGTCAAGCCCATTCCTACTAAGTACCCCAACTCATCAAGCTCTGGCTTTGGGGACTTCTGAAGGGTGATTGCCCCAAAGAGGCTGTTCAAAACTCCAACCCTCACCCAATCGCAGAAGGTCTCAATGCTACACTGTGAGCCGGTGGTCTGGACTTGCCACTGCCTCTCAGGGATCTCCCTAGGAAATTTCCAAAGGGCAGTCATGCCTTTGAGGCTGGGCTCTGTGACTTCCACTATAATGTCCCCAGAATGATAAGGTTCTGTCACGATTCAAAGAAAGGAAAAGGAAATCGTTCCATTATTTCTCTCCCAAATATTTCAATCAAAATTAGCCACCTCTCCCTGAAATAACTTTCATGAAAAATGTAGGCGCTCTTTTCTACTGATGACAGAACTTGTCAATTATCAAGGGATTCTCATTGTCTTGGTGTCAAGCATCTGTGTGTGTCCTTCAGAACCATCATGTGCTCAAGTATTCATCTGGCCCTTACAATCAGTTCAGGGTTTCCAGTCTCAGTTCTGTTGACATTTGGGGTCCGATTAAGTCTTCATTGTCCGGGGGGGAGGACTGTTCTGCGCATTGTAAGATATTTACCCGCATCCCACTGGATGCTATTAGCACTTCCTGGTTGTGACATCCAAAAATGTCTCCAGACATGGGCAGATATCCCACAGGAGGCAAAGACAATCTGTCTGTCTCTTTCTCTCCCTCTGTCTTTGTCTCTCTTTCACACACACATACACACACATACACACTTTGAGAATGACTGAGTCAGTTGGATGAATCAAGGCATCTGATAAATGAATAAAGAAACTCAGATGCAAAATTGTATTCTACTTACTGCCTGTGTGGTCTTAGGGAAAGAACTTAATCCACCTGAGCCTCAGTTTCCACATTTGTACAGTGGGATTGATGACATCCATGCACCGGGATGTGAGAAAACACCAAGGTCTTATATGTGGAAATCCATGATGCCGTGATTCTTATTTGCATCCTAAATCAAGGATCTCCTCCTTGAAGGAGCCAGTTGTGGCCCAGAGCATGGACAGGGTGTTCTCATTTCCCCAGAGTCTGGAAAGAGGGAGAACTGGAATTCTATTCCAGCTAAACATCATATTATTAATGCTGGGCAGCTCTTTCCTAATAAAACCCCAAACCATGTAAACACTAGTATAGTTTTCAATTTGTAGTCAGGTTAAATGCCTGGAGTGTTTGGTTCCATTTTATTTTACTTTATTTTATTTTTTAAGTGAAATCTTTACAGTGGATTTGAAAGAAAGCTATTTTCTGCCTCTCCGGAGAAGTGTAAGTTTTGGAAAGTGATTTTCCCTGGAATGTTTCAGCTTCAATCAGGGTGGATGGGGAAAAAAAAAAAAAAAAAGCTGGTTAAGTCACATGATAGAATTTCTGAACCCAGATTCATCAACTCACTTAGGAAGTGCCCTATGGAGTGAAATATGCACAAAAAGGAGGCTTTGTGTCATTCTAAAAGCTATTTTATGTCCTTGGAAAAGCAGGTGAGTGTTTATATTCCTCCTCTTTTGAGTGTTCTGTTTTAAGTTTCACACACTGCAAATGCTGTATCTCCAACGTCACCCCAGAAAAAAAAATCTTTCTGTTGGGGAGGGGGGCATAATTCTCAACTCCCCACATCCTCATGTCGGTGAAGTACAGAATTCTCATCATTGCTGTTCCCCTTGGTGCCAGTAGCAAAGAACCCCCATGCACTGAACATCTCCATTGGACTCTGGGCCTCCAAGGATGAGTGGCTAAGCTACCTACCCTGACGGGCTCGCAGCCTGGCAGGGTTGGTGGCAGGGCAGACCCAGAGGGAGAACAGACCCTGAGGGAGCTGGAGCCTGTTCTTCCTCTTTCCTGTGACGAGGAATTAGGTCTCAGGAGGCTGCTTGGAATGGAGAAGTAGTTCTCATTCCTGAAGCTCTGGGGACAGCTGAGCTCTGAGCTCTACTGAGTGCCCAGGGACTACGGTGCAGAGGTTCCTGTCACAGGGGAACCTGAGACCAGTCTCCTTGTGTGCTTGATAACACGTTTTGTAAAATGGCAGAGAACCTGAAGGAAAAGTTGTCACTGTCCCGGGAAAGGGGCTGGCAGAGAGGAGAACAGGCCGGTTCCTGCCCCAGCGCTGGTCTCCTGGAAGAGGACCAAACACCCTGCTGGGCCTTGGCTTCCTAGGTGGGTTCACATCCCATTGGTTCTCAGGCACTGGTAGTCAGCCCCCGCACATCTTGAGCACTATTCTGTGTTTGGACCAAAAGCCTCTTCCCGTTCCGACTGGCCCCTGGGTCAGGCCATCCCAATCACTATCACAGTGCAGAGGGCTCCATCTTTGTTCCACCCAAGACCTCGTGGTGAGGCAGCAGGCTAGTATATCCATGAGCCTCCTGGAAATGTCTGCTTGGAAGCCCCTCGGCACCTTCGCCTCCGTGGGGAAGCCTCTCCTGCCTGCCCAGCCCAGATGGAGTCTCCTCCACTTATCATATTGGGTATCCCCCGTCAGCACACACTCATCTGTCCTGTGCTTCCCCTGCTCGCCCGTCTCTCCACGTGACTGTGAGCCCCTGGGAGGCGGCTGCCAAGTCTGATTGATTGCTGCCGCCTCGAGGCTTTGGCCCAGTATGTGCTCAGTGAGTTCTTCTGAGGCAGAGCATCTCCACTGATGGGGGCCCTGAAATGGAGACAGTAGGGATCTTATACTTGCAAATGAGTACATGCCAGTGTATGAACTTAAGGACATCTGTGAAATTAAAGTTGTCACCTGTGAACAGTGACAGCTTTCAGCTGCTTTTCTGTGACAAGGAGCCTCTCAAAACGTGGCCTGCATTCCTCTACCCCACTCCTTTCCAGATGCCACCGGGGCCGATGGCTTGCCAAGGATGGCTTGCCAGAGCAAGACGGCTTCTCTGAATTCATGCTCATTACTGCTTAACCACCTCTGCACTTTCTCCCAGGACCTAATGCAGAACCAGATGAATGGGGTTAGTGGGCATCAGGCCTGTTGGGGAAGGCCAACCCCTGGCCTTGAGATGGCAACTGAGAAAAAATGTTAAAGCCAACAAGGAAGGAATCCTAAAGCAAAAACACATTGCCCTGAGCTGAGAGGAATAGCCTGTCTTTGCCCCACAGCAGGACAGGGAAAGTTGATTGATGTGCCGAGAGTCCCAGGAGAACCAGTTGGGATGTGATAGCAAATGGGCATAATGAGCCTGCAGTTCCTGCCCGTTGTGCCAGACCCAGAGTCAAAACCCACTGGGTACGGGCGAGATAAGGAGTCTTTCAGACCAGGCTCTGGCGGAACATCCGGAGAAATTATCTGGAGAGACTCAGTGGTTCCACTTAAGAATTTAACTTTGGGGCGCCTGGGTGGCTCAGTCAGTTGGTTAAGCGTCTGCCTTTGGCTCAGGTCATGATCCCAGAGTCTTGGGATTGAGCCCCGCATTGGGCTCCCTGCTCACTGGGGAGCCTGCTCCCTGCTCATGTTCTCTGTCTCTCTCTCTCTCAAAAAAAAAAAAAGAATTTAACTCTAACCAGGAAGGCCAAAGAGGATCAGTCTTTGCAAAGCTGAGTTTTAGAGGAAGGGGGCTCTCCTGGGTTGGCTCACCCTCAACACCATGCCCCTCCTTGCTATTGCCAGGACAGCAATACCAGCGATAGCAATTCTTAGATGTGGGTGTGGAGAGAGGGTCTCTATCTAGAATTAGGAAACCAGCAGAAAGGTTTTACTAAGGAGGCTGAATTCACATTATGGAATAAAAACTAAATGTGTTCCTTTATAACAAATACCTGTAGCGGATCTGCTAGGGGCCAAGGACTCTTCGAAGTGCTTTACAAAGATTGACTCCTTTAATTTTCAAAACATCTCTGTGAGATATGTACTATTATTACTCCCCCATTTTATAGATGAGGAAACTGAGGGGACAGGGAGTTTGAGCTCACCCTGCTTGTAAGTGGCAGAGACAGGATTTGAACCCAGGAAAACTGCCCAGGATGCATGCAGTTAGTGACCACACCATGCTTCCTCCTATCCACCTAGTCACATATCCACAAAAGAGTTTTAAAAACAGAATTTAGATACTATCTTCCAAATTCCTCCGCAGTAAGGGACTGATAATCCTTGGCAAGGTAAGCCTGGGTGTTAAGCATTTATGCAGGTCCTGGGCCACTTTGCCGCCTTTGTCATATGAAGTCAGCTGGGTGACCCTTCTCAAGGCCTCATCGTTCTTACTGCCTGGAGTCCACACTCCTTTTATGTTAGGCTCTTTCTTATTAGAGTTTGAAAATGGGAAGTCTGCTAATCTGCCCGCAGATTACTCTAAATACCAGGTCCTTTATCACCAGCATTCCCAAGATGGTTTTCTCCAGTTACTCTAAGAAGTATCTACTCCATGCTACTAAAAAATGGGTTTGCTTTGTGTTTCCACAACCTTGGACCTTGACGTTTTTCTCCAGTCATGACATCTCATGCCTCTGCTGACTGTGTCCATCATCCATGTGTGGCTGTTACCTCTGCGCATCTGCTGCCTCCTTGGAGCCAAGAACCTGTGGTGACCCTGGAGCCACAGTGTGAGGACGAACAGGTGCATGCAGAGCTGAGAGAGCTGGGGACAATTGGGGACCCAGGGGGCTCCTCCGTGCCTGTCATCCTGCGCTCACAACTAGCTTCTGAAAGCGAGAGCTGGTGCTTTGCCTTGGTCTTCCATATCCCATGCGAGTTCCTCTTTTGGCCAGTTTCTCCTGGAATCACACAGCAAAGGAGATTCGGGGCCACCTAGTTCCAGACTGAGTTGGCACAGTGAATGAAACACCTGCTGTGCGCTTGCAAGGTCTTTCTGTCAGCCACATGGGTGACTGCTGTTTGGGAAGGAGGTGATCAATCAGTCTATAATCCGAGGTCTACTGGCTGGATGGGTGATTTGCAGGTCACTTCTTCAGCTAAGACAGCTCGATGCTCTCCCTGACCCAGACTCCGATGGGGCCGGCTCTGAGAGGGGGACCACAATCTTGGAAATCCATTGGCTAGGATGCCCTTCTTTTTTCCTGCAAAGGGCTATAATGGACACTGCCAGTCGCTGCTTCTGTGACTCAGAGTGAATGAGAAATTTATTTTGAGCTTCTGAGTGTTGAATCAATGCTTTTATCAAATGACCCGTCTTTCTTTGAAGGTATATGCCAGCTCTATTTTGGTCAGGAGCTCTAATTTAAATTAAGCAGCACAAACAAAGCCATGCCCAGTGGATAGGGTTACAATGTTACAGTTAGAAGTGTCCTGTCCACAAACCTGGAGCGTGGCCAGGACTGGTCGGGGCTTCAACAGAAGTGAAAGCAGGTCTCTTTCGTCTGCATGCTGGGTACTTGGATGAGCACCAAGTGCCTCCAGATCATAAAGCTGGGTGCTCTGTGAGGGACATGCTGAGAGGGCTCCATGTGTGTCCCCTGGCCTGGGAGGCTGGTCTTTGACTTCTACCCAGTGTAGAAATGATCTGACGGAAAGCCCTTGCCTCGTGCCAGAGTGAACCCTCTCCCACCATTGGCATCCGCCCAGGAGCAGGGGCCTGACTGCAGAGAGAGGGGAGAGGTTTTAGCTAGACTCAGTTGCAGTGTTATTATCTGGACAGGGTTTTTTCTTGGTTATTAAAATGAGAGCATTCTTGTGAATTAAAGTAACTGGAAGATTTATTATCCAGGAATGCCTGGAAGGTTATGAGACCCGTCTGATTATCTCCCGCAGCCCTTGCCACTTTGGAAGGCAGGTAAAGGACTTCTCACTGAGGCCTTGTTAGTGGAGAGTGGTGGGAAAGAATCATTGTTTGCTGCTGTACCCATCAGAATCTGCTCACAAAGTAAAATAGCATCCCTGTAGTGCTTTGTGCAGCTTATTGCGTGACGGGGTTGGGGAACACTCCTTTTGGATGACTATAAACCATCTGGGCAGGTAATTTGAACTCTCTGAGCTTTAATTTCTCAATGACAGCATGGATGATGGTAGTGGAATACCTCATAAGGAACTTCTGTGTGTTTTAGAGGGGGCCATGCCAGGCACTTAGTAGGTACTCAATAAAACAAGGAACCTGAAGAGAACCTCACCTCCTTGCACGGGCAAGGGAGCTCCCCAGCTTAGACAAAATGACTTACTAAGTTCAGGACAAAGCTCGATGACCAGGAGTGCTTGTCATGTGGACTAAACATCAGTAGATGGCTCAACTGCAAATTACAAGATGCATTCCAACAAACTCAGAGCTCCCTTGTAATGCTTTCCTCATCAGGGTCTGGGTTTAAATGGAGAAGTCACCCATGCTCCTCTGGCGGGTGGTCTCGGGGAGCTTTTGAGGAAAACAACCAGAAATGAGAGCACGGCTCCTAATTGTGGAGGACCCGTCTACACCTGCCTTCGTGGCAAGTTCCCCCCACCCCTCTGGTCCAAGCAGGGAGGCCTGGTGTGCTGGGGCAGGGTGGTGGGCTGAGATGCGGACCCCTCCCATGAGCTAAGGTTCTGGTGGGTTCCACTTCTTGGCAGACTGCTTGGGGGGCAGCGTCATGCAGTGGCAAAGCATGTGGGCTTGGAATTCCACCTGGTTCATGTCCCAGCTGGGCTGTGTGATTTTGAGCAAGGGACTAAGCGTCTCTATGCCTGGCTTTCTCTCCCATGTGGAGCTGTTGTGAGGATGAAATGAGATAGCTCGCCTTTTTCTCCATTTTCTTTGTCTTCCTTCTCAATTTTCTGCAGTGCTTCCCATTTATCTTCTGGAGGCCTGGCCCCACTCAAAGACCCCCCCCGCCTCCCCTAGATCAGGCTCCCCTTACCTTGATCTCCATTCTCCATGCCTCTGATGCCCCTCTTGTTGGGCTCCATGTTTTTCTCTTCTGCTGCCCTCCCCTCGTCCCACCACCTCTCCAGGTTCGCTCCCCTCGGTGCTTTCTTTCCCTTTCCACTTCTCTCCTCCTTCCCCGGCTCCCCGTTCTGCACGCCTGCACACAGACGCCTTCCTTCCATTCTCCAAGGCCAACTGGCTGCATTTCCAGGCTGCCACCAGGCCAGGGGGAGAGGCAGGAATGAAGACAGGAAGGGGAGCCAGGCGAAGGGGCTGCCAGCCCTCCTGGGAGAGAGGAACTGTCTTGGGAATTCCGTGCCTCTGTATCCCTCTGTGTCCATTATAGCTGGAGCAGGACCCATCTATTGGGGAAGACCCTGCTGGCTCAGGCACTCAACTGGCACACACACACATAAAATACTAATCTTCAAAATGAAAACAAAAACAGAGCTTCAACATCCCGAGGCTGGGACAATCTGTCCTCACAGTTTAGCTTTTCCCCCTCCCTCTCTTTTTCTGTCCACTGTGTTCCACTAATGTTCTCTGAGGGGTGAGACTGGCCCTGTGTAGAGCACAAGCCAGGAGATTGGTTATTTCGGAGAGCTGGGAGCCAGGACTGCTGTCTCCATCCCCAGTCCTCCTGGTCCGGCACTTGCCATGGAAACAGGCATGGCAAGTTTTGATGGCAATGTGCCTGAATCTGTATATGTTGAAATAGAGACAGGTAAGGTCTGCTCCCTGCCCACTTGGCAAGGTGAGGGAGAGGTGGTGTGAGGATTAAGTGTGAGGAGATGTGAGGAAGCCTTGGTGAATTTGCCGGCACAGATGAGGGCTTCAGAAATGCTAGCTTCCTGGGGCACCTGGATGGCTCAGTCAATTAAGCATCCAACTCTTGGTTTCGGCTCAGGGCATGATCTCAGGGTCCTGGGATTGAGCCTTCCATGGGACTCTGTGCTCAGTGTGGAGTCTGGGTGGGATTCTCTCTCCCTCTTCCTCTGCCCTACCCCCCCGCCCAAATAAATAAAATCTTAACAAAACAACAAAAAAAGAAATGCTTTCCCTTTCCCTTTAACTGTAGATGCAATGAGGAATCATGACTCATGAGCTCACGGCATTTCGAGGTGGGAAGGGCTTCTCCCACCTCATGTAGAAATCCACCCCCTCTGGAGGGCCCTGAGAGTTGCAGGATCAGGGACTCATCTCCCTCCACTGACCCTACGCAGTGTGACGAGCTGTCATGGCTGCAGGTAATTTTCTGTCCGTTACTTCTGCTCCCCCAGTCCTACCCCCAAACCCCATTAGTTTTCCAGAGCCACAAAGAAGACTCTGCTTGTTTCTCCCTTGCAGCAGCCCTTCTGAAATCTGAGGCCACTTTCTGTGACCTTTTGGTGGCCTTTCCCCAGAGGAGATATCCTCAGCGTGCTGGATCATGTCTTAAATGACTCAATTTCCTGACCCCTCACCTTCTTGGTGTCTGAAAGGTAACATGATGGGATGGAAATGTCGGCAGAGACAGAGCTGTGTGGGGAAAGCTGTGTGACTCTGGCCAAGCCACTTATCTGCTTCTGTGGCTCAGTCTTTTCATCTGCACAGTAGGGACATCAATGAGCTACGCATAGTGCTGAGCACAGGGCTGGGCCTATGGGAAGTTAGTGATCATTGCTTTCCTGACGATGCCCTTTTCTGTACATGGCTGGTTTGCCCACATCACTCTTGAAGTGTGACTTAGAAGTGGAAGTGGCCGCTTCCAGGAAGCCTACGTTGGAGCCCAGGAGTGGATACCATTGCCTCCGCCATTTTGGACGCATTACTCCAACCATAAGCAGCCAGAGGTAGCTTCAGTCTGCAGCATCACACATTCCCTATCCCAGCCTCCAGCTGGGTAGGGGGCATGTGTGAGCTTTCAACCACTCTCTTCATAGAACCGTTTCTAAATAGAAATTTCCCTTTTGTTAGACTCAATTCCATTCACCTCGGAACAGAATATTCCCAGCACAGTTTGAGTCCAGGACTGCAGACAAGGTGCTGGGTCATGCTCTCCTCCTGGGAAGTGAAGAGCGCTTCATTCTATCCATTCAGGCAGAGGACGAGTTCCAGATGTGACGATACTAACAACAGGCAGCAGAAAAATCAACCACGAGTGAAAAAAAAAAAAAAAGAAACTGCTGAAGGCAACATGGTCATCCTCATCCAAGATTTCCCTTCCTCGTTCTTTCTATTTCTACGTGGATTTGGCACCGCTGAGCGTCTGCCAGGAGGGAGCAGGTGCCATGGGTTCGAGATGGAAAAGACGTCAGCAGGACTTAGCATAGAGAAGATTCTCCACGTTGACTTCATGGTTTCTGTTAGTGGAGAAAAGGTGTCAGTGATGCGGTGGCCGCTCCTGAGTACCTCGGTACCCCGAGCAGTGCCAGTTCTCTGCAAAGAGTGAGGATCTGCTGGTCAAGGGAGATCCTTGCAAGTTCTTCCGAGAAGTGCTTCCTAGACCCTTGAAGAAAGAAGTGTCTCCGTCCAAGTCTGAATTATTTCTGTCTTTGCCTATTCTCTTTTTGTTCTGGCCTTCATTTGCATATATTTTTAGTGCGAGAGGTCATAAGGAATTCATGTAGCAATCTTTGTTTTTACACTTACGTCATCCCACAAAGAGCTCTCTGTGTTCCTACAAGATCTTTACAATGATCACTTTTAAAATATGAATGTAATATTACTTCATAGAGATGAACAGTACTATATTAGGTTTCTATTGCTTCCACAAACATTACTGCAAATTTAACAGCTTAAAATAATATAAATGAATTATTTCACAGTTCTGTAGTTCGGAATTCTGGGTCTCACAGGCTAAAATCAAGTGTCAGTGGCTTGGACTCTTATCTGGAGGCCCTGGGGCAGAATTTGCTCCCAAGTTTATCCAGGTTACTGGCAGAATTCAGTTGCTTGCCCATACAGGGCCAAGGTCCCATGTCCTTGCTGGTTGTTAGCTGGGGTCAATCCTTAACCCCGAGAAGCTTCCTTCTGGCTCTTGCCTTTGGACCCCTCCATTCAGAGCCAGCAACAGTGCATCAAGTAAATTTTGTACTTGGAATCTCTCTGATTTTCCTTCTGCCACATTCATCTGCTCCAGTTAGAGAGAGTACTCTGCTTTTAAGGGCTCCTATAATGGCCCTGAGCCCACCTAGATAATCCAGGTTAATCTATTTTAAGGTCTGCAACCTCAACCTCAATCTGCAAAGTCAGACCTTTTTTTCATGTCCTGTACTATATTCATAGTCTCTAGGGATTAGGGCGTGGGCATTTTGGGGAGGCCATGCTTCTGTTTACCACAAGCACTTAAGCTGAGCGTTACCTGGTGCTGGATAGCGAGAAGGTTTGTAGGTGTTTTATTATTTCTTTGTTGACTTTTGTAGATAGCACTGCAGTGCATGCTCCTGCCACTTAGATTTTGCTTCACAAGGACTAGCTGCCCAGATAAATGACAGTGGGATTACTGGTCAAAACTATGGCCATGTTTACAACTTGATATTTATTACACTGCTGCTTTCCCAAATGGTGGCAGGATGCACCAGTGTGTCCCTCTACTGACTTTAGATTTAATCTGTTCACCTCTAACTTTTCCCTAGCTGGGTGCTAGCATAAGCTGTAAAAAGAGATTACAGAGTGTTCTATTAATTAGGTGTTTTTACCTTCCAAATAAACTGTAAACAAACAATGAGCAAACAAATTTGAAGTCAGGGACTGTCATTGTCCCTTATCCCATAGCGCTGTGTTGGAATGCTGAGATCCCAGCTGAAGGGGGCGGTGTGCTGGGTCCAGTGTGTGACAGCTGGTGACATCTCCTTCTCACTTAGCATTCAGTGATGTCAAGTTGGTCGCTTAAATCAGCCATGGTGGGAATATTTACACCATAGAAATTGGCAAACACTACAAAACGATCTTGCATTCCCCAAAAATAAGGCCTCCGATTCCCATTCTCTTGCTCCAGATTCTCAGGGAGATTTATAAATTGAGGACCAGGATGCATGCCTAACTGACATCAAACCTTGTATTTGAATTGGTTTTCTACATTTCACTCACAGCCATGTATTTGACAAGTATTTGCTGGGCTGCTGCCTTTCCGGTGGTAACAAGAACCCCTTTAATTTCCATAGCACTTGCAAGCTTACCAAGCAAGTCTATAACCGTGAGTGTATTAAAACCTCAGAACAATGAGACAAGTTAGATGCTGTGATCCCCATTTTAGAGATGAGGAAACTGGGCTCGGAGAATAGAAGCCACTTTGCCAAGGTAGCCCAACTCTTCAAAAGATATGACATCAATCATTCTTCTCCAGTGAGTAAGAACAAGGATGCCTGTCCACCACATGAAAGCAAAGCCACTTGACTGGTTAGCCCAATTGTGCCAATTACTTTGTAATGACACTTTACGCCGTATAGCATAATTGCCATTCACAAAATGAATTCACAAATACTTCTTCACATATTATCTCAGCTGTTCCTCACCAAAAACTACGAGGTATAAGAAGAAGGAAATACACTAAGAGGGAAGAAAGGCTAAGAGGGAAGAAAGAGGACATTAACTGAGTACCAACTATGGACCCAGCACAGGTCCTATCAATATAACTTGGGTTTCCTAGAATGTTGAGTCAGAGCCAAAGCTTGTATGGTGATGTTTCATTAAGAAGTGTAATCCAGGGAAGCAGAAGTGAGGGAAAAAAAGGGAAATGAGACAAAGAAAGAAGAAAAAATGTATATAAGAGGACACTTTATTGAGCTGGCCACTGCTTCTCAAGAAAGCATAGTAGGTTGCCTGGCCATGTGGGAAATCTCAGAAAGGCTTATGGAACCATGATGACTTGGTCCATTCTTTCCTGTGTCCTGACTGTAATGATGGACAAAATCCATCCTGAGGGCGTTAACTCTTCCACATTTCTGTGCTGTGTTACTTCACCTCTCTGGGCTGTCACTGGGGGAGGCCAGAGGCTTCCTGGGTCAGGTCAGGTTAGTCCTGGGTACTGTAGCTGGAGTAGTTCGTGCTGGAGTAGGCACAATATAAGCCATGCTGATGCCTGGCCCTTGCTGTAGGAGGGGGAGACTGAGGCAGTATTAGGGGACAGTGGGACAGAGGGTGGCAGCTGGGGTGCTTCTGACCATGGGCATGATGTTAGCTTTCCCTGGGGGCAGGCGGGATGAGCAGACCTGGCTTGGGCCATGCCGTAAGTCTGACACATGTAAACTGTCTCCTTTCATCTGTACCGTACTCCTGAGATAGAGGCTGCTCTTCCCAGTGTTTCCCAGGAGACTCACTAGGGTGAGAGGTGGGATGGGGACTGAGAACAGGTCTACATGTCTGCAAAATCTGCTCTTTCCGTCTTAACTTAGCAAAGTAGAATTGTCATACTTCTTTATTTTTATTAATTTTTTACAAAAAGAGAAAATGTGAGAATTAGGCATATTTATTGCATCTGTATTCCAAAGGCACAGAAAAACAGAGAGGTCAATACACTAGTTCCTCTAAGTAGAAAAGGTATCTCTGGATGCCAGCTTGCTCCGGACCCTTGTTGGGACTGGGGCCTAATGTGGATTGGCCCTTGTTTGTGATTCTGTCAGTGACCTGTGAGTTATCTAGAAGTACATAAGTATATACATACATACATACATAACATGTGGTACCTAATACAGCCTATATCTGTGAATGTCCCATGTGTACTGTGTGGGATGTAGCTAAAACAACACTTAGAAGAAAATTAATAGCTTTATATGTTTATATTAAAAAAGAAGAAAGGTCCATAAGTTCTGTGACTGGTCCAGGATTTTTCCCTCCTTGCAAGCTAGCAAATTAGTTACCACAGTTTCCTGAATACTGGCGGGAGACACGACACTCTTGGGTCAGAAACAAAGCACTTCAATTTATACAGCAATAGTGGAAGCCAGAGTATCAGCATTTGTGAAGATTCCCTGAGTCCCAATTCCCACATGGTGAGGAAGAAAGGGCCAGATGACACCCAAACATGAGCAAGGGGCATTACAGGAAAAGAATCCCAAGCTTAAGAAATCTAGATCCTTTATAATGGATAGAAGCCCATGTAACCTTTGCCCCAGAGGGAGACATTATATTTATTACACTGAACAGCAAACACACCTGCCTCCTGCTTTGGCAGGAGACACTATATGCTCTATAATCATTTGCCACACAAACATCCTAGAAAAGATCGTCCAGAACCAAGGCAATTAGGGCCTCTCCTTACAAGATGTGCAGAGATACCCATGGAGAATTGTCTTCAACAGGGTCTAAACCAATTATCTAAATGAAAAAGAAGAGCGTATTTAAGCCACAATAGTGGGAGAAAGGAAATAATAAAGGTTAGAATAGAAGTAAATGAAACAGAAACAGATTTTAAAAAGCAAAAGGTAAATTAAAAGCTTGTTCTTTGAAAAGGTCAGTAAAACTAATAAACTTCAAATTTAAGTGATCAAGATAAAAGGAGAGAAGATGGAATTATCAACATTGGCAATAAAAGAGGGTCTTTCTGTACAGATCCTATGAACATTAAAGTGCTAATAAGTTTATATCACATATAATTTTATGGAAATAAATTTGACATCTAGATAAAATGGACAGATTAAGAATATGCTATATTAGTTTTTAATTGCTGCTGTGACAAATTAATACAAACTTAGTGGCTTAAAACAACACACAAATTTGTTATCTTGAAGTTCTAGAGGTAAGATGTCTGAAATGTGTCTCACTGGGCTAACATCAGGGTATCAGCAGGGTTGCATGCCTTCTGGAGGCTCTAGAGGAGAATCCGTATATTTGTCTTTTCCAGCTTCCAGAGACCACCTACATTCCTTGGATCCCAGCCCAATTCTTCCATCTTCAAAGCCAGCTACATTGGACCAAGTCTTTTTCATGCTGCTATCTCTCTGGTTCTCTCTTCTTTGCCTCCCTCTTCCACTTACAAGAACACTTGTGATTGTATTGCCCTCCCCACCCCCCCCACCCTCAGGTAATTAAGGTTACTTTGCTCTCTCAAGGTCAGTTTGTTAGCAACCCTAATTTCATCTGCAACTCTATTGCCATTTGCTATGTAACATAACATGCTCACGGGTACTAGAATTTTGATGTTAACATCTGTGGGAGGCCACCGTTCTGCCTACCATTCACATGTGGAAGGAAGAAGAAGAAATGGCTGGAGGAGCAAGTTAGGAATGGTCCAAAGGAAGGCAGACATGGCCACTTAAAGGCAGAACAGAATGACTGTCTCCTGAGAGGAAGGAAGAACAGCCATCATGCTTTGTGGTGTGGTACTGGTAGAAGCTGTGACGGATGTGAACCCAGGCCCGGGAGCAGGAAAGAAGGTCAACAGCAGACCACGGGGCACCGGAGAGACTCACCATAGGGCCTCCCAGATGGTGGGAATTTGAAGGGGTCTGAGAGGCTAGGAGCAGAGGCAGAGAAATATGGATAGCACTGTTTATTGTGACAGAATTCTAGCTCCTCGATAAGCATGCCTTTGCCAACCCCAGGATGGGGCAAAAAAAAAAACCAAAAAAAAAAACAAAAGATTTGTTAAGAACAGGCAAACAGGGGGCACCTGGGTGGCTCAGTATTTGGGTGTCTGCCTTCAGCTCAGGTCATGATCCCAGGGTTCTGGGATCGAGCCCCGCATCGGGCTCCCTGCTCAGCAGGAAGCCTGCTTCTCCCTGTCCCACTCCCCCTGCTTGTGTTCCCTCTCTCACTGTGTCTCTGTCAAATAAATAAATAAAATCTTTAAAAATCTTAAAAAAAAAAAAAAGAACAGGCAAACAGGACTGGAAAGTGGATTGTTTGTGCATGAAAACCACAAGTTTTCAGTGTTTCAAAAACACTAGATGATAATTTAAATAATTGATGCACTAATTGATTGTAGACCAACAAAGCAGTTACTTTAGATTTACAGGGTCCCCCACAGTGTGGGTCACATCCACGTGGGCCAGTCCCTGATTCCATTACGTTCAGTGGGAGAGTAGGCATTAGAAAGGCTGGTATCAATTTTCAGTGGACTAGTATTTTGTAGCTTATTTTTTCTTTTTCCTTTTTATAGCAGCCTGTTTTGATATAAATTTATAGAAGTATCTAACTGAGAAAACGTGGAAATTAAAAAAAAAAGTTGGTCATTTACCATATTCAGTTTGAGAAGCATTGCCACAGAGCAGACGTGGGGAAAGGACAGCCCACCGGCCAAATCTAGCCGGGCCGTTTCCAACAGTCCGTGAGCTAAGGATGGTTTTTACAGTTTTAAATGGTTTTTAAAAATCAAAAGAAGAACATTCCATGCCAGGCGAAAATTATACGAAACTCACATTGCAGGGTCCAGACCTAAGATGCCCTTGGGACACACCTCATCCATCTACGTGTGGTTTATGGCTGCTTTTACCCTACACAGCAGTCACCCAGTTGCAACAGAGACCACTGGGTCCACAAAGCCTCAAATATTTCCTACTTTACAGAAAAAGTTGGACCATCCCCGCTCTAGAAATAGTCCCAAGTCCCAAGCCTGCGTCTTGGTCATACAGCTCTTTGCAAATCATCAGAACTAGTCTTTCTTCCAAAATTGTCTTTAAGGCTCTGGGCTCCTGCCGTGCGTCTGCCCCTCAGCGAGCCTGCCTCACAGGGGTCCTGCTGGTGGCGCGCTCGCCCCTCTTCCGTCCGTGGCCGTGACTGCCAGCACGTGGCTTGGCTCGCGGTCTCCAGAGAGGGGAACCGCCCACATCCTTTGTTGTTCTGGGCATTCGCATTCACGTTTTTACCAGGCCTGACCCTGCCTGGCTTGTAAAATCTGATGGGATCCCTGCCCAAGGAGGGATGGCTGCAGGGTGGAAGTGCCACTCCAAAGAGGTGGTAACATCCGAGCAGAGGGCCCGCTGCACCCAGACGGGCGGCACCTCGCGCCTGCACGCCTGGGCTGCGATCGCTCAGCTCCGCAGTTTCCTGCACATTAAACTCGCACACAGCTTAAAACAACTCATTAGCGTGCCCAGGAGAGTTGAACAGTTCAGGCTTCTCAAGAGTCCAGTGTTTCCCTAGGAAGGAATGTGCAGGGGAGGGGAAGGGGGGGCGGGTAAGAGCCTCGTGTGCGTGAGCAGGAACATGGCACGGGGTTCCCTGGCAGGAGCCAAGCTAGGTAAATAGTTTCATTACGCAGAAGCCCCACGAGGAGGAGCGAGCAGATGTCAGAGCTGGGCTTTTGGTTCCGGGTGCTCGCCCAATGCTTGGACCAGCACGGCCGAGATACAGTGGAAGGAATATAGTGCCTGACGCCAGAAGGATATGCCACTCACCAGCTGCATCATTTGGGGCAACTCACAGTGCCTCTGGGAGCTTTGTCTATGAAGTGTCTAGTTCATGGGGCAGTTGAGAGCGTCACAATAAATAAAGCAAGTGAAGAGCTGTGTCAACTACAAAGCTCATTGTAAATGTGAGGGGTTATTACAAAGCAATTTGGGAGAATCCTTCCTTTTAGTGCCCTGTCTTGACTAGGGAGCAATTCTGTGGGTAGGGTTGGGCCAAAAGTCTTTTGACTTTTATGGTCTTTCCTAAAGTTAGATGCTCAGATTGTAAGGGATCTTAAAAGGCCTTTAGATATCGCATCCCACCCCTACCGAAGCTCCCTCTGCTACTTGACTTCCTGTCTGCGATATCGTTGCTAGATGGTTTGCCAGGCTTTGTTTATAAACCCTTCCGGGGATGGGGAGCTCCCTCCTTGTCAAGGCTATCCCTTTTGTCTTGGCATTGCTCGAGGTGCTGCAGAGCTCTTCTTGGGCTGAAATTTACTTGTTGGGCTTTTACTTCTGGGTCCTATTTGTATCCCTTGAACGCACTCAGAACAAATCCAAAAATGCAGTCTCTAACTCCAAAAGGACTCATCCAATTTTCCTTATAAATTGCATGTGTTTTCATAATTCTTGACCTATTTTGTTTCGCCTAAGTCAACGTTTTAGTCTCCAAACACCTTTACACTCTTAAAAAAATATGGAAGGCCCTAAATCACTTTGTTTTACGTGGATAACTACCAATAATTTACCCGTTAGAAATTAAAAACAAGAAATTTACAGTTATTAATTCATTTAAGAACAAAAATAAGCCCAATGTATATGAACACAAGCAAACTTTTTTTTATGAAAAATAACTGTGCAGTCCCAAAAATGTTTAGTGGGAAGAATGGCTTTGTTTTACTTCATTTTTGCAAATCTCTGTAATACCTAGCTTAGTCGAAGACAGTGGTGTTCTTACATCCGCTTCTTTATGTAGTGTGTTGCCATCTATTGTTTTGGTTAAAGTGTATAAAGAAAATCTGGCTTCATGTAGATATTTAGTGGGAAAAGTGGGAAGCGTTTTAATAGTCTTTTTAGATAATTGTAGCTATGTCATGGAAGCTCTAGAGATCACTGCACACCTGTGAGAGAGCTTTAAAAGGTAGGTAACACCCAAGAATTATTCTGAAAATAATTTTGACCTTATGGACTCTCTGAAAGTGTCTCAGGCACCGTAGGGGTCTCTGGGTCACACTTGGGGAACCGCTGCCTGAAACCACGATTCTTACAACTTTAAGCTTGTTCCAGAATGGAGGCAAAGCACTATCCCCCTCCCTCCTCCACACACTTCATTTCTCTAACTTGGTTTGTTGTTACAGGGTAGACTTTTTAGAAAACGTGATCCCCAGCCTGATGATGTCTTTCAGGTGGAGCTTGCATGACTCGTACCTCAGAACATTATTCCAGCCAGCCTTCTGGCTTCTAGTCACATGTAACCATGGATACCTGAGAATGACAAATTAATGCTTATGGTTGACAACAGCATGACCCTTTGGGGGACACCACAGATCTGACAAAATGGAATTCCCCTCCTCTGTAACCTTAAATGGTGGGGTACTTCTGGAACACAGGTGGGCAGCCTTATTTGCCTTGGTGACTCAGGATAAGCTCTGGTGCCAACTTGTGCATGCCCCGACTTCATGGAATGAGCACACAGCCTCAAAGTCTCTCCGGGGCAGGAGGGCAGAGGCTCTCCTCTCTGAAGCTCTGGTTCATCTACTACCTCCTCCTCCCCCTCCCAAGATGGGGAAAAACCACACTGTTTGGTGGGCTTTGCTGGCAGAGTGTTTGGGGCAGGGTCTGAGCAGGGCACAAACCAGATCTTCTGGGAACAGACCTCCATCCCTGGGTCCATTGCTCATCTCTGTAGAGATAGAAACCTCCAGAACCTACAGTTTTTCATTTCCCATTTTTGAGCTCCTTACCATGCCCACCTGCATTTCTGATTTGTGTCATGAAGTTGCCCGAGAATCCACTTTAAAAGCCAACAGCATGTTGGTCACCTGTGGGTTAAGTTTGCTTTCTTTTAGCACAGAAGTCACTTCTCTATGCTCACATATGGGCAGGCACATAGCACCTGTTCGTATAAGCCTTGACATTCATTTCTTTTCTTTTCTTTTCTTTTTTTAAGATTTTATTTATTTATTTTTTAGAGATCGAGCGAGAGAGAAACAGCATGAGAGGGGAGAGGGTCAGAGGGAGAAGCAGGCTCCCCGCTTAGCCGGGAGCCCGATGTGGGACTCGATCCCAGGACCCTGGGATCATGACCTGAGCCGAAGGCAGACGCTTAACCATCTGAGCCACCCAGGCGCCCTTGACATTCATTTCTAAACCACACATTCTGTTAAGGAATCCTGCATGGGTGGAGTTGCTGAACCAAAGGATCTCTGTTTTCTTTCCCAAATCTGGCTAATCTAGGTCCCAGAAAGCCAGGGCAGGATACATTTGTCCAAGTCCCATTTACTATTTGGTGTCTGTCACAAGGATGTAGGAATGTCGGGGAGGCTATTATTTACCGAGGACCTACTATATGCCGAGGCTTCCCATACCCTACCTAACTGAATCCTCATTATACAATCAAGGTGGTTTTTTTTTTTTTAAGATTTTATTTATTTATTTGACAGAGAGACAGCACAAGTAGGCAGAGTGGCAGGCAGAGGGAGAGGGAGAAGCAGGCTCTCTGATGAGCAGGGAGCCCGATGAGGGGCTCCATCCCAGGACCCTGGGATCATGACCTGAGCCAAAGGCAGCTGCTTAACCGACTGAACCACCCAGGCGCCCCAAGGTGGGGTTTTTTAATCCCCATTTTACAGATGAAGAAACAGGCTCAAAACAATGAACAGGGTTGCCAGATAAACTACAAGATGCCCAGTTGAACTCATATTTCAGATAAACAATGAATAAGTTTTAGTGTAAGTACGCTCCATGAAATATTTGGGACATACCTATACTAAAAATCATTTATCGCTCACCTGAAATTCAAATTTAACTGGACATCATGTATTCTTATTTGTTAAATCTGGCAACCCTTGAAGTGAAGTGACTCACCCAACGTTACATAGCTCATAATCGCCAGGAACCAAATGCCCTTTCTGCCCTGTCTGGATAGCTCCACGCTAACCTGTACTCTGATGTCAAAAACTAATGCAGAATGGAAAAACGTTTTCTGAGATTCCTGCCAGCCCTTAGTATCAAAACACTCAAAAACTTAGAATCAAAACAGAATCTGGTATGAATGTAAAGTAAGGGGATGAGAGACTTTTTCTGACACATTTGTAGATTTCTATTTTTTTTTTTTAAGATTTTATTTATTTATTTGAGAGAGAGAGAATGAGAGACAGAGAGCATGAGAGGGAGGAGGGTCAGAGGGAGAAGCAGACTCCCTGCCAAGCAGGGAGCCTGATGTGGGACTCTATCCCGGGACTCCAGGATCATGACCTGAGCTGAAGGCAGTCGCTTAACCAACTGAGCCACCCAGGCACCTGATTTCTATTTTTTTTTTTACCAGATTTTAAGATCTTCACAGGCACCAGCCACATCTAGTGCAATGGCTTGCACACAGAGGGCTCTCAACAGAAGCTTCTTCAGCTGGACTGAAAAAGCTGCCTTTGAACAGTTCCACCGAGGGTGCTGACTTTGGTGGCCAGTAGGTTCTAGGTCTTCTGTCCTCTCCTACCTTGGCTTTCATTCTAATCTGATTTTGAGGGTGAGAAGGAGGAACCTTCATGCAAATACTTGTGTTCTTCTAACATCAGGACCATGATATGGAAGATTGATAGGAGGTTTAGACATGTGCTATGGTCTAAACAATTGTGTCCCCACCCCCAAATCTGTATGTTGAAATCTTAACCCCCAATTTGATGGTATTAGGAGATGGGCCTCTGGGAGGTGCTTAAGTCATGAGAGTGGACCCCCCCCTTAATGGGATTAGTACCTTAATGAAAGAGACCCCAGAGAGCTCCCTCACCCCTTCTGCCATGTGAGGATACAGTGAGAAGTCTGAAACCCGGAAGAGTGCCCTCACCCATCCATGCTGGCCCTCTGATCTCGAACTTCTGGCCTCCAGAACTATAAGCAATAAATTTTTGCTGTTTCTAAGCCACCCAGTCTGTGGTATTTTGTTACAGCAGCCTGAATAGACTAAGACAACATGGCATCTGATCCTTGCCCCTCTGGCTGATAAATCTGATCTCCAGATTTATCTCCTGGGAATTGAAGGGTTCTGACTAGATTAGCCTTCAAGCCCCTTTGAGCTCTACTATTATACCACTGGATGATTATGGATGGCTCCGATGGGGGAGTGGGCATTTTTTTTTTTTAAGATTTTATTTATTTATTTGAGAGAGAGAATGAGAGAGAGAGAGAGACAGCACATGAAAGGGGGGAGGGTCAGAGGGAGAAGCAGACTCCCTGCTGAGCAGGGAGCCTGATGCAGGACTTGAACCTGGGACTCCAGGATCATGACCTGAGCCGAAGGCAGTCGCTTAATCAACTGAGCCACCCAGCGCCCGGGGAGTGGGCATTTGGTAGCAATGGCAGCTATGTGGAAATGTTCCTGTGGTAGCATTGTTATGAAAAATTCTTTACAAGGCTGGGTTGTCATTTCTTTTCATGTGAAGAAGGAATTAAAAAAGCTGGAATAATTCTGATACATAGGTACCCTATCATATGGATCTTATCAGTGACAATAATAAAAAATATCAAAATTATTTGTCTCATTATAAGCAATGACTAAGAAAATGCCCCGGTGAATGTGGAGATGGCTTCCATATTGGACAGTGAGCAGCCCTAGCCTGATCTGCTCCCCGACTGAAAGCCCTTCATCTACTGATCTTTCTCTTTCCCCTCATCAAAATCACTGTTTGAAACTCACTTGGGTCACCCCACTGACTGGTGGTGGGGATTCTGGGCTAGAATCCGAGTCTTAAGTATTCTTTGTGTGGGTCCTCTGATCTAATCTACTCTTTCATATTTAACAGTTCTCTTCTACCTCGCTTTTAAAGAATAAGATACTTGGATAAGCACTGGGAAGGTAGTCATCCGCCTCAGCTTCTCTCAACATTTATGCTCCTCCTAGGAATAACTTATTATTTATTATTATCTGAAATAAGTCTTGGGGAAACCTCCCCATCCTTCTGAGCTACTTTCTCTTGCAGTGTTTCCTCTCCCACGTTTAAAAATGTGTCTCCTTTCAATCTGCAGCTGACTTCTCTTCCCAGAGTATCATGAGGGTTAACTTGGGAAGGTCCACTTTCCCCCAAGGTCTGTCTCCTTGTTGTCACTCTCCCAGCCAGCTCCCCCAGCCATCCAGAAAGAGATACAGTATTAGTTATCCTGTGAGCTTCTGCTCTCCAACCAGGCAAGAAGTTAGATTTTTGCTTTTGCTAAAACAAACATGTAGACAGCGAAAACCTTTCTTAGACCTAAGGTGTTTTTGCTTCTGATATGGATCCTGCCATTTTCTTAGTGATATTGCTTTGGTAAGTTATATAATTTTTCTCAGATATTTCAAATCATACTGACACTGCTCCTTTAACAAAATGTCTCTGAGAAAACTGACTACTGAGGAAAGGGAAATAAAAGGAAAACTAGCATTTAAGTGAGTGCCTACTTTACTTCAGAGCCTGTTCTAAGCACCCAACTTACATGGCCTGATTTAATTTCCATAACAACGATGTATTGCAGATGGGAGAACAGAGGTTATGTACACAAACACACACACACACATACACACACACACGTTTTAGGAATACACACAAATGCAATCAAACCACATATTAAGGGAAGCAAAAGAATGAAGAATACAGGACTTAGGGTGATGGTTACTATGTATGACAAAAAGCAGGGGAAGGAGTTAGAAGGACCATGTAGTCAGAGGAAGGTTATTGTCAAGGTCTTAAAGTTCAGAGAGGTGGTTTCATGAATGCATGCGTTCTTTAAAATAACTAACTAAATAGCAAATGAAATAAAAGTGGGCCACGCAAGGACCAATGATCAAAATGTGTCATGAACCATTAGGATTGATCCTGTCCTATTTACCTATGGCCCAAAACACATCTCTAAAAGGCAGATGCCCCTGGCTTTAGATACTAGGGCTTATATCTCATGTACATAAAATGTCATGAAGGACTAGAAGCTCTCCTCCACCTTGTACTCACACCAACTGGATTATGTGGCCTCCCAGGTAAACAGGGGCAGAGAAGGATAGAACCCACTGGCGTTTAATTATCTCAGCCTACAAAAAACACATGTCACTTTTGCTCAGAGTTCATGGGCCAAAACTAGTCACATGGCCCCAGACTAATTGCAGGGGATGCTAGGAAATCTTGAGGAGGAAATGAATATTTATGAATACTGTCTCTACCATACTTCACTTTTTTCCCTGTTAAAGATGAATGATTCTGGGTAAGGTTCTATTTTTATCTACCCTTTCTATGAACTTTAATAGACAAGATAGCTCCATGAAAAGAGCTTGGGTTCAGAGTCAGACATATCTGGGTTTGGATCTTAGTTCTCCTCTAATCAACTTAGATGAACTTGGGCAAGTCATGTCCCTTTTCTGAGCCTATTTTCTTATCTGCAAATTGGGGATAATAATCTAAATGTTGCAGGATTAGTGTAAGGATGAAATTGGCCAAGACTGTAAGGTGTCCACTAACACGCTGGAATCTCAGTGATTTACTAAATGGTCGTAATTATTACTATGTAAAGCTACTATGAGGTCATTGTTCAAGTTATCCAAATCTCAGTGTAGCTTTAAGGATTGTCAACAGTATCTTCCTTCATCATTGCTTCAAAATAAAGCCACAAAGCCCTTGGTAGTGCTGCGTCTTTCCTGTCTAGAGCTAGGAAGGCATCGGTGTGTGCCAAAAGCCTGGAACAAATGGAATAGTGATCTCTTTCTCTAGCCATAAGGATGCTTAGGATTGGTATCCTCAGAGAAGCAAGTAAACATATTAGGTCCAGGATGATGTTCATAAAACTCATAGTATCTTTTTAGAGACTCTTTGGACTAGTCAGGATGAACGAGGGTGTACTACCATAACAAATATTCCTAAAATCTCAGTGGCTTAACACCAGGGGTTTATTTCTTGCTTATTAAAAGTTCACTTAAGAACTAGGAGACTTTCTAAGCCACTGACTCTCTATGTAACAGTTCAGTGATCCATATATAAGCAGCCTCCATTGTTCTATAGACATACTATTTGGAAGATATAACCTTTTCAGTTGATATGGCAGGGGAAGGGGTGCTAGACATTATTGTACTGACAATTGCTTTGGCCAGGAAGTGACACTTACCACATCTACACACAATGCACTGGCCAGAATTTGTCAGATGGCCCCACCTAACTACCGGGGTGGTGGGGAAGTCAAATCCTCCCTGTGTCCAGAAGAGAAAGAAAGCTAAATGGGGTTGAGCACTAGAAGTCTCTGCCATACTCTGGTTCTCCACCCAACCTCCACCATAAATGGGCTGTCTTCCATGAACAAGGGTGCAGCAAGAAGCTTGTTTGTATATATAGTGTAGTGCAGAGCCTGCTCCTTACTCTGTAAGATCCTGTGAGTGCTCTGCTTCTATGTCTTTGCTTATATTGTCCCACTGGCCCTAGACTGCACTTCCCATCCATTTCTATACTTCCGAATTCTACCCATTTTTCAAGGTTGCATCTTAAATGCTGCCTCCCCTTTCCTCATCTTCTGTATTTTGTTCCTTCATTTGTTTTCCTATAGCACTTCATCCTTCTCTTAAGATCTTTCCGACCATTTGTTTTCACTCTTTATTTTTTTGTTCAAACATTTGAATGAACAGAATACAAAGTACTAAAAGGAACATGTGGAACTTGGAATCACAATCAAAACCTTAATTAAGTCCAAGGATCTGGAAGTAAAATTGTGTTCTCTTCCTGGATAAAACTCTGCCTGCCTTTTAAGGTCACAGTTTGTTTGGAAATTGACAAGAGGATGAGCAGAGAAACAAGTATGGCTTCTCAGAAAAAGCCCTTCCCTGGACTTAATGATCATATCACTTACTTCAGTCAGTAAGTTCATCTGGCTGGATGTCTATTCCATATCTGGAGAAAACAACTGTTGGCAGTCAGCTACTACTGGCCAGGTGGATTAGATAGTGAGACTTAGTTTTCCATCAAGGTAGCAATTCCTGGCAATCAGGAAATTTCCTTTGGAAAGTGCCATTGCTTAACCATCCCGATGAAACTTGATTACTAATTATGGCAACACTTGCTATCCAAGCAAGCAGATGGCTACAAATGGCAGTGTTCTTGGGTTTCTTCTATTTTGGGGGTCAGATGCAGAATACCTCCTGGTGATTGTTCTCCAAATACGTTCCTTAGGATAGACATTTTTTTTCAGCAGCATTTCTGATGAAGGTTTTCCCACAGATCTACACATGGGCAGTAAAGCCCTTCTTGTTCTATGCGCCTGTGGGATTCTCCTTTGTGAACGGCAGTGGCACAGTGTGTGCGGACCCGACCAGGTTTTCAAGATAAACACATGAAGGAGTAAACACCCATTGAAATTCCCCAACATCCTGGGCACTGTGCCAATGTGTTCACGTACTTTTTTTTTTTTTTTTACTTCACAACAGTCCTATAAGGTAAGGTAGCGACTACCAGCTATATTTTAGAGACAGACTGAGGTTCAAAGAGCTAGTGCCCTGAATCACACAGCCAGAAAGCATAGAGCAGGCAGAGAGATACATGAACTCTATATCATAGTTTGTGGATCATGGTGGACCACCAAATTCCGGACCCCAACTTGTTCTGTACGAGGGCAGGTGGACATGATCAGCCTGAACTCCAATATCAAGATCACACCCTGGGCACTGTCATCAGCTCTTCACTGGATGTTAGTACAACCCTGCTTCATCCAGAAAATGACTAAAGGGCTGAGTGAAGAGCTCACAGTATTCTCTATCACTTTAAGAACAATCTTCCTGGGCATCCAACGCCTCACGAAGTATGGAGAAGACACATGTATTCTCTCAATGAAACCCACAAGCACATTACACACGGACAGAAGTTCAAATGGGGGAAGCTGTGGCCCAGACCAGGTGACGGGAGGCCCCAGAGCACAGCACAGTTTGGGGTGGTGTGGACTAGTGCCCTTCTCCTCCTATCAGGGGCCCTCTCTGAGGAGCCACAGTCAGAGTGACAAAAGTCACAACTGATGCTGTAGATCCAGCAGCATGACATTGGAAGGGCCTCTGCAGAGAATACTGGTTTCTCCTCTGCCCCCCACCCTGTTGTGAAATGGGCAGAATAATTCTAACATTTCAGGATGATAGTGAAGATGGAACAATGTTGTATAAAAGCCCACGTCCCAGCTCCTGGCCCACGGAGATACCTGAATTAACGTGGGCTGAAATATGAGCTGACTCTCCTCAGATCATTTCTAGGTTTGAAAGAGATGACTCTGGGCTCTCCTCTGTGGAGCCTAAGCCATCATCAGATGAGCCTCACTGGTAGGGGCAGCGGAGGCAAAAGGAAGGTGAGCAAGGACGGAGAATGAGCAGGTAAACCACTCAGGGACACCCCTCACCTCTCACTTATTCCTTCTGGGTACCATGGTTTGCAGGGCAGCCTAGGATGGTGACTAGAATGGCTCCGGACCTTGGGAGAGTTTTACCCCGGTCTTGAGAGGGCCGGGCTGTGACAGAGCCTTGGGAAGCAGGGCGGCCGCACTCTCTGGCTATTGGCTGTATTTAAGCACTGTCTGGCTTTTCACAGCCAGCTGACTGATAAAAAGGATCTTGATAGGGAACCCACCCCAGCAGCGGGTAGTTAATGGCACTTTCGGCTGAGCTCATTGCTGGCACGAGAAGCAGAGGATCATAAACTAGAGCTCTAACCTCAAGACGGATTCGATTTTCCAGATATGGATGGTGGTTTCTAAGCCTTGAGCAATGTCGAAGCATCCTGTTTCCAGGAGAAGTTCTGTTCTGTGTGGTGCTTCCCTGTTTGCAGGACAGGCTCCATCACATGGGCACACTGAGCCTCCCAGGCAGCCGTGCAAGGTAGAGGCTTGTAGAGATGGTGGCCCTCTGGCCTCCAGGAGGGGCCTGGGGCTCAGAGAGGGTCAGGGGTGTGCCCGAGCTTGCACAGCTGGCCCTGACCCTCTGCTTTAGGGCCCTTCGATGAGAATTTCTTTCCCTTATGATTTCGTTTGTAGAGTAGGATTCCAGGAGGTTTTCTCACCTTTAGTCAGTACTTTTGGGCCCAGTAATCTGAAATGAGGAAATGGGGGCTTTAGAGAGATTATTTTCCCGCCCCAAATCACACAGCTAGTAAATGGCAGAGCCAGGATTAAAATCTGACTTCTGCCTCCTTGACTGCCCTGCCAGTATGTCTCAAGCAAGGACTAATTCATGCTTCATCCTTGGGGAGTCCAAGGTTACACCGTTTCAAACATTTTGCATTTTCTTGCTTTGATGATGATTTTTAAAATCATCTCATTTTACCTATTTACATTAAAAACTGCTTTTACCAATCATAGTGATCATTTGAAATGGAAGCATGTCTTTTTAATACATAAAATAAGACACTCACTGCTTAGTCTGCAGATCTCAAAGTGGAGACTGTGTCCCATGTCCGAGGCATTTTTTTAGGATTCTATGAGGAGGGCTCCCCCTCTTCCATGCACAGAAGTTTATATATTCACAAGTTTCAGGAACTCTGCACTGTGAGTTCCAGCCTCCTTGTGCAGTTGTGGAAACATTTCCTCTTTTTCTCCTTGAAGTATGTGAGTGAGCGATTATCATAATCGTTTTGCAGATTGGGATCCTGAAGAAAAGTTTAGATTTGTACCCAAGGTCACAGACCTAGGAACCAACAGGGTTAACCTCCAATCTGACACTAAATCCATCCAGGCTACCTCCTAAGAAAATGAAAAGAATTTGGTTTCCTAGCCAGAGAATGACTAAAAGGCTCCAATTTCTCCCTAAAAGAAAGACTGAGCGGGGGCACAGATTCAAAGTGGGTGGGATTGGACATGAAGAGTGTCACAAACTTCCTGTTGGGCAGTAGTGGTCCTCCCAGTAGGAGAATGAAAAGGTGTTGATCCTACCAGCTTTGGCCATCCACCTGTCCCAAAGCACAACCACCTCCACCTCCAGGATCCTACAAGGTGATGATTCCCAAATTCCACCCGCGGTATTTACATTTCTGCAGCAAGTACTCCGCTTGACTTCAGCTTTGAGCAAAGGATTGCAAATGTTTGCATCCACTTTCTTATCTGGACCGGTTCTCCCACGTCTCCTACATGTGGTTTTCATATGGCTTTTATGAATGCCCGAAGTCTGTTCCAGCTTGTTCTAATGTTGCCGTGTTTTAACTGCCATAACACAGTGGTATCAAGAGATAAATCAACTAGATATGCTGAAAAAATTATGGGCAAGAATCCTGTTCTCTTCACCTGGCCTAATTCGTCCACAAGAAGAATCTGCCTTGGGAGTTGTAGGGAGAAGAGATATGTGGGGGTATGGAGGAGAAAAATAAGCCAGTCCGATGATCCTATTATTCCTAAACTTCGGGACTGTTTTCACTTACAGTCAATGACAATTTTCTCTAGAGTTGCCCGTTCTCTGAATCTCGCGATTCCTCCTTTTGGAGTGTTTGTTGCTTCTCATCTTCAGCCCTCTCTTCTTTCTCTCTCCATGACTCTGTTTGCCTAATGGGACTTGCTGCTGTGAATCATGGTAGTTCAGGTTGCCGACTCATAATATTTTTATATCACTAAGGATGTCCTTGTCCAGATCTCAAGTTCACTCCTCTCACTTCCCAAAAGGAGAAGGTTTCTGAATGATTGTTAGAGCACATGGCACAAAGGCCTCCCTCCCTCCCCTCCACATTCCAGCATCCAGGGCTTTGCTCTGCTCACACTCAGCATCTTATTTCCATTGTGATGTGGAGAGGTGGGGAACATTTGCTTTGGGGAAATAGGCTCTGTAATCCTTGGTCCCTGAAGTGATTTTCAATAGGAAATCTGAATTCCTGCTTCATGTAAAATGAGTCTCAGATGCTGAGAAATGAGTATTTGAGAATAATTTATGATTTGCTTTCCATAAATCAGTGCTATTTTGCCTACAAATCATTTTGAGAACTGTATATGGCTTTATAAAAAATGAGTCCAGGCAGAGAAGACTGATTGGGAAGTGAGCTTTATATGTTGATTCCTGGTCCTATCACCAATTAGTTATGTGACTTTGGCCAGTTGCCCCAAGCTTTGAGTTTCATGGGGGTTATAAAATTATTCAATTACATTCTTCAGCAATTAATCCATTAGTTCAGCAAACATTTATTGCCTGCCATCTTTCTGCCCATCACCATGCTGGCCCCTTCCATCTCCCGCATGCTAGCGATCAGAACCTGATTCTGTGATTGGCCCCATTCTCAGGGGATGGACTTGAGAGAAAGGAGCTACCATTCAACATTTATTAGGAGTCAGATAATTTTATCTGATCTTTGCACTAACTCTGCAAAGTGGTAGCTCCATTTTATAGATGAGGAACTGAGGCCCAAAGAGGCTGAGCAGTGTACGCAAGTTGTGTTTCTTGTGAGTGGTAGAGTGTGGGCTGGGACTCAGGGCTGGCTGGCCGTTTCTCTGACTCCCTGACTCCCTAAGACAACTCAACCTTTATGTCTATTCTTAGTATTTTCAAGTGTTCCAAGAAACTTAGGACACAACTCTGTTTTCAAGTAAAAATGTGGAGACTCGGTTGCTCTCTGTCATTGACCTTGCTGGTTTTGTCTTACCAGGGCAGACTGATTCCCTCCCATGCCTGAAAGAGGAGCTGCAAGCAGTCCTGTCCATGGCCCATGGTGGGCCCCCTGGGACGTGGGTGTAAACCCTCCATGGAAGGCACCTGAAGTTTGGAGTCCATCACATTTCCTACTCTGCCTTCGAGATCTAGATAGCCTACTAGAAGTAGAGAGTTCACAGCTCGAGAATACAAGAAAGAGAATCATTTCACGAGTCAGGAGGGCCAGTCCCAGGGAAGAAAGTTAGCCCTGGGCTGGGTTGGTACCTGAGGCTCCATACTTCCTGGATTCTTTCTATTTTTGTTTATGTCGGAGACAATGGCAAATTAATAGCTTAGAGTTCCAAAGGGAGGGCTTTAAAATGGTGGACTTTGGATGACAAAATATGTATCAGTCAGTTTAAATACAGCAATCGGAAATCACTCTAGTTATTTTAAGCAGGATAGGATTTAATATAAACAACCGAGTGCTTACAAAATAGTTGTAAAGGCTGAAGGAGCAGGTTCTAGGCTAGGCTTCTAGGATGACTTCCAAGCAATACAGAACTGACCCAACAGGGAAGCTATCGCTTCAGAGGGCAACCTTGGTGCTAAGTGCACCTTGAGGGGGAGCCATCCCTGTAGGAGGGGGACAGGAGGACAGCCGCCCAAAGCTGCAGTCCAGGAATCAGCAAGTCCTGTCAAGAAACTAGCACTACCACCACTGTTTGCCAGCACCCAGGACCTCGGAGAATAAATACTGAGACCCACTGCAAGAAAATCCCAACTTTCCTAAGCAGCAGTGACCACCAGAAGCCAGAGAAATGACCTCCACTTCACTTTTTTTCTTTCAAATCATATGAATGCATCCAACTGGCTTTCCAACCTCTTCAAGTATAAGAAGGGTAAAATGGAGGTTGAAAAGTCAATCCAAGTATCTACCACAAAGGGGTGAGGAATTCTTCAAAGAGGTCTTTTTGCAGCATACTCGACACTCCAAGGATCGAAGAACTTCCTTCCAAAAAAGCAAAGCAAAGCAAAGCAAAACCAAACCATTTAGACATTCAATGTTTATTCCTTTGAGAATAGAAGCCATCTCAATAATGGAGGCGCTCCTGCTCGGTATTTATGTTCTCTTTGTCCCACTCAGGAAGGGCCACGCCGACTGTGCCCAACCCTGGACCCAGGGCCTTTCCCTGCTGACGCCCCACCCAGCTGGTGTTTCAGACCACTCCAACCCAGTGGGAAGCTTTCTCATCAAAGAAAGCTGAGTCTAATGGGAAAAGTGGTGTCCCTGTCCCCTTGCTACAACAATAGATGGCAAGTGTAAGTTTAGTGTCATTTACAACAGACTCAGCACTAGCTCTGTCCCAGGCCCTGAGACACTGTCGAGGATAAGAGACCGAACATTAGCATACATGTTAGGAGGGGATGAGCCAGATGGCGTGAAGGAATTCAGCTAAACCCGAGACTGGGGCATTTAACATTGGAGGAGGCAGACTTCATAACGCCTCCTTGTACAGCCAGTCTGCTCTAGTTGCCCACACAGGCCACACCTTGACACAGGAATACATTTTTCCCAGTGGGAGTGGTTCTCAAGGTCAAGGTGCTCCGATACTCCTTGGGGTAGTCAGCTTCTGAAACGGCTCCTCAGCATCCCCACCCGCTGGTATTCGTGCCTGTATAAACTCCTCCCCTAGACATAGTGAGTTGCTTCTAATAGAATATGGCAAACCTGAAGGGATGCCACGTCTGAGGTTAGGTTACAGTCCAAAATGTGAAATATGCAAAGGTTGAGAAACCCTGGGCTAGAACTTGGTCTTCCTTCCCTCACTATGCCCTTGGTTCCCCTGGAGGACCAGATTGTGACTTTCCTACCTCCAGTCACTTCCGGTGGACCATCCATCCCAGCCAGCACATCCTACTCCCAACCCCACGTATCACCCTCATCAGACAGTCTGAATCCATGAGAACACTCTTTCCAACCAGTGATCTCTCACGCCACCTGTTACTGATGGCAGCACATTCAGTGTCTTAGCCTCCTCTGTGTCTCCCAAACATCATCTCTCCAGGGAGCTGAGGGGCACGAGGGGCACGAGGTGCCAGCAGAGTCAGCCACAGCCCGTGAGTCCATCCACCAAAAGCCAGCCTTTCGCAAAGGTCTGTTCATTTAGCCTGCACTGGGTTCAACTCAGAACCATTGATAACCCTCAGCTCAGACCCACTGAAAACCATGCTCCAGAAGAACACCGTGTGGCCAGGCTTCAGGGAGACACGGGGAAGACACGCATTAAAATGCAAGAAAAAAACAAAAGGAAACATTCAAAACAATTTTTCCTGTTGGAGAAGAGCAGAAACATAGAAACATCATTGTTACTTTGTCATTTCCTTTTATTTCTATTGAAAGTATCAACTCTGAGAAGAAGGACTTCTGCAGACAACCTGACCTGCTGGCGGGCACAGACAACAGCTCTGCAGGGAGTCGCCTTGTGGGGGGGTGGGGGAAGGGAGTTAAGGAGCCTGGGGGTGGGCAGGGGGGCGGGGCAGACCCTATTGTTACCTGGAGCTAGGCTTTGTTTCTGAGAAGGCTTCCCAAAGGCTTTTAGTGAGCTGGAGTCTTCTTTGTATTTTCCCTTCTTATAAGTGAGACACATACCTTGTTATCTGGGAAAGGTCTACTCTGTGCTCTGTGATCACTTCATGTTCTTCCCTGTGTGAGGTCTGTTCCTCCCCATAGGCACCTTATCTGTCCCACTGTTCCAACTCAGGACCCAGGGAGGTACCTTAGAAGATGTCCCATTTGACAGCTTACTCTGTACTGATACAGAACGTCAGTCCTGAATCCATGTTGCTTTCTCAGCCTTGGAAAGACAGAGAGGCCAGTGGAAGGTTCTTGTCACCTTTGTTTAGTTCATTCATTCATCCATTTAACAAACATGGAAGGTCTAACATATTGCAGGTTCCACGCTACATGACAGAGGTTTAGAGGTGGCTCAGACACAACATTTAACCCCCGAAAGGTCAAGGTCTTTGGGATGGGGTGGGGGTGTGGTTAGGGAGGGGTGGACTAGGGACAGTGACAGTACATAGGACAGAGTGGGGAGGTCAAGGATGGCCTCTGGGAGCAGGTGACACACAAATGGAGACACAGGGCTCATTTCCCCTCTTTGCCGGTTCTTCTAAAACACTTGGAAAACATTTATGGCATAATTGCATTCTGACCACGTCCATCACAAATACACATACTTATACCGACTCAAATGTACTCTTTTTTTAAAAAGATTGAATATTTTTTTAGAGCACTTTTAGATTTACAACAAAACTCAGAAGAAGGGAGAGGTTCTCAGACATACTCTTAAACCAAGCCATCTGCATCTTGGGAATTTACAGCATAAATAAACCGCTAATACATAATGGCACGAATATACAGATTTTTTTTTTTTTTCCAGCGTGGCTTATACTGACAAGAAAAACCCCTGGAAAATAAGAGAATTACTGAGTAACTGATCACACATCCTTCTTATGGGATATTTTACAGCTATTTAAAGAGAAAAAAGAGAATGAATGCAGCCCTACCAGATGACAGAGGATTTGTCCATGAGCTCTTATTGAATGAGAAAAGCAAGATAAGCAAAGTGTATGCAATATGGCTTTTTTTGTAAAACAATGATAAAAAGTCTTATGTATCATGTATATGAATATACAGATATCTAGAGAATTATATGTCTGCAGAGAAATCTTTGGAAGAGTGCACATCAGGCTGTGCCGGGTATTTTCGGCTTACCTCCCAGATCTGTTCCCCACCCTACCCCCACCAGCGTGCATCCCACGGCCTGACCTGTGTGGGCTGTGTCTCTGGCCCAGGGCATCCCTGGGCTTCTGGCTGACTTGGCAAATGGGAGGTACCAGCAAAGAATGAGAAGGAGGGAGGAATGTGAGGTCAGGTTAGAGTCCCCTGGCTCCATTCCTGCCAGTGGTGGTGGCTGCAGGTGGGTGCCATCACTTTACTGAAGACCACAGCCCCTGGTGGAGGGGGGGCTCCATGCGACCATTCTCTTTGTCTTCTAATATTTATCTTCGACTCTTCAAGCCTAGAGGACTATCTGCTCTCGCTTCATCATCTCCTGCTAGTTTTTCTCAACCCTGCTCACACCTTTAAAATTGTCCCTTTATTAAAATCCCCTTGAATACTTGGTATGAGGGCGCAACCTGTTCCCTGCAAGGCCCCTGACTCACATGGTTGTGAATGTGGCATGTCTGAGGGGGCCTGCAGAAGTGATGGAGGGAGAGGAGAGGGAGATGGGGAGCCAGGCTAAGAAGGCAAAGAGCAAAAACACACTTCTAGAGTCAAGTAAACTTCTGCCTATGCATGAGCATAGATGGAATGAAATTAAATAAAATAAAAAGGAGAAAATTAAAAAAAAAAAGAAACCAAACCACTTCCCCTGCCCCCGCTCCTTCTTTACCACAGTGGTGCTATGAGGAGCCTTGCTCTCTGCTCACTCCTTTTTGCCCCATGGGCCTTTTCCCGAGCTCAGGGCAGGAAGCTCCATGGCCTCTTCTTCCTTGCTGTCAGCACAGCTGAGTGACAAAAAGGATCCCTGTGAGTAGACATGGGATGGGGACCAGACATGCAGCCCTGGGGGTGGGTGCCCTCCTCGGATGCTCCAGCCACAGCGGGGCATTCTCCCTTAATTCACACATTCAACACATTTCTCCGCACAGGCCCTATTCATGCTGGCCAGACTGCTTGGTCCTTCAAAGTCCAGTTCATATCCTTCCTCCCCCAAAAGTTGCCCCAGACCTCCTCCTCCTCCTCCTCTACAGACAGTTCATCACTCTTTCCCCCATCTCCTCCCTTTTCCGTACATCTGTTGGCATCTTTTTCAACAGTAGGTCACTGTTTGGTCTGCGTTAGGCACTGAACGGGAGCTCTTGGAGGGAGCTCTTGTGTGTAATGCCCTCCCGTAACTCTAGTCCAGCCCGGGGCCCAGTACTTGGGAATGTTCACTGACCGTGCATTGGATTGAATTGATTGAGGGATTGAGTGATTATAGAGATTTCCCCATGGCCTGGATTGCTGAGCTGAATCCACTTTGTCATACAGCTGAAGACTTCTGAACACACAGAGGGGGAAGTGGTCTCAAGGCTCAGAGTGAGCAGTAGCAGAGCTCTCTGGGATCCCTAGTCCAGCGTCTGTTTTGAGGGCATGCGTGGCCTCTCCCGGTCTCAAGCCTCTCTTCTTCCGATTCATCTCTCAGCCTCGGGATGTCCTGACTGGAGACACACATGGCTGGAAGTGCTTCCTTCTCCTGCCATGCTGAGCCCTCCATGGCTTCTTACTTGGCTCGAACTTGTTCCTCTGTGCCTGGCAATCTCCACTCTAGGATAGCTGCTTGTCACCAGCCCTATAGGGAGAGGCATATCTCCTGGGCCCCGACATGTTATACTTTCCAGAAACCTAGAGCGAAGCACATGAGGTTGACAGTTCTGTTTTATTTCAGGAGAGAGAGCTATGCACTCTGCATGAATAACCAGAAAAGAAATGCTTATTCATCTTTTTCAGGGTTCCAGAAAATTTATATTCTCTCTAGCCCAAGGCTTGTTGCAGATATCTCCCTAAAGAGATGCTGGCCGTGGTGATTTATGGCCCGAAGCTGACTGCCATCCAAAAGGATTATTAGACACTCTGGGCCTGAAGTAAGCTTGTCACACACACAGACACATGTTCTCTCTCTCTCTCTCTCTCTAGCTTTTTCTCTCTCTCTCAATAAAACCCAGCTCCTATTAGGTTGCAGACTTCTTGGAGCCCATGATGCCGGTGTGGCATTAGGATTCATCCTGTCACTTAGGAAGACTGTCATCACGTTCTACCCTCTGAACAAGAGTCATTCTGGGCTGTATTTTGACCACTGTAAAGAACTGTACAAATAGGAGCTATGAAGGTAAGATGGTTGTCAAGGTAGTTCAGAACAGAAATTCTCTTGTCTCAGCTGAGTAATTTGGGGGAAGACATTTTGACTTCATATATCCAGATGATTATCTCAGCTCTCCAACTCCCACGCTTGGTGTTGACACAACTTTTGAAATTTAGAAAGGAATTCTGCCATGAGCATGATATTGGAAACTTCTTTTTCCTCATGTGACTTTTTGCAGTATCTTTTAGTAATCCTTCAGACTCTCCAGACTGGCCTTTTCATGATGAGCGTTCTCAGGTTGACCAGAGGCAAAACCCACCTCCAATTTCTTGGCTGTGCCTGTTGATCCAACTCTGTACCTCTTTACCTGAAGGGAGAGTGAGCATAGGTATGCAATATCTTTAAACACATGGGGTGGTGCTACTTTTATTTACTATCTGGAAAAGACAGTTATCTGCTGGGCAGTGTGACAAAATTGCATTGTGATTTCTCGTGCTCCAGAGCGGAAGGGGGAATACAATTCCTCCTCAAGAACGCTTTGGTTTGGCAGTTGGGGTTGTTTGAGTTGAGATAAAGGCTAATGTGTATCCAGCCAGCTTCCCAAATCTGACCTGCTACTTGGAATCTGCTCAGCAGTGACCAAGTGTTAGTCATCTCGGAGCCCTGCTTGCTATCACAGCCAAGACCCCAGGCTGGTATCAAATACTGGTATAATATCCCTCCAGCACTGGCTTATAAATATGGCAGGGCCTGTGAGTTTCCAGCTTAACTCATTCTAGTTTGTACAAAGACAATGCACAAAACAATGAAATCTAGGCATTGATTGGGGATTTAAAGACCCACTCTTGGTCTGAAAATATTACAGATGAAGAATCAGAGGCCCAGAGAAGATGAACAACTTACTTGGATTACTTGGCTGGTTAAGTGCAGAGTCATAACTAGAGTTGTCTTGGCTAGAGTTGCCAATTGTTGAGTTACAAGTACGCGCCAGGCATTGGAGACAACCAGCAAAAGTCCACATTTGATGCATGGGTGAGGCTCCAGCCTTTACACAGGTGATCTTACATAGGTAAATGCCTGAGGACATGGACCCAGAGCTCAGGCATTTGGCATCACACTTTGGCATTTGCTTTAGGGAAAGGAGTGTGTGAGAAGCTAGGTGAGTGCCAGGGTGATCGAGGACAGCACGGACTCAGCTGGCGGGACACGAATGCCTGGCTCCCCCCCGACCATATGCTGCCACTGCCCCTTGAGAAACTAAGGGCTTTATGACAGTATTTTGAGCATTTGGGAGAGACTGGGTTTGTTCTGGAGCAGCAAGAAGAGCACTGAGCATAGAGTCAGAGACCCTGGGTTCCAATTCCAGTCTCCTTCACTTACTGGTGGTGTGGTCCTGGAAAGTCGTGGCACACCGTCAGAGCCTCAGTTTCTTTATTTGTAGAGTGAGGAAGGGAAAACCCATACTATCCTTTTTAGGAGATGAAAAATGGATAATACATAGGAAAGGAAAATTTTAAATGCAGAAATACCCTATGCCTGTGAGAGATTACTAATTTTGTTAGTCATCCACGAATTCTTAACTCATTTGCTATTGTGACCAATTTGGCTGAACTCTGGAAGGATTGGGAGTTTAGGACATTAGGACAGAGAATGGCTAATTGCCGCAAACCAGGCCTACAACTTTGACTACAATGGTGTAGTTCTACTAACACTGCCAATTTCCCCCACTTGTGGGGGCCCTACTTGACTGCTCCAGCCTTAATTTCCAAGTCGGCCAGTGCAAAGAGCACAGCACTTAGAGTCAGAGAAACAGGCGTTAAGATCTCGAGTCCGACATCTACAGATACCTAATTTGGGGCAATTACCTAGCTTGTTGGAGCATTAACTCACGGATCTGTAAAATATATCAAATACAGCCAATTCATATGGCTTTTGTGAGGATTGTTCATAAGTAGCCTCCCCAGGCATGTGGCTGAACTTGAATCTCATATTTAGGTCACATTCTGTGTGATGTTTTTGTGACAAAAATGACACTTTTGTGTTAGGTCATCTTAGTATACCAGTGACCCTAGAGAAAGGAAGCCCATGAGGGACTGCATCCATGTCATTGTGAAACTAATTAATTACAGCAATAAGAACTTTTGTAATTCTGAGGATGAAACATCGGGTGACTGTTGCAGGGATAATTACTAACCCTTATAATTGCAGGTATTCCTGGACATGACATTTCCTGGTACTCTGGAATTCTCCCAAAATGGCAGTGGTTGGGACATCTTTTGTACCTTTGCACTTCATGGGATATTTTAATGTAGCAAAGCATTTCACAATGATATGTTGTTTTTTCCTCCCACACAAGAACCCTGGTAACATGTCCTTTTCCTTCATGGTTCCTTTGTTGCCTTGACTGACTGCTCAGGGGTGCACATGAATGATCTTCAACATTGGACGCAGTATAATTCTCTAGTTAGTGTGGTTCCATTTGTATGTGGTTCCATCTGGTCTATGGGGGTTATTTTATTGACACGGTACTTAGATTTCTGCCATAGAACAAAGTGAAAATCGTATTCATAATAAAAACTTAAGAATCATAAAGAAGAATTTCACTTCACTGAGGGCTCTATTCGTCCCTTTATATGGAAGGAGAGAGAATCAGGAGCATGGAGCCATGGGATTCTCTAGTTATCCTGGATCAGCTCAGTATAGCCTATGTATGGTGCAAGAAATTTGGGGGGGGGGGCACTGCTGATCAAGAGGCAGGAAGGATGGCCCAAAATGGTGAAGGGGATGATGAAAGGTGAAAGGAGCATGGCATGGAGGTACCCAGGTATCTCAGGTAGGAAAAGAAGGGAAGTCAATGAGAGAGATGAAGAAAAGGAAATAATATCTAAAGAGGATTTTATTCTTATTTGTTGGATTCTTCCTAATTCTTGCATAGATTTGAGAGAACCTAGAGTACAGATCTGTATTAATTCTTAAGGCTTTTAGAGTTCAGAGCTGTTACTGAATACCATTCCGTGTAGAAATTGGTCCAGGTAAGTGTACAAGCCATAGGACAGTAGCTTGCAGTTTTGAAGTCTTAAGGGAGATTTCCCCTCTACCTTGTACCAGCATGTGAGATATGCAGCTTTCCTTGCAGTCTTCTTGGAGGCAGTGGGGGCCTTGTTGACTTCTAGCTCACCATTGAAATGAGGGTGTAGACATCTGAGGGCCCAGCTTTGTGGATTTCTGTTAGAACCCTTACAACCTTAGACTTATGTCCAGGGCTCTACCAGCATCTCTGAGGTTCCGCCTTTATTCAGTCCCTCATATGAATATTCTTTTATTTCTTAACAGCTCATGTATTGGAAGTTTTAGCCAGAGCAATTGGCAAGAAAAAGAAATAAAAGGTATCCACATTGGAAAGGAAGAAGTAAAATAATCCCTGTTCCAAACAACAGAGGGAAAATAGACTGAAAAAAATATGAAGAGAAGCTCAGGGACTTGTGAGATTATAACAAAAGATCGAACATTCATGTCATCAGAGTTCTGAGAGGAGAACTGTCAGCACAGAACCCTACACCCTGTGAAAATATCCCCCAACCAATGTGATGCAGTTGACATTTAGAGGACACTCAACCCAACAACAGCAGAATACCCATTCCTTTCAAGAGCCCACAAAACATATACAAAATATATCCTGGGTTATAAAACAAACTTCTAAAAATGAAAAGAATAGAAATCATATGGGATATGTGCTTGTACCACAATGGAATCAAAGTAGAAATTAAAGACAGATAAGAGAAAAATCTCCAAATACTGGCAAACTAAACCACACACTTCTAGATAATCCATGGGTCAAAGAAGGAAGGACTCTCAAGGGAAATTTGGAAAAAACAAAACCAAAAAACAAAAAACCCAAACCAAATGAACAAAACACACATTGAACTGAATGGAAATGCAACTTATCAAAATTTGTGGGGCATAGCTAAAACAATGTGAAATGGAAATTTATAGTATAAATTAGAAAAGAGGAAGAGGCTCAAATCAATAATCTAAACTCCCATCTCAAGAACCTAAGGGCGGGTGTGGAAGCAAAATAAATCCAAAGCAAGCATAAGGAATTACATAACAAAGACAGTTGTATAAATCAGTGAAATTGAAAACAGAAAAATTATAGAGAAAATAAATGAAACAAAGAGCTAGTTCTTTTGAAAGATTAATAAAACTGACAAACTTTTAGCAAGACTGGCAAAATAAAAAAGAGAGACAGGAGAAGATCCAAATGATCAATATTAGGAATAAAACAGGGGTAACATTACCAACCTTGAAAATAACCAAAAAAGACTATGGGAAAACTATAAGCTATACACACACATCTGACAACTTGGATGAACTGGACCAATTACTTGAAAAATACTAAGTACCACAATTCACTCAGTAGGAAATAATTTTAGTACCTTTTCAACTATTAAGGAAATTGAATTTGTCATTGAAAAACTAAACAGGAAAAAAAAAAATCTCTGGGCCCGAATGGCTTCCTTAAAGAACTTTACCAAACATTTAAAGAATTAACACCAGTTGTACACAGTATCTTCCAGAAAACAGAAGAGGAAGGAATACTTTCCAGTTCATTTAATAAAATATACATACTGCTAGAAGTTCTAGCCAGCACAACAGAGCTAAAGCAAAACAAAACAAAATCCCCAAAACCAAGAAAGAAAAAAAGAAAGAAGGAAAGAAAGAAAGAAAAGTAAAGAAAAGAAAAAAGAAAAGAAAAAAGGTAGTGGTGGGGGAATAAAAAACATACACAGAGACTACATGGAGAGCTAATCACAAATATACTGCTGGTAGGAATGTAAATGGTACAGACCCTCTGAAAAACCATTTGGCAATTTCTTAAAAATCTAATATGTCAATACCATATAATCCAGCACTCTTGGGCGTTATTCCCAGAGAAATGAAGATTTACATTCACACAAAAACCTATAGATGAATGTTTATAGCAGCTTTATTCATAATAGCTCCAAACTGGAAACAACCCAGCTGTCCTTCAACAGGTGAGTGGTGAGACACACTGGGGGAACCCTACCCAGCAATAAAAGGAACGAGCTCTGATACATGAAACAATGTGCACGAGTCTCCAGAGAATCCCACTGTGTGGACGAGCCCATTCCCAAAGCTTACAGTAGTTTGATTCCATTTGTCTAACATTTTTGAAATGACAAAACTACAGAAATGGGGAGCAGATTAGTGGTTGACAGGGGGTGAGGAGTGGGTGGGGGCAAGAAGGAAGTGAGTACATGTCTATACAAGGCAGCCAGGAAGCATCCTTCTGGTGGTAGAAATGTTCCCTCTCTTGACGGAGTCTCTGTCAGCATCCCAGTTGTGATACTGCCCTGTAGTTTTTCCAGATTTACCAGGGCGTAAAAGGGACACTGGAGATCTCTCTGTATTACTTCTTACAACTCCTATGAATCGACAATCATTTGAAAAAGAAAAACAAGTTCAAGATTGATTGGGATACTTCAGTTCGTGCCATAAAACAGCTTGACAGCTGCTGCCTGACCCCAAGTACACAGACCGATCAGTGCCAGGCAGATGTCATTGGTGCGGCCTGTTTGGTAATTACACCTCACGAGCTCCATAGTAATTACAGTAGAACTCACACTATATTTCCCGTGCCGGAAATCACCACATTCCCTTAGTAATTACTCAGGGCCAAACACCTTTGGCAGTGGAGGGTTTGTAACTGATAGCTGACAAACTGTCCAGAAATAAAGAAAGAACTCAGCTTAATTTGGAGGAAGGATTGGGGGGTGGCCCACACCTCTTTAAGTCTCCCATGACCCTTAGCAGGATATCTGAGAAAAGTGCGAAGAATGTTCTAACGATAAATGTGTAATTTGTTTTCAATAATAATGGACCTGAGATAGTGCTTGATTTCCCTATTTATTGCAAAAAAAAAAAATTAAGAAGGACATGATGACAATTCCTTGGCATATAGTCATAGTCGGTCTCACTTGTCTCCCGAAGTGGAACCTTGGCAGGGACCCTTAGCAGCGTGCTCCAGAAGAAAGGCACTGCTCACTCGTGTTGACTGTTCACAAAGTTCAAGAAGCTCATGGACTTCATCCCCCCAAAGGCTCACCACACAGTGATGTCCATGTTCCAGAAGATAGATGTGAGGTTTCGGGAGAGTAAAGCAACTTCCTTGAGGTTGTGAGTGGATTTAACGAGAGCTGAAATTTGAACCTGAGTCACTTCATCCACAAAATTCTATCCGTCTCCTTTTTGCCCCATAGCAGCAGGTGTTGCTGCAACTTCTCCAAGACACTGATTCCAGAGCTAAGACTACCAACAGGTCTAGGAGCAATTTCAGCAGGAAGTAGAGAGAGGGCCCTGTCTTATGGAAAGAACACTGGATCCTGATGGCTCAATCCTGGATTCTCCTACTGCTTCCAGCTCTGAGGCTTTGCACAAAGCCTTGCACTTCTGTGGGCCTGGGTTTCTTCATTTGTGAAATAGTACTGTAACAAATCACTTAACAAATGAAAAGTATGTAGCACAGGGCTTGTCCCATAGTTCCATAAATGATGGATGTTGTGGCTGTTAGGACTTCCTTGAGCTCAGGACCAGGCAGAGCAGACACTCTGGCTCTAGTTCATCATTAGCCTCTAGTTTACACCAGATACCTCTAGGTCACTTGCTTCTTGGGGACTCACTCCACGTACAGGGGGTGCAGGAACCTCCCCATTTCCTCTTTGGAGGTTGCGATTTCAGGGCCCAATTTAACACTTAAGTCTTGCCAACCCAAGTGCTACACAGGGAATCTTACTGACTCAAATGTTCTCCTCTCCAGAAGCGTTCCAGAGCTGGGGTCTACCAGCTGTGTGCTCTGGTCCCTCTCAAGCCAAGCTCACATGGCTGTCATTGTCATTGCCATGTGCCTATCTCCCTGTTGGAATGCCAATGCCCTGAGAGCAGTGTTCTGCCTCAGTACTATGTCTTCAGGACCTAGTCCAGAGCCAAGAAGACAAAAGTTATGCCACCCGTGTTTAAAAATACATTCATCAACCGATAAGCACATGTATGGCCTCCTCGAGGCCTCGGAATGCCCAACACTCAGTCCTCACCATCCAGGCAGTGTTTGATGTCAGAGGGAGATGGGGCTCTGTGTGTGTGTGTGAGAGAGAGACGGTCTCAGCTGTAGGCATTTTGTGTTGGGCATACAGGAAATTTCCAGCAGAGCTGATGCTATCTTATCACACATGTTAATTTCCATACTGGGTGCCAGGTGTGTAGAAAGGACTTTTCACACGAGGGACTTGACGCACTCTGGCTCCTGGGCTCACCCGTAATACTCTTGTGTTGATTAGCATCTCTTTTATTTCCTTCCCTAGAAGCAGAAGGACAGCATAGCTAGTGGCATGGCCCCTAGAAGACTGTTGACGGGGATGGACAGCAATGGCAAAGCAAGCCTCATAGGGCACTTCCAGACTTTCCTGATGCCACAGAAGACAGAGGCTTTGCTGCTTGCACTTGCTGGTGGGGAGTGTGGAACTGGGAGAGTCGAGGATGGGAGAGACAGCCTCTACATCCTCCTTTTTCCTCTCTTCCTCCCTGAGCAAACACTGAGGTTTGCAACCCCAGCTCTGCCACTCTCCAGCTGTCAACTTTGTGCATAGAGGTCTGATCTTGAGTTTCTGAAGCTTTAACATGGGGATAATAATTGTCATTTTTACAGGGGTGGGGAGAAGCTTTATCCATCAATTCTGTAAGGTTCTATGGACTGCCTGCTACAAGCCAGGCACTGCTCCAAGGGACAGAAATACATCAGGGAACAAATCAAACACAAATTTCTAGAAATGGGAGACAGGCAATGAATGAGGTGATGGGTGATGTTGGCAAAAGTTACGTCAGCAGGGATGCCTAGTGCTGGGAGAGGGGTGTGCGGCATTAAATTGAGTGGCCAGTGACAGGAGGGCTCACTGAGATGACATTGGAGCCAAGCCTGTGAGTTGAAAGGAGGTGAGCCATTTGGGTACCTGCGGGAAGGCATTCCAGGCAGAAGGAACAGCAAGTGCAAAAGCCATGGGTCTGGAGGTCTGTGCCTCATTTATGAAGCTTCAAGGAGGCTTACAATTGCCCATTAACGAACAATTATCTAACCCCCCCCCAAAAAAATACTGAAAAATGTTTTTTGAAAGTTCAATTTGAAAAAATCAGATCAGTTGGGTACCCAACTTTGTGCAATAAGAGGGGCAGAGACAAGGCATCCAGGGGAGAGAAGAGAGGTATGGGGTCAAGGAGGCAGGGGCAGAGTATATAAGAGCATGGTAAGCAGAAGACAGAGCTGAGCTGACTTGAGTTTTACGAAGGCTCCTCTGATGGAAGCACTGAAGGAGGCTGTAGGGCCGATGAGGGAAGGAGCCAGGGGGTCCCTCAGCCAGGTGGGGTTGCAGACAACAATGTCGAGAATGGCGACGAGGCACGTGATGGGATATCAGTGCATGTATTTCTATTCCAGTGCTGTTAACAAGAGACCTCTACTTGGTGCGCACAGCCCGGGGGATGGAGATCCTCATGCACCGTTTCACATGGGCCGTGCAAACCTGATGTGTTCTTTAGGGGGGACAGTCTCCTGTGCAAGCAGAGGGCAAGGAGGTCAGATAAAGCCACGATTGCTGAAGTGAGACAAGTCTATACTCAAATCCTGGCTCCAAAACCTTCTCTATGACCTTGGGAAAATTCTTTCACATCTCCCTGAGCTATATAGTCTCCTCACTGGCCAACTGAATAATAACAGTCCCCTCCACGTAGGGTTATTATGAGCACTTATTATAATGAGACATATAAAATGGCAATCATGCGCACTCAAAAATGCTAGTTCCATTCTCCATCTCTCATGCTCATTCATGCTGGACCTATTTATAGTCTATATTTCTCTAAATGATGCTTATTTCTTTTAAGTATCTTCTGATTCAGAGTTCTTCTGAAATAAAAAGTCTTTAATGTTTACTAAACTTTCATGTTTAATAAAATAGTCTCTTTAATTTTAAAAGGACAAATGTTGGAGGCATGTACTAATCATTCTTGGCCAAATGCCTGTGGGAAGCTTGTTTGTTCAGATTATAAGGCTGACCCAGCACCTAACTGAGTGCTGGGCACATATTAGGTGCTCAATAAATGTTTGTTGAATGAATGTGTGAGGCTATACATGAGCTACTCATGTAGCTGATGGCATCTGACCCTAGTGATAGGCAAAAAGGAAGCTAAGGGATAATTATCATAATGATATTTTATCTTCCAGAAGTTTTCAGTGCATTAACTAGATCGATTCTTACACAGTTTTAAATTTTGGTCTTTTAAAATGCATTTCTACATTACACAGTTTAACAGCTTCAGGAGAGCTCTGTACTTGGGAGTCCAAAACTCTGGGCTGCCATTTAGGATTTTCTCTCAGTGCCTGCTGTGTGGCCTTAGACATGGTGACCTATAGTGTCTAGAAAAAATTGTAATTAAAATAGAATTGACCTTACATGACAGTGAAGCTAGAATATCCCAGAAGCAGATGGTCCTGAAAGACCTTTATGGATCCCAACCATAGTGCAGTGCATGAGAAACAGGGTATCTTCTGCACACAGACCACTCTTTCCTTTTTTACTATTTAGCACTGAGGTGAAGAGATGTAACTTTGGGCAAAATATTTATTTATTATAAATCACTTCCTTCATTTGGTGGTTTCACATTCTGAGATCAATTCATGCTTGTCATAATAAGACCAGTGATGCACAGGTTTAGAACCCAAAAGCTCTCTTTCCCCACCCCCCTCCTTCTATCCCCTCCCAGACAGCCAAGGCCAAAAAAACAACTTGAATCCTTCCATCATTTTCTCCTTTATCATTCATACATAATCAATTATAAAGACACATACATAGGGCTCTATTTTGTGCTTGAAATAGAAACATACTATGCTTATTACTCTGCAAGTATATACATAAATATATACCCATATATATGGCTAAAAGGTTTCATTGGTCAACAAACATGGAGTCATATTATAGACAGTGATCTGCACCTGGCTTTTCTCTCTCAACATGACCTCTAGAATAATCCCTTCCTAAGTCAACGGGTATAGCCTGAATTTATTGTTTGTAATGACTATTCGTTCATGGCTAAGAGAAACCATAATTTACTCAGCCATTTCCCTGTTGATGAGTATTCTTAGCTTCTAGTTGCAAGGCAAATTACTTCAATTCTCTAAGCCATATCTTCTAAAAAGTGTGGTTACTAATAGAATCTGTTAGATAAGGTTGTTGTAAGAATTAAATAAGTATATGCATGTAAAAAAAAAAAAGAATATGCATGTAAAACAGCAGAATTCAAGGCAATTCCAGAGCTCAAGAAATATTCGCTGATATTATTATATCCCATGAAATGTTTTACTGGAGTGGGCAACCCCCCACCCCTTTTTTTTTAATTTTAGATTTAAACATTCAACAACCTTGATATTTTGGCTCAGTTAGACTTCTCATATCCAATTACAGGTTTCTTTCTTCTTATGTTCCCCCATCCTTGTAATGAAACTCCATCAAAGTCTTTCTCTGTGGCTAATTTAATCATCCATTTCCCCCCATTATCTTGGCTTCTCCCTGGGGCATGGGAAGTCTTCAGCTCAGAACTTTCTATTTGTCCTTATTGGGTAAAGCTTCTTGGGATAGGAAGAGGCTTCTTGGGCAAGACAGAGGAGAGGCCTACCTTCCTAGTTGGAGGAAATATTGCAGGGAGGAGCTCACAGTCCAAAGGGGCATGCTACTCCAGGAGGGAAGTCCAATTCAGGATGTGGGGCAGGAGGGCTAAGCATGCTCAGGTATATTGCTTCATGAAGGGCACAGTTGAAAGAGCACTTGGAACAGGCAATGACAATATCCGTTGGGAGGTTTCTGGTCCCTAACATGTGGTAACCAGAAGCCCAGTCACCACTGGGGCTCCCTGGAAAGAGTCTAGCCTTTGTAGTAAGAGTCTGGCATGAGCCGGGTAGATTGGAAGGACCCACACAGCAGGTTACACTCCAAGGCGACAGTGAAAATAGCATGCTTAGCAGGGAAACTGAAGCTGAAACCCAGTCATATGGACTGAACTAATGCACAAGGGATGAGGCGCAGGACCAGTAGGCAGTGCTCATGGAAGCACATGACCTTCCCCAGGGTTCTCTGAAGCTGGATCCAAGGCTCTCCTTGTTCTGGGCTGGGCTCGGACACAGAAGGCACAGGTCACTCTAGCTGGGTGGGGCTGGAGAAAGAGGAAATGGTGCCACTGTCTTAGCCAAACATTCCACATGGCTTTCTGTCGCCAGGCTGCACCTTCCAGACAGGTAAACAAATAATGATACCCAGAGTGACACTTACTGTAATAGATGTAAGTGCAGGGGATTATGGGAGCACAGTGCAGAGTTTATACTAGACCTTCAGCAAATGTTTGTGGATTGACTATTAAATGCAACCACTGTACTTTGAGAACAAATAGGAGAGAGCCTCTGCTTTTTCTTGGAGGAGTCAGGAAGTCTTCCAGAATAGCTGGGGTTGAGTGGGTCTTAAGGTAAAGGAGAAGGAAAGGGAATTTAGTGGAGAGGGAGCTGTGTCCATGGGTAAGGAGATAAGAATGAGTGTGTATATTTAGAAAAAGTTTGATGTGGCTGGATCACAATGTGAATGAGACCAAGAGGAAGTAGGAGACAGAGAGAAGCCAGTAAGGTCCTAACGTAAAAGGCTTTAATTGGCATGCTGAAGAGTGTGATTCTTAAAGCAAAACAAATTGAGAGCCAAGAGAAGACAGTAAGAAAGTCGATGACATTGCCAAATACATCAAGCCTGTATTTCTGAGAAGCTATGTACAAGTCAGATCGAGACATACCGAATTATTTTCCCATTCTGTTGTGGTGCGATGCTTTTATCTTTATGGCTACTTGAATAATTTGGGTTACTAACGCTTTAGCCTTTCATGTCTTGGTCCTTGCCACTCTTAAATATTAACAAAATATCAGAACGGTCATCACATTTAACAGAAGAAGGCTTGCCAATGAGGCCATCAGAAATGAAGAAAGTACTGAGCATTAGAAAGATACAGATTATGCAATCCGGAGAGTTGTATCACCATCACTGAGGGCCCCTGAAAGATCTAGCACATTGATTGGTTATTTATACCCTATGGTAAGTGAGTGGGCAGGAGAACGCTAAAGACACCTGCTAGGGAATCAGGAGACTAGAGTTACTATCCTGGGTTAAATAACCCTACAGTAATGTGGGAGTTGGACCCAGGCATTAAGAGACACATCCTGGGAAGTTTATTGACTCCTAGAGGTTTCTGGAAAAGTGTGAAGAGTTCCCCCTTTTTCTAAGCAGAAGTGGTATGTGGAATGCCATGACAGGATGGTAGATCTGTAGATCGGGGGATGTCTGGCGCCATCCCTGGAGCTGGTGGACCAGGAGATGATGCTGCAAGCTACTAGTTAGGGTTCACTCTGCACATCTGCTTAACATGGAAAGAGCTGCCGGTTCTTTTCCATGCTAAGCTCTTGCAGATCTCATCCTCACTTTGTCTTGTTTGTTTATTTGTACCTGCTTTTAAAAATAGTACTCCCTTGCTTTTTAAAAAGAATAAAACAAAATGGAAAATCATCAAAGCAGAAAGAAAGAGGAAAATTTTTTTTTCCAGAGACAACCATTGTTGACATTTTTGCTGTATTTTCTTCTTGCATTTTTTTCTGTACAATTTTCATATAGCTGAGTTTATAAAACATAAGCAACAAGAGGGCATCTAAAGAGAACAGGTTCAATATAAGAATAAAATGTAGTAACAGCATAACTTTTGAAAATTATGAAAACCTGGGAATCAGGATAACAGTTGTGTCTAGTCTAATAAAAATCAATAGAGACAATAACATCTGATTTCCTTTTTTTATCAGCAGAAACTAAGATTTATTTAGCACTCATTGTCCTAGTCTGAGAAATAAAACCCTACAAAATAGGTATTGCTGTTGTCATCGTCCAGGTGTGGCTCAGTGACATTAGGTGACTGTTGGAAATCAAACAGCTGGTAAGCGGCAGGCCTGGGATTAAACCCATGTCTGTGGGCTCCAACTCCAGTGCTCCTCTGCCCCCCTTTATACACTATGTGCCTACTTTCTAATTCTGGAGTTTAAAAAAAATCCTCTTGGGGGGCTGTTGAAACAATCAAATTCTATTAAGTTTTATTTTGAAATTCTAATATATATATATAAATATATATGTGTGTGTATATGTGTGTGTATATATATATATATATATATATATATTTGGTTTTTAGAGTTAATTTTAATATACTTTTTCCCCCTTGGGTGCTCATTTTTAAATTTTAATTCCAGTGTAGTTAACATACAGATATTTTAATAGTGGATGTTTATTTGTGGCTGCCCATCATATTTTTTTAATAGACTATTTTTAGAGCAGTTTTTAAGTTCACAGCAAAATTGAGCAGAAGGCACAGAGATTTCCTGTGTACTCCCTGCCCCCACACATACACAGCCTCCCCCATTATCAGCATCCCTCACAGAGTAACAATTGTAACAATTGTAACTTGTAACAATTGATGAACCGATATTAACATCATCATCACTCAAAGTCTATAGTGTATGTTAGGGTTCACTCTTGGTGGTGTACATTCTGTGGGTTTGGACAAATATATAATGACACATATCCATCACCGTGGTCTCCTACAGAGTACTTTCACCACCCTAAACATGCTCTGTGCTCCGCCTGTTCATCCCTCTCTCCTCATCATCTGTTGACTAGCCTCTCCGTAGGGACATTCTCCCGATTCCCAAAGTGGTGAGCAGAACTCAGGTTTTCAGCTACATCGCACAGGGTCTTGTTCTCAGCTTCATCAATTGGATACATCCATGCAGGACTTCAAATTGGAAGTGAGCATTTTGAAGAAATGGAATCTCCCCAGACCTCCCAAGGGCTCAGAGGAGTTGGGGCAGAGATGCATGGTGTTCAGGCGAGCCAGTTGTTGCTCAGCTGAGTCCCTGAGCCAGAGGCGGCATCAGGGATGTGAGCAGTAGAAGTTGCATTAAAGCTAAATTCTTGGCATTCCTGTTTGGCATCGGCAGCAGCCTTTCTGTGGTGTGTTATAGATATGGTGATATATATATTTCAATTATTGATACATAACTCTAGAAGTATATTATCTGCCTTTAAAGCCCCTACAAAAATAATTTTTTAAAGGATGAGATTTAGAAAATGGCTAAGGAGATGTAAAATTTTCTTCCCATACCAGTGGATTATTTCACCTATCAGTGGCCTATCAGCTGCCAAGACTTCTGCTCTTGTTGGCTCTCTGTGCTGATGCTGGAGCAGTCTGCACACTGCAGGTCTCACCCCGTTGGCTCTCTGCTCAAGCCTTCTGAGCTTCCTTGGTGGAATGGACTTATCATCTGCCTGCTTTTCCAGGTAGTGGGATATGAGCCCCTCTTTGGCTTTGTCTCAAGACAATGAACACTACACAGGCCAGTTAGTTGGTTTCTCCGAACAAGCCAAAACAGTACATTCTCCAGCACTTTGTTCCTGTTCCTGTCTCCCACCTTGGAGAGCCATCCCCACGGGTCCATAGCTGAGCTCAGTGCATTCAACTTCACTCACCAGAACACAAAACCCATATAATTTTGTGCCAAATGTCCGGAGAGCTTTAAAAATACCTCTTAAATGATTGAAACTTCCAATAATCAAATGACTTTGACATGCATATTACATTTACATTTCTCAGACTATAGGTTGGTGAGTTGGTAGGCATCATCACCCCCCTTTCCAAAGGGAAAATTGAATTTCATCAAAGTTAAGGGACTTGCTCAAATTCATGTAGCTATAGAAACCAAGCTAGATCTGGTATCCAGATTTGGCTGGTTCCAGGCTCATGCTTTTCCCACCATCCACTGCTCCTCTGGTAGAATTAAAAAACAAACAAACAAACAAACAAAAACCTCTACAATTTAGTCCAGCCCTGGGGCCTCTCCCCCACCCTGTACTAATCACAGCCAGAGCCCCTTTCCCCCTTAAATCCAAGGTTCCCAAATGAGGATAGACATTCACACCTTCCCACTTAACAAGGCTGTTGGCGGGATTAATGAGCTAATGTTTGCAAAACACTTTGAGCTTCAAGAAAAGCCAGGTGCCAAAGAACTACAAAGGGTTATTAAGAGGGTAGACTTTAAATCCCCTTAACAAGCTCCCTCCCCTCAGAGCTAATCTGGTGTGGATCCCCCTTTTCCCTCTTAAAACCCTGGATAGTTGCTCACTTCTGTATCTTGAGGATGAGAGTGATTTCTCTTCTGTTCACTCCATTTCTGGGACTCTCACTGCTTATAAATCCTTGAATCACAGGTATTTTAATATGACATATGGAATCCTTATAATGTTTAGAATCCTATTGTGATAAGGGCATCTACCCCAACTCTTCATTGTATAGATGGGGACAAAGGCTCCAAGAGGAATAGGAGCATACCCAGAGACTAGTGGCCAGGTGGGCATAGAGGCTGTGAGCCTCGAGTTACCCACTGCCCATGCATTCAGGAGCAAGCCTGGAGGGGCTCATACAGCCTGTCCCTCACTCCTCCTGCAAGGTCAATGGCATCCCTGTGAACTGGTGCTGGGTCTAGGCTAGCAGGGCCCCCAAAGGCATTCAGCCAGTCCCAGCCCAGGTCTAGATCCCAGATGGGGGAAAGCAACATGGTGGACGGAAAGAACACAGATGTGGGCTCACACCACCCTAAGCTTCATCCCCAGGCCCCTCCCTTTGTAACTATGATCATGGGCTGGAAATGGTCCGTGGGCTCTGGTTTTCTGATGCCTGTTCTGAAGCACAAATCTGAGCTTGTCACTTCTGTGCTCAATGCCCTTCAACTGTCCCTCCACTGCCTGTAGGAATAAGGCATCCATTATTGGTTGGATGTTGTCTGCCTTTTTCAATATGGATGTTGTCTGCCTCATCTCTTGCCCTAAGCATTTCTGCCCAGCCCATGATTCCTTGAACATGTCATGTTTTCCTCATCCCTGCTTCTTGTTTTGCCCCGTGCCATTCACTTTTCTCCCCAGAATACCATCCCCATCTCATTGGCCTGGAGAACCCTTTTAGTCAACCCCAAGTTCAAAAGTTCCCCTCTCCATTGACCTTTCTTGACATTCCTGCACCTGTAAGTTATTTCCGCTACACACATGTATATGTGCAGGTGCCGGGGGACCCGACCGAAGCCAGGGAAGCAGGGATGAGCAGGACACGCTGCCCTCACAGAGCCGACTTGTCCCCACATAACTCTAAGAACGTCATGATAGAGGACAGAACGGACTGCTGGGAAAAACAGAGGAGGATCTGGGCATCGGGGTGGGGGTGGGGGTGTGTGGGAAGGAAAGCTTCCTGAAAGAGGCAAGTGCGAAGCTGGAGTCTGAAAGGCACATGAGACATGGGATCTGGCCAGCGGTGGATGGAGGATGAGGAGTAGAGGGGTCCAGGCAAGGCAGCAACATGCACCTCGATGAAAGGAGTCTTGAGAAGGCTTTAGGTTTACCTGCCTGGTACGCTGTTTGCCTGTCTCCCCATCAGGATAACAAATCCTCCTCACACACTAATGGGGAGAGCAGAGGAGAGCACAGGCTGGAGACCCACAAATGATGGCCCAACACCACTCAATGATATGGTTTATGAGGTAGGGTTGGTTTTGTTTTTTTTTAAAATGGTTAAAAAAAAATTAACAAGGGGCGCCTGGGTGGCTCAGTCATTAAGCGTCTGCCTTCGGCTCAGGTCATGATCCCAGGGCCCTGGGATCGAGCCCCGCATCGGGCTCCCTGCTCTGCAGGAGGCCTGCTTCTCCCTCTCCCACTCCCCCTGCTTGTGTTCCCTCTCTCGCTGTGTCTCTCACTGTCAAATAAACAAATAAAATCTTAAAAAAAAAATTAACAAAATATTTTGTGACACATACAAATTCTGTAAAATTCAAATTTCAGTGTCCATAAAGATGGTTTCATTGGAACACGGTCACGCTCCTTTGTTTTTGTATTGTCTATGGCTGCTTTTATGCTATGGCAGCAGAGTTGAGAAGTTGTGCCCCAGAACAGACAGCCCACAAAGCCTCGGATACTTCCTACCTGGCCCCTTACAGAAAATGTGTGTAGATGCCTGGCTTAGGCCATGGAATCCGACTGCTGGGGATCAAATCCTGACCCCGCTTCCTACGACTCACAGGACACGGGGCAATACTCTTAACCTGTCTGTGTCTTTTGTTTCCTCGCCCATGGATTAAAACTAGGGCTCTTATGAAAACTGAGTTAGCATGTCATTAAATATGAAATATTTAGTATAGTGTCTTGCATGTAGTTAAGTACTCGATAAATGTTAATTATTACTATTGAGGCTCCAGAGCCCAGCAGTGGGCTTGGCACACTCTATTACTCCAAGGATATTTATCGAAAGAATGAATGAGTGAGTAAGTGCATGGAGGTGTGTTCTGCCTCACCTGATTCTGTCTAGCCTTTTAAAAAGGCAGGGAAGGGAACCCTGGCCTCAGACTGCCTTATTCCACTCGCCTTTTCTCTTGCCAGCACCCTCAGAGCATCTGCTAGCAATCTGGGTCTTGTGGCATTTTCCTTCTTGTGCTGTTAATTTTTAAATAAATTTTCAGGCTCTGGATGATGGAGGGAAAAGCAGAGGGTGAGGGGAGGGAATCCATAAAGTATGGACAGTGGGGAGCCATAATTGTGGGGTTTCTGCACAAGAGATCATGTTTCCAGAGAGTAGGGGGCCCCCAACATCAACAATTTCTACAAGAAAAAGAGAAGGAATCACCATTTCTCAGAGCCGCCTTGTGAGTCCCATAGGGAAATGGTCCTCTTTCGCATTTGGACTTGTTTCAGCCTCCCAGGGAAGCAAGCACAAGGGCCCCAGAACAGAAAACCAGCGTCGCTCATTTGTAAGCTGAATGCTTCTGTGGCTGTAAGGCTCCACTGTGGCTTGGAATAAGGCTCCTGTCCCCAATGAGGCATTTGTCCTTAAAAACCAGCCCAGAATGCTCTGAACACCAGCAGATCTCTGGACTCATCCTTCAGGGCAAGGGTTGTCTCTAAATTGACTGGCACGCCAATGATGCTGAGCCTCGCCTGTTTGGGGTCATTCCAGACCCTGCTTCTAGCTTTAGTTTCTACATTCATCCTAACATCAGTTTGAGAGTTGCTCAAAGGATAGAGTCTGAATTCATGTCTGCCTTGCCTACATATTCCCAAAAGGTAACACAGACCATAAGTGTAGGTGCCACCCAGCATGTGTTGACTTGGAAAACACACACACGCACACAGAGCTAAAGAATCCTCAATGTCCTGAATCTCCAGAGGCCAAGACCTGTCAGAAGAGAAATATCGCAGCCTGTGGGTCGACCCGTGTTTACTTCCACCTTCCTTCCTTGTTTTCAGCCCCACTGCCTATCCTGAGATGGGAAAGCATGCAGCGTATGACTCTTACTCACTCACCTCCTGGTACATCGAGAACTGGAATCTCGCTTCAATGGTAATTACTATGATTATAGTTCCCTGTGGAACTCGTAGGGTGAGCTCCAAACACAGTTCCTCAAGCTTTTCAAATCACTGCGTCGATTTGCTTATGAAAGGCAGTTCTAATCAAAAGGGGTAATTACAATATTAAGTGCCAAGCCTTGGTGTGCAAACTCTTGAGTCATAAGATATTAAGCCTAATTTAACTCCACTGAAGGAGGCGTGCAGCATCATGCACTCAGCTTTCACAGTTGAGGTGAGCCCAAGCTGAAAACTTCAGTCCAGGAAAGTGGACAAATTACTTGATCTATTAGCCCTTCAACGATCATGGATTATACGAGCCAGAGCACCTGCCTTAGGGAGCTGTTTCTTCTCTGAAATCCTCATGCTACAGGGGTTGCTAAGCAAGATCCCACCCTGCCTTACAAAACTCTCAGTTTTTTGGCTGTAACCACACTTAGACCTGGCCCTGGGCCTGTAACCACCCATTCATTCATTCATTCATTCATTCATTCATTCATTCATTCAATATAGAGAGAGATTCACAGTCTGCCAGGTCCTGTGCCAGGCACTATGGAGGCTAAGAGAAATAAACCAGACATGCCCTGGGTCTTCGAGAAATTCACCATTGGTTTGGGAAGGCAGGCTCACAGACAGATGATTAACTCACAACGTGAAAGTGCTGTAGTAATAAAAATGTTCAGGAGGAAGAGAAAAAGGAATTCCCCAGCCTATCTTGACACAGTCAGACAGGCTCCTAGGGGAGCTACCACCTGAGCTGATTCTAGAAGGTTGCATGGGCAGGACAGGCTGTAGGGTGTCCCAGGCAGAGGGACCACCTCTGTCATATAAGGTGTGACAGAGTGAAAGAAGTCTACCTATTTCAGGAAACTATAAATAGTTCACTGCGATTTTTAAGAATAATATGTCCACATCCATGCATGTAGACACAAGTACTTGGACAGAGGCCATGAAGAGGCCCAAGAGAGGGACAAAGGAGCTAGGAACAGGATGAGTCTTAGTGGTCCGATGAGGGCCATTCTAAGCCCTTCTCTCAAGTGCCATATTTTGAGGGAATTACGCAAAAATATGGTGGCAATCAAGCAGACTGCACAAATTCAGGCCCTGACACACACCCCACCCGTAGACATAACCATCTCACCCCACAAAGCACGCAGGTGCTCCTGCTGGGTGTGGCAGCACCCGAATGGATAGTACCGTTTTGCACACACAGAAAACGACCCAAGTGCTCTCAGGGACACACCCTCGTCTTACAGCCACGTCTGACCTGGGGTTCATTAGCAGCAAAGGAAGTTTTCCCATAAAATGAGCAGAGTGATCAATCATACTAGCTGATAGAGTGATCAGCTGATGAGTGTACATGCTGCTCCTAATCACCTGTTTTCATTAGCAATTGAGTCATCCTTCAATTTGGCAAAGGCACTGAAAAGAAAGACAGCGCACATTTGAATCTGTTTAGTTCAGGACTTTTGATTTGTGTTGTTTACAAACATGCAACCAAAGGTACCAGGAGGAGAAGGAGAAGGAGAAGAAAAGAGGCATTTATTACATACTCTTGATGTTCCATGCTCTTAATATTTTTAAAAACCTAATAATCAGAGCAATACTTGTGGTGGAGAAATTGTGATTCCTGTTTTAAAAATGAAGACACAGAGGCTCAGGGAGATTAAATAATTAGCTGAAGTCACCCAGGTAGTCAATGAAGCATGAAAACGTAAGGCAGTCCCACCCCTATCCCTGGCCCCTTGCAAGAAAACCCTGCTTTCTCTTCTGATAAAAACAGTGGAAGATAATTACATTTTTTTTCTCATCAGATAAATCATTTAAGTAAATCATTCCATATTTCATTAAACTGATTATTTTTGTCAAAGTCAATTGTGGGCCTGCTTGAGACATGGCCCACAAGATTTGCAGAACAGTGGGTATGTGTCATTGTGTTCCTTCCACGAGAACCCAAGTGAGACATGTTTGAACCAGCCACCATGTCTGCCACTGGTCCTGAGCCATACTACTCACCATGTTAACTGATACATGGCAACATTTAGAAAGGAGACATGCTGTGGATCCTCAGCGGAGAAGGTTCTGGGGCTAAAGAGGCCAAGTTCATGAGCCTGATCTTCTCTTGGTCTAATTAGCTTTGCCATATTCTTCTCTTGCCGGATTATAAGAGAGGCTGGACAGAAAGTGCCCTGTTCTACACAAATCCATCCATCTATAGGAATAATCATTCTGACCGTGGGGTCAATGACCAGGATCTCAACCCGTGTGGGCCTCATGATCTGAGACACAGAAATGAAGCATCTGGACCATCCTCAAGGCTCGAGACTTCCAAAGTAAAGCTTGGTAGGTAGTCTCTTGCCCCCTTTGGGTTAGTAACAACTGGAGATTTTTCTTGGCTTCATCAGGTTGGAAGGATGAGAGTTTTTCTTTAAGCTGCTTGAATGAATAAATAATTGCCCAGAATTCCTTTTTTTCCATTTGAGACTTTTCTTTTGTTACTTAATGAATGATGGCAATAATTAGCTGGTGCTTTGCTCACTACTTCCTAAGGTCATGAGTAAAGCTAATAATCTCTCTGTCCTTATTTAGAGCCACTTCTTCCTCAGCAATGGTAAAAAAAAAAAATAACTGTGAGCTTTCTTTTGATTTCTCTCCATTTCAATTCCGAATGAGTTAGAATACGAGGAAAGTATACTCTTGCTCCTTCTGGCTCAACAGTTTAAAAGCCTGACTAAGAGAATCCCATCCCAGGAATATAGCAGTGCTGCTGAGTGCTTCCTTGGGAGGTTTTCGGAGAGGCTTAAAGATTTAGCAACAAGGTTATACTGGGTCGTACTATTCAGACCTTTCTGATAGCTGACTTCCTGGGAAACTGGATTTGGATTTGCCTGTCATTTCCAGGCTTTACTATATAGTGGGGAAAGAGCGGTGGGAAATTTGCCAAATGCCAATGTTTCTAGACTCAGGTCTGCTCCAGTCAGTGGTTCAGTGACCTTGGATTGTTCATGCCCACCCTCTGAACTTCAGTTTTCTTCTCTGTGAAGTAAAAGGTTGTGCCAGAAAGCTTCTCTTAGTTACAAAGTCCTGCGTTTAATAATACAGCAAACATTTATTGAGCTTCTACTTTTTGGGTGACATGGTGCTAAGTGCTACAGATAAAAAGGTGAATCATAAGTGGTCTTATCTCTTGAGTTTTCTGGATCTAGGGGGAGAGGCAGATACAGGTACTGTTGATATAATGTGTATATTGTCTTAGAAATTTATATGATTTATTATTCTATGAAATGTTCTCTACATGGACAAAATGGCTTTTGAATCAATGGAGTAAGAGAAAATTATGCTATAGGGGGGTCCAGCATGAGAGCTGGAGTCCAAGCTTATGGAAAAATTGATTTATTTGGGGACACTCATTCAGTTCTCAATGTTGTTGTTTTTACTTTAACACAGCAGAGTCTACTGCATAAAGGCAATGACGAGCTATGGAAACAGAAGCTCTGTAAACAAGCCTGTTATTAATTATTATCATAATGATCTGAACAAACCTGCTGAGCTTTTTGATGTTTGCTCAACTTCAAGGATTAAGATGCAAATCGGGGTGTGATTTCTATCATTGCTGCATTAGGATCTATGGTCCATTAATCCCAGCTACGAGTGACCAGAGGTAACCTCAAATAGACACCCCAGGAGGTGAAATGCCCCCTCTCCTGCCCCCTCCCCTAGCTCACATGAAACCTGGGGAAAGGTTTTCTGGATGGAATTCAGCCAGAATGGTGTACTTTGCCTCTACTCCAGAGTCATCAAAAAGATTTTCCTAGTGCTTCCCTTCAAGTCGAATCCCCAGTGGCCATGGGAACTTGCCAAACAAGATACTTTCCAAGAGGAATATCTACACAACAAAATTTCTAAAAGATGAAAGAAAGTGGGGGAGGGGTACTCAAACATAAAAACTCCAGGCATGAACCCAAGATCTAAACACATGGCAAAATGATATCCGGGGACTACTTCTAGTCCTTTAGGAAACGAGACCTAGGTTCAGAGCTCAGCCCTGTTCCTGCTTTGTGTATCACCTGAATGAATGGTGGGGTAGCTAGGACCATAGCATTTAGAAACAGATAAATGTCTGGGTTCTGTTAAGTGCTTTCATGACCTGGCTCACAAAACCTCATTTCTTGAAAATGAGAATATTAATATATATGTTCCTTGTAGGCTGGTTGTGATATAACAATATCTCTGTAACCATTAAGTATACGTCGGAAGGAAGGTGTCTCACAGATGGGAGCTGTCTGTGAGCTCAGAGCAAAGGCAATGGAGGCAAACACACCACAGTTATAAGCCCCCTGTTACCTCTGCCCACTCTCTGCCTCCCAGGAGCATGCAGCAGGATTTCCCTGCTTTCCAGACTCTATCACTCAATTTCACTTGCACCGGGGATCTGACCATGCTGATGGGCTAGCCTGGGGAATAGGGTCTAGCCTAGGATTTGAACTCCTCTGAAGCGGGTGAGGTGATAATGTCAGGAGGTCAGATCCTTAACACTCTCAGGGTCTTTCCCCAAAGTAGATTCCTTACTTTTTACTATCTAGATCAAATTATTCATATACTTCTACCACATCCCCTGTGAAAAGCTTCCCCAGTGACTCCAGTCTCCTTTAGGACAGACATCAGCCAGTGGCCAATAGGCGTCTGCAATTTTATGGAGTCCTGGGAATACCATCCTTACGCCTGCCCCACAGCGACCCTTCCCCATGTCAGGCCTTTGTTTCAGAGACTGAGAAACAGACCACGACCATGAAAGAAGCCCAAAGAGGCTAAGAGAATTGTTAGCAGAGTGTTACAAGGAAATGAGAGGAAAATATAAAAGCTATACGAAACAAAAGCGTAAGGGATGCCCCATCTCTTAGCGCACAAGTAAGAGTTTTGTAAACTGTCAGGTGTCTGTGCAGATGGATTGGGTGGGTGGGGGGGGGCGGCTGTTACACCACGTGATGTGAGCTCTCCTGGTCTCCTGCATCAGGGGTCTGATAGAGCGGGCTCCTTGGGAAAACCCGGGACTCTAATGGACAGCCGGGTTGCAAGCTGTCTTCGAGCTAACTGAGGGAAGATGACTCATTTCAGATAAGCAAAGGGGATGTCTCCTTTTTATCTTTTTGCATCTATCCCACCCTCTCCGCAGGCCCAGCAGAGTACCCGACCTAAAGTAGGCAGCCCGTGAACTAAGAATTTTCTCTCATTCTGTTAGTTTCCTGGGTACTCCTAAAGATCCTCCACATTATCTTCTATTCCTCTAAACATCCTTCAACATCCCTTTTGTGATTTTTTTTTCTGAGAGAAGGCTACAGCTCACTTTTAAGAGACCATGGGCCATGCAAACTATGCTATGCCTAGTGGTTCCTTTAAGACAACCAGGAATCTACCTGCCGGGGCTGTTCCCTTAAAGGAAGTCTCCCTTTAAATCTCTCGGTATACACAGCTTGCATGTGTGAACATATGCTCAGGTCCCATGTTTGATGGAAATGGCACTGAATCATTTTGCAACAAAGGAAGGGCTTTGGATGCTTTGGGGGGGGCGTGGCTGAGTGGCAGGATCTGGGCAAACCAGTTGAATGGGTGTGTCCTCGAAGCAGCCAATGGCCTACTCTGGAAGGAACTGGCCCAGAAACCAGAAGGAATTATGATTACAGACAATCTAAAGCATTTCTGCCCATAATGCTGGGATGCCACATTCTTTCCAACACACGGAAAGAGGATCCTAGCCAGTGGACGGCCTGTAGCTCACCAGAGAGAGAGTTACCCACACCTTTCTACTTCAACCCTCCCAGCCAAAGCGCTCTTCATCGAGCTTCTGACTAGCCATTTCAGGTCTTCTCTTCAAGGAGCCCCAGTGGTTCCCAGAGTTGCCTTCAGGTCAATTGTAGGAGCAAGGAGACAGGAAGAGATGGTTTTTGAAGTCCCGACTTCAGCTATATATAGCAGCTCTGATTTTGTTCTGTTTCATGTCTTGGGATTCTTTTAATGATTTTAAAAAAAGAGTACTGCTTTAAAAACATTCAAAAACAATTTTCTTCTTTCTCCCATTCATTCATTCATTCATTCATTCATTCATTCATTCATTCATTCATAGACAAACTGGGTCCAAGAGATGAAAAGTGAACCTGATCCCTTCAAGGTCACCAAAGATTTCCATGTTACCAAATTCAACCCTCTTCCTAGTAGATCTCTTGACAGCATCTGACCCAGTTTACCAATCTCTTTGTTTTGAAACATTTTCTTCCCTTGGCTTCCAAGAACATTATCTTCTGGAGTTCATCCTTCGACACTGGCTGCTTCCCTCTGGTATCTTTTGCTGGGCCCCCACATGCCCCCTCCAAATACAGTCCTTTCCAGGGCTCTGCTCTGGGATCCTTCTTTGACTGTATGTTCTTCCCAGGTGATTACACCTGCTCTCATAGCTTGAAATGTTGTGTGAATGCCAGTGATTCCTGCTTGCATATCTACAGTTCTGACCTCTTCCTCTGAACTCAAGACTTGTATATACAACTTCCTGTCTTTTCCACTTGGGTATCTACTAGGCATCTTAAACTTAACATTTTGAAGACAGAAAGTCTTGAATCTCCCACCTCCAGTCTATACCTGCCCCTCTGTCCCCATCCAGTAACTGGCAGCCTTCCATGCCACCTGGGGCATGAACTGGAGTAGTATTCCTTGGTGTGGAATGTGTTGCCAACAGGATTGCCTCAAACACGGTGGGCAACAACTTAGGAATGCTTGATTCTCCTCTTTCTCTAACCCCTACATTCAATTGATCAGCATCAGGACTCTGGTCATCAAGTCCAACTTCCCAGACACCATCTGAACTCGTGCTATTCACAATGGAATAGCCTCTTATCTGGTCTCCTAGCTCATTCTCCTGCTTCTACTTATCTCACAATCCATTCTTTCTTAGACTCTTCTAAGAATGTAAGTCAAACCGTATTACTCTCCTGCTCAAGACCTTCCAATGACCACCTGTTGCGCTTAGTCTAAAATCCATGCTCCTTCCTTAATGACCTCAGGTGGTTTTACTCTTCCCTCCCTTCCCAAGTTCCAGGCACAGGGGCTTTCTTCTGATCCCTGGAGCACTCCAAGTTCAGTTTCACATGGGACCCTTGCAGTAGCTGTCCCCTCTGCCTGGACCCTTCTTCCCCTAGGCCTCAAACTCTCAATGTTCTTGCTGGCCTTCAGAAATGCCTTCCTTGACCTACTTTTTAAATGTAGCCTTTCCAGGTACTTTCTCACATGTTTTCTTATTTTATTTCAATCACAGCATTAAATTATCCAACTTTTTCTGCTTTCTGTTTCTCTTATTCACTGTTTGATGCACTGTCTCCCTCCACTCGAGGTCCCTGAAAATAGGAACCTTGCCTACCTGGTGCAATGCTTTCTCCCTGGCCCCTAGAACAGTACCTGGCACATAACTGATATTCAGCAGGAAAATCCTTAGCAAATGAATGAAAGTGACTTGTCTGAGGACTCACAGCCCCTGGTAGAACTAAGACTCTGGATCAGGCTGCCAGACTCCCACTTCACAGAGGGACTCATGAGACTGACTTCAGGTTTCTGTTCAGGACAGAATGTTTTATGGACTTACGTAATGTCTTCCTTCCCATGGAGCTAAATAAATAAATAAATACAGTTCCCTGAGATATAATCTCTGGAGTCATGGGGCTATTTTACTGCCTTGAAAATAATCTACTTGTTCAATAAACCTTTATTGAGGGCCTATTACACAGAACTGTCAGGCACCAGGGACATAGGCATGACTAAGGCACAGTCCCCACCCTCTTCTCTAGACAAGGAGACACCTAAGCAGATGATGACAGGATTCAAATTTTAGTGGGCAGAATAATAGCTGCCACACACTGAGCATTTATTATGAATGGGCACTCTTCTGGAAGTTTTGTGTGCTTAACACATCTATTTCTGACAGCAAGCTTATGGGGTATTTACTATTACTCTCCATGTGTTACAGCTGAGGAAACCAAGGCATAGGTTAGGTGATTTGCTCAAGGTCAGAGAAGGAGCAAATACTGAGCTGGGCTTCGAACCCTGTGGAGTGCATCTTTGTGGTCACTATGCCGAACTGCTTCTCTCGTGGGGGTGCGTGGGAAGTGAGCATAAGGCATTGTTCCTTCTATCCCTGGAGGCAAGGGAGATGCGGGGAAGGCTTCACTGTGGAGATGACATTTGAGCTTGGATCTTGAAGGATGAGAGAGGACTCCCCCATGGGAGACCGCGAGATAGAGGGCACTGCCCTTGAGCTGGGAAAGGACCTGACGGTCTCAGAAATCTGATGGTGTTCCGGGCAGCTGGTACAAGGTGAGGGGCAGGAAGGGATGGCAGGTAAAGCCGGAGAGGAATGCAGGGGCCAGGGTGAGAGCTTGCTTCTCCTGCAGGGGAAGGAGTGTGAGTTTTCAGTCCTTGGCAATGGGGGAGGGGGCAAGTGGGGATGGCCAAGCTGGTGAATTACACATTCTAGGCTTGCTTTAGAAATGCTGCAGGGTTCATGCAAAGGGAGGGCTGGGAGAAGCGGAGAAGGTGGTAGAGAGCCTAGGAAGCGCTTGCAGTGGTCCGGGCAGCAGGTGCAGAGGGTCTGCCTGGCTCTCGAAGGGGAAATTGGGGAGTCTGAGACTCCCTGTGGAGGGACAGTGCCTGCCTGAGGCATGTGTGGGCCATTTCTCCAGCCACCAGGGAGTCTCACCGGCCCCTGGCTCAGCTGCTCCACCCTCTGACTCTGGGCTCTGGGGACAGAGTCTCCTTGGCCCTGCGGTGGCTGCAGTCCCCGCTAGGAACCAGCTACCATCTTCCGGGTTATGACTGCACCTTTGCTAAGCCCAGAAGTGATGTCAGTGCATTTTTGTCCCACCTGTCCGTCACTGTTCTTTCGCAACAGGATTTACAGACATTCTGAGGTCATACAGAACATGTTAACGTGTTTGGTAGATTAGTATCATTCTGAGGTTGCTCTGTTTGTTCACAGGGGATGAGTTCTTTTGGTATTTAGACAAGAAAGCACCAGAATTATCATGTTCTTACATGGAAATGACCAGAGAAGAAACTCTCACTAGCCATGGACCTTGGCAGACCACCCCTTGCCCTCAGGAAGAGCAGTAGTTCAGATTTCTCCCATAGCACTCAGAATCAGTAGAAAGAAGGATTTGGGGTTTTGAGTTTTTTTTTTTTTTTTAATGAAGCTATTTCTGCCTCTCAAGTTTATTAAACTGGTCACAATGAATTTTTTATTTATTTTTTTAACATTTTATTTATTTGAGAGAGAGAGAGAGAACATGAGTTGGGGGGCAGAGGGAGAGGGAGAGGCAGGCTCCCCACTGAACAGGGAGCCTGATGTGGGGCTCGATCCCAGGACCCCGGGTTCGTGACCTGGGCTGAAGGCAGATGCTTAACCGACTGAGCCATCCAGGTGCCCCACAATGAATTTTTTATAAGAAAAAAATCCTAAATATAAAGAATTCCACTGACCTTCCGGGTGTAAGAGTTGTTCTCTGTGGTGAAAACCTGACTGGAGCCAGCTGTGACCAAGATGTTTCCTTATCAATTGTCCTGCCATGCATAGAAATTGCCCTTCCATCACCTTCCCCTGCCCCTCCTCACCTGAGCATTTCAAAGAAGCTTCCCTGTGTCACAGGTGCAATCATCTGGGAGTTTAGAGGAGGGAGGGCTGACGGTGATTCGCTCCCAGTATACCCTGATAGTTTTAAAGAAACTCTATCTTTTTTCTACTAACCACCTGGAAGATGGGATATTATCTTTATTTCAATTGCTGAACCCAGTGCCTAAAAATATAGTTGCTATCAATACGGTGATTTTAACAAAATCTCACTGTCATCAACTTGGTTGTTTTTGTGAGTCAGTGTTATTTTGTGATTCAGCCTGCGCAACACATGCTTGCAGGGAGCTGCAGAGGTTTTCAGACTTGGGCACCTTTTACCAGCCTGGGGATTCCACAGATCTTACCACATTAGGGACAGATGTGAGCCATGATGCTGGAGCTCAGTGCGCTGGGGGGCTGTTGCAATAGATTAAATTGGGGTTGGAATTGTTTAAGGCAGAACTTTTAAAAACATTTAAAAAGTTTGAAACACAAGTTGTAGGAGATGTTTTAAGGAAAAAAAATTCCATTATGTATGAACTTTTTTTTTTTTTTTTGGTCTTGGAGAGTCACAATGCAATAAAGAAACTGTGTTTTGTCCAGTTTTCTTTACACGTGGCATCTGCTTATACTTGTGATAACCATAGAACCATGGTGCATCTGTGCATCTGTGTGTGTAACAGTGCAAGAAATTTGCATGAATGATTTTTTTTTTTTTTTTAAGAGAGAAAGAGAGTGTCAGTGACAGGGAGGGGCAGAGGGAGAGAGAAAGAGAGAATCTTAAGCAGGCTCCACGCTCAGCATGGACCCTGATGCAGGGCTCGATCTCATGGCCCTGAGACCACTATCTGAGCCAAAATCAATAGTCGGATGCTTCACCAACTGAGCCACCCAGGCGCCCTGCAATGAATGATTTTCTAATGTTTGCCTAAAAAATGCAAGATGCAAGACCACTGTCCTATGTGTGGATGTTCCATTTAGGTTATATTGCCATTAGTTCTTTTCCTATGGATTTTTCAAAGCTTCAGGTCATAGGTTGTAAGTTCATTTTCATGACTCTTTCTAGTGTCACTACCTCCCATACCATGGCATTTTCCTTCCTCATCAAATTTGTGGGACGAATGGTCTAGGTTTTCTCCTATCTCCTATTCACCTTCCACTTGCTAGTTAATTACACTGCACCACCAGCAGGCCCCTAACACTGCTCTCTTGTGCCACCAAAAAGAAGCTTCATGCCAATTCCAAAGATTCTTCTCAGGTGCCTTTACCCTTTCTGAGCCAATCAATAATGTTACAAAATAATTCAACTCTGGGAATGCCATCTCCCTCAAGCTTTTAGAATATTAAATTACCTTTCCTAGTATCTCATCTATCCCTTCTTTGCCTCTATGCATCACACTTGTTTCCTCCCTCATCCAAATAGTAAATGAGCTACCTATTAAACATTTGTTATTCACTTTACACGTTATTCACTTTCATTTCACCTTCACAATGGAGATTGGCTGCAGTGCTCCATTTTACTGTTGAGAAACCAAGGTTCAAGGAGCTCAAGATAACTGCTTAAGGTCACGCAGCTAATAAGTGGCAGATAAAAAAATGCATTTGGATTTGTCAAACTCCCAATTCTGTATTATTTTCTCTACTCCTGTATCTTAAACTGGGGTATGAGTATCCTGGATGAGGGGGCAGGTAAAGCTGTGGAATCTACTAGATTATCTATACCGCTTAAGCATTATGGGGAGAAAGTAAATACTTTAAAGTATTTTCATGGTAAAACAAGCCAATCCATAATATGTGCTAAAATACATATTTCAAAAGAACTTTTTAATTAAGTAGGCTCCACGTCCAGTGTAGAGCCCAATGCAGGGCTTGAACTCATGACTCTAAGATCAAGACCTGAGCTGAGATCAAGACTCAGATACTTAACTGACTGAGCCCTCCAGGTGACCCTCAACAGAACTTTTAAGATGAAACTTGCAACTGCAATGAAATGTGTCCTTTAGAAAAAAGATTTTATTTATTTATTTGATACGGAGAGAGAGAGTGCAAATGGGGGGAGGAGCAGAAGGAGAGGGACAAGCAGACTCTGCACTGAGTGTGGAGCCTAACGCAGGGATCAATCTCATGACCCTGAGGTCATGACCTGAGCTGAAATCAAGAGTCAGATGCTTGACCAACTGAGTCACGCAGGCACCCCTGAAATGTGCTTTTTGCATTAGCTTTGAGCCAAGTACCTAGAATCCCAAAGATATCAGTTTATTCTTATTTACCATCCAGGCTACACCAAAGAAAATACACTTTGCTCATACCTTGCTACTCCCCATTGCAAGAACCGTTATGTAGGGTTCTAAGCTCAGTTCTTGTTCCTAAACATTCCTGTAGGGACTTCATTCATCCCACGGTTCTATCGCTAGCTTGTATTCTCTCTTTTGATGTATGCCACTGATTCACTTATTCTTTCCTCCATGAGAACTTTACTGTACATCTTTTAACTTACAGGACATCTCTATCTCCATGCGTGTCCAGAAATAGCAAACAAAACATTTAAAAATGACATTCCTTATGTATCCCTCCCAACATGCTCCTTCTCCATGAATTTTGCTGCTGTTTTCCCAATCATTCCTACTTGAAACATTGTGCAGACTCCCTGGTAATCCACATTGGCCTTATCCTAACATCTGTAGAGTTTGGAATGTCAGTTGCCTGGTGGTTGGCCACCCTTGGTCAGTCCCTCTTTAGACCTTGTTTAGCTCAGTGGTTCTCAAACGGGCAATTTTGTCCCCCAAGGAACAGCTGGCAATGTCTGGAGACATTTTTGGTTGTCCCAATTGACATCTGTTGGGTAGAGGCCAGGGATGCTACACTGCTAAACCTCCTACCATGCACAGGACTGCCTACACAACATTGAGCTCCAACAGTCAAAATTGTGGTTGAGAAACATTAGCCCGGTCTATGAGAAAATGTTGCTCACTGGGTTCTTTCCCTCTGTTCCTACTTCACCCTCCATTTGGTTGCTGGCATGGGTCATGCCACCATTGAAAACTTTCAATGGTTCCTAGCAGATCTCTCATCCTGTCATTCAAGAATCTCCAAAATAGTTCTACTCCCTCCCTTCATAGCATACTGCCATAGAATGCGTAATTGCAAACTCTGGTAAGTGCAGGGAGCCATGAGAGTGTGTAAAAGGAGGAACTGAGGTAGTGGTAGAGAGGCGAGGGCAGGAGGAACGAGGAAGGCTCCCAAGGGCAGTGATGATAAACTGAGATCTGAAGAATGAGTTAAGTGGGTGAATTAAGATGTGAAAAGTGCTCCCTGGGGAGGACCAAAGTATGTCAAGGTTTCTGAGCAGAAAGGAGCATGGAGAGTATTTGAAAGACAGAAGCACCAGTATGCCTGAAGCCTAGAAAGCAAGGCAGAAAGTGGCTCAGGATGAGTCTGCAGAGGTACCCTGGGCCTTGTAGACTGTAGCAAGAGATTTAGTTTTATGCTAAGATAAATTGGAGCTGTTGAGGGTTTTGAGTAAGGGAGTGATGTGCTGTGTGTGATGTGCTGTGATTTAGGCTATTGTGGGGAGAATGGATTGGGGGGAGGATGAACAGCAAAACTGGAAGGGAAGTGATCAGTTAAGAGTTCTTGCAGTAGCTCAGGCCTAAGGTGATAGTGGTGGGGATGAAGAGTGTGTGAATTTGAAGATATTTAGAGGGCAAAACCAGTAAGAATGGATTACATGTAGAGTGTGAGAGGGAGGCGTTGAGGACAACCCCTGGGTTTTGAGCTGCATGGATGGTGGTAGCCTGTCAAAGGCCACCTAATTAGCAAGCAGCACAGACAGGCCTGGCATCCAAGGCTTAGACCAATGACCCATGACACATCGCAGCTGCTTCCCAGTGGTTGTGGTTGATCGACTTCTGCCCCATTGCCTGTTGAAACATTATACCCTTGGATATGGACCTCATAGAAACGTTCTTCCCAAGGTGGAAGCTTCTAATAATCTTAGACTTGGAGTTGGGGGAGCTGGATTAAAATTTCTGCAGCATGGGCAGGCCACTCCAAATTGCTGAGCTGGCATCCTCACTGTGTCAAACACAGATCGTCAAAATACCCACTTCAAAGGTTAGTTCTGGGGACAGGGTGGTAGAAGGGAGCCAGTCTACAATGAGCACATTTGAACTTAAAGCCCGGGAGCCGCATTCATTCTGCTTCTCAAGTCATGGTTTTATCTTTTTCTCTATAGGTTGTTTTTGTGACATGTGGGCCAAAAGGAGCTTTTGGTTGGATCTTCTTGTTCTGGGGTCCCAGGTGAAGTCAGCTGCAATGTCCTACATGTTAGAGGCTCAGGAAATGTGTGCTGCAAAACTTGGCCCCACTCTGTCCCTCGCCGTCAGCACGTGGGCCACTAAATTGTTCTGTGTTTGAGGTCCAGACATAAAACACCGTAATTAGTTAAGAGCCTAAGTAAGGCAGATGGTCTCCAAGTTACAGTGTGTCAGAGTCACCTGTGGTGACTTTTTAAAAACACAGATTCCTGGGTCTTTACCACCCCATGTATTGTAATTTGGTAAGCCAGCATGTGGCCGAAGGATCAAATTTTCAGAAGCTCTGAAGGTGAAACTAAGGCTGGTCATGTAAGTGCTGCCCTGAAGGAAACAAGCCTAGAGTGTTGCTGATATGGCTAGGATTCTTTGAGGGCAGAAACCCTGTCTGGTTCCCTACACCAGGGCCTACTGGGGTGTTACACAAACATTTGAGCTAAATTGAATAAATCATTGAGTCTTGTTAAATTGAATTACTGTACCATGACCTTATTTTCCTTCCCATCCATCCCAAGTCAAATGTTGACAAGTCTGCTACGATTTTAGGAACAATGGATTTTAGAGAGAGGGGTAAGGTTCAGGAAAATGTGTGTGTGTGTGTGTGTGTGTGTGTGTGTGTTAGGAGTTATGGAAATCCCAGAGTACTACTGAGCAGGCTAAAAGGATTTGGGATTCTCATCCATGAGGACCTGCTGCTGATGGGACTCCATTCTAACTCTACCATTCACTGGAAGTTTTCATGGAGATATGAATGAAAAGTAAATGAAGCTAGGCCCAGGTTTAATAAGGCACTATCTCCCCCATGATGCATTCTCCCTGGGAGCAGGGAACCAGACCCTAGAGGTCCCCTCATGCTCTGAGGGCAGCACCCCAAGGGCTGTCAGCTTCCTCTGGACCACAAAGGCTTCCATTCTCTTGCCTGTGCAGCAGCTCATCCTCACATCTCCCTTCACATCTCCCTTCCTCCTGTACTGAAATCGTGTATTGCTTGTGAGAGTCAAATGTTACAACAGCTGGAGCAGAACATCCCACCAGGCTTGCTTTACTGCCACCACAGGCATGGCCTCTGACCAGCTTTCCTATATAGCACATGTCCTAATACATATCTGAAAAGCAAAACTTAAAACAAATCGTATACTTGGTAGACATATGATTTCAAAATACCATGTACAAGAGGATGTACTTACAGGAAACACAGAGTAAAGAGCAAAAAGGTCTTGAAAAGGACAAGGAAGGCAACTCTGGGGACTAGTTTTTTCCTTTATCCTAACCAATCTTCCCACTAGTGTTGATTCCTGTCACCTCACCCTTTATTCCCACAATCGCTGTCCCATTTCTTTCTTCCAGACTGGTTCATGCTTTCTAAAGGAACTTGATTTTGCCTGCAACCTTTGATTGATCATGGGGTCAATGTCAGCCTTTGCAAGGCCACCAGATGGACAGGAAGAATTTGGGAGCAAACAGAAGAACAAGGTTTGAGCCCTGGATTCCCTATGTGAGTGACCATGGATGACATCATCCACCCTAATAAATACCTATGTCATGCTCTATGCCTTCCAGAAGTGGAGTGAACATCAGAGCAAGGAGAAGAGTTTAGAACTACATCTGTGATGCAGAGGGAGTTAGAGGCCTGTTTTATTATTATTATTATTATTATTATTATTATTATTATTATTATTATTATTATTAGAGCAGGCCCTATGAGCAGGAGATAGGCTTGCTGGCTTAAAGGTTAACTTTAGCATCAGAATTCCTATTCCCCCTTTACAATGTTGGGGTTTTAAATAAAAGTGTGTTTGTTTTTCTTACTTGTATCCTGTAACTTTGTAAGGCACCCTACTGCATGTCTGAAAGTTCTGTGTAAACACATTTGTTGGGTGGGCAACTCGTATATGTGAAAAGCCATTGCATGCAGTTGATAGAGCGTTAGTGAGTCACACTAGTGATAACAATCTTTCTGGATATGATGTCACCCCTTGCATTCTGGGAGGGGCTTGTTTCCCCAAACCAATAGTTACTCAGCAGAAATCTCCTGTTTTTCTAAAATGTGGTCAGTTTTTGGATGAAGATAAAGCAGTTCTGAGATGCCATGGAGAGAGCAAGGCCATCAACCACTTTTCTTTTCTTGGAAATACAGTCTGTCTCCACCTACCTACCCCTCAAACTTCCCTGTCTGAATCCAGTCCATGCTCAGAACACACCCTCTCCTTTGCAAAGTACTTTGGAACATCAGCGCTTTAGGAAAAGAATAACCAAGCTCCCCAAGGTCCAGGCTACGACTCCGTGATCCTATTTGCCAGAGAGGTTGGATTGAAGAGCATTCTGGGTTCCACCCAACCCCACATAAGTAAGAAGTGTGTTCTCATACAGGACAAAGGGAAGGCACCCTATCAGACAGGATTTTACTGTCTAGGAGTAAACCAATGATTTAACCCGGACAGTGTGACCCAAAGAAACTACTACTCTATCAACCTGTAAACCCCATTTCTAACATTCTGGCACCAGCCTTATTATCCAAACATCCAGACTCTTAACAGTGCTCATGTTTGGCTTAGAACACGAGTCATTTACCAAGAGCTGCTATGCACCTTACGCTGTGTTAGGCACAAAGGAAAAGGAGAAAGCATATATTGAGTGCTGTGGAATGGCATCAGGTTCTGGAACACAGCAGTTGTTGAAAAGTGCTATTATCATTGTTGTTGCCATTGTAGTTTATTGTCGTCGTTGTTGTTGGGTGTCATTGTCCCTGGGCAAGTTCTCTATCTTGTACCACCAGTGTTTGACATCACTGATTATCCCCTTCTTAAACCTCTCTCCTCTTAGGTTCTCCTCCGACTTCTTGAATCATACTTCGTTTCATTTGTTTTTATAATACATATGTATCTAACTTACCTAGTGATCTATCTCTCTCTCACATATTATTCCCATCTCTTCTCTGGTTTCACTGTAATCTAGTCTGGATTATAGCAGAGACTTCTTTAATCTCTCTCTCTAGCCTGTGAGCCCCTTGAGGGCAGGGACCAAGGCCTATGTGTCTCCATATGCCCAGAGTCTGGTAGGTGCATATATGCCGAGTGCATATATGATCAGTGAATCAATAAATGAATGAATGGCCTAGCATGTTAATCTTTCCACCACTAAGCTTTCCTTCTCCAGCCAGTCATGCCCACTGCAAGCATAGCTACCTCCTGAAACTTCCATCTTTATTCACTTATTTCTTGCTCAAACATGTAAGTGTCTCTCCTTTACCCTGCAGGCCAACTTTCCAGCCACACCCATCCTGTTATCTTGTTCTGTCTAATGTCCTGTCCAATGCCACTTCCTACTCTTGTCTGCATAAATCCTGGGGCCAGGCAGGTTGGATTCCTGTCAGGCACTGAATTTTTGTATACTCAGTCTTTCTAGATCCTTGCTTATGACTTTCCAACCTTTCTCTCTGACTATCCAAATCTGACCCATCATTCAATGCCCACCGATCAGGTCCTAGCAACAATAGAGCCCATAAAAACACAGCCCCTTCTCAGAACTTCCCACACCCACACTGCCTCTGCTTGGCTCCTCATCAAATGCTGCCCTGCATTATTATCTGACAGTCAGTTCATAAGGTCTTGGTAGTAGAAGCCATGCCTTATGTTTCTTTTGGATCTGGACCATTTTTGAGGAGTCTTGTCAAAGGAGTCCTGTCAGAGTGAACTAAACGCAATATAAATTTTACAGAAGAGAATGCTAGAACATGTAAAGCTGAGTCTGGCCCTTCTTATTTCCATCGAATCACTAAATTTACTACTTTGGATATGCAGCAGATCAAAGCGAAGTGTCTGGGTCTCTAGTATATCTTGCGTAACATGGATCCTAATGATGATGATGAAAGTGGTAGCAGCTACCATATTTGATGAGTACTCACTGTTCTATGTGCAAGGCCTTGTGACAAGTATTTTAATATTTTAATTTCATCATAAAAATCCTTAGAAATATATTCTATTATCCCACTTTGCAGATGAGGAAACAAACCGAGGCTTCAGACATTTCTCAAGCCCATTTCTCAAGTATCAATCATAGACGTGGGCTCATGCCCAGTGCTAGATTCTGAAGATACAGAGATGAACCAGACAGTCTCTACCCTCAAAGAGTTTACAGACTAGATGGGAAGAGGAAAATTAAAAATTATGATTCAGTTTAATAAGTTCAATGCCAGAGTTAGTATTAGCCCTTCTTCTATCATATGGTCACCGAAGGCAGTGATCAACTCTCTCCAATGTCCAAACAATGCTTTACGAATCATGTCATCACTTAACTTCTGCAGTCTTCCTCCCAATAACCTATAATCCCAGTTTAGTCATGACAAAGCATCAGCAAATTTCGGTAGAAGGACATTGTAGAATATACCTGACCAGTAGTCCTCTAAACTATCAAGTTAATTAAAAACAAGGAAAGCCTGAGGAAGTCACAGCCAAGAGGAGCCTAAGGAGACACAATGATGAAATGTAATGTGGTGTCCTGGATGGGGTCCTGGGACAGAAAATGGATATTTCAGATAAAATCTAAGGTAATCTAAATAAGGTATGGACTTTAGTTAATAACAATGTACCAATCCCTGTTTATTAACGTACCATACTAAAGTACCATAATAATGAACATAAGATGTTAGCAATAGGGAAACTGGATATATGGGGACTCTCTGCACTATCTTCTCGGTTTTTCTGTAAATCTAAAACTGTTCTAGAATAGAAAGTCTACCAACAGATAATAATGTTAACCCTTAAAATAAGGGCTGTGACTGACTGTCAGGATAATGAGGCTGGTAAGGCAGGGAATCTGAGCAAAGGAGTCCATTTGGGTTGGGAGGTAAAGAGGGGAAGATGGTGAGCTTGGTTTTGGAGATCTTGTCTTGGAGAGTATGGTGGGAAGTCCACCTCTCTGATAGGAGCTGAGGAGCTTGATTCGGAGTCGAGGGGAGTGGGAGAGGAAACCTGGGGTGAAGAGTCATGGTGCACAGAGGTGGTAGTTGAAGCATTTGATGTCCTAAACACCATTTTGGAGATCAGCAGCCAGCAACTCTGTTATTACTGCATGATGGATGAGCCGGAGGAGGCTGGGGGAGAGCCAGTTTGATTATAACTGCAGAGAAGCTGGGGCCTTTCATCCTTGGGGGGAGCCAAATCATCCTTGTGGGCATAGGCGCTGGTTTGTTTTTTAAATTCTGGAAGGCATTTCCCGAGGCAAACTCTGGATATGATAATTATGCTGGTTAGTAAGTTGATCTCACCTCAATTGCATAGACAGGGATCCCACAACAAAATGCTTCTGTGGTATTCAATACATTGGCTTTCTTTGAAAAAGGAAGATTTTAATTCTTTCTTCTATAGTAGGTGTAGGGTAATTGTGTTAGATGAAACTATTTTGATAACCATCTTTCTCGAGGACACAGCACCTCAGTAGTTTTAAAAACCTAAGTTAATTAGATATCTGATGTTAACAAAAGCTTCCATTAAAAAAAAAAAAGGCTGCACCCCCCCCCCCACCAGACTCTTGCTATAGCAGAAGAGTCAATGCTAAGTACAGCTTTTCTCATCAAACTGGCACTTTTGTATAGTTAATCATAGATGTCTGCGGCCTCTGAGATGGAGGAGGCAACCCCTCCCCCCAACTCTTAACCCCAAGGATGAAAGCCCCATCACCAGGGTAAAATCTCTGCTTTTCACGTGATAATCCTAGTGAGCTGGGTCTTACATATACTAAGATATTAACTTTGCTTGGCATTCAAGGATGGTCTAGTTTGTAGGAAAAGGCCATATCTCAGATACACAGGAGGGATAGTCTTAGTTAACTCTAAGGTAAATATCCTGGCAAGAATGAAAGGCTGTGCAGAATTTATCTAGAAACCTGGCAAAATGACTAGGCTCCTAGAAATGCTCCCAGCAATGGATTCTCGGGGAAATGTAGAGTCTCCTGACTATAAGCAAATGAAGTTTAGAAAGGGCTGATATATAAATCCTCCCCAGACATGCAAGCATGCACGTTTGTTGCATACAAACACACAAACCCCCCTTTTGACATCCACGTTGGGCAATGCAAGGACAATTTCATTAACTTTCTTTAGTTAGAGAAAGAAGGAGTTGGTGGCTAGAGAAGCTAGTGGGCGGCTTTGGCTCTTGGCAGAAGGCAGAGTGGGCTCTGGGGCCACCAGCAGCCTGTGTCCGAGCGTCCGCTCACTTCTCACAGGCCCTGTGGTGTGCTGGCTAGCTCCTCGGAGTCTCGGGTTCCTTCTTTAAGGAATGGGGATAAAGATGAACATCTCAATTCAACTGAATGTCTTCCAAGTGTCAGGCACTGGGCTGGGGATATGGTGGTGAACAACAAAAACACAATTGCCCCGCTCCACGACAGGTGCATTTCAGGGAGGTTGCTGTGAGTGTCCAGAAATTTCCAGTGTGCATGTGGCTGGGCACATGGTCACCTCCAAGTATGCAATGTTATTGTGCTTTTCTCCCACCCCAAACTGAGTACTTGAATTTAAGCAAAAGTATAGCCTATCTACAGGACACTTAGCAGCAGTAGGCCTAGGACTGAAGTGTATTCATTTGTGGAGCCTCAAAAGACTTCAATAGCAAACACATTACAAAGGCAATGGGCTTTGGAGCCCATAAAGAACTGGCTCTGAGATCTTTCCTTGGCCTTCACTACCTGCACGACATTGTCTAATTTGTATACTCCCTCTGAAGCTGAATTTCCCCATTTGTAAACTGGAGCTACTGTTAGGGATACCTACCTAGGCTTACGTTATAGGTGATAAAGGAAATATTACCTATGAAAACGGCTTGTTCCAGGGCAAAGAGATACCCACGTTAGCAATTCTTGTGTCTTTTCATTACTATCACTGAGAAAACACCAACTGTGACAGCATCCCCCATGCGGTGACTTTGGGGCGGGTGGTCTGGACTGATACAGCAGTGACATTAACGCATTCCATAGGCTTTAGAATGACAGTCAGTCACCGGAAGGATTTGTAAATAAGTCCTGACCTAATTAAGAGCAGATCCAAGGACTGTGACTTACTTTTGAGTAATAGCAGCACAGACCATGATGCAGAAAGAAAGGTCTGGAATGGTCTTTCCCAAGGGCACACGAGCCCTATTGGTAGTGCTTTGCATCCATTGTGACCCCCCACTTGGTCTCCTTCTCAGCTGACTTGATTCCTCTCCATTTCAGGGACCGAAGGGAGAACATTTAAGAAACACAAGTGTACCTTAGTCTCAGAAACAGCCCTCACCAGTAGTCAACCAGCATTGCAGTTTGAGGCCAATTTCTTTTGGGTCTTATAATCCAAGATGAGTTCCAGGCTCACCTGAGGACCCAGTGCAGAGCTTGGGGAACCTTCATGAGCCCTGCAAACTAGCAGTTTAATCCTGATAGTCCTGGAGACATGAGCCAGTCTGAAGGGTCCGCCTTACCTTTTCTTCCAAGAGGCCATGGAATGCTCATGCCAGCAGGATCTTGGAGAGTCTCAGATGTTCCAGAGTTTTCAGGTGAGCTTGCAAGAATTCCCCCTGTCCTAGAACAATGTAGTAGAACTCACCAGTTCTGTTATGCCAAACTACTATAGTTTCATGAATTCATCAGGTTTCATTCATCCATTGTACCCCAGTACCTTTGCACGTTTTTACTCTGTGGGAGGGGAACTGTTTCTCCTTTGCCTGCCTATACATCCCTGTTCAGCTTTCAAAACCCAATTCAAGAGTCCCTCTGTGGAGAGAGCCCTGATTCCCACCCTCTTTCTACACCGCCAACAGATCTGGCTTCAAATCCCAGGACTTGGCCCATTTAGTGAGTTCTCAAGAAGTGATTCTTGTTTTCTCAAATTCTTGGAGTTGACCTGGTTTCTTCTCCAGCCTCTGATAATTAGAGCAAGTGCAATGTGGGATGCTGGAAATCAACTATGCAGTTGTGAAACCTTTGATTTGAAGCAAGATTCTAGGTTGCTTAAAGGCGAGTTATGTAAGCTTTGCATTGTGCAACGGGCAGGAGGCCCTCACTGCAAGCTGAGATTGGGAGGCGATTGCTGGTGCAGCAGCATCTCTGCCTCCTTCCCACCGGGGCCATCACACCTCCCAGCCTCAGCACAGCTCCGGGTCCAAAACAGGCACTCAGCACAGATGTGCTGTATCTGCGGGACAGGAAAGCAAGCTCAGGGAGGGATGGGGGAGCCTGGGAGTCCTTCTCCCATCTTCTCAAGGAGACTTAGTGATCCACTCAAAGAGCCCATCTTGGCTGCCCTGGAAGCATTTCCCCAGCTTCAGACAGTAAGCAGGACAGAGAGGCAGACTCATGATTGATGATGAGGCTGACTTGATTTAGAGGTAGGCGTTTGGGTGAAAGATGCCATCAGAGCTCCAAGTGGTCATTATTACTAATCAAATGTAGGTTTTTTGATGACATGAAAAACATTGTTTAATATTCTTGGAAAACTCTAACCATTCCATAATAATTCCTTCTACGTTTTCTATTTGGAAATCCTTCTACCAAAGATTTCTATCAGAAGAAAGAGCTGAACCAAAAGAGAGAGAGAGAACTAGGACCCCCACATAGCAAGCCAGGCTAACAGGGACTAAGGCGATCATTGTCCCCTGGAGATAACGGAGTAATTGTGGGCCATGGTTTTCAATCCATCTCAACCCCTCTCAATGCTTCCCTCCCCAGGAGACCTTGCTTTGCCCTCAACCAGAGATGGCCTTTCTTCCTCCACACCTTGTTTGTCTTTCTACCATAGCTGTTTGTGTGTCTTAATACTCTTAGTAAATGAAGAACTCCTTACTTTTGGAGACTGTGACCACATGGCTTGGTGGAAAGAACATACACTCCGGAGATAAACAAGCTTGGGTTCAAATTTTTATGTCATCGATTAGCTGTGTGACATTAGATAAGTTGCTTAACCTTTCTGACTTGGTTTCATCATCTACGAAACAGGGATAACACAGCCGCCTACTTTGCAAGTTAGTTGCAATGATAGAGTAAGACCGTGTGAATGAAGGGCTTTGCGGCTCAGCTTAGCGCTCTGGGATTAGACAGCCTCCCCCCGCCCAACTAGCTGGTCAGTCCTGTCAAGTTACTCAAACTTCTAAGCCTTTTGTAATATAGGGTCAACAGGGCCCTCCTCATAAAGTTTTGGAAGGATTAAATGAGTGAATAGATATAAAAAGCTTACCACAGAACGTGACACAAAGAGAACACTCATTAAGTGCCGGCTGTCGTCCGTGCATCTGTTTTGTATGCCTTCCTTCCACCTCGATCTTCTGAAGCATCCAGCAAATGCCTGACAAAGACAACAGATATGCTTGAACTGAAATAAAGTCATGTTGCATGGCTCGTCACGTGATCACTTGAGTGCCCATTTCCCCTATTCCAGTGTCTTCTAGTGTCAAGGGTTTTTCTTAGTCTTCCCTTGAAATCAATTTCCATATTTAAAAGGAAGACTTCAGCTAAAATGTCAAGATTTAGCTAGTTTAGAGGAGAAGGGAAATAAGGATTTTGAATGAACACACAGGAGAGAGACGGAGAGACAGGGAGAAGAAGAGGAGGAGGAGGGGAGTGACTAAAAGGTGAAGGGACAGAGAACATTCTGGAAGAGGAATAAACATTCTCAAAGATGACTGCTAGATGAATCTTGCACAGATTGCTATGTTCCTCCTACACTCATTATAAAATCATGGCTTGGATTTTAGAGATAGGGTCACTGTCCCTAGGCCGTGATGATGGTTGGAGGATGGCTGGCAGTTGGCATATTCCTTACCAGGAACATTTGGCATCCAAGAACCTGCAACCAGGATGGATCGGTCCCACAAGCATGGCTCATAAGGAGCCCAGTGAAGTCCCTGCTAGCCCCACTAGCTGGCAGCCACAATGGCTCAGAGCATGCTTCTCCAGAAACCAAGTGTTTCATTCTTAGTCAAAATTTTGGGGAGACATGGCCAGACCCCTTCACACTTGGTCTGGCAGCAGAGCCCAATCAAAGGCAATTGCTGGGCTGTGGGCCACTCTGGTCTTGGCCAGCTCCCTCTGCTTCCAGCGAGTCAAGCCCAGCACGTAGCCTGCAGAGTCACTTAGAGCCCTGGGTCTCTGTTGCAATTAGAGCATGTAATCGGAAAATCCAAGATGACTCTATTTGGGAGAATTCTCTTTTCACCAAAACCCAAGCAATTCTTAGAAACCATCCAGAAATCCAGGCCGGTAGCTTTTTATTTTTCTTCTTTCTGTTTCAGAACCATCTCTGGGGAGCACCGACCAGGAAGAGAACACTGTGATCCTTTAGATTCCTGGATGTAAATAGAAATCTACATCTACCCTGGAAAGGGCTTCAAGGTCAGGGACATGACATGCTTACCCAGGAGGTTTCATCATCCCAGAACTTTCAACCAAACTGTTAGGTAACTACTTTAGCCTACCACTGGACCAGATACCATTCCCTTAAGGATCCCACAGGAGACGCCACCTACTCATCCACAGATGGTGACTCCGGATTTTTGGAATTCATGCTTTAGAGTAAAAAGCAGTTTAGCTTTTCCAAAACTTCTTATACAATAGGTCATGTTTCACTTCATTCTTTGACTTGTAAATCTCCTAAGAAAATGCATGGCTTTGCATTCACCCCTTCCCTGAGATGTCCAGGAAATAGTATACTTGTGATTTCCTTATGTTAAGCAAAATTTCCTACTAACTTCCTTTCCTCCCTCCATCCCATTCAGGAGTTGGGCTTTGCTCTGCAAAAAGAAAATCCTCATCCTGTGGTCTTGCCTCCCTTGACTCTGCAACAAATGGTATGTTCTTATTTTGCTTATGGTCCCACTTACCAGTCCAATGCTGGACAAGTACTTCCCAGAGCTTTTTTTTGGCCCCCTTGCCCCCACTTTTCTTCTGTTTTTCTTCTAGCATTTCTTTTTAAAATTTAGACATAACATACATGCAGTAAAGCTCACACATCTCAGGTGTACAGCTCAGTGATTTTTCTGCTTACATGCACATTTGGTTAACAACCACTCTGATCAGGATGTGGACCATTTCCAGCACCCAGGAGTCTCCTGTGTGTCTCCTGCCTGCCAATAGCTCCCACCAAGGGTAATCACTATTCTGACTTTAGTTGTATCTGTTCTTGAACTTCATATAAATGGAATCATACAGCAGGTACACTTTTGTGTCTGGTTTCCAGTGCCTTTCTACTGGGAATTCACCTTCCTTAACATATGAGGGACACTGAACAAATATTCACTGGGATGAATGTGAAAAAGCTTCATGTATGAAATTGATTTTTTTAAAGGACATCTAATTTATTTATTTATTTATTTATTTATTTATTTATTTATTTATTTTAGAAGAGGGAGGGGCAGAGGGAGAGAATCCCAAGATCCCAAGAATCCCAAGCTGGGCGCGGAGCCTGATGCAGGGTTTGATCTCACAACCTGAGCCGAAATGAAGAGTCAGACTCTTAACTGACTGAGCCACCCAGGCGCCCCAAAAGGACATCTATTTTAAAGAAAATAGTTTCAAGGTCAGATCAGATCTTCTCTAATAAGGAAGGTAAGGATATTAGCAAAATCATTGGTCATAGGTAACATTGAAAAAGAATATGAGATATTCCTTGGTCCTACACCCTCCTCCTCAGCACCCACAATAATAAATTGTTCCAGCGGAGAGGTTCACATTGGTCTTTCTTTTTGAATTATTATTTTCAAAGAGGAGCCTGATGCCAGGGAAGGGGCACAGCTCTGGAGTCAGAGCCTGGGGTCGAGCCTGGTTCTGTTGGCACCATGTGAAGGTAGCACAGTGGAAAAGATCAGAGAACTTGGTCAAGATGCCTCCGAGTTGTGTTTGGGGAGTTTCTCACCATTTCACCCTCAATTTGCTAATCCACAAAAACGTACTGAGTAGATGAAAGGATAGAATAAATAAAGGTTCTAAATTTACACTGACAACTACAAAGCACTAAACACAGATTACTTCCATCAGCTAGTTACAATGGGTCACTTTATGTATCAAATTGGCTGGGCTGTGGTGTTCAGATATTTGGTCAGACATTATTCTGGATGTTTCTGTAAAGGTGTGCTTTGGAATACATTAACATTTAAATCAGTGGACTTTGAGCAAAGCAGATTACCCTCCATAATATGGGTGGGCCTCATCCAATCAGTTGAAGGCCTTGCTAGAACAAACCCTGACCTCCCCAGAGCAAGAATGAATTCCTCCAGCAGGCAGCCTTTGACTTTGAACTGCAAGTCTTCCCTGGGCCTCCAGCCTGATGGTCTCTCCTGTAGATCTTGGACTTAGCCATGCCAAGCCTCCACAACATACACACCAGTTTTTCATTTAGTTTGCTGATACTAATGTGTCTTTATTTTGTTTCCACTTTTATTTCAGATGCCATCTAGCTTCTTATTTCTTTTCTAAATCACTGAGGAATAGATTTAAGTCACATTTTTTCTTTGCTTTTCATTATTAAAGATATTTCAAGAAATAATTTTTCCTTTCCACTACTGTCTTGGTCACCCCCCCATGAGAGAAGATGGGGAAATAACTTCTTCACAGACACACTGTGCATTGCACCCTGAGTTAGGTTCTTAGTGACATGTAGAGACATTACTTCCTACCACCCCATGGATTTGGGGCATGCTTTGCTTATTGGTCATGTTTCTACACCTACAGGCTCACTTCTGGATGCACTCCAACCTCCATGACACCAGGGTCATGCTTAAATTTTCCTGGAAGATTCAGCATAAACCCAGGACACTGGTTTTACTTGGAGTATGCTCAGCTTTGTCTGATACCTAGAATCCCTGTTCCTTCCCACTGTAATGAACTGGTCAGGTCAAAATGTGAAATTTCCTGACATATCTGTGGTCCTTCCCTCAAACAAAGTTTCAATCCAGACTTATTTCTTCTAACACTGCACCACCACCCCCGGCCAACACCACCATTTCTTGGTCATCTAAAACCTGACAGCTTCCCAGGCAAAGGGAACCCCATCCTGCCTTACCGCTCTATAGGACCTGTGGACAGGCAGCTAGTGGGCTTTGGGGGAGAAATTTTATCTTCTTCTTTCCTCCTAGTGAAGCCCCCTCCCCCCCCGCCCCCCACCCATGATGGCCAGTTGCCTGTCTCTGATGACTGAAAACCAGGTCCGGATGCTGTCAGACAAAAGGAAGTGGGACTATTGTGGTCTGTGTTCTTTGCCATAAAAACTACTGGTCATATTCTGGGATTGCGTCACTGACACATGCATGATTTTAGATTTAAAAAAAAATCCCATGTAATCAGAATTCTGTGGCTTTATTATTTTCATCTAACTTTGTTGCATCATGAATTGAGAATATGATGGGCAGAATTTCAGCTTATATTACAGTTCATCTCACGCCTCTACGAGTTCTCTTCCTCCTCCTCTTCCTCTCTTCTTAGCCCTTTTTTTTTTAAGATTTTTTTAATTTTTATTTATTTATTTGAGAGAGAGAGAATGAGAGAGAGCACGAGAGGGAAGAGGGTCAGAGGGAGAAGCAGACCCCCCGCTGAGCAGGGAGCCCGATGTGGGACTCGATCCTGGGACTCCAGGATCATGACCTGAGCCGAAGGCAGTCGCTTAACCAACTGAGCCACCCAGGCGCCCCAGCCCTTTCTTTTTTTTAAAGAAGTTATGGTCGGAAACAATTTCCCAGATCTTACATGTGGTTTTTCCTGGTGTTGATCAGAACTCTATAAGTATTTCCTTTTTTATTTGTGTCAGGTCTTCTTCAGTTTGTTGATTACTACATTGGTCTGACATCTGTAGACTTTGAAACATGCTGATCTAAGTCATTCAAGCAAATACTGATAGCCTAAAATGACATCATTTGTTGTGTGGCTTTGGATGGTGACTTATATTCCCTATGCCTTATTTCCTCATTGATAAAGAAGGGACAATAACATTGATATTTCAGTGGAGTTGTGGTGAGGATTACAATGAATGCTTTTTTTTTTTTTAAAGATTTTATTTATTTATTTGAGAGAGAGAATGAGAAAGAGAGCACATGAGAGGGGGGAGGGTCAGAGGGAGAAGCAGACTCCCTGCCAAGCAGGGAGCCCGATGTGGGACTCAATCCAGGGACTCCAGGATCATGACCTGAGCCGAAGGCAGTTGCTTAACCAACTGAGCCACCCAGGCGCCCTACAATGAATGCTTTTTAAAATGCTTTTTATATTATTAGGTCTCCCACTTACAGATACGTTACATATATCTTTTTGTGTATGTCAAATATTTTATTTAAAAAATAGTGATTTTGATTTGAATTTCCCTGATGGCTAATGATGATGAACATTTTGTCATGTGTCTGTTAGCCATTTGTATGTCTTCTTTTGAGAAGTGTCTGTTTATGTCTTCTGCCCATTTGTTTGACTTGATTATTTGTTTTTTGGGTGTTGATTTTGAGAAGTTCTTTATAGATCTTGGATATCAGCCCTTTGTCTGTAGTGTCATTTGCAAATATCTTCTCCCATTCAGTGGGTTGCTTCTTTGTTTTGTTGACTGTTTCCTTTGCTGTGCAGAAGCTTTTTATCTTGATGAAGTCCCAAAAGTTCATTTTCGCTTTCGTTTCACTTGCCTTTGGAGATGTATCTTGAAAGAAGTCGCTGTGGCCGATGTTGAAGAGGTTACTGCCAATGTTCTCCTCTAGGATTTTTTTTTTTTTAAGATTTTATTTATTTATTTGAGACAGAGAGCATGAGAGACAGAGAGCATGAGAGGGAGGAGGGTCAGAGGGAGAAGCAGACTCCCTGCCAAGCAGGGAGCCCGATGCGGGACTCGATCCCGGGACTCCAGGATCATGACCCGAGCCGAAGGCAGTCGCTTAACCAGCTGAGCCACCCAGGCGCCCTCTCCTCTAGGATTTTGATGGATTCCTTTCTCACATTGAGGTATTTCATCCATTTTGAGTTTATCTTTGTGTATGGTGTTAGAGAATGGTCGAGTTGAGATACCACCTTACACCAGTTAGAATGGCAAAAGTTGACAAGGCAAGAAACAACAAATGTTGGAGACATTGTGGAGAAAGAGGAACCCTCTTACACTGTTGGTGGGAATGCAAGTTGGTACAGCCACGTTGGAAAATAGTGTGGAGGTTCCTCAAAAAATTAAAAATAGAGCTACCCTATGACCCAGCAAATGCACTCCTGGGTATTTACCCCAAAGACACAGATGTAATGAAAAGAAGGGCCATATGCACCCCAATGTTCATAGCAGCAATGTCCACAATAGCCAAACTGTGGAAAGAGCCGAGATGCCCTTCAACAGATGAATGCATAAAGAAGATGTGGTCCATATATACAATGGAATATTGCTCAGCCATCATAAAGGATGAATACCCAACTTTTACATCAACATGGATGGGACTGGAGGAGATTATGCTAAGTGAAATAAGTCAAGCAGAGAAAGTCAATTATCGTATGGTTTCACTTATTTGTGGAACATAAGGAGTAGCATGGAGGACATTAGGAGACGGAAGGGAAAAATGAAGGGGGGGGATTGGATGGGGAGACAAACCATGAGAAACTATGGACTCCAAGAAACAAACTGAGGGTTTTAGAGGGGCGGAGGTTGGGGGGATGGGTTAGCCCAGTGATGGGTATTAAGGAGGGCACGTACTGCATGGAGCGCTGGGTGTTATACGCAAACAATGAATCATGGAACACTACATCAAAAACTAATGATGTATTGTATGGTGACTAACATAACATAATTAAATTAAATTAAATTAAAAAAATAAAAAATAAATAGTGTTTATAAGGTACTTGATGTGGTGCTGAATACAGTAGGTGCCCAATAAATGGTAGCTACCATTGTACTTATTACAAGTTCAAATTACAGGTCTATGTAGGAGAAGAAATGTCTGAGATAAGCATGGAAAGTATTCTGTTTGAAACCCTGTCTGACAATGAGCTACCATAGCCTCCTGGTGCTGAGAGAAAGTACCCAACCATCTAGAATCCTACACCAAATGAAATTGTCCTTCAAGAGAAAGGCAGAATAAAGATTCCAGAGTAAACAAAGACGGGGGGAGTTTACCATCCATGAGGTCTCTCTGAACCAAAGGATGCACTTCAGTAAGAAGGAAGCTGAACCCAGAAGGGAGATTGAGATGTAGGAAACAAGAGTGAGGGAAGACATTTTTAAGTGTGTTGGCCAAAATAAATTAACACTGACTAATTTTTTAAAAGATGAATTTGGAGGGTTAATTTCAGAGGGTTTAGAAATAAGAATGCAGTATTAGAGAAATATTAGAAACCAGCAACATGAAAGACACAGTAGGGGAATCAGAGTTAAACATTGTAAATTTGGGGTACCTGGCTGGCTCAGAGAAGCATGCGACTCTTGATCTCGGGGTCATGAGATTTTTATTATCAAAGGGATAATAAAGAAATCAACTGACTTTAGACTTGCTGAATTCTATGTTAAAAGTTATAGGTAACCAATAAAAGAACAGAGATAGAATATATAACTTCCAAGCTTGCATGTAAGAGAGGGAAATAAAACCCGAACTAGCCAATAGAAAGGAGAATAGAGAAAAAGGAGCAGAAAAATCATGGCAAATAGAAAATATTAATTGAGATGATCAAAATATTTCCACATATTACAAAAATGAAAATGGACTAAACTCTCCTCCTCAAGCACCAAGTCTCAGGTTGAATTTCAAAACAAAGCCAAGGGGCGCCTGGGTGGCTCAGTGGGTTAAGTGTCTGACTTGGTTTCAGCTCAGGTCATGACCTCAGGGTTGTGGGATCAAGCCCCGCATCCCACCCCAGGTCGGGCTCCACGCTCAGCGGGGAGTCTGCTTGGGATTCTCTCTCTCCTTCCCCCTCTGCCCCTCCCCCTTCTCTCATGCACATGTTCTCTCTCTCTCAAATAAATAAATGAAATCTTTAAAAAAAAAAACAAAGCAAAACAAAACAAAAAACCCTGTCTGAGGTATCATAGGACATCTGAAGATGTGTAAATGGCAATTCCTACTCCAGAGAACTTACAATCTAGCTGTGGTGGCACATAAACGTGGCTAGCAGATCAGGACACAGACCCAGTCTGTCCTCTAGAATAGTGCTGCCCAATCTCTTTCGTGTCATAGAACACAGAGAAAATGACGTATTTGTATAGTGTATGAGGGCAGGTTGGAAGGGATCTGGTGGTGCTTATATGGTGCTTGATTTTTTAGTGCTTATATTAGGCTTGATTTTTTAAAAATCACGATTTTTTTATGTAATAAATTATGATGAAATATTAAATAGTAAATTTATATAAAGCCTCCAAATAAAAGTTTTTAAATTTTCCAGTGAGTAATTGAGCTTACACCCATTAATATGACTTTTAAAAATCCTTGTGTTGCAAATGATTTCACAATCCCTGAGCGTGATATTTTAATAACTGACTCAAACTTTTGACCATAGACTAGAAACTTTTTACATAGAGGTAGTTCAAATTGTAAAACATTTTTATAACCATTAAAATTTTTCTGCATTTGAAATTATATTTAGAGAACGTAACAGCTCTTCCTTTTTTTACTGGCAAATATTCGATTGTTTATAAAAATGAAATAGATTTCAATCCAAACCCCTCTTTATGTCAAGGGTTTCAGAGTAATGATGAAGCTCTAATTTGTGCAATAGGCAGACATTCTCAGAGCAGGTACTCCTCGGTCAGCTAATACACCACTGAAAAGCCCCATTAACCACCAATAAAAAAAGGTATCTAGTACATGTGACATTAGGGAATGGAGCTGCTCCTTGGCATTGTACCCATCAGGGCCCCCAGTGGACCTTCCCAGGTCTGCCCTACTCTGACTGACCATTGCTTAGACTATCCCCCAAGCCCCCTGAACCTCTACCACAGCAGCTCTTCCAGCAGCCCCGTAGGTCCCTGTCCATTGGACAGTGCTGTCACAGGTCCTGGGCCCAGAACTGAGCCTAATCCACAGCCCCATGGGCTCTCATGTGGAAGATGGCTCACTGACTGTGATGGTGGTTAGGGATGATTATGGTGCCTTTGATTACATGTATCTTTATCTCCAAAATGCACTGGAGTTTCCTAAAAGGTGAGACATACCCAGTAAGCAGGCCATACCTGAGAGTGTCTTCTCTATGGGAGGTAGTAGGGAAAAGCTTGCAAACCATTGACGTGGAGACCAGGACTTTGGAGACAGGTAGGGCTGCAGTAAGAGGGTGTCAGGTTCAAGTCTCTCAATTTATAAATGAGAGGAGGACTGGGATCCAGAGAGAGAGGGGAAATGCCCTCTGGTCACACGAGGGTATGGATGGATCTACATAACCCCCAGCATCTTCCAATGTAAACAAGCCAGATCCCATGACCCCCAGTGGTACAGGAGGCCCAGGCACCTCAGCCTGAAAGCACATGTCCCTGGGGAGCCAGTGCCATGGTTTCACTGATAACCACTTTGGGTCCTTCATTTTCATTTCTTTAGAGTCTAGGACTAAGAATATAGGCATTTGGAGGAGGAGAATATAGACATTCCTTTGGAGAAAAAGCATACTACTCAGTATAAAAGAAATCAAGGGCTGAGATTCTCTGTGGGTGAGAGGTCCAGCTCTCAAGTCTCAGGTTTAGACCAGAGAACTAAATTTTCCATTTGGGCAAATGGTCTAAACCCCCACATGCATAAAAGTGTTGCTGCATGGAAATACTTTCTTCACTTGAAGGCAGACTGTCCCTTCGGTATCTTCCATGACTCAGATGGATTCTATCCAGATTCCCTCGGAGAGAGAACATTGCTTAGTGGTTACCAAGCTGGGTGTAGGTCCAAACTGGCTTTTACTCCCCTCTTGACCATGTCCTTTCCATGTGACCCCTAATCTCTAAGTCTCAGCTTCATCAGCTGTCAAATGAAAACAATTTGCCTTATTGCTTTACCCTGTATCAGAGTATCTCAACTCTGGCATTAGTGACATTTGGGAGCAGGTTATTTCCTTGTGGTAGGGGCTGTCTTGAGCCTTGAAGGATGTTTAAGAGCATCCTAGTCTCTACACCAGAAGCAATAGCACCCCCCACCCCCCCTGCCCCAGGTTGTAAGAACCAAACCATCTCCGGACATTGCCAAGTGTCTCCTGGGGGAAAATTGCCTCTGGTTGACAATGACTGCTCTCTATATTAAGTGAAACATTTGTGAGACACATGCCTGGCATGTAGCACCATGGTTATGCCTTGGGTTCAGACCCATCTTTTCCATTTCTGAAAAGCCACTCAAACTCTCTGAGCATCATTTCTTCATTTCAAAATGGTAGACATCATCCAGGTCCACCTCACGGGACAATTATGAAAATCAAACAAGAGCTCTGAAATACAAATGCCAGGTCAGCCACCGAAGCTGCTGAGAGCTGCCTTGACACCCTAGTACTGGGTGGGGGATGTTTTGGTAATGAGGCTGCGTGGCTGAGTTGAGATCCCTCTTTAACCCGCAAAGTGACTTGCAATATGGAAGCACTCAATACATTTTAGGTTCTATTTTTATCCCTCCGTCTTACAGGTGAGGAAGCTGAGGCTCAGAAAGGTAAAGGAACTTGCCCAGTGTTACACAGCAGGGGACACGGAGTCAGGGTGGAATGAAGAAAATATTGACCCCAAAGTTGGGGCTACAGCCACGGCACGTGTGTGCTTGCCAATGACCACAAACGCCACGATGTAAATGGCAGCAGCCCCTTCCCCTAGCCAAGGGAGCCACCATGTATAAAACAGGTCTCTGTTCTTATGGTTGGGGTTGTACCACAGGACAATGGCATACGATAATTTAGATGCTTTTCTCCTGCTTTCAATTCAGAAAAGAGATATGTCCTTAAGAGCTGCTTCAAGGACACTGAAGATGAAAGGTCAGAGCCAGCCCCACCTCCACGCTATGAATCACTCCCTTGGAGGGCTGAGCTATGCCTTCCACATCTAGGCTCTTATGTTTAACTTTGCAAATCTTGGTTATTCTGGCTTCCTAGGGAAAACCCCTCTGGTGTCTGCAGCCTCACTCAGAGTCTGAGTGGTTGTTGTGAGCATCCACCAGGCAGAAGGGGAGCACAGAGCAGGCTGGTCCTCTTAACTGGCTTCTCCTGGGGAAAGTTCCTGATCTCTGGGGCTCTAAAGCCAGCACTCAACAGGCACCATCACTCCTACCTCTTGTCCCCAAACATACTCAGTTGAGTTGCATTCTAGAGGGAAATCCCCCGCTCTGGGTCTTGCCTGGCCTTGGAAATTGTGCTGAGCTGAGGGTGCCTTCACGAGCTGCTGATTTGTGGTTACATAATCATAAGAAGGGAGGCCTACCAAGGGCACAGTGTCATAGCCAATCATATACTTCTTCCTTCCTAAGACTCCACTCTGGGCCCAGGATTCCAGGACTCCAGGCAGCTGAGAGTGCGAGCAGCACGTGAAGATCAGCAGAAGCCCTTTCCAACAGAGACCCGTCACATGGAAGAAGAGGAAGTTTCGGTGAGCTCATGTCAGTGCCTCCAGGAAGATGCCTGGCAAAGTCCTGAATGCGTCAGGGAGTGGAGTGTGGGGAGGGGAACGTGAGCTTTGGAGCCAGAGAAACCTGGGTTTGGAATCCCCGATCCAGGGGCACATGAACTGTCTGACCTTCACTAATCCTTAGGAAGAATTAGCTTTGTCTTTTTTTTCCCCCCCAGATACTGAAACATATTCAAAAAGACTTGTTATTTAACCTCTCCAGCTCTCTGTACAATCTGGCGATGCTACCAAACTCCGTGGGGGAAGAATGTACAAACATAGCACAGCACATAGCACATGGGAGTGCTCAGTAGGTGCTGTTTCATGTCCTTCCTGTAGCAAATCTTTGTAGAGCACCTGCTGGAGGCCACCATCCTGGGCCCAGTCCCCGGATGGTCACCACTCTGCATAAGACAATGCCAGAAGACTGGGATATGCAGTCGGCACTCACCTCTAACATGGACTCCTCTCCCACCAGCAGGCCACACAAGGCCACACGAGGCAAGTCATCTCCCTTTGCTGAATCCAGGTCTCCTCACCTGTAACATGCGCAGAACATTCCCAGGATCGTGGTGACTCCATGAGATCACACGCCTAATGCAGTGCCTGGCACAGTGAATGAGTTAATACATCTATTCTTTGCTTCTTCCTTTCTACCATCTGCCAAGAACTTGAAACTGCTCAGATATAGGGAACTTTTGAAACTCTTCTCATTGTTGCCTAAACCAGGACAGATATTGCCTGCCCCTCCTACCAGCTAAGTGAATATCAGTAAGATTGGGTGCTCCTCACAACCGCTGATACAGGTCACCATTTCTGTCTTCTGTCTTAGAGGTACTCAACTCTCCCCATTAAATCACCTGGGGACCCTTAAGAAATAATCAGTGCCCAGGGCTTTCTACAGAAGATTCTAGTGGACAGCCAGAATGAAAACCACTGGTTCTTTTTCAGTGGTTCATTTTTCATCTGAAGAGGTGAAAGTTCAGAGAACTGAAGTTAACTGAGTTCCTGGAGTCCAGGCTGGTTGTCCATAGCAAAACAATCCTCCCATTACCACATGTTCTCTCTCTTTTGATTTGGTTGGTTTGTCTGATTCAAAGAGTGAATGAGACTTGAGGAGGGAGTCCCCAGAGTTGGCCATCACAGAACAGAGAGAGCAGTCTCTCTGATTGGCTCAGAATTTCACGGAGTATCTTTACTCCACAGATAATTCCTGAGACATCTGCCATGATCCATGCTCTGGGCTAGACCTGGTGATGCAGTGTGAATGAGACACAGTGCCTGTTCTCGAGAAGCTCATAGCTGGCTGTTATGAGTTGAATTGTATCCCCATCCAGAATTCATAGGTTGAAATCTTAAAACCTAGTGTATTTGGAGATAGGATTTTTATTTTGTTTTATTTTTTGGAGATAGGACTTTTTAAAAATAATGAAGTTAAAAATGAAGCCATTAGGTGCGCCCTAATCCAATACAACTGGTGTCCTTACAAGAAGAGGATGTTAGCTCACAGGGAGAAGACTGTGTGAATACACACGGAGGAGAAGACAGCCATTTACAAGCCAGGAGGAGGCCTCAGAAGAAAGCAAGCCTGCCAACACTTTGGTTGTGGACTTCCAGTCTCCAGAACTATGAGACAATACATTTCTGTGGTTTACACCACCCAGCCTATGGTGCTTTGTTATGGCAGCCCCAGCAAACCTCAGGCACTGATTTTAAAAAGGAGACAGACAAGGAATTGGTCAACAAAAATACTCCACAATAAACATCAGGATGGCCATGAGCTGGGGTTGGTATGGGAGCCTAGAGGAGGTCTCCAACCCTAGAGGGAGGGTGTCAGAGGCTGACTGAGGAGGATCCACTGGGGAAGAAAGAAAGATTCTGACTGAGTCTTAGAGAACAAGGAGGCATTTGCTGGGGGCAGTAGGAGAGTGGGATGCAGGAAAACAGACTAGGGATGTGAAGATGCAGCAGTGTGAGAGAGGACAGCCTGCTGAAACTGCAAGGTGAGTCAGGGGCTGGGGGGCATCATGCTGAGCTGACAAATGAGGCTTTGAGGTAGGCAGAGGTGGGTTATCTGAAGCCTCGTTATGTCCAGGTAATGGGCCAGGCTTGGATAAATAGGAATCCAGGAGGGGCAGTATGCAGGGCAGTGGCAGGTCAAGTTTCATGAAGTAGCTCTGATGATCCCTTGGAGGCTGGATTTGAGTGGAAAGACTAAAGGCAGGAGATCATCAGGGGCTGCTGCAGCAGCCGCCTGAGAGAGGTGTTAAGGGTCAGAACTGGGGATAGGTCCAGGGCATGCAGAGGCCCTGGTGAGTCCTCTGGTGAAGCTCCGGCAGAGAATAAGGCAGCTTGGAGAAATGGTTTTTTAAGACTTCGTGATTGATGAGGTGAGAAAGGTAGGAGTAGGAGGAGTCAAGGATGACTCTCAGGGTTCTGGCTCGGACATGTGGGTGGATGATGGTGTCAACTGCTAGAGAAGAATTGTCTTTCCCTCCTGTCTTCGTCAGCACAGGCTGCCATCCCAAAATGCCCTAGAATGGGAGGGTGAGCAACTGTCATTGATTTTCTCACTGTCCTGGAGGCAGCAAGTCCAAGGTCAAGGTGGCAGCGTAACCCTGATGAGAGCTCCCTTCCTGGTCTGCAGATGACTGCCTTCTCATTGTATGCCCACATGAGCTTTCCTTGATGTGCACTTAGGGGGTGGGGGGAGGGAGAGGGAGAGAGAAAGCTCTCTGGTGTGTTTTCTTAGAAGGGCACTAATCCCATCAGATCAGGGCCTCATGATTCCATAATCTCATCTTGCCCTAATTACTTCCCGAAGGCCATATCTCCATAACTTTGGGGTTAGGGCTTCAACATATGAATTTTGGGGGATTCAGTCAATTCATAACACCTCTCCACTCAAAAGAGAGAAGTAATAGTGCCCCTATCCCAGCCCACTCCCTGTTGAACCTCTTTGATGCCTTTAGGAGGAAGCACATGGGTTTATATGAATTCATTTATACTTCCACCCATCAGGGGAGGTGGTGGAAACAGAGCCTCTATAGGTAAGTTGGGGGTAAGTGAGGAGTTAAAGTTGAAGACTTCTTCTGACACAAACAGGTTCCCACCCAACCCATGTGAGGCCCTGACCTAGAAATGGGATGTCAGCTGAATCGGATGCACCCCTGCCCTCAAGGATCTCACTATTTTGTAGATCCAGGGGCAACGCTCTTGGGAGGGTGGCTTCAGGTTACGAACGTCTTGCTTCTGGACATGAGGATCCTTAGGGGTGACCCCATCACTCTCCTCTTTGGGGCAGGAATTCATCTAATGCTCCGGGCAGGGGACGGGCTGCTGGCCTGACTCCTAAGTTCCTGGTCTGAGTGAGCCCAGCTCAGTTTCTCAGGCTGACAGAAATTGTAACCCAAGTGAACTGAAAGCGTTTAACCTGTCTGACAGAGCATTTGCTAAGTCCAAAGACATGCAGACTGAAGGTCACTGAACAGGAAGACATTCCTCTAAAAACTGAAAGAATAGGGCAAAGGCTTTCACCAGAGCAGACTCTGCTCTCCCTTCCTGCCCCCGCCCCCCCCGGGACCTGCGTTTGCCCAGGGTTATCTGTAGGGTCACTGGGTCTTAGCTCTGACTGGCAGTGAAAGGAAGAGAAGCCAGGGCTACTGTGGTTCAGGTTCTCACTTGCTCTATCTCATTTGAACTCCTCCTAACTCCTTCTTTGTGAAGTGGTTGTTGGAGCCCATCTTGCAGTGGAAGAAATTGAGGCTCTGAGAGGTGCAGTACTTTGCCTAAAAGTAACATGCTAAACTTGCATTTGAGCCTGAATCTGGTTGGCTGCTAAGTCTATGCTCTTTTCATCATTCCACATTACCCACTGGCACACACACTCAGCACTTTCCATGGCTCATAATACTTACCCTATTCTCCTATAAGTCATGGAGACTTAGATCCAGACTTTTCCTCTCCAGTGTAAATGAACAGTTTGGGGGCAATGACCTTCTTGCTTAACCCTTCATTCCCCACCAGATCCAGCAAGGGACCCTATAAATAGTAGTACCCAATAATCGCTTGTTTTTATTGATTTAAACACCTAGAGGCATGTATACCCCATGGTTGGTTCTACCGAAAGGCCAAAACCCACCAACCATGGGTGGCATTTTCCTGTACCCTGAGCTGATTGACTCTCACCACCCCAGCTTTCTTTCTTGCCCATCCTCTTGGGTAGCAGGAGCATCATTCAAGCAGTGAATTCTTCTACCCGGCAAAACTCTAATCAGAGGTGCGAAGAGTTGCTATGTTATCTGGGGAAGGTTGTGGACAGTGGTGCTTTGGACTCTACAAATTCCCAAATCTATGTTGCAAGGTCTGTTTTCAATCATCAGGCATTGTAGGCATCTCCTGGGGCTATAAGAAGAATGCTCTCATTTCAGGACAGAGTATAGCCAAGAGCCAACTTGGCAAGGGCCAGAGGGATATAAATTCAGAGTGACAACCTAAGGAACATGGTTTTAATAGAAACATACTTCTATTTCTTCTCCAATCACATGTCGACTGTCTGTTTGCATGGGGAGACCTGAGCTAAAATGAGGATTGTCAGAATTGGTAATTGAGGGGCTCTGCTTTTCCCCTAAAGCTCTCCTGTCCTCCAGATGACAACTATGAGAGATCACTTGGGTGGCTGGGGACTTCGTGAAGTCAGCATTACAGAACATCCAGGGCAAGGTATGATTTGCTTTATGCCATGGGGTACAATTCTGACAAAATTTATTCAAGAAAGTGTGAACAAATCCATGGACTGTATTGGGTACATGCTAGGTGGCAATGTTTCAAAGGTGAATAAAACACTTCATTAAGGAGCTTGTGGTCCAATGGAGGATACAGACATGTAAAGAATTACCTACATTAGAATTATTAATGTCACAAATGACATCTTTGGGCAGGGGCTGGGGGGTGGAGAAAAGGCAACTTCACAGAGAATGCTTGGAAAGGCTGAACAGGAGACTTCAGGATGGATGAGGGGGGAAAGAGCATTGCAGGAAGATGGAGGCATTAAAAAAGAGTACAGTGTTGGGGAACTAACCTACTAGAGCTTGTCTGCACCCAAGGTCATGTTTTCAGGCATGGTGGAAAAGTAGGAGATGCCTCTGGACAACTGAATGGAGGTTAGATTACTCATGGCCTCATGCATCACACCAAGAAGCTTGGACTTTCCCTTTAGTAACAGCATGGGAATAACACGGTCAGAGGTGCATGGTGGGTTGAAGGGGACCGGGATGAGGGCTGAAGGAGACCAGGATCCAGGAGACAAAAGGATCTAAAATGGGGCCAATGTGGCGGTACAGGAAGGAGATGATGGAGACCTGAACCAGGACAGGACAGTGGGACTGGAGAGATAGGAAGGACCAGGGAGATAGCTAAGAAGCACCCTTCAGTCAAGTTGGACTCTACAAATTCCCAAATCTGCCAATAAATCAGCTGTTGCCTACCAAAGACCCTTCCAGGTTACCAGGTGCTCAAGATGGACATTGTCCTTCCTGCAGGATGCTTTCATAAAAAGAAATGCAGAGGTTCAGAAAGGAATGCATTCTCATGGACATATGCGGTTCACTGTTTATAGGGCTCCTTCATGTGCATTCTTACTTGTCATTACAGTAAGAGAGGCACACATTGTTAGTATTTAAAATTATGTTTGGGTTTTTCTGATTCTCAAAAATATATAGAAACAGTAATTGTGGAATCCTTAAAATACTTAAAAAAAAAAAAGGAGTAGGAAATTAGAATTGCCCTAGTATCCAGATTGATAATGAGTTAATTTGTCGGTAAACCAGTCACTTATAACACAACGTTAAGTGAAAAAATACAAAACGACATTTCAATCCCAATTTTATAACAATAACAACAAAAGATATTTTTCTAGCTTTTATTGTGGTTACAAAATTGGGATTGAAATATAAATAAGATTTACTCTTTTTTCTTGCATTGCATTGCAACCTTTTTTAATGTTAATAAATCAAAACGGCAAGCCTAATTTCGCATTCCTGGACAATACTCCAACATACGGGTGTGCTGTAATTTATTAATACAATTATCTGCTAATAGATGTTGAGGGACATTTAGGTGATTTCATACATGGACATTTTTGCTTTCATCAACATGCTTTGCTAAACACCATGTAACATGCATTTCCTCCCTTTTATTTCCCAATTTTTCTTACAGCAAATTCCTAGAAGTGTAACATCTGGGTAAAAGGAGATGTGAATTTCAAAGACTCGATACTTAATTGTTGATTTGTCCGCCACACCTACCCACAGGGAACGAGCCAGCTTCTATTATCCACCGTCATCAGCACTGATCATTATCTTTAAAAAAGCTTTGTCAATCTGATACACACACAACCGTATCTCCTCCTGGGGTTAACTGGAGCGTCCTTACCACTAGTGTGGTTCAACGCCTCTTCTCGTCTTATAGATGAGGAAATTGAGGGTGCGTGGCTTGCCCAGACAGTGGACCCAGGAAGCCGCCGAGGGTGGACGGAAGGCCCCCCACGCAGACTCCCGGGGCCGCAGACTTCCCAGCGTGTGATTGGTACTGCCCCTTCGGTGTGGGAAGAGTCGCCCCAACTCCTCCATGTTGACTGGGTTTCCTTTCACTGGGACCGCACCCTCAGGAGCTGCAGAATACACCCTTCCTCGTGAGGGGCAGCGGCTCCCTCAGCCTGTCAGAGGACCCCGCCGCGGGGACAGTGCATGCTGTGCTCTGGGCGGAGGCCACAGGGATGGCACATGCTTAGGTGGCTGGTTTCTGTTGAGCTCTTGGAAAGAAAATGACACAGGGAACTGAACCCCGTGTTCTTTTGAGAAAACAAGCCTGGGCTGTCAGGCCGCTGCCAGGAACCCTTCCTTGCTGCCTGGGTGCAGGCTCTGCAGCCTGGCCCACAAGGCACCTAGAACCCCGCCTGGCCCACCTCCGCCACAGGGGCCACACCGGGGTCCGTCATGCCAGTACTGTTTGCTTCCGCTGCGTGTTTTCCTGGAATCTGCCTGTTTCTTGTCCTTCTGGGCTCAGTTTCAATGTGGCCTTCTTCAAGAAGCCGTCTGCCTCTTCGCTGCTGTCAGGGCCTTCTGAGCTTTCTCCACCTGAAGTCCTCCCCTGGGGATAGGATTGGTTGTTTATGTGTTGCTCTTTCTTCTCCCGAGAAGGCAACGCGTCTTACTCACCCCTGAGCCAAGAACCCACACAGTCCTGGCCACGGGGCTGCACATTCTAAAGGTGAATGGACTGAGTGGGTGTTGGAAAGCCCACAGGGAACCTACAGGATTCCATGGGAGGTGAGCTGTGGACTCCTTCATTCACTCAACGTGCGTTCACCGAGGGGCCACAGTGAGCCTGACGCTGTTGCGCACAGCGATATAACAGATGTTCCCGTTCCAGCACCGAGGAGGTCAGGTTTCCAGCAGCCGTGAGTGTTGGCAGCCCTCAGCCGTGTCCCTCTATGGGAATGTCCTCGGCCGAAGAGAAGTGCCTAGCCCAAGCTTTCACTCCCTCTTTGAGGCAGGTTCATCCAAAACAGGTCAACGGGAGGGTCTTGTCTCAGTTTGAGACAATGCTGAAGGGCCATCTGGCCAGCCCTGTTCCCCCCACTGTCTCACAGGGCTTGATCCCAAAGACTCTCCCCAGGAAACTTCTTGGGTGCACACCTCCGTCTCAGAGTCTGCTCGCTGGGGATCCCACCCTGTGACAGTGGCAAGCAAAACACACACGACACCTGTCTCACAGAGCTGTGAAGCTGGCTTTGTCATCAGACCCACCTTTGTTTCTCCCTAAGGCTTCTCCTAGAACATCCAGCCCCATTAGAGGGGTGCTCGTGGGTCCACTTGCCCATGGCCCAAGCAAAACTCTTGTAGCCACACCGTTCCCTGTGGTCACAATTAAGACGAGAACAGGACTGCAACATTTGTACTTGTTCCATAAACCTGGTATGGAGTGTCTTCTGATGCCCAGCACAGAGATACGAAAGGTGCAGCTCTTGACTTCTAAGACCATCGTCTGGACAGGAAGATGGACAAGTAACCAGACAGTTGGGGACATACGGGGACAAGGGCCCCAGTGAAGTCCTACAGAGTGCTATGGGGGCTCAGAGGACATGGTGATGGCCTATTCACGGGGCCAGGGAAGGATTCCCAGAGAAGCAGAAGGAGGAGAACAGGGTGAGGGCAGTGTTGATCAGATAAAGAAGGAGAAACGAATTTCAGATTGAAGAAATATGTGCATAAAAGCACAACTAGGGATGAGTGAACCAGCACATTCATGTCCATTGTTCATTGAGCTCTATGACACCTGAATGAGGGTGTCTGCAGTGATCCTTATCCCTATTTTATAGATAGAGAAACTGAGGCCCTGGGAAGATAACTAGCTTCTTTGTAGCCGCTGGACTTGAACCTGAGTCTTCTGATACCAAATCAATGGCTCTGTTTATTGCCCTGGTCAGCAAACACTGAATTTTTCTCCAGTGGCCAGCACCGTGCCCAGTGAGGATTAAAAGGCATGTAATAGCAAGGCTCGACTCCTGATGAGCTTGCATACTGCATAAAAAAAACAAAACAACATGATAAGGTCATGGGACCAAGGCTGGACTAAAGGTTCATGCAAATGCCCCGGGATCATGGCAGAGGTAGGCCCCAGAGAAATGTGCTTAGCCCTGTTTAATATTTGGTACCAGTGATTTGGACAAAGACATATAAAGTCCACTTATCACATCTGTGGCTGACATGCAGCTGGGAGGGATAGAAGAAATGATTGATGACAAAATCAAACTTCTAAATGATCTCAGTTGGCTGGAACAATGAGCCAAATCCAGTGAGATGAAGTGCAGCAGGGGGCCCTGTGAGGGCCAGCACTTCCCTTCAAACAATCAATTGTGTGAGAATAGATGGGAGCCCAGCCCGGCCCCCCCGCACCCCCCCCCCGCCCCCACCATAAGGGAGAGATCTAGGGACTTCCCCAGGCCTCAAGTCTAACTTACACCAAGTATTTAAATTAAAAGTGTAGCAAACTAGCACACCCTTAGTCTGTGTGAAGGTTATGGTCAGAGCTGTGGCGCACATTTAATGGGACATTTCGTGAATCACTTTGGAGGTGGCCTGATCTGGGGGGTGGGGCAGCATCTTCACATGGAAGGAGGAAGTTACGTGTGCATTTCTTCATCTGAGCAATTCTCCTGCACCTGCCATACGACTGGTCCTGGATAATGTGGCATGTTGGTCGAGGACACACTGGGACCTGGCAGAGGATTGAACTTATATTGTGCTGTTCATCTGTTGTATGGTTCTGGGAGTCACAGAAGCTTTGCTAGGCTCCAGTATCCTTATAGAACGGGGGCACATCCATTTCAATTTCAAAGGGTCTTGTGAATAATGAATGAGATCATGCATGTAGAATGCTAGACACAGGGTTTAGCCCGAGATGGTATTAAAAACATAACACATACTGTTTACTGTCCAGACAAATCCAGAGACATCTGTAAATAGGCAGTGGGACCCCAGGTCCCTTAGACTTAGGTTTAGAGCCAGGCCTTCAGTCTTCAGATAAGTTTCAGAAAGGATGATTTTTCTTTCTGTAATTATGCCTTTCTGATTTGGGTGTGTGTGCATGCGTGTGTGCATGTGTGTGTGTGTGTGTGTTTTCAAGTGCAGTAGAGTTCAAGATTGTGGAAGGACCCAGCTCTGGAATCCCTGGGGCATTAAACAGGTGAGAGAGACAGGCATCCACCTACCTCATGATGCTCCATGGCAGGCCCGGCCCGTCAGGTACCAGAAGGCATCTGAATGCGGGTAAAGGTCAAAGCTATGTTGGCTGCCAGGGAGACGTGGGCCTGATTTCCAAGTCCGGGCCAGGGCGTCCTCAACCCACTTTGATTCAAGTTGATCTCCAGGCCCCTGGGGCTCGGTTTCCTCATCTGAAAAGTAAGAGGATTAGACTAGCTGAGCGCTTTCTAGATATGCACACTTGGAAAAGTGCTGCCTGTGTTGACGTCAGCTTGGTGACGCTCCACTCAGCTACATTCCGAGCACTCCATGTCAGCCTAAAGGGGGAGAAAGTCCTCCTGGCCATGGGTAGCCAGGCAGGAAAAAACAAAAAAATACTGGCAGGTCCTTTCCTGCCAGCTTCAGCAGCCGCACTCCTGGGCCACGGTGTTGAGTTCTTCTCCCTGCTCCGGGGGAAGAAAGGAGACTCAGCTGCTAACACTCCCGTGAGCTGAGCTGCTCACGCATTTCTTTGAGTGTGCCCAGGATATTACAACTTGAATGAAGCAGTGAGAGTGTATGCTTTCCATTTCCGTCAATAAATCTCTTTGAAATTGTATTTTTGATGACAGCTTTAATAATGAAGTGACAAACGAGTTGGAGACTCAAGCTCACTTTGTATTGCAATATGGCACATATATACTTATCTCAATTGACAACTTCTGTTAAGAGAAATATTATCTACAGCATAATTAGATGCAACTTTACATTGTGTTTTTATTTCAAATGAAAAAAAAATGTCCTGTTAAAATGACAGTGTTAGATGGCCAACTGTCTTTTTCTGGAAAAAATGGTTTTTCTTTCTGAGGTAATGCCTTTCCCTTTTGAGGGGCTAGGGTGTTAAAACTGTCATCCTTTTATGAAATGACATAGCAACTGGTGGAAGATGTTTTTGTTTTTATTTTAAATTATTTCTAATTGTATTACTTGGAAGAATAACAGGTTAATAAACTTATGGGTATTTCCCTCTTTAAAAAAACATTTCCCGGGGCACCTGGGTGGCTCAGTTGGTTAAGCGACTGCCTTCGGCTCAGGTCATGATCCTGGAGTCCCGGGATCAAGTCCCGCATCGGGCTCCCTGCTCGGCAGGGGGTCTGCTTCTCCCTCTGACCCTCCTCCCTCTCCTGCTCTCTGTCTCTCGTTCTCTCTCTCTCAAATAAATAAATAAAATCTTTGAAAAAAACAAAACAAAACATTTCCCTGGTCCAGGAAGTACAAACAAAACAAAACAAAACAAAAGCCCGAAAACAAATTTAGAAAGAATTTATGCATTATATTCCTACAGTAAGGAGGTAGATTTAAAACCATTAAATAAAATACATGGTTGTGATGGATGGTTAATTTTGTGTCAACTTGCTCGTGCCACAGGCGGCCCAGATATTTGGTCGAACGTTATTCTGGGTGTTTTTGGATGAAATTAACATTTAAATCAGTGGACTGGGTAAATAAGATCGCCTGCCCTCAACGAGACAGATGGGCCTCATTCAATCAGTTGAAGGTCCAGCTGAGTAGAACAAAAACGTTGACCCTGCCCGGAGTAAGAGAGAATTTCTCCCACCCGACTACCTTCAAACTTGGGTATTGGCTTTTTTGCTGACTTCAGACTTGAACGAAAACATTAGCTCTTCCTGGGTCTTGAGTCTGCTAGCCTTCAGACTAGAACTAACCATCAGTTCTCCTGGTTCTCAGGACTTTGGACACAGACTAGAACTGAACCACCGGTCTCTAGCTTGCTGACTCACCCTGCTTGATCCTGGGACTTGTCAGTCTCCATAATCATTACATGAGCCAATTCCTTCTTTTATATATATAATTTATCCTTGACTCCCAAACCCAGTGTATTTAGAATCAACCAGGCTACATTTCCCTCAATATACAGCTCTGAAAATGTCACCAGAGGTCCCTAAATAGCTCATGTCAAATAAAAAGAGCAACTGCTCTCTGAATCCACTTCTTTGGGACCTTCTGCCTCTCTCACTTAGCCCCTGTTTCTTCTGAGTAGAATGACCTCCTTCCCATTCCATCTTTATCGTCAAAATCCTACGTGTTCTTGAAGGCCAGTTTCAAGTGTCACTGCCAAAGGAAGTCTCTGTTTTGCCTTCGCTAACTGCACGTGATTACGTCTACACAGCACGCGGCCGCCATGTCTTAGCATCGGGCTCCACTTTACTGTGTGCTTATCTGTCTATTTCTGTTTCTTCCCTCCCCGTTGGGTGGACAGACAGTGCTCAAGGGCAAGAGGTGTCTTTCTCTCTTCCTCCTGTGCTAGCGTAGCTAATAAATATGGGACGAGTTGAATGCAATTGAACAGTTCTCCCGAGCTCATCTGACTGAGACAACCCACACAAAATTGTTGGGTTCTAAATTTGAGCGGGAAATCTCAAGACATCAAATGTCATCTCCTCCGTGCCATCTCCCTACCGTGGAGTCAGGATAAGCCTGAAACGGCCCTGTCTTGGAATTGGTTTTCTTTGGCAGCAGCCATGAAAAGGCCTCAGGTGTGAGTGGGAAGGAAAAAATAAAGTCCAGTTTTCAAATCTGGAAAACAACAACAACAACAACAGTAGGAAGTGTTGGGATAGATTTTTTTCTGAAGTTTGTGAGGAAGATGCATTCACCCCCCACTTAGATTTACCCAGCAAGCTTCTTCCTGTAAGACAAGCCACCATGGCCATGCAGCATCTGGGGGCTACCCAAGGCAGTGGCACTGGTACTAATCCGCTAATTATAGATGGATATGCATACAGCTTAGCATGGCATTCAAGGCTCTTTTAGCTTAGTCTGACCCTAATCTACAGTTACAACCTTATTCCTCCTCCTCTTCGGCTCACTCAATTCAGCTCAGTGCAGCTGAGCCAACATTTGCCATATCCTGCGCTATGCCAGGAGACCAGAAAGGCATTGAGGATGCCAGGATGGAGAAGATCCAGGCCGTTTCTTCAAGAGGATCAACATGAGGTGGTTCTCAAGAAGGAGAGCTGTTCACCAAACGGGGAAGGGAGAAGACAGAGGAAGTTAGCACGCTGAGCCCTCCTGCAGAAAACAGTGACACCAGACAGAGCTGGACTTGCTTGTTGTAGTTCTTGTGGATGCCCAAGTGAAGTGCTTATAAGAATAGATTTCTATTTACTTTCTAGTGATAATAATAACATTTTTTAAAGATTTTATTTATTTATTTGAGAGAGAGAGAGTGGTAGGGAATGGCAAAGGGAGAGAGAGAGAGAGAAGCAGACTGCTTGCTGAGCTGGGAGCCTGACGCGGGGCTCAATCCCAGGACCCTGGGATCATGACCTGAGCCGAAGTCAGACACTTAACCTACTGAGCCACCCACGTGCCCCAGTAAGATTTTTAAAAATTACATTTTGTTGCTATTGTTGTATAGTAACATTATTCAAATTACTTAATTTTTTGAGCCATGCTTACTCAACTTTAAGATGAATGTCAACATACATAGTAGCTTCTCAAAAAGCGTTTTGCAACCAGAGTGGATAGGAATGCTCCATAGATTTTCAAATAGTATTTTATTTCTACCAGTTTGTGTACACATGGTATACAGCAGTGTTTGATAGGCTGTATTCCCGGGGAGGGGAAAGGAGGGGCGCTCAGGAACCAGGACCTCTTCCAAGTCACATTCAGGCGTCACTTGGTGACCCCACATAGATCACTTTATTTTTCTACCCCTCCCTCATGCCTGACTTAGAAGACAAGGAATATTGTATCTGTCTTATATCTACCTCCTCCAAAGATAGAGAAGATGATTTAGAGCCCAGGAGACAGTGAGTACCTTTGGGAAAATAGAAGGCAAGATTTTTTTGTCATTCTCTCTCCCTCTCGTTCCTTTGCTGTTGCTCTTCTTTGCCAAAGACAGTTTTTTATGACATGTTTTGAATTTTCAAGGCTGGTAAGACCTCCAGCTTGGAAAACAAAAGCACTTAACTGCTAGAATGCCCTGGTTTAGATGTCAAACTCGGAGAAGCTTGACAAATACCTTGAGGGTGAAAGATGCGTGTCTATCTTAGAAGTAAGCACAGCCCTGGGGGACAGCTGTCCCGCCCGGGAAGGGCCCTGGGGTCAGGACACCTGGGTTTGAATTCCTGTGCTGCTTTTCATCAGCTGTTTGACAGTGAGCAAATGAATTCACTTCTCTGGTTCTTACTTTTTTTGGTATATAAAATAATCATATGTTATCTATCTCTCTTACAAGGTTTCACATCCACATAGACTCTCCATATAATTGCTCTTGTAGCTCATGAACTTGGAAGATGACGTTGTATGGAAGGCTCCTGAAGCTCTGTACATCTTTGATGCCCCATGGAGAAACATCTCTATCTTCTCTAGCTTCACTCATTCCCATGGTGACCTAGTGTTTCCTGGCCTCAAATACCATCTACATGTTTGTGGTTGTCATCTACCTAGACACTCTGCACCTCCTCTTGAATGTCTAACAAGCATCTCAAACTCAACCTGCTTCACCTACAAATTATCCCCATCTCAGCACATGGCAGCTTCCTCCAGCTGCTGAGGCTCAAAACCTCAGAGTCTTTCTTGACTCCTCTCTCTCAAATCCATGTTCAAGCTATCAGCAAATCCTGGAGGCTCTCTTTAGTTTCACCATATATTCCAGAACCCCACCCCTTCTCACCACCTCTCTCGTTAGCATTCTGATCCAAGACACCATTTGCCTTCACCTGGATTCTTGCAACTGACCAGACTCTCTGCTTCTGGACTTGCTCATTTAGAAACTCTTCTCAATACAGCAGCTAGCACCATTCTATTTTAAAAAACTAAGACCAGTCCTTTCACTCCTCTGTTCAAAACCTTCCCAAGATGCTTCACTTCTACAGAGTCAAGCCAAAGTTTTCCCACAGTCCCCACGGCCCCCGTACCTCTCTGACTTTTGGCTCCTTCCACTCCAAGCTATACTCATCTCTTTGCTGCCCCTGGGTACCCCAGGCTCTCTCCTGCTCAGGGCCTTCACTCCAGTGGTTTCTTCTGCTTTCAATACTAGCTTCCCAAAAGTTCCATGTTTCGCTCTCTCATTTCCTTCCACTTTTGTTCAAATGTCACCTTCTCAACAAAGCCTTCCCTGACTACCCCCATTTAAAACTGCACCCCAGTACCAGCCCTCCTGATCCCCTTCCCTACTTTTTGGTATCCATAGCACTTTTGACCTTCCAATATGCTATATTTTACTTACAGCTAGAATATAAACTCCGTGAGAGCAGATAGTTTTATTTTTTTGTTCACTGATGTATTCCTCTGCAACCATGACTGGCCCCTAGTAGGTACTTAATAAATATTTGTTGAATGAATGAATGAATAGTATTTTTTTTTCCTGTAAATAACAGTAAGGAGCATCAGTTCATGTACCCTTAAAAACAACCACTGGCTACATTATCTTCCATTTACAGACTAAAAAAGCCTAAGCTCTGAGAGATTAAATAATTTGCTTCAAGAGTGTGTGTATGGACAGATTAAATCAGGTCTCACAATCTGCAAACCCATGCTCTATTGCATTACATTTGAAAAGCACCCTAAAATTTATGCTTAAAAATTTTTTTTTTTTTAATTTCTGGCCTTACCTCCTTGCATCATTCCTTCAGGCTCCAGCATCTCTGAGGACGGTTAGGTGAGAAGGGATTCTGTGCCCCACACACATCCCACAGTGATCTGTACATGTGCTGAGTCTTGGCTCTGTTCCCAGAGTCTTTTCTGTCCCCTCTCCACTGGGGCATGAGAGTGTGGAAAACCAGGCTGGGGAGGGTTGGTGTCTCATGCAAATGTTGGCAAGTCCCTTGGCTTCATGTCCCAGTGCCTGACACCGCCTCCCGTCTCTAGGCTTCTGAAACAATTTTTTCCTTTCTTCACACAGCTTTTGTCTTCCTGCTCTTAGCTTGACGTTGTGTCTGGCCACACAGGCCATGTTGGCTATTTTTACTGACAGCGGCCACCAGCGCATATGGTTCCTATTACCACAAACTGTTACCTTCATTGAAACCACTTTGCAAATGAGTGGACTGCAGACAACAGGGAGGTCAAGTCCACGTGGCCACTCACGGGGCTCCTGGGATTGGCCTGGACAGGTATGTTGGTCTTCATGAATGTCCTTGAAACCAAATTGGGCTTAACAAAATACTGATTAATTACACAGATTTTTTTTTTTTTCCTTCTCCTTTTCCTCCATGCTCAATTCAGTAGGTTTTCAGTGAGGTCGAATTTCAAAGACAGGCTGCCTTTTATAGAGAGACAAATTTGAGTTGTGTTTCTTTCCATTTGGGGAGCTGGCTCCATGATGATATCTAGATGGGACATGATGCATGTTAACCCCTTGGGGAGTGACAAATGATGCCAAGCAGCTGTCCCGTGAAGAGAATACGAGTAGATGATGGGATGTTCTGGGTCCCGAGCACCTTCTGCCTCTAGGAAGACGGGTAGAGACACCCAGAGCATCAATGCTATTGAGAGCACCTCCCTCAGGATGGAGAATACCTGAGAAGTCACAAAACATTTTCAAACACAGCATCTCGTTTGAGTCTCATAGCCTTGCTTCGAGACGGGGTTTTTCATTTCTGTCTTCAAGGTGAGGGGAGAGAAGCTTTGAGGGCCTCGCTCACTTCCCCAGGTCTCCGTGCCTAGTAAGAAACTTCGGCCTGGAGCTCATGCCCCACACTCTAGTTGCCTGAATGGCCTGAAACCAAACCAGGTGAGGCTTGTTCAAAGGCACAAGCTAGCAGCTTGCAGCGGGGCCTGATGGGGCATGTCTCATCGTAACTGGAAGTTGGCATTGAGACCCAGGCTCACTGTGGCTTCTGAAGCTGCTGCCTCTCCAGCTGCATGGCCGTAAGAGGGGTGGAAACAAAGAGCATCTTGAGTTATGGCAATGCGCTGCACACAGGCCCTCCAGAGCAGCGAGGAGGTAAAAAGGAGAGCTCTGGAGAGGGAATGAGTCTGGAGCTCGGGGCAAGTCGTTAGGAGACCCCTTCCAGCCTGAGCGGCTGTAATCTGGGACCTTCCTACCCGGCCCTCCAAGGTCTTCTGGCCTCCGCTCTCCCCTGCCGACCAGGTTCCAGCTCTGCTATGTCCTTTTAGCTTGTCAGACATACACACAGCTTTTTCCCACTTCAGGGTCCTTGGGCATGTTATTCTCTTTACCTAGAACACTCGTCATCTGTTCTTTGCCAGTCAGTTTCCTACATAAATGTCCCCATCTCAGAAAGTCCTTCCTTGGCCACGAAAATGGGTTGAATAGTGACCGCCTCCCCACCGCCTTCAAAAAATATGTCCATGTGCCAACATCTGAAAACTGTGGAGGTGATCCTGTTTGGAAAAATGGTCTTTGCAGGTGTGATTAAGTTCAGGGTCTTGAGACGACATCATCCGGTATTTAGGGTCGGCCCTAAATCCAATGACAGGTGTCCTTAGTCCTTATAAGAAGAAGAGAGAACGTGGAGACGGGCGGAGAGAAGAAGGCAGTGTGAAGATGAAGGCAGAGACTGGAGTTGTGCAGGTCCGCGCAAAGGAATGCTGACAGTCACCAGAAGCAGGACGAGGCAAGGAATGAGTCCCGCCTGGAGCCTTCAGACCGTGTGGCCCGCTGATACCTGCCGTCAGAAGTCTGGCCGCAGAGCTTGGAACAGAACTCTCTGCTCTTTTGAGGCCACTGAGTATGTGGTCATTTGCTCCAGCCGCCCTACATGTGGAATGAGTAAGTTCTGACTTTTCTGGCTTCATGTCACTCCCCATGTCCCTCCACACTTCACGGCTGTCACACTCCTCTCCCCACTGCCCCCTCCCTCCTCAGTTCCTTTACACATGCAGCTCCCTCTGCCCAGAGGCCGCCAGCCCCTTCCCTACCCGGCAGACTCTAACTAGTTCTTCCGGACCGATGACAGAGCCTTCTAGGGGAAGCATGGCCGAGGGTCCGTCCCCATGGCCCATCGTTCCCATCTCTGCTCATGCGGTGTCTCAGTATGTGGCTGACTTCCCAGTAGTCTCTGAGCTCTTTGGGAGGCCAGGACCAGCCTCGTTCCTGTCTGTAACCGGGCACCCGGCGCTGGGCCTCGCACTGACAGGGCACTCTGCGCAAGGGTGGTAAATACTGACTCTTTGCAGAAAATGGCTATCATCGTCCACTTTTTAAAATAGGCCTTTTTTTTTTTTTTTAGAACAGTTTAGGTTTACAGGACAATTAAGATTGTATAGAGTTTCCATATACCTTGCACCCAGGCTCTCCCATTATTCACGTCTCACGTTGGTAGGGTATGTAGGCTACAGTTAATGAGCCAATATTGGCACACTATTATTAACTACGGTCCATGTTTTATTCAGATATCCTCAGTTTTTACCTCATTTGTGGTTTTCGTGGTTCCCAGATCCCATCCATTACATTAAGGGGTCATGTCTCCTTAGGCTCCTTTTAGGTGTGACAACCTTGACAGTGTTGAGGGGTACTGGTCAGGTATTTTATAGGCTCTCCCCCTCTCATAATGTAATATCTTTCTCACGAGTAGACTGGGGTGATGGGTTTATAAGAGGAAGCTCTCACAGATGTAAAGTGCCACATCACATCATCACGTCATATCAAGTGTGCATCTATCAACATGATTTAGGATCGTTGATACTGACCTTGATCACCTCACCAAGGTAGTATCTATCAGGTTCCTCCACTGCAAAGCTATTTTTCCCCCCTTTTTCATACTCTGTACCCTGGAAGGAAATCACCATCAGCCACTACAATTTGTTCTTAAGCCATCATTATGCTTTGATTAACTAAGTGGTGCTCTAGAAACATCCACCATTGATTAATTGTCCCAACACTCTAAATGGGAAACTGAGGGTCGGAGGGGTTTCCAAGGTCATAGAGACAGTATGAATGGAGACGAATTCAGTTAGGTTGGACTCCAAATACCCTCTCTATACTGCTTCCCCAGAGTACTAATCAGCTAAATCCTTAACATGGACTTCCAAGTGTCCTGGGTCTTGCTTTGCTGAGAATGAAATGGAAACCTGGATCGGGAGCAGTAATTTACCATCTATACTGCCTTTGGAAGCATCTTAACATAGAGATTTATTCCATGTACCAACTTAAATCTCTTTATGCACCCCCAATACCATGAGCATCAACTCATGTCAGCTCTGCCTGGAACACTGAGGGCATGTGGGACAGTAGCTCTGGCAATCTGGCTCGGGTATTCCGCACATTCAGAGCTGAGAGGCATGGGAGGACAGAAAGTGCTTTAGGATTGTTGTCAAGGCTATAGGGAAGATATGCAGGATAACACCCCAAAATATCAGTGTTTAAGGGACTTGGAGGTCCAGAGAATGGTAGTGACCACCACAGGCTCCCTATTCAGGGAGATATTGGCAGAGCTGGAACCAGAAACATCTTTAGTTTGGCTCAGGACTCTTTTTATTTGAGAGAAGTGGCCTCCAAGAAGCGAAGTCATGGTTGATCATTGTTCACACTCAGCAGGTTCCATTGGTAAGAAGAGGGTCTAAGAAATGGGTTTTCCTTGTCTGGTGAGCTATTGTCTTCATAGCACTCTGGTATCATTTGGGGGGCCATGTTGGGACATATAGGTGAAGGGCCTATAATAGAGCTTATAAAAAGATTGGAAACACTAAGAGAGAGGGGGAGACTCAATGAGCTAAGATCTATTATATCATCCCTTCTGACTGGGAAAACATCTTGCTTTTCCCTGCGGCCATTTCCAGAGCTTGGATGAGGAGCAGTGACAGGATTGCAGGACCACTAATCTATATGACCATGAAGAAAAACCAGGTAACACAGGTTGGATCCTTTTACTTTTTTTTTTTTTTAATTTTATTATGTTATGTTAGTCACCATACAATACATCATTAGTTTTTGATGTGGTGATCCACAATCCACTGTTTTCCTATAACACCCAGTGCTCCATGCAGTACGTGCCCTCCTTAATACCCATCACCGGGCTAAACAATCCCCCCTCCCCCATCCCCTCTAAACCCCTGTTTGTTTCTCAGAGTCCATAGTCTCTCATGGTTCATCTCTCCCTCCAATTCCCACCCCCCTCATTTTTCCCTTCCTTCTCCTAATGTCTTCCATGCTATTCCTTATGTTCCATAAATAAGTGAAACCATATGATAATTGACTTTCTCTGCTTGACTTATTTCACTTAGCATAATCTCTAGTCCCTTCCATGTTGATGTAAAAGTTGGGTATTCATCCTTTCTGATGGCTGAGTAATATTGCATTGTATATATGGACCACATCTTCTTTATCCATTCATCTGTTGAAGGGCATCTCGGCTCTTTCCACAGTTTGGCTATTGCGGACGTTGCTGCTATGAACACTGGGGTGCATATGGCCCTTCTTTTCACTACATCTGTGTCTTTGGGGTAAATACCCAGGAGTGCAATTGCTGGGTCATAGGGTAGCTCTATTTTTAAATTTTTGAGGCACCTCCACACTGTTTTCCAAAGTGGCTGTACCAACTTGCATTCCCACCAACAGTGTAAGAGGGTTCCCCTTTCTCCACAACCTCTCCAACATTTGTTGTTTCTTTCCCTGTCCATTTTTGCCATTCTAACTGGTGTAAGGTGGTATCTCAATGTGGTTTTGATTTGGATTTCCCTGATGGCAAATGATGATAAACATTTTTTCATGTGTCTGTTAGCCATTTGTATGTCGTCTTCAGAGAAGTGTCTTTTCATATCTTCTGTCCACTTTTTGACTTGATTATTTGTTTTTTGGGTGTTGAGTTTGAGAAGTTCTTTATAGATTTTGGATACCAGCCCTTTATCTGTAGTGTCATTTGCAAATATCTTCTCCCATTCTGTGGGTTGCCTCTTTGTTTTGTTGACTGTTTCCTTTGCTGTGCAGAAGCTTTTTATCTTGATGAAGTCCCAAAAGTTCATTTTTGCTTCTGTTTCACTAGCTTTTAGAGATGTATCTTGAAAGAAGTTTCTGTGGGCGACATCAAAGAGGTTTCTGCCTATGTTCTCCTCCAGGATTTTGATGGATTCCTGTCTCACATTGAGGTCTTTCATCCACTTTGAGTTTATCTTTATGAATGGTGTTAGAGAATGGTCGAGTTTCATTCTTCTGCATGTGGCTGTCCAATTTTCCCAGCACCATTTATTGAAGAGACTGTCTTTTTTCCATTGCATGTTTTTTCCTGCTTTGTCAAAGATTATTTGAGTATAGAGTTGAGGGTCCATATCTGGGTTCTCTATTCTGTTCCATTGGTCTATATGTCTGTTTTTGTGCCAGTACCATGCCATCTTTGTGATCACAGCTTTGTAATATAGCTTGAAATCAGGCAACATGATGCCCCCAGCTTTGTTTTTCTTTTTCAACATTTCCTTGACGATTCAGGGTCTTTTCTGATTCCATACAAATTTTAGGATTGTTTGTTCCAGCACTTTGAAAAATGTCATTGGAATTTTGATCGGGATGGCATTGAAGGTATAGATTGCTCTGGGTAGCATAGACATTTTAACAATGTTTATTCTTCCGATCCATGAGCATGGAATATTTTTCCATCTTTTTGTGTCTTCTTCAATTTCTTTCATGAGTGTTCTGTAGTTCCTAGAGTATAGATCCTTTACCTCTTTGGTTAGGTTTATTCCGAGGTATCTTATGGTTTTTGGTGCTATTGTAAATGGAATCGTTTCTCTAATTTCTCTTTCTACAGTTGCGTTGTTAGTGTATAAGAAAGCAACTGATTTCACCAACTAACTCTGGATTCTTTTACTTGTATAGGGTTTGTGGGATTACAACATCAAGGGACATCTAAAACTGTTCAGAATAAATTCCTTTTAAGATATTTGTATAATAATAACCTCCAAAGTATCAAATATGTGTAGAGAAATCTCTCTCCTATACTATCTCCTGTGTGTCTTCCAGTGAATTTGACATGACTGTCTTCATTTTACAGAGGAATAAATGAAAGTTTAAAGAAGTTAAGTCTCTTATTTGAGGCTATGGAGCTAAAACTGGATTCAAGATTTCAATCCTGATCTTTTGACAATCTGATGGTGATCATCTTGGTTTCTTGTTTCTGTTTGTAACACACACCTATTTATTCTAAATATCCCCTGATGCATTCTAAATCCAGATATTCTAATCAGTAACAACTGAAGAGGCAGTTTCAGGAGACGGATAACATATTCTATTTCCACAAATTGAAAAATAAAAGGGGAGTGGGGAGCTAAGGGATTTGGGGGTGGATCTTAGGGGTCTTGTTGCTCCAGGGAATGCTAAAGATGCCAAATGCACCAGGGAACTGGCTGAGGAGGAAGCAGAGAAGAATATGGTATCAGTCAAGCTACCAAAGGAGCTGAAGTGAGTTTTAAGATGGGGGATGGAGTAGGGAGGGGGTCTGATTCATTCCTACTAGCCCGACACATGTAGATCTCAGACTAGTGCTAGTTGAAAGACAGAAAGAAAGAAAGAAAGAAGAAAGGAAAGAAGGAAAGAAGGAAAAAAGGAACAAAGAAAAAGAAATAAAGACAATTAAAGAGATAGGTTGAAGCAATCACTGGTTTACCTTCTTGGGACTTTCCTTTCTGGGACGTATTTCAAACAAAGTTTTTTTCAAGTATAAATATAGGGGCCAATTATGCAGAAGGAATCTCTGGCAGTAAGAATGATAGAGAGACACAGCACTTGGTGGGGCCGAGAGTGGGTGGGGAACTTCTTTTGATAATGGATCAAATGGATACAGAAGAAAGACAATGACACTGTGACAGTCAAGTTTTGGAGACAATGACTGAACAAGTGATGTCTTGAAGAGAAAACTCGTAAGACTATAGATATAGAGGTAATACAAAAAAATGCAAATAATTGTTTAAAAGTCTAAATTCCAAGCAATGATCTAACTTCAAAGTGAGAAACCAAAGAACTGGGAGGATTGGACAAGGGGTTTGCAGGAAGAGGCCTTTTCTTCCCCCTCCTGGGAGGTTGCGGGACAGGCACTGAGTCCAGGAAGGCTACCCTCAGAAAATGCTCCATGCTCACTAAAGGGAAGGTGTTGAATCTGAGGAAAATGAGGGCGGTTTCAGAGATGACAAGCAAATTCCATCAGCCAGTAAATGAAGCCATTCACACTCCCTTTTTCAAGATTTGTTCTTGTTTAAAAGAAATGAAAAGAGCTCTCCTAATATACTGTTTCTGGTTATGGACATGACAGCAGAGGCTGCCTGCCTGCCCCACTCTGATCCTCTCTCTCTAGGGTCCGGGAGTCAGGGATGAGGGGGTATAGAGGGGAAGGGGCTGAGGTTCCTTGGAGAACACCGATGAAGAAACCCTGGTAAGGAAAACTGACTTACGATGTGCTGGACACCGCATGCCATATTTTCACATGGATCATTTCATTTCCTCCAGACCACTGCCCTGTGACATGGCCACGTATATTTTTCCCATTTTAGTATTGAAGAAACTGATTAAGTAATTCATCCAAGATCATACCACTCATTAGTGATGGGGCAAGGATTTGACTCTAGGTTCTATGTTCATAACTGTTGTGGTAATTGCAACCCTCTAGCCTTCCCTGAGCATCAGCACAATATTGACTGAGGTCAGTGAAGTATGCATCACTTTGAAAATAAAAATCACTCAGACAAGAGATACCTGAAAAAAGCTGGAGAATAAAATGCCTAGCACATTGCTGTGCTTATGGTAGGTTTAAATCACTGCTGCCCTGGGGCACCTGGGTGGCACAGTCCATTGAGCATCCGACTCTTGGTTTCAGCTCTGGTAATGAGCTCAGAGTCATGAGATTGCTCTCTGTGCTCAGTGCAGAGTCTGCTTAAGACTCTCTCTCTGTAGGTATTATGTTGAGTGAAATAAGTCAAACAGAGAAAGACATGTATCATATGACCTCACTGATAAGAGGAATTCTTAATTCCAGGAAACAAACTGAGGGTTGCTGGAGTGGGGGTGGGGTGGGAGGGATGGGGTGACGGGGTGATAGACACTGGGGAGGGTACGTGCTCTGGTAAGCGCTGTGAATTGTGCAAGACTGTTGAATCTCAGATCTGTACCTCTGAAACAAATAATGTAATATATGTTAAGAAAAAAAAAAAGAAGAAGAAGAAGGTAGCGGGAGAGGAAGAATGAAGGGGGGAATCGGAGGGGTAGACAAACCATGAGAGACGATGGACTCTGAAAAACAAACTGAGGGTTCTAGAGGGGGGGCGGGTGGGACGATGGGTTAGCCTGGTGATGGATATTGAGGAGGGCACATCTGCATGGAGCACTGGGTGTTATGCACAAACAATGAATCATGGAACACTTCATCTAAAACTAATGATGTAATGTATGGGGATTAACATAAGAATAAAAAAAATAATAATAAAAAATTTTAAAAAATTAAAAAAAAAAGACTCTCTCTCTGCCCCTCCTCCCATGTCCACACACACACACACACACACACCCTCTCTCTCTAAATAAATAAATAAATCTTTAAATCAATGCTTCCGCTCCCTTTGCCTCCATCTCCTACACAGTGCCCTAATATTGCCACTCCCTTTAACAAATGGAGGGGTAGACTTAATGGATGTTGTTTTGTAAAGTTCCCTTAGTGTGGGTAGAGGCCAGCACTCCAGTGTCCATTATACAGACAAATAAGGAGAGCTGTCGGTGACAGGGGTCCTGGCCTGATGGATGTGACCTCAGGTCCATGCTGGGGTACAAGCACAGGCCACCTACATGCTTCCTTCTTGTTCTGTGTCAGTTGGTCTTTGCTGCCCAAAGAAACGTCCATAGATATGTGATTTAATAAGTGGACTAGTAATTTTACCTCTAGGACGAGTTGCTCTACTGCATAATTCTCATACACAGAGGATTACTTTTTTTTTTTTTTTAAGATTTTTATTTATTTATTTATTTGAGAGAGAGAATGAGAGAGAGAGAGCATGAGAGGGAAGAGAGTCAGAGGGAGAAGCAAACTCCCCGCCGAGCAGGGAGCCCGATGCGGGACTCGATCCCGGGACTCCAGGATCATGACCTGAGCTGAAGGCAGTCGCTTAACTGACTGAGCCACCCAGGCGCCCCACACAGGATTACTTATGAGTAAGACTGGAGCACGTACGGGACTCTAGACTTCAATGTACAGAATGTATATATGATAAATCAAATGAAAAAGGAACTGGCAGTAAAAATGGATAAGGGAGGTAAGCAGCTGGTAGAGCAGAAGTGAAGGTGTTTGCTGGTGCTTTACACATCATAGGTTATGAAAAAGGATGAAAAAGTTATGAAAAAGGACCACAAGATAGAGTAGCAAATTATGAATATTCACCATCCTACTCTCGTTCCCTCTTCCTCAGCCCATTAAAGGCAATTCTTTCCCAATTCATCCCCTTTTCCACTTATATCAGGCAGGGAAGTGTTCAGCTTCAGGAAACTGAGACATTGAAACATAGTGGTGTAAATACTCAGAGGGTGATTTTCTCACATATGTTAAGTCTGGCTTCTGGGATTGGCTCAATGTTTCATCAATGTCAAGACCAGGGGTCATGCAATTCCTTCAGCCTTTAATTCATTCAGAGCACCTCATCGTCAAAAACAAAAACACAAAAACAAAAACAAAAACAAAAAGGCTGCCACAGCTCTGGGTATCACAGTGTTTTCAAGACAGGGGGAAGGGGAGGGGGATAACATAGACCACATATACCCCTTTTATCAGAAATGCTAGTATCTCCGCACTAGCTAAAAGAAATATGAACAGAGATTGACTTATAATATGATCCACTGTGGCCCCATTTATGGAATCAAGTAACTAGAAACAAATTTTATGCCCAAAGAGAAAGGGACTGCTTAGGCATATGTTGTTACATCTTTACAATAGAAAAGTAGGCAGACAATACAATATTTTTAAAGATATTGGAGATATCTTCAAGATTTTGGAAAACGCTCATTTAAATTTTTAAGTGAAAAAAGCAGAATACAAGCTATATGGTTTCAATTACAATATTTAAAAATAGATGTACAGAAAGAAGATTGAAAGGGACTATTCCAGGATTATCAGAGTTTTTCCTTTTCTTTCTTTCTCTATACTTTGCCTCTTCCACATCTTCTCCAACGACCTCCACTTTGTCCACTCCTTGATTCCCACTTCCCTCCTGCCAATAAACACTCACTCCCGTGTCTAGTTCTCAACCCCTGACCTATGCAGAGAGCTTCATATTGTCAACTACAAGGGCAACTCAGATTATGTCCCAATTTTTGCCTGCTGTATAGGAGTAATTATTAATAGACAGTTAAACCTTTTCCTTTATAGAAGTCTCCAGTGTGGATGGTAAATTATATGTTCTCCTTGATTTTGAGGGATGAATAGGGACTCTGAGTGAGGCCAGGGACAGAAATGGACCCATCAAGTCCTTCCAATTTGCTAAGGTTCCAATTTGCCAACATGGCACTAGGTGCCATAGGATATTCAACAAAGCAAAGAGTCTCAGAGGGATGGAGATATAGATTCAAATTTGAGCTCCATCTCTGACAAGCTGCATGCATAGCCACTGGATCTCCAAACTTTGGTGTCCTTTCCTACAAACCAAGCACTGTAATGCCCATCTCACTGAGCCATGGCCTAGAGGAAGTGAGAGAACCCACACAAAGTGCCAGAGGGTCTGGCCCCCTGTCTGGCAGGCAGAAGCCAGCTACCAAGCCCCCTCCTCTCATAACCACTCTGAGGTCAGTGACCTCAAATTAATCCCAGGGATCCCCTAGGCTCTCCTTGGTGCAGAAACGTTGAGGACGTATCCTAGAATCAATGTCAGGATGATTCAGAGAAGTGTAGTGGTGAAGGGCATAATCATATCTGATTTATATGCATGAACACGCAGGGAAGAATGTGGGGGGATTAGTGACAGGAATTAAAAGGCTTTAAAAAACATGGGTGTCACTTCCATCAGTCAGCAGTTCCCCAGCTATATGGGCTATCTGCTAGGGGCTTCTGATATGTTCGTGATGTCTATTTGAGACTGTCCTTTGGGAAAGGCCTAGGGGGAATTTAGAGGGGTCATTGAGAAGTCCTGTGTAAAGGATACACCATTGCAAACCTGGGAGGAGCAGAGAAAAGAGCCTGTGTTGACTCATCCTGGGTCCAGCCTTTGGACCTGAAACCCTGGCATCCATTTCCCTGGGAAAGAATTAAATAATTTTTGAGCAATAATGCAAAGAGAACAGCATTGTACCCAACTTCTGACATCTTCCACTTGATTGTAGTGAGTCAAGAGTCTTAGAAGCCAGATTTTGTTGAGAAGAGAACCAAAAGACTTCAAGATCCCCGAAGCTCCCTTATTTATCAAGAGCCACTTCTAGTGTGTTACCCTGAGCAACTTGGAAGATGAGGTGGGATAGGTTCCTGGAAACAAAGAGGAAGAAGAAATGATTGCATTGGAGGGTTCATGGGGTACAAGTAAGAACAAGATCTCCAACTCAGTGTTCTTACTACCAGCACCATTTAAGGGAGTCAACACTGGGGGGAGGGATAGAATATTTCAGCATGAGAGAATCAGAAGATTGCCTTGCTTCCTTAATAGTAACGGGAACAGCACTGATAACAACATTAACAGCAATGAGAAGAGCTTACACTATGGGCACATCATTGGGCCAGGTGGCGGTCTAAGTCCATTCCATACATGACCCACTGAACTCTCACAGCGACCTTCTGGGGCGGGTACTAGTCCTAGCCCCATTTCAGAGATGAGGAAATGAAAACACAGAGAATTTGAGATATATTTCCCAAGGCCATTGGCTAGAAAGTGACCAAGCTTGGTTTCAAGCACAGAAAGGATGATCCAGAGTTCATACTCTAAACCTCAAGCCACCACTGCTTCCTGGTCATGACATGAGATTATACTCCTTTGAGGCTTATTATGAGCCGAATTCTGTTTCATGTGTATTACAAATATTATCTCCTGATCACATGACATAATACTCAAAAAATACTCAAAAACCCTACGACATAGGTGCCATTGTCATCCCACTTCACACATGGAACAGAAACAGAGGGAAGCTTTAAAACTTTCACAAAATCATATAGCCAGCAAGTGCCACAGAAGGATTTGAACCCAGACTGTCTGGATCTGAATCCCTGCTGATGTGGCAGAGCCTCGGGATTCTGTGGACATTGGGAAGACACCAGGCCCTAATGAACCAGAGAAGGGCACTCAAGCCCATCAGCCCCAGCAGGAAGCGGCTCTGGGAAAGACCTGGTCCTCTGGTTCGATGATAGCACTTATCCACATCTCCCTGCTCTCCTCTATCACCGTCAAGGCTCACCTGGACTAATGAAGGATAGAGCGAAGCTCTAGCTAGAGAGCAGTCTAGCTAGAACTTAGAAGAGCATGCCAGAAGATAACGTCTTGTCCCCTCCCTCCCGTTTGCTGACATCATGCCCTGGCTTACACCCCAGTTCTAACACATCTGAGAATTTTAGGGGCCGCTCTCCCTGTGGATCAGGTCTGATCAATGGAAGACCTCCACCGCCCCAAAAACTCATTTCGATGGTTTAATTGACATTCAGTGCATGAGCCCCTGCTCTGGCTAGGACACACTGATGTAGAGGCGAATGCCTCGTGGTCTTGGGTGCTGGTAGAGAAACAAGCACGCCTTCGCTCTCCATCATCAAAACTCACGCCTTCGCTCTCCCCCACCCCCCGCCTTCACTCTCCCCCACCCCCCGCCTTCACTCTCCATCATCAAAACTCAGCTGGAGTAATAGAAGGAGAGCACTCATGGCCCATCGCCTTCTCTTCTCTATCCTCATCAAGGTTCAGCAGGATTAACAGGGAAGCCTCCCAAATGACTGGTCTGTGGTCCCTCACATGTCACTTGAAACACGAATCTGACCCGCATGTTTCTCAGGTGACAAACCTCCTTCAGTGGTCCACACTGTCTATAGCAGCACTGCCCAGTGGAACTTTCTGTGGTGACAGAAATGGGCTATATCTGCCCTGGCCAATAGAATAGCCACTAGACCTATGTGACTGTTGAGCACTTGAAATATTCCCTCTGCCACCAAGGAACTGAATTTTTAATTTTAGTTAATATAAATTTATTTAAATAGCCTCATGTGGCTAGTGACGACCATACTGGACACTGTAGGTGAGAGGAGGAAACCCCATGTCCTTAGATGGACCCTTTCTGACCTGGGCACTGTCTGATCATTTAGCCTCAAGTGTTTTGACCGCCCCTTCCCCCCTGTCCTTCAGCTACAGCTGCTTGTAGTGTCTCGATCCAGTGAGTCTGGAAGGCCCTTCGTGCTTTCCCTCCACCATCGGTCCCCATGTGGGCTCTAAGCCCCACCTCAAATGCTCTGCCACCAGACAGCCTTTCCCAGCATTCCCCGCCAGAGCTGGCTCTCTTCCCGTCACGTGTCCCCAAAGCTTACACAACACTTCGCCCTCTTTCTTCTGACACTGAGCCCCCTGCCTCTTTCCCCACCGGCTTCTCCCCTGGCTGGTCAGTCCTGGAGCACCCGAGACCACGAGGCATTCGCCTCTACATCAGCGTGTCCTAGCCAGAGCAGGGGTTCATGCACTGAATGTCAATTAAACCATCGAAATGAGTTTTTGGGGCGGTGGAGGTCTTCCATTGATCAGACCTGATCCACAGGGACAGCGGCCCCTAAAATTCTCCATGTGTTAGAACTGGGGTGTAAGCCAGGGCATGATGTCAGCAAACGGGAGGGAGGGGACAAGACGTTATCTTCTGGCATGCTCTTCTAAGTTCTAGCTAGACTGCTCCCCTGAAAACCACCCAACGCCCCGGTCCCTGGCCTCTCCACCACACATCTGGCCACCTTGTCTCCCCTCCCTGCCACAACTGTCCTTGCTCCGCTGGCCTCTGCCAGAATTCAGACTTGGTCCCACCCCCTCGTACCTCCAGTGGAATTGGATGCCGTTGGTCTTGGCAATGACCTGGAGGCTATACTTGTTTCTCTACCAGCACTAATTAGTTACTGAACAAACAGCAAGAGAGCCTCAGGATAGGCCCGCATGCAGGACTTTCAGACTGGGTGGAAAATGTCAAGATGTAATGAAACTTCTGTGCTGAATCACGTCTGGAGAATGAAATGCTAGAGGGAGCCAAGACCTGAAACACATGAGAAAAATAGGAGAATGGGGCACAGTTCTGGGAGTTTCAGCACCTCTGCAACATGGTTGGGAGGGGGGAAGACATCCGTGTGGCTGGGCAAGAGCCAGGATGCCGCTTTGCGAAGCCTCGCCTTGCTCTGGGTTCTGCTGCACGAACCCATGGTGTTGACTGAAGTTCTGTGTCTGGGGCTGGTTCAAAAGAGGGAAAAGGGTTGAAGATTCCTTTAAAATGTGGAACATCTAATATGGGGCAGGAAGTTATAGCCATATGGGCTGCCTGGTGTCAGTGCTCATCTCAAACACACTCACTTATCATCAGAGGAACTGCAGCCCAGAGAGGGGAGGTGACTTTACTCAGTGCACAGAGCATGTCAGTAGCAAGGGGTTCTGGGCCTTGAACCCAGGTTCCTTGGCTCCTAGGCAAGTGCTCTTTCTGCTGAAGCTCAACAGAGGGATGTGGGCTCGGGAAACACAAGCTGACTTTCTTTTTAAACTGTCTCCCCTTCCATCCTCACAAATGTCCCCAGCAGAGAGGAGAGCCAAACCGTTTGCTCTCAGCTCTGATGTTGCCACTCTTTCTTGGGGCGGGTTGGGTGGGGGGACTGGGACGAGCTCAGAAGCTCCAGGCCAATGACCTTGGGTCAAGTCCAGGTTCTTCCACTTGTTTGCTCCTGTTTGGGTACATGATTTCACTTTCTGGACTTCAGCTTTTCACCTGTGAAGTGGGGTGGTAAGCCTTAGCTCACGGACAGTTCCTGGCGAGTAAATGAGATAATGGATTTGAAGGTACCTAATTCAACAGCTCTGTTTATCAAACAGAGCAGCTGCCCTGTGCCTCCCCTGGGGATTCAGGGGTGGTAACTGGATGCCCAGGAGGTAGCAGGCATCCATCCCAGCCAGCTGGTGGAGGCGGTGTGGGGGTGGGGATGTCAGCGAAGGTGCCCCATGGGCCGCAGACTCTCAAACCTGAGGAGTTGTCCCCCAGCCCCCATGCACCCCGTGCAGCCCCACTTTCCTGCAGGCTCTGCGGCACCCCCTCCCCATCTTCCCAAGCATCTGGAGCAGCTGACTCAAGCACCAATGAGATAATGTTTTTATTTGCTATGTTTGTTTTTTGTTTATAAAGCTGGGCTCCTGGGAGAAGCCAGATCCAAAGGCAGGTCTGAGAAGTGAAGGTCAGCCCCGAGGCTGACCACAGGACCACAGGGCCCGGGCCCAGCTGGGGAAAACACCAGGCCACCACACCTAGTGGGCCTGTCCCAACTGCCCTGCCCTTGCTCTGTGACAGCACTTCTCCTCTGTGCCCAACCCCAGGCAGGAGGCTGTGGAAGGGGTAAGCAGAGCCAAGAGGACCCTGTCCCGGAGACCCTCAGGGGCTCACAACGGAGGCTGGGAGACTTGTGCATAACACAATATGATCAAGCTACGATGACAACAAAAGCTCATCGGTTCATCTGAGGATTAAATTAGTTGTAGCAAGTCCTTGAAAAAAGTTAACAATTATTCTTACAACAACTTTAGAGCTTTAGGAGCAGCAAGGAGGCTCCGAGTTTCGTCTTGGGGGTGGGACGGTGTAGTGGGAAGGGTGATGTCTGATTGAGATCAGGGGGCCTTCTTCCCCTAGGCCAGTGTGGATCCTCATCACATAAACAAGTACTTTCCTCTATCTGCTGTGTGCTGGGATTCCTGCTAGGCTCTGCTTGGAGAAGATCCCAGAGACGTGTAAGACTCGATCCCTGCCCCCCAAAAGCGCTTAGGTCTGGTGAGAAAGAGGACACATGAATAATCACATGACTGTGTGAACCCTGCGGGAGCACTCTCCAGCGTCACAAGCTCCTGAACCTGCCAGAGCCTCAGTTTCCCCAGCTGGACCTATATCCTTGGTATCATAATCATCCTTATCCTATAGGGCTTTCGTGAGGATGAAATAAAACAGTCTATGCCAAGTGGTTAGTAGAACTCCTGGCCCGCTGGAGGAGCTCAGTAGGTGCGTGGGGATGTGGGGATGAGGGAGCACTTGGAGGCATCACAGGGCAGGTGACACCGGGTTGGGGCATGAGAGACGAGTAAGAGTCCAGAAGGCTGAGGGATCAACAGGGAAAGACAACTGGCAAGGAGGTGTGGGATGGCGTGGATTCTTAGAAAGTAGTGGCAGCTCAGTACGAAGGTCATGCTCCTTCTAGAGCATATAGATATGGCTGGAAAGGTAAGGAGTTACTTCACGGGTTTCAAGGACCTCGAATGCCAATGTAATGAGTACAGATATTGTCTTGTAGGCCAGCGGTTTTCAATTCCAGGTCCCTCCTTTTTTCCCTCCCTCCCTCCCTTTCTCTCTCTTCTCTCCCTCCCTCCTTCCCTCTCTTCTTTCCTTCCTTCCTTCTGGCCTGCCTGCTGTCTGCTTTCCAACTTTCCTCTTTCCTTTCAGCAGTAGGGTCTTCTGTCTAAAAGCAATCGTAAATAGAAGCCCAGGATAAAGAACAGAATGAGGTGCAGCTGCTCTGTTGGAAGAACAGCTAGAGAGCCGTCAGAGCCTGGGTCACTCCCTGAGAAAGCAGAGCTTGACGTGAGGGTTTGTGGGCAGGTAATAGTTTTTTTAGACATAATCTCAGGGAACACTAGTTGGGGGGCTGGGAAGCAGGGGCACGAGGAAGAAAGCAGGCCAACGCAAGGGTGCTCTATCTAGCCGATCATCACTAGGGGCAGTGGGGGCTGGAATCTGCTGGGGCCCTCCTAGAAGCATATAGGAAGTGCTTCATAATCGTCTGTCTTAGGACGAAAATGGGGTCACTAATCCACCTGCTCTCCTCCCACATTGGTTAAGGACTGCTCCGTGGGATGGTTAACCCCCTTGCATTTCCAGATTTGCCCAAGCATAAGTGCTAAGCAGGCACCCATGGATGCTCTACCTCATGACGTTCGAGAAACCCTAGGGTGGCAAGCAAGCGAGGAGGTGTTACAGCTGGGGCACAGTGCCTCAGACCCCACCAGCAATGGCTGCAGTGCAAGCTGGGTTGCAAGGGTATGAGGTGGGATACAAGCAGGAGGGAGGAGAAAGACAGCACGTAATGGGTATGCACACGATTTTAATCCCATGTTCCAACTGAGGGAAGATCCAGGAAGAAACCTGGTTTCAGGCTTAGGTCTCACCTCTACACTGAGACTTTGGGCAAGTTGCTTTACTTCTCTGTGGACCAGTTTCATATTGGATGAAGCAAGGAGAGAACTGGGGCTTAAGAGAGGAAAATGGCATTGGATATTCTAAAGCCTAGACACAGGCAAAGCTTTTTGTTTGTTGGCTTGTTTCAATAAGGGATGCTGGCCGGAAACCTCCAAGAGTCCATTGGCTCAGGCTAGGATGAGAAAGCTGACGGCAAAGCTCTCGTGGTAAAGATACGAGGTGAGTGAGAGCAGAGCAAAGTATGAGGTGCTGGACAGCTTTGGACCATTATTCCCATGGTTGTAGTGTGTGTGCCCACATGTCCCATATTGGTGCCACAGGTATGGCTGTTTGGGCGGCAGGGGTCGAGGAGAACCTTGCAGAGTAACTGTGTTCATTGTCATGGAAGGAACCGTGTTGTAGTCTCCGAATACAGGTTGGCATAGAAGAGCATTCAGAACATACTGAGATCAACAGGGCAGATTCAAGCCAAAGGGCAGTCTGCCACTCTCACGTAGTAGGTCACCTGGAAATTCCAAAGGGCTCCAGATGATCTTAATTTCTTATCTGCACCCAACTTCTTGGGGTCCCGATTTTCTCAACAGTAAATGGAGACCAAATAGCAACTGCCTCCCAAGTGGTTGTATGAGGATGACACAGTGTGGACAATGCGTGGCTGGAAGGCACCCATCCTGGAGTCAGCCCCCTGGCAACTGCGAAGTGAGCCGCGGTGGTGCTGGTGACGGTAATGATATTGACGAGGCTGGCGATTGATCGATCACTCCCCGAATACACTGCAGCACCTGGCTTGTAGATCAAGCTAAGTAATAATTTGTTGCAGAACAAATAAAACTAGCTCCTCCAGGAGAACAGAATCGGGCAAGAGGGATGAACATGTGGAGTGAGTTACTCGGGAAAACAACTGCAGCCAAGGCTCTAAATGAGTTCATGAGGAATCAGGTTTGTTTCTTTCTAAGAGATAGATGAAAAATATGGTGAAAAAAACAAACAGGAAACTGGCATCCTGATGAACCAGAAAGAAGGGCAGTAATTGAAAAAAGCCAGATGATTTCTTCTTTTTCTTAGCCTTGGGTCCATCCCACAACATAATAGGGAATGGCTTCCTGTGAATAATACTGTGGTCATTTCACTGGGCTGGGCTGCAAGGCATGCTGGGACCTCAGGGATCTTTTGGGATCCTTTGAGATCTGCTGGCTGGCTAACTAGAAAAGAGGTGAGATGAGGTCAGTCCTTGAGGAAGTATGGCAGAGAGGAGTGCAGGGGATTCTAAGTGCCCATCAGACTATCTAGTGCCTTGGGTATAATTTGTCATGTGCACTGTGACTACCCTACGCCAGGGACAACTGATTAGACCAAGATTCGCTCTCTGGCTAGAATCTCAACATCACGTAATGAGCAGCAGCCTTGAGAATCTGGTTTGACCATCTACCCTCCAGGAATAGTCCATTTTATATGCTGATAAAAGGACATGATCAGATTCTCACTAGCCAAGTTATGAATATGGTATATAGAGAAAAATCAGTGAAAAAGAGAAGAAATAGCAGAGTAACGTGAGGGTAGAGGCAGAAACAATTGGACACATAGAGACACACAGAAAGGAAGCCCTGGAAGATGGAATACCAGAATAGGAAGCCCAATGACTGCTTCTAAAGACAGAAATCCCAGGCTGCCTGTTATTGTCTCTCGTGCCACAGGCCCTCATGGGAGCCATTCTCCTTGAAGCCTGGCAGAGCAGCTGCCTGTTTCTGGAATTTCCTTACTTCCCTGAGCATCACAAAACCTCTGTATCCGAGGCAACCTGACTTTTTGTGATTTGCAACCTGAAAGAGACACTTGTCTAGGTGTTCTGTTTCAGGCTTTCGGGGCACCTACACTGAGATCTACAGGGAAAGTCTGCTGATGAGAGCCTTGGGCCAGTGTCTTCATTCCTTCGATCTGCACGCGCCATGGTTCACTCTGGGTCGGCCTGGCCTAGGAAACAGCCCCATCCATTGACAGAAGGCCTGGGGTGGTAGGGAGACCCCAGGACTCAGAAAGAAGTCAATCTGAAAGAGATAGGTCCTCAGGACCCCAGCAGATAGGCCTAAGATGTCAGACCAGAAATTTGTCCAAGCAGGAGATGGGATTCATATCGGGAGGGAGAGGGAGGCCTGGGATATCAGTGGGCATCTCTTTTCTTAGATGGGGGTATGCTCTGAGCAGGCAGTGGGCGCAGAGCCACCCAACGGCTACAGCCAGGCTCACCAGACACTAGGTGCTATTGGCAGGTACCGGCGGCAGGTCATAGCTCTTGGAGAGGGGTGCAAGGACCCCCCTCAGAGTTGCCTTGTTGTTGTTCAACAAGTTGCCTTGTTGTAACTGCTCTTCAGTTACAAACAACACGGCTGAGGTGACTCAGGCAGGGTAGGGATGGGCTTGTAAGCCAAAGGCCCCATGCGTTGTTGGGGAGTTGGCCTGGCAAGGCCCAGAGCTGACAGCGGCCCTTGGGTTTACCCATTTGGTGCAGACACCAGTGAGATAGAGTCTCTGCTCTTCTTGAAGCTGTGGTGGCGGTAAAGACCGTGTCCCAGGCTTCTCTGTATTTCCGGCATCCAGCGTGGTGCAAGGCCTATGGGAGGTACTCAGTAAATCATTGCTGAATGTATGAATAAATCATTTAGAGCTGGGGAAATAGTACTGTCCTAAGAAGAGCACAAATCTAAGATTCCCAGTATTACACTCTTCAACGTGACAGCTTCTCAAGTAATCATAGGCAGGATTCATTAATACACTTCAGGCTTGAAGCAGAGGCAGCTGTGACATGGAAAAAACAATTTCTTATCTGGAGATTCTGGTGCAAATCCTGCCTTTAGCAGTTACTAGCTGCAGCCCTAACAGAGCTCTACCCAACATCTGCGTGTCTGTCTCCTCATCTGTAAAATGAGGAGATAATGCCCATAATGCCATTCATGGGGTGACAGAGGGTTTGGTGGGACGACATGTGAGAAAATACCCACAGCACAGCTTGATAAATGTTTGTTGAATGGCAAATGCCATTGTGGTGACTGAAGTTCACCATGGCTCAGTTCTGCTTTTTTGCCTTGACTCATCCCCCTGTTGTCTGCCAGGAAGCATGCTGTGCTCAGCCTGGTTCTTTCTTAAACTAAGAGGGACATTCACAAGGCTGGCTGGCATCTGGGAGGAAAGCTACCCTTGATCATCTACTGCCCATGCTTCGGAAACAGGCAATAATAGACAGACTCCCAAAGGGGGAGTCCTGGACACTGAACATGGGAATCTGTCACTGAAGCCACTTCATGGGGGAGAGTATGGGCACGTTCAGAGGGGAGGATTCAGCAGAGTCAGCAGGCTGGCATTCCATGGAGGCAGGGGATTCTTATTTTAGCCATGCCTCTGAGCTTATACAGGTATCCTTTCGGTTAGGAGCCATGGGTTTAGTTTGCTAAATACACAATTAAATAAGGCAAGAGACAGGCAGAGATGAAGGTTATGTATTCATAAAGTGATATACTGGGAAAAGGCCATGATTACCTTATCTTTCCTGAGAAAATTGTGGACAAAGCAGCAGATTTCAGCTGCAGAGAGCATGAGGACTCACACAGAGGACTGACTGCTGGAAGACTGCAGGCTGGGATGCATCACTGCAGAATGGGATACATCACTGCATGCATCAACCAGACAGCCTGAGCCAGGCTCCTTCTATATAGTATCTCTCATCCATACTGGAGTCCCACATTATAGAGGTTATTATCCCTATTTTAGTGAAATGGAAACTGATGCTCACGTTTGTTAAATGGTTCACCTAAATCCATGACACTGCTGAATGTCAGAGTTGGGACTTGTGCATCCAAAGGGTATTATTCTATTGAATCACACTGTCCAGGGGCCATTCTGGTTTATAAATTACATTTTGATGTAAATGTTATTATATACTTATTCCATCAAAAGTTGGAAGAGCAGGACCCTTTTATTTAAAGAGGGTGTTAGGAATACTCTAACCAATTTTCTGTTGTACCCCACCACTCTATGTATTAGGCATGTCACCACAATGATACAGTTGCCCAATTCATGGTTCTACTGAGAGATTCTATTAATCTTTGATCTCTCTGAAGCATGACATTCCTATACATTCATGTATATTACAATGGAAGCCCTACTAGGCACCAGGCACTGTGCAAAGGAGAACCACTGGCCCAAATTGCAGGAAACCGAGCTGGTTTTATCTGCATAGACATGTTAAGTCTCTTTTTGTGTTGTAATTAGCTAACATTTGTAGTGAACTTCATAATTCAAACAGCATCTTCACACTCATGCTCTCATTTGATCTTCGGCACAATCTGGTAAAGACACACAGGTCAGAGAGTGTTACATTTAAGTCAAGGTTCAGAGAGATTTGAGTGACTTGTTTCAGATGGTTAAACCCGAGAGGTAAGGAATTGGCTTTCTGTCTCTTAAATCTCTTAAATTCAAATTGTTTATGTCTTCGAATCTCAATTTCTACAAAGCTTGAGATGCACATTTTTCTTTTCTTTTTTTTTAAATCAATTTTTAATTTTTCAACCACAAAATGTGTGAGTATGATTTTTTAAAAAAATCAACTACTGCTAAAGGTCTTACAATAAAGAATGGTGATCTCTTCTCTCTCTGTCCCTATTTACAGTTCTGATGCCATATTCAGACATTTCAACTAGTGTAACCATTTTTTAATATATATTTTTGAGTAAAATTTGTTTGCCATTTTTTAATATATCAATTTGAGACTTCTGCTGAGCTAAACATGATTTGTTTCCATTATCCTGCTGTGGGGACTGAGTAATCAGTTCTTGCACACGATCATCCTGATGGGTGTGAAGTGGGATTTCATCATCGTTTTGATTTGCATGTTCTGTAAAGGCTAATGATGCTGGGCATCTTCTCATGTGCTTATTGGCTACGTGCACAGTTTCTTCAGAGAAATGTCTATTCAGATCATTTGCTCATTTTTAAACTGGGTTGTCGTTTTATTATTGAGTTGTAAGAGTTCTTCATATATTCTGGATACAAGTCCCTTATCAGATACATGAATTGTAAATATGTTCTCCTTAGCTTGGGTTATTTTTTCACTTTCTTGATAGCGTTCTTTGAAGTACAAAAGTTAAATTTTGAGCACGTCCAATTTATCTGTATTTTCTGCTGTTACTTGTGCGTTTGGCGTCATAGATAAGACTTTGCCTAGCCCATGGTAATTAGAATTTATTACTATAATTTCTTCCAAGAGTTACACAGTTATAGCTCTTATATTTAGGTATATGCAAATGCTGAGTTATTTTTTGTATATGGTGTTATTAAATTTATTTTTAGACAGTTTACATCATTTGATTTATAAAATGATTTTTTCTATTAATATTTCAATTTCTTTTTTCCTATTAATATTTCAATGACCTATAGCAGTTATTTAGAGAAGTTGTTTTTATATATTTATTTGCAAGCAGTAACCATTCCAAACTCTATTAAGTGTTTAGTTTTTTTTTTTTTTTTCTTTTGGGGCTAAGAAACAGAAAATGGTAACTGGTTTTTAAATACCTTTGGTAATATCTATCTCTCTTTGTACTTTATTTCACAGACTTGAACTTCCAGAACAGTGTTAAATAATAACATATGATAGTAAATGTCTGTGTTTTGTTCTTGAATTTAATGATAATGCACCTGGTGTTTAATGATTAATTTTTAAATTGGCTTCTCACATTCTTCTTCTTTTTAAAAAAATTTTTAAGTAGTCTTCAGACCCAACATGGGGGGTTTGAACTCATGACGCTGAGATCAAGACCTGAGCTGACATCAAGAGTCTGATGTTTAACCAACTAAGCCACCCAGGCACCCCAATTTGTCACATTCTTTAACATGTAAGAACTATCCTTCTATTCCTTCTGTACTATTTCTAGTTTAATCAGGACAGTTTGGTAAATTTCATCAAGATGATCATTTTTTTTTTCCTTTAATCTGATGTAATGACATAAGGCAGTTATCAACATTTCAGTATTGAACCATCCTTGCGTTTCTGGACTGAATCTTGCTTGGTCAGATGTCTTATTCTTTTAAGATACTGCTGGTTTGGATCTGCTCACATTTTGGTTATTCTACTTGCACGGATGATATTGCCCAATGTTAATCTATGCCAAATCCCCTTTCTTGAGCCAAGCCAAACAACATGAAGCAAGTAAGGGGGAGGTGAGCAAGAGAAGGCCTAGATGAGATTTCAAGATTTCATTTCTATTCATTTTGGATAACCCAGTCACTGCCCATCTGACAAAGTGCTTGTTCTATATCACAGTTTCTCACTCCAAGACCCTGCCCCTATTTTAACAAAGCATGGAAAGAAAGTGCTGAAGCACCACAGGATAGTCTCAGTAACATAAAACTGCAATAGCACAATAGTTATACCACCCTTTATTAAGTGTCTTTAACATGTCGTACTGTACTTGACACCACATATATTATTTCTTCCTCTCCTCTTCCTCCTCCTTCTCCTCTGCTTCTTCTTCTCATCCCCCCTCCTTCCTCCTCCTCCAGTTCCTCCGCCCCTTCTTATTCTTATTCTTGGCAGGAAAACATATTGTCTAATTTGTGTTTTCTATTTGGCAAGAGGTTGGACAATTGTCTAGAGTACATGTTCCCTCACCTTGGCGAGTTTATCAAAAGCTTTTTGCGGCAGCCCCACAGAGAGAAGTCATCTAAAAGACACCCTCATACCTATTCCCACCCTCAGGCCTTTGTTTGCGATACTTCTTGAGGGAAGTTAGTGTTTGCGGTGAAGAAGAAGGCAGAACTGGCCCTACAAGGTAAACAGAGATTTTCATCCCAGAGCCTGGGGGTGGGGGAGCATGCTTCGGCAGGTCCCATAAGTGACGGGAACTCATGTAGCCTCCTGAGAAGTGCCAGGATCTCTGACAGAGTGGTGCATGGATGCCACAGAATTGACCCCTGAGAGTCAGTGGGATCCTTGCAAAATAGCCGAGTGCTCATGTTTAGCATGATGGCAGAGAGTTTCCTGTTTGAGAATGGAAATATTTTCATTTTACCATCTCAGTGAATAGTTACGGAGTTGAGAACAGAGTATATTCTTCTATTTTCAGGCACCATGAAAGACCCTTCAATCTTTGTACATAGCCCAGAAAGAAGATGAGTTCCCCCCCAACTCCACCTTATCAAAGTAGTGGTTTGCTTCTTGTACCTCAGTGTTGGGGAGCAAATTCCTGTCTTCTATTTATACAACTCTCATTCGAAACTTAGGAAGTTTTGGGGGTTAAAAAAATCATTATTCCCATTTCCAAATAAAGAAACTAATACCCAGAGAGGTTAAGTAACTTGTCCAAGGTCATGATATCATTATTTAAAAGAGAGAGAGAGAGAGAGAGAACATGCAGGGGGAGGAGAGAGGGAGAAGGAGGGAGAAACTCAAGCAGACTCCATGCTGAGCATAGAGCCTGACAGGGGACTCAATCCCACAACTCTGAGATCATGACCTGAGCTGAAACCAAGAGTATGATGCTCAACCAAATGCATCACCCAGGTGCCCCAAATCATGATATCATTTTAAGTTGTCCTGAGTTCAGAAACCATGGCTCAATAATTACACTATGTTGCCTTATTTAAAAAAAGAGAGAGAAAGAGAGCTATTTCTTACTGAAGGGACTACTTTGTGCCAGGCAAAAGGCTAAATGCCTTATATATGTGAACCTACCTATATAGATATAAATATATGCATTTATTAATTAGCTTATATAATCTCCATTCCCTACAAGAAACTTTCAAGGAAGGTCTTCTGATTATGTTAATCATCTCATCTTATCATAAAGCAAAAGATGGAGAATCATGCTGGCAGTGTGCAGCCCCAGCTCTGTTGCTAACTCTGTTCCTTCATTTGTGACATGAGAATAGCAAGACTTGCCTTTCCATATTATCGTAGGTATTGAGTGAGCTATTGGAAATAGCAGATCTTGCTAACTGTAGAAAGATGTGCACACGTGGACCTCGCCTTCTATTGAGATTTGCAGGCTGTATTGGTCATCTCGACTGAGAGCCTCTCTCAGCAGTTACCAGGATACTGAGACATACATTACAATGCAGAGGGGACCGAGACATCAGGAGTTGGACACTGGCCTTGGAAACTGATTGTTTACATTTGTTTGTAGTCTCCTTGAAGCAGAGGTTAGGTCATAGTTCTTCGGACCTGGCAAAGTCAGCTGGAAACTGCTCGTGGCCAGGCACCCCAACTGATTGCTTCTTTCCAGTCCTTCCCTGCGTTTAGGGAGGACAGACGACAAGACGCGCTCTCATCACCACACCAAGGAATCTCCCTCTGATGGCTCTTCCAGGCAACAGAAATGATGAAGATTCATGTGCACGGTCCATCCCACAGGGCCCAGAAGGTGCTCTTCCAGGAGAAATGAAGCCATCATGAGGAGGGTCCAAAGAGACTTGCTGTGCAGGTGTCTACACTCAGGATGCCTTCAAGGCACATGTCTGTGGTCTAAGGTTTGCTGCTTGGTATTGGCTATAGAGAGTCGCTCAGGACAAACTCTTAATCCAGGCTAGTGAGGAAGGGGTCTAAGGGACTTGTGAAAGAGTTACTACAGTCAGCCTCTGGGGTCACAGCTCTGAGGTACCCCAAAAAGGCAGCCATATGATGTCACAGGCAATGGGAAGTCCCAGGGTAAAAGCAGTAGGAAACCACTGAGATTTACAGATAGACTTCTTTTTCATCAATCCCGGGAAAGTGGGTCTGGGAAAAAGGCATTCGGGAGACAGCAAGAATCACCATGAGGATAGAGACTCATCTTTCACTCTGCTCATGCTGTACTCCAAGGTACTGGACAATGCCTGGGGCATACTTGCTATGCTATAAATATTGGTTGGTAACTGAGTGAATGAGTCTTTTGGCAACGAGTGGGGGTAGTCCTACCTGCTATCAGATTTTGTATAATTTAGCAATTTCTTCTTGTGGAGGAATAAGTACTGAACTAACCCACAGGTTTTTTGGTTTTTTTTTTCCATCAAGAATTACGATGCGAGGTATGAAAGGAGAAAGAGTCTGAGGCACAGAGTCAGAAGTCCTGGGTCTCAATCTTGACTCTTCCTCTGACCAGTGGGGCAGCCATGGAGAAGGCACATAAAGATTTTGAACTTCAATTTCCTTATCTGAGAATTGAGAGTCATCATTCCTACCTCACGAGGCTTTGTTTTTTTTCATAATTCAGTGAAAAAAAAAATGTGTGTGATCTGCCAGTCTAGTTTCTGGGAGGTGGCGGTTCAGGGTAAGAGCACGGTCTCTGGCGTCAGCATTATATTCACATTCTGGTTCTGCCGCTTACAAACTGAGTGTCCTTGCGCTGCTTGCTCTACTTTTCTGTCTCCTCTTCTTCATCTCTTAAAAAAGGATAGGAATATCTGTTGCACGGGCTTGAAGGGATCATTGAGGTAAAGTAGTTAACACGTTGCCTAGAATAGGATAAGCGCTTTATATAATATAATATATATATAATATAATAATGATTATTATTACTATTAGAAAAAGAAGCATTTTTCACTTGCATATCAGCTTCTGATAAGATAAAGATGCTTACTGTTTCTTAAGGATTTTTTTAAAAAAATATACTTTTAAAAAACATAGCCACCCCATGCCGTTGAGTAGTCACTACAGAATTTCAATGCAGCGTGGCATTTTTTTTTTTTTTTTGCATTTTTCCTCTTTGGGAATAGAACCATGAAAACATGGGAGGACTTTATAAAGTGGACAACATCCTCTGCTCTTCCCCAGGTCTTCAGGATATAATCCAAATTCATGATGCATTTAAGAAAGAAGTGTAAACAAGGGGGCACCTATCATACTGAGACAACATGGTCTGTCTTTCTGGTGTGATCTCACAGAGAATTCCCAGATCATACAAGGTTGCTGTGCTCAAGTGTCCCATCTCTCAAAAGGGGATTCCTGATTCATAGTGTTAGGGGGAGGCTCAAAATACATGGTCTGTATGGAAAAGTTTTTAACTGGAAGAAGACTGATACCAATACTGTGATGTGGTCTTCAGGGCAAATCCCTCATGCTCCCTCCTTCTGGGTCCCTGATGGTTGAAAACATCCTCTTTCCTGCTCACTGAATCTTCCACAGCCCTCAGAAAACAGGATTTCTCTCTCTACCTTGGCTCTGCCCAGAGGAAACTGTAGCATTTTCATGATCTTCTGCCTTATAGCTGACATCTCCCTTCTTATTCTAATGCAAAGAGGCTGCTCACAGAAGTTCTGAAGGTCAGAATTCTCAATCACATATTCCTGCTGCTTCGCAGATCTGAAGGACTTACAAATGGCATTCCCATAGGAAAGACTGTTCGCCAGAGCTGGCTCAAACCCCAGGGCCACCTCCCTTCTCTACCTTTCTCCCCTTTTCCTCTTGCTTCCTGTGAGGCCCTTGGTGTTTGAATCAATCCCCAGGTTAGGGGGTCGGGGAGAGGGGCACAACCTAGAGGACCCAGAACTGGAACAGGTTCCTGTCTTGGCCCCACAGGGCTCAAGACCCAGAGACTTAGTCAAGACAGGCTCCCTGTGGGCAAGCCTGGGTCCAAATATCTGGTTGCCTGCGTTGTAACCTATTCTTTTACCTGAATGCTATTCTCTGGTTAACTTTATTCTTGCAACATTGTGAGGCAGGAATAATTTGCAGTTTTCCAGGTCAGAGAACGGAGGGATAGAGAGGTTAAGCGACCTGTCTGAAATCCAGCAGAGCTGGAATTCAAATGCGAATCTGCCTGACACTCCATCTCGGGTTTTTTGCCCCATCACAAACTACCTCCAGAACGTAAGAGGAGAGAAGTTTGTGGGCGGAATCCCGGAAATATTTGCCTTGGTAGTAAAGACATTTTCCAAATGAGAGTAAAGTATTAATGAATAATCTCCCAAGGAGATTTGAATGCTGGGAATGCTGGTGAGAACATCAAATGAAAATCAGCAACTGCATCAGCTGGGCAGTTTTCCTCCTGAATCTTCTCGTCTCAAAGACCCGGAGGTTATTTCTGATTACATCAGCAGCTGCACAGATCCAGTTTAGGAATCCTGAAACCACGTATGTGACTCACATGTCGTTGTTATAACAGTAGGAAACACATTAACTTGGCTTTAAAGAGCGTTCATTGAAAAGTTGGGCTTCCAGAAACCAGTTTCTCGGTTTGCGAAGCACACAGTCTAAGCCTTTCTCCTGATGACAGTGTCGTAGTGGGAGGCTGTACATTATGTGACCTGACAGCTTAACAAGACTATATTTGCTTTTGCAGACTCTGTGTTCTAGCACATTCCATTGAACTTATAGCAGGTGACTAATGAGTATTTCACCACCATGACATTTTGAGTTGCAAGCCATAGGGATGGTCATTTGATTGAATAATACACTAAAAATGTTTTTAAAAACTTGTATGACAAAATCATTCTGTGGAAATCATAAACAAAAGTTCTTTCAGTCTGGTTGGGGACCAACAATACTGTTGGTCTATTACAGACATTTCTGAACGAAGGAAGGTGTCACTTCTTTTTTCCAAGTACATGTTGTTGATTCTTTTGATAGATTTTATGTACTTCAAATCAGGATTTTTCCATAGTTGGATCACCAAGGTGGGTGGGGTCTCAGAAATATTTGACATTCTTCAGTCTTCACATGGGAGTTGAAGACCCAAAGCATATGTGAGGGACAGGAACTGGGGCAGGGCAGAAATTATTAGATACAGCCAAACATGAGTTCATTGTCAAGTTCTACTCCTGTCCTGGCTGTATGATCTTGGAAGAGTCACTGAGCTTCCTGGTGCCACAGTTTCCTTGTATCTAAAATGGGGGAAATAATTTTACTCCACAGGGAGCCCTGTGAGGATTAAAATAAGATGATGGACAGAAAGTGCCTGGTACATAGTAAGTGCTCAGATATGTGGATGTATTCATTTCTTGGTCTCTGTGGAAGTAGAAGACAACCGGATCAATAGTGAAACAAGTTCTCCAGTCAAGACACAGGGGCTGCCGTGGAGACTGGGGGAAGAAATTTGGTGGGGCCAGAGTTACTGGAGGGGAGTGAGGGAGGAACCAGCAAGCCTCCCTTACTGAATGTTTGCCACCCTGTGCCAGGGATTAGAGTGGGTGTCAGACGAAATAGGATAGGTTCTGTTAAAAGACATGAGAAACTAACTTGCATGGACTGGTTTGACTTAAGGGCTTTGCTCTTCGGGGTTTTCTCTCTCCTGCTTTTTTCGGTGACATAGGGAGAAGGGGAAAGGAACATATGCTTTTATTTACTTGAGGGAGGAAAAAAAGAGAGAAAGAGAGAAAACAGAAACTAATGTTGGGCCATTAAAACTCTGGTAAAAACTTAAATGGCGGTGCCTTGAGATTTTCTTGTCATGTTAATAGGTTCTTGGGTATAAAATGATGGAGCACCAGGGGTCTAGTAGTTATTATTGGAAAATTAAAGAAGAATATACACACAAAGATAAAGATCTGATTTGATAGTTCTCTAGATTTGGGTTTATTTACTGTAAAGAAAGTAAAAGCAGCTTGACTTGAGTTTGTATTTGGCTTTGAAAGGAGCTTTATGTGGGTAATTTTGCGTATACACACTCACTGCCTTCCAAGAAATGTCAGCATCTGCACAACTGGGAGACATGCTCTGGTTTGCTCATAAAAGTCTTTATCGTCTTTTATAAAGCGATTCAACTGGTCTTGATGGGCAGCTAGATAGAAAGCTCTAGTGAAAGAGGGGACATGACCAACTTCATATGCACACAGAGGCTCAGCAAACATGGCTTTGCAACAGCCTCTATAAACTGGCTTCAAAAGATTTATTTGAACAGTGTCCATCACAATGTGGATGCATGCCAAAGAGCCTGTGTGGACCAAACTGCATTATATCTACTCAGTGGGGTGTGTGATGAGGCAGAACTTTCTTAGGCCCACCCTACCTTGAGAACTCCATTAAAGGTTTGTTGACCATTTTTCACTGTAGAGATACCACATTAGAGATGTATAAAGCCTAAGGGCCAATCAAACTCACTGGGGGTGACATGGGTGAATGAGTGGACATGTTGATGCTCTGTCCAGATTCCCTCAGATCCCTTTTACATTTCTAGGCACTCCTTCTCTGGCTTCTGGTCTCTTTGTTTCTAACAGATGGCTCCCTTGGGATACTGGAGCCATTTTGCTCAACAGCTCCTGGGCTATACCCAGGATACAATGTGTTGGGTGGCCCTTTGCCCAGGATGAACTGGAGTGAAGAATCTGAATGCTCAGCTCCCTTGCCTTGAATCTGGATGAACTGAGGTGTCATTTCTACTGCAGAGCCTCCCATGGGATCAGGCCGAGGCTGGACTTCCCCTGAAATTGTACCCTTGTGCGCCTTCCTTCCCTTCCCTCACTCCTTTTTCTATAGGTTCTTCTGGGGACATTTCCCTAATAAATCACTTGCATCTGAATTGTCATCTTAAGGTTTGCTTCTAGGGAAACTGCCCTAAGGTGATGAATTAATCCAAATGCTGCATATTAGAATGGTGTGTGTGTATGTGGCTGTGAGTGCAATTTTAACTATTCTAAGCCTCTTCTCATGGCATAAAAGGGGCCTGTTTGGTAGGGAGATCTTATAGCTCTCCTAGGAAGCAAAAAGTTGATCCTTGCCATCCCTATGTTGGGAGTGAGGGATCTCTAGAATGGGATTATAGACTGTGGGTGGTAAGAGCGATCTCTATGAGGAGATATGAAGAAGATGGTACTTTGACCCACAGTAAATCAGGAGAGAGAGAGATCAAAGACAGAGAGAGAGATTGAGAGAGAGAGAGCAAGAGCACCAACAGCCTGGACTAGCATGGGTGATATAAATTGTCCTGAGACCCATCCAGCAGCTACTGTTTCAAGCACTGGCAGATGGAAAAAGTCACAAGTGTCTACCCTTACAAATGTGGGGAGCATACCAATTTCCTTGGGAATTCCTAGGAAATAATGGGGACCATGAGATCCTGATATTTTTTAAGAGATAGCTACCAATTTAGGAGGCATTCAGACCATATCATGACAGGTTTCTAATAATACCAACAGTCCAAATATTCTGCATGTTTATAGATTCAGCTGCCTCTGGGAGTCAGGGGCTCACCATCCATAGAAACACCCAAACAGAGATGGGAGGAGCAGCTGATGGGCACATGGTAGCTGGGACTCCAGTGTCAACTGGGTGACGGAATAAACAAGGTGGTCCAGTGCCCTCAACTTTTTTAACTTCTGTATTTATGACTGAGCCTTTGAAAGAATAAAGCCTATCTGGGCCCAGATCTTATTCATGAAAATTAAACTTCAAAAATATGATACATTTTCTTTTCAGTGTGAATGCTCACTCTAGGCTCTGAGCAGAGGTATCCAGAGCCTCTTCATGGCACAGTGACTGGAGCCCATTCTTTCTCTTGGAAATTGTCAAAGGAGCTAAGAACTCTGGGAGAGGAGGGAGATAGGAAAGAAATCTCTCCCTACTTGGCTAGTATTTTCAAAGTTGAGAAAAGGATAACTATTGATGGAGGTTACCAAATGGTCCAGAAAAGAAGAAGCAAATAGTTTCATGGAAAATGCTCAGCCCTAAACTCCTCTGTGACTTTTCACAAAACAGGGTGGTTATGGGAAAGAGAAAAGGTGGGTCCCTGTCCTTGACCTTCCCTCATAAACAGGGCAGTCTGGATAAGAGAGGGTTACACGGTATGTGGAGGACTCACTACTTTCCCCCTCTATTCACCCACAATCCCACTGGGGTATTCTGATCTCCCTGGAACATGCTGCATTATCTGTACTTTGAGCACAGCTCACGTTTCAAATGGCAGGCTGCAGAGCCATCAGATTGTTCTACAGGCACAGCCAAGAGAGGAGCTCTGATTCCTTTCTCTTGGCCAGGTGCCCTCTTTGAGGGAGAAGACCTGTGGTGTATAGGGACCAGCCAAGTGCTTGAGGATCTCAGAAACTTCAAAGGCAGGGGAGGGGCCAGAAACAATAAAATGGAAAATGATAAACATTCAGCTTAAAGACGAGCTGACTTAAAATCCCTGAGAAATTACTCTGAGCAGAGTGAGGGGCTGATTCTCAGAGGCCCATGGCAACATTCCACGGCATTACACAATGTTCCAAGAAGCAATTATTAGCTTTGTTTTAGTTGTGATTAGCACAGCTAATGACTTGTAGAGGCGGAAAGACAATGCAAGTGGGAAGGTGAGCCCACAGAAAGGGGTTTCTGCTCCAGCCCCATACTCACCAAGTAAGGAGAGCTCATCTCACCTTTCAGGGGCCTCCACCCATTTTGAAATTTCAGTTTTGAAACCATTGTATAAGGAGAAACCAGATTGTTTTTAAAAGGCAAAAGCCTTGCTATAGAATAACGAGATGAGTTCTGTATTATGAAAGGACTCATCACTTCCCGTGGGCAAAGCTATGCCATGGGACACTACCTCATTAGGGTCACATCTACACAAAGACCAGGGAGAGTCAAAGTGATCAGTGGGAATGCTTAGGTCCAAAATATTGGAAGAGCTCAGCCTGACTGTCCTGAGGGACTTAAATAGCTCAAACAGCAGGAAAAAAAAAAGTAGATTTAATTCAATTCAACAACTGTATGTGAGCAGTTATTCTGCTCCTGACACTTTCCTAGGGATGTGGGGTAGACCAGTGACCAGAACATAGAGCGCTTCTCTCATGCAGCTTCTATTCTAGAGAAGGAGACAGACAAGAAATGAAAATCACGGTCATAAATAGCTTGCCCTAAATTGACAGCGCTGTGGGAGAGAAGAGATGGTGAGCACGGGAAGGAATATCGGGGGGGGCTTTGGAAGTAGGCTGGAGAATTAAGCAGGTGGTCAGTCTGGAGTCATTAAGATGGTGAGATCAGAGCAAAGACATGAAGAAAGTGATGAAGTTAGCCTACAGGTTTCGGCAGGAGGAGCATGGCAGAAAGAGAAGAGTTCCCTCAAAGGGTGGGGAAGCCCATGGGGGCTACGGTGGGATGAATCATGTGAAGAGAAGATGGAGACTCAGAGAGGTAAGGGGTAGGGCATGTCCCACCAGGTCTTTGAGGCTATTGTGAAGATAACTGTTAGGGTACAATGTCGCAAACACGAAGTCTGAATGCCTTTGGGACTTGAATAGCTCAGACTGAAAAAAATATATATATACATATATATATATATATATACATACACACACACACACACACATATATATATATATAGAGAGAGAGAGAGAGAAAATCATACAGTCCCTACCTTTAAGAAGTCAAGTGGGAGAAATAGATAAGTGAACATATAATAATAATAATAATAATAATAATAATAATAATAATAATAATAATACATGAGGTAAGTAGGTAGTATAGTCGACAAAGTCTATGATAAAGGGATAGAGAGCAGGTCCATGGTCCTGTTTGGAAGATGCAGGGCAGATTTCTTAGAAGAGAAGATAGACGCGCTGACTGGTTAAAGTCAAGGGTAAGTTTGTTAGGCGTTACTTTACAGATGTATCTGTGGGGTTACTGAGACCCCGAGGGCATAGGTGGCTTGCCCCGAGGTGCTCAGCTAAACTTGGCCTCCAGTCCAGGCAACTTTCTACCAAAGCAGGTGCTTCACCCATGCACAGAGCCAGTGGGAGTTCTGTTTGAAGTGACTCTCCTCCAGTTTCCTGCTGAGGTCGTGGGACAGAGAGCTTCTGCTCAGCATGCTGTGGGTGACATTACCAGCTGCGCTATGGAATAGTGTCTCTCTCTTCAGTAAAATCTAGACTGGGGACATTGTTAAGATGACTCTGTGCAAACGAATTTTCCATGCTGGTAAATTCTAGAGCAGAATAAGGAAGAGCTAATCAAACAGAAAATATGTGGGTAATTTAATTAAGGATTCACTGGAAACTTAAAGTCTTCAAGGTCAGGAACCACAGTATTGAAATGTATTTTTCTTGGTGGAGTAGAAAATTAGCAGAAGTTGAGATTAAGAAGAACTGGGGTCTTCTTATATGCAGGTTCAGTCACTTGCTAACTATGTGACATGGGTTCGTTTTCCTTCTCTGTTACATGAGATCATAATATTTGCCTTCCCCATTTCCCAGGACTCTTCTGAGGATTATGGATGAGAAAACATGCAGTAAACTATAAAGTGCTGTACTTATGTTGCATGTGTTCATTGCTAGAGGTGATATTTTAAAAAATTTTATTGACTTATTTGGACAATATGACACAAATTTTGAATCCACAGTATCTTTGTATTAGAAATTTAAAACCTTACAAAGATTCTCTTCTAGAGCCTTCATGTCACAGATGAGCAAATGGGGGCCCATTTAAATTGTATAGCAAATTAGAGGCAAAGGCAGGCCTGGTCCCCTGACTCATCTTTCAAATAGGTTACAGAATATAGCTGGTAGAGCACGTGAATGAACATTCTTCCTGCTTCTGGCTGAGTCAGAGAGACAGGAAGTACCATTTCCTCCTGGAGCTCTTCCACTGGAAGCACCTTGCATTTCCTTGCATAACAAGCACTTTCACTGGCTTTAAAAGCATTCCTTTTTAAAATAAAAGACTATTTACCAACCACCTACTGAGTATTAGACTGATGTAGATGCTTGTATGAAAACTGTTCTCTTTAATCTTCCCAGGAACCCAGGGAGTTATTTGTAACCAACCCCATTTTGCAGATGAGAAAACTGAGTCTCTGAGCTGGAGTGACTTTCCCAAGGCCACATGGTTAATAGACAACAAAGCTGGGGTTGGAGACCACCTTTGAAGGCACCATACCCAATATCTTTCCATTTCACCAAAACTGCAGATGCTCCTTTCTCTTTTAGCTTCTGGCAGAAGCTAGAAATCTGGATTAGAAGGAATTTACTTAAAGGAAGCAACTGAAAAAGTGGAATCCCTCTTCATGAACAGACCTGATGAGTAGAATTAACATCACAAATTAGACTTTGGGGATGACGTGAATTTTTTTTTTTCTTTACGAGACTGCAAAAAACAGAGCTAACAATATTTTCCACATACACAGTGACTTTTATCTAAAGCAGTTTCAGAAATATGGTGTTGATGAATCATAGGTAGGATTTATGAGTGAGTCCAACATGTAGCAATGTGGGATGACTTATTAGAGACAGTGTCTGTGTAATAACAGAAGCACTGAAATCACAACTGCTTAAATCACAGACACTTGGCAGAGAGGATAGATTCATTGCTATTGTAAATATATCAAAGGATAAAGAAAAGAGTGAAAATTACTCAAATTTAGTTTTCTAGAAGCAATTGCTTGTGACATTATGGTGTATTTTTTCCTTTCTGTCCCTGAATGTTGTTTTTTGCAAACATTAGCTGGAATTAGACCATATGTGAATTTCGTATTTTGCTTTTTTCACTTGGTGTTATTAATATTATTTACTATGATACAAAACATGCTTCAGAAAAGAATATTTAGTGGATAAATCATATTCCATTACTGGAATGAAAGAAAAAAAATACCGAAGAAACACCCTGGAGGGGTGAATGAGAATAAAAACCAAATGTGGAAAAAGGAAAGGTGATATGAATTCCAGGTTTCTGAAGCAAAAGATAAGGTCTTTTTGAGAGAAGAGAGAATGGGCTCTCTCATTTCAGTGATAGCCTGGGCTCCCTAATTCTAGCCTACATTCTTATGGCACCATTTTGGCTGATGTCGTTAAACTGGCTGGGTGTCCTAGCGCAGGGTCTGGTAAACATTTTCTGTAAAGGGCCCGATAATGAGAAGTTTAGCTCTTGAGGGTCATATGTTCTCTCTTGCAACAACTCAGCTCTGCCAGTGATAATACATAAACAAATGAGTGTGGCTGCATACCAATAAAACTTTATTTACAAAAACAGTGAATAGGATTTGGCTCTCCATAGCGACCTTTTTTTTTTTTTTTTTTTAATCAGTCTTTGTCTGGGCTGGACTTTGTGCTAGCCTCTGTATAGATACGGAGAAGAATAAACCTCTTGTCTTTGCCTTCAAGGAATAGGAGAGAAAAGAAAAGGGATCATTACAATGCAGTATATTAAGGGAAAAAAACAAGGTGTATAGGAAATGCTGTGAGATCAAAGAGGAGGAAGCAAAGGGGCCTTCTCTGAGCAATAAGGAAGTGCTCACAAACAGTGTGGTATCTAGCCTGGATTCCAAAAACGGAGTGGGAGCTCACCGATGTGTGTGTGCCCATTCAGTTGGTTGTGTTTTGGGTTTCTTCTCCTATAAGTTTTGGGGGTGTCTCCATGAAAACGCCCAAATCCTGGCCCTGGTCCAGACCAGTAAAGTTTCCCAAGAAACTGGTGAGCACTTTCCAGAGAAAACTTTATTAAACCATTGCCCTGGCTTATTTTCCACCCTTGTTTGATCAACCTACAAAAAAGCAAACACCAGTGCCTCTTTGAAATCCTTCTGTGTTGTGTTTATTTGGTGTGTATACATGTTGTACAAGGTACTAAAGATTAGATCATGGGGAGTTGTTTTAAGATACAAATTCCACCCCCAGGTATGGGGCAACTATGGCCTCCATTCAATTCCATAATGAGTGCCTACTATGTGCAAAAGGTGGTTTTCCTGGGCTCTTGTCCAAGATAATTATCAGCGCTCAGTTTCCAGCACCCCATCCACCAGCAGCTGCAGGACAATTGTCAAGTAGACAAAGGGTCCTGACATATTTGAAGAGGGAGCACAAGGAATGAGGAAGTAGAAGGGAAGGGTGGTTGTGTTGGGGGGGGCGGTTGGTGACTGTTTCTCTTTTAGTAGGAATCCAGCTGAGGTGAGTGTTAGTGATTCCATTTCTAGTCTTGTCAAGAGTAGCCAATCTCTCCAGAGACTCTTGAAACAACAGTGCTATCTAAATACCCAGTGTTCTTCACATACTTGCACATTAATCCCCCCAGCTCTGCCTAAACCAGCTGCTAAGAAAAACTTAGAACAATCCCGACAGATTTCTGTGAGAGCACTGATGAGGGGAAGACATGAAGTTGGAGAATTGTGTCAGAGTGCTGGAAACCTTTCTCCTCAGGTCAGGAAGATTTGAAAATTTACACATAATTAAAACGTGAGTAAAATATAAAAAAGAAATTTAACATTCAAGTCTTCTGCTTTGAAAATTATGAATAGGGAGGATAATGTTTAAAAAATAAGTGAATACTAGATATGGAATGAGAAGTTAAGAGAGGGTTGCTGAGAGGTAGAGAAGACATTGATACGAAGCAGAAGTGAAGGATAGCAGGGAATGGAACCCATAATAAAAATGCTAAATTTCCTGAAGATGGTGAGAGGAAGAGAGTAAAGGTTGAGCAGACAGAATCAACTCTTAGTAAAGAAAGAACAAGAGGTAGAAGGAAGAGGAAATGATAGAAAAAGAGTTACAGGCATAAAACTTCACAGGAAATTACTATCTGGAATCTTCATGGGAAAAATGAAGGTCCACTGTTTTCAGCTCTTCACACTCTCATCCTTAATACCCCAGAGATTCTAATCTTGATGGAACTGCCACAGCAGCCCATCCAGGGTGAGGGTTTATGCTGGGTTCCTGTGGTATTTCTCAGAACAATATTGTTTCAGATGTTGACATGGAGGCAGCTCTCCCAAGTGGACTGGTGATGGGCCCATACCCTAGGTTATTGGCTATCACTTAACATTCTTCATGTGCCTTGTATAAAAGAGGAGTGAGATGCTAAAACCCAGAATTTAGGTTGAGCTGAAGAGTGGGCATTTTAAAGCATTTTTCAACAAAGATACAAGTCTCCCTTTGTATGGAGAAAAACTACATTGGAGCAATGAGAATAATTGCATCTGAGTCAGCACATATTTATTGAACAGCTGTAGCGTGCCAAGCACTGCATTTGTCTCTTTACGCACACGTCATCTCATCTAATCTCCCAAACAATGCTATGAAATAGTTAGTATTACCTTCATTTTCTTGGCAAGGAGACTGAAACTCAGTGAGCTTATATGGGATTTGTCCAAGGATCTAAAGCTACTAAGTAGCAGGGTTGGGTTGGTATCCAACACTGAAGTCCAAGTGTTGTCAACCGTCTCAGCATCACTAACCTCTTGGGCCTGCCACCAGTACACCCAGAGAGAACTTGGCTCAAGGGCCCACTAGATGAGGGGTTCTCGGGGGACACTTAGTAGTATCTGAAGACATTTTTAGTGTCACAACTGGCGGGGGGATGCTACTGGCATCTAGTGGATAGAGGACAGGGATGCTACTGAATATCAGTGCTCAGGACAGCTTCCACAACAAAGAACTATCAGGCCCCAAATATCAGTAGTTCCAAGATTGAGAACCCTGAACAAGATAGAGGCTGTGGCCAGAACTGCTCTCCTAAAAGATGGTCTGTTACAAGAACACCCACACTGCACAAAACGTAGTACTTGAAGTACCTCAGAGGCCTCTCGGGAGTAAAAAGTGGGAAAGTCACCTTTTGTTCTTTGTTGCAAAAATATAAGACTTTTGGCACTGCAATCCCCAATAAGTTCCTTATGATATAGTATATTAGGAACAAAATAGAAAATGCTGACCAAAATAATGCTGAAATATTTCTTTGACTACCACTTCTTTAGGCCTGTTCATCTTCTGCAGAAAATCTCAAATCTCTGCAACAGTGACTTGATTGTTCTCCCTGTCTCCCTATCTGGCTTCCCTGGAATCAACTCCCCAACTCATCATCTTTCTAAAACCCAGGCAAGGTCATGCCATGGCCAACCGCTTCCAGGGCTCCTTCCTGGGCCCAGAATCAAGAGGGTGCATCCTGTCTAGCCTGACTCTTGGGGCTTCTCTGATGATGCCCTGATCCAACTCTCTCAATTTTATTTCCAACATCTCTCCTTTCCAAACATTCTTTATATTCTGACCAAACTACAATACTTACTCTTATGGGTTGGTGATGGATGGGTCATAACCTGTATTTTCTTGCCTCTGTCATTGACTAAAGCAATTCCTTTTTCTTGGAATGCACTTTGATTTGTCAGTCATGATCAATCCTACCTCAAGCACAACTCAAAGGTCACCTCCCCATCAAATTGTTCTCTGATTTCCCAAATTACAAATAAATTCTTTCACCTCTGAAAACCCATAAACTTATTTCTACCTCCAAATTTGAATCTGTGTGCATGTATGTGGATTATATGTGAAATAAATGATATGTAATATATGTATAACATTATACAATATGTCACATGTGTTATAGTAATTAAAATAGTTTTTGGTATTGATACAAAAATATCTATTCAACTCAGTGGAAGAGAATAGAGAACATAGAAATTACCTCAAGGATATAATTTAGCATGAATTTAGTACATCATAAAAGGGACATGTTAAGTCAGCAACTGACTATTCATTAAATACATGCAGCACTTCATACCACTTCAAAAATAAATTCAGATGGATTAAAAACCCAAATGTTTAAAAACCACTATAAAACTATTTAATAAAATACATTCTTGGGATAGGCAAACCTTAGACAATGCATAAAAAAAGGGAAAAAGGACAAAAAACAATAAATATGGTAATTTAAATTAAAATTTTTTTCATTGGAAAAAGAACCTGAATAAGATTAAAAGATAGAAAACATACTGGGGGAAAAAATTTGTTACATAGGACACAAAGCGTTAGTCTGAGTAATATATAAAGAGCTTCAACAGCTCAATAAATTACAAATGATCCCATCAAAATTATAGGTAAATGACATAAGAAGGCAGTTCACAGACTAGAAAATACACATGGTTGTTGAACACAGGAAAAGATGGTAATCCTTACTAGTAATCAGCAAAACAGAAAGCCATCTACCACATCCCTCTTTAAGCCCATATAGTTTGTAAAACATGAAAAAGGTTAAAAACATCAAGTTATGGTAAGGGTGTGGAGATGTAGCAACTCTTGCATACTGTGGCTATGAATATAATTGATAATGCTTATTTTCAATAAATAGTAATTTATTAAGATTTACTAAAATGGAAAATGGGTAAACTCTTTGGCCTAGCAATACCACTCTCGGAGAGAATCTTTCAGAAGTTTATATACCTATATGTAAAAGGATAAAGTATAACTTTTGTAATTTTGTAAATGATAAAATCAATATTTAAGAAGACAACTGTAACAGCTACCATCTGCTAATCACCTATTTTCAAAGTATCATGACAAGTTTCTTTTTTTTTAAGATTTCATTTATTTATTTGTCAGAGAGAGAGCGCATGCACAAGCAGGGGAGTGGCAGACAGAGGGAGAGGGAGAGGCAAGCTCCCCACTGAGCAAGGAGCCCGATATGGGACTCGATCCCAGGACCCTGGGATCATGACCTGAGCCGAAGGCAGCCGCTCAACTGACTGAGCCACCCAGGCGTCCACCAGGACAATTTTCTTAAACCCATTATCCCGTACAATTCATAAGCAACCTGCTAAACATAGGCATTATGTCATATTACGGATCGAGAAACTGAGTTTCAGAGTTGAAGCATTTGCTCTCTGGAAATATGAAGAGTAAGCCTTGGAGCCAGATTGGAACAAGATCTACCTAATGGCAAAGCCAACATCCTTGATGCAAGAGAGAATGAGAATATTTGGTGAGGAGGGTGCTCTGGCAGCAGGGGCTGGGAGAGGTGGGCCGAAGTACATGAAACAGTCAAGGGTGCGCAGAGCTAGGGAGAGGTACAGGTATGAACCTTAGAAAGCACCAAGGAGCCAAAAGCAGAGCAGTGTGTGTGAGCAGTAATGTGAGCCCTGCCTAGTGAGAGGTATTGTTCCTGTAGTGGCCATGGGGTGGGGAGATATGGGTCACATAGTTTTAAAGGCACCAAGTCAAGGCTCAGAGATTGGCCTCTGGAAGAAGTAGCCAATTTGTCCTGGGATGGGGAGGGGGTTGAAATGTGCAGATGTTTTGGGGAGGCAAATTTCAATTCAATAAAAAAAAACCAGACAGATGAAGGTTGGATGGATGGATGGATAGACAGATAGCTGGATAGAGCACTAAATAGCTAGATAGACATTTTTTTCCTAACATCCAGAGGATTCTGGAGGAAAAATTGAAAGCCTGGACTGAGTGGATGAGAAAGGCAATCCCTGTTACTGGAGAAGTCCTATCTTGGTTGGAGATGCTGTGTGAAAAACTGGAGCACGACCTTGCAGGTGACCCTCAGTGTCCACAGTCTATATAAATAGAACAGTGGGATATTCTTTCTAATGAAAATAAGCTGGTGCAAAATGCTGCTTTGTTTTTTCCTCCCTTGCATTCCTCTCCCCATCTCCCTTTTTTATTTGGGGGAACTACTTTTCTTCCATTGGATGGAGTCCTGATAAACCCATCAAGATGCCCCCACCTCTCCTAAACCCTATGAAGCCAATCCTGGAATTTGAATCTTAAGCAGAGTCACATGAGGACTGAATAAAATGGTTAAGAGTCACCCAAAAGACAGTGACTTGAAAAGCCTGTTTAGTTACCTAGCCTGTTGCCTGGAGTCTCTCAAGAGCACGTCCAATTGCAGATCTGAGCAATTCTCTCATTCCAGTACATTCCATGTTTTACTTAGGTTGGCCTCAGTTGGTTTCTATAGCATCTTACCAAAGAACGTAACCAATACAAGAGGATTTACAAGTTACTAGTGCCCACAATTGGTCATTCATTCATTCATTCATTCACAACCTGAGAGATGTTAGGTTCTGTTCTTGGCCCTGGGGATACAGCACCCAAGGATTCCAGACCTATGAGAAAAACAAGCCCAAGAAGCTGAAGGAGTCAACCAATGAGGTCCCTAACCCATCTTGGAGGGTGTGAGGAAATACTTCCTAGAGGAATTGACACTTGAACTAAGTCAAGGAATAAACCTGCTCCATCCCTGCTTCTTTCTCCATCCTGCTACTATTTCTACATTAGCAAGCACATTTCCATCAGCTACTCAGTGACACTGAAAGTACTGTGAGAATAAAGGAGTTAAATAGATTTTCACAGGGAAGTTTGGGGAAGCTTCACAGGGAAGCTACACATTTAAAAAAGTTTCTTTGGGAAAATGGTTTGAGTTTCAAAAAAGTAACCAAAAAATGAACTCCTGGCATCCAGCCCAATTCTGATTTAGTGAGGCAGGAGTCACTGTGTTAATTGCAAACTCTTTTATTACAAAGATAACTGAATCATAAAGTATTAAGCACACTGGTAAAAATTACGGATATGACCCAAATGTGGCCACAAGGAGTAGTTTTGTCTCAATAATGTGGAAAGGGGTGCAGTACCTCCTTGACTCCAAGGTTGGCCATCCTGCACATTTCATACATTGTATATCTGTGTCTCATTAATTATGACTTTCCAGTTTCTGAAATTCCACGACACAGTGGGAGATTTATGTGCGTACTCGTATTTATACACACAGTCATTAAAGGGAAGTGGGGTTGTGGGCAGGCCTTTTGAATGATGATGTTAAACTGTAATACAACTTATCCAAGCGAACATTTATTAAGCACCTTCTTTATGTCATGCCCTATTGCTACCATCAGCGGCTACAAAAATGAAAAGGGCATTCGGCCTTTGAGAAACTCTGTCTAGTGGGGAAAAAGAGCTAACGATGGATTGAAATGAACTCAGGACTATGAGAACACAAGAGAAAAGACAATTCATTTTGCTGAGGATACCAAAAGAGCTTCACGGAGGAAGTGACGTTTGAGAAGGGTCTTCAAGGGTACAGAAAAGGATAACCAAGGCAAAAGGCAAAGATCTGTGGAAGTGAATGAGCTCAGGGGACTAGTCTGGCCCTGTGTGTGATGCAAAGATAGAGGGAGTCAGAGGGCTTTATCTGCACATGTGATGGTTTCCCCTGTTCTATTCTATTACGAGACTGTCATCGATATGCTCAGCATGGTCTGAGAAATGGGATAATGCTTCATTCCTTTCTTACATAAGAGCACATCTTTATTCGCCAATGTCAATACATTTGATGGGTTGAAAATGTTCAGTCTTTTAATAAGCATCCTTCATATACACTGTGACATGAGCTTTCAGAATATTCTCCTCCAGGCCCAGTTACAGTTTTATATTAAGCGTGCTTAGGTGATCACTGGACTTCTCCCTGTTTGGGAAAGATCCCTATTGGACCACGAAGGCAAAAGTGTTTGTGAAGCCTTATTCATTTGAGGGCCAGTGATTGGGAATTTCAGATTACAGACAGTGACTGAAGACTTTATTTTGCCTTATCTATGAGAAAAAAAAATTAATAAGCAAATAAATGATAGCAAGCACAATGATTAGATTGATCTTTTACCTGATTGGAGGAAGAAGCATTTTGAATAGCCAAAGGAATTATTTCCAAACAATTATACAAGAGTAAATTTACTCGTTTTCAGTTCTTATCCATCCACTAAGCTGGTGCATAAAAGATTCTTTATAACATGTGTTCTAGTTCCTGCAGCTAAACCTGCATACTCATTTCAGACCCCACAGATCCACATCATGCCTCTTCATGGCATGTCACACTACCTTGTGCTGGGAACACTTGAGTGCATTTCTCTATTCTCTTATGATTTCTATTAGAGTAGAACTCATGTCTGGTTTGCTTGTGCTAGAACTTTAAGTTATTCTGTAATTTAATTATATAGCATTGTGAAATAAATATTTTTTATGCATAGGGCTCTCTGAAATAGACCCATTATTTTTGTAATTATTATAAGTTAATCTTTATAAATATTTTATTTATTTATTTATTTATTTATTTATTTATTTATAGCACAAATGGGAGGCAGGAGAGGCAGAGGGAGAGGGAGAGAGAGAATCTCTAGCAGACTCTGAGCTGAGCACAGAGCCCAATGTGGGGCTCGATTTCAAGACCTTGAGATCATGACCTGAGCAAAAACCAAGAGCTGGATGCTTAACTGACTGAATCACCCAGGTACCCTTTTCAGTTAATTTTTTTTTTCTACCCCACCATCCAATTGCTCCAAATTAATGACTCTTTAGCCATTAAGAGGTTTCAATTTCAAAGTGTCTCCCAGAATGAGCCTCATCATCATAATACTGCTTTTCTGGCTAAAAAAAATTTTTTTTTTAAATAGAAAAAATTGATGTGGTTTATAATTTAGATTTGAAGATTCTCCACTTTGCCAATAAATAGCTATATGAATGACTTTGGATGAGGTATTTAACCTCTCTGAGTTTCATTCTTCTCAATTGCTAAGTGACAACCAATTTGCCTTCATTGGAGGGTTGTAATAAAGATGAAGACAGAGATGACTATGAAAAGTTAGATACAGAAAAGTTATTAGTTATTATAATTAAATATTAAACCAGATCTTATGCCTCCAGTTTTGGGTAGTATTCCATTGGCAGAGAAGTGCTGGGTCTTAAGATGGAAGTTGCATTTATTTAACAAGCATTACTGAGGCTCATATTAGGCCCCGGGAACAGAAAAATGTGAACAAAACCCAATCTCAGCTCTTAAAATTCTGTGGGGTCTGCAATTATCTAAGCCAATTACTGCAAAATATTGTGGTAAAGCATACAAAAGAAGCATATTTTCAAACAAACAAACCCCTTGTTCTGCCGGAGCAATTGGAAAGTGCTAGAGAAGTGATATCTGAGATGAGTCTTGAAAATGCAAGAATTTCATAGGTGTAGGAGGCAGAATAATGTTCTCCTCCCCAAAAGATGTCTATGTCCTAGTCCCTAGCCTCACAGAGAAGAGGAGGGACTTTGTGCACGTGACTAAGATTAAAGACCTCAGGTGGGGAGATTGGCCTGGATTTTCCAGGTCTTGTCACACAAGTCCTTAAAAATGGAGAACCTTCCTTTCCTTACTAGGTTCCAGGGGATATGCGGAGAGAGAGGTATGGCCAGAGGGATGTGGGGGCAGGACCCACAGTCGCTGTTGCTGCCTTTGAAGATGGAGGAACGGGCTGTGAGCCAAGGGCTGCTGACCGCCTAGGAAAGGTGAGGAAGGGGATTGTACCCTAGAGTCCCCAAAAAGGAATGCAGCCCTGTGTTGGACTTCAGACCTCCAAAACAGTAAGGTAACAAATGTGTGTTCTTTCCACCCGCTAAGCTTGTGGTAATTTGTTACAACAACAGCCAACTTGCAACATGGGAAAGGTTTACCAAAATGGAAGCCTGAGCAAATGCCCCGAGGCATAGGAGAGTCTGGAGTTACTGGTAACTTCCAGTAACCGCACATAGGTCCACACAGCTGGAAGGCAAATTGTATGTGGGGGGAAAATATGGGAGAAGGGCTGAAGAGAAGCAGGCGCTGGGTGAGAGCACCCCGTGGTGACAAACGGCAGCAACCACATAATTACGGTCACGTTGGCTGGGCACCCAATGTGCGCCAGTTCATGTCTCAGCGTTTTAAGTGTATTAACTCTAAAACTCGAAACCATCCTACAAGAGAGTGACCATCATGATCTCTGAAACCAAGTCCTCAAGAAGGCTAATAACTCACTTGAGCCAACACGATACTGCAGGGCCAAGGTAGCATTCAAACCCACGCGCCTGCGGCCGCCCCAAACACAACACACTGAAGGCAGGACGGAGGCCCGGTAGAGTGTAGACAGCAGGAGAGCATCAGAACTGGGGCTGGGGGAATGCAGGGGCCAGAAACAGAACTTCACTTCCATATTATGTGTCTGTACTCTCTCTGCAACATGGGGGCAGAGCAGAAACTAGAAAAGGCCAAGGGGAAAGAATGGAGTTAAGGAAAATGAAACCAGGCCAGAGAGAGATTTCTCAAGGATGGACAAATCTCCTGCATGTATTTCCAGTGAAATTTGCTGTCCTTATTTCACAACTCCCAGCACCTCTGTCCTTCCTGCTTTTTGACAAGAATCAGGAACTCCTTCCTTTGTCCACACTTCCTGTCACTCAGTCAGCTGGCATGAGCTTGTGTGTGTGTGGGTCTGTGCACTTAATTCTTAAAGACCAAAATGTTTGCAGATATATATTGCAACATGGTTAGACATTTTGAAAGAAGCAGTATCAGTTTGTCTTCCCCTGGACCCTATTAGAGATCCCATTTGGACACCCATCACACCACATGTGCAGACGAATTCCCACAGGGCAAGGGTCTTCTTTTTGCTTCCCTTGTCTGCTCAGTGCTCTCCTCAGTGAGTAAATGGATAAATGAATGAATGAATCCTTCTAGAAGCAGACTTCTAGAAGCAGAAGCAGGAGCTGCAGATGATCTGGGAGCTCTATAGGAACACTAAAACCACCTCTCTAAGCTTGTGAGCGCTCTTTCACCTTCGTGAAGAAAAATCATGCCTTTGGAGTCAGAGACACAGGTTAGATTAGCTCTCTCTCCTTCAACAATCTGTAGAAGTTGTTTAGTCTTTCTGAGCTTCAGCCCTCCATCTCCAGCCTGTATCAAGTGATGGCTACCTGGCATTCGCCAGAACTCTTTACTCAATACCATCTCTCCAAGAGCTTGCCAGACACCACTGTTTGAATGTTTTTGCTACAAGGATGATTTGGATAGCTCTCACTATTCCAATCTCTCGTGGGCATCAAGCCTCTGGTATTCTGCCACATACCCTATATGCAGAAACTGCTTGAGATGCTATCCTTCTACTGCCAATTCCAGTGTGTGGGTTTCTCTCCATGCTAAGCAATTCTCCGACACCAGCTGGGTGTCCTATAATTCAACTCAATTCTCACACTGTTTACCTGGAAATAGCATCAGACCCCACAGGTGAAGGGCTCGGTCCTACAAGAATGCTCCTCACCACTCAAACCTGTCCTTCTGACAGACTGGCTGCAGATCAGAGGTTGTAAGAACCCCTCCTTGCACTCAATTAATTTGCTAGAGCTGCTGGAAGAACTCAGAGAAACATTTCACTTACTAGATTACCACTTTGTTATAGAAGGAAATAACTCAGGAGCAGCCAGATGAAGAGAGATGTAGGACAAGGTGTGTCAGAAGGAGTACAGGGGTTTCCATGCCCTCTCAGAGCACGCTGTTCCCCCCACACCTTCATGTGGTCACCAACTAGGAGGCTCTCCGAACCCCCTCTGTTGGGGTTTTTATGGAAGCTCATTGCATAGGCATGCTTAATTAAATCATTGGCCACAGGTGATTAGACCCAATCTCCAACCCCTCACTCCACAGAGGTCCAGGGAGGGTGGGATTGAAGTTCCAACCCTGTAATCACATTGCTCTGGTGATCAGCTCCCATGCTTAGGGAACCTAGGGGTGGTCCAAAAGTTGCTTCATTAACATAATGAAAGACACCTTTATTGCTTACAACAATTAGGAAATTGCAAAGTTTTAGGAGTTCTATGCCAAAAAGGGGAGTGAAGACCAAGTATCTATTTATTATAAACCACAATATTACAGATGCACTCGGGAGTTTTTCACAGCATGCCCATCACTGAAAGTACTCATATCCTATTGGAGAAGGAAAAGCAAAAGCACCACCTCTTTCCTACTACCTCGCAAATGCCACAGTGGTCCTGAGAGATTCCCAGGCTCATGTGCCCCTCATGTATACAACACTTTACAGTTTACAGATGTGTTCACAGTCTTAAACTTCCTTTGATCTTCCCCAAATGCCACTGGGATAACAGGAGAAAGATTGCTATCACATCCCCATTTTACCAAAGAAGACCGAGGCTCAGCATTGGACTTCCAAGCTGTCTCCTCCCACCAAATCAAGCACAAAATCAGACAAAGATACTCTACACGCTTCAGGCCCTGCGCTGTGCATTTCATTTACAGACAGGTCTGTCGGCAGACTTCTACTCCCGAATAATGCAGCTGAGACAGGAACATGTGTCATCATTGCTCTCAAAGAATGAAAAGTACCCAAATCTGGATTGACGCAACCAGAAGGCAAGTGAGGCAAGACCGCCCATTTCAACTTTCCCCAAATCCACCATCACCATCCAAGCTGTTCTAGATCTATTTGTTGAAAGAAGTTCCAGAAAACAGAGAGACACCGCCACTCTTTAATTGCACGACAGAAAGCATTTCTCCTGGGCAGTAATTCCTGCCCTGGATGGAATCTGGGGCTAAAATCTCCTCCCATTTGGAGCTGCCTGGTGGCTTTCCTGGGATATATGTGTTTGGCATGGTGGAGTGGATCGGGGCTCCTTCCCTAAGCCCCAGCTTTTCATGCCTGAAACCACAGACTTCTTTGCAGTAAGACCAATGAGCAGGAATTCCTGGGGCCCTGGAAAGGACTTCTTTTTCCAGTTCTAACTACTGGAGGATTTGGGCTGCATCTCTGAGTCATGCATAAGCCAAAAGAGAGAGAGACAGAGACAGAGAACATCCATCCTTTTGGGGAGTCCTGAACAGCTGCCTAATTAGTTGTTTGCTGATAGTCAGCAGATCCGTCAGGGGCACCATTCAGATCTGAGAGACGCTCAGCTTTCCTGTGTCCCGATGTCACAGCCCACCTAGAAAGCCAGGATCTGGGGGATGTGGGAATCAACATCACTCCAGCTGCCTCTGAGGTGATCCTTGAGGAGAGATTTGCCAGGTGGACACCAATAAGGAAGACAGGCGCCAGAGCGCCTGACTCCATAGTCGCCAATAAATGGAGACAGCTAGTGCAAAAGAACCAGGGAGAAAGATTCACTGCAGGTGGGGGTCTGGGGCTCACTGGGCAGGTGCAGGTCGGCTGCCCACACCTTCACCTGGTGTCAGCGACATCACCACGCTCTCCAAAGGAGGCACGGGATCCCCACTTCTCGAATACCCAGAGGGAAGTCAAAAACTGAGCACAACAAAACTCGCCTCTTATTTTTAGTTCCAAAAGCCACTGAAGGCTGGAACATTGCAATGCCTCCAGTTTTTACCCCTTGGCGAAAAGTGTACTAGCAGATTTAGAAAATCTCTTATTGTTTGTTGAAATCGTGAAAGAATGCCCAGTTAGTGGCTATTTCTAAATGGGCTCCAACTACAGTTCAAGGCATCCTCCAGAGACCAAAGCTGCCACATGCCAATTAGGAACTGACCCGAAGCACGTTTCTTAATTTTAAGAAGAAGCAAGATCCCACTCAAGCCCTTAACAGTTTACCATCAGTTGGTAAAGCCTCCACAAAGCAAGGTGCTCCTGTTTTCTCTTCTTCCACTCGAGGTTGCTGGTTGGGAGGATGGGAGGAAGAAAGTGAGAGCCCTCGCTGATTCTGCTTCCCAGGCTGCCATGTGCATCCAGCAAGGTGACAGATTCAATCTGAGTCCATCAGCTCCACACCACTCTACAAATGCTGTTTATCAGCAGTAGGCATGCTTTTTCTTTCATGCCCAAACTGGAATGTCTTCTCTGATCTCCCCAGCCTGGATGAATCTATTCTAGAATATTGTGTTCCTCTCCATCAGAGCGCTGTTCCTATTGCATTATCATTGTTCCCTCACTTGAGGGAAGACAGCATAACTTACTGACCCTTTGAGCCACAGTGCCTATAAAGGATGGATGCGCGAGGTGCTTGACAAAGACAGACTGAAGGAATGAGCAAAGGAAACATGCAAATGTAACGTGACCCTCCTGTTTCCTAGTCCAGGGGGTCAAGTGGATTAGTCTGAGCTTCAGCCTGGGAGCCTTGGTCAGTGGAGATCCAGCAGGGGGAAGGCCCTTGAGTATCAACTATCACGGTGGAAAAGGGGCTTGTTCCCGCAAACTCCCTCATACCCACAACACGGAGGAGGATTACTCACCAGGGGTATCCTTTTCTGCTTTAGTGAATCTGGGGGCTCTGTTGGAAATCCAGCAGGTGAACAGGGCTAGGTAAGGTTGCCGGGATGGAAGACAACTTTGGTATTGACTTGAGACAGTGGTGTGCTGGAGCCAGCTCAAAGTTGGGGGAGAGAGAGACAGAGACAGACAGAGAGACTGAGAGATTTGCCAAATTCCCAGGAATTTTGCTAGGCAGTTGATGTCATGTTGATATCTTGATGTTGGCTGGGGCTGGCAGTATTCACCCCATGAAAATTTGTCATGTCTCCAACTGAGACCTTTTGTTTCCTTCTAGAGAGCTGGTTGTTCAATATTTGCCAACACGCCCTTGACTTGAGGTTGCATTCAAGTGTGGAACTGACAAGTTTACTGGTGCTTTCTGAATTTTATTCTTTTCTCCTCCTCCCATGGTGCTTTTGAATTCTGCCCCATCTGCTTATTGTGTATACTTCTGGAGAAATTCTAGTGTTATGTTCACAGAAGTCAAAGCAATCGATTGTTGATTTGTACAAAGCCTTTACATTGTTTGAAGTGATTTCACACACAGTTCTTCATTTTGATCTGTCCCACAAACCCTGAGAAAGGCAGAGTTCATACTCCTACTTCCAATTTGCAGATGGCCAACCTATGGTTCTGAGTGGATGCCTGGGAATGGTGGAGCAAGGTAAGGGAGAGGACCCGGGGATTTTCCCACCACTTTGGTGGCTCCTGAAGTCACTAGACAAAGCAGCCACTATTCCTAGGACAGACTGTGGCCAGGGAGAGCCAAACTGCAGTGCGAGCAGAAACAGCTTTTATGTGGTTTGGGGCTGCATTCTGTGATTCTTTATGTAGAAGCAAATTGTCCTTTTAATTATTGTGTGGGCTGTACTAAAATAGAGGCACATTCCTTGAGCCACGGGCAGCAGCCTGAATGGCCCAGGTGTTCCGCCTGAAGATCGGCCAAGTTTCAAACTTGATGCTTATAATTGGGAGTGGTATCTGGGTTTCTATGCAGAAAGTTTTGTTTTTTCAACTAAGCCTTTGGAATATTGTAAATGGGAAGCACAATGGAATCCCCATAGCATTCACAGCAGATTCTATTATGAGAAAGAGTTGGGGACAAGGTAGTGGGGAACAGAGAGCAGAGGGAATTCACTGAGACATTAAGGAACCCAATCCTGCCTACCCTGATCCATCTCAGCCCTGGGAACATTGTCACTGTTGCCAAAGGGTAAGCTCACTTGGTTGAATGGCTAGGACTTATTTTTTGAAAATACCCTCCTATATTCTCATGTAAGTTTGATGCAGGGAAGCATGTTGGTCTATACAGAATGGGGGTTTCTAGACAATCAAAGCAAAGAAAAAGCCAGCCCCCTATCATGTATTCCTCTTTGTCCTTCTACGTTGGGGCCCCAGGTGATCCTTGCCTGCTTGTTGCTGCTTATGAATGACCTCCCAGCAAGGTGTGATTTTGCTCTCCTGGAGGACGGGCAGGGTCACAGAACCCCCGGAGCAGGTGTTGCTGTCTCCCCAGGGCCCCTTCCCTTCTTTTTCTCAACGTCACTCGAATTGCTCATTAGGAAATTTCTGCTCCTTCTCATCATGCTGTATTTGTGGGACTGAGAGTCAGTCTTGGTGGAATTTTTAAGAGCTTCTCTCCTCTCTTGGCCAGGAGGAGACCCCTGACCCATCTCCATCACTCAGGCTCTCTTGCAGAAATTCTGGACACAATTCCACAAGGGGGAATCAATGGGTGCTCGTTCTTTCCAGGGGCTGAGATGGGAGGTTCCCATCCACAGGTTCCTGAAACCTTGGTCCACAGGGCTGCCACAAATCCTGGTGTATCTGTGGACTGATTATCCTTCCTGTGAACTCACTCAACTTTTCCAATAAATTCTTTCTTGGTTTGGTTTTCTCACGTTAGCCAGTTGATCTATTGTTCTAGTCTAATTGGTAGAGTACCAAATAAATGAAAATCTTATCTGCTGAGGCGGGGGGCTCTAGGCACTGACCACTAGCATCTCTGGGCAGACCTGAGCAATGGCGCATCCCCATCAAGCTACAACAAAGCAAAGGCAGTAGTGTGGGGAGTTGAGAATAAACCTGAAAACAATGTAAAACTGTGGGTTATAAACGACCAAGACTTTTTCTGCTATTGAATGAGCACAAACTGGGAACTTGTATCTCTCGCCCCCATTTGTTTCTAAGCTCATTCAGCTGTGATACAAAGGCACCGGGACAGACGCACGGATCCTGAAAATCATCTACGATGTCATCATGCTGCTGTTTTCATTTATTTATTAACTACAAACTGAGCACCTTCTCTGTGCTAGGAACTGGGTAGGATACACATTGGCCACAGGTGAGACAGTTAGAATTGTGTCTGAGGAAAACAGCCCAGGCTGGAGGGGCATGCTGTGCTGGTCCCGAAAATTCAGGGCTCCAGCAGGAGAGGCTCCAGTGACCTACGGAGTAACACAGGGAGAGAAGCCGACGTGACCCAGTTTCCTGACTTAGGTGACCATAGGTCCCTGAGATATCGATGGGCCACCGTTTTCCTCCCCTGTGGTGGGTGGTTTGAAGGGAATTGGGCTCTGAAGGCTCAGAGGTCAATGCCTCTTTATTTTGATTTTCAGGAGAGTTGCATTTCTCCTGGCCCCCCGAGGAGAATGGCCCCTCCACTCCAGAGCACTCAGAGACCACACAGCAGACCTCCCTGACACCTGCTTTCTCATAGTCCTTGTACTTCTCGAGACCAAAAGAAGCGCACACAGCAGGAAACTGCTTAGCAACTGCACGTAGGAAATGAGGATTCCAAAATATTACTGTGGGTTTCTTCCTCCCTACTTTGTTCTCCTGTGTTGTTTTCAGTTCTTCATGACTCAGTCATCGGTCCGTCCCACAACACACTAACCGGTTCTGCAGGCCCCGGGATGTGAAATGCACCGAGGTCCTGCGTGCCTTCCTGGGGGGCTACAGGCCGAGGTCCTACGGGATTGCCCCACAGAGCCGGCTGGCCTGCAAAGGGGGCTCTGGGGACTCCGGCTCTCAGGCCCCTGGGGTTCTCTGGGGCTGAGCTGACCCTGCCTGAGTTCCCTTTACTCTCATCCCCTCACCTCTGCACTCGGGCCACCTCCCGTGCTTCCATGCTTTCTCTCTTGGCAGGATGAGTCCCTTATCCCTCACCCTCGGTCTCCATCCCTGTGAGTATGCGTCACCATCTCCGCATCCCTCTTGTTCTGTGGTCCTCTGTGTCTCTCCCTGTGTCTCCCTCGGCTTCTTTTTACTTCTGACTCTCCCTCTCTCTGTGTCTCTGACTTTGTCTCTTTCCGTCTCTACATATCTGTCTCCACCTCTCACTATCTCTCTGCATCTCTTGGTGTTTCATTTCCCTTTCTCTCTTTCTCCTTTTCTTGTTCTGAGTCCCTCTCTGCCTCAGTCCTTTTTTCTCCCCCCCCCCAAACCCTTCCCACTGCTGACCCTCTCTCTTTCTGGAGCTCAGCAACTGGGCCCCCGGCCCCCATGAAGTGGGCTCAGTTTCCGGGATAGCTAGTAATGCACCTTGAGGATTCATTTTTCTCCCTCATCATCAACTCTCCTTCCATTTCCGAATCCCCGAGTCTGGCCAAAAGTGCTTCCTAGGAGAGTGCCCACGTGCTGTGGCAGAAGCCACCCAGCCATGCTGCACCCCGGAGGGCCCCAAAGAAGGTGGGATCACCAACTGCAGCATGCAGCGTGCCGGCATTTCTCTGGCGGAGCTCCAGCCAGTCAGAGCCAATTAATATGAAATCAATAGGCCAAATCGACGTTTTCAGAAGTTAGCTCGAAAAAATCCCTGAAGATTAACCAGCCTGTGGCCTTTGCTATGAAATTGTTACCACACCACTTTCTTTTCTTTTGAAAGTCCAGATGGGCAGATAAATCCAAAGTGGATCAACCACATCTGTCATTCCTCCACACAAATTACACCCCCTCCCACACTTCCCTCTTTCCTTTCCAACATGCAACGGCACTCAAAGTCTGGGCTGGATTGATATTTTATGCCACACTGTATGTTTTGAATTCCCCGTTGTATTAAGAGGAACCGCATCATGACCCCTCTGGGGCAAAGAGCTGGCACATTCTGAAATCTGCCTTTTCCAAAGGCGAGGACTGCAGGGGTGGGGGGGACTGCTTTCTTCCAGGTTCAGGACGGGCCAGCAGGAAAACCCAGCCCCATCGGCTCCTTTCTGCACTGTTCTGAACCAGTACACTCAAACCCAAAAAACTTAGGTGGCTCGTCTCCATTTACAAAGCCCCCTTTTCTACATTTGCTAGGCAATGTAGTATCATGCCCCACTGACATAAGGTAACTACTAAAGCCCTTCCCGGAGAGGGAGGAGGGAGGCGGGAAGGGGAGAGGCTGGAGGGGTTCCTCGGATGAGAAACTCTTATGTAGAATGTTCTGTGCTGCTGGAATTAGGGTAGTCTGGGGAGGGTGGGGGTTGAGCCAAGTCTGAAAAGTTCAGACTGGCACCCCCGGACGCCTGTCCAAATGGGTCCTTGGAACAAGGAGGACTTGAAGCAGGTGTCAGAAATTGAAAAGCTTGGGAAGCCCCAAATCAAGCCAGGATTGGGAACACAGTGTTAGGAAATGCCCAGGAGACTGACGTCCACACTGGCTTTTGAGTGTTTCATGGGTGGGACACACAGGGGTGTGAAAAGGCTGAGGACAGATAGACAGAACCTCAAGCAAAGTCAGGAGACTTCTCAAGCCCAAGCCCTTGGATTCCAGAGCATGTGTTCCTCAGGTGAAACAGTGTTTGCCAGTTTCCTTATGAACAAAGCAGCCAAGTGAATATACATTATTTCAGGTCAGGGGCACCTACTAAAGGCTGACTTTCCCTTTGGAATTATTAAGAAAACTACAGGAAAATGTTCTATTTTGTGTGAGCTGGGACTCTTAGAATGAAAACTGAGGTTTCACATGAAAAACTAAAATCATAGAGTCCCAGTGCTGGAAGATACTTAGCAATTGATTGATCCATCCTCCTGGTTCAACAGATGAGGAAACAGAAACCAGGAAATGAAATGACCCCCACTCTTCAACTCCAACATTGCAAGTTGGTCGTGTGGTTGTGACACTTCTTTACGCCGTGCGCCAAGGACCCAGGGAATGAAAGGGTGTTCCTTGCATAGATTGGCACTCTTGGGGTTTGAGGCTATCAATAATGGTTGTTCGAAAGGTTGAGAGAGCCTAGACCTACAGAAAAGTGTTGGGTTTGTATGGTTGTGTCAGCAGGACAAGCACAGCCCTGGTATGTTCTGAGCTTCTGACACTGATGACCTTCATGGATTTCCCCGAGCCTCCCTTTGCTCCTGACAAGAGCATGGCTTGGGTAGCGCCCCCACTCCCTGTTCTCTTGCTGGCCTCCACAATGGACCCTGAGAAGCCCTGGCTGTGTCAGAAGCTTGCTGAGTCTGCAGACCTGAGCAGATCTGTCCCTTCCTTGCCTGGCCTGACTCCCAGGCCTGCTGCTTGGTCCTTGTCTTGCTGTTGGCTTGAACTGGACAGTCTGTGTGGTTGTCCCTGATACATATTCGAGGTTACAGATGGAGAGGGCACGCTGGCCTCAGGCATCATCAGCTGAGAGGGTCAACCTCAGTATCTCCCCACCCCTCCTGTCGCCCAGTTCATGCACACACACACACATACCTGGGTGCACCTTTTATAGATTAGTAAGCAGAAGCTCACAAAAGAGAAGTGACTTGTCCAAAAGCACACAGCCTGTTGTGTCAGAGTTTTGGCTCAAGATAAAGACTTCACTATACCAAGCCACCTGTCCAGTTTCCATTTTTACTTTTCACAGAGAGAATCTCATCAGGTTATTGTTTCTAACCTACAATTTATGGAATCACATTCTTAGTTCCAGTCTAAATGTTAAGTGACATCTGGAGAAGAACAGCAAGGCCAGGTCTGGGTCATTTCCTATTAACTGCCAAGTAACTGGAATCCAAAAATATATTTTTGAAAAATGTTAAATGTTAAAAAGCCAATATTCACGAAGTGTTCCCTAGTACCAGGTCCTATGATAAGCACTTTATGTGTATCAGCTCATTCACTCCTCACAATAGCCCCATGAGTTATGTAGGGATGGTTCCTGACTGAGGATGGTTTGATTTATGGTTTTTTGATGATACAGTGGTGCAAAAGTGATATGCAATTGGTAGAAACCACTTTGAATTTTTAATTTCCCCCAGGCTAATAATACGTGGTGTGATCCTCTCTCGTGAGGCTGGGTAGCAGCAGCCCCAGCTCCCAGCCAGCCGTGTGATCACAGGGGCAAACAACCGATAAACTCACAACCATTCTGTACCCACACGACCATTCTGTTTATCTCTTTCAGGACAGTATTCAATACGTCACATGAGATAGTCCACACTTTATTATAAAACAGGCTGGGTATGAGATGATTTCGGCCAACTGCAGGCTAACGTGTTTTGAGCACATTTAAAGGAGGCTAGGATAAGCCCTGACATTCAGTAGATTAGGTGTATTAAATGCATTTTTGACTTATACTATTTTCAACTCACAATGGGTCTATCAGGATGTAACCCCATCGTAAGTCAAAGAAGATCTGAATGAGCATTTTCCAGCTTTATGGATGAGGAAACTAAGGAACGCAGAGATTAAGTTCCTTGCCCAAGACCACACTGCTAGTAAATAGCAGAGCTGGAATTCAACCCAGGCGGTCTGGCTCCAGAGCCACACTTTTAAGTGCTAGGCTGAGCTGTCAAAAATATTGTGGCAGCTGAAGAAACAGTCCAAATCAAATACGACTCAATTTGTTGAGAATAGCCACTAATCTCTGCACAGCTCCCCGCGTGTGGCTTTCATCTGCTCTGTCAGTGAACAGTCGCTCGCTGGTGCTCGGGCCCCACACAGGATGTGGGAGACTCAGGGACAGAAAGTGACTTAAGTGGTCAAAGCAGGAGAAGCAAAATTTGAGCCCCGTCCAAATTAAGGACTGTTATTTCATTCCCATTTTGCACCAGGGGACATGGAGGAGCAGAGGGGCTGAGTGAGATGGAGCCCTCGCTCTGCAGGGAGCCTGGTACAGCCATTTATTTGCGTGCAGCTGAACAAGTGTGAAGTCCTAAGTCAAACCCTGTCTCTGGACCGAATGACGCCAGGCTACTGGGCTCCTCAGACTCTTGGGGGGAGCCTGGGGTCTCCGCAGCACTCATGCGGGGGAGAGGAGGTTTGCCCATGACCCAGGCAAACTATAGAAGAAGGAGAAGAGAGTTTGGGAGAGCAGTGAGGTACAGCATGAGCAGGGCTGAGGCTCTCTGAGAATTTGGGGTTCAGGCTCCCATGCTCAGGGGTGGCTATGGACCCTTGATCTGGACACCCTTGGTGGTGTCCAGATCAAAAGAACATCAGCTCAGTCCTGCAGAACATAGCGTTTGCTCTCGGTCGACGCAGTTCCAATCCTAGATCAGCTACTCTGGAGTCTTGCTTGATTCATTTATAAAATAGGGTTGGAAGGCTACCGATCATGCTAAATGGTTCAGTGATTAAGTACGATGATACAGTACTTTCTTACTGGGGGCACATAGTGGACCATCCACACGTATTTTCCCCATCTTCTCTGTTAGACTCTATCCTCCTTGATAGTGATCTAGAAAGGACACTGAGGGGATTTTATTTCCTTGCAAGAATGAAATGGAAGGAAAAGTAATTTTTAATAGTTTGCAGGTGTTAGGGGGTTTCACCTGCCAGTGACAGCAAGGTGACTGAGGTAGTGTGCATTTGTAGGGCCGTTGTGCAAAATCACCACAAACTAGGTGTCTTAAAACAATGGACATGTCTTCTCTCACAGTTCAGGAGGCCAGGAATCCAAAATCAAGATGTTGTCAGGGTTTGGTTCTTTCTGGAGGCTCGGGGGGAGAATGCACTTTGTGCCTGTCCTCATTTCTGGTGCCTACAGGCAGTGCTCAGTGTTCCTGGCTTCTCCACTCACCACTCCAGTCTCTGCCTCCATCTTCACTGTGTGTCTTTTCCTTCTCTGTCTCTTATAAGGAAACCAGGCATTGGATGTCAGGCCCACCCTAATCCAGGATAATCTCATTTTGAGATCCTTATCTTAATTGCATCTGTAAAGATCCTTATACCAAAAAAAAAAAAAAAGGTACATTCCGAGATTCAGGGTGGAATGAACTTCTGGGAGGTGATCACTCTTCCGCCCATTACAGACCAATTCAACTGGAGAAGAGGCTGTAAATACACAGACAGGATGGATTCTATTTTTGCCGCTCATCACTCATTTCCTGGGTAACTCTGGCCACATCGTTTCCCACATCACCTTTAATGGGACCAGGCGTGACAGAGAGCTTTGTAAAGTGTTGCCTGAGACTGAGTGGGTTTTACTACCAGGCAGTGGAGGAACAGGAACCCAAGGGAAAAAGGAACCCCTGACAAGGTGGGGTCTTGCTGGCATCCCATGAGCAGCAGCTGAAATTATTTCCCCCATGTCCTATATAGTTGGACGGCCCTTTACTAAGTTGGCCATAGTGACCTCCTCTTGAGTCAGTGGCTCTAACTTTCTGGAACTCGCATCTCTGAGGCTTATGCCAGGAGAAGGTGACGCACCAGCTCCCTGCCCGCTTGTCCACACTCCCTCAGACAGGCGTGCAGATATCCTGTAACTGCATTGACAAACAGCCCTGTGACCTGAAACCCATTCTCTGTGACTGTCGACAGGCGCTCGGTATGGACTCTAACTGCTGAAATGTGTGTGCTCCAGATGTTTATCTCCTAATTACAAGCCTCTGATGTGCCACTTAGAGTAATGGACTTGTCCATGCTAATATTTTCTCTACCCCCAGAGGACCTGCCAGAGCAGATTTGATGCAAGGAGAGACGGAGTGTCTCTAGCACGTTTTAATTAGGCAATTGCACCCCAGCCACGGCCAACATCAGGTGCCAGACATATTGCAAAGCAGTTCAGATCAACAACCATCCACTGAGGTCTGAAATGAACAAGGCAGGCTTCCCTCTCAGGGGGCACGAAGACTCCAGGGAGTGGTATGACAGGCACGGACCACTAATTACCACGTAAGGTGATTAGAGCTCCAAACCAGTCCTGGGGAGCAGGCTCCATTGGAGGTGCGAGTGAGGATGGGACATCTTAGCTGGGCTTTTCAAATGGGACAAGAAGGAAATGATCAGGTAGACATGGAACTAGGACTGCATTCCCGGCAGAGGACACAGCTTAGACGAAGACATGGAGGTGTGAAAGGCACAGGTATTTGACCTGTGGCTGATGCTTGAGCTATGAGGAGAGAGCAGGAAGAGCTGAGGCCTGAGAGGTAGGCTGGGGACAGATCACACAGTGCCTTGAAAGTCAGGCCAAGGAGTTGTTGCTGTAAACACTGAAGGAGGCATGGCCAGGTTTAGTTGAGAAGGAACATGGTCAGGACAGTCTGTAGGTAAGTCACTTGCTGTGGCCCAGGAGACTGATGAGGGGAGGCCAAGGGAAGGACAGAGGGACAGGAGCTGCTATAATACTCCAAGTTCAAGATGATGGTGGCCTGAATGGAGCAGTGCCTGGGGAATGGGAAAGTAGAGCCTAGAAGAGAGAACTGTCCATGGGAGGGTGAGGCAGGTCAAAGTGAAGGATATGCCAGGGGGTATAGCTCAGTGGTAGAGCATTTGACTGCAAAGTGAAGGATAAGCCTGACTTTTCTGGCTCGGATGACGTAGATGTGGTCCCTCAATTGAGATGAGGGCTCTGGGAAGCAGTAGAAAGGGTGCAGTGGAGATGAGGAGGGTCAAGTTTGGAGTCACAGGGTCATAAGTGTGTAAGTTCTCTCCAGGCTGGGTGGGCCATTTCAGGTGCCTATGGAGAATCTAGTTTGCATGTTCCAGAAAGTCGGGTCTGATAATCCACTGCAGGGACTGACGCAGGTGTTCCAACCCCCAGCTCCAGCCTTGCCTTCCCAGCCATCTCCACATCTTCCTAATTCCCAGGGGGAGTTGCTCTCCAGCCGTGGACTCCAACCTCAGACCTCAGCCTCCACTCCTCCCCTGTCAACCACAGGTCATTTGCCGAAACCCCTTGAGAGCCCACGCCCACCTGTGTCCCTTCAGCTGTCTCTCCTCACTCTGCCTCTCTCTCTTGTCCTACTGCCTTGTCCAGGGATGCCCTGAGCCTCCTACTCGGCTGGGCCCAGGGTTGGGGTTTGGTGGATGGTGGGGAGGCAAGGGGCAGGAAGAGGGCAGCATCTCCACAGCCCTCTCTTTCTGCCTCCCCCAACCTTGTTCACCCCTCCTTCCATGTTTTTTCCTTTTGCACCTTTCCGAGGAAGACCCTATGGTCAGCTGGGGCTACAGGTTGAGGCTTGCGGAGAGACAGTGAGGATGCTAGATGAGCCTGAGTGATTTAAGGTGTTAAAAAGCTGGCCTCACCGTTAAGAGGCAATGCCACAGTGAACCAATTGCCCAGTAGACAGTGAATAGCAGGTCTTCCCTCTCTGCAATCACTCAAGTTTCTTTCCTCTCTTTCTCCCCTCTCCTTCGTTCTTTCTTTAGTTAAGTGGGTACAGAAAACTTCCCCTGGTCCAGCATGGGGCCAGTCCATGGAGACATGGAAGTGGGTATGGCACGGAGGATCTCCACCAGGAGCACTGGATCTAGCGGCAAAAAGGAAAGCAGATGCCCACTGTTGCCCATCCTGAGGTCCCTGACAGAGGAAAGCCCAGAGGAAGGAGACAAGCAGTTTCAGAAAAGAGCGACTTCCCCCATGGAAATGACAGCTGAGACCTAGAGGATGAGCAAGCCTTCCCGAGGAGAAGGGGAGAAGAGTGTTCTGTTCCTTTTCTGCATTCCCTCCCTGCATTCCTCATCTTCCTCACACTCCTCTCCCAGAGTTTCTTCCAACAAACTACTATTGACTGTACTATTACCAGGTGTGCTAAACCCTTTACAGGCATTATTTTTATCTAAGCTGCCTGTGATGGTGAAGATGACTCCACTCACTTATTCCTGCTCTAGGGATGAGGACAGTGTGGCTCAGAGCCAGGAGGTGGCTTGTGGGTGGTGGGCCCTGGAACTGGATGACAGATGTCGTTCTCCCCTGGCCGTGTACACCGCTTCCTTTTAGACACTTGGGAAGGGATGTGTGTTTCATCTCATCTGTGTCAGTAATTGCCTTCTTGCCTTTAAATGAGAAAATACTGTAAACGGAAAAAGAAAGGCACTCAAGAGAAAGCCAGGAGACCTGGTCCCATTAGCTTTCCATAGGGGTGCATGAGGAAAGGTCTTTCTCGGCACCGCCTGCCCTGCATGGCTTGGGGTTCCCTGGCCTGTATGGGGAGTTTGGTGTGGCTCCTAGAGTTGCCCAGGGCCCACACATGGCATAACACTCTGCTGGCACCATCTTGAAATTCTTAATAATTTCAACAAGCGGCTCACATTTTCCTTCTGCACCAGGCCCTGCAAATTATGTAGCCAGTCGTTCTTGGGAAAGCCGCTTTCCTGCCCATTCCCTGTCACTCTCTGGCCGCCACCCTTTAAGCGATTCCCCACCAGCTCCCCTGCCGCCCGGACCGCTCCTTTGATCTGAGACATGGGCTGGTTCCTGGGTCCACGCAGAATAGCAGAATGATGGTGTCCAGCACCAGATGTGATTATCCAAATCATTTCCTCCTGTGACCAGGACCTGGTTTAATACTTCCCAGGTACCAGGTGTTCCCCAAATATCTGCATGTGGAAGGGTTTGGGTGGCTCCATTCTTTTCTCTTTCGATAAAACAATTAGGTCATTTAGAATATGAAAAGCTTTGAAATCATGAAAGTACTTTATTTGAAGTTTGGGGGGGAAAGGACTTTGATGGTGAAAGTAAAGACAGATATTTCCATTTTAAACAAGGAAACAGCAGGAGAGATTTCTGTAAGAAGGTAATAGCTCAGACTCTATTGTCCAGGATACTAGTTAGGGATCCCGTAGAATCGCTCTTTTAGTAACTTGGGACTAGGCCTAATAGGTAGAAAGCATGAAAAGAAATCTTTGGACTCAGAGTGATGAAGAGCTTCTTTAGCATTCAGAAATTTCTGGATGGGGATCTGACCAACACCTAAGGGAGTGAAGGGCTTATCTCTGGAGGCATCAAGCACACTGCTGTTCATGGCTGTTCCACAGAGGGGCGGAGGAGCTCCAAGCGTCCAACGGACACTTTAACCAGATGGGGCTTAAGGGTCCTAACAACCCTGACAATATTTGTTTAGTTGATTATAATGACTCTGGGACACTGAGTTTTTCTGATCCCTGATTCTAGCATTCTTCAGGTTTATATCTAAAGGCTAAGATCACTAACCTTTTTTGTTTGTTTGTTTTTCCATTTCTGCAGTAGACACGTCGAGTCCACATTCTTGTATCTACTATCTAATGCATAAATGGGAGAATATTGATTGCTTCAAATTCTATCCAGATTCCCTGAAGCTGGGAACCTTCTCTGAAATGAATGAATGAATAAATGAACAGAGGGAACAGGAGACAATGCAGAGACAGGCAATGTGGATCCTTTTAAGATGAACAAAGTCAGAAAGAGTACACTCCAGGTGGTGGTTCTCCCAGAACATGGCGTCCCACAATCTCAGCCAATCGTCCTAACCCAGCTGCTGCAAAGCCAACCTGTCTCTGGGGTATCTAGCTCCCCCTCGGGCGGAGCAAACAACATCAGCACATACCAGGCTGAGGGCCTGGGGAGAGGATGCTCCTGAAACCTTAATAGAAATGTCATAGTGTTCCCACCATTTCCTCAGGCACCAGCCATATCCTGGAAACAAGCTCTGTACCAGTACGTGAAGATGCAGCTGGAACATGCCTGTGTTTATTCAGTTGAAAGCATGTAAAAGACCAGTCTGTGAGTCAGGAGGCCTGGGTGCTCATCCTGGCTCCACCTTTGAAAACCTAGGTGGCTTTGGCCAAATCCCTTCCCTCCTTGGGGCCTCACTTTCCCATTTTGAATATGTAGATAGTGATAGTCCTACCCTCCACAATGGCGTATAAGGGTTGAATTAGTTAACATTTGTGAAATGGTCAGAAAAGTGTCTGCAGCATTGTAAACACCATATACATAATGAAAACAAAAGAATCATTGGTCTTTATAGCAACCTGTTAAGCTAGGCCTTTTCCCATCACTACTTTACCTGATGAATTTGCGGCCCAGGTAGCAAGTGATGTACCCAAGGTCATATTGCTGAACCCACTTTTCCACTGACACCAGGGCTATAACAGTCTTTGAGATGACTTCTGATTCTGATATTCAGTGATTCTGTCTGTAGAAACTGACAACTTTGCCTGGATTTCATTTCTCCCTTGGTTCTGCTGGACACCAGCTAGATGCAGAAAAAATTCCCCTTTAAGCTCATCTCAAACCCCATTGATGTAGAAAGCCATTTTCAGCATCAACATTTTGCTCAGTGTTAAATTTGCCCTGGGGAAGGGGTGGGGGGGGGAGCTCTGACAGGCCCTTGGCTCTGAAGCCCTGAACTGCTGGATCCACTTCACATCAGTGATGTGGAGCCCGGTTCTTCCAGCTCAGCAGCAAATCTGAGTATCTTCCAGGGTTGCCAAAATAAATGTCAAATCTTGTTTCTCCCCTTGTAGTCCCTATGTAGGTTGGTGGCATCGATACCCCACAGCCCTCCAAGATACTAGACTGTCTGTGCCATCCTCTTCCCTCAGCTTTCATGGGCAAGAGGTCACCAATCCGGTCTGAAAGGGGAGTGCCAACATGTTGTTTGAAATCCCTGGATGAATCTCCATTTTACACAAGATATGGCCCAAACGCATCATTCTAGGCCCTTCGAGTGCGAGCCCCTCCCCAGCTTCCCTACTCTCCCTCAGTTTTCTCCCATTACCCTCCAGGCCAGCCAAGCCGCCAGTCATGAGGACCTCTCGCTATAACCTGAACATACCCAGTCCTACCCAGCCTTCCTGTTCTACAGCAGACACTTCTGGGAGAAATGCCCGCCCTTTCCTCCTCTGCTGTAACTATGGCAGAAGCTCTCCTCCTTCTCTCCGACATTGAATCCCATCCCCCGTTGGCTTTCTTAGACACCTCTTCTTGTCTCTGGTTTCTTCCTTTTTCACTTGTTCCTTTCTGTAAGTCTAAAAATGCTCATTCTCTCTCATTTTAACAAAACCTCCCAATACCCATGCTCCCCTCCTGCTGCCACTGGCCAGTACTTTCTGCCTAGAATTCTCTACCTCCTAGCTATTCCTCCATCCATTATCATCTGCTTCTGAGCTTTCCATTCTACTGAAATGACTCCTTCCCATGGTTTCCCCGAACCGTCTTTCTCCTAAACCTAAAAACCTAATCACTACCATAATGTGACCTATCAAAGGTATTTTTCACTATTGATTACTCCCCACTTCTTGGAAGACTCTCTTCCTTAATCCTTAAGTTTATTTTCCTTCTGTCTCCCTGGTTACTTAGTTATCATTGCAGGCTTCTCCACCTTCCCTTTAAATTCCTTTCCCCTGTCTGGTAACTTTAAAAGTCAGGAAGGGCTAGGTTACACTGCACCGAAAAGCAATCCTTAAAATCCAGTGACATGCATTCATTTTTTGATTGGGTTACATGCCCAATGTAAGGCAGTAGGGCAGATCCAAGAGCCATGGAGTCAAGAACCATTCCTTGGCATGAGTAAGACTGAGTACTAATAAAGGAAATTCCAACATTTAACTGGCTAGATTTCAGAATTGCTCTGGTTGACCTTTTTGAACAAAAATGTGTATAGCAATTATCCTATGCCTGTCCCACCATTGCGTGGGGGGCAGATAATTTATCTCTTACTTCACAGGGGTTCAGATCAAGAGGACCTGCACTCATGGAGGTATCCTTTAAGAAAATGCACCCCAAATTTTTACCTGCACCTAAATTCCACCTCCGGCAACAGGCCCCTCCCCCAGAAGATCACCGAGAACAGCCAGCCAAGACCAAGTTTACCGATCAATGAGAACGGCAGAACTCCAGCGCTGGGGGAATACTGCACATAGAATCCATGGCTTTTTTTACCATGATTCTTTAGTCTTTCAAAGTTAATTTTTTTTAACTGTCTTTTTTTTTTTTGAATTTTTCTTTTTCCCTTTTTCAACCAACATCTTATCAATCCCTTTTCTAAAAAACATTTTTATTTTTCATTTTTAGAGTCATATTCTATCCCTTCACAGTAGTTACCCTTATTTTTGGCATATTTATATAAGTTGTTCTCTCTTTAAAATATTGAGATACAGTTTCTTCTAACAGATCAAAATATACCCTAAATCTCTAGTGTATGGCTTTGTTCTAGTCTCCTGCCTGATCACATTCTCTCCCCCCCCTTTTTTTAATCCTTTTCTTTCTTTTTTCAAACAACTTCTTATCAATTCCTTTTATAAAACTTTTTATAATTTTCATCTTTACAGTCATATTCTATCCCTTCATCATATCAACCCTTATTTTTGTACATATGTAAGTTTTACTTTCTTTAAAATCTTGGGAGGCACTTTCTTCTAACAGACCAAAATACACCCAAAATCTAGTGTGTGGCACTGATCTATGCACCAGCCTGATCATATTTGATCATATTCTGTTTTTTGTTTTGTTTTGTTTTGTTCTGTTTTTGTTTGTTTTTAATCTTTTTCTTTTTCTTTTTTCTTTCTTTCCCTTTCTTTTCCCCTGACTTCAGGTCTTTTCTGATTTGTTTAGAGTATATTTTCTGTGGATGTTGTTACCCTGTTAGCATTTTGTTCTCTCATTCACCTATTCTCCTCTGGAAAAAATGACAAGACAGAAAAAATCACCTAACAAAAAGAACAAGAGGTAGTACCGACTGCCAGGGACCGACTCAATACAGACATTAGTACAATGTCAGATCTAGAGTTCAGAATCATCACTTTAAAGATACTAGCTGGGCTTGAAAAAAGCATGGAAGTTACTAGAGAAACCCTTACTGGAGAAATAAAAGAACTAAAATCCAACCAAGTCGAAATCAAAAAGGCTATTAATGAGGTACAATCAAAAATGGGGGCACTACTGCTAGGATAACTGAGGCAGAAGAGAGAATCAGTGATATAGAAGACCAAATGATGGAAAATAAAGAAGCTGAGAGAAAGAGAGATAAACAACTACTGGGTCATGAGGGCAGAATTCGAGATATAAACGATACCATAAGACGAAACAACATTAGAATAATTGGGATCCCAGAAGAAGAAGAAAGAGAGAGGGGGGCAGAAGGAATATTGGAGCAAATTATAGCAGAGAACTTCCCTAATTTGAGGAAGGAAACAGGCATCAAAATCCAGGAGGCACAGAGAACCCCTCTCAAAATCAATAAAAATAGGTCAACACCCCAACATCTAATAGTAAAACTCACGAGTCTCAGAGACAAAGAGAAAATCCTGAAAGCAGCTCGGGAGAAGAGATCTGTAACCTACAATGGTAGAAACATTAGATTGGCAACAGACATATCCACAGAGACCTGTCAGGCCAGAGAGGACTGGCATGATACATTCAGAGCACTAAACGAGAAAAATATGCAGCCAAGAATACTATATCCAGCTAGGCTGTCACTGAAAATAGAAGGAGAAATAAAAAGCTTCCAGGACAAACAAAAACTGAAGGAATTTGCAAATACGAAACCAGCCCTACAAGAAATCTTGAAAGGGGTCCTCTAAGCAAAGAGAAAGCCTAAAAGGAACACAGACCAGAAAGGAACACAGACAATATACAGTAACAGTCACCTTACAGGCAATACAATGGCACTAAATTCATATCTTTCAATAGTTACCCTACATGTAAATGGGCTAAATGCCCCAATCAAAAGACACAGGCTATCAGATTGGATTAAAAAACAAGACCCATCGATATGCTGTCTGCAAGAGACTCATTTTAGACCCAAAGACACCCCTAGATTGAAAGTGAGGGGGTGGAAAACCATTTACCATGCTAATGGACACCAAAAGAAAGCTGGGGTGGCAATCCTTATATCAGACAAATTAGATTTTAAACCAAGGACTGTAATAAGAGATGAGGAAGGACACTATATCCTACTTAAAGGGTCTATCCAACAAGAAGATCTAACAATTGTAAATATCTATGCCTCTAACATGGGAGCGGCCAATTATATAAGGCAATTAATAACAAAAGCAAAGAAACACATCGACAATAATACAATAATAGTGGGAGACTTTAACACCCCCCTCACTGAAAAGGACAGATAATCTAAGCAAAAGATCAACAAGGAAATAAAGACTTTAAATGACACACTGGACCAAATGGACTTCACAGACATATTCAGAACATTCCATCCCAAAGCAACGGAATACACATTCTTCTCTAGTGCCCATGGAACATTCTCCAGAATAGATCACATCCTAGGTCACAAATCAGGTCTCAACTGGTACCAAAAGATTGGGATCATTCCCTGCCTATTTTCAGACCACAATGCTTTGAAACTAGAACTCAATCACAAGAGGAAAGTAGGAAAGAACTCAAATACATGGAGGCTAAAGAGCATCCTACTAAAGAATGAATGGGTCAACCAGGAAATTAAAGAAGAATTTAAAAAATTCATGGAAACCAATGAAAATGAAAACACAACTGTTCAAAATCTTTGGGATGCAGCAAAGGCAGTCCTAAGAGAAAACTATATAGCAATAAAAGCCTTTCTCAAGAAACAAGAAAGGTCTCAAATACACAACCTAATCCTACACCTAAAGGAGCTAGAGAAAGAAGAGCAAATAAAGCCTAAACCCAGCAGGAGAAGAGACATAATAAAGATCAGAGCAGAAATCAATGAAATAGAAACCAAAACAACAGTAGAACAGATCAACGAAACTAGGAGCTGGTTCTTTGAAAGAATTAACAAGATTGATAAACCCTTGGCCAGACTTATCAAAAAGAAAAGAGAAATGACACAAATCAACCAAATCATGAATGAAAGAGGAGAGATCACAACCAACACCAAAGAAATACAAACAATGATAAGAACATATTATGAGCAACTCTATGCCAGCAAATTAGATAACCTGGAAGAGATGGATGCATTCCTAGAGATGTATCAACTACCAAAACTGAACCAGGAAGAAATAGAAAACCTGAACAGACCTATAACCACTAAGGAAATGGAAGCAGTCATCAAAAATCTCCCAACAAACAAAAGCCCAGGGCCAGATGGCTTCCCAGGGGAATTCTACCAAACATTTCAAGAAGAATTAATACCTATTCTTCTGAAACTGTTCCAAAAAACAGAAATGGAAGGAAAATTTCCAAACTCATTTTATGAGGCCACCATTACCTTGATCCCCAAACCAGACAAAGACCCCATCAAAAAGGAGAATTACAGACCAATATCTTTGATGAACATGGATGCAAAAATTCTCACCAAAATACTAGCCAATAGGATCCAACAGTACATTAAAAGGATTATTCACCACGACCAAGTGGGATTTATCCCTGGGCTGCAAGGTTGGTTCAACATCCACAAATCAATCAACGTGATACAATACATTAACAAAAGAAAGAACAAGAATCATATGATCCTCTCAATAGATGCAGAAAAAGCATTTGACAAAGTACGGCATCCTTTCTTGATCAAAACTCTTCAGAGTATAGGGATAGAGGGTACATACCTCAATACCATAAAAGCCATCTATGAAAAACCTACAGTGAATATTATTCTCAATGGGGAAAAACTGAGAGCTTTCCCCCTAAGGTCAGGAACACGGCAGGGATGTCCACTATCACCACTGCTATTCAACATAGTATTAGGAGTCCTAGCCACAGCAATCAGACAACAAAAAGAAATAAAAGGCATCCAAATCGGCAAAGAAGAAGTCAAACTCTCACTCTTTGCAGATGATATGACACTTTATGTGGAAAACCCAAAGGACTCCACCCCAAAACTGCTAGGACTCATACAGGAAATCAGTGAAGTGGCAGGATATAAAATCAATGCACAGAAATCAGGGGCATTCCTATACACCAACAACAAGACAGAAGAAAGAGAAATTAAGGAGTCGATTCCATTTACAATTGCACCCAAAACCATAAGATACCTAGGAATAAATCTAACCTTTATTTAGGCAAGGATCTGTACTCAGAAAACTATAAAATACTCATGAAAGAAATTGAGGAAGACACAAAGAAATGGAAAAACGTTCCATGCTCATGGATTGGAAGAACAAATATTGTGAACATGTCAATGCTACCTAGAGCAATCTATAGATTCAATGCAATCCCCATCAAAATGCCATCCTCTGTTTTCAAAGAAATGGAACAAATAATCCTAAAATTTGTATGGAACCAGAAAAGACCCCGCATAGCCAGAGGAATGTTGAAAAAGAAAAGCAAAGCTGGCGGCATCACAATTCCGGACTTCAAGCTCTATTACAAAGCTGTCATCATCAAGACAGTATGGTACTGGCACAAAAACAGACACATAGATCAATGGAACAGAATAGAGAGCCCAGAAATGGACCCCCGACTCTATGGTCAATTCATCTTTGACAAAGCAGGATAGAATTTCCAATGGAAAAAAGAGAGTCTCTTCAACAAATGGTGTTGGGAAAATTGGACAGCCACATGCAGAAGAACAAAACTGGACCATTGCCTTACACCACACACAAAAATAGACTCCAAATGGTTGAAAGACCTCAATGTGAGACAGGAGTCCATCAAAATCCTAAAGGAGAACACAGGCAGCAACCTTTTCAACCTCAGCTGCAGCAACTTCTTCCTAGAAACATTGCCAAAGGCAAGGGAAGCAAGGGCAAAAATGAACTTTTGGGACTTCATCAAGATAAAAAGCTTTTGCACAGCAAAAGAAACAGTCAACAAAACCAAAAGACAACCGAAAGAATGGGAGAAGATATTTGCAAATGACACATCAGATAAAGGGCTAGTATCAAAATCTATAAAGAACTTATCAAGCTCAACACCCAAAGAACAAATAGTCCAATCAAGAAATGGGCAGAAGACATGGATAGACATTTTTCCAAAGAAGACATCAAATGGCCAACAGACACAGGAAAAAGTGCTCAGCATCGCTCAGCATCAGGGAAATCCAAAACAAAACCTCAATGACATACCACCTCATACCAGTCAGAATGGCTAAAATTAACAAGTCAGGAAACAACAGATGTTGGCGGGGATACGGAGAAAGGGGAACCCTCCTACACTGTTGGTGGGAATGCAAGCTGGTGCAGCCACTCTGGAAAACTGTATGGAGGTTCCTCAAAAAGTTGAAAATAGAGCTACCATACAATCCAGCAATTGCACTACTGGGTATTTACCCCAAAGATACAAATACAGGGATCCGAAGGGGTACGTGCACCCCGATGTTTATAGCAGCAGTGTCCACAATAGCCAAACTGTGGAAAGAGCCAAGATGTCCATTGACAGATGAATGGATAAAGAAGAGGTGGTATATATATATACAATGGAATATTATGCAGCCATCAAAAGGAATGAGATCTTGCCATTTGCAATGACGTGGATGCAACTGGAGGGTGTTATGCTGAGCGAAGTAAGTCAATCAGAGAAAGACATGTATCATATGACCTCACTGATATGAGGAATTCTTAATCTCAGGAAACAAACTGAGGGTTGCTGGAGTGGGGGGTTGGGTGGGAGGGATGGGGTGGCTGGGTGATAGACACTGGGGAGGGTATGTGCTCTGGTGAGCGCTGTGAATTGTGCAAGACTGTTGAATCACAGATCTGTACCTCTGAAACAAATAATGCAATATATGTTAAGAAAAAAAAATGAAGAAGAAGAAGATAGCAGGAGGGGAAGAATGAAGGGGGGGAAATCGGAGGGGGAGATGAACCATGAAAGACAATGGACTCTGAAAAACAAACTGAGGGTTCTAGAGGGGAGGGGGGTGGGATGATGGGTTAGCCTGGTGATGCGCATTAAAGAGGGTACATTCTGCACGGAGCACTGGGTGTTATGCACAAACAATGAATCATGGAACACTACATCAAAAACTAATGATGTAATGTATGGTGATTAACATAACAATAAAAAATTAAAAATAAATAAATAAATAATTAAACTATAGTAGCTGCTTCTCTAATGTGCCTCTTTGCTTTCAACTATCTTTCTTTCCCCAAATTCACTTTCCTTACAGGGACCTGAGTGAAATGTCTAAACACGAATCTTGTGAAAATCCTTTAAGGATTTCCCATTGCTCTCAGGATAAAGTCTAAGCTCTTCAATATGGCCTAAGACTTACATAGTCTGACCCTTCCAGACTTACCTCTCAATGCTCTTTCCTTTCAACTCAAAATTCAGACAACCAGATTTCTTTCTTCCTCCTTTCCTTTCCTTCCTTCCTTCTTCCTTCCTTCCTTTCTTTTTTTCTCTTCTTTTTAAAATAGAATAAGCCTTCCTTTTTCTTGACCCTTGGTTGTAACTCTCACACAGACTCCTCTCTGCCTGGATTACTCATCTCATTTTTCCCCCTAAAACCTTTATTCATCTCCCATCAGCCCCACATTTCTGATAATCCTGTCCTAACTTTCTTGTCCAAATGTGTTCCAAGACAAGCTATACCATATCTGTATCACAGTATTAATCATTCTGTAATATTGTTAATTCGTTATTAACAGTCATTTTAATAAGTTACTTATAACAGCTGTCTAGGCCTACCTGAGTCATTTGCAGACATTTCTCTTATTCAAGAACTCCTTTTGCCTCTATTTGAAAATGTTCTTTGGTCACAGAGCATGTCTGACCCATGCCCGGGGCAGGCTGGAAGCTCTGCAAGGCTGACCTCAATCAGTGAGGCATAAGAGTTGGTAGATAAATCCTTATAGCTCTGTTAGGAAAATCCTGAGGTGTGCCCTACACTGTGTCTCAGAGAGTCCATGGCGCAAACGAGCACCAGCATCACACAGAAAGTAACCTGCTCATTTATTAACTTTATTAGCTTCGTCTTTTCACGATGTCACTTCACTCCACTACTGTTTCACAGCTTCTCGCATACTTTCCCAAATAAACTACTTGCACATGTCATCTTGTCTCAGGGTCTGGTTTTGGAGCAACCCACACTAAGTCACAACCATTTAGTCAGCACTTACCATGAGCTGGACGCTGGGTCAAGCTCTTTATGTGGATTACACATTTTAATTCTTTTAGCAACCCAATGAGTTAGGTGCTAATCCATAAAATTGGGGTAATACTACTTACTCAAAGGATTGTTCTGAGGATTAAATGGGATGATGCATATAAAGAGCTTAGCACTGGAAGAGAAGATGAATTTGAAGAGTTTAGCACAATCCTTTGCATAGGAAGCAATTGGTCATTTGCCTGAGATCATGCGCCTGCTAAGCAGTAGATTTGTACCAAATTCAGCCAGATTCCAGAGTCCTCAATTTTTATTCTAGACAGTCTTATTAGTTGTAATCTCTCTCTTTTTTTAAAGATTTTATTTGAGAGAGAAAGAGCACTAAAGAGAGAGAGAGCAAGCATGAGTGGAGGGGCAGAGGGAGAGGGAGAAACAGGCTCCTCACTGAGCAGGGAGCCCAATGCAGGGCTTGATCCCAGGACACTGGGATCATGACCTGAGCCGAAGGCAGATGGTTAACCGACTGAGCCACCCAGGTGCCCCTAGTTGTAATCTCTTATCGAACTATCTTCCACAGAAGAGTGTAAGCACCATGGGAACAGGAACCAGTTTTATCCATGGAACCTGGCATTCAGTAGATTGCAAGCCATTTGTGAATTGATTCTTCCCTTCCTCCTAACTAAGTCTGTTTTATATTCAGTTTAGGGTACTCATTACTTGAAATAATTCTTTGAGGCATCAGTTAGAGTAATCCTACAAATTATATATGAAAAAATGTGTCTTCCTTGAAAAGTCTAATTTTTATGTTTATTTTCTCCTCTTTAAGAAAATAGTTCATTTCCACCACAGTAAGGCAGTATATTTAGTATGAGATCACGCTAGTTTTGAAGACAAAAAGACCTAGTTCGAATCCAGTATTTTCAACTGTCTGACCTTGGGTGCCAGGGGCTGGGGAGGGGTCAGGAATGTAGCTTCTCTGATTTGTAGTTTTCTCCTATACTTGTTATCTACTGTTGCATAACAAATTATTTCAAAACTTAGTAGCTAAAGACAACCAACATGTGCTGTCTCACACAGTTTCTGAAGGTCAGGACTCTAGGAGTAGCTTCGCTGGGTGGTTCTAGTTCAAAGTCTCTTATAAGGTTGCAATCGGGTCATCTCCGGGGGTTGTAGTCATCTAAAGGCTTGACTGGGGCTGGAAGATACACTTCCAAGTTCACTCACATGGTTGTTGGAAGGAGGCTCACTTCCTCTATGTGAGCCTCTCATAGCATGGCAGCTAGTTCCTCCAGAAGCACAAGGTCTGAGAGGGAGAAAGAGAGACCACCCAAGATGGAAACCACAGGGTCTTTTATAATCTAATTTGGAAGTGACATACCTTCACTTCTGCCATATTCTGTTGGTCGCACAAACCAATGCTGGCACAATGTGGGAGGGGGCAATGAAAGGATGGGAATAGCAGGAGACAGGATCCCTGGGAGTCATCTTGGAGGCTGAGTACAACGTTTCCCATATATAGTCATAGTGGAGGGTTTCATGTGACTGGTATTTAGCTGTCTCTCAAAAAACATTAGTTGTATTTTGTGTATTCAAGGAAAGATACCTAAGTTCTGGAACCTGAAGCATATATTCAACAACCAAGTTTAGCAGTTACCCCAGAACAATGACCATAAAACAAACCTAGTTACTAAAACTCACATTCTGCTGAGAACTAAGCCTGTGATATTGGTGACAGCCAACATCTCTCTGCAAAGCTCCTTAGAGTTTCCAACATTTATTTACATTCATCATCCAGTTTTTACCTTATGTCATCATATATTTCATTTATCTCAATAACTCTATGGCATATTAATTATTGTTGTCACACTTTCCAAGCAAGGGCATGATTTGTCTAAGGGCACACAGCTACTCAGTGATAAAGTCAGGATTCAAACCCAGGACTTCTGAGCACAAAGTCTATTCTTTTGAGCAAGTAACTCATGAGGATGATGATGATGAAGAGGAAGAAGAAGAAGAAGAAGAAGAAGAAGAAGAAGAAGAAGAAGAAGAAAAGAAAGAAAGAAAGAAAGAAAGAAAGAAAGAAAGAAAGAAAGAAAGAAAGAAAGAAAGAAAGAAAGAAAGAAAGAAAGAAAGAAAGAAAGAAAGAAAGAAAGAAAGAAAGAAAGAAAGAAAGAAAGAAAGAAAGGAGGAGGAAGAAGAAGAAAGAAGGAGAAGGAGGAGGAAGAAGAGGAGAAGGAGAAGAAGAGGAGAAGAAGGAGAATAAGAAGAAACAAAGTTGTTATTTTTACCCTTTAGAGTAACTTCTACATAAGCACACAGTAGTTTCCTTAGGGATCTCTTGTATGTGACTGAGTTGTTAAGTGGCCCAGCTTCTCCCAGAGCACAGCCAGGTTAGCACAGAGATCCCTGAAGTGCTGATGTGATTGCCTTAGGGGGGTATTTTCATTTTACAGCACCACAGGTGGTGGCTGGTGCATTTTTGCTTGAACCTTCTTCCCACTTCTTCCCTCACTGTCTATCAGACATACAAACCCAGGGAGAAGCGGGCACGTGGATAAAATCTCTGAGCTCGCAGATTCCCAGTAATTAATAATAGGCAAATGCTTTCTGTCAAGAGCCTGCCAAGACGTGGTATGGTGGATGAGGGCTATGTGTGTAAGCAGCATGGGCATCCAGCCAGCAAGCAACCCAGACAGAGCCTCGGAGTCCTGAGAGCAGGTAAGGACGAGATACAGACCTGTGGGTGTGGCCCCTATTCCAGGGACTTGGACTTGCTGCATTCATAGGTCATGATGACAGCTTTGGTGCTGCTACAGGGGTAGACTCACCATTCAACCTGCCAAGTGAAGCATCAGAGAAGCAAGGGCAGCAAGATATGGGAACATACTGGGCCAAGGGACTGGAAGCGCTGCGTGTATTGTGCTGGCCACTTCCTGACCACCTTCTCACCCAGGTTCACCTATAAACCCGAGTGGTGGCCTGGGAGGGGCTGTTCTTGTCCCCATCTGACAGATGAGGAGACTGTGATTCAGAGACACAAATGACTTGGCCAAAGTCTAACAACTAATAGTAACCACAGAGTAATGAGTTCTAAGCTACTAATTAACTTTCTAGCCATTACACATAAGAATCTGGCCTCTTGGTTGAAACTCATTCCTGAGTCTCTGTACTCCATTTATCAAGGATTATTATGCAAAGCCCTCCTCTGCACCCTGGGTTAGATGCTCTGAGGCTTTCCCCCCTCTCATAAGTTAGAGCATCATCTGAGGGTTACAACGCACCCACAGCAGCTGGAAGAGGCCTGCCACTTCTTAAAGGAACATGGCAGAGCCACAGTGATGATGTGGAGGAGCCGTGTTGGGGAGGGGGGAGGTTGAAATAGACCCTTGCTATAAGCAGCTGTCCTTAGGCAATCACTCCTCCCCTCTCTCCTCTATCTGCAGGGCCTAGGTACTACAACTTAAAGAAGTTGTCTTCTCCCACTGCTCCTTTTTTTTTAAAGAAGAGTCCTTAATCGAAGGAGGTGCTTGGAGCAAATAGGGGCAACCTGCTCTGGAGATCAACCACTCTCTTCTTAAACTCACCAGGCAGGACACCCATTTGGATGTAGGTTTCAACCATCCCCTCAAAGCACCATGTCAGACTGAGTAGTGATTATCTAGGGGAACATGAACTCACGGCCAAAATAACTAGATGGGTATAAGCAGTATGAGAGAAAGATAAGATTCATTAAACATAAAGTAGAATTGCAGAAAGGACAAGAATTTAAAATATTCATTAAAATATCTTAAAAGAAAAAAGAATATTGATAACACAAAATCCAAATAGGTTACCAAATTCCAAGTAATAATTTTAGGAATAAAAAGTACAATAGTTAAAGGAAATAAGATATGGGACAAATCTATTGGGGAAAAATATCAGAACGAATACAGGAGAAGAATGATATGGAAGGTGTGAGGATTAGATTCCTTTTAAAATAAGTCATTGAATGTATACAATGGAATATTACTCAGCCACCAAAAAGACTGAAATCTTGACATTTGCAGCAACATGGATGGAGCTAGAGTGTATTATGCTAAGCAAAATAAGCCAGTCATAGAAAGACAAATACCATAAGATTTCACCCATATGTGGAATTTAGGAAACAAAACAGATGAACATGTGGTAAGGGGGAAAAGGAGATGGAGAGAGGGGGAAGCAAACAATAAGAGACTTTTAATGATAGAAAACAAACTGAGGGTTGATGGAGGGAGGTGAGTAGGGGGATGGGCTAGATGGGGGATGGACATTAAGGAGGGCACTTGCTATGATGAGCACTGGGTGTTATATGTAAGTGATGATCACTAAATTCTACTCTTGAAGCCAGTATTACACTATATATTGACTAACTAGAATTTAAATAAAAATTTGGAAAAAATAATAATAAATAAAATAAAATAAAATAAAAATAAAAATAAATAAAATAAAAAACATCACGAAGGGGCAGTGAAGAGCCATAAAAGAAAAGCTAAGGGGTATGGAAATTGGAAATGGACTTGCCAGTATTTGGATAATAGCAGTTTGAGAAATAGGGAAGTAGAAAAAAACATGAAGGGAAAAAAAAAATACTTTCTGAAAATCAGCGGACCATGTCCAAGAAGGCCCCACCTCTGTTCTGAAGTTCTGTTCTGTCTGGAACAGTAACAACAAAGAATAAACATTCTAGATCTATAGCTCATCTTTGAGATAATATATATAAGTTTCTCTGTTGAGTGTGACCTTTGCAGTAGATTTTTGGTATAAACACTCAGTCCCTGGTTTGCTAAGAGTTGGGTTTGTTTTTGTTTTCTCTTGTTTTGTTATCGTAAGTGGACACTGAACTTCACGGAATGATTTTTGAATAATTGTAATTCTTCATCCATGAGGTAATCGTATGAAATTTTTCTTTGGTCTACTATGTGGATAAATTATGTAGACAGATCACCTGATGGTGAAAAATGCTGCCACTGCCCCCAAAACCTGACTTAATTGTAAGATATTTTAACCCCACTATTCAATTTGCATCATTCATATCATTTATTATCTGTATCCTTTTGGCTATGCAATCTGTTCTGTTTTGAGAAGATGTGTTAAAAAGTCTGTAACTATGATTGCTGATTTATCTGTTTTTCACTACAGTTTTATAAGTTGCTGTGGTAAATATTTGGAGGCTATATCGTTAGGGGCATATGTGCTTATGATGAGTATTTTCTCTTGCTCTGTTGTTCTAGAATATGACATCCCTCTATTTCCTTTGAGATGCTATTTCCTGCAGCCTTAAAAAATATTTTTGTTTTTTTATTATGGCAAAATATACAGAACATAAAATTTACCATTTTAACTATTTTCAAGTGTACGATTCAGTGCATTAAGCACATTCATAATGTTGTACAACCATCACCACAATCCATCTCCAGAACTTTGTCATCATCTCAAAAAGAATCCATTAGTTTTTAAGACCACTTTTTCAGATTTCGTTTGGTTTATATTTGCCTGATACATCTTTTCCATCGTGAGATTTTGAAACTTTCTTGCATCTTTTTATGTTGACAACACAATTTGTGTTTTTTTACTCTTCTAGTTTGTGAGTGTAACCATTTATACCTATTATACTTTTATGTTTGTACTTTCTTGACATTTTATTGTGCTTCCTATTATGAAAATTGCTTTTAGAGTAATATATAATTAAAACTCATAAATCAGTCTATAAAGTTTGTTTTATCCAGTAGAAAAATAACTTGGTTCCTTTTTTCTTTTCTGTTTTCCAGTTCATACTAAGTTACTATCAATGCTTTATTACAGTTAGTATCTCCATGAATAAGAAAGGTTGTCTAGCATATTCTTACATTAATTTAGTCTCTGCCCCCTACTCTCATCCTCATCTCAGTTGTAATTGTCTAAAATTGTCATTCTAAATTCTTTTTTTCTTTTTCAAGGACAACTTTATTGGGTAACTTGATTACTCTTCCATTCCATACCTCTTGAATTTTCCTCCTGAATTTATTTTCTCCTTATGTGAAAATTTATACCAGAAGTGTTTCAAAAATGAGGTTTTGTGTCACAGAACTCCTGAGGCTGCTGCACAGATTTCATTCCTTTATTTTTGTTCCGTATCCCAGTCTTAAGAGGTGCTGGTGGGATGATCATCTTCTGCCCCAGCATGAAAAGCCCAGCAGGTCCTTGCTGTTCACTTCCTTGTAGGCCAGAGTGCAGTGGGCACTTACTTTGAAATCACACTCTCAATTTCAAAATCCTAATGTGTCCACCTTCAGAAATGGCTCTCAGTGCTGAATTTCAGTGTCACACCTTCTCCCTGCCCCATTTTGAGTTGTTTGGATCTGAAACCTGCAGTGGAATAAAGGGCACATGGGCTTCTTCGTTTCTCTGCTTTCTACTTCTCCAACTGACCCTCACCCCTACCCTTGCTATCCATCGGTCCCCTTGGTTTCCACCAAGATCTCAGGTTGAGGAGGAAGAGGAAGGAGAGATAAAGGGACAGGTAAGTTGTTACAGATTTCATTCTAAGCTGTCTTTGGGCTCTCTGGACCGGGCAAATGTCTAAATAGTCACAGACTTTTTGGAAGGTCCTTCTTGGGCCCCTCTCTTGATGTTTCTAGACAGAAATGAACATAGCAATCTTCTAGCTGGTCCCTTTCAGTTCTTTCCACAGTCCTACGGTTCTAGTGATCCCAGTCTCCCAACCACCATCACCAGTTTCCTTCCCCCACTCAAAATGACACCAATGAATAAATGGAAAGATACATGCTGCTGCCACCACCCCACCCCCACCATACATACACACTCACAGAACTTTCTTTCCTCCATGGCTCACAACAATCCATGGAAAATACCCACAAATCCCTTGCTCCAACAACCAGGGAAAGCAGACTGATGTCAAAGCAAACATGCTCTCCTGATTTTGGCCCGAAAGCTTAGTCACTCTTTTCCCTAGATCTCCCAGGCAGAAGGGACACTGATTTCTGCATCAGCCAATCACAGGTAATGCACTTCAAGGTTCTCCAAGTGGTCCTACTGAAGTCCCATCACTAGTCTTGAGTGAGAAGTCCCTTCTTTTGTCTAGCTCCAGGGTATCTGGTGTCTGCCTGGCTACGTGGTCCCCTTGGATTGAACCCTTTGTCCTTATCTTAGAATTGGACAGTTCTCACCAAAGAACTCTCCTAACAAAATGCACCCACTCATATTCAGAGGTGGTTGAGGGGATTGAACTGAGACAAACAACAGCTTGGGCTCTTAGCGTCAACTTGCCTCATTTCAAATGCTGTGCCAGATTATCTTGGGTGAGTTATGTATTTTCTCTATACCTCAGTTTCATGATCTGTAAAATATGGGTAATAGTGGGACTTAGCTTTAGATTTTCTACGAGGATTAAATAAGATAACACAAGGGGAACACTTACCAAATACACTGAAAGTCCCAGCTGTTAGTCTCATAACAAACCAAATCTCTGTATAAATAGTAGATGCTGTCACTATAACAGGATGACCCAATACGTTCCTCATTATGATTTTTGGAATCAGAGTTTATAAATTTCCCTGAATCTGCGAGCTTAAGTATGCATGAGTATGAATCAGCTTGAAGAAAAGCCCTAGATAATGTTATCATTATTTCCGTATAATTTCCTGACAAATTGCAAATGACTATCAAAATTGCAAACTGCAGTGACAACGTTTCCACAGAAAATGAATGAAGTTGCTACTCCCTCACACTCTGGTGTGATCCTTTATCTCTCTGGCTGCTGGACAATGATGACAAGAGCTTGGGGATACCCTGCTTTCCTTTGGAGACTGACAAGTACAGATTCATCAAAATTCAGTTCAGTGAAAGCTGAACTTGACCAACCCCCACAAATAGAACTGTTTCCTTCCCACCTAGATTCCCCTCTGGCTCCAGGGTATCAGGGGTTTCTGCCTGTCTTTGTGGCCGCCTGGGATTGAACCTCTCACCCTTACTTTAAATAGGACTTTGAGTCTGGGTACTGTCCTTCACGCCTCCATTTCATCCATACTCAGGGGCTGATGTGACCACACACATTGGTGTGTCTCCTCTCCCTATCCTGATGACTTAATTTTGGCTGTCAGACCCCCTACTTGTATCTGATACTCCAGGGTCTCCTTGTCACTAGTGGAAATTTAGAAACTAAATAGAAATAGAATCAGAAGCTAAGAGAGCACAGAAAAGTAATTCTTACATCTGGGAGTGAAGAGGGTGGGGAAAAGAGAAAGGCAGAAGTATTTTCCGGGTAGAGATGTATGAGTGTAAGTTTACCTAGAACAGGTAGAACAGCACCGGCAAAGCATAGAGAGGCGTAGAAAAGCTTGCCATCGCAGAGACCATGAAGACAACAGATGTGTGGGAGTACAGGATGGGAGGAGGGTCAGGGAGAATGGCAAGGTGACACTGGGAAGAAAGGATGAAGGTCAGTGAAGGTTGGCTTCTAGAGTTTAGGTTTTGTTATGCATACATTGTGATGACATCTGAAGTTGTTAAAAGGGGAGGGGTAGGTGGACAAAGTAGGAGCTGTATTTCAGAAAGATCCCTCTGAATGTCATGAGGTTGGTTTGGAGGGAACACTCTATAGCATAGGCCTAGAAGGGCCAGTCCTTCAATCTGTTACGGCACCATGGATATCTCCCATCCCTTGAACATCTATCTGTTATGGCTGAGGAATGTCTCTAGAAATCAAATATAATGAGGAGGATTCTTTGCATGGAATGTGCCTGTGGGGGCTGCGGGGAGGCAATAGGGGTGCAGGGAAGAAGGCACAGGATGTTTGATCCTAGTGAATATTGAAGAATGTATACAGCCAAGTCCGTGGGCTTTCATCAGGAAGAAGACAAAATGTCCAGGAGGATACTGCTGTGAGGCAAAGGATATGAGGGGTCTGGGGGCAGCAGATGGTCAGGAGAGGTACAGAAGATATTATCCTGGGCCTTTGTGGCATGAAGAGGAGCTGTGCTTCATTGGTCTGCTTATTTGCTCTGCGTTTGGCATTTCCCTGGGCCCTCTTCTTGCTACTTTGCAGACAGGAGGGGAGTCACTGAGTAATGTGCCCTCCTTCTGGCCAGAATCCTCTGTTCTTGGTTGAAGGCCACAGCTCCAGTCGAGCTTCTTCTGCTTCTTGCAGAACGGGATGGTCAATGATAAGAGTTTGCTCAGCAGCCTGAGTGAGAACTGGACCCTGGCTTCCTAAATTTTTCGCTTCTTCCTCTGGCCCAGGACCTTCAAGGGACTGTGCAGAGAGGTGGACCCTCAGTATGGAGTTTAAGGGCTGCTCGTTTTTTGGCTGATACTGCATTTTGCTTTCAAGTTTGGAAATATGTACAACCAAGACCTGGTCTTAATAACTGTAAATTCATTCTCTGGTCTCCAGAGATAAGGAGTTACGAGAAAGCATTTCATCAATATGGAATCCTAATTGTGGCCCCAGGTCATTAGATTTTAATAAATCAGTGTGGCTAAATGATGGCTTAAGAGACTTTCTATTTCCAGGAGAACTGACAGGATTATGAGAAAAGCTACTATAACTAATATCTCATGGAAGAATCTTAATTACCACAAAATTCATAGGAAGCACCTAATAGCTCCACAGATGATTTGATTAGAAACCACATTTTTAAATCTCTCCTGGATGAGTCAGTGATAGCATCCTTTGGGAGCCAAGTCTGTGTGTAAGGTCTCATGCATGCAATAAATCTCAACATTGAAGAAAAACAAAATTCCCTCAAAACCTCCATTTTCAATTTCTAGCCTAAAAAAAAATATTGGTACTTTTTTTTTTCCTTGACCAGAACTTTCTAGGCTAAGGATAGGTTGGAGCTAAAATGCTAGTGTACTCAATATTCTTGTCATTCATCGATCACTGTAGGTAGGTATCAGGTAAATCCCATGGCGTGATATATGAGGTACCACACCATATGAAGGCCACCCACTCATTCATGTGTCTATTTAGCAAGCGATAGCCACTAAGCCCCTGACACAGCTACGTGCTGGATGCAGGAGCAGCAACAATGTGAAACCAAGCACCGATTCTTGCTTTCTTGAGCTTACAATTTATTGGAGCAGTTACACCTAATCAAAAAGGTGTTCCCCAAAAAGCTACCCAAATAAATGTAAAGGAGCAGATACTGGTGCAATGAAACCAATAATGTATAGAATTGACCCATCTACATCAGAGAAGCCTGGCCTTCTGAGAAAATGATCATCGAGCTGAAATCTGGAAGAATAGTAGGTGGTGATTTGGTGAAGGGAGATCAGGGGAAGGGTTAAGTGGCGGGGGTAGGAGTTGGAGTTAGGAATTGCATTCTGAAAACAGCGAAAAGATGGCACCAAGGCCCCGGGGCAGTATGGAACATAGAAGGTGGTCAGGATCCCACACTCACATGTTCTCTCCTGTTGTTCCAGTCAAGGTGGGTCACCTGTCAGCTCACTCCCGTGTGGGGTTTTCTCCTCCTGGGGTGTTTCACTCTAGGTCTCACCAATCCCTAGCTACCCCAAACCCCCCAAGTATCACCTGAAACATTACTTCCAGGAAACTTCCAGATCCCCACTAGGAAGGATGCCCTTTCCCTCTGTGCTCACAGGATACTTGCATTCCATTTTGTCTTGTATGCATGGGACAGTGTCTGAGTCATAGGCTCCAATGCAGGGTAAATGGGGTAAGCATATTTTCAAATGAATGGACAAACATTGTAACAGTAGTGTTCATCTTTTCTTTGTACTTGGAATAAGATCTCAGGACGGTGTCTTACTCCTGTCTGTAGCTTTCATAGCACGTGGCAATTAAAGGTGCACAGGATTTAGGTGCTTTGTTTTTGTAAGGTTTACATGAATGAATCAATCACTGAGACTCAGGTAAAAGTGAATTGGTGCTACCCAATGGTTCCCAACTGGGGATGGAACTGTTCTCCTCGGGGCGGGTGTTTTGGCAAGCGTCTGGCATTCCTGGTCATCTCAATGATGGGTGGGGGCTCTACCTACAATCGCGGCGGGGATCAAGAAGGGTAAATACGCTGTAAATCAAGGGAGAGTCCGTGCTGACAAGAAAGCGCTTCTACCCCAATGCCACGTGCACCATTTAGGAAGGGCTGCCTGCTTTTCATGCTGAGAGACTAGAAAATATTTTGAAGAAAGTTGTAGATCCTTTGCCTCTGAGGTAATTAAGAGAAAACAGGAGAATGTTGTCCCGATATTTCTTTCTCAACCCTGCCCCGTCCTGTGATACTCAACTCCTAGGGAATGTAATGTCCAGGCCAAATGGTCCAGACACAGAAGACCCACTCCTCTGGCTTATGCGGGGGCAGCCTCAGAGACCCCTGCTCCCTTAGGAAAGGCTTGGGGCTGGGCTGCACTCCCTCCAGCTTCAAGAGAGCCTGCCCTCTGCATAGATTTGACTCCGGGAGAAATAATAACTCAGGGGAAATGCATACATTTATATTTGGCACACAGGTAATATCATAGCACAGGCTACCAGCTCATCCCAGGGTTCTTTTCTTTTTCCTTTCTCCTAACTAAGCAAAGAGCAGGAGTTAGCTAGGAGGAGCAAGGCACAGAATATGGGGAGGAATCTGAGGTGGTGGCAGGGACAAGGGTAGCAGAATGTCTGAAAGGAGAAATGACAGACCTTGCGGGACTTTGTGAAGCCCCCTGTCCCCTTCACCATGATGGAACTGAACTCCCTCCCTTACATTATATATATTTATGTTTATATTTATATTTATATATATAGTTTTACATGAATATATTTATATAGAGATGAAAATATTATACCTATATATCAATATGAATAATATATAATATAGTTATATTCTCAATCACCAATTTTATAAAATTTTATTTTAATGTTATTTTTATAATATAATATTATCATTATGAATATAATTATATTATAATTATAATTTTATTATGATGAATAATAATTTTATGTTCCCTTCTAGTCCTGGAGCTCCCTGAGAACAGTGATAATGTTTTATTTATTCCTGTGTTTCCAGTACCTAGAACCCCTGACCACTTCCTTCTTTATGCTTCATGTGCATTTCTATCTTACTCCAGAGCACATATGATTCTTAAAAAATTACATCCTTGCCACGAACTATGGCACAAAATCTTGAGAGCCTTGACTCTATTATACTCACTTCTGTGTCCCCAGAAGCCGGTTGAGTTCCACATGCTCAGGAGGTGCTCAGCAAATTTTGGTTGAATCAAATCAAACTGAGTCAGAATGAACTGAGTATTGACAGGCCTCGTCTGAATTATCTGAATGATGCATGAGAGTACGATTGAAGAAAAACGCATCGAAGTAAAGGGACTGAGTGGGCTGAAGGAATAAAGGGGCTCTAACAGATATGTCAGGAAACAAATTTAGCTACCTTGGAAGGGAATGGGTTTTTCTGACAACACAAGTGCTCAGGCACAGGGGTGGGAGCCTTGGCTAAGGAGACTGAGAGACTCAACCACCAGTCAGATCAGGTGGACTCATTGTTTAGAGACGTGTGATTGAAAACATTCCAGGAGCTGATCAAACGTAAAGGCTTTATCTGGTTCTTCTACAAATACAGATTCATTCACAGAGTTTCAAGAATATCCTGCTCTATTAGCCCCGTTCAGTTCAACACATGACGGAAGACACTAGGGATAAATAGAAAAATAAAATCCATTCCATACTTTCAAGTCATTCCTAAGCCATCTCTTCTTTACCATTATATAAGCCAAAACCTCCTTTCACTTAAACTCTTTTGAGTTACATTTTGTGACTTCAAGTCAAGAGAATGTGGGCTAATCAGAGCACCTACCACTGCTTTCCCCAACATATCATTTTTTAAAAGCTTTCGATTTCTTGAATGAAATATAAAGATACTTTGAAGAGAAGGGTCCATTAAAAATTGTTTCCCTTCCCCTTTACTTTAGATTTATTTATTCATTTGAGAGAGAGCAAGAGTGCACTACTAGAGGGAGGGCAGGGGGGAGGGAAAGAAGCTCCAGGAGACTCCCCACTGAGAATGTCTGAAAGGAGAAATGACAGAGCCTGACGTGGGGCTCAATACCAGGACCCTGAGATCATGACCTGAGCCGAAATCAAGAGTCCGATGCTCAACCCACTGAGCCCCTGCGGCACCCCCTCATTCCCTGTGAGCAGCTACTTGGAGGGCTAGCAGTTCCTAAGTGTGTTTGAGAAAGGCTGATTGCTCTAGGTCAATGGTTGAGAAGTCAGACTTTGTTAACAGAGACATTACTGATTGTCCTGGATGTTCATTCTCAATCAACAAGGAGCAAGAAGAGCTGTAGGCAGAAGGCCAGTGAGGAGTTTTCCCTGAACCCTGCCACCAGTGGGCCAGTCCTGCCTCTTTGAGACATGTATCAACACTTGATTGGCCTCTCCTGGGTTTTCCTTCTGAGTGAAGGGAGCAGTGAGTGAGCATATAAACCAACCAGTCCTTTCTTCACTCCACAGCAGAAAAGATAACAGTATTGCTTAACTGGTTAGTATCTCTGCACTTTATTATCTGTCTCTCCAAAAATATAGGTTCATTGTGCAGCAGCATCTCTTCCCTGTTTTGACCAACACTCCAAACATCAGTAACTACCTTCTTCAGTCAGGATAATACTAGCTCCCTATTGGCTTAATGATGACACCAGTAATCATAACCATGAGCTGGGGAGACATGTGTTTTCCATGGAGAGTATCAACATACTATTTTCCATACATTTCTATAGCCTCTTTAGAATTATGTGTCTCGGTGAACATGTTTACAATGAAAGCTTGTGAAAAATGACTCACAAATTCCAGCCCCAAACAGTTACAGTTCTCTGACGACTCATGCATTTTTGTCTTACAGGAAAGGGAAAGACAGACTCATCTTGTTTGATCTTCTGGAGGCCAAATCTAGGAGACTGTGCTTTAGAAAGGCCTCTGGTCAAAGGCTGCATCATCTAAAATACGTTATCAGAGACATTTGTGCACCTGCTGTGGCTGAGTTCCTTCAACACAGTCAGTCACACTCACCTCTGACCAAGACAAGTCGGAGGTGGCCCTGATCATTCAGGCTGATAGATATTAAGGCCTGAAAAATTACCATCCATTGAGCACTTACTCTAGTCCAGACATTGCACCAATACTTTTGTAAATATTATCACATGCCACCCTGCCCCCCCCACCCATCCCCTCTGTCATTTTTAGGGATGAGGACACTGAGGCTCAGAGAGACAAATTACCCAGGGCCCAGCAGCTAGTAATTATGGAGCCTGGGTCTGAACTCCAGAGTCTATGCTCCTCAGGTAACAGAGCAAATATTCTCCCTGATGTTCTTGACCTGCACTTGGCACAGTCTTTCAGCAGAGCGGTTCCCACGATGGACCATCATTATGTACTGAAAATCTTGACTGCCCCACCAGTTTCTAAACTCTAATTTTGCTACTCTCTGTATGTCTTCAACATTGCTCGGCCATCGGTAGGGACTCAGTAAATGTTTGCGCAGTGATAGAATAAAGGCGTGAGTGAATGCACACATAAAGAAATGAAAAAAAAAATACCTAAAATAAATGGACATTTTCTTCCTTAGATTCTTTGAAGTCTCTCCTAGACCTTTTAAGATCTGCTTTACCCCAGATACACTGGAGACTATGAATCATAATTCATATAATTTATGAACCTTTACAGAATGGAATTCTGGGCAGTCCTTTGGGTGCAAACCTGGACTGAGGCCGAATCCTGGTCAGAAATGCTCATTATGGAGGGAGGCAGGCAGGAGCATAATCATCCAACTATCGTTGGTGGGTGCCAAATGGGTTTGTGTGAAGAATCCATTTGAGCAGGATTAGGTAGCTAGCACTTAGTGCTAGAGGTGGGCCTTGAAGAATGCAGAGGATCAGAAAATGAGCCTTTCACTGTCCAAGAACTTCTTTCTTTCTCTATGAATTGCATTTTCCCTAATTGCTCTTCAGCACTTCTCATCAGAAAGGGAAAGGATCTACAGATATGGTCACAGCAAGAACCGTTGATGACGGAAGAAGCTAAGCCAGGGTGACAAGGCTGGGAAGAGTCCATATTGAAGCCCTGAATTCTGGGCTGTGAGTAAACTTCCATAGCCCTATGACTATCTTTGAGAGCATCTTTACATTCTTAAGAAATAGTCAACATTCCTCACCACAGTGTACTCAGCAACTCCCCCTGCAGAGTACAGCTCTTCCTCCTGTCAACGGTGAATGGAAGTAATTTGTTTTTGGTTAGCAGAGATCCTATCAGGCAGGGAGGAGACGAGGAACCACATCTTATCGTCCAATCTGCCACTGCCTTTTTGCGGTATTCATAACCGTGTTATAACCATAGAACCCAGACATTGGGAGCAAAACAGATGTGTGGGCTGGCCATATAATCCTCCTGTTCCATATTGGGTCGCCATGCATGGAGAAGGGGCCAAATGAGATACATCTGATTAAGACCTAATGGCACAACAAAACAGAGGCAAGCAGGGGCAGGGAGACTGCAGAGAGCTCACATGCACTTGGGGGTTTGCCCACACCCTCAGAGCCAGGCGAGAAGCTTGAGGATTGAGGCTTAAAGCCAAATGGTACTCATAACTGGAGGTGAGACTGATCTCTCCCCCAACTCCCATCAGATCCCAACTGACAAACTGCATTGATGACCATGATCTTTGGTCTTTTGATACTCCATGAACTACAAGTATGATTTGGTTCCCTCCTGCATGGTGACAGTCCATGCTCCAATTCTGATTCTCATCATCTCTTTCTAAAATATCATAATAACCTCCTCACAATTTTCCCTGCCTCTGCATTACCCACCTCAAATCTATTCTATACGCTACACACAAATCTACTCATGACCATCCCCTTGAAATCCATCACTCGCTCTACATTGTATACAATAGCACTATCCATAGAATTTGTGATCATGGAAATACTTGTATCTGTGCTGCCCAATCTGGCAGCCACCAGCCACATGAGCCTATTAAACACGGAAATATAGTTAGTAGGATGGAATATTACACAAAAGGATGAGATCATGCCATTTGAGACAACATGGATGGTCCTAGAGGGTATTATGCTAAGTGAAATAAGTTAGACTGAGAAAGACAACTACCATATGATTTCACTCATAAGTGGAATCAAAAAAAAAAAAAAGGAAAGAAAGAAAGAAAGAATAAACAAACAAAAAGCAGAATCAGACCTATAGATACAGAGAACAAACTGATTGCCAGAGGGGAGGGGAATGGAGGGTTGGACAAAATGGGTGAAGGGGAGTGGGAGATACAGGCTTCCAGTTATGGAATGAATAAGTCATGGGAATAAAAGGCCCAGCCTAAGGAATAGAGTCAAGGATACTGTACTAGTGATGTAATGGGATGGATGGCAGCTCCACTGTGGTGATCATAGCGTAACGTATAAACTTGTCAAATCACTACCTTGTACACCTGAAACTGATATAACATTGTGCGTCAACTATACTCACTTTAAAAAAAAAGAAATATAATTAGTGCAATTGAGGAACTGAATATTTAATTTTAATTTTCACTAATTCATATTTAAAGAGACACACGTGTCTAGTGGCTGCCACAGTAGACTTTGTAAATCTGCAGGATGGTGTTCAAGCTCCTTAGCCTGGCATCAAAAGGCTTCAATGATCTAGGCCTAATCAACTTAACCCGGCCCATTTCCTACCCCAGTTCTTATCTGATTTCCCCCACAGATAAGCTAGACTCTTTATTTTAAGCCAAGCTGTTCCCTCCATCCGAGTATCCTTTTCCTCAACACCTACTTAACACATTTCTATTCAGATTTCAAGATCTAAATTAAATGCCACATCCTCTGGGAAGCCTGTCTCAACCTCTCTTCCCCAACATAATGAAGCCCTCCCTCCCCAGTGCTTCTGAAGCTCCTGCATCTGCTTCTATTATAGCACATCCCACACTCTATTGTAATGATTTGTTTACTGGGGTGTCTCAGCCACTAGTCTGGGAACTCCAAAGGGCAGGGACTAACTCTTCTTCATCTTGGTTACCTTATCGCCCAGGGAAGTCCACAGTGGTAAATGTGTGATGAACAGATGCAAACCTGCAAAATGAATTCATCATTTAGTCAGTCAGCGTTTAGCTCAAAGAGCTCCCTGAACTGACAGAGACATTAGTAAACTGTTGGAACATCAAAGCTGCTGAGGCCAACCTGTCCGTGATGTCAGGGACAGATTTGTATCCATGAAATGGTGCCTCTAGTTATATGGAGGGTCGGCATGGAACTCTCAAATCCACTTTATTTTTTATTTTTTTTAATTTTATTTTATTATGTTATGTTAGTCACCATACAATACATCATTAGTTTTTGATGTAGTGATCCACGATTCATTGTTGCAGGATTTCTTTCTCCAGTGTCTCTTTGTATGGTAGGTCCAATGAACCATAAGCCCTAAATTTTTTTTGTCTTAAAAATGGGCCAGGTGACCCTTCAAACAAATTAACGTTATCCAATCAACAAACTCGTAAGCTCATAAAACAATGTGGAAAGGGAAGGAGGAGGAGGTCAGAGAAGAAGATGTAAATGAACAAGGAGGGATCCATTTCTCAAAGAGAGAGTTTCTTTTTCTGGGGCCAAACAAAAGCCATGATGATAAACCATATATTTTTACTTAAAAAATGCTGGGGCTGGGGGGTAAAGGTAGAGACATGACTAGGTGGAGTACAGAGGATTTTTAGGGCAGTGAAAACACTCTGCATGATACCTTAATGGTGGATATATGTCATTATACATTTGTCTAAACTCACAGAATGTACAACTCCGAGGGTGAGCCCTAATGTAAACGATAGACTTTGGGTGATTATAACATCAGCGTAGGTTCATCGACCGTGACAAACGTACCACTTTGGCAGAGGATGCTGATGATGGGGGAGGCTAGCCTGTGTAGAGGCAGGGGGTATATGGGAAATCTCTGCACCTTTCTCTCCATTTTGCTGTTAACCTAAAACTGCTCTAAAAAATTAAGTCTTAAAAAATTCACTTCTATATTTATATCATTTTAGGCTCTAGACAATAAGGATTTGAGTCCGTTTACAGTAAGGGCCAGACACATAGAAATTGACTAAAAAGTAAACAGTAAAGCTGAACCAAAGACATGAGGGAAAAGGAAAGTTTGGGAAATTGAAGGGATAACATAATTCACTTTGACATGGCGAAGTATCACGTGGGGCTCTGGGTCTCCCCAGCAGTGTGAGGGGAATCCAGAAATAGAAAATTCTATAGACTTTTAATCTGACCAGCAAAAAGCGTAAAAGTTGCTTAAAGAATATAAAAGTTTGTTTTGGGGATTGTTGTAGCTCTGCTCTTTTGGATTTTTCTTTTCCTTTTTCTCCTAGGGCTGCATTTTTAAAGAAACACCTTATTTTAAAGAAACACCTTATTTAGGACTTCAAGTGAGGAACACTGAAGAACAGAAAGAACAGCTTCTTGCCCTTGGTGTGTGAGCTTTCTGGGAAAGGACCACATTATCTCTCATCTTTAGATTCCTGGAGTCCTGAGGGGCTGCTGGCTCTGAGGAGAAGCTCAATAGATGATTGTAGTCTTACCATGAATACAAAAGCAGTTCTCATACCAGCAATGCTGGTAATAATATTTGCAAAATCGCAGTATGAGATCTTAAAGAGCAAATTGAGGAAGGTAAGGGATGTGACCCCAGTTTACAGACTTCCACGCATCCAATTTTGAATCAATAAAATGTAGAATATACTAGAGGCAGTGCCAATATTCAGCCTGAACCCGCCATAATGGAGACCTTCCTGCTTTCAGCCAGAGTCCACTGGGAGTGACTGATGGATGTTAGAAATTCTGAATATCCCTGCAGAGGGGAAGGGGCATACTACTCTCAGCTTGAACAATTCTTGAATTCACTTCTTTCATTAAAAATTTGCATAATAGAAACCTCGAATGCCACCATATGATGCCACTGTACTACTTTACAGCGTGAAATATATTATCAAGCGGGATGGATGCTTACGTTCGTTCAGGAGCCCAATCTCTTAACAGATCGTTGTCCGACCTGGGTAGTCAAAATACCAGAAAGTCACCTAATGACTCTGGAATCAGAGTAGGTGGAGTTTGTGGAATTTTCTAAATTATTGGCAGCGTCCTTGGGTTTGACTGAGGATGTTTCTCTCCAACGCTAGAAGACTTCCAGCCACAAAGGTGTGGCTGGCATGAGTGGGTCAAAATATCCTCTCCCTTGGAGCCTCACTTCATTGGCCAAGGTTTTTGGACAAAGCACATGGAGATTATTCTGGGCCACCAAATAAGCAGACGGACTCTTGTGTAGGACTTCCAGATGAATAAGAGAAAACTGACCTGCCCCAGTCTTCCAGAGTTGGTAACAGCCACTGAGGATATCCGTGCACCACTAAAGCTCCTAGCCACTGTTACTTGCTTCTCTCTGAGTTTCCATCTAAGCACTATCAAGGGGAACAGAAGGAGTATAAGATTTGGCTAAAGAGCTCACCAATAAACTCTTTCACAAGAAAAAGGAGAAACCATAAAATCTTTATTTATTTTTATTTTTTTATTTTTAAAGATTTTATTTATTTATTTGAGACAGAGAGAATGAGAGACAGAGAGCACATGAGAGGGGGGAGGGTCAGAGGGAGAAGCAGCCTCCCTGCCGAGCAGGGAGACCGATGCGGGACTCGATCCCGGGACTCCAGGATCATGACCTGAGCCGAAGGCAGTCGCTTAACCAACTGAGCCACCCCGGCGCCCCGAAACCATAAAATCTTTAAAAGCTTTTATAGACAAAGTGTTTCTAAGCACGACCACACTCCTGAAACACTCGACGGTCTTGAGATGCAGGGTGCTATTGGAGTGTATCCAAGACTTCAGATTCTCTAAAGATTGGCCATTATCCTTGCCAGACAGGCTTGTCCATCTTCCCATCAGTGGCAAGACATTTAATAAAAACAGGCTGCATTAATTCATGCTTGCTTTATGGACTGCTCCACAGGGCCTCAACTGGGTAAGCCTGCAAGACCCAGCCATGCATGGCAAATGGCTCAGCAGATGGTTTCAGTTTAGATAGTGGCTGTCAATGGTTTGGTGTGAACAGCTCTTGCAAACCAGCATGAAGTGAACAGATTGCATGGTGGCTGGGAGAAGCATATGTAATTGGAAACAGTAGCCACTTACAATGGGGGCACATTTTCAATCTTGATCAGAGTGGCTCCAGCTTAGCAAAAAAAAAAAAAAAAAAAAAAGAGTTGATTAACCAAATGTGTTTTTGGCTCTGATGAACCCAATATTAAGAAAGTTTGGGTAGCGTCTCAGGAGTGTGCTGGGCATGGCTGGTCTGCCGCATGGATCAAGGATGTCAGGGTTCCAGAACTAATCCCGTTCCCTGGAGATGGGGAGGCATTGAGAGAAATAGGAAAGCCGGTTCAGCTGAGCCCCAGAGGCAAGCTTAACATCACAATAGCTGAGCTGGTGGTGATGGAGAAGGTTCACCAGCTTAGGCAACCTGTCTGCAGAGGCACAAAAGACCAGAAGAAGCAGAGGTCCACATGGGTTCGCTGGGGACAGAGAGCAAGGCGGGGTGATTTTTGGAGACCCCGCAGGGAGAGGACATTTGAAAGTCTGCAGCAGATGGACTGGCCACAGGTTCTAGGCCAGGGTTTGATTAAAGCCTGTGGATCTTGAGGGGAAGGAGTATGGGCAAGACAGGGACACTTCCCAGAATGACAGAGACATAAAAATATTTGCTGAAACAGTTACGGGGACTAAATCATGGCCTCTGAGCCAACTTTGCAGAAAGTGCAGCCTCAATATTTATAAACGTTTATTGCGTAACTCTCAGGGATACAAGGAACAGTGAGACATGGGTGATCCTCCTCGACCCCTTTCCCGTACATGCAGCTCCTCCTCAGCAATGCCAGCCATCTAGGAGGCTTCCTCTGCCCTCCCTGACTGCATCACATTCTCCTGCCATTCGGTGTGCTGAGCAGTCCTGTAGTTGTCGTTCCTAGCACCTGTTAAGTTCTAGTTTCTCACGTATCAGATGGTGCATTTTCGGTACCGGACTATACATACTGTAACACTTGGGACGATTTCTGGGGTTGTTTTCTTCAATAGTTTGCATCTCTCGGGAGAATAAGCATACAGAATATTTGCTTAATTGTTGCATGGGTGAGTGAAAGGGGGAAAAATAATTTCTCTTCTCGAGGTTCTCAGAACCCAGGAGATAAACAGTGATAATGTCAAGGCAGAAGGAAGCACCAGGCTTGGTGCCCAACCTAGACCATGGAAAGTTGGGGAAAGCTTCCTGGAGATGACCCTTGAGCTAAAGTTTGAAGTTTAAGGTGAAGCTGGCCCAGCAAAGGTCACAGGAAGACTTGGGGAAACTTGACATAGCACCTGATGAGGGGCTAAAGATGCTTCCATGCCTTCTGTCCAATGCTCCCTGATTCTGACAAATGGAAGGCAGAATGGGTGTCCCCTGGCTCAGCAATGGAGTGTCAGGGGCGCAAGAAGCGGGGTCTAGGTAAGGTCTGCATAGGACCGAGAACCAGACACTGGAGATATAGCAGAGTGTTCCTTGGAGGGGATATTGCCCTTCTCTGGCAGGGTAACTGAAGCAGTGGCAGGGCTGGGCGCCTGGGTCACTGGCTGTCATGGTGGGGGCTCACGCCTGTCTGGGCTCTCGGAACGCCCAGGGCCTGACTCCAGTCTGCGCTTACCCACAGTGGCCTGTCTGGGCCCGGCACCGCCCCTGCTGTGTCAGGAAGGCCAGCTGCTCAGCCTGTGGCACCCTTGGCAAGGGGAGCTGGGATTGCAGGGGCTGCCCACCAAGGGCCTGGCTTTCTCTGATACCGAGGTGCTATCTCCTTGAGTCAATTACCTCCGGCGATAACACTGGCCCCACACAAATGGCCATGTGAAGGAGCCATTCTTCTCTCTGCCTTTTCCAGAGCCTGGCTCTGCCCTTTTGGCAAAGCTTGGCTTGTTGACGTGACAAGGTCACTCAGGCATTGTGAGCCACACGTACACCCTGGACTGAATCAAAGGAGGCTGACGCTATCTGGCCCAACACCCTCACTGACAGATGAGAAAACTGAGGCCTAGGGAGAGAGTAATCAGCAATGTGGTGAGGATCTGGGCCTTTTGAAACTCTCCCTTCAAGTGGTGAGTCACCAAAGGAAACAGTTGGTGAAAGAAATAAGCCACCATCTGAAACCCCAGCTTCGGAAGAGCAAAGAGTTAGGTTGGGTCTTTAGATAGTAATCATACTGCTGGGCCCTTTACTGCACCTGGAGACCCAGCTGTGTGCCTTTAGGCAAAGTGCTTTACCTCTCTGATTCTGTAAGAGTGGGATAAAAATGATCATGCTTCCCACATTGTTCTGCCCTTTAGAAGTTCACAGTTTGTTGGATGGACAGGTACCCCAAACCAATCACAATATAAGATGAGTACAATTCTAGAAATGTGTACAAAGTATGCAATTAGTCTAAGGGACGAGAGTTTCTAAGAGTACCAGGGAGGGCTTTCCAGAGGAGGTGACACCTGAGCAGAGTTTTTCAGCAGCTCATCATGTGCACATGATGGGTGAGCACTAAAGGCATAAGAAACAGTGTTTACCCAAAGGCAGGCTGTGGGAACTCCCCACATGGGTTGTGATCAGAGTACCCAGTGCAAAGAAGTGGCCAGGAGCTAGGGCATGGGGCTGAAGTGGGAGTCAGAGTCCAGGTAAGGAGGAGGGTGGTCAGATCTGAGATGAAAGCAATCACTGTGGTTTGTCAAGATCAACATCAAAATAATCAACGGAACATTGAGTGAAATTTGCTGGGAAAAGTCAACTTAATTATTCATTTTCAACACATTCCTTCTATCTCCTTACATCTAAGTTGTTGGTTTGAACTGTATCATTTCCATAGTTTAAGTTTGGTAGTTTTAAACAAGCTACAAATGTAAGGAGTTTATAACTACTTTTATGTTTGCATCTATTTCAAGAGCACTAAGTCAAGTTCTATAAAAGCTCATCTGGAGGTTGCTACGATGGAGGATGGAATATTTGGAACTGGACTGGAGTCAAGAAGGCCAGCCAGAAGGATGTTGCAATTGTCCGGGTGAGAAGCAGTCCCTGAGACAGAACACAGTACACGGTTTTAAAATGTGGGGCCCTGTGTCACACTCCCTGGGGATGACTTTAGTTTCTAACTCATGTAAAATCACTTCTGTAAACCTCAGTTTCCTCTTGTATAAAATGGAGATAATACAGTAGGACTACCTCACTGGATGACCACGAAGGTCAATAATCATCCAGACAAAGTACTTAGCGCAGAATCTGGCTAAAGCACGGGGTTCAATAGCAATTAAAAGGAAAGTTCACAGCAAATAACACCAATAAAAGACAAGGATTGTGCCAAGGGCAATGTAAACTAGACCATCTTACTACATGTTGACAGTTTTGGTGCAGAGGGAGAGAACGAGAAACGGGGGAGGGAAATCTCTGGGACGGAAGGCTCTGGAAGGCTCTGAGAGCCCCCATGTGTAGCCAGCTGAGCCCTGGCGTCATTTTCTTTCTGGGCATTTCTCTGGTGCTCTGCCTGCTTTGCGAGGAGGAATCTTAACACTTAAAACCACAATGAGGTGGAAAACGGTGCCTTCACATCTGCAACTGCACCTCACTCCAGAGCATCGTTTGCTGTCTGCTGGTGGGTTTCACCAAGAACATGGAGGCTAAAGGCTCCTTTGCCTTCTATTGGAATATAGGGTTCATTTAGAAGTGCGCCCTGCACAAGGCACTGCTTTTGTCAAAGTTAAGACATTTCTGAATAACTCTTCCCACAAATCTTCAGCTCTCCTAGGCTGGGGCTTGATATCTTCTATCCAGGTTCCATCTTTAGTTCCTCTCCCTCTGCTCTATACTAGAAGGTAAAGACTATTAAAAATGTAAATGATAAATTTGGAAGTTCCTTTCATAATCACATTTTAACATTTAGGGAAAAATATTCAAGGGCTGCCTTCACTCTTACCCAGATTTTATGGTTTTAAATCCTCCATTTTTGTCATAAATTCTATTTCCTATAACTTCAATGGGGGAAATGTTCCAGTTTCTTAGCTGAAGTGAGGAGGAAAGGTAAATTGTTTGAGCTTTGATATTCCTTTGCATTGGAGCAACATTGTGCCCCTGGTCAGCTTAAACACAGGTTCCAAAGAACTAAAGAAGTGCGGTCTAGCAGAATTTGGAAACCATTCAGATCTAATTCAGAAATTAGAGAGAGACCTGGCATTCATTCATTCATCCATCCATATACTGAACAAATACTTATTGATCTTCAACTTTGTCTCCCCCTGTAATCTGTGCTGGGGATACAATAGTTGGTTCAGAGTTTGGGACCTCAGGAAACTGTTCTTCCATTAGGGAAGGCAGAGATTAGTCAAACCCAATTCACGACAATGAAATGGCACTTAACATTGCAAGTGGGATAAGTGGAACTATGCACAGCTATAAGAGTGTTTATTAGGGAAATTTGATCTTCTCTGGGCAGGGTGGGGGGGAGGGATGAATCACAGTCCTGCCACTTTCTAATTACGTGACCTTGTCAAGGAACTGAACTTCCGATGCCTCCCCTTCCCCATCTGTGACCCAGGGCTCTGCGTTTCAGGGTGCTGTGAGGATTCCAGTGCAGATGGACCAGCACAGAAACTGGCTGCAGAAACTGCTCAGTAAGCAATCTCTTCCATTGTCCTTGTGCCTTTGAGGTTATTAATATTTTGGATAAAAACGAGTTCTTTCCAAAATTGTTTTGCAATTATAGAGGGAGGAATTAGTCTATATTTTCAGGTTGGTCGCATCACTACCAAAACACTCGTTCTTTTCTTTCTCTCTCCCTCCCTTAGATCACTCTAGGCCTGAGCTCCAAGACCAACAGAGGCAGAAGGTGCAGTAACACAGGGCCCCTCCACCTGAGAGCAAACCCCTGACACTATGGCAAAGGCACGTCGCAGCACCCGGGGGCCCATTCATCTCGACTCACTGTCCATCACGGCGCCATATGCATTCTCGATTTGGCTAAGTGTACCTTGGTCAAAAAACAGGAGTGAGGCACTGTTAATATTTCACCAAAGCACCTCCTCCCAGTCACGGATAACACAGACACTGCACGAGGGGAGAAGTCAGTCTCTGATCACCAGCCCTGAACTGCAGCGGTGGCCCGTGAAGGAGATCTTCCTTAAAGTATGGACCCAATCACACTGGAGAACACCACACATGGGGAAAAGAACTGAAAAGAAATACACTAAAAGGAAAAGAATCGGAAACATGATTTTGTTTTTCTCCTCTTTTTACTTCTATACCTTTTCCTAAACATTATTAATGTCATGTATTCCTTTTTAAAGGTTGAGATAAAGGATTACTAAAGAAGTGCAAATACAAGTGTAAGCACGTCTCTAAAGCATGATTATCGAGACCAGCACAGATGCCCTACTCATTTTGCCAAAGCAAGAATGCCAGCTCTGGGATATTATCTAGGTGGGGGCTCCTTCGATGCTCCCCCCCAACCCGTTTCCTCCCTCTTTTCCTAGAAGTCTGCTCTTCTGTGTCCTGGAAATGCATCTCTTGTTGTGCTGGTTACACTGTTTGTACCTCTTCACTACTGGGGTGTGAGTTCTCCAAGGTTGATAATCTTGTCTTGTTCAGTTTTGTTTTTTTTTTTAACCCCTGTACTTAGGACAAGACATCTACAAAACAATATAATAATAACGATAATAATGATGACAACAACAGTAAGAAGAGGGAGAAGAGGGAAAAGAAACTAATATTTACCACTGGTGTGGTAGGCCCTTCCATGGATCATCTCATTCTGTTCCCAGAACCAACAAGTGCGCGCTGCTAATATTTCCAACTTCGATGACGAAGTTGAGCTCAGAGCTCCTACGTCCTAAACCTCGGCAGGAATGTGTGAAACTGGGCTGCAAACCCACAGCCCATGTTGCTCTGCTATGCGGCACGTGCTAGGCCGCGCTACACGTGGCTGAGCAGTTGATTCGATTTGACGTTAAACACATTTATTTTAAAAATTTGAGCCATTATTGGATATCTTGCAGATCACACAAATGTAAAAGGCAAGTTATACAATGATAAGGGGTCGAAAAGTGAAATGCTTTTGGGGACTGAGCAGCAATGGGGGAACAGTGGGATGAAGCCAAAACTGCATGTATCATCCACAGAGGGCACCTATGAGCCCTATTCACTCTTCTGACCTTTTTAAAAGAGGCTCATCAGGGTCTGATGGTACAAAACAGAGAAATCCTGACAAAGCCTGAATAGACCTATTTTTCTTATGCCTACTTAATACTTCAAAAATTCCTAGGAAGAACTGGAAGTTGGCACCAGAACCCCATTGACTGATAATGATCACTTGTTCTAGACATTTATATTTAAATTAATAAGATAATAGCATACATCAATTCTGAGTCCCACCTGTAAATTCAGTAATCAATTGATCCTTCTTTGTCTTCATAAAATATGGGTACAAATATGGATATAAATGAGTTTCATTCCAGATCAACAATTCCCTTTCTAAGTGAGTAACTTCAGCAGGCTTTTTCTGCCTGCATGTCTCACGTTAGTTGAGGTTTTCAACTCAGGCTCTTCCTGAGTCACACAAAACAAACCCAGAGAATGGGGACTTCTAGAGTTGTTTTTAAGCCTTCTCACTAAGGTCAGCTCTGAGTCTTGGGTTAAAGCACTAAATTGTTCTGTGTACCAACTATAATTGAATTATTTTGGAAGAGGAGAAATTGTTGAATGTCTTACAACTTTCTATCAAATACAGTATCTTCCAATCAAGTTAGTGAACACGTGCCAGGTAATTTTGGAAGGTAAATATGGTTTTAAAATATATGCTGCTTCTTTAGAAAAGAATAAAGCAGTAAATATCTACCAGCTAGTTAATTGAAATTGTAGGAAAGTCAGGTTATCGGTTGTACTGACTTATCTATTTAATTCAGGGGAATTTCTGAGAGCAATATAGATATAACTCAAATTTATGCTCCTTCTAATTCTTAATTGTAGGAAACAAACTGAGGGTTGCTGGAGTGGGGGGTGGGATGGGAGGGATGGGGTGACTGGGTGATAGACACTGGGTAGGGTATGTGCTCTGGTAAGCGCTGTGAATTGTGCAAGACTGTTGAATCTCAGATCTGTACCTCTGAAACAAATAATGCAATATATGTTAAGAAAAAAAAAAAAGAAGAAGGTAGCGGGAGGGGAAGAATGAAGCGGGGGAAATCGGAGGGCTAGACGAACCATGAAAGACGATGGACTCTGAAAAACAAACAGGGTTCTGGAGGGGAGGGGGGTGGGAGGATGGGTTAGCCTGGTGGTGGGTATTGAGGAGGGCACATTCTGCATGGAGCACTGGGTGTTATGCACAAACAATGAATCATGGAACACTTCATCTAAAACTAATGATGTAATGTATGGGGATTAACATAAGAATAAAAAAAATAAATAAAAAAATAAAAATTTATGCTCCTTCTATGTCTTTGCATCATTCAGCATTCACTGAGATTCTAATATGTGCCAGGCAGTGCTCTCAGTACTAGCCCTGCATTAATATGCTTAGGACACAGTGAGGAAGTAACTTACAAACAGATTATGTATTATAGAAAGCACCTGGTCAACTCCTAATCATCCTTCAAAACAGCTCAGCTGCCATCATCTCCATGAAAATTTCCTTCATTGGAAGAATAAATAATTAATTTCTAATTGCCTTTATTAAGGCACATGCTGGGCTATCTTGAAATTTTTGGTTACATATCCATCTCTCTACTAAAGCAAGTACTTCCATCAAGTAAGGACTATCTCTTTTCAAAATCCTGCAACAAAGGGATTACAGATGTAAAGATGAAAAGAACAGACTTTTCTTAAATGATGTATGTATGTTGTATACACGGTAGGTGTGTGTCATGTGAAAAAAAGCAGCAAGAAGGTGCATTAAGTGTAGTGCATGGTAGGGATGAAGTAAAGACACACAAAACACAGCAGAGAGGCTGATAAATATCAGAGGTAAAATATAAGAATATATAGAATATAAAAGCAAAGGGGCTTATCTTCATGTTGTTGACACTGGAAGACACAGAAAAATTATAAACATTTTGGCAATTTTAGATTAACCAAAAGGGAGATAGGAAAATTGACAAGAAGCAGGAAGATACATTTCAGTTCAATAGAATGTCTGCTTCAAAGTAACTTTATGACTTTCTTATTATTATCACCAAAATTCCTCAAGGGAAATTTTATTCTTGTCTTTGTGTATCCATAACACTCAGTAGAGCACCTGACTCCTAGTAGCTCTTTCATATACCATATTGAATCATACTTTAAGGCTATGATATAGTGGACAGAGATGATTAAAATAAGATGGTAAGAAATTCAGTGAATACACCTGAGAAAAAAATCGCTTTGAAAAGCAAGCATGGACTTCTAGTAAAGATTATTAATTTTACACATGCATTTCCCTCTACCTCTGTCTCAAAACTCCATTGGAACAATAGTTTAGGGACTAAAAAATAAAGAAGAAAACCCAGAAGGATAAAGAATACAAAAGAAAACAAAACCAGTTTTGTGGAATATGGAAAGAAGATGGAAACTGAATTAACGGACTCAGTAAAGCTGAGCCAGCAATAGAGAAAGCTGCAAAATCCCCAGCTTGGCACCATTAGGTAACTCTATAAAGGGGGTCTGAATAAGAGGACTGGTTGAAAGTATATCTAAAAATTAGAGACTCCTTACCTTTCACCATGCAGCTAAGTAACTGCTACTATCACCTCCTGGCAGGAATATTAGAGGCTTTTTTCTTTTAAGAGAGTAAAACAGCACATCTCAAGATTGAAGAACATTGAACAGAGTTGAAAAGTGGGTACCATACTGAAAAGAAGTTATTGAATAAAAGTACGTATCACATGTTATTCAGACTTTCCCCTCATACAGCTTCCAGGATACAGGGATCTAGACCTACACCCTCCAGGCAAGATGCAGGAGGGGACTTTTCTGGGGAATGTGATCTACAGAAACCTGTAAATACTAATATTGGGGTATGAAATGGCCCAACCGGATAACTCTATACTGAAGCCCACTGAACATCCCTCCATGTACACAGAGCTTTTTAGTGCCCCACACTTAAATACAAGATATTTGGAGAAAGCACTTAATATGAAATACAGAGACCGGGGCGCCTGGGTGGCTCAGTCGTTAAGCATCTGCCTTCGGCTCAGGTCATGATCTCAGGGTCCTGGGATCGAGCCCCACATCGGGCTCCCTGCTCCATGGGAAGCCTGCTTCTCCCTCTCCCACTCCCCCTGCTTGTGTCCCCTCTTTCGCTGTGTCTCTCTCTGTCAAATAAATAAATAAAATCTTCAAAAAAAAAAAAAAAAGAAATACAGAGACCAAAATAAATTTAAAAAAAACAAGAAATACGGCCTAAAGAAGGACATGAGAATTTTAGAAAACTATCATTAATATTCTCCAAGAGATCAAAGAAGAACTTGCTCAGTGGAACAAGAACAGTATATAAGAAATGAGTACATAAAACACACAGGAAAAAAACTTTAAATGAGAGCATAAACAAAAATACTAAATGAGAGTGTTTCAAGGTAATCTGAGAAAATCATCCAGAAAGAAATATAAAGAAAAGAGATGGAAAATAGAAGAGGAAAATAAATGAATCATTCTAGAAGGTATAATATCTGAAAAAATGGGACTCACAAAAAAGAGAAGATATAAAACAGAAGGTTAGGTATCATTACAGAAATAATTCAAGAAAAACATTGCAGAATTGAAGGATGAAATTTTCAGGCTGAGTGGGTCCAGCACAATGAATAGAAATAAACCCACAGCAAAAATCCATCATCATAAAATTTTAGATCACTGAGAACAAAGAGAATAAATTCCTTCAGAAAGAGAAAAAAATGTTTTCACACAAGGAATGAAGAATCAGAAAGACTTTTCCACACATATCTAAAAGCTAGGAGAAAACTGAGCAATGTGTTCAAAACTGATTTTTGACTGAGAATGTTATAGCTGGCCAAACTATCCAGTGAGATAATAAAATAAAGATATTTCCAAACTTAAAAGGCCTCAAAAAGTAACTGATGATATATTCTCATTGAGGAAGCCATTTAAGAATAGACAGCACCAAGAGAGAGACAAACAAGAAAGAAGCAGATTCCGTAAACAGTGGATCCAACACAAGAGACATGCAAAGAGGAGTGCCCAAGAGAGCCCAAGGTGTCAGTCATGTGGGAGGGCAATGTGTCTACCTGAGAAGTTCAGAGGACTCTGAGGGACTTCTTCAAGATGAAATCATATTACCTACTATATTTGAATGTCCTAAGAGATATGTCATAACTTGGAAAGGATTTGGGGATAAATTAGTGACGTGTATGTGAGAAACTAAGCAAAAAGAAAAACCTGTAGGAAACCAAAAGATTGTGCAGGAAAAGAAATATACAACATGGATCAACTGTGAATGGCATTTACATAGTCACGTAATGTAAATACTGAAAATTGATCAAACCACCACAAAAATGTGGTTATCTTGGGCTAGACAGGGAATCCAAATGTGCCTGGATTAAGGGGAACAGAAGATGAAGGACAGCTAAATTCTCATTTCCCAAAGTGAGAAGTTAATTTATAATTCCTAAACTAAAATAGAAATTAAGAAGTATCATTATAAGCATGTTACCGAGAGAATACGGAGGCAAATATATGACAGAGATTAGCTAAAAGAATGAGTGTACATAATTGCAAGTAGAATTATTTGATTCCTTAAGCTATGTGTGTGAATCACATTGATGAAAATGCCAACTACCTTTCCTTTTAATGAATATATCAAGTTCTGGAAAAAGGTAAGCCATTAACCTCTACCCTTGGTTCTCAGGGACCATTTTAATTTCTAAGTATTTGTATTCGCTGACACTCTTGCTCTTTCTTTAAGGATTTAAGATAACCCTGGGGGCAATTTAACAATGTTTTATTTGCATCTTAGAGACTTATAAATCATTGCTTTTGTAATTAAAATTGTTCTGGAAGGCAAAGCCTGGTGGCCATATTGTCTGTTTGCCTTAGTGAATTAGGTTACAAATGCTGAGCAAAGGCTTTGCCTCTCCTTTCTGTATTCGTGTTTACTCAGGCAGGTACCATTTTGTGGCAAAGCAGATAAGATCTGTTCCCAGGCCTGTAAGGGGTGACAAGTATATTATTTGAACATGTGGGAAAATTATTTAAATAGAAAATGCACAGGATTATCAACACCCCTATCACTCAGTTCAAACAGGAACCAAATAAATGTCACTCTGCCATCATGTACTTTGCAGCTTATTCGCCAAGTGTCCACAGAGGACAGGGAGGAAAGGTGTTGATAGCATTGAGAATTCACTGAGGTGTGTACAGGGAAAATAAAAACTGCAACATTATTTATTGGTTGTTAACAAGTTTTAAACCACGAGTATCTTATTTAATCCTTTGACCAACCCTATCAGGTATTTATTAGTATTCCTAATTTACAAATAAGGAAACTGACACTTCAGAGTTTAAGCATCGTATCTAAGTGAAAGGGCTGGGAATCAAATTTATGTCTCTTTCATTGTAAAGCCTGCTCTTTTAATATTTACACTACTTAGATGGGAACTTACCAACGTTGTTAATACAGTGGGGAGTTTTTATATTTTTATATGTGCATACATACACACGTGTGTTTGTTGAGAGAGAGAGTAGAAGAATACTAGAGGCTTCTCACATCCTCTTTTGATCTATCTCTCATATACGTCCCCTTGTAGTTTCTAAGGGGAAAAAAAAAACATGCCAAGGATAAAGCCCAATCCATGTGCTGTCTTTGTAACTGTGCGGCTTTGCTCTATGTATCTACGTAGTCCCTTGGTGAGCTAGGCTGAGTGGTGTGGAAAATACCTCTTGTCCCGCTAGAGACAAAGCTCATCGCCTGTTCTCTTCCAGCCATTTTTCTAACCAGTGTTATTGTGCAGAAGCTTATGCCACCTTGTGAGAGCTGACAGCTAAATTTTCAGGAATTCTGTGAGCCAGTTGATGTCAAGTTGGTTGCTTAAAATGGGCCATGGTGGGAGTATTTACACCACAGAATATGGCAAATGCTACAAATAGGGGCTTCTTTTTCTTTTCTTTTTCTCTTCTCTTTTTTCCTTTTGTGGTTAAACTTTTTCCAGCACATCGCTGCTTAAACCTCAGTTCCCTGCATCTTACCACTCTTATGCAGAGGAAAAGCCAGTCTGGGAAGAGAAATCTGCCCAGTGCAAATGCAAAAAGCTTTTCCCAAAGCCTGGAGCAGAGCTGATCTAGGGCTAGTGGCCCAGACCTTCTTAAAGCAGGACCACAACAACTTCTAACCTTACCTGTTTTTGTTAAAGAAGATTGGAGAAGAGCAGGTAGTAAAAGAAAGAATGAAAAAGTCAAGAGTGAGCCATGACAGATGGCAGGATCACTGCCCAGAACAGCAACCTCTCTCTGCCTGCCTTCCCTCCCTTCTCTGGCCTCAAACTTAAATGTCTTAACTCCTTCACAGAGACAGTCCTCTCAAGCACTGAGACCAAATACTACCTTTGAACTTTACCCACCGTAAAGGACACCCTTTTAAGTGGGAGAGTTACAGCTTTTCCAGGGCTACAGCAACTTACTAGCTGTACAATTGAAGGCAAGTCATACCACTTGTTTGATCCACAGTTTCATCCACTGTAAAACAGAGCTTTGAACACCCACCCCTGCAGGGATGCTGTGTGGAACAGGGTTAGGGTCCCTCATACACAGCCCAGCAAGACAAATGTGAATGATTGCTATTGTCACTGTTACTCTCCATATCATGATCATGGATTTCAGTATTTCTATCAGGGAAGGTATTTGAAGATCAGAGGGAATCTAACTGAAATCATGCCATCCATTTCAGAGACTACAACAGCTTATTTGATGAGCCTTGTAATGAACAGCAGGGTCAGGAGTCCGTCAATGCTCCAGGGCCATCACACCAAAGATCAAATTAGCTCTTCCTTCCATCCCCAACAGTAGGAAAAGATTGCACTATACTCAAAGGTGGGTTTTATGACGGTGCCCCACCATGAACGATGTCCCTGAGAGGCACATGTGAGTCATGAGGACCTTATTTGCCAGCCTATCCATTCCTTTTGCCTAATCAATCTTGAAAAGCTGGTTTGAAACCTGGGGCCCTTGAAACCTTGAGCCACCTCCCAGTGGCTGAGTGATGGGGAGTTGGGAATTGAGTTATCCTAATTTGGTTGCTCACAGACCAGTGGGCCTATAGAACAGTGGGCATGGCCTGTATATTTCTAAGCCCTCTTGATAAACAGTGATTGTGTCACAGAATGGCCAGGGCTGGGAATGGCTGAAGATCAGTTCCATAATTCTCTATAACACCTCTTCCTCTAAGTCAACACAAATAAATGCCAAGAGGACATCAGAAGAGCATGCTTGATACAGAGAGGTAGCATTAAAACCAGTCCTCCGGCCCCCGAAGCAGCCAAAATGCCACCCCTCAACTCCTCCTACACAGAAATTCTGGAGCTGCCTCTTTTGACAGCCCTCTTTGAACAGTTGAAGGGCTACGGTTTGGAGGAAGAAATGGAATTGACTGGTATGGCCCAGATTTATAATTTCAACAAATGAGTGGAATCTCCAAGGAAGCAGCTACGGCTCTGCTCAAACCGACCTTCCACATGATGATGAGTTCAGCAAATCAGGATGCTGGTGGATGGGGAGTGGTGACATACACACCCAGAATGTTGAATACAGTTGGAAGTATGCTTTGCACTTTATCAGTCATACCGAGATACGCTTAGAAACTTGCTCACAAGGAGTCCATCTTCATGGAAGGGAAATTCATTTAGGAAGTTTGATCTCTTTTAATCTGGAGATTTCACCATTTATAAGGCCTAGGAATGACCTACAAATGACTTCCATTTCCCTATAGCCAGTCATTACCCTTGAAAGCTCTGTGAATAATGCATGAAGGAACTTCATTGCTCTTCTCATTTGTATTATAGGTGGTTTTGATGGTTCTGTTGACAACAATGACTATATATAAGTGTCGTGTGTGTGTGTACACAGAAAACGGTGAATTTCTCTTTTAGTTTACTGCTTGGGAAAATGTTGTCTCTACCTATGAAACTCATACACTTCCTCTTACTCTGATCATCACAGTAAGGCTACATTCTGTTTCCTTTTTTTTTTTTTTTAACTGCCCTGGCTAACAAAAGATTCAGTTCAACTTGGTCCTTGCCTGTAGAAATTGCCTGCGAATAGAATTTTGTTAAAATCATTAATTTCCCCCTCTCTTTTCCAAAGGCTCCAAAAGGCAGCAGACTCCTATTGTAAATTTGGTAGAAGGTGAACGAATAAATAAATCAAATAAATTTTGAAAGGATAAATTTACATATAAAATGTATGACTGAGCTGGTCTCTCAGAACTCCAAGTTTAATGTTGGATAGCTTTTACCTGTCGCCTAAAGGAATAGAAAAGGTTGATAATTGCTTCAGGTTTATTATATCTTAGTTTTTCCAATTAATAAAATAAGACAACAAAATCTGTACTTTTCTTAGCATATAAAAATACTGTCAGATTCAAGAAGTGTATATTTGAACACCCAGGTTATGCATAAAATTTGTGTTCCATGTTTTGCTTCTGGGGGGTAAAAATAAACGTCCCCGTTTCCTGAGAAAAGAGACACCTTTTTTTAAAAATGATGAATAATAAGCATGTCAAATGTTCAATAAATTTGTACCTCACAGTCTTTGCTATCAACATAACATTTTGCAAGGCCGGATATGAATTTTGCAGGAGCTTTGTGAAAGAAGATGGGTGTCACTTTTGTCAAACAAACCAACCTGTAATAAAACATTCTATGTTTGATAAGCCTTCTGTCACCAACATATCATGATTGAATTATCGTCATGCAAAACATGGACTTGGCAGTGCCAATGCCAATATTGATATTGACCTCATCTTGGCCACCTAGCACAGAAGAATTTTTTCCTTTTATTTGACTTGCTGCTTTTTTTCCATAAACATGGTCCTGTACATATTTACTCTCTCACTTTCCAGCATCTCATACCCATAGATACTGGGAATAATCAGGCTATGACATTTCCTCAATATTCATCCAGCTCTGCCTAGCTTTACTATTTATAAGATAGGGCATTCATGTGAACAAATCCACCAATGACAAATAATAATCATGCAAAAATTAATTTTCAAAATCACTTCTTGTGGTATACAAGACTAAGAGTTTAATTTGTCAGATGATATTGATCAGACAGTACACACGTATGCGTACACACACACACACACATACACACAATGATGTAAATTCATAGATAATTTTCTCATTAGGTGGATCAGTGAAGTAATGGTAAAACACTCCATGTATTGTAAGTTATAAAGGGAATAGTCTTTCCAAAAAATTCAATTCAAATAATTTAACTCAATTTCAAATAATTAAGATTAATACACATGGATAATATACTTACATCTATTTAAATCTAGAGAAATTACATATTAAGATGAATATCTACCCAAGAAGAGATTGAGTTGTATTTCTCCCAATATAGTTTCAGGACTCTATCAGCCAGAGGGCTAAATGCCCATTGCTATGACTGACCCCCTGCACAATTTGTACACCACGGAGAGACAGAGGTTACTTCATGAGATACCATGAAGGAATGTCAGTGAGATGAAAATTGTCCCATTATCCCCTACCCTATCATGAGAGGAATAACTAGGCGACACTGACTCAAGGTGAAAGCATGGAATGAATTGATCCTAAGTGATCCTTAAGGTAGAGGGCTTCAGTGTCCACAAGTCTCAGGTACCTCATTTGCAAACTGCGTGAATTGTGTCTACTACAACATTGTGATGATCAGTGAGGATATAGGTAAAATGTTTGGTACCATGGTTGGCATATAGTAGGAGGTTAATACATGTTATTTTCCCTCCTTAATTAAAGATTAAATTAGCCTCAACACATCTTCTCAGCTTTGAATGAGACAAAATACCCCTTTCCACACATGCTCTTAGTACAAAAGGCACTGAGCAAGGAGTCTGAAAGTCTGGGCCCAGGTCCCAGATGTTAACCTCTGTGAGAATTTGGTCACCTCATTTCCTCAGTTTGTTTCCCCACCCATAAAATGTGGCCTTGACCAGTTCACGTATCTATCTGGTTTGGTCATTCTGGTCTGTTCTGGGTTCCTGAGAGTGTTTCCTAGTAAAGGGTGTTATTAAAGTAGATATCCTAGTATGATCCTGGCCTCAGTAGAGTACTTCAAAAAGGATTATTTACTATGAGGAAGGACTAATGTCCAAACCTCTTTATCCCTTCAGAATATTTTTCAGGAGATCTGTGATGGAAATAGGCAAGTTCTAGGCACAGGACAGCAGAAGCAAGAGAGGTGCAAGTCTGTTATCTCCTTAGACTTGTTGCCCATCACTCATCATTCCTCTTCCTGGCATACTCCTTCCACATTCTGCCTGTCTGGTAAATTCCTCTGGGATTAAACTCCAAACTGCATCATAAGGAAAGGAGATGTTTCTTCTTACTTCTCTCAGGTTGTGTTTGATATTCTTTCCTCTCCCCACCCTCCGTGCTTGACCCTTAATAGCCTTTCACTGAAGAATACTAAGTAGCATTGGGCAAAGGGTATGTTCAGGTTTACACAGTAAAATGATCATTCGGGTGGCAGTATTGAGTAGTACATGCCTAGGATTCCATGAAGCATTCAGGGTAACCTGAGGACTAGCCAAAGTTCCTGCTCTCCAGAAGCCCATGGTCTCTTGGGAGAACAGGTATCTTCAGAGAATGTGGGAGAAGGCATAGATGATGAGGAAATTCTGTGAATCACAATGTACTCCCTGTCTTCAGCAGTGAAACTCATTTTCCAAGAAATTTCTTCCTATATAATATTGTACATAATATGCTACAGCAGTTAACAAAGTCTTCAGCTTGGAACCTCTTTCTCAACTAAAAGCTTAGGTGGAAACAATAACAAAAGAGCTGAGGAGAAGAGAAGTAGGATAAGGAGGCAGAAGTCTATCCTTCCATGTCCCAGTCCCAATCCATGACTGGTTGGGCCTATCTTGGCTCCTGACATTCAACTGCAGTTGTGTTGAGTAAGACCTCGTTGAATTCAGTGACAGACTATCACAAGCTGTATTCTTTCACAAGACTTGACATTGTCCACTCTCTCCACAGCAGCCTACAGACCATCCACCCTTAAGGGCAAGTCACTCTGGTCACATTTCAAAGGGTCCCTGTCTCTAAGTCCGGGAACATTTTATGTTGTCTTCTATACACATCACCCCTTGGAAAAATGCCCCCTTCTTCTGGAGGAACTTTTGTCACTTCATAAACTGGTATAAGTATCCTACCTGCTTGTACCCCTTACTTCCTGAATCTTCCACCCACTACCATAAGACCCTGCACATTTTGTCATTCAATTTTATTTTATCTTTGAGACAGACAAGGGATGGGGCCATGTCTTGAACATGTATTTCTTTATTCCTAGCACCTGGTATATTACTTAAAATATTAAAGTCACTAAAATGTTTTGGGTGGGTTTTTTTAATTATTGTTAAATGCAGACTGAATAAATGATGAATAAATGAAGACGATAAAGAGAGAGTATTTAGCCATCATCCAGACTGCTTTAAAATTTCCAGACTAGATTTGGAAGTTGGAGGAAAGAAGCTGAATATTCTGCATGTTCTCATTGATTCTCCACCACACGTTTGGGGATGAATCTTTTCATTGCCATTTTGCAGGTGAGAAGACCGAGGTCAAGATCACACTGTGAAGCAGTGGGAGGGCAGACACTCCCACCTGCATCTCTTGGGCCTGAGCCCATGTTCTTTCCACTCAGAACATCACACTGCCTCCCTCCTGGTGAGCGAGGCGGCAACAATACCCCATCAGCTCAGCTCTGCTTGTGGAGTTCTCCAGAGCGGCCAGGTACTTTCACAGCCAGAACAGGCCTGGCAGCTGTCCCCTGGGAGACTCTCCGAGCCCTCCGCTCTGTGATAGAGCCAGCTGCAGAAGGCACAGCCAACCGCTTCCAATCAAAGGAAATCCTGAAAAAATAGCTTCGGGGATCTACTGTGCATTCTCCCTGTCACAGTCCTTGGCAATAGATAACACATGAAAAGACATCAGCTTGTGCCAAGGTGGACTTCAAAGAGGGTGGGGTAACAATGCTGGAACCCTCCGTTTGGCGGCTGTGTCGTCTGCCCATTCCAGACGTGAATTCACAGAGAGTGGGATGAAGGGAATGCCTGCCTCCCCTGCAGCTGATTCTTGGGAACTCTGTGTCTGCATGAACAGGAGGGAAGAGCAGCTCGTTAGTGTTTAAGGAACATTTTTTCCCAGCTCCAAGCCTTAGAGCGAGGCCTTGAACTGCTGCTGTGACATGTGTTCTGAACGAGTCCCAAACAAGCGCAAACACAACAGCCTCCCCTGATCAATGCAGCAGGGCTGCAGGATGGAATCCAAACCATGAGCCCAGAGAACAGAAAGTCCCAGCGCTTCGCTCTGTGCAAGTTGCCATGAGCTCCAGCCATGCGTCCCTCAGCCAAGGATGGGTGGCCCCCGAGCAGGAAACTCTTTGGCAGCCTCTGCCGCATGCTTTGCCTGCTGACAAGAGCACACCCTGGCCTCGGTTACTGTCCTTATAAAACAACTCAGGGAGGAAGTGAGCCAAATGTTTTAAATGTGCCTGGAAGAAAAATGTTAACTAGGAATCCATGCGGTAGAACAGTACAGTACAACTACGACAACACGCAGTGCTGTTCCCCGAGGAGGGAGGGGCCGAGGAGGCCCCGGGCGGCCGCCCCTCGTCCCTCCGCGGCAATCCCCCCGGGGGCCAGGGCTGCCCGGACGTCCCCTCTGCAACAGAATCTGAGAAATGGGGGCTCATGCGGCCGTGATGAGAGTCGTCGAGTTGCCAGAATGCTCCCAATTAGGAGAGACTGCACTAACCATTTAGGCTGCATAGCCATAGAGGAAGAAATTGAAGTGCATAGAGGTTAAGGGCAAGGTCTAGCCTTTTTTAATTAAAATTCATTCTGCAGGTTTTTCAAGCCACACTTTGCAGAACAAAACTAATGGGGATAGCATGTCTTTCACGACCAGTGCCTAGGATCTGCCAGGCACTGTCCTAGGTATTTTTCCCATACCTGATTGAATCTATACTCTAGTCTTACAAAGGAATAGTAGTGCCTGCATTTTAGAGAGAGAGAAAGAAATGAAAACTTTAGGTGTTTGTGCAAATTGTTTACCCAGTAAGTGCTGGAACAAGCATTCAGACCTGAGTGCCCCTGACTCCAAAGTATGTGTTCTTTTTATTGTACTAAAATGCCATTCAAATGGTATCAGTCGTGTCTGTTATATTTCTGAGTTATTGGCATGCATTTTTTCTTAATAATTCTAATGAGGATATTCAGAAGAGGTAATTAGAACCATCTCTGAGTACATCCATGAGGAGAAAACCTACTTTGCCCTACTTTTTGGTGAAATACCAGAAGCATTACAATTAATATAAAGAAACAGATACTGGCAGCCACCAGCGACATTAATACTTATTATCCTTCTGGACATCTTACCAATACAATAAAGCAAGAATCAGAAACATGAAACAAAAATCCCAGTGAAAGGATATAAAATTGTTAATTTTTTTAGAATTGATTATATAGTATAAAACAAAGAAAAAAAGATGACAAGACTATCAGCACTAATAATAGAGCTCAGTAACTTAGCCAGATAAGATTAAGAATAAAATCAATAACTTTTCTTTATAGCAGCAATATCCACTTAAAAAACAGTGGAAAAAAAGATTGATGATACTCACATTAAAATATACTCCTAGAGAGCTTTACTAAAATTGTGTGCTCTGTGGAAACGAAACCTCAAAATTTTATAGGGACTCAAAAGAAATTTTACAAAATCAGGAGAGATTTCAAGCCCCCAGATGAGACAAATGAATGAGGATGCCAGATGTTCCAAAACTAATAAGCAAGCTAATCATGGCAAAATAGTGGGGTTCTTACAGTAAGAAAATGGTTGCAAAGTTATGCAGAAGAGGATGAGTGAAATTGCTAAGACCAAGTTTGAAACAAGAGAAATGAGAGGGAATTTGCCCACCAAAACATTATAAATACTACTATCATTAAAATAGAATCATGTTGTCAAAAGACTAGACAGCTATATCAGTAGAATATGACAGATAGTTCTAGAACAGTTTTTTTTTTAAAGATTTTTATTTATTTATCTGACAGAGAGAGAGAGAGAGAGAGAATGAGCACAAGCACGGGGAGGAGCAGAAGGAGAGGGAGAAGCAGGCTCTCTGCTGAGCAGGGAGCCCGATGTGGGTCTCGGTCCCAGGACCCTGGGATCATGACCTAAGCTGAAGTAGACGCTTAACCCACTGAGCCACTCAGGCACCCCTAGAACAATTTTAAAATACTGTGGAACTTAATATATGAGAACAATGGAAGCAGCAAAATTCAATGAAGAAAAAGTATAATATTCACCAAATGATATTAGGGAGGGTGGCTAAAATAAGGGGGGAAATAAACTTTTACTTGATCCTCACCTCACATATCCAACAATTCAAATTCCACTTGTTTTATAGATCTATGTGAAAACAAGGAAAGTCGCTGTTAAAAAATGAAAATAACAGTAAATATTTAAATTATCTTGAAAATGGATCATAACTTCTAAATATAAAATAAATGAAAATCACAAATGACAGCACAAATTATCACAAGATATTAGACATCTTTACCCAATACAAACACAAAAGTAGATGAGAAATAAGAAACTGGAAAACCAAGTTCAACAATTATGAACAAGGGTTTAATCTTTTTTATGTCTTTTATAAAAAATGAAAGTATAGTTGACACACAGTGTTACATTAGTTTTAGGCTTACAAGGTAGTGATTCAACAAGTCTGTACTGAATGCTGGGCTCACAAGTGTAGCTACCATCTGTCACCATACAATGCTACTACATTAACTGTATTCCCTATGCTGTGCCTTTTATCAAGGGTTTAGTATTTTTATTTTTTAAAAGATTGATTTATTTATTTTAAAGATTGAGAGAGAGAGAACGGGAGCTAGAGAGAGCGTGCACACACAGGGGGAGGGACAGAAGGAAAGGGAGAGAAGCAGACTCCCACTGAGCGCAGAGCCCAACCCAGGGCTCCATCTCATGACCCACGAGATCATGACCTAAGCCGAAACCAAGAGTCAGATGCTTAACCGACTGAGCCACGCAGGTACCCCAAGGATTTAATATTTTTGAAGAATATATAAAAATACACTTGGCAAATCCTTCTTCTCTAACACCCATTAGCATAATCATAATAGCCCCAACACAGTGGTCCATTGTCACCAAGTACAAACATCCATCCAGGTGCTCTGCATCCAACATCCAAACCTCACACTGTAGAGCTGGGGTTTTTATTCATGTGTACAAAGGGAGAATACTGAGATAAAGGGTGGTTATATTATGTGCACAAAGTCACACAGCTTAACTAGGGGAAAAAGTCAGAACCAGACACATTTGTCTGTAAAGATCTCAATTCTCAACTTGCCTCTGCATAAAAGTGGCCAAAGGCATTGAACACCTATTTCCGAGAGGAAGAAATACATTTGACCAATAAATATGTGATAAATATTCGGCCTGCTAGTAATAAAAAATGTGTAGGGAATACCATTTTTAGCTATTAAATTGATCCCCAAATGAGAAATAATATGAAGAACACTCAATGCTGGTAAGGATAGACTCTTTACAGCTTAGGGAGTCAAAATTTTTTGAAACCTTTCTGGAAGGGAATTTGGCAAGATAAATCCAAAGTCCTCAATATGTTCTTACCCAATAACTCCACTTCTAGGAATTTATACTGAGAAACCATCAGAGAAACTCATAAAAATATTTTCATTTGTAAGGAAACTCATTACACCACTGTTTATAATATTTGAAATAAAGAATTGAAAGTAAAATTAGTTAAATTGTGAAACATCCAAGAAACGGGTGTAGTAGGCTGCATACTGCTCTTGCTATCCCCCAACTCCCCCCACCCCCGGCCAAAGAAACCCCCATCCAGTTCCTAATCCTCAGAACTGGTGAATACAGTACTTTATACAGCGAATGTGAATTTGCAGAAATGATTAAATTGAGGATCTGGAGATGGGAAGATTATCCTGGATTATGAGGGTGGGTACAATGTAATCACAAGGGTCCTTATAAGAGGGAGGCAAGAAGGTCAGAGTCAGAGCAGGCAATGTGAGGATGGAAGCAGAGGGAGGGGAAGCGATATTATGATGGAAACAGAGATCGGAGCCATGTAGGGCCACAAGCCAAAGAATGAAGGCAGCTGGAAAAAGCAAAGAAACAGACTGTCCCCTAAAGCTTTCAGGGGAAGCTCAGCCCTGCCAATGCTTTGATTTCAACCCACTGCGACTGATTTAGGACTACTGACCTCCGGAACTACAAGACAATAAATCTGTGTTGTTTTAAGCCATGAAGTTTGTGGTCACTTGTAATAGCGGCAATAGGAAACGAATTTTAGTCCTAAAACACCATTAAAATCATAGTTTCAAAAATCAAAGATGATATAGGGATCATTATCAGGATAAATACTGTTTGAAAGCAAAGATTAAAAAAACTGCCATAAATATTAAGTCATAAGTTTCAACTATCACCAAGATTCAACAAACACGACATTTCAAAGTGAGTTGCAAGATGCAGATTTCTAAAGGAAATGGATATAAAAAGGTTACATGACTCTTTAATCTCTCATCCACCTCCAGAGTCTGGAAAGATCCCATTTTGGAACTAAAGAAAGAGGAATGGGGGGGGGGGTAGTTTTTGAAGAGAACTGTCACTGTGGTCTGAGTATCCGCCACGTGTGTCCACAAAGCATTGAAGTGTGTGTATATATTTTGGGGGTAGGAGAGAGCGCCTGAAACTCATCTCAAACCAGCTGAGAAGAGACTCAACAGGACTACCCAGAAACTTGATCGATGTTTCTGCATTTGGGAGTCATAGAGTGGAACATCCCAATGAAGAGAGCCAGCTTGGCTAGCCCTACTGGTGGGGGCAGTGAAGAGGAGATGGTTGGCGTGGATGGCAGGTGCTCCTACAGGGGCCAAGGATGTGTGTTTCCCCTGGAACAGACATCAAGCGGGAGTGACAGAGAACCAGCATGGGGCTTTGTCCTGAGTCTTTCTCCTTCTGTGGGTTTCCTGTGCTCTCACACCCCGGCCACATGCACAACAATTCTCACACCGGGTGTCTGTGAGTTTTGCCCATATCAAGCAATTCTGTGATGCCACCTGGGTGTCCTACCATTTAACTCATTTCTGACACCATCTACCTGGAGATAGCATCAGATCCCACAGTTTAAGGGCTTGATCCCATTAGACTGACCCTCCACCTACTTCAGATGCCAGTCACAAGTCCAGCTTGCCCACTGTGCTTCTGACCACTCTGTTATAAATAAGAGTTTCCCATGACTCCTCCCCAGGTTTGATTAATTTGCTAGAGCAGCTCACAGAACTCAGAGAAATGCTTACCTACATTTACCAGTTTACTAAAGGATATGATAAAAGACACAGATGAACAGTTAGGGTGAGGTCTGGGAGGGTCTCGAACGCAGTAGCTTCCGTCCCCAGGGGTTTGGGGTACATTACCCTCCCCATTTGTGGAGTATGTGTTCTCAGACCTGGAAGGTCTCTGAACTCCACATGATTAGGATTTTATGGAGGCTTCCTCATGTAGACATGATCAATTATTAATTTCATTTCCAGCCCTTCTCCCCTCTCTGGAGAATGAGGGGTAAACTGAAAATTCCAAACTTCTCACTGGGGTTTGGTCTTTCTAGTGACCAGCCCCCATCCAGGAGCCATCTGGGAGCTTACCCAGAGTTGCCTCATTATAACAAAAGATGCTCCTAGTTCTCTCATCACTTAGGAATTTACAAGCATTTCAGGAGCCCTGTGTCAGGATGGACTCAAAGACCAGTTATGAGAATAAGAGATGCTCCTAGGGCTCTTATCACTTAGGAAATTACAAGGGTTTTAGAAGCTCTGTGCCAGGAACTACTGCAGAGATCAATATACATTTTTTTTCCTCATAAGTTCTTTCCCACAGGACTCCTGGAGGGTAAAGAGTCCCCACTGCAGGAAAGCTGAAGTAATGCTGAATTAAGTAGGGGCTGAGAAAGGAGTGAATGTGGGCTGTACAAGAAGATTGTATCACCAACATCAGGAGAACTGCAGAAAAAAGATCTTGGGAGGCAGAGTGTGGAGGCAAGAGTGTCTTGAAGAACATGTTATAGGCCAATGAGAGCACTGACTGTAGACATTTCCCTGGTCCAAGGAGTGGGAAGCCCACCTTGGACAGTGCCAGTCACATAAGAAACTTCTGGCTCCTCCCCTGACTCCAAACCTGGAGAGGGCAGAAACGGACCAAAGTGGGGGTGGAGGACAAAATCTGAGAGTGGAAACCGACCACACCCTCTTGGCCTTCTTCAGGTTTGGGCAGCCAGCCGAGCTGGGAAAGTGCAAAAGACCATTTCAAACCAAAAGTTCGATTACTGGAAGGGACTGGGAATCAAAATTTCTGAGTTGTGACTGTGTTGAAGAAGAGACCATCTGTTCTCTCACCACTTAGTCATGATCAGAAGAATCAGGAGGCTGCTCAGGGTTCCAGTTTAGGGCAACTTCTAATTCCTTCTAATTAATTTTAAAAAGATAGCGAAAGAGATAAAATAATTTTGTTTTGTGATTGTTTCTCAAGACTTATTCTGGCCAAGACACTGGTTACAGTATGGTTTTCAAAACATATAGAAAGAAAAGGGGAAGGGAAGAAAGAAAAGGAAAGGAAAGGAAAGACGCTAAAATGTTAGTAGAGCTCTTTGGGGTTGGTTAGGTGATGCTTGAGTTTTATTTTTTATTGTCTCCTCCTTCTAATATCTTTACACCATTATAATCAGATAAATAATTCTTACCTGCATCCACCCTCCCATGCAAAACATCCCATTCTTGGTGCCTCCATAGCATCAGGCTTTATTAAAGGACAGTTCCAAAAATCAAAAGGTCTAGGCGGTTGAGGGACTGGAGGAACTCTTCATCCCTCAGTATCACAGTTTCAGGTCAGTGTGTTTACGGGAACTTTCTGTATCTGACCTTGTAGAATCCTTGAAACTGGACTGGGGCTTCATTATAGAAAGAACCCACATACAGTGGGCAGGAAACAACTGAACAATACAATACTGGCAACCAGAAAAATGAGTTGGCAATTTTTAGCTGCATTTCATAAAACCAGGGTGGCATTTGTTAATGGGATACAGAAAACATCAAGAGAGACAAGAACTTCTGGATAACAGAGGGACAAAGAGAGAGAATCTTCTAGGTTAAGCCAGAGTGTTAGAGTAAACTTTCCTATTCATCCCCCTGCAACGACAGCATCCACCACCTTATAGCACAAATGTGGAGGAAGGCTGGCAGAGGCTGAAAAAGAGTTTGGGACATCCCAACCACCAAAAGGATTCTTGAGATGGCAAAGGGCATAACGCGCCTCAAACCCAGCGCTTATCTCATTGTAGGTGCTTCATAAAAGTTCCTTCTCTTCTCTCCCCGAGTCTCCTCCTCCTCCCCAGCCCCCTTCCTAAGCATATGGGCACCTCACTGGGGTGGTTTGGCACCAGATGCCTCCCCATCTCTGCTTTCTTTATTCCATTTCAGACTCTTGGGTGAATTGTCATGCCTGATATGGTTGATTTCAAAGCCAAGTTTAGACGATGTGAATAATTAAAATCATGAAACTCAAACTCTCAAGTGAAACATTTCTGAATCCTGCACACAGAGGAAATTTGAACGTTGAATTGGAAAGCAGATGCCAAACCGCAGCCAAATGAAAAAGGCTACAAATCCAGCATTTTAGGGACCACAGAAAATTAAGCACAGCAGGCAGAAAAGCAGCAAAGTTTATCTTGAGTCTGGGCCAAGAGCAAGCCAGGAGGAAAACAAACAGACAAACAAAAACTCTCGAGCAAAATGTATTATTCAACCAAGGTTTGGTAGATACCCGTTCAACCTTTGAGCTGATCCCCGCTAGGTGATGGTCTGTTTTCCAAGGCTGCTGAGCAGATGAGCATTTGTAGATACAACTCTGCAAGGCCATGCGTCGTCTTTAAATACAATAGTAAATTAAAGGTCTTGGGGGAGACCCAGAATAGTTCACAGAGGGTTCTGTGGTTATCCTGGTGCCTCCGCTCTTTAATTCTGCAAATGCATCCGCTGAAAAACGTAACAAAGATCCCTCCTGACAGACATATGGCTCTTGTGGGATCTAAGAGCTCCTTCCGTCAGACCAGCACACTCACAAGGAAAATACACCCACACTCGTCCGCATACACACACACACAAGCCAAGTTTACTCCAGCTAGGCGAGGGTGCACACACACACACACACATTCTGATACACCAACATGTATATACATATGGGCACACACTAGCCTACACAAGAAATTCAAAAGGGAGTATGGAAATTCAATGTTAAAAATAAAATCCGGCAATTTCCTACTGAGGTAAAAAAAAAAATTAAAAATGTGATCTGAGGGAAAAATCTGATCATAGTTTTAAGTGGTTTTTTCCCCCCTTTGGTTCCACCCATTTTTCAAAGTACTTTGCAAGTGTTTAGCATAATGGCCTCTGATGAAACTGGAAAAAATTCAAACACTTATGCTCTGAAACTTCATTTCCAGAAATACAACTCAGAATGTATATTGGAGCAGGTTCAGGGGTATTAGCAGGGTTTCCCATCTAATAAGGTAAATTCATAAAAAAAAAATCAAATTCATGCATTAAGTTCATTCTCTCCAATGGCTAATGAGAAAGGTAAAAGAGGGAAGATCTCGGCACAGCTGCCAATAATCTTGCTTTAGACAGCTGGTGTCTGTTGTACAGGTAACTACATCAGAAGGTCTACACAACTACCTTTGGAGTAAATTACCCCTTGAGGACCTACTTATTTAACATCCTGGGTGTCTACTCTTTGTCGGTCTCCACTATAGAGGCTGCAGGTCTTCCCTGCAGGAGCTCACTATCCATATGGTTGCACACTCCCCGTCTCATTCAAAATCCTTGCCCTTACCACATTTACCAAAGATGAGAAAGAGGAGTTGCTATTTCCCTACTTGGCAAAAGAGGAAATGGAAGTGAATCACTCTGGAAGTAAGAGGATTCAAAGGCATGTTGGAACTGGCCTAGAAACTCTGTTGGAACAAACTGTCCTTGCACTGGGCTGAGCTCTCTGTACCATGTGCAGTACAGAAATACTCACTTACCAGCTGGAAAACGGCCTGGAAAGTACATGAGTTGCCTTGTTAGGCTTAACCCTGATGGCTACAGCAGAACTTCACAACTCCAAGACTGGCATCATTTTAGAACTAGAACCAACATTTAGCTTTTCCTCCCCTTAATCAACCAGTATGAGATGTTCTGTGGTTGCACTGGCAAAACTGCATAGTACATTTTTTTTTAACTTTTTTTTTTATTCTTATGTTAATCCCCATACATTACATCATTAGTTTTAGATGAAGTGTTCCATGATTCATTGTTTGTGCATAACACCCAGTGCTCCATGCAGAATGTGCCCTCCTCAATACCCACCACCAGGCTAACCCATCCTCCCACCCCCTCCCCTCTAGAACCCTGTTTGTTTTTCAGAGTCTATCGTCTCTCATGGTTCGTCTACCCCTCCGATTTCCCCCGCTTCATTCTTCCCCTCCCACTACCTTCTTCTTCTTCTTTTTTTTTTCTTAACATATATTACATTATTTGTTTCAGAGGTACAGATCTGAGATTCAACAGTCTTGCACAATTCACAGCGCTTACCAGAGCACATACCCTCCCCAGTGTCTATCACCCAGTCACCCCATCCCTCCCACCCCAGCCCCCACTCCAACAACACTCAGTTTGTTTCCTGCGATTAAGAATTCCTCATATCAGTGAGACCATATGATACATGTCTTTCTCTGTTTGACTTATTTCACTCAACATAATACCCTCCAGTTCCATCCACGTCGTTGCAAATGGCAAGATCTCATTCCTTTTGATGGCTGCATAATATTCCATTGTATATATATACCACATCTTCTTTATCCACTCATCTGTCGATGGACATCTTGGCTCTTTCCACAGTTTGGCTATTGTGGACATTGCTGCTATAAACATCGGGGTGCATGTACCCCTTCGGATCCCTACTTTTGTATCTTTGGGGTAAATACCCAGTAGTGCAACTGCTGGATCATATGGTAGCTCTATTTTCAACTTTTTGAGGAACCTCCATACAGTTTTCCAGAGTGGCTGCACCAGCTTGCATTCCCACCAACAGTGTAGGAGGGTTCCCCTTTCTCATAGTACAGTTTTGTTATCAGTGATAACGGGGTGCTTCTGATTTCAGCCTGGGGCCCACTGTGAGGACTTGCAGCAACATTGGTCACTCCGAAGCAAATGGGTGATGGTGGCTGAAGGACTCTGGGCCTTGTGCTCAGTGGGACCCCTGCCTCACATTCTAGAAGATGAAGCTAATGCACCCTACAGACCCCTGTCCTTCTTCTCATGCTTATACAAGATGAAGTCAGACGCTACTGACTCACTTCCTAAGCTAGATCTCACAGAGTACTGTACATCACCAACAGTATCTTCAGTTTAGATGCTTAGTCACCATGTTGCTTAAACATGGCCACCAAAGCCACAACTTGACCACAAACTACTAAATCTATAAGTTCAGTCATAATTTCATTCCTGAGTTCCAGGCTTGTATCTACAACTTCCTGTTGAACATCTTCACTGGAATGTTTACAATCACCACAAACTCAGCATATTAACAAAAGGAAGCTATTTGCCCCAATATCCTTCCCCAACATCAACAAAAATCTATTTTCTGTAGAGCAAGATTCAGGCAACATTTTTCTGTAAAGTGCCAGATAGTCAACTTTTTATAGGTCGTAGGTCTTTGCCACAACTTCCTGACTCTACCATTGTAGTGTGAAAGCAGCCATAGACAATGTGTAAAGGAATGTGTATGGCTGAGTTCCAACAAAACTTTATTAAAAAAAAACAAGGAGTAGACTGTTTTGGAACAATCCATGAACCACCCATTCATAGTCACTCATACTGGAAATTCCTAAGTTATTCTAGATTCCTCTTTTTCTCTAATCTTTTGCACCTGCCAATCATTCACTAAATCTTGCTTCTGTACCTTTTAAAAAAATATGAAATCTCTTTTCTTCCACTCTACCACGAATGCCTTTAGATCAATTACGGTAATTTGTGCTATTTTGAGCATGACCAACTGTTATGGGCAAAAACAAAGCATTATATATATCCACTGACCTTTTTCTCCATTGTTTTTACTTTTTAACTCAACAATAGCCACTTAGGGGTGAGTGAAGAATGAGAAAGACAAGGTCCTTCCCCTGCACAGAGCTTCCATAAAGTAAAAGGAATGTAATTTTAAAGAGTATAAAATACCCCAGTCTCTGAAAGTGGCTTGATTTTGTCTAATATCAAAAAGTTTCCCCAATTTAAAAAGAGAATTTATCAAACATTTATTGAAGAGAAATTAACTACAATTGACCCTTGAACAATGTGGGGGATTAGGGGCACAGAACCGCACCCGCAGGCAGTCAAAAATTTGCATACAACTTTTGACTTCCCCCCCAAAAAACTCAACTACTAATAGCCTACTGTTGACAGGAAGGCTTACTGATAACAAATAATCGATTAACACATATTTTATATGTTATATGCATTATTACTATATATACTTAAAATAAGCTAGAGAAAAGAAAATGTTACTAAGAAAATCATAAGGAAAATACATTCACACTACTATACCATATTTATCGAAAAAATTCATGTATAAGTGGACCTGTGCAGTTCAAACCTGTGTTGTTCAAGGATCAATTGTATTTATATTCTATATTTTCATATAAACCAGTTGTTTAAAGTAAATAAGTATAAAAGCAAAACCATCTTAATTGTTGAAAGAATAAGGTATTCCTTATCCTGTAATAATTTCTGAAGAATGTATTAAAGGATTTGGGAATATTTTTACCTCACCTCTCAACATTTCTGAGTATTCTAAATATCAAGCTTGGTTTGTATTAATGGAAATTGCTAGATAAATTTAATTTACCATAGAAAAGATCATGCTGTTATATTAAATCTAAAACACATTCCCATTTGGGAAGTTAAAACTCCAGTAGTATGAATACAAGGAGAGTGGTGAATAATATTACACAAATCCCATTTTTTATTGCAGATAGACTAGAGTTCCTTCAAAAATGGCAACTGGGATGTTTTGAGATGCAAAGTCATATCATATTAACAGGAAATTGGGTCATTTGAAGTTACAGAAGATAAGAACTGGGGGACCATAATCCCTACATTAAAATAAAAATCTGGGGGCGCCTGGGTGGCTCAGTCGGTTAAGCGACTGCCTTCGGCTCAGGTCATGATCCTGGAGTCCCGGGATCGAGTCCCACATCAGGCTCCCTGCTCTGTGGGGAGCCTGCTTCTCCCTCTCCCCCTCCCCCTGCTTGTGTTCCCTCTCTCGCTGTGTCTCTCTCTGTCAAATAAATAAATAAAATCTTTAAAAAATAAATAAATAAATAAAAATCTGGGATAGCTAGATAGCTATAGTTTGATATTTTATATACAGTATTATATGTAATATATAATATATAACATAATACATACAACTATCTATAAACATAATTATAAATAGTATATAAATGGAATATAATAAAGTTTTATAATATATAAAATATATAAAAATATGTGTGTATATATATATGAAATACACATATTTTATGAAATATATATATACACACATATATACATATATACATACTTATATATAGGATTACATATATATGATTACATTTATCTTTTTTTTTTATTAAAGATTTATTTATTTATTTTGAGAGAGCGAGAATGAGAGAGAGAGTACATGAGTGGGGGAGGGTCAGAGGGAGAAGCAGACTCCCCGCCGAGCAGGGAGCCCGATGCGGGACTGGATCCCGGGACTCCGGGATCATGACCTGAGCCAAAGGCAGTCACTTAACCAACTGAGCCACCCAGGCGCCCCTGATTACATTTATCTTAAACTGTAGCACCAAGAAGGACAGCTCTGGAAGGGAGATTCAACTCAAGAGAGACCCTTCCACAGTCAGAGCTGTCTATAAATGGCCTGGCCTTCCTTGGGTGGGAGCTGTTAGATAGAGTTGCACATGAGAGGCTGCATGGCTTCCCGGTAGGACTCCATAACAAGGATACCATCCTTGGCAGGGAGTTGGCCTTGTATGGCCCTGAGGCCCTGACTGCCCTGAGAGTCTACGAGGTCTTTAAAGAAGTCCTTATGTGTAAAAGCATTACGTGACTGTACAGATCTCTTTCACCCAGAAATAGCATGCAAATAATAATGGGCTAGTGCTCCAATGGAGGAAGCATTCAGCAAATATTGTGAAATGTTGTGTTGGCTGGAAAAGTAGGAGTACATGCTTAATGCTCACAATGGCATTTTTTCATGGAGGCAAAAGAATAGATTCTAAGTTCCAACCTTGGTTCCAGGGATGTTTCCTAGCATGTGATCATTGAGAGAGAGAGTAAAACAGGTAAGTTGATTGTGTTAGCTTTGGAATCACACTGAGTTCAAATCCTGCCTCCAGAATTTACTTGATATGGGAACTTGAGTATATTACTGTCAATGGTAGACTATGTTTGTTCAATATATTCCCTGGGCCTTCCCTGCTGGAGTATCTTATTACCTGCCTCGTCAGTGTCAGTCTTGGCCATGTCATTTGCTTTGGTCAATGAAGTTGAGAGGAAGTAGCCTGTGTCCCTTCTCAATCTGTAGCTTTAAGAGCCATTGCATATTGTACCTTCACGATATTCCATCTGCCAGGACACAGCTCAGTTGCAGATAAGGGCTACTCTTTTTTTTTTTTTTAAGATTTTATTTATTTATTTGACAGAGAGAGAGATAGCGAGAGCACAAACACAAGCAGGGGGAGTAGGAGAGGAAGAAGCAGGCTTCTCACTGAGCAGGGAGCCTGATGTGGGGCTCGATCCCTGGACCCTGGGATCATGACCTGAGCCCAAGGCAGGCGCTTAACGACTAAGCCACCGAGGCACGCAAGGGCTACTCTTTCGATGTGGTTCCCTCCCCTCCAAAGAAAGAACTAACATCAAGTGACAATGCACACACAACATGAGGGAGAAATAAGGCTTTACTGTTGTAAGTTAGTGAGAACTGGGGTTGCTTGTTACTACAGTATCACTTAGGTTATGCTGTTTAACATACTATTTTTGAAAACCACTCTGTTTACCTCTCTGTAAAATGAGGATGTTGAAAAATATATTTTAGAAAAGTGTTGGAGTAAATGAGTTCACTCATGAAAATTACTTGGAACCATGTCTGACATACGATGAGGACTAAATACATGGTAATTATCATTGTAATTTAACTACACAAAAATACTGAGGTTAATGCCTACAACTTCTCAGTGCATGTTTTGCAATTATTGCCTGATACACCAGGAATGATCATCAGTAACAAGGAAGATCCCACTGATAGTTAAATTTAGCCAGACAGTCCTGAACTATCTTTTACAAAACACATTTCATCACAGAGAAATAATGCGTGGAGGCAGTGGGTGCCACCACCATGCTGGGAATGAAGAAACCAGGCTTTAGAACTTTCCACCACTGGGCTTCAGCTTCCTCCTCTTTGAATCAGGGGGTTGGACTAGATAGCTTCCAATGGCCTGGCAGCTTGCATATCCAATGACATTCTCACAGAATACATTTCAACGTTACAAGCGACACATTCAGAGAATGAAATTGTAGAAGGCGGCCCTGAGGTACATTTGTTTATTCCGGTTCAGCAGTGGTAGAAATTTGAATTCCAGGTGTCCAAGCAAAGTTCTGGAACCCAGAAAGTCTCTGTAGCATACCCAGGAGATGCCCTGCCTTTCATGGGCTCCCAAGCCTTGCAGGGGATGGCAGGCCAAGAGCCAGGCCTTTGTATTCCAGCTTTGTTGACATTTTGTGGCCGAGTCCTATGGGAACTCTAGATGACATGTTTAACAAACATATTCCACTCATTTGTGTCCCCAAAGCACTGGCATGTGGGTACCAATCCAACACCTGCCACAGAGGGACAGATCAAACTCAAAAGGCCTCTGACATCTCCAATGTTTATTGCTATGATTTCATAGTCAGTCTCTGAGAGTTCATACAATCGCTGAGTGGCCAAGTTTTTAGCCACACTTGAAACGAGAGAAACTTCCCCTTAAGAACTTCAGTTTAAAAGATATAAGACAACCTACAGTGCTAAGTTTGTGGTGGAAAATGGCTTATGAAAACACTGCTGGTGGTAGTATAAATTGATAAAAACTTTTCTGGAAAGCAATTTTACAGTATCTACCAAGAACAGCAAAATAGTTCATTTCATTAGACCGCGTGACTCAACTCCAGGAAATTTATTTTAAGGAACTAGTTCCCTAAAAGGGTAGGGGCAGAAGAAACTAAATACAAAACTAAATTTATTGCAGTGACTTCCATAATAGTGAAAAGTTAGAAAGAACTTCAAAGCCCACAAAGAAGAAACTGGTTAAATAAATGGTACTATATCCCCTCAACTGAATTTGATGTGGCAAGTAAAATTATCTTTTAAAATAAGACATATTCACAGGAAGTGTCAATGGCATAGGGTTAGGGGAAGAAAGCCAGATATACCATGACTCTATATGAAAAAGGAACCGTTAATGTGCTTGATTCACTAAAATGGTGAAATAATTAGTGATTTTTTTGTATTCCTTTGTTGATTGCTGACATGGTTATATGATTGAATATTCCAGAACTAAGTCTCCATAGGTTTGAAAATATCCGAGAAGAGTCACACCATTCTACTCTTTTTTTTAAATCTTTTTTTAAAGATGTAATTTATTTATTTGGAGAACACAAGCGGGGGGGAGGGGCAGAGGGAGGGGGGGGCAGGGGAGAGAGAGAAGCAGACTCCCCACTAAGTGGGAAGCCTGATTCGGGGCTCGATCCTAGGACTTGGAGATCATGACCTGAGCCAAAGGCAGCTGCTTAACCCACTGAGCCACCCACATGCCCCACACCATTCTATGCTTATATTCAATTTGTTCTTTTTTCCACCTTATTCAAGCTTATACTTTTTTTCTTTCTCTAGGGAGGAAAAAAATTTTAGTACTATATGGAAAGTAGTATAGACCTATGGTTTTTCTATGCATTTGGTGTTTTTGGAAGAGAATGGATGTTGACTTTCATGAATTTATTTGTAAATAAATTGCAGTTTAATTGCAATGCAATTTGAGCACTTTTTAAAAATCCACAGCCAAGGCAAAATGGTCATGATTTACAAAATGTATAAAAACCTCTTCTTTTTCACTTATAAAGCCAATGCTTGTATAAAAAGCAGCCTGGGAAACATCACACAGGCAAAAGGAACCATCAAATAAAAGCAAATTGTGTCGCATTATCCTGGGCTGACCATTACTTTCCATCTGGTATGAAGAAGGCAACTCTGGCCAAAAGCGATTTCACTGGCCAAGACATCCTCACAGGGCACTGCTTTTCCAGGCAGCCTTGTTCAGCCTGTGCTTGCCTCTTACAATTCAAGGCCCTCTTTTTCCCTTTTCTGCCAATCCCCGCTTCCTGAAACAAATCCTCAGTTTCACTTTGGAGCCGAGATTCCCATTCCCCCTGCCAAGAAACCTGTGAGAGCGATGCTTTTATCTCTGAAGGAATGTGCTTGTGCAGGAAGCCAACACCCATCAGAGTAACATTGACTCAGGTCTATTCAAATGTGCTAATGCTCCGAGAAGGTGTGGTGCTGGTGGAAGGACTTTCTAGGGTACACAGACAGGGAGTTAAGATCTCGGTTCTGCTCGTTGCTTGGTTTTACAACCTTCCCCAAAGTCAGTCATGTTCTCTGAGCCTTAGTTTCTTCTTTTGTAAAATGGGGATCATTTCAACCACGTTGCCATGATGATTAAACAAGATAACTTATGCAAAGCATGTGACACATAGTAAATACTCAATAAGTGCTCTCTATTATTATTATCTTAGGTATTTCATTTAGCAAGAATAACTGGGGCAATCTACCTGTTAGTATGTGAGTCAACCCATATGATTAAAAAAATTGAACACTGTATCATTGCTTCATTTTGATTTTTCTTTTTTCCCCCCTAGTGACTCTCATTTGGCAGTGCCTAGCTCTTGATATAACGTACCTATGTTGGAAGTTGCAAGGGCAAATAGGTAGAGAAGGAGGATAAGAAATAATAAGAGGTGGAGGTGTGGACTAGGCAGTTTGTAATTTATCAGCAAGAAGACATGTAACTCGATTTTTATTTTTTAAGTGATTATACAACTAAATAAATACCACTGTGATGAAGAAATGTTTTCGCTGGCTTTGTGACACTTAATACTTTCAGATGTCCTTTAATTTTGGCCTTTGAGTGTTACATCTAAAGAGACAGCCTTGATGCAGCCATTACTTTTATATGTGAATGCATTTAGGCTGCCCATTATTCAATGCTCCTTCCACTGGGGGATGGGAGAGGGAAATCCCATTGCGTGTCTCCTTGATGGTAAATGAAGGGCAATCTCCTCTCTCCCTTTGGCAGCCAGGGCACAGGCACATCCTACACTGAGGCAAAGATACATTCCCACTAGGAAGTGAGAATCAGAACCAAGAAATGCCAAAAAGAAGCAAAGTTGGAACTGATGGTGGTGTCATGTAGCAGCCATGGTGCCCAAGTTCAGTGTCCAACGGTGGCGGTGATGAGCTGCAGGGCAAAGCACTGTCTAACACAGTGGTGTGTGCTCCTGGTCAGACTGCCATTGCTGCCCAGCCTCCAGACCCTCTTTGAATCTTATCCATTTGCCAACCCTACCTCTTCAAGCTTCCAGGAATTACAAAAACTCTCTTTTATCCCGAGAGAGTTGGGTGCTATTGCTTGCAACCGAGAAGTCTGGTTGGCACACCATTTCTCCCCTGAACCACCTCTAACACCTGTGTCTTCATTCTCCGTGGATCCTGTTCAACCCAGATTCTTTATATATCATCTCCAGCCAGGTCTCAGATTTCAGTCTCCATTGGCCTCTCCTCTTGAAAACTGTTGGTGATAAGGACCTTGTGCAGGATGTTGGGGGTGGGTGTTGAATAGGATAATTAATTTTAATGTTGATCTTTAATTGTGTTTGTGCTTTTTGTAGACCTAACAGGCTGCTTGGCCCTATGTCTCTTTGCTTGCGCTGTTGTGTTTTGCCTCTGCCCATCTGTTTATGGTCCTTAATTTCTACTATGCACATCATGTTTGGTGTGTACTAGGGTTTAATTGTGTATACTAAGGCTAGAGTTAAATTCTTTTAGGGTATTTAATGTACTGTGCTGTTATACATTTGTAAACACAGTTCTCATAACGTTTGGGTTAGTTTTGTTTCATTTTTGCAGAATTCAGCCATGGTGTGGTATCCACCAAGTACGGTCACCCTGCCAGAAGTGAACTTCAGGCTTGTCAATAAACATAAAAACCACAATTCAAATTGTCTGATTGACATGATGATCCAAGTGGAGCCTTTCAGGAATGCAACTGGTTGTAATGTAGTGGAAAATGACTCTTAGAGGCACTATCTAAATTTTCTACCTTGTTCTATAAACTGGGGCCTACTATTCATTCATAAATACTAGGAAGTAGCTCCTCCGCCCTTAATTCCACATCTCCCACACCTACCCGCAAACCCAGGGAGTAGGAAAGCCTTCTCTGGGCAGTCTCAGCTTTCTTCTCTGCGTGTGTGTGTGTGTGTGTGTGTGTTATGCTTTACTTTTGCTTCCAAGTGGAAGTATATCTGATTTGGAGCCCAAAAGCATCTCTGGAGACCCAAGTCTCTCTGTCTTTACTTTGAGGCCTTTCAGGTAGGCAGCGGCCATGTTCCTTGAGGCTAAGCTGGCTGGTTAAGTAAGCCTGTTTATTGAACTAAGGCAACTCATTCCAAAGTTGAGATTTGAGGACAAGGAGGAGGAAGCTTGCTCAAACCACATTCTCTGATCCAGCATTACTAGCAAAAATAGTTATTTTTATCACCATCGTTCTGATTTCTCTCTCAACTGGTTTCAAGTGCACTGTGTGTGTGTGTGTGTGTGTGTGTGTCTGGTGAAGTTGGAAGAGGTATAGAGTAAGATGCAAGTAGTTTCCATGTATTAGACCCCAACTGTGGGTAGAACTTCACAGAAGTCATTCCAAACGAAGAGAGAGAAAATTTGTTCTTTCTCTGAAATGCCAAAAATTTTATTCTATCTCCTTGCATCATTTGGGTTGCAAGATGACTTCTCTCAAAGGACACATATTACGTTGTTTATTTGACATTTGTTTAGTGCTTGTCTATACCAGGCACTGAAGTGGACACTACGGCCATCCCTCAGAATACAAAGATGGATGCAAGTGGCAAGGGATGGATGGAGCTGAGAAGGAAGAAGGGGCCACATTATGAAAGACCTTAAGGAAAGTGCTAAGGAATGTAGGCATGACCTGGAAGTTACTCGCTACCCGTTATCTCAGCCACCTACTTATCAAAGCAAGTCTGCAGCCTGTAGCATGGCCCCAAGCTGACCCTCAGAGCCCTGGGACTTGACAGAGTCACTTACGGGCCAGTGTGAGGAATAGGCCAAGTAGAAGGGCTCTGGGTCCCACCAACTCTAATCAGGACACTTCCACATTCACCTGAGTTGTATACTTATACATTACATAAGAATTCTTCTGAAGAAAGGGCATTTCAGCTAAAACTAGATTAAAAAACCAAACTTATTTTTTAAAGATAAAATTACAATTTTCAATACTCCTATTGAGGACCCTGCTGCAAGTACCTGACACTAAAGACCCAACTAATTTTGTGTGTGGATGTTGATCTCAATTTGCATTTCTAGGTGTACAAGAAATACCACACTTCTGTTTTTAAATCAAACTGAATATGACTCTGAATGGTCATTCTACCAGGGCAGCAGGAAGTCAATCTCAGTTATGAGGGGTAGTCCCTTTCTTCCCCCAAGGCCACATCAAAATCTAAGAGCCTTCTTCAGTGCACCCAAAAGAGGAGGGCTCTCTAATTCCTAGTCCATCATGGTCATCATGAATGTCTTCAGTAAGCCTGAAGCAGCCCCTTGACATCTAGCTGCTTCCATGTCATATGTGTGGAACTCTTTGCCACTCCAGTGCCCAGAATCCTGCCTTCTATGTACACCAAGAAGCCAACCATGCTCAGGTTTGATCAACTTCCTAGAGAACAAAACAGGACAGGGCATGAGCCTGAGCTAATCATTGTGGCCACAGCCTTTCTTCATCTCTGAGATGCCCTACCCACTCTGTTCATATTTTCCATCTCCTCTCAAGGACGCCAAGCATAATGCCTTCAGTTAAGGCTTTAGCAAAAGGCTATTTTCTACATTGCAAAATAGTATGAAATGTGAAATTAATTAAAACTTGCTACCTACTTAGATGTCAAAGAAAACTAAGGAATATCATCATAGGTTGACACTTCAATAGTACAAAATGCAGGGGTTTGTTTTTAAATCACTGTATAAATCACCGATTTTGTCTTTCTAATTGCTGACTCCTCTTCCTGGCAAATAACAATTCTGAATAACTAAAGAAATTACTTTGCTCAGCTTTTAGTCACCCCAGGGACTTGTGACCTTTTCCATTTTAAACAGAGACAGAAGTCAACTACCCAAGGGCAGTCTTCACAGAAGCTCCCTGGAAGAGGACCAAACATAGCATTGACTTTGTAGTGTGGGAAGGGGTTTCTCTTTCCTTCTGACCCTGGTCTCTAGACAGGTGACTCTGAAAGTCTCTATTGTCATTCTAGTTCTTCATAGTCTGTGTGGGAATTCAGCCAGGTTCGCCAGTCACTGATCTCTTCTTCACTGGCATGGGGGGCTAGAGTTCTTGGCTGGGAAAAGGGGTGCACTGGGAATGGCCCATCTGCAGAAGTGTAAACCCGAGGATGATTTAAAAGCTCCATTAAGAGCCAAACCAAAGCACCGGCACAAGCCGGGCAGACAGAAGGAAACCAGGTACAAGAAAAAGCCAGAAATAACACCAGAACAGAATGAGCAGCTTCATAGTGTTCATTACCTTTTGATGCAAGGGTGTGGGTTGGCTGTGAATGTTATAGTAACAGGATCCTGACTGGGGCGGTGCGGGTAGGGGTGGGGGGAAGGCCGACAACTCCCAGGACAGCTACAGCTTGGCTTTAGTCACAGCTCAGGTGTCATAAGTCCTGTCATCTTGGACATCAACAACATCCAAGAGTGTCCTCATCCCCTCTTGGTCCTTGTCCTACTTTTCACTCCACCTAATGGAGGTGGGGCAAATTACCTGGCTGGTAGGCCACAGCCATTAATCTCAACTAGTGGAGCAGCTTCTCTCAAATATCTTAAAATTTTTAGATTGTCTCTTTCTCCTTCCCTCTCCCCATGGACCAGTGGGAAGGAGGCCTATAGTCAGACAAATGCTTTCCCCTCCTTAAAGATCTAGGCTCTAAGAACACCATGAGAGAAGAGTAGAGAATGAATTACCAGTGGTTTCCAGCAAACCCCAGGGATTGATAGAAGTGCCAAGATCATCAATAAATGGTAGCTGCAATATTGTCACATATGACTCTGTTAGTCATTTTCAATGACAGGCCCCAAAGGCAACATTAGGACAAGGAACACATGATTTCTGAAGAAACACAGGAAATTCATATATATTAACTATCTTCTATGTGCCAGGATCTCTATCTACATTGCCTCATTTAAACCTTAAAACATCCCTGCAAAATAAGCATTATCTCCATTTTTACAAAGGATGAGATAGGTGGTTTGCCCAATGTCACCTTTTGGTAAATAGTAGAGCTGGAAATTGATGCCCAGTACTTCTGGCTCTTTCTAGTACACTGTGCTCCAGGAGGAGACCATCTGAAGGGGGCTGGCTATCATTTTGATATCTACATTCAGATTTATGGGTTAAAAAAAATCAGTCCTATTGCCAATACTCTATATATAGTCATCCTTAATAGAAATTTTCTAAGTATAGCAAAGAGCCTGGAAATGCATGGACCAAACAACTCATCATCAAATATCAAGTCAAAATGGGAGCTTATTATATTTCTCTAAAAAAGAGAGAGAGAGAGAGAGAGAGAAGGTGATTATATGGCTGCCTATTTATTCCTCAAACCCCATTTTGACAGTTGTCTTTGAAGTTGGTGCAGAGTACTTTTAGAAAAACCCCAAATTGCTCCAGCCTTGGTTCAAGGTTGACAACGGGATAGAAACAGACAGCAAGGCAGGACTTAAGTGGTCAGCATTCCCGCTGCTGGGGTGTATATAGCCCAACAGCTCATCCATGGCCTGCTAGAAAGATGGCATCATGACCTTAATGCTTTATTTCAACCTCCAGAACCATAGGAACTCATGAGTGCAGAATAGAAAACACTACCAGAGAGAGTTCTCCAGAGCCCTGCATAGAACTCTTTGGCCTATATGAAATTACAGGCAGCCAGAGCTGCCGAAGGTACCCAGAGAAGAGTGTCAGCATCTTCCCTAGGAGTTTAGAATACTCACATTTTCATCTCATATCAAACCAGGTCTACAGTGGGAGCTTGAAGAACCTAGAAGTGATTCATTTCATTCATTCATTCATTCATTCATTCATTCATTCATTCATTCATTCATTCATTTTTCCTATACTTCTGGAGCACGTGTTTGTGCCAGCTTCTGGAAATTCTGAGATTGCAATAAACAATATAGATGAGCAATGTATAGTCCCTGTCTTGAGTGCCCAGCACATAGTAGGTACTCAGTAATTATTTTCTAATGAAAGAATGCTCTTGAAAGACCCATTTAAAAGAGAACACATAAGTACATGCTACTGTACTGCTATCATGGGATTATATGCAAAGTACTGCAGTGTTCCAGAGAAAACCACTGAAAGGAAAAACCGCTTGATCTGGGTTCTGAAGGACAAACAGGAGTTTGAAAAATGTGTAAGAGGAGAGAAGAAATCCAGATAAGGGAAATAATATGCACATAGACATGGAGATGGGGAAAAAGATGGTGTGTTTGCAGGCCCACCAGCATCCCTGTGACACAGGATTACACATGCATGGGGGTGGATGAGGTATGCAGGGGTTGAAGCTGAAGAAACCAGCAGGGGCATACCTTGCTAAGCTGAACAGCCTGGACTTAACTTGTAGGCAACAGGGTAGGGAGGAATCCTGACCAACATTATTTTTAGGAGTGTAGCTTCTGAGCAAACAGGGATGACTCAGCATAATCTGTTAGTGTTCCCAGGAGCCATGCTCAGCCCTCTTCTTGTGCCGGTGGGTGGGCATGATGTCTCTGGGCAGGAAGACCACCCGCCTGGTGTCACTGCACACACATCTGACTTCCATGGGGATTTTTCTAAGCCCCATGGCATGAGGAAAGCTTATTCAGAAATCTGGAAGGCAAAATTCTCCCATGCTTTCACTCACACTTTTGTTCTTTCCCCCCATTTGGCTCACATTCTTTTATTATTACAGTCACAGGATTACTTCTCTCTGTCGCTTTTTTAGTTATGCAACAGAAAAACCATCACCTTGAACGTCTCTTTCTCTGATTGGCAGATAATTCCACCCACACTTGAAAGCCTAGTCAAATGCCACCATGCATTTTGTCCAGCAAATGTTTAACCTGAGCCCTGCAGCAAAAGTGAGCCATTTTCATCTGAACTTCATGTGGGACCCTTCCATCAGCTACTCTACACTCCCCTCCTTCCAGACTCATTACAGGGATTAGTCTCCTGATCACACCTCCCGGATCCCACCTCCATCCCACATTTACCCTGGCATCCTGCATGCTGACTCAAACCTAAATTAGAGGTAGCAGAAACATGAGCGGCAAGAAACACATAGAATATAATAGAATAAGTGCAAAAAGTAGCAAACATTTATTCAGTGCTAACTCTGAGCCAGCCACTGCTCTTAAGGATTTTCATATTTATTAACTCATAATGGGATAGACAGCAACAGAGAGGCTCAGCCACAGGGCCTGCACAGGAAGAGGAGGATAGAAGGAAGAGGGAGGCTGCTGCCGAGAGAAATGCAGGTTTTTCCGCTTGCTATCACTGCCACAGAGTCTACTCAAGTGTCTGCCCAATAAATGGTATCCCAAGGATTTTGTTTCCAGTGCTTCTGTTCTCATGCTCATTCCTCTTCCCTAACAGAATCTGCAAGGAAGGGGGAATCTCAACCTTCCTACTCAAGGAGGTTTATTCTGTTAGAAGGGCATCAAATACCTCATAACCACTGTGTGAGGAAGACTTTAGCAAGCCCCATCTCTTTAAAATAAATCTTAGGAGCACCTGAGTGGCTCAGTCTGTTAAGCGTCTGCCTTCAACTCAGGTCATGATGTCCGGGTCCTGGGATCAAGCCCCTCATAGGGCTCCCTGCTCAGCAGAGAGTCTGCTTCTCTTTCTCTCTCTCTCTGCCCCTCCCCTCTGCTCATTTTCTCTCTCTCCCCCCTCAAATAAATAAATAAAAATCTTTAAAATAAATCTTGAGGGCAAGAGGAACCATTGAAGGTGTTGGAATAGGGAATAACATAATCCAGGTGGTGTTTTAGGATTTGTGGCAGAGGGTTTTAGGTTCCCCCTGAACTTCTGGCTTCACATGCTGGTGGAACTTTCTAAAGGAGAGCCATAAAGGATAAGAACACAATCACAGCTGCTCAGGAGAAGAGCATTGTGCACAGAGTCACAGTTGGCATCACACCTGTGCTCCAGTGAGAATTTAAAAGACTTTGAACATCTTGAACCGACACCAGTCTGCTCCCTCCCCTCCCCACCCCACCACCTTTCACCAGGCCAGTAATCAATGAGAGGGAACCAGCAATTTGCCAGCTCACTGAATGCTTGACATGGAATTGTAGAATTTCCTTTGTGCCCTCTCCATCCCACCCTATACGTTCTTGTCTTCATATCCTACAGCCATGCCGCCATCTTCCTGGGCACCCAGTTATAATGACCCGATAGGACCTATTGACTATCCCTTCATTTGCAACCTTTCTGACTGTTCCTCCTTTCCTGGCCATCCCTCCTCCTTCTTTAGGCATTCATTCAACAAAACACTATTTAGCACTCACTATGTACTAAGCACTCTGCTAAGAAATGAGGCTACAACTGTGAAAGTGCTCCCTAGAGTTTCTGACCTCATGGAGCTGATGAAGAAGAGGAAAGTAAACAGACAAATAAACATGTGAAAGGGATCTTGACAAGGAAGAACTAGGAGGTACGGAGGCAGAAAGCCATTCTAACATGTTACCAACTGCCAAGGACAAAAGGACCACAGAAATCACAAAGTTCAGATGAAAACTCAGCAGATGCCATGAATGTGGGTATAAATTTCATAGTAATTTCCCTTGAAGAGGCACAAAGTTGTAACTTTATTTGAATGAAATTTAATTAAAATCACAATAAATTTAGTAGCTCCTTTATCTAAATTTGGCCAATTCAAGATAAAAACTTGGTCACTTAAGGTTTTCTCCTCCTTTTTCTCCCCCCTTCCTTTCCCAGCATAATCTAAGTTGGGGTAAAGATGGAGAAGTGGTGGGGAATCGCCTAGCACTGGTGTGGAGCCATGCCTCAGCCTCAGCCATGCTTCTGTTCCTCCCCTGCCTCTCCTATCACCCACTTGCCACCATGTTGCCAGGTCCACCCTTATGACAACTGGGTCCCTCCTCTGAGTTTCCTCTTCACTCCATCCTTTTAGAGCTCCAGACTCTACCTTTCTAGATTCTCTACCTCCAGAGGCTATAAAACATAATTAACACTCAATCTCTCTTCCTAAAGAGAGATTACTTTACATGCAGAGAAACTGATCTTCCCCTTGTCTCTTAACATCTCCTCTCCATTCCAGATCCAAGGTTTTATATTTGAATAACCAGTGGCCTCGTCAAAATATATTTATAACAAAACATCAGTATTCCTCCAAAGATGATGAACTCTGCTAAAATACATAAATAGGTACAGCTCTTTAAAAATGAACCTTTTTACCTTTTGTCCTGCTACATATAAAAAGGTGAAGTCCAAATCTATTCTCTTCCCCCTGAACTTTGTAGCCCTCTAAGCAACAAGCCCACTTTTCAGGCTTCTTGGATTTATTGAGACTTGTTTTGCAGTCTAACATGTGATCTGTCCTGAAAAATGTTCCATGCGCACTTGAAAAGAATGTGTATTCTGTGGTTTTGGGATGAAACTTTCTTATATATCTATTAAGTCCATCTGGTCTACTGTGTCATTGAAGGCCAATGTTTTCTTATCGATTTTCTGTCTGGATGATCTATCCATTGGTGTAAGTGGGATATTAAAGTCCCCTACTATTATAGTATTACTGTTAATTTCTCCCATTATGTCTGTTAAGAATTCGCTTTATATATTTAGGTGCTTCTATGTTGGGTGCATAGATATTTACAAATGTTGTATCTTCTTTTTCGGTTGACTCATTTATCACTATGTAATGTCTTTGTCTTTTGTTACATTCTTTGTTTTAAAGTTTATTTTATCTAATATGAGTATTGTTACATCAGTTTTCTTTTCACTTCTATTTGCATGGAATATCTTTTTCCATCCCTTCACTTTCAGTCTGTGTGTGTCTTTAGACCTGAAGCGAGTCTCATAGGCAGCATATAGATGGGTCTCGTTTCATTATCCATTCAGCGACCCTGTATCTTTTGATTGGAGCATATAGTCTATTTACATTTAAAGTAATTGTTGATAGGGGTGCCTGGGTGGCTCAGTCGGTTAAGCGTCTGACTCTCGATTTTGGCTCAGGTTACAATTTCAGGGTTGTGAGATTGAGCTGGGCATGGAGCCTGCTTAAGATTCTTTCTCTCCCTCAGCCTCTGCCCCTCCCCCTGCTTGTGCTCTCCTCTCTATATATAAAAAAATAAAAATTTAAAAATTTTAAAAAATAAAGTAATTATTGATAAGTATGTAATTATTGCCATTTTGTTCACTGTTTTCTGATTGTTTTTGTAGTTCTTCCCTATTCCTTTCTTCTTCTCTTGGTCTCTTCTCTTGTGGTTTGATGGTTTTCTTTAGTGTCATGTTTGGATTCCTCTCTCTATTTTTTGTGTATCTATTGTAGGTTTTTGGTTTGTGGTTACCATGAGGTTCATATATATCAACCTACATATACAGCAGTCTATTTTAAGCTGATAGTCATTTAAGTTCAAACACATTCTAAAAGGACTACATTTTTACTACCTCTTACCATGTTTTATGTTTTTGATATTGATATTTTGTATCTTTATTTTGTGTATTTTTATTTTGTGTATCCCTTAACATCTTATTGTAGCTATAGTTGATTTTATTATTTTTGTCTTTTAATCTCCATACTATCTTTTTTCTTTTTAAGATTTTTTAAAGTAATCTCTATACCCAACATAGGACTCAAACTCACAACCCTGAGATCAAGAGTTGCAGGCTCTACTGACTGAGCCAGCCAGGTACCCCATAACCTTCATACTATATTCTAAGCGGCTGATCCACTGCCTTTACTATATATTTGCCTTTACCAGAGAGATTTTCTTTTTCATATATTTTCTTATTTCCAGGTATGGCCTTTTCTACTTCTGTCCCTTTAACATTTCTTGTAGGGCCAGTTTAATGATGATGAACTCCTTTAGTTTTTCCTTGTCTGGGAAACTGTTTCTCTCTCCTTTAATTCTGAACAATAAGCTGGCTGTGTAGAGTACTCTTGACTGTAAGTTTTTCCCTCTCAATGCTTTACATATATCGGGTCACTCCCTTCCAGCCTGCAAAGTTTCTGCTGAAAAATCAGTTGATAGTCTTAAGAGGTTTCCTTTACTTGTGACTATTTGTTTTTCTCTTCCTGCCTTTAAGATTTTCTCTTTATCTTTAACCTTTGCCATTTTAATTATATGTTTTGGTGTGGGTCTACTTGAGTTCATCTTGTTTGGAACTCCCTAGGCTTCCTGGACCTGAATGTCTGTTTCTCTCCCCTGGTTAGGAAAGTTTTCAGCCATTATTTACTCAAATATGTTTTTCCCCCCTTCTCTCTCTCTTCTCCTTCTGAGACCCCTATATTGTGAATGTTAGTATGCTTGATGTTGTCCCGGAGATCCCATACACCACCCTCATTTTTAAAAAATTCTTTTTTCTTTTTGCTCTTCTAATTGGGCAATTTTACTATTCTGTCTTCCAGATTACTCATCTGTTCTTTGTATCCTCTATCTGCTGTTGATTTCCTCTAGTGTATTTTTCATTCCAGTCATTGTATTCTTTGGCTCTGTGTTCTTTCTTACAGTTTATAATACTTTGTTGAAGTTCTCATTATGTTCATCCATTCTTCTCTTGAGTTCAGTGAGCATCTTTATGACCATTACTTTGAACTCTTTATCAGGTAAATTGCTTATCTCCATTTCATTAGGATTTTTTTCTTGTGAAGTTTTATCTTGTTCTTTTGTTTGAAACATATTCCTCTGTCCTCATTTTGTTGGATTATTTGTGTTTGTTTCTATGAATTAGGTGGAACAGCTACCTCTGCCAATCTTGAAGGAGTGGCCTGAGGTAGGCACATGCCCTGTGTGGACTGCATGTGCCTGGCAGCTTTGGCTGGCCAGATGGAGCTGGAGTGGGTGTAGGCCGGGGGGGGGGGGGGTCCCAAGGCATGCTGCATAAGATTCACCTTGGCAGGTTGGCCAGAGCTCGAGCAAGTGCCCAACAGAGGGTTCTAGGGCACTCTGCACTGGGGCTGCCATGGCAGGATGGCTGGAGTATGATGGGGGTCTTGGGGTGCTCTGCTGGGGCCACCCTGGTGGGACAGCTGGATCTGGAGTGACAGCCTACTTTTCTACAGAGGGATTTTCATGTCAGTTGTTTGTTCAGTTTCCCCAGGTTCCAAGGTGATAAAAAAATGTTGCATGAATTATGGGAGTAAATTTGCCTACAGATCCTTAACAATGGTTATGAAAGCCCTTCATCCCACATAGACTATTTTGCATTTTTCCAGTGGTACATGTTTTACCAGTTGTGCCATTATCATAATAAATTCAAAATATAAATATCAAGGACTTGGGGGGGCCATATGACCTCTGGATTACCCATGCCTGTGTTCCTTCTTTAGCACAGAAAATGGAGAGTAAGCTCTCTCATTATTTTAAGAGAGTATGTTTTCAGGGGTCCATTTCCTTAAAAAGCTAAAGATCAGTCAACAACAAATAGAGAACCCCAGACATGTATGTCTATGGTTAGTCTTATGGTTAGTTTAAAAACAGAAGGGACCCTTCCTTTCCATATATATCCTCTCGCAACCACACTCAGGCTTCCAAATATATCCACTGATTGAATTCCAAGAGACGTGTTCTACTCCAGTCCCACCAATTTAATATGTATTCAATCTGAACAGGTTATGCTGGACGTGGGTAATTTGAGGTGGAGAGCTGCTTGTAAGGAAGGCTCTGGGGTGGAAAGGAACCTAAAGCCAAGGTCAAATAGGAAGGATGTTACACGAGGCAGCCTAAGGCAGCTTGGCCAGGTTATCAGGGTTTCCAGCAGGAAACAAAAAGCTCTTTGGGCATCAGGACAGGAACAGAACAGCAGAGCATGTAGGGAAATCATTGATATGTGCGAGATATGAATAGCTGATGAGGAAGGCACCAGGGTAAAGGCACCTTGCTGAGCTCCACAGGGCACTGGTATAATGTTGGTACTACTGAATGCATTCTGCTTGGGTACCTTCCCTCTAGGATCCAGGCTGACACATGGCCTCTCCTGAAGGCATATGGAAAGGCCAGTCCAACTTTCCACTCAAGAAGTAGAGAAAACACACCCTACATGTAGTAAGCATGAAATCAGCTGCATTCTTATGGCCGTGTGGTCCCCATCATTTCTTTTTTTTTTTTTTTTAAAGATTTTATTTATTTATTTGACAGAGAGAGACACAGTGAGAGAGGGAACACAAGCAGGGGGAGTGGGAGAGGGAGAAGCAGGCTCCCCGCTGAGCAGGGAGCCCGATGCGGGGCTCGATCCCAGGACCCCGGGACCATGACCTCAGCCGAAGGCAGACGCCTAACGACTGAGCCACCCAGGCGCCCCGGTCCCCATCATTTCTTATCCCTCTTTTCCAGGCCTGTGCTGAGCTATAAATTTTTTAAAGGAAGATTCCAGATAAATACAGCTCCTTGTTATTGGTATAAGTTCAGAGCTCCTTTAAAAAATGATGAACAAATTATTTCCTTGTTCAGCCACACAAAACTCAGCAGCTGCACTCACATTGCAAACTGTAAGGTGTACAGGCAGTCAAAATAGGCTTTGATGTATGCCCTCCAAATAGTAAAAGTTTATACTCCACTGGCCCAGAGGTAACCCTGGTATTCTAGATGGGAAGTAGAACATCCCTGATGATCTGTTCCCTGAGCTGTGGGCCCCAAAACATTTGGTTGTACCTAATTCTTAGTTGCCCTTTACCACTTAGGGAGAGGAAATGGAGAAGGGAAAGGGATTGTGGGACAGTCTCACATTCACCATCCTACCCGTTCCTTTCAAAAACGGAAATTGTAGCCTTTTAATGATCATTATAAACCCATTTTATACATGATTCTTCCAAGATCGCACAGCTGGCATCATGGATTTAGAATTTAAACCCAGATCCCCAAACTAAATATCTACCATGCTTTATGTTAAAAAAAAAAAAAAAAAAAAAAAAGGACTGTTCCTGCCAAAAGGAAAGGGGGCGGGGGGGGGGGGGATGGAGAACATGACTTATTTGCCAAGGTCCTGGGATATCAGGATTCACAGATTTTCAAAGATGCTTCTGGAGTCTTCAGTAGAGTATGTGGTCCTTTTGAAGTAAAGCCAGCGTAATGGGAAACACTGAATTTGCTTTGTTTGAATCCCCTTGTTTGGTTCTTCCAAAGTCCAGCTTTTTCAAATAAAATGGCATGCTAACAGCATTTTTGCTTTCCTGAGTCTGAATGGCCCCAATGTGGCAGCATCCCAGAGCATGCTGGGAAGAGGCAGAGTTCCAAGGCATGTCCAGTGACCCAGTATCGCCTCTTTCCTGACCAGAACCTGCTGCTGCCGAGGCTAAAGATGAGTCAGTCTCCTTCCAAACCAAACGGTAATTAAGAGAGGATGCATTTTTAGACTGCTGTGGTCTGGTACTCTGTTGGCAGCTTTTGAAAGCTGTCAGAGCTCTGCCAAGAAAAAAGGGAAGGGACTACCATCTATTGGTTGAGTAGCTATGACAGACTAGGCACTGTGCTAAGTGATTTACATACTTAGTGACATTTCATCTTAACAGCATCCTCGTAAGATAGGACTTTCTTGCCTCACTTTTTAGGGTGATGATAATAAGATTCAGAGAGGAAAACTGACTTGCTCAAGGTCACCCAGCTGGGACACACAGCTGGTAGAATTTAACCCCAGATCTGCCTGACTCAAGAGTCTATTTTAATCTTACATAGCAATCCTTGGAGCCAACTTTTAATGCCTCTGGAATTTGCCATGTGCTCTGGGTTCTGGTCCTCAAGAAAAGAGATCAAAACAATGGAGACCCAGGAATTCCATATTAACAATGTCCAGCTCACATTTGTTCTTCTAAATTCGATGTGTCTCTTCTCCCTGAGCACTGTGCTTCTTCCTCAATATGTAACTTGTGGACTGTGCTGTCTGTGCACTCTCACTGATCCATGATGAGATTAACACAGAAACCTAATGTAAGTAAGTATTTATAGCTATGTAACAGAGTCATTTTTTGCAGCAAATCAAATTACAAGGTATTTAGGGATGATTATGTATATCTTTCTCTCTTTTTATTTTTCTAGTAATTCGTCTTTCATGTGCTTTCCAAAAATATCAGTATGTAATGGATTAGAAATTAAAGAAATAAGATGAATTCCTTGTCTGAAGTTTGAAAAGCACTGTCCCAAAGTTTGAGAGATCTTCAAAAGGACCATCGTTTAGTGTCTATTAAATGAGTGTTTTGATGTAGGTCTGGATAACTGAGTAATCTACCACTTAAGGAACAGCTTCTGGCTGAAAACCATTTCTGACCTCTACCACTGGCCACTTCAAGCATTTCTGATCTGAAGGGAGGCAAACCAGTGAGGCAATTAAAAGTATGGATGCTAGGGTCAAAAGAAATCAGATTTGAATCCTGTGTCTTCTACTTGGCAGCAGTGTGATCTGGAGAAGTTACTTAGTTTTGCTCTGGCTTAGGGTCCTCCTCTCAAGAGACAAACATTAGAGAAATGCACATCAAAACCACAATGAGATATCAATTTGTATCCATTAGGATGTTACCATTTAAAAATGGAAAATAATGTGTTGATTAGGGTGAAGGAGAAATTGGAAGCCTTGTGCATTGCTGACTGGAGTATAAAATGGTGCTGCAGGTGTGGAAAACACTTTGGCAGTTCCTTAATGGGTAAACATAGAATTTTCATACAATTCACCACATCTACTCCTAGGTAATATACCCCCAAAGAATTGAAAACAGGATTTCAAATGGGTACTCACACACCCATATTCAAAGCAGCATTATTCACAATACCCCAAAGGTGGAAAAACCCCTAATGTCCATCGATGGATGAATGGATAACCAAACTGTGGTATATACATACAATGGAATATTATTCACTCTTGGTAAAAGATAAACTGAGGCATATTAAAAACTTTTGAGAGTTTGAGCAAAAATCTATGTGATTCAGGCAGCACCAAACAGGATAAGGTTAGGAGTGCTCCATCAACCCAAGCTAGGGCAAAGATTTATAGAGAAAGTGAGGAAGAAAAGCAAGGGAATCATTTGAATGGTTGCAGCTTGTGAGTTTGCCTTATTTGAGAAAGTCTAGTTGGCTCCTTGTGATTGCTGTCCTTAGGTTTTGATTTCTTAACCTTGAGGCATTTACAGGCTGCTAAGGTATTAGAGACACCTCAGTCCTAAGGCTTCCTTGTTTAATTAATTTAACACCTTTAAAAAGGAAGAAGATTCTGACATATGGTACAAAATGGATAAAGTTCGAAAACATTATGCTAAGTGAAATGAGCCAGACACAAAAGGACAAATACAGTATGATTCCATTTCCATGGGGCACCTCGAGTAGGCAAATTCATAGAGATAGAAAGTAAAATAGAGGTTCTCAGGGACTGGTGGGAAGGGGAATAGGTAATTATTCTCTAACGGGTACAGAGTTTCAGTTTGGATGGAAATCGATACTGTCGATGGTTGGACAACATTACAAATGTACTAAATGCTTAAAAATAGTTCAAATGGTAAATTTTGTGTTATGTATGTTTTGCCACAATAAAAACAGAGAAATAAATGGTATTTCCCCTCTTACTCTACTTATTCCTAACTGCTGTCAGCATATGAGTCGTGTTGAGCAGAGACCGGCAGGAAATGTGCCAAAGCATTCAAGGAGAGGCTTTGCCATTTTCTGTACTTTACAGGTGTCCTCTAGTAAGCAAGCATTCTTTTCATGACTGGGAAATAAAGCACACATTTTAAAAATTTGTCTGAAAAGCAGGATTTAAAAACTGATGCTCTCCCCCGTCAGAACAAAGAGGGCTTTGCCTTTGCTATAGGATCAGGCCACGGAGTGGCTATTTTTATCCAGAGGCACCATCACAACCAGCCCAACTCAGTTACGTTTTGTGTGTGTCCAGCATCTTGGGCTGGTTTTCAGACATTTCGATGATTGGGGAAACCCAGAAGCGCTTGTCTGGAAGATATAGGCTCTTAATTTCTAAGGTAAATTTAAGGCACATGTATTACCATCTCTTTTGTCATCTGCCTTTGAAGTGGGCTCACCACTGAGCTGAACTTCAAGGTTTACCTGACGCTGCCTTGGTCTCCCTAAATTACTTCCTGCGGTTGGCAGCAGGCTGCATTTGGAGGGTGCAACTCGATGCACTCATTCAGCAAATTCTACGGAAGCAGCTCTTGGGTCCCAGGCACAAGAGAGACGGGGGGCACTCAGTGAGGTTTCTGCTGATGATGGGCTCACAGTCAACGGGGAGAGAGACAGGAGGAAACAGATGAATACATGGAGTGTGACGGGTTAATTACAAAGCCAGCCAGGCACACTGAGAACCCCGTCAGAGATTGTACAACTCAGGAATCTTCTTGTGGGCACTCCATCTAAAGTGGAAATGCCTGGTGGCTCTGCCTGTGCTTTCTCTCCCACCTCCATCAGTCCCTCCGTGGCATATCCCCTATAGAATTACCTTCGTTAGTAGCTCATGCCACTTTGTGTATTTGCTTGTGATTTACATGGTGATGTAGGCTCTGGGATCGGGGACGCCATGTCTCTCTTGGTCACCACTGCATGTCCAGCATCTAGAATAGTGCTTAGCTCTGCACAGTGGCACCTATAGAATTTCTACCCAGAAGTTGTTTACAGAGAGCAACCTACATGGAATGGGAGTCGGGCTAAAACTCCATTTTCAAGCAAACCCTATATTGTTTGTTTCAGTGATCACAAGTGTACTTGGCATGGCTTTGGTAGGGAGACTGTTAGGGATTCAGGAAAAGTAACTGACGACACCGCTCTCCTACCTGCCTCTTAAAACTCCAGGGGGTGGGCCATATTCATTGATTAAACTTATAATACAATTTAAAACGAAGCAATCCAGAAAGAAATTACAAAAATTATGCTGCTTTTTAAATGCTCACATGTAATAAATGAATGTTTTAAAAACAGAAAGCAATGTTATTCTCTTAGTCACTGAATAATTCAAGTATATTTTAAAATTTAATAATAGTGTGCCTCGAAAAACGTGTTCCAAAAACGGGGCACAGATTTTAAATTGCACGATAAATGGCTTCTCTTAATCCTGTAGGTCACCTCATTTTGAGAAAATGCCCTAAACCCCAACCCATCCTGATGAGGCCCGTGCCAAGCTGTTTCTAGGTCCCACCCCCCATTTTCACCATGTTTGGTACAGGCCCTTCCTGGCACATAGACACTGCTCACCAAGGGGCTTAAAATTAATGCTAACTGAATACACAAACGAAGGAATAAAGTCAAGAAAAGAGACAGTGTATGAGGTGAGTCTACAAAGATAAGCAGCATCCCCAGGAGCTTGGTGGTAGAAAGATAAACAGCCTTGTAGGCTGAGGGGACAGGCAGGCAAAGGTATGGAATTGACAAATAGAACCAGGTGTTCTAGGAACTGCAAACAAGACAGAGCTACAAACAATGCAGAGGGCACATGCAATCTCCAATGTAACAGGCAGCAAGAGGCCAAATCCATTGGGCTTGGGGAAGAGCTTGGAGGTGATGGGGCACTGAAGGTCTTTAAGCAAGATAGCACATACGATTCTACTTGCCTTTTAGAGAGATCTCATTGACTCCAGTGCAGAGCAGGGGCCAGCCAACTCTGGCCCGTGGGACAAATCTGGCCCTCCACCTGTTTGTGCAAATAATTTGTTGTTGGAACACAGCCACATTCATTCACTTGTGTATTGTCTATGGCTGCTTTGTACTGCACCAGCAATGCTGGGTAGCTGCAATGGAGGCCACCGAGCTCACAAAGCCAAAAATATTCATCACCCATTCTTTTACAGAAAAAAAAAAAATTGCTAACCCCTGGGTCTAGAGGAAGACGGAAGAGACAGTGAGACCAGAGGCAAGGAGACCAGTTGGGGGCCTGCCAGGAACCAATAGAGTAAGGAGGGAAAGGAGGGGGGCAGAGCAGGAGATATTGAGGGAGTGGAATTATCAAGACTCAGTGTTTGCTGGGGGGAGAAAGAAAGGGTGTTCAGATGACTCTGTTTCTCTCATGAGTGACCAGGTAGAGGTTGCATCATCTACTGAGAAAGGAAAAGAGATTTGCAGACAGGGAAAAGAGATACTGACTTTGGCTTTCAACATGTTGGGTTTGAGGCTCCTCTGGAACATCTAGGTGGAGTTGTCCTCTAAGCAACAGGATAAACAAGCCTGGGGAGGCCTGGGGACACAGATCTAGGAATCTCAGCATGTTCAAGGAGGTGGTTTAAGCAGTAGGGGAGAATGTACACCCAGAGAAGAGTTGTAGACTGAGGATGGAGCTCTGGGAAGTCCCCAGAGCTCAGTTAGGGGCAGACAGATGTGTGAGGAGTCCAGAGCCTTGGGGAAGGCTATCTTCTACCCAGAAGCATGGTGCCCTGCTTCCTACAACCTTGCCCATCAAGACAAAGTGGGGTTTGGGGCTTGGGGGAGCACCGCCTCCCAGCTCTAGGAACACCATCATTTCCACACTGAGAGGCCTTTGGGAGTCTAATCATCTTCTATTTATCACCTCAAGCACTGCTCCCAGGCCATGCCAAAGTGATGCCAAATGCGGGGATGAAAAGTGGACTGCTTTGTGAGATGTTTGGAAGCCTGCAGTGATGAACCAGGTTTCTCTCTTTTCATTCAGCCAAAGGAATATCAGTGGCCATTTGCTCTATCCATGTTCACTGAAGGAAACGTCTATACATTTTCTTCCAGAATCATTTCAATCAGGTCTCTCTCCCCAGGATCATCACCTTAGCTTTCGGCTTAGAAGGACTATATATATAAATATGACACATACACATACAGATGTAGGTATATACTATGATATACAGCATATGTAAATATATATACACACACAAGCACGTATGTGCTTTGTTTTGGTCCAACTGACAAATTGCTACCAAAAAGAGAAGGAACTTGCAAGAACGTCACCAAGTTTATGGCAAAGCCAAAAATATCCCATGCCTTCTGACTCAAATCCCAGGGTTCCCTCCCGCCTGGTTTCCCCTCAGTGTTCCACGAGGCCTTCACTGTCTTGATATGGAATTGAAGGGTGTTCAGCTCTCCTTCCCACATCTTCCCCTCAAGCCTCCCCCAGCCCAGGAAGGTGTCACATAGTCACATGCAGGCATAATATTTAGGTTTCAAGGGGGTGGAAAGCTTATTCTCTACACCTCTGAATTTCTGGGAGTACTTTGGCCTCCTGCCCTGGCCTGACTTTTTCTTCAGAGGTGCAGTAAGCCCCTTAGATGGTGGAGACAGTTCATGCTGCATGGCTCCTGAGGTGTGTCTTCATCAAAAATCCTGAGCCTGAACAGACACATGAAAAATTGTTCATCATCATTAGCCATCAGGGAAATCCAAATCAAAACCACACTGAGATACCACCTTACACCAGTTAGAATGGCCAAAATGGACAGGGCAAGAAACAACAAATGTTGGAGAGGTTGTGGAGAAAGGGGAACCCTCTTACACTGTTGGTGGGAATGCAAGTTGGTACAGCCACTTTGGAAGACAGTGTGGAAGTGCCTGAGAAAATTAAAAATAGAGCTACCCTATGACCCCGCAATTGCACTGCTGGGTATTTACCCCAAAGACACAGATGTAGTGAAAAGAAGGGCCATATGCACCCCAGTGTTCATAGCAGCAATGTCCGCAATAGCCAAACTGTGGAAAGAGCCAAGATGCCTTTCAACAGATGAATGGATAAAGAAGATGTGGTCCATATATACAATGGAATATTACTCAGCCATCAGAAAAGATGAATACCCAAGTTTTACATCAACTTGGTTGGGACTGGAGGAGATTATGCTAAGTGAAATAAGTCAAGCAGAGAAAGTCAATTATCATATGGTTTCACTTATTTGTGGAACATAAGGAATAACATGGAGGACATTAGGAGAAGGAAGGGAAAAATGGGGAGGGGGAATTGGAGGGAGAGATGAACCATGAGAGACTATGGACTCTGAGAAACAAACGGTTTTAGAGGGGAGGGGGGAGGGGGGATTGGTTAGCCCGGTGATGGGTATTAAGGAGGGCACGTACTGCATGGAGCACTGGGTGTTATACGAAAACAATGGATCGTGGATCACCACATCAAAAACCAATGATGTATTGTATGGTGACTAACATAACACAATAAAATTAAAAAAAAAAAATCCTGAGCCTGGGGATTCTCCCCTCCCCCTGCCCAGTGGTTACGAGGCAGTGATTATGGCTTAGTGGGTCTGCTCTGCAGACTCCCACCTTCTGCTATTTAACTGTTCCAAAGTCAGGCATATTTGGCTCTAACACAGGACCACGCACTACAACAAGGTTTCACTATTTCACTATATTGAAAGTCATCTCTTGATCTCCATCATGCTGACTCTTGCATCTGTCTTTCAATTTGTTCCAACTGTAGGTGAAAATTAGGGAGGTTGTCAACTTCTCAGAACAGGGAGGCAGGAATTTTCTAAACAAAACCCACAGTGTATCCGTGTAAGGTGTGGAGAAGGGGGAGGTTGTCTCCGGTATTTTGTCTTTGTGGTAATGTATGTGAAACTCACATGCTTTACCCCTCCAAGAAAGACGAAGTCCAGAGCTGAAAATACTGTATTTGGCTGGGGAACGAGGCCTGTCACAATCTGGCCCTGGCCTGCCTGTCGAGCCTCATTCACCATGGCTGGCTGCTCTGCAGCCAAATTCATTTTACCCCTCAGGCATGATCCAAACCTTTCAGCCACTGGGCCTTTGCTCAGACGGGTCTTCCCACAGCTACACTTTCAGCCCGAGTATGAGCGTCTGGGAACCAGGTCTGCAGGAAACATGAAGAAGGATGAGGTATCTCAAGGCATAAACCCTCTGGTCCTATATTTGTTTCCTAGGGCTGCCAGAACAAAGTGCAGCAAACTGGGTGACTTGGAATTTATCCTCTCATGGTTCTGGAATCCAGCAGTTTGAAATCAAGGTGTCAGCAGGGCCATGCTTTCTCTACAAGGTAAATCCTCCCTTGCATCTTCCTAGCTTCTGGTGGTGGCTGGCAATCCTTGGTGTCCTTCGACTTTGCAGCTCTGTCACTGAATCTCTGCCTCTGTTGTCACATAGCATCTTCCCTTTAGGCCTGTGTGTCCCTGTGCTTTCATAGGGCATCCTTCTCTTTGGGTAAGGATGCCAGTCATACTGGATTAAAGACCTCACCCTAAAGACCTCATCTTAATTTGATTACAACTTCAAAGACCCAATTTCCAGACACAGCCACATTCATAGGTACCTATAGTTTGTGGCTGTTTTTGGAAGACACAATCCAACCCACCACAGTTCCTATTCATTTTCTGAGACTCAGTCTAATACCCTTGGAGAAAGTTCCCTGATGCCCCCAACCAGATGGAGCCCTTCCTTTCTCTGCCTTCCCAGGAACCAGTCTCCATCTTCTGGTACTTGTCTTATACTGCCTTATCGATGTGGAGGAAATGGGCTTCATAATGTGGAGAAAGTGACCAAGAGAAATGGGCTGTGCAGGGAGAATAAAACATGAAGTTGAGCCCCAGAGACTACTTCACGCTTACATAGCCTCTCATAGACTGTAGAGTTTTTGCATTTATTCTTTGGCCTGACCCAAAATTCTGTGCGGTGACCTGGCCCAAGGAAGCTTCTCCGGGCTCCAGGGCTGCATGGGGGCATTGGCACAAGCTCGCCACAGCTGGCCAGGAAAGCTCTGGCCGACAGATGCCCCATGGGTCCCTCTGGGGTGTTTGCCTCGGCCCGCCGGCCAACCAAGGAGAGTCCCCCTGCTGCTTTCTCTGGATCGTGCTGAATCCAGAAAGCAGGCTCTTCAAGAGCAGCCTGTGGCTTGGCTGACTTAGGTCCACTTCCTTTCCCCACCCTGGCGTTTGCAGCTCCCTGTAACAGCCCAACTGGCAAGTCTAGGCTGCTTCTCCACCTACATTCCGAAGCCACCCCAATGGGACAAGACCTGCAGTCTTGCCTCCGGTACTGGAGGGAGGCTTGCTGTCCCTTGATGGGTCAACTAGTGACCTGGGTTGAATCCTAGATACCCACAAATCTCCAAGTTACAGCCTCGTTTAGCCCAGGCTCCAGGGCAGGAGGACTTTGTAATACAGAAACTATCAGAATGGGATGCCCCTGTGTTCTGAATCCCAGTTCTGTCTTTTAGGCAAGGCTCTGACCTCAGACAAGGTCATGTAAGTCTCTGTGTTTCTGTGATCCATCTCATGTTGAGATGGGCTTAATGATCATTTCTTTGCAGCGCTATTGGAGGGCAGCTTAGTGGCTGGGAACATGGGTTCTGAAGTAAGCCAGCCTAAATTCAAAAGCAAACCATCAACATGGAACACATTACTTCTCCTCTCAAGCTTTAATCTCCTCCACTGGGGCTGTTACTAGGATGACTGCACTAGTTTCCTGCGGGTGCTCTAACAAATTATCACCAACTCAGGCTTCAAGAACATAAATCTATTTGCTTATAGTTCTAGAGGCCCTGAGTCTGAATGAAGTCAGTTTCACTGGGCCAACACCAAGGTGTCCCAGGGCTGTCCTCCCTCCAGAGCTCTAGGGAAGAACCCATGTCCTCTTCCTTTTCAGCCTTGAGAGTTGCATTCCATGGGTTGTGGCCACTCTGTCCATCTTCAAAACCGGTGGCATGGCATCTTCAAATCTCCCTCAGCTTACACCGTTACATCACCTTCAGGCTTCTGTGTCAAATCCCCCTTTGCTGCCCATTAACAAGGACACCTCTGGTTGCACTAAGGGCCCGCCAGGATGCTCTCTCCATCGCAAAATCCTTAATTTAATCACATCTGTGAAGTCTCTTCTGCCGTAAAAGGTAACGTTCACATATTCCAAGGTTGAGAACTTAGATACCTTTAGGAGCCACTACCCAATCTACCACACAATAGTAAAAATACATATTAAGCAGGGTAGTGTGGCACAGACCCATCAGAATGGCCCCCCCGCTTTCCTGCTTCATGGGAGGGGTAGAGACATCCAGAAGCGTGGAGAGCCACTCAGGGAGATCAGGTCAGCAGCTGTTTACTAACTGGCTTTGAACTAGTTCAATATTTTAACACCCAGCCATACCAGCTAAATATGAGTGAGCCCTGCTATTAGTAAATACCATGGAGAGGATTCATCGTGATTAGAATCCACAATCCATGTCAAGTTCTTAGTACAATGCCTGGCATACAGTAAGTGCTCAATAAATGTTGGCTATGAATATTGTCATTAATAGTGACCTGTTGCCTCCTAGGAGCCTGAACTCTATTCTGGGTAAACTAATTCCACCAAATGACAAGAGTCCCCCGCCAGCTGCCCGCCCGCCCCCCCCCCCCCAAGCTGCCTCTCTGCTGTCCCTTCAGGCAGCATAGACACCTCTGTGTACCTGGGCACTTGTCCTCTGGGATGCCAGTCTTCCCCACCCTTCTCAACTTCCTCCACCCTTCCTGGACTTCGTGGACTCTCACTCTCAGCTCCCCCTCTTGATTCAGGACTCAATCTATCTTCTACATTTGGCACTCTGATGAGAAAGTTGTTCAGCATACCCATTCATCAGCCCCCAGTTTGCCCAAAGAATAAATTATGCTTCCCACTTCCTCATCTACATATTATGTGCTGTGGCCAAGAATGCACTGGATGCTTCCAACTGCCTGGGCGCTGGCCAGACATCCTGAGCCTGGAGTTTGTGCACGAGAGCCAGGCTCTGACAGTTTCAAGAAGTCAGCTGGAAGATCCATTAGCCTGAGCTTATTTGCCAAGCCTGAAAGAGGGCTCCAGGCTATACCCATCCTTGCAAGCTGACTATGAACTTGCCCTAGGAGTCTAAGAGCTAGGCTCTAAGGTAACCACCCTCTCACGAAGTTAAGTAGATGCAGGTCTACTGGAATCCTCTCTACAAGGAGGAAGGTTCCAGGCTTCCCTTCCCTTGGTATTAATGGCCAGCTAATCTTTGAAGTTTAGCTCTCCAATTACATACACACACACACACACACAAACACGTATATGCATATATATGTACATATGTATACAATGTATATATATATAAACATATATATATAATCTTTATCTAATAATTAGAGTGCCAATTCTGAGTCATAACCCTTGCCACACTCTGGACATCCAAACTCAGTGATAATAGCTACTGCTTATTAAGTGCTTGTTCTGTGCTAGAGAGGGTTCCAGGAGCTTCCATCAATCCTCCAATTGCAGTAAGATGCAGAAACCAAGGCTTACACAGGCTAAGTAACTTGTAAATGGTGTTGTCAAATCTTCAGATCAGGATGTCAAAGTCTTGTCTTGTTTTGTTTTGTTTTTCCCCATAATACCATACTGCCTGTGAATAAAAAACAATCTTTGAAATCAGAAGGTTCTAGTGGGAGCATGCTTGGTAATTAAATAACCATCCCTCCTACCATCGAACAAGGTGGTGGGAGCATAGGAAAATAGAACCTCTCTCCTATGCCAGAGGATGAGAGCCAGTAACATCCTCAGAGACCCCCTGATTTAACCCTCCATTGTGCACATAGGGAAACTGAGTCACTGATAGGGACAAAGACTCCACCAAGGCCTCACCATGAATACACAGCAGAGCTGGGACCAGAGTGGCCTCCTGCGGCTCAGCCCACACAACCTCTCCTCCCTGCTTCTTCCTACTGCCTGGGCCCCTGGGAAAGGGAAGAGCTGGGATTGGGGTTGCCAGACTTAGCAAAAACCAAAACAGGGTACCCAGTTCAATTTGGATTTCAAATAAACAACAAATACATTTTTGTATATGTAATATACAAGCAATATTTGGGACATGCTTTTAGCAAAAAATGATTCATTATGTATATGTAATTCATGTTTAATTAGGTCTCCTATATTTTACTTGGCAACTCTGGTTGGGATGGATCCCTGAGCAGTCAGGGCCTTGGGAAGGGGCAGGTTGAGGGTGAGCAGCATCCACCCCTTCGTTGATTTCCAGCTGATTATATGAAATTCAGAGAAGTGGCCTAAGGAGCCCGGGCAGGGGGAAGACAAGGGAGAAGTCTGGGTGATGCACAATCAGAATCTGTAGGTTCCAACCAGCTGGAAGGTCCATACTCACAAAAAAGCCCTCCAGAGAGAGGAAGGGACATGGAATGACTGACAAATGCAGCACCAGGTGCCTGAAGGAGGCAGCACAAAGGAAGGACAGCGAGACTTGGCCTGGATGTAGGACTTCCAGAGAAGGGACTGTGCTCAGAAGGAAGCAGAGCTCTTCCAAGATGTGGTGGTCAACAGGAGGATGGGGGTAGTGGTGGGGGAAGCATCCCAGGCAGAAAAACTCAGTTCAACAACACCTGAAGTTTTTATACCCTATGCTACCTTTCTTAGTGTCTGGCAGCTTGCTACACTGGAAAAAAAAAATGCAAGATTTGACTTAAGAATTTCTGGTCACATCAACACCATTTCCCAGCTGTGTGACCTGGACATGTTTACAGAGCACTTCTGAGCTATTTTCTTTGTAAAGTGGGGTTCACAGAGCTGTTGCTCAATTCAGATGAAAAAATGAAGCTACAACTCCATCAAATGCTGGTCTAAATGCTCGCTCTTACCACAGCAAATGCTTACCAAGTGTCTGAATGAATCTTGGTTTTATATTTCCTCACTCTCCCCATCAAAAACACGTCAGGATCTTAAAGCAAATCCCACATGTAAATCGAGTCCTCTGCTGCTTTATCACTCCTTGCTCTTCCAGTTTGAGAAGAGGATAATTGAATGATTTGCAGCTATGAAGGGGCCTCTGGGTCCCCGGTTTCTATCATCATTTTGGGGAGTTGCTTTGGCTCTCAGCAGCACCCTGGGCACTATTAAATAATTTGCTGTGACAGTCGTTTGTAGGAAATGGTCCCTTAGTGCATAAAAGTTTTGAGAATGAGGTCAAATGAGGATTATTGGTTTAGAAAGCAGTTATGTTTCAAGACAGAGGGGGGGTTAAGACAATGGGGAGCCATAAGAGGAGGGGGAGGTAAGGAGGGATGAAGGGAAAGGGTCACAGAGGAGAAGAGATAGGCCACCCTAGCATCTGGCTACTCTCTGCGTGTAGGCTGGCATGTTTGGGGACTGAAGCCAATGACTTAAGCTCCCTGAACCACGTTCCTGAAATGAAAAAGAGGAGACTCTATTTACAGATGAGTTGAGCTGATAATTACTGGAAAACGTTGGCAATTTTACTAATATTATGTAATGCCTATGAGATGCCTGGTACATTCCGACCTATCATCCTATTTGAATCTTAAATGACACTAAAGTGGGCAAGATAGTGATTGCAATCCATGATCCATACTGAAATTCCAGGAGATCCATGGTTTTCCCATTATCAACAGGCCATTAAATGGCACAGCTCATGGCTATTGGGCTAATTGCTGTCCTCTGTGATCCTGGGATCCACAGAGCACGTGCTGTGGGGTAGGCCTCCTGGTATGTCCTGGGAGAGTGACACCAGCCAAACAAACCTGGTCCCTGCCTTCAGGGAGCCAACCATCTGCTGGGGAAGAAAGATATGACATAAACAAACATGCGGCTAGGTACGTAATTATACAGCATGGTATATGAGACAATGAAGTCAAATAACTAAGTCTCTTGGAGAGTAAAACAGAGGGCAGAGAAAGAAAGGGGAAGAATGCAGGAGAAGGCCTTTCTGCTGAAGGAAAGTATGGGCTGAGATTTGAAGTATGAGTGGAATTTAGCCAGACCCAGAATGAGGCATTCCAGGCAGCGGGAAGAGCATATTTGAAAGCCCTGAGGCATAAAACTGCAAGGAATTTATTATGGTCAGAATGTGTTCTTCCTTCCTTCCTTCCTTCCTTCCCTCCTTTCTTTTTTTGAATGTGTTTTTTCAATGAGAGAGGAATGTGAGATTAGTTGCAGAGTTAAATGAGGGTAGCTCAGTGGTCCTTAACCCATTCTTCTTCTAAGAATCACTGGGGCAGTTTTGAAAAAGTACCAGTACCCACATCCCACAACAGAGATCATAATAGCTGGTCTGAAGTGGGCTCTGGACAAAAGAATTTTTAAATAGCTCCCCAGGTGATTCTAATGTACAACCAAGGCTGAGAAACACTGGGCCTTTTAGAACAGGATGAACTTTTTGGGAGAGGATGAGGTGTTTCAATTTCCTCCTAATGGGAGGGCATTGAACATTTTTAAGCAAGAAGCAGGGCAATGTCGGAGTTGCATTTTTAGGTGATCACTAGGATGCTGTATGGAGATCAAAAGTAGGGAGACCACTGAGCAGACTTCAATAGGTCAGGTAGGATAGGTGGAGGCTGGGACTGGGGTGTGAGCAGTGGAGATGGAGAAGAGCAGAAGGAATCAGATATATGGAGGAGGTAGAATCAGTATCTGTAGGGCTCTCAGAGACATGATTTCCAAGACTAGCATTTCTCAGATAATTATCTGGGTGAATGGAGGTACCATCTACTGAGGTCAAGAACATTGGAAGAGAAGCAGGGCTAGTGTGGTTTTGAATCTGTTCGGTATGAGATACCCATGAGACATCCAAATAGAGCTGCCACAGAGGCGGTTTAATGTACAATTCCAGAGCTCCAAAGAGGTCTGGGCTGGAGATGAAATTTCAGAGTTGTCAGTGGGTCAATGATCTTTAAAAACACAGGTACATGAATAAGATTGCTTAGGGAGTCCAAGAAGAATGAGAAGAGGGCAGAGGATCCTGAGGATCTCCAAAAGTTAAGGGGTAGAAAGATTGAGAGATGCTGATGGGGGACTAAGAAGGAGGGAGGGGAAAAACCCTATGAGGATGCAGTGCAGCTGAAGACAAAGGATGGAGTGTTTGAGGAAGGGGGCAATGATCAGAGCAGCCATGGAAGCTGCTGGCTGGCAAACTGGCCTGAAGGCTGACACATTCCACTGGGTATGGCAATATGGAGGCTTCCAACGACTTGTAAAGGAGCAGTTTTGGTTAAGTGATGGGGGCAGAAACCAGCATGCAGTGGTCTAGAGAGTGAATGGGTACCCCAGGACTCAGCAGTGCCATTCATAGAGATTAAAAGATAAGTGGAGTCATGCTAAAAAACTATATTTGAGTGAAAATCTGTTTGAATCAGGCAACACCAAACCTAAAGTGGTTAGGAGCACTCTACAGATAGGAGCTGGGGACAAGATTTCTATAGAGAAGATGCAGAAGCAAATAAAGACAATCATTTGATTGGCTAGAGCTTAAGAGTTTGCCATATTTGGGAAAGCACAGTTAGCTGATTGTGATTGGTTATCATTAGGTTTTTATTTCTTAAACTTGAGTCATTTACCAGCTTAGGTTGTGGTTTGCTTTACGTAGGCTACTGAGGCTTTAAAACCACCTCAGTCTAATGGCCTCCTTATTTGATTAATTTAACAATTGTCTGTGGAAGACACTTGCCCGTGAAAACAAGGAGTTCCATAGAAGCATGTTTACTGAAGCAGTGTTTACATTTGCAAAAAAACAAAAACAACTTAAATACCCATCTAGGGCCAAATGGAAAATTAAAGCAAGGGAAGGAAGGCAGCTGTAGAGTTCAGTGGTCACAGATAAAGACCCTGGAGCCTGTTCAAGATAAAGACTGTCCCATTAAAATCTCCCATTTTCCACTTATTAGCAGTGTGATCACAGGCAAGTTACTGAAACTCTTAGTGCCTTAATTTTCTCATCTGCAAAAGAGGACTAATAATAGACCATCTACCTCATAGGAGTGTCTGAGGGCTAAAGTAAGTTAAAATACATAAAAATAAGTTCAAATGAACAACTCAAATAAATAAATACCATTTTATAACTCAAAGGGTCTCAAAATAATTCTTACCACCCCAGTTTACAGATAAGTAAGAAGCAGCCCAGTGAGGGGAAAGTGGTTTGTCTACCTCAGCCATAAGCCTGAGCCCCAGATGTTTCTGGTACCAAGCTCCTTCACCATGCCTCTCTGCCCCATGCTGAAGACTCAGGTGTCATGATTCTTGTTCAGTGCCTGGATAAAGCAAAATGCTTAGAAGGCAATACAAATATCATGTTTGAAAAATATATTTAAAAACACAAACTAGCATCAAACAACATGAATAAATATAAAATGACATTCATAGGTCCTAGAATTCCATCTATGAAATAAAGGAATTAAATTAGAAAAAATATATCTGTGACCTCCTTGCTTGCTTTTTTGTTAAATATAAAGTAATCTGGGTTCAGCCTAAATTTAATCCAGCCTTGTTTCCTTCTTTAGCTTCTTTTCACATTCCCGAGGTTTATTCTACTACCTGGTTCTCTCTTCCCAGCCCCAGAGCCTCAGTGTGCCTGTCTGGGGGCCCAGAAGCCTCCCACCCTCTCTCTCTGCCTCAGATGCTGGCCTTCAGCCCACCCTCCAAACTGATAGCATATAAACCCTTGTGAAAGGTCAATCTGCTCCCTCTTCTTGCTGCTTATTACCTTCAGGGGCTCCCCATGGCCCTCAGAAGGAAGTCCTCAGCATGGCGGACAAGACCCTCTGTGACCGGGGGCTCCCACCTCACCTGTTGCTGTGACTCTCCTTACCTCCATCACGATTCCTCCACTGAGCTTCTTCTCACCTCCCAACCCTTGCCCAGACTTCTCTGCCTTTCCCCTCTCTTGGTCTGCATAGCTCCTGTTCATCCTACAGGATTCTAGTCATGTCTCCCACCCCCAAGGAAGCCTTCCTTGGAATGCTTGCATACCCCTTACCCACTCCTCCATGAGTTGGCTGCCCTTCTGGGCTCCCGAAGCATCACCCTGAGTGTGTAGCTACCTTTTGCACTTATCACAACCAGTTATTGGTGGTTGATTTGTTTGTCTCTCTCTCTCCACTAACCTAGGAACTCCCCTAGGGAAGAGACCAGTTCTCATTCCTGTCAAAGTCCCTAGTGGGTCTGGAAAGTGCCACACACAGACATGATAGGCCTGTAGGATGGGATTTTATTTCAGGACCCTGAATTTGCTTTGTAACCGGGAAAAGACACGGAAGAATGAAAGACACATGGCTTCCTGTTTTTCCAAGATTTCTAATTGTACCAAGTGAGGCACTGCACCATATACTTGCTAGATGTTTTTGAGGTACTAAGAAACTTGTTTTGTCTGTAACTGCGCTTTGTAAAAAAAAAAAAAAAAATCTGTGTTTATGTTTCTCAAGTAAGATAATTAGTTAGAAAGGCTTCACGTTGTATAATTCCATAGATATTATGCTGCTCACTAGTTACAAAAATAATTGAGTATGCCTCATAAAAATGACTTAATTTCACAAATGAGTTGTACTCAAGTAAATATTTACTTCTAAATGCAATTTCATTGAAAAGCCTCTCAGAGCACTTTCATAAAGCTCACATGATGCACAGGCTGTGCAGTTATTAAATCATTATTCAGAAGGATAATTTTTAAATAAAGAGAAACATGTTTTCAGTGCATCAAACATTTATTTAGGGCTGCTTACATGCCAAGTCTTGAGGTGACCACAATCCCCTTGATTTCTCCCATTAGCCGTTCTCTCTCTCTCTCTCTCTCTCTCTCTGTCACACACACACACACACACACACACACATACACACACATTAGAGGCAACTACAAAACAGCGCACAACCTCTTACTTTCTCTCCATCCTGCTGTTCCAGCTCTGGTCAATGACCACTCATGTGGTCCCCTTCAGTGGACTTCAACCTCTCCTAATTCCACTCATCCTCTTTCAATCCATTTTCTGCACGGAGGCCGAGCAAACTTTGTAAAATTTAAACCACATTATAATACTCACTTGTTAATACCTTCCAATGACTTCCCTAATTACTTAGAATAAACTCCAAACTCTGTACCGTGGGCGACAAAGCCCCACGTGACCCAGTCACTGCCCGCTCCTGACACATCATTGTCCCCGAAAGCTCTCTGCCTCAACTGCACTGGGCAGTTCTCTCCACCTTGATCACCCAAGCCTGTTAGGTTCTCACCTGAGCAACCGTGCAATCACTATTCCTTCTCCCTAGAACGCTCTTTCCCCAGGCCTTTGCATGGCTGACACCTTCTCATCATTCAGGTCTCCGCCAGAACTACTTCCTCTGAGAGAGCTTTCCTTCCTCACTCACTCCTTCTACTACATAACTCTGCTTTATTTTCTTCACAACACCTCCCTCTCACTGAATTTAGCTTGGCTTCTTTGTCTGTTTTTGATTGTTTCCCTCCCCTCCCCAACCCCTCTGAATAAATATCTCCTTGAGAATATGGATCTAGCTTGGCTTGTTCACAGTGGTTTCCCCAGGGCTGAGGATGGTTCCTAATCCAGTGTACATGTACACGTTCAGTAACATTTGTCAAATGAAAAAAATTAAGACTCAAGTCCTTTAAGAATGAAGTATTAACTCATTAGCATCCATACGAGGCATGTCAAGTTCTGGTTCAGCTGATCTCCATCGCTTCTCTTCTGGCCCTCTCCTTCCCTGTGTCCTTCAATCCTCTGAGACCTAAACACTTGTAGATGCCCATCGCCCTAGCTTGGCCTTTCCTCCGTGTCAGGAACATCCTGTTCTCTCTGCCTCCAGTTCTACTCTCTCTTTCTTAGCCTGGCTGACACCTATTCATTGTTTAAGGTTCATTCCTGATGATCTCACATCTAGAAGAACTGTAGTCTCCCCCTCATCTTTACTTTCTACCACAGGCTGGGCTGGTGCCTCCTTTTTGTTCCTATAGTACCTTATACTCAGATCCATCCTTGGACTCAGCACACCCGACTGTCTCAAGATCCATGATCACATGACACTCCAAAGAAGGAGCGAGCACATCCTACTCAAAAACAGCACGAAGGGAAAAGTTCCTGGAGTTACTGTTTAGAAAGCATTTAGCCAGCTTATTCTGGAGAAACAGTGAAGGCTGAGTGAGGTGGCCAAAGAAAGAAAGAAAGGTGGGCAATTAAAGGATGGCTCAGAAATGGAATTTCTGCTTTAGTTTGCTCTTTGCATGTTTCTTTGTTAGGTATCATGACACTGTTTCTTTTTAATTAAAAAATTTATTGTTTTTAATTTTAATTCCAGTGTACTTAACATACAATATTATATTAGTTTCAGATGTATGATATAGTGATTCTACACATTACTCAGTGCTCATCATGATAAGTGTCCTCTTGATCCCCTTCATCTATTTCACCCATCCCCCACCCACCTCCCTTCTGGTAACCAGCAGTTTGTTCTCTGTAGTTAAGAGTCTGTTTCTTGGTTTCTCTTTTTCTCTCTCTTTTTTTCCTTTGCTCATTTGTTTTGTTTCTTAAATTCCATATGTGAGTGAGATCATATGGTATTTGTCTTTCTCTGATTTACTTATTTTGCTTACATTATACTCTCCTGACACACTCATATTATTGCAAATGGCAAGACTTCATTCTTTTTTATGGCTGAGTAATATTCTATTATATATATATGTATATATATATGTGATATATAATATATATAATATATATCACTTCTTTATCCATTCATTTATCAATGGTTCTTGGACTGCTTCCATGGTTTGGCTGTTGTAGGTAAAGCTGCAATAACAGAAGTACACGTATCCTTTTAAATTAGTGTTTTTGCATTCTTTGAGTAAACACCCAGTAGCACAATTAATGGATGGTAGGATACTTCTATTTTTTTTTTAAGATTTATTTGTTTATTTGAGAGAGAGTGAGTGAGCACATGAGCAGGGGAAAGGGCAGAGGGAGAGGGAGAGAAAGAATCCTCAAGCAGACTCCCTGCTGAGCATGGAACCCAACGCCTGGCTGGATCCCAGGACCCTGAGATCATGACCTGAACTGAAATCAAGAGCCGGCCACTCAACCAATGGAGCCACCCAGGCATCCTGGATAGTTCTATTTTTAATTTTTTGAGGAACCTCCATAATGCTTGCACAGTGGCTGCACCAGCTTGCATTCCCACCAACCGTACATAAGGGTTCCTTTTTCTCAATCCTCACCAAACATTCGAGGTTCCCTGTGTGCCTGACGCTGTTCTTAATGCAGCAGACCTTAGGGATGAAGGGAAACAGAAACCATCTATGTGTCTCTTTTCTCTCACCCAATCTCCTTTTGAAGCTGTGGTAAAAGAAACTCTTCTGCAGGTGGCTGGGGTGGTTTGAGTATCCTCTCCAGGTTACACTTGGCTTCCAGTGCTGAAACCAAACTGTTAGCCCCATGCCTCCAACAGCTGCGCCGAAGAGAGCCAGCCCTCTCTGCGAGTAGGTCTGTTTTCATATACTCGACACATGCCACCTGCTTCCACACACATTCCACCTATGTGTACGTATGTATTTTCGTGTTGCATAATAAAGCATTCATTCATTTATTCCATCAATATGCATTTACTGACACATACTGGGTACTGAGAATACAAAGTCCAGTAAGTCATAGCGTAGTATTAACTATGCAGTTTTCCCATTTTGAAGAATCGTGGAGGTTTTTTATTGTTGTTTGCTTTTGTTTTGTTTTAATGACCTCAAATGGATAATGGAATTGAGCTCCTAACTACCTACTGCTCTTTATTTTTTAACTAGGAGTGTTCTTTGGGGCATTTCATAATTAGGTCCCTCACTTTTCCCAGAGAAGATTTAGTTTTACTTTCTCCAAATTGCTTTGTCAGGGCCATAATGAATCTTCCTTCCTTCATGTAAATATCAGACTCTTGGGAAGCTTTCTCTGCCCTTGCCCTTCTCAGCATAAATTATTAGTGATCTCTTCCTCAGTGCCCCCATAAACATGCTGACGCTGCATTTCTCTCACTTGATTGAGATGCATTCAGTTCCATGTCAGTTGTGAAATTTAATTTCCCTCTGAGCTCCAGCACATAGCCCAGGGCCTGGTACACAGTGGATGCTCAGTAAGTGTGGTCCTGGATAAATCTAATCAGGCACAGATACATCTGCTCTGCTCTACTGAAGCCACTGTCTAATTCGAAAGAGCACATCAGGTAGTCTGGAAGACAGATGTGCCATGCCAGCCTGTTAATCACCCCAAAGAGTGGAGACGTGCTCGGCCTTGCTCTAACGACCTCGTGGAGATGTATGACCTAGCAGCTCTTGATGGGCTGAGCTCCGCTCTTACTCACCGTGGGAAGGACCCCAAATGAGCCCCAGATCTGAGTGAATGGGAGGACATTAATGAGTAGCCTGGATGAATTAGATGGGCCTGGTTTGCTTCATTTTCAGCCTGATCCGGTTTCCATGCATCTTAGAAAAATAAGGACAAATATTTAGGCCATGCTGCAATCCAAATAAAACAAAAATGTTTTGTGATGTATGTGTGGGTCACTGAAGGAGCATATAGAGTGCATACCAAATGCCCGCCGGGGGAATTGTTGAAGGGAGAAGCTGGATGTCTTGGAGGATTTGGCAGGAAGGCTGCTGAAAACTGTGTGTAGCCCATCAGAGCATCACGATTCCATTTCTCGGCTTACATAACACAGTGGAAATGCGGCCCTTGGCTTCCCCGCAGAGGAGAGCGAGGCTGACAGGCATGAGTATGGATCCCTTTGGCATTACTTCTCATTCTTGCCGCTATTTACGGCTTCTAATAAAATCCACAGCCTGGCAGTTTGCTCACCGCCTCACAAAGTGAGGTCTCACCAGAGGAGAGCAGGATGAGGCCGATCTAACATTTCATTATCTCTAAGGTGGCAAATGTTAGGGACCTGAAATGCATCAGAGACGCGACAGCTTAATTGGACACATATTTCTCCATCAACTCATTGTTTATTCAATGTGACTCACTCACAGACAGGGGAAAGTCTAAAAGACAACGGAACAAAGGAGATCCTCATTCTCCTCCTCACCCATTCTGGTGTCCTCTAGTGGAGCCATAAGTGAAGCAGATGAGGGGCTAGAAGCATATTTTCTTGACTGTGAAGATGTATACTGAGGTGTTTTCAGTAGTGTATTTGAGCACTAAGCATGTGGCAATTTATTCTTTCTCCTAACCGCTATTCTTCCACAGTATTCTTTTACTGTGAACTATGACATATGTATGTAAAGGAGCTTAAACCTATAGACATAGAGTTTATAAAATGTTGTTGAACACCCATTTACCACCACCCATGTGCAGAGATAGTCACCAGCAGCTGAGAAGATGCCTTTCTAATCCTGATGCCCTTCCCCTCCCATCTGCCATGGTCCCCACCCTCCTGACTCTTAGGGTAATAATTTTGTTTCTCTTTACTGTTTAACCGTTTTTCTAACCGTTTTCTGAAACAACATACTCTTTGTGTTAAAACTTCATATAAATGGACTTGTGTGTATCCTTTTGAGTACAACTTCCTTTATCCTACATTATGTTTTTCAGATTCATCCATGGTGTTGTATGTATCTGTAGTTTCTTTTTTATTGCTATATAATATCCCATTATGTATCTACTCTGTGACATATTGATCCACTCTACTGGTTAATGAATATTTATGCTGTTTCCAATTTTTGGCCAATTTGGACCAATGATAATATAAATATCTGTGTTGGAACTTCCTAGCACATATGTGCACATACTTTTTTATGGCATCTACTTAGGACAGAGATTGCTGGAGAAATGGTTATTCATATCTTCAACTTTGATAGATATGGAAAAATGTTTTAATATAATACAACAAATATGATAATATCTTTAGTAAAAAGGCATTTTACTTTAATGGGGGGAAATATACTAAGAAGTTCTTTTATTTTTTTATTTTATTTTTTAAATTTTATTATGTTATGTTAATCACCATACATCACATCAGTAGTTTTTGATACTCAGAAGTTCTAATGGACAGATGACTCAAGCTTATTTTGGGAATTTATCACAAAAAGAAAAGACGTCATAATGTCACCATGCCTATTTTACCAAGAAGACAGTAGATTTCCTTTACTGTGTTGATGCTCTTAGCACCTTATTCCAGGGGTTCAAACTGGGAATGGGAGGTCATGAAATGGCAGGCATACCCATATTTGTTACTTAACTGTTCTAATTTTTTAGAATTAGGATAGTTTTCTGTCATACGATAGAAGACAATATTGGCCTTCTAGTACTTGTTCTACATTCAAGGTTCTAGAAGAATAAATGAAGGCATTAAAAAACTTGACAGGTAGAAAATGCTTGGGAAAAGTGAGATGAGGACATGCGTTCTGAAAAAGAGGTAACTGAGAGAAACATGATCTCAGCACCCTGGTCTCAGAAAGGCCCTGGCAGGGAACAGAAAACAGACCTCATAGCAAGATTTTAAAATAAATATATGCATTTATTTAAAAAACATTGTATTGTACTAATTATGTGCCAGGCATACTTCTAGACCCATGAGTGGGGTCTCAGGGAGACATATGTCAGATGAATTTTCCAACAGGATGGAATGCCTCATCATAGGGAGACCCCTTGTCTCTGGAGGTACAGGGCCTCAGAGAATGCTCTATGGGCTGTGTAGGGTGATTCATACACAGGGCACAAGATCTGCTCTGCGCTTACTAACTCTGTGGCTATGGGCAAGTTATTTAACATTTCTGGGCCTCAGTTTTATCATATATTAAAGGGGAAGGGATAGTTAATAATAGTACCTTCCTCAGAGAGTTGTTATCAGAACTGTGTGTGGGGGCGTGGGCATGTGGTTAGCATGATGCTTGACACATAAATATGTACTCAGTATACCAGCTATTTTGCTTATTATTTTGGTTATGCTAGATGACCTCAAAGGTAATTTCAGATGCCTATATTCTGTATTTCCACGCAAGTAGTAAGCAGAGCATAGACTGACTGATTGATTTGACAAAGACTATCATCTATATTCTGACTGCTATATTTGTGAGGCACGTGAGCTTTGGCAAGTTATAACCATCGCTGAGCCTCAGTTCCCTTATTTGTAAAAGAAGAGCAATCATAGCTCACCAAATGGTGGCTGGAGTGATCAATGGGTAAATGATGTAAAAAATGTAGCATGTGCCTGGGGATCCAACTGGCCTGGGTGCTCTCCTTGTTTCTAGCAAGCTACTCAGTTCCCCTGAAGTTCCATTTCTTTTTGGTAAAATCAGGATAGCAATACCCACCACAATTTAATACAGGTAAAGCCCCTAGAATGGGCATAATCTGTAGTAAGGCGTGAGCCTTTCTTCCCTTTCTGGGTTTCTGTTCACTTTTCTATAAAATGGAGAAAATGATGCCAATCTTTTCCAACTCATAGGATTCTTGTGAGTGAGTATCAAATAAGGTAATGGAAGTGAAATCACTTTTTAAAGTATAAAGTATTAGTATGACAATAATAATTTAAATTACCAAGAACCTAAATCAGTATATGAGGATTTATACTGCCTAGCTTTATTTGAAAAAGTGAATCTGAAAAGAATGCTTTTAACATTCAAGATCCTTCTAAACGGTGTATTCACTTATTCATTCAATGACTCAATGAATATACACTACATCAGAGTATTTCCCCACAATTTAAAAATTGTCTTTTTAAATTTTTCTGATCTAGTTCAAAAGATAATCTCATAGCAATAATCAGAGAAAGATGGATACACAAGTAAATAAAGGAAGAAATTGGGATTAAGGGAAAAATAAGGGCATATAAAAACAAAATGAAGCCAGAGGCAAGATTAATCCATGAAAACTAAGATGTAAATTTATACTCTGATAAAGATAGGCTACATGATTTACTCATAGGAGACAATGCAAATAGACAAGCAATTAGTTATTGAATCTTTTTCAAATGTCACTCATTGACCTTGCATCAGAATAACCAGGGATGCTCATTTCCTTTTTCCATCACCTGACCACCTGAAATGCCACACCTGTTCACTTTGTCTGGGAACATTTTATAGAAGCCCTAATGCCTTAATGTAGAGAGTTGTCAAATCGCCATGTTGTGTACCTGACACTAATGTAACATTGTGTGTCAATGACTTTGATAAATTTTTTTAATTAAAAAAAAAAAGCCCTATGTAAAAAAAAAAAAGCCTACGTAAAGGCTGCCTGCTATTTGAAATTCAGAATACAAGGAATAATACCCATGGGGTACTCTTGGCAAAGCTTTTGGAAAATAATTTGGCAAAAGTGGTAAAAATGTTAACAACCAATATCTGAAATTCTTACATTTTTTCCTAAAAAGTGATTCAATCGAAAGAAAAATAAAGACTAAGAAATAAAGACAATAATGGCAAGTCTATGACTGGTTAAATTGGAAACAACCTCGTTGTGCAAAAATGGAGAAATAACTAGTTAAAACATAGAATACCTTTTCCATTGATTACTCTGAAGACATAAAAAATGATAATCATGACTTTGCCAAATTGGCTCAGTTTCCTCAATGAAACTTGGAGGGTACAATTTAAAATGACTGCATTGATGTAAAATATATAAACTGAAGACTAGAAAATAAAACTTAAAATAATATGATGTTTTATTATGGATGTACTATAAGTGATTTAGTTTCACATTTTTGAAATTGTCTTTCATTTTGGTTGGGTTTGGCTGTGTGTGTGCTTTTTCACTCAAAATGGGGCCAGTTTATTATTTCCATCACCGTGCATTATTAGAAAATTAAGAATCAAGCTCTAATTATTTCTATCCTTCCCTTCCTGGGCAAGGTTAGAGTGGGAAGAAGCAGTGAGGGGAATACATAAAGCTTATAACATCACTGAGAGAATCAAGAAAGACCATGAAAATATAAATTCTGTGCACAACCCTCAACATCTCTTGGTGTTTCGTTTTTTTTTAAAGCATGCTTTTCTTGGCAGCTGTGTTTATCAGCATATGTGAAAATATTATCCAGGGTGCACTCTGTATTTTCAGAAATGTGACATGATAACATCCCTTAAGAAAGGGATTTGGTGGTGAACATCCATCAGATTTCACTCGTGGGACGCCCTGAGGCAAGACCTCCTGTGCCATGTCAACATCCCCCCCCCCCCAACCAGTGAGACTGGGAGATAGAAGGAGGATAGCATCTCAGCATCTTGTCATCATTGCCTTCCTCACCCCCGTTCCACCAACCTCCTTCCCCTTGTGGAGGCCAAAATGACAGGAGGAAAAATGTTGTGGCTATTGCCTTTTTTCAAGGGAAATAATGTCAAAGATAAACAATGTTTACAGATTTAACCCAAATGTTAGTCATAAAATGATCTTCCAGTGCTTGGATGTGTAATAAGGCATCTAGCGCCAAGTTAATACTGTCAACAAAAAACCCACCCAACTTTCTAAACTGTCTTCATCTGAACGAGGGTCAGCTCTCAAGATACTATGAGGGATAATCCCATAAAACAAGTCAAAGGGTACATTTGCCTAGGTTTTTGTACCATTACATCCTAATTTTTCTCCCATCACAAGAGAGCATAGAGTTCTTTGAGGGTTGATGTGGGTGGAGGGGGGACCCTTGTTCAGCTTTCCTTTCCAGAAAGAATAAAGCACTGGACCACTCTTTTCAAGACAAACCCTCTCCTATTTGAAAGGCATGTGAAACTCTATTTGTTTAGCCACTAAAACATTACACCTGATAGTCATGTTCCACTCAATGATGGTGCAAAGAAAAGATACATACTGGAAACTGTGTCATGAGCCACAGTCATGAGACCCCGGGGTCTCACACTTCTGAATTTGGGGTAGACAATGGGGTTTATAGTAACTGAAAAGTTTGCTCAGTTTTCTTGGGGCAGGTAGCCTGAGCTGAAGTGACTACCCTTTCTCTAATTAACTAAGCACTTACAGCTTTCTTCTCCCTAAAGAAAATTTAATTGGCTTAATTTGCTGTCACTCAGTATGGAATGTCTCTGTCAGTCAAAGTTTCCACCAGGGCATCTCAGAAGTAGCTGGCTTCCCTCCAGCTGATCTGTCCAATTGGCTGTATCCAAGAGCAGAGTTGGTTTTTCTCAAAGCACACTGGGACAGTCATAGTAATTTATGTAAAAAATATTCATTTAGCACTCTTTCATCCAAAGGGTTTTGTGCATGTGGAATTTTTGGCTCCACAAACTCTTCCTAAATCCTCTTTATTATAGGGAGATGGTTCTATAGGTCTAAAAGGATGCTTGGAGGATGGTTATGTTGCACACCAATTCCAAGCATACATGTGAGACCTTCCTGTCCCCTTTGTGGCACTGCTTGTAATACAAGAAGGGGACAAGGCTTCTTTTCCACTGGAATAGTGTGGGACAACTATAAAAACTTGTTTTAAAAAAAGAAAAAGATGTTATTTTATTTATGTCAGAGAGAGAGAGAGAGAGAGCACAAGCCGGGGGAGTGGCAGGCAGAGGGAGAAGCAGGCTCCCCGCTGAGCAGGGAGCCCAATGCGGGACTGGATCCCAGGACTCTGAGATCATGCCCTGAGCCAAAGGCAGACGCTTAACTGAATGAGCCATCCAGATGTCCCTAAAAGCTTCTTAAAGTAATTATGATAATCACGCAGACTCCTTCTTCTTTTTCAGAGTCCACTAGAATAAAACAATTTAGCTATGACAGGGTGATATTTAAATAGGTTCCTCTACTTATTGTTGGTACTAAACTTAGGGACAGAGAGAATCTGAAAACCTCTAAAGTCCTTCTTGACCTCCCCCAAATGTTTTTCACTGATAGGAGGAAATGCACACTACTTTGCCTTTATTTCCTTATAGCACTTGGCATCCTCTTAAAAATGCAAATATTAGCCAAAGATATCCATATAAGATTGTGACTTGAGAAAAGGATGTAACTTCTCTTTTCTTACATCCTTACTGAAATTATCACAAGATTGGTTTTTAAAAATTCAGAAAAGGCTATATTTGTGCATCCTAGGGAACAATCCCTCTATTATAGGGACCTCTGCTAAATGGGACCAAAAATTGAGAGGAAGTTGAGGAGAATTAACTTGTCCGTCCCTTGTCTGAGAAAGCAAATAAGCGGAGAGGATCCATGATGGCCCCTGAAATTTCCAAATGGAAAAAGGCAAGAAGAAGACACAGGATAAACAGGAAGCTCTGCATTTAGACACTTTTAGAGTAATTATCATAGTTTTGATATAGCAGCTTTGCCAGAAAGTTAGCAAAGGAACAGACATTTCCTCTCTTCACCAGGCTCCAGTACCTGGCTACAGCCACACTTTGTATGCGGACCAGAAATAAGATCAAATGCGAAACTAGATGCAGAAAGGTGACCCTTGGAACAATGATTTAAGCACACATGGAGAACAGGCAAACATGAGATGGCTGATTAGCTTCAGCTCTCTACCTTCTCCCCTCTGACTACTTTATCAGTCGACTGGAAATAAATATTGACATCAACTTATCCTCCAGCCTAAGATGCAGGGGACCAGATGAACAGTGAAGGGAAGCTTATTTGCATGCCTGGTAATTTTTAACTGGGGGAATGGGGTAGGAAGGCGGGGAGGGGTTGGAGGAGGAGGAGAGAGCTAATTTTGCAAAAACGGTCATAGCCCTGGCAGAAGGCATAAATCTGCATAAAAGAAAGCAGGCTGGACAGAGACAGAAGGAAAAAGACACTCCCAAGAGTGGATTGCACGTATTCCTTTCCCAAATCCATGTTCAGTGACCAGGTTGGTAGCTAGAAACCAGTGTGGCAGAAGTTTTTACACCACAGAAATAGGCAAATGCTACAAATCAGGGCTTCCCCCCGCCCCACCCTTTGGGGAGCCTGCTTTTAAATACTTACCACCACTGGATTAAAAGCAAGCTTTAAAATTATTAAGCTTAAAATTTATTAAGCACCTTTGGTGTGATCCTTGACCCCCATTCAACCTTGTGATCTAGTTTTTATTACCCAACTTTGCAGAATAAGTAGCTGGGAGTCATAAGAAGTTAAATTATTTGCTCAAGGTCCCACCCAGCTAGAAAGAGGCAGAACTTGGACTCAAACCCAGCTCTGTCTAGCTGACTCCAAAGCCCATGGTCTTTGCACCGCGTGCTGTGCGGTGTTGCTAAAATCCGAAGTCCATGATCTGAGATGGCTCACTGACAGCACTTGCTTATCACATTAATTCTCCTTAGCATTTTTATTCCCCCTAGTGACGTCCGGGCCTCTGAAAGTCCACTGCAGCACTTCCAGCACATTCATCAGGCTTGCTCCCACGGCTCCAAAGTCAGCCTCCCCATTAAGATCTGTCTTCAAAGAGACTGTCCCAGAGTCAAGCAAATCAGAGTTCAGTAACCGCTCGGCATTTTCTGACATTGGGAAGATATATTACTACACTCGGGTGACTGCAATGTTTAGAACGGCTTTGGAAAAGTATTGTATCAATTATATTATCCCTTGGGGAGCCCTATTAACATTAAAACGTCTTATGAGACTAGCTAAAGACTTGAACAAAGAAAACCTCTCCTACGAAGTCTTCCTCATATTTTATAGTTGTTAAGGCAAAAAAAAAAAAAAAAATCCACCTTGCCTCTCCCTTTGCACGTGACACTAGGACAAATGGCTCTTCTTGGATTATTTTAATCAAACTATCTCAGAAAATGAGGGCTCATCTCAGATTACCTCAGACCAAAAGCAATGCTGTGTAGGAGGTGATGTGAGGCAGTATGGGTAGGAATTACGCATACCTGGGTTTGAATTCTGGCTCTCCTACTTACAATATCAACAAAGCAATGATAACTGTAGTTATAATTCACTGAGCAACTATTATGGGCCAGGGGCTTCATACAGTCTATTTTGTTTAATTCCCACATCAACAGAGCAAAGTGGGTATTATTCTTCCTTTAAACATGGGCAAATGAAGACTAAAAGAGGCTAAGTAAACTTAGGCATCTCAGACAGGTAGTGTGGTGGGCAGCCTCACATCCTTGTGTGATCTCCTCCCCTTTGGTGTGGGCTGGATCTAGTGACTTGCTACTAGTGAACAGAACACAGCAAAAGAGATGGGCTGTGTCTCCCAAGATTAGACTAGAAAAGACTGACTTCCATCTTGCCTGTACTCTCTCTTTTGCTTGCTCACTTTGATGGAGCCAGCTGCCATGTTGTGAGCCATCCTATGGAGAAATCTGTGTGGTGAGGAACAGAGGGTAGCCTCTGGCCAACATCCCATAAGGAACTAAATCCTGCCAACATCTTCTGAGTGAGCTTCGTAATGCATCTCATCTCAACTGAACCCTGTAATGACTATGGCCTTGGCTGACACCTTGATTGTCTTATGGGACACCGTGAGCCAGGAGATCAAGCAAAGCCCTGCCAGGATTCCTGACCCATGAAACTGTGAGCTAATAAGTGTGTGTTATTTGAAGTTGCTAAGTTATGGGGTAATTTGTTATGCAGCAATAGATAATTAATACAGGTGGTACGATACAGAGATGAGGTTTGAAGCCAACTCTCCAACTTCAAAGCACAAGCTTCTTTCTCTGAGCTGATTCCTTAAAAGCCATGTGGACCTTGGGGAAATTACTAAAACTCTCTGAAACTCATTATCTACATGAATAAAATAGGGATGATGCCCACACCACAGTGTGGTGGGCAGTTTAAATGAGATAATGTATGTAATGTCTTTGGCTTCTCTGTCAGTTGAAATATGAAAGTGGAGAAAACAGTGCAAGGTCATCAGAGGAGAATGTCTTAATAATGCCACACAGTATGTGACGGTGGGGAGCCTGAGACACAGTTACAGCGCAGACTGCGGGCGAAAGCAGTAGTCACATGACCTGCGTCACGATGTCCAACTGACATCACGGATCCTGTTTCCCAAGGGGGCAGGGATAATGATGTACACCTTACAGGAGTGTTTGCGGAGTTCCCAGGACAGGACCTGGCATATAATGGACATTCAATAGATACTAGCCAGTTTTACATTCTTTTCCTAGTTAGCATGATTTTTACTAATAATGATGGCATTTCAGGGACCTGTGTGCAGGTGAGTACCATTTCTGGATCAAGGTCTTTTCAGAAATCCTCCGCACTTTGCAGTCCCTCTCTATTCCTTCAAAGCATCAGATAAGTCTAAACATCCATACTTTGGTTCTCCATCTCCATCTCTTTTCCCCTTCTGTATTTATCAGATCTTGTAGCAGAGCTACAACCAACAGTTATGCCCTAAAACAGAGAAAGTCTCCATCTAAATCATGTGCTTGATTTCCTATACAGGGATTCTTCTGAGGGACTGGTCATCAGGCATCTGGCCTGCTGCTGACATGGATAGCCACAGGAAATAGACATGGCACTCAGTAGGCACCCATAATGACTCACTTGATACCTTCGAGAGTAACAGGAGAATCCGTGTCGATCCTACTTCTCTTCATGCCCCCAGTGTCTAGCAAAGGGCCTCACTTAGAGTAGGGACTCAAACGTTTGCCAAATTAATGAAAGAACTGAAAAAACATGGTGGATTTTTTTTTCCCCTCCTAGATAATCATTGTTTGACTTTCTAAAAGTCAGTGTGTACATCAAAAATTTGGTTTATAGAATTTGTTAGTGTACTGGATATATGCAACAACTTCATTTTTGTGTTTTCTTTTTTCCTACTGTCTTCTCTTATATCCTGGCAAATCTGGTTGAAAAATACAAGAGTTTGCCTCCCATATACAGATTCAGGATCTACTCAGTTTCCTATGAAAATGAAATGGAAGAAGATGGAAAAGTGAAAGACAGTGATCGCCTTTTATGTATATTTTGTCAAGCTAAGTGTGAGAGCTTACTCAGGCACTGAAGCCACATAGGACTGTGTTAGCCATGATTCGTTTCCACAGCCACACAGGACTCTCTCACTGGAGGCACGCTTGGGCCCAGTCGCCTTGTTTTTAAACCTCAAAGACAATTTGGATGTGTTTAAAGATGTAGAAGGTCATATAGTTCATCTGACACTAAACAGCCCTATAAATTTATATAAATCACCACAGCCCACTAGCCTCAAGAAAGTTGATAAGAAAAATCACTGGCACTGCATATTATACACTGCCCATTGATTTCCCTTAGACCAAATCAGAACTACCAAATACGTAAACCCAAAGAATGTGCAGGGATGATCTAAGAATGGTTATTTTATAAAGGTCACAATTTGACTTCTCCCCCTGTTTTTTTAATGCATTTGCTCAATGGGATTGGGATGCTCAGGAGTTAAGGAAAGAAGAGAAAAGATTTATTCAGTTAGAAAAATCAGCAAGATGTGAACCACATTTTAGAATTAGAAACAGCAGTTGTATTAAATGGGGGAAAAAAAAAACACCCTGGACTTAGAATTTAACGTGTGTGTGTGCGCGCGCGCGCACTCCCATGCTCAAATCCTTGGCCTCCTCTAACTGGCTGAGTAAACTCAAATCACTTCACCTCTGAGTCCCTTGGTTTCGTTATCTGTAAAATGTACAAAATCATTCTGACCTCACTCTGGCCCTGTGGTCAAGTTTCAGGGAAACACTTAAAGGAAACATCAAAGTGCCAGGCAGAGCTCCAGGCACATAGCAAGCACTGTTAAATCTCAGTATGAATGGGAACAGCTAGCCACAAATGAAGTCTAATTAGAAAATAATTACAGAAACCAAACCTTTGAATGGTTAATGGTGAAAATAAAAATACATTTTTTTCTCCCTATTCTATTTTCTACTTAACACTGGGCATACTGTCACAATTAAGGGCCAGGACTTTGTGACCGTTACTGCCATAGAAACAGAGCCGGATTTATTAATAACAATAATAATAATAAACAACAGTTATTGCATTCACAATGTTCATGCCCTTTAAATTAAATTCCAATTCTCTAGATTTTGCTAAGAAAAACATATGCAAAATGTCTACCTCTTTAGGAACAATTTTCACTTTTCAGAATACGTTAATGTCCTCCATAGTTGGACCACCAAGCCTCAGCACTCTCAGACAGATGATGGGTTTACGATTATTTTCTCAGGTCTTTCTGACTACTGTTTTCCATCCCCAGAGGGAGGTTAATCCCACTTCCTGGAAGACAGGGGAGCAACAGGTGGCTAGGTGACTGAGTCTCCTGGGCCCTGCCTCATTCAGAGTTCAAGTTTCTCTTGCAAGTTCCTCTTGTAACTGCCAGTAACCACTGTTGTGCCAAGTGGGTCTAAGGACTTTGTTCTTCTCTCCTCACACACTTCCCTTGAAGCAATCTCTCCTATGCTTGTGTATTCCCAATCACCATCTCAGTTCTGTCATCTCTCCACTTCTGGTGCGAAGACAAGTTGGACACTTACGCCACCATGTCCCGTCATGTACTAAACCAAGGAAGCTTAGCCTTTTCTTCACTAAACCTGGTTTCCTCTCTCCAAGAACAGCACTGTCATCTGCCCAGGAACCATGAGCCAGAAACCTGGGAGCGTACCTAAACTCACCTTTCAGCCTCCCCATCTCCCCAATCCAAAGCTTACTGATCTTATCTTCTAAATCTTCACGAATCACCTCTCCCTGTCTACGGTCACTGTCCTGCTTCAGGCTCACAGCATCTTTTACCTGCCCTACTGCATACGGTCCTAAAAGATCTTCCATCCCCTACACTCGTCCTGCTCCAATCCATTCTCCACATGACAGCCATAGTGATATTCCTAAAAGACAAGTCTGACCATGTCACTCTGCTGCCTACAATCGCTCTACACTCCTTCCAAGGTTGGAAGTGATGTAACTTGGCATCTTAGACCTTATATGTATTCCTACTAGATTCTGCAGCCTTAGCTTCTACCACTCTATCACAATAATGCTCAAGCAATACTCATCTCCTTAAAGTAGCTTCCTCTGTGATTTCTGCTATTTCACAATGATGTGCCATTTTGCCTGATGTTCCTTTACACAGAATATATTTTCTTATTCCAGTACTCTTTCACCTCTTCAAACTCAAGTTTGCTTTTTTTTTTTTTTTAAAGGAACTCTTCAATGAACCCCCAGGCTCCTGCAAGATCACATGAGCATCTCCATTCTAGAACTAGTTAGCAAGAATTATTTTTTTTTCCAGACTAGTCTGAGATCCTTTTTAGAGCAGAGTTAGACTAAGCAGCATAACGTGATCTTCAAGAATACGGGCTCTAGAACCCTGGGGTTGGAATCCTGTCTCTACTAGTTATCAGCCAGTAGACAAACTACCTAGATTCTTTGAGCCCCATTTCTTTATCATTTAAGAGGTGCTAATAACTATTACTGAACTCAATGAATGATAATCAGAATTAAATGAGCTGAGTCTTAAAGGATGAGAAGGAGCTGGCCTTGCAAAGACTAGGAGAATGCACACTTTAGGGAGAGAGAACAGCAAGTACAAAGGTCCGGCTGATGAAACACTGGGCACTGAATAATTTACAGCCAATGACCCCAACCCTCCTCTAGCATGCACTCAGTCTAGGATTACAGTTTCTAAAAGAAAATAGTCAAAACCCTAGAATTAACACATGGTGCTTTGTAGAATCTGATTAGCTGTAATCTGCTTCATTTATTCTGTCCCATTGGGATTCTTCCCATACGCTACTATCACACTACTAAGCCTTGGGTGAAATTTTAAAGTCCTCAAAAATGGTGAAAGGGCTACATTGGCAGGGTCCCAAGGGATGAACCTGGATGTCCAGTGTAGCACTCTGGTGAGAGCAGCTCGATGAGGGCATCATCCAAAATGGTGTGCCTCTGAATGAATGCTGCAAAGAACATACATTCAGGGAATGCAGACTTCTTGTCAAACTTGACAGCAGGTTTATTTCAGCATGAGACGCATTTGCCAAACGAGCAGAGACTCAAAGATCACATTGGTTTTAAAAGTGATTTTTGCTTTATAGCAGAAAAATAAAATGATTTATGAGTTTGTCAGGGAATGGATCTTGCCTTTTGAAAAAAAAAACCTTCCCTGTTCCAAAGTGTCATGAATTGCAAATGAACCAACGGATGATGTATATGTGTATGTATGTACGTGTGTATGCACACATGTGTCTTAGTGCTTGTCCTCTCTCTTCTTTGCCTCCGTGGTTTGGAAGCCAACTCCACCGTGTGCCTTCACTAACGCTGCAAGCAAATTGTAGTTATAATGCTGAACAGTCATTTCCAAGACAAACCAAATCTGTGTTCCATTAAAGTCATGGAATAGTTAAACATGCGTTTTTTTTTTTATTCCCAGCCATAATAAAAAACAGGCCCCCATTCATTCTGATGCTCCAGAAGTCAGAGGATTCCACATGGTCCCCTCCATGATATTTGGAAATAGATTCTGATGGTGTCCCAGGCATATCAGCAGGAGGTCAGTTTAACTTATGTTTTATCTTGCTCACTGTGGTTTGGACAGCGACAGCATGGAAGTCCTGAAATGGTAATCGATTTCCTCTCTGAGATGCTAAGCCTGCCTGCCAACTACTAAGCATATTCCCTCAGTGTGTCCTTTTGAGATTTTTGATGGAATCACAGAAATGAGAACTGTACCTTCCGTGGAACAAGAGATGAGAAAATGCTGCTTTCTGGGGGTTGTCTCAAGAGGAAAAAAATGACGCTTGAAGCTTTCTATTTACCAGCTTGCAAGAATCATTCTGATGATACATTTTTGTAAAACTGTCTTTGAAATGAAATCTTCCTCTATAACTCACCAGTTATTTTATCCCAATGCCCTAAACGTATGTGTATTCTGGGTGCATTTTCATCATAAAAGTCTTCAAAGAATATTTGGATTAAAAAGAAATGTTCCAACACCCACTAACAACCAGGTACCTCCTACAGAAAGTCTAGCTTACAGGCACTTTCTGCCTTCTCTTCAACATTTTGCAACCATGCTGAGAATTACTAATAGATTTAAATGTTTAATTTAAAAAAGATCATAAACTTTCAGCCAATTCTCTACGTAGCAGATTCATGTTATACCGCTAGATAGAGTGGCGGATCCTGCTCTGTTTTGACTTCTAAAGATCTCCCTTATTTTCTAATAAGTTCAGCTATGCACTTAAACAGTGGGTTTCAGATTGTGGGAGGGACTCAAAGATGTATATTTATACTGCAAACCAGTACACACAAAAACTTACAATTCATGCAATGATACTTCTCCTTACGATCTACAGTCCACTCTGACATTTTCTCTTCTACTCTATTCCATTCCATTCTACTCCATTTTTAAAATGCTGGTCACAACCCACTAAATTGATTTTCCTACACATCAATGGGAAAAGGCCTGCAGTTTTGAAACACTAATTCACCAATTTAAGGGAATATTCTTGCTCTTCCTCCTTCTGTTCCTTTGTCAATAGTCTACCCAGAAGTTTCATGGATTTTGTAGCATAAGGATCTTTAAGATATCTAACATTTATAAGTCTCTTTATCCTCATCTCTAAAATGAGGATAAAGATAAATAGTATTGATAACACAGGATTATTGTAGGAATTAAATGAGATCATGTATATAAAGCATTTAGCTCAGCCCCTGGCACACAGAATGTTCCCAATAAATGGTAATGAATCCCTATGGCAGATTCCAACCTCTAATCTCATCCTTTTTGCCCCACAAGAAATATTTCTAGATATGATCAAAAGAGGGAAAATTAATAGCATAAGCCTTTTAGCTCTACAGTTGGTATTTTCTACCAAATAATAGCCTTACCTGTTTTGTTCTCCATACGGGGTATGGGCCTGTGACTATCAAAAACTACTGAGTTCCCTTCACCATTCTAAATAATGTTCATCACATCTTAACATGGAACACAGTATATCCTGAGAGAAGTTTGACCAGTTTTTGTTAAAGAGTTCTAATTAATAGCCAAAGGCTGTGCTTTTGAGTTATTTAAATTCACCTCCAATACCACAAAGGAACAAGTCCCTGCTAAGTGGGCCTTGGCAGGATGTTCCACAGAGATTCTCTACTTCTCACTCTCTGATTTCCATCCTTCCCTTCATGATCTTCTCTAGCTGCTGCTTCTTTCCTCTCCCCTTTCTTAGAATGTGATGAATTGGTCCCAACCCCTACGGTTCCTTTTTATGTCTTTCAAACTCTGCAATTCTTTGGCCATTCAGTTCCCACTGGATCAACAGATGGACAGAAGATGGTGGTTGGGTGTGAGGGATGTTTTCATTTTGGTCTGTGGCTCTTTTTCTCTGAATTCCTTGATGTTAAATACAATATGTAACTGTGAGGATTGAATTTCTTCTGTAAAGTACCTTGTCTATTTGACATGAGCCTTGGATGGACCTCCTATTAACATGGCTTTGATTCCATTCCTTAAGAAGTTATAATCCTGGCCTTAAGATGCTAAAGGCCCACCTGCCCCCTTCCTTCTCTGAGCTGCACTGGAACAACAGCAGCGTTAATGAACGTGCCTCCATCTCTACCATCCAGATAAATGATGGATCCAAAGAATCTCCTTGTGGATTCTTGGTGCCTCCTGCAAGGACTGAAAGTTTCTCATCATGACTTCCAGGGCATTTTATGACCTGGCTCTTACCTAACATTCCCTCCTTATCTTCTGCCATGGTTGGTCTCCTCACCTACCATTTATTCTTTCTGCCCCTCTATCTCTGCCATGTGGAATGATTTATCATTCTCCCAATTTTCTAGACTTTCCCCATGCCTTGGTTCAAGACTGTCTTCCTCCATGGAACACTCTCCATCCTACTCCACCACTTCATCTGACCATTATTGATTTATTCCTTAAAATTCTACCCATATCATCACCCTTCCTTGCCTGACTCCCCAGGCTGTGGTAGGTCTCCCACGTCATACCATGCACTTCTCTTCACTACAGCACTTACACACACTATAACTAGCTATCTCTTCCAATACTGGAAGCCCTTTTTCATTTCAAAGTTTCCAGACATAAAGGCAAAATGGGTATTTAGTGAGTGTTATTTGGGGATTTACTTAACTTATTAATTAATCTCAAGTCCAGCCTTTTGTGCTGCTTCAAAGCTGAATTACTTGAGTTCTCTAGAACCACAAGGATGAGAAGGAATGCTCCTTTCCTCCACCCCATAAAATTTGCTTGGTCTTCCTTTGCTTAATAGTCAGCCTTCTGTCCCATCTGGTGCTTCAGTGTGGTTTGAGTTTGGATGGATATGCTTGTGTGTGTGTGTGTGTGTGTGTGTGTGTGTGTGTGTGTGTGATGAGGCAGCTTATCTCATCTTCTATTTGCTTTTAGATTCCTCACTTTGAGCTCATGTCCAAACAGTCAACTTATCACTTCCTGAATTATTTATCAACATTTGAGGCAATGGAATGTGGTCCAGAGGGGGATTTCTATCTAATGGAGAAAGTGCTTCCTCACAAACTACACCAGTCCAAAATTGGAGCCTGTGGAAGGTGCAGAATTCTTCAGCTGTCAAGGAGACTGGCTAACCATCAGTCAACAAATGGGGTCAGACTCACAGACTACACATTCATGCACCGGTTAATGAGTTTATCACCTTCTCCCTCTGCCATGTGCTGTACCAGACACTGTCCTGTAAGGATGGTAGACTCAGGTCTTGATATCAAAGAGCTCAAAATCTGTTGAAGTGAAGAAGAGTGAGCAGATCATTAGGATGGGCTGTGATAAAGGTATGTATAAAAGTAGGGAAGACAGGCTAGAAACTAATGAGGAAGGTATAACAAGACTTGATGTAGGGAGAACAGAACTCATCAGGTCAATAAAGAAGCAAATACTTTTCCAGATGTGTCATATGAAAAGTGATTTGGGAATGCCCAGAGTTGAGGAGGACCCCAAATTCTGTCCCTATTGGTTTGAATGCCACTTGAGGCAAGATTCTTTGGTATGTTCTGGGAATCAGACAAGACAGCTGAGTATGGTGGTGAAGGAAGAAGTCAGCATGAAGGCATGAGTGTGTAGAGAAGAGACTGCCCCTTGGGAGACTTCCTTCTTCACTCCACTGGCTGAATGTTGAAGCAGGATGAAGGGAGATAAGCAGAATTCAACCTCATTATTTTGGAGCAGTAGCTAGAAACCATCCCCTATCATTCTAAATCCCCTCATCTTCCTACTTTCACCATGAAAAAGTGGCAAATAGAATGGTGAAGATAAGCAAGATGACTCCCTGAGTTGCTACCATGTAGTTACACTATAGTTAGATTCCGGGCTGACCCAGGACCTATTTTGTGATGAGTAAAGGAAACTTCCAAAGATGAAAAGTCAGAAGGAGATGATCTATGTTCTTGATAGCCCTAACGCTGTCCAGGAGTTGTCCTAGAGTTGTCTTTGATCTTGCTATTATCTCCTAAAGAGTCTCTAAACCTGGCTTAGTGCAGCTTGGCCCCAGTCCCTCTCTGGTTCCTTTCTTCTTGGAGATGTGACCTCTTCTTTTGCTCATTTATATGACAACTGCTATATTGACTTACAGGTTACCTGAGCTGGGTGCAACCCCTCACTGCACATATGTGGAACCTTAAACCCCAAAAGAGAAAGGAACTTCACTAAGACTGCACAGTTAGGGGCAGGCTTAGTCCTCCCAACTACATTGCCTTGTCTCTTGATGTCCAGTCTTCATTTGGGGGATCTACTCTACCATCTTTAACATACCTGTCTCAAAGATGGCAGGAGAGGACTGGAGAGGATTTAATACCTTACCTATGATTATGCAGATAATGAAAGAAAGCATTTAAGCCAGGAATGTCTGGTTCTAATTTTTTTCTGCTATATTGTTTTGGGAGAACAAATCAATGCTAAGAATCATTCATGTCTCCTGAGGGAAACTCATCTCTCAAGTACCTTGAAGTATCCTTAGACATCTAAGAGGATGTATCTTGACGTGTCCTTTAAACATGATCTGTAGCAAACTTTATTCTTGAGAAAACAGGCAGAGATCCACGGGGGATCTTTGTCTTGTCCACTCCTTAAAGGGTTTTATGTGACTAGATTGCATACATATGGCTGGAGTGCCTTAGGGGAAGTACTTGAACTTCTGCAGTGACTTATGCTGTCTGAATTGCATCCAGTGCCCTGATTCTTCACATAGTTGGGAAGATTTGTCACGTTTATGCTATTTTGACAGTAGCTAGCCTGAAATAATCCAGAGGCAAGCAATATTGCTTCTCTAACTGGCATACCCATGGAGCAGGGAGGTTCACAATTAGTCATTAAATGGCTGAGACAAATGGCTTGGATGCCTCTCTTGATAGAGGCATGCAGCAGGGCCATAAGAGAATCTTGTCTGAATGGTGACAAGGTCATAGGAAAGCAGAGGCTGCTATCATTGATAGATTCCAGGCACCAGTGAACTATTTCATGCGGTGTCTGAACAAGAAGGAACTTAGAAGTTCATCTAATCCCAAACGCCTCCAAATGGAAGGAGACAGGGGGCTGAAGGGGGTCTTTTCTCAAGTCGTAAAAAACAGATAGAATTTAGAACTTCCCTTACCCAGAGTTTGAGTCTCTGGTTTAAGCATTCGTACAGGCTAAGTAGGGTCAGGTGTAATTAATATTACAAAGAAGTAACGGAGGCAATAATTTGATAAAGTGTGCCCTCACAAGGTGTGCATACAGTTCACCTGACTCAGGTATACAAAGACTATTGACTACCTAATTCAACTGCCAGACCCTATTTCTTCCTGGTTAACAAAACTCTATTTTATTCCGTGTGCACAGGTCCAGATAATCAATCACAACTGGTGTGAACCAATCATGACAATCCCATGTCCTTTCATCAGTGACTTATTCAGACTTGAGCAGACAACCCAGTTCCGGCCAATGAGACATAAAGAGAAGTCACTGGGGACTTCATGATGTTCAGGGCTGCAGCACCCAACTTGCGACCACGAGAGGAGACATTGCATACAAACTGAGGATGGTAGAGACAAAGAACCAAAGGAACTGGAGTCCTTGATGGCAACCACATCTGGGTCCTCACACCTCTAGATAGCATGCTAATCCAACAGCAAATGGCCTTACAGTTTAGGCCATTAATATTGTTAGTTGCAGCTGCCCTTATTTTAAAGATATATAAAGAAAATTTCCAATGATGGCTACAATTTTGAAATAAAACTTTTGAAAATTTGTTCATTAATGGACTACTACATTCCTCAAAAGCAGAGACTGTTACCAGCCTTTCGGTCTTATATTCTCAAGGCCCAGGTCAGGGTCGGCCATTGTGTGGATACTCATTAAATGTGTGAAGCATAAATACATGTATATCTACACAAATAAATGGCAGAATAAAGTTTGGGATGGGCATGATTCAACTTCAAAATTTAGCATTTGTTGAGAACTTAACAGAAGCCACTCCTTATCCTAGTGGATGTCCCAAACTAATAGAGTACTGAGGACCAGATGGTATGAGCTGTCTACCGTGGGTGCCAGCAGTAAGGAGTGCATTGTCTGTAAGGAATTTTAAAACAATACCACAAATGGACTGAAAAGTTGGTCTGCTCTTTATTATCACCATGAGCCAGAAATTCTAAACAATGTCTGTGATAAAATACTCCTTGAGAAAAATCTTTTGCTAGTCTAAATTCCAAACAATTGTTGTGGTGACTATTGAGTTGCAATAATATATATGTAAGCTTTAAATTAACACTTTTTTGTTACTTATCCTTTAATAAACATTCCACACAGAAGTTAATTCTGAGAACTCCCAGCTATACTGGCAGCACCCAGCAGGCAGAGACCCAGCTATGGGCATTCGTGTTAAGACTATGTGACAATTTAGAACCATTCCAGGGCTCGTGGGTGGCTCAGTCAGTTAATCATCTGCCTTGGGCTCAGGTCATGATCCCAGGGTCCTGGGATCAAGCCCCGAGGCAGGCTCCCTGCTCAGTGAAGAGCCTTCTTCTCCATTTCCTCCCCGCACGTTCTCTCTGTCGCTATTTCTGTCTCTCTCTCTCTCAAATAAATAAGTAAAATATTTTTAAAAAGTTTAGAACCATTCCAATTCACATCCTTAGCACTTGTGGTATTACCTATGCTTGTATTTAAATGGGTGATTCTGAATGAACATCAACAACATAGTGATTAAAATAGACGGAGGAATAAAACGAAAGTTATCACAAATCTGACATTCTGGGTGACCAGCTGGAGAATTAGTTTGCATTTAAACTTAAAACTGGAGTGAAAGTACAAGATGTTATGTTAGTGGCTAGTCAGTTAAGATTTTAGCTCATAAATGCAATATTGTTCTGAGTGTGAAATTTTCTGGTGTGAATTTTTTGATGAGGCTAATTAGACACCAAAAACACTACTTAAAACAGCTAGAATCAGCCCGATCAATGTACCTTAGAACACCATGCTTTAAAATTAGTCCTTGAAGTTCAGCACAAAGCAATTGTGGAAAAGGTCATTAACCATATAGCAAGATATAAAGAAATTTATATTTTGCATTAAGAAAAAAAGTCAAATTTCAAAGAAGAATGCAAAAGAAGCAGTAAAAGATGTTGGTTTTACATTGCTAGGAGAAATCAAAAGGACAAAAGGATGTTTGACTGCTTCAATCATTTTCTCAAGGAGCTGGATACTTGTTCTACAGCAATTGATCGAATAATGTTATGACATTATAAATTATAAAATAATGACATTAACTAATGTCAATATTAATTATCATGGAGCCATTATCTCTGATGTGTGCAGAAGATTTTATACAATGTAAGACGTATTTGATAAACTTTCTGGCGAAGTTATTTTAGTGGAATTTTCTTTTTTAGTTTCATAGAGATTTTAAAACTGGTAGTATTGATTCCAAAGACACATAATCTGTGTAACAATTTCTGGAATGTATTGTGAAATGGGGTTTTTATGCATCTGCCAAACTTACTCTATGTATAATATTTTCTTAACTATTTGTATATCTACTGGTTCTTATGAAAGACAATTTTTGAAATTCAAATTAATAAAAACAAAGAATTTTTGATCAACTATGAGAGGACATAGATTGATGAGTCTGGCTATACTGTCTATTGAACATAGACAAAGAAAACCAAATTTGACAAAGTCATTGACATATCTGCACAAGGTACAAAAACAGAAACTGTATTATTATGTAAACATAGGTGTAAGCTTTTCCCCCTTTTTAAAAAAAGATTTTATTTATTTGACAGAGAGAAAGAGGGCAAGAGAGAGCACAAGTAGGGAAGAGCAGCAGAGGGGGAGGGAGAAGCAGACTCCCCACTGAGCAGGGAGCCCCCAACATGGGGCTCAATCCCATGACCCCGGATCACCACCTGAGCGAAAGGAAGATGCTGAATCGACTGAGCCACCCAGGAGCCCCAGCTTTTTCCCTTTTTTAAAAAAAATACATTAATTTAAAAGTATTAATCCTCTAATTTTTCCCTTTTTTGTAATGTATTTTTATTATCATGATTTTATATATATATATCTATTCATAGAAAAATTTTACTGTCTGTATTTCTTTTCTTGCCGCTATTATTATTCATGCATTTCATGATTATTACTGAAGATCATTTTGTTGATTAGAGGAGGGGGTGTTCAAAATTTTCTGTCTTTTTGTGTCAGAAGTGCTAGGCTCACCACTTTTCAGCAGCTGTGCTTTACAAATGAGAAAACCAAGACTAAGCAACATGAAGTGCACAATGCCCTAAATTTAAGAACAATCACGAAGATAGTCCTTCATGAGCATTCAGATGACTGCTATCCTTAGAGCCCATACAGCTCACCAATTCAGCCCATGCTTGAGTGCAGCATGGGGTAAAGTTAACTGTAAGCTGATAGAGGGAATGTTGTGGTCAACTTCATGTGTATTCATAAATTTTACTTGAATATAAGTCAATCCCATTCTTAAAGCCTTTCACCCAGAGTCCTTTGCTTCACCCAAACAAATTTTTCCACTAAAAAATAAATATCAACTGCGAAACAGCCTATTTATGTAAGCAAAAACATTATCTAATCCTCATTTATTATGATTCATACATATACAATGTACTTGATTATACTTTTTGGTAATGTTACATTTCCAGTAAAGTTTATTAAAAACAGAACTCTTCAGGAGATGCAAAAGGAATCACTGTGAAAATCCACAATAAACCCAATACTCTGAGCCTAGTTAATGTCGTTCTTGAAGATATACACAGGAAAGGCATATGGGGCCCCTTCTCAGTTGTGTTATACTATATGCTGTTTCCATGGGAATACATACTCAGGGGATGAAATCATAAAGTACTCTAGAAGGTGCTAATATCTCAATGGAGCATAATAACCTGCTGAAAATACCTACATTCACATAAAATACAGCAAAGGAGAACAATGGAAATTTGGAGGAGGAAAGAGAATGAACATCTGATATGGCCCACCAAGTTGATACTAACACCATGCTAAGTTTAAAGCTGTATTTAGTAACTGTGAGTCACATGTAATATTAAAATGTCATTAATTACAATTTAATTTGGTCAAGGTCAGTGTTTATCCTTTAAGTATTCAAGTTTCTCTCTTTCAATGCCTCTCCCTCAATCCTGTAGAAGTTCAACCCAATGAACTCTTTTCATAATTTTTCTATCATTGTCATTATTCTCCATCTTTACATTTATCTGTTAGTTTTCAGGACGTAAGTACCAAGTGATTTACAAAGATCATCTCATTTATATTTTAAAATGCACTTATCATGTAGAAATTACTTTCTTTTCTATTTTGCTGCAAGGAAATTGAGAATCAGAGAGGTCAACATAACTCATGAGCAGGATAAAGACTCGAACCCAGGTCCCTTTGATGTTACACCCCAGTTCCTTTTTGATGCCATGGTACATGAGACTCTGGATTCACCTATTTCAGATTTGGCAGCTTACAAACATCCCATGAAATGGGACAGTTTCTTTCAGGTATGACAGGAATCCTAGTCAAGCTTCAAGTTATCCCAGTACCGCCAATCAGTAAGGACAAAAGTACATTAAGACTTTTCTCTATGAGTCAGATGTCGTGAATGTATTGGCTAGAAGAGAGAAGGTTCAGAAGATATGTATCTAAAGGGAAGGCACAAGAGCAAGGGAGATTACCACAGTGAAGGTATCTCAGAATGTTCCCTGCTGGGTCCCACGAACTCATGTCTAAGCCCTATGGAGAGAGGCTGGTACACGAGCTAAAGGAGCTCTTCTCATGAGGGACTCTGATACATGAGTGTCAGCTGGGCTGACCAGATTATAAAATGGAAAGTACAGTTGGAGAAAGCACACTAGCCCCACATGGAAAATGATATAGTTTGGGGATCAGTTAGAGTCAATTATCTGCAATAACAAATAGACTTAAAAAAGTATAATGGCTCAAGCATAGAGGTGTTTCTTCTTGTTTGCTTGCTTTTGTTTTTGTTGTGTGTGTGTGTGTGTGCGCGCGCGCACGTGCGTGCATGCACATACTTACTCAGAAATAGTCCAAGGTTGGCAGTCTGGTCTGGCAGAATGATTCTGGTCACAAGTCATTTGAAGATCTAGGCTCTTTCACCCTCAACGCATAGTTTTCACCATCATCTCAGGCATTAACATCTAGCCAGAGGAAGGAAGAGCAGAGAGGATCACCCATGAGAAGTTCAATGATTCAGGCCTAAAAGTGACATCCCTCACTTCCACTCACACCCCCTGGTTTGAGACCAGTCATATGGCCAAATCTAACTGTGAGGGAGCCTGGGAAATGTAGTCTTGCTGGGTGCTCACAAAGGAAAGGAATCAGGCTGGTGACCACCTAAAAGACTCTGGGGAATGCATCCCCATTGCCAAGGGCAGCTTTGGGAATGCCAGGTACAACTCAGAAATCAGCATTCTCAAAGAGGATTCCAGTCCTTGCAGTGGGAATGCAACCCCTTGTGTCTTCACAGTCATCAGGAAAGGCTAGAGGTTAGTGGAAATCTACCGATAAGAGCCAGAAGGAAGATGGCTGTTGTCCTGAGGTAGCAAAGGTATCTTCTCAGGGCTCGCAGGGAAGGGGGCTGAGTAACAATAGTTACTGCAAGAGTCAAAGACACCCAAAAGCTTAACTGCTAATTTTTAAATATCCAGACAGTAAAAGGACTAAAAAAAGAAATGAATGCTCTTAATAATCATTCCACCTGGAGATTAAAATTATTATTTTGGTGTATAGCCTGCCAAATGCTTGCTTGCCTTCTCTCTTACTCACTATCTATATTGTTTTATGTGTATATATGTGTGTGTGTGTGTGTATACGTGTGTGTTCTTTTTAATGATATATATTTCTGTTTTTTGCTTTTTTCACTTAACCATTAAAGACTCTTGCTCTTACATTAAGTAGATCATATATGATCCAGCCAATTCTTCATAAATCTTAGTCTTTTTCTTCTTTGTATTTATTTATACTCTTTTTGCTTATAAAAGAAAGTTGCAATGAAAATCCTTGTTCATATATCTTGAATCACTCATCCAATCATGTACATAGGAAAAATTCCCAGACAAAACAACTGATGGATCACATATCACTCATACCTGGGTGCAAAACCCTTAGAGTACGCACATTTAAAAATTTGAAATGCATCCTCAAATTTCTCTCAAGAAAATTATACTCACTTACCTTAGCAGTATATGAATGCTTGATCCCTATAGTTACAAACACTAGGTATCTTTATAATTTTTAACATTTGCCAAAAAACCAAAGGTGAAACTCCCATTTTTATTTAAATTTGCATTTCTTTGATTATTAGTGCAGTATGGCATCTATTCAAATGCTTATTGGTCATCTTGCATTACTGTCTTTGAATATCTGGCATCTCAGTGCATTCCCACCCCCACCCCCCACCCAGTGCTATTTCTTTTCAGAAAATTTTTAGTATGCTAATGTTTATTTTACATGAACTTTAAAATAATTTAATAAAAAATTGTTTTTATCAAGATTCTCTTAAACATATAGGCTTGCTCAGTGAATAATGGCATTACTAGAGTATTCACACAAGTGGAACTTTTCATTTATTCTCCCCTTTTTATGATATTTGATGGATTTTTATAGTTTTCATGTAAGCTCTGAACCTTTAGTTTTTCAGTTTATTCCTAAATATTTTATGTCTTAAGCTGTATTTTGTACCAGAATGTTCACCATTGTATTATATTTCTTATCTGCTCCTTCTTGTTACATATGAGCTTTGTAAGTTCATTTTTTAACCAGCTACATTATTGGTTCCTCTTTTTATATCTAAGTTTTTAGTTGGTTTCTCGGGTTTTTATTAAATAAGAAATTTGACTTTTTTTCTGAATTTATTTCTCTTACTTTATTTTCTTAATTACTTGCATGGCTTATTTTTCCAAAACAGTGTGAAATAACAGTGGTGATAACAGGTGTGTTCAGCTTGTGACTGACTTTAAAGGAAATGGCATTGTGTGTGAATGTATGTCTGCATGTGTGTGAATATGTATGTACATGTAAGTTTATCATATGAAGGAAATAGCATCTTAGTTCTGTTCCTCCTAGATTTTTAACAAGTAACAATGGATAAAAGTTATTAAATGCCTTTTTTTTAAGTAGGATCCATGCCAGCATGGAGCCCAATGGGGGACTTGAACTCATGACCCCAAAATCAAGAGCTGAGCTGAGATCAAGAGTGGGATGCTTAACCAACTGAGCCACCCAGGAATCCTTACTAAATGCCTTTTTTATATATTTTTTTAAGATTTATTTATTTATTTGAGAGTGGGCATGAGAGAGCATGTGCACGAGCATGAGTGGAGGGAGGGGCAGAGGGAGAGGGAGACAAGCAGACTCCCCAATGAGCATGAGCCCAACAAAGGGCCTGATCCCAGGACCCTGAGATCATAACCTGAACCGAAATCAAGAGTCAGATGCTTTAACCGACTGAGCTAGCTTGGCACCCCCTAAATGACTTTTAAATATCCATCAAGAAAGTCATTCTTACAGCTAGGTTTTCCATCTAGCAGGGAGTTTCTAAGCAAAAATAGGGGAATCATTTTAGTTATATTGTATTCATTGCCTGTAACATGGAAGGACAAACTTTAATTCTATAAAGCCACATCTCCAATAATCTCAAATTTAGCCATGTATTATAAAAACTTCAGTGTACTCTTTAAAAAAACAAATGACATAGAAACTGTCTAAGAAGAGCAAAATAATTGTCATGAAACTGAACAAAGATCAAGTAATTATGTAGAAAATCTAGAACTTCATTGCCCCAGGGAATTACAAGCTAAAACCAAAATAAAGATGTACATGGGCCAGTAAGGGATAGGTATACAGTTTCTTCATACCTCGCAAGGAAAGCAAAGAGTTGTTTTTTAAAATAAACTTTGAGGGGCGCCTGGGTGGCTCAGTTGGTTAAACGACTGCCTTCGGCTCAGGTCATGATCCCGGAGTCCCGGGATCGAGTCCCACATCAGGCTCCCTGCTCGGCGGGGAGTCTGCTTCTCCCTCTAACCCTACCCCCTCTTGCGTGCTCTTTCTCACTCTCTCTCTCAAATAAATAAATAAAATCTTTAAAAAAATAAATAAATAAAATAAAATAAACTTTTATTATTATTATTATTGATGGGGTGCTTCAGGAGAATGAAGGAGTTGACCGTTAATGTCCCTTTCAGATCTGCTTAAGCCAAAATGAGGGACCCCTAGAAGTAGTGGCCACTAACAGCCATTAGAAACATGGCAAAGAACGTCAGAGATTTTAGAGGAAGGGAGGGGGGTAGTTTTGTTTTGAGCTAATTGACCTGGAAGAACCCACTTACCTAGAGGGGAGGGAAAACAGAGTTGTATTTTCTCTAGAAAGCCTTTCTGTATGTTATCTACCACTACCATTCCTAATAAAACTGGACCCTTCTCTCCATCTAAGCCTTATACTATTTAGGCTGCCTCTCTTTGGCACTTTCTCTTCTAATTGTTTATGTACAATCTTTTTCCAACTAGAAAATAAGACCACTGAAGGCAAAATACATGTGTTTATCCCACTCCCACCCACACCCTAGAGCACCCAACACAGGATCCTGTGCACAGCAGATGCCATGCAATAAACACCCATTGAAGGAATAAACGAGTGATAAGGATAAGCTTAACTTAGATCCCTTAACAGAATTACTACAGATAATAAGATGAATGGTAACAGGAGCAAGAGGGCGGAGGAGTAGGAGACCTGGATTTCATCTGGTCGCAGGAATTCAGCTGGATGGGGATCAAACCATTCTGAACATCTACAAACTCAACAGGAGATCGAAGAAAAGAATAGCAACAACTCTCTGAACAGAAAAGCAACCACTTTCTGGAAGTAGGACGTGCGGAGAAGTGAATCTGAGGCAATATTCAGGAGGATAGACGGCGGGGGAGGGGGCCTCCGTCGGCCACTTCTGGCAAGTGATAGAGCCCCAGAGCACAAAATTGGAACTCTTAGAAGTCAGTTCTGCTGAGGGATGTCGGTCCAGTGGCTAAGCGGGGGGTGGAACCCTCGTGGGACAGTGTGGTCTCAGGACCCTCGGGGTCACAGAAAGACCAGGGGTGCCTGAGTGTGGCAGAGCTCCCAGGGATCAGAGCGGGGAAGCCGGCTGCAGAGACGGAGCCGAGGTTCTCAGCTCGGGGTTGCCATAAACCATGATCCGCGGCACAGTCGGGCCACTGCTCCTCCAGCAGGGACCCAACAAGCAGCAGATCCGGGGAGACTCCCCTTCCTCGCCCGGGGAGGAGCGGCACGGGAGCATACCACAGGGATCTGCTGGGTTTGGAAACTCCACATGGGGTCGGGTGCCAGAGATAGAAACGCTCGGTCAAAGGCCAGATGAGCATGGAGTGCGGCTGGAGACCGGGGAGACGGGAGTCATTGACTGCTTTTCTCTGGGGGTGCACTGAGGAGTGGGGCCCCGAGTTCTCGGCTCCTCCAGGCCAGAGATTGGGAGGCCACCATTTTTACTCTCGTCCTCCAAAACTGTACCGAAAGCTTGCAGGGAACAAAAGCTCCGAGAGCAAACCCGAGCAGATTACTTATCCCAGACCGGGCAAGGGTGGGGCACTTCCCCCTCCAGCAAAGATATTTGGGGACCACGGCAACAGGCCCCTCCCCACAGAAGATCAGCGAGAACAGCCAGCTAAGACCAAGTTTACCTATCAATGAGAACGGCAGAACTCCAGGGCTAGGGGAATATGCACATAGAATCCATGGCTTTTTTACCATGATTCTTTAGTCTTTCAAAGTTAATTTTTTTTAAACTATCTTTTTTTTTTTTTTAATTTTTCTTTTTCCCTTTTCAACCAACATCTTATCAGTCTTTTTTTAAAAAACATTTTTATGTTTCATTTTTAGAGTCATATTCTATCCCTTCATAGTAGTTACCCTTATTTTTGACATATATATATATATAAGTTCTTCTCTCTTTAAAATTTTGAGATACAGTTTCTTCTAAAAGATCAAAATATACCCTAAATCTCTAGTGTATGGCTTTGTTCTAGTCTCCTGCCTGATCACATTCTCTCCCTTTTTTTTTTTTAATCCTTTTCTTTCCTTTTTCAAACAACTTCTTATCAATTCCTTTTATAAAAATTTTTTATAACTTTCATCTTTACAGTCATATTCCATCCCTTCATCATATTAACTGTTATTTTTGTACATATATAAGCTTTTCTTTCTTTAAAATTTTGGGAGGCACTTTCTTCTAACAGACCAAAATACACCCAAAATCTAGTGTGTGGCACTGATCTAGGCACCAGCCTGATCATATTTGATCATATTCTGGTTTTTTTTGTTGTTGTTTTCTTCTGTTTTTCTTTGTTTTTATCTTTTTCTTTTTCTTTTTCTTTTTTCCTTCTTTCCCTTTCTTTTCCCCCAGCTTCAGGTCTTTTCTGATTTGTTTAGAGTATATTTTCTGGGGACATTGTTACCCTGTTAGCATTTTGTTCTCTCATTCACCCATTCTCCTGTGGACAAAATGAAAAGATGGAAAAAATCACCTCAACAAAAAGAACAAGAGGTAGTACCGACTGCCAGGGACCGACTCAATACAGACATTAGTACGATGTCAGATCTAGAGTTCAGAATCATCACTTTAAAGATACTAGCTGGGCTTGAAAAAAGCATGGAAGTTACTAGAGAAATCCTTTCTGGAGAAATAAAAGAACAAAAATCCAACCAAGTCGAAATCAAAAAGGCTATTAATGAGGTGCAATCAAAAATGGGGGCACTAACTGCTAGGATAACTGAGGCAGAAGAGAGAATCAGTGATATAGAAGACCAAATGATGGAAAATAAAGAAGCTGAGAGAAAGAGAGATAAACAACTACTGGGTCACGAGGGCAGAATTCGAGATATAAACGATACCATAAGACGAAACAACATTAGAATAATTGGGATCCCAGAAGAAGAAGAAAGAGAGAGAGGGGCAGAAGGTATATTGGAGCAAATTATAGCAGAGAACTTCCCTAATTTGGGGAAGGAAACAGGCATCAAAATCCAGGAGGCACAGAGAACCCCTCTCAAAATCAATAAAAATAGGTCAACACCCCAACATCTAATAGTAAAACTCACGAGTCTCAGAGACAAAGAGAAAATCCTGAAAGCAGCTCGGGAGAAGAGATCTGTAACCTACAATGGTAGAAACATTAGATTGGCAACAGACCTATCCACAGAGACCTGGCAGGCCAGAGAGGGCTGGCATGATACATTCAGAGCACTAAACGAGAAAAATATGCAGCCAAGAATACTATATCCAGCTAGGCTGTCACTGAAAATAGAAGGAGAAATAAAAAGCTTCCAGGACAAATAAAAACTGAAGGAATTTGCAAATACAAAACCAGCCTTACAAGAAATATTGAAAGGGGTCCTCTAAGCAAAGAGAAAGCCTAAAAGGAACACAGACCAGAAAGGAACACAGACAATATACAGTAACAGTTACCTTACAGGCAACACAATGGCACTAAATTCAGATCTTTCAATAGTTACCCTGAATGTAAATGGGCTAAATGCCCCAATCAAAAGACACAGGCTAGGGGTGCCTGGGTGGCTCAGTCATTAAGCGTCTGCCTTCAGCTCAGGTCATGATCCCGGGGTCCTGGGATCGAGCCCCACATCGGGCTCCCTGCTCCACCGGAAGCCTGCTTCTCCCTCTCCCCCTCCCCCTACTTGTGTTCCCTCTCTCGCTGTGTCTCTCTCTGTCAAATAAATAAATAAAATCTTTAAAAAAAAAAAAAAGACACAGGCTATCAGATTGGATTAAAAAACAAGACCCATCGATAAGCTGTCTGCAAAAGACACCCCCAGATTGAAAGTGAGGGGGTGGAAAACCATTTACCATGCTAATGGACACCAAAAGAAAGCTGGGGTGGCAATCCTTATATCAGACAAATTAGATTTTAAACCAAAGACTGTAATAAGAGATGAGGAAGCACACTATATCCTACTTAAAGGGTCTATCCAACAAGAAGATCTAACAACTATAAATATCTATGCCCCTAACATGGGAGCAGCCAATTATATAAGGCAATTAATAAAAAAGCAAAGAAACACATCGACAATAATACAATAATAGTGGGGGACTTTAACACCCCCCTCACTGAAAAGGACAGATCATCTAAGCAAAAGATCAACAAGGAAATAAAGACTTTAAATGACACACTGGACCAAATGGACTTCACAGACATATTCAGAACATTCCATCCCAAAGCCACGGAATATACATTCTTCTCTAGTGCCCATGGAACATTCTCCAGAATAGATCACATCCTAGGTCATAAATCAGGTCTCAACCAGTACCAAAAGATTGGGATCATTCCCAGCCTATTTTCAGACCACAATGCTTTGAAACTAGAACTCAATCACAAGAGGAAAGTCAGAAAGAACTCAAATACATGGAGGCTAAAGAGCATCCTACTAAAGAATGAATGGGCCAACCAGGAAATTAAAGAAGAATTTAAAAAACTCATGGAAACCAATGAAAATGAAAACACAACTGTTCAAAATCTTTGGGATGCAGCAAAGGCAGTCCTAAGAGAAAACTATATAGCAATATAAGCCTTTCTCAAGAAACAAGAGAGGTCTCAAGTATACAACCTAATCCTACACCTATAGGAGCTGGAGAAAGAACAGCAAATAAAGCTTAAACCCAGCAGGAGAAGAGATATAATAAAGATCAGAGCAGAAATCAATGAAATAGAAACCAAAACAACAGTAGAACAGATCAACGAAACTAGGAGCTGGTTCTTTGAAAGAATTAACAAGATTGATAAACCCCTGGCCAGACTTATCAAAAAGAAAAGAGAAATGACCCAAATCAACAAAATCATGAATGAAAGAGGAGAGATCACAACCAACACCAAAGAAATACAAACAATGATAAGAACATATTATGAGCAACTCTATGCCAGCACATTAGATAACCTGGAAGAAATGGATGCATTCCTAGAGATGTATCAACTACCAAAACTGAACCAGGAAGAAATAGAAAACCTGAACAGACCTATAACCACTAAGGAAATGGAAGCAGTCATCAAAAATCTCCCAACAAACAAAAGCCCAGGGCCAGATGGCTTCCCAGGAAAATTCTACCAAACATTTAAAGAAGAATTGATACCTATTCTTCTGAAACTGTTCCAAAAAATAGAAATGGAAGGAAAACTTCCAACTCATTTTATGAGGCCACCATTACCTTGATCCCAAACCAGACAAAGACCCCATTAAAAAGGAGAATTAGAGACCAATATCCCTGATGAACATGGATGCAAAAATTCTCACCAAAATACTAGCCAATAAGATCCAAAAGTACATTAAAAGGATTATTCACCACAACCAAGTGAGATTTATCCCTGGGCTGCAAGGTTGGTTCAATATCCACAAATCAATCAACGTGATACAATACATTAATAAAAGAAAGAACAAGAATCATATGATCCTCTCAATAGATGCAGAAAAAGCATTTGACAAAGTACAGCATCCTTTCTTGATCAAAACTCTTCAGAGTATACAGATAGAGGGTACATACCTCAGTATCATAAAAGCCATCTACGAAAAACCCACAGCGAATATCATTCTCAATGGGGTAAAACTGAGAGCTTTCCCCCTAAGGTCAGGAACACAGCAGGGATGTCCACTATCCCCACTGCTGTTCAACATTGTATTAGAAGTCCTAGCCACAGCAATCAGACAACAAAAAGAAATCAAAGACATCCAAATCGGCAAAGAAGAAGTCAAATGCAAATGATATGATACTTTATGTGGAAAACCCAAAAGACTCCACCCCAAAACTGCTAGGACTCATACAGGAATTCAGTAAAGTGGCAGGATATAAAATCAATGCACAGAAATCAGGGGCATTCCTATACACCAACAACAAGACAGAAGAAAGAGAAATTAAGGAGTCGATCCCATTTACAATTGCACCCAAAACCATAAGATACCTAGGAAGAAATCTAACCAAAGAGGCAAAGGATCTGTACTCAGAAAACTATAAAATACTCATGAAAGAAATTGAGGAAGACACAAAGAAATGGAAAAACGTTCCATGCTCATGGATTGGAAGAACAAATATTGTGAACATGTCAATGCTACCTAGAGCAATCTACACATTCAATGCAATCTCCATCAAAATGCCATCCACTGTTTTCAAAGAAATGGAACAAATAATCCTAAAATTTGTATGGAACCAGAAAAGACCCCACATAGCCAGAGGAATGTTGAAAAAGAAAAGCAAAGCTGGCGGCATCACAATTCCGGACTTCAAGCTCTATTACAAAGCTGTCATCATCAAGACAGTATGGTACTGGCACAAAAACAGACACATAGATCAATGGAACAGAATAGAGAGCCCAGAAATGGACCCTCAACTCTATGGTCAACTAATCTTTCACAAAGCAGGAAAGAATGTCCAATGGAAAAAAGACAGTCTCTTCAACAAATGGTGTTGGGAAAATTGGACAGCCACATGCAGAAGAATGAAACTGGACCATTTCCTTACACCACACACAAAAATAGACTCCAAATGGTTGAAAGACCTCAATGTGAGACAGGAGTCCATCAAAATCCTAAAGGAGAACACAGGCAGCAACCTCTTTGACCTCAGCTGCAGCAACTTCTTCCTAGAAACATTGCCAAAGGCTGGGGAAGCAAGGGCAAAAATGAACTATTGGGACTTCATCAAGATAAAAAGCTTTTGCAAAGCAAAGGAAACAGTCAACAAAACCAAAAGACAACTGACAGAATGGGAGAAGATATTTGCAAATGACATATCAGATAAAGGGCTAGTATCCAAAATCTATAAAGAACTTATCAAACTCAACACCCAAAGAACAAAGAATCCAATCAAGAAATGGGTAGAAGACACGAACACCCATTTTTCCAAAGAAGACATCGAAATGGCCAAAAAACACATGAAAAAATGCTCAACATCGCTTGGCATCAGGGAAATCCAAATCAAAACCTCAATGAGATACCACCTCACACCAGTCAGAATGGCTAAAATGAACAAGTCAGGAAAGGACAGGTGTTGGCAGGGATGCGGAGAAAGGGGAACCCTCCTACACTGTTGGTAGGAATGCAAGCTAGTGCAACCACTCTGGAAAACAGTATGGAGGTTCCTCAAAAAGTTGAAAATAGAGCTACCATACGATCCAGCAATTGCACTACTGGGTATTTACCCCAAAGATACAAATGTAGGGATCCGAAGGGGTACGTGCACCCCGATGTTTATAGCAGCAATGTCCACAATAGCCAAACTGTGGAAAGAGCCAAGATGTCCATTGACAGATGAATGGATAAAGAAGAGGTGGTATATATATACAATGGAATATTATGCAGCCATCAAAAGGAATGAGATCTTGCCATTTGCAATGACATGGATGCAACTGGAGGGTGTTATGCTGAGCGAAATAAGTCAATCAGAGAAAGATATGTATCATATGACCTCACTGATATGAGGAATTCTTAATCTCAGGAAACAAACTGAGGGTTGCTGGAGTGGGGGGATGGGGTGGCTGGCTGATAGACATTGGGGAGGGTATGTGCTATGGTGAGCGCTGTGAATTGTGCAAGACTGTTGAATCACAGATCTGTACCTCTGAAACAAATAATGCAATATATGTTAAGAAAAAAAAAGAAGAAGATAACAGGAGGAGAAGAATGAAGGCAGGTGAATCAGAGGGGGAGACGAACCACGAGAGATGATGGACTCTGAAAAATAAACTGAGGGTCTAGAGGGGAGGGGGGTGGGAGGATGCGTTAGTGATGGGTATTAAAGAGGGCATGTATTGAATGGGGCACTGGGTGTTATATGCAAACAATCAATCATGGAACACTACATCAAAAACTAATGATGTAATGTGTGGTGATTAACATAACAATAAAAAAATTTAAAAAAAAAGAATGGTAACAATAGCTAATTTTTATGAAGTGCCTAGTATGTACCAAGACTTTAATATGCATTATCCCTTTAATCCTTATAATGGCCTTGGCAGGTAGATATCATTATCCCCACTCAAGAGATGAAGAAACAGGGCTCAGAAATATCACCTCACTTGCCAAGGCTCACATAAAAGAGACTGGAAGGCCTTTCTGACATCAAAAACCATGTTCTTTCCAGTGTACCAAGTTGTCAGATGTCAGTAGGAATTTCAACTTACTACATGAGCTGTTTGGTGTTCCTTTTCTGCAGAGATTCCTTTGAAGAATTTTGGAAGGAAAAAATATGTTCAAATGTGGGTGGGATTTCCAATGAATTTTGAAATTGGAGAAAATGTATTGCCAAGCACTAAACAAACACTGAATCTGTTTTATGAGTTAATGGATTAAGTTGGATTTCAGTGACATTCCTGTATTGTACACAGCATACACATGCTCATGCCTTTCTTCAAAGCCTCAGAGCAGTTGGTGTTGATCACAGACACTGCCAACTAGCTAGACTGAGAAGAATGCTACACACAGAGTTTGTATCTGAGACTGTCACTCTTTCCAAAAAAGTTTGTAAAAGCATTTTGAAGCCCAAGCGGCCTTCCTGAAAACAGAATAAATGGTTCCCTAAAATATCTTTTCTTAGTTTAAAATATAAAATTAAAATATAAAAATTTTGGAGGCAGGAAATCTGTCTTCTTTCTATGTAGAGAATCAGCAGCTGTGTAATAGATGCTCAATAATCATTTATTAAGAGAACTGAACAAAATTTAGCACTATGGAGTTTAAGTCAGGTACACCAAATCTGGTTTTCTGTACACAATTCTAAGAGTCCTGAAAGGGGAACTTCAAAATGAGAGATGTGAGCAAAAACAGAGAAAAACAAACAAAACTCTTGGGCGCCAGCTCACGAATGGCCTTACGTATCACGCACAGAGGAAAAGAAACAAATCACTAGAATAAGCACATTGAAAAACTAGACAAGTAATTTTAAATATTGATAAAATTTAAAGCAAGGGGGGCACCTGGGTGGCTCAGTCGTTAGGCGTCTGCCTTCGGCTCAGGTCATGATCCCGGGGTCCTGGGATCGAGCCCCGCATCGGGCTCCCTGCTCCGCGGGAAGCCTGCTTCTCCCTTTCCCTCTCCCCCTGCTTGTGTTCCCTCTCTCGCTGTGTCTCTCTCTGTCAAATGAATAAAAATAAAAAAAAAAAAAATTTAAAGCAAGGATAGATACCTGTTTCCAATTTGCATAATATTTCCAATTTGCATAATATCGGTCAGCTGTTAATTCGATTTCTGGAGCTTCCTGCTGAAAAGTGTCTGAGACCAGATGCAGCTGGGAGAGGAAAGGGTGTCTTGATCCACTCTTAACACCTGGTAGTTATAGCCCTACTGGTGACAGGGCTGGTGCTCCTGCGGCGCGAGGATCGAACACCCCAGGCTTACGAAGAAAAAGAAAAGGTCATGCCTTCAAGCGAGCGTTTGGTCTGCCGGTCATTTATTCAGCTGTAAGACTTAGTAAAGAAGCCATTAGTCTCTCTTGTAAAATAGATTTGAGGAACTGAATTGCTAAGGATAACTTTGACCCGATTGGAAACTATGATCGCCTAGGCCTAGGATACAGTCCACTTCTTTTATTAGTCAAGTAAGAAGGTATATGCGAGGACCGTAGACCCTCTCGGCTGGCTGCGGCTCCGACCCGCACGCGTGCGCAGACGGGCCTGTGCTCACAGGCAGAAGTGGGACGAGCGAACTTGCGAGAGCCGATCGCCAGCGTGAGGAAGCCCGACCATGGAGGACTCTACGTAACGCCGGCCCGACTGCAAGGGCTCCTGGTGCCGAACCACAAATAGTTGACGAAAAAGAACATTGGTACTTTGGTCCTCTGGTTTTCACATGCTGAGGAGCCCTGGGAGTTGGAAGTTACCCTAGAGGAGAAGGGAAACCCAAAGTGCTGTCTAATAGCAGTTGAACTTTGTGAAAGAAGAGATTTGATTTTAACCGAGCTGTTTGCATGTCTTGAAATTTTGCTGCAGATTTTATCGTAAGTTTGCAAACAATGGTAGACACTTAACGATTTGTGTTTTTTCATTTAAAAACAGTACTGGCTACAGTCTGTGTCATCCCTCTTTCGTGTAGTCCTGCACAGCAGTACAAGGAACATCTCTTTTAAATGTGATCACCTCTTTTTGTTAAGCCCATTTTTTTCCCCTGGTGGTAAAAACTTTAAGGGGTACAGAAAATGGTAAAAAAGAATGAATTATGCCATACCTCTACCTATAAGATGACTCTTTTTACGATCAGTTTAAGAAAGTGGGCCCGTTGTTCTAGGAACCAGAAGACTAGGAAAGTTGAGAGTTCTAATTTAAAAAATAACACATTTGTGCTTCTTCATCTGAGCCAACAGCAGTATCTCATTTCTTCGCAATAGCTGAGTCTGGATGATTTTCAGCCTTACTGTGTTTGAGCTTTCTTTGTAAAGTGCTTCAAGTCTGTTTTGAAAATAGGGTATGAAACAAACAAACAGGCGTTGCTTAGACTTCCTAATGCCAATTCCCGAGCTCCTTCCCCACACGATGGCTGATTCTGCTAGACTATCTTGAATCATCTTGAAAAGAAATAAAAAAATTTTATTAATGAAGTATCTCAAGGAATGAACATCTATGCCATTCGTGTTAGTCTTCAGAAGTTGATGATCTTCGGCAGCCATTCCAGAGATCTACTGACGCATGGTGCCGTGCTGGGCCCAGTGAAACAGTGTACTCCTGGCCCTCCAGCAAGGACCCAGTAGTGTCTGCTCCTTGGTTCTCTCCAGTCCAGGCTTGCCGAGGCCCCATCGCACACATACCATCCCCACTTCTCCTCCAAATGTCATCTCATGAGTCACGATAGCAAATTTTCTACTTAAATCCACCCTACCAACTCTTTTATAACTTCAGAGGCCTTGATCCTGATAATGGTGCTATCCAAACAACTCACTGATTTTACTCAGTTTTAATGGGTGTTGTCATGGAACACAGTAGCTGCAAACATTTTATGAGTGGTTCTATTTGCTGTCCTTCAAATGTTTCTTTGATCACCAATTCTGTCTTTCGGTTTATGTGTCCCTTCCACTGAGATGGTTTTCTTCTTGCGTCCAACTTCCTTAAGGACCCAACTTACTTTTCCTTCATGCCTTCCATGCACATCCCTGCAGAAAGTGGTCTCTTTTTCATATGAATTTCCGTAAAATCTATCTGTGCTTTCCCTCCTTTTATCTTATCATAAAAAATAGTTTTTAGCTGAATATCTTAACTTCCCTAAAAGATGGCAAGTTCCTCCAAAGTAGATCTTTGCCTAATTCGTTAGGTGCCAAGAACCTAATGAAAGCTCAATAAATTATTTTTTTTATACTATGAACAAGTGAGAGGATAGAATTTTAAAATATACTGCTATTAGATATATGCACTATTAGATTCTACACTGCTACTAACAGTCAAGTCTTAGAATCTTTATAACAATGAATCATGGTTCCCAATCTTTGAAATCCACAGTATCCCCCCATTGCTTGATTTTGCAGCAACACACGTCCCTCATCTGGAAAACGATTCACGGCAGGATTTGGGGGGGAAAATTTTTTAAATTAGGTTTCTATTAAAATATTTCTTTGGATAACTCTTATGAAGTAGGTTTCAGGATTATAAATCATGGTCAAGTAAAACAATGTTGACAGGCATGAATATACTCATTATAGGCTACATTAGTTTCCTAGGGCTGCCATAACAAAGTACCCCAACCTGAGTGGCTTAAGACAACAAACATTTATTCTCTCACAGTCCTGGAGACTGGAAGTCGGAAATCAAGGTGTTGGTAGGGCATACTTCTAACACCATCACACTGGGCATCAGTCTAAAGTTCCATAACTAGACAGCAATAGGGTTGATAAAATCTTAGCTTCCTAACTTCAAGACAGTGCTTTCTCCTCTCCCTACCCTAAATGTTCATATTTCCTTCTCATGGAAGAGGCGTTCTTTTTCTCATGGTATCAGTGTTCTCTTCAATCTCAGCAAGGCACAGAGGCTGTATAATAGTGTATTCGTTGGAATTGGAACCCAGTGAATTATCAACAAAGCCATCACATTTTTAAAGTCTCTTTCATCTCAACTTAATATTAGAACTGCTAAAGAGATTGAAGCATGGTTTTGACATTAAGGAATTCATTCCTTGTTCATGAGGCAGGTGCTTGAATAAATAACTATAATATATGGCAGGTTCTAATGAGCATTACAATTTGAAAACCGTCTTTGACATCAGAAATACAGCACTCACTGAAGTTTACATGTAATTCTCTCTCATCATTTCTCTTTGAAGAAAATGAGTAAGTGATGCAAAAATACTTTTCATAGAGATTAATTTACTCATCAGCTTTATTATGGGGTTGGTGTTTTCCCTGAAAAAGAACACATACCTCCAAACAGAAGAAGGCACACAGGTACATCAGCAAATATTAAAAGACCAAGTCCCTGCACTGTATCCGTAATAAATGGTTCACTTGCTGAGGGAAGAAGGAATAAAGACAGGGAGAGAGGAGGAGGGAGAGAGGAGGGGGAGAGGAGGAAAAGGGAAGGAAGAAAAAGGAAAAAAAAGGAGGGAAAATCTTTTCTGAAAATAAGAATGAAGGAAGATGATTCATGAAGCCAGGAGCAGAACGCATCCAATCCATTCCAGTCTGTGTGATCTCTGAATGAGACTTTTGCGTTTCAAAGTCCTTATTTGTAAAATGATGGCTTTGCTACCCCCCTTGGCTTGTGAGGATTTAAATTTCAGAAGACAGCAACTGGAGGCTGCTGGTACCTGGCAAACCCTCACTAACCGGTATAACAAGTTGTTACTCACATTACTTGAGCACCTACTTTAAGGGAGCTGCCTGTCATCTCATTTAGCGTCTCTGCAGCATTAGCTGATTAAAGGATTTCAACCAAAATCTGGTCACAATAACTCCCTGATGTTGCAGACACACACATGAAAAATGATCAGTGATTGAAATTTTTACTTTTGGACAAACCCTTTCAGTGACATTGACACATTCCTTCTGGTTGCACCTCTAGACACTCACATTTTCTGAAATTAACTCCTGTGGCTCAAATCACAAATTAAATTCCAGTAAAAATGAAAGCTTCAATAAATCAACCCACCAAATCTCATACTTCAAGGGTGATTCCATATATCATGTAGAAAGTTAAAGACTTTGTCTTGAAGAGAGTTCTATATATCAGAGAGATCTTTTTAAAAGTGAATCATTTATGGCTAAAATAGGTCTTGAGTCGACTTTTAAAAAATATACCCACCGCCTAATTATCACAGTAATCTGGAGACTATTCAGGCTTATGCTCAGTAATGTCACTGAAAAGGTGCTACTTCTGAAAACTGCTTTATTTATGATGCTGCACAAAAAAATGCAAAGCTTCATCCTGATGGTTAAGCAACAGTCTCTTTTTGTAGATGTTCTATTGTCTTTGCTTCAGGAAGAAATTTTAATAGTTCTTCCCCTCAAACAGATTTTCCCCATGTGTCCTCCCTTGCTGCCATGCTAAGCATTTTATGAGAAAGCTGAATAAATATTCCAAATAATGATAATACTTCCTTATATACTAAACTTTCATTTTTTTGAATAATATTTGGTTATTTACTATAAGCAGAGCTTTGTACTAATAACTAGTTAGTTAGTTGCAATCAGGTGAATTTTGCATATATTTTCTCACTTAACACCTTTGTGCATGGGAGGTACTGTTCTTAAAATCACTCAATGAGAAAAGACACTACGACCCAGAGAACTCAAGTAACTTAACCAAGTTTTTATAATAATGGAACCAGGACTCAAGCCCAAGCAGTCAGATGGCAGAAGCCAAGCTCTTCATAACCCCTGCTCCATACAGTCACCTGGCTGGCCATGACACACTAAGGGGAAAATGCAAATTTCAGAACAGCATATATAGAAGGATCTTTAGTGTGATATATTTCTTTGGTGTATGTGGGCAGACATATAATAGGATATATATATATATATAATCTATGTGTACATAGGCCTGTATATTTTTATATAAAATAAATATCAAATACAGTGAGAGGTATATAGGACTTTCTATAGTAAGCACTTCCTATATGCTAGATGTTTCACATGCATGATCTCATTTACTTCTCAAAATAACTCATTAACATGGGTACCATTATCTCCCCCATTTTATAGATGAAGAGAAGCTCAGAAAAGTAAAGAAATTTAACCAAGGTCACAGAGCTAGCAAGTGGTTAAGAATCAGCCACATAATGATACTCACACACATACACACACAGTTGTATATACACAGACACATACATGCATGCATACACATATGTATACACGTATATATACATTTTTAAAGAGATTTATTTATTTGAGAGAGAGAGAGAGAGTGTGCGAGGGGGAGGAGGGGCTGAGGAGAGGGAGAGAGAAACTTGAGCAGACTCCCCGCTGAGCAAGGAGCCTGATGCAGGGCTCGATCTCACAACCCTGAGATCATGACCCGAGCCAAAATCAAGAGCCAGATGCTTAACCGACTGCATCACCCAGGCGCCCCACAGGCATGCATACATTTTTTTTTTTAAATCAAAAAAGGGACCTTCAACTAACATAGCTTAACATATCCTTTCCCACTAAAAAATGAACTTTAAGAAATTGAGTCCCAATATGCGATCTCCACTGGCCACGATTGCCCTTTCCTGAGTCACTTAGGAATGGACACTGTCCTTGAATGCCTCATGAGTCTTCTTTGTCTTTTCTTCCATGGCTTCTTTGGTTAACCAGATTCCCTTCAGAGTGGCACATTCATTTTTCAATGGCAGGGATCTCTTCAATTAGATCACTGTTAGGTCTTATGGACTGAGAGACATTTTACTTCTTTCTGGTGAACACCCCTCTATTTCAGGGGTCAGCAAATTATCGCTTTGTTTGTTTGTTTTGTACGGTCCATGATGTAAGAATGGTTTTTGCTTTTTTAAAATGGTCCAAAAAAATCAAAAGAAGAACAATATTTCATGACATGGGAAAATTATATGAAATTCAAATTTCCATGTTCATAAATGAATGACCACTGGGATACAGCCATGCCCATTCATTTGTGTATTGTCGAAGGCTGCTTTTGTACTGGAGTGGTAGTGCTGAGTAGTTGCAACAGAGACCATCTGGCTTGCAAAGTCTAAAATATTTACTATCTGGCCCCTTCACAGAAAATGCTTGCCAACCCCTACTCTACTCTAATGCATTGTGTGTTTATTTAAAGTTCAACTTTCTGGGAGCTTCTCTTCTTTCCAGATTCATCCAGGGCACCTCACTATTGCCCCATGTCCTCCTTTGATCCCTCAAGGACAAGCCACTTTCAAACAATCTTTTTCTAAATATGGCCCCAGTCAACTGTTTCCTCATCACATAGGAATGTTGCTACAGTTCCTAGTGGTCTTAGAAAACGGGGGTATGGTACAGTGGGTGATGAATGGAGAGCCCAGTTACAACCTTTCTCCTCTCTGGGCCTCCATTTTCTCATCTGTAGAATGAGTGCCTTAGACCTGATGGCTGAGGTTATTGTTACTAGGGCATCCTGTATTTGCTCTAGTTCAAATCAACACTGACTGAACATCAACCATATGCAGGGAAGAAAAATGAATATAAACGGAGTTGAGTCCTTGTTTTCAGTAGCTCACAGCCCAGCACTTGTCTGGATTGCCCAAATATTAGCTACCCAGATGTACCAGGTAGAAAAATGCTCCCTCCCCTCCCCACTCCCACCCCCCAGATATCTACACCCTAATTCCCAGAACCTGTGAATACGTCATCAAAGCCACCTTGTTGACTCCTATCCTACAGGATGTCTCATATGTGACCCATCTGGCCCCTGTGCATATTTGGATATGCCATTTCTGGTATTATCCAATGCAGTTTCCTGAAAAGTGTACTGAAGTCTGGGCACTTAGGTACTTATAGATAGATATGGATCCCATCTATATAATTAACATTTATTGATTATCTACCATGTGCAAGATTCTGCTGCTGCCCAGTGTTTGATTCTCCCACCCCCCACCATCAATGTTTCCTCAAACCTGGATTGGCTCCACTTGTCCCCATATTATGATAATGCTTTGAATGATTTTATCTACCTAGGAAATAAAACCTAATACATAAAAATTTATCTTTTTCTTACCAACATCATACAGAAAACTCAGAACTCCTGAGTTGATAAATTCCCCTCCCAATTATGGGAAAGCACACAATTCTGGGCAGTCATTTTGAAGTTTGAAGAAGATTTGTAGGTCAGCCTTTAGGGGTTTAGAAACCACAGACCAAGAACCATTGTTGTTCTGGGCTTGGATCACTAAATCCTGACTTCACAGCTGCCCATCAGAACCAAAAAGCTAGCAAGATGTGCTTCTCAGCTGGGTTAGCAAAAATGAATACATTCTCTCCCTCTTTTCCTCTCTCTTTCTAATCTAGAGAGACTAATCACAGCCTTGAATGCTTGTCCAATGTTCTGAGGAGAATTAAACAAGTTCCATGCTCATTATGTTCTTTGTGTTAAGAAGGAAACAGGGGAAAACCGTTTGTGATGAGAGATAAACTGCCCTTTGGAATGTGAGTTACTGTTTCTAGGCTGCAAGAATGGAGATGTAAAAAGCTCAGAACAGCAGGGCATACGTGACCGAAACCAGGGTGCCAAGAACTAGAATGGATTGCTGAGAAGACATAAAGAACAGAGAGGTGTTATAGGATTGCTTAGTCCCATGTCACTCATGCCGGGGCTGATGCATGCTACTTAGAAGGCCAGATTTTCTTTCTAGAAGACAAAGGTGGAATCTGCTTGCTTTGGGGTAAATAAAATGCTTCCATTATATAATATTGAACAAATAAATGAATGGATAAATGAAGATATATCGCTCATTGTTATCATTTTGCTAGTCTCTGTGATAGATATTTCTCATATGTGATCTGTTTTAATCCTTATAACAACACTATAAAACTGGCATTTGTATCCTCATTGGTAGATAAGGACATCGATGGTCAGAGGGGTAGAAGGGACCCTATTATTTGCTGGACACTATATGCTAATGAATTTTTAAAATATAATTATTGTTATTTAACCCTCATTAAAAAAAAACCCAGGGCTCCATATTATCCCCATTTTTTGTATGCAGAGAATAGGGATTCAAAGAGATGATATAAGTAAATAGTGACTAGCCAAATGAGTCATGACGTCTTGCGACTACCTGACTGTGTATCCCAGGGACATCTAAGTGGAGATGCCCCGCTGAGAATTGGAAATCTATCCCAAAAGACTTACAGATGGAGACAGGCTACACAGGCAAAATAGACAGGAGAATTTCAAATTAAAGCTGAGCCTGAAAAGTTGAATTGCTTTAGTGTGGCCAACTATGAGGAGAGAAGTGGCAATGATGTAATATGACAAAGCTGCAATAAATGAGAGCAACCAAACATGAGCCTTCTTCCCTAAGACTCCTGACAGATCCCATGAGCCCTTTGCCTCTGCAAGTGTCACTTCCTGCAGCTCAGTCTCAAGTCCCTCCTGGAAAACTGCAGCCCCTTCGAGTTACGTACACCATGGTCCCCGTGGGTTCACAGTGAACACTCATGAAAGAATAATCTACACTCATCATCTCTATTTACTGCCATCTCATTCACTCCTCAATCCGAGTGATTTTTTTGTCTTCCCATCGTGCCTCTAGCGCTGCACTCAAGGGGGCCTCCATGTGCGATGGCTGCCAAGCACACGGGCAAATTTAGAACTGCTTTTGCTTGACACTGCTGACTGCCCATTCTTTCTAGAAACTACTTTAATTATGGGTTTGGGTGATACCTTTTTTCCATGTTTTTCCTTTCCCCTTGAATTATTCCTTTGGCTTTTTCCAAATTTTTCTTCCTCTGCCCATTCCTTAGGGTTGGTAGACACCCAAGGCCAAAGGAGAAGACTCTCTACACTTCCCTGTTGATATTTCATTTCCTTGGCTTCAGCTACTACCCAACTACATGCCTAGGAGAGAATGTCTTCTTGCCTCATCATCTTCTGGAGGTTGCTTGCATTCCTTGGCTCACAGCCCCTTCCTCCAACCTCAAGGCCAGAAGTACATCATCTTTATATCTCTCTCTCCCTCTCTTTGACCTCCACGCCTGTCGTCATATCTCCTTCTCTAATTCTGATGCTCCTGTGTCCTACTTACAAAGAAACTTGTGATTACACTGGGCCTACCTAGAGAAACCAGGATAATCTCCCTGTCTCAAGGTCTTTAATTTAATCACATCTTCAGAGTTCCCTTTGCCATGTAAGGTAAAATTCACAGGTTTGGGGGATTAGGACATGGACATCATGGGCAAGAGGGGGGAAGGATTATTCTACCTACCATACCATCTGTGCTTGCTTTTTCAGTGATGACACTATTCTTTACCTTGTTGTCCAAGCTAGTAAGTTGCAGTCATCTTTGAAGTTCTGTTTCCCACCCCCCGTATCTAAGTCATCACCAAATTCTACAAACTCCACCTCCTAAATCTCCCTCCATTATTCTTCCCCACACCCACTTCCTCTGTGCCATCTGAACCTTTCCTGCTCAGGCTGACTCTACATAATTCAATTCCAGTACTAAGCCCTGAAATAAAAATATATAAATCTTGAGACATGTTTGGGAAATTTTTTCTTGACATTTTAGTAGGGAAGAAAAGCACACTGTGACAGAGATCTAGGTAAGTGGTCCATTGAGAGGATACTGTAACAGAGCAGCAAGCCCTGTGGGGGAGGAGTAGAGGCTAATTTTGAGTTACAGCTGGCTATCTCTAACCCCCTCACATCTGGCAAGTTATTGAAGTGCTTTAATTCTTGGTTTCCTCATCTGTAATACCTAACTTGTACATTATTCAGAGACTCAAACTGCAATGACGTAGGTATTTATACTGCTCATATGTAAGTTGTTAGTAACACACTTTTGATTCAAAGGACAAGCCATTATATAAGCATAGTCAGCCGGAGCCTGGAAACATTTTAATATTCAAAAACTCAGCCGAGGCAGTCTCAGGCTAATAAGCACCGACTTGTCTGTCTCTCAAATACTCACAACTAGGCAAGGAGCAACTCTCTTCTCATTTTTGTCTAGGGGTAGATTCCACTGTTATTTTTATACAATTGGAGGGGCACTCTTTAAGAAAAATAACACTGAATTATGAATATAACATACATTATAAAAGGGGGGATTTACTTGGAATGAGGAATGAAATCACAAAAAAAATAGAAAATCTTTCTTTGCAAATATTATAAAATCATATGACCATGTGAAAGAGGCTTGAGCAAGTGAGTAGCCTTGAAGCTTAAATTTTAGCAGCTTCAGAGTAAATCTCTTTCTGCTTTGTCTATTCCTGTATTAAAAAAAAAAAAATCCACAGTTCTTATATTCTTAAACATCACGGTTACCACCAACCCTGACACATATAAAAAAACTTCCCTATTTGCAAAATTGAGGTGCTAAATATACTACTAACAAATGTCACAAATAAATGTCACATGGATTCTGCAGCTTGCTAAACATTAAACATTCCTGCTACAAATTCGTTTCAGTACTGCATTAACACAAATCTGACTGGTATGGGGATTCATTCTAAATTCCAAACAGAGCCATGAGGAACAACAGAAAATGTTTGCTCCTTAAAGGACTAGATACACATACCAAGAGACACTCGAACTTATGTAATTGCTATACATCCTGGGAATCATAACTGAAATGAACAGATAATAAATTGATCTATTATATTTTTAAAATGGAATTTGTGGAGTGAATGTCACCTCTCCACCCCATCAGCGGGGATGGATAGGCACATGGAATTGCTATGGGTGCCATAGTGCTCTGCCCAGATCTGCTCTTTAAAGCCAAACACCATTCCCTAGAAGATGGGGATGTCAGCTACATCCTCACTGGGGATTGCCCTCAGCTTCGGGAAACTGCCTCTGGGACGGCTACCTCCTCACCCACTGGTCTGTTGTAATGCAAGGCTACAAATGCCCAGCCCCTTGCCTCAGCTTGGAATAACTGAACAGCCATCCGAGCTCCAGAACTTCCCTAGGATCAGCTAAAGTGTCGTTGGCAACCACACTGAGGGGCAGCTCCTCCCTCTTCCCAATCCTGCTTGCCTCACTATGTGATTACAAGTGTAACTCCTGAGACCATTGCCTAGTCAACTCTTATATCGGAGTCTATTTTTAAGAAACCAATGTAAGACAGTTGACACCAGAAGTGGTCCTAAAAGGCACACTCCAAAATGAGATCCCGAGATAGATTACTCAATGGACAGCTGCAGAGAATGTTAAATTCTTAGCCCCAGCAGATTTCCTACACAAAGTAAGGGCTGGAAAGGGAAGGAGTGCCATAGAGGCAGGGATGGAGGCTCTGGCTGAGCCCAACAGCATGGCCTCATCAAGGATGATCTTGCTACCGCCGTTGCCAATATCTAGAAACAGAAGCCAGTAATGAGCCCCTAATGTAGTACTGCCCTTCAAGAAAACCAGTCAGTCCCTTGGAGGTAAGCTAACTACATTGCTTTGTATGTGATTACAGTTCCACCCCTTTCACCGTGGAAAGAGTAGTGATTTACACTGACTGAGGTCCAACTGTTTTCTAGAAATGGGTTTGCCTTTCCTGCCTGCAGAGCCTTGGCCAGCACAATTATCTAATAAATCACAGAATATTTGATCCACCAACATGAGATACCACACAAGACTGTCTCAAATCAAAGGTCCCATCTTCCAGGAATGGAGGTGCAACAGTGGGCATATAACCATGAGATTCCACTGTTCTTTTCATAATCCATGCCACTCAAAACCCACCAGCCTGACAAAATGGTAGAAGAGACTCTTGAAGATTCTGCTGAGGTGCCATCTTAGAGAGGATACCCTGCTAAGATGAGGCAGTGTCCTCCAGGAGGTGGTTGTACCCTAAATCAATGATCATTATATGGTGATATATCCTCAATAGATAAAAGACCTGGATCTAGGGGCCAAGGGATGGAATCTAAAGTGGACTCAATTACCATGATCCCCTATGACACACTTGGAGGACTTATACTTCCCATCCCTGAAGTCTTAGGCTCTACAGGTCTAGAGATCCTACTTCCCCTAGGGAACACAATGGAAATACCATTAAACTTTAAGCTCTGGCTATCACCTGGTCACTTTAGGATCGCCATACCAAGAGAACAGCAAACCGGGAAAGAAGTCCCCACACTTACAGAAGTAATTGATATTGATCAGTAGCAGGAAGAAATTGCTAAGAAGTCAGCTATCAGTCTGTCAATTCTTGCCTGGTGATCTTTTCTTCATAATTGCTTTTCAGATATTTTTTTCATCTGGTACTCTGAAATTTGAGGTGCAGATATCTTTTTATTGATCTTGGTTGAAATTATTGACTCTGACACTGAGCATTTGTTTGTTTGTTTTTCACCAGTCAATTTTGGAAAATTCTCAGGTATTATCTCTTCAAATTTGGCTCTGTCTCTATGATCTCATTCCAGACTCCCAATTAGACATATACTGGAAACTGCTAACCAGGGGCCACATTAAATTAAATTTATACTTCGGGGCTTTTGGGCCACAGAGGTAGAGTGAATTCTAGACAAGTGGGTAGAGGCAAGTTTGTGCTTAAATATTCTCAAGGGAAACATACACTGTCATCCCTCTAACTCCCTGTCCAGCCACTCCACCTAGAGTTAAGGCCCAAAAGGTCAAGTATACTGTTCTCTCCTCTGTGGAGCAGGTTTTACTTATATCACACATTTAGCACATCTTGGTGGATTTCTATTTCTTTGCAGTAATTTCTATCCTCACTTCTCACAATGCTCAGTCCTGGACTTTATCTCCTCTGGTCTGCTTTCCTGACCTATTAAAATGAAGGACCTAAGATCTGCAGCCTGCACTTACTGACATCTCTGGCATCACACTTTCTTATATTTCTCTCCTCTAAGTGTTTTTCTTACTTTACCATGAGCTCAGTCATGCTTTTACAAAATGACTTGCTCTAAGTCTCTAGGTTATCTCTACGAGGAGTGCTTCTCTGCCTAACTATTCTGCCATCTTGTTGCAAAAAGATATCTAAAATTCCTCAGTTTTTAATAATTTCCAAAATCCCCAACTCATCTTTCAATCCTCAGAAGACTTGATTTAGAACTCAGTTCTTCTACCTTCTAGTTCTACAAATGGGACATGTTAATTCACTTGCCCTTTTCTCAGTTCCCTGTAAATAAATGGAGGAGATGATCTTACTTCACAGGGCATTGGGAGGACTGAGTGACCCTCATCTCTACACTAGTGCAAACTAGGGGCACAACCTTATTTACTCTGAGTTTGAGCTGTGGTGTTCAGTTCGACGGAACGTGTGTCCATTCAGGGCTCAATGGCCACATTCCTCTCTAGCAATGACAGATCTGCCGGGCTGCTCTATGTCCTCTGACACTTTCACTGGAACAACCAGTGGAGGTTACCATAACAGATGGAGCCAGGACTCCAGCAGGCCTCTTCTTGCAGAGGTCTCTTAATTTTCCCTGAGGTGAAAGGCATTTGGGGCATTTGTTAAATGTTTGTGAATTTTGCCAGTTTTTCCTAAAAGTTGATTCTATTTCATTTTTTCTTTCTTTTTAAAAATGTTTATGAGGCCACTGAAGTTGCACCCATTTTTTTGTATGTTTTCAGAACTGCTGAAGTTTCTTTCTTGTGTTGTGGCTTATACAGCCCAGGAGATGTTCGGTCTCCTAAGAAAGGGCATCTAGCTCAGTGCCTACCACGTAGGAGGTGCTCAATGAGTATTTACTGAGTCAAAACAAGAAGCTTTTAAAGTTATCTTACATGCCTACAATTACATAAGATTACTGCTTAAACTCAACGAAGCTAATATAAAAAATGCCAAAGCATAATTATTATATCCTAGTGAAGAGATAGCACTTTTTAAAATGTACTTGAAGGGCTTTGAGGCATAACATTTCCTGAATTCTATTTGGTGTTATTTGGATGGCTTAATTGTGGGGTGCTTTTTCTGACAGAGGAATTAACTGTATTGGGTCCACAAATGCCAGAGCAAGAAGGGGATTTTTAAATCATGCAACTCAACAATGTCTATTTCCTTTCTCTGCTTTATTTTCTTCAGAGTACTTATCATGAGTTCAAAGTATATAATTTTAATGTTTCCAGACTCTTTTTCTATCTCAGTTGTTAGATTATAAGTTCCATGAAAGCTGGACCCTTACTGTCATGTTCACTGCTATTTTCTTACCTCTTAAAATAATGCCTGAGGATAAGCAATTTCTTACAAAAATATTTGTTGGATGGAGGGATGGATGGTTGGAGGGATGGATGAGAGGATGGATGGATGAGAAGATGGAGGGATAGGTGGCTGGGTAGGTGAGTAGGTAGGTGGGTAGATGGGTGGATGGTTGGATGGAAGGATGGAAGGAAGGATGGATGGATGGGTGGATGGATGGATGACATATAAATGTGAAAAGGGAATTGTAGGCTTAGATTAAAGTATTCTTATTCCCAGTCCAGCATCCTTTATACCTCAGAACACTGCCCCGTCTTTACATGAAATAGCTCAAATCCCCAGAATTGAACCTCAAAAATCTCTATTTTATTCTTTTTTTGAAATTTGTTGGACTGCCATAGTCCAGGGTCTAAAATTCTCACCTGTAAATATGTTTCTCTGTCTTAGACACCCTCAGTAGATGTCAGCGCAAGATGGCATCAGTCAAGTATTCAGGAACAAAAAATAGGAGACACTTTCTGCCGATGTACTTATGAAAAATTACAGGAGCACCCGTCCATTCTTTTACCCAACAAACATTTAGGGAAAGCGTATTCTGTGCCAAGCAAGAATTCTAAGTATTTGGTTACTTCAGTAAACAAAACAAACAAAAATCCCTTTCCTGGTGGAGCTTCAGTTCTGTTTCGGGAGAGGGATGGGGAGATGGACAAAAAATAAGCATAATGAGTAAATTAGATAGTTTGGCTAGACAGTGATAACTGCTATGGAAAATAATAGAGCAAGGCGAGGTGGGTGAGAGCACTGGGAAATACCATTTTCCTCCTGCCCCTGTGTCAGGAATGATCTGTAGAGGAACAAGGGCACAGGCACGGAGACCTGCACGAAGCCAGAGAAAGTTCCACTGCACATGTCACACATAACCACACACACCCACATACCCCTCCACACACCACACCCCCCCCACATCACACTCACACACCCCCACACCCACACCACCCCCCACACACCCATACCCCACACACCAACACCCCACATACACACACACACTCCACACACACCCACATACCCCTCCACACACCACACACACCCCCCACACCCCACTCACACACCCCCACACACCCATACCCCACACACCCACACCCACACCCCACACACCCATACCCACACCCCCCCCACACACACCCCACACACCCACACCACCACCCCCACACACACCCCACACCCACACCACCCCCCACACCCACACCACCCCCCACACACCCATACCCCACACACCAACACCCCACATACACACACACACTCCACACACACAATAACAAACAATCCATCCGTATGGGAAGCTGGCTTATGCTGAGTCCAAAAGGAAGCCCTGTAGATTGCAGACACAATACTTGCTCCCTAACCGACTGGTTGTGCATCTCCTCCTTTGATTAGATCCTCTGTAACATCCCCACCACAGTGTACCCAGCCTTCTTTCACATTTGCAGGAACAGGGCACTTGCCCTCATTCAACACAGCCAGCTTGACTTTCAGACATCTGGGATGGTTCTTACATTCTGGAGTTAACCTAACTGAAATCTACCTTCACTGTTTCCATCCACTGCCCTGGTTCAGCAAACACAACAGAGTCAGAGCGAAGGCACATAGCTCTGGAGCAGTCAAGCCCTGTGTTTGATCTATAGCCCCACCGGCGCCTAGCTAAGTGACTTTCCACAAGGCACAACTTTTTTCTGAGCCTCGGTTTTCTCATTTATAAAAGAGGGGTAACAGTGGCATAATAGGGACTCATTAAACGCTAGTTCCTTTATTTTGGCACTCATCTGAATACCATATTTACTGAAATAAAAACAGCATGGGCTCTGTCTTCAAGGGGGCAGGCCTGCTCTTCCGAACGTCCCCTATTCCTTCAGCCATGGCTCCTATATAATAGACTGCAGTCTTCTTGCCTCCAGGCATGCCCGGAGCTCTGCCTGTGTCTACTTGTCCCACTGCCTAGCCTACCCCAATTTAGATTCATTGGGCTTAGGAAGCATCTTTTTGAAAAACTACCTCTAAACTCAGGTGCAATCGGAGCAGCCCCTAATGGAACAATCTAGACTGAGATCCAGGGGCCCATGCGGCCCAGGTTCGACTCCATATCCAGTTCCCTGTGCAACCTTGGTCAGGTCATTTTCCTTCTTGAGTACTTGACTGCCCTATTGGTATGGTAAGGGAGTTAAATAAACTTGTACACTTTGTGTTGTAGCTCAGATACCCTAAAATTTCATAAACCAGAGGTGGAGGCAGAGGCAGGGGAGAGGGGATCCATCCTGAGCCCTTGCAGGGACAGACCAATTCTTTGATAGTGAAGCTTCAAGTAGAGAATTGCTCTTGGCACTTTTATAAGCATTCTCACTTGATTATTTTGAAACTTCAGCAAGATTTCCATGTGGTCATACAAATGGTCTCTGATTAATACCAGGGAATGTTCTTTGAGCTTCCTGCTCACTGCCATCTATAACTGTAACTGTCTCTTCCAAAAAAATTTACTTCTCAACTACAAGGTCATGCACTGAAAAATAAAATTGCATCTAGCATGTGGAATGAGAGATGTGTGGGTGTCTGAGGGGTATGTGTGTGTGTGTGTACGTGTCATGTGTATTTGTCTAGTTTTTTAAAAGATTTTATTTATTTATTTGAGCTAGAGAGAGTGAGAGAGAGAGAGAGAGAGTACGAGCTGGGGGAGGAGGGGCAGAGGGAGAAGCAGACTTCCCACTGAGCAGAGAGCCCAATGCTGGGCTAGATCCTGGGATCATGACCTGAGCCCAAGGCAGACACTTAACCAACTGAACCCCCCAGGTCTCCCTGTTTTTGTCTAATTTTAAGAAAATGAGTCAGGGGCGCCTGGGTGGCTCGGTTGGTTAAGCGACTGCCTTCGGCTCAGGTCATGATCCTGGAGTCCCGGGATCGAGTCCCGCATGGGGCTCCCTGCTCGGCAGGGAGTCTGCTTCTCCCTCTGACCCTCCCCCCTCTCATGTGCTCTCTCTCAAATAAATAAATAAAATCTTTAAAAAAAAAAAAGAAAGAAAATGAGTCAGAAGCCATTTAAAATCTTTACCAAGATTACACAACCAGAATTATCCTAAAAAGTTTAATGAAAATCCAGCATTAAGTTAACCTAGCAAGATCAATTTCCAAAAGCTGCCTTTGTAGCTGGCACATTTCAACACGTTTTTAGACCTCCAAATGCTCATTTCCACAGAGGTTGCTTGAGTGTTTCTTCCCATGCGAAGGGAGGATGAGGGAATATGGGGTCCTTTAAAGAGGGCAATGTTGGGGCAAGGGAAGCCACCTGGCTTGGGTGTTTTATCCATGAGTGAATAAGAGGAAGCAACTGTGTTACAAGTCCCTCAAAGTGTTGATGGGAAAGCGACTATAGAAGGATTTGGGTTTGTAACCTTCCTCCATACAATAGCTCTGGGACTTAAAACAAGCCATTGCCTGTTTCTGGCCTCAATTTTCTCAATTGTCATGTTGTGAAGGATGAGGAAGAGCTTAATGTGAGTATTAATGAAATGTGGGAGCAATTCCCAGCACCGGGAGAATGGGAGAAGACTGGAGGTGAATGCAGGCATCCCGAAATCAGCAGGAGTCAGTTCCTGGGCAAAGAAGAGAGGAGTCCCTAGTCAGAGGAAAGGGCGGGCACACCTCAGACACATCAGGGACCTGGGCAGGTTCGCAGTGAGTAATTCAGACCAATGAAGGACTGCTCTCACCCTCGGGCCCCAGAAACCTCACTCTCACTTGCTGAGCTCTGGCTTCCTCCCTCCAGAGCCCCAGTAATAGCAACAGGAGAAGAGCCTGGCTTATGGAAAACTTCTAGGTCCCCAACTCGCCGTCTTCCAGAATCAGGAAGAAACATCCACGCAAACCTAGGTGGGAGAACGGCAGCTGTCAGCACAAGTGTGAATTTGGGGAAATGAGCGTTACGTGGGAGCTCCTTAGGAGAGTAAGTACAGTGGGAAGATGATAGGGATTTCCCTCCATTCCCCCTGATTCCAACTCTACGAATATTTGCTTTAAGAGGTCTCAAATGACTGCCTCAGCCTCTCCCACTCCCCCCTCTTGGCTCAGTCTCCTCAGTAACAGCAGGGAGTCGAGGATCTTCTTGATGTCCACGGCTCCAGGATTGCCAGGGAGCAGAGCCAGGACTGGGGAACAATGCATAGTTCTCATGGTGGGTGGCAGCCTTCGATGCCCACCCCCTTCGTGGGAGCCATAAATCAGACCTCTCTGGATCTGCAAGTGGCCCCACAGCCGCCTCCATGGTCTGTGTTCACACAGGGAAGCCCAGCTGTGAACGCTCTTGAATGCTCCAGAACAAGAGAAGGTGGGCTCAGCTAGAACCGAGGCCTTCGAGAACCCGAACAAGAGACTCTGATGCCTTTGGTTCCTGGCTTTTCCTTCAGTCCTGGGCTTCATTAACCAACCTCAAGGCCAGGATATCTGTGAAAATGCCATAGGTTTTACTGAGTGGACCTGGGAAAGGAACCAAACTAAAAGGACCGGATGAAAATGGTTTCTGGTCTTGATCCATGCGGTAGTTTTCCCACTGGCTTGTCTGAAATTTTTGTGGCATATTTCCCCAACTCTAAATTTTCTTTTGAAAGATAATCTTCCTATGCTTCCGATGATCGACATCCTGCCTGTGAGTGGCTCTAAAAAAAACAATATCAACCAGAGATTAGGAGTATTGGTTTTGATGAAATTGAGACTAGGGTGAGCCAGCCCAATAAAATACATGCTTAAAACGTATTTTACAATAGATTTGTAAAACTAATTGTATTTTAGATATCTGTTGAACAACCGTGTACCCAGAGTTATAGACAGAATGTTTGTGTTCCCCCAAAATGCATATGTTGAAATCCTAACCCATATCGTGACAAAATTAGGAGGTGAGGCCTTTGGGAGTGATTAGATCATGAGGGCAGAACTCTCATGAATGGGACTTGTGCTCTTATAAAAGAGACCCTAAAGCTGTCTCACCCCCCCACCCCCCATCATGTGAAGACACAATAAAAAATTGGCCTGTCTGCAGTTAGAAAGAGATCTCTCACCAGAACTTGACCACACGGGCACCCTGATCTCCAGAACTGTGAGAAATACATTTCTCTTGTTTATAAGCTTCCCAGTCTATGGTGTCCTGTTATTCTGAATAAGACACCCAGTAATAGGTTCATATAAGAAGTGGTAATTAAATAAATTAATCCAGTGGCTTCCCAAGCCTTCCCACAGCCTACAAAGCCCTACTTGATCCCAGGCAGCCTCATCTACCTTTAGTGTTACCTTCTCTAGCTCTGCGCAGCCACACTAGCCTTCCTGCTATTCCCACAACGTCAAGCAGCGCGCCCTGACCTCAGAGCCTTCCTCCTTCCTCAGCCTGCGCCATCCACACAGAGATCCACACAGCTCCACCCTCCTACCCCAAAGGACTCAGCAAGGTCTTCCCTGGCCAGACTGCCTACCATAGCAGCTGTCCTCCCTCCATCTCTGTGTCTGGCCTTTATTATCACATTACTCACTACCTGACATTAGGTTACAGAGCTTTCTGTTACTTTGCATCTGACTGCTCCACCTAAGACATGAGTTTCAAGAGGCCAGGGATCAGTTCTCTCTTGATCTTCAATGCCTGAAAGGGTGCCTGGCATCCAGAGTCCTCTTAATAAATATCTGCTGGAGTAATTTTTAAAAGCTAGCAAGTGCAGTGTTCACTGTTTTCTATGTGTCAGATACCACGGTGAACATTTTCTTGGATCTAATCTCACAAATGCCCTCTCAAGGATTTGCTTTTTACCACCCCCTCCATCTCCTTCCACCCATCTTCCCACTGGCTCGTGGAGTTTTTTGCCTCACTGCCTAGGATTTCAAAGAGTGTTGTCTGGTTTTCACCCACAAAATTTAACACATTTATTTCTTCTTGTCCATACCTGTCTCTCCCTAGATTTTATGCTTCTGGAAGATAGCAGTATGTTCTTGTTCATCTCTTTTCCCAGAGCTGAGTCAATTCCCAGACACATCTAAGCGTTTTACAAATACTTACTGAATGAATGAATAAATGAATGAATGACCTTCCACGTAAAGAGAAAAGAATAAGCAGAGGCAGCGAGAAGACAAGTCTCTGACTTTTTGGTCTTTCAGAGGCAGAGTGTTTGAAAATGGAATTTAGAATCAGTTAGGTTTAGATTTGAACCCATCTTCACCACTTACAAATTCTTTAGTCTTGAGCAATTTACATATCCTAAGCTTTGGTGTTCCCTTCCATAAGCCAGGGATAGATCCACCTGCTCATAGGATTAAGTAATATAATGTAGGTAAGTACCTGGCATGACAGTTCCTTTACTTCTGTGTGATGCAAAACGGCTACATATTCTCAGAGTGTGATAATCAATCTGGTTAGCTCTGGGGAGGAGAGAGAACATGGGAACAGAGAAGCTGATTATCCATCTGTCACTATGATGGCTTTCTCTATAGGTGATTTTTGTCACTTGCACGTTGGTGACAACAGATGCACTTCTTGGCCAGTGAGAGTTCCTCCATATAGCTTTAGCACTGAGGGTCCCTTCAACCTGGAAGTACATGGACATTTGAGATATTTCTATGACCACATGAGGAAAGCCTGCACCTCCCAGCCTTCCTGGAAGCAAGGCACATGCATAAATTTTGGCAGGGACCCTTTCTTTGAGTTTAATTATCTGTCAAATAACAGAATCTTAAGGGACCTTGGGAGGGTCTGTCCTCAGTGCAGCATTTAAAAATCCTTTCAACATTCATTTGTTTTAATTCTTCCAATATTTTTCTCAAAAGAAGATTCTTCTTCTCCTGCATGATCTATGTGTACCTGTATCTCATAATCATGAGAGGAAAGATTTCTCCAAAAGTAAACAACAATTCTACTTGTAGAGTTTTTTGGGGGGGGTGCTTAGGGAACCAATAATCACACCTCTCCCATTTGAGTTCTGAACCTATTAAGAAACACTGGGGTCAAGCAAGAGTCTAAATAGTAGTGTTATTGATGGAAAAGTGGTATTGGAGAATGTGACAGGAGAGGTTTACATGAGCTTCTATTCTTTTTTCCAAAGCTCTAGATCTTGAGATCCACACCTGAAGCAAGTCAGGTCTGACAGCTTCCAGCTACAAGGAACATCATTATTGGCCTCATTGAGTATAGAACAGCCAAGAGACAAAGGCCACTCATGCATAGCATTGTTTATCCCTTCCAAAAGAGAGCTGTCCACCAAAGTAGACTTTCACTCTCTCACCAATCGGAGACCCATCAGGAGCCAGGAAGCAGAGTAATACTTTTAAGTGGGAAGAAATTGCTATGCTCTGGGCTGGCAGGAAGCTGGGGGTAGAGACGGATACTGCTCTGATTGTCCTGCTGCCTTTATCTTGCCTTAGTAGATCCCTGGCCTCTCTGGAATTATTCCTTCAGAGTATAACTGAGCAGATGGCCTCCTTCTAAGCCAATCCTTATTTACACCATACCGGGTTTCTTTAGTTCTTCCTCACATTCTCTTTTTTAGAACCAGTGATTATTTTTGTCCTCTTACCCCTAGATCTTCTCTAAATTCCATACTTCTTAGGTCAAGGGATCCTCAAAAATAACTGCTATGGCTAAGATTAACTATATGAGAATAGATTTTCCAACAATGGAGAAACTTTCTCCACACTGTCTGATGCATAACTTGTGACCTATTGTGACTCTGAGCACTTCTTTCTTTCTTTTTAAGATTTATTTATTTATTTTAGAGAGAGAGAGAGAGAGCAGGTGGAGGGGCAGAGAGAGAAGGAGAGAGAGAATCTCAAGCAGACTCCCCACTGAACGCAGAGCCCGACACAAGACTTGATCTCATGACTCTGAGTTGATGTTCTGAGCCAAAACCAAGAGTCAGACGCTGAACTGACTGAGCCACCCAGGCACCCCTGAGCACTTTTTTCTTATTCAGTAAACAGTTTATTCCTCTCTCCTGAGTGACTATATTATACTTCCCTCAGTGGTCTTCACCTCTGCATTTGGCCAACCCCAAGGGTCAAGAATATTCCTAATTATAATCCAGCTTTCCCAAGGGCTTGTTCTCATGCCAATTTACATAAGAGGCCAATGTAATGAGCATAGGTGCCATGCATGTATCAAAGATGTTCATTAAATTGCTGAAAACCTCAACTTCCTCCAATTCACTCAAAGGAGAAAAGAGCTCCTGAATAGCCACCAAGCACCTGACCATGTTCAGACTCTAATTTCCGAGAGCCATGGGAGCACATGAGCAATTCTGGAAATGAGTACTGTGGTCCCAAGGAGCAAGAGATAAAGGAAGGAAAGGTTTGACTAACAGGAGAGAGAAGATGATCTGCTAAGGGTAAGGTGGACCAAACACATGAAAATTGTCCTTTGGCAACTAATAACAATTATGGCAACCACAATAATAGCCCCTACATAATGTTATACCATGAGTCCTTCCTTTTCATGGGGAACCTTGAGTCTATTACAATTATCTTGCTAATTAAAGAGGCAGTTAAGTAGACCAAGCACTAACCTTGGTATCCATTTTCTGGTGCTAGCATTCTTTGAGCTGTGACCTTGGGCAAGTCACCTTATTTCTCTGAGCCTCAGTTTCCTCATCTGGAAGATCGGCATGATGATACCTGTCACAAGGTTATTGTATTGTTCAAATGGGACAAAGGATACAAAAGCTCTTTGGAAACCAAAATACTACAGAAACTGAAGGTATTTTATTGCTCATAACAGTCATTGTTCCACTATCCCTGCAAGGCATATAAAGGGATGAATATTATATTACCCATTTTACAGATGAGAAAACAGGGGTGCAGAGGACCCAAGGGATTATAATGTTGGCAAATATCATGAGCTTCAGAATCAGGTGAATCTGAATCCCATGTACTAGCTGTGTGACCTGGGGGTAGTTACTTAACTTCTCTGAACTTCAGTTTCTTCTATAAAATTTTTGTTTTTGTGGGAACTGCCTAAGTTACACACATGATACATTAATCTAACACCTAAGAAGTGTTTATGAAATGGTAACTGTTATAATTCACATAGCAGGCCTGTTTCCGCTGTTCTTATTTTACTGAAACTTCTAGTACTTTAATCAATTTTTTGTTGTTTCTGAAAGACTATGACGTGCACAGCCTTTAACTACTTTTACTTCTTGAACCAATTTGTTTTCACGGAATACACTGCCAAAAACCAGAGAGGCAGTCACACAATAGAAAGTTTAGGAGATTGTGCTTTAGCTGGACAAGCATGAACAGCTTCCCCTTTGGACAGCCACAGGCTCTTGTTGGTAGCAATGCTTAAAGGCCAAGTTAATTGGTATCAACTACGTATTATGTAAAACAAAAGGGTTCCCCCCACCACTTAAAAATACGTTTTTCAATATAGGAAAAAGTGATGTAACATGAGCCTTTGCAGCTGCGAACAGAAAGCCTTGGAGCCAAGTGGCAGGGCACCCCAACCCTTCCTCTGGTCTTTCCTAAATAACAAAAAGAAAAAGTTTAGCCGAGACTGGGTGCAGGTGAGTGTCCCCACGGCTCTGGGCACTGTGACTCTCAGCTCCCATCTGTTGGCTGTCTGGGTTCCCCACACCTCCCCACACCGCCGCGATAGGGTGACAGCATTTGTCAGAAGACTCTGGACAGCCGGCAAGATAACTGCATTTAAACCTTGTTCTGAGCCTCCTAGAGAAAGGGGCCCTGGGGCATTAACATCTAGGTACAGCCCCGAGCAGAGAGTCCCACCGTGATGTGGGCAAAAGAATAGTGTGTGTGTGTCTGTGTGTGTGATGTGCGTTTATGCAAATGCATGCGAAGTGTACGTACGTGCCTGTGTGTGAACACGCGTGCACCCACACACACGCACACACACGACTTACGCTTCTCTGGAGTCTGCTTGCTGCCTCAAGAGGGTCATGAAGAGAGAAAGGCTGAGGTGAGGAGGAGAAGCCAGAGTCTCGGGGCAAATGCGGCGCAGGGAGGCCCAGGTTCTGGCTGCGTCCCAAGCCCCCTCGCCTCAGAAGCTCTGCCTTTCCCTCCTGAGTGGAAGTTTCATCCTTCCCTTCTCAGACATTCACTGAGCAGTTAGCTGGCCTTTTCTAGCAAAACCATCCCTGATCTCTGCTCCCGTATGACAAACCAAAATTGTGTTCCTTTCCCTGAGGCCAGTATTCTCCTCCGTGACGTTTCCCACGAATGTGCTGTGACCTCTCTCTGAGTGATCAGTTTGTCTCACTCACTAGGCTTCGGTCTTCATGAGCAGGAGTAATGTGTGCTCGTGTTGACCAGCATGACCAAACACACGGTAGATTCTACAAAAATACTTGGTTCTTCAGGGAACCTCGTTTCTGCCTTCAGGGCCTCCTTGTCTAGTGGGCAGGCGAAGTGTGAGGAAGAGATCCTTACACTAGAGCATGCCAAAGGCTAGGGTGCAAGTTGGCACCAGCAGCTATAAGATTAAATAAAGATAAGGAAACCTTTCTCTGCTTAGGTAGATTGTTCAAGGAGGACCCTACCGGGACCACGTCCTGGGTTCCGTTTTGACACGCAATTCAGCATTCATCAGGGCAAGGGAGGTCTCCTAGCCCAGAGAACTGGCAGCGTGCCCACAGATGAGGGCTGGGGGAGGGAAGGCAGGTTGGGGACTTATCTAGGAGCCGAAATGATGTAGGCTGCAAGATGATAATGGAGAATGTTGCCAGCCAGGGCAACCTGACTTGCCTTCTTGCTTCAGAGGAGAAAGCCGCTCCCCAAATTCTTTGATGGAAGGAAAGATCAGAACAATGGCCAACTGAAAGAATGTGAAAAATGGTTTTTAAAAAAAAATCAGCTACCAGCAGCTCCCTGGACTCCAGCAGCTGGAGTGGATGGTTTAGACCAGGGGTCCCCCAGTCAGCAGCATCAGCATCACCTGGGAACTGGTTAGAAATGCAGATCTTCAGGTCCTCCTCCAGAACCACTAAAACAGAAAGTCTGGGAGTGCAGCCCAATCATCCGTGCTTTAACAGACCCTCCTGGTGATCTGATGCATGCCGTAGTTGGCGACCTACTGGTTTAGGGGGGTCCCCAGAGGGCTACAGCTTTTTTTCCCCCTAGGATATAATTCACAGAGGGTGATAAAAGAAGTTCTTGAAAATAGCATTTTATTGGCAAATAAGTTTCTTTTTTTAAAACGATATTATTTGAGAGAGAGTGTGTGTGTGTGTGTGTGTGTGAGAGAGAGAGAGAGAGAGAGCACAGCTGGGGAGGGGCAAAGGGACAGGGAGAAGCAGACTCTCTACTGAGTAGGGAGCCCGATGTGGGGCTCGATCCCAGGACCCCTGCGGATCATGACCTGAACAGAAGGCAGACACTTAACCGACTGAGCCATCCAGGCGCCCCTATTTATTGGCAAATAAACACGGGTTTTGACACATTCAAGGGTCCTTAAGTCTTAAGCCACTTCCCCTTCAGGGAGACTGAGCTCTGCCCACAAAAACAGTGCCTCCTTTTGCAAGACAGGTGCTTTTGCCCAACAGTGGAGAGGAGGAAGCTGTGCTCAGGGCACCAGGACAAACCTGGGACCTCCTTTGGCCACCACATGCCAAGCCTGCCTATGGGTCTGGAAATCAGGACAAGACAAGATTCCCATGTACAAAATTAGATCTTGGAAACAGGTTAGTTATCTTGGACAACCTTAGCAGGGAGGAATGTTATCACTGTACAGATCTACAGATCTACACACAGATCTCTACGAAACTGAACTGAAACTGTACAGTCTTTTAAGAGAAAGCCACCAGCCAGAGAGAGCAGAGGAGTGCCAGGACACCTGCATAGAAAATTCAGGAACTGGGTGTCTGTGGATTGGCTGAGGTTGACCTCTCCCCCCACATTGCCATAGCCTACTTTCCCCTCCAGTCTGGGTGCACGCAGCCTTCAGGGGACACTTCCAGAAGTAGAGGCCTTCTGCAGTCACCTGCCAAAAGGAAGTAACAGAGTCCAAGAGACAGCAGCTAGTTGCGGTGTTTTATTTTTTTAGAGGCAGACCATAATTACCCGCAAAATGACTGAATCAGCAGAGCGCTGTGGTGTTGCTTGATGACTGTGAAGGAAGCATTGGTGATGTTGTGTAAATATTCTTTTCCTTCACCCAGGTCATTAACTTTTAGCACCTAATTGTTTGACTGCCTCCCTTTCCACGGTGATCTGACCACTTCTGTGGCCAGGGTTGGGGGGAAGTGGTGGCAGGAAGTACAAGAAGTTTAGAACCTGCTGGACCTGGGTGGGTTCAATGCTTACCAGCTGGGTGACCTTGGATAGGTCATTTCACTTCTCTGAACCCCAGTTATCTGGGAAATAGGGGAAATAAGAACGTGCCGTTTCTGTGAGGATTGAGGGAGATGATGTTTATAAAAAGCCGGGATGATGACTGGTCCACTCGAGGAGATCAATACATATGGTGCCTTTCCCTTCTCTGGGGCCATTGTAAGACTACCTGAGATCATATTCAGTATGTTGCGAACAGGTCATATGAGTGCTGGCTGTTGCTGCTCCTCTTCTTTTTTTAAAATTTTTATCTCTAAGCTTTTCTTTACCGCAGTTTTAGTTTTCACAGGAATTACACATACTAGCTTTAAAAAAAGACACCCACTGAGTCTTACACCCGCAGCTACTTCAGTCCCATACACTATCCCATTTAATCTTCATAATGATGGGTTAACTCTCCCCCAATTTTTTTTTTTCAGTTAAGCAAATGCAACTCCAAGGAGTTACCTGTGGTTTAAGGGGGTTTTGCTGTCAGGACCAGCTTTTGAGCCTGTCTCAGTCTGATGCTCCACTTTGTCTCCCTGGGAGAGGCCTTGGAGGTCCTTGTCACCCGATCCCAATGCTGCAGGGACTTGTCCAAGGTCATATAACAAAGTACAGGAATTGCCAGGGTTAAACTCATGGCTCCCAATGCTCAGGCTCCAAACCTCTGTTCCTCTGTGTGTGTTTCAGCCACACTCTCTGGACCCAGGAGAGACAAAATCTAAATCAACCTTTCCCAAACTATCACAGAGGAATCTCTGGTTTCACAAAGAATTCTCAGAGGTTGCTCTCTTTGTGCAGCTTCTAATCCCAGAGTGAGGTGGGGAGGCTGGTGGGGGGTAGAGGGAGATCTTCAGGAGCTTAGTTCCTGTTTATCCATGTGTCATTCTTTTAGTCCCTGGGGCTATAATATCCATTTAGAAAGATTAAGTCAAACAGGATTGGGGACAGAGAAAGGGGAGCTAAGACAGAGGCAGGGAGAGAAGAAAGTGGAATTCTCTAAGCATTAAAATAAAGAACCTAAGACATAACTAATTCTCAAATAGGTCTCACTTCTTAAAGACAAGCGGCTCCTTGGGAGATCACAGGCAGGGGAAAGCAGTTTGGGTGATTCTTTTTTTTTTTGGTCCATGAACCTGGCTTTTCTTTCCAGCATTCTCAGGTGCACTGGAGGCCCTGGGAAGAGAGAGGACTTTTTCAAAAGACACTTCCACCTCCTAATCCCTGTGCCTACAAACCAAATATTGATCTATTTAGTAAACCAGCCTTTGGGAGGAGAGATTGTAAAGCCCTGTTTACTCAGCAGTTGGGCCCCCCTGACAGCTGTTCAATGGGGGATTATGATGTCACAGTGGTAATTACACTATAAACAAGGGATGGGGGGAGAATAAAGCATGAAAGGAAACTGTAGGGCTAGTTACCAGGCAACACAAAATAGTAACCTGAAACCTGACAAGCATGTTAATTTCCTAGCAAGCCTCCCAGATGTCCTCACTTTATGGCCAATGCTCAGTTTCAGTTTCAATTTGTTTATTTGCCCTTCTTCAGTCAAAAATGTGGAGCTGAAAATATTGGAAGAGAGGAGAGAAAGCAAAGAAAGATGGGAAAAGGAGGGCTTGTGCTTTGCTCCTGGGATGCAAGCACCCTGGGAGAAAGCTAAGAGGCTTGGTCTTGTCTTTTTAGGAAGATGTAGAGATCATTGCCCCAGGAGGGAGCTGAACCAGGTAAGTCAGCGAAAGGCAACTGAGAAAGTGAGCCTGGGGAGAGAGGCAAAAGAGAAAAAAGTGAGAAGATGAAACTGCTTAAATGAGAGAAAGAGAAGGAAGAAGACTCCACTTCAGGATCAACCCCTAGAGGCTAGAAGAGGCCCCGGCGTCCTACTGCCACAGCCCCACCTAGTGGTTGCCCCCACATCTTCTTTCATAACTCTGGTGACCCAATGATCCCTGTAGCATCCGGCAACCTGGCCTTTCTTTAGGCAGCTTTATCCAAAAGTTCTCTTGTTGAGCTGAAATCAACAGCTCACGCCCAGGAAAAGTAACTCACAGCCCCACACAGACTGGGAAACAAGGACTAGGATACCCTGTGTTTTTCTGCTGGATTCTCATCCCATCTGCAATTCTCCCTCCCAATGATTTTGTTTTTGTATTAAATCAAGTTCTTCCTTCCTCAATCCCCTGAACAATTTTCAATTTGTCAATGTTCCTCTTATAATCCGGGCTCTGAAACTAGACACCGCCTCGGGTGAAGTGGACCTCAGGCCCACCTTCAGACCCCTGCCTTTGGAGAGCTGTAGGGGTGTGATGACCGTGGCTGGAGCGGTCTCAGGAGAGCTGACTGCAAGATTTCCAGCAATTCGGCGAGCTGGTTTTTAAGTCATCGGTAGCTTGAAATCTGCCACGGTGACAGTATTTACACCACAGATATTGGCAAACACAACAGACCAGGGCTTTGCGTCCCTGCCCTGCCGACAGCTGATTTACCAGCACACTGCTGTTCCTGGTCAATCACACTTGACCTCTTTTGGGATTCAGTGACTCACAGGGGGTTGACAGAAACTTGTAGCCAGGGACCCCTACAAACCACAGACCTCCACACAAAAGCTACAGAAGAAAATCTAAAGAATAGGAAACAGGATTTTAATTCCCCTTGACTTTCTTCCATCTAGATAGTGACCACCTTTGCTGACTGGGACCATTTCTTTGGGGACTGATTCACATTAGGGCCACAGAAATTTCCACAGGGCACTCCCAGAGCCAGATGCTGAAAGACCGGGTTGAGGAGGTGGGAAAAAAAGCTCCCTGAACTGAACTGTAGAGGCGGTGGCCGCTCCTGACACAGGCGCAAACTCGGCAGCTGATACCATCAACGGCTTTTCTGCAAACCTGGGAATTCTGTCACTTTTCTTCTCCTAAATTCTCGTCATAACTGTCTAGAATGACAGTTTGGTGACAAAGCTAAATTCCAGTCCTGGCTCAGCCACTCCCTCCGTGTTTGATTGGAAGCCCAAGCCTGTCCCCCCACCCCCCGGGCCTCAGTTTCCCCATCTGTCAGCAGTGAGGGTTGAATCTGAGGACCTCTGACTCCAGATGACTTTGGCAGCTGGCTCCAGTATGGGCCATAGCGCTGATATTCTCACAAGCACTGCAAGTGGAGCTCAGCATTGGGGGAGGAGTGTTTTTCCACCCAGGAATGCTCACTGTGCGGACTTGTCTCTCGCCTCCACTCCTCCTGTTGTCCTGGGGATGGTTTGTTTGTTGTGACTCTCCTCAGATGCACTGCAAGTAGACCTCGATATTGCAGCCCTAGGCCACATTCTCTCTCCTAGGGAATCTCACCTGTGTCCAGGCTAACTTTCCGTCACTTCCTTAAAACCCAGCCACCAAGCCTCAGATGCAGCAGAGATCTGGGGGAGCTTGGCAAAGCCTCCATCCCTCTGCAAAGATCTTCTCTTTGGCTCTTACCTGAGCCCTTCGCAAGAGAAGATGCACAGGGGTGTTTTCTTTTGCCAGCATTAGGACAACTTAGGAAGCGTCCCCATGCTGCCCTCCATCCTCCAGCCGCCTTCCTCTCAAGGGCCCAGGTTTTGAAGTTAGAGAGTTCAACATCATTTGCCAGCGCACTCTGATCTCCTCTCCCATCACTGCTCCAGCCTCCTGCTCAGCATCTGTACACTTCTTGCCCCCACTTCCCGGATCACTCGTCCCACACACGTCCCTGGGGACTTGATTCCTTTGAGTATCTGTTCCGATGTTACGTCCCAGGCTTCCCTCTGACAACAACTCTGTATGAATAGCAACCCCTCCATGCATCCCTCCTTTCTCCCCTCCCAGTTTAGTTTGCCGGACCCATCACTGTCTGACTGATGTATCTACCTGCATTTAACCCTTTCCCAAACCTTAGATCCATGAGCACAGGGACTCTGTTTGGCTCACTTCTAAATCCACAGTGCCTGGAATGGTGTCTGACACATGGCAGATACACTGTAAATACTTGCTGAAGGGGTGAGTATATAGTCAACCCTCGTTATTCGCAGATTCCACGTTTTTGAATTTGCCTACTCCCTAGAATTTGTTTGTAACCCCCAAATCAATATTTATGACAATTTCATGGTCATTCACAGACTTGTGTAGCGTGGTGAAAAATTCGATTTGCCCAATGCACCTGTTCCCAGCAGAGGTTGAGCAAAGTGATGCTCTGCCTTCTTGTTTCAGCTCTCTTTTGTTTCCGTCTATTTGGTGGCATGTTTTTCACATCTTTGTGCTTTTTTGTTGGTGATTTCACTGTTTAAAATGGTCCCAGCACTTCAAGTGCTGAAGTGCTGTCTAATGATCCCTAGTGCAAGAAGGCTGTGATGTGCCTTCCAGAGATAATACATGTTCAGATAAGCACGATCCAGGCATGAGTTATAGTGCTGTTGACCATGAGCTCAATGTTAATGAATCAACAATATGTATTAAATAAAGTGTCCTTAAGTGGAAGCACACATAAAATGAGGTTCTGTATTGATCAGCTGATGAAAATGTTGCAACCAGAGACTCACAGGAACCTAACCCTGCATTTCCCCTAGGAGCACTTGCTCCATATTCTCTAATTCAGGGTTCACAGACACTTTATAGCTACCATGAATAATGAAAATCATGTGTACCTGGGTTTGAATACTGGGTACTAATCCACTAAAAGCAGCAATCGAGTGAGTGATGACTGTCATTCTTTGAGCCTTAGATTCCTGTCAATTGGTAATAATAGTGCCTATCCTCATAGCTGTTCAAAAGAATAAGTTAGGTGATCAAGGTAACCAAATGTCTAGTATAGCACCCGGCCCATTGAGGATGGACCATAATCATTCATTCACTCCTCTTACCTTCTCTTATTCACAAACATATTTGCAATCCACAGGTCAAATACATTTTGCTTTTTGTGTTATCAAAAGCATTTCTCCATGTAGTTCTCAGGACTTTGAAATAGCCTATCAACTGTCCTGATCCTTCTCTTACTGTTGGACATTGAGCGTACGTCAAATTTTGAAGTATGCGACAAACAACTTTTTTTTGTTAATGTAACTTTTCCTCTTTCTTAAGGAATTTATTTCTTTACAACAAGCTCCCAGGAGTAGAATTACTAATTCAATGGGTACAAACAATTGTACAGCCCTGAAAGTAAGTTCCAACAGTGGTGATAAGAGGAGACTTCTTGGCAGATACTCTGCTGGGTGTGTGTGCACGGGACTTAGAGGTTCACCAAGTGATTCACCCATTCTCCTACAGCTTTCAACTTCTCAGAGAATCCAGACCTGGGAGAAGCCTTAGCAATCACCTCATCATATCAAGAGGGAAACTGAGGCTAAAGAAAAGAAGTGAGTTGTCCAAGGTGATATGACCAGACAGTGCCAGATGAGGACCAGACCCCAGGTCCATGGATTCTCAGATCAGTCTTCTTCCCACCATCCCTTGGCCATAATGAAAAGTAAAGTGTTCCTGCCAGGTGTAGTAATGCTGCTTCCTTGAGGAAAGAAAATGTGACGGATACAGTTTGTTTCCTACCGAGAAATTTAAATGTGCTATTCTGTTCATTTCTTCCTTTTTTAACTTCTGTGTTGGTACAGTGACAAGCAGGATAAAAAAGAGGCTCTGTGCTCAGAAACATGGTTCAGTATCAGAAAGACCAAGGGAGAATCTACAGCCGACCAGCACAGCTCTGTCCCTGTACCTGTCATTGAAACTCTTCTCACTGAACTGTTTCCGTAGGAGGTACAGACTGTAACTTCCTGCACAAGGCCGTGAAGCACACACTGAACAACACTTTTCTAATATGAAGATTATGTATATATAAGCCATCATGATAGTAATCAATGGTTCCTAGAGAATGATTATTGAAATGAAATGATTATTGAATGAAAATTAATACAATTTTCAAAACACTCTAAAACTTAGGTGTCTACTTTGCCTCAAAAAGTTCCCTGTGATCTCAGAATAGAATAAAGGGGAACTGGAACTGTTCAAGATTCATACAGAGCTTTTTTGATTTTAGAAAATACAGTTCTTGTTCAATTTCAACCAAGAAAGAAAATTCCCCCCAGACATTCCTGGAACCAGTCTCCATGCTGGGCCAATGAAGCCATTGACCCTCAGATTGACACTGAGAAAGAGAAGAATTTCATAGAAATGCGTATCTCAGTTACAATCTTGGGTTGAGGATGAGATGGGCTTATCTGTCATCAGGAGAATTGCACTGACATAAGAACAGACTTTCCACTTTTTCTCTATAGAAGCTAGTAGCCCCATGTGTTTTCCCAAGATTGTCTATCTTTATGCAAGGCAAGGCAAGGCAAGGGAAGGGAAGGAAAAGAAGGAAAGAAAGGACAACCTTTGAGTTCCACAGAAGTCTCTCATACAAAAGAAAAATATCTACCTATCTTTAGCCCCTGAGCTTTCCTTTCTTAACAAACTGATTCACAGTCCTTTGAGTGAAAGAAAGCAAATATTGCTCATAAATTTTCTCTGGATCTGTTGGATGCACAGCTCTCTGACTTGGAAGGGGTATTAGCAGAAATCAGCCTAGGCCAAGTCTCACTGCAGAGCAAGTGCCAAGGTAAGACCTCACGGCCAACAAAGACTGTCATATGGCAAATGACAATTAGGAGGTGACTCCCCAAGGAAATATTGAGAAGCCAGGAACATAGCCTTCTTCCCTCTATGCCCCTAGTCTAAAAGCTAGAGGAAGCTGGACACACAATGCTTGCTTGATGGGTTTCCTGATAGGAAAGAGATGGTGAGACCCCAGTAGCATTCCAAGTCTCTGCTTTGGGGGGAAAGCTTCCACTTGACCTTCTGCTGACTAATTTAGCAAGTGATGTGTGCCTTCATGAAAATGTAACCACTGGGAAAAGCTGAAAAAGGAAAAGTACACAAATAAGGGTCCCAGACACCAAAAATGGGAGGAGGGATATAGCTCCTATGACAGGTATAGATCTCCTCCTCTTTAATCCCATTGGTTCTATCAGGTGTCTCCTTAAAGAGTGACCAAGCAGACAATCCCATTCATAGCTCCGAATCACAATGACTGAGGCCTTATAAGACTAAGGTAACCTCACTGACTGTGCTGAATTCTATCCTAAAAGTTCAGAAGGGCATAAGGATAAAGTGGCTTTAGTAAACAATGGGGCAAACAAATAATGAGGGTTATAAACCATCATTCTAGGTGATGCACCATAGAATATACTGAGAGCATTGTTAAATTTTTTATTAGATCAGTCTTTGAAAGAGCATGCCTTGTTATTGTAATTTCAATTATTATAACTCACATCACTGGATTCTTGTTATACCAGCCCTACTACTCAAAAAAGTTTACAACAATTGGCAATTCTTTTACCTGAAGGCCCACAAATCACACTAAAAAAGAATCAATAACTTTCCCTCATCATTTATTTTGAACAATCCATGAACGGAGATGAATGTGGAAGTGAAATGTCTTATGAACCTACCAATTTTGATCTAAAGGACAGATTTGTCACCACATGAAAGCACAGTGGGTAATTACCAGGTGGTTGAAATGACAATTAACTCCATCGTTAATAATTATAATTTGACAGACAATAAATCAAGATGGCAGCCATCTGTAAATAAACACCCACAGAGCCAGCTGAATGGTATTGCACAATAGCTTAACCTCATAAAACCAGCAAACTAGTTCTGACTGGTGAGCAAGCAAATCTCCCAAAGACCAGAGAGAAGCAAATTTTTGGGTCACCATGTTCCTACATTTCTCAGCTGGATATAATTGAGGGCCCAGTGTTGTTTTATTTTGTTTTGTTTTCATTTGATTTTTTTTCTAGGACAATTACTGTTATTTTCCACAAAACATTCGCTCATTTTAAAATATGGGATTATGACTTTTTGATGCAAATGAAACCATCCTCTCAAATCGCTCTCCCCTGGGGCCTTACATACTCCTTAGGATAGTTAGCCCTGACCACAGAGCAACATCTACAGAGTTATTGCTCCCTTTCTTGAAGACCTCTCCCCACTTATCTTCCATGACAACTCCCCTACTTTTTCTATTTTTCAGGATTCCTTCCTGGATTTTTTTTTAAAGATTTTATTTATTTATTTGAGAGAGAGAGAGAGAGAGAGAGCATGAGTGGGGGGGTGAGGGGCAGAGGGAGAAGCAGGCTCACCGCTGGACAGGGAGCCCAGTGCAGAACTCGATCCCAGGACCCTGGGATCATGACCTGAGTCAAAGACAGACACTTAACCGACTGAGCCACCCAGGCGCCCCTCCTTCCTGGATTTTGATGATAACAGTGATGTAGCATCAACAACCACCACCACCTATATTCTTTGTTACCAGCTGCTAACTGATTTCTGTGCGTTTTAGTGGTTAATTCTCTTAACAGCCCTCTGACATGGAGATCTTTTCTCCAATTACCCTTGAGAATATGGAGGCCAAGAATCATCCAGTCATTTCTCCAAGGTCATAAAGCTGGTAAATGGTGGAGCAAAGATTTTAACTCAAGTCATAATCCCAGAGCCATTGCTCTCAACTCTGTCACTTCATCTGCATAATCTTTCATTATTTTTTTCTCAAGTTTTATGTTGGTCTTTTTTTTTTTTTCCCAAATCTCACAAAACATCTTTTCCTTGGTCTGTCTTAGCTACTCCTACACATCTGTGACCTGATGGCTAAGGATTCCCAAATCTATCTTTATCCCAGATCTGCCTCCTGAGTTCCAGATCCTTGCAGCAACATATTGCTATGGTCCCCACTTGGAGTCATTCTTTCATTTAGCAAGTAACTATTGAGCAACTTGTGGTCAGGCACTGTTCTAGATATAGGGAACAGAAAGGGCAACAATACAGGAATCACTGCCATCATGATACATGTATTAGAGATGCAAGAGAGTGGGGGAAGACAAGTAATAAAATCTAATGGTAAAATAAAGATAGATGGTGGTATGGGCTAAAGAAAAAATGCAGAAAAGATGGGAATGCACTGGGAAATCAGAGGTAAGAGGGAGCCACCAATTTTAGTAATGCAATTGGAGGAGGCATCACTGAGTAGATGACATTGGAGTGAAGACCTGAGGAGGTGAGGGAGATGATTAGGTGAGCATCTGAAGAAAGGCCATTCCAGGCAGGGGAACAGTCATTGGAAATTCTCACAGGCAGAAGCATGTCAGGCATGTCTGAGGAACACTGAGGAATCCAATATGGCAGAGAGATCCCAGAGACAGCTGGAGTAGAAGGGGCAGTCTAAGTGGAAATAGGACCAAGGGCTGTGAGGCTTGGGTCTTGCAAATCACCGCTGTAAATCCTTTGAGATTTTGCTCTGAGCAAGATGGGAAGAATATAGAAGCTCTGAACAGTGAAGTCAAAACCTGACTTCTTCTTAAGAAGACCACTGACTGCTGTGTTGAGAATAGTCTGAGGGAGGGCAAGGTGGAAAGCAGGGAGGCAGTTTAGGGGACTAATTCAATAATCCCGTAAAAGAAGATTGTGGCTTTGATAAGAAGAGATGGTAAGAAACAATCAAATGTTGGATATATTTTGAAGAAAAAGCAACCTGAATTTGCTGAAAGATAAAAAATAGGATTTAAGAGAGAGGAATCATGGAGGACTCTAAAGAATAGAGTTGCCATTTGCTAAGGGGAAATTTGCCAGGAAACAGGCCTGGAGGTGGGACTGGGGACAAGATCAGTAGCTTAATGTTAAATATTCCCAGGTGGCTTTTGTACACATGTGCACAAAACAGACATCTATTATTTCCAATTGAAAATACACACACACAAACCCCACAAATTTCTTCTCCTGTATATTCCTCATCTCCATTAACAACATCACCATTCCATCCAGGCATTCATGCCAGATTGAAGGACTCTTTTTCATGCTCCCCTCCCTCTCAATCCCACACTGAAGTATCCCCTGGTTCATTTCTCTCAGCATTAGACAAGTTTTCATTCCATGAATACACCTTGTTTTTCTGTTCTAGTGCACAAATCCTTCCCTCAATCTAGGTGATCCACCTAACTACCTTCTGCCCTACCTTGCTTGGCCAATATTAACTTATTTTTCAAGCTACAACTTAAATATCTTTTCTTTGAAGCCTTTTATGAGCCCATCAGCAAAATTAGCTCCTTACTCCTCTTACTCAAGTATTACTTACGCATCAAGCTAGGATAACTTTTCCACTTCGGACATTTGTAGTATAGCATGCATGTGGGAGTGAGAGAGATGAGGCCAGAAGAGGAAAAAGGAATGAGTTTATGAAGGCCTTGAATGTAAGGCCAGGGGGTTGTACTTAGTCCTGAAGTTGATTAGGAATAATGGCATCGTTTGAAGAAGGTGAGGGGCCTGGTTTAATGTGAATCTTCAAGGATTCACTCCACTGACCATGTGAAGGGTGAAGTGGATAGTAAAATAAGTCAGGCAAAACTTGATGACCTCCTGAAAGAAGGAAGAAATAATGGGAATGGAGATGAAAAAGATAGGACTTTTCTGAACTACACTTCATGGTGTTGGGACTAATAACATTTATTAAGCCTTACCATTTATCAGGCACAGATTTAAGAATTCCCCCTGTACTAACTCATTTAATTCAACCATCTCATGAGGGAGACAGTATTCTTATCCCCATTTTGCAAAGGAGTTAAACTAAGACACAGATTGATTTAATAAGCTGCCCAAGTCACATAGCGATTCACGAGTGGAGTGGAGCCTGGATTTGAATATAGTCAGTTGCCCCAGGATCCACACTCCTCTCCCCTACTCTATACCTCCTACAACATAGTGAATTAATATAAAACTATATTTAGCTACACGAGAACATTTTATAACCCTTATCAATCCAAACTGAACGTCTACTTCGATCTTTTTGTAAAATCACCCTTCCAAAATACACCATTCACGAAAACTATATTCTATAACCTGTGTTTATATGGATGCTTAGCCACTATGTGATTTTTCCTACCTTTCTTTCTCCTTCAGTCATATGAGGGGAAACATCCAGCATATGGAAGCATTTCCACACTGCAAGTTATACTGAAGGGGAATATTATGCAATTTGCAAACACTGTCAAATGAAATATAAATATGCATTAGAAAAATGCTACACAGAGACAAAAATATCTTTGTATCAAAGATTCATTCAGTCAATTATTTTTTCATTCAACAAACATTAATCAGGCACTCAGTTTATGGCAGGGGCAGTGGCCAGAAGCAAGAAGAGAGAGGTGAATAAGACTTATGCCTTGTCATGAGGAAACTCATAGCCTTGTGATTTTTATTTTTAAATGGCCACAGCTGGATGAAAAAATTGCCTTTGACTCTATGTAACCCTCTGAACGATAAACAGAGCTCTGTGCTTTGATTCGGACAGAGCCATGGCCTCTAGCTCCATCTCTTAAAAGGTGGACATGTCACCCCTTCTATCTGAGCCTCAGTCTCCTCGACTGAAAAGGAGACACTCCCTTCCATGGTGGTTATGATAATTAGAGATCATGCACAGCGCATAAATCCTAGTTTGAACCAATGAATAGTAAATGAATGACTACTGTGGCCTTGTATTTTTCAATCACCAGGAAGCTTTCCAAGGATCCAGTCAAAATTCACAATGAACCAAACATCCCCACCTATTCCAAAGCTAGCAAACAACAACAGCAAACAAAAACCTGGAACACTACACCAAACACTAATGATGTACTATATGTTGGCTAATTGAATTAAAACAACAACAACAACAACAAACAAACAAACCAAAAAACACCCCTCCCTAACAACATCAAGTAGGAAGGAAATGGCCCTGCCATTTCAGGAATTAAGTTGACAGAGTTCTTGCAAAAGCAGCCAATGCCTTGTCACCAGCTAATGCAGATGAGGAGGAAGGACAAGCTTTTTGAGCATCAGCCTCTGGGTGTGGAATAAAACTTGCTAAAGAAATGGTGAAGACTCCTAGAGCAAAGCAGGGACCAGCTCCCTAAGAACCAGTGTCCCTGGAGAGAGAGAAAATTGGAATTTTCCTGAACCTGTCCCAACAGGTTTTCTTCAAAAAGTGACACCAGGGAAACGGTTGCTTCTTTGCTGACAAAGGGACCCCAGTGAACAAGTTTTTAGGAACTACACAGTCCCACCCACCATTCCAGCTATGAGTCAACAGGGGACTCCCAGTAAGAGAAAAGTGGTTGGACTGGTTCCCCCACCTTCACAGGGCAGGCATCTCACCATATAAGGGATAACTAATGCAGGGCTAATCGGAGGAAACGAACAAATACCAAGCACATTCCATGTGTCAAACATTATGTCAGCTCTTTTCCTTGGGCAACTTGTTGAGGATTCACAAGAACTCAGTCAGGTAGGTAAGTAGGTAGCTATTATTTCCATTTTGCTGGGTGAAGAAACTGCAATGCAGAGGGGGTAAATTAGAATTCTCCTGGAGCTGTCCAACAGGTTTTCTCCAGAAAAGACCCCAAGATATGACCATTAGTGGGTGGAATTTGAGTCTAGATCTTTCTTACATCTAAACCTCTGTTCATTCAGTTATGCCACTCCGTCTCTCAGAGTAAAATCTGAAATGGGTTGGTATAGGCTGCCCCAAGACAAGTCTCTGCTCTTCTCTGCCTGTCATGGACCCCCAGCAGGCTGACCTCAATGATGAGTATTCCCAGTCTTCTTACCCTTTGGCATCTGGTTGAGTTTGGCAAATAGGCAGCACCAGCAGAAGACTGGAGGGTGTGAGGAGAGAGTGGTGGGGACATGCATTCTCCTGTTTCCACCCAGCCTTGCTTTACTGAACCCATGCTGCATTCCTACAGCCATGGGGCCTGTGGGGCCACCCCTCTTCCAGGGATCCAGAGTCCAAGTCCTACCTCTTGTCCCTTCCACCTGGGGCAGTAAGAGCTTCCTAATGTTGATAATTCCTGGGTGCCTCACCATTCCTTGTGGATTCCCTTAATGGTGTCCATGCCTCATAAATACTCTCTTTACAATATTATATTCAGCTAAGCCTTTTTGAGTGTGCCATTAGTTTCCTGCTAGGGTTCTAATGATACATATTGAGTTAAAAACTATTGTATATTTAATTCTACCATAGTTTAGATTCTTAAATTGGTGTTTGGGTATCTAGTAAATAGCATCAACTTGCATCTTATGGAAATGAATCAGCTGAAATTGAAGTGAACACATTTTGTTTGGATATGATGAGCTCACTGGAGGGACAGTAAACTCCCCACATGTTATTGGCAAACTCTGTGGTGAATGAAGCTTCCCAGTCACACTTGGAACGTGATGTTTTTTCATGAGGCCGTGCTACAAAGATGAAATCCAAAGAACATGAAAACACACTTGACAGACCCTGCCAAGAAGTTCTCTAGAATGTATGCAAAATGGAGCTAAAAAGTATTTGTAACTCTGTCATAGAAAGTGGAGCTTCAGTTGGGAAAACTTGACTGAAATCACTTGAGCTCTCCTGTCACTGGCTTTCGGAAATGATGACTGAGTAATTTGAAAATGAACTGAGAAACGTTTCAGCCTTGATGACCATTTTGAAGTTTTCACAAGGCTCCTACACAACAGTAGTGTGTCCAGGAAACACATAAATCAAACAGGCCAGATGGGGGGCTTGAAGTCATGCCTCAGTGGGTCTGCTAGATGAAGGCTCAGGCTCTGTTTACACTATGAAAATGAAGTTGAGATTTTCGCTCCTTTTCCGCCAAAGTATGCCCCCTCCTCCACAAAAAAAGTACACCAGAAAACAATTGCCAGGCACTTCTCCTAAAACTTACTACACAATCGTCTCATTCTCTGCCTTAACCCACACCTGAAGACCTACCTTAAGGGTAGTCACAGGCATGACACCCAGAAGGTGTTTGTCTTTGGGAAACTTTGAGGGGACAGTTTGGTGTCTGGGACTCTTTGGTCTTACAGCTTTTGGCATTATTGCAATCATGACACTTCGATTTTTATGTCTTCTCTCCTGAAGAACATTTTATAAGAGAATATGTTTGCTCTTCTAAATCCACCTACGAATCATTCAGTATCTATCCTCCCTCTCTTCTCCTCCTCCCAACCCCAACAAAGTTTTCCTGCAAGGACTTTACACCCACAGTACACGGTAGGTGCTCAAATATTTGCATGAATAAATGTAAGCACTTCATAAATCTATATTTTTAGTCGGTGACAACTTTTCTGTGGGGTAGGGTATAGGGCTACAATAAGCATGACCAAGTTTTAATTGCCCTGAACATTGGACGTATTCTTTTTCATCCATCTGCTAGCTGTTTGGCTTCAGCTAAGTTAACACAACACCTCTGGCTTTTCCCTTCCATAGACAAGGGATGTGAACTCTTGCTTCACCAACTGTTGTGGTGATCAAATGCTATAATCTTTGTGAGGGGCCTAGCACAGTGATGGGCTTGTGAAAAAGGCTTCCTAAAGTCCAACCCATGCCATTCCTTCTGAACTGACACCAGGGACATATCATGTAAATAGAGCCAAGGATGGAGGGGATTAAGGGAGATTCCCAATTTGGAGGAAACGTGGATTTAGTGGACCATCTAATTGCATTCTACTCAAAGCTTTGCTGATGTTTTAGACCTTGTGCCAAGGCAACTTGCTTCAGGTTTCCCTAGAAGGCAGATAATATTGTTAAACAGCTTGCCAATATCTGGTTACTACAAATATTTCAAATGACAAATTTTATATTTTATCCCCTCTTTTCATCTCTGAATCTTCTTCTAGCTCTCTAGAAGATGCCACTTGCTCCCTGATAGTTTGATAAGTCTCTAATTCTATGTGCATTTCCAACATTTGATTTATTCATCACTCTATTTCAGTCATCATTTAGAAACACTTCCTGTGTGCCAGGCACAGTGCTAGGGACTGAGATTATAGTAATGAATAAGACATGGCCCCTCAGCGAAAGGCGTTCACATTCCGACCAGGAAGAGAGACCAATGAATACATTCTACATACAGTGTAATCATGACAATGGGATATAGGAGATGTTGAAACCAGGGCCAGGACAGGGTGAGGCCAAACTGAAGGAAGCGCTCATTGTCAAGGTCATGGGATTTGCAGAGTCAGCACTTGTTACCCTTCCCCACCCCTCAACCCCCCCCCCCCCCCCCGAGAATGGAAGCTTGCTTAAATTTTGTGCCCAAGGCACTTGCACCTTTTTCCTGGCCCTGGAGAAAACACAGAGGAGAAAGATGCAACTCCTCTCTATGGAGTCCAAGTTTCCTGAAGCAGATGACTTTGAACTCAAGCCTCTGACAAGGGAAGGAATTAGCCAGGCAGGGAAAGATGGGGAAGGATTTGAGAGCATCCTCAGCAAATGGTCAGCAAATGCACAACTGTAGAAGGGAGAGAGAGCCATAGCTCACGGGTGCACCTTCGAGTAGCCTGATGCAGCTGGATTCCTGCAGGGTTGGGGGGGGCAGTGGGGGAGAGGGGTGACAGGACAGGGACTGCCTAGGAATGAATCAAGGGCCAGTTCACAGAACTCAGGAGAGAAACAGGCTGTATGTTTAGGAGGACTGAATAGCTTATCATTGAAGGAGGACACTTTCGAAGCTGAAAAGAGGTGCTATCTATACTTGTCAGAGCAGCAAAACCAAAGTGGGATATGTCTGTGTACTGTGCATCCACATTACACGGCCAGCTATGCTTTCCCACTCCCCCACGTGTTGGACACACGTCACTCCGCTTCTGTATCTAGGGCAGACCTGGGAGAAACAGAGGAAGTCAGACAAATGGCTTGTGACTATGAGTCCAGTAAAACTCCTTCATAAATGTGAGTTTTAGAACAATGTTGAGGACAGGATCCCACCTTGTATGTAAAAACCATATGGCCAGCTTGGCAAAGATCTTTCCATTTTCTAACAAATCTGCACTTGCAAACATGGATATGTTATTTGAGTTCTGATTTTCAAGTGGGAAAAGGATTGGAGTATATCTGTGTATGGTAGTGAAGAGGCGAGAAATTTTAAAAGTTTATCCCACCAAGCATGATGCTAGTCTGCCAGCTCACATCCCTATTACCCTCCAAGGGGTTCCAGAGATTTCTGCTGATGCTTGACTGCTGAGTGCAATGAGATTCTGGACTCCAGTGAGGTTGTGATGCACTGAGTGGAAGAAAATGGTTTTGAAAGAGAATACTCATTTATTTAATGATATTTAATACAAATTAGGTCTTTGGGGACATATTATCCCTCACCTACATAGCACTGTGATATAGTTATGATTTTTGTCTATTTCACTTTTTATTATTAAATACAGAAAAGTATAATAAACACCTATATGTGTGTCACCTGCATTTTTTTTTACTTCTTTTTAAAATATTTTATTCATTTATTTGAGAAAGAGAGAGAGAGAAAAAGCATGAGCGGGGGGGGGGGGGCAGAGGGAGAAGCAGGCTCCCCACTGAGCAGGAAGGGGATGAGGGCCTCAAACCCAGGACCCCAGGACCATGACCTGAGCGAAAGGCAGACGCTTAACCGACTGAGCCCCCCAGGCGCCCTTATCGCCTCAATTAAATAGCAGTAACATGTCACCACATTTTAGTTCATATGTGTATGCACATGCACAGTGCACAAACCAAACTAAACCAAACCAGACTAAACCAAACTAAAACACAGATATCAGGATATTTCTCCCTTAAATACTTTGTTATGCATTTCTAAATGATAAGAGCAATTTCCTTCAAATAATAATACTTAATAAAATTAACAACTGATATTAGTGATACTGATATCAATTAAATCGACCCTTTTTAGAGAGAACTCTAAAGTCAGGGAGATTGGTAATATGCCTAACATCATGTAATTAGTAAGAGACTGAGGTGGAATTCAATGTGTTGCCTGCCCATGCAAGTCAGGGTGGGGGAGGGGCTGGTGGGCAGATTCTCAAAACATCCTAAGTGGACAACTGGAAGTATATGAAGGGACACAGAAGCTTGACGATAAGAAATGCTCATGGAAAGAGAACTGTCTTCAATGGCAGTGGGTGGGAATAGGGCTATGGGTTGTGACCAGCTCAACATAGGAGCTGACAAAAGCTTAGCAGGAGACTTTCTTTTAAAAGCTTGTATTACAGTCAATTAGGCATGAGAAATAAAGTAAACTTTTTAATGCTTTCTTACAAACAGACTTGTGTTACAGTGTTGGAGAGAAGGTAGTCAGAGACTTGTGTAAGGCAGCATCCTCAGTGAGCTTATCTGGCACATAATTGGCAGTTAATAGTTAGTTGTCCATTGAATGAGCCTAATTGTGTCAAGCGCTGATAACTCATTCTGCCTCAGCCCTGACAGTTCGTCAATCCCGAGGGCCACTGATGCTAGTTCCCCAGTATCTCTTGAGTCCATGTGCTCTTCCGCATCATCGCTCCAACTGTGTTGGGCAGGCCACCGTCTCTCCTGAAAATACTACAACAGCCTCCCAGTTCGTCTACTCTCTTCCACTCCTACCCCTTTCCAATCCATTCTCCACACTTCTGCTCAAATAATTTTAACATTGCAAGTCGGATTTAAAATTAGGCTTAAACCCTCTCAGTTGTTTACACTTCAGATAAGAGCCCAGAGTCCTGTCCTGTCTGACAAGGCTCTGCATGATCTGTATTCCATCTACTTCTCCAGGCTCATCTTTTCCTCTGGCTTTTTGTTACACTGCTCTAACGCTATTTGTCTTCCCCTCTTCCTTGAATGTGTCCATCTCTCTCCTGCTTCTGAGCCTTTCCATATGCTGTTCCTTCTGTTTGATACCCTCTTCCTCCTACTCTGCTTTATAGCACTGACAACCTGACTATTTCACCTTGAATAGCACTTTCTCAAGGGTGCTTTCTTGGATCCTCAGATTGGGCTAGATCTCCCCATTAGAGTCCTCACTTAATGTCCTGCTTTTAATTGGTAGGTCTAATCAAGTTTGTGATTAAATTACTGCTTATACAATTATGTATGTTTGTATGTATCTCTTTCTAACTAAGCTGTTAAGTTCCAGCTATAAGGAACCACCTATAACCCCCAGCACTCCAGGTATATCTGGCACAAAGTAAGTGCTTAATAAAAAATAACTGAAAGAACGAATGAGTGAGTGAGTGAGTAAGTGAGTGAGTGAATTTATCATTTCCTAGTTCTAGTCACACATCATTTCTAAGACGAGTTAGTGGTTTTGGTCCTCAGTCTTCCACACAGTTTCAGCTTTGCAAACCCTCTTTTATCAATCAGGATTCTGCAACATTAGGGTCTTGGGTGCCCTGAGATTTGGCTATATTTAGCTATGGAGAAGTGCATTCCTTCTTCATTCATGTCAGCTACAAGGGGGTAGGTGCCATAGAGAAGAACAGAGCAAGAGCCAGGAAAACCCAAAGGCGATAACTCTCCAGGTTTGGTGGAGGGTATGTGGAGATAATAGAAGAGACTTCCTAAATAAGCAGACTCCTGACCTAAGTTGTAGAATTGTTTACGAGTTGGCCAGAGGAATAGGGATAAGGGGGGGTAGGCATTCTAGTCAGATTGAACAGCATATGCAAGGGCATAGAGAAAGGAGAGAATGTGGCCCTTTCAGGGCATTGCAAGTAGCTTAGTGTGGCTAAAGAGTGAGCGATAAGACCAGAAGGTAGGGAGGTAAGTGAGGTGTGAATCACAAAAGATCTTCTAGCCATATAAAGGAATTTAAACTTTATGCAAAATATAATAGAAAGCCCATGAAGGAGGTACAGCAAGGAGTGAAATGAGTAGAAATGAATTTTTAAGGAATTGCACAAACTATGGCTCAAACGAAGAAGAAAGACACACTCCAAATTCAATTTGGTAAGTGTATTGAATTGGATTTGATAATTCTTGACTTTGTCAGGACATGTGTTTTCGTGCTTCTTTTTCTACTTGCCAAATCAAACATGCCTATAGCACTGTGTAGAAGTAGCATAATCTGCTACTTAACCCTTTCCTTCTCTAGAGCAGGGAAGTTTGAATTAATGCATTGCCTGATTGCTTACATATGGGCCAGGGCCCCCTTAAGCTGTCCCAGATAGTTGGGTTCTGCTGCTGGTTTTATAGTTTTTATTTATTTAACCAGAGCTAGAAACATGGAAAACAACCGACTCTGAGCACGTGGATGGGTTTCCTTGCAGGAGTCTGAGCTGGCAGTTATTTTAATTAGCAACATATTTTATAAGGGCAGAATCAGAAATGGAAACATGTCAAGGCCTCTTTAGCTATTAAGTTTGGCAGACTCACATGAGTGTGCCTGGGCATGGTAATCAGCTCCTGACTACCCTCCATCTCTCCCAAGGGAACCACATGAACAGTCGGAGTTCTCCCTGGGCCTAGAGCACCCCCTTGGGTGTCGGAGGACTTAACAATGTCACACACCAAATGCTGAGGATGCACGAGTCCTCTTGGAGCTAGTTCTGGGAAATAAAGTCTTCTCATTGTAGGCCTAAGGTCATTCCTCTTTTATCTATCCCCAGGCCAATTTCTCTGTTCTATTCCCTTTCAAGAATCAGTCCTTCTAGATAAGCATCCCGATTCACTAAGTTTATCTCTCTAAAATCTACTTCGCATTTGAAAAATGATTTCTTCTTTTTATTTGCCACAGTGGTTTCCCAGAATCCTGGGGAATATATATTATGCTATATAATAATAATATATAGTATAATATATAATGCTTTATATATAATAAATTATATATTTTATATATTAATAAATACATTACATAATTTATAATATTATATATATATATAAAATCTACCTTCTAAAAATTACTGGCACCTATGTATACTTTGTATACTGTTCTTTTTTTTTTTTTTTTTTTAAGATTTTTATTTATTTGACAGAGAGAGATACAGCAAGAGAGGGAACACAAGCAGGGGGAGTGGAGAGGGAGAAGCAGGCCTCCCACCGAGCAGGGAGCCCGATGTGGGGCTCGATCCCAGGACCCTGAGATCATGACCTGAGCCGAAGGCAGACGCTTAACGACTGAGCCACCCAGGCGCCCCCTTTGTATACTATTCTAATATGCTCTCTTCAGTGAATGAAGCTGACAGGGTACCATCTCTATTCCCTCATCCATTCATTGAATAGTCACTGAACTTCTTTCTGTGCCAGACATACGCTAAGTGTGGGGGATATGAAGAAACAGGTCTATGAATTTGGAAAGTCTCAGTCTAAGGGGGGAAAGTGACCCATGGACTAGTTTAAGACAAAGTGGTAAGGGTGGTGACAGACACATACACAAGGTTCTTTGGTTTGCAAGTGACGGAAACCAATCTGAAGCAGCATCATAAAGATGGAGAATTTGTAGGCAGGGGAAAAATATTGCGTTAAATTCAAAGTCACATTTTGGGAGCAAGCAGCCCCCTGGGATGGGCTGGAAGACCTGAGACACAGCCTCTCTCAGGCTCTCACTCCTTGTGTCTCCTTTAATCCCCTCTTCCTGCTGACTGCCTTTCTCTGCCTCACTCAAGCTCCTAATATTTCATTCTCCAAATGTAAACAAATATCCCAGACTGAAATGAACCCCTTAGTCACAATTTCAGAACAGAGACTCTGGCTGGGTTAGGCATCCATCCTGGGTCCAATCAGCTGTGGCCAAGTGCTGAACGTTCACAGGCGGTAGACACTCCACGCAACTACAGATCGATATTCTGAAATCCAACACGTGCGCTCTCTAATTTTCTCTTAAGAGGAACAAAAATTATTTTCCTAGTCTGTGTTGCTCTTCTCTCCAATAAGACATTAAAAGTCTATAGGTATCTTTAATGTGATTGGCTGGTTTAGTCACATTTCTTTGGGGGCTACAAAGAATCACTGGGAGTCAGTTTTAAACTTTTGAAAGAGAAATAGATGAGGAAGGGGAGAGAGGAAAGAAATCATTCTAACTTAAAACACACAATGCGCTAAAATTCCTAAAATGTATTTGATGAAACACGGTTTTATACTATGTTCAGTTTTTAGGCCAGAGATGCCAAGATTGTGGCTCATCCAATGAGGACAGCTTAGCACCAGTTGGCAGAAACCCCAAAAAAGAATTGTCTGGATTAGAATGTACTGGAATCTTACTCCTGTAATTTCTAGATTCAGACAAGCGCCTGTTCTGCCCCACAAACACCTCCTGAAACCTATAAGGGCTTTTAAAGGCCATCAACCCAAACCCCTAAATTATTATTTGTAAAACAACAACAACAACAAAAACCTCTTCCATCATGGTCCAACAACACCTAAGATCTGTCACAATGCTTCTGGAACTTAAAAGAATTAAAAGCACTTGTTAATCCATTTTGGAGCAGATTGGGTCAAAACAAAAGAGAACAACCTTGACTTTTGGGCACATGGCCTCTAGTTTAATATCTGCCGTTTTGGTATTAAAAAATGCTTTTTAAAATATATAACTGCTTTTGCTTTGAGAAGCTGACACCCACGGTCAGAACTGCGGACAGAAAATCCAAGTCCTCCCAGGAGGTGGCTGTAATAAAAAGCAGAGTTGGTATTGGCCACACACTTCCCTGGCATGTTAGGTGGAGTCTACCTTCCTTCATTTTCAAGCATTCATTCAAACCAGCATGTGGTTCCTATGGAGTCCTGCCTCTGAGCTTCCGTGGGGAATCCAAGGATGGGCAAAGCACAGTTTACTAAACACACATCACTTCCATTCTAAAAGGAGGGGTAGATCCGAACAGCAGAGCAGAGTGTACTAAACGAGGTACAAGGCACTAAAGAAGGTTGGAAGAGAATGTAGTAGGTAAGGTCCCTGGCTCTGAAAAATTGAAAAACTGAAGTTTAAACACCAGGCTTGTCATCTCTAGCCATGTGACCCTGGTCAAGTTTTTACTATCATTTAACTTCAGTATTTTCACCCGCAAATTGAGGAGTATAAGAATATTCACCTCGTAGGGTTGTGGCATATATAAAGTTAGCAAAGATTGGAAAATAATGTATTATTGTCATATGGAAGAAATGTCATTTATCCTAGGCCTGAAAGGATGGTTTCTGTATTGGCAAAATAATGGAAATGATGTACTATAAAGTTATTATACATGTTTTCTACAAAAAATTTAGAAAATATACTAAGTATTAAAAAAAGAAAGATAAACTCCAATTCCCATTTCTAGAGATGAATATTGTGGTAGTTTTGGTAAACCTCTGTCTGGTCTTCTTTCTTCTCATATATTATTACATGTAACAAATAAATTATGTAGTCAAATTTCCTATATTTTAGAGTCAAATAAAGTAGTTATTTCCTTTATAATTTTCTATTGCTTTTTTTTATTTTGGAGGGCCTCCTCCATTCTAAAACTTACACACTTTGTTTTAATTTATACTATATTACAGTATCCTCAGCTAGGGCTTCCTAAACTCCCTTTTACAACTCAAGGATAACAGGACAAGATAAAATAATAAATTACAAATTAAGTAAGCTTTTTTTTTTAAAAAAAGGAAAAGATGCAAAGAAGGAAGAGATCTGTATTAAAAAGCATGAAAAGAAATTGCTCGCTCATTAACCCAATTTCTGTATCCAGACTATGTGCTGTTGTGCTTGGCTCTGAGGATCCTGAAGCTGCATTAGACCTTGTTCTTGTCCCAAGGAGACAATCTGACCAAAGGCAGCTAGAAATTCTAGATTAAACTGTATGCCAATGGAAAAGAAAGGAAAACAAAGTATATGGAGCTTCTACCCTGCACGACATAGTAAAATCCCATTTACCTCTCCTGGCAGCCGTGCGAGGTGGGTACGGGTAGCCCATCGCACACGTGAAGAGACCAAGGGCAGAAAGGAGATGTGATGTCCTCTAAGTACCGGGGTGGATGAACTAGACCTGGAACCAGCCGGCACCCACAGAACCTGCTGCTCAGAAAGGCCCCAGCTGTCACCATCTTGAAATGATCATTTTAAATCATATTCTATTATCATTTTTATGAATAATTCATCTTTTAATAATTTTATCTCTGACTTTGAGCTCATAAGTAAAGACTGATAGGACAATGATGCACATTCTGGGAACTTAGAGCCCCCAACTCAATGGACGCTCTCCTCTCCCACCACCTCCCTGCCTGGCCAGATGGCTTCTCGGCCTCCTTCTCCCTGACACCGGCTCTCAGCTGCCTGGCCATCCACTCCCCACCCATGACACTGGGCCTCCCACCCAGGATAGCAGCTGGGTCTTACTGGCAGAAAGAGGCCTGCCTTCTGCTCTTGCCCTCTACCGCAGGTCAGGCCTGTGGGCATGGGGGCAGTTATATCCTTTATGGGGCAAGGCAGTGGCTGTTCCTGCCCTGGGCCAGCAGCACCGTATCACATCCAGCCGGCAACTCAGTGCGGACCCCTCACTCACTCCCATCCAGTTACCGAAAGTGTCCCTGCACAGACATTGTGGTCTCTGAGGGGTTGACCATCAGCCATCGGGACTGTGGTCCTATGGGGAGGGGAGACTGACTTTCCCAGCTGGGGCACAGCGTTTTCTCTTTCCATGGGCCCTGCCAACTGTGTTCTCTGCCAGGAATCCAGACCAGAATGACCTCAAAGCATTTGTTTCCTATGATGTCCCACAAGGTTGGGGATCATGCACAGCAGAGTGTGTGAGGTCAGAGGGCTTCAGCCAGCCACACGCCAGAAGTCCAGATAGGAACTTGGCAGCCTCACTGCAGCATCTCTGGGACCCGGCACCAGCTGCTGGGGACAACATCCCCCATCCTTCCTGCCCAAGTGGCAGCTCTGATCAGTCTGTGCTGCCCCCTCCTTCCCTCTCTCCCTCACGGGGCAGTAGCGCCTTCGCTTTACTGCACAGAAGTAACTCTCTCCGTCTACACGACACTGCATCACGTCAGCGGTGGTAGGTGACGGGGGGGGGGGGGGGGGGGTTGGGTGGAGACAGACCAGAGAGGTCTTGGAAAGGCACAAATGCACAGTAGGAAGGAACTGAACCAGGAAAGAGGCTGCGGAAAGAAAGATAAAGAGGAGAATGTTCTGGGTTTCAGAGCTGAGTGTTTTCCCAGAATGTGGAACTTGCAGTGCTCAAGCAGGGTAGTCCGGGGCAAATTTGGATGGTTGGTCCCTCTAGGGGATCAAATCACAGAAGCAGTGATAGCGTCTTACAGGTGCCGGAGCTCCTTTCCACGATCACATCTCACTCTACAACAACCGTGGGCGGAAGGCCGACTCAGTCATCCTCCCATTTTGGTTCTGAAGAAACTCAGAGAATACAAATGGCTGACCCTCAGTCAAATAGTTACCAAGGACTGGAACAAGACCACAAATCCCTATCAGTTAACAAAATAGAAATAGCAGAGCCTGAGAACTGATTTAATGTGTGGAGGAAGAAAGAGAGAAGGGACAGGCGTTCGAGTTGACCAAAAGCTAGCTACTTCCTCAGAAAGAAACTGGGAAATTACGAGGAAAGAATCATTGGGGTTGGAGTATATCACGCTCTGAATCCGCTGAGTGACACAGAATTCCTTAGTGGGCCAACGTCTTGAGAATGCTCAGCCAAAATCATGTTTGCCTAATCAGCCAATCTGCCTCGGATACTGCAAAGCTCTGAGACACACCTTGGCAATGACTCTCTGCTTCTACTCAGGAGATATTCTGGGTCACCTTCCTGACAAGATAAGCACAAGAACTGGCACTAAATTACTGCAACTGTACGGTGAGCAGGAAGCAAGCAACACACAGCTAATTCTCTGAACCGACCGGAGTGTGGGAACCACAGAAAGAAGCCCAGAAGTGAGGGGAGAAGGAGAGATGTTGGGATCCTGTCTCCAGGATTTTTTTTTCATTTACATTTTTTTTCATTTCATCATTACCCGTTTCATTTTCATTTAATTTATTTCTTTGACAATCGATTTCCAAAAACCATGTTACATTCAGAGAATGCAAAGTCACAGTCCTGCCATTGAGAAGCTCATGTATCCGTCACTGAGGTGCACAGCCTGGGATCAGTGCTGTAAGACAGGTCTGTCCCTGTTGGGGAGGAAGTCTCCAGTAGAAGTAATGCAAATGGAGCCTTGAAGAATGAGAAAAAAAAAATTCCAGGTAGAAAGAGGTAGAAAAGTGCAATTCATTTTCTTCATTCAGCTAAGATTTATTTAGCATCCACAGTGTGCCTGGCTCTCTTTTAAGTCACCTGGCTCAGGATGTGCAGCTCAGAGACTGAGCTCAAGCTTTTCTGAATCCAACTTCCACTATACTGAGACTCCTCCAGAAAGGACCATGACCTCCAAAAGAGAGCAGGGCCTTCAGGGGGAAGACGGGGGTTAGGTCCACAGATTGATTCCCCTATAGTCCTCTGCTGCAAGCTTACCTCAAGGGTAGACCTAGGTACACAGGTGGAGAATTTAGGGAAAGAGTACAATAAACACAGAAGCTACCTCTCCCTAAGCACATACCACGTTTCCAGTCCTGGGCTACCTCACATTTTAAACTCATTCTAACTGTGCTCCTGATGCCAAAATGGAAACTCAGAGAGGTTATTAAATCCTTTACCCAAGGCCACACAGTCAATAAGGAAGACAGCCCAGTGTCTTTCTGACTCATATTCTATGTTCTTACTGCAGCTCTGGACTTTCCCGAAAGCATGTAACTAGCGGGTGCCTATTTAACTGTGAAATTCTCAACCCTTCATATCTTACATTCCACCAATTCCTCCACTTTTATAATTATCATGATTCCTTCTGCCACTATAAAAATTAATAACTAGCAAGTGGGAATTTTTATGAAAATCATATTTCACAACAGAACGACAACTGGGCTTTTCTAGGCTCTTCCAATACGGAATGGCTAGATGCAATTAATTGGGTGAGCTTTAAGATTTCTCCTCCTCTTGAAATGATGATTCCCTGAAAATTCCTGAGTAAGGCTCAGAATTAATTTTGTTGAGTTTCACCAGTGACCAACATTTTTGAAATCTCCCCTCCCTACTCTCCCAGTTTTGTTTGTTTTGTTTGTTTGTTTTTACTTACTTGTTTGTTTTACCGTGCATTTATTTAATTCTCCCAAAATGCCAGTAGAGGTTAGCAAAGTTGCACAAGACCTCACATTATCAATCTAGGCTATTCAAAGCATATGCTAGTACTGACTGTTTTGTGGATATTATTCGTCTTGGTTACAATTTATGACAACGAATCAGAGTTTTTGCTACAAACAAACTTGCAATTACAAATTAAAAAAAAAAAAGTATCTGGGCAACACACAGAGAAAGGCTGTATCTCTGAAACTGACTCTCGGTTTTTGGAAGGAGAAGTGGGGCAGGGGGAGGGAGAAGGGAGAGGATTATGCCTCCTAAATTCAGAGATTCCATCCAGAGAGCAGCCCGGCCTCACTTCTGTGGCCGAGAACTTCGACTCCAGCTTCCATCTGGTTTCCATAAGGCAAGGGAACTTGGCGAATGGCTGGCCACGTAACTGCAGCACGTGCACATCCTGACCACGAGCACCAGTAAAAGGAGCCAAAGAGAATGAAGAAATTTCCCCCAGTCCCTCTGTACAGTCTCGGGCAGGAAAAGTTGCTTTCGAGAGAAAGAGAGTGCTCTTCCACCCTGCTGGGCAGGTTCACAAAGAACTAGCCATTTCACTGAATCAAAAATGCCCAAACCTAATGATGGGGTGTTACCAATTATTCCTGAAATATCAAGTAAATGTTTTAACGCCACTGCTGCAATTAATTCTATACAGTGTGCCGCATGCACAGGAAGCAGGATCTAAGCCTGCACTTGGATCCAAATGGATATGACCATTCTGTTACTAACCGTGGAGCCTTGAACAGATTACTTAAACTGTCTGAAAAGCATGCGGAGTATCCTTAATTTATGAGATTTTTATTGATGATGTATATAAAACATCTTGTACACAGTACATGCTTAATAAATGGTTAATTAATTAAGGCTGAGGTGATGGTTTCTTCCAACACTTGTAATTATTAAAACCTGCTTACATGCTTTATGAAAAGGGTATGTCTAGCCTGAGGATACTGTACATACATCGCCTCCATCAATCTTTTTATTAACACATCTTTGTTGTTTTTAACTTACATAATTTGCCGTGCTTTCGTTCAAAGAATCGTGGAAAATGCAGTTTGAACAGCATCTCCAATTCCCTCACCTTCCAGATGAAGGCACTGAGGATGTTACAGCAGAAAAAAAGGCCAGATGATCCCCAATACAGATAGCAAGTCGGTAGTAGATCGAGGGCTACCCCAGTATCCTGACCCTCAGTTTTCCTGTCTCCTATTCCACTTGATCTCATAAATCTTTCTGAGGCTACAATAGTTTCAGTTGTCCCTCAAAAGACTCACTATAAAATGACAGAGCTGGGAGAGGTCTGAAAAGTTCCTCTGGTGCTGTTTATAGCAGTGAGGTCCTCTGAATGATGGCCCCCAAAGATGCCTTGTCCCTGGAACCAGTGAATGTTATCTTAGATTAAAAAAGGGGGGGAACTTTGCACATGTGATGAAGTTAAGGATCTTGAGACAGGGAGATTATTCTGAATCATCCAAGTGGGCCTGATATAATCACAACAGCCCTTATTGTAGGGAAGCAACATCAGGGAGTCAGGGACGGAGGGAAGGCCATGTGGTGTGGAGGCAGTGAGTGGACTAATGCACCCAGAAGATGGAGGAAGAGGCCACAAGCCAAGGAACACACACAGCTTCTCAAAACTGGAAAAGGCAAGCAGGTTCTTCTCTAGATCCTCCAAAAGGAACCAGCCCTATCGACACCTTGAAGTTAGCCCAGTGAAACTGATTTTGAACTTACAGTTTCCAGAACTGTCAGAGAATACATTTGTGTCGTTGTGAGTCACTCCATTTGTGATTTGTTATAGCAGCAATAAGAAAGGAATACAACATGTAACATATTATATCAAAAACACTGACAATCAAAGTATCCAATAATCAGGGATTAAACAAATAAGTTATAGTAGAATACAATGCAGCCTTTTTAAAAAGTATTGATTCATATTTATTGAAATATAGAGCTGCCTTATGACCCAGCAATTGTACTACTGGGTATTTACCCCAAAGACACAGATGTAGTGAAAAGAAGGGCCATATGCACCCCAATGTTCATAGCAGCAATGTCCGCAATAGCCAAACTGTGGACGGAGCTGAGATGCCCTTCAACAGACGAATGGATAAAGAAGATGTGGTCCATATGTACAATGGAATATTACTCAGCCTTCAGAAAGGATGAATACCCAACATTTGCATCAACATGGATGGAACTGGAGGAGATTATGCTAAGTGAAATAAGTCAAGCAGAGAAAGACAATTATTGTAGGGTTTCACTTATTTGTGGAACATAAGGAATAGCATGGAGGACATTAGGAGAAGGAAGGGAAAAAATGAAGGGGGGAATCAAAGGGGAAGATGAACCATGAGAAACTATGGACTCTGGGAGTCAAACTGAGGGTTTTAGAGGGGAGGGGGTAGGGGGATGGATTAGCCCGATGATGGGTATTAAGGAGGGCACATACTGCATGGAGCACTGGGTGTTATATGCAAACAATGAATCATGGAACACTACATCAAAAACTAATGATGTACTGTATGGTGACTAACAACATAATAAAAAAAATTATTTAAAAAAAGCAGTTTATTATACCACATATAGAATCTGATGCTGTTTTGAAAGAGAAAAGAAAATAAGACTGGAAGTATATATTCCAAGTTGTTTACAGTGATTATCACTGACAGTGGAATTTTTCTACGTTCTTCGACTTTCTATGTATTTTTCTGTGTTCTCCAAATATGATACAGTAAATGTGTTCATTCTATAATTAGAAAAAAAGATTCTTTTTTTTTTAAACACAAATCTATTTTTCCTGATTCTTTCATTTTATAAAACAGGAAACATATATGTAAAGCAGAGGGGTTGCTGGCTCAGGGAAGGGACAGCTAGACGAAAGTTCTCAATGCAGAATTTGGAAGCTTATCTTTAACTTATAAAAGGCATAAGAAGCCTAACTTGAATCATCCCTATGAAGGCTCATAGAAATGACCCACGGTCCCTTTTCTGCTTTCAATTCCCCTCTACAGACTGTCCTTTAGTAAGTAATTAGGAAGAGTTAATAAGCGCTTCCTCCCTTAGACAAGTCATGAAGAGCGCTGGAGAGCATAATTACATGTGGCATTTTGCAGGCTTGCAACAGAATCTCCCAGTGTAGATGCGATACTAAAGGATTCCACTAAGGCAAAAACTGAAATGTAAAGAGACTCTGATATTCTAGATCACTGTGATATTCTCACAAGCATGAGATTTCAGTGCTTGCCAGTTCTTTACTACTCATTTCTACTCTGCTCTTATGAGTTCTTTGACTCTTCTTGCTTCTTCTCATCTCTTTCTCCTCAGAGCATGAGATATTCTTTAATCAATTATCCCCGGATCTTTCTTGCTGTAAATATTCTTACTGCTTCCTGTCTCATTCAGTCTGGAATATTCCTGAGTTTCTACCAAATTCCAAAGACTGTACAGAGTTTTGGGGTTGCAAAGATTAATAGAACAGAATCCCTGCCTTCAACTCACTTCCAATCTATTGACACAGATAAGCACATGCAAAAGAGGTAAATCTCATAAAGGGAAGGTTAGTATTAGAGACTGTCAGAGGTTCGAGCAGCACAACAGAGAGACTGGAACTGAGTGTAATTCCAGTAGGAAAGGAATGATTTCATGGAGGGGACCCTTGGTGTTTATTTGCCTCTTTGCTCTGGGATCCATTCCTCACCCTTCTCCCTGCTCCGCACTCTATCATGGGAGGGTGGATCCCTGAAAACTACATTTCCCAAGCTCCTTGGCCAACTAGCTAGATTGTCAATGGGAGGCTCAGGCAGGAGGTTGGAGGGAGGCACGAGGCCAGGTATTTCTCTCTCTCTCTCTCTCTGCGTCAGGTGGCATCTCTGGCTGTGGCTGAATCTCCGTCATGCCTCAGCTCCCACTGGACAGCCCCACCTTGGGGTCTCCAGGGCCACCAACTCCTGCTGATGTTCCTCCAGCCCTGGCCATAGCAGTGCTAGCAGCTTCCTGGGTATGTTCATCTCATTGCCTGGCCATCCTCTGTTGGCCCTTTCAGCTCTTCCAACTGGTTTCCAACTAGTTCCCCAGGTTAAATACCCTACATTTAACTACCAGCTGTGGTCTGTCTTATAGACTGGACACTCAGAAGGAGTTGAAGAACCAGAGGTTTCTCAATAGGCAAAGTAAAAACACAAAACAAAACAAAGAAACAAACAAAAAAAAACATTCCAGGTAGAAATGACAGCATGACCACAGTCCCAAGTGGAGAAGAGTGACCAGGGCAATGGAGCCGTGTTTTGGAAGTCACTGGGGAATGTACTGGAGAATATGACTGGCAATCCAGGGAGAATCAGATTACAGAGGCACTGAGTTCACAAATTGAGGAATATGGGTTTTACTCCACACGACTGGAGAGTTGTTGAAGGTGTTGAGCACAGTAAGGTGACCAGACTCTACTTTAGGAAGTTCAAACTGTAAATGGGGGGTGATTCAACTAAACAATGTTAGGGAAAGCCCAGTGCAGGGCAATTACAGTGCAAACAGCAAAGAGAAGGAGCCAATTTAATTTGTCAAAAGGAGGGGCACCTGGGTGGCAGTCAGTTAAACACCGAACCTTGGTTTTAGCTCAGGTCATGAGCTCATGGGTCGTGAGATTGAGCACCACATCAGGCTCAGCGGGGGGTCAGCTTGGGGATTCTCTCCTTCTGCCCCTCCCCTAATTCACGAGCACTCTCTCTCCCTGTTTCTCTCTCTCTAAAATAAATAAATAAATCTCTTTAAAAAATGAAATAATTTGGCAAAAGGAAAGGGAAGTGTTAGGGGTGTCTGGGAAATGATGAGCCTGAGTGACTGAGCGGCCATCCCAGTGACCAAGAGGAAACCGCAGAGGTGAGCTTGATCTGCACCAACATGATAGGAAAAGCACTTATTTGAAAAATGTGGGCTTGAAACTCATGGTAGAGTTAACTCTGGGAGAATTTTTTTTTTTTTTTTAAGATTTATTCCCTTTTGGGTGGAGGCATTGTGGGGTGGTACAGAGTACAGAGATTTGGAATGAGGCTTTGCAATTTTTTTTTTTTTTTTAGTAAACTCTACCTCCAGAGTAGGGCTTAAACTCACAACTCCAAGATCAAGAGTCACACACTCTACTGACTGAGCCAGCCCGGTGCCCCCTGGGGGGAAATTAGTTTAAAAGGCATTCTCACCCATTGACGAATCAGTTTGTTGGACTAAGAAAATATTTAGAACATTTATGTTGATAAGAAGCAACCATCTTGATTAAATTAATGTATAGTAATTTTTAATACTGTCATTTTATTAATGATAAATTCATAAGAATATGGCATTTTCATGACACAATAACTGCATTATTAACTTGTTTTTATTAGTGTTATAGGTAGAATTTAAAAAAATGTTTTCATGACCTATATTTTAAATACCCAAATGAAATCATCAGCTTTTAGTGATGATAAAAAGAAGGAAGCTAAGGTGCTGATGGCTCAGTTGGTTAAGCATCCGAGTCTTCATCTCAGCTCAGGTCATAATCTCACAGTCATGAGTTCAAACCCCAGTTTGGGCTCCATGCTGGGCATGGAGCCTACTTAAAAAAAAAAAGAAGAAGAAGAAGGAAGCTAAGCTGATCTTTTCCCTAAAGGTGACAAGGGTTTTATCCTCTCCATGTATTCCAGACCAGCACAAAGGGTGCAGAAATAATTAGCTTATGTGTACATGTGTGTACTCTTCAAACTTCTTCATTTGTCTTTCTAGACCCAGAGAATGTCTACTACATAAACAATTTCCAAATGTCATTGTATGAGTAAGCACTCTAATCAGAAATTAAGTGCCGGGCGCCTGGGTGGCTCAGTTGGTTAAGCCACTGCCTTCGGCTCAGGTCATGATCCTAGAGTCCCGGGATCAAGTCCTGCATCGGGCTCCCTGCTCGGCGGGGAGTCTGCTTCTCCCTCTGACCCTCCCCCCTCTCATGTGCTTTCTCTCTCTCATTCTCTCTCTCTCAAATAAATAAATAAAAAATCTTTAAAAAAAAAAAGAAATTAAGTGCCAATAATTTGCCCTATTACGAAGTTTTAAAAAGGAATGCTTTATTTCCCTATAATACCACTTGGACATGATGCTAAAACCAAAGAATTAAATTATTTTGAGATTTGTCAAAATCAGTGTACTTTAAAAACAAATTCCCATCTAGTAATGTGACTTTGTTCATGTGACTCTGGGGTCCTGAATAACTCATGGATGAACCCATTTCTTCCAAAATTTGCAGGTGCTTTATGAGAATTACTGCCTGAACAATGTGCATTTTGGAACTACCGGGTGCCATTGAGACCTTTTATGGAGGAATAAACGGAGACCTACAGGAAGCCAAGTAAATTGCCTGAAACGTCACAATTAGCCACATAGCCCAGCCATTTGCCTATCCAACATCCTTGCCATCACCATCACATAGGCCTCTGGTGTTCCAGCACTGTGGCCGCCTCTGGTACCAGCCTGCACAAAACCAGAGCTTGTGGCTCGACCCAGGGCAGGAAGCCTCCCAGATCCATCAGATTTCCTGCCTCTGATGACAGGTAGGCATCAGAGCAGAACAAAGTCACTCAAGCTTCACCTTTGGGGATACGGGTTTTATTAACCTTGACACACACTCACAGCTGTGGCTTTCTGCATTGGGCCCATCACCTCCAGCGGGTCTTCCCGCCAGGGCCACGTCTAATAGCAGCAGACCCAGGGTGACTCTGACCGCCTCTCTGGTGCACGTATTATGGATTTATGTTTAAACACACACACGCCACAGAGCAATGAAAGGAGATTTCGGCCTGTGACAAAGTCAGGCACGTGCTTGCGAACATAGCAGGATGGGTGTGAATTATTAATAGCACCCCTCCCTATGGACCCTGGACCACCTCCTTTCATAGAAGTTCTTTCTTACACGTTGTTGTGCATCTTCCAGAATTCCAGAGCTGTCTCTAAACAGGGTAACCAGTCTGCTTTCTTTTCCCAAGCCACTCTTTCAGGAGGGTCTCTATATGTCACCCCTATGACATGGTAGAGTCTAAAGACAGGCGAATGGCCATTTTTTTTTCTGTGTTTCCTCTCACAGGAGACAGGAATCTCCCTTATTCTCAGTGACCCAGGGGCCTGCCTGTAATATAAACGACACATAATCTGCCTAAACTTTCCTCTGCTGAGGGAGACAGGAGAGAATTGATGTGTTATTGGATCAGCTCAGATACTCAGGTCCTCATAGGGTGTTAGGGACTGAATGGTGCCCCCAGCACCAAATTCATACGTTGAAGTCCTAACCCTCAGTACCTAAGAACGTAACTATATTTGGGGATAGGGTCTTTAAGGAGATAATTACGGTTAAATGAGGTCATAAGGTTAGGGTCTTAATCCAATATGACTGGCATCCCTATAGGAAGAGGGAGGGGCGCCAGGCACGCATACACACAGAACGAGCCATACAAGGAATAGAGTGCAGCCACCTGCAAGCCAAGGAGAGAGGCCTCAGGGGAAACCAAACTTGCCAAACTTTGATCTTAGACTTCTGAGACAAAATTCTGTGAGAAAATTAATTTCTGTTGTTTAAGCCACCCTGTCTGTGGTATTCGGTTATGGTAACCCTAGAAAACTCATACATAGGGTGATCCAGAAAGTAATATGGATCATGACCTTGATTATAGAACCCAGAACCAAAGGGTGCAAGTAGCTTTGTGCTTTATGTCACTTGACATGATCAAATCTGACCAATTTCCCTGCGGAAGAAGCCCAAGCCAAGGTAATCAATCTCACGAGCAATGGTAAGGAAGAATGGAGGCCTCACAGCAAGGTGGATTTCATTCTGGCAGCCATGGAACAGAGTCATATCTCATGGAGCAACCCCTATCCAAAGATTATCTTGCCCAAGAAAATATCTGTCCTATCAAATATCCTTAGTCTGTACCTTATAGTCCTGGCATACGTAGTGAAAGTTCATTAATTCAAACCTCCCACTTACTTGAGTTTTGTGAAAAATTTATGTTAAAGTTTCTCTTTATACAAAGTATAAATGAGATAATGAAGAAGCCAATCAATCAACTTCAAGGAAATGGCATATTTACTTAGATTGACTTCCGAACCTTAGAAATACGTGTCTGCCCGTAAATAATGATTGTACCAAAGTCTGAGGTGTTTATCTCTCTTCACAGAGCAGCTCCCTCCCTCTCTCTCTTACCCTACAGAGTGGTTCTTAACCCTTGTGCTCACTTTCAAAGTTGATCTAGAAAAATCAGAAAGATGAATGAAAATCTCACAGAACCTACAGGCATGAGAGGACAGGATCAGTATGATTTATTACACTTAAACATCTCTAAATGCAGAAGTACCTAATACATAGTAGGTACTCCTTGAGTGTCGTTTCTATTCTCCTTTCCCAATTAATCTAAACAGTAAGTTTTACTACAGTGATTGATATTGGTGCTGAAGGATCATAAAAGTTCATGAATTATAAACTACAATGAAATTAGAGACCATCCACTCCAAGTCCTTTAAGCTAAGAGGTAGAAACTGAGGCCAACAGAGATTAAGTGCCATCTTCAAGTTCATTCACTCATTAATAAATACCTGCTGTGTGGCAAGCCTTGGGCTGGCCACAGAGTTGGTTGCTGACAAAGTTAGGAGCGGGACCCAGGACCTTTGGCCTTGAGCTCCTTCCACTCCTAACCGCAGGGCTGCCCCTGAACTAGTTTTGTTTCAGAAATCACCATGTGATCTCAGGCGTATCTTGCCACCTCTGCCCACATGTATTTAGGGTTGATTCTCCTTCCTTAAATGTGGTAAAGGAAGATACAGAAAACAAATCCCTAAATGCTGACAGGATTACACTTAGAGAAAGCAAGAAAAACATCTACAAACATTCCTTCGGGTATTTGAGAATACCTGACAAGTTTCTTTTCTTTCTTTCTTTTTTTTTGTTTTCATTTTTGTTTTTAGTTCAATTCAATTAGCCGGGGCCCTGGGTGGCTCCGTTGTTAAGCGTCTGCCTTCGGCTCAGGTCATGATCCTGGGGTCCTGGGTTCGAGCCCCAGTCGGGCTCTCTGCTCAGCGGGAAGCCTGCTTTTCCCTCCCCCTCTCCCCCTTCTTGTGTTCCCTTTCTCCCTGTGTCTCTCTCTGTCAAATAAATAAATAAAATATTCAAAAAATAATTCACTTAGCCAACATCTAGTACATCATTAGTTTCAGATGTAGAGTTCAGTAATTCCTCAGTTGCATGGAACATCCAGTGCTCATTACATCAAGTGCCCTCCTTAATGCCCATCACCCAGTTACTCCATCCCCCCACTCATCTCCCCTCCAGCAACCCTCAGTTTGTTTCCTAGAGTTACAAGTCTGTCATGGTTTTTTCCCTCTCTGATGACTTCCCAATCCCTTCCCTTATGATCCTCTGCACTGTTTCTTACATTACTCAGCCATCAGAAAGGATGAATACCTACCATTTACATCGACGTGGATGGAACTGGAGGGTATTATGCTAAGTGAAATAAGTCAATCAGAGAAAGACAAGTATCCTAGGGTTTCACTCATATGCCTGACAAGTTTCAGTGACACTCTCCTGTGGGCAGCATGAGGCACAATGGAAGTGAAGGTGAAGGGGCCCTCAGGAGGGTACGGACTAGGTCATCAGGAGGGATTCTGTGATGGGAGTCATACCACGTGTGGAGGTGGAGGTGGGGAGGTTGGAGACAAAGTGAGATTATTGCTGAGGAATGACTCCAAGTTCAGAGAGAGGGAGCAGTGTTCTAGGCAGAAGGAGCAGAACCAGCACCTGTGTGGAGGGACATTTGTTCAGTGTGGAATCTGAAAAGGCTTTAAAAAGTAGAAGGTAGGATACAAAACTATGTCATTATTAATAACATATAATCCTGTCTAAGAATTTATATAAATAGGCTATTTTCAGCCTGATTCATTTTTCTTGTAAAGTGGCTTCCTCGAGCCTCTAAGAGTGCCTTGAATGCAAACACGACAACTTTGTTGATCAAGTCAATATTTACCCTTTTACGTGCTTTCTAATTTCAGCTTCATCATTCAGCTGATATTTTAGCAGGGCCTCGAAATTGGCCATAGGGAAGCCTCAGATGCTTCCCAGGCCTGTGAATGGACCAAACACAGTATTACACCTGCTATGCTCACAGTCGTGAGCTTAGCTTACTAGTGCCAATTTTTTTTTAAGTGATAGCGGTAAATTTCTCTAGAAGAACATTTATGAAATCCAAGTAGCAGCGGGACATGCGTGCACACACACACACATGGGCACACACACATACACACACACAGAGCCTTCCCATCTGTTTAATACTTTGGAATGTGAGGCCCTAAAAATGTCTGTTTTGTATAGGGTCCCGGAAAACATTTTAAAAAGAAGAAAAATATGAGCTCATAAGGAGATACTTCAACTTTCTCATGGTTATTATTAAAAACTAAATCTTGCTGCTGGCCTGTGATAGAATATCTGGTACCAGACTAGTTCCCCTAGTATACACCTTAAAACTAGGAACAAATCATTAGAAAATTAAATTTAAAAATAGTATTTGCAATAACATCACAAACACAAAATTCTTAGAAATAAATTAATGAAAGATCTACAAGGCCTCTACATTAAAAACTAAATAAATGTATGTTATGGATCAGAAAATGTGTCCATGTGTTAATGTGTCCATCCTATACAAATTAATCCATAGATTTAGTGCAATCTCAACCAAACTTCTAGAAGACAAGATGATTCTAAAACTTATATGTAAATGCAAAGGGCCAGGAATAGCAAAAACAGTATTAAAAAAGGACAAAGATTGGATAAGTTACACCATTTAATGCAAACATTTACCACAAACTTCATTAAGCAAGACATCATTCTATTGGCTAAAAATATAGTTATAAATCAATAAGAAGGACTAGAGAGTCCAGATATAAACCCATACATATATGGCAAACTGACTTTTGAAAAATGCACTGACATAATTTAATGGGAAAGGAGAATCTTTTCAACATAGGCTTCTGAAACAGCTGGACCTTCACGTCCAAAACACACACACACATACACAAAACACAACACCAGAATCCCAGCTCCTGTTCCATGTCACACATAAGTTTAATTTAAAATGAATCACAAACATAAACATAAAAAGTAAAATTATAAAAATTCTAGAAAAACACATAGGACAGAATCTTTATAATCTTTGTGTAGGCAAAGATTTCTTAAACAAGACACAATAAGCATGCACTGTAAAGGGAAAAAAAGGTGATAAATCAATCTTCATCAAAACTAAAATACTCTGCTCTTCAAAAGACAGTTAAGAAACTGAAAATGTGAGCCACTGACCAGAAGAAAATATTCACAATACAGACATATGACAAGGGACTAGAATATAAAGATTCTTCCAACTCAGTAAGAAGAGAAAAAATAAAAATAAACCAAAAAAAAAAATGCACCCAAAGCTTAAATAGATACTTGATAAAAGAAGATATTCAACTGGCCCAAAAGGACATGAAAAGATAGTAAACATCTTTCATCATCATGCAAATACAAGAGTGGCTAGAATTAAAAGACTGATAATACCAAGTGTTGACAAAGATGAGGGATGGGTGACTCATACATTGTTATGGAAGATAAAATGGTGCAACCACTTTGGAAAACCACTTTGCGGTTTCCTCTAAAATTAATCATACACTAAGAACTCTACTCAGTGATTTCAATCATAGGCATGTGCCTAAAAGAAATGAAAATGTATATTCACAAAATGATTTTATGTGAATATTCAAAGCAGCATTATTCATAATAGCTCCAAACTGGAAAGAATCCAAATGTTCACCAACTGCTGGGTAGATAACTGAACTGTTGTGTAGTCAAACAATGGAATACTACTCAGCAATAATAAGGAATTAACTGCAGAAACATGCAACAATATGAATCTAAAACATTATGCTGAGTGAAAGAAGCCAAACATGAAAGAGTAGATCCAATATGATTCCAATTATATGAAGTCCTTGATCATGCAAAACTAACTAATAGTGATAGAAATGAGATAAGTGTTGTCTGAGGCAAAGATTACGGGGGCGGAGAGGGGGGATCAAATGCAAAGGGCCACAAGAGAAGTTTCTGGAGTGATGGAAATGTTCTATATCACACTGAAGTGGTGGTTACTCTGGTGTATACATATGTCAAAACTCATCAAAGTATCCCCTTGAAATGTAAGAATTGTATGTCAATTATTCTAGAAGAAATTTGATTTAAAAAAATAAAAATCATAAAGAGAAACATACACAGCACAGTTTACAAAGGTGTTTCATTGTTTGGTTGATCTCCTTAATCCTTACCACCACCTGGTGAAATAAGCATGCTGCAAGCTTCTCTTGTAAAAAAGTTACAAAATTATATAGTCTGTTCATGAGCTACAGTGTCTCACTTGATCATTGGATTTATCCCAACACATCTTGGAGGAATGAGAGGAACACCCCCCACTCACATAAATTATAAAAGCTGCTTAAGACGGAGCATCACCTAGATTTTCAGGGAGGGGGTGCTCATAATAATAATGGCTATATTGATTTATCATTTATTTATAAGATTCTGTTATGTGCCAGACATTGTGGCAAGCTCTGGTCAAGCAATCCTCAAAACAGTCCCAGGAAGCAGGCATTATGATCTCCATTCACAGATGAGGACTTCTTCCCAGCTCCCTCCCTCTCTCTCTTCCTGAATCTTGCATTCCTCCTGCACCCCAGGCTTAATACTATCCACTCTTTGCTTCTGCTTGGATCTGCTGGGTCTGCCCAGGCTTTGCCTCAACTCTTTGTCGTCAGCCTGCCTGTGTTCCCTGCAGCTGGCTCAGATGAGAAGAGCAAGGACAAGTTTCTGTTCTGATAAAAACTCAGTCATGAAGGCCCAGGGCCTGTCTGCTGAATCCCCTCCTAACTGAACTTTAAAAAAGGCAAACTTGACCATGTCATGCTCTTGATTAAAATCTGCTTCATTTTACCTCAAGATAAGGTCCAAAATCCCTAGCATGACTTGCAAAATCCCACAGGACACAAGTGATAGCAACCTCTCTAATTTCTTCTCTCTCCAATCTGCTCTCCACCTGCCACAACTAGCCTCTATGTGTGTACTTTACCTTCCAGCCAGACTGAACCACCTGCACGTCCCAAATGTCCTGCACTCCTTCTTGCCTGGGGACTTTGTACATCCTCTTTCTATTTCCTGGAATTCTTTCCCATTTCCTCCAAGGCCTTCAATGCTCATTTTTTTCTATTCTTCGTGAGTCAGTTTAGCCATTACTTGGAAAATTATCTCTGATTCCTGGGGCTATTCAAGATCCATCTTGCCTGCATCCCCAGATCTGTAAGCTTCTATTATAGGCTTGATTACCATTAGTTGGCCTTATTTTGTCTTTCCCACTAGACTGTGAGTACTTTGAAAGTGAGCCTGCATTTCCACTCCTGTATTTCTGGCACCTACCAGGGTGCCTGGCATGTAAGGGGCACTCAGCACCTGTAGAATGAATATATGAAAAGAATGACAGCAAGTCAGGAATGATGAGTGATAACTATATATGTTTAAAGGAGGTTGTAGACCCTGGAAAAGATCTCCCTTAAAGGAAAGGAAGTAAAAGTGAGAATTTCAGCAATACGTTTCCTGTGAGATTTCCCCAGGGATCCCAGCAAATGGGGCCGACTGCAATCCAAGACCACTGGACCACCCTGGAAAAGCAAAGCCTTCTACTCAGAATTGCGTGGGAACCCCTTCTGCCCACATTGTGCTCTCAGCCCACTCAATCTGGAAATGGAGTGTCACATATTTTGGTCTGTGCTGTGCACTGGCCTCCAAAGTTGAAGAGAATGGCATTCTCTAGGCATAAAGAATGCACCCAGACCCACTGATTAGGAATGCATTCTGAAACCAAAAAGTTTGGGAAGAGTTAAGCAGCCTGGAAGCTTTTAGAGATCTTTAGCAAATGGGATTCAGCACAAAGACCTCCCAGGATGTAGAACTTGTCCCAGACAGGAATCAAAGCTGTCCCCGATCTGGTAAAGATTTCTAGGGACTTAAGTAATTACCAAAGATCTATTTGAGTAGGTCCCCAAGATACTAAGACTCCTGGGATCTGCTCTCACATGAGACCTGCAAATGCAGGCTTCTTTGCCCCAGCAGATGGGCAAATGTTGACAAATATACATTGAGTTGAGAGAGTACTACTAGATCCTTGAGATACAGTTGTATAGAAAGACTGCAGACCCATTTCTGGCCTGGGCATTATATGGATGTGTCACTGTGTAACTGTCTCTTATAAGCTCTATTTCTTCATTTCAAAAATGCAGGCCCACTGACACAGTTCCCAGGGGACCACAAATCAGGACAGTGGAGCCAACAGTGGACTGATATGGCCCAGGGTGGTCTCTGGGGTCTGAATGCCTGGATTCAATCTGGGCTGTATCACTTCTGTGACTGTAAGCCTCACTTTCCACATCTGTAAAATGAAAATAATGAGAGGACATGTAAGAGTAAAGACACAGTAGAATTAGAATTTAATATAGAATCCTTGCAAGTTCTTGGCACACAGTGGAATCAGTGAGTTTCAACTGCCATTAGTGAAATGGGACTCTCCTTAACAATCTAGGGCACAGAGAGAGAAATGGGACTCTCCTTAACAATCTAGGGCACAGAGAGTGAAATGGGACTCTCCTTAACAATCTAGGGCACAGAGTAGCCATGGGACTGACCAGAACACAATCTTTGCCTAAGCGGCTCACCTCACAACATTGCAAAAGAACTCCGTAGCTTCAGCTATAAGATGGCCACTGATTTGGATTTGTTCTCAGTGTCAATCAACATATATTTACCGAGATGATGTGCCCACCTAGTGCTCAGCTCTGAGGCTACAAAGATGAAGGAGGAACGGTCCCTCCTTCTTCCGGTTTTCTTCAACTCACTGACAGGTGGGAGAGGCAGATCCAAACACATGTCATGGCACAATAAGATCTGTCTCATTACAGTGTGATAAATCAAGTGGAAGAGGGAGGCAAGGTTGCTGTGGATGCACAGAGCAAGGGTCAAGGGTGTGTGGAACGTTTCTTAAAGGGCAGATTTTCGGCAGATACACAAAAGAATGAGAAGGCTGAGTTCACCAGCCGAAGAAGGGAAGGGAAGCATGTTCGAAGCAGGAAGTCCAGCCCGGACAGGGGCCCAGAGATGTCATGTACTTCGGGAACTACTGGAATGACCCAGAGATAGGAGAGTAATTCAGCTCATGTAGAGGCCAGGGTATGAGGGCAGCAATGAAGCTGGAGTCTGATGTAAGTAGAAAAGATCTCAGGAAGATCCCATGTGCTGAATTTGGATTTCTCAACCTCGCCACCCCCGCCATTTTGTGCAGGATGGTTGTTTGTTGTGGGGGCTGTCCTGTGCTTTGTAGGATATTTAACAGCGTCCCTGGCCTCTACCCTCCAGGTACCAGGAGCATATACACATTCCCTTCCCCCCACCCGACCCGTGATGACCGACAGTGCCTCTAGACATTGTCAGATGTCCCTTGAGGGGCAAAATCTCTTGGCTGAGAGCCAGCAGACTAAAGTAAGGACTTTGGACTTTATGCTGGGTTAGAGGTTCCTAAAGTAAGGCAACATGGCCAAATACACATTTAATTTTGACTGTTTCAGATTAGAAAGAGTACAAAGACAACCAACCTGGCTATTGCAACCATCTAAGAAAGGGATTATATGTGACAGCAGAAATGCTAAAGAAGGGATGTTCTCTAGATATAGGTATAAACATAGATTATATAAAGATTTCATACATTCTGTCTCTCTATATATACTCTGTATATAGATATATACATATATACTAATTATATACTAATATTAGTGTATATAGAGTATACAGTATATGTAATACTAATTATACATTAAGATATATATAATACACACACACATGCACACTAATTGACTCCATTGGAAAATAGAGGGAGGCCAAGAGAGAGGGGGCGTGATCAGTCTTTACCTCCCCTCCAAGGACAAATACGAAAATTTTTTTGAATTGTTTACAATCCTCCAGAAAAATTATGAACACCACCATTACACTTTAAAATTAATAACACAGGGGCACCTGGGTGGCTCAGTTGGTTAAGCGACTGCCTTCGGCTCAGGTCATGATCCTGGAGTCCCGGGATCGAGTCCCGCATCGGGCTCCCTGCTCGGCAGGGCGTCTGCTTCTCCCTCTGACCCTCCTCCCTCTCATGCTGTCTCTCATTCTCGCTCTCAAATAAATAAAATCTTTAAAAAATTAAAACATTAAAAAAAATAAAATAAAATAAAATTAATAACACAATTTCACGAACACATTAGCTCATGAAATTCACACAACAGTCCCCAGATTTGGGCTTTATAATTCCCACATTACTAACGAAGAAACAGGTTTAGAGAGTTAGTGGTTTACCCAGAGTCACAGAGCCGGGAGACTGTGGACTGTGGACTCACTTCTTGAATCCAAATCCCGTTCTCTTTCTCCCATATCATGAAAGATGTTTCATAACATCAGGCTTATGGTATTCTGACTTGTTGCAATCAGTTTGATCTAGGGCATTTTAAAACTAATTCCATCTAGTTTCTCAAACAGTACATTTCCAAGCAGATGATCTCATAAAAATACATAGAGAAAAGAACCACAAACAGTTCTGGGAAGTTTTGTATGCCTTTTTTTTTTTTCTTTTCTTTTTAATTTTTGGTATGTGCCTTCTTTCTTGTTTCGCCTTTTTCTTATGGTGTTAATTAAGGACGCACAATCTCTTTTGTACTCAGCTCAGGCTCTTATAACTAAAGCTCATCAGCCTTAACTGAAGTCCTCACCCCATACCCATGCTGTCCCCCAGTAACTCCCCAGTTTTTCTGTGAATTTGACGCCTGGAGTCCATGTGCCACAAGCAGGCCACTGAGGTGCAGAGAGAATCAAGCCCTTTACTTAATTTGTTTGATTTGCTCTGTTGCCAAAAATCTTTCTGCTGTCCATTTGGAAAGAGGGGAAAAAAAAGTATTCCTTTTTTCTTTGCATGGTGCAAAGTTTACAGCTGATAAATCTGTCTAAATGTTGTTAACAGGTCAAGTGCACCTGGGGGCCAAACATGATTTCGCCAGATCCAGGAAGAATGTGTGCATTTTCCCCAGTTGTGCCCACACATCATTTGTTACACTGTTTGAAAGGCTTGGCCAGTGGTGGTACTCTGCTTTACTCCCACCCCAAGTTACAGAGCGTGCTCCACTTAGAGTTTTCCAACTACTGCAGGGAAAACATTTTCAAGAGTAACATCGGTCTGGTTCTGCACGCTGGGAAAGAAACAAAAGAGTTAGAGAACGTATTCAAAACTGGGCAGTTGCTCTAGTCTTTCCATTTAGATTTGCTTGAGAATTGCATTAAAAGTCAGAGGGCTAATTTGGCCACTGGAGGTGAAAAGAAACCAATATTTATCCAGAGCTTTTCATGAGGGAGGCCTTACACGAGTCACTTTGCCTGCTCATTTCATTAATTCTCACCATGATCCTGTAAGAGATTATCCCTTTTTCCTCATTTTCTATAAGGAAACTCAGAGGCTCAGAGAATATAAAACTCCTGCCCTAGACCACTCAGCCAATGAAGGGAGAATTAACATTATTTTTCACTCTTTCAGGGGTTTGTTGAGTGCTTTTGCCAAGCACCGTTCTGAGCACTGAAGATACATCTGTGACCGAAACAAAGACCTCTGTGCTCATGGAGCAAACATTCTAGACAGGGGACAGATCCTAAACATGGTAAGAATATCACATATGTTGAAGACAACAAAGACGGCAGGAGTCATTGATGCTGTTCACCAGATATTTCCTATACTCAGCTTTCCACGTGTCTGACTCTCGCAAATGAGTGGTAAGCAGTGTCACTTCCGGCTGGAGTATGTAATTGCTGGTCTGAGACTCTCCAGGCCACTCACTGTCCCCTCCCATGGTGAGAGGCAAGGTTTCAGGTGATGCTCACTCCATCAGTCTGGGTCCCAGGTAAACACTCTAGAGTTCCGTGCAGGAAAGAGGGGAGAGGTTGTTTGCAAGAGAGAGTTTAACTACAAGTGTAAGTAGTGGACATTTAATTAGGAATAAGACAATAAGGGGAGCTGTGAGGCCCTGCCCTGGAGTTCAAATCCAACAGTACAAGTAGTCGGAACCAAGGGAAGAGGAGTCTTACGAGTCGCATCCCATTGTGGAAGGAGCGTGCTATAGCGCAGGAGATGCGGAAGGGGACTCAGGCAGACATGGGTTCAAATCTCACCTGTACCATAAATCAGCTAAACAAAAAGCCCTGACTTGGAAATAGTTCATATTTGAACGTCAGCTTATTTGCAAATGCAAATAACAAACTTGCTTTATAGAGTTGTAGTAAGGGCTCAATAAGGTGGGCTATGTGAAGTCCAAGTGCTTGGTTCATTAACTATCAGTGTCCCCACAGTCCCTCCATCTCCTCTGCCCCAGTGGCCTTCTTTAGGCCTCCACTCCGGGAATTAGAAATTGTTGTCATCTGCATCAGACAACAGGCATGACTTTTTCTCCAATGGCTGTAATCAGACTGCCTTTCATTTTAAGGGCCTGGTTCTTGTATTCCTCACTTTGGTTTCTTTGTTTTGTTTTGTGTGTGTGCATTTTTATGGGTTTTTTTTTTTTTGCTTCATTTCATTTGTCTTCAAAAAACCATTTATGTATCCACTGTTTAGCATTCTAAAGACTAAACACTGATTCTCACTTCCTATGGCAGCTGTTATATCTCCTTCTCCTCTCTTGGCTTCTCTCTCTTTGCAAAAAAAAAAAAAAAAAAAAAAAAAAAATGAAGAGCACAGTTTCCTAGCTCCCCTGAAGTGGTCTCCATCCTATGCATCATCTTCTCCTCTCTTGGGACTCTGTCTGTTATTGAAACATATAATTGGATTAAGCAGGTTTATGTCTCTGTGTCCTGTTTCCTGTGTAATTTATGTCCTTCATCACACATCAGTAAGAAAAAAAAAGAGGGGAAGTGTCTTCCTTGTTCACAGAGCAAAATCAATTATCTTTCTTCTAAAATGAAATCATATGTATTTATTTGGTGGGAAGTCTTCAAAGAAACCAAAAGGATCCCTCTAAAATATTCAGGCCATCTTTACAACCCCCCGGAGTCTGGCTTAATGCTTTGTTAACTAAAAGTTTATTGGTTACCTACTAGGTACTAGATATCAAATACAAACAAGACGTGGTCTCTCCCCTTAAGAAGCTCACAGTCTGGGAGGGAGGTAGACATGACTCATTAGAATACAGGGTGATTCATACAGTATAAGCATGCGGCAGTCAGAGGTGGCGCAGGGGAAGGTGTGATTAATGCAGTGGTGTTCAGGGCAGGAGTGGTGGGTCAGAGGGGACAGTGAGATGGGGGATAAGGTTGGAGAGATCAGCCAGACCAGGTCATAAAGAGCTCCCATTTTATGAGAGAAAAAAGTGTACACTTTTCTTGTTTTTCCCAAGAGAAGAGAGGATTAGAAGATTGTGGATATAGAGGTAGATTCTTTAGTGCATCCAGATTGGTTCTAATTGAAAAATGGAAAGAGGGGAGGATGGAATTAATCAGATGCTGCGCTGAGAAGTTAAACACATCACCTCGTTTGAATCTCAGAACACGCCAGCATGCACCTGCTTTGCCGCGAGCTATTTGTATTGCCCCTGTTTTATATATGAGCAGACTGGGGTTCAGAAACATTTGCCCTGCACCTGCCCAATGGACCGGGAGACAGGGCAAAGCTCTTCTGAGGACTGGTTGGGAAACCCAAACGAGATGTCCTTACCACATGGGTTTTCTTCCACTAATCTGCCCACACCAGGGGCTTTTCTGATTATGGTTTCTTAAAGCTGACAGAAGCTAGAGGAACCAATGGTAGCTGGAGGAAAGGTAAATACCCAGTCAACTGCACAATTACCAAGGATGGCACATTTCCCAATAAAGACGTCAAGGCCTCTGAAACAGCTTTGCTCTCTCCCATTGTTTGGAACTTCAACACTGATACACACAAGGAACTTAGACCCCAAAACATCACAACTGGATCAACAGTGCTTGCATAAGAACCACGTGGCCTTCACAAAGCATTGCCTTAGGACACAGAGAAGCAAAGTGAACCATCCTATCCTCACCAACCAGCCCGATCGTGTTTCTCACATCTCCCTCTGACAGAGGAGATGGATGGTTGCACTGAGAACGCCAGACAACTCCCACGGGCAGGCAAGTTCTTCAGCAGGCTTTCTCCCTGAGGTGGACTACCTGAAAAAGGAGATCCCCACCCTTGCTTCTGTGGGGTCAATCAGGAGGAGTTTACCAATAAATCTGAGGAGTCTCTGTCTCAAGCCCACATTCTCCAAAACGGTGGTGATTTCTATTTTGCAGTGGCTTGGCGGTTTGCAGGCTCCCCAAGACCTATTACCAGGTGAGATTGGTCAATAAAGGCCAATAACAACATGGCTGTTGGGCAGGACCATGGCCACTGGAGCAGAAGCTTGGTTCTCCAGAAACCAGTCCAAGCCAACTCCCCGGATTACATGTGGGATCAGGAGCTGCCAGGCCAGCTGACAATGTGAAGGAACTCAGTTGCGTGGCCAAAAGCTCAATCTATTTGGAGGGTTAGACTTCCAAGAAGGGAGAAAGTAGCCCAGGAAAAGATGTGAGGGGTCATGGGGGGTGGCCTGCCGCTCTTCCCTGCAGGTCAGCCTCAATCAGTCCCTGTTTTATCAGATGGGCTGCAGCCCCACTTATTTTTCTGTTTCCTTGAAATGTGCTGCCCACGTTTAGCAATTCTTGCCTCTGTCGTTTTTTGACAGAACTGATTCTTTGGCTCAAGTACTGAAAAGCAGGAGTTCTGTGGGCTGCCTGGCATCCTTGGTCTCCCTTTATCCCCCCCAAAAATCCCTTTAGGACAGATGAGCAGATAATACAGTGACCTCTCATCTGACACACGAGGACTCTGACAGAGGGCAGCTTTTCCCAAACCAGGAGGGAGACTGCCTGAAGAATCCGAGCAGTCTTCTCCCTGAACGTCCTGTGGGATCGAACAGTGGGGCCCTGGTTCTCACTTCCACAAACTTACATGCTGCAGTCATAAGCCAAATGACTCTCTCCCCTTGCAAAGTGCTGTAGGGCAATAGTTTCATAATGCAGAGGAACTCCATCAAATTCAGATTTTATTTATAAGATGAAAAGTCCCCTTTGTATGCAGGCATAATGGGAATAGGATGCAAGTCAAGACCATTTTCCTGAACTCTTTTTTTGTCCATCTCAAGGCAGTGCTGTGTGTCTAAAAAGATCCAAAGAGGCATTGCCATTATTGCTATTTTTGTTGTTATCATCCTTCTGATTGATGGATGGATGGATGGATGGATGGATGGATGGTGGTGGTGGTTGTCTTGGCCTCACTCTCAATCCCTCCATTCCTAACCGAAGCTTTCATTTTTCTGGCTTCTTTACCAAGACCCTATAATGACAAGAAACTGACTATCTACTTGGCCCCACTCTGCCTCCATCCACTCCCTGATTTTTCCCTCACTATGGAAGTCAGAAAGTCACACACATGCAGCTTTTATCCATTTCCTATGGTTATAAAACTTCATGGCTCTAGCAGTTCTTTCTAATTACATAAAATGCTTGGATTCAAAATTTTCTGTTCCTCTCTGTCAGTGCTGAGCAACCTTTTTACTCCCAGATAAGTTAGGACAAAAATCATATCTACACATTATTCCTTTTTCTCTACAATTCAAAATGAAGACAGCTGTACTGGGTCCCTAAGAGGCCCCCACTGCTGGAGGGACCATAGAACAGGCTCCAGCAAGCTCCTCTGCCCCTTCATCACAATGGCCTGGGGAGTTGAGGGTTGCCCCAGGGCAGGCTCCTCAATCTTTACACATCCCCTTCCCTAGCACCACCCTCAGTGGTAGTACCAATGAGTTCTAGTTCCCGTGCTGTTGTATCTCAATTTGTTTAATATGATACTTCTGAGCTGGTTTTGCTTGTAAAATACAGTACATTCGTCAGTAAGTCAACTTTAAAGTCTCATTAAGAATTCTATGGTGAATGATATATATAAAATTAATGGTCTGTCCTTGGGGCCCATTTGACTTAACATGGTTTCTCCTGTGGCTATTTCATAATATTTTTGATTTGTGAAGAAAGTTTTGGTAATTTTTCTGTGTACATATTCCCATTGTTCTTTTTTGACAATAAAATCAATATGATGTTAAAGAGTCAGAAAATAAGGTTTCCAGCACTACTAGCCTCTTGGCAAAGTAAATGAAAGACTATTTGTTGTGATTTCTTCATCAATATAATTTCAGTGGGAAATGGATTGGTTTAAAATAGATTAAGTTAAATTATTTGCTCAAGAAATACAGCCAGTGATAACAATGAAGACTTGAGTCTGATTTCGTTCCATAGCCTGGCTGTTTTGCACATTTGGATTAGGAAGCCAGAGCAGATACCCAGTGTGTTTGGAGGGCTACCTTTCTCCTTTTCCTTCTATAAATGAAAGAACAGAGGGCACGGTAGGGTAGGGACTTCCCCCAGGACACACGAAGGTTGACAACTGGCCTGCAGTGAGAAGTGAGAGCTCCTGACGCCCCAGGGAGAACGCGTCTGGTCTTCCAAAGGCTCCTTACTAGCTTCGGACCATTCACTTTTCCTCTTCCATGAGGGCTGCCACATAACACTGTCTCTTGCATTGTATTAAATGGCTGATTCCTGAGGCTCAGAGCAACATATGTAAACATAGTCCCACATCCCTGTGCGCACATACTCTTGCCATGTCCTCATGGGAACTGGATCTTTTAAAGTCTGGTATGAGAATGCAAATCTGCTCCATTGAAAAGAAACGTGGCAGAGTAAAAAGAGTTTGGGCTTTGAAATCAGACCAATTTGTGTTTTTAACTGGGCTCTATCTCTAACCAGCTGCATGGTCATGACCTCATTACAGAGCCTCTCTGAGCTTGAGGGATCTGGACCATGGAGATGATCCATGTACACTCCTTAGCCCTCTTTCCCATCCGTGACAGTCTGTGCCAGGCAAGATAGCAGACAGATCATATTTGAAAATTCAGAACACAAAAGTGGCTACAAAAGTTCTCAAATGTGAGGACATTTTATTTTTATTTTTTGTTTTTTAAAGATTTTATTTATTTGACAGAGAGAGACACAGTGAGAGCAGGAACACAAGCAGGGGGAGTGGGAGAGGGAGAAGCAGGCTTCCCGCTGAGCAAGGAGCCTGATGCGGGCTCAATCTCAGGACCCTGGGATCATGACCTGAGCCAAAGGCAAACGCTTAATGACTGAGCCACCCAGGTGCCCATGTGAGGACATTTTAAAGTGAAAATTGTTCCTGTGTTATTCCAATATCCACGTGCACTTGCAATATGTAATAATGATTCAGTCCACAGAAACTTCCTGGGACATGTGTAAGTTTCTCAAATCTTGTCCTAACTCCACAGGTAAACCTTGCCTGCCTTCCACAACAATCATTTCACCTCATCTTTGATTCTCAGGATAATGCTCATCTGGCAAATACCGGATTAGTCAGTAACCATATCACCTATGTGCACTTTCTGTAAAGACATGCCTAATATAGGATATGTAGTATCAGAAAATATAATTTTCTATCCAAAAAAATCTATTGTTTAATAGAAGAATAAAAGAGCACTTTTAATAAATGGGGAAATGCATTTTCTTAGAAAGTATAAACTTAGAAATTTATCTTTCAGCTGTTAAGAAAGTATAGTTAACAAAATAAGCTCTTTATCAGTTTATAACTTAAATGTATCTATCCTTTGACATGTAAAACCTGTGCTATTTTTGTATATTCCCTTCTCTAAGGCTTTCAGATAACCTGCACTAATTTTTATAACTTTCTCGTCAAGAAAGACAAATACAGTTGTAACTGGATCTACTCAAATGAGACATTAAAAAAAAAAGAAAGGGCACCTGGGTGGCTCAGATGGTTGAGCGTCTGCCTTCGGCTCAGGTCATGATCTCAGGGTCCTGGGATCGAGTCCCGCATCGGGCTCCCTGCTCCTCGGGAGCCTGCTTCTCCCTCTACCTCTCTCTCTCTGTCTGTCTGTCATGAATAAATAAATAAAATCTTTAAAAAAAAAAAGTTATGTTTGCCTGAATGGCCCAGAGAGTCAACAATAGTTGGAACACTCTGAAGCAGGCACTTTCAAGGCACTTCACGGTTCCTCTGCCCTTTGGTCCTTCACCATCCACACTCATGAAGAGGAGCTGGTGGTCACAGTGGCATCATCCTTCAGTCCAGAATCTGACCCAAGACAAGGATCCTATGAAACAAGTCTGGTGAAAGTTCCCAATAACCTAAGTGGGTTCCATTCTGCCATCACTTTTTATGTGGACAACCCCCCCAAAAAAATCTTTATAGACATCAGGGTTTAATTTCAAGGTTTCTAGTCACTGCTTCGTTATTTTTCTAGAGTCAACCATGTGAAGCTCCATCCAATTTCCCTGTCACTTCTAAGTTATACCAAGTGAGTCTTTATTGCCGAATGACAATTATATTAAATGGAAACAGTCTGTACATACAATGATTTGATGTGAATAAATAGGCCACTTTCCCTGATCTTGTGGGTCTCTGGGTATGCTAATGTCTTTGGGACAGAAAAGGTGTATTGAATGAATGTGCTTGCCCAAGTGAATTCCCATGTCAAGACCCATACTGCCTAATGCCAGTTCTCAGGGAGAATTCTCCACTGCCAATCTCAAATTGCATATTGTTAATGCATGCCATTAAGATTAATCTTTACTTTAGCTGTCAGTTCTTATTTACAGACCTCAATTTTCTTTGCTGCAGTTAACTCTAGCTATGAAGTCTTCCCTGAATCTGAGGCCCTCATGCCACCTTAAACTGACTGGCCTTAATTTGAGGATTGAATGTGTATGGAGGGGATTAAGACCCATCTGAATTCACAGTTCAGTTAATACAGATGAAACCTCCTTATCTTGTTGATTCTTCAAAAGAGTAGTAATAGTTTGGCCTCCAAACATTATCACACATAAAAATTGCAATGTTCTTGGTCAAACGTAGAGGACCCAAGGGAAGAAAACTACAACTGATAGAATACCTACCATATATAAACATTGTGTGTGCTCACAGCTTTATGTACATTAATTCATTAACAACCCTATGAAGAAATTAATATTTTCTCCAAATTACAAATAAGGAACATAAAATCTCAGATAAAGTAACTAACCCAAAGTCATACAGCTATTTAAGCATAGTGGCTGAATTTTTTTAAAAAAGTGGGTTTGGGATATCTGTTCTGCTAGTGCTCTTGTCACTAGAATACACAGAACAAGAAGTTAAGAGCTTTCAATTTTATTTCTCACTTTCCCAACTAATTAATCCTGATAAGAATTATGTTCTATGAGTTAATATTATTTAGCATTTAATGTATCTCGCATTTAGATCACATCTAATTCCAAAGGATGTGAAGAATTTGGGAACGGATTTATTGGAATCCACTTTCTCTCTCTTGTCTCAGGACTAATTATTCGTTAGTTTCAGCCACGGGGTGCTGTTTGCACCATGTCAGTCACTCCCACCAAAAAAGTAATTGTGGGTAAGAAGTTTCAATAGTATACTTAAGGATCTATTATCCTAACTCTACTTCCTAAAGAAACCTGCAAGCTCTCTATACTTATTGAAAAGAGACATTCTTGAGGTCGAGTCCTAAGGAAATCCACAGGTGACCAACTTAACTATAATGCACAAATATGACTCCTCCTCCTTATGAACAGCAGTTTGTTCACTCTTAGCATAGTCTACAGAGGACTGGAATCAGAAGAGAGCTGAGCTATTTCTATCCTGGTCGTGGATAGGTAGAGTCAAAGGCACCAAAATAATGACTTTACAGGTACGAGTTCTTGCAGAGTATAGTTATGCAATTAGTGCTTGTGGGAAAAAATCCAAAAAAACACATTAAAAAGGGAAGGAGGGGAGGAGCAAGATCCAGAGGAATGGGAGACCTAAATTTTGTCTGGTCCCAGGAATTCAGCTAGTTAGGGATCAAACCATTCTGAACACCCACGAACTCAACGAGAGATCAAAGAAAACAATAGCAGCAACTCTCTGAACAGAAAAGCAACCACTTTCTGGAAGGTAGGACGTGCCCTTCACCAAGTGGGATTTATTCCTGGCTGCAAGGTTGCTTCAACATCTGCAAATCAATCAACGTGATACAATACATTAATAAAAGAAAGAACAAGAACCATATGATCCTCTCAATAGATGCAGAAAAAGCATTTGACAAAGTACAGCATCCTTTCTTGATCAAAACTCTTCAGAGTATACAGATAGAGGGTACATACCTCAATATCATAAAAGCCATCTATGAAAAAACCACAGCGAATATCACTCTCAATGGGGAAAAACTGAGAGCTTTCCCCCTAAGGTCAGGAACACAGCAGGGATGTCCACTATCACCACCGCTATTCAACATAGTACTAGAAGTCCTAGCCACAGCAATCAAACAACAAAAAGAAATAAAAGGCATCCAAATCGGCAAAGAAGAAGTCAAACTCTCACTCTTTGCAGATGATATGATACTTTATGCGGAAAACCCAAAAGACTCCACCCCAAAGCTGTTAGAACTCATATAGGAATTCAGTAAAGCAGCAGGATATAAAATCAATGCACAGAAATCAGTGGCATTCCTATACACCAACAACAAGACAGAAGAAAGAAATTAAGGAGTTGACCCTATTTACAATTGCACCCAAAACCATAAGATACCTAGGAATAAATCTAACCAAAGAGGCAAAGGATCTGTACTCAGAAAACTATAAAATACTCATGAAAGAAATTGAGGAAGACACAAAGAAATGGAAAAACGTTCCATGCTCATGGATTAGAAGAACAAATATCGTGAAGATGTCAATGCTACCTAGAGCAATCTACACATTCAATGCAATCCCTATCAAAATACCATCCACTTTTTTCAAAGAAATGGTACAAATAATCCTAAAATTTGTATGGAATCAGAAAAGACCCCGCATAGCCAGAGGAATGTTGAAAAAGAAAAGCAAAGCTGGCGGCATCACAGTTCCGGACTTCCAGCTCTATCACAAAGTTGTCATCATCAAGACAGTATGGTACTGGCACAAAAACAGACACATAGATCAATGGAACAGAATAGAGAGCCCAGAAATGGACCCTCAACTTTATGGTCAACTAATCTTCAACAAAGCAGGAAAGAATGTCCAATGGAAAAAAGACAGTCTCTTCAACAAACATTGTTGGGAAAATTAGACAGCCACATGCAGAAGAATGAAACTGGACCATTTCCTTACACCACACACAAAAATAGACTCAAAATTATTATTTTTTTTAAATTTTTTTTTTATTCTTATGTTAATCCCCATACATTACAACATTAGTTTTAGATGAAGTGTTCCATGATTCATTGTTTGTGCACAACACCCAGTGCTCCATGCAGAATGTGCCCTCCTCAATACCCACCACCAGGCTAACCCATCCTCCCACCCCCCTCCCCTCTAAAACCCTGTTTGTTTTTCAGAGTCCATCGTCTCTCATGGTTCGTCTACCCCTCCGATTTCCCCTGCTTCATTCTTCCCCTCCCGCTACCTTCTTCTTCTTCTTCTTTTTTTTTTTTTCTTAACATATATTGCATTATTTGTTTCAGAGGTACAGATCTGAGATTCAACAGTCTTGCACAATTCACAGCGCTTGCCAGAGCACATACCCTCCCCAGTTAGACTCAAAATTATTGAAAGACCTAAATGTGAGACAGGAGTCCATCAAAATCCTAAAGGACAACACAGGCAGCAACCTCTTTGACCTCAGCTGCAGCAACTTCTTCCTAGAAACATCGCCAAAGGCTGGGGAAGCAAGGGCAAAAATGAACTATTGGGACTTCATCAAGATAAAAAGCTTTTGCACAGCAAAGGAAACAGTCAACAAAACCAAAAGACAACCGACAGAATGGGAGAAGATATTTGCAAATGACATATCAGATAAAGGGCTAGTATCCAAAATCTATAAAGAACTCATCAAACTCAACACCCAAAGAACAAAGAATCGAATCAAGAAATGGGCAGAAGACATGAACAGACATTTTTCCAAAGAGGACATCCAAATGGCCAACAGACACATGAAAAAGTGCTCAATATTGCTCGGCATCAGGGAAATCCAAATCAAAACCTCAATGAGATACCACCTCACACCAGTCAGAATGGCTAAAATTAACAAGTCAGGAAATGACAGATGTTGGCAGGGATGCGGAGAAAGGGATACCCTCCTGCACTGTTGGTGGGAATGCAAGCTGGTGCAGCCACTCTGGAAAACAGTATGGAGGTTCCTCAAAAAGTTGAAAATAGAGCTACCATATGATCCAGCAATTGCACTACTGGGTATTTTACCCCAAAGATACAAAAGTAGGGATCCGAAAGGGTACATGCACCCCGATGTTTATAGCAGCAATGTCCACAATAGCCAAACTGTGGAAAGAGCCAAGATGTCCATTGACAGATGAATGGATAAAGAAGAGGTGGTATATATATACAATGGAATATTATGCAGCCATCAAAAGGAATGAGATCTTGCCATTTGCAACGACGTGGATGGAACTGGAGGGTATTATGTTGAGCGAAATAAGTCAAACAGAAAAGACATGTATCATATGATCTCACTGATATGAGGAATTCTTAATCTCAGGAAACAAACTGAGGGTTGCTGGAGTGGGGGGTGGGGTGGGAGGGATGGGGTGACTGGGTGATAGACACTGGGGAGGGTATGTGCTCTGGTAAGCGCTGTGAATTGTGCAAGACTGTTGACTCTCAGATCTATACCTTTGAAACAAATAATGCAATATATGTTAAGAAAAAAAAAAAAGAAGAAGGTAGCAGGAGGGGAAGAATGAAGCGGGGGAAATCGGAGGGGTAGACAAACCATGAGAGACGATGGACTCTGAAAAACAAACTGAGGGTTCTAGAGGGGAGAGGGGTGGGAGGATGGGTTAGCCTGGTGGTGGGTATTGAGGAGGGTACATTCTGCATGGAGCACTGGGTGTTATGCACAAACAATGAATCATGGAACACTACATCTAAAACTAATGATGTAATGTATGGGAATTAACATAAGAAAAAAAAAAAAGAAAACCCATTGTTCAACTTTGAAATTAACACACTTAAAAATAATAAATTTTCCTTACATATTCCTAAAAAAAAAAAAAAAAGTGAGGCTGAATACACATCTTTACCACCTGGTCCCTCCTTCCCAAAAATCTACTTCAATGACATGAGGCACTATAATGTGTTATTATTGTTTGTTTGCCTGTCCACCTGTTTGTTTGCTTAAAAGCATAAATACACAAGGATAAAGAAGACTAAGAGCAAGCTAAGAGCAAGAACCTGTGGGAAGGGAAAAGTAACTGGATGACTAGTAATAGACTGGCAGAATCCTAATTTGGAGAAAGATATAATTTCAGAACAATGAGAATAAAGAGGATCCTCCAGATTTGCAGAGAAGAAATAGAGCTTGCATATAAAGGTTTAAAAATTATATTTGCATCATAGTTCCTAACACAAATCTTGGAACCAAAACAAAATTGACCAATGCCTTCAGAATTCCGAGGGATATTATTTCCTACCCACAAGACTGTGCCCAACTAAGCTATTAATTAAATGTGATAGGAAAAAGCCATTTTCAGACACACAGGTTTAAAAAAATTATTTTCTTCTTGTATCTCTTCTTGGGAAAATACTAGTGGATGTGCTCCATCAAAACAAGGGAGCAAATCAAAGAGAAGTCTTGAGATCCAGAAAATAGAGACTCTGACATAATAATGTATCAAAGGGATCTCCAGGATGACAGTGAGAGGACCTTGCAAGAAAACTCCTGGGCAGAAGCCCTAGAGAGTAACTAGTTTCAGGTTGGTTCTCCAGAAGTAGATGCTGAGGAGTTTGGCATGTAGGATATTTATTAGAGAACAGTAATTCTCAGAATATAGGAAGAAAGGAGAGGGAGGAGGCAAGATGGAGCAGATGGAGAAATTGCATTGTGATGCAGCTAAAGTAACACCTCGGCCAACCCCCCAGGGAGCTCTGCAATACTACAGCAGCTTTGGAGTTGTCCTCCAGTGGGCTGAAGTGACCTTTATACTCTCTCCATTATCAATCATTGGTTACAGGCCACCTTGGGAAGGCCATGCTCTCAGGAGGGGCAGCTCTCTGCAGGTGAGGTAGAAGGTGAGGGGGCTGACAGCGACTGGATCAAAAAAGATCTCCCCTTGAAGGGACTTCTGGGCCACACATCTCCATGTCCTCCACACGGTTCCAGGTTGGAGCAGGTTAAAAGAATACAGAAGAAAGTTCTTCAAGGAGACGAAATTAATAAAATAGTATGTTGTAAATTTTCACAACTGGGAGTAAATATAGGGATGAACTGATGAGTGCGTAGAAACCTAAGCAAGGGACAAAAAAACAAGATGAACTCCAAGAGCAATGAAATATTGTGTGAGAAAAGGAATCGTACAATACTGCATGCCCCCCTGTAAATCATCTCAATCCGGTCACACAATTAGATTGAGAGAATGGGGAGAGGAGCAATGCAGATAGGGGTAAATCCTCATCTACCATAGTGGAAAATCAATATTAGTACTTAAAATCGCTTTTGCAAAGCAAGAAATAGCAACATTCTAATATTTAGTTGGTTCTCTATGAACTACAAGTGTACAAAACAGTAATATTGGCATTATTATCATTATTATTTATAATAACAAACAAGAGGGCTGGATAGCTTTTCTTTAGTGACCTGTAAACCTATCTTACTAGAAATTATGCCTGCCTGTATATAATCTTCTGGACTCTCTTATTCCAGAATATTTTAATACACAGATAACAAGGGTCTCAAAGTATCACAAGTCCCACTTTAACCATTCTTACTCAACAAGTGGAATGACAGAAGAAAGAATTGCCATGGTCCTGACAACAACCTGGATATTCATCAAATGTTCCATGTTCCTAGACTGAGGGCTGTGCGCATGCTTGTCTGGTTTCCTGGGCCAGTCTTGTCCCCATTCTCTGCAGAAGTTGTCACTTCTCATTGAAGCTTAAATGTCAGCCCTAGCCCAAGGCCTTCCAGGAGTAGGACCCCTCTATCTCAATACATCTTCTGTTACTATCCAACTGAGTGCCCAACATCCGACAAGCTCCAATTATTTTAATTTATTTACTTCTCTTTTTTTTTCTTAACTCTCTCCCCACTCAAAAGCCATTTCCCTGCAACTAGGGGCCTTGCCTGTCCTTTTTACTCTGTATCCAGGCACTTGGTAGGTACTCAATGAACAGTTATTGAATGTAAAAAATAACAAACAAACAAACAAATGAATAAATAAAAACGAGTCTCAGAGTTAACATGATTAGGCAGCCTTCTGATTTGGGATTGTATTTCCAATAGTTCTGATGTCATGTATGGCCTGCTGTTTGACTTCATTTCTGCAAATGTGGGATTGAGCACTCTCAAAAGTATTTTCAAAACAACAAACTGAGGGTTCTGCGCGGGGGGGAATGGGTTAGCCTGGTGATGGGTATTAAAGAGGACACATATTGAATGGAGCACTGGGTGTTATATGCAAACAATGAATCATGGGACACTACATCAAAAACTAATGATGTAATGTATGGTGATTAACACAACATAATAAAATAAATTTTAAAAAAAAGTTTATATAAATTGCCTCAGCCTACTAGGGAACCAAGCCTGGATTGTCTACCTCCTGGTGTTAAGCAAGTTTTCCTATTAAATTTTGCCAGTTTGAGGATGTCCCATATATTGTTTCTCTCAACCAATCTTTTTCTTACAAATAAACAGTGATGAGAAAGTTTGACCCCACCACCCAAAGAAACTACTACACAGATAAGAGCTCCTATGTTCCAAACCATGCCTTCCTAAATTCCAAAACTCAGAGCCACAGTTGGTAATTCATTCAGTATGTGTCAGCCATTCCACCAACATAGAAATTGACAAAGCAGAAAGCAAAGACATGAACACCCTGTCGCTATCATTTATTGAGCATTTACTGCATCTAAGGTACTCAGTATATTTCTCATCCTCGTAACAACCCTGAAAGATAGCTTTTGTTGTTGCGGTTGTTGTTTTAATCTCACTTGAAGATGAGAAAATAGAGGCTCAGAGAAGAGAAGTAACTTGTCTAAGAATGCACAGCAAGTAATTATCTGAGTACTGAATGAGAACGCAGGTCTGTCATTTCTAAAGCTGGTGTTCTTTCTGCTCTTAAATGTCATTTCTAGAATGTAAATTTGTACCTTTTCACACCCAGAAGATCAAACCACAGTAGCTAAAACTGTGCCATTATAATAAGAGAGCCCTTTCATGAAAGGAAAAGCTAAGAAACCAACTCCTTCTTCAGTTTGTTGTCAAGAAATTTAGAGAATTTTGTTGTTGTTGTTGTTCATGGATCACTTATGCAATTTTATATAATGACCCTGAGAATCATGGCTCCATCATTGAGGTCTCAGCATAAATCAAGAGGTAAAACGATAATAAGTATCTTTGAGCTAATAATGGAAAAGTACCAAAGTCTTCCAGGGGTTACAGGTTGGCAAGAAAAGATATAAAATGTAAATGACACTTCATTTACTGTAAGAACAAGGTACAAATGTACAGAGTAATTTCTTTCCACCATGAATTCCTAATGAAATGTTGAGATCAATGTCAAGCAGATTACGGAAACAGGACATGAATTAGATGTCAAAATAAGTCAAACTGAATGAAGTCAGTTAGAGGAAACAGCCATATGATCCTTTGTCTTTGGTTTCAAGAACAAAGAACCACTTTTTTTTTTCTTTTTTAAAGCAACAGTATTTAAGAGTTATTAGTCATGATGAAAATGCCAAATATTTAAGGCAGAGTTATACTTTCTAAACGTGCTGGACAAAACAAAACAATCTCCCCCTTAAAACAAAACATCAAAATAATTCTTAAAACAATTTTAATTTCAAGTATTCATATTAGTTATTATTTTGACAGATAAACCAAGATAATTTATAGAGAAAAATATAGAGAAAAATTTTTGTTCATCAGAACATGTCCTTAATTTCCTATTTTCAAAAGAATCATAATCACATTTTTTTCTAATTATAAAATACATGTTCATTATTTGAAACTTGAAAATGAGAAAGAAAACCCTCCCATGATCCCACAAACCATGATAATTTTCCTATAAGGATAAATATGTTTATGTATCACATATGTGATAGATATTTCATGTTTAATTTTAGGATGTTCATAATCTTTTCCCTACTCTGTGCTTGGGGACTAGGGTTTTCCAGGATGATCATGATTTTATGTAATTATTTTTTTAACTAAGGATGGTTCTTATTGAACATGTGGTTTTACATGATGTGGTTCATATGCCTTCAAAAAACTTTCCATATAAATACATGTGGGAGTCTTACTGGTTGGTGTCTTCAAACTGAATTCAAAATCTATGTTGCTAAAACCCCACGACCACTGCCAGTCTACCTGTGTTATCAGACGCCCTGTCACTGGCCTTACATGGAAGGACATGGGTTTTGCGTGTCAGACTGCTTAGTGGGGCCCCACACAGCTGGCCCCTCTCAGCACCATCTCCTCTGCTCTTTGCTCAGCAGCATCTACCTAGAGATCTATTTCACAATCTCCCACTGGAGGTATCTGTGAAAAGGGAGTGGGTTTCACCCTTGCGCATTATTACCCTAAAGCCAATACAGAGGCTTCCTCTTCCCTATTGTCAGCTGCTTTTTAGGGTGTCGTGACCCTCAGCATCTTTTTTTTTTCTTTCTTGCTGTTTTTTGGGTTTTGTGGTTTGTTTTGTTTTTTTTTTTGAGGAGAAGGATTTATAATTGTCCCAAGCCATGGAAAAGAGAGCACAGGGCCCTTCTTGCAGTTCAGCCAGGTCTTGGGCTGAAGAAGCCGTAGAGGCCTGCTGTGTGGACCCTGCTACCTACCACAAGGACACCCAGGTCTGTCCCTCCACCTCACACGCCCCAGCTCCACAAGGTCACTTCTCCTCCCCCTCCCCAACCAGGCCACAGCCACAAGTGAGACGGACAGCTCTTCTCAGATTTCCTGCCTTGGCATGAAAGTTCACACCCCGCTTTCCTCAAGCCTGCCCTTGGTGTCTCAAAAGCCCGTGCTGAAGGTTGAAAAAAAAAAACCCAAAAAACAAAAAGAAAACCTCACCTGCTGGTTCTTACTCTGTCACGCCTGCTTCCCCCAGAGTCAGTGTGCGAGCCACTGAGGAACAGTCACGTGCAAGGGGGTAGAGGAAGGGAAGTGTGATGGTTCATATTCCAAAGCAACATCCCACTAATTCCATTACCGTCCGCTCCTCTACGACTGTGAGCACCACTCGCCTGCACCCCGACACTTGGCACCACTTTTCACACGCTGTGCAGCCTCACAAACTACCCGCTACACGGATGCGCATTGGGCTATCACAATTTTTCATTATCAGAGATGGAGAAATTGGACGGCAACAAATGGTATTCTTAACTGCGCAGTTTCCACTGAGCAGAAAAACGCTTTACTTCTAAGTGGAATACTGGAGTACTTAGTGTAAACTGTTGAATTAAACAGATTTATGCTAGTTCTGCAAAAGTAAAAGTTTACAAGGTGTTTTAAAGAAACTGATATCACAGTCCATATAATTTCCACAAGCATTTCAATATAAGACTGTGTAATCCCTCTGCATCTGATGGTGATGTAAGTGCAGGAGTCCAACACTCAGCCCTCCACCCTCAGTCAAATGGGATGACCAATGGATATAAAATTAGGGAAAAACCAGCATCAGCGTTGGAAAATAGGAAGGATGCCATACATATGCCCAACACGTTAGGGGATGTATATCTCATACAGGCTAATGGTAATGAACCCAAGGCACCATTTAGGCTCAATTCATGATTGTCCCAGTGACAGAGAAGGAATAGCAAGGAAGTAGAGGGATCAAGACAATTCCTATAAGAACAACTAATCTGCAGGGGGCAAAAAGAGATCTGGGGATGGGAAAACCAAACAATCAAAATGCTAGTTCTACTGCGAGGCTTTCTCCTTAAGCCAGAACCTACCTCAAGAAGAAAGTGCTCAGGACAGAAATAGAAGGCCACTTCAAGTGGGAGGCCATACCAAACGGGGTCAGTCCTCGGTCCTGAAAAGGAGCTGTAAGTCCAAATAAGAAAGTCACCTTGAAGACATGAAATGCTTCTTTTGAAACATTTACTCTAAGAAATAAGAACACCAATATGCTAATTTGTGTCTCAGAAAGATTCTGGAGGGCTTCTGAGTGAATGAGTCTGATAACAGAGTCAGCAGTGGAAGTTAAAAAAAAAAAAAACAGTTATTGGATGTGGCATGGATGACTGATTGTTCACCAAATGTTCATGATCCCCCTTCCATTATTATTCTCGGAAAATGTCTTCCACTTCACATTAGGGTAGGGCCCTATGAATAGTTCTTGCCGAAGGAATAGGAGTAAAAGTGAAGAGTCTGTCTCTCTTGGACTAAGGTCTTTGAGAAGCCAGTGTGCCTTCTCTATCAAACCTGTCTACTTTGGCAGAAAGGTCCTCGAAAATGGGAAAAAACTGGGACTCTGAACGTCAAGGAGCGAGGGAGAGGGGATGATGAACTTCTCTTGCTAAGAAGAATGTTGGAGTATGTTGGTGCAAATTGTTTGATGGCTGCAAGTTCCTTCCCTCCCAGGATCCATGCCCTGTTACAATGTGGCAGCGCCTTGGTGAGCTAGGGAAACTAAAGGGAACCCATGAAGGATGGCTTTTTTTGGTTCCTTTTCCTGCTTCTATTCTTACTAGGACCTGCATCCCCACCTTACACACTTCTTGGAGAGAATGTGTATCCTCCTTGCAATGGTCAAGGAATTAATGATTTGCTTGGAGTCTTCCAGCACAATGAGTGACCGGGCGAGGCTGTCCTGTACATTCTCCAGACCACAGACTCATCAAGGCCCTAGGGCTCAAGTGGCTTACACAGGACACCTAAACACTCGTCTTTGTTCCTGGGCGCCTGAGGGGACAGGTACACCACACCACAATTCTCAAGAAAAACCCCATACCCCAAGCAAAAACAAGACTCACTCTTCTTTCCTTTCAGAGTCTCCCAAACTCCATCTCAATCCGTACTCTATATCTTCAGTAAACTCTGCTCTTGCTTCCTTTCAGCTTGCATTTGATTTCTATCCTGCACAAAGCCGAGGATCCTCTTGGCTGATCATGCGGGACTGCCTCTGGGTCCTTGGACCCAGCCAGCCTGCATCATTGGGAAAGGAAAAACTCTATTTCCTCTCTCTACTTTCTTTACCAACTAGAGGAAAACTCTGTTTTTCCATACCGTACTGCACTCACACCAATACTTCGCTTCTGATACCAGATGTGTGGGTTTTTTCCCCACACCAAACAATTCTTCAATTCTCTGTGGACAACTGGGTAGTCTTTCTACCTGGAGTTAGCACCAGACCCCACAGGTTAAGGACTGGGTCCCACAAGGCCGCCTCCACTTCAGATGCCAATCACAAGTTCAAGTGGTCACCTGTGCTTTGGACCGACTGGCAGTAAATTGGGGGACCCCTGACCCCCTCCTTTAGTTCAGCAATGTGTTAGAATGGCTCATAGAACTCAGGAAAACAATTTACTAACTAGATTACCAGTTTATTAGAAAAGGATACAACTCAGCAACAGGCAGGTGTAAGAGATGCACAGCATGGGATATCGGGAAAGAGACATAAGCTGCTGTGTTCTCTCTGACACGCCCCCCTCCCGGTAAGGCCATGCTTCGCAACCTGAAGTGCTCCAGACCACTTTGGTTAGGATTCTTACAGAGGCTTCATTATGTAGGCATGATTGATTAAGTCCTTGGCTATTTAAGTCAATCACCAGCCCCACTCCCCTCCCCAGGGATTGGAGGGTGGATCTGAAATCTCCAACCCCCTAATCACGTGGTTGGTTCCCCTGGTAACCAGCCCCTACCCTGAGGCTATTCAGCACCTGCCCCCACCACCCCCACTACCCCCCCCCCCCCACAGCCACCACCATCTCATTAGCATCCAAAAAGACATATCACTTTGGAGATTCCAGGGGTTTTAGCTTTGGAACACAGATGAAGACAAAATACATATTTCTTATTATAAATCACAATGTCATACCTCCTATCCAGAGGAGATAGAATCTGGCCAGCCTTGTGACTTGTTTAGACCAACGGAAAGTGGCAGAAGTAACATGAGATAAGTTCTAGAGCCTGGCCTTGAGCTCTTGTCCTCAGCTATTGGAACATCCTCATCACCATGTAATGTGGCCTGGGTCAGCAGAGAGATAAGATGGAGAAAGACCCTGGAACAGCCAGGACCAAGGTCCCAGGCTGCATGAAGCCATCTGAGGTTCTCTTAGACCCTCAAGCAGCAGGTGAGCAGATAAAGACGATAGCCATGGGAGTGAGTCCAGGAGAGACCAGTAGAAGAGCCACAGAATGCAAAATGTAGAAAAAAACAACATTAAAAAATACAGTAGAGATAAAACAGACATCTTTGTGGTGCAAATTTCCAGAAACAATAGAGTGATATCTAGAGTATTTTGAGGGGAAAAGACTGTGACAAAGAAGTCTATAATTAAATAAGTGAGTTGTGTATATGAGGCTAAAAAACTTATACTGAGGGATGTAAGACATGGCATTATATCATTCATATATGCTTCCAGAAAATCATATATGGATAAAAATTAAAGACTTAATCAAGACAAACCAAATTTTTAAAATTTAAGAATGTGGAAGTTATGATAGAAAAGCTTCAGTGATACAAATAAAATGAGAGTTGTTTAAATAATTAAAATACGGTTTTAAAACCTAACATAGACATTAAAATTAATTCTTAAAAGAGAAGCTACATGATGAAAATGATAATAATTTGGTCAAAGTAAAAAATTATTATCAACAAAAATTAGGATATGAGGGAAAAGATATACACAAGTATGTTAAATTTCTTTTGCAATGGAAATACAGCATAATTCTCAACATCAATAATTAGAGAAAATATGTTCAAATTTTTTTAACTAAAGGGAAAAATACAGGCCAAATAAAAAATTGCATTTTTTATTTTTATCAGTGAAACTTTGAGCAATGTATCTCCACTCCAGTGATTTCTTAATAAATTATATATAAATGCATGTACCATTGTATGTACATGATTATGCACATACATTATAGAAAATACAGTAACAGAATCATGGAGAGGATAAGATAAACCTGAAATTAACACAATTTAAAATAAATTTTATTATATTTCTTAATAATACAATTTTTTTCTTTCCCTAAAGTAATAACTTTTATTGAGAGCAGAATGATTAAACTTGCTTTCAGTGTACTTGAAAATCTTGGTTCCACTTCTTGCCATATAGCAATTCAAATATGCAATTCTGGGTCCATTTTTACTTCAAACTTGGTTTGCATGACTAATAACTGAATAAGATCCTTCACAGAGATTAGACAAATTCAAGGCAGAGAAGTATGTCATTGGCCACACTGAATAATCACGGCACTTGTGTTCTATCCCCTCCACCAATTATGTAATTGTTATTGTTGAAATGTGGTAGTAAATTTCCACTTTCAATTGTTCTTGAAAAGGTATCAGTATGTGTTATATTTTTATGCTTCAACAAATGGGTTTAAAATTCTCTAAAACTATTAAACTGGATAAAAATTCTATTTCAAGTTTTTAAAGTGTGTTGATATGAGAGATTATTTTTTATACATGTAACATTTATATCGATTTCAGCAATGTATCAGATAACAATGGAAACACCAGGAAGCATTTCCAAACATCCGTTTTAAAAATGCTCTCTATTACCTCATAATGTGGCTGATGGTGAATTCCTGCCAGGAAAAGGGAAAGTATTACCTAGCCTATTTTTTGCAGGGGGGAAGAAGGGGGATTGAAGGGAGAGAGTTGTTACTATTGTTCTCTTGTGTTTGTGTTTGCATAATGGACATTACTTTTAACCTGCCTTTTTTTTTTTAGGAATCATTTTAAAGTTCTTGCCAATTTTGTGAATTACCATAGATAAAAGTAAAAGAATAACCTTTAAATCCACTTAACTTACCCTTAAACTGCAGTGAGTCAAGAAAAGTGAGCAAAATGTAAAAGTGTCACCATCATTCACTCGGACTTCTAGAAATCACTGTCTTATACCTCGCTCACTATGAATACAGAGTGGGTCTGCCTTACATGTGGACCTGAACAAAATGCCAGTATCAATGCATATTAAATATTAGTAAAGCTTAATATCTTTCTTGTTTTTAAATTTAAAAAGTAATATTATCTTCTGAGTTTCCAATGAATTATCTTGTATACCCACTGGAGTGTATGCATTCCACTTTGCAGAATAAAACTCTAATGAAATAAATCAGTACGGAAGCATAATGGAAAGAAGATCATAAAAATGAGACCAAACATATCAATTGGGACAATAAATATAAATGGTCAGAAATGAAAACCTAACAGGAAGAGACACCTCTAAACCCAAAGCATTAAATTATTTTAAAAGGTTAAACACGCAAAGACAGGGAAAAGCAGACTTATGTTTTAGCAAGTCCAAACAAAAAGGAATTAGGACTCAAAATACAAATTTCAGACAAAAGAGAATATGCAGCAAATAGCATTAAATAGGACAGGGAATATCCTTGCATACTGACAAAAAGCACAGTACACAGAGATTTCAAGAATAAAAATGCATTATATATTAGAAATACTAGGCAAAATGTCCAGAAACACAACTATCAGAGACTAAAATACCAACCCAGCCTTGGCCATTCAAGTAGATAAACACCAACCAAGGATATAGGCAATATGAATAATAAAGTTAATAAGTGAATATATACATAGTGATTTCAAGGGAAGAAACAATGTACCTTCATTCCAAGACCTTATGGAATATTTGCATGTATAGATCATATATTTGGCTGCAAAAATAAAGCCATGATAAATTCCCAAAAGTAGAAATTACACAGGTCATGTTCTCAGGGCACACTGCAATTTAGGTGTAGAAATTAGTAACTTACATGGTCTCACTGGCTTCTTACTATAAGCCAGTCTCTCTAAACCATAAACTTTCTACCAAAATAACATAGAAACTACTGTGATCTAGGAATATATAAACTTACTATGCTCTTAGGATATTCTGCTTCTAACTTTATGGAAAAAGGTAATTTAAAGCTTAGTCCACTTCAGAATTGAAGAAATACATGTATATTGTAAGGAATTCTGACAATCAATAAAAGTACAAAAATAAAGAAAGAAAGAAAAAGAAGAAGGTAAAAATCATGTATAAGTACATCACCCAGAGATATTTTTGATTTAACCACTCCAGGTTTTTTCCTACATATATATTCATTAACACACTCACACTCACACAAACACCCACATACTTTTTTCCCCACAAAATAGAGTCATAGTGTAAATTTATAATTTTCTATTCATTAACTAATGTATCACAGGCATATTTCCATGCCAATAAAGGACAGTCTACACTGCTGTCTTTAAAAACAGTGATTTTCCCCAGTGCATGCATATGCCAGGAGTTAGTTCATCAATCCTCTGCTGAACTCTTTCTGTACTCATTGATCTATTAATACTTGACCACATTGCTTACATGTGTTCCAATTTGTCATCTGATGGTGTTAATTTTCTGTGGATTTTTTCTATTGTTGTTTGGTTGATTTAATTTTTAATATTTTGTATTGTTGTTGGTTTGGTTTGGTTTTGCTAAAATATTTTAATTTTTATATAGTCAAATCTATCCTTTTTTTCTTTTATAATTTCTGATTTTAATGTCATTTAAAAATGCCTTACATATCTCCAAATTATAGGAAGTTTTTTTTTTTAAAGATTTTATTTATTTGACAGAGAGAAACACAGCGAGAGAGAGAACACAAGCAGGGGGAGCGGGAGAGGGAGAAGCAGGCTTCCCGCTGAGCAGGGAGCCCGATGCGGGACTCGATCCCAGGACTCCAGGATCATGACCTGAGCCAAAGGCAGTTGCGTAATCAACTGAGCCACCCAGGCGCCCTCTTTTTTTTTTTTTTTTAAAGATTTTATTTATTTATTTGACAGAGAGAATACAAGTAGGCAGAGAGGGAGAAGCAGGCTTCCCTCAGAGCAAGGAGCCCGATGCGGGGCTCGATCCCAGGACCCTGGGATCATGACCTGAGCCGAAGGCAGACGCTTAACGACTGAGCCACCCAGGCGCCCCAGGAAGATTTTCTTTTTATATTTTGGTTTTAAATATACTTTTTAAACTTCAATCCATTTGAAATGTGTTTGGGTGTAAGGCATGAGGCTGTGAGACAGTAAAACATAATAGTTCATAGCATGAACCCAGAGTCTAGACTGCTTGGTTTCCAATGCCAGCGCTACTCCTGACTACTTATGTGATCTTGGATGAATTACTTAGCCCCTGTGTCTCAATTTCCTCATCTGTAAAATAGTGATAATAATGGTATCTACTTATGGAATTCCTGTGAAAATTTAAAATGTTAATTGGTATAGAATATGCAGAGCTAGCCTAACACAGCACTGGCTACCATTTCACTAAATAATCTCTGCTCTTACTCCTAATTTGAAATCTCTATCTCTTACTAAAATCTAGTATACTATCCATCTGTCTGATCCTATCCCTGTACCAACACTTTTTTTGTTTTAAAGATTTTCTTTATTTATTTGACAGAGAGAAAGAGAGAAGAGAGAGCACAAGCAGGGGGAGCAGCAGAGGGAGAGGGAGAAGCAGGCTCCCCGCTGAGCAGGGAGCCTAATGTGGGGCTTGATCCCAGGACCCCGGGATCATGACACAAGCTGAAGGCAGACGCCCAACCGACTGAGCCACCCAGGCGCCCCGACACTTTTGAAATTACTCTACCTTTATAAACATATAAACATGCTTTCATACATCTGTAGTAGGTGCACCTTCATCATTCTTCTTTTCCAAAGTGTTCTTGATTCACTCTACCCTGATACTTGCCTAGGTGAACTTGAAAATATCTCACCAGATTCTAGAAATAATTCCATTGGAATTTTAATTGGAATTGAGTTGAATTTATGGATCGATTTAGTAATAATTAGCCTCTTTACATCAAAAAATTTTAATGACAAATAGTTTACATTTTCCAAAAATATACATTGCCTCCATTTAACAGACAAACAAGGCTCAAAAAAGCTCAGGAGCTCACAGAGGAAACAGGTGCTAGAGTCAAGATTTATATCTGGATCTCAGTTGTCATCTAGATGAATGTGTAAATTAGTTATGTGATTTATGATAGTTAATTTGAATAAAAATATATTCAAATATAATTTTAGAGATTAATTTTTTTTACCAACATGTCCACATTTTCATGTTTTCCTAGCCATTCTTTTTCTATTTCATGGTGTGCATTCCAAAAGCAACATGTAATCTTGGATGTCAATAAATTCTACAAGCAGTGGCAATGTTCTCTTCCCACAGCATGACTGTAAGCAGAGAAATCTCATTAAATGCTGACACTTCTTTTTAGTAGACCTAGAGACAATATGCAAATGTGTATGAGTTTTTTCCTAGCTATAAAAGGTACTTTTAATAAAAGAATTTTTCAGTGTTGTGAGTTTTTTCACTGCTGCAAAAGCCTTTGACCACTTACTGTTTGCTAGCATTTATATAGGTCCTGGGGTAAAGAAATGAATAAGAAGATACAGTCTCCTGCCTCAAGAACTGTAGTTAAGTGGTTAGATATATACAAATAACTTAAATACACTTGGATATTATTGTACTTCAGTTCTTAGAAATATGGACAAGATAGAGGGAAGACTCATGGAGCCGAAGAGTAGAGAACTCTCTGGGGCCCATTGGGGATGTGCTCTTACCTGGGTCTTGATGGATGAGTAGGCATTTATCACTGGTTAATAGGAGAAAGGGAAATCTAGGAAGAGAGAAAAACATGAAGAAAAGTTTTGAGGTCAGAAAACAGTTTATATTTTTGAAACTGCACGTGATTTCATATGCTGACCATTCAGTATAATTTCCATCCCCAAAAAGATGTCTTAGAACTTCGGTATATGAAGACTTAATCAGACTCCTGTCACCCAATTGGCCATTCCTTTTTTCAAGGTCACTTTTCATACCACCAAGTGCTAAACATCTTATCTCTCTTCTGACTTGATACTTCCCTAATTTCTTCTTTTATAGTTTGGAAACAGCAAAAGCAGAAGAATTCATAAACATCTTCCAGCTTCTCTTTTGCTGGGGTGAGAATTTGACTAAGTCTTACCCGTTTGTACTCGTCAATTGAAAAGTATGGTTTATGTTATGTGAAATCAACACATCCCTTGTTAGAGTAACAGCCACCTGTATTTTGTTTGGGAGCCTATACAATCCCCAGTTCTCAGTGTTTTGTGAAGCTGGATGCAGGGCCTGGGTCTCTGCATCATCTCTCTGAGGAGATGGCAGGTTGAAGAAAATATCTAGGTTTGGAGAGTGAAGTTAGGTTCCAGTCCCAGCATGGCTATTTGTTCTGTGTGTGATCTTGGGTAGTCATTTGTCTTTCTGAGCTTTGGGTTCCTCAGCTAGAAAAATAAATGTCATTGGATTTGCTTACTTGGGTCTCTGTGAGGAACAAAAATGAATTATGCACATGAAAAGTCCAGGTAAACTCTCAACTTCTTGAGGATGTCTTAAAGCCTGAGGAAAATAAAATCCTATGAGTGAAAAAATTGGCTGACCTCCCGCTCAGTAAAAATTGCCAGTCTTTGAGTAGATTTGATTCTATCACATTGGTAAATCAGTTTATGAAACTCAGCTGCAACACATACCACATGGTATAAATCACAATTCCTGGGCAGCAAATGTTCCTAAATTGTGTCCATGATGATTTTATAATTAGGAACAACACATGTGGGAAGCAGAGTCTAAGTACCTAACAATTGCTCAAAAACCCTTGCAGAAATCCACGAATGGGTAGATCCAAAAAGACAAGAGTAGGGACGTGAGGATATTTCATTGCAAGGGTTTGTCTTCTGTCTATGCTGATGAGAGGCATCGGGGGCATTTCTGACTCTGTAGCTCTCCACCTTTCTCTCCTTTTCTGCTTCCTTTTGCTTCTCTTATGCCACTAGTATGGCAAACACCATGGGCTTCATTCCCATGCTTATTCTGGCAGGCTGGCCATGCTCATACCTCCAGTCCTATGCACTGATGGTCCTAGCCAGAGCCGCAAGGCAAGAAAAAGAAGCAAAAGTTCTACAGGTTGCAAAAAGAAGTCACATTTTCTTTTATTTACAGAAGCCATGATTGTTTATCTAGAGAATTTTAAGGACTCTTTCAAAAAAAAAAAAAACCTACTAGAACAGAGAAATGAATTTACCATGGTGACAGGATATCAGGTTGATATATAAAAATGATTGTATTTAATTATATTTCTTTTTTTAAGATTTTATACAGAGAAAGAGGGGGACAGAGAGAGAGAGAGCACAAGCAAGGGGAGCGGCAGGCACAGAGAGAGGGAGAGGCAGGCTCCCCACAGAGCAAGGAGCCCGATGTGGGACTTGATCCCAGGATACTGGGACCATGACCTGAGCCCAAGGCAGATGTTTAACCGATGAGCCACCAAGGCGCTCCTAAATAATTTTATTTCTATATAATGACAACAAGCAATTAGAAATTTACAATAGCAGGGGTGCCTGGGTGGCTCAGTTGTTTAGCGTCTGCCTTTGGCTCGGGTCATGGTCCCAGGGTCCTGGGATCGAGCCCCGCATCGGGCTCCCTGCTCAGCGGGAAGACTGCTTCTCCCTCTCCCACTCCCCCTGCTTGTGTTCCCTCTCTCACTGTGTCTCTGTCAAATAAAATCTTTAAAAAAAAAAAAGAAATTTACAATAGCATCAAATATATAACATACTTAGAATTAAATTCATTTTAAAAAAAGAAATTTGGGGTGGTGAAAGAACTGTTCAACATTTTGATTGCACAAGTGTTTGTATTTGTTAAAACTTTTTAAGCTTTATACTTAAAATCTGCATTTCATTTTATGTGATTTCACCTTAAAAAAAAAAAACAGATTGCTGGATTTTTTTTTTTTTGAAAGATATCTCTAAGACATTATGGTAAGTAAAAGAAGCCAGACACGCAAGGTCACATCATGAATAACTGCATTTGCATGAAATGCCCAGAATAGTTAACTCCATAGTGACCAGGCAGACTCATGATTGCCAGGAGCTGGGGAAAGAAGAGAATGGCAGATTCTGCTTAATGGGTACAGGTTTTTACTTCGGAGCAATGGAAACGATTTCAAACTAGACAGAGGTGGTAGTTGCACAACACTGTGAATGCTACTAAAAGCCACTGATTTGTTCAGTGAACATGGTTAACTCCATGTTATGTGAATTTCACCTCAATAAGTTATTTACAAACAAACATAAAAACGATGTTGGATTAGGATCAGAAAGTAGACTGAGTGTGCTTGAGACCTGGAGTGGGTGACCTGCCCGCTCTGAGCCTCAGTGCTCAGAGCTACAGCCTCAGGCATTTGCAGGGTGCCTGGCCTTGTGCTCCAGGTGCTCTACATGTTTTTCCTCATCTGATGGCCATTTACAGATGAAGAGACCAAGCTTAGAGAAGCTGAAAAATTTGCATCTCGTCTGTATTACAACAAAGCTGGATTCTCTATCTCCCATCTCCTGAAGTTCTAGCTTTTCCAGGATCAGATCAGCAGACCCCCTTACCTGCCCCCCCCCCCCCCCCAGCATCCTCCCAGGGCTAGGGAATGAAGTGGATCTCTGAGACCTAACCAGACATGGGAGCTCTAAAGGGCCTTGGAACAATCAATCAAGTCCAGACACTCAAACCTTGGGCCTAATATCAAATACTTCCAACCATCCCTGGCTACAGGCTTTATCACTGTGAAGTCCCAAGTACCTACCCTTTCTGGAAATTAGAGCAAAGAGGGAATTCTTCAAGTGCTTTCTCTGTGATTATATGCAGAAATGAGCACTCTATACTAACTAGCACATTTTATTCCTTTGAGTGCCCTTTTATTTTCTATTGAGTGGCTTGTGTGCAAATTGCAATTTGAGTTCTTTCTTCCCAAGCTTCTGCAGTTTTCCAGTGTGCAGCTTACTTATTATTCCCTGCAATGTCATAATAACAGGTTAAACTCAAGTTCTTGCAGGGTTAGTGCCAAGATGAGATTTTTTTTAAATCGTATCTAAATTACTTCATGAAATAATATTCCTATCTGCCTCCAAGCTGCTGTCAAGGTTGAGGCCAAAAGCTGTGCTAGGAACAGAGCAAACTGAACCAGGGGTCCCCAGGGAAATAGCAGAGTAAAATCCAGCTCTGGGGAGAGCCCTCAGTAGACAACATCTTATTTCATATTTTCCTCTCAATGGTATAGGTGTTACCCTTGCAAAGTATATTTCCTAATCAGATTCTGATTCTATATGGATTAAATCCCCCAAACCATGTACCCCTGGCTTTCATCTAGACTTTGATTGTGATAAAGATGAAATAAGAAGAAAACATCTCAGTTTTCTTAGACTAAGAATCCTGACCCTTAATATAAAATTTTGTCATTCATTTATTAGGCAAACATTCTCTGAATGCCTGCTAAGGTACAAGCACTGGATATAAACATATGCATGGAAAACATTATCTCGCCGCCCTACAGAAAGTCACTCTCTAATGGGAGTGGTAACCATAAGAACAGATTATTACAGTACAAAGTGATAGGAGGTATTATTGTCAAAAGGTGGATTAGTGATGCTTTGAGGGTCAGTGCTATATTATCCTTTCTATTCTCATTTGTTTATTCATTCTTCATTCACTCAGCAAACCTTTACCAAGTAATCAGAGTATGCAATGAATGTAATGAATAACAATTCATTACTCTGGGGTCCACAAAAATGAATTGAATAGTCTCTTCAACAAATGGTGTGGGGGAAACTGGACAGCAACATACAAAAGAATGAAACTGGACCACTTTCTTATATCATACACAAAAATAAACAAAATGGATTAAGGACCTCAATGTGAGACCTAAAACTATAAAAATTCTAGAACAGAGCACAGGCAGTAATTTCTCTGACATTGGTCATAGCAACATCTTTCTAGATATGATTCCTGAGGCAAGGGAAACAAAAGCAAAAATAAATTATTAGGACTACATCCAAATCAAAAGGTTCTGCTCAGCAAAGGAAATAATCAACAAAACTGAAAGACAACCTACTGAATGAGAGAGGTATTTGTAAATGACATATCCAATAAAGGGTTAGTATCCAAAATATATAAAGAACCTATACAACTCAACAAAAAAAACCCCAAATAATCCAATTAAAAATGGGTAGAAGACATGAACAGACATTTCTCCACAGAAGACATACAGATGGCCAACAGACACAAGAAAAGATGCTCAACATCACTTATCATCAGGGAAATGCAAATCAAAACCACAAGGAGATATCACCTCACACTTGTCAGAATGGCTAAAATAAAAAACTCAAGAAACAACCAGTGTTGTGGCACCTGGGTAGCTCAGTCAGTTAAGTGTCTACCTTCGGCTCAGGTCATGATCCCAGGTCCTGGGATCGAGCCCCAGGTCAGGCTCTCCACTCAGCGGCAGGTCTGCTTCTCCCTCTCCCTGTGTGATCTGTCTCATCTTCTCTCTCAAATAAATAAAACCTCAAAAAAGAAAGAGAGAGAGAGAGAAAAGAAACAACCAGTGTTGGCGAGGATGTGGAGAAAAAGGAACCACTGTCCAATATTGATGGGAATGCAAACTAGTGCAGCCACTGTGGAAGACAGTATGGAGGTTCCTCAAAACATTAAAAATAGAATTAAAGGTAAAAATTAAATAAAAATTAAAATTAAAAAATTAAAAATAGAATTACCATATAATCCAGTAATCATTCTACTGGGTTACCCAAAGAATACAAAAACACTAATTCAAAAGGATGCATGCACCCCTATGTTTATTGGAGCATTATTTTCAACAGCCAAACTATGGAAGCAACCCAAGTGTCTGATAGATGAATGGATAAAGAAGGTGTAATATATATATATATGAACATAAAAAAGAACAAAATCTTGCCATTTGCAACAACGTGATGGATCTACAGCGTATAATGCTAAGCAAAATAAACCAGTCACAGAAAGACAAATACTACATGATTTCACTCAGATGTGGAATTTAAGAAACAAAACAAATGAACAAAGGAAAAAAGAGAGAGAGACAAATCAAGAAACAGACTCTTAACTATAGAGACCAAACTGACGGTCACCAGAGGGGAGGTGGGTGGGGGGATGGGTGAAATAAGTGATGGGGATTAATAGTACGCTATCATCATGAGCACTGAGTAAGGTACGCAATTGTTGAATCATTATATTGTACATCTGAAACTAATATAACACTGTATGTTAACTCTACTGGAATTAAAATTAAAAATGAATTGGATAAAATTGTGTGCACAGTGCACACAGTTTGTATTGACTTATTGGAGGAACAGTGCATGTGCTAGGTATTTTCTGTTGCCCCTCCAGACCTGTTATTCACCTATTCCACTCTTCTCTGTGATGCACAAAGTTCACCTTTGGTGGACTTCAACACTGATAAACTTTCCTCCACAATGTGTTTTCCATAGACATACCACTCTACCAGTTGAATTTCTCGATCAATATTCTTCTAGCATAGCAACACTAGACACATTTTCTGCAAGGTCTTTTCCACGTGCATCACAATAGAGATATTTCTTAATTAATCAGGTTTTTTCCTCCTGTATTAAAGTTTACAAATTCTACCTTCTGCCATCGCAAACTGTTGTTGTTGTTGTTGAGGTTATTTTACGAAGTCCATTTTTTTTTAAACTGAAAATTCTGCAGATAAACACCTCATTAGGGTAATCTTTTATCAATTTCTAATCAATAAGTTTAAATATATGTGTATTAGCTATTATCAATATTACTTTATGTTGACTATCTCTACATATAATACTTAGTTGTGATCTCATTACTTAAAAATAAAATTAATATTTTTTAATTCTTTAACTTCAGAAGAACTTTTCATTTTACCCCAGTAGGATTAAAATGGCCATGTCAAAACAATGAAGTCAAAATATTTTGCTCTACACTGGACAGCTTCTTGTATTTATACATCTATAAAAGCACTGAGCATAGGATATTGAGATTCATGTCTGCCTCCCTCTTGAAAACACAAACTCCTTAAGGGCAGAAATTAAGTATTATTCACCTCTAGGAGGCCAACGCCTTGCCCAGCCTGCCCCAAATGGTGTTGAGTGAATGTTGGTTGACTATAGAGTCGTAAGGGTTTTTGTTTTTGTTTTTGTTTTTAATTGTCTTTGTATACTCTTCTGTATGTATGACTTTCCAGGTGTTTCATCTAAAGAAGTAACCAGTTTAGTGTTGTCAACATTCATAGATGTGGGGAATCCTGAAGCACAGCCCTCGTATTTACTTACTTTGATTATCTCTGTTCCTACTCTTGTCACCATTCATGCTCAATTCTCCACACCCCTTCCTAAACCCTGACCATTGGGTAAAAATATTCAAAGTCTCACACACCAGTCCTCCAGCCTTTGATCTATCATTCCTGGGGTTAGCTTCTAGTCAGCCAGGATCTGCAACAGGAGCTAAAGGGAAATGGGTTGAAGAGGAGGGGGGAAGAGGGAGCCGGGGAGGAAGCAAGGGGAGAAATGTTGTGCTAGTGTGCGTTCATTAGTCTGTTTATTGAAACTCCCTGGAGGCAGTGGATTCATTTATTTTATTCACTATTATGGAGCCAGCTTCTAGAACACTGCCTTACACATAGTAAGTGCTCAATAAACATTTTTAAAAATGGATGGGAGAGACCTGATAAAGGACACTTGGACTTACTGAGAATCTACTATTTGATAGGTTCAGTGCTAACGGCTTTCACGCATGATCTCACTTTAAATGTAATCCTTGAACAATGAGGTAGGTCATCTTACCCCTGTTTTACAGAGAAGGACACTGAGCCCTTACCACTATGAACATCACGGAGTAAAAGATTTGTCAGAGGGAAAGGGAACTCAGCGATGATCTAAGGCAACCACTCATTTTACTGATGGAGAACACCCAGATGGCTGAAGTGACTCTGTCAAGGTCTCACAGAGGTTAGGGTGGGAGGTTGAACCTGAACTCAGATCTCCCACCTCAGTCGAGAACCTCCCTGTTCTGCTCTGATGCCTCTTGCTGTTCTTATCACTGCCACATGTCCAGGATTGGAAACCACCAGCCATATTGTGTTCAACCCCAAAGAGAACTAATTCTAAGTGTTCTTTGACTCATGTTCCACAATCACCCACTACGTCACCATCTGACCACCACCAACTCCATGAATTTTGTTTGTCTACCAGGGTGGCCCTGCATGCAGCTCTTGGCCCTTTAAGCCCCTAGCCTTGTATATGGACCTGAAAACTGTGGAATTTCTATACTTGGCAGGGAAACATTTACCAAAGAACAGAACATGCTCTTTTTCTTGTTTTAACTTGACTCTATTGTTCACCAAATATATTTTTCTTTCTATGAAGTATAACTGAACAGTTTATGACAGGAATTAACATTTAAACCTGTAATATAAAGATCTCTCTTTGTCTCTGTATCCTACTACTTCCAAAGCATCATCTCAAAGTGCTTTCTAAAATACAAATCTCATCATGTCGTCCCCCGCCCCTTGCTTATAACCCTGGAATGTTACAGAATGAAGTACCAAACTGATCAACATGGTAAAACCTGGCCCCAACCTAGCAGCCCGATATTTCCATCTGACACCACATCGTCTCTCCTTCCACAGTACCTAACTCATTTCTCAACAAGACAGGCTGTTGCTTCACAAGGATTACTCTTGTGCCTTTTCTCAAGATCTCTTACTCACACTTCAAGACCCAGTATAGAGGTTCTATCCCCTGGGAAGCATCAAGACCTTTCCAGATAGAGCTAGTCATGTCTTTCTTTCATTAGAATACTGATCACACTGAAACCTAGTTATCTGATTCCTTATCCTTCTACCTCATTGGACTGTGAGCTCTTCAAAGCAGGAGACTATGTCTTATATTTACTTATCATGCCAGTAATTAGCAGAGTACCTGCAAAAGAGTAGGAGTCAAAAAAAAAAAAAAACCTCATCAAATGGACATTTACTGTGTTCAAAGCACTGGGCTAATTGCCACGAGGAATGCAAAAATGGTTATCAAAGTCTATCCTTAAGAAACCTGCTCTTCAGGGGGCGCCTGCATGGCTCAGTCAGTTAAGCATCTGACTCTTGATTTCAGCTCAGGTCATCATCTCAGGGTTCTGAGATCCAAACCTGGAGGCGGGCTCTGAGCTCAGCAGGGAGTCTGCTTCTTTCCCGCTCCCTCTGCCCAGCCCCCTGCTCAAGCTCTCTCTCCTTCTCTCTCTCTGTCTCTCTCTAAAATAAATAAATAAATCTTAAAAAAATAACAACAAAAAGGAAACCTGCTCTTCATTAGGACAGCTACTACCCACATTAATTTATAGACTATGTGCACAAATACATTTTGGTGACAAATTTTGATGGCACCTGCTGGAATTAAATTATATCTATGGTGATTGCCTCTTTCATTTGATCACTCTTCAGGATCCGTTGAGAATTTTTACCATTCTGATTGTCCTCTCTTATATACTCATGAGGCAAAGCACTGTGTGTGTTCCAACCCACACAAAATCACACTTTGATACTGCTTGATTTTTCTCTGTACCACTTTTCTGAAACAGTATATATTCGCAGTTGAGGTAAAATTAAATATACACACTGATCACAATTTGACATAACACCTGACATGGGTTTATGGTACATCTGGGTGTTAAGACATGCCAAATGAGCAATGCTGACCTATCCAGGTGGCTGTCATATGCATTTAGTCTTTAACCTAGAATGCATCCTATAGACATTTAAAGATGTTAAAGGTCTAAAATATAGAGAAAAAGCAAACAGGAGGATCAAGGAAGGCTGAACAGAAAAGAGAATGTCTGAATCTAATGCAAACATGGAACTTACTTTTAAACCCTGTAAGTAATTTAGAAATTTTCTCTGAGTCACTTTTTGGCATTTCAGTAAGAAAGGTAACCATCACGGAAGATTTCAACCAGAGCAATCTGGTGACGGAATGCATGCAAAACAAAATGAAAGTCAACCCAGGAATATGATTAAATAGCATGTGAGGGAATTTTTTGAGTAGTCCAGGTCTGGCCACAAGCTTTTACCTTAAAGTTGCATTCTGTGCTTGGTAAGATAAAAATCACAAGACTGATCCCAGTTGAGGGTGATAGCAATGAATAACAAAAATGTTTTGGGGGCAGAAAATATTTCCTTCCCAAAACCCATCACCCCAGTCTAACTATGAGGAAAACATCAGACAAATGAGGGACATTCTATCTAACCAGTACTCCTTGAAACTGTCAAGGTCATGAAAAACATGAAAGTCTGAGAAATTATAACATACCAGAGGAGGCAGAAGAGACATGACAATTAAATGTAACATGGGATCCTGGATGGGATCCTGGAACAGAACAAGGATATTAGGGAAAACCTAGTGAAATCATATGTAAAATGATTTATGAAAATAAATGTTGCATTTATAGTAACACAGTAATTAATGGTGAATAGTAATGTACCAGTTTTGGTTTCTTTTTGGTGCCAAGTGTACCATAGTGATGTCAACGATCAGGAAAACTGCATGAGTCGTATACAAAATTCTCTGTGCCATTTTCATGACTTTTCTGTAAATTTAAAACTATTCTAATTTTTTAAATAAGTTTATTAAAAACAAATTGCTGCCAGCCTTTTGAAACCAGCTCCGTGGTATGATCATCTTCCAAAAGACAGATTTGCAAGGGAGAGAAACCGTAATGGGCTGGTGAAAAATCACAAGTTCAAATCCCTCCTAGGACCTTAGCAGTTGAATGACCTTAAAATTCTATGAGCCTCCATTTTCCCCCATATAAAACACAGAATTAGCAATACCTGTCCTGCCTACCTACTTCCAAATAAAGGGGGGAAAGAGGAAGAAGTACATTTTAAGTGCCAAGTCTGCCAGGCTGCCCACTTGCATATCTATATCTTATTTAATCTTTACAATAAGAGCAGACCCTATAAAGCCCATTTTGCAGACTCAAAGGCTCAAAGAGACTATGTGACTTGTCTAAGGTCATATTAGGAAGAAGTATTAAAGCCAGATTCTGAACAGAGGGTCTCTCTTCCCTAAGTTGCTTCCCACTGTCTTCCATTTCTCCAGGCCACCTTCTGTGGAAATTCTTTCTAAACTGCCACACAGCTCTGTGTCCCTGCCTGAACACTGCTTCCAACACAAATGTCTCAGAGCCCAATCAAAGGCCCAAGCACAAATGTTAGAAAGGGTCTTTCACCATTTGCTAGTATTGAATAAAGAGCTCCCCAATGGGGCAAGGAGTACTTAAGCAGCCTTCCAAGGCACCATGAGCCTGTGCCTCCTATGAGCTCTCATGTTCCTCTTCTTGGTCTTTGGGGCTGCCCTGGGGAGTGCTCAGCCTGCCTTTTGGCAGCTTCACAGACTCCTTCTTTCTGCTGCAGAGTGCTTCATATCAGGGGTGTCCAGGGCTGGAGCCTGAAAGGCTTATTGGTAATGCGATGCGATAATAGTGTATCGAATTCAAATTGCCACTTCTGCCAAATGGAATTTAATTAAGCACAAAAATGGGTTACTGCAATGAAATGCACATGTGTTCTTTAAAGTCATGCGTGCCTTTGGGTATTTGGAAAATACCCTAAATGCATGTTATTACAGGAATCTTGTTATCAGCCAGAATGAAGGCTTTAGATCCTAGGTATATGTTTTGAAATATGTGAGCATCTTGGAACCTCGGTGTTAATGTGTCAGTTTATCTGCATGAGATAAGCTGCATTTTGTGCCCAGGCCAAGACATAATCTTCCCCCTCACTAATCAAGATACAATGGACTTTTCTAGTTTAAAGTTTCAGCTTTGCTTGCAAATCCAGACCAAGCTCTCCAAAGTTCTAGGCAACTAAGCGTGTTGCTTTTATTATTTTCACATTTAATAAGGGCATTAATTACCTCTGAACACAAGCATTTGTTATCATGGGTTCATAAAAAATCATGAATTGTCTAATCCAGGGGGCTACTATCGGTCATTTAAGTCAATCTCTTTTTATAAATGAGGAAACTGAGGCCCAGAAGGGTAACTAGCCCAAGATGGCACAATGAATCAATGGCAGAGCTGAGTCCATACATAACTCAGGCCCCAGACTGGGGGCACCCAGCTCACAAAGACATCCAGTTTGAGACCGGGTGACCCATTAGATTACTCTATATGCGACAGAGTCTCTTTTAAAAGTCGTGCATCCAGTGGAAGATGAATCATATGAATCTAACTCGGAGGAAATATGAAATGTATCCCAGATGAGAAAATTTTTTTATTTAAAATGAGCAGATACATTGAATTCTCCAAAACTATCAGTGTGGTAAAAGACAAAGGATAGGAACTGTTTTTTGATGAGAGGAGACTAGAGACATGACAACGAAATGCATTACCTGATGCATCTGCACTAAAGGAGATGATGCTGGAAAGGACATTCTAGTGTCGACCAATAATCAAAATATAGACCATACACTAGATAAACGTACTGTGTCACTGTTAAACTTATTGAGGTTGATACCTGCACTGTGCTCATAGAGGAGACTATCTTTCTTCCTGGGAAATGGACAGCAATTTAAGGATAAATGAACAAGACATGCAACTTACTCTTAATTTGGTCATAAAAAATTTAGAGTTTATATAGACAGATAAAACAAATAGGGCAAAATGTGAGCAATAGATGAATCTGGGTATAGGCTATAAGAGTGTTCTTTGCTCTATTTTGGTAAGTTTGAAATTCTTCCAAATAAAAAGTAAAAAAAAAAAAAATTAAGCTTTGCAAATGATGACAACCAGCACCACAAAATTATAGCCACTCCCCATTCAAAAGCAAAAGAGGGCATTTTAAGAACATCTACAAAAATATAGTCATGACATCCTTCGTGCATATTTACTACAAAACCAAAATCCTGATAATGAAACAATGAGCAGAGTCACCTCAGAAGGCCTCCCAACTTGGTGTTTATGTCTTGATGTGGCACTGGCACTCTCCCTTCTAGGAGTGCTGCCATCCACCCATTTTGTTGTGATCTTTTGTGATGAAAAGAAATTTCCTATTATCCTAAAACTTCAATGAGAAAATTGATACCTATCGAATGCAGCAAAATCATTAACCCACACATTTTTCCTTTAAAAAAGCGAAAAAGCGATAGGTTACATTTCTGGATATGAACATGAACATGGTCACATCAGGCCATGTTAAGGGTCCTAGTTCTAACAAGGGAAGACAATAACCATTTCCCTGATGGCTTGAACAATTGGCTTCATGACAGAGCTGGACTGACAAAGGCAGTGCAAAGGCAATAATGACACTCGCCCAGAATAGCAGTGCCTGCCCATCCCACTGGAAAGCAAGGCCTCTCCTCCAAATTTGCCATCGACTCTGGGCAGTGCCTGTCCGTTGCCTGCTTCATGAGTCCATATCAATACTCACTGTCTACACAAACTATGGGCTTTGGAGTGCCCCGAGGATAAAAGCAAATTCTGGCCACCACTCCATATCCTTGGATCCTTGAAGAACGTACTAACTGATGTTTTCTGTTAACGACAGGGCAGCTTTACTAAGTCATTCACAGATAAACCTGTATCAGCAGATCTTGCCCAGTACGTTTGGCGATCCTGGCATCTGCTTTGTTCTGGAGAAGGAACTAACAGAAGGAACTGGGTCCTGCCCTCAGGGAGCTTGTAATCACATCGAAATCACAGAGCATGTAAGGCAACCACAGTCAGCCACGAGGCCATGCCCCACAGAGCCCAGGATCCTCTTTGCACAAAAAAGGATTGTTCCATGCAGTGACCCTGGCACAGAAGGCCCCTGCAAAGCAATGTTTCTATCATGTTGATTAGCCACCTATGATTAGCAATCCAATGTGCCATCGTCTTTCTTATCTTCTGGACTTCGTACATACTGTTCCTTATATTTAAACATTATCTTCCACCCCATCCACACCACCCAACATCCCACCTTCCCACCACCAGCCCACTTCCCTTTCTTTGGTTAACTCCTACAACTTCTGGCTTGGATGTCATCAGCCCTGGAAAGTTTCCCTGACCCTTTTCCTCTTGACCTGGGTTAAAGGTCTTTTCTGTGTTCTCCCACCGGGCCATTCACTGAGCCATTATATCCCTCATCACATTGCATAGCAAGGTGGTTATAAGGGAGACTTTAGAGCCAGATCACTTGGGTGCAGATGCTGGGTCCACCACTTACAGGCTTTGAGACCTAGATCAAGTTAGTCAAGTGCATAGCCCCTCTGTAATTCCTATGGCATATTATCTCATTGAAGTTCAATTCCCTATGCCCGCTTGCCCTTACTTTACAGATGAGAAAACTGAGTCTTTGAGAGGTTACATAAGTCACCCTGTGTAACGCACCTGGGAAGCAGAGATTCAAAGCCAAGTCTTGGAGGATGTTAAAGACAACAGTATTAAGCACCATCCCAAACTTTCTCAATCAAGTGATACTAAAAGTTCTGCTACTGTCAGGGAGGACTCTGAGTAGAAGGAGTTGGGGTCAGGCAAAAGTTCCAAGAGATTTTGAACTGAGAACCTACCCCTGGGACTGTCTTCCAGGGAGGGAAACTCCAGGTGAGAATTCTAAGAAACTGTCTGAGAGCCGTTTAGTTTTAACATCACATTTAGTGACACACGGCCCAATTTTTTCCACCTCTATTTTCATTTTCGTTAGAAGTAGCAGAGAGAGAGAGAGAGAGAGATGAATCACCCTGACAGAGGACCCTGATCCCTCCAAGGAGCTTGGAATAGTTCACCATTTCCTAGAGAACAGAAATGATAGGAGTTACACAGAAATCCATGGGATTTATAGTTGAAGTATAAGGTGGTAAAGCACAGAGCTTAAAATCATGGGTTTGGGAATCAGACAGAGCTAACCCAGCCACTTCATAGCTGTGTGACCTTGGGAAAGAAAACAGGAATTCAAGTTCTCTCCAAACAGAGTTAAGCTGAATATTCCAAGTCAAATGGCTGTGTCAGCCAGATAATCAAAACAGGGGGAAACGAGGAGTGCAAAGAAGAAGAGATGGTGTGTGTAAAGACAGTCTGCCCTGTCCATGTGGTAACACCTCTAAATGGTGTGGGAAGAACCCCACTCCTGTTCATCACGATGCATCCACTTCTACTTCACAGCTGACCCAACTCCTTTGCTGGCAGACATGTTGCTATAATTTCATCTTGGCTGTTTGTTTAGAGGTTTTCCAGGGCCAAATTTTGATTTTGAGGTTAAATGATCCTTTAAAAATCATGTCCAGATGCCCTAACTTGTGCAGCAACTCAAAGGAAGTTTTTAGTGTCGTAGGCATCTCTAGTTAAATGCCAGGGTCTCCTTTCCAAAGACTTTCTTCCACCAATAATACATCTGTAGAGAGCTATAATTTAATCATATTCATTTTCTATACTTTAAGAATCACTGTCACTCGCTGCTGAAAGAAAGAAAATGCAAAAGCCTTCGTTGGTGTGACACATAATCTCACTTTCTGAACGTCGGTTCGTAGGTCTTATAGATCCAGCAAATCGGCTGCTCCACAATTAGTAATGGTAATGAGGGAGGCTGCAGAGAGAGGGGATCGAAGGTTAAGCTTTGAGAATGGAGTCACATGGTAGGTTAGGACCAAGGGGAGAGTAATGCTGGGCAGAAGATCATTGAGACCTACTGGAGGTCCCTGGCAGGCAGGATCCAGTCCTCGAGTCCCTGCCTGATCACAGCGGAAGCCTCTAGAAAGCTGGCATATCCTGCTGAGCCTGTGTTTGCACCTTTAGGAAAAATACCACTTTTCCTCGGCTGGGTGGGTAGGACGGGGCAGTTGAGAAATACTGAGCTGATGCCCCTTCCAACAGCTTCAACTCAGTAAATGAAAGAAACTACACGAGTAACAAAAAAAAAGTTTATTTCTTCATAGCTGCCCATATTTTAGGGCATGTCCAATGATAAGGAGCATGGACGCATTTTCTGAATTTTTATTTTCAATATCGCAACTTTTTGGGGGTATGTAAGATATTTTAGATTGTTAGGTAACTAGCCAGCATCGCAAGTGCTGCTGGCACCACTCTTTTTCTGCCATTTAATTCCTAAGTACTTGCTCAAATTTATTGTCAGTTTTACACGTAGAATTGCACCTGCAAGAAGTCCCATCCTAATCAAGGCCTACAATTTAAAGTATCTGTCAAGTGACTCTTGACCAGGGCTCACACTTGAAATTATTTGTCTTCTCCGTCCACAGCTTAGCAGCCCTGGACTATGACTGCCTACTTCTCTGAGCTGCTACATGAGGACCTCTCGAAGAGGAGGCCATGGATGCCACATGGCCTACATTTTGAGTCAGCTCTACCCAGACATAGTTTTGAATTTGACAACAACTTATCCAGTCATTTTCATAGGACACATTTAGAAGGAAAAAAAGAACCCAGAAAATTGATTTTAGTCATACAGATGGTATTAGGTGAATAAAGTTTGTTTATAGATTTGTCCCCCTCACTGTAAATTGTGACACAGTATTGTACTCAGGGATATAGGAAACTTGGATCCCCAAGACTATTTACATTTTTATTGCAAAAGCAGTGACAATGCTAAAGGACATTTTAAAGAAGAAAAATCATCCCTAATCCCAACACTTCATCAAAAAAAATTTATTTTTTACTATATCCCCATTCCTATCTTTAGTTTACATAGTTGCAATCATAGAACACATAAATTTTTATAATCTGCTGTTCCACTTCACTCTCAATTGCAAATATTTTCCATGTTGATATATAATTGTTATGTTTTTATTTCATTTTTTGGTACAAAATCTGCAATTTTTCTGGCTGCAGAGTTCATCAAATACCATAACTTACTCAGTCCTCTAGTAATTTGGACGCTTGATTTGTTCCCAATTCTGTTATTTAAAAAAAAAAAAAAAGGCTGCAGTAACATGTGAGTATAGTTTTTCCTTAAAATAAATGCCCAGAATTGAGATTTGTGAGATAAAGGTAAGAACATTTTTTGGCTTTTGACCGAAACCAGTAATCAGCAGCTCTGGATGAGCCCTTGATGAAAAGCTTTGCCAGCTCTCCTCTCGTCAGTCTAGGCTATGACTTCTCTGAGCTCCTGAGGTCCTCTTGGCTCTGTCTCTACCTGTCCACTCCCAGCCCCAGCGCAGGCAAGGGAAGGGTGCTGACCGGCATTATAAGCCTTGGCTAAGCCAATCCCAGTCAACTTCACACTTCATTACTTTCTCTCCACCCTCCTTTCTTTCTAAAGAAATGCCATTCCTTATAATGAATGGGGTGCGTATGAGCCTCGGTTGTTTGGGGTGCCCTTTTTAAAATCCACAGCTATGGCAAGCTAGCAAATTATCTGAATTCAGGATGTGACTGATACGCCCATGGGGCTAATGCTACCCCACACACATTGAATGGGGCTTGGTGAGGAGCAAAGAAGCACTTTCTAAAGAGCACAGAAACATGCAGAAAGTTTAATTACTATACAGCACCCTTAAATTTACCTTTATATATGTGGTATAATAGAAAATATATATATTTGATCTTTGTTGCTTCTTCCTGACACAGAGCTCCTAAAACCCTAGGAATTTCCTGAGGATAGAATTGATAGGAGTATCTTTTGTTATTATAATAAGCTACTTTATTTTTGTTTATTCATTTTTTTGAGAGAGAGAGAGAGAGTGCACATGAGCCATGGGGGTGAGGGCGGAGGGAGAGGGAGAGAGAGAATCTTAAGCAGGCTCCATGCCCAGCATGGAGCCCATCATGGGGCTTGATCTCACAACCCTGAGATCATGACTTGAGCTGAAATCAAGAGTTGGAGGCTTAACCGGCTGAGTCACCAGGCATCCCTGTAACAAGCTATTTTAGATGAAACCTGAGGTTTCATGCTAATGAGGTGACTCTCTAGTGGCCCCCAGATATCTTCAGGATGGAGGATAGTCACTGGAAAGACTAAGCCATGATTAGAGGATTGGAATTTTCAGCCCCCACTCTGACATTCCAGGAGGGAAGAGGGGACCAGAGAATGAGTTCAATCACCAGTGGCTGGTGATTGCATCACTCATGCCTACATAATGAAGCTTCTATAAAACTCCCTAAAAGATAGGTTCAGAGAACCTTCAGGTTGGTAACACATGGAGGTGCAGGGAGGGTGTTATGCCTGGAGATGGCATGGACCCTCTGCACCTCTTCCCACATACCTTACTCCATGCATCTCTTCCATTTGACTGTGCCTGAGTTGTATCCTTTATAATAATTCAGTAACAGTAAGTAAAGTGCTTTCCTGGAGTTCTGTGACTCATTCTAGCCAACCATGGAAACTGAAGGAGGGTGGTAGGTACCCACCTTATTTTTAGCTGGCATCAGAAATGGGGACACTCTTGTGGGACTGAGCCCTTTAACCTGTGGGATCTGATGCTTACTCTAGGTAGATAGTGTCAGAACTGTCAGAACTGAATTGAACCGTTGGATAACCAATTGGTGTCAGGAGAATCACAGAATTGGTGCTGGAAAAGACAACCCATATTTGGTGTCAGGGGGCAGACAACCTCTAGACGTGATTCTTTTGGGGATCTTGCAAAAATGCAGATTCTGATTCAGGAGCAACAACAGTGTAGTCCATCAGCAGCATCAGCTTCACTTGGGAGCTTGTTAGAAATGCAAAATCTCAGACTCTATCCCAGACCCACTTAACCAGAATCCGCTTTTTAACAAGATCCCAAGGTAAGTCACATGTGCAGGCGAGTTTGAGAAGAACAGATCTGAGCCTCAGTTGTCTTGTTCCTAAATGCTTCGTACCTGGCACACGGCACACACTCAGCGAGCGGAAGCTGCTGTGTCTACCTGCCGTGTCTGTGGCTCCAGGTTCAGAGCTGAGATTAAAAAGAACATTCCTTATAACTGAACAAAGTAGCTGTTGGTGGGTTAAGGCTTGTAAACAGGTGACAGGGATGGGCGCTGAAGATTCAGCAAAGGGGGAGAGAGGGTCACCGCAGAGGTTCTTGCTTGGCTCGGGTGGAGAAGGGAAATCCAGGGGTGCTAGTAGGCAGAACACAAGAATATCCTTAGGAGCAATCTCAGGGCCTGAATGCCTGAGAATGCCTGAGACATCAGCTCGTATCTCGAGTCCCCAGAAGTCAGAGCTGGTCAGAGGCTGGCTTGAGCCTCACATGCATTCCCCCAACACCAGGCCCTACACCAAGATGCTGGCAGTGGCAGGTATACTCCGGAACCTTCCACCCTTCCTCAGCTGCAGTTCAGGACTTCCAGAAGCAACAGTCTCCAGAAGCAACCTCCCTTTATTTTCATTACAATGATCTTTTTAGGAAAATGCTTTTCCAGAGTTAAACTTAGAAGCTAAATGGTGAATCCAACTATAATCTAAGGCTTTGGCCTGACTTCCTGTATGCACTACTGGGCATGCAACCCCATCCGCAGGCTCGGCCCCCCTGCCCCCCAGAATCAGGGGCCCATCCTGATTTGAAGCAAGAGGGATTGAAGCAGCCCCAGCTCAAAAGTAGGAAACATCAAATACCCTCTGGCCTCTCCAAGCCTGGACTTTGAGCCCATTGTGATGTTAGAGTCGGACGAACATGGTTTTAATGCTGGTTTTGCCTGTTCTTACTGCATGTCCTATGAAAAGTTACCTCACCTCTTTATAACTTCGTTTATCTTACCCAATAAAACAAAGAAAACAATAGCTATCTCATAGAACCATTGTTAAGATTTAATGAGAAAACATAATTATAGTAGCTAACAGGGTGTAAAATGAGCCAGGCCCTGTGCACAGCTCCCTACATGGATTTATTCATTCATTCATTTGATACATTCCTCTGATGCATTGACTACCTATTATATGGAGGGCACTGTTTTCTGGAATCTGGACTAATAATATTACTGAATACTTATTATGTGCCAGGCACATTTCTAAACAAGTTATTTCTTTTGGTTTTTCCAGATTTATTAGGGTATAATTGCTATACAAAAAAAAAAAAAAACTGCACATAACTAATGCCTACCATTTGGCGAGTTTGGACATATGTGTACAATCATATTATCATTACCACAATCCAGACAGTAAACTCCAAAATTTTCCTTGTAGTCTATCTGTTGTACAATAAGATATTTTAAAGTAGTTCACATTTCTAAACAGGTTGAACCTTCACAGTACTCCTCTGACTTTCTTTAATCCTCACAATAACCCAATGAAGGCATAATATATATTATTTTCCTCATTTTTACAAGTGGGGAAACTGAGGCATACAGGGTCAATAACTTGCCCAAAGTCAACACAGCTAGTAAATAGGGGACTCTATAGATCATACTCCAAACTATTCAGGTATACCGTGTGATGTATGAGTTTAAATTATATGAAATCACCAATACTCCACCATTATTGATCCATACAAACAGTAATTTTATATGCTTTTACCAATACCTTTTTAAGAGGACTTTGGAGAGCCTGAAACATAAGCAGGCATCAATAAAAGGTCTTTTGTGTTCTCTTCTTTTGTTTTGTTTTGCTTTGCTTTGCTTTATTCATTAGAACAGCCCTTCTGCCATATTTCCCAGACCCAATCTTGACTTTGTGCCTCAGGTCCAGTATCAGGCCTCTGTCTTCTTTCTTGTGTCTGAACTGGGCCCTGGGGGTAGGCTTCTACCTTACTTTAGCCTGTTAGACCTCTTGACTTGTCCCAAAGCAATTGTCATCCTTAGGACCTTGAATTAATACTAATACATAGTAATATGACTATGAATAATATGTAATGAATGCTCACTCTGTAGCAGGCCCTCTTCTAAGAGTTATTTATGCACTTAATCCTCACAATAATCCTATCAGCTAAATGTTATTATTTTTCCCTTTTTATAGATAAAGAAAGCAAGGTATGGACAAGTTAGATGATTTGGCCACATTTGCTTCCTCCAAATAGATCTCCCTATCCAGCTGCATTTCCAGACATTACTTGATCCAGTTTCTCGTCCTTTATCACTCTGACCATCCACCAATCTGGACCTCCACGTCTCTAGGCTCTATCTGCTCCTGGACCCTCTTTGCATTTTTGCCTTTTTCTTCCCATATCTCATTCTGCTGCTAGCCACTGTGGCATCTTTGAGAACCACCCTTGCTCCTTCCTCACCCCACTTAACCAGTCTAGGGCAGAGCCCAGACCCCTCATCAAACCAGACCCTGAGCCAATCCCTACCCAGACCTAAAACCTGCCCAGTCTTGTCCTGAATAACTCTTCAGGACTTAAGATCTTTGTAGTTTTCACAGATTAAAGCTAAATTTTAAATATCCGACAGGCTTTAGGGAATAAAAGAGGCAGACCAACTTCTAAAAACAATTCAACAGTCCAGATGTACTCTAAACAACTGAGGATATGATATATTCCTGGAGGAAACTATTTTTAATTCTTTCATCTATCCTTCCACTCAAAAGAAATTTACCTTGCATTTGTTCCACACCAGGCCCAAAACAAAGTTCTGGGGACACTGAGATGAATAATAAAGCATAGTGACTATCTCTTAGGAATTCCCGGTCTAGTGTGAAGAGTAGATCTGTGAACAAAGCATTCCTACCTAGTGTATTAGTGTTAAATGCTTCAATAGAAGGGCACACGAGGTGCCTGGAGGCCCAAGAGAGAAAGTAAACAACTTTGTGGTTCACCAAGGGAGATCTTCTCAGGAACTAAGTCTTGAAGATGAGAAGGGGCTACCAACCTACTATCAGGCAGGACAGAGAGAAAAGCATTTAGGCATTAGAGAAGGACAGTCTAGGTAGAAGAAACAGCATGAGCAAGGATGAAGAAGTGTGTGGGAACTACAGTAATGTAGGTAACAATACAGTGAGGCTAAAGTCTAGGGCCAAAGAAGGGAGAAGAAAGAAGAAGCCAGCAAGAGCTAGGTCACGGTGGGCTTTGTGCCACTAGCTGAGGGGCATAAGGATGAAAGAGAGTGTTTTCAAACAGGGCAGTTAAGTCACCAGATCTGGGGTCGGGAATGCCATGGCAGCAGCATGGAAGATGAATGAGTGGCAGAGACCTTGAAAGTCATTGGAATAGTTCAGGCAGGAGGTAAGGACACCAGAAAAGTCTCAGCTGTGGCTCTGGCTGTAAGATGGAGAGGAAGGGACAGAGAAGAGAACTCTAGGGGTGGAATCCGCTAGTACCTGTACCACTAGGGGGGAGCATGAGTGAAAGGAGGAATTTGGGAAGACTCTTTTCGTCCATAAACACCTCTATATTCAAATGGGGATAATTTGATAAATTAATTATAGTCACTGGAATTGAAAATAAATCATTAACCACTGAGCAGCCTTCTTATTTAGCTGTAGGATAGATTCCTTTCTGTGTTAGAAGGGCAAATCATCATTTTCTCATAAAATCTCAGACCTGAAGGCTAAAAAAAATCTCAAGAGGTTGTTTTTCTAACTTCTATATTAGTTATCTATTGCTGTGTAACCAATTACCCCAACACTTAATGGCTTAAAACAAGTATTTATTATCTCATAGTTGCTATTGGTTGGGTATTCAGAAGTGTCTTAGCTGGGTGGTTTGAGCTCAGAAAGTTGCAGTTATGATGTCATCCATGCTAAAGCCATTTGAAGCTTGACTGGAGCTGGTGGATCCATGTCCAAGATGGTGCACTCCCATGGCTATCGGTTACATGTGTTAAGTTCCTTTCTGGCTATTGGAAGGAGGCCTCAGTTCCTTGTCATGTGGCCTCTCCCTAAGGCTGCCTGAGTGGCCTCAACACATGGAAGCTGACTTCCCTCAGAGCAAGTTTTCCTAGCCTTGAAAGTGATGTACTATCATTTCCACAGTATTCTATTGGCTTACCCAGGCCAGCCCTACCCAGTGTAGGAAAAGACTACATAGAGCACAAAAACCAGGAGGTGAAGTTAATGTGGGTCACTGTGGAGGCTCGCCAGCATACGCCCTCATTTCAGGTGAGTTGTTTTCATTAACCCCATCTTACAGATGAGGCAGCAGAAGCTAAATGTGAAGACAATGGAATGTGGTGGAAAAAGAGCTTGGTCAGGAGTCAGATGGCTAAACCTCAACTCTGTTGCTGTCTGTGTGATCCCAAGGAAGTCACTCACTTCTCAGGCCTCAAACTCAACTCTAAAATCAAGCAAGTGTGTTTATACTTCCAGGAGAGAAATAATGGGGCCTGACATTTGGGGGCCTTGAATGCCAAAGGAAGAGGGGGAGTAGTTATCCTGTGGGTGGTCAGTGAGCCTTAGAGGCATTTAAACTCAAGAAAACAGGGGGAGGGGCGCCTGGGTGGCTCAGTTGGTTAAGCGACTGCCTTCGGCTCAGGTCATGATCCTGGAGTCCCGGGATCAAGTCCTGCATCGGGCTCCCTGCTCGGCAGGGAGTCTGCTTCTCCCTCTGACCCTCCTCCCTCTCATGCTCTCTGTCTCTCATTCTCTCTGTCTCAAATAAATAAATAAAATCTTAAAAAAAAAAAAAAGAAAAGAAAACAGGGGGAAATCATCTATTCTGAGGAATACTCTGGAAGCAATGTGGAGAATGAAGTCGAGGCTCCCAAGACAAGAGGCAACCACACTGGTGACGCATGATATTCAGGCACAGGAGCCCATTCTCACTGAGCTGTGTTAGGAATGAAAGCACAGAACACGAAAGGCTCAGGAACCCACCCATCACATCACCACCCTATTTCTATTTGTGCAGCATTTACCAGGAAAGATCTACTTTGTGTCAAAAAGAGTGTAAATCTCTATCCTCCTTCCACTTTTTCCTGAAATGATAACCTGTGTCCTGTTTGGGTTCCTGGTTTCATATAGTACCACTAATCTTCTGCCTCAGGACCCAGGATCCACTGAAGGCTACCAGACCAACAGGGAGACTGGACCTGTAAACGAGGCTGTCTTTGTTAGAGGGACTGCAATTCACTTCAAGCTGTTCTTCAGACTTAGTGAAGGCTTTTACTCTCCTCATGAAAACATTAAAAATAAAACAGTTCTAAACTGCAAAATAGGATGCATTCATCATGCAGGCAGAGAGAGAGAAAGAAAGGGAAAATAAAAGACTGCAGGCTGGCATCCATTGAAAATATCATCTCTTCTTTTTTTCTCCCTGAATTCAGAAAGAATCTAAGTATTTGCTATGTATGAAGCGCCAAAAATGAGCTGCTAGGGTCTGTGTCTTAAAGACATAATGGAGAAAAATACGACTTCAGAACTAAAGCTTTCACTGTGAGCACAGCTAATATGACCAGTTTAATTTTTTTCATATTTCTAGTGTACAAAAGGTGGGGGATATAAGCCGCTTTAATAGCTTCTCTTTGAATAACAGGAATGTCTTCTATTAAATGCAACTCTGAAAGATTAGAGAAGAGCCATAAAAAATAATTTTAACAGCCACGATCCCCTGCCTTCCCACTTAAATAAACTCTGTTTATTCTATTAATTATTGTATTACGCCATAAGCTGCAGAGCTAGGAAACTCCCACTCTTTCCACAGATTCACTCATGCATAGAAAGTTTGTGATTGATGGACCAGTGAGGTTGAAAGGTGCAAATGGAGATGGAACATCCTAGTATTAAACATCTTCCCGGTAGGGGATTGGCACCTTTCCAGCATCTCTAACTTGGCCAGGCTTTGCTGGGATGAGTATTCAAGGAAAGATCCTTGGTCTTGAGCAGAGACTGGAATAACCTGTCCCCTTCCTGAACCTCTAAATATGCCCCAACAACTTCCTCTTTCATGAGCTATACTCATTTATTCAACAAATATTGACTGAGGACCTGGAGAACCCACTCCGAGCAGGCCCTGAGGAGATACAGTTAGTTAAAAAGGATTCTGAGAGGAACTTACAGTCTTATGAGAGAGTTTCTCAACCCTGGATGCACATTAAAACTATCTAGGGCTTTAAAAAAAGTACTTGTGGGCCCTACTGCTAATTAATTAAATTATAATCATAGGGGTCAAGCCCAAAGTAGAACCAAAGTTGAGAATCGCTAGGAAAGGGGTAGAAAGATGATTGCCCTGTATTGTTATTGAGGAAAGTACAAGGTCTATTAGAGTCTAGAGGAAGGACTCCATCCCGACTTTGAGGGAGTCAGAGAATGGCTAGAAGTCACCTGGTATCATAAGTTTTGCCTGAAGAAGAAAGGAAATAGCAGAGGAAAGCAAGGCATACAGAAGGAGGGTTGAGAGAACAATGTATGCACAATGATAGTATGATATTCCCCAGAATTACAAGATGTTCAGTGTAGCTGGAGCAAAGGGTTCTATGCAAGAGAGATTAGTGGCAAGACATGGGGCTGAAGAAACAGAAAGTCAGTTGTATTAATCCTTGGTCCTTACCTTGTCAGATATATCCAAACAAGGAATTTGTGCTTTATACTAAAGCCCATGGGGCTCCATGAAGGGTTTTTGTTGGGGGAACAAACTAATGTTTCAACCAGATTTCTATTTTAGAATCACCCCTCCTTGGCAGATGAAGAGAAGTGATGGATGGAGGAAAGGTGTATGAGAGGAGGTGAGGAATAGAGGAAGAAGGGCAGTTAAGACAATGATGACAGAAGGAGAAAGATGACGTGGGACTGAACTGTGGCAGGGATGAATGAGAAAGAATGGGTCTGAGAGACAATAGTGGCAGAATGGATGAAATTTAATGACTGATAAGATGTGTAAGTAAAGCAAAGAGAAGACTGACTCCCAGATCCCTGGCCCAGGTGACCAGATGCCTGGAAGAGCAGCTAAAGTAGAGAAGTTGGCACTTTAATCTTTCTGGCACCATGTCCTGCTGTGGCCCCTGCCACCTTGCTCTTTGACCCGTTCACAACATAGTCACACCTTCCAAGGGCATTTGAAGAAAAGACAGACGGATTTTACTTCTGTAGATGACACAACAATAGGAAACCAACGGATGGATGCTTTTGCAAGGTTATTAGTCCTTTGAAAGAGTTTGTTACGTCCCATTCCTCACCGGGGCCTCATCATCATCAGCTAGTCAGGTACCTTCTCCTTCCGAATTATTGTTCCTGACTGAGTGAGAAGACACCCCAGAGATATCAGAGCCTATCACCCCAAGCCAAGAGGGCTGAGAAATAACTAGTTTGTCCTGTCCATAAGCAGGATAGAAGGACTGTAAAACAATGGGTGGGCAAATCTTCTTTAGCCTTGCTCTAAGCAGGAGCATTAGATTTTGGGAGGTCAGATGATGCAGAGAACAAAACCAGATACATAAAATTATCTGAAGCTGGTTCTGAAGATTAAAAAGATTGCCTAATACTTTATGACCAGCAATTTCATTCTCAGGTAGATCCCTTAAAAAAAAGCACATAGGTGGTCACCAAAAGGCACTAGAGGGGACTAGAGTGTCCATAGCAGTATTATTAGTAAAGCCAAAAGCAGGAAATTACCCAACTATCCATCAGAAATACAACAGATAAATCAATTAATGACCTGCAATTACCCAAAGCAATATGGATAAATCTCACAATCATAATGTGAAATAAAAGAAATCTGACACAAAAGAGTCCACCCTGCATGATTCCATTTATATGAAGTATAAAAACAAGTCAATCTAATCTTAAAAGTTAAAGTAAGCTGTTAAAAGTAAGGATAGTAACTGGGAGACTGGGGAGGAGTTGGTAAATAGAAACAGGAAGTCAGACCCAGGGTAACTTCCAGAATGCTTCCCAGGTTCTCCTTCTTGACCTGAGTGCTGGTTACATGGGTATATTTAGTTTGTGAAAAGTCATTGAGCTATGCACTGATAACATGTGTATATTAAGATTCAAGAAAAAGTTTTTAAAAAATCTATAGCTTGGTTTTATAGCTGGATTTTTCTTACCTTTATTTTGAAAAATGAAAAGAATTTTATGTCTGGGGAAAAATAGAGGGAAAGAATAATGAGTTCAATTTTTGATATTATGAGTTTGAGATGTTTTTGAAATGCTAATGTAATGGTATCTAATGGAAGTTAGTTAAATGAATTGGTTGCTCAGAAGAAAGATTTGTACAAGAGCTTCATGAAAATAAAAAGGGAACTTGTTCTTACTCTCTTTCTGAAAATGCACTTGCCCAGAACTAGCACACAAAGTGAATTATCCCTTTAACATTGGTGCTTGCCTATGAGCAAATCTCATTTTTTCTGTTCCTCATGAGTGCTCCTATAGCAGCATTTTCCTGATGACCACAGTTCCTGGTTGGCAAGAGGCTATTTTAAACTATTATGTATATACTCTCACACAGAATATGAATGGCACATACAGGCCATTCTATATTCTTCATGCACTGAGACAGAGACGGGCTAGCTATTCACCATACCCATTTCCTCTTTGTTCTGGGCACACAGTGAGATTACCATTCCTAGCCTCCCTTGCAGTTAGACTTGGGCATGAGACTGGGTTTGAGACAATGCAATATAAGTAGAAGTGATGGATACCATTTCCAAATATGAGTCATCAAAATCTCTCAGATGTAATCAATCCTTTATGCACTTCCCTTTCTGCCTGCTTGAAGCAGGCAAGCATGGCAATGTTGGGAGTCATGCAATGAAGGTGGTAGAGTCAAAAGATGGAAGGGACGAAGTCCCTGACAGTCTGCCATCAGAGAGCCACTTGCTGACCAGGAACACCCATTTGAAACTTCATGAGATGAAGAAATAAACCTCAGATGCCACCTTCTCCCACTCCCCTTTCTAGATACTCCCACACGAAGAGACTCTCTACATCTACCTTCTGCCCCAGATGCTGATCACACATTATTTGTACTTATCTCACTTTTGTGCCTTCTATTTTGATCAAGTGTACCTCTTCTACTAGACCAAAAAGCTGAGTGATAAGAATTGACCCTTTAATTTCCAACTGAGAGGTGAAGATGTTTCCAAGGACTTTCAGTCAGTCACTAATACTTGTAGAATGAATAAATGAAGACATGTTTGGATGCACTCATGCATAGATAGATGAATATGAGTGGCAAGGGAAGGAGGAGATGCCTGATGTTTGAAGCCTGGCAAAAATGGAGAAAGCTAACAGAACTACTAACTACTGACAGAAATATAGCCAGAAAGGGAGAAATCAATCTATGTGTGTTCATTCATTTATTCAGTCCCCCCATCCATCCTTCCACTCACCTCAGCCTCCCTTAATGAAAACAAACTGAGCGACTCTTATAATGAGATAGCATTTGTTGAGTATTTATATGTGGAAGATGGTGCTAGGCATGTTTCATGGAGTAACTCATTAAATCTTCACAACAATCCAGTTAGGTGTGCACTGTGATTTCACCCACTTTATAGACAAGAAAACTGAAACTTAAATAAGTAACGTGTCGAAGTCACGCCGCTAGCTCTGGGGCAGAAACTCAGACCCAGATGATCTCAGTCTCCAGCCCAAGCACTCAAGCACTACGCTAGAGCAACTCCTACATGTCAACTGTGATTTTCCTCAGTGGAACTGCAGAGAAGCATAAGGACACAACCTTCTCCTTTAAAACCTCATCATATAATTAACTAGTAATCTCTTTAAAATGTCTAGTGTGACATATGCTATAGTGGAGATGCACAAAATGCTGGGAAAGGGAGTAGAACAGAAAGGAAAGCTTGGAGGATTTCATCTAGAAGGTGGCATGTGAGCTGTGCCTGGAACATGGCTGGGGTACTTTTGTGCAAGGAGAAGGGGAATTCTAGAGAGAGTCAACAGACAGATTACCAGGAGCCAAGGCACATAAAGAAAGTATCCCCATGGGGCAAAAGAGTCTGATGCTTCAAGTTGGAAGGGAGTAGAAAGAAACAAAACTTTAAAGGAAGTTTGCATCTGGATCATAAAAATCCTTGATTTCCAAGTTAAAGGATTGCTCTTTGGCTGGTAGACAATTAAAGAAGAGTTTCAAGCAGGGATTATGGCATGATAAAATCTGTGTTTAAAAAAAAAAAATGACCCTGTGTTGTGTGAAATAAAAAGTATGGAGTGAAGAGACATGAGATCAGGATGTATAAATGGGTTGAATAGTACCTGCCAAAAATTCATACCCAACTGCAACCTCAGAATGGGACCTTTTTTGGAAATAAGGTGTTGGCAGATGTGATTAAGATCAGGACTGAGATGAGATCATATTAGATTAGGGTGGTCTCTAAATCTAATGAGAAACTCCTTATCTGAGACAGAAAAGGACAGAGAGAACAAGGTGACATGAAGATAAAGGCAGAGATTGGAGCGATGCATCTATAAGACAAGTAAGGCCAATAATTGCTGGCAATGCCAAAAGCTAGGAGATAAGCATGGAATGGTTTCCCCCCAGAGCCTCCAGAAGGAACTAATCCTGATGACACCTTGATTTCAAACTTCTGGCTCCTGAACTGTGAGATTAAAAAATTCTGTTGTTTTAAGCCACCAAGTTTGTGATGGTTTTGGTATGGTGGCCCAAAGAAACACACAGGGAGATTAATCAAATGGTTACTACTCTGGTCTAGGAGAGAAAATATCTCCTGAATTAGGGTGAAGGTACATGGACAGAGAGGAGAGGCCAGACTGAAGAAATGAAGTGAAAATGGACAGAAAAATGATTGAGGAAGAAATAAGACAAGAACATCAAAGATGGTTCTGTGGTTTCTATCTGGGTCATTAACTGAGACTGAGAATATATGAGGAAGAGCTGATGAGGAAGGAGGAAGTCATACCTTAAAAATAAAAATATAGTTTACTGTTCTCTAAGCTCTGCATTAAAAAGCAGACCGATAGGCTATTAGGCTTTCTCAGTGTGCATTAGGTTAAACGGAAGGAAGGAAGGAAGAGACTGGTGAGGAAGAAGGGGTGGGGAGGAGGGAAAGTTAAGGTCAGAGCAGGCAAGGGAAGGGAAGGGAAGGAGATAGGGAAGGATGTGAAGGAAGGAAAAGAAAGTTCTTTAAACTCCTGCAAATTATGAGGTAGTGTGGCACAGTTTGAAGAACAATCTCTGGCTCACAGCAGGCATTCCTGAATCATAGTCCAGAAGCCAAAGCATAAAGTTGAATATTTCAAAAGAACAGGAATATCAGGACAACTTTCAATTTCATTCCTCCAACCAATCATAATTATAGATTACGTGTGCAATGTATGTGTGTCCTTAAAAAAGTAATAATCACAGCATGACTGCCATATTTAGCATAGACATGCCATTAAAGGGAGGGTGGGAAAAACATGGTAAAGTTGATGGTGGAGAGTGGGCCCCCGACATAGGGAGGATGAGGCAGGAAGTAACTGGCCAAATGGTGTGGACAAGAGGACTGAGGCTCTGTTACAGACACTGGAAAATAGATGTGAGTCTGCTTTTTAGACTCAGAAAAACTGGGTGGATTAAACTACTCTTGCTCAGTTGCGTTTATGTCTGCTCTCCTTGACTGCCTATGATTCATGCAAGGCAAAAAAAAGCCCCAAAAGATGAATTACTATGATAATATTTGTAGTCAATATAACCAAGGGCTTCTTCATTTCAGATTTATTTTAACTCCACTCCACAAATCCTATTCAAAAATGAAATGACTCAGACGATACTTTGAGTTTGTTTTTCATGAATGTCCTAAGGATTACTATGGAAGATTATGCCAAAACTACTTTTTTTTTATGTGACTGGTACTAAAGCATATATTAGGATGAATAATTATTAATTTTATTCATTGGGACATATGACAGATTTGTACAAAATTCTAAATTGGAAAAGTTTACAGGATTAGTTGTTTTTTTTCTTTTTGGCATGAGCCATACATGGCTACATGAATTTTCCTCTTATGACTACTTGCTCAGAAAACATAAAGATAAAAAAAAAACATTTTAACCAAATAGGAAAAGCAGAGCCTGTTTATTTATGAAATACAAGGTGCAGCCAGAGAGAAATTCTTTTTCTAAATCTTCTGTACTAATCTGACTCTCAATTAAGCAGTGTCCAATTTAGAACATAAACTCATAGATAATATTTATTTCTGATTAACTATAATTACTTGTTAGTGCCCAAACTGATAAATTCTTCTTTTTTTTTTGTCCCCAGTTTCCTCCTCTTCTTATATACATATTTCATATAATAAAAGAAAGTATTAATAAATACAAGTGACCATGTAATTTAAAGGTAGGTGTGGGAAGAGAATTAAGTCATTTTATCCCCGACTCTTCACCTTCACACTGGGCACCCCCCCACACTCCCACACATGTGCACCTGCCACAAACACACAGCACACGCACTAGGATGACTAAGCATTTGCCTGGGGCAGACAGGATTCTCAGGACACAAGACTTTCACTGATAAAACTACAAATGTCTTGAGAAAACAAAAAATCCTTTAGTCACCCTAACACACACACATATGACACACATATGAATTTTATTCTAATTTCGATTGTTTTAAATTGCTCTAACTATGTAAAACCCACTTTATAGTTCACTGTACCCACTCCTATGTATTGTTGTATTGGAGGTTCTAGCCAGTGCAATAAAGAAAGAAAAAGAAATAAAAGGAATACAAATTACAGAAAAAGAAATAAAACCATTTCCCTTCATAGATGACATGATTGTCTACATAAAAACTCCCAAGGAATCTTTTGAGAAATTACTAGAATAAGTGAGTTTAGTAAGATTATAGGATACAAGGTTCATATAATGAAAATCAATTGTATTTTTATATACTATTATGAACAATTACAAATTGAAATTGAAAGAAACAATAGCATTTAAAATAGCACCAGAAAATAAAATATTTAGAAATAAATCTAACAAAACATGTTTAAGATCTAAATATTAAAACAAATTGCAGTCAAAAAATCAAAAAGGGCTAAGTAAATGGCATTTCTCTGCTCATGTGTTAGAAAATTCTATATAGTTAGGATGGTAATTCCATTCAAATTGATCTACAGAGTCAGTGCGTAGAAAACAAAGGAACAAGAATAACCAAAACAACTTGGAAAAGAATAACAATGTTGGAGGACTCACATCCTCGATTTGTAGACTTAAGATATAAAGTTACAGTAATGATAACAGCATAACAATAGCAAAAGAACAGACACACAGATCAGTGGAACAAAATAGAGTTCAAAAGTAGACTCACTTATTTGATTTTTAGCAAACATGAAAGTACCTTTTCAACAAATAATGTAGAAAAAACTGGACATTCAGGGGCGCCTGCATGGCTCAGTAGGTTAAGCGTCCGACCCTTGATTTCAGCTCAGGTCATGGTCTCAGGGTGGTGAGATGGAGCCTCATGTCTGGCTCTGCACTGAACATGGATCCTGCTTGGGATTCTCTCTCTCCATCTGCCTCTCCCCCCACTAGCTTGCTCTCTCTTTCGCTCTCAAAAAAAAAAAAAAAAAAAAAGACAAAGAAAATGAAAACGGAAAAGAAAAGGAAAAAATTGGACATTCGTGTGCAAAAAGTAAACCAGAACACATCTATGCATAACATAAAAAAGTTAACTCAAAATGAATCATAGAACTCAAAGTAAAGCCTAAAACTGCTATGAACATTGGGGTGCATATGGCCCTTCTTTCTGCAATAGCCAAACTGTGGAAAGAGCCGAGATGCCCTTCAACAGATGAATGGATAAAAAAGATGTGGTCCATATATACAATGGAATATTACTCAGCCAGCAGAAAGGATGAATACCCAACTTTTACATCAACATGGATGGGACTGGAGGAGATTATGCTAAGTGAAATAAGTCAAGCAGAGAAAGTCAATTATCATATGGTTTCACTTATTTGTGGAACATAAGGAATAGCATGGAGGACATTAGGAGAAGGAAGGGAAAAATGGGGGAAGGGAATTGGAGGGAGAAATGAACCATGAGACACTATGGACTCTGAGAAACAAAGAGGGTTTTAAAAGGGAGGGGAGAGGGGGGATTGGTTAGCCCGGTGATGGGTATTAAGGAGGGCATGAACTGCATGAAGCACTGGGTGTTATATGAAAACAGTGGATCACGGATCACCACATCAAAAACCAATGACGTACGGTGACTAACATAACATAATAAAATTAAAAAAAAAAAAGCCTAAAACTATAAAAATTCTGAAAGAAACATAGGACAAAATCTTTGTGACCTTTTGTTAGGCAAAGATATCTTACATACATTAACAAAACATAATCCACAAAAGAAAAGATCAATAAATTGGACCCCCTGAAATTCAAAATTTCTGTTCTTCAAAAGACATCATTAAGGAAAATGAAATGACAAGCCACACACTGAGATAAAATATTTGTGAAACGCATAGCTGATAAAGGGCTTGTTTCCAGAATATACAAAGAACTTTCTAACTTTAACAATAACAAATAGGCAATCCAATTTTTTAATATAAGCAAAAATGTGAAGACACTTTGTTGAACAAGAAATACAAATGGCAAAAATATGAAAAGACACTTGATGTCAGTAAGAAAATGAAAGTTAAAATCACAGTGAGATAACAATTATACAGCTATTAGAATGAAGAAGGAGTCGGGGAAGAAGGGGGTGGGGGAGAAGACAAGGGGGCAGGGAGGGGGAGAGAGAGAAAGGAAGAAAAGAAAAATCCCACCCTGATAATACCAACTGCTAGAAGTGCTGGTACAAATACAAACAGTTGGAATCCTCATACTTTGCTGGTGGGAATGCAAATTTTTAACAGTTACTTTGAAAAACAATTTGGCAGTTTCTTACAAAGTTAAAAACACAAATGTTGTACAACCCAGTAATCCCACTCCTTGGTATTTATCCAAGACAAATGAAAACTATGTTCACACAAAAACCTGAGCCTGACTGTTTATGGTAGATTTATTTATAATCACTCAAAAACTGTAAACAACCTTAAAGTCCTTAAACCAATGACTAGATAAATGAACTATGACATATCCATAAATGGAATATTTCTCAGAAAAAAATTACTGATACATGGAACAATATGGATGAATCGCAAATTCATTATTCTAAGTGAAAGAAACGAGACTCAAAAGGCAATATTTTTAAAAAAGCAATAAATTCTCTATGATTCCATTTATATGATACTCAGGAAAAGGAAAACTTACAGGGACACAAAACAGATCAGTGGTAACCAGGGTCTGGAGGTCAGAGGAGGAGTTGACCACAAAAGGACATGAGGGAATTTAGGCACGGTGATGGAGCCTTACTTACCACATTTTTTTTTAAGATTTATTATTTTTTTTAAGATTTTATTTATTTATTTGCGAGAAAGAGACAGATAGTGACAGAGAATGAGAGAGAGCAAAAGCAGGGAGGAGAGGGAGAAGTAGGCTTCTGCTGAGCAGGGAGCCCTATGTGGGACTCGATCCCAGGACCCTGGGATCATGACCTGAGCCAAAGGCAGATGCTTAACCGACTGAGCCACCCAGGCACCCCTAAAGATTTATTCATTTATTTTGAGAGAGAGAGAGAGAACACCCACAAGTGGGGAGAGGGGCAGAGGGAGAATCTCAAGCAGACTCCCCACTGAACAGGCAGCCCAACACAGGGCTCCATCCCAGGACCTTGAGATCACGACCTGAGCTGAAACCAGGAGTTAGACACTTAACTGACTGTGCCACCCAAGTGCCCCAAACCTTACCACTTTTTGATTAACACAGTGGTTATATACTATATGCTCTAGTAGAACTATACATTAAAAAAAAAAAAAAAGGTGAGTCTTACCTTTAAAAAATGTTTCAAGGTTTCAAGTTATGAAAGTTCTTTAGGTGGGGGTTATCTTTTTAAATATTGTTTGTCTTTTTTAAAACTCATGCCAAACAAATATAAAAGGAAAACCAATGTAATTAGTTGGAACTTCTCTAAAAAAAAAAAGAATGGAATCAACATTTTTTTTTAAATTTAGAACTTATTTTCTGATACTAAGAACATATTAATGAATAAAATGTTGAAACTGTGAAAAAGGATAAAGAAAAAAGCAGAACTTCTACAATTTCACCCCCAGGAGGCAACCACCATTAATATTTTACTTTACTTACTTTTGATTTTTAGTCTAAAATTTAAATATGATTGTTCCTAGTTTGGAGATTTTGAGAATAAGCTTTGGAGTCGGGCACCCTGGTATTGTCTCAGAAAACTGAGACTCAGTTTGTAAAATGGAGATAATAACATCTAGTTCAGAAATTATGGAGTTATATTAGTATAAAACATTCATCACAGTTTGTGGCACATATAATACTCAATACAAACATGGAACACAGGGGCATCTGGGTGGCTCAGTCAGTTGGACATCTGACTCTTGGTTCCATCTCAGGTCATGATCTCAGAGTTGTAAGATCAAGCCTCCCCACTCCAACACACTCCATGCTCAGCTAGGAGTCTGCTTGAGATTCTCTTCCTCTACCCTTCCCCCCACCCCATGCACACTCTAAATGAATGAATGAATGAACGAATGAATAAACAAAATCTTTTTTCAAAAACCCAAAAAACAAATGGAACACAATTTTCCATTTCAGTAAAAATTTTTATAAACAAAATTTTATATAAGATTCCCGGATATGAAGTACTATAGTATATCATTCTCCTATTTATGGATGTTTAGGTTATTTCCAACTATTGTTTATCCTAAACATTATGAAAAATATATTTTTGCTTGAAACTTTTCCTGCATTTTTTATTTCCTTAGGATTGATTCCTGTGTTAGGGCATAGAAACATTTTTTTTTAGTTTTATTTATTTAAGTAATCTCTACACCCAACATGGGGCTCAAACTCACAATCCCAAGATCAAGAGTCTCGTGCTCTTCCACCTGAGCCAGGAGTCCCGTGCTCTTCTGCCTGGGCCAGCCAAGCACCCCAGAGCATAAAAACATTTTTAAGACTCTTGGTAATTCTCAAGTTATCATCTCAAAAGACTGCACCTATTTACACTCCCTACTACATCAGCAGAGGAGAGTTTTAGCATCATTACATCCTTCACAATATTAATTCTTTATTTACACGTGTGTTACAGAAAATGCAATTAATATGGAGATATTTATCACCCTGCCAAGTTGGTGGTCAGTTAATGAGTTACTATGTCTCTTCAGAAATGCATAAACATGCTACATTAAATATAACAACTAAAAAAAATACACACAGCCAAATTTCAGAGAAAGAAAAAGAAAATCCAAGAAACAAAAGGGAAACTCGAAGCCTGACCAGTAAAGCTCAGTGAACACCTTGGCATCCCATGAGTATTAAACCCAAAAATCGGCTAGAGGGCCAAGAGATGGGAATATAACATCCATACTGGGATATGGCCAGTTGAAGAGGCACCAGTATTAACTTCGGACCCTCAGAAAGGCAGCCCTTTTCATAAAAAGAGAATTAGAAAAATCCTGAACAATAATCCTTAGATAGATCAAGGAACTTTACTATTGGCCCAGAAAGTAGAAAAGGAAAAAAGGGAGGAGGGTAGTTTCTATAAGAAATCTAGACTCCCAGTCCACATTACACATGAGTGTGCATTAGGATGACCAACTGATCCCTATTTGCTAACACTTCCCTGGTTTTAGCACCGAACATCCTGTGTCTCAGACAATCCCTCTGTCCCAGGCCAACCTGGAAGTATGACCATCCAGCAACCAAATTTCCACAACCTACATTTTATAGGAATCCCAAGCCAAGAAAGTGTGCAAAAACTGATCTGACCCTTGGGAATTCCTGTGGATCCAATTGGATTCAGTTGTATAATCACTCTATAGACAGACTTCCACAAAGCAGGGTACTGAGGACTTCCCAGACAGATTTGTCAGATAAAATACAGTTCGTCCAGTTAAAGGTGAATTTAAGTTAAACAACTTGTAAGGTGCAATTTGGGGGCATATTTACACGAAAACTACAGTTGTTATTTTTCTGAAATTCAAATTTAACTGGGTATTCTGTATTTTTATTTGCTAAATTCAGCAACCCTGCAGCCCCAGAAATAAACGATTAGCACAACAACCATGTACCCTGGAGATAAACTCACTAGCAAAAATGTTTAAATTACACAAGGAAATGAGCCACTGTGATATTTAGTAGATGTAGCAAATGGAATAATTTGCACTCCAAGAACCAGAAATTATAAAGCAAACTTAGGCATTACAAAATAAATGCTTTAAATTATTAAAGAGATTGGGGCACCTGGGTGGCTCAGTGGTTAAGCTTCTGACTCTTGGTTTCAGCTCAGGTCATGATCTCAGGGTGGTGAGATCGAGCCCCACGTCTGGCTCTGTGCTCAGTGGGGAGTCTGTTTGAGATTCTCTCCTTCTCCCCCCCCATACTCTCCCCCCTTGCTGCCTCAAATAAATCTTTTAAAAAACCAATAAATAAAATAAATAATTAGAGAGAAGAAGGAATGGGAATTATAATGAAGAGACAGGACGCCGATAAAAGGAACGGATGGATCTGTAAAGGAACCAAATAGAACTTGTAGAAATGAAAAATGCAGCCATTGAAACTAAAGACTCAAGATCTAGGTTGAATAACAAATTAGATAGCTAAGGGAGTTACGTGACCATGTGCTAGTGGATTACCTCTATGTGCCTTGGTATTCTCATTCACAAGAGAGGGATAATAATAGTACCTATCTTATACAGGCAATGTATAAAAATAAATATAATACGTGTAAAGCACTCAGAATAGTGCCTGAGCTGTAGTAAGTTCTCAGCCAATCTAGAAGATCCTCATACAGCAGCATTCGCTAAGTGTGTGGCTCAGAAAGCCCTCCGAGGTGCTCTGAGAAAAAAGTACTCCAGGGTGAATGCTTCTGGAAGCCTTACATGACTCCACCAATCTCTGGGAGAGTCACAGTGAGCATTACCATATCAAAGACCCTAAGAAGTTCTGCTGTAAGGAAACATGTTTAGTTTTGTTGTTCAGATAACTAAAAGAGGACAACACGGAGGCTCACGGGGAGGCTCTGCCACTTGGCCAAGGTCTTTCAGCTGCTACGTGGCAGACCAGGTCTGCAAAACCAGGGTGGTCTGGCTCCAAAGGCCACGATTTCAATGGCTGCACTCTACTGTAACATTGAGAAGGAACTTATAATAATCCTTTTCTTGGAAGATGGCTTCTTTCTGAAAGCGCAGGAACCCAAAGGTAAACTTGCCCTGGTGTCCCTTCGTACCACCTGCTCCATGTCCCCTCCCCAGCCCCCAGCCAGTCCCTGAATCCCAGAGCACAAGCCAAGTGTCTTTTGAGTATTTCCTCTCTTCTTAAGGTTCAGGCAGGGGAGGGCGGGAGAGCGACTGGCTTCCGGGTCCCTGCTTCCAAGAGGCCGTTGTGCCCCAGAGTCACGTCAGGGTTTTCCTTCCACAACACACAGCTCATATGGCTGATCTGACACCTCCACATGGCTCTCCAGCCAAATGGTTGTTGGGGCTCCTTCAGTAAACAGCATTTGAAAGCAAAGGAACAAGACATGGATCCACTAATATCATCGGTATTTTTCACCTTAAAATTTTTTTTCTTCAATTAGGTCCATGATTGTTGTATGGTTACTACCAGGGTCACTGTCTTTTTCTTGCACAAACATTCAGGTACCCTACATGAGGGAAACGAAGGTGGAATTTTCCACATTTCATTTGATTCAAAATAGGGACCTGCATTTCATGAGAACTGATAGGACTTGAGCAATGCTATTAACTGATTTCCGTTAAAGGTTAATCCTACCCCAGCTGCGAAGTGAGCTGGAATTGACATGCTGGGCATATGTTTTGTTTTCCTTAAAGTTATACTTTAAATAAGACTATGTTAAAACCTTCTCAACTATACTCAGAAGTCTCAAGGTAATGATACTTATGACTATGGCTCATTGGTATTAAGTTGAAGTTAGAAATGCTAACTGATGATTGTCAAAGATTCTGACAACACAGAAATTCTTCCTAAGAGAATCCTTAATGTCTATAACAAGTGGCTGCTTTCTTCATTAGCATTCCATTCCTCTCAATTCAGCAAATTTTAATTGGGCACTACCACTCATACCATATTTTTAAGCCGCAACACAAATTGCTTCAGCACTTTTTAAGTGTGAGCGTCTAAACTTGGCACTGGAGATTCTAATATTCATAAGACATCCTTTGCCTTCAAGGTACATACTGTAGATAAAGAAAAAAAAATCAGTTAAAAGTAACCAACGAATTGCCTCACCAGTGTAATAAGCACAGCAACATAAATGAATCTTAAAATACACGTTAGGGAGCTAATTTAAGAAGAACGAGGTGTATAATACCATGATATTTATGTAAATTTCAAAAGCATCTATACAAAAATACAATGAAGGGGCACCTGAGTGGCTCAGTTGGTTAAGCAGCCGACTCTTGGTTTCAGCTCAGGTCAAGATCTCAGGGTTGTGAGATCGAGCCCCAGGGCTCCGTGCTGAGTGCGGAGCCTTCTTAAGATTCTCTCTCTCTTGGGGTGCCTGCGTGGCTCAGGCAGTTGAGAAACTGACTCCTGGTTTCGGCTCAGGTTGTGATCTCAGAGTCATGAGATTGAGCCCTGCTTTGGGCTTCGGGCTCCGGGCTCAGCGCAGAGTCCGCTTGAGTTTCTCTTTCCCTCTCTCTTTGCCCCTCCCTCACCTCTCTCTCTCTCTCTCTCTCAAATAAATATTTAAAACAAAAAGATTCTCTCTCTTCCTCTCCCTCTGCCCTCCCCCCATCCCCCTTTCTAAAAAAAAAGTACAATGAACATTTTGCAGGAACGCAGACAAATGAAAGGATACACAGAAAGCATATTTGGATGGATTCCTATGGGAGAGGAGGAAAAGGAGGGTGGAGGAAGGAAGGACAGAAGGGGAAAGGGAAGAGGGAGAGAGAGATGAAAGGCTAAAGGAGAAAAGGAAGAAAGAAAGAAGAGGTTTAACAGTCACACAGCTAACACGGCCACCTGGCACATAGTCAGGATCCCTTAGGGGACAGATTCGTGACCCAACCTCTTCCTTCTTTGTCCTGAGTCCCTCATTCTGAGGGATTTTCTTCATCAGAGAACTATTAAAGAAATAAACTAATAACCTGTGGAACCGCTGATTTTAAGAAGACAAGGTGAGCTTGTGGGTGCGCAGAGGGCGGGGGTACTCGTTAACCTTGCGTAGACCCTGGCTGCGCTCTGGGAGGAGAGCCACCAGCCTCCTTCCTCCCTCCCCCAAACTCATTGCCTGAGTCAGTTTACCTCGACTCAGGTTGCAATTTGCACTTCTTTTTGAGAGATCATGACTTAACCCCACTTCCGGTCCTCTAGCAGTTTGGACTCTCCTTCCTCAAAGCTTTAAGCTTGAGAGAAACCAGAGGAGATTCTGAGCCAGTCCATCTTCTCTTTCCCTGAGATTGAACACAATCATCAGTCAACATTTATTAACTGCTCTCCTCTCCCAACAAAGTCAAGTTCTTCTGGTGAGTCCCCAAAGTATCTTGCCAGATACAAGACAGGATGCCCAGTTCAATTTCAGTTTCAGGTAAACAACAAATAACTGTTGAGCATGGGTATGTCCTAAATATTGCAGGGGACATACTTATACTAAAAAACGAACTGGACCCTCTATATTTGCTAAATTTGATTAAATTTGACAATCCTACCCTAAAGTGAGGGAGCAATGACTAGAAAGCTTGGTCTGTTGAGAGTTGCTGAGGCACACTCTGGAGGACAGCAGGATGGGGCTAAATTCAAGAGGCAAAACATTTCACATTCTTTTATTTTGTTTTGTTTTTCTTTTTATTGGGTATACCATTGCAAATCGAATAAAGCAGTTTAGTCCTATAAATGAACTGTAAATCTTCCTCATGGTACATACCCAGTAAGAAAAACAGTGTCAAATAGGAGAGAAACAATGGCTAGGAGTCCAGAAAGTCTGGTTCTAGTCCCAGCTCTACTTCTAACTAGATCTGTGGAATTAGGCCACTTTTGCCCCCAGTGATGTTCTCGGGACCTCCCCTGAGGTCCTCAGTCTCCACATCTGCAAAATGGGAATGGAAGGGCTAAATGATTCCTTCTGCTGCAGCCTTCAACCCCTCTATGGTATTCGTCATATTTACTTAATTTAGTAAAGACAGTTTTGTTGCTCTTAATCCGTGCAGGAACAATAAAACATAACACAAATGAGGATTTCTTCCCTTTCCCATATTCCAGTAAAAATTCCTCTTTGAGGTATTGCGGTTGTTACAAAAACTGAAACCAGAAGTTCAGGCTCAGTGAGGAGGCCAAAGATTGCAAATGCCTTGTTACCAAAATAGAACCAAAGCACAAGCTTTGCTCTAAACAGCCCTTGCTGCCTTTTGGCAGACAGGGAGGGATTTGGTCAGAGGAGATCTTAATACGGCTCAACCACACTGCTGCAGGCAAGGAGGGACCCTTACGTCTCCCAAATAAACCTTCTATCTGTAAAATGGGACTAATAATCCCTCCTACTTCCCTTATGAAATTGTCTTGAAGATTAAATGAAATAACGTCTGTAAAAATGTTTCCAAAAAATGTAAAGTTTTACACCAAATAGAACTATTTGTGTTATGATTTGGGTTCAACGGGATATACACAGTTAATGTTCATTTGCCATCCCTCATGTATCCCTCTTTATTTTGTCGACCTGGTTTTACTGGGGAGAATCGGCTCCTCTCCCATTCTTGTACAATGTGATTTGGAAAGAGCTGAATCAATACCCATTTTCAGGAAAGGGAAGGTATCATAGGCCTTAGCCAATCAGTGCATTACATTACTCCAGACACAGGAATTGATTCAAGGATAAAAACGTTACCAAATATGAGCCAGTGAAAACGGGGCCCAGAACTTTTTCTTCAAACTATTTGTAGAAAAGGACTCATTTTCTCAAAATTTGGAATTTTATAGATAGGAGCTGAGAGATCTTGGCAGCCATTTTGTCACTATAAGGGAGAGACTGGGAATGAAATCCATACAAAGGAAAGTAGAGAGGAGAAATGGGGCGAGACTGATTTCCAGTACCCTTGGAGTCCCTATATCTAGTCCTGTCTAAGGCCACATTTACCCTTAGTCTTCTCCATTGTGTGAGAAAATAAATCTTTTTTTTGCTTTGGCCAGTTTAATGAAATTTTTCTATCATTTGCAACTAAAAAAGTCCTAACTGATATAAATCCTTTGCTTGATGTGTCCCACACAGATGCATATTCTGTCTCAAATGCCTTGCACAGCAAGCGAAATACTTGGTAAGGAGGCGAACTACAAGTTTGACTTGAAGTCCCTGTATTTCCAGAGTATATATCTTAATTAACAAGGTTTGAAAGAGCAATAGTTGGTTATGTTAAAAAAAAAAAGCAAACAGATGGTAAATTATTTTTATCCTTATATTACTAGCCAAAAAAAATCTGTGTATCCCCTGAACTATTTAATATAACATCTTTTAGAAAAAAATTTCCATCAAGAATATTTAAAATCGGAAATGTCTTATCATTTATAGCAATAGTGATCTGAAAAATTGATTGATTCACCAGAAAATTCTACTGTGACTTGAAATTTTCATTTTTTTGAAGCAGTAAAAATAGATTATAATCTAGACAACCATTGCTCCATGGCTGGAGGCATAAAAAATGTGTAAATTTAACCAGCTTCTGAACACTACCACTCCCAGAGTATTTTATTCTGGCCTAAAGAGTCTGAATTTAAAGACTCCTCTTGTGTCCCAAACTTAATTTTCACTACTGTCAAGACCAATGGGAAGTAAAGAACCAAGATGTCCAAGAGAACGGACTGGCTATCACATCCACCTGAGATCCATTCCTCAGCCAGCTACTGTGTCTTGCCCCAGAACTTGGTCACATAGAGAAGACAGATTGGAGAGTTGTACCCTTCCCTACACAGATTTAAGCAAATATAAGCACAGACTTTCCTCTGAGGTCACATGATTTAAGCTGAAACCGTATCAACTCCATGTATATACTGGTAAATACAATGGATATGCACTATGGATCCCCCCAGTTTCTTCAGATCTTGTCTCTTTTGCCTTACATCACAGCAGTGCATCAACTATGCTGAGAAAGAAATCAGGAATGTATTGCACTCGTGAGTTTGTTCTACATTAAGCCACATCTAGTACTCAGAAAGCACACCCTGGCTCTGAAATCTCCCTTTTAGGCGTAAAAGCCTCCCACCATGCAGAAGCCTCCTGTCTCAGCTGCTTTTACTGGCATCATGAAATACAATGGGGATAATCCACCATCGGATTATGTAAGACAGTCTTGCTTTTTTTTATTGACATGATTGAATAGAGTTGGCCATATGGCTCTACCACTGATTCTGTCTCATTAATTTTTATTCCTGGTGTAGTCTGTAAGCATCAGAATGTCATTTAAAATGAAACATAATGGGGCAGCCTGGGTGGCTCAGTGGGTTAAGTGCCTGACTCTTGATTTCAGCTCAGGTCATGGTCTTCAGGTCATGAGATGGAGCCTCGCAACAGGCTCCCCACTCAGTGGGGAGTCTGCTTGAGTTTCTCTTCCTCTACCCCTCTCCCCATTCTCTCAGTCTCTCAAATAAAAATAAATAAATCTAAATAAATAAAACAAAACAAAACACAGTGTAATGGCTTCTTCAAAGTCAGGAACCATGTGCAAAATAAACATCACCCACTTATTGTAGTATTGAGGTCAATGAAAGGTTGGCAGCTTGGCTGGAATCCTGGCTCTGCCATTTTATACAGTTACTTTATCCCCTTAAGTCTCCATTTCCTTAACTACAGAATACACTTAAAAATATTTATTGAGCACCTACGGTTTGTTTGACCCCTTGAGAATCCTTCAGTGAATATGACAAAAATTTCTACCCTCACTGAGCTCACAGTATAGGGAGACTATATTAAAATAAGTTAATAAAGCACCAACTTTGACATCACTCTAGCGGTTTACTTCTTCTAAAAATAACATTTTGGGCATTTTCACATTACAGTAACAACAGAAAAGTTTTTTACATAAAGTGCATGATGAAATAAAACTTGAAAAGGAAAAAGCTAATTAGAAAATCAGCACTTCGCAACCACCAAGGTAATAATTGCTCATGCAAAAATCATTGAAATAGGGGCGCCTGGCTGGCTCAGTTGTTAAGCGTCTGCCTTCAGCTCAGGTCATGATTCCAGGGTCCTGGGATCGAGTCCCGCATCGGGCTCCCTGCTTGGCAGGAAGCCTGCTTCTCCCTCTCCCACTCCCCCTGCTTGTGTTCCTGCTCTCGCTGTTAAATAAATAAATAAAATCTTCAAAAAAAAAAAAATCATTGAAATATGCTAATACTAGTAGGTGACAGTTTGAAGAGAAACAGGATTTTTATACAATAGTCTCAAGTACTTTCCCCAAAAGATGCTTATTAATTTAAAATAATGAATTGGAAAGAGCTGGTTTAACACCCACTTTTGGGAAACAGAATGTATCCTAGGCCTTAGCCAATCAGTGCATTCCAGTACTCTGGCCACAGGATTTTTCTGAAGAAGGCTAACAGAACCCACTTTCATTAACCAAGGAATCAAAGACAACATTTCTAGTAACTGGAAAAGTAGATATTATATGACTCCTGATATGAGGCACTTCTTGAGAAGGGCACAAAAGTATCTTCAGTGGTACTGTTATCAAAATGCATAACCCGAATCTCATAATGAAGAAATATTAGGGAAATCAAAATTGAGGGGCACTGTACAAAACAACTGACTAGTACTGTTCAAAAATGTCAAGGTCATGCTTAAAAAGAAATACTGTAGAACTGTTTCAGATTAAAGGAGACTAAATAAAGAGGCATGACAATCAAGCTCAGTGTATGATTTAAGATTAGATCCTAGACCAGAAAAATACATGCTTTTGCTCTAATGAATATTAATAGGACAACTGGTAAAATTACAAGGTTTGTAGGCTAGATAATAATACTGTATCAGTTAATTTTCTAACTGTGACCATTATACTGTGGTTATATAAAAGAATGCTCTTGATTTAGGAAATGCCCACTGAAGCATATAGCAATAAAGGAGCATTGCTGTAACTTATCTCAAATGGCTTGGGAAAAAATATTATATACATATATAGATATAGATATAAAGAGAGAATGAAATGATAAAGCAAATATTTAAAAATACCAACATTTGGAGAACCCAACTGAAGGGTATAGGAATTCTTTGTACTATATATATATACATATATATATATTTTTTTTTTTTTTAAGATTTTGTTTATTTGACAGAGAGAGACAGCGAGAGAGGGAACACAAGCAGGGGGAGTAGGAGAGGGAGAAGCAGGCTTCCCGCCGAGCCCGGTGGGGTGCTCGATCCCAGGACCCTGGGATCATGACCTGAGCCGAAGGCAGACGCTTAACAACTGAGCCACCCAGGCGCCCCTCTTTGTACTATATTTTCAACTTTAGTGTTGGTCTGATCTGGCAGTGACCAACCTAATCAATTAATTAAAATTAACCACTCATAGTGGGAGAAACTAGTATTTTGTACCCCCTGATGTGATACAATATGAAATATGCAACATTACCTATGATGTATTCTTGCCAAAAATGTTTGCCCTGAATCTAATTAAGCCTTTAGACATAATTTCCCATTTAACAGGAAATAAAAGGGATAGAGAAATGAGTTAAATGACACCAAGTGAAAATAATCAGAGAAATTCAGAATAGAGTACATTCTATAAGACAGCTAGCCTGAGCTCACCAGAATGTAAAATGTCAGGGGGTTAAAAAAAAGAAAAAAAAGGGCACCCGGGTGGCTCAGTTGGTTAAGCGACTGCCTTCGGCTCGGGTCATGATCCTGGAGTCCGGGGATCGAGTCCCACATCGGGCTCCCTGCTCGGCAGGGAGTCTGCTTCTCCCTCTGGCCCTCCTCCCTCTCATGCTCTCTGTCTCTCATTCTCTCTCTCTCAAATAAATAAATAAAATCTTAAAAAAAAAAGACAGTGTGGGAGGTGGGGTGTGATTACTCCAGATTAAAAGGGTCTAAGAAATAATAACCAAAAGCAACGTGGGAACCTAGATTGGTTCCTGTTCCAAAAACAGTTTCAAACGCTCCAAAAAATGTTTTTGATACAACTGGAAAAATTTAAATATGGGCTGGATATTAGATGATATTATGAAATTATTGCTAATTTTCTTATGACTCATAATAGTATTACGAATACGTAGGAAATTGTCCTTCTCTTTAGATGTCCGTTTCGAAGTATTTAGAGATGAGAAGTGTCATGATGTACTTTCAAATGGTACAGAAACACCACCAAGAGCATTCAAAAAATATCTTTTGTTAAAAGATATCATTAAGTCTTCATAAAAATGTAAAACAGTAAGTGTCAACCCAAACATCATTTATGACCAGTTGCTTTATTTGGCTTATTATGATGTTAGTTACAAAGGCTATGGCTTTGAAGATAAGAAATCTAGGATTTAGACTTAAACCTGCCCCTTACCAATAATGTGACCTTAATGAATCCTTTAACTTCTGTGAGCCTTACTATCTTCACCTGTAAAATAGGATGACACTTCATCTGCTTCAGAGCTTCATCATGAGGACCAAACAGATGACTGTTAGATATGAAGAGTAGGAGTCTATACAGACACGAACCATAAAGTGAGCCCACTTCACAATGTGAACCAGTATGAGAAGTTAATAAAAACACTGTCCTTGCTTAGAAGGATTCATAATATAATGAGCAAAATTTGAAAATGCTGATATGCTCATTAATGATTCTTTGCACACAGTGATCAGTTCCCAGAGAAAGAACCCATTTCCTGATCTGCAAAAATGGTTTCTGTTTCATTAGAGACACAAAAATCCACCAGGCTCAGTTTGAACTCCAAAGAAAACATGGCATAAGCACTAACATGAAGAAATGTTTAATCCCATACAAAAGGTACATTATACGGCTGATATAACCAGCTGACCATGTCTGTTACCACTACAAGCTGACTCTTCCAATGATTCAGAAGGTGTAGGGTGGTCATGAAGCCAAATTTCAACCGTCTTGCCCACTCACTGTTGGCTGTTTCACTTGTTTCCCATGTGTGTGTTTCTCCCTTGAGGAAACCTCCTCATACTACAAAGGTATCTCTGTGGTTGGACAATACATATCACAGGTGTGCAGGCAAACAGGAGAAAGCTGGATTTAGTTTTCATATCTGAAAAAGATCCAGACAAGTTTCATGGATCATTCTTTTGAGAGGAGTTAAATATTGCCAACTGTCAGAGCCCTGGTGAAGATGTGAGAGACTAATGATCCACCTCTAAGCCTTTTCTGTGGGTACAGCCCATTGTCGACTGGCAGAATTAGAAAATGTACACAAGTTGCCCAAAAGCCTAAGCTCATAACTTGTCATCCCTGGATGAATGCTTGTCATCTTTGGCTAGGCAGCAGCTAGATGCGCTTTCTACCCAGGGCCAGGGAGGAGGAGAGGGAACCATCACAGGTTGCTCCCACTATGAAATCAACATCTCTTCCTAACTGCCATCTCCATATGCTGGGACATCAGCATGTGACCTAGGCTTGGCCTCACCAATCAGAGGACGGAATATGCCTCTCTGGAAGTCTGAATTTCAGGGGGTGATGTAAAGATGCAGCATCACTTGGAAAATTATCCACAAAGGAGGCAAGAGGATTGATAATCCAGAGGGGCACAGGGCAAGTGGTGCCAGTAATGGAGGCCTAAGGAGACTGTTCCCATGGCTGTTGGCCACTGCAGGTCCTCTGGGACTCCTATCCATCCTCTGAGCTTGATTCTCTAGCCTTTCAATGGTCCTTCATCTAATATTTATGATAACCTGACCACCTGCCAGGCTCTCTACTAGGGAATTAGCTGGAGGTGTGCAAGGGGGCACTGCCCATATAAATATAAATAAGACATGTTTTTTGCCTTGAAGAAGGTTCTGTGCATCTGGTGATAAACTAAAATTCAGTCCTGATTCCATTTCCTCCTGGATCCCCATCCTCTTTCCTGTCTCCCAGCTCCCAGGTCCTATGACCAGTAGCTTTCTCTCAAAACTTAATAGTTTTCTAATCAGTTTCTCAGGTATGTCTTGTCCACCCCATAAGATTGCGAGCATACTGGGCATATAATCCCTGTAGGTTTTATTTTTAAATCATCATCACACTCGGCCCAGTGTCTGAAATACAGGCTGTCCTTCATTTACTGCCAATTGTCCTGAACATCCCTTGCATCCTAACAGTGGTGCTTCACTGCACTAGCCCACCTCGTAGAAAGAATATCCGATTCCAAACAATTCAATTAAGTGAGCACCCTAAATGTCTTTGTGTCCGGTTCTCACTTTAGCACAGCTGAAGAGGAGCCTCCACCATCTGATGATCTTCCACCCCATAAACACGTCATACTGCCACCTGCTTGGTGTAGGCCCTGAGCTAGGAAATGGGGGTTCAAAGATACATACATCAGAGTCCTCCCACATGGAAATCAAGACAGTAAGAATGTCCGCTATTCCCAGTAACAGATGCAGAATGGCAATGGGATTTATTCTAATTGTCAAGACAGACAGAATGGGAAAGCCAAAAATGAGAATGAAAAATCATAGATACTGAAGAGGTAGAAAGAAACCAAAAACTTCTTGAATCAAGCAGTTGCTGTGAAGGAATGAAGGTCAGGCTCCGAATCTGAGATAAAGGAATCCTCAAGACTAAGCAGAGACCAAGAGAAACCAAAAGCCTAAGACAATCTCACGACCAGAGCTGTGGGGACTGGCTAGGACTAAGGCAAGGGAATGAGGATGGATAAGCAAATACTAAATTCCACGGACAGCATTTGGGCTTGCATAGCAGGGTGGGCAGGTCCCTGGTAGATTAAGATCATGGTCCCCTGAGTCCATCCCCTGGCATGAAGTATGGTGGCCAAAGCAAGCATAAGATACTCCAGCAGAACAAGGGTAAAACCTGAAGTTCAACAGTGATATTTCAAATAAGAATTTATGAGGTAGATAAAAGATAAACAGCCAGCAGCAGAAGAAAAGTATGGAATAAGGCAGAGAGACAGGACAGAGTATCATTCAATTTGGGAAGGGGGAAAAGTGACCTACAGCTCAAGGAAAGGTGTGAAACATTCTCAGGGAGGATGTGAGAGAAGTAGTTTGGGATTAGACTGAGAATGGCCTTGAAAAACATGCTAAAGAATTGAACTTCATGACTGGAATCAACAGAAAGCCCATGGAGGCTTTTACATAGGACAGTTTCGTATTGCAGGTTGGGCTCCCTGAGAAGCCAGCGCAGAGACAGAGATTTGCAGGCAGGGAGATGACTGGAGAGTGCCAGAATGCTCAGTGTCCAGGGTGGAGTGAAGGAAGTAGCAATGAGCAGGGGGGATCCCGGGGCTGCGAGGACATCAGCACAAAGGCCTCAGCTGATCCCCGGCTGCCCAGAACTAGACATCACTTGTGCTCTGCCTCATGGACACAAACAGAACAATGCAGCACATCAGGTGAGCTCCCTCCACGTGGCAGGGACTCTGCTAAGACGCGTTTCCTAGTGTGCTTTGTTTAATACCCCCCAAGCCCCATATATCATTCCCATTCACCACACCGGACTATTAGCCACTGAGACGGAACTTCGAAAAATCAGTAAGAAACGATCTCGCTGCAACCCTGTGACAAGGGTATTAAAAAAGGAGGACCCAACAGAAATAATTTGGTGGGACCATTTGTTAAATAATTATTTGGAATCTTGGGTAGAAGAAAGGGGGTGGGGAGTTTTGGGTTTTTCTTTGGGAATTTTTGGTTTTATTGTTTGTGAGAGTGAGACAAAGAAAACAAAGGAAATTCCTTTGCAAGTAAACTGTTGCAAATCATCAGATGGCTTTCGGTGAAACAAAACAAAATAGAACAAAAGCCGGTGGGGGCTGGGGAAGACTGGGAAGAAAGAAGAAAAGGAACTACAGCAGTGTTCCAGAATAGCTGTGGAGCCAGACTTAAGACAGAAAAGAACTAAGTAAATAAAACTGCTGCACATCATCTTACTTAAGACTTCTGACCCTGTAGAGGTATGTGCCTGTGGGTGACCTGTTCTGTGTCTTGCCACAGAATTTAATGATTATTCCAATGACTCACATCACTGAGCATTTATTTTGTGCCATTTACTCCACTGAGACCTTTACGTTTATTTCCCCCATTTAATCCTATTAAAAAATAAACTGAGGTATATTAAACATTTTAAGAGTTTATTCGAGCAAAACTTTGGAATCGGGCAGAGCCAAACTGGAAGTAGTTAGGAGCTCTCCTCCAGCAGACGCCAGGGGAAAGGCTTATATATAAAGTTCAGGAACCAAAGAAAGGCAATAATGTGCGCGGCTGTAGCTTACAGCCCAGTTGGCTGTTTGTGAGTGGCTGTCCTCAGTGTTTCGATTTTGCAACCTTGAGGCATTCACAGGCTTAGATTTCGGTTTGCTCATGTCGGCTGCCCAGGCATCAGGACCATATGCATCTCATGGCCTTTTTGTTTCATTCATTTAACGATTCTTATAGCAACTCTACGGGCATGCATATGTTTTTAAAACCATTTTATCACATTCTTATCACCGCATACATGTTGAATTCACCATCTGTACAGCGGAGAGACCATATCTCAGGGAGGTTAGAAATCCGGCCCAGGGCCCTGCAGCAAGGACGTAGCTGAGGCGATACCTTTCTGACTGGAGAACCTGCTCACTCAACTACTCCGCCAACATTCCTACAGAATTTACAGGTACAAAGCACCTTCCCAGCCCTCTCTATTCGCGTGCCCCTCGCCACTGTGCCCGCAGGAATGTCAATGAGCACTTTGCAGATGAGGCGCAGAAAACTTGAACAATTTGTGCTGATCACACAGCAGGTAAATGGGGAAACCAAGGCTTATACTCCTGATAACAAACTCTGGGCTTTTTCTACATAAAGCACATTGATGCCATATTTAAGAAAGACAAAACAAAAGACAAGTTTGTCAGTTAGATGCTTTAAATATACAAATGCTGAGCGTGAGCCACGATTCAGCAGATGATAATAAAAATGTGTGCCTCAAAGAGTGATTTCTGTGAAACATCAGTAATTTAGATGCAGAAGCAACCCTGGGAAAAACCATTTCTGGCTGACAGAGGAGCAGACCAGTACGACGTTTCTGGAATGCTCTTCAGCAATGTGTGGAGAGTTTTAAGTGCACAGACTCTTTGGCCCAGTAGTTTTATTTCTGCTTTGCAATGCTGTCTGGCCAGCTGCCGCATCGAGTTGCTGGCATTAAAATGCACATGGAGGCAGAGAAAAAGAGGAAAACCTCCGTCAACACTGAAAATTAAGCCTGACAGGAACAACCAGAAAACTTGGAAATCCCACTCTGCAGCATGGGTGTTGCTTTTTGAAGTAATCAAAATGCTGGTTTGTGCCTATTTGAGGACTAAAAGTCTAAGCCATCACATGTCAGAACGTGGGAGCGGGTCTATGAACGGCATGGTGCACCTGGGAGGGAAAGCGCCCTCTCTGAGCCAGTGGGTGCTGTGGGCAGGGCGGGAAAGAGGAGGGGCCGGAGGGCAATGCACGCTGGGCTCGAAAGGCCGTGTCTTCCATCAGTTCCAAGGGCCAAACGGCCAGGAGGTGAGGGAGGAGAGCACTGTACCCCGGCCTGGCAGAATCACTCTCATTAGAGGCTCTAACTGTGTGGAGCTTTCCTTATGAGAATTCAAAGGAAAAGTCAACCGAGTCCCGGTGAAAAGTTCTACAGAACAGCCCAAAAAGAATATTAACCGTGTCACTCAGAAAATAGATCACTTCCTTAAAATGATATACAACGGGAAGAAGAAAAATTTTAAAAGCTATTTGGTATCTTTCGTAGGATTTAAAAAAAAAAAAAAACAAAAAAAACCCATGATTGTTATAAAGGGGGAGGGTGGGGCGCCTGGGTGGCTCAGTCAGTTGGCTTCAGACTCTTGGTTTCGGCTCAGGTCATGATCTCAGGGTCCTGGAATCGAACCCCGAGCCTGGGTCCCACGCTCAGCAGAAAGTTGGCTTGAGGATTCTCTCCCTCTCCCTCTGCCCCTCCCCCCTCTTTCTCGCGTGCTCTCTCTCTCTCTCTAAAATAAATAAATAAATCTTTAAAAAATAAAATAAAATGGGGACGGGGTTGGGGGAGCAGGAGGGTGAAGCTTATAAGCAGAAAATAGGATGAGATGAAAAGAGAAAAGAATAAGACAAAAGAATAGAGTGAGCCAAAGAAATAAGAGGTTTTTTTTAAAATACACTATGAGCAAAAAGAGGTCAAAACTCATACGTGAGAGCATGTACGTACAGTACTCATACAGAATCTGTCTGGCCGAGAAAAACTTTAGAAAAGTAAAACTACAAATTAAAAAAGGGAAGAGTAAGATATTAGGTAATAGATACGAAGAACATACCATCTACACGAAGTATTTTAGGTTTTCTTAAAAGGACACCAGAAAAATTAGAGAAAAACAATTAAAACACATTCTTTGTCTCTCTTTCTGTCTGTCTGTCTGTCTCTCACACACACATACACACACACACATTATTCTGAGTAGAAATCAAGCCAGTTGCCTTATATTAGGCAAAAGTAAAATTAAGGCAATTTTTTCTAGACGAACTCTGACAGCTGTTTTAAAATTGCAACCACAAAGAAAATAATCAAATGTTCAGGTAGAATTATAGGTTAACAGCAAAAAAGAATTAGACTAATAAATAATATCAGACTTCTACACATCACTAAATTTACATAGAACAACAGAGCAATGGCTACAAGCACACGGAGAGGCCAAAAATTTAGACCAAGAATTTTTACACCGAGTCAAAATTTCATTCATCTGTGAACACGAGAGAAAGATATCCATTGTATGTTCTCAGAAAATCTGTACTTTTCAAAATCTATTTTGAAGATATACACCAAGCAACAGAAAAATAAGAACCCAAGAATAAAGACATCAGGGTATATAAAGGGACCAGTGCTAACTCCTTAATGTAGCAAACATAGAGCTCAGTAAAAAGGCTATAATATGGCTATAAAACAAAGCAACTGTAAAAATTTATTTAAAGATAACAAATATAAGGCAAAACTATTAATACCTTTCATCTGATTCTATTAATAAAGTCCATGTATGGGGAGGAAAGGAAATTAGGGAGAATGTAAAGGTGTTAAATTCTTAGTGTAAAATGTTTAACTCCCAAGATGCCAGAGGTTAGGGCATCTCAAAGTCCAGGGAGTCCCAGGCTGCCATCTTACAGAACAGGACACAGAGGTCCAGAAAGGGAAAGGGCATGGTTAATGTCATAAATCCACTCCAGGTGATTTGAAAATACAGTGCTTCCTTAATTTTCCACCTTTGGTTTAGTGCCAAGTGTTTTTATTGCCAGGATTTCTGGAGAAGAAAAAGAATAAGAAACTTGATTTTATTGATCTCTGTGAAATCAGGGAGGGCGCATTAATAGAATGAGAAGTACTGACGTCAAAGCTAACAAATGTAACAGGGAATGTTCTTCATAATTTGTTTTAACTTAGAAATTGATCCATTGAAACAAATGCTTCCACTACCCAAAAACTTTTGGGAACCACCAAATATAATCACTTCATTTTTCTTCCCCTCTTCTTCCTGCCCAAGCCCCATATTACAGAAAAATGCTTTCACTTTTCCCACAAGATACTTCCTTTAGGAATTATAGGAAACATAACCTACAACTTAAAATCTTAATTTTAGCATAGGATGACTTACTTATAAAAAGACTTATATTCTCGTTTGCTGAAACAGATTCCAACTGTGTTACTTGCTTTATGTGATGGTCAGGATTAACCTGAGAGGATTACACTATCAATTAAGAATATGCAAATCAGTCTGTATTTGGGGATCCATAAAATAATATAATAATAATAATATAATAATATAATATAATAATAATAAAGTAAAAATAAAATAATATAATTATATAATTATATAATAATATAATAAATAAAATAATAATAAAATAATCTAAGACTATTCATGTCAGACAATTCATGTCACTAAGTTTCTCATTTTCTCAAGTTCTTTGCTAGCTCTCCATTTTTAACCTCCTGGGGACTTTAAAAGACATCAAATACTGTAGTATGTTTCTAATTTATTTATACTTAAATCATCAAAATGCTCTTTTGTAAGAGTCATTTGATGTCCAAGTATCCTTATGGGGCCTTTTCATTAGCCATGTCCCTGCCCCGGAAAAAAACAGGAAGTCACAATTTGCCACAATTAAAAAGACTGAGCCGGAAAACAAGGTTTGAATTCAGTTCCACATTGGTCTCAGAACACACCATTGCCTCTCTCCAAGTAGCCTTCTTGTTTTTCAAAGATGTTTCAGAACACAGCAGACTCTTTTAAATTTAAACTTCAGAAAGAGGAGACAGAATTTGTCATAATTGTTTGGGCTGCAGTTTACCTTCCCATTATGTGTGTGGCCGCATGGTGGTTGGGGGATTACGATCCCTTAACACAGAACCAGGGCACCTGGGTGGCTCAGTCGGTTAAGTGTCAGACTCTTGATTTTGGCTCAGGTCGTGATCTCAGGGTCATGCGATGAAGCCCCATGTGGGGCTCTGCGCTCATCAGGGAGTCTGCTTGTCCCTCTCCCTCTCTTCCTCCCCCCTACTCCCCTCACACTCTATCTCTAAGATAAATAAATAAAATCTTAAAAAAAAAAAAACAGAAACAAAAATAGGAGGGGGTAAAGAATCTTAACTTTGCTGCTAAGGTATGTTGATTTCCTTTGAGCTGAATCAAAGTGATTCCCTGCCAAAATAAAATTCTAGCAACTATGTACCCAAGAGAAAAAAACTGGTGGAGGGAAGTTTCTCGATTTTCCATTTTTCTCCCATGAATGTAAATTAGATCTTTGGCCTAGTATTAATTGCTGGTAGTAAGCTAGGGTGATATCAGCTGCTGAGTAGAAAATGATGCCTTCCCTCAGTACAGATGGACTATGTCAGCCTTTCATAAGATTTTGCTTCAAATACCACAATCTCCAAGTGCTCTGCTTCCTGAACAAGTGTGAGGTTTCCTAATTTATCAGTCAGAATCCACTCAGAAGACAAAAACCATGCCAATTGTTTGAACAGAGATAATTTAACATAAAGGATTGTTAAGTGGGCATCAAGCTGTTAACCAGGTAAGAGAAAAGAGTGCAAAGAGGACTCAAAGGTGTCAGGGAGGTAGCGATTTCAGGAAGCAGCTGGCGCTCCTCAGGCTGAGGAGACGAAGCAAGAACTGGATTAAATGTAGAAGCCCCAGGGAGATGCGGTCCTGAGGAGAGGTCCCGAGGAGAGCCCTGCGGCCAGCTTCGGTGCCTGGGAGCAGCTCTGGGGGAGGCACAGTCTATGCAGGGCTGAGGTAGACAGCAGGGAGGGAGTCCATCCCCACTAGCCCTCCCTGTGGACAGAATCTGTCACGGAGCCAGCAGGCAAAGCAGACAAGAGTCTGCAGCCCCACCCCAGGCCTCCCCAGCTCCACAAACTGGAGCACAGGAGGGTGGGTTTGGAGATGAGAGACAATACTTAGTAACTGGTCGCCCGATATATCAAGTGATTTAAGAGGATGACTGAGCTGCCTGAGAGTTCTCATTGTCATTTTACCCGAAAAAAATCAAAGGCTGGCTCAAAGAAGTGAGTTCTGAAACCGGGTTAAAGAGCCAGTAATAATAATCACAGTATTTATCAAATGTCATGCGCCGTAGAGGGTTCTGAGCGTCCCACGTGTGTTCATTCTTTACAGTAACCTTTATGTCTCCACAAAAACCCTGTGAGGGAGGTAGCACACTTCTACCTGCGAGGAAACCGAGGCACAGAATGGCTACATAACGTGGCCAAAGTAGCTGAGCCACTAAGAGAGGAGGGGGAACTGAAGGGCAGGCGGTCTGGCTCTGAGACCCACCGTCCTAACCAGCACACGGGGCCACCGTGCCAATACCCGTCTTCGAGGACCAAGCCGCCTCATTGAAATAACAGGAACAGCTAATCACATTATAGTTAATTAGCTGTGGCTGGGCCCTGTTCTAAAAGCACGTACCGGTAAGAACTCAACTGAATTCTCACAGCAACTGCATGAAGTCAGGCCTATTATTTTCTTTGTCTTACAAATGAGTAAACTGAAGCACAAGGAAGACAGGTAGTTATTCCAAAGTCTCAGGTCTAGGAAGAGGCTGAGCTGTGATTGAATCCAGACGGGCCCAAGCGCTCATGCTCTCACCCACCACAGGAGAGTGCATGACAAATTAAGCCTCTGTGATGCAGAATTTATGGCATCTCTCCTTGAAAACCCTTTGGCTAGTTACAGTAAATGGGCCATTTACTCCCATCTTTTTTAGATACTCAAACTCCCATCTTTTTTAGGCATATTCTATAATGCAGACTTGTATCAATCAGGACTGCTCTTCCTTTCAGATCCTTGATTACATTTAAAGAAGCTTTGCTTTATGTCATGGCCCATGAAAAGGGAGTTTCACTGAAGCTTATGCATTTAAGAAAGCTGAAAAGGTCTGAGTCAGCGTTTCGTCATGACCGTGGTCGCCCTGATAAAGGACCTCAGTCCAAGCACAACAAAATCAGATTGGAGCAACAATGGTTCCCGGTGGCTCTTCTCTAGATCTGAGCTCTTTGCAGAGAACCCAGACACCAGAAATTCAGTTCTCCTGTGCCATTTAGCGCGTCCTGAAGGGGGCAGCCCTCCCAGACATTCTTCAGGGGATTCCCTCCTCTGAAAATGAAATGAAATGGCCAAGATGCTTTCCCATCTATAAACTCTAATCTATCTCAACAGAAGGCTTAGTGGTGCTCACTCCTGGCCTCTAGCACAGTGCCTGGCCAGGAGAAGGAGTTTAATGAGTGTTTCTTAGATAAGTAGAACAATTAATTAATAAGTGATCTTCCCAGAACCTATCAAGATACACATATATCATAATAATTAGGTGAAAGCCCATCTCTCTTGGACTCCAACAAAGAGTAAAATACAAAACTATTTCCAGATAAAAGAGTGTCTTCTTCTTAAAGGAAATCTCCCAGCTAAGACCCCAAGGACAGTGATTTACTGAAGAGCTAAAATGCAGGTATTACCATAATTTAGAGGAGAACTATGTTTCTCTTCCTCTTTAATGATGATTCACTCTATTTTTAGTAGAGAACACAGCTAAAGACAGTCAAGATCTTTACCACTTTACACATTTAGTGAGAATGCCCGTTCCTTTCAGTAATTCTTACTTAACAATATCTTTAATATAGATTTCTGTGAGTCTTTTCTGAAGTATTTATGGTCTACTTTTTATATCCCTTTCTATTCAAATGTATGTATGGATACATATTATACGTGCACAGATAGCTAAATAATTCATTTCTTTAAATTATATGTGATTTCTATATCCTTTCTGATTATTCTTTATTTACTTGAGCCATATTACTACCTATTTGATAATGAAAAACTAGTCTAGGGCGCCTGGGTGGCTCAGTTGGTTAAGCAACTGCCTTCGGCTCAGGTCATGATCCTGGAGTCCCGGGATCGAGTCCCGCATCGGGCTCCCCGCTCAGCGAGGAGCCTGCTTCTCCCTCTGACCCTCCCCCCTCTCATGTACTCTCTCATTCTCGCTCTCTCAAATAAATAAATAAAATCTTTAAAAAAAAAAAAACTAGTCTATGAAACCTTCCAGAAGGAAAATTTTGTGACATTATTTCCTTTTCCAAAGGAATTGTTTTTAATTGTTTTTGCGAGAAGAGCATATTTCTCCAAAGCCTTCTAAATACAATTTATTTGTTAAATCTTTATTTACATCTACCATATCAGAAACCCTCCTCAGTCTAAATTGAAGCTATACCTATTTAATCACACATATCATCAAACAACAAGCGAAACATCCCCTTCTAACTGAAATGTAATAGGCAGAAGATGAGAATTTTCTTAAAACTAAACCATGATCAGAAGAAAAAAAAAGAACACAGGAAAAAACTTAGGTTTCTAAAAATCAGTAAGTAGACCATGTATTGCACTCACTGAAGTATATGTGTTCTTTGCAGATAAATGAGAAAATCTATTACATTACAAAGAATATGAAAACCAGGGCGCCTGGGTGGCTCAGTCGTTAGGCATCTGCCTTCAGCTCGGGTTGTGATTCGGGGTCCTGGGATCGAGCCACAAGGGGCTCCCTCCTCAGCAGGAAGCCTGCTTCTCCCTCTCCCACTCCCGCAGCTTGTGTTCCTGCTCTCGCTATCTCTGTCTCTGTCAAATAAATAAATAAAATTTAAAAAAAAAAAAAGAATATGAAAACCAAAAAGAAAAAAAAAGGGAAGAAGAATGTGAAAACCTCCCATAGCGGAGGGAAAAAACACTGCTGAAATTTTATAAGTACTCTTCTAATCTCTTGTCTGTGCACACACACATATATGCACACAAGTAAATGCAGTCCCCCTTTTCAAAAGTTAGCTCACACTGAACTGTTGTGTAACCTGCCAGGCGTTTTTAAGCTCTGAAATTCATAACTTAGGCCCTTGAGGCAAACTCTGGAAGAAAGGGAGGACCAGGCTTGAATAGCAATCTTATAAGAAAAAGAAAGGGAAGGAAAAGTGGAAGGCAAATGAGATCAAAGAAGACAGAGGATATGGGGCTGAAAGGATATCACAAAGGAAGCAAAAGATAAAAACGGACTTTTTCAATTTAAACTGCATTTTCTAATTTTTTTAATTTCATCAACATTGCATTATTGTGTGTTTTTGGAAATTCTACTCCACAATTCCAGTCTTCCTCTCCTCCTCTTCCACCCCCTTCTCTGTGGCTGGGGGTAGTTCACAGCACAGTGTGGAGATGCCAACCACTGGAGCCAAATTCAATTCCAAATCCAAACATAAGCAATGTTTGCAAATCGAGACTCCTTTGAGGTTCACCCAACTCCAATTTTACCAATTCCCTCCAGGGAAAGATTTCCCTTTGAAGCTTCTGTGTATCCAAGTGCATTCTGGGATGCAGGTTTGGGTTTCTGGTGTGGGGCGATCTATGTATAGGATGAATACGTTCTGCACCGAACCCTCTCTTGCTTTCTGTGCGCGCAGCCCGTGACAACGTATACTAAAGTGGGTACTTGAAGGCATGGCTGGAAAACATTTTTTGTTCGTGTGCATCTGAATTAAAATTTAAAAGGCAAATGGAGAATATTGAATTAGCCCAGATGTTGTAAAGTTAATATGCATGTTGCTTTCTTCAGAAATGCTCTTAAGCTTAAAAAGGCCGGGGGGAGGGGGAGCACTTGAAATGAAACTTACTTTAAAATGGGAGTTTTAAAACTGTTAATTGTATCAAGCATTGTCTCACAGATAAATGTGACAGGCCACAACTTGAAATGCTTAAACACACAAAATATTTTTTTCCTAAAGAAAATAGTCTGCTAAACTATGTACGTTGGAACATGTTGCTAAGCGCGCTTGGAAAAGGGGGGTGTAGTTGAGCAAGCTTAAGGGACTCTACCTGCCTCCAGAGACCTGAAAGCCCAAGTGGAAAAATAAATAAGCTTGAGCTTAAAATAAACAGAGAGTTGGGGGAGGGCTGAGAATGGTGCCCATGCTGAGAATGACTTGCTAACAAAGCCCACATGTCAAGGGGGCTGGTGGCATTCACTAGTGGTTACGTTATTTGGGGGGTGAACTGAATCCACGGAGAAGTCGTTAAATCCAACTAGGTACCTAAGCCCCTCTTATCCCGGCCCTTGGGGAGGCGTCTTCCCCCTCCCTAGACAAGGTATTGACATTTTCAATCTGGGTCTTTGTTGACTCCATTCTTGTTCTCCCTACCTTGCATACCTGTTTCAGTATCTCCTCTCGGATTAAACTTCCAGGAGGCTGACAGTTTGTCTCCTTGTTTACCCCGTGGGCACTCCTCCCCGGGGCTTCCTTATGATGTCACACATCCAATCTGCACTCAGGAAATATTTGAGAAGAAGGGCCTGCATTATCATTTCATTCCTAAATTACTAAGAACAGATTTGGGAGTAGGCTGATAGAATTATGTCTCCTGGGCCTCTGACAGTCTGTATTTTACACTCCATTATTTTGCCTGATCCCAGGCTGTTTGACCACAAATAAATACTATTTGGTTGACCTACCATCATGACCTTTTCCAAAATACATCAAGACTTAGAAAATAAATACCTATTGTTGACATTATTCTACTTCCTTCCCTTTGCAGATTCTAGCATTTAGTCGTCAATTTGGAATCTTGCTCCTAAAAGTCCCATATTGCCCACATTTTTAATTATTATTCCTCTCAGGCTTCCCTAAAAGAGATAATGCTTTTCACCCAATATATATTTGTAAAATAATGGTATGTACATAGCATTTTATAAACAAATGTATTGAGCAAATTGAAGTATACTTTTATGATCAGAAAGATGGTCATGCCCTTAAAAACTATTCGAAGTTTGTACTATTTACCAAGATGTGAAAGGTAAACAACTCACCCAGTAGAGAATAATCCATAGTCCCCTTACCATCTTAAGCAGACTATATATATATATTCTTTTTTCCTTAACACTAAAGCTTTTTCTTAAAACTGCATCCATATTATCCTATTATAAGTTGAAAGAAATTAGCATAGCTCCAAGTGTTATTTAAATAAGGCAAGAAACTATGAAAGGACAAATGACAAGACTGTTGATGAGTACTAATTCCAAGTACAAAGTAAGGCTATTAGCCCACCCAAGATGAATGATAATATAAAATATGGCAGTCAGAGTCATTCTCCCTATGAAATTCAGCTCATATGAGACACTGCAGTGTAAAGGAAAGAGTGCCAACTTCAGATGTCCTAGGTTCCTTCCAGTTTCCAGGCCAACACATAAGGAGCTTGAAAGTTGCCACTCCATCCTAACAACAAGTAAAAAGCTGAAAAACTGAAAAACCAGCAACTCTTCTGAGATCAAAGAAGAGAGGTCGCAGGGCAAACTTTTGCCCCCCAAATTAGAGACAGATAGATGGGTACAGAGTAGCATAACTTACCAGAACAGAACCATATGAGCAGAAAACTGCTCAGAAACCAGTGCCAGGGTAGGAAAGTCTGAGCTATAATTGATGAATTGCTGGACACTCAGTGAGGACAACCGTGAGAGTTAAAACACCAGGAAAATATCATTATAGGGGCCTCAACACTTTGGTGAGTTTTACCTCCTGGAGTTCTATCAGGTTTTCACAGTGAATATTAGAGAAAAATCCATTCATGAGAGGGGAAATGGGACAATTTGTTTAAAGACCAAAACAGCCAAAACTCATGCAAGAAAAAATAGAATATCTGAATAATCTTGTGTCTATTAAAGAAACTGAATCAATAATTAGTAGTCTCCCCAAAATGACAGCTCTAGACTTATATATGTACACTGGTGAATTCTATCAAACATTTAAGGAAAATACAACAATTCTCTACAATCTCCCAGAAAACAGAAGTAGAGGGAACACTTACTAACTCATTCTATGAGGACAGCACTATTCTGATACCAAAACCAGCCAAAGACATTAGAAGCAAAGAAAATGATAGATCAATAATTCTCATAAACATGAGAATGCAAAAATCCTCAAAGAAATATTAGCAAATCAAATCCAACAAGTATAAAAAGAGCTGTACACCATGACCAAGTGGGATTTAACCTAGGTATGCAAGGCTGGTCCAACATTTGAAAATCAATTAATATAATCCATCACATCAACAGGCTAAAAAAAAGAGTCACATGATCATATCAATAGATCCAGGCAAAGCATTTGAAAAAATCCAATACCCACTCATAATTTAAAAAAAAATTTCAGCAAACTAAGAATAGAAGGGAACTTCCCCAACTTGATAAAGAACATCAATAAAAATCTACAACTAACATCTAATAACAATTGATGGTAAGCATTCCTGCTAATATCAGGAATAAGGCAAGGATATCCCCTCTTACCACTGCTTTTCAACATCATACTAGAAGTTCCAGCTAATGCAATGAGACAAGAAAGGGAAATAAAAGGTATACAGAGTGAGAGGGAAAAAATAATCTTTGTTCACAGACAATATGATCATCTATTTAAAAAATCCAAAAGAATTGACTAAAAAAACCTCTTGGAGGGGCGCCTGGGTGGCTCAGTGGTTGAGTGTCTGCCTTCGGCTCGGGTCATGATCCTGGGGTCCTGGGATCGAGCCCTGCATCGGGCTCCCTGCTCAGCGGGAAGTCTGCTTCTCCCTCTCCCACTCTCCCTGCTTGTGTTCCCTCTCTCGCTGTGTCTCTCTCTGTCAAATAAATAAAATCTTAAAAAAAAAAAAACCCTCTTGGAAATAATAAGCGATTATAATAAGGTTGCAGAATACAAGGTTAATATACAAAAGTCAGTCACTTTCCTATATAACAGCAGTGAACAAGTGGATTTGAAATTAAGAACACATTAGCATTTATAGTACTGAAAAAATGACATACTTTGGTAACAAAATATGTACAAGAGCCATATGAGGAAAACTACAAAACTCTAATGATAGGTATCAAAGAAAAACTAAATAAATGGAGAGATATTTCATTTTTGTGGATAGGAAGATTCAATACAGTCAAGATGTCGGGTCTTCCCAACGTGATTTATGGATTCAATGCACTCCCAATCAAAATCCTAGCAAGTTATTTAGTGGATGTCAACAAAATAATTTTAAAGTTTATACAGAGAAGGAAAAAACCCTGAATATCCAACTCAATATTGAAGATCAGTTGGAAGACTCCATTATTCTGATTTTAACACTTATTATAAAGTTACAGTAATCAAGACACTGTGGTATTGGTGAAAGACCAATATAGGTCAGTGGAACAGATTAGAGAGCCCAGAAATAGACCTTCATAAATACAGTCAAATCATCTTTGACAAAGGGGCAAAGGCAATTCACAATGGAGCAAAAATAATCTTTTCAACAAATGGTGCTGGAACAAGTGGATATGAGCAAAAAAAAAAAAAAAAAAAAAAACCTGAATCTAAATACAGACCTTATATTTTTCACAATAAATTCAGAATGGAGCATAGGCCAAAATATAAAATGCAAAACTATACATGCCTAGAAGATAACAAAGAAGAAAACCTAGATGACCTTGGGGATGGTGATGACTTTTTAGATTCAACACCAAAGGCACCAACCATGAAAGAAAGAATCGGCAAGCTAGACTTCATTAAAATTAAGAACTTCTGTCACATTAAAGACTGTATCAAGTGAATGAACAAAAAACCAGAGACTGGGAGAAAATAGTTACAAAAGACACATCTGATAAAGGACTATTATCTGAAATATACAAGAATTATCAAAACTTAACAATAAGAAAGTGAACAGCCTGATTAAAAATTGGGCAAAAGATCTGGACACCTCAACAAAGAAGATATAGATGGCAAGCAAGCATATAAAAAGATGTGCAATATCATGTGTTATTAGGAAATAGCAAATTAAAACAACAGTGAGATACCATTACACACCTATGAGAATGGCCAAAATCTGGAACACTGGTATCACCAAAGGCTGCTAAGAATATGAAGCAACAGGATATCTCGTTCATTGCTATTGGTAATGCGAAATGGTAAAGCCACTTTGAAGAGCTGTGTGGTGGCTTCTTAAAAAACTCAACATACTTCCACCATATGATCCCGCAATCATACTCTTCGGTATTTACCCAAAGAAATTGAAATTTATGCCCACACAAAAACCTGCACAAGAACGCTTACAGCAGCTAGATAGATTCATAATACCAAAACTTAGAAGCAACCAAGATATTCTTCAGTGGATACATAAACTGTGGTACCTCCTGACCATTGAATATTATTCAGCACTAAAAATAAATAAGCTATCAAACTCTTTAAAAGACATATAGGAAACTTAAATGCATATTACTAAGTGAAAGAAGCAGATCTGAAAAGGCTACGTACTGTATGGTCACAAGTTATAACGTTCGGGAAAAGGGAAAACTATGGAAATAGCAAAAATATTAGTGGTTTCCAGGGGTTAGGGGAGAGGGAAGAATAAATAGGTGGAGCACAGAGGACTTTTCTGAGCAGCCAAACTATTCTGTATGATATTATAACGGCTACATATCATACACTTGTCAAAACCAAAGTACGCCACCAAGAGGGAACCCTAACGCAAACTACAGACTGGGTGATAACGATTCATCAGAGGAGGTTCATCAAGTGTAATAAATGTCCCCGTCTGGTACAACCAAGGTTGTTGACAGTGGGGGAGACTGCGCCTGTGTGGGAACAGGGGGTATATATGGGAAATTTCTGTATTTTCTGCTCAAGTTTGCTATGAACCTGAAATTGCTCTAAGAAATAAAGTTTATCAATTAAAAAAAAAAAAAAAAAGCCCTGGGTTTTAGCTCTGACTCTGCTACTCACTAGTTACGGTGCCCTGGGTTAGTCGACGTATTAGGCCTTGTAAACTGCTAGTACAAGTGATATTTACTTCTCAGGCTTGCCAAGAGACGGCAGTGAGACACTGGGTGTGAGAACACACTGTAAAGTGTGGGAGACCCATGCCTTCGGCTTCCTACAGAGGCAACCCAACAATTTCTCATCCATTTCCACTGAGCAAGCACTGGTGGTTGCAGACGTGGAAATACCTCATCCTTTTACGATCTTACAGAAATTAGCATGAGCGCCAAGAAACCCCCAGACAAAAGCTGGTGAACCTCCGCTGGATGCCTAGGAAGCAGCAGGAACCATAAACACCGTGAGAGGTCTGTTGGCACACCTCCATCCACCATGCTGCCAAATGCTTGGTGGGGGGCGGGGCGGGGGGACCTGGCATAGCTGCCGAGACCCAAAGGTGGAAGAGGAGGGCAAGCCATCCTCTAACCAGCTTCCAGCCCGAAACAGGACAGCTTTGGAGAACTGCCCTGCAGGATCCCACCAAGTTTCAGTGCACATCCCATGCCACACACCTTGGGCAAATGCGAGGCATGGCCCAGATCCTTCGAGATGAGGCATCCAGGTAACCTAAGTATTGTTTTGGCTTTAAACATACTCTTAATTACCATCAACCTCTTTCTTTAAATCTCTGGAGAGAAACACAACCTTTAATGCCCTTCTAAACTTGTGTGTGTTTGTTTGTGTGTTTTACTTTTGCCTGTTTATCTTGTAGGGCCTTTTCCAGGCAGTTTTTAACGAGCCTTGGAAGGTTTCCGTTTCGAAGAGATGGACAACTGTAAAGTGATGTTGCCCAAACGGACGAGGGGACAATGACTGCTTTCCCATATTTAGGTAAATCTTACCTCATTTCCACCACCTTCCTTTATTATCTTAAATAGGCTTAGTAGAACCCATTTAGGATAGCTCAAAAACTTCTCATTACAAAAAGAGTGTTTTTGCCTCCCTGTGTAAGCGGCATGCCACGTAAGAATAGGAAGGGGGCTTTTGCTCACTGAGCTCACATTCCCTTGCCGCCATTCAGAGACCCGCTGCCCACTCAGACGGGGGCAAGGAGGCAGGTGTCGGGCCTGGCCCTGGGCAGGCCCAATCTGACTTCCGTCCCAGCCCCAGTCTCCCATGCTCAGCAGCGCTATGATTTTTAATGGGAAACATAAGGGGAAAGGGACCCTGGATTCTCCATCAAATTCTTCACAATTAAGTTTTTTAGGAAAGATCAGGAGAGGTCTGTGCACGGGGGGTGGGGGGCGGGGGGGGCATGGCATGTTCAAAGTGGAAATGATGTCTCTGGAGCCTGTCAGCCGGAGAGCCTTCGGTGTGTGGTGACAGTCACAGCAATAGTCTCTTTTCTGAGTTGGATCTGAAGTCTGGACTTTAAAATTTACAAACCGATGCTCAGAAACATCTTCAGGATCAAATTGACCCTGTAACTGAAAGGGTTCCATTTCAAATTAGAAACCATGTGTATTTTTAAAAATATGTATGTGATAGCTAGGAGACATAGTTAAGAACTTTGAAATCATACACAAGTGGTATATTCTCCCCTGGCAGCTGGGCTGACACTTTTTTCTATTTCAAGAGCATTGGGAAAAAAAGTATAATTCATTTGTGGATCTCTTCAACCCAACAGTAGCCTGCATGACAATATCTCAACACAGCAGAGAAGAGCTGAGTGTGTGACTCTGAGGATTTTTACATATTTATAGGTTCTTGTAAAAATATTCCTTGCCCAAAACTTAAAGGTCTACTGACTCACTGACAGCTAACAAAACACTGGGGTATCAGTTAGATGTTAGACTGCCAAGCCCAGGAAGAAAGAAGAAAGAGTGAATCAAAGAAGGAAGAAAGAAATATGAAAGAGAGGAAGGGAGGGAGGGAAGAAGAAAGCAAGCAAGAAAGGAAGGAAGAAAAGGCGGAAGGAAGGAAGGAAGAGAGAGAGAGGGAGGGAGGGAGGGAAGAGAGAAGAGAGGGAAGGAAGAAGGAGGAAGGGTGGGAGGGAGGGAGAGGTAAGAACAAATGGCATTTATTAGTATGTGTTTCAGAGCACACCAGTTGATGGGGCACCTGGGTGGCTCAGTCAGTTAAGCATCTGACTCTTGATTATGGATCAGGTCATGACCTCAGGGTCCTGAGATCAAATCCCTCATTGAGGCCGGCATTGGGCTCTGTGCTGGGCATGGAGCCTGTTTGGGATTCTCTCTCTCTCTCCCTCTCCCTACTGTGTAAATAAATAAATAAATAAATAAATAAATAAATAAATAAATAAATTTATAAAACAAAGCACACCAGTTGAGGCTAGTTTTCTACTGGATCCAATTACTTTAAATTCAACATATATTAATCGAATACATACTATATGCAAGGCATCCTGATGAAAAATTAGTAGCAAGATAATGTCCTCAAACCATTTTAAAATAAGATGCAGTTAAAAACAAAGCCTAAAACAAGCCACACAAATGCAAAATTCTCATGCTACTTGTGCATGATATAGGTACAATATGGTGTTATATAAACCCCTAGAGGGCTTAAGTTCACAAAAACACAAATTTGGGCATTTCACCATGCCATTCTAAAATCCCACTTGACAAAAAATAATAATATCAAAGTTTAAGGCATGGGGCATACCTGCCTACCAATCTACCTTCCCACCTTGCTTCCTTCCCTCCACCTATGCACCCATCCATCCATCCCCATGCCATCTTCCCCTAAAGCCGACCTGGACTCTGCCCTCACAAACTGAATCAATTAGGCTTTTTAGTAATAGGATAGAGTTCTCATCGGAAGCCAGCTGCTGTGGACAATTCCTCCCTCCACCACTACCTCTTCCCGAACCAAGCCGCCAACAGCTCTCAGCTGAACAATGGCAGTAGCCTTCTAACTAGACTCCTGTTGCCCCTTTAAATTCATTCTCTCATAGTACTCAGAGGGTCGTTTGTGAAATGTATCAGATCACATCACTCACATGTTCTAAACGCTCCAAACTTTGCACTGACAATAAAACCCAGGGTCCTCATTGGGACGATAGAGGCTTCACCTATCTGGCCCCGCTAACTCTCCAACCTCATCTGTACCTCCCCCCTCCAGCACTATCTCCCACTTTTCCCTTTCTTGAATATGGCAAGCCTTTCCCATGTTAACGTCTTTCTCAGCTCCCTCCAAGTAGCCCCCTTCTCTTTCTTCCTGGATCAGCTTAAATATCACCTTCCCCAAACACCCTGCCTAAAGGGAACCCTGCCCTCTTCACCCTTCATTCATTCTTCTCACCTCTCCTTGCTCGTGTCCTGCATAGCATTTCTGACCTTCTCAAGTTATTTTGTTATTTCTCTCTCCCCTTGCTGGAATGTGAGTCCTTAGCACCCAACACCCAGCCCGCCTTAGAGAAAAAAATCAGTAAACATTTGCTGAATAAATGAAGAAATCCACTCATTCACCCGTGTTTTCTTGCAAGGCCATGTTCCAGGTGCTAGGGATTTAGAGGTGAATAATTCAGTCCTCAAAGGTTCACAGTCCAATAGGGATACAAGTCAAAAAAAAAAAAAAGGTTCTAATATTCTAATACAACGAGAAAATTCCTCCAAGAGGCAGGTACGTTGTGCAATGGCAGGAAGTGCCACAAAGGAGCTCAAGTGAGCTGAATCTGGGCAGGGATGGCGGTGAGCAGATTATTTTGCAGAAGGACAACAGTGGAGGAAGGATTTGGAGAGGGCATTCTAGCCAGCAGGAGGCGTGGAAGCAGGAAAGAGTAAGGAGGATTTGGATAGCCTAAAATGTATCCTGTTGCAGGATATAAAGTGCTAGACACTTAGCTATAAAAAATGGCAGTAGAAAATACATCTGTGTTCCTGATGTTGGGCTCTCATATGTTGCAGAAAGACCTTTTTAAGCAGGTGCTCATTAAATATGCTTATTGATCCATCCCTTCTGAAGCAAGAAATGTGGCTACGTGGTAGTAAGAACCAGATTATGCATAGCTTTATATGCTAGACTAATGTGTTTTATTTTCTCCTGTGGAGAAAGGGAATCTACTAAATGATTGTGAATAGAGTTTTTCTTTGCTGTTGTTTTGTTTTTTGCCTTTGCTCTCCCTGGGAGCAAAGATGGGGGGGGGGTGTGAGATGCTCAAAAGGGTTGAGATTAGAGTACTGCATTCATAGACTAGGGTACAGTTACGACTTTAAGATATACTTTTGGAAGCATGTTATTCGCATCCACTCATAAAAAATAAAAATGGCAAAGTTTAGCCTTTTTTCCAGACCAAATTGTAACAGAAAGAACACTTGTTTCCTCATCTGCTTCAAGAAATATAGTCTCATCTGAACCTCTTTCTCCTTCTTCCTAAAACATTCCAGTACATAAAATTACCTAAAATGTTTTTCATTGAAAATCCAAAATATGGCTCGTTTATGTATGTGACTCACAAGCTTACATTCTTTTAATTAAAATTGATACACTTTACTTTTTAGCACAGTTTTAGGTTTACAGAAAAATTGAACAGGAAGTACAGAGTTCCCATATTACCCTCCTCTCCCCAAAGTTCCTCCTGTTATTGACATCTTGCATTTGTTACAACTGATGAAACAATACGGATACATTATTATTAACAACATTCTATAGCTTATTTTAGGATGTGTTGTAAAGTTCTGGGTTCTGACAAAGGCATCATGGCATGAACCACCACTACAGTATCATCCATGAAGGTCTGGTTGCCCTAAAAGTCTCCTGTGCTCTATCTATTCGTCCCTTCTGCCCTCCTCCCAAACGTCAGCAATCACCAATCTTTTTACTGTCTCCATCGTTTGGTCTTTCCTAGAACATCATATAGTTGAAATCATACAGTATGCAGCCTTTTCAAACTGACTTCTTTTACTTAATAGCATGTCTTTAAGGTTCTCCATGTCTTTTCATGGCTTGTGAACTCACTTCTTTTTATTGCTGAATACTATTCCATTTTCTGGATGTACTAAAGTTTGTTTGAAGGACATTTTTATTGCTTCTGATTTCTGGAAATAATGAATAAAGCTGCTACAAAAGTTTATGTGCAGGTTTTTGTGTGGGCCTAAGTTTTCCTTTCATTCTGGTAAATAGCTATGAGGGTGCCTGCTGGATCATATGGTGAGAGTATATTTAGATATAGAAGAAACTGCCCAAGTATCTTCCAAAATGTCATCACCATTTGCATTTCCATCAGCAATGAATGAGAGTTCCTGTTGTTCCATATCCTTGTCAGCATTTGGTTTTGTCAGTGTTTTGGATTTCAGTCATTGTAGTAGGTGTATAGTGGTATTTAATTGTTTTAGTTTGTAGTTTTCTAGTGACATGTGATGTTGAGCATCCCTTTATATGCTTACTTGCCATGCGTATATCACCTTTAACCAACAGGTTGAAGAAGAAATCAAAAGATAAATCAGAAAATACTTTGAGATGAAGGAATACAGCAACACAGCTACCAATGATGCAGTGGAAGCTGTGCTTAGAGAGGAAGTTTTGGCTGAATCACCTGTACTTAAATAAGAAAAAGAAGAATAGGAGGAGGTGGAGGAGGAAAAAGAAAGTTCTCAGATCAATAACCTCATTTCCCATCTTAGGAAACTAAGAAAAGATAAGCAAACTAAACCTGAAGCAAGCAAAAGGAAGAAAATAATAAAGATTAAAGCCAGGATAAGTAAAATAAAGAAAATTAATGGAACCAAAGGTTGGTTCCTTGGAAAAGATCAATAAAACTGACAAATCTTCAGCCAGAGTTACCAAGAAAAAAAAATATGATTCAAATTACTAAAATCAGGAAGGAAAGAGGGGCTTACTATAGAACTTACAGAAATAAAAGGATGATACAGAAGTACAATAAATAATGATATGCCAACAAATGAGATCTCCTACATGAAATGGTCAAATTCCTAGAAAAAACACAAGTATCAAACCTGGCTCAAGAATAAATAGATTATCTGGATCTAGAACATGTAAAAACATTGAATTGTTAATTAAATCAGCTTATCTAATTTATCAAATACTCCTTAATATTTCCCTTTTTAAGAATTCTTCCATGGACACTTGTTAAAATTTCCAAGATAGGATGTAAAATGCTTTGCCCTTCTAGGCAGGGAGAATAATATATATGTGAAAAACACAAAGATACGGTGATCAAGATTAAGTTCTATACTGTTTCTATTTGCTATAACATTTGGGTCATTTTGGGGCCCCCACCCCCGCCAATAAAGCTGCTATGGGAATAATACTGTTTTCTTTTAGTACTGCAAGTCATAACTGCGGTAGAGTCCAGAAGTGTCTAGCCTAGCCATCAATGTCGTAGGTATTTACTGATCACATACTGTATACCTAGAACTCTGCTCAGGATACAATTGTAAGCAAAACACAACTCCTTCATGGAGCTGACGGAGTTGTTGGAAAGGCGCTTTCAACAATGATTAATAGTCTGTTGGCCATTCCTATTCTTAAGATGGAATTTAAAATGTAAAAATTAATAACACAACCAATCTGGCATTGTGGTTAAATGATGACTATTTTACAGGTGGTAAAATGCAGATGAGTGAAGGTTTTTATCTTCTCTTTAGAGAGATTCTTTATCTTTCTGTGTCTCTTGAGAATGGAGAATGGAGAGAAACACAGTAAAAGCTGGATCAAAAAAATGAAGTTCCTCTACTTAAATGAATGAAATATGTGGAAGGGCTTATGTATATTTTCTAATTGAGGTTTGTAGAACGCAAATCAGTATGAACCATCTTTATTTTTTTTTAAAGAAATGATTTTATTTATTTATTCAACAGAGAGAGAGAACGTGAGTGGGGGGGGCAGAGAGAGAGGGAGAAGCAGGCTCCCTGCTGAGCAAGGAACCAGATGTGAGGCTCGATCCCAGGACTCTGGGATCGTGACCTGAGCCAAAGGCAGACGCTTAACCGACTGAGCCACCCAGGTGCCCCCAATATGAACCATCTTGACAATGAGTCAGCAACATAGTTTACCCCTCAGACATGAGGCTATAGAGACAAAGAATGCTGGTACCCAAAGAATACAGATTAAGGAGCCGTCACAGGGTAGAGGACAGAGACACCTTCCAAATAAAGTGTGACCTGTCACAGAGCTCACAGGTGCCAAAGACATGGCAAAATCTCTAGGACCAGAGAAAATTTAAAGCACCTTCTACCACCGGGGAAAATAATGCTCAAAGTAAGTGGCAATTGACAATCTGTCCTGGTAAGTAGCTTTCAGCACTCCCACAGACAAAGGCAGGGAAAAGAATAAAGTCAGTTAGAATATCCCAATTTCAATTTGATGACAACTTTTGGTCATAAGAAGAAATACTTTCCTCAGAGGACTCCCAGATTCTTGAGCTGACACTTGTCCTGACTTGTAACCATATACAGCACCATCTAGTGAAATAACTTAGCACTTAGGCTTTTGAAAACCAAAACTAAGAAATGGTTAAAAACATAAATCAGTGAAAGATGTGGGGATTTTTAAAGGATGGAATGAGGAAAAAAACTGCCTACAGTCTTACCTGACATACATTTATAAACTCCTAGAGAATGTAAGAATGCTCCTCATTCAATCAGTCATTTGATACAGTGACAATCCCAAAGCATTGCTTTGGCATCATAGGGAGAGAAGTGTTGGAGTAAAGGAAGACTGAAACTGACTGGCTGTGGAGGTGAGAACTGGGGCTAAGCGGGGGTGGATTCCTAACTGAGCCGGGCAAGTGCAGAGGTGTGCTGGAGCCAGCCGGTACCACTGGACAGCCCGCTGTGTGCGAGTCTTCACAGCTCCTTGCTCGGCGATGTCTCATTTTGTATCTAGTCTTTGGCTGTGGTGGGAGTATTTACACAATGGAAATTGGCAAATGCTACAAATCAAGGCTACCCATCCCCAGAAAGCACACCACTTGGACGTTTATCAGCACACTACTAGAATATACCCGCCTCGAATCCTCCCAATTGACTGCAGTCCTTATGGATGGAGGCCAGGAAGAAAGACTGCTGGTGACCAGGGTGCCATTAGCCGAAGAAATCTGAGTCTAAATGGTGTGTGGTTGGTGTGCTAATAGCAGCCAAGCCTTTGTCAAAAATGTCAAAATTGCCCAAACTTATAAAAAGAACAGTTCAAGCTACTTTAGCTTTTAGCAAGCAATTGAGAATGCCTCTCGTATCTTGGAAAAGAGAAAAATCAGGTGCTAAAAGAGATAGCTAATGTATATGCTGAGTGCAGGAAAGGGCCGGGACACAACCGAGTGAGGCTCTGGACTGGCTTGACTTTCATCAATGGCATAGCCTTGGGCAATTTAGACACCAGGCTGGTTCTTCAACTACAAGTCAAAATGAGACCAGTGGGGTTTTCTTCCTTTAATTAATAGAACCCTTTTCTCAAATGACCTCTTCATACAATACCAATACTCTATCGTAAGCTTTATATTCTCACTTAAAAGGCCTCTGGAAGATGCCCAAGCTCCTGTGAAGACCTCACTACACAGTGTGCAAGGCACTGAATTAGATTATTTCCAGGAGTCCAATTTCCCTTCCATCAATGGTATTCTAAACAAGGAGTTGGCTATCAGCTGCACTACTCCTTCCCCCACCCCCCAATATCCTAGAGGAGTGAGCCTCCTCCCCTTCTACCCAAGCTAAGGGGGTGGAGGGAGTAAATCACAAAGGTGCTTCTCGGGGCGCCTGGGTGGCTGTCATTAAGCATCTGCCTTCAGCTCAGGTCATGCTCCCAGGGTCCTGGGATTGGGCCCCACATCCAGCTCTCTGCTCAGCAGGAAGCCTGCTTCTCCCTCTCCCACTCCCCCTGCTTGTGTTCCTGCTCTCGCTCTCTCTCTCGTCAAATAAATAAATAAAATCTTAAAAAAAAAAGAAAGAAAGAAAGAAAGAAAGAAAGAAAGAAAGAAAGAAAGAAAGGTGCCTTTCTCCACAGATGCCCCAGGGCTCCACCCTAAAGGGGTTTGCAATGTGCAAATGGTTGATCCTAAAAGATGCGTCTTTAAGTCAGAAGAACTGGATGCTGATGGAAATCATATCTGGGCCAAGACCTTTCAGTCCCATTCCGAAAACTGACTGGTGCTGGGAGTCTGGATGCATAGGTGGGTTAGCCATCCTATTCTGAAGTGCTCTGTTCTTATTTGAACATGGTTTGAAAATGATTAATTTTTATCAAGAGATAATGGTCAAAGAGGGCTACATTTTTGTAAGGTTTTTTTTTTAATTATTCATAGTCAAAAACAGAAAAGATACTGGATAATGTCAGACCTAAAATCTTTAAAGGTGAGTATGATTCTAAGTGACCCAAGTTTGTACAGGTAAAGGTAGTATCTCCTTGACCCACAGCATTACTAGAGGACTACAAGCTGACACGTGTACATCAAAGGATACACCCTGGTGGGCCCATGGGCCAACTCTAGTATCTATGGAGTTAGAGAATAATGCGAATTAGTTGCCAACATTTAAAAATTGGAAAATATCATATGGAAGTTCAATCTGTGGCTTTTTTTGAGGGAAAACAGGATATAGCAAAACTCAGCCTGCATTGCTACCTGGCAACCATCAGCTGGACTGAAAGTTACCATTCCCTGTTCTCCATGGTTCTCCATGGTTCCCAAACTGCACACCCACTTGGCTCCCTCGCTGCCCTTGCTCCAGTCTGCGCTGTGTGACGTAAGGCTGTGCCACGTTGAGCCACAGATGCTATTGGGACTTTCTGAGGAAAGGGAAGAGAATTCTTAGATACAATAAGCTGAAACTGCTCAGGTCTGAGCCACCTGGGCTGAGCCCTGTCCCAAGGAACAGAGATGTTCTTTGCAGGCAAGGACACACTCAACTCGTGGGCAGACGGAAAACCTGAGCTGCCTCTGAAGACAAGATGGTAGTTTATGTTTGAGCGCACTTATTTCTGAACTTAATGGCATGGAGAACTACAAGCCTGTCCACACTATCAACTTTTCATTAAAAAAAAAAAAAAAAGGAGAAAAGCTATTGAGTCCAATGTTCCAAGAGCACCTGGTCCAGGGAAACCTCGAAGTATATTTATGGCTTGGACACACAGACAGCAATGCCTCGCTCCACAGAGAAAACAAGAGCCACCACCACCCTTGGACACTTGTTTTGCACTCCCTTTCCATCCTCACAAGCAGCCAGACGGGTTTTCTGATTACAGGTGAGACACTCTGAGCTCAGAGAGGTCAGCTAACTTGGGCAAGTCACCGAGCTTGTCACGTGATGGAACCGGCACAGGCTGACCGAAAATCTGTGCTTTCTCTCCTGTGCTCAGCCGGCATTTCCTATTTCAGAATGGCTCTTTGAACTACCCAATGCCATTTCTTAGAGGTTATTTCCCTTGAGCCCTGTTGTACGTTTCTGAGGTGAAAGGATTATTATCCACGTTTTACAGATGAAGAGCTGAGGCACACAGAATGTAAGTCTTAACTTAATAATTAGTAACTAAGAACTAGTACCCAGGCTTTCTGACTTCCAGTCAAGTGTTCTTTCCACCTCATCAGACTAACAGCTTCATTTGGGTGAGTGTCTGTATCTTACTCTTCAGAGGCTTCATGTTAAAGAGCTGTAAAGCTTTTATATTATGGAAATGATTTGTGCTTCTTTTAATGAAGGATTTTTTTTTTTTTTTAATTTAAGAAGAGGATCAGAAAATGAAGAAAAAAACACGTTAAGATTATTTTACTCATTAAAAAAAACAAGCTTCTTTTAAGGTAGTCAGTAAGACTTCTCTGCAACTGAGCTCTATTTATTTTTTTTTTTTTAAGATTTTATTTATTTATTTGAAGAGAGAGACACAGCGAGAGAGGGAACACAAGCAGGGGGCGTGGCAGAGGGAGAAGCAGGCTCCCCGCAGAGCAGGGAGCCCAATGCAGGGCTCGATCCCAGGACCCTGGGATCACGACCTGAGCCGAAGGCAGATGCTTAACGACTGAGCCACCCAGGCACCCCTACTGAGCTCTATTTATAATAGGGACGGATTGAGTCTTTTGTGGCAAAGGCAGTTGACAAAGAAAAGAGGTCTGGGTAAAATACTTTTTGTTTTTCAAAATAGTACAACCTAGTTTGGAAGCAATAGAAGTTCCAAAGTGATGCCACGAACTGAAATTCTTTAAAGAAAAAAAAAGATGGCAGTAATGGGGCACAGAGTGGGGGGCATGGAAGAAATCAGCAGTTTAAACAGATAGATTTTTAGTGTCAGAGAATGTATTTTATTTATCTGCATATGTTTTTACAGATGAGACACTTCCACAAATAAGGATGTAAAAAAAAAAGGCAAACCTGAACACTCCAGAAATGGAATAGATTGTTATAATACTCTGGAGAAACACAGTCTCTCCGGATTCAGTTATGCCAGGAGAGCATCTTACAATTTTCCTTACAGTGTTTCCCCTGAATTCATAGATCCCCCAAGTTAGAAGGACCCATCTGTTCTATCCTCTGATACTTTCTTCTTTCATGACAACCCCCAGACAGCAGATGCCTGCAAGTCCAAATCCAATTTACTCTATAAAAGGAACAGACTTTTATTCCCCCATTGGATATGAAGGCAGGGTTTTGAAACCCCTTCCAGAGGGGAGCCCATGCTAGGGGTGGGCGGCTACAGGCTTTGGAGGATGTGGGGACCAGCAAGGCAGAGAGACCAGAAGATGGCAATGTTGGGGGTTCCGTCAGATGGAAGGCAGCAACCTTGTGCTGGTAAGATGGACAAGATCAGGATGAAACTCCATTTTGGAAAATTCTTATTACAAAGATGGCCACTGAAACAAGGAACAGATAGACTTGGGGCATGGATTCATGGTGAGTTCTGAAATATTGAGCTACAGTTTCTTAAAGCTAGTCTATCCTTCTTCTTCTCTTGTCCCAGAGGTGTAGCCAGGTTGATGCTGCAGGAAGAACTCAAGAAGCTCCTTGACTAAAGCAAAGGAGTGGTTGCAGGGTTAGAACAGGTCGCTGTACTATGACAGATTCGTGAAGGACCAAGAGGCACTGTCTCCTTAAGTTGGCCTACCAAGGACATCAGCTCTGCAACCCATCAAGGAGGATTCACCAGAAGAGCACTGATATCCATGGTCACAATAGGTAGCACGCATGTTAGGGGCTAGGAACGGTTTCAAGCTCTTTTGTTTACCTATAATAACTCATTTTAATCTTCATCTTATGAAGAAAGTACTACTATTATCCCCAGTTTCCAGACTAGGAAACCAAGGCACAGAGAAACAGTAACTGGCTCCATAGCTAGTCACTGGGTCACAGGGCTAGGAAGTGGCACAGCTACCGCGGGAATCCATTGTGGTAGACGGAATAGCGATCCCCCCCAAAGACGTCCCTTCCTAATCCCCAGAACCTATGAATGTGTTACTTTACATGGCAAAAGGGACTTTCCTAATGGGATTAAATTAAGGATCTTGAGAGGGGAAGATTATCCTGGATTATCCAAGTGGGCCCAATGGAATCACAAGGGTCCTTATAAAAGGGAAGCAAGAAGATCCAAGTCAGTAATCGGAGATATGATGTTGGAAACCAGGGGTTGAACTGATATAATGAAAGTACCAGGAGCCAAGGAATGCAGGTGGCCTCTAGAAGCCAAAGAGTCAAGAAAACGAATTCCTCCCTTAAGCCTCCAGAAGGAACGCAGCTCGACTAACACCTTGATTTTAGACTTCTCACCTCCAGAACTGTAAGAGAAAAAAAAAAAAGTGTGTTGTTTTAAGCCACAAAGTTTGTGATAACTTGTTACAGCAGCAATAGGAATAGGAAACTATCACATCCAGGAAGCCTGACATATGTAATTATATCATCTTTCCAGTGTTAGATGTCAAGATTCCTAGAAAAGACTCCATAAAGGACATTTCACATTGGCTTTAGGGTTTCCCTTAGTTAGCCTCATAGCACTTGGTGTATGTAAAACTTTAATTACTATTTTAGATTGATGGCAATGCACACAGACCTGATAGCCCAAACACATTGGCATGGCAGTAACCATTGTCAAGATGTTAAAGATTTTCTATCAGTTGGTAAATAGCCCCAAGATCCTCCCTGCTGTTCTGGACACCTTGGTGTCTTCCTTGGGACCCTCCCCCCAACCCAAACCTTCCCATAATCCAGCCTCGAAAGGTTAGACCCTGACAAGGAAGGCTCCTCCCTGACCCAGCCCCAACTCTGAGCCTTTGTCCATTCTACTGGTCAGTGGCCACGCCAAAGCAGATGTTTCATATTCTGAACATAACCCCAGAATATAACATGCTGATTTAATAATTCAGGATACCCTAGAAGCTTAACTAAAAACAAATTGTAGTTACGATCAGAGTTACAGGATTTTTTTATTATCAATGAAAGCCAATTATCACAGAAAACAAACAAACAAACAAAAACAGCATCTAGTAGAACACCTTTTAGTAAAAGGACTTTCTATAAAACTCTCAGAAGCCAGATCTAGGCCTCTAGACTTCACATTTGGACCACAATGGCCTCTAAGGAAAAGGAAAAACAATGCCTAACAAACCATATCAGTGAATATCTCAAAGGTTTGACTTTAGCATGTGTCCCTCTTTCAAGTGAAACTGTGTGGGCGTTACACCCTTTCTCCTGTCCTCTTAAACCAGAACAAGAGAACTTGAGAATCGGAGAAGCACACTGTGTATGAAGTATTATGAAATGTCATGAATTGCTTTCTCTCTGACATCTCTGGCTTCACTCATAAGGAATTTGACTGTCTGTTGATGCCTCATATTCTTAGTCTCCTCTGAATAATATAATTGGGTAAATCAGTGTTATCCTCAGAAGATGCCCATGGGGTTATAGTCTAAACTGCTCTACTGATAATCCTACCCTGTGGAAAGAATCATTTAAGGAAAACCATTAAGGGAACATGTCAATATCTCTTACTCTCCTAAAGATCTATCCATGGTGTGCTGGGTACACAGGGCATCCATGGGGGACAGGTTGGTCAACAGAAAGAAACACCAGACTTTGGAGTCATTCTCAACTTCAAGCCATCCCTGTTCCACCACTACCAACTACATGACCTTCACATATTAGCTGACCTCTGAAATCTGTAATTCTGTAATTTAGAAAATGGGATAAGCATTCCTTCCTTACACCCTGGTTATGAGAACTACATGAGATAATGTACTAAAATGCCTACCATAAAACGAGTGACCCATAGCCTATGGATCCCTGTTATTTTGCTTCCCGTCTTCCCTGTACAAGACCCAAGTGAGAGGCCAGGTTTCTTGCCTGGTACTTTCCAGATTGCTAAACAATGTTCCAAAATGATAACATACGAAGCATGACACTTCTCAATAACTGTGCTTTGCTTCATCATACCAAACAGGAAGCAAAAGAAGCAAAAGCCATGCATGTGCCATAGGACTCAAAAAAAAAAAAAAAAAAAAGTTTCACGGGCCCAAAGCTAAGCACAAGCATGTTCTGTCTCTAAGAGAGAGCTATGCAAATGGAAAATTCAAGATGGAAGCAGAGTTGCGTGTAAGCAGAAACTCCTGTAAGCCCCCTCCAACAGCAATTCTGAAGGTGGAGACCATCTTCCTATCACCTAGTAATCTACACTCCATTTCTCCATCAACATTTTTTACATTATCCATAAATTTGAGAAAATGGAGTAGGTGGCCCAAAGTCACCACTTTTGCCACTTCTAAGCCAGCCATTTAGAAGACTGATCACAGATTCTGTTCCTTCCTTCCTTCCCTCTTCCTTTTTCCAGGCACACTGAGGGATAAGATCAAAGAGCAGCCACTTTGCAAAAAGACGGGGAACTGGAAGCCAGTCGTGACCCCCAAAATAGTCATGGGGATACAGAGAATGTATTTTTCTACCCAATAGCCCAAGGGAGAACCTCTTCAATTAAAAACACTTTTGATACAAAGCCAGACTGCCCAAGATGACCGCCTAAAAATATACGAAAATCTAGGAAAAACAAGCTCTCCATCCTGGAGGGAATGTCAATGGAAAATAGTTGCTAGGCTTTTCCAGTTAACCAGTAATAAAAGAAAAATAGGCTCCCCATTATGAGCCCAGAGCTGGAGGGGTCGTCAGCTGGTTCTGAGCCAGCCTCGGGATTTTCAGAGTGCGTTACAGGAACAAAATGTGGACTTTTCACTCTAACCATGTTTTCGGAGGCCAGACAATTTATTATTAGGTTTGCTTCCCAGTGGGCTAGAGTTGAAAAAGATGCCTCTATGTATGAATTCAGTTTATAAGCTTTTAAAGGAATACATTCTTATATCGAACAGCAATTATACAAAGAAAAATGCAGAGAGAAACAAGGCATTAATCCTTCCACTCATCAAACATTGATAATGGGTCTAAATATTTGTATTTTTGTCAAAGGTTTTTGCCCTTTATGTCTGGCTATTTGTGTATCACTTTTGTCTGCTGGCTGACCTGAAGTCTTTTGAAGGCAGGGTCATATCTTACTCATCTTCAAATCTTTGTCCCAATATAGTACCTAACATATAGGAGATGTTCAATAAATGTTTGATGAAGAAATTTCTCTTTTGTGAGCTGCATATGAAGGCGTTTTCCGTTAAGTTTTTCATGGGCTTATATAAACATCTATGCAATAAATTCCTCTTAGAGTTTAAGGCTCAGGAAAAAAATGAACTCCCGCAATGTTCTCTTTCTCTCTTTACACAATCATAACAGCAACACATTAGGTTTCCCTGGTTTACCTGAACTCTAGAAAGCTCAAAACAAGTTTTAAGCTCAATTAGTCATTTTCTTTAGCCTAATCGTTCTGATACAACACTTTGCCTCCTTACTTTCTCTTTTACCCGGCTCCTTGTCTTTTATCCTTATTTTACATAAACTTTATTTTAAGCTGCCTCAGATTCCTGTTGGAAGAAAATAGGAAGCAAATAGAGAATTGAAAAATAATAAACGAATACAGAACTAAGAAAGGAAGTTAGCATAATTCTTCCCAATGGTTTCTTATATGTGTTGCAGAAATAACTCTCGAAATGACGTTGGGCTATGTCCATGGTCGTTTAATGTGTTCCAATAACAACGAGCTGCATGATATTGAGGAAAGACTACTGGACTGGGAGACCAGCATCTCAGGTTAAAGTTCAACCTCTGCCCCTCAATAGCGGTGTGACCTTGAACAAGACACTTAAATTCCTGAGCATCCGTTCTTTCAATAGACACTTACTGAGTCCTTATTATGTGACAGGGACAGTGTCAAGGCAATAAGATGAGACCCATGCAATCGAGTAAGTGCACAGCCTAGTGATAGAGACAGAAAAGCAAGCAGATGATTTCAGTCAAGTGTGGTCACTGCTACACTACAGATGGTACAGAAGAAGCACAGAAGGGAGACATCTCAATCAGAATGGAGGATTCCAGAGGATTTGAAGAACGCGGAGATTGCGTCAATTTTTAAAGTTGGTTGGGAATTAGCTAGATGAAAACTCAGACAGAGGAGGAGGAGGAGGCTGTTCCAGGACTCAGGAAGAGCACGTGTGAGTCACAAAGACATGAAATAGCATGACAAAAGTGGGCAAGTACAAATTGTTGGAAGATAATATAACATGTGTCCTGTCTGCCTCCCACAATGGTTTCAAGGATCGGTTGAGTGGATGTATACACTGGAAGTGCTTTGTAAACTGTAAAGCACCATATTCATGTTCCAACGTAAAAGATTCTTATTAGACACTCATTTTTTTCCTCCCTCCAAATTGGAAACATTTGCTGAAGTAAACATTGCTGATGCATTAGCTGTCAGGATGGTGTATTATATTTGGAAAACATTTGCCAATGCCTGTCCAGTTCTTAAATTCCCAGTTACATGTGTTTTTTGTTTGAGAAAATACATCAAGTAATAATGGATTTGCTGTTAATTGTGCAACATTGAAGCTTCAAGTTCTAAGTAATCTCTCTTCCATGTTGACTTTTCTTCCAAGGTGACTATGGAGTTTGCAGTCATTTATTTATTAATGAAAACTGATAAGTGAACACCATTACCACCTTGTAGTGATCAAATTTTGTCATCAGAGGAAATTTGGGATTCCTTATATGGACAAGTGTGCCCATGAAAACAAATTTCTTCTGAGAGAAGGAGAAAAGGAAGTAGGATTGCCTCCGCTTAGAACAGCTTCCCAAAGAGGTCCGGTGAAGCTCAGATCCAAATACTCGTCTCCCTATTCAATATTCCAACGACCAAATACTTCTTTCTCAGGGACATTTTTCCCATGGTTAGAGAAATCAACCAAAAACATTTGGGGTAGGAAAATTAGGATGGATAACTCATGTTCAAAATTCTTGACATTCATACACTATCAGTCATTGGAGTGTTTGAATCACTGCATTCAAAAGTGTATTCCTTTTTTCCCTTCTTCCCATAAGGAATTCCTGTAAGAGGAAGATCTGAAGAAGAAAAGGATAAGAGGACTTCTTTTTTTTTTTTTTCATGTTGCCAACAAGTTGTCTGGGCTTTACCTTTTCATACCTAAACTCTCAGTAAATAATCATATCCTGCTACCTCTCCTCCTTGCAAGAGGAGAAATGTTTCAAGTCTCAGAAGGTCTGTGTTAGTGGTGAAATCTTACATTGAGTCACAATTAATTAAGACGCTCATTAGCCATCCTGGTCATCTGGATCCAACACATGATACTGATGAGCTAAGTAATACATTCATTTATTTTGTTGTGTGTAGAGGAAAACCAAATCATAGCCCATCAAAGCCGTACAGGACCTGAAAGGTTATTCTGAATGATATCTCATTTGATGGATAGGAAACCTGAGGAAAGTCAACTCACTGGTTCAAGGTCAGGCAGTGAATAAATGGCACAGTTGCGATTAGAAACTGACACTCTTGTCCACCAGGGCAGTATCTCTGGACACGAGGCCAACATCCAGAGAGAAGACCTGGGAATTGGAGTTCCTTGCAGTTGTGACTGAGTGGCTTCGGGCAAGGGGTCCACACGCTGCCACACCAATCCCACCATTTGAGGGGGCTGTCAAGTCCCTTCTTCCAAGGAATAGCTTGAGAGCAGCAGGGCTCCAGAAGCTTCTTGGCAGAGACAATTTCTTCAAGCAGGCAGCTTCGGGAGTGGCCCTGGAGCGGGGCCAGAGCTCCCAGTAGGAGCAACACACCCCGCTGTGCCTTGACAAGAGCGGTGGCTGAAACCTGGACAAACTGACCCGCTTTGGAGGCAAGCTGGGTAAAATGATGTGTTGTAGAATTCCTGTTAGTCCAGTCAGCTCCCATTCTCTTGTGAAACCGGATTTGTAGGCACATGCACAGGCCAATGAGTCAGCCCTTAAAAAGTCATTCACAATTTATGTATAACAAGAATAGCTTTTGTTTCAGAGAATTTGGGAGGTTCTTGTAGCCTGCTTTCTTGCAGTACCATTTCTGAGGAACTGTTCCTGTCTCAAGGCGGTTCCTATAGGCCTATAAATACTTTGATGTTCAGACATCTGGAACTTATATTTGGTGTTGACTAATGAGTATTATTATTTTATTATGTATTTATACATGATCTGAAAGAAATTTGAGGTTATATGCCACATAACTCTGTATATACACTGAACAATGACAAATTCTTTTTACCCATTACACTTATGATTTATTACTTGGGCAGAAGAAGTTCTGAGTCATTCAGTTGACATATAATTGTGTTTTGGAAGATAGCAATGGGATAGAGAGAATGTAAAATTGCCCTTAACATATATCGTTAAAATAATTTGTAAGTGGACAAAATGGACTCCAGAGATATTATTTCTCTCATTTTAAAAATTTCAAAGGAGAGCCAATATGGCAACAAACTCTAGTGCTCCTTTTGAATGAGTAAAGAAGAGTGTTGGTCTTAGAAATACATGTGGGTATGTCTGAAAGGGCAATAAACAATACATAATGGATCGGACTTCAAAGAATGCCTATTGGAGCACCAGACCTATTTCAGAGTCAATACCCAGTTTGCCTTGATACCAATAAGCCACAGGTAAATACTAAGATCAAAAGGAAAGATGGGCGTGTGTAGGGGCGTGTGATGACATTACTTTCTCCACAAAGCATTTCCCCCAAGGGACACTGGGGACAGCTCCTTGTAACAGCCTCTGTTGTATATTCAGGAATTTCCTTTAGAGGAGTGTCAGAGGTATTTCAGTCTGTAGGAATTGCAGCTCAAAGGCTATAAAACAAGAGGCATACTGAAGGTGGCATGCACTTGGGGAAGAGTATACTGAGCTGGAAAGGAATCAATGGTGCCTTTATAGGCCACGCCGAACCTTGCTTGCTTGCTTGCTTCTCCCTCCCACGAGCAACATCAGTGTAAACTGCTTTGGCCCATCAGCAGGCCGGCTGGCCCTTCGTGGAAGAATGAGTCCTCTGTGCACGCAGGCAGAGCAGTTGCCAACAAAGGCCCATTGGAGTGTTTAAAAGCCCCAAGTTGCTGCTGAATCAAAGCATTTCTAGAGGCTGAAGCTGTGAACAGGATATGCCATCAACAGTGAGAGGAACTCTTTGCAGCTCCCCTAGAGAATCCTTAAAATTGACTTAGCTGCTTTTCTGACAGTCCCCAGTTTCAATGCCCACAGCGTGGGCAGTATTCATTTAAAGTCATTACCCAGAATTCTGTGAAATCAGGCTGCACTGCATTTCAGGGTCTTTGCGCGGGCACTAGCTGACTCCACAGCCGGGGAAAAAGTTAAAAAGCCCCGGGGGATCCCACAACAGGGAAAGCAGGAATCCTAAAAACAAAACAGGATCAAAACTTGCTTTTAAGAATGTCATAAAATGAAGCAATATTTCCAGTCTCCTCCCACATACACACCTTTCAATGACTTTATCTTATTGTCCATGATAAGCAGATTATAATATTGCTCAGGAACATAAACTTAAAAAGACATGTTACTCTTACATTGGATAGACGCAAAAACCTGAGATGAAGGGACAAGACTTTCAGGCTATGTTTAGACTGCATGAAAATTATCTGTCCTATATATTTAACATGGTGTCACAATATTTTCCTTTGACTGTCTGCCAGTGCATGTATTTCTTGTCCAAAGGATTGTGCGAGGCTTAGTTGGTTGGAAGTAAACAAGAACTAGATATACTGAAATTAAACAAAGCAACGAATGTGTAGCATGAACCAACCTCATTATACATGATGGAAAATAGATGATGTCAGCCTCTGCCACGGATTGCCCTCATGCTTCCCCAGAGTGTTCTCTTCCTAAACAGTTATTCCTGCCCCATTGTCTAAGCTAGCACCAGCTAAGTAGTGAATGTGTCACCTAATCCTCCCTATCAAGCCTCCCACTTTATCACAGTCTGCGGGGATTGGGAGTGAGACCGTGCTTCCAACTTCAGTTAATACATGTGGGTTTCTGATGAAATTATAACTAAGTTCCAGTTCCCTCATTCCAGAGCTTCTGTGTAGCTCTATATTCTCATTCTCAGTATCCCTCAATCTAGACTAGTCCCATCCTAAGGACTGCACTTTTGTTTCCTGTCTCCCATCTGTGATCATATGGTTTGACCTCGTGGAGCCTGAGTTGCCCAACACGAGGTCTCACTCCATCTAGTGAGACACTAAGAACCTATGTGATTCTGCTCAGGTCATTTTCATAGGACTGTACCCCAGTCCAGGTCCCCCAGACGTTAAGGAGCTGCTATTTTGCTGCTCTCCAGTCTTCCCCCTAAACGGTGGTCGCCTCCTGGATTCCCAGTCTCTGGATGACCCAGAAGAGATGCTCCAGTATCAACTGCTTCCAGAAATATCCCTGGGATACTGGACCCTGGAGACATTCTTCCAGTACTGTTCACCGGCCTCTCTAAAGCCAGTCACACACCTCAGTCTACCTTCAGCCCTGGAGATGTGTCTTTGCCCACCTCTGGCTCTTTCCCCTCTCCATTGCCTGGTGTCACCAAACCTGACCCATAATGCATCACGTCTGAGCCATCCTGAGCTACAATAGTGAACTATCAATGATGAAAGAAACAAGGCTTCCTTCCAATTGTGTTCATTGCCCTCATTTCACTGCCAGTAACAATGATATTCAGCATTTCAGTCAATCATAAACCCCTCAAAAGGGAATCTTGATTTTCAATGAGGAAGGGAAGAATTTTTAGACAACCACCAACCCTTGAGAACCTATCTCAAACAAAAAAAGAACTGTAGAGGGGAAAAAATGGACAAACTCTCTGACCCAGAGTGGTGAGAAAGTATATTTATTTAGCCATTCAATAAATATTTATTTGCTCCCTACTATGTACCAGATCCTAAGTGCTGGGGATATAGAAATAAACAAAACAAATTAAAACACTTGCTCTCATGGAGCCCACATTCTGAAAACTACTAGCTGTATGATCCTGAATAAGTCATTTTACCTTTCTGAGTTACATTTTCCTCATCTACAAAGTAAGAATTTTGGTATAAAGAGGTTTCTTTCAGTTCTAACACTCTGTGCTTCTCTAAAAATGCTAAGCAAATATAGGCAGGCCATATATCATACCAACATAAAAACATCTACCTGAATGGATGTCAAGGAAAGATGGTAGATAAAATTCAATTTAATCCCAGTAATATCCACTGAGCACCTACTAGGCACCAATAGGAGTTAGAAATACAAAAAGGAATGAAATACACTCTTACAACCCCTTAACATTTCAATATCTAGTGGCAAGCATATAAATGAACTATTTTTAACAAATTGGTTCTTGATAAATTGCACTTCTTAATTATTACCAATGTATACAACACACAAAAATACAAAGAAGGTATGAAAATCACCAGAAATCCAACCAACCAGAGACTACCATACTTAACAAGTTGGTGAATCTTTTTCCAAACATTCCTCTATGCATATACATAAATTCCATGTATTTTCTGTAAATTGGAAAATATAGATATGTAAATACAGCTTTTTCCCCTCAAAAGAATATCATGGATCTCTCTCCTTGGTAGTAAATATGAATTTATGTCATTTTAATTGCTATAAAACATTCTATTATTTGTCTATATTATAATATACTTAACCAGCTTCTTACTGATGGGCATTGTATTCTATTTTTCTATATTAACAAAACTATCCTAATGCTCACTTTTTTTACTTGGACCAGTATCTCCTTTAAATGAATTTCCATAAATATAATGTAGATGTCAATGTATACTTTCATTTTATATTATGAAACAGATTGCCAACCTACATTCTTAAAGGTTTGTGCCAATTCACCATTCCAGCAACCATGTAGGAATTTACATCCTTTTTTTTTTCTAAACCTTATTAATCTTTGCCAACCTGATAGGTGAGTTATGCTTTCATTAACTTTTCTTTGAACATCAGTGAGGTTGAAATTTTTCACATATATTTATTGGCTATCAGTATTTCTCCATTTGCAAATTGTCTGTTCATGTCCTTTGACATTTCTTTTTCACCTCTATAAACATTTTTCATACATTGGTTAATAGTTCTTTATCTGTGAGAAATATTACCTCTTGTGCTATATTATAGGTGCAGCAAATATTTTTCCAGTGTGGAGTTTCAACCTTTTATGATTGTTATTAGACAGATAAAATATTTTTTTAATTATTAAAAATTTCAAACTCCACAAAAAAAAAAAAAGAGAAAAGTGTAAATGAACCCCATGTGCCTGTCACCCAGCTTCAATAATTAATTCACAGACAACCTTGTTTCAATTTTAAACCCTCTTTCTTCCAACCCTGTATTCTTTTGTAGCAAATCCGAGATATCCTATTACTTCACTTACAAATACTTCAGTATATAAGTTTTCCATTACACCTTTTTTTCCCTAATTTTCTAGCTATTAGCTCTTTATTCATCCAGATTAATTTTTTTAAGATTTATTTATTTATTTGAGAGAGAGAGAGAGAGTCAAGCAGGGGATAGGACAGAGAGAGAGGGAGGCAAGCAGACTCCCTGCTGAGCAGGGAGCCTGATGCGGAACTCAATCCTGGACCCCGAGATCACGACCTGAGCCAAAACCAAGCATCAGGACGCTGAACCGACTGAGCCACCCAGGCACCCCCATATTAATATTTGAAATAATTGTGTTCATTTCCCAAAATCTGGTTGTGATTTTAATTGCTAATTCATTGGCATTACACATTAATTTAGGGAGAATCTATATTTTCTAAAGTTGAATTTTCCTAACCAGAAATAGGTGTGTCTCTTCATTTATTCAAGCATTCCTTTGTCAATCAGTATTCTCCAGGTTCTTCATATAGATCCTATAATTTTCTTTATAAGTTAGCTAGTTTATGCTTTTTTCCTGCTATTATGAATCAACTGTTTCTTTTTAGAATATTTTCTAATTGATTATTATTTATATATAAAGAGATCAGTTATGCATACATATATACATACATACATGCATATATAATTTATATATTATATAAGTTTATTATATAATTATATATTTCTTTGTTATGGTTATATAATATATAAAACATATATACCATTTATATTTATAAATAATATATAATATACTGCACATAATATATAATATAGATATTAGTTTATAATATAATAATATAAGCATACTATTTACATAAAATGTTTATATGTTATATATAAAATATATATTTTTTATAGTTAGTCACTGTGCCAACTAAAACTATTTATAATTTTTCATCTCTTTCTGACTGTGGTATTCTTGTCCTGACAGTATCATAAATAAGAAAGAGACCAGGGTTCAGAGTAGTACCAAGAGAGCACATGACAGAATGACCAGGGAGGGGCATCGTCAATTCTAACTTTTTGGACATGGAACACCCGTCAGAAGAGTTAACTCTGGCACCCCGAGGGCAGAGAGCCAGACAATACTAGGTCAAGGTGTGCATAAAACAACACATTATTGATGCAGGATCTAGTTACAATGTAGCTGTAAAGTGCTGCCTTGTCTTTGCCCCCTGCTCAAAATAAAGCTGTTACCTTTCTAGCCCTGTCCGCCATGGTGCTTAGCAGCCAGGAATGCATGGTCTCAGACATGTTTACCAAGTAAAACACTGACTTGAGGGTCGCCTGGGTGGCTCAGTCATTAAGCGTCTGCCTTCAGCTCAGGTCATGCTCCCAGGGTCCTGGGATCGAGCCCCACATCGGGCTCCCTGCTCAGCGGGAAGCCTGCTTCTTCCTCTCCCCCTCCCCCTGCTTGTATTCCCTCTCTCGCTGTGTCTCTCTCTGTCAAATAAATAAATAAAATCTTTTTTAAAAAATTTAAAAAAATAATAAAAAAAAAAAACATTATTTATGAGGAAGAAAGAGGAGAATTCAAAAAGCTTCTCATGGCTAATTTCTTGCTTGAAAAAATACCCACTGCTGAGGGAAGCTGTGAAAAGGCAGAAGTAGCCTTGAGCCTAGGAAAGAGAAAAGGGAGACTAGCCCTGACCCTTCCAATGGCTCATGAATAAAGTAGTCATGGTGGGCCCTCTCTCCATTCCCTTAGCAGAGCAGGACTTCGTTATCCCCCACTGTGTTGAGTGACACAACCAGCTTCAGAGCTGGAAAAGACTTTAGAGCATGTCATTCAGGCTCATTTTTTAGAGGGAAATGAAGTTCAGAGAGAACGAGGGACTTGTCTGTGGTCAGAAGCTAGTTTGTGGTAGACTCAGGCTTTCTGGATCTGGACTCGTGTAGGCCTCCAGACATCAAGTCCAGCGTTCTGTTCTTTGTATTATGCTGCTTCAGGGATTTAGATCTGAGCTTCGTGGGGATTTTTTTTTTTCCTAGCCTAGTAGTATTCAGCCTAGTAGATCAGATTATTTCTGATATATTTCAATAGATAGAGCCTTGGGTATAAAGAGACTTACTTTATTCTCTGTATTACTTATGAACATCATGGGAACATCTGAAAGGAAGCTGATTTCCATGCAAAATGCAATCTCAAAGATTTGTACATGACTTCTCTCTGTAGAGATGTGAACAAATGCAGAAGTCTGGTACAATGTGACCAGGCAGCTCAGTTTTATCAGCAGTAGAAACACCACTGAACCATGGCTTTCAGTGAAAGTGATAGGTGTCTTATTTTGTCACTTTAGGGTTTTTTAGAAATCTCCCATTTGGTGTGACTGAGATGTCTATGTGTTGTGGCATTCGTTTCCTTTTATACAATTTGTGCTTGTAATCACAGAACTTAATGAGCTTTCCATTCCTATTTAATTTGTTGGTAGTTAGGATACACTGCTACCGGGTGAATGCAAGGACCTTAGTGATAGACTAGTTGGAAGTGTCAGGCGATCTATAGATGGTTAATTGAGAATGAGATCAATAGTCTTTTACAGTTAAATGTGTGAATTTTTTAAAATAAAAGGAAGGTTTCATCCATTCATTATGCATGCGAAGAAGTAGGAACATGGTACATTCAAAATATCAATTACTCACATCCAGGAAAAAGCAGAAATGAAAGAACAGCAAGAATAAATATTCCCTAAAATCATTAATCTAAAGTAACACTCATACACTTTGCTAAAGTTATACCTCTCGGAATGTATTTTATTTTGCACATAGTTCTAAAAACGACACTAGCTCCATTAACACATCAGAAAAGAATGTGATGGGGATCAGAGTGCAGAGAGAAATAAGAGATAGGTGAGAATTTCAGAGCAGGGGATGATGAAGCCTGTCAATAAAAAGCACGCAAAAGAACTCAAAGAATTAAAAGGTTTGGGGACAATATGTAGTTGTGAAGGCCTCATTCTTCTGCAATACTGCACCATATTCACAGTGAGAGCCCTGAGGCATGAGGGGAAAACTACTGTGTGTACCATATTCTCCTTCAGAAAGCATGGAATTTGTTTCAAGCGTACAGGTCTGTGATTCATCAGTCTTACACAATTCACAGCGCTCACCATAGCACGTACCCTCTCCAATGTCTATCACCCAGCCACCCCATCCCTCCCACCCCCCACCACTCCAGCAACCCTCAGTTTGTTTCCTGAGATTAAGAAGTCCTCATTTTCCATCAAATGATTACATCAAAATTATTTTTCACTTTAAATGTAAATATTTTTTGTAGAACTTATTTAAGCAGCTCATTTCTTCATTGTCAGAGAAGTAACTTCATTCAATATTCATCAGTAGTATTTAAAGATTTCATTCAATTGGAACAAGATTTTAAGTAATGCAAACTCTTAGATATGTGTCACGCTAATTTATGAATAGCTAAAAATAATTTTTAACCCAATACAAATTCTGTTGCATCATTTCAATAAAATTATTTGACCTCAAAACCCTTTCATCAGGGAGCATTGCAGAAGTTAAATCTTCCTTTGAACATACAATAGAAATGCTGCCCTGGTGCTCTATAAACTTTACACCACCATAATACAAGAATTTAGCAAACATCCCTAACTCAAAAACTGGATTCAGATTACAGATATAGTCCATGTAGTTTGAAATCACAAAACAAGATGAGGAATTGGTTCAACCCAGCGAGCATAAAATACATTCTAGAGAGAAAAAAAAACTAAGATTCTGTCCATGGGGTATTCTTGCCTGCCTTTGTCTCTATTAACCCCAAATTCCTAATTCAAGGTGGAGACAGTGGATTAGTCAATTCTAAACTAGGAAGTTTCTGATCCCAGCAAGGAGGCCTGAGCAGCATAACATCTTATAAACGTACATTCCTACTTATTAAATGGATCAGATTATCAACTTATTTTAAAAATCATCTTTGAATGCCTGATTTCCAGCTATTATTTGCTCCTGTGAATGTCAAACAAAGGCCCTGAGACCTCCCCTCTCATTTTGTGGAGTTATGATCTAAGCCCATAAAACATTTCTATAGGCTCAAGTTCCCATAGTCACATGTGTGTAAGAGCAATAATTGGCCAGGCATTTAAACATCTGTGTCAACTGTTAGGTTATTTCTCATTAAGTCTTGGCTTGAGTAGCCACCAGGACCCTTGAGTGACCTAACTCATCTTACTGAATTCATCCATTCACTCAACAGATATTTTTGAGGGTCAGCTATGAATCAGGACTGCAGAATATCAATTAATCAAACAGATGGCAAACCAGAGCCACTCACAGTTCTGGCAGAATAACCCAAAACCCTCAAGGCTACCTACCATCTATGCGGTATCCAATACACCAAAGCACTTGGGGGTCTGATACAAATCTGCTGAGGGGAACAGAACTACATGGAAATACTGTACTGTGAAATATGCATATGGTGTGACTGCTTTTCAGAATCGCAAAGCCACTGATGTCCTATGGACTGATTTACAAGTATCTACGCTTAACAAGAGGTATGGAAAATAGGAATGAAATATGATTTCTGTTCCCAAACTCAATTCCTGACTTCCTTTGAAGTCTACTGTCTCTAACATTACTGCAAGTTGCTTACCTGTACCTAAAGAATAATCCTACTTTGGGGAGAAACATATTAAGGAATAATTAGCTTTTGTTCTCATTTTTCCAAGAAACTATCAAAAAAAAAAAAAAAAGCTTAACCTGGATTTTGTACATATGCTGACTTTGTTAAGTTACTGCCTTTGCTTGAGGTTGCCATATAGAATTTTAGAGCTAGAAAATATAATCTATAATTTGATATAATCTACCACAGTGGTGTTAGAACTGTTAACCACAGGACCCCAGGGGTCACCATGGGATGCAGGAAGGTGGTGTACATAGGCAAGACCCTGAACCCCAGAACTTTAATATTTGACTTATGATCCCAAGAACATTTATTTAAAGAAAGGGATCTATAAGTGTTTTAAAAAAAAGTTTCAAATCATTGAATTAGTCCAACTCCCTCGTGTTATGAATGAAAATACTGAAACTCAAAGAGACACATGACTTGCCAAAGATCACATAGTGGGTGGATGACAGTACCTGGACTCAAATCAGTATCTCCCCATTCCTTGTTCAAGAATTGTCCAATAAGAGGTGCCTGGGTGGTTCAGCTAGTTAAGCAGTTAGGTATCTAACTCTTGATCTCAGCCCAGGTCTTAATCTCGGGGTGGTGAGTTCAAGCCCCATCTTGGGCTCCATGCTAGGCTTGGAGCCTACTTTAAAAAAAAAAAAAATTGTCCAATAGATCATGCTGCCTACTAGTAAGGTGTTTAAATGCCCAGAGTCCTAATGTTATGACAGTATTTCAATAGACTGTGGCATGATGGAGTTTCTGTCTGTTTTAGGATCTTTGTCATTCTCTGTGAGCTCCTTTCTAACCCTGCCTAGAGATGAGGACATAACACCTCACACCTCACAGTTTTGCTCTGGGAAGGTATCAATACTACCAGGAAAGTTTGTTTGTCTGTAAAGGCTCTGTGCTAAAAAAAATATATATGTATATATTTGTGAGGGTCCACAGTTGTGCTCCAAGATGATTTTGTGTCTAAATCCTATATCCTTGGATATAGGAAACATCTTAATTTTGTGTATCCGTCAGTTTGCTTTAATCATGATCTTATTCTATCTTTCCCCTCTGGATTTTTTTATCTGATTTATGGCTTTGGCTTAATATTAATTTTTTAATTTATCTTAACTGGTCAGTGAAAGAATAAAGAATACAATCAAAGTCAAGTTTGTAATGTCCAGTTTTCCAAGGTTATTACACCTCACTTTGCAGCTAGGACCCTGTAACTTTACTGCCTTTTGTCCCAAGAGCAATAGTAGTAGTTAAGAGAATAGCATCAGAGTCACACTGCTTGGATTCAGCTCCTGGCTCTGCCAGTTACAAGCTGTGTGATCTTGAGCAAATCACTTGACATTGCTATGCTTTGTTTTCTCATCCAGAAATTGGAGATAATAATAATAATTGCACTTCTTCATAATATTGCTGGAAGGCTTAAATGAGATAATAGAAGAAGATACCTAGAATAGTGATGAGCACACTATAAGTGTTCAACAAATGTTGGCCATTATGAATTTCATGCTGTTGAGTGGATCATGGAAGTAAACTCTTCCTCTGATTCAAGTCTCACTAGGGAATGTGCAGCCATTTTCTCTAGTTGACAGTGAGTGTAACATACTGTACCTCTCCTGAACATCCAACAGCCGAATTGTAGACTGTATCCTATAGTTGTTGACTACTTTTTTTTTTTAAGATTTTATTTATTTATTTGAGAGAGAGAATGAGATAGAGCATGAGAGAGGGGAGGGCCAGAGGGAGAAGCAGACTCCCCGCTGAGCAGGGAGCCCGATGCGGGACTCGATCCCGGGACTCCAGGATCATGACCTGAGCCGAAGGCAGTCGCTTAACCAACTGAGCCACCCAGGCGCCCAGTTGTTGACTACTTTTGTCCTCTTCTAATTCTGCCATTTTCTCTTTCTTCATCACTATTATTGTCATTATCATCTTCATCTTCAGCACCATTAGCATCAATTACAGTGCTGAAGACCAGAGTCAGAAAGTCCAATTCACCAAAAATTCACTGAGAAGCTACAACGCAATGGGCAATAGGTCAGGCGCTAGGACAAAGGAAAGAGTGAGAGGCACCTACTGCCATGGGAGATTGCAGTCCAGATAGTGGGGGAGACAGTGAAGTCTCATTAACTCCGCTGCAAGGTTGTTATGCTCTGTAGGGATCCACAGTCATCAGTGATTTTTCCCCATAATGCTGTCTAGAGCTCAGGAGAAGTCCTGACCCCAGGGTTGAGGATCAAAAGTCAGCAGCACAGAAGTGAGTTTAATCAAGACCCTGACTCTCATCCTGCCAGCTGTGGTCCTACAGATGGTGAGAGCTTCACAGACGCTCCACCAGGGTCCCAGGAGAACAAGAGGCCTGAGATACTGTGAGCCCAAGGACCAGGTGATTGGCATTCAAATACCCAAAGGATAAAGAGCAATAGGACACTTTCTTTAAGGGCCCTCATTGCTTCTTGCCCAGCATGGGCCATGCTGGAGACTTGAGACAGAAGGAAAGGACTGGATGTGGGACTATGGGCCACAGCCAAGTTCCAAAGAAGTGAGCCAGAGGTGTGGGTGAGACCCAACGTCTGCCAGGGGAAGCCAAAGGCCAGTGGTTGTGAAATGCTTCCCGAGCCTATTCAAAAAGGTGGTAAAAGCTTGGTGCCAAAATACCTCTGCCAGCATGAGCATCTTTACTAAAATTCATTATTCACTTACTCAGGTTGGGCCCTGTATTCAAGCACATGCTTCATACACAGAAACCTATGAAATGGGTATTGTTTCTTCCACTTTACAGATGAAGAGACAGAGCCTCCGAGAGTTTAGGCAAATTATCCAAGATCACACAGCTATTAAGTAGCAGTCTTGTCTCTCTGAGGCATGAAAGCAGTTAATTGAATATACATACCTGCAGCTCCCACCAGCTGCTATAAGGTTGGTAACTAAGATAAAGTAAGCTATTTAACTGCTTTTATTGCAGTTCTACTTTATTTACATTATACAGAAAACTGTGTATTGTCTTCTTTGTGTAGCTATAAGAAATATTGTATGGTAAAGCATTAATTAGCTATTTATCTGCCTTACAATATCTTCTCACTGCTCTAGGAGTCTAAAATGATTGTCTCTATTTTTTTTCACTTTTTTACTTCTACCTGTAAAAAAAAAAATATATTCAAAATTAGTTCTGTTAGATAATTTCGTGGTTCCTAGACTGGAAATAAATAGCTCTCTAGAATTTGCAAACTCTAGCATGATGTTTCACTGCACAGATCAGATGTCAGCATTGGGTCCAATCTGGCCTCCATTCTTTTCTCTTTAGAGAAGTACACTTGTTGATTGGTCTCAGTGAGATATGTCTTACATTCTGAATGCATTGTGCCATGTTGCATTAATCATTACATAGCTACAGGGAATGAAAATAACCAATTTCCTTAATTAAAGGGTTCTAGTAAGACAAGAGATGCTCTATTCACTTTTCATTTGTCTTGGCTAATAGTAAGAGCAATAATAATACCTTGAATTTAGACAGTCCCTTTCTTCCAAGAAGTTCAAAGCTCTAGCATGTCATAAGAACAGACAGATGAGTAGTAGTAAACTTGGCAAGAAGAAACAGTTGTAATTTGGGCCAAATTAAAACACAAAAATGAGACCATAATTTTTTTTTGATGAATGTATTATCTTTCATAGGATGGATGCAGTATGGTGTAAGAAGGAAAGAAAACACAGAATTTAGATGCTGGCTTTTGTGTATGAATCTTGGCTTTGCCAAAAGTTAGTTGGGGGAGTCGCACTTAAGTACATTTAACCATGCTAAATCTCAGAGTTCTCACTTATAATAGAGAAACATATGATCATTATTAAGATAAAATAAGAGCTAAGGAAGGCACTTTATAAACCATGAAGTCTTCTAACACAAATGTTAAATTATTGTTTTCTCATGATGTTAGTAGAAAAGCATTTCAAGCAAGCTAACTTACATAGTCGTACACTATCTTCTACAACCCACGCTCCACTTTTTATTCTCCAGTCTCTTCCCTGGTTTCCAGCACCCAGTGGAAGGCTACTGATGTTCACTGAATTGGGATGGATTAAATGAGATTGGATTGATCCTCTTTCACATGGATTTGTAAAAACAATAGATATGGTACTCTGATGTTCCAAGTCTTTAAATTCTGGGAGATCAGATGTGTAACCTGTAACAACAGAGGAAGTGGCTCCAGATTGTTTCAAGAATAAGAATTTTGGAGGCTAAGAATTTTTAGGAAAGCTATAGAATCTATGCTTTTCAATGCAGTTAAGCAAGAATTTTAAAAATGTTTTTAAGATATAATTTACCATTCAAGAAAGAATCAGAATATCTCTAAATAAACAGAAGTTGGCATTTATATCTCCAGTCTCAAACAATTACATGGGCTATTAAAGGGAACTTTTCACCTCTTTGGGAAAAAACAATTTTGCGGTAGGATTTCAACAAAGGATAATAATGCCCTGCATGTGTATATCATATTGCCCTTAAAAAGGCTCACATATCTCTTTTCTGATTTGGCCCTCAGAGTAGTTCCTCATTTTACAGATAAGGAAACAGAATCATAGACTGCCATTAACTAGATCCTAAATGATGAGGTTGGGATTAAAAATCAATTCTTCACTGGTTGAAAGAGACAACCACTTTAGGAATAAAGAACACCATGGGAGGACATCCAACTCCAAGCACTAGAGGGGAATAAATAAGTGAGGGATTGGTTTAGCTGACTCTATAAGCAAAAAGAGAGTGGCTTCACCACCACTGCCAACAAAAACTGAATGGCACCGTCGGCTCTTTGAAGTTATCTGCTCAGTGCCTAAGACAAAGTCTGGACGTTAAGTTTGATGGCTGTGGTTAGTGGTGGTGATGGGTTGGGTTTTTTGTTTGTTTGTTTAGGTTTTGTTTTGTGGTTTTGAATTTTTTTCCTATAATTGAATTAACAATTATTTGACTAACTGACCAGATGAACCAGCTGTTTTGCCTTCAAAAGACATAACCTAAAAATACAAAAGGAGAAGAGAGGAAGAGAGTAAGGAATAATGAAGTTGAGATGAAAATATAATGATGGACATTAAAAATGGACAGAAAAAAGGAAACAATAAGAGAAATGGAGTATATACATGTTGCATGTAAAAAACTATGTGCTCCCAGAAAGCTGGAAAAAAAAATTCATCCTTTTACATTTTTTTACTTAATTTTTTATGTGTGTCTTTTCCTAGAAAACAACATGATGAAGTAAAAAATAAACTAAATCACCCAAGGTCCTAATATAAAATATTCTTTATTTTACATTAAAGCCTTTCCAAACTACTTTCAGACAGATTTCATGTACTCTTTCCAAATCCCTCATGACGGGAGTCACTGCTTTCGGATTTATCTTTGTGTAAGTGCGGGCTTCCACGCAGCGGGTTTGTTTAAACTGAAATTTGGGCTGGCGGCAAATCTCTCCTGGGTTTCCCTCTGGCTTCTTGCACATTTCTCTGTGCAGTGTCTCAGAAAGAGCCAGATTGGGAGAGATGGCTCTCTCTCTTCCAACAAAGCATTTATAAACATATATATGTATATATATATATATATATATATATCTCCATATATATATTTATATGGAAGCTGAAAGAAGTTAAGTAACTAGCCCATGATCAGAGAACACACAAGTGTTGGAATTGGGCTGTAAAGCTAAGTCGGCCAAGTTCCAAAGCCTTTTTGGATGTGACAACCACTGTAGAAGCAAAGAGCACAAAGTCATGGAGCCATCATCAGAAGGCAGGCCATTGGAGCTGAAGCCACACAGTCACTAGATGACAGTTTTCCCTGGATCTGGACTCGATCCTTGGAAAGAGCTTAGTGAATCCTGAAGAATGGCAGGCTGGCACGTACGTCAGACTAGTCATCTAATCGCTTTTCCAGCATCACTTTGGTTTGTTTGTTTTCTAACATATAATGTATTATTTGTTTCAGGGGTACAGGTCTGTGATTCATCAGTCTTACACAATTTACAGTGCTCACCATAGCACCTACCCTCCCCAGTGTCCATCACCCAGCCACCCCATCCCTCCCAACCCCCTCCACTCCAGCAACCCTCAGTCCATTTCCTGAGATTAAGAGTCTCACAGTTTGTCTCCCTCTTTGGTTTCATCTTGTTTCATTTTTCCCCTCACTTCGCCTATGAGCCTCTGTCTTGTTTCTCAAATTTCTCATATCAGTGAGATCATATGATAATTGTCTTTCTATGATTGACTTATTTTGCTTAGCATAATACACTCTAGTTCCATCCATGTCATTGCAAATGGAAAGATTTCATTTTTTGATGGCTACATAATATTCCATTCCATAATATTCCATATATATATCTATATATATACCACACAACTCTTCCAGGATGTGTTTATATATATATATATATATATATATATATATATATATATATATATATATATATATCACATCTTCTTTATCCATTCATCTGTTGATGGACATCTTGGCTCTTTCCACAGTTTGGCTATTGTGGACATTGCTGCTACAAACATTGGGGTACAGGTGCCCCTTCGGATCCCTACATTTGTATCTTTGGGGTAAATACCCAGTAGTGCAATTGCTGGAGCATATGGTAGCTCTATTTTCAACTTTTTGAGGAACCTCCATACTGTTTTCCAGAGTGGCTGCACCAGCTTGCATTCCTACCAAAAGGTTCCCCTTTCTCCGCATTCCCGCCAACATCTGGCTTGTTAATTTTAGCCATTCTGACTGGTGTGAGGTGATATCTCATTGAGGTTTTGATTTGGATTTCCCTGATGCCGAGTGATGCTGAGCACTTTTTCATGTGTTTGTTAGCCATTTGGACGTCTTCTTTGCATAAATGTCTGTTCATGTCTTCTGCCCATTTCTTGATTGGATTCTTTGTTCTTTGGGTGTTGAGTTTGATAGGTTCTTTATAGATTTTGATACCAGCCCTTTATCTGATGTGTCATTTGCAAATATGTTCTCCCATTCTGTCGGTTGTCTTTTGGTTTTGTTGACTGTTTCCTTTGCTGTGCAAAAGCTTTTTATCTTGATGAAGTCCCAATAGTTCATTTTTGCCCTTGCTTCCCTTGCCTTTGGCAATGTTTCTAGGAAGAAGTTGCTGCAGCTGAGGTCAAAGAGGTTGCTGCCTGTGTTCTCCTTTAGGATGTTGATGGACTCCTGTCTCACATTGAGGTCTTTCAACCATTTGGAGTCTATTTTTGTGTGTGGTGTAAGGAAATGGTCCAGTTTCACTTTGAAGCCACTTTCTTCTCTAGTCTATTTATACCTTCAGGTTGTAGGTTGAGGAGCTGTATTGTCTCACAGGCAGACAGCATGGAGTTGCAAAAGGAACATGTGGAAAGCAGTAAGAAAGCACAGTAGCTAGATGTGATGCGTTGTGCTGGGGCTTTACTCATTTGAACTCATGTTACCTTCAGCTCTTCCAGGATGTGTTTATATCATAGTCTCCTCACACAACAGACTAGGAAACTGAGGTACAGGGATCTTCCAGGGTTTCACTCTAGGCTCAACCACTCACTACCTACATGATGGTGGGCCAGCTACTTGACCTTTTAAAGCCTCAGTTTATCATCTATACCAAGCTCATAGAATTATCGTCAACATATAGTAGAAACTTGGCACACAAAGGCTACCTGCCTTATCCAGTTTGGTATCTCTTCTCAATATCTAACAGAGTGCCTTGAAATGGTAGGAATTCAGTTATAATTTAATTTAGTATCAATATATAGACTGGTTGATGGACAGGTAGAATGGGGTTGAAAGGATGGTGTGAAATAAGCATTTGTGGATTAAATCCTCTGGAAGGAGATGTGGTCAGGCCTTTTAAAGGGGGAGCCATGGGGACTCTGGTTCTCATCTTCTCTGCCTTCAGTCTTCTGATGCTGAATTATCACTGTGGATTTTCAGAGGTGGGAGAGAGGAGTAGAAGACCTTCCCCCTGAAGTGTACAGTCCCTCCACAGTGTGCTTTCTCCACCTCATGTCTAGTACCAGTCCTTCCTTCAATACCTGATAGGTCATCCATTCCAGACCAATGGCTTCCCGTGCCTCAAAACTGCTTTCACCTTTCAGAACCCTGTTGATTCTACCCCACTTATATGGAATATCTTTCCACCATCTCTTCTTGTCAGTCTTCCAGATGCTCCTAAGCAAAGCCCAAAGGGCATTTCTTCTAAGGATTTTCCTGGATTTTAACACAGTGGGTGTAAATGTATGCCCCCCACACGCACACAGGGAAGTAACTTTGTCTTATTCTTCTCTGTATCCACAGCAACAACCACAGAGCCTGGCCTAGGTTTTTATATAGTTGAATGAAATAAAAGAGGGTGTGATCAGAACCCCTTGTCCTAACCTCGCAGTGGACCATAAATCAGGCTGTGTGTTTGCTAAGGGACTGCCTTTATGTTCTCTATCCCCTCCAGCCTCTGATTTAAATATTAACAGACTTAACAGGGTTGAGGTTTGCCCTCCATGAAAATGGAAACTGGTTTGGTTTAGAATTACTTTAATAGTGAAAATAGGAAGATGACTGATGAATCATCCTCCTTAGTCACCACTGGGCCAAAGCTTAGGACACACTAAGAAGAACTCTGCCCTTAACCACATCTTAAATGGAGAATGTCCACTGGGCTCTCCACCCACCATCCCTTTCACTGAAAGCTTTCACTGGGCTGTTTTCCATTGACACAGAGGTGGGGCACAGTCAGGACAGGCCACAGTAACTAAAAGACAAACAGAGAGGCCACAGGACCAGGTCTGAATTCACAGTCCTGTTGTCAGGTCTATTCTCCCAGTGCTCCTGTGGCCTGCCTATAAAGGCGCCAGATGCTTTGAAGGCAGAGTTCTGACCACTGGCATTATTGTGTATGTACACCCATCCCCTCCTTTCTCCTTACAACAAGGAGCTGAGAAACCCTAAAATTAAGAAAAAGGAATTGGCAATGTTCCATAAGTCACCATATATTTAGTGAGGACCTGCTGTCTGCCAGGAGTTAGGCATGGAGGGTACCACAGTAAGCAAACACAGACACAGCCCCTATGACATGGCAGATAGCCAAGTGGTGAGGAGTGGGAGCTCTGGAGCCAGACCACCTGTCTGATCTGATTACCAACTCTGACACCTAAGAGTCATGTCACTTTGAATAAATGAATTAATCTCTCTATGCCTCAGTTTCCTCATCTGTAAACAAGAACGATAATTACATTTTCTACCCCTTAAGAGTTATTTTAAACATTAAATAACATATGCAAAGCCCATGGGAGATAGTAAACTCTCAGTAAATTTTAGGCCTTTGTGTTTTAATTTAGTGAGAGACACAAACATCAGACAAAACAGTCACAATTACATTGGAAACAAACATGATTAGAAATGAGCCATAAGTGGTATGTTAGTGAGAATGAACACCAGGGATACTTAAACTAGCCTAAAGGTCAAAGAAGTCTTCACTGAGGAACTGTATTGAAAAGGTGAGGTGGGAGTTGTTCAAGGCATAAGTAAGCCCTGTGGTGAAGAATACAGAGCATATTCCAGAAACTAGAAGAGTAGTGAAGTTGGAGCACCTCCAGTAGGAGTTGAGGAGCCTCGTCCAAGTGAAGAGGTCAGCTCACATGCCTTAATGAGGGCCCAGTGATGGAATGGAGGAGCGTGACTGGGGGTTCAAGGGAAAGGAGAGGGGTCTTTAGAAGTAAATAGTCAAAATCACTCTAGCAGGAGGAATATGAAACTGGCACAGAGACCCAAAGAGGGTTTCAAGCAGGAAACAAATCTTTGCTACATGAAATTGTATTTTTTTTCTTTTTTTAAAAAGATTTTTTATTTATTTATCTGAGAGAGAGAATGGGAGACAGAGAGCATGAGAGGGGGAGGATCAGAGGGAGAAGCAGACTCCCCGCTGAGCAGCGAGCCCGATGCGGGACTCGATCCCGGGACTCCAGGATCATGACCTGAGCCGAAGGCAGTTGCTTAACCAACTGAGCCACCCAGGCGCCCCATGAAATTGTATTTTTAAGATAGCTGGAGGAGGGCACCTGACTGGTTCAGTCAGTAGAGCATGCAACTCTTCGTCTCAAGGTGGTGAGTTCAAGCCCCACAGACGGCATGGAAACTACTTTTATAAAAATTCCAAAAAAAAAGATAACTGGAGGAAAAAGTAAACTGTAGAGGGGCCCCAGCCCCCTCTTCATACCTTCACATCTTTCTTCCCTTTGACCCTAGCCCCAGCATGTCACCCCAACAGCAGAGAAGGTTGGTCAGAGAGAAGCTTGCATTCAGAGCAGATGCCATGAGCCGTGAATATTTACATGACGCCAAAAAGGTGTGGGGCCTTCAAATTTCTAAGGGAAGAGTTGCCATGGGAAAAGAAGGAGACAGAGGGAGACGGGCACTCGAGAAAGATGTGAAAGGCAGAGGACTAACAGAAGGAGGAAGACAGAATGCCATTAGGAGGAGAGAGTGCCCACATGGCACTCAAAGGGTAGGCCTGCCCTGGGAGTCCCCAAAGGATGCAAGGCCCGGGCGGGGTCTCCATGCTCCTCTACAACACTAGGGTCAATTTTCTACCTAGGACTCTGGATGGCTTGGATTTATCATTGGAACTTTGCACCAAAGCTTCTTAATTCTATACTAAATATGTGTGTGTGTTTCAGGGAGCAGGAGAAGGCAGGCACTGGAGTCAGGAAGAAATCATCTGATATTCTCCCTGTTCCACTGTTGGCCATTCCTTACCTACATGGGCTCCTCTGGGGGAGGAGATTCCCCCACAGATAACTCTATTCCAATGTGTTATGGGACTTGAGGAGGATATTTCCTTTTTAAGAACTGAGTTTCCTCCATCCAAATCAAAACCTCAATGAGATATCACCTCACACCAGTCAGAATGGCTAAAATTAACAAGTCAGGAAACGACAGATGTTGGCGGGGATGCGGAGAAAGGGGAACCGTCCTACACTGTTGGTGGGAATGCAAGCTGGTGCAGCCACTCTGGAAAACAGTATGGAGGTTCCTCAAAAAGTTGAAAATAGAGCTACCATACGATCCAGCAATTGCACTACTGGGTTTTTTTTTTTACCCCAAAGATACAAATGTAGGGATCTGAAGGGGTACGTGCACCCCAATGTTTATAGCAGCAATGTCCACAATAGCCAAACAGTGGAAAGAGCCAAGATGTCCATCGACAGATGAATGGATAAAGAAGAGGTGGTATATATACAATGGAATATTATGCAGCCATCAAAAGGGATGAGATCTTGCCATTTGCAATGACATGGATGCAACTGGAGGGTGCTATGCTGAGCGAAATAAGTCAATCAGAGAAAGACATGTATCATATGACCTCACTGATATGAGGAATTCTTAATCTCAGGAAACAAACTGAAGGTTGCTGGAGTGGTGGGGGATGGGTGGGATGGGGTGGCTGGGTGATAGACATTGGGGAGGGTATGTGCTATGGTGAGTGCTGTGAATTGTGCGAGACTGTCGAATCACAGATCTGTACCTCTGAAATAAATAATACAATATATGTTAAAAAAAAAAAAAGAAGAAGAAGATAGCAGGAGGGGAAGAATGGAGGGGGGAAATCGGAGGGGGAGATGAACCATGAGAGACGATGGACTCTGAAAAACTAACTGAGGGTTCTAGAGGGGAGGAGGATGGGAGGATGGGTTAGCCTGGTGGTGGGTATTGAGGAGGGCACATTCTGCATGGAGCACTGGGTGTTGTGCACAAACAATGAATCATGGAACACTTCATCTAAAACTAATGATGTAATGTATGGGGATTAACACAACAAAAATTAAAAAAGAAAAAAAAAGAACTGAGTTTCCTCCAATATAAAATGAGAGACCTGGACCAGACAAGTTATAAAGACCTTATGTGAAGCCTCAGTTCCATCCACAATTCTTGACAGAGTTCATTGGTCCCTTTTTCTACGTTTTTTTGTTTTAGACTCAGACTGCCAGAGATGGAAACACCTTCATCTTACTTACAGTGGATATGAGGTGGAGCAATATGCCAAGATTGATGAGAAGGGGGAAGAAAGGTACTTCTAGTCAGGATGGATCAGCTGCATAATTGGTTGGGCCCAGTGCAACACAGAAATGTGAGGCACCTTGTTCAAAAATTAGGAATTCAAGATGGCAACAACAGAGCATTAATCCAGACACAGGGCCCAGTGTACCTGCATAGGTTGCACATCTATGAAGCCAGCCTAGCTCCTGACCCAATGCCTTTTATTACACACTGACTTCTCCTTGTTCCTCTTCCCATTCCTAGCCTCCATCAGGTAGTAAGTGATATAAAAATAAATTATATTTTAGGTTTGAAAGACTATGATGAGATTCTTGAGAAGAAAAGTATTCAACCCCTAGAAAGAAAGCAAAGAAAGAAAAGGAGTTGAAGACCATCTCCTCTATTTCTAACCCTCTCCAGCATGCTCTTCACTTCCAAGAAACTGCTGTGTGAGCAGAAAACAGATCAGAATATGAAATTCAGTGGGTTACTAATTTTTGGTTAAAAAAAGATCACAAATTGGGTTTTCTGAGTAAAAGTCGATATGCTCTAATAGGTGGGCAATAGGGACTGCCCCTGACCTCGAGGAACAGCTTAGGACAGTCCATATTTCATGGTTCTTGAGTAAGTTACTCAGAAAGACCATCCAGATCCAACAAGATAAATGGGGTCAATCCAACCCCTGCTATTGTGGGGTGGGGGTCATAGCACTGACAGACACAACTGAGCTGCCATATGGACAAGCCAGGTTATGAGAGGTCAGTGGACAAAATGTTTGGTATGAGCCAAAGGTCTGATAAGATAACCAAATAAAGCTAAAGCTACCATGTGCTGGCTATATCAACAAAAGTATAAAGGCCTGGGCAAAGAGTGTGAAATTCATTCTACCCAGTGTTGAGGGTAGGACACAGCAGGAAGGATGTCCTCTGTTTTAAGCTCCTCATTGTGAGTGAGAAAGGGAACAAGTGCAGGAGAGTTATAGGTCAGGAAGGAGAAAGATCTCAAAATGGTACCACCTGAGAAACAGTTGATGGAGGATGGAGTTCCTTGCTTAAAGAGCAGAATCAGGGATTCATGGACATGTCTGAAAGGCTGTCATGTGGGAGCTGGATTCAACATACTTGGTGTGGCTCTGGATATCAAGAGACTTAGGTGGGTGGAAGACAGGAAGACAGGACAGGCTCCTGTCACTGGAAATGGAAGCAATGTGCATCTGTGCATGCTACTGCAAATTGGGAGTTCTGCTGGGTGGGACTCCTGGGTTCTCTTCCAAGTCCAAGAACTCCTGGGAATCAAACACATGAAAAGATAGTGGGTGTATTTAGTCTTGATGTGATATATTTCACAACCAAAATCAACCTATTTCATAGATTTCATAACTTCAAGGATGGTAAGAGGGAGGGGGAGCACCAGCATCTACAAAGAGTTAACTGAAAGAACACAGGTTGAACACTTGACAAATACCTTCCCAAGGGAAGAGTCACCCAAGACATGCTGCTGTGCATGATAGGTACTAGCTAGGATTAGGGCCAGCACAGATTTTTGGCTTAACACGAAGTAAGTCATCCTAAGGTTACCTAAGGCTGCCTAGAAAGAGATAGTGGTGGCTGTTCTCTAAAACCATTTTTGTTGACCGGTCTTGAGCATGGAATAGCAACAGCCAGCATCTTCTGGCTGTGATAAGAGAGAAAGAAAAAGAAGTGTGTGTGTGTGTGTGTGTCTTTTTTTGCAAAGCCTGGGTCCTGTTTCCTTTTACAATCATACAGTACTTTTGTCAAGCCACTCTGATTCCGCATTTGTTTTCTTTGGATTACTCCACCCAGCTGTGGGAAAATTAACTCTTTGGCACATCCACAGGTACACAACCGTGTAGACATCCACCCCCGGCAACACATCTTCGGGAGTCCCACGAAGGCTACCAGGTTAAAAGAAAGGCTTAAAGTCTAATTAGAGTCTAATGAGCTGTGCTAATTGAGATTATTCTTACAAATTGTTTAAAATTCTAATGAGTTGGCCTTAAATGGAACCTCCAGTCAATGTTTACTCTGGCTCTGCCCCAGCAAATTTGTAAGACAAATGCAATATCTCCATCCTTGCCAGCCTCTGTGAAAATGGGGTATAACATTACTGGACGCCAGATAGTCACAAGCATTAATCATCATTTTAGGCTGCAGAAACGCTGTCAGCTACTGATACAAAAACTGATATCAAACACAATGGGTGTTTTCTAGGAAAGTAGCATTTATCACGTGCCAAGTGCTGAGTTAGGGGAGTCAAGAACTTAGGACAAACACAGACAGATACTTGCCTGATTTCATCAGAATTTCTGAAGTCAATGTGTGCATGCTGGCAGAGGTGGGGGGAGTAGTGGGGGGGGGGGGAGCTACACCACCATTTGCACCAAAAGAGAGATCTCATGGCAGCTGGATCTTGGGTGGTTCCAACTGAAATGAAGTCCCATATCAATAGTTCTGACTGATGGAGCCTGTGGTCCCATGCCTGTGCCCTGAGAATTCTGGCTCATACCTTGAGGAAGCAGAATTTGTGCTAAAAATTGTTCCCCAAATGTAAAAAGGGTATTCGAAGTTGCTGAGCACTCACAAATGGGGTAAATTCCCTTTCACTCACCTTAACAAATAAGACACTTAGGGGTTGAAATTTAAGAGGTGGAGCCAAAATTCACCTAAGCCAAGCTCCAAAAACTGTCTTATCTCCACACTATCCTATTGCCACCTATAGAAAACAAAATGGCACAACAAAGCTGTATCTTTGGCATATGCTTTGTCTGTCCATATTCTAGGAAGCTAGTAACCTGGAAAAAAGAAAGTGGCCTCAGACTTTATTCTTGAGGCAGATTTTCCTAGGATGGATCTTACGTTATCATTGCTAGAATAGTTTTAACAACTCAGTCTCTCCTTCAAACTGACTTACTTTTCAGTTATCCATTTTCTTATGATTATCTCATCAAAAAATAATCCAGGATGGGGGGGCCCAGGTGCCTGAGTCGGTTAAGCATCTGACTCTTGATTTTGGCTCAGGTCATGAAGTCAGGGTCCTGTGATGGAGCCCCGCATTGGGCTCTGTGCTCAGTGGAGAGTCTGCTTAAGATTTTCTCTCTCCTTCTGCCTCTGCCCCTCCCCACTGAATGCTACAAATAAATAAATAAATATAAATAAATTAAATAAATAAATAAATAAATAAATAAATAAATAAATAAATAAATAAAATCTTTAAAAAACAATCAAGGATCACCAGAGCAGATATCTATACAAACTTGTATGCATCTTCGTAATTATCAAAAAGAAAACTCTAGGGCGCCTGGGTGGCTCAGTCGTTAAGCGTCTGCCTTCAGCTCAGGTCATGATCCCAGGGTCCTGGGATCGAGTCCCACATCGGGCTCCCTGTTCGGCAGGAAGCCTGCTTCTCCCTCTCCCACTCCCCCTGCTTGTGTTCCTGCTCTCGCTATCTCTGTCTCTGTCAAATAAATAAATGAAATCTTTAAAAAAAAAAAAAAAAGAAAACTCTATTACATGAATATAGTCATTTTGCCTATTCCAAAAAAATTATTAAGACAATTAAATTGGAGTAAGTACGGTGTGAGAGAAGCACAGTTTAAATGCTACAGGAGTTTGGAGGTGGTGGATCATGTGACTAGAAAAAATGATGGCTTCAGACCAACAGGGTCATTGATGCTGACCCTGAAAAACAAGTAGAATTTCAATACGACAAAGGATTCAAGAGGATTCCAAATGAAGGAAGAAGTGAGCCAAATGGAGAAAAAGGCTAGAACATGTATCAAGGGTCTTGAATAGCACGCTAGCAAGTTCAACCCCCATTCAGTAAACACTGGGGAGTCATAATGTTGGGTTAGTGGCCTGTACTATCAGATGTGGGGCTTAAGAAGAGCAATTCAGATGTAAGTGTCCTGTGAGCTAGAGGAGAAAGAGAGAACTGCAGACCAGATATAAAACAAATCTGACCCATTTTCACCAGAACCAATTTTCTTCAAAATATTCCCATTGTATAGAAACAATGACCAAGATGAGAACAGGATTTTCTTAGTAAGAGAAATGCTTTCAACTAATGTAGGAAAGTCTAAATCATGAGTAAATCAGCACATATTGTGGCCCAGGAACCAGGCCAGACATTTTAAGTTGCCATTGCTGTAAATTATCGAATATTACTGCTACAAAGGTAGAAACCACCTCATCAAACCCCTTCATACGACATGTGGGAAAACCAAGATCTATGAAGAAGCCATTGCGCTTGTGCAGTACAGTAAAGCATTGTATGTGCCAATCATTGGGCCTACTAATGTTTAACTTTCTCCTGTGCTTACAGTCCAAAGATAGGGATAAATGTTCTTTCTCATACAGGGCCATATGGCACAGTGGAAGCCAGTGTTCACATCCCAGATTCTCCACCTACAACCTGGGTGAGTGAATTACTATCTACGCCTCTGTTTCCTTTTCTCTAAAAAGGGGGAGAATAATAGTACCTTCTTCATAGGGTTGTTATGAGCTAATTTATATATAGTTCTTAGAACAGTGCTACCACAGAAAAGGTGCTCCATAAGTGTTAGCCATTTGTATATGTAATTCAAGTGACAGATTTGGGTGACCAGTTGCCATATATCTGGAGAAGCTCAGCCAAGATGTTGAAGAGTTTGGAAAATATTTCAGGCAAAAACAGCAGAGAGGATGGAGGTGTAGAGAAGAGAAAGAGGAACATGGCAGTTGCCCTTGAAATCTGTATCATGGCAGAAAAGGGCATAGGTTTATTCTCTTGTCACAGCAGTAGCAAGAATAACAAGGGAAAATAGGCAGATTTCTATTTATAGAAAGAATTTCCAAAGTAGAGCTCTTCCAGCAGTAGTAGAAAGAACTAAGAACAAGGGAAAATAGGCAGATTTCTATTTGTAGAAAGAATTTCCAAAATAGAACTCTTCCAGAAGAGGAGTAGTTAACTTCAACCAGGAGGGAGTATTCTATGCCCAAGCCCTGAAGATACAGCAGGATGGTGTCCAAGCATCAAGTGGTCTGGGTTAGGAGGTCAGCCTGCCCTACTCTATGTCCCAGTCTTAAAAATAAGTTCAAAATGTTCAGAATTACTGTTTTATTGAACAAACAAAATAAGAAGATAATGACAATAATAGGACTTGAAATAGTTTACAAAGCAATTCCACCTTCAGCGTTCCAGTGAAACCATACTCTACAAGATAAGTCTTTTCCCCATCTTATTAATGGACTCTGAGACATGGAGAGGTAAACTGACATAACCAGAAGCCACACCATGAGGGTGTTGTGACAACTGTCCAGGGTTTTTTTCCCTGCTGTACTGTAGCTAAGCAAAGGTCACAAGTGAACTTAATCTAAGAAGTAGGGCATAGGCCAGACAAGGACATCAAGATGGTGTGCCTATAAGTTCACAGAAAATTACCCCTAAGAATTCTAGGGCCTTCTACGTTGGAGAGGTTCCACCAGGGCTTTGGAATTTGGGTAGCAAAAGAATCTTCTTTATGAAACTGTTATCTTAAAAATAGTAAATAGAAATCTAATTTAGATGCAAAGCAATCATTTAGAACAAAACCTAGTTATTGGATGCTTAATATGAGTTAAATATTTAATTATGTCTCTTTTGTAATTGATGGGTTTCCATACATTACATGGTAAACTAAGTTTCTAGGACATAAAATATTTCAATTTGTTCACATTTCAAAATTCACTCACATACACACAAATTCCAAATACGGTACATAGGTAAAGAAATAATTACTTTGTAAAGTTCTTTTTAGTTTATAGTATACTTTCCCATCCATCATAACAACCAAATTAAAACAATGCTATGTGAGAGGTATTGTCATCCTTAATTTTATGGTCAAAGACCCAAAAAGGGCTTGTGCAAGGTCACCAGATAACTAGGACAAAACCACAAAATCAAAACCTGCTGACTTCACATTTAAAGCTTCTCTCACCACAACAGAGCCATGGTACTGTGACATGAGTAATCTCTAGCAAGCTAGGGTTGATACCTGGAACTACTCAACTCTCAGTGCAAATCTATCAGGTTCCCATGTCTCTCAGAGTTCTTTGGCCATGTTCTGACAGCACTCATCTCACTAGGCTCTGCTGCCCTACCCAAGGGTATGACACTGGTTTTCTCAATGCCAGGTGGATGGGCAGGGCTCTGAAAAAGAAATGTGAGCTTCCACATGCCAGGAGAAAGGTGACTCATAACATTGAGAAGAAGAGGCTGAGAGGAAGCCTGACAAGGCCCCAAGAGGACCGTTACCTTGGTCAATTCACAAGGCCACAGTCTAGCCCCTCCCTTCTTGGGCTCATAAATTCTTACTGTCAAAGCCACAGATTTGACTGGACCCAGAGCACTGACTCACTCTAACAATGCTCACAGACACATTCATCAAATTAGCTGCCAAATCTGCTAATTCACAAGGAAACTCATTGTCAAGTGGATGGATGCTTGTGTCAGCCTGACCAGCTGTGGACAGGTTGCGTGGAGAGCCAGATGACTGGCAGGCTCCTTCAGGAGTCTAGTCCTGATTAGAGTGAGGAAATTAACTGGGTGACACTGTTGGGCCAGGATAACACGATGATGCTTCCATTCACCATGGGGTGGACCTTTGAGGGTGAAAGAAAAACGGAGGCCAGTCTGATGGGACACATCGTCCCTGGGCCTGCTAAGATGGGCACTGGCCACCTCCATGACTTTCCTCTAGACACACCTCATCTCGGCCAAATCCTTTGTGACAGACACACTTCTGAATTGTATTTCTTAATGTCAAGTTTGGTTGTAGCCAGGACTAATTCTGGCCTGTGAATCATTCTGATTTCACCCCACTCAACATTAACACTTTCAATGTTGATTCCTGAGTGTAATTCTCAGGGGGCAATCTGAGTCCCTTGTTTCCAAGTCTGCGGTGAGAACACACTCATCATTGTCACCCCATGTCAGGGCACTCTGACTCATCTGATACGCTTTTGCAGAAAGTAAAAAACAAACAAAAAAAACTTTAAAAATTCTTATTAGAAAAACCAATATAAGCACCATATAGGAAAATTAGAAAACACATACAGACTATTATATAAATATGTTTTAAATCCTCTCTAATTTCATTGACTTAGAGATAACCATTCTTGATATTTTGGTGCATATTCTGCCAATTCTCTTTATACACATACCTTAATAAAATAATATTTTAGAAGTTGTTTTTCACTAAATATATTGTCAACATCTTTACATCCTAACAAACTTAATTCTAAAACATCATTTAAATGACTGCCTAATTTTTTTTTTTTTGAGAGAGAGAGAGAGAGCAGGGATGGGGCAGAGGAAGAGGGACAAGCAGACTCCCTGCTGAGCACAGAGCCTGCTGTGGGGCTCAATCCCAGGACCCTGACATCATGACCTAAGCTGAAGTCAGACAGTTAACCAACTAAGCCACCCAGGCACCCCTGATATTTCATTGTATGAAGCATCAAAATTATTTGAGAAATCCTCAATGGTTGGATAGGCTGTTTCCAACTTTTGTTTTTACAGTAGTACTGCAATGAAAATCCTTATTATTAATAAAAATTATATTTTAATAAACTTTTAAATTTTTAATTTAATATTTTAATAAACATTTTATTTTAGAATAATTTAATGTTTACAGAAAAGTTGCAAAAACAGTACAGAGGGTTCCCATGTACTCCACACCCAGCTGCCCCTAACAATAACATCTTACAGTACCATGGTACATTTGTCATAACTAAGAAACCAACACTGTTACGTTATTAACTAAGCTCCATACTTTATTCAGATTGTATTAGTTTTCCACCCATATCCTTTTTCTGTTCTAGGATCCAATCCAACATAACACATTGCATTTAGTATACCTAAATTTTTATGCACACATTTATCACTTCCTTTCATTCCTGGAAATGGAAAACTAAACTCTTGGAGGTACTGGACCCAAGGGCACACATATTTTTAAATTCTTTGATATGTATCACTAAATTGCCCACCAGAAATGTTGTACCAACACACATTTCCCCAACAATGTGTTAGAATGCCCATTACATGCCGATGACATTGTTTTGTAAAGCAGCTTTGAACCCTATTATCATAACATCACACCAAAGTCAAATAGAAAAAACAACCTGATTAGGGTCAAGGGCCCCATCTCTCTGCTGATCTGGCTTGGTTCAGAAAAGTTTTAACATATATGCAGACTGGTGAGCTGCATGTTCTCTAAGCAATCATCCCAAATCTTACTTGATAGATCTCTAAGCCTTGAATAGATATCAAGTAGTGGTGAGCCTAAGGGTCAGTGCATGGCCTGGCAAGTGCTCCACGGAACTCTTTTATGTTTCCGAGATAGCGATCTTCAGGACATCTCTGTAGGCACTTAAATGGGGTAAAGATCAACTTGGTTTAATACACCAACTTTCAAACTTTTTTAACCATGATCCCTACTCAGAAACATATTTTGCACCCCCTGAAAAATTATTTACCTTACTATTAGCAATGCCCTCTGAAATTTTCCATTCTATTCTATTCTATTTCAATGTATAAACTTGCAAGCACTGAACTTGGCTGTTTAACACAGTAGCCACCAACCACATGTGGCTGGTGGGAACTTGAAAGGTGGATTCTGAATTGAGGTATGCCTAAAGTTTAAAATAAATACCACGTTCTGAAAACTCAGTACAAAAAAAAAAATGAATGTGCATGATCTCCTTAATAATTTTATATTAATTACATGTCATAAAGATAATATTTTATATAATGGATTAAATAAAATATATTATTAAAATTAACATCAATTATTTCGTTAATATAGCAAACAGAAAATTTTAAGTTACATATGTGGCTTACATTATATTTCTACTGGGCAACACGGCACTAAACTAATTTTACAATCTACTATGAGTTGCAACTCAGTTTGAAAAACACTGCTTTTGCAGGGTCTGGATTCCTGACCATGACCAGGAACAAATGCAGGGGTAAGTTACCATACCCCCAACACACACACATACCCAGCCTGCCTTTCTGAGAGCTAGATGCCTAGGGACTGGGCCAGGATTCTCCTTGAAAAATGTTTTTTAGTCTGTTCCAATGTCCAGGAGAATGGATGGCCTACGTTCGAAGTTCTACTCCATAGATCATGTCTACAGTAATTTATTTTTTTTTTAAAGATTTTATTTATTTATTTCAGAGAGAATGAGAGAGAGCACATGAGAGGGGGGAGGGGCAGAGGGAGAAGCAGACTCCCTGCCGAGCAGGGAGCCCGATGTGGGACTCGATCCCGGGACTCCAGGATCATGACCTGAGCCGAAGGCAGTCGCTCAACCAACTGAGCCACCCAGGCGCTCTCTACAGTAATTTAGAATTCACTAGACATCTCTGAAAAAATTCAATCTTCTCATCAATATATTTTGAAGATCTGAACACCTCCTTTAAAAGAAGTTGATACCTAACAATGGATGTTTCAGTGATAGAGATATCCTCAAGCAGGCATTGTTAAGCTATTTTGTTGTTACTGTTATTGGTTGATATAGATAAAGCTTGCTAACTGGCTAGTGGGGAAAGATAGGATCTTTGGGATATGTTGATGTTAAGATCTAAAGCAGAATGTTGCCGATTTTTAACTATGTATCATTTAATTTCTAGTAAATTTGCATACTTATAAATTCTATTTTAATAATGCCCTAATTCACTATAGAGTCGAAAGTATAGCGGAAAATACCTTACAATAGTACCAAGTAATACCATATGGAATACTGGAAATTTGCCGAGAGAATAGATTTCAGGTGCTCTCATTATACACAGAAAAATGGTAACTATGTGAGGAGAAGACACGTTAATTAGCTTGATTTTAGCAATCATTTCATTCTATATATGTATGTCAAATCATCATGTTGCACAACTTAAATATATATAATTTTCTGTAAATACTTTGTAAAGTCTTTATAAAGACTTAAAAAAGAAAATATACAAATGCCCTAACATCAGTAATATAAAATAGGTCATTTTATTTTTATAACCTCTTCATAAGCTAAGAAGGGACATATACAGAGACACTGAAATGGCATGTACATTATTTGTTCAGTAAGTCTCACCTAAGAGACAGATTTTCCTAGTTCAAAATCTCTCTCTCTGTCTCTGAAATGAAAGGAAATCAGTAATTCAGAGTATACTTGGATCCAATCACTAGATGCCCTTCTGCTCTAGAGTAAACACTGCCAATGTTATCAAGTGGTTAACCTGATGAGCATAAACATGTTGGCTTCATTAATGTACTTATTAACCTTATTAATAAGCTTGTTAACCACTTTCCCTTTTAGATATTTTACGCTATTGACGAAATGTTTCTTTTTTATTTTTAAAGCTTTGCTTAGTCATGGAAGCTAACACAGGCTCATGTAAGCTTATGAGCAATCTAGAGACGTGAAGATGTAGAACCACATTGCCACAATATCGTAATGACCACATTGCTGCAGATGTAATCAGATTGCTCCTGGCTTATGAGGTCTTGGAAGGATGGGGCACCATTTGTTCTTTTTTAAATAAAAATAAACTGAAATAAAAAACTAATGATGTAATGTATGGGGATTAACATAAGAATAAAAAATAAAAAAAAAAAATAAGTCACATGGATGAAAAGTACAATGTAAGGAATATAGTCAATAATATTGTAATTAATGTCATATAGCGACAGATGGTAAGGACACTTATCATGGTGAGCATAGTTTAATGTAGAGAACTGTCAAAGAGCTATGTTGCACACCTGAAACTAATATAACATTGTATTTCAACTATACTTCAATTAAAAAAATTAGAAATATTAAAAAAATAAAATAAAATAAACTGAAATAAAACTGAATTATTTTCTTTATACATATTATGTAACCGTCTTATTAAATTTTTCCTGAATTTTATCATTTCTGTCATTCCTACATGTTACATAATTTTTCTGTTCCCATTTCTAATTCATTAATATTCATAATTGGAACTATTTTTTAATAAGTTAAATTATTTTGTATAAAGTATACATTTATACATCCCTCTAGATAGTAAGCTCAGAAGATCTTGTCTTTCTCCCCTCCTCAGTTCAGCAAAGAAAAAGCATTCAGTCAATACTGGCTGAATATAAAGACTCTGGAATGAAGACTTGGGTTGTGTGTCTCCTCCTCACTGGCTTCTGCTTCCATTTCAGGTGTTCTTGGGGGAGAGTGATGTTTAGGATCATACAAGCAAGGCTCTATTCTATCCCCATATCCCAGCATGGAGTCATGTCCCAACCACCTCTTTCCACTGTCAGTTAGCACATGGAATGATTTCTATGCGCTGGGGGCTCTGTACTATGAATGGGGGAGAAGACCGAGATGAGTCGGGCATGCTCTCTGCCTTCAAGGGACTCACAGATACTGCGGCAAGAGAGAGGATGAAGGAGATGAGCACACACTCTGTGCTCTGAGGTGATCACTAACCGAGCCAGGAGACAGGCCATTATGTAGGGGAGCAGAGGCTTCTGGGACTGGGCTTAGACTGAGTTAAAGAACAGGCACGGGGACAGCCATACACAGAGGCCAAGAGTGAGGAGGGAAGCACAGAGATGGATGGGTTTCAGAAGATGACACGTTCTCAGCTCTCCTAACTTTATCTAGCCTCAATGCACAGGTCTGAGGAGGATGAACGGGCCACAAATAAGAGCAATTCCCCAAAGATCTAGGGGTGGCTGGGAAGCTGGCCGGATGAGAGGGAGGCCCTCCTGTGTGATGAAAGCCTGGCTCAGGTCTGGCTGCAGGTTGAGACCCGTCCACAGGCCTTTCCTGGCCTCTGGGTGTGAGAGAAACGCGGAGAGCAGCAGCTTGGGGAGTTAATAGCCAGTGTGGGGGTACAAATCTGGAGGCATCAGGACAGAAAAGAAATGGCCTCATGGACACAGATCACACAAAGGCTGCCCACAGGCTCAGGAGTGGAAAACAGGAAGAACTGTGGAGAAACCCGGAGTCTGAGAGGAGAAGTTTCAAGCTGAAAAGACAAAGGTAGGATTGAGGATTGTAGAGGGAGGGTCTTGCAGGAGGGAGCGGATGCTGCACTGGTGTTCTGTGGCTGCAGCGAGGCACCACGACCCCCATGTCCGACACATATGCAGAGAATCAGACTATGCTTCCCAGCTCTTGTGAACTTTAGAGGGAGCTGCCACAGGAAAAGGTGAGCTGGGGACTTGGGGCCAGGTCTCTGCTCTCTCTGTGGCGTCTAAAGTCAAGTGGCCATAGGAGGTGACCCTGACCTCAATCATGAGTCAGCCAACTCTCTCAGGTCACCACACACTTGTGAACGCACCTTCCTGTCTGTCTGGGCTGTGGTTTGCCTTTACTTGATAGAGAGAAACTGACGCGGAAGGCAAAGGCAGGATTTTACGCTTCAGAAATTTCCAGGTCACATACAACAGGTAATTGCTCAAGGACACCAAAAAGGAAGTCAATCTGCAAAATCCACAGGCCCTTCAAGAAACAGAGCTGGGGAGATGCCTGGAATTTTGAGTGACTCAAGGCAAAACGCACAGGAAAAGCTTATCTGTCCACAGGTAGGAGATAAAAAAAAAAAAAAAAAAGAAAGAAAGAAAGTAAAGTAACAGCTCATATGCTTTTGGCTTCCGTGTGCTATCATTAATCATTTTCCTAGGAATGGAGGACGGTTTCCTTGCTGTAAGAGGAAAAGAGAAACAGATTCCTTTGACCAATATGCTACCCAGATGTTCACCAGACCCCAATATCTCCCCCCACCACTTGATTTGGAAAAGTGAAAGCCAAGATGACAATTGAGGGGAAGTGGCTCCTGAAGACAACATCACCAATCACTTCTCAGATGTGGCAACAGTCCACCCTCTGCTGGGGGAAGGGGATTACATGACATCCTGAGAGATTTCAAGAGGAACATCCAGCCATCTTCTGACAGAAGCCATGGAAGAAGTATTTGGTGGATCAGCCGTGAGTTAAATCACCTCATAAGATGGAGTGAGTTTTGTGTGAGGCTTGTTGCCTGCAGGAGTAGCCCCAACCTGGAAATGCCTTGACACATCCCAGCCACACACGGCTTCCCACTGCATCACGTAGAGTATTTTTGAGGAGTTCCAGGCCAGAAGGAAAAATTAAGTCAGATACTTGGTGCAAATAATTCTGGAAGCTTCAAATTAGAGAGACAAAGGTGAGACATAATGACTGTGGGTTTCAACAAAATTGACCTAATTCAGAAGAGAGTGAGAACTGCCTCTTTATTTTTCACCATGGATTTCTCAGATCCTGAGACTCTTTGAGTCTCAATAACTGTTATTATTTTCCTTTTGATTAACTCATATTTTTACTTATATAAGTGTTTGTAAATGAAAACCTTATATTACCATCTTAAATGGAAAATAAATATTCCTTGCCATGTGTAGAGGAAAACCATGAAAAATAAACACAGTGACAATAGAGACATTATGAAGTTCATTCCATAGAAAGGTGACCTACAGGGTTTTTTTGCCTTGGATTTGCTTTTGTCTCATTTAAAAACAAATGAATAAATAAAGATGATTAGTAAGTAATGGAGAGTTGATAAGGACATTTGGCTCCAAATTATAATGGAGAGGTGATAAGGACATTTTGGCTCCACATTTCCTTGGCTAATCAGAAGGCTGAAGAATTAAAGAATGCCTCTCACTACGAGAGTCAATAGTACTTAGCATTGTAACCAGATACCTCACCAAAACAACCCAGGTGCTACCAGGGATACAATCCCTCACTTTGGAAAACACCAGACTAGATGGTCTTTAAGGCCTTGACTCCTGACATCCAGTAATCTTTGTTGCTATAGTGATGTCTTTTAAATTATATCATCAATAAAATTATCAGTGGGAGACAGGTGAGACTATATAGAACAAATTTCAGAAGTAACGAAACTGACTTCTTTGCTTGACTTTGGAAAAACAGTCTTATACCCTTGCAGCTAAACTCCTTAGCCGTGCATCATACAGTGAGGCCCCATTATGCTTTACCAAGTAATTACATGGATCTGGGTTTCCCCAAACTATGGCTGTTTAGGAAATGAGCCTACAAAGCACAGGTACTTTTTCTATACTCAAAAGCAACATTTTCATGAAACCTGATGGGTAAATAAACTGGGCTACCATATATCTTTCTCTAAATCTTTCTCTTGAAAGAGATTATAATGTTTCTGGAATTTAGTTCTTCCCTGGGTTATTGCCAATAAAGTGAAAAATGTCCTGCTAATAAAAGCAAGATACGCCCAAAGGTGGGATATCGGAAGGACAGTTCTGGAGAACGGATTGAATTCATAAGTGTTTTATCCAAGATAATCCAAAAGAAAGAAGCCACAGTTGGGAGAATCTGTGGTCAAGAGACAAGCTGAATTATTATCCAGGGAAAACCAGCTGTGAGTATTGGGGGAAAATTTTAATGGGAGGCTGAGCAGTAAGATGAATCAGGGAGAAAGAATTGAGAAGTAAGGAAGAAGGAGCCACTGGTGGTTCAGAAGCTAAGTTGAAGAACAAGACCTAGTACCAAAATGTTTCATCTATATGGCACCTGGCACATCCTGCCAAGGCAAGCATGTGAGCAAAGAAAGAGCCACTTCAAAATTCATAGACAGTATGTGTGTTCAGTATACTTACATGTCTATAAACATGCATGCATCCATCCATGCACATGGACCCTTTGCATTCCTCACTGTGGGAGGCTGTGCTGATGCAATGCAGAGGTGAATAGAGTGTAGATCAAGATGCTGAGAAGGAAAGAAAGAAACAAGACAAGGGAAACCATAGCACTCAAGGCAGACAGGGTTCAATAAGCCAAGAAAGGTACAGAAATGGCCATGGGAAGGAGGTCAGGGAAGAATGGAACCACAGCTGGCTGGGGTGGGGCAGGGTAGGGCGGGGAATGCCTAGAGTTCTCCGAATATCTTCACGTCCATACAAATACAATAAAAAGGAGGGATTTCCCTGAAAGTGGGATCTTTAAGCAGTATTAGGAAGGATTAGGGGAGGCCAGGATAGATGTAACAATGGGGGAAGGCAAGGAGTTTTGAGGCGAAGAAAACAGCTTCAGCAAAGGCAGGGAGACAATTATTTACAGCTTCCTAGATGTTTTCTAACCACAGAAACCAAAGCGTAAAGAATCTGTCAGCACATTCGAGGATCGCTGACTGAATCTTGAAAATTTATAGGCAACTGACACAAGAGGGTTGAACAAGTCCACTGATTTTATCATGGTACCTGCAATCTTACGTGGAGAGCAAGAGGCAAATGATTTGAAAAGGCTTTTCTTAGATTCTGCAATTTGAAAATTCTTTTGCAATAAAGTGCCTTGAGGTGTTTACAACTACCGTATTACAGTAAAGTGATCCTTTCTGGACCAGACATTGGGAGGTGGGGGAGTAATATCTTGAATGGAAAATTGGGAAATTCCTGGAAAAATAAAAATTTAAATGATATTTAAGGCACTTGGTTATCTGGTCACATGTTCAAACCACAGCTGGCCTGGACACCTTTCAGTCCCCAAATATTGCAAGGTAGCAGAGCTTACTTCTACGGTTGGCAAATTCTTCTCCTTAATGACATTAGTGCATGGCAACTAATCCTGTCGATATCAAGAGGTGAAATAAAAAGAGGAAAATGTTGATCTTTAGAGAAACATCTTAGGAAAAAGGTAAATAAAGGGCATCTTCTTAACTCTGAAATAAAAGTGCTCTTTTTTGGTAATTGAAGTATAATTAACATACAGTGTTATATTAGTTTCATGTGCATAATATAATGATTTAACAATTCTATACATTACTTAGGGCCCATCACAATAAGTGTATTCTTAATCCCCTTTATTTATTTCACCCATCCCCCCAGCCACCTCCCCTCTGGCAGCCACCAGTCTGTTCTCTGAATTTAAGAGTCTGGGTTTTCTTTGCTTGTCTCTATTTTTCTTTGTTTCTTTCTTTGTTTTGTTTCTTAAATTCCACATGTGAATGAAATCATATGGTATTTGTCTTTCTCTGTCTGACTTATGTCACTTTGCGTTATACCCTCCAGATCCATCTACATTATTGCAAATGGAAAGATCTTATTCTTTTTTATGGCTGAGGAATATTCCATTGTATATGTATACTACATCTTCTTTATCCATTCATCTATGGATGGACACTTGGGCTACTTCCATAATTTGGCTATTGTCAATAATGCTCCAATAAACACAGGGGTACACATATCTTTTTGAATTAGTGTTTTCCTTTTCTTTGGGTAAATACCCAGTAGTGGAATTATGGGATCATATAACAATTGTATTTTTAATTTTTCAAGGAAACTCCATATTGTTTTCCACAGTGGCTGCACCGGTTTGTGTTCCACCAACAGTGCATGAGGGTTCCTTTTTCTCTGCATCCTCACCAACACTTGTTATTATTGTCTTTCTGATTCTAGCCATTCTGACAGGTGTAAGGTGATACCTCATTGTAGTTTTGATTTGCAATTCTCTGATGATTAGTGATGTTGAGCAACTTTTGACATGTCTTTTGGTCACTTGCATGTCTTTGGAAAAATATCTAATCAGGTCCTGGAATGTCTAGTCAGGTCCTCTATCCATTTTTAATCAGATGATTTGGTGTTTTTTGGTGTGTTGCAGAAGTTCTTTATATATTTTAGATATTGAGCCCTTAACAGATATATCATTTGCAAATGTCTTCTCCCCTTCAGTAGGTTCCCTTGTCATTTTGTTGATGAGTTTTTTTTAACTTCTATTTTAAAATGAAGCAAATGAGACTCAAAGAAATTAAGTAAATGGCCCAAGTTCATTGGGAAGGAAGATTAGAGTGCATCACCACTAGTTACTTTATCACTCTTTTACTCAAGTAATCCTCTTGGCTCTCCCTCCCTGTAACTTTAACTCTAGACCTAGAGCCCCCTATGCTTACCCCACTCCTCTCCCTTGGATCTGCAAGCTGGCTCTGAATTCTACTTCCTGTAGAATTCCTTTCACCTTGCCACCCCCAGAAGATATAACTAGTTGTAGAAAATCTTGCTCTTCTCCCTGTCTTCCCCATCTTAGTAAATGGTATCACTATTAGGTATCTAAAACTAAAAAACTTAGGAGGTATTCTTGATTTCCCTCTTCCCCTCCTATATATTAGCTTCCTATAGATGACATAACAAACGTATCATAAACTTAATGGCTTAAAAGAACATATCTTTATTCTTTCACAGTTCTGGAGGCCAAAAGTCCAAAATCAGATATTGGCAGGGTTGGTTCCTTCTGGTGGCTATGAAGGAGAATCCATTCTATGCCTCTTCTACCTTCTATTGGCTGTGGGCAATCCTTGGCCTTCCTTGACTCACAGATGCATCACTCTGATTCTGCTTCTATCTTCACATGACCTTCCCCTCTGATCTGTGTGTCTGTCTCCTTTCTGTCTAAGGACATTCATCTTTAGATTTAGGATCTACCCTTATCTAATCTCATCTCAAGGTCCTTATCTTTATTACATCTGCAGAAACACTTATTCCAAATAAGGTATATTCAGAAGTTCCAGGCGGACATATCTTTTAGAAGCCACAATTCAACCCAGTACACTCTCCTTCCCCATCAAATTCGTTCCAAGTTCCACTGGCTCTACTTCCACCATATATTCCATTATCTTTTCCTTCTCTCCATCTTCATTACCACCATTCAGGGCAACACCACCGTCTTCATTCCCTGGACCATTTCTACAGCAGCCTAACTGGATTCTCTGACTCCACACTCAGACCTTTCCATTCATCCTCCCCATCACAGGCTAAATGATGTTTTTTAATTCATCTCTTATCACTTCCCTACTTAAAACTCTCTCACTAACAGAATAAAACCCAAACTCTTCACCACAGCCTCCTGACATAGGAGTGACTATAATATACACTCAAGGTAACATTTTAAAACTATACAGCTTTTTCATGATTTAATCTCAATTTAGAAACACCTGACAATGCATGTAATTTAAGAGGGAAAAGAAGAATGCAAAAATACATAACATAAACAAATAAAAGAAATACCCACCACCTCCAAATGTTGGTACCAGTATTAGCTGCAAACAGAAGGGGGAGAGTATCCTGGATCTGCTTTTCTACCTTTGACATATTGCTCATTGATTTTATGCCTGAACATCTCTTTTTCCTGTAATTCTTTCCTGTGATTTTTTAGGCACAACTAGATCATGAAATCAACTCATGAGTTCAAAAGCTCTCTATAATGGGTTACTAGGGCAAAGACACTCTGTGTTTGTTTGCTTGTTTTTTGTTTTTAATGTGGCTCAACTAGCTAATTGCAGTCAAATATATTGAGGCAAAGATGTTAACTGAGTCCCTCCGTGGCCTGCTGCATGGGATCAATGATGGATGTTCTCTGGGATCCTGATGTGCATACAACCCAGGCCCTGGTCATATGGAGCCTGCTCTCTGGGCAGAAAGGAGAGCACTTGGATAAGACAGAAAACAAAACAGCATGAAATAAGTACACCCAAACCAGGACTATGGGAATGCAGAGGAAGGACTGACTATTCCTGAGTAAGAGAATCAAGAAAAGATTTGTGACAAAGGTGATTTTTAACCTCAGCCTGGACGGATGTGTATGAGAAAGTGAGGAGGGTGTTGCTGGCCAGCATGAGTGATGACAAAGGTGCCTGACTTGAAGGTTCTTGAACATCATGCTCACAAACTTGAGCTTTATTCTGTACACTGTGGACATACCACGAAGTACTTTGAGAAGGGATATGATGTGAAAAGAGCTTTGCTTCTGAAAGCTCACACTGGTGCCTGTGCACAGGGTGAATGGGACATAGAGAGACAGGGCAGGGAGGCTGTTTAAGGAGCTGCCACCAGAATCCTGAGAAAACATGAGGGGCCCTGACCAAGATGGGGACAGAAGGACTGAAAGACAGAGACCTTAAGAAGGGAAAATCGGGCACCTGGGTGGCTCAGTTGGTTGGGCGACTGCCTTCGGCTCAGGTCATGATCCTGGAGTCCCAGGATCGAGTCCCGCATCGGGCTCCTTGCTCGGCAGGGAGTCTGCTTCTCCCTCTGACCCTCCCCCCTCTCATGCTCTCTCTCTCTATCTCATTCTCTCTCAAATAAATAAATAAAATCTTTTAAAAAAAAAAAGAAGAAGGGAAAATCAACAGAGTTGAGAACTGACTGGAGGTGGAAAAAGAAGTGGAAGGAAGAATTAAGATGATTCTGAGCTTTAGAACAGTGAATAGAAGGAATTTTGTACTTTTCATTAAAATTGGAAGCAAAAAAAAAAAAAATGGGGAGGGGAAAGATAATTTCGCTCTGGGTCATCCTGGCCTTGTGCTCATTATTACTTGGATAGAATACCAGAGCCAAACATCAGCTTTTGCTCTGACTGCTGGGAATGGTAACAGTCTCTTTTTTTCAAACACTTAATACTTAGCACTCCTCTTAGAATAGGTCTGTTACCCATACCTTCAATGACTGGCTCTAATATCAGTAGCCACAGGGGCTATGGAGCTCATCACCATATGTCTGACAACTTCTCCTATCCCAACACATTAATTAACCCCTCTCCATCATCCCCAAAGAAGGCAATGAGAGGCACAAAGAATGCAAAACACAAAGAACACAAGCATTAGAATCAGATAGGACAGGCCTCCAAAACCAACTTCTTCACCTCCCAGCTGCATGACTTTGGGCAAGTTTCTTAATGGGTCTGTGAATGCTAAGGCTCTAAATACAACTGGGCTGTGTATTCTCCATCATAAGGGGAGCAGGTAGGGATGGCTTCCGTGACCCCCAAGGTTGCCTTCAGAGTGGACATTGGCTTCATTCATTCTATGTTTATCATAACAGCATCTTTAACATCAGCTGCCAGGAGAGCAGACCAAACTAGCCCCACTCAGGGCAGCAGGGGCTGAGGAGGATTTATCAGTTGATTCTAGGCAGTGAGAGAAGCCAGAACATAGAGATCAGGAATGAGCTGCTCTCTCAGCAATCACAAAACACTGGCTCTGTATGTGCGTCTGGGGAGCATCTCACTTGGAATGGGTCATTGTTATCATCATAATTAATATCTTATATCTGTACAATGTTTTACAGTTTTAAGACACTTTCATGTTCATTATTTGATCATAGCAGAAACTCTCAGAGCTACAGATTTTTATCCCCATTTTACAGTTGTAATAATTATGATTATGCATTAATAATATAATATGGTAATTACATTAATTGTTAATTAGTTACTGTGTTCCACACCTTGTGCTAAAAGCTTAGCTTGCACCATCTCATTTAATCCTCACAACTCCAAGTGGTAGGTGAAGCTAGTATCCCTGTTTTACCAAGGAAGAAACTGAGACACTGAGCAGTTAAGTCACTGGCACAAGGCCCTACACAAGGTTGCACTGACTCCAGAGCCCTCTACATCAAGCACTGACCAGATTGCTTTTCTAGGAGTAGCAGAAGGGGGCACAGTGTGGTTAAGAGCTGCTTCAGGGGCACCTGGGTGGCTCAACCGTTAAGCGTCTGCCTTCAGCTCAGGTCGTGATCTCAGGGTCCTGGAATCGAGCCCCGCATCGGGCTCCCTGCTCAGCGGGAAGCCTGCTTCTCCCTCTCCCACTCCCCCTGCTTGTGTTCCGTCTCTCACTGTGTCTCTCTCTCTGTCAAATAAATAAAATCTTTAAAAAAAAAAAAAAAGAGCTGCTTCAGAGGCGACAGGCTTAGTAAGTGCAGATCTGCAACTCAATCCACTTAACTCTAGACCCTATGTTATCCCTTCGGCTTCCACATGTGCTTGGAAGAACAACATAGTGAAGACCAATTCCTGTTACTGATGCAGGAGATGACAATACAAGAGGTGACCACTGGGCACCCGTGAACTCCTCTTAGGTGTTACTCATCTCACAGTCTGTACTTACGCCCTCATGGATGCTACAGCTGAGGGCTGCCTGCATTGGGACAGCTGCTTCTTCCATTTGACCTCTAGCTAACCCCTCCCTTGTTTCACTGCGCTTTGTGGTCCATGATTTCAGCTGCACTCTCATGAATGCCCCAATTAGTTGACCCCCACAGCACCCCCATGAGCCCTGCCAAGTGCAAACCCAGATATTAGTCATTCTTCCCCGTCTTCTTGATGTCTATAAACATTCCTAATGATGCAATCTCAACTAGTTTCTGTTTTGTCTTGATTGCCCTATAGAGGCCATGGCTTCTAAGGGGGTATCTGAGTGCAATGGCCCCCTACATGGGCTCTTTGCATTCCTTCTCCTTGCCCATCCATATGCCCCCATGACACATGGGCAATCTTTCTACAACACAGATCTGACTACGCCATATCCCCGCTCAAAAACCTTCAGTGATTCCTAGTTACATAAGAATACATTCCAAACTCCTCTCCCCATATTGATTGATTCAGAACTTGATCCCTGCCTTCTTTCCTTCTGCTCCTACCCACTACCATCACTTCACTTATTCCTCGTGGGCCCTACACTTTCTTGCCCCGTGCCTCTACTCAAACTCTTACCTCTGCCTACAGTGTCTTTCCCCCATGCTTAAACCTAGCCATCATTTGCCAAGATCTATTTCAAATACATCCTTCCATCAGTTCTTTCCAAAACACTCTTACAATCCTTTCTTCCTCATGATTTTCCCAAACATGTTATTTGCACTTATTTTAGTATATACTACAAACTGTGCTGTGTTAGAATTATTTTTATGAACGAGATTCAGACATGTGTCTATATATTACCCCCCACCCTGCCCCGATTGAGAGTAGCTGGAGAGAAGGGATTAGGTATTCTCTGCTTTTGTCTTTCTTTTCACACATAAAATAATGCGTTACGCAATATTGAGCCTGATGAGGTGGGAGTTAGTAGATGGAAAGATAAAATGTCAGCTGATGATTGATGACCATGAACTAACAGGTCCTAGCAGAGAAGTGGCTCATCCTCTCTTGGTTTCTTTCCATCCCTACACTAAGCCCAGGGTCCCAGGTTGTCTTCAGGGAAATACCAGGGCTGGTGGGAGATGAGCACTGATCCCAGGTCCCTCCCTCTTCATTGCCACCCCAGCTTCTGCTGCTTCTCACTGACTCTGGCCACTGGGTAATTACTGATGGTGTCTTGGAAATTGGCACCTAATAGGCAGCATTTTAATCACCAAGCCAGGCAGGACTCCAAGGCAGACTCTCACTTCTGTCCCCTGTTGATGAGCCCTAGCTGAACAAAGTGATCACTACATGAGGAAGTACAGAAGGTACTAAGTGGAAGTGTTAGTTCTTTCTCTCTCTCTCTCTTTTTTAATTCAAAATGGGCCAACATTGGTGGCATTCTAAAGAATTTCTTCCCCTTATTCTGAATTTTAGCATGGAGAAAATTGGTGATCTTACATCTCACCCATCTCATTTTAAAAATGCAGAAACTGGGGCACCTGGGTGGCTCAGTTGGTTAAATGTCTGCCTTCGGCTCAGGTCATGATCTCAGGGTCCTGGAATCGAGCCCCGCATCAGGCTCCCTGCTCCGCAGGAAGCCTGCTTCTCCCTCTCCCTCTGCCTGCCGCTCTGCCTACTTGTGCTCTCTGTCAAATAAATAAATAAAAATCTTTAAAAATAAAAAAGTAAGAAAGTAAAAAAAAAATGCAGAAACTAGGGTACAAAATAAGGGACTACATCTGTCAGGATCTACTCAGGAAAACAGACCCCAGGATAGCTCCAGAAGAAATTAGTCACAAAGTTTTCAGAAGAGCCGAAAAGCCAAGTACAGAATAAAAAGTCAAACTAGAAATTATCAACAGCTAAAAGCCACCACCATCCCAAGGGCTAGAGGAACAAAGGAAGGAGGTGGAGTCACCAAAAGGCAACTGGAACCAAGGCAGGGTTGCCTGGCAAAAATGGGGACCACAAGAAGGAGAGGTTATCAGATGGCAGCTAGAATGTGCAGGAGACTCAGCTACTGTTGGCGACACTCGCCAAAGCAGGGAGAGGAGGAGAGAAATACCCTGGCTTCCCCCCTCTCCTCCCTCCAATCTCTCACCAGTGCCTCCTAGCAGCTGATCTAGCCAGAAGCCAGATGCTAAAGGTTCTTGGGAAATGGCACTCGTGGGGGTCAGTCCCCTATAACACAGAACAGAGCAAAGAAAGAACAAGAAAACGATCTGAGACCAAAGTGACAAATGAATGGTACAGGGACTTCCCAATGTCCGTTCTATTCTAATTCATCTACCCGTCATTTCTTATGCTTGCTGCCTTTGCCGATATTTCTCGAGTTTGTTTTCTGCATCAAGCTCTGTACCAGGCTCTGAGCACAGAAGATTTAAGTAACACACTGACTCTGCCCATCCTAGAGGGTCTCTAAGTCCTGAGGGAGAGAGAGAAGGAAACAACATTATGGAAACCTTAATTTAATCAGTGCCATAATAGGAATTGGCAGTAAGGGACACGTGAGTGGACCCACAAGGATAAGTGAAGATTTTGCAGGGATGAAGAAGTTCCATGCACAGGAAACAGCATAAAGCAAAGGTGAAGAAACCTAAAAGTACATAGAGAACGCAGGGAGGAATAAGTCATTTCAAGGGGCTAGTGGGTGGGATCTGTCCGAGAATGGCAGCAAATGCACCAGAACGTTAGATAGGACCAAGAAGTAAAAGGTTCGAACATGGTAAGGTTCTGACTCTAGGGTATAGGCAAGAGAGTTCTCCGAGCATTGCTGTGTGAAAGAGTTTATTTTGTATCAGAATAAGGACTAAAATAAGGGCATTTTATTCTAGTTTAATCTGTTCTAATTACACTCCCTCTTTGGGTCTCTATTACTTGATTTTCCATCATTTTTAATGAAATTTTTCAAGCATGTATAAAAGTTGAAAGAAATCCATCATGCATATCCATGTTGTCCACCACTCAGATTCTCTGCTGGCATTTACTATGCTACCTTCATCACATATCCAACCATCTATCCCTGTCTATCCATCCAGTCATTTATTTCTGATGCATTTTTTAAAAGATTTTATCTATTTATTTGACAGAGAGAGACACGGCAAGAGAGGGAACACAAGCAGGGGGAGTGGGAGAGGGAGAAGCAGGCTTCCCACGGAGCAGGGAGCCCGATGCGGGGCTCGATCCCAGGACCCTGAGATCATGACCTGACCTGAAGGAAGACACTTAATGACTGAGGCACCCAGGTGCCCCTCTGATGCATTTTAAGAAAAGTTACAGGCATAAGTACATTCTGCTTCTAAACACTTCAACAAGCATATAATTAACCAGAGCTCAATATTTGTTTTCAATTTTGGGTGTTAAATTTATATACAGTGAGATGCACAAACCTTAAATGTACCTTTCCGTGAGTTCTGATGATGTATTTCCCTGCATAGCCTAGACCCCTATCAGGACATAGAACATTTCCTTCACCCCAGAAAATCCCCTTATGCCTTTTGAGTTCTACATCCCAAAGGTAACCACTGTCCTGATGTTTTCCCACCCAAACACGCCTATTCTAGAGCTTCATTTAAATGGAATAACATCGTATGTACTCTTGTGAAAAAGTATATACTCTTGGTTCAACATAATGATTTTGAGATCCATCTGTGTTTTTGCATACATCGGTGTTACTTCCTTTTTACTGCTCAGTAATTTTCCAACATGCCACAGTTTATCTAGTCTCCTCTTGATGGACATGTGGGCTATTTTCGGTTTTGCTATTTTGAATGAAGCTACAGTTAATACTCTTACGCGAGGACTTTTATTTCTCTCACGGAAAGACCTAAGAGCAAGATGGCTGGCTCACATGGTATCTACGACAATCACATTTACCTGACAAGGTTGCTGTGGGCATGAACCGGGACGATACATAGAAAGCAGGTGGCACAGTGCGTGGCATGGAGAGATCGCTGTGATGATTTATGAGCAACAGCATTACCGAAACTATTTCCTTGGTAATAATAACGTAGAGGGGTAACATAGGATTGTGTTGTCAGGTTCTCCTGTGTCAGAGAACCTCAAGACTACTCCTCACAACCACTCACCAACTCTCTCTGCTCCATCACTGAAGAAATTACAGAGACACAGTCGAAGTTGCCCACTTCGAGTCAGCATGAAACTAGTGGTATTTCTTGTTTTAACAGATGAATTATGTGGCCTTTCTTTGAAACGATAGCACAATTGCTCCCAAAAATGTCCTCCACAACTGATAGGTAAATGTCTCCCATCACCTCCACGTGCAGGAAGTATCCATACACTGAATTTCAGCAGTAGGGAGTAACACGAAGAGGGAGAGCTCCGGAATCGGCTGCCCTGGTTCAAATCCTGGTCTGTCATTTGAAAGTATATCACCGGAGACAACTTAGCTTAACCTTTCTGAGCCTCACTTGCTCCACCAGCAAAATGGGTATACCAACATCTACCTCGTAGGATTATTGTGAGAATTAGAAATAACGAATGCAGGGGCACCTGGGTGGCTCAGTCATTCAGCGTCTGCCTTCGGCTCAGGTCATGATCCCAGGGTCCTGGGATCGAGTCCCGCATCGGGCTCCCTGCTCAGCGGAGAGTCTGCTTCTCCCTCTCCCACTCCCCCTGCTTGTGCTCCCTCTCTCGCCGTGTCTCTCTCTGTCAAATAAATAAATAAAATCTTTAAAAAAAAAAGAACGAATGCAGAGCCTAGCACATGGTAGGACCTCAATCAGTGTCTGCTACTAATGTGTATAAGGGACAGATGGAAATAAGCGGAAGTCTTTACAGCTGTGATAAATACACAATCAATTCATGAGTGACATCAACTCAGCAATGAAAAGCTGAGCATATTAGAAAGGGATGTGGCCACTTATTATTACTTTGCTGATTCTCTTAGCAAGGAATTCACTTTCATTTCGCTCTCAACCCTCTTCTCAAATGAAAAACAAAACATATGTAGCAACAGTCATTCGTTCAACAGACATTGAATGAAGCCCTCCCTTACCGCTGGGCTGTGCTAGGCGTAGTGTCCACCCAGATGGCAGGCCAAGTCTCTGGCCTTGAATTGCTCTCGGTCTACTGGAGGAGTCAGATGCATAAACCAAGGAAAGAGACTTGAATGCCGAGGGAAGGGTTGGATCCTTTCCTACTGTCAGTGGAGAGCCACGAGATTTTGAGCAGCATCTGACATTCTTAAATTCGTGTTTTAATAAAAAAATAATCTGACCACAGAAGGGAAATAATGTGCCACCAGATCCCACCTGAAGAGTGAAGGACCTGAGATGAAATTGCTTGGGAAGGCTGTTGGCCCCCTTTTGGGATTACCTCAGCTGAAAAGATCTCCTCTCACCCAGGGTCATGCTCTTTTCCTGAGGTGGCCAGCATCAGGTGTGAGATTGATGTGGGCTATAAAGGTCCAGCCCTGTCCCCCCGAGCTTGAACCAGCTCTGAAGGGTTATTATCTCATCTTGACAGCTCTCTGCAGGTCTGCTGAGGCTTCCACTGAGTCTGCATCCCAGCCTGAGCTCCCCTAGACTCAATCCTGCTTCCCTCCCACTTCTCCTCTGCCCTCCCCTCTCCACCTCCTCTCTCCCTTCCTTCCCTTCCCCAGGTGTTGATCCCAAGAACACTCTCTAATGTACCCCCTGTACACCAACCTAAGTGTCAATCTGCTTCCCAGGAAACCTAACCGAGGACAGTGGAGTAGATTGAAAAGAAAAGAGGGAAGAGACAGGAGGTGAGATCCTACTGGCCTGTGCTGTGCTTGCTCGGACCACACAGCCTGGACTGCCCATGACAACCCTCTGCCCGGTCATAGACCCATCCAGCCACACGTTTCCTGTGGTTTTCCTAACTCCTGGCTGGTCTCCCGCCTCCAGGATTCACCAACATGCTCCAGTGACTGAATTAAATGTTCATGATTTTTAGAAAGCAGAAAGGAAAGTCTTCCACAGACAAGACACAAAGAGAAGAAATTGCTGCTCTCACAGGGCAACATGGAATGATTGAGAGGATGGAGCAACCTCTCCAGCTATGGGTGGAAATGAAATAAACCAACAGGACAGCTGCTTATAAAACCTATCTTCTTTTCTGGAAACAAATCATTCAAGAGATGATTCCTTTTAAATATTTTAATAGACACTTTCCAAGTCTTTTTCATCTATGCACATAAACAAAATGTAACAATATCAGGATGAAACTATGTACATAGTTTTATATCTTGCTTTTTTTTCACCTTATATTATTTCATTCCTGTTTCCCATGTCAGGAAGGGAAATAAAATTTTGATTCAACAGGGGCACCTGGGGTCTGTTTGTACAGTTGAGTTTTTATTCAAAATATAAATCAATCGCTGATAAAAGGAAAGCCAGAATCATACTGATTCACAGTAAGGTGTCAACCAATCGAATGTCCTTCCTTCAAATGTATGAGCATCAGACACACACCTCTCTCTCTACACAAATCCTACCCCTGTTAGTGAGAAGAGCTCAGTTTGTTTTATTAAACAGGGTAGATATAAGTAATATTCATAAAATATATGTCACATATAAAGAATTACCACACAATGAACACCTCTGTTCTCACTGCACATTTTTAAAGATTTTATTTTATTTTTGACAGAGAGAGAATGTACAAGCAGGGGAAGAAGCAGGCAGAGGGAGAGGGAGAAGCAGGCTTCCTGCTGAGCAGGGAGCCTGATGTGGGGCTCAATCCCCAGACCCTGGGATCATGACCTGAGCCGAAGGCAGGTGCTTAACTGTCTGAGCCACCCAGGCGCCCCTCACTGCACATTTTTAAAAAGGAACATTATCATTGCCTTGAAATCCCTTGTGGGTGTCTCACCCTATTCCAAACATTCTCTCTCCCTCTCAAAATTCATAATCATCTTCTAAAATTTTGTGTTTATCATTTCCTTGCTTAATTTTATAGTAACATACATGTTTTCATCTTTATACTATGCATACACAGACATATAGATAAATAAATAAATAAATAAATAAATAAATATATATATATATATATATATATATATATATATATAATTTAGTTGTATATTTTTTGAGCTTTATATAAATGAAATCATACTGTCTGTATTCTCCCCTGGCTTTGTTTTTCCACTCAACAGTATGATCCTGAGGTTAACCCATGTGTATTTTAATTGAAGGTAGAGTTATTTCATCAACTCTGAATCATAAATACCATGGTGTCCGATGTTAATAAAAACCCCAGGTAGTCGGAGAAAAGAGACAGGTGCAAATCAGTGTCAGGGTTTCCATAATGTAATGGTCCTGCTGGAGAACATTGTTTTTCCCATTCCTCTCACCACTCTACTTCCTGTAGGGACACTGGGCAATGTCACCATGGAAAAATTTGTCCAGAAAAACACAGCCAGAGAATTCAACATCCTTTGTATCTGCTGGGGTGGGACAGGCTCAGCATACAGCCCCAACCCTCTCCTCTCTGCTCTGCTCTTCTCCTGTGAAATGAACCTGTCCCAGCTCTGCAACCAGCTGATGGCACCAAACAGCCCCCACTCATCTCATGCCCGAACCACCCTGTACGTCATTGCCCAGGGCTGGACACCTGACCCTGCCTTTCTCATATAACACACATGAAGAAGAGCGGTCTTGGGGAACTACTATCCACTGATGTTCTGGATGTATCAGTTCAGTGGTCATTTTGTTTCTGAGCCAGTTTTTCCAAGTCTAAAAGGCGATCCCCCATGGAAGAAAGGTCATATCAAGAGCCATTTCCCCCTTATTTCAGCCGGATAAAATGAGAGTCTGTTCTGTCAGCCTTCCATATTTAGCATTTACACTGCAGTCACTGCTGGGAATTTCCCCTCTCTGAAGAAGACCAAATTAGACCCTCAGCCAAGCTGCCTGGCCATGGAGCACTCTGGATCCCAAATGTCAAAGATTTCCATCCAAGAGGCTCTGATTTCTTTCTCATATTACTCTGTCTGCAAAGGCATAATTAACAAACCATTGACTTCTCCTTTTCAGAGAATCTATTCCCCAGTCTCAGGGAGGAAATTTGGTTCTGTAGGAGGCAAACTTTCTTCACATGGGATGTTCTTGGAGACTCAGGACCATGTTTCTGAGGCCTTCCCCAACCATCCCCACAACCCTGGCACAAATGACTTGTCCCCTCTCTATGCCCTTCACTCGCTCCATATGGATTTCTCTCACAATACCCACAACATAGTACTACCTTTAATTATTTAGATAGTTTTCTTCCCTACTAGGTTATATGTTCCTTGAAGGCAGGAGAGTATCTAATCCTTCTCCATATTCCCAGCTTAACCCAAGGCACGGCACAGAGGAGCTACTCAGGGAATCCACCATAGCTGTCCTGAATCTCCTTCTCCTGACCTGTCCTGACAGGTGAAACGAAAGGCCAGCCACAATGCCAGACAAGCAACCTGGAACCAGAGAGTAAGTTCCACGAGGCTGACAGGGTGTCTTTGTCTGGGAGAGGGGCTAAGGAACATGAAGGAAACCCCACCAAGTCCTTGAGACAAAGGTAATAGTCCAAACTGGGGATATCGAGTACTCATGTTGAGTATGAAATGTTAGGGTGGGATTAATTACTAGAGACAGAGCCAAGTGTCAGCTGGATACCAGAGTAAATCATAGCAGATCGAGAACAGGCTAGGAAGACTTAGAACCATGAGTTAGCCAGGCTTAAACAAGTTAAAAGCAAACAGTCTGTAACTCAAGTTTGAACAGCCTTGAATGCCATGCTATGGAGTTTGGATATTATTCTGTGGGACAATGGCAAAATGGCCCTATGGCACCTGAGGTAAATTGGCTTCCCTCAAATGGAGCCTGGTGTGAAGCAAGACTGCTTGAGAAGAGCAATGCCACTTCTCAGATTAATGGGAATTTAATTTGAATTCTGTCTCTAACACAGTGGGAAGGTACCTATATGGCTTAAGGAGTCTTGGCATTAACTCTATAAATTTAAGCTAAAATGGCAGGCTTCAAATGGGGAAAGAGAGAAGGGAGTTAGGCTATCAGAGCTCTCTCACTCATTCATTCTCTGGACCTCAAGACCATCCTCTGTAAAGTGAAGATATGAAGTTTTCCTCACAGAGTTCATCATCTATGAAACTATCAGGCATGTTTGGTTTTTTTTTTAAGAAACAACCAGATAAAAAGTCTGCGAGTCTACCTGTTGAGAGTTTGCTAAGGGTTTCATGATACCTTGAAAGCATGCATATTCCTGCTGGTCAAATCATGACACAGAGCCCTGCAGGAGTCAGAGCACCTGACAAATGTCTACAGGGATCTGGAGCGGAGAGGGCTTTGCCTGGACACCATATAGAGACCATCCCAAACTGAGACCCTCCTGGTTCCCATATTCTTCAATCTAAAACAAGATCATCAAACCCTGCTAAACATTCCTAAACCAAAATGCAAGGAGAGCATTTCAGACCAGAAAGAGCTCTTTTTTTAAATTTTTTTATTATGTTAGGTTAGTCACCATACAGTACATCATTAGTTTTTGATTAGTCAAATTGTGGAAAGAGCCGAGATGCCCTTCAACAGACGAGTGGATAAAGAGGATGTGGTCCATATATACAATGGAATATTACTCAGCCATCAGAAAGGATGAATACCCAACTTTTGCATCAATATGGATGGGACTGGAGGAGATTATGCTAAGTGAAACAAGTCAAGCAGGAAGAGCTCTTATAGGTCATCAAGTCTAATACCCTAAGAAATTAAAGCCCAGAGAGGGGACCAGGCTTAACCAATGTCATGAATCTGTAGATAAGAAGAACTGGGAACAAAATTATGTCTTCCAACCTCAGATATCATGTCTTAAACACTGACTCAAACATGGTTTTATTTTTTAAATGACATAATAATAAAAGTATGATAAAATGGAGATAAATTCAACTCAAATACTAAGAGGGAAAGTACAAATAACCAACAAAACAAACTCTTCAAATAGATGATACAAACCACAGAACGCTAAGGCCCCTAGCTAATTGCATTTATCTTAGGAAAATATGAAATGAGAGTGATCAAACCTGGAGATAACCCGAGCTCTCAACTCATCTGGACAACTAATGTTGAGTGCATGGGAAATTGAAGTGATTAGGTTTGCTAAACTAAAAGGAGATGAAGAAAAAACTGGATGTGATTTTGGATGGGCCCAAAATGGGGTGGGGAGGGGGGGGGACTCCAACTTAGAACATAGAGGTGGAGGTAAGTGGATCCAGCCCTGGTCCTACAGCTGCCTCTCTGAAGCTTGACTTGCGCAGAATCTGCACAAATGCTCAGAATACATGAGTTCCCTTCCTGAGCCTCAGTTTCCACAGCCCTGAAGTTGGGACCATAATAACCATTTCCCAGAGCCTAATAGGAGCAGCATGAAAATCCCCTGGCAAACCATGACTTACAGAAGTGTAAAGGCACGGTTACTCAAATGTTGATGGGATCAGAAGGTTTGCTTGCAATTCTATGATTTTGTGTACCTGCTTTTTGTAACATATGACCAAAAAAAAAAAAATTACACAGAGGAATAGCAGAAAAATCTCTTGAAAAGCAGAGAGAGGTATTTAACAACCTAGCAAAACAGCCATAAATCATGCTGCCTGCCAAACCAGTAACCAAACCATAAATTTAAATGGCAAAACCAGAAAAAAAAAAAAACAATATGGAGTTTTTTAGAATAATGGAATTTCAATGTGCCATACATCTTCTGTACAATTGTCTATACAGTTTCTTGTTTAGGATGATTTTTGGAATTATACCAGTCACAAAATGCAGCTGCTAACATGAACTGCTTCATTTCACATTGTTCCCAACGGCGCTACCTTGAGAGGGGCATCAACCTGGAACATGGGGGAAGGGAGTTCTACTCTCAGTTCTGCCCTTACTTCACCAAGTGGCCTCAAATACATCCCATCCCCTCTCTGGGGTTCAGACTTCACATCTATAAAATGAATGTTTGATCTAGAGGTAATCATCATTTTTAATGATGAATCTCTCATTCTAGCTATTGAGTTTGGTTTTTTGGCTTTCTAACACACCTGTATGTGAAATCTTCTTATAATGAGAAAGGCTGGGCCACCCAGGTCTGATGCCAAATGGCAGATGGCTTGGCTTCCTTCCCCCTCTTCTTTGGACCATTTCAGGAGCAGATGAAATGAAAAGACAGCTGACTGAGGGTCCCAGCCCAGGACATTTTCCTTTTGTCAATTATCTTCCTTCTTCATTTCTCTTCCTGTAGCACCTCCCACCCCAACACTAACCACTTCAGAATGTCCATGCCCCTCAGTGATGATCATCTACTGCCCTTATCAAAACCAGGATGTAGAGAACTACACCTTTACATATGACACTTGAATTACAATATTGACTGAAACTAAGATGCAGCTATTACCTCAGTACATGAGAAGACCCAGGAATCATTTCTAATCCTTGATAATCAATCAAGGAGACATATCCTGAGTAGCCCCAAGAAGAGAGAACTAGGACCAATTAGTTGCAGGAGAACAGTTTTAACATAATACACACTGGTACATTTTATGCTGTTCCTAAACAGTGCTAATGAAATAAAACTTTTTGTCTCCAACATATTTTCTAAAAATAAATTAAATGTGTATGTAATTATCTAAAAGTGCCCTGTGTGTATGTATTTTTTCACATGCTCTAGGGGCTGTTATATGCTTTTAGCCAACAAGAGTTACCAAACAGGCTGTATCAAAGGGAACTCTACCTTCAACCTTGAATTGAGTGCACTCTGTGATGTGTGTGGTTTATCGACTATGGCCGTTTTTAATGCTCGTATATGTGTATGCCCACACATGTGTACACTGACAAAATTTTGACCCACAGTGGAATGCAAAAGCTACTTAAGACTAGATCTGGATTGGGCGCCTGGGTGGCTCAGTTGGTTAAGCGACTGCCTTCGCCTCAGGTCATGATCCTGGAGTCCCTGGATCGAGTCCCACATTGGGCTCCCTGCTCGGCAGGGAGTCTGCTTCTCCCTCTGACCCTCCCCCCCTCTCATGTGCTCTCTCTCTCATTCTCTCTCTCAAATAAATAAATAAATCTTTAAAAAAAAAAAAGACTAGATCTGGATTTTCCAGATTTATTTTTCTTGTTGGTTGTTACCGCAATTGCAAGTTTTGCCACATCTTAAGACTTCTTCAAAAAAAAAAAAAATAGATGAGGAAACCAAGGATGAAAAAAAGCAGATAATCAGGAGGGTTTCAGCAGACTGTCCCTATATTTGGTGTGCCTGGACTACATGCCGATTGGTGAAGTTCCGGCTCTCCTCCCCATGCCTTACCGCCTGAGTCAGCCAAGGCCACTCGTTTTGTCCCAGAGAAGCAAACTGCTAGGACAACTCTTGCAAGCAGGAAGTTGGCCAGGGTGAGCTTAGACACAGAAAATACAGAGCACCTCACTGCCCTGACCACTTTCCTGCCAGATGTCCAGAACCTTACCTATACCATAGCCCTGCTAGATAGCCCCACTATGGGAACTCCTTACATTTTCTAGCACTCACTCAAGAACTTGTCCCCTGACTTCCTTGGCAGGGCAAATTCTGAGTGTTCAGAGAAGCTCTCAGAGGCTCTGTTCAGCCTGCCACCTTCTGGGAGCCTTTACCTATCAGTGGCTTTCTGCTTTTTCTTACAGTTAAGTTTGTATTTCTAAGTCAGCTTTTTTTTTTTTTTCATTGCTTTTCACGTTCACTTACATGGACATTATCATTGATAAAAGCAATAAAGTTTTTGGTTGGGGAAAAAGATGGCAAGCTGTCAATTAGAGATTGGTGGAAGACCTCTGACAGTGTGTGATGTTGTTAACGTCATAAATGATCCTGCAGCCTGGGAGGACTGAGCAACCATAGTCTGATGGAAGAAGCCATAACTGGAAGCATGTAGTTGGTGACTTCAGAGAATATAAAGAGAACAGAAGAACCATGGGAACACAGTGTGACAGGGACCATGCTACAGAGACCCTATATCATGCCGATTAAGAGTCCCATTTCTAGAACCCATGCCCTACTTAGGGCTGCTGTGAGTTGGTCAATGGCGGGGGCTGTTTCCCAATACAGGAGGTTTTCAAAGATCAGTTGGGTGTGAGAGGATATATGTGCAAGGATATTCATTAATGCAATTTATAATAGAAAAGATAAATCCAACAATAGGAAATCAGTTACAAAAAATATGGTAAACTTACACAATGGAACCCTATAAAAATCAGATGTGGCTATGAATTTATTTATTTGGAAAAAATGTTTGTAATATTTTGCTAAGTAAAAAAGGTAGAGCACAATCTCTTTCATAGAAGAGACTGAAGAGTTATGCACCTGATTCCTAACTATACTTATTCCTGAGTGGCCAAATTATAGGCGTTGTTTCCATTTGGCTTGTATGTGTTTTCTAATTTTTAAAAGTGAACATATAGTTTGTATAATATTTTGAGGCTAAAATAAATAAAGACAGGTTGATTGGTCTTAATGGCATTCAAATACTTCTCCAATAATGACAGTGTGAAACTGATTACCTGAAACTATAAATAACTAATGCCGTGGCCATTCCTCCCTCCCTCCAACCAACCACACACACGCACACACGCACGTTCACGCACACGTGCACGCACGCACGTGCACACTCAGCTACTGGAGGCTCTTTTTCATCCCCTGGATATGTGTCGCCAGCAATAGCAGGAAGCCCATTCCTGGCACATGGGGCCACCGTGATCAGCCCCCAAGTAACGGCCACGGCAACACCACAGCAACACATCCAAAATGACAACATGGCTGAAATAACACCAGCGCTCTGCAAATAATAAACAGGATGGAGCACAGCTTGGATCAGGTGAACTCCACAGCTTGTTTTCTTTCTGTTGTATTTCCCCTTTCACAAAACAAGGACTTGCCTTTGGATGTCCCAGGCTGAGCACTCCTGTTATTCTGACAGTTGTTTGGCGGCATTGCGGAGGATGAAAGGGCTCTTGTTAGCTCTCCACCTAAACACACCGCCCACTCCGCGCAGCATAAGCACTATTATTTTGATGGATGAGATTTATAAATATATACGTAGAGGGTGAGTTGAAAATTAGCAAGGAGAAGCAGAGAAGTACAATGAAGACACAAATAAATGTGATCCGTTTTGTTTACAAAATAGGCCAAAAATCGTATTTTAAAACAAACTTGTGGAAAGATAAATGCATTTTAATTAGAGGTTGATACCTCACATATCAGGTCAAGGTTAAGGTCAATACCAAACACTAATCCTCATGCCTCTCAGGAGTGTTGTGGATTTAGCTCTAAGTAGTTAATGGACCTGAAAGTCCTTTATACCTTTTGTGAGGGGTTGTGATCATTGTAGGAGTAACAGTAAGAAAACAATGTGTGATTATTATCTGGATTTCCTAAGAACACTTACACCAAAGGCCTGTCCTTGCCCACTGTGCTAAGATACACAAAACCATGTTAGGAACATGATTGTTTTTCTTTGTTGAAAAAACTGAACTCAACATCTAGAACCCTACAGAAACACAGAAAATATGAGGGAAAACATCTTCATTCAACTAGCCATATCAGTCTTTGCTTTAATATATTAAACATATTGTATCAGAAAGGAAGTTGTAATTCAAAATGGTATCTGCACCAAGCAACTTCTGAAACAAATTGTAAGATTTTAAGCCTCTAAAAATTTTTCTATACAAAGTAATATTTTGGGAGCCTATATATGGGCACTTCCCTATGTTTTCCACTGTTGACCTATGCAAGGAATATCAGAACCACGTTTTACTAAAGAGAATTCTGAAGCTAGGGGTGATGAGGGGATCTGTCCAACGTCCCACAGGCAGATACTTTCAGGGCCAGGATTCCAACCCACATTTTTTTATTCCAAGACTCATGCCCTTTCTGCTTTAAATGAGCTGCCTCCCCCCCCCCTTTTTTTTTTGCCCCGCTGGGTAGTGCCATAACATACAGTACAGGCTTGCTACTTGAAAACCCCTACTTTCTACAGAGGAGTAGCTTACGGAAAATGGCTTATACCAGGCAGGTAGCCCTATGCCCCACATATGACCTTCTAGTTGCCTAACTCATGATTGCAGTGAAGTCACAGTTATCCTAATTGCCCATCATCTCATGACCAAGCCATACAGGAAAGGTGTTTCCTCCCAAATACTGATCATTTGGAACATTGTTTATGACGGAAATAATGTGAGGGGCTGACCCAAGATAAAACAGCAGTCCTATAATTTAAAGTCACATTCTGTTAACAGGAAGATGTGTAGATTACTGATGCATAGGGGATGATTTGCAACTGTCATTCTTATTCAGGTTTGAGTTGGAAAAAAAATGGAAATAATGAACTGAGGCCCACACTTAATACTTTGTTAGAATTAAGAGAAAAGCCCCCCCACCACCACCACTAAACCAACTGATAGAAAACATTTGAGAAGTATTGGGGGTAATGGAGAAGCCCAAATTCTATAATCTACCACCCTGGATTTTACTCAAATTAGTCTCTTAGTCGAACATCAATCACAGTCATCTGGTTAGTTAATAAATTTTTTGTAGAAAATAGAAAAACTTCAAAAGATAAAAAATTATGGCACTCCTATGATAAAGTTAATAAACGTTTATCATATAAATTTTGAGAAAAAGAAGACAAACTCCTAGGTCAAAATGAGTACCCAATAATTATATTCCTACATCATTAAACATTGTTTGTAGATACCATAAGGACTTCATCCTATTGATATTACCTAAGATTGAGTCACTCCCATATTCTTGAATATTTATATTGCTTTTTTGGGGGGGAAAAAAAAAACAATTTTAAAAAACACTTCCAAGAGAAAGGGGAACCCTCCTACACTGTTGGTGGGAATGCAAGCTGGTGCAGCCACTCTGGAAAACAGTATGGAGGTTCCTCAAAAAGTTGAAAATAGAGCTACCATACAATCCAGCAATTGCACTACTGGGTATTTATCCCAAAGATACAAATGTAGGGATCTGAAAGGGTACGTGCACCTCGATGTTTATAGCAGCAATGTCCACAATAGCCAAACTGTGGAAAGAGCCAAGATGTCCATCAACAGATGAATGGATAAAGAAGAGGTGGTATATATATACAATGGAATATTATGCAGCCATCAAAAGGAATGAGATCTTGCCATTTGCAATGACATGGATGGAACTAGAGGGTATTATGCTGAGCGAAATAAGTCAAACAGAAAAAGACATGTATCATATGACCTCACTGATATGAGGAATTCTTAATCTCAGGAAACAAACTGAGGGTTGCTGGAGTGGGGGGTGGGGTGGGAGGGAGGGGGTGACTGGGTGATAGACACTGGGGAGGGTATGTGCTCTGGTAAGCGCTGTGAATTGTGCAAGACTGTTGAATCTCAGATCTGTACCTCTGAAACAAATAGTGCAATATATGTTAAGAAAAAAAAAGAAGAAGATAGCAGGAGGGGAAGAATGAAGGGGGGGAAATCAGAGGGGTAGATGAACCATGAGAGACGATGGACTCTGAAAAACAAACTGAGGGTTCTAGAGGGGAGGGCGATGGGAGGATGGGTTAACCTGGTGATGGGTATCAAGGAGGGCACGTTCTGCATGGAGCACTGGGTGTTATGCACAAACAATGAATCATGGAACACTACATCTAAAACTAATGATGTATGGGGATTAACATAACAATAAAAAAATCTAAAAAAAACCCAAAATACTTCCAAGAATAATTCTGTAAAAAAAAAATGAGTACATGCTTCTGATCATTGGTTTTTGTTAGGTTGGGTTGAAAAAAAAAACTGGAATAAAGGAGTCAAAGGATATGATTCATTTTAAGGCTTTTTATCTGCAAAACTAACTTGCCTTCCAGAAAGTTAATACTTGTTAGTGGTTTTTACTCCCCATAGTGAGAGTTCCTTGCACATAAGCAGCTTGAAAGAGATGAAGAGGTTTATGTTCAGACCCAGCCAACACTGAGCCCCTGTGTTAATGGGGCAGCTCACTCCCCCTCAACAGAGTAATTTTATATCGAGATCATAAGGTTCTAAAAGAGGCACAATAGTGCCTGATGGATGCCAGCTGAGAAGCCGTCTACAACAAAATCAGCAAAGGTCCTGGCTTGAAGCAGACCTCAGATCCCCAAACTGATGTTACGCGTCTAACAGTTTTGATGTACACCAATGTACACCAATGGCAAATATTCTGTGGTTAAATCAGATATGCTACATTTTCATCGTTAAGATATTTTTTTAAATTACTTTATTTGGGTTTTGATATACACATTGCTATTTGGATTTTTTTAATCCTTTAGGGAGAAGGGTATGACAAGTTTTTGGAAAAAGAGTTTTAATAAGAATTTCATATGCAAATGTCTAGTGCCTCATGTTCTAAAAAGTATTTAAGAAGTATAGGAAAGTCTGGAAAATGTCAAAAATCCTTCTGACCTGAAAGTGATCTCTTTAGATTGAAGCTGAACAGAAGAAAATAATCTTACTTTTTTTCCTGATACTTGAAGCAACAAATATTCAGACTTTTTAGATGGTTCTAGAATTTAGGTTATTTTCTTTCCTTTGAATTTTAAGCTTTTGATTCATATTGAGGAAAAAAAATACTAGAATAAAACATTTTTGGGGGATGACCAAAGCCATGATATGTTGGAACAATCAGAAAGAGCCAGACAGGCATTTGGATGAATATCCTTTATAAAAACCTACCTTCCCATCTCACAGGGGGAAAACAAAGTCTTTGAGATAGTCCCTGTACAATTTGGTTTGGCTCACCAAAAATACCTTCAAAAGAATCTTCACAGTAGTACCATGAAATCTCTAATTTTGGCCTTTAGTAGAATCAGAAATCATGATGCCAAGGACAAATAGAAATAATACATTATATGTTAAAAAAAAAAAAGACAGTAGGAAGGGAAAAATGAAGGGGGGAATCAGAGCGGGAGACAAACCATGAGAGACTATGGACTCTGAGAAACTGAGGGTTTTAGAGGGGAAAGGGGTTGGGGGATGGGTTAGCCCAGTGATGGGTATTAAGGATGGCACATATTGAATGGAGCACTGGGTGTTATATGCAAACAATGAATCATGGAACACTACATCAAAAACTAATGATGGTGACTAACATAACATAACATAACATAATAAGATAAAATTTAAAAAAAGAAAACTAAAAAAAAAGAAAAGAAATAAAATTAAACTGCTGTTTTTTTTAAAGTTTCCCAATGTCAGTCAATATTTCAATCATCCAACATCTATTGTAAGGACTAACTCTTCACCATAACATGTCAGCCTTTAGATTCCCATATGAGGTGCTGGCATTGACCCAGATGGACTCTCCTGTCCCTTTCATGGATGCTTCATGTGTACTGAATTTTTGGGGAAGACAGAAAGGGTTACTAAATCAGTCTCTTCTACCCCAAACACTAGAAAAAGACAAAAAAGGAACTGACCACTAGTGAGCACAATTATGGCCACTTTACAAACGCCGCTCCTTGTAAGATAAATGCTACCCTCTTCCTTTTACCAAATGAGGAGATCAATTCTCAGAGAACTTAAGCAACTTGCCCAGGATCACAGAGGACTACACAGCAGAAACATGTGCATGGCAAAATTCACTTTAGTTGAAAACCATTCCCTAAGGCTGTGGGCCAGCAGGAAAGCAAAGATGCCTCTTGCATGATCAATCTTTGAACCAGACAAATCAGAAAAGGGATTTGGACTCTGGTGTTCTGACTCCAAGTCCAGACTCTGTCCTACTTTACCAACCTGAGATGGAATGAGAGGACCTCTAAGCACTATGGATATTCTAGCACCCTTCACCCCTGTTCAGTCTGGGGTTCAAGTATGGGGCCTGCTTCTCTGAACACATTCATATTCTGGGTGTGTCCACACAGGGATGTCCAGCCCCACCGTATCCGCAGTGCCCTGCTTAAATCACACATAGGCCTCGAAACTCAAAATGCCCACACAAGTTTTGGAGAGAGCCCGGAACATGTGTCTATTGTTTTTCTAACAACTGCTCCAATTCTGGATATGATGCTAATGAGATGTAATGAGAAAATTCATAAAAACAACCCCTGCTCTCCATTCACTGAAAGTATTTTAAACCTTTGTAATTAATCATTCGACAGGTATATTACCAATGAGACTTACCAAATTATAAACAATGACCTGTCAAAGTCCAGAGCTGTGACAGGAAAGAAAAACAACAATTTATCCAGCTATCCAAAAGCAACAAAAAAGATACAACTAACTCTTGAGAAAATTGACAGGCTAAATTTTACTCAGACAGATTTATTTAGATGGAATGGTCTTGAGATGTGGTTAATTTTGATGATCTACTATTGCCAGGAGCAAGAAGTTCTGTATGAATTAGTCTGCAATACAGTTGTTATACTTGGTAGGTTTTCATCAGGGTTTAAATGGTCAGTCTTAAACATCTCGACCGATAGCTTAATATGCTTCAACTACTCTGGAATATAATCTGCAGATAAATCAACCTTGCCTCACAGGGTCCAGTTTCTCAAAACTGGAACCATAGTGCTGTATTTGAATGAGTGTGGTGGACAACTCATCATTCTCAGCTTATTCCCAAGATAAACTCTCAACCATGCTTTAACCTTTCTTCTCTGTTCAATTAGCACTTGCTGGAGACAGGGTCCATGAATGTCACTGAGAACAGAGAAATAACCAGGACGCAGTCCCTTCCTCCAAGAAGCACGAAGTCTACTTGGGGTAGAGTCAAGTAAACCATCAACCGCGGGATAGTCTGACAGCGTAAGTCCAGAGAACTTTGTGGACACCAGGCTCAGAACCATCTTCAGCCAAATTCAGGGAAGGTTTTCAAGAAAATGCGAAGTTTGATCTAAGTCTTGAAGAACAAGTAGAAGCTTACCAGATACAGAAGGAAGACTAGAATGACAGGTAAAGGGAACAACTCGCAGAAAGGCCCAGAGGTGGTAGACAACATTGTATGTTTGATTGAAGCATGGTGCAGAGTCCCCTAGCAAACACACAGTGAACAAACCGCATGAGCAAGAAATAAAACTTCATCATGCACAGAGAATTTGGGAATTCTTACTACTGCCGTATAATCTAGACAATCCTGGTTGATATAATAGCCATGTGTCCTTGGGCATAGAGATCTAAGCCTCATCTGTTAAAAAAAAAAAAAAAAAGAAAAAGAAAAGAAAAAAATGGGAATAATGATACCACTCTCTCTGGAGTATTATAACAATAAAAATAAGCTAATATATGTGAACGTGCTTTGTAAACTAACAGCTGTTTTTCTTTATTCAGCAAACGTAAGATATTAGTTTTTTTTTTTAAATAGAGCAAATAGCAAAAGAGGAAAGAATCACCACCCAATGCTACTTTTTTCATTTACTTAAAAGAAAACTGTACTTTCCATTTTGACTAGTCTTGTACACTGACTACAAGGTCTTTAGGTAAAACTCTGTATACCTTGAGCAACAGCTGCAGGAAGATCCACCTTATCCTTTGCTGACACAATATAAACAGACCTCCAGCAGGCCTGGGCCTCCTTTGATGAGCCTTTCTGAAATGTGTGGATTATATTTGTGGACACACACCACTGCCAGCTTTGGCTTGAACAAAATTTCTTCTGATATGTGATTCTCATTCCTACCAACTTCCCCATTCTACCAAACTCTGAATTCATTTATTTATTCAATTAGCAAACACAAATATTGACTGAGTACCTTCTCTATGCACAGAACTCTGCTGTAGTCAGATGACTATATTTTCTGAAACTCAAATCAGGACAGATGTCCAGACAACTAAAAATGTACAAGCAAGAACAGAATGCTTGCAGTTGAGCCCATCGTGGAGAATCTGCCATACATAAAATGATGGCTAAGAGATATTCATTCATTGATTCATTCAACAAATACTTATTGACTCCCTACTATCTGCTAGGACTGCAAATGATAAAAATAGACACCACTTCTGCCCTTGATTTACTGACCATCTGGATTAGAAAACAGATATTAATGAAATAGCCACAGACACAAATAAATTGGCAACTGTGATAAGTGACCCGGCAGCTAGGATACCATGAAGTGTCAAGGTATTTAGCTTAGTCAGCAAGGAAGTTACGCTTTGGCTGGGATTTGAAGGTAACCAAACGGAGACAGGTGGGGACAGCGTTCCATGCAGAAGGAAAGTCTGTGCAAAGGCACCATAGGGTAAGTAGAGGGGACAAAAAGAAAGCTGAGCAGAGAATGCTAGGAGGGAAATGATATGAAGGAAGATTGGATCCATAGACGATCTAGCAAAGAATGCTTAGCATTACTGTCCTTATGCCAACAGCAATACAAGTCACTGAAAGGATGAATAGAGGTATCAGACATGACATGAATCTGATCTTGAGTGGCCTGGTAGCTCTCAGGAGAACTAGATATGCCCAGCATTGGCAATAAACTACAGGAGACACCAGAAGGTAAACTCTCCAAAGTCGGGGATCTTTGTTTGTTCACTTCGGCACCCCAAATAACTAGAATAGTTCCTCATTCATGGGAGGAACTCAATTAATATTTGAGGAGCCGGAAGAAGGAGCATCACTTCCAGAGATCAGATAGGATGTCAGGAGGCAGCATCTGGAAGACCAGGTGGGACCAGGCTAGTGGAGATGAAGAGGTCAGGCATTCCGGGGAAATATTCCAGGGCAAGAGACCTGTTTGAGCAAAGGCAGGGAGACCACCAGGGTACAGACAGGATGAGCAGTTCACTTTGGCTGGAACACAGGGAGCAGAAAGGGACATCGTGAAAGGAAAATTACAAAGGTAGGTTAAGGTTAAATACTAGGGGGCCATATTAATTGCCAAAGTTATTTCCCAAGCTTATCCATATGTCTTTTCTTGGCACTTGGAATTCCCACTCGTGGGAACGCTGTGTGCTGTAGCCGGAGAAGACAGGCTCCAAGAAATCCAATTCTTGAGAAGCAAGAACTCCACACCAATGTGATGATAGATTTTTTTGTTTGTTTTTATTTGGCAATTCCAGCACATGAGCCAGCCCTCTTCAGCACACCCTCCAGGGAGCCACTGGGACTCTATCTGACACGTGGATCTCACCACCCCAGCCTGCACTTGTCCTACCCTTTGGGCGGCAGAGAAGGGGATGTGAAACTGAACACATGTAATCTGAATTCCGGGCACCATCTAGGAAGAGTGTGTGCAGCAGCTTGGTCATGCAGAACTTCTGAAAAAGTGCTTCTCCCATGGAGACTCCAGACTGCGTCTACTTGCCACTATTAATATATGTTGAACCACACTTGGAGAAATCAGAACTGTTGGAACGAATTACTGATCACAAGAGTTATGAGTGTTAGCTGGAGGCAGGAATGAAATTCAAGATATGCTGTTTTTCTCTGTGTGTGGGTGTAGTTCATTCCTTTCTTAATTTTTAGATACTGGGTTCACGAAAAGAGTAACAGTCGGGAGCCCTGGATGGTAATCCTGGGTTGCCACAAACCAGGTTAAGACTTAGTGACTTAACCTTTCTGGGTTTCCTCATCTATTAAAAACAAATAAAGTGGGGGGTTAGAGAGCTGGGGTAGGAGGGAGGATCATAGGAGGCCCACAGTGTATGGACTGTGCCAGAGTCTTTCATCATGAAACTAGCATTTGGGTGAGGGATGCTCCAGGGCAACAGAAAGTACATGGTGTGTGGACTCAGATCTGACTCTGAGGCCCCGTCCTCTACTTGCCAACTATCTATCCTTCCAAGTTAGGCTCAACTGAGTGCTCGCTCTGCACCTATTCCAAATGCTTTATGAGGGGAATGATCCCATTTTACAGGTGAGGAAACTGAGGCATGGAGATAACAACTTGTCCAAGGTAAGTAGACATTACTCCAGAGCCTAACCATTCCTTACCACTCCACTCTTCTGCTCTACAGGGAAGATGGTGAGCAACTCACTGAACCTCTGTTAAGATTTCATTTTCCCATAAGGTATACGATTAATAATAATACCAGTAATACCCACCTTATGGGATTATTATAAAGATGAAATGAGAGAGTAAATTCAGAAATGTTTCTTAAGCTCTATTAAAGAAATACTATATAAAGATGAGTTGGAAAACACTTTAGTCAGATCGTAAGCTGACATCGAAAGGACCTTTCAGCTCCAATTCAACAACAGTAATGATCACATCTATTGACCATTGAGTATGCACCAGTACTATGAAGTAGGCATCTTAACTCCTACTTTTCAGAAAAGGAAATTGAGGCAGCTGGTAAGCACTGGTACCAGCATCTCTCTGGAGCATTTGAACCTGAGTCTGCTTAGGTCCTGCAGGCCATACTCAGAATTCAATGCTGAGACCCTCCCAGAAAAGCCAGGAATTTTGGCACAAAGAGGCCTAAGCACACACAGATAAACTGGGCCAGTGTGTGTCTAACATGTTTCTAGAACTCTTTAATCTTCAAACTCCTCTGAGGTAAGAAATGAGAAGGGCAAGGAGTATCCCCAGATCATTCAGTTGGGGAAGACAGACATCCTCAGGGACATTCAGAAGATGCTCTACCTGCCTTCTACATTCACAGAAGGACAGACACGTCTCCATTCCCAGGACGTGATTCCTATTTTCATTCACACAGTCACCAGGCTGGAAAACCAAACTGAACATCCAGAGGACTAGAACACGGCCAGCCAAGGTTGATGTGCTGCCAAGACAGTGATAAGCAGCAGCTCTCAGGCCCCCACATGTTTAAGACTGTCCAGGCTGATGACCTTGTACCAAGTGGGTGCTAACAGCCAGGCACCAAGAGTCTGCGCAGGTGTGTGTCCCTGGGGAAAACCGTAGGCCTGGTGCAGAAGCCTGATCCAGTTCTTACCATAACCCCAGTCAAGAGGGCCTAACTTGGCGCAGTATGAAGACAACCAAGTCTTTGGAGCCAGATAGACTGAGGTTTTCCCAATCCTTCCATGCCACTTACCAGCTTATGTCCTTGGGCAAGTGATTTACCAATAAGAAACTCAGTTTTCTCATCTGTGAAAGTCCTTATACCTGCTCTATAGGGTTCCCTGACACACAGCAAGTGCCCAATAAATGTTCCTCATCTCCCCCTCCCTGCTGAGGAAGAATAACCCTCTCTAATAACCCTTGGTCCAGATCAGAAGATAAAAGGTGATCAGAGAACTTGTTGTTGAATCACTGTATTGTACATCTGAAACTAATGTAACATTGTGTGTTGACTATACTTCAATTTTTAAAAAAAATAACAAAGTGGGATATTGGTCTTAAAAAGAAAACAGAGTGTCCAGAGAGGCCTGAGAGAGAATACCAGCTTCCTCGGGGTCAGTATCAGTTGTTTAATACTTGTTCATTCCTCATTCATTTATTCAGCAAAGATTTACTGAGCACCTACTATGTGCTGAGCACTCTATTTTGTGCATGAGAGGAATCAAATATGGAAGCTTGCCAACACCACCCCCACACCACCCTATGTACACCGTCCCACTCCTTGTCAGACCACCCAAGGCAGAGAAAAGGCTCAGAAAGAACCAGCTCCCTCTTCAGAGGTAGGAGGCCAAAGAACAGAGCCATTAGTCCAGTTAATCCTTGGTGCAGTTGCAGCCAGAAAGGGTAGGAGTGTCCAGGCGCTCAGGAACTGTGCTATATGGAGAGGGATGGAGCAAATGTCACTCCCTTTACCCCTCCCTCAATCCCAACCCTGCATGCACTTAGGAGGTACTAGTCAGGGCACTAGGGCAAAGCAGATTGGGACACATTGTGGATGAGGTATTTGGGGTCTAAAGCAAAGAAATTTATAACTTGTGATCCTGGCCTGGGGAGAAAATCCCAGTAGGAACCCAGAGCTTGCTCAAAAATCCCCATGGAGACTGATCACTGACTTTTCTATTAAGTCAATTGTAAAAAGTCTCGAAGGAGTTGGGAACTGTGGCTATCAAACTGGTGAGAGGAGGGGTTAAGATTTCTTTCTGATTTTCTTCATATGTACCCCAAATTCAGTTGCATCTCTAATCAATATTGTGATCCACATTCTGAGCTATGTTGGGCCAAGTCACGGTCTCACTATAGAGCTACATTATTAAGTTTAGTATTACCTCTTCCATATCAGGCTGCTCACGTGTGTTCCGTTCTGGATGCAAATTTCAGGAGGATATAGACAGAGGAACATGAGTAGAGCACCAGACATAGGATGTTAAATCTACAGCAAAGATGACCTGGGCCTTATAGGCATGGCCTCTGATTTCAAATATTAACATAGGTATAGAAGGGAAGAGGAAGTAGGATGGTTGCAGTGAGGACACCAAGGGGTGGATAGCTTGGAAGTTCACTGCCATGGCCCCAGTGCTTAGCACAGTGCCTGGCCCAGAGTTGTCAGTACAAGTTTGTTGGATTTCACTGAACTGGAGAAAGCTATCAGAGAGTAAGGCTGCTGATAGGCTGGGATTGGTGAGACATGGGAGGGATCCAGCAGAGCACTTCCTGTCTCTAGAGGTATGCAAGCCAGATACCACATGGCAGGCTAGGGAAGGCCAGACTGGACAGCCATCAAGGCTTCCCTTGGCCCTGAGACTCCTCACCCTTGGCTCTAAGAGATAAAGGATTCCCATTCCTCCTAGGGTGCTTTGGGCCTCATTGCTCTTATTCTGCTCCTTCCACTGCAAGCCAGCCCAAGAACACACATGGTTTAGGATCAAAGCTGCTGGGAAGGTTCCCACTGCACTCTGTGCTCGGCTGCTGATGGATCCCTTGAACTGCCAGGGAGGTCTGTGGGGTGACTGCCGGCTCCGCGGTGGGGCTCAGGCCCTCCAGCCACAAGAGGCTGCCTGAGGGGGGAGGGGCCTTGTTGTTCCCCAGCTTGGCTGTCAGGTTGGGCCCAAGAGGACTTCTTTCTCCTCTCCTTGAACAGAAATCAGGCTTGACAGCAGAAATGACCTCAACCTACATATTCCTTTGAGCTCTCACTTAGCCCCTGCTAGTCCAGAGCCTGAGGAGGGATGGGAAGACTCTACACAGCTTCCATGGGATTTAGAAAGCGCTCCCCCCCACCCCTGGTTCACCCAGAAAACAGCATATTTTTAAAAAATAGCATCAGAGGCCATCTCTAAAGCTTCTCATTAAGACCCATTGGGATAAAGGTAGAGGTTAGTCCTTGAAGGGAGTGAAAATGGGAAACAGTTTGTTAACTGCTCCTTCCAGATCTGTCACTCCAAAGCCAGTGCAGAAATTGGCAAGGAGCTCTGAAAGGGGGTTCATCTCATGTCTTGAATCCCAGGTAAAAATTTCATGCTGGGTGGTCAGGTTGGTTTCAGCATGTGATCAGGACATTTATAGGCAATAATGTTCAGTAACAAGCATGAGCATGAAATAAGGAATCTGACAAATGCTAAAAGAAAAAAAAAATCCCAGAATTATGTGTTATAACTGTTTTGCTCTGCCATGTTTACTCAAGTATTTGATCCTTCCCTCCTCCCAATCTTTTGAATTTTGAGAAGGAAATACTTTAAAATTTTATTTTCATACCGTATCCTCCCGCTGAGATTCCAAGGCTGTCAGCAGCATTACCTAATGCGGGAAGACTTGGGAAGAACGTTTCAAGACATAGAAACAGTGAGGCATCAAACATCGCTGAGGCAATGGAAGGGAGACTGACCACATCGCCACCATTACTATAATAATCACTTCCTCTTTCGTCTAAAGGATAGCAATAATTTCTGTAAAGCAGCTTATTTGCCTGTTAAAAAGTAATAACCATCAAGAAAGAGAAAATTAGGAATTAGTCACATTTATTGTTACATGAATAAATGTGCAGTAACTACCCTTGACTTGGGTGCGGCAGCTAGAAGGAGCCTACTGAACCGGCCTTCGGAGAAGGGGAAGGCAAGTTTCAGTGGCCCACGCATCTGTAATGCTGGGCAGAGCAGGTGGCCAGCCTCCCCGAAGCCTCGGGGACCTTGTCTGCAAACAGAATGATGGTTTCTTCTTGGCCTGAGGATTACTGTGAGGGCCACTTCGGAAGCCGGCATGTGAAATGCCTTTGCATTACACCTTCTCCGAGGCGGAGCCTGACAGACACGAACAACAGGGTGGCCCTGGGCTTCTTAGAAGTAACAAAGGAACTATTCTCTGCAATATGACAGCTAGCTCTAGGTTAAAAATTAAAACTGTAGTCACTTTGAGCAATAAAGGAATATGGAGAGCGCTGCTGATGATACCAAACCCAGGAAACCGAGCCTGAATTTTGCTGAACTGTTTCAAGTAAATGCATTCCTTCATTCAATTGGCACTTCTTTTTGGATGGTAAATGGAAACCGAGGCAGGAAACTGAGGCCCTTGGTGTAGAGGGAGCCCACAGTCTAGTGAAGGGACCAGAAGAATGGGGCAGGTGTTTACAACATGTGCTAGAACAAGGGTTACACCTAGAGGAGGGCACCTGACCCAGACTGGGTGGTCAGGACAAATTCCCTCCGAAATAGATCTGATGACTGCAATCCAAGGGTGCACCCCACAGGAGCAGAATGAATCACCTTTCATTTGCTCCAGAGTACCCAAGTTCACCTTTCCTTTTTGCCCCAGGAGTCAGCAGCCTGTGGGATCTGTCTGACATAATCTTGTCTTTGCACTTGTCTCTCAGGTGCACTTGTCATCCCCACCGGCTTGCTAGGTGGGTATTTTTCTGCAAGGCTGTCAGGTTTTAGCCACAGGGATTGAAGGCAGTGCAAGCAGCGGCGGAGGCTGCTAACGTGGCTGGGCTGGAGCTTCTCAAGGAGACACTAACTGGGAGCTACTCACGCCCACATCCCAGGGGTGGTACCTGGGAGTGTCTGAGTGGAAGAGTCAAGCCCAAAGAACGCCTCCGCTATTGTTGGAGAGCTTCTCCTCCCAACTGCTCCCTCTGTCATTTGGGCAAAGAGGATTAGGGTGTGCCTTGAGGTGGCCTGGGGAATGCCCCATTTCCCCAAACACAGCACGCAATTCTAACAGAAGAAGGTCACAGGGCATGATCTTGTGAGCAAGTAACGCTGTCACTGGAGAATAGGAAGCTAATGATTTATGTCATTTCCCTCTCACCCCATATTTTCACAGAGCTCCATTACTCAGATCCGAGACAAAGATCTGAGAAAGCTGGGGCCCCACTCACACACAAGCCATAACATGATGAGCTATTCTGGGCCTTGTGCATTCTGTGTAGAAGGCCTTACCTCCACTTTGGTGCTTCATGGAAGCTCCTACTCATCCCACGAGGGCCCGCTCAAACATTACCTCCTGTCTTGCCATCTCCACAAGCAGAGCTAACTGAGCTACAACACCAAGGCCTGAATTGCCAGAGATCAGCTGCAAAGTGGCTGGGTGTATATGATGCCACAGCAAGTAGGGGTTCTTACAGGTAGGCCATAAACAGTGCTGCCACCAAAATACTGCATTTTACATACCCTACCCACCACCCTCCCCTTTTGGTGATCATAAGATATTTTAACATGTTGAAGGTTTCTGAATTTTATATATTGTGTCCAACCTAAACTTTCCTACACTCATATAGCCACAGCATAGATGTTTCTCTCACCTTTTATAACACCTCTCAAAAATCTGCAGAATATATAATGAGAAGCATTATCATGGTACATTTCAGCCTCGTAGTATTCCTGTGAGATAAGCATTATTATTCCCATCCTATAGGTGATAAAATCGAGGCATCAACTGATCAAGTGAACTGCAAAACTTTACACTGCCAGGAAAGAGCAGAAGGTGGGATTAGAGCCCAAGGCTTCCAACTGCAAAGCTAGATCTTTTTCCATTAAAACCCGAGAAACAAAGAAACCAAGAGAAAAAAAAAAAAGATAGATGGATTATGTTGGAATTATAAACAGAAAAACCTACAAAAAGGGGAGAAAGTGAGGGGAAAGTTCCTCCTCTGTTAAGGGATAGTCTAAGTCAGCGGATGAAGAGCAAAGAGCTGACATCAGTGGCCCCAACCCTGTGAAGATCTAACAGGGTACTGATTAAGTGAGGGGTTCAGGGCATAGGTCTTTCCTTTCTTTCACGCTTTCCTTCATTCGTCCTACCACTAAGGTGTTTGTGCAACAAACTATGATTGAACATTCATGTTGGTTCAGCCCTTGCTGGCTACTGTGGAGAAGACAGGGCCTCCAGCATCTTCTAGTCTGCCCAGGTACCCTGACTTCCAGCCACATGAATCTGCTCACTACTGCCCCAAACATTCAGGTATCCCAGGTAGTTTTGTACTGTACATGTACCCTTTATACATGCTATTCTCTCCCTGAGAAACCTCTTCCCCATGTCCTTATCCCAGAAAATTCTTGTTCAATATTGCAAGCCCAACCACATGGCCCATCTCAGGTACAGCCCACTCCCAGACCCTCCTGGACAGTGTGGCCGCAAAGCCCCTCTGAGCCCCTCTTCGTGCTGTCCTGGTCTCTGCCTCAGCTCTGAGCACGGCAGTCTGTGTAGAGGAGCTCCCATTCTGAGCCTGTTATTCCTTAAAAAATAAATAAATAAATCAGGAAAGTCCCCCACGGCATGAAGAGACCACCATCTTCCCCAGTCAATTTGACTCACCTGCCAACTCAAACCTGGGGCAACAGAACACAACCATACAATGATGAGCAAAGATATACACCAATCCGCGTGAGTAATCATTGTGGAAGAGAAGCTGGTGAAGGGAAGGGAGGGGGTCTGTATGCTTTTGTAATTCAAGGCACCCCATGCAATATTTTTCAGCCTCAGTTTTGAATATAGTATATTCAAAGTATGACTGTTAAAGCTCCCTTTGTCAGGGTTGTAAGTCAACATTCCGACACTCTGAATCTGAACTAGTGCTATCTAAAGAACATGTGCTAGTCTAGAAAAAACAACCCTAAAAGAACTCGTCAGAGCTTGTGTATCCCTGCCAAGGTAGCTAACGCTGACCCTAGAAGACAATAGCCTTCTGGTCACTGAAGAGGAGGTTCCACTGTGGGGCAGGAGGTACCATGGCTCTAAGCCATCCAACTCCAACTGCTTTGCTTCTATGTTCACCAACGTACTTCCAGGATTAATTTCCTCTCCTTGTTAGACAGGCAGAACAATATACTGAGGAGAAGCATGGCCTTTGGTATCAAACTCTGCAGGATTCAAAACCCAACATCACCATTTTCTTAGAGACTTTAGGTAACTAACAGTCTCTCGGAGGCCCAGTTTCCTCATCTCTGAAACTGTAATGCAGAGGTAAATGCCAACATTACGAGGTGGATAAAAGATTAGATGGCATAATGCACATGAAGCACACAGTGCTTGGCACATAGAAGCCTTCACTAGATGGCAGTTATTATTAGTGATGTATTTCTATTGTTACTTCCTTGATACAGCACCTGGAAGGTATTTTTCTATCTTATAAATTCAGGTGTTGACATTTAGCTTCTATGAGAGGTAAGAGATCACTCAGCACCAGGGTGAGTTTGCTAAGGTCTAGGGACATTGACGTGATAATGTTCTTGGACCCTGTGGCCTTGGGTCAGTCACCAGTGACGTTACTACCCTGGCAGCAACTTCCACCCCACCCCACCCCACAGGCCCTCGCTCCCAGTCGATTGGGCTCTCCAAGCTCTGTATTGCTTTCTTTGCTTCCATGAACTGCAAGTGTCCTTTTCTGTGAAAGCTTCCCCTATCAGAATATTAACAACTGGAGGCCAATGCATGTGTCCTTCCTTTCTCTGTAGCTCAGGATCTGGCCCAGAACAGATCTTACTGTGCATGGAATGGACAAATAACATTAGCAGGGAGATAAGAGTGAGTCAATGAAGATAATCATTGATTGATTCGACGAATGACCATGTTTACTAAGACCAGAGTGGAAGATGACTCTTACCTTGTCTTGCCAATTCTAATTACTTTAGAATATTTGTTTTTTCCCACAGTGTCTTATCCTGTCCTCTTTTTTCCACTCCTCTTTTTAGCCTTTACTTCCACCTCTACCTCTTATCCTCAAAGCCCAAAACTGGAAGATCAGGAGGGAGATGAGTACTGTATGGGTTATTGATAACACTCATCAGCCCAGAATTCACAGAGCATCCCTCTGGAGAGTTTAGTAAGAACTGAGCCAAACCTAGACTGGCCAGGAAGCACCTTAGGTTTATAAATAATGAACAGAAGAACATGACATTAAGTCATAAAAGGGATACAAGATCCAATCAGAGAAAGGAATGGGCCAGCCGGGTAGCTTCCCAGGACACCAACTGTATGGTGTCAGGATGCCAAATAGATCCCCCCAAGTCTCAGGCACAGAAAACCACAAAGGATTCCTTCTGGGACACAGCACATGTTTAATGCAGATCAGCAGAGATTCCAGCTCCATCTAGTCATTCAGGGACCCAGCTTGGCAGAAGAGCAAGATAGTAACACTACTACCAGGGTTCAGCACTGCCAGGGAAAGGAAGGAGAGTTCCCTTTTAAACCTCCTGGCCAGAAATGGCATGTATTACTTACACTCAGTGTCATTGGCCAGAACTAGTCAGTGACCCATCTAACTGCAAGAAAACTGGAATGTGAGGTCCTCTGTGATGCTCATGAAGGAGAGAAGATGAGAATACAACCAGAAATTTCTGCCACAAAATTTTAAACATCACAGGAATTAAGTCAAAACAGAATGGCAGTAACCTCAGGTTTCCACTTACATAAACTGGTACGACAGAACTTAATTCTACTTTCATTGAGAAAGAACACCCTCAATTAGAAATTTATAACCACTGCTCACCGGGGTCACCCTAACTTTATTGATTAGCTTTATTATGGAGGTTGTTCAACATAACAATGGTCAGGCCACCAGGCTTGAGACCAACCAGGTGATTGTTCCCGGAAGCCAGAAGAAAATCTGAAACCAAATCATACCTGGGGTCATGCCATTTACTGGCAACAAGTGACTTTGTGTAATGTTTAAATTTTAATCCCTTCAATGGGCTTCCCAAGAAGAGGTCTAGTTCAGAAAATCAGGCTAAACAAGTTGAAGAGAGAATGAGAATGAGAAATAGGAAAGTGGGAAACTTTTGCCAAAAGGCCAACCAGGAAAAGCAATTTGTAAACTCCTTTCGAACTGAGACTGTGCAACTATATTCTTGGAAGTTACCTTTATCCTTCTAAGGGCAACTGTCCAATGACGAGTGATGGGAAAACTGTGAACTGGAAAACTGGACCCTCCAAATACATTAAAATGTTATGTTAGCAACAACGCATGTAATGAATTCCTCGTTTTAAATTTAAACATAAGGAGAAAATAAATCAGTTCAACAGAAAATCAGTTTCTCTCCTCTCCCACTAAAGTAAATGATGAGCAAATACATTTTAAACATTGATACAAGCAAATGCCAAATTAGTTGCCTGAGGCACCCACATCTCAACCCCTGAGACTTGGGGGGATCTATTTGGCATCCTGATACCATACAGAGAATCAGCGCCAACTCTGTCCTTCCATAGGTAAGAGGAGGCATCTTGATATAAACAAAGACGTTGAACTTGGATACACCATTATGTAAGTAGTGGTACAGCAAGTTACGAGTCAATTTGAATATAATCTATTTAAGCTAGCAAATGGCAATATTATGCTTTTCTTGCAGGATTTATTTGGTGAAATACATGCACTACCATGTATACAGTGCCTAGCACGAGCCTGCTTGGGTCTGCAGTGCCCACTCTAAGTTGATTAACGACTGTATTATATCAGGTAGGAGACTTCAATTTGAACCAAGAGACCTCAACATGAAGTGGGTCAACTCACCAAAGTGTGCCTCAGCTTTCCTCTCTCCAAAATAGGGATAATAACACCTGCTTTTGCCTTCACAACAGAGTTATAGAGATGACCATGATAAAATAGATAAGACATCTTTGAACTCTTAGCGAAGAGACACTCAGAGAAACCCAAACTATTATTACCTGTCTTTGCTGAGTAATACTAGGGGATTTTCCCCACCAGGAAACAGCACTCCACTCCTGAGAATGCATATTGTCCATATGAAGCAAATGCTACAGTGATGACCTATTTGCCAGTGTCAGATAGAATCTTGGCAATGTTTTTAGTTAACCGAGTACATTATGCTTAAGGACACAGTGTTAGGTGAACAGGAAAATACCAAGAGGGCCTCCTCCTGCATTCTGTGTGTGGGAGTGACTGAACAGGTTCGGATGCTGACTCGTCAGCAACAAAAGAGAATAAAACCACACTTTCTCGTTTAGCCTTCATGCTATTTAGACGTTCCTGAGATTTCCCATTTTCTCTTCCACCGGCCAATGACAGAGCCCTTCTCTCCTAGGGGACATGGATCCAAGGCCACTTTTCCTGGTGGCTTATATTTGGGATTTGGCGACAAGCATTCTGATGGCTGCCCTTTCAGAAGCAACAAATGGAACTTCAGTCAAATAAAAACCAGAGTTTTTACTTCCACAATAAGAGACAAGCATCCATAAAAACCCAGGGTTGAACTAATTTAGAACCCACTTTGACAAAGGGGGGGAAAATGTGCTTTCACAATTGCTCCAAATGGTAGCAAACCTTTGCACAGGCCCACAGCCTAAAAGAGGCAGCTTGTAAAACCTGCTTAGAAGCCTTGTCAGTAAAACAGACTTTATTTCTCTGGGAAATACCATGAAGATACCATGCCAGATCTTTAACTGGAATTTTGAACAGTGAGCATACGTCTGAGAAAAACACAAGTCCCTGTCTTCAAAGAAACGAATGTCTTCAAGCATACACTGTCTCATTAATCCTCATGACATATCTAGAAGGAAGTCAAAAACAGTCATTATTTTCTTCCCAATCTGCAGATTTTATGGGCCCCAACACTTGCCCGAGGTAACAGGACACATTTGTGGCAGAGCCCAGCCTCTGAGACTAGCCAGCCTCCTGGGAAATTAGTGCTTTCCGGTAGGTTCTTGTGTCATCATAATGGTCACTCACTCGTTCACATGCTGGGCAAACGTTCACCGAATGCTGACTCCATACCAGGCACTGAGCTGCGTACCAGGATAGGGAGCTGATTAAGGACAGGTTCTGCCCCAGAGAAATTCACAGTCTAGGAGAGGAATCCGGGAAGTAAAGAGATCATTCCTAGAAGATCCCAGAACCAGAGGCAACATAACTGAGTGGTTAAGAGCATGCCATGCATAAGGGAGATCTGGGCTCAAATTCCTTTTCAGCCTCGCATTTGCAACTTTCCCCTTCTAACATGCTATATATTTCCCTGTTCGCATACCACTAGAATATAAATTCTATAAGGACAGAGATTTTTTGGCTGTTTGTTCAGAGATGTGTCTCAGGACCTAAAACAGTGCCTAGCATGAAACGGGTGTTGAATAAACATACTTTGAATGAATGCATTCATTCTATGTCCCTTAGAAATGCACTGATTCCCCTCGCTGAGCCTCAGTTCCTTCATCCACAGTATAGGAGTTGTCAAGAGGATCGGATTAGAGAACACATACCAGTGCTCAGCACAGAACCTAGACCATAATAAACAAAGTGAGTGGCCGTAACTGTTAAATATTGCTGATACGGTAGTCTCCAGTGCTAAGGAAGCATGAATTTGCATCACCATCCCTGCTTGGGACATCAGGGAGGCCTGTGATATTGAGTCCTGAAGAATGAGGAGTAGAATGTTGCTAGAGGAAAACAGGAAAGGAGAAGGACTCAAACCAGCAAGAAAGATGGGGCCAAGGTCGGGAAGCCTTCCCTGGAAGCTACTCTGGAGCCCTAGGGTTCTACAACACCATCCTCCGTTTTCTTTCACAGCCCTCCATCCCTGTGCCCCCAAAGACTTCTGGACTTCAGACGTGCCTTCTCTTGGAGCATTTCCAAGGCCCAGCACAGAGCAAAAGTCTCCTAATTCCTCCTCTACCACGGCCTCTCCTTCGGGGCCCTGCCACGGGCTGGGTTCTGTGTGCTCAGTACAAATCCACCCAGAGGAGGCTGGCCGTGTAGTGACTGCAACAAGTAAAACAAGAGGCTTTCCGCTCGATGACACATCTCTGATTCAGTCTGCCCTGACAAAGCTGCAGATTAAGTTTCCTTGCCTAAAGCTGCAAGGAGAAACATGACACCCTTTACTGGCTACGAGTGGAACACGCTTTATTAACCCAGCCTTAATTATATTCCATTTTGAGATTCAATAGTTTCGATTGCAACACCACATGAAACCAGGGTGAGCTGCACCCCATGGGACTCCGGCCACAAACGAGATCGGGAAAGTGCCTCCGAGGCAGTGACCCGCTTCTGCCAGCCAGTCGGCAGAGAGCAGCCTGGAGCCCAGGCCCAGCTCTGGGGGAGCCCCCGACATGGCCTGATCAGGGGCAGGGCTGGGACAGCAGTCAGCCGGGTCACGTGAATCCAGTCTCTATTTATGAAAGAAATGATGTCTCGGGGTGAAAAGTAAGAAGCCAATGTGGCAGAATTGACACACAGCCTAAACTTGCCAGGGAAACAATGAACCCCGCTATCTCCACATGGATGAAATTCTTTTTCACCTCATCATGGCAACTTCTCATCCTCACTCCCAGTTCTACAAAGAGGCAGAAAATGAGGTTTCGCTTTTCAGGAGAGACATTAGAATCAACCTTATCTGAGGCAAAAGAGCTCATCTTCTTTTTTTTTTTTTTTTTTTTGAAGTCAGATTTTCTCCAAATATTTTGCCTGCCATCCTGCACTTTTCAAATACGGTTATTTTAGGGAGCTGATTGGCCCAAGGGCTGAGTGTCTCCATGAGAATACTCACAGCTGCAAATTATTGAGCATTTTCTAGCTCATACACATTATGCTAAGGGTTTTCCATGAATTATCTTATTAAATCTTCACAACAGTTTTATGAGATGTACATATGCATTTCCTTTTTCTAGTTCTACAGTTGGAAAGGGACAGAAATGCAGCTCACACCTAAATCTACAAGAAGCCCAAGCTGGCACCGTAACTGCCACCCTCTGCCTCCGGATTCCAGATTGCAGGATCTAACAAGACAGGGCACATGCCTGAGTCACTTGGGTCCCCCAGTGTCCAGCAGAAGCCCAGATGCATGTTAGGCCCCAGTGATGTTTGGTTAATTCATTCATTCATGTAATGAGTAATTTTAAAGAATCTTAGACTGGGAACAAAGGGGCTACTTGGAAGCCAGCTCTTACAGTAATATGCATGTGGATTTGAGCCAGGCACTTCCTCCCGGGCCTTGGCCTTCTCACTTGAACAATGAAGAGGTTAGACCAGACAACCTCAGATGATACCTGATTCAGGGTCTTGCCCCAAGTTCACCGAGCCAGCCAGCCTCCACAGCCTGCATTGGAAGCCTTTCTACCTCCCCATCTCCCACCCCAAACTTGAATCCACATTCACAGAATGGGCCCTTAGCCTGACAACATGTTGGCCCAAGCCCCAGTGAGTCATATGTCAGGCTAGGTGGGTAGATAGGTGTGCACAAGAGTTACCGCTAAAAACACAAGGCTGCTGACTGTCTACCAAAGGGAAGACCAGTTAGCACAACCAGGAACCAGGGTTCTCTTTAATCTCTCAAATAGGAAGGATGAGACTTTGTGAGCCCAAGGAGAACCCTCCCCTCAATCAGGGAATGTGCAAATGTCAAAAGAACTTTCTTGGACACAGGTTAGGTATTTAAAATGAAAGCATTATCATTTAGTCATGGTCACTAATGCATTCAGCTCATTTTTGCTACATTCAGCAAATTGTTTTTTAGTGCCTGCCCTATACCAAGGACGAGATGAGGCAAAGAGACTATAAAGAAGAAAAGATAAATTATTCTTGCCTCAAGAGCAGACAATCTTGTGAGATTCATCTATCATCCAAGTTGGACTTGTAGGAGGGAACAAAGAAAGTACTAATTCTAACAAAGGAATGGGAAGGAGGAAGGGTAGCTGGACATTGGGGATGGTTTCTGAAAGGACATGGCATTTGATTTAAACTTGGATGAAGAAATGGGCTTTGACAGGTGAAAGTGAAAGAAGAATATTTTGCCAAAAGGAAATAATTAGCAAGTGTTTGCTTTCTCCCCGTGACATGCACATATGCATACATACATATACACACAAGGGTTATCTGTATTCAGAACCGTCCCTTTACACACACATGCACCCACTCAACTAGGTTTCTGTTGCCTCAGCCCCAGAAGTACCCACTAGACATTAGGACAACTGGTCACACTTCTCAGAATGGCAAAACTGAAACACAGGTCTCTGTTAAATACAATTTGAACCATCTGGAGACACTCCTTCTGCCTTATTTCTGCCTAGTTCATCAAAATTGTCTTTCACATTTGAGTTCAGATAGCCAGAAGCCTTCCAAAGTCATTTTTCCCCCTTTGGATGTGTAGGAAGTTGTCTTTCTCCAAGGGGAAACATACTGAAATGGCAAAAGATTCCAGGATGCTCTTGGAAAGAATTAGATGTGTTTAGATTCACACAAAAAATCTAAAAATGTAGAGATTCTTCTGAGTTGCGTTTATTGGTTCTGCATGATACCAAAGTGCTCTGTGTTTTCCTCTATATTAATACTTACTGTAATGTGGGTATATCATTTCATAATGTAATACAGGGCCCTAGTGCACAGGTCAGCAAACTAAAGCCTGTGGGTCAAATCAGGCTGGCCCCCTATTGATGTATAACCTGCAAGCTAAAACTAGTTTTTTACATTTTTACATGGTTTTAAAAATGGAAATAATAATACTATTTTGTGATATGTGAGAACCATAAAAAATTCAAATTTCAGTGTTTCTAAATAAAGCTCTTGTTTTGGAATATAGTTATGCCTATTTATTTGTCTGTGGTCACTCTGGCAGAGTTGAGTAGTTTTGGCAGAGACTACATGACCTGCAAAACCTAAAATATTTACTATCTGGCCCTTTACAGAAAATGTTTGTCAATTCCTGTTCTAAGGTAATGGGATTCTCTTGCTGAACTGGATGCTAAGATTTTTTTTTTTTTAAGATTTTATTTATTTATTTATTTGAGAGAGAGAGAATGAGAGACAGAGAGCACGAGAGGGAAGAGGGTCAGAGGGAGAAGCAGACTCCCTGCTGAGCAGGGAGCCCGATGCAGGACTCGATCCCAGGACTCCAGGATCATGACCTGAGCCGAAGGCAGTCACTTAACCAACTGAGCCACCCAGGCACCCTAAGATTTTTTTTTAATAGGTCTTGATGCTGAAAAACAAAATCTCCAAAAAGTTCTCAGTAGTTTTTATCTTCTAGGAGCTAAAGGATTGAATTTACCTTTGGGTCACAATACCTCTTGTCCTTTGTTCTTTAAAATGAATCCAGTGGGCCCTTTAATTACCCAGATGTAAAGCAATATACCCTGCTATTATATTTAAGGAAAAATGAAGTCACCATTAATCTGAATGTAAATGTTTACACTAAGAAGTAAAGAATTCTCTTTGGTATATAAGTTAGATGTTTGTTTTAACATAGCTATGTCTCTGCAGACCTCATAGGTTCTTTAGAGGAAACATTTCTTTAGTTTTAATCTTTCCTATGATTGTATATTATTGCTTGTTCTTGGCAAATTGTGTGTGTGTGTATGTGTGTGTGTGTGTTTTCTAGAATTTTTTCATGTGAGATGGGAAGTACAGACCTAAAAAAATTGCAGGAAAAATGGGGAAGACTTTGTCTTTATTTTAAGCTGGAGTTGAGATTAGATTGCCTATGTTTAAGTCATCTTGAACTTGAATATGATGTTATTCAAGATAAACAACAGCCTAGGCTTAGTGAAATAATGATCAAAATTGCATTTTGATGTGATGGTCTTTTAAGGACCATGGGCCCAAGGGCAGAATTCCCTCTATAAAAGGTCTTTGTGGTACATTATCCTCAAAAGAAGGATAAGATAGGAGGACCAAGGAGGCATACTGGTCAGTGAGAGGGGAATAATACTCTTTTCACACTCTGGGCCTTCATAAATTGAAGTCTAGACTCTGGTGAAGGAAATAACACTGGAGGTCAGAGGGACTCCCACAGAGAAAGTAAGAGGGTCTCTTTGAGATAAGTAGGATGGGCAATGACCATTCAGAGGCCTACAGAGAGTGAGCCTAGACCTATGGACCTTGAAAGCAGACATAGAAAACAATTTTTGAATATTTTCTGCTTATACTTATCTCCTGTAATCCCCAACGTTCAATGAAATTATATTCAAGATTTGTAATCTGGGTTCAAATGTGTGGTAATAAATTAAGAGAAGAGACTGCTCCATACATGGGTGAAATGATAAAGAGGAGAGGAGGGCCCTCTCCTGAGACCAGGGAACAGCCGAGGATGGCCATGCCCAATGGAGCAGTGACTGGCAATGACGGGAGTGCCACAGCAAAGAGCAGAGAGGTCATAACAGGTCTACACCAGAGGCCTATTATTTACACACATAATCCAGTGCCCAGAAGAACTGTGAGAACCAAATGAGAATGTTTCAAGGGAGAGACATGTTGGCCATCAAAGCGGACGAAGGTTCAAGCCAATAGCAACAGGTGTTGAAGGGATGTGACCTCCTTTTACAGCCAGGTTGATGTGGCTTGGCTCCACTAGCTACTTCTACTGACAGCCTGCACAAAACTGCAAGCTCTTCAATGGTGGATCATCTTTCCACCCCCACCATTACAATTCCTGACTCAAAGTAGGATTTGAATATAACAAATTATCCAACAGAAAGATGTGGGGGTTATTCCCATGCCTTCTCATTATAAAGAGCCCCTACTCAATCAAGCTCAGGGTACTGGAAGTTCTTTGGACAAATCATCTGATAGCTATTCTATTGTGAAACAGGTACTTCTGCCTCCAAAACTTATCTTAGAAATCTGCAAGATTGAAAGTGAATAATTTCTAATGCATCACAATGGCATATCTTAGAACATTTTAATTACCCAGAAAGTATTAAGGATTACAAATAAAATATTCCACAAATATGACCTATCTTCTTATTACTATTTAATCAATTACTTTGAGGGGTTTTTTTTTTTTTCAGATTTGGGAGTTATATCAACATGTAATTAACACCCAATAGATTAACTGTTAAAAACAATAATTACTTTCAGCTGGATAGATATAGCTTACACACATACTGACCATGGAATCTCAGAATGTTCAAGTGGTAAAAGTTATGCAGACCATCTAGCCCAATACAAAGCTCATATCCTGCTGCTCCCCTTTCCCATGACCGTGGCAGACATCACCCATCCCTCTTTCCTGCTAAACATGACTGTAGCCACACAATCCCCATCAGCAGAGCCCTCTGACCTATACATTCTCAACCAGGCTATACAGCACCCAAGGGACCAAAACATGGTCCTAGGAAAATTAAAAAATTTTAGATATTACAATGGTTTGTTGCCTTCCAAAGGGTCACAGTACATAAACAGATATACGGTATACCTGTAGCATTAGAAATACATGGGAATGGAGTGACTAGGAAGAAAAAGCCTCAAAAGACTCCTTATGAGGCTGAGAACCACCACTCTAGGCAATTACTACAAACCCCCTAAAGTTGGCTCATAAAAAGAAAGCTATCTGCCATCCCAGATAGCCCAAACATCCATTTTACTGGTGGGGAAAGTGAGTCTCAGGCAGGTAAAATGAATTGTCCCAGATGACATGTATCACAATTGGCCAAACCAAGTCTTAAATTCCAACTTTCAGTTAAGTGCCCAGTTCACTTTACAAAGTATCACTTTATCATCACCAATGTAATATAGAATGGCTAGAATGAGTCCACTTTGCAATCTATTCAGTTAAAATTATATTTCTTCTTAAACTACATGGAAAGGAATAATATAAAATACTAAAGGAAAACTAAATAGTTAATTCACAGCTTAAATGGTAGAGGGGAAACAGTACCACCTATGCTCAAGGCACCTGAGCATCTACTGTAATCAAGGACCTGCGCCATGTCCCAGGTTCCCCAGGAAAGTGGGCTAGATATTTTTGAAGGTCTCCTCGCTCTGTCATGCTGTGCAGATCCTCATCTCATGTGTATGTCAGTGAGTTGAGGGACTTGCAAACACACACACACACACACAAGTCCCTAATCACTCAAGTTATTCAGTCAAAAGAAGGCTAAATTCCTTATTAATGCTTGGTTGTGAAATGGATATTGTTGTTTTTTTCTAAGTTGCCCCTGAAACAGCCCACATGGACTTGACTACTTTTACAAAGCAGTTTTACAATAGTAAAATCCCACAGCAACTCTGCCAAGGCCAAAGCAAAGACTCTCCATTCAGACATCATCCATTCTGGCCAGAGTGGTGGCTGCCAAAACTCTTTACATGGGCAAGGAAAGCTAATGAATAGAATTTGCATGGAATAACCTAAGCTAATATTGGCATCCCAAGGAGACATCTGTGTTGACATCTTACTCCCTCCTCTCATCTCTCCTCACTGTTACTAGAGTGACCTCTCAAAAATGCATGTCTGAGCATGTCATTCCCCTGCTTACATATTCTGGATGGCTCCTTACTGTCTACAGGACCTGTCCAAACTCCCTGGCAAGGGATTCAAAGCTCTTCTCAAACTGGCTTCAGTCTACCACTCCTGACTCTTTTTCTGACACCTCCCTACCCTATCCAGCCCTCTTCCTTTTGGCTCTACACTTTAGCCAAACCAAAAAAAAAAAAATTAGTTGTTCCTCAAGACAACCATGCCTTTTCCTACCATTGTTACTTTGTAGAAGCCATAATCCTCCTGGGAGATCCAGAACTGTTAAACCCTTATCCTTTAATAGCCAGCTCAGGTAGCACCACATGTGTGGAGCCTTCCCTCACCCACCCTCAGGCAAGGCTGAGGATGTATACCTCATATTGGAGAACTTAGAAGTTCATACCATTGATAATACTAATGAGACCACAAACTTCCTTCAGTAATGATTGTGACTTACTCATTTTTGCATGGCCAGGACATAGTAGGTATTCATTAAATGTTACTGAGTGGCTGAATAGATACTGATTTATGGAACAGAACTAGCTAGCACAACTACTACTGATATCTATGTAGTCTACCAGAACTACCCAACTCACAGTCAATGTTTACTCCTTTATTATGTAACTATGGTATTCTATAGTGTTTCTCAGAGAAACAACTTAGGAATTTTTAAATTATGTGTGAAAGAATTCTACAGGGACACAATATTGAATATCACTGATTTGCAACGTTGGGATAGTTATTCCTTTCCCAATTCTGTTTCATTCCTTCAGATGACATAAAGGAGAAAGTCTCAGTTTGATGCCATATGACTTCAACACCTCTCTAAAAATATGCTAAAATTTCCCTTTTTAACAAAGAGAGAGAACTTAGGCTCAGAGACTTCAATGGGAATCAAAATTTAGCTAAAATATAAGAACACTATTTCTTTCTCATTTTTTCATTTTCATGATTACTTTCCAGTTACAGCAAGTGGTATTTGATTTTTATTTAATGTAGTGGTATGAAGTTTTCTCATTAAATGTATTTATTTAAGTTTAAAAATGAGTACGTTTTAAAAAACTCAAAAAGGAAATATTATTACAGGTAATTGTGAGGTACTAGAGAGGATGGCATCCCAATACCTAGCTACCTAGAGAGGATAGTCTTAGAAGGCAAAAGATCTGAGAGGCTCACGAGTCCTCTACTTTTGGGTAAGTTAAACTTTTTTTAACATTTTGCTATGAATTAGCAGAGGACAGTTAATAATTACAACTTCTCCTATTCAAATCTGTTGTAAAAATCAAATGAAATAAAGTGTACAGAAATGTTTTGGAAATGTGTAGAGAGCAACATTATGATCATCAAAATGAGCAGCCCCAATACAGCACACCATTCCTTCCCATCCTGCCTCACCCAGTATGGTTGAAATTTGACTTTGTTGAGTTCTAGTTCAAGATATCCATTTGTGTCCATGGATTTAATTCTCCTCATTCCCAGATTCCTGTTTAAAATCCTAGAGGAGAACATAGGCAGTAACCTCTTTGACATCAGCCACAGCAACTTCTTTCAAGATACATCTCCAAAAGCTAGTGAAACAAAAGCAAAAATGAACTTTTGGGACTTCATCAAGATAAAAAGCTTCTGCACAGCAAAGGAAACAGTCAACAAAACAAAGAGGCAACCCACAGAATGGGAGAAGATATTTGCAAATGACACTACAGATAAAGGGCTGGTATCCAAAATCTATAAAGAACTTCTCAAACTCAACACCCAAAAAACAAATAATCAAGTCAAAAAGTGGGCAGAAGATATGAAAAGACACTTCTCTGAAGAAGACATACAAATGGCTAACAGACGCATGAAAAAATGTTCATCATCATTAGCCATCAGGGAAATTCAAATCAAAACCACGTTGAGATACCACCTTACACCAGTTAGAATGGCAAAAATTGACAAGGCAAGAAACAACAAATGTTGGAGAGGTTGTGGAGAAAGGGGAACCCTCTTACACTGTTGGTGGGAATGCATGTTGGTACAGCCACTTTGGGAAACAATGTGGAGGTTCCTCAAAAATTTAAAAATAGAGCTACCCCATGACCCAGCAATTGCACTCCTGGGGATTTACCCCAAAGACACAGATGTAGTGAAAACAAGGGCCGTACGCACCCCAATGTTCATAGCAGCGATGTCCACAATAGCCAAACTGTGGAAAGAACCGAGATGCCATTCAACAGATGAATGGATAAAGAAGATGTGGTCCATATATACAATGGAACATTACTGAGCCATCAGAAAGGATGAATACCCAACTTTTACATCAACACGGATGGGACTGGAGGAGATTATGCTAAGTGAAATAAGTCAAGCAGAGAAAGTCAATTATCATATGGTTTCACTTATTTGTGGAACATAAGGAATAGCATGGAGGACATTAGGAGAAGGAAGGGAAAAATGGGGGAAGGGAATTGGAGGGAGAAATGAACCATGAGACACTATGGACTCTGAGAAACAAAGAGGGGTTTAGAGGGGAGAGGGGAGGGGAGAGGGGGGATTGGTTAGCCTGGTGATGGGTATTAAGGAGGGCACATACTGCATGGAGCACTGGGTGTTATACGAAAACAATGGATCGTGGATCACCACATCAAAAACCAATGATGTATTGTATGGTGACTAACATAACATAAAATTTTTTTTTAAATGACCAAAGATGGGGGCGCCTGGGTGGCTCAGTTGGTTAAGCAACTGCCTTTGGCTCAGGTCATGATCCCAGAGCCCTGGGATCGAGTCCCACATCGGGCTCCCTGCTCAGCAGGGAGTCCGCTTCTCCCTCTGACCCTCCTCCCTCTCATGCTCTCTGTCTCTCATTCTCTCTCTCGCAAATAAATCTTAAAAAAAAAAAATGACCAAAGATGTTTTAAAAATAAGAAAATATCTCAGAAATGATGTCATTAATTGATCAAAATATATGAGGAATTTCTGCCAGATGTAGGGCACATAGAGTCCTATCTAAGGAAATCACTGATCAGCCCACCACCCAAAACAAGTGAAAGAGAAACCCACAGGGCCTGTGACAGCACCCCCAAGGTAGCTCCCACATTCTGGGCAGCAGGAGCAGGGTGCCCCATTAGGGTGGGATGCAGATCAAACCCAAAACTGATTTCTGGGAACTACAATAGTCCAGGCAATCAAGATGGATTAGGGCTAAGGTTGGGAGGTTGGAGGAGGTCTGTTGGGGATCACCAGAGTTATTTCTGCCCTGCAGCCACACACAAGGAGGACAAAAACACTAAGCAAAGAAATGGTCTTTCACTTCCAAGTAACTGGACCTCAAATTTAACATAACAGGACTATAAGAATCTAACTTTATCTTCCTTTTTCCCTTCTACCTTTTCAAAAAAAAACTTCAATCAGGAATCTATGGAATCTGTGAATCTATAGGATCTGTGCCCACCTCAACCCCAGATCATGGATAAGTTCTATAAGGCTTTTGAGTTCATGGAAAGCTTAATAGGAGATACCAGCAAATTGGTCTGCCCAAAAGCCAATGATATTCGAAGCTCTGTAACTAGAAGTCACACTAAGAAGAAGGGAGGTAAATGGGTTCGGTCTGCTTTGCATGGATCAGGCTTCACTTCCAGTCATTCACTGTAATGAATTCTAAATCCACAAAACAAAGATTTTTCTTAATTATGTGTCTGTAATCCTTCCCACCCACCTCATCCTTCCCTCTGCCCCAATAACAAAGAACTGAGCTGAAGAGGGGACAGAAGAGGAGAAATTAAGAGAGCCCCACTGGGCTGGCTTGGGGTGCTGTCTCAGAATTTCAGTAGAGGAAGATGAAAGACTAAAGTGGAAGCGGAGAAAAACAGAGAAAGATGGAAAATGTGAATTTCATGTTTTGCTGTGAGTCAGGAAATGAACCCTTTTGGAGTCTTCAAATAACTTCATTAAAGATCTCAATTTCTTCTCAATCATTTTTGGTTGTTGACAAGGGCTTCTTCAGTGTGACATGAGCCCTCCTGTTTTATCTGGGTTGTACATTATTTCAAGAGGGCAAACTGGAAAGTGTTCAAAGAAGAATGGCTCAACTGGTAAAAGTCTTGAAGTGGTGTTGCAGGAAGGAAAGCTTCAAGAAACGGATGATTTAACTAAAAGAGCACAGCCTTGGGAATAGGGGCTGAAGGGATTTACTTGTTATATGTGGCCCTGAGAGGCAGAATTGAAACAATCTGTAAAAACTCCAGCAGGGACAGAAATCTGCCCAATATTAGGAGAAATTTCTTTTTAAACTAACAATGCTGTGTTAAAAAGAATGGGCTTGGCGCGCCTGGGTGGCTCAGTCTTTAAGCGTCTGCCTTCAGCTCAGGTCATGATTCCAGGTCCTGGGATCGAGCCCCGCATCGGGCTCCCTGCTCAGCGGGAAGCCTGCTTCTCCCTCTCCCACTCCCCCTGCTTGTATGCCCTCTCTCGCTGTGTCTCTCTCTCTGTCAAATAAATAAATAAAATCTTTAAAAAAATAAATAAATAAAAATAAAAAGAATGGGCTTCCTAGACTGCAAAGGGGAGGAGGGGGCAGTTGGGGGTTGCCTGTCAAAGAAAGTGTCCAAGCTTAGTCCGGAGAACCACTTCACTGGGACAATTCAAGCAAGAGGGAGCCAGGGGATAGGCCTGGGCTTAATGACTCTTCCAGTAGATACAAAGGATGGAGGTGGGGAGGGGGACTATCTGAATTTTAAAGAGCCCAAAGCTTTAAGAACAACAGATGCCCAATGCCAACCTTCAAATGCCAAGGGCATTTTTCCAAATAGAGTCATGGGAAGGCATTCTCTTTTACTAAATCAAAGATATTTCTCTCTGTTCTCCCAGAAGAAAAACAAGCAAGTGTAACAATCTCTTGCTTGCTTCTCCAATTCTCCTGCCTTAGGACTTTGTCTCAGGCACAATCTATCTCCTCCATGGTGATGTGTTATGTTTCCACAGTCCACTATACTTCTGACCTGAGAAAGATCTGAGGCTTGCCTGGTAGGCCTGGGCTGCAGCTGAGAATTCATAATCTCACCTTGGATTAAATACAGACTTCCAAAGGACAAACTCTCTTCCCCCAAGGTATCTACCTCAGCAATCTCATCTCGAATAGAGAGTAAGACTGAGCCCAACTCAAAAAATCCCCAAAGAAGGTTAAGGCTAGGAATTAAAAACAGTAGCTGAGATCTCCAGAAGAGACTGCAGGCAGGAGCCAGGTCTTCTCCATCCCTGGACTAGGACTCAGGCAATAGCTGGCAGAGCATGACTCAGAAGACATTTCTGTACCTGTGAACAAAGCCCAGGCCTCTGGGCTGCAACATCATCGCATCACATTTATACAGTGAGCCAACAGGTGAGCTGCTCCAACTAGCACATCAGATTGCTTTCTGGCCAGGATTTTTGCAGAGTTCGCTCCTCACGGGGAAGGCAAGAAATCTGAGTAAGACAGCAGCAGCAACCACAATGAATCAACAATAGGATGAGTAAATATGCACATGAGCACCTACTACACCCTTGGCTCTGAGTGGGCTCAGGAGATTCATAGATGAAGGAGTGATGGCCACTACCCTTGAGAAGCCCACAGTCCATTGGGAAAAGCAGATACATGGGCGCCTGGGTGGCTCAGTTGGTTAAACAACTGCCTTCGGCTCAGGTCATGATCCTGGAGTCCCGGAATCGAGTCCCGCATCGGGCTCCCTGCTCGGCGGGGGGTCTGCTTCTCCTTCTGACCCTCTTCCCTCTCGTGCTCTCTGTCTCTCATTCTCTCTCTCTCAAATAAATAAATAAAATCTTTAAAAAAAAAAAAAAAAAAGAGTGACCTAGTTAGGGCGCCTGGGTGGCTCAGTTGGTTAAACAACTGCCTTCGGCTCAGGTCATGATCCTGGAGTCCCGGAATCGAGTCCCGCATCGGGCTCCCTGCTCGGCGGGGGGTCTGCTTCTCCTTCTGACCCTCTTCCCTCTCGTGCTCTCTGTCTCTCATTCTCTCTCTCTCAAATAAATAAATAAAATCTTTAAAAAAAAAAAAGCAGATACATAATCTCATTAGAGTAACATAATGTGGTGATGCCATCGTGGAGGTAGGACCATTGCAGGAGCACAGATAAGACAGCAGTAAATTATTTCTGGGGAGTTCTCACAGACATTATGTCATCTGAGCTAGAGCTCCCAGGTTGGTCAAAAAGGAAAAAGTACGCCAGACAGAGGGAAAAACATAAACAAAGACATAGAGACAAGACATTTGCCATAGTTACTTGGAGTAATAAGGGTCTTGAAGTTCTTTTATAGAACTAAATAAAAATAATGATGATCCCAAAACTAAAAGTGTTTTGGGAAGTAGACCTAATGCCTTCCATTGATAGAATACCAGTGAAAACTTATTGACCTGAAGAAGATGTAAATTTGACTTTAGAGCAAATTATATACCTCTATCTGTGACTATAAAAATATACAAAGGAAGTGAACAAGAAAGGAAAAACCTTCTTCTCTTGGTTAAGGAATATTAAGGGGGAAAAAAAAGCATTTGTTGGGCAGAGACTTCCACTATGAATATAGAGAAATAAAATGGTAGAGTTGAAGGGGAGTGGTTTAGAAAATGCTGGAAAAGTAGACAAGTGAGGCTGTTAAATAGGAACATGACTTCTTTTGCTCTCTACAGGAACATTGAATAAATACATGAAAGATAAATTTCCATCAAAATTCAGCTGCCTCACTTCTTCGACCACTTTTTGGACAAAGATGTTTGACAAGATGAAGCAGCTCGTGCTTTAAGCCAACAGGCCTGCTGGCTTCTATCCAGGATAAACACTGTCAGTAAAACTATCCCTTCCCAACCTCCCAGGAGACTGCTGAATGGGGCTACCAGCATTCCCTAACTTTTTCTCCTTATGAAGCTTAGAAAGGAAATCACATCACAGGTCACCAGATGAGCTGTCATGGACTTGGTCAAAGGGAAAATGATAAACAGAACAAGTGAGTCCATCAAACACAGGTGGCACCACTCTCATTTTATCACCAATTTTACCTGAGGGGCAAATGGATGAACGTAGCTTTCTTTACATTTCATTTCTGAAGGTATTTGAGGATAGCTATCTTTCTTGGAAGATCAAAAGAAACGTTTTTGTAATAGAATGTACTGTAGATCAAGAGTAAAACGTAATTGGGCTTAACTGAAAGCCAATGGATTTTTATGTCCTCCTGGGCAGGTCACTCTGCCTCTCTGGGGCTATTTCTCAGAAGATCTTCCCATTTATTCCAGTGTATTTTAAGAGACAGTGACTTTTTGGTTTGATAGATTTGTTTAAACATCAAATTCAATCTTAAGATTCAGATAAAAATATCATTCACTCATTTACTCAACAAATATTTTAAGCTCCTACTATGTGCCAGGAACTGACCCAGACATTGCCTCAGATTTGATGTTTCCCCATTCCTCATTCCAAAGAGAACTTGAAGCAGCTTGGAATAGTAATTCAGTACAATAAATATAAAGTCAGAGAAAAATAAAGTAAAATCAGACATATAATCATTTAATTATCACATATAATCATTTAATTGATCATACACAATCACATATAATCACTTAATTGATTATATAATTACATATTTAGCATAGGGTCTTTCTTATTTACTTGCCAGAGGGGGGCCACTAAATTATCTCTGAGCTTCCTAGCAGCCAATGCAAAGAGGGAAACACAATCCATTTCATAATTTTCTGTGTCTATAAGACACAAATAGCATCAAAACTATTTCTGATGCTGCAATCTGAATATTTAAAATTGGCTTGACATAGTTAAATACCTCCAACTACAGAAACCTTAATTCAACATTCACTCACACCTACTCTGTACCAGGACTTGTGCCAAGTATTAAAATAAGTGATGTGAGTAAGACCTAGTCTGTGCTATTCAGGTCTTTCTTAAGCATAAGCTGCAGATCAGGACTCGCAGGCTATCACTATAGATTCTTCCCCATTCCTAACTATGCCCCATCAACCCCCCATGAAAGGGAGAGGTTATGAAAGCAACTTTCTAGAGGTCATCCTAGCTTAGGAGAAGTTCCAACAGTGTGTTGTAGCTAGGAACACAGAGATGGAGATATGGGGGTAGGAATGGGGCTTAAGGTGGAGGAGGGTTGTCTGTGGTTTGGAGATGCCCTCTTCCATCTCCAGTCACTGCTCATGTGGAATACACATATCTGGAAAACAAGCACGTAAAATCTGTGTATGCTTTTTTTTTTTATGTTATGTTAATCACCATACTGTGTATACTTTTATTTATTTTATTTTATTTTTTTTAAAGATTTTATTTATTTATTTAAGACAGAGAGAATGAGAGACAGAGAGCATGAGAGGGAGGAGGGTCAGAGGGAGAAGCAGACTCCCTGCCGAGCAGAGAGCCCGATGCGGGACTCGATCCTGGGACTCCAGGATCATGACCTGAGCCGAAGGCAGTCGCTTAACCAACTGAGCCACCCAGGCGCCCACTGTGTATACTTTTAAAGGCTTTATCATCAACAGTGAATTTTCTCTGTAATGAAGTAAATGTTACCAGGAAGAGTCAGACCTCAGACCCCTCTGTCCTGCCTGTAATGCTGAGTTCATGCCAGGCCAAGGGAGTCCATCCCTCCCCCAAACAGCCAGATTGCTCCTGGGTACACACAGAACTTGACTGAGGAATGATACTGTCCTTGGGAACATACATAGCTCTGTGGATCCTTGGAGACATCTAGCTTAACGTCCTTATTCTTCCAGTGAGGAATTTCATCAAAACCCACTGAAGAAAGTACATCATGGAGTGGTCAGGCAACTTACTCGAAATTGTACAAGGCAGATAAGGGACTGCACTACAGAAATACTTCACCACATACTTGGATCCTATTTGGAATTTTAAATCTCAGCCCTCTTGAAATTGTGGCTTCCTAGGTACAGAGACCATGTCTTAATGTCTCATTCATTTCTGCAGCCTCAGTGGGGGGAACATATATCATTAGGAGCTCACGCTGTGCTGCTTTTGATTGGGCTCTTGCAACCCTGGGGGCCAATGGCGTCCACTAGCACAGATTACCAACACTGGGAGCACACAGAAGCTCCTGGGAAGCTTTAACAAAAAATAATGATGCTTGGACCTCACCCCAGACCGAGTGAAGTTAGAATACCAAATGATTCTAACTGCCAAGTGGGGCTGAGAACCATTGATCTAACCTCTCAGAGAACCAAACCAAGGCCATCCTGCCTCGGGTGGAGCCCAAAGTCACAATGATCTCCAAATTCATTGTCCTTGGAAGGTTAGCTCCAAAGGGATGCCTTTGCCAAGGCTTTCACCATGGCAGTCAGTCCCAAAGAACTCAAAATGAAGAGTGGGATCCTTTCCCTGTTAATGTTCTTATACTGCCATCTAGTGGTTTCTTTGGCTTTTCTGTGTCTCATAAAGACACAATTATGCCTCAGCAGTAGCTGAGAAATTTCATGGGGTGCCAGCACCCCAAGCCGTTTTATTATTTGAATGCTTTTTATTTGTAAAGTGTTCCATGATTTCTTCTCACAGGAGAAGGACTCTACAAGTCTTTGGTTTTATTTGGCTAGAGAGCTCAGGGTGGAATTATTCTAAGAATCAGGATGATAGCTTTGCAAGTTCAAGAATCTATTGCTGAGCCTGGCTCAACAATGTACCAGTCATGTGGCCTTGGAAACATCATTTCATTTTCTGGTGCTTCCATTTGCTCATTTGAAAGACAGAAAGAAGGGCACCTGGGTGGCTCAGTCGTTAAGTGTCTGCCTTCGGCTCAGGTCATGATCCCAGGGTCCTGGGATCGAGCCCCACATTGGGCTCCCTGCTCTGTGGGAAGCCTGCTTCTCCCTCTCCCACTCCCCCTGCTTGTGTTCCTTCTCTCGCTATCTCTCTCTGTCAAATAAATAAATCTTTAAAAAAAAAAAAAAGAAAGAATAACTCTGCCCTCTACACGGCCCCAAAATTTTTACAATTAACGAGGTTATTAATATGCAGATTTGTTACAAAAAATAAATACATACATACAAACACACATAGATAGGTAGACAGTTGCACTGTTATGCAGGTTCCAACACATGGGACATGAACAATCAATAATTTATTGATTAAATATCTGGAAGCTAATCCTATGATTTGAGGATGACAAAATTACCTTTCAAATGGATGACTATTACTTTTTTTATATAATGGGTAAAATTCACATCCCACTGAATTTTAGTGAAGGTACATTTGCTTGACTGAAAGATCACCAAAGCAGAGAACCCCAAAGATAAGGTCATCAGAGGCTCTGTAACACCATTATCAATTTAGAGAGGTTACCGGGGAAGAACTGTGAGAGAATTTGAATCAGGAAATCTGTGCAGTGTAGTTCTAACCAGGAAAAGTGAAGGTGAAACCATCCCAGGCTCATCAGGGATTTGCAAAGAGAGAAGTCCTGTAACAGCTTTCTAACCAGGGATGTTCTGCATGCTAGTTTTCTACCTGGGCACAGGACTGACTGATCAGGGACACCTCAGGAAAGTTCTGCAACTCTGAGACCCAGGTAAATGTAAACTTATTCATTGCACTCTTTATTATCTTTGTGACAAGTTAGTGTTTGGCTTAATTTTCTATCTTTCACTGATTCTAAGAGCTAAGAGCCTGATTAAGGCAATTCAAAGCGGGGTGGGGCTCAGAAAAAATTTTTAATGATTTAGTTGGAACAGCAGCAAGTCTTTTACTCTGAAATTTGTAAGAACCACCTGAAAGCTAGTTTAAAATGGGCCCCACAGCAGAGATCCTGACTCCAGAGCTCTGGATGGGGCCCAGGAATCTCCATTTTTAACGGACACTTCCAGGTGATTCTGTCCAGGTGCTCCATAGATGGTACCCTGAGAAATCCCAGTCAAGAAGCCCCTTTTCAGAGCGCCTGGGTGGCTCAGTAGGTTAAGTGTCTGCCTTCGGCTCAGGTCATGATCCCAGGGTCGTGGGATAGAATCCCACGTCGGGCTCCCTGTTCAGTGGGGAGCCTGCTTCTCCCTCTCCTCCCCATCTGTGTGCTCTCTCTATCTCTGTCACTGTCTCTCTCAAATAAATAAAATCTTGAAAAAAATAAAATAAAAAGAAGCCCCTTTTCTTTCAGGCTCCAGATTTTAGAGGGCCACTGATTTTTATCCAGTGGGGTGGGGCAAGAAGTAGGTTAAGCTCAGAATGGGGAGCAAATTGCCCTAAACATACAGACTGGAAGGAAGTCGGGCTCAGCAAAACAGAGTAGCCAATAGTTTGGGCATCAGACACTTGGAGGTCAGGATCAAAAGACGTCAACCAGCAGGTCACAGAACACAGCCAAGCACTGGAGGTGTGACATGCAATTTCTCTGATTCTCACTATAGGAAGAAAGGCTGCTACTGTCTCCATTTCACTGTTGAGATAGAAAGAGTTTACCCCCTTGCTATTCCTACCATACCATGGCCCACGGAATGCTGCAGCAGTTCCCAGGGTCCCCTCAACAGAGCATCAGGACCTTCACATAAGTTCTTTCCTAGACCAACTATTGCCTCTCTAGTCTCCATCCCCATCTGTTTCCCCTATCTGGGAGACTCAGATCAAAGGACTCAACTCAAACATCTCTTTTCTTGTAAGACTCCAAATGAGAACTAATAGTTGTTGAGATTTTTAAGTATTTTTTTTTTTTTGAACAACTAATCATGGACTAGGCATGTTGCAAAGATACCTTATATGATACAATGATTGCACAAACTAGGAATCATCTAGAACAGGAACTGGCCCAATACAGCCCCCAGGCCAACCAGACAATCACCTGTTTTTGTAAATAAAGTTTTATTGGAACACAGCCATACCTATGTGTTTACATATTGTCTTTGGCTAGAGCCAAAGAAACTATATGGACTGCAAAGCTGAATATTTACTACCTGTCTCTTTACAGAAAAAGTTTGCTGACCCTGGTCTAGAAAGATGAGTAACACACCTAAAACAATTCAGAAGGCATTTGAATCCTTCCTAAAAAAAATAATTTGAAGCCAAGCTCTCTGACTCCTGAACTAATGCACAATCATGTTTCCACTCTTTCTACTCTTGGCATCTTGTCTGTATCTCATTTAAAGCCTTTGTCATCATTTTATTCATATAGAGGTCATTCACTTATTAACTAATTTTTAATGAATTCCTACAAATAAGATTGGGTTCATGACTTCCAGGATGTAACTACTAGAGCAATGACCCTCCACAACTTTTTGGATTATTAATCCCTATCAGTAAAACAACTTTTGAACACACAATCACAATATAGGCATATTTATTAATCATGAAGTATATATGTGTACCATTGTACCAACATATTAGGCAAATTATAAGGCACACCAAAAAATAGAGATGGGAGTTCTATTTTATTCTTCCCATATCCAACTCTGGAAACCACTGGACTAGAATGTTTATAAGATGTTATAGAAAGTGACAAGAAGAAAAGTGAACATGGCATAGAGAGAAAAGAGGGACCAAATGCAAGAAGGGGATATTAGAGGAAGGACATTTGATCTGAGTCTTGAAAAAGGAGTAGGAGATCATCAGGCAAAGAAAGGGGAGAGGGCATTCTATACAGGGAAGACAGCTTGTCCAAAGACACAGAGGTGAGAGACAGCATACTATGTTCAGATAAATGGGGTATTATTATTTATAAAAGAGGGACAGAAGAAGATGAAGCAGGTCAATGTGATTGAAACCAGACTCTGAAGGCCCACGTGTGTGAGGTTAACTCTGAAGTTATCCGGAAAGCAAAGAAGACATATTTAAGCACAAGACTAGCATTATTAGGTTTCTGTTTAGAAAGATCTCTCTGGGGGTATGCTTGGGTGGCTCATTCAGTTAAGTGTCTGCCTTCGGCTCAGGTCATGATCCCAGGGTCCTGGGATCGAGTCCCACATCGGGCTCCCTTCTCCGTGGGAAGCCTGCTTCTCCCTCTCCTTTTCCCTCTGCTCGTGTTCCCTCTCTCCCTGTGTCTCTCTCTGTCCAATAAATAAATAAAATCTTAAAAAAAAAAAAAAAAGAAAGAAAGATCTCTCTGGGGGCACCTGGGTGGCTCAACTGGTTAAGCTTCTGCCTTGGGCTCAGGTCATGATCTCCAAGGTCCTGGGATTAAACCCTGCATGGGGCTTCCTGCTCAGCAAGGAGTCTACTTCTCTCTCTCTCTTTCCCTCTGCCCCTCCTCCCTGCTCATTTTCTCTCTCTCTCTCTCTCAGGTAAATAAAATCTTAAAAAAAAAAAAAAAAAGATCCCTCCGGAAGGTGGGTGAAGAAAGGATTAAAGGGGGAGACTGAAGGCAGGAAGGTTAGTCCACAGTATTTACTGAGAACTTGTCTGTTCCGGTTATATAATCACATCTCCCTTTTAATTAAGAACTCCTCAAAAGCAATGGCAGCCATATTCATCCTTTGTTCTCTCCTCTACGCCCAACATTGACCTGATATATAGAAGCTAATGACCATTTGTTCAATTACACTGAATTGACACTTTCCCCCATTAGAAGAATGATATTCCCCAGAGTGATTATTTTTGCTGCCTCTGGAAAACCATCATGGCCCCAGGCTCTGTGCATGAGATGGAGAGATAAAGGACTTGAGGAGACAGGACTCCAAAGCAGAGGATCACAAACCTCATGTGACCAGCACCTGGGCTGACTTGGCACTTAGAGAATTGCTGAGGACGCATGTCAGACCAGCCTGGTTGAGCCTACATCTCCAGGCTGTGGTTCAGTGAATCAGTGGGTACCAGTCATGCCCTGGGCAGTGTGGGGAGGCTGTCTGCTGATGACTGCTCAGGGGCGAAGCAACTAATCAGGCACATGTATAAAGACTGATATGGAATGCCTTCTGCCAGGGAAGTCAGGAGGGAACTCAGCAGCACTGGGTTGTCAGAATCAGAAATTCAAGAAGTGGCTCTTCAGCCTCCACCTCTTTCTAGCTGAGCATTAAGGAGTAAAAGGTTTGCCAAGGGCCATAGAAAATGAGTTCCTCTAGGAGGAGAAATCAGACTTGAATGGAAAAAACCACCCATGTGGCTTGACTTAAGGGCCCCATGGAGGACGTTTAGGGAATCTCAGAGTAGAAAGAGCAAAAAATAAAATAAAATAAAATTAAATTAAATTAAATAACCACAACCATATAACCCTGGTTAATCTGCCTCCTGTACCATTAGCTGGTAGTGTAATGAAAATGACACTGAGGTTTGTAGAGGAAATCCTTCAGATACTAGACATACGGAGAGAATTTCAAATATTCACAGTTTAATATAACCCATCACAATAATAGCTCAAAAAGAAAAATCATATGCTCATCCCTATAAACACTGGACAAGTTGAAAAATTCAAAACCCATTCTTGATTTTTTTTTTTAAAAAATACCTAAACGTAAGAACAGAGGGCTACTGATTCAACACTAGAAAGTATATATCTCAACCAAAACCTGTCATGCTTATCAGGAAAACATTAGAAGAAGCATTTCATTAAAGTCAGAAGACAAGGAAGTTCTTTGCCACCACTAATATTTACACTTATTTCAAAGCTACTAACCAACACAATAGATAAGACAAAGAAGTATGAAACTTTAAAAGTAGAAAAGACGTAATAAAGTTATGAGTACTGCAAATATTATTTGCTTAGAAAATTCAAGAAAAGCAGTTGGCAAATGTTTAGAAGGTGGATGGATACAAAATTAATATACTGAAACTAATAGCTTTCATATATGCAAACAATAGTCAATTAGAAGGTATAATAAAAGGGAAAATCCCATTTACAATAGAATCAAAAAGACAAAAGACCTAGGAATAAGCAAGATCTCCATAAAGAAAACTTTAAAATGCTACTCAGAGACAAAAAGGAAGCAAACAAATGGAAGATATGCTGTGTTCTTTCATAAGAACACTCCATATCATTAAAAAATCAGTTCTCTTAAATCAATCTATAAATTTAACACACTTCTAATAAAAATACCAATGGGATTTTTTTTAACCAGGCAAGCATAGACAAGCACATTCTAAAGTTCAGATAGGAAATAAACAAGAGTAAAAAAAAAAAAAATGTCTGAGGGAAAAGAGAAAGAGAGGAGTAATCAGTGTGGATCAGCCCTACCAGGTATTTAATGTTTTAAAAACTATTAGAAATTAAAATAGTGTGACATACGCTCAAGAACAGCTAGATCAATGGAACAGAGTAGCAAGTTCAGAAACAGACATAAATATATGTTAGAATATATGTAGGAACAGGTAACATTTTAAATCAACAGGTAGGAGGAGAACTATTTAATAAACCATGTTTTGTCAACGGGGTAGCCATCTGGAAAGAAAAGAAAAGATCTTATACCTAAAGTAAAGGTATAAGATCCATACCTCTCATCTTATATGAAAATAAATTCTAGATATACTAAAGATTTAAACATGAAGGATTAAAATGAAAAAATACTAAAATAAATAGAAGACAAGTGTTCCTTTTGTTTCCAAGTGGGGGACAGGGTGATTCTAAGTAGAACAGAACACACAAAGTGATAAATGAAACTTCATAAATATGATTGTGTCTGACATTTTTAGACGAATGTAAAACAATGTGGGGAAGATGCCCGCAACTTTTATCACAGATACATGACTAATTTCCTTTAATTTATAAAGAACTACCAATCAATAAGAAAGGTGATGAACAAATAGTTCTTGGAGAGGAAATGTGACTGCTTCTTGAACAATTGCTAAGATGTCTCAATATCACTCATAATATAGAATGCAAATTCAAACCACAATGAGATATCATTTATCACCTATCATTTTGGCTAAGATGGAAACGTTTGGGAATATGTCACGTGGACCAGCATGTGGGGGGAAAAAAGCATCCCATGTTCGGTTGCTGGGACTTCAGATTGCCAAAACATCTACGGAGAATAATGTGGCACTATCCACCAGAACTTTAAATATAGGTCTTTTAATCCAGCCATTCTGCTTCTAAAAATTTATCCTACTTGTTTGAAATGAGATGTTTCCCTGCTACATTTTTTTATGCTAGCAAAATTTTGGAAATGATGCCAATCAATAGCAGATGATTTGGTTAAATTATATCTGTATATGATTATTTTTAAAGTTGTAGCAGCCCCATCTGTACTAATATAAAATGATTTCTATGATACATTTTCAGGATAAACAAAAAAAAGCAAGGTATATAAAATAATAGAGAAAAGTAAGAAAACACATGCTTATACGTGCATAAAATACACACACACACATGCGTGCGCACACACCAACAGGTAATAGTAAATACTTCTGTAGAAAGGATCAGGGAGGCTAGGAAACAAGGGTGGGAGGAAGATTTATTTTTCACTGAGTACCCTTATGTGCCTTTTAAATCTTGTAGCATAAGTACCACCTATTTAAAAAAAGTGCCAACGTAATTTTTAAAATATGCACCATCCCTACCACCCGCAGCCCCACCCCCGCGCCTCCCCGGTACTGTTCCAGATTTGTAGAATTGTGAATGGTGTGACCAGGCACAGACTCAAAAGATCTGGAGACTTGGGGTGGGGGGAGGGACGACCAACTCTGGAGGCTAAAGGGGTCTTACATCATCAAGCCCAGCCTCCACCATAACTCTTACAGTTTCCCTGCAGTCATGTAACTAAAAATGTGGTCCGTGGACCAGCAGCAGCAGAAGCATCACCTAGGAGCTTATTAGAAATGCAGAACCTCCCACCCCACCCCAGCCCTACTGAATCAAAAACTGCTTTAACAAGAACCCCAGGTGATTGGGGCGCCTGGGTGGCTCAGTCGTTAAGCGTCTGCCTTCTGCTCAGGTCATGATCCCAGGGCCCTGGGATCGAGCCCCACATCGGGCTCCCTGCTCAGCGGGAAGCCTGCTTCTCCCTCTCCCGCTCCCCCTGCTTGTGTTCCCTCTCTCTCTCTCTGTCTCTCTCTTTCTCAAGTAAGTAAATAAAATCTTAAAAAAAAAAAAAAAGAACCCCAGGTGATTTCTGTGCACCTTCAAGTCTGAGAAAGACTCCCCTATGATGCTCCCATCACATCACCAGGGAAGGAAAAGAAAGATCGCTTCCTTCTGAATTTGCCTCTTCGTTTTTAATAATTACCACATACTGAGCACCAGTAATGGGCCAGAAGGTCACAGAAGTAGTTAATCATCATTAACCTTCACAGTTCCTCTCTGAGGCACACAGTCTCCCCAAGTGAGGAGCAGGTACCACCAACAGTGTGAGACAATTCTGGGTAGAACATCGAAATTGCATACCATTTTCTTACAGAGTGAGAATATTACCCCTTTGCAAGTCCTTTCAATGCTTTTAATTATTCGAGGAGTCACAGTTTGGTACTAGTGTATCTTTCACTTTTACAATCCACCCTCCTAACTATTTTCCCCCTTACAAATAGGACTCTCTCTTTCAATAACTCAGTTATTATCATAATGAGCCTAAGCTATCTTCCTGCAGCTCCCACTCATGGATTATAAGTTCACCTCTTGGCAAATCCGCATCAGAAAAGAGCTGAGAAGGGAACTTGCCCGATGAGACATTAAAATGTTCTCCACTGAGAAAATAAATGGGTTGGTGTTGACACAGAAAAAAGAAGGCAGATTAATAGAAAGAAAAACATAGCTCAAAACCAAATTCAAGTTTATGTTAGATCATGACTATCAAGTAGCCTTTAAAATCAAAAGTGGAAAAATTTAATAAGTGGCATTAACTGGATAAGAAATTGGGAAAATGTACATAAACAATTATTGGATAGATTAAAATGTGAATAAAACATGAATTAATATGTGTATTGTTTTAGAGAGGGAAGGATATCCTCAAACACAGCACTCAAAGCACAACCTGAAGGATTAAACTTATTTAAATTTTTAAAATTTCTGTACATCCTAACCACCACAAACTTAAATGGTAATTGATGTCTAGGATAAAATTCCTGCAATATATGTGATATCCTAACTATTCATACAATATAAATCTTACAAATCAGTAGGAAAATAAACTCTTTAAGTTTTAAAATGGGCAGAAAAGTGCAAACAAGACCAAATATTAAATACACAAAAAAGTTTATCATTATTAATTAAACACACACAATGTAAACACTTTGATTATCAGCTATAAAATTAGAAAATATTAAACAAGGGCTCCTGGGTGGCACAGTCGGTTAAGCATCCGACTGTTGATTTAGGCTCAGGTCATGATCTCAGGGTCATGAGATCAAGCTCCAAATCAGGCTCTGCGCTGGGATTGGAGTCTGCTTGGGATTCTCTCTCTTCCTCTCCCTCTGCTCCTCCCCACTGCCCATGCATGCACTCTCTCTCTCTGAAAAAAAATTATATATATATATGTATATATAAAAGAGCATTAAATCTGGAGATGTGAGGATATAGAGAAACGGGTATGATTATATGCTGATAGCAGAAGTTTAAACTCATGATTTTTCTCAAATGCAATTTGGCTATTTGTATTTTTTAAATTAAAAATATTGTTTGATCTGGCAAATCTACTTCTAGAAATTTAACTTGTGGATACAAAGGTAGGTGGGGGGTAGGTAGGGAAGGAAGGAAGGAAGGAAGGAAGGAAGGAAGGAAGGAAGGAAAGAAGGAAGGAAGGAAGAGGGGGAAAAGAAAGGAAAGGAGGGAGGAAGAGGAAGAGGTGTATGAGAACAAACATGTGTACAGGATTTTTATTACTGCATTGTGATGATAAAAACTAAACAAACTTGAAACAACCTATGTTTCAAACACAACAGACTGATTAAGTGACTTAATTATGATACAGCTATACCATACAATCATTAAAAACAATGGAGTTATCTATATGTGCTGATAAGGAAAGATTTCTGAGATATGTAGCAAAAAAAACAAGGTAGAACACAGCATGAAGAATATGATCTCATTTATGGAAACAAAAAAGACCTAGTTACAGATATAATATGATTTCATATATACATATATTTATATATATATTTCATATATATATATCATCAAAGTATATCAAAAAAAACTATAAACAATCGTTAATTACAGAGGTGGAAGCCTAGCTCAGGGGAATGGAAAGGAAGACTCATCATTTTATAACTTTCTATAGTGCTTGAATTTCTCCCGTTTGTATTTATTACTATGTTTATATATAGGTTCAATTACTAATAGAAAAAAAATATATATATAGTTTGTGTGTATGTGTGTATATATATATATCCTTACATATACCTATATATACACATATATATATAGTGTGTATATATGTGTGTGTATGTGTATATATAGAGATATATAACAATACATATATATAGCATGTATATGTGTGTATATATAGATATGTGTTTGTGTGAGTGTTTGTATGTGTATATATAGGTATATACACAGATAGACCCCAAAAAGCTAATAGTGATCACCACTCGCTATTGAAACTTATTTTATCTTTTTATCTTTCCCTATTTTTCTATGGTTAACATGCATTAATTATGGAGTTAATACACTTTATTTCAAAAATAACATGGGAAAATATGGCATAGTATGTTATAGGACATTATAGTAAATTTAAATTTTATATGAATTTTTATTTTTTTAGTATATATTTAAATATGCATAGAAAATGACTGCAAGGAAATGTAAATAATGGAATTGTATGTTGATGGGTTTAATGGGTGATTTTTATTTTCTTGTCCATATTATCCTTGTTAACTACCATTTTCCATATTCAATATTCACTATTTTAAGATTTTATTTTTATTTATTTGAGAGAGAGAGAATGAGAGACAGAGAGCATGAGAGGGAGGAGGGTCAGAGGGAGAAGCAGACTCCCCGCCGAGCAGGGAGCCCGATACGGGACTCGATCCCGGGACCCTGGGATCATGACCTGAGCCGAAGGCAGTCGCTTAACCGACTGAGCCACCCAGGCGCCCAATATTCACTATTTTATAATCAGAAAAAATACATGTCTCGAAATAAAATGAAAAAAAGGAACTAACCCAAGTAGATTCAACAGGGTGGAGGAAATACACAAGGAGAAGACTCTTGGCATTAATAGACAAGAGCACATGTCACAGTCTCCTTAGGCACCACTGACACTAGGTTAAAGTGGGAGGGGAGGTACAGAAGCTAAAGGAGTTCCCATGCTGCATACTCAAGAGAGCTCTAGAATCATGAAACAGGAAGAGATTTTCTGAGTTCCTTAGTTAAGTCCTTCAGTTGAACTCTGATCTGGCAGAGAGGCCTCTGTTGCTCCAGCTACATGGGAAATGCTGACCCCGTCCTTCACTGGTCAACATCCTTAGGGACAGGAAATGAAAGCTCCCCTGAGGTGGTCCAGTTCCCTGGATATGTCTTCCAGTCATTCACTTTTCTAATGATACGGGAAGTATTAGATGATGAACTCAGTCCGTACCTTCACCTTCAAACTCTGGCTCCTCTGCTTCCCCTCCACGGTACTTGTCTCTACTCAGGTGTGGGACAGAGTAGGAAGTTTCTCTGGGATAGCCTTCTCCCACAACCTAGGACCCAAGGGCAGTGATGATCCAAGTGTCTTCTACAGAGGACCATAGAGCCCATGGGAGCATCTGATACAGTGGTCATGCCCATGACGCCCTGGCTGTGAGGGAAACCACTCAACTTCCTTTGAGTTCCAGCTCAGTTCATATGGGATTGGGACACTCCCCGGTGACCAACCTCACACATTACTCACTCCTGCACAAGTAGGTGGAAGGGAGTTTGCCACCCCAGCGTTTCCATGGGCTTTGGCACGCAAGGACGTTCCATTAAGCCCAAAGGGCAAACCAGTCCCTTGAGAAACGAGGCAACCAATTTTGAAGGGAACCTATCTGTGTGGGCATGAAAGAGTTAAATTTCAAAATCCCAAAAGGATGCCAAGTAGGTAATTTTTCACTCCCAGCTTCCACAGCCCAGGGAGACATTTACAAGTGGGAGATAGGAAGTAACCATTAAAAAAAGAGCTTCTGGGTTGTGATGGGAGGATATCCCAAGTAGTCCTCAAACTGGAAGTTGGTTTCCATCCAGTAAAGTCAGGGATATTTGTAATATCCCTCCAATCCCCAAAGTGAAAGAAATAAGGAACAAAGAATTTGCATACTGGGAGAATGGCAGGGTTAGTGCTCACCTCCTAAATATAGTTAGTTCACACCAATCTGTGTGGTGGCACACAGAAATAGTTTACAGTGGTTATCCAGCTGGAAGCAGGCTCTGAGTTATTTGGGCAGAAAATTCAGAGTATCCGTGAGGAACTGGAAGAGGGCCAGAGTGAGGCCCTCCAAAGGTTGGAACTCAGGGCAAGGGCCCTCCTCGTGCAAATCCAATTCCCAGCCCTGGTCGCAAGCCAGTTAAAATATTTGGGGTTGTGAGGATATAGAGAAATGGGTATGATTATATGCTGATAGCAGAAGTTTAAACTCATATGATTTTTCTCAAATGCAATTTGGCTATTTGTATTTTTTAAATTAAAAATATTGTTTGATCTGGCAAATCTACTTCTAGAAATTTAACTTGTGGATATAAAGTCGGTAGGTAGGTAGGTAGGAAGGAAGGAAGGAAGGAAGGAAGGAAGGAAGGAAGGAAGGAAGGAAGGAAGGAAGAGGGGGAAAAGAAAGGAAAGGAGGGAGGAAGAGGAAGAGGTGTATGAGAACAAACATGTGTACAGGATTTTTATTACTGCATTGTGATGATAAGAAAAACTAAACAAACTTGAAACAACCTATATTTCAAACACAACAGACTGATTAAGTGACTTAATTATGATATAGCTATACCATACATATTTGGGGTTTGCTAATCTAAAGGTAGTATTTGGGGTATGGAGGTTCCTCAAGACGTTAAAAATAGAGTTACCCTATGACTCAGCAATTGCACTACTCGGTATTTACCCCAAAGATGCAGGTGTAGTGAAAAGAAGGGGCACATGCACCCCAATGTTCATAGCAGCCATGTCCGTGATAGCCAAATTGTGGACCCTCTAATCTGCTTCCACTTTGTTGCTGAAGGGGTCTCTCTAAACGGAAAATCTCCTCACCCCACTCCCCTGTGTAGAACCCCCTGAGAGGTCGGATAAGAGCCTCCTGAGCCTAACTTATAAGACCTCTCATGATCCAGCCCCTGCCTTCCTCTTCCTGCTCATACTCTATGCTACCACTGTGCTGGACTATATATTTTCCCTAAAGTGTCATGCTATGGTAAGTCTCTGTTTCTTCTATCTGAAATTTCTTCTCTCACTCTCACACCAGACTCATATACTTATCTTTTAAGGCTTAGATCAAAATGCTCCTACTTCCCATCCATCCAGTAGAACAGATCTCTCTCTTCTCTATGCATCCTGTATGAACCTCTCTTTCAGCATTGGTTATTGTAATTTTCAGTATATATATTACTGTGATTGGACATTTGCTTGTGGCCCCAATAAATGGAGCCCTTTGAGGCTTAGGGTCTCATTCATCCCTAAGGACCTAAATCAATGCGCAGCCTGGAGATACCACACTCAGTCATAAGATCAGGCTAGCCCCTACCATTTGCAGGGCACAGGTCAAGAATTCAAATGGAGGCCCAAATAGCAGGTGTCTCACCTGTTGAAAAGTTGTAAATTAAGCCAGCCTCCTGTTAAATAAAATATGCTCTTTATCCTACCTTGAAAAATACACCCTCAACAATCTGGAAGGCCAGGTTCAAGTGTAGACTTCTAGGACTCCTCAGGGATCTGCACTAGAACTGGGAGACCCAGGGAAAATAGACTCTTGCCCCAGCCCCTAGCCCGCCTCCTTTCCTAGATCAGTTCTTACTTGCAGGGTGAAAGCCCTCTCATGAGCACAAGTGGCTGCCCAGACACCATCCACACCCTCCTCAAACAACCACTCTTTGACCACGCTTCAATACTAGGAGTTCACCTCTTGATGCAGTGAGCCCAAGGGAGAACAGACCTGAGAAAGAGGCCCATGAAGGATCTGGAAGCAGGCTCTGAGTTATTTGGGCAGAAAATTCAGGGTTCAGAGTATCTGTGAGGAACTGGAAGAGGGCCAGAGTGAGGCCCTCCAAAGGTTGGAACTCAGGGCAAGGGCCATCCTTGTGCAAATCCAAGGGAAGTTCTGCTGAAGACTCATTTCAAGTATCATCACCTCCTCTGGGAAGCTTACCCAGATTCTCCAAGCTAGGAGCTATCCCTCTCTGTTCTCAAAGTACCTTGTAGGTGTATCAAACTCTGCATTTAGCCCAGTGTATTACAATTATCTGTTCCTAGGTCTCAAGAAGGGAGCATGGACTATACCTTACTCATCATGGTGGAGGCCAGGCCTCCACTGCAGAGCATAGCATAAGCCAAGACCTTAGCCAATGGCCAAGCAGTTGGGAATTCATGATACAGATGATGATGGAAGAAGAGGATATTCACCAGACCCAGACACTAACTCCCTTTACCTCTCCAGCCTAAGAGTTTTACAGGAGACCTTTCAAAGGTAATGTAGCAATTAACATTCTCAATTGAAGTCAACTCTGGTCCTACCTATATACAATTTGTGATTTATTACAAACACATTTTCCATGGAGAAATTGAACTGCTTCATTTCATACTGGAATTTTAGTTCACAAATGATACTTATGCTCTCTAAATAAAGTGACCCTCCAAAAAATAAAATGACACTCTGAGGTCCTGTTGAGGAGAAGAACCTGAAGCGTGAGTGCATGGGTAATCTCTGAGCAAGCCATACAAACAACACCTCTCATCAACAGGACTTGAACTGAGCTACTTCTGAATAAGTAAGAAGGGCTCTTTCTCCTACTCACATCCCTTATTCCAAAGGACATTCCAAGACCATGTTGATAGAACCACCTAGGAGAAAGCTTTTCCCTCCAGTAGTGAATGCCTCCACTAAACCTCTAGATGATGACAGAAGCAATTTGCAGATGAGATTAGAGTAACTCTCCTATGGTAGTATGACTTTTGATTCATGTAGCAGTGGCTGAATCCTTGGTCTGCTGTATTTTTTTTTTCATCCTCTGACGATTCACCCAGGGATGTTCTGATGTTGTGTAATAGGCAGATTGTAATCGCCTGCACCCAGGGAGCGGCAGAGGAGTGAGCACAGTGAGTCACAGACCACAACAAAGCCCTTCCTGGCATGTCAGGCTCACTTGGCAACCCTAGAGGATGTAAAATTGACAGCAAGACAAGGAGCATCTTTGTTATTTGTCAACAAATTGTGGTGGCCATTGCAGAGTCTTGGCAACCTGACATGGGGAAGCCTTGAGGGAAGGAATGGGGGAATAAGTAAATAAGATGATGGAAAACCCCATTCTCCAGATGACCGACTCTGAGACAAGTGTGTCAACAAGGATTTTTCTTTTGACCCCAATGACCTATTTATTACATTCAAGGAAATAGGAGGGTAGTCATTTAGTGGTAATGGGACCCTCAAATAGATCTGAATAATCAACTGACCTTAAAAGAAAAAGACCTTAACATCTGGCTCTATTAACTACCAGCTGTGTGACTTTGGGCAAGTCATGTGATATCTGAGCACCTGGTTCCATTTGTCTATAAAATGGGAGTAATATCTATCCAGCCCAACTCCTAGGTTGTTATAAATATCAAATAAGATAATGGAAGTAAAACAGTTTGTAGCTACAAAGTTTAGTACAAATAATATTTTTATCATCATTATGTTTGATACTAAAAGATACTATCCAAAAATCAAATCCAAAGAGATTGGACAGAAGCTGACTTGATTGTATTAGGTTCATAGAAATACATGCATTTATAAACTAATGTGAAGCCATCAGAATATTCACTCGTTGCTATATATTCTATTTCCAACATGAAAAAAATTATGGAAAAATGTCACTTACAGCCTCCCACAAGGGGCTTAGCATTAGCCCATCTGCACAGTTTCACACCTGTGGTGTAACTAAGCCTTAGGTTCAAATTTTCTTTCAGTCAATATTTACTGAGCACCTACTGCAAGCCAAGCCCTTTGCTGGTCACCGGGCACACAAATACAACCAAGACAGCCATGTTTCCTGATCATGATGGAACAGAGGAGAGACACAAGTAAAGCATCCATGTTACAGGTTTCTGTATGCAAGGTATGGAGAATGGGAACAAAGGATAGGGACAGCTATTTCTGCTTATGAAGTCAGGAAAGCTTCAGAGAAGAGCTGATTCTAGAACCAGGTCTTAAAAGAAAAGCTAAGTGAAATATGTCAGTCAGAGAAAGACAAATACCATATGATCGCTCATATGTAGAATTTAAGAAAGAAAACAAACAAGAAAAGGGGGAAAAAAGAGAGAGAGACAAACCAAGAAACAGACTCTTAATTATAGAGAACTGATGGTCACCAGAGGGGAGGTGGGTAGGTTAAAAAGGTGATAAGGTTGGGGATTAAGGAGTGCACTTGTCATGATGAGCACTGGGTGATTAAAGTAAAAACTTAAAAAAAATAATAAATAGAATCAGAAGGGGGGGGGGCGCTGGCATTTACCAGACAGCTGACAGCTGGGAGGAATACCCAAACGAGGAAGCTTTGAGATCAAATGCTTGAGTGTTCCTGGGGGTATGGGAAAATCATCTGACTACAGGAGGGAAGGGGACAGTGGTAGAGAAAGGTAAAGGGACAGGCAAGGATCATATCATGAAAGCCCTAATATGGAACTGACATTTACCCTGTAGGCAGTGCGGAATTCAAGAAACATTTTGAACTTGGAGATGACATGATTAGATTTCCACCTTGGAAAAATCTCTGTTGTGTGTTTGGAATGTGGCATGGAAGGATTCTTCCATGCCATAAGACAATCCATTCCATTTTCAAAACATCTCTGTTAAAAAGTTGTTTCTTGCTAAGCTAGAGTCTTCCTTCCTGTAGTTTCCATATTAGTTCTTCCTCTTAGGGACACACAAAGCTGGTTATTTAAAGATAAAAAATGGCGTTGTCTCCCAAGCTCTCACTCGCGCTCATGCTTGCATGCTCACTCTGACTCTCACTCTCTAATGGAAACATATCAATCACCTTCTTTAATCATTCCTTACAGGGCATTATTTTGAGCCATTTCATCATCCCTGATAGCTCTCCTTTGAGCAGGGTTACATGGCTTATTCTAGACCAGCATAGACAAAACAGATGCTTCAGCTTTCAGAGTAACTGTATAGTAACCATGTAGCACTAATCTGGAAATGCCTGTAGGGTCTCCATCTGTTCACCCAGTCCAGCCCCTCCCCATCTCCTCTAACCTATCAGCCTGTGAGTTCATGCTTAGCCTTTCCTAGAGTGGGAAGATTCATCCAGGTTTCCTGCTGCTAATGCCTCTGCCTTTCTCCCACTCCATCCTCCATCTCCATTTTGAAAAGGCAGGAAGAGAACTAACATATATTGACCATCTACTATGGGCCAGATGCTGAGAGATGTGCACTTTATATGACTCGTCTCCAAAGTCTCATGCTCGCTCTGCAAGATAATAACTTGATCAAAGGAAATAAATGATGGAATAGGCATTCATACCCAGGTCTTTCTGAATCCAAAAATTCCCCTCATTGAAATCTAGAGCTGCACTGTTGAATACAAGAGCCATTTGCTACATCTGGCTATTGTACATGTGAAATGTGACTGTTTGAATTGATACGTGATGTGAGGATAAAAATACACACCAGATTTTGAAGGCCTAGTTCAAAAAAATAATGCAAAGTATTTCATTAAAATTTTTATGATGATTACATGCTAAAATGATAAATTCTTGCTACATCCAAGTAAATAAAATATATTATTAGAAATAGTTTCACCTGTTGTTTTTTTTAATGTGGTTACTGGAAATTTTTAAGTTATATTTGTGGCTTGCATTATATTTCTTTCACATTCACTGATCTAGAACACTAGAATGAAAAGTCCCAACTCTTTGGAAATTACTCTCCTAGAATAAGAGCACATAATTCAAGGAGTAGCCATTCATTTAGGCTGGCATCGGATGGGATCAGAACTTCTTGATCAGTGATGAAATCTGAGCTTTGCCTTTCTGTATTCTATTATTTTCTATTTTTCATTTATTTTTCAAACTTCCCAGAGGCTTGGCATGCATATAGTTTTATAAATAAGTGAAATAAACTCATATCTCTTGCATCCCTAAGTACATGTATCTTGTCATCTAACATGTATTATGTCACAATATTCCATAGAACTTACTATATCTGAATAACACCATGTATGGTCACGCTGGGAATCATCCTTAGCAGGGATGACTGAAGCGTTTGAGGAAATAATCCTATATGTGATATTTTTTGTGTTCTACTGAGTTATTTGGATGCTTTATAACTTCATCATTGCTGTCATCACATTGCTTTAACCCTCTGGTAAAGAAAACTTTGACTTAAAAACTCAAAATCCAGGTGAAGGAAAATAAAAAGGATAGGAAACCATGTGCTTGATGATTTTCATATTTATTATTTCCAAGAGTAAACTTATTCATGGTGACTTGACAAACCATCAGGTTCTCTGTGAAATTCACATCACCAACCAAAACCTGAGGGATGAAATGCAACAAATGCTGGTCATGAGAGCCTGACTACAGCTTGGGGATTAATGCAAGCTGCAACACAAGCTTTGGAAATGAAAGAGACACAGAATCACCATTATGATGCCAACATATAATACAAATTATCATAAAAACCTTACATAATTACTTTAGAGTATAAAAAAAAAATGCTTTCACTTCCATAATCTCATTTAATTCCCAATTTACAGATTTGGAAGTTGAGATGTTACAAACCTGGCAGAACCAGCCCAGCAACACAGCCTGCCTGCCTCCAATTATGTCAGTTGGGACTTGTTCAGTTGCAAAGCTTTAACATTAAAAATAAGTTTTTGAGGGGCACCTGGGAGGCTCAGTTGGTTAAGTGTCTGACTCTTCATTTCAACTCAGGTCACGATCTCAGGGCTGTGAGATCCAGCCCCACAGCGGGCTCCACACCCAGCTCAAGATGCTCTCCCTCTCCCTCCGCCCCTTCTCTCTCTCTCTTTCTCTCTTCCTCCCTCCCTCTCTTAAAAAAAAAAGTTTTTTACTTCTGTAACAGAAAAGTCAAGAAACGGTGCTGGATTCAAAGAAGTGGGATGAGGCCAATGATATGACCAAGAACCTGACTTTCTCCATCTTTCCCCTCTGCTTTGTGCAAAGTCAACTTTGCCTTAAGACCAGCCTCCATCATGGCTGCGAGCTGGCTGTCTGTAATTCCAAGACCGTTGTGTTTCTTCACCCACATCCAGCAAGAAAGTTTTTGCCCCAACACTCCTGGAAAAATCCCTAGATTCACTCTGACTGGATAACTTCAGTTACTTGCCTCCCCAAACCAATCATAGAGGCCAGGGAAGTGACGCAGGCAGCTTCTGTGGAACTATATGAAACCCAGTAGGATTTGATTTGAATTTCCCTGATGGCTAATGATGATGAACATTTTTTCATGCGTCTGTTAGCCATTTGTATGTCTTCTTCAGAGAAGTGTCTTTTCATATCTTCTGTCCATTTGTTGACTTGATTATTTGTTTTTTGGGTATTGAGTTTGAGAAGTTCTTTATAGATCTTGGATACCAGCCCTTTATATGTAGTGTCATTTACAAATATCTTCTCCCATTCTGTGGGTTGCCTCTTTGTTTTGTTGACTGTTTCCTTTGCTGTGCAGAAGCTTTTTATCTTGATAAAGTCCCAAAAGTTCATTTTTCCTTTTGTTTCTCTAGCTTTTGGAGATGTATCTTGGACCACATTGAGATACCACCTTCCACTAGTTAGAATGGCAAAAATGGACAGGGAAAGAAACAACAAATGTTGGAGAGGTTGTGGAGAAAGGGGAACCCTCTTATACTGTTGGTGGGAATGCAAGTTGGTACAGCCACCTTGGAAAACAATGTGGAGGTTCCTCAAAAATTTAAAAATAGAGCTACCCTATGACCCAGCAATTGCACTCCTGGGGATTTACCCCAAAGACACAAATGTAGTGAAAACAAGGGCCGTACGCACCCCAATGTTCATAGCAGCGATGTCCACAATAGCCAAACTGTGGAAAGAGCCGAGATGCCATTCAACAGATGAATGGATAAAGAAGATGTGGTCCATATATACAATGGAACATTACTGAGCCATCAGAAAGGATGAATACCCAACTTTTACATCAACATGGATGGGACTGGAGGAGATTATGCTAAGTGAAATAAGTCAAGCAGAGAGTCAATTATCATATGGTTTCACTTATTTGTGGAACATAAGGAATAGCATGGAGGACATTAGAAGGAAGGGAAAAATGGCAGGGGGGGGAATTGGAGGGAGAGATGAACATGAGAGACTATGGACTCTGAGAAACAAACAGGGTTTTAGAGGGGAACGGGGAGGGGGGACTGGTTAGCCTGGTGATGGGTATAAAGGAGGGCAAGAACTGCATGGAGCACTGGGTGTTATACAAAAACAATGGATTGTGGATCACCACATCAAAAACTATGATGTACTGTATGGTGACTAACATAAATAAATAAATAAATAAATAAATAAATAAATAAATAAATAAAATCCCACAGTACATTACTACTTTTGTTTAAACAGTCAATTATGGGGGGGGGGCGGAGCAAGATGGCGGAGGAGTAGGAGACCTGGATTTTGTCTGGTCTCAGAAATTCAGCTGGATGGGGATCAAACCATTCTGAACACCTACAAACTCAACAGGAGATCGAAGAAAAGAATAGCAACAACTCTCTGAACAGAAAAGTGACCACTTTCTGGAAGGTAGGACGTGCGGAGAAGGGAATCCAAGGCAATATTTGGGAGGATAGATGGCAGGGGAGGGGGCCTCTGTCGGCTGCCTCTGGCAAGTGATAGAGCCGCGGAGCACAAAATCGGAACTCTTAGAAGTCGGCTCCACTGAGGGACGTCGCTACAGTGGCTAAGCAGGGGGTGGAACCCTTATGGGACAGTGTGGTCTCAGGACCCTCGGGGTCACAGAAAGACCGGGGGTGCCTGAGTGCAGCAGAATTCCCAGGTATCAGAGCGGGGAAGCCGGCTGCAGAGACAGAGCCAAGGCGTGGGCTCTCAGCTCGGGGTTGTCATAAACCATGATCCGCGCACAGTCGGGCCACTGCTCCTCCAGCAGGGACCCAACAAGCAGCAGATCCGGAGAGACTCCCCTTCCTCCCCCGGGAGAAGCAGTGCAGGAGCGCACAGCAGGGATCTGCTGGGTTTGGAGACTCCACCCGGGGTCGGGTGCCAGAGATAGAAACACTCAGTCATAGGCCGGGTGAGCACAGAGTGCGGCCAGAGACCGGGGAGATGGGAGTTGACTGACGGCTTTTCTCTGGGGGCACACTGAGGAGCAGGGCCCTGAGTTCTTGGCTCCTCCGGGGCGGAGATTGGGAGGCCGCCATTTTCACTCTCCGCCTCCAAAGCTGTACCAAAAGCTTGCAGGGAACAAAAGCTCCTGAGAGCAAACCCGAGCAGATTACTTAGCCCAGACCGGCAAGGGCAGTGCAATTCCACCTCCGCCAACAGGCCCCTCCCCCAGAAGATCAGCGAGAACAGCCAGGCAAGACCAAGTTTACCGATCGAGGAGAATGGCAGAACTCCAGCACTAGGGGAATGATGCAAATAGAATCCATGCCTTTTTTACCATGATTCTTTAGTCTTTCAAAATTAATTTTTTTAACTTTTTTTTTTAATTTTTCTTTTTCCCTTTTTCAACATCTCATCATCTTATCAATCCCTTTTTTAAAAAACATTTTTATTTTTCATTTTAGAGTCATATTCTAGCCCTTCATAGTAGTTACCTTTTCTTTTTTTTTAAATCCTCTTCTTTCTTCTCAAACAACTTATCAATTCCTTTTATAAAATTTTTTATAATTTTCAACTTTACAGTCATATTCCATCCCTTCATCATATCAACCCTTATTTTTGTACATATATAAATTTTTCTTTCTTTAAAATTTTGGGAGGCACTTTCTTCTAACAGACCAAAATACACCCAAAATCCAATGTGTGGCACTGATCTATGCACCAGCCTGATCATATTTGATCATATTCTGGGTTTTTTTGTTTTGTTCTGTTTTTGTTTGTTTTTATCTTTTTCTTTTTTCTTTTTTTTTTCTTTTTCTTTTTTCTTTCTTTCCTTTCTTTTCCCCTGGCTTCAGGTCTTTTCTGATTTGTTTAGAGTATATTTTCTGGGGACATTATTACCCTGTTAGCATTTTGTTCTCTCATTCATCTATTCTCCTCTGGACAAAATGACAAGATGGAAAAAATCACCTCAACAAAAAGAACAAGAGGTACCGACTACCAGGGACCTACCTACTCAATACAGACATTAATTAGTACAATGTTGGATCTAGAGTTCAGAATCATCACTTTAAAGATACTAGCTGGGCTTGAAAAAAGCATGGAAGTTATTAGAGAAACCCTTTCTGGAGAAATAAAAGAACTAAAATCTAACCAAGTCGAAATCAAAAAGGCTATTAATGAGGTGCAATCAAAAATGGGGGCACTAACTGCTAGGATAAATGAGGCAGAAGAGAGAATCTGTGATATAGAAGACCAAATGATGGAAAATAAAGAAGCTGAGAAAAAGAGAGATAAACAACTACTGGATCACGAGGGCGGAATTTGAGAGAGAAGCGATACCATAAGATGAAACAACATTAGAATAATTGGGGTCCCAGAAGAAGAAGAAAGAGAGAGAGGGGCAGAAGGTATATTGGAGCAAATTATAGCAGAGAACTTCCCTAATTCGGGGAAGGAAACAGGCATCAAAATCCAGGAGGCACAGAGAACCCCTCTCAAAATCAATAAAAATAGGTCAACACCCCAACATCTAATAGTAAAACTTACGAGTCTCAGAGACAGAGAGAAAATCCTGAAAGCAGCTCAGGACAAGAGATCTGTAGCCTACAATGGTAGAAACATTAGATTGGCAACAGACCTATCCACAGAGACCTGGCAGGCCAGAAAGGACTAGCATGATATATTCAGAGCACTAAATGAGAAAAATATGCAGCCAAGAATACTATATCCAGCTAGACTGTCATTGAAAATAGAAGGAGAGATAAAAAGCTTCCAGGACAAACAAAAACTGAAGGAATTTGCAAACACGAAACCAGCCCTATAAGAAATCTTGAAAGGGGTCCCCTAAGCAAAGAGAGAGCCTAAAAGCAACATGGACCAGAAAGGAACACAGACAATATACAGTAACAGTCACCTTACAGGCAACACAATGGCACTAAAATCATATCTTTCAATAGTTACCCTGAATGTAAATGGGCTAAATGCCCCAATCAAAAGACACAGGCTATCAGATGGGATTAAAAAACAAGACCCATCAATATGCTGTCTGCAAGAGACTCATTTTAGACCCAAAGACACCCCCAGATTGAAAATGAGGGGGTGGAAAACCATTTACCATGCTAATGGACACCAAAAGAAAGCTGGGGTGGCAATCCTTATATCAGACAAATTAGATTTTAAACCAAAGACTGTAATAAGAGATGAGGAAGGATGCTATATCCTACTTAAAGGGTCTATCCAACAAGAAGATTAAACAATTGTAAATATCTATGCCCCTAACATGGGGCAGACAATTATATAGGGCAATTAATAACAAAAGCAAAGAAACACATCGACAACAATACAATAATAGTGGGGGACTTTAACACCCCCCTCACTGAAATGGACAGATCGTCTAAGCAAAAGATCAACAAGGAAATAAAGACTTTAAATGACACATTGGACCAAATGGACTTCACAGACATATTCAGAACATTCCATCCCAAAGCCACAGAATACACATTCTTCTCTAGTGCCCATGGAACATTCTCCAGAATCGATCACATCCTAGGTCACAAATCAGGTCTCAACTGGTACCAAAAGATTGGGATCATTCCCTGCCTATTTTCAGACCACAATGCTTTGAAACTAGAACTCAATCACAAGAGGAAAGTCAGAAAGAACTCAAATACATGGAGGCTAAAGAGCATCCTACTAAAGAATGAATGGCTCAACCAGGAAATTAAAGAAGAATTAAAAAAACTCATGGAAACCAGTGAAAATGAAAACACAACTGTTCAAAATCTTTGGGATGCAGCAAAAGCAGTCCTAAGAGGCAAGTATATAGCAATATAAGCCTTTCTCAAGAAACAAGAAAGGTCTCAAGTATACAACCTAACCCTACACCTATAGGAGCTGGAGAAAGAACAGCAAATAAAGCCTAAACCCAGCAGGAGAAGAGAAATAATAAAGATCAGAACAGAAATCAATGAAATAGAAACCAAAAGAATAGTAGAACAGATCGACAAAACTAGGAGCTGGTTCTTTGAAAGAATTAACAAGATTGATAAACCCCTGGCCAGACTTATCAAAAAGAAAAGAGAAATGACCCAAATCAACAAAATCATGAATGAAAGAGGAGAGATCACAACTAACACCAAAGAAATACAAATAATTATAAGAACATATTATGAGCAACTCTATGCCAGCAAATTAGGATAACCTGGAAGTAATGGATGCATTCCTAGAGATGTACCAACTACCAAAACTGAACCAGGAAGAAATAGAAAACCTGAACAGACCTATAACCATGAAGGAAATGGAAGCAGTCATCAAAAATCTCCCAATAAACAAAAGCCCAGGGCCAGATGGCTTCCCAGGGGAATTCTACTAAACATTTAAAGAAGAATTAATACCTATTCTTCTGAAACTGTTCCAAAAAATAGAAATGGAAGGAAAACTTCCAAACTCGTTTTATGAGGCCACCATTCCCTCGATCCCCAAACCAGACAAAGACCCCATCAAAAAGGAGAATTACAGACCAATATCCCTGATGCACATGGATGCAAAAATTCTCACCAAAATACTAGCCAATAGGATCCAACAGTACATTAAAAGGATTATTCACCATGACCAAGTGGGATGTATCCCTGGGCTGCAAGCTTAGTTCAACATCCACAAATCAATCAACGTGATACAATACATTAATAAAAGAAAGAACAAGAATCATATGATCCTCTCAATAGATGCAGAAAAAGCATTTGACAAAGTACAGCATCCTTTCTTGATCAAAACTCTTCAGAGTATACAGATAGAGGGTACATACCTCAATATCATAAAAGCCATCTATGAAAAACCTACAGTGAATATCATTCTCAATGGGGAAAAACTGAGAGCTTTCCCCCTAAGGTCAGGAACGCGGCAGGGATGTCCACTATCACCACTGCTATTCAACATAGTATTAGAAGTCCTAGCCACAGCAATCAGACAACAAAAAGAAATCAAAGGCATCCAAATCAGCAAAGAAGAAGTCAAACTCTCACTCTTTGCCGATGATATGATACTTTATGTGGAAAACCCCAAAGATTCCACCCCAAAACTGCTAGAACTCATACAGGAATTCAGTAAAGTGGCAGGATATAAAATCAATGCACAGAAATCAGGGGCATTCCTATACACCAACAACAAGACAGAAGAAAGAGAAATTAAGGAGTCGATCCCATTTACAATTGCACCCAAAACCATAAGATACCTAGGAATAAATCTAACCAAAGAGGCAAAGGATCTGTACTCAGAAAACTATAAAATACTCATGAAAGAAATTGAGGAAGACACAAAGAAATGGAAAAACGTTCCATGCTCATGGATTGGAAGAACAAATATTGTGAACATGTCAATGCTACCTAGAGCAATCTACACATTCAATGCAATCTCCATCAAAATGCCATCCACTGTTTTCAAAGAAATGGAACAAATAATCCTAAAATTTGTATGCAACCAGAAAAGACCCCGAATAGCCAGAGGAATGTTGAAAAAAGAAAAGCAAAGCTGGCGGCATCACAATTCCGGACCTCCAGCTCTATTACAAAGCTGTCATCATCAAGACAGTATGGAACTGGCACAAAAACAGACACATAGATCAGTGGAACAGAATAGAGAGCCCAGAAATGGACCCTCAACTCTATGGTCAACTCATCTTTGACAAAGCAGGAAAGAATGTCCAATGGAAAAAAGACAGTCTCTTCAACAAATGGTGCTGGCAAAATTGGACAGCTATATGCAGAAGAATGAAACTGGACCATTTCCTTACACCACACACAAAAATAGACTCCAAATGGTTGAAAGACCTCAGTGTGAGACAGGAGTCCATCAAAATCCTAAAGGACAACACAGGCAGCAACCTCTTCGACCTCCGCCACAGCAACTTCTTCCTAGAAAGGGCAAATATGAACTATTGGGACTTCATCAAGCAAAAGAAACAGTCAACAAAACCAAAAGACAACCGACAGAATGGGAGAACATATTTGCAAATGACATATCAGATAAAGGGAGAGTATCCAAAATCTATAAAGAACTTATCAAACTCAACACCCAAAGAACAAATGATCCAGTCAAGAAACGGGCAGAAGACATGAACAGACATTTTTCCAAAGAAGACATCCAAATGGCCAACAGACACATGAAAAAGTGTTCAACATCGCTCAGCATCAGGGAAATCCAAATCAAAACCTCAATGAGATATCACCTCACACCAGTCAGAATGGCTAAAATTAACAAGTCAGGAAACGACAGATGTTCGCGGGGATGTGGAGAAAGGGGAACCCTCCTACACTGTTGGTGGGAATACAAGCTGGTGCAACCACTCTGGAAAACAGTATGGAGGTTCCTCAAAAAGTTGAAAATAGAGCTACCATACGATCCAGCAATTGCACTACTGGGTATTTACCCCAAAGATACAAATGTAGGGATCCGAAGGGGTATGTGCACCCCGATGTTTATAGCAGCAGTGTCCACAATAGCCAAAGTGTGGAAAGAGCCAAGATGTCCATCAACAGATGAATGGATAAAGAAGAGGTGGTATATATATACAATGGAATATTATGCAGCCATCAAAAGGAATGAGATCTTGCCATTTGCAATGATGTGGATGCAACTGGTGGGTGTTATGCTGAGCGAAATAAGTCAATCAGAGAAACACATGTATCATATGACCTCACTGATATGAGGAATTCTTAATCTCAGGAAACAAACTGAGGGTTGCTGGAGTGGGGGTGGCGTGGGTGGGATGGGGTGGCTGGGTGATAGACATTGGGGAGGGTATGTGCTATGGTGAGCACTGTGAATTGTGCAAGACTGTTGAATCACAGATCTGTACCTCTGAAACAAATAATGCAATATATGTTAAGAAAAAAGAAGAAGATAGCAGGAGGGGAAGAATGAAGGGGGGGGAATTGGAGGGCGAGACGAACCATGAGAGACAATGGACTCTGAAAAACAAACTGAGGGTTCTAGAGGGGAGAGGGGTGGGAGGATGGGTTAGCCTGGTGATGGGTCTTAAAGAGGGCACGTTCTGCAAGGAGCACTGGGTGTTACGCACAATGAATCATGGAACACTACATCAAAAACTAATGATGTAATGTATGTTGATTAACATAACAATAAAAAATTAAAATAGTCAATTACCATGTTTATTTCTACTTACAGTGGCAATGTCCAATTGAGATGTTATAAAGTATCTATTTTGATTTTATCAGGTTTTCTTTATAATTTTAGTAATTTTAGTAATTTCTGATATATGTATATATATGTGTGTGTGTATGTGTGTAAATTTTCTATTTTAAGGCTGTAGCTTTTTGTAACCTATAGGTTCGTGGCAAGCATATCTCCATTATGTACCATACCTTTCTTTAGTAAGAAAATAAGCCTCTTTGTTCAATGCTTTCATTCTTGAACTTTATATTGAATAATAATTTTACTTTTTCTTTATTATTATCTTTTGTGTGTTTTTAAGGGCATGAAATTGAAATTCTTGTCCCTGTCTATTAAAATGATAGCAATTTTACATTATTTACATTACATATTTTTTGGGGGGGTATAATATCTACATTCTATTTGTCAATTAAAGTTATTAATGGTTCTTTAGACTTATTGGCCTTAGCCTTAGCATTTGCCACCAGCTATTCATACCTTTACTTACTTGTTTATGGATTCTTTGTTTTCACCCCACTTTACTGAGGTAGAATTTATATACAGTTCAATTTGCCCATTTGAAGTTTGATAGATTTTAGCAGTTGTACATGGTCTTCTGACTACCATCAAAATCAATTTTCTTGTGCTCCTGTGCAACTAGAAAATATCCCCCTGTCCCCAGCACAGGCAACCATTGATCTATTTTCTGTCTCTATAGTTTTGCCTCTTTTGTAATTTCATATAAACTGAATCATCCAGTATGTATTATTTTGTGTTTCTCCTTTTACTTAGTGTAATATTTTTGTGTGTATTTTGTTTTTATTGCTAAATAGTATTCCATACTATAAATATACCATAATTTGTTAATCCACTCACCAATCAGCATTTGAATTGTTTCATTTTGAGCCATCATGAATAAAGCTGCTATAAATATTCACGTGAAAAGAAAAAAAAAAAAAAGAAAAGAAAAGAAACCCAGTAGGAAATCAGGAGCTCATGAGAAGAAAGGAGGAGACAACAGACGCTGGAGAAGCAAAGCAATAAATGCCCACTACCCCAGTCTAGGGCTTTTCCCATTCATGCACAGTGGTAAGGAAAATAAAGGAGGTTAAGTGGATGGTAAACGCAGATGTCCTGATATATTTTGTAGCATTGGAGATGAACTGGAGAGTCTGTGTATATATAGGGATTTTCCTCCTATTAGGTGTGCTAAGCTGAGTAGGCTAAAAATTACTTAAAAGATTTGCTCCCTAAAGCACTTACTTATCCTGCGTTCTGGAAGCAAAAGGAGACCAAAAGACACATGTCAACGTTAAAACTTGTCCAACAATTGTGCAAGAGACAATGCTCTTTCCCCTGCTCCATATGCATAATCAGAGCTAGGTGATGGTGGTGTCTGGACTAGAGACCACACTAATGACTAACAGGCTGACTACTGCCTGGTACTAGAATCAAATGTCTTACACATTCAGTTACTGCTCACAACACACTCTAGGAAGTAGGTACTAATAATTACTATCCCTAATTTCACAGATGAGGAAACTGAAAATCGGAGAAGTTAAGTGATTTATCCAAGCTTACTCTGGATAGAAATTCAGTTCCATTTCAAAGTCTTAAATATTGTGCCATTCTATCTTAGGTGAACAATGACAAATTTTGCTTCTCTGGCTCTCTTGGAGACTTGTGCCATTTGCAGGCAGGTTCTTGCAAAGCAAAACCCTTCTTTCATCACAACGCACCCCTTTATTTTAAAAAGGGAGGGGTATCCAAAGAGTCCCTAGAATCCTTCTTCAGACTCTTTCAATGTTTTGATATTTTCAAGAAAGTAGGAGGGTTCTGGGGCCCCAGAGACCTGTGTTTGAATCCTGACTTTGCTACTTACCAGCTGTTTGACTTAACAAGCCAGTTAACCCTTGCGAGCCCCACCTTCTTGATCTGTAAGATGTAGATACGACCTGCCCTCTGGATTGTGTGAGACATAAACAGGGTCATAGGCCGGCACACAGAAATTAGCTGCTTTTCCCCCCTCTCCCATTAAGGATAGGGAGCTCAGAACACATTTGCAGGGTCTTCTTTTTCAATATGTATTCCTTTCCAGAACTCTTGGTAACCATATACACCAAATAGGACAATTTCATTTAAAAGTCTTCACTCTTCCTTGTGGACGTCTTAAAAATCTTTTTTCCTATTGCTAGAATGATAGAGAAAAAAAATAAGAAAACTTATGTTTTCATTGAGCCCCTTGGACTTGTTTTTAAAAGATTCACATGCTGTTTTGTGGAAATGGGAGTATAGCCCATGTAAAGGGGGTCTTTTAGAGTGAAAGCAAAGGCCAGTGGCCAATTCAGGCCTTAATGAGTTAGCTTAAGTACGTAAGCTAATTAGTAAATTCAAGTTTCCAGGGAAAGAAGCTAAGATAAAGAGAGGTAGCCAGGTGGTTTAAAAATGCCTCTGGAAAAAGCACATCATTGGGAAATCATGCTGTTGATAGACCTTAATCACTTTCTCCTCTAGTTTCTGCCAAATTTTGGAGAATAGAAGATAATTTCATTTTGTTATATTTTGTTTGGCTATGTTTCCCCTGAGCTAAGATGTGGGAAGAAACTGGGCAGCTAGTTAATCAGATCTGTGAGCATTAGTAACTAGGGAAGCCCATGGATGTCAAAGGAGAAAACACTTCTAATAAAATACAAGCATGTCACATGTGGTCATCCCTTGAGCTGACACCACAGTCCACTTGGTGGCAGCTTCCCCAAATTGCAGCCAAGAGTGTATGATAGGGAATGAATAGACCTTCCCAGAAGGTATGAGCATCATAGCAAGCCCTCAGGAAGTGGATCAGAAGAGTAGAGCTCACACGCCTGTGTTCTACACGCTGAGTGGTACACGTGACTGAAGCTGGGTCTGTGTGGTGGGCCTTGATGTGGTGCCAACATGAAAATGCTTATGCAACAAGGACAGAACTGAAGAGCAGTTTAGAAACTAGCATTCTTCTGGAGAATTTATTAAGTGGGAAATGTGCAAGTAAGAGTCTTAATACAAGAGAATAGGCTAGTAAAAGCATGCCCATTTTGGAATTCAGTTACTAAGTTGAACCATATGAAATTGCCATCTTGTAGGTTAAAAACGGTTCAAAATTGGCAATTTCCTGTGGCTTGATTAAATATCATTTAAGCATTTTATAAAAGGGAAGATGATGGACACTAACTGACACGTTTTGACTACTATTATGTGTCAGGAACCATGTTAAGTGAAAAAATACACAAACATAACATATATATGTTATTTAATTTAATGATTATCACAACTCTTTAAGATCAGTATTATTATATTCATTTTCAGAAGAGGAAGCTAAGGAGCAGAGGAGGAGAAATAACTTGCTTAAGGTCATACAGAGTTGGGATGCAGACAATCTCTGGGGCCATGTTGCCAAAACCAATGGTCAATTCTCCACAGTGATGAACACAACAGATCATTCCCTCCTCCTTGAAACAGTTTGTTTGGTCTCTCTTTGCTACCTCCTATCTCACCAGCCACATACGAGCTAGAATCTCCTCATCTTCCCAACCTGTAAACATGCCGTGGGTCCAGGGCTTCAGCCTCAGACTTACTCTCTTCTTTATTTACATACTCACTTCCTAGATTATTATATTCTGTCCTTGATTTTTTAAGTACCAATTACTTACCAAATTTATATCTCCAGGCCCAACTTCTCTACTCTGAACTCCAGACTAGCAGATCTAACCAACCACTTGCCTTCTTCACTTGGAAGTTCAATAAGCAACCTGAACATAATAGTCAAGTATTGAACCCTGATCTCCACACCCACTCCTCAAAACACTAATTCTTCATCTGCCTTCCTAACCTTAAAAAGAACAGTTCTGTGCCTCTCTCCACAAAGGCCAAAACAACCAGAGAGGAGGTATTTTTTACTCTACTTCTCTCATAGCTCACATCTAATCAATCCATCAGCAGATCCTGAAATTCCTCCCTTCAGATGATATGCTGAATTGGAACACATCTCATGAGCCCACTATACTCTAATCCAAGTCACTATCATCTCTCACTGGACTTTTACAAAAGCCTCCTAACTGGTCTGTTTCCACCTTCATCACTCTATAGTCTGAACTCTCTCTGATTGCAGTCAAAGTGATCTTTGTAAAACATAAATTAGGTCATGACATTCTTCATTCAAAACCCTTCAGTGGCTTCTTCTTATATTCAGAAAAACACAGTCCAAAGTCTTCCCCATGGCTTGCAAGGATCTGACCCATCACTACTTTTCCAATCTCTTCTGTGATGGATGAAAACTGGCCCCCCTCTCATTGAGAGGTGGAATCTATTGTCCCTCCCCTTGAATCAGAGTACAGTATGACCAAGAGTATGACGGAAGGGATCCCATGCCAGTCCCAGGGCCAGTCTTTAAGAGGACTAGTAGCTTTGACTGGCATGCAAGGCATCTGGGAGTCCTCAGCCACCATGTTAGAGGTTCAGTGCCCCCAGGCCACCAGGCTGTTCAAAACCCAGATAACATGATAGCAACAAGGCCCTGGGTAAGCACTCCAGTCAACAACTGCAACCGAGATCCTGCAGCCATGTAAGCAAGCCATCTTATTCTCCCAGTGCAGTCAAGCCTTCAGATGTGTCCACCCCCAAACACTATTTGAGTATAACCACATGAACGACTCTAAGGAAAAAACACCCAGCCCAGCCCAACCTACAGAATGCTCATAGATACTCATGACTGTTTTAATCCACTGTTACAGTTTGCTACACAGTCAGAACTATCTGCAACATCATTTCCTACCATTCTCTCCCTTGTTCTCTCCACTCCAGCCACCCAGACCCACTCTCTATTCCTCTGACATGCCAGACACATTTCTACCTCCAGGTCTTCATACCTGCTTTCTCTGTATGTGGCATGCACTTCCTTTGGATAGCCACATGGATTCATTCAAGGCTCTGCTCAAACATCAGAGAGAGCTTCCCTGGTGAAGTTATGTAAAATAGCACCCCATCGCTCTTTTATCAAGATTTATTTTTCTTCTAAGCACTTATCATCACCTAACATATTTTAGACTCATTTATTATTTGTCTCCTACTAACAAAATGAAAAATTTGCAAGAGCACTGATATTGCCCATTTTCATTTGTTGCTCTTTCTCTATTACCTGGAGCAGTGCCCGCTATATCCTAGGTGTTTAATATACATTGGTTAAATGAGTAAGTGAGATTCCACAGCCCAAGTACTTCCTCTGCATTACACTAGTATGCAGAGTAAAGAACAGAAGAAAAGAAGATGTAGGGTTGGGGAAGAAAAAGAGGCAATTACACAAAGAAGGTCTGTTTCTTCTTTGCAAATCCTGACCAAACAAATTTCCCTCCTCCTTTTGGGCCTTTGCTCCTGGGACTATTATAAATTTCTGGCCATTGCCTCAGGTAATCTGAGGTGAAAATGTCACTATGTATAAATATGAGTTGCTGTGTCGCATGTCACACACAGTCCAAATTCAAGTGCATGTTTACTATATATTCATAGAGACAAATACAAATTCTCGGCCAGTGTTGGACAGGCAGTTTATGGGAGAGAAAGAGACAGAAAGTTCAGCTTCAGGGTCTGTCCACCAATGAGACTTCCACAAAGGATGATGTTCTAATACTTTCAAAAAAGTAGCAGGGTTCTGGGGTCTCGTGTGTTCAAATCTTGACTTTGCTACTTACTAGCCATTTGACCTTTAACAAACAATGCTTGTGAGCCTCACCTTTTTTATTTGTAAAATATATCCATTATGGCCTAAAAGATAAAGGCACAGGTTTTATAACTACACTGACCACAGTTCCAGTCCCAGCCCAAACTCTTCCTTAACCACTCAATTTCTTAGTTTTCTCTTTGGTGAATGGGAATAATACATTTTTAGAAGGCTGATGTGAGGATTATATGAGATCAGAAAGGTAACATAATGGCAGCTAGCATTTATGGAACATTTAGTTACCATTATGTTACTTTCCTGATCTCATAAAAATCCTCTGTTCTAAGCAACACCAATCTTATTAGGTAGGTACTTACTATCCCTTGCCCAAAAATCACAGAGCTGACAAGCACACATGGAGTGGTATTTAAACACAGGCCATTTTACCTCCAGAGCCAAGCCCTTAAGTATTCCATTCTGCTCTTGCTTCTCCGGATGCTTAGAGCAATATCTAGCATATATAACAGTCTTAAAAAAAAAAAGTAGTTACTATATTAACTATTGCTGAGGCTATGTGTCATCATCATGATCCTCATGATCATCATTTCTATTATCATGTTAATGTCTCCTCACTATTTTCTTGTCCATAGGAGAAAATTCCAGACTCCTGCATCTGAAAAGCCTGAAGTTGACAGTATGTCCCTACCTATTCAGTTATAAACCCAGAAACTGAGCAGAACTCCTCAGTGACCCTGAATATGAGCAAATGGGTCAGGCAGAGGGCTAAAAGCAGAGCTATTGCAGTGATGTGTTGGCAGTGGGTCCTATTAGCTCCATGGAGCCAACTGTGCACATCTCTTCCCAACTCTGTAATTACCTTGGTAGCTAGAAACTGGCATGATGGGAATGTTCACACCACAGAAGTCAGCAAACACAAGAAATCAAGGCTTTGTCTTTCCCCACAGAGAGCTGGTTGTTAAACATTTGCCTGCACATCACTGCTTTAAAGTCAGGCAGGCAGGCATGAGTTTGAATCCACATGCAATCAAGTGGGATCTCAAGAAAGGTTTTCCTCACATCTGTCACAAAAAGGATATCTCCCTACTGGATTGTTGTAAAGAGTAAATAAAGTACTATTTGTAAAGTTCTTAGAAGAACATATGGCACTTAGTAGGCATTCCCTAAGTGATAGTGGTTATATTAGTTTTATTATTTGCATTGCATTAAATAAAAGTAGATGGTAAAGACCATGGTATAAATAAGAATATAGAAGCACCAGCGTAGCCGACCCATACTTGACCAAAGTTGGTTTCACCCTTCCAGAAACTATCCTAGTCATATCCCAATTCAAAAGCTCTGAACTTAAGTGCTTCCTACTTTCTGCTCAAGTAATTTGGATCTAATTTTCCACCTAATTTGGATCCATTTCTCACGTTACAAGCCCCTGCCCATACCATTCAGCCAGGGTCAGGGTGAACCTTACCTAATTAGTAGTGGCATAATCAAAACAAATATTGTTTCATTTCCCCATGGCATGATTAATTCCCATATGTATTCAAGGTTGGGCCTGCTCTTAATGAGTAACCAGAGAGAAAATCACAAAATCACCAACCACTTGTGCTGGAAAATAATTGTGGGCTCCTCTTATCCACTTTGCAGACGGAGAGACTGAGTAGGTAGGTGACTTGCCCTCTAGAAATATGTGGCTCTACATCATAAAATTTTTTGTAATTTGTAAGAGGCAAATAATGCAAAGGAGAAGCCAAAGACTTAGTGATCCCTTCTACTCAATCACCGAGGCCTACCCAATCACCCCTCCATTGCGCAGGTGGGTTTCAGTGTTATCAAATTATACATCACAGAAATTTAAAGAATTTAATGACATAATTTATTCTCTAGTGGAACTACTGCATTTTATTGAATTTAATAGTTTCAGATCTGGAAGGACCAAGCCTACTGCCCAGCTCATTCTTTGAAAACATTAAGAGCTATGTAAATTGAAGGACACCCAACTGCTCTGAATGCTTATAAACTCTCAAGATGTCCAAGCCTTATCACACTGCAGCTCCCTCTTAGAGAGGATCATATATTAGCATATGAGGGGCTCTGAGAAGCCCCACGTTTCAGACATCTTTTAAAATTCTTTATTAGGGGCGCCTGGGTGGCTCAGCGGGTTAAGCATCTGCCTTCAGCTCAGGATCTCTGGGTCCTGGGATGGAGCCCTGCATCAGGCTCCCTGCTCAGCGGGGAGTCTGCTTCTCCCTCTGCCCCTCCCCCTACTCATGCGCACCATGCACACTCTCTCTCAAATAAATAAAAATCTTTTAAAAAATAAATTCTTTATTAACCAAATGTTTATTTTTAATTAGCCCAATGTTTTCCAAGTTTTTGTTTTGTTTTTACTACAGAACTCCTTTTCTGCTGGATATCTTACATCTTAGAGAATATCCAGCGTAAGGCCAATTTGATAAAAGCTAATCTAGTCTATCCTTTCAAGTTTAGAGAAAAAACTGAGTTTCCAGGTAAAGATCCAGCTCTTCCACCTCCCACTTCTTGCCACTGCCACTCCTTACCGACCCCCCCTCAGTATGCAAATAGGATAGGTCTGGGCTGGTGACTTCCCTGGGGACCTTCTCTAGCCGACCAGTGAATGAACAAACGAGTGGATGAATGGGTAGATGATAATAGGATGGAGTGGATAAAGAAGTGAAAGAGTAAAAGAACAGGTGAAGAATAAGGAAAATTAATGAGGAAGTAGGGAAGTAAGTGAGAAGCTTGGCCCTCAGTCGTGCCATGGTTCAAATAGCAATGGCTTCCCCTAGCAAATGGTACCTTGTTATCACTCACAGGCAATGCATAAGAACATATCTATACCTTCCTGCTTTTCTTTCTACAGATCAAGTATGAAGGAGCTTGAACTTTGCCCTGACAATGAAGAGACAAAGAAGAGTGTAAACAGGAGACGAACATGGTCATATCTTATGTTTTGGAAATACCACTCATTGGGAAGTAGTTTGGTGGGAGCTTCTTGTGTGACCCTCCCCAGGGGAATTTGGAATAAGCCATTTATTGGTCTTTGCCTCCCCTTCATATTACCAAAAGAAGCCATTAGAAAATCTTGAAAAGCAGTGACAAAATTAGAATTATCTTAGCAGAATGGAGTTTACTTCTGCTATTCCTTTGACTCATCTTCACCTCTTCCTGGCTTTGAAACATAACAGAGGTGGTAATATTGGAGACATCCACCATTTGACTTACTTTTATAGGACTTTAAATGGAGATGGAGACAGTATTGGAGAGCTTTTGGGAAATAAACCCTGGGAGCATGATTTACTAAAATTGACTAACTAGATCCCTGACTCATCCTTAGTGGATGCTTAATACTGAATCTGAATACTGACAATTTTAAAAGACCATTTTATGACATAAAAAAAAAAAGTAATTGACAGAAAATGAAAAAAAAAAGTTATGCTTATTAGTATGGGATGTGGGCCACGTTAGTGACAGATTCAAAGTTGTCTGGTGCCCTGCACGGTGCCTGGCACGTAAGAGGTGCTCAACAGGGGCACCTGGGTGGCTCAGTTGGCTGAGCATCCAACTCTTGATTTTGACTCAGGTCATGATCTCAGGGCCGTGAGACTGTGCCCTGCAATGGGCTCTGGGCTTAGCACTGAGTCTGCTTGTTCCTCCCCACCCCCCACCCGCTCCTCTACTCACTGTCTATCTAAAATAAATGAATAAAATCTTTAAAAAAAAAAAAAAAAGAGGTACTCAACAAATAATAATTGACTAATCAATGCTGAGTTTATAAAGGAAGCAGACTCATTTATGTACTTAGGAAGTGTATACTAAATGCCAATTATGTGCTAGCACATGTTCTGAGTCCTGGGGATACAGCAGCGAATATACAAAGTCCCTACCTTCATGAAACTTCCATTTAAGTCAGGTGTGATAAAATCGCAGAATGATAGAGTCAGAAATTATCTTATAGATCTTACAGTTCAATTCTCTTGTTGTTTAGATAGGGAAACTCAGACCCAGAGAGAAGAAAGAAATTCCCCCCAACGTCACAAAACAAGCTAGTAGCAAAGATGGAATTTAAACTCTGATTTCCTGACCATAAATTTAGTGCTTACCCACTCACAGCAGCCCACCTAAGTTAAGGTGGTTCCAGAATGTCTGACATCATGATCTTAAAGAGAAGCCATGGTGCCATAAATCATTGTGAATTCATAGACATAAATACTATAGTCCTGACCCCAGTTTAGCATCTAAAAATACTTAAGAATCTCAGGTCTTGGGGCACCTGGGTAGCTCAGTTGGTTAAGCGTCTGCCTTCGGCTCAGGTCATGATCCCAGAGACCTGGGAGCAAGCCCTACGTTGGGCTCCCTACTCAGCAGGGACTCTGCTTCTCCCCCTCCCTCTGCCTCTCCTCCCCACTTATGCTCTCTCTCTCTTGCTCTGCATTCTCTCTCTCAAATAAATAAATAAAATAAGAATCTCAGGTCTTGGCCAATGTTTCTGACTTACTGAATAGATTAATTACGACTACTTTAAGAAACCAAACTCAATTAACCAGAGCTCAGGGATTACAAAAATTAGCACAGATGTGCAGACAGAGGACTGCCATTTTGTGTTCTTTTCAAAAAGGTGACCAGGAAATAGGAAGTGGATAAGGGCATGGGTTTTGGAATAAGAGTTTTGAATCCCAATTCTGCCTCCTATTAGTTGTATAACCATAGGAAACTCACACTCAACAAGTAAACTTACACTCAATTTCCCCACTTGTAAAATGAATCCTCATAGAACTTTTACAGGAGTTCTATGAAATAATATATGTAGAATATAATAAGGGCTTAAAAAGTGGTCATTCCTTATACCTCCCCACACCTCTTCTTCTGGTCGCCGATTTCCCTATTTTAAGACCTGTCAATGAACTAGAAAATGTTCAAACACTTGGTTGTGTTTTATATTATAAAAAATATAATAACCTTAATAAGTCTGAGGAAAATGCCCCTAAATTCATGGTGTGCACAATAGGCCTGGAGTTTGGATTCTTTCATTTGGTGGAGTTTTCATATTTTCAGCATTTGGTCAGACTTAAACTCCAAGGGGACTACCTCGTCTGATACTTTGGCACTTTCCCTAGTCACGGTTGGAAGCCAGAAGTATAGAAATGAGTAAAATGGAAAAATAATGAAAAACAAAAGTCAATCAAATCTTTTCTTTTCACTTTTTCTTTTTGCTTGAGTAGGGTTTAAAAAAGAAAAAAGGAAATCTGTTTGACTTTCAGTCAAAGCTTGGGATCAAGTTTTAGTTCTGCAAACCTTTTCCCCATGCTTTCATTTAGTAGGGATTCCTCCTACCCCACGCTGGCCACATTTTTGAAACCCAAGAGCTCCTTTTGCAGGTAATGTCTTATCAAGACCAATGACTCTCATGACTGATTCTCTGGTTACATTCTCTGGAAGGATATATGCATACAGGTCTTTCTGGAGCTGAGAGAAAACAAAGCTTTTTGTCATGTGCTTCATTGTTGATACCAACCCCATCATGTGAAAGAGGCAGCCATCTGAATCTACACTGCAATCAGCATCAGGATTTTTTAACATCCCTCAAACAGTGTATCTGCAGCTTAACCCCCTTCCCACTTAGCAGAGGAGGCCAGCCCCTCCCATCATCCCAATATCCCTCCCCCTCCACCATACCTGAAGGAAATCACATTTTCTTTTTGGCAGAATCAAAGGCACAGAAGAGATGTTAATGAGGGAGCTAGACATGCACATGAGTCCCAGTACTTAATGTGCTCTAGAAAATGAACTGATAAAACTCTGATAGGGATGCTTGCTCACTGTGGAAGTCATCAGGGGTTGACATTAACAAGGGAATAGTAATTAACCGAAATTTAGGGAAAGTAAAAAAAGATACTAACAGCATCAGTTGAAGGTTGGGGAAAGGTGGGGCATCCACTCTTGGTTGTGCTCTAACTCTTGTCTACCTTGTAAAGGCCTCCTCCCACCTAGACCTCACTGAGTTGTCTCTGGAAAATGAGGGAGCATTGGACCAGATGGGCTCTAGGGGCCCCCCTGGATCTGATATTCTGGGAGTGGATGAAACAACACAACATCCACCGCAGGACTCTGGGAAATGGGCAGTGCTGACAAGTCAGATGGTGCCAAAAGACCATCCATGTGGAGATCATCAGTGATAGTGGATGGGCCAAGAAGTAACAGTGTACCTCCCCACTTTGCATAATAGCAAGAAAGGAGAACAGGAGGCATTGGAGCCATTCAGAGCACGTTGCCGCCATGGCACGTTTCATTCACTATGGAATGCTTTCTCCTCCCTGCTCGAAATAGTCGTCAGAATGCCTAATTAAAAGATTTTTCTGGGGCGCCTGGGTGGCTCAGTCGGTTAAGTGGCTGCCTTTGGCTCAGGTCATGATCCCAGGGTCCTGGGATCGAGCCCCACATCCGGCTCCCTGCTCAGCCGTGAGCCTGCTTCTCCCTCTTCCTCTGCCTCTCCCCCTGCTTGTGAACTCTCTCTTTCTCTGTCAAATAAATAAATAAAAAATAAAAAATAAAAGATTTTTCTAAGCCCAGTCATGAACACACTTAAAATCCCAGAAGCTAAATTTTGAAGAAAAAAAAAAATTGTTTTAAGTAAGGTCTACACCTAACACGGGACTGGAACTCATGACCCTAAGATCAAGAGTCACATGCTCTACTGACTGACCAGCCACGTTCCCCCTCCAAAATTTTTTAAATTAGAAATCCAACAAAGAGAGCAGATAAAGCAGCTCTGGAAGAAAAGGACCCAGAAGCGAGCACCTAGAATGTGCCAGACACTGACACTCAAATGTGGAAACAAAGAGGAGTCAACACAACCCCCACAGATAGGTACATAGCGCCTAAAGTAAAGGCCAGAGACCATAAAGACTGAGAGGAGGCATCTCTCCTTCATGAGGGTATTAGAAGTGACAAAGTAGTTAGAGTGGCATCTAATAGACCTAAAAATGGTTATTTTCTGAACCTCTAGCTATGATAAAATCAGTGTAACTAGTAGAAAAATGAAGAATGATTTACAAAGGATAAAATCTTTGAAAATTGAATTGAACCTCAGTTCCTTTATCTGTAAATTGGGAATAAGGTCACTCCCTCCTCCATGGTAGTAGAGCTTTTCAATTTAATGAAAGCTTAGGAAGCGCCTACCTGAAATACAGAGTAAGGTATTTGATGTGATAATGTGTTAACACCATGATAAGGTTCAAGGGGGAAGGGAGAGATGATATTGGGGCCCCACTTCCCTGAGGACAATGATCAACTCTAATTTCAGAGAGACTTAATTAAGATTGTATAATTAAGTACCTGCAGTCTTTCTTCAGGGGACCATAAAACGCTTCCTGTATAAAACTTTCTCAATATGATTCCTAAGGCATCTTTGGAGTTAGAAGAGAAATAGAAAAGGTATTGTAGTTCTTTCATGAATAGGTTAAACCTAGTCTAACTTAAAGGTTAGATAGATGTCCCCTCTCCACCCCAGCAATCTCCTGCCAGTTTCAGTTTTAAAACTGAGTCCCAATGGAACTACTTTTATTGAGTTCTAAGGTGCATGTCAGGCCCAAAGCTGACCTCAAGCAGAGCATGGGGTACAGACCTTTTGCTCACCAACTTTAGAGAAGTCAGAAAATGTAATCATGGAAATTCAATATGAAATATTCTAGAACAATTCCATCTGGGACAGTCAGAGACAGTGTTACAGAAGAGGCGCCATTTGGGGGCACCTGCCACTAAGGGTGGCTCAGTTGGTTAAGTGTCTGCCTTCTGCTCAGGTCATGATCCCAGGGTCCTGGGATTGGGCCCCCGCATTGGGCTCTCTGCTCAGCGGGGAGTCTGCTTCTTCCTCTCCCCCTACTCCCCTCCCAGCTTGTGCTCACTCTATCTCAGATAAAAAAAAAAAGAGGTGCCATTTGGGTTACCAAGCAGAGAAGAAAGTGACAACATGTCAAGCAAAAGGAGTATCTTGAGCAAAGGCTCAGAGAGATAAGGAGGCATGGGAACTTGCTCAGTTTCTTGCTTGAAAAAACAGTGGGTCGTCTGGAGACAAAGACTGTGGAGGATGCAGTTGAGATGTGGGCAAGAGCCAAGTCATAAAGGGCCATCCTGTGGGCCAAGGCAAGGAGCCTGGCCTTTGTCCAATAGCCATGGGGAGCCCTTGAGAGCTTTCAGACATTGGAGTGACATTGACTTTAACAGAGCTCCTTCTGGGGCACTGTGAAGGCAGATTGTTGGGGGAGATACTGAAGGCAAGAAGGCAAGTTAGGAGGAGTTTTATTGCTATTTTTGTGTGGAACATCTATCTGTTCTGAAAACAACAACAGAGGAGTAAGTCATGTGGCCTAATAAGTTTCCACATAGGCTACTGTGGGGGCTGCTTAGCACCAGATGAGTGGACACACATTGAAGAATCAGGATCCAGCACCCAGTGGAGGCCAGCAGCACAGAATGGTGGGCTCAGAGGGAGAAAAATCCAACAAAACCACAGTTCTACAACTTATCAGTTGGAAGACACTGGGAAACTCAGCGAACTTCAAGGAGTCAAATTTTCCTCCTGTGTCAGATGGCAATCATAACACCAACCTGGCCAGTTTGCTATGAGCTAGATGTACACAAGGTCCCTGGCAGAGCATCAGGCACAGAGCGGCTCTTCTCTAAGTAGTAGCCACCATTATTACAGTGGAAAAGCCTTTTGCCAAGAACATTCTCAGAAAAGAGCCATTCACCAAAACAGAGGCTTCTTCTGCTGAGCAGTAACCAAAGCAAACAGAGGAGTGGGGACGAACCAAGTTATTTACCTACACGAGAGGCTCAGGTGTCCCTTTGAAGGAAAGCAAAGACCAGCCTGAGTCTAACAAGCCCATACACACTGATCAGAGCTGCCTATTCTCAGCAGCCCTGGGCACATTCCCATGTAACCTGGTTTGACAAGCTGTACTGGCCCTGTGCCCAGCTTCCAGTCGGAATCTACCAGGCCCAGAGATTATTTGACTGTTTCTTTCTCTCTAGGAGGGTAGTTATGATGCAGAATGGAGACATCGGTATTGATTTTAAGCACATATGCATCATTCTTTTACTTCCTATCTCACCTAGAGGCTAAATTACTTCTTCTAGATTAGCAAAAGCACCACCCTCATGGCCCAAAGCTCTGAACATAGCTACCACAATTAGCACAGCTAATTTACCATCCAGGAACAGTTTGGGTTCTAGAATCATGGCTCATGATCGAAGATATTCTGATATTCCCAGTTCAGACAGGACTGAGATTCCTGCTCCAAACCTCTTGCTTGGAAAGTAAGGGCATTCATGGATAAAGATACTGCTCATTGCCAACTATTATCTCTCCTCCTATCTTCTGACTCTCATCCTCTCATTTGCAAACACTCTGGAAACTTCTCATGCCCCCGTTCAGACACCAACTGTCTCCTTCCACCTACCACTGCATGTTGCTCAAAGTAGCCCACACCCACTGCTGCATCTCACCTGGTAGGTCACTCTTCATTCTCTGGAAATCTCTTTCTGCATTCCCCATGAGACTGAAATGTTCTGGGCAAGTCACTAATACCTTTGCAAATCCAACATGGTCTCACACTACTTGGCTCACTTCAGTGTTCTCTACTTCGACCACTGGCCTCTCCTGGAAAGCTGTCCCTCTCTTGGCTTCCTGACACTCCTCCCACTCTCCTGCCCCCCCACCCCCACCCGGTCCCAGTTTACTTTGGCTGACTCTTCTTCCTCTGCCCACCTCTAGGTGTGGGCTTTCTGAGTTTTTTTCCCATTGCCCCTTCTCTTTCCATAACCCTCTTCCTAGGAGATACCACAGCAGCCCACCATGGTTCCAGATGCTTCCTACTTCTGCAAGAATACAGAATCTTCCTTGACTCTAACTCAACTCTCTCTCTCCTGAGTCTAAAACAGCAAAGCCAACTCCCTCATGGAATCCCTGTAGGATCTGCTTGTTCTACACTGGCCTCAAACACAGCTGTCCAAATCCAAACTTCCGACTTCCCCCATCGAAACCTGCTTATCTGCCAATGCTTGCTGCCTCAGAGGTGGCACCACCATCCTCTCCAGCCAAGGTCAAAAGCTCAGACACCCTTGACCCCTCCTTCTATTTTACCCCACTCGTACTGAGCTGTATCAGTTCTTTCCCTCCTTCCTAACTGCCCCAGCTCCTGGCCAAAAACTCTTGCCTTTACTTCATAACCAGTCTTCCTGCTTATTTCTTTTGCCTTTTCAGAATCTCCTTCTCATTGCTATCTTTATAAAGCACAGAGAATATTACCTTCAGAGCAAAAACCCTCACTGCACCCCCTGCCATACCATCTCCTTCGCATGGCATCCAACACTCCTCCACAAAATAGTGAAAACACACATTGGGTTCTGTCTCTCCTACGAGATCATAAATTCCTCAGTGGCTACAACTGTTCCTTAGTGGCTGAGTGCCTCTCGGTATGCACGTGGAGAAATGAATGAATCTTCAGGCTGTCAGCACTCCCAGCTTATCCAACCCTGTTCTCCAGAATCAAAATGTCATTCTCTGATTATTTGAGGATTAAGAGCTCCTTCAGAGCAGTTATGTAAAATTCACCAAAGTATCCCAAAATTTTTAGGAGAGATGAGTGCCCTACCTTAACTTTCTACAGCATTGAACTGCTTCTAACTGGTTATTTATCCACATCAAGGGGAAAAAAAAAAAGTCTTCTCATTATGTATGATGGATAACAAAAATAATTTCACCAAAGTTGGTTTTTTTCCACTTTGATTTAACTTGTTTTATCAGTCAGGGTCCAACCAGAAGAAACAAGAAATCACTCTACTTAATACAGACAGAATTCAATTAAAATAATTATTTAATAATCCAAATGATGGAGAAATTGAGACACTTAAGTGGATGATGGTGAGGTGTCCCAGGAAGCAGGAAGCTGCTACCACTTCTGGGCTAGAATAACAAAGGCAGACCAGGGGTCAGTTACCTAGCAGAAGCTTGCGCGATGTTGGCAGGGACAGATTTATCATGAAGCTAATGAGACTTATGCTTTGGGGCTCCTTGCCCTCCTGGGTCCCTTCTAAGGCTCCGGATCTAATTTTGTATTCTTTTTCCTTAAAAGGGTCCTCCCGACTGCATAAGTTTCGTCTTCACAAAACCTGGATCCTCCACAAGCCACAGAGGAAGTATTACCACTGCTAGAGATGTTGCACAAGGCTTAGATGGGGAGAAATCCCCTAGATTTTCCCTTCGGTCCTCTTTCCAATTTCCTGCCAGTACATCCCAGTGGCCAAACCCAGCCATAAGCCAACTAGCTTGTGAACCTGGGAAGCACAGACTTCATAGTCAGCCTCCCGATAACATGGAGCAGAGCAGGGGAGGGGCAAGGAGTAGATCTGAGAGCAAACAATCTGGGAATTAGCATATCAGCCTCTCTGAGTCACCCTTTGGTACCCAGTATTAAGGCTGAATAAAGGCATATAGAATTTAAGGGTATTACCAGGAAAATGTTAACTGACTCTCCCTCTCCCAAGATGTCCTACAGGACAGTTTATATACAACATACCTGTATCTGCCTTCTGCAGACTCTGAAACTCATTCTTGCATTGTCCTAAAGGCAGTCAGATTTAGGAAGGACAAATCACACTAACCAAGCTTATAGAAGCTTGAAGCATAAACCTAAAAACTAATATGTCTAGGGCGCCTGGGTGGCTCAGTCGTTAAGCGTCTGCCTTCAGCTCAGGTCGTGATCCCAGGGTTCTGGGATCGAGCCCCACATCAGGCTCCCTGCTCAGCGGGAAGCCTGCTTCTCCCTCTCCCACTCCCCCTGCTTGTGTTCCCTCTCTCGCTGTGTCTCTCTCTGTCAAATAAATAAATAAAATCTTAAAAAAAAAAAAAAACAAATAGGTCTATTTATAAGAAGAAACATCCCTGTAATGTGGAGTAGCATGCTTGTGTTGACAAAATTAGTTCAATTCTTCTGCTCACTATATAGCACACAATTATTGACTATTAACACCACGGCAGTTAAGCAATGTGGATACAAATGAATAATACCCAGCCCCACCCCATAGGGGCCTGGTAATGAATTTATAGTAACACCATAGACAAATCTAGATTGAAGAGAAATTAAAATCCTTATTGAGCACAGACCCCACAGCCAGTCTAGTTAACATGATTTGAACATTTAATAACATGAGTCTCTGTCTTTACCATAGATACAGGTCTGGCAGGAAGACTATCAATAGTTGTTTGCTTGTCAGAGCACAGACCCCTCTGAAGAGAGCCCAAGTCTGCCTCCCTGAATCGGTTTTCCTATGTCCCACGCTGACCACCACCTCTTCTGAGGGGCACATGAACATGACGCCATCCACTGGGTTACACTCAAGTTCAACAGACCTCAGAGCCATTTGCTTACATTAGGGCCAACAATTTTGTGTGTACTTTCAGGGGGTTCTTTGGCTGCACTGCCCCCAGTTCTTTTTCTCTAGAGCAGGGTTTCTCGACCTCAGCAATACCGGCACTTTAGACTGAGTAAGGCTCTGTTGTGGGGATCTGTCCTTTCCATTCTAGGATGTTTAGTAGCATCCCTGCAAGTAGCCCACCCTCCACCAGTTGAGACAACCAAAAATGTCTCCGGACAATGTTAAATGTCTGCCTCAGTTGAGAATCACCACTCTAGAGAGACACTGGCTGCCTCGGCTCTTACTCCATGAACACCGCACGGACGGTCCAGCCCTGAGAGTAGCCAGGTCCCCCGAGCCTGCCCTGTCTAGACCTCAGGCTATCAGTCAGTTCACCAGATAAGTCAGCTCTAGAAAGAAGAATGTTTGAAAGTTCCTGCATTCTGGTTCCACCAATGTATAAAATAAGTGTCTGCACATGGATCAGGGTTGGGAGGGAACTTGAAAACACGTGGTCAGGTTATTTATCAGGATGGCGAGATTTTAAGCTTATTTTTTGTTTGTTTGTTCCATTTTGGGGGAAAAGAAGAACCATCACTATCGGTGTGCATATGCTTACAAAACAGTATATGACTATATCCATCAGCAACTAATCTGGAGTCCACCCGAAGCTGCTTGGGATCGTCAGCCATCTGGAGTAACTGGCATTATTGTCCATCTCTCCTAAAGGATTACAAACCTGTAGTCCATGCCAATTCTCAGGCCATCTGTAGCCTCTATTTTTTTTAATAGTTTTTTTTTTTTAAGACTTTATTTACTTTTTTGAGAGAGAGAGAGAGACAGCACACAAGAGGGGACAGGGACAGAAGGAGAGGGAGAAGCAGACTCCCTGCCGAGCAGGGAGCCGGACTCAGGGCTCGATCCCAGGACCCCGGGATCACGACCTGAACCAAAGGCAGTTGCTTCACCGGCTGAGCCACCCAGGCACTCCCACCTGTAACCTTTAAAAGATGGCAAAGAAATCATCATCACCCCCAGCCCCTCCAAACACATGCTGAGGATTTGTAGTGGGCCAGACACTATGCTTTATGTACATCAAATTATTTAAACCTCACAACAAGGTAGAAAAGTAGGTATTATTGTCCCCACTTTGAAGAGAAAGAACTGAGCCTCAGAGTGGTTTAGTAGGTTGCTTAGAGTCACAAAGCCAGTAAGTGGCAGAGCTGGCATTAAAACCTAGTTCCTCTGACACTAAAACCAATGCTCTCTTCCTGTCACTGTCATGTGTCTGGTCCAGTTGCAAATTTTAGCAAAGATTATTTAAGGCAGGAAGAAGTGGCCTCTGTGACATGTATGAAAATCAAGACAAACAGCTCGACTCTTTCACTTCCCTGGGGAAATGCATCAAAACAGACATTCAACATCAACATAATTCCTGATTGACATTATATATATATATATATATATATTTTTTTTTAATATCTGAACCCATTTAGAGCATTATTTGGCTGCCATCTTCCAACTCCCAGAGTCTTCCCATAATGCAGGCAGCTACATGCGGTGCTGAGGGTAAGGCAGAAGCCCAAGAATCCTGACTTGGAGGGCTCCCACGCCCCATCTCCTCATCAGCAGCTACAAGTCGCTGGCTTTGAGCAGGAAAACATTCATTAGCTTTTAGTTACCAGTTCAAACCAGGGACCTCCTCCTTCTGCCCACACAACTCCAGGGGAAGTCTGAGACAGGAACGGAGAGACCAGATTGATGGGGCTAATCCAAAACACAAATAATGTATTTCCTTCCAAATATGAAAACAACACTTGAAGCTAGGGTGTAATAATAGGTTTCCCCAGTATGACTGCTTCCATAGAAGAGTTAGTTACAAGTGTCCCTTGATTATACTTCTAAGAATATCCAGTCTGGATTTCTTCCTTCCTTTCCTTTTTCTCTTGCTTTCCTTCCTTCCTTCTTTCCTCCTCCAACAGTCACATCCTGACCTCCTCCTTTGCCCTAGCCCCTGTGCTGGGAACTGGGGATACTGAGATGAATGAAACCCAGACCCTGTCTTGTCTTAAAGCCTGGTGGGAAAGACTGGCAAATAATCCCAAAGGTGTATGCCAGGCACTGGCATGAACAGACTTATGCTACTGCCCCCTCAGAAAGATAAGAAACATTCAAAATAGTGTGGGGAAATCATTCGTTTGTTTGAAATATTGGAGGTCAGGGTCAAAAGAAGCATCCCAGTAGGTATGATATTTGTATACAACCCTGCAAATCTGGGCCTCAAAACTTGTTGGGAAAATATGCCTTTGATGGGATCCTATGGTATGAAATCCTAATAAAAAGAGATGAGAACAAAGCTATTTTCTTTTTCCCTTAGAGAGCAGAGTGGGGAAAGATAAAGACTATGGTTAATGATTGCTGCTTTTCTTATTCATTAAATTCGTTAATATTTTTATCGTTGTAATTTTCAAATTACTTTTGAATGCATTATCTTAATTTTGCCTGACAACAACCCCATGAGATAGATATTATTACTTCCATTGCACTGGTAAGAAAATGGAGGAGCAGAGAAGTAAATGGCTCTCTTAAGGGCTCACAGTTAGCTGAGAGAAGAAGGGGCCTCTCAAATCCACCTCTGCCTGCCTGCAAAGCCCGTGTCCTTTCCTCTAGCCCTGCAACGCCTCCATACATGCCAGGAGTCCTGGGAAAGGAGCATTGTTATTCAACTGCAGTCTCCCAGGCATCACACGTAGACTGAAGGTGTGTTCAAGAGGCTCTGGGGTGTTGAGAAGACAGTAAAGTGAGTTTTAATGGAAAAGATTGTTCTACTTATAGCAGCTCCAAAAAAAAAAAAAAAGTGATTCACTCTTCAGGCCTGACATGTTTTGAGAGACAGACATGCCTGTAAATTTGGCCAGACTCGTGGGTGCCAGATGATAATTGACAAAGACCCTAGGGCTTGGCGATCAAGCCAGGACTTCCTCGTGTTCTTCACTGGGCTCTCCAGGGGCCAAGTGCAGTGCATAATTAAGTCAGATGGTTGCAGAGGGGAAGAGATGGGTCATTTTCTCTATGGAGAGGTTTTCTTCTTGGCAAGGTGCAGAATGACACACTTCAGGCAGCAGGAAGATCATTTCCATAAAAGTCGGCAAGGAGGGAGGGAAATCGCACAGTTACTGAAAGACAAACAAAGCCCAAATACCATAAACAGAGTATGGAGTTCCCAACCAGAGGCACAATTATCTCTTACCTCAAACTTGGACAGAACTCAAGAGGGCATTATAAGAGATTTTCTCATGCACATGAGTAATTGCCCCACTCATTAAAATGTTATAGATGAGCCTCACTTGGAAAGCAACAAAGCATGAATTCCAATGCTGGACCTGGAGGAGGCTTAAAGGGGTCCAAGGAGGTCCTAGCAAAGAATTTCAAGGCAGCCCAACAATCTTCTAGGAGACAAAACAGTGGCCACAGCGAGAAGAAAGATGCGAAGAAGAAAAGATACCACCCATCAAACACCAATAGATGCCTGCCATTTCACTACCTTCTATTTAATGAAAACACAAATCCATAAATAAACACGAGGTTATTTATGTCCATTGCAATGAAGGAAAATGCATTTTTCAATCTCACTCAGTGTTTATTTAACCACCTGGGACTCTTTCTTCTTGGACCAAAGTCAATACCTTTCAAAAAGAAAGAGCTGATGGGATCAATAACAATGTAATTTAAGGAAAATGTAATTCCCATGGGATTTAATAGCATGCTGGAAGACCACACTGATATTCTTAACCCATAAGTTTGGGGGTGCCATCTTCTCATCATAGAAGTTTTCATGATATTTTGAGGTTGCTGAGCCACCCAAGAAGGGCACAAACATGAACTTCAAGTCTTAGAAGGTCTATTCCAGTAGCTCGATAGATCATATTGTGAGCTGATCCTGGAATTTAAATAATCAGATTTGAATTTTTAACTTTATGTATCATCCTGAAAGCACTGTGACTTGGTTGATAATAGTAACATTCACCATGATAGGGTAAGAGTAGCATGCATAGAGAGAAACAAAAATTAATGAGTTCAATAGAAGACCTGCTAAAACTGAGACACCCACTGGACATGTCCAGGTGGAGGGCCATCCCAATCCCATAGACAACAAATACCAACATTTCAAAGAGCAGGAACAGAAAAAATACAGTCACAAATTAGAAATGATAATTACTTTCCTCTGCTTTCCTATGTGAATGTGTTACTTGATTCCTGCTTCTTTGCTGTTATATGTGCCATTTGTCATCAGATGTAGTAAGTTTACTCCTTTGTACCACAGCACAAAGACTTTTGAGTTGGAGCAAGCGTCCACCCTGGAAAATTTTAGGCATGTGACACAGACTCACCTTATCCTTAAAGGGCTAAACAAAGTAAATATTATAAAGAGGTAACACATCTCCATGGGATCTGGTGGGGTAAGAGACATCCATTCAGTTACTTTGTATAAAGGACTGATGACTTTTTACCAACAGTGATGACTCAACTGAATATAAACCAAATATACCTATGGCAACCCTCAAAATATGACAGAATGCCCACAAGTGATCGATCCAGATCACAAGTAGTTCTATTTTGTTTTTTATAATGTTTCTTCTGATTTTAAAGTAATAATGTCCATTGTGTCATGTTTGGCAAATGTAAAAAGAACAGCAAGAAAACAAAATTACCTTCAACCAAGCCAGAGATAACTACTTGTAATAATTGGCTGTATTTTCTCCCTGTTGATTTCTACTCGTTATAAACATATGTATTTGGGGGTATATGACACCATTCTGTACATACCATTTATATCGCTTTTTCCCCTTAGCATTATATATTGGGTATTATCCCATGATATTAAATATTTTAATAACATGATTTTTATTGGCTAAACAACACCTTATGATATATCATAACTAATTTAGCCAATTTTTCAGCAATGGAAATTTGGTTTGTTTCCAGTTTTTTGTTAGTACAAATAACAAAACAAAAATCCCCTTTCTTAAATCTGGTTATGCTCCTGTGTTAGTTGGATCCAGACAGGATGGCAGATGCAAGAGGAGTTTATGAAAAGAATATTTATAAAGGCATTGGTGGGTTTAAGGGAAACCAACAAAGATGGTGAGGCAAAAAGGGGTGGAGCCGAGAAACAGTGGGGAAGCCACCACTGACCAGGCTTAAATAAGCAAAGGAAGGGGGTTCTGGAGCTACCAGAACCCAGTTAGATCTGTAGCAGAAGGAAGAGCCACCTGACAGGGGATATGGCCTCCGGTGAGGAAGGCAGCCATTCCCAAACCATGTCTCAGCCGGGAGGGAGCCAGCCTACCCTCTCTTTCCACCTGCTCTCTGACTGTCCTGGCTTGCCAACAGGAGAATCCAGCAAGCAGACAGAGGGCAAAGGAGCTGGGCTGATGTCCACTGAGTTCAACCTCCCTGGACAGAGAGCAGGGTGGAGAAGGTGTTGGACATAATCAAAGAGACAAATAGAGAATACCCAGTTCAACAACTTTGCTTATGCCTTTCTAAGTGAGAGCTGTGAAGGTTTAAAAGACAGACTATGTGGCCCGTACCTCTGGAGTCTCACTGTCTGAGTTCCAGATGGCTGCAGAGCAGCTCAGCTCATCTAAGTCTGTTTGTTCCAGGTCTAGGACTGGGTCAACCCCTCCTCCAAGCCTTATTCTGCTGCAGCCTCCACGGAGACTTCTAACACTTGGTCCCTGAGCTAGTGCTTACTGGGGCAGCCATTATATTAGCACATTCAGGAAGTTCTGGAATTAGGCTGCTCCTAGGCCAATTATACAATGCATCTACAGGGTGATCCCTATCACAATTATTACACAGTTATTAAGCTTAGATGACCAAGCTTCTTGCCTGGGTCCCAATTTTTAGTGCATATTCACTGTTATAGAGTGGAGCCCTTCTCTTAACACTAGCTAGTGGTCAGTGGCCTTGATGCCCTGCCTAATTTTGGCCAGCACCATCTTCCTGGAGGCTGGTCCCTGCTTCCTTTCTAAGCAGTTGGCTGATGTCCTGTCCCCAAATCAACAGACCACCCATAACCATAACTGTACCCATGAACTAGTAAAATCACTACTTGCTACAAACACTTGCTGTTACACTCTGCTACCAGGTTGAATATCTTTGGCTATGAAGTCTAGCCCAGATGGAAGCAAGCGTAAATTATTTTTAGGTAATGTGTTTGGGGTCAGGCTTACAGTCTGGTTATGATTCTAGCCATAGCTCAACACAGCCTGAATCTTCTACCCACTGAGGTTCCATTATGTCTGGTAGTCGATTGTGTAATAACTGGTTAAACCCTAAGGTTTACTAACTGTGAGAAAAGACAGTAAAAATCCAGGTAGTGTGGCTGCTGACTTTTGGCAATGACATCATCTCCTTTCCATGGCCTCTAACCCTCAGGTTCAGCAAATGGGGTTTGAAGGTTCTGCTTTAGGACCTGGCAAGTCATGTGGAAAACTGTCTTCCCCACTGCAGAAAAATACTTCATTTTTCTCGTCTGATCTATAGCAATGAACTCTTTTCCTGGTTCCTTGGCCATGAAATATGCCTCCTGTATTATTATAGGAAGATTTGCCTCATTGGGGTCTACATCCTGATTGCCTTTGAAGTCAGCAACATCAGAAGTTAATTCCAAGCAGGTCCTTTAGGTCCTGTGCATGGTTTGGTGCTTTATAAATTGCATTAGAGGTTAGTTTAAGCTCTTGCAGCCCAACAGACATTATACTGTGTCTATTTCTTTGTCTCTTTATTTCCAACAGTACATGTTCAAGTCCTGTCTTTGTTTTGTCAGGTGGGTCCCATTAAAATCTTGTATTAAACTTTGCCTCTTTTGAAGTCCAGACCTCATCCATCTGTTTTGTTTTTTTAATGATTTTGTTTAGAATTTTTTCAAAGTTAATGGAAATGTCTGAGGGATGGAAAGTCTGGTTAATTGATCTTTCAGTTAACTGAAGGTTATTGTCAACCAATATTTTTAGATTTTTGTGTTTCATTTCATCTCACTTCAAATATTCCTCCTGTTTGTTTCAGCTATCCATCCTCCATTGACCAAATTTCCAAATTTCTCTCTTTCTTAAATCCTATTTTAGTCCCTTCTGCTCCCAAAATTGGGATTAGATGCCCAGAAATTAGATTCCAGGGGGACTGGCTGAGGAAGGGAAACTATAGAAGAGAGGCAAACAAGGAAGAACCCCAGAAAGAACATATGCCCAAACCTGTGAATCACACCTGATAATCATGGACCATATATAAGTGTCAAATCTAAAAGTGTACGACTAAGATTATAAAGAAACAGCAAGAGTTTAAGGCTAAAGACAATGGATCATAGAGAAAGCAAATGGAAATGAGCAAAAAGGATTCCAAAATACTGCTGCCAACATTGATAGGTATTTGACCACCCTTACCAGGATGCTTCTCAAAGGTTAACTTGTACAAACAACATAAAACTCAAGCTTGCTGAATGTACTGAGAAATATCCTTTGCTCACAAATTTTACACAATGCTCTTTACCACCGTATATAATTTATCTAGAAAATGCCAATTCCAGCATTGCTGCTTAAAAAGAAATGTTCAACTATACATAAAAGAAACTTCTGGTAAGTTCCTAAACAGATGAGGCAGTGAAGTAGAACTAGTTCCAGCATTTGAAGGTTGGAGGCATGGGTGGTTATACCCAATTCCTGAAAATAATTTACTGAGTTCAGTGGGACCCCTGAGTCAATACTAAACATGAACCAAAGTATATCCTACCTTAAATTTGGAATGAAGTAATTTAAAAATAGTGCTCGGAAGTTCACATTATCTAGAGGATGCTTAAAGTATTATGAAGGAACTGTCAAGGTGTGGGGGAATGCAAATGAGGGAATGGATATTCAGTTCCAATACCAGAGAGAGAGAGAGAGAGAGACAGGTTTAACCAAAGGAATTTTAAAACCTCAATGTGATCAGAACAGAGATTATCCAGCCACCCAAGGAAAAAAAAATTGAGGGTAGAAAGACAAAAGCAAACTTGATGAAGACATTCAAGATTAACAAGATAAAAGGGAGGGGGGGATGGGTTAAATAGGTGATGGGGATGAAGGAGTGCCCTTTCTGTGATGAGCACCGGGTGATGTATGGAAGTGTGGAATCACTCTATTATACACCTGAAACTAATATAACACTGTGGGTTAACTAACTGGAATTTAAATAAAAACTTTAAAAAAAAGATAAAATGACTGCGAATCCAAATGGAACAGAAGTGTACAACTAACCAATCTGGGACATGTTGGAGGAAAATCCAGATGAAACCAGAATGATTTCCTAAGCACCTTCAGTGCCGAAGAATCAAATGCATATTGAACCTCTGGGTCCTTTGAAGTATATTGGTTGTACTCTGTATTTACGAACTGTCCTTATTTCAGAATGAAGGTTAGGTCATCGTCAACAAATCTTTTTGTCTCCTTCATAAAGCACTGCTCTAAATATCATTTATGTACAGATACTCGAACAGGACACACCTGGCTGTGATCATCAAGATTCTGGTGCTCAGAAAAGAACAAAACCAGATAGAGAACACTTTTTATAATAAGTGTTATTATAAAACACTCTCTTAAGACTCTTATTTTTAAGTTAGTTAAATAAATTCTGTCTCAAGAGGGAAAAATCAAGTGGGATAAACATCCCTTCTTTCAGATCATATGAGCAGTTACATGATCACATTCTCTCCTCTGTTCTTTCTAGATTGCTGGGAAATACAACCAGATGATCTTGGTCTTGACAAATATATGTACCCTGTATTTATCCACAAACTTGAGCACAAGTGTGGTCACATGTTTATGTCCCCAGTTAATTGTTTGAGCTCCATCTGCCCTGGTTAGTACCAGTTCCAGCATCTACCACCATAGGGACCCATACCCATCATTCCCTTTCTTTCCCAGAGATCAACCCCAAGGGATTAGGCAGTCTTTTCATGGAAACACCCAAAAACACTCAAAATCATATTATATTCCCTATTCCTAGACAGCCTTGTAAGGGAGGCTACCTCCTTCTAAGTAATATTTCCCCAATAATTCCAATATCAACCCTTCTAGAGGGACTACTCACAATGACTCACTAGAGAAAAAAATATATAAACTTAATCTCTTGAAAAACCTTCTTTAAACACAACTCTGATTATGTCACTCAGGTTTAAAGGCTTCATCCCAGTTGTCTACAGAATACAGTTCAAGATATTAGCTTGATGTACACACTCCTCTACAGTCCAGTCCCTGTCTATCTTTTCAATGACAGGTTCTGCCTTTCACATATAAGAAATCTTCAGTTCAACCATGCTGAACTTCTTGCAGAGCCTCAGGGAAGGAAAGGCTTTCTCATGCCTCTGTGTTTTTCTGCTTGGTGTTCCTTCTTAATAAAAATGCCTCACCACCACCTTCTACACCCCTACTACCATCTTCTGCTCCTTCTCCAACTGGAAAATATCTATTCATCCTTCATGGCTGAGCTAAACATCAGTTTAGGAAGTGTTTCCTGGTCATCAGAGGCAGAGTCTACATGATATACAACTATTAGACAACTCAGTATCATATTTATTCTACTTACTGTAAGCACCACAAGGTATTAATATTGTGTAACTGAAGCCCAGTGGAATGTCTGATCCAAAGACCATGTTCCATTAGTATTTGGAGAAGTGAAAGGATTCTGAAAATTATGACATATGAAAAAGAAGTGAACAAAGTGGGCCTGAAGAAAACTCAAGGAAGACATCAAAGCTGTTAATAATACAAACAACCGCAGGTAGGTTACTATTTGGGTGTCTGGTATGAGTTAGGCACCCTACTAGCCATTTCAGAAACATCTCATTTAATTCCCTACAAGTCCCCTGTGAAAGACATGTTTAGCATCCTCATCCCCATCTCAGAGAGGTAGAGGAAATACTCAAAATCACAGAGCTTATCAGTTGCATGCCTGGTGTTCAAAGCTGGGTGCCTACTGCCAAAGTCCAGTTCCTTCACACTGTAGCATCCTCTCCCACATCCTGGCTTTAGGGTCACTGGTCTTGGCCTCTTTGTTCTGCTTTGCAATTAGCTAGCTATGTGGTCATAGACAAGTCATTTCCCCTCTACCTGGATCTCTTGACCACTCCTTTCTTAAAACCCTCTCTTACCCTAGAGAGCCAATCTACAACAAGTTTTACTTCTTCTACTTCCTGAATATATCTCAAATCTGACCAGTCCTCTCCATCTCCATTACCAAAACCCTAGTCCTCTCACCTAAACTTGTGCACTAAGTTCTGAATTCATCACTGGTGTCCACAGCCACTCAGTCTGGCCTCTAATCCAAGAATTGTGCTATAGCCAGATTGAGCCTTAAAAACACAAGCTTATCACAGCCCCCCATTTGTCCTTCTAATGAAACCAAATCCTTACCATGGCACACAAGACCCCTGGCCCCCACTCCAGTTTCATCCCACCTCCCTCCCCACTGTTCCCTGAGCTCCAGCCTTTCATTTTCTCAGTCTCCTGCACTCCCTATGCATAGCCTTTGCAGGTGTGGTTCCTCAGCCTGAGAGGCTCCTCCCCCCGCCCCCCATCCACTCTCAACTCTTTTGACCATCTCAGGGATTGCTTCACTGGGGATGCTTTCCCTGACCCCCAGGTTAGATAGGCCCCCGTCACACTTCCTCATTGTCCACTCTTTTTTCCTCCATAGCATGTATCAGTGGGTTGATGAATGACATGCTGCTGTGGTAATATGGCCAGGATCTGTCTGTCTCCCTCACAGGCTGTAACCTCTAAGATGGCAACGTCCGTCCAAGTCCACTTTTGTTCCTGTGTCCCCAGTACATGGTATGGGGCTTGCCAAAGGTTAAGTGCACAATAACAATTTGTTAACTGAATGTTGAATAAAATGTATGTCAGTGTCCTCACCTGAACAAGGAGAAAATTCAACCATGTGATCTCTAAGGTCCCTCCAGCCAGGACAGCCAACTCCTTAGGTCACTATGTTACATTCCTTGTTACTCTGCAAGTCCTAACCAGACCAAGATGGAGGTAGATTTTAGCTCAGGAGAAGAAACTGCTTTCTAATAGGAGGAACAGCCCAGCAATGGAATAATTCCCCACCGAGTAATGGAGCTAATCAATTAACAGTTACTTGACCCTCTGCCAGGGATGCTGATAATTCCTGTGTCCAGTGAGAATGAGAATAAATGACCTCAACATCCCTTTTAACCCAGAGTCTGTGACTTTGTACCTGTGTGAAATAACCAGACCTGATTCTAAATCCCAGGAGATTAAATAGTAAGCTCTTTAAGATTAAATAGTAAAACCATTTAACCAACCAGGTGATTAAATAGTAAGATATTTTATGCAAGATCCTCATATATTAAAATGAGGCTCTTAACCTCACAGGGAATTGACACATTCTATTTTAACATATAGTAAACCACCTTGGGCACTCGGTAAAAATACAAATTTCTCAGACTCCCAATCTATAGATTTTGATTCAGCCAGTCTGGCTATTTTTAATAAGAGCGTCCAGGTGAACCAGGTGAGTTAGAAAATTCTTTCATAATGAAAGAGCCCTGAGATTGAAGTTAGAAGACCAGGGTTCCAACCAGAGTTGATGGCTAATTAGCTCTAGGACTCTGGAGAGCTACGTGATCTGTCTAAATCCCATGACTTTAGCATCATCTTGGAAAGAGGACCAATAGTTTTAAATGGCCTAACATGAGTTCTTAATGATGGCATATACTACACATTGATCCTAATCTCACTACCTCTGCAAAGGATTCTAAAGCCCTTGTCTCAAAAGCTTAGAATGAATCCATTTAATGTTTGGCTTCCTTCAGAGAAGGGAGGCATATTTTACTTCCCTCAAAAATTATGAGAATTTTGGCAAAGATAAACTCAGCTACCTCAGTGACCAACTGTCAAAACAATGTTCGGGATTTCAAAAGCTTCTCCCCACAAATGAGCCTCTCACAACAGATGTGGGATTATAAATGACATCCATCTAAGGTAAAAACCTGCCTTTATTTTCCCTTCCAGTCACTATTTTGTTCAAGAGTCTATCACATTTGGGAAATGCACTTAAGAGGCATTCTTAAAGTAGGAATGCAAGAGCCTATCAAAATCATCTTTTTCTGCTTCTATTCTGGAAATTTGTACATTTTATTCATTGAAAGGGAATAAAAGTTGGCATTTTTCTTGAAAAGCCGAGGCAGTGGGGGGCGCCTGGGTGGCTCAGTCAGTTAAGGGTCCGACTCTTGATTTTGTCTCAGGTCATGATCCCAGGGTTCTGAGATCAAGTCCCACATGGGGCTCTGTGCTCAGTGCAGAGTCCGCTTGTCCCTCTCCCTCTACTCCTCCCCCCTCTTGCATGCACACACACACACACTCTCTCAAATAAATAAATGAAACCCTAAAAAAAAGAAAGAAAGAAAGAAAGAAAGAAAGAAAGAAAGAAAGAAAGAAAGAAAGAAAGAAAGAAAGAAAGAAAGAAAGAAAGAAAGAAAAACCTAGGCACTGGCAATTCAAATCCACTTATCAGAGTCCACAATCTTAGCTAAGTTTCATTCATTCTCTCAAGCCTTCATTGACCTCCAGACAAGTGGCTGGTTACCACAGATGGAGAAGTGATGTTGACATGGTCCTGGCCTTCAAGGAGCTTATACTCTAGCATAGCTTCATTCAATGGAACTTTGTGCAATAACGGAAATATTCAATGTCTGCACTCTCCAACACAGTAGCCGCTAGCCAAATGTAGCTATTGAACATTTGAAATGTGACTGAGGAATGGAAATTTTATTTCATTTTAACTAATGGAGATTTAAAGTTAAAGAGCCACACAGGGCTGATTCTAGAATAAAGACAGATATTAGAAGAAGAAAAAGAAGGAAAGGAGAAAGAAAGAAGAGGAGGAGGAGGAAGAAGATGATGAAGAATAGGGTATGCTGAGTATGATTATCAGTGTATATATAATAAGCTATTGATTATCAATCATGTGATGACTAACTTTTCATTGAAATATTTGAGGGTCGGGGTGAAGGTGTTTAGGAAAAGATGCAGAGTGAAGATTTCATTTGAAGAGTGAGGGGTGTTCACCAGGTAGAAATAGGGAGAAGGAGCCTTTGGAATAGAAGTCACAACTTCATGGAAGCTTGAAAGCACACAGCAAGTTTTTAGGATAATGGTTTGGTTTGGTTGTAGCACCAGAAACTTGGAAAGGGGGGTAGTGAGGAGGGAGGGCTAATCATGGGACATGAGCATGTGGGGCCAAATCACAAAGGGCCTGATGTATATTTCTGAGGAGTCTGGGTTTTGTCCATAAGCAAACATTTCTCTTGGGCATACTCTAAAGCTTTCTGGGGTGGTTAATATACTTGTTGCTTATTTGTTTTCCCAGGGATGGGACAAGAGCTGGTGTTTTCATTGTCTTTAACTTCCTGCTTCAGCTTCATGCTTGTATTTTCTCATTGCACAACATTTTGGGTTTCTATTTTCACAATGTCCCAGAAAAACATAAATAGCAAAGTTAAGTTTAATTCAGCGGCAGTCTCTTTACTCATCACAACTACTTCAACCTAAAGCTTTCCAGGCTACAGATGAGCCTCATTTTTCCAGTAGGCATTATCATGCTTGCAGACCTGCCAGGAGCCACCAAGAAGGCTACAGCTGCTGAAAAATAAACAAGTGCTCCAGCTCTTTGCAATGTGTAGAAATGAAGGAAGTGTATGCATGGTTCAGTCAAAAACAGCACAACTCCAGAAGGACCTGGGAAAGTAAGGGAACAGGGCAACGGTCTAGGATCCACAGAAGCACTGAGGACAGATAGTCACTGTTAGTATAAAGTCCTTTCCTTTTAGAGCAGCACTGAAACACTGTTACTTATTAATTACAAAAAAAAGAAAACCACCCCTTATTAAGTATCAACTCTGTGTCAAAGTAGTATGCTGAGCACTCTGTCTACAGTATCCTACGTAGTCCTCATAACCCTCTGTAAGGGAAGTCTCCTTGTCCCTTGCTCACATACAGGTAAGGTGAAGCTCAGAGACACTAGAGCACGTTATTCGCCCACAGTCACAGAGCTAGTGAGCAACAGTGTCAGGCTCAAACCCAGGGGAGGCCATGTGAGACTTGTGCTCCTGACAGGCGCTGCTGTAACCTAACTGGTGTGGCAAGTCAAGCTGCTGGCATTCCCACCTCCTCCACTCACTCTGCCTGGTGATCGTGGCTAAATCCCTCAACACTTCAGCCTCTGTTACCCAGCCCATATCATGGGGATAATGAGATCATTGCTCCAATTCTTAAAGGGAGAAAAAAAAAAAGTTTTGAAAATTTACTTTTAAGTGGGAGGTATTTGGAAGTCACTCCATCATCAAACCAACACATGCCAAGCACCTACAATTTAACAAAGCCCTCAGCCAAGACCTACGGGTATTAAAAGAATATTAAGACCTCAAGAGACTTTCCATTTAGCAGCTAAAAATTACAATGTTTATAACATGCCACTCACCCAGACAGGAATAATACTCATTCCCAGACTTCAGGAAAGCGGGAAGGGGTACTCCTCCGGGTTGCGCACTCCAGGCACTGGGATCTTTAAGGTTTTAGGCAGAGGAGCATAACAAGTCCAGGGACCTATATACCTGTGCCCTCCATTTAACCTCCTTGCTAAGTTAATCACACTCTCCAATCTTTCTGCAAAGCATATGGACAGACACCCAAAGCACACAGAACAGACAGCAGGTTACTCCCCCAAACACTCCGCCAGTCTGCTGTCGGCTTACCAAGAGTCATTTGGGTTTGCATCCAAGTGTGTTTATGCCAACTGTACTTACCAGTAAAATGACATAATTTAATTATTTTTGGAATCTAATAAAATATGAATACATAAAGAGTTGCTTTTATGAAAAATAATTTGAATACCTTGAAAAGACTCAATAAGGATGAGTCACTAAGTAAATGGCTTTGGAAATAGGTGTTGGTGAGATGACAATAATTGGGGTAAAAATCATAAAAGTCTAGAAAGATTTTATGCCTAAGTTGCTTCACAAATGTTTTTAAGTTCTTTCTCCACATTGAAGAAAGCAGAAGTGCAACTGTAGATTGTGCATCATGGCTGTGGTTTATGAAGGACAAATGACTAGTCAGTGAACCATCCCCCCTCAAAAAAGAACTCTGGCCTAACATCAAAAGATTGGCAAAGGCATGTACATATATGTCATCTACGTTAAAATAAAATGTTTATGGTATACATGTATCATCTTATCCCTGCTTTAACCGACTTTTCAAAAACACCAACCCACTGCTGGTTTCAATCGTATCTGATAAGAGGACTTCTACTGTATTACAAGAGCAGAATTGTTTTGTTTTGTTTTTAGGTTATAATTTTATGAAGATCGCAAGGTATTTGTGAGTATGGCCAAGCCTGTGCTCTGAAATGAGCTACATTTGGTTGCTGTATTATGGGACATATAATAGGTCCCCAAGGCCCTTGCATAGGCCTGGAGAGAACCCCACCCAGACTGGCTGCAGGGACATCACAATGTCTAGATTGCTGAGCCCTGCAGGTGTAGATGCTCTTCCATGTCAGCTCTTTGGCTGACACTGATTGTGCCTCTCACATGATTTGACCTAGGTTGGAGGAGTCTTTTTAATCTCTGGGACTCTCATTTCTAAGTCTTACTGCTAATACTCTTGATCAAATTATTGAGTCTTTACAATTGATTTCTATGATGGCAGCAGTTCCCTCTAAACTGCTGTAAAAAAAAAAAAAATGCTGGCAGCAGGTCTCACTCCAAAGTGGCCCCTAATGAGCAATGAATGAACTCTTTCTACTTGGCAAATATTAAACTATTCCACAGATTTTCATATCCACATATATCTAAGGACTACGTTACTGGTTACTTTCTAAGCTATGGAAGATTACTAAAATTGAGTTTAAAATTTTAATACATTGCTAAAATGTACTGAACTCTTCAATTCAGTGGTCACCAAAGAAGTCTGGCTATTTCTACCAAACACAAAACTCTTACTGTATGTGTACAATCCCCAATGGCTGGAATTCCAGCAATTTTCAGAAAGAATGCATTGTTCCCGGTGCTTTATCATTGGGGCCTAAGGTTAAATATGGTCTTGAGCTGCCTCTGCTCTTGTTTTAACTAACAGATGTATAGAACTGCTATTAGGTTTTATTCCTGCTACTTGGTTCTTGAGAAACCAACTGCGCTGTTACCATTTTGACTATTTCTATCAAGTTTTTACTGTTGATGTCAAGCCAAGTTTTGAGAACCACTGCTCAGCTTGTTAATCAGAATGGCTGGGTGAAACTAAAGCCAGCTCTGTGTCTCTCTGACCTGAGAATTCTTTATTCTTGTTCCTTAGAGCCGCTACCATCTCTCTGCCCTTATCTGTGCTTTCCACACTGTGGATTTTATGGGAGCTGAATCCCCTTTTGCCTCCTACTCAGAGGCCAAATTGAAAAAGATCCCTATTTACAGCTCCGTAATATTTCCTGGGTCACACCATTACACTTAATAATGCCATGCCCTGTATTTCATGGTCCATGTGTATATAAACAAAAATTGCAATACCCTGCGAAATATGAAATTGGGATTAATTTTACTATTATCTTTTTATAGATAGATTTCCTTACTGAGACAACACACTCAACAACACTCTAACCCTTGAGCTGAGGGAGACACCCACTAAACTACCAGATTTGATCATTTAATTCTCCTGCTACAAACAGAAATAGATAAATTAAGTAATGTATCTTACATATATATCTGCTATAAACAGAGTAAGGTTTTGTTTTGTTCAGTATGCATCCATCCATGATGTAAACCCAACCAAATAGTCTCACCTTACTTTACCCCCACTCCCTTTTATAGTCTTTATTTTAATAAAATTGAACTCCTCCTAGCACCTGATTTTAAGATGTCCTGCCTTGCTTTTGGTGACCTGTCTGACAGTCCTTTCCCCTGTTGTGTATGGGCTCCCATCCTACCAAAGTTAGTCCTAAGGCTGCCTCCTATAAGAAACTCATCCAAATTATTGTAAGCAGGAAGCAGTCTGTCTCGCCAAGTCCCAGTGATGCATCCCCGATGAGTCCCTTAAACTGTGCACTTTCAGCCTGGCATCTCAATGAATTGCATCTGCCCTTGGGAGCTCAAGCTTCTTTTTTTCTCCCCCCAAGTTTTCATTTAAATTTCAGTTAGTTAACATACAAATATCTTTGTTCCTTTTTATTCATTTTATTTTTTAAGTAAGCTCTACACCCAACGTGGGGCTTAAATTCTCAACCCTGAGATTAAGAGTTGCATGCTCTATCGACTGAGCCAGTCAGGTGCCCCACCCCCCATCCCCCACCCACCCCCCAAGAAGCTTCTTGATGACAGGATTTGTGTGGTGTTCAACTTCTTATACTCCCACTCTCGTATCTGCCACTGGGCCTTGCAGATAGTAAGCAGTCAGTAAATGAGAAGATGAATGAAATATGTGACTGAATGAATGAATGAATGAATGAATCCAACAAATGTCTAACCAATGGTTCTCTCCTACTATAGCTTCATTTCTTGACCTTTATTCTTAAATGAACTGGCCTTGCTAAGAGTATCCTAGGCTGGGCTCAGCAGATTAGCAGGGACCCTCTCTCCTGCTTTTGAGGCAGAAGAGTACAGTCTAGTTGCAGGGGCAGAGCTAGAACACAAAAATTGTACCAAGGAAATCCTTCCCACCTACACCTGCAAAGGAAGGCAGGATTTTACCCTACCAAGGCCCTTACCTTCACACAGATGACCATATAATCTGTATTCCAAATTTTTGAGAGTGAAAAAATAAACATTTATTAATGATTATTATTGGACAGTAGGTATGACCCAGGACCATCCCAAGCAAAAAAGACAAAAGATCACCCCACCCCTGGATATGTTTCATCACCTATCAAGTTGGGATAATAATGCTAACTCAGAATTTTCCACAAGATGAAACATGACCATGGAAGTGAAGCACCCAGGGTGACATCTGACACGCCAACGGCAGTCAACAAAGAACTGTTCCCTCCCCTCACTGTTCAAGAAAAGCACTTTATCTTGCACAACACTTTTTATGTTCACTGACCGGTGTAATCCACTCAATGAACCTATGTGGTAACCAAGGTAGACACCATCTTCTCCTTTTACTGAGAAGCATACCAACCCACAAGTCAAACGAGTCTCCACTAGAAGCTCAGGTCATTCATGATGGAGCCAGGACTCAAACGCAGGCACATCCATCTCCAAACTGAAAGTCTTTCTACTGCAACACCCAGGCTTTATGAGCTTCACAGATAAGGCTTTAAATCTGACCGGACACCTTGGGACATGTGGCTGAAATCATGGGACAGTGGGAAGAGTGCTCGGAAAAGGACAATTGGAAGTCCACACTCTTCTCAGTCCTAGGGGAGAGAGAGATTCCAGCCTGAAAACACCAGTTTCATCTGCCTTGTCCTTTCCAGAAGGAGACAATTTCCTGGCTCTGTCATAAGCAGTTTCATGCTACATCTCAGAGGTGGCTGCATTTCAGTAGAGGGTGGGAAGAGAGCCGGAATACACTGCAATGGTCTAAACAGATTAGTAGCCCAAGATTGATCAGCGAATGGTAACGATCCAGCAGGAGGCAGTTTTCTGGTAGGTTTGACAAGCATGCAAAAACATCAGTTATGTGTAAACATCCATAAGCAACCTGGCTAAAGACCAACTACCCACTTCTGTTCCCAAATGAGACCCAACAATTAGAAAAGCCAGGCATTATCCCTTCTGTTCATGCTTCACTTCCAAAAGACAAATGGTGATTTGTCTAACTCATACATTATTCCTTATCTTTATGTTCTTATGTGAAAGTGTTGTCTGATCTTGATTCCTCTATGAGTGATGCAAAACTTATTAAAGTCCGACCCAATTTATCAATGAATATTTCCTACTTCACAGAGAATATGAAAGGCTTTCAGCACAAGTACCATATGCCCCTCCTCCTCTAAATTTAAGAGTACTCATGCTTTCTTATTTCCTTTGCTCACATTCTTTCTCCTTACCTCCAAAGCTAGTCCATCGCCCTGTGGACTGGATTTCTTCCCCCTCATCTTCTTCCAAGACTGTGCTCTATCAGCCATCCATTCCCTCTAATACCTGTTCTCAATTACCTCCACTCTGGCTTCTTCCCCTAAGCCTACAAAGAAGTGTAAATTCTAAATATCCTTAAAAACAAACAAACTCTTAATTTCTCCTTCCAATTCCCACCTTACTTCCTGGGTTTTCCCTTCACCAAATATACTGACAGTGTAACCTATCCTAGCTGTCTCTACTACCTCAATTCTCATTCGTCTTCAAAGCATTACAATATGGCTACCCTAAAGACTCCACTGAAACAACACCATTGAAACACAGCTTGGCAATAAAAACTAATACCTCATTAGCTGCATGATTAAATTTGTCAAATACAATACTCTTCTTTTTCTCCTTCCCCCAGCATTGCAGCCAGAACTTGGGGGCTATCCTCAGGGTGTTCTCATCACCCCCAACAGCCAATCAATCACAAATCTTATATGAAAAGAACCCTACAAGGAGAATGAAAGAGTCTGAGTCCCAGCCTAGGACTTCCTACCAATTTATTTTATGATTTTCTATTAGCCACTCTCATATCCAAGCCTCAGCATCCTCAACTGTACAACTGAGAATTAAAAGTGAGGGAGCTCAACCCTTCCTTTGGGTACAATCCACCTAAGCCATTGCCTTCCAGGCCCTATTTGCCTATTGAGTGCCCAAGGATTGGTTACTTTAGAGTCTCATTCCCCTCCAAACATCGTTCATCTCACCTGTCCCTACAATTCTTTTCAATTACTGATAGCACAGCTAAATATCTATCGTGCTCCCCACAGCCCCGGTTCTGAATGTTCCCAATTGGCAGAGAACTGGGGTTTCCATTTCATCAAAGCCTGTTTTCTTTAACAATTCAATTATCATTGCATTACTGAGACCTTGTTCTGCTATGGACGAGTGAAATCATAACATTGAGCAGTTTCCCGATGAAGAGCCCAAAAAACGCAAAGGAAGTAATATCTGATGACATCCAGTGATTGAGAAGAAACTAAGCAACTTTAGAAACTACATTCAGTCGAGACCTGGCACCAAGCTGCAACTGAACCAAGGTCCAGGTTTCTAGCCACTCATCTTCTTACCTACCTAGAAGGAGGAGAAACGGCCAACACAGGATTAGCTCCATTTAAATCAGCTTGCATTCATCACAGCACACACTGGGCTTGGTGTCAGGCACTGTGCTTGAGGAATATAAAAATGAAGATACAATCCTTGTCACCAGAGCCCTTATAGTCAAAGAAACAACAATCCATCTTTTCTTCTGGAAGATGGTAACAAGAATTAGTGTGTTGGAACAACAAGGATTTTGGTCTCAATCAGACCTGCTTCTAAATTCTGATAACTGCATTACTTAGTCATGGGCATTGAGGCAAGTTAATCAACTCCTCTAAGCCTCACTTTTGCCATCTGTAAAATGGGTTTAATATCTTATAGACTTGCTAAGAGGGTTAGAGTTAACATTAAAAAACTTAGCATGCTGCTTGGCACATGGCAAGCACTATGAAAATGATAATAATTAACAGTACTAGTGGGAAAGTAGTCATTTGCTAGACATATGAGATTAAACAAAGTACTTTGCCTCTCCGCCCCTCAGCATGTTTACCTTAAAAAGGAGCTAATAGAACCCAGCTCACAGAATTCTGAGCAGGCCAAATTATATAATGCACATAAAATTATTTGATAAGCCGTCCAATACCCAGGCCCTATACAGTGCTATTACTGATGACAAAAATAGGGTAAGGAATAAGAACATTCTAATCTCACAGACCCATGTGTCATTTTCTCTTCTAGCAAAAGTTTATTTTCATTTTTAAACAAACATTCATACGCTACTTAACATGTGCTAGTTATTGCCCCAGCTTTATAACAGCAATCTCTCTGGTCTTCATAACAAAACATTTTAAGATGGGGACACAGAGGCTTAAAGAAGCTACGTAATTCACCCAGGGTTGTATGGATGGTGGCTGCTCTTATATACCATGCTTTACTGACTGAATTCTCTCTAAAACCTACATTGTGCCTATAGTGACATATCCAAATTTGGGGCTCCTAAGCAAATCTCCCCCAAAGGATCCAAAAGCTAGCTACAAGGTCCTGTTCTGTGCCTCAGTTTCCTTCCCTATAAAAATCACAGAGAAGTGCTAGATGGTTCTGACTATGGTACGTGGGTTTTTGAAGAATAAATCACACAAACCAATAATATTTCCAACTAGCTTCATTATTTTAATGAAGAAGTTTCCTACACATTTCCCTGTTAACTGCTATTAATTTTTATAAACCACTTGGTCGGAATAGAGAGCATTTTGACAAGTGCAATGATGATCAACAAAAGGCAAAGGGCATAAGTTCCATTAGTGTCAATAAAGAACACAATAAAAATAGGTATATGAAGGCAGCTGGGTGATGCAGGAGGCTCACCTTCATCATCCCCACTGGTGGGAAGAGTTTCCCCAGCCTTCAAGTCTCCACAAAGCTGTTGGTAATAGTACCTGACTGAGCTGCCCTTCAAGAAGTTCCCACTGGCATTCCTATACATGGGTTGAGACCCACTATGGCCCTCTCTACTGTTTGGGGGACTCTGGCTCCTGTCTGCCTGCTCACCTGTACGGGGAATTGGCAAAAGGAGCGCACCTTCTCTGTACCTACCCCAAGTCTGGGGGAGGGGAAGGTCAATTCCTAGGTGCGTCAGTCTTACTTGAAGTCTCTTCCTGAGGTAGGTAGGGAACGAGTCCTAGTTTGTAGCTGAGGAAACCAAGCATCCTCAGAATGGAGTGACCAAGAAGATGGACCAGCAAGGCATGGTGGAAAAATACAGTCTGGTCCTCAAACAGATCAGGACCAAATTCTGCCTGAACTTTGGCTGAGAGTAGGAACTTAAGAGAGGTGACTTGTGAAGGTAACCTCCATGAATCTGGGTCCTTACTTTAAAAATATAATGAATATCAGCCTCCTCACAGGGTTGCTGTCAAGGCTGAAATAAGAGAATGTATACGAAAGCCCTAGCATTGTATCCAACACATAATAAGCCCCACAAAAAATGTTATTCTCCTTCTTAATCCTTTCCTCAAATCGTGCCATTTGGGGGAACAGTTGAAGAAGTATAAGGGCTTTCCAGTCTAGAAAAATGAAGCCTCAGAAAAGAACAGAAAGATGGTGAGCAGAGGAGAGAAGAGAAGAATTGTTTAAGGTAGTCCTCAAAAGACAACTAAAATTATATGGATAAAAGTTCTGGGTCGGGGGATCAGGTTAAGTATGGGGGTGGTATAAAAGTTGACTCATCACTGTAGCAAACTTCCTGGCATTCAGCTGCTCTGCAAGTTTTCTGAGAAAAATCATTCTTCATCTACAAGTTATGACCTTATGAATAATTTTGTTCATTAGCATGAACAGAAAAATCTGATCATTCCAAAAGGACAACTCAAAACTCTTCTGCAAGCATAACAGGCTCTAAGAATCAATGCAGAGGCACAGGATAAGCCTGCAGATAGTCTTTTTCCCAAATACCTCACAAGGGCTTGTTCTAATTAAAGGGCATGCTTTTACCTTTCGAGAGAGACAAAGATCTCCAGGAATCTGTGTAGAGTCTAGAGTCTTCCCTTTATCCCCAGGACTGGCACACCCAGGGGCCTATTAAATGATGAATGAATAAAGGAGGTGAATAGCTAAGTGAATGGTCACTAGTTTCTGCCCCTGGTGACATGTGTTCTGTGCAGGCTGCTTCTGTCCATTTTCAAAACCACTTGCAAGCTTCCTTGGCAAAGATGCCAGTCACTTCCCAAAATCTGTTCTCCTCCCATCTCCTTAGTAACAAAACCCTGAATTCCTGAACTTATTCAGAGAGACCACATACCCAGTTAAAGAAGTCTATTCCCCAGCCTCCCTTAAAGGGAGGTATGGCCTTGTGACTAAGGCTGACCAATAAAATTTAAGAACCGTGTGGTACTTCCAGCAAGTTTCCTTAAAAGGAAGAGGAAAGGTCCTTCTTCTGTCCTCCCTCCCTCCCACTTTTGGAATGTAGAGGTAGAGTTCCAGTCACCATCTTGGACTGCCGATACAAGACTTGGGATTACAAAGGTTATAAGCCGGACCAGTCCAAGCTCCTGATGATTTTTGGGGCTGCCAAACCAGCTCTGGGCAACCTACTCCCAGACTTCATTTACACAAAAAAATAAACTCTTGGATGTTTGAGATACTTTATAGGGTCTCTACTAATTCTAAGGGATCCAGCTCCTAAAGCCCATTCTGGTTTTTCTGGTTGTAACAACCAAATCCCCCATGACTCACAGTGCTGCCTCTAACTCGTAAGTCTGGATAAACAGACAACCTTCCCATGAATAATTAGTAGCTTGATACCTTAATCACAAAGCTGATGCTTTCTGCAAGGCCATCTTTTGACTTTATGGCTTTTTAAATATTTTTCTCTACAAAGCCTACCCATTAACCCTCTTCTGACCCCTATTCAAGGGCTGCTTTTCACTTTCAGAACACAACTCAGCAAGGTGTCTGCCATCTCATTCCAGTCAGCTCCAGTTCAAATCCCCTCCCCTCCATATTTACCCACCTCAGCCCCTGTTTCCAGTTGGAAAATCTCACAAATAGCCAGTTCACACTTGCTTCTGATCCTGCCCCCCCCCAAATTCCACAGTTCTTGGATGGACAGTCATCATGACAGTGACTCAATACAAACTCAAAAGCAAACTTCTACTGCCATAGGACCAAACTTGATGGGAATTTGGGGTGTTGGCCTGACATACCAACCCCAGGAACGTGACTTTTTACTCAGGCCTAATCACTAACATCACACACAAGACACCAAAATAATGTTATGATGTTCCCAGCTATTTATGGCGAGGTGTAATTAAGTGACATTTCAGAAAATGTCTGTCCCACATCTTGGTGCTTGACTTTGTTTTTAAACTGAAGCTGCAGAAGACATTTCACATACGGGGCAGCTCACATGCCTGCAGATCCCTACATGGTTTGTGGGTCTGACTTTTCACTTGAGTATAAATCCATATAAGGTCTTCTTGGCTTTCTAAAAGTCAGAAAACTGTCTTATTCATGGAATCTCTAAAGACTAATTCTGGCTCTAGTTACCACATTCTGTCTGGTATGTGTGTACCTGTCTGTTGGCTTCCCTCAACTCTGTTCCCACCCACCGCTCTGCCAGCCCAACCCCAACCCCACAGTCCCAGACCATAAGAGCCCTCAGGGAAGGAACACTCCTTTTTCCGTCTCTATGATGTGTGCATAGTAGGCGTTCAACTCACATTATTTATTTATTTAAATGATTCATGTTCTTTACTTTGGAAAGAATATAAAGATTAAAAGGTCAACCTAATTATAAGATTACATATACCATAGTATTATTACATATATAAATATAAAATTAATCTAAGGTGCTAGGAAACCTCTGACATAAATCTTCCAGAAAATCCCACCTCATTTTAGGAAAGAATACACACACACAAATCCACCCATAAATTTCATTTTATCTTTTTTTTAAGCATTTTCCCTTTCATAAACTCATTTTTGCTTCCTTAATTCTTATCACTAGAAATGTGAAGGTCAAGCTACAGTCAAACAAGAAGGAGTCCCTTTCCTGGAAAGGGCAGGAGGGCACCAGGGATAAGGGACGACAAATGATTTTGCGTCGCGCTCAGTTCAGGCCCCGTCCTTATGAGTTAATGAAGGAGGTTTTGATTCAGGACTTTTAAAAACGAGTGGGAACTCAAGAGAAAGGAACCTCATCCTCATCCTATAAAATAAATTGTGCACAGTTCATTATGTCCTTAAGCATAAATACCAGAAAACAAGTTGCAAATAATTTACCAGTCAAGCCACACCATGGTTCTAGCATTAACTATCAATCCCTCCTTATTAGAAAATTTAGGAAGCCCTTAATTAGCCCTGGCTTTGCTTCTCCACTTCTGTTGAGTCCTGTGTCTTTTCATCTGCTGACCCTCCTCTTTGCCCCACGCTTATATACTTCCAGATACTCGGCCTCCTTATAGTAGAGCCAACAGAAGTCTTGTAGAGAAGTCTGTCTCCTGTCTGCAGTTGTATGCAGCTCAGTCTCTCTCTCTTTCCCTCTGTCTTTTTTTAATAACTCAGTAATTCTGCCGTAGCATTTTCTGGGCTCCTCTATATCAAATGTTTGGAAATGTCTCCAGGCAGTAAACTGGGACATTCACAGGGCTCACCTCGTTTGTTTCTCAGCTCCTAGGGATCAAAGATACTTCACTGCCTAATGTCTGGTGTCTTGAAACTGTTGTTTCATAGAGCATGGTTAGGGAGGGTTACTTCAGGGAGGATGTATCTAGTCCTTTTACTCCACCGTGGTGAGAAGCAGAAGCCCTGTGCTCACTTTTAAAATAAAATCCCAGACAAGATAAAACTAAACAAATAAACTAGATGTTTGATTGACTGACAGACAGACAAGCAGAATGAAAGAACTGAGGTCAGATAAACTTGCCAAGATATCCTTAGAACATATTTTGATATTAATTTGGGCAAATAATTACTAAGTCACTTTTTGCTTGAAAGCAACTTCCTCCTTAAATACAACAAAGCATCAATTGTTTTAACAAAGTAAACCATCCTTAAGTTTGTTGTCTTCCACTTGACAGCTAACACTCAACCAACTTTTCCAACCTAAGTAAGTCACGAACATCCTCACCAAGACCAAAATATACTCGCAACCACTCTGTGGTAGTCTCACCTAATCCTCCTCCTCCTCCTCATTCTTTCAGGTGTTTTTGTGCCTCTCCTGGGTGTTCCCCTTCCTTGGCAGAGAATAACCACTTCTAAGACTGATTGTAAGGGTGAGTTTTGTGCTTCTTGGTTTGGGTTTTGATTTTCCTTTCAGGTTTTCACTTGGAAAATATTTTTTATTGTCCTACCTTTGCTTGTGTTCTGGCTTTATTTGAACAGTAATGATGTGTTCTTAGCTGTATTACTATAAAGTCTCTCTTATGCAGAGGAGTGGAAATGTCACCCATTCTATTGATCCTATCATCTCAGCTCTCTTCTCCTGTGCCCCACTCCTTAGGAGGTCTTATACTTCTTCCTTCTCCAGCAAACTGTCCTCATCCACCTCTGGTTGATTTCTGAATTCCTTGGCTCTAGGATGACTCAGGAAATCTCTATATTCCCAAGTGGGCAAATGGGCTCAAAAGGAGTAGAGAAGGGGGGACAGGGGAGTAGAACTATACCAAAAGGCTGGGCCTTTGCTGGTCTACTCTGAGTCACTCAAAGTTCACCATTTAAATTAGTCTGTAATCCTAATTATTTCTTTTTCCTGTCCACTGCCGCACTGACCCTTGCAAATGCTAAAGACACAGGAAATATGTTTTACCTTCGAGACCAAAGACAGCTCTTCAAAATGCCTTCAAGTCTTCTAGGTAAGAGGGTTATATTACTCTCCAGCTTTTGAAGGAAAAAGATTTAACGGAATGGCCACCTGTCCTGGTTTGCCTGGGACTGAAGGAGGTTGCCCAGGACTGAAAAGGTATCTGCTGTGCTGTGGGACTTTTAGTTTTTGTTTGTTTGTTTGTTTGTTTGTTTGTTTTATTTGAGAGAGAGAGAGGGAGAGAGAGAATGAGAAACAGCATGAGAGGGGAGAGGGTCAGAGGGAGAAGCAGGCTCCCCGCTGAGCCGGGAGCCCGATGTGGGACTCGATCCCAGGACTCCGGGACCATGACCTGAGCCGAAGGCAGTCGCTTAACCGACTGAGCCACCCAGGCGCCCGGGACTTTTAGTTTTAAAACTACACAGTCCCACATAAATGAGGATGTTAGTCTATCTGGCACTTTCGGGTTGAAAGCCATGTCACTTCTGGTTCACCCTAACAACTATCCCCAGCCATGAGATGACTTAAAAAGATGATCAATGCAAAAGCATTGAACAATCATGTGCAAGAGTAAATATCTCCAATCACTGATTCTCCAAGTATTGCCAATTCAATGCACAATATGGCAATTTGGCAAATATTCTAGGTGCTTTTAAACATATTTATCTGTTTTTGAAATGTTCCACATTTTCAAAAATAGTTTCCTGCTCTATTTATTTATATTTCATTTTTTAAGATTTTTATTTATTTACTTGAGAGAGAGAGAGCACAAGTGGGAGAGGCCAAGGGAGAGAGAGAGGGAATCCCAAGCAGACTCCGTACTGAGCGTGGAGCCTGACGGGGGGCTCAATCTCATGACCCTGAGATCATGACCTGATCTGAAATCAAGAGTCTGACACCTACCCAACAGAGCCACCCAGGCATCCCTATTTCTATTTCCATTTTAAGTATTACACCTTTCCCTCCATGATTTTAAGAAATTGTGGAGTCACTTTAATGGCCAATGTGATGGAACACTTAAAAAATTATTGTCTGAATTATAAACATTTTTTGCTTTATACTAAAAATAACATAAATCCCTTGTGGAGAAAAATACCAACATGTACATGTTACTTGGAGAAATGTTTTGTTTTGTTTTGTTTTTTTAAAGATTTTATTTATTTATTTGAGAGAGAGAGAGAATGAGAGAGAGCACATGAGAGGGGGGAGGGTCAGAGGGAGAAGCAGACTCCCTGCCAAGCAGGGAGCCCGATGCGGGACTCGATCCAGGGACTCCAGGATCATGACTTGAGCCGAAGGCAGTCACTTAACCAACTGAGCCACCCAGGCGCCCCTGGAGAAATGTTTATATGCCTCTATGTACATGTGTGTAGATGTTAGTGGTTTTCTAAATAACACATATGTGCTTGTTGGTATTCTTCTCCAGAAAGGATTTATGTTTGGCAATGACTTTATTTTTGTGGACAGTATAAAGGACATTTAATTTATTTCAGTTAATTTCCTATTTTTGCCCCTTAGGTTCTTCCAACCAATCCTCTATTACTGGTTATTTAATTTTTCCAATGAATCACCTATTATCAGACATACAGGTTATTTCAGTTCTTCTTTGTGACAAACAGGGAAGCACAGGAAATACAAAATACCCTCATTATGCACCAATATTAGACTTATTTGAAAAAAGAAGACTGTAAAATTTTCATTTCTTATTATATCATCATTTCAGCCACATCACTGTACTGGCCAATTCTTCTTCATCAAACTGCTTTGGCCAAAATGTTTTCAGCAAAAAAATCACCCAGAATCCTGAAGTATGAGTTACACACTCATTTTGAGGAGAAAACCAGAGGCCAGGATAAAGGGCTTGGAGAGGGAAAGAATAGGGATGTGCTGAGATGATTGTTACTTTAAAGCCATCTGAATTTACTGTAGGCATTCTCAAGGGTGTGAGGGACCATGGCCATTACAGAGAAGTCCCCACAATCTCACTTCCGTCTCCCTATACCTCCCTTTCCAGACAGCATCCCAGATACAAACGGATACCATTATGTCCCCCAATATCCTATAGACTTAGAACATTTACTTCTGGTTTTTATGTTCAAAGTTTATAAATCCCAAACATTCTCCTTTATATTGTAGTGCCCATTCAACCAGTTACAAAGCTCTTGGCTCCCTGTTACCCTGACTCGAACTGGCCCAAGCAATATGGAAATTGGCTATTTCACATAACAAAGTCCAGAAGTCATGCAGACTTCTGGGTTCCTTGATTCAAGGACAAATCTGTACCATCAAGAGCTTCCTTCCATCTCCTCACTCCGCAGCCTCAGCCTATCAGTTTTGTGCAGAGATGGCCTGTTCGTGTGGTCGAAAAATGGCCACCACTGCCACCAGGCACATTTCCATGTTCATGCTCAAGGAAAGAGATGGAGAGGGCTGCCCTCCCAGCCATGAAATATAAGGCTTCCATTTAGTCTGATGTGGCCAATTTAGGACATACATCCTACCTAGAATCCATAACAGCTGCCAGGAAAACGCTGTGTGCTGACAGACCTAGATGCAGAGTAAATAAATTTTACCCCCTAAGCTGGGAAAGTGGTATCTGAATAAAATCAGGGTTCTCTTAGGAAAAATCAAAAGGAGGGAACCAACTAGATCTAATACACCAGTGCTGCATTTTCCTTATATGATCCCTTCATTCCCCTTGATTAAATTGCCCCATCAGCTGCTGCCTCTCCACCTCTCTGGGTTTTGTAATTGAATTACAGTACGGTGGTGAAGAACTCTAGAATCCCAAGGTCATGGTTCACCCTCGAGCTCTGTGACTTTCTTGCTTTGTGAAGAAGCTTTATAAGCTTTAGGACATTATTTGATCTCTGTGTGCTTATTCCCACTACTGTAAAATGGGATGATCATGACTGCTATTTCGTGGAGCTGTTATATAGATTCCATAAGAAAGTCCATGCAGTACCTTACGTAGAGTGATGGCATAGCGAATGTTAGCTTTTCTTATTAATATCGGTAAGCTAATTAGATGTAAACTGTCCATCCTTCCAGTGGTCCTCAGAGCCTGGTCCCTGAACGAGCAGCATCAGTATTACCTCGCAACTTAGAAATGCAAGAGTTCAGGACTCGCAGCGGACCAACTGCTTCAGAAACTCTGGGTGTGGGGCCCAGCAGCTGGGTTTTAACAAGCTCTCCTGGTGATTACGAAGCACACTCAAGTCTGAGAACCATGGCTCTACGTCATCGCTACCTCCAGCCAAACTACACCCTTCACAAAAAGTGCTTCCTAATCATTAGTCAATAAATCTTTACTTTTGGTTTTCCCTCTCCCTCCTACACTCCTTCCACTATCTCTCTGCCTTCGAGGCTCAGCCCAAATGTTACCTTACCCTGGTGTTACCTCTGCCTGGAATGCTCTTCCTTTAAACCTTGCTGGGCTGAGTCCTTCTCATTTCTGAGGCCTCCGATCAAATGGCACCTCTTTAGAGAAACTTTCCCAGACCACTGAGCCTAGAGTAGCCTGAGGCTCTCTCCACTTCATCACACCGTTCTGTTGTTTCCATAGCACTTACTGCTATCTGAATTTGTTATTTGTTTATTTGTTAATTAAGTGGCCTCTACTCACAGACTAAAGAGCAGTAAAGGCAGGGGTCTTCTCTACTCACCGCGACATAGATCCTTAGCACCTAACAGAGTACCTGGAAAGTAGTAGGCACTCAGTAAATATTTGTCGCATGAAAGAAGAAATGAAATGATAGAGAGCTTTTTGTAACACCAACATAAGGGCTGAGCTATGTCAGGGCTCTCACATGATTCAAGTCATCATATTATGAAGCTAACCAGTAGACACAGAAGTCGCTGTTCTGAGGTCAAAGAATTACAGCTCCCACATGGTACAGAGGGCAGGAGGTCACCGGTTCCTTCCCTTCTCCATGAAAGCAGGTAGAAAACTGGCCAGACAGTTGTATTCATTTTTATCTGTAAAGCTAGTCAAGCCTTTCCTCATGGTCTTGGTGGTTTATTTGTTTGATTACCCTGACAACGGAGAAAGTTCTGCCTCCACATTAAGCCCTATTTCCTGACATCCTGATGTTTCTGGAGATGGAGAGCAATTTGTCCACCTCTACCTCATAATAACCCCTTGCGGCTGTAAAGCGAGTAATGAAATCAATCCTCAGCTTTCTCTTTTCCAAAATGAGTGACTCCAACTCCCTTCAGAGCTCCTCCCAGGGCCCATTTAAAAATGTCTGGTGCTTTTCTGTGGAGCCTCTCCAGATTTCTTCCATTATTTATAAAATGAGGACATCCAAACTGGGAGCAATGATAAGAAAGATTCTGAACCTTTCTTTTTCATCATATTAGAGGTACATGTGAGCTCTGTCCTGCCGTGACAAAAGCTGGAAATACTACAGTATGGGTTCATGTCCCCACTTAGCCACTTGTGAGCCTTGTGCTTTGGACACGTTGTTTAACCTTTTTGATCTGTATTTTGATCCCTCTAAAATGGGAGTTCTGGCTCCCCAAGGCTTTTGTGACAATCACATGAGAAAACATATATATGGAGTGTGTAAAATGTAAAGTGCTTTACAAGCATAAGTAAGTGTTTAAAGAGAAAGTGTTTTTAACTTTTCTGTAAAAAGTCAATGGATGGGGGCACCTGGGTGGCTCAGTTGTTAAGCATCTGCCTTCAGCTCAGGTCATGATCTCAGGGTCCTGGGATCGAGCCCCACATCTGGCTCCCTGCTCAGTGAGGAGCCTGCTTCCCCCTCTCCGGCTCTCTCTCGCTCTCTCTCCCTCTCTCTCAAATAAATAAAATCTTTAAAAATAAAGTCAATGGATGCAGAGGTCACTATCAATAAATTCTATTTTGTATCAAGAAAGAAAAGGTACCAGCTCTAAAAGAGAACACCAACCCCATCCCCATTAGCTCTTCCAAGGATCCACAGGATAAAATCAGTCCCCAGGCTCACAGTTCTTTAGCTCATTATCAGAGCACCACATGCTAGTTTTGACCTTCACTGGAAGACCGCCTGCATCAGACTTGTTAAAAAGAGCTCTCTTACAGGGGAAGAATGAAGCGGGGGAAATCAGGAGGGGTAGACAAACCATGAGAGACGATGGACTCTGAAAAACAAACTGAGGGTTCTAGAGGGGAGGGGGGTGGGAGGATGGGTTAGCCTGGTGGTGGGTATTGAGGAGGGCACATTCTGCATGGAGCACTGGGTGTTATACACAAACAACGAATCATGGAACACTACATCTAAAACTAATGATGTAATGTAGGGGATTAACATAAGAATAAAAAAAGAGCTCTCTTACATATTAAGCATATTAAGAGGAATCAGAATAAACAGTTTTAGCTGCAACCAGTTTATTCTCCTATTTAGAAAACAGATTCTTCCTCATGGTCAATGTAGTGGTTGTGAGAATGTACCAGCTACAAGGAGCAGAACTGACCAGTGGCCTCAGCTGCCACACTGACATCCAGCACTTCTTTGTGCTGAGGCCACACCCCCCATGAGCTCTTCCCAGCCAGCTGCTGAGCTCTGCAGGGATAGAGCTGGGATTGGCTACCCCATCCCTGAAAGGTGCAACATGCAGGATTGCTGAATTGACTGACTTTGGTCCAGGGTTGTCGCCCCTTGCCAAGCCTTCCTTGAATGGCATAGCTTCCACCCAATGACCCTACCTCTTTCCTTCCTCAGGGCAGACCTCCATCGTTGTCTGACAGCTCTGGCAGCTTCTCTAGCTCCCACCCCATTTTCTCTCACAAGTGTTTCCCCTAATAAAATCCTTGGCATTGCTTTCTTAGAGGACCCAGACTAACGTTGTAAACAAAGCAAAAAAAAGTTTTCAAAGAAATTTTATAATCATATCTATTCCTTATAAATATCCAATAAATTACCCAAAAGGGAAATTGTAGTCCTCACTGTTTGGATGAGGAAATGGGGTAAGTGACTTGGCCAAGATCAATTACCTCATTTTTTTTTTTCAGTAGATTCCCTATATCTTAGTCTTCCATGCTCCGTGTTCAGAAAAGGATTTTGAATTTGCTTTCCCTTTTGATTACTTTCCTACTATGAATAGCACCTACAATTTGTTAAGCAGACACTGTGTAAGCACTTCACACATATTCCAGGTTTCCTTTAATCCTCACAACGACTCAAGAAGGTAGGTACTTTCTCCTTTACACATGTGAGGAAACAGCTCCAAGAAGTAACCTGCTCAACCTATGAAGTAGAGGACCCAGGACCAGCCCCTGAATCTAAATCTACTGCTACTAGGGCCACCCGGGTGGCTCAGTCCCTTATGCATCTGCCTTCAGTTCAAGTCATGATCCCTGAGTCGCCAGATTAGGCCCCACATCCGACTCCCTGCTCAGTGGGGAGTCTGCTTCTCCCTCTCCCTCGGCCCCTCCCCTTGCTTGTGTGCTTGCTCTCTCTCTCTCTAATAAATAAAATCTCTAAAAAATAAATCTAGTGCTATTAGCACTAATAATAAATACCTCATATCTCTGGACCATTTTACTAAGCACATCTACATGCATTAGAAAGTGGGATGGGCACCCAGCAGTAACTCTCCCTGCAGAGGTCTAGAGAAGGCAAGAGCTAGGGAAAAGAGCAGGGGAGTCAACAGGAGCTGACAAGGTACTGGCAGGGGTGAGGATGATTAACCTTCTGTCAACTGCTTTATCTGAGGTTCCAAAAGAGTCATTCGTGGCCGTCTCTATTCTAAGGGCTCTATTTGAAAGAAAGTATGGAGTGGGGAGTAAGTTTTTATTTAAGAGATTGCCAGCAAATATTTTCCCAAACAATTGTCCTAAATCATTAGGAGATGGAACCCAGCTCCCTCCTACCTCCCAGCCATGTAATGGGGAAGAAAGCATTAGGCATTCAAGGTTCTCCATGATCCAATTCTTAGCCTCTTTTCCAGCTTCATCTCCCCTCATGCGCTCTTTTAATTGATGCTTCAATACAACAGCATCCATGTTGTGAAGCTCTACACCTTTGTACATTCGGCTGTGCAGTCCATGATCTAGTTCACCCGTCCTTCCCTTTCTCCAGCGAACTCTTACTCAATCTTCAACAACTCAGCTCAGCCACCATATGGCATGGTCCTGACCTTCTCTCCAAACACCCTCTTTTGCCCTTGCTTACTAACTGAACTACCACCGTGCGTGTTCAGATCCGTTACTGTATCAATTCTTTCACGGGTTCACACTCGTGTCCTTAGCGCTAGCAGAGTTGTTCCTTCTTATTCTCCAAATCTTTGCTTGAATGCTGCCTTCTTACGGCACCTTCCACCTCCACCTCTAGGATTGTCATTATTCTCTCCCACTGCTCCCTATTCCTTTTCTTCATTGCAATCTCAAAATTTCATAAGTAAGGGTATTCATTTATCCATTTATTCGTTTTTTTCTTATTTAAATCTTGAATTTGGTGAAATCACATCCTCAACTCCTCATGCTACTTGAGGGCAAGGATCCAGGCTTATTAAATTGTATCCTTCCAGGGTGTTTGGTGCACTAATATGTCTTCAAATTTGTTGAATAATGAGTAAACAAGTAAAGTTCAGAAAGCACACAAAAGGGCAGGGAATTACAAAATAGCAGAGTTTTGGGGCATCTGGCTGGCTCATCAGTGGAGCATGTGACTCTTGATCTCAGGATTATGGGTTTGAGCCCCACATTGTGTATAGAGCTTACTTAAAAAAAACATAAAACCTTTTAAAAAAATAGCAGAGATTTATAAAAAAACTGAAATATTACTGTTAGTTTCCATAATTATTTACATTGAGGGAACTCTAAGTGCTTTATAAACATTAATTTACACTTTATTCACAGGAAGAACTCATTATCTCTAACTTACAAGCAAAGAAAGTAAAGCCAAGTAAAGTGACTTTACCAAAAGCAATATAATGAGTTAAATAGCAAAGTTGGTCTTGACCCTGACTAGCTTTATTTTATACCCTGTCTTGTTCCCAAAGGATTTGAGGTGGCTTTGAAAGACACAGACAGTTACACAATTTAGAGTGTCCACAAAAACAAAGTACAAGCTAGTTGCTCAGGAGAAATACAACTATTTCTGGTCCAAGGACTGAAAGAAACTTCTCCCTTGGGTCCTCACAAAGAGTAGCAAACCACATCCTCAAACACATCCTCCTGGATATACAGCAGTGGGGCTCACAGGGTTGTTTGCTAGCATTCCTCAATGTGGGCTGAGGGCACAAGGCCAAGGCTCAGATCCACGGAGTAATTCTCCAAGAAGCCAAATCAAGACAGGCCAGGTGTGCAATTCTCCGATGGTCTGTCTTTTTTTTTTTTTTTTTTTTTTTTTTTTTAATTTTTTTATTCTTATGTTAATCCCCTTACATTACAACATTAGTTTTAGATGAAGTGTTCCATGATTCATTGTTTGTGCACAACACCCAGTGCTCCATGCAGAATGTGCCCTCCTAAATACCCACCACCAGGCTAACCCATCCTCCCACCCCCCTCCCCTCTAGAACCCTGTTTGTTTTTCAGAGTTCCGATGGTCTGTCTTAATCCAAAAAGGACATCTGGAGATTCTGGAGGAATCATTTAACTGCACACCCTTCATATGCTGGGCTCTGTGAATTTTACTTCTCATAGGAAAACTTCTAATAAATATTAAGTAATAGTGAACTGAAAGTGACAAGCATCCAGAACACAGTCAATACTGTGGAACTATGAAAAGTTCCATATGATTTATCAGTCAGGTGACCTGCAGGAGTATATATTAGTTAGAATGTACGTTCAGCTGCTGTAACAAAGAGACCCCAATATATAGTGACTTAGATAAAACCAAAGTTTATTTCCCTGTAAGGTAACAGTCTAGGTATAGGAGGATCATCCAAGATAGATGGACAGCTCTGCTCCACAAGGTCATGTAGGAACCCTGGCTGGGAGCATGTCCCTACCATCTTCAACAAGCAGCTTCCTCTGAGTCCAAGGCAGCCACTCTGGCTGTCACCATTTGAAAGCCAAAGGAAAGAAATGAAGAGAGTGAAAGGCAAACAGCTTCCTTATAAAAATGTGATCTAAAAGCTGCACATATCAATTCTTTTGCATCCCATTGACCAAAATTTAGTGATATGGACAAACTCAGGTACAAGGAAGACTGGAAATGGAATTTTCTTAGGCAGCTTCAAATCTACCTACAACTCAAGGAGAATAATATTACTTCCAGGAAGAATGGAAGAGTGGATAAGGGAAACCATATAAATCTGCAAAAGGGAATTCACATCTGTATAAACAGAAGTATCCCTGGATTAAAGGCCAATGCACTACTTGCCAAAGAAAAATACAGGCAGACATCTATTACAGGTTCAATTTTTCTGCATTCACATGTTCTGTCCAGTGCACAGACAATGAAGGATCGCAACCCCAGAGTTCTACATCATATACATGATTATGCTCATTTATCCAGGAAAAGTTTTAAAGTTGTTTCTAAATGCCAGCTATGACCATAAAAGAATCAATAGAGCCTCTGTATAATATCAGGTACTAAGAAATGTCATTTCCTCGTTCATTACCCTCCAAGATAAACTAGCTGCAAACTGTAAGTGGAGGTAAACAATACAATAACAATTGTATAGAATTCTTAACTATAAGCCAGTTAAATGTCAGAGGTTTCGGGACTAGTTGATATTCAGTGATCTTTCCCTGGCAGGCATTAGATGATAGCCTCAGTTTGTCTTGTTGAGGTATTCTTACTTTGAAACAATAAAAACCATGATGAAATCAGGATATTGTTATTCTCTCTGTCAAGGGAGGTAGAGAGCATATGCCTTGTCACCCAAGTGCCGTGTTACATTATCACCACACAAGTTTATAAAAATGGGGCAGCAGGATGTATTACTTACCCCATGAGAGCGCATCTCCTCCCTCAGGAGACTCCTATCTCTGCTGACTTCCATGGTAGTATTAACATTTAGATTCTATATTAGCATTAGTCTACTGGGGACATAGATTTTCTCCCATAAGCAATTCTTTCTCCATGGAGTGAAAGTTTAAAATTCAGTGAAAGGTAAAATTCTTAGTTTGTTCTGGTTTTCTCCACAAGGTGGTAAAGAATATAACGTTGTCAACAGTGTTTAAAGCTGACCTACTTGGGGCACCTGGGTGGCTCAGTCAGTTAAGCATCTGCCTTCAGCCCGGCTCATGATCTCGGTTGTGGGATAAAGCCCCACGGCAGGCTCCCTGCTCAGTGGGGAGTCTGCTTCTCCCTCTCCCTCTGACCCACCTCCCCGCTTGGGCTCTGTCTCAAAAAAATAAATAAAATTAAAAAAAAAAAAAAAAAGCTGACCTACTCCTCATGTAATAGATTTGGTTAAAGACATCACATGTGCAATCTGTCAGAAGCAAACAGGGACACAGTGTAGACATCAGGCTGGTAAACATACAGGTCTATAGTTTGGAAGAAGTAGGTGGTTGCTCTATTAAATATGGAGGGGACTACACACTATCAGTAGGCAGACCTCCAAGTATACCCTCACTACTAGAACAAACAGCCCATGTCAACCCTGAGTAATATGCCTTAAGCATCAATCAATGAATGTCCCTCTAGCTATGGCTGATGTGTCCATATGTACATACGTATGTGTATGTATGTGTAAAGAACAATGAACCCAACAGTGCTAGGTTCTCTTCAGGCACAATCTGGTAAGAGGAGAAAAAAGGGCTAACATCTGTTGAGTACCTCTTTGTACCAGGGATATTGCTGTATCCTTTTCTTTGTTTTTATATTTATTTCTCACAAGAATGCTGTGAGGCAGGGATTGTTATCCCAATTCTAGAGATGAAGAACCTGAATTACAGACATGTGAAATGACCTGCTCACAGCCACATAACTCATGCACGGAGAAGCTGAAATTCAACCCATATGACTGTACAGTGCATGTTCTTCCAAATAAACCACACTGCTGATCTAAGACTCCACATACTCCCTACTTACTCTGGTCACCACAATGTTAACCACAAATGGGGCTTGGATCTACCCAGTTCATGTAGTGATACCTAAAAGGGGCTTTTAATTCCACCAGAACTTTGCTAGTAGGCTCTATGAGAATAAAGGCCTTGTCTCTCTTATTGACTGCTATATACATCACCTAAAATGGTGACTGTAACCTCCCCTCAAAAGACATTTTTTATTTTATTATTTTTTAAGAAGTTATTTATTTATTTAGAGAGACAGAGAAAGAGAGAGAAAACAAAAGCAGGGGGTGGGACAAAAGGAGAGAGATATTCTCAAGCAGACTCCATGCTGAGTGTGGAGCCCAACACGGGGCTCGATCCCACAACCCTGAGATCATGACCTGAGCCAAAATCAAGAGTCGGACACTTAATGACTGAGCCACCCAGGTGCCCCAAGACATTTTTTAAATGAACGAACGAGAATACTCACTTCCCTGTAACAAGAACAGCATACTATATCCAGAGAGGTCTCAGTGTCTCTACCTATAATTATTTACATCTCAGCTTGAATCTCTTTAACATGCAAAGCCTTTCTGCAATGAATTTCACAAAATGCAATAACTATTTCTATTATTATTATTATCAAACTGTCATTTATTGAGCATTTGCTATGTTCCTGTTATTGTTCTAGGTGGTTACGTGCATTATCCCATTTAATCGCACTAAATAACTCTACAAAGGATATGCCTTTTTCATTCATGAGAAAGTTTAGGTTTAAAATGATTCAGTAACTCAATAGGACTTGATCCAAAACTGCCCAATTCAGTGGGGGACCTAGAAATTGTAACATCTAAAACAGATAATGTTTTAAAACTGCCACTTCTATACAACCAAATTATTTTCAGTAATTATCATAAAAGAATCACAATTTTCTTTGTTCTTTAGTTTTAAAACAGTCCACTCAAAAGAAGAATAAATTTTGATTTTAAATGTTATTACTCAAGGTCTACAGACTATTTCACATGTGCATTAGAACTTGCACTTAAACAGAATTGTGCCTCACAAGTTCATACATGATCTCACTGTTTTAAATTTTAAGCACAGAGAAAACCTGTCAGTGGTCACACAGACTAACAGTAATGGAACTTACATTCTATCTCTTCATCTTCATAATCAGTGTGCTATCACTGTTAATTTCAAGTCTTCAGTTTAAACACAGGCAAAGGTGTGCCACAGGTATTGGAGGTGCAAAGTGCATATGAAAGGAGCAGTACAAATTCCAAACCATTATGACCTGATCCTCAAAACCAACACATGTAGCTGAGCCCATGTGCACTGTGCACCAGCTCTATAACATGGAGTTTCCTGAAATAGCTTCCATGTGCAAGACAATGTTCATTAAAGGATAAAATATTAAAATTGGGCTGCTGTGAAGCTTACATGTACATTATTAGTAGCTACCTTACTAAACGTTCTAAAACTTAGAACAAAAGATTTTCTCAAGGTGTATCTTATCACTGGCATCATTGGGAATCATGAGAGCATGTAATAATTAAAAGAAACCCCACTTTTTTTCTCTTTATCATTGTTTTTCAATTCTCTATAGGTAATACACCTCAAGTCACCTGCAACTGAGGCTGACCCCTCCCAGCGCCACCCAGCCTGGTAAAGCCACTCCCAAAGGCTGTTCCCAGTCTCCCAGTCACCTTTGTACTATGTATTACTCGAGCTCAGTGATGCTCTTTTCCTAGTCATCCTTTAAACCCATGCAAATCTCTGCAGGGTAGGAAGACCAGTTCTTCTTTAACACAGAACCCCATGAAGACCTCCCTGCTTTTAGAAGAAAATAAGAGGTCCTAGTCCCAGCTTTCTTCAAGACGCACCTGTTACTCAGTAAAGCTCCCTGTTGCATTGCTTCCTGTGCACCCTTATTTTGGGGCACCTGGGTGGTATGGTTGGTTGAGTGTCCAACTTGGTTTCAGCTCAGGTTGTGAGATCAAGCCCCATGCCAGGCTCCATGCTCAGCATTCAGTCTATTTGAGGCTCTCTCTCCCTCTCCCCCTCCCACTCACATTCATTCTCATTCTCTCTCTCTCTCTCTCTCTCTCTCTCAAGTAAATAAATCCTTAAAAAAAAGAAAAAACTGCCTGCTTGCAGCCACTGCAGTGATAACCTCCCTTCTTCCTGTCTTTGTTAGTGTTCTCTCTGCTTTATGCCCTCTTTCTTGTAAGTTATGTGCATAAACTAGCACAATCTGGAAAAGCACAAAATCATTAAAACAAGATTACTATCTTTAGTGTCCCTTTTCAATTGCTGAACATATCCGAGAATCCCTCTGAAAAAAGAGCCTAAAATAAAACACTAACTGGACTATAAGTTGGAGATAAGAGGGGGGAAATAAGAATAAGAGATTTAGAATAATTCTAAAGTCAGAAAGATTTTGTAGGGAAAAAAATTGTGTTTAATTAGTTTTTGTGCACTGTACACTGTTATATACATATGCTGCATATGGGAGAGGACATTCGTAGTGCTGATATCATCCCAATAGATATTTCATGAATGAATGAGTTTGTAAAATAATTGTTATTTATACTGAGTCAGAATATTTTGTCATCTGTAGCTATTTCTCCTAAAATGATTCACCTACATTGCAGCCAAATTATTTGTCCTTAGGGAAACTGAAACTCTTGACAATTCTTTTTTACTAATCTTCATTAATCCCTATGGTAAACTGAGATAGTTAATAGTAAGTCATTAACTTCCCTATTTTGGTCATGGCGATATTGAGACATGGTGACAGGGAATAATTCTCTTGAGTGCCTCAGGGTGGGTGACAAGAAAGGAGGTGAGGGTGGATCCCTGAGACCTGCTGTCACCAACTAGGAATAAAGCTCCAGGAAGAGTCACAGAATCTCAGGAGTGGAAGGCATCTCAAGGACCTCCCCTACCTTTGCCATCCCCTACCTCAGCCAATACCATGTCCCCACTAGAGCCTTCAGCTTCTCCAAGGTGGGCAATACCTCCAAGAACAGTGAGCTCACCACCTCCCAAGTTGAACCCTCCTGCTTTGGGACATCTGTGACTGTTAAAAAATTCTTCCTCATCTTGGGCTGAACTCTGTCACTTGGTATCTTCGACTCATTGTCCTGAGGCTGATCAGAACAAGTCCACTCTCTTCTGCTTGACCTACCTTCAAAAACATGAAGGTGGCAAGCATTTCACAGTCACTGACCCAGTTATGTCAATCAGTCCTGGAGGAACTCAGTCTCAAGCCTTGTCACAACCCTAGTCACTGGCCTTGTACTAACCTGCCCAGGCAGGAGGGAAGCCTTTGTGGCCACCGACACATCCCCTGCAAAACTGGACTCTGCTAACTCACCCTTGCTCTTCTTTGTTTATTTCCTTTGTCAGAAGCAAAGAAAACACATGACATCAGAGAGTTTCTGCTCTAAATCTTTCCAACCATACCAACTTTCAAATCATTTTTTAAGCAACCAAAGTGATCTTGTGGCTAAGGTTCCACTGATTTAGACAATGTCCTGCAGAGCATAAAATATAACATGGCTCTTCAGGTAGTGAAGGGTGAAACTTCAGTCAGAGGTCACTGCCTTACTGAAGAGAAGAGACGAAATTTCTTTTTTAAATAAAAACATTTTATGTGACTACTTATTTTATAAATAACCCTAGAGGGACGGTAAGAAAAATGAAAATGAAAAAAATACATACCCAGAATTTCATTAATCCCCAAAAGTTCCTCTTCATTTTTCTGTTTTTGCCCACCAATTCCTGCCCGCATGCATAAATATATTTACATTTTTATAATCATAATGTAAATGCAATTTTGGATTCAGCACGTTAAATCTAACATTGTCTTCATTGTTATTGCAATGATGCATCTTGTATCCCTCAGAATAGACAGTAATTTACTTAACTCACTCTCTGTTATAAGACATTTTAAGTGATTTCCAAAATATTCTTATTACAAATAATAGCACTACAAACTTCTTAATGCTTATAGCTCTTTCGTTCTTTAGACAAAGTATCATTGTCCCCATTTTACACAGTACTAGATCAAAAGACATAAGCGTTTTATGGCTCAAAAAATTAGTCTGAAAATGAAACTTATTTTTTAGTGGACTGGTTAGCCCTATAAGGTAAGAATATCTATCCTTTCCTGGGGGTCCAGTATGCACAGATCCCTCTGAGGGATTTAAGAAGAGGCTTCAGTTTAACCTTCAGTGGAACTAAAGAAGACTTTGCTTTATGCTGTTGGTGACAGAAATGAGGAAACAGGTTTCTAGAAATTAGGCAGTTTGTCTGAGGTCATTTAGCTAGAAACAGTGAGAGACAGAATCATCAACTTAGAGATTGAAGGTTTGAACCCAAATCTTCCTGGCTTTAAAACCTAGGGACTCTGCACCCCAGTTTGTTCATCTGTAAAACGTGGGGTTGTCGCAGTTGAAGTAGGTTTCTGCAGCTTGCCGATCACCACGACCCTCTCTGAGCACTAACACTCTGTTAAATTGCCCTCAGGGATTATGTGGGAGCTGTTTTAGCACTTCTTTGCTTATAAAAGGTGCTGATCGCAGGTATTTGCAACTGAAGCGCCCTCATTAGCACTGGTAGCTCCAGGTGTTACCTTCATATCAAGAACTTTTTATAATGATTGCTTATATTATGTGAATTCCCTCCTTCTATTATTGCATGGTAATTTTACAATTTTCCTCAGTCACTATTATAAAGTCTCTTGACAAAGTACTTCACTTTTCAAGACATACCTACACCATCTTCCTAATTCTGCCAGGAATTTATTTTTGGTTTGGTTTGGTTTCTAAATGCTCTCCTGTCATCAAGTAAGTTTTACTTAAGCATCTGTGTCTACTACATAGCATTTACTCTTTAATCATTTGTGGAAATAATCTATAAGACATGAGTTTTTTTTGCTCAGTGCGATCTATAATCTCAGATTATGTGGTTTGGAGGAACAGACTTCCTATTTTTGTAACTTTGGCTGTGGTTGACCATTCATCTGATGTCAATAGCTCACGTATTTTAATTAATTTTTTTATTACGTCCAGTTAGCCACTGTATAGTACATCATTAGTTTCTGACGTAGTATTCAATGATTCATCAGTTACGCACAACACCCAGTGCACATCACAACCCGTGCCCTCCTTAATACCCATCACCCTCCTCCCCCACCCCCCTCCCCTCTGAGACCCGCAGTTCATTTCCCCGGGGTCCATAGTCTCTCATGGTTCATCTCCCTCTCTGATTTCTACCCCCCTCAGATTTCCCTCCCTTCCCCTAAGGTCCTCCATACTATTGCTTCTGTTCTCATGTATTTAAAACCCATACTCTTAACCACCATCCCAAGCTGTCTTCCTCGGTGAACTGCCACTCATCAGAAGTATCCAGAACTGACAGAAATGACCATCAGCCCAGTAAACTAGAGAGGGAATAGCAGTACAAGTATTTCCTATATCACAGAGTTCAATAAACACTGGCTAGACTGAAAAAGTGGGAGTTCCAACTCTTTAGACCACTTTGATCACTTTCAACCTAGAGTTTCTCTTAGTCCTTGCTATTTGCATTTTCAATCTATAATTGATAGTATTGGGGTTTTTTGATGGTTCTGCATGTCACGAGCAAGGTGTGAAATCTGGTGTTCTACAACAGATACAGAGAAGATATACAAAAGCCAGGGTAGAGGCAGGAGATGGGAGATGGAGCACATTCCCATCCTACCTTTAAGCTCACTTCTACCTGCTTTCTTTTCCCACAGAATCCACTGGCTGACACAGAGGCTGTTCAGACAGTGAGGAAGTAGGCCAGGGAGTGGAGTGGGGGCAGGAGGAAATGCCTGTGTATTTGCTTAAACTGAACATAAACCAGGCGTGCAATATCTTTGCATAACTCTGTTACTAATAATCACATAAGCAATCAGATTGCATCCGGGATTCTGCAAAATAGAACAACAGAGACAGTTCCTGCCCTCAAGGGGTTCCTGGTCTGAATTCTAGAGAAATAATGCAAACCTGGACTAGAGAGCATAATTTACAATAGCCAAGATATGGAAACAACCTAAGTGTCCATCGATACATGAATGGATGACAAAGATGTGGTAAATGTATATGTATGCGTACACATGTACACACACACACACACACAGGAATATTAAGCGGCCACAAAAAAGGATGAGATCTTGCCATTTGTGACAGCATAGATGGGCCTAGAAGATATTACGCTAAGTGAAGTAAGTCAGACTGAAAAAGACAAATACCATGATTTCATTCATATGTAGATCTTAAAAACAAAACAAATAAAAAGCAGAAGCAGACCTATAAATAATAGAGAAAAAAACTGATCGTTGCCAGAGGCAAGGGGGCTGGGGGATGGGAAAAATGGGTGAAGGGAATGGGAGATGCCGGCTTCCAGTTATGGAATGAATAAGTCATAGGGATGAAAGGTACAGCATAGGGAATACAGTCAATGCTATTGTGACAGCTTTGCATGGTGACAGAGAGTAGTTACACTGTGGTGAGCAGAGCATAATGTGTAGATGCTGAATCACCAGGTTGCACACCCAACACTGATGTAACACTGTATGTCAATTATAATAAAAAAAATTTTCTTTTTAATTGATTAATTAAAAGTGGGCTGGAGGGGCGCCTGGGTGGCTCAGTCGTTAAGCGTCTGCCTTCGGCTCAGGTCATGATCCCAGGGTCCTGGGATCGAGCCCTGCATCAGGCTCCCTGCTCGGCGGGAAGCCTGCTTCTCCCTCTCCCACTCCCCCTGCTTGTGTTCCCTCTCTCGCTGTGTCTCTCTCTGTCATATTAAAAAAAAAAAAAATCTTTAAAAGTGGGCTGGAGAGGCAAGCCTGGCCAGGTCAGCAAGAGGAGGTGCCCATGACCCAGAGGAGATGGTCCCTCAGGAAGCTCAGGGTCTGCCCCTGAAAGGAAAGTTTGGAAAGCCCCAAACTTCAATCCGGCCCGCACCTGACTCCCATCTGTAAAACCGAACTAACTTTAACCACTAGGCAAGACTGTGGTGACTGAGAATTAGGTGAAATAAAGCATGGAGAAAGAGCTCTGCGAATTCTGAAGAAACATGCAACCCAAAGCTTGCAAGCAGAATTCCCATGAAAATGGCATGTTCGGTCTATGGACTGATAATCCTCACACCTTCCTTTGCCTCCCCTGTTACCTGTATATCAATATTCATTACACATCTACCTACATGCTACCCACAGTACATGAATTAACTTTAATCTTCCCCAAAATCTGCCAGGTAACTACCATCATTCTCAACTTACAGAGAAGGAAACATGATCTGATGAAGAAGATAAAAGATTTAGAATTTGTTTTGCCATCTAATCATCTTTCCACAATTTTCTTAGTCTGTTTTTAGTACTTCTTTCAACATATTTCCACCAGAAAATCAAGTTGGGGTTTCAAGATCCTAGTCCCATCCAATAAATTACTTTATTTCATTAGCTCATTCATGGAGATAACATTTATGGAGTCCCTACCACATTACCAGGGAGTGCCCTCAGGTACTGCAGGTACTGTGTTAAACAGAAAAGAGAAGGGCTCTGCTTTTTTCACAGATCATATTCTAGACGGAGGAGATGGATTATAAATAGGTAAACAAATACATCAACACAATATTCTCGCATGCTGACAGGTGCTATGAAAAATATTTAAACAGACATTTGAACAATGACTAAGTGAACAAACAAAACTGTCATTTACCCTATTAAAAAGCTTATATTATCCTCAACAAAACATCAAATGGAATCTGTATAATGCCATATATCTTGTTCTTCTGCCAAAGACAAATGATCCAAGGGCCATGATAAAAGCTTCCTGTTATCAACATACAGGTATCAATACAGAGGAGCTAGGTACACTGGAGGAGTGCAATTTCATCCAACAATCCTCTTTAAAATATCCTGAGCTGTTTACACCTCCTTTCAGGTTGCCCACCAGCCCAAGGCTTTGGAATAAAATGGGGATGTCTCTGAAGACACTTCTGTTTGAAAATTCCATAGCTCCACCGTGGTAACGGTCCAATCTTGTCAGCCTCATGGAATCCAGAATCTGCATGTTTCCTACAAGGAACACAGAGGAGGTAGGTACTGCTAATATCAGAAATAAAACGATGGGCCCTTTAAGCCCATACAAGAGGGAGAGAAAGACCATTTAAGAACAATTTGAGGAAGTGTCCTACAAAATCCATATGGATTCTTCGTCAGGCCTTCTTAGTTTATTACCACCAAAATTTAGTCTGGGTTGTTTCATTACATTGTAAATCAAAATATGTACCACAATCCTGTGGTTTTCTAACGATCAGAATAAATTCCAAAACATTGAGCCTAGCTCCTGGGCTATGACATATGTAAATCTTCCTGGTATATTACCAATGGAGTGCCCAAGATAATGTGATTAGTGCCTTCAACAAGAATAATTCAACTTCCTCATTTTAAAAAGCACTCTTGGTAAGTAACTCTTATTGACAGTTTACTACTCCCTGGGTGGAGAAGTAAAACAGCAAGAGCACAATATTTGGAGATTAGTACCTAGTTTAAGACATATCTCTGCTATTTCCTGGGTGAGTCATATTCTATAAGCTACTTATCCTGAGACTCTGCTTCCCGTCTGTAAAATGAGAATAGTAATACCTATCAATCAACATTTTTGTGAGGATTAAGTAAAAGAATGTGCATCCACACACATCATAAAGGGCAAAACATCATATACCTGGTTATGGGTATTCCTCGGGAGCCCTGCTACAACCTAGATAAGATAAGACATGTGTCCATCCAGGAGCCTCAGCAACTATTCGTAAATTTTTTTCATCATGAAAAGCAGGTTATTTAGGCCTTCTAATATTAAAATGTACAGCAGAAATGACAGTGCCTTATCTGAGCTCCGCTATGTCACTGTTACTCAGGGCACCTCAACTCCAAGTTAGGTGCTCTAAGAATCATCATAAGCACTGAGCAAATATCTCATTTATCTCCTCATTCATTCATTCATTCATTTCCCACCCATCATTAAACATCAGGCATTCATTCAACAAGTCTATTGTGAGCCCAGTGCTGTGCTGGGGGCTGTTCAATGGCTGGGTTCACAGTGCAGGAGGCAGGTAAGTCCATCAGTGATCCCACCACACTGTGATGAGGGCAGTAACCACTACAACAACAATAAAATTTAACTCTGTTGATCAAGTTTCTGATTATAAGCAACAAACACCAACTCTGGCTTATTTAAGCAGAAAGGGAATTTATTGGGGTGGGGGGTAGCAGGGAATTACTCACAGAATTTCTGGGAACTTTGCAGAACCAGATGCTAAAAATGGGCAGAAACTAAGAGAGGCCACACCACGGGACCACAGCCAAAATCCCACCACAGGGGAGATCCAGTGAGGACACAGTGGCTGGTCCTGTTTCCGCAGGTACTCTGGAAAACAGGCCACGCTTGCCGCTGCCCAGTTCAACAGGATAAATCCCCACGTAACACGGGAAGATGCAACACAAACTCTGAGTCTAGGGTGTCCAATGAACCAAGCCCAGGCCCTGGGTCCCAATGGAGAGGAGAGAGCAGCAGCTGGTCATTCAGCTTGAAAGGTAGATGCAGATGGACACCATCTTTCCAGGACTCGCCCTGAGAGAATCCTCCGAATGTAAGGATGGGTTTCAGGTGCCAGGCAGCCAAATGTTTACTGAGAACTTCCAGCGTGCCAGACATGGTGCTAAGCAACTCACAGGCCCTATCTCATTTAATTCTCACAGCGGTCCTGTAAGACAGGTACTCTGCTATCAGAATCACTGGTTAACTGAGACTTGACAAGAGGAAGAAACCTGCCAAGGCTGCACGGCTGGTAAGGGGCAGAGCCCTGACTCAGACTTGGTTTTTGACGACTGCACTATGCAACAACCAAAGAAGTACAAAAGTTCTCAGGATCATAGACCAGAAGCCCCCAAACTGGACTGGGAATTGAGGGAAGGCACCCCAGAGGAAGAGAGGGTGCAATGAGATTTAAAAAATAAGTTGGTTAAATATTGCAGGGAGGTGTGTGGGAACCTAGGGTAGGGGCAGTGTGAGTTGAGAGACCCCACGGAGAGGGAACAATATATGAAAAGAAAAAGTGGCATGAAACAAATTCAGATTTCTTGGAACCAAAGGTCTTTTTTTTTTTTTTTTTATGCAGTACAGTTAAAGAAAAAAAGTACAAAAGGAAGGGGTGTAAATGGGAAATGTGGTGCCCCACCCTCAGGCATGTTTGTCCCTAGAATAGAATGCCAGAAGAGATTCCAGATCATTCCATTATTAAAGAGCAGCCATATCTAAATTCAGGCATTAGAGAATGACACTGGGATTGTTTAATTCCTTTGTCTTCACTGAAGAAGTAGAGGGAATGAAGTGAGCAGAACATCCTGACAACCCTCAGCACCATTTTCCTAAAGTGAGCCCACCATCCCAACTCTACAATCCACAGAGGAAGGAATTTTCCAGGAATTCCAAGGATAGAGTGCTCAAGTTGGAGTGATCCTGACAACTGGGCCGTGATCCAAGTATTTGCTGAGAGTGCTGAGTGACCAACTAAGCCAAGGTCAGAATTTCCTGAGACCTTCCCCCAGGCAAGGTCAGCAAGGTACAAAGCTTAATGCCTTACTCACTCAGCCTGGGCCCTTGCCCCAGAGTCTCATCTCACAATTAGCATTCGTACCAACTCAGTGGGTAGGCATGACTGGTTCAAGGGTGCTTCGTCAGATTAAATTTTCAAGCACTTCATGTTTTCTAAACAGAGAAAGTTATATTTTTAATTTTATATAGGAGTATATCAGCAACTGTTAAATGTCCCCCCAAATCCACTCTCCTTCTTCTATTTCGTCTAAGAATACACACATGCATGTGTACACATACTTCTACCCTGAGTTTTAGCAGGATACATCCAGAAATGCATTCCCCAGACTCCCTTGCAACAAGGTGTATCCATGTGACTATGTTTCCCTAATAGTGTGTAGGTAGAAAGTGATGTGTACAACTTCTGATCACTTTCTTCACAGTAAATCTCTTGCCTTCCTACCATTCTTTCTCCCTTCCCAAAGGTCAAAACATGGACATGCTGTTGGCAAAAAATCAACTATGAAGATAAAGAAAGCATTCTAGGAGATAGTACAGCAGCAATAAAAAAGGAACCTAGGTCCCTGAATGACCTCATGGAGCTGCCCAGCCATCCTGGGCCCTCCATCTACAATAGAGCTGTTAACATGAAAGAGAAATAAGTTTCTGTTTTATATAATAGTATATTAATAATATACATATTATTAGTGTTTTATATATTAATATCCATACTAAAGCATATTCATATATAGTATATTAACAGTATAACATTAATATTTATAAAATTAATATGGTATATTAACAGTATAAATGAATAATACATATTTATTTAATCCACTGTGTATTTGGGTTACTGTGTTACAGCTTAGCCTTTCCTTAACTATATAGATTTCATCCGAAGGTAAAAACAAAGCATGTGTGTTTTTTGAAGGCCTATAGATCTAGGTTCTAATTCTAGCTTTACCAATAATTAGTCATCTACAGTTAATCATCCTAGGTCTCATTTTTCTCACATGAAAAAAGGGCAAATAATATCAAATTCTCACACTGTTAAAAGAATTATAAATAAAGGACCATGTATGATTCTGGTTCGCAGTGAGTGCTATAATTGCTACTATTTTTATCATCTTATTTCAGAACACGATAAGGCCTGTTGCAAATCCCACAGTGCCCTGAGGCATCCAACTCGGAACCTCCTAAATACGTTAGAATTCTCAGGCTTCAATATCCTATGAACAGTCATGTTCATCTGATGGAATATGATAGGAGTCCCAACAGCTGGCCCTGGACTTCATCCCACTTCTGAACACCTACAGCCTTTCAACTTGGCACTTTGCACGTCAACTCAGCAACTAGAATGTGAGGGCAGCCTTCACAACCGAGCAATAGAGAGTGGGTCTACACCTACTGAACCCTGCAGGTGGGCAGGTACTCTCTGTCCTCAGTCAGTATTTTAGTTAGAAGCTGCTCCTTTCATTTCTATGGTCTGACTGATTCCATCTCATCAGATACGGCTTTCTGAGACCAGCTGAAGTGATAAACTTGGGTCCTAAAAGGAGACACATGGAAGGACTTTGTCATTGGCTCTACTGCCTTCTTGCATTTTATCAAAGGAGTTTCCAGATTTGCAGCATGGAAGCAACAATTATACCTTGCAATACGAACAGCATGCCCTGGCCAAGTTGGTAGTTCCATTCATGAAATTAAAGCTCTGAACCACGTCAGGGCTGAGGAGAAGAGGTAATTGCCAATTCTTGAGAGTTCTCCAAGTATCCTCATATTGTGTGAAGCACAAGCAGCGAAGAGTCCTCTTATGGACTCCCTCACCCACCCACTCCCAGAGAGACAACAGACTCTTCCATCTGGAGCCCTGTGTCTATCAGGTTGGGTTTTTTTTTTAACCACTTTATTGAGATATGATTGACATGGAAAAAGTGGTACATATTTAATATATATAACTTGATGAGTTTAGAGATAAGTATAAATGCATGACATCAGCTTTAAAAAGGAACATATTTTCCTCAGCTCAAAAATCCTAGGTAACATCCTAAGAAATTAATTTTTTCTTTAGACCTCAGAGAAGCCAGTTTTGTCTGCTCTGATGCCAGGATAGATATGATAGCTCATTGTTTACCATCGGATCTCCAGAGCCAATTTATGCTGCCTATTGTTGGCCAACATTTTGAGCAAAACTTCCTTGACCTCATGGCTAGAAAATATTGCACGGGGTATCAAGACCCAGGCAAGGCTGTGGGCAAGCTTTCAACAGAGGTTCAACAGCCCTTTAACAGCTGAAAACACTGTTCTAATTAAACTGCACTCCATATTGCTGAAGCCTGAAAGCATGTGAGCTTACAGAGAAACAAAACCCCAAATGCTAAACCCCTGCACCTTCTGGCATGCAGAGCAGTACGCTCCTACTGGGCCACTATCTTCCCCTTCCAGTTTCTCTTTTATACACAAAAAGACCCAAAGGTCATTCCTGGAACCTCCCTAAGGCAGGAATGAGGCCATCACCCTGACAATGAAAGGGGTCAGTTCCGGCCCTTGCCCAAGGTGAGTTGGCAGGTCAGTGGTAGAGCCACGATCTCGCAGCCTACTATCCAAAAGGGCCAGTGTGCAGGGGGTTTGCACTGCTCCAGCTGACAGATCCTCTGTCACATTCCTCCTTGGCTCACTCACTTTCAAGGGCCAGAACTATACCTTCCATGCCAAGGGTAAGAAATGTCGGCTCCCACGAAAGGAGAAACCTGCACACAGCCCAGCTCACCCTAGAGTCGTGCATGCCGTGGGGGTCAGAGGCCAGGAGTCTTCTCGGGAAGGTGTGTTTTCTGTGTGGAATGTCTGCACTTGCCAGCTCTCAGGGAAGTTGGACTTCCACCAAGGAGAGTTTTGCCCTGACTCTTGATAACTGTCAGCACGTCTCACAAAAACAGGAACTCCTGAGGCGGAGATGCCAAGCAGCCGGGAACCATTAAGAAGAAAACCTGAGCTGCTGAAGGAAACCGGAAACTGCTTGATCCCTCTTGCAGCTTTAAAGCTGCAGCCTGCAAGCTTTAAGAATGAAGTGTCATTTGTCGTGGACCTGCTCTGGGCCTGGCTCTTAGCACACCTGGCTTCACTGAGGCAGGATGGGATAGGGCAAGGGTTCTCGATCAAGACACTATGAACAGAGAATCCTGTCTTGGGGGGCTGTCTCATGCGCTGTAGGATGCTCACCAGCATCCCCGCTCTCCATGCACTTCCTCTCGCCACTTGTGGTGATCCAGATTGTCTCCAGACATTGCCAAATGTCCCCCAAGAGGCAGGGTCACCCCAAGTTAAAAACCTCTACTACGGTACATAATTCTGTAGGTTGTGGTATCAGACGTCCAGAATCCAAATCCTGACACTCTCACCCCATTTATCCGATATCCTGAGAAAATCCCATAGCTTCTCTGTTCCTCAGTGCTCTCAACCAAAAATGTTAATTCCCACACATGGTGGTGAAGATTAAATGAGACGGCACACATGAAGCATGTACAATCAGGCCTGGCACAGAGAAAGCCAACGTTCAGCTACACAGTATCATCCTCATTTTTCAGAAAAGGAGAGTGAGGCTCAGGGAAGTGACTGAGAGATCACAGGGCCAGCAAGCAGCCCCGCTAGGATGCTAACTACACCAGACTCTGTGACTCCTCATGAGTTCAGTGGCCATGAAGTGGGCTGCTAAAAGACAGCCAGGTCCTGTTCTGGGTTCTGCGGTGAAAGCAGAAACCAGAGATGATCCCTGTGTTCAAGAAACTCCAAGTCCAGCAAAGGAGACAGACAGGTGGCCTGGCTATTTCAGTAATGCCTATTGTAGGCCACGGTAGAAGGGCAGAGAAGCCCAGGGGTTGCTTGTGTGCAGAGGTGAGGTCCCTGACTCAGCCAAGGTCATGGGGGAGGTGACACCCAGAGGGATCCTGGAAGCTTCCAAACTCTTTCCACCTGACCACACTGCTTATGTCATCAGATGACAGACAGCTTTCCAGAGTGACCGCAGGTGAAGTCTACAGTACGTTGAGGCAGGGACACCAGCCTCCAAGTATTTGTGGAAAGGGAAAAAAGCATGGTCTCGTGGAGACTGAATCGGACCTCCTCCCTCAGGACTGCAGGGTGAGTCGGCTGAAAGCAGCCCCTCGCCTGGAGTCCGTGCGTGCTTGAGCAGTTTCGTGAGAGAGGTTAGCACAGCCCAGTCACCTGCATTGGGCTCTTTGCTCAATTTCGAAGACAATTAAAACTTACTCAGCATGAATAGGCAGTGATGATGAATAAGTAAAAACCCAAATTGCACGAGAGCAGGTCCTTTTCCTTGAAGAAGCTGATTGCGTAAGAAGGGACCATGATGCTTGTGATAGACAAAAAGGTTTCACAAGCAGAGATATTTTAATAGCCCTATATTTCACTTAATGAGCTGACTGCTGAAGGCACACATTCATATTTCCACTCGTTGGCTTAAACACCTGCATCATGGCTGTGTTATTGTACATCTGTATAGAACCCTATTCACTTGGACCTGTCGCATGTGACAGCCCTGGGCCCCTGCTAAGAAGGTGGGGAGGGCCCAACCCCACGGCAGTCCTATGAGAATAGGCTCCAACACCATTTCTTATCTTCCGTCTCTGAGAGGGAAGAAGATGCCCCAGGCCAGTGCTCCCCAAAGCATGGCCCTGACAGCAGCAAGAGGGGCACCTGGGAGCCTGGGAGAGATGCGCATTCTCAGGCTCCACCCCAGAATCTATAGCTCAACCAGCTCTTCACATGATTCTTTTGTTAAAGCTTGAGTACCCATTCCATAGACTATCTTCCCTTCACCTGCCTTTTTATTAATTCATTCAACAAATATTTACTGAGTATCTACTCTTTAATAACCTTGCAACTAGAGGCTGGGTGTAGAGTACCGAATAAAATTGACATAGTTTTTGCATTTGCAGAATTTAAATTCTCCCCTGGGGAACAATTGGGAGTTCGTGGCTACTTTTGATGAGAAACCCATGAGGAAGTTAAGAACAAACTCTTATTCCTGACAGATATGCAAGTACAGTCATTTCACATCATAAATGTGAGCAGGCTGACCCAGAATGAACACTTAGTAGGCGCCAGAGTTGGATGAAAAAAATGACAAAAAATGTTGGATGAAAAAAATGACAAAAACAATGAATGAGATGAGGCGATCCCTACTCCGCCTTTTTATAGCCCCCTTGCCTTTGCTGCCCTAGGACTTTGCACTCAGCTGCTTATTTACATTTCTATTTCTCCTACATGAGACTGAGCCCCTTGAGAACGGGCCAATGTGCCATTCAGCCTCGCTTACTCAGGGCTCAGCATGGTACCTGGAACTCACTCAATATTTGCTGAATAAATGAGGAAAGAAATAAACCCCAATTAGCCTGGGAGGTTGCTCAGTGCCCCCAGTGTTCAGAAACCCCCAAGACAGCCTGCAGCCTGCCCTACAAGCTAGGAAAGCACCCCCCTCCCCACCCTGTTGCTCACCAGTAACTTGCATGTCCACCAAAATTCTGCAAGCAGGACCCTAACTCTACTTACAAGCCAGGTCCTCACCTAGAGGGTTGTGGAGCAGAGCTTCCTTCAAGGAAGTCAAATCTCTCTGGAAGCACCTCCCTCTATGCTTGAGAACTACAAGACAAACTGAGAAGGAAGGGCTGGAGTGATGGGCATCCCTGGGGAGCTGCCCCAAGAGCAAAATTAGGTATAAGCCTGGGAGGGGGCGGGCAGGACATAGGGAAGTACTGTGCCCTATCCAGCCTTCCTGGAAAATAGGAACATCAACCAGTTAACAGTAACAATAAGCAGCTCAGATCTCAGAGATTTCATTCAACTGGAAATCCTTAGGCAAGCTCATCATGGCAGATTTTTGCCTCATTTGGATACTTGATGGACTTAAGCCAGTCTGTGTATTTACTTAGGAAGGAGAAGAATAAAACATTCAAACATACTCTTCACACTAAAATTGCATTATCCAAAAGCAAGGTAAAAAAATAGACATTTCATATCATTTTTCAGCTCTCAAGGAATAAAATCCCCTCTAAATATGTAGATATATGTTTAGGTTTGAGTCATGCACTTTTTTAGAAGAAGAACATGATATATGAAAGTTCTCATTCACACCTAATGAGAATAAAGATACTCAGGGGCTACAGGATAGAAGAATAAGAGGTGAGAAGAGCTGACAGAGCCTCCATGGCTGAAGCCACCGATGAGCAGCAGTTAAAGGAATGGGGCTTTCTGCTTTCCATCTCGTGCCCCAACAGGATCCTCCTCTGGCTTAAAAGTTGATACAAATCTTGCTCACGGCTCAGGTGTGATGAGAGAGGGCCCAAGCAAGGCTTAGTCTTACCCTCAGTGTACAGAAGCTTCTAAGGCAAAGCATGAGTGAAAGGTTGCAGATCTTCCTCACTGTGTGCAGAAGGAAAGGATTGGAAGATGAGGAAGGTAAGGGGCCGAAGGGTTCCCAGCCAACCCCCACTACTGCCTGGTGCAAGAGTCCTGGGTCTGAATTCACAGCAGGGATGCTCAGGAGGGCTCTGGGGAAGAGAATCCCTGGGCCACGCTGGAGATGACACCAAGACCCAGACAGCTCCTACAGGCCTGGGGGACGTGGGTCTCCTAGGAGAGCCCAGAGACCTCATGGGCCCGGAGCAGGTGCTCAAGACCCTTCTGCCTGCCTGGCACCATCCTCCCTTATGGTGAGTCAAGCAGGGGCAGACAGAGGCCTGTGAACTCCTAGACCCAGGACCCAGAGGGAGAGGGAAAGAAAAAAAAGCTGAGAATGAGAAAAAGGGAATAAATGAGACCCAAAGAGAGAGAGGGGAGATAGATGGCAAAAGAAAAGTAAAAACAAGAGTTACCGGGGTTGACTAAACAGTTTTAAGAGTTTCACGTACATTAACTCATTTAATTAATTCCTTACAACATCCCCTAGTACAGGCATTATTATCCCCCATTTTATACATGAAGACATTGAGGTTTAGAGCTAGTAAATGAAGTGAAGATTTAAACCTAAAGAGTCTGGTTCCAGAATATGAAAAGGAAAGAGAAGGGATGGAAAGGGATGAGAATGGAAGGGAGGAAAGGGAAAGAAAATCTTAATAGGGAAGACGTTTCATGCAGTGGATAGACGGATGGATGGATGGACGGACGGACTGTAGGAAACAGAGATAAGTGGAGCAAGTCCATCATCTCGCAATTAAATATGACCAGCATGACTCTGAAAACTACCAGTCACTGCACAGAGGCTGCTCCCAGGCTGGTCTAGCTTTCTTTCTATTCTGTCCAGAGTCTACTGTTTCACAAATGTCATTCCCCAAAGCAAACATTTCCAGAAAGTAAGAACTGGCAGAACACATGTAGCCTACAAGGGGTCAGTTAGTACTACCCTCCAAGAAAGGAGTCTGAAAATGTGTTCCCTAGATTATTGCACTCGGAGAAAGTTAAATGACTCAAGGTTTTTTAAATTCTGCTCAACAGATGGTTGCTGCATCCTAGGTCAGGCCCTCTCTCAGGCAGGAGAGAAGAATGAAGAGGGCTCTGGGCTCTTTGGTGGCTCAACAACTGCCTCCACAGCCCCCAGTAGATGCAGTGAGTCCTATGTGCATCATAGGAGTAAAGCCCACATGAGCACAGAGCAGGTGAGCAAACAACTTTGCCCAAGAGGGTTGAGGAAAGCTTTACATAAGTGGCATTTGAGCTAGACCTTGAAGATGAGCTGGAGTTTCCCCAGTGAGGAAGAAGACAGCAGGTAGGACCAGCAGAGGAAACCACAAAAGTGCACGCCAGGTAGTGAGAGTGCAAAGAACCTTCCAAAAAACTGTCAGAAGTTCCAAACAACAGAACTACACAGGGAGGAAGTGGTGGGGAATAACCCCAGTGACAAATGTGGAGGGCTGACAATGATGAGTCTTAACTGCCTCTCTAAGGCCTTTGAAGTCAGGGACCCTTTGAGAATCTGGCCAAGCCCCGAATCCTCTCCCCAGAAAATACACTCACACAAATGCAAAATTTTACATTCAGCATCACAGTGTTCTCATATCTGGGGTTAGATACCCTCGCTGTACACAATACAGAGCTACAGACTGGTTTCAGCAAGAGAGTGATATGATCAGATCCCTGTATTAAGAGATGGCAGGAGAACAGAAAGTAAAAGCCCCCATTTTAGGGTCAAACAGACCTGGATTTGAGACCCTGCTCTGCCCCTTCCGAACTGTAAGACCTCAGGCATGTTGATTTAAGAGGTAGCAACTCCGTTTCTCATTATAAAATGGTCATAGGTATAGTTCCTACTTCACAAGGCTATAGGAAAGATTGAGAAAAAGTACTCCAGGTGCTCACCGCAGAGCCCAGAGCACAAGGTGAGCACAGGCCCCACAGAAGCTTTTTAAACAATGGACACGGTTCTGGTAAGGGAGCGGGGAGGCCCCAGGGAACGAGCCAGGGAAATTAGCTCACCTCCCACCCCTGGGGGTACCCGGTCCCAGGTCCCTGCTGTGTGGATACCTGGCTATGTTATGCGCATTTAGCATCAGTTCTGGACAAAACAGGCCCACACAGGTGTGTACCCCTACTTTATTTGTGAATAAAGGATGCCCGAGCCTCCTGAAGCCAGAAACACGGGACTGGAGAACGACTGAGCAAAGGAACTCACTCATGGTGTTTCCAAACAGATTTCATAACCAGATTATGCCTAAGAGTTAAACTTGGCAACCACAGGTCTATTCTTCAGATTGTGAAACCAATATTCACAAAGCTGATGAGGCAGATTCCCAATCAAACAACACAGGTTCCATTGAAGAAGCCGACCACAGATATATCAGGGGCACTTTGCTCTGTCTCCTTCAGCAGGAAGGGCATGAACCATTGGAGAGAACTCTGCTTAAAGAGCACCAATGGAGCGCCACATAGTAAGCACTCAAGAAATACATGTGAAATGAACAAATGAAAGTTACTGTTGGACTTTCCAAAGTGAAAAGAGAACATGTTAGAAATGGGGCCTTAGGGTTTCTCTAGCTAGTCCAGTCTCCCCTCTACAGACATGGAAAGGGACACTCAGAGAGGCAAAGTCATGTTCTCAATGACATGGTACGTGTTATGAGTCAAACTGTGCCCCCCCCCCCAAAAAAAGTCATATACTGAAATCCTAACCCCCGGTTCCTCAGTGTGACCTCATTTGGGTCTTTATAGAGGTAATCAAGTTAAAATTAAGTCATTAGGGTGGACCCTCATCCAATATGACGAGTGCCCTACTAAAGAAAATGTGGACACACAGGAAGAATGCACCATGTAAAGATAAAGTCAGAAATTGGCTTCTCCAAGCCAAAGACCTCCAAAGATTGCCAGCAAGCCACCAGAAGCTAGGAGAAGAGCGTGGAACACATTCTCTCTCACAGTCTTTAAAGAAAACCAACCTTGCCAACACCTTGATCTCAGACTTTGTCTCCAGAACCATGAGGTGATACATTTCTGTTGCTTAAGCCACTCAGTTTGTGATCCTGTTACAATAGCCCTTAGCAAGGGAATACAGTGCTCGCTCTGCTGCAGATCAATAGTTCTGAAGAAAATGGGAGGCCATTTCTGCTGACTTCTAAAGGGCAAGCCTAATATCATGCTTCTTTACAAGATAATCAGAAGGTCAGTGAATTATAGGCTAGGGATTTGATTATTCATTCATGTGACTAGTATTTCCTGAGCACACACAAAGTGCCACCATAAGCGCAGCTCTGTCCCTGCACTTGGGGGGCACACATGTGAGCCACAGGAGGACTACCACCAGGCAACTGAAACACAGCACAGTCTGGCTCAGAGGACTCCAAGCAGCCGGGCAAAACTCTCTCACTCTGTCTGGGAGAGTCAAGGAAGAGGTCACTGAGAACGTGACATTTGAAAAGGTCTTAAGTGAGGAGTTTCCCAAGCAGAAAAGGTGGATTGGGGCATTCTGAAAAACCAAACCACATAAGCAAAACTCTGGAGTCACCACAGCACAGTTATAGGGAGGGTACAGTAAGAAGGGGCTCCTGCATGAAGAGGAGGCAGAGGAGGGTGCACATCACATCACAAAGGGTCGTCATCTTGTGTGCAGAGAACATGATGCAATCACATCAGTTTTCAGGGTGTTCACTCTACAGAGAGAGTCTAGAGGCCAGGAAAGCCAACAGCAAGATGCTCTTGTCACTGTCCTGGGTGACAGAGAAAATGCAGAGGGGACAAATGGATCCCCAGGCCATTCCTGAGGCCAAATTAGCAGATTGTGTTGATCCAGCCTCCACAGGATGCAAGGCTGCCAACAGGAGGTGACCCTGGCCTATGAAGGACCGTGCCCAGTGTCTTCTTCCTACCTTCAGGGAAGGAAAAAGTGCCCACAGGTTCTCAGATATCATACATTTCTTAATAACTCAAGGAAGAAAGTCATAAGGAAAACGTCCAGAAAAGAGGAGCCCACTGAGGGCAAAAGGTAATGTGGGTGCTGTTTCCCTTCAAAGCTCGTGCACACCTAGCTAAATCTGCCTCAACTATGGCAGGTGGTGGTCTACCAGGGCTCTCTGCCACACCAAAGGTGCTCCACATCAACCGACCCTGTTGGTCCATGATCTCATAAAAGGAGGCAGCCCCATGCCTGCAGAAAGAAGTAGAGATGTCAGAACTCCCAAGCATGACTCCATGAGGGAGTCACGGGGGATCAGGTGGAACTGTCCTCCCAGTCAACATCCCACTCTGTCCTGGAGCTCAGAATACTGGGATTCAGCCTTCTGGCCTAGTGGGGCTCTATAGCCTTCCATCAGCGGCTTGCCTAACTCACACTTAAAATCCTCCAGCAATGGGAAAGCCTGGCTCTCACAGTTGCCAGTCTTTAGAGAGCTGTGACTATTTTCCTTATATTGAGCCCATGAGACTTCCCTGATTTACCTCTGAGCACCCCATCTGCTTAACTCCCTTTGAGCATCCAAAGATAGTACTCATGCCCCAGCCCCTCTTCTCCTGGTTAAAGCCATCCAGTGACTGAAGCCTCTCCCCGCAGAGGGCCTTTACACCCATCCACACTCTGTTCATGCTCCTCTGAACTCAGGCCAAGGCCAGATCACTTCCAGTTTGTCGCTTGAGGTTTTGACATTGGAAGGAATCTTATTTCAAAGATTTCTCCTTACTTTTCTGGCACCCAAAATCACAATTACCTCTTCAGCATGTCACCACACCTCTGTGCATTCCAAAGACATCTCTGGTCTTTTAAGATAAAATGCAAAAAGGATGCAGAGTAGAAGACAGATGAAGCCATTGGGAAAAAGGAAAGTTGGGGTATATGTGTGGAGAAAGCAAAATAAGGGTGGTGAATGGGGCTGGTGGATAGCGATGACCCCCTTCTTCTCTGCTCTGATTCTTCTGGGTGCATACCCAGGCAGGTCACTGTCATTCTCTGGGAAGTCTGAGAAACAGTAAATTTAAGCATGGTGCTAGGGTGACCATAACTGGGAGTTCAGTTCTTTCATACAGAGATTTGCTTTGTTTAGCAGAAGGACACTGCATAGTCTGAATTCTGGGGGTAAATATCCCCAGGAGGTGTGCAAGACGATCCAATAAGGTGAGGGTGGATATATTAGAATTTTTTTTCTGATTGATTTATCTCATACTTTAAAATTTCTGATGTTTGCATGTGTAAATTATATGTTATATAATTTATAAGTAAATAAATATGCACGTGGTAGAGATGCCTGCTCAATACATTTTTACTGAGACACTTGCATAATCAAAAAGGTTTAAAGAATTCTGCTCAGGATGACAGTCACTGAGCCCACAGATGCCTTCTACTGGCTTTGGGGTGGACAGATAAGAGTATGGCTACTCATAGATACATTATTAAGAGGGCATTATTTAAGCTGCACTAATAGTAGCATATCTAGAATGAGGGAGGGGGACAGTCACATTTAACCTTACTTGTCCAGATTACACATGGAGGATTGTGTTATAAAATAAATAAAATTGTGTTTATAAAATAAATAAAATTTATTTTATTTTTATTATTTGGGTAGGGGGCAGAGGGAGGGAGAGAGAGAATCTTATCTCAAGCAGGCTCCATGCCTAGTGTGGAGCTCAATGTGGGGCTCGATCTCACAACCCTGAGATCATGACCTGAGCTGAAATCAATAGTGGGATGCTCAACCGACTGAGCCACTCAGGCACCCCTGAAAGTTATATTTTTAAAAAATGACTCCAAAATTAGAGTCCTGTCAAAGAACAGTGACAAAATATGTCAAGAACACTTGAAACCATGTCATCTGGATGAACTGGATGGAAATCATGTCACTGGATAGAACTGTGGGTGTCTAGCCTGGCTGGAGTATAGGGTACCTGAGAGCTGGCTTCATATTTCTAAAGAGCTGTGCAGGGAAGTGAAAATAGACATAGTCTATGTGACACAAGAGTTAAAGCCAATGGGTAGAATTACAGGTAAGAAATGTTGGGTGCAATCTACAGAACTTTCTGTCATTGCTGCCCCAAGAGAGTGAGCTCCCTGTTACTAGAGATATGCAAACAGACACAAGGTGACTACTTATTGAAGATGTTACAGAGCAGACTCTATCTTCAGATTGGTGGGCGGGGGGGGGGGGGGTTCATCTGAAACACAGGTTTCTAACAAAGTCAGTGCATGGACAACTGGTGGTCCATAGGGTGATTTTAGGTGGTACCTGAACAGGTATTTTTTATTTTAATAGTTATAAGGTGATCTCACAGGTATCTTTGATTTAGATGAGGTTGGATTTACTTAAGTCAGTCAATTAATGTAAAGAAATCCATCAAGTAAAATCCAGTGGAGGGGACATGAAGACATGGCAAAATTCTTGAACGACTAAAGACAAGAAAGCAATGTGATGACTAGAAGACCAAGAAAGCTCATCCCTGCCTCAAGATTCTCGGATGTTCCATACTCACCCTCCAACCAGGGATCACTTTTGATTTCTGCCTTTCTCCTTCCAGCAAAGTGCAGGCCCCAAGGCTGGAGTCACCAGAGCCCTTGTGTTCACCTGGCCTCCCAGAACATCCAGTCTTGGCAACCCTTCCCTGCCTCCTCCCCAGCCAAATAAACCTGTCCTGGATCCTGAACAACCCACTTTCCTGTTACGAGACTAGATGAAATTGATAAATGGGCCCCCCACTTATACCTGGGTTACCCTTCCCCACCTCCATCTCAGGGAATACAGGTTTATTTGAGCAACGGGCTCCTATAGGGTGTATTTGAATCCTGAGAGGAAACTCCAGAGTCAAGGAGGGTAATCATTAAGAGAGCTTTGAGGGAAATGATGTTTTAGGCAGAAAGGGCTTTAGGATCCCTGTTACTAGAGATATTCTGCTAACCCAATTATGCTATTGGATAATTGCTATTGGATAATTATGCTATTCCAATTATGCTATTGGATAATTGCTATTGAATAACCCCCCCATTATGCTATTCCAATCACATTAGAATCATGCATTCAGCTCTTCAGTTAACAAAGCATTTCCCACATCTATTCTTCATCTGATCCTTACAACAGTCTGGTGAGGTATGGATTATAGTGATTATCCCCATTTGGGGACAAGGAAATTGAGGCTCAGGGAGGTTGCTTAAGTTGCTCAAGGCGACACAGCTTTCAACCCCACACCCAAATCCCCCTAGGCCAAATCCCAAGCTCAAACCATTGTACAACACTGCCCTCCGGTGTCCCGGAAGAGGGATTCTAGGCCATCTACCTAAGCAGCAAGAGCAGTTGCCATCCTTACATTCTCAACAAACAAGGGCTCTTTTTCATTTGTGGACTGTCTGGATTGTGATGTGGGTGGTTAGCCTAGGAATGATTCTGGCATAGCTCACTTCTGCCCCTCAAAGAGCCAAGCAATTTCCTCATCGGCTTAATATACATGACTGACACCTACCTGTCTCCTAGGATGGTTCTAAATGGAATAACTTCAGTGAAAGGGTCTGGCATACAGTAGGGGCTCAATAATTGCACACTGGGTGTGTTGGCACTCCTTTTCTACCCGAGATCCTGGTTAAAAAAAAAAAAAAAGGGCAGTCTGAAACTAGCAAAACCTATAAACTAAACTGGAACCGAAACCCTAGATTTCCAGATCTCACATTTCTAATCGAACTAAAGGCATGCCTCTTCTTGTTTGGCCTGCAGGAATTTTATAAAATGAATCATTTCAGGAAAACGCATCTTCATATTAGGGAGGGCCGAAACCCAGGAATTTGGAGGGAAAGGCAATAAAATGAATACTATTAAATTCCACTGACTTGGTGCACAGGGCGCTGTAAGCACGTTTTTACCATGTATCCCAGATTTTCCAAGATGGTCCTCATTTCAGATGCTCTGGGCCTTGGCTCAGACCACGTGGTGCACACCGTGCCAGGCCACACGACTCAATTTTGGGTTAGGAAAAGATGATCAGTGTCAGGGCATAACAGACCGCAGCCCTTTGAGTGCTCACAGTCTAGAAGAGAAGGCGATGGGGAAGGAAGGGATGAGTGTGTGGAATGACATGGTGGAGTAGGGAACTGAGGGATGCCAGCAAGTCAGCGCACCTTAGAAGTCAGAGAGGTTTCACAAGGAAGAGGCATTCCACTTGGATCCTCAAAGCTGACTAGGAGTTCACCCGTGGAGAAGGGTTATGTAAAATGCAGCCATCTGTGACCCACTCTGCCTGCCGAAAACCTTATCTGACTCTAGCTGCACACACATTTCCCACGTCCCTTTCTTCCCGATCCCCATCCAGCCCATGTCTCCTTCCTCCTCCGCATCTTCCTTTCACCATGAATCATGAGGCCCACTCAGACCTTCCTTGCCTCCGAAAGACTCAGAATGGCTTATTTCTCTGAGTCTCTTCCTCCACCCCCAGGCCTCTGTCCTCATAGGACAGCAAAGTGAGGAAAATGCCAGACCCAACAGAGAACAGTGTGGAGGTGCTCCTGGCTCATGACTCATGATTCAACAGAGATGAGTGAGAGGCTGTGGTGGGTGTGGGAGCAGCAAAGACACAAAGAGAAGGAGAAGGATTAATTGAACCAAGCCAAGCTCAACCTTACAGATCCTGGTTTGGTTTGTTCCCAAAATAGGGTTGAGCTTATGGCTGGTTCTTACTTGTTAGTAACCAGTTCACCCATCCCTTCTCTTAAGTCCTCGTTCATTAATCTACTTAAAGAAAGCAACTTGACTCTGTTGGGTTTACTGGCTGTGCGTCAAAAACCTGTTCTTCCACTAAGAGATTTCAGAGGTGAAGTACGCATAGAGAAATCTTCAGAAAACTTCCATATAGTAGGAACATCATGCTCCTGACCCAGCATTGTGAGCTACATACTGGTGAAGATCCATAGGCTTAAGCACCAAGAAGCTGCATTTACTTACTCATTCGCTCACTCATTCATTTAAATTCATTTCTTTAAAAATATGTATTGACTGTGATCCAGACATGAACTAGGTATTGTGAACATGAGCAACAATGAACAAATCAGGTGTGGTCTCTGTCCTCATAGAAGGATGAGGAAGTTATACACACAAATAACTGCAACATATTGTAATCGGTGGTGTAACAGAGACCCTAAGAGCATGCTTTGGGAATTACCAAAGGGATTAAAGATATTTTCAAAGAGAAAGTAATACTTGTGGTCTCTTTGAGGTCAAGGACTGTGTCCTACTCATCACTGTGCCCCCTAGGCACAGCACAGGGTTTTGCTCATCAGAGGTGCTCAGAGACATGTGCCAAGTAAATAAACAAGATCTCAAAGAATGAGTAGGAGTCACCAGACAAAAAAGAGAAAGGAGGTACAGTAGGGAGAGCGGGCACCATGATGAAAAGGCTCACTGGACGGGCCTCTGCAGGAAGGACAAGGATTTCAGCATGGATGTGGCATTGCTAACAGCAAAAGATGACGCTGGAAAAGGAAGCTGGGCTCAAATTGGGAAATGCTCAGTATGCCATGCAAAGAAGTTGGAACTTCATCCTGGGAATAGAGGGTACATGTATTAGTGTGGGCTTGCCATGGGTAGATCCATGTGGACATACTTTCTCAATTAAAAACACTGTGTCTTGGACGTCAGTAAATTGGAGGCTTTTTTTTTTTTTTTAATAGCAAAGGCGTTCATTTGGTAGCTGTGGTGTAGCCCAGCAAGTGAACGCTTAAGGATTTCAATCCAAGTCTGGCCAAGTATGTGCCTGATCTCTCTCACCCAGAGGCCCCCTTCACGTGGAGGGTCCAAATCCTCCACCTTATCCTTCAGGTGGCGTCAGCAGTGTCCCTGCTGACCAGCTACTGCTCCTGTGAATCATAGCGGGCAGCAGAGGGAGAGAGCAAGAACCAGAGGGCACGTGGACACTCCCAAGCACCAAAAAGAGCCCCGGTACACTGAGGCATTAAGTACAAATCAGCATTCTCTAATGCTTCATCCATTAAAAAAAAAAAATACAAGGTTGGTCAGTTTTCTTTTTCTCTTTTAACTTTTTTCTTTTTAGACAACAATCGTGTGTGTGTGTGTGTGTGTGTGTATAGCCATCAGAAAACCCGGGTACCATCCTAGCTCTCCAACCCACCGTGAGACATCGATCAAGTCACTTAAAGTCTGTGACTCTCAGTGACATCATCTATGAATGCGAATAATGCATTCACACAGCTACTGTGGGGACTAACAGACAGGGGGTCTCTAAAGCCCCTGTCAAAGGGTCTGGTGCTTAGGACACACCCCACGAGACACCTGCCACCCCTCTTGGGCTCTCCACCCCTCCTGGTAGAGCAGCACATCATGCCAGGTTTACAGTGCTCAGTTTTGCCTCCCTCATAACTTCAGGTTGAAGGTACCCCAAAAGGAAAACCTCACTGCTGTTTGCTTTACCAGACAGTGATGTGTCATTTCCTAGTGACTAGGGACCAGTAAATCAATAACCAGGAAATTGATATGCATCAAGTGTTGTGCTCTTTAGCTGGGTTCACAGGGCCACTGTGTATGCTTCCTCTGCCCTTTGAACCAGCACCAGCGCCCCCCTCCCCCAGCCCCACACTCACGCACCTACGGCCTGTAGACACCGCATATACACCAGTGCCCTGCTATCCCTTGTACTGTGCTCTCACCTGGGAACGCCCTTCCCACATTGTCTCTGCCGGACTGATTCCTCAGCATTCAAGTCTCAGCTCAGGGGCCATATCCTCTAGGAAGCCCTGCGTGAGCTCCTCTATCAGAACGAGCACCCCTTCCCCATGCTCCTTTCACACCTTGTGCTCGTTATCTCATCATCCACCTCAACACACTGAAAATCTCTGGTTTTGAGTCTGTCATCCCAAAGAGCTTCCAAGACCCTCAAAAACAGGAGCCATGACTTAGGCCTCATTTTATCCAATGTCTCTCACAGAAATGGGGACAAAGTGTGCATTGAGCAGAGAGTCTTTGAAAGGAGCTGACGATAAGCATAAAAAGAGTCTTGGACCTGTCAACAAACCTCTGGTTTCCAAAGGTGACTCCCCCGCCTCTCCCAGTGAACCATATCTCCCTATATCGTGCCTTTGTAGAGTCCTTCCCCCTTGAATCTGGGCTGGCCTCGGGGCTCCCACTGGACCGGCAGAATGCAGAGACAGTACCTCTGCCTAACTTCCAAGGCTAGGTCATAAGAAGCCTAGCAACTTCCACCTGGATTTCCTTCAATACTAGGACAGTGGTTCTCAGCCCAAGGCGGTTTTGCTTCCCAGATGACATTTGGCAATGTCTGGACACATTTTTTCATTGTCACAAATTGGCAGGGGAAGAGGGGTTGTTACTAGCATCTAATGGATAGGGGCCAGGCATGTTGCTAAACGTCCTACAGTGCACAGAGAACCCCCCACAACAGAATGGCCCAGAATGTTACTAGTGCCGAGTTGAGAAACCCTGCTCTAAGGGAAGCCAGATGCCACGTAAGAAGTCCTATTCCCCTCAGACGGCCACGCTAGAAAGAAGTCCCAGCTAGTCATGTGGAGAGCCACCTGGACAGCCTCTAACTATGCCAGCCACGCAGCTGGATGTTTTAGACAAATTCCCTGACAGTTGCTCTGATCCTACCAGTCGGGGCAGTGGGAATCCTGTAACACTTTGTAAATGGGGAGCTGAGGCCATTTTCATCTTACTGGGAACATTCTCCCTGGGAAAAGGGGGACAGGAAAGTCAGGCTGCCCCTGTCGCTTGCCCACATGACAGGCCTCAGGGACAGCACTGACCAAGGTGAGAAGGTTCTGCCAGAGAAACAGGAGTGCGCTCTGGCTGAGAATTAGAGGCAGCCCAAGGGGAGATCTGTGTATGGTGTCAGGACACACGGCGGTATCCTTGGCTTCCAAACCATACTAATTTACCACCCAATTCAATTCAACTCAGCAAGCATTTGTTGAACACCTGCTGGGTATAGAAACTGAGCTTACTCCCATTGGAAGATTCAGAGATAAGATGATCTAGTTCCTGCACAAAGGGGTTAATATTTTAGTCAGAGGGACTAACATACCAACAGCAAGCTATAAAACAAAATGACCAAATGAAATCGATGCTCAAGTGAGACGCAAGCAGGTGAAAGAACTGTGGGTTTACACTACTGTGTTAATGAAGGGACACTCATTTACCCTACCATTTGCCAAGCACCCATTATATTCTAGGCACAATACTGCAACCAAAAGCCAACAGTCAGAGGCTTATGACCCAGTGTAAATTTATCATTCACACCTTCAGAACAGTATGTTGTCCTGGTCATTTAGTAAATAAATAACTGGGGAAAGAGTGATACACTCCAAAAATTCACAAGTGACAGGTTGATTTTAGTCTATATATTGAGACTCTAAATCTGAGAATGACTCACAAATCTCATACTATCTGCTGTATTTTAAAGATTAAGAATAATAATCTTTCTGGGAAAGTGGGGGGGGGCAGGGAACCAGTATTTGAAATTTTTCATTTCTCATCTGTGTTCCTCATCTTCCGAAATGTGTGATTCTAAACAAGATGCTCAAGGCCACACTTTCAAAATGGAAGATAGGCTCCCCTTCAGAAACTTGATGGGCACTGAAAGGGAGGAGAATAATGTCAGTTAGGATGGGCTCTGTCATACAACGATGACAAACTCACTGGCTAGTAACAACAGCATTTATTTCTTATTTACCCAGCCTGTCCAGCCCAGTCCAGTAGAAGAGCTTGGCTCATCAGTCATATGGTGACCCAGCTAGCTGATGGAGGCTTCCTCGTAGCCCATGCTTCTATCTCTCCACAGCAAAGCAATGTGGCCAGCTGCACATTGGTCAGAACTGATGCGCTTCCCTTGGTCACGCTAGTCACACGGTCAGTCACACCTGACATCAGGCAGACGGGGACATGCAGTCCTATTATATGCCTTGAAAGAAAAAGGGACATAGATACTTGATGAGCAGCACTAATAGCTATCTAAGGAGTCATAAATACAGAGAATCACCTTCCCAGAATATCAGTCCTACTTAAAGACTGATAATTCAAAACACTGACTGAACAATAAAACAAACATAGGTATGTAATGGGCTGACGTTCAAGACATGTATAGATTTTCAAGTTAAAGTACAAAATTTGAGGGCGCCTAGGTGGCTCAGTCATTAAGCGTCTGCCTTCGGCTCAGGTCATGATCCCGGAATCCTGGGATCGAGCCCCTGCATCGGGCTCCCTGCTCGGTGGGAGGCCTGCTCTCCCTCTCCCACTCCCCCTGCTTGTGTTCCCTCTCTCTCTCTCTCTCTCTCTCTGTCAAATAAATAAATAAAAATAAAATAAAGTACAAAATTTGGAAGAGAATTCGGGCTTCTGGATTCCAAAGATAAAATCTCCAAATTCCCCTCAGTCACTATACTTGGCTATTTTTAGTGGTTCCGTTAAAAAATTCAGAAGCACTAGTTGAGGATAAATATTCCATTTGAAGGAAATGGAAGAAATAGATGCTTTGGAGCACTCAAGACAGGCAGTGGGTAACGTTCTAGATTTCCTGACAGTTTAGGCAGAAAGAAAACACAGTAACATCACTCATTTTTTGTCAACAGAAAACAAACACATCCGCAGACAGAGGTAGGTGGCTCTCTGGGAGTGCACTATATGGGTAATGAAGCTATCTCCAACTGTCATTTGTAAAAGAATAGAAATGCTATCCTTGCATCACCTGCTAATAACTAAAGGAATCATGTCAAAGATGGGTCAGTGAAAGTCAGTTGCTCTCTGTAGATCAGATTTAATCTAGAGGTAGGCTTGGGGGGGTGGATCTCAAAAGATTGGTAATAGCTACACACACGGAGTGCTTATAATGTGCCCTGTTCTAAGCCACTATGTGTAAGAGCTAATTAAATCCTCAAAAATACCCTATGCAGTAGGTGTTATTATTATCCCCATTTTACAGGTAAGGAAACTGAGGCACAAAGACATTAACATGCCCAAAGTCACAGAGCTTAGAAGTAGTGGAACCGGATTCTAACCCAGGCAGCCTGACTTCAAACCCTCACTCTTTCTTACACATCAGGAGACTCCACCTCAACTGATTGACTGTGGCCCACTGGACATCTTCTGTAGTCAATGAGCTCTGGACAAGCACTGGAACTCACTCAGCTCCTTATTAGGTCACCCAAGTGGGAACGGGGCAGACAGGTTGTGCTCTCAGTTACAGCACAGTCAGTGGGCCTTCCTTCCTAATGGGAAGCCCTGCCACCTCCAAGGACACTTCTAGACCAGATTCCACTCCTGCCCCGACCCGAAGCAGTCCAAGTCACGCCTAGCATGGACCTCCAAGGCCAAAGTGAGTTTTCTGGAGGGAGATTGATGTTTTCTCCAGCTCACTTCCCAGTGATTGATGGAGACCCCAAAGCTCCCACACTACATTAAATGGAAGGGATGACCTCAGCATGGAAACATTTTAGAGAATACCAGCTACCCACCCTTTCCGTTAGAGAACTACCAAAAGTGAACTGAGGAGAGCCCTAGGAAGGCTCACTTTGAAAAGAAGGGGGAAAAAAAAAAACAACAACTCTTTTTTTAATTGGCGCTCTTGGAAGAGACTAGCTTCAGAATATTTTTCTTTTACATGGGACACACTGACCAAGCATCTAGTGCGTGCCAGGTCTGTGCTATACAACGTCCCACTACCATCACCACCACCATCGTCCCTGCCCCCAGAACACTCCAGAACTATAGCAGAATCTGTGCTTGCCACAAGTAATTTGGGTCTATTCAATCCCAAGCTGACAGTCAGCCCAAACGGTTGAACAAACTGTAACAGGGATCGTGGTGACCGGGGCGCTGGGTCCGAAAAGGCCCGGAGAGATGTGCAACGCGAGTGTGGGCCCTTCCAGAGGCAGGCAGCGTATCTGTAAGGGCCCCAGAAAGAGCACCCCGTGTGGAGACAGGGCATCTGAGCCAGGATGACACACTGAGCGGCACACACTCTGTCTAAAGGCATCCCCATTCCATATTGTCTTGCTCAACTAACAACAGGCAGCCCAAACTAAACGTGTGTTGAGGCAGAGCTGGTCTGTGAGCTGCCCACCGGTGACCTCTGTACCACGTGAGGCGCCAGCCTTAGGGCTACCGGGGGGCTGGCCGTGGAGCTTCTCTGAAGTTAGACTCCCTTATCACTCGATGAAGAAAAATACTTTGGGGGCGCCTGGGTGGCTCAGTTGGTTAAGCAACTGCCTTCGGCTCAGGTCATGATCCCGGAGTCCCGGGATCGAGTCCCGCATCGGGCTCCCTGCTCGGCAGGGAGTCTGCTTCTCCCTCTGACCCTCCCCCCTCTCATGTGCTCTCTGTCTCTCTCATTCTCTCTGTCTCAAATAAATAAATAAAATCTTTTAAAAAAAGAAAAAAGAAAAAAGAAAAGAAAAATACTTTGTTTCGAAGGGGTTATCTGGAGAACTCAATAATGGTAGTGAAGTTCCTCATATCCACTCAATTTTGAGCTCCTTGAAGGTAGTGACTTTTCCACCATTCACTTGTGACATTAGTTCTGGCACGTTCTGGGTGACTGCCTAAATTCTGAATGAATGAAATGCATGCCTGTTATGTGCCAAACATTGCCCTAGATGCTCTACAACAATCTCATTAAAAAAGAAGGGGTTCAACGCAATCCTGTTGGCCACATACCCATGTCTTCCAAGGTCATTCCTTGTCTCTTTTTCATCATGCATGCAGCCAGTTCTTTTTAGGCAGGAATTGGCTAAAAGGGCAACGGGGCTGGGATCATGGCTTATTTTAATTAGCTTTTCTGCCCTTGTACCAATTTCACTGCTAGCCTCGCTCACGTATCCATTTATTCGCCTCAGACTCTCTGAGCCCTTACTTGGTGCTGTGCCTCATGCGGAGCCAGGGGACAAGGAGGCAGTACCCTCGATCCTGCCCTCCAGGAGCTCACCTTCTAGATGCTGCATTTGTAGTACTCTGGACAAGAATACTGCAGCCTGCACCAGGCCTCCAAATTACAGCAATGTTCTAAGGAGCAGCTGTGGCTTTATTTTTTATTTCCTCAGCACACCCGTCTCTCTACATTTAGTTGATATGCTCTAAAGAACAGGCTCTGACACCTGGGGGTATGTTTTTGAGAAATGTGTGCACCATATGCATACCTAACATGCAACAGGGCCACGGAGAAATTGGTACAATGAGGCTTGGCACTGGCCAGTTTTTTGTTTTTTGTTTTTTTTTTTAATTCCTTAACATCTTGCCTACAAATTGCATCCTCAAGCACTTCAGAGAGTTGAATAACCCCCAAATGCTTATAGCTTATTTCATTATGCTTTATTTGGGGCTTTAAAGGAGGGGGGACCAGAGAATGTCAGGAACAGTTTAGCAGCATCAGGGCTGATTAGGTTGAAGAGCATTCAAAGAAATTTATTTCTGTATTCCTTTTGTTACCAAGATCATGTGTTTCGCTGAAAGCGATCTTGTGATTGCCTCACAAGTATGCTTCCTAATCTCTCATGAGCCCATTAGCCATTGCTTGGCTGCCTTTTATTAATTTTTTAAAAAGAAAAAGGGGCAGGGGGCAAGGGGCAGGACCAGAGAGCACTGTTAGGGCAGCAACCAGAGTGAAACAGGCCATGTTCTGGGAATGGGGAAGTCCAGCTTCTAGGCCCCTCTATTGCTTCGAATGCTGTGTGGGCTCAAGCTACCCACTGCACTCCTCTGGGCTTTAGTTACCTCCTTTGTCTGAATACAACAGAAGAGATGAAGTCCATCTCTATGGGGCTGTGCTGTTTACAAACCATGCTCTATGCACTGTCTCAGGGGCATCAAGTCAGGCCTGGCATGGAATCCCTACTCAAACCTGTGAGCTGTGTGGTCTTAGACAAGTTAACTAACCTCTCTGAACTTCAGTTTCCTTGTAAAATAGGGAAAGAAACAAATTAAACAGGGGATCCAAGATTTCTCTTTAAAAAGTTATATAAACATTTAGACTCAACTCTCCATTGGCCCCACCTCCCTCTCCATTATCTTCACCAATATTTCCCCTAACTGCCCCAAATGAAAAAATGCATCATGCATGTAAACACAGTGTTATGCTATGCAAGGGCAGCTTCCAGACAGGTCTCTTAGCATCTACTTCCAGTCCAATTGTTTTTTTTGTAATTCCTCCTATATAGCAACTGCCACTTTGAGTTATGCAAATGTTGTCATAATCATCCTCCTCCTCTTCCTCATCATCATCCACTGAATGATGCACCCAGTTACTCTGGATTCTCGTGACTTTGTGATTTAAAGACATCTTTCAATAATAACCATAGGGAGGTTCTAACTCAGGTGGGCTGTAATAGGACACAGTATTCCGATAAATAGCTAACATTGACATAGTAATTTACAAGAACGTTCCTATGCATTCATTATCCCACTCATAACAGCCCTATGTTATGTTTTATTTTGTTATGCCCACTTTACAGATAATGAAACAAGTTCAGAAAGATAAAGTTACTTACTCCAAGTCACACAGGTATAAGGAATAGATTGCAGATGGGAGCCTAGGTTTTTAGATTCTGTATCTGGTAACTTTCCACCTCTCCACTCTTCCTCTGGTCATATTGCAAAGGCCCCTGCCCTAGCTCTCATTCCAACAGCCACCCTCACTTGAAGTGGGGGATCCCGCATGCCTAGCACTTTGCTTCCCTTCCCAGGAAAAGTAAGATATGGAAGGGAGTGGGATGGTTCTAGCTAGAAGTTTTCTGCGTACCCTTCCCCCTTAACTTTTTTTTTTCTAGTGACCACTTCAAACAGCTTTTTGGCCTACACTGGCAGAATGGCCCTAACATTTATTCACATGAAAGCTTTTTGCTTCCTACTTGTTTTTTAAGAGGTGTGTTTCTCTTTAGACCAACTTCTAAAGCTAGGCCCAAGGCCATTTACCCTTCGCTGTCAGACACAGGATTCATCCGCACTTCTCACTTTCCAAAGCTCAACTGCCACAACCTGGGCAGATACGCATAAACCCTCATCTATGTTTTATATATTGCTATCAGGAACCAAAATTGCTATTAGGATCACTGGAATGGCCATTGCACACAAGGAAAGGAAGGATCCAATTTATTGAGCCCATCCCATGTGCCAGCCCCTGTAAGAGGTCATCAGTCCTCACAACATAAGAGAAAGAGACCATTACCCCATTTTACAGATGAGGAGAATCACTCACAGAAGCAGGTCCAGAGTCCCACAGGAAAAGGAGCATAGAATTAGACGCCAAACTTGGTTGAGTCCAAAGCCTAAGCTTTTAGCTGCAACACATGCGTGTGCACCAGCTATGTGTCTCCCCCAAAGGCATCTCCATTTTTAGCTGGTTATCCCTAAGGGTGGAAGGAAGCATTCTGTTCTCTGGTAAAGGCAGTTTAGGTAAGTTAAGAATTGGGGAGGGGAAAAGGTGAGAGAAGTCAAGGAAACCACAGAAATCTCACTAGACCAAGCCACAAATACCATGTGGAAGGTACAGTAGAGGTTCCGCTGAAGAAGAGAGTGAAGGCCCCAGCAATGGTCCTCTCCAGCCCCACTGAGCAGCAGAGTCACCACTTCTACTGAAGCTCCGGCTGCTGGGCAGAAGTGGGGGGCAGTGGCCAGCAAGCCCCATCGCTCTAGACTTGCCCAGGCTTGGCCCTCCTTTCCACTAACTTGACTATAAAACGCATGGTCTTCCCCCTCCCTGCCCAGCCTTCCAAAGGCATGTGTCACAACATGTTGATTTAGTTGGTCTTCATGAATGTTCTCATCCACGAAGATGCCCTGGAAAGCATCCCTTCTCCCTATGTCCCTTGTGCCTCTGAGAGATTACCTGGTAATCTCTAATGAGACTCACGAAAAGATGCATCTCCTAGGAATGCCCCCTCTCAGTCTGTAAAAAGCATCACTGTTTTACTACATCTTGCAAAATATCAACACAGTAGTTTCTAAGCACCAACTCTGTTCCAGGCATTATGTTTTTAGGCACAATTTCATTTTTTTTTAAAGATTTTATTTATTTATTTGAGAGAGAGAGAATAAGAGAGAGCACATGAGAGGGGGGAGGGTCAGAGGGAGAAGCAGACTCCCTGCTGAGCAGGGAGCCCGATGCGGGACTCGATCCTGGGACTCCAGGATCAGGACCTGAGCCGAAGGCAGTCGCTTAACCAACTGAGCCACCCAGGCGCCCTAGGCACAATTTCATTTTAACCCTGTCATAAATGTACTATTAGTAGTGTCATTCCCCTTCTACAGATGAGATCAGGGAGCCTGAGAGAGACTGTGACCCATCCGAGGTCATGCAGGGAATACAAAGATTCCACCTTGGGTCTCCCAGATCGAATGTTCTGTCCAGTCGCCCCGTGCCATTCCTGGATTTGGCAGAGAGAAAAGGACCATGTTCAAAGACAGAGCACTGAATTGTGCTGCAGGCTTATGTCAATGGTAATGACTGTATTGGTCTGGGCCATCTTCCCAGATGGGATTAAATGGACCAGAAATGTACGAGGAGAAACGGCTGTGAGTAAAAGCTGGCAAAGGAGTCCGCGGAGGCTGGGAGAGCCTGCTGACCATGTAAGAGGTCTGACCCTGAGCGGAGGAGATAGGGAAGGAAGGCAAGAAGGAAAGCTGGATAGAATGATCTCAGAATGCCACTCAGGCCTAAGAGAAGTTTGGCCACACCATTGGGGGTACTCCTCGGACCAAGTGGCCTATCAGAGAGTACCCCACTGCACAGGAACAGGCATTCTTCAGTATCTCTCCCAGCCTCCTCCCATGCCAAGAGTAACTGTGGAAAGTTTGGCTTTGGCCTGAATGCAGTGACAGACTTCAGAGCAGCTGGGGGCTTGATTGGTCACATTCCCTATAGTCAGAGAGGTGCATTCTCAGAGCTGCCATGGTACTTTTGTACAGACTCAGGTAAAAACATTTAGAACTCTTTTGAAATACTTGTTTTGTTTGCAACCCCAGTTGAACATTCTGCAACTTTTTTTTTTCTAAACACAAAAATGGCCAATATAATTTCTAAAAAGCCTTTTTTAAGAGACATGGACTCAACATGGAAGAAAGTCCAGACATCCTATTTATGATGAAACTCAATTCTCATAAGAATATAGAATATATTCTGCGACAGACAGGTGCCTCCTTTCCCATCCTAACAAGCTCAAAGGAAGTATTCATGTTTCTGGTGCACCTGAAAGGCCAGTTCAATGGACAAAATTACAAAGGGTCGTTATGGCAAGCAGACCCTCAAGTGATCCCCAACTCCTGGTGTTCACACTCAAGCATAATCCCCTCCCTGAGTATTAGCAGGATCTGCGGCTTGCTTCTCACCAATAGAATAGAGCAAAGGTGATAAGATATCACTCCCACAACTACACTACCTTATATAAACTCTGTCTCCCCAGAGTCACTCTTGTCCTCCTGAAGAAGAAAGCTGCTATGTTGTAAACTTCCTATGGAGAGGGCCACATGGTAGGGAACTGTAGGCAGCCCATAGAATTGAGGCCCTCATCTCCTACAGGCCACAAGGAAACTAATTCTGTCAACAACTTGATGATCTCGGAAGCAAATTCTTCCGCAGTTGGGACTCCAGATGAGAATTCAGCCCATCAAAAACCTTGACTGCAGCTTTAGGAAACTCTGAACCAGCTAACCCAGGGCCAGACAGGTGACCCACGTACATTGTGAGATAATAAATGTATTTTTTTTAAACCACTAAATTTGTGGCAACTTGTTACACAGCAATGCCTAATTAATACAGTCACAAACATGCTATAAGTTGAGCACTGTTCTAGACACAATTGTCCTATTAGCTTGATGAGGCCATAGACCCAGTCCTAGGTGGGGACAACAGGAGATGAACTATTAAACAAACAAGATGGTTATACCTAAAGTACAATATAACTTATAAAATCTTATAGTAGACTTATAAACAGATTTCCGAGTGTGTGCAGCTACAGAAGCAATTATTTCTGCCCTAGGAAGCTGAAGAAAGCCTTATAAATACAACATCTGAACTTGGAAGTAAGTTCTAACACAGTGAAATCATTTCACATTCACAGAAAGCTCTACACTTTGGGTTAAAATGATAGCATCCTTGACACGATGGATGTTCTTCTTCTTCTTTTTTTAATGTGCATTTAAATTCTAACCAAGAGAAATAGCTCCTCCATCATGGAAAAATGCCATGATTAGGAATAATTTTATGTTGGACTTTCTCCTGTATACTTCCCTAGCTTAGCAAAAGACACACCTGTGCTTCCCTCCCACATAGGGTGTGAAAGAATTTCTTGCGCGCAAGACCCAGAGGAATAAAACAGCTGTTGACCACGTACGTCACTGAGGAGGATTTCCCTCACCCAACTGTCAGTCTCCATGGCAACTGCCAGCCACAGCCTACAAACAGTTATCTCGATTGCATTACACATCCCTGCAGAACTCCCACGGAGGGTATCCTTGTTGATCTCTTGGTCACCATGGTTTCAGTTCTCACCATGATATTAGGTGTTCTCTAAGCATGCATGTACATGCGTGTATATATATTAATGTGTGTAATGAAGCTTAGTGCATGCTGCCCTTTGCTCTTGGTGGAAGCCAAAACACGCTTGAGGAGTGACTGGTGTAATCTTTGTGATGAAAATGACATAGTAATCCTTGCCCCAGTAAAAGGTTTGTGGTTGCTCACAGGATCAGCCGAAAAATTCCTTCAGCCTGACTGATGGGAATGCACTATGACTGAGTCTCCCTAGAGGAGAGTACATCTGCAGGCACTAAAACTACTTTTTAATTTTGGACTTGTTAGAAAATAACTCACAACTGATGGGTCATTTTAACTCAGGTTCCAAAGACAGTCAACTTTGGATTGGAAATTAGTGTGCATATTCATGATATTTCTTCTAAAGGACTAACATTTACAGTCTCAGCGGTGCTGCCACCTCATCCAGACTATCAGAAGCCTGAACAAAAGACAGTCATCATTGGAATTATTTCTAAATGCTACATTTGCATTTCTATTCTGATGCTGAGGAATCTGCACCACTGACAGGGGAACCATCAGTGCTTCTCAAACTTTAAGGTGAGTGTAAATCACCCTGAAGGTCTTGTGAAAATGCATTCTGGTCCAACGGGTGAGACTGGAGATTTGCTAGTTCTACCATGTCCCCAGGTAATGCTGGTGATGTTGCTCCATGGACCACTGCTGCAAGGCTGTCAGGAGTCCTCACTGTCACTGGAGCATATGAGGATTATAGTGAGGATTCTCAGTAATGACATCATTTGTGTGGAATGCCACACAGCACCTTACATGGAACAGATACTCAATAAATGTTGTTTCTCTTCTCTGCAAAGTGTTTCCATTCTCATTAGCTCACTGGACTGTCACAACAACCTTGCAATGTACTTGGGGCAGAAAGTGGGTGTAATCCCCACATTAAGGATGAGGAAACTGAAGTTTAGGGAGTTGAAATAATTTGCCCAAACTTAGAGAGTTAATGAGACAGAGGCAGGAATTAAACCTTGGTCTTTTAAGCCCCAGTCGTGTGTTCTTTCCATCACACCATCCTGAGAGCCTACATGTCCATGTTAGGAATGTCACTTAATTGATTCAAGATGAAGACCAACTTATTATATTTTTGAAAGCTAGAAAAACCCTGAAATCAAAACCTGGCACAGACACTCCTCTCAAAAACTCTACAGACCAATCTTAAAAACAAAGGAGCAAAACTCCTAAATAAAATATTATCAAATCAAATCCAGCCGTGCATTTGAAGAATAATACAGAATGACTAAGTAGAGTTTATTCCAGGAATGTAGGATAGTTTAATATGAAGAAATCTATTAACATAATTCATCACATCTATAGGTCAAAGGAGAAAAACCATATGATCATTGTAAAAGATGCCAAAAAGACATTTGATAAAATTCAACAGTCATTCAAGGTTTAAAAAACAACAACAAGGACAACTGGGAATTGAAACTTACTTTTTTAACATGAGAAAGGGTAACTATCTGAAAGCACCAGCCAGGAACCTACCTACTTAACTAGGAAATACTCAGGATAAGATAGAACTGCCAACCCTCACTCCTATTTTTAAACCTTGTTTTAGAAGTTTTAATCAATGCAATAAGACAGGAAAAATAAATAAGAGGTAGAAATAGTTGGAAGGAGAAAATCAGGTTATAATTACTTTCAGATGCTAAGATTTTTCCTCCCAGAAAAATCAAGAGAATTTATTTTAGAACCACTAAAAAGAGTTCAGAGGGATCAGCAATAACCAGTTTTTAAAAAAAGGATTTTTAAAAAGTCTCAATCAAAATAAGGAACCAAAAATATTAAAATACCAACTAACAAACTTAAGTAGTATTCATTAAACTTCAGAATTTTATAATGAGGCATAGACAAAGATTCAAATAAGTGGAGAGAAATTCCATACTCCTGAATGGGAAATCAGACTTTGTAAACGTGGTAAGCCTTTACATTAATTGACAAACTTACTACCTTTTCCAATCAAAATTACAACGGTATTCTTGGAACTTGAGAAAGTAATTTCTAATTCAGCTAGAAAAATAAATGCATGAGAACCATCAAGAAAATACTGAAAAAGAAGAAGAATGTGGCTAAACTTGCTTTACCAGATTTTAAAATATACTATAAACCCACAATAAATAAAATACTGTTGTACAGGTGCCAGAAGAGAAAGATAGATCAAAGAAGTAGAGCAGAAAGTTCAGAAATGGTTCCAAGTATAACTATACAAGAATTTATTAAATGACAAAGATAGCATTTATGTTCCATGGGATATTTGGTTGAACTAACGGATTAACTATGTAAAAGTAAATTAAGTCACACTTTTACTTACATCAAAGTCCAAAATAAACTACAGTTGGACTCCAGAGTAAATGTTTTTAACTAAATCTTTAATGTAATATATATTTTTATGTACATATATTCCTCAAACATAAGAACAAAGTCAGAAAACTTAAAGGGAAATACGGTTATATTGAATAATCTGAAAAATAAAGAACTTTCATACTATAGAGGGAAAAAAAGCAAATGACACACTACGAAACTTAAAACATCTATGATAGGTAAGGAATTAATATCTTTAATACATTAAAGAGATTTTACAACTCAATGACAAGAAGATTACTACATTATAACAATGGGGAAACTATATGGAGTCAGTTTCCAAAAGAAGAAATACAATTGACAAATATATGAACAAATGTTCAAATTTACTATTCATCAAAACCATTCAAATTAAAAGCTTAAGATGGGTTATGTTTCCCATAAAGTGAGCAAGGACTATAACTCACTGAGGGTGTTTGGATACTGACACTCTTCTATACTGCTCAGAACACAAAATGATACACACTTTTAGAAAGGCAAATAGCAATATATCTCAGAAATCTGAAAATGTGTGTACTCTTCAAGCAATTCTACCTGTACAGATTCATTACTCCCTTCCCCCCCCAAAAAAGTATAATATAGACATATGCACAAGACTATGTGCAGGAATATATTTTATAATATTATTTATAATAGAAAATAATCCTTCATAATATGGAATTAAGTCAATTACAGTAAATCTACTCAATGGACTTTAATGAAGCCATTGATTCATTAAACCAGTCTACTTAATGCCCTGAAAAAATGTTCAGAATATATTACTAAAGGAAAAAGCCAAGTATGAAACAGTACCCATTGTTTGACGGCATTTTTATAAAATATAGAAGCACAGAAAAAGTGGATATGCTTACAGTGATTATCTTAAAGTGATTGGATAATAGGTGATCATTTTGTTTTTTTCATTTGCTTTTCTGCATTTTACTATTTTGGCACATCAAGCATGAGTTGCTTTTGTAATAACCACAAAAACTGTGTGCACGCATGTGCGTATTTTAATGAGGCAACTGGGAGCCAGTGTTTAATTTTGAGGAGTGGAGTGATGCAAGCTAAGTGAGGCTTAGGGAAATTCGTTTTCACTGCTGAGAGTGAGTTAGGTCAAAAGACTGAGAACTTGAAAAGAAGGTGATGCACAGCTGAATTTGGCTATCACAACTGTAGCGTAAGATCTTTTGGTCACAGTCTGCAGATGGGTACCAGGTTGGAACAGGTGAGATTCAGGAAGAATCTCAGGTAAATCCCCAGGGAAAAGTGATAGAGAAATAAAGATGTGGTCACCCAGGGGGAGAGAGGGTGCAGTGGGCCCTAAGGACAAAGGGCTGGTGATACGAATGCGGCCACAGCAAAGTAGACGGGCACGGATGTAGAGGCAGGTCATCTTAATGAGGAGGTGGGCCCTGAACATGAGGAAGTTCAGGGAAGAAGCTCTGCTGGGATAGAGGTCCAGGGTTCCTCTAAAACACTCCTCCCGTGTGAACAACACTTTATCATTCACAAAGCTGCTCTCTCATCTGATTCTCACGGGTGACCTGGCAAAACAGGCATGACAGTCAGCATCACTCCCACTGTGCAGCTAAGAGAACTGTCACGGTCTTAAGCAGTTTACCCAGGCCTCTGGGAAGCGGGAGAATCAAGACTGGAACTCAGGCCTCTATCTGTCTTCAAATCCATTATTCTTTCACATCATGCTGTTTTGCTATAACTATAGGGAGTAGTTCAAATCACAGAAGCAGATGAATTTGCCAAAACTAAATTTTTTTTAAAAAGTGGGAGGTGGACAGGGCGCCTGGGTGGCTCAGTTGGTTAAGCGACTGCCTTCGGCTCAGGTCATGATCCTGGAGTCCTGGGATCGAGTCCCGCATCGGGCTCCCTGCTCAGCAGGGAGTCTGCTTCTCCCTCTGACCCTCCTCCCTCTCATGCTCTCTGTCTCTCATTCTCTCTTTCGTAAATAAATAAAAATTCTAAAAAAAAAAAAAAGTGGGAGGTGGACAAAATAGGGACCTAGAAGTTAGCAGACCAAAGATGGTATAATTATACAAGTGAGTAAGAATCAAAAAGACCTACTTGGGATTTACAATGTAGTAGGACTTATTAGGACTTAGGGTGGTGAGACTAGAAACTAGGAATGGATTTATCCAATTCTTATTTCTGTCAAGATAGTCTAGATTATAATATGATAGCAAAATACCCAGGATCTCAGTGTCTTAGAACAATTAATTTTTCTTTCTGGCTCATAGTATAAGTCGATCACAGGACATCAGAAAAGCTCTCTGCTCGACAAAATCACTCAGAGAACCAAGCTCAGCAAGAAGCCAGCATCTTCTAGAACACTGGCAGTCATTGCTTTAGAAAGAAGAAAAAGTACCGACAATTAAATGCTTTGAGAAGTGACACACATCACTCCCCGTCCCAACCCATTGGCCAGAAGTGGCCACGTGCCCCATCCAGCCACGGGGCCAGGAATTTGGAGAACCACAAAGATGTGATGAGCAGCACTCATGAACCCCAGGCCTACAAAACATCTGTGCTCAACAATAGGAAAGGTGTCACAATTTATTGAGCTCAAGGGTATCCCAATGAGGAACTTGACAGGTGGATATAGGCAGAAATGTGAAAGTCCATCTAAGAAAGGAATAAGCCATTTATTGATTTCTAATAACAATACAAATTAGGAAAATCATTTGAAGGCTAAATGGCAACTCTTTAAAAAAAAAATAAATAATAATAATAATAATAATAATAATAATAAAGTCCTGGCTCTTCATCTTCCAGCACAGAAGTGAGAAAGGATATCAGAAGAGAATTGAGGGTCACAACACAAATCAGTAACTGAGTTGTAATTAGCCAGTCAGTCAGTGTTCATTTTTAAAGCACCCACTGCATACAGAGCATTATTCTAAAACCCCACTCCCATCCTCAGCTCAGAGCCCTACATCAGTCCACTCACACACGACAAACAGTTTCACTCCTGGATGTTGAGGAGCCAGACTCCTTCCTCTTCCCCAGGAGGAACTATCTGGGGCTCCTGGTAAACTCTTCGATATACTTGGCTTGGAGGGGCGGCAAGATGCACTCAGAAAATGATTAAATTCAAATCTGAACTTTGTGCAAGTTATTTAACTATGTAAACCGATGATAAGAATGGCCTCTGCTCACGAGGCTGCTGTAATGAGGTAAGGTGTGAAAAAGCCTAACACTTAGTAGGTATTCAATACATGCTCTTTTCCTTGCTTTAATATAGCATCTCCAATTTTAGAATATCTGCCACAGGCAAGATTCCAGATGTGCAAAGCATGTTTATGACCTCAGATTTCATTTTACAAGACTTCTATCTGGACCTTTATAGTAACGTCGATAGAGAAGGTGTTAGAATTTTTTTTCTCACGTAATTTCTTTTGCATATTGTACCTCCTTCAAAGGCCAAATTGCTAGCTGTAAAGCAACCCCTTCTAGAGGTTTGCCTCATATCGTGTGACAATTAGACAGCTCAAGAATAAAGTTCAAACATAATTCAGCTAGTGATGAGTTTGAGGGATTTGTCAGTTGACCAAACATGAACACCAGGAAAACTGACAGCCTGTTAGTGATGCACAAGCCTCTCCTTTGAGCCAGGTTAGGAACAAAAGCGTTTGCCATAAGGACCTAATTTATCATTGGAAAAGATAGCAAATATGTTATTAATGAACGAATAAATCACTCTCAGGCAAGCAATGACTTCATTTTCTCTCGGGGGTGCTCAGCACAATATTTTTCCTGCAAGCAGTACCCTAAGGCCAGCTCATAGGAGTCTTAGGGGAGAGGCTAGAACGCATTTCTTTGCAGGCCTCGAGCACTGTGCTGTGAGCAGAGTAGCAGATGCCCAGCGTCCTGCACTACAAAGCCCTGTCGGCAGAGGAGTGTCAGTCTGGCATAGACGGAATGTTTGTGCCCACCCCTCCCCCCGAAATTCATATGTTAAATCCTAACACCCAAGATGCTGGTACTTGGAGATGAGGCCTTTGGGAGGTGGTTAGGTCATGAGGGTGGAGCCCCTTCTACCATGGAGAACATCCTTGCCCCTTCTGCCAGGTGAGGGCACAGCAAGAAGACAGCCGTCCATGAATCAGGAAGCAGGCTCTCACCAGACACGGAATCTGTTAGTGCCTTGATGTTGACTTCCAGCCTCCAGAACTATGAGAAATAAAACTGCTGTTGTTTATAAGCTACCCAGTCTATGGTGTTCTGTTAGAGCAGCCTGAGCAGAATAAGACACTGTCCATCCTAGTGGGGCATAGCTTGGAGGTCAATCTCTTCTCCTACACTTTTGACTGCTTCTCATTGTGAGAAAAACAAGCCAAAATACAGATGACCACATACTGTGTGGTGCATGGACTTCCTAAGAAATACGTACCCTCAGTGATTGAGCCACAAATTGCACAGAGGGCAGAAGCAAACAAGGAGAGGGAGGTAAGAGAATAGAGAGAAGGAGAGGAAGGCAGCTGGGACAGGGAGAAGGGGTGCCACAGGAAGATGCTCTGAAAGAACCATGAAGCTGACACCTGAGTCATAGTGAAACTGCTACTAGGGATCTGGCAGTGAGGGCAACCGTGTGAGACGCCCAAGGGCAAGGGGAGAAACATGGGATACGGCGACAGCCACAGACCACCCCGTAATTCTAACTTGGCTGTGGTACTTTGGAAAAATCTCTTAGTGTCTCTGAGCCCCTGCTTCCTCATACGTTAAAGAGGGATATTGTTCATCCATCTCAGAGAGTTGGAATGAAGATTAAAGTAGATGGTATATAGGAAACTACAAAGCCTGGACAAATACCAGGCTTCCATTATGATTATGAAAGTTTCACTTGTTCTTTCATTAAGCATTCACCGGCTGCCTTCTGTATGTGAAGACCTAGGCTTCATGCTGGTGACACAAAGATGAATGTGAAAAATAACAAGATCAAAACCCCAGCATCTAGAAGCTCTAAATCTAGAGGGGCGGATAGACAGAAAACACTGTGGCACTATTACAATGCTAGGATTGGCAAGTTTTTTTTCTGCTAAGAACAAAATGTAAATATTTTAGGCTCTATAGCAACTACTCTGCAACCATAGACAATAAGCAAATGAATAAATGCAGGCCATGTTCCCAAAAATGATGGTACGAGGCAAGGTCAGAGATGTAAGCAGGACTGGGTTGTGCGGAGCCTCGGAGGTCATGCTAAGGATGTTGATTTTATCCTGAGACAGGACAAAATAACCCTCCCCCACAGTGTACAGTGGCCTTGTCCAAAGTCCTTTCTTAAGGAACTTAGGATGTTGAAGAGGCTCATCAGCTTCCCATGCCCTCTGAATCTCCATCCTAGATATTCTCAGTATATATGTTAAAGGCTCTCAGAGTTCACACACACACACACCCATTTAATCTTTTTTTTTTTAATTTTTTTATTCTTATATTATCCCCATACATTGCATCATTAGTTTTAGATGTAGTGTTCCATGATTCATTGTTTGTGCATAACACCCAGTGCTCCATGCAGAATGTGCCCTCCTCAATACCCCCCCAGGCTAACCCATCCTCCCACCCCCCTCCCCTCTAGAACCCTCAGTTTGTTTTTCAGAGTCCATCATCTCTCATGGTTCATCTACCCCTCTGATTTCCCCCGCTTCATTCTTCCCCTCCTGCCATCTTCTTTTTTTTTTTCCTTAACATATATTGCATTATTTGTTTCAGAGGTACAGATCTGAGATTCAACAGTCTTACACAATTCACAGCGCTTACCAGAGCACATACCCTCCCCAGTGTCTATCACCCAGTCACCCCATCCCTCCCACCCCACCCCCCACTCCAGCAACCCTCAGTTTGTTTCCTGCGATTAAGAATTCCTCATATCAGTGAGGTCATATGGTACATGTCTTTCTCTTTTTGACTTATTTCGCTCAACATAATACCCTCCAGTTCCATCCACGTCGTTGCAAATGGCAAGATCTCATTCCTTTTGATGGCTGCATAATATTCCATTGTGTATATATTACCACCTCTTCTTTATCCATTCATCTGTCGATGGACATCTTGGCTCTTTCCACAGTTTGGCTATTCACACCCATTTAATCTTATTAAACTTTTTACATTTGCCTGATCAGAGAAGACTTTTTTCCAAAGAACGCCTAACATAATCCCCTGGACCCAGTGTTCTGTGATGGATGCACTTTGGGAAGCACTAGTAAATGGGTCAAGGGCAGACTCGTCAGCAGCACATCCACAGCCATGGTCTGCCTCCTGACTCCTTCGCTGGCCTCACCGTCAGCTGCACCTAAACACCCCAGACTCGACCAACACCAAACCACTCCTTGTTTCCTATGGATCCCATGCTATTTCATGCCTCCTTACATTTACATGTTCTGTTCAACATGCCTGGAATGGTCTTATCTTCCTTGTCTTCCTGCTGAACTAAGTGATCTTAAAATCCAACTCAAGAATGTCCTCCTTTGTGAAGTGCAGAAAAACACCTCTCCCTGAACCCATCCTGCCTTACACAAGACACGTGCACATACACACACGTGTGCACATGCATGCACAAGTGCACACATGTACATGCACACATGTACAGACACACAAACACAGGGTTCTACTCCCTTCTCCATATAATTTTATATCTTGTGCTAAATTCTACTACTGTCCATATTATATGATATTGTAAGTCTTTATCTACCTGCTTGTGTCCTCTATTAATAAAGACTACTCCAGTGCCTGCTCAGAACTAAACACTATGTAGATGATGTTTAAATGGATAAATTCATTCATTCATTCATTCATTCTTTCGTTCGTTCTATCTGTGAGAAAAGCATACCATGCATTCCACCTCTATTGAGGTCCTAACTCCCTCATTCTCTTGTGGGAAGGTAAAGGTTATTTAATTGGGGGAAAAAAACAAGGTAACATAAGAAGTCGTTTCTAGTCTTTGATCCTATGTTGAAAGACACAGGCTTCATTAACTTAATTTGAGGTACTGCACATCCGATTGCAATATTTTGGTGATCCTCCCTTATCCTTGCTGTCAGTTGACAGCATGAGAGATCATCATTGAAAAGGGAGTCAGGGGGTACCTGGGTGGCTCAGTCAGTTGAGTGTCTGCCACTTGGTTTTGGCTCAGGTCATGATGTCAGAGTCATGAGATGGATCTCCACATCAGCTCCACGCTCGCGGGGAGTCTGCTTGAGATTCTCTCTCTCCCTCTGCTGTTTCCCCCACTCACTCTTTCTCTCTAAAATAAACGTATCTTTTTTTTTTTTTTGATTAAAAAAAGAAAAGAAAAGGGAGTCAGGTGTGTCCCTGCCTTCCCACCATTCAGAACCAAAGTCAGAATGAGAGAAGAGAGCAGCAGGACTATGCCTCTGATTACCAAGACCAGTGCTTCTCAAACTTAAGTGGGCATCAGAATCACCCAGAGGGCTTGTTAAAACATGGGTTGTTAGGCCCCACTATAAAGTGACTAATTCAGTAGGTCTTGGGTGGGTCTGATAATCTGCATTTCTAACAGTTCCCAGGGGATGATGGTGCTGCTGGTCCAGGGACGCACACTTGGAGAACTACTGATCCACGGTTCACTGACTGCTTCCCAATGTCATAACTGCACTAGCAATATAAACGTACACACTGCCTGATCACTCTTCTCAGGGAGATGGCAAAGAGGACCAGCACTAGACTTGGATCCCAAAGACCAGCCTCGAGACAACTGGCAAATCACAGAACCTCCGAACAACATAGCTTCTTCCATCAAAAAAAATGGCAATGATAAGCCCATCTCTGGCTACCCTCACTGGGTTGCTGTGGGAATACCATGGAAAAAAAAGACCTACAAGTGTTTATATCCTAGAAAGCCCTAAAGAATCAGAAACTTGATCAGAAAAAGAGAAAACAAACATATGTGAATGGTACAAAAAAATTTTCTAGGTGTGTGGGCAGGGGAGGTAATTCAGAGGAAGAATTCAAAGATTAATTTCTCCACATTAATCAAAGTTTTCATACATGAGCATTTGGCCATAACTTTAACCATTGAAGTGTTCATTTGTTCCTTTTTATTACTGAGTAGTATTCCAAAGTATAGGTGATAGATGTGCCATGGAATTTGTTTAATCATTCACTCATTGAATGAAAGAGCATTTTTTTTTAAAGACATGGCTTTAGGTCTCACATTTAGGTGTTTGATCCATTTTGAGTTTATTTTTGTGTATGGTGTAAGAAAGTGGTTCAGTTTCATTCTTTTGCATGTTGCTGTCCAGTTTTCACTCACGTGTGGAATTTAAGAAACAAAACAAAGGAAAAAAGAGACAAACAAAAAGACCAGATTCTTAAGTACTGAGAACAAAGTGGTGGTTGCCAGAGGGGAGGCGGGTGGGGGAATGGATGAAACAGACAAGGAGCATTAAGAGTGCACTCCATGTGATGTGCATTGACGAACGTATAGAATTGTTGAATCATATTGTATACCTGAAACTAATATAACACTGTATGTTAATTGTGCTGGAATTGAAAAGAAGTTTTAATTTTTAAAAAAGACATAGAAGGTGAGAAAGTTCAAGTGGTATTCAGGAAACAATGTACATTTTTTAACTTATTCTATCTTGTTCCAAAAATTATTTGAGACAGGGACGAAGAGTAGATCCATTTGGTTAGAGGAGTTGACAAACTTGTTTCATAAAAGACTATACAGTAAATATTTTAAATTTTGTGGACCATACAGTCTCTGTCACAACTATTCAGCTCTGCTGCACCGAAGTCCCCATAGATAACATGTAAATGAATGGGAATGACTTTATTTCAATAAAACTGTATTTACAAAAACAGGCCCAGGACTTAGTTTGCTGATCCCTATTTAGAGGAATAATGGAAGACAGAGTTGAAAAGGCAGGTTGGGATTGTAAAGAGCCCAGAATGCCAATGAGTTTACAATTTGTTTGGTAAACATTTAGAAGTCCCAGAGATTTTTTGAGCAGGTATTTGGTGGAGAAAGGATCATTTTAATCATAATCAGAGTGAAATGCTTGGAAGATTAATCTGGTTCGAGCAAGGGAATGAATAAAATGAATTCATGGCATGAGCAAGGGAAAATGGAAGAAGGAGAGAAGTTAAATGACTACTGCAATTGTCCAAGCTAAAAATAAAAAGGTCCTGAATGGGGCAGTTGTAATTGGACACAAGAGGAAAGGACGGAAATAAAATAAGCCTTACAGAGAAGAACTGACAGAATTTGGAAACTGACTGGATACCAAGGCAAAAGAGAGAAAGCAAAAAATAGCTCTGAGTTTTAAGTACACACTTTGGAATGAAGCAGACCTGAGCTTGACTTGTTTATTCTAACATTTACTTGAGCGAGTTATGAAATTTCAGTTTCAGTTTCCTCATCTGTGAAAGGAGTAAGAGCAGTGTCTTCCTCAGACTGCAGTTGGGCAGATGTAATGAACTAATACAGGCAAAGCCCTTAGCACCATAACTGGTATTTAGCAACGATTCATTAAACATCAGGGATCATGACATTGGTTCTGCTGAAAGATCCCTCTCCAATCCCCACCCCTGCTCTAGTAACAACTTTACTACCTAATTTTTTCACTTTATCACGAGCATTGCATGATATCCCATTGTGTGAAGGTTCCATAGTTTAACCAATCCATTGTCAGACATCTTGTTTCCAATATTTTGCTATTTTTTAAACCACTTAGGGTGTTTTCAACTCCAAGGGAAAGAAACTCTAAATCAAACCAATTTTTTTTAATAAAGGAAATTTGCTGGGAAAGAAAGAAGGCTTCTGTGGAGAGAGGAACAAATCTTATCAACTGTCTCCTAAGTCTCCCACCTCCCTACCTGGATGATACTACCCTTGGAATATAACATTCAGGTTTTTTAACTGCAAAAACTCCAAATGATGGGACTATATCGAAGGCCACAGGCAGGAAGAACTTCTCCTAGCAAAGCTATATTTTCTTCCTTTTCTGCATTCAGATGGGTCACCTTCAGCTAAGGCTGTCCCTTTCTAGTAGAATCCTGTTGAAGACAGAGTTAGGCCACCCAGGTTAACATCCTGAGTTGCTTTTATCATCCCCCCAGTACTATATCTCTGAAGGCATACAGTTAAGATCCTAAGGTATCATAGGTGAGAGATTAAGAAAAAGGTTCATGGTGATAGAACAAGAAGTTGCCAACTTCTCGGCCTGAAATAACTGGCCCATCTTAGCCCAAGACACGTCCTCCACTATTTAGCCACTTGCACATTTTAGGTCAATTACTTGTAGTAACAGCCTACTCCTGGTACCAAATTATGGATCAGGAAGGACGGCAAATAACTTTGGGTTGCAAATAACAAGAACAATAAAAATAAAAACAAAAGAAGACCTCCACACAAAATAACTTACATGGGCATTATTTCACACCGCAAGAATAACTGAGGTGAGACAACTCTTTTACTGGTTCACTTGACATTTGTGTTCAGGCTCATCCTCTATATTTCTCAGTTCATCACTTGCCTATTTATGTCCTGTGCCCAATTCAATTGTGATATTTGACTTTTTCTTTTGATTTGTAGAAGTCCTTTATATATTAAGAATTTCAACTATTTTACGTGTCGTGATGAGCACTGGGTGTGATATGCAACTAATGAATCGTTGAACACTACATCAACAACTTATGATGCACTATATGCTGGCCAACTGAAGATAATTAAGAAAAAAAAGAATTTCAACTATTTTTTCTATCATACATGTTGAAAACATTTACCCACTTTGATAGCTCCTTTTCAACTCTGTGATATTTTTGATAGACAGAAGTTTATACTTTTGTTCATATATTATAAAATTTATCAATCTTTTCCTTCAGAGTTATATATTTAGTTTATTTGCTTAGAAAGCCCTTTCTTCCATAAGACTGAATAACGTATTTTCTTCTAAAATATTTATGGTTTAATAGCATAAGAAATATTTAAATTCATTTGAAATTTATTTCAGTGTTAAGTGTGACATGGGAATTTTTTTTTCTAAATGGTAGCTAGTTACCCCAAAATACTTTTTAGAATACATGCCTTCTCTCCTCTGGAATTCAAGGTCACCTGTAGTATACACTGAGTTCTTGTGTAAAGTTGATTTAGCTCTTGAGTTCCCGTTCCATTTCATTCATATGTCAGCCTATTCATGGGCCACTGGCACTATTTTAATTATGGTAGCATGATTGTTTCACTGTCAGGCATGGAAATTCCCTACACATCTCTCTTCTTTTTAAGAAGACTCTTGGTTGATCTGATTTTTTTCTCTCCAATGATTTTTTTTTAATCAAATAGCCTAATTTTTTTATTTTTTTTATTTTATTATGTTTTGTTAGTCACCATACAGTACATCATTAGCTTTTGATGTAGTGTTCCATGATTCATTGTCTGCGTATAACACCCAGTGCTCCATGCAGTACGTGCCCTCCTTAATACCCATCACCAGGCTAACCCATCCCCCCACCCCCCTCCCCTCTAGAACCCTCAGTTTGTTTCTCAGAGTCCATCGTCTCTCATGGTTCCTCTCCCCCTCCAATCTCAGATGATCTTTCCATTTGTTTTTGTTAGGTTTCTCCCCCAAAATCCTATTAGAATTTGGTTGGAATGGAAATGAATGTTGACATTAATTATGGAGAGAAGTGGAAATTTTATCATTTTTATCCTCTGCAACTGGTATTTCCAATATTATATCTGGTTTTTTCCTCATTTTATTATGTTAACCAGAATTAAATTACCAGGAAAATGTAATATATATTAGTGATAGCAACCATCTTGATATCTTGCTGTTGACTTTAATGAGAATGCTTCAAATATTAGGATGAACCATATGAAATTGCATTTTCCAGACCCTCCCCCCACCATCAAAAAAAAAAAAAATCAGTGTCAGTAATTTCCAATCAATCTATTAATTTGCAATTTTGTAAAATACTGGTATTTTATTTCAACTAAGAATTCATATTGATTAAACAAATATTTTTGAATGCCTACAATGTGACAGACATGGAATGAGGCCGTGGATATATAACTCTAAACAAGACACAGTTTCTGCCCTCTTGGAGTTAATATTACTACAGCAAAAAGCAGAGTTCAGCTAACCAAAAAAAATTTAATGAACTAATTAAAACAGTAAAAAAGCTGAGAGGAATTATTGTGTGCTAGAAACTGGAGCAAGGGCATAGTTCAGACAGGGCAATCAGGATCAGTCCTTTTAAGGAGGGACACTGGAGCTGAAAGCCAAAGTCTGAGACAGAGCCACCCACACGACCAGCTCTGAGGAACACTCCGGGCAGAGCCGGCTCGGAACAGGCTCTGAATGAAACGTGGCGGGTGAGTTCTAGAATCGATCGGGAAGCCTTGTGGCCAGAATGCCACAAAGTGGGTCCCCAAGCCACAGGCCAAGCCTGAGCTGGTGACTATGTGAAGGAAGAGAGTTTTGAATTGAATGTGGATTAAGATTTAGGTTTGGACTGGGCTTTTAAGACTTCAAGTGACCAGCAAATGACAGGATCTGTTCCAAGTTGGGACGTGGGGTGGGAGAAGGGGTGATGGAGCATCTTCAGGGGCGCTGGTGAGGGAAAAATAAAACCTGATAGTCTGCAACCACATTCACTGTAAGCCAGTTCCACAGACTGCAGAGGCAAGCCAAGGACAGACCTGGGGAGGTGGTGAAGTTTATTTTGGAAACCGAAAGGAAGCAGTAATGCTTTTTGAGCAGAGACTTGATTCTCCAAAATCAGAAAAAGGATCACAGGACCCTAAGACAGAAGAGAAGGCAGGGATTTGCCTCTCGGTGGCTCTCAACCCATGGCTGGGTCTGCATTATTTGCACATTCTTTAAAATCCACCAGAACGTGCCAATGAAACAAAATAAATTTTCACAGCTACCTCCAGGCCAGAAAGTGACTGAACAGCTGTCCCACTGCGCTGCTGTCGTATTTCAGAAAAGATGAACAAGTTGTATGTAAAGCTGGCTGAAAGACCAGTGACAGAGAAAAGCCAGAGTTGGGTTCCAGCCAAGCCTCTAAAGACTAGGGGAAATTCTGGAGGGGAAAGCCCATATGACAGTGAGCATTCTAGCATGTAGTCAAGGCATAAGCAGAGGATCCAGTGGAGTAAGGCTCAGTAAATGGTGGGAGTCCCAGATGAACACACATATGGTATGCTAGTAAGAGGCAGAGTATGACAGGGGGCAGGGGGCACTTGAAAACCCAGGCTGGAGTGGTTGATACCTTACGGTAGAAGTGGCAATGAGAGGTCATCATGTCCCTGTCCCCAGGAGGCAAATGGATCCCAGGCCAAACCAAGGCTCTAGACTTTGCAAGAGGCTTTTAGGACCAGGCAGCTCATTTGAACCAGAGTATAAGACACAAAAAGAGATCTCCAAGGGACTGGGGCTGTTTACTCAGGTCCAAAGGAATCTAAGGCCTGGGCAGAGGCCAGCTGAAAGAAGGAAAATCAATGAGTCTAGCCTGGGAGAAGGTAAGGAAGCAGAGGCAGGGCAGGGACAGGTCTGTTGGGCCTTGCAGGATTTCTTTAGCCTGATGACAACAGCCATCCAACCTCACCCCTTTCCCTTTCCATGAGGAGGCTCTCCTCTCTCTCCCAGCCTTTCCCTCCTTATGCCTAGGCATGTTAAAACTCTGACGTGAGTTACTGGAAACGTAACTTGCTACTTGCATGTAACGATGTAAGAGAAGAACAAGGAAACGCTGTGAGCGTCACACAAGAGACTCAGGACCAACGGGCCACTTGTCGCCACGGTAACCACAATCAAAACAAGGATTCCAGCTTTTCCTGAAGCCGTTGTTTAATGATGATTGTGTTACACGGAGAGTAATTCCACAGTGCATTATAAACAGAGTTGCTAGTATCCAGCATCATCAATGACGGAGAAAATTAACTTCTAACTGAGCAAAGTACATTTCTCAGGGTGTATGCAAAGCTCAGGCCAAAAAAAAAAAAAAAACCAGAGGGAATCTCAGCTCAGTTTGAAGTCGCTGTTTTATCCCGACGTCCTTTTTTTCCTCTCCACCCCAGTTTTTAGAGAGGGATACCTTTATGAACTCCTAAGAAACATGATACATTTGCTTATAAACCCAAATATGCATATCCCTACCCCTACGGGTAAACAGGACAGAAATGTAATGATTACTATGAAATATTCGCATTTGGAGTGGATTTAGTAAGTTTCTTTTATGTGATCAGGGCAATATATAATCCAGGCTTATCTCTTTGAACCAGATTGTTCCTTTCTAAATGCCTGATGCAAATGTGAAACACAACCTTCCCTCCCCTTTCCTAGAGTCCCTCTCCCCTGGCTGGGACGTAGGGCCTGAACTCGAGGCCCATTGCTGCCACCCACTGGTTGGGAAACCAACACACAGCTTCCCTGGCCTTGGGTTTCCTAGTTTCTCCAAGGCCTGCTGGCAAAATCATAGCGACCCTGGGATAGAGTACAAGTTCACTAATCTCTCTTCTCTGTTTCAAAGCCTGTTCCCCTTTCCATCTTCCATCCAGCTCTCATAACAAGAGAGCAATCTGGATAAGAGAAAATAAGCACAACAGGGAAGCCAACTTCAGTTTTCTTTTCCACTCTGACTCATCATTTGGGCCAAAGGCCCAACACCAGCTTACCCTAGTTCCCACGTCTCATTTCATATTCACATGGAGAGTCTGATAAGTTGTTGATTAGACACTGAATTGACCACCCCGTGGTCGGGTGTCTACCCCTGGACCAATCAGCTCTGGCCAAGGGTCAGGGTCAACCTGTACCAATATGGCTATCCAGTCTGTCCCCAGAGGCCATTCCCAAAGAACAGAGGTAAAGTAGGGCTCTCAGAAAACCATTCTCGGGGCACCAGCATGGCACAGTTAGTTGAACACCTGACTCTTGGTTTCGGCTCAGATTGTGATCTCAGAATCATGAGATAAACCCCTCGGTTGGGCTCTGTGCTCAGCACAGAACCTGCTTCAGATTCTCTCTCAGAGGCCACTGCAGGTTTAGAGGGAAAGATATTAAGGAGTCCAAGCAAGGGTGAGCCTCTGGGTCCCACCACTACCACCATAACTCCTTCAGCTAGACAATCTCTGCCTTTCTGATGATCCAGGTAAGATTTTGTTAAGAAAAATCCTTCATGTTTTTTAAGCAAGAACTAGATGATCTCCAAATCCATTCCAGCTCTAACAGTCTATGGTTCCAGATGGAGGGGATGGGATTGCTTCAAGACGAGGCTGGGAGGGAGGGTTAGCAGGAGATCATGAAGAGCCTTGCACACCATGCTAGGGCATTTGTGCTTTACTCAGTGGGGAGCCACGAAAGGGGAACAAAATGACCAGGCCACTATGTTAGCAAAGTGCCCTGAAGGCTTGGATGAGTGGAGGATGCACTGTAAGTTGGGTGGTAGTGTTATCTGAATGCTGTCCAAACAGGAAGCAGTTATCAGTGTTTTATCAGAAAAATAGGAAAGAAAAATGAATGGAAGAGGGGGCAGCATCGTTTATTCACCAGCATCCTCCGTCCTGTTTTGGGTTTTGTTTGTCTTCTAACTCCATTCCCATCCTCAAAAAGCTGAGTAAAAAGGACTCTTTTCCTTCACAGACAATGTCATTGACCGGTCCCCTTATACCAGGTGAGCTCAATGACACCATGGTAACAGGTGTGTCATCTTCAGCTAATTAATAAAGGCCAGGATACTGCTCCCCGGTCAGATCATGTCAATGCTTGGTCACCTGTCCAACTTGCCCATGACCCAGATGCTCCCAAGCTCCCAATTATGCAGCTGCACCTCCCTGATCAGTTTCAAAGAGGGACTTCCAGAAGGTCTCCGTCCCAGCAGCTTCCTGGCTCACCAGACCTGCTCCTACCATTAGCTCCATCAGCTCCATCAGAGCAGGGAATTCCCACAGATGGCCCAGTGGACTTGCTGAAGATGGAAAAGCCACATCCAGGCCTCTGATTTACGATGTGGCATGAACTCAACACTTTTCTCATGTTCTTGGGTCTAACACAAATGAGCAAAAGCAGATATGTAAAACTGGCACTAAGAGACTATGTTGCACCTTTAAAAAAACACCTCAGCTGTCCGACAACCGGGTGTGGGGAGCTTATTGAGAAGCAGGACACCATTTCCTTGACTGTGGCTGTGAACCTGGTTCTGGAAAGAGCTGTCAGCCCACCCCTCCAGCACCAGGCTTCTCCTATCACTCCCTCCAGGTTGCTGAGCCCTTGTCAGGGTGTGTACATATGCTATTCCTCTGCCAGGAACACCCTTCCCCCAGATTCTTTTTAGGTGCTCATACATTCAAATTATTTTTTGAGCTAATTCAACAGAGTAATGAGTAGATAACAACTGCTTCTTGCAACCCAGCTTCTGAAAATCAACTTTGCTTCATATATTAGCAACAAAATTTTGGAACCAAAGAATCTGAATGCAGAATTTTCAATAATCATTAAGTCCAATCTATGCATTTTGAATTTGAAGAAATAGACCCAAAGAGGGGAAATGCCTTTTCCAAAGTCACGCAAGAATAACCAATGCTAACCAGTACTGATGCTGGGGGTCTAGGGGCTGTGCTAAGTGTTTCATACACATTAGCACATTTAATCTCACTATGGCCCTATGAGGTAGATGCTATTACTAGCCCATTTTACAGGTGAGAAAACTGAAAGGGGAAATGACTAATCCAAGTTATATAAGCTTGATGATGTCAGATAAAATTCTAGATGGGAGACCCCTGGGGGGTGGACAGGGAGACAGAAAAGGTACAGTGGAGGATTTGTCTCCATGAATAAGCCAATCACTTCTCCTCTCTGAGCCTCAGTTACTAAATCTATGAATTGAAAACAATTTCCTTAGCCACAAAACATTATACAAATGAAAGAGAAAGGGGTGTTTTTACAAAATGAAAAGAGAATTTACTGTTATTTTCTATTTAAAAGAATATATTCTTAAGTTAAAAAATACAATACTATAGAAAAAAAGCATGAAAAAAGTCAACATTATCCAGAGATAATTAGCATCTTAATGCTAATACTACAAATCTGTTTGTGTTTATATATGTGTGCATATAATTCTTAATAAATGGGATCATACTCTTCATGCTGTTTTGTGATATTCTTTTCACTCAAGTTATACTTAGTGAAAAATCAAGAAAATTTTATTTTCAGGATGCCATACTTCTGAGCTTAGATCAGCCCTGTGGAAAGAACCAGGTGGCTTACTTATCATCCTCTTAATGGCTTATGAAACCGGCCCTCAGAGGACCGGTAGTACCTGGCTCATCACCTGTAGTACCCTGTGCCCTGCACAGGGGCCAGGAGAACACATGAGAGCTGCAAGCCAGCCTGCTCCAGTCCCCAGGCGAGCCCCCTGGCACAGCGACAACATCCAGGGAAGGAGGCCTTTGTGTGATTTGCATGGAGGCGCTGTGCGTGCCAGCCTTTGAGAAAGGCTGACTCTAGCCATGGAGACCGTGAACCCAGGGAGCCTGCTTCTGACCGCACTGGAGCCGGCGAGGGCAAGCACAGTTGGCACCCTCCATCTGCCGCGTCTGTGCCAGATCTATGCCCCATGCCCCAGAGCACAGGGTCAAACCACGGCATGCAAAGAGCAGGCTCTGAGAATGAGTGCTAAGTCAGTTCTGCTCTTACACATACAGTGCTCGTGGTGGTTTCATTCTTTTCCTCTAAGCAAATTTTAGGAAAATACCCAAGTGATCGTAAGTTGAGCAAAGCTTCAGCCCAAACGCTTTGCTCATGTGCCACCTGGGAGAACTAGAGCCTCCAAGTCCAATTTCCTATTAGGCTGTCTCTGGTGGTCTCTATATTTACCCAGGTTCACGGAATACCTCTAAAGCAGTTGCAGAGTGAATTCATTTTCTATTACTGCACAACAAATTACCCCATTTAGTGGCGAAAAACAACAAGCATTTTGTATCTCAAAGTCTCTGAGGGTCAGGAATCTTGAGTGCAGCTTAGCAGGACACCTCTGGTTCAAGGCTGCCAATGAGGTTGCTGCTAAAGCTGTCAGCCAGGGTTGCACTTGTCTCAAGGTGTAACTGGGACTGGAGAATCTGCTTTCAAGTTCCTTGCCAAGTGGGCCTCTCCATTGGGCTGCCTCATAACATAGCAGCTCACTTCCCTCAACATGGGGGAAGCTGGGAGTTGGAGGTGGGGTTGGAGAGAAGGAGAGGGAAAAAGTAGAAAGGGGAGGGGAGAGGAAGGGAGAGAAGAGCGGATATAGTCTTTTTGTAACCTAATCTCAGGAATGAGGTCACATCACTTTTGCTGTATTCTATCCATTAGAAGTGAGCCCACACTCAAGGGAAGGGGATTACAGAAATGCACCAGCCTCCATCCTCTTGTCTGGATATAACGGCTAGAATTCTGCCAGCCATCTTGGCTGGTGAGGATGAGGGCCACACCCTAGAGATGGTGGATCAGAAAACAGGGAAGGAGAAGCCTGAGTCCCTGGTGATTTCATCACATCATCATTGCTTCTCACTCAAAAGAATAAAACCTTAAGGGCACCTGGGTGGCTCAGTTGGTTAAGTGACTGCCTTCGGCTCAGGTCAAGATCCTGGAGTCCCGGGATCGAGTCCCGCATTGGGCTTCCTGCTCGGCAGGGGGTCTGCTTCTCCCTCTGACCCTCCCCTCTCTCCTGTGCTCTCTCTCATTCTCTCTCTCCCAAATAAATAAATAAAATCTTAAAAAAAAAAAAAGAATAAAACCTTAAGTGTGTGAAAGTGACTCTTGACTTGAGTTCCTCTCACATGCAGGGGAGTCTAATCTTACCTGAGATAGGTTGTTAGCACTAACCTCAATTAAGGGTTCACATTTAACCAGCATCTCTATCTTCTACAGATGGAACATCTAAACGCAGAGAGATGAAGTCATTCACCCAACATCACTCAGCTAGAGACTGGCAGGAATGAGACCCAAACTCCTGGTATCCAAATTTTCCCAAGCTAGTTCTCAGTGTCCCCAAAATTTGTTGAACACTCAAAGCTCTGTTTGGGATGTTCCTGGCAGCTGGAAAAGTTCTGATTCCCTCAAGCTATGTATTTGTACCAGAACATTCCCTGCTCTGTTTCTCGGCTTACCAAGTAAACAAGGGAAATAGAAGAGGAAAAATATTTTGGATGAATTGATGATTTGCAGTTCAAAAACTTTTGTCTTATGCGCACTCAAGCCAGTAGCCATGGAAACCCTCATGTCATTTCCTCAGCCTCTCTGAGCACCATTCCTTCTTTTAGAGCCCAGAAGTTAGCAGCAGCTATAGATTAAATATGCTCCACAGAGCACCAAGGTGGCATAATTTTTCAAAGGACTTTGGTACACATGTCCATGGCCTGGAAATGATTGTGTGTTCATTACAGAGTTGTCTCAGATGGCTTGTCTCTTTAGAAAGACCCTTCCACCCCACCTGCCAGAACTATCAGCAGAGCCATTCAAGACAGAATCATTGTAGGTATACGGTTAAACATCTTATGTTGTAGAAGACATGCGTAATGTCCTTGTCCAGCCACATCCCTTGCTCCAGGAATGGCTATGCTCAGCACCTGCTGAAGGACTGGGCCTAAGCCACCACGTATGAACTGTGTGATTCCCACTTCCTGCTTCCACAGTCTCAAGACAGCTGAAACTCAGCTTGTCACCTGACCCAGGGGAAGCCAATGTATCATTTAAGAATCTTTCGCTTGGGGACTTGAAATAAAAGTTGTGGAGACAGGGGCGCCTGGGTGGCTCAGATGGTTAAGCGTCTGCCTTCAGCTCAGGTCATGATCCCAGGGTCCTGGGATCGAGTCCCGCATCAGGCTCTCTGCTCCTTGGGAGCCTGCTTCTCCCTCTGCCTCTCTCTCTCTCTCTCTCTCTCTGTCTCTCATGAATAAATAAATAAAATCTTAAAAAAAAAAAGTTGTGGAGACTGCCATTAATTGATCAGGGGCAGTTAAATTAAAAGGTCATATAAGGGGCACCTGGTTGGCTCAGTCGGTTAAACATGTGCCTTCAGGGTCCTTCAGGGTCCTGGGATCGAGCATCACGTCGGGCACCCTGCTCAGCAGGGAGTCTACTTCTCCCTCTCCCTCTGCCATTCCCCCTGCTTGTGTTCTCTCGCTCTTGCTCTCTCTGTCAAATAAATAAATAAAATCTTTAAAAAAAAATGTCATATAGCTTTAGGGCTAGATGTACCCTTCTTGGCCTTATATATAATGAGGAGGAAACAGATTGGCTCAGATAGAAAAAAAAGAAGAAGAAAAGAAAAGCAAAGAAAAGAACTCATGCGGTCCCAGAAGATAATAGCCATTTCAATTTCTTATTTTTTTATTGACTTATAATTGACAGACATTATATTAGTTGCAGGTATACAAGATAGTGATTTTATGTCTTTATACACTATGAAATGATCGCCTAAGTCTAGTTACCACCTGTCCCTTTACTAAGTTAACAATATTATTGACTATCTGTCCTATACTGTACATAATATCCCCATGGCTTATTTATTTTATACCTGGAAGTTTGCATCTCTTAACCTCCTCTGCCTCTTCTGCTTGTCACTCCATCCCCTCTGCCAGTAACCATCAGTTTGTTCTCTGTATCTATGAGCCTGTTTGTTTTGTTTTGTTTATTCATTTGTTATGTTTTTTAGATTCCCATATAAGTGAAATCACATGATATTGGTCTTTCTCTGACTTATTTCACTTAGCATAATAACTTCTAGGTCCATCCACATTGTCACAAATGAAAAGAGTTCATTCTTTTTTATGGCTGAGTAATATTCCATTGTATATATACATGTGTGTATATGCCTCTTTTTTTTCCATTCTATTGATGGACACTTAGATTGCTTCCATATCTTGGCTACTGTAAATAATGCTGCAATGACATAGGGGAACATGTACCTTTTCAAATTACTGTTTTTGTTTTCTTTGGATAAATACCCAGAAATGGAATTGCTGGATCATATGGTGGTTCTGTTTTTAATTTTTTGAGGAGCCTCCATAGTGTTTTCCATAGTGACTGCACCAATTCACGCTCCTACCAACAGGGCACAAGCCACCTTAATTTTTAATGGCTTCCCAGTTCCCAGCTCCAATTTTCACAAGCAAGGCTGTACTCCATTCCTGTGTCATGCCTCAGGGTTCGTTCAGGGCTGGAAGTCTGAATTTCTGCTTTCTGCTCCTTGCCACAATGATGCACCTTCACTTTACAAATCTTTTCCACCTACATTATCTTATTTGCCCTTCTTCAAGTCCTGGAAGACCAGGAGACCAGGAATGATGACCCTCACTCTTCTTTTACAGAAAGGGAAACTGAGGCCCAAAGAGAGGAGGGAACTTCTCAAAGAGTCTCACTCAGCTAGCTATGAAAGGGCAAAATGTGAACTCATGTCTTCTAACTCAAGGTGTGGTGTTTTTCTCACTATAACACGCGATCAAGAAAAACAGAAATTCAGAGTGAATTTGACTGGAACTCCCATAATTCCCTTGGGCACTCAAGGTTTCAAGAAGAGACAAGTAGCTGTAGATCCTCAATGGTGAGAGAAACAAGCCAAATCATGAAGCCTGTTTTATTTTAATCATTTCATTTAACTTCTTGGACTACAAAGTCAACTGCGTAGAGGGGCCAGGCTGGTAAATTAGAGAAAAGAGGAAAACAAGCCAGTGTGTTACAGCTGGGAATGGTGGAGACTGGAGCAAACCGTGGTGCTCATGACCAACTAGTAAAAGTCAGCTGCTACTCAGCTCGTCATGTGGGAAGACAGATCCTATATGACCAGATCTTCTCAAGTTTTATGAAAACATAGAAATCTGACTTTTTATGTGAAATTTCCTAATTGTGAAAACATGCGTCAGCCAAAGAAATTACTCACGTGCTGGCTAGATATGGCCCCTGCACTGCCGATTTGCCACCTCTGCTCTGGATTACAAGCCCTTGAGGACAAGACCACGCATTATTATTCATCTTTACATCTCTAATACCAAGCACAGCAGAGGCACTCAGGGGAGTTGATTCATTAAATAGCTTAGAGGAAAAGCATGTCATTCTGGTCTCTATTCAGATGATGCCTCCTCAGAGAGATCTCCTCTTGCAACCTATTGTTATCCCCTAATGGCCATTCTCCTATTTCTTCTACAAAAAAGACCGCTGATTTTTAGCCAGGCATGGAATAAAGCCTAGAATAAAGAAAACATCTCCTCAGCCTTTCCTGCAGCTAGGTGTGGTCATGTGACTAATATCTGACCAAGAAAATGTGAACAGAAGTAATGTGAACAAGTTCCAGGAAATACCTTCGAAAGAGGGCCATGCCCAGCTCTTTCCGTTTCCCCCTTCCTACCGGAATGCAGATGTGATGGCTGGAGCTGAAGTAGCCATGTACAGCCATGATGTGCAAGCCACATATTGAGGATGATGGAACAAGAGGATAAAAAGAGCTGGATTATTTGATTTTGCATGAGGAAAAAAAATGTATGCTTCTACCTTCTTCAACCTATTGTTTTGGGGGTTTTCTAAAAGGACAAATCCTCCTTTTCTCTCCTCTCCTCCTGCTTCATTTTAATTTAAAACTTAACATACCTAACATATTAACATATATTTATTTGTCTTATTTATTGTTTTTGTTCTGTACTAGATAATAAACTCCATGAGGGCAGGGGCTTTGCTTTGCCTACAGTTGTTTCTTAGTGTTTAGAAGAGTGCCTGACATGGTAGGCACTGCTGAAAAAATAGTTGTTGAATGTATAAATTAAGTGGATTAGATTAGGTAAAAAGTGAAACTGAATTAAATGGCAATCTAAACCCAGTTTCAAACCAGCCACCATCAGCCAAATGTGTTCAATACTTCCAACACATTACCCCAAAGGTTTTGGTCAAATGCAAACAAGGGAAAAAACTTCAACAATCCAAAGGACTTGTCCCACATTTACAAAGATTATAAAAAAGGAAAAAAAAAATTCCCCAAACATGTTTCCACTTCCAAAGGCCGCACTTTCCCAGCAGCTGCCCCATTTTGAGTCTGTGACAGCCAGACCCCAGATCCAGGCGGGGCTCCGGGGCAGCGTGAGAAAGCCCATGCATTCAGCCCAGCGCTGCTGGACGGAGCCACTCCGGATACTGGGTTCAAGGCTGGCCTCCTGGGTTCTAAAGAACATATATTTTTAATTGTTCAAGCCATATTGAAAGGGAGTTACTGCCTCCCTCCCTGGAAGATAAGCCTCTATTCAAAAAAATGAAGCCGCTGCACAAGGCCTGGCCCAGCCAAGTGAAAGCCCAGAAGACATGACCCAGACCACCAAGGAAGGTGGCAAGGCCCAAGGCCTGTGTGGCTCCTTCTCAAAGCAGTAGCAGTGACTTTCCTAATTAACAGAGCAAGTCTCCAGGGAAACAAGGAATACCCCCCCCCCCGCCCCCCTTCCAGAAGAGGTAGGAAGCCCAGTTATAAAGACTCCAAACTCACAACACTGGCTCAGAGGCCCAGGCCTAGAGCTGGGGGCCAGAGCCTGGATCTTTCCTGAAAGAATATTTGGGGTAGAGCAAGGGGGCGGGGGAAAGAAAGACTGTGTGTGCTAAAATGCCACATTATATACTCAAAATAAACACCTGGCAGAACACCTCCACATCTGGAGCACGTCACAAGACTCAATTACATTTGGCCAGGCCAAGTGCCCCACAGCTGTTGCAGAGTAAAGAGAGAGAATTAAAAACAGCAGGTTGCCATGGCGCAAAATTGGTCGCTGCTGAACAATTTGTGTGTTTGTCTTTGGAGCTGAAGTACTAGGAGTGAGTTATGTCTTTGAAGGGACAGGAAGGTGATTTCTCAAGACACCCAAATGAGAGGAAATAAAGGATAAAAGGTACTAGCTGATTAAGCACCTCCCCTGTGCCAGGTGCCATGTGTGCATTTTTCCTTTTACTCCCCACCACCATCCTGTAGAACTAGGAGTTATTAACCCCTTTCTCCAGACACAGTGATGGAGACACAGTGACATGCCCAGAGTCCCACAGCACAGCCAAGTGGCCAGGCCAACACTCAATCCAGGTCTGACTCCAAAGCTGTCCTCTTTTCCTTCTATCACCAGATCTCTGGTCTAGACCCATAAATGCAAATGTTGCCAGATGATGCCCGGGCACAGGGGCAAAGAATGCCAATAAGCCCATAGACATGGGGAAGGTGCTGGTCCCCCAAATCATTTGCTGCAAAAGGGCAATCTTTGAAAACACACTCACACACACAAGTATATATTATACGTTCGTCATCTGGTAAAGAAGGGGTCTCACGGCTTTGTGAAAATCAGCAAATAGTTCTTTGACCGAAATGTGAAGGCTTTAGAAGGTGGTATATGATTGCACATTTGTGTGAGAGGGGCAGGACCCAAGAAGGGGCTCTGGCATTCAGGACCAAAGTGGATGTCTGGGAGGTAATGCACGGGGCCATGTGCAGCAGCATGGGGTGAAAGGAGTCTTACTGCCTCTGTTCTCTCTAGCTACACCCCATCAGCCAGGTCATTATTAGGCCTCTGACCCTAAGCCTCTTCAGGGGGTTGGACTGGGTCTCCAAAAAGAGACGTCCACATCAAATCCCTAAAACCTGTACACGTTGCCTGATTTGAGGAAAGGGCCTTTGCAGATACAAGTACACTAGGAATCTCAAGATGAGATCATCCTGAATTCCAATGGGCTGAAATCCAGTGGCAAGTATCCTTGTAAGAAAAAGGCGAAGGGAGATTCGAAACACAGCGGAGAAGGCAACGTGGAGGGACAGGCAGGGACGGTAATAAGGCAGCCACGAGGAATGACAACAGCCACCAGCAGCTGCAAGAGGCGAGGAAGAAACCGGCCCCTAGAGCCTCTGGAGGACGTGCAAACCTGCCAGCACCTTGATTTCAGACTGCTGGCCTACAGAGCTGTAGGAGAATAAATGTCTACTGCTTTAAGCCACCCAGTTGTTCGGTAATTTGTTACGTCAGCCCTAGGAAATTAAGAGAACCCTTTTCAGAGTTTCCACTCTGCCCCAGCAGGGTAGGGTGACCACACATGGGCACACAAGCAAGTTCTGGGCACCACCCGAGCGTGTCCACCAGTTTCCTTTTCTCCCGTCGTGGCCCCCTTTATCCTACTTGGGCCTCTGCTGACTGGCAAGTCACGTTGCTGCGCCTCCTACCACCTTGCTGCCGGTAGCCACCAGCAAGGGCCCCCGGAACCGTGGCAGAGGCTTTGTCCCTCGGTGCCCTCAGAGCTGCCAGCCCCGCTTCATGCCACTGCCAATGCTTCTGCAACTGTGAGTCCCTATTAAAGCCCCGACGCTGCTGCCTCCCGGAGCTGCTGGTGCCATCTGCCATGGGAGAGCCTCGAGAAAGTCCCCCCACGGTGCCTGAACACCTGGCATCAGCCCCAACAGGATTCTTCCTCCCTAGGGGCACAGGGGAAACTAATAAATCCAAGGTAAGCCCCCTTCTTCTAAGAGATTCGCATGTCCATATCGAAGGAAAAGGGGGTGCCATCCACTGAACCCGCACATAGACATCTTCTGATGTCAGAAGGGTGTTGTTTGCTCTTCTGAAATGTTAGCCTCATAAATAGATTAAAGAGAAACTCGTCCCTATGTCCCAAATGAGGCAAAACAGTCTGACTGAATTTCACCTTGAGTCTACAATTTCCACACCAAAGTAAATAATAAAAAGGGTCAGCGGAGGCCCCCTCTCGTTGCTGGAGGGCAGCCTTGGCCGAGGGAGACTTGGCGGTGAGGGCAACCCCTCTCTCTTGGTCCAACCCCATCAGCTCTGGGGCCCAGGAGCCTTCAGGCAACTGAAGACCCCTACTGTCAAGCAGGATATTGCTTGACCATTGAATTTGATAGTGAATTAAGCCTCAGTGAGACTCTTTACCAATCTCTGTCTTTAGTGACCCAAAATTTCCATCCCATTCATATCAAGCAAAACACAAGAGTCAGGCCCAGAGAAAAGAGGTATCCCCGAGCTGGGGAGAAGCTGTGAAAAGACACCGTAGCACTCTAGCTTAAGACTCCACCTCCACCCACTGATGTGAGCCACTCAGCCAAGACCCTCACTAAGATAGCCAGAGCCCTGTGCTGCCCCCTGCCAAGTGGAAGAATGCCTCTCTCCTACTCTCATGCCACATTCTACTGCATTGATTCTCAAGTTACGTGGCCTTGGACTTAGCATCACAGAATTATTTTAACTGACTGAAATATAATTGATATGCCAAAAACTGCACACTTAATGTATACGATTTGATAAGTTTAGACATGTGCACGGACTTGTGATGCTATCACCATAATCAAGGTAATAAACATATTCATCATCACCTCTGAAAGTTTCCTTGCGTCCCTTTGTGTGTGTGTGGTAAGAACGCTTAACGTGAGATCTACCAATACTGTTAACTCTAGGCACTATGCTATAGAGCAGATTTCTAGAACTTATTCATCTTGCATAGCTGGAACTTTATGCCCATTGAGCAACAACTCCTCACTTCCTTGTCCCCTCTGCCCCTGGCACCACTCCACCACTCCACTCTCTGCCTCTATGACTTTGACTAATGTAGATACCTCATATAAGTGGAATCACACAGTATTTGTCCTTCTGGAACTGGCTTATTTTATCTAGCCATAATGTCCTCCAGGTTTATCCATGTTGTCACAAATAGTAGGGTTTCCTTCTTTTTTAAGGCTGAATAATATTGTATGCATTCATCACATCATTTTTAATTCTGATCAAAGCCAACTTTAATTTTTTTATCCTCACATTTAAAAGGTCATCTGATGGCCACCAGTTTTCCAATCCTAGCCCTGGTTACTAGCTTATAAATCTTAAGGTAACTTCTTCTCATTTACCTAATGTTCAGTTTCCATCAGTTTTAATATACACCAGTATAAATACCATTACTGACTGCTTTGTATGAAATTCAGTATCCTACAGATCCCATGGAGTCATGGGATAGAACCAGAAGCCCCCACCTTTTATGTGAACTTTAATGGTACTATGGAGACCAAGGCGATTTTGCTTAGGTTAAGCAGGATTTATTTTCATTTGTAAGAGAACCTTCTTGCAGTGAGTTTATTCAATTCTCCTAAAAATGGTGGCATTCTTTTAAATTATTCTATCAGAAGCAGCAGTTAACATAAATGGAATATTGGAATCAGCCTAAAAATGTATACCACATCTTCTTTATCTGTCCGTCAATGGACATTTGGGTTGTTTCCATACCTTGGCTATTGTAAATAATGCTGCAGTGAACATGGGAGTGCAGATACCTCTCTGAGATCCTGCTTTCAACACAATATTATTTTATCCCAAAGAAAAGAAAAGAACTATTTTTTACACACAGCACTCTCCCTTCTCAGGACCAAGACAGGAATCCACAAGGGCTGATGCTGAAGAGAAATCTAAGTGAGAGCAGGATAAGAGTCACCCCTGCCCTTAAGACCTGGACCAAGCTATGCACCTGACTCCTTCCCCCTTGAATGAACTTTCTGCAGAAGTTTCCGTGGTAGATGATGAAAACAGATTATGGGGTACACTCCCCAACTCTCTATCCAGCTTTGGATCTATGGGTTACTTGCTACACACGTTCTCAACAGCCCCATATGGTCTCTACATGAAAACAGGAAACTCAACCTCAATTCTGAGAGCCCTTTTCTTCTAACTAAAGGTCTGAAGAGGTGATATTTATTCAGCACCTATTACATGCCATCCATGCCAGAAACATTACCTCACTTCCTCATTACCAGTCGTGCAGGACAGGTTTTATTATTCCTATTTTACCCAGCTCTGCTGTGACCCATCCTCTTATTGGGGACAAGATTGCAGGAGGCCTGAAACAGAACATGAAAAATATTATGGCCGATAAACATTAGCTGCTGTAACAAGTCCTGGGCAGGGTGTGTCACAGGCTAGAAGTTTTCGTTCTTTCTCAAAACATGAAGTCCACAAATTAGAGGGCACCCAGTCCGGGCCTTCACGTCAGCATCCGCTTCCCTGGACTCTTTTCTTTAATAAGCCAGCTATTTTTCCTCAGGAGAGAGCTCTTTGAATCCAACACAAAAGCTGAGTCTGGCGCGTTCTATGAGCATTTAAGACTCAGCAATCCAGTGACTGATGGGGTGAGGAGGGGGCGTGGAGGATGATAAGTGAGAACTCACAGGTGTTGAAAGTTTAGCAAGGCTTTGCAGCCAGGACTCAACCAAAATAATAATACTCATGGTTCTGGGTGTTTGTTTGAAAGTTTGATACAGTTCCAGTTAAAATGCAGAGAGTCAAAAGAAGCTATCAGACCTGCCGTTAAGAACAAGACCAAACCAGGTATGCTACAAAATCATGGTTTTGTAGAAACACATCAAAGAGATGTAATATAAATAAATCCACATGAACTAAATTCCAGAAAGTGGCAAACTTTTCCTGGAGGAGAAGAGAGAGATCCACTAAAGACGGGGAGATGAGAAACCAGCTGAACGTTAACGAACTAGGTGTAGAGTGCAGTAGTGGATCAGAATTTCAGGGGTGCCGGTCACAGAATAAGTCTGACCCTACCAACCACGTCCTTGCCACAGGCTTTCACCGAGTGCATGGGGATGGTTTCTAAAGGCTTGAAGTATGGCAGAAGAGCTAAGAAAGATCCCCCTGAGAAGCACAGAGACTTGGCTAGTACAAGGCAGGGGACTACTGATAGCTGAGGGCAGGACTGGAAGACCTGAGGAAAATTCCTCTGAGCCTCTCTAGGACTTTACAAAGTGCTCAGCAGTGGCCTTCCAAAAAAATGGGGGCAGGCAAAATATCTAGGAGTAAATCTAATGAAAAATGCACAGTACGTCCACGCTGAAAACTATAAAACACTGCTTGGAACACCTGAAGCCTTAATTAAATATGTGAATATCAGGTTCATGGATTCAAAAAGGCAACAGTATTAGGTGTCCACACCTCCAAGCTGATGTTAAATAAAAAGATACCAATCAGTTTTCTAGCTGACAAGCTGATTCTAAAATCTATATGGAAGGCAAAGTCCTACAATGGCCAAAACAATCTTTAAAAACAAAAGCAAAGCTGGAAGGTTTACACTATGTTATTTCAAGCCTCACTAGAAAGCTATTGCAATCAAAATAGTGTAGTACTGGTATAATATAGACAAGTAGATCAATGGAACAAAATAGAGAATTCAGAAATAGACCCACACGTATAGCATCAATTGACTTTTTACCAAGGTACTAGGTCAATTCAGTGAGAAAAGTTTTTTTCAACAAATGGTGCTGATACACTGGATATCCATGCAGAAAAAATGAATATATAAAGAGCCCTTACAAAGTAACCAAAAAAAAAAATACCCAATTAAAATGAGCAAAAGACTTGAATATTTCACAAGAACAAATATACAAATGGTCAATAAGTACAAAAAAAAAAAAAAGAACCTTAATATGATTAGTCATCAGAGAAATACAAATTAAAACAAGGAGACTTTTACACCTTTCACAAAAACCAACTCAAAATGGATCATAGACCTAAATATAAAATGAAAAACTGTAAAACTCCTAGGAGGTAACATAGAATATAACCTAGATGACCTTGGGCATGGTGACACCATAGGGAAGAAGACCAAATATATATTTTTTATTGTAAATCACAATATCACAGGAGATTTTGGGGGTTCTGTGAACTCCCTGAAATTATATGCAGGATCTTGTGTATATACATGCTTGGGGCAGGGGAGGGAAGGGGGTGTCCTTAGCTTTCATCAGATTTCCAAAGAGGGCTTGTGGCCTTTGAAAGTTTTAGGATACATGCTCTAGCCTCTATACTCTTCCCCGTGGCAACTTCCCATGATTTCAACTCTTCCTTATGTTCCAGTGACTCTCATACTATGTAATTTTGGACAAGTTACTTAACCTCACTAAGGTCTGCACCCTTAAAATGAGAGATAATAGGGGCGCCTGGCTGGCCTGGTCGGTAGAACACGCGACTCTTGATCTCAGGGTCATGAGTCCCAGCCCCATGCTGGGCAAAGAGCTTACTTTAAAAAAGAGAGAGAGAGATAATAACTTAATAAAATCAATGACACAGGATTGTTGTGAGGATTAAATGACATAATTATATAAGCAACGAAAATGCACACCTGCTATGTAATAGACCAGGGGCCAACTAACTTTTTCTGTACAGAGCCAGATAACCCATATTATTCCCTTGAGAAACATTCTTTCTTGCCATTACCTCCTACCTCTTACTACCTATGACTGAAATTCCCTCTTCCAAGTCTCACTTCCAGCATCTCTAACTGCCTGAAGGGAAACTTCACTTGAATGTTCTCAGAAACACACCAAGAATGGAAATAACCATTTCTCTTATCAGCTGAATAGTTTTCACTAAACCTAACACCCAACCTGTTTGCATGCCCCAGACATGTCAGCACTCCCATGCTTTTTTGCTTCTCAGGCAACTCCTTCTGCTTCCTTTCACCATCTACCTGTCAACCGACTGTTGAACTCTTACTTATCCTTCAAGACCCCAGTCAAATGTCACCACTTCTCGACAGCATTTCCGAACATTCATCCCACTACCGGCAGCAGCAACCTTGGGAGATGGATTGTGCCTTTATGGAATGTGTTACGGTTATTCATGCACATATCTGCCCCTCCAACTAGAATGTGAGCTCCTTGAAGGCAATATTTTTCAAGTCAAAATTAAGGCAGAAATTAGGCCAAATTAGTGAAAACTTAATATGACAGGGCCAGTATTACAGAGAGGCAGTTGAAGTAAGTGAGGCAAGTTCAGGGTCAGATCCTATCTTTATTTAAAATTTTGTTCATCATGGATTTCTTTTGCATTAATGTTGATTTTTTTTAAATATTGCATTAAAATACTATTTATCTTGATTAGTGAGTCTATTGGTACCCTTTTAAATTTAAAGCTAAGGCGGGTGCCTCACTCTCCTCATCCTTGTCTGGCCCTAAATTAGTAACCAGCAGCTCTGAGATTCAAATCCAGGTTTTTCTGATTCCAAGCCATTCTTCCAAAAGTCAAAACGACCAGACAGTGTTCAGCCTCTCAAGGAGTGTCACAGATAGCAACAAGTAGATGGGAGAAGTGACATTGGCCACCAGGGGTGTGACTACAAGGGGCTGTGCACAGAGGAGTGAGTGGTTAATCTTGCCTGAACCCATTAGCGAAGAATCCATGAAAGAGGAAAGGCTTGAACTTGGGGGTTTCCCTGATAGGGATTACTCTGCTTCCCTGAGAAAGCAGCAGCCTCTACAGTAAATTCTGGACAATTTCTCATCTCCATACAAACGACATTATCGGGGTCTTCCCACTGACTCTGAGTGACACACGGCAGATGCTCGGTAAGTGGGGGTGGACTGTATGCGTGGACAGGCCAATGAACGAAAGGCAGTGGCCAAATACGGCGGCCTCCCCATCTCAGCACACACTGAGGGAGCACCAAGGCTCCAAGCACCAGGGCGCTGCAGCATATGGACACCTGTGGGCAGATGACAGGGGCAATCTTGCCAACCTCCTTCCTGAGAGGCATCCTGACAGACTGTCTGACCCCAGGGGCCTCCCCTGGGGACTGAGATGTCTGGGCAAGTGCACACGCGTGGGCCCACACAACGCTGCCTTTCAGCAGCGCATGGAACATGCCTCTGGACGGTATCTGCTATGAAGGGCCTCCAGTGTCCACTGGGCAGACAGATGGCACTGGCCCGGGAAAAGTCTAGTTCTGTGCCCACAGCAATAAAAATACCATCCCCAGCCACAGTGGGCAGGGCTGGAGACACAGCAGCAGAGGAGGTGGCACGTGATGCGGGCTAAATAAGCCACCCCTGTCAGATCAGAGCCCAGCAGAGAGCAAATGCAGAAGCCAGCACCTCTCCCTGGAAGAAGGGAGCCCAGGCCTGGAGCGGGTGTGATGTTCCATGGAGCAAATGCATGATTTGAACAACTAGCTCACTTTCCTCATCTATTAAATGGGGGGTTATAAGAATTAAAAGAGTTTAGGGATAGGGCGCCTGGGTGGCTCGGTCGGTTACGCGTCTGCCTTCGGCTCAGGTCATGAGCCCAGGGTCCTGGGATGGAGCCTGCTTCTCCTTCTGCCCCTCCCCTTCCGCCTGCTCATGCTCCCCCCCCGCCCCTTATGCTTTCTCTCTCTCTCAAGTAAATAAGTAAAGTCTTTTTAAAAAATAAAATAAAAGAGGGGGCCTGGGTGGCTCAGTCGTTAAGCGTCTGCCTTCGGCTCAGGTCATGATCCCAGGGTCCTGGGATTGAGCCCCACATTGGGCTCCCTGCTCGGTGGGAAGCCTGCTTCTCCCTCTCCCGCTCCCCCTGCTTGTGTTCCCTCTCTCGCTGTCTCTCTCTGTCAAATAAATAAATAAAATCTTTAAAAGTAAAATAAAATAAAAGAATTTAGGGATAAAAATGCTTCCCACAGTGCTTGGCCCACAGCAAGTATCTAATAAACATTAGTTCTATTCTCAATCTACCTCCCCTATCAATCTAATTATCCCCAGGGTTTCCTCGGAGCGAAAAGTAAGGCTACATGGAAAAATACAGCAAAACTCACTCGTGCTGCTTCATGGAGTTCCAAGGTAAGACGCAGCCCTGCCACTTACTGACTGCTACCTTCTGCAATTGACCAGATCCCTCAACTCTGTTTCTTCATCCATGTAGTGGGGACAGTAACAGTGGTGGGACTGATGGCTCTTTGAAAAGCAAGAAATTCATCCCGAGTTTGCTCATCCATTTAATGGTTGGGTCCACTTTTTTGAGCCTCCTGGGGGCCAGGTGCTATGTATCCATAGTTCATGCGGTGCTGCAACAATTCTCTGAGGTGGAAACTGAGCTGAGAGAGGTAAAGAGAGGTTCAAAGGACCAAAGTAATAATGGGCAGGGCCAGATTCGAAGAACGGGTGTGTCTGGCTCCAAAGCCTCAGTTTCCTCCATGACCAGCAAGTAACTCACATGTTGAACAAGGCAGCAAGTTCTGTATTTGTAACAGTAAAAAGCAATAATTTTTAAGGCCCTGCCCAGTGAGTCACAGAGGAGATGATATTTGAGCTTAGTCTCGAGTAGATGCTGGTGGAGCCTCTGGCTCAGCAACCCTTGGCCTGATTGGCATGCCCATCCCCCAGCTGCTACGGGCTCACAGCCTCACACTTTTGAGAAAACTACCCACAGCAGACAGAAGCCACCTGGCCTGACACAGCCTGAGACAGAGCCCCGCCCCCAGCCCACAAAAACCAGCAGTAACCCTCAGTCAATGCCTGACTGCTTCAGAGTAGAGAAGGCTGGCTCCCTGCTTCATGGGTGCTCTTCATGCTCCTGAGCTGCCTGTGGGATCAGGTTGGGGGCAGGAGTTTAGCTGGAAACTCCTCTTTGATTGGCTCCATCCCTGCCTTAAACCCTCACTTCCTTACAAGATTTTCCTCTGAGAGCGCTCTCTCAATAAACCACATGCAAAACTATCCCCATCTCAGGCTCTGCTTCAAGGAACCTGACCCAAGACAGTCTTAGGAATGAGTGGCAATGTGTTTTAATGAAGAAAAAAGGAAAGGACCTTTCAGTAAGAGGGAATGTCTTCGATAGGAAAAATTATAAAGCTCCTGCTTTGTACCAGGCACAGCAGTCTGCCCTGAGAGAGGCAGATAATATACAATCAAAAATGCTCCCAGCTTCAAGGGGGAAGAAGGGCTCACAGAGTTCTGTCACAACGGAGGGGTTTTGTGAGGAGGGATATACTCGGGATTGCACTTGAGGAAGACACCCCTTGTCCTAGCAGGTCCACAGGAGATTAATCAGATTGGAAGAGGGAGAGACTAGAGGCAGGAAGATTGCATGTGAGAATGTATTATCATCCAAATGACTTAATTAGAGTGAGGACACATACTAGAAAGGAAAAAAGCATAACATTAAGGAAAAATCAAGTATTAATATTTTTCAAACTTCAGTGTAATCTGTTCCTGATGATGTTCCCTCTCCCCAGTGAGTGTTTATTCTAGGACTCAGGGATATAAATGATTCTAAATCCAATTCAACTGGAAACCCCCTGGGTTCAAGGGCCCTGTGCTGCGTGCTCATCCCTGTCCTGGAAGCACCCACAATCTGGTAGACATGAGACCAGGGGACAGCTGCCTCAAGGATCCAAAACCAAGCCAGCCATAACATTTTCCTTTTAATGTCAGCCCTCCCCTAGCCCCATCTGTAATATTTCTCACTTAATGGACTCTGATCCAGTGTGTCATTGATAAATAATGTAATTCGGGCAAGACCAGAGAGCCCCAACAATCCAGTGTTTTTTGTAAAGGCTGCTGCAGTTTGAAAAAGGGATCCAAGATCAGAAAGACCTGGAATCAAATCCTAGTGCTGCTTCTTGCTGGAGGCAAATACTTTAACCTCTTTGAGCTTCATTTTCTCATCTGAAAATTGAGGACTATAAAATGTACCTTTAGGGCGCCTGGGTGGCTCAGTTGGTTAAGCGACTGCCTTCGGCTCAGGTCATGATCCTGGAGTCCCTGGATCGAGTCCCGCATCGGGCTCCCTGTTCGGCGGGGGGTCTGCTTCTCCCTCTTACCCTCTTCCCTCTAATGCTCTCTGTCTCTCATTCTCTCTCTCTCAAATAAATAAATAAAATCTTAAAAAAAAAAATGTACCTTTAAAGGTATTTGAGAGAATTCAATAGGACAAGAGAAATAAAGTGCTTAGGACAGTGCCTGGCTCAAAGCAGATGCTCAATAAGTGGTCGCAATTTTATTACCATGATTTCAATCCTGCTTTAGTCATTCCCAAATGCAGACCAAGGGGAGATACCAATCTCCAGCCGGCTTCCTCATCTGACCTTTTATCTCCTGATCGGCCAATCACCATGTCACTTGAAGAGCTACTGTTAAAAACGGATGTCACCATGTGCCATGAGAGCTGGTATGTGGTTTCGGGACAATTATATAGGAAATATGTATTCTGGCGTAATACTTGGAGAAGCAAACCTTTGTTCTCTCTGCCACTTTACTTTCAAAGCAAAGAGGTGACAACTGTCCATGCTCCGCATGCCTGGGATGCCAGAGAGCCACAGCCAATGCATGTACCCCATGATGGAAGGGCCCAGTGTCTCGGCTATACTCAGAGGCCAAGAATGTGGGGGAAATGGGGCAATCACCTACCCAATCATCCTGTAAGATCTCCTCTAGGCCTGCTGCAAGGAAAGACAGAAACCAAGGAGGCCATTACTGCAGCCCCCTACTCCCATCAGGATTCTAAGATCTGAAGCTTCAATATCTCTGCTAGTCTAGTTCAAGGAAGTACATCTGAAATCTCAGGGCCGTGGGCCATTCTCCTAAACTCCAGAAGGTCCTCTGGACTCCATTCACTGCCACCCTATAAAGCAGTGAGCTCCCCATTGAAGGGGGAATGCAAATACTTCCTGGGATATTACTAAGAATATATGCAATCCCTATCAAAATTCTAATGACATTTTTCACAGAAATAGAACAAGTAATCTTAAAATTTGTATAGAACCACAAAAGACCCTGAATAGCCAAAGCAATCTTGAAAAGGAAGAACAAAGCTAGAGGCATCATGCTCCCTGATTTCAAAATATATTATAAAGCTATAGTAATTAAAAGAGTATGATATTGACATAGAGACATAGATGAATGGAAGAGAATAGAGAGCCCAGAAATAAATCCATGCATGTATGCTCAATTAATTTGTGATAAAGGAGCCAAGAACATACAATGGGGAAAGGACAGTCTCTTCAATAAATGGTGTTGGAAAAACTTCACAGCTACATTTTTTTAAAGATTTTTTTTTTAAGATTTTATTTATTTTTATTTGAGAGAGAGAGAATGAGAGAGAGGGAGTACATGAGAGGGGGGAGGGTCAGAGGGAGAAGCAGACTCCCTGCCGAGCAGGGAGCCCGATGCGGGACTCAATCCAGGGACTCCAGGATCATGACCTGAGCCGAAGGCAGTCGCTTAACCGACTGAGCCACCCAGGCGCCCCTTTTTTTAAAGATTTAATTATTTATTTTAGAGAGAGAGAGAGTGGGGAGAGGCGTAGAGGGAGAGAATCCGCAAGTAGACTTCCTGCTGAGCAGGGAGCCCAATGCAGGGCTGGATCCCAGGACCCTGAGATCATGACCTGAGCCAAAATCAAGAGTCAGCCACCCAACCAACTGAGCCACCCAGGCACCCCTGCACAGCTACATTTAAAAGAATGAAACTCAGGGCACCTAGGTGGCTCAGTTGGTTAAGTGTCCCACTCTTGATTTCGGCTCAGGTCATGATCTCAGGGTTGTGAGACTGAGCTCCACATCAGGCCACACTCAGCAAGGAGTCTGCTTGAGGATTCTCTCTCTCCCTCTCCCTCTCCCCCTCCCCCCCCACTCTCTCTTTCTCAAATTTATCTTTAAAAATAAATAAATCAATAAAAATAAAAGAATGAAACTCAGTCACTAGCTTACACCATACACACACACACACACAAAAACACATACTCAAACCATACTCAAAATGAATTAAAGACACAAAACCATAAACCTCCTAGAAGAAAACATGTAATGGTAAGCTCCTTGACATCTGCTTTGGCAATGATTTTTTGAACTTGAAACCAAAAGCAAAATTCAACAAGTGGGACTACATCAAACTAAAAAGCTTCTGCACAGCAAAAGAAACCACCAAAAAAATGAAAAGGCAACTTACTGTATGGGAGAAAACATTTGCAAATCATATACATGAAAAGGGGCTAATATCTAAAATATATAAAGAACTCCTACAACTCAATAGCAAAATAACAGACCCAATTTAAAAGTGGGCAGAAGATCTGAACAGACATTTTTCCAAAGAAGACATACAGATGGCCAAGAAGTACATAAGAAGATGCGTTAACACCATTAATTATCAGGGAAATGCAAATCAGAAACAAAATGAGATACCACCTCACACCTGTTAGAATAACTATTATCAAGGAGACAAGAAATAACAAATATAGGTGAGCATGTGGAGAAAGGGAAACCTCATGTACTTTTGGTGAAAATGTAAATTGGTGTAACCACTTAGAAAAGAGTATGGAGGTTCCTTGAAAAATTAAAAATAGAACTACCATATGATCAAGTAATTCCACCTCTGGGTAATTATCCAAAGAAAATGAAAACACTAACTCAAAAAAATATAGGCACCACCATGTTCACTGCATTATTTACAATATCCAAGATATGGAAACAACCTAAGTGTCCATCTATAAATGAATGGGTAAAGAAGATGTGGGGTGTGTGTGTGTGTGTGTGTGTGTGTGTAAACAGAATACTATTCAGCCATAAAAAAGGATGAGATCATGCCATTTGAGACAACATGGATAGACCTAGAGGGTATTATGCTAAATGAAATAAGTCAGACAGAGGAAGACAATACCATATCATTTCATGTATATGTGGAATCTAAAGAACAAAACAAATGAATAAACAAACAAAAGAGCAGAAACAGACCTATAAATACAAAGAGCAATCTGATGGTTGCCAGAGAGGAGGGGATGGGGCGATGGGTAAAAATGGGTAAAGGGGAGTGGGGGGTATAGGCTTCCAGCTATGGAATGAATAAGTCATAGGGATGAAAAGTACAGCACAAGGAATATAGTTGGTGGCACTGGAACAGCTCTGTATGGGGGCAGCTGCATTTGCTGTGAGCACAGCATAACGTATAGAATTGTCAAATCACCAAGTTGTACACCAGCAACCAATGTAACATCAGGTGTCAGCAAAAAGAAAGAAAAAAGAAAAAAGAGAAGAGAAGAGAAGAGAAAAGAAAAGAAAAGAAAAGGGGGGAAGGAAGGAAGGAAGGGCGGGCCACATTATGAAGTAGTAAATTACCTACTGAGGGGGAAATATAAATACTTCTTAAGGTATTATTGAGAAAAGGACCACATTCTGAAAGAATCACTTTTTCCCCAAAGAGCTGATGTTTTTTAGCTTCCTAAGGCTGTGTGAGGGAAGTCACAGAAGGAATTATAGAACCACAATAGGGTGAGGGCCCAATCCTGTATTCCACTCACTGTAATTCCCGCAAATTTTTCTTCAATACCACAGAGCAGGCTAATTTGAGGCAAATATTTTGATGCAGAGTGGGTGGGTAAAAAAAAGTCACATTTAGAGAACAAGCTCACATTCCCGAATGTCTGCTTGGACCTGGGCAGGAGCACCAAAATGGGTGCAAGGTGGTGTCACATGGCAGAAAGAGTACGAGCTGTGGGTCAGGGGCCTTTCCTCGTCTCAGCTCTTATATCAGGGCTGGGTGAACTTTGCCTATTCTAGCCCCTTTGGGACATTAGTTTTCTCCACCATAAAATAAGGCAATTGGACGATACTAATTTTTCCCAAACTTTTGTCAGATGAGTCCATCTTCACGGTTTTCCGTATCAACTATATGCCACATTGTGATTTTTGTCATATCTACATCATTGGCACTGTTCATGTATTTGGTTAAAATGGCCTCACTTCCTCATTTTTTTCTTCCTTGAAATTGATTTTAATGGGAAACTTGATAGCATTACCATGAATGGAAACCACTATCACTTGCCAGAACAGGAGGCAGCCATAAAAGTAAATACAACAAAAGAACAATGCTTCTGATGTCTGGGAAGTGCTATCTCTTGAGGACGGGCTGCCTGAGATCTGCTGTTCCCAAAGCAGGGAGATTCATAAATGGTCAAGAGAAGTTAAGGACACCCCAATACCCACTTGAGACTTTCCCCCGATTCATCAAAAAAGACTGAAAGAAAACTTAAAAGGGAATAACTTCTCACTACAGGACTTGATGATAATATCCTATCCTTATCACCTAAATGATCTCAATATTCCTATGATTTAGGAAACAACTGATCATTTCTAAGGTCTTCTCCCACACTGATATTTCATTTGGCCCCACTGTAGAGGAAGGGTGATCATAATGAGTGGAAAATTTGAGTTACAGACTATTCTGAGAGAAATTACTTTCAACATCTAAACATTGTCAGAACGTTTTCCAATTAGAAGGACCTTGAATATACATTAATAAGCAGATAGAAATCATTCGTAATCATTTATTTTCAAATAAACACTTCTAAATGATTTGGCAATACCTAAAAAGTCATTCAGCCCCTTAAGTAATTTAAACACTACTCCCCCAAAATCTTGCTTACATTATCAACATGCTTAAAGAAGCATTTTGTCAGGCAGTATGCAAAGATAAATTTAACCAGAGTGTATGTCATCAAATTAACACAACTTCCAAATTAGTAAAGTTCAGCTGAATCATGACATCAGGGACATTATCACATAAACAACATGCAAATGGATGTTTTGGCTGTATGTTCATTAGGATGAATTCATTAGATTCACACAGCAAAAGCTTCATTATAGGACTCTCCAAGGCACTCATATCCTTGAAACCATTTAAATGTGATAATACTAGTCTTATTCGGACAGAGATAAAGTAAGGGAGGGCAGAGAACCTCAAATGTCTCTGAATGAGCTTAGAACAATTGATATGTTTAGCCTCTGGACCTTAGTTCTTTTCCTTCCTAAGTACTTGCCTTTTTGCTTTTGCTAATTCTTTATATGATCTTGGGCAAGTTCCTTTCTTTTTCTGGAATCCAATATTTAAGAAAAAAGGGAGAGGGACACTGGACTAGAGCAGAAGTCAGCAAACTTTTCCTGTAAATGGCCAGATAGTAAATGTTTTCAGCTTTCTACACCATATGGTCTCTGTTGCAACTACTCACCCCCCCTTTGTGGCAAGAAAGCAGCCACAGGCAATTTGTAAACAAATGAGTATGGCTATGTCCCAATATAACTTCATTTACAAAAACAGGTGGTAGACCAGGTTTGGCTCACTGGCCTAGAGTTTGCCTTTCCTGGACAAGAGGACCTCTAACTTCGAGCCCTGATATTGCCTTTCACCTAAAAGGAAGGAAGTTGCCCAAGGCCTCTCATTTGACAGAACCAGGATTGAAACCCGGGTCTTTGAATTTTAAGTTCAAGGATCATCCCTCCATAGCAGGCTATGGACCTAACCAAGAAACCTCTTGCTCTAAGACAAAGTATCACAGGCCTTCATAGAGAATGGAAGAATTTACCACTTCGGGCATAACTGGTTTAAAATTACTTTAGCAGGAAGTCATTAGGCTCCCCGACTAAGATGGCATTAACTTCTCCCCAGTCGCCCAAAACTGATCAGATTGAAAGAGCAAACTTCAAGAAGGCTGTTGGGGGACTAGATATGGATGTTCATCAGAGTCCCACAGCTAAAAGGAAACTATTTCCTCTTCACCCCACATGTGCATAGTATTATGTGGTTTATAACCAAGCATTTTCCTATCTGCTATTTGATTTCATGTTCACGGTGTCTCTGTGAGACAGGACCCAGTGCTGTCTCTTTGTGACAGAAGAAACTGAATGCCTGCGCTACGGTCCCTTAGTAGGTGACAGCAGAGGCAGGAAACAATGGTCTACGCCACAGTCACCATTTATCCATTCACTTAGACAACAAACATTTGCCAGGCAATTGATAAGGCAGGGGACAGGCAGTTAAAATAAGCCATATTGTCCCAGCCCTCAAGGAGCTCACAGTCCAGTATGGGGGGTAAGAGACAGTGACCAGAAAAAGAAACAATTAACTAAGTCATTACAGACAGAGCCAGGTGCCAAGAAGAAAACAAACATGGTACGGTCACGCGGATCAGCCGTCCCTGGCCTCTCACTATCAGTCCAGTGAAAGATCAGAGACCCAGTTCTGCCCTACAGGGAAGGCCTCCCACCCTGCACTGGTCCCTCAGGACCTGAGATCCCTGTGGAGGGGATCCCAGCTCCGCTCAAAGTAAAGATAGCGGCCGTCTAGGCTAGACAAGGAGGGCTCTCAGTCCCAAAAGCCACAGGCTCTCTCTACCCATCACAGTCCACAGTCTCCATCGGGACCCCCCAGCCAGTCAGGTTAGCTAAGCACCTCCCTGCCCCGTGTTCCTTGTGCTCTTTCCCCACTCTACAAACAAGAACTCTAAAGCTCAGAGAACTGAAATGACCAGCTTGGAGATCACACAAATGGGAGGGGGCAGAGTCCTAATTCAAACACAAATCAGGCTCATTCAAAATCCACAATTTTGTCATCTCATGAGGCTGCTTCTCCTTAAGAATAGAAACATTTGGTGTAGTGCATGGCATTCTAGAGACTTCAAATCTTAATGAATAAGGTAGGATAGGAGAGGGTAGGGGTGGGGCAGGGTAGGGTAGAACAGAACAGACAGAACAGAATAGAGAGTGTTTTCCCTCAGAAAACACAAAAATTAGGCTGAGAAGCTGCAGTTTAATGCATTATATTATTAGTTTTCCCCCTTTCCACTTTCCTTTCTAACCTTTAGTTCCATCCATCTACCCCTTAGAGGTGCTCTTGAGAATCTCCCTAGAGATGCTTAAAGACTTAATAACATTTTAGTCATCTGTGGAATCTCAAAAGGAATTCTACTAAGAACCACTATTTATTGAATACCTACTACAAGCTAGGCATTGTGCAAGGTATCTTTCTAACATTGTCTCATTTAATCTTTACGCAAACTCTACTAGGTGGTCAACATCAGCCCTATGGTAGACAAGGAAACTGAGACCCAGAGAGTTAGGTTCCCACAGCCACAGAAAAAAGGCCAGAGCAGGGATTGGACCCTGGACCTAACTCTAAAACTGTCAGGCTACTTCTCAAGAAATCAAAGCGGATGACTTCGCAGGGAGTGAGTGTAACCTGGTCCTTACTCAGGTGCCCCTCCAGACCAGTATCCGGTGACCCACCTGGGAGAGCTCTACACCAGTGCTACTCAAAGTGGGGTCCCCCCACCAGCAGCAGGAGCATCACCTGGGGGCTGGGTAGAATTCACATTCTCAGGCCCCACCCAGCCTCCTGCGTCAGAACAGCTGGGGGCAGGGCCCAGGACTTTGCGTTGGCAAGCTCTCCCACATGTGCCCATCAAACACTGAGACCTTCTGCTGCATATGGCATCTCTGTGCTCTCAGTGGCAACTAGCACCGTTAGCCAGCCACAGACTGAAAACATTAGACATGGAAAAGGAATGCATCTCCCTCCGAGGATGCAAGTCCCTTGTGGAATGGGGCACTGAACCCAGAAAGCCTCACTGGAGGTTCCGTTCCCACAGTTAGGAACTCATCTGTCCTCTGCAGCGAGAAGGAAGAGACGCTGACACTGAAACAGGCAAACTGGAATGTTCAGCAAAGATAGTCCTGCCTCAGGAAACGCCGGGCCCGATTTTGCTTGCCCTCAACAGCATCCTCAACTCACTAGGGGAATTCTCTCTCTGGTCAATTAGTAAATCTAAACCTCCCAACAAACCAGGGCTTGCTTTTCTCTTTGTGGTTCTTTATTGTTCATTTGCGTGCTTTCTCACAGTAGATACTGAAAACAAAAGGACTCTTCTCGGTTTCCATCTTGGCAGTCCTTTTGCTTTTGAGTTTGCTGATTGCCTTGGGATTGATACTACAAGGTATGGATTACAGATACTTGAAGAATATTTATTGACTCCAAGGGAGAAAAAAAAGTTGTGAAATAAAGTAGTTATTTAAACCCATTTCTACTACTAATAACGTCTTGCCTTGTTTTTCTTAAATCAACCTTAAATGTGTGGTCAAAAAATATCTGACTTCACTTTATTTTTGGAAACATCCTAACGATGGAAAGCAATGGCCCATAATCTCAGCACACTAACAGAATTAGTTTCATCTTTGCCCGTTCCGTTTCAGGCCTCATTTTTATATTCATATACAATTTTGCATGGTAGTAATTACACAGCAGAAGTGATGTTTAAGTCTTGTTTTCTCCTGGCTAAAGCTTCAGCATATGTGAGTTTATGTATTATCTTCATGATGATCACTTTAAATTTCTGGATAATGGACTCATGGGTTGGCATGCCATTTAAGCATGCCAGAGTGAGTCAACAAGTATTTATTGGACTCCTACTGTGTGCCAGATGTAAGTCCAGGTCCCCGGGAACCTAACAGTGACCAAGATAATGTCCCTGCTCTCAAGACTGCAGTAGTACACAACTCCAGAGCATGCCACGTGTGTCCCTGTGTACGTGAATGACACCCCCAGAGTGCAGTGCACAGTCTGTATGGGCCACGGTGGGGAGTTGCTTGCTTGGGGCAGACTCCTTTGATTCCTTTAGGGAGTAAGTGAACGGAACTAAGGGCCAGGAGCAGGTCTAGGGCTATACATAGCTTCATTGCTGGTTGCTCTATATTACCAGATTGTTCTCCTAAGGCATTGTACCCATTTTCACTGCTCCTGGTAGACAGCAAATGTGCTGTTTTCAACAGAAACTCATCAGCATTGAGTGTCAACATTTGTTTTTTTCAAAAACTTGCCAACTGAGTTAGTTCACAATAGTCACTGAAGAGAAGCTGTGGATCTAAATATGCATGCTCCCTGGTGATCATACTCTTCCTTCAGACGCTTGCTTCAGTACCTAAGATGACGCTGTCAGATGATGATGGTTGGAGTTAAAATGGAACATTGAGATGTTTGAATCATCTTCCTAGAGCTAAAGGCAGAAGGCGGCTTTTTCACTGGCTTTAGGTTTTCTTTACGGGCTAACCTGAACCCTTGTGGTGGACAGGAGAAGGAAGGAGAAACAGCCTCCTCCCACAATCCTGACCATCTCCTCCTCCTCAACTCCGCTCCTCAGGAGCTGGCTCCGTCCTCTCTCATCACTGGCTCCTCCACGACCTTCTCCATGACCTCAGTAGCCTCCACCCCCAGCCCAGACACTTCCTCCTTGGGCAGGTCTTCCCTGACCCCTGCCTGGAAGACAGGGCTGGATGCTCCCCACACCCCCTCCTTGCTGGGGAAGGCTTCAGCTGAAGCCCCTCGCCCTAGGTACAGTGTACTTGCCTTTTCCCCTGGGTCTTCCCTATCGGACCATGGAGGCCAGGACCTGTCCTTAGCCTCCAAGTGTCCCCAGCAGTGACACGTGCTTGTTTCATGATGGATGCCCAATAGATGTCTGCATGGCCCAATGAAGCAGAGGGTCAGAGAGAGGATAAATATTCTGGCAGATTGATAACAGAAGATAAGAAGCCATGGCCACCAGTTTGATACTATCCTTGGCAATCTGGCCCTTCAGGAATCTCCAGTGAATTCAAGATTCTGGCTTCCTGTTTTTCGTAAGCTCAGGGACATTAGCAATTAGCAGGTCTTGTTTATTTTTCCTACATAATCCCACTCTTTTCTTTTTATGTTTAGTTATCCTAAATTCAGAATGTTACAGCTCACTGATGTTCTTCAAGTTCTCACATTATTCTGCCTCATTTTCTTAACCCTACCTAAACCCCCATTTCAGGACAGAAAAGCATGTTTCATTGCCCTTGGGCTTCAAAATGAAAGAAATAAAAAGAGTCTCATATTCCACGAACACCTTACAGTAATACTCTCTTCTCAAACCTCACACCAACCCTGGGCAGAAGGTGGTATTAGTATCCCTTTTCACAGGAAAGGAAAAGAGCCTCAGAGAGGTTCAGCTACCTGCCGGAAGTCACACAGCCAGTAAACAGCAGGCAGGACTTAAGCTCACACAGCTGTGGGTTCTATCCTCCGTATTCTTGCTGCAATCAACACCACATGCCTCACATGTGTCAGAAAACTGGGCTCTTTTCCTGGGCTGGCCATGTACTTCCATGAGAATACTCCCCCAATTCACATGGCAGGTTGCCCTGCTTAGCAAATGGAAGTAAACGTTGATCCTGTCCCAATGTCACAGGATTATAAAAAGGAGAACCATGGGCCCCAAAGCCAGGCAGCGGAGCTGGAGTCTTTGATGTATTCTTGTGTTGCTCATCAGAACAACTTGTTCCAAGGCATAATGTGTACTTTGAGAAAGCCCCAACAGGGCTCCCAGGGCTAGGCTCCTACAACACCCATAAATCACAGTGACATTCAAATGCGCGACCTCTCTGCCTGCTCTTCATAACCAGAATTCACACACCTCAGGTGAGTTGGAGAACTGGGCTTGTGAGCATGTCCTCTAGATTTGAAAGTGGAAAAATGTCAGCGCTGGAAGGGTGTTAGAAAATACTCAGCCCGATCCTCTTGGTTTACCCATGAAGAAACTAAAGCCCAAGGTCCTAGCCCCACTCTGACCCTCAATCTCCCCATCTGGGGGTAACTTGGACTCACTCCTCCATGAAGACTCTTGCTTTTTTTTTTTTTTTTTAAGATTTTATTTATTTATTTGAGAGAGAGGAAGAGACAGAGCATGAGCAGGGGGCAGGGGCAGGGGCAGGGGCAGAGGGAGAGGGAGAAGCAGACTCCCTGCAGAACAGGGAGCCCGACACCAGGCTCCAGCCCAGGACCCTGAGATCAGGAGCTGAGCTGCAGGCAGAGGCTTAACTGACTGAGCCCCCCAGGCGCCCCCATGAAGGCTCTTCCTAACTTAACTATCTGTGAAGCTCAAACCCAGCTCTTCTGACTGGAAGTATCCGGCTCCAGCTCAAAGAACACAGCAGCCAGAGACAAGAAACAAAGGTGGAGCTGAGAAGCATTCTCATTCTCTACAGGCGGGAAAGAGCAGCCAGCAACACATCTGGGGCCTGAGGGACATCCTCGGTTGCATAAAAGATAATGGATCAAGACCAGTTTCACTCCCCTTCCCATAAATAGTCCAGACTGTCAGACCGAGACGCAAGGTCCTGGCCGAGGGTATTAAGTGTACAGAAAACAAAATGAAGGCTAAGCGTTGGGTAGCCAATTAACCAAGGCTCATCCCCCAAGCGGAGATCAGCAAAAAAAAAAAACAAACAAAAAGGATTCAACATTTTACAAGCCAGCACCACTGACTTAATTTAAGGACAATAATTTGAATAGGAAAGGAATACAGGAGCAGGCCATTCATCAACTCTTAAATAATAAACGTAAAGTTGCAGAAGTTGAATTGCACATACTACTGGCTTGGAATAGGAGGAGCCCCCCCCCAAAAGAAATCAATCATGGAGTTCGCACGCCTCCTAGTGGCAATACTAGGGATTACTGCTGGGGAGGCTACCTCTCCACCCACTTGGGAGCCATTAGGCCTGTCCAGGCTTCACTGTGATGTGGCCAATGGACAACAGTTGAAAGCCTTCCACATACCATGCTCTGGGATATGTGCCTTCATATACCTAGTCTCACTAATGCTCCTATTAGGTGACTATCATTAGACCTATTTTATAGACGATGAAGAAGCTCAAAAAGCTTAAATCACTTGTCCAGAGTTACCAAGCTAGTAAGGATTCCAAATCAGATCTGGGGAATTCCCAGTCCACAGCTCCTTCCTCAACATCACACGGAGTACAAAGTGTTGAGGACACAGAGATGAATAAGATCCAGCCCCCGTTGGGCTGTTTGATCTTACTGTGTTCCCGTATTTTAACTGGGCAGGCCGACTCATATTAAATAATCAGACGCAGAGTCCTAAGTGCTGTTCGCACAGAGACAGGAACTGAGTGAGCGCAGTCAACGGGCTCGGGGCTCCCAGCTCTCCGCCACCCCAGGGCGTCCCAGATGAGAAGCCAGGTGGAGCAGGGAGCTGATGCTCGAACCTCTCTGCTTGTTAATGCTCACGGCTGGAAGAACGGCCTCCCGTCAGTCTGACACCTGGGTAAGAAACAAGGCCCTGGGCTGAGTTAACTGCAAAAGCAGACATCATTAACCAGCCGCAACCTTCAAACGCTCCAAGTCAAGGCAGAGCCGAAAGGGAGTTAACAAGGCTTCCAATTTGTCTTTTACGGGGTTTGACATGTCAGGTCAAGGAAGATAGGAACCCTGTGGGAAGTCGGCACAGAGAAAGTCAGGCTATCATTTCGGCTTGTTGATAGGAGTGACGGGTTAAGAAATGACTGTGGCCAAAAAAGACCCGGGCATCGATTTTTGCAAGGTACCAGAGTGCCGTTCTTTGCCTGGCACCAGCAGCAACCCTCCCACCAGAGAGAAAAACAGTCCCAGATTTCTTCAGGTGCTGGCTAACCTTCCCTTACACATATGTAACCTACACTGGGGAGGGGTCTTCTTCTGTTGATACTTATGAACACATTTTATAGAAATAACATTATGCTTTGGACATTATTTTGCAAACTGCTTTTTTTTTTTTTTACCTATATTGCAAATCATTTCTCAAATTACTTAACTATCCCTCTCCCTCATTTTCGGATAATTGCCTAATGTTCCAATCTGTAGATATAACTAATTTTAAAATATATAATTTTAAAATAGAAAATGAAATTCATGTGGCTTCAAAATTTTTTTTTTGTAGTTTTTAATTTTTTTATATTATGTTAGTCACCATACAATACATCATCGGTTTTTGATGTGGTGATCCACGATCCATTGTTTTCGTATAACACCCAGTGCTCCACGCAGTATGTGCCCTCCTTAATACCCATCACCGGGCTAACCCATCCCCCTCCCCCCTCCCTTCTAAAACCCTCTTTGTTTCTCAGGTCCATAGTCTCTCATGGTTCATCTCTCCCTCCAATTCCCCCGCCCATTTTTCCCTTCCTTCTAATGTCCTCCATGATATTCCTTATGTTCCACAAATAAGTGAAACCATATAATTGACTTTCTCTGCTTGACTTATTTCACTTAGCATAATCTCCTCCAATCCCATCCATGTTGATGTAAAAGTTGGGTATTCATCCTTTCTGCTGGCTGAGTAATATTCCATTGTATATATGGACCACATCTTCTTTATCCATTCATCTGTTGAAGGGCATCTCGGCTCTTTCCACAGTTTGGCTATTGCAGACATTGCCGCTATGAACATTGGGGTGCATATGGCCCTTCTTTTCACTACATCTGTGTCTTTGGGCTAAATACCCAGGAGTGCAATTGCTGGGTCATAGGGTAGCTCTATTTTTAATTTTTTGAGGCACCTCCACACTGTTTTCCAAAGTGGCTGTACCAACTAGCATTCCCACCAACAGTGTAAGAGGGTTCCCCTTTCTCCACAACCTCTCCAACATTTGTTGTTTCTTTCCCTGTCCATTTTTGCCATTCTAACTGGTGTAAGGTGGTATCTCAATGTGGCTTTGATTTGAATTTCCCTGATGGCTAATGATGATGAACATTTTTTCAGTGTCTGTTAGCCATTTGTATGTCTTCTTCAGAGAAGTGTCTTTTCATCTCTTCTGCCCACTTTTTGACTTGATTATTTGTTTTTTGGGTGTTGAGTTTGAGAAGTTCTTTATAGATTTTGGATACCAGCCCTTTATCTGTAGTGTCATTTGCAAATATCTTCTCCCATTCTGTGGGTTGCCTCTTTGTTTTGTTGACTGTTTCCTTTGCTGTGCAGAAGCTTTTTATCTTGATGAAGTCCCAAAAGTTCATTTTTGCTTTTGTTTCACTAGCTTTTGGAGATGTATCTTGAAAGTTACTGCGGCCGATGTCAAAGAGGTTACTGCCTATGTTCTCCTCTAGGATTTTGATGGATTCCTGTCTCACATTGAGGTCTTTCATCCACTTTGAGTTTATCTTTGTGAGCGGTGTTAGAGAATGGTCGAGTTTCATTCTTCTGCATGTGGCTGTCCAATTTCCCCAGCACCGTTTATTGAAGAGACTGTCTTCTTTCCATTGCATGTTTTTTCCTGCTTTGTCAAAGATTATTTGACCACAGAGTTGAGGGTCCATATCTGGGTTCTCTATTCTGTTCCATTGGTCTGTATGTCTGTTTTTGTGCCAGTACCATGCTGTCTTGGTGATCACTGATTTGTAATATAGCTTGAAATCGGGCAACGTGATGCCCCAGCTTTGTTTTTCTTTTTCAACATCTCCTTGGTGATTCGGGGTCTTTTCTGAATCCATACATATTTTAGGATTGTTTGTTCCAGCACTTTGAAAAATGTCATTGGAATTTTGATCGGGATGGCATGGAAGGTATAGATTGCTCTGGGTAGCACAGACATTGTAACAATGTTTATTCTTCCGATCCATGAGCATGGAATATTTTTCCATCTTTTTGTGTCTTCTTCAATTTCTTTCATGAGTGTTCTGTAGTTCCTAGAGTATAGATCCTTTACCTATTTGGTTAGGTTTATTCCGAGGTATCTTATGGTTTTTGGTGCTATTGTAAATGGAATCGTTTCCTTAATTTCTCTTTCTACAGTTGCGTTGTTAGTGTATAAGAAAGCAACTGATTTCTGTGCATTGATTTTGTATCCTGCCACATTACTGAATTACTGAATGAGTTCTAGTAATTTGGGGGTGGAGTCTTTTGGGTTTTCCACATAAAGTATCATGTCGTCTGCAAAAAGAAAGAGTTTGACTTCTTCTTTGCCAATTTGAATACCTTTTTATTTCTTTTTGTTGTCTGGTTGCGGTTGCTAGGACTTCTAGTACTATGTTGAACAACAGTGGTGAGAGTGGGCATTCTTGACGTGTTCCTGATCTTAAGGGAAAGGCTCTCAGCTTTTCCCCATTGAGGATGATATTCACTGTGGGTTTTTCATAGATGGATTTTATGAGCTTGAGGAATGTTCCCTCTATCCCCATACTCTGGAGAGTTTTAATCAGGAAAGGATGCTGTATTTTGTCAAATGCTTTTTCTGCATCAATTGAGAGGACCATATGGTTCTTCTCCCTCCTCTTATTAATGTGTTCTATCACACTGATTGATTTGCGAATGTTGAACCACCTTTGCATCCCGGGGATAAATCCCACTTGGTTGTGGTGGATGATCCTTTTAATGTATTGTTGGATCCTATTAGCTAGGATTTTGTTGAGGATTTTGGAATCCATATTCATCAGGGATATTGGTCTGAAATTCTCCTTTTTGATGGGGTCTTTGCCTGGTTTGGGGATTAAGGTAATGCTGGCCTCATAGAATGAGTTTGGAAGTTTTCCTTCTGTTTCTATTTTTTGAAACAGCTTCAGCAGAATAGGTATTATTTCTTCTTTGAATGTTTGGTAGAATTCCCCAGGGAATCCATCAGGCCCTGGACTCTTGTTTTTTGGGAGGTTTTTGATCCCTCCTTCAATCTCGTTACTGGTTATTGGCCTATTCGGGTTGTCAATTTCTTCCTGTTTCAGTCTTGGCAGCTTATAGGTTTCCAGGAAGGCCTCCATTTCATCCAGATTGCTCAGTTTATTGGCATATAGTTGTTGATAATAATTTCTAATAATTGTTTCTATTTCCTTGGTGTTAGTCGTGATCTCTCCCCTCTCATTCATAGTTTTATTAATTTGGGTCCTTTCTCTCTTCTTTTGGATAAGTCTGGCCAGTGGTTTATCAATCTTATTAACTCTTTCAAAGAACCAACTTCTAGTTTCGTTGATCTGATCTACTGTGTTTCTGGTTTCTAATTCATTGATTTCTGCTCTAATTTTAATTATTTCTCTTCTAATGCATGGCTTAGGCATCATTTGTTGCTTTTTTTCTAGTTCTTTAAGGTGTAGAGTTAGTTGGTGAATTCAGGATTTTTCTATTTTTTTGAGTGAGGCTTGGATGGCTATGTATTTCCCCCTTAGGATCACCTTTGCAGTATCCTATAAGTTTTGGACCGATGTGTTTTCGTTCTCATTGATTTCCATTAATTGTTTAAGTTCTTCTTTGATTTCTTGGTTGACCCAAACATTCTTGAGCAGAGTGGTCTTTAGCTTCCAAGTGTTTGAATTTCTGCCAAGTTTTTTCTTGTGATTGAGTTCCAGTTTTAGAGCATTGTGGTCTGAGAATATGCAGGGAATAATATCAATCTTTTGGTATCGGTTGAGACCTGATTTGTGACCCAGTATATCGTCTATTCTGGAGAAAGTTCCATGTGCGCTCGAGAAGAATGAGTATTCTGTTGTTTTAGGGTGGAATGTTCTGTAAATATCTATGAGGTCCATCTGGTCCAATGTATCATTCAAAGCTCTTGTTTCCTTGTTGATTTTCTGCTTAGATGATCTGTCCATTGCTGAGAGTGGAGTATTGAGGTCTCCTACAATTAACGTATTGTTATCAATATGACTCTTTATTTTGGTTAACAGTTGGCTTATGTAGATGGCTGCCCCCATGTTGGGGGCATAGATATTTACAATTGTTAGATCTTCTTGTTGGATAGACCCTTTAAGAATGACATAGTGTCCGGGGCGCCTGGGTGGCTCAGTTGGTTAAGCGACTGCCTTCAGCTCAGTTCATGATCCCAGGGTCCTGGGATCAAGTCCCGCATCGGGCTCCCTGCTCTGCGGGGAGCCTGCTTCTCCCTCTCCCACTCCCCCTGCTTGTGTTCCCTCTCTCGCTGTGTCTCTCTCTGTCAAATAAATAAATAAAAATCTTAAAAAAAAATGACATAGTGTCCTTCTGTATCTCTTATTACAGACTTTAGTTTAAAATCTAATTTGTCTGATATAAGAATTGCTACCCCAGCTTTCTTTTGAGGTCCACTGGCATGGAAGATGGATCTCCGTCCCTTCACTTTCAGTCTGGATGTATCTTTAGGTTCAAAATGAGTCTCTTGTAGACAGCATATGGATGGGTCCTGTCTTTTTATCCAATCTGCAACCCTGTGCCGTTTTATGGGAGTGTTTAGGCCATTCACGTTGAGAGTGATTATTGAAAGATATGAATTAATTGTCATCATGTTGCCTGTGAAGACGTTTTTATAGATCGTCCCTGTAAATTTCTGTTGTAGATCATTCTTGGGGTCTTTCTCCTTTGATAGAACCCCCCTTAATATTTCTTGCAGGGCCGGCTTAGTGGTCACATATTCTTTCAACTTCTGCCGGTCGTGGAAGCTCTGCATCTCTCTATCCATTCTAAATGAAAGCCTTGCCGGATAAAGTATTCTTGGCTGCATGTTCTTCTCATTTAGTACGCTGAATATGTCTTGCCAGGCCCTTCTGGCTTGCCAGGTCTCTGTGGATAGGTCTGACGTTATTCTGATGTTCCTCCCTCTGTACGTAAGGAATCTCTTCCCCCTAACTGCCCTTAAGATGGTTTCCTTGGTTCTAAGATTTGCAAGTTTTACTATTACATGCCGGGGTGTTGGCCTGTTTTCCTTGATCTTAGAAGGGGTCCTCTCTGCTTCTAGGACTCGAATGTTTGTTTCATTCCCCAGATTAGGGAAGTTCTTAGCTACAATTTGCTCAAATACAACTTCTAGCCCTCTCTCTCTCTCCACTCCCTCCGGGATTCCAATTATTCTGACACTGGAACGCCTCATGGTGTCACTTATTTCTCTGATTCTATTTTCATGGATTCTGAATTGTTTTTCCCTGGCCTCCTCTTTTCCCTGTTTATCTATTATACTGTCTTCCAGATCGCTTATTCTCTCTTCTGTCTCAGTTACCCTAGCTGTTAGATTATCTAGATTGGATTGGATCTCATTGATAGCATTTTTAAGTTCTGCCAATTCCCCTTTTATTTCTGCCCTTAGAGACTCTGTGTTGCCATTAATTGATTTCTCCATTCTAGCCATTGTCTTCACAATTGCTAGCCTGAATTCCATCTCTGACATCTTGGTTATGTCTGCATCCATTTGTACATCTGCAGCATAAGTCATAATCTCTGAGTCTTTTCTGTTTTGGGGGCTCCTCCTCCTAGTCATTCTGTTGATGGGGGTTTGAGGGAATGTATAGAGTCCAAATTATTGACCAGAACCAAAGCAAGATGCACCTGTTTTCTTGGGACCTTAGGGTTGCTGGCCTCTTGTTTTCCCAGCCTGTCTTCTGCGGGAGGGGCCTGCCGCGCTGTTACTCAGGCAACCCTGTTTGGGCGGAGCTGCCCTGCGCCCCTGTGGCAGGGGATGGGCTCAGCGGGAATCAGTCTTTGGGGCTTTTGTTCTCGGGCGCCTTTCCCTGGCGGCTTTCCGCGTCTCTTCTGCGAGTCAGAGCAGAAGGGAGCATTTCCAACCCTCTGCTTCAGAGCAGAGAGACCGCAGTCTGTTCTTCAGTGAGCTTCCAGGCCACACTGTCTCCGTTTCTGTCTGTGCTGCTATAAACTGCAGCAGCCTGGGTTGTGCGCCCCTCTGCAGCGCCCCCAGTCCTGCCTCCAGGTCGGGGTGCATCTCTGCCCTTTGTGCTTCTAAAACCGCCAGCTGCTCCCAATTCATGCGCGTGCGACTCCGCCACTTGGGGTCCTGTCCCAGGGACTGCAGTTCACGTGCACGCGACTCCAATGCTCGGGGTTTCCACCCCGGAGGTTGCAGTTCACCGGCACGACCCCGGCGCACCGGGTTTCCCTCTCGGAGGCTGCGGCTGCAGTTCGTATGCACACGACCGTCGCTCCGGTTTCTGTCCAGGGGGCCTGCGGTTCACGTGCGTGCGACCCCGCCGGTCTGGTTTTCCACCCTGGGGGCTGCCCTAAAGTCCTTTCCCGACACTACCGGTCTGTGAGTCTGTGCCCGGCCCGCAGTGGGCGAGGCTGTCACTCACCTGCGGTGTAGGATCCCCACGGCCAGGCACCCTCCCGCCGCCGTTTATCCTCCGATATCTGCCCGCAGGATCAGGGCTCTCCGCGTCGTACCTCAAAACCAACTGCCTGCGATATTCTGTTTGTAGAGATCCAGATCTCCTTACATCTCAGGCTGGTTTCGTGGGTGCTCAGAGTGGTCTGGTAGATATCCAGCTCAATTCCGGGGACCAGTTGAAATAGGGTTCCCTACTCCTCCGCCATCTTTCCCCTCCTGTCGCTTCAAATTTTTATTGTAAAAATATTTTGTAAAAATTCCCTAAAGCTAAGTCTTTGCTACATTTTCATTCTCTACCTTTAAATCTTGCATGACTCTTTTTTCCAAGGCATTTAGCCGGTATCTTTTATTCATGTAAGACAGAGGTTAAGGGTATGAACTTTGGTGTCCGGTTCAAACCCAACTCTGCAGTGTACAAACCAGGGGACTTCAGGCCAAGCAGTGGCTGCACCTAAACCTCCTTACCTTGTCTGTAAAAAATGGGTAATGATAGTGCATGCCTCCCGTGGCAAGAAGTAAATAACACAGATAATAGATAATGCTCAATAAATGTTATTTCTACTTTCCCTAGTAATTCAAAAATTCAAGGGCGCCTGGGTGGCTCAGTCGGTTAAGCGACTGCCTTCAGCTCAGGTCATGATCCCAGGGTCCTGGGATCGAGCCCCGTATTGGGCTCTCTGCTCAGCGGAAAGCCTGCTTCTCCCTCTCCCACTCCCCCTGCTTGTGTTCCCTCTCTAGCTCTCTCTGTCAAATAAATAAATAAAATCTTTAAAAAAATAAAAATAAAAATATATTACTTATGGGGCGCCTGGATGGCTCAGTCGTTGGGCGTCTGCCTTCGGCTCAGGTCATGATCCCAGGGTCCTGGGATCGAGTCCCGCATCGGGCTCCCTGCTCCACGGGAAGCCTGCTTCTCCCTCTCCCACTCCCCCTGCTTGTGTTCCCTCTCTCGCTGTGTCTCTGTCAAATAAATAAATAAAATCTTTATAAAAAAAAATATTTAAAAAAAAATTCAAAATACTACCTTTATCCCACTCCAAATCTGTATACATACTTGTGTCTTTTTCTGAGGCTTCTATTCTGTTCCATTGCTCTGCCTGATTACTCCTGCACCTTCTAATTATTTTATAAATGGTCTCAGTAAAACTGGGGTATGCCTCTCCTTGTTACTCTTTTTACATTTCTGAGCTTTTCTCACATTTACTTTCCCAAAATATTTGAGAACCATTTTTGTCAATTCAAAAAAAACTCATTTTTTGAATCAAAATTTTATTAAAGGGGTGCCTGGGTGTGTCAGTTGGTTAAGCATCTGCCTCGGCTCAGGTCATGATCTCAGAGCCCCAGGATCGAGCCCCGCATCAGGCTCCCTGCTCCGCAGGGAGCCTGTTTCTCCCTCTCCCTCCGCTGCTCCCTCTGCTTATGCTCTCTCTGTCAAATACATGAATAAAATCTTTTAAAAAAAATTTATTAGTTATAGGCTTCTTTTTGTATTAGAAAATCCTCAAATCAAGTAATCAGAGAATATCTCATTTACTCCAGTCTTTCATGCCTCTCTATAACATGTCATAGTTTTCTCACACAGGCCCTGCGTATTTCTCAAATTTATCCCTCTTTAAAAATCTTCTTCCTCTTGCTATTGTGTTTGGGACCCAGACCTTCCATGCCATCATATTTTCTAGCTCTTTTCGATGGTTTTCATTTATTCATATATGCACTCAAAGATATCTATGGAGCACTCATTCTGTGCCAGGCACTGGATAAAGGGCTTAGAATACATTTGTGAATTAAACTCTCTCTGTCTCTCTCTCATACACACACACCTGCCTGTGGACCTTACATTCTAGTGGCAGGAAGACAGAAAATGAAAAACAAACACGATCAACATAGGTAATATAATATTACAGAAGATGTTAAGTACTATGGTGGGGGGGAAGGCAGAATGAGAGGACTCAGGAGTTTTGGGTAGAGCTTAATTTTGGATTGGGTTGTTAGAGTAGACCTCACTGGTGCAAAGCAAGTAAGGTGGAGCGGCCCAAGGCAGTGCTCTCAACAAAAGTTGCAGCCAATGCAAAGGCCCTGCGTGGTGAGCATGGCCAGCATGGAAGAGCAAGGAAGCCGTGTAACTAGGAAAGCCAGTGATTACTGTATAGTGCTTTAAGGACATGACTCAGAATCCATGCTGTTAGTGAAATCTTGGAAAAGGCAGCACCCACAAAGACATCCTTGAACCTCAACAGTCTTCGCCCTTCAGAGGCACCACTATCCACACCTCAACTGAACCTTATGATGCTGAACCAGGGACCCCTCTCTTAGCCCTCAAACCGAACATTTCTCAGCGTGGATGCCAGTGATCTTTGGGGCAGAACAATTCTCCACTGTGCAGGACTATCTCATGTACCGCGGTACAATTAGAATCCCTGCCCCCTGTCTGTTAATTACGGGCAACACCCTTTGTCTCCGTGACAATCAAAGCAATCCCAAACATTTTCCAAATACCTCCCAGCTGAGAACCCCATGTGGGACTCTCAGGAACCATTATCTTAGGCAAGTCTTGCTATCAGAGTTTTGCTGGCATATTCATGAAAAGTCATACTAGGTTGGTGACTCGACGTGGAGCCCTGTGCTTCACATACCCGTCAGACTGGCAGGAAAACCAACATTATGCTTTGAAAAGTGGAGTTCAGAGAAGTGAAGAAACTTGTCTATAGGAATCAAGACAGAAGCCCAGATCTTCTGGCTCCTTTTACACATATATGATAATGGGACTATCAGCAATCCTAAATTCACTCAGCTCATTTCAATCTCAATAAAACCTGTTCACATAAAGAGGGAGACAAAGGGGGAAAAAATAGCCCTAATCCTATGTAATTTAACATTGATAATAATACAGCTAATAATAGCATTAGCTAATAATACAGCTAATAATAGCTAATGTACATGGTGCCAGGTATTGTGCTAAGTGGCCTACACACATTTCCTACTTACACTTCTACAACTGGTATAGTTACGGCCACTCTTTTAAAACTTAGGGAACTAAGCTTAGAAAAGTAACCTGCCAGGGTCACAGAGAGAGAGGGCAGAGGTGGGGTTTGATACCCATAACTAATCTCTTAACCATGAAACCATGAGGCTGCAGCACATTCAAATATTCATGCTTCCTTATGCTTCTATAGCAGCAATTAACAAATGGTACAGGAATATCATATTATGTTCTAATGGGCTTTCATAAGAAACTCCAGTCCAAAGTCTCTTTTTAAAAAGTCTCCTGGGGAAGCCTGGGTGGCTCAGTCAGTTAAGCCTCCAGCTTTTGGTTTCAGTTCAGGTCATGATCTCAGGGTCCTGAGATTGAGCCCCACTTTGGGCTCCGCACTCAGCACAGAGTCTGCTTGTCCCTCTCCCTCTGCTTCTCCCCGCACCACTCTCTCTCTCTCTCTCTCTCAAATAAATAAAATCTTTAAAAACAAAGTTTTCTGTAAAACAAATCAGCCAGTCTAAACCACAGAATCCCAGAGTAGTGTCTAAAAACTAAAATATCCCCTAATTACCATTAGGAAAGTGGTTGAAATTTAAGAGCACTTGAGAGTCAATGGTTGCCTTTTGGTAACTTTTAGCATCTACGTTATTTTTAAAAGCAAATCCAACTTAAAGCTTTTTATATGTCAAGTCATAGAGGTTTCATAGGCGTCGAGTGCATTTTGACGAACACTGTGGATGAGCTATACTATGAATCAGTGCCATATGCTTTACACTTCCATAGAAACACTGTACATCTGGATCTTAGCAACAAAGGGACAAAGGCTTGCCAATATCCATCACTTTTTGCCAAACTCACAATATTTGAAAAAATTTTAAACCACACTGAAAGAGGTCTGTATTTACCTTTTTCTACTAAGCCATTTAAGACATTTAATAGCTGGAATAAATCATAAAATATAAAATGTTCAAATGGAAGAGTCACAGGAGAAACAGTTTGGGACTTATTAAGAGCCAAAGGGACTTTAAAGATCATTTGGTCCAATCTAAGCTTGGTCATATCTGCAAAAGGGAAATTATATTTTAAATAATCATGTGATGATTATTTTTTAAATGATTGCACAACCTAGGGCGCCTGGGTGGCTCAGTCAATTAAGCAACCAACTCTTGGTTTCGGCTCAGGTCATGATCTCAGGGTCATGAGATCAAGCTCCCTGTGGAGCTCCATGCTCAGTGTAGAGTCTGCTTGAGATTCTCTCTCTCTGTCTCTCTCTCTCTCTCCCTCTGCCCCTCCCTCCACTTGCACTCTCTCTCTCAAATAAATAAATCTTTAAGTGATTACACAACTTGTTAGCAGCAAAACTGAGATTGCTTAATATTAATCTGTTTATTCATGTATTTGTAATTTTATCCCCAAAACACTTCCTCAAAAATTAGGATTAAAATAGAAAGATATCATCTGGTAAAGAGAAAGAGGGAAATAAATATATCAAAAGCCATTAGCCATGGAGCTAATAGAGTTACTATAATAAAACATTACATTTAACTTTAGTTATTTCTACCATCCAAAGCCAAAAAAAAGAAAGGTTACGGACTCTTATTGCCTTATAAAGGAAGACTGATTGATTACCCTTTTTCAGGTGAGATAAGCACTTTCCTGACACTAAATTCTGGAAGGAATTTATCATTTGGCACTTCATATGAGGGACACTGAAAATCATTCCCAGTAGCATCCTCCACATTGATTCTAAAAGATATACAGATTTCTTCCAACGGTCATCTCATATTGACCATGAATAAAAGTCAAGGGCATGACATTAAGCTCTTACTTGGTGATGCTTTTTCCTTGCAGGTGGCTGAGTTATTGCAGTCCAGGTATACATGTTGATGCTGACTGGTTTTCAATGTTATGAGGATAGAGCTTAGAGTACAGGGATGAATGGAAGAAATGTCATTCAAATTTACTTCCTCAGGGCACCTGGGTGGCTCAGTTGGTTAAGTGTCTGCCTTCGGCTCAGGTCATGGTCCCAGTGTCCTGGGATCGAGCCCCACATTGGGCTCCCCGCTCAGCAGAAAGCCTGCTTCTCCTTCTCTCTCTGCCTGCCAATCCCCCTGCTTGTGCGTGCACTCACTCTCTCTCTGTCAAATAAATAAATAAAATCTTAAAAAAAAAAAAAAAAAAGAATTACTTCCTCAAACAGCAACAGCCCTGGCCTAGCTCTGGACAAGGACTAGATCAGTTCTCACTGAGATACATTCCCTAGTGAGACCCAAAAGTATAGCGACTTCTTTACTGGTTGGCAAGATTCATACCCTTTGATGGCTATGTTTAACAAAATAGTATGGAACAAGAAAGTGACAAGACATTTTGAAAACTTCTGACACTGTGGCAGGAATGTTTGGTAATGGCCCCTGGTCACTCAGGCCTCCCCTTCAGCCGTCCCCTCCCATACTGACTCCAGGCTTGGCCGTGTAACTTGCCTTGACCAATGAGATTTGCCCTCAGACTACCATATGCAGAAGCCCAGGTTAGCTTCCTGAGGAATGAGAGACCACACAGGATAGAGAAGAGCTGTCCCAGCTAAACAACCAGTTTGCCAGCCACCAGACATGTGAGTGAGGTCGTCCTACACCATCCAGCTCCAGCCAACTGGTGAGAATAGCTGACTGCAGTTAACCACCAACTCGTGAACAATAATAAAATGGTGGTTGTTTTAAGCCATTAAGTTTTGGGATGGTATTTATACAGCAATGTGAACTGAAACACAAGCAAATTCTGAAGTGAGAAAGAGATTTGAAGATATATTGGCCATTTTAATTTCTAGATTGAGTGGTCCTATGGCCTCAGTTTAGAAGTGAATGATGTCCCCACAATGTGTGGAAGTGTTGTACAGAATTCAAACGAATTTTCCCATAGAAACTCTGACCTAGATGATAATAGAGTTCCTAGGCTGGTCCATAAACGTATATTTAACCACTATGAGATATTGTTTAAGAAATACATTAAGGTATAAAAATGTTTAAGTAATTATTATAATTAAAGTAGAAATGCAGTTGAATATGCAAATTTAAAATCTGAATGATGGTGGTTGACAAAAACAAGTTCATTTTTAGATTTTTTTCTTAATTACCTAAGCCAGTGGTTTCTTTTTCTTTCTTTTTTTTTATATTTTATTTATTTGACAGAGAGAGACACAGCAAGAGAGGGAAGACAAGCAGGGGGAGTGGGAGAAGGAGAAGCAGGCTTCCTGCCAAGCAGGAAGCCCGATGTGGGGCTCGATCCCAGGACCCTGGGATCATGACCTGAGCCGAAGGCAGATGCTTAACCAACTGAGCCACCCAGGCGCCCCAAGCCAGTGGTTTCTGTGGTAAGCAGGATCTTATGTAGTGCTCAGTGATCTCCCTTCCTGGTAGTCATGCCATTGTGTAATCCGCTCCCTCTTTAGTGTTGGCTGGACCTAGTGAATTGCTTCTAATGAACAGACTATGGCAAAGTGATGGAATGTCATTTCCAGGAGTAGGTTGCAAAAGACTGACTTCCATCTTGCTGGCCTCTCTCTATTGCCTTCTCAGCTAACACACTTTGATGAAGCAAACTGCCACACTGGGAAGGCTCACGTGGCAAGGAAATGAGAGTGGCCTTTGCCTAATAGCCATGAAGAACTAACTGAAGCTCTCAATCCAACAGCCTAGGAGAGATTGAATTCTGCCAAAATACCATGTGAGTGATCTTAAAAGCAGAGCCTTTCCCAATAGACCAGTGGAATGAGATCATGGCCCCAGAAAACCCCTTAAGAGCAGCCTTTTGAGAGATCTAAAGCAGAAGGTCTAGGTAAGCCATACCTGGATTCCTGGCCCAAAAAAAGTATTACATAACAGATGTGTTACATTAAACTGCTAAATTTTGAGGTAATTTGTTACACAGCAAAAGATTACATATTTTGGTCTCAAAACCTGTATGAACATCAAAATCACATGGGGAGTTTTTATGTTTTTTAGTCATATTTAAAGTGTTGTTCTTTAAATTTTACAAGTAAAAACATCCTGATTATTTAAAATTTTTTCCCAAAACAAACCACTTTCCTCTCCAAAAATAAACACTCTACCCATTTGAAGCATATCTTTCCACATCTTTTTTATGTGATTACCTATTACATAATAGTATCATACTATATATATTGTTCATCAACTTGTGCTTTTCACATAACCCTATGTCTTAGAGACCTTTCCATGTTAGCAAACATAGATACATTTATTTTTTAACTGCTTCAGAGTATTCCATAAAATGAATGAACCATAATTCATTTAATCATTTCCCTACAAAAAAACATTTGTGTTTTATTTTTTACTATAAATATTTTAGGGGTGCCTGGGCGGCTTAGTCAGTTAAGCGTATGACTCTTGATCCCAGCTCAGGTCTTAATCTCAGGGTTGTAAGTTCAAGCCCCACACTGGGCTCCATGCTGGGTGTGGAGCCTACTTAAAAAAAATAATAATGATGCTTTAGTAAATATTCTTGGACATGCCTCTTTGTTCATTTATCCAAATAAAGGATAAATACATTTTTTACTTTAACAAATAGAGCCAAAATGTTCTCCAAAAGGGCTACATCAATAATCACTTACTGAGGCAAGATAATAGTGCATATTATACTTTATATATATTAATTACCATTAACATAATAGTATATAAATTTCTCCTCACCTTTACCCAAACAATAGATAATATGTCTGTTATTCTTGCCAATCTGATGGATGAATGAAAAGTTATTTCATTTTTAATCATGTTTTATTACAATCTAATAGCACTAAAAAAAAAAAAGCATGTGGATTTCATTTTCCTGCACACAAGTGAATCATGACCATAAGTATTTTCATACATGTCTTCCAAGACTTAGGGAGTTTTTAAATTTATGGATAAAATAAAGAGAGATTTTTCTGAGGCAATTGATATGTGTTAGAAGATATAGAAAAAGGAAAAGAATATTTAAAAATGGGTCAGAAGTAAAGTAAACCATGGACAGTAGGAGAACAATGAGGTATTTAGCTCAGGGTGCAAATGAGGTGAAGGGGCAATGACAAGCCACCAGGTGATAAGAGGCAAAGTGGTTGGATTGGGAGGAGGGTTCTGTTGGCCTAGGAAAGATATTTGTTAACTCAGGTGTTTAAAGCTGTGGACTTTGAAAATGCCTATATTTGTTTCTTTGTGTCTGTATCAGTGATCCTTGAATTGATTCCTCTGAAGAAATTATGCGCTCAGATAAAACCCAGCAAGAGCCACTTCATCTTTTGATCATATGAAGGGAAGATGTAGTATTTCTAACATCACAGCCATTCCTCAAGGTACATGCTATTCTCACTTTACAGATGGGGAAACTGAGGCTTGGAGAGATTTAGCAACTTTGCCCAACTTTACAGTCAGTAACTGACAGAGCAAAGGCTTGAACCCAAGCATGTCTGGTACCAACAGCCTCACTCTTTCCACCAGGCTCTGCTGTCTCCAGTCAGAAAAACTTGGCCCTACTGCTGGTTTGTTATCATTCATGTTGTGATCTTGGGAATACAACCGGATTTCCCTCTCTTTGGAAGGAGGTAGAATCAGATCATCTATGGGGTTTCTTCCAAATCTAACATGATTTGACTCATTTACTATCTCCTGGATTACAATGCTGAGTTAGGGCTATGGGGCGGGGGGGGGGGGTGGGGGCGGGGAGAAAGCTTTCATCTGGAGACTAATTTTGCACAGCGTGTGTGCCTTTTAGAGACACAGTTCCAGAAAGATATTTCTTGCTCCTGGGAGAGAGAGAAATCATAAGTTTGGGAATGGGAATCAGAGAAGCACAGAGACAGCTCCAGGAGAGTGTTCAGAAAGCGTGAAGTTTTGAGAAGACTTTGACACTCAGTGGGATGCAACATGGTTCAGTCATGCTTATAGAAGAAGAGAAGAAGACAGAAGAGGAGAAGGGAGGAATGAAAGGACTAATTTTTTTGAAAGTCTGATGAAAACTCACTTAATCTACATTTGTTTTGATGAAACTAGTTCTTCAATTACTGTTATCTATTTGTAATGGTTTCCTGGAATGAATATGAAATCTCCCCCTAGGCAAAGTTGGAAACTAGAAATTAAGGATGAGAAAATGACACCATGTTTAGTGTGACAAAAAAAGAAAGGCACAGATCATCTCTTTTAGTGTAACCATCTTTTCTCATTATAAGAACAGAATATATGCATTACAGAAAATTGGAAATGGATAAAAATTAAAGATATAATCCCACTTCATCCTATATGTGTGTTCCATTTTAGTTCTTTTCCTATGTACATGTTTTTAAAACAGAATTGGGATTCTATCACGCCTGCAATGTTTCACTTAGATTTTTTAATTCAATACTATGAAAAGAGCATTTTCTCAAATCATTAGAAATTCTTCAAAAATGGCATTTTTAATGGCCACATGACATTCTGCATTTTGAATGTGACATGATTTACTGAACCATTCTTCTGCTGGGGGACAGAAGACAACATATCTACATGTCTAACAAATGATAGAAGCCAGACAACTCTGGCATTGTGTGTTCTACGTACCTATTGCTATGTAACAAACTACCCCAAAACTTCGTGACTTAAAACAATGCAACATTTATTTCTTTCATGAATCTGCAATTTGGGCAGGGCATGGGAGTGGGAGGTGAAATCAGCTGGGCAGGGCCAACAGCTGGGGGCTCATCTCATTATATCTGAAGGCTCTCTCATTTAATGTCTGGCAATGGAAGATGCCTGTTAGCTGAGACTTTAGTTGGTTGTGTCAGCTCCAATACCCACACAGAGCTTCTCCTCGCGGCCTGGGCCTCCCTACAACATCGTGGTTTGGGTTCCAAGAAGTTGTATCGCTTTTTCAAACCTAGCCTCAGAAGTCATGTACCATCCCCTCTGGCACATCCCATTAATTAGAAGTGAGTCTAAAGGACAGCCCATATTCAAAAGGAGTTTAGGCTCCGCTTTTAGAAGGGTACTGTTAAGTAAAATGCAAACTTGTTTTAAAACCACCATTTTGGGTACTACCATAAAAGCCTCACACTGGAGTCCTTTCTTAAAGGCACATCTCCTAGCCCAGAGAGTGTGCATTCCTCTCCTTCTCAGTCCAGGCCAGACTTTAGGCTTCCTGGAGGAGAGAGCTGAGGACTTCACCGATGGGCCTGTGTTGGAATTAACCATGGATGGTTCTTGAATCCAGAGCCAGAAAGCAGGAAGGGTCCAGCCTCAGAGGTGTAAGCTTCTCCCTCTATTGCCTCATACTAAGCCTGCCACCCCATGAAGCTCTAGGGTTTTAGTTTCCTACTGGAAGCTTCTTCTAGTCTGATCAAGTTAGGTTCATGGGCCCAACTTCCGGGGCAGCCATGACAGAACTTAAACCATAAACTCACAAATATTATGCTAAGTGGAGTAAGTCAGACTGAGAAGGACAAATACCATGTGATTTCACTCACATGTGGAATCTAAAAATAAAACAAATAAACAAAAAGCAGAATCAGACCTATAAATACAGAGAACAAGCTGATGGTTGCCAGAGGGAAGGAGGGTGGAGGGATGGGCAAAACGGGTGACAGGGAGTGGGAGATACAGGCTTCCAGTTATGGACTGAATAAGTCACGGGGATGAAAGGCCCAGCCTAGGGAATATCATCGATATTATAACAGCATTGTACGGTGACAGATGGTAGCTACACTTGTGATGCTCATAGCATAACATATAGAGATGTGGAATCACTATGTTCTATACCCAACACTAACGCAACATTGTGCGTCAACTATACTCATATAAAAAAAGTTTGAAATCAGAAAACACAATAAATTAAAATGAAAAAGACAAAAAAAAACCAACATAACCTCATGCATCTCACCTTGCTGAGACCTCTCTTCACCCAGGTACCCTTCCTTAAGGTCCCAGGCCTCACCACACCCACGGTCTAAGTCAACTCAGGCCAGCAGAACTGTCTCCTGCAACCTCTCCTCTACTACAGGACTGGTAAAGCTGGCTAAGCCAAGTCCGATCCCTGAGACAGGCTCTGCATGTACAGTTCTTCCTTCTAGAGCTTCCAGACTCCTATGCTAGCCAGCAATCCCCCCCCAGGGACTGGTGCAGGGACCATATCTCTTATTCCTCCCCATAAGCAGGCAGGTAGACTAAGACCCCCCTCCAACTCAGAGTGGGATTGAATGGAGAAACACCCATCACCTTGGACTACCTACCACTCCCCCACCCCACACCCTTTTCCCAGAGATCTCAGGCTTTGTGAGGGGGTTCCTGACGACAGCAGACTGAGGCAGGGGGTGTGACCAGCAGGTCTAGTGGAGGGCCACAAACTTGAGGCAGGAGGCAGCTGGTAGGAGTAAGGAGGGAAATAGGCCAGGGGAAGTGGGCGGACACAGGCTGAGGGGAAAAGGAATAGGAACATTTTACAGAGTAGCTAAAATCTGACCTGCATCCTGAAGAAGGAGTAGGAAATATCACATCAGAGTAACTACCCTTCATAATCCCAGTTTGTTTATGAACTGCCAATCTGCTTTGAGCTATGCTAATAGTCTTTGGTCTCACTCATTTTAAGCCCTCTCCGCCTTGGAACAGGATAATTGTGAATTACACCTTTAAAATGTTAAGCAATATAACTGGGATTCAAACTTATAAATCCATTTGCCATAGATGATCTTCCCTAGTCAAAAAAGAAAAACATTTTCTCTTAGCAGGTGACATCACAAAACAACTCCTGATTGAATGCTCTGGAAAGGAGAACCATTCCCCCACACTACCTTTTTGTGCATCTGTTATAAAGGAAGTTTTACCAATAGGTCTCTGATTCTACTAAAGGAAACCTTCAGATTATTATTTTTGGATGATTATATTTTAGATCAACTCCATCCAGGATCCTCGTGAAGCTTTTTTCTTTGAACCTGGATATCACTCCACCCCACCCTTTTTTATCTTCAGTTTCAAGAGCTTAAAACTTCGTGGTTTGGATTTCATTCCAAGTTCAGACTGCTCAGAAGCCCGGTGGGATCACAACCTGGCAAAATATATCTCTGTTCCTGGAATTAAGCAACTGTTACAAACATCTGAGCTTCCACACTGGTGCTGTTGAAAGGGCATTTTCATATCACAAGTGGAGACTTCCTGCTGGGCCATGGGTGGAGTGGAAGATCAGGGGAGGCAGGCCCAGCTGAGACCTTTTCATCCCCAGAACCTTTTTAGCCACCCCCCACCACCCCTCACCTCCTCAGATTTGCTGGGTCTGCCATTTGAGGCTAAGTCATATAGACAAATTCAAAGCTCACCCAGGGATGTGGGCAAGAAAAGAAAACAAAACACACATTCTTACCACAATAGGCACCTAACATAATATATGGAAGGGAAGGGAAGGGAAGGGAAAACATAAAAGAGAAGGACAGAGGAAGTGAGAGGAGAGAGAGAAAGGAAGAAGAGGGGGAAAGAGAGATTCTGAAGTGATTTTGAATAAATGCTTATATATTTATCCACAGTGTTTCTAATACATTAATTATAAATAAAGTTGGGGACTTAACGCAGCAGGCATTGTGCTACACTTCACTACACACTCCAACACTGTGAGGCAAGAACCATTATTAACTCGATTTTACAGGTAAGAAAACTAAGGTTAGAGAGACTAAGTGACTTGTCCAAAATCCCACCACTAATGCGTATGGAGCCAGAATTTGGACTTAGATCTGATAAGAGTCGGACTGACTGATTCCTACCTTTTTTCCTTTTCTTTCCTCTGCTGTGCCTCCTCAAGGGCCCAGACCACTTTGTTTCTCTTCTTCTCACTCTTTTAGAGGGTGGTGACCACCCCAGCTCCTGGGCACACCAGGTAAGCCTTACTAGTGACAGGCAATCACAGGGCACAGAGAGTTCCTGCCCCAGAACCCGAGGTCGGCCGTCTCACAGGCTAGGGGGGCTGACAAAGAGCTAGGCTGGCTTGGGCATGTCAAACTGAAGGGGCACTCTGGATTGAAGAAACAGTACTGTGAAGTTCTAAAAGTAGGAAGAAATGGTCCAGGAACTGAGAGCACCCGGGGTAGCTCTAGTGACATGCACAGTGAGATGAGCATGAGCCAGGGGCCACCGTCATAAAGATTTTACCCAGAATGCAACAGAGACCACTGAGGAATTTTAAGCAGATGAGCAATATGGCGCCATCTATGTTTTTAAAAGAATACTCAAGCTACCGTGTGGCCATGGACTGGAGCCCAGTAGAGGCAATTTGTGCCAGAAGTCCAGAGAAAACCCCTTGACCAGTCACTCAACAAGCCTTCTGACCCCTGCTTGGTGCCAAGGACACCGAAATGAATTAGGCCTGATCCTTGTCCTCCAAGAGCTCTCAGTCTAGAGGGAGAGAGAGACATGACCAGAGTACTCGGTGCTGTAATAGGGGCAGTGGTGGCAGAAAGACCAGAAGTGGGATTAGTGGACCCTCTACTGAGGAAGAAAGATTTGTCTGAGCTGGGTCTTAAAGAATGCATACAAGCTTTGCAGGGGAATAAGGTAGAAAGGCATTCCAGGCAGACGACACAGCGTGAAGAAAAGCACGGAAGCATAAAGCAGCATACTCCATTTAGGAAACTTGATAAAGTTCTGTATAAAGGGTCAGGGTGGGAGTCAGAGGAAAGCAGTGGGGAGGAGGGCCAGGGGCTAGGGTCCAACACAGGCCCAGGAAGACCTTGTTCTAATGTCCTCCATGCTATTCTTTATGTTCTACAAATAAATGAAACCATGTGGTAATTGTCTTTCTCAGTTTGACTTATTTCACTTAGCATAATCTCCTCCAGTCCCATCCATGTCGATGCAAATGGTGGGTATTCATCCTTTCAGATGGCTGAGTAATATTCCATTGTGTACATAAGGACCACATCTTCTTTATCCATTTGGTAGTCTAAATTAAAGGAAACTAGAAAGATGACAACCATACGTAATACATAATCTTTGATTGGATCCTGAAACAAAAACAACTGCAATAAACTATATTTTGTGGAAAATTAAAAAAAAAAAAAAAAAAGACCTTGTATGTCATCCTGCAGGGATTGATTGTACTTTTCCTGAGGGGACGGGGAGCCATGGAAAACTACTGAATAGGGGGAGTTTCTTTTTAAAACGATCACCCCAGATGAGAAGGGAGAAACACTGAGGGTCCATAGGAAGGGAAAAACAGAGACAATCAATCTCTAATCAGAATGATCTGAGATCCGCCAGCAGTTACAATCCAGTTTTGAGCAGCTCTCCTCAGTCCACGGCTTCTTGCTAATGCTCAGCTCAGAGCAATCCTCTCAGTCCTACTAGAAGCCAAAGAACCCTGGGGACAGAGACTACTGCAGAAAACCATAAAGACACTCTGGCGCAAACCTAACTCAGAAGAAATCTGAGTCCTGTGTAGCTTCGACTCCACAAGCTCCACCCAGGGTAGTTCTACTGTTTGCGGAGCCCCTCCGGGCTTACCCCCGAGACCCTCTTCTACATCCCTGGAGTTGCTCATTTCCTGCGCTCTCCATGCTTTTTCCTAAGCTCAGTGTAGTGTGGTAAAAAGAACACAATTTTGCCCAGGAGACTGATGACCTAGATTCCGAAGTCCCAGTTCCAAACTTATTAACTACTCTCCATCCCTGGGCCTCAGTTTCCCTGTTTATATTCCTGCCTCCCTCAAAGAAAATAGAAGAGAACGAGCTTTATAGAAGAGCAAGTACCATGAAAGTAGAAGAAATCCTTCTCCTATATCAGGAAGTGTTTATACTGGATTTTAAATCAACTGCCTGATGCAGAGATGTTTTCTTCAGCCCACAGTATGGGTGCTCAATAAGGACCACTGCTGTAGAGACTATGGACTTTTCCAGAAGAACAGTTCTGAAGCATGAGGCTCACCATAGTTGTTCTGATTGAATAGACCCAAGTCACTTCCACCAGATCCCTTGAAACTGAAGTGAATGTCCTTTCTTCCAGTGCCAAGGACTTTAGAGAGAGAACCCCACCTTCCTAAGTCAGAGATGGGCCAAAGGCTATTCTGCAAAGGGAGGTCGGTTTCCTTGCAAGAAGGAAACCAGTGCCTCAGCACAAGCAGGCATTGTTTGCCCCTGGGGTCTGGCAGGGCTGAGCCTGAGTGGGCAGAGGAGTGGGCTGAAGGCTCTGGCAGCATGGGGGCAGCCTCTGTGGTGGGGAGGGAAGCAGGGAGCCGTTTGTGACAGCTGGGCTTACAATGTGGGCATTGTTCCCTCCCTGCACTACATCTGCTCAACTAAGGGTGGAGGGCAGGGAAGAACTGAGTTGGGGAGCATCTGCCAGGGCCCTGGGAGAGAACTGTGCACTGCCCATCTAGAAGGAAAGGGAAATATTGAATGGGGCCCACCCATAAGCTGACCTGACAAAGGTTAGAGATGCATCAGAAAAGTACTGACTTCCTCTGCCACAGCCCCTCCCCACCCTGGTCTCTTTGATCCTTCCTCTTATTTCAGTCATTTCATACCATGCTGTGCTTTGCCTACTGTTGTAAATTTTTTTTTTTTTTTACTTTTTAGTATCTAAGCATTTCTTTTGCACACTTCAGAATATCCCTAAGTATCTGTTAATATCATATTGCCTGTTACTTTGACCTTTAAAATCATAAAATTCAATTCTGGTAAGTTGCATATACTCTTATATCACTGATGATTCTATCTTCTGAAAAAGAATTTGGTGATATGGATCAAGAAGAATAAAAACATCTATCCCCTTTCAACTAACTCATCTGAATATGCTATGTGCTAATACTTATGATATCTCATCAATGCTCATTAAAATCCTATGAGGTATGAAACAGCATAAGTCAAGTTTACAGGTGAGAAAACTGTAGGTCATGGACATGAAGTAATTTGCCCAAGATCACACAGGTAATAGATCAAAAATCAGGTCTCTTGGACTCTGAAGGGCAGGCACGGTTCTAGAGGGGAGGGGGGTGGGAGGACGGGTTAGCCTGGTGGTGGGTACTGAGGAGGGCACGTTCTGCATGGAGCACTGGGTGTTATGCACAAACAATGAATCATGGAACACTTCATTTAAAACTAATGTTGTAATGTATGGGGATTAACATAAGAATAAAAAAAAAAAAAAAAAATCAGGTCTCTGACTCTAAATTCAGTGTTCCTTCTGGAACCAGCCTTCCCTCAACACTGAGTAATCCCACTCCGGGGGATTTTTGCTAAGGAATTTTGCATTTTGATCTTGAAATCAAATATAAAAAATGTTCACTGGGTCACCTGGATGACTCAGTCAGTTGAGCATCCGACTCTTGATTTCAGCTCAGGCCATGATCGCAGGGGCCTGGGATGGAGCCCCACATAGAGTCTGCTTGAGATTCTCTCTCTTCCTCTCCTTCTGCCCCTCACCCCACTTGCTCACTCTCTAAAATAAATGAAATCTTTTTTAAAAAGTTCACTGAATTATTAAAAATGACACCAAAACTTGGAAGCAATCTAAATATCTAATTATAGAATAATTAAGCAAACTGTTATAAATCCACTAGAAACACTATCACTTGACCGTTACAAATGAAAATTTCATAGATTACAGAAACATGGAAACTTTTCAATGTGTATGTATATCATTTTACACACAACTATGTAAAAGTTTATCTATGTAAATAATGACAGGCAGAAAATCAGACAAAATGAAAGTATTATTGCAGGGAAATAGAGTTCTGAGCATTTTTTTTTCTTTACAGGTGTTTTTTAGTGCCATGATGATGTCTTAACAATAAATAGGTTTTAATAACCCTGATTTTTTTCTTTTTTTTAGAGAGAGAGAGAGTGCACACGTGAGTGTGACTGAGGACAGAGGGGGAGAGAGAGGATCTCAGGCAGGCTCTGTACTGAGCATGGAGCCCGACGCAGGGCTCAGTCTCAAGACCCTGAGATCATGACCTGAGCCAAAATCAAGAGTCAGATGCTTAATTGATTGAGCCACCTAGGCACCCCAAATCCCTGATTTTCTAATGCCAGATGTATGTGCTTTCCCAAATTATCTGTTCGATCTGCTGATTCAAATAGATTCAGTTTTGCTTTACAGAAGTAAACATAAAATGAAAACTTTCTTCAAACTAAGATTTTTCTACTTCTATATTTATAGGAAATCTTTTATAATTTATCACTTTCTCTTTGGAACCTTAGAATATATCAAAATCAGGCCAATATCTATGGTTGCCCCTGCCTGTGACTACATTAATTGTGCTATAACAACCATTTGGCATTCAACCACTCTGGCAAAAGAGGAAGAAAAAACAGCAGAAAGCAACTGGAACCTTGCCCTAGCTTCTGGACAACGAGGGGACTCCGATGGAAAGGTGCCTGCTCATTCACTGGGTCACCTGCCCTCAGGGCCTCAGCTAGTCCCAGTCCATAAAGATTCTGAGATTTCCAGTGTTTTAATGGTCACAAGGAGCAAGAATCCACTTAGACTAGCTCAAAGTATGTGGGAGTTGATTATAAGCTTACTAGAGAGATCACTGATGCCCTTAAAGCACAGGAGGTTAGCCTAGCCTTGTGGGACTATGGAAGCTGTCGAACCCAGAGCTTGTCTCTGCTCCTTGCTTTTCTCTCCCTCTTCTCTCCAGCCTGGATCCTAACGCCTCACTCAACTCACTGTTGGGGGGAGATGCAGCCCCAGCCACCCCCACCCCCAGCATTTTCCTCTTTCTCAGGCCCAGCTTCCTCTGCTCCCTCCCCAACCTGTGTCTCAGCTCCTCAGAAAACATCAGGTTCTCTCACAATAAACAGGGTCCCAGTCTGCTGAGAATAAAGACTTAGCAGAAGAGTGCCCAGTGCAAACCCCAAAGGGAAGGTGATGGTCAAGGAGGCTAGTACAAGAACACCCCATCCTGTCGGAAGAAACCAAGACTGGGTGAAAAGTCAGGAGTTGAGAAAATACCCAGGGGAGCAACAATCTGGAAGAGAGAAAAAGAATATTTATCCTCAAAGTAAACACAAAAACGGTAAGTCAGTGAATCTGAACAGGGTCCCAGTTAAGTCCGTGTACCGGTTCTTCCATGTGCTGGCCCAGGCTCTGCAGTGCTGGGGCGCACCATATGGGGCCAAGTGCCAGCTCAGACTTCAGAGGAAATCAGGGAGTTAAGAGGTAAAAGCAATAAAAAAGGGACTGTAGGGGGCACCTGGGTGGCTCAGTCGGTTGGGTGGCTGCCTTCAGCTCGGGTCATGATCCCGGGGTCCTGGGATCGAGTCCCACATCGGGCTCCCTGCTCAGCGGGAAGCCTGCTTCTCCCTCTCCCACTGCCCCTGCCTGTGTTCCTTCTCTCGCTGTCTCTCTAATAGGTAAATAAAATCTTTAAAAAATAAAAAAAAAAGGGGGACCGTAGGTATTTGTTAGCATCAAATGACCCAATACAACATAACGGGGTTGGGGGGTGGGGCAGAAAACTTGGCTCTGCCACTAATTTGCCAAGTGATCTTGAGTAAATCATTCTCTTTGGGCCTCAGTTTCCCCACCTATAAGGTGAAGAGATTGGATTAAAGAAACTTGAGGTCCCCGAAGCAATGACCCTTGAGGCAGTGGTCAGCTCTTACTGGATCATGAGAACCAGCTATTAAATTTGGAGGAACTTTGTGGCTGGTTGTTAAACACGGCTATTATTTAAAAAATTAAATAATATACATTAACAATTAAATAATGATATTAAAATCCAACAGTGAATGGGGCGCCTGGGTGGCTCAGTCGTTAAGCGTCTGCCTTCAGCTCAGGTCATGATCCCAGGGTCCTGGGATCGAGCCCCTCATCGGGCTCCCTGCTCCAGGGGAAGCCTGCTTCTCCCTCTCCCACTCCCCCTGCTTGTGTTCCCTCTCTCGCTGTGTCTCTGTCAAATAAATAAATAAAATCTTAAAAAAAAAAAATCCAACAGTGAATATATCCCAAATTCACCACTTTCCAGTTACTTTACTACATTTTACTGTTATCTATGCCAGGGGTCAGCAAACTTTTTCTGCAAAGGGACAAATACTAAATATTTTAGGCATTGAGGGTCAAAGACAGTCTGTCATATGTTGTTTTTTTAACAATGCTTTAAAAAGATAAAAACCAATCTTAGCTCATGGGCTGCACAATAGCAGGCCATGGGTCAAATGTGGCCTACAGGGCGTAATTTGCCAATCATTGATCTATGATCTTGAGGTTATTTACATCTATTTCACTCATATGGTGGAGATACTATATAATTGTGTGCTCTTACACATCTCTGCCCAACTCCATTTTCAGGGTTATCACATTAGTAGCTTAAAATCAGCTATGGTGAAAGTATTTACACTACAGAAATGGGCAAACACTGCCAATCAAGGCTTCTCTTCCTGGAAGCTGGTTGTTAAAAGTTTACCAACACACCACTGTCTTAAGGTCACTGTGGGAGAGAATCACAGAAAACTAAAGTGCTTTACCAACTCACCCAGGAAATCCAGACAGAGAAGCAAAATGTAAAGGGAAAATGCAGTCCATGGAGTCAGAGGAAAAGAAAGACAGGAAGACCCAGCCAGGCACGTCTGGTCATGGCTTAATTAACAGGTGGTCTTTTGTGACCACCCTCGGGATTCAGGCTTCCTCTGCTGTGACTGAGACGTATCCTATTTTTCTCTTTTCTCACTTTGAAAGTGCTATTTCTGTCTGTGCTGCTGTCCTGGACGGTAACAAAGCAGCTGAGGTCTGCCCAGGAGGAGCCAGGGACAGAAAATGTACAAAGGGCTCACAGCTGCGAGGGAGACAAGTCCATGCCACCGGGAAAGGCAGTTTTATGTAGAGCAGCCACCTCTGCTGTTCTGCTGTGGATTTGGGGCTTCTCTTAAAATAGAACGATAAACGTGCAGGTCTAGACTAAGCAGCAATTTTGGTTTTAGGGAAAGCTGATACCCAGCAGGATGAGGATAACCCCGAGAAAGTTTGTTTTCAGCATTTTGGGCTCAATTAACCAGGAAAAGTGCCTGGCAAAAAAAAAACAAAAAACAAAAAACCAAACCAGGAGTATGCCTTCAGGGTATTTATGAGATGACCCTCCTACAAATTCCCAGACTATAAGCTCTGCCTTTGGAGAAATGAGGTGAAACCTTAACAGTTCTGGAAGAAATCATCTCTGTGCCCTAATCCTCTCTTCAAGTCCCAGGAAAAATCCACCCTGGGTATTTATACTATCTCTCATCCACCTACTCTGCTTCTCCTAGCTGATCATAAGGAAAATTAATGGAAACCAGAAAAAAGTGATATCTTTCCCCAGTTCCCAGTTGCCTAAGTCAAATAGTACAAAATGCTGGGGAAATGGAGGAGAGGAGACAGCAAGGTTTGGTAGGGGTGGTAGATGAAGACAGAGTGGTAAGAGACAGCTACATGGACAAATGGACCCTTGAACTGACCCTTAAAGGAATAGGCAGAGAATAAAAGGAAAAGGCATTTCAGACAAAGGCAATGGAGCAGGTAAATGAAAGTTATGGTTGTTATGTTAAAAGGTGCTCAAGGTCCCACACCAAGGGGGTGGTTCTCAGTGCCTCAAGTTTCTGTCTGGTTCAGCCTACTCGCCTCCACTCCAGCCTCCACTGCGTCCATCAGGATGACCCAGAAGTCCTACAAGGTGCCCACCTCTGGTCCCTGGGCCTTCAGCAGCCGCTCGTACACAAGCGTGCCTGGCACCCACATCAGTTGCTCAGCCTTCTCCCAGGTGGGCAGCAGGAGCAGCTTCTGGGTTGGCCTGGCCACCAGCATGAGTGTGGTCAGGGGCTACATCAGGGCCAGGGGAAGGAGGAACATCACAGCTCTCAGTGAAACAGAGCCTCCTCTGCCCCATTAAGCTGGAAGTGGACCCCAACACCCAGGCCGTGCAAACCCAGGATAAAGAGATCAAGACCCTCAAGAACAAGTTCACCTCCTTTATCAACAAGGTATAGAACTTAGAGCAGCAGAACCAGATTGTGGAGACCAAGTGGAGCCTCTTACAACGACAGAAAACGGCTCAGAGCAACATGGACAACATGTTCAAGAGCTACGTGAACAACTTCGGGCAGCAGCTGGACACAGTGGCCCAGGAGAAGCTGAAGCTGGAGACAGAGCTTGGCAACATGCAGGGGCTGGTGAAGGACTTCAAGAATAAGAACAAGCAAGAGATTAAAGAGAGATCAAAGAGCATGCAGAGATGGGAAGACAAAACTGTCCTTGTCAAAATGGCTGTGGATGAAGCTTCCATGAACAAGGAGGAGCTAGAGTCCCACCTGGAGGGGCTGACTGACAAGAGCAACTCCTTAAGGCCACTGTATGAAGAAGAGAACCAAGAGCTGCAGTCACAGACCTCTGACACCTCCATGGTCCTCTTCATGGACAACAGTGCTCCCTGGACCAGATGGCATCATCACCAAGGTCAAGGCCCAGTACAAGGAGATCACCAACCACAGGCAGGCCAATGCTGAGACCATGTACCAGATCAAGTACAAGGAACTGCAGATACTGGCTGGGAAGCACGGGAATAACCTGTCTCATGCACAAAGATAGACACTTCCGAGATGAGCCAGAACATCAGACAAATCCAGGCCGAAATCTAGGCCGTCAAAGGCCAAAGGGCTCTCCCAGTGATGGGCCTGCCATCACTGATGCAGAGCAGTGTAGGAAGCTGGCCATTAAGGATGCCAACGCCAATGGAGGGTGCCCTGCAGCAAGCCAACTAGGACATGGCGTGGCAGCTGCATGAGTACCAGGAGCTCATGAACATCATGCTGGCCCTGAACATCAAGATCACCACCTACCACACTGCTGGAGGGTGAGGAAAGCTGGCTGGAATCTGGGATGCTGAACACGAGTATCCCTACCAAGACCACCAGCAGCTACTCTGGTGGACTGAGCTCAGTCTTATGGGAGTCTTATGAGCCCTGGCCTCAGCTACAGCCTTAGCTTCTTCCAGTCCAGCTTCAGCTCTGTCAGGGGCTCCAGCTCCTTCAGCTGCTCAGCTTCTCCAAGGCCATGGTTGTAAAGAAGATTGAGACCCACAATGGGAAGCTCCTGTCTGAGTCGTCTGATGTCCTGTCCAAGTAAACAGCCACTACGGTCCCTCCCAGTCTCTTCTCTCCTGTGGCTGCCATACAGCCTTTGGGGGAATGTGCAAGAGAGTGACTGGGAATAGGAGACCCACCTAAGGCTCAGCCCCACTCCTCATTCTACCCTTCTGGGTAGTCTACTGCCCTGGGTATCCTCTCTTGCCCATGCCCCTAACTAAAAGTCAATTCAAGTGTCTTTTCCCAAATAAAGCTTTAGCTGGCTCTGCCCCCTCACCAAAAAATGCTCAAACTCATTAGTCATGAAAGAAATTCAAATTAGGGACGCCTGGGTGGCTCAGTTGGTTAAGCGACTGCCTTCGGCTCAGGTCATGATCCTGGAGTCCCGGGATCGAGTCCCGCATCGGGCTCCCTGCTCAGCGGGGAGTCTGCTTCTCCCTCTGACCCTCCCCTCTCTCATGTGCACTCTCACTCATTCTCTCTCTCTCAAATAAATAAAATCTTAAAAAAAAAAAAAGAAAGAAATTCAAATTAAAAACCACAGTGAGAGTTAGAAAGCCACAAGAGAATATACCCCAACAATGAGAGAACCAGACAATCTATAAAATCATAACTTCCCTTGAGCCCAACAGAGTATGGAGGTTACAAGGCAAATCAGGAGATCTGAATTCCTACGAATGACAAGCCCTACCACAGAGAGACAATACACAAGAACTGTTTCACCCTTGCCAGAGCCTCTTTGGAGGAACAGGGTAAGAAGAAAAGAGCTAGCATTATAACAAATTCTTAAAAGTGAAGTGTGAGTTGGCATGAAGTTAACAATCCATGGGAACCCCAGACAGAAGAGAGGTTCATATTCCCAAGCTCTTTTCCATAATCTCTACCAGGTACTCAAAAGAAAGACTGAGGCAGGCAGGATAGCTGAGAGAGCCCTCATTGGCAACCCCATCCATTTCCAGAACCTTCTCTTATAAGAAGTCAAAACTTCAAACCACTAGGGGAGTGGTAGGCAACTCCCCTCCCCACCCCGGAGGCCCAGGCTAAGATCCTCTGTTTGCAGAAGGGATAGACATAGCCATCTACCTCTGGGGAAGAAGTGGGAAACCTCTCTATCCCCATGGTAACCCTTGCACTGAACAACAAGCAACAGCACTCTCCTCCTGGCAAGGAAGAGCAGAAAACCCCCTTGCAACCAGTCCTCAATAATGACCTACCACTATACACCCCACCAGAATCACTACAATTAATTAGACTGATGATGCCAAAAATTGGCAAGGATGCAGAACAACAAGAACTCCCCTATGCTCCTGGGAAGAGTCTAAACTGGTGCAACCACTGTAGAAAAGTATTTGGCAGTACTGACTAAAGCTACACACATGTATATTCTATGACCCAGCAATTCCACTTCTAGGTATTAATATAAGTGAAATGAGTAGAGACATGAGCCAAAAAGCATATTAAAGAGCTTTCATGACAGATCTATTTGAAATAACCCAAACTGTAAACAATCCAATAATCACCAATATAGTACCATGTATAAATTGTATAATTATGGTTTTTTTCACACATTGGAATAAACACTATACAGCAAAGATAATGAACCACTTCCACCTGCAACATGAATCAATCTAACCAACATGCTGAACAAAAGAAGCCAATTAAAATGAAACCATGAATTCATTTATATGAAGTTTAAATACAGGAAAAACCAATATATGGGATGGAAACCAGACAGCAATTATCCTTTGGAGGGTAGTAAATGGACAGGAGGCAGTGGGGGGTGGGGAACATCTGGAGTCCTGGCGATGTTTGACTTCTTATTCTAGTTCTGGTTATATGGGTGCGCTCATGTTGTGAAAATTCATTAAACTGTACCTTTGTGATTTGACCCCTTTTCCATTTGAACATTACATTTCAACTGAAAAGAAAAGTTTACTTTAAAGAAAAGTGACTGGTACAAAATGTTGAACAAGTCAGCCCTGCTGAAGTGGTGCAAGAGGAGACTGTAGGCAGGTGAGGGCAGAGCCGGAGCATGGAAGGCCTTGAGTTCCAGACCAAAGGGTTTCTCCTTTGGCTCCACAGGCAAAGGAGAGCCACCAAGTGTTTGTGTTTTGTTTTGTGTTTGAGATAATTGTAGATTCATACATTGTTGTAAGAAACATTATAGATGAATCCAACATATCCTTCATCCAGTTTCCCCCAGTGTTGACATCTTCTAGACTTATAGCCCAGAATCACAATTAAGAAATCAGCATTGAGGGGCACCTGGGTGGCTCAGTCGTTAAGCGTCTGCCTTCGGCTCAGGTTGTGATCCCAGGGTCCTGGGATCGAGCCCCACATCGGGATCCCTGCTCCGCAGGAAGCCTGCTTCTCCCTCTCCCGCTCCCCCTGCTTGTGTTTCCTCTCTCGCTATGTCTCTCTCTGTCAAATAAATAAATAAAATCTTTAAAAAGAAAAAGAAAAAGAAATCAGCATTGATACAATCCACCCACCTCATTCAACTTTCAGCACTTGTGCACGCATTCGTGTGTACGTGTGTTTTGTTCTATGCAATTTTATCACGTGTATATATTCGTGTGGCTACCACCACAATCAAGAAACAGCTCCATCACAAGAATTTTCTGTACTACCCTTTCGTGGAATGGTTACACGAATGGTAATACATGTAGACCATGGGATACTACTCAGCAATAAAAGGGAATAGACTATCGGCACACAGAGGAATTATGCCCAGTGAAAAAGCCCACCTCAAAACAACTGCAGACGGTAGGGTTCCATTTATATACCATTCTTGAAATGACCAAATGAGAGAGATGCAAACAGATGAGTGGTTGCCAGGGAAGTGGGCTGGGGTGGCAGGGGTGGCTATAAAAGGGAAGCAGTACCAGTTTTTGAGCAGAGGAGTGATAGGAATAGCACAGGCCAGAGAATCTTGCTCATTCTGAGTGCCTCAGCTCTAGCTTTCCAAGACTTGAATCCTCCCCGCCCCCTTACCCATACCATACCACCCCTACCCCCACCCCACTGCCACCCTCAGCATCTGCCTCTTGTGGATCTAATACCTAGTCAATTAGCAGTGGCTTGGCCTTTGATTAAAGGGTCCTGTTGACCACGGGTCCTCCCCACTGGCAGCCCAATAGTTTCATCTGTCCGGGCAGTACAGGCACTCGCCCCTCCACACAGTGACTTCTTCTTGGTTCTCCTGCAGACCTCCTAGAGGAGCTGAGAGTCCTTAGACATACTTAGTGCATTAGCTGTCTCAAGAATTTGGGAGGGTGTTTTGGGTTCTTTTCCCCCTCTTGTTCCTGGTTCTTCCCTGAATATTATTCTATTGAACTGTTGCAAAAACAAATACGTTGTTGTCGGGGGCTGGGAGGGGTGGTTAGTATGACATTTCTCTGTTATTTTGAAATGAGACCCATAGGATGTCTCCAGGCACACAGTAAAATCTGACATAATCCAGTTACAAAGAAGGATTAAAGAGGCTGATGATCTGGCATGAACAGGCAACTCCCTTATGCACTAATGGATGGCACACTGGGCCCCAGAAGCCAAATAAGGAGAGAAAGAGCATTTCACAAACACAACCAAGGAGAAAAATCCATGCCATATAGAGAGGCACGCCAGGCCTCAGGACCAACAAACCACTCAGTAGAACTTCAACTCTGTGAGCCAGGCCCTGCACGTCTGGCTGGGGATACCTTCCCTGCAGTAAGGAGACAATTTAAGGTATCAGGAGGGAAGGGCTTCTTAGAGGAGGACCTGTGAGCTGGGCCTAAAGGATGAGTAGCTTGCCTAGTAGTAAAGGGGAGGGGAGAGTGGTATACCAAACAAAGGAAACGGCATGAGGAAAGGTACAGGCATGGAGTAGACAGATGTGACTGGGAAATACGGCATGCAGAGGGAAGTAGGGAGAGTAGAGGCAGAAGAAGTAAGGTCCACTGGATCAAGAAAGATCAGGAAGGGCATCGGCCCTTAAGTGATGGGTTAGCAGTACAAGTTGTTTTGTTTTGTTTTGTTTTTAAGATTTATTTATTTTGGGGGGGAGGGGGAGAGGGGGAGAGAGAAAGAATCCGATGCAGACTCGACGCTGAGCAGGGAGCCCAATGCAGGCCGATCCCAGGACCCTGAGATCATGACCTGGGTCAAAACTGAGAGTCAAGTGCTTCACCGAGCCATGCAGGGGCCCCAACAGTACAAGTTTTGAAAGCAGAGGTACGACTCAGTACTTAAGAAAGATTACTCAAATGGCCCCATGCAAGCAGATAAATTACGGGGGTGAGACTCTAGTTTGAGAGATCAGTAAGGAGCCCACCGCCTTCCTTCATCCTCCTAAGATTGAGCCAAAGAAATGATCCAACTTCCCAGGAGATTTACATGTTAAGGTGGTTTGACTGCAAGCACTGTCTTCTCTTGTTGGGACATGACTTGTCAAAACAAGGATCAGGCTTTTGCTGAATGAAAAAACAAAAAAGCATTGAGCATTCTTTAAAAGGAGTAGGGGCTCCCAGTGCAAGGCTGCGATTCAGGCCTTCCTGAGCCTGAATGGTGAACCATCAGTGAGCTGCAAAGCCACCCTGAGAAAGATCTAGTGCTGTGTCAAGGCTGGAGAATCAGGATGCCTGCACACACCTGGCAGATGGGAAGAGGCTGACAGGTATCTGTATGGAGGTAAGCTAAGGAGCCTCCAGGGAAGGCACATACCCTGCGGGTAAGAAACATCCTGTTAAGCTGTAAGAAACTCCTAAGGATGGGAACATTCTGAGCTCAGCCAGGTATCTGTCCTTCTAATTTGTCTCTCGACTCAGCCCCCAGTGGGATCATGTCAGACTTCTCTGCTGAGCAAAAGGCTGGAAATAAATATGGAAACACTCTGGAGCTCACGCAGCTCTGCCTGGGGGACCCTCCCCCAGAGTGTAGTAAAAGTAGAGGAGACGATCCTCCTCCATACGCTGCTGGCATCTAAGGGCTGTGGGGGCAGGCGCCAGGGAAGAACTGTGGGAGGAGTCACAGCCAGCTACAGACGGGCACAGAACAGGGTCCCTGGCCGATCTACCTTAGAGCAGCGATGTCCACCACAGGAGTGGTCACACCCTGCGGAGTTCTCCAGGGGGGCACAGCATGGACGTTGACAACGGTGGATAGGCTCTGCGCTCATCAGAAACACACCCTGAAGAGTGGCTGGGGGCCCAGACGGAACCTCTGCATAGGCACTCAGGGACCAAATTAGGTTAATTTATGTCCCAGTGTGAAGGCATGACTGCCTCACCAAAGGGCTCATCTGTCAAGTTCTGAATGTTGTTCATACCAGAAAATATCAATACTTGTAGGACTATCTAATATTAAAGCAGAATTAAAACTTAACTAGGGTGGGGGCCCCTGGGTGGCGTAGTCTGTTGGGCGTCCCACATCAGGCTCTATGCTCAGCGTGGAGTCTGCTTGAGATTCTCTCTTCCTCTCCCTCTCTGCCCCTCCCACTCATGCACGCCCGTGCTCACTCGCGCTCTCTCACACACACACATAAATATTTAAAACTTAACTAGGATGGGAACAAAACGATTTGACATATCTCCTCTGAGCATAATAGCTTCGAGGAATAGACGTTTGTGTAAAAACTTCCGCATTATTCCTACTGTTTCCAGTTACATACGTGCATCCCATTACCTCTGTCATTTACCTGCATCCCTTTCTCAGGAACCAACCCTACCTATATACAAATGTTTAGGTAACTTGGGACTTTCAAGCAGATTGTCATGATGAAATTCTGGAATATCAAATGTCAAGACCAGGGCCCCAGACAAGATAACAGGAGGAACTCTTGTTTGATGGGTTACTATGGTGAAGGGAGATTGATGGAATTGAAAAAAAAATCTAGGGGAATTATTGTAATGTGAGAGATTATAAAATCATTGTGTAAGTCTCTATACCTAAGCTGGGCACGAACTAGGATAACTACCCTCCTTGGATGAGGTGGACACTATGTGATCCATAAAATATCCAAAGATTTTCCTGCTAAGACTCTCTGCTCCAAGTTACTTCAGGATCCCAAGAGCCCAACTTACTGAGATGGGGCCTGAATAGCAGTTATAATCAAGGTGTTGCTTCCTTTCCAGTCCCAAGTTGAGAGTCCTATTACAAACACATAGCTCAAATATCGCTGTGCTACATCAATAAACTGGTACAAACTGGCCTTCTTTCTGTCCCTCAAACATGCCAAGTTTTTTCTGGCTTCTCAACTGTTCTCTTTCTTGGGAACACTCTGAGCCTAGAGCTTTGCACAACCACCTCTTTAGCATGCAGGTCTCAGTTCAAATGTCACCACCTCAGGGAGTGGGGGTGCTCCCAGGGTGTTGGTAATGCTCTATTGCTTGTCCTGAGTGGTAGTTAACTACATGTGCTCACTCTGCAGAAATTCATCAAACTGTACACTTAGGACATGCACACATTTTTGCATGTATGTTATACTTCAGTGAAAGTTTACTTTACAAAATAAGTCACCTCCTCAGAGAAGCCTTCCCCAACCATCCCATGGCCCCCACCCTCCAACTCTCATGTTAGCCTTATTGTCTTGACACTATATTTCAAACTAACTTGTCTATGTTTGTGTTTACTTATTGATTTTCTGTCTCCTTGTCTAGAATATAAGCACCAAGAGACAACAAGGACAATATCTGTCTTGTTCCATGCTGTATCCCTATTGTTCATAACAGTGCCTGGCAAAGAGTAATCAAGAAAGAATGAATACATGAATAAATGGATAGCAACTCTCCCCCAGCCCTGTTGTGAATTATCTGCATACTTGGAATGTCTCTGAATGAAGGATGAAGATGTCTCCTTTTGGGAGTCAGAGAAACCAAGGATTCTCAAAGCTTTGAGACCATAATACACTCTGGTCAGTGAAGGAGCATACATTTCTCCTGGTGGAGCTGCAAAGACCCTGCCCTGAAATCCCTGAGTCCTGGGACCCCTTGCAGGCTGTGTGATCTCCCTGCCTCAGTGGCAGCTCTCTCCACCCAATGTGGGACTTGAACTTACAACCCTGAGATCAAGAGTCGCATGCTCTACCAACTGAGCCAGCCAGGTACCCCTAAGCCTTTTAAAGTAATATAAACGGGAATATAAAACTTTTAAACAGACTATCATCAATATTATTTTTTTAAAGATTTGAGAGACAGCGTGCATGTGTTTGAGTGGGGGAGGGGCAGAGGGAGAGAATCTTCAAGCAGACTCCCTGCTGAGCACGGAGCCTGACGTGGGACTTAACCTCACAACCCATGAGATCATGACCTCAGCTGAAACCAGGAGTTCGACATTCAACCAACTGAGCCACCCAGGCACCCCAGTCAATATTATTATTTTAAGAATAATTCAAGGAACGGCAATGGCCTTTAGTAGCATTTACTTTTTTAAAAAATATAACTTCATGCAACAATTTTTGAGTTCCCCCTACTATAGGCAAGGCATTGTTGAGGGGTTCAAAGATGAATGGGTCTCATCCCATAGAATTCAACTACGAATGGAGGAGGTCAAGCAGCTGTATACTGAGTTTGTTGTGATTTCTCCTCTATTTTGGGCCCCCTGTGACCACCACTTTGTTTTTTTCATACATTTGTTCTTCCATTCTTTCATTCAGTCATTCAAGATCTATGTTGAAGAATGTTCACATGTCAGACATTATGCCAGGTGCTGGAATCACAATGACGCACTGAAACAGATGTGGTACGTGTCCCCGTGAAGTTAGCAGCCCAGAGTGATGCAGTGTATGTAGTGTGGGAACACCTTGAGTTCCTTTGGTTCGAGAGGGAGGTTCTTCGTGCAGGAAATGGGAGCAGGACAGTAAAGTCTCTCCTTCAGTTTCTCACTCTTCTTTCTCTGCCACAGCACATCACAACCTGGACTAGCCACGTTTCACACGCCCAATAGCCACACACGGCTTAAGGTCACCTTACTGGACCTTGCAGTTCTAGGTCCTTGCTACTCCAAGTGCAGCCTGCTAACCGACTGCATCTGTACCACCTGGGGGCTCATCAGAAATGTCAGAACTCATTTACTTTTAGATGGTATTAAGAAGAGATGGAAACCAAAAGGGATTGATGACTAAGAAAAAGGTGTGCTTGTGTGTCTATATTTAAAAAAAAAAAAAAAAAAAACAGTGGCAGTCTGCAAGGGAGCAAGACTGAATTTTCTAGGGTACTAGTCACATTCTGTTGTGGGGTTTTTCTTTGTTTTGGTTTTTTTCGGGTTTTTTTGAGAGAGAGAGAATGAGAGCGTGCAAGCAGGGAGGGGCAGAGGGAGAAGGAGGGAGAATCTCAAGCAGGCTCCACACTCAGCAGGGAGCCCGACAAAGGGCTTAATCCCATGACCCTGAGATCATGACCTGAGCAAAATCAAAAGTTGGATGTTTAACCAACTGAGCCAACCAGGCACCCCTGGTCATACTCTGTTTCTTAATCAGAGTGCTAATTGCATGAGTAGATTCCATTTATAAAAATTTGAGCTCCACACTTAAGATTTTTATGTTTTTCTCTATGTAATCATACTTTAACAAAGGAGTGTTTCAAATATGTGGCAAACCTGACTCTATCTCCCTGGACTACTGTAGAGAACACCTCCACTCCCCCTGCGTGTCTCCTGTACTCTCCCACTCCGGACACACTCACAACACTCCTGCCACCAGGGGTGGTGGGTCTTTCTCCCACACTCAGTCAGTTCTGTGACGCCAGCCTGACGTCCTGCAACTTAACTCATTTCTGACACGATCTACCCAGAGATGGCGTCAGATCCCACAGGTGGAGGGCTCAGCCCCACAAGACTGCCCCCCACCCCACCACCACTTCAGATGCCAATAGCCAGTCCAGGTTGTCACCTGCGCTTCTGACCAATGGGCTCTAAATGGAAGGTTCCTACTACCCCTTCCTCAGGTTCAATTATTTGCTAGAACAGCTCACAGAATTCAGGGAAACACTTACCAGTTTATTATGTAATAAAGGATATAATAAAGGATACAGATGAACAGCCAGATGAGATAATTAGGGGCAGGTCTCGGAACTTCCGTCCCTGTGGAGTAAGGGTGTGTGATCCTCCCGATAAGTGGATGTGTTCACTAACCTGGAAGTTCTCCAAACCCCATACTTTCGAGATTTTTATGGAGGCTTCATCACAGAGGCATAATGGATCATTAACTTCATTTCCAGTCCCTCTCCCCTCTCTGGAAAACGGGGTGGAACTGAAAATTCCAAGCATCTAATCATAGCTTGGTCTTTCTGGAGACCAGAGCCCATCCAGGAGCCCACCGAGAGGTCATCTCATTAAAACAAAAGACATTGCTATTACCCAGGAAATTACAAGGGATTTAGGAGCTCTGTGTCAGGAATCAGGATCAAAGACCAAATATTAGAACAAAAGATGCTCCTAGTGCTCTTATCACTTAGGAAATTAAAAAGGTTTAATTAATATAGTTTTTTCTATTATTTCACAGCTACTAAAATACATGACATAGGCTTCTACAAGATGTCCCTAATTGCTGATATTTTTAATTGGATAGTAGAAAGATTCCCCACTGGCTATAAGACTGACCTAATGGAAATGACCTATTTTGCCAATTAACAAATTCAAATTTCTATTTATACTATCACTGTGGAGAACTGCTTACATCCTTACTTAGGTAGAAAGTTCCTGATTACATTTCTCTGTGTCAAAATAATTTGTTAACCTTCGGTCCTGCTATAATACCCATAACACAGACACATAAGCAGAGTTCAGAGAAATCAAATATTTTCACTTATTTATGGACATTGATTCTCTCATTCAGAGCAAAACCATCTGCATAAAGTTCATAAACAATTAAACTTAATAAATAATATATGTGATGTTAGTTAATTAACTTGCAAATTGATTCCCCTCCCTCCCCAGAATGGCCAGAAGTTTATAAGAGTCTCATCAAAGTTTTAAGACCTGAATCAATTAGGTCCATTAATGAAACTCTTTCTACTGTTGGCACCCATTCAGTTCTACACATATGTCCCAGGCCCTTGGTTGTGCTTATCTCTGTGGTTATTAAAATAACTAAGATGAATCCAATGCCATAACCCTGCGCTACAGAGCCAGCTTACCAAGCAATCCTGCCTGCCAAAAGACAGTTTGAACTTCAAATAGTTAATGGTAGGCATGATTAGTATTAAATGGGTTTTTGTAAAACAACACAAAATGACTTATTTCCTGATTTTTTTTAAAAAGTTTATTTATTTATACATTTCTCCCTATTTCAACATTTTATCTGTTTTCCTGAAATACTTCCAAATGAACTAAAATTAAATGTGTGCTTTTACATTTCCTGTGGGAAACAACTGGAGAAGTCTTTGAAAATTGCCTAAAATTTCACAAAGCCCCTCAAAGCCTTCCCAAGAATCAAAGAAACTGCTGGAAATTTTTAAATAAATAAATGAATGAACGAAAGAATGCTTCTTTTTTCCTAAATGGGAAATACTTTTATTCTTACCACTTGCTCAGAGTCCACGGATCTCTTCTCCAAATGGGTTAATCATATCACAAATAGTTTCCAGGCAAATGCAATAGCTATGACACCTCTTCCCCCACCTTTCTCAATGGACCTTTTCCTGCAAATGAGGTGAAAATCACATTGAACTGTGTTGTTGTTTTTTTTAATTTTTTTATTCTTATGTTAATCCCCATACATTACATCATTAGTTTTAGATGTAGTGTTCCATGATTCATTGTTTGTGCATAACACCCAGTGCTCCATGCAGAACGTGCCCTCCTCAATACCCATCACCAGGCTAACCCATCCTCACCCCCATTCCCCTCTAGAACCCCCAGTTTGTTTTTCAGAGTCCATCGTCTCTCATGGTTCGTCCGCCCCTCCGATTTCCCCCCCTTCATTCTTCCCCTCCGGCTACCTTCTTTTTTTTTTTCTTAACATATATTGCATTATTTGTTTCAGAGGTACAGATCTGAGATTCAACAGTCTTGCACAATTCACAGCGCTCACCAGAGCACATACCCTCCCCAGTGTCTATCACCCAGTCACCCCCTCCCTCCCACCCCATCCCCCACTCCAGCAACCCTCAGTTTGTTTCCTGAGATTAAGAATTCCTCTTATCAGTGAGGTCATATGATACATGTCTTTCTCTGTTTGACTTATTTCGCTCAACATAATACCCTCCAGTTCCATCCACGTCATTGCAAATGGCAAGATCTCATTCCTTTTGATGGCTGCATAATATTCCATTGTATATATATACTACCTCTTCTTTTTTTTTTTTTAAGATTTTATTTATTTATTCATGAGAGACAGAGAGAGAGAGAGAGGCAGAGGGAGAAGCAGGCTCCCAAGGAACAGGGAGCCCGATGCGGGACTCGATCCTAGGACGCCGGGATCATGACCTGAGCCGAAGGCAGACGCTTAACCATCTGAGCCACCCAGGCGCCCTATACCACCTCTTCTTTATCCATTCATCTGTCGATGGACATCTTGGCTCTTTCCACACTTTGGCTATTGTGGACACTGCTGCTATAAACATCGGGGTGCACGTACCCCTTCAGATCCCTACATTTGTATCTTTGGGGTAAATACCCAGTACTGCAATTGCTGGATCGTATGGTAGCTCTATTTTCAACTTTTTGAGGAACCTCCATACTGTTTTCCAGAGTGGTTGCACCAGCTTGTATTCCCACCAACAGTGTAGGAGGGTTCCCCTTTCTCCGCATCCCCGTGAACATCTGTCGTTTCCTGACTTGTTAATTTTAGCCATTCTGACTGGTGTGAGGTGGTATCTCACTGAAGTTTTGATTTGGATTTCCCTGATGCTGAGCGATGTTGAGCACTTTTTCATGTGTCTGTTGGCCATTTGGATGTCTTCTTTGGAAAAATGTCTGTTCATGTCTTCTGCCCGTTTCTTGACTGGATCATTTGTTCTTTGGGTGTTGAGTTTGATAAGTTCTTTATAGATTTTGGATACTCGCCCTTTATCTGATATGTCATTTGCAAATATGTTCTCCCATTCTGTCGGTTGTCTTTTGGTTTTGTTGACTGTTTCTTTTGCTATGCAAAAGCTTTTTATCTTGATGAAATCCCAATAGTTCATTTTTGCCCTTGCTTCCCTTGCCTTGATGTTTCTAGAAAGAAGTTGCTGCAGCAGCGGTCAAAGAGGTTGCTCCCTGTGTTCTCCTTTAGGATTCTGATGGACTCCTGTCTCACATTGAGGTCTTTCAACCATTTGGAGTCTATTTTTGTGTGTGGTGTAAGGAAATGGTCCAGTTTTATTCTTCTGCATGTGGCTGTCCAATTTTCCCAACACCATTTGTTGAAGAGACTGTCTTTTTTCCATTGGACATTCTTTCCTGCTTTGTCAAAGATGAGTTGACCATAGAGTTGAGGGTCCATTTCTGGGCTCTCTATTCTGTTCCATTGATCTATGTGTCTGTTTTTGTGCCAGTACCATACTGTCTTGATGATGACAGCTTTGTAATAGAGCTGGAAGTCCGGAATTGTGATGCCGCCAGCTTTGCTTTTCCTTCTCAACATTCCTCTGGCTATGCAGGGTCTCTTCTGGTTCCATACGAATTTTAGGATTATTTGTTCCATTTCTTTGAAAAAAGTGGATGGTATTTTGATGGGGATTGCATTGAATGTGTAGATTGCTCTAGGTAGCATTGACATCTTCACAATATTTGTTCTTCCAATCCATGAGCATGGAACGTTTTTCCATTTCTTTGTGTCTTCCTCCATTTCTTTCATGAGTATTTTATAGTTTTCTGAGTACAGATCCTTTGCCTCTTTGGTTAGATTTATTCCTAGGTATCTTATGGTTTTGGGTGCAATTGTAAATGGGATCGACTCCTTAATTTCTCTTTCTTCTGTCTTGTTCTTGGTGTATAGGAATGCCACTGACTTCCGTGCATTGATTTTATATCCTGCCACTTTACTGAATTCCTGTATGAGTCCTCGCAGTTTTGGGGTGGAGTCTTTGGGGTTGTCCACATAAAGTATCATATCATCTGCAAAGAGTGAGAGTTTGACTTCTTCTTTGCCGATTTGGATGCCTTTTATTTCTTTTTGTTGTCTGACTGCTGTGGCTAGGACTTCCAATACCATGTTGAATAGCAGTGGTGATAGTGGACATCCCTGCCGCATTCCTGACCTTAGGGGGAAAGTGCTCAGTTTTTCCCCATTGAGAATGATATTTGCTGTAGGTTTTTCATAGATGGCTTTTATGATACTGAGGTATGTACCCTCGATGCCTATACTCTGAAGAGTTTTGATCAAGAAAGGATGCTGTACTTTGTCAAATGCTTTTTCTGCATCTATTGAGAGGATCATATGATTCTTGTTCTTTCTTTTGTTAATGTATTGTATCACGTTGATTGATTTGCGGATGTTGAACCAACCTTGCAGCCCAGGGATAAATCCCACTTGGTCCTGGTGAATAATCCTTTTAATGTACTGTTGGATCTTATTGGCTAGTATTTTGGTGAGAATTTTTGCATCCATGTTCATCAGGGATATTGGTCTGTAATTCTCCTTTTTGATGGGGTCTTTGTCTGGTTTTGGGATCAAGGTAATGCTGGCCTCATAAAATGAGTTTGGAAGTTTTCCTTCCATTTCTATTTTTTGGTACAGTTTCAGAAGAATAGGTATTAATTCTTCTTGAAATGTTTGGTAGAATTCCCCTGGGAAGCCATCTGGCCCTGGGCTTTTGTTTGTTGGGAGATGTTTGATGACTGCTTCAATTTCCTTAGTGGTTATAGGTCTGTTCAGGTTTTCTATTTCTTCCTGGTTCAGTTTTGGTAGTTGATACATCTCTAGGAATGCATCCATTTCTTCCAGGTTATCTAATGTGCTGGCATAGAGTTGCTCATAATATGTTCTTATCATTGTTTGTATTTTTTGGTGTTGGTTGTGATCTCTCCTCTTTCATTCATGATTTTGTTGATTTGGGTCATTTCTCTTCTCTGGACAGGGGTTTATCAATCTTGCTAATTATTTCAAAGAACCAGCTCCTAGTTTTGTTGATCTGTTCTACTGTTCTTTTAGTTTCTATTTCATTGATTTCTGCTCTGATCTTCATTATTTCTCTTCTCCTGCTGGGTTTAGGCTTTATTTGCTGTTCTTTCTCCAGCTCCTTTAGGTGTAGGGTTAGGTTGTGTACTTGAGAAAGGCTTGTATTGCTATATACTTTCCTCTTAGGACTGCCTTTGCTGCATCCCAAGGATTCTGAATAGTTGTGTTTTCATTTTCATTGGTTTCCATGAATTTTTTAAATTCTTCTTTAATTTCTTGGTTGACCCATTCATTCTTCAGTAGGATGCTCTTTAGCCTCCATGTATTTGAGTTCTTCCGACTTTCCTCTTGTGATTGAGTTCTAGTTTCAAAGCATTGTGGTCTGAAAATAGGCAGGGAATGATCCCAATCTTTTGGTACTGGTTGAGATCTGATTTATGACCTAGGATGTGATCAATTCTGGAGAATGTTCCATGGGCACTAGAGAAGAATGTGTATTCCATTGCTTTGGGATGGAATGTTCTGAATATGTCTGTGAAGTCCATTTGGTCCAGTGTGTCATTTAAAGTCTTTATTTCCTTGTTGATCTTTTGCTTAGACGATCTGTCCATTCAGTGAGGGGGGTGTTATAGTCCCCCACTATTACTGTATTGTTGTCGATGTGTTTCTTTGCTTTTGTTATTAATTGCCTGCTCCCATGTTAGGGGCATAGATATTTATAATTGTTAGATCTTCTTGTTGGATAGACCCTTTAAGTAGGATATAGTGTCCTTCCTCATCTCTTATTACAGTCTTTGGTTTAAAATCTAATTTGTCTGATATAAGGATTGCCACCCCAGCTTTCTTTTGGTGTCCATTAGCATGGTAAATGGTTTTCCACCCCCTCACTTTCAATCTAGGAGTGTCTTTGGGTCTAAAATGAGTCTCCTGCAGACAGCATATTGATGGGTCTTGTTTTTTTAACCCCATCTGATAGCCTGTGTGTTTTGATTGGGGCATTTAGCCCATTTACATTCAGGGTAACTATTGAAAGATAGGAATTTAGTGCCATTGTATTGCCTGTAAGGTGACTGTTACTGTATATTGTCTGTTCCTTTCTGGTCTATGTTGCTTTTAGGCTCTCTCTTTGCTTAGAGGACCCCTTTCAAGATTCCTGTAGGGCTGGTTTTGTGTTTGCAAATTCCTCTAGTTTTTGTTTGTCCTGGAAGCTTTTTATCTCTCCTTCTATTTTCAATGACAGCCTAGCTGGATAAAGTATTCTTGGCTGCATATTTTTCTCATTTAGTGCTCTGAATATATCCTGCCAGTCCTTTCTGGCCTGCCAGGTCTCTGTGGATAGGTCTATTGCCAATCTAATGTTTCTACCATTGTAGGTTACATATCTCTTCTCCCGAGCTGCTTTCAGGATTTTCTCTTTGTCTATGAGACTCATAAGTTTTACTATTAGATGTTGGGGTGTTGACCTATTTTTATTGATTTTGAGAGGGGTTCTCTGGGCTTCCTGGATTTTCATGCCTGTTTCCTTCTCCGAATTAGGGAAGTTCTCTGCTATAATTTGCTCCATTATACCTTCTGCCCCTCTCTCTCTTTCTTCTTCTTCTGGGATCCCAATTATTCTAATGTTGTTTCATCTTATGGTATCGCTTATCTCTCGAATTCTGCCCTCGTCATCCAGTAGTAGTTTATCTTTTTCTCAGCTTCTTTACTTTACATCATTTGGTCTTCTGTATCACTGATTCTCTCTTCTGCCTCATTTATCCTAGCAGTTAGTGCCCCCATATTTGATTGCATCTCATTAATAGCCTTTTTGATTTCTACTTGGTTAGATTTTAGTTCTTTTACTTCTCCAGAAAGGGTTTCTCTAATAACTTCCATGCTTTTCTCAAGCCCAGCTAGTATCTTTAAAGTGATGATTCTGAACTCTAGATCTGATATCGTACTAATGTCCGTATTGAGTAGGTCCCTGGCAGTCGGTACTACCTCTTGTTCTTTTTGTTGAGGTGATTTTTTCCGTCTTGTCATTTTGTGCAGAGGAGAATAGATTAATGAGAGAACAAAATGCTAGCAGAGTAACAACGTCCCCAGAAAATATACTCTAAACAAATCAGAAAAGACCTGAAACAGTGGGAAAAGAAAGGGAAAGAGAGAAAAAAGAAAAAGAAAAAAAAGAAAAAGATAAAAATAAAAACAAACAAAACAGAACAAAACAAAACAACAACAAAAAAAAACCAGAATGTGATCAAATATGATCAGGCTGGTATATAGATCAGTGCCACACACTAGATTTGGGGTGTATTTTGGTCTGTTAGAAGAAAGTGCCTCCCAAAATTTTAAAGAAAGAAAAACATATATGTACAAAAATAAGGGTTGATATGATGAAGGGATGGAATAACATAAAAAATTTTATAAAAGGAATCGATAAGAAGTTGTTTGAAAAAAGAAAGACGAGGATTTAAATAAAGAAAAAAGAAAAAAAAAGGGAGAGAATGTGATCAGGCAGGGGAGTAGAAAAAAAACCATATACTAGAGATTTAGGGTATATTTTGATCTCTTAGAAGAAACTATCTCAAAATTTTAAAGAGAGAACAACTTATATATATATGCCAAAAATACGGGTAACTACTATGAAGGGATAGAATATGACTCTAAAAATGAAAAATAAAAATGTTTTTTTAAAAAAGGGATTGATAAGATGTTGGTTGAAAAAGGGTAAAAGAAAAATTAAAAAAAAAAAAGACAGTTAAAAAAAAACCTTAACTTTGAAAGACTACAGAATCATGGTAAAAAAGCCATGAATTCTATGTGCATTATTCCCCTAGCGCTGGAGTTCTGCCATTCTCATTGATCGGTAAACTTGGTCTTGGCTGGCTGTTCTCGCTGATCTTCTGGGGGAGGGGCCTGTTGCCGTGGTTTCCAAAAGTCTTTGCCGGAGGCGGAATTGCCCCGCCCTTGCCCGGTCAGGGCTAAGTAATCTGCTTTGGTTTGCTCTCGGGAGCTTTTGTTCCCTGCAAGCTTTCCGTGCAGCTTTGGAGGCGGAGAGTGAAAATGGCGGCCTCCCAATCTCCGCCCCGGAGGAGCCGAGAACTCGGGGCCCCGCTCCTCAGTGCGCCCCCAGAGAAAAGCCGTCAGTCACTCCCGTCTCCCCGGTCTCCGGCCGCACTCCGTGCTCACCTGGCCTGTGACCGCGCGTTTCTATCTCTGGCACCCGACCCCGGGTGGAGTCTCCAAACCCAGCAGATCCCTGCGGTGCACTCCCGCGCGGCTCCCCCTGGGGGAGGAAGGTGAGTCTCCCCGGATCTGCCGCTTGTGGGGTCCCTGCTGGAGGAGCAGGGGCCCGACTGTGCCGCGGATCACGGTTTATGGCCACCCCGAGCTGAGAGCCCGCGCCTGGGCTCCGCCTCTGCAGCCGGCTTCCCTGCTCCGTTACCTGGGAGCTCTGCCACACTCAGGCACCCCCGGTCTTTCTGTGACCCCAAGGGTCCTGAGACCACACTGTCCCACGAGGGTTCCACCCCCCGCTTAGCCACCAGAGTGACGTCCCTCAGCGGAGCAGACTTTTAAAAGTTCCGATTTTGTGCTCCGCGGCTCCATCACTTGCCAGAAGCGGCCGACGGAGGCCCCTCCCCCTCTGTCTATCCTCCCGAATATCGCCTCGGATTCACTTCTCCGCACGTCCTACCTTCCAGAAAGTGGTCGCTTTTCTGATGAGAGAGTTGTTGCTCTTCTTTTCTTCAATCTCCTGTTGAGTTTGTAGGTGTTCAGAATGGTTTGATCCCTATCCAGCTGAATTCCTGAGACGAGACGAAATCCAGGTCTCCTACTCCTCCGCCATCTTGCTCCGCCTCTACTGAACTGTGTTTTGAACAAATGAGAAGAACTTGATAAGACAAAAGAAATGCTTTAGAAAGCAAGAAAGAGGCAAATACAGATTTGAGGGGCTCACTTACCAGGGATTAGAGCTTCATTCCCAGATCTTGGACAGAGGGTAGGAGCACCTTCCAGGCAGAAAGTGAGTAGAACCCACTCCTGAACTCAGAGAGGAATTGTCAGGAAAAGAAAGAAGGGTGCTGCCTCCACAGAAATTTCTGCCAAGTTCTAAACCCAATGCCCAGAAGTAACATATATGTGTATTATGGTAAGTTAGAGAGAAAAAGGAGTAGAAAGGAGGCTAGAAAATGTGCCCTTCCTAAAGGTATTTTATTTTTTTAAGGTATTTTAAATTTTTTTAAAGATTTCATTTATCTATTTGAGAGAGAGAGAACACAAGCAAGGGGAGGGACAGAGGGAGAAGCAGACTCCCCACTGGCAGGGACCCGGATGCGGGGCTCCAATCCCAGGACCCTGAGAACATGACCTGAGCCAAAATCAAGAGTCAGATACTTAACCGACTGAGCCACTGAGGTGCCCCTAAAATATAATTTTTTTTCAAGTACTCTATACAAAAATGTTTTGTACCCCATATCCAAACTCCCCTGCTTTCTTAGCAATAGAACTCAACTTTTTTTTAAGGTTATTTATTTTAGAGTGAAGAAGAGGGAGAGAAAATCTCAAGCAGACTCTGCCCTGAGTACAGAGCCCAATATGGAGCTCGATCTCATGACCCTGAGATCATGACCTGAGCCAAAATCAAGAGTCAGATGCTTAACTTATTGAGCCATCCAGGTGCCCCAGAACTCAATTTTTATTAAGGGTAGAAAAATCCCACTTAAAGATTACATTTACCAGCCTTCCTTGCAGCTAAGTGTAGTCATGTGACTATATTCTGGACAACAAGATAAGTACTACTGGCAAAGAGAAAAGGAGAGGCTGATGGGAGGAGAAACAAAAGTGTCTGCCTCAGTCTCTAGCCTCAGGGAACCTACATATAGTGAGGAAGACAGACAGGTGCATAACACGAGTCATGGTGTGCATTATATTCTATTGTGTACAAAGAGCTATAGGCATCCTAAGTGGAAACTACTCATTCATATGAGGGTATTTGCCCAGTGTTATGTAAGCAAATGGATTTTTAGAGCAATGCCTAGTTACCAGCTGTGTGACTTTCAGCAAATGCTCTACCTCTCTGAGCCTGGATTAACTCATATTTGAATAGAAAAGTAAATCCTACCATTTAAATAAATGTTTAAAGCAATTATATGGTACCAATTATATGGTAATTATATGTACCAATTATATGGTACCAATTATATGGTAAATAAATTTAAACCTGGCACAACCCCCACACACCTTTTTTTCCTGTTGTTTGAAAACTAAATGCCACTGTGCAGTGAAAGAAGTAGAATGCTGATGGGGAAGAAGGATGGGGTCTGATAAACCGTTTATCTGCTTTCATTCGCAAGACAATTTCATAAACCATTCACTTGCACAGGAATCTTAGTTTCTGCCCTCTCACTGAAACCACATCGTTTGGAAAAGCGGGAACTTCTTCACCATTAATAAAATACTTATTTATTAATATGGTGTCACTCATGCCCACCTTGGATGCTGGAGCTCTGTCCTCCCCATCCTCATGCCAAACATGCCAAGTGGGACCAGAGAGTAGGAAGCAGGGAAGGAGGGTGATCAAGAGCTTTGGAGTCCATTTCTATGTGTTTAGCAAGTGTCCCATACTTCATTGTCTTGGTTTATGAGGAAAACCTGGCCAGAAAAATCATCTGTGATCTTCTGCATTAGATGGTAAGGGAATAAAACCAAGTTGTTGAGCATGGAGTGAAGTGTCCTTATCTGTAGTTCTCTTCCTCCACTCCCAAATTATAGGCATGTTCTCATAGGAATAAACACACAGAGCCTCCCTCCAGGACTGCCCAGTATGGGATTCAAGAATCCAGCAGAGACCAATCAGGCCAACCCCCCACCATTGGAATATTTCACTCTGACAATCATAAATCAACTTTCAACAAGCAATTTCAGGCTACTGGATATCAACTGAAAAACATCATAGTGGCGCCACCTACCAGTCAACAACAGTTTTAGCAGCATCACTTTCTCTGCCCCAAAAGAAGGGTCTATATCCTGTGTGAATAGTTTATTTCAGTGACTCAGTGATTTTTCACATGTTGAGTTGGCAGCCATCTGTCTGCTCCGGTCAGAGCCCCTGCACTCCCTTCCCGATCCCCCAGCACCCACACCCACCCACCCACACACACACACACACACCCCCGTTGTTCCAACCACAGCATGCTACAGTGCTCTGCTTTACTTTCTAGGCTTGCAACTAAGGTTTCATTTGAAAACACACTAAAAATCCAAGGCTAAAACTTTTGAGAAGCATTGTTTCTTTACCCTTAATATTAAAAAAAAAAAAAATGGATCGTGGGAAAAATTAAAATATTAATACTATTGGTAAGATCTGTGGGATATACAAACTTAATATATTTGAGAAAAATGAGAGCACTTATCAGGGGTGCTCAAAGTGTCAAATCTTTAGCCATAGTGGTACATTTAGATAATTATGTTTTCAACTGTGAAAACAATCCCACACAATCAAAAAGCAAATATGAAATGTTAGGAAGATAGCATCGAAGACTGTAGCTAAAAGACAAGGTATAGGAAGACAGAGTCAAGACCAGACGCCAAACTCAGGATCTGGCAAGATGGCCGGGCTGCCCTGCAGGATTTATCAAGGAAACTAGCGGTTGCTGGCAGAACCAGTTCCTGGCATTAAAGAATAAGATGAGAGCAACGCCCATATTTTCATGTGATCGTTGTTGGCCCCCAGGATCCCCCCTTTCTTTTTAAGATTTTATATATTTATTAGAGAGAAAGAGAGAGAGAGATAGCACACGCAGGGAGGAGAGGGAGAAGCTGGGCTCAATCCCAGGACCCTGGGATGATGACCTGAGCTGAAGGCAGACACTTAACGGACTGAGCCACCCAGGCGCCCCAAGGGAAGGACTTTTAAACTTTAACTATTCCTTCCAGAAGAATACCCAATGGCAGCCCCTTAAGTACGTTTCATGACCGAAATTTATCATCCTAATGTGGACACGTTGGGAAAAATATGTTTAGATATGTTGAAAGATAAGTGGTCCCCAGCACTGCAGATCTGCCAGTTCTGCTACTGACCCAGGCTTTGTTAAGTCCTCCCAGTCCAGATGATCCATTAGCAAATGATGGAGCAGAGCAGTGGAAGACGAACAAAGCCCAAGCCATAGAAACATCTAGAGCATGCACTAGGATATATGCTATGAATAATATTTAAAATCAATCTGGTCATCAAGTGTGCATCACTTCTCCTCATATGCCAAGACTTCTTCCTTTATTGTTTGCATTTAATGGACACAGTCTTAGAAACATTACAGAATAAAAGCCCAGACATCTTCAGTCCTCTGGTGACTAAATGCACATTAGCAGATCTATGTCTTGATTCACTGTTGTAAAGCATGATCAGAGGCTAGAAGTACCATTGGGATTGCTGCGAAACATTTAAAAGCAAATGGCCCCTCTCTGCTTTTATTCATTTTCCCCATTATGGTTTAAGTATAAAGAACTACGAATGACAGTAGTTGTCAGGGTTAGCTTTGGGGGTGTGGGTGTTTTTATTTTTTTTTTTGAGGGGGAGAGGTAGTTTTAATTTTGTGGGCTCCTTTCCCCCTTTTAATGGTGATCTAGTAGCATTTGGTTAAAAGCAGCTAACAAGTCCTTTATAATATGCTCCTTAGCCAAGTCTAACTTTATTTAGACATTGTAGAGGACAAGGGCTTGATGAACCAAAATGGGAACATTAAGCAAACATCACAGCCCTCACTAATAACATTGTGACTTTGCTGTAGAGTCCAAGTGTAGAATCCTTCCTTCAAGAAAAAGCTTAGGACCATTTTGTATGGCTTGTCTGGAAACTTCTGTAAGTCTTATGTTATAGTAAAAATATTTTTTGTTTCAAAAAAAAAAGATAAGGTATAATATACAAAGGGGAAAGGACAAACTCTTCAATAAATGGTATTGGAAAAACTGGTCAGCTACATGCAAAAGAATGAAACTGGACCTTTACCTTATGCTGTACACAAAAATTAACTCAAAATGTATTAAAGACTTGAACATAAGACCTAAAATCACAAAGTTCGTACAAGAAAACATGGGCAGTAAGCTCCTCAATGTTAGTCTTGGCAACAATTTTCTTAATCTGACACCAAAAGCAAGAGCAACAAAAGCAAAACTGAGCAAGTAGGACTATATCAAACTACAAAGTTTCTGCACAGCAAAGAAACATCAACAAAATGAAAAGGCAACTTCTGAATGGGAGAAAATATTTGCAAATCATATATATAATAATATCCAAAATAAAGAAAACATACAACTCAATGGCAAGAAAAAAAGAAAAAGAAAAAATCAATTTAAAAAACTGGCATAGGAGAGATGTCCATCGACAGATGAATGGATAAAGATGTGGTGTATATATACAATGGAATATTAGCCATCAGAAAGAATGAATACTTACCATTTACATCGATGTGGATGGAACTGGATGGTATTATGCTGAGTAAAATAAGTCAATCAGAGAAAGACAATTATGAAATGGTTTTGCCCATATGCAGAATATGAGAAACAGCACAGAGGATCATAGGGGAAGAGAGGGAAAACTGAATGGGAAGACATCAGAGAGGGAGAAAAACCATGAGACACTCTTAACTATAGGAAACAGAAGATTGCTGGAGGGGTGATGGGTGGGGGGATGGGGATTAAGGAGGGCACATGATGTGATGAGCACTGGGTGTTATACGCAACTAATGAATTATTGAACTCTACATCTGAAACTAATGATGTACTATATGTTGGCTAACTGAATTTAAATTAAAAAAAAATAGGCATAGGATCTAAACAGACATTTTCCCAAAGAAGACATATACTTGGCCAACAGGAACATGATAAGGTGCTCAACATCACTCATCATCAGGGAAATGCAAATCAAAACACAATGAGAGATCACCTCACACCTGTTAGAATGGCTATTACCAAAAACAAACAAACAAACAAACAAAAACAAGAAATAACAAGCATGAGGTGAGGAATGTAGAGAAAAGGGAAGCTTGTGCACTGTTGGTAGGAATGTAAATTGGCACAGTCACTATGGAAAACAGTATGGAGCTTCCTCAACAAATTAAAAATAGAATTACCATATGATCCAGCAATTCCACTACTGGCTACTTATCCAAAGAAAACAAAAACACTAACTCAAGAAGCTATATATATCCCCATGTTCTCTGCAGCATTACTTGCAATAGCCAAGATAAGCAAACAACCAAGTATCCATCAGTGGATGAATAAAGAAAATATGATGTGTGTAGACAGATAGATATAGATATATAATGGAACATTATTCAGCCATAAAAAAGAATGAAATCTTGTCATTTGTCACAACATGAATGGACCTTGAGGGCATTATGCTACGTGAAATAACTCAGAGATACTTTATAATCTCACTTTATAGGAAATATGTTATTTTTAAAAACATAGATACAGAGAACAGATTGGTGGTTGCCAGAGGCAGGGGGTACGGGATGGGCAAAATAGGTGAAGGTCAAAAGGTACAAACTTCCAGTTATAAAATCAATAAGTCATGCTGATGTAATGTACAGCATGGCGACTACAGTTAATAATAGTGTATTTGAAAGTTGTTAAAACAGTAAATCTTAAAAGTTCTCATCACAAGAAAAAAATCTGCATGTATGGTGATGGATGTTAACTAGACTTACTGTGGTGATCATTTGCAATATATACAAATACTGAACCAAAATAAAATAATAGAAGACAAGGAATTACTTAAGATACATATTCAGGCTATTGGGTTTACAGTCCTCACCTTATATAGCTCTGTTTTTGGTATGTTTAACTTTCACATACACTTTCAGGAATGTGGATATGTACAAAGGTATTACCTGCAACCTAGCATCTTCCATAGCTATGTCCAATCACGTCCTGCACAGTGGAACACTGCAAATAGCCAAACCAGCACAGACCCAGGTGGAGGCTCGCCAGGAAGCACTAAAACCAAGCATGGTAAAATTGGAAGCTGCGGGGACCGGGGGGCGGGAGGCAGGTCAAAGTGGAACCCAAGACACAAACTCGGGAAGCCTTGAGGGTGGGTGGGAAGGAGTGTTAGAAGGCTACACCTGCCAGACTGGCTGGTTCTTCCCACCAGGCAGAAGTAGGAAATCTCCTCACCGAAGGTCTGAACAAACCTCACTGAGCACCCACAAGAGACTCTACTTGTTTGGAAGGAATAGTAATTAGCCAGTGCATAATACACAAAATAGGTTGCTCCAGAGACTCCTTATTTGAGAGAAAACATGAAAACATGAAATTTGAACTATGATTTGCACTGTCTGGTCTGGAAATACCTAGTCACGGAAACACAAATGTTCCTTCAGAGCTAATTCTAGAGTAATGCTGTCCAAGAAATACTATGTGAGCCACATGCATAGTTTTAAATTTTCTAGTAGCCACATTTAAAAGTAAATAGAAACAGATGAAATTAATTTTAATAATATATTTAACCCAGTGTATCTACAGTATTATCCTTTCAAAATGTAATCAATATAAGTATTATTAGTAAGATGTCTTACATTACATTTGTCATACTAAGTCTTCAAAATCTGACATATTTTTTATACTTATAGTACATCTCAATATGACTGCTACATTTTCATTGGAAATACTCATCTGTATTTAGATCATAACATTTACAGCTGGAAAAATAGATGGACGTAACCAAATTGTTTCAAATATACTTACAAGTTTTCCAGTAACTAAAACTGAGCTTCAGTTTCTAAACTTAAAGTTATTAAACAAAATTTAAAGCTTCAGTTCCTCAGTAATAGCAGCCACACTTCAAGCTCCCAGCTGCCCCATGTGGCAAGAGACTCCCATACTGAACAGCACAATTCTAGACCATCAGACTGCATGTCTGGCAATTTTCACAACAAAACCACCACCAAACGTCTCCTCAGGAATAGATAGTAACTTTTGCTTTTGAAGAACACTTCGAGATTTATAAAATGCTATTTACACCCAACGGAATATGATGGGTGGCATATGGGCTTTGGCAGAAAAAATATTTGGGTTCAAATTCCAGCTCTGACACCTCCTATTTGATCCTTCACATGAGACTTGCCCAGCCTCAGCTTCCACGTATGTAGAAGGGGATTGATATATGCCCCATCAAGCTCATGGAGTTGATCTGAAGATCAAAGAAGATGATATGTGGAAAAATGACTGCAAGTTAGAGAGATGTTAGTTGTCATTATTTATAGTAACTACATGAGGTAGGTATCAACCTTGTTTTATAAAAAGGAAACACAGTCTCAGGAATTTAATTAAATAACCCAAAGTCATATAGCCAGGACATTGCTGAGGAAGGACCCAAAATTATATCTTCTAGCTCTAAATCAAATACTTTTTCCACCATTGATACCACAGATGGCTTATACTCAATCTAAACATTCTATTCCAATCTGAGGATATTTAGAGGTTAAGTAAAGAAATCTGAATCAAGAAATTAGGATTCAATATAGCAAAGGATAATGAAAAAAGTGTAACGTGCTCTAAAAAGAAATATGGACCATGACAGGAATGACCAGTTCCATCACACCAAGTGTTAAAGGCTGGCTTACCAATTTCTCAAGACTGTCAGAAAAATGCAAGAGATTTCCCAAGTGTTTTCAAATATAGGTGGCTATTTGTTCCTTAAAGAAACATTAACAGCTCCTCAGGAGATGAATCATATCTTGAAAAGATACAGAACCTTTGGGGATAGGTCAGAATCAAAAAACACTTCTAAACCTAGCAACGCTTTCAAAGACAACTACTGTTTGAAACCTGAGGTTTAAATAGTAAAAGGATTGCTTCTTTCAGCAATGTGAGAATCTCCTTGTTTTAGTTTACTGCATTGATTTATTTTGAAGTTAAAGGTGCTGCTTTATGGGTAAATCTTTCTGTGAAAGTAGAGAATTGTCCAATTAACAACAAAGTGATTATTTTCTAGAGGCCAGGCATTGTATAGGGTCCTGGCAGGGGAGGAAGCAACACGGGATAAATAATAAGCCCCAGTCCCTCCTCCCACAATCCCCAATCTCAGCTGATGTTTGCATTTTAGTTCATGAGGAAAGTGAAACACCAGGAGACAACCAGCCAACGCTCCCACCACCAAATCTACCATTGTTCCTACAGCTAAACCCATACACGCTGCCTTCCTTCCAGGTGCAGTGGATGAAGTCAGAAATAGCAAAGGCAAGACCTCTACCTTAATTTTGCCTTCCACATCTCACATGAGTGCATCTGATAGGTGGAACGCTGAATTACATCCAGAACTCTAACGACAAGGGAGCCAGGGATCATTTTTTTCTCACATCCCATAGACAATATAGCAGCAAATTCTGATGATTCCACCTTCAGAAAATATTCTGAACCCAGCTATTGCTCACCTCCTCTATCAACAGATACCATCCTAGTCTAAACCACCCTCATCTCCGCCCAGATAGCAAGAGCCTCCTAACTGGATCCTGACTCCAATTACACTCCCTTCTAATCTGTTCTCCAAGCAGCAGCTAGCATGACTTTAAAAACTAAATCATTTTTCCCCTCCTGCTATCTTTTTTTTTTTTTTTTTTTTAACATAAATGAAGGGGAAACCGGAGGGGGAGATGAACCATGAGAGACGATGGACTCCGAAAAACAAACTGAGGGTTCTAGAGGGGAGGGGGGTGAGGGGATGGGTTAGCCTGGTGATGGGTATTAAAGAGGGCACGTTCTGCATGGAGCACTGGGTGTTATATGCAAACAATGAATCATGGAGCACTACATCAAAAACTAATGATGTAATATATGGTGATTAACATAATAAAAAAAAGATAAAGACAAGAACTCAAAAAAAAAAAAAACTAAATCAGATCATTCCATGCCTCTGCCTTCAACTCTCCAATGGCTTTCCAATGGCCTCTGACACTGCAGAAGAAATAAATAAATAGCCATGCTTTCTAGGAGAAATCCAGGAGCAGCAAAAGCCAGACATCCACCTCTCTCTTGCCTTCCAAATCTTAGGTAAGTGCAAGTGATTGGTGGAAACTAAATTACATCTAGAACCCAAATCAAGGCAAGCTGGGGAAAATGTAGCCTCTTACTATAGGAAGGCCCTGGAAAAAGAGGTTGGAATATATATTATGGCCAGTCTACCATGTTCCCACAATGTTCACTGCAGCAGCATTTACAAGAGCAACTGATAAGTAGAAAGCAGACTAAATGCCCAAAAGTAAAAGGCTAGTAAAATAAAGTGTACTTTATCTAGGTAATAAAATAATATGCTCATTTTTTTTTAAAGATTTTGTTAGAGAGAGAACACGAGCAGGGGGAGGGGCAGAGGGAGAAGGGTGAACAGGGAGCCTGAAGCGGGGCTCGATTCCAGGACCCCGGGATCATGATCTGGGCCGAAGGCAGATGCTTAACTAACTGAGCCACCCAGGCACCCCAACATGATCATTTTTGATGGATATTTTATCAATGACGTCAAAAATCTTACAATATATCATTTACCGAGATAAAATCTTGTCAAAAAGTAGTACAGTCAATCTGAGCTCCCTTTAGGGGACAACTGGGTAAATTTAAATATGGCCTATATATTATTTTTAATGGTATAATAATGGCATTTTGATCATATAGGAAAATTCCCTGTTCTTAAGAGATGAATCCCCAAGTGTCATGAACTTCTAAATTAGTTTCAAATAATTCAGAATAAAAGCAGAGAGAGGGAGAATTTTAACAACTGATGAATTTAGGAAAATGACATACAGTACTCATTGTAATACTCACTCTTTTGCTTTTCTGTTGGTTCAAAATTTCTCAAAATAAAAATCCAGGGAGAAAACTGCTGGTTTGTAAAGGCTGCTCTGAGTTGAGGCTGTTTTCTTTACTCGTGCCACATCTTAAAAAATGTGTGCTCTCAGACTGCATGTATACAATGTTGTCATCTTCAGTAACCCAAAATGGGTTTAGCCTGCTCTTTCTTCCTGTTCCCATTCTTGTAATATGTGCTGAGAAACTGCAACTGTTCCAGGAAACAACACACACACACACACACACACATACACACAATAATTAAATCAGTGATGCCAAATACAGGGAGCAGAACCCCTACCACACCAAGAGCAGTCATAACTAATCAATCAGGCAGTCATAACTGATCAATCAGGCAGTCACAACTGGCCATTCAGGCAGTCATAACTGGTCAATCAGGCAGTCATAACTGATCAGTCATAATTAATCAATCACGGTACTCTGTCCTGCTGGTGAGATAAAGCCTTTGTCATCCATTGATTAAATAGACGACTTCAGCAAGACCTTGAAATACTACGATTTTCATGAGGGTCTCCAAGGCTGCTGTGCAAAAAAGCTCAAAACCCGAAAGGCGGGGTGGGGGGATGAATTAAATAGGTGTGACGGCGATGAAGGAGGGCACGTCGTGATGAGCACTGGGTGATGTATGGAAGTGTTGAATCACTGTATTGTACACCTGAAACTAGCATTACACTGAATGTGAACTACCTGGAATTAAGATAAACATTTTTTTAAGCTACATTGAGTATATTAAAAAAAATAAAATTGAAACCAAACATCTCAATCCACCCATTGCCTCTTACTTCTTGAACCTTGGGGAAGTCTCTGAAAGTTCTCTGGCCTTCAGTTCTCCTGTCTGTAATGAACTTTCCTCACAGAAGGTTATCAGTGGTTAAAAGGAGACAATGAACGCTGGGTAAACGCCAAGGCATGTACACATCAAGAGTGACATCATGAAGAATGGAAAATTCACTCTTGGGAAAGCCAGTTCTTAGAGTATTGATTATAGTTCAGAAGAGAAGAGGAGTTCTACAAGCCTGAAGGGTAGTTTGGGTGTTTTTTTGTTTTTGTTTTTTTTAAAGCCAGTCCAGAAATAGGGCAAATTCTAAGTGCTCCTTCTCAGTGTCCTTTTGCTGGTTCTTCATTTCTCTGATTTCTGAAAGTCTCAAGGCTCAGTCCTCAGACCTTTTTGCTGTTCATACCATAGGCAAGTTCCCCTAATCTTGTGGCATTAAGTACATTTCATATGCTGTTGATTCCCACGCTTTGAAAACGTAACAAGGTGTTATAAAGGAATTTGGGACAAGGCTTTAATACAACAGACATAAACACAGAGAAATTAAGGGGCCGCTGCAAATCAAAATTTTCACAGTGGTATCGGAGAACAGTTTAACTTGAGCCCTTCACTGTAATCAAGGTTATAAAATGGTCTGGCTCCTAGAAATTGAAGAGAGTGGATTTGTGAAATTTCTTTCAAGACAGTATGCTATGAATAGCTCCTCTCACTGTATAATAAAAAAGGTGGGGAAGTCTACCTTCAGCTCAGATCTAGGGATAGACTATGACTTGGAGAGCTGAAATGTGTTCCTTGCAGTTTGGAGAAAGGGGGATGGTGGGAGCTGCTTAATTCACTGGAGTCTGACTGCCCCGGGCCGGAGGCTGGGGACAGGGGTGCCTAAAGGTGAGAGGCTGCTAAAGAAGTGGGTGGCAGCAGAGAAGAGATATCCTTGGGGGATCAGGTGAGGCACAGGGTGTGTGCTTCCTGTGGACAAGAGGTGGGCCATGCAGGAGAGTCAGCCAGGAGCTGCTCGGTGGGGTGATGGGACTGTAAATGGGAGAGTGAGCCGCACGAAAACCAGTGGCAGCTGGAAGAACAGGATATACCACCCACTCCCATGCTGTTGCTGAAAGAGGAGCCACAGCAGGGGAGCAGCCACAGAAGCCACGAAAGAACCAAGGAGCACACGGCTAGAAGTACTAGGATGGTCTAGGCCAAGTGGGGACTTTCTGATCTCTTTCCCCTCTACCTTCCAAAGCCTCCAACTCTGGAGTGGTTGAAAGCCCAGCTACTGAGAACATAAGAAAGAGAAAAAAAGCCAACCATAATTTCTTCCCCAATGGGAAAATTTTTTCCTGTCTGCTACAGGACCTAGCTTGACAGGTCTGAAGGTAGAGGAAGAGGCTTAAAAGTAGAAAAAATCAGAAGCAGAAGGAACATGACCTGTTAATGCGTATGTAAGTATTAATCAATAAACTAAACTGGACATACTTATTTCTGAATCAAGACTGATTTCCTACCTAAAGAAAACTAGAAGACTTACTGATACCTAAGAGTAACCCAAAAAATCATGGTACTCGCCAGAGTTTTCACCCGATGCCAGAGAAAACTATTCCTCCAGCAAATAAATGTTAACGGGACATCAGGAGACAAAAACAAAACCGCATTCTCACTGATTTCCAGAGCTGTATTTCTTCGCAGCACCTGTTTTATTACACACTATGGTATCACAATACCTGTTCAGGTGGTGTGACAGCCATCTCATGATTATCACACCCAAAGACGAATTCTTAGTTTCCAACCCCCAGACCTTCTCTTCCCCATCTCATTATATAGGAACCCATCATTCCACTTGGTCAGGCCCATATCCTTAAAGTCATCCTTGAATACTTCTTTTTACATCCTGGTTCCAAACTATCAGCAAATCCTACAAGTTCTATTGTCAAAAGTTATTCTGAATCTAACCACTTTCTACCATCATCTGATCTGAGTCACGGTTGTGTCTCCCCTGGATTATTGCAATAGCCTCGTAGCAGGTCTTTCTGTCTCTACTCTTGTTGCTCCACAGCCTATTCCCAATGCAGCAGCCCAAGTGACTGGAAATCACTTGTAAGTCCACTTCTAAGTCACGTAGACCTGCTCAAGATCCTTCAATGCCCTTTTTCCTTTTTTTGCATAAGAGATGTGGTATACATACACAATGGAATGTTACTCAGCCATGGGAAAGGAGGATATTCTGCCTTCACTTTTAACTTAGAATAAAAGCCAATGTCTTTAGAACGCCTACATGATCTAGCCCCTAACCTTTTCAAACCTCATCTTTCTACCACTCCCACTTGCTCGCCCTAATTGGGCTCCTTGCTAGTCTTCAAACATGCTAAACATTCCTCCAACTCAAGAACTTTATACTTGCTGTTTCTTCCGACTGGAATTCTCTTCTGCTTTTAGGTTTCTACTCAAATATCCCTTATCAGAAGAGCTTCCCCTAATTGCCTAATATAAATAACAACTCCATCCTCCCCTACTCCCCACCCCTTCTCTTTCCTGAACTCCCTCTCTTCCTCGCTTCACTCTAGTGATATCCACGCCACACATTTATTTGCCTGTTCATTGTCTGCCTTCCCCTTCCAGCATGTCAGGAACCCAAGCCTAGAACTGTGCTTTGTCCACCACTGCAGGCACTCAGTATTTTTTCAGTGAATGAATAATTTCCACTAAGGTACTTATAAGAGCTCCTAATCTACAATCATTTTATATTTTTTAAAAAGATCTTCCATGACCCCTTGTAATGTTTGGAAACAAATCCTGAAATGGGGAATAGCTAGGTCCCCACAGCAGTCACCTCCTGATTCCTTTCAGGCCTACCTCCCCTGCCCCTCTTCTTATCTCTCAGCAGGAACACTACCCCTTCCCACCCTGGGAGCCTTCCCAGGAAGACAGATGGGAGTGGAGGGAGCTGGGTCTCTCCCGGACAACTGTGGCTGCACATCAGGACTGGACTCTGACACATGCAGGCACCAGGGCCAGATTCAGGACTCTCCAGGCCTTTGTTCTGTCCGCCAGACAAGAACGTCTGTCTGTTAATTTGACTGAAGCTCTGTTTAATTACTAACTTGGTAGTTTCTGCTCTCTGCTTAGCTGCTTGTCAAGTATGTGGCACTTTTGGTAATTTAAGGGTTGGAATTTAGTCTATTTTTGCAACTGAAAATCAGCCTGGAGCCAGAGTTTCCCTTTTATTCAGAAAGACGAAAGAGAAGGCACATCAAAAGCGGGCATTCGTAATTGTGTCTTTTCTGATACATTAAAAGCAGGCCTTTGCACACTGGCTGCTTGGTGTCCTTTGGAAATCTCTACTGAGCCTGTAAACATGGAGTCTAGTGCTTTCGTATCATTCATTTTTGTCTGTGTCCAGCTTAGTCCAAAAAATTACTCAGCAATGTGAGGAAGCCACGTGGAGAGGCAGCCTCGGGGGTGCCCAGACAGCATGAGGACTGGGAGCTGGAGCCTGAGTTCCAGGACTGGCCCCACAGCCTCCGAACGCAATGACTTGAGTGCTTATCTAAGATAAGGGGAGCACTCAGTCTGATGAGTGGACAGACAGGGAAAGAGACAGTGTCAGTGTGTTGTAACCAAGGTGTGCAGAAAGCAAGCAGGAAGCCTAGGGATAAGAGGGAGTGTGTCTGCTCGGAGGATGGGTAGGTATTTACCAGGATTCAGGAAGCAGGCTCAGGACAGACAGGATAGCACCTGCAAAGGCCCAAGACAGCCTGCACAGCACAGGAAGGGGAAAGTTCAGGGTAGGCTATGTGGGAAGGGGGAGTGAGGCTGAGGAGGATGTGGAGGCAGAGGACTGGGAGGACAAGATACAGGGGTAAAAGTAAAGAAAGTAAGGCTCGACCTATTAGGTTAAGGACAAATGGTTAGGTTATGGAAAAAGTTGAAGTCACTTGGTAAAATGGGCATGATAGAAACACTAGCTGTTACTGAGCTCTTCTTAACCATACTGTAACTACTTCCCACCTGAATCTACGGGGTTCAGAGATAGTTAGCTGCCCAAGAAAATTTAGCTGGGAAAAGGTGAAGAAGGGAATTTGAAGGCAACGTGCAGACTCCAGAGCCCCGTCCTTAGCCATCACACTGCCTTGCAAATATTAAATGAGCTAATTGATAAGACAGGATTCTGCAAACCATAAAGTACTGCCCAAACGGAGCCTCTGGTGTTTATTAGTTCTGTTACAGGGATCCCCAAACACGAGGCCTTTCTTCTCCATTATTATTTGACAGTGCAACCCTGAGCATCTTCTCCCAGCTCAGTGTAACAAGCAAGAGAGGCTGTGAGAGACCAAAATCACTGCAGATGAAAGGAAAGGAAGTCTGGGCTCTTATGAGTCACACTGAGGGATGGAAGAATGATAGGATCAAATCAAGCAGCCCTTCTGAAAGCTTAGCCTGGGCTGGTACCTGCTGGCGCCCATGGTAGATATGCCATCTTCAACAAGGGTTTATGCTGTGGAGGGCAAATGCCCCAGGGCAGTTATATTTATGAACAGGGTGGTAGGGGGAGTAGGGTAAGAGTTGCAGCTAGTCTAAAAGGCACTGGGAGACTTATTTTCCTTACCTGAAAGGTTGCTGTGTATCTGTGGGGGAAAAAAAAAAAAAACTTCAGCCTGGAATTCACTAATCATAACCACTACTAAGGACCTCCTGTGGGCATGCACAGCTCTGAGCATCTCACGCACCTTCCCCACACCACAGCACTGCCAATCCCACCAGCTCTGCAAGAGGTCATTCTCCTTGTTTTAGAAATGCGGATAGCTCCAGAAGGTTACCTGATTTGACCAGGATCACATAACTAACTAGTAAGTGGCAGTCCTAATTTAGGATCAAAATTTACTTTAATTCATACTCTTTACAGCAACCAGATTGCTTCCCAAAAACTTAAGTCCAAAGCCTAATTCTCCCAGTTGTTATGTCAGATCCTGGCCCTATCACTTTACCACGGGGAGTTTTGTTTTGATTGACTGATGGATTTGTCCTTGCACTATTCCAGAAGTTTAACATCTTAAATCCTTTCCTGCAACATGGGGAGAAAGTCCTCCCACTGTGTTTGTAGAGATCCTAGAAAAGAGATTAGGTCAGAAACATAAGTTAACATTGGAGCTACCTTTAAAACCTGAGGACCTGGAGCACCTGGCTGGCCCAGTCATTTAAGCCTCCGGGTCTTGATTTTGGCTCAAGTCACAATCTCAGGGTCCTGGAACTGAGCCCTGCCTTAGGCTCCCCACTCAGTGGAGAGTCTGCCCCTTCCCCAATCGTACACACTCCCTAAGAAATCAATCTTAAAAAAAACAAAAAACAAAAACCTGAGGACCTGCTACCTCATAACATATATATTTGAACTTCATAGCTCTAAATAGAAATGAGAACTCTAAGGTGCCTCATGAAATGGTTTCCAAACTTAACCAAGTATGGAGACCCCTGCCCTAGGTCATCTGTCAGTTAATGTTCACACCCTGAAAATTCTCTTCATCCTGAGTGTCTCCAAGCAAAAACCCAGAAAACTCATTTTCTAGCACTCAGTTAAAACTCGAAGAAAAGAAAGATACTAGGTTGAACCATAGGTTACCAATATTTGACTAAAAAAGTAAATTGATTGGGTTCCACATAATTGATGCAGGTTTTCAAAAAGTTCCTCTATCATTGCAAAATGATTGAACCAGCCCATCCTGGGCCGGACATCAGCAGGCAGGCACAAGAACCACCGGACAATTTTTAACATGAGGATTCCCGGACCCACCTCCATATTCAGTACTGGAGTTGGGGCGGGGTAGTTCAGGAACTTGCCTTTTTATTTTTTTTTTATTTTATTCTTATGTTAATCCCCATACATTACATCATTAGTTTTAGATGAAGTGTTCCATGATTCATTGTTTGTGCACAACACCCAGTGCTCCATGCAGAATGTGCCCTCCTCAATACCCACCACCAGGCTAACCCATCCTCCCACCCCCCTCCCCTCTAGAACCCTCAGTTTGTTTTTCAGAGTCCATCGTCTCTCATGGTTCGTCTACCCCTCCGATTTCCCCCGCTTCATTCTTCCCCTCCCGCTACCTTCTTCTTCTTCTTTTTTTTTTCTTAACATATATTACATTATTTGTTTCAGAGGTACAGATCTGAGATTCAACAGTCTTGCACAATTCACAGCGCTTACCAGAGCACATACCCTCCCCAGTGTCTATCACCCCGTCACCCCATCCCTCCCACCCCACCCCCCACTCCAGCAACCCTCAGTTTGTTTCCTGCGATTAAGAATTCCTCATATCAGCGAGGTCATATGATACATGTCTTTCTCTGTTTGACTTATTTCACTCAACATAATACCCTCCAGAGGAACTTGCCTTTTTAAAAGGCATTCCAGATATTCCAAGGCAGAGATTGCTCTAAAAACAAAACAAAACAAACAAACAAAAAAACCTCCCCTGGAAAATTTCTGAACTGGAAGAATATTCTGTTCCCAACTACTCAGAAGACAGCACCCAAAATGCCGTACTTCTCAAAGGGCATCCTTACTCTGCCTGTGGGCAGCTTGAGGACCTCTGCTGTGAAGTAGGCAAGAGCCTGGTGACAGTTCCAGACCCTTCTTCCACAGCTTTCCAGCTTTGAGAAGTCTTTTGAGGGCCCAACTTTTTTGTTTTAAAGACTCCATGCCTCCTTTTGTTTTGTTTTTTTAATTTTATTCTGTTTTGCGGCCTGAAAATAATTGCAAAGGGATCTAAACCACTCTTTTTTTTTTTTAAAGATTTTATTTATTTATTTGAGACAGAGAGAATGAGAGAGAGAGAGCACATGAGAGGGGGGAGGGTCAGAGGGAGAAGCAGGCTCCCTGCCGAGCAGGGAGCCCGATGCGGGACTCGATCCCGGGACTCCAGGACCATGACCTGAGCCGAAGGCAGTCGCTTAACCAACTGAGCCACCCAGGCGCCCCTAAACCACTCTTTAAATAGCAGTGTTTGGGTACGTGCCCAGCCCCCACCCCTCCGCCATCCAGGAGAGAATTACTGTGGCTCCACCAGTTGGTTTAGAGACTATTCATGCCCATCTTCCACATCGCAGATTCAAACCAAAACCTCGTTATTTCCTCGTTATTTGGTTTTTGTTTTTTTTTAAGATTGATTTCTTAGGGAGTGTGTTTGTTTTGCTGCATAATGGTAACATTTATATGGAAATGGGTCTTTTTCTCTATCCTATAATTTGGATTGTTTAGTTTTCCTTTTTGGACTTCTTTGATGCTGCTGAAGAAAGAAGTCCGCAGGAATCTGGAGAAAGGAAGAGAGTGGGCTGCCGGGGGCGGAGGAGGCGGCAATGTTGTTTGCTTCTCTGCCTCCTTGGTCCCCCACCACCACTTCCTAGCTGGACTAAGCTATCTCCTTCCTGTTTCTGCTGTTCTGCCACCTATAGCCAGGCCGAAATATGTTGGCACTTAGGACTAGAGCTCCAGCTTTGACACTGACTTGATACGGGACCTTGAGCAAGTCTCTTTCCTCTCAAGGCCTCTCTTCCCATGTGAAGAATGAAGGTGTCTAACCAAATGACCTTTAAATTCAATTATTTTCCCAAGCCCCCTGGGCTGTCACTCATTCTGCTGTGAGGTAACCAGAAAATAAGCCCTTTGCTAGCCATATGACTTTGGGCAAGTTATTTAACCCCTCTGATAGACCATCAAAATGAGTCGCACCATTCTTTTCTACTTCCCACGAAGAAAAAAAGTGGATTCTTTATACCCAAGGCATGAAAATAGCAACCAATCCGTGTTCCCTCATATGCCCCTGAGTTCCAAAGATTATGCCATTACTGCATAAGATTTTTCAAAGACTTTCCAAGGCTTTAAATCCTCTATCATATCCCAAACACACCCACCACCCCCACTACCACACCCACTAGCCTCAGTGCAACCCTAAAACCTTCTCATTTTAATTTCTGCCCCCCTCTCCCCTTTATTTCTTGCTAGAGGGTTCTATGAAAAATGTAATTACCTTTCTAGGCAGGTACTCTAGGGAAGCACTTGCATATGTCCACAGTAAGGCATACAGAAGGATGTTCACTGGAAGCTTGTTTATCATGATGAATAATAGGAAACAAAGGTCCATCACCTTAAATAACATGGTAGGCAACTCACTTAATAGACTACTATGTAGCAGCTCAAAAGAATGAGGTACTAATATGGGTAGACGGACAAGATACACTGTTGATAAAAGAAGCTGCCATAGATTGGTGTGCACAGTATGGTATCTTTTATGTAAAAAAATTAACTATACATATTCTAAGTGTATATGTATGTGCACGCACACACACACGGTACAGACATAGAAAAAGTTTAAAACAATGTATAAGAAACTGATAACTTTGCTTACCTCCCGGGAAGGGATGGTCAAGGGGACTTTAGGCTATGCAAAATGTTTTAATATTTTTACACAAAAAAGTCATATATTACTTAAGAAATTTAAAACTCATTTGAAATAATACAGCCCCTACGTATATGATAATAGCACAAAGGATGGGGAAAAGGAAAAATATCTTGTTGTAAGGTTCTTACACTATACATGAAGTGGTATAATATTATTTGAAGACTTTTTTTGAAGATGATTTTAAAATGTGTAAATTGAAGATGAATATTTTAAATCCTGTGACATGCACAGGAAAAAAAATATTAAAAGAGGTTTAATGAGAGTGAAGAGAAAATAGAATCATAAAAAATAATCCAAAAGCAAGTTGGCAAATGTAGGAAAAGGAAGAACAGATGGAACAAATAAGCAGTTGGCAAGATAGTAGACTTAAATATAACCGTATCAATAATAGCAATGTAAATGGTCTACACACCTCAATTAAAAGGCAGAGATTGTCAGATCAGATAAAAAAGCAAGACCCCATCATATGCTGTGTACAAGAAATTCACCTTCGAGATTAAGACATAACTACGTTAAAAAATAAAAAGATGTAAAAAGATATACCATGAAAACACTAATCCAAAGAAAGCTGGGGGGCCTTTATGAATACCAGACAAAGTAGACTTCAGAACAGGAGTATTACCACAGATAAAGAGAGTCATCAGAAAATAATAAAGGAGACAATTCACCCACAAGACATAAGAATCCTAAATGTATATACATCTAACAGTGGAGCTTGAAGAATGCATGAAGCAAAAACTGACAGAGCTTAGGAGACACAGACAACACCAGGACTAGAGTTGGACACTTCACCAATCCTCCCTCAGGAATAAAAGCAGCAGAAAGAAAATTAGGAAGGACATGGAAGACATGAAAAACACTATAAACTAACTTGACCTAATATTTATAGAGAATTCTATCCAACAAACAGCAGAATACGTATTCTTTCCAAGTACACAAAAAAATGGTCACCAAGATACACTGTTCATAAAACAGACTTCAGTAAAGTTTAAAATACTGAAATTGTACAGAGTATGTTCTCTTACCATAATGGAATTAAATTAGAAATCAACACAGAAAGATATTTGGGGAATTCCCCAATATTTGAAAATTGAAAACGTACTTCTAAATAACTCAAAGAAAAAGTCAAATAAATTTAAAAAATAATTTCAATTGAAAATTAAGACAATGCATCAAAATATATGGACTACAGATAAATCAGTATTTATAGGAAAATTGATAGCATTAAACATGTGTAGGGAAAGTACCCACACAACCAAGGTAAACATTCTTAAAACCCAGCAGACTTTCTCTAAGAAGTATGGCAGATACCAACAAAATAACACCGTACAAGAAGGGCAAGGATTTTCATGTGTCCAGGGGAAACAGTGTTGGGACAGGAGGCAGAGTGACTATGGTAAGCAGACTAAGCCAATTTTCCAGAAAAAGGCTGAAACCACAGAGAAGATTGTGCTGAGGTGAGAACGCAGAATGCATGGAGCCCAACTATAGATGTAAGAGAATGCCGGCTATTAAAAGATGCAAGCATTTTGAACTATGAGGAGATAACAAGAGAAAAGGCCAAATGATCCAGTTTTGAGCTTCATCTTTTGTGTTATTATAAAGGCAATAAAATCTTGAGGTTATGTTCACTTTGAAAAAAATAAGCTTATACTAAGAAGAGAAGAATGGTCTCAAATTAATGATCTAATAAGTATTCACCTTAAGAAACTGGAAAAGGAAACTGAAGGAAGCAAACAAAAGGAAGAACATAATAAAAACATGAGCAGGAATCTATCAAACAAAAGCCAGAAAAATAATAAAATCAGTAAAATCAAAAGCTGTTTCTTTGCAAAAAAAAGACAACTGATAAACCCCTAGTCAGACTAATCACAAGACACAAATTACCAATATCAAGAAGGAAAGAAGGGGGCGCCTGGGTGGCTCAGTTGGTTAAGCGACTGCCTTCGGCTCAGGTCATGATTCCGGAGTCCCTGGATCGAGTCCCTGGATCGAGTCCTGCATCGGGCTCCCTGCTCGGCAGGGAGGCTGCTTCTCCCTCTGACCCTCCCCCCTCTCATGTGCTCTCTCTCATTCTCTCTCTCTCAAATAAATAAAATCTTAAAAAAAAAAGAAAAGAAAAGAAAACCTGTCCAAAAAAAGAAGAAACGTAGCGTTTGCTTCCATCCCTGGTGACGACCGTGAGGCCCTGCCTATCACAGGGCCTGACGCTGAGGGCCCCTCCACCAAATCAAGGCTGTAACAGAAGCGTACCTGAGTCGTGAAGGCCCCTCCACCCGCTGTGCTGGAGGCCTCGGGGGTCTGCACCGGCTTCTGCCTCTGCCCCTCAGGAGAGACCTCGTGCCTCCACCCGCACGCTGTGCTGATGGCCTTCACCTGGGGGCTCTCAGGAACCATCCCCCTGGCCTTGCTGGAGACGCCGGGGCCTTCCGGGCAGCTTCCCAGAAAGCGATGCCCAGCGCGGCCCGGGCACCCTCCGCGGTGTGGCTACTGGTCCTGTGGGCAGCGTGAGATGCTGGCCTCGCCAAGCCCCCGCGGCAGCTGCGGCGGAGCCTCTGGGCCTGCCCCGAACCCGGCGCTGCACGAAGGTTCTAGGCGCCCTTCCACTTCTCCTTCCTCTCCCGCGGCAGCCTCACGAGGCAGGTGTGCGTAGTGCTCCAGGCCCTGGGACGATGACACTGGGACCCGGGCCCGGGCACTTGCCTAGAGCTGGGCAGCCAGGGAGGGGGTGCGGCCTCACCAGGCAGCGGTCAGTGCTACGGTGACGATGATGAAGGTGACCTGCGCCGAGCTCCAGCAGAGAGGGCGGCTGGTGCTCGGGGTCTCTCCGGGCCCTCGGAGGCCGCCCCTGGCCCAGCGGGGCTGAGGTGAGGGACAGCTGGTGAAGCTCCGCACGCAGGGGTAGGGGAAGGTCCCATGCTAACCTCGTCTCTGAGGGCGAAGCCCCGGCTCTTCCTTCCCGACTCAACAGCCTAAGACGCAGGGCCGACCACCACCAGAGGAAAGCAAGCCCAGTGCAGGCCCCGCCCCCCAGACCGCAACCCCGCCCCCCAGACCGTAACCCCGCCCCGGCGTGGCCCCGCCCCCAGACCGCAACTCCGCCCCGGCGTGGCCCCGCCCCCAGACCGCAACCCCGCCCCGGCGTGGCCCCGCCCCCAGGCCGCAACCCCGCCCCGGCGTGGCCCCGCCTCCAGGCCGCGGCCCCGCCCCCCAGAGTCCCTGGAGCTTTGCTCGTGAATTCTCTTGCACCGTTATTACTGACCGTTGGCTGGGTGTGACACACCAGGCCAGCCGTGAGGGAGATAGACAGGGCCCCTCAGGGAAGCTCAGGGAAGCCGGACAGTCGTCCAAAGTTACAAGACAGTGTAACAAGAGTTGTGATGGTCCAAGTGAGAGCATCGGTCCCTCCTCGGGAGGGTCAAGAAAGGCCTTCCAGAAGGACCCCTCCTTCACACAAAAGGTGGGATGCAACGGTTTTGAAGATTTGATGATGAAAAGTTCCCATCCGAAGGCTTGCAGGCCACACAGCAAATCTCTCGAGGAGGTGGGCGGGGCAGAAGCTTGAGAATGAAGGAGGTTTGATGGTTTTGTGTAGTTTGAGAGGAAGCCGCCGCGGACTCAAGGACCAAAGACGTAAACTCGACAAGGGCAGTCAGTTTTGTTTTTCTCACTGATGTGCCCCAAATGCTTGGAACGATACTGTGATACTTTACCCACACTCCTCTGGTTTCAACTGGATGTGGACGATGCACAGGGGATGGAGGTTTTTTGCAAGCGACCTTCTTGCCCTTAGCTGTGTCCTGGGACAAAGCCACTGAACCAAGCATCTCATCCTTTGTTCCTAAGTGACTGTTTGTAGAAGTCTATTCCAGCTGGGCAAAAACCACGGGTCTTGTTCATTAGGGTGTCAGCCTAAGTCCCTGGGCTGGGAAGGCGACTCTTTGGCTTGGTATGTCCCTAATCCCACCTCCCTTCTTTGATGCATTTATGCTGTGGATCTCCTAAGGTCCTCTCATCCTTTGGGGCTACATTATTTTTCTGGCTTTTCCTTAGGGCCTGAAGCTTATGGACACAGGGCTTCTGCTGACCCAGGCTGCTCCAGAGCTGGGGTTGCTTTGGCCTTAACTATTTCCCTCCGTGAAAGAATTCCAATTCATTCCTAAATTCATTTCCATCATCATACTCCTAAAGTGGAAACTCAACTTAGAAAAGATACATCCATCCTTCTTTGGTAAGTTCTTTCTCTCTAGAACTTTTCCCCAAGGGCTGGGGCTAGGCTTTAAGGTGGAGAATTGGTTTTTCTGGGGATTGGTTATCTGCATTATGATTGCAGGAGGAGGGCATTAAAAATTGAATAAGTGAAAGGGAAACTAATGGGGGACAGCTATCAAAGAACAGGAGAGTAGCCAGCCGGGACTCACTGTGCAGAGCGGGGACTTCAGAAGAGCTAACTACATTTCTGCTGCTGAGTCTGTGAGGCTTGGGGATTTGTAAGCTCCTACAGACTATGCAATTTCTCTAGTTTACCTTCATATCTCCAGAAGAGTCAGAGGGCTGTGGAGTAGTGCACAGCAATAAGGGATGCTTACCAACAATAGAGTTGAGTCCTCAGCAGACACCTACCACCAGAAGGTTGATAGGGGCAAGTGTTTTGAGCAGTCAGTGCCTAAGGTGGTTGTAGCAGAAGAGGCCAGACAAAAGGGCTCTGACGCTGAGCTCTCTGGAACAATGTTCAGTAAGATTGAAATTGAGCCAAACTGAGTCATTGTTAGAGTCTGGCAATGGTGGGGTAGAGACAGTTGGTGGAAGGGGTTGACAGGCAAATGAATCCGAGGGATTCAAGGAGTGAATGGGGTTTTGGTGAGAAATAAGAGGCTGAAGTCCTTACAAAGAGGGTAGCATCACACGAAGGGGTGGGATCTGGTTGGGGAAGAGGGTGTATATCTGAGTGTGTTCCAGAGGAGAGGAGAAAGGGTGAATGATGGGAGTAGAAGACAGTCTGTTATGATTGTAGCTCCAGAGGCAAAAAGGGATCCAGTGCCCCGTGATGAGACTGAATAAGGGGACCTGGGGGACGAGTAGAGGCAGAGAGACCTTGCGGAAAAAATGAGGAAGCTGGTAGTGGGGGTGAAGGAAGAATAGTGAAAGATTAGGCGAGACCAAGGCAAGGAGGACTCCCAGGCAGAGGAGATAAAGCCATCATGGGAGTAGAGAAAAAGATGAGTGAGAATGTGGGAAAGCCTCTGCCGGCAATAATAGGGTGAATGGAGGGATGAGGGAGTGGGACCCACTGTGAAGGGCAGGACAGAATGAGAAGAAAACGGCTCTGTGGGAGCAGAATCAGACACAAGCTAGGAAAGTTGCAAGGGTTGACGGGACTCCACAGGGTCCTGGAAAGAGAGGCTGATAAATAGGTCAGAAGTACATGGGCTCAGCCAGAAGGACTGGTAATGGGTTTTCTGGAAGGTCTGGTAAGAGAGTGGCGGTCAGAGTTGAGGAGGGCCCAGGTAGAGAAGCTGCAGGAACCAAAGGGGACACTGACAGAGCAGCATCTCCCACGGGCCTGCTCAACACATAAGGTCAGCCTCCACGGCGAGGCTTTCCCAAGCCTCCCTGCGCAGGTCTTGACCCCACAGTTACTAAAACTAGGAACAGAATAGGAACAAGAGGGTCTAGAGAGAGTAAGGGCACCGAAGGCATGCTCCCCCTGCTCATTCCCCCACATCCTAGACTCATCATACAGGTACCCTCCCCCAACTTTTCCAAAGTTCATGTAACACCACTTTGCTTTTACAAAAGACTTACTAAGCTTAGCACCTGTTTTTGCTAGCTGAAAGAAGAGGATTTTCACCTTCACAACAAAAGATGGAAAGCAAAAAGTGATTTTGTAGTGAGCCCTTTTTTGGATACCAACCTATCTCGCTATCTTACTATATGCAAACACCCTGGGAAGCGTTTCACATGTCTTCATTCATTTCATCTCCCACACAACACTCAGGTAGTTCCAGATTGCCCCTGCTTTTTTTTTTTTTTTTAAAGATTTTATTTATTTATTCATGAGAGGCAGAGAGAGAGAGGCAGAGGCAGAGGGAGAAGCAGGCTCCCCGCAGAGCAGGGAGCCCGATGCGGGACTCGATCCCGGGACTCCAGGATCATGACCTGAGCCGAAGGCAGACGCTTAACCGACTGAGCCACCCAGGCGCCCACCCCTGCTTTTTGAAAGTTTGTGTTATGCAGCCTCGCTTTTAGGAAAGACCTCTGCTACTACCTGTTTTCGCTACCCAAAAGACCTCCAAAGAGAATTTTTGCTTTTACAAAAAAAGTGAACAGTGAAAATAGCATTTGGCGTTTGTGTTGCAGAGAGCCTTTATAGAGACAACACGCACCCCAAGCTCCTTCCTCAAAACTATACTCAGCATCTCAGCATCAAGCCACCAACCCTCTGAGGTGTATCTGTGAGCATCTGTGCTTGCTCTTGATTTATTTTGTGCCTCCTTTAGCAAGATGTGTCTTAAGGTATCAGAAAAGCATAAGAAGTTTTTTCAGGGTGGGGGGGATTCTGGGAACATTCAAAAAATTTCCCATATAAATTAATGGTAATGCTCCTTTGCTTTATGCCATTTTTTTGGCTTATGAAAATTTTCATAAGAACACACTACTTTTGGATAGTGGGGAAACCTGTACACCTTTTATACCTCACCCCAAGGCTTGCTTTCTCATTTGTTCCCTATGGGTTCCTCCTTCAGGGACCCCAGGCTGCACTAGGGCCCCAAAATTACACAGCCCATCCTAGGAAGCAGGGAAACAGAAAAGAAGGCAAGAGATTAGTCACTTTCAGAAAAGGTCCCATGCCACCACAGCTTCTTTCTGGCAAGTTCTACCAGCTGGTAAAATAAGAGACCAAGTTACATGTTGAGAAAGTAAAAATTAGTTTGGCCTGAGAAACTGAAAATTCACCATGCCATTCATCAAGCTGGGAAAACAGACACAGAACACAGATAAAGCCAACTGCAAAGTTAGCAGAAAATTCTATTTCTCCCAAGGAAACACTGCAGCTGTAAAGTGTTCTAATTACACTCAGCATGACTATTACTTTGTTAGTGAGAAATCTTGCTTTCTAAAAGTCATAGTTTATCAGAAACTTTACTTTTGAAATAATTTCAGTAATAACAAAATATCCTGCCCTTGCCTACAGGATCCAATTCACCTTGACACAGAGCCGCTGCTTGATGTCCAACCCAGGGAGGTTCAGGATAGGGGTTTGGGCGTATGATATTCCACATCTATCTTAATTCGTAATTTCGAAGAAAAGGAGACCTTGTGTCCATTTCACCATCCAGACCTGATATTGCCCCTTTTCCACACAGTCCTCCTTTAACTTATCAAAATACTGTTTCATATAAATTTCATCTAAATGCCACCCTTCCTCAAAACTGTATTGTAACTTTTCCCTTTCTTGGTGACCCAGCCCATGGTTCCTCTGGTGTGTGACCTTCATCATGGTAATGAAGCAATAAACCTGACTTTGTCAACTACAACTTTACTCCTGTTGTCCTAAATAGGACATTTGGAGGTTCTCTTGATATTTGGTCAAGACCTTCCCTACTAAGCACTGGCCTCCTTGACTCACTAATAATGTGCATATCTGAGACTCCTTGAATCTCAAGATATTGAAGGTCTCTCTGCCTTTGATTGTGTGGTTTTAGACTGAATTTAGATTCTGATATTGAAGGACCAAAGATACAACCAGTTTAATATTTGCTGCAATTTTTGGTTTCTTGATCAGACCTGAGTGTCCCCTGGTAAAATTTGACTTTTAACACCATCTTCTGCCTTATGTTTGTCCACCATCTTCTGTTTGTCTATGAGAACTTTCTCCAGCCTTCTCTAGGTATGAGAAATTGGCTTTGGGAAAGATCTCTCCACATATTTGAGCCAGGTGGCTGCTGATTTCTCAGGTCAGCAAGTAGAAGCCCCCTAACCTTAGGGCTGAAGACTTAAAACACAAGTGATATTTTACCTCTGATCAACAGTCCAAAAATCTCTCATGGGCTTGTCTGCTAATAAGCTTGTGTTAGCACCTGGCATAACTTCACTGAGGATAAATCAGAATTATAGTGGCCACTTGGGAAACTTTGACATGAACAAAGATGTTCATTCGAGAAATGCCTGAGGTAAAAAGGGAACAGAAACTTTCAAGAGGAGATTGTATAACTGGTCTAAAAGAAAGCAAGCACTGTGGGGCGCCTGGGTGGCTCAGTCGTTAAGCGTCTGCCTTCGGTTCAGGTCATGATCCCAGGGTCCTGGGATACAGCCCCGCATCGGGCTCCCTGCTCCGCGGGAAGCCTGCTTCTCCCTCTCCCACTCACCCTGCTTGTGCTCCCTCTCTCGCTGTGTCTCTCTCTGTCAAATAAATAAATAAAATCTTTAAAAAAAAAAAAAAAGAAAGAAAGAAAGAAAGAGAGCACTGTGATTAATGTAGATTACCCTTCTGTTTCCCTTCTATAGGGATTAATAAACACTGGCTTTTAATTGTATGGCTTGATAAAATTGTCAAGGGCTTGAGTTACTGTTTAAACCTGTAATGACTTTCTCTTTTGTGTCTATGTATATATGAAAAAGTTTCTCCTGCATATAAACTTTCTCCCTTCTCCTCACAGAGAGAAGATAACCTTTTACACTGATAATTTCATATTTGTCTAAAATTACGTTTCACTCAACTTCGTTGTTCTATCCCTCTGTTTTTCCCTCACTTGGGAAATTCTAAAGATCAATTTGATGCTCAGGAAAAAAAAATCATTGTCATTACTTTGCACACTAAATAGTCAAAAACATGTAAGAAAAAAGAAAATAAAAATTTGCATTATAAAATATAGACAAATGTATTTAAATAATAACCTCATTACTATAGCTATGAGAGATCTTAGTTTCAATATAAGAGCTTTTAAATATGATTTTAAGATTATTTAAGTTTTGTTTCATGTTTACAAAGTATATTTTTAAAGTATCCTGTAATTTTCTCATAAATAAATTTTGGGCAAATTGGAATGGGTTAATCATATTGATTAAAGACAACTCTATGTCCATATTGCCTTGGTTTTATTATAGAAAGCTTTTGCTCTGGCTTTGCTACATAAAATTAATGCTGAGATAGTATTCTAGTTTATAAGAAACTAGGATTAAAACTTCAAGATTTAGGGGCACCTGAGTGGCTCAGTCGATTAAGCATCTGCCTTTGGCTCAGGTCACGATCCCAGGGTCCTGGGATCGAGCCCCAGGTCAGGATCTCTGCTCAGCGGAGAGCCTGCTTCTCCCTCTCCCTCTGTCTACCACTCTGCCTACTTGTGCACTCTCTCTGTCAAATAAATAAACAAAATCTTAAAAAAAAAAAAAAAAAAAAACTTCAAGATTTAAACCTTCTAAGTTTTGTATACTGGTTTTATGGGATAAGAAAAGAATCATTGTTGAAGCAAACTTTTTAAGATTACAAAATATAAAAGTGTGTTTAAGTGAAATCACAGGACAGATGTCTTTTAAAGGGTTGTGATCTTGTAAAATTCTTACAGTACTACAAATCATAAGGATTTAATGTGTTAGCTAAAATTGTAATTTCTAAATACTTAGTTAAAATGTTAAGACTTTAGGAAATGTTGTGTTACTTGATATATAACATTTGGATACCTGAACAGTTCCTAAGCTTTTAAATATATATGAAATATAACAGTTTTAATTTATCCTTATTCATACATAAGGACTGTAGATTAATAGAATTAACTACTAATTCTATTAATAAAATGTGTAAGTGCCTTTGGACAGTGTGTTTATTCTGCCTCCTGAAAGTGTAAAAGGTAATCTAAAATGTGTACTCCTAAAAATTTAGTCAGTTCTTGGTTTCTTACCTTTTATTTGTCCCTGTGTCTGGAGAAAACAAAATTTGGTTACCTTGATTAAGTAGTTAGAACTAAAAATGACTGACTATATTTAGTATAATAATTACAGAAAATATGAATGTATATGTAAGAATGAATATGGTTTCTCTGTTAAGGAATTTTTATTTTATTAAATGATAACTCAATGTAATATATACATCTGTTTTTATATGCTAAGATAAAGTATACATTAAGACTAAAATTAACTTTATTATATACACATGTTTATGTATGCCTACATATACATATAAAGATACATTAATAAATTTTAATTCTATAAATGACAAAAAGACAGCTTCAAGGATATATTCCACATTAATGGATTTGTTCACAGAAAAAGTCTTCTAAGTCTCTTACTGCAAATTGTAATATAGACAGTACACAAAAAGAATAGAACTAGGGTTTTCTTTCCATAAAATGACCCAGGTTATTTTGTGTCTAGATAATAGTTTTCTTTTGAATCACCAAAATATTCTGTTAACTCTCTGTCCTGACATTCTCTTGAATAACACAAATTCCCTCATTTTTTTGTTACTAGATGAGACAGCAAAGAAGGACTCGGTGAGGACCTTACCAGGTACTGTTAACAACTAAACACAACAGTAAACTCATGCCTCCCAAGTCAAAAGGCATAAGCCACATGAAACTGCTGGGAGGCTGTCCTGAGACCTCAAACAGCGCCATCTGAGGAATCATTCCAAAACAGATGAGGGCAGGAAGTAGCCCCTTCCACCCAAGACCATTGGGACCACGCTGGTAACCGCAGGAACTGTCACCTTCCCTCAAGATCCACCAGACAAGACCACCAGAGCTACCATGGTGGTGCTTTGATCTGCATGTGCTTTTGCTCTCTTTTTTCCCTCCCTGTAAAGTTAAGTTTAAATTGTTGACACTTCTTACCTATTAACCATGATATCTCCAAGGTTTTTATCTTTCATGCTGTTGTGTGTTTGTGTGTGTGTATTTTGCCGTAGTCACTCCTCAGTATGAGTCCAGTGCCACGCTGCAGTTTGCTTACCATTTGGCTACAACATGCAATTACACTGTCTGCTGGCTTTGTACGTACTTGCCTTTGGGCGCCATCCAACTTCCTTTGCTATCAATGTCATGGAATTGATCAAATTATTTCCTAGGTGTTAAGACTCAACCAAGAAGTGATCTGGGGATGAAAAATAGTATAACAGGTCAAACAACCAGAATTCTAAAACCTCCTGTCACGTCATACATAGAAAGGAAGTCTGGGTTCCTAAACAAAAAATGCTCAGAAACCTTTTGTGAAAAATAGCTTTTCCACCCAAATTTTCACAAAAGGAAAGCAAGTGATGATGGTAAAATGAGTGACAAAGAGGTGTTTTGAGAAAATGGGACACAATGAGAGGAAAAGAGATAGTAAGAGTTCACTGAGGGAAGAGGGGTCCCAAAGGGTACTCAGGCAAAGAAGCAACTGAGGTGACTATGCCTGTGGAGAGTGCACAGAGAATATGGAAGGCAGAGTTATGGAGTCTGCAGATGGTCTGGAACTTGGGCATCTGTAGAATCCAGTGAGAAGGTGGAAACCAGAGGTACAGGGGCTGAGGGGTCCGTTCTAGGCCCTCTGAAGGTCAGTGAGAGGCTGAAGGCAGAGACTGAGCTAAGCCCCTCAGAGGAGTGGTGGGAGCCATGGGCTCTAAGGCAGCAGCATCTTCCACAGGCTCCCCACACAGCAGAACATCAGCTTCCAAGGCCACTAAATTACACAACTCACAGTGGGGATCTTGACAAAACTGTTGCCACAAACTGCCTGTAACGGGGAGTTTGTCCACGTGGCTGCAGAAGATGAGAGGAATAAGCTAAAGTCAGTGAGCTGGGACGGGGGCCTGGCAGAGCCAGAAACACACTATGTTCCCCCACATCCCAGACCTCACAATGTTTCCCTCATTCCTCACACCAAGGCTTTCTTTCACATTCCCTTCCCTACAGGCTTCCGAGCCAACGTCAACCCCAGGCTGCACGGGGCCCTGCCACTACACAGGTCATCCTAGGAAGAGGGACACAGGAGAGGGGAGAGAGAGTCCTCGCCTGTTCCCTGGAAAAGCTTGTCCTGTGCTCCCATTAGATTCTTCCAGTCATCCTCTCCGATCTGAGAATCCAAGAGCTTAGGTTACTTGAAGAAAGGAGCAAAGTGATATTTCAGGAGGTTTTGTGGAATGATCCTTTGGGGCAGGCTCTTGAAAGACTAAGACTCTGAAAGCAACAAAATTAGTACACAAGATAATATAGCCCATGACAAGAATGGGAAGGCCTTTCCCAGACATTCCCTCGTGTGATTCTCACAACAACCCTGTGAGGTACGGAGACCAGGTGACACCTCAGAAGAGGAAACTGAATCTTGGGGAAGTCAGACAGCTTGTCCAAAATCAGGACCTGGGAGTTCTGCCCCCAACACAAACAGTGGTTCCAATAGATCTCACACAGCCCCCCTCTAAGAGCTCTGTTTTCTAAGAGATTGTGGACCTGGGTCCTCATGGATAGGTGAGATTAAGGTTAAACCTTGGGCATACCACAGTTGGCCCGGCAATACCTTGCCTTTTAGTGCTATACCTTTGTTCCTCTTTTTGACTCTGCACTGATCTTAGGAGACTAGAGTGAGTGGCTAAGACCAAATTTTCACTCTCTTCTCTCTAGGCCAGCTGCACATGTTCATTATTCATTATTCATGGATAATCTGATTTTCTATATAGAATTAATAGAGCTCTGGGATCCATCCCTGTTATTCACTTTAAAGTGGGTAAAATATTGCCACTTTTCCTTCTGCAAAAATTTCAAGAAGGATTTTCTGTATGTCATGCTCAATTGATTTCTCAGTCCCTATCCTATTCCGATGAAAGACACAAATTTCCCAGGACGGCAAGCTCAGGTGTACTCCTTCACATAGGACTTGACCTTGATGACAGAACTTGGGCTCCAGCATCTGATTTGAGGCTTCCAAAGGCTAGCGGCATTGTTTTTCATATCAGTCCTAACACAAAGGGAAACCTTGGCCCAGAGATAGACGGGAGTTGGGATCATGACTGATGAATGGAGTTGAGGGACTCCGTCCTCCTACAGGTATCCTGAACTCTTTTAATGATCCAATCTATGGCCAGTAACTCACTGTTGTCAGGGTTCCATCATGGAGCCCTCTACCACACCCAGAAAGAGGGTCTGTGAGCTTCGAATGTAAACCCTAGTTCCCACCCCTACCCCTGTCCTGTGCCCCTCAGTGAATTCTAGTCTTTCCTGAGAGCTTCCATCTCCGGTGGCTCTCTGTAGCAACTTCCTAGTTGATCTAGGAAATTAGGAAGAGGAAAAGGTTCATCTCTGCTGGGGGCTGGGCCTAAGGTTCCTTTGCCAAATTGATGTGTCTGTTTTTCCTAAATGTTGGTAAATTTTGAAGCCTCTGTAAATAGAGGAACAGAAAAAGGAACCCCATACTCACAGAAAATATAAAATGGAACTTGTGCCCCAAAGCTCACTGAGAAGCATCTGAAAGCAGTTTTATCTGAAGTGCACAGAAGTCTCAACTGATACTGAGAATATGCACTGTAGACTAAAGTTCTAGGGCCCCATCATGGGAGTTAGGGGACAGTGACAGTGTTTTTGAGGTGGGAGAGGGCACTTAAAGAGGAAGGTGAACCCACAATCCCTCCCCACAGACTAGTAGATCCCTTCACCCTTCCCAGGGCCTTCTAGATCCTTCTATTCTTCTCGGGCCTTAGTATTTTTCCAATTTCATCCTTTCTTTGTATCCTAGATAACACTTAAGCCTCCTACAACCTAGATATTAGCCGGGTCATCCCCGTTGGTCACCTCAGCTTCGATCCTACCAATTATATAGCCTTTAAAGATCTCAAGTTCTTTCAGGAGTTTTTGCTAATTCCCAGGGATTTAAATTCTCAGGATTTCCTGTTCTCACCTCCAGATTCCCACCCAGCATTAATCCAAACATAGGATACAACCCTGCCTTCCTGTTTACCTATCCACTTTCACATAAAAGCATTAGGGCAATGTAGCCTTTACAAAATGATGATGAAGAGGACTGGGGTAGACCTCACCCCTGGCAAACAACTTTAAAATCCCCACCTGCTGAATTAAGCACTGACTTATTTCCTTCCCTGAAGCAGTCTTAGCCTGGGACACCCAGTCCTTTCTCACCCAAATGTTGAGGCTTTGCCAGAACCAGCAGCAAAAACAAGTATGAAGGATAGATCCTCAGTTAACATGGCTACTGGGATATTGTTGCTTTTAGGTCCTTTCAGTGAACAGAGAAAGTAAACATATCTAAACCTTGAGTTCATATTAATATATCAAATTTAACACAGGGTTTTTACTTTAATTTTTATATGTATCTCCTTTCTCTCACAATGAAAATTTTGGATCTTAACATGAACATTCTCATTTGTCCTTTCAGAATATATAAAATTATATATTTCAAAATTATAACATAAATATTACTCTTAATAAAACTATGAAGTGAAGTTTGGAATTATTTGCAATTCTTTTTTCCTTAGAATATACTTTACCAAGAATGTATACCAGAAGAATATCTTCCAGAGTCACTAGAAATAATTCTTTTCTCTGTGTGGTTATGTAACCAATTTGATAAAGAGTTAAGGTTAATAATTACAATTTATTTTCAATTTTAGGGTTAGCTCTATTTTCCCTACTGATTTTAGTCTTCAGAAAAAAACCAAAACATTTACATAGTTCAAAAGTCAAAAGTAGGGCGCCTGGGTGGCTCAGTCGTTAAGCATCTGCCTTCGGCTCAGGTCATGATCTCAGACTCCTGGGATCGAGCCCCACATCGGGCTCTCTGCTCCGCAGGAAGCCTGCTTCTCCCTCTCCCACTCCCCGGCTTGTGTTCCCTCTCTCGCTGTGGGTCTCTCTCTGTCAAATAAATAAAATCTTTAAAAAAAAAAAAAAGTCAAAAGTAAATTATACTTAAGAGAAATCTCACTTCCAACCCTTTCCTTTGATTCATCAACAAAAACAGAGATGATATAGCCTGGCTTTTATTTCTTTCCTCAAGATGTAGAAGGAATGTGAAGAACAGGAAAGAGCAGGAACTAGAAAGACTATGGTTCAAATCCACTACTGTCTGAAGTTGGGCATTTACTAGATCTTTTGAGACTTGATTTCTTCACATGAAAATGGGAATAATACCCATTTCCTAAAAATAATCTACAGACTAAATGAGATGACATGTGAAATGCCTGGTCCATAGTAAGTGCTCGAAATATGAGAGCTATTCAGTAGAAAAAGATTAGCAGGACTTTGAAATTTTAGACCAACTTGTCACCCTATTTTGGTGTCCTTTAAAAATCCATTATGTATAATGTAGAAATAATAATGTAAATAATGTATGCTAATAGTCTGGGACAGAGCTCAGAAGATCTAAACAAAAACCTGTATTTGAAGGGATATAAAAGTAAACATTTTACCTATTTGAACCAAAAAAAAACCCGGACTTGTCTGGATGGCAGTGATGAAGTAGACTACCAAGAAAAGGCATATAAAGGAAACTCAGACTATGTTAGGGACTTAATGTTTGTGTCCCTCTCAAAATTTATGTCAAAACACCCCCCACCACCACCACCATGGATAATATGAGGAAGTAGAGCCTTTAGGAGGTGCATAGGATTAGATGAGGTCATAAGGGTAGAGCCCTCATCCTAACCCTAACCCTTTTCAGAGTCACAAGACTACTTACTTCTGATCTCTCTTTTCCCCCATGTGAGGACACAGCTAGAAAACCACAGTCTATGAAACAGGAAGCAGGCCCTGGCCAGGCACCCAATCTGCTAGAGCCTTGATCTTGGACTTCTCAGCCTCTAGAACGGTGAGAAATAAATGTTGTTTAAGCCACCCAGCCTATGGTATTTGTGTTAGAGCAGCCCAAATAGACGAAGACTTTTTGAAATAAGAATGCAGACGCAGAACAAACCTCTCTGATAGCACTACATGAAAGTGGGATAAAATCCTGAGAAAATGAAAAACTCAGATTGAGTCCAAAAATGAAACCATACTCTATACTGTCTATAAACTACATGACTAAGGTAGAGACTCAGAAAAATTAGAAAAGCCAAGAGAACGGATAAAACAATAAAATAATAAAAGTAGCCAAGTAAAAAGGTAAATTTATAAAATCACGAGTTTCTCAAATTCTACTTAGGAACCTGAGGGAGAGAAAATTTGTTTTAGGCGAGGAAGATACACATTATTTTAGGATGGAAAGATACAACATTATAAAGATGTCAGTTTTCTCTAAATCTATAAATCACTACAATTATAATCAAAACACCAACATGATTTATGGTGATTCGGGTCAAATATTACTAAAATTAATATAAAAAGAAGAAAAAATAGGAGCATGGTCAGAGATATTCTGAAAAATAATAGTAATGAGGGGGGCAAGTGTCCCAAAGGTATTAAAATATTTTAATAAAGTTACTGTAAATAAAAAATGGTATTGGCACAGAAATATACAGGAATCTGGGCATGAATAGTCCATAAATTTTCCCAACTGTGTACAGAAATTTAGCTTCTTGTAAAGATAGCATGTCAAATCAGGGAGAAAAGATGGGTATTCAACAAAGTTGGGGCAATTGCCTAGGTGTTTGGGAGGAAAAACTGGCTATAACTTGCTCCGTAAATAAACATTTGTTAAAAGATTTTATTTATATATTTATTTATTTTAGAGAGTGAGCGAGCAGGGGAGGGGCAGAGGGAGAGAGAGAATCTCAAGCAGACTCTTTTCCTGCCACATCTTAATCCTAGCCCTCTGGTATTCATGATCCTGAATTTATTGCTAACCACAAGCTGTTTCCCAGCTACTTTATTATAACATGACCCATTTTTTTTTTAAAGATTTTATTTATTTATTTGAGAGAGAGAGAATGAGAGACAGAGAGCATGAGAGGGAGGAGGGTCAGAGGGAGAAGCAGACTCCCTGCCGAGCAGGGAGCCCGATGCGGGACTCGATCCCGGGACTCCAGGATCATGACCTGAGCCGAAGGCAGTCGCTTAACCAACTGAGCCACCCAGGCGCCCATAACATGACCCTTTGAAATAGTTATCCTCATTTACAGGTGTGGAAATAGAGGCCATGAGGGTTACCCTCCACAGTGATTCTCAAGGGTTGTAATCAGTGTTATGGATACTATGAATTGGCTCATTCCACCTCCCTTCCATCTTCCTTCCAGAGCTGCACTAATCAATACCCTAGCTACCAGACACATGTGACCCTTTGAAATTAAATTTAAATAACTAAAATAAAATTTTAAATTTACTTCCACAATTGCCACATTTCAAGTAGTCAATGGCCACATACGGCAACTGTGCCAGGCAGTGCAGATAAAGAACCCTTCTCTCATCACAGAAAGTTCTACTGGACTATGTAGATCTAGCATGCCTTCCCGTACGGGAGGTCAGAAAGCAAGAACTACGCTTTCCACACTCCTTTGCAGGTTCTGGATGCAAATTTTGTTTACCAATTCGATATGCTTATAGGAGTTTGGTGAGGCAAAAATAAGATAAACATGGCGCACCTGGCTGGCTCAGTCAGTAGAGCATGCGACTCTTGATCTCAGGGTTGTGAATTCAAGCCCCACACTGGGCATAGAGCTTACTTTTAAAAGAAACAAAAAGATAAACACAACCATGAGGATGTTCAAGCTCTTCTGCACCAGCACACTAGCGTCTATTGAGCTTTCTATGTGTCAAAGGCAGTGTGGCATTGGCCTTGGCCTTTCCAGCAATGTCAGCAGCTTTGTGATTCCCACTGCCTTATCCCAGCTCAAAGCTACAGTGATAGGTTCTTTTTTTTTTTTTTTAAGATTTTATTTATTTATTTGAGACAGAGAGAATGAGAGAGAGAGAGAGCACATGAGAGGAGGGAGGGTTAGAGGGAGAAGCAGACTCCCTGCCCTGCTGAGCAGGGAGCCCGATGCGGGACTCGATCCAGAGACTCCAGGATCATGACCTGAGCTGAAGGCAGTCGCTTAACCAACTGAGCCACCCAGGCGCCCCAGTGATAGGTTCTTGAACTCAATAGTTCTTAAGGATTAAGCAAGCTTAAGCTTTCCAGGTGCGCCATTTCTGTAGTGTTCTATATACCTCGAGGCCCAGAACCAGAACCAGTTCCCCCAACACTCATCACTAGTCTGGTAAGCAAAATTTGGTAAGATTTAATGTATTAAAATCTCTTCCTGCATAAATATTCAGAAAGGCTACCAAATTTTGATTGATGTGGGACAAAGCAGATTGACAACATAGTTCTTGTGTTTCCAGATCATTCCTTTGCTTTCCAAACGCCATACATGCAACCTAGTCTTCTAGCAATTGGACTGGGTAGCTATGCACTTGATTGCCTTTTGAAATTGTTTCCCCATTTCACTCTCCTTTAAAATATGACTTATGTCTTTCCAGATGAAACCTAAACCATTTGTAAGAATGAAATGTGGTCAACAAGATAACCTAATTCCTTGACCTGACCCAAGCACGCCTGTAGACTACAACAGCACTGTAGTAAAATACACAGAATAGAAAGCAAATTTTTCTAAGTCCACCATACTGAATGGCATAGATTTTCTTAGATAACAAGCATGTTAGTGTAAATTAGTTCAATCAGCTTGCTTTCCTATTTATTCCTTTGTGAAATGAGCCAGAGTGAGGAGTTGGGGAATTTGGTTAAAATGTAGGGGAGGTGGCAATTTGTAGGGAAGGCAGTCCAGAAGCATAGGGCAGAGTGGGCATGAGGCATCTGGTCACTGGAGGATCATCATCTCTATCATGATTCTCTTTCCTTGCTCGCTAGACCCAGAATTCAGACTGAGTTATAAAGGTGTCTGGGAGCTAGCCTGGGTATGTGTCACCATGAATCACATTGATTCTATGGAAAAACATGGTCTCGGTTCCAAACAACAGGAATGTAAATGAATTGTCAGATCACTATTATAAATTGGGTACAGCCTGTACCAGCTCCTTGCTAGCCCCTACCTGCATGAAACAACCAAGCCCATTCTACTTATGAGCTTAAGACTTTAAAACCGCCAAAGCATTTTCAGAAACACATTCTGGCTTATTGGGAGGGGCAGCATGCCACAGAGCAAAGCTCTTGGGCCCTGGAGTCACAGTGACCCAAGTTAAGTCATATTCCCGTCATATATTAACTGTACGATCTTGGGCGAGTGACCTTTCTGAGTCTGTTTTCTCCGCTATAAAATGGGGGGGGGACCCTATTCACAGGATTTTTACGAGAGTTATATGAGACAGCTGATTTGCTTACTTAGGGAAACTGTCAGAAAAGGAAAAGTGATGGACAATAGCTTTACAGAGAAATTCCATGCCCAGTCCAGTAATTTTCCAAAAGGGTGGGACTTCTACCAGCTCTGGCCTAGAGTCCTTCCAGTTTTGCTCAAAATATCACCCATTTCCTATTGTGCTCTCCCCAATAAAGTCAGAGTAAAGGATAAACTTCTACATCCAAAAGATCCCCCAAAATATAGTTTAAAGGAGAGGGAGATTTCTGTCACTAAGGGCCCTGAGGTCCAGGTTGGTGAGTGGTTTTTCTCCATGTGGCCGTTCAGGAATCCAGGTTCCCTCCATCCTATTGCTCTGCCATCGCCCATCAAGGGCATCATCCTTGTCTGAATGGACAAGGTTAGGTCACAGGCACATTCACATTCCAGCTCAAGGGAAGAGGAGAGGGAGAGCTGCACGGCGGGACACCGGTTTGTAAGTTGAAGATGACCCATGTAACACTTCCATTCACACCTCATGGGCCTGAACTTAGTCACATGGCCACACTTAACTGCGAGAGAGGCTGGAATGCAATCCCCAACTTCAAACCGTGTGCCCGGCTACAAATCCTACCAAAGCAGAGGAATGTCTTGCTTGACAACTATCATTATCTGCCACAGCCTTCCTCCTGCTTTACTCTTCTTCAACAACACTTCGCTTATTCTTGGTCTAGCTGTGGAGCCTTTGCCATTTACTAAATTGGGCCTTGCTTGGGGGAAGCTTCCTCAAGGCCATCAGACCCTCTGGTGAGATAATAATTGGCCATTTGGGCTCTCCACCTCTGATGAAAAGCTGAGGCCCAAAAAAGGAGCCCTGGGAGCTCAGTCCAGGGCCAGGGCTCTTCCCAAAGCACCACCCAGCTGTTTTCTGAAGGTATGATTTTGATGTGAGGGGCCTTTTCCCCAGGAGGGTAAGAGATACTGACTTGGCTGTTACTGGAGATGACTCATTCCTGCTCTTTGTGGAGAGAGCAAAATCACACTGTTTCTGCAAAAAGTATGCTCCTGTGGCACCCACAGACAGGTCTGTTCCTCTTTAAGTGATTCTCAAAGGATTAAAAAGTACACAGTGTGAAGGCTTCGGATGTGCCGAGCTGCACGTAGCTCAAGGAGATGCTCCGATGGTGTGGAGAGAGCGCAGGACCAAACGCCAGGATCTCACAATGGTCTCAGCTCCTGTACTCACCAGCTACGTGTCCTTGGCCAAGTTGCTTCCCAACCCTGGGCCTCTGTTTTCTCATCTAAAAATATTTGACCAGATCATTTCTAGATTCTTTGCTCCAATCCCCAATTGTCCATGACCTTTTCTTGTCTGTTTCTTGTTTGGAACACCTCAGCAGTAACTAAAGGGAAAAGATACCTCTTTCCTTCTCATTAATTTATCCTACATCCATTACCTGAGGTGGAAAAATCCAAGGTCTCCAAAGAGACTCACCCTGTGTACTTCCTAGGTACTAGGACCTACAGTTGGCCTTTTGTTGGGGCCAGTCCCAGCCAGATGTCAAAGGAATGTTAACATAGTGTGGACTATTGTCCCTACAATCCAAGTCTGCAGAGAGACTGAGATAGACAGCAGACGCTGAAAGAAATGAAAAATGTATTCAATGGTTGCAATATGTTCTACCTTTGTAATCAAACACAGGCATTAGGAGGGATTTCATATTCACGAATGGGATGCCACATGTCCTAGTTTGTTCTTACCCCTAGTGGCCTCTGTCTTCTGGCTACCTGCTAGGCAAAAATCATTTGGGAACCAGGTGCTTTCTTATTCTCCACTTCTGTTTCTCCCTCTCACACTTAGATTCATCTATATTGGTAAAATGAAGTCAAGAATCCAGACTGTTAACCAGATAATTCAACCAAAATTGTCCTAGCGGGAATTTTATTTAAGTATCTTGGAAGTGAAAGTAGGAGCTTACTTTTTCACCTAAATTATCCTGATAACCACCTCTGTCGGCAAACCCATGACCAGGTGAGTTTTGCTGCAGCAGAGTCTGTTTATACCCCTAACATCAAGAGCATTGTTATTTATCTCTATGAGCCTCAGGCTCCTTCTCTCTGTAAAATCAGAATCACAATTCCTACATTGTCAGGTTGCTGATGAGATTGAATGAGACTATAAGGGCTGCGGCATGCAGCAGATACTCTGTACATATTTAAAAACACACACACATTTGCACATATGTACGACACACTGTACGTTGATCGGAACATTTACATCGCTGTTTACAATTTATTAAATACTTACCTGCATTTTCTCTTCAATCTTCAGAAAAGCACTGGGAAGAAAGAACAGGTAGCCACCATGTTACAAATTAAAGAGCCAGAGGTTAAATGAGGTTAAATGGCTTCCCCAAGACCACGCAGTAGGTCTGAGTTGATCTATGTAACCCCTAACCTCTCCACTGCATCTCCACTGATACCCCACGCTCCACACAGCTGGCTAAGGTATTGGTTCTCAAACTTGGTTGCACACTGGAACCACCTGGAAAACTTAAAAAATTAATGCTAATACCTGATCTCACCTGCAGAGATTTTGATTTAATTAGTCTAAAGTGTAACCTGGGCATGAGGATATATTTTTTTCTCAACCTATCTCTTCATTTTCAATGAATTTTTTTTATTGTGAGATAATTGTAGATTCATGTGCAGTTGTGAGAAATAATATAGATCGATCCCATGTATCTTTCAGCCAGTTTCCCCCAGTAGTAACACCTTGCAAAACTGCAGTATAATACCCTAACCATAATACGGCAATTCATATAGTCAAGATGCAGAACAGTTTCAACACCGCAAGGATCTCTTGAATTTTCTTTTTATAGCCGCAGCCAACTCCCACTATGCATCCAAACCTAATCCCCGGTAATCACTAATCTGTTTCCATGTCTATCATTTTGTCATTTCAAGAATGTTGTATAAATGAAATCATGCAGTCTGTGACAATTTAGGATTGGCTTTTTTCACTCAGCAAAACTCCCTGGAGACTCATCCAAGTTGTTTCATGTTTTAATAGTTCTTTTTTTTTTTTTTTTAATTGCTGAGTAGTACTCAATGGTATGGATGTGCCAGGCTACTCAACCATTGAAAGACATCTGAGTTGTCTCCAGTTTCTATTATGAATAGAGCTGTCATGAACATTTGTGTATGGGCTTTTGTATAAAGATGAGTTTTGATATCTCTGAGATCAATGCCAAAGTACAAGTGCTGGGCGGTGTGGCAGCTGCATGTTAGTTTTATAAGAACCTGCCCAACTATTTTTTAGAGTGACTGTCCTGTTTTACATTCCCATCAGCAATGCATGAGTGATCAAGTTTTTGACACAATTTTTTCTTAAAAGCCAATTTGATAGATGCTTCTTGTGGTTTTAATTTGCATTTATTTCCCTAATGGCTAGTGATTCACCCTAATGAATATCTTTTCATGTGCTTAACTACCAACTGCGTATCATTTCTAGTGAAATGTCTGTTCATGTCTTATGCCCATTTTTTAATTGGATTGTTTCTAATTGTTCAGTTTTGAGAATTCTTTATATCGTCTAGATACTAGTCCTTTGCTAGATATACGGTTTGCAAATATTTTCTCCTGGCTTATAAGTTGTCTTTTGTTTGATTTTTTTAATTAACAGATTATTTTAACTAAATTATTTTTAAACAGGTTTAGATTTACAGAAAAATGAGCAGGTAGCACAGAAAGTTTCCATATACCACCCCCCATCCACTCATACATTTCCCCTATTATTACATTTTGCATTAGTGTGGCAAATTTCTCATAATTAATGAGCCAATACTGACACATTATTATTAACTAAAGTCCATAGTTTTTATCATTGAATAATGTTCCATTACATAGGTGTACCACTATTTATCCATTAATCTAAGGACATCTCCGTTCCCTCCAGTTTTGGGCAATTATGAATAAAGCTGCTGTAAGTATTTGTATGTAGGTTTTTCTGTGGATGTAAATTTTCAGTTCAATTGGGTAAATATCCAGGAGTGTGATTGCTAGATCATATGATAAGAATACGTTTATCTTGGTTAAAAACAAAAAACCAAAAACCCTGACAGATGGCATTTCAAAGTGGATGCACCATTTTGTATCTTTTATATAAGGTTGCATATCTTTTCATATGCTTATTTGCCATCTGTATATCTTCTTTGGTGAAGTGTTTGTTCAGATCTTTTGCCCATTTTTAATTGTGTTGTTATTGCTGTGTTTTAAGAGTTTTTCCAATACAAGTCCTTTATCGGATATGTGTTTTGCAAATATTTTCTTCCATTCTGAGTCTTGTCTTTTATTCTCTTAACAGTTTCTTTCACAGAGCAGAAGTTTTTCATTGTTATACAGTCTAAGTTATCAATTCAATAGATTCTCTCATGGATTGTGTTGGTGTTGTATCTGAAATTCCATCACCAAGCCAAAGGTCACCTAGCTTTTCTCCTATGTTGTCTTTTAGAAGTTCTATGTTGTTAAGTTTGTGTTCTGCATTTAGGTCTATGATCCATTTTGAATTAAATTTTATGGAAGGTTAAGTCTGTGTCTAGATTTTTTTTTTTTTTTTTTGCAAAAAGATTTCCAATTGTTCTACCTCCATTTACTAAAAAGATTATCCTTTCTCTATTGAATTGCTTGTACTCTTTTGCCAACAACTGACTATATATTTGTATGGATCTATTTTGGAGCTCTGTATTGTTTTCATTGATCTATTTGTCTATTCTTTCACCAAGACCACACTGTCTTGATTACTGTAGCTTTACAGTAAGTCTTTAAGTCAGGTAGTGTCAGTCTTCAAACTGTCTTTCTTCTTCCTTGCTGTTGTGGTGGCTATTTTGGGTCTTTTGTTTTTCCCTATAAACTTTAGAATCAGTTTGGCAATATCCACAAATCACTTGCCATAAGGGGAGGTGGAAGATTAGCTCCTCACCCGGCCCCACTAATAGCAGAGGAGAAGGGGGTGGGAGGTAAGTGCCAGAGGTAGCCCTACCTCTCACCACTTCATTCCACCTCACTGCTGCTGGGTGGGGATGAAGTTACAGCTTCACACTGGATCCCCGACACTCCCCCACTGGGGGAATCTGAGCATGGCACTCAACTTCCATGGAGCAGAGGGTGAGGCGAGAGACCAACTCCTTATTCAGCCCCCCTTGAAACCTAGTCTAAGTGTGTTTTCTTAGATTCTGTTGTCTATTTGGCATCCGTTCACCACAGGGCCAATTATATTAACTATATTTTCTTTAAAGATCCTGCAGAGCTCTGGAAAGGAAGAACAACAAAAACTCAAGAAAGATAAAGGAGTCTAGGAACAATAAATGCAGCATACCTTTCACCGGGCACCTGCTCCATGTCAGACACAAGCCTCCACCAGAACTCAAAGACGGAAAAAACTTCCACCAAGACCAAAAGAAAAAAACAAAAAAACAAGGCAGACCTGCAAAGCCACAGCAGTGCAAAGGGGTGCAGGGAGGAAGCACCCGGCTCCAGCATGTCAGGGAATGCCTTCCAGAGGAGCGGACATGGGGCTGTTCCTTGGAGGAAGACCGGGACTTATACAGGTAACAAGAAACGTTATGACCCAGAGGAGCAGCATCTCAGACACCCAGCATCTTTGGCTTGCCCCACACTATGCCACAGCTTCTGACTGACTTCTGAACATTTACACTGCGCTTAGTATGTGCCCGGCACGCTTCTGAGCAGCTTCTTTACGAGGAGTGTCTATCAGAATCACCTGGGGGAACTTCTCACTTGCAGATTCCGAGGTGCCTCCCAGATCTACGGTTTCAATCTAAGAGGATGGGTCACACCAGTTTTGTTATATGTTTTTTGGAACTAGCTCCCTAGACAATTCTGCTGCCCACCATTTCTCTCCCACTCTCCTGCTCCCACCTTTAAACAAACTCTCTGTGCTGGTGGGGGCGGGGGACCCAGATTTGTAACACCTGCTGATTTCTGGGGGGTCAATACGCCCACCAGGCCCAATTCAAGCCACCATTACAAATTAACAATTTAGGGGCACCTGAGTGGCTCAGTCGTTAAGCGTCTGCCTCCGGCTCAGGTTATGATCCCAGGGTCCTGGGATTGGGCCCCACATCGGGATCCCTGCTCAGCGGGAAGCCTGCTTCCCCTCTCCCATCCCCCTTGCTTGTGTTCCCTTTCTCGCTGTGTCTCTGTCAAATAAATAAATAAAATCTTAAAAAAAAAATTAACAATTTAATTTGACTTGCAAAATTCCTGAATAGTTAACAATGGACTCTCACAGGCCATCTTAAGAGCCAGCTCCACCATAACCAATGGCCCACACTTCCTCTCCCCACTGGTTAAGAAACACTACATTCCAGGAAAATAGAGCAGTTCATGACCTGCTCTAACGTTAAGTAGAACACCATTAATAGTTTGTATTGTAATAAAGTTAATTGCTGGGGCACCTGGGTGGCTCAGTGGGTTAAGCCTCTGCCTTCGGCTCAGATCATGATCCCAGGGTCCTGGGATTGAGTCCAGCATCGGGCTCCCTGCTCAGGGGAGAGTCAGCTTCTCCCTCTCCCTCTGCTGCTCCCCCTGCCTGTGTTCTGTCTGTCTGTCAAATAAATAAATAAAATCTTTAAAAAAAAAAAAAATCCTATGCAGAAAACTCTTAGAGCAAACTTAGTAATAACCACTAGGGGAAAAGAGATCAGGTTGCCCAGACAGGCGGTGAGGATGACAGGCCGCTCACTGTGTCTAAAGAGTAGAATTTCACCACGTGATGTCACCCTGGTACTTGCTTATTTATGTCTCTGGCACTCTCAGGCAACAGAAGTCTCTCGCTCACTAAAAGATGGGCATTCTTAACTTTTGTACCTCAAGTTGATTATGAAATTACATCGTATTTGTTGTTCATTACTTGAAAGCGGTTTTTATGTCATTTTTTTCCCCCTGGTTAAAGAAATCGATAATTTGCAGGAAGGTTAGGAGACAAAGGCAAGGAGGCATTTTGGAATCACAATACCTTGATTTAGCACAAGATTGATTTACCAGGCAGGCGAACTTGGACAAGATTTTGTAACCTCTCCAGGCCCTATGGGGGGAAATACTTGTAACTTCTACCTTGCAGGCTGGGAGTAAGTTATCTCGGTCGGGAGTCATGTCCTGCACTGGGCTTGCAGAAAGCTAAGATAAGGAAGTCGGCAGTTCCTGCCCTTAAGGAGCTCCACCTTTAACCTCGGGGACAAATATCTACACCAGAGAATATAGGACACTGGCCAGTAGACACTCTCAGGTTTCTGCATTTCAACATTGCGTGTTAGGACTTAAAATCTCTAAAATCTTGAGAGAAAGTCTTCACGTCTAGTAGCCGATTTGTTGGAAAATAAATGAAGTGTTGGTCTTAAAATTTCACTTGCAAGAGCCCTCTCCAACCCCAGCCCCTCCTCTCCGCAAACTGCCCTGGAGGAATCCACTACCGAGAAGGACACGGACGCCAAATGTTCGGTCCCAAGGGGCAGACGCGCAGGCTGAGTGCGTCGACTCTCGGAAACAGAGGCCGCCGGTAGAGGGCGCTCCGGGCCCGGTCGCATTCTGAGCTCACTACGCCACGGGGCACCGGGTGTCTGAGTTCGCTGCTCCCCGCTGGCTCAGCTTCAGGTTGGCCTCCTTCCCGGTAACAAACGTCGCCGCGGCGGTTCCAGGCCACACCAATCCCACGTCAAGCTCCCCAGCGAACGGCCTGTGACTCGGCTCGGGCCCACCGAGTCACATGCTCACTCTAGCTAGGCAGATAGACAGCGGCTCTGATGGGCTTCGCCCCTGGGCTCTGCAGAGGGAGACAGCCCTGGGCCACATGTGATGCCCACGCAGAAGATGGAAGTTGTAGGGAAGGGTTCAGGGGGAATTGGAGGCATCAGCCATCGGCTCCGCCTGGGGCATATTAGACCCGGGTGTGGCCTCGCTTTCCGGGAGGAACGAGGGGAGGCAGGTGGAGTTCGTGACCTGCTCTTCATATACACTCCTCTTCCCTGTACTAGCATCACTTTCACAGAGAGCGGGCTCTTCAGTTTCTTGCCTGAGAAATTCCCACCTGGAGGCTGACCATTCTGCTCACCCCCTACCTGCAGCGCATGGGAGGGGGGGGACTGTGCTCTCAGGGACCAGTCGTTACCCTCCCCTCCCCTGTCCCATTTTGTCTCACACGCTTCACTCGTAGATCCTCCCCTACTTGGCACTCCCAAGTCCCCAAACTCCTGCAGGACAGGAAGCCAGCTTCACCCACCACGAGCACCTTGCAAGCCTCAGGCAGCAAACTTCCTGCCCTGCATCCACTTTCCTTCTTCCAGAATCAGGCAGAAATCTCGGGCCTCCTGCAATCCCTCTACCATCCTTATTTGCAGTGGGATGAAACATCGGTATCTTCTACCATCACTTTAACGTAGTCCTAGGAGGGAGAGGAGACAAGCGCACGTTTGGTTGGTCATTTTAAGAGGGAAATCACTGACCTGTAGTTTTCTGCCAAAATTAAATCTTCTGTTGTGTCTGTGATGAGCTTGGATAAATTCATGTCAAGGATGAAGTGTTTCTACAGCCTCTACCATTAGCGAGGAGAGGACCAGGAGAGGAGGCAGTGAGGCGGTTGACTGTGGAGAGGAAAGGTGCTGAGGATGTGGGGAGCAAGGAAGAGATGGGGAGCAAGGAAGAGATGGAGAGCGAGGAAGAGGCATGGTTTTTGGAGATCTCCAAGACCAACATGTGGAAGAGGGTTTCTGTGTAGCCCTAGCTTACTGCCTGTGATTTGGGGCACGGCACTTTCCTCTGTTTCCCTGTCTGTAGCTCATCAGGATGTTAGGATTAGTATTTATCAAAGGTTCTTGGAGCACGAGCAATAGAGAAGAATGCCGGCTAATTAAGCAAAAGATGCTGCAGCAGCAGGTACGCGTGAAGAGATCAGGGTGGGAGAAACGGGAGCAACCTGAGCCTGCGAGCCCCACTGAAAGAACCCGCATTCAGGAAAACACGCATACACTGTGCCGGCCAAACGGTAATGTGCCTCCTGGCACCATCGACCTGCAGCCCCCAGTCTGCAACCCCCCTCCCCCAGGAAAGAGCGCGGGTCCCTGCCTAGCCCCACGGGGACTCCAACCCCGGGCTAGAAACCCAGTTCTGGGCTATGGGGAAGGACTTAATGGCCAGGCATTGGGCAATGAAAGACCGCGGCTGGTTCTTTCGCAAGCCCGCGGCCTCCAGCACGGGCCGGGACAGACGCAGCCTTGCCCGGTGCCCCGAATCAGGACTCCTGTCTAAGGTAAGAGGCAGCTCAGGACCATTCGGGAGCCCATCAGCTCCCACAGCTCACCAGTGTCTGACCCCGCAGACGCTTGGCCATGGGCTCCATCAGCAGGGGGGGGCTGGGCAAAGAGGCGGGAGCCACCCTCCTCTAGGCAGACGGTCATCCCTGAGCTGCAATCTCACAGGACTCACCAGCTTCTCCCTTACCCTGAAGCCACCAAGTGGCCACCACGCCCAGCACTTCTCTCTTTACAGCTTTCCAGGACCACCTCCACCTTCCCACCCCCAGAAACACAGCTCCGGACTCGTCTCCTTACCAACATGGGTGACCACCGAATCCCCCACTAGCTGTGTGTGATCCCGAGGGAAGGGTCACATTCTGGTCATGGCTGCTAACCATTAAGAACCACTACAGACTGAATGTCCCACCCCGACCCCTACTGGTCCCTGTGGTCAATTCACATGTTGAGAGCCTAGTGCCCTAGGTAACGGTATGAGGTGGGGCTTTTGAGAAGTGACTGGGTCATAAGGGCAGCCCTCATGAATGGGATTAGTGCCTCTGTTAAAGGCCTCGTTCCCTATCCCTTCCGCCCTGTGAGAACACAGCACGGTGCGCGCAACCAGAACCCAGAAGAGGGCTTTCACCAGAACCCAGCCATGCTAGCAACCTGATCTTGGACTCCCAGCCTCCAGAAATAAATTTCTGTTGTTTAGAAGCCACCTGGTCTGTGGTCTTTTGTTACAGCAGCCCACCCCCTAGAGCAACCATGTCTACGCTTCTGGAAATAATCATGGCCTGGCTCAGAAGACTAGGCCCCTCCCTCCCGGTCCTCCAGTTCCCTGCGTCTCTCCTGCAGGGAGAGAATCACGTGATTTCCAAAGGGCTTTCCGGTTTCCTCTGGCATCCTCTGGCATCCTCTGGCCTCGGTGGCTTGGCTTTGCCAGCGCAGAAACAGCTCAGTCTGGCCGGGGTTGGAAGGGGTAGGGCCCAGAAGAGGCAGAAATGGCTGCTCACAATCAGAGGACGCACACGCATGGGCTACACCTTTGAAAAGGGCCGGTTGGGGGGGGGGGTGCGGTTAGTGAGCGCGCCTGGGGAGATCCAGCAAGGAGCAGCAGTGGGAAGATGTGGGACCACCAGGGCAAGAAACAGGAGTCTGGCCCCTGGCTAAGTCGCCCACCACCACTTAACAGGGGGCTTCGTTTGCCTCTTGGTCCGCGCGAGCAAGCGATCTGCCTGCTGGGCTGGGTTTCGAGCTCGGGGGAGCTAACAGCACTCCGGGTCCTGGGATGTCCCCCTCGCGATGGGGGCTGAGCCACAGCGCACCCTCCCCAGCCCTCCCGGTACTGCGGACCCAGCCGAGCAAAAGGAGCGGAGATGGCTCCGCCCACATCGCCCGCCTCCCCCGGCTGCGGGACGAGAGCAAGAAACCCAGACTGGACCAGACGACTGCACGGGGAGGCTTTATGCGAACTTCTGTGGATGCGTAGAGCGGTCGCAGGCCGCCTGCCCACCAGGCCCCGCCTGTCAGGGCCCCGCCGCTCAGCACTTGCCGTAGACGGCCGCACTGCCCCGCTCCTCGAACTCTTCCTTGCTGACCCAGAGCTGCTGGAAGGCCTGCAGGGAGGCCAGGATGGAGCCGCCGGTCCACACGGAGGTCTTCCGCTCCGCAGCAGCAGACACCGCAGGGCTGGCCCCGGGGCAGAGGAGGCTCAGCTCCCTCTGGAAGCGCTCGGGGAAGCCATCCAGCATGGTGCAGCCACCGCACAGCAGCACGTTGGCCGCCATCTCCTCCTCGAAGCCCGCCTCCTGGCAGCGCTCCAGGCAGGCGGCCGCGAGCGCGGGGAGGCCCGGCTGGTTGCTGCCCACCAGGGTGGGCTTGAAGAGCATCTCGGCGCACTGGAAGCGCTCCCGGCCAATGGTGATGAGCTTGCCGTCGGGGAGCTCGTAGTCCACGCGCATCTCCTCCAGGCACAGGCCGAGCTCCTGCTCGGGCAGGAGTGCCGAGTAGCAGCACTTCTTCTTGATGTGCTCGATGATGTGCAGGTGGTCGTCCGTGAACTTGTGGCCGGCCTCGTTGAGCAGCTGCAGCAGGTAGTTGGTGAGGTCGCTCCCAGCGTAGTCGGCTCGGCCCGTCAGGCCCGGCAGCACGTCGCCCTCCGAGATGGGCACCACATGCGAGACGCCGTGCCCGCTCTCCACCACCAGGCCCGAGGTCTTGCCGTAGGAGTAGATGGACAGCAGCGACTGGGACGTCACATGCATGGCAGGGATGCCAAAGGTCTCGAACATGAGCTCCGCGTACTTCTCCCGGTTGCTGCTGGGGCTGAGGGGGGGGTCCGAGACCAGCACCGCATGCTCCTCGGGGAGGATCTTCATGGCTGTGTGGAAGACGTACTCCCAGATGCTCTGGACGCAGTCCCAGTCCACCACGATGCCGTACTTGAGCGGGTTCACCAGCTTCAGGGGCGCCTCCGTGTTGAGCAGCTCGTGGCCCACGTAGGTCTCCTTGCGAGTGTCACCAGCATCCGCCGCCTCAGAGCAGTGCTTGCCCACAGTGGAGGAGATGAAGTAGGTGGGCCTCGGCTCGCCCGCGTAGCCACACTTACAGTACTGGGAGCCCAGGTCGATGATGAGGGCCTTGATCTTGCGCACCTTCCTGGGCTTCATCTTCAGCTGAGCTGCCGAACACGTGTCCCGGATGCCAGCATCGGGACCTGGCAGTGTTCCTGCCTCTCCGGGGTCACCCTGAGCCGTGCCCAGAGGCATGGGGCTAGGGCTGCTCCTCGTTGCCATCTTCCTTCTTGGCTCACCTTTCTCACATCCACATCCTAGAGCTCCGTGGGGAGAAATAAGACGGTCCCCCTCCAGCAGTGCCTCGGCAACCCCTCAGGATTGTGATGTCACTGACGGCTGGTCCATTCTGGCAGCCCCGGGGAGGGCTTGGCCTTGGCAGGCCCTTGATCTGCCACCCCCACCGCCATCCACCTCACTCGACTTTGCTCCAAGACAGAGCAGGCGGCCAGCATTTTCAGAAATCCAAGCACACTGGGGTCTCGGGTTTCCAGCTACCCGCCCCTTACACCCCTGCTTCTATTGCCCTGTCCACTGACCGGACAGCTTTTCTTCATCTGCTGCTTGACTGAGAGGGTGAGAAAGATCTGAGCCCCTACAGGAAGCCAGGCACTGTACCGGGAACCTCACATATGTTACTCCCCAGAATCCTGAGACGTATAGGCAGAGCCGAGGAAATGAAGGCTCGGAATTCAGACGATTTGCTCAGGAGCAAACAGTTCCTGAAATGTTTGTCTTTTCACTCAAGTTCATTCAACTCCAGTGCACCAGGTCTTCGAGCGTGAGGGCTCCAACAGTGCCCTCATCCCTTCATTCAACATTTCCTGGGGCTGGTGGCAGTCCAGCCCAGGGCAGCTTGCCAGCAATAGACCAGAAGGCTGGCCACAGCAGTGTCCCGCCTGGGTGGGAAGGAGACCGAATGAATGCAGACGAATTTGTAGGTGGAAGGCTATTGGGAGAACAAAGGTGCATGAGGAAGGAGTGATTACTAGAGGGAAGGAGTCAGCAGGTTCTTCAGAGAGGTGACCCTAAGGCAACTACTAAAGGGTATGTAGGGGGGCGCCTGGGTGGCTCAGTCGTTAAGCGTCTGCCTTCGGCTCAGGTCATGATCTCAGGGTCCTGGGATCGAGCCCCGCATCGGGCTCCCTGCTCGGCGGGAAGCCTGCTTCTCCCTCTCCCACTCCCCCTGCCTGTGTTCCCTCTCTCGCTGTGTCTCTCTCTGTCAAATAAATAAATAAAATCTTTTTAAAAAATAAATTTAAAAAATAAAGGGTATGTGGGTAGTTGTCAAGTGGCGAGGAGGGGAAGGCATCCCAAGCAGAGAGCATAACCTGAGCAAAGCTGGGGAGGCGGGGGGAGAATGGTGGGAACTTCTAGTAGTTAAATGTTTGGGAAAATAGATGAGGCTAGAGAGTTCCTGGAGCCAACAAGGGAGGGCCTCAAACGCTCGGAGGAAGAGCTTGGGTTACATGGAGGACAGCCGGGGAACAAATGAAGACTTTAAGCAGGGGGTGGTCAGATCTGACCTAGGGAAAATTGGGAAAAGATCTGTGTTTAGCTGTGATGTAGAGGGGCAAGGCCACGGAAGACATTCTTGTAAGACGTGCAGGTGACCTAAGCCAGGCTGTGCTGGTGTGAAAGAGGAGGAGCAACACATTCTCCAGAAGTTCAGAAGGTAGAACTTGGTTGGTTTCCCAACTATCCCCCATTCAACCCAAGCTCTTACTCTAGCATTTAAGGCCTTCTCTCATTGCTCCTGTGACATCGCTCACCTCAAACACCGCATTTACATCAGGTGATCAGACTAGCTGTGGAGAGTGAGGGAGAGGGAAGGATGAATCCCTCGCCTCCGCCAAAAAAAAAAAAAAAGATGGCCTGTCGTCCAGAACAGGCCCATTCATTAGGTTTCCATAGGGCCCTCCACCCCAAACCGTCCTCCCTCAAAAAACAAAACCAAAAAACCCCCAGGTGATTCATAAGAAACCCTGTATTCTGGCATTTTCCTCACTAGATTCTCTTTCTTCCCTCCCATAGCTGCTAAAATTACGGGGGCCTGGTTCACCTTTCTTTCAAAAATCAAGGGTGGGTGGTGTTTGAGCAATAGAGGGCGCCTCTAACCTGGAGGGACCTCACCAGAGACCCTAGGGAGCCCACGAGTACCTTAGATGGCTAGTGACAAGTATGGGGGCTTGTGCATGCCAGGCACTGAAGGTTTGGGGTGCAGTGTGCCAATGGTCTCCATATTCTCCCATCATCGATACCATTAACTGTGTCCTGACCCCCGAGAGGAGAGAAGGAACATAAAGGAGGACACAGAAGCTAAGGGAAAAGGGCTTCACTTAAGAGAGAGCATCCAAGCATGCAAAATCCTGAGGTAAAGTAAAAGGAGTGAAAAGCATCCAGTGACTTTAGCCTGAAGGATGCGGCGTGGACCGAGCGTCCCTGTGCTCTTCGGCCTTACAGACAAGATGGAGCCACTGGCTTTAAGCCCACAGAGCACCTCTCCCACCCACACTGACAGAAAGGGCCAAGGAGGGGTGAGCCTGGTGGGGGTGGGGGGAGCACGGGAAACACAGCCTGGCAGGCTTTAGTGTCCTAGGGACGTGGGAAGCGCAGGTCAGGGGACAGGGTGAATAATGGTCCCCAAAAGATGTCCACATCTTTAATCCCTGGAATCTGTCAATGTAACCTTTCATGGCAAAAGGGACTTGGCAGATAGGAGTTAAGGAGTTTGAGATAGGGAGGTTAACCTGCATTATCTGGGTGGCCCTGAAGTAATCATCAGGGTCTTAATAAGAGGGGGACAGGAGAGTGAGGTCAGAGAATAGTAGGACAACAGAAGCAGAAGCCTGACGGATCTTTGAAGATGAAGGGGCCCCGAGCCAAGGAATATGTAGGCGGCCTCTAGGGAGCTGGAAAAGGCTAAAGATGATCGCCTAGAGCCTTGGGAAGGAACGCGGCCCTGCTGATAGCTTGATTGTAGCTGAGAAGGACTGTAGACTTCTGACCTCCGAATCGTAGATAATAAATTTGTGTTTGAAGCTACTGAATATGTGGTGATTTGCCACAGCGGCCACAGGAGAGGAGCAGGGGCTCTTACAGGAATCCAGGGCAATAAAAAAGTGCTAGGCAGCTGCACATCCGTCCGAATTCAAGACGAGGGTTGAGAAGGGAAAATAGGTCATTCTACATTAAGTATGCCTTTGGGTATCACATAAACATTCTTTTGAAGTGAAGTCAAACAAGCCACGTTGGCCATGAGAACCCCTACTGAACAGCAGAGGCAAGTACACCATTTTTTAGGCAGCCAGGCATAGAGAAAGCACTTTCTTCTTCTCTCACAATTCAATGCCAACTCATCCTCTACCCATCGAACCAAGAAGCTGACACTGTCTTTGAGATGACATCAGATGGTCACAAGACTGGCCTTGGTCCTTTTCTTCTCTCAACCCGCCCCCCCAAGGAGCCAAGAGCCTCCCCAGTAACCTCCTTGAAGGAGAAAGCCCCCTCACCTTGGAGTAACTGCGTCTTTTATGACAAATGTGGGACTGCCTAACAAAAAGTTGGCTCCTGGGTGCCTTGACAGGGACAGGTGTCAGCCCGTATGTGCCTAGCTTCCGAGATGGCATGTGATATGATGGCCACATGGCCTCAGAGACACGTTTTGGGTCTCACTGAGGTATGTCCACACCTCACCCCGGGGAAGAAGTCTCAGTCGGGAGAGCTTGGCTCCCGCTGGCTGGATATGCACGAGTGAGCCATGCACCTGAGAACCTCAGCGTTGTCATCAGTGCGACTCTGTCCGGTCTGATTTCATCGCCGACCCAAGGACCTGCGTGAAGGAGCGTGCATACACATACACGTCTAAAAATTCTTCTGTGGGCTGTCCGAAGGGACAAGGGAGACAGAAGTGCTTGGCACGGTCGCTCCAGCAGCAAGCAGGCCTGCCGAAATCTCAACCTGGCAGTGTCAGCTGTGCCCAAGTCTCCAGTGCCTTCTGGCCTCATGCAGAGTCAGAGCCAAAGTCCTAGCCATGGCCCAAGAGGATGGATGCGGGCTGCTCGCCATCCCCACCCCCTCCTCCCACCTCCCGTAGTCTTCCTTGCTGTCCCCACTCGGCCTCTAACTCAAGGGCCGACAAACTTTTCCTGTAAAGGGCCTGATAATCAACACTGTCAGCGTGGCGGGCCGTGCGCTCTTTGTGGCAATGACTCAACTCTGTGGTTGCCCCACAGAAGCAGCCACAGACAGTACGTCAATGAGCATGGCTGTGTTCGGATAAAGGCTGATTTACAACAACAGGCTGCGGGCCCTGGTTTGCTGACCCCTCTTCTCACTCATCGGTCACAGGCGCGCCTCCACCATCTGCACCTGCTGCTCCCGATGTACACGATACACCAATACACGCCTGGCACTGTCCCTCCCCTCCTTCAGGGCCGCACGCAAGTGTCACCCTCTCAGGACCCCTGCCCAGGCACAGAACATGGCCACCGTCCCCAAGCCCCTTCCCTGCCTGTTCTCTCTTGCCCTTACCATTTTCTGACAGCTGTTTGTTCTGGCTACTGCCTCTCTCCCCAGCCCCCACTGACTAGAGTGTAAACTCTACAAGGGCAGAGATTTTTGTCTTTTTCCCTCCATAGCTTTTTTATTCCCAGCTGCCTTGCACGTAGCAAGCACTCAATAAATAACTGATTGGTTAAATCACGTTTATTACAAAATCTAGAAGAAGGTTAAGTGACTTCCAAAACACTACCCCAAATCCACCCTAACATGGGACACAAGTTCCCAGTATCTAGAAAGCCCCGGGTCACCAGATTATGTCACAATCAGTGATGTCATCGTTGGAGAAATTCTCAAGTTGCCCTCTGAAATAAGCCTTTCAGGCCTTGAAGCCGGTGGGATTGAGGAACTTTCTGAGAGCAAAATGGCTCTTGATAGCATGTGGGCTCCCCAGGCATCAATCATCGGGGATGGGCCTGCCAAGAACGTGGGTGAACAGGCCCCCCTACAGACACACGTCCTCCAGACTGCCTCCTTAAAAGATGGACCAGCGAAGCGGGCAGTGTGGGTCCGCTGTAACCGTTCAGAGCCAGAAGAACCTACTCAATCAACGATGGTCAAGAAACCCAAGCAAGAGGTGACCAAAGCAGTGGTCGTGGACCTCGGCACTGGCTCCTGCAAATGTGGCTTTGCCGGGCTGCCGAAACCCACCCATACCATCTCATCAACAGTGGGCAAGCCCTACATGGAGACGGCCAAAACTGGGGACAATCGCAAGGAGACATTCGTGGGGCAGGAGCTCATTAACCCAGCGGTTCGTCTCAAGCTAATTAATCCTCTGCGACATGGCATCATCGTGGACTGGGACACAGTGCAGGATATCTGGGAATATCTCTTCCATCAAGAGATGAAGATCGCCCCAGAGGAGCACGCAGTCTTGGTTTCAGACCCACCCCTGAGCCCGCACACCAACAGAGAGAAGTACGCTGAAATGCTGTTTGAAACCTTCAGCACTCCTGCAATGCACATCGCCTACCAATCCCGCCTGTCCATGTACTCCTACGGGAGGACCTCTGGCCTGGTGGTGGAGGTCGGCCACGGCGTGTCCTATGTGGTCCCCATCTATGAGGGTTATCCTTTGCCCAGCATCACCGGACGCCTGGACTATGCGGGCTCTGACCTGACAGCCTATTTGATGGACCTGATGAATAATTCGGGGAAACACTTCACCGAGGACCAGATAGGCATTGTGGAGGACATCAAGAAGAAATGCTGCTTTGTGGCCCTGGACCCCATCGAAGAGAAGAAAGTCCCAGCCACTGAGCATACAATCCAGTACACTCTGCCTGATGGGCAGGAGATAAACCTGTGCCAGGAAAGGTTCCTCTGCTCAGAGATGTTCTTTAAGCCTTCTCTGATCAAGTCCATGCAGCTGGGGCTCCACACTCAGACCGTGTCCTGCCTTCACAAGTGTGACATTGCCCTCAAACGGGATCTCATGGGGAACATCCTGCTCTGCGGGGGGAGCACTATGCTCAGTGGTTTCCCTAACCGGATGCAGAAGGAGCTGAGCACCATGTGTCCCAATGACAACCCGCAGGTAAACGTGCTGCCCGAAAGGGACACTGCAGTGTGGACAGGTGGCTCCATCCTGGCATCGCTTCAGGGCTTCCAGCCCCTGTGGGTCCACCGCTTTGAGTACGAGGAGCACGGGCCTTTCTTCCTCTACAGAAGGTGCTTCTGAACTCTGACCAAGCATGGTTGCCATGAGGCAGCTTTGCTGGGTGAGCACCCACCCAACACATAGGGAGCTGAGTCCACAAGTTTGCTCCTGTAGTAGTAAACAATCCTCGTGTTCCCTCCACAGTGTGTTTCTCTATTTCCTGACTTAATAAGAGCAAGTTCATATATGCAGCATGTGCCAAACAAAAGTCGGGGGGTGCGTGAAACAACAAAGGCATGTATGTGTTGCTTGCTTACACGTTCTTGGGAAAAACTAGCTCTAAAGTTATTCTGTCCCTTTTTTGTATTCCCCGTTTTAGGAACTATCGCACTGTTAAATCTGCCCAGAAGGGGAGCGTGAGGAAGACAGATTACAGAGTCAGTGCTGTTAGGGCATATAGAACATTCCTTTTGACCAACAACAGGAAGTCTGCTATAACGGTTCAGTCTCCCACAAAGCAGTGGAGTACATTTCATGCTTCAGGAAGGCTTGTAAAGAGCTGACGAAGCTGTCTGATCCCTGCTTAAACTGTACTTTCTTTTAGTTCCAACAGGAGCTTATGTCTCAATGCCAGCTCTTTTATCAAGCCATCATAGTGACCGGCTGTTGAAACCTGGCATGTAATGAGCAAGGTGTATGTGTGGGTCTGAGGGGGCAACTCTTCAGCGGCTCATCACCCACTAGACTGGATTCCCCATCAACCTGTAGGATATACGGCTGGAATTTGGGATGGGCACAGGATAGAGGCTGCCAGTTCTGGGGCTAATGGTTTGCAGGAACCTGCCCTACGCTGATCATTCTAACCCAACTGAGGAGCCAGAAGGAACACTCAGTCCCTCAAGATCAGAGAAGCCCTTCCAGGGCCCAGCATGTTCTGTAGGTAGTCTTATAGGGCCAGTTTTGTAAATGGAACACAGATTTTTTTTAGTCCCCAATACATTCTCTGCCTGTCTCTAAACCTCGGCACCTGAACATTGGCAGGGAGCAGCATCAAACAGTGGAAAGAAATGGGCTTTGAACTCTGATTTAGAACCCTATTTCACTACCACCTAACTGTACGGCCTGAGTCTACTTACCTATAAAATTGAATTCAAAGGCCTACTTCACATAGCTGATGTAAAAAACAGAGATAAACACTGAAATATTAGTATCTGGCCTCTGGGAGGTGATCACAAGAGCTAACTAGAATTATCTTGTAGACTTATTTTATACAGGAGCCCCAAAGTCTTTTTTTTTTTAAGATTTATTTTAGAGAAAGAGAGAGCATAGGAGGCGGGGGAGGGGTCAAGGGGGAGGGAGAGTCTCAAGCAGGGCTTGATCTCACGACCCTGAGATCACAACCCGAGCCGAAACCAAGAGTGGGATGCTTAACCAACTACACCACCCAGGCGTCCCTCACCATGGTTCTTAGTCACATGTACACCTAAAGGTAGGCATTCAAGCACTCACAGGAGAGGTAATGGCATCTCTACCATCCCCAGGAGAAGCCCTACAGAGCCATCTTCATAGTATCCAGGTTTGCCTAAACTGCCTCGAAAGACCTAAATGCCCAACCCTGGATCCAGGCCCGGTAAGCACGGCTGACTGGCACCAGCAAGCCAGAATAGAGAAATAAAGACCCACACAGAAGGGCTTCTGAAGTTCCTATAGTTAAGCAAGGATGACTAAACCTTACTCTGAAGTATCAGAGGATCACCCAGCAGTTGGGTACATTGACTTGAGAGGGAGGTATAAGGTCTTATTCACCTCAGTTTCTGTCCAACAGTCCATGAACATTCACGGTTGGGCAGGTTAAAATTTGATTAATTCCTAACCTTTGGATCTCACTGGCAGGGTGCTAAAGCCTTTGGACCCCTCCTCAGAACAATACGTTAAAATGCATAAAATAAAATACATAGAATTACAGAGAAAGCCAATCATACAGAAACAGACTATCTTTAAATCCCCTAAGTATCTATGAACCCCAAGTCAAGGATCCCCAAAAAAGGTGAGTCTTGATGAAGGGGAAGCCTGGGAGGTGGCTCTGGAGGGAAATCTCCAGGCCACGGGAGGTCTAAATGTTCTGCTGCACTTTAAAATGAAAAAACTAAAAAAAAAAAAAACAAAAAAAAAAAAGGAAAGAAAAGAAAAAAAATACCAATATAAAGCTAAACAACTACATATCTTTTTCAAAACACTTTTATGGGAGCACCTGGGTGGCACAGTCAGGTGTCTGACTCTTGCTCAGATCATGATCTTAGGCTTGTAAGACTGGGCCTCACGTTGGGCTCCATACTTAGCGTGAAGTCTGCTGGAATTTCTCTCTTCCTCTCCCTCTCCCTGTGCGCTCTAAAATAAATCTTTAAAAAAAAACCACTTCCATGAATTCTCACTTGATCCTTACACAATTCCCCTTGTAGGATAAAAAGTCAACTTCACGGAAGAGAGAAAGAAAGAGATGAATAGTTTTAGTAAGTGCATGAAAGTCATCCTAGCCTAGGGGGCAATTTTGACCCCCCACGAGACACTTGACAATGTCTAAAAATGTTTTTGGTTATCAGAACAGGAGTGGGAGATATATAGTGCTGGCAATCTGGTGGGTAGAGGCCAGAGATATTGCTAAACATCCTACAATACACAGGGTAGCTCTCTACAACAAAGAATTATCGATATGACCCAAAATGTCTATAGTGCTAATGGGTACACAAGGCTGGAGGAAAGCAAGATTCAGTGAGATTAAATGTGTCTGTCCAGGTGTGCCTGGGTGGCTTAGTGGGTTAAGCGTCTGCCTTCAGCTCAGGTCATGATCCCAGGGTCCAGGGATCGAGCCCCACATCAGGCTCCCAGCTCAGCGGGGTATCTGCTTCTCCCTCTCCCTCTGCCCCTTCCCCCACTCGTGCTCACTCTCTCTCTCAAATAAATAAAATCTTAAAAGAAAAAGTCTCTGTCCAAGGACACTAAGATGGGTGGACCCATGGCCTTGTTCTTTCCTGTATACTAAGAGAATATCTGTTGGTCTTAAAACCCTTGGGACTTCAGAGCCAGTAAGATTAATGTGGACGTGAGGCACAGGCAAGGGCTTAGGGATCACAGAGGACGCAAGAATCAATTCAGTGTCCCCAAATGTCACCATATTAGCTTTGACTTGTCTATAGCTTCTTGGATATTAATGGTTACCTAGCTTCTTAGATGTTTATTCTCCTCACCTCAGTTACTAATAAATACAACAGACAAGAAACAATAGCCAGAAACTCTTAAGGGCTTGTTCAGGTGGTGCTTCTAGAGAAGCACAAGTTTATGGGGAGGCACAGGAAGCAGAAAAAAGCTGATTTTGTTTCCCCAACTTGTAGTAACCTTAAATTACTAAGAATCATTAGTTGTATTTACTTTTGAAAACACCTTCTTCAATTATGGCTATGAACAACCCCTGAAAGGTAAACCTGTGTGTCTACACACGTGTGTGTATATATATGTAGACATGTATGGAAAATGAATTTATTTTAAAATACGTGGCAGTACTAAAAAATTACACCAAGGTACACTCATAAAAACGTAACAAAAACATTACCTCCTGCCTCAGTTTTTTTTTAAAGTGTAAATTTAAAATGGATTGTAGGAGACAGTCCTCTGCAAGTTCCCTCTTGATGTCTGGAGCATCTGAGCAAAGCTGACTCAATGGCACCAACAAAATAACTGGGGTTTTTAGCTTACTGCAGTATGAACTTGCTTTGGGACAGAGTTCAAATCTGGTGGAAGAGTTACATATTCTTTTCCAGGACCCTGACCAAGCCTTTCGCCAAAATTAAGTATACATCACTTCCAGAAGTTTCTCCTCTTCCCATACACTGCACTTTCCCCATGAATTCTTCTGTGACTTTGCCTTCAGCCTGGAAGGTCTGCTCCAGCCTGCTCCTTCTCCAAATGAACAAAATTCCATCTTGCTCACAGGAAATAGATAGTAATTGACAGTAACATCATCTCAAGGAAATGGAACATCTATGAAAAGTCACACGAGTATCAACAGACACATTTACTTCTATTTCCAATCCATCAGGCATGGGTAACATTATCCATAGCAAGAGCACTATAATATATTAAAATGCCGTATGTTCATTTACCCAGGTCAAAGAGTAGTCACAAAGAACATTCAGCCTTTCAGTGTGGGGCACTTAATTATAGCAAATCCATCACGGGTATAAATCAAAAAGTAGATTTCTACAAGGCAGGAAATACCTTCTTTTTTTTTCCTATTATTTTGTAAAAATTTTCAGACACACAGAGAAGCTTAATTATACAAGCAAACACACCTAGATTCTATAGTTAACATTTTGCTATTTAGGGAGCAAATTTAATTACAATTCTGGGCATATCTATACTCCACGGATCAGAGGGAGTATTTTCGTTTATGTACAGTCATGAACGTCTGGTTCAGGTATTAGAGGCATGGAAGAAATTTTTAACCTTACCCAAGAATCAGCCACATAACTGTTGTCAAAATGAATTGAGCTTTTTCTAGACTCACCAAAAAGAGAAAACATTCTCATTTTTTCCAGAGAAAATAACTAAAAGACAGAAATCAGTAAAGCACCATAAAGAAAAATAAATGAAATGGCCTTGACACTGACAAAAACCTTTTAGTGAAAAGCAGCAATTACTTGGAGAAAAAAGGAATAACTTACAATTGTGCACACTGTTCACCATACCAAATGTGCACGATACTGTTTCAGAAATTCTAATCCGTTCCAGCTCTAACACTGCTAAATCCCTAGCAGAAAATTCACAGGCAGTAAAAATAGTCCCTATGGACACTAGTGATAGGAGCTCAATGCCGTTATAACTGGAAGCAGAGGACCTGGTAAGATATTATAAAATAACAGCTGTCAGCAAAGGAAAGCTTAGAATTTCAAAGGATATATTTAGCTTTTTATTCTGCTTTAGTTCAAGGTGAAGAAGTCATTTAAGTGATTAAAGTTCACCAATTGTTGGTAGCACGAATAGCCAACATCGTTTATATATAATGCTCTCCTGCCGGAACATAAAATATTTAAAAAACATTATTTTCTTTTCCTCACACTTTTGAGGTAGACGCCATGAAACATTATTCCCAATTAACTGAGGCACAAATCGATTAATTACGTGATTTGTCGAAGGTCCCAAAATGAATCAGACTGGCAGCCGGGAATGAAAGCCAATCTTCTGATTACGATAAATACCAGAAATATGCTCTCAAACAGCACTAAACAAAAGAACAGTAATTCTTACAAAATGATGCAATACCGGTTAAAGCTTAACCTTTTGCTAATTAAAATTATACCCCAAATAAGGCAGAACTGCTTGGTGTCTGCTTAGGTCCGCTGTATAGAGCTGCTCTCCACACTGCTAAGGTAGTTCATGGTCTTACTCTTCCCAGTTCCCGACAGCCAGGCCCCAAGGAGAGAGTGAAAGGAAAACCGTCAGTCACTCTAGAAGGCTCAGTTTCCACTGGGTCTTTTTGTTGATCTTTGGGGGTATAAAAAGCTCAGCATCTAGAAGAAAGGAAAGGAAAACTGTGACAGACACACTTTCTTGCTAGGGGAAGCTGAGGCAGTAACTGCGCTAAAACTAGGGACTGGACTTTGCAGCTACAAGATAACCATCAGTCGAGAGCTAAAGTTCCTGTTACCCTCGCAACCTCCAGTCAGAGCAAACACAGCCTGGAGGCCCTGCCCCAAGAACAGGGATTTCCACTTCAGGCACCTGAAGGGTAGAAGAAAAAAATGCCCACTGAGTGATTCAGAGTAGAAGAATGTTCTAGATTTCGAATGGGAGGGGATGTGGTGGTTACAAGGCCATATGTAATTATTAAATCTCATCAAACTGTACACCTAAGATCTGTACATTTCATTATCCACAAAATTTTCCTCAATTATAAGAGAAAAAAATGTGGTGGCATGTTATTTGGTAAACAGAGTTAATGAAGAGAAAATACTTTCATGATAAAAAAAATTCTACAAACACAATGATCAATAAAAATGTCCCTACTTTTAGAAAAAAGCAAATGGAGGAGAGGATGGATGGGGTAAAACTGTCACTATTAAATAAAACTCCCAGACCCTCTTTCTTTACTTTTTTTTAAAGATTTTGTTTTTGTTTCTTCTCCCAACATGGGGCTCAAACCCACAACCCCGAGATGAAGAGACACAGCTCCACCTGAGCCCTCTTTCAATCAGATTTGTGGTAGCAGAGATGTATATAGGTAGTAAAGACATGAGAAAATACGTGTATATAAAAATGTCTTTTTCTCAGCATTATTTGTAATACACTTCCAACAAAAGTATATCTATATATATGATCCATACACACACACACACACACACACACACACACACACACACGAGGCTTTTAGCAGGAAAGTAACTGTGTTGACAAACTGTATGCCAAGGCATGACATCCTTCACCTTCCCATGTCTGAATTTCACAGTATAAGAGTTATTTTTGCAAAAATACTTTGAAGGTCTTATCCACTTTTCCAAGGACTTTTCTTAATCTTTTGATAGCCAAAATCATTCCCATTTGAAGCATTTACTTTGTTATCAACTGTAACAAGCCCAACTCAGCTATGATGATTCAAGCACTTCTCTGATGATACTTTAATCCATTTTATGAAACCCTACATTTTTGCAAGACTTACAACTGATCTGCATGATACTGCATTGCAAACATGAAACAGAGAGAATGGCTATCAATCAAGTCATGGATTCCACTCGCAGGGCTGTGTGAGTATGCTTAACTACTCCCCTTACTTGGGGAGGAGCAGTTGAGGAATAGTGCTTGGGACGTTGTCAGTAGTTCATCTGCCTATTTTTAGATTATGAGAACCTCTCTTTTCCTACGCCATCTTGTAACCACAAGGACACTGGTAACACTTATGTACTCAGATAATGAGGAGCCTCAAAATACTGTCTTTAAGGCTCAGCTGGAAAATGAAAGTGCTCTTCAATAAAGCCACCAGGATACTCTAGGGAAAAATGTGACTAGACTTGACATGAAGGTCAGCATCAGGCCAATAGGGCAGAAAATGGGGCGGAAATCACAACAGAATTGCCCAGGGTACAAACTGAGCAATGACCAAGCTGCCGCAGGTCTAAATTGAATTTTTAGCATCTCAGAAATAAGTATATGTTGGGACCGATAGCAAAAGCAGCTTGTGAGCCTTCAGGAAGAAGGGTAGCTAGGAATACAATAGTTACTGTCCAGATACAAGAGCTAAACTGGATGGGAAGTAGTTCATTTATTCCTGGTAGCAACATAAGCTGTTAAACTTCAAACTTAATGTAAACCCAAAGGCTACTTCAAATGTCATCAGAATGCTAGTATAGCACAGCATTTAAGGGGGAAAAAATTCTGGAAAATGCAAATTACAGTAGTAAAGACTCCCAATTATTTTAGAACATACCACTAACTTTTGAAAGCTAAGAGGCTGCTATGCTTGATTGATCCACCTAAAGGGTAAATACTCAGGCACCAAACTGATCTATCAAAAGTTTCTAACCAAATTTAAAAAGAAAGTTTTTAGGGTTTTGAACTTTAAGGGCTACGCAATCTAATCAGGAATCATCTCCCCCACCAACAAACAAAAATTAAAACAAAATATTTTCAGTAAACTTAAATAGGAAATGCAAATAAAATGCAACATTCTTTGGATGTGCTTTCAAATTATACTGTCAATCCTGAGGATGATTATGAAAATGTCCCCAAGATGCAATCATAACTGCCAAGAGCCAAAAATGATGATTCAGAAGAATCCTTAAAATATATAGTAAGTTGGACTGTTTAGACTCAAACTCCAACTGTGATGTGCCTGTATGGACGGTGTATGTCAAGGTGACCTTTTCAAAATGTATACATCTAATGTCATGTTGGATTCCCCACCCCTCTGGTTCCCAACACTAGAAGCACTAAATCGATTTTATTAAAGACACAGTCATAAAATTGAGGGAAAACTGTAGTCAATACCTGATCTTTCCTCACACCGCTGACCTTCTCAACACTTAGAGAAAGATATTCCTTCTGCTGAGTACTGTGATAATTTGAAGAGAAAAAAATACTAACCAAGAACAGGAACTGAAGTCTTCTGGTGTTGATAAGAGGCCATGATACTATTTACAGTCGAACTGGGACCTAGAACCTAAGTAGAAAGTAGATCAGCAAAGATTACTTCATACTTCGGGTGACCGCAGATACCAGAGGCCAAGTTTCTACCAGCAGTAAATAGCATGTCATTTTCATGGTATCAAGCACAGTAATTCTCTTTTCCTTTGTGATTTTTACTTCGCCAGTTTTTCCAGTCTTGACTCAGACCTCCAAATCTCCTTTCTTCCAGAAGACAAGGTAATGATGAGGGGAAAACAAAAAAGGAAAATCTTAAGGAATATAAGCCATCCCCTGAGGGGAGGAGTACAAGAGGTTATAGAATACACAGAGCATCAATTTGCCCTCAAAAGATCTGTGGGAATTTTGATATTAAAACAAATACATGCATATATCATGGTGTAGAACGCAAACTGTGCACATGTGTTCAAGGTAAAACCAGAGCCTTCACAGGAATTCCACGTTTGTATAAGCCTCAGGGGGGACATGCCAGGCCCTCTGCTTTGTCTTCACTTGGCTCAGCATGCATACCCTCAGGGGCACCTTCTCAGCAGCAACGTGCGCTCAAAGCACTTCCATATGACTCGGGATCCAGCACACGTGCCATTACCATAATTTACCAACCAAAGCAAACACATGATTTTCTGGTCATTTTCCCCAGAAGACTCTTAAAGTTGGTGTCTCAGAAATTAATATGATCTTCAGCCATCAAAAAGAATGAAATCTTGCCATCTGCAATAACATGGGTAGAGCTAAAGTGTATTATGCTAAGGGAAATAAGTCAGAGAAAGACAAATACCGTACAATCTCACTCTTAACAGATAAACATATGGGAAGGTGGAAAAGAAAAAAAGGGAGAGGGGAAACAAGCCATGAGACTCTTATGACAGAGAACAAACTGAGGGTTGATGGAGGGAGGTAGGTGGGGGATGGGCTAGATGGGGGATGGGGATTAAAGAGGACACTTGTTGTTATGAGCACTGGGTAAATTATGTAAGTGACGAATCACTAAGTTCTACCCCAGAAAACAGATTAAGCAAAAATTAAATCAAAAAAATTAAAAATTAAAAAATATATAAAAAATTTTTTTTAAAAATTACTATGATCTGAATAGAAGAGGGTAGGGGAGAGCATGAGGAGGTATTATAACTTGCTAAGCTTCAAAACCACTACAGTTTTGAAGATGATCACATTTCTTCTAGGAAATACCTATTTTAGTAAATTCAAATATTTGTGGGGTGCTCATTCTCAACTTTTATTTTTAAGGTATGCTATATGTACCTACATCACTACCCTCTTATCTAACCTTCAGAACATTCCAGTGAAATGTACAGGGAAGTATATCCCCATTTGTAACTGAGGAAATCGAGGCCCCAGTAGAGCTGCTATGTTTCTAACCAGTGAGCTCAATACCAGTCTCTCTCCAGGCTCCAAACCCACCCTTCTCTACAGTGCTTGTGATGCTGGGACTGGGAGCCTGAGAAAAACTCCGCCTTTGTCAGCTGGCTCGTCGTTATGCAGACATCAGAGGAAGAGTGCAAGGCTGGAGGAAAAGGAATGTGCTCCTTCCTTTCACTCAACGGTTTTTTACCCTGGTAGCAGCCATTCATTCCAGTTTCCTTATTTCTCCACCCTTAGAGCTATCATGCCCCCTCAGAAGTCCCACCACCAGATGGCTGGCACCCCTTCTCAGAGGGTCAAGAACCAGCTCAGCAGGGCCCCACCTCCAAGCTTCTAAAATATAGTAAACCCAAACTCTTCCTTTGTTCCCTCATAGTTACTATCTCAGCGTTCCTTCTCTGTGTTCCCCTTTTACCTTTCAGTTCTCCAATACTTGTTCAACCAGTTCCCTGTATTAAATTCTGTTACAATAACAGCTGTGGTTGTTTTCCTTAATGGACTGTGCCTGACACACCAGCCTTTCTGAATCAAAACAGAAACTCTTTAACAATCGGCCTCAGATGTGAGAGACTGAGCAAAGTACACACAACAGATAACACATCAGAATTCTTGACAGGACACAACTGCCTTAAACATGAGCAGCAAAGCTCCTCCTAACAACAGAGTAGAAGTGACAAGTCAAATTTTCCATAAAACAAAAGAGAAAGCAATTGTCTACAAGGGTTTCTTTTTTTGTTGTTGTTAAAGATTTTATTTATTTTAGAGAGAGAGAGAGAGCATGCAAGCGGAGGGAGGGGCAGAGGGAGACGGAGATGGAGACAGAGAATCTCAAGCAGGCTCTGCTGAGCGCAGAGCCCGACGTAGGGCTCCATGCCACGACTCTGATATCATGACCTGAGCCGAAATCAAGAGTCAGATGCTTAACCAACTGAGCAACCCTGAGGCCTCTGTCTGGGTTACTTTAAAACACTCTGATACCATTCAACGTCTGAACAGGGAGGTGAGAGGCCAACTCTGGCCCTAGCTCCCCACTTGCCCACTCCAATCTCACTGAAGGCAGGGGCAACAGTCTGACTTGCCCATCTTCTTCACGACAGCTGTTTCATGCGGAAAGGAGAAATAAAAGCAAACTTAACCTAGTCCAAGGTATACTCAAATAGAAAATCTTCTTACAGACAGCTTAAACATAAGCCTAGGCTAATGTAACTATGGAATATTATGTTTTTAAGAAAAAGAAAATCTTTTGCTTTGACTTTTAAGAGTTCATGTGAACGTAAGAACCTGTGAAATGACTTTTAAAAAACGCACATTCTGTCTCTGAGGAAAACTTACAGGTGTAGCTGAATTCTGCTGGTGAGTGAGAGTCCAAATTTCTGGAAGTGACCTTTCCATCAGCTGGAGGGTATCTTCAAAGGCCTTCTGTAATTCCCTTCCTTGCTCATCAAACTCAAAGAGAAAGAGCACCTTTAAAATATGGTATACTTCCTCTAGAGAGAAGAAATTTGAGAAAGTGGTTAACTTGGGTGCCCAGCTCCATTGCTAGGATCATAACACAGTTTCTTTCCCAAGCAAAAAAATATTTAATATCACCCTACAGTTGCCATGTCCTGCATCTTCTTCTGTCTCCCCAAATGCTGGAGTAATTCAACCTATCTACTACAAAAAGAAAAAGGAACACCCTGGGGCCCAAGTAGGAAGCAGTGTCTTCATAATCCTTTTCCCTGGCTTTGATGCTAATGTCTCCCAGCAGGGCTGGGTGGGGGCCAGTGCAGGAAGGCTCCTAGGTTCCCAGCTGAGGGTGGTTCAGGAACGTGCCCTGAAATGACACTTCCTGCTGAAAGTTTCTGTCTTTCCTCAAGTTGGGAAAACTGTATCTTAATTATTTGCTAAACTCTGTGCTATCCATTTACTTTTTTTTTGTGGTAAGAATCATCAGTATTGAGAATATACCTTTCAATTTCTCAGTGCTCTGTACAACTTCACTGAGTGCCTCCAAAAGGGCCAGATCCTCCAGCGGACTCCCTTCTTTGAGGCTATGCTTCTTCCGCTCTGCTTTGCGGCGATTCTTAGATGATCGCCTGTTAGAAGACATTGGAAAGATGTTATAAAAGGGGATCTCTTTGCACTGAACAGATTAAAATGAATGTACCTGTTGGCCACAAACTTTCTGGGAACCCAGAGTCTACAGATGGTATGTATATGTGGGGGAAAATGGTAATGAGGTGCTGGGAGTGACAGCTAAAATAAATTGGGAAAGGCAAGAGTTACAGGCAGGAAATAATAAGGAAAACCCTAAGAAATAGTAGCTGGCCTTGAAATTTTAATTAAAATACAGAGTAAAATGAGGTTATATTTGATAATGACAGCTGGAACAACAGAACAACCAACTTAAATTTTATAATGAAAAACAAGTTTAAAGTAAAATTTAAATAAGGAGACACAGACATAGCACACTGAAATTTGGATATAACAAAATATATATGAATCCTGTATCTTTCCTGCTCAAAGGTCTTTAATTACGCCACCTGTCTTGTCCTAACTGTGAAAAGCCTAGTTTCTAGCTGCCTCTCTTGCAGTTTCTGATCACCCCATATAACCTCAGAAATCTCTATTCTGAATTCCTAAAGCATGATTCAGTTTATTATTTTTTTTTTTAAGATTTTATTTCTCAGAGAGAGCGAGCATGCACAGACACACACAAGTAGGGGGGACGGCAGGCAATGGGAGATGGAGAAGCAGGGAGCCCGATGCGGGGCTTGATCCCAGGACTCGGGGATCATGACCCAAGCTGAAGGCAGATGCTTAACCGACTGAGCCACCCAGGCATCCCGTCATGATTCAGTTTAAATACACAATCTTGCATTGTTTTATGCTTCCCAAGGATGACTATAGGCTCTTGTAACTCACATCTCCTTAAAAGTTTTTGGTAATATCCACTACAACTAGCATATGGGTGTTGGGACCAAATGCTACACTGTGTAAGCATGATGACTTGTTTTACGTTAATAGCCTCTTCTAATCCTGACTTTGAACTGAAGATGCCTGATACTTTTTTTATAATCTTTTAATTTTTTCAGCACCCATACAATCCAGTCACCTAATATTTGTTAAATGAATAAAATCAGATGTCATAAAAATTGAGTACCAGTGTAAGGGCCTCGTGGGCACAAACACACAGTCCATGAAGCTGCAGCAGAAAAACATTTCAACACCAAGTCTAATTTCTTAGATACGTGGGGAAAGCCCTTGCACACCAAATCCTGGCCTTGAGCTCTGTTCTCTCTCTCCCCTGCACTGTCCTGATGAGAAACTGACCCCCTTACTTGCACTTTCTCCATATGCCTAGGGCCTGGCCAATGTGCTGAATAAACATGATACATACGCTGATATCCTGGAGTTGCTATGGGAATATTTGTCGCTCATGACACTGCTAGTTTCAGAGAAGAGGTCTGACTCTTGACCCTGGGGCACCTCATCATCTAGAAAAGAAGAACCAGACACAGAATGAAAACTCCCTGCTGATGTAGGTTTACCTTCGGTAGGGTAAGTGGACTAGAGTTAACCAGGGCATATCTGACGATGGATGAAAGTTATTATAAAGTAGATCTCAAAGTGAAATGAGATAATATTAAATACAGTTATTCCTACCATACACCAGCGCACCAGTACCAAGCTTATTTTTTCTTTTCTCTCCTTTCTGAAAGCAAAGGAACCTTTGGAGGCAAGGAGGCTCATTTTGCTCTGCTTGGTGGGGGTGCAGGGAATGTGTGGCAGAGCTCTTCCCATTCATGCTTGGTCCTGCCCCTAGCCCTCCCCAACACGCACAAACACAGACATACACAGCCCCTAAGGGGTTTCACAGAGGCCTTAGATGTCCCCCAGCATGGTAATCACAGTGCAGGAGGCACAATAAGCAGCTAAGACAAAGTGTGATGTGTCCCCACCATGCCCAAGCGTCCATGTCTCCATGCAGACACTCACCCAGATTCACCTGCTGTGCCTGCTCCTTGAGCTCTCGAACCACCAATAAACGCTTTTTATGGCGACTGAATGTGGCTATCTGAGAGTCCAGAAGTGCCATATAATTCTTCTGGGCTGGAGGTGCAGATGGAAAATAATTCGAGCAAGATGTTTAAGTAAAGAGAAAAACTCGATAAAGGCAGTGAGGGAGTAAGAATTTAACAAAAAGAAACAGGTTACTAGGTTTTCCAAGCAAGATTTTTTTCCTTAATGAGAATTAACCTACATTGTTTTAAGAGAACGAACTACATGTTGAAATTTCAGATTTCAGAGTGCATTAACATCATCCTAGAACATTCTCTAGCACTAAATTAGTAACATCACCTGAACAAAGACTAGGTACCCAAGAGCAGACCAGCAAAGAAAAGGAGTATACAAGGAAGCTGTTAACAAAAACAGGACAGTCACTGAGATGCTTCTGAAACATAGGTATTAGGCCTATGCAGATGAACAGTCAGCATTTTTCTAGGTGCTCATTAGGGGAGAAAATCCAAGCAAGAGATGGCTAGATGGATGCTAGATGGTCAGGATGGATGTTTTTAGTAACCAGTTAAGGGTACCTAGGTGAATGATATGAAAAGAATCCTCCCATGGTGTTAATGAGGATGGGGGAGGGGGATGCAGGCAGGGTAAGCATGTGAGTACGTGTACACATCACAAAGGCCAGATCTTACTCACAGGGTAGACTGTGCTAAAAAAGGCAGAGCTTAAAACCAACCCCCCACTGCTGGAAATCTCTGTAAGCCAAACTGATATCCTTCTCTTCCACTTTGCTTTTAAGGAGTCATAGTTATCACCCAAGTGTTCCAGAACTGGTAAAACTCACCTGGTTCAATATAAAAATATACCCTCCACTTAGATTTACCAACTGTAAACATTTTGCTTCCTGTTTCTCTCCATACACACACACAACTATTATTTTGTGGAAGCTTTTGAGAGTAGGTTGCAGATATGATCCTTCCCTCTTAAATACTTCAGAACATCTCTCTTAAGAATAAGGACATAGGGGCGCCTGGGTGGCTCGGTCGTTGGGCATCTGCCTTTGGCTCAGGTCGTGGTCCCAGGGTCCTGGGATTGAGCCCCGCATCGGGGTCCCTGCTCTGAGGGAAGCTTGCTTCTTCCTCTCCCACTCCCCCTGCTTGTGTTCCCTCTCTCACCGTGTCTCTCTCTGTCAAATAAATAAATGAAATCTTAAAAAAAAAAAAAAGAGTAAGGACATTATTATGATCTCATGGGTTGTGGGATTGAGCTCCGTGTCAGGCTCTGCACTCAGCAGTGAGCCTGCTTAAGATTTTCTCCCTCTGCCCCTTTCCGGACTCTCTAATAAATAAATAAATCTTCAAAAAAAAAAAAAAAGAATAGGACATTATCTAACATAAGCACAATACAACTATTAAATGCAAGAAATCAGCCACTGACAAAATACTGTATTATCTAACACCTAGTTCATATTCAAGTTTACCAACTACTCCCAAATACAAAGACTTTTTTTTTTAAAAGATTTTATTTATTTGACACAGAGAGAGAGAGAGAGAGTGCGCACAAGCATGGGGAGCAGGAGAGGGAGAAGCAAACTCCCCGCTGAGCTGGGAGCCCAATGCTAGGCTCAATCCCAGAACCCTGAGATCATGACCTGAGCCGAAGGCAGACACTTAACCAACTGAGCCACCCAGGCAGGCACCCCTACAAATATAAAGATTCTTAACCATATCTTATCACGTATTTTTAACATTCAAGTATTTTATATACTACCATTTGACAGTTTAGCATATTTAAAAAATCCTGGTCAGAATTAAGTATTACACTCAGTGAAGAACTCTGATCAACTCTATGTAACACATGATTCAAGGATGTAATAACAGGGAGTATTCTTCTCTCTCACTTCCCCACCTCTACACTTCCAAATGTAGAATTCTGAGATGTAACCCTTACCTTCTAAAATGGAAGGCTTTATGTTGGTTTCTATTATATCTGGTCTGTTATATTTGTATACCTAAAAGGAAAAAGACAGTAATTTTAGGCAAGAAAACTGCAAGTCACTGTAGAATTAAGACACTTGGAAGGAAATGGATGACTTTCAGAGGTCACCAGGTTATTTTCAAGAGGGGCAGGCCTCTACAAGCTAATGAACATTCAACTCATTTCAGTTAAAACCAGTAATATTTCACATTTACAAAACGGACTAATTCCAAACATCAAGAGTAAATTTTTTAAATGGTTTTAAAAATACTGCTTATCCTTAGGCCAGGAACCTAAACTATTTTGACTTGGTTTCGCTAGCCTCAGAAGACAAGGGATTCCCGTTGACCCTGTCCCCCCTGCACTCTCGCTCTGCTGAGCACCTAACACAGGCAGGATTTTAAAAGTTCTCCTACCAGTCTCAGAGCTTCTTCCCAGGCAGCTCCTTCTAATAATAAGAGCACAGCTTCTTCGTAATCCTGACAAGGAAACATCAAGGAAGATAACAGGTAAACAGAACAAGCGTGTCAGACGCCACCATGACCAACTGCAAGGCTGCCTCAGAGTGGCCTCTCCTCCCGCCTTTCCCTTACGGTCCCAGTCCCTAGAATCACGTCTGGCCTCCAGTCCCTGCTCAGTAAACAGTGATGCAGAAGACAATGGGTGCGGTGGGGGGAAGGTACACATTCTGGAAATAACCACAGAACACATGGCATCATCTCCCTGCGGCCCTGAGCATCGAAACCCCCAGAGAGGCCTGACAGAAATGCCAACCGCCTCAGGTACACCACCCAGTTCGATTCGACAGATTTAGGGGCTTTTAAACTTTTCTTTTTGCTCTTTAATGTTTTTTTTTTTCCCCTCCAACTTTTATTTTGAAACACTTCAAACCTACAGAAAACTGAGAGATGAGGGTAATAAACACCTGCATATCCTAAGTCTTCAAGCATTTTTGATATTTGTAGTCTTACCAGTAAAAATGTTTGAGCATGTACCGCAGTATGTAATTACTTAATGTACTCATAAAGCATATAAAACAAAGCATTTTTATAGGTCCATTTCGTGTTTATCTCTTAATACTCAAGTACAGTTGACATACAATGTTATTAAATCAGCTTCAGGCTTACAACACAGTGATCGGACAGCTCCGTACATTACTCAGTGCTCCCCACGGTGAGTACAGTCCTGAGAATCTGTCATCACACAACATGATTCCAGAATTACTGACCATTTTTTTTTACTGTCTAGTCCAGTGGCTGTACTTTTCATTTCCATGACTTATTTATTTTATAACTAGAAGTTTGTGAAACTGGAAATAAGTGAAAAAAAACACTTTTTTTTTTTTAAAGGGGAGGCAGAGAGCTGAAACCAAGAGTCGACACTTAACCGACTGTGCCAGGCGCCCCTGTATTTCACCATTTTAAAATGTGTTTTGTGGGGCACCTGGGTGGCTCAGTCAGTTAAACGTCTGAGTTTTGTTTCGGCTCAGGTCATGATCTCAGGGTCATGAGATCGAGCCCCATGTCAGGCTCTGCGCTCAGTGCGGAGTCTGCTTAAGATTCTCTCTTTCTTTCCCTCTCCCTCCCTACCTCCTTGCTACTCTCTCTCCCTCCCTCTCAAATAAATAAATAAATCTTTAAAAAGAAAAAGGTGAGATACATAAAACAACTGGCTGCGTTTCATCGAGTAGTCACGGTGATAAAAAGAAGGGGGGATAGGCATGCATTAGATTAAGAGAGATTTAAGAGACATAAGATACAAAATGCAACACATGACCCTAGACTGGAACCTATTTTGGATCAACCTACTGTAAACAATTCTGGAACCACTGAGGGAACTTGAATTTTAATTATTACATAAATTAAAATGTATTAACATGAAAAGACAAAGATCATAAACAAATAAAGCAAATTTAAAAACAGCACAGTGTAATTTCATTTGGGTTAAAAATGCATGCATGTGTGTGTGTGTGTGTGTGTGTGTGTGTGTGTGTGTACAGAGAAAGAGCACCGTATGAAGAATTAGAAATAGAAGGGAATAGTAGCAAACTCTTGAGTGGTAGGAATGACATGCTTTATTTTCTTGTTAATTACTTTCAGCATTTTAAATAATCTACAATACATACATACTACTTTAAGTTACTTTTAATTAAAAATATTAAATAAAAGTAAGCATTTTCTTCCCAGACCCCAGTGCATATGCCCCACTAACAGGCCCATACCACAGGTCCATGAAGGTACATAGGTATGTGCTGTTTGACCCGCAGAGAAAGAAAGGGGAGGGGGGTGTTTTACCAAGGTGACAATCACATGACATACAAGCACTCTGAAGTGTACAATTTGTGGCATTTTCTGTGTTCACAAACCTTTTTTAAAATCACCTGATAAAACACTCCCATTTCTCCACTCCCTTCCTCCTCTGGTGACCTCTGATATACCCCTTCTCTGGGTTTGCCTACTCAGGACATATCATACAACAGAAACCATACAATAGGTGACCTTTTGTGTCTGGCTTCTTTCACTAAGCATAATGTCTTCAAGATTTATCCAAGTTGTAGCATGTATCAGTTCTTTGTTCCATTTTTTTAAATTAATTTTTTCGATTATAGTAAAATGCACATAACATAAAATTTACCATTTTAACCATTTTTTTTTACTGTCTAGTCCAGTGGCATTAAGTAAATTCACACTGTCGTGAAACCATCACCACCATCCGTCTCCAGAACATTTTCCACCTTACAAAACTGAAACTCTATACCCGTAAAACAATAAGTTCTCATGTTCCTCTCCTTCAGCCTCTGGCAACCACCATTCTACTTCCTGTCTCTATGATTCTAACCACTCTAGGTACCTCATATAAGTAGAATCCTACCATACTAGTCCTTTTATATCTGGTTTATTTCACTTTTACATCAACATGGATGGGACTGGAGGAGATTATGCTAAGTGAAATAAGTCAAGCAGAGAAAGTCAATTATATGGTTTCACTTATTTGTGGAACATAAAGAATAGCATGGAGGACATTAGGACAAGGAAGGGAAAAATGGAGGGGCAGAATTGGAGGTAGAGATGAACCATGAGAGACTATGGACTCTGAGAAACAAACAGGGGTTTAGAGGGGACGGGGGAGGGGGGATTGGTTAGCCCGGTGATGGGTATTAAGGAGGGCACGTACTGCATGGAGCACTGGGTGTTATATGAAAACAATGGATCGTGGATCACCACATCAAAAACCAATGATGTATTGTATGGTGACTAACATAACATAATAAAATTAAAAAAAAAAAAACATTGAAGCATCCATCTGTTTTACATTCCTTTTTATGACTGAATAATATTCTTCTGTGTGTGTACAAATGCTGTGTGTGTGTGTCTGTATCTGACGATTTATCCATTCATCTCTCATTGATGGACATCTGTGTTGGTTCTTCCTTTTGGTTATCATAAATAATGCTGTTATAAACATTTGCATACAGGTTTCTTTGCGGACATGTTTCCATTTCTCCTGAGTAGATACTTAGGAGTGGAACTGTTGGGTAATATGTTTACATTGAATTTTTTTTTTAAGATCTTATTTATTCATTTGAGATAGAGCGAGCACAAGCAGGGAGAAAGGCAGAGGGAGAGGGAGAAGCAGGCTTCCTGCTCAGCAGGGAGCCCGATGCGGGGCTCCATCCCAGGACCCTGGGATCATGACCTGAGCCGAAGTCAGATGCTTAACTGACTGAGCCACCCAGGCACCCCATATGTTGGACTTTTTAAGGAACCATCAAACTGTTTCCCATAGGGGCTGTGCCATTTTACATTCACAGCAGCAATGTACGAGGGTTCTTATTTCTCCACATCCTTGCCAATTTTTCATTTTTTTTTTTATTAAAGCTATTCTAGTGGGTACTGTGGTTTTGATTTGCATTTCTTTAATGAACAATGAAGCTAAACAACTTTTCATGTGCTTGTTGGCCATTTTTATGTTTTCTTTTTTTTTTTTTAAGATTTTTTATCTATTTATTTGACAGAGAGCACAAGCAGGGGGAGTGGTAGGCAGAGGCAGAGGGAGAAGCAGGCTCTCCGTTGAGCAGGGAGGCCAATGTGGGGCTTGATCCCAGGACCCTGGGATCATGGCCTGAGCCAAAGGCCGACGCTTAACCAACTGAGCCACCCAGGCGCCCCCATTTGTATGTTTTCTTGAGAGAAATAGCTATTCAAGTCTTTTGGCCATTTTAAAAATGGGTTGTTTTGTCTTTTTGTTGCTAAGTTGTAAAATTTCTTCACATATTCTGGATATAACAAGAAAACTATAAACCAGTATCGCTCATGGACAAATACAAAAATCCTCAAGAAAATTTTAGCAAACTGAATCCACCAATAATGAAAAAGGGTAATACATTATGACCAAGATGGGTTTAACCTAAGGAATGCAAGATTGGTTTAACATTCAAAGATCAATGTAATTCATCCTAGCACTGGTCTAAAACAGAATACCTTAGTTGAAAATGCATTTGACAAAATCCAATACCTCTTCATGATAAAAACTCTGAGAACCAAGAATAGAAAGGAATTTCCTCAACCCAAGAGGGCAAGGATTGGCAATTTTTTTCTGTAAAAGGCTAGATAGCAAATATTTTAGGTTTTGTGGTCAGACCATCTCTGTCACAACTCCTCAACTCTGAGGTTGTAGGTACAAAAACAACCACAGAATATATGTAAACAAATAGGTGTGGCTATGTTCCAGTAAAACTTTCTACAGATGGCCAGCTAGATTTGGCCCATAGACTATAGTTTCCCAACTCTAATGGCCCTACCAGGTTCTCACATCTATTAAAAAAAACAATAGCATGGGGCACTGGGTGGCTCAGTCAGTTAAGTGTCTGCCTTCAGCTCAGGTCATGATCCCAGGGTCCTGGGATCGAGCCCCACATCTGGCTCCCTGCTGAGCAAGAAGCCTACTTCTCCCTCTCCCCCGTGCGCATGCTCTCTCTATCTCTCTCTCTCTCTCAAATAAATAAAATCTTAAAAAAAAAAAAAAAAAGCAAACATCACACTTAATGGTGGAAGAGTGAATTTCCACCCTAATATCAGGAAAAAGACAAGGATGTCCACCAACCCTTACCATTTCTGTTCAACATTATATTGGAAAGTCCTAGCTAATACAGTAAGACTACAAAAAAATATAAAGGCATACCAATTGAAAAGATATAAAACAGTCTTTAGTCACAGAAGCCATGCTCATTAATATAGAAAATCCTAGAGAATTTACCCCCAACACTCCTAGAACTACTAAATAAGTTCACAGCAAGGTTGTAGGATATAAGGCCAACATACGAACAAAACTGTATTTCTACTTACTAGCAATGAAAAATTGGAAGTGAAAAACAAAAAAATACTAGTCAAGTCTTAACATGACCCCAGCTCTGACCAACACCTTGGCTGCAGTCCTGTGAACGACCCTGAGCCAGAGACCCTAACTAAGCCCTGCCCAGATTCTTGACCCACAGAAACAAATAGGTGTTTTTCATTTGAAGCTAAGTTTTGAGGTAATTTGTTATGTATCTGTAGATAAGTAATTCATCCAGTGTACATGAGTACAGGAGCAAAAGAGGTACTCACACATCACTGGTGGGAACACAAAACGATAGAGCCGCCGCCTCCTTATTAAGTTACGCATCCCACTTACCACGTGACCAGCATTCCCACTCACAGGTATCTATCCAAGTGAAATGCAAGGATCTGTCCTCACAAAGACGTACTGAACCAGTTTATAGCTGCTTTATTCTAACCTTAAACTGAAAACAATCCAAATGTACATCAACTTGTGGACAGATCCACAAATCGTGACCTATTCATCAAACAAAATGCCACTGAGCAAAATAAAAAGGAATACAAAGATACACAATATGACATGGATGAATCGCAAAAGCATTATATGACTTCCAGTTTCCAGTCCAACACGCAAGGAACTTGGAAGACATCCCTCCATTGTAACAAGTAGAAAGCTGAGCAGACTCTCCTTTGATCCACTGGAGAACTGAGGTCATAGGGCAAAATGTTGCCCCCAAGACTGGAGAGACAGACAGGCAGACACAGAGAGCTACAACTTACCAGAACAGGGCAGAGACCCACAAGTAGAGATCTCTACCAGAACCAGTACTGGGGTAGGAAAATCTAAACTGTAAGTGACCAGTGGCTGAAGGATCACTGTGGACAAGGTTAGAGCTGAAAACTCTACAGACGTCCAGACTTAGGGAGCTCCTACACTTTTGTGAGTTTTTACCTCCTTGAGCCCTACCAGGTTCTCACAGTATCAGATGAAAATCTGCTTAGGACAAGAAGGGAAAAGTTGTCATTTTGAAAATGCCCAGAGCATGCTGCTCTTAACAAGGCCTGCAGTCAAGAGAAACAATTTTGCCAACGCCTAACTAAACTTGGTTTGACCAGGGCCTAATTAATGTGAGGGAAGAGAAATACCCAACTCCAGCTCCCCTGGCCTTCCTGTCCTACCTAAGAAGTGAAAAATCTGAGACGCACTGGTGAAATTCAAGGTCCAGGGACACAGGCTCACTAAAAGACTGAGACTTAATCATATGCCTGTAGAACGCTTCTCCTCTCCCCACACCTTATCACCACATCACTAAAGACCTCTTTATAGAATTTCCTTACACCCCATACTTCATGGTAGGCTTCCAACAAAAATTTGCACAAAGGACAAAAACCATTTGAAGAGCCAGAGCAAGCAACAGAATAAGACTTAGACGTGGCAGGGATATTGAAATTACAAGGCCAGGAATTTAAAATCAGTATGATTACACCTGAAACTAATATGCCACTGTGTGTGAATTTTATTCCATTTAGAAAAAGAAAAAAAAGAGGTACGATTAATGTGCTGAATGCTCTAATGGAAACAGCAGACAACATGCGGGAACAGATGGGTAATGCAAGCAGAGAGATGAAAATTCTAAGAAAAAATTTTTAAAAAAATGTTAGAAAACAAAAGCATTATGTGAGTGAAAGAAGCCAGACTAAAAAACCACATACCAGATGGTTCCATTGATATAAAATTCTAGAAAAAGCAAAACTTAATGACAAAAAGCACATCAGTGTTTGGTAAGAGCTGAGAGTAGAGGGAGAAGGCTCACTGCAAAAGGGGAAGCAGGAAACTTTTTGGGGTGTTACAAATGTTCTATTACCATGGTTGTAGTAGTGTGACATGGCCAGGAGCATTTGTCAAAACTCATCCAACTGTTAATTTAAAATTGGTAGATTTTATTATATGTAATGTATACCCAATTAAAGATATACAAATTATAAATATATAAATTAAACATATATATATGAATTAATCTTCATTTATACAGAGAAAAAAGATGGTAGCATCTGATCCATTTAATTAACCATCTTAGATGATGTATCTTTCTACTCTAGCCTTGTTATTATGCATATTTTATTCATTGATGTTTTCAGCTCAATCACCCAACGTAATTTCTTGCTAGGATCTGTCAAATTTTAGTGATCTTCTTTCACTCACCCTTATTACATGAAAGACATGCAGGTAATTTAAAAGCACAATTATGTTATACAAATGTGCCTACTAGTAACAACTGTAAAAAACACTCTCTCATCAAAGGCTAAAACTCTACAAGGCAGTAATCCCTGGTGTCAACTATGTCCTATTAGTCCATGGCCAGTGTCAGTGCATAGTTTTTGTTGTTGTTTTGTTTTTTAATTTTTAAGATTTATTTATTTTAGAGGGAAAGCAAGTGGGGAAGGGGCAGAGAGAGAGAGAGAATCTCAGGCAGACTCCCCACTGAGCCCAGAGCCTGACGCAGGGCTCAAATTCACGACCTTGAGATCATGATCTGAGACAAAATCAAGAGTTGGACACCCATGGCGCCCCATGTCAGTGCATAGTTTTATTATTTTCATAACAAATTCAACAATCGCATCAAAAGCTGGTAAAGGTACTCATCTTCATAATCTGCTGGAAAATTGGAACCCATCATACTGCCTGAGATAAAAGACACTTCCAACAGTAAGAATGGTTGTAAAAGCCAGAAAAGTATCTGAAGTTCAATCCCTTTGTTTTAGAATGGTCCTTTCTCACTGTTTCTACTTGGCAAGTTAACATAAAAAGCACAACTCCCCTGAGATTTAATTTAGTACCTTCTACCAAGGTCAAACCACTAATGCCTATTGTGGTAGAGTTCTACCTTACAGAACGTATTGTTTAGAGAACTAATTTTTTAGAAGTAAGTTAAATTTAGATTTCTAAGTCAGGTCAGCAAGAGGGAAGATCTGCAGAGCAAATACTGTCTCTGGACTTCCTAATTACCCCAAGTTCCTTTAATTTTCATGATTGGTGAGGTACAACCGGGAAGACCTTCCTTGTTGACTGAGTGGCTGAAGGGAGGAAATGAGGTTACCTGGGCATACTGTTCCAAGACTGTGGCTGCATCACTGTGCTTCCTCTGCTCAACCAGCTTTCCTGCAAAGATAATAAACACTTGACCATAGTTGGCTTGCTAAGAACAGGATCACCAAAACTCAAGTTGAAATGGTATTTGGAGGTACTTTTTTTTTTTTTTTTAAGATTTATTTATTTATTTGAGAGAAAGAGCAAGCATGCATGTGGGCACACAAGTGGCAGGGGCAAAGAGAGGGGAGAGAATCTCAAGCTGACCCCACACTGAGCACAGAGCCTAACACTCAGCTCTAACTCACAACCCTGAGACCACAACCCAAGCCCAAACCAAGAGTCAGACGCCCAACCAACTACACCACCCAGGCACCCCCGGAGGTACTTTTTAAATAAAAACAGTCCCCTACAAATTGGAGACTAAGCTCTACTGTATACGTTCAAATAGAACAGCTTTAAAACAGCATTTTCCAAAGTGTTCCCTAAGACTGTAGGATAATAAAAGGCAATACCAAAAAACCATTCTTGGGTCAAGTAAGTTTGTGAAACATTGGGCATAACAACACTCAACAGATTCCTTTGCTGATATGCTCATTAATATATCTTTATTATGTATCAAACTCTATACTTTGTGAATTTCTGTCAGGAAATAGGCAGGAATACCAGAGTCCTATCTCAAATGGCAGTTACAATCTAAATTTAGCATAGAATGTGAAATCCATGTAGAGCCAAAATTAGCCATGAAAAAAAGCTTACAAAGGCACACATATGGGCAAATGACCTAGCATCTCCAGCTCATCCATTTCTTCCTCAAATAGGAAGAGACTGCTGTTCTTTGGTTGAGCACTAAGATGAAGGTAGTCGGCTTACGGGTCATGCAGTGTCTTTAGATGCTCGAATGACTCAGCAGTGGAGATAATCATGCTTTGAGAGGCACACAGGACCTGAAGTCGACTACGGGGCTGGCAGACTCATGTCTCCCATCTCATGCAAACTCCAGCGCATATGATCCCTGACAAAAGCAGGTATAATCATCTCCATAATTTCAACAGCTATCTTTCTCTTCTTGTATAAACTGCCTAAGTTAAAGTGCACATGAAGTGACTCTGCCTTATAACTTTTCTCAACAATCTCTGACCACCACCTTCCCTACCATTTTTGCTAAACATTGGGGAGAACTGGCTGTATACCATACAGCATGACAAACAGCAAGCTAAGAGTTATAAAGAACGTAAGAGAAGATAATAGGCCCTAAGAACAGAGCTGGAAGGTATGAACTACCAAAACATAAGTTTCTAGGGTACCTGGGTGGCTCAGTTGGTTAAGCGACTGCCTTCGGCTCAGGTCATGATCCTGGAGTCCTGGGATCGAGTCCCGCATTGGGCTCCCTGCTTGGCAGGGAGTCTGCTTCTCCCTCTGACCCTCCTCCCTCTCATGCTCTCTGTCTCTCATTCTCTCTCTCTCAAATAAATAAAATCTTTAAAAAACAAAAAAAACCATAAGTTTCTAAAGCAGAAATAACAATGGAGCCAGAATAAATAACTAAAAGACCTAATATAGGGAATTCTCAAAAACTAAAGAGTTCACCATGGAAATGAAGAGGCCTTGTAGAAGAGCCTACAGACCTAATAACCAGAAATGCCAGAAAAAGAAAAGTGATAACCTCACACATTTTTATGACCCAGAGAAAAAGGAAGAATGCAAATAGCTAAGGGGGACACATACATACATTTAACAGGATTTAATTTGGGATTTTTTCAGAACCGCATTTTCTTTGAAATCAAACAATATTTTTAAAACTCTTAAAACAGCAAGGGGGGTGGGTGCCTGGGTGGCTCAGTTGGTTAAGTGACTGCCTTCGGCTCAGGTCATGTTCCTGGAGTCCCCGGATCGAGTCCCGCATCGGGTTCCCTGCTCGGCAGGGAGTCTGCTTCTCCCTCTGACCCTCCCCCTTCTCACGCTCTCTCTCAAATAAATAAATAAAATCTTTAAAAAAAAAAAAAAAAAACAGCAAGGGGAGAACATACAAGCACCGCTGAGAGGGCAGGGCGCCTATTCACCTCTTCTCCCAGGCCGTCCTTTAGCTCTCCTCCCTCTAAGGAGTCAGACTCTGATATAGGCTTGCCTCCGGTTCAGACGATCCCTAGACCGTGACACAGCTGAACTGCCTTTGCTCTCAGAATGCGTACATGTTTGGTTTTTTCTTTCACCTCATTTCTCATAAATGCTATTACGGTTCCCAACGATCTATTGTCTATACCTGAATGGCCCCACTCCAAAACTCATGTTTACCTTCTGACAGGGCACATGGCCGCACAGCTACTCTGCACTAGGATGTAAGTTTTGGCAAATGAGATGGAACACAAGGAACAGTGTAACTTCAAGGTCGCTTCCAACTTCAAGTGTTCTCCTACGGCTCTAGTTTTTTCCCCTTCCTAAGGCCTGGAATATGGGTATGGAGAAAATCCAGCTACAACCATCTGCCTGGGATGACAGAGCCACACAACAGAAGGACTTCTCAGTCCTTACGTGAGAGATACAAGCTTTCTTTATCATGCCACCGTATTTGGGGACTCTCACTGTAGCAGTTTAACCTTTACTTAAATAAACCATTCTAAATTATCTAATTAATTTTTATTAGTGAATATGAGACAGTCTCAAGGTATGCTGTCCTAAATTTACTTGCAAAATTGCCAAAGAAAGGAAGAAACAAAAAAACCTCTGGGAGAGTCCTCCCTTTAGAGGACCTAAACCACCACCCACGCTCACCTGCCAGAGTTCTGCCGAGGCCAGCCAGCTGGTCTTTGGTCAGGTCCAGCTGGGCCGCCGTGCAGACAGCTTGCCGCCAGCTACCACTAGCCAGAAAGGCATCGAGCGCTTTCTCGTGGGCGCCACAGCGGGCCAACACAAGCCCGGCTGGCTCGAAGAGGCGCTCCCGTGTCAGGTGCTCCCCGTAAGCAATGCTGATATCCTGTGGCAAGAGGAGACGGAGGCTTGGTGAGGAAGGCAACAGTCATTTCTTAACCTCCGGTGTAGGCTATCTCAGCCACTACGTTTGAAAGTCTCTTGAATTACTCAGAAATATCCCGTGGTTAATCAGTGAACTCATTCTTCCACTCAAAACCTTACTGAGGATGTGCCGTGTATTGACACAGCAGATCATTACTGAGTACTCTTAAGGGCAGTGGGACTCACATAGCGATGCAGAAAATAAAAACAGGCAAAATCCCAAACAATAACAAGAACCACCACCAAGTTCCTGCTCTTGTGGCGACAGGCTTACAAACACAGGAAGGCCTGTGACGTCGTGATAAAAGGAGAGCGACGGGAGTGCTATTTCAGAAGGCTGTGAGGAGAACCACCCATGTGAAGGGTTATGGCACAGAAATCCAGGCCGAGAGCTACAGAGAGCACCGTGGCCATCTGGCAGAAATGTGTACGGAATACACAGGACGAAATAACAAGAAGGCTGGTGTGAGTGGAGAAGAGAGCGAGCCCGGGAGAGAGGAAGAGGCCGTGAAAATGAGTGCAAAGAGGCAGCCATTGGCCAAATTCTCTATCCGCAGGCTCAACATCAGGCAGGGACACAGAGCGGAACACAAGACACAGCCCCTGCCCTTAAGCGGCCCGCGGCCGGCAGGGAAAACAAATCAGTGCGGTGGCAGGTGGTTACGTGCCGTCACTGAGGTGAGAAGGGGGATCTGGGAGCTCAGGGTGGCACCTCGCCCAGGAACAGCTTTCCGGCAGAGGAGACCAAGAGTTAAAAGAGAAGTGGGCCTAAAGGTAGGGGCAAGGAGAGGCCTGGAAGAGGCAGCCGATGCTAAGGGAGCAGGCGGGGGCCAGAGCAGAGCCGCGGGCGAACTGCAGAGGGCAAACTGCAGAGGGCAGGGAGGGTGGCGGGGATGAGTAGTGGTTACGGGCCCAGGCTCCGGGGTCAGACAGCCTGGGCTCCACATCCCAGGCCGGCGCTTCACACTCCAGTGTCTGAGGCAAGTTGTTTCCTCATCTGTTTACCCAATCAGGTTGTCATGAGAATCACAGAATACATTTAGCAGATATCTGGCATGTAAGAAGAACTAAAGAGATGTCTGTTTAAACAAACAACTGAACTGCATCCCTTTCTTCTGAACTACACGAGAAAGATCTACATGCTTCAGGACGATCAGTCATGCGACAGCAAGGCTGGGATGGAGCAAGGGGTGGACAGAAGCCGGGAACCCCAGGGAGAAGCTGCCATGGTATTCATGATGAGGAATGGGGGACAACTCCTAGCTTTCCAGCCTGGGCACTTTCTTCAGAACAATAGCAGGTCAGGGCCATTCTCCCAGATAAGAGCTCAGGACGAGGTGACTGCATTTGAAGATAAACCTTGAGGCCAAGAATGGCATTATGGACTCGGGATCCTTCCCCCTGCCAGCTAACGCACAAAGTCAGAAGAGCCTCATTTCGCACACCACTCACCTTGTACTGCGGCGAGTCTGACGGATATAACTTCAGAGCTTCCTTATACAAGTTTTTATCTTTTACTAAGTTTAAGCATTCTGGGAAGTATTCGGGTCCTGAGGAATAAGATTCATACACACACAAGTTTAAGACTTTGGAAGCGTAATGAATTTCACTTGTACCAGTGGTCCCTACACAAAATCAACAAGGGACCTTTGTAAGACCTGCAGAATCAGAGTATCAGGAGTAACAGAATCCAGGAATTCTAATTTTAGCAAAGCACCCCAGCATATGTGAGGTATGAGAAACACAGGCTGAGATCAGAGTTCCATGTAAAAGGATGCTTTATACACTAGCCCTGATAAAGGACTCTCCAACCTTCTGTCTGCTCAGCCTCCTTCATTAGAATCAGCTGGGGAGCTTATCACCTGTGCAGATACCAGAGCCCCAGCCCAGCCCAGCTCAATCAGATTCTCCAAAGCAGCTTACTAACACCCAGGTAACTTCTTATCCCCATCCTAGCTCTCTGGAGAGAACTGCACCTGCTAAAGCCAGAAACTCCAGCAGGGGACAGGGACGGGGTGAAGCAGAACAACGTGAACCGTGCTTGTCCTAGTCCGTCGCTACCATGTACACCTGTGTCCTTCTGGGAACTGTCGGTGCGCATGGCCGCTCCCTCCAGACAAGCTACATTTCCCTCGGGTGTTGGCAAACACCAGGGGAGAAGAGTGCATTATCAAACAATTTTCATTCTGAGATACTGAAATGAATTTACGAGGTGATTATTCTTAACCCAAAAAGGATCTGCTCTATTTTTTTAAGTTAGGGAGCTCCTCCAATTCATTAAAAGCCATTTGCTTTGCCTTCAGCTTTTCAGATCATATGATAAAAGAAGGTGCACATACATAACTGTTAAAATTTCCAGGAGTGGAAACTGAAATCAGTCTATATCTAAACTAACACTTTAATTTACCCTGCCTAGTTCCAAAGAAGACCTGAAGCAGAAATAAACATACTAATCCTCACACTTACCACATTTGCTGAGGTGGCCAATGGCTTTTTCATATCGTTTCAGGTATTTGTCTATGGTGAACCGCTGATAATTGGTTTCCATTTTCTTAAGTGTATTAAGAAATGGAAGATATTCTTTGGGATCCTAAAAAAAACCAAAAAACAAAAAACACCAATAGGAGATCTTTATTGCTTATGATTACATTTATTTATAACAATACAAATAACAATTACAACAATCAATAAACCCAAAGCTACATAATGTTTAAAATACATACTATATTAGTGTATTATACATATTGTATAACTATATAAAATGAAACAACATATAACCAGTTGGGTGAAATTGCTTTAACGTATAGGTGAGGTGTTGTTTTGAGAATAATGATGACGATCTCCTATGCAATTTCACAAGAGCCACTTATTTCAGAGGCTAATAAGGAAAACAAGGTCAATCTAGAAGATACTCAACAAATGCATCCAAGTTTCTCCAGAAGTGCATCACATGCCCTCCCTCTGCCAGTTTTTTTTCCCAAAAGATTTCTTTAGAGAGAAAGAGAGAACATGCATGCTCCCATGTACGTGCAAGGGGGAGGGAGAGAGAATCCCAAGCAGACTCTGTGCTGAGCGTGGAGCTGGATGTGGGACTCGATCCCAGGACCCTGAGATCATGACCTGAGCTGGAATCAAGAGTCGGATATTTAACTGACTGAGCCACCCCGGGATCCCACCCTCCAGCAAGTTTTAAAACAAAGGTAAAATTGTACTGAGTTAAAGACAAAACTCTAAGACCCTGCCAACTAAGATTTTATTAGCACTAATTGTCTGCAGCTCTGTGCCATGCCCCGGAAATTGTTTTCTTTCTAAAGAACAGATGCTCCCTGTTCTTAATACAGTTTCACTGAGCAGACAGGATAAATACACATAAGAACAATCTAGAAAAAAAAGAAAGCCCAAAGGAAAAAATAATTAAATACTCAAGCATGTAATATAGAGAACTACAGGCCAAAGTGTTCAATCAACAAACATTTAGTAAGAATTTGCTCTGTATAAAAAATACAACCAAGCCCTACCCCCAGAAGACCTACCACCTAGAAGAGGAGCTAGAATGATATGCAGGGATAGGCACTGGGTGCAGTGGAAGCACTATGTGGCCCACCTCATCCAGTCCCCACGTGGCGGGCAGGGAGGCAAGAATGGAGCACTGGCAAGAGGCTACCTTGGCCTCCTTTGCCTTAGACGAGTGATAATCAGCTTGGCGAATGGAGAGGTGGAGAGTGGTGAAGGGAAGCAGAAGTAGCGCTACCTGCAGAGGGGGTGAGGGGGTGTGGCGGCTGGCGGGGGGCGGGGTACAAAACCACTACAGGCTGAGCAAAAGGAACAATATCAAGAGACAAGCACAGACAGATACACAGAGACCACATCCTGGGGGCAGGGGCTTAAGCAATATGATGGCTTCTGAACTTTATTCTAGGGGCAATGGAGAGCCCATGAAGGATTTTAAGTAAAAGAATGAAGGATCAAAATTTTGTTTTTGGAAAGATCACTCTGGCAAGAGCAAGGAAAGGGATGACAGGATGAAACTAAGGCTGCAGAAACTAGACCAGATCAGTCTAGCCCAAACTTTCCAACTGCAGCATGCTAAGGTGGGACGAGAGGCCCCAAGCCTTCCTATTCTCCGTGTTCCCACTTTGCAGCCCCATAACAAGGAACTGGACGGGAATCTGAATCATTTGCTCTATTTCCTTTACAAGAGGAGAGTTCATTCACACATATGCCCATAATCTTACAAATAACCAAGTAACTTGATTTCACTTGTTCCACCTGGCATTCCAAACACTTTGATCAGCCCTGAACTCTGACAGAGATGGGGCTTAGAGGCAGGCGTCCGGGAAACGCCCAGCCCTGCCCCCAGGCCTGTACTCACTATATTCATGTCAGCAAGACCCAGCGCTGCTGGGGACAGGGTTTCATACTGCCATGACTGCAGAAGCAAGACCCGAAAGGCCATTAAGTAGCGACTGCACCTACCTTCTGTGACTTCTCAGCTACCATGAGGACCAAATCAAAGTCATAGGTCCCGAGAGAATGATCATATAACTCATTAACATCTACCAGAAGCAGTAGATACTTCAGGGCCTCTTCAGCACTCACAGCATCAGGAACAGGTGGAGTACTGCCTGTCAGTGTGTAAGAAAACAAAACACAACAAAGCCGTTTGGGGAAAAAACCGACGTCTCTAGCAACACAACCAAAAAGACAAAGTAAGTGATTTTCTTGACAGAACTGGATGCCACAGGACTTCTTCTGTACGTGTTTTGTAGGGCAGTGCTCAAAAGAAAGGACACAGGTCTTAAAATGGCAACCCCAAAGCCCCACACTGGGTGATGGGGCACTGATCGTGGTCAGTGAGCTCCCCAGAAGCCTGGAGGGCTGGTGACACACTGTCTGTGAACGGGTCTCTACCTTGAAGCTCGTGTACCTTCTGCAGCACAATCTCCAGCTCTGGGGCTGTTTTCTTCACATGAGAGGTGAGTATGGACAGGCAGTACCTGCGGTGGTAAGTGGAGAAGCCCAGAATGAGAAGGACGAACAAGCGGAGTAAGGACAAGAGTACACTTCGGTGACTCAAGAGATGCCAACTAATGACAGCGCACATACTTGTGGGGGTTTATGCTCTCCATGGCTGCTCTCAGAGCGTCACAGACAAGGTCTACTTTTTTCCCATCAGGATCCTTGGACGGCTGGACAGTGCTAGTGCTGGTAACTGGTGGAGGATACATGGTCTTTGTAACATCCTCTTCCCTAAGAACAAGTTATTAAGAGGTCACTTACTGCTACCAAATGATGAACATATATCCAGGCAGGCGGAGGAGGGAATAAAAATGGCTTTTGGACAACAGATTCATCATATTCACATAAGGTGAAAAATGAGGAAACAAACTGAGAAATGAAAACATTTTCATATAAGACTCGTCCAGTGATGTTATACATGTTTTATTCATATTAGCCCCAAACTGGGTACAGACAGGTGTCCAACTCCAAGGGAACAAATAAACAAATTGTAGCATATCTGCACTAGGGCACACTACTGAGGGGTAAACATGAGGGAACTAGTGATACCAGTAAAGTATCTCAAGGTAATATGCTGAGTGAGAGCAGCCTAACTTACACAGAAGAGTAAATACTATATGCTTCCACTTCAAGTTCAACAGGCAAAACTCATCTATGGTAAAAAACTCACAACAGTGGTTGCCTAGGGAGTGGGGACAGGACTGACTGACATGAGGTTTGGAGGAACTTTCTGAGGTGAAGGAAATGTTCTCTATCTCAATAGAGGTCTGGGTTACACATTGGTCAGAACTCACTGAATAGTGCACTTATGATTTATGCATTTCACCACATGTGAATCTGACCCACAGAGAATGCACTCTAGTCAGCATTCTACGAAGTGAAATACTGAGACATAAAGTGGACTGAAGGCTACAATTAACTTAAAATTTGCCTTAAAAAAGACGAATGGAGGGGCGCCTAGGTGCTCAGATGGTTAAGCGTCTGCCTTAGGCTCAGGTCATGATCCTGGGGTCCTGGGATCGAGCCCCACATCTGGCTCCTGGCTCAGCGGGGAGCCTGCTTCTCCCTCTCCCTCTGCCTCTGCCTCTCCCCCTGCTCATACTCTCTCTCTCTGTATCTCTGTCTCTAACGAATAAATAAAATCTTAAAAAAAAAAAGATGAATGATGGATGGATAGATGGTACATCGTGACAAAGCAAATATAGGAAAATACATACTAGAGAGTCTAGATGGTGGTACAGGATGCTAACTGGACAGCTTTTCTTATATGTTTAAAATGTTTTCTTAAGTTGGAAAAAAGTCATTGCAGAAAAACATACCATTTGATTTCAATTTCCTAAGACAAATAGTCTTATATATACACTTAGAAATAGTCAATTATAATTCTAAATGACATGTTTTCAAGTCTTAGTTTTAAATAGGCTGTTTTTAAAAAGAAGAGAGAAGGGCAAAAATCTATTACAGGTGGCATCTGAGAATTATAGTGATTAAAAAAATACCAAACACAAAGTTAATTCTTCTCCTTTAGCTATTTATCTGTTTGATTTCCTAAACTAGATAAATTATGGATATGATACTCAGGAATTATTCAAAATACTTACTTCAATTCTGTGAAAAACAAATTAATATGATTTACAGAATCTATCTGTCTTACGAAGGTTTCCACATTTTCAAGAAACACCTACCCAAAAAAAAAAAAGGACAAAAAATTTTAGTTCCAATCACATAGGATCAAGTCTAAGGTAAGCTAGAGTTAGTATCAGATTTAGAAAGTTACCTTAGGGTTGTGGTCATGAATCAGATTGAGATTAATTCTCAGTTTCCTCATGCATTCAAATGCTTCCTTAAACATCAGTCTGTGAAGAGGCAGAGAGAATGGATGGAAAGGTCATTTTACAAAAACTAAACTCCCTGGATCCAACACCATTATTATGATATAAACCAGTTATAATTAGATTATAGTCCAAATGCCAAACAACTACTACTGGATTTCTACTCTCAACTCACAGAATGAAAAATCAGGTACCAGATTCGCTTGCCTTCGTAAAAGACGGAACTTAGTCACCATGGCAGTCTGAGGACTATACCCCCACATACACATGACCAAAAATCATCACCGAACTTAGGTCTACTTTCTCTTTAACAAAATGCTAATAAAGACAAAGTTTCCCCAAAATAAACTGACAATGGACCATTTCCTTCACAACAGTGGCTCAGGCATTTTTGGGTCACAGGCTCCTCTGTACATCTGCCAAAAGCCTTAGGCCTTCTGCCCGAATAAATACACACAGACACAGTCTGGTGCAATTTCCCTGGGTTCACAGAGCATCTAAAACCTATATGGATCCCCTCAGGCTAGGAAACCCTGTCTTGTATGATGCGTTTCATGATTCTTTCTACTAAGAATATTTACCAGACTAGGTAATTATTAAAATCAAAGTGTAGGAGGAAAAAAAGCCTCTGAGAATCTGATTGAAGACATGTGTATTACAGGTTTTCCATACTTCTAAGTTTTAAAAACTTTAATAGAATACTTACTATCTTCACATATAAGTCATGACAACAAGCAAACTAGTCATATACATGGTTCTTACTTGTCCAGCCACTTCCGAATCTGAGCTAAAACCAGAGCTTGATGATGAACAACTTCTAAGTTTCCCCTTGGCATCTTAAATAAATCAGAACAATGTTTTTAATTAAATAGAAAAAATTTAAATACCCAGGATACACAACTTCACCTAACTCAACTCTTCACAGAGAACTACCATGATCCTGTAAAATGAGCACACTTCTAGCAGAATCTAGCTGTGCTCAGTATTTATTTTGATTTCCCAGAGAAGCTGCCCTTCCAGCCTTGCTGGGCACAGTCTGTATGAGCACTCCTTTGTATAAAGCTAATGGAGAACCTAGCAAGGAATGGCTTATAATAAACTGCTACAAATGATAAGAAGGCCTAAAATACAATCCGCAAGAATTGTTTTGTATTGACAGCCTAACGACAATCAGAAACATAGCCTGAAAAATCAGCTTACCTGTAATATAAGCTTTGTGTCCTGGGGAACAACGGTGACAATACGTGAACCCCTCTCCACCTTCCGCAGAGACTCCCCTTTAGACAGATGGCTGATGCTCAGACCTGCATGTAATGCTAAAGACACCACTGGCTAAGCCATAAGAATCACTGTCATGATAAGACACTTGCCATTAACTGAGGTCAAAACTGAACATATGATCCAAAATAGAAGAAAGCAGGGTCGCCTGGGTGGCTCAGTCAGTTAAGCATCTGCCTTCGGCTCAGGTCATGATCCCAAGGTCCTGGGATCGAGCCCCGCATGAGGCTCCCTGCTCCGCGAGGAGCCTGCTTCTCCCTCTCCTTTTGCCCCTCCCCCCCGCTTGTGCTCTCTCTCTCCAATAAATCAAATCTTAAAAAAAGATTAAAACAAAACAAAATAGAAGAAAGCAATTAACAACAACACCCCTTTGTTCTCCCACTCAACCTTAAGACTAGTAAACTTTCTCATCCCTAGAACTTGCCCTCTCTCACAGAGCCCACGCATATTCACATATATAGCTTCTCAACTGATTGAGAAAACACAGGGAGGATGCAGTGTCTCTACTTATTAGCACTATCAGTACAGTATAATCACATCAGTGAAAGATTCCCAGTTGCCACGTTAGAAGCAAAGATAGTAACTAGAGTTTTCTAGAATAACGAAAATACACACACACACACACACACACAGTGGGGGGAGGGGACACATGGAATTGAAGGAGAAATGGACACAGTTTCCTATAAACCACAAGATGGAGTATTTCAGATCTACAGTGGAGTGTGGTCATAGTGAGCAAAGGAAGATTACAAAGAAGTTAGAGCCAGTTTGTATCTGCATGGTAACCCAAGGATTGTTACATAATCCTGGAAAATTCTGTTGAATTTCACAATGTTCTGCTCCAGGAAGGACTTGGTCTGGAAGTCTTTGCTAACCCGTGAAGAACATTGAACTGAGATATTGTGTTGTGATTAGGGGCTAAGTACGTGAACTCTAAAGGATTTCTTTCTTTTTTTTTTTTTTTTTTTTAAAGATTTTATTTATTTGACAGAGAGCATAAGCAGGGGGAGCGGGAGAGGGAGAAGCAGGCTCCCCATTGAGCAGGGAGCCCGATGAGGGCTCGATCCCAGGACTCCGGGATCATGACCTGAGCTGAAGGCATCACGACCTGAGCTGAAGGCAGACGCTTAACCGACTGAGCCACCCAGGCACCCCTAAAAGAAAGGAAAAGTCTTGGACTTTTCCTTATTCTAGAAAACTCTAGTTACTATCTTTGCTTCTAACGTGGAAACTGGGAATCTTTCACTGATGTGATTATACTGTACTGATAGTGCTAATAAGTAGAGACACTGCATCTTCCCTGTGTTTTCTGAATCAGTTGAGAAGCTATATCTAGGACTCTATGATAAAAAGCCAAAGGAGGTGGTGAACTTTAAAGTCATCAAGACTTCAAAGGACAAACGATAATAGAAGAGGGACTATTTTCTACTATACTGAACACTTACTGTTAAATGAAGCATCTCTCAAGCAAAAACACTGGCAGGTATGGGAATGGGTTGTCAACAACAAAAATTCACCATATACTGCAAATGATGTAATATTCGAAGCAACCTACAACAAGGCAAAGGGGAAAGTTAGCTTTATTACTTGGAGGCAACACTGAAAAGTACCCTGCCCAAAACAAGCCTTGTTACCTCAGTGTCATTGATGAAAAAACGACACCTGTCGCTCAGACCAAGGACACATTCCTGCAAAGAAACAAAACTGAAATTACAAACAATTCTAACCAAACTGGTCAAACCTAATTTTTCTATCACATAGTTCTACTGCCCTGTGGTTTCATATCTAAGTCCATGTCAAGACTGAATACAGACACCCATCCTCATAGCTACCATCCTCTCAGTAGCCAAAACCTCAACACTCTTCCACCACACCCTGTTCATTTCCTTCATTCTATCAGAGGGGATCATCATATCTATATTATGAGCAGGGATTAGTCAGCTCTTTTGTTCTGTAACTGCTGTATCCTACCACCCACCACAATTACAGACATTCCAATATTTGATGAATGGCAACCTCCTGAACACTATTTTTGAGATTACATTTTTGCTGTCCCCAAATGGTATTTAAATAAAACTGATGATCTGTACAACATGGACTAAAAGTCTGCCAACTGCATTTTTCTATTTTTTAATTTATACCTCCAAGGAAAGGAATCAACTAACTACTACATACATGCCGGACAATCTCTTAATCCCACTTCACAGATGAAGAACTGAGGCTCCGAAATTTCTCACTGTTGCCCTGAGATTAAGTGGAGACTCAAGTCTACCTCCAAAGCCCATATTTTTTTACCTAATGCCAGCAATTCCTGGGCCACTGTTCTAAGTGGTAAAGTTTCCTGTTCACTTACCTCTCCTCCAATCATGGCCAATTCAGTCTGTGTGCATGCATAAGGAAACCGAACAGGAAATCCACTGGGGTTCTTCCATGGTTCAACAGCCAGAGAGGGTGACTCTGCAGGATTGGCAGATGAGGTTTACAAAAAGCTGGTATGCTCACTGTAAAACACTGTCACATCAAGACTTGCTGAGACACTTAACATGCAATTGGGATCACTTTCCAAATATATTTTGGAAACTCATTAAAACACTCTGGTCCATTACAGAATACACCTGCCAATTCCACTCTACAGCTTAGGGTTTTCCAGGACAGTTAAAAGACCTAACTGTCAATGTAGCATTGACAAGAAACTCTTAAGTACACATCCTCAAGAATTAAACATTTATGTAAGTCATAAACATGCTTTCCGAAAATTCTGATACTCACCCCAAAAGTACTTAAGTATCTGGCCACCAGCCAGCTGCAATGCTACTGACTTGGTCTTGGAATTGCAACACAGACTGATTATGACTCCATCCACTGTCACAGATGAACTGACAAAATTAAAAAAAGAAAAGTAGTAGCATTTCACTGATTTTGCAGAAACAGGTAAAGAAATAAACAATTTCCCTTTGGGCTGCACTGCCTATTTCAATACAATATATACATACTACATACATACACATGCACACACACACACACACATATACACACTGATAAATATTTCCAGCAGAAGGCCAAAGTAATGACCTGTCACATGACAATGTTTTCCATAATGCCAATAAGCTAGGTGTCTAAGCTGTGAGGTCATCACTCGCATTCTGGCAGCAACTTAATACAACTTATAACAACTTATTGCCTTCCTTAGACATGCATGGTATCATTTCTGTCTCCTTAAAATATATACTGTAGTAAATAAAGCAGTGAGTCTGCAGGAAAATGAGCATACTCAGTATCTCTTACTGCTATCATATTCATTCATGGAAATCTGTGGGTCTTCATTAATTGAGAAGAGGGGAATCTGTTACTGTCATATTTTTTCCTGTGTCAATGAAGAGAGTAGACGTGTCTTAAAAGTAAGTGGAAGAGGTAGCAATAAAAGCAAATGTTGCCAATGCTAGTATTTATTCAAAGAGTTTTTAGCCAATACACAAAAAAGTCAAAATGCCCCAAATTTTGTGAGGATAAATGATCTGCAAATAGGTTAAGAGAACAGACTCCAGAGTGAGACTGGCTGGGACTGGATCAAGGCTCTACCTGCATGATGCCAGGCAAGTTACTGAACCGCTCTGTGCCTTAGTGGTCTCAGCTATAACACAAGAACGCTAATAATACATACTTCAAAGTGGCAGCGTGAGAAAGAAGTGTTACCATAGAGAAAGCATTGAAAAGAGTACCTTTTACAAAACGTAAGCTGTTATAAATGTAAGGTATTAAAAGCTATAAGATGACTGAGGGACTTTATATTCCCTAAAGACATTAATATTTTATATGAACAAAACAGCCTTTTTTTGAGAAACAAAAGTCAAAGCAGAAATGTATTTTAAATGACTTCTCATTTCCTTTACAGCAAGTGAGATGATCTAGCCTTTTTTCCTGCAAGCTGATGGTAAAGAATTTCAAATTCGGAGAAGCAGAAATGTGTACAGTTTAGGTATTTCTAATGTAAATTGCTCTGCTTTTTATTATTTTTTTAATTAAGTTTTTATTTTATTTCTAGTGTAGGTATCAGTGTTGTATTAGTTTCAGGTGTATAACAGAGTGATTCAGAACTTCCAGACATCAGCCGGGGCTCATCATGACAAGTACACTCTTTAATCCCCATCACCTGTTTCACCCATCTTCACCCCTCCATTCGCTCTACTTTTTAAAAGTAAGCTCCTGGTTAACTGAGTGTTGCATATAGCTAGAACATCTCCTGTAACCATCTGGATATTCACAAAAGCTTTGTAAAAATATGAAGCACTATGAGTCAAAGATTAGGAGTTAACAACTACACTAGAATATGTTTTGTGTATACCATGAAGAAAAGTTCCTAATTTTACAGCAAGGGTTTTCAGAATTGAAATCTAACTAGGAAACCCTTAACTACAAGTGAGTATGAGGATTAATATCAGCTTATGTTTAATGTGCCAAGTTCTGACATCGAAAGTCTGAGGATTTCTCAGAGCTGTCCACGCAATGCCATCTACTGCACAACGGGGCTTGAGTTAGAGACACTACAGAAAACCGCATCCATTATCTGATACCTGTGACAAACATGCAGTCCGGAATCAAAGCAAAACTCAGGGCCAGGGAGCAGTGAAATTTTAGCAAAGAGAAACAGAGACGACTGTCTAGTAGTACATGTAGTCAAGCGCCAAACAGAACAAAGAGAAGCCAAAAGCAGCATTTTGAAGTCACCACATCCAATGAAATGCATGTACACAGACCTTATCATTGATTTTAGTAACTAACAAGGGTGACCACAGTGGCTAATTCTCTTGGGCTAACAATTACCCTGCTGGAATGTAAGTATATGCTGAATTAAAAATTGTAACACATCTTCAAAATGTTTTGCCCCATCTGTTAGTATTTGTCCTATGTTCCACCACCTCTTGATGCATTTTTAGGTCTGTATTTTGATGTGACTCAAAACTACACTTAACGCTCTTGCTAAGTGTGTTTAACAAAGCAACTACTGCCCTCAACCTTGCTCAGTAGAAGTCAAAAGAGTCCTATACCCAGAAAGACAAAAGTGTAATTCAATCGGCTTATGAGCACACAGAATGCAGGGAAGCGTCGCAATACCTAATATTGAGCTGTCCGTGCTCGTCATCCATCTCAGAAGGGGCCACAGTCAGATGGTGAATGACAGACTGTGCGCTGGACTGACTGTGACTTACAGCCAGGAAAACGTCTTCCTGAATCCAGGTGAGAAGGCTGAGCTTCAGTGGGTTTACTTCTTGACCTTCACCATTCTCAAACTGAATTCTGTTTTAAATATTGAAGAATATCCAAGACATGAATAAAGCCCTAATATCACTGAGATTTTCTTTTTTTTTTTATTCTTATGTTAATCCCCATACATGACATCATTAGTTTTAGATGAAGTGTTCCATGATTCATTGTTTGTGCATAACACCCAGTGCTCCATGCAGAATGTGCCCTCCTCAATACCCATCACCAGGCTAACCCATCCTCCCACCCCCCTCCCCTCTAGAACCCTCACTTTGTTTTTCAGAGTCTATTGTCTCTCATGGTTCGTCTACCCCTCCGATTTCCCCCCCTTCATTCTTCCCCTCCTGCTACCTCCTTCTTCTTTTTTTTTTTTTCTTTTCTTAACATATATTGCATTATTTGTTTCAGAGGTACAGATCTGAGATTCAACAGTCTTGCACAATTCACAGCGCTTACCAGATCACATACCCTCCCCAGTGTCCATCACCCAGTCACCCCATCCCTCCCACCCCACCCCCCACTCCAGCAACCCTCAGTTTGTTTCCTACAATTAAGAATTCCTCATATCAGTGAGGGCATATGATACATGTCTTTCTCTGTTTGACTTATTTCACTCAGCATAACACCCTCCAGTTCCATCCATGTCGTTGCAAATGGCAAGATCTCATTCCTTTTGATGGCTGCATAATATTCCATTGTATATATATACCACATCTTCTTTATCACTGAGATTTTCTTAAATGAAGAATGAACCACCTTGTATAGAGTCAGTTCCTAATTATTTGGAGGGACAAAACCTGAGGTAATGCCAGAATGTTCTTCTATTTAATATTTAGGTTTCTTATATTCTGAGATCTTTAGATTTGAAGAGAACACTTCAGGAAACTGACTACACAAGAAAATCACTTGCCCCAGGCCCTACAGTAACAAACCCCAGAGGTTTTCCACTGTCACCACTTATCAGCATTCAAACCAGACTCCAGCAGATATGTGGGTCTTGGCAGAGTGGGTCATTTTTAAGCATTTCACATTAAAATGACTAATTAGCTTCAGAGACGGTTTCTTTGGCCTCTAACACCTGCCTCCTGTAGCATTAACACATCAGGGGACAGCACGTTTTTGCCAACTCAGGCAGGAACCCACAATGGCTACTTCTCCTGCCTTTTAGCTTAAGTGGCAAATCCTCCGCACGCACTGAAGAAGCTGTGTCACTACCCTGATCTTCCTACTCAAACAGCTCTCCCTGGTCTCAGCCCCTCCACTGCGTTCTTCCCCACATCGGGGCATTCCCACCTCTGGTTCCCACTGACACGTCCTGTCAACCACAGCCAACACTCCCAGTCCGTCTCTGCCGGTCCTAACCTGATCTCTTCTTCAAAGATCAAGATAGGTATTCATGTCCTTCATGAAATCTCCTAAATGACTGGGAGCTATACTTCTCTCAATTTTTTAAAAATTATATACTAAATTGCTTCACGCTTCCTAGTTTGCCTTAAGTCTGTCCTCTAGTGGGTTCAATTCTGTGAAATGAAATAACCCACATAAATGTTCTTTGAAAACGGCTAAGCATTATACAGACAGCCCCCAAATCATACACAGGTTAAAAACTTATACACATTCATTGAACATAGTGCATATATTTAAGAAACATATTACTTATGAAATTCACTTATTTTACTCAGTTTACTGTCCCTATTAATTTATAAATAAATGCTCTCAGGAGGCAGAGTTCAATAATTACGAACATGTGCTTATCAAGTAGAATAAAATCAAATCCTGGATTCTCACAGAAATGGTATTAGAATTGATAATTAGCTTCAGGGTCATTTTACAATACTTATCATGTGCCTGAGGTACTCATTTATATCCAACCGTTTATAATATCCTTTCAATGGGAAAACACATTCTGATTTCCAACCTGAGAGACTCAAAACGCAGCAACCTGAAGTTGTGGAGTGTGGATGCGACAAAGACAGAGACCGCATTCAGTCAGCCATGTGTGAACAACACAGACCCCCTCATGTACGTAAGCAAACGCAGCTTGGTCCTATCATCCTCATCTCCACATTTCCCACGTGGTCTTTCCTGGAAAACCAAGGGCTGTTGGAGGAAATGGGTTCTAAGCCAGCTACCAGCCTGGCTCCATGGCCACCCACCAGCACATGGCATTCAGATGTACCGGTAACTGACTTCCACAGCAGCCTGAAAAACCTGGGCTAGGCACTGCATCTACTCCTTGTCCCACTCAGCAACAGGCACAGAACAGGAAGAGCTGGCTGAATTTAGGCCTCAATGCTGTTCCTGGAGGCCCCAGGTAATCAAGAACAACCTACTTGTATCTCTTTTCCAGATGAGGTGTTCTAAGAGAAACTTTAAATCCATTTCCACCTACAGCTCCCAGCTTCACTGTAGGGTCCACACTTGGACTATCACCTAGAACACAAAAATGCAGTTACTATCATAGTAAACTACACACATTTTCCCTGATACTAAGGGTACTGAATTCTGCACTTAGTGGGTTCTAGAAGGTAATCCACTTTAGATACAAAGCAATCAGAAACAACCACATCTCAACCTCTTTCTTAAATCTGTCTGCCTTTCAGGCTGAGAATTCAGGACGATTTGAAAACAAGGCTGCCAGTATCATGTGCCAGTATAATTTACATGTTCATAGAACTCACAAATAAAAACACATTTCAGCTTCTCCTGGACATCAGGAAAGCAACCAGCAACTGACAGAAATGGGACGGTGGAAGGACAACTGGATTAGAAGCTAGAACACCTAAGCTGAGATCCTCGTCCATTCTTGTTTAAGCAAACTGCAAACACCCTGGCATTCTCTTCCTTCGTCTATAGAACAGAAAAACACCAGATCTGATGCCGCTCCTAGGAAAGCTGTGAGATCAACTGGAAATATGTGCAAAGGCAATGAGAACTGTAAACGACGTTAAAGACCCAGTAAAATACTATGCTACTGGGGTGCCTGGGTGGCTCAGTCGTTAAGCGTCTGCCTTCAGCTCAGGTCATGATCTCAGGGTCCTGGGATCGAGCCCCGCATCAGGCTCCTGGCTCAGCGGGAAGCCTGCTTCTCCCTCTCCCCCTGCTTGTGTTTCCTCTCTCGCTGTGTCTCTCTCTGTCAAAAGATAAATAAAATCTTTAAAAAAAAAAAAAATACTATGCTACTTCCAGGGTGAATGTTATTCTTAAATCACTGACACTTTAATAAGCAAAAGGAATTGCTCTTATGAGCCACAGTGGGATTAGACCCCCTCCCATCCCAAAAAATCCCACAAATCAATTATATATCATCATGATAATGATATTAATTACAAACTTCAAAGTTTTTAGAAACACTGGAGCTAAGGCAACACCACACTATCACTTGATTTTGTGCAGGAGGGACTTGGTTCAGAACATCCTGAACCAAGTTTTTGAACATACCACATTTATAAACAGAAATCTGGTTACTGGCGTCTAGGACTGCAAGGTCATTACTCTTTTGGGGGTGTGCAGAGAACATGACTTGATTTGCAGGGTGTGGGAGCAGCAGTCGATAGGTGCACATGGGAGGTGGAACCACACTCTGTCGGAAGACTGTCACCAATACCCTGTCTGCGTAGGAGAGGGAGAGAGGAGATTAGACACATGGATGCTTAATTTGTAAAATGAAGCATCTGACAGCACAGTACCACTAACTAATAATGGGGGTAGAAAATATACAGCAATTCCTAAAAATGTTTGGTGGTTTTTTATTATAAATAAGCTTAAACACAATATACAGGGAAAATTAAGTGTCAGGGCTCTGTATCTGGCTACTGTCACCTCCAGGCCCAGAGCAGTCCAACTCCTGCGAACAAGGGCAACAAGGCCAAGGGTTCTAGCTTGAAACCAAGGCCAGCAACCAAGTCAGACTGAACCAAGGGAATGATTCCCTTGAAAATCATTAAACCACATCCCTATGCATGTTTTTAGTAATATGACATATCTGATTAAGTCCTCTGGACAGAACATATGATTGTAAAATCAGTATTAGGACTACTACACAGAACAAAATTAGAAACAAGTTTTTCTTTATGTTACCAGCATTAAGTAAACTGTCTTTTCAGATGACTATTTCTTGTCCCAATTCCCTCCCCCTCATCAAACAAAAAACACCAACCAATCCTCACACTAGACAGATGTCTGTGACTTGAACATATTGGAGAGATTATGTAAATGACAAGTATTTTATCAAAAAGCAAAGCAACCCAGTTGGGGGTGTGCAAGGGTCAATGTAAATCTATGGCAGGGCAAAAAGGAAGGCTAGTACACCCAACACCACAAGACACTGCTATCTTCTTCCATGCCTGGGGTCAAAATTTTCAACGTCTTCAAAGGCCAGACAAGTAAATTCGTGAAGACTATGGATGGAATTGGGGTGGGCAGGGGTAGGGGTGAGGAGGAAGGACTATGGTTCTCAGGAGAGTACATGCCCCACTAAGGGCATCCCCATCCACTCAAAACAAAACAGGAAATAAGTAAAAATAAACGAAACCACCAACGCAGACACAAATCAAAATTCCCCAGTTTTAGTCAAACCACCACATCTGCAGGCACAGGCTCACGGACACGCTTCCCAGCTCCTTACTTCCATCAATGACAGCCACGTTTGCCAGGTCACTGGAACTCTCTCCCGAGCTCCGGTCAGTCGTCCAGCACCAGTCGTAGCAGAGGTAATGCCAGCCCTGACAGAGAACGTGCAGCCGGGACGGGGTCACCAGGTCCCACATCAGAGACACGAGCTTGCTCTTCCCGCAGGTACTGAAGGACAGACTCTGCTTGAGATACCAGTGATAGTTGCCCACAGTCCAGAGCTGCACTGCAAGGGGAAACGCAAGGAGGGCCGTCAGAGGCCAGACGACCAGACCTCCCATCACCTGCTGGATGGGGATGGGGGCAATTGTTTCTTTTTCAAATGACCCTTCCTGCTCAACCTCTTCATCCAAATAAAAATATTAACAATAATATTAGTCAAGAAGTAGTTTTCCATGGGGATGAACAAAGGCCAGAAGCACACATGTTAAGGTTGTCTCTACTTTCAAACTTTAGGATCATGAGGACTGAAAATTACTAGGACAATAGTGCTTTAGTGAGTTGTTTTTTCATAAAGATTTAGAAAGAAGAAAATTAGGCAATTAGATTAAAAGTATTAAAACACTCAATCCGAGAGCATGAGATTAGCATCACTATGCTGTATTAGGCTTAAGATGCTGATTCTTTTCCCCCAGGAGCTTTCCCTACAGTTCTGTCCCAGGCCATCTGGTATTAAGCATGACTCAGCTCTCCAAGGAAAATCACTACTTATCCTGTATCAGCAACTGTCCCTTCCAACATCTGTTAAAAGAATAAGACCTAATCCTGGGGCGGGGAGGAAATGGGGGAGATGTTGGTCAAGGAGCACAAACTTTGAGTGCAAGTTCCGGGGATCTGATAAACAGCATGGTGACTACAGTTAACAACCTGTGTGGTGCACTTGAAAGTCGCTATGAGAGTAGGTCTTAAATGTTCTCACCATATTAACCAAACTGGGAATTATGTAAAGTGAAGGATGTTAACCAACTTCACTGTGGTAAACATGTCACAATATACACGTGTATCAAATCATCCCAGTGTACATCTTAAGCTTACATAGTGTTGTAGCTCAACAAAGCTGGGGGAAAAAGACCTAATCGTGTTGAAACCAACTTTTATTAGAACACTTCTACCTAGCTGTAAGTTGCTAGGATAGGCCACGTACTCATGCTCTGTGAGGACAGACGATGGGGCTGTTCTTGCGCCACACTTTTATCCCAAGCGTATCACAGTGCCAGCCCCTGCCACCCTGCCTAATCAGAGGTTCGCTCCTCTGGCTGCACGTTAACAATCACCTGGGAGCTTTTTTATTTTTTCAATTCAGCACTGATGTATAGTCCCCATTCTAACACGCTGAATCCAACTCTGAAATGAGGCTTGGATGGCATTTTTTTCTTAAAGGCACAGCCAGCGTTGAGAAGGACTGTGTCATGAATGAATAAATAAACGACCTTCTAAATAACATTTCAATTAAAGAAAAAGTTCTATTGATTAAAAAGTTTGAAAGCCACTTAAAAAATAACCAAGTAAAAAGATTTAACAAAAATGTTCAGTGCATTGCTGTTGATACGAAAAATTATAAAATTTTAAATGCCTAACAGCATGAGATTTAATAAGCTGTGGCACAAATGAGTATTATATAGCAATTTAAAATGATGCCTATGGGTACCTGAAATGGAAACATGTCTATGACGTTATAAATCTACCTGTATCACATACTTAACAAAACTGAGATCATAGCCATACTGTTTTATATACATAAAATCTGAAAGACAAGAAAATTTTAACAGTGCTCATTACTGAGCAACAGAATTATGGAAAAACTTTTGTTTCTTCTCAACTTTACTTCCTAATATTTTCACAGACTACACATACACTGGAAAATACATATTTACAATCTGATCTACAATAAAAAGGTATAGAGATGATTCTTACTTGTAGCTAATGCCGTTTCTCTTTCACTGCTAGTTTTCCTGTGTCTAGCACTTTAACTTCCTGTAGTAACACCATCCATGCACAGAAAGCACTGATGACTTGTGATGGTTAGTTTTATGTCAACTAGGCTAGGCTATGAGGTCCAGCTATTTAAACAGACACTAGTCTAGATATTGCTGGAAGGTATTTTGTAGATGTGATTACCCTTCACAATCATTTAACTTTAAATACAGAAGATTATCCTCCATAACGTGGGTGGGTCTCATGCAAAGAGCTTGTGGCCTTTAAGAGCAAAAACTGAGGTTTCCCAGAGAAGGAATTCCTCAAGAATGTAACACAGAACCTGCCTGCGTTTCTGGACTGCAGGCCTGTCCTTACAGATTTAAGACTCAAGACTGCAACATCAACTCTTAACTGAATTTCCCACCTGCCAGCCTGCCCTGATTCTATTTGTCTAGAGAACCCTGACTGATACATGACTAAACTCCATAAATAATCAAAACCAAACCACTCCCTCATCTCTACTTATCCCGTTAGTTATCTCTGATTGTACTACAGGACAACGTAGAGGAAGAAAGGCAACTTCACAGCCCACTACTTTCAACTACATTTTATGTGGCATAAGGCTGAGACACTAGCGCAGTCTTACCATAGGTTTTTAGAGTGCAATTTTCTTCCCTCTGAAGGTCTTCCAGCCAAACTGCAAGCACAGTGGAATCTGCATTCCAGAGCAGGCCATTTACCTAGTAAGGAAAAAAGACGTGTCACTGGCTTTTACCTATGTATATACTTCAAAATCTTTACAAGAGCTGAGTTCCCCACTCTCATAAACCAAATAATCCACTACTTGAGCTGATCCCAGGTTATAAATTATGAACTTACGGAATCATTAAACAAATCTAGGTAATATGTCATTATATGTAGGAGATGTTTAAAAAATGCATTATGCTTAAAAATTTAAGACTTAACCAAATTACAAGTTGACATTTTTAGACAATCAGGGAAATTTGAACATGAACTAAGTATTAGATAATACTAAGGAATTACTAATAATCTTGTAAGGTTTGATAATGGATTTGTGGTATTATAAAGAAAAATATTTCCTTACCTGTTAGAAATGAGTATTAAAAATACAATTTCTAAAATTAAAACCCCAGGAAACAAAACCATGTGCATGTGTTTAGGTTAGAAAGTGGTGATTGGGCGAAAACTCTACAAAATGTTGGCATCTGTTGAAAGTGAGTAAAAAGGACATGGGCGTTCATTAAACTCTTCTCTCAACTTTTAGCTTCAAGTTTTAATTTACATGTAACATAATTTTAAATTATGTGTATGTTTACATAATTAAAGCTTACCATTCGGTGTTTCTGCTCCAGTAAAAATCCTAATGATACACAAGTGGCTTAAGGTTTAAATGTTATTAATGAAAAGTATCTACCATTGGAAGCATTATGCTTTTGTCCGGATAAACAATACAAAGGAGAATTTCTATTTCTATCTGTGTTTTACCTAGGGCAAGAAAGAATGCCATTTCTTCTTTGCAAAAGATCCTTAAAAATCTCTCTTTCAAAAAAAATTCATTTATAAGAACCCAATATTTTTATTACTGTCTACTCCAGAGCTTCTCTTTACATGCCCGGATCAGATATAAGCCTCTACAGCTATGGAAAGTCCTCTCAATCTGATGGTCAAACAACTCAGGCACTTACCTTAACCTCATCTTTGAGGAAAGGAAGCGTAAAATGTCCATGAAGAAGGCCATTTTTCTCAAAAAACACAATATCCTGCTGATTGGGTTTCTCTTGTGTAGATGCAATCAAACTACCTGAGGGCCTTAAAGCAAACCCTGAGTGTTAGGACATCCGAAAGTGCAGCCAGCTGGCTAAGAACAAGAGGAAAGTCAGAGAAATGACTCTTCCAACAAAAAGTCTCTACCCAGAAAGGTTTAAACCCCACACGTCTCTTGGCAAGCACTTCAGCCTCATGTGGACTACACCTGCCCAAAGGAGAGAGTGCCTCTTCCTAATTTGCACAAAGGCTCCATGTGCCCACAAAGACTTACAAATTTAGACTGCACCAATGTGACTTTTAAATAAAACAATAAATTTTTAAAACTATTCCAAGTATAATATCCTATAAAAACAGTGTGTTTCTCCTTCAAGTATATGACTTCAGCAACTAGTCCACACTCAGGTAGGTATTTAAGACTTCTCAATCTACTTAAAACATTCCAATTACCTCATCTTATTCATATTTGTCTCTAATTTAAATACCTCTCTTTGCTCTGTCATTCAATTGTCACTCAAATACTGCTGGGAAACATGATGTCTAAAACCCAGAGACCTAGGGCTTTGGCATGTAACACATGCTCCTGAGACAGGACACATTTCTTCGGTCTTTACTCAGGGCAGGTGCAGACACGGGACACGAGGTAAACTGAGCCTGAATCCAGCCTGCACGTTCCTCGGCAAGCAGAACCCTCTAGCGAAAGAGCCTGTGGCTTGTGCCGAGAAGAGAGCCCTCTTCCTAGTTTTCACCAAAGCTTCACTGCCCCAAAGAGCTGTGTAGACTATGACTTCCCTTGTAAGCACCACTTTCTGTCACAGCCAACGGCTTCCTACAGGCCCGCCCTATAAGCTGTAAAATGTGTGGGCCTTGGAATGATGACATCTGGGAAGAAGCTCTGAATCGACTATTCAAATTGAATTCAGACTTCAGAAAAATTAGAAAGAGAAAGATACAGGCTTAGAGCCAAATGAGGAGAAGTTAATATCCTTTTGTGTTATAGAAACACCTGTACTCAACAGGTACTACCACCCCTACCCCAGGTCCAAGATACTCCCCAAGGAAGAAGTTACAAGGTTTCTTCTCCCACTCACTTCCAAGCCAGAGCTGGTCCCAGTCCGGCCACAGGCTCACTGGTTGACTGCAAAGCAAACTCTCGGTTCCATACTCTGACCTTCCGGGCTCCTGTGTAGCAGGCAGAGTTAAAATAAACAGACAAACTTAAAATGTTGTCAAGTCAGAACTATTCAAACATCTCATTAATAAAACCTGCCAAGTAGATTAATCTTGTTAAGAATTTGTACCCAACAGGTAGGAGGCTGGACCAGATGACCTCAAAGAATTCCTGCAGTCCTTAGCTCTAAATTCATTTAATGTCTAAAGCAGCACCTTATATGTATAATTTTAGAAAGCAAAAGGAAGAAAATTTTCTTGAACTTCATAAAATAAAATTTCTTTTTTTTTTTAACTGCAATTTATTTCCATACCTGTCTCTGGGCAAACAACACTCACAGCAAAAAACTGGCCATCACCACGCCATGTCACTTGTGGTCTATGGTCATCCCAGGGCAAAGCCGACTCGTACTAAAGAGGGGAAGGGAACACAAATGTTACTGGAGGACTTAAATGGCCCAGAATCAAACAAGCCCCAGGGTATTAAAGTTAAATCTTTTACTTGAGATTTCAACTATCTAGAAAACCAACTTCACAGAATCCTCAGGAACCCTTCTAGAAGGCCTCTTAGACCCAGAAATCATCAAGAAAAGAGAACAAAACAAAATCTGTCTTCAGGCATTAAAAAAGTGGCCTCCAAGCACTGCAACAGAGGAAGAGAGCTGTAGATCTGGATATTCTGCCAGGTAAGCAGGATGAGGAAATAAATGTTTTGTTTATCTAAATGGAAGAGGGTAGAGTTCTGGTTCTTTGATTACTGTGTAAGCTTCACAACAGCACAGAGATGACTTAAGAAGATGAGAGGAAGGCAGGCAAGGAAAATCAGAGGCGGTAAAGCCAGCAGCGATGATGAAAACACAGAAGAGTTCTACGTTCCGCAGTATGGGAAGAAGAAAGGTCTCCAGTGCCCCCTGCATCTCAATCCTGAAGGCCTTGAAGACGGGCTGACTCTGCAGGGTGGGGAACAAAGGACCACCCGAGCACCTATTCCAGTAAAAGGGTGCAGCAGCAGGCTCCAGCGCCACGGTCTGCATGGGAGGGCATACACAGGCAGCCTAACAAGACCTATTATTCTCAATGACACTGCCCTACGGCAGAGAACATAAACCTCCTCTAGTGAATGGTTAAGAGATGACAGATGAGGGGCGCCTGGGTGGCTCAGTTGGTTAAGCGACTGCCTTCGGCTCAGGTCATGATCCTGGAGTCCCTGGATCGAGTCCCGCATCGGGCTCCCTGCTCGGCGGGGAGTCTGCTTATCCCTCTGACCCTCCCCCCCTCTCATGTGCTCTCTCTCATTCTCTCTCTCAAATAAATAAATAAAATCTTTAAAAAAAAAAGATTAAAGATTTTATTTATTTGAGAGAGAGAGAATGAGAGAGAGCGAGTACATGAGAGGGAGGAGGGTCAGAGGGAGGAGCAGACTCCCTGCAGAGCAGGGAGCCCGATGCGGGACTCCATCCAGGGACTCCAGGATCATGACCTGAGCCGAAGGCAGTTGCTTAACCAACCGAGCCACCCAGGCGCCCAAATAAATAAAATCTTTAAAAAAAAAAGTATCTAATATATATATGTAGGAAAAAAGTATGAAAACACCCATGGAATGATCAATAGTGAATTAAGGACAGCAGCTATTTCTGGGAAGGAAGGAAAGAGTAACAGGAAAGGATACACAAAATGCTTCATTTCTGTCTGTGATGATATATTTTTTAAACTGAGTATTGGTTATAATTATTCTCTATACAGAAAAGAAATTACAAAGCAACTTGGCAAGGAAAAAGGGTCTTTCTAGAATGACTCATTCCCTAAGGGCTCAAAACTGTTTCAGTTTACTAAAGCACAAGAGCTCTGTCCATTATTAGCCTCTAACAGGACACCTAGAGTTCCTGGTACATGGCAAAACTTCTATTTGTTCCAGTCAAGGTTCTGTGTCCATCAGACCAATCAAACTTACCGTTTGCACCTGAAAGGCTGCTTGCCGGCCTTCTGATCCATGGAACTGCGTCTCCTTCCTGCCCCACCCAACAGTGATAAACTTGCCTAGGGAACAATTGATGGAGAACATGCAAGACAACCAATAAGCTAAATTAAATGAAATAAAAGCAGTTTCATTGCTATTCTTTATTAAGTTAGTCATTGGCAATTACTTGGGTCCTCCGAGACCTCTCAATAAATTGACCAGCACTCAATATTTGAAAAACCAATATTCCATATTATACGCAGCAATGATTTTTGAAGAATTTGAAATGGCCTTATTTGGGAAAGCACTTTACTGCCATTTTATATATTCTAAATTCCCTTGATGACAGCAATTCCCACTTTGCAAGTAAGAAGAATGAAACACGAAGAATTTACAAGACACATCCATGGATAAGAACATTAAACTCAAGACGAAAGCTGGGAATAAAATTCTGATTATAAACATTCAATCAACTAAATGTATCCAACCTCCCTATCAGTGGTGAAAGGAACTGTAGATTATGGAATTCACTCCTCACACAGACACAGAGACTGAGACAGACCCTCCAGTGGAAGAGGCCAAAATTAGAACACAGGGTATCTGCCTTCTAGCCTGAGGTTCTCTCTAAATCATAATGTTTCTCTTGCATAAAAGAAGAAATCAGAGATGCTAAAATAATGCAGCCCCCTATTCCTGGAGGAGAATCAGGCATCCACCAGCAACAGGTACTACAGAGATGTCTCTAAAAGCTTCAGCCAGATCCAAAACCCAATACTTCCCTCCTGCCATTGATCCTGATGAAGCAGGGCTATTTATAATTTCTATATATTATGGGTCAGCATGACCACTTCCTGTCTGCTTCGCATGGGCCATGTGAGTACTATAATACCTCAAAGCACACCTTGCAGCTATCTATGAACAGCAATGCCCACCCCGGTGCACACCCTTGTGCTTCTGAAACTTTCCAGAGAGATGTAAAGGACCAAGGAATGAAGCAAAAGAACTTTTTCAATGGGATCAGACAGTAAGTGGTGGGGTTATAGCAGGTATCAGCAAACTACAGCCTATGTCTACATTTACGAATTAAGTTTTATTGGGGGCATGTGGGTAGCTCAGCAGGTTAAGCGTCTGCCTTCAGTTCGAGTTATGATACTGGGGTCTTGTGATCGAGCCCCTCATCAGGCTCCCTGCTCAGCAGGGAGCCTGCTTCTCCCTCTCCCTCTGCCACTCCCCCTGCTTGTGTGCGCACTCTATCAAATAAATAAACTACATCTAAAAAACAAAACAAACTTTTATTGGAACACAGACATGCTCATTCCTTTATGTATTGTCTATAATTGCTTTCACAATACAATAACAGAGGTCACTGCAACAGAGGCTAAATAGCCTGCAAAGCTGAAAATAACTGCTATCCAGCCCGTCACAGAACAAGTCTGTCAACCCCTAGGTTAGAGGAAAAATACCTATTCACAACTCCACAGAATGATTTTTTTGTACTGACAAATGTATGCCTAAGACCTAGGATGCTAACTTGGACCCTTTCTCCCTTGACTTACACTCTATTATTAGGCTTCTTCTGAAAAAGTTAGTTGGATTAGCCAGGCCCAGTGCACTTTCCCATCCAAAGGTGTGCTGGTTTCTTCTTCTATGACTATCTTCAAAAATGGATGCCCAGGAATTCCACCACAGATCCTAGACTCTTCTAGCACCATACCTGTCCCTGACCAAATTCACGTCCTCCCAAGACTGGAAAGATTCCCTCCATGCCACTGACTCCCAATCCACAAGTCTGGCCTATCCTGAGCTTCAGCTACTTATGTCTGCCTACTCCACATGGTGATCCCATAAGGTCCTTAAACAAACCAAAACTCACCAGCTACTGCTTACAAGCTAGCACTTCTCCATCCACCGTATCAGTTACTGGTACCTTTATTCCCATCACCTGAACTTCTGACTACAGTCCCACTAAACTCTTTCTTCCTCAGCTTACATACCCAAACCCATTTATTTCACTTTTTTTTTTTTTTTTAGATTTTATTTATTTGACAGAGAGACAGCAAGAGAGGGAACACAAGCAGGGGGAGTGGGAGAGGAAGAAGCAGGCTTCCCACTGAGCAGGGAGCCCGATCCGGGGCTCGATCCCAGGACCCTGGGATCATGACCCGAGCTGAAGGCAGACGCCTAACGACTGAGCCACCCAGGCGCCCCTTATTTCACTTTCTAAACTGCTATTTCTCAAACTGGCTAGGACGGCAGGGCAACCATGCATACATATTCCAATGACATTTCTCAGATAATTCCAACAATGTATTCCCCTCCTGAGAATCAAATTTTTTCTGAATTCATTCCTTCTTTTAGCCCACACCCACCTTCCTTATCTGGATTCCTATAGCACTATCTGATCACCCTGACTCCAGTCTCTTCCCTCTCCAGTAATCAACCAATGAATCTTGGGTCATCAAAACCGTTAATGGCTGAGCATCTGTATATCCAAATTCCCTCCCAAACTCAATCAAAATCTATCCTGTTTATTTCAAGCCACACTCATGTCCTGCCAGCAGCAATACCAAAGTACTCACAGCTGCCTGAACAAGCCATGACTCGTCTATGTAGCATCTGTGCCTTGGAATGGGCTAATTCCATTGCTTAGACTCTCCACCCTCAACTCTCACCGACCCAACACCAGTTCGGCCCAGCCAAGACTTAGCTCACGCCAGCCTCCTCTGGGAAGTCTTCCCTGTCCACTGCTCCCTTCCTCCCCTCATGCTACCCTAATGCCTGCACATCATGTTATTATGGGACTCCTCAAAAGAAAAGCTGAATTATCCACAGCACCAAACACACTGCTGTGTTCATCGTACCTACTCAAAAATCATTTCTGAATAAATTATTTTTGAATGAATAAATGAGTAGCAACTTTCTAAATGATTTCTGAGTAGGTAGAAGAAAGCATAAGGTCAGGAATCAGTAAAAGTTAAAATCCCTTCTCCCCCCATCCCTCTCCTCAATCAGGCCATCTATCTGGTGCCCTCGTGTTGGTCAGAGCTTCTTATATACAATAAACATCTCTCCCCTTCTCCCCCCCTTTTTTTTTAAAGATTTTATTTATTTATTTGACAGAAAGACATACAGCAAGAGAGGGAACACAGGCAAGGAAAGCGGGAGAGGGAGAAGCAGGCTTCCCACGGAGCAGAGAGCCTAATGCGGGGCTGTATCCCAGGACCCTGGGATCATAACCTGAGCCGAAGACAGACACTTAATGACTGAGCCACCCAGGCTCCCCAGCCTTTCTCCTCTTTCAATACTCCCAAAGCTCCAAGGCCCAAATCACCGCAGCTAGATCTTAGCAAGAGAACAATCTGATGGCTCCCATGAAAATATAGAGTAAGGTCTAATCAGTAGGAACTAAAACTCAGCCTTCTATCCCACCTCTCTTGTTTTTGCCCCAAAACTGCACCCCAGAAATGCTCTCTTTATTTTAGCTAACATAGTTCCTTTCGTTGAAGCCCCAGCCTAAGCCTGTCCCGAGGTTTGGGCAACAACTACGTAGGTGACATTAAGCAGATTTCTGTTCCCCAGGTTACTGGCAAAGTGAACTCTCAGACTTGGAGAGGCACCAGGGGTATGCCTTTTACAGTCTGGAATGGGCTAAAGGGATGGGCTTATCAGACATTTAATGCACAAGGCTATATGTTTCATAATTCTTTGGGTTTATGATGTGGCTATTAGTGTACAAGAAAATGATCAAACTTGAGAGGAACTTCAGATCACAAAATGTTTCAAAGCTATACTCACTTTCACCAAAATCATCCTGGTGGATCTGCTGTTCCATGATCGGTTCAAAGTCTTTTGTCATCATAATTAGGGTCTGCTGACCTTGGGTGGGCACAAACAAAAACAATTTTGTTTTCATGTAACAAATTTGCCGTTTTGTAAGTATCTACAACACTGGAAGCTACAGAACTGGAGTGGAGGAGTGTAGAGTCAGAATATGGAAGACATAATTCATTCTAAATATTTTGACTCTCATTTGAAAAAAAAGCTTTGACCAGATAAGTTACCTAGTGCTTATTCTCAGCCATTTATGTACGTAAAGCTAACATAAAAGTCTACCTAGCCCTCCTCCACTAACTTCAACACTTCACCAAGGTATCTCTTCAAACACATATCTCATCAGGGGTACCAGTTTACAGAAACTCATCTGGAATGAAGAAACTTAAAGGAAAGAAAGTAATTTTTAAGAGCTCATGAGAGTTCCTAGAAGGGTTTTAAGATATTTGGAGTCATGTTTTATAAAAGTCACAGGGAGAGACAGTAACAAGCTTACCTGTAGCAAGAAGCACGAGCTCTTGGTCAGGACTCCAACTCATGACAGAGATACCACTGGCTACACTCCCAACGCATTCCAGCTGCATCAGTGGACAAAAGCGAGTTTTTGAAATACAGCTGAAGTACAGGTGAAATACAGCTGAAGTACAGGTGAAATACAGCTAAAGCCATGCTGACAACTTTTTGTAAAGAAATACATAATGCAAAGACTCTAATTTGCAAAACGCTTAAATGTAAAATTTACGCATTAGCTCCTGAGTTTTTAAGCTTCTACACAAAACACGCAACTTGTTTGAGGATGCTTGAGAGTTCCTCCTCACTGGACTCCTCCACTTACATGGCATGTGCTGAGACTGCAGAGTATGACATCTCCAGAGGCTGTGGCCACACACACAGACTCCTGATCCAGCAAGTCCTGAATACCAACAATGCAGCCACTTCCATCCTCTGGAAGAAAGCCTTCAGCCACTAAAGAAATCTCATTTTTCACCTTTCACCAAAACAAACACATAAACAAATTAGGCTAATCTATTTGCAAGAACAATTCATAACATGTCCAAAACAAATTAATGGTTCCTTTCTAATATAAAAGCTTTCACTTTTTTTCTAGATTAAAACCCAAACTTTCATTTGAGAATATCGCAACACTACTGTCCTTAATAATAAAAAAAAAAGTTAATGGGACCTTTTTGCCAAGCAAGCACTAAACAAAAGCAAGAAGAATGGTCTCTTAAAAAAAAGCCCTATAAACATGAAGCTAATAACTATGGTTTTCTAAAATTTCTATAGTATGGGGGAAAAGAACTAAAAATGTAATCACCTAAAATACATTACTAGCAGAATATAATTAAGGGAAGATCTCAGAATCAACTCAAAGATTTTTTAAGTATGTGTATACATACATAACACACATATACATACATATGCATACATACACATATACATAAATATACACACACATATACATACACACACACATACATACATACACACACACACACACTCAGGGTCCAGCAGTGAAGATTCTGATTTAGTTGGCATGGGATGGAGGCTGAAACACAATTTTAAAAGGCTCTACAGGCAATTTTCACTTACATTCCCAGTTGAGATTCACTGTTATTTACATGATGAAAGGGTAAAAAGTAGGGCATCCAAACAAAATATAAAGTCAGAATTTTGCCAACTTACATTTCAAACAGAAGCAGAGTTAAGGGTAGGTTACTATTTAAGTAATGTCTAATATGACCTGATATAAAGCAAAGGGAATGTCCATTTAGGAGAGTATGAATTCAGTAAGATTTAAACTAAAGACAATCTAGGGGAAGCAGGTTTGGAAAAAGATAAGTTGAGGGTCCTGCAAGTGCTTGCATTCTCCATCACTAACTTACTTCTCTTGTGACAGGGTCTACTTCTATCAGTCCATGGTCTGAGCCAATGAGCACTGTCTTCTGTTCAGTTCGGAGAGAGAAGCACTGAGGTTTCCCCAGAGCCTGAATATCCCTGAACTCCAGGGTCCGAAATAACTTAAGATTTCTCATGATGAAACAATTCCTGAAAGAAAAGTACAAATATCCCTTGATGAAGAATTATTCTGAGAGAAAGGAATAGCTTACCAGTGATAAATTGACACTCATAGAAGCAAAATGATTCAGGGGCAGGGATGTGGTAGTTAGAATAACCAAAAAAAGAAAAAGAAAAAGACCTAATCTAAACCCACATAGGGCATGTGGTAGCAACCTCACCAACTCAGAGCATTTATCTATGGTCTACAAACTGAGGTTCTAAAATCTACTTTACGTTCTTACTCTTTGGGAGAGGCAAGATCCTGAACTTCAGAATTTCTTCTTCAAAAAGATTTAACATCAGTTATTCCTCAGAAAAGTTGAAAACATCAAAATAAATAGGAAAACATTTTATTTTTGCATATAAGAATATCTTTATAACCTGATTTATAAAAATCATATAAAAATCCATATATATATACACACAGTCAATTGAAGAAAATCTAGAATAAAATAGCTTCAATATCACCAGATAAATTTATTTGTAAACTGGCTTTATGTTTATGTATTCATTTTAAAAATAAATACTGAAATTAAAGATAGAAATAAAAGTATTTACCAATCTCAGAGAGGAAAAAAAAGACACTATGAAATTATAGCAGTTTACTTCAAAGTGATGACCAACCTCTGAGGAGCTTGATGACTTGATATAACTACTTCACGTAATTCGGCTCTCCTGGCCTGGTTTTTACCAGTGAAATAGAAAAGGTGAAAAAGGATGATAAATAGGAAATCTACTTTGGTCTGGCCAAATCAGACTTGCTTTAATGCATAACGTTAGCTAAGAGAAAAAAAAAAGAATGTTAACGTCCTGGATATTTATACTCAGACCCCATTCAAGTTTATAAAGTTTATAATTAGAAGTCCCTAACTTATGATAGGGGTGGCAAATATATAGAACACAATGGCCTTATTATCACCCTCATCCAAGGTGAATTCTCTCATCTTGCATTTCATACATATGACAATGTAAGAATAAAATGAGTTAATCCTTATCCTACCGCTGCACGTAATGGTTAAGTGTAATATAAAAATACAACATGTAATGTGGGTTAAGAGGAAGGCAAGACCATACATGGTGAGAGTGAGGAAGAAAATCAAGGCCAACATGGTTTTGTAAGCTTTGGTGACATTCATATTCAAGAACTTCTGGAAACTATCTGAACCTATATTACACCATGCAGGTTTTTAGAATTAGATCTAGAAAACTTTTTTTAAAATTTTTTATTGTTATGTTAATCACCATACATTACATCATTAGTTTTAGATGAAGTGTTCCATGATTCATTGTTTGTGCATAACACCCAGTGCTCCATGCAGAACGTGCCCTCCTCAATATCCATCACCAGGCTAACCCATCCTCCCACCCCCTCCCCTCTAGAACCCTCAGTTTGTTTCTCAGAGTCCATCGTCTCTCATGGTTCGTCCACCCCTCCGATATCCCCCCCTTCATTCTTCCCCTCCTGCTACCTTCTTCTTTTTTTTTTTTTCTTAACATATATTGCATTATTTGTTTCAGAGGTACAGATCTGAGATTCAACAGTCTTGCACAATTCACAGCGCTTACCAGAGCACATACCCTCCCCAGTGTCTATCACCCAGTCACCCCCTCCCTCCCACCCCACCCCCCACTCCAGCAACCCTCAGTTTGTTTCCTGAGATTAACAATTCCTCCTATCAGTGAGGTCATATGATACATGTCTTTCTCTGTTTGACTTATTTCACTCAGCATAATACCCTCCAGTTCCATCCACGTCGTTGCAAATGGCAAGATCTCATTCCTTTTGATGACTGCATAATATTCCATTGTATATATATACCACATCTGTCCAGTATCCATTCATCTGTCGATGGACACCTTGGCTCTTTCCACAGTTTGGCTATTGTGGACACTGCTGCTATAAACATCGGGGTGCACGTACCCCTTCGGATCCCTACATTTGTATCTTTGGGGTAAACACCCAGAAGTGCAATTACTGGATCATATGGTAGCTCTATTTTCAACTTTTTGAGGAACCTCCATACTGTGGAGAAAACGGGTTTTTTAAAAAATATAAAAATCACCTATCTTTCATCTTTAAACATACAGATGACCAGTGACACAGATCTGAAAGGATGGGTAGATTCGAGATGAGAGACTGTCTGGCTAGAGGGGAGTAAGCAAGTAATAGAGGAGCAAGAAAAGAGGACAGACAGGCAACTGGGGTCCAATGTGTAGAGTCTCCTGTCTTCCATGCTAGTTTATCTAATAATAATCATACTGTTACTGTTGCCATTATCAGATCATCAAAATGTCTTCATATTCCTCCCTGTAAACTTGGATTCCATTAACCAACAACCTGTGGAGCCCTGGGGTCCAAGGACCCCAGGATAAGAATTTGGAGGATAAAGACAAGGAGCTGCGGACTCTCTGGCTGCGCCAGTCATTGTCATCCCAGCAATGGGCCTCCACTCTTGAAGGGGCCCTTGGTCTCAGTCCCTAGCACTCCCAGGACCAACCTTATCAACCCCACCCCAACAGATATTAGCACTAACCAGGCAGTCTCTCTCCAGACACTGAAATCCAGAACGCAGGACTCCTCCTCTGAATTCCAGAGTCCTCAACATCAGAAGTCTGAGTCCCAGCTCTAATAGTACCTCTCCTCCAAGATTAGGTCATGATAACTCCATCTTCCCCTGTTTTGAACCCAAGCCCTAAGCTAAGTGTTGTAGCTACTTCCATCAGTTTACCTTTTACTTCACTGCTCCCTTTTGCTTTTATCCTTCTAATAGCTACTTAACCAATTCTTCATATTAAATTCTGTTGAAATTTTGTATGGTTTCTACTTTCCTGATTGGACCCTGACTGACCAACACAGCAAACAATGGGTGTTTTCAAGTCACAGAGCTTCCAAAATCACTGACAAAGGTGAGCTCATCATTCATCTCCCCCATCCCAACCATTCCAAGCTCAAAAGGAACTTCTCTAACTTTTCACACCCATCATCCTTATTCCCTTTTCTCAAAAGTGTCCCCACTCCTTTTCAAGGCTAGGCAAGTAGTATCCTCCATGCTCCCCCAGGACCTCAACTTACTAGTACCCTTTCTATTACATCTGCAATCCCCAACTCTCTCACCCTCGATTACACTTTTCCCAGCCCTTAACTGTGCTAAAGATCTCTTCATACCACAGATCAAGTCTGTATCTTCTCTGAAATTTCTGGCAATTCCTCCACCCTCGCTCCTCCATCCTTTTGCCTCTTGGCTAATTACCATGCCCATGACTACCAGTATCAGAGAACTCACTGATACGCTGATTAGATCTACATGTCTAGCCCAGACCCTCCCCAAAGTGAACAATAAACCCACAGTTTCAACTTCCTGCTGTTATCACAAGAATGTCTCACAAGCACATCAAATACAACCTGGAAAACGAAGTATTGCTATTCTCCTATTCAAATGAGTTTCTATTTGAGGACATGGCATTTCTTCTACTCTCTCTGCCCTCCCCCCGCCCCAAGCTGAAAACGGTCTTTCCCTTCTTTTTGCTCACATTTCATATTAAACTATTCATTTACTGGTTAGTTCCATCGCTTTTTGAATCCTTTGCATAGTGTGAAATCCATCATACGACCCGGTTTATGGCCCACATGAAACATCTAAGCACTTGGTAAGTGCAAGGATCTGAAGACAAGAGAGGACTCTGTCACTGCCTACACGGAGGTCACAGCTTAAAGGGAGAGAGAGCCATATAATATGCACTGGATGGAGAAGTACAGGACGCAGCTCCACGAAAAAGTCGTAGATGCGAGAAGCAGCGCCAAACACTCATCCAATCCACTAACAGCGGTCGCACATTAACTGGTTCGGCGGTACTGTCCACTCCTGCAAAGAATTCAGAAGCTGGGTAAATGTGCAGCCGGAGGAGCAACACATCGTCCCCGGAATGCAGCGCAGTGCCCCCGGATGGAGCAGGTGGCATGTCTGCAGAAAAAGAACTCAAGGCTCAAGGACAGAGGTAGTCACGCCGCACTCCACTCCCGAGCCTTCTGCAGCAGGCAAAGGGTGCACGCTCCAGGGTCCCCTTAGGACATCCCGAGGACACGCCCGATTCCGTGCCCTCCACCCCGAACGCTCACCTGCGACGAGCTCCGAGGACCCGCAAACAGCGGTGCGTCCACCCTCTCTTCACCGGCCACGCACAGCTGGCCTTCCAGAGCCCGCGCGAAGCTGCACACACACACCTCTCCGTCCGCGACTCTCCAGCTTCCGGGACGCGCACGGGGCTGCCCGGCAGCTCGACCACGGGGAGTAATGGCTAAAGGTGGGCGGAGGGTCGACCCGTGAGACAGCGAAGAGCGAGCGAAGCAGGCGGGACACGCGCCCAGCGGCGAGGGAGTGACGTCACGAGGCGGCGGGGGCGTGGCCGGCCTTCTCCAAAGCCCCGGCTAGCTAGAGGTGGGGAGCGGCGCTGCCCCTCCGTCCCTGTCCCCCCACCCTCCCGCCCAGGCTATGGTATTCGATCCCCGCTTTGACGTCGGACTCCAACAAAACAGTGCTAAGAAACTCCGGTGGCGGAGTTGGCTGGGCCAGGGAGCAACGCGCGTGCGCACGCCGCGGGCCGCAGGCCGCGCGCCGGAAGTACGCCCTCCTCCAGGGCCTGCTCGGAGGAAGTGCTCGGGTCTCATAGGGCGGGGGTGGTGGCGCCCCTGGTCGCCATGGCCACAGAGCCCGCGGCCGCCGAATCGACTGTTCCGTCGCTCGTGGATCGTTACTTCACTCGCTGGTACAAAGCCGGTAAGTGGAGAATGGTGTCGGCTTCTGTTCGGCCGCATTTGCCTGATGCTGTAGGGACGGTGGTGACAGGTCATGAGACACGCGCGTTTTCCCCGTCGCTTCCTCCCCATAGTAGAAGGAACTGGATCTCCGTTCCTTTCTAGGCGGAAGGAATGGCAGTCGCAAAGCCGTGGAGGGCTGCAGTACATGCGGGCGCACTTAGGGGCTGGCGTCGCGGTGCGAGTTGAAGGGTGGGTCGCTTGCGGGAAGATAGTCTAAGGTGAGGCACCACCCCTAGGGAAGGTGGATTGCAATCGCCCTGAATGCCTGCAAGGATTTGACTGGCTCAGTCCTACAGCAGTGGCGATACGTACAAAGATTTAAATGATCAGGTCGAAACTACGGTAGAGGCAGGGACGGAGAGGAGAACTGGGTTAGAATGGAGGCATTCAGAAAGCAAAATCTAACAGTTTTACTGAAAGTTGCTGGTGTCATATACTTGTCACTTGAAGTAGATATCGTGTTGTCCTGCTTTGTGTACCCAGTAAAAATCAGTGGTGGGAGCATCGTTGAGGACCCTTCTCTAACCCCTACTTGCTCCCTTTCATTCAGGGATAATAGGTGTACTTATTTTTTTAAATATTATGGCATACAATTTTTTAGCCAAATTTAGGGTGACCCGGTTTATCCAAAACTGAGGGGTTTCCCATGAGACTTTCAGAGCTAACATCTAGACAGTCCTGGGTAAACCAGAAGAGTTGGTCACTCTAAAATTGACCGATAAAACATATGGTACTATATAATACAAAGAATGCATTGCTAATGGCAATTTTTCTAATAGAAATAATGAATGTACTCATTTTAAAGTGAGGATAAAGCAAGATGGAGCAAAGAGTTAATAATCACTTAATACTGAATGAATGATTCCATCTGGGCCAGATCTCTTTAAATACTTTACAGGAAGCCTTTATGTGTATCTTTTTAAGTAATGAAGGGATACCAGTGATTAGTGTGTATTCAGTCTTCATAATTATCTCTACAAACCAAAGAAAAATACCACACAGTGGCAGTAAATACTGACCCAACAACCAACAGACTCATTCATCCTTCTAGATGTCAAAGGCAAACCCTGTGAGGACCACTGTATACTACAGCACTCCAACCGGTAAGCAAATTGGGAATTTTACATTATTAAAAAAAAGTTTCTGGTATTGTAGCCTGGTATGGTCTTGGAATAAACAAATATTCATTAAATGATTATCTTCCACTGTGTTGAAATGGCATTTATTAGAGGAGTCTGGCTGACAAGAATGAGCCTTTCAGTGCATACTCCAAATAAACTTGATTACCCAAACATCCAGATGGAGGACCACACCCTCAGCCAGCCACTGTGTGAAATAACCAGCCTGTGCCTAACAGTGAATTGCCGGGGCTCACAGAAAGGACTAGGGTAGATGCACAGGTAGTATCCTACACATACAGGGATGCCTTACTTTTCTCTCTTCTACCTCAGTTCTACCTAAAGACTTCTAGTACTCTTCCTTTTTCTGAGAAGGATATTCAGTTTCATTTTCTCCTCTTCTATTATTGCATTCCCTTCTACAGTTAAGCTCCAGCAGTAGCCAGAGGAAAATGTGGGGAAATGATAGTTTGACTCAACAAATGTCAGTTCATATATTTTTGTGTCAGTAGGAGTACTGTGTGGTATGAGGAAGAATTATACCAACCAATAACACAGCATCAGATTTTTGCTCCTTATAGAATATGTGTCATCACATTGGCAGAATCTCATCCAGTTCTTCAAAATGGAAAAACAATTAAAAACATCTCCTATCAAATCAGTACCAACTGTAGCAGACTTCAGAACAAGGTCTCTGGGAAATTTAAGCGGGTATGTTCCTGTCATTCTCTACTTAAATCTTCAATGTCTTAGTAATGATAAATCTAGTCAGTCTTAGAATCCAGTGATATATGCTCAGCATACTCCCCTGACAGTCTGATATGCCTATTTTTTATTTTTTTATTTTTATTTTTTTTAAGGATTTTATTTATTTATTTGAGAGAGAGAATGAGAGACAGAGAGCATGAGAGGGAAGAGGGTCAGAGGGAGAAACAGACCGCCCGCTAAGCAGGGAGCCCGATGTGGGACTCGATCCCAGGACTCCAGGATCATGACCTGAGCCGAAGGCAGTCGCTTAACCAACTGAGCCACCCAGGCACCCTGATATGCCTATTTTTTAAAAAAAATATTTAATTATTTATTTATTTATTTATTTATTTTAGAGAGAAAGCACAAGCAGGAGGGGCAGAGGGAGAGAGAGAAAATCTCAGGCAGACTATGTGCTGAGCGCAGAGCGTGACAGGGCTTGATATCATTACCCTGAGCAGAAACCAAGAGTCGGACACTTAACTGATTGTGTTACCCAGGCACCCGTGATGTGCTGATGTTAAGACTACTTTAACCCTAGGGGCACCTGGGTGGCTCAGTCGGTTAAGCGTCTGCCTTGGGTTCACGTCATGATCCTGGGGTCCTGGGATCGAGCCCCATGTTGGGTTCCCAGCTCAGCAGGGAACCTGCTTCTCCCTCTCCCCCCTGCTCGCATTCTCTTTCAATAAATAAATCTTTAACAACAACAACAAAAAAGAATACTTTAACCTCAAAGAAATTCTTAGACCAAAAAATAAGATTATTTCAGGAGGTATAGGATTTGTCATATTTTTAGTTCTGTACCACCATTCCTATCATTCCCAGGGTGGAGAATGGGGAAGGCAGGCCTTTGAAAGGATAACTTTTATACCAATATAACAAGATATTTTGTCTCTTCTAGTTTTATTAAGCCAGTATCCTGAGTTCTATAAAATTTAAGTGACCAACTCTTCTTTACCATGTACTTTCAGATGTAAATTAAAAAAAAAAAATACATCCTCAGGTAGTGAAAAAAAAATCAGTCTGAAAAAAATACAGTATTTGCTCCTTACCATTTTCCATTCTTTAATCATTGCCAATTTAATACATATCTAGCCACCCCCTGTACCTCCACACAATGCTGGGTTGTACAGGATATTATCTCTACCCTCTACAACTTCAGGCAGGATGACACATTTTATTAGAGTATCACACCAAGGACAATTCAGTAACACTGAAGTATCCCGACATATGCACTTGGATAAGAAGGTTTCAGTGGATGATTCAGGTCCTTCATTTTCTGACTTGATACTAAGAGTTTCTGCTAATTACCCTCACTGTTGTAGGAGACCCTTGTTTATACTCCCCTTTGTAGGTTTGAAATTTTTCCTTGCTCAGGAAACACATGGACTTAGAAAAGCATGAACCTTTCTTAAAAGGTAAAGTCTTCCGGTGATGGGTATTAAGGAGGGCACGTACTGCATGGAGCACTGGGTGTTATACGAAAACAATGGATCGTGGATCACCACATCAAAAACCAGTGATGTATTGTATGGTGACTAACGTAACACAATAAAATTTAAAAAAAAATTTAAAAAGGTAAAGTCTATAGGGACACCTGGGTGCCTCAGTCGGTTGAGCATCCAACTCTTGATTTTGGCTTGGGTCATAATCTCAGTGTTGTGGGATCGAGCCCTGCGTTGGGCTAGAGCTGAGCATGGAGCCTGCTTGAGATCATCTCTCTCTGCCCCTCCCCTCCAGTCCCCCCACCTCCAGCTTCTTAAAAGAAAAAAAAGATAAAGTCTACAAATTACAAGTATAACAGTGTTTTGTGAAGTTCCTGTGATAAATCTTTGTCCAAAATAGTAACACTATTGTTACTATTGAAGAACAGAGGAGAACCTGCATATGGAACCCCACTACAGATAAGTTTTGATTCTCAGCATTGCCAATCATTTATTCTCCCAAGGGAGGTGATAAAAAAGGGTCAAAACACTTATGCTCTTTTAACATAAACCCAGTGATAGACACACCCTTTGGGACAAATCCCCAGCCCCTCCTCCCAAAAGTGAGGAGTCACACTCAGAAGTATTTTGAAATAAAGTACCCATATGCAGACGATTGAAGCCAATGTGGTAGCATCTGTAAGCTGTCTAGTGTTTTGAGTGGGGGGCACCTGGGTGGTCAGGTGGCATCTGACTCTTGGTTTCAGCTCAGGTCATAATTTCGGGGTCCTGGGATCAGGCCCCATGTCTGGTTTTGCGCAGAGCTTGAAGTCTGCTTTTCCCTCTCCCTCCTCCCACTCTGCTAGTCTCCCCACCCCACCCCACTCACAAGTTCTTTCTCTCTCTCAAATGGATAAATCTTTTTAAAAAAAGAGAAAAAATAATGTTTTGAGTGGTAAAGAGTCATAGAGAATAGCATCTTGACCTCAAATACCCATGTTAACTATAGGAAAAGTCTCTGGGAAAATGAGCAACATAGACAGGCGTGCATCAGTTTCCCATGAGCTTCCTTGTAGATATTTGTCAGAACCTCACCAGATACATCGATGTGGAGTACGTGAAACAACCATGTCATAGCATTCAAACAGATGAATGTTAAAATATAGTATTTGCTTCTGGATTATAAGAATAATGGGTAAACTATTCTTGTTTGCTATTTAAAACTTTTCTGTATTTTCCCAATTTTCCTCAAAGTGCATTCTTTTTAATTAGAAAAATATCACTGCTTCAAAAAGTGTTAGTGACTGACCCTAATAAAGAAGTTCCTTTATCTAGTAAGTTCTAATATAAAAATAAGTTAGGAATCTTAATGAAAGTAACTGTATAATATTGCTGTCATACTCTGTCATGTTGAATTTTGTATTATTGCTTATTGATGGATTTTCCTACACTTTAGAAATCTTCATGTCTGGCCATATGTAGCTTTCTCATTAAAGTTGATAAAATATATTCTTCATCTTTAATTAAACTACCTGTTACGTATCTTAGTCTGCTCTTTCTCCTAGAGCCTCTGATGGTACCTGGCCCATAGTAGGCGCTTACATAAGTGTTTGAATAAATGGTTTTTCAGTACTTAAGTCATTTTTATCTAAAATACTAGTTCCAGGAATATATTCTCTTATCACAATGAGGAGTGCCTCTCAAAGGAAAGTGAACATATACATCACTTAATTACTTCTTCCCTTTTATTATCAGGGGGCACAGTTTCTAACAGAGCTTGCACCTCTGTGTAAGATTTACTGCTCAGATGGAGAAGAATATACTGTATCTAGGTGAGATACTTTTTAACCACAATTTAGGAGAAACAAAGGAGATAGTATTTTTCTTCAAAACAACTTCTTTTTTTTTAAAACAGCTGTGTTAGAGGACGGTTGATGGAAGTGAATGAAAACATTCTCCATAAGCCATCTATTCTTCAAGAGAAGGTAAAGGAGGCAGAAAAAAGTATGATCCAATCCACATACTTTTTATCTGATTTTACACATTTGACAGTACTAAATATTCTCTTTCCTTCCTAGCCATCCACTGAAGGCTACATTGCAGTTGTGTTGCCCAAATTTGAAGAAAGTAAAAGCATAACAGAAGGCTTACTGACACAGAAACAGTATGAAGAAGTCGTGGTGAAGCGCATGAATGCCACAACAGCTACGTCATGAGGACTGAGATGGGTAACGAATACCACGGCGTGCTTACCCCTCCCCAGCCGACGCGACGCGTGCGCTAAAGAAGAACCAGCGTGTGTGACGCATGCTTCACACCCAGCCATCCGCAGAGAGGCCTGATCTTCACACTTAACCTAGTTTCCCCTCTTCATCTTGCATAACAAGCCTTGGTTCCTATTTTGTCCTCAGCCTCCCAGATCTGCCCTGCCCATGTACCCACTCTGTTCTTTTACCTTTCTTAACAACTGGCAAACAAAGGATGTTTTTCTGATTAAAAACAAAGCACTTTGAGGAAAATCTGGACAAGACAGATAAGTTTTAAGTAGCAAAGTAAAAATAATTTACCCATGATCTTGTAACCCACTGGTAAATACTACATTTTGACATGCTTCGGTTTGAATGTTATGGCATGGTTATTGTTTTTGCCTCAATTTTCCCTCAGTTTGAAGTTAAAAAAAAACAGGCCTTTTTTACCCAATCTGCTTCCAAGTGACATTATCAAAAAGGCTGGTGTCGCCTCTTCAGCCCCAACTCTTCTCCCCTTAGGTCAGGGGAGAGGCAGAGTATACTTGGCCACTCCTTATGTGGCTCAGATGGCCTTCCTCTCTGAAACAAAGTCCAGTGTAACACTGTGGCTTCTTAAATGAGGGATACAGGAAAAGGCTTTGAAAACTACAAAGGGCTTTCCCAACATGGAAGTATTCTAATGCAGCGTAAAGCTGCTTATTACAATACGTACAGTGTAGTCGCTCAGTCTCACACTCTAGCTATGGGGTAGCCAGCCAAGAAGTTACTGAGAAGTTGCCATAATCCAAAGACACAGATACCTCTGAATGGAACAAAAACTTGATCATCATCTAAACTGAAAAGGGAACTGATTTATGATTTAAGATTGTCTACTCATTTACAATGAATTTCAAATAAAAGGACTTTTTAAATTGTCATTTTTTTAAGGCTGCAGCACGTGTACATTTAAATATCTCTGTAGGGGCGCCTGGGTGGCTCAGTCGTTAAGTGTCTGCCTTTGGCTCAGGTCATGATCCCAGGGTGCTGGGATCGAGTTCCACATCGGGCTCCCTGCTCAGCGGGGAAGTCTGCTTCTCCCTCTCTCTCTGCCTGCCATTCTGCCTACTTGTGCTCTCTCTCTCTCAAGTCAAATAAATAAAATCTTTAATAAATAAATAAATAAATAAATATCTCTGTAAACAAAACAAGATGTAATTTAATACAGAAGAAATCACTTTACTTTTAAATGCCTTTGGTTCTCTATCCTCTTATGCTGTTGAAGTCATAAGTCATCCCTTCCCCACCCCCAATTACACCTAAATAAGAGAATTTTCTCATTTCAGGTATGTAAAACTATTTTGTAAATAAAATCTAAAAGTTATTTTTGATTGACAAGAAAAACTTCTTGTAACTTGAGTGCCAGCATGACAGTCCCTTAAATATACTCACCAGACATGACATAGGTAATAACTCTACAAACACCTACAATGACGGTGCTATGAACTGGAATTGTAAGCACAAACCAGCAGATCCCCATTTTGTGTAGCATAATGATTCCTGAAGACATCAGAAAACAAAGATACTAAAGATAGTAAAAGAAATACATATTTTACATGTCACATTACCTCACATTGTTCTCCCATTATTTCTAATGTAATTTTAAGGAATATTTTGGTTTCAAGGAATAAAAATCATGCTTGATAATTTTTATAGAAGAAATATAAAGGTCATTAAGCCAAGTGTATCCCATTTTCTCCTGAAGGCTTATGGTAAGTTCAAGTTTCCTTCAATAAAATACTGACTAGGTAATTGGTAGTACTGTGGTTCTTCAGGATCTTGTGAATATTGATTGTGATAGCTGACCCAGATACCAATCATCAAAAAGCTTATATAACTACTGCCATTTGGCAAGTGACATTTTCTATCAGATTTCAAAATGAATTTCACAGTATTGGGATACAAGCACTAGCAAGAGTTCTAAGGACTGAACATATAAACCAGATCCTTCAATCAAAGCCCCAGCCCAAACAAAAAGAAGAAAAGCTTTAAGCCCTAAAATTAAAATGTTTTATAACGAACATTCCAAAGGCACATATACAAGATGCACAATTATTCAGAATTTATTTTAAACATCTTCGTTCCATTGTTCTCTGTCTCGTATCTTCCATTCCATCAGTCAGTATAAAGGGTGGTTCAGAGACTATTTTTTTACACAGGTAAGACAGGCTTAGGGTTCCAGCTAATATTTAAGGCAGACAGACCAGCCAGCTATGGTAGGAGAAGTGTAAGCCATCTCCTAGCGAGTTCCTGGAGGATTCTGTGGAGTGAGCTCCATGACCCTGCCTTTGGGAATGGGGAGGGGGTGGCGCGGGGAGATGTGCAGCACAGCAGAGAGCCTATGCTCTGGGATGCTTGTTAGAGAACAAACGTGTGCTCCTAACATGGGTGATCTGTGACAGGACAGCGAAGAGGCCAGTCACAATTGTGGACAGAGGGACTGAAGAAAAGTCCACAGATTTAAGGAAACCCCTGTGTTCACCCAGACAACTATGTATTTCCTGCTGAAAATTAGTGTTCTAGATGATAAGCTTAAATAAAAACAGAAAAGAGGAATTTAAGGTATTTTATGCCAAAGGTGAGCACATATTCAAAATAGCTTCTTTGGATTAAACTGTCATTAAGACAGTTGGGATATTTGGTTTGACTTTCAACAACATTATCAATGGCAATGTCCCATTGTAAATTCACACTGCAATTAGGAATGTAGCAACTACCGTGGCATTTATTAGCTGTTAAAAAGCATCACAATCAGTTTCATGATCAGAAAATAAAGCAAGATTTCATAATTGTTTTTTTTATAAAACTGTTGAATTTCTGAAAATATAAAGGATCATTTGCTTTCTAAAAATATCAGCTTTGCCGCATGCTGTTCGAGAGATCTGACCCCAAAAGCTTCTCAAGTTTTACCATCCACGGAGTCTTTATTTGTAACTGAGACCCATCTGTTATTTTCCATCTGAAGCTGGAAAGAGTTAAGACAATTAGTTTCTACTTTACTTTCAAAATAAAAATTGCAAAATTAAATAGTAACTATTTCTTTTGCATTTTTCTGGAAACTAGTTTTTAAAATGTGATTTTCAGACAGAAAACCCATCTTACCTTCTTTAGCAGTTTATAACAAAGTGAGAGAAGTTGGACCAAAATAGCCATCATGGATCTTGTCTTTGTAATACACTTATCAACCTATAATGACAGAAAGCAAGCAAATAAAATTCTACAAAGGGTACTTCAAAAGACTATATTATTAATTACATTTTAACCTGATAAAATTTCTTCATTGTAGAAATTTAAAGGATCTCAAAAGGCATATGGATTAGGGCACATGAGCAGACTTGAGGCCCCAGAACACAAGTGCAGGGCCTGCTGCCCAGGTCTCCTGCCCACTTCACGGAACCCCAGGAAGAATGGATGGAAAATCAACCTGTTCTATTTTGAGCTGTTTAGGCACTTCTTAAAACACTCCAAAGTGCAGCAGTGAACCCCCTACTTTGCAACTTCTGGCACTCTGCTTTGCAGGCATAAGCTAAATTCCCTAAGACAAACAACGGGAGCCCCTACTCTGAGGGATTTGTGCCCTAGTTAGACATGTGACAACCTCAGGATTTAAGGGTAGCTGCTCAGCGTGGTGGAATTAATCATGTCCAAAAAGCTGATTTATGGAATGCCTGGGTGGTTCAGTCGTTAAGAGTCTGCCTTCGGCAAAAAAAAAAAGGGGGGGGGGCACCTGGGTGGCTCAGTTGTTAAGCGTCTGCCTTCGGCTCAGGTCATGATCCCAGGGTCCTGGGATCGAGCCCTGCATCGGGCTTCCTGCTCTGCGGGAAGCCTGCTTCTCCCTCTCCCACTCCCCCTGCTTGTGTTCCTGCTCTCGCTGTCTCTCTCTCTGTCAAATAAATAAATAAAATCTTTAAAAAAAAAAAAAAAGAAAAGAAAGTTGATTTATCTGGTGAACCTACTGCTCCCTGGGGTCAGTTACAACTACAGATGATAAATGATTCTTGCAATCAAGGCATGAAAAATGGAAGCAAATTGCCTGTCTGTGGGTAAGAGCACTCTGAGGAAAAATGGGCTAGAAGTACACCTGATAAATGTGAAAGTTTCTCAAGTGTCTCCCGAGTAACGCTTTTTTTACCTTTTTACCTTTAGAAACACTTGATTTTGCAAAGGTGTCTTAGTTACTGTTTGGGGCTGGTGGCATAAAGGAATCAGCTTGTTTATTTCCAGGAGAAGCATAAGCTTGTCATCATCTTTCAGCTGAAATATAATTTAGGAAGTTATAACAACTCCTTTTACCTTTAGAAACACTTGATTTTGCAAAGGTGTCTTAGTTACTGTTTGGAGCTGGTGGCATAAAGGAATCAGCTTGTTTATTTCCAGGAGAAGCATAAGCTTGTCATCATCTTTCAGCTGAAATATAATTTAGGAAGTTATAACAACTCCAACAAACACCATCTTTTAAACCTTAAATACCCTTACACCTTAATAATATACCCCCCAAGTGGGTATTCGTGACATCACCATCAAGACCAAGCAGGCAGACTTGCATTACCTGTTTTGAGAAAACTTGTACACTTGAAGTAAGCTTTAAGCCCTCTTCAGCAAAAACCTAGTGGAAAAGAAAAGTATCACTACTTAGATGTATATCTTACAGATAGTTCATAAGAAATATACTCATGGCTAATTGTCATATTGAATTTTAAAAGTAAACCTAAACATAAAAGGTCTGTCGTGGAACTCCTGAAGCTTTTCTCCTACCCAGGAAACACAAATGTTTAGCTGTATTCAGAAGGAGATTTCTCAGGCTTGATGCAGAATCAATCCCTGGAGAGGCTCCTCTACACCTGGACACCTCCAATTACTCTGGAGGGTCATAAAGACCTATGATACTTAGCCATACAAATTAACCATACAAATTATGTCTGGGCTTCTGGAAGGATCTGGAGCTCATCTTATAATACCCCAACTATAAAGGGTGATGAATTGTGGAACATGAGGTCAAAAGGGTTAGGACTTTCCTACTTCCACTAAAATTTGTCACCCATACACATTCCTTAACCAGCCATTTGAGAGGACCAATTTAGATTGGTTCTTGAGTATTCACCATGCATTTTACAATTTAGTGAAGAGAACAGGATGATGCCAAAGAACAGTGGAAAAATAAGGCTGGACAGATAAGATAGGAATATTTCGGATGCTTATTTTAAAATAGTAACAGAATGTTTCAGAGTAAGAGACACCAGGGGAATAAAGGGTAGGAGTCAGCTTTAGATGGCAGCCATAAAAAAGAAGAGAATGGCAATATGAGGGTGGTTTGTGAAGAAAACTAAAGTGCTTGGTAATGAATTAGATAAAGAACACGAAGAAGGAGGCAATGCAGCGTTAACCTTAACACTCTATGCAACACCTTGCTATCATTGGATGAACTGATCTCAAGGTCAAATAATCCTTTGCTCTCTTCCTTATCCTTTAAAAGGGAGACCAATGAGTTTTACACATAGATTCTAACCAAACAGAATGACTCATTTACCCATACATTCCTCATCATCCTACATTACCACTTTCTGTTTACATCTCTTCCCTTCTGGCCTGCAAACCCCATGGGGGCAAGATCCATGTCTATCTCCTGGACTATCATGGTTTTACAACCACCTGAAAGCTGATGACTCCCCAGTCTCTCTCTCCATTCTTGAACGATCATGACACCAGTCTTTTACATACTACTTGAGCAAAACAAAATGCTTGATTTCCACCCTCTAAATCTGGTTTTCTCCCTCAGTGTTCCCTAGCTCAGTAAATGGCACTACAATTTACCCTGGTGATCAAGCCAAAAATCTTTTAAAACCTAAGTTCGATCCTGCCACTGCTCCTCCAAACCCTCAATGGGTTTTCCCTCATACCTGAAAAAAAAGTCAAAGTTCTTCCCAGGGCTATGGAGATGTCATGCCTTACCACTTTCCTTCTGGTTCACTCCATTCCATCCACATTTGCCTCTTTATTTTTCTTCAGACCCCTCCAGCCTACCCCAACATCTCGGGCCTTTGCACTTGCTCTGTTTGCCTAAAATACTCTACCCCCAGATATCCATCCAGATCACTCTCTCATTCATTAATATCTCTACTCAAATGTTACCCCCTTAGAGAGGTCTTTTCTTTCCAGCCTTCTATCACCTTTCTCTATCTTTCATGAGTTTATCTCTAAATGCTTATATATAGGCACCGCATACTTAACCTTCTCCTGCCTGCCTACCTCCTCCCACTAGAATGTAAGCTCCAGGCCAGCATTGGCTTTGTTCTGTTCTCTTTTCTCCACAGAGGTCTTCCCCCCAGGATCTGACACACAGTAGAAGCTCAATAAATACTTGATGAGCGCTTCATGTCCATCGGTAGACAATTCAGTAGACACCGGTTTAATGAATAAGCTCACACAGGAGGAAGGTGACTAGTGGATCTTTTGCAGTGAAATACCCCCTGTGGTGTGGTATGATTTCAAATGGACATGAGCCAAATGGAACAGAGTGAATCCAGAATTTATTCCAACTGTTTTAAGGGAAATCGCTTATCTACAGTCGACTTTATAAAAAAATACAAAAGAAGTATTTTCTAGGAATCTTCTGACTCTGATGATAATCATCCTCCCAAGCTAAAATCCCTTTCCTGAAGAGGCTCAGGTGGCAGCACATGGGAATGCCAAAGGAAACTACTAAAGGTAAGAAAGTGATAGAAATTACATATTTCAAATGTACGAATGCCCTTGGTTCTAGAAAAGCAAACAAACTACCGTGAGAGTTAGGGCAAGTATTCTTGCAACCCACTTGCCAATCTAAGGCCTCTAACTGAGGGAGAAGAATTCAAGATGGGCCTGTGTGGAGTTCCATTAGACACACTGGGGCACAGGGGTGGGGGTGAGCATGTCTGTCCCTCCTTGAATGCCTTAAATCAGCAGGAACATGGAAGGAAAGAAGGAAACTATACCAATTACCCTCTGTCTCAAGCCCATGACAGATGCTTTTTCTCATGCGTTGTCCTCATTTACTCAGTATCATTCATCCAATCCAATAATGAAGAGGCCAAAAAGCCTTCCTAGCACTCAGGAAGGTATCCAGGATATGCGCCTGCTGACAGGATACTTCCACCTACTTGGGAAACCTGTAACTTATTGCACATATTGACTGTCAACAAAGCCTACTCTGCTTTATCCTTATAGTATTTGAATTTTACATAAGATATCCAAAAAAAAAAGTTCCACAAAATGCTACTGCAAGCCATCTGCTTTTCCACTTTTCTCTATACATGTGTGTGCATAGGTAAGCATACAAACATGATATGGTAAATCATTTCGAAAATCTGTTATTACCCACTTTTAGCCCAGAATTAAATTAGTAGCATAAAATGGAAATAAAACATACCTCTAGTTGATGAATTAAATCCTGGGAAGTTTTCAGTGGCCCCTCTCCTCTGAAATAAAATGAATTATCAAGGAGATCTAAGAAAAAGTTATTGTCTGAAAATTGGTTTCGTAACATAAAACTTCTAGAGCATTTTGTATATTAATAGATCCCAAATTTTGAAGAGTAATATTGAATAGAATAATAATATTGTGACTTTATTCTTGAATAACTTTAATATTTAACTATTACTTCTTAGGGCACTTTAAAATTTTTCAGTGAACATTATATATGTTAATTTTATAACGTAAAGAAATTTAAAACCGACAATATTTAAGTTTTATTTTTCCTTTTTAACCTTTTTCATTTTGCTTCATAAATTAAATACATGAGATCTGACAATATGCCTTAACCAAAGGCCTTTGTTACATAATGTTAAGAGGATCAGACCAAAACTCAAAAAATTCTCATTTTTAATTCTAAAACTTTGACAAGGCATGTCATTTAAGTTTCAGCGCTGGGTATATAAAATAGTCACAATATTTGTGCTACCACTCTCACCAGCAGACTAGGGAACATCAGATTGAAAACTACCAAGAAGAACCAAGACCTCTACAAACAAAAAGCAAACCACAGCAAAGAGAACAGAATGCATTAAGAAGAGCAGTAGACTAGGCATGAATCAGAAGAAATCTAATAACCAATTCTGCCCTCAACATCTGTGACATGTGAACAAATTATTCCTGTTCTCTGATAAACCGCTGTGATCATCAAATGAAATTATGAAACAGAAACCACTTAAAGACCTATAAGGCTCTGGTAAGTTTGAAATTTTTTTAAGGAAAAATGCACTAGTAAATCTTAAATATATAAATTATCAAGAAATAGGGATGCCTGGCTGGCTCAGTTGGTAGAGCATCTAACTCCTGATCTTGGAGTTATAAGTTTGAGCCCCTTATTGGGTGTAGAGAGTACTTAAAAATAAAATCTTTAAAATTATCAAGAAATATGAATTATCACCTATAAATTACTAAGAAACTGTATAAATTGTTAAGACAACCTTAAACAGCAGCCTGAGGAAAAGCTATAAAATTGCCCGGGAAAACTGTAAAACTGGATACCGTGAAGGCTAACAGATGGGTCTCAGAAACAAGGGGTGCCTGGGTGGCCCAGTCAGTTAAACGTCCGACTCTTGGTTTTGGCTCAGGTCATGATCTCATGGGTCATGGGATTGAGCCCCACATTGGGCTCCCCCACTGGGTGGGGAATCTGCTTGAGATTCTCTCCTTCTGCCCTTCCCCCTATGCACACACATTCTCTCTCTCTCAAAAAAATAAATCCTTAAAAAATATTTTAAAAAAAGAAACAAGCAACTAGATGAGGCTGGTAAACCACAGGTATTAAGGGAAAACAGAAAAAAATGTTGGGGAAAAACATATGCTGACAGTGTGGGTAGAAAACAAAGCCAGCTTGAGATTTTACCACAGATATACCAAGATGTGTCAAAATGGCACAACGTGTTACCCATTACAGAAAAGCCATTTTCTTCCCTGAACTGAGCATTCCTGTCTAATAACTACGTCTCATAACAAGTCCCATTCCACAGAGCTTTAGTTATTCCTACCCCTCATAATGCAGCTCCTCATGCTTCCTAGTCTCCATGGGATGCATGTCATCCCTTACCAGAATCCACTATCCTGACTCTGAAACAAAAAATGCTGACCATATCACCCTGGAATATTCTGAAACAAGAAACAAGAAATAAAAGAGGCAGTTAAAAATGTAAACAAAAAATTCTACTGAGGAATCCTCTGTTTAGGAAGATTTTCTATATCAAACTACATTTACTTAGTGCTAATGATATTCCTCCAGTTTTCATTGGTGAAAAACAAATTTTTGTTTAAAGATCTGCTGATTTTTATCCCAGGAGTTAACTAGCATGATTGCAACCAAAGGTCAAGATCTTTGTTATTCCAGCTAATCTGTGCACATTTGGTGTGTGTGAACGAAGGAGTTCCATTTTACTTTCTTCTGCAAATCTGACTCCAGATTTTAAAAAGACAGGAACTAAGAAAAAAAGGTCAAAATTGCGTTAGGAAGACTCAATCCCAGGAGAAGCTTGCAAAGAAAAACGACCAAGCACAAAGGAAGGAAACCACCGAAGAGGAAAGGTCACCCATGCTGGAAAGTATGGTAAAGTATTAACAGATGGCTGCTAAACAGAGGCCAAGTCACTCAGCTCCTATCACTTCTGCACCCTCCAGAAGAATTCTCTATCTTGAAAAGGTAGAGGACTTCATCAAGAGGGAAATGAATGCTCCTTCCTCACTCCTGATCTTCCTTCCATACAAAGGCATCTTCACTAGCATAACCTCCCTCACTTCTCTCAGCTCTCCCCCTTATTCCCTCCCATTGAAAGGTATGGGCATTTATTTAGCTTTTCAGTCTTTTTGGTGACTTTGCAAAAATAAAATTGGATGTGGTAGGCCTTTCCTTTCTCCTTTTTCTCTTGGAAGTAAATCTGCTTTTGGGAGATACCTGCTCTGTCAGTTATTTTAAGATACATTCTGTCCCTGTAGAGTAAGATTTCTGAATTCTAGAGATCGTTTTTAAAAACCTACTTGTTAGTGGATATAAACTACATTATCCAATAATAGCTTTATCAATATAAAGGTTATGGCCCCTACCTGCCTATTCTTTTGCTTATTTTTTCATTTTGTTCAGATATTGGGTAGGAAAAAGGGTGCTATTTATTGAACCCCAATGCCCACATAGCTGTGGAGATCCTAACTACTTTAACTGAGTTTAGACTCCAGATGAGGGGTGCCTGGGTGGCTCAGTCAGTTGAGTGACTGACTCTTGGTTTCATCTCAGGTCGTGATGAGATCGAGCACCAGGTCAGGCTCTGCTCTCAGAGGGCAGTCTGCTGGAGATTCTCTCCCTCTCAGTCTGCCCACTCCCCCCCGCCCCGCTCACAGGTGCATGCTTTCTCTCTCTCTAAAAGTAAAGAAATCTTTTTTAAAAAATGAAAAAAAAAAAAAAAAAAAGACTCCAGATGAAATAGATTACATTCCAGAATACTGAAACAACTTGTAGGTGTGAACCACTGCTGATATTTTCAAAATCAAAATGAGCAGAAGAGCCATAGCACTAGAGATATCAAATACTTTCCAGAGTTCCAAAAATAAAAAAGATAGATTTCAGAAAATTAGTGAGAAGTTTGAAGTCATTCCTTGAGAAAATTCTAGAACAGATTATTGAGCAGATAACAGATAAATGTTTACAATATGGAATTACTATACCATATGTATAGATTATTTTAACAGAAGATTGTGGAATGTGATCAACATGGACTTCAATGAGGCATTTGATCAAGAGTCTTGTTATGCGGACAAGACAAAGAACGTAGGTCATGCAATAGTAAAGTCAGGGAAATTCTCTGCTATATAATGAACACTGATTCATGGAGACTTGGCACCCTATTGAGGTGGTAGTCCTTATGGTTCTATTCTTTGATCTGTATTATCTAATCAATTATCAGTCACTTGCATGAAGAGTTTAAAAGACATGTTTTCTAAACTTACTGATGCTTGCTAGGAGAGAGAATGATACATTGAATGACAAAAATCAGGATGCAAAATTATAACGACTGGGTGGCTCAGTCATTAAGCATCTGCCTTTGGCTCAGGTAATGATCCCAGGGTCCTGGGATCAAGCCCCGCATCGGGCTCCCTGCTCCACGGGAAGCCTGCTTCTCCCTCTCCCACTCCCCCTGCTTGTGTTCCCTCTCTCGCTGTGTCTCTCTCTGTCAAATAAATGAATAAAATCTTAAAAAAAAAAAATTATGAAAAGAACAGGACACAAACCTGGAGGGGTTATCTTCTAAATCTAAATCCTAATTAAACGTCTTCTTGTTGTATTCACTTAATTATCATAAGAACTTAGTCTTTTTTACCAAATATTTGAAATTGACTTTAACCTATCAATGATTTAACATGAGTTTTTCCTTACACCAAATATTATTGAACTGATTTAAAAGGATCAAGTGTAACTACATTTACCTAGTAAATAAATACAGAGAATAGGCCATACTGGACATGTTGCGCCCATTTCGAACAATCTCATTTTCCTGATCCTCCCATTTCTTGATCTCACAGTTGACATCGGAGGTAAGCAAACCCAGCTTAAGTCCAAGCTTTGCTATCTTGGCTTGCTCCTATAAAATACACATTTTAATCACCACAATATTGTCATTATTGATGTAAAAGGAAGATTAGAAGTAAGACTGTTAAAAGAAAAAGGTCTTACCTCAGAGTCAGGCTTGTCTGGCTTTAACGATTTCAAGTTTGCGTTATTCTTCTATGACAATAAAAAGATTAAGACATCTTAAAAAACAGTACAGCTAATTGTGAGGAAATACAATAGTAATAGAAAACAAATTACCTATAATAAAATTTTAACTTAAACATTTTCAGAACATACTTAAACTATATTAAATTAAGTTGAAACAATTATTTGCAAATGCTCTTCTAGCATGTACGTTCAGCTTTGAATAGGTAAGTAGTCAGAAACCCGGGACCAGGGAAAGCAGATCATGTCCCAGAAGGATTTAAAGACTTCTGCAGTCTTCTCAGAGTCCAGTTATTATACCTCCAAACATTCCTGGCCCCTCTGTTGAGTTATTTTTATGAAATGATGTCATAAAATTAGCCACTATATGTAGTTTTCCACATGTTCCTAATGTTATGACTCTGGAGCTCAATTCCTTTAACCAATTTGCCCTTTGAAGGCAAAATTTCAGCACCCTAGTGTCACTGACATCTCAGTTCCGAATACTCCACCCAGGCTGTATAGGAGATTATACTTAGAATAGAGTACTTCATATTTGAGTCAACATATCTGATGGGCCCCCATCTTTGAAACAGCAAGTTTGTTTCTGTGTGAGCTCTATGGACCTCAGAATATAGTTCCCCAAGGAGAGGCTAAAACGTTATAGATAGTTAGGTTAGCAAGCTAGCCCACAGATTCCTATTTACATGAAGAACAGAGGGGCGCCTGGGTGGCTCAGTCGGTTAAGCAGCTGCCTTCAGCTCAGGTCATGATCTCGGGGTCCTGGGATCAAGCCCCGCATCCAGCTCCCTGCTCTCTCCTTCTGCCTCTCCCCCTGCTTGTGCTTTCTCTATGTCAAATAAATAAACAAATAAAATCTTAAAAAAAGAATGGAAACCACTACCAATGGCAATGTTTCTTTGAAAAATATATGCAGAAGCTCTCAGGAGATGGCAGCCCAGGTTGGCCATTCCCCCCAATGTGAGGTCTGGCGGAAGCTCCCCTAATTGGGGCAGGAGTTCCAGAATGGCCAGGGCTACTGTACATAAAGGGGTAGGAGACGCTGGTTGCCTTTTTTGTTTTAACATTTACTCAAACTCTAAACACACACACACATACACACATTGAGTAGATGTACACAAAGTATAAATTATAACATAATAAAACAAAATACCCAGCCCCCTTAGCTTAAGAAACAGGTCATCATCAATACCCTCCAGGTATATGTGTATCCCCTTATTTTTTGTTTCCCTTATTATTACCACAACTTGATACTTCTGACCAGCTCTTCTGTCACCAGTTTCACTGCAGAACAGAAGAGCCTCAACTTTTCCTTGTTCTTCTGTCTCACAGTTTATATTTACTCATTTAACATAGCCCTTTTGAGATTTTCTAATGCTGCTTACTATAGAAGAAATGGACAGAAAATGAACGTGGGGAAACTATAAAGCCGCATACATGTATAAATACGAGCTGCCCCTTACGTTCACTGGAAAATACAGATGATCTGTGTTCTCTCTGGCCCCTCCTTGTATAGAGAGTCACATCACCTGTATCTTTCTCCTTCATCTGGTAGACTATAAAGCAGGTGATAGAGCATTTAAGACATAGCTCGAAAAAAAAAAAAAAAAAGACATAGCTTGAGGTTTTGAGGGTTTATTTTATTTAGAATTTTACAGCCTATCTTATTTTTTTAAATTCAGTTGTGTTTTCATTATTTTTATTTTTACTTTTACAAATGATTATTATTAAAGTGTTTACTGAAGACTGAAAGGGAGCTGCCTGACAAGGTGCAGAAACCATCTTCATACATGTCACCAAGCTGGCCACCTAGTGGGACACTATTTTGGACTGCAGTCAGATGCATTAGTTTCAGTTTCAAATTTACAATTTGGGTTCTGAATAAAACATTCCAGAATGTACAAAACTCTTCTACTTACCATTGGCTTTGGAAGTGACAGGTAGCCATACTTCTCTCCTACAAATAACACATATAACTTAAAACAAATTTTCTATTAGCGTATTTTCTATTATTCACATTTAATTTTTTTAATATGATTATATAGGAATGGTAGTACATTAGTTTTGATAATTTAGGCTATTAATTACATGTGTTTCAGAAACAAAATTGTAATTTGGTGAACATGAAGGCTGTCAACAGTTATATCTCTAAGGTACCTAGTTGGACAATCTCTCCCTCCCCCAATGTAATGGCAGAAAGGCACAATTTCTCTGTGTTATTTACTTATATTTATTTACAACAAGCTTCCTTCATAGTGAAATCTTTCACAGCGGCCTGCCTCCAATGAAACCAGATTCTTCTTTTATCAGTACCAGTTATCAGTGCTTGCTTCCTTTTCTGTGGCTATCAAACCAAATCACTTACACCTAAATTCTTAAAGTATTCTTCCAGTCAAACAGAGCAACTCTAGTGTACAAGATAGGAAGAGGAAATAAACCAAATACAGTCTCTTGGCTGTGAATTAACACATGCAGGAAGCACAGTAACTGAGGAAAGGAAGGAGACATCTGATGCCCACTTCACCCCTGCGCTTCCCTATTTCAAACTTCTAGATCATCTATAAAGTCAGGTTACAATGGATGGTAGATTGTTTTCAAAGCCTAGTTTGATCATAGGGGAAAGGATTCACAATAAGATTGAACAGTAATTGCTTCTTTTTTTTTTTTTTAAAAAGATTTTATTTATTTATTTGACAGAGAGAGAGAGCACGAGAGGGAACACAAGCAGGGGGAGTAAGAGAGGGAGAAGCAGGCTTCCTGCGGAGCAGGGAGCCGGATGTGGGGCTCGATCCCAGGACCCTGGGATCATGACCTGAGCCGAAGGCAGACGCTTAACGACTGAGCCACCCAGGCGCCCCAGTAATTGCTTCTTGATTTCAAGGAATGGGAGTTTGTTCAGCTATAATATATTAGGTAGAACCATATGAAATTGCTGATACTCAACCACTCTGAAATACAAAAACAGCAATTTCATACAGTTTCACCTAATGAAAGTAAATACAGTGTAAGAGCATTAAATCATACACTTTCTTATAGAATGACTGTTACATGAACAGGGTGAGCCTATTCATAACATATTTAAATTTTCATCTAGAACTGTGCTGTTGAATATGGGATCCACCAGCCATGTATGACTACTGAGCAACAGAAACATGACCGGTCTGAATTGAGATGTGTTGTAACTATAAAATACATACTGGATTTTGAAGATTTAATATAAAGGGGAAAAAATGTAGGAGACCTCATTAATTATTTTTAAGTATTGATTATAAACGGAAACAATTATCTTGGATACACTGTGTTAAGTAGAAAACATTGAAATGAATTTCACCTGTTTATTTTTAAATTTTTCTTGTGCCTCCTAGAAAACTTTAAAGTACATATGTATTTTATATTTCTGTTGGACAGTGCTGATCTAGAAAATGAACTGTCATTACGGGTCAGCCATTGGTACTCGGGAATAGCTTTATGGTTCAAATCATTTCTTTGTAGCAGAATAGTAAGGGAATTTTATTAATGATTTTCTGTTCTCAGAATTGTGAGAGAAAAATAAAACTTAAAGACATTATTTCCATGCCTTGTCTCCTAGCGCTGATATAAAAAGTGCCTGATTTAGCTGTGAAAGATTAATAGAAGACTTTGTCATTTAGAACCTCAAAATTCACCATTTATCTTAATTCAAAGTCCAAATCCTGTCTATAATAGCCCTAAAAAGTGGTCTTAATAAGCTGCAGAAACGAGCATAATCATTACTTAAGCATAACTAGCTTAGGCATGAGCAATCTTGTATTATTTACCCTTGTGATCCTCCATAGAGCCTATGACCCTGACATGTTCACATTTTCTCTACAAGAGTAAAAAAAAGCCACCTATCTTAGTATCCCTTATTTCTCCGAGAAAACAATAGAGGTAAAGAAACCAGGGGCGCCTGGGTGGCTCAGTTGGTTAAGCGACTGCCTTCGGCTCAGGTCATGATCCTGGAGTTCCGGGATCGAGTCCCACATCCGGCTCCCTGCTCAGCAGGGAGTCTGCTTCTCCCTCTGACCCTCCTCCCTCTCATGCTCTCTGTCTCTCATTCTCTGTCTCGCAAATAAATAAAATCTAAAAAAAAAAAAGAGAGAAACCAGAAGGCAGGGAGAAATAAATGAAAAAAGGAGCCTTTCTATAATCTGGTTTTCTAGCATTACCATCACCAATTAATCACTGGCACTTCCAGTCCCCGAGGCTGTCTTACAGACACTTTGTTTTGCTCCATATTCCCATCATTTAGTTGGACTCAGAATGATTTGCATATTTGAGGATAACTGCAAAACTGATCATTCTTCAAGACAGCTTTTCCCCAAATGCTCTGCAGGTAAGGTTATCCCTCTTTCCCCAATTCCAATATAAGCCAAGTTTAGTTGATTAAAAAAAAAAAAAAGTTGATAAAGATACCAAAAATCAGTAATCTGAATCATTTTATAATTAATTTTATAGCTGTTTTTTTTTCCATACAAGCCTAATTATTGCCATTGATTCTAAGCAGAGCAAATACATTGACTCAGTTACGTTTAGCTCTTATATCAAATTAAAGAAGTGGCATTAACAAACAATTTCTATCTCTGATGAAAACATGTTATAAACATTAGAAGTAACTGGAAAAACAGGAATATTTATGGGGAAAACACAGTCAATATTTGAATTATAAACCTGTTTTTCAAAGCACTGTTTTCACAGGGGTATCATAAGTTTAATACTCCCAAAATCCTTTGTTTAATATTCCCTAAATCAACACCACAACTGTACCATTTTTACTTCTCACCTTACACCTCCAGATAAACTAAGTTCAGGGTTAAGCTCAAGAGCCCCTCTGATCTGATGGGAGTACCGAAATGATCGCTTATTTGCTGCTCTCATTTTCACTATCCAGAGCTCTTCTGCATCTTTACAAACTAAAGCTAATTTCCCAAGGACAGAAAAGCCTCACTATTTCACTAAAGATGTGCTATGTAATTCCCTATTAGAAGGTCTCACAGGGGCACCCGGGTGGCTCAGCCGTTAAAGCGTCTGCCTTCAGCTCAGGTCATGGTCCCAGGGTCCTGGGATTGAGCCCCGCATCGGGCTCCCTGCTCTGTGGGAAGCCTGCTTCTCCCTCTCCCACTCCCCCTGCTTGTGTTCCCTTTTTCGCTGTGTCTCTCTCTCTGTCAAATAAATAAATAAAATCTTCAAAAAAAAAAAAAAAAAGAAGGTCCCACAATTAGCTTTTTGGATTCCGGAAGGTGCTCTATATGGCATTATCAGAAAGATCATGTCCCCAGACCCACTGAAAATGAATCGCTAACTACTGAAGGATAGGCAATTAGCTAACCACAGGAGCAGGACTGGGGTATTCTAATCCAAACCCAGTTGTCATCCTCAAACTCTCCCTTACCTCTACATTCAATTAATCAGCAAATCCTACCAATATGACCTGTAAAATTCTTCTTAAATCAGTCTTCTTATCTCCATTTCTACTATCATCATCTCATTATCTCTTGTCTGGATGGGTCACTCCCTTGTTTCGAACTCCATGTCCCCCAAATAAGCTCATATTTATCCACAAGCATGTTCCTCCTTCTATGCATCCCATTTTGGTGAACAGCACCTTACACATCCAATCTGCCAAGTGATAAAACAGGCGCAGAGCTATGGAACAGGACCATTAGGTACATCCCTATAACCTGAAGCCTAGTCATATTAATTCTAAGATGGTTCAAACAGAACAAGAGAAATTCAGCCTCTTTAAAGGAGAAACAGTCTACAAGCTGTGAGAGAAGGCTTCTTTTAACATTTAGTTATCTAAAATAATCTCAAATTCTAAACGCTATGATTACAAATTCACCATTAAGGGAAAGTGGAATCCTTCTGATCTGGTCCTTTCTAATATGAAGACCATGGCTTCCCAGGAGAGTTGGATAAGAAGGCAGAAATGGATGAAGAGAGAAAGGCAGGAAGACGAGCATTGACTTTTGAGTTCTTAAAACAACCTCAGGAGGCCCTATTGTGAAATTTCCGTGTCTCAGGATAAGGGGGACAATGACCTAGCTCTGAGTCCCTTTCTCATTGCTTACCATGTTATTTGCTTTAATTGGTTGGTTAAACGATACTTGCAAACATATCTGGTAATTCTTCTAGTAATGAGAGTCAAGATATTCAGAACAGAACAAAGGTAGCTAGAATACAGCAAAGGCTTTTCAATAATAGCTGTAACATGAGTTATAACAGTAGCAGAGAGAAATCAGGATCTGAAGAATACACTCCATCCTTTGTATGGACAGTAGTGGACAGGTGCAAGGTAACAGGCAGACTTGTCATAATAACCATACAGAACAGGAAAAACAACACTGTGACACTGGACTCAGTCCAGTCAATAATGGCTAACCCAGAGTTGGACTTCTTTGTCAAAAAAGCTATTCTTATGAGCTTAATGTTAAAAGTCAGGACAAAGAAAGGCAGTACAAGAAATCAACCAACTCTATCTCAGTTAACCCCACATAAGGATCCTTCTGAACAGCAAGATACTTTACCAGTTAAACAATGGATGTACCATTGATCGAGGCAGCAGAGTTTCCCACCTACAGAGGAATTTCTTTCAGCCCTAAAGAAGTTAAGGTAACCTGATTTTTTTGAGGATAGGTTACCCAAACCTAAAGAAGAGACCATTTACATAACATCCAGCTTAAAAGTAAAAGAAACCACAGAGACCATGTGGTCCAAACATAAGTATAGGATTTTCCTGTTTCAGCTCTAGTCTATCTGTAGTGGGTGCTGGTGTTGAGAAAGATGGGGAAGTCACTTTCTTCATTTCCTAAACAAGTCCCATAGCTAAATGACCATTCTTCTTCAGATATGAATCAACAACATCACTTTACCTTTTAATATATGAAACTTGTCTCACATAAAAATCCATGTGTCTATAAATACTTTATAAAAGCACTGAAGTGATAAGCCATTTAGACTAGCTATCACAGAAATCTTTAAATGCAAAAGCATGGTAAACATTTATTATATTTTACAAATTATGCTATATTTATAAAGTCTATCTAATTTTCTGATTTTTAAAAGCAAATCAGCAATTATCCTATATAGGTATTTTTAAAAATATGAAATGTTTAGATGTTCAAGTCAATAAAAATAAATATGTAATTTGATGTTATTGTGGCTTAAAGGACATTTTATTTAAAAAAAAAAAAGCATGCTTGACACTAACAGAAGCCATTCAAAGAGGATAAAATACATGAAAACACATAAACATAAATAAGAGGACATACTATACAATGGAAAATAAACCAAAGTCCCAGTTGTTATTAAAATAAAGAATAAAAATGATGCCTTCCTATACATTGTGTAGTGCTATTCTACATGTTGTAAAAATACCAATGAACTTACCCACCACAGGAAATTTTCCAAGATTATGTAGTTATCAAAGAGAGACTCCATCCGAGTGGAAGGAAAGCAATTCAAAAATCAAATAACTACATTCATTTCATTATGAAGTTAGTAGAATTAAATCAGAGAATAATTGTATTACAGAAGAGCTTTTGTACTAAAACTAAAAAACAATTTTGATAAAATATAAAATGACTAAATTTCAATAGGAAAACTAGAATATTAATATTAATTCAAAGAAATCTACTACACTGTTGTACAATAAATTGTACTGCTTACATACTACAATAAAGAAGGACACACAACATTTTCAGTTTTTCTGTGGAAGGTATGTTACTATAAAAATAACCCATTGGGTTATAACAAGATAATTCATTTTGCAACTGAGGTTTGACATTAAAAAACTAACAGAGCTAATTAAAATAATAATATATTTAAATACGCGGACAGTTTCTCACCTCGTCTTCCTTCAAACACGTCATTGATTTCTCTTAGCAGTGTTGACATGTCACCAATTTGGGATTCCCAAGCTTCACAAAATACATCTAGGTTTTCTTTAGCAATTTTACTAGATGGATGCAATGTCAGTGTTTCAGCGGCAGAAATTATCTAATGAAATACAACATACACAGGTGTCCATTTCAAAATCTTAGCTCTCAACATCATATTGGAGACCAGACTTAAGTCTGTACTGTTCACTCAACAAACAACTGTGAAGTGCTTTCCACACATAAGCACCATGTTGGCCAACGTGAAGAGACAGGGAACGAAAGTCACTGTTTCTGCGAATAAATAGCATGCATTATTATATACAAACCTTTATCCAGGGAGCAATGGTCTTTATTTCAGGAAAACGACTTCCACAGAGTCATTTCCACAGCAGAATTCAAAGAGTTACGCTCAGACTGGGAAGGGTGGAGTGCGCTGTACACAAGAGACAGGGCAGGGGCTGCGAGGCGGCAGCGGTCGCCGCGGTGGTGCTGGTGGCGGTAGGAGTACCGCTAAGAGGAGTAGGACCGGCAGCAGTAGTGGGAGTGGCAGGTGGCTAGCAGTATCAGCAGTGGTAGGAGTGGTAACATACACGCACACCTATGAGCACACGGCAGATACGTTCTTGAGATACTGTCTCGGGGGCTCGATCTACATTGGTATTGACCTTCAGAAACACACAAACAAAATACATTTTCTCAACAGAGAGAGAGAAACTGAGGCTCGGGGACACCAAGTAACTAATACATGGCTATTCATTCACCTACTCTGTGCCAGGCACTATACCCGTGTTCCTAGCGCTGGGGAATAGCTACGAGTGAGACAGATGAAGACTCACACTATAATGGGGGGAGACAGATAATAAAAAACATACTAGTAAATGATAAGATATTGTAAGTTATGATAAATTATATGTATAAAAATAAAGGGTAAGGACGAGAGAGGGTGTTAGGTGGTCACGGAAAAGGTGGCACGTAAAGGCAAAGAACTAAAGGCCAGTGGGGCCAAAGGAAATCTAGGGCGAGCCATTTGGGATGAGGTGCGAGCACTTCTAGTGTGTTCAAGGATCAGCCAGTAGACCAGTGTGACTGGACTGACATGAGAAAAGGGAAGGTCACCAGAGGCCATGTGATGCGGGACATACACAGTAAGGACCGGACTTTACTGTGAGACAGGAAGTCACTGGAGAGCTTTCAGAAGACTGATATGGTCCACGTCATGCTACCTGTAAGGGAATTAGAGCTACGTGTTCCTCCTGGGGGGGGCACAGTCACACACGCACAGGACTTGACAAGGAGGTGGCAGCTTCATGAGCAAAACAAGGTTCCCCATCTTCAGGGAGGGCGGGCACATGGGCTCTCCAGAGAACCACGAGCTAGATTTCAGTGGGACTTCCCTCTCGACCAGGAGCCATTGTATGCTGTACAAACTGCTCCATTGTGTCCTGGATAGGATCTAACATTCTAAAGGAAATACAAAGATGACATAGCCGAAGTAGAGATGTCCAGAAATAAATACAAATTAACACAGAGGCATGCTCTATTTCCTTAAATGATCCCTTTGTGAAACAGATGGCAAAGACAAGGAGCAAAAGCTAAGGCTGTGAGAAAAAAAATGCTTCTCAAGTTATGGAAATTGACAACAGGCTCTATCACCATCCTGGGGAAGAAAGTACGGTTATTCCTAATATCCCTACTACAATAAAAACAGTAAGCAGAGAATTACAGCCAAATAGCAGCAAGTAGGGCTTGAGGAAAGCAAGAGCTGATTGCATATGGCAGAAGAGACAAACCTTTTCATTCTACTGAAATACACTTAAAGCCAAGGCAAGCAGGATGAATCTCAAGCAGACAAGCAAATACTGAAGCCTTGGTTTCTCTTAATAAGGAGAGATCCTCTGGTTATAATCAACTGTTCAGCAGATGATCATTGCTAAGGGTGACTCATATACTTCCTCCTTCCATGATAAGCCTTTGACACTGTTCTCTACAGAGCACACATCCCTCCAACATTCAACATGTTTCTGCTAGAGGACACAGGCCACTCTGGTCTCTAAGTCACTTGCACTGTTCTCAACTCTAAATCCAAGGGCTCTACATCTATCATGTAATACTACAGTTAGGAGTACGTCCTTTGGCTGACCATGATAAATGAAACAAGAACACCTGGTAAATTGTATTCTGGAGCTTAGACCTAAAAAAGAAAGGAAGTTCTGCCCCTCACTTTTCTCTTTAGATTAATTTGACAGGGACAATATTAAATGGGATATCAATTTTTAAAAGGCTCTGGAAAATTATAAAAAGTTGTATCTCGGGCGCCTGGGTGGCTCAGTTGGTTAAGCGACTGCCTTCGGCTCAGTTCATGATCCTGGAGTCCCGGGATCGAGTCCCACATCGGGCTCCCTGCTCAGCAGGGAGTCTGCTTCTCCCTCTGACCCTCCCCCCTCTCATGCTCTCTCTATCTTATTCTCTCTCTCAAATAAATAAATGAAATCTTTAAAAAAAAAAAAAAGTTGTATCTCAAAAAATTCAGAAAAAATTCACAACTCTTCCAAAAAAGCACAAGAACTTTCATTTCTACATATTCCTATGTAGTCATTTTCTTTTTTCTTTTTTTTTAAGATTTATTTATTTTTAGAGAGGGGGGTAGCACGAGCAGGAGGGGCAAAAGGAGAGGAAGAGAGAAAATCTCTGACACGGGGCTCGATCTCACGACCCTGAGATCGTGACCTGAGCCAAAACCAAGTGTTGGACACTTAACTGACTGAGCCACCCAAGCACCCCTCATTTTCATATATATGTACATTTTACATAGTAGCAATTATAGTAAGTATACAAATATGTATCCTGCTTTTATCATCTAACATTTTATCATCTAACATCTAACAATACATTTTTCAATGTTGCTAATTCTAGCTATCATGATTATTATTTAAAGGTCATAATGTACTATTTGCCTACTTTAATTATCTTGCTTCCAACTGAATCTTATTATAAGTAATGCTGTAACAAACATTGCTTTTGGTTTTGTTTTTCTAATTTCCTTATGTCCTTGGGAATCCTAGGTCAAAACACGTAAATATTTTTATGGCTTGGTCCATAATGGTAACTTATTTTTTTTAAAGATTTATTTTTTTAAAGGTTTTATTTATTTATTTGAGAGAGAGAGAGCATAAGTGGGGGAGAGGGGCAAAGGGAGAGGGAAAAGCAGACTCCCCACTGAACAGGGAGCCCGACGTGGGGCTTGATCCTAGGACCCTGAGATCATGACCTGAGCCAAAGGCAAACACTTAACTGACTGAGCCAGCCAGGTGCCCCTAAGATTTTATTTTTTTAAGTAATCTCTATACCCAATACAGGGCTGGAACCCACAACCCCAAGACCAAGAGCTGCACGCTCACACTCCAGCCAGGCACCCCAGTAAATTGCTTTTCAAATATGTCACTATGACCTGCACTGCAAACAGCTTTACTGAAAATAAATATAAACTAGGACATCAATTAAATGGGCCAATCTCCAGTTTTGCAGAGGAGCAGCATCAGCATGGAATGTCAGCTATGTTCTGGCACACTATCAGTGAAAATTCCATTATCTTCTTCATCACTCTCAGTAGATTTGACCTTTGGTTATGCAGAACCACACACATTTTCCTTCCACACAATTTGTTATGACACTCAGACAAGACATAATATAAAGGAATGATCTGCTCTTGATCATACCTGTTGGCCAGTCACCTGAAATGTCTCCTCTGCATGTACACAGGTTATTTCAAGAGGTTCTGTCCCAGATACATGGCGTAACAATCGACAGACCTATGAGAAAACATTTCTACAGTTCAACCTCCACCTTCTCGTTCTTCGCAATCCAGGCTTTCATTTTATAATTAATAAAGGAAATAAAGCCTTACACAGAAAACTTATTAAAACCTTATTAAATTAAACCTTATTTATTAAAAATCAAGTTGTATATTACTTAGAAGATTATTATAATACTATATTGGTCACCAACAGATTTTCTAGGAATAAAGCAGGAATGCATAAGGGTAGAGCATATTGTCTCTTTGTCTCTATTTCTTATCTCATTATGGCAAGTGGTCACAGAATATTAGAACCCGAAGGAATCTCTGAAAGGATCTAGTAAGGGCCCACACACTGTATGTATGAAGCAACTTCACTCAGAGAAGTGATTTGCCTAAGGTCCCTCAGGTATACTATGTCAAGCTACACATTCTTTTTTTTTTATTTTGACAGAGAGAGACCCAGCGATAGAGGGAACACAAGCAGAGGGAGTGGGACAGGGAGAAGCAGGCTTCCCGCTGTGACCTGAGTGGAGCTTAATGACTGGGCCATCCAGGCGCCCCCAAGCTATACATTCTATCAACAAACAACACTTCCTCTCAGGGTCAATTAATTAACACACCTTTCACTGGAGAAAACACTGGATTAGGAAAGGTTGATGTAATGAGAAAAGAGCCTTTATCAGAGAAAATTATTGAAAATCTTCAGACTTGAGACAGAAAACATTTTTTTCACTTAAAAATTTTGCTGCAGGATTCCTATACATAGCAAGATTAAACTGTTTACAGTCATAATACTTGGTTTATAAACAAAACAGCAGCATAACAGGTGAAGGTAATCAAAAGGTACGAATCTCCAGCTATAAGATAAATATGTTCTGAGGATATAATATGTAAGACTAGAATTAACAGTACTCTTTTGTATACTTGAAAGTTGCTAAGAGAGTAGATCTTACAAGTTCTACTTGTAAGGAAGGAAAAATAATTTTCTGTAACTATCTGAGGAGGTCATGGATGTTAACCAAATTTATTGTGGTGATCATTTCAAAATACATACATATTTGAGATTATGCTGTACACCTTAAACTTACACAATGTTATATGTCAATTACATGTTTAAAAAACTATTTTAAAAAACATAATCATCAAATCTATTGTAAAATGGAGACGTATCTATAGTCATTTTAAGAATGCTCCCTAGCAGTTTTCTTTTTTCTTTTTTTCCCTAGCAGTTTTCATATGTACGCAAGTAAAGGAGAGAAAGGTAGTCGACTTAGTCTAAGGTTCCTTCTAACCATTATTTGGAGAGCTGGGGAGAGCAGGTAATATGGAGACAGCTCTATGGTTTGTATCTGTGCATTTATATACATGCTGGATATACCTGATATGCACAAGTTATACACAGCTTAAGTATACATTTTTTACTAAGAGATGTCTAGTGTTTTCAATAAGTGAAAGGCTTAGAATATCAACTAATAATTGAAATTATAGCAAAAGTGGCAGGTGAAGCACCAGTAACACCCAACAGAGGTTTGGGCAGAACAGAAGAGGTTCAGAGGAGGAATACTGTGCTGAATGTCTTTTGTCCGTCCACATCCACTCTCCTTTCTCCTCAAACTGCTTTACGCCCTGGGAGACTGACATTTGTGGTCTCCAGCTATGTTTGGCCAATGGGAAGCCCCAGCAATAGACCAGCAGGAATGCAAACAGTAAGGGCCTTTATTCTCATGCTTTTTCCCTGCAGGGTTGCCTTGGGCTGTGGCTCTGCGTGTAGTCTTGAAATCAGAACCTCTCACGGTGGCTTTCTGAAAGACTCTATGCCCTTCCAGTTTCCAATAACCACTCCTCTCCCCGATTAATTTGGGCCTACCAGCAGTACCAGCTCTGCTATCGCTAACCCCAATTACTGTACTCCCACGGTTCCCCCTACACCGTGTCTATGTAATTGTAAACAGCTCCTTTATTAGTCTCTTTAAATTATCCTAATTCAAGTGTGCCATCTCTTTCCTGCTGAGACCCCACAGGTTCAAATAGAAACAAGGTCATAGGATGTGTCTCCACTGCTCTACTCCTAAGCCTAACCTCTCTGAGAGAATAAGGACAAGAGGATTAGTAAGTGTATCTGCGGGTTCCAGCATTTTTTGTTTTGTTTTAGAGGCCAGATTGTTTTAAGAACAGGACAGATAAACATTGTATCTTTAAGATTCCAAAGGAGACAGAGAAAATGCTCATATAAGTTACCCCCAAACTATATTTGTGTCAATATTCCCTGATGATGGTACGGCTATCATGAAACCACAATTTCTTTAACAAACAAACCTATTACTCACCTCAACAAGCTGCTCTTTCTGTTCAGAGAGTTTACAGGCATACTCGGCCAAACCTTCTAAATTTCCTTCTACTCCAGTAAGTTTTAATGCTTTTAGGACCACATGATCAGCATGGTATTTTAACAGATCTGCTGTCAGCTGGGTTGCTGTCCTGTGAAGCTGCAGATGTGGGGGGTGAAGGGCAATGAAAGAAACACAACAGTCAGGTTTTGTCATCAAGCAGCTCACAAGCACTTTAAAAATGAAAAAGGAGCAGTCCCCACTTGATCCACTGAGAGAGGAAAGCATAAAATTCCTGTGGCAACAGTAGCAGTTGGGCCACACAGGGGAGCTTGTCCTTTCTCCCAGGCAGGAGTGACAGGGACATCTTTGAGTCCCCTCATGTGGGCAGAACTGCTGTCTGCAGAAGATGACCTGCTCAGCTAGTGTGGCATGGCTGGTCCCTTTCTCATCCTGCTATTAACTAGTTCTTGCCCACATAGCTTCTCTCTCACTTAAAAAATGCTTCCACTACTCTGGAAGTTAGTAAGAAACACAACAGTATTAAGAGGACAGTATTCAGAGTACTATGAGGATAATCAAATGGCAGTTCATGATCAGTAAGGTTTAATAGACTTTTGAAAAGGTACTGATGTGAGATTCAATCAATTAGGTATTCAACACAATTTTATTAGATACCCAGATCATGGCAGACACTGTATTAGAGGCTGGACATACAGACAAGTAAGACATACTCCCTTCCCTCAGGGGGTTACAGCCCACCTGTAGTTGCTATCTAGAACTTTACTCCCCAACTCTTGGGTCACAGGATAAATGACAGACAAAGGGTAACCAAAACCCCGAGGCTGTATTTGACTTGGAATGGATTTTAAGCATGGCCCACTCTCAGCAGATATCTTTGGGTACTATTAACTCCAAAATCTTCCCTTCATCCTGCTTTTTGTTAAAGAAAAAAAAAAAAATGATGTGACGGGTTATTCTGGGGTTCTCCAGCAAGAGATTGTTTTTAATAACACTGTCCTAAGGAAAATCTGACTTTGAACGAAGGCTATTGAATCAAGTGATTTTTTTTTTCCTGGAAATAATCCAATGTCAATTCAAATTACAGGACTTTCTACAAAATTAACAATGGGGTAGTCCGCATTCATGCAATCAAGTGAGAATAATTACAGTCAGAAACAAAGACATTAAAATGTACTTTCCTTTGGAAACTAAATGCCACATAAGAATTTTAAAAGATTTTTTTTAACCATCAGGGCCTTAGAGAATACCTAATGCCAGCCCTTTATTTTACAGACTATGAAACAGGTCCTTAGAGACTGAGTGACTTGCCCACAGTCACGTAAATCTGAGTGGTTCTAGAGACAACTTATTACCACGCCTAAGGGAGGAAGGGTGAATAAACCCAAAGTTCACTCTGCGCAATGAACTGACAGCGGTTTTATAGAGACCATCTGCCTTAATCATTATAAAAATTCTTCTAGGGGCGCCTGGGTGGCTCAGCCGTTAAACGTCTGCCTTCGGCTCAGGTCAGGATCCCGGGGTCCTGGGATTGAGCCCCACATCAGGCTCCCTGCTCAACAGGAAGCCTGCTTCTCCCTCTCCCACTCCCCCTGCTTGTGTTCCCTCTCTCGCTGTCTCTCTGTCAAATAAATAAATAAAATCTTAAAAAAAAAAAATTCTTCTAGGTTGATGTTGTTACACTCATTTCAGAGGTAAAGAAAATGAAGCTGGTGGAAAGCTGCTCAGTCTATCACCAAAGGATTTAATCCTCTTACTGACAGTCAAATTTTAACAATAGTTTAGTTAAAATTGAATAGGCTGGAAAACATGGATAGGCTTTTTTTTTAAACCAAAGAAAACCATAACATCCTTCTATGTTTAATAAGATGGTAAAATGAAGGTCCACTAAAATGTGAAACGAATCATCATGTATATAATTTATCAAAGAAAACCAAAACCCAATTCCATTCTCTTGAACCCCTGACTGTGCAAAATATAAAAGAATAAGGGAATTAGAGATAAGGAAGCTCTGTTTGGAGAGCTGATGGGTGCTTACTGGGTGCACCCCAGAGTAGAGGGAGCAGGACGGCACAGGAGCTGCCGTGAGGAGCTGCAGGGCCCCACAGGAGGGCCTCTGAAGAACACACGCAATCATCCAGGAGAGACAAAGTCAGCCTAAACAGAGCCCAAAGCATCCTGTAAGGGCACCAGTTTCAAAGAACTTTCCACCTTCCTACTTCCTCTCTTTTGGCCTTGAGCCACACACACCTGGCAAAGATCGGGAACTGAAGCTAAGAGGGAGGGGGGAAAAGGAAGAAAGGTGTGAAAAGAGATCAGAGACCACACACACATTTCCTAAAAGCCCTAGGCGAGGCTGAGAGCTGGGAAACAGGGGTAAGTGCTATAATTGAATGAATAGCAAAGCAGCAATTAATGTATTGGAGAAATCATCCTAATTATGGAAATGAGACTGTGTTTCATGACCTAAGGCAGGGACTGGCAAACTTAGTCTGTAAAGGGCCACATAGGGAATATTTTAGGCTTTTCAGGCTGCACAGTGTCTACTGCAACTACTCAATTTGTTGTGAAAAAACAGTAGACAATATGTAAGCACACGGGCAGGACTATGTCTCCCCAAACTTGACTTAAAACACACAGCCTGGATGTAGTTGGCAAACATCTGACTTGCAGTGACTTTCAATAACCTGAGAGTGATCAAATAAGTCATGAGATGACCAAGTCTTGCAGGAAGCAGGGAATTCTCAACCAAAAAATATTTTTATTTTTTTTATTTTTTTATTTTTTTTAAAGATTTTATTTATTTATTTGACAGAGAAAGACACAGCGAGAGAGGGAACACAAACGGGGAGTGGGAGAGAGAGAAGCAGGCTCCTCACTGAGCAGGGAGCCCGATGCGGGACTCGATCCCGGGACTCCAGGATCATGACCTGAGCCGAAGGCAGTCGCTTAACCAACTGAGCCACCCAGGCGCCCCAAAAAATATTTTTAAAAATCAATTACATTAAGGTTATAGTTTATATACAGCAAAATGTACCAAGGGTACAGTTTGATGAGTTTTGACATTTATATCTACGTAACCACCACCACAATCAGTATTTAATACATTTCCTTTTTTTTTTTTTTTTAAAGATTTTATTTATTTATTTGAGAGAAACAATGAGATAGAGAGAGCATGAGAGGGGGGAGGGTCAGAGGGAGAAGCAGACTCCCTGCCGAGCAGGGAGCCCGATGCGGGACTCGATCCAGGGACTCCAGGATCATGACCTGAGCCGAAGGCAGTCGCTTAACCAACTGAGCCACCCAGGTGCCCTTTAATACATTTCCTTTATCACCCAAAGTTCTCCCATGCCCCTTTGTAGTAAATATCCCCCAACTTCTGACCCCAGGCAGCCACTGATCTGGTTTCTGTCACTATAAATTAGTATTGCCTTTGCTAGAATTCCTTCTAAATGGAATTATATATATACACATCCACTCACACACAAAAACACACTCTTTGGTGTCTGACCTCTTTCAGTGTTATGTTTTAGTGATTCATCCATATGATTACCTGTATCAATATTGTTGCTTTTTAGGGGCGCCTGGGTGGCTCAGTCGGTTAAGCGACCGCCTTCGGCTCAGGTCATGGTCCTGGAGTCCCGGGATCGAGTCCCGCATCGGGCTCCCTGCTCGGCGGGGAGTCTGCTTCTCCCTCTGACCCTCCCCCCTCTCATGCTCTCTCTAGCTCATTCTCTCTCAAATAAATGAATAAAATCTTAAAAAAAAAAAAAATTGTTGCTTTTTACTACTGAATAATACTTGTTACAGTTATATACCAAAATTCATTTATTGATTCCCCTGTGGATGGAAACTTAGGCTGTTTCCGGTGTGGGGCTATTATAAATAAAGCTGCTATGAACATCCACGTACAAGCTTTGAGAAGGACGGCATTACAAAAAGCAGTGACTTCAAAATGGAAAACCGTCTTCTGGGCACACAGACCTAATACTACTAATACTAAGGCACTTCGTACATACCATGCCACATAAACTAGCAAAGGACTAAAAGAGGCTAAATTTCAAACTATACTTACTTCTTTCTTAAGTTCTTTGAGACTGTGACTGATTTTCAATACAGCGAGTTCTAGTTCTTCAGCAATACTTTTTGTTTTCTTGCTTTGCTAAAAATTAAAAATATGTATATATAGTGTTACCTCATCTTTTTAATCTGGTAACTCCAATTTCACTTGAACAATAAATTATAATAAATGTTTAATATCATTCTGTGAGTTATAAAAAAAGTAGATTTTAAAAATTCACCTTTTTATGGACAGAATGGAAAATAGGATTTTAACTATCTAGTTATATTTTCCCATTGTAACTATAAAAAGATGAATTTTTAAAATCTCATTTTGTTAATAAATTTATCATGTCTAAAATGATTCTATTTTATCTTCTGCCCAGAATGCTCATCTCTTCGCTCTTAATGGAGTTAAAAATTAAAATCCTATTTACCTTTAAGTCTCTACATAAATGTCTCTTTCTCAGAAAGGCCTTTTCAGATCACACAATCTAAATTAGGCTCTCTTCTTACCCATTCTAATCTTTCTCTAAGTAATTATTCTAGTTTACAATTACATATTTACTTTTTTTATTTTATTTTTTTTGATTAAAGTCGATCTTCCCCACTAGGCCTTGGTAAGCTCCATGAAGGCTGGGATCACATTTATTTTGCTCACCAATGAATACATAATACCTGGCACAGCAAATGTAAGGTAGAGGTACTCAGTTCTTAGAGTGGATAAATCAAAGTTAAATGCCAATATCTTCAAGAAGTCTTCTTGATTCCTCTCCCTAAATATAAATTTGCCCTCCTTCAAGTCCCTGCAACACATGGTCTGTACCTCTGGTAGGACACTTAACAAAGCTTTCTGTACTTGTCTTACCCCTTCCCACACTTTTCTCCACTGCAAAATTCTTGGAGGCAAAGATTTTATCTTATTCATCTTTAGATTTCCGGTGCTTGGCATACAAAAGGCACTCAGTAACAAATGCTGAAAAAAATGAATGAATAAACAATACATCTGGCATGCAGACTCAGAGATCTGAGTGCTTGTGAAATATGGGAAAGGTGCTAATTACAAATTTAAGTGTTGACAGACTCGGATTCCCAACACAGCATTTCCTCACAGAAACTCTTCATGTGGACTGTTGGGTTTAAAATTTAAAACTGAAGCAATCTACACTTCAGATTAGATATCACATAGATATTTCAAAGTAATCACAAAATACTGCTTTTAGCCGTGACAGCACTCTACTCTAGGTTAGTTTCCCGTTAATATGAGCATTTGCACTGTCATGATGCCAAGGAACAGGAGAAATCTTGATTTATATCCACTCTTCATTCAAAAATCAATCGCTTTACATGAAAGTCAACTGCTGCTTCATTCACTATTCTCAGCCACATTCACCCCTCTTTGTCTTTACTGCCAAAGCTTTTGTTCACAGCTGCCATGTTTGCTCCATCTACACTGTATGTTGTAAATCACATTAAATACTTTTTTTGACATACCCTAGGTCTAAGAAATAAATAAATAGTGCCACAGCCCAGTCTCAAGCCTCTACCTTTCAATTTTGTAACCATTCTCTACAAGAGTCTGGATACACACTTTCTATGTTGTCCCACTCTGTCCATCTTTTTTTAAATTTTTTTTAAGGAAACTCTACACCACATATGGGGCTCGAACTCATGACCCCAAGATCAAGAGTTGCATGCTCTACCATAAGCCAGCCAGGGACCCCCAACTCTGTCCATCTTTACCATTCTCACTACATAACCTCCCAGGCTGTATGCACACCAGCAGTCTACCTGAGAGGTAGGCTGCTTACAATCTTAGACCAGGAATCAGTGCAAGGTTGAAAAATTTTTTACCTGCTTGCTGGATCTACCCTTGTCTTCACTGAGTCTAGGCGTCAATAAATTGTCTAAATTGTTGTTCTGCAGGGGCGCCTGGGTGGCTTAGTTGGTTAAGTGTTTGACTCTTGATTCCCTCTCAGGTTATGATCTCAGGGTTGTGAGATCGAGCCCCACCTCAGGCTCCATGCTCACATTCTCTCTCTCCCTCTCCCTCCCCCCTTCCCTTCCTTCTTTCTCTAAAAAATAATAAAATGAATTGTTGTGTCTATAAATCAGCTGTCCTCAGAGTTAAGCACTGTGCACGTGTGAATGGCTTTGGCAGTAAGACTCAGGGGACGAGAACCTCTAGGTAGGGCTCTTCACTCTGAAGAAGCATTTTGGGGAGGAATTTTCCAGAGGCGAGTTTGGTGGACGAGTGGGGATTATGGGATGAACTTGTGATAGTGATGGTGGTACAGAATGAGGCTGGCCAGGATGAGCAACTGAGAAACAGCAGGCCTAGAAATGGCAAGTACTGTGAGCGCTGGATGGGAAGGATGCTTCGGGCCAAGAAGGAGGGAGAAAAGGGATGAGACATCCTTGTCCCATTCCAGACCACATTCTCAGAGCTTTAGGAAAAAGCTATAGTATAGGATCGCTCTGACGAAAAAAAGTTCTTACACTTTGAATCCACACAGAAAGTAACTGCTGCAGTTCCAGTCTTGCCTGAGTGGACAGTTCCAAGATGCGTTCCCTGTGCTCATGGCTGGTGTAGGCAGAATCCGTAAAGTCCTCAGTGCGCTCCAAAATGACTTCTAGAGTAGCAGAAAGATTCTCTTTTGACTGAAAATAAAGATTCTCCAGAAGAGCTTCAATATTCATCTGAGAACAGAAAGGATATCCATCTGCATGAGTCAATATTCCCACATAACCAAATGCGCTGTAACTTCTAAGAGTGCCCAGAGAGACACTAGCAATTTCCTTCCCTGTCTGAGGGCTCGGGGGGAAATACAACCTCTAGTGATGACTCTATTCTCCAGGACACGTTGCTCAAGGGCCACCAGCAACCATGCAGAGATTCACTACAACAGCTGTTAATACAACAGTCCTATGAAGTCAGTAAATACTAAGGCAGAAAAGCATGATCATGTAGCAACCGGTAGGAAAAATGAACCAGCCCACAGGTAGAGAATTTGCACCTGAGAAGGTGCTGAGGCAAAGTTCTGAAAGATGCTACACCCAAATATGAACTTGTGTTGAGCCCAGGGGGGCAGGGTATGGAGGGTGTGAGTATGGGAAGGGCTGGGAAAGGCACCAAATTTTCCTTCCTTAATTCAGCAAAACTCTCCTAGTAACCTAACCGGTCTCCCTACATTTTGACTTATGTCCGACAGCACCTCCCTGACCAAAACTTTCTCTACCATCCTCTACCTGTATCATCTTTCTAAAATGGAAAGCTTCTGATATTGCCACCTCCCTCTAACTGACTCCTCACCACGTATAAAATTAAGCTCAAATTTCTACTGCGTAACACAAAATCCTCTAGGGTCTTGACTTTATAGATCTTTCTGACAGTCTGTCCAACCACCCCTCAAGTTCCCAACAACCTGTCACTTCAGCCATCCTGTGCTCAGAGTTCCCGGAACACGTGACGGACATGTGTTCACTGGCGCATCTTTCTCTCTCTCAGCTGCCTATGTGACACTATGCCGCTGCAGCTGGGTCTAAACGCCAGCCCATGAGCGGAGTCACAAAACAACTTGGGCCAAGAGGCGATCCGCGGTGATGACCAAGACTGTGCTCACACTGAATGTGCTGGTAAGAATAGCTTACATTTGTTTAGCACTTTAAAGTCCTTTCACAAACATAGTCTCAAGTTAATCCTTACATCTGACCCATTTTCACAGGACCCACGAAAATACCAAGATTTGGGAAGGTCAAGAGGCCATAGTCGGGGCCTGCTTCCCCTCCTCCTCTTGGCCCAAGGTGTCTCAGGTAACCACCCCATCCTAGGTAGATGGCTTTTTTTTTTTTTTTAAGCTAGGAAAGAACATGGATAAAAGTGAGGTATGGAATTGACAAGGAGCATCTGAGAATTTAGAATTTAAACAGAATTACAACATAAAAATCAATCATGTTGACCATACACCATTTATGTTAAGGTTTTTGATTCTCCCCTTTGAAAGAACATACACATGCTTTTAAACAGCAGCTGAGGGGCGCCTGGGTGGCTCAGTTGGTTAAGCATCTGCCTTCGGCTCAGGTCATGGTCCCAGGGCCCTGGGATCGAGTCCCGCATCCGGCTCCCTGCTCAGTGGTGAGCCTGCTTCTCCCTCTCCCTCTACCTGCAGCTCCCTCTGCTTGTGCTCTCTCTCTCTCTCTCTCTGACAAATAAATAGTTTTTAAAAAATGTTTTTAAAAATAAAATTAAAAAACAGCAACTGAGTAGAGTTGTTTTTTCAAAAGCCATTCATTTATATGGTTTCCTAAGATTCGTCCACATATTCACAGTACCGAGCACAGTAAAGCATCCCGTCTCCATCTACAGATTATACTCTCCACCAGGAAAAATGGTAAGATGCCAAAAAGATACCCACTGATGGTGAGACGGAGTCTATCCGTAAAAGCTCCGCCCTGCAGACCGCGGCTGGTGAAGGGTCAGCAGCTAGCCCGGCTGCAGCAGCCTCAGGCACAGCTCCGCCCCAAGGTAACCTGGGGTTACCCAAGGGTAGCAGCAAGAAGCAAAAGACTTGGCTCTCGTCCTATTTGTTTCCCTAATTATCCTTTAACCCTTGAGAAGACATCTCCCCCTCGGCCTTTATAAAAAGAGGGGATTAGTAAAATAAGCTCTAAGATCCCTCAGGCAATACAAACTCTAAAACCATGACTGGTCTTTGTAGCTTCTTTCCCCTCAGAAAGAGAGTTAGGGCAGGACCAGCAGCATACAGGCAAACCCACAGGCATCAACTGAAAGGTCACGGACTTTGGGATTAGCGAGTCCTGGTTCTAAAGAAGGGTTCTACCACTTACTAGCCTTCCTCCTCAAAAACACAATGATAATAGTACCCACCTAAAAGGGAAGTTAGTGATTAAATTAGATAATATTCAGGAAGACAACAGCCCCTAAAAATAACTGTTCTTTCCATGACTTTCTTTCATCCCATGTTCCTACCTAAGTAGGAATTAAAAAGACGGAAGGAATGCCATCTTCACTGCAGCCCTTAGCCTATAGATAACTTCCAAGGGCCTCAGTCTTCCCAGCTGTTAAATGAGGGCTTGTACGAGATGATTTCCTAGGGCCCTCCTCAATCAGACCCAGAGAGCACCTTCACCAGCTCTCTGACTTCCCATGAGAAGTTCTGCCCGAAAATGGGGGGGATTCTGAGTCAGACTGCCTGGTTTCAAATCCTAACTCTGGCACTTTCTTGCTGGCAAATTACTTAATCTCTATTTCTCAGTCTCCCCAACAGTACAGTAGCAATAGTTCTTATAGGATTTTACAGGTACATACATTTAAAGCATTCGGAACAGGGTTGGCACAGAGTAAATGCTCAATAATACATGTTAGCATGTATTAGTGTTCATTCCAGATTTTAATTAACATGAATACTATTACTATTATTAAAGTCTCAAAATATCCACCCTAGAGCTCAGGGAAGAGTAGGGATTCCAGCAGAAACCATTTGCTGTCTGTCACCAGCCACAGACGGATAGCACAGCACTGCTCAAAAGACTGGGCAGGGAACACCTTTCTAAACAGAGGACAGGAGGCTTCTGCTGAACCATGCAGTGACACAGGGCCCGGGAGCTACCATAACCCCAGACCAACGTTCTCCATACAAACTACACTAAACCAAATGTTACCGAATATTAAGTTTATACAGAGTGACACTGTGTTAAAGAAAAATCTCTGCTTTTGTGAAGCATCTATCCTAAAATATTATACCAGAACATGGATACTACCTCTAAAGATGTTCCTCTGATATGGAAAGAAAAAAATACATTCTCTCTAGTCTTACCTTGAATTCTTTAATTCCAGTAAAAATACTGACAGATGAAATGTCAGTCTCTCCACTTGGTTTGCAGTCAGTCACGATTTCAATCACCTTATCTAATGCCACTTTCATTCGGTCAAATACTCCCTCTTTGTTTTTATGGGCTGATTCGCAGTTGGGATGCCTGAGACATGTCTTCAAAACAATTGAAAATTTTTATTTTCAGATTGGGCCCATACCATAATACACAAAATCTTACAGAGAACATATCATGCTAATAAAAATGGTTCTTTACCAAAATCTCCTGGGTCCCTGGCTCACCCAGCTGCTTCTCCTCACTAAAAGTGGAAGCAGGATGAGTAAAAAGCGATAGCAAGGTTAAGTGAAAAAGGCAGAATGCAAAACTGTATCTTTATACCTCAATAAGTTCACTTAAAATTTGGGGGGGAACTATCTTCATCACGATTAAAACTATTTTAAAATGTTGCCTTCCCTGTGCAAAACCTAAAAAAGAACGAGGACGAGCACACATGAACACATGTTCTATGACAGTGGATATATCTTTGACTTTTTAAGAATGATGTGAATGAAAGCTGCTCAGGGGGCCTCCATGTGAACAGAGCCTTGCAAGCCGGCCCCAGGGAGCTGTTGTGGTGGCCTCACTAACCCAGCCTAGAGTAAATCCTGCGAGCAGACAAGGCAATTCTAAATAAACTGCTCACGAGCTGTTGACTAGTTTTTTCTTGAATTGTACCGAGTTGCTGGCCAGCTGCTGTTTGGAATCACCAGCGCTCGACTGACAATTTTGTTAATAGTAGAATAAGGAACCAGACATACGAATTTACAGAATAAACAAACCAAAGGCTGGATTAATACTCCACTGTTACTTAACAGATTCTAACTTGCCTCGCTTTTTCGACAGTACATGTGTTGGCTCCCCGACGAGCCTGGCAAACCCTGTGGGCAGTGACCGTGTGTGACAGGCCCCGACTCCCGGCACCTCACACGCCACCTTGCGCTCGGCTGCTCACGGAGCGCTGACTCGCGGACTGACTGCCGTCTGGAACCGGGGAAGGAAGTGAGCCTTCTTGCTAAAGGATAACTGAGATCTGACTGCTGTAGCCTATGCTCCAAGTTATCACTTCGACCTTTTTAAAAATGTAAACCATATAAAGTAGATGCATTTAAGCAGGTAAAACAAAAGGGTCCCTACCTTTGAGGCTGTGAGAAGCATCATTGTACACTTTTCAAGAACGGCCCTGGCTGCTGCCATTTTTGCCTTTTTCTTCTCGTCTTTCAGATCCTAAAAAAGAAATAAAACCACTGAGCGGTCTAGGATCCTGCAAACAATTTCATGAAAAAAATCATTTACACAACAAGAATCAATTAAGTAACATTGTTTAAAAAGTGACAAAGTGAAGAAAACCAGGAGAAAGTTTGATAAAATGTCACTGCTTTGATCTAAATCCATCAACACACTGTGGAAAGAAGCAGGTGCCCTTACTGAGGGTGGCAGAGCCAGGGACTGAGGGCCTGAGACGGAGCAGTGGGAGGCCTCGCGGCTCACACGCTGGTTGCCTGCACACCTGACATTCTTGTGCCCACGTGGATATACCTCACTCCCGACCCGAAACAACCGTCCTATGCTTTACTCCGTTAAGAGTGACCTAGTTTGGGCGCCTGGGTGGCTCAGTTGGTTAAGCAACTGCCTTCGGCTCAGGTCATGATCCTGGAGTCCTGGGATCAAGTCCCGCATGGGCTCCCTGCTCAGCAGGGAGTCTGCTTCTCCCTCTGACCTTCCCCCCTCTCATGTGCTCTCTCTCTCTCTCTCATTCTCTCTCAAATAAATAAAAAAAAAATCTTTAAAAAAAAAAAAAGAGTGACCTAGTTATCGAGCAGTTATGGGTTATTATTTCCTTCAGATTAGATACTTAGAAGTCAACTCTTTCAGAGACCATGTCTGGTTAAACTTAACCAATATGCTGCTCTGAAACAGTCTTTTTTTTTTTTTTTTTTTTTTAAGATTTTATTCATTTATTTGACAGAGAGAGAGACAGCAAGAGCAGGAACAAAAGCAGGGGGAGCGGGAGAGGGAGAAGCAGGCTTCCCGGTGAGCAGGGATCCCGATGTGGGCCTTGATCCCAGGACCCCGGGATCATGACCTGAGCAGAAGGCAGCCGCTTAACGACTGAGCCACCCAGGCACCACTGCTCTGAAACAATCTGAAGATGTTTCTCGGGTCTATCATTTTCTCCAACTAGATTATGAAATCTGGAGCAGGCACCATGCTTTGAATTATTTTCTTTTAATTTCTCTTCATAGAGCCCTTGATAAGGATGTGTGCTATTATAGAAAGTACCTAAACAGTGTGATTAAATCTAGAACCAAATACTCTTATAATAATTTGGTCATGGCTATCTAAATCAGAGGTCAGCAGCCATTTTCAACAGAAGGCCAGATAATAAATTTTTCAGGCTTTCTGGGTCAGAGTCCGAAACAACTACTTAATTCTGCCATTGCAGTGTGAAAGCCACCCTGAGACAATCCATAAACAAACTAACATGGCTGTGTCCCAACAAAACTTTACTTATGGACACTGAAATTTGAATTACACAAAATTTTCACCTGTCACATTAGTCAGTCTTTCCATTTGTGGGTTGTAGGCCATACAAGATACCATCTATTGTACGGTGATAACAAATGAGCGAAAAAGAGGGCATTTCAATCTGTTAGAGAGGTCTAGTCCCCAGGACAAAAAGAGGCCTCCATAAAACCCAGATGGTCCAAGAAGCACTAGGTGAAGCATACAAACCAGCCTGCCACTTTCCAGGCCAATACCCCTCTTCCAGCTCCAGCTACAACCAGGAAAGTTCACATCCAACATGATGATACTCTATGGGACTACACCAAAACATCTCAAGAGGTCCCTTATTATATATCTAACCTGCTGACAAGATGAACTAATGCATGAATACCCCAACAAAGAAAAGTCAACTCTAAATATAATATGGTCTTCCACCTCCCTAAATTTGGGGGGCTTACAGTCTAAATTGAGGAACAGACCTATAAAACACTAATATCACAGTGTAGGTTAAAAACTACAGGCTCCAAAATCAGACATAACGAAGTTCAACCTGCTAGATGAGTGACCTTGGGAAAGTTTATTATCCTCTCAGGTTCTATCTCCTCAGGTGTAAAACAGTAATAATACCTGTCTTACAGGAATGTTTTCAAAATTAATGAGATCATGTGTATCAAGTACCTAACACATAGCTAATGCAGATAAATAATGGCTTGACTTATTACTACTGAGAAAACTGACAGAAATAGATAACAGCAGAATAATACATAACACATTACAAAAACAGAAACAGAATAAAATACTAACAGAATATATATGATGACTCAATTTATTTGCCTGAGCCCTGGTAGAAGAGTCAAATGTATTTTCCTAAAAGAGGAAGTATTAGATCTGAGCCCTGAAGGCAAATATGACCTTTCCTAGTATGTGTGGTAAGAACATATTTAACTGGGGCGCCTGGGTGGCTCAGTTGGTTGGGCAACTGCCTTCGGCTCAGGTCGTGATCCTGGAGTCCTGGGATCGAGCCCCACATCGGGCTCCCTGCTGAGCAGGGAGTCTGCTTCTCCCTCTGACCGTCCCCCATCTCATGCTCTCTCTATCTCATTCTCTCCCTCAAATAAATAAATAAAATCTTTAAAAAAAAAAAAAAAAAACATATTTAACTATTACATGTATGCAAAAAAAAAAAAAAAAGTCACGGAAATTTATTTACTTTATCCTAGCTCCTTTATGAAAGGCTTTCAACACCAAGGTTATAAATTTAATAAGCAAATAAACCAACCCAGACAATCACAAAGATCACACCTCCATCCAAATGAAAAAGTATGCATGTATTTGAAAATGTTTAAATGTGGTAAACACATACATTTTGTCTATCTCCAGTTAGATGTGCAAACTCCACCATTTCATTTCCAAATTGACTGAATATTTGGACAAACTCTTGAAAGCTATTCACCTTCTCTAGTCTTTCCATAGTTGCAAGAACCTGCAAAACAGAGAATATTTGATTGTCAGGTGTAGACATGAAAGAGACTGAGATGTCAAGTCTGAAGAGAAAGGAAAAAGGAGAAACTCTGAATTCTAGGGGAGGGCTGAGAAGGAGTCGTCACAGGGGAAGACAGGGAAGGAGGAGCCCAGAGAAGTAGAAGCACATCCAAAGGTTAGAATCATCTAGGGAATGATTTGTTTTTATGATGGGGAGACCTGAGCTTACTTGAAAATTAAAAGGAAAAAGAGTACAAGAAACACCTTGATATACAGGAGGAGATCATTTATGTAGCGAAGTCCGGAGAAGGTGGACATGTGCAGGACAGAGGTAATCCTATCTTCAGAGAGCTAGGGAGACAGGGAGGATCAAGGTAATACACAGAAGCCTTAAGGTTCACTTTGGGGAACCCCATTCTTCCCAAGAAAGTGGAAGGAAGGTCACCTGCACAGTGAGGAGTGGAGAGGAAGGTGTGGTGCTGTGAGAGCAGGAAAACAGTATGGATCAGTCAGGAATTGTCTGTGTTGAACAAATTAACTGCCAGAGGCTTTGGGTAGCCAGGGGCAAAAAAAAAAAGTGAGAAACCAATTGTAGAGCCCACAGACAATGTTAGGTGTTTTCTTGATATTAAAAGTAAAGTAAATAGATGTGAAATATATTTTCAAATACTTTTCTCTTGAAATAATAGTACTGGATTAGCTTTCGTCAGACCAAGATAGGTAAAGAAAACACAGATATCCTGTGTTTACTTTTGAAAATGAGGATATGATGGCTGTTTGGCACGTTAACCTGCGCTGGCAGCTCAGGAAGTCCAGGCGACTAGCACAGATAAGGCAGATTGCTACCGCTGAGCAGAAACTCCGTCTTTCAAAGAGATAGGGTTTTTTTTCCTATCACTCCAGCACTGCCCGATCCACCTCTCCAATTTCTTTTTTGCTTGAAACTCACATTCTTTAGTTCACTCAACAACCATCAGGTAGTGCTGTCCTCAAACCTGATTGAGACAATCCCTTTCCTGGCAGACTGCCCTCCTCCTTGCCTAGAGAATTATCCAGGGAAAGAAGTGACTGTCCATGCCCTGGCTTTGCTGGATGATGGGGGAGCACGACCATTATCTGAGCAACTGGAAAGAGTTCTAGACGGGAGAGTTTAAATTTATTCTGCAAGCTTTATGATTATTCATAACCTCTAGGGATGTTGCATAAAGAAATTTCTTGTAGTGTTGGTAACTGCAATTTCAGATGACTGAATTTTTTTAAGCTTATAAATTATTATCCTCTGACTCTGAAAAAAAAAAAAAAAAGGTCCTGAGGAATTTGGTATTTTTATCAACTAGGTTTCTACTACATACACTGTCATGGTTCTTGGTTTTTCTTCCCAAATTTGTACACATGAAAAGCTTTCACGAATAAACCTCAACAAGTAGATAACGATTTTCTGAGAAGAAATATTATTTACATCTAAATGTTTAGACCCAGTACACACATTGTTTAGGAATTATAGGTACAGAAGAAATACCACTTTTAAACTACAGACAACTGGAGGTAAAACAATTAAAATTGATAAGCATTGCCAAATTACCTGTAATTAACCTAAAAAACAACCTTTGAACAACCCCAAAAGACACAAGTATAGAAACACGAGAAAGACAAATACCTTATTTCTTGATGTTATTATCTGCTTAATGACTACTCGGTCTGCCAGCAACAACACTTTTGTCACTGAAGAAAGAAGTAATCTTGCAGCCTTTATAACTCCTGTTTTATCTGTAAAAATTGTGATCTGGCCATCAGATTCTGGATGATTCAAGCTGCTTATATCTGTAAGTGCTGCAATTGTTTCTCCTAACAAGAAAGGCAAGGGTGAAAAGTTAAATTGGGAATAAGATGCACTTAAATTAAAATCCAGACTTTACTCTTGAAGGGAATGTGCTCAAGTGGGTAGACACTTGGCTTTGGAGTCTCATTTCAGGAAGAAGAAACAGCTTCTCCTTGATGAGCACAAGGATTATCATATGAGGCTCTCTAATGACAAAATAATGGCATATTCTTAAGAACTTTGAGAAATTTGTAGCCTTCACCAAGTTTGCAAAATATTTTAATTTTTCTTCTAGTGATATGGCAAACTACATGATCTAAAAAAGCCTTCTTCTCTGTAAGACCAAATAAGAGAAATCCCAAGGGCCAATAACCAAAGAAGAATCTAAAGTAGGGCAGTAAGCAGTTGCCAAGGCTTTGGCCAGGGGTGAGGGGATAGAAAAGTACTGGGGCGGGGGTGGTAGTCACTGCCCATCTCCACAGCCTGAAGAGGCTAGGGTTCTTAAGAACACCCATGAAAAGAAGACAAAGCTTTGGGCCTCTTGAGAGGCATCCTCAGTAATAAGGGGGCCTAGAAAAATCATCCATAGGCAAAGGGAAATAATATGCAAGTTTATCTGTTGGGCAGCCTGGGCTCCGGGTGGGAAAAAAACAAAAGTACCTCTCCTGAGAACTTAAGACACAGGCTGACTCTGAGGCTTGCTGTTTGAATGTATACTTCTTATGATGCCCAGCATAAACCATTCTACAAATGAACGCCCAACCCTCTAGAACAAGTCTCTTCTTCACTATCAAAATGTTGCTAGCAAAATGCTTTGATTTCTGTAATAGCAATTATCTATCAGTAAAACAATACAAATATTTGTTCTCCTTAAAAATGAAGCCAGGCTGTAATTTTTTCCAAACTTTACTGTTTAACTTAACAAGATTTAAAAAATAAACTTTCCATCATCTTGCAATGTTCAAGGTAATTTTTTACATCCTATATAAACCTTAGTGCATGGATTGATTTTCTCACAAAAGCCCCCTTGTCAATACTATTATATATACCCAATAAGGTATCAGCCCATAGGCTAAGGATCTTGAGTAAAAGTACCTGAATTTTAATGGACAGGTCACAAGGTGTGACATAATGAAATCAAGATTTAGGGTCAGTCTGGAGAAAGGAGAGACTCAAAGTCAGGGTATTACTCAGGCAGCATTTCATTTGTGGGTATGAAGCAGTAAGGATCTTGCAAGGACGGTAGCTACAGGAACATAAAAAAGATGATTTGGGAGATACCAGAGAAAGAAAATATAAAATTGGTACCTGAGCAGTGATAAGAAAAAGAGAAATGAAAAAAATGGCTTCGAGGTTGTGAACCTAAATTACTTTTTAAAAAAACATCAGAAAGGCACAGAAAGGGAAATGATAAATTTACTTTCAGACAACAGGAATTTGAAACAACACAGGAAAACCCAAAAGACAAGCCTGTAGATATGGATTGGTTACCTATCATGACAACAGCTGAAACTCTACTAATAGAGGAAGTCTGTGGCAGCCAGCCTCCAAGATGGCTCCCAGTGATTCCCACCTCCTGGAATTTACTACATCCTTGTGTTGTCTCCTCCCACATCATACTAGGGTTGGTACAGCAGAAGTGATGGTATGTCACTTCCAAGATAGGTTTTTAAAGACACTAAGGTAGCCATCTTGGTTGTTCTCTCTCTCTTTCTGTCTAAGGAAAGCCAGCTACCATGTTGTAAGCAGCCATTCTTACAAAGAGGCATAGATGAGAAACTCAGGCCTCTGCCCAAAAGCCAACAAAGAAGTGAAGCCTGCCAACAACCAACAGAGGGAACTGGAAAGCAGATCCTGCAGTCCAGTCAACCTTCAGATAACTACAGGCCCAGCAGACACCTTGAGTGCAACCTTGGGAGAGAGACACTGACCCAGACCCCACTGGCTAAGCCACTCCCTGATTTCTGACCCTCAGAAACTATGGGCAGTAATAAATGTTTGTGGTTTTAAGTTGCTAGGTTTGGGTTAATTTGTTACACAGCAATAGGTTACTATACAGTTTATATAGCAAAATATACAGAGGAAAAAAAGGTTAGCATTAAACCTTCATAAGCACAGAAAGGGGCAGGAGGAAAAGTATCAGTTTGCAATAGCTTTGAGGATAAAAATGTTTCCTCTCTGCCTCTGGAAAATGTTACTTTTTCCTACAGCTCTCAATCCTCAAAGATACTACATATGAGCCTGCCCATATGGCATTATGTAACTTTTCCTTTTTCTGACTAAACCCAGGCATTAAACTCGTAACTATGTGGGATGGTAACATTTGGTTAGCTCCACTAACATGGTCAAATTCTTCCTTAACATTACAAAAATTGTTCCAAGTGTAGACTGTTCAGAAATTAGCTCCCTGAAAAAGTCACAATGCTGTCCTTTTAGCTTCATGGTTGCCATTTTTAACTTGTATATGTAATTAGTGTTGTGTCTTAATGTGAAAATCTAAAGTCAGTCTATTATAGATATTTATTGAGCTCCCATAAAAAATATGCGACAAGTAAAAATGTTGAAAGGGGGCACAAATTGGGTGGAGTCAACATTACAAAATTCTAGTTACCAAGTAAGTCATGGGGATGCGATATATAGCTTGGCAACCATAGTTAATACTGTATTGCATATATTTTATTTTTTTAATTTTTTAATTTATTTTTTTAATTTTAAAATTTTTTTAAAGATTTTATTTATTTGACAGAGAGAGATAGTGAGAGCAGGAACACAAGCAGCGGGGAGTGGGAGAGGGAGAAGCAGGCTTCCCGCTGAGCAGAGAGCCCAATGTGGGGCTCGATCCCAGGACCCTGGGATCATGACCCAAGCCAAAGGCAGATGCTTAACGACTGAGCCATTCAGGCACCCTGCATATTTTTTTAAATATTGCATATTTTTAAGAGAGTAAATCTTAAAAGTTCTCACTACACACACAAAATTTTTAACTATGTTTGGTGACAGATGTTAACTAGACTTACTTTGGTGATCATTTTACAATATAGTTGACCCTTCAACAATGTGGGTTTGAATGCTGTGGGTCCACTTACATGCAGATTTTTTTCAATAAACACAGGATAGTACTGCAAATGTATTTTCTCTTCCTTATGATTTTTAAAAAATATTTTATTTATTTATTTATTTGTCAGAGAAAGAACACAAGCCAGGGGGAGCGGCAGGCAGATGGAGAAGCAGGTTCCCCACTGAGCAAGGAGCCGGATGTGGGACTCTATCCCAAGACCCTGGAATCATGACCCGAGCCAAAAGCAGACGATTAACCGACTAAGCCACTCAGGCGTCCCCCTTATAATTTTCTTAATAACATTTTCTTTTCTCTAGCTTACTTTATTGTAAGAATACAGTATACAATACATATAACATACAAAACATGTATTAATCAACCATTTGTTATTGGTAAGACTTCTGGTCAACAGTAAGCTATTAGGAGTTAAGTTTTTGAGGAGTCAGAAGTTATACATGGATTTTCAACTACACAGAGGTTGGTGCCCCTAACCCCTGTGTTTTTCAAGGGTCAACTGTACATCCAAATATCAAATCATTGTGTTGTACAGCCGAAACTAACATAACATTATATGCCAATTATACCTCAATTTAACAAAATGTAAAAACACAATGCAAGCAGTCAACAGAAGAGGGGCCCCTGGCTGGCTCAGTGGGTAGAGCGTGTGACTCTTGATCTCAGGGTTGTAAGTTTGAGCCCCACATTGGGTGCAGAGATTACTTAAAAATAAAATCTTTAAGAAAAAGAAAAAAGAAGTCACCAGAGGAAAGAAAAGTAAAAAAAAATAATAACAATTATAATGATAATACTTATTGAGTCCTTTTATGTGCCAAATGCATACATGCATTATATCAAAACACTTCTATAAACACTAACATTACCCCATTTTATTGATGAGAAAACTGAGGTTTTAAAAAGTTTAATAGCTTGCCCAATATCACACTGCTATCAAGTGAAGAGTTGGGACTGAAATCCAGGCAGTCTGACTCCAAAATCCTAGTTCCTTATCACTACTTTACATTATTTCCCTCAAATAAATATTAAATTGTCCAAAGGAGAAACTGATTACTATGGGCTGAGTGGGCTAGAAACATTTCAGGAGTGATTCAAGTTAAGTCTGAAATTTGTACATGTTAAGAGAAAATAAGGCTTCCATACTACACAACTCCAGGAGGCGCCATTCTCATTCTCTTACCAGAGTGACAGAAGAGGTAGTTCTCAAGAGGGGGAAGGGCACTTCAAAAAGAGACAACAGGTGGAGCCCATGACAACAGATGGCTTCCAAGTGCCACAGTCTACAGGAGTGTGAGTCGGTGGACCACGTCCTCTTTTCTCACCCTATACTGATCACAGTGACATCCTACAAAGCCCATAAGGTGAGTAGGACTCAGCTTGCCCTTTCATTCAAAAACCCCTACTCTTGCTTTAATTAAGGGCTACTATAAAAAAACAATAATATGTAGAACATCTCTACATTTTCTGTTAAATTGTCCATTGCATTATGTAATGTCTGTTGTATAAGCGCCCACACAGTAATTTAGTGCCAGGAAAGAAGTTGCTCTCCACTTGACAAGCTGGTTTGTTTCCTTTCAACAAACAATGAGAATTATATAACCCTTTCTTTCCCACATTTGTGTCTTGCCTTCCAGGAAGTACAAAGATAAATTTCATGCTTAATTAGAGTAACAATGTTGGCCAAAGTTTCCAGTATATTTATTTTCATCTGCCATTGCAATGGACTTATTAAACATGTATCTTTTATTGTAAGCTATTTCAAATCCTCTTTAAAATGTAGGCAAGGGGCGCCTGGGTGGCTCAGTCGTTAAGCGTCTGCCTTCAGCTCAGGTCATGATCCCAGGGTCCTGGGACTGAGCCCCGCATCGGGCTCCTTGCTCCGCGGGAAGCCTGCTTCTCCCTCTCCCACTCCCCCTGCTTGTGTTCCCTCTCTTTACTGTGTCTCTGTCAAATAAATAAAAAATCTTTAAAAAAATAAAATGTAGGCAAAATATAAATTATGAATAGAATAAGGCCATCCTTCCTTCCCCACTTAAAATCTATTCACTAGCACAGTGAATAGCTACAAACTCGAGTCAACTCAGAATCCTCCCTGCTTTTAACCAATAATGAAGTCCTATCTATTTAACCACCTTAATGAATATTTCAGGTATTTTCCCTGTTATTATCCCTAAGGCATTGCCTTGGCTTAGCCTGGTTTACTGTAAAAGTTTCCACATTAATCTCCCTGCCTTTATCCTCAACTCTCTCTAATCAACCCTCATTTGTTCATTTCTTCCATCCTACCAGAAAGATTTCTAACGCAAAACTATGTCTCTTATCTGGCTGAAAATTCCTCAACCTGTCATCTATAGAGTAATACCTAAAGTCACTCATATAACACACAGGACTATGTATGATCTGGTTGGTCCCTCTGTATTTACTTGGCTTTATCTCACTTAGGATGATCCTCCAAACACACCTGCTCTTCCCTCAGGGTTGCCCATCTCAGTAAATGGCACCACCATTTCCCTAGCTGTTCATACTCTAAACCTTGGAGTTATCCATGGCTCCTCTTTCTGTCACATCCCACATCCAAACTATCAGTAAATCGCATCAGCTCTACCTTGATAATACAACCAAATGCAACTGATTTTCACCACCTCAAATGTGATGACCTGATCTAAGTCGCCATCATTCATCAACTGGACCCCTGCAACAACCTTCTAATTGGTCTCTGATTTCACCCTCATGCCTCCTAATATCTACTCTCCGTATAGAAACCACCAGTGACCTTTTTAAAATATGAGATTATACCCAACTTTTACATCAACATGGATGGGACTGGAGGAGATTATGCTAAGTGAAATAAGTCAAGCAGAGAAAGTCAATTATATGGTTTCACTTATTTGTGGAATATAAGGAATAGCATGGAGGACATTAGGAGAAGGAAGGGAAAAAGCGGGGGGGGGAATTGAAGGGAGAGATGAACCATGAGAGACTATGGACTCTGAGAAACAAACAGGGCTTTAGAGGGGAGTGGGAGGGGGGATCAGTTAGCCCGGTGATGGGTATTAATTAAGGAGGGCACATACTGCATGGAGCACTGGGTGTTATACGAAAACAATGGATCGTGGATCACCACATCAAAAACCAATGATGTATTGTATGGTGACTAACATAACATAATAAAATTAAAAAAAAAAATTAGAGAAATACAAAGTAAAACAAGAATAAGATTTGTGTTGGGGTGTCTGGCTGGCTCAGTTGGAAAAGCATTCGACTCTTGATCTCAGAGTCATGAGTTCAAGCCCCACATTGGGTGCAAAGGTTTCTTAAATAAATAAATAAATCTAAAAAAAAGAGTAAGATTGTGTCACATCTGTCATGTTGGCAAAAAATTTAAATCTGATAACGCCAGGTTTGGTGAGGATGTGGGGAAACAGGAACACTGCCACCTTGGTACAACCTTTAAGGAGAACAGTTTGACAATATCAAGTAAAATTGAAGTTGTACATCCCTATGAACTTAGTTAAGTCCACTTCTACCTACATACCCCAGAGCTACAGTTCTCAAAGTGTGACCCATGGACCTGTGGGGGACCCTGAGACCCTTTTAAGGGGTCCATGGCAACTGTTCTCATAATATCAAGAAGTTATTTGCCTTTTGCACTATGTTGCTATTTGCACTAAGAGTGCAAAATCAGTGGTGGGTTGTGGTAGGCTGAATAATGGCCCCCAAAGATACCCAGGTCCTAATCCCTTGGAACCTGTGAATGTTATATGGCTTGAAGGACTTTGCTGACTTGATGAAGTTAAAGATCTTGAGATGGAGAGATTACTCTGGATCATCTGCATGGGCCCTAAATGTAACCACAACTGTCCTTGTAAGAAGGAAACTATCTCATGAGGAGTCTGACTCCATTTTCTGATGTTCAACTGCTAACACCTTTTAAGCTTGACCCCTTTTCTTCCCCCTTCTGCCCTACATTTAAGCCAGTTGATAAGAAAGGCTGGGCGCTCCCTCCTTTGCCACTGGTTGGAGATTCAAACCACATAAGGTCCTGCCTACGTGCAGGAACTCTCACCCCGGCCCCCATCGCCTAACCACTATAAAAAATTCATTAAAAAAAAAAAATAGGCATCTAAATCGGCAAAGAAGAAGTCAAACTCTCACTCTTTGCAGATGATATGATACTTTATGTGGAAAACCCCAAAGACTCCACCCCAAAACTGCTAGAACTCATATAGGAATTCAGTAAAATGGCAGGATATAAAATCAATGCACAGAAGTCAGTGGCATTCCTATACACCAACAACAAGACAAAAGAAAGAGAAATTAAGGAGTCGATCCCATTTACAATTGCACCCAAAACCATAAGATACCTAGGAATAAATCTAACCAAAGAGGCAAAGGATCTGTACTCAGAAAACTATAAAATACTCATGAAAGAAATTGAGGAAGACACAAAGAAATGGAAAAACGTTCCATGCTCATGGATTGGAAGAACAAATATTGTGAAGATGTCAATGCTACCTAGAGCAATCTACACATTCAATGCAATCCCCATCAAAATGTCATCCACTGTTTTCAAGGAAATGGAACAAATAATCCTAAAATTTGTATGGAACCAGAAAAGACTCCGCATAGCCAGAGGAATGTTGAAAAAGAAAAGCAAAGCTGGCGGCATCACAATGCCGGACTTCCAGCTCTATTACAAAGCTGTCATCATCAAGACAGTATGGTACTGGCATAAAAACAGACACATAGATCAGTGGAACAGAATAGAGAGCCCAGAAATGGACCCTCAACTCTATGGTCAACTCATCTTTGACAAAGCAGGAAAGAATGTCCAATGGAAAAAAGACAGTCTCTTCAACAAATGGTGTTGGGAAAATTGGATAGCCACATGCAGAAGAATGAAACTGGACCATTTCCTTACACCACACACAAAAATAGACTCCAAATGGTTGAAAGACCTCAATGTGAGACAGGAGTCCATCAGAATCCTTAAGGAGAACACAGGCAGCAACCTCGTCGACCTCAGCCGCAGCAATTTCTTCCTAGAAACATCACCAAAGGCAAGGGAAGCAAGGGCAAAAATGAACTATTGGGACTTCATCAAGATAAAAAGCTTTTGCAAAGCAAAGGAAACAGTCAACAAAACCAAACGACAACCAACAGAATGGGAGAAGATATTTGCAAATGACATATCAGATAAAGGGGTAGTATCCAAAATCTATAAAGAACTCATCAAACTCAACACCCAAAGAACAAAGAATCCAATCAAGAAATGGGCAGAAGACATGAACAGACATTTTTCCAAAGAAGACATCCAAATGGCCAACAGACACATGAAAAAGTGCTCAATATCGCTCGGCATCAGGGAAATCCAAATCAAAACCTCAATGAGATACCACCTCACACCAGTCAGAATGGCTAAAATTAACAAGTCAGGAAATGACAGATGTTGGGGTGGGGTTGCGGAGAAAGGGGAACCCTCCTATACTGTTGGTGGGAATGCAAGCTGGTGCAGCCACTCCGGAAAACAGTGTGGATGTTCTTCAAAAAGTTGAAACTAGAGCTACCATATGATCCAGCAATTGCACTACTGGGTATTTACCCCAAAGATACAAAAGTAGGGATCCGAAAGGGTACATGCACCCCGATGTTTATAGCAGCAATGTCCACAATAGCCAAACTGTGGAAAGAGCCAAGATGTCCATCGACAGATGAATGGATACTGGACAGATGTGGTATATATATATACAATGGAATATTATGCAGCCATCAAAAGGAATGAGATCTTGCCATTTGCAACGACGTGGATGGAACTAGAGGGTATTATGCTGAGCGAAATAAGTCAAACAGAGAAAGACATGTATCATATGACCTCACTGATAGGAGGAATTGTTAATCTCAGGAAACAAACTGAGGGTTGCTGGAGTGGGGGGTGGGGTGGGAGGGATGGGGTGACTGGGTGATGGACACTGGGGAGGGTATGTGCTCTGGTGAGCGCTGTGAATTGTGCAGGACTGTTGAATCACAGATCTGTACCTCTGAAACAAATAATGCAATATATGTTAAGAAAAGAAAAAAAGAAGAAGGTAGCAGGAGGGGAAGAATGAAGGGGGGGAAATCAGAGGGGTAGACGAACCATGAGACGATGGACTCTGAGAAACAAACTGATGGTTCTAGAGGGGAAGGGGATGGGAGGATGGGTTAGCCTGGTGATGGGTATTGAGGAGGGAACGTTCTGCATGGAGCACTGGGTGTTATGCACAAACAATGAATCATGGAACCCTACATCTAAAACTAATGATGTAATGTATGGGGATTAACATAACAATAAAAAATTAAAAAAATAAATAAATAAATAAAAATAATAAAATATAAGATTATGTCACCACCCCGCAAAAAACCTTCCACCAGGCCCCCTATCATACTTAGAACACAGTCCAAAGCTCCTGTCTTTGCCCTTCTAGAAGCCTATACCTGTTCTCACTCTCCTCCTTGCCAGAAGTACCATTGTACCAGATATTCATTCATGTAGCTGGTGCCCTCATTGGAGCAGACTCTGCCACAATGTTACTTCCTTAGAGGGGCTTCCTGACCCCCTACCTCAGTAGTTCTCAACGGGGGGCCATTTTGCCCCCGTGAAGGACATTTGGTAATGTCTGGAAACATTTTTGGTGTCACAGTGTGGGAAGAGGGGAATCAAATGGCGTCTAATAGGTAGGAGCTAGGGATTCTGGTAAACACTTTATAATGTACAGGACAGCCCCTACCCCCAACAAAGAATTATCAACAAGTAATTATCCAGCCCAAAATGTCAATAGCATCAAAATTGGGAAAACCTGACCTCTCTAAGATATACCTCCATTGATCTCTTAACCCTTACTCTGCTTTAATTTTTCATGAGTAACTATTATATATCTATTCATTTGTTTATGGTCTCCCCCACTAGAATGCACGCTCCATGAGGGCAGACATTTGACTGATGTGTACAGAGCTATATCCCTATGGCCTAGAAGAAAGCCTGGCCTATAGCCAGCACTCAGGAAATCTTTATTGAAAGAATAAATGGATAAATTATACTTCAAAAAAGGTGAACGATTTGTATCCATCAAGACACCCCAGGTTCTCTCAGGTTTTTGTGCCACCAGCTATAGAAAATTGTGGGACATCACAAAATTTGAAATCGCTATGATTTGTCTGCTATGAGTATAGGAACACGCTAATCTTTTTAAGATTTTATTTTTAAGTAATTTCTATACCTAACGTGGGGCTCAAACTTACATCCCCGAACATACTAATTTTATTTCCATTTTCTACATGGTGGCAATTAGACTAATATGCTCCTCAAGGGCAGAGTCTATGCCTCACATTCTCCTATGTCTCTGGCATTTCAATGGTTAATGGCAAGAATGGAAGACACTACCCTACCCAGTGAAAGAATTCAATGTGTCAGATTTAGGATTTGAGCCAAGAGAAGTTCAATATTCCTGGAAGCTAATCCAGGCCTTTAATGTCCTAGGAATCTGTAATCACAGGGCTAAGGCACAGTACACATCTTTACTCAAAATAAGACAGTAACTTGTCATCATATCCAAAGCAATAGAACTGGTATAAATAGGCTTTAATATCAATATCACATACCTGCTTGTTTAGCTTCAATACAGGCAATATTTATTTCTTCTTTCAAATCCCAGTTTTCATTGGCTATAGCTTCCCCTACTTTAACAAATCTTCCAACTGCCAAGTTGACGGCTTGTCCTACACGCTGAATTGCTTGCAGAGTTTTATCAGACTTTTTGGTATTATCTTTATGATTAATAAGCGTGGTAATCTAAAAATAAAAGATGAAAGCAACTTGATTAAAATTTATCTCAATATCTTTTTTTTTTTTAAGATTTTATTTATTTATTTGACAGAGTGCAAGAGAGCACAAGCAGGGGGAGTAGTAGAGGGAGAGGGAGAAGCAGGCTCCCCGCCGAGCAGGGAGCCCCATGCAAGGCTCGATCCCAGCACTCTGGGATCATGACCTGAGCTGAAAGCAGACGCTTAACCATCTGAGCCACCCAGGCGCCCCTATCTCAATATCTTTTAAAGCTGTATCACAAAGGCTAAGAAAATTAAGTCCAGCATATAAGACTAGGTCCAGCATATAGCAACAGTCTTTGGCCTAAGACTAAATTTACAGCTTTAATGCTTCAACCCAGAGACAACCAGCAAAGCATCCATCCTGCATCCCTCCTCAGGACAATGTTTCCATTAATAACAATTCCAAGTTTACCTGATGACAGTTATCTGGGACACATAGTTCCAGAAGCCCTCCAGATATTTCAACAAATTTAAAGACAGGAGAAAAGTAGTAAAGGAGGGATCATTACATTCAAATAAACCCCACAGAAAACCAAAATACTTCTTAGTTCTTACTGCATACTAGAGATCTAGTTTCCCCTAATACGGCTTGAGCTGCTGTGAGAGTAGAGACAGCACCTTGTTCCCCTTGCATTTCACTCCACTGCCTAGCACAGTGTATAGGTCGTACAAAAGGGTAAGTGTGCCATACATGCTTACTGAATTAGCCAAACATTTTAAAATGACCACTGTAATCTACGTGTTATACTTCTCTGAGTGTTGTTGTAGACCCAAAGTAAATTAAATACCAAGAGTTTTAACACTTGATTCCAGGCCCTGAAATAAAATATAAAAGGTGACAAGTTAAGCTTGTTGAAACAAATATAAGTCTTCAAAATATCCTAGAGAACTAGTACATGAACTATACTGACATATAAAAATATTTAAGCAATGTTACATAAAAAATACAGATCCTAAATAGTACATGTCCACTAAATATAACTGTGAAATGATTTATATAAGTGCATTAACAAAGACCAGAACAGAGAATTAAGAAAAGAGGAAGGGAATGGTTCTTTGAGCAACTACTATGTGCCAGGCACTTTATGTTATGGTATTAATAATTTAGAATCAGGAAGGCCTGGGTTTGAGCCTCGGCTCTGCCATTACCAGCTAAATGACCCAGGGAAATTTACTTAATCTTTCCAAATTTCCTCACCTATAATATTGTTTTTAAATTTTTTAATATTTCCTAGATGCCAGTTCCTAAAGATGTATCAGTGAACAAGACTAACACAACTCCGTCCCTATTCAGCTTATAGTCTAACAGGATAACAATAATGCAATCACATGAAATATATTTATTGCACACCTATCATATGCAATGATGAAAAAGCAATGTACAAGAAAGAAAGGCCCAAACTCTCATTCAAGTGGGAGGAGGGGAGACACGATAATCAAGCAAATAGGTAAACAAAAAAAATTAATGTAAATGCTATGCAAAAGATTAAAATAGGATAATGTGGTAGAAAGTATTTGTGTAGCTACTTCAGATTAGTTGGTCTTCCTTCTATGAGGAAATACTATTTAAGCTAAGATCTAAATGATATAAAGCAGCCAAGCTGGCAAACACCAGGAGACAAAGCATTCTAGGAAGAAGATATAATTGTTAAAAGACAGAGAGAGAAAGGAAAAGAGATAGGGAGAGGGAGAGGGGTAGGGAGAGGGATATGGAGAGGGGGGGGAGAGGGGGAGATGGGGAGAGAGAGAAGGGGAGCCTGTCCTGTTCAAGAAATGAGGTAAGGCCAGAAGTGATCAAAGAACAGGGTCAAGAGGACAAATATAAACCAATATCCAGCAGGTGGGCAGGGATCAGCCATGGAAGGCTGTGAATTGGAGTAAAGAGTTTGTATTTTATTCTAAGTGTGACAGGAAGCCACTGAAGGGTTTCTAAGCAGGAAAGTGATATAATCTCTGTAGTTATTTATTTATTTATTTAAGAGAGAGAGTTGGGGGGGGGAGCAGAGGGAGAGGGACAAGTAGATTCTGCACTGAGTGCAGAGCTCGTTGCAGGGCTTGATCTCATGACCTGAGCCCAAACCAAGAGTTCGACACTTAACCAACTGAGCCACCCAGGCGCCCCTGTAGCTATTTTTAAATGTGTCCATAAGTTCTTCGATATTTCTTCTTTTAAGAAGTAGAGCCTCATTTTTCTCCCCTTAAGTATGAACTGAGCTTAGTGACTCACTTCTAATGAATAACGTGGAAGCAATGGCATACTTCTGAGAGTAGGTAATAAAACACACTGTAACTTCCATCTCTCCCACTCCTCAATCTCAGATCAATCACTGTGGGAGAAAACCAGCTACCATATCTTGGAGGATACTCATGCAATTCTATGGAGAGACCCACAGGGGAAGAAACTGAGGCCTCTGGCCAAAAGGTAATGAAGAACTGAAGCCTCCTGCCTACAGCAAGAGTGAAGATGGGAACAAATTCTTCAGCCTCAGTCAAGTCTTCAGATTACCGTGGGTCCAGCCAACATCCTGATTTCCATCTCACAAAAGACCTTAATCCAGAACTACCAGGTAAACCATCACAGAATTCTTGACCCACAGAAACTATGAGACTATAATACAATAAATAAATATTTATTGTATTAAGGCTGTAAATTTGGGGTAATTTGTTAATGTATTAATAGATAACAAATACATGTTTTGGTATCTGGAACTGGGGCAATGCTGTAACAAAACCCAAAATGTGGGAGTGGCTTTGACATCAGGCCTTGGAAGCTGAATGGACTTTGAGGAGTTAGTAAAAGCTAGAGAGTGCTGAATAAACTTTATAGAAGTATGGTGACCATTGAGAAGCTATGGGTGAAGGCTTAAAGGAAAATGAGAAAAATCTTATTGGAAACTGGAGAAAAGAGGATCTTTGTTATGTAATGGCAGAAAATCACCCCAGGAATGTGTAAATTACAGAATATACCTAATGAACTGGATGATCTAGCTAAGGAGATTTCAAGACAGATTTTGAAGATGCCACTTGGTTTTTGCTTAAAACATAAAATATAAGAGGTGAGACAGAAGCTAAAGGAAACACTGTTAAATAAAAAGAAGCCAGGCCCTACTGGGTTTGAAAATTCCTTGCTTCTCCAGAAGGCAAATGATGCTAAGATTAAGAATGGCTTCCAAGCAAAAACAAAATCTAGGCCACTGTCAGGAAAGCACGGTCTAAAGATGAAGCTAAGAGTGTGACTATAAAATCTTGTTAAGATCTCAGATGGCGTTCAGAGATGGTGTTCAAGGTGGTGTTCCAGAGACCCATTCACTTAAACAACAGGTCTCCTGAGAAGTTTTAGAGGTATAGTCCTCAGGAGCCCCAGCAAAAGCCCAAGTTAGAGCAGGGCTTATCATAAAGAGACTTGTGGGTATGGTTTGCCTAATTGAGTGAGCCCAATAAGATTCGCAGGAGACCCACAAAATTTTAAAGCTAATTATGTCAGGAGGAATGCTACCAGCTTGGACTGAAGGAGATAGATCAGTACAAAATGAAGAGAGGTTTCTGAATCCCCAAGCTTCCACAGGCAGGGAGCGGGCTGAGAAACTACACAGCTACAAACATGGGCCACCTCTCATGAGCGAGGATGGCTCCGAGAGCAGTGCCAAGAGCCATGAAGAATCATTCCCACACCGCAGGTCTTCATCAAGGTACTGCTAACAGGTGTCTCGGTAGCTTTCAGAATACTGTGAACCAGTGATTCCTATTCTTATGTTTCCCATTTTCAAACAGAAGTATATGGCAGTTATCCTATGCCTATTCTGTTTGTTTGGTTTTGGTTTTTTTGGGGGGTGTTATTGTTGTTTTAACAAAAATGTCCATAATGATTATTCTCTGCCTGTCCTACCACCATAAGTTGTGTGTTTGGGAGCAGATAATTTGTCGCTGTAGTTCACAAGTTTTCAGATCAAATGGAACTATACTCAAGGAGCTACATCTAAGGAACTACACATACAAAAAGCCTCATCTGAATCAGAATTAGATGCCAAAATCTTGAATTTCCAGCCGATGCCCTAGAGGAATGAGACTTTTAGGAGGACTGGGGTGGAGGTTGTTTGCAAATGGGAAGAAAGTAAATGATCTGTGGCCAGAGGGTGGAGTGTGATGATTTTAAAATATGTCCACAAATTCTTTGCTATTCCTCCTTCAAGAGGTGGAGCTTCGTTCCCCTGTCCTTGAGTATGGGCTGAGCTTGGTGATTCACTTCTAATAAAGCAGAAGTGACGGTACGCTACATTTATGGGCAGGTCATAAAGACACTCCGGTTTCAATCTTTCTCTCTCTGAGATTATTCACTCTAGGGGAAGCCAGTTACCATGTCATGAAGTCACCTGACCAGCCGGATGCAGTCTGACATGACAAAGAACTGAGGGAGGCCTCTGACCAACAGCGAGCGAGCAAGAGTCTGAGGCCTACTGCTTACAGACACGTGAGTAGTCTAAAACCAGGCAGGTAAGCCACTCACAAATTCCTGAAACACAGAATCTAAAATAATAAATGTTTGTTGTTTTTAAACGATTAAGTATGAGGTAACTTATTTTGCAGCAGTAAATAACTAATACAATCTCAAATGTTTTTTTGTTTGTTTTTTTTTTAAAGAATACTCCCTTCTGGGGAGAAGAGTGGATTGATAAAGTGGCAAAAGTAGAAGGAGGGAGACCAGTTAGGAAACCATTGCAATAGTCCAGGTAAAAGATGATGTCAGCGTGGAGTACATGGATGGCTCAGTTGGTTAAGCGTCCGACTCTTGGTTTTGGCTCAGTTTATGATCTCAGGGTTGTGAGATCGGGCTCTGCGTTGGACTCCATGCTCAGTGTGCAGTTGGCTTGAGATTCTCTCCCTCCTGCTCATACTTTCACATTCTCTCTCACTCTCAAATCAGTAAATCAGTAAAATCTTTTTTTAAAAATGCCGGCTTGAAGTAAGGCAGCAATAGTCAAGATGGAGGTAAACGGATAAACTGGATTATTTGATGGGTTAGACTGGTGTTGTCCAAGAGGACCCCTAAATGTGTGGTAGAAGAAACAGAGTGCATGGCATAACACTAACATCTCTATGTGGCAGGCACAAAAAAAGGTGTTTTTGCACAAATAATCTAATTTAATCTTCACAATAATCTTAGCATGTAGGCACTACTTTATCCCCTTTTTACAGAGAAGGCAGCTGACATTAAAAGATGCTTATTTAAGGTCTCACAGCTATTAAAAGGTAAAGCCAAGATTCTACAAGTCAGACAATTTGACTCTGAGACTGTACTTTATTTTTAATGATATATAACTTACATAAAACATTGTGTAAGTTTAAGGTGTACAACGTGATGATTTGATGCACATATACATTGCATATGATTCCACAATAAACTACAAATGATGACCACAATAGTTAGTTAACACCTTTACGACCTCACATAATTTTTTTTGTGTGTGGTGGTGGTGGTAAGAACATTTAAGATCTACTCTTTTAACAACTTTTAAGTATATAATACCGAGTTGTTAACATATAGTCACCATGCTGTACATCAGATCCCTAGAACTTATTCATCTTATAACTGGAAATTTGCACCCTTTGACCAGCATCTCCCTATTTTCCCCACCACATAGCCCCTCACAACCACCATTGGACTGTTTCTGTGGGTTTGGCTTTTGTAAATTCCACATATAAGTGAGATCATTTGGTATTTGCCTTCTCTGTCTGATTTATTTCACTTAGCATAATGCCTTTCAAGATCCATCTATGTTGTAGCAAATGGCAAGATTTCCTTCTTTCTCATGACTGAATAATGTTCCATTGTATATTTATACCACATCTTCTCCATGTATTTATCAATAGAAGGACACTGAGGTTGTTTCCATATCTTAGCTATTGTGAATAATACTGCAATGAACATGGGAGTGCAAATATCTCTTCAAGATCCCGATTTCATTTCCTTAGGATATATACCCAAAAGTGGGATTGCTGAGTCATATGATAGTCCTATTTTTAATTTTTTATGGAACTCTCATGCTGTTTTCCATAGTGGCTGAACCAATTTACATTCCCTCTAATAGTGCACAAGGCTTCCCTTTTCTCCACATCCTCACCAACACTTGTTTTCTTGTCTTTTTGATAACATCCGATTCTAAGGTATGAGTTGATATCTCATTGTGGTTTTGACCTAGTTTCCTTGATGATTAGTGATGCTGAGCATATTTTCATAAACCTATTGGCCATTTGTGTGTCTTCTTTCAAAAAATGTCTGTTCAGGGGCGCCTGGGTGGCACAGACGGTGGAGCATCTGACTCCTGGTTTGGGCTCAGGTCGTGATCTCAGGGTCATGAGATCAAGCACTGTGTTAGGCAGCGTAGAATCTGCTTAAGACTCTCTCTCTCTCTCCCTCTCCCTCTGCCCCTCCCCCACCCCGCTCCCACTCAAATCTTTTTTAAAAATGTTGAGATTTTATTAGTTTTGCTTTAGATTTTAAAATGTACAGATAAAAGTGAACTACCTTTCATTCCCTTCACACCCTTCCCTGAGGCAGGGTTTGAAGTGACTCCAATATGTATCAGATAAATAGTATTATACTGGGGCACCTGGGTGGCTCAGTTGGTAAAGCGACTGCCTTCGGCTCAGGTCATGATCCTGGAGTCCCTGGATTGAGTCCCGCATCGGGCTCTCTGCTCGGCAGGGAGTCTGCTTCTCCCTCTGACCCTCCCCCCTCTCATGTGCTCTCTCTCTCTCTCATTCTCTCTGTCAAATAAATAAATAAAATCTTTAAAAAAAAATAGTATTATACTGTATCTTTCTGGATTTGCTTTTGTTGTTGTTAAATTTGATAAATTTGAGATCTACATTGATATATGTAGATCTGGTGTATTTATTTTATACGAATCAGTCACAATTTATTGATTCACTCCTCTACTAATATGCATTTTGGTTGTTTCCAGTTTTTGTTATTAAAAGCAGTTCTGTAATAAACAAACAAATGTTCAGTTCCTCTGCCCATTTTTTTTTTTAAAAAGATTTTATTTATTTATTTGACAGAGAGAGAGACAGCGAGAGAGGGAACACAAGCAGGGGGAGTGGGAGAGGGAGAAGCAGGCTCCCCACTAAGCATCCATCCCAGGACCTGGGGATCATGACCTGAGCCGAAGGCAGGCACTTAACGACTGAGCCACCCAGGCGCCCCTCCTCTGCCCATTTTTAAGTCAGATTCTTTTCTTGCTATGGAGTGGTATGAGCTCCATATATATATTATATTTTAAATGCTAACCTCTTATCAGATAGATGGTTTCAAATATTTTATTCCATTCTGTAGACTGTCTTTTCACTTTGTTGATTGCTTCTTTTCTTTGCAGAAGCTTTTTAGTTTGATGTAGTCCCACTTGCTTATTTTTGCTTTTGTTACTTGTATTCTTGGTGTCATATCCAAAAATCACTGCCGAGACCAATGTCAAGGAGATTTTTCCCTCTTTTCTTCTAGGAGTTTTATAGTTCCAAGTCTTACATTTAAGTCATTGGTCCATTTACTGGATAGGGGTCCAATTTCATTCTTTTGCATGTGATAATTCAGTTTTTCCAACACCACTTATTGAAGAAACTATCCTTTCCCCATTGGTTATTCTTGGCTCCCTTGTCAAATATTAGTTTACCATATATGTATGGATTTATTTCTGGCCTCTTGATTCTGTTTCATTGGACTATATGTCTGTTTTTATGTTGGTGCCATACTATTTAATTACTACAGCTTTGTAGTATGATTTGAAGTCAGGAAGTGTGTTGCCTCTAGCTTTGTTCTCCTTTCCCAAGACTATTTTAGCTAGTTGGAGTCTTTTGTACTTCTGTACAAATTTTAGGATTGTTTTTCTATTTCTGTAGGGAAAAAAATGCCTTTGGAATTATGATAGGGGATTGCACTGAATCTCTAGATGGCTTTAGGTGTTATGGACATTTTAATTCAGATCCATGAACATGGGCTATCTTTCCACTCATTTGTGTCTTCTTCAATTTCTTTTATCAAAGTCTTACAGTTTTCAGTGTACAGATCTTTCACCTCCTTGATTAAATATATTTTTTAAGTATTGTTTTGATGCTATGGTGAGATTGTTTTATTTCTTTTTCAAATATTTTGTTGTCAGTGTATAGAAACACAACTGATTTCTTTATGTTGATTTTTTTTCTGGCAATTTACTGAATCCACTCATTCTGTGTGTATGTGTGTGTGTCTGTCTGTGTGTAGTCCTTAGGAGCCTTTGATCCCTCCCCACACCAGACAGACCCTAAGGAACTCTTTGTACCACCTGGAGAACAGAAGACTTAATCACCATTGACTATTCCAAACAATTAACTTGGAAGAAACTCTAGAGTGAAAAGGAGTTTAAGTTGTGTTTATTACCAAAAGCTTTAGATTTTCAATTATATAGAAAAGATCAGCAATTAGACTAAAATGCCAACTATTGTTCAGTTCTGAAACACACATTTTGTTTCATTACAAGCATCCTCCCTAGTGCATAATTAGGTGTGGCTGTCTTCCTTTTACTCGAAGCAGCCTAGAAAATGTTTAATCAAATACAGGTATACATTTGAAACTGACATATACAGGAGTCAAATCAATTTATAAAATTCCTTATTAAAAGGTCAATTTATATCCTCAAATTATTCTCAAACTTTTTAAAAGGGAGGCTCAAAAAGTTATACATGTTGATTATTTTTAAAAAATGGGAAATGGAGTGCCTGGGTGGCTCAGTCAGTTAAGCCTCTGCCTTCAGCTCAGGTCATGATTTCAGGGTGCTGGGATTGAGCCCCATCTTGGGCTCCCTGCTCAGTGGGGAGCCTGCTTTTCTCTCTCCCTCTGCTGCTCCCCTTGTGTTCTCTCACTCTCTCTGCCAAATAAATAAAATCTTAAAAAAAAAAAAAAAAGGAAATATAGGAAAGACTAAAGAAATAAAAATTATTCATCATCACACAACCCCATGAGGATTTTGCCATAATTTTTCTCAGTCGTGTTTTATACATACTTAAATACAGTTTTACAAAATTGAGATCAAACTTCATGTGAAAAATAAGACTAGATAGCATTTAACACTCAGGCACTATTGCATGTGTTTTATGCAAATTAATTCATTTAATGCTTACATCTCTATGAGGCAGATACTATTATTACCCTCAACTTACAGATAAAGACCTGAACTTTGAAGAGGTAAAGAATTTGCCCAAGGTCACAAAGGGAGTAAGTTGCCTACACTGTTAGTAATTACACTGCTTCTTTCCTCCCAGGATTATGCTAAAGATCAGGGAAAAGACAGTTGATGAGAGTGCCTTGTAAATTATATGTGCCAAATAAAATTTTAGTTACTATTCTACAAAAATAGGAGGCATATTAAATTGGGAGACACAACCTGAAGACGCCCTGACCCGAGTCTAGAGTATGCCTGAATGAACTGGAGAAAGGAGGGCAGAAAGGCATCCTATGGGGAAGAAAGCATCTGATATATTGAAGAATTCTGCTGTGGAATAAAAGAATAAGAACTAGGGCTTATTTGATACCTTATTTGATACCTTCTAGTAAGAAGTAGGGCTTATCTGATACCTTCTAACAAAGGGTATCAAGAAGTAACAATCTCCAACAAAGTATATCCTAGCAGTTAAGAGAATGAACTCTGGCTTATTTTGCCTTTGTTTGAATTCTGGCTCTGTCATGTGACAATGACAAAGGTCATCTAACCTTTCCGTAACTCCATGTTCTCATTTGTAAAAACACGAATAATAATAGTACCCATTTCACAGGGTCATTGTGGGGAATACACTAGTAAATTAAATAAAGTATTTAGAATAGTGTCTGGTATATAGTAAACATTACATAATTGTTAGATATTACAGTTTACATTTCTAGAATCTTCTTTCCTCATGTTTGTGATCTTATTCTTATTTTCTAGAATAGCTCACAGTAATCTCTTCATTGAAATGGATTTTCTTAGTTTACTTACTTATTTTGTGGGGAAGCAAGAAAGCAAGTGAAGACCAGGAAGAAAAAAAATGGTAGTAGCCCAGATAAATGAACAATGGCTTAATAAAAAATTAAGGGAGCCAGCCTAGTACAGAGAAATTTGTCTCTGGGCTTAAACTCATTAGTGAGTTCTCAAAATAATTAGATATAAAAATTAGAGGTGCCTGGCTGGCTCAGTCAGTAAGGCATGTGGCTCTTGATCCTGTCAGGGTTGTGAGTTCAAGCCCCACGCTGGGCATGGAGCTATTAAAAAAAAAAAAAAAAAGCTAATCAGCTATAGAAACCAGTATGGAAGAAAACACACCAAATCATGGGAGGTGTTTTAAAAGAATCAGAAAAAAAGGGCACTTTCACTTATTTTATGTGTTTTGTTTGCAAGTAAAAAAACACATATATTCACATACATAAATTAGCAAAGAGGGCCCCATACATTCTCTATTCATCTTCAATTAATGAGACAAGGATCCTGAAAAGCCTACAGGACAATACAGAGAGAAACAGAAAGACAAGGTGAGCTACCTTAGAAATGTGAGGGGTCTGTAAAATGGTGAATGAAGTAAATCTATCACAGACAGGAAAAGACTAGTGGGTGGTAGAATAACATTCCACACTAGGGTGGGGTACGTGGCAGACATCCCTCTTCCCTTCCTTGGATAAAAACATTTTAAGACTGGGAGTGGGCGTTTTGACAGGAAGAATAAAATGATTATTTTTTTTTAAGATGGGCTTTTTTTTAAATATTTTTATTTATTTGAGAGAGAGAGCACAAACAGGGGGGAGGGACAGAGGGAGAAGGAGACTCCCCACTGAGCAGGGAGCCCGATGTGGGGTTCAATCCCAGGACCCTGGGATCATGACCTGAGCAGAGGGCAGATGCTTAACCGACTAAGCCACCCAGGTGCCCCAAAAACAAAATGATTATTAAGGAAGGTGCAGGAAATGTGTTTAGGATCTAATCCAGGGCATTTTATTTTTTTTATTTTTTATTTTTTTTAAGATTTTATTTATTTATTTTGACAGAGAGAGACACAGCGAGAGAGGGAACACAAGCAGGGGGAGTGGGAGAGGGAGAGGCAGGCTTCCCGCGGAGCAGGGAGCCCGATGCGGGGCTCGATCCCAGGACCCTGGAATCATGACCTGAGCCGAAGGCAGACGCTTAACGACTGAGCCACCCAGGCACCCCAAATCCAGGGCATTTTAAACAGCTGTCTGAATGAGAAAATATAAAACAAATGAGTATATATAACATATATATGCACAGTATAAAGAAACGGAAGACATATGCAGCCAGCACCAACCTTAAGAGAACAACATTACCAGTACCTCTGACAACCCACATGCCTTGTGGACCCCTACCTTTCCACATCACCCACCTCCCTCTGCCCAAAAGAAACCACTGTCCTGATTTTGTGCTCATCACTTCCTTATTATTATTCCTTATTATTACTGCACAGATGTTATATCCCTAAATGATACATGGTTTCATCTTGCCTGCTTTTGAGCCTTTAATTTTTTTTCACTCAACATTATGTTTTTGAGATTCATCCATACTGATAATTATAACTGTAGTTCAATTATTTCGCTGCTGCACAGTATCTCACTGTATGAACATAACACAATTTATTTAAACATCCTACTGTTAAAAGACATTTAGGTAGATTTAGGTAGTTTCCAGTTTGGGGCCATTAGAAGTAAAAAAAAAATCAACATTTCAATCCATGTCTCTAATACACATGCAGGACTTTCTCTAGAGGGTATGGATTTTGGAGTAGAATTGCTGGGTCATAGGTAATACCCACCTTCAACTTTAGACTACATCAAACTGTTTTCCAAAGTGGTTTACTCTTGACATTCCCATTGGCTCCACATTCCTCACCAATACTTGTTCTCATTGTGGTTTTAATTTGTACTCCACTAATTTCTCATAAAATTGAATATCTTTTACATTTCTTTTAGCCATCTGTTTCCTATTACATGAGATGACTGTTTATTTTTACCCATCTTTAATAGGTAATCTTTTTATTTTCGATTCATTGCAGTCCTTTATTCTGGGTACTACCAATCATTTATTGGTGATTTGTGATGCAATCATATTCTTCCACTTTATGGCTTATCCTTTCAATTTTGATAAGAAGACATTCTTCATTCTAATGGAGTCAAATTTATCAATCTTTGTTCAGAATTTTTACTTCTGGTATATTAAAAAATCACTTCCCACCATGAGGTAGTGAAGATATTGCCCAGTTTTTTGGGTTTTTTTTTCCTAAAAGTGTCACACGTTTTCACTTTCATATCGATGTCCTTAATCTATCTGGAATTGATTTTTGTATATCGTGTGAGACAAGGATCCAATTTCATATGTTACTATTAGATAACAATTGTTTTAGCCCCATTTTTTAAGTTTTTCCTTTCCCCACTAACCAGCAGTGCCAATTCTGTGATTTATCAAGTTTCCACATATGTGTGGACCTGTTTCTAGGTTCTCTGTTCCCTTTCACTGGTCTATTGCCTTAATTATGATAGCTTTATAATGCCTTGAAATCTTCCCACTTTGTTTCTCTTCTGGCTATTCTTGGCTCTTTGCTCTTTCATATAATTATATGAAATTATAATTACTTTTTATCAAATTCTACTCAAAAATCCTGTTGAAGTTCTCATTGGAATTGTATCAAATTTATGTGTCTATAATATTGAGTCAATCTAGTCATAAACACAGTACTTCACTCCATTTATCTAGATCTACTATGGCTTTCAATAAATTTTTAAAATTCTTGGGGTGCCTAGCTGGCTCAGTGTGTGGAGCATATGACTCTTGATCTCGGGGTTGTGAGTTTGAGCCCCAAGTAGGATTAGAGATTACTTAAAAAGAAAATCTTTAAAAAACATAAAAATTTTTAAAAATTATTTTCACAGAGTTTGGCATCTCTTTTGCTATGCGTATACTCTTAAGAACCTCATTTTCTGCTGTAATTTATTCTAATAATATTTATGTATTTTTTTTAGAATTACTTTTTTTTAATGTAGAAAAATGCAGTTGACTTTAGTATCCTACATTCAGTGAGCTTACTAAACCTAGTTTTTATGACTTATCTGTAGATTCTTGAAAGTTTTGATTTTTTTCCTTCTCTCTTTACACCTTTCACTTCTTGTCTCATTGCATTGGTTAGGATTTCCAGTACAGTGTTGAATAAAAGCTGCAATAGCACATATCCCTCCTCTTGTTTCTGGTTTTAAAGGAAAAATTTTGTCTTGTTTTGTTAAGATTTATTTATTTATTTGAGAGAGAGCAAGAGCACAAAAGAGCACAGGGTAGAGGGGCAGAGGGAGAGGGAGAGAGTGAAGTTCAAGCAGACTCCCTACTGCACATGGAGCCTGACTCAGGGCTTCATCCCAAGACCCCAAGACCATGACTTGAGCCAAAATCAAGAGCCAGACACCTAACAGACTGAGCCACCCAGGTGCACCAGGAAATGTTTGTTTTAAATTTGACTTGTTGCTATGATGTTAACTGTAGGTTTTCTGCAGATACTCTTTATCAGGTTAAGGAAGTTTTCTTTTATTACTAGTTTGCTAAGTGTTTTTATCATGGTTATAATTTGGACTTAATTGAATACTTCTTCTGCAGCTACTGATAAGAACATGTATCTTTTCTAATACATGAATGCAGAAAACAATACACATTTGCCTAATACTAACTCAACCATGCATTCTTAGAATAAGGCCAGTAACCCAGAACTTTTTACTTGTAGAGTCAGAAGAGGTTAGATGATACCTGCTTAAAACTCAATAAATTTTATGATGCTAGTCTTACTTGCTCACCTCAAGACCCTGTCTTCTTTACAGCATCGTTCCTGACTCATCCATGCCTTCTCTGAGCTCTTAGAGCATTTACTATTGATGTTACTCATTTGACACTTGGCATGCGTTAATTTTTGTATGTCCTGTCTCCCAACTTGACTACAAGTTCCTCAAGAAGCAGCTAGTAAGTACACAATAAATGATCACTTAAATTATTCTTGGGCGCCTGGGTGGCTCAGTTGGTTAAGCGACTGCCTCCGGCTCAGGTCATGATCCTGGAGTCCCAGGATCGAGTCCCGCATCGGGCTCCCTGCTCCGCAGGGAGTCTGCTTCTCCCTCTGACCCTCCCCCTCTTATGCTCTCTCTCTCTCTCTCATTCTCTCTCTCAAATAAATAAATAAAATCTTTAAAAAAATAAAATAAAATAAAATAAATTATTCTTGTGATAAAATGGTGAAACATGAGTTGGATAATAATGCAGCATCCTTAAAAAATGAGACTTCTGGACATGAATTTTCTAGAAAGGTGAAGTTTTAATCAGCTAATAGTCACTGAAACTTAAAAATCACTCTAAATTGTACTCCACACTTTCCTGCTTTGTTAACAGTGTTCTGGCCATGCTTTATTCATTTCTTGATTCTAAGCAAACTCAACTGTTACTTGTTGAGTACAGTCAATCATTAGGAATGTCAGTTATGGTACTGTACTAAAGATACAGCTGTGGATACATAACATGTGGGATGCAGAACCTCGGCTATGACCCTGAATGAATCTTTAATAAGGAAGAAAAAAAAACTGGCATTTTTTCCCCCTTTAGCACTGACCTCTAGTTAACTCTAAGCAGCAATTCACAGGACTCACAGATTCACACATTTCCTCCTCCACTCCACCCTCTTTTATCCCAGAATTACACAATGCAGAGCTGTAGGACTGATACATTTTTAGCAGTGATACTGTGAAAAGTTACCATTTCTCCAGATTACAACTACTTTCCACCTTGCTTTTCCACTGTGGACTCCCTTCTCTGTACCTACTACTAGCTGACCTCATCACTGCTTCTAATCTCTAGAGAGAAACAGCATATGGTGTAACTAAGCACAGAATCTGGAACCAGAATGCCTGGGTTCAAATGCCAATTTGACATTTACAGTTCAAAGCCCCAGGATAAGTTACTTAACCTCACTATTCCTCAGTTTCCTCTTCCATAGAATGAGAATAAACACATATCTAACCTCATAAGATTGTTATGAGAATGAAAGCAGTTAATATTTATAAAGTGCTTAAACCATTACCTAACATATAGTAAGCAACACACATATTGTTAAATAAATGGATAAAATACTGTCAGGTTGAACTCCACCACTCTCTTATCACTCTTAAATCTACTCCAGTATTTCTCATTTTGGGTTGTGGTTGTATTGGTCGTAGCGGTGGCAGACATTATTAACCGATCCTAGCACTCCTTCTCTCTGGTCAGTGCCTCCCTCACACATGGAAGGGAAGGGGGGGAGGTGTGTCAGGTGTATTCATTCACTGTTCTGTTAGCCAAGCTAAAGTAAGCACAGGTTAAAAAAAAAAAAAAAAGCTGTTTATTTAATCAGCATAACAGGAATCCAGGGACATGTGTGACTGCTATTTTCAAACATTTGCAGGGCTGGGATGGAGAAGAGACAGCATTTAAAATTATATGGAAGAGCTACAGTCTCCCCATCACTGAACATGTTTAAGCAGGAGACTGGTGACCAGGTGTAAGGATGCTGTAAGAAAGAACTTTTTAATTTAGAGTCAGATAAACTTTAAGATTCCTTCTACCTCTAAAGTCTTGGCAGTACTAGCGTGAGTCACAAAGACATCACAATCTAGTTGTGAATCACACATCGCCAACGCGCTCCTGAAGGCACAGAATTCTTCACTCCCCACAGTGCTTGGCACATTACAACAGATCGAGGTGAGGAATTCTAGCCCTCAGGCTGCGTATAACTCGGCTCACAGTGACAAAAACTTCTGTAAAACTCGGCGCGTCAATTAGCTGATCCCAGACTTCTGTTACGACCAACAAATACAATAAAGCATACATCCCAGACGGGATTTGGCAAAAAGATGTGCATCCGGATTAACTCTCAGACAGCGCTTCGCTGCACTCTTCCGAAGCCAGACAAAGCCGCCTCAAGGGAGCGGCAGGTTAAGGGGCAGGGGCAGGCAGGGTGGCCCGGGGGGGGGGCGGGAATGGGAGCCCAGCGAGCAGGCACGCGCAGGGGACAGGGACAAAGGCCTCGGGGAGAGCACGCTGGACTTGGAGGCCGGCAGGAGTGCCCGGGCCGGAGTGCCCAGCAGTCGGGGTGTGGACTGGGGATGCAAACGTGTGGGCGCCCGCAGGGTCCTCCCTGCCTCGGGTGAGCCCGCGCGGGGCCCCTCGCTGGGCCGGGGGCCGCCGAAGCCACAGCCCGAGGCGGGTCGCGCGGGGCAGGCCGGGCGGCGCACCTGCCTGCCGGCCTCTCGGGGCCGCACTGGGCTCCCCGCCCCCTGCCCCCCCCCCCCCCGCCGCGCAGCCCACTCGGCCTCGCCGCCGGATTTCGGATGGTCCAGACCAAACGCCGCCGCCGCAGCCGAGGCCGGTCCCCCAGCCTCAGACAGGCGGCCCGACCCGACGCCGCAGTCCTGCTGGGAATGGGGGGCAGCGGCTGCCTCCCGCCGGGCCCGACCCGGCCCCGGGCCGTGCGAGCGGCCGCCGCCATCGCGGGCCGCGGCTGGAGGGAGACGAGGGGCCGCGCCGGGCGCCACTTTACCTGAGAGACCAGCGGGAGCAGCGTCTGCTCCACCGAACGAGTTTTGATCTCCAGTCCCGAGTCGAAGGCGAAGCCCGACGGGCCGGCGCCGCCAACGCCTGCCGAGCCCGAAAAGGCGGCCATGGCCCTCGGCCCGTCGCGCAGCCGGGACGCCGCGCCACTGCGGGCCCGCCGCCCGCCACCCAGCACGCCCGCGACGGCGGCAATGCTACCGCGCCGCCCGAGGCCCCGCCCCCAGCCGAGCCCCGCCCCTGGCAGCCCCGCCCCCACGCGCTCGGGTCTAGGGTCTACCCCGCAGCCCGGCTGGGTCTGTCGTGCTCTGACTCGCCCCCGCCAGGACGGACCAAACTAGACACCTGCGGGCCTCCCACGGCTACGTGGCCTCTCACCGGGAAGAGGACAACTATCTCTAGCAAAGCATTTCGTCCTCCTGGTAGGTGACTCGGCTTAACTCCGAATTCCCACGAGGATTTCTAGAAGCTGAGCTAACTGGTGGAGCAGAGAATCACAGTCAAGTCTGTAGGAAGGGTCTTTTACCCTGAGACAGGAATTTTGCCGGTAAAGCGTCTTTCTGGAGCTTTCCTGAAGGTCCCACTTCCCCTTGGCTCCTCTTCTGACCCTCTCATTCTCACAATTTGGGCTGGATTAAGAATGAAACATTTGATAATGCAGCCTTAAGGAGTACCTGAGCACTTGGCAAGGAGGCAATGATTTGGGTATCTTTCAGGCTACTGTTCAAAATTACTCTTCAAAAGGAAATTAGAGCATATGGAAAAGCTTCACCTACTGTTCAACACTATTACATTTTAAAACTATTTTCTTAAGTAGGCTCCACACCCAGCGTGGAGCCCAAGGGGGGCATGAACTCATGACCCTAAGATCAAGACCCGAGTTGAAATCAAGAGTCAGCTTCCTAACCCACTGAGCCACCCAGGTGTGCCTAAAACTACTTTTGAGAATTACTTTTCCCCTAGGGCCTAGCACAGAGCAGTTTCCTAAAGGCTGTTTATTGACTGAAAAGATCATTAGTGTAGATTTCTGACTAAACTCACTAAAAGGAATCAGGGAGCCCGAAACTGATCAGATGGGAGGGAGAGCTGAACACCTCTTTCCCCAGGAGTTCAGAAGCAAAGCCAAAAGGAGGTTGTCAGAAACCCCTGTGAGGGGGTCCTCAGCTTAAGCAATAGACTGAGAAGCATGGAGAAATATTTGTGAACATATCTGCCAGTAAGCAACCAGCAGAGTAGAGAAGAATCTGAAGCTGGCGGGTCCACCCTTTCACTTTTGCCAGGATTATTTCTCCCTCCATGTCAGATTGATGAGCTGAACACCACCAACTCCAGGTGTCAGAGGCTCTTTCCCAAGCACTGTTGAAATGTGCTTCACAGCACTCCCACTTAGGGGTTCAGCTCTGTCTGCCAGGGCTGCACAGATATCTTTGCTGTTGAAGATAGCCATAAGGTAGGCTTGTTTTCTTCGTTCAAAACGTGCAGTTCCTTTAACCAACTTTCTCTGCCCCAGATTCTTACTCCCCAGCCACCCACCTTACCAATTCCTTGTCTACCACAAGGCCACCTTTCCCTGTGCACTGAGGGCTCTAGCCTCAGCCTTGGACCCTTTCACCTCTTTCAGGTGCCCACATTCCCTCTCCAGACTATCTTCTTCTCTTATGTAAGCTGCCCATATTACATAAAAATTCAGTGTAGGCATTGATGCCAAAGGAAAATACATAAGGCCTAGGAGACGGATGTATTCGTGAAAGTTTCACCCCACTGAAGATCAAATTTCTCCACAGAAATGAGACTAAGTTTACCATCTGATTCATTCAACACTAGTAATTTTATTTCAAAATATAAATATTTCACATTTACAAAGAGGTTACATTAGAAGTTTGTCAAAGCAAGTTAAAGCCAAGAAGTAGCATCTGTGTGAGAATAAAGAATATGTACTGTTATATTTGAATAAACTTTTTTGCTTTCAAACCATCTCTACTTTGCCTGAGAATGCAGAGGATATCTTTTCCAAAAGTTACATAAGCAGTTACAACTATATATCCAAGCTTGGTTTCCGAATCAAATGGTATTTGAAATATACTCTAGTCACCCAAACAAGTGGCACTGCAAAAGACAGAAGAAGGGTTTTCTTGGGGACAGCTATAATGAGAGTTACACCTTCTGGGTCACTGCAATAAAAAAGAAATAGGATTTGGTAATAGCCAAAATGATGTTACTTTAAGATTCATTTCCACACCTTTCACTGTAAGCTATAAAGCCAGAAGAAAAATAAGAAACCAGGTATGGAGTAAAGAACTCTGGACTTGGAGTCAGAAGTTCTGCCACTGAATTCTGGCTCCATCATTTAAGGTATAAACTTAAGGGAAAATTCACAAAAAACCTTTCTGAGCCTCCAGTGCCTCATTCAATAATACTTAACGCCTGCCTATCTCACAGGGTTGTTAAGAAAGCAGTCTGAAAACTATAAAGTGACATACAAAAGCATTATAAAAATGTAATATCAATATATCATCACTGTATCTGCACATTACTAGATCCTGGAAAAACTTGCAAAACTAAACACAAATACTGATTTTACACACCATAGGTGGAAAAGAATCTCTATACTTGACGTATAGCTCTGAATGGCAAATAGGTTCTCTTTCTGGTATCTCACTAAACTTTGAGATTTATTATAGTTTATGTGGTACTATGGTAACAGATATACCATTCAGAATTTCCATTAAGGATGTCTCCTAAAAGAGCTGTAAACTTACTCGAGAGCCATGTTTCCCAAAGGACTAGTAGTCCTTGGAGAAGCTCTGCTAAAAGGATGGGAGGGTGGGGGAGGGGAGTGCAGTTTAAGGTCAAATAAGTGTAGTAAACACAATCTGTCCCCTCATAAGTTCACAATATATAATAGCACGCTAAAAACTCTTAGAAGTCCTACAGAAAGGAAACAACTCAGCATTCCTCAATTTTAACTGACCATGGAGTCCCCTCCCCCCATGCCCACTTTTGTCTCTTATAACATCTAATAACATCTCTTGAAACTACTGCTATAAGGAACACATTTTTCCAAAAGCTGCTCAGCTATAAGGGAAAGGGAAGAGACACAGAACAGTGGGCTAAGGAAAAAAAAAAACAACTGTATTCTACTCAGAATTCTGTTACTAACTGACTCTCTGTGTGGTAGAAAAGCCACTTTAATCTGGATTTATTTTCTCCCCTAGAAAATGACAGGATCGCCTAATTATGTAAGGCCCATTCTAGCACAGAATTTCTATGACTAGTAGACAGATCATCTTGATTTACAATTCTCTTATTTTTAAACTATCAAAAAAAAATAACTGCTCAGTGGTTTCAGGTAGCACATTTTTTGCAGGTCCTTAATAAATTAATGAAATGAATATATTTTGATGGCAAATGTGTAAGGACAAAAACTAATTAAAAAAAAAAGTTGCTCTCAGCTGGAACTAACACTTGGAAGTATATTGCCAGAGACTACCTCCAATATGAAATGCCTAGTGTAATACTCTTGTAAGGGTCTTAGAAGACCCCTACAGGAAACTGCCAGTCAGGACTAGAGTATGGGAAGTTCTGAAGGGGTTTTTCCTACAAACCCTGACGCTGAGAGCCCTGGATAGCTCACCTAAAATTCTTTTGCTCTAATCTAACCCTTCATGGCCTGAATTTCTGAGTATTTCTTGCCCAGTAGGGACACATTCTAAAGCACTAGATACAACCAGTGTGGGAACTAGGGGTATGAGTAAGGTCACAATGGGTATTTAAGACCAAGGTTAGCCAGAGAACCTCATCTGCAAGCCTTTTAGCAGCCCTTTAACTGGAATAAACAGCTGCTGTTTCCAAAGGCTCTGAGTTTGTTTAAATACAGCAGGCCTTCAGAACACTTCCTGGGTAATCCTCTTTGTCAAGAGTCAATCTACACCAGTCTCACAAGTCACAGGAAAATTCTACCAGCTAACTACCTCTAATGGAAGAGAGTGGTAGGAATCCTCACAAGTTTAAACATAAATAAGAGTTGTATCTCAGGCAGTGTGACAGATCACTTCCAGAAACACAGAATGTGACAGGAATTTTGGAACTGCAGAAGGATTTATAGGACATGGTGTTTATGCTAAAAATGCTATACCTTATTCTCGGAAGAGAGAGGAGCACATCTGTGTGGAGACTTTTATCTTTTCTCATTCCCCCATTCGGTTTACAACTGAAATAGTGAATGTGAACTTAAAACTAATCTTTAATAAAGCTATAAAATTGTAAGACTTGTGATAGGCTTTCTGCATCCGTGTTTACTGAAGCTACTTCATCCATGCACTGTCTGTTCCTAGGAAATGTACTCTTTCTGGGACAAATCCTGGGAATCTGGGGGCAAGCCATTTTGAGACCTGAGCTTGAGACTCCTTGCTTTTCATGCCACGTGAGCTCTGTGCCCTGTGAAAATCTTGTAAAGCCTCTTCACTGTCTGTCTGAGGGGATAGGTTTCTCTGGCCGAGGGCTCCTCCCCCAGCTGGTTGGCCTTCGGAGTCCTTCTGCGCTTGCGGAAGCACCAGCGCAGTTCCGGTCTCCTCATGAGGACCGTGTGTAGGACTGATTTTTTAGGTGATATTACATCACTGCCCATTTTGGGAGCTCTAAACTATTCTCTTAGGGCTCCAAGTTCTTTTCTAAAGAATCTGGTATTTATACTAATAATTATGACCGGCAACAGCCATACATTAGCTGGAGTTTAGTCTTTTGCAGTATCACTTTATTCAGCTAAAAACACTTTGGAGGAACATAATTTGTTTATGCACACTAAACTGTGTCTAACACTTGCCGCTTATGAATATGTGCCAATTATAGCTATAAACTTATCAGTATACAATTAACAAAAACAAACCTGATTTCTTTTTTAACCCTTTTACTGCAAAATTCATAATTTTAGCAAGCACATGATCTGGCTAAGATTTACGGTGGGAGAAGGCCTTCCCAGGAGCTATCCCCTATAGCACCCTGTACAGCGGTTGGCATGGAAACCAGAGAGGGCCAACTCTCAATGAATGTGTTGCTGAACGAATGACTGAACAACTGGCTAAAGAAAAAAAGGAGTCGGTTAGCGGCCAAATGGAACAGTTGGTGTAATATCAGATTATAATTGTAGAAGAACAGTAAAAACAAGAGATCTGCATGCAGTCTACTGTATAAACAGTCAAAACCTTCACAGTAGCCTCTTTCCTAAAGGGAGTTAATTTCTTAAGTAATATCAGAATGAATTTAAGCTAATTATCACTGACTATGCTTCTCAGTGAGACAATGGTTTAGAAAAAGAAGGATTTCTACTTTTAAATGTTTTCCAAAGGGAAGTCTTTGATATTCAGGAACACTTTCTCCTCCATATTCCCCTGGGGATGGAGAAAGAGCCTGATGATTGTTTTCTACCGTGGGAAGGACACCAAGCTAAGAGCTGGGTTCTAGTCCCAGCCTGTCATTAACTGCAGGACAAGTGCTGGGAAAACTGCAAAAGGAATTAGAAGAAAGGCTACAGCAGAGCAGAGCTGGCAGACAGTGAAGTCAGAAAAATTTGAGGTAAAAATCTTACTAAACTTTTCTGAACCTTAGTTTTCCCATCTGTATGAAAGTGTTATAAAATACCATAAAGCTGTATGAAAGCTGCCGGGAAGTGATAGTGAAAGAATACGCGCAAAATGACTTTGTAAAATGCAAAGCACTATGCTGGTTATTGCGATGTCTGGGAGACTTAAAAAGTCATAATTCGACAAGCCTTCATCTAGAGTCTTAGGTGCAACGCACTCTGCCAAGTGATGGAAAAATACTACCTAACTGTAACATTCTACTGCTAATAAGTAACTAATTGGCAGAATTCCAAGTAAGTAAACAGGGATCCATTTAACAACTCAGAGAACTGTTACTCCTGAGATTTTTCACTTAAAGCATTTGGAAAGAAAAACTGAACCACAACATGAATTCTGTCATACTGGTACCATTAACAGCAGCTTAGTAAGTATGTTGCTTCAAAGTAGTCAACCAAGTTTTAAGAATTTGGCAATAGTGTAATGGCAGATGGAGGGAGGAGAAAGGGCAGGAAGAGCTTGTTTTTCTGTGGCTCCTGTGGTTGCAACACACACCTAGATGACCTTGAAATAAGCCACCCCACCTTACACTTCTAGAGGGGAGTAGGTACAAGGGTAGAAGGCTTCCTTTTCCCGCTCAAACAACTACATATTCAAAAGTGAAAAACCCTCTTCATTAAAACGTGACGGTCATAAAAAAGTTCAAGAACAGATTTCTTAAACCAGAAGAAAATTACATGGCAAATACTTTTAACAGCAGGTAGTTCAGGACTCTTAAAATAACTTTATAAATACATATAATAATAATATAGATAACCAAAAGTGGGAAATTTCGAGCCATGGTACCAGTGTATAAACTGAAACTTTTCAAGCCATCTTAGCAAGAAGTAAGTGAGCAAACCACAATTCTGAGCTCTAAAGCTGTGCTTTAAAAGGCAAAGCAACACACAGCAAGTTCTCTCTTGTCCAGGCATTCTGTTTGGAAGGCCAGGAGGGTTCTGCTTCTTTCCTGGGCTCTGTTTGCTAGGCACAGATGAAAGGACAGAAGGCCACAGCTGGGCTGAACTCACTATCAAGACTGAACCTCCTACAGAAATCACTCTGTTGCAAACCATGTCAGTTTACTGAAGATTTCAGATCGTCAGAAATATCATGGCAAGTCCTGTAAGGAGAAAAGAGAGAATGATTAGTTCTGCTTTTGGAAAGAGGGGAGGGGGTGTGGATGAAGCCAAAGAAATACTTTAAAAAAAGAAAAGCACAACAGTGTCCAACCAGTAAGTAATTACCATAGAACAACATTTTATTTTTATAACCTGAGAGCCTTGACAAGGTTATATGGTCACTATGTATCGCTAATACTTTCACCAAGTATTGTTTCAAAGTCAGCTAGTTGGCTCTCCGTCTTTGGTAACAAGAATTCTTTTTTTTTTTTTTTTTTGCTGGGTCCATTGTCTCCCATCCAAGACAATCTCCCCAGACTCCCTTGAAACCATGTATGACCGACCATGTGACTAAGTAGTATCTAGTCTGGATGGAGTTGTCTGCTGCACATCTGAGGTGCCTACCTTAGCACTGTAGGTGCTGCACATCCGAGGTGCCTACCTTAGCACTGTAATAGCTAGCTCGCCTTTGCTACATCATTTACATGCCTGAGCTAGGAGGATGTGACCCAGTCTGGTCTGTATCTGTGGTGGCCAGGTCAGAGTTTATTGATGATGAGCTCAAGATCTTACCCGAAAAGACCTCATACCAAGGTGGCAGAACAGGATGTAGGGAGACTGGGCATGAATGTTTGTGGAACAGCCATACGAGTCCTAGGCTGCCTACTTCTGGCTTCTTTTGCCCAAGAAATAAACCTCTAGCTTATTTAAGTCATTGTTATTTTGAGTTCTCCTGCTGGTGGAAACTCTTTAGTTTAGGGGGCTTTTTTTCTGTTTATATACAGTCAAATCTATCTTAAATGATAAAGAGACAGGGGCGCCTGAGTGGCTCAGTCAGTTGGGCATCTGCCTTTGGCTCGGGTCATGATCCCAGGGTTCTGGGATCGAGCCCCACATCGAGCCCCGCATCGGGCTCCCTGCTCTCCGGGAAGCCTGCTTCTCCCTCTCCCACTCCCCCTGCTTGTGTTCCCTCTCTCGCTGTGTCTCTCTCTGTCAAAAAAAATAAAATCTTAAAAAAAAAAAAAAAAGATAAAGAGACAAAGCACACATATATTACCCTTTCAGACAGAAGTTACATTGCTCCTTTACAGCAATATCACCAACTAGGAACTCAGAAAAACAGTTGAGCTTAAAATGTTTGCATTTTTCAAAACAATTCTAAAATCTTCAAGTTATAACTTGTAGCCCTCTCACTATACTATGTGGTATCTTCTTAATTTTTTTTTATCAGTCAAATAAAGCCCATTTTATTTTCATACCTATAACCAAGTGTTGTTACTGTACACAGATGACTCAACTTTTTTATTACAAACAGACCTAAAGTGGAATATAAGGAAAGTACTCCAAAAATTCAGAAAACTCAGCTGTAGATACAAAAGGTGACAAAAAGTTGTCATTAAGTACAAATCATCTAAAACATCATAAAGCAAATAATCTGTACATCAGGTGCAACTGTGCACTCACGCCACCCGTCTTACCCCTTTCTGCCTTCTTCCTTTGTCTTCTCAATTTTCGCGTCACACTACGAGGCGGGCCAGCTGGGTGGAGCAGAGGCAAATGAAAGACTAACCCTTTAGCATAATGTCAGAAGTACTTCAGAATCAAGAGGGCACAGGCAGCAAGTTACAGAAAAGAGATTACATTCAAGAACACTGCCCTATCTCAAGGCTGCCTCCCTGGCGGGGGGCCCTGGCCTCTGCACCTCTGACGCTTGCCTCCACCAGCAAGGCCCTACATCCAAAGGAACAGCTCGGAAGAATGGCTAAGCTTCCTGGCTATGGCTTTGAAAGGGCATGCGTGTGACATGGCCCAACCCACCACGCTGAATATATGCTGACAAGAGAAAGAATTGGAATGAACTTTGTTTCCTTAAGTAATTTTACATTCTGAAAGAAATCCCCCAAAACGAAGACTTCTATCCTCCCAGGTTTTATATGTGTTACTGTCCACCTGTATATCAAATCAGGGTTTCTCAACAGCAGCACCATCGACATTTTTGTGCATGGTAAGATATTTAGCAGTATCCCTGCCTCTAACTGCTGGAGTTGTGACAATCAGAATGTCTCTAGACATTGCCAAGTATCTCCTGAGGGGAGCAAAACTCACAACTCCCACCCAGAACCATTGCCCTAGGTGTCTATTTATGTATCTATTTTTCACACTCTCACCTAAATTTGTGTTCTTACATTTGTGTACAGGCAAAGTTGGCTACCAGCTGTGGGAAGCCGTGGAAAATCTTTAAAACCAATAACCAAAAATTTGCCAATATTAAAAAGCATTTCCCAATACACATTAGGTTTCTAAATTCACCCTTTGACATCTTTTCACATTTCTAAGATATCTGCAAGTTTGAATCTCTATTCAGTTCCTCTATATTATGAATGAAAATTTCTGCCTCAGGGCAAAGATGCATGAAATGAGATTAAGACTGTGGTTGGCCTGGTGACTGCTTTCTGTTGACAAGTAAGCTTAGCTGTCACCTTGAAATTCATACCTACTATTCAATTCTGCCCCCAGGCCAAGAAAGCCTAGAAAAGGACCCAGAAAAAAGGAAAACAAACTGAAGCAAGCTAAGAAAACAGTTACTAACAATTTTCCAACTCAACATTCTATCTTCTCTAGATGTTTAGAGTGGCAATGGCAGGGTGTACGTGTGTGTGCGCGCGCGTGCATGTGAAGCCTACAGAAGTAACACTTATCTTTTTTTTTTTTTAAGATTTTCACTTATTTATTTTAGAGAGAGTGACTGCGTGCACAGGGAGAGGGAGAGAATGCTGAAGCAGACTCTCCGCTGAGCTCAGAGCCCCACACGGGGCTCAATCCCAGGAACCCGAGATCATGACCCGAGCTGGGTTGAAATCAAGAGTCAGCTGCTCAACCAACTGAGCAGCCCTGGCGCCCCAGAAGTAACAATGATCTTAAATAAATGTCTATCTCCTGGAAAACAAACTCCCTAACCTAATGATACAGAAATAATTTATTTCTGTCCTCATGGAGAAGCACTGGGCTCACAAATCAGCAGGGTTCATAAATCCTGACCTCTCTAGAATAGGAAGAAACAAAGGGATAATACTGCATTGACAGTATGTCTAGAAATGGTAAATGTCCTACCTCAGTCATCTAAATACAGTATTCTTTAAAAATAAATAAATACAGTATTCTTTTCCAAACCATATGGATTATTATATGCTAAGAACTACAGTGGTAGAATTTCTCATTTAAGAGCAAGAAAAGCAGAACAGGACCACACGTGGTTGGAGGGACAGAGACTGCTATTAACATTTTACAGTTATGGCAATGGGGAATGTGCAGTGTGATTTCCCATTTACAATCCCAGCTCCTTGAATTCTGAATTTTCCTCCCCAAAAGATTTCGGTAAGATTTTTAAAAATTCGTTTATGTAAGTGTTTAAACTTTTTCTGATTTGACAGCTCAAGAGCTGTTGACTCCTTGCCTCCTAAAGATACAGAATAAACGTTGGACATTTAAAAATAAAAAGCTTTACCTGACTAAATTAACGTAGTTGGCTTGGCATAGCTGAGTGTGTATTTCCAAACCCTCACCTCGCACACATGTGCACAATCTTGTGACAGAGCACATGGCATCACTATTAGGCACATCCCTTACTTTCTGACAAATCCGGAATATAGCACTAAGGCTGGGGCTTACTATGTCCCATCCTCTTTTGTCAGCCTCAAGGTGATATTGCAAAAATCTTTTTATCTGAACTGTTCTTGGTTTCACTAATCTATTAATTCATCAAATGTTCACTGAGCATTTTTTATGTGCTGGACACCATGCTAGGAATGGTAAAAGAGTAGTAAACAGATGAGACCTAGCTCCTACTTTCAGAAAGCTTACCAACTACTGGGAAAGATGATTAATTAAAACGACACAGTTATAATGTGTATTAAGCTCCAACAGGTAAGTGGAAGATGCTGTGGTGCGGGGGACCACTAGTTGGGAGCCTTACGCTCTGGTGTGTCCACGACATTCACCCCCATCAAATACTGCAAACAGCATTATCAACAGTGATAATCAGAGCAGGGGGTCCTCCCTCCTTCGTTTTTCCTGTAGGTGGTAGTTCACAGAAACGGTCTTGCAAATGCGTACTTGTAGCTACCAGTGCCTGCGCCTGCAAAGAGAAGGTATGTCCGCCTAACAAAATACAACCATCCACCCTCTACTATCACACTGCAGCAAGCCTGGTGTGTCTGAGGCCCCAAGAAAAAGCCTGTGTGGCAGCAGCTCAGACCGCAAGAGGAAAGGGTTCAGGATCAGATCAGGTAGGGCCTTGCAACCATGTCAAGGATTTTGATCTCCCTCCTAAAACCAACGGGAGGCCATTTTTGGTCAGCCAGGGTCACGATCAGATATGCCTGCATTTTGAAGAGAACATGTCAGCTGCAGTGCAGAGAAGGGACGAGAGAACTGTACAAGCGGAGGGCGGGAGACGTTAGAAGACTAAGATGACCATAGCAGTCCAGGTGAGAAATGCAGCAGCTGGGCCCAGCTCAGACCAGGAGGCGTGGCACTGGAGATTCAGAGGAAGAAGATTCAGAGATGCTGAGACAAACGGACAGCACTTGGTGAGGGCAGTGAACAAGGAGGTGGGGAGTAGTAAGGATGACCACAAACTGGCCCACAGAAGTGGAGCGTAACGTTCCCTGAGTGTAACAGGACGACGTTTGCTCTTGTGGAAGGGAAGAGGATGGCTCAAGAAGGAAAAGAAAGATCATTAGTTGAAACGCACCGGCTCTCCTGCTTTTTAGCTGGGTGGCTATGGGCAAGGGAACCTCTCTAAGCCTTGAGTCCCTCATCTATAAAACATGGAAGCCTCCAATTCCTAACCTATATGCAAACACTGGACAGATCAAATAAAATAACACACGTAAAGTTTTATCACAGAACTTCACCCCAATAAACGTCCCCAGAGGTTGTGTTTGTTCAGACTTCCCACTGAAGGGTGAGGTACTGAACACACACTTCCTTCAAGCCCTTTCAAAACCTCATTAAAATGCCAGTGAAAGAGCGCCTGGGTGGTTCAGTTGGTTAAGCAACTGCCTTCAGCTCAGGTCATGATCCTGAAGTCCCGGGATCGAGTCCCGCATCGGGCTCCCTGCTCGGGAGGGAGTCTGCTTCGTCCTCTGACCCTATCCCCTCTCATGTGTTCTCTCTCTCTCATTCTCTCTCTCTCAAATAAATAAAATCTTAAAAAAAAATAAAAATAAAAAATAAAATTAAAAAAATAAAATAAAATAAAATGCCAGTGAAAGTATTTTTTTGAAGGCATACACTTACTTGAAAAGGAAGGCAGGGAGAGAGAATGTAAGAGGTAAGAGCCATAAACTTCTAGAAGGTGGAAGGCAGATGGGACAACTGCTCTGACCCAGCATACCCTAAAAAGCTGATCCTAGGCCGGTAGTGGAAAACGCCAGCAAACAATTTGATTTCTTCAGTAAAATCCCCATGAGGGCTCAGGAACTGGTGACAGCAAGTAAACTCTGGAATTGGGGTGAAGGTGGTGCTAAATGCCGAAGGACTGCTTTAAAATCTACTTAAAAAGCAGTACGACTCCACTGCTCAATAACCCCGCCCACCTCCACCTGGCCAAGGAATTGCCCCTGTCATCGGCAGAAAATTAAAGAGTTTTTTTCCCCAGGAGAGAAGGTAAAACAAAAAATCTCTGGAGTAGGGGACAAGAGGCAGAGATGAGGGTGGGGGTACACACTGACACCGGGAGATTGCATGAATACTCACATCTTGAACACCATCTGTCCCTTTCCCTCTCTTGTCTCCCAGAATGCCGGCCCCTGGGCCACCAACCTCTAGGCAGGAGATTATTAAGATCTTTCTCAGAGGGGTTTACTAGTCCAAATGGGGAACCAAAAAATGTTGACACCAAGGATTGCACAAGACAATGGCTCTGCCAGATTCTATCATGGTAACACATACAATAACCCACCCACAGCTCCTGAGTGAATGTCTCACTCTTAATAGGAACCAACAGCCAAATATATATGATAAATGATACTGTGATTATGTTGTGTTAATATGGCAAAGGTGAAGGGATTCTGCAGATGTAATTAAGGCCCCTAATCAGTTGACTTTAAATTAATCAAAAGGAGAGCATACTGGGTAGACTGAGCCTAGTCAGGCAAGCCCTTTAAAAAGGGGTCTGAGTGGTCAGAAACCGAAGTCAGAAAACTGCTCTTCTGCTGGCCTTGAAGAAGCCAACAGCCATGATACGAAACTGCCTACGGAGAGGGGCCACCACCAGCTGTCAGCCTCAGTTCCACAACTGCAGGAAAATGAATCCTGCCAACACACGGCAAGCTTAGAACCCAAGCCGCAGAGGAAACCCCAGCTCCAGCTGACACCTTGACTGCAGCCTTGTCAGAACCAAAGCCAGAAGATCCAGCTACATGGTGCCTGGACTTCCGGCCCATGGAAACTTGGACAGAATAAATGCATGTTGTTTGAAAGCCATTAAGCCAGGGCTAATTTGTTATGCATCACAGAAAACTAATAACTTCCTGAATGCTAAAAAGGTAGATTTTATTTTTTTTTTAAAGGTAGATTTTAGGGCGCCTGGGTGGCTCAGTTGGTTAAGCAACTGCCTTCGGCTCCGGTCATGATCCTGGAGTCCCGGGATCAAGTCCCACATCGGGCTCCCTGCTTGGCAGGGAGTCTGCTTCTCCCTCGACCCTCCCCCCTCTCATGCTCTACCTCATTCTCTCTCTCAAATAAATAAATAAAATCTTTAAAAAAAAAAAAGTATAGATTTTATTTATGTAAATAACACCTTGATAAACAGGACTGAAAAAAATGTGGTAAAAATGAAAATCTCTGTGGAAGGTTTGGAAAATAAAATTGAAAAATTCACCCAGAAAACGGAGGCAAAAAATCAGAAATGGAAAAACAGCAGAGATAAGAAAATAAGATGACCAGGGTATGAGACTCAACATCAAACTAAGTTTCTGAAAGGATGAGAAGGAAATCATAAAAATGAAATAATTCAAGAAAAATTTTAGAACTGCAGAACATAAGTTTCCAGTTTTAAAGGTCTTATCAAGTATCAGGAACGTTTTTAAGGAAACGTTCAGGAATCAGAACGACTTCAGACTTTTAACAAGCATGGAAACAAGAAGAGAATGAGGAAATAAAGAAAGTCTAAAGGTAAAAATTTTCACACATAAAATTCTCTATCCAGGGGCGCCTGGGTGGCTCAGTCAGTAAGCATCTGCCTTTGGCTCAGGTCTTGATCCCGGTCCTAGGATCAAGCTCCTTGTCAGGCTCCTTGCTCAGCGGGGAGTCGGCTTCTCCCTCTCTCTCTGCCCCTTCTCCTGCTCATGCGCACGCTCTCTCTCTCTCTCAAATAAATAAAATCTTAGAAAAAAAATTCTCTACCCAGGCAAGCTATTGATTAAGTATGACTTTAGGAAAAACCTCTTCAGACATGCATCATCCTCCCAAAATTCACTCCCCATGCATTCTTTCCCAAAAATCTATAGGAGATTGTGCTCCAACAAAAAGGGAATAAATCAAGAAAGAAAATAATATGGGGAGTGAGAATTCCAACACAGGGAAGAGCTGAAGGAATGACAGCTGAATAGTGGGGGAAAGGGCAGCCAGCATCCACTGGAGCAGATCAGAAGACTCTAGCAGAGACTTCATCAGGAAGATATGCTCAGTTGATACAACGGAGCATACTGAGCAAGAGGAGATGTGAACACCTGGTGCATAGCTTGAGGCTAATTGTAAGTACTCACATACAACAAAACACAGTATCTTTATAACTCAAAGGAAAGCAAAAAGCTGTATAAAGTAAGGAAATACAGACACAATATACAAGAAGGCTCAAATAGGAATATAATTTACAGAGTCATAATAATGTAAGTGCCAAATACTGATCTAACCGATATCACAGTTCAATAATGGGAGGTGGGTAGGAAAGAGCTAATTTCTCACCTTCCAACTGGGAAGGAAACAGATAATGCCTATTCATGAAAAAAAAAAAAAATCAAGGAATAAACATGCTATTTCAAGAAATGGAGGTAAAAGTCAAATTAGAGTCAAAAAGTGGTTCCTCTCAGGGGCACCTGGGTGGCTCAGTTGGTTAAGCAGCTGCCTTTGGCTCAGGTCATGATCCCAGGGTCCTGGGATCAAGCCCCACGTCAGGCTCCACGCTTAGCAGGGAGTCTGCTTCTCCCTCTGCTCCTCATCCCCCACCCCATGCTCTTTCTCTCTCTCAAAAAAAAAAAAAAAAAAAAAAAAAAAGTGGCTCCTCTCAGAGCAGAAAAGGAGAGACAAGGGGAAAGCAAAGGATAGTTTTCACAATAAGCTTTGTAGAAATTTTTGACCCTTTCAAATACATGCATACACAACTTCTAAAGAAAAAAAAAGATGAAGACTATAAAAGCCCTCACATTAAATTTTCTAGCTCCCCTGCCACCTAATTAATAATATTCTACCTTCAGAGAAGTTAGTTCCCCCTTCAGAGAAGGGGGAAAGGGTCATTTGCCTCTGGAAGAATTCATATTAGTTAAAAACCAATTCCTGCTTTACTAACTTGGAATCATTAAAAGTATTTTTCTAAAGTAACAGCAAAATATTGATCAACCAATTTTCTTTTGGTTTCTTGTATGGATCCCCAAGGAGTAGGGTATCCAGTTATCAAGTGCTCTTTATTGCTTTCAAGTAACTGTTCATTGGTTTCTCAGGTACCCACATATCTGCCTTTAAGAGGTAAAGGCAGAAATCATAGGGTCACCACCTTCAAAATGGTGAAGCTTTTGTTAAAGCTACATAAGTGCCTCTCCTTTTATTCTTTTTAAGGAAACGCATTTTTCCCTGCCATCAAGTTAAGTGCCTTGCATTAGCTAAAATGGCCCTCTAACCAAGTGGGTCTAACTCAGAAACTGTATTCGACTTGTTCTGAGTTAAAAGACCATGTCTTTCTTCACAAAGTACATTTACACAAAATAAGCAGAAACATGTTTCTAAAGAATTTTATTTTTTTTAGATTTTATTTATTTGACAGAGAGAGACACAGCGAGAGAGGGAACACAGGCAGGGGCAGTGGGAGAGAGAAGCAGGCTTCCCGCGGAGCAGGGAGCCCGATGCGGGGCTTGATCCCAGGACCCTAGGATCATGACCTGAACCGAAGGCAGACGCCTAACGACTGAGCCACCCAGGCGCCCCTCTAAAGAATTTTAAAGAAAAACATAAAATAGTTTCAGTAAATACATTTTCAGAATCAACTCGTTAATGACTCCTTGATTACACTAGAAGACCCAATGGCAGGAAAAATTATTTTCCAGTGGAGAATAATAAGGACAATGTAGTATAGTCTCTGAAAAGTTAAAATTCTTCATTCTGAGACTTCTTACTTTTTCATTCTTAACAGTCCATCTTACTTTTCTGTTGTTAACATGTGATTTCTGGTACAATCATGAAGAAAAACTGTTTAACAAGTAGTATCCTCTGAAGTTAAACCTGATGTATACCCAGCCATTCCACTTCTTGGTATATACTCAAACTAAGTACTCCCGTCCGCCAGAAGACATGTAGTACAAGAAACTGGCCAGTAGGGGGCGCCTGGGTGGCTCAGGCGGTTAAGCGTCTGCCTCTGGCTTAGGTCATGATCCCAGGGGTGGGAATGGAGTACCGCACTGGCTCCCTGCTCAAGGAGGAGCCTGCTTCTCCCTCTCCCTCTGCCCTGCCCCCTGCTTGTGCTCTCTCTCTCTTAGATAAATAAAATCTTAAAAAAAAAAAATAAACTGGCAAGTACACAAATGTCCATCAACACTGCAATGAATAAACTGTGGTATCCTCATGCACTGGAATACTAGGCAGCATGAGAAAAAGATGACTGGTCCATGCAACAATGTGGCTGAGGTCACAGACAATGCTGAGCAGAAGAGCCTGACTCAGGAGTACTTACTATATAGGATTCCTGTTAAGTGAAGTTCAAAAAGAGGCAAAGCCAATCTAAGGTGACAGTGGTCAGATTACCAGCAGAGAAGGGGTCTGACTGAGAAGGTGTATGGGGAAGGTTTCTAGAGTAATGGAAATACTCTATACCTTAATACAGGGGATGCTTACATAGGTATATGTATTGAAAAAATCCATCTGTTGTATATTTAAGATGTGCATCTCAGCCCATGGAAGATAAACCTCAATAAAAAGCTTTGTAAAATTTTGACACAATCAGGGAAAACTTTTTAATTATAATTCATATTACATTATAATTTAATTTATGAACTGTTGGTGACAGCAGATGACAGCAATTATGAATTGTCTGTCTGTACTTGCAAAATAAGTTATAACTCCATACTAGCATACTCAGAATTTTTTCCCAACTTTTTACAGCTTTATAAAGCTACAGAAAAATTGAAAGACTAGTGCAATTAACCATATGTCATTCATCTAGACTCAACAATTGTTAGTATGTTGCTATTGTCACTTCCCCTCTATTAGTTTTGGCTAAACTATTTAAAAATAAGTTGCAGGGGCACCTGGGTGGCTCAGTTGGTTAAGTGACTGCCTCAGGTCATGATCCTGGAGTCCCGGGATCGAGTCCCACATCGGGCTCCCTGCTCAGCAGGGAGTCTGCTTCTCCCTCTGACCCTCCTCCCTCTCATGCTCTCTGTCTCTCATTCTCTCTTTCTCAAATAAATAAATAAAATCTTTAAAAAAAAAAAAAGAAAAAGAAAATAAGTTGCAGACATCTTGACATCTTACCCCTAAAGGATATTCTGCTATACAACCAAGGTATCATTATCATGCCTAGGAAATTTAACACTGATATAAAAATACTATTTAATACATAGCCCATATTCAGATTTCTCCAACTGTTCCATAAATGTTCTTTATCGATTCTCCCCACCCCTAATCCAGGACCGTCCACTGATGCCTGCACTGCATTTGATTGTCCTGTTCCCTGACCCCCACCTTTAATCTGGTACACCATGTCCCCAAGTGTTTTTTAAATGTTTTTTTTTTTTTATTTTGGTCTTTCATGACATGAACAATTCTGTCCCAATTTAGTTTTTAAAATTTCCTGGTATCTGAAACCCAAACGTCTACAAACAAATGTTTTCTACTTAGAGTCTTCTACAATCTTCAGCAGAGCGTGTGCACTGAAATACCTGTATCCTGACAGACCATTCATGTAAAAAAATAAATCATGGGATAGTTCAATTTCACACACAGAGTTCATGGTCATTCTACTTTAACTCACCGCTGAGTCTGAGCAGGCCACGGGGTCTGGTTTGGCGTGGGCACTGAATTCGTGGGACTCACTAGCATGGCACTATAGATATTAGAAGCGACCACGAGTATGCAGAGAAGTATGGGCCCAATGATTGCTCCTTCCAGGCCCAAGTAGTAAGCCCCACCAGCCACTGCCAAGCCTGTCAAGTAAGGATGCCCACCTCTGGAAGAAAGAGCATACAGATTAGCTCATGGCTTTTAACAAACATAAACCTTGGAGTAAATCTGAAACACATCTCTAACACTATGTTCATTCCTAACACACCAGGCCTTTGATTGCATGACCAGCTTTCTTTAGATTACTTCAGTGCAGATAACAACGTTGGTTGTAATAATACTGAGATGCAAGCATTTTCTTACCTATGTAACACATACAACATCTGCCTTTTTATAAGGTCCATCGATGGAGGGAGTGAAGTCAGACTGTTAGCAGATATCCTACACCCATTACATGGATGCCTGACCTAGGTTAGTGTTGGCTGAGGAGTGGTTACAAAAGTCACATGTTGAGTTTACTTCCAACAAGAATAGTTAAATGGGCACAATTTACATATAATTCAAATAATTATGCTTTTTATAAAGCAATACAATAGCATCCACATTATTCATAGGTTAGACTTGTGGCAACATCGTAAAATAGTTTTTAAACATGGGTAATGATAAAGGGCCTCATGAAGAAACTATCCGTCACAAAGCCCAAGATTTCTATCTCACAAGAGTCATAATTGTTCTCCAGCTTATCACAGGATCACTTATATAACCCGAATACAGTAAGAGGTTACAGCAGCTCCGCACAGTGATAACAATAACAAATGACCACTAACATAAGAGGGACTGGGAAAGACAGTATGTTCTATTTCTAGTTTTCAAACACAGGTGACTGGAACAATTTACTGTGGGGCAAATAACTCTGGAATAATGTCCTGTACTATGTTACAGTTCAATAAGTAAGATTTAAGGTGAGGTAGTCTTTAGGAAACTAATACACTATATTCATAATCTATCTTCCTCACTCTAAAAAAAAAAAAAAAATTTAGGGCAGTATTCCACATATGTATGCTATGTAAGTAAGCTTTTTCCCTAAAAATACACTTCTAAAAATTTCCTATCAAAAATGCTTAAAGCTGGGGAGCCTGGGTGGCTCAGTCATTAAGCGTCTGCCTTCGGCTCAGGTCATGATCTCAGGGTCCTGGGATCGAGCCCCGCATCGGGCCCCCTGCTCCGCAGGAAGCCTGCTTCTCCCTCTCCCACTCCCCCTGCTTGTGTTCCCTCCCTCACTGTCTCTGTCTCTCTGTCAAATAAATAAATAAAATCTTTAAAAAAAAAAAAAATGCTTAAAGCTTAAAAAAAAGTGTGGAAGCTTTTAAATAAAGGCTTCATTTATTAAAAAATAAAACAATTTACACAAACTCTTTCATTTCCTAATGCTGGCTAAATAAGGTAGTATTTTATTATTAAGATAAAAATCACATAAAAATCTTAAATTCTAGCTAGAAACTTCAATAAAAAATTTAAAGTTTAGAGAAATGAAAACATTTAACGATAAGTCATATAACTACTCTATTTAAATTTCAACTGTTAAGCACTAGTTAACCACGTTCTGACGTTCTCCTTTTGTCTTTAATTTTCTCTCTCAAGTTTTAGACATAAAAGTTTCCCTAAGGCTTGTGTATGGAGTTGCTTGTTTCTTTCTGCTCTGGAACTTTGGGACGTCAGAGTAGTTATATATCATTTGTTTTCTACTTCAACTTACTAGAGAGAAAATAAGGTGGCATATAATTTGTCCCTGTATATTCTCAAATTAACTGAAGGGTACTCTTTCTATGAACTGAGCCCTTATCTACACTTACTGTGATGGTGAATTTTACTATATTAACTATTATGACAGTTTCAGTAGGCATATTCTGAACTTCAGTAACTGATGAAAATTCAGCATTTGGTTACATCCTAGATTCTAATAAGCAATGTGAATCTGGATATGTGACTAAATAAGAATTGGCTTGATTTACTTAATGCAATTTCTAAGAGATACCAAAATCTAAAAAACAAGTATTTATTATATTACATAGCCAAAGCTTGGATTCTGTCTTCAATTTAACCTGTACTCATCCTAGACCCATACTATAATATCTTAAGTAAAGAGAGCTCTCTGCTTATCAGACATTAACTTGATGAGATTTGATTTCACATGGAAAACCTCAGACCTACAACTAAATGTTTTTCTCCAAAAGCAAAGAAGTTCTAAAAATAACCACTAACTCATTTCTGTACTTTAAATGTTTTATGTACATCTAATAATATTTCTTTCCTAGCTTAAATATCACTAAAACAGAAGATTATTCACAATTTTGTGTTAACAGAGTCTCATATATTGTAAATACTTAGACAACAAAATAGCATACCTTGCAAACAGTATTAATTATATTACATTAAAATCTGATTGGATCAGTGGGACCACAAAAGACTACTTCACTGAAAAATCCTACCATCTGTCCCTTTTCCCATCCCCAAAAGGGAAAATAAAACAAAACAACCTTTCTTTAACAAGGCCACATAAATCCCTGGATATGATTCACCAGCAACTTGAGAAGTTCTGTGGATACTTACCCTGATATATCCGAATAGATGGCAGTATCTACAAAGTATGTTGGCAAGAGATGAAAAACCAACAGTAAGATGGCTTTGCACCCTAAGCCTTGTGTAAGCCACAGGTCTAGAACTGCAGGTACTGCTGCCCAGTATGTCCCCAGAAATGGTACCGCTCCCAGGATTGCTGCTAAAGCTAAGATTAAAAGAAAAGCAACTTAACATCACCACTAAAACAATAACAAAACAGCAGAACCTAAGCACTAGCTCCTCCTACTTAAACAATTACACCAAAACAAGTTAAACACAAACTCAGTGCATGATAACGCCCCGTTTAACTGAATTTGTTAGTGAAATGAAGGTCTGATATATAACTCAAAAGCTGATGCTGAAAATCTTTCTAAAGTATGTGTCTACTTCATGAATCTTTTTCTTTTCATGAATCTCTTCTTAAGCAACAAAATTCTAGTGTCCCGCAGTTGTTATTTTGAATCAATGGTTAGTTAATTAATATACAACCCTATAATGCAACAGTAAAGCATTGGTCAAATTTATACTGAGTCCAAAGCCAAATTAGAAGTTAGTTTCTAAACCTCAGAGATGAATGTATATCCTTCACCTTGTTTCTTTCTAATAAAAATGAAATGTAGTTTAAACAAAAACAAAACCAAAAGCCCTAATCGCCAAAGGACTCACTTCAAGCTCATCCCCTTCCACAGCAGCGTGTTTGCTCTCTCCTCTGGCTCCCCTCCAGACTAAGAGTCAAGCAGACGTGGATCTAGTTCTGGTCCTGCCAGGTATGTGACCTTGGAAAACGTGTGGTTTCTCATCTCTACGACAGGAACCCCACCGACCCTGCCTGCTTCACAAGGTCGTTATGAAACAACGACCGCCATGTGTTCTCAGGCTGCTCGCACATCAGAGGGTGGCTTAGTGGACAGCGAAGTAGGAAAGAACATGAATGAACTTGGGAATGTAAGGAAGAAAGGGAGTGTGGACCAAAAGGGGAAAAAATGGTGGTAGAGGGTAAATGTGGAAGGCAGATATATCTGGGAAGTCAAGCAACCACAGAAATAAAGGAAGGAAAAGTGGAAGAAGAGGAGCAGAAATAATGTAGAGGAAAAAGTAAAGGGTGGTTTTGAACCATTCTGGTGCTTATGGAATGAGCATATGGAATTGATCCTACGGGGTATGGAGGCAGCTCATTCATCTTGCCCCTGGGACAGTATCCTTCAGGGGACAAAGCTATTTGACCAACTCATTGCTCCCTGCCAATCAGTTCAACTCAAACATTTACTGAGTGCCAAGTACATACATACTAGGTGTTGTGCTAAGTGCTAGGACATTCACTCATTTAACAAATACTGATGCACTGCTTTCTATGTGCTGGGTTATCGTTCAAGCTACTGGAAATACAGCATAAATACACATTACAAATCATACTTCTGCTCCTATTCTGGACTAGATTAGATCTCTAAAATTTAGTATTTTAAGCTTGAGGAAGATGACATTTCCCAAAGTACAGAAAATGGCTTAATTTTCCTTAAACAGAGGACAGTGGAAGTTATGATACTACTGTTACCTGATGGTATGAAGACAATATTGATGCCAAATATGGTATGAGTCAGCCATGTGTACAATCCGTAGAAGCCAGCCATTTTGAGGGAAGCATCAAACACTCCTCTAGAATGCCCAAAGATAAAAGGGAAAGTAAATAAACACAGCATCACATTGTGATTCAGAAAAATCAATATTTCCAGGCCTCTGGCTTCATGTTTAACTAAATTTCTCTGATGAAAAAAATAACTGAAATATAACACCTTAAAATAGCCTATTCACTGAAATAACTCATCAACTTTTCACTTCTGAAGCACATCTTTCACCGCCAAAATAAATGGAAAAAAAAATTAAGCATGACCATCTTATTTCTGAGGATGCAGTTAAATTTTAAGAAATACAGGCTGTGAGGGACGCCTGGGTGGCTCAGTCGGTTAAGCATCTGCCTTCGGCTCAGGTCATGATCCCAGGGTCCTGGGATCGAGTCCCACATCAGGCTCCCTGCTCGGCGGGGAGCCTGCCTCTCCCTCTCCCTCTGCCTGCTGCTCCCCCCTGCTAGTGTTCTCTATCTCTCTGTGTGTCAAATAAATAAATAAAATCTTAAAAAAAAAAGAAAAGAAATATAGGCTGTGGCCAGCTCTCCTCTTTGGGAAGAACAAGTGCAGGGTAATATAACTTGCACTTCATGGGTCTTATTTACAAAATTTTCCCGTGTTCCTTCAACTCTGCAACCAAGCCTACAAAGACACTTCTACAAATGCTGTCAAAAAATGCAAGTCATTTGGAGAGAATTTATGGAAAAAAAAAAATCTTATTACCTCCCAAGTAAAAGCAGAGAGGAAAATACAAAAGGGATAAAAACAGACCCACATAACTGGTGATTAATAGGAATGAAGTACATGAAAATCTGCAATGTCAGGTGCTTCAGCTTTGGTTTTCAGTTGGAAGATTAAGGCACTATTGTGTCAGGAGGAGAAATTATAACTGCTCAAAGAGAGCACAAAGGCAGCAAACCTTAAGTTATCCCAAAGCTTAAAAATTACAAAATTAAGTTATCCTCAAGCTTAAAAATTACAAAACCCAGGATTCTGCGGGGCACAGGGGAAGCATGGGCATATACTCATGAGGGAAGGAAAAGCTGTCATTAAAAAATCAGAGGCTGTGGCAGCAAAGGGGACACTGGACACACAAAAGGAAACACCGTACTTTTCCAAAGCATCCCAAGAGATAGACTGTAAGAGCAAAGTCAAGCTCCAGAACCTAGAGATTCGGTCATTTACTAGGGTTCTGACACATGGACTCGGTGACACAGGGCTCCCCAAATTGTCAAACCTCCTTTGTCATGCTGACCAGCAGCTTTCACTCGAGAATGTGGAATTGCCATGTGACCTCTGACAATAAAGATACAGATTAAAGTGGTATCAAAAAGGCTGAAAGGAAGGGAGAGAGCTGGGAGGAAACAGAAAATATCCAAACAGTAAATAAATAGAGGAGATGGGGGAAAAAGGGAAAATAGCCGAGCTTCAGGTTTTCAACCTGAGGGGAAAAGAACAGCAGTGTCTCAAGGGCATGGAAAAGCCCCAAATGAGAGGACATGGAAGAAAGGGGAATATATTTAGTTTGGGCAATGGTAAGAAATAAGGATGGTTGGGGCGCCTGGGTGGCTCAGTTGGTTAAGCAACTGCCTTCGGCTCAGGTCATGATCCCGGAGTCCCGGGATCGAGTCCCACATCGGGCTCCCTGCTCAGCAGGGAGTCTGCTTCTCCCTCTGACCCTCCTCCCTCTCATGCTCTCTGTCTCTCATTCTCTCTCTCGCAAATAAATCTTAAAAAGAATAAAAAGAAATAAGGATGGTGAACCCTGGAGGTAGCTAGAAGTAAAAGACAAAGTTGATGGAGAACTTGGGAAAAGAGCTTTGAGATGTGCCAGAAGAGATTAATCACGGGAAAGGATAAGATACTCCAGGGACAAACCCAGAGAAAATGGGGCAACTGGCTGTGTTCCCACAGGGGACCTAAGGACAGAGATACACCAGCCAAACAGAGAATGAAATCACACCTGCAGTTGGGAGACAATCACTAGAGTGCAGTATTCCCAGAGACCAAAGGAGAGAGCAGCTTTTGAGAAAAAGGGGATGATATTAAGGTCAAATACCCCAGGGAGATTAATAAGAATAAGGTCTTAAAAAAAAAAAAAGCACAGGGGCACCTGGGTGGCTCAGTCAGTTAAGCATCTGCCTTCGCCTCAGGTCATGATCCCAGAGTCCTGGGATCAAGCCCCGCATCAGGCTTCCTGCTCGCGGGGACCCTGCTTCTCCCTCTCTTCCCCGCTCGTGCTCTCTCTAGCTATATCTCCTCTCTCTCTCTCAAGTAAATAAATAAAATCTTTAAAAAAATAAAAAATAAAATAAAATTTTTTAAAAAGGTAAAGTATTTGACCAGAACTGGGAAAATCAATGAGAAAAGATATAGATATTTTCACCAACCTTATGTTATTCAAAATGTTATACCAACCTGTTATTCAAAAATTGCTACACCAAAATGAAGCTGATATCAAAGGTGCAATGAAATATCTCAACTGAATCACCCCTCTGGGTGGCAAGTAGGCAAAACTCAATCCAAAAAGGACCACTTGTAGGAAACAGCACACAGTCTTCCTTCCTCTACCTCTGGGAATACTGATTGTTGATAACATTCTCATTAAACTTTCAAGTAACTTTGTGGACCCTAAACGTATCAGATACTGTTTACAGCTACTAAACGTGTTCACATAACCCAATGAGGGATGAAAAGGCAATGCATTCCGCTCCATCTTATTGTTTAGGATCCGGTACACAGGCTTTATAGAACAGAAAGACAAATCCCCTAACAATTTACTAGGAGACAGAATTTTTTTTTAACTCCATCAAATTCCTAGCCATTTTTTCCTTTTTATCGGCTTTACTGAACTAGAATTTATAAACAATAAAACTCATCTTTAAGTGTATTAATTCAATAAGTTTTGGCAAATGTATACAGCTGCAGAACCACCACTGCAGCCAAGATGTAGAACATTTCTATCACCCTAAAATGTTATGCCCCGGGATAGTCTACCCCTCCCTGAACCCTGATCTCTGACAACAACTAGGTATGTTCTCTGTCACTATGGTCACTATGGTTTTGCCTTTTCTAGAATTTTGTATGAACAGAATCAATCATACATTATGTAGCTTTTTAAAAAAAATGTGGTAGAATATACATACCAAGAAATTTGCCATTTAACCATTTTTAATACAGTTCAGTAGTGTCAAAGACATTCACATTTTGATTATATAGCTTTTGTGTTTGGTTTCTTCAACCTACTACCGTATTTTCAGATTCACTCACATTGTCATCAGCAGTCTGTTTCTCTTTAATTGTGGAGTAGTATTCCATTATTTGGATATACCACAATTTGTTTATCGAATCACCAGCTGATGGCCATTTGGGCTGTTTCTGGTTTGGGGCTACTGTGAATAATGTTGCTCTGAACATTCGAGCACTAGTCTTTGCATGGACATTTGCTTTCACTGCTTCTCGTATGTACCTAGAAATGCAGATGCTGGGTCATGTGGTATGTTTTAATTCTATAAGAAACACCAGCAATTCCTTTGATTTCTCAATTCAAAGAAAACGTACAGTCCATGGACGATCAGCCAGAAGTCACTGCCTGCTATATTACACCACATCTCTTCAAGGTATGAGGCTAAATTTCATACTTATGGTATTATGAGGGTGAATACTGGCAGAAAGAGCAATTCAACCTCACGAAAAGCTAAATGGCAATGCATCCAAATCCCCTCCTAACTGACCCAGTGCATACTGGGTGCCCAATAAAATGGAGCTATTACAGTTCTATTTCTTTTTTTTTATTGTTATGTTAATCCCCATACATCATTAGTTTTAGATGTAGTGTTCCATGATTCATTGTTTGTGCATAACACCCAGTGCTCCATGCAGAACGTGCCCTCCTCAATACCCATCACCAGGCTAACCCATCCTCCCATCCCCTTCCCCTCTAGAACCATCAGTTTGTTTCTCAGAGTCCCTTGTCTCTCATGGTTCGTCTACCCCTCTGATTTCCCCCCCTTCATTCTTCCACTCCTGCTACCTTCTTTTTTTTTTCTTAACATATATTGCATTATTTGTTTCAGAGGTACAGATCTGAGATTCAACAGTCCTGCACAATTCACAGCGCTCATCAGAGCACATACCCTCCCCAGTGTCCATCACCCAGTCACCCCATCCCTCCCACCCCACCCCCCACTCCAGCAACCCTCAGTTTGTTTCCTGAGATTAACAATTCCTCCTATCAGTGAGGTCATATGATACATGTCTTTCTCTGTTTGACTTATTTCGCTCAGCATAATACCCTCCAGTTCCATCCACGTCGTTGCAAATGGCAAGATCTCATTCCTTTTGATGGCTGCATAATATTCCATTGTATATATATACCACATCTGTCCAGTATCCATTCATCTGTTGATGGACATCTTGGCTCTTTCCACAGTTTGGCTATTGTGGACATTGCTGCTATAAACATCGGGGTGCACGTACCCTTTCGGATCCCTACTTTTGTATCTTTGGGGTAAATACCCAGTAGTGCAATTGCTGGATCATATGGTAGCTCTATTTTCAACTTTTTGAGAAACCTCCACACTGTTTTCCAGAGTGGCTGCACCAGTTTGCATTCCCACCAACAGTGTAGGAGGGTTCCCCTTTCTCCGCAACCCCACCAACATCTGTCATTTCCTGACTTGTTAATTTTAGCCATTCTGACTGGTGTGAGGTGGTATCTCATTGAGGTTTTGATTTGGATTTCCCTGATGCCGAGTGATATTGAGCACTTTTTCATGTGTCTGTTGGCCATTTGGATGTCTTCTTTGGAAAAATGTCTGTTCATGTCTTCTGCCCATTTCTTGATTGGATTCTTTGTTCTTTGGGTGTTGAGTTTGATGAGTTCTTTATAGATTTTGGATACTACCCCTTTATCTGATATGTCATTTGCAAATATCTTCTCCCATTCTGTCGGTTGTCTTTAGGTTTTGTTGACTGTTTCCTTTGCTTGGCAAAAGCTTTTTATCTTGATGAAGTCCCAATAGTTCATTTTTGCCCTTGCTTCCCTTGTCTTTGGCGATATTTCTAGGAAGAAGTTGCTGCGGCTGAGGTTGAAGAGGTTGCTGCCTGTGTTCTCCTTTAGGATTCTGAGGGACTCCTGTCTCACACTGAGGTCTTTCAACCATTTGGAGTCTATTTTTGTGTGTGGTGTAAGGAAATGGTCCAGTTTCATTCTTCTACATGTGGCTATCCAATTTTCCCAACACCATTTGTTGAAGAGACTTGTCTTTTTTCCACTGGACATTCTTTCCTGCTTTGTCAAAGATGAGTTGACATTGAGTTGAGGGTCCATTTCTGGGCTCTCTATTCTGTTCCATTGATCTATGTCTCTGTTTTTGTGCCGGTACCATACTGTCTTGATGATGACAGCTTTGTAACAGAGCTGGAAGTCCGGAATTGTGATGCCGCCGGCTTTGCTTTTCTTTTACAACATTCCTTTGGCTATTCGGGGTCTTTTCTGGTTCCATACAAATTTTAGGATTATTTGTTCCATTTCCTTGAAAACAGTGGATGGCATTTTGATGGGGATTGCACTGAATGTGTAGATTGCTCTAGGTAGCATTGACATCTTCACAATATTTGTTCTTCCAATCCATGAGCATGGAACGTTTATCCATTTCTTTGTGTCTTCCTCCATTTCTTTCATGAGTATTTTATAGTTTTCTGAGTACAGATCCTTTGCCTCTTTGGTTAGATTTATTCCTAGGTATCTTATGGTTTTGGGTGCAATTGTAAATGGGATCGACTCCTTAATTTCTCTTTCTTCTGTCTTGTTGTTGGTGTATAGGAATGCCACTGACTTCTGTGCATTGATTTTATATCCTGCCACTTTACTGAATTCCTGTATGAGTTCTAGCAGTTTTGGGGTGGAGTCTTGGGGTTTTCCACATAAAGCATCATATCATCTGCAAAGAGTGAGAGTTTGACTTCTTCTTTGCCGATTTGGATGCCTTTGATTTCTTTTTGTTGTCTGATTGCTCTGGCTAGGACTTCTAATACTAGGTTGAATAGCAGTGGTGATAGTGGAAAACCCTGCCGCGTTCCTGACCTTAGGGGGAAAGCGCTCAGTTTTTCACCATTGAAAATGATATTCGCTGTAGGTTTTTCATAGATGGCTTTTATGATATTGAGGTATGTACCCTCTATCCCTATACTCTGAAGAGTTTTGATCAAGAAAGGATGCTGTACTTTGTCAAATGCTTTTTCTGCATCTATTGAGAGGATCATATGATTCTTGTTCTTTCTTTTGTTAATGTATTGTATCACGTTGATTGATTTGCGGATGTTGAACTAACCTTGTGGCCCAGGGATACATCCCACTTGGTCGTGGTCAATAATCCTTTTAATGTACTGTTGGATACTATTGGCTAGTATTTTGGTGAGAATTTTTGCATCCATGTTCATCAGGGATATTGGTCTGTAGTTTCCTTTTTAATGGAGTCTTTGTCTGGTTTTGGGATCAAAGTAACGGTGGCCTCATAAAATGAGTTTGGAAGTTTTCCTTCCATTTCTATTTTTTGGAACAGTTTCAGAAGAATAGGTATTAATTCTTCTTTAAATGTTTGGCAGAATTCCCCTGGGAAGCCATCTGGCCCTGGGCTTTTTGTTTTTTGGGAGATTTTTGATGACTGCTTCAATTTCCTTAGTGGTTATAGGTCTGCTCAGGTTTTCTATTTCTTCCTGGTTCAGTTTTGGTAGTTGATACATCTCTAGGAATACATCCATTTCTTCCAGGTTATCTAATTTGCTGGCATAGAGGTGCTCATAATACGTTCTTGTAATTGTTTGTATTTCTTTGGTGTTGGTTGTGATCTCTCCTCTTTCATTCATGATTTTGTTGATTTGGGTCATTTCTCTTTTCTTTTTGATAAGTCTGGCCAGGGGTTTATCAATCTTGTTAATTCTTTCAAAGAACCAGCTCCTAGTTTCGTTGATCTGTTCTACTGTTCTTTTAGTTTCTATTTCATTGATTTCTGCTCTGATCTTTATTATTTCTCTTCTCCTGCTGGGTTTAGGCTTTATCTGCTGTTCTTTCTCCAGCTCCTTTAGGTGTAGGGTTAGGTTGTGTACTTGAGACCTTTCTTGTTTCTTGAGAAAGGCTTGTAATGCTATATACTTTCCTCTTAGGACTGCCTTTGCTGCATTCCAAAGATTTTGAATAGTTGTGTTTTCATTTTCATTGGTTTCCATGAATTTTTTAAATTCTTCTTTAATTTCCTGGTTGACCCATTCATTCTTTAGTAGGATGCTCTTTAGCCTCCATGTATTTGAGTTCTTTCCAACGTTCCTCTTGTGATTGAGTTCTAGTTTCAAAGCATTGTGGTCTGAAAATAGGCAGGGAATGATCCCAATCTTTTGGTACCGGTTGAGACCTGATTTATGACCTAGGATGTGATCGATTCTGGAAAATGTTCCATGGGCACTAGAGAAGAATGTGTATTCTGTTGCTTTGGGATGGAATGTTCTGAATATATCTGTGAAGTCCATTTGGTCCAATGTGTCATTTAAAGTCTTTATTTCCTTGTTGATCTTTTGCTTAAACGATCTGTCCATTTCAGTGAGGGGGTTGTTAAAGTCCCCCAATATTATTGTATTGTTGTCGATGTGTTTCTTTGCTTTTGTTATCAATTGCCTTATATAATTGGCTGTTCCCATGTTAGGGGCATAGATATTTACAATTGTTAGATCTTCTTGTTGGATAGACCCTTTAAGTAGGATATAGTGTCCTTCCTCTTTTCTATTACAGTCTTTGGTTTAAAATCTAATTTGTCTGATAGAAGGATTGCCACCCCAGCTTTCTTTTGGTGTCCATTAGCATGGTAAATGGTTTTCCACCCCTTCACTTTCAATCTGGGGGTGTCTTTGGGTCTAAAATGAGTCTCTTGCAGACAGCATATCGATGGGTCTTGTTTTTTAACCCCATCTGATAGCCTGTGTCTTTTGATTGGGGCATTTAGCCCATTTACATTCAGGGTAACTATTGAAAGATAGGAATTTAGTGCCATTGTATTGCCTGTAAGGTGACTGTTACTGTATATTGTCTGTGTTCCTTTCTGGTCTATGTTGCTTTTAGGCTCTCTCTTTGCTTAGAACATCCCTTTCAAGATTTCTTGTAGGGCTGGTTTCGTGTTTGCAAATTCCTTTAGTTCTTGTTTGTCCTGGAAGCTTTTTATCTCTCCTTCTATTTTCAATGACAGCCTAGCTGGATAAAGTATTCTTGGCTGCATATTTTTCTCATTTAGTGCTCTGAATATATCCTGCCAGTCCTTTCTGGCCTGCCAGGTCTCTGTGGATAGGTCTCTTGCCAATCTAACGTTTCTACCCTTGTAGGTTACATATCTCTTCTCCCGAGCTGCTTTCAGGATTTTCTCTTTGCCTCTGAGATTCGTAAGTTTTACTATTAGATGTCGGGGTGTTGACCTATTTTTATTGATTTTGAGAGGGGTTCTCTGTGCTTCCTGGATTTTGATGCCTGTTTCCTTCCCCAAATTAGAGAAGTTCTCTGCTATAATTTGCTCCATTATACCTTCTGCCCCTCTCTCTCTTTCTTCTTCTTCTGGGATCCCAATTATTCTAATGTTGTTTCGTCTTATGGTATCGCTTCTCTCTCGAATTCCGCCCTCGTCATCCAGTAGTTGCTTATCTTTTTCTCAGCTTCTTTATTTTCCATCATTTGGTCTTCTATATCACTGATTCTCTCTTCTGCCTCATTTATCCTAGCAGTTAGCACCCCCATATTTGATTGCACCTCATTAATAGCCTTTTTGATTTCGACTTGGTTAGATTTTAGTTCCTTTATTTCTCCAGAAAGAGTTTCTCTAATAACTTCCATGCTTTTCTCAAGCCCAGCTAGTATCTTTAAAGTCATGATTCTGAACTCTAGATCTGACATCGTACTAATGTCCATATTGAGTAGGTCCCTGGCAGTCGGTACTAACTCTTGTTCTTTTTGTTAAGGTGATTTTTTCCGTTTTGTCATTTTGTCCAGGGGAGAATAGATTAATGAGAGAGCAAAATGCTAGCAGAGTAACAATGTTCCCAGAAAATATATTCTAAACAAATCAGAAAAGACCTGAAGCAGTGGGAAAAGAAAGGGAAAGAGAGAAAAAAGAAAAAGAAAAAAAAAGAGAAAAAGATAAAAACAAACAAAAACAGAACGAAACAAAAAAAAACAGAATGTGATCAAATATGATCAGGCTGTATGTATATAGATCAGTGCCACACACTAGATTTTGGGTGTATTTTGGTCTGTTAGAAGAAAGTGCCTCCCAAAATTTTAAAGAAAGAAAAACTTATATATGTACAAAAATAAGGGTTGATATGATGAAGGGATGGAATATGACTGTAAAGATGGAAATTATCAAAAATTTTATAAAAGGAATTGATAAGAAGTTGTTTGAAAAAAGAAAGAAGAGGATTTAAAAAAAAAAGAAGGGAGAGAATGTGATCAGGCAGGGGAGTAGGGAAAAAACCATACACTAGAGATTTAGGGTATATTTTGATCTGTTAGAAGAAACTATCTCAAAATTTTAAAGAGAGAACAACTTATATATATATGCCAAAAATATGGGTAACTACTATGAAGGGATAGAATATGACTCTAAAATGAAAAATAAAAATGAAAAATAAAAAAAAATTTTTTAAAAGGGATTGATAAGATGTTGGTTGAAAAGGGGAAAAAGAAAAATTCAAAAGAAAAAAAGTTAAAAAAAAACTTAACTTTGAAAGACTACAGAATCATGGTAAAAAAAAGCCATGAATTCTATGTGCATTATTCCCCTAGCGCTGGAGTTCTGCCGTTCTCATTGATCGGTAGACTTGGTCTTGGCTGGCTGTTCTCGCTGATCTTCTGGGGGTGGGGCCTGTTGCTGTGGTTTCCAAAAGTCTTTGCCAAGGCGGAAGTGCCCTGCCCTTGCCCGGTCCGGGCTAAGTAATCTGCTCGGGTTTGCTCTCGGGAGCTTTTGTTCCCTGCAAGCTTTCCGTACGGCTTTGGAGGCTGAGAGTGAAAATGGCGGCTTCCCAATCCCCACCCCGGAGGAGCCGAGAACTCGGGGCCCCGCTCCTCAGTGAGCCCCCAGAGAAAAGCCGTCAGTCACTCCTGTCTCCCCGGTCTCCGGCCGCACTCGGTGCTCACCCGGCCTGTGACCGCGTGTTTCTATCTCCGGCACCCGACCCAGTTTGGAGTCTCCAAATCCCGCAGATCCCTGCGGTGTGCTCCCACGCCACTCCTCCCGGGGGAGGAAGGTGAGTCTCCCCGGATCTGCCGCTTGTTGGGTCCCTGCTGGAGGAGCAGTGGCCCGACTGTGCCGCGGATCACGGTTTATGGCAACCCCGAGCTGAAAGCCCGTGCCAGGGCTCCGTCTCTGCAGCCGGCTTCCCCGCTCCAATCCCTGGGAGCTCTGCCACACTCAGGCACCCCCGGTCTTTCTGTGACCCCGAGGGTCCTGAGACCACAGTGTCCTGTGAGGTTTCCACCCCGCCTTAGCCACCAGAGTGACATCCCTCAGCAGAGCAGACTTTTAAAAGTTCCGATTTTGTGCTCCGCAGTTCCATCACTTGCCAGAAGCGGCCGACAGAGGCCCCTCCCCCGCCGTCTATCCTCCCGAATATTGCCTCAGATTCACTTCTCTGCACATCCTACCTTCCAGAAAGTGGTCGCTTTTCTGTTCAGAGAGTTGTTGCTCTTCTTTTCTTCGATCTCCTGTTGAGTTTGTAGGTGTTCAGAATGGTTTGACCCCTATCCAGCTGAATTCCTGAGAGGAGACGAAATCCAGGTCTCCTACTCCTCCGCCATCTTGCTCCGCCCCCTACAGTTCTATTTCTTGAGAACAGTATACTTCATTAATGCTCAGAGGATTCTGATGATGAAAACTCTAGAAAGTTTTAGTACAACAGCTTAGTGTATCTGAATTGAGAAGGTAAGTTCAAGAGACACTAACGTTTGCTAAGTACCTGTGTGGTAGGCTGAATAACAGCCCCACAAAAATATCTACATCCTAATGCCCAGGCCCTGTGAATATGTTACCTTACATGGCAAATGGGACTTTGCAGATGGGATTAAGCTAAGCATTCTGAGATTAGGGAGATTATCCTGGATTACTGAGTAGGCCCAATGTAATCATAGAAGTCCTTATAAGAAGGAGGCTGTGATAGAAGACAGTGGTGATGGATGCACAAATTGTGAATATACTAAAACCACTGAACTGTATGCTTTAAAAATGGTTAAAATGGTGAATTTCATGTATATGAATTTTATCTCAATAAAACAATTTATAAAAAGAGGAAAGCAGGAGAGTCTTAGAGAAGACATGAGGACAAAAGCAGAGGTCAGAGAGAAAGAGACATTTGAAAATGCTACACTGCTGGCTTTGAACATGGAGAGAGGACCATGAGCCAAGGAATGCAGGCAGCCTCCAGAAGCTGGAAAGGGCAAGGAAACAGACTGTCCCCTAAACCTTCCAGAAAGAACACAGCCCTGCTGACACCCTAATTTTAGAGGACTTCTGACCTCCAGAAATGTCAGATAAAAAAAAAAAAAAATCTATGTGGTTTAAGCCAATAAGCTTATGGTCATGTTATAGCCACAATCAGAAACTAATACAACCCACTACGTGCCAAGTGCTGTTAACATGCTTTGCCTGTGTGGTTCCACTGACTCCTTGTTGGGTCCCCTCATTCCTCCAGAAAAGAGTCCCGGTCAAAAATCAGATAAATCTGTTAAACTGAAGGTGCATATGCACATCTCTTTAAAAAAAAAAAAAAGAAGAAGAAGAAGAAGAAAGCTCAAACTGAGGGCGGAGGCCGGGGCTGGGGGGGGGGGGATGGTGCTGAGCTATTTACAGTTAAAAGGCAAGAAAACTCTTTCTGGACATTGTTGGATCTGGGTACTAGATTGATCTGGTATATTAACTCCCAGTCAAGGCACCCAACTCACTAAAGCTCAAAATGTTGGATAAGGATATATTTTTGGTATCCAGATTCCTATTAAATATTACTAAGATATTCACCTGCAGGCCAAACACGTACTTAATGGTTCTCAAAGCCCAGACACCACCAACAGAAGCCTGAGCAGCCGCGTGACACCCACATCTGGTTCTGCCAGGGCCACTGTTCCATAGTGGCCATCCTAGCTGCCCACTTCCAAAGGGGGCTGGGGCTCAGTATACCCATCCTGAGACAAACTGGGGTCCTATTCAGCCTATTAGAGTGAAATGTTCTGGAAAGTAGAGGTAGAACACGAGGACGGGGAGAGGAGCAATGAGAGATGTGACCCGGCACACACAGTGCCCACAGTGTGTACATCCATGCCTTGCTGGCACAACTCTATGGAGAGCTCTATGAACCACTGCGGCACCAAACGTTGGGCTTCTAGTGAGTCGGGTGCCTGGACTGGGAGTTAGTGCACCAGACTGATCTAGTACAGATCCAACAATTTCGTTATTGCCTTTTTACTTGGAAGAACTCAAGCCCTCATTTTGAGCCTTTTTTTTTTTGCCTTCATTTTTTAAAAAACTGAACTACACTCCCAGATTAAAAGATTCTCTTGATATCTGACCAGAGGTCTCTTTTCTGGATGAATGAGGGGACCCAAGAGGAAATCGATGAAATAATATATGCAAAGCGTGTAACTCAGTGCTTGGCGCACAGCGGGTACTCAGCAAATGTCAGGTAGAGGATGGATGAAAGAAGGGACAGAACTGGAGGTCATGAGCCCAGAAGTTACTAGACTCCGAGAGGTAATGAATGAAACGAAAGGAGTGGCGGTGAGGAAGCCAACAGTCAAGAATGAGGTAATACATGAGAAATGTTCAAGGAAGGCGAACAGGATGTGGATTGGGCAGCAAGAATACAGAAATGGGAGTCACAAGACCTGAAAGAGCTCTGGTCTGTCACCAACTGCTCTGGAATCAGTTCTGTCACTGATTAGTGGCATGATCTTCAAAACTGTAAAACCTCTCTGAGCTTCGCTTTCCTTCATTGTAAAACAGAGACAAGCATTCACTTCCTGAGGTTATTATGAAGATTAATAATGCAACTAAAGTGATAAGCTTAGGGACTGGTGCACAGTAAGCACGCAATTAAGTTGGTGCTATTAGAGAATTGTGTCATTATTACCAATTAGCATTTTAGTAAGGCTAAAAATAATGCACACAGTAACTTTCTTTTTTCTCCTTGCAGTTTTTGGAAGTATACCAATTTTTGCTGTGTCCTAAAGAGATACGGGGTGTGGCAAAGCTGGGAGTAGAAGAAGCATACCACAAAGTCTTAGATTAATAATTTTAAATTGTAAGGTACTGATGAAGCTACATAAGCAAAAACCCAAAACACAGTGTATATAATCACTCATCTCTCAGGTTCTTTGGAACCTAAAATTCAGAGACTGCTAGGAATTGTTCATTCTCATAATCAAATCAAATACAACTTTATCTGGCACATAATTAATGGCATGCACAATACAGTTTGAATGGGTTACCAGAAATCACTAGTTTAATCAATGCAAAGAGTATTTATTCCTTATAATCATCATTCACTCATTTCATTCACTCATTGATATCAACCCATTAATCAACACTTTTGGATACTCAAATTCAGTGAGCATTTTCCTATCTTGTCATCAAAGAAAGACACTATGATATACTTCATCAAAATAAAATTAAAAAAAAAAATCTGCAAAAATCACAAAAGCTCTGACTTGCGGCATTTTCTAAGGGTGGTTACGTAGGACTTGTGCTGCACGAACGCATGGTGCCATTGGAAGTTACCCTTCCCTTTATAACTGTTCACAACCATATGATCAAGCATCTACTATAGAAATTCACGGAAAGCCTGCATCAAGTTCATCAGGTTAATATACATGTAACATTTAGTTTTCCTCTACTGTCTACTTCAGTCCTCTCTCTTGAATAGGGTGTTTGCCTGTGCCCAGTCTTCTGGGACCTCTTTTTTCAGTGATTCTTCAAAGATCATTGACATTGTTCTCCAACTACATCTCCAGGCTTTCCTAACACTCAGCAGTTTAAGAGAATCAAATTCAGAAGACCCTGGATGCCCTTTTCCTCCCCTCTTTTGGTAGCTCAGTCAAGCTGGTGCAACAAGTCTGATTTAGCTCAAGGGATGAGACTGATACCAGCCACAGAGCTGGAAGCTCCCCCTTTCTAACAAGGCCACAGCCTCATTCAGAAACCTTCTACTGTTAGATAGTCCTATAGACGTTCCCTTGCCCCATGCTACATGCAGACCCATAAAGGGCAGGGTTTCCCCTCAACTGGAAGGCAGGCTCCAGTGCATCCAATCCAGTCAGGCCCCACCTAAGCATACTTCTCTGTGAATAAAAATTCCAAGTTCATTCACAAGCAGTTATTGTCTAAGTTTTCCCCTAATAAACACTATTGTGGATTTATACTATATGGCACTAAAGGTGTGTGTCCATGCGTCGTTTACACAACTACATGGTTGATCCTTAAACAACATGGGTTTGAACTATGTGGATCCACTTATATGGGGATATTTTTCAATCTGGTATATATCTTCACTTCCTTATGATTTCCTTAATAACATTTTCTTTTCTCTGGGTTACTATACTGTAAGAATACAGTATAAAACAAGTATAACACACAAAATATGTGTTAATTGACTGTTTATGTTATCAGTAAGGCTTCTGGTCAACAGGAAGCTATAGTAGTTAAGTTTCTGGGGAGTCAAAAGTCATACACAAATTTTCGGCAGTGCAAGGAGTTGGTGTCCCTTAACCCCTACATTGTTCAGGGGTGAACTATATATCTAACTCCTCTGCACCAGGAACTTGAACTAGTTTCAGATGCCTGGTTAGGGGCACCTGGGTGGCTCAGTCGGTTGAGTGTCTGTCTCTTTAATTTTGGCTCAGGTCATGATCTTGGGGTCGTGGGCTTGAGCCCTGCATCGGGTTTCCCACTCAGCACGGAATCTGCTTGTCCCTCTCCCTCTGCTCCTCCCCTCGTTCACGTTTTCTCTTCTTTCAAATAAATAAATCTTAAAAAAAAAAAAAAAAAATGCCTGGGGGCACCTAGGTGGCTCAGTCAGTTAAGTGTCTGCCTTCGGCTCAGGTCACGATCCCTGGGTCCTGGGATCTAGCCCAACGTAGGGCTCTCTGCTCAGCGGGGAGTCTGCTTCTCCCTCTGCCCCTCCCCTTACTCATGCTCTCTCTAATAAATAAATATTTTCTAAAAATCTTTAAAAAAAAATGCCTGGTTAGATTAGGATTTAATTCTTAACCAGCTCTCTCCTCACCCTTTACAAACTAAACTCTAAGATGACAACTCTTTTACAAGCTAGCTAATACTTTCCTTCAGCTCTCAGCCCTCTCTCATTTCTGACCAAAAGGGTGTTCTTGTGGGGAGAGATGGTGAGGAAGCTTAAAAAAAAGAAGAAGAAGAAGGGGTGTTGTTACTTTTCTAAACAAGTAAGAGAAAATTGGCCAGACAACCCAGGATTTGATCAGACGACCTGGATTAATGGAATGAGACTGAAGCAAGGAGGGGGCTGGAGAGAACGATAAGCCACAGTCAAGAAGCTCTATGCCCTCAGAGGACACCAGGCTCTAGACCATAGATAAGTAGAGTGCACAGGTCTAAGGAAGAAGAAAAGAGTCCAAAATCAAATTCTGCCTACTCCCAACACTTCCTTACACTGGTTCTGCCCTTTTTTCTTTCTAAAGGTCAAACAGGAAGACTTACCAGATTACTGTTCCCTCAGGAAACAGCCATGAGCATGACCTTACCAGTGTTCTACCCTCACTACAATATACTGCTCCTCCAGGTAAGGCTAGGGAGTAGACAGGGTAGGCCAGCTTCCAGAAACACAGCAGATAAAATTGGCAATCAGGGAAAAGTATCCCCCCAGCTCTCCTCATTACCACCTAACCTCTCTTGAAAAGTTACATCTCGGGGTGCCTGGGTGGCTCAGTTGGTTAAGCGACTGCCTTCGGCTCAGATCATGATCCCAGGGTCCTGGGATAGAGCCCCGCATCGGGCCCCCTGCTCCTTGGGAAGCCTGCTTCTCCCTCTCCCACTCCCCCTGCTTGCGTTCCCTCTCTCGCTGTCTCTCTCTCTGTCAATTAAACAAATAAATAAAATCTTTAAAAAATAAAAAAGAAAGAAAAGTTACATCTCCTTCCATTTCCTGGTTCATCTGCCCCAGAGACCCAGCTCCACGGTGAAGTGTACAGAAACCTGGTTGACACTGGATTTCCCCATTGCAGAGGGGAATGGTCAGGCTGCACGAGCAGACCTCGTGTGCTGCTGAGAAGCACAGAGAGAGGCCGCTTCTGTGGAAGCCTTCCATCCCCACTGGAAAAAACAGTGAGTCACTGTCACACACAGATGCATACAACAGTGACATCACATTCAATCAACTGCAATTCTTGGCAGTAGAAATATTAATTCAATATTTTTATACATTAATACACGGTTTTGGGGTTTTTTGTTTTTTTAAAGATTATTTACTTATTTGACAGAGAGAGAGAGACCACAAGCAGAGGGAACAGCAGAGGGAGAGGGAGAAGCAGGCTTCCCGCTGAGCAAGGAGCCCGATGTGGGGCTCAATCCCAGGACCCTGAGATCATGACCTGAGCTGAAGGCAGACGCTTAACCAACTAAGCCACCCAGGCACCCCAATACATGGTTTTGTGTCTTTGACAGTGCCCACTGATCACGGATGCTTACTCTAATGCTAACTAAAAAATTAACAAGGGGCTGTTTCAATCATATAGACAAATAGCAAACATTTGTATCTCAACACTAATTCAATTATAAGGCTATTAAAATTAATTTAACAATTTTTAAAGCATCACAATGGGAAACTAAATACAAGACAAAGTTTCTTAAGTCATTTCCTTGGAAACTTGACATAAAGGTTTAAGATTATTAGACCAATCTATAATCAAGTAGTTTAAAAAGGCATTATTTTTACTGAGTGGGTTATTACTTAAGAACTTCAGTTAATTTGATCTTCCCAAATATGCATAAGAGATTTTGTCTCTCTCTTCTAGTATTAGGAGAGCTACCTCTTCAAATAAATGAAAATACATTTTCTTACAGCTTTAAACTCTTCCTTATACATTTTAATTTAAACAAATGTTTATAACCTTAAATTCCTGAGAATTTCTTTCCAACCAATATTTAATTTGTTCAAAGTCAAAAATAGAAATACTGATTTACTGAATGATTGACACAGGTTTTTTTTTTTAACCCAAATACTTTTAATTTTCCAGAGTTGGGGGGGGGGGGGTAGAGGTAAGAAGCACATTCACTTTCCAAAAAACAAAAAAAAAAAAGAAAAAATAAATCTCACAGTACATACATTCTCCCATCCAATTCGTAAGTAGGACTCCCACCCACCAGCACTGAAAAGTTGTAATCCCACAAGCAAGAGCCATACCCGTGTGCATGCACTCATGTGAAAATATCACACACACTAAATTGCACGGAGGCCGTGACAACATGCAACTTAGTAATGTGCAATATCTCCACCAGAGCAAGCAGAATGGGAGCATCGGGGGAGAAGGGTGTGATGCAAACATTCAGGACACAACATGCTCTACAGGGACGACAATGGTTTGGGGAAAAGAGAGGCATGCCACTAACTCAAAAATTCATGAAATGGAAATCCAAATGAATACACAAACATATTCAATTTAGAAGAAACACTTACTTATTCAGAACTGAGAATCATAACTGAGGTTCAAAAATTCAATGAGACAGTGAGCATAAAGTAGCCACATATTTCGGAAGGAAAAGCTTCGAGAGCCTAGACACTTTGGCTGCCTGGCCATGCAGTTAACTCTCAATTTCAATTCCACTTTCAACTTACTGATGGATCATATAAAATGAGTTGAATAATTTTCACTTGACCATAACAGTGATGACGACTAATGGTTGATGTTTATGAAGTCTGATTTCATTGATGATTTGCAGACCAAATTGCACTCTCAGGACTTTATAACATTTTCATATTCACTTGTATAATATTTTTCCTCTTAAAATCTTTGTCCATGAAGAAACATATTCCGTCTTGAACACAATCCTTCAGAATGAAAACTCTGACAAGAGCTCTGAGAACTAGAACTCATTGTTATCTTACACCTGTGAGAAGGTTCTTCAGAGGCATCTAGGTAAAACCTGTCCATTTTAGGTCTTGAATTTGACCCAGTAAAGAAAGAGACAAAAAGCACTTGGACCGCTAAAAACTGTCCTGAGTTATAATCTTTAATCTACATAACTTGATATAGTGTGGTTACACAAATGGTCCAGGGAGTAAGATATTACTCAAGTTATCTAGTAACTAGATTACGAGTTATCTAGTCCGTACTGTATTTTTCAGTTTTGACAACCATTAGGATTATAGTTCTGGTACTGAGGGTTTAAACTTTTTCCAAAATTAAAAATTTGTTAAAATGAATGGTTTTTATACCAGTATCCTTTGGAACCAAGACATGGGCTACTGCTACAGTGCATGGTGTGTACAATCCCAGGAAGATAAGGCAAATCTAATTTATGAAAAGGCACATCTATATTTCCTCTCCCTAGAGATGTGACCATACTCTTTGTAACCTCAAATTCCCTTGATGAGTCAAAGGCCTGAATTTTTAGCTGCCAACCTCATGTGTCCATCTGAACAGTCCTAACAGTGTCACAAATTAAACTCACAATCTTCTGCCCCAACCAGCAACTCCTGGAAGAAGGCACCATGGTACACCAGAAGGATATGTGCGTGCGTGCTTGCTTGCTTGCTCTTTTAAAGATTTTATTTTTAAGTAAACTATATACCCAACGTGGAGCTCGAACTCACAACCCTGAGATCAAGAGTCACCTGTTCCACCAACTGAGCCAGCAGGGGCTCCAGGATATGTGCTTTCAACCAGCCGGACCAACGTACAAATCACAGCTTGGCTTACCAATTCAAGCAACCGTGACATTAAAGAATTAAGTTTAAAACAAAGGAGGTGGCATATTTGGTATGAAAACAAAATTGACTGGAATGACAGAGGACAGTTGACCAGTGGTTCACTCTAAGAAAGCAGGACAAGAGAAAATTCAAGAACCGTGATTTGAAAACAGAAAAGCTTTTTTGAGAATAAGAGTCAGTGTTAATAAAGGTTATTTCAGGAAAAGGAAGTAACTCTCTGGAAGTTCTTAATGGGACAAGGCAGATAATTTTCTGTAAGGCTTGGCTTTAGTCACATTGACTAAAGGATTCTGCCAACCTTTGACATGGTTGATTTGATAGTTCCGGCCTATTAGGAAGGTAGAAGGTTATTTTTCTTTTTGGTTGAGTGATTTACATAAACTTCTTTGAGTCAGAGAGAGGTCACTTAGATAAACTGACGTGAATTTACTGCTAGAGTTTTCAACATTTTATTTACTCAATAAAGATGATACCCCATGATCATACAGACTTAGAAAGGATGCTAAACCCAGCAAGTTTCTTCCCTGAAGAAGACAGCTTCACCTTGAAAACTGTTGTTACATTAGATAATACACTCCCAAACTTGGAATCTTTTCTTTTTTTTAATTTTATTTATTTATTTGACAGAGAGAGACACAGCGAGAGAGGGAACACAAGCAGGGGGAGTGGGAGAGGGAGAAGCAGGCTTCCCGCTGAGCAGGGAGCCCGATGCGGGGCTCAATCCCAGGACCCTGGGATCACGACCTGAGGCGAGGTAGACGCTTAACGACTGAGCCACCCAGGAGCCCCCCAAACTTGGAATCTTTACATAGATGGTCCCACATGGGATACCCAAGAGCACCACAGAGGATAAGGACATTCTTTAAAATCCTACCTGATGGCCAATAAAGGAAGCAAGATACTGATGAAGACTTTACCCAGGCCTTGCTAATAGGAAAAAAGAAAGATAATCCAGCAACCTTTCTAGAGAGAATGTATTTTAGGAACATATATGCTATTTGAATGTAACTAAGGGTTTTCCAGAGACCAAAGTGGTATCCTCAACCAGTTGTTAAATGAACACAATGAAGAAATAAGCCAAGATCAGTCAGACAGCATTAGCAGGTCATATCAAGATTTCTACGAAAGACTAGTTCCAAGGAATGCTATTTCTTAAAAGTAAGTGGAAACATAAAGGCCAGCCAAAAATTCATTATTCAAGATAAGTTTAAGACCATTAGCGAACAACTTACTTGAAAAAGAAGCTCTGATGGATAACATGAGGATTTAATTTGGGCAACTATTCGTAAGCAGTAAAAATACAGTAGAATCCTAATGAGCTAAAAGCAATGGGGGACAAGGGTGAGGAAGGAGCTGAGATAGGCCTGAGCTGCAAGAGGCCTTTCCCTATCCAAAATGACAAAGAGGAAGGCGTGGGGAACCAGGAGCCAAAGACTTGGAAAGCATATATGGAGAAAAAAAGTTGAAGAATCATCTAATTCAGAAGCCAAGCCTGCAATACATGGACGCCACAAGACATGATGGAAGTTTCTGGCCAGAACCTGTGATGCACATATAGCCTGGGACTTGAAAATAACCAGAAACTTCACATTTCCAGTATCCGATCTACCCTCATGCAAAGGGCACAGCCTGGCTACAGAGGAAGAGAGGAAGAAACAGAAAGACCATCTGCTGCCGTTCCCTGGGCACAGCTGCAGTTCCTGAGAATAGGAGGGCTCCCAGAGAAGAGGAGGTATGTGTGGTGCCAGAGGGGGTTCTCCCCAGCAAGTGACATGATGACAGGAGCTGCAGCTACAGCAAGAGCCTGCAGTGGGGGAAAGCTGTTAACTCCTAAGACTGACAGCAGGAAACTGAAACTGAATTTTTTTCTTATCAACACTTGCACTGCTCACATCATTCTCTCAAAAGGATATAAAAATTTTTGAAAATACCAGGGTATGTCACTAGTTTAGCACCGAATGTTATTAGAAAGGCTCAAGACAGAAAACAGGCTTCTCATAGAAAGCAGTTTCTAATGGAAAGAAGAACAGCATAAATCTTCTCCCTACCTGATAGCTTCTTCCACAGATTGGCCAATAATATTAGAAGAAGGACCTGGCTGAGATAGTGGTGTCAGGCTTATCACCCACTTCACTGGCTTGTAGTACTCATCGCTGGAACTTAATAGATAAAATAGGGTGGTCAGGAAAATTATCTGCAAAACAAAGGATAGTATCTCCTAAAAAATCACATTTGGAAACTACAGGAAGGAAACATAAATGGAACCAAGAAGGTGCTTTACTGTGGAAGGAGAGGCGCCATGCACTTATCTAACTGTACATACCAGAGACAGGACAAAATTGAGAAGGGCAGTCCCACTGTAGAAGAGGATGGTCAGGAGAGTTGTGACGGTGGTGAAAAGCAGGCTCACGTTCCGGCTCATGACAATCCACAGAGACTCCAAGATCTGATGACGAGGGAAAGCTGAACATCAGAACTAATCCTCCAGAAAGAAGTTTCTACAGCTCTCTGCTGTGCTTTTAGTACAAATGTGAGTACCAGAAACTGAAAATAGAGTATTATTTTAAATGAAAAAAAAAAAAAAAAAAACCTGAAATCACGTGAACGTTGAACAGTAAGGAAAATGGTTAAGAAAACCATGGTGAACCTAACTCCAAATCATATTATAGCCATTAAAGATAGCTCTATTATAACACAGAAAAACATTTTCTGAAACACTGCAAAGCTGAAAAAGCAGGAAATAAAAACTTTATATACAGCATGATTATAACTATGTAAAAATGATATTTATAGAAAAAATACCTACAGGAGAATATGCCAGAAGGCAACCTGTATAGGATCACAAGTGTAGATCATGAAAATTCTAGTATTTGTCCTATTAGCCACCTCCCCCCTTGCCACCTCCAACTTAGATTCACTTACAAACACAAAAGCATTACTTGGATGATTTCACTAAAATCATAGTAAAAGAAATAGGTCAAGGGCAGAACTCCGCAGCTGATAATCTTTCTTTAGATAGACGATGACCCTTATATCGAGACTTAAAATGTTCATTTAGTCCATCACCTGCAAATTCACTAGAACCACTTATTAAAATAGTTATTAATACCTCTTAAAGAAGATGTACAATATCTATAGCACACCTACATGTGTTCATTTCCTATCTCCCCATGAACTTAAATTCCCTCATGATAACATCTGTTCCCTGTGACAGAAGCAATGCAGATGACATGATCTTTATTGTAAAGATAGACAAACTGAAGCTCAGAGATTTTTTAAAACTTGCCCAAGGGCCTTGGAGCTAAGAAGTGGAACTAGACTGGGACCAGAAGTCTAATGTTGATTTTATTTTGGTGTGCCCTTTCCAAAACAGCAGTTCTGTTTTTTGTCATATGTGCAAGTTATACCATCTGTTCTATGAAAGGCCTATCCATTCCTTTCCTATCTCAAATGTACCATTTATAAAGGCGTATTTTGTTGTCCCTGGCGTTTCTTGCAAACCTCAGCTCAGTCTTCATGGGAGAGCTTTTGCAGGCTGGTTTCATTTACAATAACTCCTTACAGAAAATCTTGAAAATGCTTCGCAATGCCTACAAAAATATGCATGACTGACCATTTGACCTTGTGGGATAAAGAATGAATGAAAAACACCACTGATTCCAAGAAACAAATCAACAATGCCCTTACTTGTGATTTTTACATGCATTCTTTTGGGGGCTTCTGTCATTTTGGAATTTTTATCAAAAAAAAAATTTAAATAGTTTCTGGGTCACACTAACAGGAAATACTCTGTTGTAATTCTTAAGAAATTAACTGAATACGTTGTCGACTCTCAGTCTCCAACAACAATCAAGTAACCTTTCTGTGTAACCAAGGGGATTAGGAAGAAAGGTTTAGAACGTGAGAGCTTTTGGATATTCCAAGTATGAAGGCAGGAATAAAAAATGTGAGGGGCGCCTGGGTGGCTCAGTCGGTTAAGCGTCTGCCTTTGGCTCAGGTCATGATCCCAGAGTCCTGGGATCGAGCCCCACATCGGGCTCCCTGCTCTGCGGGAAGCCTGCTTCTCCTCTCCCACTCCCCCTGCTTGTGTTCCCTCTCTCGCTGTGTCTCTCTCTGTCAAATAAATAAATAAAATCTCAAAAAAAAAAATTTGATCAAGGGTTGACCTTCACACCTTAAGATTTTTTTCTGATGAGACAGGTAGTTATATTAAAGAATGTGATTGTTTTATATTCTGTAAGAATATATGTTGATATTTAGATGATGTACAAAAATCAGTGAACCAATATTCCAAATGACCAGTGCATATCACAAAAATATACAAGAGTAAAAGACCCATTTCTAGCCAAGATAGATAAATGGACTTTAATACAAGACAGTACAAAAAGTTTATTGATACAGTTTCAAATTCCACACTGCAACTAACCTGTAAGAAATACCGTTTGTTGAGTTTTGGTGTAGGATCAAAGAAGAGCCACAATTATCTGAAAAGGCTATTAAAAGACTCCCCTCTTTTCCATCTACATATCCGTATGAGGCTGGATTTTCTTCTTATATCAATCAAAACAACGTGTTCCAATTGACTGAATATAGAAGAATATATGAGAATCCAGACATTAAACAGATTTGCAAAAAATATAAAAGAAAGCCACTCTTCTCACTAAATAATTTTTTGTTTTGGGGATGCCTGGGTGGCTCAGTCAGTTAAGCGGCTGCTTTTGGCTCAGGTCATGATCTCGAGGTCCTGGAATTGAGTCCTGCATCAGGCTCCTTGCTCAGTGGGGAGCCTGCTTCTCCCTCTGCCTGCCACTCCCCCTGCTTGTGCTCTCTCTCTCTTTCTCTCTGACAAATAAATAAAATCTTTTAAAAAAATTATATTTCGTTTTGGAAAAAGGTTACTTTGCAGATGCAAGAAATGTGTTATGTTAATACGCAATGTTATTTTTAGTGAATTGATAAATATTTTTAAAGTTTTCAGTTTTAACTGCTGATACAATAATAATCAACAAAACCCACAAAAACAAACACTTTGGAATCTTTAGACCAAAAAGTTTCATAGCCACTGGACTAGAGGAAACAGAGGGAGGGGACTATCAAAACCATAAAGTCTTAGGACTGAAGGACATGAATTTCTAGATTTAACTCCAAACTCTGATCAGCTGTATTAGGTGCATGGGAGGAAGGGCAAGTGTGAGCGCAGGGACAAGGGAAGAACCAAGGGAGTTTTAAGAAAACCCCAAAGGTGGGGCGCCTGGGTGGCTCAGTTGGTTAAGCGACTGCCTTCGGCTCAGGTCATGATCCTGGAGTCCCGGGATCGAGTCCCGCATCGGGCTCCCTGCTCGGCAGGGAGTCTGCTTCTCCCTCTGACCCTCCTCCCTCTCATGCTCTCTGTCTCTCATTCTCTCTCTCTCAAATAAATAAATAAAATCTTAAAAAAAAAAAAAAAAAAAAAAAAAGAAAACCCCAAAGGTGGTGTAAGAGAGCACAGAGAGACTTGAAAAGCACATCTTTATCTTCATCTTCCATATCAGGGAGCCAAAATATAGTATCACAAATTGCAAAACCAAGACAGACCAACATAAATGTTATTTTGGAAATTTAGAGGTAAATACTCAGAGAAAGCTAAAAGAATTGACAACTGTTTCTAGAAAATGAGACTGAAGTGGGGAAGCACAAAGCAGGTCACTGTTATCTTTTACCAAAAAAATCTTAAAATATTCCTTACTCTCCACTATGGTCATCTATTAGTTTGATAAAAATTAAATTTAAAAAAATCTAGCATTGCAGGGCACCTGGCTGGCTCAGTTGGTAGCGTGTGCAACTCCTGATCTCAGGTTGTGGGTCTGAGCCCTGCTTTGGTTGTAGAGATTACTTAAAAATAAAATCTTAAAAAAAAAAACAAAAACAAAAAAAACTACATTGCAAACTTCAACTTTCGTTAACTTGATGAAAGTCATGAGTCTATTTGCAAGAAAATTCCTCTCATCTCTGTGAAAAGCCACATGCCAAGACACTTTACAAAACACGATGTGGAACCAAGCATGGTTCCTTGCCGCCTTTGACCCTTTGGCAAACAAGGCAGAGGTGGGTGGTACACGGCCAAAGTGTGGACTAAAGAACATCCAGTCTCTCTAATGTAACTGCAACCGTATTTCCATCTGCCAAAGACCTTGCCCACCAGAAAGGCCATTCTCTCTCTAGGGGTCTGGCCTGGGGACATCCTAGTCAGCTTGAGGGGACATGAACACCTGTCTCTCAGAATGTGAGAGTCCGCAACACTGCACACTCACTTCCTGACTCAGCCTTGCTCAGTTACTCTTCAACCACAGAGACGGCACCCAGGGAACTATTTACCCCTGAGGGCTATGGCTTTTGGCCATCTTTCTAGTGCATTTAGAACTCTCAAAATTATAAATGTCATGGCATTAAAAACAGGGTAACTAAAGGCCTCTAACAGTGCAAGGAAAACTGGAAATTAGAATTTCTATTTTTATTTCTAAGTCCAGTTTCACTAAAAATACTACTTCTTACCGAAAGAAACGTCTCGATGTTCTCGTGAACAAAGGAGGCGATATCCTGCCAGTCCAGGATGTCTCCCAGCCAGCTATTCTGACGATTTATATGCATCTTGTGTCCCTTGTGCCTTCCAGAGTGCGTTACATTCTACGGAAGAAAATGGTTCACACATGAAATCTCCATTTAATCCAAAGCAGAAAAAGTATAAATACCCCATTTCAGTTTGGGTCCACTGGAGCACTTTAGCAGTTACTCAAAGGTGAAAATTTTTGCATTATTTAAGAGATCAGCCAAGAACTCCATCTAAAGACCTGAACTTTATTTTTCTGCTTATCTTCTCAATACCACGTGTCAGCCTAGCTCAAGTGCTCCCTTCCTAAATACAGTTGTGAACACACTTTGTTCCTCAAGATGTACAACTATACACCAACAAAGCATTTACCTTCTTTTTTCTTTTCAGCCCCTCTACCTTTTTTTGGGTCTCCCATTTTTGCTTTTTTCCTCCTTTTCTCATCCCCCTTATTAATCTTCCACACAAGATAAAGAGAGCAAAGGGGGAGAGAATATAAAGGACATCTAAAACTAATACAATGTTATATGTCAATTCTATCTTGACAAAATGGGGGAAAATGAAAAAGAAACAAGAATGGGGGGGGAATCTAACTCCATATGAAAGACAATTACACTGACAAGAATGCAGGAATAATTAAATTTGAAAGAGGTAAGAATAAACAAAGTGACTAGTGAGGTTAACAATCAGAAACAGAAGTTGTTTCTTAACATTTTGTTTGCATTCTGACACTTGCCAACGGCACGGTGAAATCACTCTTCATTACGCAATGAAGACATTAGGTACTAGTAGAAGATATAAAGAAAGGAATACACCTGCCTGCTTACAGACCTATGCTTTTAAAACACTGAGCTTCCTGGACCATAAAATGAAGCTTTTAAATGGGGGTGAGGGATAGAAAAAGCTGTTTGTAAGCAGAAGCCCCAGACCTGGCAGAGGAAAAAGACACCTTTCCAATTGACCAGTTCTTCAGCAGATAGCTACCTACAAATTCCTCAGTTAGTTCTAACCTCCCCTCTTTGAAACCCCCAAAAACCAACACTGTTCCCTCAATTCGTCCCAGGGGAAGAGTAAATAAAAACAGGTCACTGAGCAACAAATTCAAACCTGAAACTGAGCTTTCCTCCCTTCCACCCCAAGTGAAGAGGTTGATATATACATGCTCCTCTTCTCCTGTCAACCCTGTGAAAACTGATCACCAACTTGTCCCGTTCTCTACTCCTTCCCCACTGGACAGTCCTCTTCCACACTGCTGCCCCTGAAGGCCCACGGGCCCAGCCAACCCGGTGTACAGCATGACCCACACAACCAGCTGCTGTCAAGACCAGCATTTTTATATTTAGTGGAAAATGGTATTATTTTCCATCACAATTTCTGAAGTAATAATAGTATATCAGCACAAGAACAGGTAAAGGTGATTAAAAAATCAAGATCTCCAAACTTTTGGATCTATTTTACTTCCTCAAAGAAAAAGTTCTTAATGTCTAGAGCTGTACTATCTCAAACAGGAGCCACTAATCACATGTGGCTATTAGCACTTAAAATGGAGCTAGTCCAAAAACAGGAGAGTCCAAAAACGGCATTAGTATAAAATATACATCACCAGGTTTCCAAGGCTTATAAGAAAAAAACAAAGGATATAAAATATCTCACTAAGATTTTTTCTACTTGTTTGCATATTGAAATGATGATATACTGGGGGTATGTTGGGGTAAGTGAAATATTAAAATTAATCTCAACTGTTTATTTTTTGCTTTTTCAGGTGGCCATTAGAAAAATTAACATTATACACATGGTTTACATTGCATTTCTACATAATGAGATAAGATGCTGTTGATGATGCTGTTTTCATCTTGTGTTCAGTCCCCATCACAGGGACTGGTGGGTTCTGCATGCAGATTAGCCATCAATTCAAGTGGACTTTTAGTAACCTGAAGTTTAAGACCTTGCAGCTTAAAAATTTCAATAAATGATATCCCAATGTTAATAATCTATCTAATTAACATCTATCTAGTCAATGAGTCTGTAAAATAAAAGGACTTTATTAGTTTACAACTGAAATCCTCTAATAAAATAACTTACCTTTACAAACCAAGAATGATACAATCTGTCCCAAAGTTCTAGTACTTGCTTTTCAATTACAGCAGTATTGTTCACCTTATCTCCCAGAATTTTATGAAGCTGGAAGAAATATAAATATGATCTGGTTTAATATTTCAGACAACAATCCAGTAAAATTAATTCATGCTTGGTCTTTACATCTGTTCCAAATCAAACTAAAATGTTCCAGACTATTTAATTGCCTCTAGCTACCTTATGATCTTTTCTTAAACTCTACTCTTCAATATTCCTAGCAAATTTCCTTGCCTTTCTTGGCTTTTTGCTTCCCTCTATTTTTGGGTCTTTAAGAGAGCTACTTCAGGTTGTAAGAGAATGGTCATATAAAACCATGATCAGACTCAGCAAATCTGCCCAGAGAAAAATCTGTTGCATGTGGCCCAAGTGCTCATCCGTTACACAGAAATCCCATGCTACATTTATCACCGGTATAAGAATTACCACAGAACTTTAAGTAAAATTTTAGAACCTTAGCTATAAACACAAGTATTTCCCATAGTCTGCTGAGAGACGTCAGGTCTCAGAGTTACAACTAATGAGACTGGTGGGGTTTCTGGGAATCAAGTAGAGTGAGACAAGATAACTTTGAGGAAAATTATTCATTATAATACCACATGTTTGTTATTAAAACCACAGCCTAATAGTAGAAAATTTATTTGAGAGAGAGAGAGAGAGAGAGAGAGAGAGAATTTTAAGCAGGCTCCACGCCCAGTGCAGAGCCTGACATGGGGCTCGATCCCATGATCCTGAGATCATGACCTGAGCCAAAATCAGTAGTTGGATGCTTAACCGTCTGAGCCACCCAGGTGCCCCAAAGACATTTTTTAAAAGATAAATACGAATTTGTAGTCCCACTTTCTTACCATAACTTTCTATTTTTCCATATCCTCTGCAACTTTCTGCCTGTCTATAGAAATTTAGAATTCATCACTTCATCACTAACTTTCATCTTCATTTTTAATGGTTCCATATTAGTTCTAGTTTTTTTTTCTTTTAAGATTTAATTTTTGGGCGCCTGGGTGGCTCAGATGGTTAAGCGTCTGCCTTCGGCTCGGGTCATGATCCCAGGGTCCTGGGATCGAGTCCCGCATCGGGCTCCCTGCTCCTTGGGAGCCTGCTTCTCCCTCTGCCTCTCTCTCTCTCTCTGTCTCTCATGAATAAATAAATAAAATCTTAAAAAAAAAAAAAGATTTAATTTTTAAGTAATCTCTACACCCAATCTCTACTCCCAATCCCAAAATCAAGAGTCACACGTTCTACCAAATGAGCGAGCCAGCACCCCAGTTCATTAAGTTTTGGTATTATTTTAACATTACCTGATCAAGGAATATAGAGATGGTTCCCAATTTTTAATATCACAAGTAACACTGCAATGAATGTCCTTACACACAATTTTTTTCTTACTATTAATAGTAAGATAAATGTACAGGAATCAAAGGATAGAGGCACTTTACTAAAGGCTCTTGCTATGCATTGCTAAATTGTCTTCTATAGGCATTGTACCAATTAATATTTTCCAACATTGTATGAATAAACCAATTCTTCCAAAGCCTTATGGACTGATAAACTATTAGATAATTTAATAGGTGTGAAACTGTAACCAATTATTTATTATTTTCTTCTTCAGTTACAAGAGTGACCATTTTTCCATGTTGGTTTTCAATCTGTATTTTCTCGTGTGTGTCCTATCCACACCTTTTGCTCACTTGACACTGTCCTTATAGATATCTGAACCAGTTTTTAGACATATTGGATGCAAACATATCTGCCCAATGTTTTCCTCTATACTGATTCATAAACCAAATGCAAATGAGTGAATATAATAAAAACCATTTATCTTTGCACAGCATTTTACAATTTACAAATGGCTTTCCTCTACATTATGTGATCTTTACAACAACCCAAGAGTTCGGCAGAAAAAGGTTTTTATCACCTTTGTACTTTCAAGATGAGAAAGCAGATTTAGAAAGGACCCATGACAGGCCTGAGGTCAGGCAGCTAACTGGCAGAGGTAGGATTAAAAACTCTAATACTCTTTCAACTTAGCATCTATAACCTATGAACAAAGAACATCTAACACAGCAAACTGCCCAAAATAACTATAAGCCACAATTACCCCTAGTCTAATTTCCTTTAATTACTTTACATTTGTCTTTTAGGTATCACGACTGTCGGACACTCACAGACTTCCTACTACCAGCTCTTTCTGTCACTGTCCGCTCAGTTCCTGAGACCCTTCTTTACCCAGAAGAGCCCCTGGGCTGGCTGTCCACACAGCGGCCTCTGCCACAATCAAGCAGTCTCTCAAACCCACACCCCCTTTATCCCAGCACGACAGTGAGTAACTCTACAACACCACGACTTTGATGGCAGAATTCAGCGTCACTTCAATCCTGTGGTGTTGCCGGCCGCAGAACATCACAGCCCTGGAACACCAGCCTGTGACCTTACGGTACGTATCACAAATCACAAGGAAGACTGGGCCAGAGAGCAGGAGCCTGGCGGCCACATCACTGCTCTCAGAAAAATCACCAAAGCACAGGTACTGTTGGTGGTAGAGGAGATGCTCTTAGCATACGGAAGACAATGAAGCACTAAGAGTAGTCAGAATGCCTCTCGAGAGCTTTAACTTAAGACGAATAACCTCATCTATAAAATGGGGATGGGGAAATCAGTGGGCAGTTCTCTGCTCTCACTTTGCTTGGAACCTTGCCAGCATCTGCCACAGCTGACCAAGTCTTTCTTGCAAAATCTTCTCTCAGCCCCTAAGACACACACAGGTGGTTCCTCCCACCTCACAGGCTACTCCTCCTCCTCAGTCTTCTCTGCTGGCTCGCTTCTGTGACCTTCAAAAGCATAAGTGCTCCAGGAACCTATCTTTGGTCCTCTTCTGTTTGTGCTGTCTCCTTAGGCCATGTTATGGGATAAACTGTATCCCTCCTAAATTCATATGTTGAGATCCTAACCCTTCCTGTACCTCAGAATGCAACTGTACTTGGAGATAGGGTCTTTAAAGAAGTAACTAAGTTAAAATGAGTCCATCAGGGTGGGCCCTAATCCATCATGATTGGTGTCCTTATAAAAAGAGATTAAGAGACAGACACACGCAGACAGAAGACCATGTGAAAAAGACACAGGCATCTATAAGCTGAGGAGAGACGCCTCAAAAGAAACCAATCCCACCAACACCTTGCTTGATCTTGGACTTCCAGCCTGTAGAACCATGAGAAACTAAATTTCTGTTGTCTGAGCACCCAGCCTGTGGTACTTTGTTATGGCAACCCTACCAAACTAATACAGTTCATCTCTACTGATGGGTAGAGTGATAGGTACTGTCTGATGATATTCAAACTTCTACCTACAGCCCCGATCTCTCCTCTGAGCCCCAGCTATGTATGTCCAATTGCCTTTTCTGATGCCTTGACTTAGATATCTGCTAGGTATCTCTAACTTACCACGCCCCAAACAGAATTACAGCTCCATCTATCTGTAATTCCCCACCCTCCCCACCACCTCCAGGTCTTTTTATCTCAGGAAGGGGCACAGCTACCCTTCCAGGTGGGCTAACTAAAACTTCCTTCCCTTTCACTCCACATCTAATCCATGAGTAATTCTTGTCAGAACTACCTCAAAAATATATCCCAGATGTGACCATTTCTCTCAATTTCCACTTCTACCATCCTAGTCCAAGTCATCAACATCTCCCCTGGACTACTGGAATATTCTTTTAGCCAACCCCCTGCATTCTCCATTCCTGCCCATCTCTCCATAAAGCAGCCAAAATGAGCTTTCAATATCCTAAATCAGGTCATGTCCCTTTCTGCTTTAAATCCATGTTTATCTTTGTAACTAAAATAAAATCCCAACTTCTTATTATCACCTATGGCTCGTCCTGTCACCACATTCCCCATTCCAGCCACGTTGGCCTTCTTTCTTTCCTTCAACCAAGCTTGTTCCTATCTCAGAGCCTTTGAATTTTCTATGGCCTCAACTTGAACATTCTTTTCCCAGTGTTGGTGAAAGCATCACCTTCTGAAAGACATTCTCTGGCATTCTAGCTAAGGCATCACCCTAGGTTACTCTCTACATTACCTGGTCACAGCACTTCCAGAACTGGAATGGTTACTTCTTGACATGTTTCACGTCTGTCTCCTTTCATTAGAGTAAGCTCCAGGAGGGTGGTAACTCTTTCTGGTCTACCGCTTTTCCCCAGCACTTATAACAGTGCCTGGCACATTTGTGAACTGGCTGTCACTTCCCTCATTCTAGGCATGGGAGAAGGGACAGAGAAAACCCATTCACGACTATTAAGCAGAAAGGTTAGCTCAAGCAAGGATGTCGAATGAAGAAAGTAAATTAGATTTGAGCAAACAGCAAACTAGCAGGTCTGGGTAGAATAATGCATGGAGGATACAGGAGATAAGGCTGACAAGGTACACTGGGGCAGGCAGACAGGAACCTTCTCTGCTCATACCTAAACATACCCTAAAAAACTCTTCATTTTCTGAGTATGACCTTTTCCCCTAGCTTTAGCCCTTCCTACACTTTAGCTCTCAGGACCCAGTTCTCACATGATTTTTAGCTAGATGAGATCTGAGCTTATTAGAAAAGCTAGCGCTACAGGGGCACCTGGGTGGCTCAGTAGGTTAAACATCCAATTCTTGATTTCAGCTCCAATCACAATCTCAGGATTGTGGGATCAAGCCCCACACTGGGCTCCCCACTCGGCAAGGAGTCTGCTTGGGATTCTCTCTCTCCCTCTCCTTTCCCCCTTACCTCCCCCAACTCCGAGCATGCTCTAAAGTTCTAAAATAAATAAATAAATCTTAAAAAAAAAAAAAGCTACCCCTACAATTTCAATGGTTTTTTTATTTTTTTTTAAGATTTTATTTATTTATTTGACACAGAGAGAGGGAGGGAGGGAGGGAGAGGGAGTGAGCACAAGCAGGGGGAGCAGCAGGCTACCTGCTGAGCAAGAAGCCCAATGTGGGACTCAATCCCAGGACCCTGGGATTATGACCTGAGCTGAAGGCAAACACTTAACTTACTGAGTCATTGAGATAATTCACACACCTTATAATTCACTCACTTCTGTGTACAATTCAATAGTTTCTTTTAGTATATTCAGAGTTATGGGACCATCACCAAAATCAATTTTGGAACATTTTCATTACCCCCAAAAGAACCCCCATACTCCTTAGCAATCACTCCCTCATTTCGCTCAATCTCCCCATACCCCTGGAAACCACTATTCTACTCTCTGTCTCCGTAGATATACCTCTTCTGGACATTTCATAGAAATAGAATCATACATAAGTGGTCTGACTGCTTCTTTAACTCAGTGTAATGTTTTCAAGGTTCATCCATATGGTAGAATGTATCAGTGCTTCCTTCCTTTTTATGGCCAAATAATATTCCATTAGAGAGATATACCACATTTTGCTTATCCATTCATCAGTCAACGGACATTCAATGGTTGGTTTTAGATATTATCCCCGTATCTTCCAAATCAGGACATGATTATGTTACAACCTTTGTTAGCAATGTCATCTCTCTTCAACTGTCTTCCCTTTTTGAGTCCTAAGCAAAAGGTTTCAAACTTATCTTCTATGTAATTTGAAATTTATTTCTATAAAATCTAAGGCATATTTCTCCAGCTCTTTCCAAATAGGTAAGAATTCCAGAACTCAAAGAGAAAAACCAAAAAAGTAAATGCTATGCTTTCAGCAGAGTAAATCAGCCAATATAGTTCTAGATGTCTAAAAGGCTCCTGCAATGACTGGATCTTCTTCTATGATAGTTAGGAGATCTATACCCATAAACTTTATCTTTCACTTACTCAGCAAATATTTTTTAAAGACTTTCATGTGGCATTTGATTAGGTCACCTGGTATGGACTCAAGAAAATCAGTTACACAGATCTTTCTTTTAACTTTTTACTCGACCACAATTTCATCCTTAGGTTAGATTACTATACACATGTGTACAGTATAATTTTTCAGATAACTTTTTTTTTTGAGATTTTGTTTTTTAATTTTGCCGAAGGCAGTCGTTTAACCAACTGAGCCACCCAGGCGCCCCTTGTTTTTTAATTTTGAACATGGAATCACATACCAGTACTTTTTTTCTGGGCATATATCTCACTGTAACAAATCTTGTCAATCCCTAGATGTTCCTAATTACTTTAATACATTAAAATTCCAAATTACCTTCTTTCTCATAGGCAATATGGGGGGGGGGGGCAATGCCAAATCTGTATCATGGAGTCTGACCCTTACCTGCAGTAACTGTGCCTTATCCTCTATCCTTCATGTCCTTCCACAAAGCTTCAGACAAGCTAATCTCCTCAAGCACACTCCTGCCTCCACATCTTGACCCACATAAACACACCTTAAAATACACGATGCCTTCTCTTTATTCATCGAAAACCTATCATTCATTCCTTCAAGGTTTATCTCAAGTGCCACAGTAAAGCACCTAGCCCAGTTCTTGGCATGCACTTCTAGCGTGTAGAAAGAACGAGGGATTTAGAATTCGTCTTCAGTTTGAAACCAAGCTCCGCAATTTACTACATGACCACTGGGAATTTACTTAGCCTTGCTAAGCCTGTTTCTTCCTCTGTAAAGTGGGCCAAACAATTTAGACTACTATAGGTTTCTTGGAAAGATTAAATGAAACAAACTGGAAACTGCCAAGCACAGTCACTAGCAGATAATATTTAATATTTGCTAACAACCTTTTTTTTCCTCCACAAAGTCTTATTTGACCACCCAATTTTAATGATCATTCTGTCCTAATGCACAAATAATGAATACTTACCTTGAACAAGAAGCAAAAGACAAACCTCTCTGTTCAAACTACTAGCACTATTAAATAAATCCTCCGGAAAGTTTACTTTCATTGTATGTTTCTTGTTGACTCATATATTTAAGCCTATTTAAAAAATGGAAACTGTTCTAAATGGAATCTCTACTTACACTTCATCAAAGCAGGAAGCCCCTACCAATGAAGACCCTGCAGAGAGAAAGCCACAGAGAGAGGCTCTTCCCTTACCTTGTGTGTTATCCATTCTCTTCCATACTGGTACACGTTGTTAGCTGCAGAATTGAGGGCTCTTTGGACTACTTGAGCCTCAGGAAGCCAACTTATTTAAAATAAAAAGAAAAAATTACAAGCTAGTATATTTTTAGTGGACTGTGTCAGTAACTCTTGGAATTCCATGTATTTAAACAATCAGTAACTGACAAATTGTTGCTCAGTCATCACAAGCAGATACAAATGAATCTCATGCAGGAATCCTTGACTTCCAAGCCTAACACTTAATTCTACCATTGGCCCTTCAAGGGGCCCTGCAAGCTCTCCTTAGCTTTTAGACCCACTTTCCCCACAAACTCCCTTTCATTCTGCTCTGGCTGGTGTCTCTGCCCATACATGTCCCGGATCATCTGCCTTATTCAACACCAGCCTTATTCCGCATCAGAACTGCTCAGAAACCTGTTAGACATGCAAATTCTTGGGCCCAGGTCCAGACCTACTGAAAAAGAAATGGGGCTGAGGCCCTGCAACCAGTATCCTAATGAGCCGTGAAAGTGATTCTGATACATGCTGATCTAAGAACTGAGTGAAGAACTGAGAAAGAAAACAAGAGGGCAAATCATTGTTTTCAATGGAGATCTTTTTCGTTATGATGTGAGGAAGTCCTGAGCAGAGTTCTAGCTATACGAGGAGCTGCATCTACAAGCTTTACTCTTCATGCCATGAGAGATGGCCTCCCCACTATCCTGTTAACTAAGCAGACTGTATCATCTGCCTTAATCAATAACACATTACCTATGCCCAGTGTTTTCCGAAGGAGAAATACCTTCACGTATTCTTTATTTTTTTTAAGATTTTATTTATTTATCTGAGAGAAAGAGAGAGAGCAAGCGAGCGCACAAGCAGGGGGAAGGGAAGAGGGAGAAGGAGAAGCAGACTCCCCCCTGAGCAGGGAGCCCTGACACAGGCCTCAATCCCAGGATCCCAAGATCATGACCTGAGCAAAAGACAGACACTTAACTGACTGAGCCATCCAGGAGCCCCTCATATATTCTTTAAATTGTACCTCAAAGGGTTGTACACTACAGATGTTGGCATTCACAAATTTAATAGTCCTGATTTCAACTATCCATGACTGATGCCCAAAGGCCAAGGCAAACAGTAACTAAGAACTTTCCTGAGGCCTAAATATGACACAAAACACAAAGCTGGCTTATGGGAAAGAGTCAAGTCAAATGAGCAATGTTCTCAACCTACAGCAGTTTTACATACTTGTAGTACTTTATATAGTAAATTGGAAGTGATAACTTGCTTGTGTGTGTGTGTGAGAGAGAGAGAGAAAGATGGTCCTAAAGAGAAAGCCAACTGCCACTGACAGGGACAAATGTAATGATACAGAGAAAAAGACATTTTGGATACATTAGAAAGTGCAATGTCAAATTGGTAATGGTTTCAATCTTTAATCAGTTCTTCCTACATCCAAATAAAGTATTTCTGAAACTTTTGGCAAATTCTCAAATATTTCTCAGCAAGTTAAGACAAAACTTTAGAGATGATTACAAATCTAATAATCTAAGTATGAAGACATGAACAGGAAATTAAAATCTTTAAACAGAGATGGGATTTGGGAGAAATTTAGCAGATTTTAAATTATTCTAGTATTTAGAGGTTCACCAGTGCTTTGAAGGAACTGCTGAATATTTTCAATTACATGGTATGACATTTTATGGGGAAAATTATAACCTCTAGTGTTAAAGTATGAGGATTCACATTAGTATTTGAATAGATCTTTAATGACTAACAAGTATCTATTAGGCCTGATAAATTCTTGCTGGCTACTGTGAAAACACTTTGCCGAAATACTCACACAGGTATCCTAAGAGCCACAGATGAGAGGAGCTGTTGTGAGGCCAAGTCAAAGATCTTGGCTCTGTCCAGACCTCCTCACAAGGAGTGCCCTCGAGGAGACACAGGGCCAAAACCACCTGAGCAACCCTGGCTGGGACACGCTGGGATGCGCTTTGACCTTCTACCAACCAGAGCCAATCACTAACTCTCCTACGCTAAGTCAAGAGGGATCCCTTAGGAGAAACCAAGTTCCTACAAATTGGACTGATGTACCCTCATCTTCCTGGATAAAGGTTAATCTGTATCACAATATGACCTACCAAGAGAACAATTAAAAACAACTTAGCAATGAAGCAGGGGAAATCGGAGGGGTAGAGGAACCATGAGAGACGATGGACTCAAACTGAGGGTTCTAGAGGGGAGGGGGGTGGGAGGATGGGTTAGCCTGGTGGTGGGTATTGAGGAGGGCACATTCTGCATGGAGCACTGGGTGTTATGCACAAACAATGAATCATGGAACACTTGATCTAAAACTAATGATGTAATGTATGGGGATTAACATAAAAATAAAAAAACAAATAAACAAACAACTTAGCTTAGCCTGTTGGATTCCTTCCAACTAAGGGAAGTCACATTCATTACCATTTTAATGTCATCTCCTAATGAGGGCCATGAGAATCAACAGGCTTGAGACTAGTTAACAGAAAGCAGGAAACGGACTCCAAGTGAACAGAACCATCCAAGACAAGAATTAAGATGTGCTCCAACTTCAACTTCATTTTCTATGAAGCTCTGTAAAGATGACACTATCCTGTCTTCATATTATTCATCGGCTCACTGAATACACTCATGGGGAGTCAAGGTACCTACTACACAGGGTGTATAAAATGTGCACACTGGAAATATGTATGATCAATTCCTTCTTTATTTTTTAAGATTTATTTATTTATTTGAGAGAGAGAGAGAGAGCGTGCGCAAGTGGGGGGAGGGGCAGAGGGAGAGACGCAGACTCCCCAGTGAGCAGAGAGCCCGACACCAGGCTTGAGGTCAGGACCTAGAGATCATGACCTGAGCTGAAACCAAGAGTCGGCCACTTAACTAACTGAGCCACCCAGGGACCCCTGACCAATTCTTAACTGTATCTCCTCCACTAGGTATACCCACATGAATTTTCCACAAAGTCAACTGCCTTCTTCAGGACAGGAATCCACTTGGGTACTGAGACTATAAGAACCATTAGTATTCATGTCCACCCCCATTAATCTGCTGCAAAAGAATCAGACTTTCCACAAATCATCAAAGTCTAAACAGCTTTTAAAAACCTTCCTGCATGGGGTGCCTGGGTGACTCAGTTGGGTGCCCAACTCGTGATTTCGGCTCAGGTCATGATCTCAGGGTTGTGAGATCAAGCCACGTGTCCGGCTCCCCGCTCTGCACAGAGTCTACTTGGGTTTCTCTCTCTCTCTCCCTCTGCCCCTCCCCCCCCGCTTGTGTGTGCTCTCTTAAATAAATAAATCTTAAAACAAAACAAAACACAAAACTGCCTGCATGGAATATTACACAGCAATAAAAGGGAACACACTTAATAATACATACAACACCTTCAATGAATTTCAACAGAATTATGCTGTAGGTGTGGCTATAAAGGGGTGGCATGAGGATTCCTGTGGTATGGAACAGCTCTGTATCTTGATGGTCTTGGTCTTGACAGCTTACAGGAAGCTACACATATGATAAAAACTGTGAGCACACACACACACATACATACGAGTGCATGTAAAACAAGTGAATTGTCCATTTCCTAGTTTTGTTATTGTATTATAGTTATGCAAAATGACAACATTAGAGGAGGTGGGGTGAAGAGTCCATGGGACCTCCCTGTGCCTTTCTTTGCCATGTCCTGTGAATCTAGAATTATTTCAAAATTTAAAAATAAAAACAAGCAACTTTCTAAACTACTCTGATCTAGGGCTCCCCAGACTGTGTGTGCCTTCAATACAGTAGTAGAGATAGTCAGTCCTATTGCAATTGAAAACCAGTACAGAGAGGCTCTGGACGTCTGGACTTATTTCCACTACAGAAGAATGACCATCAAAGAAGAGGAGCCGCTGAGATATTAAGGCTGCCAATTTTTTAACTTCACTCCAGATCTCTCTCCTGAACTACACACCAACAAAGGCAATGGCCTACCGGATGCTTCTGCTTATACTTACCATAGGCACCTCAAACTCAACAGGTAAAAAAGTAAGTGAATTCTTTTCCCCACCATATCTGCTCCTCTATTTCCCATCTTGGTGAATCTACCATCAACCGCCAACTTACAAAGCCAAAAACACAAGTAATGCTAGATTTCTTCCAACTATATCCAACTAATCACCAAATCTGTCCATCCTCTTCATTGCCACTATAACTATCCACAATTAAGGGCTTCATCATCTCTTACCTGGTTTACTCTGGCTTTTAACTGATCTAAAAGGCTCAAATCTTATACCCTGGTCCATCTTTTCTCCACAGTACAGAGGGAAAAACTGTTCTAGAATGAAATGTTTATGCCAGTTCTTTTCTTCCATCCTTAATCAAGATAATGAACATATCTATCACTCTCAAAAGTTTCCTTGTGCCCCTGTGTACTCCCTTCCCAGAGCCCACTATCCACAGACAACCACTGATCTTTCTGTCACTATAGATTAATTTGCATTTCCTAGAACTTTGCATAAATGGAATCATATTGTATGGACTGGTTTTTTTTTTTTTTTTTTTTGCCTGACTTCTTTCACTCAGCATAATTATTTTGAGATTCATCCATGCTGCTGCATATATAGTTAATTTTTATTTAATGCTAAGTATTATTCCTTTGTACGGATATACTACAATTTGTAACTAATCAGAAATATTAAGGACAAGCACTTGAGTATGCTCTGGGTAACAGGAGATAAGTGCAGAGAAATATATTCTGAAAGACATCCTTTTAAGGATATTCAAATATGATTCTAAACCAAGTTCAAGAAATGTCCAAGCAGGTTTTACATAAAGAAATAAAGTCAACTGAAAGTAGAAAACCAAGCTAAATGTCAATTTACAATCCTAAAACTGGCTGAGTATTTCCTACTTAAATTAGTGACTACCTTGGAGTTAAAAAAAAAAAAAAAAAGGCCATACAATTTGTCATCAAATTCAACAAGGTAACATAAAAACCTCTTTCACAGAAGCCAAATTAAACAAGTACAAAAAAAGATCCTCTAAGACAGGGGTTGGCAAATTTCTTCTGTAAAGTGAAAGAGAGTAAGTATTTCAGGCTTTTGCGACATAAAACCTGCGTCACAACTACTCAATTCTACCTGTTCTTGCAGCCCCAAGACAGCCATAGACAGTATGTAAATGAATGGGTGTGGTTTGTTCTAATAAAACTTTACAGAGATGCCTAGGTGGCTCAGTCGGTTAAGCATCTGCCTTCGGCTCAGGTCACGATCCCGGGGTCCTAGGATAGAGTCCCGCATCGGGCTCCTTGTTTAGCAGGGAGCCTGCTCCACCCTCTGCCTGCCACTCCCCCTGCTTGTGCTCTCTCTCTGTCAAATAAATAAGTAAAATCTTTAAAAACAACAACAAAAACAACAACAAAACTTTACAGAAAGAGGTGGTTGGAAGTCACCCTGAGCCACAGATTGCCAACCTTGCCTCCAAAATGATACAATGTGAGGGTGCTTGGGTGGCTCAGTTGGTTAAGCATCTTGACTTGGTTTCGGCTCAGGTCATGATCTCAGGGTAGTGAGATCGAGCCCTGCACCAGGTTCCATGCTCAGCTGCAGGTCTGCTTGGGATTCTCTCCCTACCCTTCTCTCTCTACCCCTCCTCCCACTCTGCTCTATCTCTATAATAAATAACTCTTAAAAAAAAAAAAGATACAATGTGGAAACACTGCTGACTCTGCCACTGGGGGGATTATCTTAATTTCTTAACCTTTGATCCTGATTCCTCATCTGTGAAATGGGGATTGTCTCTTCAATCTCCTCAGTCACTGTGAGGAACACAGGACACACTGTAGGTGAAAGTGCTTTGCAAATCATAAATATATTATAAACTGTAAATCTCATTTCAAATATAAAGACATTGACCATAAACTGTTACCAAAATCTTAAGTATTTCCCTCTCCCACCATCCCCCAAAACATGCAGTTCTTATGCAAAAATGACAACATTCATCAAAGCTTTTCTCTTCCGATCTTTTCTCTTCCAAGGTAGCTGCATCAATGAAGATCATTTCGTGAAATGATACTAAACCTAGGGCATCCATTTCTATTCTTGCAAAATAATATCCTTACTTTGCCCACTCAGGGTGATTTGCTAGAGTCTCATTAATCAAATTGCTTGTGACTTCAATCATGTGTACACTCTCTTGATGTACCTGTATTATGGATAGAAAAGAATCTCAATAAAAAATAAGCCCAATTTAACATTTATTTTTCTACACTATTATTGGAACTATGCTTTTGAGTCAAATAATTACGCATCTTAGTATCAATTAATTTAGAACCCTGTACTGAACAGCTGCTATACATAATGTCCTATGACCCTCACTATGGAATTTAAAAAGTACATAACAGCTCCCTGACTTCAAGCTCAACAACTTCAGGAAAAATTACATAAAAAGATACATTCAAATATTTATACATACACACAAGACAAATAAGTAAATATATTCAGTTCACACACGTGCCTATAGTATATGTAAGCAAAACCAACACTGCATGAGCTTACAAAATTATGATGCAGTGTGACACATACAAGCAAATAAGGAATTTAGTAAAGCTTTGGAGTAAAAAAAAAAAAAAAAACAAAGCCAGCTGAAACTGCACCTCAGAATTTACTTTGTTAAATAACCAACAAAACGAGGAGGACAGGGGTGCCTGGGTGGCTCAGTTGGCTAAGCGTCTGACTACTGATTTCGGCTCCAGTCATGATCTCAGGGTTGTGAGATCAAGCCCTGTGTCAGGATCCCCACTCAGCGTGGAGTCAGCTTGAGATTTTCTCTCTCCCTCTGCCCCTCCCACTCCCCCCACCCCCAAAATGAATTAAAAAAAAAAAAGAGGGATAAAAAGAAACAAGCCAGTGTCAGAGAACATGCTCTATATTTTACTATTTTTTTAAAAGATTTATTGGAGAGAGAGAGAGAAAAAAAGAGAGAGAACGAGCAGGGGGAGGGGCAGAGGGAGAAGCAGACTCCCCATTGAGCAGGGAGCCCAACATGGGGCTTACTTCCCGAGATCATGACCTGAGCGGAAGGCAGCCACTTAACGGACTGAGCCACCCAGGTTCCCCTATATTTTACTATTTTTATTTTTATTTATTTTTTTTTTTACCAAGTATTTTACTGTTTTTAAATTAGGCATATTGAGCATATGGTTTATCCTGGTATTCCATGTTTACCTGAAAGAACATGATTCTGGGGCGCCTGGGTGGCTCAGTTGGTTAAGCGACTGCCTTCGGCTCAGGTCATGATCCTGGAGTCCCGGGATCGAGTCCCACATTGGGCTCCCTGCTCAGCAGGGAGTCTGCTTCTCCCTCTGACCCTCCTCCCTCTCATGCTCTCTGTCTCTCATTCTCTCTCTCGCAAATAAATAAAATCTTAAAAAATAAAAAAGAAAAAAAGAAAAAGAAAAAGAACATGATTCTGTTGTGGTCACTTCACATTGACTGATAGTGTTTTTCAAGACTTTCATATTCTTACTAATTTGCTATCTACTTATTCTCTCAATTTCTGCAAGAGGAGTATTACTGAATCAATGGTTTTTCTATTTCTCCTTTTAATTCTGAGTATTTTGCTTCATGTATTTTAGAGCTCTATTGCTAGGAACATACACATTTAAAATTGGTATATCCTACTGCAGTATTACTTCACCATTATGAAAAGTCCTTATTTCTTTTTTGTCTTTAGTAATATTTAACTACATTGTCTGATATTAATATAATCATTCTACAACTCTTACGTTTACAGTTTGCATGGTATATCTTTTTTCATCCTTTTACTATCAATCTTTTCATGGCTTTGAATTTTTTTTTTTAAAGATTTTATTTATTTGACAGAGAGAGAGAGAGCACAAGTAGGCAGAGCGGCAGCCAGAGGGAGAGGGAGAAGCAGGCTTTTCGCTGAGCAGAGAGCCCAATGTGGTGCTCAATCCCAGGACCCCGGGATCATGACCTAAGCCGAAGGCAGCCACTTAACCGACTGAGCCACCCAGGCGCCCCTTCATGGCTTTGAATTTCAAGGGTAAAACACTTATAGATACCATTTAGCTAGAACTTGCTGTTTTATATCCAGTCTGAAAATCTCTGCCATTTGATTATTTAATTGCTTCACATTTAATACATCCATTGATATGACTGGATTTAGGTCTGCCATTTTGCTATTTGCTTTCTGTCTCATCCCTATTCTTATTCTTTTACTGCCTTCTGTGTTAAGCAACTATATTTTTAGTATACCATTTTAGTTCCTCTAAAATTTGTTAGTGGTTGCTATTTATCATAAGTTTACCACATCTTTATCACAGATCACCTCAAGTTAATATTGACTTACTTCCAATAAAATATAAGAACTTCATACCAGTATAATTCTGTTTCCCGGTCTTCTTTTTGTGCTGTGGTTATACATATATAGTTCATCTATGTGTATTATAAACTCTACAATACAGTGTTTTACTCTTTTACTTTCCTTTAAATAGTCCTGTTGTTTAAATAAACTGAGAAGGGGGGGGATATAATTTTTATATATACCCACATATTTACCAAGTGCTCTTCATTCTTCCCTTTGGATACAAGTTATTTCTAGAGTCATTGCTCTTCAATCAGAAGGAATTCCTTTAGCATTCCTTACAGTGCAGGTCTGCTATTAACAAATTCTCAGTTTTGGTTATCTAGAAATACTTTTATTTTGCCTTTGCTTTTAAAGAATAGTTTCAGAGGGGCCCCTGGGTGGCTCAGTCAGTTAGTGTCTGACTTCAGCTCAGGTCATGATCCCAGGGTCCTGGGTCATGTGCACGTTGCTCTAAGAAATAAATAAAATCTTTAAAAAAAAAAAAAAAAAAGAATAGTGTCTGTGAATATAAAATTCTTGGTTGACTAGTTGTTTTTTCCCAAGACTGAATATGTCATTCCAATCTCCTGAGGTACTCACTGTTTATTATGAGAAGTCAGTCATTATTTGTTTGTTGTTTTCCTGTGTGTGATGTGTAATTTTTCTCTTGCTTCCTTCAAGATTTTTTTTCTCTCTTTGGCTTCCAGTAGTTGGACTACAATGTGTGTCTAGGTATGGTTTTGTTTTGTATGTATTTATTCCACTCAGCATTTGTTGAGCTTCTTGGCTATTTTAATGTTTTTCATCAAACTTGGGAAGTTTCTGACCATTATTTCTTCAAGTATTTTTTCCACTCTTCTCCTTCTCCTTTCACTTTCTGGGATGCCAATTACACGTCTGTTAGTCTTTGCTATTGTCCTAGAAATCTTTGAGTCTCTCCTCATCCACTATTTTAAAAATATTTTGTTCTTCAGATTGGATACCTTCTATTAATCTTTCTTCAAATTCATTCTTTTTTTTTTTTTCTGGATCTCAAATCTGCTGTTGAGCCTATCCAGTAAATTTTTAATTTGTTATTGCTCTTTTCAACTCTAGGATTTCTACTTGGTTCTGTTTTATAATCTCCATTTCTCTGTTGAGCATCTGCATTTGTTTACACATTATTAGCATACTTCCCTTTAATTTTTGAACATATTTATAATAGCTGCTAAATCCAACATCTGCACTACTTAAGTATCCACTTTTTTGACTGTTTTTTTTTCCCCCTCCAAGTCACACTTTTCTGTTTCTTTTATGTCTGGTAATTTCTGGTTAAAAAATTGTTTAAAAAATGTGTTGTAGCAACTCTGGATTTTGTTTTATTCTTCTGAGACCTGTTATTTGTTTCAGCAAGCAATTAACTTCTCTGTAGTTAAGCTGCAAAATCTGCCTTCCCTGTCACTGATGTTTCTGCTCGGTGTTTTTTATTATTATTTTTTAAAGCCTAAAGCCTTCCCCTGAGCCTGCATAGCTTAGCAGACAGCAAATGATTCTGGCAGAAATCATGCCCAGATACTTCACAATACAAATCTTCATTCTCTGCAGCCTGAGATGTGTGAGTTGAGAAATGCAATCAAAGGCACAACCAACTTGCAAATCTCCCCAGGCTTTCAAAGTGCACAGAGCTCCTTGAGGTCTCCCATATACCAGTTTAGGATGTATGGCTTATTAATCTTCTTATTATTAAGCCCTTCATGGTTCTCTTGCTTCCAGAACCTCCCCCTTTAATTTATAGCTGCTCTGTTACCAGCCCCAAGCCAAGTCTACCACCTCCAACAGGAAAAGCTGCAGGTTTCTGTTGCCCAAGCCAAGCAGGATGAGAAAAAGTCCAAGCAAGAAAGCCACAAACTACCTGTTTTACCAGCTGCAGTAACAGTTTTTCATGAGGAAATATTCCTCAAATTGTTGCCTAACTGATGGTTTTCCAATGCCCTGACATGGTGTTTTTAATAATTTTTTTTTTAAGATTTTATTTATTTGAGAGAGAGAGCACGAGCAGGGGGAAGGGCACAGGGAGAAGGAGAAGCAGACTCCCTGCTCAGCAGGGAGCCCGACACAGGGCTCGATCCCAGAACCCTGGGATCATGACCTGAGTTGTCAGACACTTAACCGACTGAGCCACCCAGGCGTCCCAGTGTTTTTAATAATTTTATACTGTTTTGCTCTTCCTTTCTGTGGGAAGGAATTATCTGACATCATTGCCCTGTTATTACCCAAAGATGAAGCCAAAAAGAATTCTGACAAACTGGATGTGGATACAAAAGGAAAAAATGTAGTCAAAGGATGACCCTAAGGTTTTTCACCTAAGCAAGTAGAACGGAGTGGTCATTTACACCAAAATAGACTATCAGGAGAACAGACAAGCAAGGAAAGAGCTGAAATTCAGTTTTTGACATGTTATATTTCAGAAGGCTATTAGACATTCAAGTGGATATTTTAGACAATCCCATTATTGAATAAACTAGATAACCAATAAGTTTCCTTCAAAAGCTCAGTTTGCATAAGTCCTAGACCACAAAAAAGTGGTTCAGTAATACATGTTATCAAAGTTCAGGAAAGCAAAAGCTTGCTGAAGCATGGGTTGAACAAAGAAAAAGGATGTGAAAAATGAATAGAATTGACATGAGCAGTCAAGAAGACCCTATGCAAAGAAACAAAGAAAGGAAAGTGGAATAGAAGAGCAGGAGAAAGGAAAAAGAAAAAAAAAAAAAAAAGGAAGATCATACTGATACAAGGTTTCTCTAAGAACTAGAATAGAAGGTAAGAATGTATAATGGCAGGCTTAGGCAAAATATAACAAAAACAAAAAAAGGTCTCTGAACAAGTCTATACAGTTTATGTAAGTGACTATACATGATCAATATCCAAAGAACAGATAAGAACTACATAGAAACTGAAACAGAGATATGGAGAGAGCAAGTTGTTAGAAGCTGAGACTGAGGACATACTGAGGCTGAAAATAACTGAGAACAGGACTTCCAAGTGGAGATTCACATAGCAGGAAACAATGTAATCCTTTAGTAAATTCTGCATATTAGATTATCTATTGATAACATATCTCTACAGCACTATATGAAAATTTTTCATATCCATGATTTCACATAAACTTCACAATTCCTGGAAAGTAACATATCAAAATCTAGGATGAGAAGTTCAGTGGACTTCAGATAAAGATTAAGATACATAATAAAAATTTATTTTAAAAGTCAGTAAGATACATCACTATCGAGAAAATTTTAGCTGTACTTTAGAGAATTTTTTTTTTTTTTAATAATGAAGGGTGTTAGGGCGCCTGGGTGGCTCAGTTGGTTGGGCAACTGCCTTCGGCTCAGGTCATGATCCTGGAGTCCCGGGATAGAGTCCCGCATCGGGCTTCCTGCTCAGCAGGGAATCTGCTTCTCCCTCTGACCCTCCTCCCTCTCATGCTCTCTGTCTCTCATTCTCTCTGTCTCAAATAAATAAATAAAATCTTAAAAAAAAAAAAAATAATAATAATGAAGGGTGTTAAAACCTGATTGTTTGTATCCTCCCAAAATTCTTAGGTTCAAATTCTAACCTCCAATATGATGGTTAAGAGACAGGGCCTTTGGGAAGTAATTAGTTCACAAGGATGGAGCCCTCATTATGGGATTGGTGTCATTATAAGACACAAGAGAGGTGATCTTTCTCTCCACCATGTGAGGGTACAAGGAGAAAATGGTCATTTCTAAACCGGACAGAGTGCCTTTTACCAAGAACTTGACCATGGTGGCACCTTGATCTGAGACTCCCCAACTCCACAACTGTGACAAATAAATGTTTGTTGTTTAAGCCACCCAGTCTACGGTATTCTGTTACAGCAGTCCAAACTAAGAAGAGAAAGAATTGAAAGTGTAAGCTGGAAGGACCTAGACAGTAAGACATAAAGATTCTATGGTAAATTAGCAGAAAGACCAATGGGACAAGAAGGGAAGGAGCTAATCAAGAAATTCTGATCTAGTAAATAAAGAACTAACTAGATTAGGACTCATGAGACCAGATCACAGTTCTCCCATTAAAAAAAGAAGCCATTTATTCTTCACTATCTCAATCTTTTTTAATTTGTGCTCATTTCTGAGGATTTTGATAACAAAATTAAAATGCACATAAGAAAATTAAAAGTAGGCAAATTCATGGCAAAACTAATAATGCAGGGCGCCTGGGTGGCTCAGTTGGTTAAGCGACTGTCTTTGGCTCAGGTCATGATCCTGGAGTCCCGGGATCGAGTCCCACATCGGGCTCCTGGCTCAGCGGGGAGTCTGCTTCTCCCTCTGACCCTCCCCCTCTCATGTGCTCTCTCTCTCTCTCTCATTCTCTCTCCCTCAAATAAATAAAATCTTTTAAAAAAAATAAAAACAAATAATGCAAAAATCTAAATAATTTAATTGTTATATATTTATAAGCAAAGTAAGCTTTCGATGCCAGCTTCTGCCAGCTTCTTGTGCATACTACAATTCTTTTTTAAGTAGGCTCCACGCCCAGTACAGAGCCCAACTAGGGGTTTGAACTCACAACCCTGAGATCAAGACCTGAGCTTATACCAAGAGTCAGATTCTTAACCAACTGAGCCACCCAGGCACCCCTGCATACTACAATTCCAACAAGAATTTATCAATGGCAACAGTAATTATCATACTCTACCTTTGCAGTCAGGAGTAGAGCTAAAAGAAGGGTTCCTATTACTAACAAAAATATGATGAAAATGCTTATTATTTTGTCTAACATCTTCTCCAACCAGATGATCATCTGCACAGAAACAAAAAAGAGAATTACTTATCTTTCAAGCACAACTTAATAAAAATTCATACATATTCAAATATTATTAAGACAAAATAGGATAGTCAGCATTGCAAATCAAACTGTGGCATAATGATTAAAGCTGTAAGCAACTTCAGAAAATTAACTAATAGCATTAATTACTGTTGTTATATAAAAAGAGTTTATTAACTAATGATGTAATGTATGGTGATTAACATAACATAATAATAAAAAAATAAATTAAAAGAGTTTATTATTGTCCTATCTAAGAAAAGGCAATTTGAACATAATCCATATTTATGTTTGAATTCTCATACAGTGGTATATTTATATTTCAAATTGTAATTTGTAATTGGCAAATATTCTAAACAACATAAAATATTTAAATGAAATAATGATAATACATCAGCTGACCTCAAATCTCATGAAATTTTACTGTCCAATTAGCAAATATAGATAGCTTTACAAAAAATATGCCTCTTGGGCGCCTGGGTGGCTCAGTTGGCTAAGCGACTGCCTTCGGCTCAGGTCATGATCCTGGAGTCCCGGGATCGAGTCCCACATCGGACTCCCTCAGCGGGGAGTCTGCTTCTCCCTCTGACCCTCCCCCCTCTCATGCTCTCTCTGTCTCATTCTCTCTCTCAAATAAATAAATAAAATCTTTAAAAAAAAAAATATGCCTCTTACAAAACAGGTATGCTCTAAATTATAGATAAATTAGGAGCAAATTAAAATAGGAATTACATTCAAAATATTTTTTCCCTTTGATGCCACTAGGGTTACAAAAACAGTAATAATAAAAATCTAATGTTAAGGTAATGATAAATATCAATTTCAGAATACTACCCGGGGGGGGGGGTCAGCAGGTAGATGCACAATTAGGAGGGGTACAAAATGGGCTTTAATTACATAGGTAATGTTTTATCAAGCTGGAGGATAGACTTACTGATGTTCTTTACATCTTTTTTATTTGAAATATTTCTTAACAAAATACTTTTTAAAATTTGATATTCCACTTGAAATTTCCATTCTTTTGAAAACATAAGCTTTAGGACAAATTGACTGTAAATAAAGAATAATCATTATTGTAATGGTTATTCCTTAATCAATAATTAAAATTATGCTCTTCCTAAATGCTACTTGACATTCCATTTTGAGTGTAACTTCTCTCATCTTTCACAATCACAAATAATCCTACATTTAAAAAAATGTTTGTTTGGGCGCCTGGGTGGCTCAGTTGGTTAAGCGACTGCCTTCGGCTCAGGTCATGATCCTGGAGTCCCAGGATCGAGTCCCGCATCGGGCTCCCTGCTCAGCAGGGAGTCTGCTTCTCCCTCTGACCCTCCTCCCTCTCATGCTCTCTGTCTCTCATTGTCTCTCTTGCAAATAAATTTAAAAATTCTTAAAAAAAAAAAAATGTTTGTTTTCAGAATATATAATTCTGACAGATTTCTAGAATTTCTGCCATGCAAAGCTACATTTAACATTTCAAAAATAAAATCAATTAGATGACTGCTGAAATACCACATTGCACCCCTCAACCCCTACATAAGCTACAGCATTGCTGAATAAGTTAGCCTTAATTTAAATCTGAATTATGCTCTCCAGTGAGTTAAACAAACAAGAGCAAACGGTGGTTAAAAATAAAACATGACTTCTAAAACATTTTCCAATCCATGCTAAAAGCTTGCATCCCTTTATCTTTCATGAAAGATACTATCACTAAAAGATCAATGCAGTGAGCTCAAAGATAAAAAGTTCATCTTTTATCTTGACAATTACAGCTTCAAACAGAAGAGTTAATTTTCAGTGCATGCTACCAAAGCATCAAAGACAATGCAGAGATTAAAAAGAGTAGTATCAAGTTTTTAAGATATGGAAGGTCAGATGTCGTATTTTGAATGTACATTCTAAAATCAATGAAACTGAAAAGTTTCACAATTAGAAATCAGCTCTACACAGAGTTCTTGAGACAGTTTCCTGAGGAAAGAGCTAGGGTTGTATTATTCTTCTTTGTAGTTCCCAAGCCTGACAGTGCACGGCACATGGTGAAAGCTCAAATATATATCTGAACAGGCAAACATAAATAACTTCAGAATTAAGACCAGATCTGTATTCACAAATTACAATTTCTAAAAATAACTTGGGAGCCCCAATTTTTTGAAAAATGTGTATTCTGAAATATGTTTTTTAAATGTAAATGATGATTTAGAAAGTACAACTAAATTTAAGACCAGGTATTTCTAACATATAAAACATGGAATTCACAAACACATTATGAATATCAATATTACAAAATCAAGCTTTATGTTTTTAAACCACGGTAGAATTTTCCTACCAGAAGCCATATACCTAGGGATTGGAAAAAATCCACACTAAGAGTCACCTAAATAAAAATTTATATTCAGGGCTAACAGTGAGGGTTAGAGGTTTCATTCAAAATTTAAAATAAATAAAACCACTTAAGATGCTCAATATATAAACTAAAAAAGATGGGAGGGGAATCTATTCACATTATACATGGCTAAGGTACAGTGAAAAAACAGGACAAAAAGGGAGACAGAGAGAGAAAGAGTGGGAAAGAGAGACCAGGAAAGACTTATTAAAGAATAAAGGGAGATTTTTTTTTTTTTTAAAGGTCAAAACAGGAGAAAAAAATGTGTGGCTGGGGGCAACTGGTGCATAGAACCAAGGACCAATCAATAAAGAGGAAATAACGAAGTGGACAGAAAACTTAAATGGAGGATAAGAACCCCAAGAAAGAGTGAATGGAACAAGACTCTCAAGGAAGCAGAAACTCGGACATCAAAAGAGAAACACAGGGGTGCCTGGCTGGCTCAGTCAGTTAAGCATCTGCCTTCAGCTCAGGCCACAATCCCGGGGTGCTGGGATCAAGCTCTGCTTTGGGCTCTCTGCTCAGCAGGGGAGTGCGCTTCTTCCTCTGCCCCTGCTTGTGCTCTCTCTCTCTCTCACTCACTCTCTCTCTCAAATGCATGAAATCTTAAAAAAAAAAAAAGAAAAGAAGAGAAACATGGACAAAAGAAGCAATGGAGAAGCAGAAGGGAATGGAGGACAGAATTCCTAAAGAAATGCCAGAGGCACTGTCCAAAGAGACAGACCCTGTGCTGTACTCAGCTTCGGGCAGCAGGATCCACACCACCTGTCATCACTGCCATCAGCTGTCATTAATGCCTGCCTGTAGAAATCACACTGTCCCTGGTGATCTCCCCAGCCTTCTACGCTCTGAGAAATTATCTTAGTTATTAAACTTTATTTTCTTAAAGGGGAAGGGGAGTAATTTTAAAATGACATTCTGAAATGTTTCCAGTGTGAATGAAGGGCATGCATTTTTTAAAATTTAGAGAGGTCAGTAAATGTATGGTTATACTGCAAGACTTTGAAACTTCTAAACTGGCTGGAGGGTATTATGTTGAGCAAAATAAGTCAAACAGAGAAAGACATGTATCATATGACCTCACTGATATGAGGAATTCTTAATTGCAGGAAACAAACTGAGGGTTGCTGGAGTGGGGGGTGGGGTGGGAGGGATGGGGTGACTGGGTGATAGACACTGGGGAGGGTATGTGCTCTAGTAAGCGCTGTGAATTGTGCAAGACTGTTGAATCTCAGATCTGTACCTCTGAAACAAATAATGCAATATATGTTAAGAAAAAAAAAGAAGAAGAAGATAGCAGGAGGGGAAGAATGAAGGGGGGGAAATCGGAGGGGTAGATGAACCATGAGAGACGATGGACTCTGAAAAACAAACGGAGGGTTCTAGAGGGGAAGGGGGTGGGAGGATGGGGTAGCCTGGTGATGGGTATTGAGGAGGGCACGTTCTGCATGGAGCACTGGGTGTTATGCACAAACAATGAATCATGGAACACTACATCTAAAACTAATGATGTAATGTACGGGGATTAACATAAGAATAAAAAAATTAAAAAAAAAAAAAAGTAAGTGATCGTTCCACTACTGAGTTTTCTATTTCATTATTCTGGGCCTTTCATTTTGCTTTGTTTTTTGAACCAAATTCTAGTTGAGTCTTAGTGCACATAACCAACACTAAAAAATAAAACAAGCCTTGAGAAATAGGTTATGTCTCAATTAACCACAGATATGTTCTCTCTCACCCTCCCTTTCCTTGAATTAGTTTCCTAGTTCACTCCACTTGAACCTGAAAAACCAAATACCCAATACTGTAAATTTTCTGACCTTGGATGTAATGTAATAAAACAGACCTCAACTTATTTATGTGCTTTCCTAGAACATACAGTCCCAGAACTTACAGCAGCACTCCTGCTCTCCACCAATGCTTTACCTGTGCTATACGGAATCATCAAAGAAAGGAAACCGTCACTTGATCTCTTAGGAATCTTTTAAAACTGAGTCACAACTGGTTAGCTATGAATTAGGCTCCTAAATTAGGTGATCTAACTCATGTAGTCACCTAAGGTTAAATCAAATTGCACCTAATGACTTTAGCTCTCCTTTCTCTCATCCCTTGAGGACAATTTCATTTCAATATACACAAGCTGGAGCAGTATATAAAACCACCTCTTCTGATCAAAATAAGAAAATGTGACTTTTGTTTGCAGCACTATCATTTGCCAAGGATTGAACTCATTTACTCATTAGTTTTGCAGGGAATGGAGGTACAGACAACAGCATGTACGTTGGTGGGAGCGAGGGAGTGCCCGGTAAGTGTATGTGTGTATGTATGTATGTATGTATTTTACACACTGTTTATTTTCAATCCAAAGTTCAGAAGTTTAAGGCACTGTCAAGTCCCCTCTTTCTTCTTCTTCAAAAGAAAGAAGAAAACCCTAAACTCTAACCCAAATGTGTCACCTTGGTCTATTTCTAAGAAGTACCACATTCTTAAGGTCTGCTATATCTCCACTGACAATTTTAGAGTTTTGTTGTGCCTAAACACAATACACATAAATGTCATCTCCTGCTATCTGTCTCAGGGATTTGCTGAATTTAAGTCTAGAACTACTATATGTGGGCTACATGTCACAAGTACAGCACTCCTAATTTATCTGGATTATCCTTTATCGAAGTTATTAAAAATGTACCTATTTCATGCAAATCATGTGAAGCATTCACCATACATACAACCTCATACCTTGAGAAATACGAGGTCACAGGCCATGACCACCATCTTTTTTAAGTTAAAAATGAAATTCTAGAATAGTTGCTATTAAAAAAAAAAAAAAAGATACTATATAAAATTACCAGCCAAGTAAATCGAGTATTTCACAAATTTATCTTTTTAAAAAACTTCTGTGTCATTTATAAAATAAGTAGCAATAAAAAGTTCTCTTTCTGGGGCGCCTGGGTGGCTCAGTCGGTTAAGCATCTGCCTTTGGCTCAGGTCTTGATCCCGGGGTCCTGGGATCCAGCCCGGCATCTGGTTTCCTGCTCAAAAGGGAGCCTGCTTCTCCCTCTCTCTCTGCCTCTCCCCACCGCTCGTGCTCTCTTTCTCTCAAATAAATAAATAAAATCTTAAAAAAAAAAAAAGTTCTCTTTCCTTTTCGGTAACTATTGCCTAATGTGCTCTCACACATCAAAGAAGACTAAAGTAGGGCTACATTAGAGCTGAAAAGGAACGTCACTCACTCACTGTGGACAGAAGGACTCCAAGACAGAACTTCTTACACACACCTGGGCAAGGAGATAGTAACCATATATCCTAAATATATAGCTTTGGGTGTTTAGCAAATTGTACTGTGATAGTACCAACATTTCACGACCTTCCATAGCTTATTAATTTGAACTTTAAAAGCAAAAACTAATTTTGACATATGGACAGAAACAGAATGAGAATGGAGATACAGGGGGAAGTTACAGAATTCAATAGTAAAAACCAACATCCATGTGTTCATTTACCTTCTTATTTAGCCAGTGCCAGAGCTTGAGGATAGGGGGTAAGGTAAGAAAGAGAAGATAAGAACAGTGGAATATCATTAGAGAATGCAATAATAGTAATGAAAGAAAAGAAAGTCACTGAGAGTGTGAGGAGGAAATAATCCCAGACCAAAAAAACAAAACAAAAACTAGAAAAATAATTGTAATGCATTAACAAAGTTTTAAAATCAAGTGAATATAGTATTCGTTTAAGATATACAATGACTGAAATAACCACAAGCTTTGTGGGCAATTCAACAATTAAAAATACAAAGAATAGCCTGAATACTTATCAGCTTAAACAGTCACACCAAATTCCAAAGATCAGAATAATAACTAAGATTCTTTCACATATCATGTACCAAAAGGATTTTTAATTAATGTTCATATACTATGTGTTCACTGAACTTTGTGGTTGTAGCTTTATAGTATTGGTTATTTCACATTTTTTTAAACAGTAAAACACATCAGAGCTCATTTGGAACAATGAACACCTGGCCAAAGAGCAGACACATCCAAGATTGTTAATATTTGGTGTATTTCCTTCCATCTCAATTTTTCTGGCACACATCCTTCTACTTTATGTAACATCCTTTCTTTCACACTAAGATTACCTCATCTAAACACCTCACAATATTTAGCACTATAATAACTAATGCTAGTTAGTGGACACATGATATAAAACTTGTTAAACATAGGACTTAAGGCATTATTAGTGATATAAAAAGTATAAAAGCTAAAAAGCAGAATTTTATCAGAGTAACTGTTAAATGCTCTTTGCAGAGTTTTTTACTAAAAGTACACTCAATGCACGTTTAAAACTATACTTCAAACAATCTCCTGTAGGGAATATTTTCAAAAACAGTAGTCTAATCAATCGAAATTTAACAGAAACATGAAAAACAGATTTATTCCCCAAAGCAGCAGCCCATATATATTATATTAGATAAAATATAATTATGGCATCAATTATCACTAGACACTCAGTTTGCAATAGACATTTATTCTGATATGTTTTATTATTATAGCCCAAAATGCTAGTTTTATTCATTTTACTTTACCCTTAAGAAGAACAAATTGGCATACAAATTTGAATAAAAAAATGACAAATTTTGACAAGGCTACTCCATCACAAATACTTTTGATACCCCCGGAACTTCAACTGACACATCTATAGAGTTGTCCTAAGTGAAGGGTTCCAAATACAAGTCCGTGGGATTCTGAAAACAAGATTTAGTGTCCATCCCTTCTGATAGTGGTAAGGCTGTCAGAAATTAACTGAAATAAGACTCGCCCCCTTTAAACAGTCTGAAGGACTAAATCTGCTCTAGTAAGACAAAGCTGCACCCTATACCAGGAAGATGTGATAAATATGTTAAAATTTGTGGGAAGTCTTAGACTTCTTATTTAAAAAGTTGAAAAAAGTAAGAATACAAATAGGCAAATCACAAAATAAAAATATAAATAGCCAATAAGCAAACTCTATTTTTTAAAATTTCAAATTAAAACCACACTGAGATACTTCTTTTTATTAAACTGAAAAGGACATTTTGTTACACTATAACATCTAGTATTAGCAAGAGCTCAGGAAATGGGCACTGCCTTATGTTACATTGATGGTAATTAAAACTGGCAAGCTTTCTGGAAGACGAAAGACTGACTCCTGGTTTCGGCTCAGATCATGATCTCACGGTTGCAGGATCGAAACCCACGTTGGGCTCTGTGCTCAGTGCGGAGTCTGCTTCAAATTCTCTCTACCTCTCCCTCTCACTCACTCTCTCTCAATAAATTAAAATCTTAAAAAAAACAAAAACAAAAACAGAAAAACATATCCCCCTGCACCTCTGTTGCCCAGGAGATGTTACCATGGCTTTAGAAGATTTCTTTCCTTCCACCTCACGTGAACTCCAGTTATTCTTCTCATCTCTATCTATGCTGGTTTCATCTACCAGTATTAGTGACTTCACCTAACCTGAAGTCATGGACAGACCTGCTCAGGGAAACAGTTACTAGGCTCTGTGAGGAGGCCCGGCTCACACAGCACAGCACCGACAAAGACCCCGACTGGGTCTCGCCGGACTCTCCAGCCTCGCTTCTGCATATATCCCACCATGCCTGTTTCCTTGGTGCTCCCTAAGAAGTCAGGCTGCGGCGGTCTCTATCTACCTCTGCCCTGCTCCGTCCACCTGTTCCTCCTGCCCTGTCACCTAAGAAACTCCTACTTGCGCTTCAAAATTTGCTGCGGCACCACCTCTTCTGCAAAACCTCCCCTCTCCCACTGCCTCGCCAATAGTGAGTCCTTTCTTGCTCAGTACTAACACTGTACCCACTGCCTCGCCAACAGTGAGTCCTTTCTTGCTCAGTACTAACACTGTACCCACTGCCTCGCCAACAGTGAGTCCTTTCTTGCTCAGTACTAACACTGTACTCTGTACATACTTTCCTCCACAAATTAAAACCACAGCTAACACACAGAGCTTATTATGAATCAGGCTCCAATCTAGGAACTGTACGTCTATTAACTCATTTAACCCCCACAGCCGTTCTCCAAGACGCATGCTATTATATTTATTGTATTGGTAAGGAAAACAAGGCATAGAAAGGTTAAGAAATTCATCCAAGTTCACATAGCTAGTAAACAGCAGAACTGGGATCAGGGTTCATGCTCCTAACCACTGCATCTAAATTTTAATGGACTGCTGTCTCTCCACTGAACAGAGCTTCTGCATCTAGTTTTCTGTGAGTCAGTGGATTTTCCTGAGGACTTAGCCCATTATCTGACATGTGGGAATTACTCCAGAAATACTGCACTGAGGCAGCATTACCTGGCAATATAATTTTATGCAAGTCACATAGCCCCTCTAGACTTCAATTTGGTCCTTATAAAATGAGGGAGTTGAACAGGTGCTCCATAACATCCTTTTCTCCCATTTTTAAGAGGGAAAACTACTTACACAATACTGACTCAAACTAAATCTATCCTACCCTTACAGAAGCCATAATTCTAAACTTTAAATTTCATCACAGATGTAGACATGAAACGTGTTATTGACAATCATAGTATGAATACCAAATACCATGACATGGAATATATGCATACATAAACTCCATTAAAACAGCCCAAGTCTTAAAATACAATACCTTGCTATCAACTTTTAACAAGAATTTTCCAAGCCCAACAACTGGCCATGGGGCGAGAGCCTCCTGCCGCTCCCTGAGGAAGTGCTCCACGGCCTGCCACCACACGAGGCAGCGTTTCTCCAGGAAGTCCACCACTCCAAAGTGAATAACAAGCTTTTTGAGGATCCAAACTAGAAGGAACGAATGCATATAAAACCAAAACATAGATTACAAAGTCAGAACGTGAAAAGGTCCTTTAATTTCATGTGACCTTTCTAAAACAGTGAAGCTAATATTAAATAAAAATCAATTAAGAAAAAAAAGGCAAGGGGAGAAATGAAAAGTTCATGGTATTCCAAACTGACAGAATTAGGACAAATAACTTTTTACACAATCCCCACCTGCCCATATACTACCTTCGCTGTGAAGTCCGAATCCCTGAAGGAGCCAGGGATTATTTCATAGACCGTATAAACATAAGATATTCTGATCATGAAGATTTCAGTGACTACAATCCTGGCCCCTCACACCTTACCCTTCCGGGATGAAGAATCCTAACCCCTGACATGGCCCAATTCCCTTGGCTATTACAGATGCTCTTGCCAAATGCTATTCTTCTCCTTGTATGTTTAACGTCAGTGGCCAGAAAAGTATCAGGTATTCCATCTGCATCATGATTTTGTACCCCTGGTCTTCCTATTTCTCCACTTGATGCTGCTCTGTACATCCGAATCTCTGAGCAGGCTTCAGTAGAGAAGTAGAGCAGGGACAAGCAGGGTTGTTACAAATGGTCCCTGAGGCCACACAGGGCACAGCTTCTGCAGAGACCACTCACAGAGCACAATATGTATGTACCCTCTGCACTGGGCAGCGAGGTCACCCTGCAAGCAGGGGGTGAGCTTCTTATTAAAGGCCACCTAAGAAGGTGGTGGGGCCAGAAGGAAGTGCTATTTATCTGTGGGGGTGCCTTGAAGTCTGGACCCTGGATAACTGATCCCAACTACTATAATTTCCCTAATTCCAAGGATTTCTGTGTCCTTACCCCTGGCCATACAATCTAATGGTTCACAGTTTACTCTTTTGAACCATGAGCTCAGTGTTACATATCAGCTCAACAATTCCATCATTAACATTTTTAAATCTCTAGAGAGGTCCTAGGAAAGCGCCTATGGTCTCTAGAATAAGCCCAGAGTAATTACAGGCTGTAGAAAATGTTCTGGGGGCCAACTGCTCAAAGCCTGCTCTCCCAAGCCATGTCAAATTATTATGATGGCCTGAAGGTCAAGAAATGACTAGGATAAATGTTAACTCCTGCTAACAAATTTTAAACAGAAGGGGGTTCCAACAGCACCTGACACAATTTGGCAGTATAAAATAAATCATTTGGCAAAACCAAAAATGTATGGAACAATCCAGAAAGAGCAATTTAAACTATTTCACTAAGCATTTCTATAAATTCCTTAACAGAAAGCATGGCTATGGTATGTACTTTGTGACTAGCTCCAACTGCCAAACAGAAGTTCTGTTTGAGGATGCAAGAAGCACATACAAACTTCGACCTCATATTCTATGTTCCCTAAGGACAGGCACTATACAGTGTTCTGGTCCTAACAAATCTTTTATTTTTTTTAAACAAGGTAACTATTTCATTAACTGTCCAAGTTAATGAGAATCACAAGTTTTAAAACTAAGGATCTAGAAGGTAAATGGTCCAATGAGTTTAGATTTTTAAACCATGGTGGAAAACAGGCTTCCAAAAAGGAAATCATGTTTAAATCAATAATGAAAAGCTTTGATAAAGAAAAGACTAATCAAATTTAGGAGGTATCTGGATGGCAGGACCCTGAGCATCAACTGAGGACTTAATAAATTTGGCAAAGGGGAGCACCTGTGTGGCTCAGGTCCTGATCTCAGGGTCCTGGGATCAAGCCCCGCACAAGGCTCCCTGCTCAGCGGGGAGTCTGCTTCTCCCTATGCCCCTCCCCCCTTGTTTGTGCTCTCATGCACGCGTTCTCTCGCTCAAATAAATAAAATCTTTTAAAAAGTAAATAAATAGGGGCACCTGGGTGGCTCAGTCATTAAGCGTCTGCCTTTGGCTCAGGTCATGATCTCAGGGTCCTGGGATCGAGCCCCGCATCGGGCTCCCTGCTCGGCGGGAAGCCTGCTTCTCCCTCTCCCTCTCCCACTCCCCCTGCTTGTGATCCCTCTCTCATTGTGTCTCTCTGTCAAATAAATAAATAAAATCTTTAAAAAAAAAAAAGTAAATAAATAAATAAATTTAACAAAGGTTCTGATTGCAGTAAGAGGTTAAGCCTAAACAATCAGGAAAGCATGAAATAAAAGACTCTTCTAAAATTCACCTGAACTACTTACTTTTCCATTCTCAGAAGAAGCTTTAAATATACAACTGTTTTATCTTAAAAGAGAGTAATATTACCTCAAATATTAAAATCCAAAATTTATGGGCGCCTGGGTGGCTCAGTTGGTTGAGCGACTGCCTTCGGCTCAGGTCATGATCCTTGAGTCCCGGGATCGAATCCCACATCGGGCTCCCTGCTCGGCAGGGGGTCTGCTTCTCCCTCTGACCCTCCCCCCTCTTATGTGCTCTCTCTCATTCTCTCTCTCTCAAATAAATAAATAAATCTTTAAAAAAAAAAAAAAATCCAAAATTTAAAGAAAAAGAAGGCTTCCAAGACCAGACCATAGGGACCGATTACCTGCAATAGGCACTGGAAGCAACTGTATAATCCACAGATTCAACCAGAGCTGGACTCCAATAATGGCCCACACGAGGGACACGAAGTAGATGTCGCTGGTCTTCTTCTTCCTGACAAACGTTCCCATTTCAGGCCTTTGTCTGCCCAGAGTGGGTGAAGGGGAGGAAGGTGAAGGAGAGGAGGACAGCGCTGCAGGGGGCTCTCCTCTGTCCATGGTTTCTGAAAAGGGGGGTAAAATCACCACCATATTAGTCCACATTAGTTAGCAGTCCTACGGCGCAATTCACTAAGCTACTCTACTGTAAGCCTTCAAAATGGACTCTGGCAGAACGATTACACTGGGTTAAAAAAGAAACAAGGATCTGGATGTGTGTTTGCATATGCACTGAAAAACGTGTAGAGAATTACACTACTGACCGTATTTAAATCAAGGGAAATTGAGGGGCGCCTGGGTGGCTCAGTCGTTAAGCGTCTGCCTTCGGCTCAGGTCATGATCCCAGGGTCCTGGGATCGAGCCCTGCATCGGGCTCCCTGCTCGGCGGGAAGCCTGCTTCTCCCTCTCCCTCTCCCACTCCCCCTGCTTGTGTTCCTGCTCTCACTCTCGCTCTGTCAAATAAATAAATAAAATCTTTAAAAAAAAAAAAAAAATCTAGAGAAATTGAGTTCGTTGGGGGGTAGAGCTGGGTATGGTGAGTTTTTCACATTTTACTGTATACATTTCATACTGTTCCAAGTTTTATATATATGTAATTTAAACAAAAATTATGACAAAATAGCTGAGAATTATAATTACCCCATGAAAACTCCTCAAACTGTATAAAGCAACAAATATTAAGATACAGAATTCCTAGATCTAAAAATGTCACCTCTTTTAATATAATTTTATTAGATATATATGTATTTCTGATACAACACGGCTTTTCAGTGTCATTTCACCTAAAATGGAGCCAACTGCTCTTATAAAAACAAACCCAGGGCTTTGAAACAGGTCGTTCCCTTAGAATAAGAAATAAAACAACGACAGATTGCTGGGGGTGAGGAATTTTCAAATAAAGGAGACCATACCGAATGAGTTCACATAAAGTACTGTTTTCTAACAATGCAACTACCAAGTTTTACTATAGGGTTATATTATTTCTATTTCCTGGTTTTACCAAAACATACCATATACCTCAGAAATCATATAAGTCTTAAAGCAATATTATTCAGTACATGCCATGATGATGAAAATGAGTAACACCCTACAACTTGCATTTTGCCTTCCATTAAAAAAGCTAATGACAAAAGGATATTATATTTCATAAAGTCTCAAAAATAAAGGAAAGAAACAAGAACCCCTATACTGTCCCATAGTTTTTACATAGTTTTATGTAGTTATATCGTGTTCCACTTACCCTGTCGCACTTTCTTCCTTCAGTTGAATGTCACCTCCAGGAGAGCTAAGACCTTGTCTGTCTTGTTCTCCCTCCGCTGAACAGCACACAGAATAGTACCTGACATACAGTGGGTGCTCCCTAAATACTGTTGAAAGACAACCTTCCCTCCCATTTCATAATGTTCATAAGGAACTACACAGTAGCCCTCTGAGTGCTGTATTATAATGTCCTTAGTGCCTCTCCTAATGTTAAATGTTTATCTGTGAGTAAACTGTTACTACTGACACACTAGAACACTGTAAGTCGGCCCATCTCACCAGAACTAACATTCCACCCTGAGGTCTGGGGCTAAAGCCCAAACTAGTTATAATACGCTTCTGTTTGACTCTGCTCTTTAAGAATCTTTCTAATTTGGAAACTGCATGTTGGTGGGTGTGGTAGATACTTAGAAGAAGAGTAAGTTCATCACCAAAACATCATCCCCTCCTTCATTCTGAAAACATGATTCAATGTGAAATAAAAATGTGTTTTCCTACCACTCCAAATGACTTTTCTTAGCTGATCCCTCCTTTTAAGAGTTTTCTAAAGTCAGTGGTTCAGGAAGAGCTCACCAAAAATATTCTGTAACTGCAAATCCCCTGGCTCTAGTAGACCGCTTGGCACAGAGATGGCCCTTTCCATTCCTAAACCCTGTGTGAGGACAGTGTGACTTTAAAGCTGATGTAAATCTACCAGGTGGATCTCTTAGGAGCATGGTATCCAGAACAACCAAACAGCCCACTTTAGGGGAAACAGTTAATATAGCAACAGCATGAGGCATGCAAAGCAAACTTTGAGAAGTAAAGCAAGAAATGCCAGAGAAATGGATGACTGTAAGAGAGAGAAAAAAAAAAAAAAAGTTGGGTCAACAACAAAAGCAAAATGTAACGAGAACAAATGTAAAGACAGCAAAATAGATCAATGGAGAAGAACTGACAGCTATAGAAGTGGAAAATAAGGAAAGGACTGAGTGGGAAAAAATATGGAAAAGGTACACAGGGCACTAAGAAAAAAAAATAAAATGAAAGGAAAGTGAGAAGGAATAACAAAAGAAAGATAAGAAAAGCTTTTTTTTAAAAAAAAGGGAAAAGATAAAGATTCAAGATAAGAAACATAAAAAGGTAAATAATTAAAAGCATGAAAAAAGTGATTATGTGAGAACAAAGATGAGAGGAGGAAAAAGTGTAAAAAGAGAAATCAGAGGAAAAGGAAGGACCAGTAAATTACATTCTGTGATGCTCATGTCCTTAAGTTTATCCTTTATAAAGCGTCTTTCATTTTCAGAATGATTTTGAAAACATTCCTTCGTAAGGTCAGTTACCTGCAGGGTGGGCGGAGGGCGGGTCCTCAGGGTTTGATTCGTACCCTGTGATGGAGATGGCCAAGGTTGCCAGAGTAGAAGCTGCCATGGAAATAACCTGCCCTGGTAACTCTGCTCCTGTAAAACAAGTATGTGTTCTTACAACTTTTTAAAGCAAAGTGGGAAACAACTGTTACAAGCGGAAATATAGTCCTAAGATTTCAAAAGCAATAAAACAAAATGGTTATTAACTGATCCACTGGACCAAGGGTTCTTTACCAAGGGAGAATGCTTAAGAATCAATAGGAAAGTCTGCTAAAAATCTGGCTCCTGGACTCTGCATATCAGTCTCCCTTAGGAACTTCACACTGGTGCATGCAGCTCAGAGTGGAGATCTAAATGTGGAGTCCTGCTTTTTTACTTTTTAACTTCACAACTTAATGTAAATGCACATCTCTGCTGAAAAACACTGCCACACCAAGTCTGTGAGTTTCCTGAATGCAGACTGTCTTACTCTCCTTTGCATTACTAGCTCCCAGTACTGTACGGAACAGCCAACACTCAGTGCCCTCGATAAGAACATTCCATGAATGAATAGGCAAACATATGGGTACAATGCAAAACCATATAGCTCCATAAGGTGCATAACTCAGCACAGGCAAAATCCACCACTGAGAGTCTAAAATACATTACTCTGTTTCATGTTATATGTTCCCATGTTAAGTTCCTAAAAGGTAGTACACCAAGCTTAATCATTTGCACTAAACTCAAATAAAACACTTACCAATGAGGTCTGTCTGTAATGGTCAGCCCTTAATCTGCTATGGCAGACAACACAGACTAGCTCACCCAGTGCCAGGTTCTAGCATGCTTTCCTCCTCCAAGGGACTGGAAAGCTACAGACTATACTCCTTAGATTCCCTTGCAGCTAAGGTCCCATGTATAAGGCAGTTTCTACCAAACAGGCACACCTGTACAAGACCCAGAAGACCAAAGTGGGACTGACTGTTATTTGGGCACTCGAGTGTCAAACAGTCATGGTTTTTCTGCAGGAACTTACTTAGCAGAAGTTCTAAAAGTTCTGCTATCTGATCTCTAACTTTGTGGCATTTTGCTCAAATAGTCCTTTGGTGTCACTGAGCACTTTTTCTGGTTATACTGCTTCTGCCTCTGTCAGATCCAAGCTTAATTGTCTGGTCTTCCCCAAAATTCTATATGCTAACCAATATCTCTTTCTATTCTAGCTAGTGTGGATTCTACTGTCCACAACTAAGAACATTAACACTCACCAAATCATACACCCATACTCATAGAGATGGGACCTCACTTTTGGTAGGCCAATATACAATGTAACAACAGAGAATTCTGCCAAACCAATGAAAATAGCTTTGACCATTCAGAAAGCCAATGAATTTCAGCTCCAAATGAATTCCACCTACTCAACAAATCCAAGGCTGGCCATGTCCCAGAGACAAGTAGTCCAGGCCCTGAAATGGCTCACCGGTAGACCGAACCATCAGGATCAAGAGCATTCATCTTACTCAACCATATCCTATTCTTCCTCTAATAAATGCCTAACAGAGGTATGTTTTTAGACAATCCAAGAGAAATTCAAACTCATGATCTGGGAAGAGAACAACTGGGACCTATTCTTCTGGCCTAAGTATGTAAGGTGTTTCCTACACGCCAATAAGGGAACAGGTTGAGAGGGAAAGACGCTGTCGGGGCGCCTGGGTGGCTCAGGCATTAAGCGCCTGCCTTCAGCTAAGGTCATGATCTCAGGGTCCTGGGATCGAGCCCCACATCGGGCTCCCTGCTCGGCGGAAAGCCTGCTTCTCCCTCTCCCACTCCCCCTGCTTATGTTCCCTCCCTCGCTGTCTCTCTCTCTATCAAATAAATAAATAAAATCTTAAAAAAAAAAAAAGAAAGAAAGAAAGACACTGTCTTTCATGCCTCACATGTTCTCATCACTCACTGTATTGAATGCTAGGGATAAAGACACAGACTCTACCCCCATGGAGTTTAGTGGAAGAGACAGATACGAATTAAAGAACCACATGGAAAAAAAAAATTCTTATCATACTTAGGGAATAATTTGTTAATTCACCTTAAAGAAAAAAAAAAAAAAAGAGGGGCACCTGGCTGGCTCACTTGATAGAGCATGTGTGCTACTCTTAATCTTGGGGTTGTGAGTTTGAGCCCCATACTGGGTGTACACATTACTTAAAAATTAAAAATTAAAAAAAAAACAACACACAAATGTGAATGCATACAAACTATAGTGACTGCTATAAGGGAAACATACTATTTTATGAACTCCTAACAGAAAAAATCTGACTTAGTCTGGAGAATCAGGAATAGCTTCTCTTTAAGAAATGAAAATGAAGCTGAGAATCAGACAACAAAAAAAAATAAAAGGCATACAAATTGGCAAAGAAGAAGTCAAACTCTCACTCACAGATGACATGATTCTCTATGTAGAAAACCCAAAGGACTCCACCAAAAAATTGCCAGAACTGATACAGGAAATCAGCAAAGTCACAGGATATAAAATCAATGCACAGAAGTTAGTCGCATTTCTATACACTAACAATGAGGCAGAAGAAAGAGAATTCAAGGAATTGACCCCATTTACAATTGCACCAAAAACCGTAAGATACCTAGGAATACACCTACCCAACGAGGTAAAGGATCTGTACTCTGTATAGAACACTCATGAAAGAAATTGAGGAATACAAAAAGAAATGGAAAAACATTCCATGCCCACGGATTGGAAGAACAAATATTGTTAAAATGTCTATGCTACCCAGAGCAATCTACACATTCAATGCAATCTCTATCAAAATACCATCAACTCTTTTCACAGAGCTGGAACGAAGAACCCTAAAATTTGTATGAAACCAAAAAAGACCCCAAATAGCCAAAGGAATGTTGAAAAAGAAAATCAAAACTGGAGGCATCACAATTCCAGATTTCAAGCTATATTACAAAGCTATAATCATCAAGACAGTATGGTACTGGCACAAAAACAGACACAGAGATCAATGGAACAGAATAGAGAACCCAGAAATGGACCCTCAACTCTATGGTCAACTAATCTTCAACGGAGCAGAAAGGATATCCAATGGAAAAAAGACAGTCTCTTCAACAAATGGTGTTGGGAAAATTGGGACAGCCACATGGAGAAGAATGAAACTGGACCATTTCCTTACACCATACACAAAAATATACTCAAAATGGATGAAAGACCTAAATGTGAGACAAGAATCCATCAAAATCCCAGAGGAGAACATGGGCAGCAACCTTTTTGACCTCGGCTGCAGCAATTTCTTGCTAGACACATCACCAAAGGCAAGGGAAACAAAAGCAAAAATGAACTACTAGGACTTCATCAAGATAAAAAGCTTTTGCACAGCAAAGGAAATAGTTGACAAAACTAAAAGGCAAAAAAAAAAAAAAAGCCTAAAAGGCAATCTATGGAATGGGAGAAGATATTTGCAAATGTCTTATCAGATAAAGGGCTAGTATCCAAAATCTATAAAGAACTTACACCCAGAAAACAAATAATCCAGTCAAGAAATGGGCAGAAGACATGGACATTTCTCCAAAGACAACATACAAATGGCCAACAGACACATGAAAAAATGCTCCACATCACTCAGCATCAGGGAAATGCAAATCAAAACCACAATGAGATACCACCTCACACCAGTCAGAATGGCTCAAATTAACAAGTCAGGAAACGACAGATGTTGGTGAGGATGCGGAGAAAGAAGAACCATCTTACACTGCTGGTGGCAATGCAGACTGGTGCAGCCACTCTGGAAAAGTTAAAAATAGAGCTACTGGGGCGCCTGGGTGGCTCAGTTGGTTAAGCCACTGCCTTCGGCTCAGGTCATGATCCTGGAGTCCCCGGATCGAGTCCTGCATCGGGCTCCCTGCTCAGCAAGGAGCCTGCTTCTCCCTCTAACCCTTCCCCCTCTAATGTTCTCTCTCACTCTCATTCTCGCTCTCTCAAATAAATAAATCTTTAAAAAAAAAAAGAGAGCTACTGTAGGACCCAGCTATTGCATTATTAGGTAGTTACCCAAAGGATACAAACACAGTGATTTGAAGGGGCACATGCACCCCAATGTTTATAGCAGAAATGTCCACAATAGCCAAAATACGGAAAGAGCCCAAATGTCCATCAACAGATGAATGGATAAAGAAGAGGTGGGATATATATATATAGTGTGTGTATACATACACACGCACACACAGAAGAAGATTACTCAGCCATCAAAAAGAATGAAATCTTGCCATTTGCAATGATGTAGACAGAACTAGAGGGTATTATGCTAAGCAAAATAAGTCAGAGAAAGACAAATACATGATTTCACTCATATGTGGAATTTAAGAAACAAAAGAGATGAACACAGGGGAAGGGAAGGAAAAATAAGACAAAAACAGAGAGGGAGACAAACCATAAGAAACTCTTAACCACAGGAAACACGCTGACGGTTGCTAGAGGGGAGATGGGGGAGGGTATCTGGGTGATGGGCATTAAGGAGAGCACTTGATGGAATGAGCATTGGGTGTTATATGCAACTGATGAATCACTAAATTCTACCACTGAAACTAATAATACACTAAGTTAATTAAATTGAATTTAAATTAAAATAAAATAAAATGCCAAAAAAAGAAAAGAAAATGAAGCTGATATACAAAGGATGAGAAGGAATTCATCAAGAGAATGTAAAGAACAGTATTTTGGGCAGAAGGAAGTGAGTAGGAAGGCTGTAAGCGAAGACACTAGCATGTTAAAGATAGTGTAAGAAGGTCAGTGTGTCCGGATCACAGCTAGCAGGAAACCGGTATCTAATAAACCAGGCTGGACATGGTGAGTCAGATGATGCACGTCACAGAAGATCAAAGTAAGTACTTTAGGCTTTATTCTGAAAGGAGTAGGAAAGTAGTGAAGAATTTTAAACAGGGTAATAATATTTCTACTGAAATGTTGAGATAATTGTAGCTTTACATGCAATTTTAAGAAATGAGGACAGAGAGATCTTGTCTACCCTTTACGCAGTTTCCCCTAGTGGTAACATCTTGCAACATTGAGGCACAATACTGTGATCAGGATTATCATCATGGACACAAGATACAGGGCAGGTTCATCACTGCAAGGATCTCTCATGTTGCCCCTTCAGGAGCACACCCAGCCGCCTGGTTTATAAATAAATGAACAGTTTTGAGATATAAAAAGATGACTCTTGCTGTCTGGTCAAGAGCAGATTGGAGGGGACCAAGAATGGGTACAGGGACAGAAGTTAACGGCAATACTACAGGCAAGACATGATGACAGCGTGGTCTGCAGCAGCTAGCAGGGGAGATGTCGGAAAAGTGGCCGCACTGAAGAGGCAGGGAGTAGTCAAAGTGGACCAGACGTGATGATGAACCCATGAAGGAAATGAAAGAGATTAAGGGTCAAAGGTAAGCCCCAAGTTTCCAGATTATGGTTATACAGATAACCACAAGGGAATACCATATTGACAACCATGGAGGGGAAACGGAGGAAGATCTGAACATATTAACATGCTTTTTTAGACTTCCAGACAGAATTTTCAAAAACTGATTACACCGGAGACAAGACAGGACTTAGCTTTCTGTGCACCCAAGAGAGGTTTCTTAGGCTCCACTCGAGAAAGAGGATGGGAATGCCTGATGACTAATGGCCTGGGACAGCACAGCAGAGACAGAAAAAGACCCCCAGTCAGAATGCAAACAAAGTATTCTCCCTTATGTAAGATTAAAGACTAGTCAAGGGTCCTAAATTACTAAACCCGCCTCTTCACAAGTAATTTAATCAAATAGTGACTCATCTTTGAGAGATTCTGAAAAATAAGTCCCTTGTATTAAGTCGCTCCACAGTAATGATGTTACAGCTCCTTAATTATGGATTTTCAGGGTGCCTGGGTGGCTCAGTTGGTTGGGCGACTGCCTTCGGCTCGGGTCGTGGTCCTGGAGTACCGGGATCGAGTCCCATATCAGGCTCCTTGCTCGGCGGGGGGTCTGCTTCTCCCTCTGACCCTCCCCCCTCTCATGTGCTCTCTCTTTCTCATTCTCTCTCTCTCAAATAAATAAATAAAATCTTTAAAAAAAAAAAAATTATGGATTTTCAGTTCAGCTGCAGTTTGACTTATATTTCTCAACTCCCATTAAATCCTCATTCACCAAACAGGTGATAAGAGGCTGAGAGCCAAGTCCCAAGCTCAGTCTGATATTTAGATGATCAGTTATGATTCAGTACATTAGGAGCTAATGTAAACACAAGTGTAGCATATTTGAGGAGCACAGAAAATGGAAACCTAATCCATGCTTGGGAGGTCAGGGAAGGACTTCCAAAGGTGCTACCTGACAAGAATGGTAAAAGATGCCACTCTTTAAATCCATTTAAATATGTTATCCAGATTAAAAAAAAAAAAAAAGACACAGCAAGTCTGTCTTGGAGAGGAAGAGGCTGGTATCTCAGAAGGCAGAGGGAGAAAAGGTTTCCCAAAAGACAAAAAAAGCAGGTGTAAAGACACAAAGGCAAGGAAAAGCAGAGTGTCCTGTTCAAAGAACTCTAAGAAGTCCAATAAGGCCAGGACGTACGGTACAATGAGAAGAGCGAAAAGATGCAAGGATGCAGAGGGAGAACGGAGCATCTCATACTTACTAGGCACCCAGGCAGTACAATCCATGCAACCCAGTGGCTGGGAGCACAGGGGCGGAAACAAGACCGTCCAGGTTCAAATCCCAGGTCTATTCCTTACTAGCTAGACGGCCATGGGCAAGTTACTTAAAATCCTCATGTATGGGACTTATATAAAATCCTATTTCATGTGACATTTAAGTGAAACAATACATATGAAATAATCAGAACAATGCCTGGTATGAAGGGCTTGCCCAATAAATGTTAGCTATTTCAAAACCATTGGCTTTGATAGTATAAACTATGAGCATAAGCCACTAGCACTCCTGTAGTATTTGTCTGTGCTTCTCATCCCCTTTCTACTTCATTGTATAGCCATTTTCCTAGATCTTATGCCCTTAGCCACATTTTTAGATCTCCCCACAGAGTTATGCAAAATATCTTGCATCCAGTAGGCACTGACAGACTCAAGGAAAAGACTAGTAAATTAAACCTTCACAATTATCGCTTAAAGACTCTCCAACTTGCTGATGTCACTAAAATAATGCAGTAAATATTCAGTGAATCATAGTTAAATCAATGAAAACTATGCAATATCATCCTCGTTGATACACAAACAATTCGACAAATTTTTAGAGTGCCTGAAACGTTGCAAAGGAATGAAAAGAGTAGCACACAGGGAAAATCCAGAGTACCTGAAAATTATGGATGTAAGATCTGATGACTGCTCTTATTCATCAAACAGGCACTTTAATGATTTCCGCTTTAGTGAAATCATCACTTGAAAAACCCCAAGGGTTCTGGCAGAAATGATGAACTAAAAACAAAAGAACGCCAGGACAGAGAATCTAGGCAAAGTCACAGTACTCGAAAAGAAACCCCAGCTAAAAATAGGCACACAGACAAGGGCACATAATCTTGGGACCTCAGAACTATAAACCAAACAAGGAAAGAACATCCAAGGTTTCAAGTATCAATCTACCCAGGGACAGGGCCAGCGTCAAGTGGAGGCCCAAATAACAGGGACCTAACACAAGGCCAAACAAGCAGGACACTAACATTAGCAGCCTAGCACCAGGGGATGGAAACTCATGGTCTGGCACGTAAGACACCAATCACATGTTTGGACAGTATCTGTTAACACGGCTAGCGCAACAACGGGCAGAACAGTGTTTCTAATACTCAGAGGATGATACATTTCGAGAACAGTCTAAATAAGGAGATATTCCATCTACTTAGTGCTCATTGACAGCGATAGTGGCAGATGCCAGAAATACATCCAAGGATGCTTACTGGAAGGGGGCTCTACCACAGGCCAAGTAAAATCTCCCAGCATGCAAAGTTCCCTTTGAAGAAGGCTTCTGTTTCCATCAATAATGTGGAAAATATGCCTCCCTCTCAGTGGCTTCTAGTATCACTTCATTATACTACTGGTCAATAGCAAGGGCTTGGATATGGACCAGTAAGAGCTTCTCTAGGCCTCTTTAAATGACTGTGTCAGACCGGGCAGTGACAGATGAGCAGTAAGAAATTTAGTTTATTCCTTTTCTTTTTCCAGTTTGGGCTCAACTGGACCAAACTTGTTCACTCATATTACATGTTACCCCAAAATGATTAAGGCAACTACTAAGCCTTCCCTGCTTAGGTATTTCTGATACCTTCCTAACACCTTCCTAAGGTATTCCCAATACCTTCCCTGCAAGGTATTTCTTTTTTTTTTTTTTTTTTAATTCTTACGTTAATCCCCATACATTACATCATTAGTTCTAGATGAAGTGTTCCATGATTCATTGTTTGTGCATAACACCCAGTGCTCCATGCAGAACGTGCCCTCCTCAATACCCATCACCAGGCTAACCCATCCTCCCACCCCCCTCCCCTCTAGAACCCTGTTTGTTTTTCAGAGTCCATCATCTCTCATGGTTCGTCTACCCCTCCGATTTCCCCCGCTTCATTCTTCCCCTCCCGCTACCTTCTTCTTTTTCTTTTTTTTTTTTCCTTAACATATATCCTGCAAGGTATTTCTGATCATTTATAAACAATCACCAATATTTGGAGGAACAGACCCAACTGTACTTGCCCTTACTTGTCAGACTGGGTGTCCAGGTTATCAAAGGTACATCTGGTGCTTGTTTGCCTAGCTTTTGAAAAAGCACTTCCAAGTGTAAATTTACTCAGAGTAAATGACTTTCTGAGTCTACGTTTCTTCACCTGTAAAATAAGTACCAACAAGGGCACCCAAGTGGCTCAGTCATTAGGCGTCTGCCTTCAGCTCAAGTCATGGCCCCAGGGTCCTGGACCGAGCCCTACATTGGGCTCCCTGCCCAGCGGGAAACCTGCTTCTCCCTCTCCCACTCCCCCTGCTTATGTTCCCTCTCTCACTGTGTCTCTCTCTGTCAAATTAATAAATCAAATAAATAAATAAATAAATAAATAAATAAATAAAATAAAATAAAATAAGTACCAACCCCAATGGATTATTAAGAAAATTAAATAAGATAGCATGTTTAAAGAGCCCAGCAGGGCCTCACTCATGTTGCTATTATTAACAATGTGAGTGTTCTTTCCTCACAAGCCAAGGGCACACCCTGAAGCTGGATTCCAGGTTTCTACCAAATGAGACATGATCCAGGAGGCAGAGAAGCTAGTTCCTGAACTTGTGGTAGGCCAATGGGGCCCACAGGTAAGACTGAGGAGCTCACAACTACAACTGAGTACAAGAGAGATCAGCAGTCACTCCCTTTTCAGGATGACTGATGCTTGTTCAAAGAGCCTGGTAAAGGGGAAGAACACCAGGCTCAGGGTCAAGGACCCTAAGTTTTAAATCTTAGCTCTACCAGTCGCCTGTGGGGGCAAGTTACTTAAACTCTGAAATTAAATGCCTTCATCAGCAAAATGGACATATCTACTTTACAAGGGTTTTTTTGGGGGGGGAGGGGTTGGGGATTATTTATGGATTTAAAAAGTACATTTTAAAAGACAGTACACACTTAACATTTTTTCCCTCCATTATCTTGGGAGTTCCAGAAAATGCCAAGTAAGAGTTCCCAAGGTCTAAGAGAAAACCATTGAGTAAGGCCCCTGGGTTCAGAAGGAACCACTGAAACTAACTCCACGATGATCCACAAGAAGAGTTTTCCAGATCTAGGAACTAAACAGCCTTCATGCTTTGATGCAAAGGATTTATCCTGTGAATCCAGTGAACCATACGCCCTAAAAACTCCTACAACAGCAAGAGTCAAAGCTCAGAAGACACAGAGAAAGATGCCTACACAGTTGACTATCAGACACATCCTCCAGTGGGATAGTGGAAATGATAAGGAATAAATGCACACATTGCCACAGCAGTGCATTTAAGCCTTCCTGGGCCTAAGTATATTAGAGTGACATCTCAGGACAGAACTGACTATAATAAAAGAGAAAGGCTGTCCTGATATGGACTAGATGGGTTGAGTTCTGATGCCTAAAAAACAAGGTTCTAGGGGCAAGAAGACTCAGAAATTTAGGGGAAAAAAATGTTTAAAAGGCTTATTTTATGATGAATATTATCTAGACTAGAAATTTGTAAAAGGACTCTAGATCAAGAATAATCTATTCTGGGGGAGCCCGGGTGGCTCAGTCGGTCGAGTGTCTGACTCTTGGTTTTGGCTCAGGTGATGATCTCATGGTTTTGGGATCTAGCCCCAGGTAGAACTCCGAGCTCAGTGGGGAGTCTGCTTGAGATTCTCTCTCCCTCTCCCTCTGCCCCTCCCTGCACTCTCTCTCTCTCTCTCCAAAATAAATAAATCTTTAAAAAAAAAAAAAAATTCTGAAATAGACTGGAATGAGAGTAAACAAAACAAAACAAAAAACAACATTTCCAAATCTGTTCTCAACATGTATTCTGTGTCCCTGTGATTTCCTTCCTTGTAATAGTCTAGAATACAAATACCAGAAATCTGGCTGGCATGCCAACACATCACTATGCTGGGTTTATCTCTGATAATAATAATCAAACATGAAAAATAATAATGATAATAATCAAATATGGCCTTCTTTCTCCCACAGCTCAAAACTTGGTCTTAGAATCCCAACTGCACAGCTCCCTCAGCTGCCATCACCAGCTGACTAGAATTTTTTTTTAAGACTTACTTGAGAGAGAGAGAACAAGCAAGGCGGGGAGGGGCAAAGGGAGAGGGTGAGAGAAACTTTATCAGACTCTGCGCTCAGCACAGAGCCACCACAAGACTCAATCTCACAACCCTGAGATCATGACCTGAGCCAAAACCAAGAGTCGGAGGCTTAACCGACTGTGTTGTCCAGGCGCCCCATAGCTGACTAGAATTTACACCCAAGAGAAAACCCATCTGAAATCCATTTTAACCTACATCATTCATATACTTGCAGCAACATATTTACGTAGCCCTGGACAAAAGCAGTCAAGAAAAGAACACTGTCCTTAAGAAATTAAAAATAGAACTACCATAGGATCCAGCAATTCCACTTCAGTGTATTTATCCAAAGAAAACAAAAACACTAACTGGAAAAGATTTATATGCCCCCATGTACATTACAGCATTACTTACAATCGCCAAGATATGGAAAAAACCTGTGTCCATCAATGGATGAATGGATAAAGAAAATGTGGTATGTGTACACAAGAGGAGGAAGGGGAAGGGAGGGGAGAGGGGAGGGAGGAGGGGAAGAAGAAATCTTGCCATTTGCAACAGTATGGATGGATCTTCAGGGCATTATGCTAAGTGAAATAACTCAGAAAAAGACAAATACCATATGATCTCACTTATATGTGGAAACTTACACACACACACACACAAACGCACACCAAGCTCACAGATACAGAGAATAGATTGGTGGTTGCCAGAGCTGGGGGTAGGAGATAGAAAAAATGGGTGCAGGGGATCAAAAGGTACAAACTTCATTACAAAATAAATCATAGAGATGTCACGTACAGCATGGTGTCTAAAGCTAATAAGACTGTACTGTGTATTTGAGAGTTGCCAAAAGAGAAAGTTCTCATCACAAGAAAAAAAAAAACTTGTTTGTACATACATAAGGTGACAGATGTTAACTAGACTTCTTATAATCACTTTGCAAGGTACTGATCAAACATCAAATCATTGTTGTATACCTGAAACTGATACAATGCTGTATGTCAAATATATCTTGAAAAAAAATTAAAGAAAAGAAAGAGAGGACTTTCCAGATGAACAAGAAAAAGAAAACCGTCCTGGGGTGAAGGGTGAGGGATAAGCTGAGTTATCTGAATCGTCACTATGAGCAGAAAAGGGGTGGGAGGGTGGGGGAGAGGAGATAAAGCTACCAAGAGGAACAAGACAGCTATTGTGGAAAGCTTAGTGGTCTAAGCTTTCCACAATAGCTGTCGAAACAGGAAGTTCACGTCTACTGGGCTGATACAGAACCACAGAGTCTAACAGATTGTGACCAGGAAGACAGGTTGAGCAAAGAAAACCCAGAAAGAGAGCAAAATAAAATCTTTCCTATTTTCCACTATCAGAGAGAGAAGGTTTCCAAGCAAAATAATAACCAAAGAGCAATTTAATTAAAAAACAAAGACAAAAACTATGAGATAGCAGTACAAAACACCACAAATAGCCTTGCGATTAGCATAAAATGAAGAGGCTGAGGATAATGTAGAAGTATACCGGACACAGAAAGGTGCTCATGACATAAAGTTTAAAATGTCGATTACAAAAGAGAACATTCACTATGAGCCAATTTTCTTGTGTTTTAAAGCCTGAAGGCACACAAGTCTTAAGGCACTAGTTAATGTTTAGGTGGACAGTGGGGTTTTGAATGATTTTTATTTTCTTTTTGTTCATTTCTCCAACTTAACAACAACAAAATATTGGAGAAATTAATTCTTTTTGAAAAATCTGCTGCGATTAGTAATTTGCTTTTACTGCATGTATAGCCCTCAGAAAGAAGGAATGAATGTCAGGTACAGTAAAGTTGTGTGTGCTCAGACCCACCTTTCCAGTCACAGCGGTCTCCACAGGGACGGATGAGGAGACGTCCACTCTGATGATCCGTTAGTATCTGGCCACCCCACACCTCACCTTACAACTCATTAGAGACCGGTGTCTTTAACAAACTGTTTCTGGATATAAATCACTTGCAACCAGGGCATTTCAAAAATACTCTTTAGGAGAAAATGATATATTCAGCTTGGTACTGGAAGTTCCAGCCAGAGCAGCCAGGCAAAAAAAAAAAGGGGGGGGGCATCCAAATTAGAAAGAAGTAAAACTATCTCTTTTCACAGATGACATGATCTTATATATGCATGATCCTACAGAAGCCACAAAAAACTAATAAAGCTTATGAATAAATTCAGCAAAGTTGCAGGACCCAAGATCAACCTTGAATTTGGCAATGGTATTTTTACATCAAAAGACACCAAAAGAACAAGCAACAAAAAAATTAGAAAACTCATAAAGATGTGGAAATTAAACAATACAATTCTGATTAACCAATGCGTCAAAGAAGAAATCAAAGAGTATCTCCACCCAAAGAAAATGAAAACACAACAAATGAAATTTATGGGATGGAAAAGCAGTTCTAAGAGGACAGTTTAGAGTGATAAATGCCTACATTAAGAAAAAACATATTGGGGCACCTGGGTGGCTCAGTAGGTTAAGCGTCTGCCTTCGGCTCAGGTCATGATCCCAGGACCGCACATTGGGCTCCCCGGTCAGCAGGGAGCCTGCTTCTCCCTCTGCCCTTCCCCTGCTCAGGCTCTCTCTCTCTCTCAAATAAATAAATAAATAAAAGAAGGAAGGGAAGGAGGAAGGGAGGGAGGGAGAGAGGGAGGGAGGGAGGGAGGGAGGGAGGGAGGGAGGGAGGAAGGAAGGAAGGAAGGAAGGAAGGAAGGAAGGAAGGAAAAATACAAATAAATAACCTAACTTTATGGCTAGCTGCTTAACGGGTACAGCCTTTCCTTTTAAAATGTCCTAAAACTAGATGGAAGTAGTGGTTGCACAACAATGCAAATGTACTAAATCCACCTTTAAAAAGTTAATGGTTAATTTTATATGAATTATACCCTTAAAAAATGAAAAAAGGAGGGAGAGTGGGGCACAGTCTTAAAACCTAAAATATTTTAAACATGTTTATCTTCTGTTCAGAAAATACCATAGATTTTAAAACAGATTTAAAGCACTTTCATCATTGCATGTTTTTTAAATAAAGCTACTTTCTCAAATACTTCTTTAAAGTAATATTAATAGAATGCCCTATTTCTTACCAGAAGACTCTTTTCCATTCTGTTTCTCATACAGCGTGCCCACAGACATCAGGAAAACAATAACCAGGAACACTGGAATTCTCCATGAGCCAGCCAGGGATGCTGAAAATTATTAACAGTTAACATTTTTAGTTAAATAAAAATCTAGCACTTGTCTTTAAAAGATTCAGTTTATTCTTAGCAACAGTATCTGAAGGTAAAGGTTAGATTAAAAAAAAAAAAGACTCAGTAGACTGACAGAACAATTTGGCATAGATGTCATTAACAAAATTATTTCACAGGGAAAAAAAATTCTTTTAAAGGCCATAAGACAGATGAAATCTCAGTTCAGGACTCCTCTCAGTTAAATCCAGCCCTGCTCTGAGGTCCCTGTTCTAAAGGACTGGGTATGTGCCAGCCTACCCTGAATGGGCTTCTATCACCTGAGGAATCAAGTCTGTTCTAAGGCACACCAGGATTTAAGACAATCCTGAACTCAAGCCTTTCTCTTAACCCCAAAGTGACCTGCATCAGGCACAGAACCTAAAGTCACGACTTCATTTCCTGAAAATACCACTGGGTGTGAACTCCCATCTCTCAAGAAAGGGTGAAATGGCCCAAAGGGGCACTGCAAAAAGCTTCAGTGTATCCTCAGTGTATAGGGCAAAAATGCTAACATTTTTCGTCCCTACCTGTAGCCATTTGCATTTCCCTGAGTTGATCTAGAGCCCCCTGGACTGCCTATTTCCCTCTGCTGTTTTCCCCAAATTCAAAATGAGTCACATCAGACATCAGGGGATCTTGCTAAAATATAACATACTCCTTAGGATTCCAAATCAGCAAAGCTAGAAAGTAATGTTTTGTTAATGTTTTGTTCCACATCAGACTCTAAGCAAAGACCTTTAGAGTGATAAGTGCCTACATTAAGAGAAAAAGATATTGGGGCGCCTGGGTGGCTCAGTAGGTTAAGCATCTGCCTTCAGCTCAGGTCATGGTGGCTCAGTAGGTTAAGCATGGAAAACTCTGGTTTTTAACAATAAGCAGCTCTAAAGACTACTTTAAATAGGCTAACTACTGCTCTAGATTACTGAATTTTGTATTTATTAGATGTTTCCATAAGCTTAAGACTTGGAGATAAAAGAGTCCCTGAAAAAAAAAAAATCACTCTGCAATCTCCTAGCAGCCACCCAGCTAACAGTAAAGAGAACTCATTACTTGAAGCTGCTGACAAAGATCGTCCTGACATTGAACAGATTTGTCTCCCTGAAGCTACTCGTTGCTCTGACATCTCTCCCTCATGGTTACAGAGATCTGTTTAAACCACTCTTTCACATCATAGTCCTTCAAATATTTGCAACATATATTTTATCTCCTCCTTCCCTCCACCCATGGAGCTCAGTCCCCTTCTCTCATCCTGAGTAAACACCTCTGGTTCCGTAACTACTGCTCACACAGTTGACTGCTTATCTATATCCTCCTTAAGTTTGACACTCAGAAGTGGCCATGACAGTCCAAGGGTGCTCTACTTTTTAAGATATATTTATTTTTAAAGGACCTTTTGAAAATGAACATTCAATATCATTAAAAGACATGTTAAAGCATAACATTTGTATTAAAGATTAAAGAAGGATTAAAGCACAACAATTTCTAAAGATTATTTTAAAGAATGTTAAATGCAACATACAACACTACAAAAAAAATTCACTTGAATTCACGTGATCAGCCTCTGCTGATCTTAATCTAGACTTTCTTAGAAAAAGGGACCCACCTAAATGAAAAAGCAATATAATCCAGACAGGAATTGAAACTGCTCGCAAGTAGCGTTCAGTGCTTGCATTCCACTTGAATGAAACAGTCAACACATAGCCAACTACCAACGTCCAGATCTTAAATGAAATATAGACACAGTTGTAAATATATACACATGAAAATAAACATATAATTATACAAAATCTGCACACATCTATATAGCATGAGAGCTGTGGATACAACACAGCTAAGATGAAGGTGGTGGTGCTAAATGGCATGCGTATAGGTTTTCCTCTTCTCTCCCACTCCCCCTACCGTGTTCCCTCGCTGTCTCTCTCTCTGTCAAGTAAATAAATAAAATCTTTAAAACAAACAAACAAACAAACAAACAAAAACAGTTCAAGCCTGCAGAACCACACAAATTTAACCTGGGAATTCAGAGACTCTGAGGTAGGGCTAGAGAGCTCAAAACAAAACCTTGAGTATAATAATGGTACCCTTACATAACACTTACTACAGACCAGACTCTGTTCTAATGCTTTATATATATGAACTCATTAAATCCTCATCACCCCAGGACATAAATATTATTGCCATCCCCATTTTACAGATGAAAGAAACTGGGACTTCGGGGGAGTGACCTGCTCAAGGTCACATAGCTAAAAAGTGACACAGCCAGGATTAGAACCCAGGAATCTGGATCCACAGTCTGCTTTCTTAACTGTGAGAGGAAAGAAGGGTGGTGCTAAAAAAATAAAGATGAAAAGCTGCTCCGGTATTCACAAGCAAAAATAAAAACAGTCTGTTTTGGCAACTACAAATTGTTGAAATAGAAAATGATCCTCAGCAAATGGTGGCCTTCAGTGGGTATGCCATACAGGGGTGATCAGCCCCACCCCATGAAACATTTAGTCAGTAATTCAGGTAAGAGACTAGAAGGCTTATTAATTGAACTCCCAGATTACACAAAACTGGGAATAGTCAATGAAAACTGAGATGACTATAATGATTCAAAATAATATGCTGAAGCTAGAAAACGCCTAACTAAAATAAGACTAAATTTAATAGAAAGATACAAAAATCTGCTCTTAGATTCAAAACTCAACTGCACAAGTACTGAATGGGAAGAGGACAGCTAAGCTGATCTCCAGCTCAGTGTGAGTCAGGAGTGTAAGTGGTATGAGTGCCTATTAATAATGCTCATATCAGGGGAAATGATTGTTTCAGTGATGTCTGCACTATCGAACCACAGCAATAAAATTCAGACTGGGAAAGGAAATAGAAATCACAACATAGGAGATACAAATATAGATGGGGGAGAAAAAACTGCTTAGCTTAGAAAAAAGGAGGAAATATCAAGATTTGATAACTATCTTCAAATAGCTGGGAAAATGTCTGCTGGGAGAGGCATTCGCCTTAATTGCCTGTGGTCCTGAGAGCAGGAAAAATACGTGGGAATTAGGAAGCCGCACATTTCAGCTCAATATGAAAATAAATTTTTCTAACACTACAGCTGTCTAAAAATGGAATGTTTTATTTGAGCAAAAGCTGTCAGGGATGACAAAGCAGGAGTCTGCTCTCAGTGAGAAGCTGGCCTAGAGGATCACAAAAGACATATCCTTTCAGACTGTGAGCCTATGTTTTTAAACTGATCTCCAGTAAGTTTCTCGTCCTTACCTGGACTCATAAGGAATCAGTATCACCTACAGGGAGAGAAAAGACTTCATATTTCAGATTTTTTAAGGGAAAAGCATGGTCTAAAGAGAAGCACGTATTTCCACCTAGTAAACCTAAAACTCATGGATAACCTCATTTCAGTTTAAAATAACCACTTATTAAGGGCGCCTGGGTGGCTCAGTCGGTTATGCGTCTGAGTCTTGATTTCCGCTCAGGTCGTGATCTCAGGATCTCAGGGTCATCAGGCTGGGCACTGGGCGCATGGAGCCTGCTTAAGATTCTCTCCCTCTGGGCGCCTGGGTGGCTCAGTCATTACGTGTTTGCCTTCGGATCAGGTCGTGATCCCAAGGTCCTGGGATCGAGCCCCGCATTGGGCTCCCCGCTCCGTGGGAACCCTGCTTCTCCCTCTTCCACTCCCCCTGCTTGTGTTCCTGCTCTTGCCGTCTCTCTCTCTGTCAAATAAATAAATAAAATCTTTAAAAAAAAAAAAAAAAGATTCTCTCCCTCTGCCCCTCCCCCACTGCCGCTCACAATCTTTCAAAAACATAAATAAAAATAAAAAATAAAATAACCACTTATTAAATACACTCCCCAATTCCACTTCTAAACTTCGTTTACAGAAGCACTACAGGTTGTGCAGAGAGATATGAAAATGTTCACCATGGCACCATAAAATATTAAAAAATTAATAACCTATGTGTCATTTTATAAGGGACTCTTTAAATAATGGTACCTCGAAAAACTGGAATAATTATTCAGGCTTTCAGAGACGTGATGAATATCCACATTCAATGACAGTATAAATGCAAACACGTATAAATTTATAATGGTGAAAATACACTTGCCAAAATATTAAAAAATATTATCTCTGGATGGTTGGATTTCAGGGGGTAATTTGCTTCTTTCTGTTTTCCTTCAAGTGCTGAATTTTCAAAGATTATTATATTTATAAATAGCAAATGTTTTTTAACTTAAAAAAAACTCTTTTGGCTATGGATTTTTTTTCCAATATTCTCAAGTGTCTCCTCAGAAAAGAGTCACAGAATATTATTAGCTCAAAAAGTATGACCATTTGTAAGCACTTGAGATTTTTTTTATTAAGCCATATTATACAAATTACCAATGTTTAAAAAAATATTTATCAGATTATCCTAATACAAATTGTGAGCTACAACAATCTGATAGGAACACTTATTCTAAAACATCTGGAAAAAAGTTTTTTATACTACAGTACTAAAAAGAAAGAATTTTATCTATAAGTGCTAACAAGGAAAGATGTCTGCAATACAATGGTAAAGAGCAAGGTGCAAAATTTTATATTTATGTTACCAATTTTTATTTTGTAAAACAAAAACCCTATATTTTATATGTTCACATAAGCATACAAATAAATTTAAAAGGCTATTCATCAGGGGCGCCTGGGTGGCTCAGTTGGTTAAGCGACTGCCTTCAGCTCAGGTCATGATCCTGGAGTCCCGGGATCGAGTCCCGCATCGGGCTCCCTGCTCGGCGGGGAGCCTGCTTCTGCCTCTGACCCTCCCCCCTCTCATGTGCTTTCTCTCTCTCATTCTCTCTTTCTCAAATAAATAAATAAAATCTTAAAAAAATAAAAAAAATAAAAATAAAAAAAATAAAAGGCTATTCATCAGTTAACAATAGTAACATCTACACAGTGGGAATGGTGGCAGAAAAAAGAAATTATTCACTTTACCATATAGACTTCTATGATGCTTAAACTGATTCTTACATAACAAACATGTTTTACTTGAATCAGTTTTTGAAATTGCTAAATATTCTTTAAAATAACTTGACCAAAAGTAAAGCTTTGTACTTTCAGATTTCATACATAATTTCTAGGATGGATTCCTACTAGTGTGTCCTTAAAAGTTTTTTTATTTGTCTCTATGTTTAGCCTCTGAGCAAACCTGTTCAAGTATGAATTTTCTTCCAGCCATAAATCAACGAACCACAGTTTATATATGAGGTCATACTTTCTCAAATTTATGTTCTTTAAAACAATGTATCCTTCTCAAAATACACATTCAATACTCACTTTAAAGCACCATTGTGTGCCAGATACCATATAAGACGCCCCATAAAAACTGGCAACATTTATTTAGCACTACACGCAAACTAATAATCCAATTTCCTTTCATCTGGCTAATTAACCACATATGCTTTTCTGATTAAATAAAATATTAAATGCATTAGTAGACTTTGCTTTTTAGACTGTTGTATTTATCATCATGTGGCCATTAGCCAGAAAAATAACTTGGCTTGCTTCTGTTGCAGGTTTTTGCAAAACAGCTTCCTAAGTCTTACAGAGAGAATAAAACCACAGAAAAAGTACAATCCCAATTGCACAAATGTACAATGTTCGCTTCAGGTACTTCATCCTCCTTTAAAACAGCTTTATTCTAATTTGAAAACTATTCTCTTTTGCTGTGTGGCAACTTAGAGTCAAGAATCTTTTATGATCAGTCTTTGAGAAAGAACCTAAGCACTGGAAACGTTTCTCCTTACTGATGCCAGGCGAGCAGAAACACACCTAGAGAAGGGTTCAGAAGTGGGATGGGGTGGGCCTGGCTGGCTGACTAATGTGCACTTCCTAAGAGCCTCTAGAGCGCACTGACAAATACTTTGGAACTGTGCGAGGAACCTTAGAAATCATCCAAGCCAACCCCGCACTTCACATAACTGGAGTTGAGTAGCTCAGAGAAGAGCCCTGGTCAATCCAAGGTCACAAAACAAGTTATTGACAGAGCTCAGTTTAGAATTTACAGTCTCGGGGCGCCTGGCCGGCTTAGTCAGAAGAGCAAGTGACTTTTTTTTTTTTTTTTTAAGATTTTATTTATTTATTTGAGAGCGAGAATGAGAGAGCGAGAGAGCATGAGAGCGGGGAGGGTCAGAGGGAGAAGCAGACTCCCTGTCGAGCAGGGAGCCTGATGCGGGACTCGATCCAGGGACTCCAGGATCATGACCTGAGCCGAAGGCAGTCGCTTAACCAACTGAGCCACCCAGGCGCCCCGAGCAAGCGACTCTTGATCTCAGTTCAAGCCCATGTTGGGGGTAGAGATTACTTACAAAAAAATAATAAATAAATAAATAGAATTTACAGTCTTCTCACCTTTCAACCACTATTCTTCCTACTTCATACTTCTTTTTAAAGTAAAATGGAAACAGTGGGGTCAGGGGCCATGGAGAAGTCAAATCTATCACTACTGCAAAAACTGTAAATGGTCTCCAAATTTTCTAACATGTCTGAACTAAGAGGGAGAGGAAGATCAAAACACTCCCAGCAAAGAAAAGGGGTGGGGGAGGGGTGGGTATTAGTTTTTCAGTTTTATCTTGACAACTCCACATCATGGAAGACGCCAAGGGCCCCAAGGACTGTGTCACATGTGAGCATGGTGCAACAGGTGATTTTTTTTTTTTAAGTGTTTAGAACTAAGTCCATACAAAATTCTAATATATTTGTAACTGTTTAAAAGAATTACTCATACCACAAATTACTGGTCTTTACTTGTAAGCAGGACAGAGTGTTAGGAGACTGAAGAAACACAAAAGTGAGGTGAAGAGGAACTGAACTAGAAGGATAAATGAGCAAAAAAGGAAAATACAGGTACCGAAGCCACTACAAAGGAAAACTATTACCAAGCCACTTGGAAATAGCTGAACAGATACAAAGATAAAAGAAGAAAAGAGATGGGGTGCCTGGGTGGCTAAGTTGTTAAGCATCTGCGTTCGGCTCAGGTCATGGTCCCAGGGTCCTGGAGCTGAGCCCCACATCGGGCTCCCTGCTCAGTGGGAAGCCTGCTTCTCCCTCTCCCACTCCCCCTGCTTGTGTTCCCTCTCTCGCTGTGTCTCTGTCAAATAAATAAAATCTTAAAAAAAAAAAAAGAAGAAAAAGAAAAGAGATGACCAAGGTTTCTAGATGACTAGAATCCAAGGGTCTTTGGGGAAACATGTATGGTTAGCCCAGTCCTGATACTCTTTCATGTTTTTTCCCAAATAATTAAAATCAATTTTTATTTTAAAAAGTTAAATTAAAACATTTAAACACAATATAGTGGGGGGAAAACTTTTATAAATCCTTATCAAAGGTTACTCAGAATTTTGACAAAAGGACTTCAACTGCTGATAGGTCTGCTGAATACCTTTTACTGACAGAATAAACAGATCAATCTCTAAATCAATCTTTGCACCAACAAAACTCCTCCCTCCTTCACAGGATAATCGTGAGAATAAGACAACACCCATGAAAGCACCTAATCCAGCACCTGGCACGTGATAGATGCTTAAAAGTTGGATCTTAAACATATGAATTGTCAGCTATGTGACTTTTCTCCCTGCCTTTCCCATGTACATCCCTCTTCAGCAGCAAGCTCAAATTTACAAGTTGTCTAGAAAACATGGACTCTTTTTCAATACCTGGCAGCTCTGCTTGGGCTCACAGAACCACAGAGACAGTGAACTATGAGACAGGAAAGTTACAGAGTGGGCCCCTTGCCCAGTCACCCGACATTCCTTCACTTCATGTCAAGCCTTTATCAGCCCTTTTGGCTGAGAGCTGAGGACTCCCTGTCTGTTTCCCAAGTACACCTCTGCCCGCGTCCAAACACCCACCCCTAAGCGCTGCTTCAGGAAACCACAACTGCAAGCCTCATTTCTCTCAAACTCAGATCAACCTAGGGGACCTACGCGTTCAATTTAACCCCCTCTACCACTCCTACTCACTCCTAATTAACTCATACGGTTTCTGTTATAATGGCTTTGTTTCCCCCCCCCCCCGACTCCTCTTCTCCCAAGCCCTTCACTATAGCCAAACAGCTGTTTTAAGCCTTTTAAAGATCATTAATTAACTTGACCACCCTAACCCCCCTCCCCGCTGCAAAATCAATACTGGCCCTTACTTCTCTTGCACTCATCCACAACTCAGATTAGGGTATTTAAGTAAAATACAAAAATGAGGGTTTCTCCTCTGTAAAAACACATACAAAACTACATACATTCAGCTCCAGGCACTTCTTCACTGGTACGCAAATTCCTCATCTCTTTTCACTGAGGGTAACTAGCAGAAATTCCCCACTTTCCACTAACCCTGCCAATTTACCCATGTATTCAACTTCTCACTACAGTATGAAATTACACTATTCACATGTTCGATCTTTTATTTCCCAATTTCCTAGTTTGGTGGATTCCCTATTTGGCCTTGCCTACAATAATTTATACTAAATTGCAGTATCAACAGTCAAAATGTGTCTGCCTCTGACAAGACTGAATTTCTCAGAATCAAGTCATAGTATTTATATTTCTTAACAACATACAGTAACCGGCCTTATATGAGCCATTCAATCAAGTGAACTGTGCAACAAGATAAAGGAGAAATAGCACTGAAGGTATAAATAACAGGGTTTTAAAGGAGCCGTGGCATACTCCATAAAAGCGAAGCGTGGCTCTCTTCACATTGTTTGACTTTGGAACAATCACATTCTCTGTGCCTAAGAAGCCTCTCGTGAAAAGTGGCAGGCATCTGGCAGTAAAAAGTACATTAACTCCAGGATCTCTCCCACCTGAAAAGCCAGCAGGCCCTCGGAGTTCAAAGGTCATTCCACATCCCTCCTTCCTACCACAACTGAAATAGCTCAGGCCACTTGGAGGCCAAAGCTGTCTGTCTGATCACACAGGCAGCATCCCAAAATTATGGATGAGGCACTCCTCAATACCTTGCTGGCCCATGACGCATGTTGTGTGTCTTCTCCATGAGAATATGTTTACATACAATTATATGCACCTTGAAGACAAAGCCTGCATCTTATTCCTTTTAAACCCCTACACAAAGCCTAGTATCCATCAACATGTTCAATCACCTTTCAATGGAAACTGAGAGGTAGCAGTGATAGAGCAAGAGAATACAGGAGTTCTGGGATCGATCATCACTTTTTTTTTTTCTTTTTTAAGATTTTATTTATTTGGGCGCCTGGGTGGCTCAGTTGGTTAAGCGACTGCCTTCAGCTCAGGTCATGATCCTGGAGTCCCGGGATCGAGTCCCGCATCGGGCTCTCTGCTTGGCGGGGAGTCTGCTTCTCCCTCTGGCCCTCCCCCCTCTCATGCTCTCTCTATCTCATTCTCTCTCTCAAATAAATAAATAAATAAAATCTTTAAAAAAAAAAAAAGATTTTATTTATTTGACAGAGCACAAGCAGAGGGAGAGAAAAGGAGAAGCAGGCTCCCAGCTGAGCAAGAAGCCCGATGTGGGGGGCGCCTGGGTGGCTCAGTCGGTTAAGCGACTGCCTTTGGCTCAGGTCATGATCCTGGAGTCCCGGGATCGAGTCCCACATCGGGCTCCCTGCTCGGCGGGGAGTCTGCTTCTCCCTCTGACCCTCCTCCCTCTCATGCTCTCTGTCTCTCATTCTCTCTCTCTCAAATAAATAAAATCTTTAAAAAAAAAAAAAAAAAAAAAGAAGCCCGATGTGGGACTCGATCCCAGGACCCTGGGATCATGACCCAGGCTGAAGGCAGCCGCTCAACCGACTGAGCCACCCAGGCGTCCCCGATCATCACTTCTACAAATACCCTTGGCAAGTCAAAGGCCTGTTTGACACATAAGGGGAATTATTTTGCAACTTGACGTCAAGGTGCACTGAACACTGACAAAAATGAGTAAAATTTTAAATGGTACTGTTTATTGACAAATTAGTCTTCTTATGCATTAAACATCCACCTGTTTTTAATAGTCCTCACTCAAATAGTCGGGTATTAATTGGTCTGCAATCTAGTCTGAGTTAGGAAATGTGCCACTAGATTATCTTTGAAATCCCTTCCAATTCGAAAGCTCCCTAATTTTCTAAGAATAAACTCAGGTGATCCAAGAATCACAAATCTACCTCTCCTTCACTCAGTCTGCTTAAGTAATCCAGGCGGGAGGCGGGGTACCTCCACAGGTGGTTCCCAAGAAGTAGACTGTGTGGTGGAGCAGGCCCAGGTCCCTCTCACTAAGTGTACCGAAATCATCTGAACTCAGAAGCGGCCCCGGCCTTTGAAGAACGCTTTGATTAGAACTTGAGAAACTTGAGTCAACCAGTCCCTTCTTCATCCCTAACTGGCCGTGGCCTGGTTAAAAAAAAAAAAAAAAAAGTCACCTCTCCCATCTGCAGAATGACAAGCTGGACTAGGATCTGTAAGGTCCCCTCCTGCGGCCCTCCAGATGGCCGGAGCCCCCACCACCCTCCCCCTCCTCCGACCAAGGGTAAATTCAAGGCCACCTGCCGATGCTGACCTCAACCTGCAGAGCGGACCTGCGATTCCCAACCTGGGGACACGTCCCCCAAAGAGGATCTATTCAGATGGGGCCGGGGGACCAGGGGGCTGTTTTCGAGCCACACCCGCTCTCTCCTTGGAAGGAAGTGGGCCAAGTTCCTTAGCTGCCCGGGAAGGAGGGCGGAGGCTTTTGATGGTCCCCGCACTGCTGAGGGGGAGCTGCGGGAGGGCACCCCCCGGAACCAGGGGTGTGCGGTGAGGGGTGCGGCGCGCGCGTGCCCGCGGGGCCCGCGGGCGGAGGCCGGGCCGCCGCTCACTCACCCACAGGCTGCTGAAGTAGTCCAGCCCGCGGCAGATGAGCGCGCCGGCGTGTGCCAGCAGCACCTGCACGCCCAGGTAGCTGCCGAGGCTGTAGAGGCCGTAAAGGAGCGGGCCGCCGGCGCCGAGCAGCAGCAGCAGGCGGCGGCGGCGCAGCGCCTGCTCGCCCAGGGCCTCCACGCCGTAGTCGGCGAAGCAGAGCGGCAGCAGCAGCGCGGCCAGCACGATGGGCGTGTGCGCGCGGTGCAGGCGCTGCAGCCAGTGGCGGCCCAGGCGCGTCAGCGAGCTCTTGAAGGGGTGCAAGAAGGTGCCGCACAGCACGGCCCACAGCAGCGGCCGCAGGAAGGCCTCCAGGATGAAGTAGACGAGCACGGCAGCGCCGCAACACAGGCACACGAACAGCACGGCTCCCGTGTTGTAAAAGGCCTGCTTGATGGGCTTGTCGAAGCGCAGCGCCAGCGCCGGCGTCCTCGACGTCTCCCCGCAGCAGCCGCCGCCGCTTCCCGGGCCGCCCGGGCGCGGGACCCGCGGCACCCGGCCCGGGGAGCCCCGGGGACTGGGCGCCTCGGGAGGGCCGCCGCCGTCGGCCATGGTGCCTCTGCTGCCGCCGCCAAGAGGCGGTACTGGGAAGCCGAGCGGGGGACACCGGAGAGAGGCAAGGCGCGCGGCGCGCAGCATTGTGGACGTTGTAGTTTCTAGCTGGGCACCGGGCGCCTACGAGACCCTTGGGGAACTACAACTCCCAGAAAGTATGGAAAGAGTTCCTTCGCCCCCGGGTTCCTTCGCCCATTGGTCCCTGCAGATCCAGGTAACAGGTTTCTGGGCTCAACATCTTCCGGGGGGGTCGGTGTGGAGGGGGGGAAGGTCCCTTCACCCATTGGTTAAAGTCAACTTTTCAGGAGGCGGAATTCCAAAAGAGGCACTACAGTCGCAGATTGAAATTCTAGGCGGTACATTAGAATCCCGGGGGTGGGGGGGTAGTACTTACGAAAGACGGACCCCCTACATTCAATTCTCTTCATTTATTTAATAAGCAAAGTATTTGCTCTGGTGCAGGACTTTAAATAGCGATTACCATACCGCAGACCCTGTTCCAAGTGCCTCATTCATTTAATCCTTAGAATAACCCTACAGAGAACATGGTGTTATTATCCCCACTTTACAAAAAAGAAAACTAAGGCACAGAGAAGTTAAGTACCTTGCCAAGGTCACACAGCTACTGAGTGGCAAAGGCATAATTCAAGCTCGGAATCTGGCTCCTAAGTCTGTTGTCTTACCTGTTATACTAATTGGTCTGACTAGTGATCTTTGGCATATTTTTTAAAGCTCCTCGGTGGACTGTAAAGTACAGCTACTGTTGAAATTGGGGTTGATGTCATGTGAGAGCTATCTAAACTCCTAAAAGAGCTCTAGATCAGAGTCTCAAACTGCTACTGTTTCTTTTTGAGACCTGGGGTCAGGTTATTTAAGCCCCCAACCCTGATTTCCCCTCTGTCACATGGAAATGATAATAATAGAAGCTCTTGTCTCAGGAGAGAAAAAGACAAATGGCTAGAGCAGTGCAAGTTGCTTCTGTTATGTTGGAAAGGTCCTGGGATCCAACCCTACTACTCATATCTTAACCAACATTTTTATTAAAAGAAGATGAAAGAGGGGCGCCTGGGTGGCTCAGTCATTAAGCGTCTGCCTTCAGCTCAGGTCATAATCCCAGGATCCTGGGATCAAGCTCGCATCGGGCTCCCTGCTCAGTGGGAAGCCTGCTTCTCCCTCTCCCGCTCCCCCTGCTTGTGTTTCCTCTCTCGCTATGTCTCTCTCTGTCAAATAAATAAATAAAATCTTTTAAAAAAGAAAAAAAAAAGATGAAAGAAAGAAGAGAAAGGAAAGGAAAAGAAAGAGCCCAATATGAAGTCCACCTGAGATTCTCTCCCTCTCCATCTGCCCCTCCCCCTGCTCAAGCAGTGCTCGCTCTCTCTCAAACAAATAAATATTTAAAAAGAAAGAGAGAAAAGCAAGCAGGCAGGCTTTACTGAGTACTCAATATGTGATTGCTTTTAAACCCTACAGGTCATACCTTTTCTGTTTTCATATTAATTTAAACACAATTTTTGTTTCTCTATTTAAATTAGACAGGACAAGTATCATTATCCACAGTTTTCAGATGAAGAAACTGTTGCTTACTAAGACTTGGAGACAAGGTGAGTCAGGAAATAAAGTAAAATAAAAAATAATTCTTTTCCATCTCATTTTTTTAGGTTTCAGGTCACAGCTCTTGTTTCTCAAGTGGTCTTTGGACTTTGACTCTGTAAATATATTGCTTCACTTGTCTTACATTTTGCTTTGCTTCTTTACTTTGTCTGGGGCTGCTGAGATTATATTACAATCATGGTCACATTTGTTTTCAGTTCCCATTTTACACTGGCCCCAAGCTCCTATTTATATCACAAGGCCTCAGCCTCCCTTCCAAAAAGTCCTCAGTAATGAGTAGGGAATCCCAAAGAGGGTGCCGCATATATATCCAGAGACATGAGTCAACCACCAAACACCCTATGTCCACCCTGCTGCCCACACAGCTTACCTGTACCTGTCATATGATTGGCAGTGCCTGTCACTATTCCCAGATCCTGGATACTCCCAAACTTCTAATCCTCAGAGTGCCAAAGAGCTGGGTTCCACTCAGAGAAGGGGAAGAAGTCCTCCTCCCTGACTTGCCTACCCTGTGCCCCTTTGTGACCCAAGTGCTACACCAAGCCACTTGTGCTCAATGTATTGTGACTCTTCTCATGAGAGTTCCTTCCATGTCTGGCCTTCTGTCCTCTAGCACAGGGGCTCAAAAGCTATCAAGACCAAGTATCCCAGGTCTTCCTCCAACCAAAGACAGCTCTCTTCCTGTGGTACCAAAAAAAAGAAAAACAAAAGAAAAAACCAAAAACCCCCAACAGCTCCATTTTATGTAACAAAAGGCTTTACAAACAGAAAGTGACTTAGGTATGCATTGGACATTGGGGTGGGGGGGAAGTTGGGGGAGGTGCCACAGCAGTAAGGTTGCCTAAACTGTGTTAGGGCCCCAGCTCGGCAAACCCAAAATTCCCTGTCATGGTGTTCTGGTTCCAGGCCTCAGCAGAAGGCAAAATTGCTGAACGTTTCAAAACTGTTCTAATGGCCAAAGCAATCGAACTGACAAGTCTCCGATAGAACTTCCAGTCAAGAATGGAATTCTAACAGAAATGATGGCGGATGCACTAGAAACGAACTAGACTAACATTTATATGGCCTAATTTAAGATTGGGTTTCTACAGAATTTTGCTCACCATGCTATGATTGTACTTACCACACTGTGGTCAAGGTCGGTGGTTTACATGGGTTTGCTTCAGGTCTGTTTCCCCAGCACCAGACACAGTATATGACATTCATAGTACAGAGTAGAAGCTCAGTAAGTGTTTGCTAAGCAAGTGAATGAATGAGTGGTAGCCTTTCAAAAAGCCTGTTTGTGCTTCCTGCTCGAAATGTTACTGAAACACTGAGAATGCTTCTGCCAGGCATTCTTGAGATTGAGAGTAGAGACAAATTAAAATACTGAGATGTAGAACCCACAGACTACATCTGAGAAGAGTACACACAGTCCATTCAATCCTCTAGTTCACAGGACATGTGCCTTTAGGCTTCTCCTCCAAAATGCAAGGTTACTTGAGCTTTCTTTGCTCACCTCACGTAACAACTCACTCCAACCACCTCGGGCAAGAATGGCCTCCATGGACAGCCAGGATACAGTGGAGGTAAAATGGACTCAGGAGTGGATCAAACCGACCCTGGCACCACACTGCCTTTGGCCTTCCTGTTGCCCGAACCCATGAATTCCCTAATCATTTAAGCCAGTTTTAGTTGGGTTTTACATTTCTTGCAACAGAAAGCTTTCTGGCAGATAAAATGATAATACCTACATCATTGGTTGCTCTGAGGATTTTTGAAGTAAGAGTCTGTCTAAAGCAGCAGTATAGTGCCTGGGATATGGTGAGAACCTGATAGAGGCTCTCAGGGTGACTATGGCTGTCTTGAAGCCAAAGAGGCAGTTCTTAAACAACAGTTAACGTCCACAGACCCCCCCCCCACTTCCTCAAGGTATCAAGATAAAAGCCCCAGGAAAAAACAAAACAAAACAAAACAAACAAACAAAAACAAAGATAAAAGCCCCAGAGATAAAGCAAATAAAGGGAGGATTCTCCCAGGCATTGTATCTTGGAGTTCTCCAAGTGTCTCTACAAACAGTTACTGAGTTGTGCTAAGCACCTGCTTTGTACAAAATCCAGTGCTTACAATAGAGTGTATATGAACAAACAAAGGAAAGAAAAGAGACAAACCAAAAAACAGACTCTTTTAACTATAGAGAACAGATGGTTACCCAGTGTGGAGGATAGGGGAAAGAGGTAAAGGAGATTAAGAGGAAACTCATCTTGATGAGTACTGAGTAATGTACAGAATTGTTGAATCACTATATCGTACACCTGAAACTAATTTAACATTATGTTAACTACACTGGAATTAAAATAAAGCAAAACAAAAATCATGGAGTGTGTATGTCAAGTATAAAGTGATACATATGTACAGTGAAGGAGGAGAGATCGTGTGAAAAAGTAATCAAACAGACATGCAATTCCAAATACAAGTTACAACTTTTCTTTGCTAAGTCCATGGCAGACATTGCTAATCAACCACTGATCTCTTTCTCCCTATGCCTAGGTATTTCTCCCTATGCCTCAAAATCCTCAGCAGAATATTCTAGGGAACCACTATCAACAAAGTAGGCACACAAGATGAAATTTATTTGCCTTTCCTACTGTAACTAATCATGGAGTGTCTGATACTAGATAAAACTGGCAGACTAAAAAGGTAGATAACTGGTCTAGAAGAAGAGTTTAGGAAGTTAATTAGTGTGTATATGAGTAAGAGATTTAAAAAAAAAAAATCTCAATGGCTGAAGGACAAATATTGCAAACAAGTTTGCTACCATCAGGCCTTGCCTGACTCCCTGACTACTCCCCTTCCCTCTCCTCTCCCCATGTTGGGACACAGGACATCACTTACAGTGTGGGTCCTGCCAGTTCATTGAGTAGACTGCAGCCTTTCCTGCCTCCAGGTTCCTGTCCTTCTGGTCTGTGACATCCAGCTTCAGCTAACCTTCCATGCCATGTCAACAAAGAAAATTTTACTAGTTAATGAAAAGATTAGTGAAAAGATTATCAAATTGATTCAATCAACTCAACTGAGACCTATGTACCCAGGAGAGAGCCAGGTGAATAAGCAGCAGCTTGGGTAGTCCTTTTGGGAAAACACAAACACACACGTTTTTCAAAGTCTACAACCAATGGGGCACCTGGGTGGCTCAAGTCGGTTAAGCATCTGCATTCAGCTCAGGTCATGATCTCAAGGTCCTGGAATTGAGCCCCGCATCAGGCTCCCTCCTCAGCGGGGAGTCTGTTTCTCCCTCCCCCTCTGCTCCTCCCCCACGCCCTGCTTGTGCTCTCTCTCTCAAATAAATAAATAAAATCTTTAAAAAAAAAAAAAGTCTGGGGCACCTGGGTGGCTCAGTCGGTTCAAAAGGCTCAGTCTGCCTCCGGCTCAGGTTGTGATCCCGGGGTCCTGGGATCAAGTCTCGCACTGGGCTCCCTGGTCTGCAGAAGTCTGCTCATGCTCGCTCGCTCTCTCTCAAATAAATAAAATCTTAAAAAAAAAAAAGTCTGTAACCAAGAGAGCTCCCCCTTCCTCTTCTAGGGTGGGAGGAAGGTTGGTCAGGAAAATGGGTGAATTTTGTGATGAACAATTCTGTGCTGAAAGCCAGAGTGCCTGTCCAGAAAGTAGGTGGTCTTCCGTGTCCTTAGTTGATAGAGATTTACCTTTTATCTGGAATGGCTGAGTTTGAGAATTACAGATCAGAATTTGGAATTCTTAGCCGACCCCTTCCTTGGCTCTACTCCCAAGAATATACTCAAACTAAGGCTGAGACCACCCAATGTATAAACACCCACCCTTCTGGGTAAATCAGAGTAAGACTGAAAACCAGAAGATGCTGGATGCATTTCAAGTTGGCCAGACTAATCCTTTTTTATTTATAAATAAACAATTTGTGTCTGAGAATCAAGTCTTGCTGGGCTTGAATCCTAAGTGTCCACCTGTTTGTATGCTCTTGGCACCACACAGTGATGTCACCGAAGCCTCTGGGTGGTCTCTGCTGCCATCTCTGCCCTCCTGCTGCACTCAATTCTCTACACTGCAGGCACTGTGACCTTTCCAAATACGTGATCCCTTCAAAACCTCTTTACCCCATGGAAGAGTCCAAGCTCTTTACTCTGACTTCCAAGATCCTGTGTGATGGGGCCACACTCACCCTCACTTCTCCCCATACCTTCTTTGTCCTTTATCCTCCAGCACTGTGGTGGAAAGGAAAATGCCATGTCCTAATCCCTACAACCTATCTGGTGTGTTACCTTAGGTAGTTAAAGGCACTTGGCACTTAAAGATTTTGAGATAGGAGATTATCCTGGGTTTATATGGGTGGGGCCTAAATGTAATCTTAAATATCTTCATCAGAGGAAGGGAGAGATTAGGCTACAGAAGAGGAGCAGCAATCTGACCAAGGATGCAGAGAAATTGGAGTGGTGAGGCCAGAGGCCAAGTAATGCCCATAGGTACCAGAAGCTGGGGTTCCCAGGAGAAATCAGCCCTGCCAACATCTTTTTTTTTTTTTATTTTATTTATTTATTTGACAGACAGCGAGAGCAGGAACACAAGCAGGGGGAGTGGGAGAGGGAGAAGCAGGCTTCCCGCTGAGCAGGGAGCCCGATGTGGGACTCAATCCCAGGACTCTGAGATCATGACCTGAGCCGAAGGCAGCCGCTTAACGACTGAGCCACCCAGGCGCCCAGCCCTGCCAACATCTTGATTTTAGCGCCCTAAGATTCAGTTCGGACTTCTGGCCAGCAGAATTGAAAGAGAACACACTTCTGTCATTTTAAGCCACGAAATTTGTGGTAAAGTTGTTATAGCTGCAATGGGAAACTCATATAAACCTTGTCAAACGGCAGTGGTCCCAGACACATCCTGCTGGTTTTTCTTCTGGGGTTGCTCTCCTCTTTCTTGGAGATGCTTCTCCATGCCTTTTGCCTGTTTTACTCCTACCCCTTCCTTAAGATTCAGTTTCAGGACCACCGCCTGCTCTCCTGGTTGCCCCAGGGCGGGTGAGGGTCTGTCCTCCAGGCATGCACCACACCTGAGTATTTCCTTACCACTGCAGTCACCAAAAGGTCTTATCGTGGTGTTTATGTGTCTGCCTCCCCAGGAGGCTGTGAGCCTCTTCCGGGCAGAAATCAAAAGCTCTTCTTCCTTCAGTCCTCTTTGTGTAGCGTCTAGCATAGGAATTGGCACATTAGAATCCTCAGTAATTGTTGAATGAATGAATGAACAGTCCCTTGCGCCTGGGACTGAGCCCTAAGAAAATTCCAACTCAACCATCAACCAGGTTCAGGTCTGACAGCTGAGCTATCCACTGAGAATCCTGCAAAATAAATGCCAGAGGGAACACTTAGAATACCAAAATATTTGTTTTCTTGGGGCAGGGTGAGGATTAGAGCCTATAATGTAGAATGTGGTAATGCCTGATTCTTTCCCAACCTGACATTCCTTGAGCTTCTCAACCTAGCCCGGGTAGTACTGACAGCTCAGAAGCTCCATTCTGCAAATCCCATGCTTCCCTCATGATTCATGAAGCTCTACTACTAAACTCTAACTATTCTTAACATATAATATGATTTAGCTCCTAGTAAGGCTCATAACCGAAATTATGCTACTAACTAATTAATACTGTATCCTTTAAATGGGATTATAGGCCTTCATGTACTATTTGATAAAGGTATTAAGCTGAAGCTATAAATACAATTTCATTTTGCAAGCTGTTTCTCTACAAGGACTTTTATCTGACTACTGCAACGTGACTTTCCTCTTTGTCAGACAAGACAGGCTGTCATCTTCTCCAAGGTCTATAAATTCGGGGACACTTTACAAATGAAAGCATGTTAAAAGAAAACCAAAAATGGACCAGAGCAAAGCGATAAGGAATTATAAACTAACTTTAATTGTATCAACAGGAAGAATTTCAAACCATGTTGAGAATTTATACTTTAAAGTTTAAATCTAGTTAATATATTCTAACTGTAACATAATTCTCTAAAGATAAAAGGATTTGTGATGGCAAATGGACTAAACAATCATTTAGGTAGCATCTAGGAATATTGCTACAATTACTTTACATAAATAGAAATCCATGTCTTTATTAGTAAGGTATCACATCTTAGAGTAAAAATTCACATAGGACAGGCTTATAAATATACATAAATCTCAAAATCAATTGCAATTGAACATTAGGTACACAATTATTATAAAACAAATATAACCCATCGGTGTCTATTTAAAGGCATAGTTTTTACAAAATAGTATTTTGTAGACAGTCTCAAAAAAGTATATTAATACTCCTGGAGCCAGATTGTCCCAGCATCAGTGTGTCTGTGGGAATAAGGCATGTGGAGAAGCTGCATTCACTCATCCAGGTGGCCGGGACATTGTACGTGCTGAAGTGGTAACTCTAGTGACCTAGGTGAACGCCACAACCACCACAGAGAGTCACCCTAGAGAGTCACTTACCCTCCGGAAGGATGGAACGGAACAGCTATTTGCCTAATAACAAGCATCAGTACATCTTAAGTGAAAAATCTCAATGAGCTTGATGATTCACTTCAATGTTCCGTCTCCAGACATACTTAAAATCACACTAGCATAGTCACTATTTTTGTGAAAAGGAACTTATATCAGGTTGTTTATTAAATATAAAAACAAGGAAGTCCAACCTGTAACTAAATAACAGAGTATCTGAATAAGGAATCTAAATACAAAATACGAATAGGTTCTATCAACATGCCATCTACTTAATTAACATTAGCCTTAGTTTCTTAACTAAAAGTATAGACAAGTCAAACTCAACAGTGATACTTTATACATTCTTAACAATTCATATCATGTTGAGTGGAGGAGGCAAGGCTTAATAAAGGAATCCTTTCTACAAACTAAATTCCTATAAACTCAAAGGTAGTTTTGCCTGTAATATGCACAATGTTGAATCTCTTGGGTTTTCGAGTATTCAAGGGATCAGGAACAGAAACAATCCTGACAAAGACCTTCACAGGGGCATGGCGTCTATGTACAAACACACACAGACCTCGCCATGTATGTACAAGTATATACACACACATACTGAGAATAATCAAACTGTCCACTAAACATAATCAGTTCTGTTTAGAGAACAAGGATATACACTACAATTATATACAACGAAGTATACACATCTCAGCATCTGGCCTAGTGAAGGAGTTCTCAAATATTTTTCCATGAGGATACATGAGGGAGATGCCATAGTTGTGTGTATTAAAACTCTCCCCTGGGCATAACAGATTTAGATAATGCTTAAAAAGAAATCTACAGAGAAATAAATTACTCTGAAACACTATAATCCCCACAAGAGCAATTCAATAGTGAAAGTCATTCATGATGGCCACAGCTTAGAGAAATTAAAACTGCTGCTTACCCAGTTCTGAATTTACTGCAACAGAGCTGAGCAGCTGAAACAGAGACCACAGAGCCTAAAATTCTCTACCATCTGGCCCTTTACAGAAAGTTTGCGGACCCCAGGCTAGGCCTGAGAATGACACACAACCTCAGTGGCAATATCTTGGAAGCACAAAATCCAGAATATAGACAGTAAACTTAATTACAGAAATTGTAGTAAAAACCGTCTGGGGTGAAAAATCCATCCCTGAGTTGTCCGAACTTTCCGGTGTCCTTAATGTCAAAAGCCAACTTAAGATCATTAAATATGGCTCCTGCATTTTGTCTGAAATCATGGTTATAAATTCAGCTTGGAGACTACAGTGGGGCAATAAGAGGGCATTGGATTCTAAATGAGAAGACCTGGGGTTTTAGGCAAATCACTTTTAAAAATTAACTAAGACAAATACATTCTTCTAGTATTGTCCAATCTGTATTTAAAAAAAAAAAAAACCTATTAGGGCGCCTGGGTGGCTCAGTTGGTTAAGCGACTGCCTTCGGCTCAGGTCATGATCCTGGAGTCCCGGAATCGAGTCCCACATCGGGCTCCCTGCTCAGCAGGGAGTCTGCTTTGCCCTCTGACCCTCCTCCCTCTCATGCTCTCTGTCTCTCATTCTCTCTCTCGCAAATAAATAAATAAAATCTTTAAAAAAAATAAAAAAAAATTAAAAAAATTAAAAAAAAAAAACCCTATTAAAAGCACTACATACCTGATAAAGATTCTAAATGTTTTTGAGAAGAAAGTTATAGAAAGGGAAATGTACCTCTTTCCCCAAACAGAACTATAAAAGTCCTCCTATTTATTGTTAATCAGTAAAGGGGGAGAAAGCACCTACCTAATTTGAGTGTGCATGGTGGGTTCCATTTAACAAACACCTTAATGAGTGTGCATAAAGACACGAATGTGTAGGAAGTCCTTTCACATTCCTAGGCCTCAGCTGCCCCTTTGTCAAGTAAGGGCATTAGATTAAATGGCCAGCACTGGTCATTTATGCCAAATGACTAGCCTCAGTTTCTTCATCTGTAAAATTGGATTAACAATAGAATCTACTTCCTGTGGGGATTGTGAGAATTAAATGGGTTAATCCACATAAGGTGCTTAGAACAGCACTAAACACATTTAGCTGTTATTATGGTTCTACTCGGGCATTTTAGGAAAAAAATAATGTTGGTTAGGCATCTCCCCAGTGACAAGTACTATGTTGGAAAATAGGAATACAGAGATAAAACAGAAATTTATTCTCATATTAGGTAAAAATAAACGAAGTTGAAGTCTACAGAATTTTAATTTCAGTGTGCCTATAAACTAACGGTCCTCTGGAATGAGTCAAATGCTGTTCTGCATTCCTGGTCTGTTAGTTCTTATTTGCAAACAATAATTATTGTTCAGAATATCAATTTAGGTTCACCACAGGGCAAGACAGAACCGACTTTCTATCTGTTTCAAAAGTTCAGTGTTTGCTAAAGAAACGGTTTATGGTTTGATCACAGGTGGAAGAATATAAAAATGCTGGTCAGTCTGGCATTGCATATGAAATACAAGCCCCTGAACCAAACAAACTTGCCACAGAAGTACAGTTTCATCTACATTTTTCTGTCCAACAAGTGTTTGCTGAGCGCCCACGGTGTGGCGGTGTCTTGTTACAACCACGAGTAGCAAGAAATGGTCCCTGCATCGGGGAGCGAGCAAGGGAGGACGAGCAAGGAATTGCAGTAAAGAGTGATGGACAGCTGGATGGAGAAGCCCAGTGTGCTGTGGGAGCATGAGGTGGGGACTTAAACCTATCTAGTCCAGGGGACTGGAGGAACAAATACCGAAGCTGTGACCTGAAAAGTAAGTAGATCAGCAAGCACAGGAAGTGGGAGACGTCTGGGCACAGGCAACACCATGAGAGGAGAGTTGAGAGCAGCTGCCTTGCGTGGACATGGCAAGTGAGGAGTGGTGGCAAAAGATGATTTGGGAGAGGGGCGCCTGGGTGGCTCAGTCGTTAAGCATCTGCCTTCAGGTTAGGTCATGATCCCAGGGTCCTGGGATCGAGCCCCGCATCGGGCTCCCTGCTCAGCGGGAAGCCTGCTTCTCCCTCTCCCACTCCCCCTGCTTGTGTTCCCTCTCTCTCTGTGTATCTCTCTGTCAAATAAATAAAATCTTAAAAAAAAAAAAAAAAAAGATGATTTGGGAGGTAATCAAAATGGATTGCATTTTACCCTAATGGCAGTAAGAAGTCAGAGAAAGTTCTAAGCACGAATATGCAAGACTGGTCATCAAAGTGGAAACAATTTGTGAAATAAATAGCTTGACCTGAAACGCAAGCAGAGGGAAAATCCATTAATGTGTTCCTTCCCTGCCTGCTACAGAGGCTAGCCCGTCTTTCTTTAGTCTTAACCTATTTATAGCTGAAATACCATATACATCAGAGAGTGAAGTATAAAAATATTTGCCTTCTTATTTACAAAGTGGGTGCCTGCATATGCTGTATCCTCACTACTGAACAAGCATGATAGCTCAGAAGGTGTGCAAAGGCCACCCTCAGCCGGGACTGGAGGGCTCAGTTCCAAGGCCATGGCAGCGAGGTGGAGCCACAGACTTGAACCAGATGACCTGAGTTTGAATCCTACCCAGTTCTTTTGCTCACCTAACGTCATTTAACCTCTCTCCCTCTGCAATGAGGATTATTTCTCCTACATCACTTGGTAGACTGTGTGTCACAGAATCACAATGTTTTCCTTATTTTTGTACAGTTCCAGAATTTAAAAGTTCTCCCCCTACTCCCCAGGTGGACTTTCACCCTGACGGTGAATTTCAAGGATGGCATTAGAAATCAATCTCCAGTCTTGTTTAATCACAAAATCCACAAATCCAGCTCTATAGCAATGATGGGGCCAAGCCAGAGGACTGCGAAACTCTCCAGTGGAAATCCATCAGCAACTCAATGACACCCATAGACTCTTTTCCTCTGAATGGGCTGTTAGCACAGACATTTGGAACAAAGGAACATTTGGGTTCCTTTGAAAAAAGGGGATGCATTAAGTCAAGGCATTATGATAAGTACTGCTGATTGCTGATCCAGTTTACAAGTCCCAACATGTTGAACGGAAACTCTAGGTGAATTCACTCTAGGGGTCATCTCCCATTTTCTGATTTAAAAAAGAAATGTCATCTTTAAAAAGTTTCTACTCCAAATCTCCACAATCTCCAAAAATGTTTATTTTCAAAATGCCTTAAATTTTTATTAAGAGGACTTGTCTATTATAATACATATTTAATCATACTCCGTGGATGTCGACTCTGACAACGGATTTAGCTGTAACAACACATGAATCGTTTAATTTATAAAATACAGTGAGAGAAGAGTCCAAATTCTAACCGCTAACAATGCCCTTTTTTCTTTTTTTTATCATTAATATAGTTTTACATCTTCAGGAACACTCACAGTTCCATTCCTAACCTTTCCAAACAGCAATAAAAAAATATTTTCTCATAACTACTCACTGACTGAGAAGAAATTTCCTCTAAGTATGGACCATTTTCTTATCATTATAATCTTTCCCATTCTCCCCATCAGCTGTGTAAATATCCAAATGCATTTATGGAAATTTGAAACTTCTTCTGCCTAAAAGGTTGATTGTGAACTAGGGCCATCCAGTAATGTTCTCTTTAGTAATGTCCCAAGTAACTCTCCTGAGCTGTAGTTGGAAGAATAAAGGTTGTTTAGAAGCTGTATGCCTAGCTCTTTCTCTACCTTGTTATGTGTTATCTGACCAAGTAGCCAAGGCCACATGGTATGTGGGTCACCAAAAAAGGCAGCTTTCCTCGACCTCAAATCCCATTCAGTAAGATGGTACTGACAATTTTCAACAAGCCAACTCAGAGATGTTTTGAAGCTCAAATAAGAAAACACATTTGAAAGTGCTTAGAAAAATTTTTAAGTACTTTCCAAAAGTATGGGATCAATATTAAACAATCCTCTTTGATTAGAAAAGCAGCTTGCTCTTTCTTCCAAAAACTGAAATCATAGGAGTCTTTTTTTAAATAAGAAAAGCTAAAATTATACTGCATATTCTTAAAAAATATATTTATACTAAAGACTTTCTAATCCATTTAATATGTTGGCTTTGCAGCTGTGTTTAAGGGGTTCCCATCAATAAGTAGAAGGTCAGGGCAACAATGAGAAGCAAACAAAATGGAGAGGAGAAGGTCTGATAGGCAGCTGATGGCATAAAAATGTCTTCATACTTGTAAATACTGACAACACGCTCTGAAGTCGGTGGTGAGTCTATGTCGTGTCGGGTGATAGAGCCTTTAAGAAAGAAAGAAAAAGGAAGGGGGCAGTAAAAAAAAAGATTTAAAATGATATATGCAAACAACAGAAAGATTAGATAAGTCTTTAGCATTGACTACATAAGCAGGAATTATAAAGATCTGGAATCAGATATTAGAGCTATCATCAGAATTCTCTGTAATGGTACATACATAGAAATAGAAAGAACATAGAAATTACCTAAATTTACCCTGAAGACTGGTTCTCATGAATCCACACACCCACTACCAGAACAATACTACTGATCTTTCCATTTCACCCCACTCTGTTGCTTCCTAGTATTGTATGAATGCCTACTTTCAAGGTCTCTAATGAGTTTTATCTTACTAATACCATAAGGAGAACTGTATGTTGATTTCAAACAGTAAGAGCTACTCTTTTTTCCCCTCAAACATATCTTTTATATATGGATCATCAACCACTCCTGACCAGGCCATACTTGCTTCTAGATGGAGGTCTCTGTCACTGTCTGTGGGCTATGACGTGGTGGCCGGCCCAGATCAGACGGGAGAGCATGTGGGCGTGCTGTGTGCGTGTCTGTATGGTTGAGAAGCAGAGTGAGGTAGCAGGAAGATTAAGATACCAAACAAATGTCTGGACTAGAGACATTTTTTTTTAACTTGGTTAGATGTGTAAAGAGGGAAAGGCTGTGTACATGGGATGCTTAAAAAGCTGAAATTTGGGGTGCCTGGGTGGCTCAGTTGGTTGGGCGACTGCCTTCGGCTCAGGTCATGATCCTGGAGTCCCAGGATCGAGTCCCGCATTGGGCTCCCTGCTCCGCGGGGAGTCTACTACTCCCTCTGACCCTCCCCCCTCTCTCTCTCATTCTCTCTCTCAAATAAACAAATAAAATCTTCAAAAAAAAAAAAAAAAGCTGATATTTATTCAATGTGCCTGGCCTCCTGAATAAGCCACATGGAACTTGGGTTAGGGAGACCACAGGTGTGTGAGTTCAGTGGAAAGGTCTCCTTGGAAACAGGGCTCCGAGTGAGTGTTTTTTAAAGTCCTGTCTGCTAGGGAAGCCCTGCCAAATTGGACACGTTAATTCCCTGCTCCAGATTCTGTGCTGGCTCCTGTTAGCGCAAGTCTAACTCCTCAGGTTGGCAGACATTTTTCTTTCAACAGATGCACTCCCCTCTCCCATCTAACCTAACCTCCCTCATTGGTCATGTACATGGGCTCCTAGGCTTAACCACCCAGCAACACTGCCCTTGAGGGAAACCTAATCCCATATCCCCTTTAAGCCTTAGCTTAAAGTGTAGCCCCTTTGAGAGACTTTAAGAGAACGGATAGGATTTGATCAACTGAGAGGGATTTAATCAAAAAAGGGTGCACAAGCCTGTATACGGGGTAGGAATATGCCTGTTCTGTTTGAGGACAGTAAGAACACCCAGAGTCTTGGAGGGCTTATCAGGCAAAGAGGGATCAGACTTGAGGAGGGCCTAGACTGTTAGGCTATTATTCCATTTATGTGAGACGATGACTTTCCCAAGTACAACACTTTCCAAATTGTAAAGGAACTTCAAATACTTGTTTTCACTGAATGCTTCCAATGATCCTTTGAAGTTGGTATTCTCATCATCCCCATTTAAGATACAAAGAAATGGGAGTTCAGAATTTAGAGGAAGGCCAGGTATAGCTACCAATGGGAAAAACCTGCACTCAAATCTAATGTTTTGGGCTCCAAACCCCATCATTTTAAATAGGTCCATTTCTCTAGGCTGAGATATAGGTACTGAAAGTACTCAAAGACATAACTGCAGATCCATTGCTGGGATCCTGGGAAATAAACAAATGGGAAAGGTGTCACATCCAAATGTTTTGGATGCCATCTGAGGCATCCAAATGTTTTCCCAATTAGAAACAAGCCCCAAAAAAGGGGGCACCTGGGTGGCTCAGTCAGTTAAGCGTCTGCCTTCAGCTCAGGTCATGACCTCAGGGTCCTGGGATCGAGTCCCACATCGGGCTCCCTGCTCACTGGGGAGCCTGCTTTTCCCTTTCCCTCTGACCTTCCCCCCTGCTCATGCTCTCGCTCACTCACGCACTCTCTCTCTCTCTCAGAATGGAAAAAAAAAAAAAAAGAAAGAAACAGGCAAAGAAGGTATAAAATCTCCAGACCAACCAGTGGAAACATTTTGAAGAAGAAGATAAAAAAAACAAACCTAGATCAGATTAGGCAACTGAAAGTTGATGAGCACACAGTAAAGAAAGACACAACTGTCAGAGCCTCTCCTACAAGCACCACGAAGAACTCATTTCCGTTCTTAGGCCATTAGGCTTGATCAGCCAGGAGGACTGCAGAAGACACCATGTAACTTGATTTTGGCAGCCTCCAAAAGGTCTCATGATATCCTTGGGTCTTTGTGGGGGATCTGCTGAAAAGCCTTGCCACCCAAAGCGAGGTCGTCAATGAACCAGCATCCACTGGGAAGCTGGTTAGAAATGCAGAATCTCAGGTCCCACCCCAGACCTACTGAAACTGCATTTTAATGATATAGCCAGGCAATTCCTGTACACATTAAAATTTGAGGAGCAGTGGGCTAAATTATAGGATAATTTGATGGACTTGTGACTACCAGAATGGTCATAAAGTGAACACTACTGGGATGCTTGGTGTCAGTCTCTACAGAAGTCTCCAGATGTCCTTTCCTGTTCAATATTTTTTATATTTAGAGCCTAAGAGCTAAGAGTACTCACTGACTTTGGAGTCAGTCAGACCTAGGACTGAATTTTAGTTCTTCCATTAATTAGTTGTATAGCCTTGAGCAAGTTCCTTAATCTCTCTAAAACGAGGATGATAATATCTATACCACTCAAGGATGTGGTGAGGAGTAAATGAGAATGTCGTGAGAATTAGCACATACCACCACATATAGCAGACCCATGATCTGTTCCATTAAGCGCAGAGCTCATCACATACTACCTTGTACTGTGCCAACTACGTTCGCATATTACTTGTCCATTTGTATGTCCATGTGTATAATAAGTCCATTACAACTTCCTAAAGGCAGGATCCTATCTCCTTTGTCTTTTACACTATCCAAAGGGCTTATTGCTCTTGCCCAATAAATAATGAACACAAGCAAAGCAGTGTCTGGAGTTTAATCCAGATGCCAAAATGTAAGCTTACCCTGAATGGCTGGACCCCAGGCAAACAGATAATACCAACTCAAATGCAGATCGACAATTGTCTCATCTCTGGGAACGTTCACGGGGCGTTTAAATCTGCAGGTGACCCGATTGTTCTCAAAGACTCCTTCTTCATCTCTGGCAGGATTTCTCTGGATCTCCTTTGCCCACTGGCCTACATTATAAAAGTGCTGTATGCGGACCCTCCCATTGTCATCGTGGACACAGGCCATGACGTCATCACCACCCTACCATGAAAAACGATGAAGGAAAGAGTCAAAGGTGCGTCTTTTACAAACGTCTCTGCTAGAAAGAAATTTCACTCAGATATATCCATTTCATTATCTCTGTAAATTTGAAATCCCACCCTCCAAAATTATTTTTATTAAAAAAGCTTTAACCAAGTGATGAAGTTAGCATTGCAGAAGCGGACATCAAGTGCTAAATTATAGGATAATTTGATGGATTTGTGACTGTTCAAAGAATACATCACCAGCTATTTAGTATTCCTGCTGAAAACGCAAACCGAACCTAATCATGAAGAAACAATCAAACCCAAACTGAGAGTCATTCTACAAAAAATGATTATAAAAAGTATTAAAAAAAATACTTGTAATCTTCAAAAGGGCCAATGTCAGTCATGAAAGACCACACACACACACACACACACACACACACACACACACACAAAAGGCGAAGAAACGATTTCAAAATAAAGAAGACTAAGGATTCATGACAACTAATAGTGTTCCTAGACAGAATCCTAAGTCCTAAAATAAGAATTTCTATGAAGGGTAGTATCAGGACAATGGGCAACACTGGAAAATGGGCACTATGTTTGACCATACTATCATGTTAATGTTAAACTTCCCGACTTTAACAAATAGGTTGAATCTCCAAAGTTTCCAGAAAATGATGAAAATAGCAGCAGCAACAGCAGGGGAGAGAGCTAAAGCATGTGTGGCAAAATGTCATCACTTGTTAAAAAAAAAAAGTTCTGGAAGTAGACAGTGGTGCTGGTTGCCCCATGAACATGATTAACGCCACTGAAGTGTACATTTTTAAATGGTTAAGATGGTAGATTTTATGTCATGTACATTTTACCACAATAAAAAGAAAGTTGTTTGGTGAATCTGGGTGAAGAATATGTATTGCACTATCCTTGCAGATTGTACATTTTACATTTAATTTTTTTAAAGATTTTATTTTTTGAGAGAGACAGAGAGAGAGCATGAGCAAGGGGGAACGGCAGAGGGAGAGGGAGAAGCAGACTCTCCCATGGAGCAGGGAGCCTGACACGGGGCTCGATCCCAGGACCCTGGGATCATGACCTGAGCCGAAGGCAGACGCTTAACCGACTGAGCCACCAGGTGCCCCCTGTACATTTAAGTAAAAACAAGTCCAAAAAATGGGGCACCTGGCTGACTTAGTTGGTGGAGCATGAGACTCTTGATCTCAGGGTTGCAGTTTCAAGCCCCACTCTGGATGTAGAGGTTACTTAAAAATAAAATCTTAAAAAACAACAACAAAAAAAACCCAGGTCCCCAAAGTTAAAGGTGTTCATCAACCATAACAAATGTACCACTCTGTGGGGGATGCTGATAATGGGGTAGGTTATCCATGTGTGCAGGCAGGGAGTATATGAAAATTTTCTGAGCCCTGTATTCAATTTTGTTGTGAACCTAAAACTGCTCTAAAAATCAAGTCTTATTTAAAAAAAAACAATAATGTACCATTTCAAAAAAAAAGTTTAAGGCTATTAAAAAGGGGTTCCATTTTGCTTTTCCTTTACATCAAATTTTGAAAAAATTTTCAGCTATGCTTCTCCTTGGACCAATAGGAGAAGAAAAGAGAGACTTATCTGTTAAAGGCCTTCAGAGAGCAAAATGTCAAACATAGGGGCACCCAGGTGGCACAGTCGGTTAAGTGTCTGACTCATGGTTTTAGCTGAGGCCATGATCTCAGGGTCCTGGGATCGAGCCCCTGCGTCAGCCTCCGTGCTCGGCAGGGAGTCTGCTGGAGGATTCTCTCTCTCCCTCGCCCCTCCCCTGCTCATGCTCTCTAAAATAAATAAATAGAGCTTTTAAAAAAAAGTCACACACAAAATTTGAATGCCGTTACTCAACCTCCGTCCTCTGAGCGCCCTAATCTTAACACCTGCACCATGAGGGCAAACGCATTCTAGGACAGGAAACGGTCAATCGCATTGCAAGCCAGCTTCCGGGATGGTACACACCTGCTGTTTCTCTCTTACTGACCCTAAAGTAGGAGACAAGACATGCAGATTCATATCCATGCAATCTTACCAGTTAGGCCCCTTGTCTTATTGCCTGGACTGGCTTTGGTAGAAGCTCATCCTTCTGGTGCCCTTTCCGAGAACAAAGCCCCCGGGGTTCTGACTGCTTAGCCTGATCCCCCAGTCTCTATTTAACACCCACCGACAACCTCTCTCCAATCCACTAGCGAATGCTGTCAGAGCTACTTCAAAGCATATCCCAAATGGGAGCACTTCTCACCACTCCCACTGCGGTAAGCCTGTCTGAGCTGGCCTCCACTCATTGCAGGAGCCTCAAGACAGGGCAGGGGAAAAGAAGAAGAAGGCAGAGCAGCAGCCTGTGCAAAGGTACAGGGGCCCAAGGAAGTCTGGCTCTGGAAGCACCCTGGCACAGTGAGGTGGCAAATGATGGTATCACAGAGGGAAGAGGGAAGAAGACAGCAGAGGCACAGAGAGAAGCAGAGGTAAGTGACGATCGCTGCCTGGGATCTGCATGCCCTGCCTGGTCCTGCTCCTTGTCTCTGGTCTTTCTTCTTCTTTTTTTTTTTTTTAAAGATTTTATTTATTTATTTGAGAGAGAGAATGAGATAGAGAGAGCGTGAGAAGGGGGAGGGTCAGAGGGAGAAGCAGACTCCCTGCCGAGCAGGGAGCCCGATGCGGGACTCGATCCCGGGACTCCAGGATCTGCATGCCCTGCCTGGTCCTGCTCCTTGTCTCTGGTCTTTCTGAGGTCCAGCGGCGTTCTTGCCCACGCGTACTGTGGGAGACTGAGTTGTTGGACTTGATTCTTCATTCCCCAGTAATACTAGTACACAGCCGCCCCTTCACAGGGCCTCTTGGGCAGGGGAGTGAACTTCCCTATCCCTTCATTCTGGGCCTGGCTGTGTGGCTTACTTTGGGCAATGAAATGTTAGCAGGTGGGACGAGAGCAGAGGTTTGAAATAGGCTTGGAGGGCTCTTGCCCTTCTGTCTCTGCCATGAAAACCACATGCCTTGGTAGCTGCTGGTTCCAGAATGATTAGAGAAAACCTGAATCCAACTCATGGGCTGGAGCCAAGCCCAGCTGAACCCTAGCCAATTCACACACACGTGAACAAGAAATAAATGCTAATAAGCCATGTGGTTTGGAGGCTTTTCTTGCAGCATCGCTGCCATGATAACTAATAAATGCAGGTACCACGAGATACCTCATATTCCCATAACCAGCCCTTCCTTTTCTGTTTAAGCTGGCTTGAATTTTTTGTCACTTGCAATCAGAGAGCCGTAACTAATGTAATTGTTATACTGCTTTTGTCAATTTGTTTCCCTTGTTTTGAAAAAGAAGATCAATTGCTAGAAATCCACACATTTAATAGTGGCATGGTGGCTTGGAGAAACCATGCCCATTTTCCAAAATCTAAAGCAGCACAGCAAACTAAAGAAGAAAAAAATCATCTTTTATCATGATTTGCATCTTACCATTTTCTTGTCTGAAGAGAATCCAACTGCTACCCAGCCATCTGTGTCAGCGCTCAGCTCAAATTCCACGTCGGCCCCGATCATCCGGTAGCTAAGGAAATAGTCACACGTCTCCGCATTACAGCCTGGCTTGCCGTATCTGCAGGAGAGATCAAAACACAGCACTGCTGCTTCATCTCCTTACTCACAACACATTAAGAAGGCAACAGTGTATCAGGCAGAGCGAAGCAAGATTACCAAGTAAATGAGATCTTTGCTACCAGGGATCTGAAAAACCACAGTTTCACTTGGGAGAGATCTTGGAAAAGATCTGTTCCTTTCTATCTACATACAACCTGAGGACCAGAGATGGGAAGGGGCTTGCTTGCATAGTGAGTCAGTAGCTGCTGGAGGACTTGAATCTGGGCCTCCACTCCCGGCCAGTGTTCTCAACATTATATTAGAGCTTCTCAGATAGTCGTTATTACTGAGTTATTTCTGAATCCCTTTCAGAGGAAGAAATTCTCAGAGTTAATAAACTGTTTTTGTGAATTAAATATATACCAGTTCTTTTTTACTTAGAAATTTTCATACAACTAAATTAACAAAAACTTACAAATTAAATATAAATTAAACTACAAACGCAGGAACATTTAAATTCTCAGCATCCGTGTGATGGATGGTGTAATCTTACTGAAGGTAGATTTTGCTTACCTGCATGGGGTATATCGGACCACACTGTGCAGGGTCCCTTGGATGAGCACTTTCTTACTACTAAACACGATTTCACTTTCCCCCACTCTTATCCGTTTGAGAGGTTGCAAAACCCTCATACATACATCAAATGAATACCTCATCTGGTATTCACTGAGCATGAATGCATCATTTATTTATAAAATCTGCCTTGGCTCTATCAGGCTATCACACAATTACCAATCAGGACGCCAGAGTACCGAGCAGCATAAACTGGTTATCCAGATAATCCGATTATGCATACATTCATCATTGTAAGGGGCATGATTGAAATGGAAACTCAAATTTAAATTTTCTTCCAGGGGACTTGTGGATCCTTTAAGAATCGGGAAGCCCTAGTGAGAGGGACATTGTTTTATGCCATTTTCAGAAGAACAGAAAACTGTAGCAATGGGTGGGACAAGGGAAGCTCAGGTGGAAGGTTATCTGAAGGAACAGGGCACAAAGCTGCCAAGCACTGACTGAAGAGGGAGGCAAGGAACATGCCAGGCAGGGACCCTGAATGGCTGGGAAGAGATGTGAGCTCAGGACAGTGTAGAACTGGGTAAAAACGCTAAATGAGTGTAAGGAAAGCTAAAGGAGGAACGAATGGGCCAGAAAACAAGTCACCCTGAAGCCAGGAGCTACTGAAATTCCCTCCCTTCTCAAAAATGTCCCCCAGTCACCAGACTTAACATTGCTGGCCATCTTCCTCAATAATAGTATTATTTGTATTCTTAAAAATTCCTAAGAGGGGCTCCTGGTTAAGTGTCTGCTTTCAGCTCAGGTCCTGGGATCCTGGGTCCTGGGATCAAGTCCCACATTGGGCTCCCTGCTCAGTGGGGAGCCTGCTTCTCCCTCTGCCCCTGCCCCCTGCTTGTGCTCTCTCTCATTCTCTCTCTCTCTCTCAAATAAATAAAATATATATTTTTTAAATTCCTTAGAAATACCCTTGTAATCCAAAGAAAACTCAAAACCCCTTTATTCGATTTTTTTCCTCCTTGGCCTTGAGCACTGAACAAAAGAAAAAAAACATCCAGAACTTTCAGTGCAGTACCCATCACAACCTTTACGCAAGGACAATTTATTTTAGGAAATAACAGTTTCAAAGAGGAGGCGGCTTTTCCAACAAAGCGGAGCTGTCTGGCTGGGAGGCTCACCGTCTTTACTAGTGTTTGCTAGCTCCAGCCCATCATGTTTTGATAGAGCATGACTAGTAATCACGTGGGGACTCCCTAAATCTGAGATAACAAGCTCGCTACAATCATCAGTGTTCACGACTAGTTAGTATCATCCAGATACCCCAAAGTCATGACTCTTTATTTGAAAAGGAATTGGGTCTTAAATGTGTCAATCATGGTCTGTCCCGCTCACAGCCCAGCTAGTAATGCACAGCCCATGTCACCTGATTCTTTTTCATACAGCCAACTGGGCAGGAGTAGATACCTGGGCCAATGGCAGTATGGTCATAAATGAAAAACCAGAGAAGGATGTTCCAGTGCCAAGGAGCATTCGAGAGCTTATGGCCTCTAAGACTGAAAACTGGAGTGGCCATCGGAAACAGGCTGAAGCAATGAGGGGATGCAGGCCCCTGATGAGAATGAGCTATACGCGATTGAAATACTACCTTGAGAAGTAAATCAGTGCCTTAGCCTTAAAGTTAACCAACTCACAGATCTACCAACCTAAAGCATCCCTTAGTTTTTCCACAGTCATCCACTTTGATTTTGGCAAATGGATCCACAGGAGGAGCAGTAGGGAAAGGGTAACCTAGACAGTGAGAATAAACAATGGTTAGAAAATCCAGCAACAGCTTTTTTCCAAGGAGAAATTTTTCTTTCTAATACGTTGACTATTTTCTACCACACGTTGTCTAGAAATGTTTAGGGCCTCAGAAAAGGGCTTTGTGTAAGCCTAATCACCCTCTTCATGAGGGGAGGGTGTAGGGCACACATCTTTGAGCCAGTCTTACATGTGAACTGAGAATTATGTGGCCTTTCCATCCTTTTACTGGCAGCGAACCTGAGGCAGAGAGGTGGCGTAATTTCACACAACCACAGGCCCACCACCATCCCTGGGAGCGTGAACATCACAATTTTCATACAATACCCATGCTCTAAGAGGGGGAAAAAAATCAACAATGAAATATTTGTATATGTGATAGTAGAGGTTTTCCATGTGTACCTATACATGATAATAGGATTTCCCCCTTTCTCTGAACTTCCATTTGTTATTAAGCTGTACAGGACATTTCCCTAGCTCACTAAATTCTTCATACACAATCCTTTTTAACACCTGAGTATCTTTCTTGTAAGATCACTTCACATCCTAATGCATTCAACCACACGCTGAAGGGTAGGCCCGCACTATGCTTCCAGTTTGTGACAGCAAAGATTTTTCTCCTTGGCTGTTAACTCCATGCACACGGGAACCACGTGTGGGTCATCTTGGGTTCTCTGTCCAGCATCGTGCTCGGCACTGGACGCTGACTACATGATTGTCAAATGAATAAATAAAATCACCCACAGATATTAGGCAATGTAAATAAATGTAAACTTGAGGCTTTGTTTACTTTGTTCCATTATGATGTAGGAAAGATGTTGGGGTCTGGAGCCAATGACCAAGAAAGAATTCTTGAGACGTCTTTGGTGCAAAAAGGTGATTTTATGAAAGCACGGGGACAGGACCCGTGGGCAGAAGGAGCTGCACTCAGTCGTGAGGAGTGGCCCATTATGTCCTTTCAAGTTGGGAGGGGGTTAGGGAAAGCACAAGCCTCCCAGGTATTTTGGAAACAAGGTTTCCAGGACCTTGAGGGGGCCAGCTGTTGTTAGGAAAAGGTCATTTATTACTGTTTAGTAAAAACTCAGTCATGAGACCCTTCAGATGTATTATCAGTGGGTCATATGCTTGGGGGATGATTGCCAACATATATCTTGGTGGGTAGAGATAAAGGAAGTTTCCAAAGGAACTTTTATATGTCAAAGTAGACTTACAGGATCCTGGGGGTCAGGCCCTTAGCAAAGTACTAACATCGAGGCAGCTGAGTTCCTAGAGGAATGTCACTCTGCCTATTTCAAGGACTTGTCAATGGGCTATAAGTAGTAAGGAAACTTGATTTTTCTTTTGCCTTTGTTTCTCACATCACAGCAGATTATACTTTTAAAAAAGCCACTAGGCTATACTTTCCTGGCACACATCTGCACACTTTGGACAGTTCATTTCTATTACCCTAGATCTTGATCACCTGCTAAAATACAGTCCTAGTAGCTTTTTACCATCTTTAAGTAATTGGACCAAGTGTATTATTTTTTCTACTTTTATGCATATTTTATGCTGAGTCCTCAGTCTACTTTGGTACTCTAGACTGAGTCCAGCCTTGGACGAATTTTTTTTTCTCTTAACATGTACTGAGCAACTGCTTAATGGTACAAACTATGTTAAGCATCTTCATATATGTTCTTATTCTTACTACAATGTTGAGGCTGTTTTTTTCTCAGAATATTTATCCAGGAATGCAATGACTACTTATGTTTTAAAAATTCTATAGGTAACCGGGGTGCCTGGGTGGCTCAGGCAGTTGAGTGTGACTCTTGGTTTCAACTCAGGTCACGATCTCAGGGTCCTCGCCTTGGGCTCTGTGCTTAGCTGGGAGCTTGCTTGAGATTCTTTCTCTCCCTCTGCCCCTCCTGCTCACACAGTCTCTCTCTCTCAAATAAATATTTTTTTGAAAAAATTCTATAGATGGGGCACGTGGGTGGCTCAGTTGTTAAGCATCTGCCTTCGGCTCAGGTCATGATCCCAGGGTCCTGGGATGGAGCCCTGCTTTGGGCTCTCTGCTCAGCTGGAAGCCTGCTTCTCCCCCTGCCACTCCCCCTGCTTGTGTTCCCTCTCTCCCTGTCTCTCTGTCAAATAAATAAATAAAATCTTAAAAAAAAAAAAAAAAAAATTCTATGGGTAACTGAAAAAGACAGTTTCTCATAATGTTGCGTCTCGATTTCCCCATCTTCTGTTATCCTTACCACTTCCTAGCATCTAGAATAATACTTTGGCATATAGCAGATTTCCATCTCAATAAATGCCAGTTATTATTACTATGGGATTACTATTAAGTTTTGTAAACTGGACTGAGAACTAATAACCGTGGGGTAAGATCATCTCTAGAAGAATGGGTTTCTAAGCTCTAATTACGAGAAAGCTTTGGGAAAAAACTCACTTATTAATGTACCAAACTACCTTATTAGCATTGGCAAATGGCTTTTCAAGGCTTTTTTAGCAGTAATTTCCTATTCTCTTTTATGCTTCTAAAACTTGGAATGAGAACTTGTTTTGCCAAATGCATTTGGGCATATCTTATTCTCTTGTTTGTAAGATGTTGTATAATAAAAAATTTAACTGGTTTTCGTCCCTGGTCCTGGAGAGAGGTTCCGAATCCTTGGAACTTCCAAGCAGGGCTGTCTTTGTTATTCATGAGCCCCTTGGGATCACACCTGAGCTTGTGCTAAGAGATGAGATGACTCAGGATGGGGGCTAGTCCCCAGAAAAACCAACCATGTGACTAGAGGTTCGGGGCTGTCAGTTAGGCCCACCTCCAGGGACGGTTGGGAGGCTGGGGACTACATTTAATGATGTAGCCAGTGATTAAATCAGTAATACCTATGTAATGAGACCCCAGTAGAAACTCTGGACACAAGTCAGTGCTGCTTCCTGGTTGGTGAACAAACTAATACTGGCGAGGGTGACAAGGCCTGATTCCATGAGGAGAGGGCATAGAAACTCTGCATTTGGGAGACCTCCAGACTTCACTCCATGTGTGTCATCACCAGCTGTTCCTGAATTGTATCCTTTACAGTAAGTGCAGTGCTTTCCTGAACTCTATGAAACATTTGAGTGAATTACAAAATCTGAGGGGGGTTGTAGGTAGCCCCCAGGATTTGCAGCCAGTTGATCTAAAGGGAGAGCAGTCTTGTTATAGACCACTCCCTTTAGCTTGCAGGGCCTGAGCTAACTCTGGGTTATTAGCACCACAAATTAATTTCACTATACTAGTTGGGGTTGGCAGAATAATATTAAGCACAACAACATTACAATTTTCCCCTGAATTTAAATGACCTATTTGGCATAAATTTAGTTTGGCCCTCATGCCGGTATTTAAGCTCTTGTCTCTGAGCTACAACCCCAGCCTTCGATAGCCAACTCTGTGATGGGTTGAGCACTCTGCAAACCACATTTCTCCTTTGCCAGTTGGCTGGGCTCTGCTGAAACATTGGAGGGAGGCTAGGAGGCAGGAGGAAGGAAAGACCATTCCTTCCTATTGGGTTGCCGTCCCCTACACAAGTCCTCGGTGATGCTGCTTCACCCTTCCAGTGGCAAGTTGATGCCAGCTTTTTATCTAAATTCCCCTAACCAGCCTTGTCATGCCCTCAAAGGAACCAGCAGCAGCTGCGCAGAGAGGATGGGCTGCAGTTTTGCGGGGGTTCTCTTGGCTGAGCTTCTAGATTCTCACAGCTTCAAGCCCTGCTCTGTGCCCCGACCCCTCCCAGCACCCCAGTCCCAGGGGCAGTAGCTGCTTCCCGCCATTACTGTCTTTGTGCTCCTTTTTGTTTCTCCTGTCCCCCAACATCTACTTAGACAGCTGACTGGGCTGGTCATTCCGTTTAAAAAAAAACACACACACAAACAACTTAGAACTGGTTTCTATCTTTCTTTCTGATCAGATCTTGATGGAAAGAGACTGAACGGATTAATCCTTAAATACTGACACAGTGGGTTTGCAGGGTGTACCTTACCAGCCTTTCTCTTGGTAACTAGTTAGAGAGCAGCATCGTTCAACGGGATGTCGGACACGCTCTGTACAATTGCACTGGCCCATTATCTTGATGGCAGAATTTTAATTTTTAAGTATGTAGGTGCACCGAATTAAACTGATGACATTTCCTGGTTTATGGGATACTCCTATCAGTCTATGCAAAGCCCATCTTCTATTTTCCCCTAATCCGATCCTAAACCCACTTTCCTCCTGGTCTAGAGTATTTTCTAAGTATCCTTCTGCAAAGGCTGCAGGTTTTAACAAAATGAGCACTCTGACACATACACATCTTAGAAAAGCAATATTTTACTGTGATACACTGAAAGGGGGGTTGGGGGTAAGCTTCACATCTGTGCTAGCTCCTCAAAGGGCATGGAACTCTGCCTGCCCAGGGTGAGGTCCCGCCTTACCGCAAAATTCCTTCCATGTTCCCCACAACACCATCCTGAAAGTCTTGCGTGACTCCCTTATAAAATAATCACCGAAGTGCCTTTAGCAGAACCTGGATCTACCATGGAGGGTCCAGACCCAATTTTTCACTAAGCCAACAGCGCCACCCTGCCATGCTGCCCACAGCTGCAGTGCCCTGGCCATCCCATGGCCATGCACAGGTCTGGAAGCATCTGAGCAGAGCAGACTCGCAAAGGCCCTACCCCCACTCACCAGCCGCCATTCTTATGTTTATTTCTATCTATGTGTGCTCTTGAAAACTAGACGGCTTGTGTATGTCTTTAATCTGCATAAACGACCCTGTGTGGTACATCTTGTTCTATTTATTATTTTCCTTTGGAAATCTATCCCTATCTATAAAGGTGAGACCTGTTATTACTTCTGGCTGAATAGCATTCTTTGATGTGCACATAACCACATTTTTTGAAATAACTCCCAATTGCCTTAATGTTTAAAGTGCCTTCAAGGGGCGCCTGGGTGGCTCAGTTGGTTAAGCGACTGCCTTCAGCTCAGGTCATGATCCCAGGGTCCTGGGATCGAGTCCCGCATCGGGCTCCCTGCTCTGCGGGGAGCCTGCTTCTCCCTCTCCCACTCCCCCTGCTTGTGTTCCCTCTCTCGCTGTGTCTCTCTCTCTGTCAAATAAATAAATAAATAAATAAATAAATAAATAAATAAATAAATAAAATCTTTAAAAAAATAAATAAATAAAGTGCCTTCAATGTTTGCTTCATCAAATAATGAGGAGATGAAGTGCCTTACATATGTTTCTTGTGGACATATACAAAAGGTTTTTGTTTTGTTTCAGGAAACCCCAGAGAGCAATAGCTGGGTCACATCTTTATTCCACAAAGCTCAGTGAGATTAGTATTCAGACTAACAGCACTGGTTTACAATCCCATCCACAGTGCATGAGGTTCCGATTCCCCACCCCCACTCTTGCAGCTACTTGGTATCATCCGACATTCTCAATATTTTAATTTGTATTTCCCCAAGTACTAGTGGGGTTAAACATCTCTTTGTATCTGTATTAGCCACTTGGGTTTCCTTTTCTATGATGTTTATATACATAATCTCTGTGCTTTTTTTTAGACTTGGTTTTCGGTCTTTCTCATGGGAGTTTATGTGTATTCTTTTTTTTTTTTTTTTAAAGATTTTATTTATTTATTTGACAGAGAGAGACACAGTGAGAGCAGGATCACAAGCAGGGGGAGAGGGAGAGGGAGAAACAGGCTTCCCGTGGAGCAGGGAGCCCGATGCGGGGCTCGATCCCAGGACCCTGGGATCATGACCTGAGCCGAAGGCAGACGCTTAACGACTGAGCCACCCAGGCGCCCCTTTATGTGTATTCTTGATACTAACTCACTGTAGGTTTCAGATGCTGCATTTTTTCCCCCTTCTAGTCTGCCACCAATCTTACTTTTTTCTATAATATCCTTCCTTGGACCAAAATCTCTAAATGTGATGTAGCTGGGGAAATAATTTTTCTTCTTTCGGTTTGTGCTTTTAGAGTCTTATCTCAGAGATTAATCTCCATTCTAAGGACATGAAGATCTTTCCCTACACGTTTATTTATTAACTTTGTAGTACTGCCTTTCACATTTAGACCTGACCCATTTGGAATTTATTTTTTTTATACGATGTGAAGAAAACAGTTTTATTTTTCTCCCTACACTGACTCAATTTTTCTCAATGCCATTTACTTAAATAACTCATCTTTTCCCTAGCAATTTATGAAGACACCTTGATATTTTACTGGTTCTTAGAGGAACACAGGTCTATTTCTGGGTTTTTCTGCTTTGTTCTCTGGTTTATTTGGCTGTTCCCGAGCCAAGACCACACTATATGAATTACTAGGCATTGTAACGTATCTCAGTAATTCACAGAACTTGATTCTTCCATGCAAAGGATAGATACTAATTTATCAAATTCTCTCCCCAAATGCTGTTGGGCTCTTGTATGGAACTGCGGTAAATGAATAGATGAATGGGGGCAGAGCTGACATCTTTATAATACCAAGTTACTCTTTCCAAGACCATGGTATATTTCCCATTTATTCCTTTTTTTTTTTTATATCACTTAATAGTTAAAATTTTTTCTCCACACAAGGACCAGGGCATTTTTGTTAGGCAAAATTTGGACAATATACAGATTTTTGTTGCTATTTTAGATGATATCTTGTTTTGACATTTTCTAGCTTATTGCTGCTAAAAACAGAGATTTTGGTTTACATATGCTGATCTTGCCTATGGCAACCTATTGCATTCTCCTGATTATGGATCTGTTGATTCTTTCTGATTTTCTATGTAAATACATCAAGGGAGCTAAAAAACATATATTTGCACAAAGACTTGTACACAGGTGTTCATGGCAGCATTATTCATAATTGCCAAAAATGGAAAATAACCCAAATATCCATCAGTTGGTGAGTATCTGTGGTTTCCTTTCTTGTCTAACTCCTAAACACTCTCTGTTCCTCTTCTGCAATCCCTTGAGCCTGTTTCGCCATCCTCCACTGGGTGGTTAATGGATTCTGGTCTGCTATTTATTGCTTCTAATTGACTGCTTGGCTCACAGCCCTCAGGTATTAATTTAGTACTTGATTCCTTGAAGTTTTAACCAGCAGCTGTCTGTTCAAATCTGAGAACTACTACACCAGCCTCTTTCACTGTCCGAACTGCCTGAATCATTGTTTTTGTTTATCAGAGTCAGAGAATGAAGTACAAAGGTCGAGGGGCTTTAGAAAATGGAAAATACGGAAAGCTCCACACACATGTGAATGGCCATCGAGCAAAGCTTTCTCCACGGCACTCCACCAGGAGGGAACCCGCAGTTCCCCACTGACTGCCTACCCCATTGGTTCTGAATCCCTTTCCTCAAGCCTGCCTGCCAAAATACCTCATTCAGCCTGTCCCACTGTACTTCCAAGTACAGCAGATCAACAGGGACCCTCTACTCCAAAGAGCTGGACAACTTGCACCATCTCATCCATAAAGTTAATCAACAAATCTATGTAGTTCCCTGCTACTTTCTAGCTGTGTGGCTTTAGCTATTTAAATTTTTCCGTGGGTCAGTTTTCTGAACTCGAAGTGGGGCTAATAGCATCTAAGTCAGAGGTTTCCTGTAAGAATGAAAGTTAATATGGGTAAGGAACTGAGAACAGTACCTGGTGCACAGTAAGCACTTACTGAAAGTTAGCCCCAGTTAGTGTTATTATCAGACTACACTCATGGAGGATACATAGGTAAATCAGATGTAGGCTATTTACCTTTAAAGGACTTGCAGACTGGCAAGGTGATGAGTTAGGTATCCACATATAATACATGTACTTGTAGGAATAACACAGGCAGATGAAGGAATTTGTGCCCTTTTCCCCAAGCTCTGTCCTTCTCTCTACTGTCTTACTAGCTCTTTCCAGAGTAGGAAAGAATGTGGTCGGAACTTGATCAGAAATGGGCCACATTTTACGAGTGGTCAGATCACTGTGCCTTAAAGATAAGCAACCATGAATATGTTCCCTCTTTTCCTTCCAAGGCAGAGTATGTTTCTAGGGACAAGTCAGTTACCACCCTCCATATGGCTGGCTAGTAAGGCTTCAGGGCATGCAAATCTTCATGGCAGGGACAAGAGAGCAGGAGGCTTTACTTGGGACTTAACACTAAGCCAAAAACACCCAACTCAGTTTTTTCAAAGAACCCTCAGAATAGAATATTTGCCCGTAATCATGAAGAAATCTATTTTACATTCTGTTGTTCTGAATATATAGATTCTGTGTTAAGAACCTCAAGAGGAAGAGGTATGAATGGTAGGATTCGAGCACCAGGACCCTATCCAAACTCTTGATCATAGACAGCAAAAAGGGTCAATGGCAGGGTTAGATTGTATGCTGCAAGAGAACATCCTCCCTTAATGGCAGGGGATGGGGAGAAGGAGAAAATCAGGGAAGGCTCCCTGAAAGAGGTAGCAGTGGTGTTAGGAATATAAAGATGAGTCGTATAGGCTAAGACAGGGGAAACCTTTAAGAATTCTAAAATCTAGCACAGTTAAGCGGTGCTGGGTGGGTCAGTTAAGTGTCCGACTCTTGATTTTAACTCAGGTCATGATCTCAGGGTCATGAGATGGAGCCCTGCAATGAGCTCCTTGCTGGGCATGGAACATGCTTAAGAATCTCTCTCTCGGGGCGCCTGGGTGGCTCAGATGGTTGAGCGTCTGCCTTCGGCTCAGGTCATGATCCCCGGACCGTCCTGGGATCGAGTCCCACATCGGGCTCCCTGCTGGGCAGGGAGCCTGCTTCTCCCTCTGCCTCTGCCTCTCTCTCTCTCTCTGACTCTCATGAATAAATAAATAAAACATTAAAAAAAAAAAAAAGATTCTCTCTCTCTCCCTCTGCCCATCCCCCTACCCCTGCACTCTCTCTCCAAAAAACAAAACAAAACAAAACAACCCTAGCATAGTTAAACCAAAACAGAAATTTTAAAAAATGAACATGTTTAGGGGGCAATTAAAGATACCAAATTAGCCAGTTTTCAGCGCTGGCTTTGGGAGTCTTGGGCTATCGGGACACTGGAGAAATGGTTTCTAGACAGGGTGGTAATAGTGGGCTCTCTGGAAGTTTCAGTGAATTCTCCATCTCCATCAGTTTAATTCCCTTCTTTGAATTTACATACCACCAGGCCATCTTTTCATTGAAAACTCAGTTATTGGCTACTTTGAACCTGAGAAGGGGGTCCCCTGCACAGAGGAAACACGTAGTCCAATCACTAGAAAAGACAGCCCCATTTGTACTGATAGAAAGAAAGAGTAGTTTTTAGGCTGCCCGGGTGGCTCAGTCAGTTAAGCATCTGCCTTCAGCTCAGGTCATGATCTCAGGGTCCTGGGATCGAGCCCCAAGTCAGGCTCCCTGCTCAGCGGAGAGTCTGCTTCTCCCTCTGCCCCTCCCCACCCCTCGTGCTCTCATGCTCTCTCTCTGTCTCAAATAAATAAAATCTTAAAAAAAAAAAAGAAGAAGAAGAAGAAGAAGAAGGGGGGCGCCTGGGTGGCTCCATTGGTTGAGCATCGGCCTTCAGCTCAGGTCATGATCCCAGGGTCCTGGGATTGAGCCCTGCATTGGGCTCCCTGCTCAGCAGGGAGCCTGCTTCTCTCTCTGCCTGCCACTCCCCCTGCTTGTGCTCACTCTCTCTGTCAAATAAATAAGAATAAAATCTTAAAAAAAAAAGAAGAAGAAGAAGAAAGAGTAGTTTAAAGGCACTATTTCTACCTCTTCACTTGCCACTTCCTTCAAAATCAATCAGGGTCCCTCCTTTCTCCACTGAATTTATCCCAGCAAAATTCACCTCTCATTTCCCAAATCCATCAACTATTTCAAGCCTTCATGCTACTGGGCCTCACCATGGCTTGGGACACGGCATCCTGACACCCTCTTTCCCTTCACTTTCTGGGTTAGAACATCCACCGGGGATGTTTCCTGGGTCTGCTTCTCCCGCTCTGGCATACGCTTTAAGGCAATATCACTGATTATTTCTAAGGATCTTGAGAAAATCTCTATTCAGGATCCACAGGGCCAAAACCCAGGCCCAGGGTAATCTAGTAGAGGTGCTGCCCCAGAGAGGTTCAGCCCACAAACATCCCCACTAGCACCCACCAGCCGGGTGTAGGGTCTGCATTTGAAGATAGTGAAAGTGCTGGAGAGAAGAGAAGAAATGACAGTGAAATCCCTGGATAAGCAAAGGGGAGGAGTAAGAGAGGACGGTAAAAGGAAGCTGGGCCAAAGAGAAAATTCCAGATAAAGGAGTTGAAGCTTCATTCAGTGAGCAGGTTGGAACCATCATGGATTTCTGGGGGTTAGAGCTGAGCCTCCGGCGGCTGCATGTGCAGACCAGGTGAGAGGGGCAAGCAGACAAACCAGGGATTTGTACACACATTACATGCCCTGTTGCCCTGTGGGGTCACCTCACTGCAATGCCCTCCCTCTTCTGGCTCATCAAAGTCTTTCATACTTCCTAGCTCAACTCTATAAAGCCTCCCTGATGGCTTCAGCCCCCTGACGTCCATGTTCATAAAACCGTCTGGACTCTACAACTAACTTCTTTCTCTCTGTATATACAAACGGACATACAGCATCTGACCTTGTTCTCCTCCGTCTGTTAGGGACATGTGCCCAATGAGAATATGAGCTCTCGGGTGCCATGCGTGAGTCACCTGGCAGCGTGCCGGGCTGACGACGAACAGAATAAATATGTATTAGATCCTTTCAGAAACAGATGGGCTTTGAAATGTTTGTTCGTTTCCAGGGTGATAGATGCTGCTTCGGCTTGTCTGTCCCCGCCCCTTCCCCCACCCCTCCTCCTCCCTGGCCACATGGCTGCCCAGCTAGAAGACTACATTTCCCAGCCTCTCTTGCAGCTAGGTCATGTCATGTTCTTGCCAAAGGAATGTGAACAGCAGTGACCTGTGTGACCAGGCTAAAAGGTAATGGCCTGTCCTGAATTTCCTCTTCTCCTTTCCTCAAGCTTGAACAAAGACATGCAAGCAACCATCTTCTACCACACCAATGAGGACAAAACTTTACTGGATGGTGGAACAAGATGGACTGACCTTGTGGAACAGAGCTGTCCCAACTGCCCAGACCAGTCAGACTCATGTGAGAAAAAAAAAATAAAGTACCTTATTTAAGCCACTATACGTAGGGGTCTCTGTTTCAGTGCTTGAACCTCTACCCAACTAATATATCTCCCCAAATCCATCCTTTCCATTTCAATACAATAATTCCAATTTTTTAACTGGGCATATTGCCTCTCAGCTAAAAAGCTAACTTTCCCAGCCTCCTTTGCATTTACATGTGGCCACATTGTGGCCAAGGAAGTATAATTGTTATATGGGACTTCTGAGTAATCTCCTTATGAAGTAGTTAGTGACCTTCCCACTTTCTCTTTCCCACTGTCTGGACAGTGAATGTAGTGGCTGGAGATCAAGTAGCCATTTTGGACCACACAGTTACATGCTAAGAATTGTGAAGAAGCAGAAGACCAGGATCCAGGGTCTCTGATGAGCATGGAGCCTCCAATACCAGCCCAGACTCCCTACTTATAGATTTCTTTACATGACAGAGAAACTTCTGTCTTATTTAAGCTATTAATGTGTGCTTGTTGTATACAGCTAAACCGAATCCTTCATAACAAATATACCCAGCATCATATCAGTTGCGGGGACATTTCAACCCCAATTTAATTCTTGCATATTCCTCTTAGCATAAAAATAGGAAAAATCACTACTTTCCAAACTGCAGAAGAAGCCAGTTTCTATGCCTTCTACAACAGAATCAGCTTGGCTTTTGTGCTCACTAAAGCAACTCCACAGGGAGGTCTGTAGCTGAAAAATCCCTAGTCTCTGGGCCCAGCAGCCCCCTACAATGGTGGCTCACAGTAGGGAACTCTAACATGGGTGATAACAGAAAAGAACTGGGATGGAAGTGGGCACGGAAATATGCCCCAGCTCTGATGGCAGGCAATCAGCAAGAACAGAACGCTGAAAGGTTAGGGCACTAGTCACTGTAAATTTAGGTCAATACAGACAGGGAGAAAATAAGACAGCATCACTTTAAATTGTGATTTCTGCTCCCCACCAGCTTCCCTGATCTCGCACACCCCAGGCCAGATGGCGGCCTCCTCCCCTAGCACCCGCTACCCCAACCCCGGACAGGGAGAGTGGAGGCCAGACGCCAAGAACTGGGGGAGCCTAGGCTCAGCCCCACCTGTCCGCAGCCTCCCAGGGCTCGGCTGACCACCTCCTTCTCCTGGCCTCAGTCTCCCTACCTGTAAAGCGGGCGGCGGGTGGAAGGCGCTGACAGCTCTCCGGGGTGCCTCCTGCGGGCCGGCGGGGGTCTGAGCAGTGCGCCCCCCATCCCAGTCCCTCGGTCCCAGAGCTACCTCCGTTGGCCTCCTCGCCAAACCGCCCCTCCGGCCCTGCTCCCGCGGCCGCCTCGGTCGCCCACCCCCGCCCCGCGTCTCCCTCTCGCAGCCTCACCCTCCTCCGACAGGTAGCGCAGGTCGTAGAACTCCCCGGCGAACGTGCCGTAGGAAGAGTCGTGGCGCGGCACCGCCTCGTCGGCGCCCGCGTCCCCCCGCACGCGGCCCCGGGGTCCCCGGCCCCCGGGGCCCGCGCCGTCGTCTGCGGGGCTGGCGGCGCAGGCGCCGGGCCCGGCCAGCAGCAGCAAGAGCAGCGGCACCCAGGCCCCCGGGCGCTGCCGGGGCGGTCGTGCCATGGCTGCGCACAGATCCCGCAGCCAGGCCGCTCGGGCCGCAGCGGGGCCGCCGCGGGCGCCGGGCCGGGACTGCGCCGCCGCCGCCGCCGCCGCCGCCGCCGCCGCCGCCGCCGCCGCCGCCGCCGCCAGCACGCGCCCGCGCCCGCCCCCGCCCGCCGCCAGCACGCGCCCGCGCCCGCCCCCGCCCGCCGCCAGCACGCGCCCGCGCCCGCCCCCGCCCGCCGCCAGCACGCGCCCGCGCCCGCCCCCGCCCGCCGCCAGCACGCGCCCGCGCCCGCCCCCGCCCGCCGCCAGCACGCGCCCGCGCCCGCCCCCGCCCGCCGCCAGCACGCGCCCGCGCCCGCCCCCGCCCGCAGCCCGCGCGACCGCGCAGCCGCCGGTCCCCGCCGCCTCGCGCCTCGCTCTGCGCACCCTCCAGCCGGCGCAACGCCTACCCTTCCTGCTAGCATCCTCGTGTCCCTGCTCCGACTCTCTTCTAGCGGCTTCCCTTCCTCAGGCCTTTCTTCCAGTCTCCCCATCCTCTGCCTCCCTCCACGAGTCTCCCCCCACACGCAGATTTGGCCCTTCTGGCCCCTTGCTTCTGTGTGGTCCGCGGACCTGCAGCACGGCATCCCCAGAAAGCTCGCCGGCATCACCAATCCCAGGCCTCACTGCAGACCCCTGAATCAGGATATGCGTTTTACCAACATCCCCGGGAGACCTCAGTGCACATCCAAATCTAAGAAGTGCTCCCTGGAGGGTGTACCTTGGACACACCTTGCCAGAATTGCTGCCTCTCCCATTATTTTGTTCCAGCACTTTTTGCTTTATATAAAGCTATATCCGTTATTTCTTGGGGCATCACAGAAGTAAGTTGAAATAGCAGGATCCCCACTCTCCAGAGAGGCAAACTGAGATGCTTAGAGCCAGAGCGGAAACTAGAACCCAGCTCTTGGGCTAGATTCAGTCCTTCCTCCCGGACTTTTGAACTGTGTCATCAATAGAGACTGCTAGTGCCCTCGCATAACCTAACCCCTTCAAAACTAGGCAGCTGGTTTACCCTGTTCCCTGGCAGCAGGCCGCACAGACCTTGGCAGGACCACACCATGCTTGATGACGGCCCCAAATTCTTCATTTTCTCAAACCCATTCCTGCTGCTTGCAATTCACTGTCGCTTGTTTACTCAGCCATTTATCCACACCACACACTTAGAATATGCTAGGTCCTGGAGTTCTTTTGATGATTTTGGAGTGATAACTGCTAAACTGTTTTCTGTTAGAAAACATGGACAATTCCTTTCACGCTGACATTGCAGAGCCAGTGTTTTAGCCTGCTTTTTCTATTTCTTTTTATTTAATTGCATAAACAAAGAAAATTATTATGGAGGCAGAAGAGCAAAGAGGTTCCAAAAATGGCCCAGACTCTGTGGAGTGACGTATGAGTAACCTCTGTGAAGGCAAGGAAGGTTAGGTAAGATGACAGAGGTGAGGCTCAATAGGGTTTGATGCGATAAATGGCGTGAATGAATATGCATAAGATTATGAAATACAAATATTCAAAAAAGAAACTAGTGATCTCAATCTCTTTTGAACCACGGGAGATGGGAGATGGGGTTGAAATAGTAAAAAGTGCTATGTGACCCAGAGGTCAGGTGTTTGCCTTTGTGTATCAGGTGACACCGATGGTGAATTGTCCAGCTGAAGTTTAAACATGTTTAGCCTGACAGGTGAATCAGATGTAATTCATGAAAAGCTTGGGCCTCACTAGGTTTCCCGATACACCAGTTCGGGATACAGAAGTAGATCCGATTTATTGTTTGAAAAAAGATGAACTGTAATTACTGAAGAAAATCAAAACAGATTTCTTCCCCCAAAAAATAGCTTTGCAATGTGTAACATTTTAAAATATAAAAAAGCCAACTGAAAAATCTAACATGTAATTCTTTAAAAAGAAAAAAAGAAAGAAAAACTCATTCTTAAAAATTGCAGTTCCTTTCTTTTCTTTTTGTTCCTGTTCACCAGGAAAGATATGGTAAGTTATAAATGGACCGACATTTAGCAAAAATCAATCGATCAATAAAGCAAGCATTAGGCTTCTGATTTCAATACGGAGTCTCTGGTTTTAGAATCTAAGCTGTTATCTTTCACTTTCTTAAAGTGTCTCCCCCCACACACAGATTTGGCCCTTCTGGCCCCTTGCTTCTGTGTGGTCCGCAGACCTGCAGCACGGCATCCCCAGAAAGCTCGCTGGCATCACCAATCCCAGGCCTCACTGCAGACCCCTGAATCAGGATATGCATTTTACCAACATCCCCAGGAGACCTCATTATTCCCTTCATTTTAATTACGATAATTAACAGTGATGGTGCCAGAAAGAAGGCCAGTGGAAACCAGGTCATTCTTGCAGTAAATTGGCCTGATAAAACCATGTGGGCTTTTTTTTTTTTTTTTTTTTTTGTAAGGGATGTTGGAGGGTGGTGTTGGAAGTGGGTTTGCAACCACAGCCTAAAATGAGGCTTGCAGGTAACCTGTAGATTTCAACTATTCAGAACCTGGGGTTCATGCACTCAAAGGGGACCACAGATGGGCTTCCAGGGTGGTGTGAGGACCTTATGAAAGTGCTGGAACATTTGATGAATGGGTTTTTTTCTAGGGAGAATCCCCATAGTTGTCATCAATCACTCAGTCTGCATGCCTCGTGAGGGCCTTGGAAACTACTCTGCTTCTCAACTCCCTGCTGACTTGGCTCTTCCTTTCACGAGGTTCTCTCACATTCACTTAAATTACCTTTGGGGATTTTCTTATTTTCTTTGTGTTTTTTTTTTCTTTTTAGATTTTTTTTTAAGTAATCTCTACATCCAACGTGGCGCTTGAACTCACAATCCCAAGATCAAGAGTCGCATGCTTCACCAACTGAGCCAGCCGGGTGCCCCTCTTTGTGTTTTCTTGTAAGATTTGAGCCCTGGAGGGAGACCTGTTCCCACTCTCAGGACATACTCCCCTCTGTTACATCCCAGGTTTTGCAGAGACCCTCTGCTCCCCAGTGATGTGAATTCACTGAGCAGCCAATCAATACTGTGGTTTTCTCCATAGTGCACATTTTCTGGGGAAGCACTTTCCCTGAACATTCAGAGACTGCTGGCTGAACAAGAGCCGGCTATTCAAACAAGAACTTGGAGATGCACCTGAGTTTAATTTCATTTTCATTTTTTAAAGAAAGACAGCACTTTTACTTTCTCTTCTCATCAAAACCATTTCTCTAAGATAACTTTTTTTCTGTTATAAAAACTCCCCCAAATCAGTGCTATATTACAGTATCTAACCAGTAACAGACTTACCCATTCTTCTGACTGCCTGGTATATGTGATTTCTTTCTTTCTTTTTTTTTTACTTTTTGTTGCCATATGACCCCGCTATATTCCAATCTGTTATATACCCAAGAGAGTTGAAAACATATGTTCATACAAAAACTTGTACATGAATATTTATATTATTCATAATAGCCAAAAAGTGAAAGCAACCCAAATGTCTATCAACTGATGAACAGATAAACAAAATGTGGTATAGCCATACATTGGTGTATATTATTCACCCATTAAAGCAATGAAGTACTGAGACATGCTACAACATGGAGGAGCCTTGAAAACATTGTGGTAAGTGAAAGAAGCCAGTCACCAAGGACCACATATTGTATGATTCCATTTATAAAATGTCCAGAATAGGCAAATCCATAGACAGAAATCCATAGACAGAAAGTAAATCAGTGGTTGCTAGGAGGTAGGAAGAGGGGAGAAGTTGTAGTGACTGTAGATGAGGAGTTTCTTTTTGTAACGATGGAGATGTTCTGGCATTAGAGAGTGGTGATGTTTGCATACCACTGGGAACATACCAAAAAAAAAAAAAAAAGAAAAAACCCGCCAAACTGCACACTTTAAAATGGTTGAAATGGTGAATTTCGAGTTTTGAAAAAAACTGAGGTGGTGAAAGAAGATAAAGATCTCAGAATATTCCTGTGATATTTTGGGAATACAAAATTTGGGGTGCATTCAGATGGGATCTTCTGAATGCTTTAGGACCTAGTTTTTAAATTCTTCAAACGTAAGGATCTTCTCTGCAGTCTGCGATCCACAAACTCTGTGAATTGCAGGACTCCCAGGCCCCCTGTAATACCCACCTCATGCCCACCAGGAGTCTGTGGTCCACAGTTCAGAGCCCTTGTTCTGGCAAGATTATGTCAATAAGCAGACTCCCCCGACTCCCCCCCAGACATAAGGTATGTGTTGTGTGACCGTACGGTGCTGTTGTTCTGTGTTAAGTATATAAAAAAGGTAAACCAATTCTATCAATTTATTTTTGTCCCTATGAATCCACCCAACACGATGTCATCTCCTCAGCTCACCATGTCGGGCACCCGTCATACATTTAAGTAGGCAAATAACCAGGACAACTGCTGAAACAATGGAATCCTCTTGATTTTACTGGTTAGAGCTGAGCTGCCAAAGGTACTGGGTTTTCATATACAGTAACAGCCAACTTGTTGGGATCAGACTTCCAGCAACATCAACTTCTGAACATCTCTGAACCCAGGGGGATGTGGGGAAAAAAGCAGGAGGCTCAGAGCCTCCCGAAAACAGCGTACCAAAAGCCCATGCACCCCTCCTCAGAAGCAAAGCACACCTGACACATAGGTCATACTTGGTTCCCTGGCTTCTCCAAGAAAACTTCCTTCTGCCCCAGAGGTTTCCATCAGAGAGCAGGAGGTGAAGAGCAGAAGACTCAGAAAGCAGGTTAGGAGGAGGGTGCTGGATTGGCAAGAGGTTACAACCCTAGACACAGATAGCTCCCCCACCTTGTACAGGAACACATTTTGGATTGTGTGCACGAGATAAAGAACAGGTAAAGCTATTTTAAAAGTATAGCCAGGGGTCATATAGTATGGGAGTAAAAAGTCCCAAACACCACAAATGGCCCAGATGGCTTCACTAATAGAGCAGGAAGCAGTAAAATTCATCAGTGAGAACAGCACAATAGTCTGTGAAAGGCAAAGCCAAGCCCTATGTATTTTGATAGCTCCTGATGACATCACCGCACCACACTAAGGTACAAAAGGGGCTGATGTTTATAATGATGACCATGACTCATCAAGAAAAGGTTAAATACTCTCCAGTACACTGTTTACTAAGGCAGGGAAGTGCGTAATGCATTTTAGAAAGATTTCCCTCAAAAAAATATTAAAATTTTAAAGATTCAGCACTTAAAGGGTTAATCCTCCGTTATCCGAATATTTACTTACATACCTCATTTTACAACAATGCTAGTAAATGAGGCATTACATTTTTTTTATAATCATTAGTATCAAATTATTGGCACCATTCAGTTTTAAGGATAGGGACAGGAGAGCAAACTATACAATACAACATAAAAATACAGTTCTGATACAAATATACGAGATCAATTCCACTTAACAAGTGGTCATAAGAAATGGATGGACATTCTACGTACAAGGAAATACAGCTAGTAAATCATCACATGGAAAAGTGCTCAGCCTTGCTAGCAATTAATGAAATAAAACAACCTTTCAAGAACAACTATACACACCTATTAAACTAGCAAAAATAAATTAAAATGGCAAAACCCAATACTGGCAGAACTACTCGTACGTAGAAATGCTTATACATTGCTGGTGGCATCATAAATGGTAGAGGGATTCAAGCATTCAGAGGGAATAGAGGAATTGAACTAATGACCTGTAAGGTCCTTCCAACCCAGAGACTGGATCTTTCTAGAAAGCAGTCTGGCAATATGAAACAAGAGCTATAAAATATTTCATGCTCTCTGACCTTGTAATCCCTCTTTGGAGATATTCCCAAGGGAAGAATCCAAAGGAAGGATAATTTTTTTTACAAAGACATTCATAGCAGCACTATTTATAAGAGTGAAAAATTGGATATAACTCAAATACCTAATAATAGGGAGAAGTGAGGTTAACCATGTTACATGGATATACAGACATTTAAATTGGTGAGAGCAGGATCTGTGTTGGAAAGGGAAGATATGTGTGAGGTGGAGAAGTACAACCAAAGAGTATGTACACATCGATCACAGCTATGAAAAAATGTGTGCATATTCATTGAGAGCTCGGGTAACAATTTAGAGGGCTAGTCTCTGCTGAGGCGGTGCCTTTATTCCTGCAAAGTTGTTTAAGTCCATAATAAAAATTTAAAAACACATTTCTTGAAACTATATAAAAAGAGAACAAAGTGTCATCTGGTCAAGGTTCTATCAACAGGACAAGAATTAATCAACTTTAGAAATAATTTTCCTTTATGGAACACCCAAATGAATCTTGATATCGAATCATTTTATCCTCGTAAGGATTTTTAGACAATTGAAGCTATAATTTCCTACTTCGGGTTCAGTGAAAAATTCTCTTTATCCCAAATAATATCATATCCAATGAATCCACAATTTAAATTGTATTTCAGATTTCGCTGAAGGACTTCAATCCTTTCTTGTGTTACTTCACCGATTCATGTCTGAATAAAAATGAGTGTTAAGGACTTTATAAGATCTGTATAATTACCAGTGTCAATGAAAAAACCAGCAGTAAAGAATTATTCTCTCATTAAAAATGACTCTTTAACAAACAGTCGAAGCTTGGTGCAAGTTTCAATCATACAAAATCATGGTTGAGACTGATAGCAAAGGATTCCGTGCCATATTAACCCCTGTGGTTATTAATACAGACACACAGGTAGTACTAAAAAGGGAATCCCATTTCCCCATCTTTCTTCTCCTAGGCTTCCCAAATCCCACCCCAACTATACTGAGTAGCAGAAAAACTCTAGTACTCAGGAGACAGAAAATAACTTCTCCCATAAAAGTCAAGCCAGAAGTTGGCTTCAACCAACCACCGAGACCTGGGTGAACAGAGCACACATCTGTGCGTTGTGCCGGAGTGAGCACACAAAGCCCGAAGAAAGAAAACGGACAGAAGGCACCATGCCGTCCTCCAGGCAACAAGGGGAGAATTTCACAGTTCGGTCATCAACAGTCTTTTCATCATTTTCTCTCTCTCCAGTTCCTGCCGGAGCGTCTCTGCACTGAAGAAAAGTAGGTGACAAAATAATGAGATTCCACTAAAAAAATGACAAGAACGGTGTCATTCCCCCCGCCCCCCACCCTGGGTCTTCTTTCCTGACCTTGGTTCTTGACTTTCCCTTTCAGGCTCCTTAAGGATCCCCGACATTTGCTAGCATTACAATGACCTGAAATTGTCTGGCTGCCTCCTGGGTCCCCCACCAGACTGAGAGTTCCTCAGGGCACTGCTCCCCAGAGGACTGACCATATAGGTCATTCATCTCTGAAGCCCCAGAGCCAAGCATAGGGACTGGTACATAGCTGCGTCTCAGTAAAGGTCTTCTGAATGAGCGGGAAGATGTCCAGGGGTTAGATTTCTTTCAGTCATGCTCTAAATTGGTTTCAAATGCACTTTCTCCCAGAGTCCTCTCTTCCCCATATTTTATTTTATTTTTTAAAAAGATTTACTTATTTGAGAGACAGAGCACAAGCGGTGGGGGGGGGGGGGGGTGGCAGAGGGAGAAGGAGAAGCAGACTTCCAGCTGAGCAGGGAGCCCGATGCAGGGTTCGATCCCAGGACCCTGGACCACGACCTGAGCCAAAGGCAGACGCTTAACCGCTTAACCAACTGAGCCACCCAGGTGCTCCTCCCCCATATTTTAATAAACAAACTGCATGAAATAAAATTGGCTGCTTTGAGGGGTTGCCTCTGACTTCTTGGCCTCAGGCCCCATTGCCTAACTATGGGATCTCTCTCCATTGTTTATGTACATGCATGTATGCACACACACGTGAGCACATGCACACACACACACACACACACAAGAAGTATACATCTAAAGCACAATCCAAGTTTTTAAATAATCTCATACAGGGTAGAAATCTGTTTCTACTGTGACCAACAAGTAAAATCTGGCCCCAACCTCCAACCTCATGGGGCTCTTGCCCTGTCATTCATTCCACTCTGGCTACACTAGCCCTCTTACTCCTCCTTAACCATTCCCAGCATGCTCCATCTCAGAGGTCTTACCACTGGCTGTTCCTGAGTATACCCCTTCCCCAAATACCTGCAGCCTTCTCCCTCCCCACCTCAGGTCTCTGCTTACAAGCCACCTCAATGAGGCCATCCCAGCATGCCCTATACCCTTCTTGGTTTCATTTTGCTCCCTAGCTTGTCACCGTCTCTCTCTCTCTCTCCCTCATTCTCTCTCCCTTCTCTCTCACACACACAGACACACACACATTTATTTAATGTCTGTCTCCTCTCCCCCAACACTAAATTGTAAACTCCATAAAGGTAGGATTTCTGTTTTATTTACTGTATATCCCTAGGGCCTAGAATACTCTCCAGGCTTTGTTAGACACTTCAATAAATATGTACAGAATAAATGAATGAAAGAATAAATAGGAGGCATATAGATGTCACAGACACAATGAAACTGGAGCCTGTTTTCCCTGTCACCACAGTCCCCTGCCTATACCTGCTGCCCTCACTCACCTGGCTGCCAGAGAAACAGGTTTCCGAGTGGGGTAGATGGTCTGCACTGTGGAGATGGTCTCTGTCAAAGGCCTCAGGGTCACTGCTGGAATCAGTGGGGAAGACTGGCCAGGACAGCATGGCAATTTACTGTCTCTAAAGTCTGCCTGGAGAGGAAACAGAAAAGAGGAAATCAATCTCAATTGGGGTTCCATTTTCACACTGTCAGGGACTCCCTAAGCCTTACCATACAGTTCCTGTTATTTTTTAATAATAGCTTAAATCAATTACCACTTATTAAATGATTTTATTTTGTGCCAGGCACTATGCTAAGCACTTTACATATATCACCTCTTGACAATCCTTAAGGTAGAGGTCATATTTCATCACGTTCGACACCATCCATTATAAGAGCCACCATTTTTGCATGTGCCACAGAGAAAGAAAAATGTGACCGTTCAAACTTTGTCACACCCACTCATGTAATGAATGTTCTGATTTCAGAGATTTATTTTTTTTAATTTTTTAAAAAGATTTTATTTATTTATTTGACAGAGAGAGAGAGAGTGAGCACAAGTAGGCAGAGTGGTAGGCAGAGGGAGAGAGAGAAGCAGGCTCCCCGCTGAGCAAGGAGCCTGATGTGGGGCTCGATCCCAGGACCCTGGGATCATGACCTGAGCCAGAGGCAGATGCTTAATGGTCTGAGCCACCCAGGCGCCCCTGATTTCAGAGATGGGAAAGGTGAAAAAAATGCATCTCTTAGAGCTGATTTTATGAAAAAGAAAAGTAGGGCTCAGAGAGGTTAAGTAATTTTGCCAAGGTCACATAGTAAGTGTTAAGAACCAGTATTTAGGACCAGGATTAGCTGACCCCATACTTGGCGTTTTTCACCACTATCTCAGTGCTTCCCAAAGTACGGTCCCCAGGTCCGTATTATCTTGAAACCTGGTAAAATTACTGCCCTCGAGCCACTCTTGCCCAGTTCTTAAAAGTCCCAGCGTGGTTTCTGACATTGGCTTCCCGCTCCATCTTGGCCCCCAGCTTTTCAGGAAGGGCTTCCCTGGGTGTCTCACAGCACAGCCAAGCCTGGGCAGGAGGCCAAGAGGGCCTGCCACGGACCAGCTGAGGGAAGTGGAACCAGAGCTCCCAGCTGGGGAGCCGTGCCCAGGGAAACTGCAGGGGCAGGATGAATGCAGGGGAGTAGCATTTAACAGCCTGGCCCAGCCCCTGTGTCTCTGCCTTCTGGGTCTCTTCCAAGGCAGGTGCTAGAAGCAGCTCATGACCTTAGAAATGCATTATTCTAGGAACCTGCTTTGCGCCTCTGCCTGGACTGCTGGACACCTTCCTACCTCTGTTCAACCTCTGAAAGCTGCACCAGCCACTGCTCGCTCCCTCTCTGTCCGTGCGGCTAAAGCCGCCTCAGGTAGTGACCATCATCCAGCTCACAAGATTGCACTTTTGGTTACCCCTAGGCCCCCCACAGCCCACCTCACAGATGCTCCAGACTGGCCAGGAAGCCTCCGGAAGGAGCCTCGGGGATCACTCAGTTCTAGGAATTACAAACTCTGATCCCTAGGAGGAGGAGAGGGTGAGGGGAAAGAGGAGGTGACCTCAGACTCCCCACTTCTGCTCCCTGCAGCCACTCAAACAGTGAGTTATGCAGAAGCCTTCATTGAAAGGAAAGACTTGCAGCTGAAAGAAGCCTGAACATCATCGAACTCGCCCATTTTGCAGATGAGGAAACTACAGCATTTAAATGTTTAATATTTAGACAATTTGCAGAGCTTCAATCAGCTGCCTGGTACACAAAGGGAGGTGGGGACATGAAGCGAGTTGTCATGACTCCCTGCTCTCATTAATTACACCCCCTGCCTCTCTGGCCTTGAGAAACAACCACCATACTTGACACTTCTGGGACATTCTGTGGTTGGTCAAGTTCTGCCAACTTCTTGATCCCTTTTGATCCTTGCCTTAACCGGGTACAAGGAGGATATTCATGTTACTATTTCCACTCAAATAAGAGGAGACTGGCGCCAGGACTGGCAAAGTGACTACCTAAGATCACACCATCATCAAGATATACATCCAACCCCAAAGAATTGGAGATAGGAACTCAAACAAATACATGTACACACATGTTCACGGAGGCATTTTTCACAACAGCCAAAAGGTAGAAACAACCCAAAGACCCACCAGTGAATGAACAGATCGACAAACTGGGGTACATATATGCAATGGAATATTATTCCACATAAAAAGAATGAAGTACTGATATATCCTACCACGTACATGAGCCTCAAAAACATGATACTCAGTGAAAGAAGACAGGCACAAAAGGTCATATATTCTATGATTCCACTTATCTGAAATAGTCACACTAGGGAAATCCACAGAGACAGAAGGCAGATTTGTGGGTGCCAGGGGCTGGAGGGGGAATAAGGAATGACTGCTTCATGGGAACGAGGTTTCCTTTGTGGGTGATAAAAATGTTTTGGAACTAGAGATAGTAGTTGCATGACTAAATTTAGTGTCACTTTAGAACGATTCATTTTATCTCTCGTGATGCTCACCTCAATAAAATAAAGTCACGAAAAGTTGCAGGCCCCAAACCCTAACTCCTTCCCAACCTCACAGAGTTCATATGATTAAAAAAAGCCACCGAGGCACCAGTGTGGCTCCGTCGGATGAGCGTCTGACTCTTGATGCCGACTTAGGTCATGATCTCAGGGTCCTGGGATCGAGCTCTATGTCGGGCACCAGGTTCAGGGGAGAGTCTGCTTGAGATTCTGCCTCTCTCCCCACCTCTAGCTCTCACTGTCTCTCAAAGTAAATAAATCTTTTTAAAAAGATTTTCTTCATTTATTTGAGAGAGAGAGAGAGAGCGCACACAAGCGGGTGTGGGAAGGAAGAGGGAGAGGGAGAAGCAGGCTCTCTGCTGAGCAGGGAGCCCAATGCAGGACTCGATCCCAGGACCCTGGGATCATGACCTGAGCTGAAGGCAGACACTTAACCGAATGAGCCACCCAGGAGCCCCTCAAAATAAATAAATCTTAAAAAAAAAAAAAAAAAGAAGCTGCTGACATTGCCGTCTCTGGCATGCCACAGAAAAGCATGCCACATGGGGAACAACATTTTAAAACACAGACCTGTTTTCTGAATCTACTTACGGTGAACTGTGGCCCTGAATTGAAAGCATCAGGAAATGGGGTCACTGGATCAACCGGGAATGTTTTTATCTTCAAAAAAGAGAAAGACAAGAGGGTTACTTTCAGATTAGAAAACAAAGGTTTGAGATCTTTGGCAGTGCACTTTTAAAACCGAACTGAAGGGCTCAGGGGAATAGGGGCAGAGCCCTCACTGTCTGTAGAGGGAAACGTGCAGAAGGTCCCTGAGGCCTCTTGGCCAGTGGTCATACCTGTGCCAATCCTTGTGCCGTAGGGCCGGGACCCTGCAGGGATGACCGGCGGCGGTCCCATGTTTGTAGGGCACCCCGTGCTTACCTGGCCCTGGAACTCCTTTCCCCGGAGGCTGTGTGGGCCTACTAGGCATGCTGGGCCCTATGCATGGCCTGATCCACACAAGGCCATGATCCGGGTGTGTAATGAGGCAGGCCAGAGCTGCCTGGGTGACCACTGCTGGGGGGCATGGACTAGAGGCTGCTGACAGCCCACATCCTGGGACACAGTCTATGACGGTGGACAGAGTACCAGGAGGCTCTCACTAATTCGGCCAGAAAGCGTTTCCTGTCTATTCCCTTTAGTTGTTGGACTCCCTGTTTCCCTGTAAGTCGTGGGACACAGGGGCAAACCTTGGGCAAGCCCCTGTAAGCATGTGAGAATCCTGCCACCGTGGCCTTGGGGATACAAGGCACTGTGATCAGAAGTGTCCCGTACCGCGGGTGGCTGCAGTACAGGGCTGGTCTGAAGCAGGGGGGGTGAATGGCCTGATCAGATCTGGGTGGGGGGGGCGCAAAAGGAGCCTCGGCTTGCACTCCTTTCTCTTTGGTCATTTTGTCTTTGGCCCCCGGAGGCCTTGGGGAATGTGGAGTATGCTTATGTCTTTATACCAGCCTGGAGGACTGCCAGCAGGCCTGGGGGCCTAAGGACTCTGGTACTGGCTTTGCCTGCCCCCTCACCCCCGCCCCACCCAGGGCACGGAAACTGCCCACCCGGGGAATGCACGCTCTGCCACCAGAGGGCGGCAGCCTGGACACGGAGGCCACCGCTGCCCAGGCCGCGGCTCCTGTCTCTCCCAGGGGCTTGTCTGTGGACCCTGGGGTAGTTATTTGACGCTCTTGAGTCACTCCCATGGAGGTTAAGGTAGGGGTGAGCAAGAGCACATCAGAACAGACCCAGATCCGCTGAGGCTTTTCTGAATGGGTGGAGTAGTTCTCAACCAACCTGAGAATGACCGTGTCTCTGCAATGTGCACAGAGATGCCCAGTCCACACCTGCTCCCCTTCCCCAAACTCTCTTTGGCCCCTTTAAACATCTCAGAATTCCCAGAATGGGCCCCCAGCTGCCTTAAGACTCAGGTGCCAGCTCAGATCGCTGAGCGCTGGGAGCAGTGCCGGCCACAGAGCGAGAGGACCCAGGGGAAGCCCACGGTGCCTTCTCCTCCCATGGCCTGGTGGTTCAGCGTGTGGGCCGACACCAAGAGCAAAGTGAAAAGTCACATTCAGGTAAGACTCTCAGACCATCGTGAAGTAAGAGGGAAAAGAGGTTTATTATTGCTATTAAAGAAATGTGAACACTGGCAGCTTCCACGAATGATCCTGTATCTTCTCTAAATAAGACAAAAATCTCTCCCAACAGTTACACTCTGTGCTGCTCGGCTGTGACAAAGCACATTCACTCTTCCGCTGTGCTGTCCCCTGGTATAACCACTTTAGAGAGGGAGCAAGGCAAAAGTCACAATATTGAACCCAGCAGGGTCTAGCCTAAGAAAATAAAATACCTGCCACCAAAGCTATCTGTGTCCCCTCGAACAGTGACACACTGGGAACCAAGCCCGCGTCCTGCCGGAAGAATGTGTTAGGTAAATGGGCGACCACGCACTGGATGGGGGGTAAACAGTCATATGCAATGCGGTCACAAGAACAAGAGAGAAACAATCCAACACTAAGTGAAAAGGGAAAAACAGGAGACGATATGGATACTATGATTTCACTTCGTAAAATTATGAATGAATACAAATAAGTATTAGAAGGAAACACGCAAAAATGAAAAAACATTGTGCTAGGTTGGGATTATGGGTGATTCTTTTCAGACTGTTGTGTAACACACATGCTGTTATCTTGAAACATAGCAGGAAAAGACAAGGGAAAACAGTTGTTATTTTCAATAGAAATGCAACTAAGATTTTTTTTGTTTTTTTGTTGTTGTTGTTGTTGTTGTTGTTTACTGTCTGGGAAAAGCATCTATGCTCATCAAAGCTTTAGGAAAACAAACTCATCCTGGTTCCTGAGACCTAGAGACACAGGGCAGGACAGCAGACTGTGTGTCCTCATTTGGCCAAACTATGTATCCATCCTGGAGTCAGAACACCTGTCAGCCAGGCCTTTCCAGAAGGTCTAGTGCTCCTGCGCACCAGCGGGGTGACCGCCTGGTGGCTCCTGCCCGCCTCACCTCTCCTGGCCAGGCCCCTCTCCCTGCCAGGGTACCTACCAGCCTCGTTTTGATTGGAGGATGCATGCAAACTCCAGTGGTCTCTTCCTTCATGGGGGGAGAGAGTGGAGGAGAACAGCGAGAGTGGGCACAGTGGGGGGCGCTGGCGGGCTCTGCCTGCTCACGAGGAGAGGAGAGAAGGGGAGGAGGCAGAGGAGAGAGGGGGAGGAGGCAGAGGAGAGAAGGGAGGGGAAGAGAGAAAGATAGCACAGTGCAAGAAGGATCTGTCAACTCCAGACTGCTCTGGAGCCAGCCTCGCCCGAGCCTGCTTCTAGCCTCTGGGCAGCTGGCTTCTAGGCCCCCCTTCCCCCTCCTCTCCCCACCTTCTCTCCTCCTCTCTGGCTCTCATCTGTCTTCTTCACTATTTGAGCAGAACAACCCGTGGAAACCCCATTCCCGGGGTTGGCAGGCAGGGGCCATCTCCTGGGCCGACTGCGCGGGCCTGGTAGCAGCTTCCTGAAGCCTTGCCCAGGCCACGCCAGAAAGAGAGCCGTGATGAATGAGTGACGCCGGCCATGGGGGCGATATGAGGAGTGGCCACACCCTTGAGCGTGCTGGCCTTCCACGCCTGGTGGCCTCCTGCACTCTGCTAAATAAGGGTCCCCCCCATCAGGGTGTATCGGTCAGCTGATGTCTAACAGAAAAGACATACCTCAGCAAGGAGGGACATGGACTTTCAGATTTAATCTGCCAGGGCTTTTTGTTATCTGTGTTCAGAAAACATACTGGCTCTGCCCCCCGCCCCCCCGCCCCCCAACCCCCTGGCCCAGGCCATGACACCTCAGGTCGCCGCCGAGGTACCCTGTTGCTTTAGCTGGAAGATATCAAGCATTGTGAGAAATTGCCATATCACTGGGGGTATTGGGTTCCCCACCGCAGCCCTAAAGAGTGCCATGCACCAGCAGAGGTCTGGCAGCTTGTACTGGTGAGGATGAGGATGGTGAAGACAGAAGGCCCTGAGGCTAGGAGAGGGGGCCACTGACAGGGTTAGTGCGGGTTGCCAGGAGAGACCATTCACTCCAGACGGTAAATACACGCATCTTTTTTAGTTCAGGAGAGCTTCCTTAAGTAGTTGGTAACATCCTGCCATAATGAAGGAAGTACAGCCTCTGGGGAAGTTTTTACAACTCGATCAAGAACATTGCAGGCGCCTTTTCTGTCTCCAAATTGATCTGATGCCGACCTCTTTACAATTGTGCAGTCCTGGACCGTTTCCAAAGGGCTTTTACAACCAGAACCTCCAAGAGTCTTGGCGACCACCTTGCTTTCCTACTCTGATTTGGAGATGCTGAAAAATGGCCTCTGCAAAGTCTAAATCCGTGGTTCCTCATGTCGATTGGTTCTGCATCCATTCCTCAGAAACAGGTGAGTCCGTATTAACCACCTACTGAGACTTCCTCCACTGCTCTCTCCTGTCCTCAGGGTGAATCCTACCCTCCACGAGATGGCATTCGAGACCTGACTGAAGTGGGCTCCAGCCTGTCTCACCCCCGCACCTCACTTCTCAACACTGCCCCAGCCAGAACCCAGGGACCCCAGGCCATGCAGCCTTAGCCTCTGCAGATAAGCGGGCACTCCTGTGTGCTTTTTGAAGAAAATAAAAGCTGGCGTGAATGACCGACAAACACGGACATACTGCCTAGATGCCAAAATGTGTTACCAGCTACTTGTGTCTTAGTTGAAGGTTAAGATGAATGACTTAAGACTTTGCCCAGCATTGGACTTTTATGGTAAAGAAATGTTGATCCATCCCACAAGCATGTATGACCCTTCTAAATATGCATCTGTTAGTAAATGCACAGGAAACAAGATAATACGTGTAATAGGATACTATTCTGAAATACCATTTCATTTTTTTCTCCCAGCATTTCCTCTCCTCCTTGGCTTTTTTTCACATTCAGGCAGCTAGGTTCTTCTAAGCTACTTGGCTTTTGAGGTTTAAAAATCTGACTCCTTGGGGAACAGAAAGGTTTTTGGCATAGACAAATGAAGATGGAAATGTGAAAGGCTTCTTCATCATCCAGACAAGAAAAGAGGTTACCAGTTTGTGGGCTGGAGAGAAAAGTCAGAGGGAAAGTGAGGAGGGGGTAGACATTAGGAAGTACTGAGCAGAGGGGCCCGTGGCCCTCTTCCCCGGCTGAGGCTAAGGCACAGGGATTAAAGAGCAGAGAGGGGCTAGTGTCCTTCTGCTCAGGTAGAGCTGGGGAGGTGGCAGGCCCCAGGGCAGAAAGAATGGCTGGGTGGTATGTCCAACAGATTGGGATTCTCATCCCAGCGGGACAGTGACTTCCACCCACCCAAAAGGGGCATGAGGGAAGCAGGCAGTGCCCCAGAGGTATCTGCAAACAGATGACATCACTAACTAAAGACACTTCCCTCCATTTTCCTGTGCCCTGGAGAAGATGAATGAATCCCCAGGAAGATGGAAGAGGCACCCTGATTTCACTTGGGATTAAGCTTCAGCCCTCCTGATAGAATGAGGTTCAAAAAAAAAAACTAAGTTATTGAGATAGATGGAAAACCAGTTCTTCTGACACCCAAGCCAGGGCCTGTTTTTGCCCTGCACGACCTGAGTCTGGCCACGCCAGCCTCCTCCCTGGCACATGAACTCTAGACTAACAGTCCCTGGCCCAGAACAGACCTGGGTCCTAAGTGCTTCTGCTCTGCAGCCGGGTGAGTGGTTCATGAAGTACGGGGATCGGGGATCGGATCGGGGAGGGACCAGCCCCAAAGAGAAAGCCTCAGGAACACAGAAGGCCTAGGTGTTTGCAGTGTGTGTCACCTGGGGAGGGAAGCTGGCACGACAGACCTGGAGCGCGGGACTTGATTGATGGGTCAACGTCCCCTCCTTCCACTCTGTTAACACCAACACCCCGTGCACAACCCAGACTCACCTTCCAAAAGAGGATACCAAAGGGACAGTGGGTGCTGTGGTCACTGGCTTGCCTTCTCCCCTCCCCACCCTTACCCCCCACCTCTTCCCTGGCCAGAAATTCCAGTCTGATTGGCAGGTCTGTGTTGCGGATTCTGGCCCCTGGCAAGCCACAAGCTGTGCAGGTTGTAGGGCTTCTATTGCTAAATTGAGCTACATACTAAAAGAGTTGGGGATGGGAGAAGAAAAGATATGGAAAGAGGAGGAAAAAGGGTTGCAAGAGCGACACTGGAAAGAATGTTTTTTGGAGAGTTTGAGGATGAAAATCCTTGGAGTCATGCAGGGTGCAAGAGAATTAAGAAGGAAGCAACATGGGATTTGAGAAGTGTTACCAGGGAGGTGATAATTTAATCTTGAATGCTTTTTGAGAGATGCCAGTTAAAGACGGAGACATTATTCTTCTCAGTTGTTTGGACTATGCTGCTTTGAAAACCGCTCTACACAGAGACTGGATCATCAGGGTTGGAGTCACAAGGGTTATACTAACGCTGATAATGCCTTGGTGGATCATCTGTTGAATCAAGGCAAGAGAATCTGGTCCCAACCCTCTCTGCTGTCCGTCTAGCTCTGGCCCAAGGGACCAGGGTGGTGCCGTGGCTTTAGGAATCTCATCCAGCCCCAGACCCTAAATCCAATCTCTCCTCCACTGTCCTCTGGGGCAGAGACACCACACCCCCACCCTCTCCCCGACAAGAACAGAGAGGACCGCTGCTTGTGTTTCTACGATGTTGGGAGGAGCAGATGGAGGAGATGGAGGAAGAGGACCAGACAGGAGAAGCAGGCTGCTGGAGTCCCCCTTCCTCTCAAGGACCCTTCGGCACTGGTGGAGACAAGACTCAAGTGAAAGGGTAAGGCCAGTGATGCCAAGAAAGGCCCAAGTGGAATGTGCTCTCATCACAATACCAGCCCTCCAGCATACCTTCTGTGTGAATGTGCGCTGTGGGCATGCACTCACACCTCAAATCCACACAAGCAAGACAAAGGATGCTTCATCCTGAGAACACGTATTCACTGCAGACTTCAGATCAGGGGACCTCTGGGTCCCTGGCAGATGCTGCTTCCTTTCTAATCTCAGACCATTAAGTTCAAAGAATAGATAAAGATGGGGCAATTAAATCTACCAGCTGGATCTGCAACACAATGGTTTTTAAGGGAATCCCATCACTCCTGTCAGAGCTACGAAATATTTTTTTTGGCAAACTAATCCGAGTTTCTCAGATCTGCCAGAACCTTTAATAAACACTCAGTATTTTGCTCATGCTGTACCCTCTGCATAGAATGCTTTGGTCCATTTCCTCCATCTGGCAAACTCCTACTCATACTTCAAAACCCTAGTGCTATGAAGCCTTCTTTTTCTCAGTGACCCCAGATAGGGTTAGACACTGGGTCCCACAACAGTAGCAGTTTCTATAGACTCTCGGATGGCATTAATGGCAGCATGCTTCAGCAGTCTGGAAGTTTCTCAAGAGCCTAACTCAGAGAGAGATCTTCCCCCACTGTCTTCTATTCCTGTCCGGCATGTTTTCTTCAGCGTGGGCCTGGGAACTTAGCTTTCTCCCCCTTCTGCCTTCATAGGCCCTCAGGTTGCAATCTAGGGGTTCTCAGGTCCCTTTGGGGTTTGCTGCCCTCCAGCTACTGATGTCCTCAGATTGCGGCCCTGGCTTCCAGCCCCCACACGTGGCCCTCCTAGGGTGTAAGGCCTCAGCTGGGATACTCAGTTGGGATACTGATGTAGCGCCAGGTCCAGGCTGCTTAACTTGCTGTCCCGTCCTCCACACTCCTTGTTCTGCTTTCTCAGTCTGGGGAGAGCTTTAAACCCAGCCCTCCTTCCAGGCATTGCTCTTCTCCAAAGTGGCAAGTTTCTGAAATCCAGATGCCAGATTCAGCCCAATCTGATGATGCAAAGGGCATCAGAGAAGAAGCTGGAACACTTGGGCTTGGAACAGCTCGGTCCCTGTGTGATTACCTCACTCTGGGACTCAGTTTCCTTATCTGTGCAAAAGGATGACGAGGGGATGAGAGAAGGCCCTGTTTCTGGGTTAGCCTATCTTGGCAATTTGTCTAGCAAGCAGGCCATCAATAACTTGACTGCATTTTCTCCAACATGGGAAGAGAGTAACTCTGAAGGTTCCCGGAGGAGGCTGTCTCACCCACTGTCAGTTCTCAGCTGTTTATCCAAACGTGCTGACTCGAAGCTCTCAGACCGTACCAACTCTCGAGATGAGTACAACTGTATAAATCCCAAACGATCGCCTTGTACCAGCTGAAGCAGGGACAGTGATCATTCCTAAAGCCTAGACAGTACTTTGCCTCATTTGTCCCCTCTCAAAAGCCTTCTGGAAACCCTTCCTATCCACCACCTGCCCCTCCAGTGAGCCAGTCCTGAACGACTCCCACTTGTGGCTTCTCCCCGAGCATCTTCTACACAGCTCTGCTGTCGAGCCTGGCCCTTTATCAACCCGACTCCCCTCCAGCCTCTAGCTGCCCTGCCCGCTCCCACAGCCTCACACACGGCCAGGTGTGCACTGAGCTCTCAGGAGGTACTTTGTGACTTGGTTCACATTTTGACTCATGCTCCACATTTGTGGACCATGATTTATGCTCAAGTACACTTGGGTGTCAGGCTGAGCCCAGCCAAAGGTACATCCAAGTCTGCCTGTGTCATCTAATACTTTTCCTAATACCTCACACACATTTATGGTGCTTTAATATTCTTCAAGGGCTCTCTCTGTGTCACGCGATTAGACCACTCTGAGGCAGATGTGGCAAACGATGGCATCTTTTATCCCATGACAAGGCTCCTAAGGAGGGGAGCAGAGACTGAAGCCAGGTCTGCCTTGCATGACTCCTGGGGTCCAGTGCTCTCTCTCTCCTGAAAGGGTTTCCCACCTGCAGGAGGACCACCCACGAGGACCACCACCATCCCTAAGGGGACACCTATAGGCAGAGGATGGAGGATGGCAGGGAGGCGCGAGGGGCCTGGAAAGCTGGGATGAGGCCTTGAGCCAGCGCTTCAGACCAGAGCACATTGTTGGAAGCGGCAGCAAAAGATGCCCCACGGGTGGGCATGCGGGGAGCAGCCCAGGAAGCCAGGAAGCCAAGACCCACGCCCCGAGGAGCCCTCCACGCTTGGGAAGCAGCAGACAGGCGGGTGGGACCCCTGCAGCCGCCCTCGGGGGAAAGGGAGCACCGCCTCCCCGGAGGACTCTGGGAGGTAAAGGGACCCATGTGCCTGAACCCCCAAAGAAGGCTGATCCCTGAGCCTCCAGGCCGTGAGCAGGACAAGAGGAAGAGCCTTCCCAACGGCGATGCCCACCTCTGTCCATCCGTCCCACTGCCAAGATGTTTCTATGATCTGTGGCTTTTCTGGTTTTAGCAAAATGGGAAGTTTACCAGAGGAGTGGCTTCTGTGAAGTCCATCAGGAGATCACCTGGCTCCAAGGTAAAAGCACCTCCTCGGTCAGAGGGACTCTAGGAAGGCAGATAAAAATACTGCTGGTGAGTGACAGCTCCGGACGGACACGGGCATGTCACCGGAAATCGCAGTTTCTTCCCTCCCCTCTCCCTCCCTTCTGTCACCGAGCCCATGACCGCTCCAGTACCCCATACGGTTCACTTGCCCAGCAGTGTACATGTTATAGAAGCCGAACCCCCAATGTCAATGGGCAGAAAGTGTGTAGGCTAGAGAAAACTGCCTCTTTAAAAGGTGCAAACAACTTCTTTTAAGAGCTCTGAGTGCTCTTGGACTGGTCTTTTGTGGGGGGAAATGCTTCAAAGAGTCCTTTGAATAGATAGAGAGCAAAGCCCCCATCCTGGATCAAGAGGGTTAAGGCCGCAAGGAGCTAAACTCAGGAGCCCAGGGGGCGCCAGGCTGGCTCACTCAGCAGAGCACGCAATCCTTGATCTCAGGGTCATGAGTTCAAGCCCTATGTGTGTCACAGAGTTTACTTTAAAAACATTTTTTTAAAAACATCATCTGCATAATAATGAGGCAGATCTTCCTGGTGGGAGGGAGGTATCTGTTAAAGCCACGTTCAGTGTTTAGGAAAACATTTTTTTTTTTCCCCTCCTGCCCTGGGGTCTCAGCAGCATGGGAGGCCTAGAGGCCCTTTATGGGAAAAAAAATAAGCCCCATCAACTTGGCACAAGCTGGGCCCTAAGGAGAGAGATGGCCAGGAGAGGGAGCCCTGTGGCCTCTGGTAGGATGCTACCTACATCCCCCACTGAAGTCTCCTTTGTTTCATACATTTTTTTTTTTGCTTGGTTTTAACCATGGTGAAGAAAAGGTGATGAGAACCTGTGTCCGCACTTGGAACAAAGCAGTATGAGGGACTCTACACAAGACAGGGGAACCCCGCTCAAGATACCAGGAGGTGATCGACAGGAAAGCAGGGAGCCTCAATCTGGGCCAGTCACTGGCTGAGGGGTCCCTGGCCTGAGCAGGATCTCCTGTTGAGGACCACAAAGGGATTCCCAAAGATCCTGGGAAGGGAGCGGGTAAATGCCTGGCCATGGTCAAGCAGGATTTGGCCTGGCCCATTGTTACCTAGAGGCTACTACTGGAATCATGACCTGTTTGCCCAGATGTCCCCTCCACTGGACCTGATGCTGGCCCATAAGCTGGGCAGGGAAGCAGACCTTATTCCCATTTTTAGGCGAAGGAAGCAGGCTTGGAGAAACAAGGCCTGTGGAGTAACTGCTTGTTTCAAGCAGCCAAGCCATAAAGCATGTGGAGGGAGCAGCTGGGAACAGAGTCTGGGGTCTGGTCTTGCCTTCAGGACCCCCACCTCACACACCCACCATTCCTCAGTGGGGTCCACAGACCAGGCAGCCTTTGACTTGACATCTACTGGTAGGGCAAGGGGTTTGCTTGTATTTGGACCACTCGCTGGGTAGAATGACCACAGCTAAGGGTCACTCAGAGAAAACCAAGAGAAATGTCTTGAGTAAGGCCTTTATCACAGCCCATTCGCATAGCTAGCAATGTCCTGAAATTGCAAACTGACAAAATAGTATTTCCCATTTTCAAACTATTCACATGGACCATCCAATACAAGGAAGGGGATGGGGACACTTCTATGTTTTTACTCTTCCAAATTTTCCATCATGGGTGGAAAAACATGTCTTGTTTTCTATATTTACGGTGCACTCTAGATTATATAGGGATGATATTCTAAAACCAAAACCGCCCTCAAAAATCTCTTCCATTTCTCTTAAAGTACAGTGCACAAGGTCTTTATTAAACCATTTGCATCTCGTAAACAGGTCATCTTTTGGGGAGAGTTATATAAAAACCCTGCCCTGGTGGCCGTGTCCCTTGCTTTACGAGCGCACAGTTGACTGTGCCAAGTTTAAATGCTCGTGGGATGCCACGTGCTAAATTTATACTGAATTCCTAGCCAGTGCAACTACTCCTCGGGGCTTCCCCCCCATACCTTGGCCCCTGGGGACAGCTGGCCCTTGCCTTCTGAGTTCTGAGGCGAGCTGAGTTTGTGGCCCTTGGGGGACGCCGGCGGCACGGAGACTTGCGTGGTGGCCATGGTAGCGTTTGCGGCTGTGGCGATGGGCGCTCCCACTGCCGCGGCCAGGTCAGGAGGGAGGTCGTCTTCATCACTGCGGTTACTAAAAGCACATGAAGCTCTGCTCATTACAACAATAAACAGGCTGTGGGGCATGGAGGGAGGGCCGGGAGGGGGTGGGGGCAGATGTCTGCCAGATGTCCAGCTTCCAGGATCCAATACAGGGACATTTTTGCCAAAGCCAGTTTGGGCTGGATGTTCTGTCATTTGCCAAGGGATTTAAAAAAAATTTTTTTTCTGTATCACGGAAGACACATAACATTTATCATTTTATCCACTGGTCAGTGTACAATTCAGTGACATTTGATACATTCATGATGTTGTGTACCCATCATCACTGTCTACACCCAAAACTTGTTCATCACCCCTAACAGCAACTCTGTATCCACTGAAGAGTAACTCCCAGGGCCCTCTCCCTGCAGCCCCTGGTAACAGCTGTTCTGCTTTCTGTCTGGATGAATTTGACTATTCTAGGTATCTCGCGTAAGTGGAATCATACAATAGATGTCCTTCTGTATCTGGTTTATTTCACTTACCATAATGTTTCCAAGGTCCGTCCATGTGGTAGCATATATCAAAATTTCATTTCTTTTTAGGGTTGGATAATGTTCCATTGCAACGATAGACTATATTTTGTTTATCTATGCACCTGTTGATACACTAATGTGTTTGAGACCCTGCTTTCAATTCTTTTGGATTGGGATTCCACTTGAAGTGGGATTGCTGGGTCATATGGTAGTTCCCATGCTTAATGTTTTGAGGAGCCACCAAACCAAGGGAGTGGCCTCCCTTAGGAAGGTAAATACAAGCCATTTAAGAACCAACTGCACTGGGTGAAAAGTATAATGGCGCCTTTTGTGATTAGTTACAGGGGAGGAGTTGGGCACACGTGTTTGGGGGCCTCGTAGCTCTGGTCTTGGAACCTCTCTGGCAGGATGGGATGATGCAGGGAGAAAAGTACACTAGACAGGAAGTCATCACAATGGAGGAGGAGTCCAGGTTGGCATTCTGGGTTTGTTTCCGGGGCTTGGATGTGCGGGGAAGGTTTGACCTCCCACAAAGTATGTCAAGGCAGGAAGACCTTTTTAATCTGGTCCTAGTGGCCCAGGACAGAGCAGTGCCATCAATCACCTATTCTTAGTATGAACAGTATCTTCTCAAACTTACAGAAGTTAAGACAAGTCCCTGATCCCCTAATGCCAACCAGATTGCTGCCTGTGTAGTATTAGGGCTAACCCTGCAGGCCTGGGGAGCTCTAACTCGGCACATGCCACAGGAACCACTGGCCATTGATGAGCTTCTGGGAGAACCTCTGGGCCCTGGGAATATCCCGCCTGATAAGGGTGTCACTGCATACCTGACCTTGGGCCATGCCACATAGTCTGTGTTAGCCATGTGATTTATAGTGAAGACCAGCCCTTGTATGCCTAGAGCTTAGGGCCACACGATATCAGTTTGATCTCAGGGTTGGGGGGCAGTTATTGGAGACCGGGTAGTTGTTTCATGACTACGTGACTGACCCCCAATAATAACCCTGGGCGCCAAGGCTTGGGTGAGTTTCCCTGCTTGGCACGACTTCACGTATGTTGTCACATGTTGTTGCTGGAAGAAGGAGACACTAACCACATGACTCCTCTAGGACAAGACAAGTGGAAGCTTGTGCTCGGTCTTCTTAAACTCCACTCTATGTGCCTTTTCCTTTGCTGATTTTAGTCTGGATCCTTCCACCGGAATAAGCCATAACTGTGAGGGTAACAGCTTTTCTGAGTTCTACAAGTCCTTCTAGTGAATTGGGTAGTCTTAGGGACCCTGATACACTTTTCCTAAGGGGCTTGCATGTGGAAGTCCTAGAGCTACCCTGGCTTAGGGGTTATGTTTTAGAAGTGATGGCTGAGCAAGGCTGGAGACTAAAGGGTCCATGGCCAGTGAGCACCAGTGTGGCCGAGCAGGGTCCCTCACAGGGGCCTTGTGGGAAACGTGGCCATGGTACACAAAATGAGGTGAGGATGGGACTCACTGAGGAGGGTCCTGGGAGATTTAGGATCTTTCTATATATGCAGAAGCCTCAAGAGGAGGATGTAGGACTTAATAAGGGGACAGGTGAGGTTGGAATAAGTAAGTGGGAAAACTAGTAAGACATCACATATGTGGATCCATGCTGATGAAGTTAATCAGCTCAGTAATACAGGCATTAGCCCATTTAATTCTTACAACAACCCTGCATTATGATCTCCATTCTTCAGAGAAGTAGACGTTATTCAGTGGCAGATTGTGACATGACTTGCTCAAGGTCACACAGCTAGTTAAGTGGAAGAGTGGGGTTAAAACGCTTTTCTGCCTCATTACAAGAGAAAATTACAACCTTAAAAGCATAGTTATTCAGTTTAATATTATAGGCTATTAAAAAAAAAACATAGCTCATCTTTCACAGCAGGAAGTCAACTGATGCTGCCTAAAATTGAAAAAGACTCCAAATTCTTGATGGGTTTTATAACCTTTTGTCCTAACTTAGATCTTGTGGCAAAGATAATCTGCTTAACTACACTGCGTCTTTTAATTCAACCTCCGTTTCTGAGGTAAATTCATGTTAAATTCATGAAACAACATTTAATAAGTACAATTTTATGTGTAGCTGGATTCTTTTCTTTGAAATGACTTCCTTCCATTTTAATAATATGTGAAAAATGTCTACAGCAATAGTCATTCAATGTGAACATAGGTTATTTTTGGTGGCATGATTCTAGGGAATTGGTTATCTTTTCTCTTCAGACTTAAGGTATTTTTCTCTTTAGAATATTTTTAGGCTTTTATATGGTGTTTAAATAAATAGTAAAGTTACATTTCTAGAAGCAAATATAGCCGCTCATCATTTCCTAAACACACTGCCTGGTATCAATAGAGGACACTCTTTCCTGCCTCGAACTCTACCTCGAGTTCTGCTTCTCTCTCTTCTCTGCGGGCATCAGCAGCCACATGTTTCTTCCCTAAGTCATTACCTCCAGGACAGAACAAACCAGGAGGTTTGTGTGTATATCCTTAAAAGCATCAATCTGAAAACTCGTTCAGGGAGTACTTGGACATTGTGATGCTCTTGGTGGAGAACGCTAAAATCCAAATCCACATTATGCTGGCCTAGGAACTCAGAATACCCTAATAGCCAAAAGGACTGTGTGTGTGTGTGTGTGTGTGTATTTTTTAAAAGGGAAATCTGAGTTTTTTCCATCTGTATTCCTTGACACTGTGTTTATTAACTCATCAATATCTATGACTGAAAGAGAGGACTGGTGGTGGTGTGAACAATTTAAGAACTATTTTTATGGGGCAAAAACTTAAAACTGGGAAAATCTCACCCATTAATTTTTCTATTATTATTAATGGGGAAAATGCTGCTATTCTTTTATTTTTGAAGCAAAATACTTTGGAGTAGCTTAAGAAATACACATGTGAAGTTAGAGGTTTGGAAAGGGTTTCCTTAAAAGAGCCACTATAGTGAGTTAAATTTTCTTTCCTTCCAGGCCACGTATTAGTCATTCTTTCCAACATGATTGCATATCCTGAATAGGTGATAATAACATTTGGAGTTTCAAAATGTAAAAGGAAAGTCTAATAATCCTGACAGCTTTATCCTCAGGGGAGCAGATTTTTTCATGATTTAATTTGTCCCCCAGAAACCATTAGGACTGTTAATTATTTGAATTACTCATTTTGGCTTTCCTAGGAAATACAGCTGCTCCAACCCTCCAGCATTTCTATTAAGGCTAATGAGGTGGGAGGTGGTGGCCTCTTCCCTTTCGCCAGGTGCAGGCTCGAGCTGGCTGTTTGAGAAGTGCATCCAAAGTCACCCTCCCCAGCCTACACTTTGCATTCAGGGTATCCCCCAAACTGGACCTTTTCTCGGAGGCTTTCAGGTCCTCGAGAAGAAAGGACAGGGAGCTAGTTCATCCACTGGCCAGGTCCCTTGCTATGGGCTAGACCTGCATTATGGCACATCAACCCTCACCAAATTCCTCAGGGCTAGGTATTAGCTTACCCATTTTACAGACAAGGAAAGAGAGGCTGAAAAAGTAATTTCCCCAAGAGTTTAGAGCAGTAAACTAGCCAGGACTCTGACAGAAGCCTTTCTGACTCCAGAGCTGCACGCATTCCCTGGCACTCAAATATCCCCCTGCAGCCCTCTGGTCAATTATACACCCAGGCATAGTGCCACAGCCAAGGTCAAGAAATGGGAACTACCATTGTGATTAGCACTACAGCTCTTACTAAAATACTACTACTCTTATGACAGCAGTTACCCATCTTCTTTGGATTATAATTATTTGCAATCTGTCTCTCCCTCCAATAAATGGTGACTCCTCAGATGGGAACTGTCAAAGTCATTTTGTTCTTCCTAGAAGAGCCTAAAACAACTCTGTGCATACGGGAGCCAAGGAATTTTCATTAAGCTGAACAAAATTGGACAGGCCCTGGTGGTTCTGGGATACTTTGGGATAGGACTCCTCCCATAGGTCTCACACAGCTCAGTTATTAGCTTTGGCTCTGTTGACAGATCATGCTACCATTTCACAATTATGCCATGGATGAAGCTTTTGATATGAAGCTCCTGATGATTCCCCATCCTGGTATCCATGCCCCTGTGTAATCCCTGACCCTTGAGTGTGGGCTGGCCCTCCTGACTTGCTTCTAACGAACAGAATATGGCAAAGGTGATGGGATATCATTTGTGATCAGGTTACAAAAGGCTGTGACTTTCGCCTTGTGAGAGTTCTCTCTGGCTCTTCTTGTGTGATTTCTCCATCGGAGAGGAAAAGTCTACATGACTAGGGACTGAGGGCAACCTCCAGACAACAGCCAATAAGAACCAAATCCTGTTCCAATCTGCAAGAATGAGCCTTCGGATGAGACCACAGCCCCTGCCCACACCTTGAATGCAACCTTCTAAGAGACCCTGACACAGAAGATCCAACTAAGCCATGCCTGGACTTCTAACCCACATAAACTGTGAGGTAATAAATGTGGACTGTTTAAAGCCACTAATTTTAGAGTAATTTGTTCCATAGCAATCAATAATCAATACATATGCCAACTATGTAATGTTTTCAGAGAGAAAAGTCAAGTCCCATTATGACCTAAATTGGAAACAAACTGTATTTTGGGGGATGGCTCTTTGGAAGTGGTGTGAGAGGCTAAAAAGCATTTACAACTGAACATTTAGCGTCAACTTTGTGATTATTATCGAAAAACTTGAAGTACAGAACTCACAAACTGTATTGTCTTGTTAACTTCCTCACTCGGGGAGGCTTGATTTCCGGCTTTTCCACTGCTGGTTGGGTAGTTTCCACACGTATAGGAATAGGACTTCTAGAGACATACCAAAAAATAGAACATCACCAACAGAAAAGTTTAGGGTAGGAACTGCTTTCTCAGTTAATTTAAACCCTTAATAACATTGGTAGTCAACATATCCATTTTCCTCCCTTCCACTCTACTTATTAAATATAATTTTTAAATATATCATAGAAAGTCCAAAAACAAAAACCAAAATAATAGGGAAGAAAATATAGAAAGTGGGAACTGAATATAATTGGGGTACCACATAAAGCTTCTCTGACCAAAACACCTACCTCCAGGGTTTGGTTCATTACCAGGTTTTGCCAATAAAATGAGCAAAGAGAAACCCATGGATAACCCATTTTTACTTCAAAGTAATCTGGTAGTTATGTTATTTTAAATATAGCACAGGATATATTTTTAAAAGATAAACATAGTATTTAATGTGAAAAGTGCATAATCAGAAGGCCTTTAAGACTTTTTCTAAAATATTTTAATTTTGTGTATGTGAAAATGTTAAAAATTGTTTCACTTCTGTATTTCCTCAAGAAAATATGCCAGATAACCAATGGGCCCTATTCAAAACAGTGATTTTAAGAAAAAGCTTTCACATATTTTTGTAGTGGTTATGACTAATTTCATTTCAAAAAAATCAGGGGGTGCCTGGCTGGCTCAGTCGGTTAAGCATCTGCCTTCGGCTCAGGTCATGATCCCAGCGTCCTGGGATCGAGCCCCGCATCGGGCTCTGTGCTCGGCGGGGAGCTGCTTCTCCCTCTCCCACTGCCTGCCTGTCTGCCTACTTGTGCTCTCTCTCTCCCTCTGTCAAATAAATAAATAAAATCTTAAAAAAATAAAAAATCAGAAATTACCTTCTGGGACCTAAGGACATTAAAATAAGTTGAGGTCCTCAGCAAGGAATCTCTGGCAAGTCAATGAACAATCCCGAGCCCCCATTTTCTCCTCTATTTAGTGTCTAATACGGTGGTAGGCATGTGGCCAGTGCTTAATCAATGTGTGTTGAATAAACACGTGAACGAATGAGCAAATAAAGAAATTGGGGTCAGCATAGTCTAGATTCATGATTTCCTCAAGCTGGGACCCTGGAGTCAACTGAATATAGTCCCTGAAAGAACTCATACTCAACCAGGGAGCGCATAACTTCACTTCGGTGGAATGGCTGGCATCTGGAAAGCTCTGTGGAGGAGTTTACACTTAACCAGATGGAGGGAAGACTTCCAAGGTGGAAAAGAGAGTAGAGAGCTACAGAATGCAAGGTGCTGGAACCGCTAACAGGTGAGGTCCTAGCAGAAGAGCAGGGGATTTCCACTAGAGCAAGAAGCACCAGGTCATGAGGGGCCTCAGGAGTTTACACTGAAGGCCAAGGTGTCACTAAAAGTTTGAGGCAAGGGAATGGCATAGTCAGACTTGCTTGTTGGAAAAACCCTTAGAGCAAGGAAACGAATCCTGGTGAAGACAGGCTGGCTGGGAGCATCTTCAAAGACTGTGGCAGGAGGTATCCAGGCACAGAGACAGTGAGGGCTTGCTGTAGACTTGAGATTCAGGTCATGAAGAGGAGAGGACAGATGTGGGGGAAAATACGAATATTGAATTAGCAGGACATGGTGGTCAATTTTATAAGGGGATGAAGGAGGAGAAAGTCAAGGACTCCCAGGCATCAGATCTGGACGAAGGGTAAGTAATAATGCCATTAACCAAGACTGAAAAACAGGTGAAGGGTTAGTGCGGTAGGATGGGAAGAGATGAATTAAGGTTTTGCGGCGTCCAGGAGGCAGCTGGGTATGTGCTCTGGAGTAAGACAACATTATACCAAGGACACAGATTGGGAATCAAAGGTGACATAGAAAAGTGTGAGTTTTATTTTTAACATCAAGAATGCCCCAGAGCAGTGGTTCCTGGATCACCTGGGGTACCTGCTGAAATTCTGGTTCCTGTCCAACCCCCCCCACCCCCCTACAAGGATCTGAAAGGTCTGGAGTAGGACCCAAGAGTCTGTGGTGGTTGTTGTTTTGTTTTGTTTTTTAAAGATTTATTTATTTATTTATTTGAGAGAGAGAGAGAGTGTGTGTGCATGGTGGGGAGGGGCAGGGGGAGAGGGAGAGAGAGAATCTCAAGCCAACTCCCCAGTGAACATGGAGCCTAATGCAGGGCTCGGTCTCACGACCCTGAGATCACGACCCGAGCCAAAACCGAGAGTCTGACGCTTAACTGAGCCATGAGGCGCCCCTAAAAGTCTGTGTTTTTAATGAGAGACTGATGCAGTGACCCTTGGACCCATTTTAGGAAACCACCTAGAGATACCCCACCAGTATTAGACCACCAAGGTGGCAATGGAACTGCCATGATATTTATAGGTTGTTACTTACTTGGGCTGAGAGGGGGAGGGTGTCTGCTCTCTGTGAGATCAGAGGAGGAAGGTTTTCCTCTGGGTTTAAAGTGGTGATGGCCTGGAAGCTTTAAAGAGCGTGTGTGGGGGCGCCTGGGTGGCTCAGTCATTAAGCATCTGCCTTTGGCTCAGGTATGATCCCAGGGTCCTGGGATCGAGCCCCGCATCAGGCTCCCTGCTCCGCGGGAAGCCTGCTTCTCCCTCTCCCACTCCCCCTGCTTGTGTTCCCTCTCTTGCTGTGTCTCTCTCTCTCAGATAAATAAATAAAATCTTTAAAAAAAAAAATAAAGAGCATGTGTGGCTCTAGTACTGTAAAGGAGTTTAATATGAAGAGTACATCAATGGCCAAAGGAAGAGTGATAAACTGAGCTGGGACAGAGAGCAGAAGTCCAGTCCTAAAGGGTCTCCCGTGCTCTGTTGAGAAGTCTGGACTCCACTTTGAGAGCAGAGCAGTCTTTAAAGAAAGGACATCAAGTAGGGGAACGACAAGGTCTTATCTATATACTCCTCACCTCAGAGTGATTTCTTTGTTAGCACAGCAGTTAGAAATAATGAAACTGAGAATAAGCAGCGTTCCTGAGACTTAAGCGAAGTTGTTTTAAGCAAGTCTTTTTCTATCTCTTCATACTGACGTTCCAATTTTCTTTTTTCCTTACTGATTTTATTTGCAAATGCCCTCGTGAGTAATGTTTCGAGGATAACGTTGATGATACAGAGTATTGTTTCCCCATTCAAACAAGAAGCAACAGACCTTACATTAGCATCCTGAAGACTGGATTTCTTATTGATATTTACAAATGTTGATTCCTCTTTTCCAACCTGTTAAAGAAAACAGGCCTGTTAGTCAAAACTGAATTATCTTGGTGAGCAAAAAATGTTTTCAGGTCCCCAACATTCAAAGGATTACAGAAATGTGAAGGTAGCTCAGAGAGGTGGTTCACTAAGTACTCAGTCAATGACAAATTTTCTTCGGTGTTTATATAAATTAAGAAAAAAAAAATGTTTTCATGAGTCATTCCCCATCATGGGGATTAACACTTAATCATTCAAATGTAATCAGCACTTGCATTCATACTTTTATTGAGCACCTGCTATGTGCCAACTCATACTTGAATGAGAAAGGGAGAGTGTGGGAAAAGCCAAACCCACAGCTTAATCCCCCACCTGACATTGCTGATCAGGAATAATAATCAGCTCTATGCTCACATACCAGTTACAGCTTACAAAGGAATTTAGAATCTGTCTTTTCATATCAGTGTAACAAGCCTGGGAGGAATTACGTCATATGATTTTGATGATTTTGATAGAAGCCTTGTCCTCCTCCCTCCGGTGAGTCCCACAGAGAATGGTGGGGGAGGAAGGGACACCCACTCAGCCAGGGAGGCCAGCTGAATGTACGCTGGAGGTCAGAGCAGGAGTCTATGGCCTTCAACCCATCAACAACGCCCCAGTGAATAACTGTACGCCAGTTAGTAACTCTTGGTGCTGAAATCTCTGTTCACATAGCGGGTATGGCTCCTGTCTCCGGGCTGGACCCTGCCGGACACGGTATCTTGGGCCTAGAGGGCCTCCTTCTCCTCTATGGCAGGAAGGAAATCCTGTGGCGTGAAATCAAAGGGAGGCACCAGCTCCACGGACCTGGGCACTCACTCGCGATGCGTTCTCCAGCTGGGCTTTCAAAATGTTACACTTCACATGGTCGGCTATGGGGGAAGGCAAAAGAGGGGTCTGAAGAGTCTTCTCGGAAATTTTTTTTTCTTCAGCCTGTGACAAACCCAAAACACACGCAGCCGATTGTCAACAAAGAGGAAAGAAAACAGCTATGTTAACCTTTCCCATCAACGGTAACTGCAAATAACACTCAGTCGTAAACACCTACACGAGTTCGTCCCCCAACTCCTTATACGTGCGCCCCTGCTTTTAGTGTTTGCAAAAGATCCACAAGCACATCCTCGCATCCTCGTGTGAATCAGGGAGAGGAAACGGGGTGAAGGGTCGTACTAGACGATGGGGTGAAGGGTCAAAGAGAAGTGACTCTTCCAGCTAGGGGCAGCTCCGGGACTCAAGCTTCGGGTTTTCCGTCCCCTAGTGCAGTGCTGTTTCCCCCCATAACTGCCACTCTTACATACATAGAGATTCAATCCTGTGACTTGCTGGGGAAAAAGTGAAAAATAGGCATTGGCAGTTTTACAATAAAACTTGCTGAAGTTTGTGAAACTTGTATCCATGCCACCTCATTACAGAGTGTCTCAGATGTCGGTAATTTCGTACCCTACCTTCACTGTTTTGCCATTTCCTAGGTACTCACTGAACATGTACCTATAATTTATTTTATTTTTAAAGATTTTATTTCTAAGTAACCTCTACACCCAACATGGGGCTCGAACCCACAACCCTGAGATCAAGAATCCCACGTTCCATGGCCTGAGCCAGCCAGGCGCCCCAACATGTACCTATCATTTATATGATCCAGTTAAGGTGGATTACCTGGGGACTACCTATTTTCAGTGTGTCCTACACACTAATATCTTTGAAATAATAGGCTTTGTGGCTATTTATTAGAGAAGACATTATGACAACTACATAACTATGAAAAAATACTCATCTATGTGTATAACCTGAAATCATCTCTGATGGTACACACACCAGGCTGCGAATGGAGTCTTAATGTGAGCCATGCCTATGGTGGTCAGCGCATATCCCAGCGCTGATGTGGTGCTTTGCACACAGCAGGTGCCCGATAAATACCTACTAAAAAGATGATAATGATGTATGGTTAAAGAGATGTGTTTAATAAGAAAGGTGTAAGACCCTACGACGGCTAGAAGTCCCAATAGCAGGACTTGAGGCGACACGTTGGCTGTACAGTGTACAGGACAAGAACAAAATGTTCTAAAGCTCCAAAATGAATCCGATTTGCTAATTCAAAAGTCCAGTTGAGCACCTTGGTACACATAGCAGGAGTGTTATGAAAGTGCCAGAGGAAGTAGAGGGCAATCAGCTGGTTGACATTATTTAATAAAGAAAAGAGAGCACAGAATGCAGTTTCCCAGCGGGACCTCCAAATGCATCAAGGAGCCCTTGGTAGATTGAGTAGAATGAAGCCATTTCATGTAACAGCAAGATAAGCAGGGACAGAAGACCTGGATTTTAATCTCAGCTCTCGCCTTGTTTGGCACCATAAAACAAAAATGATGAGGATGGTGATGATGAAAAGAAAAATAATTCCAGTCGCTCACATTTACTGAGAGCTTGTTGTGGACCAGCTGCTGATGAAGCACATTTCATTGCCTCCTCTCATTTGAAGGCAGATACTGTCACCATCCCCGTTTTATAGATGAGAAAAACAAAGCAGAGAGATGGTATGTCACTGGCCCCAGGTCACACAGAAAGGATGCAGAAGAGCCACGAATCACACTCATGATCGAGTGCCTCCAAGATCTTGACCGCTCAGCCATACTGGATCCCCTTAACCTCCCTGAGTCTCAGTTTCTTCCTTCATAAGATTACTGTGATGAGCAAATGAGAAAAATAAAAGAAAAAGATATGAATGGCACTCTTACGTTAGATTCTTTGGTTAGAAAAGAAAACACAACTGAAAAAGAGCATCAGACATGAGGGCACTAATGATCCTAAGCCATCGAATTGGGTATAAAGAGAACAGACTCTTTTGGCTGGAATCATTATCCTAAAAGACAGGGAATGCCCCCAACTCCCAAAACAAATAAGTAACTCATTTATTTTGAAAGATGAGCTTGGTAGTATAGCTCTTGTGTTTGTAAATCCTGCCACATGAAGCTAATTGTTTAACACCAGCATGGGTGTTTTCACTGGTGTGTGAAGAGTTAATTTGTAAATTAGATTTAATTTTCTGGAATGATATGCTGGAATATAAGAATAAAAAGCCCACTTGGAGTTTTTGACAATTGCTTAAGGGGATATAGTTATACTGACACTAATGACCGAAGATCTATTTAAAAAAAAAATGAATGCTGCTAAATAAGAAAAGAATGAGAATTCAGCATTGGTTTTCCCTTTGAATTTTAGTCCTTTTAAACTGCTTTTTTTTTGGATATAAAATTGAAGCTGGCTTGTTCCTGTTCTACCTGATGAAGCAGGAGCTACTGGGCGGCTCTAATGAATGGATGCAGGTGAAGACCAATATAAATTTGGGGAAATCTGACTATCATTCTATGCATAGGTTTGCATCAAAGTCATCTCTAGGAGATAAAAATCTGGATTACAACGAGTCCATCATTCCAGCCTGAAAGATGGTTCCAAGAACCGTGCTTTCTCTCTTTTGCATGACCACGCATTGTGTTTTGCATTCAATTTGAATGGTGAAAGATGCCTTATCATTCAATATTGAAATACAGATTTAAAACATACAAGTGAATGACAATCGGGCTTTGAGATGATTATAGTTGGAAACAGTCCATCTGTTTGGGGGAAGTGGTTTGGGGATAAAAAAAAGGATCGGATGCACTTTTTACAACATTGTTTACACATTCGAAATCTGGTGAGATTTAAATCCCTGTGATAACTTCGGGTACAACTTTGGACCTGGGCAATGAAAATGTCTTCTCACCATCAGATCGAGAACAGGAACTTATCCAAACTTCGAAGAATCAGAGGATTCTCGATCCTTGAGACTGGGAAAAATCCTTGAAAGCACTGAAGCCATTGGTCACCAACTGTGGGGTGAGGTCCGTGGCACCGAATGTGTGATTAAGGACAGTCATGGTGTGAAGTAACGTTCTTTGCTTCTGTGTTAGGACAAACTCAAGATTATCTGACATCACTTTAGCCCACTTGCTCCCTGATGCATTTCTTCAAGTGGAAGGAGAGAAAAAAGGGCTGCAGGGAAAACGCGCAGCAAATCACAGCTGTCTCAGATGCACCTTAACCCAGAGCGACCACGCCTGCTGACGGCCCACCAACATTCATGGCAACTGCAGATTACACAGAGCTTGTGAGCCGTCTGCGGCTTGTTCTCTGCTGTCTCACCTCACAAAATATGTTTGGATTCTGCCAAACTCTGGATAAGCCTCTTCAAACCATTTATTGCATGGATTGCAGAAAACAAGTTTGAAAACGAAGAGACTGAGAGAAAGAAGACCATGCAGGGGGCGCATGATATATTGGGTTGGTTTCCCAGCGCCTCGGATGGGCCTGCTCACTAAGCACCCGGTGACTGAGTGAATGCTGGCGCCATCCTACGGGAGGGATTCTTTCCAGCCGGCCATCGGGGAGGGTGGTCTAGAAGAAAAAGCAGGTGAGCAGGCCCTTGATGGTGTCAAAGGGACTTGAGGCTGCCCTTTGGGGGAATACAAGGAAATGAGGGTCTTGTGAGAAATCCTGGAAGTCTGGCATAGGCTGGAGGGTTGGCTACGGTGGAGGAATAGCCCAGTGTGGGTAAGGAGGAGAGGTGCTTCTCAGGCCAGATCTTCCAAATGCTTCCTATTCCCTCTTATAAAGGGGGGGTGAAGCGAAGAAGCATCAGAGTGGAAGAAATGATCCACGAATGAAAAAGACTACTGCTTTGGGGATTTTAAAAATTAAAATATGTGTAAAACACTGGTTCCCAACTAGGGCACTTTTGCCCTTTAGGGGATATTTGTGGAAATGTCTGGAGATGAAGTTGGTTGTCGCACCTGGATGGGGGTGCTCCTAGAGCTAGCGGGTGAAACCCAGGGATGTTGTCACACATCCAGCAACGCACAGGACCAGCTCCTCCACAAGCACAGCCCAAAATATCCGTAGTGCTGAAGTCGAGAAAGCCTGGTGTACAAAACGGAGAGGCATGCTGGAGTGCAGAGAGCACTGGGCCGGGAGTCAGGGGCCCCAGGATTCATCCCCTGCTGTGTGACCTCAAGAAAATAATTTCCCTTCCTCTGAGCTCGGATGGTAAGAAAGCTGAACCAAATGGTAGATTGAATCCAGCCCTGACATTCTACAGTTCGAAGATAAAATTTGGCTTTCATAAGGCTGCTTATGGACTATAAGAACAGGTCTAGCCAAAGGAAAGCTTTGCTCCAGCCCTTTTTCTCTCTTCTTCCCTCCTGCCTTCAGTCCCTCCCTTCTTTACATCAGCAAACAGTTACTGAACATCTACTATGTGCCAGGCATTGTCAGAGAGAGAGAGGGTGCTATGGACTGAATTGTCCCCCCACCAAATTCATATGTTGAAGCCCTACTCCACATAGGATGGTATTTGGAGATGGGGCCCTTGGGAAGTGAACAGATTTAGATGATGTCATGGAATGGGGCCCTCATGATCAGAATAGTGGCTTTATAAGAAGAGGAAGAGAGAGGGGATCAGTCGGTAGAGTATGCAACTCTTGATCTCAGGGTTGTGAGTTCGAGCCCCACATTGGGTATAGAGATTACTTACAAATAAAATCTTAAAAAAAAAAAAGAAGAAGAAGGAGAAGAAGAAGAGAAAGAGAGAAAGACTGAGCTCTCTCTGCAGGTAAGGACACAGCGAGAAGGCAACCATCTGCAAGTTAGGAAGACAGCCCTTACCAGGGAACCAAACTGGCAGACACCTTGATCTTGGCCTGCCAGCCTCCAGAACAATGAAAAATAAATATCTATTGTTTAAGCCACCCTGTCTATGGTATTTTGTTATAGCAGCCTGAGCAGACCAATACAGATGGGGAAAAATGGAAAGAGGTAAATGGGGGCACCTCCTCATTGAGCTTTAGGTCTAGAAGGAGGGAGAGATCACTAACAGATTCAGCCTGTTAGCCTCAGCACCAAGGGCAATTCCTAGTGATATAAATCAGCCAGAAAGAATATAAGTACATTTCTGCTCTTAAGAGACTGAGCAGAAATGTCAGGAAAAATTTAATAGAAATCCCTCCAAGATAAAGGCACATAATCTAGGAGGCAGCCCAGGGGAATAACCAGAGGTTTGACACAAACCGCAGGTCCACACTCATCACCCAGCCCTGGTCCTCGGCACCTTATTTATGTTGATGTGCAGAGCAGGCCAGGGTCCAGCAGCTTTCACCGTCTCCAGTTCCAGCTTCTTTAGATGGGCGGCAGCTTCACTGAACAGGGCAGGCCGTCCTGGACTCAGTTCTACAAGTGGCCAGGGGGGAATGAATAAGGAAAGATAGACGTGATAAAAGATGCTTACCAGAGCCTGATCCCCAGCACCCTTCTGTCTGCCTTCTCCCCGCCCCCCCCCCCTCCGAAATCCCTAGAATATGCACCAGCTGGTGGGCTGTGAGAACACCTAAGATCAAGGCTTCAAAGTCTAACTCCCCCATGTATGAGCTGGGTGGCCTTGGGCAAGTCACTCTATCTCTGAGCCTCTGAGCCATTTTAAAATGAAAATAGGGGCGCCTGGGTGGCTCAGTCATTAAGCATCTGCCTTCGGCTCAGGCCATGATCCCAGGGTCCTGGGATCGAGCCCCGCATCGGGCTCCCTGCTCCGTGGGAAGCCTGCTTCTCCCTCTCCCACTCCCCCTGCTTGTGTTCCCTCTCACTGTCTGTCAGATAAATAAATAAAATCCTAAAATAAATAAATAAATAATAAAATAAAAATAAAATGAAAATAAAACTACTTACCCTACAGGGTTGCTGTAAGGATTAGGGGAGGTCATTTACATACAAATGCATAATTAATGGCAAACACTATGCAAATTAGAAAGATGTGTGTTCAGGCTAACAGGCATATGAAGGTGCCCTTGAAAACCATTTTGTTTCCAAAACTAAATTCATTGATTTTGATTTCTGTACTATTTTGGATTAGTTTGCCATCACTCCTTCCACTGGCTTGTATTTACCCATTAATACAGTGAAATATTCATTAATTATTAAATATTCATTATGTATTAAAGCTTGAACCAAGTTATCGTTTGCAATTGAGATTTGGGCAGCTGGAATAAAAAGATAGATGAGGTACAACTGTAGTCTAGTGGTGGAGACAGAGACATGTGCAGACATTAAACACAGAGACTTGTACAGATATTAAAGGTTACTTAATTGCTATAGAGGCAAAAGGGAAGGCACTCCAAAGCCAGGAATCAGAAAGGCGTGTTGGAGAGTTTCACCAACGACAATATTTGAGTTGGTTCCTGAAGAAATGTGTGGGAGTTCACTAGGGTGGAGAAAAGCATTCCAGGCAGAGGGAATAGCAGGTGCAAAGGATAGCACTAGGAACACAGCTCAGTAATTGGTGAGAGGAGAGTAGTTTCGTGTGTCTATACAGTGTAGTGAGGAGTCGGGGAAGGTTGGAGACCTTGGCGGGGGCCAGGCTGGGAAGGTCTCAGAAGTGTGGGCTTTATCTCAGGATAGTAAAACACCATTGAAAGGTCTTAAGGCATTTGGTCAGAGCTATCTGGTGAGAGGTCTCACTTTGGCATCTACAAGATGGAGACTGCATTGGAGGAGGTACCCCTTAGGGGGCTATTACAGTTATCCAGATACCAAAAGATGAGACATAGCCTAGCAGGGCAGTGTGGATAGTCAAGGGGATAGAGTTCTGATTCATCAACACCACATGAATGATGAATTTCCATTTCTGACTCAGCCAACCCAGAATTGTTCCCTGTGGTCTACAGCGAAAGTCTCATCAGCTCACCCTTTCATCACTGCACAGACGCATGAAATTCCTTGGCCATCAACTAGACACCCTCTACCCCATTTCATAGATGAGAAAACTGAAGGTCCAAGAGGGAACCATGGCTCAAGAGAAATTCTGAAGACCAGAATCCAAGTGTCTTAACTCCTGCCTCTAGCTCAGTGTTTTTGCACATCGTATGTGAAAAAGAACCAGTTCTTCCCCCTCTGGTGTGTCACAGATCAATTCTTTGGTAAAGCATAATAAAAGGGAGTTCCTAGAAAAATGAAATAATAGACATACAAGATCCAAGCCCATTTTTTATTGGTTTTAATGGATATAAAATCACTCTATCCTATTGCTAAAAAGGTTTCTAAGTGCCTACTCTCCAGGGGCGCCTGGGTGGCTCAGTTGGCTAAGTGACTGCCTTGGGCTCGGGTCATGATCCCAGGGTCCTGGGACCGAGCCCCGCATTGGGCCCCACGTCAGGCTCCCTGCTCAACAGGGGGCCTGTTTCTCCCTCTCCCTCTGCCGCTGTCCTGCTCCCTCTCTGCCAAATAAGTGCCTACTCTCCATTTCCACACCTTCTCTTGGTGGGATCTGAAACAGAGTACACTGGTCCTCCCTGACATCACCTTGCTCTCAGAAGAGGGATCAGAAATGGGACAGAATAGGTTTTCCTGTAATTCAGAAAAGTGGAGATTCTAGCCTCCTGGCTCCCCTCCTCTTTCTATTACTTGAGCCAGTGGAAGTAGGAACTGCTAAGGAATGAGGCGGAGAGAGAATTGCCACGTTGGAATTAAATCGGAGTTTCCTGGGAAAGCTCCAGCTGAAATGCACAAGGCTCTTGTCTGCTCTAGCCCGGACCTGGTAACCCAGCGCTGACTTTACTTTTACGCGCTGCATGGAAAAGGTCTGTCTTGAGGATCTGGGGAAGCCGTCCACGCCCTGCAGCATCCCTCCCTCCCACCCTGCCCTCTCCACCCCTACTCACTTGTCAGGGATTTACTGCTGGAGTTTGGAGACCTGGAAGGCCCCTCCTTGTTCTCCAGAGTCAGCGAGAGGCCATAGTTTGGGTGGTGCTGGTGCTGGTGATGGTGGTGCCTGGCTGAGGCGCGGGTAGGGCCCCCGTTCTCCTCGATGCCGAAAGGCAGCCGGTCTGAGCTGCTGAGCCCTGGGGAAGGGAGCGGGTAGCTGTGGAGGGTGTCAAAGTCAGGATTTAGAAAAGTCAAGTGTCTTGATATTCCTGTGTGTACTTCAAAAGATGTTCTCTGACCATTAAAAACCAAGAGAAATCGGTTCAACAAACAGATCCGCGGGGTCATTGCAAAACAGGACCCCATGGCAACACGGCGCTCAAGGAAAAGGCAGAAAGGGGAAATTTGTATATATCAGAGACCTAAAACCCTAAGGAATTCTTATTCTGAAGTTAAATAACTTCTGTTCAAGAAAAGACGTCCCTTAAATGAGGGGAGGAAATAAAAAGCAATACTAGCAAATAATTGCTAGCCATCCCATGACACGATCGTGACACAGAGAGAAGTCTTGGAGTCACTTTCTCTTGCTCTCAGTCACCCCACCGCACAGGAGACACCTGCTAAGGGTACTGCTATGATACCTTTAATTCCAATCATTCCCTCTGTTTTTATGAAAACTGCCCTTTTGGAAGTCCATGTCATCTCCCGTTGAGACTCCTAACTGCTCTTCCTGCCTCCACGCTCTCCTTCTGCCCACTGCCCACAAATCAGCAGCCAGAGTGCTCTTCCTGTCCACCCTGGTCGCCTCCTGGAGACTTCGCTTCGCTCAGGATGGTCTTGCATTGTGTACATGTGTGTGTGAGGATGTGGAATAAGGTGTGACTTTGGCTTCTGAGGGTCACAGCCCAGCCTCACCCCTCCAACATGAGCTCCCCCATGCAGCCAGTAATGGGGGCAACAAAAAGTGAGCTGAGTTGAAGTTGAAAAGCCTGGGTTCCTGTCTTAGTTCTGCCCCAACCTTGTGTAGGAACCTTGGACAGTTGCTTTGGGCTTCAATTTCCTCCTCTGCAACAAGAGCTGGGCCAGGTGGTTCTGGGTGCATTTCCAGGTCTGAAAAATCCTCCTTTCTTCCAACTATTATTTGGCACTTGCTCTCTCCCAAGCAGTGTACTAGCTATTTTACATAAACCATCCAATTTTATCTATGTAGAGACCTTTGCTTGGTACATAGTAGGTACTCCATATATTTTTGAAGAAAGGAAGGAAAAGAGGGCAGGAGGGAAGGAAGAAGGAAGGATTGATGAAGCTGTGGGTCTGGGATTTGACAACAAAGCCTGACATTTTTTTCCTGTCTCTCATATATGTTGAAAACAATATCTGTCCTAAGGAGGCACAGAGACTGGGGTCTCAGAAGAGAGAAAATTCCCTTTAGCCTAGGAGGCCTGGAGGGGCTGCCCAATTTAGGGCTCATCTTGAATTACCCTGAATGTGAGAATGAACACCCAAGAGGAAAGATGTCCTATAGCAGAGATCTGGTGTACATTTAGGGCTGGAGGTGGAGTTGGAAAGCTTTGAGTAAGACCTTCTGAGGAATGGCAAATAGTCACCATCTCCTACGCCAGCTTCAAGTGATTCTCACCCTTTGCTTGGAAAGCAAGATTGAGGAGGATTCTGAGGTTGTGCCCAACTCAGGAAGAAAGAATGCTTGATTGATTAGTGATGTCTACCATGGACTTGGACTAGAGCATTGGTATCATGTACTCGTCTTTCCAAGTAAGTGTGTGATTTTTTATTTCAAGGAAACCCAGAGTGAAAAGCTAAACAGGGAAATAAATATATATGTAGGGAGTGATACATTGCATTTAATAACATGTCAAATAAAATATGCATGTGTGATTTTCCTTTCACAGCTACTTATGGGGAAAACTGAGCAAGACAAATGGGAAGAGAAATAGATGAGGGTCAAAGAAGCGGCCTGAATCATGTCAGGGTAAGGCCCTCTAGAAGAGCAAAGGTTTCTAAGCAGTAGTGGGAGGACCTGGGAGCTCCCTCAGTTCCTTCATGGGAGGGACCACCCTCCCAGAGACCCTAATTCATGGAGTTTTGTAGGGTTGTGGGTCTGTTAAGGAAATCATTGCTCCTGGCTTCATAGCCTCATGGATTCTTCCCTGCAGAACCCCAGGAAGGGCCGTTCATATCGATAGACTCTGATGTAAAGGGCATCCACTAGAGTTGTGCATCTGTCCTCTTCCCAGGGACCTCAGAGAAAGTCAAGCCCACCCAGAGGGTCCAGCAGCACTCAGCAGCCCCAGAGCCTTGGGACCAGTGCTTAAAGTTCAGTAAATGAGACCAGCTCTGCGCTCATGGTCAAGAGAGGCTGAGGTTCATGAGCTTCTGGCATTCTGGAAAGAAGGTCACAAGTCCTGGTTTTCAGAGGGTGGCGGAGGAGGGCTATGTAGGCTTTAGCCTCTGCTTCCATGGGCCAGCAGCTGAGATGAAATCTGGTGCAGAAGAGGGCTGGCTGACTGTGTGCCTAGCACTATGCGAGGCACTTTAGTATTTAACTTTTGCTATTACCCTGCATGGAAGCTGCTGATGCCTTGTGTTACACTGGGGCTTGGCGAAGGGGAGCAAGGTGCCCTGTTAGTAAACATGAGTGAGAAATTGCATCAGATCTAATTTCTTCTCTTCCCTTTTTTCAGGGGAAGCCCCCACTCTCATTCTACTTCCAACCCTAGAGAAGTTAGTGCTCTATTGGCGGGGGCTATGTCATACAGGACTTTTCTGACTATATTAGGGGTGGGCATAGCTCTGCAGACACGGGGAGGGTGGGGGACTCTTACAGCCCTGCCTAATCCCACCAGAGCCACTCCCCTCTGTGACCGTGGGACCCCCAGCACGCTCAATCAAAATGTGTTGCATACTGAATGACGGGATAATTATTTAAAATGTTATAATATTATAATAATATCAATAACATATTCATTATTATGGTATTATAGTAATTAGTACAATATTAATAATATTACTATACCATTACTTATTAAATATTATAATTAGCACAATAATGGTATAATTATTCAGAATAATCCTCCAGAATCCACTGCCAGAACTATGACCAGGGCAGGGCAGGAACTGGGGAGGGTCTTGAGCTGGAACACAGAATTCATGGGGCTTTCTCTCAAAAATAAGGCCAGGAATGATGACGGTGCTCTCAGAAGCCAGCGGTACCATACACTCTACAGCTCAGCCAAGTTCTGGGTGATACGGGCTTCTGAGGGCAGCTCTGGGGATATAATCCTGGATAAGAAATCACAGAATTATAGAAATGGAGACCCTCCACTTGGTGGTTTTACACCCCAGACGAATATTAAAATCACCAGGGGAACTCCCACATACTGCTGGTGGGAATGCAAAATGGTACAGCTGCTTTGGGAAAACACCTGGCAGTTTCTCAAAAAAGTTAAACACAGAGTTACCATAGGACCCAGCAATTCCACTCCTAGGGATATACCCAAGAGAAATGAAAACATGCCCACACAAAAACCTGTCCATGAATAATCATAGCAGCATTAATCATAATGGCCAAAGGTAGAAACCACCCAAATGTCCATCAATTGATGAATGGATAAATAAAATGTGGTATAGCCAAACAGTGAAATATTATTCAGTCATGAATTGGGATGAAATATTAATCCATGCTAGGACTTAAAGGAACCTTGGAAAGCGTCATGCTGAGTGAAAGAAGCCAGACACAAAAGGCCACATGTTGCATGATTCCATCTATATGAAATGTTCAGAATAGTCAAGACCATAGAGACAGAAAGTAGATTCGTGGTCACCTAGGCCTGGGGAGGATGGGGGGAAACAGCAAGTGACTACTAATGACACAGGGTCTCTTTAGGGGTGGCGGAAAGGTTCTAAAATTAGATTGTAGTGATGGCTGTAAACCTTTGTGAAAATGCTAAAAACCATCGAACTGTACAATTTAGATTGGTGAACTTATACCTTTATAAAATTGATTTTGAAAAATATCCATGTCTAGCCCCTACCCCAGACCAGTGATGTCACCATCGATCTCTAAGTCCAGTGGGCAGCCAGGGCTGAGCACCACTGCCCTAGTCCAATCTCTCCATTTTGCAGATGGGGAAGTGGGGCTCACTGGGGGAATGAGGTGACCGGGTCATACCGTGGGTAACTGGCTGAGCCTGGGACACCATCCAGGACTACTGCCTCTCTGCTTGCTGCCCATCTGCTACATCTTCCCATCTGTCTTGGCTTCTATTTCAGGCAGCAAATGCACTCATCGGGAAAATCCTAAGACCTCCTCAGAACCTCACTGCCTGAGACATCCTTGTGTACACATCTTGCCTTCCCAACGTCACAGTGAGCTCTGGAGGCACAGAGACGGTTTAGGTCACGTGTTTTCACTCCCTCCACAGTGCTGAACACACAGCAGGTGTTCAACCAATACTGGTCAGATTGAAAAGAAAATTAGGTATCAATGCACTCAATAAATATTTAAGTGTCAACTCTTGTGCCTGCCATGGTGGTAGGCACGAGACTGAGAAGACAAGGGAGAGGTTGTCCTTGCCCTCAAGGAACTCACTGCTGAGTAACAAGTCCAAGGCAGTGTGGCAGGTGCTTTGATAAGGCTTACGGGAGGAGGGGCAGCTCATGTAGCCTGGGGAAGAGCCAACAGGGAAGAAGAGCTTATGTGCATATTGTAAGGGGAAGTTCTCACTTTTTTTTTCTGAAATGAAGAGCCAGTTGTCCCAACAACACCAAGGGAGTAATTCAGCCTTGTCCCACTAACCTGAAAGGCCATCTTCTGCATGTGCCAGTCATTTTTCTGAGAGCTCTCAGATCCCTGCTCTGCTCTGCCCTGACCTGCTGTGTTTCCAAGGAAATACATTTCTCAGGCTCCCGGCCCTTTGGCTTTCATGTAGGCTTGGCCAGTGGGAGGCACTGGCAGAGCCTGGAAGGTGCGAAAAGGAGAGAAGTCAAGGTGTTTCTTCCCCATCTCTTTCTGCCTCAGGTGATGTTTCCAGCAGGAGCTGTGAGTGCCCTGTGGCCCCAGCACCTGGGCATTGGAACCCTGCCACCTCCCTTTGTCCCTCTGTCCCTCCAGCTCTAGTTCTAGTGGTGCCAATCTCTGGGTTGCCTCGCTGTTCTAATTTAGCTTCCTAGTTCTTCATCCCTTGTGTAACCAATTCCCCTGATTGCCTGTGACTGATACATGATATCTACCGTGGGTGCTAGGTAGTTTTCCCATAAACATCTTTGCCATACACATCTCTGCTGCAAGAATTTCCATCCCATTTTCACTGCATATCTAATTGGCTGTGAGAGAATTCTGCTATAAAATATAAAACAACTGGCTGACAGTTTGGTTTCATTTCTCCATTGGCAAAGTTCCCATTTTTCCATCAGATAAATCTTAGCTAGCCCTCATAACGGTCTATACAGAGATGGGTAGATGTGGTGGTCTTAAATTAGTGGATGATAACTACATATATCAACTTGATAGAAAATACGGTGATAAAACTTACTGGATGTGTGAAAGAAGACAGTGTAAAGCCAGACCGCACACTATACCATGCTAGAAAATAACACATCCGTTGCAATGTTATTAATAAAGCTCAGTTACAAATGCATTACAGCCTCAGCATTTCTTCCACTTTTCCCATAGAACTTTGGAACATCTAGCAACAGTCACGTGACAACATGCCAAGAACAAACAACAGTGTAGAAGGCTTTTAGGAAACAATGCAACGCTCAGCTGTAAATATATATCCTAGCACTTGGAAAATGATACCTCTGTTAATGAAGGAAGAAATCTTAGGGACAGAAGTAAAAGTGCAATGCCGAATGACAAGACGGATCAGTAAGCAACCCCCCCCGAAAAAAAAATATATATATATATAATACTCTGAACAGAAGACTTTGAAGACAAGCACATAAGTACAACCTACAAAATAAAATCAGTTATTTGCGCAGTGTTGCCATGACTCTATGCTATACATTTTTGATGTATTCAAATATTTTGTATTTTGCAATAAAGTCTTTTAAATTTTGTTATTCAATTTTTTTTTGTTATTCAATTTTTCATGTTCCACATGTCTTTTTAAATGAATGTCCCTCTTTTATTTATCCACGATTTTATCTTTTAGGGCAAAATTACCTTACAGCCAAGTCGTTACATAGAGAAAATATTTGCAGTGAAAATGCTTGTGTCAGAGATGCTTATGGTGAAAATACTGGATAATGTATTTATGTCTGTTTCTGGATTTTTCCTATTTTTATTGATCTATTTATCTATTACTCAACCAGCACTAGATTGTCTTAATTACTTTTGTTTTAATATATATATTTTAAATATCTGACAGGACAAATCCTGTTCCCTTTCCCACATCATTGTTCTTCTTTTGTTTTTTTCTTGACTATTGTTATGCACTTACTCTTTCAGATTATTTTACAACTCAAGTTACGACCAAAAAAATCCCATTGGAATTCTGATTTGGAGCATTAAATATTACGGATTTGAGAGAATGTATTCGTAAGGAATAGGATACTTTTCACCATTTATTCAGATCTTTTTAAATGTCCTTCAGTTAGAATTTTTGACTTTTCCACAAAGGTAAACAACATATATTATTACCTTAATTCCTAGATGTATTTCAGTTTTGTCACAATTGAAAAATAAGATTTCACTTATTTATCACATTTCCTCTAATTAATTTTTTACTACTAGATACACAAAATTATTGACAGGATATTTCTGCCTCTGGCCACTTTGCTAACCTCTCATTAACTGTAATTCATTTGTATTTTAGATAATCATATAAATTTTGTTTCTTCTTTTCTGGTATTTATTGCTTATTTTGTTTTCTTGGCTTATTGCATTGGTAAGGCCTCCAGAATGAAGTTGAATATTAACAGTCATTCTTATTTCTGAAGTGTGCAAATTTATCTAGTGTTTCAACATTAAACTTTGGTTTCTGACACATTCTCCTTAACCAGGTTAGAGACAGTCCTTTTACTCTCAGCCTACTAAGAATCTTGAAACATTAGCACCACTTATTCTGAGCTAATCAATGCTATTCCTAAGTGAACACTACTTCCTTAACTAAGTGCTTAAAAAAGATTTGTTTTCGTTATCTCCATCAAGCTTATCAGTCCAGTTTTTAAAATTCATTTTTCAAGAAACTGTATGACATTTCCCTGTCTATTCTGGCATTTCCCGAGACTCCGTAGTTTTTCAAAGCATTGTGATGCTGACTCAGCAATGACATATACAAATTCTCTCATTATTCCCCATGGCCATTTTTCTAAGCCCGAAGGCTTGAACTAATTGCAAAAGAACAAAGTATTTCCCGACTATTCTCTCATCAGACTTCAGTTTCTTTCTCTTTGTTCTTTTCACCCTCAGCAATTAGTATTGTGCCTGGTTTCCTAATTGAAAAGGAGAAAAACAAAACAGACGTTGAGCAGTGTTTCTTCTGTCCTGTTAATCTCATATACCATCCTCAGGAATGGCTATCACAGATTACTTAAAAACAAAATCTTAAAAAGAACGGCTGTCATTAAATTATTCATCTTTTTGCTCCAACTAAACCACACATCTACAAAAATTTAAAAGTCCTTTTTTTTTTTTAAAGATTTTATTTATTTATTTGAGAGAGAGAATGAGATAGAGAGAGCATGAGAGGGGGGAGGGTCAGAGGGAGAAGCAGACTCCCCGCTGAGCAGGGAGCCCGATGCGGGACTCAATCCCAGGACTCCAGGACATGACCTGAGCCGAAGGCAGTCACTTAACCAACTGAGCCACCCAGGCGCCCCTAAAAGTCCTTTTAAAAAAAAAGGTCTATACCCCTTCGTTTTTTGTATGTTCCACCTTCCTTCTATTTAAAATACTGTTTTAAATTGTGGATCCCTAAAAGCCTTTCTCTTTCAGATGATCTATGATATATTCATAGCCCACATGAAAACTATCCCCTTTTAGACCCATCTTCTCTTTGACATGAAGGATTAAATCCTGAGCTCCACTCATTTTGTATTAACAATTTCAAGACATAAGAGTCATTTTTTCCCCAAGGATCTTGCCACTCACACATTTCCAACCTAGTCTTCCTTGTTGACCAGAATTAATGACAGTAATACGGGCGGTGTTTCTTCTGCCTTCCAAATAACTACGTAATCAGGCAGGAAGGCCAAGAAATCAACAGATGTTCTGCTTTTAATGAAATGCCAGTGTCTGGATGGCCAAGAAATCCCCCATAGGTATTGTGCCAGCTCAAAGTCTCTCCTAGGAAAACAGAGTGAGTAGCCTCTATCCAAAGTCCTCTAGCAAGGCATGGCCTGGACTCAGAGTTACTCTTTTATCTGTTCATGGCACCTGTCTTAACTCCACAGCAGGGGTCCCCGAGGCAGGAACAGCTTCTAGACAGCCCACACAGCATACAAGCTCTCTAAACACCTTCTAGAGGAGTCTGGTTGGGGCAAACTGGCTCCTGTTTCACTTTTGGCCTAAGTGGGGACAATTCCACATTCCTAACTGGAGCTAAAGCATCAGGGAGACATCGACAAACATCTCAGCAGAGCTTCCCAACAAATGGACTTTGGATGAGTTGCAGCTCACAGTCTTATCTGCTTACTCCAGTGTGTTATACAAATATGTCATTTCTATGTGTGCCAAGGACAAGAAGAAGTTTCCACTCGTCCATATCCTGTCCATTAGCCTGAACTGTGGCTCTCCAAATTGGGACTCTTAGCAGAATCTCCTCAATTACTGTGTTTTTACAGCAGATGGTGTCAGCCAGAATCATGCTTCCTGGCTGAACACTGGTGCATTAATCATGCTCTCTAAATACTCAGAGAGGAAAAAACTCAAAAGCTAACGTTTTTGCTTGCCCAGCACTGTGCCATCTATTAACTTATTTAATCCTCTAACAACCATTTGAAGAAGGGACAATTATTATTATCCATATTTTACAGGTGAGGAAATGGTAATAGAGAGACTACTTAACTTTCCCAGAGTCACACAGGTAGTAAATGGCAGAGCTGGGATTTGAACCCAGGCAACCTGACTCAAGAGCCCAGTGCTCTCTAAAGCGATGATCGACTGCCTTGCCAGGTGGATGAAAGGAGCATTACAATGACATTAAAAGAACACTGGACTGGTGGGCACTTAGCTTTGTTTCGCTACCGCTTAACTATGTGACCTCAGGTAACGCATTTCACTTATCAGGGCCCCAGACACTGCATTTTTGGACAAACATTTATTACTTATTTATATGCCAGGAACTACAGCTCAATGAAATAATTTGATTTGTGCCATGTCCAACTGAGAGATGGGAGAAGGTGCATTTACTCATCATGGTTTCCAGGATACCTGTCACTTACTTCAATTTTAATTTAGTAGAGACTGAACAGAGTGGGTCATTAGACTAACACATTGCTACAAGTTCTTATTAAATTCAGTGCAAGCAAGCATACTATTTGGCCATAAGTAGAGAGTATATTTGAAAAACTGCACCTTTTTCATAATGGGTTTGAGAAGAAATTGTTACCAACATCTTAGAAATGTGACACATTATGAATGTTAAGTTTGTTAACTAGGGATGATTTCTTACAGTAACTTAGTGGTTTTATTATTATTATTTTTTAAGTGACTAGAGAGAAAAGATGAACTGACCTCATTTTCCTCTTGTCTGAAAAGGTCAGAATTATATTTTTTGGCATGGTTTAGATTCCTTTATATAGACTAACTGGCAGATGGGAATTTTCTCAATTTGTATTTCTTTCAAGCCATCTTCCAAGCAATCAATCTGGAACTAATTCTACTGTTAGCACAGGTAATGTCTGAGTCCATAAGACTGGTAGCTGTCATTTTGATTAGTTTGTTAACTGCCTACAGCCAAAGGCAGCATCTTCTTCAACATCAATCCCCAGTGCCTTTTATGGTACTTGGCACAGCGACAGTAAATATTTGTTGAGTAAATGTTGTAGTGCATTAAATTTTAATTCTCCTTAGGTAATTTACCAAGTGTCTATTCATAAAAGCTTCACTTTGGTCAGGAGCTCCTCAGTGGTTCCTAACATTAAATGGCCTCTGTAAAACTAAAATATTCCACATCTATGGAGCGATGAGAGCCTTTTCACGTTTCCTGGTGGTTGCATCTCTGTCCTGCGTGAGATAGAGTAGGATACGTGCCCCCGTCTTTAAGTCTGGAATTTTCCTTTGGCGAACCTGGTATCAAATGGTTTCAGTGAATGGCTGTAAGTGGGTAAGCAGGCCTTGACAAATTTTCTGCTAGAAAATCCATTTTAACTTAATGTGATTCTTACTAAGTTTATAATGTCTCTGTGATTGTTGGGAGGCATGGAGAAGCTGTGAGGAAGGGCTTTAGAAACTTTGTGGTGAAATCTAGGATTTTAGCAATTCCGGATCAATTTCAGGATCTGAGCCCAAAGAATAAGTATTTCATGGGTTCATTTTTGCACAGAGGCTCATGCTAAAGCATTTATTCAATCTCTTTCCTGCCTTAAAAAAAATACTGACACAAATATAGTTTTCTTTTACAGCATTCACTTGTAATAAATCTGACAGCGCTTTCCCTTCTTGGTTTCCTAGGGATTTTTTTGGCCTCTCATTTCTGCATTCCGATGCCCACTTTTTGCTTTAAATGAAGATTTTTGTCTTTCAGGTGGATAATGGTATTAACCGTTAACTCGCCCCTCACCACTGCTTTAAATGCATCCCCAAACAGTATCATATGGGAGGCCTCAAGGAGCAGCAAGACAAAAAAATGATCACCACGAACGTGTAGCTACTAGCTGTGCAGAATAATGTCCAAGGACCCAGTCTTTGCACCAGAAAAGAGCCATGGCTGACTTGGGCATGAGCTGAGTGTTATTCTTCCACTCTGCAGACACCATCCAACTCACCAGGATGAATGGAATTAAACTATTATTCATTCCAGAATGAAGTTCAAGCTAGACGAAGAAAATGCATGCCCTGTTAAGGGCAGGTTTTAGACACTCTAATTGCACAAGATACCAGTATGAGCAGGAGATGGAGCTGAACACTGGGTATGTGTTCCTGAGGTGATACAGATGAGGATTCATCTATTTTGGTTTTTGTGTTTTAAAATCTCCTCAAATGATCCTTTCTCTGTTCCACAATTCTTGTAGGTTTTCCAGAAGCTTCTCTCGCAAACATCCTTAGTTAGCCTCTGAGGCTATACACTGGGCGTAATTTTAAGGGCCCGTTTAATTGCCTTGAATATAGATACAGCATCCATTATTCAGCCGTGGAATGCAGCTGACGGAGCCGTAAGCATGGCAACACCTCTTGCTTTTGAGGTTTCCGCTGCAGAAAGTGGATGTTTAAGCCATTCACAATTCAGGAGGGGATGATTAGGTAGGTTCTGTGGCTTTCTTACAACACCAGCCTACGGGGATGTTCCTCTAATTATTCTAACCCTGTTTAGCGGACCGCCCAGACTACAGCGGTTTGGGTATTTTAAATTCTGTAGCCTTTCCTCCAATAAAACTGAGGGCAAGTAATGGGGTACAGTGGGATTTTATACCTGATAAATTAGGACTTTGTGACTACAAGTAAATCCTTGCTTCCCTGGTCAGTGCACCAGGGAAATTCACAATGTCTGAGTGGGTGTTTAAGAAGCTGGAGTGAGGGCGCCTGGGTGGCTCAGTTGGTTAAGCGACTGCCTTCGGCTCAGGTCATGATCCTGGAGTCCCGGGATCGAGTCCCGCATCGGGCTCCCTGCTCTGCGGGAAGTCTGCTTCTGCCTCTGACCCCCCCCCTCTCATGTACTCGCTCTCTCTCATTCTCTCTCTCAAATAAATAAATAAAATCTTTAAAAAAAAAAAGAAGCTGGAGTGGAAAGTTCTCCAACAAACTCCCAAACAGGAAAGGAAGGATGGGTGTTAGAAATCAAGTCCTTTACCCTGGCTATTTTGATGCTGTCCGTATTCTTCCTTCGGGTCTCCAGGGCATCGGATCGTGCTGATTGTTACCTGAGCTTCTGGAAATCTGCTTCCAAAAAATGTCTGGTAAATATCAACTCCTCCCATCCTTCCCTTCCTCTGCTATTAAAAAGGCTACAATGGCATGATTAATTTTACTTCATCAGTCTGGTCTTTAATAAAGAGCATGGAGTAAGAGCGGAGGTTCCAGACGGTTCAGAGAAAACAAATAACAAACGGCGTTCAGAAAGATGCAACGGTGTACAACCTTGCTTCTAGAGAAATACAATTAAAACGGAAATTCTGATTTTTACCCATCAGACTAACAAAGGTTTAAAAGACTTAGTTAAGGCTATGAGCTTGCTCCCTGTGGGATCGGAGGCCCTGTCAAATCCCTGGTGGGGTGGGAGGCCCGGGGGAGAAAAGTGTAATCAGGTAGAATATCTTTAGAGTGAAATTTCATTAGGTAATGTCCAAATTAAGTATGCACATACCTTTTTAGCCAGAGCTCCTATTCCCAGGGAGTTTATCTACAGATGAATTTACTCAAGTGCATAAACAACGTAGAAGGACGGCAGGAAAATTGTAATTTTCGAGATTTGGGGCAGCCTAAACGACCACCGATACTGACTGGGTAAATACATACACATGCTTGTTTATATGTGGAACAGCTCTAGATTGACACGATGAAACGCTAGCAATGTTTGCCTCTGGGGAGAATTAGGGAACTAGGGAATAAAAAGGTGGAAAGGAAAAGTAACTTTTTTGACATTTTTGTCTGGATTTTTACCACTGTATTACCTACTAAAATAAGTGAAAAAAGCACAGCAGTTCCCTTTATTACTGACTTTCTACTTAGTCTCCTAGTTGTTAAAAGCCTCCTCTGCTTTGTGGAAGATGAAATCCTAAGCTAGACAAGTTGGGAACGGAGCATATGCTGTTTCAGTTCTCCCAACTTTTGGGTCCCCATTGTACCCACAGAATGCATTCTCAGTGGTCTCACCAGTTCCTTCTTCCTCCAGTTTTGCCGTCAGCAGATGGGAAAGCATTGTCCACATTCCACCTGGACAGTTAGCCCCTCGTATTCTCAGACAGGAATATCATCTTTCTTTCTTTTTATCCCATCTCAAAAGATCCCCACGGCGTTTCTGCTCTTTGCTTGTTAGAGTTTCGGAGATGTGTCTTTAGGTATTGTGTTAACTCTCTTCCATCTGATCTTTCTCTTGGAGCCAAGCACCCCTTTCTATTGCTAAACTTAGACCATACACCTCAAGCCAGCAACCTTTAACATAGACCATTCCTTGACTACAACTTTGAACTTCTTTGACCTCTCACCACGTGGACTGCTAAGGCCTTAAATCTCAAAAACCACCAAAAACTGCTGCCAACCAGCATCGAACATGGTGCAAAACACCTTCCATACATAATGTCCTTTAATTCCATTCGGGGACGAGGAAAAGGAGGCACAGAGAAGAAACTGGACAAAGGTCACATGGCAGTAAGTGGCAAAGTTGGGATTCAAAGCGTGCAAGACTCCAGAGCATGAACATTTCACCTCGTGGGAAAACTGCAGGGCTCTTGCCCCCAACAAAATCAACACTCCACACCGGACCTGCAGTCTCTCTCATCAGCGGGCAATATCCTGCCATTTTGCTTCTGCAAGCTTCTGCTTCTTCCCCACGATGGGTTCTCATCTTGGCATGGGTCCTTATGCTGGAGTGTCCAGGTCATCTTCTTCAGTGGATACAGTTCTCTAGCCCCTTGCTTCCGACTTGAGAGCAGAACAATGACAGATTCAGTCTGACAGACTTGGGAGAGGGGGCTCATGATGAAATTAAAGCCACGTAAAGAAACCCTAGAATTTTTGCATTCTTCTGCTTCACTATGAACCTAAGCAAGTGCAAAACTATGCTGAGTAGACATATCTAGCTACTTATTATGATGTATCCATTTACTTTTTGATATCATGCCTACTTAAAAAAAAAAAAAGAGTTGGCCTCTAAATTAATTAAAATTGAACCATAAAACAAGGGCAAACCAGATAGGTAGCTGTGCTTTTCCAAGGGGAGGTCCTACACTTGTCCATCACGGACTCGCCTGGAGACTTCAAATGAAGGTTCCTTAGGTCTCACCATCCCCATGGCATTATCCCCTAGTTAAATAGAGCCTTAAATAGAGCCTAGCAATTTCCATTTTTAATAAGCTGTCCAAGTAATTCTTGGGCTCCCTAATTTTGGGGAAGTTGGCCAATTTGCAGAATTAAGATTTCTTTTGCTGAGGCTCAGCTGAATGTCAATTTCACATTAGTTTCACCTTTTAGATACCCCTGGGTCTTCTTAAAAATGTGCTATTTTTCACGTGCAAAGGGACTCTTTCCTTAACAGCAGTTTGTGTTCTCCCTCTCTCTGCCCCGTTATGCCTTGCCTCCGCATTTGTCGGTTGCCTCCTGGAGGGAAATAGCACAGGGAAATCATCCTTAAGCCTATTTAGGGTATTTACCTGGTCCTTTTGGAAGATTCAGTACAGTCAGGGAATTGACTTAGAGCCGAGTTTGGGGAATATTGATCCAAAGGATCAATATGGCTGCTCGGGGAGTTCTTTGATGAGCTCAGATCTTAAAGGACTAGTTAAAAGCTAGAAACTCAAGGGCAATAAAAAGGATCTATTATTAGTTGTGTTCAGACCAGGACCCAGGAGGCTGGAGTTACTGACCTGGAAGGATGGTGCCATATTAACGGGCAAAAAAAAAAAAAAAAAAAAGGCAGTACTCCCACACTGTCCAATTCCTTCATCTTTGCTGTTAAGGAGAACCATTTTCAGTGGAAATGGTAGACCAAGAAATGAAACAGGCAAGAGGTTTTTGAAGGTCAAGATAATCACCTGGCATAATTTCAAGTCTTTCAGTCCGTATGAATTACATCAATCTGACCACACTGTCAGTTCACTGTTTGATATTCTGAGGGAACCACAGAAAAATAAGAGATGATCCAAGACCGGTAAGTACCGGGGAGTTTCAAAAATGCAAAAAGCTAGTTCTGTTAATTATGGAGTCTCGAGCTTGGCTGTGCAGGCAGGTAATAACTCCAGAAGAAATGACTAGTTTGGGAACTCTGGGTATGGAAGCAGTGGATCGCCTCAAATAAGGAGTGGTTCACTAAGAAGAAAATAATGCTCAATCTCTGCTCCTTTGTAAAGGGGGTTATTGAATGAATGCAGGTTCTAGATTGCAGGAGGAGGGGTGGTAAGGTGTTAGGGGTTACTAGACCCCTGGGAAGGGTAACAGGGTTACTAGCTTACTGGTGATGGACAAGGTCAGTAGGCCACTGGTGTGCAGGGATAGGGACGCTGGTGGTGGTGAGTGGCTTTCTAGTTAGTATCCAGATCTCGGGGTAGTGAACTCTTCTACATAATCTAGTAATAGTCTCATGGAGATATATATATATATAGATCGACAGGGTCCCAAATGGTGAGATGGTTGTCGGTGAGAAACATCAGAGCTCAGGGGCTGAGAACACGGGCTGGGAGTCAGAACTGCCCGTGTGACGATGTGCAAGCTGCTTAGTTAAACCCGAAGCCTGAGCTTCCCCATGTGAGCAAAGAGGACGCCCCCCACCATGCAGAGCGGCCGGGAAGATCAGGTGAAGTGACATGGGCAGTGCTGGGAGCACACATCTGGCTAACAGTCCCTGCATGTTACTGCGGATCTATGTCGACCTACTGGGGTTTCCAGCAGCTCTCCAGTATCATCTGCCCTGTAGTAACAACGCGTATCATGACACCGACGCTTCGAATGAGAACACCGCAGACACACCGGGTCATATTCAGAAGATGAAGCTGAAGCCAGAACATAGCTGATGGTCAATGTCCTATTCAAAAGGCAACGCCCTAGACTAGGTACAGCTGTTCAGATACCTTCAGACCAGCTGAGAGATGACGTACTTCCTGTTATCTCGCTAGACATTTCTTTTTTTTTTTTTTTTTTTAAGATTTTATTTATTCATTTGACAGAGAGAGAGCATAAACAGAGGGAGAGGCAGAGGGAGAAGAAGCAGGCTCCCCACTGAGCAGGGAGCCTGACGCAGGGCTCGATCATGACTTGAGCCAAAGGTAGACACTTAACTGACTGAGCCACCCAGGCGCCCCTGGTTAGACATCTCTGTTAGAATGAATGTGGAGTCACTCATTTGCTGAACAGACATTCACGGAGCACCTGCTATCTATCAGGCACTGGGGAACAAAGGCAAATACGGGACAAAGTTCATACTTAAGGAGCGTGCAGGTTCCAGGATGAGATGAACAAAAGAGGCAGTTTTAATGTAAAGTAGTGAATGAAATGTTGATACAGCAGGGCTGAGGGGCAGGCACAGAGCAGAACACAGAAACTGACCCAGTTTGCAGAGATGGGGGTGGTAGGAGTCCTGGGGAGAAGACCACGTCTGAGCAGAGGCATAAGGGGTGAGCAAGAGTTGGGCAAAGGGGATGGGAGTCAGAGCATTCTGGGCAGAAGGAACAGTGTTTGCAAAGCAAAGACAGGAGCAACAGCAGAATATGGTGCACGCCGGAATGACAAGCAGCTTGGTGGTGTAGAAATTTAAACAGGAGGGTAAGAAATGGGGCAAAATAGGCTAGAGCAATAGAACGGAAGCAGACAGCAAAGGGATTCCATAGAGAAGGCCTTGGACCTCACCCTACGGGTGCTGGAGAACCCCGGCAGATGTCGATCATCAGAATGACTGTGAGGACAATGAGCTCTGCAGGAGCCTGGAGTCAAGGAGACCAGGAAGAGCACCTCTGAGGCAGAAAGAAGATGCCGCTCCAAGGTCAGGGTTGACAAGGTCGGGAGCTGAGCAGGCCTGGGGACTGCCTGGATGTGGGGGGGCAATAGGGGGAAGAGCTACGGATGGAGTGTGCATACATTCTTCTTGCGGGTAGAGAATCAGGTGGAAGTCTCTTCTTTGTTCTCCAGGAAAAGATGATGAATTTGCTTTCTGACATGAGTTTGAGGTGTACATGGGATACATGGGTTGAAATGTCAGTCTAAAAACTCACAGGAGCAGTGGGAGTAGTCTGGGTTAGCGATAATGACTTCATGGTCAACAGCCATAAAATGGTGCCAGGAGAAGGCCCAGGATCAACTGTGATGGTGAGAAAGGCAGCGGGCAGAGGAAGGACCCCTGGAAAACACCAACATTTAATAGGAAGACGGAAGGATGAGGCTGTTAAAAAGACTGAGGAAAAAGTCAAAGAGCTAGAGAGCCAGATGTCACAGAAACCAAGTGCACAGAGTTTCAAGAAGCCATGAATGAGTGACCACCACCATCAAATGCAGTAGAGAGAGGCCCACTAAGCTGAGGGATGAAAAGTGGACATGTCATTTAACATCTTGGAGGACATAAGTATGCATCCTGTTCGACTCCTTGGTTGCAGATGACTGAATCCACTCAAGTTATTTTAAACAGAAAGGTATTTATTAGAGGGTATCCATGTATATACACTCTCCAGGAGGCCACAGACACAGGCTTGGACGTCTTTCCACCAGGAACAGCAACAGCAGCTGGGACAAACACCCACCTGCAGCACAGGATGGTAATGGGGGAAACCTACTCTGCCACCACTTCACTCTGCTCAGCCCCTGTGACCAGTGACTAGAACCTTCACCACAGATGCACCAGATGAAGAAAAGCTTCAGCCAGGGTGCCTACCACAGCCACTCTTCCCCAGAGTAGCTTCATTCTAAGATGAACTTGCTCCATCTCACCTAACTGAATGCTCACCTTCAGACTTCCAAAAGCTCACTGTCCCGTTATCTAGGTCATCCGCAAACGATACTTCTGCGCAACATAAAATGAAGATGGAGTCCAAAAAAGCAAGAATAATCTTTATTCCTTGGAAACACATTGGTAAAAATGTATCAGTAAGATTAAAAGTTTCGGAACACATTTATTTGTATGCAGCACAAACACTGAGGATCAAAACATCTGCTAAAACGGAAAACACCTGTAAACAGATATCTTAGGAAAAGTTTATAGGTGACTGACTCTACTGTGCAGGGCGTGTAGCTGAGTCCCTCCCTCTGGACAGATTTTTGTGGCAACCAAAAATAGATCAGATTTTAGCAATAAAATATCTCAAGAGATGTCACTACATTTTTTTAAAAAAGCTTAAAATGGGCCAAATTACAATTACACATATGGAAATGGCGTTTAAGAATTGTTTTCACAAAAATACTAGCGAAAAATATCTCAAGTCTATCAAGAGAAAAAAAATGTTTGCCTTGTGGCTCGAAATGGGGGGAAATAAATATTTCAGTACAAGTTCTACCCTCAAACACAACACACTGATTAGCTGGAACTACGAAATGACTGCATGACACCCACCCCATCCTATTCTATGGGATGCTTTGGCACAACTTTATTAAAATCCTATATACTTTAATTTGAGCCATAAATGGATCTTGGATTGCATGTTACTTTTTTAAAGAGTGAAGTCCAAGCCTCAAGTTCTATAAATTCTGACAGTGTATTCATAATCATGTCTTCTGAAATCACGCAAGTTAGCAGCACCAATCAATAATTTAAAAAATCATTCTTGTACTTGAGCAAACGGATGCAATGCAATTTGTGATTAGTAAATCTGCTAAGATTCAAAGTGGCCAGACTGCTTTAAGATAGGAAATTCAGAGCCTCGCCATACACATGTCCCACCTACCCAGTTATATACTTTATTCGGCTTCTGAAAGGGGTAACCCTCTGTTAGAGAAGGGGATTTTGCAGTTTTCCCTCTGAGAAATTTCGTTGGAATGTTAGATCCTCAGACTGAAAATATTAACTTTTCATAGATCACAGAATTGTAGAGCTGGAAGGAGCTTGGCGATCATTTTGTCTAACCCACTCTTTTCAGATGGGGCAAAGGAGGCCACCAGAGGAAAAGGGCTTGTCCACCCTCTGACAGTGGCCGGGGCTGGGCCCCAGCAGCCTCCTCCTCACCCCAGGACTGTGCAGTGCTCTCCGCAGAGCTATCTTTCCATGTTCTCCTGGTGTTATTTGGTCCCGTTCATTAAATAAAGAAATATCAAGTACATAGCAATACGATCAACACAGACTTTTACTCCAATTTTAAAATCAGAATGTTAAAATGATTCCTGAGCCTTTTAACTACCTTCATTTTATTGAGAATGCAGTCAACAGTAAATTACGACTAGTGATTGTGGTTGTTTGCAAATATTTATATGGATGCCAGGAACACTTCTCAGAACTTTTCCGCAAAGACACTTGTGCAAACACGTCTATGTGATGCCAAGACACTTTTCGTGGGATGTAAGGACATTGTGATGGTGAATGGAGGTGAGATGCTTCAGTCTCTCAAAGTGCAGTCATGAGTTTATCTCGATACACCATACTTTGCATTCCTCCTAAGTTCTTCTGGTTCTGGTCGTGGACATAATCGAAATGGCTGCCACCTCCACTGGCCGACTTTTCCCAGTGCGGTGGCCTGTCATCCTGAAAGCATGGCCTGTTTTGTTGGCAGAGTGAATGGTTAGCGGGAGGGATGAAAGAAAATTCAGAAATGTGAGTGAAACAACACAAGTATGAGGGAGGTGGGCAGGAGAAACCATGAGCCGTATCAATGGTGATGGCTTACAGATGGAAACGAATGGGTTTTCTAAGGTATTTTTTTAAAAATTCAGAATGCAGGTTATCTATCAACGTCCATGTCAAGAGAAGCCCGCTCCACGGCCATACCATCATTTCTCAAAGGGCACCTTGCTGAGCAAGTCAGTCTGAGGAAAGTCAGGTGACAAGGGGTCCTTGGCCAGGCACCGTTCAGCGCTGTCAGCGCATTGCTAACGGGTGCTGTGAATGCCTTAGGCAGAGTTGCCAAGAGTGCTGGGCCAAGGAACTCTCTTTTCCTGGGGTAGGTATCTCAGTCTTCTCTAACTTTGGAGAGCCTGATAAAACACAGAGTGCTGGGCCCTACCCCCAGACACAGATCCAGCAGGGTTGGGGTGGGGCAAAGAATGGGCATCAGCGAGCTCGCAGGGCAGGCCAATACCCCCAGAGAGGACCCTTTTGTGGCCTCCCACAGAATCCCCTTTGCAAACTGCTGGGCAAGGTTGCGCCTCAGAAGGAAACTAAGGTGGTAAAACAGGCACTAAAAAGTCTAAAATTCTATAAAAATAAGGTCAATAAAAATAGCATTTCTAGAAATCTCTTCTGTTTTCTTCTGTCTGGAAAAGAAACTGCCTTTGCAATACAGAAACATTTAGAGTTATTACTCTGCTGGGCTGACTAGCTTTAAAAAGTTACCCGAGTATCAAGTGTTGTTGATAAAACTGCACTGCGATCCTCCTCCAAGGTCTCCCAACAAAAGTGGCAAGAACCATCAAGAACGAATTGCTCTCTTTTGCCTTGCTCCACATGGATTTATTTTCATCACTCCATTCTCTCCATACTTTCTCAAGCAGCAAGGCTAGCAACCTCACCAAGAAATAACTTTATGCAAAGTGAATTCACCAACAGAAAGAGCCTCACACACAAACACCAATTAAGACTGATCTAAAATTCAAATCTGCAAAGGAACGTTTGCCTTTACAAAGCTGGCATCAAAACTCTCAAGCCTGATGAAAAACCCAGCAAGGCAGGTGCCAGTTTACTTGGAAAGGATTGTGATGGGTTAGGGCAGAGGTGAGAAAACAGCCCTACGGGGCTAGATCCCACCCACTTATTTTCGTAAATAAGTTTTTTGGAATGCAGCCTCGCCCATTCACTTTTGGGTTCTCTCTGGCTGCTTCGGAGTTACAACCGCAGAGCTGAGCAGTTGTGACAGAGACCACAAAGCTGAAAAGACTCGTTATCTGGCTCGTAACAGAGAAAGTTTACTGACCCCTGGGTTTAGAAAAAAGATCTACTGTCACACACAAAAAACAACCCCCCAGTCGAACCCTGAAAAAAACGTCCTTTCAAAAAACCCACAACAAAAATCCCCAAGCTTGAGGCACATTTTTAGTAACAGAATTCTTGGGACAGGAAAATGTTACTTAGAAATTTTAAGTAACATTTCTAACACAAAACCAAACCAAAAATATCTGAGGTTAGAATGCCTAAAAAAAAACCCCAAAAAACAAAACCCAATTCATTTTTATTTCAAAAAGCATAACTTTGGTAAATCCAGACTCATCACTGGCTTCCTTTGCTTGGCAAATTATTAATCTCTGCCATGACACGGCAACCCTTAACAGCTGTTTCTGATGCAGACTTTTGATTCCCAAGTAGGTAGAATTCGAGTTTTTCCAAAGGGAGAACTTTCGAGAAAGTACAGCTCTGTGAGCTCAAGCACTTACCTTACATTTGGAGAGTGAGGGTGCCACCGAGGCTGGCTGGGGTGGATATTGGGATGGTACTGAGGCTAGAAATGAAATACCAAACTTGATTATTTGATGACCTTTTGATTTCAATGGCCTTCATTTACTTTCCCTTTTACTGGCATCTAGCTGAGGGGCCCAGGGCTGTGAATGGAAAGGCTCTAACGAAACCCTGGCTGGGAGGTGGCTTCCCAGGAGGATCACGTTTCCCCCATGACAAAGGGTGGGGGGATGGGGAAGGCATCTGCCCAGAAAGGGTCCCCTAGAACCCCCAGGACAGGCAATATCCATCTCCCTCAAGGGAACAGACGGAAGACACCCAAGATAGGAGGCGAATGGTTAAGTTCAGAAACGATTTTCGTCATCGCTGAGAATGACAACAACCGTGCCTCAGAGTGGCTTCTGCAAATGCAAGAGAACTGGACAGGGACACCAAGGCAACAGGACTGTGGGCGGTCTCTTTCTCCCTTGTTTAAGCAGCAAGAATATTTTTCTAAAATATGATCCAAAACCCAGTACCAAACCTTACCCCCCACCCGGTTGCCATCAAAAATAAACAAAACCCCAAACCACCCAGAGCACTTATTATCCTGATGGATGGATGGATGGAAGGAAGGAAGGAAGGAAGGAAGGAAGGAAGGAAGGGAGGGAGGGAGGGAGGGAGGGAGGGAGGGAGGGAGGGAAGGAATTTGTCCGTTGAAAGATGGGAAAACAGATCCAGACTGGTGACTCACAAAAGGACCAGAGGTGAAGACAAGGCAGGCCTAGCTGGGTAGTAGGGCCGTCTGTTCACCTCTGGCCTGCAGAAGGCAGTGGCCCCAGACATGGCCAGAAGCCAAGGGGGCTTCTCAAGGCTAACTTTCTGTGCGGCACATTAGACCCTGCTGACTTTTAAGTCACTATCATCTTGCCACCATTATTCTTTTAATTATTTCTTCCCCTTCTTCTCCTTTCCCTGCTGTTTTGGTTGATAAGCACAAACCTGTTCTGTATTATGGAAAATTCTCAGTAATTCTGTTCATTCCATTTTCAGGAACCAAAGATGCCCTCCCTCCCTGCCTATTCTGTCTTCTAGTGGCCTCTTTCAAAGATACCTGTCAGCAAGCAAGGTGTACAGCCCCTAAAAAGACATGCTAGAGGAAAAGGATCCAGAGAAAAGATCTCAGGAGCCGAATCTGAGAGCGGACCTCTCTCAGGGAGACAGAGACCCAGAGTTTAGGTGGTTTGCCCAAAGCTGAATGCTTCAAGTGTTTTGGTCATACAGCCAGGCCCCAAATGAGGCTCCACCAGTTGGATCTCCAACAGAAGGGAATAATCTAGAAGAGAAATGGACCTCCTATTCTATTCCCTGTTTTCAAACACAATCAAATCAGATTCATTATAGTGCAAGGTGGGTACCTCATCCATCAAGACCTGGAAGGATATTCCCAAAACTTCCTTTGTCTCCTTTGGTAATTTATTCACACCCTAAAGCTGTCAAGGAGCATTTTTTAGTGTTAACCCAAATGGCTCTCACCAGGGCAGTTTTGTCCCCCTGGGGACAATTGGAAATACATATGTGCACTTTTGTTTGTCACGATGACGACAGGATTACCTTTAACTACCGGGGAGAAAGAGGTAAGCTAAACATCCTGTAACTCTCGGGACAGTCCCACAATGAAGAACTGTCCCTCCCCAAAGGCCAACAGTGTCCTTATCAAAACCACAGCAATCCATCCTTCTTTGCAGCTGGCTGAGCTCGCAGAAAGATGGACAATGCAAGGCCATCCTCCTGAAAACCCTTCTCAGAACTCAGACGCTTACCTAGATCAGCCCACTTCTCAGGACGTTCTCTTCCTGGTCAATTCACTTCCAAACCTTGATAGAGCAACACAGAACCTCTAAGGCTTGGCAAGGGGTAGAAGACCAGGGGTTGCCAAAGATGTTATGAGAAGAACAACGTCTAGGTAACAGTTTTTGTGCCTGGAGTTCAATGGACAACTGTTTCCATGTTCACTCTGGGCAGGGAAGGCTTTACTTCATTTTCATATTTTTTCATGCCTTCAAGCAGGGACCACCCATCCACAGCTCTTCCCTTCCCCCACAGCCAGCCTCTCACACCTGAAAATCCCTCCAAACCAAAAAGCCAACCTATGACCGACAAGATTCAAGAACCTAAAGAAGGCAACGAGATTGGGAAACCTGGCTGTTCCCCTACCAGGTTCAAAGCACTTTTTACATGTTATTCCCCCAAACTCAGAAGTCATGTCCAAGTTCTGCACGTTGTGAAGATGATTTCACGTACAGAAGATGATATCACAAAATTCTTCTGAAACATACTTTGGAGACCTAGTCAAGATCATGTACATTGGGATCCCACCCCCATCTAAGGAATTAATATCTACAGTAACAAAAGATCAAGAAGGACACTAACTAAAATAATGCTCCCAGGAAAACCCCTTATGGAGTAGCTTCTTACTCGTGACATTCAAAACCAGACTGGTGAGAGGAGAGTAGTGTCCTTGGATAGAACCCACCCAGCACAAGAAAAATGGCCCAAGCGAGGAGGTCATCAGACACGGATGCTGCCTCTAAGCACAAACCTAGTGAGGGACACATTGTCAGTGCAGGGGGCGCCCCTCCCCCCGGCTGCTCATTAGAACCACCATAGGTGCTCAGAAGGTGTCTGATACCCAGACCCATGCTCAGAGCTTCTGATTCAATCAGTCCCGGGTGAGGCCCGAGCACTGGTTATGTTTTTAAAGCCTGCCAGATGTGCAGCTGCAAGATTGAGGACCACTGGTGTCAGTGATTATCAATCAGGAGGATCAGAGAAGGCTCCGTGGAGGAGGTGACTTCTGAGGAGGCTCTGGAGGGTATTTTAATGTGCAGACAGGTAAGGGAATTTCAGGCAGAGAAACATGGACAAAGGAACAGTGGGAAGAAATTATGGGGCCACGATTATGTGCTTCTCTGGGAGCTGAACACATGATGTGTGATAAGGAGCTGGGAGGAGGGGGGAATAAATGTAGAAAAGCATGTTGGAGCCAGGTTGTAGAAGACCATGAATGACCAGCAAGAGCCACCCCCAGGTATGGGTGGGTGGGCAGGCAGGGGGTGGGGGCCCTGCTTGGCCACCCGGTAGAAGAGCAGAACACCAGCCAGGGAAACTTCTCTGTGCTTCTTCTGCAGGCTCAACAGGCCTGGTACAATGCTCTATAAAGAAGGTTCTAGAAACCAATGCTCCACTGATATTAACAGATACACTATCCAAAAACCCAGCAGGCAGGGAGGTGAGGCTAGTTTTTTGGTTTTTTTTTTAAAGGGGGGAGGGACTGTTCTATCGTCAAATGATTTGGGGAAACAATGGCTTAAAAAAAAAGTGTCTTTTTTGGCAGGATTTCTCAGTACTTTTTTTTTTTTAAGATTTTATTTATTTATTTGACAGAGAGAGAGACAGTGAGAGAGGGAACACGTGCAGGGGGAGTGGGAGAGGGAGAAGCAGGCTTCCTGCAGAGCAGGGAGCCCGATGCGGGGCTCGATCCCAGGACCCTGGGATCATGACCTGAGCTGAAGGCAGACGCTTAACGACTGAGCCACCCAGGCGCCCCTTCTCAGTACTTTTGACACCTGGATGGGCACTGTAAGATCCAAGAAGGGGAATGAAGGGTTCACCATCTCCCAAACATGTGACTAAGACATCTCTTCCCGAAGGCACATCTCAAGGGACTCAACGTTCTTGAGGCCGAGAACACACTGACAAAACACGGCCTCACTTGAGTGCCCCTAAGAGGTTGTATTTGACCACCCAGAAACTTAAATATATGTCCCTGCTGTTTGCCAGCTAACAATGTTAAGAAAAAATAGGCCCAGCTGAAATGACCAGAAGGGACCAGGGGTCATGGAACAAGGCTCTCCTCTTACTGTTTTCTCAAAAAACAAAAACCACCCCTCTCCCACCCACCCACAAAAAAATGTTTTGTTATTGTTTCTTTAAAATTTGGCTATAAGCATAATGACTGCTTGAATGCAGAAAATTTTGAAACTTTAAGTGTTAATGAAAATCTTTAAAAGCAGTATCTCACCTGGTAATTATGGACTTCGGGATTTGTTTTAGAGCTAAAGAAAAGAAGGGAAAAACTGTAATGTAACAGGTTGTAAAGCGGCATTATTAGTGATTTATTTAACCATCATCAGCAAATCCTACCAACACTGTTAGGAACTTTTACAAATGCCGTTTCTTTTTGGTTATTAGCTGTTTAAATGAACATATAAACAAGGCAACCAAACAGCAACTTCTGGTCGTCACTTTCGAGCTCACAGATAGAAACATGAAGGCAGTATTCCAGAATCCTGCTCGCGATGTCATGAGCTCCCCTCCCAGGTCTGCACTGGCATTGCTGGGTGGCCCCAGGGCAGCTCCAGCCACTCAGAGCTTTCTCCAGCTGCAGGGAGAGCTCAGCCTCTCCTCAGCATCTACCGTGCTGGGTCCTGCTGCTATCAACAGGGCTGTGATCTGGCCACGGCTCTGGAACGCTCATTCCATATAAGGCTCTGTACTGGGAACCTCCTATCTGTTGCTATTTAACCCACACAACAAGGCTATGACGTCAATAACTGGTACCACCTCATTTTACAGATAAAGGCAAGGTTGCCTAACAGAGAAGTGAGGAAACCTGTTCAGGGCCAGCCAGCTAGGCCGTGGCAGGGCCAGCACTGGAAGGGACATCTGCTCGATCCCAAAGCCCATGTACTTTCCACAAAGCCAAGCGGGCCCCCTGAGGGTCTGAGAAAGGGTTCCGGTCTCCTCATGCCTGATTCTAGTTTGATGGACTCTTAAGTATAACTATTCTGGTAAAAAAAAAAAAAAAAAAAAAAAAGATATATATATATTTATTTATACAGGTATATTTATATATATGGGCAGAGAACGCCAGCTTCATGCGTAAAATGCAACCAACGTGTTTCATACGCAAGGTTGGCAGGAAAAGCACAAACACAGTGCAATCGCTGGGCTACGTTGCTAGGGTGGTGTGCCTGACATCAAGGTTTATTGCTTCCCTGACAATGAGAGAAACATTTCATTGTTATGAGTCTAGCTTGGGGTCTAAATGGCTCTGCATTCCAGTTTTCAGAGAGGGCCATTGCGCAGAGCCAGGCTCTGGGCCAGATTCACCTCCAGCTGGATTTCACCAGGAAGGGTAAGTGTTTTGCAAGGTGCTATTTTTCTGGTATCACCTCTGCAGCCTGGAGCACAATTTCATCCCTGGCTCCCACAGCAATCCTACTCACTCCGGGATCCCACAGGCTATGAAGAGCAAACTGAAGAGCTGTGAATAGTGGTTATTAGTTCATTTGTTCCTAAAGGGTATATTTGCTGTGGCTCCCCCCCTCCCCAGTGGACCCTTTTTTTTTAGTTTGTTTTGGTTCCCAATATATATAATTTCCACTAGATGCTAAAAGGAAAATATAATTTTATTAGAGAAAAACAAACAAAACAATCACGTCCTTAGAAAGCAAAGGAAAGACATGTTTTAACTCACAAGCCCTTGAGAATTCAAAGCAAGACACGCTGACAGGTGCAGAAAGGTGCGACTACTTTGGGCAGGCTACCTGCCATGGGGATCCTAGAGACGGGCATGCCTGTGGGCCTGCAAGGAAGCCATGAAGTAACCCTGCAACCACCTCCCTCCCTCAGGGGGCAGAGTATGATGCACGGCAGTTCGATAGGACTCTGGAGCCCCTTCTTTAGGTGCCGAGACGTGAACCCAGACACAAGAGTCAGCTGCTGGCCCCCCAGCAGAAAGGCACTGTGGGCGGAGTTTGGAATCAGAGACAGCTGTGTGACACAGAGGCTGGTCATGTTCTCTAGCACCCTGGGGCCCTGCCAGGTGTCTTGGGCTGCATGGTGGGGAGGGGGCAGAAGAACAGGCAGGCGCCGGCCTTCTCCTCCCTGCCTGGCTTCACCCAGAGCAGCTCTATTTTCGTCTGTGCTCAAAGCTGGGCTTCCAGGTCAGGATTCTTCCAGGAGGTGAACATCAGAGGCTAAGAAGTGCGGACCAACACTGATCTAGCGCAACCTCCCTGTGTTCCGTGGAGGCCCAGAAGGAAGGCCTAAAGCCCCAGAGCTGGATGAAAGCAAGGCTGGGGGCGAGGCAGGAGGCCTCCTGGTCCCTTGGCCTGCATCCTCATCACCCACCAGGACATTGGCTACCCACTCCACCCCCAGGCCGGGCCCTGCCACCTCTCTGGAATACCTGCCACAGTCAAGCTGTGCTCACCTCTAAGATCTTCCCAGCAGCCTGAGACCTGTGCCTGGCAAGATCCAGGAGCCAACTAAAATGGGCTACCAGTGGCTGGAGCTTGGACACCAGGGCCAAAACAATACAGCCTGTGATTCTCTAGCATGACGGCTGTCCATCTCAGCCATAGCTCACATGTGCAAACAGTTGTTTCCGAGAGAGAAAAAGAGGTCCATGCGAGTGGGATGGTGCTTCTCACCTGGGCCACACACTAGAATCACTTAGGCGCTTTAAAAAACCAGATGCCTGGGTCCACCCTCTCTGAGCTGGATGCAATTAGCCTGGGGCGTGGCCTGGCTGAGGAGGGGCTCTCAAGGCTCACCAGGAGATTCCATGTACAGCAAAGATCAAGAACACCCGGGCTGGGGAAGGGGCCAGCAAATCACACCCCGTGGGCCGGCCCTGGCCCACCTGCATTTACGAGGAAAGTTTTATTGGAACACAGCTGTGTTCTTTCACTGACACACCGTCTCAGCTGCTTTTGTGTGCCCGAGACAGAGCTGAGCCGCCAGGAAAGAGAGAGCACGGCCTCCCAGGTCCAAAGTATTTACGATCTGGCACTTTACAGGAAAAGTTTGCTCACACCTGGGCTGGGAGCTTCCGCCTTGTGACGTGTTCTTTTGTCTGCACGACGTTCAGTAAAGGTGTTTTAGTCAAGGGCATCTATGCTGTACGACTATAAAGCGTGCCCGTCACCGAGCAGATTCAGCATTTGCTCTCACAGAGCTTTTGCTCTGGAGCTCGGCCTCGCTTCCCCATCACTGCCGGAAATACCACCAGTGCGGTGTATACCTTCCCCTCACCTTTATCTAAAGCCCACTGTTGTCACAAACAAAGCACAAAGCTATGCCAACAAAGCAGCTGCGTTTTAAAAAAGAAAAAAAAAAAACAAACGTCCCAGAACATTCTATTGTGTTCTTACTGAAAACCAGGAGGATGGTACAGGCGGGCAGCAGGAAAAGGGGGGAAAAATCATCAGGTGACTCACTCTGTGGTTTAACTGTATTAAGGAAAAAGTCAACATTGCAAATAAAGACAATAATTAGAGAGAAGAGCTGTACCCAGAGTCTGGGGGCACTTACCAGAACTGAGCCGCTATCACCGGGTTGCTTGCTTTAAAGGAAAAACAGAAAGGTGTGTCATCTTAGAGAGCTGTCACTGTTTACCACGCGATGACAATGACCAGGGTGGAGAGTTCTGTGATCTCAGAAGGGTCCTGACCCCAGGAGGCAGAATCTTCACCTTAGCTACTTCTCCTTTCTGGAGGAAAAGTCTCCTTTCCCCTGGGCCAACCCCTCCAATTCACCCAGAGAATGCTGAACACGTGCCTGGGGCCAGGATCTCAGATGCAGAGATCAGAAACAATTCTTGCTGTCAAGGAGCTCACAGTCTTGACAAAGAGACAGAGAGGTGTGTCAAATCAAAGACAGCATAACCGGATGAGAAAGGCTGAACTACGAGCCGGATTGCACTGGGGAGCTTGGGACAGACATTTCTGGCTGGAGCAGGAGTGTGTGTCTGTGGAAGGGACCATGGACAGAGCTAGAGGTCCTTTATCTAGACTCCACTTCGGTTTGTAAAGGGTGCAGCATGGAAAAATCATCAAAAGCTTCACAGGGATGTCAGAACTCTGGCTGAAGAAAATGCCAGTAAAACAAGAGGGAAAAGAGGATAGAGACTGGGAAGGAAAGTAGAGGAGAATCAGAGAAGCCGTGGTCTGCAAGAGCCCCAAAGCCACCCATGGGGGCAAGGGTCAAGTCAAAGGCCACTTCCTCCCTCTGCAGTGGCTACGCTAAGGGCTCTTTCCCTTTGTGCCTGTGCACGCCTCCAGGGCCTGGGAGCTCAGCAAGGTCTTGAGATGGCTCTATCTTTGGACAACACCATGAGGAAGTTCTTCCTTATTTGGAGTGTTTCTGGACAACGCTGACCCAATGGACCACAGCAGGCATAAGGCCTGACAGGGAGGCAACACAGCCCTCCCTCTCTCCCCCACCACATCACTTGTTACCCCCAGTTCCTGCAATCAATCACCTTCATCCACCGTCATTCTTCTCTGGGCATGCCCCAGTCCTCTCACCCTCTGGTCTTTCTTGAAGGTGAGGCCACATTTCCTGGGCTCTGGCCATTTTTTCTCCATTAGGGCAGCCAAGAATGACTTTAGAGAGCTTCTGGCTGCCATGGTATGCACCATTGGTTCAAAAAGGCAGGAAACAGTGGGGAACACAAGGTTAAAGATTCTAGAAGGGGGGCGAGTATAGGTGTGGGTCCCATAAAGGCCTGCTAAGTCCCGAGTTATACAAGGAAAATCTATGGAATGGCCACTAGGAGTAAGTGATATATAGGAGAGGGCCTGGGGGGTTGGGAGTACAGAGGCCGTGCCATGAACGAGCCCACAATTCAATGCTAAACTAGGTGCCCCGAAGGGAGGAACAATCAAGCGTGGACAGAGGAGAGCTAGGAGGCAGGATGTGGAGGCTGGGTTTAAACGAGCTGCTTGCTCATTCACTGACTGGTCCTGTATTGGGAACCCGGCCTCAGACAGGCGTGAGACCACATTAGTAACTGACAGACAAGGCTCAGGGGGCTCTGGAGAGGCGGGGGAAGGGCAGGCTAAATTCAGGGGCAGCGTGTGTTTGGATGGACCGCGGGACCTGAGTCCAGGATTTAAAGGTTCTGGATCTGCTCTTATGTGGACAGAATCCTGGTTAGCATGAGACTAAAGTCCCCACTTGAAATTGTAAGATGGAAGGGAGAAAGGACTGTTTTTCCCTCCAAGACACAGCAATCTCTTCCACGGACAAGAAACGTGGTAACCTATGATATTCCTAAGGTCCCAGGTCCAACAGAAGCAAAGAGGCACAAGAAAAGAAGTATGAAAAAGAGGGAGAAGAAAACGAACACATACAATGGGAAAAACTAAAGACAGTGGACAGCAAAAGTGGCCTGATTCCCCTCCAGAGAATCCCTCCTGTTGGGATTCTTTGGAATGACAGAGCCGAATGGCAGAAAGTTCCTTTAAGAACTGCTTTACCAAGCTCCTCAGGGCTTAACCCACTAAACTGTAATATAAAATTCCAGGCAGAATGAACAACACCCTACCTTTGAATGTCGAATGTCTCCGGGATGGATAGCGTTTACTAGGCTTCCGCTCGAAGGTGCTGGTTCTTCGTAACCTGGTGCCATGTGTGGCCTGATACTCTGTCCGCCCACTGGAAAGTAAATATTTCATTGCATGTTACCGATATCAGAGTATCAGTACATGAGGCGTATTTGGAAGCACTTCTATTTCCAAGAGCTCCAATGTAAATTTCAGCTTATCGTGAACTCGTTTGGTGAAGACACACTCTAAATTTGGCCTTGCACTGGGAAATCAAAGCTTTGCCAAATCCAAGCCGTATTATAGGGGCAGATATTTCCACCAAAAGACAAAGCCTGCAATTTAGGTACCAGCCACTTGGCTCCACAAACCAAGCAGGTCCAAGTACTCGGAACATCTGACTGAGACAGAACGACAATTCACAAATAAAATAACCTTTCATAACACACATTACGTAGACATTTATCTCTTCTAAAATGCTGTTATCAATGACCACTTAAGTAAACCTTGGCCTTCCTTACTATGCCAAGGGAAACCTGACTTCTTTCACCAAGGCTTTCTGGGTTTCAACCACCGTGTGGCCTTCTGCCGTTTCCAGGACATGCACTGTTTTTATCCGAGCTGCTGTATTCCAGCCACGCTCGGTTGATGATTTCTCACACAGAAGGGGCCACTTGCTATCCGCTCTAAGTGCCTCCAAGGGGCATCCTTGTCTCCAACCTCCCCTTCCTTCTTCTGCTTCTCTTCAAGGAGCAGAAGAGAGCCTGGGCTGGCCAAATCCTGGGGGAGTTTCCTCCCAGGATGGAAAAGCCCGCCTTGGCAACCATCCCAAAAGCCACTTCCTCACACAGTAGATAAATCTGAAATGAGCACATTTTTTGGCATATTCAACAGAGTTCAAGGACATGCCATGTGTGGGTAGAGGTTATGAAACCAGGTGAGGTTTTAAGGCTTATAACCGCGATTCAAGATCTGTAAACAAGCCTCAGAAACCAACCCTGGGAAGGCATTTAAAATGCACGTTCCCAGGCCTTACTCATGAACGCACATATGCATGCACCCCATTGATTCTGATTACAAGGGTCTCGGATGAGGTCATAATTCCTCATTTTTAAAATAAGCCCCCAGGGAGTTTTTATGTATTTTGAAAGACACGGTCTTAACAATCATAAGTAAAAACACATGAAAAATTAAATTCTTCATGTTTTCGGGGTCTTTTCAGATTCAAATATTTACTGAGCCCACCCTGGGTCACTTGCACACACAAGGACATCTGCTCTCATTCTTAATCATCACCAAATTTCTGGACGTTGGCACATGAAAGGCAATAGAGTAGTGGTTAAAATATAAGACCCAGATTGTCTGGGGTTGAATTTCAGCTCTACCACTTAACTGGCATGACTCTGGGCAGATTATGCAACCCCTCAGCCCTAGTTTCCTTATCTCATGGGGATAATCAGAGGACCTATGACATTAAGTCTGCTGCGAGGACTGCACACTGGTTCATGAAAAGCTCTAGCACAGTTTGTGTTCTATGTCTGTCTACCTCACGTGCACTGAGCACTTAAAGTGTGGTTGGTGAGACAGAGGAACTACATTTTAAAGATTGCACTTATTTATTTATTTGAGAAAGAGAGAGAGCACAAGCGGGGGCGGGGGGTGGCGCAGCAGAGGGAAAGGGAAAAGTAGACTCCCCGCCGAGCAGGGAGCCTGAGACAGGGCTCGATCCCAGGACCCTGAGATCATGACCTGAGCCGAAGTCAGATGCTTAACCGACTGAGCCACCCAGACTTAAATTAAATATTTATTTAATATTAATCTTGGGGCACCGGGGTAGCTCGGTTGGTTGAGCATCTGACTCTTGATTTCGGCTCAGGTCATGATCTCATGGGTCGTGAGATGGAGCCCTGAGTCGGGCTCTGCACTCAGCAGGGAGTCTGCTTGGGGGTTCTCTCCCTCTGCCCCGCCCCAAATCGCACACACACATGCTCCCTCTCTCAAATAAGTAACTTTAAAAAAAATTCATTTAATATTAACTAATCTTACGGCCACATGTGGCTAGTGTCTACTGCTTTAGTAAAACGGCACACTTCCAGCTACATGTCGGTGATTTACAATTTTGTTATTAGCCCCTTTTTATCCACAAGGACATGGAGGCTAAAAGAGCTTCAGGGACTCAAACGAAGGTTAGATCTCAAGAAAGAAGCAGGGACGGGATGTCCGACTCAAGCCTCCGGAGATAGATCCATTTATTGCTCTGTTCATGAGAAACGTCCCTGCTGCCCTCCTTCGAAATGGGGTAGCCACGTCATGAAAACCAGTGCCCACCTGAATCTGAAGCGAGACCCCAGCCGGATAAAGTCTGATCTGTTCGATTTGCTATTTCCTGGCATCCGCAGTCGGAAGAAGGCGTGATGCTCCACCGCACACTTCCAGAGGTGCTTGCAGGTTCTGGCGCTGTCCAGCCGGAATACGAACGTATGTTCCTGTTCCCGTCCCTGACAGGCGAAGCACAAGGTGCTCGGCTCAGTGGGGGCCCGTGACCTCAAAGCAGCATTACTTGCAGCGAAGAGGGAATACCAGGGGCAAGGCTTACCTGATCATCATCCTCTACCACCACCAGTGTCAATTTGCTCTTCTTAAAATCCATTTTGGTAATCTTAGGCCTGGTCAGAGAGAAAACATCTTAAAAGTGCAATCGGCAGGAAGGCTGGCTACACAAACAGCAGTTCCCTTTTCACTTTTTTTTTTAAGTTTAGATTTGCTAAAGAAATCATTCAATCATTCAAGTGTGATTTATCCAGAAGTCTCATGGCCACTGCGAAACACCCGCAAATGCAAGAGTACGGTGTGTCTTTTTTTTTTTTTTTTTTAAAAGCAAATCTGGGTGTTGCCAATATCCCTCAATAATCATCCATCACATATAATTCCACCACAAAATAGGAAAAGACATTTTTAATATTAGACAAAACTAAATTACCAAAAGAATAAGCCTATTTTGTTAGCTCCTTCAAAGATTAATATGCCTGTCGGGGTCAGTCCAAGAGAATATTCACAGCCATCTCTTCCCTACAAATAAACGAAGTGACAATCGGTAGAAGGTTCTAACAGGTCGTCACAGAGCAGAATGCAAAACAGTTTCCTCGCCACGTTACTTTGTTTGCACACTGTTTACACGTGGCCCAGTCACAGTATGCCCCGAGAGACCCCGTGACTTAACCGCACACAGTTCTTACCCTGACAACGTGCATGTCTACCCCATACATTTCCAGCCACTTCGCTTTATTCAGATAGGACAGTTCCGCCTGGGCAGGGCTCTTTCCCCTTAGAAAAACCAATGGAAACACATGTAAACTGCAGCTCGTACACCCACAGGATTCTGAAGGGCACAGCCACACTAGGGGATGCTCTGCAGCGATTAAGAGAATGAGGGACACCGATTAGGATGAACAGGAAAAGACTCCCATGGACAGATTGTTCCCTGATTAGAAAGATGACAGACAGCAGTGCTTATAATGTGAGCAGGGAAGGCAACAATTTTTTATGTGTGGACGTGGTCAAGTCCACGGCAGGTAAAAAGGCTGGAAAGCCACACCAATGGCTGCTAACGAGGACAGGCTGCAGAGTGGATGGCGGGCGTGGGCGGGGTGTGGCACCGCGATGCCACGGCCACACCTTCCTCTCCTGTTTCCACGTGGTACGAGAGTGGGCTAGCGTCACCTTCCAGTTCCAAAAAAAGTCATGAGGCCCCTTCAAAGGATGGAGGGACAGGAGGAAACTAGGCTCTGTTTCTGAGCCCAAGACTGACTTGGAGCAGGTGTTTGGGAAGGTGGGCTGGGAGGGCAGAAAGGCATGAAACTGTCCGCCTAGGGAGACCCCGAGGAGAAGGAGGGGAGAGCCTCGACATAAACAACAAGGCTGGATCTAGCTGCGGTGACCACATGTCCTGAAATAGAACACTGTACAACACGCGGTCTCAAATACGAGTGTCCCTGTAAGGGACAACAGGGCCACCCTCTAAAGGGTTTACTCTAGAAGATTCGGGTCACGGACAGAGAACCGGGTGTGGAGGAACACACCAAGGCAGAGCCTCCTTGCTCTCTCTAGGAGGCCAGGTGAGCAGCAGTGTCCCTGGCAGGAACGAGCCCATCGGGACCAGGCTCTGTAATTCAGAGAGCAATGGGAGTGTGGTGCAGTCCTGCCCGTGTATCCCAGTATCTCAGGAAAGACCGGGGTCGTGGGGGCCTTTGGAAACACAGGACTGAGAGGCATGGGCAAGAAGTGAAGAGCTGGGAGCGGCAGTTTTGTGGTCTTCACCAGAGCAACTCTACCGGCACATCAGAGTCTGACACATGCTGACGGATCACGAAAGAAACACATCAGAATGCGAGATGGTAGCATCTCGGTACCTGCACTCTTTCCATCTCTGGAAGATATCAAATTCCATCGCTTCTGTCTGATTTGGAATGAACCGAAACTCAGACACAAGCTCTGGCGTGTGTTCTGGAAGCTCGCACTCCCCCAGCTCCGCTGCGAGGTTCATAAAAGGGAAGAAAACAGGAGACGGTGAATGCTTTCGGTGATTGCTGCAGCCAGGTCCAGAGGCAGTTTGCACAATTATAAAGCACAGGTACCCCCACGTGGAGGAGCCCCTCCTTTCAGGAGGGCTGAACTCCCACCTGGAGCCCACACATACATCCAGAATCTGAGAATCATCCTCGTGCCCTCCCCATTGGGCAAAACACCATTATCTCAGTTATGACTGCCTTTCTCTCGACTGTTTCCCCTACCCGAGGAAGCCCAGATTATATTTCCCCCGTGAAGTGGTAGAGCCCAGATCTGCAATAAAAGGCAACTGCAGGGAATAAGGACCTGCTCTGAAACATCCATTTAAGCAGGCTCTCGCTAAGGCCGAGGCTGCAGTGCTGGAGAGAACCAATCAAGAATTCAGTACATGTACAATCTGGGGGAAAATATGCCGGGAGGGAGAGGGAAGGAGTGAGGCAGGAGGAGGGGAGGGAAGGGGGGAGGGGGTGACAAGGCTGCAGGAGCAACTGCGGCAAGTCAGCCAGAATCAGGAGGAAGACGCTAGCGCAGAAGAGGAACAACCACGTGAGCAGTCCCAGCAAAAAGCCCGAGGCGTCCTGCACGCTACTGACTCTCACCAAGCACCCCCAGAATGAAGGGCCCGAGGACACAGGGGGGCCTCAGGCCTCCAAGACACAAACGAGAAAATCCACTCTGCCCACTCTGGACCCCACCCCTACAGCTCAGGGAGCAGCTCCTAGGACGTAAAGGAATCCTCCAGAGGTTTCTCTAATGCCCTGCTACTACCCAAAGCGTCAGCATCACTGGGAGTTTGCTTACGGTGCCCAATCTCAGGCTCCGCCCCAGACCTACTGAAGCCAAACCTGCCTTTTCACTAGAAGCCCAGGTGACTGGCACACAGGGTAATTCAGAAAGCACGGGATCTGCACCACTGGCTTTTGAACTTGCATGTGCATCAGGATCACCCAGAGGGCTCACTAAAACACACACTGTTGAACCCCATCCCCCAAGATTCTGATGCCATAGGTCTGGAATAAGGCCTGAGAGTGTGCATTTCTAAGTTCCCAGGTGATGCGGATGCAGCTGATCCAGGCACACACCTTGAGAACCACGGTTCAACACAACAAATCCCACCAACTGATGAATCAGCATATGTCTGAACCCCTCCAGTCGTAGCAACTCACTAAGTACCCAGCAACCTTTCCAATCCCAGAGCCCACCTTTCCGGAGGGACCCCGATGGGCTTGCAGAAGTGGATGAAACTTTCCTGTCCATACAGATGCAAGCTCAGAGGGGCCGTGGGAGGGCTGTACGAGACGCTGCCTGACAGAGGGAGGGGACCTGGTGAACACTTCCTCACCTGACCGAGGCCTTTCATTTGCAACTCTGACGTGGACGGCACCCTGAAATCACCAGGGTGGTCTGGGGCAGGGTGTGCAGCTACTCGGTACCTCGGGCAAAGTCACAAATGAAGATTCTGATCTGGAAATAATCACCCAGCGAAGATGAGGGCTGGGCTCCCAAGGCCACCACTGACCTGTGACCAAGCGCTCACCCTGAAACTGGGGGGCTGGCGAGGCTAGAGGGGCAGTCTGGGACGAGAACTCCTTCCTACGAACCACCCTTCCCCTGTACGCACGGGCCAAAGTGGGGCAACAGAGCCCTGGGTTTAGTCCTGTCTCAGCGACACTACTAACATCGTCAAGCGCGGGAGGAAGAAACCGGACGATGATAAGGTTTTCCTGAGACCGGGCCTGGGGGCCAGTGTCCCTCCTCACTGTTACTGGACTAGAAGCGGCCTGAGCAAAGCCTGGGACACGTATGCTGACACAGCACGCCTGCCTTCCGAGAATCTGCCGGCCAAACGACACTCCGTTGTCCGTGAACTCTGCCGCCAGGGTCCTGGCCGCGAAGGGTGCGGAGGGAGGGGGAAACGGCTCAGACACAGGAGGGCTGGGACCCGCCCTCTACCATCCACAGTCCGTGCGACCTGGGCAAAGCCACTAACCGCTCTCCACCTCTGATGCCCCGCCAGTAAAAATGGGGACTACTGCAAGGATGAAAGAAGGTCACGGGACACACATTCTCCCCCCGCAGGGGGAGTGGGAGAGGCAGAAGCAGGCTTCCCGCTGAGCAGGGAGCCCGATGTGGGGTTCGATCCCAGGACCCTGGGATCATGACCTGAGCCGAAGGCAGACGCTTAACGACTGAGCCCCCCAGGTGCCCCATCTTTCTTTTTTTTTTAAAGATTTATTTATTTGAGAGAAAGAGAGAGACAGAGATAGCGACAGAGATAATGAGAGAGAGCACAAGCTCTTGGAGCTCCTTCCCAGAAAGGCAGAAGCAGGCTTCCCGCTGAGCAGGGAGCCCGATGCGGGGCTCGATCCCAGGACCCCGGGATCATGACCTGAGCCGAAGGCAGACGCTTAACGACTGAGCCCCCCAGGCGCCCCACTAACTTTCAAATCTACCATCAACTTAGTCCCCCAAGGAGCATGGCCTTCTCTCTAGGCCGCTGTGTCACGACTCTGGAGGGACCATGCATTCAAGGACAACCACAGCAAGGCATGTCTTTGAGGCCCAAGCAAGGGAGGAAACACAAGGTCCATTTTACTCAGAGCCAGACACGCTCCAGCGATCCTGATGGCCAGATGCGGGCTGGCTCTGCTGGGGTTGACCGGGAAAGCAGGCTGTGGCACTTCCCAATGGGACGTGGGGAAAAGAGGCCACGGAGGGACAATGTAACGAGACCTTCCCGACTCGTGTGTCTAAGCCTTCAGCCTTTCTCATTTGTACTGGACACACTGACTGCATCTTAAATTACACTAGGTTGTGGTTCCAACTCAAATGGGTCATCTCCCCGAGAAAGGCTCACAGACAGCTAATCTCATTCACTGGGGCGAGGCAAGTGGTCCTCCCAGAGCTGGACTCTGTGAGTGTGATGATGCCTTCGTCCCACAGCAGGAAATGAGTGGGGGGAGGGGACGATGAGAACGCACGTGCCTCGAGCTCTCACGGTTCAGGACCAGTGGACTGATGGCCCCAGGTCTGACAGGGATGTGACTTCATCCTGTTAACTACACTCTGACATCTGTTGCTGGGTCACCAACTCTGATGGTAGAACCTCCTGGAGACTCAGAAACTCTAGAGTGGATGCTACTTGGCCAGATGGTGAAATCGGAACCTGGTCAAAATGGAGAGCAGATTTCCATGTCCCCAAGCCATTCTAGATCCTTATAGCACTCACCATAAGGACTGTTGTATCAGGAAAATGTGGGTGTGAAGCACTGAGCATCGTATTTGGGACAGACATTTACAGAGGATGATACTGTCACCTCTACCACCTGTGTTTTCAGACCTCACGGGCAGGCTAGGCTCCCCCTTCAACCACAGTTTTTTTTTTTTTTTTTTAAAGATTTTTTATTTATTTATTCATGAGAGACAGAGAGAGAGAGGCAGAGGGAGAAGCAGGCTCCCAAGGAGCAGAGAGCCCGATGCGGGACTCGATCCCAGGACCCTGGGATCATGACCTGAGCCGAAGGCAGAGGCTTAACCATCTGAGCCACCCAGGCGCCCTCAACCACAGTTTTTAAAGGGCCCCTCCAACTTCATTCGATTCATCCTATACTTACTGAGCACCTACTATATACGAGCCCCCATTAGAGAACAAGAATTAAAAAGTGACTAAGGAATAGAAATGTCAGGTAAGGGGAGTATCCTGCAGTCATTAAAAACCATCTTCATGACAAAGTGCGTGCACTAAAAATACCAAGTAGAAAAATCATACAAAAATTGTATAAAATTGTATAAAACTGATCAGAATTATATTTTAAAAACTGCATCCAACTCACAGAAACTCTTGGTTATCTGTGGATGGCAGGATGATAGGTTCCTTCCTTCCTTCTACTTGTCTATTGTACTGCTGTCCTGGTAGTCCATAATAAATGTGTACTGATTTTATAATTTGAAGACTTAGATCAACGTTTAAAAATTGGCAAATACAAAAGCTGGAAGCCAAATCTTATGATGATATTCAAAATTAATTAGTAATTATGAATGAATACATCATAATTCATTATCCCACAGAAGCCGATAAACGCACTGGTAAACGAATCCACAACATAGGTCTATCTGATGTACTGATAAAAGTCCTTATGTGCAGTTACGTGTTAGTACCCTCTTAATGAATGCTGGAGACTTCAGCAAGTGTTTCTTGTGCATTTTAAACTAAAATCCACCAGTGCCTAATATGGAGTCAATGTTGACAACCATGCAGGCAAACCTACCATCTAACTCCCACCTCCAAGCAGATGACTCCCTGTCGATGTTTCTGGCCTGACCTCTCTGATGGAGCCAGATGTGCACACTCAAGAAGCTACTGGGGGGTCCCACTGGCACGTCTCAGCCAAGAGGCCCTTCACAGAGGATGTCCTCCACTGGAGCCAACTCTTCTAACCATTCACTGCTCCTGTCACCCACCACTGGGAGCCATCTGTGACTCCTCCCTGACCCCCTCTTAACACTGATCTAATGACCAGGTCCTTCTCTCGTACCACCAGTGTTGGTTTTTTTGGTGTGTGTGTGAGCATGTACTCTGTGCCCTAGTCAGTTTCCTTTTATTACAGCAACACCTTTTAACTGCACCCCCAGCCCTGGTCTTGCTCCAGTCCCTCTCCCCATCACAGCCAGTGTGACCTTTCTAAATGCACACCTGACCAGGCCTGCCTCCCTCTTACGAGCCTTCAGAGGTCTACTGCTGACAGCATGAAGGTCATGCTCTCTAAACAGGGTTCAAGGCTGTCCACTTCTCCAGGTTCTTGAACTTCCACCCTCTGACACCACTCGACTGCTGGTGCCTCTCTGCACTTTTCTACTTTGTGTCTTGATTCCTTTGCTCATCTTCATCTACTCATCCCCCTGAAGGGCCTTCACCTTCCAAGCCTCCTGCAGGTCTTTCTGTAGGAACTACGCTACACCCTGTGTGTGGTTTTGCCATGTCCTCACGGGACCACAAGCTACTTGGAGATGCAGGCCCTACTATATTCACTTATACCCCCAAAGTAGAGAACTGAGCCTGGTACACGGGATAATCAATTGTTGAAACGAGAGCATAACATTAAAATGCTAATTACCGCCAAAGAAGAATGTACCTTGTAGACAGAGAGCAGCTAATTCCACAGCCGTTTCATAGGGGCATTTCAATCTTGAAAAAAAAAAAAAGAGAGAGAGGAAATTAATTCTGTATATGAACTTTAATACTCATAAACCATACAAAAGATCATTAAAGTCATTTTTCAAAAGGTAGTGATATTTAGATAATGATTTTTCCCAGCAGCTTCTCTTTTTGCTATCCACGTTAAAGAATGCAAACAAGCTGACTTCCACTACCTATTTCCAAAGTCGGTCTCACCGTCTAGCAAAACAACCCAACCTCGGTACAGTTTCTATCCACCCTGTGGGCAATTTTACTGAATTTGGCAAGAATGGGGCAAGTTTGGGAAACAATGAAAAGCCTTCCCTTTGCCTTGTGATTCTGAAACTTACTTGATATGGTACATGCGCCTTTTCAAGCTGCCTTACATCTTTCTTGAAACCAGGTCATAATGTTAAAAATAAACAGACAGATACAATATCTAACACCGCCAGGACAGCTGGATACACTCAAGCGTTCTAATAAGGAGAAGGGCGGCAGAGCCAGAGAGGCGTATTACTACACCTCCCATCACTGATCTCATTCACACTTCAAATTACAAATTGAGTTAGAAAAATAATAATGACATACATTGGTATAGCACTTCATAGTTTTCAAAGCCTTTCACACGTACGGCTGAATGTGGTCAATGCACGGAGTTCATAAGCCCCGAGGATGGGGGCTGCCAGGGCTCCCCCACCCCCCACTTTGAGATGAGGGAGTGAGTGTTCGAGTGCCTGCTCAAGGTCATCCAGCTGGTAGGAGGCAGTGCTGGGACCAGAGCACCATTCCGCTTTGAAGCGCAGTAAATCAGGCTGAAGTGCACGGAAACTGCAAAGTACTGTACAAATGCAAGATGTCGCCATTAATATTTTTCCAAACTGAAGACAGTTACTAGACTTAAGAGGCCTTTCGTAGGAGGAGCACAGGATGCAGAGAGAGAGAGAGATAAAAATACACACACTCAGAACACGCACACCAAAGATTCGTATTGCATGGCTGAATAAGGCAAATGTATACACTGTACAATCTACTTGTTCTAGGACATATATTGCGCTAAGGTTTTTACAGCATACGTCCGATGCAGAGTCTGCAAATTCGGAAATCACTTTTCAAATTTCCTTCCGATTATATTCAAAATCAAGATGTGCTCTTTTCAGCATCAGGGATCGCTTTTTAGATTCAGTGTAGTCTTCATTTTCCATCTCCATTGACCGAAAATGGTCAATATGTATGCGGAAAAGTGACACAACTGTAAAGGCTAGGACCATTGAAATTTCCCATCTTTAAAATAAATACTGCAGGCGAGACCAACCACATCAGTGCCAATGCTCCTTGTGCTCACCAATCATTGTCACCAGAGGCCTGGTATTGAAAAACTATTTTTAAGAGGGGAAAAGGAAATGAGATGAGATGTCTAAACCTCCTATCAGAATCAGAACATAACCTGTTTCGTTGCTTAAATGCAGATGGTGATGAATGAGACTTTGGACTATCCAAATGCTTGTAAGTGTATACATACTAATAACGTATCTTGCTTGCAAATACGACAAAAGCCATTACGAATGGGGCAGTGATGTGATCAGGGAGAGAATTATTCCCAAATGCACATCACTTAAGATAGTAAATGCTCTTGGAAATGCTTCAAGCCATATAGTAATCATTTAAAATAAGATGAGGATGACAGTGATACAAGTATTCGACTCACTTTACAATGCCTGGTGTACTTTTTTTGAATTTTGGAAAGGGAACAAGGGTAGAAGAGTTAAAACAGCAACAACAACAACCGTGATTTAGAAATATACTATGATCTATCCTGGGTGAAGAGTGAGAACAAAAACATACTTACTTTCCTGAAAGAATGTCATGCCTGAGTTGTAAAACAAACAGGTACCTGATAAACATACACAAAAGTCAACAGAGGGTCCTCTTTCCCAGCTGCTTCCAACCCCCAACTGCCCATCACAAACCCCGCCCCGCCCACAGCCCAGAATTCAGCATTGTATAAAGGAGTCCAAATCAAATGAGAACTTTGGTGGAAGCATCTCCTCCTGAGTCTCCAGGAAGGCATCCCAGAACCTAGCTAGGCAGGTGAGTGCATATACAGAATTCGCAAGATACTTGGAGGATGGAACATGGAACACGGCACAGCCCAATGACAGCCTCGGCAGCACCGTCGGTGCTGAGACGAGCGCTCACACACAGGCATGCGACGTGTCCAATCAAACAGACAGGGCGGAGCCGCTGGACTTGGCCCTCAGCCAGTCCCACCAGCAGATTCCAGGAACCGTGCAGCTTCTTCTGTATCAGAAAGTTTACAGCTGACTGTAGTTAGCAACTGCTTGAGGCTTTTTTCCTGATGCAGGTTAACTGCAGACTCTGTCTTTTAAAAACCAAATGCATGCACACACACACCCACACACACCAAAAATCCCGGAACTGGGCTGCAGGGGGTTATGGGGTAATGAGAAATGGGGAGAGGAAAGTAGCAAGTAACACAAGTGGAGTTCACCTAAGTAAAAAAAAATTAAGTGTCTTGGCTTAACTGTTTTTTTTTTTTTAACCAGGAGGATGTGGGCATCAGAACCACTTACAGGGCTTTGTAAAAGCCAAAGCTACCCACGCTCCGCCCCATACCTACGGAATCAGCCTTCCATGCAAGAGTGGTCCCCAGGAATCTGATTTGTTCAAAAGCTTCCTAGGTGTTTCTGATTCACACAACCCTGGTTAAGAATCACTGGCTTTGATGATGGCTAGAAGCAGCATGTTTCATAAAGGACTCTGAAGAGAAACTCTAGAATAATTTGTTTGGATTTTGAAAACAAAGCAGACGGTCACTCTCTGTTGGAATGGATCTAGGAGAATGTGGGTGACCCAGAAATCAAAGGATGGGGGAGCTGAAGGTTCTAGTACATTCCAGAATGTTCCCGCTTCCGAAAGCTGCTTAGCCACCACAGAGCTGAGTACTCACGTCAAAGAGAAAACAGGGCTGACATGGCCAGAACTTCCAATTTCTACAGGAAAACCTAGCTACGGAAGGCCAGTAGGGCTCTCCAGGGTGGAAAATGATGATAAACAGTCTGTAAAGTGTTCCTTGGGTGGTCATCTCCAGGCTAATGGCCACCACCATGAGCTGACATGTCACCACTACTGTCCATCACGCAAATGACAAGGAGGTTCTGGGGACATCTAAAGCAGCGCAAGGCTGGGTAGAAAATCTCACTGTCAGAAGGGTAGCTAGAGGGAAATTCCATACTTAAAATGTTTTTAAAGTCTCTTTTGCTTCAACACTGTTTCTGAAGTCTAAGAGACAGGCATAAGGCAGGCAGACCTCAAAAGAAATCCAGCGGGGCTGAAAGATAACATGAAGGGATTCCAACAACTTTGATATTGTAGCAACAAGGGAACACTGTGCAGCCCCTTAAAAAAAATAATAAGATAGCTATTTGGGACTAAGAAATACTCTTCCAATACCTGCCTTCCCTTTTTGTACCTAGACAAAAACAAAGTGACAGTATAAAGAACAACTCACCAATTTACCCACAGCCCAACAAAACAGAAATGTGACAAGAAAATAAATCTTTTAATTCTGATTCACTGAGAAAAAGGACAAATTAAGCAAAGGGTAGATTTTCAACAGAATACAAAGACAAGCACAGGCAAAGTACTAATAACTCTTGCTCAGAATATAAAGTTAGCAGATAGAAGAGGAGGCAGACCTACAACTCAGGGGACCCATAAGCTATAAGGTAAGTGCTATGAGAAAGAGGGGAATCTTGTTCTGCATTTTGTCCTACCTTGTAAACTCTTCACGAAGGTTGTTCGGTTCTGAAGAATAATATTTAACTCGAAAGTGCAAAGCATAAGCAGGTCCAACTAAACATATGGAGATGGAAGGTTGAAGATGTTTTCCCCCAATTTTGAAGATCAGAGAATGGACAAAAGGAAAAACACGTTAACTCTAGTCATACATTCACCGTTACATCGGGGAGGTCACAATGGGGCATAGAAAGCTAGTGAGTTCTTTGCAATCCTTCAATCTGGAAAACTAAAATGTGCTTTTGCGTTGACAGAGACGGCGTAGCTAGTTCATTCTGGAATAAAACCCTAACCATCTAGATGAATTACTAAGAGCTGACATTTTACTTTCATCCAATTGCCAAGATATTCCAAACAGATACTAACTTTTTACAAAATACGAAGTGGGCTAAAGGAAAGTGACGCATAAACAGCAAGTGTTCTGTAATCTAAAAATAGAGTAAGGCCACTGTAAAGTATTCCATGTTTTAAAAGGACCCACGCATACACAACACTGAAGAAATGGGCTTACCACACCTATAAAATCAGAGAGCTGGACCAGACTGTCAGAACTCCAGCTTTTCCATCCTCTGAGTCTACTTTTATAACTCATTAGCAAATGAATGTAATAGGCGTAAAGTCATGCTTCTGAACAGCATATTAATCAGTTCTCATTGGCAAGGGTGCCTGATTTCAAATGAGAGCATAGTCTGTTTTTTAATATCTACCAAAAATCTTATCCAAATTTTAAACTCTAACATTTGGCCAGCCTTAAGAAATGAAAAATCATCCACTTAAAATGGGATCTATCTTAAAAACGCTCCCAAGTCCTGATGAAAACATAATACCTCAAAACATTGGCAAAGGAGTTTTACTCTCTGATAAAAGAAATAAGTGAGTAGGCTAAATTCTGCTTACTTACTTTTCATCTGCTTTTTTATGGGTTTGGAATGATCCAGCCAGTGCTGAAAGAAAGAAAAAGTTTCTTTAGGAATAGTTCATCAGCTAGACGATATAGCCCACATTTACCCTCCTCTATAAACTTTAGTCATTCTACCCATAAAACCAGGGATCGGACCAGATCAGGGTTCTCAGGCTGGGGATCAGCAAACTGTGTGGGACTGTATAAAAAAAAAAAAAAAAAAAAATCCATGCTTAGGTACAGTAAGTACATTTTTTCTTGGGAGAGTTAGCTTTTCAAAGAAGTGCCTAAAAGAACTTAAAATCTTTTAACTAATTGATCTGTGGAGGCCCTTCTGGTCAGCGGAGTGACGGCAGCTTTTTCCTCCTAAATTTCTCAAGTTACACTCAATCTTCTCCCAAGTCACCATCAGCCTAGGAAAGACTACCAGCCACACTGCCAGGGAATCTCTGATCATGCATGGATCTGGAAGCTCTGTCGCTCTAAATGCTAAAATTATAAAACCCAAATTCATGACCCTTTTATTCCTTTGCCAGGAAAAGGACTCCCAAGGAAGCTGGGAAGACAGGCAGGGATTGGCTGGAGATAATTTTGCTCCGGTCAACGAGGACATTTCAACTTCCTGTCATTTTCATCAGAAAGAACCCTTGGGTCCTATCCACCGCAGGAAATCACAAAACCATTTCTCTCATATGCAAATTCCTCTATAATGTCTAAGTGGTTGATACCACAGTCCTGATGAGCCTCAGCAGCTCAACTTCCACAGAAAACAGCATTTAGGACCGTTACGCTGTGAGCCCCTCCAAGCAATCCCGAACCCTGGAGGGCAGGGACGGTGCGCTTTAATAATTCCTGTGTCTCATGCCAGGCACAGAGCACGGCACCCGGCAGGCCCCTATTAGACTCTTGAGAAATAAATACATGCTTGATAGCATTTTTTTAAAAGGAGGCAGAGAGGAACTTTTCCCACTTTAGGTCAACTGGATACACACTGCAACGTCCCTGAGGGGAACATCCGGAACGACACAGCCAGAGTGGGTTTCTCGCTGGCTGCTTGCAATGAGAGGCCCTTCTGCTGACTGTCAATGTCCTTTCAGAAGCAATCTCAACTCTGCACATTCTAATCATGAAGAAGGGTGGGACTAAACGAGTGCGGTATACTCTACCTCTCACCAAAGAGCCCATTATGACTGTGTGGGGGGAAGGGAATAAGGAAACACAAAAGCAAATAACAGGTGACTTATAACACACAATAAGCTGTGAGCAGTGCGATGGGAGGACGTGGGCTTTCCTCATCTCCACCCTCCGCTTCAGCCACCGGCTCAGCAACCGGCTCAGCAACCGGAATGAAGGAAGATCAGCACAGCAGGATGCAGGGCTCAAAGGCACAAGGGCAGGATGCTTTATCTCACTGTTAATACCTATAAATTGGAAATGACCTAAATGTCTATCAACAAAGGAGGATTAACAAAAATGGCTCATCCAGGGGCGCCTGGGTGGCTCAGTTGGTTAAGCGACTGCCTTCGGCTCAGGTCATGATCCTGGAGTCCCTGGATCGAGTCCCGCATTGGGCTCCCTGCTCGGCAGGGAGTCTGCTTCTCCCTCTGACCCTCCCCCCTCTCATGTGCTCTCTCTCATTCTCTCTCTCTCAAATAAATAAATAAAATCTTTTAAAAAAAAATGGCTCATCCATATGATGAAATACTATTCAGTCTTTATTTTTAAAGACTTTATTTGACAGAGATAGAGAGAGGGAGACAGAGATAGAGAGAGGGAGAGCATAAGCAGGGGGAGCAGCAGGCAGAGGGAGAAGGGGAGGGAGAAGTAGGCTCCCCGCTAAGCAAGGAGCCTGACAACATGGGGCTTGATCCCAAGACCCTGGGATCATGACCTGAGCCGAAGGGAGCTACTTAACGGACTGAGACACCCAGGCGCCCCACTATTCAGTCTTTAAAACTGATGTGGGCCTCTTTATCAATGTGGGAAGAGACCCACAGCTCAACACTTGATGAAAAGAAAAAAAAAAACCAACAACAAACAAACCAGGATCCCGTTTACATAAAATTATTATTTTCTATCGAGATATGTCCAGAAGGATTTATAGACGTTATTTTTGGATGTGGGGCTGTGGATGCCATTTACTTTTTTTTTACTTTTCTGCATAATTTTTTACTTCTAATGAGAATATGATCTTCACGGAGGTGGGCCAGGTTGTCACTCCCATTATTCACTCCATTGTTTGCCTATGGGGCAGTTTTTAAAGATCAGTTTGCCCCATCGGAATGCCCTATCACTGCTGCCTTCAACCAAGCAGAAAATCTCCGACCTTAGCCCCTGGGAGGAGGACAGATACAGACCTGATAAAAGTATATTTACTTTCCTGCCAAAGTATCACACTAAATGGCTATGACTAAACTCCTCCCCCTCACTTTGAAATGAATGTACTATTACCAGGCAAAGAAAGTTCTCCCCGGCAACCAGCCTTCTCATCTCATTAGCCCCAGAGGCTCACAGCTTAAAGGGGCTTGTCCCATTTCTTTCCTTCGAGTCCCCTTCTATCTGGAACAGAACACATTAAGCCCACTGCTCCCCTCCCTCCACTGTCAAACTGCGATCTTGATCCAAGTCCGTGGCGGTGGTTTTCAACCCTGGTTGCGCATTGCAGTCACGATTCCCCAAGTCCCACCCAAGATCCATTAAACAGAATCTCAGAGCATCGGTGTTTTTTAAAGGCTCCCGGTGTGCCCATTAAATATTTAGTGCTGAAGTCTTCACAAAGCCTCCTCTTACCCGGGAATATATCCTACTGATCTTGGGGATCTTGGCACATCCACGACCCATTCTGAAAATCTTTGTCCGGGCTTTGTAAAATCTCAAGCAATTTCAGGGTTTATTGGCCAGATGTCTATGGTTGGTGTTAACGGACAATTCATGGCTAGTGCTCCTACTGGACAGCAAACTGCTTTTCCCTCTGGCCATGCTGCATAAGGAGCTCCCTGATCCATGCGGGCTGGCCTCCATCCTTCCTGCCCAGCCACGGGACCCTGCCCAAAGCAGGACGTACCAGGATGGAGGCCTGTGAGAAGTCTGGGGCTCACTAAGCTGGGAAAGTCATCAGAAACAGTTTCATTTTAAAAGCTCCTTGGCCCTATCGGGAGGGTTCCGATCAGGTTTGCTTGCCTGTCCTGCATCAGAGGCAGTAAGAAATCCAGCCATAATCCTAAAACAAGAGATGATAAAACCTATCTTGTATCCAACCAGTTCAAAATGACCTACCTAACTTTCTTCTCAGCTGCAGGAGCTGACCAGACTCTGATTACTGGTGTTTTATCCCACAAGACCACCTCACGATGAATACCCAGGCACTAGGGCGCAACGTGGCCTTTAGTAAATCATATACTACACTAGGCTCGGAGGCCTACAGTCAGCAGCAGCAGGACCTGTCTTAGATGTTCACCTGCATCCTAGCTAAATATAGCCACACTGCCTGTCGGCAAAGGCCAAGGCAAATGGCTCCAGCCCTCTTAAGAGACCATTAAACCAGTCACTGGAGATAGACGAGGGCATTTCTAAGTTCAAAGGGCACGACATTTAACTCAAACAGTCTAACAGGTGTTAGAAAGGTGGTTTCTGATCTGAATTTCTCATCCAAGTCAATCTGGCAAAACCCTTTCCATAAATCAAGATGGGAGACGATTTGGCAAAGCTCATCCGTTCTGACAATACATCAGTTCTGGAACCATGACATGCATAAGGCTGGTTGGAGAACTAAAATCTATACAGAAGCACTTGAACCACAATGGCCAAGAGAAGCTCATGGGTTGAAAAGGTAATAAAACCCGCCTGAACAACCCCAGAGCCCTCACCATCAAGTGTGAGTGGTGGAACTCATCACTAGGGCCTGGTACCTGTAGAGTTTCTTAGCTTACAAAGAGTGTCTATTTGTGTTTAAATTAGAGCTGGAAGAAATGTGAAGAGATAATCCCATATCCAAGGGATGAAAAGAGAAAGAAGGGAAAGGACACTTTTGGAGCTTACTGTGTGTGATATGATTTATAATAAGAAATATATATTTGGTCTTAGTTTCTGGCACAGAGCTCTTAAAACCCTTGGAATTTTCTATGCCGTAAGAGCAATAAAGGTGTCCTGACAGTCATAACAAATCCCTTTCAATCACACCTGAGTTTATGTTAACGAGGTGACTTTCAGAAGGCACCTAAGATGGGGGCTGGTTGCCAGGGAACTAACCTGTGACTAGAGGGTTGAAGCTAACAGTCTCTCCCTCCCACCTCCCCTGACCTCTGGGGAAGGGGAGGGGGTGAGGGCCTGGAGCTTGAATCAATCACCAATGCCAATGATTTAATCAATCGTGCCCTTGTAACAAAGCCTCCACAAAAACTTAAAGGGAGGATGCGGAGAGCTTCAGGGCTGGTGAACGCACAGACGTGGGAAGAGCAGGACACCCAGAGAAGGATGGAAGCTCTGCACTACCCACTCGGCCCTACACCTTGCTCTATCCAGCTCTTCCGTCAGGCTGCTCCTGAGTTACTCTCTTTATAACAGACTGGTAATCTCGTGAGTCAAATGGTTCTGAGTTCTATGATCTGTTCTAGAAAACTAGTTGAGCTCAGAGTGGGTCGTGGGGACCTGCCATCTATACAGGTAACAATCTGGACTCATGACTGGCACCTGAAGTGTGGAATGGGGGAAGGTACGAGGTGGAAAACAGTCTTGTAGGACTGAGCCCTTCACCTGTGGGATCTGAGGCTATCTGCAGGTAGACGGTGACAGAATTAATTGCTTGGTGGTGTCGGCAGAAACCCACATTGGACTGTGTCCCATCCATCACTGGCTCAGGCCTCAGAGCAGATGAAGGTGGCCGTGCGGAGGGCTCAGATGCCCCGGAATCCCATGGCTAGAGAGGCAGGGGCAGGGTCAGAAATGAGGCTGTGTCAGCAGCCAGGGCCCTGGGTCTCCACACCACACACTAGCTCGAAGTGCCTTCCCTGCCTGAGGAGGGATCGCTCCTTCTCACCCACGATGAAGCCCTGTAACCTCCCTTATATCAGCTACTTGAGATTTCCTGGGGGATTCATCTAAATTAACTACAGAGGCCCCTTTATCAATAGCTTTCCACCCAGCATCAATATTCGCAGGTGGGCAGGAAAACCCTCGCTCTGCCAGCCTTCAGAGACAGGTTGTTGGGAGGCCTGTAGCATTTCTTTTGTTTGTTTGTTTGTTTGTTTTGTTTTTGTTTTGTTTTGTTTTAAAGATTTTATTTATTCATTTGAGACACAGAGATACAGAGAGAGAGAGAGAGAAACCATGAGCAGGGAGAGAGGCAGAGGGAGAGGGAGAAGCAGGCTCCTCACTGAGCCAGGAGCCCGATGTGGGGCTCGATCCCAGGACCCTGGGATCATGACCTGAGCTGAAGGCAGACGCTTAACCATCTGAGCCACCCAGGCGCCCCGCCTGTAGCATTTCTTGAGCTGCTTCACACTCCTCTGCACTAAAATGGAAGGAGGCAGGAGATCAGAGTTCGAGTCCCAGCTCTGCGTCCCACCTGGTGTGTGGCCATGGGCAGGCCCCCCGAGACTGTTTCCTCATCTGTGCACTGAGCTCTGCCCAAACACGCTTCTGAAGAATCAACCCAGTGGCCATGGAAACTGTGACAGACCACTGAAATGGAAGGTTTGCCTGTCTCACAGTAACAGCACCCCGACAGCCCCTCCCTCCAGGTACACCGGAGATGGCAGGAAGGCTCAGCAGGGTCTGCACAAGGGGCACGGGATGGCATTCCAAGCGATCATCAGAGCGAAGCCGCAAACACCCCTTCAGCGTCCACTGACCCTCTCGGCAGCCAGTGAATCCGTGTCAACCTCACCTTGCAGCTTTGGGCCTCTTACTACCCACGAACCTGATTCTAGGCTATAAAGACCAGAGGAAAAACATCCCGCGAGTCCAGAGACAAAGGCCCAAATCACCTTTTCTGGATCCCTTGCTGCAAAGCGTACCACCATAAAATGCTCCCTTTTCCTGCTGTGAGGGGCCCCCTTGGAAGGGACTTTCAATGGCCACACCTGCCCTCCAGAACCCCTGCCCCCAGGACCCGGAGGGAGGCTCCTGCTTGGTGGGGCTGTTATTACACCTGCCCCAAATCCCCACCACTCCTCTTCCCTCTGATGCCTCCCTCAGCTCCTCACTGATACTCAGGCAGTCCTGCCCCAGGCTCCCAGAGTGAAGACACGCCGCCCCCCCCTCCCCATTCCACTGGGATAGTCTGTCTCCCAGGCAGGAACCTGCACCACAGAGACTGACAGTGAGGAAGCTCCAAGGCAAAGCCCGCTGAATGGCTACTGCCTAAACATGTTCGTTGTGCGGGCGCGTGCACATGTACATGTGTGGCTGAGATGCTACCATGTGTAATGGAACGGGGAGAGCCCAGTGGAAAGGGCTGGCCTTTGCAATGAAACCAGATTCTGCATCCTGCCTCCGTCCCTCACTTTGACCTTCACAAGGTTCCTAGCGAGCCTCAGCTTCATCATCTGTAAAACGGGTCTGCTCCATGGCTAGTCTTCCAGATGATGAAGGTTAAATAAAGAGTTGTGTACAGTCTTTAGGCTGACACCCGGCTCAGAGCTCATCAGAGTGGGAACTCAGGAAACAGCAGCTATCTGATCAGTCTGTAAGAAAGCTGGGTGGGTGTAGGCCAGAGCCTCCTTTCTCAGAAGAAAGCTCTCCTCTATAAAAACAGAACTCCTGCCCCTGCTTTGAGCTGGGCAAAGGTGAGATCTACAGAATAGGCTGCAGCCTGCCTTGATATGGAAAAGGGAAACAGGGAGGCCCCAGCCTCAACTGCTAAAAATAGGCAATGCCAATAGACTTTGACCTTGCTTCAGGGCTGGGCAGCGCACTATGGTAACCAGGGCTCTTTGCAGGGAGCTGGGGACAGAAGCTGGGTATGCAGAGAGCTGTGCCAAGAGCCCCGCCACTGCCAGCCCTCCGACTGGCATGCAGGGGCAGGGTGGGGATGCCATTTCTCGCAGGAGCCTCACATGGCAATAAGCCAAAGGCCAAGCGGACCCTTCCCTTTCTGGCCCCCATCTATTACACCTGCCATCAATTGCTTTGTTTGTTCCAGGCGCCCGGAAAAATCAACGACTCAGGGAACAGTCCCAAAGGGATCACCTAAATCGCTAACGTTTCTCCCACAGGCAAGGCAGCCTTGCAGGTTCCAGCTAGCCTAAGTGCGTCACCTCTGGGAGCTGTGATGACTTCTGGTCCCCCCTCAGCTTGCCCAGCTAGGAAGAGGAGACCCACACCCATGTTAGATTACAAAACCCTTTCTCCTCCATTAACTCACTGAGCCCCTCTATTTCCCTGTGATATGGATGTCACTGCCTCTACTTTACGGTTAGGAAAACAGGCTCGCAGGGGTAGCATACTGAACAGAGCCCTTAGCCCTGAGGTCCTAAGACCTGGGTTTGAGTCTGAGCTGTGCTACTCACTGGGGCCCTGCCAAAGTCGAAAGGCTTTCATTTCACCATCAAGAGAAACATTTGACAAATGGCTTCTAAGGTCCCTTCTGGGGCTGAAGACTGAGGTTTTAGGGGTTGTTAATAAGAGTCACCAAGAAGAAGCAATCCGAAGTCTCAGGATCTAATCAGAAAGGTCTGTTTATATACACAGATAATGAACCCAAGGCCAGATGAGCAAACTACCACAGAAGGCAAAGCAGCTCAAAGGCCAGGGGGGCAGGAGAAGCCCGGGAAGTTCAGGACACGCTGCATGAAGGAAGAGCTGTCTTCCGAGATGGTCTTGAAGGACAGCCGGAAGTTTAAACGGGGTGAGAAAGGGCATGCTAGGAGGGGAACCCAGAAACACAGGCATACAGGTAAGTGCAGATCTCACCAGAATGTAGCCTGCCATGAGCCCAGCCTAGAAATCAAGACTAATGAGAAGGGCTCTGCTGCACATCCCTGTTGTACACACGGTAGCATCTCAGCCACACACGTGCATGTGCATGCGCCTGCACATCCCCATCCTCAAAGTCAGGTAGATGAGGACCCTGCACCTGCTTTGTTGGGGAAGAAAAGCACATCGCGCTCAGAGCTGGAAGCTGGAAAGATGTGAGAGCCGGTAGAGTCTGAGTGTCTGCAGGTGTCTGGCCTTGGAAGGACACCTGGATTCTGCCGAGCGTGTGCCAGGGTGCCGGCCAACGGGAACGCCTGGCCGCCCAGGGAGCAGAGGTGCATGGCCGGGTCTTTCATAATGGAGTCCCATCTTTGGCTTTCTGGGAATCCGAGTGGCTGGAGAGGGGTCACCTGGGGATGGGGACATGGCACCAAGGCAGCAGGCACATGATTCTAATAGCCGAAACGATGACATGAGAAGCCATGTGGGGCAGACACACCTGATTCCCCTCCAGAACATCAGAACTGGAAGAGCTCTTAGGAACAGGTCTGAGAGCCCCATTTTACAGATGAGAAAACTGAGGACAAGGGAGAAAAGGTGGCTCATCGAAAGCCCCCAGGTAAGTCAGGGGCAGCGCCAGGAACAAGGTCCAGGTCAGACTCACAGTCCAGGGCTGTAGACATTCTAAAGCCCCAAATACCACATGCTTGAGGACACATAGAAGGCAGAGCGGAGAAGCGTTTCTGGGAAGCGGAGGGCTGACGAGTGTCAGATGATGGGACAGCTGGAGGATACTGGACACAGACAGGAGCACTCTAAATCTGGCACTCAGAAAGCAACTGGAAATGGAACTGTGATGCAGGTCTAGGGGGTAAATGCTGGAGAAACATGCACATTTCCTTAAAACCAGATGGTGAAAAGGATAGACAGAAAGAGAAACTCTGAGGTGCAGGGTAAGAAAACTCAAAGGGTTTTAGCTAAATGACCTCAGTCTTCTCAGCAGGAGGTAAGGCCAAGTGCACGAACAGAGTTGTTGCAAGAACTGGACTGCAGGGCTGTGGTCAGGATTCCGAAGGGGAACCGAGTCCCAAAGGGGCTAACAAGGCTCCAAGAGTAGCCAGGGGCTTGGACTTTGCTGTATCTGTGAGCTGTGACCTGTGCGGGGGTCAAAAGGCACAGCCTGCCAGCCTGGGAGAACAGATGGGCCTGCGTGTTGAGGGGAGGCCAGGGGACAGTCACGGGGGCAGGAGCACCAAAAAGCACACAGGCAAGAGGGTTGAGGCTCCGCCAGGCCGCGAGAGGGGAGAACGAGGCAGGAGGCAACGGTTAAGGTCCAAGGCCATGTGCAGGGGGACTGGAAAGACGGAACCAAGGGAAGTTATCATGGGACGGGAACGACAGAATTCCAGCTCTTGGAGCGATCGGGTGGTGACGGGACCCAAGTGAATGTGTCCGAGGTTTGCCCAAGTTTCAATGCGAGGGAACAGTGTCCAGGGTATTTAGAAGGATGGGCAACTTGAATTCCCAGGCTGCCCAGGGGAAAAGAAAGGCTGAGACCACCTGCGAGGTCAGAAGGCAGGGCACCAGGTGGCCCAACCTGGACGACAGCAGAACGGGACAGGGGGACAGGCAGAGGAAAGCTGGTCGCCCCTGTCCTGGGTCCTGGCGGGCGGGGAACGAGTCTCCAGCTGGGAAATGGGGAAGGAATCCGACCACTAACTCAAGGCAGCGGCTGGAGAGTTCGTGGCAACAGTCAGGGAGGTAAGGGGATGGTGGACAGGAAGTCCTGAAGTGCAGAGGGGCTTCTGGTGGGAGCAGAGGGGGTGTCTGCCTAGGAGGCCTGCAGCCAGAGGGATGCACGGAAGTCCTGACTCCACGGCATCATCTCGGACTCAGCGTGACACAGACGTTCTCAGGTGGACCCAATTTCTAGGCACCGATTTTGAGCATCTTAGCCTGAACTGGCACCTGTGACCCCCCAGGGAGTATGTGAAGAAGTGTCTTTAGGGAGAAAGACTAGCCACAGATGCTCAAACATCTCCTATCAGGGAACTCACCCTTTCATACAATCTAAAATAGCACCACCCCTTACTCAGTCTGTCTCTCCCCTTACTCTGCTTTATTCTTAACACTTACCACCATCTGTCATATATGTGTTCAATGCTTTATCTACAGTGCTTAAAAGGGGCCCAGTGCATAACTGATGCTCAATAAATAATTTTTTTTTTACTCAATTATAATTAACATACAAGGCATGTTGTAATAGTTTCGGGCAGACCATATAATGATTCAACAATTCTATACATTTCTCAGTGCTCACCAAGATACATATACTCTTAATCCCCTTTATTTCACCCATCCCCCCACCCACCTCAAAAAATATTTTTGATTGTTGAATAAATTACTTTGAAACCCAGAGTTAGATTTTGTTGGGGAAGGAGACTGTGAAGTCACTCGTGCTTTTGAAAAGAGTGGCTCTGAGCTACGTCAGGTTCACTCCCTCTAGCACCCCCGCTATGGACAGTTCTGTCCCAGGCCCAGCTGACCTAACACAACCTCCTGGAGCCTGCAAGATGGTTCTCAGGCAGTGCCAAGACCTGCTCCGACCGGGCCCCTGCACCCACTAAGCCTGGCTGGGATCACATTCAGTGTGTTCACAGCACCCGCTCTCTCCACCCAGCAAGAGTCCACAAGAAGATGATGCTGCCGTCCCTGTGCCAGTTAAAAATAAAGCATCATTAAAAGCATTTCTAGACTGGTATATCTTCTGCTTTCTACCTACTCTAGAAATGTGCCCAAGTTGCATCCCTATGCTTAGAAATGTTTCCCGAATGCATTCCCTTGCACAACAGGAACGCTTCTTTCTCTCTTCCTCTCCCGGTTATTGGCCACCTCAAGGGAGGGGGCATGTGGATGAATGTCACATGGGCACCATCACCGCCACCCCAACGCTTGCTACTGCAACAACATCACCGTTTAATTCCTATTTTCCCTCTACCAATCTCCAGCAATTGTGGATCTGCAATTAGCATGAAAAATCAAACTGTCCCAAAACGTGTCAAAGGAGTACTCACAGCAACCTGGGAAGAGTCGAGGAACTGGAGGCCGAAGTAATCTGTTTCCACGAGGTCCAAGTGGTACACGATCTGATCAAACAGATCCTGGCCTTTGGCATGTTTCTGGAAGACAATTGGGTAGATGAAAACTGAGGATGTGACCACTGGATAAGAACAAAACGTTTTAGGGCGCCTGGGTGGCTCAGTTGGTTAAGTGACTGCCTTTGGCTCAGGTCATGATCCTGGAGTCCCTGGATGGAGTCCCGCATCGGGCTCCCTGTTCAGCAGGGAGTCTGCTTCTCCCTCTGACCCTATCCCCTCTCATGTGCTCTCTCTCATTCTCTCTCTCTCAAATAAATAAATAAAATCTTAAAAAAAAAAAAAAAGAACAAAACGTTTTAAAAAGAAACAAAACCAAAACCACTTTTGTCTCTATATTGTATACATGTATATGCCACAGTATACACAATTTTTAAAAATTTAATTATTTTGGGGGCATCTGGGTGGCTCAGTCAGGGAAGCATCTGCCTTCAGCTCAGGTCATGATCCCAGGGTCCTGGGATCGAGGCCCTGCATCGGGCTCCCTGCTCAGCGGGAAGTCTGCTTCTCCCTCTGCCCCTCCCCCCTGCTCATGCTCTCTCTCTCTCTCTTGCTCGCTGTCTTGTTCACTCTCTCTCTCAAATAAATAAAATATTTTTAAACAATTTAATTATTTGTATTATAATAAAAACTCATTGTTAAATCTAATTACTCATAACGAAAACAAAACAAAACACCAAAGAACAACTTCATAGGATGAATAAGGAACCAATGCCTTATTATGAAAACTGGTAAATAAAGGGAAGAGATCAGGCACTGATCTGGCCAATTGGCTGTAGCACTGGGTAACCAAAGAGTAAATGATGGGATATACAAAAATTAAATCAAAACGGGTCAAAGACCTAAACGCAAGAGCTAAAACTATAAAATTCTCAAAACGGAAGCACAAGTCTTCATGACCTTGGATTAAGCAATGACTTCTTAGATAAAACACCACAAGCACAAGCAACAAAAAACCCCAATAAAACCAGAGGTGCCTGGCTGGCTCAGTCAGCAGAGCATGTGACTCTTGATCTCAGGGTCATGAGGTCGAGCCCCACATTGGGCGTGGGACAGATGCACAACTCTATGAATATACTAAAACCCACTGAATTATACACCTCCAATAGGTGAGTTATATGGTATGTCCACCTCAATAAAGGTATTAAAAATAGCAGATGGGCAGAATTTCTCTTTATAGGAGTACAGCAACAACAAAATGAAGAAGGAATCACAGAATTGCAGTATCACAATTTTGCAACTTCTAATGAATGTTAGGTGCTAAGCACTGAAACCCGGCGGCTACTAACATCGTGACAGAAGACAACCAGCCATCGAGTACCTCCTGATGAAGAGCACCCCCCCAAGATGTAATCTTTCTCCCCACAGGAAAAAAAAACCCAACAACAACAAAACAAGTCTGGGGCTGATTCAACCAGTAGATCCAACAGCCAACTGCAGGAAATGCAGAGGAATGTTCTAAACTGTAATGGGGCCGCAATGAGCAAGATCCAGCCTGTGGGAAATTCTAGAAACTCCTCAGGACGACAACATAGCTTCTTCAACAAACAGAAGAGACAGAAGTAAAGGGATGGAGGGGCACCTAGAAGTTACAAAAGATCTAAAAGACACCTTTATAAAAAAAAAAAAAGCAAAATGAAACTGCACTGTGTAGGGACGCACATTGGGTGAGAAGAGGATCAAGAAGTGGTTACAATGAAGTCAGGGGAGTTGTTGCTCTCAGGGGCCCAGAGGGGATGTGCCAGGGAGAGAGTCCACAGTGGACCTCCCGCTGGCTGGCAGGGTCCCAGCTCCTGACGTGGGGGGTGGTACAAGGGTGTCTGCCTTCCTGAAGTTTGTGAAACTGAACCTTTGTTTTATGTGTATGTCTGCATTTGTGTTATATAAAACAGCACTCACAAAAAGCAAAAAAAAAAAAAAAAAAAACCTCAAAAATATGGCACTGGATTTTAACTTTCAGACTCCTTCTTTCCTGGAAACACTCCTTAAAGGCAACAATTCAATAGGAGCAGAAGGCTCCAGGCGCAGAGATATTCTCTGGAGCATTATCTACTGGGGAAATAAAGCTGGGTCTGGGGCACGAAGAAGAAACAACCCAAACTCCAACCACAGGGACACAGAGCTGGGCCCATCAACAGTCGGGAATACTGCTGGGCTGTTAGGACAGATAATTATAAGGCTGAGACAGGAATCAGGAAGATTCTTATGTCGACGTTAAATAAACAGACCACAAAGGAGTAAGAAGCTGTGATTCCAACTACACAGCAATCTGTCTGCGCTGTATGGTTTGCTTGATAAAAACGGTTTGCGAAAACTAAAAGCCCTGTGTTGGGATGGAGAAACCATGGATGGTTTTCTTCCCGAGTGTTCTTTAACACGGATCTTTTGGCAGTCGTTAGACAACAAACACAATTAAAAACACACAAAATCACCATTCCGGCGCTCTTCCTCCGATGTACTCGCTCCTCTTAACTATCCGGCACTTCTAGCCTACCCAACACCTATCACCACGGGGCCAGTGCCTCATTAGTGGGTTTCCTGGGGGGACAGAACTAGTTAGCATACAGCTTTAGCAGCACGATGTGGCAGACAGAATTGGGCTGGCAGGAAGCAAGAGTAGTCCCACATGCATTAACTGTGACCATTAAGCGATTCATAATTTCCCCAAATCCATACACCCATCCTGGACTTCTGCAGCTACAAACCAGGCACGGTGCCCTGAATGGACTGGGTCACTCAAACTCAGCAGACCCCAAATCCCGCCTGCTCCCCACCTGGATCTCTCTATTTTGGTTCAGGGCTTACCATCCAGGGATGTCATTTTAACACTCACGGAGGATGAACTGAAAAAACACATTTCCACACGTGGAAAATAAGGGCAGCTGGCCCAAGCTTCTCTCTAGATCATTCCAAATCTTACATTTCTGATGTCTTTCTAAAACGGCTCTTATTTAGAAAGAGCTCAAGGGGGAGGTTGGGAAAAGAACCCTTCTAGGGTTGGCTGGTCCTTTCTGCCATGCCAGACTGGCTCCTCTATCAGCAGACCCTCGCTCACTGGACTGGGACATGGCAGACACAGAGGGGCTGGTGGACGAGAAATACCATGTTTACTGACTCACCTGTAAACACTTCCCCCCACCTACCTCCCCCAGCCCCTTACGCTCTAGGTCTCTTCCTCTGGAAGAGAGAATTCCCGATGGCCCTTTCCAGCTCTAAAAAGAATCTGGTGAGATTATGAGGGCTGGGATAGAGGGGTCCTCAAAACAGAGGTCCCAGGGAGTGAAAGGTCAGACGAAGACAAGAGGGTCCAGGCCACAGCCCCTGAACCCACTGCCATCTATTTCTCCTCCCAGCCCACAAAGTGTCCAGGCAAAACCGAGAAGGCTCCAGGGAACTCCCCCGTCCTGTCAGCCAGGACACACCACCTGGGGCAGCCCCCAGAAGCCCACAGACTGTCATCTCAGGCTGTGCCCAAACAGCCCCTCCTTCACGACCCCACCCCTCCCACGACCCACGACCCACGGCAGTAAGTGCCCCCTCCTGTGCTCCCATAAGCAAGCGCTCGTCTTTATTACACACACACTTATCACCCTGCACCGCGGTCGCCTTTGTTCCTGTCTTAATCAGACTTCAGGCTGAGGGCAGGGACCAGCTGTGTTCCTCTCCCCTTCCCTCCATCCCCAAAGCACATCCCTGGCTGGCACACAGCAGGCACTCCATAAAGGCCGGCTCTGCTGGCTGGGGGTGGGTGGGTGTGTGTGTGGGGGGGGTGTGTGTGTGGGTGGTTTGGGGCCAAGCAACACATCGTCTGGATAGACCATGCTAAAATGTGGACAACAGACTGATACTTCACCTGCAGCAGGCCTAAATAGGAGAATGCACTCATTACGATCTTTTCAAATTAACTATTCCAGGAACTGGAACCTGCTGCACTTCCAAGCCCATTTCCCTAACACGATTTTGTGGCTATTATGTGAAGTGCTGTCTAATGGTTACAATGGGAGATCCATTAACGTGACGAGACTGGAGGCTACTCCTTGTCGCCTCGCTGCCTTGATATCTCCCTGTGATGAATCCACTCATTCCTTCAACAAATACTGACCTCAGCAAATGCCAGCCACTATTCCAGGGGCTGGGCTACACTGGGGTCACAAAGTCTGAAAGATCAAACAGCTGCAGGAAGCCCTGTCATCCTTGGGGAGCAATGTCACCCAAAACGGCGTGATACCTGACCACAGTGGCAATACCGCTCATCTCCCTGCCTTCTGAAGCAGAACGGACTGAGACTAAACCTTAACTCCGTCCAGATCACCCTTCTGGACTCCAGCGACGCTTCAACTTCCAGATACATATGGCAGGCTGTCCCCAGACACAGCAGGGCAGAAGCTCCACCCATGAGTTCTTGCTTCCCTCCTCCCATCTCAATACATCGCTTCTCACAAGGACCAGCAACCAGCGCTTCTGAGTCAGTATGTCTCTCTGGGGCAGCAACTTCTGATCAGAAAGGAGCTAAAACTCACCAAGCTCATTAACATCCTGTGTAAAGCAAGAGTACAGAGTTACCAGCTGAGGGAAAGGTACAGGCCCCGTGCCACCTCCACTGGCCAGTGAGAGCGTCCTACGTTGTATATTTACCGGTTCCCAGCCACACTTCTGATCAGGAAGCCTCCTGCACAGCTGATGTCTTAACTGTCTCCCCAAATAAACGAACCATCCTGACCCTCTTAGATAAGAAGCAACTGGCAGTGTCTCACGGCAACCTGACCCACGTGCAATGTAACAGGTCAACTGTGGTCCTGAGATAACAAAGAAGACAGAAGCCAATGCATCCAAATCTCATAAGTCTCCGCAGCGTACGACGCGGGCCATCCCCGGCAGGTCCGAAAGGAGGCGAGAAGCTGTGGGCCGGGCAAGTGTATCCGCTCTGGCTGGGAACTAAAATGGAAAAGCAGGACATCCAGGCAGAGCAAGGATTCCGGGAGCCATGTCCTTGCGGACACACGAGGCTCTCCTCTGCCCACCTGCTCCACCCCCACCAGACGGCCAGGCCCTCCGCCCACCTTCCAAAAGGCTCCCCCTTTCCTCCCCACAACGGCTCAGGTGACATCTCCTTGTATCTGCACCATATCTGCACCACAGCGAGCGCCCCTCCTAAAACCCGTCTTTCCCAGGTTTGCCAGAATGGATTTCACACAACACAGCCCTCACCTCAGTCCCTCTTCTGCACAAAAACGTGCACCCGAGGATGAACGCAGCCTGGCATCAGACTCTGCGCCATCAACACCGCCCAACCCAATACCCGCTTTATCTCCCCAGGCCCCACAGGTACCCTGGGCTCCAATCAAACACATATTCTCCAACCACAATGCCCACCCAACATATGCAGCAGGTCCACCCTACGGTGTTACCTGTGTCATCCCTTTGCCTGGGTGCCCTCTTCCTACGTCCCTAGTCCCACCCCGTGGGCAGCAAGCCAATCCCCACAGCCACGCTGAAGTAACAGTGGTCATTATGAAACTTCCCCTTCGTGGCACCCTGTCTGGTTCATCTTCGCTTCTCAATCATCTGACATTCTGAAGCTCAATAAACAAACACTGATGTGGATGAATGAAGGGGAATCCTTGGTTCCCACAACAGTCTCCAAATGACCCACTGTTTGGAAGCCTGAACTTCCCGGTCCATCTCCGCTGGGAATTCTCTACAGCCAGCTGGGGTCTGAGTCTGCAGAACCCTGGTCCTACCATCTCGCCTTCCAGACACCCTGTCTGCTCCAATGCACTGGCGTTCTGGAAACCATACCACACTGTGCTATGCCTTCTACACACACAAAATATTATCAAGTTTGGGATTTTTATATATAGGCTAAAAAATCACCAAAATAACTGTGGTGATAGTTTCTAAACCTAAGTGTAAGTTTTTACATTTGTTTAAATAAATGTCATTTTATTTAAATTGGCCCATGACACATCCTCTTAAGAACATTATGAGTCCTGGGCTATTATCCCATGTATCAGATACTGATCTCAGTTTTACAATATGTGGGAAGTGTAATGCAGGCAGGGGTGGGCGGTGAGGGCGGAGGGGTGTAGGTGGCGAGAGTGTGACCACGGTGGGGTCATGCCCTGAGACTCTCAGAAGCCAAACATGTTGGGTTAGAACCCAGTTGTACCTCTTTTCTAGTAATTCGACCATGACCTTAGGTAACTGCACTGAGTCTCCGCTTCATCTGGAAAATAGGGTACTCTCACCTGCACCACCAACCTTGCTAAGTCATTATATTAATAAAAAAAGCAAGAGGGACACCTGGCTGGCTCAGATGGTAGAGCATGCGACTCTTGATCTCAGGGTTGTGAGCTCAAGCCCCACGCTGGGTGTGGAGCTTACTTAAAAAAATAAATAAAGTAAAATAAAATAAAAAATAAGAAAGCATATGAGCATGCATGGTGAACTGCGATGTCCTATCCACACAAAGGAATTATTATTACTTTCATTCAAACCTCGTTTCTCTCACTTGTCCACAAGAATGATACAATGTGCTTTTTGGCAAATACTTAACAAAACTCAAAGTTCAGAGAGTCCGTGATCTACAGCGGTTTAGTAATTCCCTTTGAAGAAAAGCTGAGACTAGTCTGATTTTGGGGATTTCTGTAAACCCATGTTGGTCCCTGGAAATCAATTCCTTCCTTTCCAAGTTTTTTTTTTTTTTTAAGATTTTATTTATTTATTTGACAGAGAGAGACACAGTGAGAGAGAGGAACACAAGCAGGGAGAGTGGGAGAGGGAGAAGCAGGCTTCCCGCTGAGCAGGGAGCCCGATGCGGGGCTTGATCCCAGGACCCTGGGATCATGACCTGAGCCAAAGGCAGATGCTTAACGACTGAGTCACCCACGCACCCCGCTTTCCAAGTTCTTAAACACCCCGATTTATAGTAGCTCTCAGAAGTCCACCTGGTCTCTCCAGTTGCTAGTGGCCAGCAGTTCCCAGAAGGCACCTGCCTCAGGGCCTGTTTCAGCTGTTTCTAGGAAGTGCTCATCTCATGGTTAGTTAGCAGGTCTGGCCCCCCCATCCTCACAACTTGATAATTTGCTAATTTTCTACGTTCTTAGTAAGAAACTAGCTACTCTACACACAGAGACACACACAGCCCCGGCGTCTCTGTCCCCACTACCATCAGTACTAAGTCACTAAGAACAAATATAAACTGTTTACTCCAGGATATCTGAAATTACAACTATCTGAATTTACCAAATAAAAGCCTGAAACTACAAAAAAAAAAAAAAGTTACCTTGAAATTTCCTCGTGAGAAATAGCATCTCAGCCATCAGCAAAATTTGGGGACTCATAACAGTATCCATAATCTGCAGGAATTAAGACCAGACTGTCCATCTTATAAATTCCACCCGCCCCCATTGAAGAGTGCTTCGTTCCAGGACCCCATTTTGCACAGAGGAAAACTGAGCCTCAGAGAAATTACGTGACCAAGTTCATATTGCTTGTAAGTGGCGGAACTAGAATCAGAATCCAGCCTTTCTGATTTTTTTAGGATAGAATTCTTTCTACCTCACTCCATTGCTTCTCTACTCAACTCATTTGCCTCTGTGGCTCTTAGCACACAGAACGTGTCCTGCAAAGAAGAAATATTTCTTAAGCCCAATTCAATACACAAATACTGAGAGCCTACTTCAAGCAGGGCTACAGCTGGGGTACAAGGCCACACAGTCCAACACAAACAGATCTCATGGTGGGGAGGCAATTACTAATTTGTTTGGAGGGCAGGCAAGTTGTGGCAGAATGGACAGCAGATGATTTGCTCACAAACTAACACAGAAGCCAAGACACTGTGCTGAGGGGGACATCAACAGTCTGGGCAGCTCCTGGAAATTCAATTCTGGTAAAACAGAGCACAGTGATACTAATTTCCTGACATGCCTGGCTAACAATCTCTTAGAAATCACAGGAAGCAATAAAAACAACCGCCCTTAATTTTTGATCAACAGGGAAGTAAGAATGATCTTGGAAGAAAATGACTGCCATCTTGGTGCGTGACTCAGTGAACGGAGACCCTACTGATCAGCTGCACTAAGAACCAGGGTTCTTTCCACGTTGGGAAAGGGGCTCTCACTGTGCTACATGAGGACTGGGTGGGCAGATTTTCAGTTTCACCACCACAGAACACTGCCATATTGGCTTCAAGTAATGGAAAGATAAATATAAAACACAGACTGTGTATTACATTATTGATTTACTATTGATCAGCCTCTGTTCCTGGTTGATAAACCCTCTCTGGGCCAAGCAGCAGAAATTCAAAGCACTCCATTTGTTCCTTTAATGCCACATCCCTCACAGGGCTGCTGCTAGAATTAAATGACCCCACTGGCCATGATCCTATGAACCTTCTTTCAATCAATGTGGAATAGCTAACATCTAGTGACCTCAATTTCTGTCTCTCTATAGCTCCTTCCAAGCATGCCTATCACAAGGGACTCAATAGTTTAAGGGATGGTTTTCCATTTATTCCTTAAGATGCTGAATGAAGTCCAGACACCTAAAACTACTTGATCCTGGCTGCCTGAAAACTGGTTTTGACCAACACTTCCAATGTTATGCCTGGGTGGCTCAGTCGGTTGGGCATCTGACTCTTGGTTTCGGCCCAGGTCCTGATCTCATGGGTCTGAGCCTTGCATCGGGCTCTGCACTCAGTGAGGAGTCTGCTTAAAGATTGTCTCCTTTTGCCCCTCCCCCCCCCCACTCTCTCTTTCAAGTAGATAAAATAAATCTTCAAATGTTATGCTTCCAACTCTCAGTAAGAAACATCAGAGACAGCATGTGTTGAATATTCTTCAATTTTGGGTGACATTCCTAACAGGCAAATTGCAATATGCTATTCCTACCAACAGGGACATTAACAGAGCATCAGACAACCTCCCCAACACAAAGATCCACTGGGCAAATTGCTCTTAAAAGATCTAAGTTAGAGGGGGCCTCTCCATGTCACCTTCATTATAACCCAGGTGAGTCATGTCATCTGTCACAGTGCTCTTTGCCTAAATGAGTCCACTCAAATCCCTAGTGAATGAGAACAGGGGACAGGAGACTGCCTTGAATGACCTGAATGGGCAGGTGCTTTCCACCCCAGTGGACTCTATCTTCCATCAAAAGACAAGCAAGTACACGGGGGACTCAAAAGGTCTCAGGTGGCAAGTACCTAAGGTATTAGCTTTAGTGTGTGTGTTTGTGTGTGTGTGTGTGTTGTAAAGATTTTATTTATTTGAGAGAGAGAGAGAGAGTGAAAGAGCAAGACAGCTGGGGGAGGGGCAGAGGGAGAGGGAGAATCTCAAGCAGACTCTAAGCTGAGCATCGAGCTCAATGTGGGGCTCGATCTCACAACCCTGAGATCATGATCTGAGCCAAAACCAAGAATCGGACGCTCAAGCGACTGAGCCACCTGGGCACCCAGTGTGTTTTTATTATTTTGTTTTGGTTTTTAACTGTGGTGCTTACAAACATCGTGGCAAGATCTTTCTTTTTTTTTTTTTTAAGATCTTTGTTCTTTTCCCTTGCATCTGGAAGAACCTGACATTGCTTCAGCCAAATAGAATATGGTGTCAGTAATCTTTTGTCATTTCCCAGGTGAGGTGACCGTTCTCTTGGGATGCTTCTCTAGGGTAGAGCCAGCCACCATGTGAAAAGCCCAACCACGCTGAGAATGCCAGGCTGAAGAGGCCACGGGCAGGTGTCCCAGCTGAGCCCAGCCTTCCAGACATCCCTGCCAAAGTACCAGAGGAGCAGAGTCTTCGGCCCTCCACACCAGCCCATTTTCCAAAGGAGTACTCCTGATGACCCTGGCCAATGCCAGGAGCAGCCGAACAACCTCCCAGCTGAGCCCCACTCAAATTCTTGACCGAGAGAATCCTGGTTGTCATTTTAAGTCACTAAGCATAAGTGGAGGAGTTTGTTATGCAACAATAGATAACCAGCATGAAAACCATACGTATACACAGATACAGCAGGTGTTCATGGCATATGTATGTATACATAAAAGCTTTTTGTAACTTTAAAAAATGTTTCTTTGGAAATCCCTACACTGTGATGCTAACTTAGGGTATCACCTGCTTGGAGATAAGGAAGTAGAATAATAAACATATTCATTCTAGAACAAAAAAAGGAATAAACAAATCAAAAAACTATTCTTCAAAGGCCACTAATTCTCCTTAGGAGAAACATTAAAATCAAGGGTTGGAATATCTGAGGCTGTCTTACTCTACACTCACCAACTACATATTAAGAACTCAATAAATTGCACCAAAAAGAAGGGAGGGAACTGTTACCAATGAAAAGAGACTTAAGAGACATTATTTACTAAGTGCAACGTGTGGTCTGTAGTAGGCTCCTGATTCAAACAAACCAACTGTAGAAAGGTTTTTGAGATGATGGGAAAACTGAACAAGGACTTGGTAGCAGATGACATTAGGGACTCACCGTTCACTTTGTGGAGCAGGACAAGGGTATTATGGATACACACATACATGCGCATGTGTGTGTATTTATACATAAGAGATACCCGCTAGGTGTAACAGGTTAAATGTTAAGTCGCCTGGGAGTTGCTTTAAAATACTCCAGAGAAACAATTAATAGATGGGCATTGTGTACGTGAGACTTGCATCATACTATGCTCTCTACTTCACGTACTTGAAAAATTCCGTAATAAAAATTTAAAGCTCACAAACTGCAAAGGAGTTAGGGGATGGAGGGTGTTAACACAGTCTGGCCTGAGCCCTGCCTTTGAGAATCCAAGCCAGAGCCTGGGACCAGTCTATGTCCTCAGCGAGGGTGAAGGTGCTATGGGATGCCAAAAGGGGAAATGATTCCAAGCCGTTAACAACTGATTTTCTTCCACGACCTTAAAACAAAATCCTGTATACAGACTTCTGTTGGGATCCAACTCAGTATCTACCTGTGGATCTTAAGTCCCATTTCATCCCTGCCCCCAGTCCTTGGTGCGGCTTATAAAGGGAGTGCGCTACTGTACTCCATGCCCAACTTCACAGACACAGATAACATACTTTTATAGCAAGAAAGTATGTGCAGCAACAAAAGCTAAATCTTTTAAGCGTTGGACACCAAAGTGAAACGTTCTACCCTATCTAATTTTGTGGAATCAGTGATTTTATCCCTTAGAACATTTCTGAGGGACACAGGATTGATTTTTAACCTTGAACTAAAAAAACGCCATCATCTGTGACCAAGCAGAGTAAAAACATTTGATATGGAACAGAACACGCTCCCTGGTGGGCATTCTTAGATAGCCACAATGAGCAGGCCTTGAGGAACCCTACTCAACATCCAAGTTACCAAGTAAGAACGTAGGAATGTTCTAGAAATCAGTGCATTCAAGTCCCTCATTTTACAGGTGGGTAAAATGAGGCCAGAAGCAGGTCACACTGCCAGGCAGCCAATACAAAGCCAGAACTAGAACATGAACCTTCTGACCCTGGGACCAATACAATTGTCCTTCTTTGGTCCATCTTGAGACAACAGCATTATGGATGTTATCTCAACAGGAAAAAGAACTGGCAAGCCTTGCGTTTCTGAAAGGTTAAGAACCAAATATGCAATACTAAAAAACCAGAAATCTCAGTGTTAAAAACTCCTTAACTATAAAAAGTGCTTGGTTTGGGGAAATATTTTTGGCTTTTTTAAATGGTGGTTCAGGAAAATTAAAAAAAAAAAAAACCCACAGGAGAAAGGAAAAAGAAAATGAAACAAATTTGTGCCTGACTAAACAGTAACACGCAATTAAAATGATGGATGTCTTTGTGCCAGAGGTTGAGTTTGAAACAAGCTGCTGGAAGAAGGGCAGCCCTGAAAATAAATTGCCAAATTACTTTTTGCAGCCAGATTGCAGATTCCCCCGCCATGCAATTCTGAAAGCAAATAACCCCACATAAATAAATATGCAACGAATTCCCAGGGAAACCAGCCAAGAAACATGAAGAGAACTAACTTTGGGTGGAAGACTGCCCCCATCCATCCGGCGATTTAGGAGTGCGACTCAATTTACAAAATAAGGCAGGTCAATGCCACCTCAAACGTGCAAAGCTTCCCTGAACTCCCCAGTCCCATCGTGACTGTTCCCCTCCTCTGTGGCCCTCCAGGGGCTTCTGGATGTCACAGCCCACCCCGCGATGCAGCGGCTGAAGGTATGGGCTCGAGGGTCAGCATGCCGCAGGGCTGAGTCCCAGCTCTCTTACTCCACTCAGGCTGATTTGGGGTCAGGGAATTTCTTACCTGGTCAGGATGTTTAAGAACCAAATGAAATGAAATGAAGAATTTAAAGGGGCTTGGCCCCAGGGTGAGCCCATCAGACACCCCCAGTGATGGAGGTGGCCTCTTTCTTCCTAGCATGCCCATTCACAGAAAGACATGAGCTCTATGGAGATCAAGTAACAGGGGAGTATGTTGTGGGCTGAACTGTGTCCCCCCAAATGTCATACATTGAAGCCCTAACCCCCCCCAGTGCCTCAGAATGTGGCTATATTTGAAGACAGAGCCTTTAAGGAGGTGATTAAGTCCAAATGAGTTCATTAGGGTGGGCCCTACTCTGATCTGACTGGTATCCTTAAAGAGAGAGAGAGACGAGGTCACACACACAGACATCAGGGATGCCCGCTCCAGGGGCAAAAAACCCCATGCAGACAGGGAGAGGAGAAGCAGCAAGGGGCCAGCCAGCTACAAGCCCAGGAGAGAGGGGGGCCTCCAGGGAAGCCAACTCTGCCAGCACCGTGATCTCAGACTGGCAGCACCAAATCAAGGTCTGTGGCATTTTGTTACGGCAGCCTGAGCTGTCTAATACGGGGACTTACACGGTTTCAAGTCAGAAGCAGGTCTGAACCTGGGTTCCGCCATTCACAACCAGCACAAGCCCAGCTAAGCCCCCTAGCCTTTTGGGGTCTGTTTCCTGCCTGTACAATGGAGATGACACAGCATCCAGTGACGTGTGGAGAAGATGAAAACATGCAGCTGGCCTGGGCAGAGCCAGGGCTGTGCCCAGGACCACAGACTCTCAGCCACAGGAACCTCCCACCATAGCCCTCTGGGGATCCAGAGCCTTCGCTGGGTGGTACGGCTTGGTCACAGCACAGTCGTGGAGCCCAAATGCCTTGGGTCCCACCCGGAGCTGGTATTCTAGAAGCATGGGCAGTGAACCCGACTAGCAAATTTGCCTGCAGTTTAAAACTTTTAGGGATCACACCAACTGCTAAGACACAGAATTTTGGGGCTTTTTACTTGGCTCTGTGTGCTTGTACAATTTTCAAAAAAGTTTATGAGTGGAAAAGCACATAAGACTTTTAAAAAACCTTGGCAATTAGAGACATAAAACTATAACTGAGGCACGCCATCCATTCATGTGATGGAGGGGTATACAAATCAAGGTTTTTTTCTAGCTGGCCTTCAATTTTTCCTCTCTCTCTCTCTCTCTCTTTTTGGTGACTCAGTAGTCTTAAAAAAAAAAAAAAATCTCCTGCAAGAAGGCGGCAGAGAATGACACATTCAGATGGAGGAAAGGAGGCATGGTGCTTACAGGCTGTAGGTTTGGATTTGTAAGGATGGCATTAACAAGATTATTTCCCTGAGGTATGTGGTTTGTGGTTAGTGTGAACTATTATAAGAATCTTGACTGTAAGTTCACCACCCAGAAAGTTAGTCCCTCATATCCATTAACTAAGAAAAACATTTTCCAATCATATATGTATTTTTAAAAGCAACAACCCAGAATACCAAGCAAGGTACAGGCACTGATTAGTATTATTGTGCAATGTTACTTTAAAATAGAATACACAAATAGGAAATTATTTACAGAACTCAACACCTAGGTACAAATAGAGTAACTTCTTTAACTTCTGTGGATTGGTCATAAGCTAACCCCAATTGTCCCCAGCTCAAGCAGAACTAATTCACCTGGAATGTCTTAACACACAAGATCCCAGCGTCTCAGGACTTCAAATCCATGTCAAAAGGTATTCCTTCCTACAAGACTGCCACTAAAGCAGACATTGACACCCCTCCCCCAACCTACCGCAACCCTCACATCTTCTAGGAGACCCACAGAATGTAAAAGGAGGAGGAAACTCCGTGCGGGGTCATGCAGGTCCCACCCCCACACAAGCCACCTTGAAGGCTTCCTGCCGGAGGTGCCCACATGCACACGAGTGAAGTGGGCCATGATGAATGGCGGGGGGGGGGGGGGGGGGGGCAAGGAGCATGGGGCAGTCACCACACAGATCTAGCCAACTGCCACTCTGGGAATTCAGATCTTCCAATTATTTTTTTTTAAAGTCTACAAATTTGAATTTTTTAATGTGAAATGTGGTGATTTTGTAAAGCCTGGCATCGACCTCTAGTTTACCTTTTTTTTTTTTTTTTAAAGATTTTATTTATTTATTTGAGAGAGAGAGAATGAGAGACAGAGCATGAGATGGAGGAGGGTCAGAGGGAGAAGCAGACTCCCTGCCGAGCAGGGAGCCCGATGCGGGACTCGATCCCGGGACTCCAGGATCATGACCTGAGCTGAAGGCAGTCGCTCAACCAACTGAGCCACCCAGGCGCCCCTCTAGTTTACCTTTTAATTGAAGGGTGACATACGCAGACAAAAGTGCCCAGGTCAAAAAATAGGGTATTACCAGACTTCCAGAAGCCCCCGTGTGCCTCTTTCCCATTTCTACCCCTTTCTTCCATCCCACAGGTACCAAAGATTTGTCTTGCCTGTTTCGAAATTCATATAAATGGAATCACACAGCAGATACTGGTTTACAACTGCATAGGAGTGTGGGGACAGTGCCCCTCCAATTCATAGGCCTTGTATCTTTGAACAAAGTCACACAGGTGGTACTTTACAACCCTAAGCTGAAGAGAAATGAGACCCAAGTAGATTTACAGCAGAGAATGACTTGGAATCACGGAGGCCCCAGGGAGTCAGAATCAAAGATAAGATGAAGCCAGGCATGGGTGGAGTGAGATGGTCAAAGTCCCATAGAAGGGGAGGGTCTGTTCCTGGATCAAAGGGATAGCAAAAGGACAGGGACAAAAAAACAGGGGTGGTGGCAGGTGCCAGTGGGGGAAAGCCAGAGTTCAAGATTCATGGCCACCAGCAAGGCAGAAAGTAAGCAAACTGGAGAGAGCACAGCCAGGGCTGGCTGGGACCAACCCCAGTGCCCAGAGAGCCTGCATTTTCCCCAGGAGACCAGACGTCTCTGGAAGGAGAATTCACTGGATTCCTGAAAGGAGGAATCAACAAAGAATACCTGGTCCAGGGCACCTGGGTGGCTCAGTTGGTTAAGCAACTGCCTTCGGCTCAGGTCATGATCCTGGAGTCCCAGGATCGAGTCCCGCATCGGGCTCCCTGCTCAGCAGGGAGTCTGCTTCTCCCTCTGACCCTCCTCCTTCTCATGCTCTCTGTCTCTCATTCTCTCTCTCTCAAATAAATAAATAAAATCTTTAAAAAAAAAAAAAAAGAATACCTGGTCCACTCTTTCTTCAGAAAACTTTTTATTATGGACAATTTCAAATAAACACAAAACAGAACAGCATAGTAAACACCCACCACTCAGCTTTAACAATTATCAACATTCTGTATCCTCTTTATTCATTCCTCCCCACCGCTCTCCATTAATTTTCTACACATCTTTTTCGGCTGGCGGTAATAAATTTACTTACATTGAAGTGCACAAACCTGCACTGTTTCATTTTGACAGGCGGAAACAGCTTTGTAACCCCCTCACCCTGGTACCATTCAGCACATTCCCATCTCCCCACAAAGTTCCCAGGCAATCCCAGCGGCCCTCTCCAGGCCCCCAGAAGCAATGGCTATTCGGATTTATTTTCTCCACAGACTAGCTTTGCCAGTTCTAGAACTGCATATACGTGGAATCATATGAGGGGAATACTCTTTTGTGGAACGTTTACTTCACTCAGCATAGTGCATGGGAATGCAAAAAGAGGAGGTTTAAAATTCAGTTTGGGCTAAACCATACAGACACATCTTCATCGCCTTCTCAGCCATCTTATGTGGATAGCTATAAGATAAACAATTGAGACTAAAAATAACCCACACTGGGATTCAGAGCCATGATTTTCAATGGATTACTCAAGTCCTGCTTTCTTCCCTGGGTTCCATGTGCCAGATAGGAGTTTCTGCACATTTTAGCGACAACTATCTCAGAGCTCTGACAAGAGCTGACTTGCAATATGCTCTGCAAAGCGTAGTGTATCATTATTTTTTTCCCGTCTCCTGCCCTGGCCCTTAAGCAAGAAAAATGGGAGTAAAGCGTGGAAAAGCTGTAGAATTCTCAGCGAACGCAAAAGACACATCTTCTCACTAAACTGGACCCTGCTTAAGAAAAAAGATTTATCTCTGACTCAGTCTTGTATCCCCCCAACCCCCTGGCTTGGCTGTGTGTATACAGCAGGCACTCAATAAATGCCTGTCTCTTCATTATTTGCTCTTCCTTGAAAATGTCCACCCTGCCCAGATGTGGACGGCCAAAGAGCAGAATAGCCAAGAATTTAGGGTGCCTTCCTTTTGTCGTCTGTAAAATAGTGGCAGGAATACCGGCCCCTACGCTCAGGGACTCTGTGTGAGCTGAGAAATCCACGTGAAGCAGCCAGCCCAGCGCCCGGCAGAGAACAAGCATCTAGAAACCTACAGACATCAGCACCAGCCTCCTGGCTGGCCCTGTCGGACGTGAACAGCATTCCAACCCCTATACCAGACTCTTCCCCGGGAGTCTGATCCACTGACCCCTCACACTGGCCTCATCTAAAACACAACAGTAGTGAATCCGGGTTTTGTGGCACCTTAAAACTTATACCATTTGGAGGTCCTTTTAAAGAAAGAATACACACAAAAAAAATCCTACAGTTGCAAACTGTACAAAACCAAAGACCAAGCTGCCACAGTACCGGGGCCCCTCTCTACGGCTGCTCTGCCCCCAGGATTCTCTATCTCCCCAACCTGCCATGCACAAAACACGGGGGTCCCATCTCAGCTTCTCCATCACCCTTACTCCTAAAGCTAGCCACCAAATACACTGGATTCCAGGTCTCAAACTCCACTGCACTTGCCTCTCCTGTCCATGTCCAGCATCACCCTCACTCAGACCCACGATGCCGGTGACAGCCTCTTAGCTTCACTGCCCACCTTCGATCACCCTGCAGAGCCAAACTCCATGCGTCCAGTGGTGTTAGCCTCCCTTCCCGTCTCCTCTGCTTCTCTTTTTCAGACACATCCTCCTCCTGCCCTCCTTGGTGAGGCCGTCTGTCACACTGTTCTTCCACCTGGACTGCCAATCCTCCGCCGCTCAATGTCAAAATCAACCCCACAGTCACCTCCCCTGAAGCCATCCCCAGTGGAAATCCACCTCTACTTCCAAGGAACCCCTACACGATTTCACCTGTCCAGCTAGGATGGTGCCCAGTCATTCTGCCTGGTATTATGGTTATCTGAGAAGCACAAGGAGGTGGCACAGAGCTCCAAAGAGTCAAAAGAACAAATGTACCTTTCTCAGTCTGTCTACCCCCTCAGCCAAATGGGAATGAGAACACCTGCTCTGCTGGCATACGAGTTTTAAATGAGGTTAAGACCGGGAACACACAGGAAGATCCAACATTCACAGGAGGGCTCAGAACCTGTGGCCAACCTCAGCCCTATCATGAGCCGTAAGTTCCCGGTAATGTGCCTTCTCATATCACAGTCATTGTGGATCCTTCTATACCAGCGTGCAGGTGCTTTCTTGGCTGCAAAGATAAGATTTCTCCCTCCCATGACAAGGATCTTATCTCTCCAAGCCTTTCTTCACATAGAAGAGGTAGTACAGTGTAAAGATCAAGAACATGTTTTTACCAGAATTTTTTTTTTTTAAGATTTTATTTATTTATTTGAGACAGAGAGAATGAGAGAGACAGAGAGCACATGAGAGGGGGGAGGGTCAGAGGGAGAAGCAGGCTCCCTGCTGAGCAGGGAGCCCGATGCGGGACTCGATCCCGGGACTCCGGGATCATGACCTGAGCCGAAGGCAGTCGCTTAACTAACTGAGCCACCCAGGCGCCCCCAGAATTTTTTTTAAGTATACATAGTATGATCACATTTTTGTTGAAAAAAAAAAAAACAAACTTTTTCTGCCAGCCCTTAGAGAAAAGGTCACAGGGATATACACAAAATGTTAAAGTGGTGCTCTCTTGGTAGAGGTATTTTATGATTTGTATTCTGTACTTTCTTTACTCAGTAATCCCTAAAAATTCCAAACTAAACAAGTATTGCTCTTATTTTTTAAAAGTGCAGGGGTGGGGCACCTGGGTGGTTCAGTCGTTAAGCGTCTGCGTTCGGCTCAGGTCATGATCCCAGGATCCTGGGATCGAGCCCGGCATTGGGCTCCCTGCTCAGCGGTGAGTCTGCTTCTCCCTCTTACCCTCTTCCCACTCATTCTCTCTCTCTCTCTCTCTCTCTCTCTCTCTCAAATAAAGCCTTTAAAAAAAGAATAAAAAAAAATAAGTGCAGAACTGGTATAACAAGGTAGCATTACTTTTTAATAAAACAAACATTTTGTCATTATTTTTTCCCTTTTCTTCTTCCTATTCATGCAGCTAGGCTGTTCTGATCTCATTACCTTCAAGAAAGGTATAACCAGAAACTGAAAATTAGGTGGAAAAAAAAAAAAGATGGAGAGCCTGGATGCTGGAGCCAGACTTCCTGGGTATAACACATTCTAGTGGCAAGAACCTAGAGATGGTATTTGACTGTTTTGCACCTGGTTCCTTGTCCGTATAATAGGGCGACAGTCACCCTGTACATTTTTTATGAGTACAAAAAGCCAAGAATTAACTGAGTAGGTATACAGGAAGCATTCAGAACTATATCTAGCATACAGTAGGCACTAGTTTTATAAGAAATCTTTTAGGTGGGATCCCTTTTACTTTTTAATTCTTGAGACTCAGTCCTCAACATTTCAGTGATCCTGGAATACCAGTTGGCTTCCAATGTCAGATGCACAATCCTCAGACTCTACCTCTGACATTTGCGAAAAATCTCTAACAAAACTGACCCACTCCGATTAAACCAAGAACTTTAACTGTAGAATCCATCTTGGCAATTCTGTTCTGCAGTCTCCTGAGAGGTGCCTCTCATGGTTTCTGCTCCTGGAGCTGCATCATATGTTATCCTGATGCTGTAGATTAATTCTCTCCTGATGTTGCATTTTTGCCCTTCAATTTCTACTTCACACGTTGAGTTTACACTTCTAATCTCTCGAGGTCAAGGTCAACAGCAGGCAGAGCAGACACCAACCAGCAGGACAATGAAGAAGCCAAGAGTACTTAATGTGCTGTGTGTGCTCTCGCATGTTGCTTAACCTCTCTGTGCCTCCATCTCCTCATCTGCATAATGAGGACGCTCATAGGAAGCATCTAGCTAATACAGTTGTGAGGAGTCAATGAGTTAAGCCATGTAAAGTGCTTCCATTAATGTTAATGGTCAATGTTCTCTGGAAACATTATGTTAAGTGAAAGAAGCCAGACACAAGAGGCCAAATATTCTGTACGATTCTGTTTATATGAAATATCCACAGCTGGCAAATCCATAGAGACAGAAAACAGATTAGTGGTTGCCAGGGGCTGGGAGGAGGGCAGAATGGAGAACGACTGCCTCAAGGGTATAGGGTTTCCTTGTAAGGTCAAGACAATGTTCTGGAGCTAGGCAATGATGATGGGAACATAACACCGTGAGTGTACTAAACGTCACTAATGATCAATTTTTTATGTGTATTTTACCAAAAGAAAATCATTTGCCAAAAAAAAAAAAAAAGTCAATAATGTTTCCTATTACTCGAATTACTACATGGACAACTACTACAGTAGGAAACGTACTGGTTCCCCTGCAAGGCAGAAGTGGCCCACGGCTCTCAGGCAGGAGAGGGAAGACTCTGTAGGAGGAGGGAGGGTGTTCAGGACAAGCCTCTGAGACGTGCCCTGAGAGACGGCCAGACCCTTCTGAGGCAAGAACCGGCCAGTAAGACGGGAAAGAGCACAGCAGAGGCGCGCAGGTGAGAAGTCAAGCATGGAGAGTGGAGGTGGGGGCTGCCAGAGGACCAGCAGGGTGGCAGCCGGGGGGGCAGACCTGCGGGAAAGTGGACGTGGAGCCTGAGAAGGATTTTAGGTCTGGTTCTGAGTTTACCAGCTGGGGGATGGGCAAAAATCCTCCTGCTGAGCTTCCTGTAAAGGTAGAATGATGGGCGTTCTACATCATTCCCATCATTGTCTCAAAAAGGTGCTATCGGGATTAAATATGGCACCAAACCTAAAACGCTACACAAACGTAAGGGGTGTGATGCCGTGGAACGCTGGTTCTCAAACTTGGCTGCACAATGGAATTCCCTCAGGAGTCTAAAAAAACCCTGTAACGACCAGGTCTCTGGTGGTAGTGCCCCTGCTAAGCCGGGGGCAAAGTAATGATGTGCTGAAGGCAGGAACACAATAGAAAGCGGATGCCCAGGGTGCAGATGACGAAGAGGCCTGAAACCCTGGGGTGGGAGGGCGGAGCAGTTGTGAAACCTTGAGGTTGTTCACAGGCTGACCCTGGGCTACCACGGCAAGACTAAAGGTATTCATTCTCCTTTTTATGAGGGACGGCAGGTGAGCAATGCACCCCCACGGAGCTTCTAAGAAGGGCCCACATTTTTAACCCCTTCATATTCCCCATACTGGGCCTCGAGCACGCTAGATGATCTCGATTTTGTGTTGTTGTTTTCCACAAAGAAGTGAAATAAATGAAATCACACAGGTCTTGTCAGCACTGTAGCTCTCCGGACAACTCACGTATGTGGAAGAGCTCATTCCCTGAAGTGATTTAATAAGATGAATGGCGTGTCCCCGGCAAGTACACACCATTCTGTTTCTTTTAGAAGACAGCGCGTGGGTTTTGCATTTTTCTTCAGGGGTCTCAGAGGAATGATCCACCACAGCTTTTCGAACAAAGCTACAGACTTTTGGACTTCAAAGCAAAATAAATCCCACAGAGGACACCGATGATGTATCCTGAACAAACACTTCCCACCTTGGACTCCCCGCTCTCCCAGTACAATATCCCGCCACCCGGACCTCCCTGTCTCAGCTTCCACCCCCGAGAATCCCGGAGGACCTGCCACTGCCAGCTTGCATGCATGAACGGGGGCCAGATGCAGGCCAGCCTGAGCCCCTCCCTGGACTCTGACCGGCCACCCTCACTGCCACCCTCGAAGTACTGTGTCACTCAGCACACACTGCATCCGACTGAGTAGGTGGCCTGGACCTCGGGTCTCAGGCCCCGGCTAACAGGAGCAATAAAAGGACTGCGGCCAGTGAAAGGCTGTGTCACAGGCTGCCAGAATGCTCTGCAGGTTAATAACTAACCCTCATAAGCCTTTTACAGTTTACTGGGTCTTTCCTGGATGAAGCCCACGTCCATTTCATGGCCAGGCCACACGGCAGGCAGTGGTTCTCCCCGGGCCCGGCTTTCAGAAGAGGTAGAGGAGTCTCAGCGAGGCAAAGGGGGGCCATGGAGCAGCCAGGAGGGCTGCGTGCAGGCAGCGACTCTTATTACACACTAATTACTGCTCATTTGCCACAGGCGAGCAGTACCTGGCCGCGCGGAGCAGCCGAGAGCGTTCCAACACAGAAGGGAAAGATCCGCCATCCCAGGATGAGGCCCTGGGCCATGAAGCCTCCAAGGGCTCTGTTAGGGGTATAACCCAGTGGTTCCCGCTGCCCTACCATCTGCCCCGTCTCCCTTCTCTCTGAAGAGTTCATTGATTCTTCTCCCTAAATGTCTGCTGGCACCTCTAGCCAGGAGACATGGAAAGGGCTCACTGGGGCCTCCCAGAAAATGGAAAGGAACCCAAATAGGAGTGAGCTAGAGAAAAAAAGAATCCAAGGTCAAGGGAGACATTCAAAACCAAAGTCAAGGAGAGGCGCCTGGGTGGCTCAGTCGGTTAAGCATCCCCCGAGACTCTGGATTTTGGCTTAGGTCATGATCTCAGGGTCACGAAACTGAGCCCTACATCGGGGCTCCAAGCTAGGCATGGAGGCTGCTTAGGATTCTCTCTCTCCCTCTGCCTCTCCCCCCACTCTCTCCTTCTCTCTCTCTCAAAAAAAGAAAAGCCAAGGAGCTAATGAAGAAAGAGGAGTTAGACACAGAAGAAAAAGAAAAGACATTCTTTCATCAAATCTACTGAAAACTTTCCAAAGATGAGGAATTTGGACCTTTTCAAAGAAGCAACATCCGATGAAAAATAGAGGATGCGTGGGCTCACTGGCAGGGCTTGAGCAAGGAGCAGGAATCTTGAATGGATTATTTCAAGCCTCAGTGCTGCTGTGGCCAGCAGGAAGGCTGTTCTCCCACTTGCCTTCAGAGCCCAACTTGCTCTCTGAGATTTTCTGGTTGCCCATTTCTCCCACTCAGTCCCCCTACCTCAGACCTTTCTTTGAGCTTATTTAAAGTTCTCTATGGCACTCTTCACACCAGGTGTCATAACTTGTCTCCACCCAAGATTCTTGAGGGCAAGGAACCTGTCTTATTGTTCTGTGTGCCCGGAGTCAGACGCTTCAAATAAGGCCAGTTCCCTGTACCGAGGGCACCTCAGGGTAAACAAATGTTGAGGATGCCAGCAACAAAATCCCAAAAGTGAGAAACTACTGTAGGACAAATCAGCAAATAAATGACCCCAAAAAGGCAAGGAGAGGGGAAAACTCTAGATTAAGAGCTTTAAATTGTTGGGTAGGGAAAATGGGGAGATGTCGGTCAAAGAACACAAACTTTCAGTTAAAGGATGAACACGTTCTGGGGATCTCATATACAGCAATGGTGACTAGAGTTAATTATAATGTACAATATACTTGAAATTTGCTAAAACAGTGAATCTCAGAAATGTACTAAGATACACACCACTATAACTGGTGAGGCAACAAACATGTTCATTACCTTGATGCATAGTAACAGTTTTTACAATTTATACCTCTATCAAATCACCAAGCTTTACACTCCAAACGTATATGATTTTTATTTGTCAATTATACCTCAATAAGCTAGGGAAAAAATATTTTGAAAAAAATTTTTATAAAGCTTTGGATAAAATATAAACCAAATGCAATGAATGTTTCGTTTGCTGACAAACCAAACAGGAAAATCTGAACATTGACTAAATATCTTCTGATACCAAACATTTTTTTTAGGTTTTTACTAGAATAGTGGATCTATTTATAAAAACATAGCCCTTGTCTTTTAGAGATGTGCACTGAAGTACAAGTTTGAAATTACATGTTTGGAGTTTGTTTTAAAATCACTGGGAAGGACGCCTGGGTGGCTCAGGCGGTTAAGCGTCTGCCTTCGGCTCAGGTCATGATCCCAGGGTCCTGGGATCAAGTCCTGCATCGGGCTCCCTGCTCCGCGGGGAGCCTGCTTCTCCCTCTGCCTCCGTCTCTCTCTCTGTCTCTCATGAATAAATAAATAAAATCTTTAAAAAAATAAAAAAATAAAATAAAATCATTGGGAAAGGGGGCGCCTGGGGGGCTCAGCTGGGTAAGCATCTGCCTTGGCCCAGGTCATGATCCCAGGGTCCTGGGATCAAGCCCCCACATTGGGCTCCCTGCTTAGTGGGGAGTCTGCTTCTCCCTCACCCTTTGCCGCTCGCCCTGCTTGCGCTCTCTGTTAAATAAATAAAATTTTCCAAAAAAAAAATCATCGGGAAGGGACGGGGTGAGGATACAGATGGAGCAAGTGGCTACACTGACAGGTGATGAAGCTTGATGATGGGTATTTGGGGTTCATTATGTTCATTCTGTGGTGCGTACATTGGATTCTCTCTTTTGAATATCCTTAGAAATTTCAATAATAAAAACTGAAAAAAAAAAAGTAGGCAGAATTGAAGTGAAATCTATAGATCCTACAATTCCTCACCAAAAACCACGAGCGGCAACTGACTCCAAAATTCATGCACAGCAAAAGTGAAGTCAAAACATGAATCCCCAGTTAGTAAGGAAAGGCCTGCATGGGAGACTCAGACAGAAGTGTTCTCTCTTGTTCCATGAGGTTACCTGAGAAGAAGGCACATTGGAGACAATCTCATAAAGACTAGCAGGGAAAGAGCTGAACACAACAGGAAAAACAGGACAACTAAAAAACAGGCAAAAATCACAGAATGAAGCCTTCCAGGAGGAAATACGGTTATGGTTCATAAACATGTAGAGACACTCAACCTCATCACCAACTGAAGAGTGAAGACCACAATGAGTTTCCACAAACTTCCACTAGACTGGTAAAATAAAACCAAAAAAGCTGCACAATGCCAAGTGTGGAAGAATGGATTCACAGACGCTTTTATATGCTGCTGGGACTCTGGGAAAACAATTTCGCCTGATCTTACAGGGCCCTGCCCACCGCCCTCCCAGCCAGTCCACTCCTGAGCGCATACCCAGGAGAGAGGCTTGCTTGCATATATGCACCAGGAGACTCATTCCAGGAGGTTCAAAGCAGCATTTTCCCCTAACAGCCCCAAACCGGAAACATGCCAAATGTCCACCAGCAAAGGATAAATTTCAGTAGATTCGTGCAATGGAATACTACAGAGTAACAATATCAATATGGACAAATCTCATGAACACAGTATTGAAAAAATCCACTTATAAAGTTTACAAACACACAAAACTAACAATATATCATTTGGATAAACATACAGATGTGGTAAACCTATAACATAGAAAAGGAAAGAATGAGAGACATCTTTCAGGAGGGCAGAAGGGCGGGAAGTGTGGTCAGGAGGAGCATCGGGGGCTTTAACAGCATTGCTGATGTCTTTGTAGTTTTGACTTGTTTTTAAAGGTTTTATTTACTTATTTGAGAGAGACTGAGAGAGCGAGCACACGAGCAGGGGGAGGAGCAGAGGGAGAGAGGGAGAAGCAGACTCCCCGCTGAGCAAGGGAGGGGGGGCCTCGATCCCAGGACCCTGGGATCATGACCTGAACCGAAGGCAGACGCTTAACCAAGCATCCCGATGTCTTTGTTTTTAAGCTTGGTGGTGGGTACACAGATGTTCATGGTATGATTTTTCTTTAAACTATTCGTGGTACACTCTTTTGTATTTATATTTCCAGTACCAAAAAATTTAAAGACCGCCGACCTGCCCACGTGGAGCAACTCAGACAAAAGTGTAAGGGTTTGAAAACTAAGAGCAGATAACCCGGGAGGATGACCAGCACAAAGCAGAAGAGCCTCAGGGGAGAGGTGCCAGATGCCAAGAATAAAACCACGAGGGGAGGGCTGGGGACATCCGGGCCTCTGATGGCAGTACCACTAATGAACAGGCAGGACTGAGGCAGGAAGGCCCGGACCTGCACAAAAATCCGTAAGGAAATGCGCGGTATGCATGCACTGGACTAGTACTCAGCCTGAAAAAGGACGGGCATTCTGATGCACACTACACTATGGATGAACCCTGAAGATACTATGCCGTGAGAGGAGTCAGACACAAAAGGATAAATACTGCACGATTCCACTTATATAAGACAATTGGAGTAGTCAAATCTGTAGAGACAGGAAGTAGAAGGGTGGTTGCCAGGGGCTGCGGGGAGGGGGGATGGAGAATCACTGTTTAATGGGTACAGAGTTTCAGCGTGGAAAGGTGAAAACAATCTGGAGACAGATGGTGGTGATAGCCACACAGCTATGTGAATGCATTCCATGCCACTGAGCTGTATACCTAAAAATGGTTAAAATGATACATTTTATGTTACTGACACTTTATCACAATTAAAAACACAAACCGTAATTCAAAGTGGTTGCAGCTGAGCAAGCCTGGCGGTAGGCTAAAGGAGAAGCACTATCACGCCTACCTCAACCTCCCTGCTCAGAGATCAGATACGACACAGACGACAACAAAATCGAAACGAAACAGGTGTGGAGGCCACACGACAGGGCTGAGGGATGCCAGCCCTGCAGGCCCCTGCGGAACCAGGCGGTCCATGTCCCCCCAGCTGGGCTGGCAGCAGGAACAGTCCTACTTTTGCGACCGAGCTCCGTGCTGGGAAACAAGGAAGCTCCAGATGACCCCACAGATGGCACAGGACCCTGGGGATCACATCTTCCAGTCCTTAGCTTCAACAAGGAAATGCTGGGCACTCAGCCAGCTATGACTTTAGGGAAAAGAACCGGAGACATGAGAGACAGAACGAGTGGCAAAGAGGTTCAGGAATGACAGGGGGTGTTACTGCATGAAATTCTGACCTGTCAAATCACAAAAGAGTTCCCAGGAGCACACATTTCAAACAGGGAGGCTGAGTGTGCCCAACATGGGCTGGAGGAAGAGCACTGGAAAATGAGTCAGAAAACCTAGATTCAATTGTGACCCTACCACACTTATTATCTGAGTGGCCCAAGGCCACAAGCTCCCTGAGACCACGTGTAAATAGGGTAATAATACCTTCCCGCACGGGAGCAACTGGAGGAAGTGACACCGATTCTGCAAGCCTGGGGGTAGGGCTGCCCAAAAGAGAAGAGACCAGGTGCTTTGCATATCAACCGCCAACCCAAGACAGGTACAGACAGGTATTACTCACGTCAAGCACATGCACACACACACAGAGATTGCAGGGTGAATTTAATCTAGAATAATCAGAGGAAAGGACACCAAACGGATGAGGGGTTTGTCACGAAGGCTTGGATGGGAGAAAAAAAAAAACTCTACACCATGTTTATGCACGTGTATACGAAAGTACAAAGACTGAAGGGAGCCAGTTGCTATGCAGCAGGATGGGAATATGTAAAATGCTTTTCTGTGTGAGAAGTTTAGTGTTGTACTATTAAGCACTTTTTTAAAATGTAGCCTACTTCTGACCTCAGTGTTGAAAAATTATGGCCATCAAACCAGAATGCACTCTGGGCGAAACTGTATTCAGTGAGTGTGACTGAAAGATGTAACTCTGGGGGCACCTGGCTGGCTCAGTCGGAAGAGTGTGCGACTCTTGATCTCTGAGTCGTGAGTTTAAGCTCCACATTGGGGGTAGAGATTACTTAAATAAATAAATATTTTAAAAAATAAAATAAAGATGTAAGTCTGATTTCTGGAAATCCCAACTGGCTTGCAAAGGAGGCTCAGAGGTCCCCATCCACCTCAGGACCCTGTGACAGTCTCAGAACCCGCTCCCCCCGCCCCCACCAATGCCCAGTCCTGCTGTCAGAGAGACTTCCCAGACCACAAATCTCTCCTGACAGTCTGAGCTTATACCTGGAGTCTACCTTTACTAGCTATATGACATGGGCAAGTGTTTTAACCTGTCTGCTAAGCCCCGATTCTCCCCTCTACAAGTCAGGGTTAATAGCAATAACACCATCAAAGTTTTTGTGAGAATTCAACCAGCCAATCCCTTAAGGACTCAGCACAGACCAGGCACACAGCAAATGCTCAGCAAGCGTCAGCTCTGATTAGCTCAAGGCACACACCTGTGCTTTAAAGGTTCATCGATCGCTTCTTCAAGATTTAGGGACACAGCCAGAGCTCATAATCCTCCTCTACTCCGAGAAGCCCAGAGCCCAGGAAATAGGGTTTTCTGGCTCTGACCTCCATGCATTTGCACCTGCTGTTTCCTCTGCCCCGACACCTTCTGACCAAATCTACAGCTGAACTCCTGTGCATCCTCTGGGACAACCTGATGTCACTTTGGGCATCAAACCATCGCCAACTCCACCCCACAGTTCAGCTGCTCTCCCTCGGCACGCCTTCATGTGGAGCTACAAGTTACGTATTTACCGGTTTTCCCCTTTGAGATTACAATGATCTCATCCCTCGTGGAGCCCTCTCCAACACTCAATGCGGTGTAAGTGCTCAATAAGCCCTTGCTGACTGAAGACAACACACTACGGGTAAACAAAAACATTTTGGAAAACAATTAATAATAAATCAGATTTAAAATCAAGCAGGACTAGTGAGATAAATCCAGCTCTAGAGAGAAGCCCAAGAGGCTGCAGAAGGAGACTGAGGGGATTAGGGCAGAAGGGGCACACCTGGGAGGCTGCAAGGCTCCCACCCATCTCTGCCAGAGCATGTGCCTCCCTGGCAGGTGAGGGAGCAGCGACCACCCCAAGGCAGGTGTTCAGAACACAAGCCCCCAGATGTGAGAGAATTCTGTGGTCACATCAGCAGGGCCTTAAACCTGCCAGAAAGCAGAGATGATGGTGGGGAGAGGCTCTAAGGATGGGGAGCTTTGCTTCTCACTCGGGCAGGGGCACTGTAGGTGGACAGCTCAGATGGCAACCAGCACCGGGGGCTCCCACCCCAGCCAAGGGTCCCTGGGAAGGTAAGGGGAGTGGCCAAGGGCCTCCACCCCCAAGAGACACAAACTCAAGGTCTGTGATCCCTATTCAACTGTGCTGAAGGGGTTGGAGAGACTTTCAATCAACCCATGCAAATTCATCATTTTGAGTACATATTTATAACTAAATACAAAAAGAAAAAACTGCAAATGGATATACATCACAATCTTAACAGTGGTTATCTCTGATGAAATTTTAGATGTTTCCACTTCTCTGGCTTCTCTATATTCATTTTCTGGTCTTTCTGCTTTAAGCATGTTCTAATACAAAATGAAAGTAGGGGCCGAAGGCACATACCAACCTGAAAAAAAAAAAAAAAACCAGCAAGATCAATCAGCGGTGGACCCTGCCTGCAGGCACCTGCCATGGACCAGAGAAGGAAACCTGGGGGCCCACAGAACCAGGTGCCTGCTGAAGGGAACACTCCAGGCAGAGTGGAGGCAGGAGTGGAGGCCAAGTGGAGGCAGAGTGGAAGAGGCTGGGTGCAGGGCCTCAGGCAGGGGACAAGGATGAACACCTCTTTTGAGGACAAATTGTGGGTGGAGAATTTCTGTGGTTACTGAGTGGATTTTTTTTTTCCTAAGTCCCTATGCAAGAATTTAAGGGAAAGTACCGCCCCCCCCCCCAACACACACACACATACGCTGACCTTTTGCTATTTCAAAATTAAACAGACCTGTGCCTTCATCCCCAGCGGTGCACTAGGGACAGAATTCAATGAGATTATGCACGTGAAAGTGCTTAGCAAGTTAATATTTGTTCGGTCCTGGACCAGTGTAGGGTCATGTTACTAGCACGGGAAACGCTGACAGACACCCCCCTCCCCCATATTAACACTGACAATCCAGCAAGTGTGAAACCACAGTGTGATAGAGGTCACGCCTGTATCCCATTTGGGAAGGATGTTCACCATTCACCCCTCTTCCTCCCCAACTCCCCCTGCTCCTACTAGCCTTCCTTTAAAACAAGCTATTTTTTTTTAAAGATTTTATTTATTTATTTGACAGAGAGAGAGAGAGAGAGCGAGCACAAGTAGGCAGAGCAGCAGCCAGAGGGAGAGGGAGAAGCAGGCTTCCCGCTGAGCAGGGAGCCCAGGGTCCTGGGATCATGACCTGAGCTGAAGGCAGACGCTTAACAACTGAGCCACCCAGGCGCCCCAAAACAAAGCTATTTTTAAAAAATACACAAACTCACGACCCAGGTAGGGGTCCGAGGTTCCCCACGGCGTCACTCACGGGCTGGGATTGGGTGGAAGTGGGGTCAGCACTGGAGGGCCACCTTGAGCCAATACCTTCCCTCAGGGGCAGGAAAAAGCCAGCCACCCAGAGGCCCAGGAGGAGGCAACGTGTCCACGGAAGTCAGACCCTTGGGAGAGGGTGGAAATGAGGAGCTGCCTTCCCCTGTTTCCTGGGGTGTCTTCTATGGTCCCCCATTCCTGCCTACAGCAGCTTTTAACGCCCAGCATGGTGGCCCTCTGCTCGCAGTGCCACAGCCGGTGCTTTTCCTAGGGTGTGAAGGGACCCCGTTCACCAGAATCACCCGGGATACTTGCTAGGAGGCCAGCTTCCTGAACCACTCCATCAGAAATTCTGGGGGGAGACCCGGGGAATTTTAACTGGAGAGCAAAAAAAAAAAAAAAAAGTCCCAGACGCACTCTGTGGAGTACACTGAGGTTAGAGAGCCATTTTGCTGGAGTTTCCCATTGTTCGGGAAAATGTGTCCTACTACCAATGCCCAGGAACATATCCCATCCCCTTTCCACCATCCTGTGTCAGGCCTAGAGGGGCGGTCTTTCTACCACTGATCCTACACTCACCTCCAAAGGCTAGGCCCTCGGGGTTCCTAGAGTAACCCATTCCAACTCTTCACTCAGTGATTAAAGCGAAGTCACTCTCCATGCACAGGCCTCAGTTTCCCGTATACACAAAGGATGGGGTATGTGCTGTCTAGGGTCCCTTTCAACTCAAAAACAGGGCATATGATCTTTATGTTCTATCATGTGCGTTCCTCTGTATCAGAGATTCTAGTTCTAAAACTCTAAGAACTTGCATTTGAGGCGGGGGGTTGGGGGTGGGGGTATCCTTTCCTCACCTAAAGTGAAACAGGGTGCCTGGGTTAAGGCTCTGCCTTCCGCTGACGTCACGATGTCAAGTCCTGGGATTGGCCCCATATCCAGCTCCCTGCTCAGCGAGGAGTCTGCATCTCCCTCTGCCCGCCTCCCCCGTGTTCACTCTCTTTCTCTCAAATAAATAAATAAATAAATAAAATCTAAAAAAAAAAATAATAATGAAGTGAAACTTTCAAAAAGCATGTCTCATACCCCATACAACTTCCGATTTCCACAAAAAGAGATGTTTGGCCTTCCTGCCACAGCTTTTTTTTTTTTTTTTTAATTTGTTTTTAACATCCATTACTAGACATGCTTCCAAACCCTCTCTGTAGGCCAGAGAGGAGGTGTGAGAAGTGGGTACGATTACAACCTCCTAGCAACCCTTCAGTGGCCTGCCGCGTACTGAAACTTTGTAGACCGCTGGTCACATAATCCTCCCAACAAATGCTCCCATTTGAAAGACCAGAAGATCGATGCGCAGAGAGCCTGAGCCGCTCAAGGCTGCACAGCCAGCCTGCAAGACTCAGGCACGGCCCTTCCGAAGCTCTCCCTGCTTGCAGGGCGGCGCAGTGAGTCCACGCGGAGTTCCAGAGCCGGTGGAAGCGACTGCACCGATGGCACTACTCCAGGCCCACGGGCCGTGCCCTCCAAGGCCTGGCGGCAGCGCCACCCAGCCAGGCACACACACACGCCCTCCCAGCTTTCCGCATGAGCTGCTGGAAGACTGTGCACGCAGGGGAGGGGGAGACGGGGCTGAGCAACAGCCACACGAGCAAAAGCGATGCCAGGGATTTAGTCAACAGAGAGCTAATATGAGTCAACAGCGGGTGCCGCTGCCAAGCACACTAATGGGATCTTCAGCGGCATTAATAGAAGGAAAGTGTCTCGGGTCGGCCGAGCGAGTCCCGCCCCGCCCGGATCGGAGCGCACCTGAGGGCTGGGCAGGGCCGGGCTGCTCTCAGGAGAGCCAGGCAGCAGCTTCCAAAGCAAGGCCAGGTTTCCCGACGAGGAGTGGCTCCCCGTGCCTCTCCGGTCTGTAGGGTGAGCCAGGGATCCCCCTGGAAGCCGGGTTTGTACAGCAAGTCCACCGTGGGCTGCATGGTATAGAGGGATTTTTGAAAAGACCCTTTTGTTCCCTTTCTATCGAAGGTTGAGGAACCACGGCAAAGGTTACAGACAGGCAGGCATGCTAGGGGAGGCAGCCCGCCAGCAGACGAGGGGGCGCCAGGCCCTGTCAGAGGGCTGCTGAAGACCATTACAGGTGCTTCTTCCTTTATTATGTATATAAAACCACGGGCCACGGCTTAGCCCAGGAGTGGACTTGACACAGTAAGTATTCTAAAAATGCACAAGCAACATGGATTTGAGATCCTACCACCTCAAGTGTCAAAGTCTCCAGGAAGCGCCCAGAACCCGCCCATCCACCGGCACCCTGTCTGGGTGAGCCCCCCTCACATTGCTTAGAATAAAACGCCGTGTTTCTACCTGTGCTTCCCAGGAGCCTCCGGGCCACCCCTCGTTCACCTTTGCGTGCACAGCACGGGGCGTGGCACACACGAGACGCCCAATAAATGCTGACCGCGGACAGAGGCGCCCCGGCACGGTCACACCGAAGGTGCTGCTGTGGCCTGGTCCATTTCCGAACCTGTGATCTGAAACCAGAGCCGGGCTAATCAAATGGCTTAGGGCAATGCATCACCACTGTGCGTATGCAGAGCAGAGGAATTGTTGAAGCTAACACCACCAGAGGGTTTTAATTACAAAGGAGCCATAGTTAGCCCGGCAAGTGCACGGGGTGCCCGTGGAAGTGACAGGGGACAGAAAATCCAGCTTAGGGGTATGGCAGCCAAAGGTAAATCCTACCTGTGTGACAGGCAGCAATGCAACACCAGAGCCCAGGAAGAGGTAAAAATCCAGGAGAGCAGAAGAGGGGAACCAAGACAAGTGGGGCTAACTGCCCAACAGGATAGCATAAAAAGTGAGCCAGGGGAAAGGCGCCTTCGGAAGGAGCGTGCATGCTACAAATTCACTGGGAGCTGGCTGCCTCGCGCTAACCTCGTACTCAGAGAATTAATTACAGGAACTAAAACTCTGATCTGGGAAGACTAGCACAGGAGTCTGTGTGATGCAGCTCTGATAGCTAATAAATCTTTAAATCGATGAGCCGTGCTCACTGGTGATTTTTCTTGATCATTCCTCCCTGAGGGCTCACATGACAAAAGCCTGCATTTTGTCTTTGGACAGGGTGGATATACATATGCGTGTGTCTGTATAAATAGAATTTGGGGTTCGCTCTATCACATCTTAAAGCATCAAGAAATCTGCCATCATTAAGAAAACGCAGCGGGGGAAAAACACCCAGGGAAATCTTTTGTCAAGCAACCTTTTGTATCGAGGAGAAACCTTTCCCAATGTAAAATATCCCCTCCCCCACGCTCAGTGAGGGCTCCACCAGCCAGGAGAAGTCAGCATTCCGGCCCCATCCCAACCCGTCCGTTGGTGTACCTGTCTGGGTTTATCACGCATGCACTTGACTCAGTTTGCATTTTTCATCTGAGAAACACCACTTAAGCCTGTCGCACAAACCTGACAGAAGCAACACATTTTATAAACGAATCATCCCTGGGGAACAGACAAAAAAATCCTCAAGGAGCACCATCAAAGTTCTCAGGGAGAGCATTCCTCTCCCTGATCCGAGATGCAAAATACGCCACATCCTCTCCACACACCAGCTGCCCACCTCTCCAATCCTCCTGGCTCTTGGGGCCTCCCCTCCCAGCTGAAGAGGAGCTGGAGAGCCTCAGTCGTGGGGAGGAGTAACATTTTAATGCTATTTTAAAGACAACAGCTCTAAGCACAGGAACGTTGGCTCCTTTTCCGTGAATAAAAAGGCCCCACAAGGGTATTATCATAACAAAATGATACTCTATGGAGAGCACTAGGAGGCACAAAAATAAAATTGCCATAAATTGAAACTGTCTCAAAATTAAACCTAAGGCAGCATTAAAGTCCAGGCCAAGCAGGCTCTGATTTTCCCATTTAAAAGCCTTACAGGTTCCTAGTTCCCTCGCCAAGTCTAAAGAATTTCCCCCACCCGGGAAGGCCTACATGTTTCCTTTGGAAGTCTGGCTATGTTCTTTTTTTTTTCGCGTGAAACCCTCGGAATGATCTGTGACATTCATCTAAAAGCTTGATCGGCGCTGTGTCCTCAGTCACACCCAAAGATTCCCAAAGGCACCGTCTGCCGCAGCGCCGGGTGCCCAGTAGGCGCCCATTAATGTGCGGATTTGATTTGATCACATCTGGCCCCTTCGGGCTAGAAAGCTGGACGCCCTGGCGGGGACAACAGCGCCAGCCTAGCTCACTGCTGGAGGGGGGCGGGGTGCAACCACCTGTGGGCGGGTGGCCCCGCAGCCGGCGCCGCCGCCCGGGGGTCCCTTGGCCGCCGCATGCATGTTGCCCCGGGTTGGGGGCGGGGAGGGGGGAGTCCGGCTCACTAGGCCCAGTGGGCGCCCCAGGGCCGACTCCCAGCGCCCCAGCAAAGGTCTCTCCCGGTGCAAAGTTGGCCAGGTCCAAGAGAGTCGATTCTAGAGTTAGCTCCCAAGTCACCCAAACCCTTGGGAGGCTGAGGGCTGTAGGGGCTCTTTGGGATGAGAATGGGGCGGGGGCGGGGGCGGGCATCGAGGAGGTCGGGAGAGAAATGGTCCCCAGATTTCCTCCCAAACTTGGGGCACCTGCTGGGCAGCAGGCGAGGGGGCTTCTCCTCCCCGCCATCTCGACAAGGCCTGGTGGCGACTTTGTGGGGGCAAGTAAGCCACCCTGGGGGCAGCCCCGCATTGCTTTGAGATTTTCTAACCAATATCCCAGCACCAAGAAGGCCCCCGCTGGAACCTGGGGGGCGGAAGGGGAACACCGGTCACTCGCGCCAGGGGCGGGGACTCGGGAAGAGGGGACTGGGTGAGCGGGGGAGGGAGTAAGGCCCGAAGGACGAGGTGGCAGCCCGAGAAGGCGCGACCCAGCAGCGCAATGTCCCAAGAAGGGGGGCACGGGGCCACAGAAGGGGTTCCAGAAGAGACTGGGACGGAGTGGCCCGAGAGGGAACCAGGGATAGGGAGTGCTCGCAGCAGAAGGAAGAAGGGATCCCCGGAGAGGTTCAAGAGGGGCGCCCAGAGAGGAACACTGGGGGAGGGGAGCTGTCCCAAGGGGTGCCAGTGCCACGGACCGGCCCCGTCACTCACCGGCAGGTCCACGCTCACTTCGGTCCCGTCGAGCAGGAAGACGCGGCAGGACAGGGTGGCCTTGGCAGCGCCGGCGGCGGCGATGTGCACGGCCGCGCCGCCCGTGAGCAGGGGCCCGCCGCCGGCCGGGAACACGCTGCCCCCCGGCGCGGCGGGCAGCGCAGAGGCGGCGGCGGCGGCGGCGGCTGGGCCCCCCCGCGGCGCCCCGTCGCGCTCGTCCCCCAGCCCGGCGGCCCCGCGCCCCGCCGCGCCCCGCGCGTAGCGCTGCATGGAGCGGCGGCCAAAGGTCCGGCGCAGGAACCGCAGCATCCTGGCTGGGGGCGCCCCCTGCCTCCGCCCCCTGCGCCGCCGCCGCCGCCGCCGCTGCGCCTCCGCCCGGGAGCGCCCCGCGACGCCGTCAGTGCCCGCGGCCGCCTGCGCCGCCTCCTAACGCCTGCGGCCCGCGGCTCGCTCCCGCCGAGGCCGAGGCCGAGGCCGCGCTCCGGCTGCCTGCGGGGCGCGCCGGCCCGGCCAGCGCCGGCCGCGAGCGGCCGCGGGCGGGAGGGCGCGCTCGGGGCGGCCCCGGGGCCGTCCCGCCGCCGCCGCCGCCGCCGCGCGCTCTCCCGGGCGGGCGGCCTGAGCTTGCGGCTGAGGGGCCGCTCCCGACGGCCGGCCGCGGGCGGCCCCGGAGCTGCGGGGGGGCGCGGGCTGCGGGCTGCTCCCGCGCCGCGCGCCGGCCGAGAGCCAGCCGAGCAGGGCGCCTGCGTGTTCCCGGCGCGCTCGCTCCCACTCGCCGCGCCGCGCCCGGGGCCGGAGGAGGCCCCGCCGAGCGCCGGCTCCCGAGGCGCTTTTCCTGCGCCCGCAGCCCCCGCCTCCCACCTGGGAGGCTGCACCTCCAGCCGCCGCCACCGCCGCCGGGACTGCAGCACGCCCTCCTCCCTCGGGGCTGCGCCGGGTAATTGCAAACCGAGGCTGTGCTGCCCCCTGCCGGCCCGAGCGCCCCCTGTTGCTGTAGGTGTGCTCACGTGTGTACACGTAGGTGAGCACACACGTGTTTCCGGCGCCCCGAGCCCCGAGCCCTGCAGCCGCCCCAGAGTCTCCGCCTGCCTAGTGAGGAAAGCGGGGCTGCCTGCCCTGCGGGAAGCCTTGTCCCGGAGGCCAGAGAGGGAGGGAGAGAATAGGGTTCAGTGAAGGCCCTACTGGGCCCTCAGTTTCCCCTTTTGGAAAAGGAGAGAGGAGCACTAGATGATCAACAACGTCCCTGCTAAATTAGGTTCTGTCCGTTTAAGATCTCAGAGCTGGAAGGGCCCTTTTAGCCATTCCAGTCCAATGGACTCGTTCCAAACACAGAAATTGAGGTCGGGCAAGGAGGGGGGAGTACTTTTCCAACCTACTCCACAGGGGACAAAAACAAGTAACACCTTTCCTCAAGAAGCGTGTGTCCAATATTGAGGCAGAGGGCTGCACAAATAACTAGCCATAATTGGAAAGTCTGGTAAAGGTCGGAGGCAGAGAGAAGTGCTTATAAACAATGCCCCTCAGGTATAGGAGTTCAAGCCCTGCTTCAGGAAGAAGTGGGTCGTGCAGTGTTGCTGGAAGGAATGTTGGGGAAGACCAGGTTGAAAGGAGGGCAGGCCTCTCCAGAACAATAACACTGCTTTGTGTGTGTGTGTGTGTGTGTGTGTGTGCGCGCGCACGCGCGCCCCTGGCACTGTGCTCAGTAAGCCCTTTGCATTCATCATCCCGCTTAATCCTCGGAATAACCTGGTTCTACAGCCGGTCTTAGCCCCATTGTACAGAGGAGGGAATTGAAGCTTAGAGCACTTAAGAGACTTGCTCCAGATTTCACGGTTAACAGAGGCTCATTTGCAGGGCTTCAGAGCTCCTAACCACGGCCAGGTGGAGGCATATGGCAGGACTGGCAAACAATGAAGGTTCCCGAGAGGCCTGGAAGGAGGCAGTGGCACAGCAGAAGGGACAGAGAAAGAGGGAGGGATGAATTCAGGCGGCGTTCCAGACATAGACATTGATTGAGGATCAGGTGCTGTCTTAGGTGATTTCATGGCTATTTTCATTAATCCTCACTCCAACCCTTCCAGGTAGTTCTGTTTATCCCGGTTGACTTAGGTGGAGTTTGGGGCTTAGAGGAGTAATATCCTTGCCTGAGGGCTCAGAGCTGCTGGCCGGCAGCTGCCAGGCCTTGACTTGTTGGGTAGTGTTCTCTGTACACTCTCCAGGGCTCTACCACGTGACACTGTCCTATGAGGGGGCATCTGCAATCAGCCTTCAGGTACCCACTCTGCTCCCCTTCCCCCAAGACTCCACTTAATAGAATACCGTTAGCAAGTGGGTGTTCAGAGGTAGCCCAGTCGGCTTACTGGTTTCCAAGGACAGCTCATTTCCTACTGGATAGCCCAGAAGTACTACAGCAGTACAGAGATGTCCACATCCAGAGCCCCTTTGCAGATACGATTAAATGAAGGAGTTTGAGGTGGGGAGATGATCCTGGATGATCTGGGTGGGCCCAGTCTAATCCCAAGGGTCCTTATAAAAGGGAGGCAGGAGGGTCAGAGTCGGAGAGAGTGATGTGGCATTGGCAGCAGAAGTCAAAGTGATGGGTCCAGGGGCCAAGGAATGCAGGCAGCTGCTAGAAGCTGGAAAAGGTAAGGACCAGCTAATCTCCTAGATATTCCAGAAGGAATGCAGCCTTTGAATTTAGCTTATAAAAATCCATCTCAAACTCTGACTTCCTGAATTGTACAATAGTATATTTGTATTGTTTCAAGCCACTAAGTTTGTGATAATTTATTTCAGCTGTGATAGGAAACAAATACAAAGGCAGTATTAAATCCTATCAGTCTGGTGCATTACAGTTTTCAAAACCACCCCTCCATAGGGAGCATCATTCAGTTTGTGATTATTCGCTATCATTGTCTCCTGCTAGACACCAATCTCTGGAAGGGCAGGGCTTTTTCATATTCATCATTATAGTCCCACCTAGCACTTAGATTGCTGTCTGGTAAGTAGTCGGTGCTCAAAAAAACAAAACAAACAAAAAAAACCCCACTTGCTGAATGAATTCAGGATCTCATTTCATTTTCCTATGGCCCTATGGGGTAGGAATTGCTCTTGCCTTTTAGAGATGGGGAAGATGAACACTGGAGTACAGCCTGAGCTCCCACTCCTGTCTCCTGACTGCAGATCCCACGTGCTAACCTGCTACTGACAGCCGCATCATCAAGAATCCCATGGGGCTACCACGTGGCTTTAGGGTTACCTCCACCTCCTCTGTCTCCGGTGCTGTCACCTACTGGATCTCATTCAGTCCTCATCACTAGAGTGGTTCAAGCACTCTTTTCTCTACCACACAGAGCAGAAACAGAGCTCAGGCCTTCCTTTGATTAAATTTCTTTTTTTTTTTTTTAAAGATTTTATTTATTTGACAGAGAGAGCACAAGCAGAGGGAGAGAGAGGGAGAAGCAGGCTCTGTGCTAAGCAAGGAGCCTGATGTGGGACTCGATCCCAGGACCCTGGGATCATTACCTGGACTGAAGGCAGACGCTTAACCGACTGAGCCACCCAGGCGTCCCCCTTTGATTAAATTTCATGTCACTCAAGTTTCAACCTGAGAATTTCAACATATGATGAGCCAGTTTGCATAGTTTGCATTTTGTCTGCTCATAGTGCTATGTATTTCAAAATAGTGATTGCTCTTTCTTCATCTTTGCCTTTTGGACCTAGAAGTCTTGTTATCTGAGGTTTATAACCAGCCCTTCAAAAATGTTAATTGCCCTTTCTCGGCCCTCCTCTGTGCTCAGCGTGAACAGGCCAGAACTGCACATGTATCCTGTTTGCCAACGTATCACTCTTTAAGGAGCCTTCTGTCCTCAAACCATTATGCAGAAGCCCCAGTGTTTTACCTTGCATTTCTTTCTAGAACCATCTCGAGCTGAAGTTCCCAAGAAACAGTCTACGCTAAATGCCAGGTCCTTTTCTTGGTCATCACAGTAGCTTGACTTCCTCAGTTTCCTGGGCAGTATTTGGAGTTTGGTCCCTAGAGTCATCTCCTTGCCTTGTCCTCATTAAAGCTCAACTCCCACTTCTTCACCCACCTCCTCAGGTCCACGAGAACTCCCGCCACAGTCCTTGCCATCACTACTCCAGGTGCTCCGCGTCATCCGCAAACCTTGGAGAGTTCCTCATGCACTCCCTTCCTCCAGAGTAGTTTTACATGTTAATTAAACAGCCCTGAGCCCTGTCTCTAAGGAACTCCTTTCACAAATGTGCCATTTATCCCTATCCTTTGTTTCCTGGCTCCTTTCCTAGACTCAATAAAATTGTGCCCTCATTCCGTCAGACTCCTTTCTTCATAGAACAAGATTACACTTCAGTATATGTTCTTATTGGCTCTCTTGTAAAGTTTTCCCTCCACAGGCACTTACTGAGACCTTACTATGTACCACAAAGCCTTCCCTACCCTTTCTAGTGTTTGATAAATGTCGGCTTCATCTTTCTGGTATCGTTCCACAATAATGATAGCTAGCATTAATTACAGACTGTGTAGTGGGCAACTGCTGTGGTTTCTGCCAGCCTCCACTTGGCTTGTTTGGGTTACTTTGCAAACTACTTTACCTGCACTCAGAGGCCTGGTGGTCTAGGTCAAACTGACCCCATCCCTTGGCTCAGGTTTGGTGCCTGATCAGGCCTGGCTAATCAGAGCACCGCATTTCCCAGAGGCCTGTTACTGGCTCAAGAATAGGCAGTAACCCAAGTCAGGCCAATGGAGGTCAGTCCAGGACCTCTTGTTGAGATTATTGGGAACCAGCAGTGTTATGCCTGGGGACCTGCTTGCTGTGGGCCCACCTTGACACCACATGGGGAAAGCCTGAGGATGATAACAATGCAAGGAGAAGCAGAGCCAAGAGATGGAGAGACATCAATTTCTTTTTTTTTTTTTTAAGATTTTATTTATTTATTTGACAGAGAGATAGAGAGAAAGCACAAGTAGGCAGAGAGGCAGGCAGAGGGAGAGGGAGAAGCAGACTCCCCACTGAGCAGGGAGCCTGACGTGGGACCTGAGCTGAAGGCAGCCACTTAACTGACTGAGCCACCCAGGCGCCCCATGAGAGACATCAATTTCTGATGTCTATTTGATTTTGGCTACCTGGATCCAGCCATGCCTGAATCTACCCTCTGGAATTTACAATTTAAGGAGTGACTCAGATTAGACTGATGATTTTCCAGGTCCCAGATCTTTCCTCTGCTTCATTTGATCTCTTTCCAATGCATAAGCATTGTTTTTGAATAGACACTTACTTTATTCATTCTTTAAAGAACTCATCTTCAAGCAAATGACTAGCAAGGCGATACTCATCACTGAATAGTACAGAAATAAGTGGAGAGTTAACAAATCATCTAAATTTTTAGATATAGAAATGGCAATGACAAAAGGACTCGGTGACTACAACTGAGTCCCAAATTCATATTTTTAGCCAATCCTTTCCCCCTGCTCCAGATCATATTTCTGACTTCCTCCTCAATGTTGAATCCCTAGATCTCCATTCCAAATGTCTACTATCCAGGCCTCTGTCTAGGCTCAAAAGATCAACATCTGGAGAGAAAAAAGAGTGTTCCCCACTTCCCTGATGCCAGCCCTAGCATGGGTTTCCTTTCTGAGGACCTGTTTTGTCCCTAGAGGATATGCATCCTGCTTTGGGAAAACACGGGTGGCCCTGATGTGATATAGCCCTAACGTTCTGATTGCAGATGCACACAGAGAGCAGAAAGGGGGCATTTTTATAGAGCTTGCCCACTCTGCTGCCTTCCTGTCTACATCCCCAATGTTACTGCTCTTTCTGGACATTCCTGAGGAGTTTGTCTTTCTCTTACTCTCTTAGCCAGCTGCTTACTGTTGATTCTTTTCTATCCAGTGCTTTAAAATCAGTGCTGTCCAATAGAACTTTCTACAGTGAAACATTCTTTTCTTTTTTTTTTTTTTTTAGATTTTATTTATTTATTTGAGAGAGAGAGAGCACAAGTAGGAGGAGCCGCAGAGAGAAGGAGAAGCAGGCTCCCCGCTGAGCAGGGAGCTCGACTCAGGGCTCTATCCCAGGACTCCGAGGACCAGGACCTGAGTCAAAGGCAGACATTTAACCGACTGAGCCACCCAGGTGCCCCTACAGTGATACATTCTATATTTGTGCTAATATGACAGCCACTAACCACATGTAACTATCGAGTACTTGCAAGGTAGCTAGTGCAACTAAGTAACTAAATATTTCATTTAGTTGCACTTAAATTTAAATAGCTCTTCGTGGTCACCATAGCAGACAGTGCAGGACCAGACATCACCCCTACCCATCACCAGCAGCTGGGTTCATCTGCCTAATCTCTGCTCCTCTCCTGCCAGGAGAGTCTAGTTTGATACTGTGACCCCTTTTGCTCTGTCCTAGACTGCTGGCGTTAGCCTTCCCATGCCCAGCCAAGTCACCAGATGATAGCTCTGATCCTCTTTGCCATCAAGTAAAAAACAAAACAAAACAAACAAAACCCATCTTCTGTCAAGTCGGTCAAAACCAAGGTAAATTGTGCTTTTGCGGAAAAGCCCTTGGCAGCTGGGCTGGTGGAGGAGGCGACGGTGCTTTTGAAGTCCTGCTACAGCTCAGAGCGCAGTGTGGACACAGTGTGGAAGCAGTAGTCTAGTAAGCGAGGCTTCCGTGACTCACCTGGGTTAACACCGTACAACCGAGGAACCACAGACACCAAAGGAACCCTCCCCATCACCTCCTTCTCTGTGGTCGGCTTCAAGTCCTAGTTCAAGCCAAGGAAAGCGAGAATTTGCGGAAAGAGAAGGAAGTGGGTAGGGTCAGATGCAAGGCAGGGAAGGCTTAAGAGGAATGAGGTCGGGGGGTGGGGGGTTTCTGAAGTGGGCTAGCTGGGGACAGCTGTGGCCTTGGTGACCTTGAGGGCAGTGCCGACGTGGAAGCAGTGAATGGATTAGATGGTTTAAGAGAAAATGCGAGCAGGGACGTGGAGATGGTAGATCCAGACCACTCGTTTTTAAAAGTTTAGCATTGAAGGAGACAGCGAATGTCAAAGAACAAACATGGGACTTCTGCTGGAGTCTTGCCCCAGACTCACTTTTCTCATCTGTAAAAGGGGCAAGTACAACCCATACTACCAACCTCAAAGAGCATCTGCGGGGGAAGGAGTAAATGGCATTTTGTGAAGCTGAGCAGAGAGGAGCTGGGAGGAGCTGAAAAGTGACAAGTCCTTCTCTGAGGCACCCTGCTTTTCCTTCCCCAGGGAATCATAGAAAGCATACTATTTCTCTGTGCTGCGCAGGGGTTTTATGGTTTATTAAGGCTGTCACAGACATGACCGCATTTAATGACTCTGCATGACAATCCCGGTTCATAGCTGAAGAAACAGGGGCACAGAGACGTTGTGGGACGTGCCTGAGGCCACAGAGCTGGTGAGGCAGCTCGCCAGGACTGGAAGCCCTGGATCCCTCGGCTATCTGGCCTGGCCCTCTCCAAACTGCAGCCCGCCCTTGCCCGTAGCCATGGCAGCTCCCGCCCTCCCTGACTCACTGGGAGGGGACCCTGTGCTTCTGCAGTCCCCAGAGCCAGTTTCTGACCCCCGAGACTCCGCCCTCTTTTTCCTCCCCTCGTCCCCTCCCTCCCTTCTCCCTTTTGATGAAGCTATGAGACATAAAGGCAGGGATTTGGATGACATTAAGATGGAAGCCACTGCAGGCCTGCCCTGCCCTGCCACTCCCCGGAGCCTGGGCGATTCCCAGGGGAAACAGGCAGCGAGGGCATTGGTGGTGGAGACAAGCTGGGCTTTGTTTGGGTTTTGCTGGGCTTGCCCAGCACCCAGGGCCCTCTGATAAAGCTGAGACGGAGCCCAAGGCCTAGCCTGAAGGCTTAAGACTCTGTGTCTCTCTCTCTCTCTTTCACGGTCTCTCTCTCCCCCTAAACCCCCCCTTGTTTGTGGGATGTTTTCTCCTAGCCAGGAACTGACTCCAGATACAAAGGCAGCACATTAAGTGGGGGCCGAAGGAAGAGAGGAACACATTCCTGTGTCATTTTTTTATGGCCCGTGACCCCCCACACAAGTGACCTTGACCTAACCGTCGCCCTGGAACCTGACCAATCAGATTAGTATTCCATCTTCTTCAGGCGGAGAGCAGAGGGGTGCCAAGGAGACTTTCCTGGTGTGGGGGGAGCAGAGCAGGGCCTTTCTCGGCCGACGATAGCCGTCCAAGCTAGAAACGTCCAGCCCTCCTTCTCCCTCATCCCTTGACCTCCGTACCCTGCCAAGCCCACTTTCCACAGCCACTACCTGATCCCCTGGACCACTGCATCTCTCCCCTGCGATCTGCGATCTCTCCCTCTCCAGTCCACCCTTTACCCAGCGCCCGAGCCACCGGCCATTCTGAAAAGAAAACGGGCCACGCCGTTCCCCTATTTATCATCTCTCAGTAAGGCTGATGACAAGGGACACTGGATAAAATGACAGTCCCAGGAGTGTGGCAGGGGGCCTGGAGCCATCTATGTTTGCTATCTGGACAAATTCCACATACAGATTTTTAGCCGGCCTCTATTTATTTGCTGGGGAGGCAGAACAGGTTTTAAACCAGACTTACCCTCACATTTGGAGGCCTTGTCTTTCAGTAGCTCCCCATTACCGACAGGGAAAAGGCCTTCTTAGTCTGGCCCCACTATCACTTCACCCCCTTCCCCATTCTGAATTCTAAATTATTGACTTTCTTCAGACACCCAAAGGCACCTTTTGAGCCTTTATATGCAAATCCATCCCTCTCCAATACATTCTCCCACCTTCGCACCGGCAAACTCTTATTCACCCTTCAGAACCCAGATGGGCCCCCGCGGTAAGGTCTCTCTGACCCTCTCTAGATAGACCTGGTTGTTTCCCTGTCATCTTAGGGTGCCATATGCACATATATCTCCCTCTGCCACACAAATGGGGCAGCCTCTCTGTGCTGAGAGACCTTCGGCCCTTAGCAGTTACAGATGATGGCAGCGTGGGCTAGCGTGCAAAAAGAAAGAATTGAGAGATGAAAAAGGTAAACCCAATATAATGTGGTGAGTGATGGGCTATTGGGGCAAGGGAGCCAGGTGCCAGGTGGCTCCTAGGTTTGGGGCTGGTGAGTCCTCTTCTCTCCCAGATTAAGATCTCCTTGAAGGGGAAGCACGTCTTGTTTACCCATTCATCCCCTGCTCCAGTGAGCACCCAGTGGTGGGAATTCCAACAGAATGGGGTAGGCCTGAGCCTGCTGGGAAACCAGTATTCATGACACCAGCCAGGATCCAGGCCTGAGGAAGAGGCAGGGTACCTGGTGAGTGGTCCTGGGCATGTGTTCAAGAACATTCATGACAGGTTACTTCAGTTGTTGGCTATCTGCCCCAAACCTGCTCCCCAACTGCTCTAGGGGGACCAATGCCCACTGGAAGCTACAACGGTTGGGGTTTAAGAAAGTAACTTTGAGACCCAGCTTTACCCCTGCCCACTACCCTGACTTTAAGTTAAGTGATTTCTTCTCCCCAGGCCTTTTTGTCCTGATGGTGTGCTCACTCCTGCTGTCTCTCTCTCTGTATCCCTCTTTGTCTCTCTCTGTCTCTGTCTCTCTCTCTCACACACACACACACCAATGGCTGGCACACATATGTGTGTGTGAGACCACGGTCACCAAGCACAGCCATCCAGAAGCATGGTTCAGAGGTTCTTTTGAATCCTTGCTGTGTGGCCTAGGCACAGAATCTGAGCCCTCACTCCTTAGCCTCTCATCTGTTTACAGGGCATAACAAAGTATTGACCTCACAGGCCTGGTGCGAGGAAGAAAGGACAGGAAGTATGCCAACCGTGTCTGGTAAGGACCCAATACATGTGACTTGTTATTGTTAGCATTTCTGTTCCTGTAATTATCGATAATTTTATACCCATTAAAAAAAATAGAAACCTTCTGGGCCAGAGCCTGGCTGGCGGGGCAGGCAGCCCAGGGGAGGCTAGGGGCCCAGAGCCTTGGGCGCGGGAGTGGAAGTGAAGTCTGTGGCCCAGGGCCTTTGGTGCAGGGACTGGAGAGAGGAGAGAAGAGAAAGAATTTGAGAAGAAATGGAGCCAGAAAGAAAGAAGGAGAGGGAGAAAGCCACCGTGGTGGCCAGGGAAGCAGCTCCCAGTGAACAGAAACCCTGCAAACCGGTCTGGGCAGTCCCCGAGCCAGGCCCCGGTCAGCTGGTGTGGCCGCATCCAGAAGGTGCAGTGGCCTGTGGTAGGGCTGCCCTCGGGCCGTGCCTGAGGCCTACTTGCTCGCCCCACCTGGGAGGCAGGTCAGGGGCCCTCCAGACCTGGTCGATGACAGCCTTTCTGGGTCTGGGAGAGAAAGACTGCTTTAAAGAAAACTGGGGCACACACTCTACTACAAAAAAGGCACACTGCTTGAAGTCTGACAGAGCCGGATTCAGACTCTGCTCCAGCCAGGGCACCAAGACCATTTAAGTCGGGAAGCCAGTGTTACCGATAAATGGGCTGTGAAAACAGGACATCTGCCAGCAAAAGAACGAAGTTGGACCCTTATGTTACACCATATGCAAAAATTAACTCGAAGTGGACCAAAGACCTAAACCTAAAAACCCCAAACTATAAACCTCTGACAAAGGTAGTTTTCGGGGGGCACCTGGGTGGCTCAGTCGGTTCAGTGACTGACTCTTGATTTCAGCTCAGGTTATGATCTCAGGGTCATGAGATCGAGCCCCGAGTAGGGCTCCCCTCTCGGCAGGGAGTCTGCTTGAGGATTCTCCCTCTCTCCCTTTGTCCCTTCCCCCACCCATGCACACACATACTCTCTCTCTCTCTCAAAATAAATAAATAAATCTTTAAAAAGGAAGATATTGTCTGTGTTTCATCACTGTGTATTGGTGGCTGAAGTGGAGTGACTGAGGGATGTCATGCTTTGCCCCACTTCCGTCAGCCATACTGATTTTAGTATGGGTATGACCTCTAGGCCAGGGCAGGGCACCTCAAAGTACCTCCTCCAGGACACCATTCCTTCAGCATGATTCAGCACACAAGGGTCATACGGCAGGCAAAATAGGTGTGGAAAAGGTACCTCATACATTCTTCTCTTGGAAGTTCACCCAAACATTTGTTAAAGGAGTGTTAAAGGCCCTGAGAAGTCCTTCAGTTAAGAAATTGGTTTAATTTTCTTTAATCTGGTTGTCTTAACCTCTATAAAGACATGGTTCCTGGACGAGTATGTGTACCAGTCATTGCGTGCAAAACACCCCTGGAACCACAATAGGGATTTCACTACAATGGGAAGAGATTGCCTTTCTGATGGGGGGTGGGGTGCGGGGTAGGGGGGTGGACTTTAGGATGCTGCCACTGGAAATATTTAAAGCTGTGTTGTACTTTTGAAAATAGAAGGGAGAAAAGGAGAAAAAGAAAAATAGGAGAAGGGGGTGTCTAGATGACATTACTTTTGGAAACTCAGAGAGAACAGAAACTACAGATAGTAACACACCGATGGGAAACATTATCTTAATGATTATCTTAACTATGATCAAAGATAATGCAAATTAAAGCAGACTTCAGGCACTTTCAGATGTTTACTAAAGAAATACAGGGGTGATGAGGAGGGAAATGCAAAATAATAGCCCCAGTGCAGGCAAGGTTGTGGTGAAACTGACACGCTCACTTAATCAATGACACAACCCGTTGGGAAGGCAATCTGTAGCGAGAACCACAAAGATCTCTTTGACTATTAACCCCACTACTAGCAATGTATCTTAAGGAAATATTAAATTGAAAGCCTTACACTGAATTACTCCCAACAATAGCAAAATGCTGGCTGTCTCTGATGTTAAAGTTTCAAATGGGAAATGTGAGGCTAGGTAGAATCGTCCTATCAAAGGTGACTAAGTACCTATGGAATTAAAACAAACTGGATATCAGAGCGTTTGAGTTTCCTGAGGAATTTTTAAAACACAGATTCCAAGGCTCTACCCCATTTGTGCAAAATGGCTGAGAGCTCGCTCTCTGAGCCACTACATTTGGCTGCTTCCCTCTCAACCCCCACCTGCCATTTCTGTTTCCAGTTTAGTGTCCAGAGAGAGGGAACCTACATGGAGGACATTCTTCTGTGCCAGGTCATAGATCACTGGCCAGCCAATGAAGCTGGCTGCCCTGGAGTCAATGCCCAGCCCTGATCCAACCAGCTGTAGGTGGTTGACCAGAATAGTACAAAACACTGTCCCCTATGTCTACCTGCCTCTCTCTTCTCAGCAGGGCCTTATGCATAGGATAATTCTCCTGGATTGCAAAGGCTATCGTGGAAACATCTGTGGTTCTTGGAGGTGGGGGAGGGGTGCAGGGAGCTGATTATGTAATTCCAAATTTCCAGTTGATAAGAAATCAGGCTGAATCTTTGGATTGGGTCACAATAGAAAATCTCAGCAACCGAGCCTGCCTTTCTGGGCCAAGTGCTCTGACAGAGAGAAATAAATATTCTATAGCCATTTAATAAACAACCCCTGAGACAATTAGCAAACATAACCTCCAATAGTATGGACTTTTCCTCCTATAAATTTCAGAAAGGTTGCTTTTGCTCATGTCAGGGTTTTAAAGTAGCACTTTCCCAAATTATTTTAGCAAATTAGCAGTTTGGAGTATCACGCTCAGCTTCAGCAATCCTTGCCAACCTCATCCCGCTCCGAGAAAGCCATGCTCAGTCTTTTCAAAGCAGATAGCGTAATGTTGCTTCTTGCTGAAGTTTGGCCAGTGGGGTAGGGTTAACCGAGGGGAGGCCTCGGCAATGAAGCTGCTAGAGGTTGATGAACAAGGAGAAGCTGAAGGTCAGAAAAGCAAGAAAAAAGAGAAGACCAGGAGGACTGAAGCTGCCCTCCCTCCCTTAGCTTCTCGAGGTCAGAGAACTTCATGCTGTGCTGTCTAATATGACAGCCACCAGCCACTTGTGAAGCTATTTAAATTGAAGATACTTTGAATGAAACAAAAGAAAATTTCAGTTGCTCGGTGGTACTGGTCCCATTCGAGGGCGCAAGTGCTTCCTGAGTCCTGTGGCTGCCCTTAGTGCAGATGTAGACCATTTCCATTACCGCAGAAAGTTCTGTTGGGTAGGGGTGTAGAATGAGCCATGTTCTCTTCCCGCTACCCCACTGCCAAATGTTGGTCCCTCTGTGCCCACCCTGTGGGTACAGATGTCACAAAGCCAGTTTGGAAATCTCTTAATGGTTTAGCATTTGTGCTTGGAGATCCAAAGAGCCAAAACCAGGTGATAAAGGTCCCCTGAAGAGGGAGGCCCAGCCACATTAAGTCATGGCTCCCAGGCTTCTTGGATGGAGGGCTCCCGAGGTTTTCTCTCACTTTGCAGAGAGAGAGGGAAGGTCATTTGGTTCCTCCTTTTCCTTCTTTCCTAGCAACACAGCCACAGTTGTCATTTCAATGAGGTGATGATTTGTTTTTGTGTCCCTATGAGGGAGAGGAGCCTAAAAAGGGGCAATCAGTCCAGGTTTGAATGTTATGAAGGTATGGGAAACACGTGGAAGGTTGTAGCTTAAAAATAAACCAAACCAAACTTTCCACTCCCACCAGGTCAACTACCAGTAAGTTCCAGGCTGCCCTGAGAGGTCTATGGTGTGTGTGGGGGGGGGTGTCACATTAATCCCTTTCCCATGAGTGGCCTTGCCCATCAGGTGAAGCCTCAGGCAAGAGTTCCGCTCAGCAGAGCTGAGCCTCCACCGTCAAGCCCATTGTTGGAAGATTACAAGCACATGTCATAGGCAGGCCGGAGGCCGCACTTCCAACCCTGTTTCCCCTTATTCTGCTCCCACTTCTGGAGACACAGGCCCAGCGGTTCCATTGCAGAGGCAAGGGGCCTGGGACATTGGCTTGCTAGATGCTGCAGGTCCCCTCGTCCTCTTTTGAAAGAGAGAGAGCATGAGCGGGGGTGAGACAGAGAGGGAGAGACACAGAGAGAATCCTTAAACAGTCTTTCCACTGAGCCAGGAGCCCCACGTAGGGCTGGATCCCAGGACCCCGAGATCACAACCTAAAGTGAAGTCAGATGCTTAACTGACTGAGCCCCCCAGGTGCCCCACTGTGGGCCTCTTCTGCTTAACAGCCCCAAACCAAACCGCTCCCTCTTCTGCATTCCCAGCCTGCATGAACCTCAGAATGTGCTGAGCAGAGGCCGTCTGATTTGTCTGGAGCAATTCAGCCAGCCCCGTTGCAAAACACACTGATGATATCGACCCAGGTTTCTCATCTGAAAGGTTTGACTCTTTTCCCAGAGAAGCCTTAATAGATTAATTAGATCTTTGCCCCTCAGGGATTTGGCAAATAAACAATGATGCATTTACACCAATAATAGGTATAAAGAACTAGTGTTTTATCATCAAAATTAGTCAAGCTGAGTTTAATATGAGGGGCAACAGGGAGTTAAAGTATGCATGGCAGGGTGCGGGGGGACAATGATAGGCATGGGGATGAATTTATCACATTCCTAACTCCCGCACCCTTCAGGTAAAATGTGGCAGAGTACAAATCTAAAGGCTTTATATACTTTGCCTCAAAGTGAGCCCATGTTTCTTTTTTTTTTTTTAAAGATTTTATTTATTTATTTGAGAGAGAGAGCGTGAGAGTGGGGAGGGTCAGAGGGAGAAACAGACTCCCTGCTGAGCAGGGAGCCCGATGTGGGACTCGATCCCGGGACTCCAGGATCATGACCTGAGCCAAAGGCAGTCGCTTAATCAACTGAGCCACCCAGGCGCCCCTGAGCCCATGTTTCTTGATCTTCAAGAAGCATAATGCTACCCTGGATGGCCAAATAGATCGTTTCTGAGAGTTACAGCCCTCTCTAGCATTTGAATACATTGAAAATATTTATAAAATTCATTTGTTTTTGACATCTTAAGTCTCCAGGAATTTTTTTTTTTTTAAGATTTTATTTATTTATTTGAGAGAGAGAGAGCGGAGGAGCAGAGGGGGAGGGAGAGGGACAAGCAGACTCTGTGCTGAGTGTGAGCCTGATGCGGGACTGGATCTCACAGCCCTGAGATCACGACCTGAGCCAAAATCAAGTCAGACGCTCAACTGACTGAGCCACCAAGGTGCCCCCAGGAATGTGTTTGTTTGTTTGTTTTTAAAGATTTTATTTATTTATTCATGAGAGAGAGAGAGAGGCAGAGGGAGAAGCGGGCTCCCTGATGTGGGACTCGATCCCAGGACCCTGGGATCATGACCTGAGCCGAAGGCAGACGCTTAACCATCTGAGCCACCCAGGCGCCCAGGAATGTTTTTTAATAGTAATTTTCAGGTATGTGTTTCCTAGAACTAAGTGGAACTTAGTTCCACTTATCAGATGAACTTTCCTGTGATTGAAAAATAAATTTTCTTTGTTTCTTATTAAATTTTTATTTCTGGTTATTTAACTAATAGATAGGAAGAAAGAAAGAAAGAGAAAGAAAGAAAGAAAGAAAGAAAGAAAGAAAGAAAGAAAGAAAAAGGAAGATTGAAAATTCAAGCAGCAAGAGGTCCAGCCTATATATGGGTTAAACATTCCTTATCATGTGGTAACCAATATGAAAAATCTCCTAAAGTTTATAGGAAATGAGAGTTTTCTAATGAGAAGGAAATCGTATTACAGTCTTAAGTGCATTTTCCTCTGTGATCCATGAAGCAACAGCAGAAGCCTTCAAGGCCATTTCAATATGGCCCGATTACCTTCCCGGCCTCCTCTGTGTCCACCCCCTCCAACCCCCCACCACTCGTCCACCACATTCACTGTCCTTTGACACATCACCTCTTCAGTGCCTCCAGCTCTTTGTCCACACTGTTCCCTGTGCCTGTGGGGTCCTCCTTCACCCAGCCCTATTTTCTGACAGCTTAGCATACTCTCACTTACTGTTTAAAATGCAGACAGTAAATGGGTACTTTCAAAGTACAAAGTAGACAAACTAGCAAATATGAGATACACAGCAGAGTGAACCTGTTCTGCGGGTTCTGACTTCTCCAGGAAGCCTGGCTTCTCTGAGTCCTCAACTGCTGAATCCCAGATCAGCCAGCATCCTTCCCCCCCACCCCCCACCTTCCTGGGCCCTCCGGGAAGCACTGCTGGTTTTCTGGGCACCATTCCTGAGCTTAGGCCGACGTACCCCTGCAGACAGCTCTCAGAGTCTCCAAAGTGGCTGCTTTACCCTCCCTGCGGATTCCCACCCCAGAAATCTCCCTCCACAGGTCTTGCCAGATCCCTGGACACACACAGAAGGCCTGGGTTCCTGGAACACTGCCCGCCCTAAGGCTACCTCACCCTAGAGCCACTTCAGAAGGAGGCCACAGACTTCCTGGTTGGCCTAAGAGCCAGTTTTTGGGCCACAGTTAACTGTGGGATCTGAGCTTAACTCTCAAACTTGGATCAGCTTCTCAGTGAAAAGGCCTGAGGGCATGTTAGCCCCAGTAAGTCAACACAGCATAAGCTGCATTCTAGAACCAGGAAGGAGGACGGTGTAGCCTACCTAGAGAAGGATTCTCTTCTGCAACTTCATTTTTTTGAGTGACATCGATGAGCCGGAAGGAAAAGGGTATGATCCTTATTGAGCACCTACTCTGTACTCACACGATTTTTTTTTTTTTTGCATTTAATCCCCACAACCACCTAAATGATAGTATTGTTTTCCCCAGACCTGCCTGTCACATTTGCAGGCAAATGGTACAAATGGCGGAAGGGTACAAATGTACGTCCACAGAGCGCATACTGTCTGCTTCAACGTTTTAAAGTTAAAAATCAAGCTAAGAAGTTGTCAAATAAGTGCTAATCTAAACTGACAAATATTTTCATAATGACCTGGGAGACTAAGTTCCAATTTAGAATTCACAGGCTCATCAGAGTTCTGAGCTGAAGTGTGGCAAGGTATGGAGAACTGCCCCTTCTCTTCTCAACCCTGACTCTATCCTAAGGCACCAGGAGGACACACCTGTGTGGAAACCAGATGTTTCTGTTCTGTCCACCTTCACCCCCATCTCCCACTATCCAACAGCTGCCCTTGGCTGCCATCAGGCCTCAGACAGACAGCGTAGTACATCCTCATGAGTATGGATCTGGGGAGCAGCCCTCACAAACCCGAAAAGTGGGTACAGGCCCATTTGAACAGGGGATTTCAGGGACCTGGCCCCTACAGTGTGGCCTAGATGGGGAGCATAGGTTCTCTCTTTTTTTTTTTTAAAGATTTTATTTATTTATTTGAGAGAGAGGGAACACAAGCAGGGGGAGTGGGAGAGGGAGAAGCAGGCTTCCCGCTGAGTGGGGAGCCCGATGCGGGGCTGGATCCCAGGAGCCTGGGATCATGACCTGAGCCGAAGGCAGTCGCTTAACGACTGAGCCACCCAGGTGTGGGGAGCATAGGTTCTAAGTGTCAGGTCCTTTCATCCCATTAACCCCTCACTCAGCAGGGAGGAGTACAGGCAAAGGAACACCAGAACAGGACCCTGTAGACCAAGGGGACCAGAGCAGGGGCCCCCCTTGCCTGAGCCGAAAGATTTTTCTGACTTTATTATCTCCTGCCCAAATGAGCAAGTCAACTATGACTGGCCAAGAGGGGCCAGTCCCTGGGAGGATGAACCCAGGTGGGAGAGACAAATTCCACAATCCCCAAGGGGAACAGAAGATCTCATCCTAATTCATGAGTCATGCTGGGTTGACAAAGCAGCACTCTGCGCCCTTAGATCACCAGCCGCCGAGTCGCTAGATGAGAAACAGAACTCAGAAGGGTTTAAACATTTCCTCACCATCACACAGCTAGTCAGTGATGGAGCTCCAACCCACACTGGGCTGACCCAGGATCCCTGTTCTTGCTGTGCCCTACACTACAAAGGGGAGGGTGTCTGCAGTTGAAGAGAAGAGAGGATGCAGAAAACAGAGGGCTGCATTTTGAGGCTCTGGGATGCGATGAACCTGGGCTTTACTGCCTGCAAGGCAAACCAAAGTCCAGGCCAAGGGTCTCCTGAATGTTGGTGGTGCCACCCAGGTAAGCTCCTCATCTCATCTCTCCGGCTATCCTACTGCCCCTACAATTCAGTCTCTTCCCCCTGGGTGCAGAGCTGATGTTCCCCCAGCTTCTCAACCTGCTATCTTTAGGTTTTTGCCTTGATGAACTTGGACTTTTTCTCTCCTTCTTCCAAGCCATTTGCCTGCCCAGTGAAAAAGGTGACCTTGGGTGTGCCAGCTCACAGAGCCTTTCTCAGATAGGGATAGCTCCCAGAGCACGGTGACACAGGGGATTTTTCCCTCGTTAAATTTAACTATTAACATTATAACTTGTTTATAGATGTCTAGCTGGCTTTGTCAATGAAGGCCAGAGTGCATTACAAAGCAAGATTTAAAGAAATAAAATACCTAAGTATAGACTAGAGATCGGGTTATTAAGTTTATATAGCCATCAATCCATTAAAGCCTTGGCCTTCTTTCATTGTTCTTTTTAAGGCCAGTGATTCCCAATCCGGGCTACACACTGGAATCACCTTGGGAACTCCAAGAACCACAGATGAATGGGTCCCACCTCTCGACATTTTGATGTGATTCTTCTGGGAGTGGGAATTTAATTTTTGTTTTAATTTAAAATTTTTTCCAAGTGATTTAATGCAGTTAAGATTGAGAACTACAGATTTTTTTTTTAAGGAAAATTCTTACCCTATCTGTGTTGCTTTTAGCATTTGACGGTATGGGTCCTTGAGCCTGGCTAGATCCCCCTTTCCCCAAAGCTTCCTATTTCTGCCGACTATAAACATCCTATAAAATGCCTTCCTAGGTACCCGAGAGTACTCTAGCACACAGTCAAAACTTCCTACGTTTATAGTTTTAAGGAAAGAAGGTCTCAGTTTATCTCCTGCACAAATGAGCAAGTCAAGTCTGATGACCCAGGAGGGGCCCATCCCCGGGAAGATGAGCAGGAGGATGAAGAAGCAAAGTTCGTGGTCCCAGGGCAACAGAGAGTGCCATCTTAATCCTCAGGGGATGGAGGGTTGACACAGCAGTATTCCACATTCCCCTATTCCACATTCTCAGCTGTATTTGCCCAATCACTGCTGGCTGTCTGGGTGCTGGCGGCGGGCTCTCCCTGTGTCAGACTCTTCTGCTAAAGGAACCATCTAGAAAAGGTGGGAGGGGCTGCAGAGGAGGATCTAAAGCCTGGCGAGCTCAGGGCCCTGCCTCCACCTCCTCCAAGTCCGTTCAGGAGTCCCAGTCACACAGCTTGCCACCCACTTATTGGCTGGTGACCCTGAGCTTCGGTTCTGGACAGTTCCCTTCCCCCCATCTTTCAGATAACATCCACTACAACTGAAGGGAGCTAGTACGACTAGTTCCACAACGTCTGGCCCCCGGGGCTCTGGGAGCTGGCCGGGGACAGTGGCTCCCTGTGGCTGGGGTGGGGCCCGCCTTCAAAGTCCTCTTTGCAGACTGAGTGTGGCCTTTGTGGTCACCCATTGGTCATCGACAGATCTAAAGATTCGTGACCACACTTGTCATCAGTCAAAATAACCAACTGAGTTCTGCTCTCCTGACCCAAGATGGGCCCGGGCCTCGGAAGAAAATGCTCACATTGTTTCCTCGTGAGATCAGGCATAGCTTTGCCAGTGGTGAGGGGAAGCCCTCAGATGCATTTAATATTTCTGCCAGTCTTGGCAGGTTATTTTCATTCTTCATCGGGGCACAGAAAACTATTGTTTTTGAGAACTCTCAAGCTCCCTCTAGTGTGTACGATATATTGGGCATTACTTCAGTGTAAAAACTTTGAAGGACCTAAGGAAGTAAGTAGAAATTTGAATGAAGACCTATGAATTGGGATAGCCATTGCAGTGACATTTATGATAGCAAAAAAATAGAAATCACCTAAATAGGGACATGGAAAAAATAATCATGTTACATTATGGTATAGAACTCTGAAATATGACATGTAAGAAAGACTTTAATGACACCAAGAAATGTTCGTGGTGCAAGGGTGTTAATGAAATTATATATACACTGAGATATAAATAGTGTAAAAAGCAAATGTAAGATGGGGAGGGAGGACTAGGTGGAGCACAGAGGATTTTTAGGAAAGTGAAAAATATTCTGTATGTATTACATTGACGGGTATAGGTCATTATACATTTGTCCAAACCCACAGAATGTATACCACCAAGAGCGAACCCTCACATAAACTATGAACTTAGGTGATTATGACATGTCAGTGTGGGTTCATCAACTGGTAATAAATGTACCCCTCTGGTAGGGGAGGATGATGGCAGAGGTTATGCATCTGGGGAGACAGGGGTATATGGGAAATCTTTGTACCTTCCTCTCAGTTTTGTTGTGAACCTAAAACTGCTCTAGAAAAAGAAAAGTGTTGGGGCACCTAGCTGGCTCAATTGGTAGAGCATGCAGCTCTTGACCTTGGGGTTGTGAGTTCGAGCCCAGTGCTGGGTGTAGAGATGACTTAAAAATAAAATCTTTAAGAAAAAAAAAAAAGTCTTTAAAAAAAGTTCTGGAAGTAGATGATGGTGATGGTTACACAACATTGTGAATGTATTTAGTGCCACTGAATTGTGTACTTAAACATGGTTCTAATGGTAAATTTTATGTTGTTTATACTTTACTGCAACAAACAAACAAAAACAATAACAACCCACGTAACATGTGCTCTGAAAAATCTTGGTAAGAAATGCTCCAAAGCCTTAGATATCTTTAGGAGTAGGATTATAGGATGACTTTTATTTTCTTCTTCAGTTTCTATCTGAAAGGCCCACACTAAGCATGTAAAAATGTAATCAGGATATAGAATCTATAATCTGGAAAATGTTAGTCTATCCGTCAGGGTCTCAATAAGAAAGAGATGACACCCTCAAATCAGAATAGTTCACGGAAGGCTTACCGATAAAGGGATTAACTACAGAGGTATGGGGGTGTAAGGGAACCCCAAGGGATGCTGTAGGACCTGAGGTACAGAAACAGTAGAGCTGGTACAGTCCCTAGGCTGAAGAGAGGAGGCAAGGAAGGGGTTAACAGAGAGCAGTGACCTTCAGTTGGGGCAACAGCCCACGAAAGAGTCATTCACTTCCCTCCTCTGAGCTCCTGCTATAGATCCTGCTAGACAGAAACCTCCTGGACTGCAGTGCATACTGGTTGGCATTCGGAAACGCAGAGCAGAAAGGTAGAGAGTGATCTGGAGAGGCATGTAGAAGGTAGCCAGTAGCAGAGTTTTTAACGGGAATGTTGAATTTTTTGAAAGGACAGATGCTCCTCTGTCCCCTAGGAAGCTTCTGACTTGTGTTGTTTTCAGAGTTTCATGACCAGAGCAACAGAAGTAGTCAATGTTTAAAGAAGTCTTTCTCCTCTGCTGTGCATAAATTCTTGGGCCCTTTCCCAGAAATGACTTTCCAGAATAATTGTCCTAGAAAGCTGCACGTAGACCGCCTGTATCTGAATTGCCACACATTGGAGTTAATTCACAGTTCCCATCATCTGCTCGCAACGATGACGGCTGACCACAAAAAGCCCTCGGCTTGGAGTTTGAAGATTCTAGGCTCAATTTCCAGCTCTAGAAGTTTCTCTTTGGTTCCTAATTAAAACATCAGGTGGAATGATTCATTCACTCATAATTCATCCAGCACATATTTCACACACTTGTCCCAGGCTCTGTAGGGGCTCGTACTATAGTCATACAATGAACACTTGACACTGACCTCAAATGGATCATATTCTAGGAAGCCCTCTTCCCTCTTATAGCCACACCATATACAGCCCATTGTTGTCAGAGTCGGATAAGGAGAGATAAAGAGGTACATTGGCTCTTAACTGCCTTGGCCCAGAAATAACGCACATCACTTCTGTTCAAAGGTCACTGGCTAGACCTGGGTCACGTGACCACCCCTAAGTTACCCTCTGTGGAATCTGGGAAATGAAGGGGAGCTCACAGACTCTTCCTGAGTACTGTCTCTGCCCCCGCAGGTAATGCTATGATACCAGTGAGCAAGGAATCATGTATTAATTATGACTCTTTGGACTCAAGTAACAGAAACGGGCTTGAGTTAGCATAAACAAAAAGGGAAGTTCATTATAAGAATTTTAAGGATTTCGGGGTGTCTTCAAGAATCAAATGGCAGAAATGCCACCAAGCATCAGGCAGGGATTAGAATCAGGAAATGGAGAGCCATTGAAAGATTTCTCTTGATTTGGTACCATTTTGTGAAGAGGAAAGCAAGTAGCTGGATTTTCATTTCACGGACAATCCATCAGGTGTGCTTTGCAGGGAGTTCAGGCATTCCTGATGACGGATATTTAATCCACATTAGGGAGAGAGAGAGAAAGGCATTCCAAAAGAGATGATGTCTGCCCAGTTTTAAAAAAAATTTTTGGGGTCTTTTTATTTTTTTTATTTTTATTTATTTATTTATTTTTAAAGATTTTATTTATTTATTCATAAGAGACAGAGAGAGAGAGAGGCAGAGGGAGAAGCAGGCTCCCCGCCAAGCAGGGAGCCCGATGCGGGACTTGATCCCAGGACCCTGGGATCATGACCTGAGCCGAAGGCAGACGCTTAACCATCTGAGCCACCCAGGCGCCCGGGGTCCTTTTAATATATATTTTTATTGCAGTAAAATTGCCCTGCATTTTGAAGGCTAAGAAGGCTTTTGTTGGGTGAAGACAAAGAGCAAGGTCTTTTCAGGCAACAGATGCAAAGAAACGGATACACAAAAGGGCTTGGAATATGTTGGAAAATAAAAGTGTTCTTTATGGCCTGAGCTTAGGGTGAAGTGACAGACACTGTAAGTTGACTGCCTAATATATAGTCACCCTTCTTTTCCCTTGCTAATAGATCCTTTATTTTATTTTGTTTATTTATTTATTTTAAGATTTTTATTTATTTATTTGACAGAGAGAGATAGTGAGAGAGGGAACACAAGCAGGGGGAGTGGGAGAGGGAGAAGCAGGCTTCCCCTGGAGCAGGGAGCCCCATGCAGGACTCGATCCCAGGACCCTGGGATCATGACCTGAGCTGAAGGCAGACGCTTAACGACTGAGCCACCCAGGCGCCCCTAGATCATTGATTTTAGATCCTGGAGGTGTCTGTAGTACCATTGCCAAGGTGATCATGACAAGGAGATTTAGGTCAATTATGACAAGATTGTTCCTTACTTTTTAAATTCCCTTGAAGCTAGTGATGGCCATGTGACTTTTTTTCCTGGCCAGTGAGAACTAAGCAGACGTCAGCTAAAGGGTGCTTCTGGAAAAATCTCTTGCTGTTATGATAAAAGAAGAGAGATGCAGCAGGTATGGCTCCTTGTCTTTTTTTCCCCTTTTCCTGCTTTATGTGATGGAAGTGTTGACTGGAACTGTGGCAGCCATCTTGAGCCATGAGGCAAGAAACATGATGAAGATATCATGCCAATAACAGCATGGAGAAAAGAGAAGGAGTCAGTGTCTCTGATAGCATCATTGAGCAGCCAAACCATTGCCATCAATTTCTCACCTCTAGATTTCTGGTTATGTGAGAAAAATAAATCCCCACTTGTTTAAGCTCTATGTATTAGGTACTTGCGTACCACATCACATCTCTAAACCTCTGATTCCAGTCACGTATATGTTCTGCAAATATTTTCTCCCAGTCTGTGGTTTGTCTTTAGTTTTCTTAATAATATCTCTCAAAGAACAAAAGTTTAAATTTTGATGAAGTCCATTTCATCAATTTTTTAAAAGTTTGGGTTTTGTGTATTCTTTGCCTAACCCAAGGTCACAAGCATTTTTCCCCTTTTCTTTTCCCTAGGAGATTTATAGTTTTAGCTTGTACATTTAGATCTATGAATGCTTTGAGTTAATTTTTTATGTGGTTTGATATATGGGTCAAAGTTAATTTTTTTTCCATACAGATATCCAGTTGTTCCAGTAGGCACTTGTTGAAAAGTCTATCCTTTCCCCACTTAAAATGCCTTGGCTTCTTTGTCAAATCAATTGACCATGTTAGAATGAGGCTGTTTCTAAAATCTCTATTTTTTCCATTGATTTTTTGTGTCTACCTTTATGCTAGGCTCTCAGTGACTCGATTGTAGTATATTATAGTGTATTACAAATAGAGTTGATTTTTTAATTTTATTCTCTAATTTCTCAGATCAGTATGTAGAAATGCAATTAATTTTTGTATGTTGGCCTTGACTCCTTTGATCTTGATGGATTCACTTATTATTTTATAGTTTTTCTTCTTGTGTATATTCCTTAGGATGTTCTGTGCACACAATCATGATGTCCACAGAGACAGTGTTTCCTGTATATAACCTGTTATAATCCTTGCCACTGTCTGGATTTATTCCTTATCTTTGGCTTTAAACACTTGACTATAATGTGGTTCAGCATAGCCTTCTTCGTGTTTATCCTGCTTGATGTCCATTGAGCATCTTGAATCTTGATGTTTATGTTTTTAATCAAATTTGGAGAAATTTCAGCCATTATTTCTTCAAATGTTTTTTTCTGCTCCATTCTCCTCCCCTCCTGTCCTTCTGGAACTCCAATTACATATGTCAGACCGCTTGATAGTATCTAACAGGCCCTGAGTCGCTTCTTTAAAAAAAACAAAACAAAACAAAAAAACAAAGAAAACTTATTTTTCTCTCTGTTCTTCATATTATATAATTTTTATTGCTCTATGTTCAAGTCCACTTACTCTTCCCTCTGTTCTTTTCATTTGGCTCTTAAATTCATCCATTGCATTTTTAAAAATTAAAATACTGTGTTTTTAATTTCTAGAATTTCCATTTCAAAAATCATTTTGATTTTTCTTTCCCTGTTGAGATTTTCTACCTTTTCATTCATCAAAAGTATATTTTGTTTTATTCCATTTTGAGTAGTTATAACAGCCATCGAAAAATCCTTGTCTTCTAGTTCTAACATCTGGATTATCTTGGAGCCGTTTTCAGTTGCTTTGTCTTGAGAATGTGTTCCATTTTCCTGGTTCATTACACATTGGGTTATTTTACATTGTAAATTGGACATTATGAAAATGGGAAGTCACGTTGTATAATTTCCCTGCTTTGCATGTGTATTCTGCCCCAGAATCTGCCTGGTTTCTATTCCCCCTTCTAGTGATTTCAGGGAGCTGTTCTTTGCATCATGCCCAGATTTTAGAGCTGTTGTCTGTTGGATTATTCATCTAGCAGGATCTTATTTAATCAGAACCAAAAACAGTATGGATTTTTAATTTACTTTGGCCTGACAGCATCTCACCTCAAGGACAAGCTCTACACCTTTCATTGTTCTGTCCCTTGGTTTCTCCAGTGCTCCTGGGAAGGGTGTGGGGGTCAGAAGCCCAGAAGGGTGGGGGAGCTTAGGGCTTCTGGGGCAGCCATCATATAATGGGGGATGGGAGTCAATGGATAAATACTTCTCCTTGTGGATTTTATTTTTTAAATTTTATTATTTTTTAAAGATTTTATTTATTTTATTTGAGAGAGAGAGTGAGAGAGAGAGAGCACAAGAGGGGATAAGGTCAGAGGGAGAAGCAGACTCCCCGCCAAGCAGGGAGCCCGATGTGGGACTTGATCCCGGAACTCCGGGATCATGACCTGAGCTGAAGGCAGTCGCTTAACCAACTGAAACACCCAGGCGTCCCTCCTTGTGGATTTTAGAGCAGACAATTCCAAGAAGCATCCTGTGTGTTCCTCAGGGGGGCCCACGGCAAGATTGAGGCCCAATGGCCCCAGTGGTGACTCACATAACATACTCTTCAACTATCCTTTCCTCTTTTCCTGTTTCACTTTCTCTTGTACCTCACACTTCTGGGGTCAACTCCCAAATAAATTATCTGAACTCAAGTTCTTGTTTCAGTCTCCCTTTCTGGAGGGATCCCAGGCTAATGCTCAATTGTCAATCCCATGACTCCTCCTTTAGGTGGGAGCAATAGTATCTGATACAGATTCATGTCAGGAGATCACGTACAAGAGCTAGGATGGGATCCTGGTTGTAAAGGCCTTCAATGCCATCTAAGAAGTTTGGATTCTGTTTGGTACAGAAGAAAGAACAGAAAGATATCCGCTATGAAATGTACATGATCCAACTGTTTATGGTCTTTTATTGTCCAAAGACCTGAAGATTCTCTGACCTGCTATCTCTGAATTTCAATTTCTCTCATTAATAAATTGGGAAGAGTAGCACTTCCCTATTTTGCACAGTTGTTACAAAGACCAAATTAGATAATGCACATTCCACAAGGAGCTAAATAAAAGTAGGGTGTTACTACTATTACTTTGATCAGATGTTATATGTTAGTGTGGGAACGAAACATTCTAATGTTAAAAACAAAAACCATATTTGCCTAATACAGTTTCCAACTGTGGCAAAAGTGTATTTTCATCATGCAGTTTCATGGACCGTGGAATCCAAATACAATTTTGGGTTATATCTACAAGACGACAGAATACTAAACAAAGTCTAATATATCTGTAAGGAATTGTGGATTCTAAACTAACAAGGGGCTTAAACAGATAGAGGCAGGCCTTCTAAGACTGGCATGGAAACTCTCTGATGTCTCACAGTTCTGCCTTTCGGCTCTGCCAACTTGAGAGTATGGCTTCTGTCTTCCAAGTCCCAAGATGGTTACTGCAGCTTTAGACCTCGTGTCAACTTTCAGGCAGGAGGACAGGAGTGGGAATGGACGAGGGTGAGTCTTCAAGTGGAGTCAAAAATTTTCTCAAAGTCTCAGCTAAGGATTTCTATTGGTGTTGCAATGGACCCCCCTTTAAACATACGGAATGCCTGGGAAATGTCACCTTTTAGCTGATAACAAGTCATCCCCAAATAAAATCAGGGTTCCGTCAGTAAGAAAAAAGAAGAGAATGGGTACTGGGCAGGCAGTTTGCTCTCTTGGCCATAAGTGGTGTCTCAGAGCCCTGGGTCAAATCCTGTATTCAAATTCTACTTTTGCTCTTATTTGTTGGCTGACTGGGCAAGTTACTTTCTGAGATTCAATTTCTGCTTCTGTAAAACGGTGCTCTTTGTCCTTTCAAAAGATTTGCACAGTATCATTTTGAGGATTCTGTGAGATAATCCATGGAATGTGCCTAGCACAACGCCTGGCACAGGAGAGATGCTCAATGTATCTGTTGACTCTGACTCTGATAATACCCTGTGCCAGGTGCTAGGCTAGAAGTGAAAAACACAACAGCACATAATCTCTGCCTTCAAGGAACTGTGTGTGTGTGTGTGTGTGTGTGCGCGCGCGCGTGCGCGTTAAGACATGTCACACAAGTACCCTGCTACTCAGCACAGATCCCTTCTTTAGTGTCCTTGCTCCTGTACCCCAGAGGCTGGGAAGAGTGGCTGCTGAGGGCTCCCAGCCATGCACTTCAATGGAAATTGCCTTCAGAGGCTGGGAACTGCCTACCTCCAGGTTATGCACCCTCCTAGGGGTGGTCCATGGCCAAGGATTGGCTAATGCATGGATCAAAAAGCCCGGCCCGTTTGCCTTAATTTTGGGACAACTCTGAAGGGCCATCATGGCTCCAGAATTCCCTGCAGGATCAACCAAGGCTCAGTTGCAGCTGCATTTCATCTTGTTTCCTCCAGTGCAGTTCTTCTTCCCTCACCTTCTTACGGGGCGGATCTCTTGAAAGCATTCCCTGGTACCTCTTCCTCATGCGACTCTTCTCAGAGCCCGTTTCCAGGAAACCTGATCTATGATACATGACAAGTTACCCAGAGGAGGTTTCTCAGGTGTCTTCGGTTACAGGGGCTGGGACTCGAGCTGCAGAGGCATCAGGTCGGCTGTTCTCTTTCATCACCCCTCCGCATCTCCTCTGCGCGGCTGCCTCCCGACAGGCCAGGCTTTCCATGACCTCTGCGAGTCCTGATGACATCTCAAAACTTCTTTTCAACTTTATCTCCCACTGCTAACTCCCTCAGTCTCTGGGCATTTCTGTACGAGTCCCGGCAAGGAAGCATCTGATAGGCTCAGCCCACCTTTTCAAGTCAGGCCACCTCACAGGCTGCCGGCAAACCTCTAGATTGGCCGATCTGGGGGTCGCGCACTTACCTCTGGTCCAATTAGCTGTGGTTGGGGGGAGGGGGGCAGCAGGGCCCGTGGCCCAAGGGCCTCCCCTTCAGCAGGGCTAGTGGGGGAAGGTAGGTATTGTGGAAAAGGCGTCCAGTATATTATAAAGGGTGCTCTCAGAGCAAACGAGGCCCCTGAAAACCCAGGAAAAGGTAATCGGAGCACCAGGTCAGGCAAAGCACGAAGGCAGCCTGCCGCCCTTGTGTTCTTGGCTGAGCGGAAAGCCAGCTTGATTTGGAATGAAGCGCTCAGGGCGGCCGAGGGAAGGGTGGGGATGTGCGGAATGAGGGCACATGGGCTGGCATGGCCCCGTTTCAAGGCAAGTTGAACTGCAGACATCTGACCATGGGGGAGAAAGCCACGGAGGGGCCCAGGGCCAACTGAGGAGAGAGATGGGAGCCAGCAAGCAGTCAGATGTCCCTGGGACAGAACTAATTCCCCGTTGTTCTCGACCGTACACGCTGGGCTCCCCAGGGAGACCGCCTCTTGCCCGCGCAGCAGGTGACCCCAGACCACGCGCCTGCCACTTCGAGCGTTTTCCTCCGCTCCCAGGCCCATCACGGCAGCCTCCTGCTCTTAAAGGTCTCCACAGCTGAGTTCTGTCCTGCGGCTCGCTCTGTCTGACAGAGGCACGACACATCCTCACATGTGAGGACGCCCACAGCCCCGCGTTTACATTGCTTTGACCCTCTCACAAACTATGAGACGGGGCAAAAGGCATTATTTGCTCTTCATGGCACAATCCGATGGGGCAGCCGCTAGCCTCATGTGGCTATTTACATTTAATTACACGTAAATTAAAAAGGTCTGCCCCTCAGAAGCGCTCACGTTTCAAGGGTTCAGTAGCTCCATGGGTCTAGTGGCTACCATACTGGATAGTGCAGACACAGAACATTTCCATCATCCTAGAAAGTCCTATTGGACAGTTCTGCCTTAGGACGTGAACTTCAGGTGTATGTCTGTCTGGTTCTTTGTGGCAGCCCCAACCCCACAAACAGAGCCAAGGACATGGCACATGATCAATAAACCACTGTGGAATGAATGAACTGACTGACAATCTCCATTTACTAGGGGGAAAAGAAGATGCGGAGAGATGCTACTTCCAAGGGTGGTCTAGCAAATATGTGACAGAGCTTGGACTCCAACCCAGTCCCTCCATCTCCCAGCACAGGGCTTGTTCAATCTTTCCCGCAGCTGCTTTATTTGCCCCCCAGCCTCTGACAGGAGAAAGTGGTCCTCTGTTTTCACCTCAGCAAACTTCCGCTAGCAGATTGGAAAACCACTTTTAAAAATGGCTTATGGGGGCACCTGGGTGGCTCAGTCGATTAAGTGTCTGCCTTCGGCTCAGGGCATGGTCCTGGAGTGCCAGGATCGAGCCCCACTTCTGGCTCCCTGCTCAGCGGGGAGTCTGCTTCTCCCTCTCCTTCTGTCCCTCCCCCTGCTCGTGCTCTCTCTTTCTCGTTCACTCTTTCAAATAAATTAAAAAATAATAATAAAATAAAAATGGCTTATGATGTTTTTTCCCCAAGGTAAAGGGAATGGAAAATGTGAAAAATACCAACAAATAGAAAGAAAAGTTACTCATTCCCCTAACACTAAAACCCGCTCAGTTAACCTTTTGGTATATTTCCTCCAAATCTCTTTTCAGTACTGTTAAAAAACAAAATTCAACTGAGTAAATTTGCACATCTGGGGCACCTGGGTGGCGCAGTTGGTTAAGCGTTCAGTTCTTGGTTTCGGCTCAGGTTGTGATCTCTGGGTTGTGGGATCCAGCCGCGTGTTAGGCTCCTAGCTCAGTGGGGAGTCTGCTTGGGATTCTCTCTCCCTTTCCCTCTCCCTTTGCCCCTCCTGCTTGTGCTCTCTCTCTCCCAAATAAGTAAATAAACCTTTAAAAAACTTGAATACCTAATTGGCTTTATTAGCTGATTCATGAATTGAGCAGCATCCCATCTAGCAAGCAGAGAGATGTTCTGAGGAGTTGCACAAGATGGAAGATTTTTATAGGAAGGAGGATGGGGCAAGAAAGTTATTAGCAAAGGACCGGGATTGTTCCAGGCAAGGTCACTTTCCTATGGGGGAAGAGCATAGGGTCCTACCATGCAGATTACCTCATCTTCCTTTGGGGGAAAGAGACGGTCCATGTGGCAGGTTACCTCGTTGGTGCTGATCAGAAAATTCCTGAATGCCTGGTTAGGACTTATCTTCTGGGGGACTTTGAAACTGCAATTAGATTAGGTATTGAGCCCTCGTTTGGTGACTTGGTCTAAGTGATGCCATTTGGGGCCTGTGGTTTTCTTTTAAACAATACAGAGGTGTTTGAACTTTTCCACAGGGCTGTGTCATTTGCTTTTGAAAACTGATTTTCCAAGAGGTTGGTTGGGCCAGACACTCACTGCTTTTTTTTCTCCCAGCCTCATCTTGAAGCTCCTGGACCTATTTCTCTCTTCAGCTATCAGTATAGTCCTGGAGTCATGGATGTTTTCCCTCTCCGCGAAGTGCGCTGCAACCATTACGTGGTGGAGCTCAAGGCAGGAGCTATTAAGATATCACAACTGGGTGGTGGTGCTTGAGATTTCGTGCCTGCGAGGGGAGTCCAGCCTCAGGCTGTTTGCAGGGAGATGGAAATGAGGTGCCTGCCTGAAGAAAGCTCCAAGTCACAAAGGCTGCCTAGCTAAGGAAGCAGGTCTGGAAGAACTCCACCTCTGGCTCTGGCCCAAGGGAAGATGTGACGTTCCTCTCACTTGTCTGGCATGGGGATTCCAAGTGGAGAGATGAATGTAAAAATGTGTCCAGAACTGGAGGGGGACCTGAAGGTCCATGAAACCATGGGAAAGGGACACTTCTAGGTCTGAGTACGGGGTGCTCCCAGAAACCCAATAAGGATGGGCTTGCAACACATTTATGAACCCAAGTGAGGGAATCTGCCACATGCAGTCAGCAGTTGCAACAAACGGGAGACTTTGCAACCCAAGAGCGAAAGATAATAAAACAATGCAAGAAAGACCTCTAAAACAAGCAGGTTTACAATTTTTTGAAGTGATGAAGGAACAGATACTTTGAGACTTAAAACCAGAGCAGAACAGTATGGGAAAATAATAGGCAGGTTTGAAACAGGCCGGTTTCTACATAGAAATTCTCTTTTTTTTCAATATATATATATTTATTTTCGAGAGAGTGAGCGAGCAGCAGGAGGGGCAGAAGGAGAGAGAATCCTCAAGCAGACTCCCCACTGAGCATGGAAGCCAACACAGGGCTCCATCCCAGGACCCTGAGACCATGACCTGAGCCAAAATCAAGAGCCGGCCACTTAACTGAGCCACCCAGGCACCCCTCTACATAGGAATTCTAGGAAAGATACAATTATTGAAATACAGGGAGCCCATGAGTTTAGAGATGTGAGGAAAGAATAGGGAATGCCCTTTTAACGGATGTTTCTGTTCATAACAATTGTTAACTTTTCCTATGAACCAGGCACTGTTTCAGGGATTTCAAATGTATTAATTCATTTAATCTGCTCAGTCTTATGGAGTGACAGCATTCCACACTGGGGAGGCAGGGAAGATTCCAGTGGCCCTGTGAGCCAGCCATCTGCAGGACAGTCAAGGAATAATGATATGTTACGTATTATATGTATACAATAAAGCACTTTACATGGATTATCTCATTTAATCCTCATTTAATAATTGCATTAATCCTTCTAACAATCTCAAGATTTCATGACTCTCAACAATTTCATGACTGAGGATACTGAGCTTACAACCATTAAGAAATTTCCCTAATGTCTACACTGTCACCAAACACTGTAGTTGGGATTTAAAATGAGGCAAATTGAGGGGTACCTGGGTGGCTCAGTCGATTTGAGTGTCTGCATCAGGCTCCTTGCTTGGCAGGAAGTCTACCTCTCCCTCTGTCTCTGCCTGCCACTCTCCCTGCTTGGGCTCTGTCAAATAAATAAATAAATAAATAATCTTATATAAAAAAAATAAAATAAAATGAGGCAAGTTGAATCCACAGTGCAAGCTCTGAACAACAATGCTAGGGAACAAGTGGTTGTTCGTTTTGAGTTTAATTTTGTGCATTACTTATTACTGAATAGGCAATACTGTTGTTGATTTGATGTTAATCATACTGGACTTAAAAAAATTAAAAATAAAAAAAAAAGGTACCAAAGCATCTAAAGTAAAACATTTCCATTTTTAAAAAACTAGTGTTCCAAGTTTCTTGTGAACTTTCAGTGTTATTTTATGCCTACAGAAGCAAGTGTCTATAGAGGTAGTTATATACAAGTCTGTCTATTCACATAGATGGATGTTCTTTTCAACTTTTTTTTTACATAATTAGAAGTTTCCTCTATGCCTTGTTCTTATCTTGCTATTTTCACTATCCTGGAGAGCATTCTATATTAGTACAGAATAATGGTAATAAAATAATAATATAGAATATTTACTATTATTAGTAATGTAAAAGGATAGAATAGAATAATAAAGGGCTTCCTCATTCATATTTGGGATGGCTGAATATTCTATTGTAAGTCTGTATTATAATTTAACTAGACCTCTATGCTGGGCATTCGAGTTGTTTTCAGGATTCTGCTGTTACAATGCTGTAGTGAATAATCGGGTATGTGGACTACTTCACACATGTGAGGAATACATTCCTGAAGGTGAAACTGCTGGGTCCAAGTCATGTACCTTTGTGACGTTAAGTGGTACTATTAAGCAATCTGTGACTAGTTAAAAGTGATTTTTTAAAAATGATTTTTTTCCTGATTATAAAAACATACATGGTAGTTGTGAATAAAACCTAAAAGCAACCTTAATTCATAAACCTAAAGATATTCACTGTTAACCTATTGGTAGAATCTTTTGAGCCTCTTGTTATGTACGCATGTACACACCTTGAAGACCACACTATTTACCTAGTTTGTAGTGAGCCTTTTACACTGAACATTATATCATCATTTTTAATTTTATTTAAGTGTTCTTTACAAGTGGTATTTTCCATGATTGCATATTCTATGACCATGCCATAATTGATTTAACCTATATCCTCAATATTGGACACTTTCGTTGTTTCCAAGTTTTAAAAACCTCTGCAATGAATAATGCTGTATGTAAATTGCTTCCATTTCTGTTTGATTTCATAGCTGCTTTTTATTCTAATCATCAGAATCAATGACTAGAAGTAGAAGTTAGATGAAAGAATATCAACCTTTTTCAAGTTCTTGTTAAATTGGTGTCCCTCTTGGAAGGTTGTACCAGTTTATGCTCCAACACCTTCATCTTACCCCCTTACCAACATGGATTACTTACCTTACAGGAAAGTCAGCAAAAGGTGTATCTGTTGCTTTGCCCTTATGATTCGATAGGTAATGCTTATTTATCATAAACAACTGGAAAAGAACAAAACTTAACAAAAAAGCCCCCTCCCGCCAATCCCACAACTTTGGTCTAATCACTATTAAAATGTTGACTTTCTTTCTAGAGGCTTTTCTCCATTCAAATAATTTCCATAAGACTGTCATTAAGTATGTTTAAAAACAAGACTTTTATTTTTGCCAAGTGTAAAGCTAAAAATGGCATCTCTTATTTGAAAATTTTGTCATATTTGTTACAAATATTTTTCTCAGTTTATCGATTGCCTTTTCCTTGTGTTTATGGTGTCCTGAATTTTTACGTGGTCAGATCTAGAGATCTTTTTCTGTCATCTCTCCCCCCAGTTCCTTTAAAAACTTCTTGCCATGGGGATAAGGGTGATGGGGGGGGCAGTTAAGTGACATAAAAAAGGCAGAGTGTTAGGGACAACAGGATCCTAGCTGAGATCAGCAATATAAGGGAAAGAGTACTGGTTCGTGTTCATTTGTGGTCAGGCATTTACGGACACCTACTTATCACTGGGTGCTGTGGTTCTCTCCAGCAGGGTGATAAGGTGAGCATAAGCAAGAGAGGGGCCACACAAAAGGAACCCCACACTCATTAGCTGTCACTCCCCACCTCTTCCTCCCAGTTCCTGGCCTCTCTGTCTCTATGAATTTGCCTTCTCTGGACCACTCCAGTAAGCAGAATCATACAATACGTGACCTTTTGTGTCTGGCTTCGCTCACTTAGCATGTTTTCAAAGGTCACCCATGTTGTTCATTCCTATTCATGGCCAGATAATATTCCACTGTGTGGACAGACTGTGTCTTGTCTCTCCAGTCATCAGCTGACGGACATTTGGCTGGTTTCCAGGTTTTGTCTATTGTGAAGGAGGCTGCTATGAACATCTTTTTCAGTTCTGGATGGTATGAAGGAAAGACAGGAGAGCTTGACCTGCACTTGAGTGAGGCAGAAAGATGATCAAGAATCTGTGGGGGAGGGCTTGCCTGAGGCCTGTTTACGAACGGAGGGAGACACACAGGACGTAGCTGGGCACCGTCTGCAGGGAAGGGAGCAGCTCCTGGGCCTCCTGGGTTCCCCTGTGCCCGGACAGTGCCTACAAAAGACAAAAATAGAACGCCTCCGAGCTCTGTGTTATCCAGGACAACCCAGATTTGATACAAGAAATGAGGCCACCGAAGGGCTCTAACTTGAACATGTAGCTTAGAATGTGTCTAGGCATTTCTCAGTTGTTTCTGTTTTTACGGTTAGTTTATAAATAGCACGTCTTCTGTTTCCACACTTGACTTAGTGGCCTCCATTACGATCAGGCCTGCTCTCATTTCCACACCTCTGGCCGTTGCCAGGTAGGTCTCTCACTGCAACTGAAGCCGTGCGCCTGGTCTTGGTGAAATGTGAGTGCGCAGTTCCTCGCTGGAGCCCCAGAGGCCTAGGTCACAGTGACCTCACACTCGTCACACTCGGGACAGAGTGCAGCCGGCACGCCTCTCCTAGGCCATGCCCCTCCATGCCAGGCAGTTCTGTTGTGCTTTCTCCTTGCTGCATCATGAATATTTTAAAATATTTTACCTCATTTTTCTTCTCTCCTCTCTTCTTCCTTTACTGTGTGACACCCTGTCTGTACTCTTTTGTTAACTGCAGCCTGATGAGACTATGACAACTGTGTATTCACACTCAGACGGGCTATTTAATAACTGGACTGAATTACAGAGAGCGTTGGAATGGATTAAAATTTAAGTGCAAAGAGCACAAAAGAAAAGGCATCTACTGTGGCTGACTGGGACGCTCGGGACCCAGAAGTATCTACATCATTTTAAAGAATGAAATTTCGTGTTCAGACATAGCTGGGTGAGACTCCTCAGACCGGCTCTACGTGTCCCTAAGGCTGGACTTCAGACCCCAACAGCAATCTCATCCTCTTTCCCACACCTGGTCCTCCTGGCTTGCAGCACCTGCACCCACCCAGTTGCCCAACCTAGAAACCGGCCTGTCCTCGGCTCCTCTCTCTGCACACCCGCCAGTTACAGAGTCTTCTCTTCTTCCTCTTACGTATGTTGGGGTTGTGACCACTTACCTCGTCCTCATTGCCACCATCTCTCCCCTGGACCTCTGCCTCCGTCAAGTCCCAACAGGTCTTCCCTGGCTCTTCCTCTGGTTTGGCCGATGATGTTGGAAGTCCCGGGGGCGGCCTCAGGAGAAATCCTGGAGCCTTCTTTGACCATGAGAGGAATCCAGAGGTTTAGGGACTGACGAGTATTGGATACAAGGGTGGCCATAGGGAGACTGACTTGTGTAATTTGGGGGTGGGGAATGGGTGGGGCTCTGGTCTAGAAAAGAGGTTGAGTCTGTGTTATCAGTCTATTCTTATTCCAATGATGTTTGCATGTAATGGATGGATGCTGACCTTGTCTCACTTAAATGACATCATTGCATCTGTTCCTGTGTGCTGGGTCTTGAGCAGAGTTAACTCCTCCTAAGTCAGCCCTTCAGTAGATCTGAAGTCAAGGAATCTGCTGGGGAGCTGTTAAGGTGCCCAAACCATCATTTCCCCTTCTTCAATAAGAAAACTCCAGAATTTTGGCTGGGTAGAGTAAGTCAGCCCTTCAGTAGATCTGAAGTCAAGGAATCTGCAGCTAAGTTACCCAAACCATCATTTCCCCTTCTTCAATAAAAAAACTTCAGAATTTTGGCTGGGTAGAGTGCCATCCAGAATGAAGATTTCATTCCCTAACCTCACTTGCAGCTAGGTGTACCCATATGATTAAGTTCTGGCCAACCGTTCGTAAGTCAGAGTAGTCTGTGCAACTTCTAGGAATTATCCTTAAAGGCAAAGGCATTTTTTTGCCACCATTTTCCTTTTTCTTTCCAGCTGGGATGTGGATGTGATGACTGTCGCTGGAGCAGCCATCTTGGACTGTGAGGTAGACGATATAGGTTGGAGTTAATGGAGCCAGGAGATTGGAGGGGCACAGATCATGGTAACCATGCAGCCCCTTTACCAGCTCTAGACTCCTGTGTTTATCTGAGAGGGAAATAAACTTCTATTTTGCTCCAGCCAATTTTACTTTGGTTTTTGGAGTCAGAATTTGATCATTGAAAGTAGGATGCTGCAAATAACATCAAAATGTGGCATTGGCTTAGTGGAATTGGCAGGCCAGCAGATGGCAAAGACAGACATTGCCTTTTATATAGTGACTAAGGTGTCACTTTGATGAAAGTGTCATCTGCAGTACTTTGGAGGTGGGACCACATGCTGACCAAGGCCAAGATAGTAGAGAAAATGGTAGGAGGGTAGTTGCTTTTCACAAAGTCCCACAGAGGTGAGACCGGCTGGGGCTAGAGCCCGGGGGGCTGCAGCAGAGATGGAAGGGGGCCTGGCTTGGCTAAGGGAGGCAGTCTGTAGCCTGTGCTCAGAATTGATGAAGGTCTTCAAGCACAGAAAATGCCAACTGTTGTTGTTCTTCAGACTGCAGCTATTCGAGGCAGTGGCCTTGAAGTGGCAGCCTTAGCAGGAGCTAAGGCCGGGGGCAGCAAGCCATCTTCAAGACTTCTCTGCCAGAAAATATGAACTAGGTAGCTCCAAAGGTCAGATGAAGGGTCTTGCCTTCCCACCCAAGCTTCTCTTTCTGGCGGCCTCAAGGTAGCCACCTTTAAGAGGCATGAGCAGAGCACAGAACGTCATTGTAGGCCAGACCATCAGTTGTGGGTACTTGCTGGAATTCAGAAACCACAACCCTGGGGATCCCCCCACAAAACTGCTCCAGGAGTCAACAGGCTACAAAAGCTGTTCTGTCCTCAACAAGGCTGCCCACCACTGCACTCCCAACTTGGATGTGGCCATGGAGGTCCACGGACAAGGAAATCCTCCCAGAGAGCAGGACTTGGCTGTCAGGCAGCTGAGGGACTTACTGGCCTTCTAGAAGCGTCTTCGTTCTTCCTGTGCAGTGGACTTGGATAACCACTTGGATCAGTGTTCCTGTTCTTCCCTCTTACAAATGAGTTTTCAATGGTTGTTTTCCTGTTTCTACTTCACTGCTGTTTATGGGCTGTGTTGGGAGATCACTTGTCTTGAGTTTAGAAGTCATTGACAAGAAGCCACCCAGAGCTGATGGAGAAGACCACAAGTCACCCAAAAGGGATCTTAGCTTTAGCTTCAAGCTGTAAGTGGTTGGCGCTTGGGTTGTCTACCTTGGAGAGAGGAGGAATGGCAGAACCAAAGCATTGAACTATGGCAGAGATTAATTGTCCCTGAAACTCATTCTTTCCTTCTCAGAAACAGAACTCCTAAATTTGTTAGACACATGGTTTCTTGGAATAAAAACCTTCCCTAGATTCCTTTGCAGTAGGTATAGCCCTGTCACTAAGTTCTGATCAATGAAATGTACAACATCCAGACGATACACCCTAAGGGAAGGGGTTTTAGTTTCTCCTTCCCCTTTCCTCCATCCTGTTGGCTGGGGCCATCGTCATGGACCTCAGCATTGACGCTGCATACTGGGGATGGTAGAGCACCAGATCAGATAGAACCCGGGACCCTGGGGATCATGGAGCCACCCTGGCAGCCCTGTGTGATATATAAAGTACAGAAACTTCTTTATGTAAGCTACTGTTGTCATGACAGCTGAACCTAATTCAGATCTAGAATTTGCCACACCAGGTCAAGACAGGTCGAGCTCCTGACCAGAGGGAAGGGATGGGCAGAGAGCACTCTTCTCCAAGAGAGGGAGGGAGGGAGGGAGGGAGGGAGGGAGGGAGGGAGGGAGGGAGGGAGGGAGGGAGGAAGGAAGGAAGGAAGGAAGGAAGGAAGGAAGGAAGGAAGGAAGGAAGAAAGAAAAAGAAAGAAAGAAAGAAAGAAAGAAAGAAAGAAAGAAAGAAAGAAAGAAAGAGAAAGAAAGAAAGAAAGAAAGAAAAAGAAAGAAAGAAAGAGAAAGAAAGAAAGAGAAAAGCAAAGAGAGTGAGAAAACCCTTTCAGAAATTAAGACAATTCTTAGAATAAAAATGTCAACACACAGTAAGTGTTGCATAGCTTGAATGTTTTTATATCGATCAAACTTTTTCAGTAGAGTCACTGACAGTTCAGAATGAAAAAGGTCCCAGATTTACAGAAAAAAATATTGATTTTTCTTGGGTTCTGCAGGGACAGCAAGAGGCAGACAGTCAGCCATCAGACTCCCTCATGTTTGGCTCCTCAGAGTTAGGCTGAGGTCAGGGTCTTTGCTGTCTTTACGGATTTTGTTCTCAGTGCAGAATGGCAAGAACCAGAGGGTGGCAATCCTTGACTCGGCACTCAAGCCCGCTAAGGTTTGAGGAACAATCTCTTGGAGCCAAGTCATGGAAATGTGGTACATTTCTCTCCAGTAGCTATATGGCTTTGATTTGGGGTTAGTTTCAATTCTCTGGAACACTGACTCCCAGAATGGCAAACGTTGAAAGAACCCAAGAACTCATCTAGTCCAGCCCAAACTTCTTTTTACACATAAGGAAATGGAGGCCTGAGGGCGACACATCTTACCCAAGTCTAGGTCTAGACCTGAGTGAGCTTTCCCTCATCTGAGCTCCTATGAGCATTTCCTATTGATGCTGCCTCTGAGGGATGAAGCGGCCTGTTGCTTTCACTAAAATGATAATTTCTGAGGAACAAAAAAGAAATAGCAGCAGAGAGGCAAGAGCACCTACACTAATCTAAAAGCATTTTTAATGTTAACAATCTGGAATTAAAATAAAAAACTTAATTAAAAAAACATTTTTAAGTACAAATTACTGAGGCAGGAATGACAGACCAGCATGTTTGTGATCAGCACCCCGCATCCTGACCTCCCCCAGCCAAACTGAGTTCAGTCTCTTTTTCTGTGAAGTCAAAACACCAAGTGCGGTTTCTACAGGGACACAGGGAGGGACGTCCCATCCTAAGTCAGCACGTCAGTGAGTCTGATCAAATCTTCCAGAGAACAAAACACAGATGTAAAATGCCTTCTCTGTTCACATCCAGCCCAATTTTCCAGGCAAAATATTCCGTGTTGATGCTTTTCACTTACGACTCAAAAAGGCTTAAGTATAATTGCTTAAATGTATAAAGTATTGAAGCAGGAATGTGGAGGCACAGAATTTAACTGGCTGTATCTGTAGTAATATTTACTCATGTATTTTGCCCCTTTGGATAATTCTCTTGTCCTGTTCTTCCCCAGTATTTCATGAATTTTGTTGCTAATAACATCTGCTGGGTCTGAACTACTGGCCTGCACAGTGGCAGAAAAAGGTGAGGTGCAACCTTTGGTAAGCTTTTTAGAAATTTATGTACAATAATGACAGCATTTCTGCAACTGTATCAAATAATTTGTTTTAAGAAAAAAAAAAAATAAACCACAACTCTCCAAACACGTTTAGTCTTCGCAAGCTTCTTGCACACAGGGTGCTGATGTATTTTTATCAAACAGCAATAATTTGCTAGACATCCTGATGGCATTTACATTGAGGTCAGCTTTCCACCTTCCCCTCTCTTTTGGGACTTAGCTGGTAGAATGTCTTCTGAGTCCAGATTGAAGAAAGGCACTGGTATGAGGATATTCCTTTGTGCTTTTGTTCTCAGCAGAAGAAATTTTCTTTTGTGGAAAGATCCATAAGCTTCTACTTCTTGTTTTTTTTTCTTAAAGATTTTATTTATTCATTCAAGACACAGAGATACAGAGAGAGAGAAAGAGTACGAGCAGGGGGAGAGGCAGAGGGAGTAGCAGGCTCCCCGCTGAGCCAGGAGCCGGACGTAGGGCTCGATCCCAGGACCCTGGGATCATGACCTGAGCCGAAGGCAGATGCCCAACCATCTGAGCCACCCAGGCGCCCCGTAAGCTTGTACTTCTATTTCGTGGGTTTTTGGGCTGATGGCTGGTAAGTTAACTTTTCCAAGTAACGCACCTGTAAGCAGTATCAAATAGCTACCAGCTGATGAAAACTCCCGCTGAGAGCATTTATTCGGTCCTCATATTCAACCCACAGCCTCACTATTATCCTCCCGTCTCACAGGAAATAGAGGAAAGAGACACAGTGCTCCGAAGTGACCAAGCCAAGAGATAGTTACTGACGAGTGGGACCAGGAACCAAATCTCCAACTGCATAATTGCAACCTCTCCTGGTTCATTCTGCTAGCTTAGCACGAACCCGACAAAGATGGGGCTTCGGTGGTCTCCTGTCTCCCTCACAGTAGTGGGCTATGGCACAGCGTGACACCTCCCTCCCACCCCTGCCATTTAGCAGTAAAGTACTGGTGGGGGACAGGTGGGAAGTGTGCAACTAAATGAGCTAAGTCTGGAGATAAAGAACCTTTAGAAACCCGGCTCCCATCATCTAGGTCGTTATCCAGCTTGCACCCAGGAAACGACTCGATTGGTCCAGAGTTTGCTAACCATCAAAATGGCTTCACTTCTGTGCGCTATGATATAAAAGCATCCTTTTTCTATACATCCCACTAAGAAACTGGCTGAGCTTCCTCTCCCTTCAGGATACATAAAAGCCGCTATTTAAAAATACCACATTCAAATTCTTATGTAATTTATTTTCCTTAAATAATAATTTGCTACAATCCTGTCACAAATTTTTAAAAAATTTAACACAGTATGAACAAAGGCAGGATTCTTTAGGACAATTAAAATCAGGGTGCACTTAGAATAAATTAACATCAAATTGTGTTTATATTCAGATAGCCTGATCCTCTCCTTTGAAATGAAATGGAGACCATTCTAACCGAGGGTGAATGCACACATTTGTTCTTCTATACAGAGACTCATTCTTTATAGAAACTCAACTGTAATTTGAATCAAGTTAGGAATCCTGAGAAACACTTACCATGGGCACACACACACACATCCACACACATCCACGGAAAACCCTCTAGAAGCTGGGTTTCCCATGGTTCCATGACTAGATCTTTCCTCAGAAGGGCCAAAGATTCTGAATATTAAGATGATATCCCATCTCCCCTCAGGAAAATCGTAGTGTTTCAAGTTTAATAGCTTGAAGTAGCAGCAATCCATGTAGTAGATTCAGTAGTCGACAATTCCAGTCTTGGGTTCTGCAGGGACAGCAAGAGGCAAGTGGAAACCCGAAGCACCCTGCTCCTAACGACGGGTGACAAGACGCATGGGGAGTCTTCATTCTCAGAGTCTCAACTGAAAACTCACCGGAACCTACATTACTAACCTGGTCCAGGCACTGTGTGAGCCCCTGAACGGGTCATTAATGCGGGGAGCAAGCAGGGCATTTTGGACGTGATTTTCAGAAACACGAATATGGGAAGTGGGAGGGAGATGGGGCAGAAAAGGTAGCGCCCGCCCTTCAGCTTGAAATCCCACCACCCTACCACTGAGTACACTCATCAGGGTTCCCTTAGCATCGGCGGGTGAAAGCTAACAGTCCCATCTCTGCCTCGAAGCCCAGAAAGCTCAGCCCTTAGAGTCCTATACACATATACACACAAAACGTCCGAGCAACTCCAAGTAGCCACACCCTCTTGTTTCTGGGAGGTCAATAGCACTGCTGGCCTCCCCTCTCAATTGCCCAAGGATGGTTTACAGGAACATGGTGACGTCTAGGGAGGAAGGCAATAGGACAGGCCCCAAACTGAGATCCCCTTTTGCTTATTTCTGAGGACAAACGGGCCTAAATGTTGCGGTAACTGCATGCGTATCTACACAGTTCCTATGTACACGATACCTCTTCTTTAGAACTTTAAAGTGCCTGGCTTCCAATGTGCTCATTCCTTCCCCACAGCCTACAAATTTCCTCTTGCTGCTTCCAGAGAGGCGTCTGTCCTTAAGGAGGATGCCCTTGGGAAAGAGGAATGAACGTTTTTCACAGTTGTCTTAACTGGGATCCAGCATTTGGACTAAGCCTTCTTGATAAACACGAAGAATTGCTTCACATACAAACTTGTACTGGCTCTGGAAAAGAAAAGAAAGCTGTCAGTCCACCCACAGCTCCGTAAACAGGCCTCGCACCACATCTATGCTCACTCTTTCACATCCCTCACGAGTACCCTGAGCTCCCGCTCTGGGCCGGGCCAGACCCTGCGTACCTGCAGGGGACCCACAGCGGGGCAGACCCCCATGCAGCCATTATTCCTGCATCATGAGGGCTAGGGGCGGCTACTGGAGAGCAATGGGCAAAGCATCATGGAAGCCACAGCCGGGAGAGGAGCCAGCCCATTCCACGTGGCACAGTGAGGGCTCAGAGCCCTGGCCGGGAACACCTGGGCCCGGAAAGAGAGGCTGCACAGGTGGCCGGGCCCTGGGGGTGCGGGGACTTGTGCCACGGTAAGGAGTCTGGACTTTGTCTTAAGCAGGGCCACTGAACGCTGCTCTGCAGGACATGGTTCTTTATGTTAACCAACACCTAAGGACCTTATTTAGTGAAGTGTACAGTGTGAAAGAAAGCATTTCGACGGTGCTTCACCAGCTGGGAAAATCTACCCAGAAGATGCACTGTAAACATTGTGAACCGGCAGTGAGGTCTTTCATAACATGGAAGAGGGCAGAGAACGAGAGTCTTAATAACCTGATCTTGTCCTCTGAATTGTATTTCCTGAGTATAACAGAGAGCTCACCATCATTAGAGAAATGTTAGAAACTTTGTCCACGAGCTTGTGAGGGCACAGAGCTGGCTGCAATGTGGAATTTCCACTCCTTTCTTTGTTGACTCCATCTCCTCCTCCAGAAAGCCTTCCTTGACTTTCCAAAGTCTGCTTCTGACACTCTTTCATTGAGTTCTTAGACTCCCCTTGGACTTCCTCCATTACTGTTGAGATTTATAATGGACTGATCCAGTTTTCCCACCACATGCAAGCTTGGGTCTCTCCGGTGTGTGCAATTATCTAAAGGAATGTGGGATGGTCCCCATTTTGCAGATGGGGAAACTGAGGCTTGGAGCGAGGTTAAGGGACTATCCAAAGGTCACCCAGTATGTGGGGTAGCCTGAATCATGCTCTTTCTTCTACATCACCTGACCTGCCTCTCTTCAAGTTCTAGGGGAAACCCACGAGATTTCCTCTGCAGGACACTTGCAGTGTCAATGACCCAGATGTGACACACATGGGAGACAGCCCAAGGAGGAGAGAATAGGGCCGTGTGACACGTCCCCTGAGCCAGAAGACTCACCCACAGACAGGCAGGTGGGGCAAAACCCTCAGGGGACTTTGCTTACTTCTGATGGACAAATGGTGGGCCAGGGGCTCGACCATGTAGAAGGCAACCAGAGCTGGCAGGAAGCACACCACGGAGGCAGCAAAGGGAAAGGGCAGTGAAAGACAGACGTCACGTGGGGTGGGCTTTGGAGTCGCTCAGCCTCTGACAACCTCTGCCACCTTGGGCAAGTGATGCAGAGCCCTTGAACCTTGGTCTCTTAACAAGCAAAGCCCTCCTCCCAGGCCTGGCCCAGGGCAAGTGCCCAGAAAGTGTTGGCCATCATTACTACTTTTTTTTTTTTTAAGATTTTATTTATTTACTTGACAGAGAGAGACACAGCAAGAGAGGGAACGCAAGCAGGGGGAGCGGGAGAGGGAGAAGCAGGTTTCCCTGCTGAGCAGGGAGCCGGATGTAGGGCTCGATCCCAGGACCCTGGGATCATGACCCGAGCCGAAGGCAGACGCTTAACGACTGAGCCACCCAGGCGCCCCCACTGTTACTACTTTTATCGCTGGATTTCTACTCACTGATGTCTGCACCATCATGGCACGCTGGTCTCGCATTTTCCGGACAACATCCAGTGGGTAAACAGGCAGGTTTCTCTCAATTAGGCATATGGCTGTTTCCATGGTGACCAGCACACCGGTGCGCCCTATTCCAGCACTGGGGGACAGAAGCAGAGACTTGGGATTTGCTCAGGCAGTATTTCTGCACGGCCCAGCTTAACTCCTAGCCAGTTCCCACATTTACTCAGAGCTTTCCTCCCCTGACCTTCGAGAACACAAAACACACATTCAGGGCATGCTCTTGAACAACTGAAAAGGTCTCTCCTCATATATTCTGAGGCCAGGGGCTTCAACACCAATGAAAAGAAACCCACATTTAAGTGTGGGCTGAAGGTGGGGCTTTCTTCTTCTGGTCTACATTCAGGGATTTATGCTTTCATAAAATTCTACATTTTTTGAAATAGTGAAGAAATAAACAGCCTTCTTGTAAAAGCATCTGGTCTCGTGGCATTTAGGGTGCTCTTTGCCAACTTTCTCCAGGTCTTTCCCTCTGGAGTACGTGTATGAAAACAAGCAAAACCAGAGAGCCACAGTACCTGCAGTGAACTAACACGGGGTCACCACCCACTCGCAGGGACCTCACAGAGTTGACAAACTCCAGGAAGTCTGAGGAGTCATCAGGAACGCCGTGGTCGGGCCACGCGACGTACTGGAGATGCGTCACAGTGTGCTCTTCCCCGGTCTGTAGAAGATGCAGGATGGCCTTGGTGAGTCCCTCCAGAGGGTGGGTGGGCGGGGGGACCCCGGCCTCAGCTACGGTGGTCCTGTCTCCGGCTGCCCCTCCGCTCGCTGCGCACAGCCCTGCCAAGGCCCCTGGAAACTCGCACTCACCCTCCGCGCATCCATCCACTCCCATGCACCCATCCTCCGGGACACGGCTCAGGCCACACCTCCGGCCCCCCTCAGGACGGCTCCCTTCCCCACTTCTGCCTACTGCGACTCCTTCCCTTTTGCTCCAACGGCACTTGCCATTAGGGCCACGCACACTGGCTTTTTCTTTTTTCGGGGGGGCAAAATATACGTAACACGAAGTTTACTATTTTAAGCAGTAAGTGTATAGTTCAGTGGCATTAACGACATTCCCAGGGTGGTGTAACCATCACCACTAGCTATTTCCAGAAGCTTTTCATCTTCCCAAGTGGAAACTCTGTAGCCATGAAGCACCGACTCTTCAATCCCCCTCCCCCCAGCCAGCCATCCTTCCACTTTCTGTCTCTCAGATTCTGACTACTCCACGTGCTCCATACAATCGTACAATACTTTCCTCTCGTGACTGGCTGGTCTGACCTAGTAGAACGTCTTCAAGGTTCATCCTTGCTATAACATGCATCAGAATTTCCTTCTGTGCAAAGCTGAATAGTACCCCACCATATAAACAGACCACATCTTGTTTCTCCATTTATCTGTCAGTGGACACTTGGATGTTCCCACCTGCGGATTGTGAACAGCGGTGCTGGGAATGAGGGTGCCGGTTCTTTCACAAGTCGGCTTATACATTTGCTGAAATGCTCGCCAGGTGAAAATGTAGAACACATCTGGAAGCACCGCCCTATCCAGGACCACGGTGGATGCTGCTTTAGCACCTGCCTCTAAGCTGTGCCCTCCCTCCCCAGCCTCTCCCTGCAGGGGCGCGGCTTACCTCAGTGTTGGTGACCAGCATTTCTCGGAACACATAAGCGATGGTGCAGTCCTCTGACTGACATCGGATGTGAAAGTTGCCGTGTTCCATGACATCGGGAGGATCGGGCCAGTACTGGTGACATTTGGTCTGCAAGGGAACCACCGGGTGTGAGCTAACCTCCACCGTGGGGGTGGTGCACGTGAGCAGTCACCTGGACGGACAGGTGGGGCATGTGGCCAGCACCCTCACACTCACACCAGGTACTCTGAGAGCTGCTGGTGGAAGGGAGACTCAGGCAAAGCCCATCTGCTCTGTGTCTGTTCCCTGAGGGTGGCAGAGGAGGCTCCCCTCCTCTCCTAGAAAGTAGGGTGGGGGTGGGCCTGCCGGGGGCCAGGCCACAGCTCTCCAACCAGCCTGGAGCTGCAGCCTGGAGGATGAGTACAGAGCTCATCCTCCTTATCACCAGGGTCCGCTTGCTGGAAGAACAGGAGAGGCCTCAGACACGGTGCCTTGACATAGGAGCAACCTCTCCTCCTCCTCCGTCCTCCATCCCCCATCAAGCCCACTCCTGGCCCTCAGGCCCCTTCTCTGCTCTCCACACCCCCTTCCACCTCACCCTCCTTCACCATCCATCCCCTACCCACTCGAGTAGAAGGCCTCAAGGCCCAGCGGTGACAAGCACACAGTGGGAAGCCAAACTCCACTGGACTCACTTTCTCCTCTACCTGCTAGCCTATGACTTTGAACCTGCCTCTCAACCTCTTGGATTTTCACAGTTTTCACTGGATAGATGGGGACAACACCTGCTTCCCAGATGGTGACAGAGGCCGGAGGTAATGGTGAGCAGAGCCAGGCTCACTGTGGGGGGCCAGGTTACCATTGTTGCTACGAGCCCCCCATCAACTTCAGCAAGGGTGATCAGAAATCCCATAGAATTCCCAGTAAAAGAAGTTCCCAAACAGAGACAAACATCCCTTTACATTCAAGCAGAGTCCCCTAGGCCCTCAGAGGCTTTCGTCCATGACTCACAGAGCTGACACACTCCCCAGATGGCAGATGGGGAGCCCCGGCCTCAGAGGGGTTAAACGACCTGCCCAAGGTCATAGGGCTGCTGCATCTTCCCCCGCAAGCTCGGGCTTCCCCGCAGGCTCACCGAGAGCCCACTGCCTCTCCCTGTTTTTTATCCTCCCTTCCAAATCCTGAAGCTTGGGCCACAGCTGTCTTAGCTCTTGCCTCGGGCTTCAAAGCAAAACTCAGGGCCAAGCTGTCCATCTCAACACAGTGCCATCAAATTCTGACTCATTCAATTTTTTTTTCCCTCTAAGCCTATAGTTGCTGGGCCCATCTTACATAAAAATTATATTTGTGTACAGCTAAAAGGGGCTATAAACCAACAGATGCACGTGATTTGTCTAGAACAGCTTTTCTATTCTTATTTTCAAACGTCACAGGGAATATTCGAAATGAAAGTATGCGGCCGGAAAGTTGGAGTTAAGAATTTACTTGTCAACCTTACATAAGGGTGTGTGGGCCAGTGGCCATTTCCCAACTTCCCTTAGACGTGAAGGGGCTACTGTCTCCAGAACCCAAGGCAGAGTCGACACCCACTGGTCTACATCTGCCTCATCCTCACAGGGTGCTGGGGAACATCATCAAAACGACACGACCCCACACTGGCCCGTGAGTGGGACCTGGGCGCTCAGAGGCACCTCCCCTGCTCCCTGTACTTAGAATGTGGGTTCTGCTTGCCTTTCCTGCTCCCAGAGGGTGCTGTGAGGACACGGCCTTAAGACAGTAATGTGGTGCTGGAAACACCTATCCATAGACGTAACCGAGCCCAGGTAGGGCCTCTTTATAAACTTTAAAGATTTGACGGGAAGGTGCGGGGACCCATTTGTCTCGCTGCTACCCAAGACAAGCCTTGTAAGTTCCCTTCGCTTATTAAAACCGTCACCTACCAAGGTGGAGTGGCCCGCCTCTTCCTTCAGTCTCCCCCTGCCCTCTGCATACGGGGGCCGGCTTCAGATCACACCTGGGCAGCTCCCGGGAGGGCTCTCTGCTCTAGACTCCCAAGCGTCCTGCCCACAGGACTGCTGATGCGAAGGGTCTCTGAGGTGATCAGCCCATACAAGGCAGAGCCACAGATATCTATTTCCAGAGACTCCCAGTGAATCTGACCAGAACTGGACTCTCTACCCCTTGATCAAATTTAGGTTTTAAGTCTATTTGGATCTCCAAGCACTGAGGGTGTAGTAGAAAGAGCAAGGAGTCTGTGGAAACCCTGAGTTTCAATCCTGGTTAATAAGCTCCACTAACCAACTGTGTGATCCTGGGCAAGTTACTAGACTTCTTTTGAGTCTCTGTTTCCACATTAATGCTGGCTGTGGGGCGTGAGGATGCTAACAACTTAAGCCTACTATCTCCTGACGAGGGTATGCCCAGCACTAAATGGTACTTTTTATGGACATTAGCTTGGCCTCAAAAAACCCTACGAGGTAGGTATTATTAGTGTCTATTTTGCATATGAGTAAACTGAGGCTCTGAGCGTGAATCTACTGCAGATCATACATATCAGAAGCGGTGCATACATAGATGTAAAAAATAATTTTTCACCCAGAAGAAGCAACCCTGATGGAAGGTGCAGGAGAATGTTTTTTCAATAGAAGAGTGATACTTCTATAGGTCTTTTTTCTCTATGAGGAAACCTGTGAACCTGAAGGGAGACTATCACAAAAAACATTTTGGGTGGGAATGAAACCAGGCAGAAATCAAGGCGATGCTGCAGTGGGAGCACCTCACAGGTTGGAGGAGACCCCACTCGTGGACGCACCTGCTGGGCACAGCTGTGATCAGGGACTCTGGCCAGCCACACGTCCGCGGGGAGGCCCACTCTACTAAATGCACGGTAGGGGAAAAAGGAAATGGGGCATGCTGAAAACCTCAACTCTCAGAACAAGGAAGGGGTGAAGCTGCTGGCCTGGCGAGAACCCATGGGTGGTGGTGAGGAGCAGATGAAGGACCTCAGGATAAAGGGCTCGGGTCAGCTGACGGTTCGTAACAGGAGAGGGAGGAAACACGTAGCCTGGATTTTTAGAAGAACAGGTTTCTAACAATCGATACACAGTGGGAGTAAGTCCCCAGGACCCGAGATAGTGAAGGCAATACTGACTCAGGAGAAGGGGCCGGCTGGGATGGGCTCACGGGCTGGGAACCAAAGAAAGCCCCTGGGTCACAGGGAGACCTCAGAGGAGCTCAGGTTCAGAGCAGATGCCAACAAAAGGCGGGGAGGTGGGATGTCCTCAGGACAGAGCAGGAAGGGCAGGACCCGTAAGAGCAGGTGGAGGACGCAGGGCCTGTGGGATGGAAGAAAGGGCCTTTCTGTCCGGGCTGGAACAAACAGGAGGAGGGAAGAGGGGCTGCTCTGCAGGGCGGATCGTCTGTCACTCACCACACCCGCAGCAGCTTGTGAATGACCTCAGAGCTGGGAAGGGGAGAGCCAACTTGACAGGGGAAAGAGAAGCCCAACCCAGGGGAGGGCGCTGCGTCCCGCTGCGCCGAGAGACCTCGTGACACAGGAGAGTGGCACCTCCATGAATACTCTGAGAGAACTTCCAGGCACCCAGAAGTCACAGAACAACAGAGGCAAGCAGAGCACAGGTTTCGAATGGGGAGCCTCGCAGGCTGTGGAAACGAGAAGGCGACAAAGGTGACGTTAGTCACCTACAAAATAGCAGAAATGGCCCAGAGCAGGGTCTGCAGAGTGTGGGAGCTGCTGGTACGATTGGGGGATTCAGTAACACGGAACTGCATGCACGGGGGGAAAGCAAATTTTTTTTTTTTTTTAAGATTTATTTATTTAGTTTTAGAGAGAGAGTGCGCTCCAGTGGGGGGGGAGGGGCAATGGGAGAGGGAGAGAGAATCTTAAACAGGCTCCACACTCACTGCAGAGCTTGATGCGGGGCTTCCTGAGATCATGACCTGAGCCTAAACCAAGAGTTGGATACTTAACCGGCTGAGCCACCCAGGTGCCCCAAGCAAATTTCTTCATATGTGCCAAGGATTGTCTTGAGGGTGGCTTTAACATCACTTCCCTAATTTTTATGAGAGACGGAGAAAGAGAGTGTGTGCGCACACATTCATATGTGCCAGGCTTTGGGTTCAGAGCCTGCAAGGCAAGGCATGAGTACTCACTTAGAATTTAATAACACTGTTCTCTCTCTCTCTCTCTCTCTATATATATATATATTTTTTTTTTTGAGTAGGGTCAACTCCCAGAGTGAAGCCCAACACAGGGCTTGAACTCACAACCCTGAGATCAAGACCTGAGCTGAGATCAAGAGTCAGACGTTTAAATGACTGAGCCACCCAGGCACCCCTGGGGTCTTCGTATTTTTATGCATACCTTCTCCTTATGGCATGTGATATTTGGCTTCCATTTAAGCTATATCTTTCAAAATAAATTTATTAAAGCAAAAAAAAGGTAAGTCAATTTAAAGAAAAAATAATACTATAATAAAATAAATACAGTCTAGTCCCAGCAATACCTGTTAAGGTGGTCCCCAAAGTGCTACCTCTGCTAGCTGACATTTATGTAATATTTATTGTGTGCCAAGCACCCTTCCAAGAAACCTACCTGTATTAACCCCTGACAATCCCACAAGATAGGCGCTATTATTATTCCATTTTTCCCAGAGGTTTTGTAGTTTTCCTAAGTCACACAGTTAGGAAATGATAGAGCCGGGATCTGAATCTGAGTCTGCCTTCTTGCCCACCACAGCACAGAGCAAGAGGGCTGTGAGTGCTTCAGAAAGAGAGAGGGTAGGACTGTGAGTCAGCCAGGGTTTCCTAAGTTCAAAAACAGGTCCAAGTCTCTTCATTTCCTATTCAAAATGAAATCAGAAAATCACAAAAAATAAAACAAAATATAAAACAAAAATTTAAAAAAACAGACAAAACCGAGACTTCTGGACAAGGAGATCAGGTGATGCTTTGTGATTTCAGGAAAGCCTTGGACAGTCTCTCAGGGTAACAGGGTTAAGACAAGGTGGAGAAATGCAGGGGCTGGGAGGAGAGCTGGAGAATTACAACTGCTCCCCAAAGGGAGGTTCTAGAAGGAGGTTTCTACTGCCTCTTGAGGAACCTTCATGTTTTTTAACAGTGACTTACGCGAAGAGAAGAGATTCTGATCAAAACTGTCAGTGACAAGAAGCTGAGAGTGACAGCCGACACAAAGAACAATAGAAAGAAAGCCCCAAAAGCCCCAGAGAACACATGACAGGCCAGATCCGATGGCCGAATCCAACCAGTGATGATGACACACAAAACAACACTAACATATGCTGGACTCTTGCCACATGCGATTCTCTAAGCTTTTTGCATATACCATCTCCATCTTTACAAACCGTCCGAGATGGGCACTATTATCACCTGCACTTCATATACAGGGAAACTGAGGGCCAGAGAGGTGAAGTAACTCACTCAGGGGGAATCAGGTTGTGAACCCGGATCGTCTGTCTCCAGAGCCCCGGCAGCTTTCTCTGCAGCTTTCAAGAGTCAAGGGCAGAGTACAAAACAGGGCAATTGGCCCGAGAGCAACACCAAGACAGAGACCAGACACTTTCTGCTGGTCACAGGATTAATGGAAGCCGAGCTTATAACCTTTGACAAAGTCTAAGGTTATTTTCAGATACCTAAAAGGCCAGTGCCTAGAAGAGAGGGGTAAAACTTACTCTGTGTCTTCCAGGTGGGAGAAGCAGGTGGGGTGGAGGTTCAAAGCCATGTAGATTTCAGCTAGTTGTAAGGAGGAATATATATACAGTTTGAATTGGAGCTGAACACCCATAGGATGAACCCTGGAGGTGTTTTTGCAGAAGTGGGGAGCCCTCTGCCTCGGACAACACACAGAAGTCCTTTGCAATCCACGGGGCTCTGCAGAATTAGTTAGGAATTCTTATTTTCCTGTTTCAAGTGAGAGTGTAGACTGTTCTCAAACATACTATTCATCCTAATCTGCATATTCTGATTTTCGGCAAATCAATTTGGTATTCTGAGCAATGTACCAAGGAGGGAGGCCTGGGAAGAAGCAGCACACGAATCATTCAAAGCAGGTGGCTCAAAGTTAATTTATATCGGATTTTGGAATGGGTTTCTGAATAAATGTTTCCTAATGAAGATATCTTGCTGTATGCACAAGTTAAGAGAATGCACAATACAGGTATCCCTTGCACAGCGACTTCTGTTCTATAACCAGTGATCTGCTCCTCTGGAAAATGCACGCCCCGCTAAGCACAGTGTGGTACTCATCACTCTCCTAATCAAGCCCTTCTTCCTCTTTTGCATCGGGTTTTGCTGCATCACAAGTGAAGGCTGACAGAGGCTGTAATTTCTCCTACTTTTTATGGCCACTGTCGCACCCACACTGCTCTTCTCAGAACCAGCGCTTGTCCTGGGTGGCTGAGGCTATAGCCAACACGGGGGTTCTGGGGCAGGTGAAGTGAGACAAGGGGAACAGGCTTCTGGCTCGTTATAATGGATCTGAGACAGGAGCGGGAGGGGCTGTCTGATCACTTGTTAGCTCGGGGAAAGCCAGGGAGTGGGCAGGAGTGCTGAGCTGCCCCTCACTCAAGGGGTCTATCAGTAGCTCTCTAAAGGAGACTTACAGGTCACACAGGGGCTGGACCAGGGGGCATTAAAGACCCTTTCCAGGTCTGAGATTCATGTTCCACGGGGCAGTTTGTGACGTACCCACGTCTGAATTGGAAATCAAGCCACTTACCCGCCCTCGCTCTGTGAGAGTCGTCAACATGACAATGAGTGATAACTTCTGATCCCAGACGACTTGCCAAAATTGTGCACAGGTGTGTGGCAGGGGACCCTGAGCAGCAATGTACTTGTTCACAAGGTTAGCAGCAGGAATTTCCATCTGGCAAGAGATTGTTCAGGCATTAGTACCCGTCACCGCGACAAGGTGGACACGGAACTGGATCTTAAACTCTTCTAGTTGGTGCCTGACATCACACCAGAATATCCCATCAATTTACAGCCAACAGGGAAAATCAAAGAAAAAGCTATTTTAAAAAATCCTTGAAAGATGCCTGACGATGACGCTAGCATTAACTACTTAAGGTAAAGCCGTACGACACGCAGCAGGCGATAATCAGACACGTACCTACAAGACGGCAGGAGAGTTTCAATGACCTTTACTGCTATATCCTAAATATAATCGATATTGGCCATCTGTATTTTCAGCAATACATACCAGTCCTCATGCCCAAATCTTTCCCCACACAGGGCTTTCTATCAAAATCCACTGACTTTCTCTGGTGTACAGACCATACAGGCTTATACCCCCACAAACACTACGCCCTGCTTTCTGCACGGCTGCCAATGCTCGTGTCCTTGAGTTGACCAATCCTTCCCCCACCCCAGCCTTACTGACATATAATCAACAAATAAAAATTGCACGTATTTAAGGTGTACAACAGGATGGTGTGATATATGCATATGTTGTGAAATGATCACCACAATCAAGTTCATGAACACATCCATCACCTCACCCAGTTACCACTTGAGTTCATTGATGTTAAACGTCAAAATGTTTTCAACTGTCCTCAGTGTCCCTCCCCCATCCTGCTTTGCTTGCATTTCTTCCCTCTGAACGGAGTCATTTCTATGAAAAACATTCAGAACCTGCTGAGCTTTGAAGCTCCTCATCTTAGATGGGGAAGGCTAAGAGAGGCGCCTAATTCATAGTTTGGTTGATACCTGGGTTAATGGCTTCTTCAACCCTGGTCTTAGCTCCCTCATATCCTCATGGTCAAGGAGACCGGACTGCGTGACCTTGCTGACCCCACCAACTCTGATGCTCTGCTCTCAAGACACCAGGAATGGTGAAGGGAGAGTCAACGAATTCCACAGATGTTTTGGAATAAATGGAATCACTGATAGGATCCATTTTTATTAGGTAGTTCTTGATATTTTGCTATAACTTGAGAACTTGAGAAATCATCTGTTCATTTAGCTCAGGGCTGGCAAACTGTGGTCTGAGGGCCAAATCTGATAGCCACTTTGCAAGTTAAGAGTGTTTTGGGTTTGTTTTTTTTTTGAGATTTTTTTTTAAAGATTTTATTTATTTATTTGAGAGAGAGTGAGAAAGAGAGAGAGAGAGAGAGAGAGAGAGAGAGAGAAAGAGCACAAGTAGGGGAAGCTGCAGAGGGAGGAGGAGAAGCAGGTTCCCTGCTGAGCAGGGAGCCCAATGCCAGGCTCGATCCCAGGACCCTGGGATCATGACCTTAGCCGAAGGCAGATGCTCAAGTGATTGAGCCACCCAGGCGCCCCACGGTTTTTTTAAAAAGATTTTGTGTGTTTGTTTAGAGAGAGTAAACAGCAGTTGGGAACAGAGGGAGAGGGCGAGAGAATCTCAAGCAGACCCCACTTGGGAGTACGGAGCCAAACTCAGGGCTCAATCTCATGACCCTGAGCATCACGACCTGTACTGTAATCAAGAGTCAGATGCTTAACTGACTGAGCCATCCTGGTAACCTGCAAGCTCAGAGTGCTTTAAAAAATATTTTTACATGGTTGCATTTTAAATGGTTGTGTAAGTACCTAAATAATATCCTCCATTTTGCCTCAGCTTGCAAAGACCAAAATGTTTATCACCTGGCCCTCTACAGAAAAAGCGTGCTGACTCCTGGTTTAAATGAAGAAAATGAGGTTCAGAGAGGCCAAGTGAGTTGTCCAAGATGCATTTGCAGAGTGAAATGAAGGCCTTTCCCACAATACGTGAAATCTTTTTACCTTTTCTTTTTGGGTTATATGCACAAGTGGTTTTCTTCCCCTTATTTTTAGGTGGGATGTACAGTAATAACATGGGGGGAGGGGACACAGAAAGTTACAAGCGTACCACTGGCAAAAACAAAACAAAACAAAACAAACCCAAAACAGCCAAAAAACAAAAAACCCCACAAAAATGTCAGCAGTTGAGGACAGAAGGCATGTGGACGATGGGAGTCAGAGACACGGAGTCTGAGTTTTGGTCTCACCTTCTGTTAGCTTTGTGACTTTTCAAATTATTTAATCTCTCTGAACCTTAGTTTTGTCCTCTGTAAAATGAGACTATTGTGCCTTCCCTCAGGGGCTGCTGAGGTGCTGAAATGAGGGGGCGAACAGGGAAGCACTTCGTCCACCGCAAAGCACCACCCATGCCACGATCATGCTTGGGACAGTGATCAACGTGCTCTTAGTATCCAGACTCTTGACTTACGTTCACATAACTTGCATTAATATAATCTTCATTTCCCTGCAATAAGACCCGGGTGGTGTCGTCTGTGGGGGAGAAAAACAATTTACCGGTTATCCCGAGCATTATTTTTATCATGCCAAGGAAACAAGAGTTCAGTCCCCAACCCCATCTGCAGCTCTCGCCTCATTAGCATAAACACTATTCCCCAACTGTTCCGAGTCTGACATGGCGGCAATAAAGACGGTGGTGTTTACAGACACGCTGAAAATCGTTCCAGAATACCAGACAAGCTGTTTTAAAAAGGGAAACATTATCTCAGCGTGTTGGGGGAGGGCGGGAGGGGGAGGGAGGCATTCACACCGGATACTCACAAGGTAGCACATCTTTGTATCGGTTTTTGTCCAAATTTTGAGGCAGCTTTGCAAACGTGATGGCCAGACCGGGCTTCTTTCTGTAGAGTTGCTATATAACAAATACAGAAGTGAGGGAAAACCCCCAAAAAATCAACATTGCAAAAAACAGCTATGGCGAGAGTGTGGAAAAATACTTTAACAATAAAGTCTACCACTCCTGGCACTGGATCCTAACATTTAGAAGTGATTAGATGCTGCATTTTATTTTTTGAGAGAGAGAGAGCACGTGCAAGTGGGGAGGGGGAGAGGGAGAAGGAGAGAGAATCTCAAGCAGACTCCCCACCCAGTGCAGAGCCCAACGTGGGGCTTGATCTCACCACCCTGAGATCTTGACCTGAGCCAAAATCAAGAGTCAGATGCTCAACAAACTGAGCCACCCAGGCACCCCTATGTGCTATATTTTAAAAGAAAACTCTTCCTAAGAAGTAATTTTACACTCCCATGAGAAACTGACAACATTCACTTTTTTCTTTCTTTTTTTTTTTTTAACATGAGGATCTTTGGGGAAAAGGAAGTCATAGGAAGGGGTCTGAGTCACCAGATAATGGATCATGGTAAGTAAAACCTCGTCTTTATGACAGTTATTTGACAAATGCTAGAAGCAAGTAGAGAAAGGAAAGGATCCTGACTCAAAGTTACATGGAAGCCATTTATATTAGTCTAGAAACATTTCCCTCCAGTTCAGTGGAGAGAACCGTGTTCTTAACTAAAGAACAAGAGCATTTCATTCATCATTAAGAAGTCTGTTTCCGGGGCGCCTGGGTGGCTCAGTCGTTAGGCGTCTGCCTTCGGCTCAGGTCATGATCCCAGGGTCCTGGGATCGAGTCCCGCGTCGGGCTCCCTGCTCTGCGGGAAGCCTGCTTCTCCCTCTCCCGCTCCCCCTGCTTGTGTTCCTGCTCTTGCTATGTCTCTCTGTCAAAAAAATAAATAAAATCTTTAAAAAAAAAAAAAAAAAGAAGTCTGTTTCCACAGTAAAAAGAGTAAACCTCATTTAAAGAGGTATGTCCCTGTGCATTTAATAACTAGCAAAAAATGCAATTAAAACTATCTGTACATCTGTAAGCGCCTACTGGATACATCTGTGTGGTTTCCCCAATACGATTCTGACAACAGCTTTGTGGGAGGGACTGAGAGGACCCTTATTTTACAAGCAAGAAGCAGAGATTAAATATCTTGCTCACAATCACAAACGAGAGGCTGAATTCACATCTGACTCAATGTTTTTTTTCTTTTCCTAAGATTTTATCTATTTATTTGAGAGAGAGCACATGAGTGGGGGGAGGGGCAGGGGAAGAGAGAGCAGCAGACTCCCTGCTGAGTAGGGAGACCGACTTGGGGCTCCATCTCACGACCCTGAGATCATGACCTGAGCCGAAACCAAGAGTTGGGTGCTCGACCAACTGACCACCCAGACACCCCTCACCAGTGTTTTTTTTTTTTTAATTAACTTTATGAAAATTTAAAAACAACACAACTTTTCTTCAATATTGAAAGTGTTCTTTTCTTCCCCCAGAAAATCTGGGCAATTCAGACTGGCATAAAGAAAAAAAATTACCAGTAATTTCACAACCCCCAAGATTACCCTTTTCATAGGTTTTCTCTAGTTTTCTATGCATACATGTATACAAATAAACGTAAGTACACATGTATACACATAAGACAGAGACACACATTTTTAAAAATAAAAAATGAGACTCAACTCCTTATTAGCACTTCCTATACTATGTTCTGTGGAACACGAGTGTTTTGAAAGATGCTAACAGGTATTCCTTAGAAAGTTTCAAGGTCAAAGAAATTTGGAAAATACAAGTCATCTTATGTTCTATGAATCTCCAAGAAGCCCAGCCCTGCAGTACTTCAGCTTAATTTAATTCTGATTAGCTAAGCATTTCTCAAGCTCATTTGGAGGCCACGGAGGATCTCACATCTCATAAGAAGTATTCTGGGAAATACTACCGTAATTTTGAAGGCTGTTTTTTCCTACTTATTATAGTGCCTAGTTTCCCATGCCATTAAATCTTCTAAATATTCTCTACATAAAATGATTTTTACTGGATTAATTTATAGTTTCACATAATTTAACTTTTACTCTACTTTTTGATTAGGTCGTTTTCAAAGTTTTTACTCCTATAAATTTCCAGGAGAATTACAGCATCAAAACATATTTTTAGGGACTCTGATGTGTATAACTAAGTTGCCCTACGGGGGTGTATGAGAATGCTTAGTCCATCAAATTGCGGCCAACGTCATCAATGTGTTTGCAATCTGAGTAAGAAGGCTGAACAGTATTTTCCACCAATATTTTTGCAAACTGTATTTCTTGTTTTGTAAACTGACCTCTTTGAGTCTGTTTCTCTTATTAGTTCTTTTTCCATTAAATAAATAAGCTGCACAGAAATCACCAGGAGAGAATTAGCATTGAGATTTCTGGCCAAAAGAATTGTGTCATGTCTTACACATTTACCAGATGTTTAGAATTTGCAATCTCTCCCCCAGCTCAGCTACTGAACTTCATAATTTCAGTTCGTAACAATCAAGTAGCCACTGAACAACTTCTTAAATATCTGCCAGCTTTAATGGACAGAGACCATTCTAGAAATAAATTCATGTTTTATTGGAAGGTTTGATTTGATACTGTAAGGAGACTGAGTCAAATTTCCCCAAATGACCTTTTGGTTCTAACTGACTAACTGCATGGAGGTAAAACCCAATTAAGTGAATATAATCAGTAAAGCTAAGCCGAAGGTTCAAAGATTTTTTTTCCCCAAATAAAATCATAAATGTAATCAACTTGAGATGGTCTAGCAGAAAAGCACAGATCTAGCATAAGGCTTTAATTACAAGAAGTATATAAATACATCTCAGCAGTAATGATCTGTTGATAAGATTGTTAAAGTACTAAAATAAAAAATAAAATGGCAGTGTTTAAACATTTTTAAATGTGCACACCCTGGGCTTTATCTGACAGGAATGCATAAAGATTCATATCAAAGAAATTTCCCCATAGCAAAGTATTTTTTTATTAGCAGAATACTGGAAACAGCCTGAAAATCTCCCAATAGGGAGAAGTGTTGCCTTAAATTATGGCACAGTGATACCACAAAAATATGTGCAATGAAGAGAATAAGATTAAAGTACAGATTTGGAAGGATATTAATTTATCTATTTTTAAGTGAAGAATGCAAGTTACAGAATAAAGTGGTGATCCCTTTTATATATAACAGCACATACACATAACACATGTATAATGTATATGTGTGCACTTTTGTGTATAAAATATATTTGCATGAGCACCAGAACAAGTGTGGAAGGACAGGCACCAAGTAGTTATTTGTAAATTGTAACAAAGAGCAAGAAGCTAAAGAAGATGGGAGTCAGGAGATAATTCTACTTTGGACTATTTCTGAATTACCTGAATTATTAAATGCATATTATTTCTTTTTTTTAAGCTTTTACTTAAATTCTAGTTAGTTAACATATAATACAATATTGGTTTCAGGTGTAGAATTTAGTGATTCGTCAATTACATATAACACCCAGTGCTCATCACAAGTGCCTTCTTTGATGCCCATCACCCATTTACCCCACCCCTTGCCCACCTCCCCTCCAGCCAAATGATTTCTTTTCTTTTTTTAAAGATTTATTTATTTGAGAGAGAGAGAGCATGTGAGCGTGAGTGATCAGGGAGAATCCCAAGCAGACTCCCCGCTGAGCATGGAGCAGAACACTGGCTCAATCCTATCACCCTGAGATCATGACCTGAGCCGAAACCAAAAGTCGGATGCCCAACCAACTGAGCCACCCAGGAGCCTCAGACAAATTATTTCTTAAATTCAAATGACTGAATGAGGAAAAAAAAACAAAACTAGAATAGATCTATACACAAAATTTCAAAATTCAACAAAAAGCTGGGTGAATAGGAAGATGATTTTGGGGGCCTTGAGAAAGTAGGACAACAAGCTCATAACATGTCAGTCTTGCCAAGGTGAACACTGAGCCCTATTTCTGCTGAACTGCTTCAAGTCCTAGTCATCCACTTAGCTTGTGAAGGTGTTAAGAGTTGGTTTTCAACTTCCTTTAATTTATTGACTTTTTCTCCAGACCCCGTGAGCTGCTCAGCAGGCTATGAAAACAGTACCCTGAGAAGGGGGGTCCAGGGTGGAGAGTGAGGTGTTGGAAACCCAGGTATGTCTTTCCAGAAGGGTCAGGGATGGAGGGAAAGGAATTAAAGACCATCAGCCAGAATTCAGACAAGCCTCTTTCAAGAACTATTCATTGTAAAAGGACACTTGGCTTGGGTTAATCCCAGGCTAAAGGTGTGTGAGGCGAGCAAGAGCTCCAGTCACAATTCTGCCCTAAAACGAGAGCAACCAGGAGCCTGGCGAGGGAATCCCAGGGGCAGTGGGTTAGAAGTTGTAACAGTTTTATTAAAAACTATTAATTTGGGGGCGCCTGGGTGGCTCAGTCGTTCGGCGTCTGCCTTCGGCTCAGGTGATGATCCTAGGGTCCTGGGATCGAGCCCCGCATCGGGCTCCCTGCTCGGTGGGAAGCCTGCTTCTCCCTCTCCCACTCCTCCTGCTTGTGTTCCCTCTCTTGCTGTGTCTCTCTCTGTCAAATAAATAAATAAAATCTTTAAAAAAAAAAAACTATTAATTTTTAAATCCTAAAGTGCTTTGTTCTCATCTTATTAGAGTGTAGTTCTAAAAAGCTGTGAAACTAAGGGTAAATTATAAAAAGATCAGCTGAGAATGGCTTGTTATGGAACAATCATATTTAAATTAGCGCCAATATCACTGGCTCTGGCTTCCAAAGACAGAAAGCTGAACAGTGGAAGCTAGACCTCTCCAACGCAGGACCGCTGGCATGGGTAAGATGATGTGGTTTTCCAGTCTAAACATTTCTTCTTTGAAAAAGTCCTCTAATATTACAGAGAGGGCATCAGGAGAGGACTCTGATCTCCTCAGACTACTGGCCCAAGCCAAGGTGTGAAATCTGCTCACCATCCTCAGAAGAAGGCTTCCGACACCCCCCGGGCTCTGACCAGTGGAGGCAGGCAAGGCCTCGCACGGGGGAATCGAATATCCCGTCAACTCTACGACCAGAGAAAGGGAGAATTCTCGAAGGCTGAGAACCCAAAGTGGGGGAGAGCGGTAGAGAGAAAAAGGGAAAAGACAGGGAGGAAAAAGAAAAAGGAGGGGGAGTTGAAGGGGCAATGGGCAAGGAGAGATCAAACAGTACAAAGACTCCCTTTCACTCCCTCAGCAATGACTAGGATCTACTGCAGGGCAATGATTTTTTTTTAAAACAGCTGCTTACGTCCTACTTCCCGTATCAAGCACCCAATGGCAGTCTTCATGAAGGCAGGCATCTTGTTTGCTTTTGTTCACCACCATAAGCCCTAGGCCAGCACTGTACCTGGCCCATAGTATGCGTTTAATCAAAATGTGTAGAGTGAAGGAAGAGTGGGGTCTGTAGCTTTGAACAGAGGGTGCAGACCACTGAGTGAAGCATGACAAGAGGCGTCATGGAGCCATACAATTAAGCTAAGGGTAACTCCTTTTTCATGAAGACCTCGAGAGGCTGTTTCCCTACTAGTACTTTGTAGACATAATTCACTACTCAGGGGCAGTTTGTCTACACTGGGAACTCCCCCTTTCCCTTGTCTCTGTCCCAGCCAAAGGGCAAGGGACACTGCCTGGTGCCTCCCCCTACATTCCCATAAAGGTTTGCTGAAACAAACTAACACTATTGCTGGTAATTTGGGGACCTTCAAAAGTGCTACTTGACGCAGATCCCACTGCTGGGATCAAGTATTCTTTCGAGTCCCTTTCACAGGTAAATAAATGATAATGAGTTGGGTGGCACCCTCTTTAAAACGGGCTTCAGGAATCTGAAATGTAAAGCCCTCACACTTGCTCCTGGTATTCTGCACATTACTGAACGTTTTCCTTAAAGGAAAAAAAAACCTGGAAAAATTCTTAAATGGTTTTTTTTTTTAAGGTATGCATTCTAATCTCGAAGGTATAACTGCCTTCACTAATTTCTACGTGTGTCAATTTAAACCTCTCATGAAGTCTTCAGCTTAGTCCTTCCAGATCAACTTTTATAGTCATCCTAGGAGCCAGTGAGTCACTTGTTTTGACACTAATGGTTGTTTCCTATAAGGGTGATATAGGAGGGACTTCAGGGAAAATGGGCCAAAAGAGAGAAAAAGACGGGCTTCTGGTTTTGTAAAGGAGGAAGAGGCTGAAGGGAGACGGGTGAGGGTTTCTGAGCTGGACGTGGTCTCTGGTGGAGTCCTGTAGCCCCGGCTCGTAACCGTGCAGAGAGGGAGGAGGAGAGAGGTTCATTTCCTATCAACCTCACTCTAAAAGTTTCCGCGGAAGTCTTCACTGGACAAGGAGGCAGGGAAGTTGCAAGCCACCCGGTCACTGGATGGAGATGGGCACAAAGGTCCTTTGCTGGGAAAGCTGGTTCTCAAAGGACACCCCTTCCCTTGCTTAAACAGAAAGGTCAACTCAGAGTAAGTATGAAATGAGCCACAGGTTTCCTTTAGGAAGGAATGAACCTGGGGCAGACTTAACAGGTTCCTTAACAAAAGAGCATCCTGGGGATGGTAAGACTTAGAGCCATGCGAACCCCCAATCTTCTCCTTGACGTGCGACAGAGTGATGCCCAACCTTGGCTGAACCAGGTAGAGTATTCAGGCGGTTTGATGCCAAACCGCTCACACTGGGCAGCTCATGTGGTATAGCTCTGGGAGGGAAGGGCTCACATTGGAGGCTGGGTGGGGAGCTGGGGGGCACCTGGCAATGGTGCATTCTGACACTGACTGGACTTTCACACAGATTCTAATCCTACCTCTCTCCAACCAGCTATTTAACACAAGGCAAGTCCCCAACCCCCGAGCCTCATTTTCTCCATCTAGAAAGGCGCCATCCTAAAGTTGTGAGAATCAACAGAGACAACATATGGGAAACATACTTGGCAGATTCGAAAGTGCTACAGAAACGCTAATAATTATTAAGCATAGTTTTATTACAGCTGGGACCAAATGCTTTCTGGAACACATTAGTAATTGTTTACCAAAAGCCACGGGAGGGACGGGGAATTCCCCTAATGCAAAAATGCTTTAAAACAAGCTTTGCTGAGAACCAGCTAGCCATCACAGGGGGGATTCTATCCATGGCCCAGCTACCCCAGGGCAGGCCCTTGGCATTGTGGAGTGGGTGCCATGGACACCTGCTAGGGGCCAGCCTCCTCTTTCTGCTCCTGTCCAGAGCACAGCCCCCATCAGATAGGCTGCCATCTGCTAATGGCACCGGGGGAGGGAGGCAGCAGGTGGAAAATCAGAACAGCCAAGATTCTGGAGTCAGATAGCCCAGGGTTCCAAACCCAGCAGACATGACCACTTCTTGTATGGAGACTGAGCCTGTTTTTTTAATAAATAATTATAGTTGTTACTTTTTATGGCATTCTTACCGTGTGCTAAATAACGCATGGAGTATTTATCTCATCTAAGCCTTACAACCAACCCATGAGATACCCAATTTACAGATGGGGAAGTAGAGGGTACAGAGAGGTGAAAGGGACACGCTGCCTGAGGTCACATAGGAAGCGAGTGACAGAGTCAGGATTTAAAGTCTGGCTCTGTGTGGTGAGACTGCTTCTCAGATTTTTTTCTAGCTCTGATGCTGTACTATTCTAATAACAACTCCCACACGTAAACGGCACTTTGTTGTTTCCAAAAGAGAACAAGCTCCTGAGTTAGCCTGCCTGGTTCTAATTGGGCAGAACCATTTACTGTGCAACAAGCTCTCTGAGACTCTGCTCCTCCATCTACACGGTGGGGATAGCAGTTCTGCGAGGAGATGCCCATAAAGCACTTGGCACATACTAAGTGCTCAATTCAGGGTTTTCCTTTGCCGTAGTTTCCCGTTTGATCCAGCTTCCTTGAGCATTCCTCCCCTCTAGCAACTGGGGAAGGCGTCTTCCTGCTTCTATAACAGGGGTCGTTACACTACGTTCCATGCTCTAGGGCTCCTTGGGGGGCCGTGTGGGGAGACTGAGGCGGCAGGGCTCCGTGTACCCCACCAGCTCCAGCATGGAGCGGCTCTGGTGTTCACTCTACTGCAAGCAATAGTAGGCAAAAAGAGAGTTTTCCTACTCGATCTCTAGGAAACGTACAGACTAGATGAAATGTGCGCATACTAAAATTTAACCCTAACCTAACCTTTCTATGTTCTCCATTCCTTATGCTGCAGTCCGACTCTGAGCTCTAAAGACGAGACTTTGCACGGGCAGTGGTGGTACAATCCCCACTCTGTGGTCCCCTGGATCAGCCTGGGCATCAGAACCTCCTGCCCATCCTGTGAGGAGGACCAACAGCCAGGCCCTATCCCAGTGCACTCATCCAGCAGCTGGGGGTTGGGCCCCGTTTCACAGGCTCCTCAGGCAACAGCCATACAGATCGTCCGTGGGTCACCCTTTGAGAGATGCTACTCAAAACCACAGGGGATGGTGGGTACTCCTCTCTCAGGTATTTTTAAACTTCTCAATGAAGTTCAGTGAACAGTGTTCGAGGAAAATCTTATGTGGGATTCCCACATGTGAAACCAAAGTGGAGCCAGCTGAGTGGAGGGGGTTTTCTGGAGCACTGTGTAAGACCACAGTTAAGCTTTTCCCTCTTTGAGAGCCCACAGTGCCTCCCTGTGGACAATCCGATCAAGGACGGTGTGCGATGGAAGGACTCCCAACACCCGGAGCCTCTCCCAGGACTCGTGGCATTTCTCAACCCAGGTAGGCGTGCTTCCCTGCGCTGACACCTGAGGAGCTTAGCCTGCATTCAGGCTGGGACCTTGCTGGAACGACCTTCCATACACACTTAATCCATCCATCTCCTTAATACATCTCACCTCAGACGACCTCCTGGAACCCCCTCACCTCCATTTCCTATGGAACATACATCTACTACGTAAGGAAATCTTGCCCTACCTTGGTCTTTTTTTTTTTTTTTAAGATTTTCTTTCTTTATTTGATAGAAAGAGAGGGAGACAGAGAGAGAGAGAGTGAGCACAAGTAGGCAGAGCGGCAGGCAGAGGGAGAGGGAGAAGCAGACTCCCTGCTGAGCAGGGAGCCCAATGTGGGGCTTGATCCCAGGACCCTGGGACCATGACCTGAGCCGAAGGCAGACGCTTAACTGACTGAGCCATCCAGGTGGTCCCCTACCTTGGTCTTTAGCTGTTTCTGGGACTTAGGATACATCCTCCAAATATACCAATACTAGGTTGTTAGCTGCTTGGGGCCAGAAATCCTCTTTCCCTCATTATGTTCCTCACGCAGTGTTTGGCACACGGTAAATACCCAATACACACTCGCTGAACGGGCATCTCCATAATGCCTCCCCGCCTTTCCCATCCCCTCCAATGCCAAACATTTATTCATATTCTGTAAGAAGGCTTTTACCTTCTCCTTGTTTCGGTTACTTGGAGAGTGTTTAAAAATGTTGAGCTTTACAGTGTTTAAAATGTATATATCAATTTTGAACTTTTTTGCAATGCAAGGCCAGAGAACATAACCTCTACATTTTCTTCCTTCAAAATCTTAAGTCAACACAGCCTCCTGCAGGACACTGGAAAAAAAGGGCTATTTCTCTTTGTAGATACTCAGTATATGTCCATCAATTCTACCAATTAATTATATTATTCCTCCCCTCTTACCCTGATTTCATTTCCACAAGATAAGAAGTTATTTTTCAGGGTGGGGTTAGTTATCTTCACCTTTTACTTACGGGTTTTTATACTTTCTACTGTTGTTTAGATAAACATTGCTCTAATAACATATTATTTACATTCCATTCCTTATGCCATTATAAACCTTTTCTTCACTTAAGATTCTTTGCTTTATAGTGTTTCCTGTTTGATATGCACATCACTCATGCTTTTCTGAATCAGTATGTGACCACGTGCATTTCACAAACTTCTTAGTTTTGCTTCTGTGACTTTTCCCTTTCTATAGCTTTCCAATTAAAAACGGCATTGCTGACTTGTGCTTTTGAACCAAATCTGGACTCTTTCCTAATTTATGAATCCAGACTGTGTATGCTGTTGTTAACCATGATCTATTTTAACTGTCTATGTTAGGCTTCTTTGTGCTCTTCTGTTATCTTTTATTGTATGAACTACAGTTATTCTACCTTTAAAAAATTTGGAAGATAAACACACTCCATTCCCTCTGTTACTGATCAATACAGTGGACTTAAAGACCGAATCGCCTTTGTTCCTGCTTCGTTCTGCGAGGGCCCTGTGTGTGCCTCTGTCAGTCTCAATTCTGTGATTAGAGGCCCCTCCCAGGGAAGGAAGACAGGGTCTGACTCTGGATTCTACTCCTGGTCACATGGTTCCGGGGGACCTGGGCAGGCCAGCCGCTCTGCCCTCATGGGATGATGCAACCTGCTCCAAACTACAGAGCATGTCTGGTGGGGTCAGGGACAGGCTCCTCCACCACCCTCTGGGGCTCACCCACACTGCCTCTCCAGCACCTTCTACTGCTGAGCGTTGAGAGCTTTTGTGTTGGCAGCTAAATATGCTCAGAGTCCCTCCTCCTCGATTTCTGACATGTTTCTCCATGACTACCGAGCATTACTAGATAAGAGGGTGAGGCAGAGTTCAGCACCAGGCTGTGGCCCCATCCCCAGCTTTCCAGGCCTGCTCTGCTGCCCTAGGCTCTGAGCCCCCACTGTGTTCCCACGATGAGCACGGGCTGCCTGGTGACTCGGGTCACGCAGAAGCAACTGAGCAGCCCACTGAGGCACTGAGGCTGCTGTGGCATCCCCACAGGCCCAGGACTTGGCCCTCAAGGTCTCTTACCTCGAACTGGATCAGCACTGTCCCGCTTTCAAGGCCCTTCTTTAGCTGTTCCATGGATCCCTCCAAGGTGGCCCCACCCTCTGGACAAATGGGGAAAATGGCCTCTGGGAAAAGCTGGTTCAGTTCATCTTCAGATTTGATGTCAGCGAATGAGTGCACAGCTGTAGTGAACAAGAAAGAGTGTGTCTGGCAGGGGTAGGAACATTCTGGTAGATCTGTTTCCTCAAAAAAAAAAAAAAATATATATATATATATATACTTACGGCACCTGAATGCAGATGGTTTAAAACAGCTTATTAAACGATTAAGCTCATGGTAATCATTTTCACCAAAGACACTACTTCTTGAATGATTCAGTAAGTGCTAATTATACAAAATGACATACTAATCTTTCTGGTTAGTTTTAAATGATGGTGTTTTGTACTCAGAGCCTTTTGACAAAGGTGGGAGAAAGGGAAAGAATGTTTTTAAAGAAACCTTACTTCCTCCACCTTTGTTCTCTCTGACCTGGTTATTCTTCCACCCAACTGTCTCCCCTCCCCTACTTCTTTCTCAGGTCCCTTTCATTTGCTCCCTTAAAACAAGTATTTTTCATGGGCGCTTTATGACCCGCATTATCCCACAGAGCCCAGTCAGCTTCTCCCTCAAGGCCATCTTTAGGTGGGAGGTTCCCAAGTAAATGTATCAAGTCCCAACACCTCCTCTGGGTTCACTCCTACCTCGTCAGTACAGATTCTCCCTTCCCATCAGACTCCTCTGGGTAAAGGCAAACCTGGGATCTCCCCCATCCCTGCCCTATACTAACTTCCTCCCCAGTCTCACGTGCCTCTTTCTGTCCACTACCACTTTCTTCTCCGTTCTCCCAAACTGGAAACTTTGGCATCATCTCTCAATTTTCCCTTTCCAGCTAGGAAGGGAAGTCATTCTCTTACTCAAAAGCCTTCAATGGCTCCCTACTGCCTTCAGGACAACAAGAAAGGAGAAGGAAAATAACAACCACGGCATTTTCCCACATAGTTGAACTGAATGTTGAACTAGCTGCCATTGTCCCCATTTTACAGTTGAGGAAATGGACTATCAGGGTGAAGAAGTTGTCTAAAGTGTCCAAAGTGACCCAGACTATCAGGGGGGTAGGGGGACACACACAGGAGTCCAGTCAGTCTACATATCTCTGATCCAAAAGACCCCATTCTTTCCACAGACCCTGGAAGCACATTGCTTCTGCTGTTTTGTAAGGATATGATTTCTGTTATGTCTGCGACTCCCTAAGCTGTTTACTTATTTTTCATTCAGTCAATTCACTTTTACTTAAATGTTTATTTTAAAAATGAACTTATTATCGTTAGTTCAAGACAGCCTGTGGCCCTGCCCTTTTACTTCTAATAGTTTACAAGCATCCATTTTTTCTTCTCAGACCAGCGCCAGCCCCCTGCCACGGGCTGGTGGAGGACTCCCCTCCCCCCGCCTGGCCCGAGGACTCTAGTCCGCACGCCCCGGGGTGCATCCTGTGAGGGGGCCTACTCCCCATCACTGGATTCATTTCCCATCATTAGCCAGTCTGTGACTTGGTTTCCTCATCCCTTCCCTCATATTGACCTAAGTACTGATCTAAGAGGGTTACATAAAGCAATAGGCACAGCACAGGGCCCTTTGCCCTGTGCTGCTTGACATCAGCAACCACGGCCCCTGAACACTGAACACCGGCCTGGCTGGGCATGGCGTCGGTGGTTGGCGGGGGGGCGGTAGGATCTGGAGAGATGGGGCAAGGCCTCACAGACGCAGGCCAGCTCTGGGCTCAGAGATGGACGGGGACAGAGGGAAAGCAGGTGCGTGGGGGCCTGGGGGCTGGGGGTACACACACCCGTGCAGCCAGAACACAGATGCGCAGCCAGGCCTCGAGTCACACACTTCATCTCCCTTCAGTCTTTTAAACCTGTGCAGAAGGATTCAAGGACTTGGCTTGTTTTACAACCACCACCACAACAACACAAGTCATGGTATTTAAGAGAAGCCGTCCTTCAAACGCCCACCTGGTATCAGGAAGCATTCTAGGCGTTCTCCAAGTCTAAGCATCAGTCCGTCTTCACAAGAACCCCGTGACGGAGTGGTTACTGTACCCTTACCCTACATCAGAGGGAACTGAAGCACGAACTGCGCAAGAAACTTGCTCAAGGTCCCTCAACCCAGTAGTGGTGGAGGTAGGATCATCCCGGGATGCTCTGCTCTACTGACTTCAACAGAACCCGACGCTTCGTGAAGGGGCTGAAAACACAAATGTCTGCAGGGCCAGGCACCTGAGAGAGGGGCGTGATGCGGGGGGAGCCGGCCTGGGAGGGATCAGGGCTCATGTCTTGTGTAAAGGGGGTGGGTGAATGCTGCCTACCTCCAGAGGGCTGGCCACCAGGGGTTGGGCCCTGCGTGGGCAGATCTTCATATTTTTCAAGTGAGAAGTCCCACATCTTGGTTGTGAAGCGGAAGTTTTTGATTGTCCAATGTTGGCTACAAGCTCAACATTTTCAAAACATGGAATGGGAGAGATAGGGCCCCACCTCGCTAAGCCTCCTCCCCTGCGGTGGCTGTTACCTTTTCTCCTGATCACCAGGGCCAGCTCCCGCGTGTGGGACTCCCGGCTGGCTTTGATGAACATCACCACTTGGTCATGCGTGTGTTCTGAGATATCCCGGCCATTGATTAACACAATTTGATCCCCTTCATTCAGCTTAGGAATGCAGGTGTCCGCCTGGGTAGAGAGGAAAATCGAGTTCCTTCAGTTACCATAACACAATCCTCAAGGGCAGGACGCGGACGCTCTCAGAGCCCAGACACTTGAGACCATGTTTGAGTTCTCATCTCCCTTGGGTGTGACCGTGCCATTATTTTTCTATCTGCTGCTATGCTGACATGGTTGTGGGTTGTGGGACTGTAAATGGTCACGACGTGAGTCATGGAGCATTTCAGAATAAAGCTACGAAACTTACTGAAGCCGTTTCTCTACGATAGCCAACCTTCACTTATTACTGTAATGTAGTAACCGTGAGGCTTCTGAGCTTTTGTTTTCTTGATGTGCTGTTAGAAAATGATTTGTCGGGGCGCCTGGGTGGCTCAGTCGTTAAGCATCTGCTTTCGGCTCAGGTCATGATCCCAGGGTCCTGGGATCAAGCCCCGCATCGGGCTCCCTGCTCGGCGGGAAGCCTGCTTCTCCCTCTCCCACTCCCCCTGCTTGTGTTCCCTCTCTCGCTATGTCTCTCTCTCTGTCAAATAAATGAAATCTTTAAAAAAAAAAAAAAGAAAATGATTTGTCAGCCACACGTGAGTGTTTGTCTACCTTGCAATGGAGAAAGCCTCTGTCAGGATAACACCAAAGGGAGAAACCAGCATGGAGAGAAGCAATGTACTGAACAGTGTAGGAACAGAAGCCTCTGAATTTGAAGAGGCCATAAGCAGTAAGAAAAAGTAAACTACATGCTTGAGGACCACTTACAAGTAAAACTCCCAACCTGGTTCCTTCTTAGGAGATGCAGTGACTCTTTGCTGCTTACTGTTCTAGAAAAGTAAACCCTCTCCTGAGGAGGCTAGACAGAGGGCAGAGGGCAGGGTGCTGGTGGTGGGATGGTGGGTCTATGTGCACAGAGTGAGCAAAGAAACATACTCTGTGCCTCAGTTTCCTTTTCTTGAAAGTACTTCTAAATTTTAATGTGCACATGAATCACCCAGAAATCTTGTTAAAAGCGCAAATTCTGGTTTAGGAGGTCGGGTGGGGCTTGAGATTCCGCATTTCTAATGAGTTCTCAGGTGATGCTGGTGCTACATGGACCAGCAAAATTCTGGACAAAACATGGATTCCATTCTCTCTTTCCATTTATACGCATGCATTGACACACACTCTTCGTTGCTGGTAAAGAAACAGCACACAGAAATAGAAATGTTAGATTTAACAGAAAACAGAGAGAACGAAATGTGTTCACTTACAGGTGACTCTGGGTTTATCCTTGACACCACAAGAGGCATCTTTTGATCCACTCCTCCCTATAAACATGTTAAATTGAAAAACAAAACACTTGAATAGCTCATAGCAACAAAGACACACAGATATCGCTGACACAGGGAGGGCTCAAACTTCCCTTTAACCTATTCTAATCCCAAGGGTTGGCATCTTTTCAGGATTACAAGGTTCCTGACTCCATGGGGTCTAGCAGGATAACCAGAGGACTGCTCAGAAGCCTCTCGCTGCCATCCCCACATTCCATGAACTAAAGATGTGCTCAGAGGGTCAAGCTTCTTTTTAAAAATACAAACATCCCCAGGGGACTCCAAAAGCACAGCCTAGAAGTGTTGCTGGAAAGGGAGTTTTCTGCATCGGAGAGAGAAGCTGTAGAAAAAGTCACATGCTGCAAGGGCAGGTCCTCAGCGGGGTGCTGGGGTATAGGAAGGGGGGTCCGAGTTGGCAGCTGTGGGGGTGGGCAGCGGAGAGCACCTGCCCTCATTCTGCTCTAGAGCAGGGCTTAGGCAACTCTGTAAAGGGCCCCAGGGTAAATATTTTAGGTATCAGAGAGGGGGCTCTGTTCCAACTGCTCAACTCTGCCACCAGAGTGTCAAGGTGGCCGATAACTACTTGTAAATGAATGGGTGTGGCCACGTTCCAATAAAACTTTATTTGCAGAAACAGATGGGATGTGACTTGTGGGCCAAAGCAGGCAGAGGTGGGTGAGGACCCTGTAACTTGCGCTGCTATTCTCTCTCATCGGCTTTAGTGATGCTGATGGGTTCCCTCAAAAACCCTTCTTCTGGGGCACCTGGGTGGCTCAGTTGTTAAGCATCTGCCTTCAGCTCAGGTCATGATCCCAGGGCCCTGGGATCGAGCCCCGCATCGGGCTCCCTGCTCCAGGGGAAGCCTGCTTCTCCCTCTCCCACTCCCCCCTGCTTGTGTTCCCTCTCTCGCTGTCTCTCTCTGTCAAATAAATAAATAAAATCTTTAAAAAAACCCCCCAAAACCAAAAAACCCTCTTCTGGAGGTAGAGTTAGTTGGCCAACTGTGTGTCACCTCTCTGAGCCTTAGTACACATTTATGAAACGGGTTTAAAAATACCAACTTCACCGATTATAAGCACTCAGTGAGGTGACATAAAGAAGTGCACAGTGAGCACCAGGCACAGAGTAGGCCCTTGGCGTGAGGCAGCGCTATGGCCACATTAAAAACTCCCCAATTCTGAGAGCTGAGTCAGTTTCCTCATGCAGACTTAGGCATGCAGCACACTCCTAATGGAAATTTAAAAGCCATCTAAAGATGGCTTCCTTATAAAGACACACAACATACCTTCAGATTAAATCCGAATTTTCCATCTTCATCTGGCGTGATGCGGATCAAAACTAAGTAGCCATCACCATTATCATTCTGGAAAATGTTGCAAAAATGATGGATTATGTTACTCTCTCTCCTGTGGGTGGTGAGGAGGTATTTTATCTTGGTCTTAATTACTTAAACTACCCATGAGGCGCCTCGGCGCAGGGAAGCCTGGGTGGTCGCCCGGCCCCCCACTGCCACAGGACCCAAGCTCACCCACCTTGTCGCAGTAGTACTGGCTGGAGTCCTCGGTGGAGCCCCCTTTGGTCACCCTGTGGAAATCCTCTAAGAACTGCTGATCGACGCCATCTGGTGAGCAGGAGCCTGGAGCATTTGAAGATGGAGACACAGAACTGGATGACTTCTGGGTCAGGCAGCTTTGTGCTGGATTGTTCTCGGATATACTCCTTCATTATGGGGAAGGAGGAGATATCTTAATAACTGGATTAACATTTTAGCAGAGCAAGCATTATTGACTGTCAGGGCCTGGCATCCCAGGGCTGTCATGAATCCCTGCAACCTTAGGTGAGCTCCACAGGTCAATCCCAGGGCTCTGGCACACCCGGGGTCCATGGGCCGCCCTTGCCCTTGTCTGGCCTGAATATCATCAGCTTTAGTTTTAGGGAAAAAGGCAGGAGGGCAGGGAGGATCCAGGAGCTGCTGAAAACTCAGCTCCCTTCCCAGCTGCTCTGAAGGTGACAGGGAAATGTGCCCAGCTACTCTGCTGGCTTAATTACCGAAGCTCACTCAGATGCATGCCTCCATCCCTTATAAAAGCTTTTTCCTTCCATCTCATTCCTGCTCTTAGCTCTGTGTCAGTAGGACTCTTGGCTACCCGCCCCCCCAAATGGGACTAATGTTCCACATCCAAGACAATTTATATTAATCCTAGTTTGCATTATTTGCCTGTGATCTCCATTAATTACCTAAAATGAGATTATACTTTTTTCATCTCTAGTATATACCCTCCCGTGGCCATTCACATTTAAATGAGGATCAGGAAGTTCTTTGGTTATATCAGTCACATCTCAAAAATGCTCAGGAGCCACATAAGCCTTGTGGCTCCTGTTTTGGATGGCATGGTTACAGAACATTTTTTTTAAGATTTTATTTATTTATTATTATTAAAGATTTTATTTATTTGAGAGAGAGAGAGCACAGACGGAGAGTGAGAGGGAGAAGCAGACTCCCTGCTGGGCAGAGAGCTGATGCAGGGCTCGATCCCAGGACCCTGAGATCATTACCTAAACTGAAGGCAGATGCTTAACTGACTGAGCCACCTGGGCGCCCCAAGATTGATTGATTGATTGACTGATTGATCGATTTATGAGAGAGAGAGAGAGAGAGAATGAATGCGCAGGGGGGAGGGGCAGAGGGAGAAGCATACTACCTGCTGAGCAGGGAGCCTGATATGGGGTTTGATCCCAGGACCCTAAGATCATGACCTGAGCAGAAGGCAGACGCTTAACCAATTGAGCCACCCAGGCGCCCCCAGAACATTTCCATCAGCACAGGAAGTTCTACTAGACAGTGCTGTCTTAGAGAATTACAGACGATGAGAACTGAACAGACCTCTGAAGTCCTCTGGTCCAACTCCCATTTCACAGGTGAAGAAACTATGGTCCAGAGAGGCTGAGTGACTTGCCCAAGGGCAGTCAGCTTTCCCCTCACTTAACATACAGAATCTGATGGACCTGGGTCCCGCAGCATCTCTTTCTTCTCTGGGCCACACCAAGTCTGTTCCTAAGACCCCCTCCCCACCACAGAGGGCCACAGGGATTAACCATCTCAGCTGTAACTGTGTAGGACCCTCGACTTCTCTGCATCACACACACCCACACTATCCCCCCTCCAGAGCCACAGGCCTAGCAAAAGATGCCTTAAAATGCCTACAGAATATAGGGTTTTCCTTACCTTCTACAGACTCTGCCACGTTCTAGCCTCAAACGGACTTAAGAGATGACAGAGAAGAGTAGACAAGGCATTCAGTGACACATAATAGACAAAAGACAGTTGCTGCTGCCTCATTAAATTTTTATCTCAAACCCTTCTCCATGCATTTTTCATTAAATTGGGGCTTCTCTGTTTCTTAGCAAGTTCAAATTATCTTACTCTAAATATAAAATCTGTACCATATTCACACAAGAATTCACAATCTCAATTTATGTGAATATAAAAATTCAGTGACAGACCAGTGTAGAAATAACAGCGATATGCGAGACTAGAGTTTGGCCCTATGGCTTTCGAGCTGCTGGGTTAGGGAAGGGTGCTATGGATGGGAAGGCATTTCAGAGACAGGATATTTTGGAAGTGAAGCTGTATGCCAGTGGTAAGTTTTCAGAGTGAAGATGAACAAATCTTTAATTTACTTTAAGCTTTAAAAAAATTACCCCCAAAGAGGGTAACTTGGCCAGTTTCATGTTTATATGAGCACCCCCTCGTGGCAGGAGGGGCAACTGCTTGGCAGTTGCCAGACAAAAATCAAGCCAAACCTGGTTTAGCAAACACTACTATTTCCAGTTCTAGGGGTGGAGCTGAACCTTTAATACGAAGTTGCAAATAGCAAACACACTTCAAACGTTTGGAAGACTCTGGAGGGTGATAGCGAAAGAAAGGGTGAAGGGCATATAAACAAAAAAAACCCCAGAAAAGCAAAGTGACAGAGCAGAAGAGAACAGACTAATTTCAGTAAAAGTCTAATTTTATATTCATTATATTTAATTTCTACATTTTGAATGTGTGGCTTACATCATATAAAGTTTTAAAGTATTTTTCTCTTTCAGTATAAAATGTAACCGTCTATCTAACACAGCCCACAGTGCTAAAAATAATATATTCCAAGTCATTATGTGCCCAACCCTATTTTCTAAGTAGGGATGGAGAGGTTACTTTTAGAGAGCAATTTATTAAACATATGACGATTTTTTTTTTTTTTTTTGGCTGATCAACTATGTACAGACGTTCCCTGTAGGCTGCAGTAACGTTCTGCTCAGCGTGGAGGATGGACAGACAGATGGTGAGGAGGACATCAAATGAGAAGCAACAAGAACATGGCAGCTGGATGCAGCACACGGATGCCAGGAGCCAAGACGCCAAACCAAGTGGGCTTCCTCCCTCCTTGGGGCAGGAGATGAGGTGCTGCTGAGGGAGAGCCTGGTGGGTGAGAAGGGACGAGGGGAGCTGCCAGGGGTACCTGGGCTCTAGGGAAAGGAGTGAAGAAAGGGGTAGGACGAGCCAAAGCAAGAAGCCAGTGTGGGCTGACAAAGCCAATAAGTGGGAAGAAGGTCTGTCCCTGGGGCAGGAAGGGGGCACTTGTCAGGGGAGGGGAGACACGGTGGTGGGGGGGGGACTGTCACTGCTGTCTGGGATCCAGAGCAGCCAGGGAGGGCCTGCCCACCTCCAGCTCCCTGGGGAGAGAGGGGCAAGGACAGACTGACAGGCAGACCAAAGGGTATTCGCCTTCGGGAAACAGATGCTTCAGAACTCTAAGTGCCACCGACTACAGGTATGAAAAACCAAAGCCCTTAGAATTCATTCCTCAGCTGAAGAAATTATAAATGGTAGGACTGCCCATGAAAGAAAGACTTCTGCATTGTGATGCTTTCATACCACGCTTCCCTAAGCCCTACGAAAGGACAATGACCTGCACCCTCAAGCCTGTTAGAGGAAGCAGTGTTGTGCTCCACGGAGGGCGCCCTGGCTCTAACTGGGCGCCCGGTGAGGAGGCGTTTGCTGTGTGGGTGTCACAGAACAGGGGCCATTTGCTGTCACATTTCTCTCTCGAGTCTATGAGCTTCTCCAGGTTGGGAGAGACCTTTGTGCTCTTCTTCTTCCTCTCCTAACCTAGGGCACATAACACCTAGCCAGGCACGCAGCGAGAGCTCAAGCAAGGTGCTGAGTGAATGAAGAAGGAAACCACCTTACTGAAGTCCCTGGGCTTGGCTGAATTACTCTAGAAGAGCACAGAATTCACTCGGTCACCTGGAAGCGGGGGGGGGGGGGGGGGAGAGGGGGGGAGGGAGGGGCGGGGGGGCGGGGGTCAGTAAAAGTGCGATACATAGTTCTCAGCTTTGGTGAGCTCAGAGCTTCTGAGAACGTCACGTTCATATAGGTCCCCTGAGGATCTTGTTCAAATGCAGACTGATTCAGCAGGCCTGGGGTGGGCCTGAGGTTCACATTTCCACCAAGCTCTCAGGAGATGCTGATGTTCCTGAGCTGTGGCCAAAACGGGAGTGTTAGGGGCTAGAGAGAACTCAGGGTCTAGTTTAAGAGAAGACATAAAAGTATAAAAATAATCAAAGAATATCATCGTGTTGCACTGGAGATGCTCAGATGTCTGGGGTACAGTGGGAAGCCAGGAGAGCCTTCACAGAGGCATTGGATCTGGAGTTTGAGAGAGGACTTAGCAGGAGTCTGAACAGGTAGCTGAGAGGGAAGGAGAAGGGGGCCTAGGAAAAATACTAATAACAAAAAAGACAAAACAGCAGCATATGCAGAGGCATAAAACTGAAAAAGCTGAAAAAGCACAGGGGCGTGACTTGCTGGGGCACAAATTTCCCAAAGAGAAGCCTGTCGGCTTGTGAGGAGGAGACCCAAGGCTACGGGCACGACTGCGACCGTCCCCATGACCAAGGAGGTGGCCGACCACGGGCCGCACAGTGGCATGGTGCAGGGGTCCAATTTGAGAGCAGTCTGGGAGGAAGATTATCGAGGTGAGGACCTTGCAGAGAAAGGCGGAAGAAAAGGAGTCCAGGATGACTCAAGTTTCCAATGGGTGCAAACAGGGTGGTAGTGAAATGCAGCCCCCACTCGCCAAGACCCAGGAGGAGCCACAGGTGGGACTGGAAGACGATGAGTGGAGACTGGGGTCCCTGGGGTTTAAAGCGTCGGTCACACGTCCACATGCAAGTGGACGGATGCCTGGTGGAGGACAGGCAAGGTGCAGGGAAAACGAACATGGAACCGCTAATGCAGCCCCATGGTGGGCGGGCCTCCTCCAACAGAGACCCTTAGACGTACATGGAGTCACGCTCTAGTCCAGGACTGATGTGCAGAGAACGGTGACTAGCAGGCTGAAGGGTGGCCTGTGGCCGACGGGATGGGAAGTAACTTAAAGGAGAGTCGACAAGGGGTGTCAGGGAGAATGAGAAACAGATGCTACCTGTGCTGTCCAGGAGCTCCAGGCAGGGATCTGTGGACGGCAGGGCTCGTGCTGGGCCAGCGTCCAGGACAAGGCTTCCTGCACAGGCCGGACAACGGGGCCGCCCAGCACCAGGTCAGGCCACCACACTGCACGACAGCTCCCGGCCGCAGGCGGGGCGACAGGGTGGCAGGGCCGGGGGCGTTCGTGCACGGCCGGCGTGGCTCCACAGGGCATTCCCAGAGTCCCTCTCAATGCGCAGAAGTTCTTAAAAGCGTTCAGTAGTGGTGGGTAAACATACACACTATAAAATTTACCATTCCACCCTTTTTTGAAGTGTACAGTTCTGCAGCATTAAGTGCATTCACATCGTCGCCTGCAGAGTTTTGAGATAAAAAATGACAGCCGCCCGTGTCCCCTGGAACAAGGCAGGCTCTAAAGAGAGAGGCATGCAAATATCGAGGCATCACAACACAGAGCCCCACACCCTCGGAGGACCCGTCAGGACGACTGTGGGAAAGCAGCAACAAAGAAGTTCTTCAAATACGACCCTCCACTGCGCCAAAGTGGCTTTTCCACCAGCCTCTGTTCTGCAAAGTCACTTTTCCTTTAGGGAACCTACCCTCCCGTGTTTTCTTGGTGGTAGAGAGTGGTAGGTTTTTTTTAAAAAAAAAACCATTTTTTTTTTTTTTGCCATGAAGAAAACTTCCTTTCCTGCAGAGTCCCGCCTCGGCTCTGAAGCAAGCAAAGGAACACGGAAGGGCTGAGAGAACCCCGGGAGTAACGAAAGAGCACAGCAGACTCGGGCACAAAGCAAACTGCCAAGGATTCATAACTATAATCATAAACTTGGCTGTGCTGCTATAAATGTGGAACAACCCGGATGGTGACTCACCCGCTAAGATAATGTTCAGAGAGCCTGAGCTGTGCCACTCTGGGTGGAGAGCCAAAGTCTATCTGCTCTTTTTCTTCCTTTCTCTTTCTTCTTGTTTACATGGGTATGAATGTTACACTGAATTCTCCTTTCTACAAGGAACCCTCCAGACTGTGATATTATTCTTCCGATTTCTCTGACAGAATACTTCTTTTTGCCTCTTAGCACAAACAGGCTGTATAAAACATGTCAGACATTTCTTGAACACCTTGCAAATAAATACTCAAGTAACCACCCTGGGTTTTTGTCACCAAGCACAGACCAACCTTTCCTGCTTGCCTTGGGCAGTGGAGGGCCCCCAGACTCTTGGGGGGCAGCTGCCTCTGAAGACCCAGCGGGAGGCAGCATCCCGCCAGCAGGAAGAGGTCCCCCACCTGAGGCGGTAGGGCCTGCCATTTTTCACCTGCTCACCCCACTTGCTGCGCACGGCCGTTAACGTGACTCCATGAGACACATCTTATGGGCAGAGCCACGACAAGAAAGGCTGCCTTCGCATCACCATTATTTGCCACTTTGAACATTTAGGTGCAAAATAAAAAGTGCCCCAGGATGACACATCTTATAAGGTCTCTTGGAAGAGTTTCAAAGAATTGATGTGCCATATGTAGGGATGCACGGGGCCTGAAATTACTTGAATCAAATAGGACTTAAAGAAGTGAATTTTGAATCTGATTTTAATGAATGTAAATTTTGTTTTTTAAAAGTAGATACCCCGCCTAGTGTGGAGCCCAATGCGGGACTTGAACTCACGACCCTGAGATCAAGACCTGAGCTGAGAGCAAGAGTGAGCTGCTTAACCAACTGAGCCATCCAGGCGCCCGTGAGTGTAAATTTAAATAGCCCTGGGTGGCTAGTGGCTTCCGGGTTGGACAGTGCTGCACGACGCCATGATGTGGGTGGCAGGCCACAGTAGGAAAATCTGACGTGGGACCTGTAATTGTGCTTCTCAGGACCCTCAGACCGTTCCCCAAACTCTTTCCTTTTACCAAAGCGGTAGAAGATGCAGTGATGAAGGCTGACAATGTGCCATTTGCCCGGCTGCCCTGGCAGCCCCTTAAGGCGAAGACTTGTCTAGTTTGCCTTGATGTTCCCTCCGTGAGCAGCAAAGGGTGTATATGGTGTGCTTGTGCTCAGCAGTGCACGCAGCCTTGGAAAGCATCCAACCCCACCGGACAGACTCCATCTCTCTACCCGGCACCGATCAATACTGCCATAGCACTTTCTGTGATTATGGAAAGGTATCTATCTGTTCTGTCCAGCACGGTAGTCGCTACCTACATGTGGTTCTTGAGGCTCAGATGACTGAGAAATGGGATTTAAATGTTAAGTAACCTAAATCTGAATAGCCACACGTGCTTAATGACTATGGCACTGGACCACGGGAGTCTGGATGGTCCACAATTCCATGATGGGACTGCAAACCACAAGAGGAAGGGCTGACATGGAGGGTGTGAGACTGAGCTCCCCAGAGCCCTCAGTCCATTTCCCAAACCCTCTTTCTCCTTTCCCCAAAGCTACAGAACCCCAACCCCATCTCCAACTCAAACTGGCTCAAGTCATGCATGCCTGCATTCCTGCCTTGTCTATCTAGATTTGCAAAACCATGGTGTCACACAAAGGAACTCTCACCCTTCCACACTGTCACTTCAACAGGGCTGCAAGTTGGAGCAAGAGATAGTGATCATTTCAACAAAAGCATCATCCGAGCTCAAGTCACAAGGAAACAGTGACCAGAGGATTATTTAACCAGACGTGTTAAGAATACAGATAAGCTGGAAACCATGTTTGCTGCGGTCAGAGACAACAGAGAGGTAACAACCTCACACGTAAGGAGGAAGCCAGATTTGCAATTCACCTGCGATGTCCAGAATACAATCACGGTGCGCTGAATGCCACAAACCTAGCAGCTAGAGTGGTAAAAATTTACAGATTAACTAAAGTGCCTTCTCGCTAATCCTGTGCCATTAAGGGAGGCATTGTGTTTCCGTATTATTTCGGGTATAGTATGGCACTTAAACAGCATCAATACCAAACGCCTATGGTTGACTTCCTAATGGTTGATCCGGTCCTCTCATACTTCAGCCTAAAATGTCATTTTATTTATGATTAGGTCTGTCCACCTTAAAAACTTCATTTGAGATCGCTTACTCTAAAATGTATAGATAGAGTAGAGCTGTGAATTCATTCAGAGAAAAAAATAAGAGCCATGAATAAGGCAGGGAAGAGTAGGCACTATCTCAGGAACTAGAGTAAGGGAAGCCAGTGCACTGAGCCTAACGTGGAGCTCTGAGTTCCCTGCTAATCAAGACCGAAGGGAACCAGTGATTTCGATACAGCTTATTGAATAATCAAAGAGCTCAAGCCAGTACTTTTGGAAAGATGTTTTTTCCCCCGGACTTGCGATGGGAAGGGAGTTTGTCACAATTAAAATAGGGCAAAGTGGGGACATAAAAGAATTTAATGCAAACTGTCAACAAAAATTTAACAAAAATGCAGGATTCATTTTTGAATGAACACTAAAGATTCATTAAAAACAAACCCCTCTCCCCAAAAAACCCAGAGGGCACACTGTAGATCTGAGAAGGCTTTCTGTGGACAGGTACAAGTAAGCTTATCTCCAGCGATCTAGAATCTTGCAGTGGTTAAAACTTTGGCAATCTAGAGAAAAACTACTATTAAGGTTAACATATCTATAGCTCTGGAATGGGAACTGATTTAAATGGGGCTTTGCTCATGAACTGGAGACAATTCAAGAGAGCTAACATGTCTGTGGAGAGTAGGTCTCTGTCATACACAAAAAGAAGTGCAAGCTCGAGACCCCAGGCATACAGCTTGTCCCCCCGTGGCGGCAGGGACAGTCTGATGTATGCTGTCATCCTGGCAAAGAGCAGCCTAGGGAGCTGGCTGCAGGCTCCAGCCCTTGACTTAAATGGCCATCTCTGGGCCTGAGCAAATTCTTCAACAGCCAAAACAAGCAGATACAAAGAAGAGAACATGTTTCTTACTCTCGGTGCGGGCTTCGGTTCTGAGAAACCTCGGATTCGCTGTCTTTTGGGGACAGGGAGCCCTTGTACGTGTAAAACACATCTTCAGTTTCAGTAATGTAGGTCATCTCGTTCGCAAGGTTATCGGCAGAAGAGTGCCGAGGCTTTCGGATTTCGTGCCGGAGCCGAGGACTTCGCCTGCGTGGGGGAAAGGTCGAGTGTGAAGTGTTGAAAGCAAATTCCACTTAAAAACTTTACCAGGCATCAGGGATCTAACTTTGTGCCCTGACCTAAGGATGCCTTAGCTGATGCTGTTGGAAATTAAGAACCAGTTAACCCATTACTACGCCGGAATCCACCCAGGGCCACATGAGTCCTCGATACTCTCAGCCCCCATGCCGTAGCCCCCAGAACGGCAGCCTCGGCTGTAAAAACAGGCAGATGAGATTAATTTACGCCCTTTGGGAGGTTGTGAGTGTTGATTTAGGGTGAGTTATTCTTCTAGGAAGACTCAAGCTCTCAATGCCCAAATAATACACTGTACTGACTACTGATCAATTCTTCGGATTCATTCGAGCACGAGTATTAAGTAATGGGTTTAGAAGCCAAAGTACAATTTTTGGCAAAACCAAAACCTTACTTCAACTACATCCCTTCATGTGAATTTCACTTAATCCAAGAAGAAATATTTGTTTGTTTGTTTTTTAGATTTTTATTTATTTGACAGAGAGCAAGAGAGCACAAGGAGGGGGAGCAGCAGAGAGAGAGGGAGCCCAACACGGGGCTCAATCCCAGGACCCTGAGATCATGACCTGAGCCGAAGGCAGATGCTTCACCAACTGAGCCACCCACGTGCCCCGAAATGTTTGCTTTTAAAAATATACCCTGTATGCCCTATTAGATGGGTACGGCAGTACCACCCTGTCTTTAGGCAAGTCACACCACCTCTCCGGGCCTCAGCTGTACGTACCTGTTCCTGAAAACGAACCAAATGAAGCAATGTTCTCCGGACGCCTAGCGTGGCCCCTGGGCATCGGCTCCTGCAGTGGGTGACCCCAGGCTGCTGAGCCTTCTTACTTCTATTTTCTCTCCATTTTTCTAGCTGCTTCTTCCTTAGCCATTTCTCCTGGACACTGTCAGGGCCTTCACTATTCCCATTCCCTCGGGGCCCAGGTAATCAATAATACCGTGTCCAGAGTAGGGGAGAAAGGCATGTGACTCCTCAGGAGGGGACCTATAAATAGCAGTAAGAGCTCCAGGCCACGGGTGTGGCGACATCAAACCCTGCTGTTCTCCTGGATGCTGTCCTGGGCCTCCGTTCCGGGGCCCTGGCATCGCTGCCCCAGCAGCTTTCAGACAAATTGAGCTGCTACTTTACAGCATAGATTTACCACTCTAGGATGAAGTGCCTAAATCTTGGGAAACCAAGAAACAAATCTACTCAGTCATGCTATGACTTCTAACACTAACTACCATCAGCATCTCTGCCTAGAGCATTTGGCCCCGGGCGGGGAGGGGGGTCCTCACCCAGCAGCCCTGCACAGCAGCCCCGTTTTGTGCCTATTAGAATCTCCCTTAGTCCTAGTAGACCCCTCCTTGGTAATTCACAGGTCCACCCGAGTCTTTTGTGACATGAATACAAAGCCATACTCTCTAGTCCAGCGTGGAGCTGGGGCAATGTTTCTGGCTTGGTTTCCCTTCCTGCATGATGCCTGGCCATTTCGGACCCATTCACAAAACTGGCCTGATGTCTCTGAGGAACAACATTCTAATATAACAACAACAAGAATTCCACCGGGTTTTTTTTTTTTTCCCACTTACAAAGCACTTGTACACTGTCAAATCACTTGTGGTGATTTTTTGAACCCTTTGACAGATGGGAAGACTGAGACCAGAGAGGTAAAGAAACTTGTGAGTTAACAAAAGAGCCCAAATCTGAGTCCGGGTGATGGAGCTACACACTGCCCTTCCCACTTTGCCAACTGCTACTTTCTTCCTTTAAAGACAGGCTACTTCCCCAAGTGCATCTGCTACTGCAGCTGAGGACCACGCACCCTACACTGCAACCCTTCACTAGGTTTCCCTGAAGTTTATTTTGTGTGATGTTAACGGAATACAGATAAAGTAAAGCTCAGTGTGCTTCCCAAAACATTAATATGCCAGTGTGTACTCTAATTCCACGAGGGGCGTTGCAGTAGGCTGTAGTTCTCAAATTCAGACCAAATAACTTTTTAATAAAAAGGACATCCCAGCATCACACACTAAGGAAAATGTTTAGCTAGGCTTGTGCATGTCATGAAAACACTAAGCTGTTCATTCCGCAAGAGCCAAGCATGCAAACATAAACTCTGATTGCAGGCCACCTATATTGGGAAAACTTAGGAAGTTGAGTTTTTAAGAGAGATCAAGTGTTTACTGGTGGGTAGAACAAAAAAAAAGGAGGACGTACCAGTTGGGAGTGATGGGAGGGGACCGAGAAGGCAGGCTCTTGGTTTCTAAGTGTTCCGCTGATAATGATCTCCGCATGGCTGGGTTCCACACCATCCCTCCAATCACCTTTTTGCAATACTGGTTATTTACAGACCTGAAAAACCAGAAGCAAGGTTCACTTTCTACATGGACAGACGTGTCCAACAAGAAATTACACCATAAGAGAAACAGTCTGTCCATGCTCCCTCCCTGGTGGAGGGCTGGTTAGCACCTGGATGACACCAGCCAAGGTTACAAAGTAGAGGTATGAGGTCCAAAGTAGTTCCCTTCTGTCCTGGCTGCCCTTGTTGTTTCTTCTCTTCTGGTGAAAATATTTTCTTGGGCCCTACTACTGCAAGCGATTAAGTTGCTCTCAGAATATCACCGAACCTTACCACGAGATGAGAAGGCATTTTCAGGATAACACAGAAATACAGCTCAAATAACTTCAAGGAATTTTCACGTCACTCACAATGGCACGAATACAAACATTAACCATCCTTCCAGGAAGGTGCTCTTCAACATCCTAGCTGGTAGAAGCCATTAGCTATAAATCACAGATAACTCTTTGAAAGAAGGCCCGAGAATATGCTTCGGGGATGGAGTTCCAGGCCACGTGCTATATGAACGGGCCTCCCTGAAGCTAACTTTTGTGTTTTATTTATACCTAGAGAATTTAAATTGTAGCTATCTAGACCCCTCAAGGAATGAGTTCTTTGAAAGGATGGGGTTTGAAGTCAGCTTAAAGGAAACTCAGTTCTGCCATTCCTACATTTTAAACAATGTTTTAACGTCTTATTAAAACATTCCACGCATTTCCTTGCAGCCAAACAAACAAAAAGAGGACAAAAAACCCAGAAGAACATGAAACTCTCCCTAGAATATCAATGTACTAATTTACAGTAAGAAATAGCATTGTCACCCTGATCAAAACATTCACAGCAGCATCACTAAGAGAATCTACATCAGAAAGCAAATTAGCATTGATTGACAACACTGCCTCAGAACAAGGGGAGCAAGCGAGAGGATTTAAAAGTTTAATGTCGTAGTTCCCTAAAGTATGTGTCACAGGTTATTATTAGATACTTTTATGGGAGGAAAAAAAAGTGTTCCATTGTCCCTTAAGCTTGCAAAATACTGAACAAGTTCCTTTTATGTGGAACCTCTATCAGGAGGCCCCACATGCAAAGATGTAGGTGTAGCTCTAGGGTTGGGCAAATCATGTGAACTAAGCCTCAGTTTTCTCATCTATAAAATGGACACAGTGAGGGCTGAAATTTGCAATACGATGAAGGTGGTCTTAGTAGTAAAGAACTGCTGGCCCATGTCCCTGAATCACCAATATCCCCAATCGACCCCCCCAGTGGCAGATTAAAAATGGCTCCAGTTCTTGGACTCTTGAATGTGGGCTGGCCTGTGACTGCTCTGACCAAGAGTAGCTGTGCCAGTTCTGGGCCTGCCTCGAAGATGACTGGCTGCTTCTGCCCTCGGAGCCCTGAACTTCCGTGTAAGACATCCAACGACCATGCTGGAGAGCCACATGAAGAGGCCCTGAGAACAGAGAGAAGTAAGGGGTCCAGGTGAGTCCAGCCTTCCAATCATTCCATCAGGCATGGGAGCCAAGTCATCTTGGATCTGCAGCCCAGCCCAGCCACCAGCTGCCTATCGCTGAGAAATCCAGTCTATACCGCGTGGAGCAGAAGAGGTTGCTGGCCAAGCCCTTCCCAAATTCTCGATACACAAAATCTCGAGATAGAACAGAAAGATGACTGTTTTGTTTTTTAAAGATTTTAATTATTTGAGAGAGAGAGAGAGAGAGCGCCCACGCATGGGGAGGAGCAGAGGGAGAAGGACAAGCAGACGCCGCGCTGAGTGTGGAGCCCCATGCGGGACACGATCCCATGACCCTGAGATCATGACATGAGCTGAAATCAAGAGTTGGATGCCAAACCAACTAAGCCACCCAGGTGCCCCAAGATGCTTGTTTTACGGTACCAAAATAGGGGTAGTTTTTTCTCTCACAATGGGTAACCAGAACCTGCCCACCTCACCCCCAATTCTGTGTTGGCTATATTTTACAGAAACGAGGAAATTCAAACAGTAAATTCAAATCAAAAGTGACACAGGCAGGATCTGAACTCAGTCTTCTCAGCAAAGTCCATGCTTTCAACTGCTCACTATCCAATCCTGTCAGCTGGCCCGAAGGCTTAGGTCCAACTAAAGTGAACAGTCAATTCCCGTAAGTTGTGTCTGTGACACGTTCAGTAAGAGCCACTGAATGTATAAAGTACTAGATAATATTATGGGAGCTGGAAACTTTGAAAATAGATTTGTTCTTGGTTCATCAGAAGCTGAGAGAGAACACTTAGCACCATAAATACTATCACTGATACTAACAGAAATTCACTGCCTATTGAATCTATAAAAAGCTACCTAATGATTATCAACATAATAGGAGTGTCACTGGGATAGTCTGATACAGTCCCACGTATCAGATAATGGCTCAGACAGGGGCCCTGTTTCATTAGTAACAGCCATATCAACAACAATGCAAAATTATGAAAACAATTTTTCAAACCAACCAACAGTTTACAGTAACTTGATAATTTCTGCTAGATCTTGTACTTAGAGGGCAGTCTTAGAGTAAATACACAAAAATATAAACTGCAGGATTAGTTTAGGAAATACACTTTAGAGTTAAAATTTTAGGAGAGTAATTTCTTTCACTGCACTACTCATTAAATATTCTGATTATCATTCCCGTAGATATTAGTACACATGGGATTTAAATATAATTTAAATATAATTAAGTATGTGCGTGGTACAAAATAAACACTCAATTGCCAGTTTTCATGATTACTGTTATTTTGTGACTGTGATACGTAGTATATCCCAAAGTCACTTGACTCTGAGAAGCTTTATTCCTACTCATTCATTATTCAGGAGCACTGCATGGAATTAACATTCTGTGGGAGAGGATGTCTTAGGAGCACGACGACGCTCAGAGTTACGGCCACGTGCTTCCCTTATTGTGACATGGTGTGGGACTAGTTGTAATTTGGGCTGCTTGGGTGTTCCCAGGGTAGCGGAGTTGTGGAGGTAGAAAGGAAGGATAGGAATACGAGCAGTAGCTGAGTATGCACGGAAGGAGATGCTGTTGCCCCTGGAGACACCTTCAGCCCGGGAGCTCCGGCCCCGGTGACTGGGGCCCCTGGATGATGGCATTCCCCCCTCTGAGGATGTCCCCTACCTGGCGGTGACCAGGACACAGTCACATCTCAGTCTACTGTGGATACCCTCCCTAAAGAATACTCACTTTTTGGGGTTCCTAGAGCCCATAGTCCAGTACTGAGACAGAACATTCTTTTCCTGAGGTAGTAGCTTCTTTGCCTGAAAGAATGTATGATGCTCGACACAGGATTTCCACAAGTTTTTGCAAGATCGGTAATTTAACATGTTGAAGGCCACGATATGTTCCCTGGATTCAGCCTGGGAGGAAAAACACAGTAGAGGTTTCATCTGCACAGATGAAGGAGCGAGCAAAGGCTCACAGGGATTCTATGCCCACATCAGTGGTCGTCAGCTAAGATGTGACAGACAGCAGAAAACCAGCTTCGAAATGCCTGAGGCCACAAACCAATGTTACAGGAATAGTCAGGAGCAGGATCTGTTAACCATCTTATTAACAAGGTAAACATGACCTGACTCTACTCTTTATCATCACTTGTGATCCTTTAGGAAGACTCCGATTTCAAATATGCTTACATTGCTGGGTTGGATATATTTGGCAACCAGAAAAAGGCTGTGTGATACATTTCTTTTAAAATTTAGCTCTGGGAAAATCTCTCCTGAAGAAATAATTCTTCCATTTATCTGAAACTTGAGATTTTATAAGCCTTTGGATTTCTCTGTTTGTCCCCCAAGCATGGAGTTAAATCAAGCGCTCAGATATCATCACTTTAATTATTTCCTTGACCTTCACCCTACCTAAGTTTTCTGTTTTCATGTTAAATTGCCACCTCGTGCATTTTGGGGCCACCTTCGATCTTGCAATGGGGCGGTCAGGAGACCCAGATTCTAGTCCTAGTTTGCTCTGAGCCTGTGTCCTCATTTCCATGTGTTCTTTAGTGTCCTCATTCCATGCTAGGTGAAGCCATTTTAAGAACATATTATCTCTGAAACCCTGGGAAATGAACATAGTGACAGTAAGTGAAAAACGCAGAGCATAGCAGGACAGAGCGCGGTGTCGTTGAAAGAGCAGGAGTCTCGGATTCAAATTCTAGTTCCTCCCTTGGTAGCTGTGGGAGCCTCAGCTTGCATACCTTTAAGTCCTCTTCTTCACCCAGAGTCATCCAGAGAGTGGGGGTCTCCTCTTAGGAGACACATGCAAAGGTTATTGTGCACTCTCTTATTTTTAATTTTTTTTTTAAAGACTTTATTTATTTGAGAGACAGAGAGAGAGAGAGAGAAAGAGCACAGAGCCTGCCTGGGGCTCGATCCTAGGACCCCGAGATCGTGGCCTGAGCTGAAGTCAGACACTCAACCGACTGAGCTACCCAGGCGCCCTTACTGTGCATTTTAAACACATCAAGGGCTTGCTCTTGCTGACATTTACTGCTACTCTTCGTGGGCTCATGCCAAGTGCTCTGACCAATGCTCTTTTACTTAATCTTCTGGATCCCCCGACAGGCAGGTGCTACTGCATTGCTAGAACAAGGTAGCTCGGGTTAGGGGAGGTGAAGGAACCTGCCCAGCTGGTCAGTGGAAGTGGGGCAGCAAGGATCCAAACCCATCGTCACTGCCTTCTTGCTTGGAAGCCTGGTAAGCACAGTGAATTCTACAGGGCACTCTGGACCCCGGCATCCATTTTCTGTCCAGCACACGCCAGGCTCTCTCTCCCCGGTCACACATACGGCCCAGCTGCCTTTACCTGCTGAACGGATGGCTGAAGTGGCTACAAACACAAGAAACAAAGCAAGCGTGGACGTAACTCACCTGTTTTTGTCGCTGATGTATAAAGAACTTTTTCCTCTTGAAAGAAATTTTTAGAATGTTCACCCTGCAAGAAAGCAAGCACACAAAATGCACTTAGGGATCAGCCGGGTGGCAGCTGATGCGTCTCAACATGTGTCCTCTGCTCCGTGACCATGAGGAGCGCGGGCTCGAGGCTTCCCAGGGTTGACCTCAGGGTAGGAACGATGGCGGGCCCGTCGCCTCAGCCAGATACCAAGGAGCTGACTGAAGCCGAGTATCACACAAGGGCCGCTGGACTGTGACGTAACTTTTAAATGACAAGAACCACAGGCAAAGTGCTCTCTTTGCGGTCAGCTGCTTTGGTGATGCCCAGGCAGGACAGCTGAGGGCAGCGTGGAGAAGGAGGACAGAGAGCAGCCAGACAGACGTGGGTCCACATCCCAGCTCTGGCGCTTACTGGCCATGTGTCAAGTAGCTCCTCGACAGTTTGCACAAGAACACGACCATAGCCCCCACAGACAGTATTTTTATATACCAGATCCCCTACTAAAAGCTTTACTAGCAGTCCCTCAACTAAGCCTTGCAACAGTCCTGAACTGTATGATTAGACCCAGTTTTCAGATGGCAAAACTGAGGCTCAGTGACCTCATCTAAGTGCTCAAGATCGTTCAACTAGGAATGCGTGGATCTGAGCCTGTGCTCTCAAGTCCTGCACCACGAAGTCCTTGGAAAGCACTGCCTTTTTCAGAGTGGTCTCATGAGGATTCAAGTCTGAACACTTGGTAAAAGTCCAACTAATAACCAAGGAACCACACTGACAATACAGTTCCCGCCCAGAGGAAGTTCTCTGACTTCTGGCCAATGCACTGCCCGGGCCTCCTTAACTCCGAAACCTGCCTTGCACCATTTTATCCCTGTTTCCACAGAGTATCCCAAACCATACAGTGACCGGGGGAATGGGATGCCGGTGAAAACTCAACTACTTTTCCCAAGTACTGAATCTGGGTCAACCAGAGAGGTCGGAGGGAAAAACCTAGGGGTGAAGTCTCCACTCCTCCTTCAGAAATAAAAGTGCAAAATTAGAGATAACGTTTCTTTTTGTTCAGTATATTTTTAAAGCATGATTCAAAAAAATAATTAGAACTGGTCTGCACTTACCAAGGATAGAAACTTGTGCAAATATATTTTCGGTACACGGCGATGCCCGCAGAAGCAATCCCAATCATTAGCTCTAAATTGTGCAGATCCTGTAAAAGGGAAGAGCTCAGATTCACAGCATGTCACGGTCACGCTGATGCCCTCCGGTAACTCAAGCACCCACGCTTTTATAAATAGCAGTATGTATATGCTCCAAAGGGAAAATGTTATGGAAAACAGGCACAGAATACTTCAGATCCCAGTACTTAGCAGCAGACTCTTCTTTTTTTTTTTTTTTTTTTTTTTTTTTTTTTTTTTTTTTTTAATTTTTTTATTCTTATGTTAATCCCCTTACATTACAACATTAGTTTTAGATGAAGTGTTCCATGATTCATTGTTTGTGCACAACACCCAGTGCTCCATGCAGAATGTGCCCTCCTAAATACCCACCACCAGGCTAACCCATCCTCCCACCCCCCTCCCCTCTAGAACCCTGTTTGTTTTTCAGAGTCCATCGTCTCTCATGGTTCGTCTACCCCTCCGATTTCCCCCGCTTCATTCTTCCCCTCCTGCTACCTTCTTCTTCTTCTTCTTCTTTTTTTTTTTTTTCTTAACATATATTGCATTATTTGTTTCAGAGGTACAGATCTGAGATTCAACAGTCTTGCACAATTCACAGCGCTTACCAGAGCACATACACTCCCCAGTGTCTATCACCCAGTCACCCCATCCCTCCCACCCCACCCCCCACTCCAACAACACTCAGTTTGTTTCCTGCGATTAAGAATTCCTCATATCAGTGAGATCATATGATACATGTCTTTCTCTGTTTGACTTATTTCACTCAACATAATACCCTCCAGTTCCATCCACGTTGTTGCAAATGGCAATATCTCATTCCTTTTGATGGCTGCATAATATTCCATTGTATATATATACCACATCTTCTTTATCCATTCATCTGTCGATGGACATCTTGGCTCTTTCCACAGTTTGGCTATTGTGGACATTGCTGCTATAAACATCGGGGTGCACGTACCCCTTCGGATCCCTACTTTTGTATCTTTGGGGTAAATACCCAGTAGTGCAATTGCTGGATCATATGGTAGCTCTATTTTCAACTTTTTGAGGAACCTCCATACAGTTTTCCAGAGTGGCTGCACCAGTTTGCATTCCCACCAACAGTGTAGGAGGGTTCCCCTTTCTCCGCATCCCCGCCAACATCAGCAGCAGACTCTTCTAAAGTGAACATACACAGTCTGAGAGCAGCCGCTGGGTCCCACCGGCTTAGAGAGTTACCAGGCAGGCCCACTCGTCCTGCCACAGAATCCTGACATGAACATCCAATTGTACTTTTTCAACAATTAGATACCATGCTAGCATCAGCAAGGCCTCACCCTCTGCACAGCTTTCCACCAATCTCAACTCCCATCACGGGAAAGGTGTTAGCTACCTGTCGTCATGAAGCGTAGGACTGCTGACTTTAAATCCAATGAATAAATAAATATTGCCTATAAATCCAATAGACTCAATATTCATTAAGAGCCTGCTATGTTGGGGCGCCTGGGTGGCTCAGATGGTTAAGCGTCTGCCTTCAGCTCAGGTCGTGATCCCAGGGTCCTGGGACTGAGCCCCGCGTCTGGCTCCTGGCTCAGCGGGGAGCCTGCTTCTCCCTCTCCCTCTGCCTCTCCCCCTGCTCATGCTCTCTCTCTCTCTGTATCTCTGTGTCTCGAATGAATAAATAAAATCTTAAAAAAAAAAAAAAGAGCCTGCTATGCTATGCATTGCTATAGACAATGAAAATATGGAAGATACAGTGACTATAAGGTATTTAAATTCATTTGAGAACAAGGTGAGTAAAATTTAAAACTAAAACGGTTCCTTTCCTGAGTCATCTATATCCCAATATACCCACTCAGATACTTGTAATTATATTAAAAAGGGGGGGGCACAGTCTGACTTAGTTACCACTGAGTGTGAACGTTGGGTTTGCCGCTTACTAGCTGTGTTATTTTGGGCTATGGAGCCTCATTTTTTTCCTTTTGTACAATAAGGATTATTAAAGCCACCTCTCCAAGGGTTTTTATCAGGCTGAAATTACAGAATATGTGGCAGGATAATAAACTTTCATTCCCTTTTGCCTTCCAAGATGTGGTGGGACAAATTACTGTGAACAGCAATGCGAACACGGGGCATCAGAGAAACTGGCCAAAGAAAACAGCACTGATACAGGCGAAAGTCCAGAGAACATTCACTACTGGGCACCCAGCTGAAATCACATGCAATTCATCCCCTGATGGTCACTGTTCACTAAACTCCCAGGCTGTCCCCACATTCCCCAGCTGCACATGTAGAAGACAGGGCCATATGACTAGTCGTGGTCAATGTTCTAGGAGAAGTGATGGGTCTCTTCTGGGCTGAATCATTTAAGAGCTGCCGTGCGACCCTCCAGCTTCCTCTTCACTCGCTACAAGCATGAGGCCACGTGTGGAGCTGGTGATGCCACAAAATGGAAGCAGCCTGGCTGCCGAGTCGCTGCAAGTAGGAAGGCTTCCCTGGAGGGTCGCTGGGACCCACCGCAGCTTTTGAACTACTGAGGAAGGAACTTTGTGGTATCAAGTTATTGATAGGGGTTTTCGGATGACCCAGCATAGCCAAAGGTAACCCAACTCCCTCTGATACCTTGGGAGGTGTCAGCCAGGCAGGTAATCATCTGGCTTGAGGTCTCTCATGGGACACAGGTGGTGGGGAGAGCACAGATCAACTCAGAGACATAGAAAGCCCACTTCACCACCGCAGAACGCTCTCCACAACATTCTATGACAAATTATTATTTGCAAATGTAATAAAAAGTAACCGTCAAGTCCCACAGTTGGTATTTTTCTAAGATCCCATATCTTTTTCCTACTTTATTACTTAGGTCATAACTTGCCTATCACACAGTTATAAGATTGAAGGGACACAAAAGAGACAGAAGTGTGTCTATGAATTGCAAAAATATTCTATTTACTCAACTTCCCCAAGCCTCCATTTTCTCAGTGTAAAATGGGATGATTAGCATACTGGCTTCACAAGGTTGCTATAATCTTTAAATGGACCTTGGGGTCTCGTGAAAAGCATCTCAAACAATGGCTAGTACCTACTAGGTGTTCAACCAATATTTACTTCCTTTTAGATATGATGTGGGCCAATTACTGGTAGAAAATTAAAGGCCAGATGCCAATTAGACGGTGCCGGGGTCATGTACTGAAGCTGCTACTTCTGTGCTATGTGACCTCTGAGAAGTCCCTGAGTGTCAGTTTCTCCATCTGTAAAATGGGGGTAGTGATAATACTCACCTCAGGCATTACTGTGGGACATAAGCAAACCACTGTGTCCAGCAGATAGAAATTGCTCAGTAGATGATGGATATTAATCAGTTTCATTGAAAAGGTCACAGTCAATTTAAAATATTTATTGGTTTTCATGATCATACCATTATAATTTTTAAAAGCTGTCACATTTGAGCAATTAACTGTATTTTGAGCAGCACTGAGATGAAACAGTAAAAACCTTGGCTCACCAAAGTATCGCTTGGAAAATGGACATAGACATTTTTTGCTTCTTTAACCGTGACATGAAATCATCTTACAAAAACTACTCATTTCTAATCCCCATGACCCCGCACCCCATGGAAACATAAAACATGAAAAAAGCGACTGGATAAATAACCAACCAAACTCAACATTACTTCATAAACTTTCTGAATATTGTTTAAAAAGGTCTTTTTAAAAATTATTATTATTATACCAGAAAAGGCAGTTCAAGAAGTTTTACTTCCGGAAGTTAATTTCTGAACCCGGCCGGGCCAAGGGTACCTACCCTACCACTGTGCAGCTCCACTCCATAGAAGTCGAGGGTCCGTGCTATGTTAATAAAGCAAGATTCAGCTTCTGATTGCTTTAGCCCACTACAGAAAAGGAGAGAAGATGCAGAGTTTGCCATCGGTAAAGTATATAACTCTAAGTTTTAAAATAAAAATCCCCCTCCAAGTTGGTAACATTTCTGTCGGGTCGTAAAATGCCTTACATTATTAATCTTAAACAGTCTAGCCCTGAATTCTAAAGCAGGTCTTTTTCTTGTCCACTGCCCAGGACTTCATCTAGCCTGCTCGGTCCTTTAGTAAATACTACTTCTCACTCGGTAGGCTCTCAGTCCTCAGATACAGAAGACAGGCACCTTGCGAAATTCCCACCCTCCTTGTTCCAAGTTGCTTACTTGATAGGCGCTCTTCAGGTCTTTCCACCTTTATCTATTCTTCAGCAGCCTCAAACTCCCAAACGTCATTGTACTATTTTAGGACGCTGGCTTCTGCCTGGGAAACCGTTCTGGGAGGGAGGATTGGCAGTGCCTTTCAGAAGGGACGCTGGTTGCTTGGCCTCTGTTTTTCCAGCCTTCCCAAGAATGGCCGGCCCCTTGAGACCTGGCCTTCCCGGTCGGGAGGGCCCTTATCTAACCTGGGCTACACCAGTGCCACTGCAGCTTTGAATAAAATGCGGCAAAGGACGAGGGGGCCAGACGCGGGCACATCTGCTGGAGTGCAAGCGTGGCCTGAGGCAGCCGTGGAGGACTGGTGTCCCTTCTGGAACGAAGGCCGTTTCGTGACCTGAGACCAGAGAGGACACGGGATGCACACAGCCTGGCGCCATGCGTCCGTTGGCCTGTCTGTTCCGCGACGCCTGAAGGGGCTGCACGTTTTATTAAGTGTGGTCATCCGTTCAAAGGTTTGCCTGGCAGGTCAATTTGTGGGGCAGTCAGATTTAAAAAGGGCATTTCCCCTAGGAATTAACGGATTTCAACGACATCCTAAAAATAGAACGCTGTAAATCCCCCTAAACTCTTACTGGATTTTGCACTTTACAGAAATGCTAGTTACGCCAAATAAATCTGATATCATAACAGCCCAAAGGTTCACAAACCCCCAACAGCTTAAAAGAGGACTCGTGAACAAAAGGAAGCCACACATCAAACCTGAGGGAACACGAGATCTGAAATGCCCGACCTGGGTTCCCAAAGTAGGCCACCCCGCCCCTCCTGTTACCTGTGCTGCTCATGGAGGGATTCCACCTTCATTAAAAAGTCATCGTTCTGATCTGGGATAAACTGACTATCGGAAAGATAGCCTGGATGATGAATGGAAGAATTATAGTCTCCAAAATGACCTATCAAGACAGAATGAGGAGGAAATTGCCTTTTCAGTATGGTCTGTATTCACAAGCATTGACAGCATCACAAGAAAGGCACTGGAAGCATTCTTCCGAGAGGTTCTACCACCACATGCAATAGAGCTTCTCGTTTGCTCCAGATTTCACATTTTTATCGGAACCCTATATGGGCTAAGTACTACCATGCAGGCTTCGGCTGAATGCTCTCCCTGAGGCCAGATGTTTGAACAGTCTAAGCTAGGTCCTGTTCTAAACCAACAATCTGTGGTGAGCACAGCAGGTGGTACCGTACCCCTGGATACAGACATAGAAGGGAGCCCACTCAAATACGCCACACCCTCTATGCCGGGCACTGTGCAGATGGACTCTCTACTACCCCAAGGTGATTATGACACTGGACCAACCTGCTCTAAAACAATGGGTATGGGCAGAAAAGAGGTCATGATGACCTGACTATTCTCTGCACCTTGACCGACTCCCTGGAATTTGGAGAAGTGTGGAAGAAATGGAACCAGGATGTGTTCGGAGGCACAGTGGGAGGGTGGGGCATGGCATGAGGGATGGGAGTCGGTGGGGCTGTTGGTCTGGGCCCTGGCAAGGCTGAGGGCAGAGTTCTTGGGAAGAAGGAAAACTTCTTAGGGGAGTCCGGGAAACACTGGGAACCTGCAATTACAAAGGGAAGAGGAAGGGGGCCTTCTAGAGGGATTACCAGATGCATCCCTGGTCCAAACAGCACCTCTCCCTCAAGATCCTTGACTGCCATTCTACAAACATGATTCATTGATGTCTAAGGTGTTATAGGTATTCCTGAGAGTGGTGCAGTAGCCAATCTTTACAAGCGTACGTGGCTGCCCTGAGGATTCAAACCATCTGGGTGTCTGGACTGTGGAGACTGGGAAAAAGACCCTGGGTGGAACAGCCAAGGATCTGGCTGGGGGACCCAAGGACACCTGCTTCCCTTCTCCAAGTTCAGTTTTTCCGGCTTTATAAAAACAGGAGAAAAACAAGTTCTAGTTCTGATGGATAATTTATCTAGTATTTCATTTTCTTAATGAGGCACTTTCATCTTTTTCTTAAAAATATTAACCTTGATCTTTCCAAAGGTTTCGATGAATTCTTCCTGCAGCTGGCCTCACTGCCAGGGGGCTTCTGAGCACTGACGTTCCACAGTACCCATTCGACACAGATTTCTAAATCACACAGCTCCTTCTGTGTCACAAGGATGGGGATTGGGAGAAGCTGCGGTGATGCTTCACGGCCAATCTCAGAAGGGAAGGAGAGGACCCGGGGAGCTGCTTAGGGGGATTTCATCACAAAGATGAGAGGAGAGACACAAGCACGTCTTTCTTTACATCCATGTGGCCCTGCTCCCCCTCAGTTGCCATCACACATAAGAGCTGCCCTTTGAGATCCACATTGTAATGAAGGGATCTGTTTCCTCCTTACAGTCTTCCCTGAGGGCTGGGAGCGAGGCAGACTCATCTGTGGGGCCTAGCACCTACGCATGGCACACAGAAGGTGCTCATGGATGCAGTGCTTGGAGCTAACCCAAACAAAGGCTACTACAAAGTTCAATTTTCGAAGAGGAAGAGGGCAGAAAGCCAAATGATTTACGCAGGCAGACCTGGTCAAGGGGAGACCATAGGCTGTAAAGGCCAGCCAAATGCAGCTAAGCTATGGACAGAAATGTCAAGGCTGGATGATGTAAGCACAAGTGTGGCTTACAGCAAGTCTGTATGCGGTGAAGTGTACAACAGTGTGCATATAGGGAATAATTTAGATGCCTTGACAGAGTTCCCAATGAGGAAAGCCTGAGAAAGCCTTAAAATTACCTTGCGTAAATTCATTTTAAAAGGGAAGAAACAAATTAAGGGAAGAAACTGGTCCACAGAAGCCACTTTCAGCAGTCGAGACCAGAACCCAGGTGATCCATGCCCCAGCTAGTGCTCCCACCATCCCCACCAGCCTGCCTACCAGGTCCGAGCTGCTGCTGGCTGGCCATCTGCTGAGGACAGTGGTCACGGCCCCAGAAGGCAGCCAAATGCTGCAAGAGATTTTCCTGAGCCTCAAGCCAGAGTCCTATTGAATTCTACTCTGTTGGTTTCATTAGCTCATAGAGATCCTCTTGGATCTTGATTTGGTTATCCATATTAGCTAACAAGTCCCAACCCCTGGGCCCTTCTATGAACATGAATAGCAAGGCTGTCTTTACTCAAGTCACTGACAAACATCTGAACATGAATGACCAATGAACCTTCGTGTAGGGTGGTTTTCCCTTGAAATCTTAGTCAGCTACTCTGTGCAAAGTGCTATGCTAACCACTAGAGGGACACAAAGTCAAACAGTCATCTGCAAACACTCGGAAGGCAAAGGGAGGTTCCCATGATGGTTTCAAAGCCATGGACCCATTAGATGCTCATGACAACCCAGTGACAGACATTGTTTTTATTCCCATGAAACAGTTAAGGGAAGGGAGACTCAAGGAAGGGACCTGCCCACTTTGCCCAGCGGGTAACTTGGAGCCTAGACTCTAACCACAGTCCATACTGTTCATCTACTTACTATACCACATACCCTAACCTCCAGAGTAATACACTTTCCTATTTTTGGAGAAGCCAACACACGCAAAAGCTAATTATAGCAGGAAGAAAAGGAAATGAGTGTTTATGTGGGAAGTACATTGTCTTAAGTCCCATGCATTCTTCTGGCTAATATTTTATATTGTGCAGGAAAGAGAGAGTATATTCTAGGCACTCAAATGTGCAGCATTTCAAGCTGTGAAACTGTTCTGTTGGGAAAGTCCTTTACATAATATATGCCCCTTACATGTTATTTATCCATCTCCCACTTGATCTTGGAGGCTTTTCTCAGGGGTCACGATTAAGAAGCTTTTCTGGACTTGCTCGCTTCTCCCCCACACGGGATGGGGTGCATCCTCTGTGCTCACCCTCACTGCCAGCATCAGCTGGCCCACCTGTGCCTCCCCACTGGGCAGGAGACCCCTTGCAGAGAGAGGCCATGCTTTGTCTGTCCGTGCAACCCTGAGGCGGGTGCAGAACCTGCATGTAACAGAGGTCAACGGACATTATGGAGTAAATACACATTTCTAAAAATGTCATTCTTTGAGGCTCATCAGGACTTGTGGCCACCAGCAACCTGAAGTCTTTTCAGGTATTTGCCTATATTACTTTTTATCTAGTAAGAAAATGTGCCTTCGGTTTGCTCATCACTGGTAGGGTTTATCTCCCTATGACACACGTCTGTTAGGACAACCTGGTGAAATGTAGCAGATACAATTTAGATATCCAGCAGTATCTAAGAATTAATCTTACAGGAATGCATGCACAGAAGTATGAGGAAAAATACATGTGTACTTCCTCAGAGTGAAGGAATAAAGAACTTATACTTAGAAATGTTTGTCTGACGATCCATAATTTTATTAGCATGATAGTCATGCTAATATTTCCACTGAAACTAGTTTGTACTTTTTAGGTGCTAATAAATTCCTTTAGCCCCCAGCCTAGCATTCGTTTGCAGAGGGGGAACCTGACCACTGAAGCTTAGAATAGTTTTTTCTTATTTGGTTCTTATATTTTACTCTAAGTAGAGTTTATTGTTGTTGAACAACAGGCAGTTCTTTAGAAAGCTTTCTTCTGGGGAGACATGAAAACAGAGTGAGAGTTAACACTCACCATGCGCCAGGCACGATTCTGAGAGCTTTCCATATAATAACTCATTCCATCTTCACTACGACCCCATGAAGTAAACACTGTTATCCCCACTTGACAGATGAAGAAGCTGAGGCCTAGGGAGGCTCAGGGTCATGCACGTATGAGGGGAAGAGCCAAAACCCAGGTAATACGGCTTCAGGTGTGCTCTCGTCGACTCAGTTAACGGCAAGGGTCCAACTGTAGAGTTTCTAGTTATAGACTACTTCACACGTGTGATCTGACTCAAATAGTCAATTCTGAGTTGTCACAGTCACTGTCCTCACCTCCATTTTACAGAGGGAAAAATGTAAATTCAGGGAGGTAATATCACGTAAGTGGCAAATGGAGAAGCCAGGCTTAAAATTGAGTCTGGCTGCATCCAAAGCTACGTCCTTCCTAAAAGTGTTCCCAGCCCTCAAACCTCAAGCTCTAGCTGTGAACACCAAACTCACTCTGGGATGTGGCAAAGCTTGCTTCTTCAGCCGATCAGCCTGGCAGAGACAGAGGAAACGAGGTCTCGAGATCAGCAAGGATACAGGTCGACTGTGGCCACGTCATTTCCCACCTGGACGCAACATGGGTGGGTCTGTTCCAGTTGCATTGTAGGGAGAGGGGAACTTTCCAATCTACCCAGACCCACCACTGTGCAACCTCTTCTCAGTTTCCCTGAGAGGAAACTGAGAGGGAGGAGGTGCAGGCCATCTGGGGAGACTGATGCTAGGTCTTACCTGACTAGTGAGCAGGGTCACTGTTAAAAGTCTGTCTTCCACTTCCTGGTATCACGCAGGTGGGCAGGTAAGCTGGTAAGTTCCAGCCACCTTGCTCTTCACCTCTCCTATTCCTGATCCTTGAAGCCGGGGGTGTGGACAGACTTAAGGCCACCTCAGGAGTCCCTGCCAGCCTTCTCTTGCTATTTTGCCTCTGAGACCAAAGCAGAGTGAGTAATTTAGCCCCCACCTGCTCTGAGACCTGACCGTCTTGCCCTCTTAGCCGCCTACCACACAGTCGGCCAAGAGGGTTAACAGGCCAAGATGGGGTGAGGCTCACAGAAAGGCACAGGGGCCTTCCTACGTCCTGGGCTCCCATGGAAGTCTGTCCGACTTCTACGTTAGTGTGTTGCCCGGGCACCACACGGCTAACTATGAAGGGGTACTTCGCCTTCCTTCAGGCTCGGGACCCTTTCCATCATGCACATGCGGCATCTACCACGGGGCCTGATGTGATATATACCCTCAACAAAGTTTTGCTGAATGAGTGATTTCTTAAGCTTAAACAGGCCTTGATGGGAAATTCCGTATGGGTTTTCTATCCAATGTGGCAGCCACCAGCAACAAGTGGCTCCTGAGCCCTTGAAATGTGGCTGGTCCAAATTGAGATGTGCTGTAAGTGTAAAATCTGGACTGGTTTTCAAAGACTTCACATGAAAACAAAATGTAAAATATCTGGTTAATTTTTTACATTGCCTCCATATGAAAATGATAATATTTGGGATATACTGGATTAGTTAAAATACTAAAGCTAATCTCACCTGTTTCATTTGCCTTTTTTAACACTGGGTGCTAGAAACTTAAAACAACGTTATGTGGCTCACATTTTATTTCTCCTGGACACTGGTGCTACACACCAACGAATGACCCATTAACTCTACTGAAACTCTAAAAACAAATTCCTAAGATCCTAAGAAAGTAGCACGAGTGGCCGCCAGCAAATTGCTTAACCGTGGAACTTGGTTTCTGTGTCTGTAAGAGGTGACTGGTAGAAATACCTGCCCCACTGGGGTTTGTTATGAGATCCAATACGTGAGCAGGGGTCTGCTTAATGCAATGTGTGATAGGTGACTTCTGTTGTATGGGCTCATCCACACCTTCCCGAACCAATATCCCCGGGCTGGCAGAGTGCGTCAGTCAGGGTGAAAGTGGGAGTACCCCGATAAGCTTAACCAGAGATAAGCTTGCCCAACGGGATTCCTGGGAAGAGGGGAAGTGATCTGGTCAAACGGGAAAGGCCAGTGACTTTCTTAATACATCAGTCAGAATAGTCTGTCCATCTGTGAAAGGCTCCCTTGGTGACTTACATTGTACGGCATAGGATGCTAGAACCACTGCCGAGTTAAGAGGGCAGGTTAACCTGTCGGGAGAAAAACATATTAGCAAAGTCACAAGAGCCAACAGCCTGAAACATCCATGATGGGGGACACCAGTCTTCTGTCTTAGATTAACCATTAAAAAACATCATGAATCATAATAAAGATAATTTTAGGATGTAACTCAAACAGTACACATAAATGTAACACTGAAGATTCACAACTAAAAGAGTACTTTGTCATGTTTAAAATAATACACATTAATACAAACACCATGAAGCTGGAGGCCTAATGCTGGCCAAGGTTTTGGCTGGTCAAGAAAGGTCAGGCTCATATCACTAAGAGGAAAAGTGAGAAAAATTATACTCTTAGATCAATGGGCAGCCTTCGTATCTTTCTAGTAAAGACGTGAGACTTTTCGTAGGGCTTTCTAACTAAATCCCTGACTTCTGCCACCTTTCTAGAAAGGTGACATCCTCTTAGATGGGAAAAAATAGAAAAGGATCTTAAAATTTTAAAACTCCTGTGAGTTCTAAATTACTTAGTAACAGTTACTTAAGATTCCTAAATCTATTTACCCTCCTGAAGCTTCCAATCTATAGGGGATGGTCTGTCCGCCTCCCAGTGTGCCTGCCACCTGGTAGAAATCCATGGATTAGACATTAGACTTGAGCTCCCTTCCCCTCAGGCTCACTGCCCTCCAAACACCCTGTTTCTGCCAATGACACCTTCTCTAGCTTAGTCATACTTTGAATCCTCTGGTTGCTCCCTTCTCTCTGTCCAACCATGAACTCCACCATCTGCCTAGGAGCTCGGCCAGCAGACCTGGGCCAGGGATCCCTGCCAGCTGGAGAAATACACTGCGGAGGGGCTGACTAGAAGCAGTGCGAATGAAGGCTTGCAGGGTGGGGAGACACAGATTTTGAGAGCATTCTTCCCGGCAGCCCCAGGGGAAGTGGAGAAAAAGTGCTGTTTCCATGGCAGCTCCTGAAATTCCCAAGATGTGAGTCACCCCCATGTCTCTGACTAATCCGGTTGGCCAACGCAGGGTTCCCCTTCCTGTCTGTTGTGCTATGCGCTGTCCTGAAGCCGCATGAGAAGGGGCCTTCCCTATGTGAGGGGCCCCCAACTTTCCTCAAGTTACTAGGTGTTCCCTGCTAGAACTTCTAAACGATCTCTCCCAAGTTTGGAGCTACGTCCAGGGATATGCACCATCTGTTTGTTCATCTGGAGACCCAGAGTGCCCGTGGGGAGAGCAGACACCAGCCGCTCGCTCTCCTACCAAGATGGACTTCAAGGAAACCTCAGTCAGGGTCCCTGCTAGAGGCGGAGCAGGTGAATGGGACTCAGGGAACACCCGAGGAGACAGGCCAAGAGGGTTCCATCCACATGGTAGGAACAATCCTAGAATAAGCCAGAAATGAACATTTCCAAAGAATAGGGTAAATGCAAACTAAAAAAGAATGCTGAAAGTCTGCACGGCCATTCAATGTGGCCCCTAAAGAGACCCCTTTCTTTCCCTCTAGGCTTTGGGGTCTCCATCGGATGGCCAAAGTCACCTAGCTCAGCTGGAGGGAGAGCATGCCTTGGGAACTGCCCGCCACTGACGGCTCAAACAAGCCAGGGAGCCCAGGAAGAAGGCTAACCAGGTCCACCCTGTCTGTCAAAAGAGCCACAGTTACAAATGGCCAGACCCACCCTGACGTACCCAGGAAGTGTCTGGTGACAGGAGACCCTGTCCTGAGAGAGGTGGTGAAGGCCACCAGCACGCCTGATGAGGAATGCCAGGGATTTAAGGCAGGACGTGTCCCTCAACAGGTGTCACCCAAAATAACAAGGGGTATTGTGTTGGGAGAAGAAAAAAGGAAGACAGTCAATTCCCACTATGGGGAACACTGGACTGAGAGCTCCTGGGGGGTGAGGGTCTTGCTTTCTTTGACCAGCACAGCACAGAGCCCATCGTCTAACAAGTGCTTGAGAAATACTTGTTGGGAAAAGCAATTAGTGCGTAGGGGAGAGAGACAAGTTTCTGCTTCTGCAGGGGGCAGCCTGGACCCAGAAGAGGGATGGGTAATTTCCCTCTAGAGTCACCCTCACATGTGAGAAGGCTCACAGAAGGGGGAGCTCATTTCTGGGGGTGCTTAAGCAGAGGCCCAAGGCCTGTGACTGTGCTAGAGAAGGGGCTCCTTCCTCCTCTGAGTGAGAGAAGAAGCTCAATTACAAAACTTCTCCCATTCTAGGAGCTCTGAACAGTCAAGAGGTTAGGGCAGTCCAGATTTCAATATGTGTCTTGTTTCTAAATGTTCCTCCCCCTCCCCCACCCCCAGGATCTTCACGGCCCCGCCCACAAACCTCCCTTCCATCTAGATGAAGCCCCCCCAGCCTCTTCCAGCCTTCCCACCCTTGCAGCTGCTCTGGCCACATGCCTTCTGCGTGAACACCTCCAACAGCTCTCCTCTGCCTGCCGGACACAAGATGCCGGTCTTGCTTTGACATGAAGAGAGGCCCCCCCTTTCCCTTACTCTCCTGTAAGCCTCCAACATGTGCTTTTCAACTGGGACCAAGGTGCTGGGGCAGGGCAAAGCCTTCCAGCCTGCACTCCTCCATCTAAAACCTCGTGGCAACTGGGGTCTGCACAGCCCATGCTGGTCCCAATCGTCTCACGGGCTCCTGTCTCACTGCCCCCAACCACATGGCAGGCTCCCCCTCACGGCGGCTTCTGAAGACCCTCCTTGGGGCGGGGGCTGGCAGGAGGAAAGAGGGAATGAGGAGAATGGGAATAAGCTGACTGTTTCTACCAGTTCACTGGCTGCAGGTTCTCCCTTAAGGAAAAGTCAGGATTTGCAGGAGGTAGCTCAGGGACAAGTGGTTTGGCATTTCTCATTCCTTCCTGAGCCATTTCAGATCCTTCCAGCCCCTGAGATGGTCCTGCCACACAAGACGTGCTGAATCACAGGCAGACACTCACATCTTCCAGCACAAAGTCTCCCAGAGAGAAAATGAATCATCTAGAGGTACTAAGGGGCTTGGAAGTGGACCAAAATTAGGCCTGACCTGTCTTCCTGAATGAAGCGTGTCTCACATTCTCCCTGTAACTTTTCTCAGGTCTTTACCAGAAAGATAACTGTATCTTTGCTAATAAAATTGAAACATGAAATGAAGTTTATCCATCCTCAGCTTCTCCAAATCAACACTGAGTTAAAAACAGATGTCCGGGAGCATAATGTTGTACAGGATGCTGCTTTCAACATCCATCCTTTGTTTAGATTTAATACTGTTTCCAGAAATACATGCTCATTAGATTAAAACCAGGAATTTTAGTGTCTGGCAACCGACAGGAAAAGAAGAATGTGAAATTCTCATTACCTTCCTTCACAAATATCCATCTTCAGTTGTAAGAAATACAAATGCCTATGAAACAATCGTTTTTTATTAATGCATAATACTCAAACTGAGATACAAAAAACAGAGGTGATAAGTCAAAGACAAGGTTTGTACATTTGGAAAACAAGATACATGAACACACATTTTCGCCTGAAGTCTCGGGCACTCTTTTGTACCTTGCAAAGCTGCCCCTTCGGTAACAATGCTTCTGTGTGGCTGCTGATTTCCAGACAGCCTCACGCCAGCACATACCGTCCCAGGGATGGCTGAGCCCGCCAATGATCAGCCGGTGCTGTTGCAGGTGGACACCCCCACCCTGGACAATCCCCATCAAACTCGGGGCATCCGAGAGCACCAGGCCCCAGGGGCATCATGCACAGGCAGCCCCCCAGGTGCTGGGGGGCGGTGGTTCAGAACACACCCACATTCCCTCTGCATGAAGCTGCAGAGAGGAGCTGGGTCTGTGAGGACACTGCCTTGGCTGGGTGCAAACACCCAGCTGAGCTGTTTCCCGTGTCCTGGGAACTGTGGGTACTCCAGCAAAAGCATAAACATCAGTCAGCTACCAGCTGCCAGGACCTCTGAGCTGAATTCGGCACTTGCCCGTGAGCCACCAGCAATGTCAAAACCCAGGACCTGATTTGTGGGCAGTGCTCGGGAACCCACCCTGGGCCCCACACCCTGTGAATCTGTCCCCTGTCCAGGGACTGGGTAAGAGACAGCAGTAAGTGCTGCGCCGGCCACCAAGGGCCATGGAAAGCTTTATATTTAGGGATGTGGCATACACCCACTTGGCTACTAGCTCCCACTCCTTTTTAAAGCCCAGATTCAAATGGGATAGACATTCCAGTGTCTGGCCAAGAGGACAAAAGGGAAACTTCTTGAAATATAATACAGATGCAGCAGAAGTGTTCTGGGGCAGGAGAGTGATCATTTGGCAATCTGAAACACATGCGGTCTCCTTAGTCCTTCAAGTTTATATGTCCCAAGGTCAAGGTGCTGGTGTTCTGAGACATGAATGCTTCACTTGGCATTACAACCTCCTCTCTGCACAGATCTGAGCTGGGTGCAGGGAATTCATAACGTACTGCCTCATTTCAGCCTCCTACCAGCTCTGAAGTAGGTACCACCACCTCCCTTTTCTGAGGCAACAAGACATTCAGTTTACATGGGGTCAGTTAGATCTTATTTTAACCTGGACACTCATGCTATGAAAAAACCTGACTATGCTACAAATTTCTTATACATCTAATGACTTCAGGCTTAGGGTCAATTTCCTAACTCTGATATCCTTATGTAGCCTGTAGTTATCATCAACTCCCCTCAACGTGTTGAAGACCAGCATTGAGACACCACGTAGCATACATTTGCCGATTCATGCTTACTCTGTATTGGAGACTATCTTTTTCACCTAGGAGAACATCATCAGTCCTTTCTAGTTTGTTCCTATGTTTATCCAAGCTGACATGCAACCAGAATTAAGTGTTCTCTCCTCCTACAATAGTACTGGGAGGAAGCAGACAAGGGAGAGAATCTGGATAATCTGATGGTAAATCTGGACCTCCAGTGACGAACCAGGCTAATTGGTGTATCTTCCTAGGGATAGAAATGAGAACACAAACCTGGACATCACCATTCATCAAAGGTTACCTTGTCTGAGTCAACCTCATGACATCATACAAAGAGGTTGTCATAGTGGAAGGAGGCCCAAATTTAGGGGATCTCCTGGGAATCCTGAAGGAGCCTCGTTTTGAGACTGCCAGTAAATGAAATTCTGTGTACAATGACCTAAATTTATCGGGAATAGCAGTTGTGGAGGCTTCCAGTCAAGGAGAGGTCTAACAATCAGAATAAAAGAAAATCATGCAGGGGCGCCTGGGTGGCTCAGTCGTTAGGCGTCTGCCTTCGGCTCAGGTCATGATCCCAGAGTCCTGGGATCAAGCCCCGCATCGGGCTCCCTGCTCGGCGGGAAGCCTGCTTCTCCCTCTCCCACTCCCCCTGCTTGTGTTCCCTCTCTGGCTGTCTTTCTCTCTGTCAAATAAATAAAACCTTTAAAAAAAAAAAAAAAAGAAAGAAAATCATGCAGAAGAGATGTCAGCACACCTGACTCAGAAATGTAAAAGTCCACTCCTAGAGTATATCCCATCCATGATCTCAACTTCACAAAAAAAGCAACGAATGCCTCCCCAGATTTTAGAAAACAAACAGAAAACAACAAATACTACTTTCTCTGACACTTGAGAGCTGAACTTCTTTAAAGATTTTTTTAAAAAATTTATTAGAGAGAGTGAGAGAGAGAGCGTAAGAGGGGGTAGGGTTAGAGGGAGAAGCAGACTCCCCGCCGAGCAGGGAGCCCGATGCGGGACTCGATCCAGGGACTCCAGGATCATGACCTGAGCCGAAGGCAGTCGCTTAACCAACTGAGCCACCCAGGCGCCCTAGAGAGCTGAACTTCTTTAAAAGGAACTTACTTTTGGATAGGCTACAGAGGTGGGGCTGAATAGGATACTGTGTGTCAGGAATATAAGCAAAACTCTAAATTAAAAAAAAAAAAGACCTGTGAATTAATGGTGGAAGTCTAGCTCAGCATAAGAAAAAGATCTGGCAGTCCTGCCTGCCCACAAGCTCCACAGGAGCCATGTGGGCGGCTGCTGCAAAGACTCCTGTTACACTGAAAGCTGGTGCCCCAAATCCCAGGAGGTGACAGCCGCACTGCACTCCAACCTTGGGGCTACCGCCCACCTTAAGTTGGGAGGTGGGGTGGTAGGGTCAGGTTATCAGTCCTGAAGCAGTGAATTCTAGCGGAGATACTAACAAACTGACTTTTATCTTGGACTTAGGGAAGAACAAAAATTCATCTATTACTCATCTTGTGCCCAAATATGCCTCTCGGCATCCCCCACCCACTGCATGATTCTACCACCAAGCATGTCTAATTCCCCTTACCCGTGGCGGCCCTTACAGATCTCAAGGCAGCCTGCTTCTCCCCAAGTCCTCCCTCCATCCCAAACCGCCTACATTTCCTCAAATGTCCCTCAAATGACAGGGAGGCTCAGCAGGAGGATTTTGTTGGCACCCAGAGGTGGTGAGCTTCTCTCCGGTGGGGTAGGGAAGTGGATGCCCAATGACCAAGAGGGGCCCTGGAGAGGGACTCTTGGGTTAGGCCAGCCCTAGCAATCCCTCCACTCAAGTTCTTTGTTTGGAGAACTCTGACAAGCCCGCTGGTCACCACACCCCTCTGGTTCTAGGATCACAGGGGGCAGACAGAACCAAGGGTGACAATCACTAGCTTAGGCAGGGCGGTTCATACATACTTGTTGGAACCTATCAGTTGCTCAAAAATTTAATAGGTCACAACTGGCATTTTAAAAGAAGGAAAGAGAAAACAGAGAATTTGAGAGTGCTCTGCGCTTCCTCTTGGTTTATTAAATATTTGCTTCTGTAATGTCTATCTGGACTGCATTGTGAAGCAAAATATATTTTTGCTGTGTGGTTGTGATTTAAAAATCCACTGGTTAAAACCACACACGTGTACCCATACACACTCTTATCATAACGTTTTTAAAGCATCCCTTGAACAGAACTTGATATTTAGTAATGGCCTGGGGGAACTCTGGTAGGGTGATTTCTATAGATGTCGCCCCCTGGGTCCATCCGCTCAGGAACTGAGCTGTTGCACTAACCCCTTAGTCCACCGGCATGAGGAACCATTATGGGGAAAACTCAAAACATCATGTGAACTTCCCATGGTAGCCCAATGAGCCCCACGGACATCTCTCACTCTGGCTTAAAATTCAACTGAACAGTAAACACAGTCAAATCTCTGATGTCTGCTATTGTGGAGGGAAGAGGTGCACAAAGAGGGCAAAACAGAATAACAGACTAATATTTAGCCTTTAAATAAACGTAACTAAAAGTTAAAATGTCATCCTGTGATTACCTTCAAAAACAAAACAAAACAAAACAAAAACAATATTCAACGCCTGAGTTAATGTCACCTTCTTGGTGATGGCTTCATGGGCACAATGAACACAGGAGTCAATATTCCTGAACATCCATTAAGTTTTGTTTTGTTTTTTTTTCTGATAGAGAAAAAAACCTCTGGAAATTTCCCTCCCTATGAAAAATAAACATATCATTAATAAAAGGGCTCAACGTTGCCATGGAGGAGAGAAATTCGAGGCAGGGTCGCTGTTCAAACAGCAACAACCTTCCTGTGCCCGCCCCCTCCATTCCAAACCCTGTTCCCCACCCAGAAAACCCACGAGCCAGTACAAAACAAGGGCCAGGACCTACACCAAGCCCTGAGGGGTAAACAATCCTATCTCGGCTCTCTTTCCCTTATCTGGCTCACATTTTGCCTGCATGGCCTGATTCACCCAGGAGAGAAGCTGCTCCAGCTTGCATTCCTTTCTATTTCTACCAACTGGGGATCTGGTGGAGAATGCTCAGTTCAGACACCTCTTGTTATCCTAAAGAGCCTCCGTTCTAGCCCCACAGAGATACCGTGTTATTTGATGACACGACCATCTCAGCAAACTGGTCTCCCAAACCCCTGCCCGCATAGCAAATGAACAAGTGCTTTCTTTGGGTGCCCGCAGGCTCAATGGGCAGGAGGGGTTGGGGTGGTGGGAGAGGTAGGAGGAGGTGGATGACGCAGTGGGTTCCAAATGGCACCAAATAAGGAAGTAAGTAGGCCCCAGACAATTAATTAGCTGATGAAAATTTCAGTATGTACCCCTCTGATTTTTACTTGTTTCATAACCGCTGGTGTGGTTATACCCAAAGAAGTGTACGGCCACAGTGATAAGATAAAGAGTACATTTTTAGTGGTTACCCATTTTTATATACTACAAAGGAAACTTTAAAAAAATGTTATTACCTGGTTTGTTCTTCCTGTAGTGTGTTGGGATCAGGTATAAAAAATCTTACTCGAAAATGCAGAGTACAGGGGAAACCTCCTACAACATTTTTCAAAAACAAATTTAAGTTTTCCTTTTAAAAAAGTCAATGCAGGTAAGCGGCTACTCTCCCGTAAGTGATGCATTTCTTTCACCAGACCACAGCTTTTTTCATCAATAAATGGACTAATTTCAAAAAAGGAGTGCACAAGATCATTGTTTAGAAATCTCCAAGTCTGCAAAGTCAGATATTTTGCAACAGAATGAGGTACTATCCCCTCCCTACTACAGGTTTAACTTAGGGCTGTGTTCAAACAATGCACTCCTTACCTGTATCAGGAATTTTAAAAATCCTTAAATCAACAGATTATATAGCATTCATAAAGAAATAATCCCACAAAGATAGCACTTTATACTTTTCCCAAACATTTTCACATACATTCTTGAACTTAAACGTCACCATGATAATAAGCAGGTTAGGCTGATCTTGATGGGCTGTTTTACAGATAAGCCAACAGGCATAGAGCCTTGCCTTCAGTTGCACGGCTGATGACCAAACCAGAACTCAAGCACTGAGGTTTTTGATTCCGCTATGCCCCATCTCAATCATTTTGATACTGGGAAACAGTTCATACTTTTAATGCACAGTGAATTCCCAAAGTGATGAACATACTAGCAAATATTACACAATTAACATACTCAAATATGGCTTTATGCAACGATACCAAGAGTCAATTTGCTTGTAGAGATAAAATTAGCCCATTTCTTTTCCTGGATATGGCAACAGGAGATCAGACTGTGTTGCTAAGATTCCGTGCTCTTCTTCAGGTCAACTTTACCCCTCTCCATTACTCAGTAAATGTTCACTGGCCCTATCTATGTGCTCAGCACTTTGCTGCTTCTGAAACTCAAGCCTTCTCCACCCTGCTCCTCACTGATCCTGCCACGGATCTGCCGACCTCACCCTTCCTCTCTTTAGTACCCTCCGTCAGCGTCAAAGATATGAGGGGCGTGTGTGCGCCTATGAATGTACCTCTGTACAGTTGCCTGGATACCAGTGGGTGGCGCTGTAACTTGGTACAGTCTGACCACCTGCACGGCAGGGGACAGCTCAGTCTTCCCACTGCCTTGGGATATCCTTTCAGCTCCGCTGCTCACCATAACTTGTCACTGTATGTCTCAGGATGTCTTTGTGCACCCAGAGCATCCCATCATATGCTCAGAACTAGCCTAGAACCATCACTCTCATCATCTACATCCCCACACTTGGCTGTCAGCTCCTTGAGGGCGGGGTCCAAATCTGATTTGGACCAGATTCCCAGAGCTTAGCCCAGTGCGCTGCCAAAATCTGAGCTCAGGACACATCTCCTGAATGAATGAGTTAGTGACTATAACTATAGTCTATGGACTCAGTGCTCTGAGAATTCAAATGGGGGGCAGGTATTTATCTGCACAGTGGCTCTGCGGCTCCCCATGGGTAGGTAGTTCTGACTGCTATGGGAGGTAAGGGCTTGGAGGCCCAGGCTCCACGTGAGGGCCTCCAAGTGAACGACCATGGTTCCTTGTCTCTACTCCTTCCCATCCGGGTGCTGGGGCAGGTGGGGGGAGGTAGCATACGTGTATGTCCACTTGTGTGAAATCCACGTGCTGTTTACCCCTCAGCCATTCACTGGCCACCTCCTATGGAGGGGGTGCATGGTAAGGAATGCAGAGAAAATGTGGCAAGCACTGTTCCCTGAAGGAGCTTGCAGTTTCCAAGGAAGATTAAGGCAGGCAACTATGAGATGAAGGAGAGTTACAACAAATGTAAGGGAGGGTAAGAGGCATGGCTTCTAATAGAAGAGATGCGAGTCTGAGTGGCTAGGAAGAACAACAAGATTTGGATATAGGGAAGAGGGAAAAGCATTCCAAACAGAAGGAACAGACTGAGGGCAGGCACAGAGGAATGTGTGCAGGCTGGCAGGTCAGTAAGATTTGTCTGGGGCAGCAGGTGCATAAAGGGGAGCACAGAGTGCAATGCGGGAAAACCAGGCTGAGAACAGATCTGGGCAGAGGGTGGGGCAGGGCATGCTGTGAAGCCCTTCCTAACTGGGAGTTACAATATGGCACTGGGGCCCACTCATGGCTGGGGAGCATTATGTTTTATCTGTGATATTACCTACCTATGCCTTAGGCTCCAGGGGGAGGGAGTGTGAGTGCGTGCGTGCGTGCATGCGTGCGTGCGTGTGTATGTGTGTATGCACGTGTCTTTCCCACCTTGACTCTCACACTGGGCTAAGAAAGGCCATCCTCCTTCCCTTGTAAGAAGAAAGTAGGTTCCTGGGCTCTTGGCTGCCTTCTTTTACCTTTCCCTTTCCTGCTCACAGCTGGTGAGGGCTCATCTGGAAGCATCTCTGCTCACTGAGAAGTCAGACAGGGGGAAGTCGGCTCACTCACATCGCCTGGACCACCTGGAATCCAGGTCCCAGATGTTACAAGCACACTGATGGTTAGAGGAGAGAAATGGGCTAGGATATACTAACACCCCATGTTCAACTGAAATGAGAAGGTCACACTCACCTTTTAACTGCTTCCTGATGGGTTTGCTTGATTCCAGCCATCTCTGTTGGGTAAGAAAACATAAGCTATAAGATCAAACCATGCAGGAGTCCAGCATGTCTTAAAGGGATGGTACTCACAAGAGAGTCTACTGAGTCATCGCCATGCTGCAAACCAAAATACTCCTTTTCAGTCACACCCAAGTGGTTGTATGCCATATCCAGAAGAACTTGACCGGTATCTTGTTTCTAGGGAAAAAAAAAAGTGTCTAGTAGGCAAATGTTTAAAATGAATCAAGAACTGATAGTTAAACACGTCTTTATTATAGGGGCGCCTGGGTGGCTCAGTCAGTTAGGCAGCCAACTCTTGTTTTTGGCTCAGGTCTTGATCTCAGGGTCCTGGGACTGAGCCCCGCATCAGGCTCCACACTCAGTGTGGAGTCTGCTTGAGGATTCTCTCCCTCTCCCTCTGCCCCTCCCCCTGCTCACACACATGTGCTCTCTCCCTCTCAAATAAATCTTTTTTTTTTTTTAAAGATTTTATTTATTTATTTGATGGAGAGAGAGACAGCGAAAGAGGGAACACAAGCAGGGGGAGTTGGAGAGGGAGAAGCAGGCTTCCCGCTGAGCAGGGAGCCCCATGCGGGGCTCAATCCCAGGACCCTGGGACCATGACCTGAGCCAAAGGCAGACACCTAATGACTGAGCCACCCAGGCGCCCCTTTTTTTAAAGGATTAACAAGAATTGACGCTTGGAGTGCCTGGGCCTGGGATCAAGCCCCGCATCGGACTCCCTGCTCAACGGGAAGCCTGCTTCTCCCTCTCCCACTCCCCCTGCTTGTGTTCCCTCTCTCGCTGTGTCTCTGTCAAATAAATAAATAAAATCTTTAAAAAAAACAAACAAGTGTTGATGCTTAATCAACTGAGCCACCCAGGTGCCCCAATAAATAAATCTTTTTAAAAAAGTATTGTGGGCAAAAAAGGAGTTAAAACATTTAGAGATTTTATGCACACTCATACCTCACAGTAAGAAATGCTTTAATAAATGTCGTGTCAAGAAGTCACATGGTACAGGGGCGCCTGGGCGGCTCAGTTGGTTAAGCGACTGCCTTCGGCTCAGGTCATGATCCTGGAGTCCCGGGATCGAGTCCCGCATCAGGCTCCCTGCTCTGCGGGAAGTCTGCTTCTGCCTCTGACCCTCCCCCCTCTCATGTGCTCTCTCATTCTCTCTCTCTCAAATAAATAAATAAAATCTTTAAAAAAAAAAGAAGAGGTCACATGGTACATATGGGAAGTAGGGCTAAGAAGAATCACATATGTACGATTTAAGATGGCATGGTTTCATTTTCTAAGACCTCTTCCTTCCCCTTAGCTGAGATTCCCAAGTGATGTCTGAAATGGAAAATGAAGATACCACAATGAGAGTAAACTTTCCATGACCTACCCATGGATTATCCACAGCAAAATGCTAATCCCACACCAGTTTGTTGGCGCCTTGGGAGTGACGGAAGTGTATACAGGCAACAACTCTACTAACAGTGTGAAGGAAGATGGCTAAGCACATGAAAATGCCATCCTAAACACCCTCAAAGTGACTTGGTATGTGACACCCAGGGGGATTATCTGCCTCTCTGCTCCCCGCCATCTGAAGTGAGAAGCCAGTGGAGACATTCAAGCACCCTTCACGTCCAGAGCAGGACTCAGCCACCATCACCACTCAGTGCTGGGCATGGGGACAGAGCCACAGGACGTGTGCTAGAGAGGCCAGGTGTGGAAGCAGTGGCCGGAACGTGGTGTGTGTCAAATGCTGGAATACTCAGGGCACGATAAACGCACAGAGGACAACACAGACAAGTGGAAGCAGCTGTGGACCTGGTCTCGGGGGGCGACAGGGCTGAGTGTCACCGCTCCCCTCCAGGTGAAATTAAGAAAAGGCATTTTAAGCACAGGGCCTGGCACAAAGACACAAAGGAGGTAGACAGCATGGTGCCTCTGTGAACTCGCAAATTCTCCTTTATCAGGCCGACTTCTCAGGAATCCTTTGAACCAAACCATATGACTTAAGGACAATAAGACGCAGAAATAGACTATATAGGACAAGCAAAAGACAGCTCCTTTTCTGAGTGCTTGAGAGCAGATAATGTACCTGGAAACAGGCCACAGGGACCAGAAAGAGGAGAATTAGGGAGCTGTCAGGCCCCCTTCTGCAGCCTCTTCTTTGGTGGGATATTGTATTGTTTGGTCATAAGTGTGGGAACATGAGACATGCCCATTTCCCCGAACATATCCCCCCTTCCTGCCCTAGGGCCCTGCACCTGCTACTTCCTCTACCCAGAACAACTTCCTTCACAGAGGAATCATCAGAGTGTAGAAAAGATGGCCCGGTCCGCATAGTCCAAGTTAGGAGATACTCTCCTGGTGCATCAAAGAGCGATCAGTTCCCCTTGTTAAAATTTCTACAGGATTTTATATTTAAAATGTAAATAACTACTGAACATCCACAACAAGCCAGATGTGATACTATGTGTACTTTTTATATATGATCTCTAATCTCTGTAGCTACTTGTGAAGTCATCACCAGCATCCCCTTGGCTGTGAGCAAAGAGAGGCCCTGGGATGGTCTGTCCGCCTGCCTGACTCCAGTCTGTTGGCTGCCAAAGCCTGCATGTCCCCACCGCACTGCATCTCCCCTTTAGAGTGTGAAAATCACCCATTCTAGTATATTCTGCCCAACTTTCCCAGTTCTCAAAATGAACTTAAATATACTAAAGGACACATTTATAAAGAACAAGCCTCCCAGCCCAGTTCCCCACCAATGAGAGGTCATCTTGGCTGCGCCAGGTCACTGTCCATGACCGGCTTGCTCCTTGGGCCAGGCTAAGAACAGCTGATGCCCAGGCCACCTTCCTGATGAGGCCCCCTCCAGCTCACGAGATGGTGGTGTAGGCTCCGGAGTTGGTGCCAATGATCCCTACAAGTAGAAAATCTAAAGCGAATGGGATTTAAGCTGCCACCAGACCCTCAGATTCAAGTTCAATGTGAGTCAGCTTTGACCCGACTGCTGGAGGCTTGGGGAAGCAACACATGAACAATGGTGTTCACAACCAGGAACGACAGGGCACCTGCTGAATGCCAGGCTGTGTTCCAGGATCATCACTCTGGGCAGGCGCTATCCTTATCCCTGTTTACGGGGCTCATCACTCCTCCTTCAGGAACTTCTTACCTGGGATTCTCCTCCCTCCCAGGATAGTCTGTCCCCATCTCCTGGAGTGCCTGTTTCTTGTCTCTCAGACCTTTCAACACTGAACCTTGTTCGCTCCTTCTGTGTCCTCGCTTCTCAGGTGACCTCATCCAGTTTCATAGCTTGCAATACCATCTCCACCCTAGTAAGCCCCCCATGTGTATCCCAGCCCAGACCCTTCTCATTTGTACAGTGATCACCGTCTCTATGTGGATGAGTAACAGGCACCTCAAACTCAACGTGTCCACAACAGAACCCCAAACCTGCCCTGCTTACCGCTGTTCCCATCTCTGTCAAATGCAACTCCGTCTTGCCAGTTGCCCAGGCCAACTTGAGAGTCACCATGAGGCCTCTTTCACATCCCAAATTCCATCTGTCAGCAAACCCCACAACCTCTGCCTTCAAAAACAGTTTCAGACTTGGTTTACTCTTAGCTACTACTTTCACATTACCACCACACTGTCCAACCCTGCTCCTCCTTTCCCCTGGGCTGTTATAATAGTCCCTTAGCCCTTGCCCCCCAGAGTCTACACTGACAGAGCATCCAGAATGGTACTTGAGTCAGATCATGTAAGGTCTCTGCCCAGACCTACCAATGCCCTCTGCCTCCCTCAGAATAAAGCCAGTGCCCTCGGGATGACCTATAAGGCTCGCCACAGTCCCCCTGTCTACCTGACACCAATTACCTCTGACCTCTCTTGCTACTCTCCCCCTTGCTCATTCCACTCCAGACACACTAGCTTCCATACTGTTCTGCAACTACACTGAGTGGGATCCTGCCTCAGGACCTTTGCACTGCTATTTTTTTACCTGGAATGTGCCTCCCCTCCAGAGAATCACATGGTTCTTGCCCTCACTTCCTTTAGGTGAGGTTTTCCCTGATCACTTCTGTAGCAAGACAGCCCCGCCCCTGTCCTGCTCTGGCACTCTCTACCCTCCTCATCCCACTTTATTTTTCTTCTAAGCACATACTGCCTGACAAAGTATACATTTCTTTATGGTCCATTTCTTCACACTAGGATGTGAGCTTTGAAAGGCCAGACACCTCGCCGTTTCATTCACTGCTGTATTCATTATACCCAGCATGAAGCCTGGCACATAGTAGGTGCTCAGGAAACATTTGTTGGATAAACATTCACATTCTTGTCAGGAAGAAGATAAATAGCAAAGGAAGAGCTCCCAAACCGACAAAGGAGCCAGTCATATACTGTCAGTTTACAGCCTCTGGAAGAGACACCTGTGACCTTTTCGGAGCACCCACCATGCTGTGACTTCATGCAAACCGCCCTCTCCTCCTGGCTTCTTGGCCAAAAAAGGCCATAGTGAGCTGGGGTCAGCAGGAGGCAAACTTAGGGATGGGATGGAAGACCCCGGGGCCAGTTATTATTACCCTTTCCAGTCCTGTGGCCTTCTGTTACCCCCTAGTTGTTTCCTACCCAGTCTTCTCTTTCTGACCCCTTCCTTGCACACCGAACTTTCCAGCCTGGGGCAGATGATGGCAGCCGGTCCAGAGGAGGTGAGAGACACGCAGAGGGCATTGGCCTAAGCACTGCCTGGGGTAGGGCAGGGCAGCGTGGACTGCTATGGTTCAGGCATCTTACTGCTGGCCCGAGATGGAAGCCGTGTTTCCAGTCCTGCCTCTGTCGTGGGCTTGAGGTGGGAGACGCCAGGCTCTCTCTGAGCCCTGCCATCTATGAGTGGAACCGTCTCGCCACCCTCCAGATCGGACCCATCCCCTCACGAGTGTTATAAGCACCTGCTGTGTGCCTGGCTCAGGACCAGGCCCAGGGGAAATGACACTATTCCTGTCCTCAAGGAGCTCACGGTTTAAAGAAATGAAGATGTCACAGAAGAAGTAACATCAAAGGGTCTCTCAGTTCGTGTCACCAAGAAGAGGGGTTCCGGAGACACTCCAGGTGAACAAGAACGTGGGCAAAGTTTTTAGGGTTATTTCCAGTCCAATCTCAACATACAAGATCTGAGATCTCTTGCTTTCATTTTATTTTATTTTTTTAAGAGTTTATTTATTTATGGGAGAGAGAGAGAAAGAGAGAGAGAGAACACGAGCAGAGGGAGGAGCAGAAGGAGAGGGACAAGCAGAGTCCGTGCTGAGTGTGGAGCCCAATGCGGGGCTCGATCCCAGGACCCTGAGATCATGACCTGAGCTGAAATTAAGAGTCAGACGCTTAACCAACTGAGCCACCCAGCGCCCCGCCCCCCAAGCTTTCATTTTAAAATAGTTTTCATCTCTTGGTTTATAAAATGAAGAAAAATTATTTCTTAGTGGCATTAATTCAGAAAAAAATTAAATTTGGAGAACTTACATTAGCTTTAAAGGTCTGTACCAAGCCATCTAGAAAGCGGATGCTGCAGACGACTTCGGATCGAGTTTTCTCTTTGGGTAATTCTGAGGTGCGTATGTTATTAATTCTTCCACCCAACGCACGTAACCGGGAGGTCATAACTATCGCTGAATAACCTGTAACAGAAGGTATACCTGTTAGCTCTCTGACGTGCAAATTACCCGTTACATGTGGATGCTCCTCACAGTCAACCCATCCCTTGCCTGCTTTGACCCTCATAAACTGAAGAACTCACAGATAAATGAGAACCAGATAACACACCATGTTTCCATTTGAGTTTTGACTTTTAAGTGCCTCTAAGCAAAATTTATTGCTCAATTATAACATGTTAATAGAATTATATGGGTTATTTGTGTGTCTTATCTCCCTGGTCTAAATCTAATTTATATTTCCCAGGCTTTTAATTTTTTATACTTTTAAATATATATATATTTGTGTATTCTACTCCTATTTTTTATTTTTTGACAGAACTAAATGTGGTATAAAAATTGATCTAAATACGAAGACACTTATTGGTAAAATAAACTATGTTAAATAACTTATATTCATTAAAAGACACCACTTAAAAGTAAAGACAACCCACATGGACACTTGCAATATGTGTATACAAAGAATATATAAAGAGCTCCTGCAAATCAATATGAGAAAAACCAAGCAATCTGGTAGAAAATGGGAACCACATTAGTTGTCAAAAAAATGCAAATTAAAACCCACAAAGTAATAGTACCACATACCCACCAGAGTGGCCACAATGAAACCTGACAAAACCAAGTGTCGGCCACAGAGTGCACCAACTGGAACTTAAAGGCACTGCTGGTAAGAATGAAAACTAGCACAACTGTTTTGGAAAACTGTTTGGCAGTATTTACTAGAACTGAACATATGTATACTCTGTGATGTAATTCCACTCCTAGGCATATTCCCAACAGAAAAATTTAGATCTATCCACTAAAAGACATGCATGAGCATTTTTATAATAGCCCCAAACTGGAAAAGACTCCAATGCCCATCAAGAGAATGGGGAAATTATGGTAGAGTCCTACCACACACAACTATACAGCAAAGGAAATAAATGAACGACCATTAGGCCAAAAACGAATGGATTCTTCTAATGTTATGTTGAACAAAAGCTGCCAGATACACCAGATTACCGACATCATGAACCCATTTACATAAAGTGCAGAAACAGGCAAAACTGATCAATGCTAATAGAGGACAGAAGCATGGTTACCACTGTGTGAAGTGATGAGGGGTGGGTGTTTGTGTGTGTGTGTGACGGGAGTCTTCTGGGATGCTGATAATACTCTATCTATTGATCTGGGTATTGATGATACTGGTGTATTTACTTTGTGAAGCTTCATCAAGCTCTATACCTGTGTACTTTTCTATCTATTTCAATATCAGGTTCACTTAAAGTAACACGTGTATGCAGAGGGAGTTAGTTTAAAATCCAACTATGGTGTGTATTCAGGGAATGGTGAGGAAAGAGGTTTTCCCAGCGAATGTAATTGTAGAACGGTAGACTAAAAAAGACCGAGGAAGTGTGCAACCGAGCACACGGTCGCAGCGTGCAGGCAGGACAGCCACGGGTCTGGGCTAGCTCCTCGGCTTAGGGAATGGACAAGGTGTAAATCTAACGAGGCTGGATGGAAGAACAGATAAAGACGAAGGACTTCAGTGCAATTTAATGTTCTTTCCATTAATTCTCTGTAAACTTTCTATGATGAGCTGGGCTTTTGCATGTGCTATTCCCTCTGCCTAGAAAGTTCTTTCTGCTCCTCTTCAGGCCTCAGGACCCAGCACAGGCGTCACTTCCTCAGCCGAGCCTTCCCTGGTGTCCCTAACTACTCTGTATCTGTGGTACAAGCTCTCCTCTACGATGCTCTGCTGGTTGTAATTCCCCAGCTATAGCTGATGATGTATCTAATGTCTGCTTCTGCCACTAGAAGCTTCACAGGGCAGGAGCCCGTCTGGTTTCGCTCACTGCATCTCCCAGCACCTGCCTCTGGTAGGCAGCCAATAAACAGCTGAACAAATCAGTACAAGGAAGAATGAAATGAAAAACGAAGCACGGGAAAAACAGCGCTACCTGGGGTGCCTGGGTGGCTCAGTCAGTTAAGTGTCTACCTTCGGCTCAGGTCATGATCCCAGGGTCCCGGGATTGAGCCCCGCATCGGGCTCCCTGCTCAGCAGGAAGCCTGCTCCTCCCTCTCCCACTCCCCCTGCTTGTGTTCCCTCTCTTGCTGTCTCTCTCTCTGATAAATAAATAAAATCTTAAAAACAACAAAACCCCCAAAAAACAGTGCTACCTGACAGACTAACGGGTTAGTGGGAGCAGGAAGGAGGATGGAATGAGGGTGGGGACATCCCGTAGACCAGGGCTCCTCACACTGTAACGTGGACACACGAGACCCCTTGGGGATCTTGATCAGATGCAAACTAGGATTCAAGCAGGGCTGAGTGAGGCCCTACAGTCTGCATGGAACACAGCCTCTGATCCAGGGTCCACACGGTGAGGAACAAGTTGCAGCACTCAGTGTCAGGCAGGGCCAGAGATCCGGATTTGGGAATCAGTAGCAAGGAAGGGGTGAGGACAAGGCAGACTGGAGCCTGAGAATCAAGCCTCAGGGAACCATGGAGGCACAGCTGATCAGCAGGAAGCTAAACCACAAAGGAGGTGGAGGCTCCAGGAGAAAACGGTGCCCTTGGCCCCTTCTCCTACTGAAGGAGCTCAGACATACCTCCATCCTCCTGCAGTCAGGGACGGGAAAATCTCAAATATTAATAACAGAAGTCCCTGGGACCAGCAGTGGAAGAAAACTCATTCTGTCACTTACACAATTCCACCTACCCCACCACCTCCACCTTGCCCTTTCCAACAAAAATGTCATCAGAAGCAGGGATGCGTTTTCTGAGTAATGCCAAAAGTGATCAAAAGACAACAAATGTGTTCCGTAATACTTGAACCACATTGCATTTAAAATGTCAAACTGATTGTTTAATCTTTGTCTATGAATTTCAGGTGGGCTATAATTTTTTTTTTTAAGATACAATAGAATCATTCTGAGTGTGCTTCTTAGTGGGAGGTGCACAGCAGTATTACCTGGGGTGCTTTCCAAAAAAAAGAAACAAACAAACAAAAAAGAGCCTGTCCTGGCCACATCCATAGATGGTGATTCAGCATTGTGGGGTGTGACACTGAATGACTTTCCCTTTGGGAAGCCCTCAAAGGCAGGGCCAGGCAGTCAATGGCCCGAAGAGTGGGTTTTTAGGGAACCTCAGGATGTCTTTCGGACAGTCACACTCAGAATACAGGTCCCACGGAACCTGAGCCATTCACTGAGGGCGCGTACGTGAAACAAGAGGGCCGTTCCTCAGAACAGCTCAAACGAAGAGCTCCTCACGCCATGACTCTGGATGGAAAAAGCCAAAGGTGATGTCAGTCAAGAGTTTCCAAGAGAAAGCACGGTGGACTGACGTGCTCATCGCAGGCACTGATCTTCAAACTGCCCCTCACCTGAGCAGCTCTTCGTAGCTGGCACAAGCATGGCTACCAGTGGGACTTATTAACTTGACCATGATTAATGGTGCTTCCCGGCACAGTCCTGTAGCCAGTTAACAGGGGACATCAGCAACCCAGAAGGGACACATCCACCTCTCTATGTAAAGGGGCTTGAAACCTAATGACAATGTCTTAAAGAGGAATTTCATGGAAGTCTCAGAACTGTTCTTCCCACAATTGTTCCTAAAGCAAGCCTTGATAAGAGCAAGCCTCACGCTGAATAACCATGTAATTGAACCATGTGTTTTCAGATTGTCTTGAAATTCTATCTTAAACAATCGGGTCAAGACAATGGGTGCTGACTGACTGCCCTGTTTCCTGTACCACAGCAATTGGGGAACTCGGGCTTTCTATGGCTTCCTTTATAAGCCTCTTCATTCTAAACAAAGCCACAACCCAACCAGGAACACACCGGCCTCCCCGACCCCAAGTGATTATGGCTGCAACTGATGCATTTCATGATATGGAAGCCAAGCTTGTTCTTCATTTTTAAAAACAAAATCAATCAATCAGTTAATGGCTTCAGTATCTATTCTGCACAACAGAGGTTCTACTGTGACTATGGTTCTCATCCGACACAAAGGAAGAGGCCACATCTCACTTGGGCCACAGTAGGGGCCCAATGCATACCACGAGGGTTAGGGTTAGCACGTGTAAAGTGCCTACACGATGTGAGACACATAGCAGGTACCCAATAAAAGGCGTTTTATTAATAATGCTAAGCTTCTAATCCATCAGGTGCCGATTAGATTCTGGATTTTGTAGGCAATCCTGATTTTAAATACCTTACAGATATACAGATATTCTGTTTCTTAAATTTTTAATAAAGACGGCTAAGGTTAAAAGATACAAGAGATGTGTAACGTACCTATCAGCTGCTCCACAGACTCCGGTCCCAGAGCAGGAACATACTGCCTGGGGTGTGGCCATCTGGGGCACGCAGGACACCAGAGCCCTCGTGGGTAGGGCTGCATAACAAGGCTTCAACCACTGTCCCTTCTGGGCTTCCTGTCTGCCCTGGAGCTTGGGACGGGGGAGAGGTGATGCTTTATTTCCTAAGAGTCTACACGCAGGGGCGCCTGCGTGGCTCAGTCGTTAAGCGACTGCCTTCGGCTCAGGTCATGATCCCAGGGTCCTGGGACTGAGCCCCGCATCGGGCTCCCTGCTCAGCGGGAAGCCTGCTTCTCCCTCTCCCACTCCCCCTGCTTGTGTTCCCTCTCTCGCTGTGTCTCTGTCAAATAAATAAATAAAATCTTTAAAAAAAAAAAAAAAGTCTACACGCAGACCTGGGGAACTCTGTTCTTTCACAAGCCCATGAACCACAGACAGAAATGAAGGAGAGCACTATACCCTTCTCCATTAAACAAAGTCAGAAAGCAACTCAATTCCACTTTGGTCATTTTAAAAGAAAGTGTTTAAGTTTATTTCATATCCTTTTTTCAAAAATAACAATTTAGACCTCTAACTCAAGAGCACAAGTTCCAGTTAAAAAAAAAAGAAAGCAATCCTGATTTATTAACACCTCATCTTGGACTAAACCCTACAAAGGAACCACAGGTGGCTCAATACGGGAATCAACCCGAATAATCATCAAGCTGACCTAGGCTGATGCTACCACCTAGTGGCCACCAGAGGAAATCACTTCACCTCCTATCCTATGACTTCCTACTTCCTTCCTGGAGGGCAAAAGGCACAGCCATGCTCCCTTCTTCTTATCCCAGTTCAACTTCAAAAAATCTCTCACGATATTAGAAGGCCTTCCTTGTATCCCAATTCCTTCCTTTTCCTCTAACTCTTCTTCCCTAGTGAACTCCAGAGAGGTCCTTCTGGAGCGTGGGGAGGATATTTATAAGCCCCAGCAGATGTCTGATCAGCTAGAGAGGAACGTCCCTCACATGGAAAAGTAATAAACACTCATGTATAATCAGCCATGCTAGAGAGATGACTCATCAAATACTGATATTGCTTTCTTCTCCTTTTCACTGTAAATACTATAGCAGTCGGGCTGCATTTATGGTGTAAGCAAGTCTTAGGGGGCAAATGCACATCACTCACAACTTCACAGCATACTGATAGAACATAAACCACCTTCCGATTGCTGACTGTATCTCACCTAGGATAGCTTCTATCTCTGGTCTATTTTATGGCCAGGCTTAAGTGTTCCTGAAACTCCTCTGAAGTGGCGTACTCCCTTCTAAAGATTTATAAACATCTGGATGGGGATTTATGTATTAAGCATTAAGCACTAGATTAAGATCAGATCAAACTGGAAGAATGTATGCTTAGTAATTAAGCTGCTAAGAAAGACATAGTGATTAAAATGAGACTTTTTAAACCAAAGACTTATATAAAACTTTAACGTGCTTGATTTAATCATCTGGGGAACTTGTTAAAATAGATTCTTGGGCACCACCCACAGAAATTATGGTTTGGTAAGGACCGAGGAAACTGCATTTTAAAAGTTAATTTTTTCCAACTTATAGAAAAATTGCAAGAAAAACAACTCCCATACACCCTCATTGGCCTGGATTTAATTAACATTTTGCCACATACGCTTTCTCTCCTGCACACACACACCCCTCATGCTTTTTACTGAACACTTGGAAGGTGTAGGTATCATGCCCCTTTGCCTCTGAATATTTTAGCATGTCTCTCAAGAACAAGGATCTTTCAAACCACAGTACAATTATTGCACTGAGACAATTTAACATTGATAAAAGCACTTATGTAATACATAGCCCATATTAAAGATATGCAAATTATTCTAATGATGTCCTTTATTTCTTTCCTCCTGATCCAGGATCCAAACCAGGACCTTGCCTTGCTTTAGTGGTCAGACAGAAGTTGCATTTTATTTTTTTTAAAGATTTATTTATTTGACAGAGAGAGACACAGCGAGAGAAGGTACACAAGCAGGGGGAATGGGAGAGGGAGAAGCGGGCTCCCCGCTGAGCAGGGAGCCCAATGCGGGGCTAGATCCCAGTACCCTGGGATCATGACCAGAGCCAAAGGCAGATGCTTAACGACTGAGCCACCCAGGCGCCCCCAGAAGTTGCATTTTTAATAAGCATCCCCAGGGGACTCAAATACGCAGGTCTGAGCACCATGCAGTGGAAAATACTCAACCAGATCATCCTAGGGATCCTTTCGGTTTTGACCGTCTGTGTCTACAGCCAGGGGCTTGGTCAGGTCGGTACCCTATGTCAGTCTTCCTACATTACAAATCATTTCCCAGAACTAAAAGGAGTTTCTGTAGCTTAGCAGCTGTCCCTTTACTCAGTCTGGGGAAGCCCTTCATAGGGCACTGTTGACACAGACTTTCCGGTCTATATGTCACTGCTGGGATTAGCACTGTTGTCAAAACAGAGGAAGAAAGCAACACGAAAATAATGTTAGTTCAAAAAGGATTCTATCACTTGATATTATGTAACCAGATGTCTTGGCTTGTTTGTTCAAATTAGTTCACATCTTTCAGACAGTGACTCTTAACAATTCCTAATATCCAAGTTATAAAAAAGACAGCAGTGCCTTCTGTAATGCACTTCCTCAGAAAAGAGGGGCAGTCAACTTCTCTTGTGGGAAGGAAGGAAAGAGACAAAGGGAAAAGAGATGCACGCATTTTGTGATTTATCAGGCTTTGCCAATGTTAATAACGAAACTCAGCCCAAGCCATCAGTGATTTTAGTTCATTTTTAAAATATCCATATACCTTAAAAAAACACTGCTGTATATATTTCACTTTTTTTTTTTTAATGAGAAAGCGTGTTTGCGTGCAAGTGGGGGGGGGGGGGAGAGGGAGAGGGAGAAGCCGAAGCAGGCTCCACACCTTCATGCCCAGCACAGAGCCTCACATGGGGCTCAATCTCACGACCCTGAGATCATGACCTGAGCTGAAAGCAAGAGTGGGACGCTTAACCGACTGAGCCACCCAGGTGTTCCTCACTTTATTAATTTTAAATTATGTGCAGTTGATAAAATTACAACTGGTACATGAAACTTAATTTTCCTCATGGCTAATTTCCATAAATTTATCAACACTGCTTTCTGGCAATTATCCCCCCCCCCCACCTACTTGGCTTTTTTAATATCCAAAGTACAACACTGCATAACAATACGAAGATACACAGACTTCTTTTAAAAACTAGTTTATAATGTAAACAATCACTATGAATATCAATAAAATAGAAAAATTCTATTAAGGATGGCATTTTCATATTGTTAATTCAATGTTACAGCCAATGCACTAATTCTTCGGCATAGAGGCTCAGGACAAATTAATTTTTCAACAGCATTTTTAAAGCTTAAAGCCTGTTATTGAAAACAATAATCACAGCTGACAGTGAAAAGTATTGGAGCACAAAACTTTTTGATTTGGGGTATGCATATATAAGAGTATTTAATATCATATTTATAAAAAAATAAATGCTTTTGTGAACACTTTGATGAAAGTTCTTAACTCTCACATTTCACATTATTTGCCACCACATGGGAGAAAATGCTCATTCAAGTCCCCTCGATAGCACAGCTCAATACTCAAATTATCTTGCAATTATTGATCCTCACACTCCAGAACTACAATCTTGGGATCAAAGCGTTTGTTCCATAGATCCTGTAATTTGTTCAGGGAGTGGATCTCCCAACCAGAGGCCCCCCCCCCCTCCCCTGGAGAAGGAGTAATTTGTAGGATTAGTTGTATTCAAACAGAGACCGGTAATTAGCATCCTCCTTCTCCTACATCTTCAAAATGCCAAATAGTTTTCTTATTATGGAGCCGGGGTTTATTTATAGGTTCAACACCATGACACTGGCAAAACTAACAAAATAGGAGTTATACTTGATACTGGGAGGATAACAAGGGAGTCGTTTCAAGCTCCCTGAAGGGCAAGATAAAAAGCTTGGTGGGAGCTGCAGCCTGCTTTGGGAGAGAGGTGATGAAGCCAACCTCTTCTGTTCCACGAGGTGAAGTTTTCAGGGTGGCGCTGAGATGCTAAGGAACTCAACACAAAGTCTGCCCCCAAGCGATGAGAAAACTCTTGTTAAACGTGTGATTCTGTTAAATGAAGTCATTACCGCTCCCCTCCTCTTTTTGAAGGATCACAAGAGGGGGAAAAAAAAAACACAAATCCTAAGTGCACAGCTCTCAAGAAGCCTGGCATGAGCCGCACCCCACCCATGCCCTCTTCTAAACATGACCTCCCCCAGAGGTGACTACTCTTCTGACTTTTACCACCACCTTCATGAGATTTTTTAGAAGTACACTCTACTCCCAACACAAGGCTCGAATTCACGACCCCGAGATCAAGAGTGGCATGTTCCGGGCACCTGGGTGGCTCAGTTGGTTAAGCGACTGCCTTCGGCTCAGGTCATGATCCTGGAGTCCTGGGAACAAGTCCCGCATCGGGCTCCCTGCTCAGCGGGGAGTCTGCTTCTCCCTCTGACCCTCCCCCCTCTCATGTGCTCTCTCTCTCTAATAAATAAATAAAATCTTTAAAAAAAAAAATAAATAAATAAAATAAAATATTGTCTCCCACAGGGCGCCTGGGTGGCTCAGTCGGTTAGGTGACTGCCTTCGGCTCAGGTCATGATCCTGGAGTCCCGGGATCGAGTCCCGCATCGGGCTCCCTGCTCAGCGGGGAGTCTGCTTCTCCCTCTGACCCTCCCCCCTCTCATGCTCTATCTCATTCTCTCTCTCTCAAATAAATAAATAAAATCTTAAAAAAAAAAAAAAAGAGTGGCATGTTCTACTGACCAAGCCAGACACGTGCCCCTTCATGAGATTTTTTTTTAAAGTTTTTTTTTTTTTTTTTTTTTTTAATGTTTAGGAAAGGTTATCATGGTGCAATGTTAAGCTGCAATTTCCCAGGACTCAGCCCTCCCAGGGCTGTTTTCAGCGTGCGTGTGGATGTGTCTGGCATCTGTGCAGTGTGGGCTACCGAGAAATGAGAAGGCTGGCATGTGGTCTCCCCCTAAGTAAGGCTCTGAACAGTGTCTGGTGAACTTGTCTTGTGAAGATGCCACCTCGGTGAACCCAGAAACTTCAGAGGCCAGCAAGCCTGCCTCCTGGAACAAAGAGGGAGACACACATCAGCCCTTAGAGGGACTGACCCAAACCATGCTGGGGGAAAGGACTTCCAGGACTCCCCGCCAGACAAGCTGTCCTTACATCCTCCAACAACTGGCCAAAGTCCCACATTGGACTAGGACTACAATTTCACAGACCCTTAATCTTGTTTATAATTACTTTCAGCCTTTGGCCAAGGAGTTCTGGACCATTTCTCAATACTCATTTATTGGGCACCTGCTCTGTGTCAGGCCGGGTTGGAGGGGTGGGGGTGGGGGGGCGGGGTGGAGACAGAGTTGCCTGGAGTTTCAGCTTCTAAGGGAGATGAATACCCAGGACTCATTCAGAGGCACAGGAGGAGGGCTCCCAACCTGACTGTGGTGGGCAGTGGGACCAGTTCACCAAGGTCTCATGGGGAATCCTGCAGGCTAAGATAGTCTACTAGGTAGAACGGGTTCTAATGCCACAGTGCATCTGCAAAAGCCCGGAGGGGAAACACATTTTAAGAACTCCAAAGAAAGAGGTTTAGCAGCAGTGTCTAAGGAATAAGTGGTATCCTAGAGAAATCTCCAGGAGGAGGAGATGAGGTGCTTAAAAATCCAAGGGCCGTCACTCAGGACATGGTATGAGGCTGTGGGAAGGTCAGCAACAATGGAATCAGATGTGGGCTGGAACCCAGCTCAACCACTCAGTAGCTGCGTGAACTTAGAAATCACTCACCCATTTCCTTACCTATAAAAGGGGGGGAATTTTCTTTGCTTTCCAAGGTTTTAAGCACTGAATATATATATGCAAATTAACTGGCACCTAGCTGTGTCCAATCAATGGTACTTATTACTACTACCATTAGACTGGTTATTTATTTATTTTTAAAGATTTTATTTATTTATTCATGAGAGACAGAGAGAGAGAGGGGCAGAGGCAGAGGGAGAAGCAGGCTCCCCACGGAGCAGGGAGCCCGATGCGGGACTCGATCCCAGGACCCTGGGATCATGACCTGAGCCGAAGGCAGACGCTTAACCGACTGAGCCACCCAGGCGTCCCTAGACTGGTTTATTTAAACCCCAAGGGTTCCATGGGTGGAAGATGAAAGAAACAGATTTCCCTTCAACAGAAGGAAGAGCTTTTGAACAGTCAAGGCTGCACAAATTTGGAAGGGACTGTGTCAGGAGAGAGGGAGATCCCCGTCAGTAGAGGTGATCAAGCAGAGAAGCTGGATAAGACCTCTGGTGAGAAGGTTCCACAGGGCAGGCTGGCATTGAAGGAGGTGGGGGGGGTGCACTCTGAGCTTCCAAGACCAAGGTTCTATTATGACTTCCGTTTCAACAATGCCAAGGTTAAGTTTCTGTACATGTAAGCCCACTCAAAGCAGCACCGTTAAAACTGGCTTCCTTACACAGACTTCTCATGGGAAAAAATTCTAAACGGCTACCTCATTCTTGAAAAAACTAAAATGGACCATCACTGAAACAGGATAAAAGAATATGAGTGGACAAAAAGCAATATATAAAGCCCAAAACATAGACGATAGAATGTTTTATACTGAGTTCTTTCCCCCTAAAATCAAGCTACCAATCTCTTCCCATTCTCCCTCTGGATAGTTCCACGAGGCCCCAAATGGACTGGAAAACAGGATGGAATAAATTTACTCTACAGGGACATGAATCAAGTTGCATAAACTTTACAAAAATACCGTGCTAATATTTGCCCTCGGGGCACAGACACGCCCATTGGGGGTGTCTGGGAAATATCAGGGACTGACATTTCTATCCTGGGCTCCTGCCCCCACCCCTTTACAGCCAAAAGTAGCAGAAGCCTTCGGAAAAGAAAACAGCTAAAGTCACTTTGAAAGGTTTGAGATGTGCTAATCGCAACTCATCCCAGCCAAGAGGCTGGACTCTCACAACAGGACCATCCTGCCAGCTTCGTTCCTGCCAAGGAGTTTGAAGGCTGTGGCAGGCTCGCCAGAGAAACCCAATCCTCACCACCAGCAGCCTTCACCATAATATCATCTCAAGGAAACACAGAAAAATACCCTCCAGCCGCCCCTCCTCCCCCCACCAAAGCATCATCCCATTTGTCACCAAATCAGCCAAGTGATCTGGGAAGCTGCTACTCCGTTTTTCACTGGTTTTCTTCCAGCTTTAAACCGCCTGCCTGTAAGGTTTTAACCCGAAGGGCCATCTCGGGTTATATTAGGCACAGCAACCCGGCGTCTCTAGACACCAAGATAAAATTTATTTTTATGCAGCCTAGTCAGTCAGGGCTTTAGGACTTGGTGAGATGGAGTCGGAAGATTAATGAAAGGAAACTGCATAGCCTCTAAAAAAGATTTATAAAGGCATGCCAAAATGCTGATCAGAGTAACAGGGCTTAGGAATATTTGAATGCAAATACTGTATTTTGTTGCTGCCATCGTTACATTTATTTGTACCAGGGCTTCCACGTGCTGGGAGCTGAGAAGACAGAAATGCAGTCCATTCTTTGATGTCAAGGAGAGCCTAAGGGTAGGAGAAGAGTAACACCACTGCCTCAGGGCTCCTGGTGGCCAGGGCCCATTGGAGGCCGGAAGGAGTAAGCCAGACCTGAGTGAGCTCGTCTCTGCGCGGCCACTCCTAAGAGGACAGCACCTTGGTCAGAAGCATCTAAGTCTGTTTCCTCATATGTAAATAATTCTGAGGAGCGATGCTGTCCTGCCTGGCCCACAACAGACACCAGCGGCTGCTAGGAGTACTGATGCGCCCGCCCATTCAAGCACCTCACTCCTAGTCTCCCGGCCCTTGCCATCCCCAGGCTTCTCGTCTTGAGGAATAGCCAAGGGTCCCACAGGGCTTCAGAGTTTTCTAAATACTTTTGCCCCCATTCCTCCCGACTCCATTCACTCTGACGGGGTCTGACGGGCAGTACTGGTAGATTCGACTCCAAGAGCCATGCCCCAGTCACAGTCCGCCTCCAAATGGAGTGATGATCCCATGCTCAGAGCAGGGCATCACACGCCTGCCCACTGAGTCCACTGGCCCACAGGACGGGGAAGGAAGATGAATTACAGGTGATTCACTGTGGCGGGGAAGAGAGGAAGGCCCCATTTAAGCACTGCGGTCTCTGTAATTTACTGGCTAAAGGTATGTTCTTACCTTTTGAGATAAGCTTGGTAAACACTCCCCATAGCTCACATGTTCGTAGATTTCCTCTTAAGGAGGAAATGGTCCAGAAGACCTTCCCCTGCCCCCCAATTCTGCAACATCAGAAACCTGAGTAATGACTTGGGTATTTATTACCCTATTCCAAGATGACACAATTGATTTAACAGGTGTTTCCAAAAAAAAAGAAAGAAAAAGTACAAAGTACCCTCAGACTGCCAAGGGCGTGCTGATGAGAGGAGTTAAAATGTGGCACACATCTCTCAGGGCTGAGGAAGCTGTAGTAAAGGACTTCCTCTCATTTTTGCAAAAGGTGTGGGCTGGAGGGCGTGCGCATGACATCTACAGGTCCTTCCAGCTCACAGGCACCCACCCCGGGTTAATTATTAGCAGTGGGAGAACAGGAGTAGGTCACCTCATTTCTTTAGGCCAGGCCCTCAGTGTGGCCTGGGGCCTCTCCGAACTGTAACCAACAGCTCTCCTTCCAGGGAGCTCCTGAGAGTGACAGGCCAGTCCCAGACCCAGCCAGTGTCCCTGCCTCCCCTCCCTTCCACCTCACCTGCCTCCACGGATCCTAGAACTCAGAGGACTGCTGATGGAAGCCCAGGTTCACTGCAGTCCTTGAAAGGCAGGGCTTCTTAGTCAACTTGAGCTCAACTTAGACCCTTTCCCCTTCAGCTGCACAGGGGGGCTCTAAGCCCAGGATCTCATGAGGACAGCCATGGGGTGGGGGATCTGAGGGGTGCCAGGGGCCTGGATCTCCAGGAGGATCCCAGGCAGCCACACAGCATCTAAGCCTTGCTGTTCTTTTGGCGAGCTGTGGGAGGTACGCAGGCTGTGCTGAATCTAGCTCCACAGCTGTGAAGGACAAGCTCGCTGCCGTCACCCGAAGGTAGCTAACCCTGGAGGGGAAGGAGGGGGCAGTAATGCAGACGAGCTGCCATGCAGGGTGTGCTCTGATCCACGCACATCAGAGAAAACAAGCCAGCTGACAGTGTTGTCCTAACTGGGGGTATTTTTTTTTTTTAATTGTCCTTGTTGCCATTATTCCACTGTCAAACATTTGTCCAGGTATTTCAACCACTTCCCTGGCATGGCATTTTTTTGTTAGAGTTTACAATATTCCACTTGGTGAAATCATAACCAGGGTCCGAGTGCCTCTACTTTGCAGGGCTCCAACTTCCGAAAGAACTCCTAGTAAACGTGGAAAGGGAAGAAGGAGCAGGTGACCAAGGGCTGCCACAAAGGTCAGGGAAGTGGGGCCCAGTGGAGCCCTGCTTTAGGGCAAAAGCACCGAAGATGTGTGGCAGCAAGGTGACAGGAAGGGGCGAGACAACTCCCCACCCCCCGCCTGGGAGGAAAATGGCAAAAAACAGATGAGCAGGTAATTGATGAGGATTTGAACAAAACCACCAGGTTTACTGTTTTCTGTCTTTTCCACCAGACAGAACAATCTTTTTACACTTGGGAAGGACAGAATTAAAGGGGACGGGAAGCCGTCTCCCACGACCCACACTCCACACCTGTCACCTCGTTTGACTTCCCACATCAAAAGAGAACCAGGCTGAAGGCGGCCAGGACTGAGCAAATGGGGGCCCAGTGCAGAGGGAAATCGGAGGGAAATCAAACAGAGCAGCTCCTGGCAGTCATGCTCCCAAACCTCACACTGCTTCTCTCCATCTTTCTTGCGGGAAAACAAACAGAACACAAAATTTGCCGTTTTAACCATTTTAAAGCATACAATTCAGGGGCATTAATTACATTCACAATGTTGTGCAACCAACCATTATTTCCAAAACCTTTTTGTCACTCCAAACAGAAACTCTGTACCCATTAAGCAATAACTCGTCATTCCTTTCCTCCCCCAACCTTTGGCAACCTCAACTTTGTCTCTATGAATTTACCTCTTCTGGATATTTCATATATGTGGAATGAGACAACGTTTGTCTTTTTGTGTCTGGCTTATTTCACTCAGCATAATATCTTCAAAGTTCATCCATGTTGGAACATGTGTCAAAATGCCCTTCCTTTTTAAGGCTGGATAATAATATACCATTGTACAGAGATACCACATCTTATTCATTTGTCTGCAGGACACTTGGTTTCCCATGTGGCTGTTATGAACAGTGTTGCAATTAACATCTCTGTACAAGCATTTATTTGAGTCTGCTTTCAATTACTTTGAGTATATGCCTAGGAGTGGAATTGCTGGGACATAGTAATTCTATGTTTAGCTTCTTGAGGACACCAGACTTTTCTATGGAGACTGCCCCATTTCACATCCTCATCAGCAATGGAAGAGGGTTCCAATTTCTCTACATCTACATCCTTTCCTATGCCATCCCAGTAGGTGTGAAGTGGTATCTCACTGTGGCTCTGATTCACATTTCGCTGATGACTAATGTCGACCATCTTTTCATGAGCTTATTGGCCATGTGTAGATCTTCAGAGACAGGTCTATTCAAAGTCCTCTGTCCATATTTTTAATTGGGTTATCTTAATTTGGGTTGAATTATAGAAGTTCTTTATATACCCTGAATAAACCTTTACCAGATATAGGATTTGCAAGTATTTTCTCCTAATCTGTAGGTTGTCTTTTCTTTCTTGATGTCCTTTGATGCACAGAAGTTTTTAATTCTGATGAAGTACAATTTTGCTCATGCTTTATCATATCTAAGAACCCACTGCTAACCTCAAGGTCATGAAAATTTACTCCTTTTTTTTAAAAATCTCTACAGGTTTTATGACTTTGGCTCATATATTAGGTCACTGATCCATTTTGAGTTAATTTTTGTATATGGTGTGAGGTAGGGGTTTCCCCACCATGATCTACTGGCAGGACTAGCATTGCGTGAACTTCATGAAGGCAGAATCTGGGTCTCTTAAAAATCACCACTGGGATGTAGGCAGCCCAGTGCCTGGTACTCATTAAGTGCTCGATAACTGCCAGTGGGATGGATGAATGAATGAATGGATAAAGTTACTGGGGGGTATGTTCCTCCCCCCCAACCTGCCTACCATTACTGCAAGCACCCACAGCTGGCTGAGCAACTCTTGTTTGTAACAAATCTGACAGGCTACACTTATTAAGAACTAAATATCTACTGGGGTGCCTGGGTGACTCAGTTGGTTGAGTGTCCAATTCTTGGTTTTGGCTCAGGTCATGATCTCATGGGTTGTGGGATCAAGCCATGTGTTGGGCTCCATGCTCAGTGAGGAGTCGGCTTCAAGATTCTCTCCCTTTGCCCCTCCCCCTGCTCACAACACTTGTGTGCTCTCTAAAAATACAAATCTTAAAAAAAATAAAAATAAATCTTAGAAAGAAGTGTGTATCAACAATCTTATGTACACACTCCAATCAGTTAACTTAAAATGACCAAGATTTAATTAATGCACTTAACTGATGGCACTTAATTGAGTCCTAGCCCTGGGAAACTCCTCACTTCCTTACCAATCTCCTAGCTCAAGTCCCTCATTGCACAGAAGAGGAGACCCCAGGGCCAACGAAAGCCGTGACTTCCCAAAGTCTGGGTTTCAACTCCCAGGGCTTTCCCCCACCAAACACAGGTCTTAGCGATCACCCACTGTAGATAAGCAACAAAAAGGTATGAGGTTAGACCGAATTGCTTCTAGTGGCAGGAATGGCTGTCTGGCTCCCAAGCCTCCTAGTGAAAAAAAATGGACCTGGAGTCCTAGATCTCATTATGCCACAAGCCCATCTCCTGCCCTCCTGGTGCAGCACCTCACTGCTCTCACTCCGCACCCCCCCCACCCCCAGTCCCTGGTTACGCCAAGCTCATTCCCACTGCCGGAAACTTGCTTCCCTTGGACATCCCCCACCTGCACTCTCTCCATGCGTCTGCTCAAATTTTACCTATCAGTAAGGTCTTCCCTCACTCTATATTTCTCCTTACCATTTATCACCCCTGGACTTAAGTATTTATTGTCTCCTCCCAACTCCCACATCCCCACCTCCTACGAGAATGGTAGTTCCTTGAAAGTCAGGGACTTTGTTAGTTAACGGTTATCCCTCACCCCTGGAATAGTGCCTGGCCACACATGAGGTACTCAAGAGGTGTCTGTGGAATGCACGAATAGAAGGTAAAATGGGGGGCACCCTACTTGGTATTCACCACACCGCTAAGCATCACAGAAGGGGAGGCAGGCAGCTCCACACTCATGGTTGGCACTGACCGGACCCTGCAGCCACGGAGGCCTGCAAGTCTCCTTCCGGACCCACGGGCTGTCCCTGCCTCCTGGGGCAGGCGGGGCTGGGACGGGGCGGGTGATCAAACATTCCCACACGTCTCAGTCTAGCCCGAGATGCTGGCAGCTGTTTTTCCACTGACCTGGCCACAGAAAGTGGAGTCTTTCCCCACGGGCGCCTCATAAATGCTTGTGAAATGCACACAGGAATGAACGAACAAACTAATGCACACAGGGCTCACGCCCACACTTTCAGGAGGCTTGTGTCAGAGATAAGAAAAGATCATCCCAACAATGCCAATGCCGGGAGGTGGTCTGACCAATTCCATTTCTAGGAACCCACTGCCAGGATACATCCAGACATGAAACAAAGTCATCTGCAGAGATTTTCCTCCCAACAACACTTCGCGCTGAAAATGACCAAAAACGCTGATTTCCAACTGCAGAGGGCTAGTTAAGTAAATCACAAGATAGCCCCAGGATGCCCATTTCATAATGACATAGTGACATAATGGGAAATGTTACAATATTAAGTAAAAAAAGGCTGGTTATAAAATTGTATCTACAGTGAACACATTTAAGATAATTATAAAGGATCTCAAGACCATAAATATAATTGCTAGTTTTTCCTATCCTTTCGACCTTTCTGTATTTCCTAAATTATAACGAGCAGTGAGTTTGAAGAAAATCAAACTGATAGAACTTAAAAAAAAAAAAGCTGTCACCTGATATTTTATTGGCCCCCAGGGTGTTACTTAAACCTCCGTCTGGCCATCTCCTCCTCTCTCCTTTCTGCATTCACCCCACCCTGCTTCTTCCTCTTCCTCTGGCCTGCCCCCAACTGCCCTCCCAACCCCCGCCAGCCGGCCAGCCAGTGCTTGGGCCTTGTCAGCCTCACCTGCAACCACTCCTCCCCCAGAAATCCTGCTCCAAGGCTGGGCTGCCCCACCCAACAGTCTCCTGGCTCACAGACCCCAGGCTTGCTCTTCTACTTCCCAGCTCTGGGGCTTTGAGCTAGTCACTGAACCTCTCTGAGACACCATTTCCAACTCAGAAAAATGAGGCTGACCCCAACTCATGGGAGCCTCTGAAAGTCCAGGGAGCTAATGGACCGGACCCCCACCTCGAAGGGCACCTGAGGTCCAGGGAGCTAACGGACCCCCACCTCAAAGGGCACCTGAGGTCCAGGGAGCTAATGGACCCCCACCTCGAAGAGCCCTCCTACAGGGAGGGCCAACGCGCTGTGAGTGTGTTCTGGCCCTGCCATGTGTTGAGTCTCAGTCTGCTGCTTCTACCCAGGCTCATGAAGCTAAAGTTCTTTGTCCTCTATCTGCCTAAGTCTGGGCACCTGTCCTCTCCTAAAGGAGAAGGAAAGCAGGTTTGCTCTTGGATCTCAAATCAATACAATGGTGGCTTGGCTGAGATTCCTATTCCTCCCCTCCGCCGCTAAAGCCTCGGCTCCCACACAGTCCAACTCTCAGAGCTGATGCCCAAATCCCCAGCAGCTGCCCCTCGTGAGGCCCCATTCTATCTTCAGAAGACATTGCCGGCATTTTACTTAAGGTCCTGGGGACTCCTTAAATCATCTTCCCTCATCCACACCCACATTCTCCCATGGTCTCAGCTCAGGCCTTGCTTCTCCTGCTCTTTCAGTCACAGGGGTTTACACATTCTTCCTTCATGCTGTTCTGCATTCATCCCTCTCTAATCCCTGAGGCATTTAATGAGCCCCCACCTGCAGCCACACTCCAGGGCAGGTGCTAGGGTTCAGGTGAGTAAGAGGCTGTCTCAGCTCTCCCTGCTTTCTGGAACTCGTAGGCTGCTCAGAGAGCAAAACGCATGAATAATCAAATAATCACCTTTTGGTGTGGTTAGTGCTCTGAAAACAGCTGTGTGGCCCTGGCTGCTGGGGCCTTGTCCACGCTGTGACCAGAGCTCAGCCTGGGACAAAAACAGCCTCCAAGGGGATTCTTATGGCAAAGCTAGACCTTGAAGATGAACTATCAAACAACACAATCAAATCACTCAATACTTACCTCATAGCTCTCAGGCTCCCCCTCCTCCACCATCACCCACAACCCAATTCCAATCTAGCTGCCGGTCTGCAGACACCTGAGGGCACCTGCCACTCCAACGTATCTCCAAGGAGCTGAACTGAAAGGGGTGCAGCTGTGCTCATTTTGCTTCTTCTATGTGCTCTTCTCCACGAGCCTCCTCCCTACCGTGGTCACACGCCAGGCCAATGCCACTCGAAGTGCGGTTTCCAGATGCCTGGCATCAGCATCACCTGAGTGCTTGTTAGAAATGCGGACTCCCAGGCCCTGCCCCAGACCTACAGGACCCGAATCTTCTCGTATGCACATTAAAGTCTGAGGGACCCTGCTTTCCACCCCAATCCCACTTCCCCCTGGTCTTCGGCTTCCACCTTTTCACTGTGGCCAGCTGCTATCTTTAAGATCCACGAAAGGAGCGAATACCCGACCTCCGACCTCTGTGGCGTCTGGCTCCTCAGCAGCAGGGACCTTCACATCCACCCCCACGGTGGCACCGCCTCAGCCCCACCCTGCCCAGGTGGGCCCACACAGCACAGCGCTCACCAGCTGAGACCTCTGGCCCCACTTGGGGATGAATGTCCCTGTGGTTCCTTGGTCAAGCTTACTGAGCAAGACAGCAAACCTGCAGCTAGCTCCTAAGTAACCACCACGTGCCTCCGGGAGAAGCACTTCCCCGGACCTTGTGAGCTGGAGGTACTTGTCATTCCCAGTGTGGAGATGACGAAATCGAGACATCAGGGGCTCAACGAAAGTCACAGAGTTAGTGGCGGTGGGGTGCAGAGAGGACCCCAACCTTACAACCTGCACCAAGAGATAACAAGGAGCCCCACAGCCTTGCAGAGAAAACTCTGGAAGGGGGCTTAGAGCTGAGGCGGCCCATCTGCACTGGGCCAGGACCTAGAAAGGAGGGAAAGTAGGAGAAAAGTGGGAGAGGCAGGCGGAGGCCAGGTCATGAAACCCTTCGTCGACAGACTACAGAGCTTGGACTTACTGGGTGACAGGATAACAAAATTTTGGAGCAGGCTGCTCAAAAATGGCTACATCCTTCCCACTACTCACCCCCCCCTCCCCCATGAACCTGATTCTTTGCCTTGTGGTACTTACTTCCCTGACCCTCCTGGTGTGGCAAACAGAGTCAGACTCTCCCAGCTACTCTGGTTGCATCTTCCTGCCTGCTTGCCCTCAGACCTCAGCCCTCCATGACCTCCTCCCTCCCCTCCCAGGCTGAAGCCCAGCTCCTGGGAAACCTCCACCAGCACGTTTCTCCCAGCCGGCTCCCCTCCCGGCTCTGCAAAGCCTTATTAAGAGTCCCAAAATGGGTGAACATGCCCCTCAACAAGGGCCAGCTGCCAGGAATCCCTTCCCTCCCTCTATGATGGACAGTGCCTTCCCCAGGAGGGCTGGAGGCACAGGGTCCCCCTTCCAACCCAGGCGTGGTGCATCCAACCATCAGTTTCTTAGAGGTGAGCTCCTCTTAGAGGAAGACCCAGACTCCTCCTCCCCTTCAGCCAGCATCCTAAGGGGAGCCAGGCCGGGCCCTGGGGATGGAGCTGATTAAGAGGCAGTCTCTGCCCTGCAGAAGCTCCTAAGAGGGAGCCCTGATCCTGAGTATGTGCCTCTTTAAGAGGAAAACATTTTCGTGACCCCTGTACATTCACACACCTTGACCTGTTTGGTGATTCTTAAAAACAGAAGCCTTTCTTAGTCTTCTAAAATGTCTTTAAGTGGCAAGTCATCACTGCAACCGTGAGTCAGCCTTTACGATTGAAAAAAGTTAAGATTAACTGTATAAAAAAAGAACATTAAAACTATCCCACTACATAAAAAATTTCTTGCATTATTTATAGATTGAAAATATGTTGGTAGAACTTTTATTTGTGACACACAGATCTATTCTAGAGTCTGGCTTCTCAACGTCTGGTCTGTGGATCAGTCTCAACACCACCCGGAAGCTTGTAACAAATGCATACTGTGGGCCCACCCCAGACACCCTAGAAGCAGAATCTGCAACTTAACACTAAAGCTTGAGAAGCCCTGGCTTAGAGCATATGGCTTATGGGGTTGGGGTTAGAGACAGGGGAAGCAAGGCCAGATGGAATCCATGGAGAACAGGGTGATCTTAGGTGCTTTTGTAGGGAACATTTTTTTGGCAGCAGTATGAAGGAGGTATAGGTGTGAGGGGCCGGTGGGGGGGTAGGAAGCAAAAGTAGAGGCAAATGGGAGAAGCACAGAGACGAACCCAGTTTTAGCAGGGGTGGGATTGGTGGGGGGAGGGGCGGAAAGGAAGAGCAGGCTGGAGGACATATGACGGGGCAGGATCTGTCCAGTGCAGGTGTGCAGGTGAGTGAAAGGTGACCCTGGATTTATAAGCTGGAAGACTTGTCACTTTATGGAGACTGTGTTTTCAAGGAAGAAGGTGCAGAGGAGGGACCTGGGGACATTCACGGAGGAGATGTTCAGATGTGATAACCATATGACCCAAACTGCCCAGAGATGATCAGGCCCTGTGAAGCCCCTGACAATGGCATCAGGTGAGTCTACCCAGGAAAGCCTGCAGAATGATAAGAACAGAGGATAAAGGAAAAAGGATGAGCCATGGGGGGAGGGGAGGTTGTGGAGCCACATCATAGAAGCCCTGATATGAGGAAGGGGCAATCCAGACCCAGTGGGCTGAGACATGAGAACAGGCCACGTGGTCTTGACGAGCGCGCAGTCTCTGACCAACATGGCGAGGGCAGTGTTGGTCAAGGGGTCAGTGTTGGTGGGCGATGCTGGGGTAGATAAAGTCAGGACTGCTCTACAAATACTTAAACACCCTGCCTGTGCTTCCAAGTCCCAATCAGTCAAAGTGATGTCTTTCTGTGCACCCATGTTCATAGCAGCATTACCTGCAAGGGTCAAAAGGTGGAAGCAATTTAAGTGTCCACCGACAGATGCCCAATAAACAAAGTGTGGTGCACACGCGTTCAACAGAACATTACTCCTCTCTGAAAAGGAAAGAAATTCTGACACTGCTCCAACATGGCTGAACCTTGGGGACATTATGCCAAGCTAAATAAACCAGTCACAAAATGACAGATACTGTATGAGGGCTGCAAAGTGCAGAGCACTTGTCTGAAACTGCCGTGGAGCCTGAGGTAGTGGTCCTCGAAGCAAGGTCCCAGGTCTCGGGGGGCAGCGGCAGCACCTGGGGCCTTGTTAGAAATGCAAGTTTGCAGGCCTCACCTGAGTCTGATTCAGACCCACTGAATCAGAAACTCTGGGGGTGGGGCCCAGCAGCCCATGTTTGAACAGGTGATTCTGATGTGATAAAATCTGAGGAACACTAGTGTATACCACAGAAATTCAGTGGAAGATACATATCATTTTCCATATGAAAACAGAAAAAGAAAATCAGCCTAGCAACTTCCACAAAGAAGAGCCAGAAATGCATAACCGGCTTCAAAGCTAATACAAAGTATTTCTGTAGTGAACAAACTTTCTGTTAACAAGAGAGAGATGCAGTCCATGGGATCAACTTCCTTAGATGAGATCTAGAAGACATACCTACGATCTGGGGGTGGAAACTGCGGGTACTAGTCCTTGCTCTGCAACTGTTTACGTGTGCCACGGAGCCCGCCACAGACCTTTCAGGGTCTCAGTTTACCCATCTATAAAACCAGGGAGCTGGAAACATTTCTTCTGAGGTCTCTTCCAGTTCTGACACCGTGTGACTCCTTCTGTCCTATAAAAATCGTGACCTCAGACTAAGTGCTTTTACATAGCTGTGCCTTGGCAGGGGAGAAAGAATATCTTTAACTGGTAAGACATCCTATCACAGTTCACTAGAAAACTTTCCAAAGTTCAGTAAGTGCTAGTATCTTGCATTCGAAGAATGAGGACACTCCCTCACTAACTGGCTTTGCCATGAAAGCGACCAATGCCTAGAGTTTTAAAAATACTATAGTGCACTGGCCTGTGTTCATGAAGTCCACATGACTGGGATGACCCAGAAAATATCGCCAAACCTTCACATTTTTATCCTATGATACTTTTTAATCCAGGAAGGAGGGGCTTGTTATTTTTTGCTAGGCAGAAAATGAGTTAAAAGAACTGAACCCTACAGACCCCCGTGCCTGCCCCCTCTGATCCAAGTATCTGGGGACACGGCACTGCAAGTCTAGGCTTCCTGATAAATGGCCTTGTATTGACCTTGTTACTGGAACCCCTAGACGCTGGTTTCCTGCCTGGTTTCTCTGCATCCAACTCCCTGTCTACACCTCCTGGTCATCTAATGCTCATCCTCTTGTGCCTGGGTCCCCAATGCCACCTGCTTCCATGCCTCTGCCAAAGGCCAGTCACTTGGTTCTGATCTCAGAACTAGGGCTGGGAGAGGGATGTGGGTGTTTGTGCAGGAAGGACAGTGGAAGTGTGAGCACCAGGGGAAAAAAGATAAGGTCTAGGGAGCTTCTGGTCTCCTGTCCCACCTCACTTACACACCCTGGCTCTTGAATTCCATTAGAATTTATCAGTGGGAAACACAGCTGGCTTATTGGTCCCCCTTGTGCATCTATCATAGACCCAGTCCCTCCTCCTCCATCCAGCCAGGGTATGTAAATGACCTCCCAGGCTCTCATAATAGTCCATCTGGCAGGAAGGTACAGGTGAGGGGAGGGGGGGGGGCGCAAAACAAGGCTGGTATAGCAGGAGCAGACTGGGCACGGGCAAGGGAGGTGTGACCCACCGCAGGTACTAGAGCCATGAACAGGGGCTGGACAGGCAGTGCCAAGGTTAGTTCTGTCTATATCCAGGCAGAGGATTCCTAGTGCTAGAGGGTTTTCCAGGCTGATCTCCAACTCAAAGTCACATTTGGGTAGAGTGACCATACCTCCTGATTTGCCTAGGGCAGTCCCAGTTGAGGCTAGTTCATGAGATGCAATTATTAATAGCCTCACTTTTATCTCAAAATGTTCTGGTTTAGGTGATGAATTCTTATCGCTTTATTCTTGGGTCCCTAAGCCTGCAAAGTAGGAGTCACAGAGAAAGAGCACTAGGAGGGACCTCCAGGCTGAGTCCCGCCCCTCCTCAAATGCTCCATTCTCCTCTCCAGCACCCCCTGCCAAGCCATCACCTGGCATCTGCTTGTATACCTTTAGGGACAGCAGGCTCGCTAGCCCCTGATGAAGCCTCTCTTTTCTGGGAAAAGCTCTGTTATAAAAATACAGGATTCAAACCTATAGACAGTATGACTGCAACTAACAAGATCCCCCAGCAAGGAAAGGAGTGGCTGTGCGGGAAACCAGAAAACCTGCTTTTCCCTTCTACCTCCTTCCATCTTACGGTCTCTCCATTCAGTAAATATTTACTGAGTGCATTTGATGTTCCAGTGAAACTGGAGACACAATGGTGAGTTAAAACAGACTCAAATGGAAGGAAATTTCTATACAATAATGGGCCCGTGCTTTACAAAAATGTCAAGGTTATAAAGGGCAAAGAAAGGCTGAGTAACGGTTCCAGTTTAAGGGAGATTAAAGAGAAAGGAGGACCTTATGAAATGCACGATCTGGGGGTTTCTTTGCTACAAAAGGACACAACTGAGACAACTGGCAAAAACCTGAGTAAGATCTATAGATTATAGTATTGTTTCAGTAATGATTTCTTGATTCTAAAAATTGTGCTGTAGTCATAGAGAAGAATGTCATTGCCTTTAGGAAATACACTGAAGTATTTTGAGGGAAAGGAAGAATCTATAAATAACCCTCAAATGACTCAAGAGAAAATATATATACATAAAGAGCAGAATAAAATAAATGTGATAAAATGGTAACATCTGCGGAATCTGGGTGAAGGGTATATGAGAGTTCTTTGTTCTATTCTGAGAACCTTGCTATAAGTCTGAATCAGGTCACAATAAAAAATTAAAGGAAAAATATAAGTCTCAGAGAAAGGTTTTTGGGTTTTTTTTCCTTTTTTTTTTTTTGAAAAGAAAGCCAGATCAACCCTGACTTCAGAGAGCTCCCCGTGTCGCTGGGAAGACAGGTACTAATACAAATAATTACACTAATTAACTGCAAAATTGCAACCGTGAAAGTGCTGTCAAAGGAGAGAAATCTGGAAGCATGAGCATTTACAACTGGCAGTTTTACCTAAATCATGTGCAATCATGGGCTAACACCCAAAGCAGGAGTTAACTGGCGGGGGCGGGGGAGCGGGGGGGTGGGCGGGCGGGGGGGGGGCAAGCCTCCAGGCTTTCATGGCCCCTGTGGCAGGTGAGGTGAGCAGGGACCAAAGCATGCACACCGGGGGTCCAGGGAGACGCCAAAATCAGTCTCGTCCTTTATTCTCCAAACAACAGGAGGTGTTTCTGAAAAACCCCCTGAGTGCAGAGAACAGGCAGGTGAGAAGGCATGTGGGGTCCACTGCAGCAGTGTTGGTGACTGTGGCCTCCCAGAGGAGCATCACTGAGGATTCTTCTGTTCCCTGACACTGTAATTTTCTACAGCAGCCATGTAGGATTTTGATAACCAGACTGGGGGAGGGGGCTGGCGGGAGCAAAGCGGGCGCCAACTGTCACATCCTCTCTCCAGGCCCGCTAGTGGTTAGGGTCAAGGGATGGCTGACGGAGCTGGTCGCTGCTTCGCTCACAAGCACCCCGGGTCTAGATTGAGGCTGACTCCACCTTAGGGAAGCAAGGTGCTTGGGGGTCAGGTCTTCACACTCCACTCCCAAAGTCAGCCCAGTGCCTTCCATCCCACAGCATCCAGCTGGCCATGGCCCTTTTCTGGTCCTGGATCCTGCCCCTTGGAACGTCCCTTTAGCTCTGAGAGCTAGGCCCCATAGTGGGCCTCGGAGTGGGCCATTACTCACCCACAGTGACTCTTGGCATTGAACAATAAAAAGAAATTTGTCTGGAGGGTCAGCGGCCTGACCACAAAGGGAGGGGACCCTTTGCTGTGCCAAGTTCTGTCCTAGTGGGTTTTCATTCATTAGCTCCTTTAAAATAGTCCATTTAGAGGAAACAGGTTCCATTATTATCCTCATTTTACACTTAAATGACTTGTCCAGGAAAAAGACTTGGGTTCGCATCTTGGCTCTCACATCGGCTTATGAGCAACGTGCCTTTCGGGTGGTCACTCCATCTCTGAGCCTCAGTTTTTTTCACCCTATCAGTAATGTGGGGCTGGTAGGAATTTACAAGATTCTGGGACTAGACAGTACTATTTATACCCTTTTGAGGCACCAAGGGGTTTAGTACCGAAAATCCACTCCAAACTACACATCACTTTAAATATTTACTAAAACCTTGTGTATCCTGACGGTAAATCATGGGACCTGAATTTTCCAGGACTATCCCCATTTCAAATCCTCTGTCCTAACTTTCCACATAAAGCATCAAACTGTCTCAAAAATTCCACTCTCTCAGTATCCAAACAACACCTCCCAGGCCCTCCTCTTACACGAAGCAGTAGCACAAACATTCTTTCTCCGACAACAGATCCCAGTCTTTGGTTCAGAAAATGTAGTCACCGGAACCTTTCTGGCCCCCTGATGGAAAGAGGGTCATGGCAGCCGGTACTCCATCCCAACTCCAACTCAGCTGTTTCCTGGCACACTGGTATAAACCACAGCCAGAAGAAGCCGTCCCATGATCACAGCATCACCCACAGAGGGACACAGACTGGTTAGATGAGCTCTGCCCCCACCTACCCAGCAAGCTGCTGGTACCCAGGTAGAAAGCACGGCCAGAGGGTTGCTCCAAGGTTTAGGTCAATGAGTTAATATTTAGAAAGCACTCAGAACAGTAAGTGCCGTAACAGTGTTTCATAATGAAAACCAAAGGCATCCCTGGCAGAAGGGGCTCACGCCTCGAAGAGAACCCAAAGGCATCACTTCTAGCTGGGGAGAACAAGGAGAATGGGCACTTACCCCTGGCTTGAGTGAGGCTGGGGCCCCTTACAGACATGAGGGAGTACCCTGACTACAGGAGGCCAGACCTGGGGAAGAGTCACCACTCCTGATATACACATGGTCTCTGGGCCTTAGCACCTGCTGTTCTGTCCGCCCCCCAAATACCATCTTTTTCTCCCTTTAAGGCTGAATTCAAATGCCGACTATTCCTTATGGTGTTCCTTGATCTCCATCAGAATGAATGGCTGCCTCCACTGGTCTCTCTCACATCTGGCTTTAGCCTCTTTTAAAGTAACTGTGAGACAGGTAAGTAGATACAGAGCATGTGTGTGTGTGCGCACAAACACACACACACACGTCATTGTCTTCCCAATTCCACCATGCATCCTTCCAAGATAAGGGCCTTTCACCTTTGTAACCCTAGGGCCTGACACACAGCTCAATAAGTGTCTGAATTTGCTGTGAAATCTGTGCTCTCAGCTGGTCTTAACCTGGAGGCCAAAAGTAGCTTCAGGGGCACACATAACCAGAAGCTATGTAGCTGCAAGATCTCCAGGTCTGGGAACCCATGACTAGATCAGATTTTAGCCAGGGGCCTACCAAAGCATTCCCTTTCATCCCCCTTCAGGTGGATGAAAGGAGACACCTGTGAGACCCGAGCAGCGTGGACACTGACCAGATCCTGGCCCATCTCTAATACAGTTGGTAAGAAGAGCCCAAGCTTGGGAAGCAACACCAGCAGGCTGCCCTGCCTCCACCAGCAGGTCAAGGCCAGGGTAAGTGCAGAGTGCCTTAGGCATTCCAGCCCCTGCAACAGACCTGGGAACGGATGAAGAGGGATTGGCCCTGCTTTCCAGGAACCACTGCTGTCTGGTGGAAGGAAGCGGAGTACCGGGATTACAGTCAAAGTCGCAGGTCCCTACCACAAATCCTGAGGGTTCAGCGGGGAGGTAGGGGGCCAGGCCTTCTTGCTCCCTCCAATCCCCAAAGCTGAGCCCTGTGGGTGGATTATGTGCATCCTGGAAAACAGAATTCCTCCTGTGCCTGGACCAAAGGTTCAGAAGGTCACAGTTCATCCCTCCTGCTGCTGGCCCCAGACTACCTTTGCTAGCTCAATTTCTGCAAGAGTGAGAAAGAACAGCACTGAAATTAAACAATGTATGCGAACCCTCCCAGTTCACAGTCAACAATCAAGGAGTTGGTCCCAATCCTCTAAAGTCAGTTACCAGCTGGGAACACCAACTTCTTTCAGGGGTAAGATTTGTCTCTGACCAGGTTCCTGCCACTAGCCTGAGGATAAAAGCTGCCAGGATTCTTCTCTATGAAAAAAATGTGAAAGAAGAGGTCCAAAACAGGAGTGGTGAAGCAGTGAGGTATTCTGAATTTGATTCTGTGTTAACTTAGATTCTTTCTCCTGCTCCCAGCTGTCCCTGAGGACCTGCCCCTTCCTGGCAGGGATGTTCCCCCAGGCACCCTGGGTTTGCTGGGACCCACTGGTCTACTCAGCATCCTCACCCAGCACTGCATCTGATATACAGAAGCAGCTCAATAAATGCTTGCTGAACAGAAAGCCACTTGGAAAATGCCTTCAGTAACTTGACCTTTTACATTCCTCAGCTAATGCCTAATTTGCATATAAGAGTCCAGTTTTAGGAGATGGCCAGTCACCAGAGACAACTCAGGATCAATACAGAGTATTAGGCATGTTTTATTCTACTCTGATTCTCTGCAAATTGGTATTCCATTAAGTGTATGTGGGATTTATGGGCGCTTACTATAAACTAGAATATTTAACTAGAATGACTTACTGTCAGATAATAGCTTACCATTGTTAATTTTCAACTAGTCAATCTCAGAAAGGTTTCCAGCTTCCAGTCTCCTTTACATGTTGATTTAATCGCCAGGAAAGTCATCTATTTCAAAGTCTCCATACAATAAAGGGCAGCTGGATGAAGAAGAAAAAGACCTGCCCAAGGAAGAAGACCTGAGTTCTATCCCACCTAGGGCAATGCAGTATGATCAGCTGTTCAAGACCTCAATTTTCTCATTTGTAAAATGGGAATAACACTGGCCTCATGGGAGAGTTGTAAAAATTGAGCTGATACATGTGGATGCATTCTGCACAGTTCTATAAGGCTATACGATGGTTAAACATAACATGAAATTCTTGAACAACTCAGGTAGGCTAATGACAGAAAGCAGGGTGGTTCTAAAGGGGAAGAAGAGATATTTTGCCCCCCAAGGGACACTTGGTCAGGGTGGCGGGGAGGGCATTTTTGGTTGGCACAACTGAGGAAGAAGGATTGCTACTGGAATCTACTGGGTAAGACCAGGGATGCTGCTAAATATGTTGCAATGCTTTGAACAGGCCCCACAACAAAAAATGATCCAACCCCAAATGTTAACAGTGCTGAGGTTAAGAAACCCTGATCTGAACAATCAGGAAAGTTGGGTAGGGGAGCTTTTTCCAACAGAAATCCTTCTAACCAGGCTGTACTTCCATCATCTCTTTAAACATTTGCAAGATGGATCATCTTGCAAACCAGCTCTTTTGTAAGTAAAGCTGAACTGCCAACTTCTGGAGTTTCTGAATGTATAAAACTGCTTTTAACTAAGATGCTCTCCGATTACAATTCGGCTAAATTGTTTTTCCAAAGCCCTTGACTTCTGCAGTTCTCCAGGGCACAAAGACAGGGTCTGTCACTCTGCCACTAGGCCCTAAAGATGCTTTCGTAATTCTAATTTCCTGGTCAAATGGGAGCCACGAGGGTCTCTAAACGAATTAAATTCACATCACGTCAACTGCTCCCTTGCTTAGTGCCGGGCACGGAGCCAAACACCTCCACATAATTTATCCCACTTAATCCACCCAACCACCGAGTGAGGTGGGCATTATTACCGGCTGTTTGCAGGGGAGGAAATTGAAGATCAGAGAGGTTAAACAACTCGCCCAAGGTCACCAGCTGGCCAGGGGGAGCCCAACTTGAACGGAGTCTCCAGTTTCCAAGTCACAAGCTCTTTCCATCAGCTCGGAAAACCCAGGTGTCAAGTTGTCTCAACTTCCCATGAATTTTTAAGGCAACGGCAACTTCTCAGTAAGTTTAGGCTGCTGAAAATGGGAATTTCCGGGGGGCTGGGCGTGCTCACATACACTCCCCTCCACTGCAGCTGTCTCACCGCAGGTACCTGATAAATCATTCCATATCGCCCGCGGAACGGGGAGGATTTATTGGCGCTGGAGTTCGTGCCAGGCCCAGGAAATGCCATCTTTGAAAGCCGAGAGGCGGATTCGCCCTGGGAGCCGAGAAGGTCTGGCCGCCGCACTTGGTTGGCTCCCCCGCGGGCTGTGCGCCCCTCGGCGCCCCGGGCTGGGGTCGCCGCGGCGCTGGGCCCTCCGGGGTCGCCGGCCACGTCCACCCCTGCCCGGGTCGGAGCGCACGCCCACGCCCACGCCCCGCCGCCGCAACCGCGTCCCGGCCGCCCGCCCGAGGCTGAGCCCCACCCCGCCCCGCTTGCTCCCTCCCGCCGCGGCCCCGCCAGGTGAGCGCGGCCCGGGCGCCCCCTCCCCGCCCCGACGTGGCGTCGGGACCCCGGGGCCGCGGCGTCCACCAGCCCGCCCGCGCGCTCACCGCGCGCTCGGGGACGGGTGGGGGCGGGGCGGCGCCGAGCGCGCCCCCGGCCCCCGGTAGCCCCGCGCCCTGCCTCGGCCCGCTGGGGTCGCGCCCGCCCGTACCTGCAGCATCCGGGGCCGCGGGGCGCCCAGGTAGGTCGCGCGAGCGGGCGGCGCGGAAGCTCGCTCGCGGCGCGACCTGGCCGCCGTCTGAGCATGCCCAGTGCCGCCCGCGGGCGGCTCCCGCCGGCCGGGCTGGCCGCGACGGGCCCGCGCGCCGGGCGGGGGGCGGGCGCCCGGGCCGCCCTGCGGGGCGCCCCTGCTCCGCCCCGGTCTGGCGCGCTCGGACGCGCCGCCCAGGGCCACCGGGGCTCTGCTGCCGAGCTCCTGGCAGCCCCCAGTCCCCTCGCGCGGGCACGCAGGCTTTCGTTCCACGCCATTTTGGGGTACCTACTGTGTGCCGAGCCCTCAGTGATTTTATGCTTAGGAATGTCCAGCAGACCGCGTTCAACAAATCTTTGAAATGAGGACGAGTCTTGCCTAGCTGGGGTCCTGCCGACTTTCAGTCCAGTGCTTATCCCGTTCCACTAGTAAGCTTACCGGCTTAAACCTTCCCCAAATTTCTTACCCGCCATTACCCCCCTCCTCCCATCTGTGCTCTTGCTGTCCTCTTCCATCTCAACTGACATCGGCCTTCCTGCAGCCCCATGAGCACCTTTCTGTCCACCAAACGCTGAACTTGGCCAGCCTCAGGACATTTGCACATGCCTTTCCCCCCCTCCTGCTCTGTGGGACTTCTTTGCCCAGTTTTTCACGTGGCTGGCACCTTCTCATTCTCGTTGTACCTATGTCCTCATCTGAGAGGACTTGCCTCAGCACCTTACTACATTAACACCCTGTTCCTGGACATTCTCCATGTCCTCATTTTATTTCCTTCACGTGTATCACTATCCATTCGTTCAACAAGTAATTATTGATCATCTACTTTGGTTCTTCAGGCGTGGTGAACAAATAGGCAAAAATCCTGTCCCCTGGTGGAGTTTGGGGAAAGAGAGGCAGGCAAGAGACAATAAACATGTAAATAAGCAAACTATATAGTATATTAAAAGGTTATAAGTCATAAAAGCGAAAAAGGACAGGGTAAGGAGACAAAGGTCTAGGGAGTAGAGTTTTCAATGAGGTAGGCTGATCAGCCTGTGAGAGTGACATCGAGAAGGTGGCGACTCAGCCCCGCAGAGGGAACAGCTTGTGCAAAGACACGAAGGTGCAACACTCGTTAGGGTTTGGCAAGGACAGCGTAGTGGGAGATGAGGTCGGCAAGTGACTTTTCCTCTCATTCGCTTCTTGTGTATTCCCCTAGGGAATTGCTGGAGCTGTATAGCCCTGCCTGTCTTCACTGCAGTGTCCCAGCTCCTGTATGGCAGCACGTGCCACACAGTAAGTGCTCAAATACTATCTGTTGAATGAATATGTGAATGGAGGGATGGACTTATGTTTGGAACCGTCCGGTCTGGACTACGATGCCCGAGGTCCGGGGGGCTGGCCTGCCCAGGGCCATTCGGTGGCCGCCGGCAGCACCTGGTGCCTCACTTGGGTCCCTGTCCCCGAGTTGCACGTCCCCGGGTAGCGCCACTGCAGCGGGCGCCGCCTGAGCGTCGCGTCGGGGGGAATTCCGACGGAGTCAAGGAGTCCCAGGAACAGGACCCGCCCCGAGCCCTGCCCCGCCCTTTGGTCGCTCGCAAAACCTGGCGCCGCGGCGCCGGTCCAGCCCCACTGAGACGGACGGGGAGTTCACTGGGCATGCTCGGAGCCGGGCGGGGCCCGAGTGCCCGGGAGGAGGAGTCTTCTGGTGGGGCCGGCGATGCCCCCGCGGAGCCCCGCGGGACGCTCAGCGCCCGCTTTGTTCCCGACGCCTCCTGGAGGGTCTGGGGGGCTTTTTTTTTTTTTTCAAAGCTTAGTAAGAAAGCTGGGGATCCAGAGTCCGTGAAGGGCGTTCTCTGCCCTCTCTGTTTTGTGATCTGCGCCAAGCACATTACCCTGACTGTGTTTTCGATAGTACGAATACCCATCACTTGGCTCTGGGCAGAATGTGGGGACTGAATGAAATAAAAAACGTGAACATGTTTAATCCATTTTTTTTTTAAGATTCTATTTATTTATTTGACACACAGAGAGAGACAGAGAGGGAACACAAGCGGGGGGGAGTGGGAGAGGGAAAAGCAGGCTTCCCGCTGAGCGGGGAGCCGATGCGGGGCTCGATCCCAGGACCCTGGGACCATGACCTGAGCCGAAGGCAGCCGCTTAACCGACTGAGCCACCCAGGCGCCCTGTTTAATCCACTTTAAAGACCCATTTCGTGAGTGCCTGCCTCAGTTACCTGTCATCTGCAAACCAGTTTCCCAAGTGCTAATATGAGGAAACCTGAGTTAATGGACATGTGAATTCTTGGAGTTGTCTCAATTTGCCTTCTACCACAAACTAGGCTGAAACTATCTTTTCTTTCTCCACATGCAACAGTCATGAGCTTAAACAGTGTTCTTAAATTCGACCTCAAAAATATCTGTACACCTAAGGGAAAAAGACCTAAATCTTTTTAAAATCGTGCAATTCCATCACCATAACAGAAGCAGGAACAAAAGGAAAGAATATTCCCCAAACTGGAAACAAATGAATGTCCACAGATAGTGGAATGATTAGTTAGGTTATGGTATGTTTGTTGAATAATAACTAGTTTATACTAAGCTAGACCATACTGCAACAGGGGGAAACTAACAATACAATGTTAAGGGGGAGGGGAGCCGGGAACAAAAAGACTGCATAAAGATTAAGTCTACACATTCACCCAGACTAGAAGGAAATATGGGAAAATGTAAAGAGTTTAATTTGGGGGGGTAGTATGGTTGGTTTCTCTTTTTAAGTTTATTACTAAAAAAAAAAAAACAAAAAACCAAACCAAAGTTTATCTATTACTGTCACACTGTTGTGTTTGCAATAATAAACATTGAAAGACCAAATTAAAAATTTGTGAAGTTTTGTGAAAGTCTAATTATAATAATAACAATAATTACTATTATCAAGCTCAAGTATGCTTGAATTTTACACATATTGTGTCTTTAATCTGGACAGTGACTGGGTGTTTCTAGCTCAAGTTTTACATAAGAAACAATCTAGGAGCCATTCACAGCTAGTAAGAGATAGGGTCAGGACTGAACACAGTTGGTCTGACCTCAAAGCCAGGACATTAGGTTTTATAATACTGCCTCTCTGTGTAGTAGCTTGCCATGTATTGATCAGAAGAGAAACCACATATCATTTCATTTTGTGTCTTTTTTTGCCTTATTTTCTCTACCCTTTGATGTGTTTGTAGGCTGCAGATTGCCTTTAAATGTTCTGGTCTCCTGTTACTATTTTCTTATTGGAGCCAAAATGTTAAAGTCCATCCTGTTCAGCTGTTGCACCTGGAGTGACATGATGTTATTATCAGCAATGACAGTTGATCTTATATCATAAGCTCCCAAACTTTATGGAAATGAAGCTTTTGGATGGACACATAGTCTTCTTAGTCTGTGTGGTTGAACCCAGCGAAATCGAGAGCAAGTAGAGGCCTCATCGGGGTAAGGCTATCCCAAGTCTCAGATGATGAGGCCAGTCCAGACATAGATGATTCTCCCTGGATAATCATTTTGGAGTCAGAATCACAACATAATGGAACCACCTGGTCCATGGACTCCTCAGAATTTTGCTGTGATGAAAAGATACAGGGCTAATTGTCCTGATGATGTTTGCCAAGAGAAAGCCAGGGCCCTAATAGCAGCCCTCCTACTGTTGATAAGCAAAACCAGAAACAAACAAACAAATACCCCAAAAAACCCAGCTCTCTCTTCTAGTAGTGCTGGTAGACTGTTCCTGGCCCAGAAATCACCAAACAACAAGAAACACAAAAAGCCAAAGAGGGTCATTTTGTAGGAGAGGAAAGTATGCCACAAACCCAAAGGCATCACTTGTAATGGGCCAGATTCGTACAGGGGAATGAGAGATGCGCAACTGGGCACAGTTATTAGCATATTCCCAGAAGCTGCCATTCGCACTGAAAATCTGGTGCCCAGCACCATACACAGGCAATTGGCTGGGGGCATTTATAGGAAGAGTTTCCTGGAAGAATCACTGAGGATTGTCATTCACATCAAGACTCAGGAAGTCTGGGCACCATGTGGACTGTTTCAGTGATTTACAGGGCAGGGCTCCCAGCTGAGATGCTAATGCTCATCAATTATTTGTACTGTTAATGCAAGCTCCTGAAGGGCCGAAGCATCAGCAAATATATGGACAAGTGGTGCTGTTATAATGACAAGTGAAAAGAATACGATGTAAAATTATATACATAGTATGGCTTCCACTCTGAATTACAAAGTTAAACCATATAAAACTGCCATTTTGTGGGGCAATAATGGTTGAACACTGGCAACTTCCTGTATTTCAACTTAATACATACACATAGAAAAAAGACTAGAAAGAACTGCACCAAAATATTAATGGTGACTCTATCTGAGCATTGCATTTACAAGCAGAGAAACAAGATATGGAAGGTATTTTTTATAAATCTGGAGAACCTCAAGTCTTTGGGCATCTATTTCTTTGCTGTGTCTTTATAGTTCCCTAAATCTTATTTTAGGGTGTGTTTCCTTCATTATCAGGAAAAGTGGAACAAACTTTAAAAGGTGGCAAGCTAAACAAAATGATGTACAGAGGGAAAACAGCTACTCTGGAATCATACACAAATGGGAGAGGTTCCTTTCACAGAGAGTGAAGCCCACTCTGCCCTGTCCAGCATGGACAGATGATGGCAGAATATCTGCTCCTGGCCCAGGAGGGAGGGAGGGAGGGGAGGAACTGATCAGTGGTCTAGTTGGGAGCCTGTAGAGGGGTGTTCGTCTGACTTGGGACCCTGTTCATCCCCGCAGCCTGTGTTCTTAGGACTCTTGGACTTCATGGATCTCACTTGGAGAAACACAAATTTTTAGCCTAAAGTTTTATCCATTGAAAAATGTTTTTCTTCGTAAAAAAAAAAAAAAAAAAAAGGACACCTGGGTGGTTCAGCTGGTTAAGCCTCTGCCTTTGACTCAGGTCACGATCCCAGGGTCCTGGGATCGAGCCCCGCATCAGGCTCCTTGCTCAGCGGGAAGCCTCCTTCTCCCTCTGCCTGCCGCTCCCCCTGCTTGTATGCTCTCTCTCTCTCTTTCTCTCTGACAAATAAATTAATAAAATCTTAAAAAAAAAGAAAAATGTTTTTCCATTGCGAATTATCACTGCCAAAGGAGTTTTGTCTGTAAAACTGATGAACAAACTTAGCATGGGTACAAGAGCGGTGTTGTAGATTCATTCATTCATTCATCACATATTTATTAAGCACCTACTATGTGTCGGGAACTGCTCTAAGTGCTTGGGAGACATAAGTGCACAAAAGAAACAACAATTTCTGCTCTCATGGGCATGAGGCCCTTCTACCCGGGCAAACCAGACAATGAACAACAAGCATTATAAACAAGTGAATTATATGTTAAGAGCCTAGGGGTAAGGCTCATAGAAAGGGTACTAGAGTGAGGTGGGTGGGGAGTTGCAGTTTTAAATAGGACTGAAAAATTTAGTCACTTAAGCAAATACTTAAGGACACCTGAAGAAGATGAGGGAGTTAACTCATGTCTATATCTGGGGGAAGAATCTGGGTAGACAGAACAGCCGGTACAAAGGCCCTTAAGGAAGCATATCTAGAATAAGGAGGTTGGTGGAGCTGTGTGATGCCAAAGAGTTACCGGGTCAAGAACTTGAAGGCCCTCCCCTGTGGGTCCCAGGAAGGACTCAGCTTTTCAGTGTGAGCTAGACAGAAGCCAAGCCAATGTAATGGCTGTCAAATGTGCTTCTCAACACACTCCAAAGTTAAATGCTATCCCTGCAGATGGTTACTAGATGCAACCTGACAGATTGAAATAAGGGAACTGAAATCATGTAGCAGGCCTCTGTAATAAGGGAGTCAGCCATAGGATCCAGAGTATGCATACATTTTTAATATTATCGTGTAAATGCAAAAATAACATAATGAGTGACCTCAGAGGGTTCTCAGACCTTCAAGAACAGTTGAGTGAACCCTTAGGGATACACAGACCTGAGTTGGAAAAACAATTTCCTGGTGCACACACTGTAGATATGCCAGAGGAGCAGAGGAGCATAATAGGCCCATGGACCACCACATGGATTTGCTGCTACACAAGAAATGGAAAGGTAAGTCTAGGGATTTTGAGATCCTGTTCTGGAAACTCAGCAGAAGGTTGTGGCTTTAGAAACAAAGAGAAATGATGGGAAATGCAGGGAATGAGAGCTGATACCCTGAACTGTGGCTGATGGTGTTTAAGCAATGGGTGGTGTCATCTTACAAAACCCAGGGAGAATGGGTTTGTCAGGTCTCCGAACCACACCTTTAAAGTTCATATGTCCAACAATAGAAGGAGAGAGAGAAAAATACCCAGGCAATGTAGAATAGTCATATGGAGGTCATGGCTTCGGAAAATCAGCAACCATAAAGGACATATTCAAGGAATACCCTAATAGAAGATTCTAGGGCAAAGAGTCAGGGAAAAGAGTGAAAGCAGCATTTTTTTTTTTTTTAAGATTTTATTTAGTTGCGAAAAAGAGAATGAGAGACAGAGAGCATGAGAGGGAGGAGGGTCAGAGGGAGAAGCAGACTCCCTGCTGAGCAGGGAGCCTGATGTGGGACTCGATCCCGGGACTCCAGGATCATGACCTGAGCCGAAGGCAGTCGCTTAACCAACTGAGCCACCCAGGCGCCCTGAAAGCAGCATTTTTAAAACTTTGATCCAGGAACCCCGCATCAAGATCACCTTGAGAGAAGGAGTCCTTTTGTAAAAGCAGCCCTCTGGCCTCAGCTCAGACCTTCTGGTTCTGCCTGCGGACCCCAAGAACCTGCATTTTATAATTAACTATAAAGGGGCGCCTGGGTGGCTCAGTCGATTAAGCATCTGTCTTCTGCTCAGGTCATGATCTCAGGGTCCTGGGATCCAGCCCAGCTCCCTGCTAAGCGGGGAGACTGCTTCTCCCTCTCCCTCTGCCCCTCCCGCCATATGAGCGTTTGATCTCTCTCTCTCAAATAAAGAAATAAAATCTTAAAAGAATCTTATGTACACTCAAGTTTTATAACTTCTGCCCTGTAGCCTCCAATATATGTACTCTAAGAACCTAGTCTGATAAACTAAGAGGATGGGAAATTTTACCAAGAGATAATCATGGTCTTGTAGGTATCACTGATGCTTAAATGGATGGGGCCAAGGGCCACAGCATCAGCTTCTTAACCATTTAAAGGGGTAGAAGGGGAGGGGACAGGAGATGGAGAGAGGCCATCCCCTGCAGTCAAATAGCGACCCCTCGTAGAGAGTTATCAGGCTTTCGGCTTTCTGTTCTTGACCTTGGATCTCTGACTCCATCCACCTGACCATGCTCTCCTAGGGCCAGGGGGAAGCTAACCATGTGATTGGAGAGGAGGTGGTAATGGGGATAGTCACAGTGGTGGTGATGTTTGCTAAGAGAAGTAGACACTAAAATAAACACATTGGAGTGTGTAGAGTACACACAAACCTGAAACTGAGAAGGTCATTACCTCCTGAAGAGGAATTGGATAAGTGGGGGCAGGGGAGGGATGAGTGTTTACCTTTTACCATAAACCCTTTTGTATCTTCTGACTTATGTACCATGTGATGTATAACCTATTTAAAAGTACATTCTTTGTGGGGAAAAAGCATAATGATATATGCATCATTTTTTTTTTTTAAAACTACCTTGTTTTACATTTTGGCTCCCTCTAAATTTTACTGACCAAGTACAAAGCCCAGGTTTTAACAAATCAAGGCTGTAACTATGACCAGGGCACAACACAGTGTAGCTTGCTTGAAAAAAACAGCCGTAGGTCAAGGGCTCTTACTCCTACTGGCAATGCATGTGACTGAAGGATAGAACAGAAAGAGAGCTTCAGATGAGGATAAAGGAGTAAGAAAAATCACTTCAGTGGTCTCGAGATCAAGAGTGATGCTTTCCTGACACAGCTGGTAAGAAAATGGCTGGGAAGTCAGACGGAGCACTTCAGCTACCCACGCCCTGAATGGAAGTCACAGCCCCATGGAAAGACAATCATCTGACATCTGTTCTAGCTTGGCTGACCGTTCCATTCTTGAGACACTGGAAACCTGATCTGGGCCCAAAAGAAAACCGTGCTTCCAATCCCTGGTGACATTTCAAGAACAGGGGCCACCGTTCATCCTGCCCAGAGCTCTGGTGACCTTCTAGTATCGCGTGGATGACACACCACAGGATTTCCTCAACTGCGCCCTGGCGTCCTGCTGGGATGTTGCTCTCATTTTTTCCATGCAGTGACACAGTCACTACATTGAAGTCCAAACAGACCGTCCAGCTATGCCTCCATAAACACGAGTCACATGTGAAGTTTAAGGAATCTGTGTTCGGCCAGGGGTGTCAGAGTTCCCAAGCCGTCTCCACATGCAGGGTACGGGTTGATGAGAGTCATAAGATTTTCTGCCAACATGCCTGAGCAGTGATCAGGGACCGACTTCATGTGGCAGCCACCAAGGTCTACCCAGATACTGTTCTCCATCCAACATTCCATGTTCCAGGGTGAAGTTCTCCAGCTATTATATCAGAAAACATTACTCTCTGTCCATTTCTTTGTCTTCTTGGGCTTCTCTCAGTTTGGTCTTTGTTGCAGCCACCTTGCCCATCTGCGGTCATGCAGCCCAACCACTGGCACAAATCTCTTTCTTGCCTCCTCTTGAAGAATGAAGGTACCCACGTCAACCTCCTAAAACATCATTCGACCATTGCTGCCTTTGAAATCCTATCCATCCTTTAAAGCCCATCTGACAAGCTACCTCTTCCTAGATTATCCCAACTGGTTATGAGCAGTCTAATCCCCTCGCCCCTGTGGATTTGGTCTGTTCTTTCATGCTTCTCATCGCATACTGACTCCCATGTAGTTATTAATGTACATGCCCCTTTTGGAAGGCTCTTGGAAAAATCCCCTGAATGGGGTCATGATGCCATGATGCCATGTAGGCTGTGACTATTATTTCTGAGCAGGGTATGCAAAGGGCCGTAAGCCTCTTCTCAAAAAATTGCCTAACTTTCTGCAGTGAGCAAGAAGTTAGGTTGTATCTAAAGTCCTTCTGGAGTTCTTTCTGGAATTCTGCTTGCGAGCTTAATAATTAATTGACCAATAGACAGAAAAGAGATACAGACAGATGTAGATACACAGGGAGTATAAGAAAATATAGGAGATAAGCTAAGGGAGAAACATGAGCAGTGGTGTCCCAAATAAGGTATAATTAATCTGTGATTAGATGTCACTAGGCACTCTCAATTTCTATGTGAAACAATTAAAGGAATTAGGACATTGCCCATGCCTCTCTACACCTGGGAGTCACCTAGTTGTGCTGGTGGAAGGTCTATAGGTCAAGGACACACCCCTTTGTTGTCTGCCTGTGTTGCTGAGTGAGCTAATTCCAAACCAGCTCTGGGGCCTGTGACCTTCATCTTTAGGCAGGAGGACCAGGAACGGCAGGGTGAATAAAATCCATCATAGAAATTACCGAGGAATAGAAGGGGGCTGAAACCTTCTTGGTGTCTTGTGGTTTCAATTTCATTGTAATCTAGAATCATGTACAGTCTCAACCTTGGGAAGCTGCCCCAATTTTGTCAGCACCCATGATAATATTTTATCCTTACATTATAGGGTCCAAAGCATCGAGGGCAGTCCTCATTTCTCTCTCAGTCTTATACAGTCTGAGTAACCAGCTTTCTCTGACTGCATAGGCAGACCCAGGAGCCCCTCCTTCTGCATTTAGATTCCACTAGATTTATGCTTAACACGTCATATACAATTGAGCAAGCCTGCTGCCCTCACTGTGAACTCATATCATTTCTTTTTATGTTGGGAACCTAGATAGAATCTGGCACCTAATAAGAGTGTGATGAGTGACCAAATTAGTTGAAATTGGATTGCCTTATTGATATGTTTCAGTCAGTCCAAGTCCCTTGACTTAACTTAGGCCAGCATATTATTTTCCATTACGCTTGGTTCATTGGCATAAAAAAATGTACATAATACTAGTACATATTTCAAATGCCAATTCACATGAGAGAACAATTTCCCAACAGTGTTATCTAGTTTCTTCTCAAGTTCCCTGGGTTGAGGTCAGTCTTTGTAGTTAATGTTGGGTTCCTGACCCAAACATAGCCTGTGCCAGTTATGAAAAAAATAAAGTCAGTTTTCCATGGTTTGGATAAAGAGGTGACCGTGGGAACATGTGCAGCTCTGTCTCTGGTTCTGGTGACGTCATTGAAAAGCCAACCCAGCCTGGCTATCCTGTGCACCCACACGGAAATGAGAATAGACAAGGACTGTAGAGTAAGAGGAAGTGGGCCTATTCTGCAAAAGCCAGCCTTGGCATATGGAGTGGAGGAGAGTGTCCGTCCCATTCAGGAGGAAAAAGATCTCTTTCGCTATTTATTAAGAAACACTGAAGTGATCTTGAAAACTGTGCTATATAAGGAAAAAATGTGGACCCGATCTACTCAAAATGCAGATAAATGTAAATCTAAATGCAGATTAAGGCTTATGAGCAGAAATGGATTATTAAATGGATTATTGTAGCACTGTAGCACTGTTGATAATTGCTAAAAAAGATGAAATAAGGGACTGAATAAATATATAACCCGATGTCCCACAGATTATCGTCTCTTAGAATTATTTTACAAAGAGTTTGAAATGACCTGGGAAAATGCTAGTGATATAGTTTAGATAAAGAGAATAAGATAAAAGCTGTATTCGTAGCATAACTTTGTAAAGGAAAACACATTTATGAACATAGAAAGTCCAGAAGAAAGTACAGTAAAATGTTAAGAGTAATTATTTCTAGATAATGATATGACCAGTGTCTTAGTTTGTTCACCTGCTATAACAAAATGCCATACACTAGATGGCCTATAAACAACAAACATTTATTTCTTACAGTTCTGGAGGCTGGGAATTCCAAAATCAAGGCGTTGGTAGATTCAGTGTCAGGTGAGGATGTGCTTCCAAGGTTTATAGACAGCTGTCTTCTTACCTGGTTCTCACATGATGGAATGGGGTGAGGGAACTCTCTGGGGTCTCTCTCTTTTTTTTATTATTATTATTTTTTTATTCTTATGTTAATCCCCATACATTACATCATTAGTTTTAGATGTAGTGTTCCATGATTCATTGTTTGTGCATAACACCCAGTGCTCCATGCAGAATGTGCCCTCCTCAATACCCACCACCAGGCTAACCCATCCTCCCACCCCCCTCCCCTCTAGAACCCTCAGTTTGTTTTTCAGAGTCCTTCATCTCTCATGGTTCGTCTACCTGGGGTCTCTTTTATAAGGCCACTGATCCCATTCATGAGGGCTCCACGCTCATGAGCTAATCACCTGCCCCAGGCCCCACCTCCAAATGCATTAGGGATTAGGTTTCAACATAGACATTTTGGGGGACACATTCAGTTTATAACAAGTGGTGATTTTCTTCATATTTTTCAAATCTTCCACAACAGATGAATAGCACTTCAAAAATAAGGAAATATTTTTAAAAAATCTATGTAACCAATACAAACACAAAATTTTGCTCCCAGATAATCGTATGGGAAGATATTTTTATATCCGGGTGACTGTAGCAGTGACCACAGGAATTTCATGACTCTTCCGTGGGAGGTTTAACTGTGGTACCTATGATACCCATGGTCACCTCATCTCCTTTATACCAGCCCTGCTGGGAGTCCTTCTGAGTCCTAGAGTTAGGAGGCCCATGAGCCTTGGAAGTGCTTAGTAAGATCAATTGGATTCCTTCCTGGAGTAATTTCAACTGGAGGACACGGCAGAAAAAAATGTGAAGACACACAAAGAAAGCCCAAGATCAAGAGACAGCCAGAGTAACTGTGGTTGAATGTTACACAAATTACTTGCACAAAACTGACTTCCTGGTATCCACACCCCTGTGAAGTCCCCTCCCACACTGAGGCTCAACCAGAGAGACTTGATTTGGTCGATGGGACATCAGGGAACAGGACACAAACAGATGTTTAATAGACACTTGCATATGAGGACTGGCCCTCTCAGAACCCTGAGACCATGACGACGTGAGGAGCCCGGGATGGAGAAGAGATAGGAGAGACACCCAGCCATGGCAGGCTTGTCTCAGCTGAACCCAGAGAAGACCAGTAAAAGAACCATTTAGCCAACACATTGAATGATGAGATATTTAAAAAAAATGGTCGTTTTGAGCCATTGTCTTGGGAGTGGTTTGTGACCAGCACTGGATAACTGGGACAACCACAACAGGGAGTCCTGTTACTGAGGTCCACCTTGCATCCTTCCATTTCCAAACTGCATTTCTTCCTGGCTCGCCTGGGCCCGGTGGAGTGTCTGTTCTAGGGTTCTTTGAGATTTCCATCTTCTCTATTGATCCTTATGGTCTTACAGCAACCTGTGTTATTTTAAAGTATGTGTTGTTACCAAACCCTAGCATTCAAAAGGCTGAGCCAAAATACAAGTGTCTTTAGAAGAGGGATGCTGTGGGTCTTGTTCACCATTACACCCCCACGAAACAGTGTCTATCACATAGCAAGACCTTAGGAGATATGTGTTAAGTAAGTCAACAAGCAGATCTTGGGAGCTTGTTTAAAATATAGATTCCAGGGGCGCCTGGGTGGCTCAGTTGGTTAGGTGTCTGACTCCTGATCAGGTCATGATTTTAGGGTTGTGAGATGGAGCCCTGTGTCGGGCTCCATGCTGGGCATGGGACCTGCTTAAGATTCTCTCTCTCCCTCCCTCTGCCCCCCCCCCCCCCGCCCCAGCTCTCTCTCTTAAAATAAAAAATAAAATAAAATAAAATCAATAGATTCCAGGGCCCCACCTCTGGAGACTCTGATTTGGTAGGTCTGGGTTGGGTCCAGGAGACTACATCATTTTTAAGCCACTGAGTGGACCCGTGGCAGGTGGCCTCTGGGACACACTTTCATCATCAGGGCCTCAAATTATCTGCAACCAAAAGAAGCCAACTGATCAATTTTCTAGTTGTCTTGTGCATCAGAATCATCTGGGGAGCTCGTTCATGATATTAGTTTCTGGTCCTCACTCCTGACCTACCAAATCTGAAAATCACTGGAAGTGAAAATTTATGTTGTATTATTAAGAAACTCCTGGGTCAATGGGATGCAGCTGGTCCACACGAGCTTAAGGGTATTTGGAAACTGCTGGCCCAACCAACACAATTCTCCAAAAGTCATTTGGCCACCGAACACACTTTTCTCATTCCTGAGAACAGAGAACACACACCCTCTCAATTAGATATTCTCACACTAATCTTTATGGCTTAAAAAAAAAAAGTTTTCATGATGACTGTGAGAAGTATTTGTTAGGGACTCTTTCTAAGCCTAAATGTCTCATCTATCAATCAGATGTTGGTAACACCTGTCTCTCAAGTGCCGTGAGGACTAAAATGAGGTGAGGTGCATGACAGCACTTTGAAACTGAGCACGCCGTTCACGTGATTTTTAAGCCTTTAATCATAAACATGTCATGCAAGGGATTAAAGTATTTTTATCGACTTTTAGATAAGCAATCAGATTCATTATGAGTTAGCGTGTTCTCCTAACAAAGGGAGAGCCAGACCTTTGGGATCTTGATGTGAAGTGTCAGGGACAGGAAACCCTGGTTGCATTTTGAATTCCTTCACATGGTGTTCAAAGCCATGTGTCATCTGAGCCCTGCAGCATCTTGGTCTCTCTTGACCCCTCTCCTCCACACCCTCCTGCCCCCACATGCCAGCCCTTCTGGAACACTAATGCAGCATGCTGGCTCACCTCTGTCACAAGCCCTGGCTCACGCTGGGCACTACTTCTGGAATGTTCTTTATTATTGTCCATGCCCATCCACCTGAACCTTTCCTGAACCTTTGATGTCTGTTACTGTCTTCCAGCCTGTAGTCAGAATTGACCAGCCTCTGTCTCAAACCCCCATTGAACATTTGTCCAAGATCCTGTATCACTTGGTTGCACTCACCTAGATCACTTTTCCTTATTCATCCCTGTGCCTCTGGCCCTGAACACTGCCTGGCACAGAGAAGGGAATAGTAAATAGTTGTTGATTGCATGAAAGTCCAGGACTGTCCTTGGTGGGGTCTTAACTTCTAGGGAAAGAAAAGTGCTCATGCCTAGCTGTGGCCAATTGTGTCTCTCGGACTCTGATTTCCTGCTGTTGTCCTTTGCTCTTCATGCCTCCGTGCAGAGACTTATGAAAACCAAACAACTTGCAACAAGTTGCTTGCCTGATCTTTAACTGGTGGGGGTATCCAGGAGGTTTAGGAGAGTTTGCCTAAGTGGGTATTATATATAAATGTAGTATTTGATATAAATGAAAAATTAAGGTATTAATGAGAAATCTCTTCTGAAGGCCAGTTCTGAATTGTTGGTTTCTACTAGCTACATCCAGCTGGATGTCCAGAAGCACTTCACATCCAACAAGTTCCGAACTAACAGATCAGCTCCAGCCTACAACCCTACTCCTTGTCCATTGGGCTCCAAGCTCCAAGCACTCGCTCTCTCTTGCCATTCAAGAAAATGAATTGTTCTCTCTATTCTACCCCCATGTTTCTCACATCCTTCCCAAGCTTTGCTTTCTGTCGCAGGAACTCCTTGTCTTTCTTGCAGATAGCCTCCCAATTGGTATCCCAGCTTCCTCTCACTTTTTTCTTGGAATACTGATAACAGGTTCATCTTGCTAAAGCACAGATTTGAACAAGTTACTCCCCTGCTTAAAAATATACAATGTTTCACCGTGGCCTACTACATACTGGAAAAGTCTAAACTCCTTAGTTTGCAGGGAATTTGATGGTAACAAATCTATCTGATCAGAAGGCATCTCCTGGGAAGTGAGAATGTAAGGAGAAGGCAGCAAGAAGCATTCATTTGTTCATCAAATATTGATTAGCACCAGCTATATGCCATGCTCTATCCTAGGTTCTGGGGATAGCATGAAGTCTTTGATTTTATGGAGCTTATATGTGAAGAGACAAAGAAATGGAGTCACTGATATCTACTTTTAAGATGACCTCTAGTCTGAAAAACAAGATAGTGTAGATTGCGTTGGCCCCATTTCTTCCCTCCTCTCTGCATCCATGCTCTTTGCCATGTAACCTTGAAGTTCCTTACACGAGAAGTAGATGGACGTCTCCCTGCTCAACTCTGGGCTTGGCCATGTGACTTGCTTTGGCCAATGGGATGTTAGCAGATGTTACACAACTAGAGGCTTGAAATGTGTTTGCATGGTTAAGCTTGTCCTTCTTGCACTTCTTCTGCCATAAAAAGGCTGCCCCAGGTAGGTTGCTCGTCCCAGAAGAATGAGAAAAATATGAAGTAGAACCAAACTGTGAAGGAATGGTGGTTGTTTTAAGATGCTGGGGTTTGGAGGTGGTTTGTAAGTTAGCGTTATTGGGGCAACAGCTGATGGAGTCTATCCTCCATGAGATCTTTTTGACGTCCCTGTATTGGGGGTGCTGCTCCAGAGGACCTGGGCTGCTACTGGTGGGGGGGCGGCTCTCATACTTCCTTACTTCTGTACAGGAAACCCTTCCATGTAAGGAATATTTTAATCAAGCCATTTACATCAGCACCTAAGAAACTGAGTATGTCTTTTCCTTGCAACCTGAATGAGCCTAAGGAAGACGTTTCTCCTCTACTATCACAGGTCCCTGAGGGAAGAGATATTGACACAGACCCGGTGTAGTGCCTGGTATACTCTACTAGCTGTGAAACCAGATGAAACTCTGGGCAAAATTAGTGAATTTAATGAAGCAGTCTGCTCTAGGTCTTCTCTCAGGAGATCTTTTTCCATGCAAGAGGCTATTGTTAATTCAGCTTATCTGTCTAATCCAACCTCCCTCCCCCACAATTGGTAAAAGGAAGACATTCTGTTAGGCCCTGAAATATACAGGCAAATTAGGCATGGCTGATCTTGTCCTTGTAGAGATCACAGATTAATAGAAGAGATAAATAGGCTATTCCAACGTGGTGAGATATAAAATCTACCAGAGAAATGAGAACAAGATACTAAAGGAGTGCAGACTAATCCAGCTTGGTGGCTCAGAAAAGACTTCAAGGATAAGATGACACTGGAGTTTTGATTGACAAGGAGGAAATGACCAGGTAGAAAAGGGGGAGAACATTCTGGGAAGAAGGTGGAGCAAGTGCATGAACTTAAAATCTATGATGAGGGTGTGTGGGGTGAGGAGGGTGTGGGAAGTGGTGGGAAATGAGGTAGAAACTCAGACCTGGCCAGGTGTGAAGAGCCTTGTGTGCTACAGTGAGGAGTCCGGACTAGGCCCTGAGGACACTGGGGAGCATTGGAGATTTTAAGCAGGGGAGTGATATGTTTAGATTTTGCATTTTTAAAAGATCCCTCTGACAATAGTGGCTTGAGAAGGAACAAGGGAACTTGTTAGGTCATTACAGTAATACAGGGGGAAAATTTAGATGATCTGAAGTGTTGCTAGAAACCTAGAGAGTGAGAGAAAGGGAGAGTTAGGAGGTTGAGTGGATGGACCAAGTACCTGGTATTTGGCACTTGGAGGGAGTGGTGTTGAGATGGCTCCTAGATTGTTGCTTAAACACAGGCTGAATGATGATACCTCTCATTGAGGTTGGGAGACTTGGGGGTGGGGGTGGGATGGAAGATAAGTTCCCATTGGGTCATGTAGATTGGCCGGGGGCTTCAGGAGCCTCTAAATGTATGTTTCATAGGCAGCTGAACCCCCACACTCAGGAGAAATAAGTATTTGGGTGTCATAAAGTATGATGGTCATTGAAACCATGGGTTTAGCTTGTTACTTTGCCTGCCCAGAGCTGGTGCTTGCAGAACACTGAAGAGTCATCTGCACGTGGTCAGAATGACTTTTGAAGTCCTAGAAGAATCCCTACATGGGATGTAAGAGGTTATCCTAGGATATTCACGTGGGGACCATCCTTTTTTACCTTTGTGCAGCCAGAACCCTCTATAGGGCCCAGATGTAGCACATGCTCAGTAATGCCGATGAATGAATGAATGAATGAATGAATGAATGAAGTCCCCTGATGCTTTGGAAACGGTAGATGGAAAACCAACCTCATCAGACCCCATACCACAACCTGATCCTGTAGGTTCAAGTTATGAATTAATGACATTCAGAATTCTTATAATTCCATACCTTCCAGAGATCCCCAGGTGATGTCTATAGTCAACTTGAGGAGTATTCTGAAAGTACAGATCCTCAGGCCCCACGGATAGATATGTTGATTTAGTAGGTCTGGGTTGGAGCCTAGGAATTGGCTTTTGAAACAAGCTCCCGAAGGGTTTCTGATGCTGATGCAGTGGGGGCCGCATCGTGAGAAAACCCGCTTGTGCTAGATATTCCCTATTTCTCCATCCAGATCCGCGCTTGGCCTTTCTTCGCTCGAGTCTGTGCCCAGTAAGGCTGCCTTCTGTGGCCTGCACCAGGGTGGGCATTGATGTCCCGGGGCCCCCGGCCAAGCGGTGGTTTGGCAGTGCCGGCTACATCCAGAGTCCCTGATGGGCAGCCCCTCTGCTGCCTGCAGCTCTCCCCAAGTCCTGTACCAGCTCCCTTCCTGTGCCTCCGCAGGCCTGGGGGGAACAGCTTCTCACAGCAGCTCCTCTCTGGGTGCTTCGCTGTCTTTATTTCCTCTAACTCCATCCAGACATCTAAATAATGTGTTTATTACATGCTCTTCAATTACCTCTTAGCGTGTGCCCTCTGCTTCCTGCCAAGACCAGAAAACAAAAACATTGACTGGAAAGAGTCAGGAATTCTGGGCCCAGTTCAGTTCAGTTCAATTCAATTCAGCAAACATTTACTGAGCGAGGTCCTCTGAGCTGGGCTCTGGGCCAGAAGCTGGGGATCCAGAGAGTGACTTAGACACAGTACCTGCCTATAGAGGGTTCACAACTTCATGGGAGGTAGACCCCAGAATACAGGGTGATGATGTGGCAACTCAGGGTACCATTGGAAGTGCAGGGGGGACCACTATGTGGGGAGCGGCAGGCTACGAAGGCTTCCCAGAAAAGGGGACATGTAGAATTTGGGTGGGCAGGAAAAGAATGAGCTAGGACATTCAGGCAGAGACAGAATCTTCATGTGAGTGGCAGTGTCTGCTCTGGTTTCCTGTAGGAGAACAGAAGCTGGGATCTACATGCCTACCTGGCTGGGAGGCAGAGGGAGGCCTCAGAGTTTTGAGATGTGGGATGCTCCCCTGGGACAGGTGCTAGTCAGGGTCCCCATGTCTCCAGGTGTTCTCTGTGGGCCAGGGACCTCCCATTCTCTCCCAACTGCTGTGATGTGGGTTCTTCTCCTTCTAACGCTTGTCTAATTCACCAGCCTGCCTTCCGAGGGTTGTCTGGGAGGGAAGACGGAGATTGCGTGGATAATGGGTGTGGGGGTCCATGAGGCTAAGATGAAAGAAAAGCTCTGGCTGGTATACACAACAGACTTCCCATTTGGGAGTCCTGATTCCACAAACTATCTCCATTGACTTTAAAGGAAGATGAGTCTGGCAAACTCTTATTCATCCTTTGAAAGCCAACTGAGATTTCACCTTCTCCAGGAAGACTTCCTGGAGCTCCCTTGCCAGCACTCCTTCCTTGTATTCATCACAGGCTTTGGTAATTTGTACGATCACCGGCCTATCCAGCCCACTTGACTACTAGATCCTCACACACATGGCTTTGACCTATTTGTCTCTTTCTCTCCGGGACCCGGCACAGGGGCCTAGGGCATAACAGGGAATGAGAAAATATTTGCTGAACAGAACTAAAAGGAATTCTTGCTGCATTAGCAGAAGTGGTAATAATAATGGTGATATTATCAGCCCTATTTGAGGAATGAGGAACTGTGGCCCAGGGCAGTGAAGGGTCTTGCTCACCATGATGGCACAGCCCATAAAGGACAGGGCGGAACGGGGACTTGAACCCAAACAAGGTTGATTGCAAGGGCTGGAGTAGACATGGCTGGGCTCTTCACCCACACAAGCACAGCATGCAATGGCTGATCAGTGCTGCTTAACCAGGATATTGAAAATAAAAGCGCATGTTGACAGACCGAATGACCAGGAATCGTCAGAGCACTTCATTTCCACCAAGTCACTTAACCCTGACAACAGCTTCGGGAGGTATGTGTGTGATCATTGCCTGATTCCAAAGATTAGGATCCAGAGAAGCAGTTAAGAAATGCAGGTCATACCAAGAAGAGACAGAGCTTGCATTCAAACTCAGACTTGCACTTTCCCCGGGAAATGTGACCCCAACTTCAGATTTAGGAAGAAAGAGAAAGCACTTATGTATATATTATACTTGTCGTTATTATTGCTGGTTTTTTTGGGGGGGAGGGGCAGAGGGCGCGAGAGAGAATCTTAAGCAGGCTCCACGCCCAGCACAGAGCCTGATGTAGGGCTCCATCCCACCACCCTGAGATCATGATCTGAGCCCAAATCAAGAGTTGGACGCTTAACCTACTGAACCATCCAGGCGCCCCTATATACATTGTATTTGTAAGACGTTTATAAACCAAAATATGCCTCTACATGACAGCGGGGGAAAAAAAAAAGGAAAAAGAAGGGCGCCTGGGTGGCTCAGTTGGTTAAGCATCTGCCTTGGGTGTAGGTCATGATCCCAGGGCCCTGGGATCAAGTCCTGCAGCGGGCTCTCTGCCCAGTGGGGATCCTGCTTCTCTCTCTGCCTCTGCCCCTCCCCCCTGCTCACGCTTTCTCTCTTGTGCTCTCTCTCTCTCACTCGCTCTCTCTCAAATAATAAAATCTTTTTTAAAAAAGGAAAAAGAAAAAATGTTTCTAGAAACATCCTGAATTATACAAATTGAGAGTTTTAGAACATTTAGAGCATTGCAGAGTAAATTGCCTGGGCCTGGTGGAATGTGCTCGTTCTGCTACTGAGCAGCTGTGTCATCCTGGGCACATCTCTTCCGCTCTCTGGATTTTATCTATTTTCTCATCTGCCCAAGCCTTCATGAAAGTGGTCCCTTGTGGATCGCCAAGCACCGGGCAGTTTGTATCAAGTGCAGTCTTTTCGCGCCCTCTACTGTCCAATGACGGCACTGCCAGGGACGTGGTTTGAAAGGAGAGGCCGTCTAGGTCTGAACCAAGGCGGGAGCTTGGGCACCCCCAGGAGAAGCCCATGACGTCAAGCAAAGGCCAGTCGTGTTCCATCCCTTTGGATGGGCCTTTGCCATGCCTTCCCCTCTGCCTGGAACACAGCCCCCCTTCCCTTGCGCAGCTTCACCTGGATCACTCCTTATCGGGTCAGCTCAGTAATAATTTCCTTTGGGAACTTTCCTCTGATTCCCATTGGTCTGAGTGAGATCCGCTTTCTGTTTGCTCCCACAGGGCCCTGAGCTTTTTCCTACCGAAACACTTACCAAACAAACAATTTCCAAACTCTGAAATTTGCTTGTCTTCCTCACTAGACTTGCGCTCCCATGAAAGCAGGGACTGTGTCTATCTTGTTCATCCTTACGTTGCTAGTGTTTACAAAGGCGCCTGTGCTCATCCTTGGAGCTTAAATATTGTTTTGTTGAGTAAATATTATGTGAAAAATAACATGAGTAGGCTAAAGAAATCCAAGATCGAAATGAAAATCATAGAAGGGACTCAGAGAGGGTCTAGTCTCACCCTTTCATTGTACAGATGGGAAACCTGAGGCTCAGAGAGGCCCTGCAGACTGTCAGAGGTCAAGCTGGAGTTAGAGGGTTCTGATCCGGATGGCCTGGGCTTTCTCTGCTCTCTGGTTTATCTAAGGAATAAAGGAGCCTAAGCTCTTAGGACCAGCAGCATTAGCATCATCTGGGATTCGTTGGGCTCTCAGGTCCTGCCCTAGACGCACTGAATCAGAATCTTCATTTTTTACAAGATCTCAGGTGTTTTGTAGACACATAAAGACTGAGAAATACTGGTTTCAGTGACCAATGGGACAGCTAGCCTGGCTTAAAAGTCATCCCAGTTTGTGCGGGGAAAGCTAGCTTGTTAAAGTGGAAAAGAAAACCTGGCCAAAATATTGTGGCATTCAGTGCATGCTGGAGATGAAAGATCAGAAGTGTGTGCCCCCTCACCTTCCAAAGTTCCAGATAGTTTGGAAGTCCAGGATCTGGCCTGATGGCGGACCATGGTTCAAGTTCAGATGAGGTGAATAAAGGGGCCTTGAGTAAAGGGAAACTCCCAGGAGTACAGCTGACCAGCAAGCCTCTGCTGCATATCTCCAGCTTTTGTAGTTCTCAAATTTGAAAAAAATATGTATTTTCAAATGTATATTCCTTTATACAAATAATTCCAACCGTGCCATTTGAGGTGGTGGTGAGAGTCCTCATATCCTGCTAGTGACATTGTCATCTGGTGCAGCCTGTGTGGTAAACACTACAACAATTATGTAGCAACAACCAAACATAGTTTATTCCATTGGACCAATTAATGCCATCCACGGGAAGTAATCCTAGGAGAGTCAGTTGGACAGAAGCGAAAAGCCATATGCATGAAGATGCTTTCGACCACTGAAAGTGGAATGAAATGAAAAGGAAATGAGCTGAGCAAATTATGATATGATATCTTTCCAAAGGCCATTCACAATTAATTGTAGTGTAACTAAATATGTCTCACTTCATCTGCTTGGGGTACACAGGTAATTAAGAGCATGGTCTCTGGGTTTTCGGTTCTGACCCTACCACTTGCTGTGTAACCTTGGGCAAGTTTACTTAACTGCTCTATGCCTTGGTTTTCTCATCTGTAAAATGGGGTTACTAAGAATACCTACATCATAGAACTGTTGTTAGAAGTAAATGCTCAATTTAATTGAGTTGATTGAAGTGCCTGGAATAGTGCTCTCTATAAACTTATATTATCATTATTTTTAAGATTTGTTTATTTATTTGAGAGAGAGAGAAAAAGCACATACCTGCGCATGTGCATGCATGAGTTGGGGGAGGGGCAGAGGGAGAGGGAGGGAGAGAAAGAATCCTCAAGCAGACTCCCCACTGAGTGTGAAGCCTGATGGAATGGGAGGGGAGGGCCTCAATCTCACGACCCTGAGATCATGGCCTGAGCTGAAATCAAGAGTGGGATGCTCAACTGACTGAGCCACTCAGGCGCCCCTATATTATTATTATTTTTAACAGTCAAATTAAATGGCCTGATATTCCCACTCTATCTACCCGACATAAGAATACTTTTCTTCCCTCCTGAGGGCCTCACATCCTGTGCTAAGTCCAAGACCCCCAAGGAGGGATGTTTCCTTCGTCCTCCTTGGAGTCAGTCTGGTTCTCTAGCCTCAAGGAGAGAAAACAAAAGAATTTGCTCAAGAACTCTCAGTACACACACACAGCCACTTTCACCAGTCTCTCCCCATGGTGCCTAAGTCTTTGTTGCTGAAGGTAGATGAAATCCCTTCCTTTATCTCCCAAGCCCTTGGTCTATTTGCATTTACTGCCCTAGAATAGCATTCCAGTCAGTGGATAACCTCACTTGTTCCAATGGGAGTAACAGCTACTATTAATCGAAAGCCCGAAGTGTGCAAGGTGTTCTGCTGTTGTTTCTTTACAAACATCCATCCTCAGAATGAATCTATGCGGTAGGTACCATTATTTCTACCTCTCAGCTAGAGTCTATCAATAAAGTTCAAGTATGTTAAATGGTTTGCTGGAGATCCACAGCTTGCAAGTGAAAAAGCTTAGATTTTAGCCCAGGTTTGTCTAACTCCAAAGCCCACACTCAGATCCACTATCCTTCACTACCTCTTTATGAAGGGGTATAGGCAAGAAGTTCACAATAAATGGTAAATAAAGAAGTAAAATTGCATCATCACAGTGAGTACAGTTGTGCAAAAGTACGTCTGCATGTTGAGAATATTTGCTGTGCAAGAACAATAGGATTATCTATTCTTTTTCTGCTCTTAAGTCATTTCCTTTAGTGACAGCTGTTATATGGTTTTTACGATTTTAAAAAAGTTGTCCTCCACCTGCAAAAATTACTGCCTTTAGCCTAATAAGTTCTTAGCATTGGGGGTTGCACATGAGAATCACCTTGAGGGTCTATTTGAAAAGATACTCAGTGCCTGGGCTCCATCACAGATGAAGCAAATCAGGCGTGCTGGGGGTTGGGTCCAGGTAGCAGTATTTTTAAGAGCTGATTTTAGCGTGCAAGTAGGATTGAAGAACAACTTCATGGAGAAGCTTCACCCCCCACTCTTCTTCCAGAGAATCTAGCTGCCTTGTGTTCTGTAACCCCATGCTACTTAACTCAGGCTTTTCCCTCTGTGCCCAGAAAGGGGCTAACAATATGGCTTTTTTTCCAATCCTTTTTGCAAAGAGGCACTGAGGGGACTTTTTGGTTGATGGAAATAGTCTACATCTTGATTGTGGTGGTGGTTACATGACTGTATACATTTGTCAAAACTCATTAAACTGCACCAAAAATTGGTGAATTTTATTAAAATAAATATAAGTATGGTAAACTATACTTTATTAAGCCATTTTTTAAAAAGGTATGAATATTGGAAAGGAAGAAATTAAATGTATTATTCACAGATTGTATGTTTAAATCTAAGGAAATCTAATATGAAGTATTAAATAAGTAAATTGGCAAGAGAGCTGAATAAAAGGTCAATGTACAAAACACATTTATACTTCTATATACTAGCAACAAACAACTGGAAAATAAAAATTTTAAAATATAATTTGTAGGGGCACCTGGGTGGCTCAGTCGGTTAAGCGTCTGCCTTCAGTTCAGGTCATGATCCTAGGGTCCTGGGATGGAGTCCTGTATCGGGCTCCCTGCTCAGCAGGAAGCCTGCTTCTCCCTCTCACTCCTTCTGTGCTCTCTCTCTCTCACTATGTCTCTCTCAAATAAATAAAAACCTTTAAAATATATAATTTATAATCACAGAAAACACAAAATATCTAGGAATGACTCTAATGAAAGATTTTGAAGACCAGTACACTGCCAACCATAAAACATTCCTTAGAGAAACTAAAGAAGAATGAAATAAATTGAGGGATAAACCATGTTCATGAATTGGAAGACACAATGTGGATAAGATATGAATTTCCCTTAAGTGGACCTCCAGACTTAATGCAAACTCAGTAAAATTCCAGAAAGTTTTTTTTTTTTTTAAGATATTGGCAAGTTTATTTTAAAATTTATATGGAAGCAAAGGACATAGAATAGCCAAGGCAATATTGAGGAAGATTAACAAAGTTAAGGACTTCCACTACCAGCTATAAACTTATTATAAAGCTACAGAAATTAAGATAGTGTGATACATGGATAAACAAATAGGCCAATGAAATAAAATAGAGTCCAGTAACACTCTCATCCACATATGATCATTTGATTTATGCCAAATGTTCTATAGGAAACCAATGAAGAAAATATCAACTTTTCAGTAAAGAAAAAAAAAGAAAAGGAAAAGAAGAAGAAACTGGACCCTTCACACCATGCACAACATTCATGATGGACCATAAGTACAAATGTGAAAGATGAAATAATAAAGATTCTAAAAGGAAACATTCCAGAATATCTTTGTGATCTTGGGGTATGCAAAGATTTTTAAAATAGGAAACAAAAAGCATAAACCATAAGAGAAAACCTTGATAAATTGGATTTCATTAATATGAATAACTTCTATTCATCATAAGCACCATTAACAGAGAAGGCAAACCACAGGCTAGTAGAGAATATTAGCAATATACATATATTTGACAAAAGACTCATACCCAGCATATATAAAGAGCTCTTACAAATCAATAAGCAAAAGACATAAATCTAATTTTAAAAATAGACAGCAATGAGGGCGCCTGGGTGGCTCAGTTGGTTAAGCGACTGCTTTTGGCTCAGGTCATGATCCTGGAGTCCCTGGATCGAGTCCCGCATCGGGCTCCCTGCTCGGCAGGGAGCCTGCTTCTCCCTCTGACCCTCCCCCCTCTCATGTGCTCTATCTCTCTCATTCTCTCTGTCTCAAATAAATAAATAAAATCTTTAAAAAATAAATAAATAAATAAAAATAGACAGCAATGATTGTTTCACAAAGGAGGATATCCAAATGTCAATTGCTTATGAATAAGTACTCAATATCCTTATTTATTTGGCTAATGCAAATTAAAACCTCATGATCTTCTGAAGGGGTATGTGGGAACTCTGTAACTATAATGGCTCAAGAAAAAGTCTATTAATTAAAAAAATTATTGACAAGGAACAACAAAAACAGACTTGTTACCAGAGGTGGATGGTGGGGGGGGGGAGGGAGTTGGAGGAAGGGGGTCAGAAGGTACAAACTGCCAGTAATAAGATAAATAAATATTAGGGCTGTAGTGTACAACATGATGACTATAGCTGACACTGCTGTAGGATATATAGGAAAGATGTTAAGAGAATAGATCCTAAGTGTTCTCATCACAAGAAGAAATTTTTTTGTCTTTTTTTCCATCCTTTTTTCTTTTTTAAAATTTTATCTGTATTTTAATTGAACCTATTGTAGTAATCATTTCACCCCATATGTACATCAAACCATCATGTTGTATGCCTTAAACTTATACAGTGATGAGGTACCTGGGTGGCTCAGTCGGTTAAGTGCCTGACTCTTGATTTGGTTAAGTGCCTGACTCTTGATTTCGGCTCAGGTCATGATCTCAGGGTTGTGAGATCGAGCCCTACGTCAGGCTCTGCGCTGGGTATGGAGCCTGCTTAAGATTCTCTCTCTCCCTCTGCCCCTCCCCCAGCTCTCTCTCTCTCCCTCTCCAAAAACAAAATAAAACAAAACAAAACCAACCAACCAAACAAACAAAAACCCCCCAGAACTTATACAGTGATGTATGTCAATTATTTCTCAGTAAAACTAGGGATAAAACCCCCACATGATCCTCCATCCTTCCCTGCCCCATCACTTGATATAATTAAAAGTACTAATAAAGCTAGTGTTAACAAGGATATAGAATAACTGGAATTCTTGTTGCTACAACCATTTTGGAAAATTGACAGTATTTACTAAAGTTAAACATAAGTAAATCTTACGTCCTAACTGGCCACTCTGTGTATACTAAAGACAAGCGCGTTCCTATGTTCATCAAAAGACATGTCTATGACTATTCTTAGCAGTCAAACTGAAAAAAACTCAAATATCCATTAATTGTAGAATAAAAAATAAATTGTGATATATTTGTATGGAAAACTATGTATCAATGAAAAAGGACAAACTGATGACTCTCGGAGACATAAAGTTGAGTGGAAAGAAGGCAGATGCAAGAGAGCACATAATCTCTGATTCCATTTGTATGAGGTTCAAAAGCAGGCAAAACAAATCTATGGTGATGAAGGGCAGAATGTTGATTACCTTTGGGGGTAGGGAGCCTTCTGGAGGGGTGGATGTTTATTTTGATCTGGGTGGTGATTTCAAGGGTATATATAAATGTGAAAATTTACTGAGCTATTTTATAAATATTGGTGCACTTTTCTATATATTATATGTATTATATATGTAATATATATATAATGCCTAAAATCAAATCTCTGTGTATAACAGTCTCTTCTTCCCTTCCTCCTTTATCTTCTCCTCCTCTCCCTTCTTCCTTGTGTGTGTATATGTGTTCTAGGGTCTGTTTGACAGTATTATACACGTTTTAGTGTCTCTTTGATTACTTCTACCTCCTTGTGCATTAATTCTCTTTCTTGACATTGTTGCTCTTCTTCTCCCAGTGTTGGCTTTCCTCAAATATTCTTGGCTGCCCACTCTTCTTTGATTTTAGAAGTCCCGGGAAGCACATCATGACCCTCCATATGGTTCAAGTTGCTGCCTTCCATCACTGTGGGGGAAATGGGATGTGTGCTGGGGGTTGTCCTCCAGGATTGAGATTCTTGGACCCACCCTTTGAGTTTTCCATGAATCTGGGGCTTCAGAATCTGCACTCAATGCTTCCACCTGGGAGAGATGCAGCTGCCTGTCCCTCATTAGAGGTGGAAGAGGGGGAAGGGCTGATAGGTCTAGCTGTTTCTCAAAGTCGTTCTCAAATCTCTGTCTCTAACCAGGAGCGTAAGCATCACCCGGGAACTTATTAGAAAGGCAAATTCTCAGGTCTTACCCCAGACAAACTGAACCAGACACTCAGGGGTGGGGTGCAGCCATCTATGCCTGGACCCACGCTCTGGGCAATAGCGATGCCCCCTCAGGTTTGAGGACCGCTGTCTATTTATAGAGTACCCCAGTTAATTTCCTGAATTATCACTCTTCCTCTTCCTTGACCTGTTTTCACTGCGGGGACTCTGGCAAGTATTTCAAGCTAGATGCTTTCCTTCCTGTTTCTCCTTCAGTCCAATCACAACTGCTTTCTATCATTCAGAAATTCCCTACAGTTTCTGAATAGCCCCCATTCTTGATTTCCAGTGTTCCAATAGATTTTTATTTATTTATTTATTTATTTGTTTGTTTGTTTGTTTGTTTGTTTTTTAGTAGGCTCCACACTGGGTGTGCTGGGCTTGAACTCACGACCCTGAGATCAAGACCTGGATTGAGATCAAGAGTCGGACGCTTAACCAACTGAGCCACCCAGGAGCCCCAATTTTCATTTTTAATTGTGGTAAAATTTATAGAACATAAAGGTTCCTACCTTGACTGTTTTTGAGTGTAGAGTTGAATAGTGTTGAGTATATTTACAATGTTGTGCAGCCCTCATCCCCATCTGTCCCTGGAACTTTTTATCTTGCAAAACTGAAACTCTACACTCTTTAAGCAACAACTTCCCTTCTAAGGGATTTTTAAAGCGTTTTTTTCTGTCATTAAATAGAATTTGGGTGGAATTTGAGTCCGTAGATGCATGTCCTTTGAATACCATCTTTTTAAAATTGTGGTTAAGTATACATTACATAAAATTTACCATTCTAACCATTTCTAGGTGTTATAGTTCAGTGGCATGGAGTATATTATGTTGTTGTGCAACCAGCACTACCATGAATCTCTAGAACTTTCTCTTCTTCCCAGACTGAAAGTTTGTACCCATTAAACACCAGCTTCCATTCCTTTCTGCCCACCAGTTCCTGGCAACCACCCTTCTCCGTTCGGTCTCTATGAATTTGACAACCCTAAGTACATCACAGGAGTGGAACTATACAGTCTTTGTCCCTTTTGTGACTGGCTCATTTCACTTAGCATATTGTCTTCAAGTTTTATCCAAGTCATAGCATGTGTTGGAATTTCCTTCCTTTTTAAGACTGAATAATATTCTCTTGTATGTATATACCACATTTTGTTTATCAAGGATGCTTGGATTTCTTCCACTTTTTGGCTACTGTAAATAATCCTGCTGTGAACATGGGTGTACAAGTATCTTCTCATGTCCCTGCTTTCAATTCTTTTCATTCTTTGGGGTATGTAGCCAGAGGTGGAATAGCTGGGTCATGTAGTAATTCTATTTTTAGCTTCCTGAGGGACTGCCATACTGTTTCCCACAGCAGCTGCACCAGTTTGCATTACAATGTGCATAGGGGTTCAAATTTCTCCGCATCCTTGCCAACACTTGTAATTTTCTTAGTTTTGTATTGTTTTTGATAACAGTCATCCTAACGGATTTGAAGTGGTATCTCATTCAAGTTTTGATTTTTCATTTCCCTAATGATTAGTGATGTTGAGCATCTTTTCATGTGCTTATTAATCATTTGTATATCTTCCTTGGAGAAATGTCGATTCTAGTACTTTACCTGAATCTGGTTGTTTGTGTTTTTGCCATTCTTTATATATTCTGGATATCAGTGTCTTATCAGAGGTAGTTTTCAAATGTTTTCCCTCATTCTGTCAGCTACCTTGTCACTCTGTGGATAACGTCCTTTGATGTACAAAAGTTTTTCATTTTAATGAAGTCCAATTGACCTGTTTATTCTAGCTTTTTTTAAAAAAGATTTTATTTATTTATTTTTATTTTAGAAAGGTGTGGGGAGGGGCAAAGGGAGAGGGAGAGAATCTCAAGCAGACTCCATGCTGAGCAGGGAGCCTGACTCGGGGCTCGATCTCATGACTGCAAAATCACAGCCTGAGTGGAAACCAAGAGTTGGATGTTCAACCAACTGAGCCACCCAGGCATCCCCAAAATGTCCAGTTTAAAACAAGTCATCCACCAGCTTAAAAATTCCTCACTGGCTATCCCACTTCTCTCAGGATAAAGTCCAAAGATGTCCCAGGGTTGCAGGAGCCCATCCTCAATGGATCCTATAAGCTTGCTTCCTGGCTCCCTCCCAGCTTCTTCAGAGCCCTCCTCTTATTCACATAATATAAAATTAACCATTTTAAACTGAACAGTTCGGTAGCATTAGTACACTTACAGTGTTATGCAACCATCCCTACTCTCTAGTTTTGGAGAATTTTCACATTGTTAAGCGGTCACTCCCCATGGCCCCTCCCCCCAGTCCCTGGCCACCACCAATCTGCTTTCTGTCTCCAAGGATTTATCTATTTTGAATATTTTATGTAAATGGAATCATACACTCTGTGACCTTTGTGGCTAGCTTTTTAAATGTAATACAGTATTTTTGAGGCTCAGCTATGTAGTGGCAGTGTTAGAAGTTTATGCCTTTTTAATGGCTGAATAATATTCCATTGAATGAATATACCACATTTTGCTTATCCATTCATCTGTTGATGGACATTTGGTTTGCTTCCATCTTTTGGCTATTGTAAATAGCGCAGGCATATACATGTATTTGTCTAAGTACCTGTTTTCAGTTCTTTCGGGTATATACCTGAAAGTGGATTTGCTGGATCATGTGGTAAATCTTTATTTAATGTTTTGAGGAGCTGCCAGACTGTCTTCCTCTCCTTTCTCTTGTGTTTCAATAGCACAACATATTCGAGTGAATCTCTGTCATATTACAATTGTCAGTTGACTTCATGACAGAATTGCCACACATTTTTACTTTCCTAACCGAATGGATTCCTGCACCATGAGAGCATTTCCTCTGCAAATGTCCTGTTCTGAACCAAAGCTGAACATGTCAACGGGCAGGCTTAGTCTTGTCCTAACACTCTGGGTTTCCTTTTCTTTCTGTCTCTCTCTCTTTCCTGGGGAAATGTCTTGAAAGCGTAACCTTTACACTGTACCCTCACGTTGCCTTTTCTCTCGAGTTCTTTGCTTTGCAATTAGCCTGCAAAAGCGGGGGTTAGCTGAGTCCCCTCCGGGCTGTTTCCTGACACGCCCATGGCGCTGGCAGGCCAGAACCTGTCCCCTCAGCAGTGGTCACTGTTGATGCTCGCCTTGCTTTGGTCTCGGATTCTTTATTTCCGTGAAGCTCATTTGTAGGCCACACTTCTGAAAATATCCTGCCTGAACTCCAACATCTCCTCTCTTAATTCAGGTTGAGGTACAGAAGTTCTTCAAGCACTGAGACCGAGGATGGTTTACACAGATGTCTGAGTGAGCCCCAAACACACAGTGTTCTAACATTGGCATTCCTAGTGGCTGTTATAGAAACAGTTTAAGCAGTGTAACCACAAACGTTATTCACGTTCTAGTACTAACCCTCTCTTTCTTTTCCTTTCTTTTTCTTTTTTTGTGAAGTTCTTCTTGAAATTCTAGAACTTTTTTTAAAACAGAGTTTCTAAACAATGGCCGCCCCTTGGGTGGCATAGCCCTATTATAAAAATAGAAAGGATATGGAGTTTGATTATGCCTCTGGTTTTTCTTGCTTAACATTTTGCTTTCATTCCAAAATCGGCATGAATACAAACACTGCAATATTTCCACCATTTCTTTAAAGGCTTTGTTTCCAGGGAACTTACGGTTTTCCGGAGGAGGATGCCCGTGTGACGATAATCCCTCTTGTTCCACCATGATGTCGCCAGACGAAGGGAGAGTTGAATGCTCTAATTCTTTAAATAGCGCTTCAAAAATGATTTAGAAAAGCTAAAGTGTGTCTTGTAAATCCCAGGACTTGTCTCAGAAATCTTGCCTCAATCGGCTCCCAAAGTATAATGCAACGTGATTATTTTCCTCTGGGGAAACCTGTGAAACAGGTCTTTGAGCCCCATTTAATGTGTCAGAGTTTTAATTGATTCTTTACCACGTCGATCCACCCCATAATAGCAGTGCTAAGCGCAGGACGTGTTTTACGGGAATAGTCACCCAGAGCTTAATTTGTTGTTGCATAGCACACAGACTATTTCACAATGAAAATAAATCTGTTTCATGCCCCGAGAACTTCTTCCCGATGAAGTATGCTCTGCCAATATAGAGAGTGCAATCTGCTCCCTGTCAGCTCTAGAGACATTTTGGTTGAGGAGAGGGGTACCACAGAACCCTTGATCCTTGAGTTCGTTTACTCTTCTCTTGCTTAAGACAGAGGTGATCCACAGGCCCTTATTTATAGTCCGTGTAAAGCAACTTCGGGTACCTTATCTCATTCTGTTCTCATGATAACATTACAAGAAGGCGGGGCAGATATCATTATGCCCATTTTACAGATAAGAGAACCGAGTCCCAACCAACCTTGCAACCTCCTCAAGGAACCCCAGATAATAAGCACTGAGCAAGGACTAGAAAGCAGATAGTCTTTTTAGTAATTACTGTTTTCCCTGGCGAACAGCCAGGACTGCTCTACCCGGAACAGGCTGCATGCAGCACAATTTCCTTCCCCCAACACAACTGGTTCATGCATTCAATCAACAAACACTTGTAGTGAGTATGAATTTGAGGGCTCAAAATTCAGATCTGCCAAGGTGGCTTTCTTTTTCTATAACTTCTATTAAGTTCTCTCCCGGGCCCTTAGTCCTTCTGGTGGCAGAAACCTGTCAATTCTAGATTTTCTCAGCTGACTCAGCTATTCCCCACTCCCTTTTTTCCCATGGTTGTATATCAGTTCAAGCCACTGAAAGGTGCGTGTGTGTGTGTGAGAGAGAGAGAGAGATGGAGGATGTGTATGGCCTTCAGAGGTCTTCCCACCCTGGTTGCTATTGAAACCTGTAGCCCATCTGGTCTTCAGACATTTGGAAAATGCCGGCATTCATTGTTATGTGGCGTTTTTGTTTGTTTAAACGTGATCGGTATAACGACTGGCTCTCTGTCTTTCAGCTAGTTTCTGTGTCCTTCTTGTAAGTGTGGGAGATGTTTGGTGACTCTCCTGGGCTACTCAGAGGATCTGGGGGAACGCCACAGGGCTATCTCAGGCCCCCTAGTCTAGCCTTGTCGTATGTCATTTTTCTTCTAAAGCGGCTCCCTCCTATTCTACTACTGTTCATGGGTGGGGGGAGAGGAGACTATTTCTCCACCTCCTCAAGTATCCCCTGGTGTGAGGCACAGGTCCCTTCTCCTCTAGGATGTACCAAACTGACCAGGGCTGTGCCTCATATCCCTAAGCATAAGCATAGCCCTCACCCCGGCCTTAGCCCAGGGGAAGGAGGGCAGTGCAATGTGCTGGCTGGTTGGAAGCATGTGTAAGGTACCACTGGTGCCTTTCTCGGAGACCTAGGCAAAGACTACAATTCTACGATGTCCTCGTTATCCTAGCTCCTTGTTGCTCACAACTTTGGGCAACTGATCTGAACTAAGATCTGAGCAGAAAACCAAAGGAAACTTAATGATAAAACCATTGCAATTTTGTATCTGTGATCTCACTGGCCTTCTCCACCTCAGCAAGAACTAGGAGGGTTATCTCCATGTGGCCCCTATAAAGCCAGGGTTACTCAGTAGCCTCTTGTAAGCACCATTACATGTCAAGAAACACCAATCTGGCATCCTGAAATAATCCGAATTTTTACCTCTGTCTCTCAAAGAAGCTCTGAGAGTGTGTTCTTTATAAAGAACAAATTCTCTCCTTCCATCTTCTCTTTTCTCATTTTCTCTTCCCTTCCCATTTGTCCTATCTATTATCTATCATCCATCTATCTATTAGTCCATCCATCCATCCATTCATCATCTATCATTGACTCATCCGTCTCACACCCAGCTTGGCTCTTTTCCTAGTACAAACTCCCACCCCCAAATCTCTCAAACTGAGATGGTATAGTCTTTTTTTTTTTTAAATAAACATTTTCAAGCACTTCCTGTTTCATTTTCCTCTTTTTCTCCTTTTATTCTTCCTCTCCTTCCTCCTCCTCTCATTTCTCCTTTTCTTCTTCCTCTCCTTCCTCCTTTTCTTCTTCCTCTCCTTCCTCCTAGCCTATAGTGGGCATCATCCATCTTATCTTGTCTACCCAATGCAGGGATCAATCTCACAACCTTGAGATCATGACCTGAGCCGAAATCAAGAGTTGGACGTTTAACCAACTGAGCCACCCAGGTGCCCCACCAGAAGTTCTTCTAAAACTTATTAAGTTTCAGGGTTCCTGGATGGTTCAGTTGGTTAAGCATCTACCTACGGCTCAGGTCATGATCTCAGTGTCCTGGGATTGAGCCACATGTCAGGCTCTCTGCTCAGCTGGGAGTCTGCTTCCTCTCTTTCTCTCTCTCTCTTAAATATATAAAATCTTCAAAAAAATAAAACTTATTAAGTTTCATCTTTGTACTTTAAGATCTTTGATCCTTCTGAAATTGATTTTGATGTAAGAAGTAATGAAGTTTGCTATATTATTGTTATTTTTATTTTAGGACATCTTTGGTAGGAAAATGAATCAGGAGACGTAGTGGGAAGACCATCGGATGTGCAGTTAGATCAGTCTGGGTTCAGGTGACTCCACCATTTACAAGTGTGTGACCTTGGTCATAACCTCCCTAATTCCAGCTTCCTCACTGGAGTAGTGGAGATAATAATAGTATCTGCTCAGGGAGCTGCTGTGAGTATTAAGTGAGATAATGCTAGTAAAGCACTTTGCACAGTGTCTGGCACCTAGTAGGGACTTAGTAAATGGCAGTTACGGTGGGTATGATGATGGTGATAATTATTGTTGTTATATAAGTAATGAGGCAAAGTCATCACACTTGTGAGTCAGGTGCACTGAGGACTCGAGGAGATGTTGCTCAGCCACAGTACACACTTTAAACCACACAGAAAACTGCTTTCTATCCCAGAACCTGTATGAGGTTTGAATCTGTGAGATGGATTTGAGTTTGTAGGATCAGGAAGTGTGACTGGGAAATGGGCAATGTTGTAGGCAACACGTTCTCATCTCCCTTATTTAATGGGATAGACAAGGAAAATGAGGAATCCTACGTTTTCTAAGATCGTGTTTTTCAAAGTTGGAATAGAATCATCTAGTACCCTTGCTAAGATGCAGATGCTTTGGCCCCATCCCAGATCTAGGAAATTAGAACCATGGGCAGAGCCTAAGAATTTGCATTTAGCAGGCTCCCCAGGTAATTCTTCTGTGCACCAAAAATTTGTGAAACACTTCTCTAGAAAAAAAAGGAAGAAGGTGGGTATGGGGATGGGAGATGGGAGAGGAAAGAAGAGCAGGAGACAAAACAGGAGAAGAAAGAGAGGAGAGGGACTACTATTGTGAATTAAAGTATTAGCATCTCCCCTTTGTAAATCTTCCCTGCCCCTCCTCCCCCTGTTACCTGCCATGATAAAATACAACCTGGATCCCACTTCTTATAGGTCACTCAAAAAGCCCATTTAGTCAACCAAAAGTTTTTGAGTCTGGCTGTAGACTAGAACCCTGGAGAGAGACAGAAAAGAGACATATCATCCAGTGGGGGAGAAAGACACACACTCACACCCCACAATTCAGCATGAAGGTGCGGTGGTAGAGATAGGCAGCAGGCATAAATGGAAGGCTGAAGTAGGGCCACTAAATACAGATGGGGGACATCAAGAAATGGCTTCTGGGAGGAGAGGTGCCTGGACTGAGTCTTGTAGAGAATAATCATTCATTACAAAGAGGGGAAAAGAATTAGTGGGGAGAGGGGGAGAGTGGGAGCCAAAGACTCAGTCAAACAGCAGGGAGTGTCCAGGATGGGCTGTCTCAGTGTTGCTGGAGGCGGGAGTACGAGGTGGGAAGCCATTCTGTTAGAACAGTGGTCAGGAGCCAATATTCCCATAGTAGTAGCCCCATTGTGGAAGATCCTGTGGGTTGTGTCAAGGAGTTTGATCAGCGAGGAACCACCCAAAGGTGGAAGCAAAGGATGAATTGGTAAGATTCTCATTTGCATGTTGTAATGTTTTTTTTTTTTTTAAGATGGAAATAGTTTTATTGATTTTTATGATTTATAAACATGATGCATGCCAATTGTGAAAATAGAGATAATTCAGAAAGAGATAAGGAAGAAAGTAAAAGTCGCCTAGAATTCCAACACCCAGAGAAACTCTGCAATTACCGTATGTGTTTATCCTTCCAGACTTTCCTCTAGGTGCACGCACATCCACCCACACACATACACACAACATATTGTTAAGTGAGGTCGTTTCACACACATTGTGAAATGGTGCCTTTAATCCTTTTTATCTTGACAATATGGAGTGGACATCTTTCTCTGTCTATAAATATGGATTTATACCTTGATCATAATTTCTAATAGCTCTGTTGCTCACTTCTGACCTCCTTCTCACTCCTTCTCCATGCGTGGTCCTCTTCCCATTTGGCCTTGCTCCAAGTATCAGCTTGGGCTCTCAGCACTCAAGTCCATCAGGCAGCTGGAGATGCTCTGTTATGGGACCTTGATTTTGGTAGGGCTTCTGAGATGGTTAATTTTATATGTCACATAATTTATTTGCTTGGGCCATGGGGTGCCAAGATATTTGGTTAAACATTATTCTCAGTGTGTCTGTGAGGGTGTTTTTGGATGAGATTAACATTTAAATCAGTAGACTGAATAGAGCAGATTGCCTTCCCCAAAGTGGTGGGCCTCTCCTAATCCATTGAAGGCCTGAATAGAACAAAAAGGTGGAGTTAGGGAGATTTTGCTCTCTTCCTGACTCTCTTCAAGCTGGGACATCAATTTTCTCTTGCTTTTGGGCTCAGACTTGAACTGGAATTTACACCATTGGTTCTCCTGTTTCTTAGGCCTTCAGACTTGGACTGGAACTATGCCATTGGCTCTCCTGGGTCTCCAGCTTGTCAACTGCAGATCTTGGGACTTCTCAGCCTCTATAATAAATCTTTTATAATAAATTCATATACATATATAATTCATATATATATATATATATATATATATACATACACATACACACTTATAAACATGCATATGTTGTTTCTCTGGAGAGCCCTGCCTAATGCAGCTTCCTGCCTTGTTCTTCTGTGTCTTCCTGGCCCCCCACCTCCTCTGTGTCCAAGTCCCTTGTATTGTCCCCTCATTCACAGCAACCTGGATCTCAGTAATGTTCTTCCTGTCCTAACACTCACCTGCTTCATGTTTCTGTGGCTCCCTATAGCCTTCAGGATGATGTCCCAGTTTTCCTAGGCTGGACCAGGGACCTTTCTTATCAACGTCTCCAGTCTCACCCCCACACTGTCCCCATCATCCATCACCTGCATTTGCTCTTCTTTAGACTCCCTGAGTCTCCTGCTTCTTGTTTCCCTGCTGTTGCTCATCCTGTTCCTGCTGCCTGGAAAGCCCTCACCCTCCAAATGTGTCTGGTTCACCTGGCTAACTCCAGTTCATCCTTTGGAACTCCACTCAGTCATCACACCCTCCAGAATTGTCCCTAACACAACTTAGCCTGGATTAACTGCTCCTCCTGGTGCTCCAAGAATACCCATGTTTCTCTCTGTTCCTTTTATTGGGTTGTGTTAGCCTTATCTCATGTGTCTGTCTTCCTCATTAGATTGTAAGCTCCTTCCCTCCTTGAACTTTGTATTCCTAGACCCTAAAATGTAATTGGCGCTAAGTACATGTTTGTTGAATGAACAAACCCATGTCTTTGTAGAGGGGGCTCCTCTTCTTATACCACCTACTCCGGTGGCTCAGATCTCTGCCCTGTGGATCTCTGCTGGTCACTGCTTTCTGCTGCCTAGATGGGTACCTGTCTGGGACAGACTTTGAATTAGTATGGACCTTGGCTTGTGATGAGTACTTTTGCCTCTGCCTGCTTTCTCTAACTGATCTTCTGGTTTGGACTCCTATGTCTTGCCCTTGACAATTAGTCAGTGATAGCCCATCATATGGGTCTACTTGAACTTCAAGGCCCAGTTCTCTCCACCCAGTCCATCTTGTCACCTCAAAAAAACCCCAAAAAACAAAAAACAACAAAAAAAACCCCAAACCAACCCTGCCATCTCCAAATTCCCAGTTTTACTTTATAGACATTAAACATTATTATCAATTTTATTCGATTATAATACCTTGACAAAAAATGTCCTTGAGAGCAAAACAACAGCAAATGTGTGCATTTGTTTGGTTGTGTAAAGTTTATAAGGTACCTTCACACAATTTGTTTCATTCAATCCTCCTAACAACTGTGTGTAGTGGGTTATTATCCCCATTTTGCAAATGAGGACACTGAGGCTCATTGTAGTTAAATGAGCTGCTTGAGGCCTCATAACCAGGGAGTGACGGAGCATGAACTCCAGGTGAGATCCTTGGGTTCCAAAGCTTTGAACTCTCTGGAGTTCACCATGGCATTAAAACATTAGATATATCTGATTGTAAGCTTAAAAATATGTCTACTCCAAATCTATCCTCTGTACTACTATTAACATAATTTTTTATTTTTTTATTTTATTATTATTTTTAAAAAATATTTTATTTATTTATTTGACAGACACAGCGAGAGAGGGAACACAAGCAGGGGGAGTGGGAGAGGGAGAAGCAGGCTTCCCGCTGAGCAGGGAGCCCAATGCGGGGCTCGATCCCAAGACCCCAGGATCATGACCTGAGCCGAAGGCAGACGCTCAACGACTGAGCCACCCAGGCGCCCCTTAACATAATTTTTTTAAAAACTTAAATTTAGATCAGATTTCTTCCCTGATTATAATTATCCAGTGGACCCTGGTCCCTCACCGCATTACGTGGTGTTCTGATGGATCCCTGACCTCGGTCCCCACATTGTAGCAATCAATCTCCACCTTGTGCCTTGCTCTGAAGGCCAGTGGTGGTGTTTGACTTCACCTCCCACCTCCACTGCATCTGTCCTTTGCCTGGCCAGTACGTCCCTCCTATCTAGCTCTGGACCCATTTTTAACACACCCCGTCCTTACTCTCCCCACTACCTGCTTCATAGTGTCATGGAGTGAGTCACACACGTTTGTCCCAGCACCTCTCACCATTTGTGGTATTATTTTGATTATCTGTCTGTGTCTCTCTGAAGACCTCTAGGTTCTTCAGGTTAAAAATGAGGCCCAGGTCCTCCTGTGTTTATAGACACAGCACTTAGCACAAGCCCAGCGCGGAGGGAAGTGGGAAGGCAAAGGCAGGAACATTAGGACGTGTCCTGCTGATGTCTGTGCTACGATCCTGGTAGGGATTTTGGGAAGGAAGGCTTCAGTCCATCAGTCAGGCTGCTGCCTGAGGCACCTTCCACAAAATGAACCAGATCAGATCCAGGATATGATCATGGTTTTCCTGGATGCTGAACTCCCAAACATGGTATGCGAGGCATCCTGCACCTGTCCCGGGTCCACCTCCCTGGACACTGCAACTTGTCCCCCTCCTGCGCTCCAGCCACACCCAGCGCCTTCGTGTTTCTGAACATGCCCAGGCAGGTCCAGTTCCCCTCATTCTATGCACACAGTGCCCGCCACCTGGGAGGTGCTTTCCTCCCCTCTTTGCAGGAACACTCCCAAACGTTGAGCTTTCAAGTTGAAGCTCGTTAGGACCTTCTTTGTGGGTCCATGGTCCATCATTCCCTCCTTTGTGATTGCTCAAAGACTTGCTCAGCTTTCTCGTGCTTTGTCTTTTTCTGTTTGTGTGTTTTCCTCATCGCTGACTGCCCTATTTAAAACAGCAACCCTCATTTCTCTGTAGCCCCTTATCCTGCTTTTTTTTCCTTCCTAGCTCCTAATACCACCCGACATTTTCTGATATATTCATATTTTCCATGTTATTGCGTGACTCCTCCCACTTGGAAGCAATGCTTCCAAATTCCTGATAGATAATTATCTTAGGGATTTAAGAACAAAAAATGGCAATTTCTTGGAATTTGGGGGGATTCTCCAAACATGTTATTCTTTTTAAAAATCTAAAAAATAATTTTTCATAACTTGTTTTAAAATGATGAGTGATCATAATAATAAACAAGGAATCATTTTTCTATGATAGGGTTATACTCAAAGTTTTAGAGACTTTCTGTTTAAGAAACCTGACATAATAAAAAATACAAGGTTTGTTAATTATGAATCAATGTGTCATGATAAGATTATATATTTCAATAACATATGAAAATGGTTTTTGTCTGATATTTTAAAATAAAAGATTAAAGAACATTAACACAAATAAATTATTTTTTTGTTCATTCTATGACAAATATTCCAGATGTCAAAAATTTTTTCATGTTTCATTGATTGAACTAAGAGTAAATTCAAGGGGCGCCTGGGTGGCTCAGTTGTTTAAGTGACTGCCTTCGGCTCAGGTCATGATCCTGGAGTCCTAGGATCGAGTCCCGCATCAGCAGGGAGTCTGCTTCTCCCTCTGACTCTCCCCCGTCTCATGTTCTCTCTCTATCATTATCTCTCTCAATAAATAAATTAAAAAAATCTTTTAAAAAAAAGTAAATTCAAAAGTATCTTCAAGTTGAGTATATATTGTTTCATACAAGCTGATTTTCTTAATAATGAGAATATTTTTTTCTGTCTACTTCATTCAACTCAAATATCACCTCCTCAGAAAAGCCTGCCTGGACTGCATGATTCAAAATAGCAGTGCCTTATTACTGGCTTTGCCTCGGTCTCCCTCCCTCCCTGCCAACAGGAGGTAAGTGCTCAGAGAAGAGGAGCGACAATTTGTAAGTTTTAACCGGGCCCGCAGAATTCTACAAGTTCAATGTGAGTCAACGTGTAAGAGGGCTGCTGACCCTTCAGTTAGTAGCCATAGCAATAATAATAATAAGTCTTACTAGTAATAGCAACATTAAGAGTTATTTTTTAAAGGATATTTGGTTCTGCGTGGGTTTTTTTTTAAATTTATTTTTTACTTTTTAAATTCCAGTGTAATTAACATACAGTGTTACATTAGCTTCAGGTGTACAATATAGTGATTCAACAATTCTGTACATGACTCAGTGCTCATCATGCTAATTGTTCTCTTAATCCCCTTCACCTGTTTCACCCATCCCCCACCACCTCCCCTCTGGTGACCATAAGTTTGTTCTCTGTTAAGAGTCTGTTTCTCAGTTCATCTCTCTCTCTTTTTCCCTTTGTTCATTTGTTTCTTAAATTCCACATATTAGTAAAATCATATGCATTTGTCTTTCATTGACTGGCTTATTTTGCTTAGCATTACACTCTCTAGATCTGTCCATGTTGTTGCAAATGGTGACATTTCATTCTTTTCTTATGGCTGAATAATATTCCGTTGTGTATATCATATACCACATCTTCTTTATCACTTCATCAGTCGATGGACACTTGGGCTACTTCCATAATTCGGCTGTTATAAATAATGCTGCAATAAACAGAAGTGTGCATATATCCTTTCTGATTAGTGTTTTTATTTTCTTCAGGTAAATACCCAGAAGTAGAATTGCTGGATTATATGGTGGTTCTATTTTAAATTTTTTGAAGAAGCTCCATACTGTTTTTCACAGTGGCTGCACTAATTTGCATTCCTACCAACAGTGTGCAAGTGTTTCTTTTCCTCCACATCCTTGCCAACACTTGTTTTTTGTGTATTTGGTTTTAGCCATTCTAATAGGTGTGGGGTGACATCTCATTGTAGTTTTGATTTGCATTTCCCTGATGATGAGTGATGTTGAGCATCTTTTCATGTGTCTGTTGGCCATCATCTATATGTCTTCTCTGGAGAAATGTCTGTTCGTGTCTGCTGCCCATTTTTTAATTGGATTATTTTTTGTGTGTGTTGAGTTATATAGGTTCTTTATATATCTTGGATATTAACTCCTTATTGGATATGTCATTTGCAAATATATTCTCCCATCCAGTAGGTTGTCTTTTAGTTTTGTTGGTTGTTTCCTTTGCTGTGCTTTTTATTTTGATGTAGTCCCAATAGTTTGTTGTTTGTTTTTGTTTTCCTTGCCTCAGGAGACATATCTAGAAAAATGTTGCTATGGCTGATGTCAGAGAAATTACTGCCTGTGCTCTTTTCTAGAATTTATATGGTTTCAGATCTCACATTTAGGACTTTAGTGCATTTTGAGTTTATTTTTGTGTATGGTGTAAGAAAGTGGTCCAGTTTCTTTCTTTTTTTTCTTTTCTTTTTTTTTGCATGTAGCTCTCCAGTTTTCCCAACACCCTTTGTTGAGGAGACTTTTTCCCATTGCATTTTCTTGCAAGAAATTTTTTGTTTTTGTTTTTAGCTCTTATTATGTACTAGGCATTGTTTAAGTCTTTAAAATTTATTGTCTCCTTGGGACTAGATAGAATTATCGTCCCCCATTTTATCGGCCAGGTCACAGAGAGGTTAAACAGTTTGCTCAAGGCCATGCAGCTAGGAAGTAGGAGAGCTGGGAGCAGAATCCTGAATGCTTGACTCTGGATTATGTACTTTTCACTGTGACATCGTACTGCCTCCAGAACAATTTTATTCTACACACAACATGGCGTACATTACCAGGAGAAAGGTAGGTATGGACTCACCGCCCCTACCCTGTGCTAACCATGAGTCACAGAAGAGTGCTGTGTTTGGTGCTGGGCTCCACCAACTGGAGTCCTCTAAGAGAGGGTCCAGAAATTAACCTTGAAAGGAAGACTGTCAGGGACCATGGGAACAAGCCCCTGGTGGAAAACATTCTGCACCCGGGGTACGTCCTGTTGGCTGAATTGCCTCACTTACAGAGCAGAGCCAGGATGTGGCCCAATGGACAAGCCAGACTTAAAACCAACAGCTGCAGCCATACCCAGTGGACATGCAAAAAACCAACAGAGTCTCCACAGACCTGAAAAACAGCTCCCAAAAGCACCAAGGAGCTGCGCGAGGGACGAGGCACTTTTCTGTCCCTTATTAACATAGCGGACCCGAGTAGAACCCGAGCGGGCACTGTCGGTGGGAACTTCCTCCCCAGAAGCAGGGCCTCCCGGTTGGTGGGGACGCCAGCCTAACCACTCTCTGTTGGTCCTGGGTCTCCCTTCAGCTGACGCTCTTGCTCTAGGAAAGCCTTGCCTGCACCTTTGACTTAGGGGTCTGGCCCTGTTTCTATCCCTGCCGAGTCCAAGAACCCGGCTCTGGTAACAAAAGCAGGGGCTGAGAGCCTGATGATGCTCGGCCTGGGGAAGAGAAAGCATGTGATTGCTTCCCGACTTTGTTCAGGTCCCTGCTAAGGCGAGAGAGCCCTTCCCTGATCACCACATTCAAAACAGCCCCGTCGCACTGGTCCTTCTGTTTAATTTTTCATCTTAGCCCTTATTGCCACCTGACATTTTCCGATACATTTATTTCCAACCATAAGCCACTGTCTAGTTTCCCCACGAGAGAGTAAACTCCATGAGTTCAAGGATATTGTCCAGAACTGTCTCTCCAGGGATGAGAAGAGTGCTTGGCATGGAGTACACACTCAATATATTTGTTGAGTGAATAAAAAAATCTGAGTCCCCAAATATTCTCATGTGTTGATATCCTATTCTAGTGCTTGTCCACGAACAGATCCAATTTGTATATACTTCAGCTACATCACAGAGAGAATTTTATGTCCTAAATTTTCCACTGGTATCGGGCCATGCCTATTTCTCTTTTTTGCGGCATTTAAGCCTTACCTTCCTCATTTCTTTCCTTTCCCATCGGCAATTGACATTAAAAGTCGATCCTCCCTTATCTTTCTCCCTGGTTGTACAATCATGTACACATGACATACGTACATGTAAGTTTTTTCATTGGTTTTCAAAACGAATATTTTATATATCTCTTGCATCTGCCTTTCTCACTTACGTAATGGAAATTCTTCCAGGTCAAGATATAGAATAACCATTAAAAAAAAAACCCAGCATAATATTTCTTTTTTTTTTTTTAAGATTTTATTTATTTGAGAGAGAGAGAATGAGAGAGAGCACATGAGAGGGGGGAGGGTCAGAGGCAGAAGCAGACTCCCCGCAGAGCAGGGAGCCCGATGTGGGACTCGATCCAGGGACTCCAGGATCATGACCCGAGCCGAAGGCAGTCGCCCAACCAACTGAGCCACCCAGGTGCCCCCCCAGCATAATATTTCATGGTATGAATGTTTCAGCAATTTATACTGTATTTCATACTGATAGGCATTTTGATTGTTTTCCATGTCTATCAATTCTGCAATCTGCATTCATAGAGGTATATTCTTTTGACCTCATGCTTCATTTCTATTTGTTACTTTCCATAAGTGGGATTTCTAGAGTATGAAGGTGTGTGGTCAGAATAGATTTGCTAGATTACTTCCCTGAAGAGCTATCACAATTCACATTCTATCAGCAAAACCCAAGAATGCTCTTTTCTCTATGCAGCCCTCTGTAGGGACACAGACCTTCTCTGGACTTCTCAGCATTCCTGTAAAAAGCCCTAGCCTCCTGAGACAGAGGAATGTGCATGGTATAAAGCCAAAGAATGTTTGACTTCAGTTCTCCTAGGCACATTTTGCTTTTCACACAGTATGAGAATTAGATCTGCAGACTTTTGTTAATTCCTCTAGTCCAAAAGGGTAATAAAACTTCTCTTATCTCTCCAAGAGGGACCAATGATTATAACCTGGACTAGATTTCTGTTACACTTCTAAAGTGTCAGGAATACTAGACTGCTATCTTGCCAGGTATTTACATTTCAAAAGGAATGAAGCCCAGATCTTGGAGACATCTCTTGATGGTAAAAGCCTGAGTGAAACTCTGGGTTTAGCTGGCCCTTTGGAGAGTTGTTTTTATGTTCCAAAGGGTAGAGTGAGAAGCCAGGATCCTTCTCATCCCTTTTCCAAGGAACCAAGGTTTTTCTTCTTTCTTTCTAGAGAGGAGGGGGATAGCTCCTGTATACAAATGGAGGAAATCCTTTCTTTCATCCCTTGTCTATGGAGTGAACCCTGCCACTCCCGAGAGAATTGCTATGGTGGCTCATAGCATTGTCTGTGTGTCTAGGTGTGAGGGACTAATCTAGGTGTCAGGGGCTGACCCTGCTATTTACTCTGACTGTTCATCTGGTTGCATCAGTAAAGAACACTTCCCCCACACCCTTCCATCCAAGCGCCTCATGTTTCTACTGTATCCACACATAGAAAGTACAAAAATTATGCAAGGGACATAACATTCTAGACCCTTCACTGTTCTTTGGCAAAGCATCCTACCAGCATGGGGAATGATTATTATTTTTAATTTTTGCCAATCCAACGGGTGAGAAGTGGCTTCTCATAGTTACTTGCATTTTATTTCCCTGGTGGTCAGTGAAATTGAACATATTCCATTTTAGACATTTCAATTATCCTGTGGGCATATCTATGTATGTGTGTGAGCATCACCTTTTCATAAATTCTGCCCATTTTTTCATAGGTTTCACTGAGAATTTTATCAGCTTGTATGGGCTGTTTTTAGAGTAGCAGAAGAGTTATGAATATAGACCGACAGGGGCTCATTAGCAAATGTTTTGCCAATACTTTTACTTCCAGTCAACCTTCCTCATCATGCTCTTCTTCCTTCTGCTTTCTCTGTGTTATCAAACAGGAAAAGGGTCCTTAAAGCCTGCTATTGTAGGTCCAGAAGGTAAAGCATGTCCCTAGCTGAGGGAGAGGCCAGAGTCACCTGGAAAGAAGCCCTTCCAGAGGGGCTGACCGTAGGGAGGCTGTGTCCATTGACAACCTCCTATCTGACACTGAGTCTGATGTGGAGGAACAAAGCCAGAGGAAAGGTCATAGTCAGTCTCCCAAAGAAAAGAGAAAATCATGGTTGGGTGCCCCAACTGACTTGGCCACGGCAGCCTGAGGCTTGGAATGTACACTCAGTACTGTGTTGGGAAGAACTTTGGCATCTTGATTTTGACTTCATTGTGGGTCAGCTGGCACACAGCCAAAAAAGCAGGGCTCACCCCATTCCTCAGCCCCCTGGCATAGGAGGTGGTCACAGAAAAACAGGCAAAGCAGGACCCATAACCAGCAGGAAAAGACTACAGGGTCAGGAGGCTGTATTTGGACCAGAAATGAACAGGATGCGAAATGGAGCTGGCTGCAGAGGCAGAGATGGGGAGAACAGGGGCAGCCTCCATGCTGGGGCCTGAGAGCGGGAGAGTCACAGGGAAGGAACTGGATATCCTTGCAGAGCGTGGCTCTAGATGCTGCTGGGGCGGCGAAGGGGAGGGGGGCAACGGGCCACGTGCTGGGTTCATTCCTTTCATAAAAAAGTTTATTTGTAGAAAGAAACCACATGGTAGATGATCAGAGAATGAGATTTCTTTTCCAGATGTGAGCTCTGAGTGTAGAGAAGCCAAGGTTTAATAAAAACACTAACCCTTCCCAGAAGCAAGTAGAAGCCTTGTTGCCAGGGACGGCTGGCCATAACATAACAAGTTTGGGGGCCAGGAGCGCACTCTGGAAGGTCAGTGATGTCCAGGCTGCCCCTGTGCCTGGGACCTTGGCTGGGGTCCTCCCTTACTGCAGTTCTCCTGCTGGACAGCCAGGGTGTGTGGGGAGGCCCGGACATGCATTCTTAGCACTCAGATCTCATTCCTCCCTTCTGACTCTGTGCTGAGGGTTCCTGCCGCTTTCCTGGAGACTGAAGAGAGATAGCAGAGAGAAAAGAGAGACAAGTCAAGGTCATGCTTCTCTAAAGATGCATTTGGGGCTATTTCAGTGAATGGATTGGGTAGCGGTAAGGACAGTGAGGCGAGGCGGTGACTTTGCATCGTGCCCAGGTGTATGAATGATAAAGCATCACATTGCAGGCTGTCCTGGAGAGCTTCCGCAAGGATAGACGTGTTCCGTATTTGCAGTCTCTGCTGTGGTAGCCACTAGCCACGTGTGGCTATTGAGCACGTGGAGTGTGGCTATAATTACTGAGGAAGTGGCTTTTTTATTTTACTTGATTTAAATTGAAACGTAAATAGCTATCATCCTGGCTCGTGGATTCCACATTGGATAGCCCTGCATCTGAGCATAGGTGTCTGGAGTTTGGGCTTCAGAGTCAGACAGATAATCTTGCCTCCCTCAATTCCTACTCCTGTGAACTCAGAAGAGCGACTTAACCTCTTCGTGCTTCCGGGTCCTCTAATCCAAACAGGACCTAATGGAACCAACCTCTCAGTCTTTCTGCGAGTGTTGGATGACGTCACCAGGGGAAATGAATAGGAACAATCTTGCCTGCAAGTACATGTGTCCAGCAGAGATTGGCTCCTGTTCCCAGAGGTCTGTTTAAATTCACAAACACAAAACATACATCTAAAATAACTGTCATAGTCCCGAGAAGCCGTACCTGTAGGTCAAGGTGGAGGTGCCAGGAACGGTCAGGAAATGTAGAAAGCCCTTGCAGGTGGAGGTGAGAAGGGAGGGTATTCTTTCTGAGAAATGGGCTCCTGCTTGGAAAGATCTAAATTAATGGGCTCTTGTATCTCTGATGTTTGAGGATTCCTGGATGGCGAAGAGTTTCCCAATGGGGTTTTCCAGGAGGTGACCATCTTAAGATGCTCAGTTCTTTTGTTTTTTTTTTAATTTTTTTCCAAATTTTTATCTTTAAGTAATCTCTATACCCAACATGGGGCTTGAACCTACAACCCTGAGATCAAGAGTCGCATGCTCCAATGACCAAGCCAGGTGCCCTGGGATGCTCAGTTCTGAACAGGCTCCTTTTCCAAGCAGTCTTCAAGGCCAAGTCCTGAACTACACAAGAAAGACTGACAAACTCTAATGGGACCCCAGGGGACAACAGGAGGTGGAATGGTGTAGAAATGCGTGTCCAGTGCATCTTGCTTGAGGGAAAAGAGATGGGACAGCACAGGTTGGGGTAAGGTCCTGGCTTCCCAGGCCAGCTGAGGAAGGAAAGATGAGCCTCAGACAACATGCCTTTGGCTGGAAGGCACCCTAAGGCACTGTCCACTACTGATTTAGGAACTGGGTAGGTTCAGAAGGGGCAAAAGCCTAGGAAGACTGCAAGGTCAAGTCTCCTTTTCCTGGCTGTGAACCTAAAGTAAACTTCCAGTTGTTTTATCAAGAAAAGTTGCAGGTGGGCGCAGGATTTTACAGATGGGCAGGTTTTTTTTACATTATGCAAATCAACTGCAACCTCACTGCCTACAGGTGACCTTTGCTGGGTGCACCTACAAGGGGCTGGGAGCTGTGTTGGATTGTGGTAGGCCTAGGTGACCAGGTGACACAGTGATGGCACTTGCCTCCTGTGATATTGTAATGTCTAATAAATATGTATTTGAGCTTCATTCTCCTTTCTTGCGCAAATCTCCTAAAACGCTTGGAATTTTGTAAGTGCTAAGAGTGATAAAGGTGTCTTTTGTTATGTTAATGAGGCAACTTTTGGGAGATAGACCTCTAAGGATAGGGACTGGTTGGCAGGAGAACCAACACTCTGATTAGAGGGTTGGAACTTTGTCTCACCCTCTGACCTCAGGGATGGGAGAGGGATTAGAGGTTGAATCAATTGTCAATGGCCAATGATTTAATCAATTATGACAGTGAAATGAAGCCTTCATAAAAACCCAAAAGGATGGGGTTTGGAGAATTTCCAGGTTGGTGAACACATGGAGATTTGGGGAGGGCTCTTTACCTGGAGAGGTCATGGAAACTCCGAGCCCTTTCTCCGTACTTTGCCCTCTGCATCTCATCCATCTGGCTGTTCTTGAGTTGTATCCTTTTGTAATAAACTGGTGATGTGGTAAGTAAAATATCTCTCTGAGTTCTGGGAGCTGCTTTGGCAAATTAATCGAACCTGAGGAGGGGGTCATTGGAACCTCAGATCTATACCCAGCTGGTAGGAAGCACAGGTGTCTGCAGTGGGAGGAGGGGCAGTCTTGTAGGACTGAGCCCTTTACCTATGGGATCTGATGGTATCTCCAGGTAGACCCTGTCAGAACTGAGTTGAACTGACACCCAGCTGCTTTCAGCGTCTCTGTCTCTTCTCTGTCCAGCACACCCTGTGAGTTTGGTTGTCCTGAGAAACCACTTACCTCATAGCCCAGCCCTGTTTCCTGCCGCCTCCTCTCATTCACTCCAGACCCACTCTGGCTGGATGCTCAGGCACCCATGGGGTCCTTGGTGACCCCACATGCCTCCAACCTCTCCCTTTGGTCCTCATCCAGCATAATCTTTCATCCGTTCTCTTCCAGGCACATCCTTCTTATCCGAATCCTGCCCCTTTGCTTAGCTCTTTGCTTCTGAAGCCTTTTCCACTGCCCTAGCTCACATCGCCTCTCCTGTGCACTTCCTCAACACTTACATTTTTGACCCTACGCTATGCAAGAGGACTGGGATATCTGGTTCTGAATGAGGAAGCACCTCATTAGTCTTACCGTAGTAAAATCCTGCTCCTCTACTACCCACTCCTTGCTCCCACCAAATCCAGCCTCTTGGACGGGCACAGGGAACCTGCAGATGGGGTGCAGCTCTTCTCAGGAAAGAGCTTAAGACTTTTCTCCCACATGCTCTACAAGCATTCCAGGGAAGCCCCTGAGGTTTACAACAGGGAGCAGAGGCCTCAGAGCATAATCAGGAAGGTTGAGGTGGGTGACTCTGAGATCCCTGCTCTGCCCCACTAGACCCTCAACGTGGCTCTCCAGTGTGCTGAACCCAGGTGATTGCAGCAGGATCAAAGCCCAGCCAATTGCCACACCTGGCAAATCATTACCATCATGCATCAGGATACCAAAGATATGGTTGAAAAATGGCAATGTATTTTATCTGAATGACTAGTTTCCTTTTCTCTCTGGCAATAACTTAGCTACCAGATTAAATTGTTTCTTGAGACCCTTCTTGGACCTGAAGAGTAGGGCCACATTGTCAACACAGAGAAGGACACTTTCCTGTGTATTAATAGGAGATCATGTGTCTCGATCACTGGAAAATGGTACCCAACACCACAGGGGCTAAGAGAAAATGTTCTCCTCTGCTTTCTAACCAGTGATGACAGAATGGTGATGGCAATAACAATGAGAACAGATCTGGATTCAAATACCTCCTCTATTATTTACTAGTTGGGTAAGTGACTCAAAGTCTCAGAGCCTCAGTTTCCTTTTTTTGTGAAGTGGGGATAATAATGGTAACTACCTCATAGAATGTTGTAGGGATCAAGTGAAATCGTGTGTCTCAAATACTTAGCACAGCTCTTTGGACATAGCAGTGCTCAGTAAGTGTTGGCCATTACTGATGTCATTGGAGAATAGTATCAATTGTAAGATAAATCTATAGTATCAGAATACAGACAGTTATTAGGTTTTAGTAAGCACAGGGGATGTATTTGGATAGAATGCTGTGAAGTTTTGACCACAGTAGGGAAGTGAGCCAGGGTGGAATATGACCTGGGGTCTTGGCTAAGGACTGATGGCGTGAGTCTCCTTTCTGGTTTCCTGAGTTTTGAGTTGCCCCTTTATGCAAATGACGTCGTGATGCTCAGAACCCCTACAGATGAAGTAACTAGTAATCAGTCATAGTAATTTGTGGTTCATGAGCTCCACCTAGAGGAAGGGGTTACAAGGGGTCAGTTACTGAGGTTACTTGGAAGAATGTGAGCTCTAGATAAAGAGGTGCCTTGGGCTGGAGTTCGAAAACCTCTTGCACGTGTATCTGCCTGCAATTTCCCATCCAGGCATGGCTGAGACCTGTGAGAATAAACTTCATCCCCTCGTCTGTTCTGCTGGCCCAGGCCACGGTGGGAGGACACTCTGCACAAGGAGACAGTGGTGGTCACTGCGCCAGTGGTTTCAGTGCAGGGGTTTAGGTTGCCAGGGACCGTGGCGATCTGAGCCTTGTTGCGTTCCCAGCCCCTTGCTGCCGCTAAGGAGGGCAGAGCCTGCTGTGTGGGTAGAATTGGATGTCAGTGTCACTGCTGTGGCTGGGGGTGTCACTGACTCCGCCACCACCACCCTCAGTTATAAAGCTGGCGAAGGGTATCGGTTGGCCCAAAAACTACCACTGAGAACTCAGTTTCCTCTGCTTAGATAAAGAAGAGCAGAAAAGAAGGAAGAAGAAAAGACACTAATGAGCAGTAAGTAACCACAATGAACATTGCAGTTCAGTTATTTAGAAGCAGAGGCCAGAGAAGACAATGAGATATGTCCAGGTCAGCCCTTTGCCTGGCAAGATACAGCACTCCCGCCTACCCCCAAGACCACTTCTGATGGCCTGCAATGTGGTCGACGGCCTGCAGGTGCAGGGCACACATTGTCTTGTGTCCTCCTTGGGACAACCCCGTGATGCACGGGTCATTGTACCTATTTTACAGTTAAAGTGAAGGAGGCTTAAAGACCTTGAGGAGTTTGTCCAGTTTGGTCCAGCTCGTAAATGGGAGAGTGGAATTTGATCTTAGATCTGTTTGGATCTAAAGTTCTGTTTAGATCTAAAGTTCTCTAATTCATAATTGGGATGTCAGTACCACCCCCCAAGTCTCTACTTTCCTTCTCAGAATATAGGGGAGTGCAAGTGATTCTAAGACCATCATTCTAACCCTAAGGACCATAGGTGATCATCAAGCACTACTGGAAATGGGAAAGAATAGGAAAGGAACCATTTCAATGGTGCAGAAGCTCTGTGTCTGTTCAGGCAACAGGTGTGTGCCAGGGGCTGGCCTGGCACGGCAGCTTTGGGAGGGAAGCTCTGAGAAGGCAGGGATTGGGACAAGGAGGGTGAGTCTTCCTCAGGCTATATGGGTTCCCTGGAAAGTGCATTAAAGATGCTAGCCTACCCTGTCCCTCTCTGCCCTTCGTCCTAGCCATGAAACCTGGGTTCTCACTGACTTCTTCCCCAGGAAAGACCCAGTCCTGCCCCGCTGGCTTTGTGCCACCAGACTGGACTCTCAGCTCTTAAAGCTATATTCTCCTTACCTCTGGATGCCTCTCTCTTCACCTCTCTTCACCCCTCTTCACCATGGGGCCAGCACCAGCACCAGGAGGTTCCTGGAAAAGTGGCTGGAGACTTGATCCCCTTGCCCATGTAGCCAGGCTGATATTGCTTGTCTGGGAACTGTCATGAATGACCCAAGTACAAAAATGTAATTTTTTACACTTCACATTTTCCCTGAGCTGGGAGCATCAGCAGCGCTGTCTGTACCCACTGCGCTGGTATGTGTGTTAGGATTCAAACTGTCCCCAGAGCCCCAGCAGACAGGCATCTCTGACCCCATCAATAATGCTAGAGCATTCCATGGTCCAGCTCAAAGTCATACCCAGCATCTGCAAGACCCTGTAAGGACAGTTCCTTTTTCCAATGAAAACCCCCATAGATGTGCTTTGGTTAAAAAAAAATCAGCTTTATTGAGGTATAATTTCCATATGAAACTGCACCTCTTCTAGGTGTACATTTGGTGACTTTTGACGTATTTATACATTTGTGCAATCAGTATCACAATCAATCTGTAGAACATTTCCATCATCCTACAATGTTCCCTGTGCCCTTCCTCAGTCAATTTTCCATCTGCCCCTGGTCCTGGGCTTCCAGTGATCTGCCTTCTGTCATGATAGATTTGTCTTTTTTGTAGTTTCATATAAATGAAATGATACAGTATGTGCTCTTTTATGTCAGGCTCCTGTCACTGGGCTTAAGAATGTTGAGATTCATCCATGTCATTGCATGTGTCATAGGTCATCGTTATTATTGCCGAGTAGTTTTCCATTGTATGGATATACTCTTTGTGTCTCCATTCCCCTGTTCATGGGTATTTGGATTGTTTTGGGGTTTTGGTCAGTACGATGAACACTGCCATGAATATTTGCATACTAGTCTTTGTGTAGACATAGGTTTTAATTTCCCCTGGGTAACACCTAGGAGTAGAACTGCAAAGTCTGTGTCACATGTATACTTAACTTTCTAAGAAATTGTTGTCTTGTCAAGTGCTTTTTCTTCATTGATTGAGCAAATCATGTGAGTTTTCTCCTTTGATCTGTTAACACTTGGTTCATGATGTGTTACCTTTTCTATACATTGGCTGATTTGATTTACTAAGATTTTATTACAGATTTTTGTGTTTGCATTATGAAGGATATTGGTCTCAGTTTTTCATTTCTTGCAAAGTGTTTGCCTGCTTTAGGGCATAAGGTAGTGCTGGTCTTTTGAAGTGAGTTGAGAAGTGCTCTCTTTTCCTCTATTCCCTGGAAGAGTTTGCATAGAATTAGTTTTATATCTTCTTTAAGTGCTTGATAGAATTTATCAGTAAAGACATCTGGGTCTGAAGGTTTCATTGTCAGAAGCTTTTAAAATTGCAAATTTATTTTCTTTAACAGATATTGGGATACTCAGATTTCCTCATTTTTTCTTGAGTTGGTTTTGTTAATTTGTATCTTTCAGGACATCTGTCTACTTCATCTAAGTTGTTGAATTTATTGGCAAAAATCTTTTTATAATATTTTTTGTCCCGTTAATGACTGCAAATGTGATAGTGGTGTTTCTCCTTCATTTCCGATATTGCTAATTTGTGTTTCTCCTCTTTCATTTCTTTTTAAAAAATTGACATATAATTAACATATAACATTATATTAGTTTTAGGTGTACAACATAATGCTTTGATATGTGTGTATATTGTGAAATGATAACCACAATGAGACTAGTTAACATCTCTCACTGTTCATAGTTATGTTTTTTTTCCCTCATAATGAGGACTTTTGAGATCTACTCACTTAGCAACTCTCAAATATGCAATGCAGTATTAACAATAATCACCCTAGTGTCCATCCTTACATCCCCTCTTTCATTTATAATATTGATAATTGTGTTTTTCTTTCTTTTTAACTTGGCAGTCTGGCTAAGGGTGCCCCAAGGTAATTGCCTTTTTTACAAACACTGCCCACCAAAGACTTACCAAAAGATTTGACATTCTTCTAACATATCACATGCCTTTGAATGTATGTGCTTTGCCCCATAGCATTCCTTCAGACTGGAATACCCTGCCCAACATTCTCCACCTGGTAAATTTCTGCTTACTGAGCTCGATCTCAAATACAACCTCCTCCTTGAACCTTCCTTCTGTTCTTCCACTCAGAGTTAGTTGTTCCCATTTTGTGTAGCATTGAATCTTATACACAACTTTACTATAGTGTTCATTGGATGGGGAGGGTAAAATTTTAATATGATGCATCTGTTTCCAAAGTCCACATTCTTGTGTGCTGTGCTTCTTCCTTGAAACTTTTCTATTGGAATTTAGAGCATGATCTATGATTCCTGATTTGACATACTTTTTTTTTTTTAATTTGGGATATAATTCACAAACCTTATAATTTACCTCTTTAAGGTGCACCATTAATTCCAACTATTACAGGTTTTTAATCACAGATTTCCTCATGGAAAAATTAAATCTATCTTGCTATTTCCAGTTCCTGGTACAGTATTTAACATATGATAGTAAGACACTCAATAAATGCTTCCTGAATAAAGATAAGTGTTTACAATATGCTTCAAGCCAATACTTCTCAAACTTAATGTGTATAAAAATCATCCAGGGAGAGTGTTAAGATGTAGATTCTAACTGGGGGCGGAATGCAAGACCTATATTTCTAGCAAGGTTTTACATGATACCCATGCTGCTGATCTGAGGACCACCCTTTGAATTTCAAGGTGCAAAACTCCCTGCTCTCTGGAATAAAGATAGTTCCCCTAAACTCTCACAAGGGGGCGCAATGGGCAAATATTTCTACTGCTACTTATAACAATATATTAAATGAATTCATGTGACGTGCTTTCAGCAGCTGTTTTGCTAATTATTATTTATTTCATGGAACAAGAACAGTGCATATCTCAGTAGACTAAAAATAGATTTTCCTTTACGCCATATTGTCTAAAGAATTTGCCAAGATTGTGCTCACAGAAACTGGAACCATTCAGTATCTCTGTTATTGGAAGTGTCATATAAGAATAGTACTAAAAATATTATTAGAGATGAAAGATCTGAAGGATGTGAAAATAATAATTGTAATAATACAAATAATAATAATAGTAGCAGTCATTTATTACATGTTGTGGTATAGTACTAGCTGTCTTGGGTAGATGGCTTCATTTAATCCTTACAACCATCCCATGAAATAGGTAATAATGCTCTCATTTTACAGGAAATAAAACTCATGTTTATAGAAATGAAATAAAATGCCCAAGTGCTGGGGTACCTGGGTGGCTCAGTCTGTTAAGCATCCGCCTTCAGCTGGGATTGAGCGGAGCCCCCTGCTGCATAGGGCTCCCTGCTCAGCAGGGAGTCTGTTTCTCCCTCTGCCCCTCCCCCTGCTTGTACTCACACTCTCACTTTCTCTCTCTCTCTTTTTCTCTCAAATAAATAAATAAAAAATCTTTAAAAAAATGCCCAAGTTCTGGAGGTCATAATTGGAAGGGTGGGACTTGAATACACTCCATCTTTTTCCAAGGTCCACGGTCGTGTATTGCACTGCTCCTGAGGCATTTTCTGCTGGGACTTGGAGCAGGGATCTATGATTCTTGATTTGCCATCCTCTTTTTAAAAATCGAGATATGATTCATATGCCATAAAATGCACCCTTCTAAAATGCACAGTGCACTGGACTTAAGTATAAACACAAGGTTTTGCAACCATCGTCACTGTCTAATTCCAGATTATTTTTTTAAGATTTTATTTATTTGACAGAGAGACTGGGAGCACACAAACAGGGGGAATGGCAGGCAGAGGGAGAGAGAGAAGCAGGTTCCCTGCTGAACAAGGAGCCCAATTCAGGGCTCGATCCCAGGCCCCTGGGGTTCTGAAGGCAGATGCTTAACCGACTGAGCCACCCAGGTTCCCCTAATTCCGGATTATTTTTGTTACCCCAAAGAGAAATCCACACTCATTAGCAGTCACTCCTCATTTCCCCCTCCCCTCCTGCCCCCGAAAACCATGAGTTTACTTTCTAACCCTATGGATTTGCCTATTCCAGGCATTTCATATAAATGGAATCATATAATAGGTGGGCTTTTGTGTCACACTTTTTTTCACTGAGCATCATGTTTTCAAGGTTCATCCATATTGCAGCATATATCAGTCCTTCATTCATTTTTATGTCTCAACAATATTTCATCATATGGATGTACTACATTTTGTCTATTCATTCATGAATGGATGGACATTCAGGTTGTTTCCAGTTTTTAGCAATTATGAATAATGCTGTCATGAACATTTATGCCTCCGTTTTTGTGTGAACATATGTTTTCAATTCTCTTGGGTATATACCTGGGAGTGGAATTGCTGGGTCATATGTGATCTCTCTGTTGAGCTTTCTGAGGGAATTCCAGACTGTTTTCCACAATAGCTGCTCCGTTTTACATTCCCACCTGCATTTTTCTCCATATACTTACCAATGCTCTGTGTGACCCTGGAGTATGATCTAGTCCTTCAGATTCTCAGCTGGAGAATTGAGATAATACAACCTGACTTGTACAACCTTCCATCCCCCCAAATTAAATACATACATACATACATGCATACCTGACTCACTTCCCTGGTGGTCCTGGCATGAAGCTAAAACCAAATACCTACATTGTGAGAAAGAACTTTCACAAACGAAAGAGTGGCCGCAGAGTTCATGAAGGTTAAGGACTAGCACCCTCTCTTACATGTGTCCTTGCCTCTGTTTACTCTCTAATCCTTCTCCCCTAGGAGTGGTACTGGAGTGGCCGAGGGCATGTTGAGTCAGAGCTAAAGATTAGCTGAATTCTAAATGACTTGTTTCTGGGGCACCTGGCTGGCTCAGTCGGTTAAGTGTCATTCTGCTCAGGTCATGATCTCAGGGTCCTGGGATTGAGCCCCACACTGGGCTCCCTGCTCAGCAGGGAGTGTGCTTTTTCTTCTCCATCTGCTGTTCCCCCTGCTTGTGCTCTCTCTCTCTCAAATAAATAAATAAAGTCTTTAAAAAAATAAATGACTTGTTTCTAAAGAGGTGAGCCCTAGATATCAAGAAGGTCATGGCAGTATCTTCACTTATTCAGCTACAGACTCTACTGTATCTAGTACCTGTACTAAATACTGGGATACAATTTTATATAGGGTAATTAGAGATTTTATTACAGAGCAGACTTAAAATAAGCAAAGGTATAGAAGAACTAAATAACATAACTAACAAGCCTGAAAATATACGTACACATCCCACTTCATAGCTAACATGCAGAATATGTACATGTTGATCATGCGTCGTGCGTTTTTTAGAATCAGCCATGTTCTAGGCCATAGAAAAAAGGTCCAGAGAGTCAATATAATGCAAACTATGTTCTGTGATCGTAATGTAATAAAATTAAAGACCAAGAACAGTAAAAGAGTTAAAATTTTCCATTTCCTGGAAACCGACAATGAACAAACGAAAACCAAAGGAAGGCCCCCCAAATTTGGGGGTTAAAGGGATCATTATATGTCAGAATTCATGAGGCATAGCCAAACCAGCATTTAGAAGGAGAATTATAGTTTTAAATACATTTATCAGAAAAGAAGAACATTTGAAGACAAATAAATGAAATATTTGGTTACAATAATTTGAAGAAAACAACAGAGCAAACTCTACTAGTGGGGGACAGAAATTACAGTATAATTCACGCTCTGACTTATATGTACACTGAGGGAACCCACTGGAGAGGCAGCTACCTTGGAAAGATGACATTTGAGCTGAGTTTGATGGACTATAAGGGATTAGATAAGGATATGGGAAGAAAATGATGGGAAAAACAAAGAGCAAGTGCACCCAGGTGAGAAAGTCAGTTGGTTTTGCCCAGCTGCAGTAAGCGCTCCTATGAAGGAGTGGTCGGAGAGAAGGTGGGGTCATGTCAGACCATGAAAACTTTGTTGTGAAATCGATAGGGAAGCCTAGCACATTTTTTTTTTTTTAGATAAGGGGATGATAATAATCAGTATAGGGAAGTGGTTAAGCATATGAGTTCTATAATGTATAGACTTATGCAAGCATTATTTTTTTTTAAAGATTTTATTTATTTATTTGACAGAGAGAGAGCGAGAGCAGGAACACAAGCAGGGGGAGTGGGAGAGGGAGAAGCAGGCTTCCCGCTGAGCAGGGAGCCTGATGTGGGGCTCAATCCCAGGACCCTGGGATCATGACCTGAGCTGAAGGCAGACGCTCAATGACTGAGCCACCCAGGCGCCTGACTTATGCATTATATTGTACTCCTGAAAAGAATGTAACATTGTGTGTCAACTATACTTCAATAAAAAAAAAAAAAAAGTATGAGCTCTAGGGTCAGCTGACCAAATGGATGGTGATGGGGAATTCACCAAGGCGGGGCTTTCCGAAGGAAGCACAAATTCAGGATGAAGGCACATGGGTTGGTGAATTTTGGATACGTTGGTTTGAGATGCCCAAGGACTGCACTGTGGAGGAGTTCATGAGAGTCAGAAAACAGAATCAGAAGTTCAGAGAGAGGCCAGGTCTGGAGATGGAGATCTGGGTCTTATCCCTATGTGAGAGCCAACGAGATCAGTCAGGAAGAGAAATGAACAGTGAGAGGAGATTAGGGCTGGACACCAAACTCGAGGCACCCTGCCAGCTAAGTGTCCGCGAAAGATGTTGTTGCCTGGGAGCTGGGGAAAGCCAGGAGACATGAGGCTCACAGAAGAAGCCAAGGAGGGCAGTCTCAAGAAGCAGGAAGCTGCCATGGAGAGGTCAGATAAAATGAGGGCATGGACGTCCCACTGGGTGCCATGTGAAGGTCATGACATCTGTGGAAAGAAAGGTTCTGTGAAGTGGTGGGCTGGAAACGGATGGCAGAAAGCCTAGTGTGTGCTATAAGGATTGCTACCCCAGCTTTCTTTTGATGTCCATTAGCATGCTAAATGGTTTTCCACCCCCTCACTTTCAATCTGGAGGTGTCTTTGGGTCTAAAAGGAGTCTCTTGTAGACAGCATATCTATGGGTCTTGTTTTTTTATCCAATATGATACCCTGTGTCTTTTGATTGGGGCATTTAGCCCATATATGTTAAAAAAAAAAAAAGAAGATAGTGGGAAGGGAAAAATGAAGGGAGGGAAATCGGAGGGGGAGACAAACCATGAGAGACTATGAACTCTGAGAAACAAACTGAGGGTTCTAGAGGGTAGGGGTTGGTGGGGGGATGGGATAGCCTGGTGATGGGTATTAAAGAGGGCACATTTTGAATGGAGCACTGGGTGTTATATGCAAACAATGAATCATGAAACACTACATCAAAAACTAATGATGTAATGTATGGTGATTAACATAACATAATAAAATAAAATTAAAAAAAAAAAAGCTTAGTGTGAATGGCAGTCCAAGGAGGAGTGAAGAGTCAGGTTGTATTTATAAAATTTGCCAGAATCATAGGTTCAAGTCAAATCCATCATTCTGATAATTAAAGTAATGGATCAGAAAGTTGTGATATAATTCTCATGGAGGATGAATAAGCATCCACGGCTGTTATTTACTGTGCATTCAGATTGCCACACGCTTATTGAACACTACATCTGAAACTGATGATGTCCTGCATGTTGTCTACCTGCCCACATTGTCTGGTATAAGGAAATATGTCCCTTTGACAAATGCAGGAGGTGAAGTGCGGGGGCTCTAAGTGACCTGCTCAAGGTCACACAACCACGCGTGGTGGAGCTGCAAGTTGCACTCACCTCTGACCCAGCCCAGAGTCCACGAGCATCCCTCCGAACCTCAGCTCCAATCTCAGAACATCCCCCCATTTTTAACTGTCTGAAAACAAACAGCAACTAGTGACATAGTAATCATGTTTTGCAATAAGAATGCTGAAGGTTCACATAATTGCCGAGGAAGGCAGTCACTTGTTTTCACAGTGCAACCTGGGGACCTCAGAAATGTTAAAGGCATTAAAAAATAATAATAACTGTGCTTTCTTGTGTGGAGAGCAAACAGTGGAAAATGACCTGTCTTTCCAACCTGAGCCTGGCTTTCAGGGAACAAGGAAACTTTGTGTATCTTTCAGTCCCAGAATAGGGGGGCCTTGTCCCTGAGTAAAATAGCAAGTTTCATCTTAACCTTCAAGAATGATGTCTTTTCATGTCTTCATTGGGTACCTGAAGGCCTGCCAAAACTCTCGAGTGAGAAACCAAACCCAACTCACTCTGGCCAGTCTGCACCGTTCCCAGCCAAAGATGAGGCCCCTTCAGCAGGGTGAGGACACCCCTGTCCTTGGGACTCCATTTGTATATTATTCTTTATATCACATGCACATTATATATAGCTTTTCGTGTGTGAGGAACATCTCATGATACGATTCAAAATGCACTGCTTAATGTGTAAACAAAGTAAGACTCATATTTTCAAAAGAGAAAGAAAAATTTTTGAATAGAGGAATGGTTAAATAAAACAGAGTAATACATTGTATGGAATACTGTACAATGAAAAGGGCAGACTTGATCTGTTTGAATCAATTTGGGGGAAGCTCAAAAATACAGTATTGCCTGAAAAAAGCACACTGCAAACTGACATCCTCAGCATGATATTTATCCAAATGTAAAAAAATCAAAAGATCTATAGATTTTTCTATGGCTATCGTCCATCTAGTAAAAGTACATATTAAGGATAGATACCAATCCTAGAACTGTGGGTATTTCAGTGTCTGGGAGGTGGTGGCAGTGCTGGAGGAATTGGGGTTGGTGACAGATGAGGGGGACCTCTGCTTGATCCATAGCAGCTGTTCGAAAGTGTGGTCTGAGGATACGGAAAAGTCCCCATGACTCTTCCAGGGATCCTCAGAATCAAAGCTGTTTTCGTAATAACATGAAGATGTTCTTTGTCTTTTTCATGGTATTGACATTTACACTGATGGTGTAAACCAATGGCGCACAGAGCTGCTGGGTCTTTAGTGCAGGGGCCCCAAACCTTAGGAGCGGCTCTTGCATCCTGTCCCGCCACCTGCCTGAAGTGAAAAAGATAACCTGCCAGGTTCACTTAGGAGTGACCTTAAGGAAATAGTAAAAATGATAAATTGTATTAAGTCTTGGCCCTTGTGTACACATTTTTTTGGGAAGATTTATTTATTTTAGAGAGAGAGAGAGTGCATGTGAATGAGCAGGGGGAGGGATAGACAGAATCCTCAAGCAGATTCCCCGTCCAGCACGGAGCCCGACTCAGGCTCCATCCCAGGACCCTGGGATCGCAACCTGAGCAGAAATCCAGAGTTGGTCGCTCAACCAATGGAGCCACCCAGGCGCCCCTCCTTGCATACACATTTTAAAAATATATCTTGAGTAGGGGGCGCCTGGCTGACTCAGTTGGTGGAGCATGTGACTCTTGATCTTGGGGTTGTGAGTTCGAGCCCCACATTGGGTGTAGAGATTGCTTAAAAATAAAAAATCTTCAAAAAAAAAAAATCCTGAATAATGAAGTATGAATAAAGTACCTTTGTTGCATTCTGAGGTACAATGATTGTCTTTATTAAAAGCACTTGTGTAAAAAAAAATTCACTTGTATGTTTGAGTCGAGAGCTCAATTAATCCCCCCTCTTTTTTATTTTTTATGGAACACCATTTTTACTTGAAAGAATGACTCGCAGACAAACTGCGGTTATTCAGACGAGGGTGTCTGGGGGATATTTTCCTGGAAATTAACAAAATGAGCCTGTTTCTTCAAGGAAAACAACTGATGGTATTTGTTACCAATGATAAAAATACAAAATTTCAACCAAAAATTAGAATTTTGGGAAACTTGTTTCTGCAACCATGAGCTTGGCAGCTTCTCAGTTCTTAAAGAATTTTCCAGTGAGACTTGTGGTAATACTAACACATGGGATTTTTTGATATTGTATAATACAATGAGCCAACATTTGGAAGATCTGCATAAGCTAGTGAACCAATATTTCCAAAAGACTGATGTGTTTCATTGAAATTATTTTATTCTCTGCTTTTCTGCATCTTCAACTCTAAAAGTTATTTGCTGCAAGGTGCTTCTTTCTTGTAAGAAGCCTAGATCATTAGAGATAAAGTTATTTTGGGATGGGGCAACAATTCACAGCATGCACAGCTCCAAGGAACTTTTACTTGCCTTTTTCTTCCAAATCTTATACTACATATTCCTTCCCCCCCCCCACTTCCCTTCTTTTCCATTTCCTGCTTCTTTCCTGAGTCCCCAAGCCAAAATGACAGGTGCATCTGAGGGTTGTTGCTGTGACTCGTGCCTGTTCATTCACGCATGTACACGCATGTATGTGGGGAATGTGGCAGGTGGGGGGTATCAGAGAATGGTGTTTTGAGTTTTCCCCATATGTTGGCATTAATACCACTTTCCTCTATTCTACTATTAAGAGAGAACTGGGGCAGCCTAGGTGGCTCAGTTGGTCAAGTGTCTGCTTTCTGCTCAGGTCAAGATCCTGGGGTCCTGGGATTGAGCCCAGCATCTGGTTTCATGCTCAGTGGGGAGTCTGCTTCCCCCTCTGCCCCTCCCCCTGCTCATGCTCTCTCTCACTCTCTCCCTCAAATAAATAAATAAAATCTTAAAAAAAAAGAAGAGAGAGAGAACCTTGGAGGTCAGAGAGAAGAAATTTGAGCATGGAGAGACTTTGTCCCAAATGGCTTAGGCAGACATTTTAAAATAAGAAAGAAAGGAGGCAGGCACCTGGGTGGCTCAGTTGGTTAAGCGACTGCCTTCGGCTCAGGTCATGATCCTGGAGTCCCGGGATCGAGTCCCGCATCGGGCTCTCTGCTCGGCAGGGAGTCTGCTTCTCCCTCTGACCCTCCTCCCTCTCATGCTCTCTGTCTCTCATTCTCTCTCTCTCTCAAATAAATAAATAAATAAAATCTTTAAAAAAAAAAAGAAAGAAAGGAGGCAAATATAATGAAATATATTATATTATATATAGAAATATAATGCCAAGGCTATTATTTCTCAAGGAGTGGGCCAGTGTCAAAGTCATGGGAGAACATAAATTTTTCCTACAGCCAGACTGGGAGTCCTTGGAAGGGTAATGAATTCTTGAGGTTCCAAGTCATGTTAGCCTTCTAGTATTATAGGAGAAAACTGGTCACAGCATGGTAGGTGGGGAGCAATTAAAGCACCCACTATTTCCTGCCTCCTCCCAAGTCAGAACTAAAGCCCACATGCTCTCCTCCCCACAAGGGGAGTCAGCAGAGGGGTGAACTTGAGTTCATCACTGTGAGCCTATCATGGGTGGTGTTTGGCTCAAGCAAGACAAAAATCAACCTCCTTAGCCTTGGACCCATGTCTGATGCAGCATCTTCAGCTGCTTCTCAGGGACCTGTGGGGTTGTCCTTGTGGGTGTTAATAACTGCAACACGAATTATCTATTGAACACTCACTGTGTACCCGAAATGCTTATTTTATTAATCTTACAATAATCCTGTAAGGTTATCATCCCATGGCAGGGACTGGCTGGCTTCCCCTTGTGGGTACACTGCAAAACTCTATTTCGCAGACTGCTTTGCAGTTAAGTATGGTGATACGGTTGAGTTTTGATCAAAGGCTTGTTAGTGAAGGTGTCGTGTGTTACTTCCAGGCCGGGCCTACGCTCTCCTCCCATAACTCTGACCTTCCGTGTTCTTTTCTCCTCCTCTATCATGTGAAGACAAGCACGGTGATGTTGGAACTATAAGCCAGAAGGAATCTGACTTTTGAATCACATCTTGGAGGACAACCACTGCTCAGTGACAGCCCTTTGGAACTTCAAGCAAGCAACAAATAAATCTGTACCGTGTTAAGCCAGTGAGATTTTTGGAGTTTACATATTATAGCAGCTTGTGGTACTCACATGAATACTCATCCCCATTTTAGAGATGAAAAAACTGAGCCTCATAACATTTTCTTTGTCCAAGGTCTCACAAATAACCAACAGATCTACATAAGCTTAAATTATGTGTGTGTGTGTGTGTGTATTATAGTTCCACCAGTGTTTATGGGCTCTATGGTCCCCAAGGTCCCCCTCAGTCTCCAGCAGGAATGAGAAATGCGAGTTTCAGTGACCTGACTGTACCCTCGTCAAGAGATGGAGGGCTGCACAGGTACTTCTGCTTCTGGGCATGGCTGAGCAAGAAGCAGTGACCCCAAAAGTGACCGAAACTTGATCCCCCTTGTAGCTGCTGCTGTGTGGCTGCCTGACAAGATCCCACCCCTTATCCGAGAGGTAGGGGCCCTGGCCGAGAATGACACCACCAGCCTGCAGAAGCATGTAACTGTAAAATGTCAGCCTTTCCCAGGGATATCAGTTTCAGGAGGCTGGCAGGATGTGGCAGGGAAACAATCTCAGGCTGGCTTACCTGGCCCCACTCTCACCCCGCTATGTGGAATTTCCACTGCGGCCGGGCACAAAACAAGCCCCCCCCACTCCCCCCCCAACTCCCCCCCTACCCCATCCCCTCCCCCCGCCCAAAGCTCCACTTCTTAGCCAGATTACCGAGGCTGGCCTGCCTTTTTACTCATACCTGCGTCAGCGTGGAACCGCGTGTTTGTGACGAGAGAGGTGACTGGATGTGGATCACATAGCTTGCTAGTGGCATATTTGAGCCCCTCCATATGCTCAGCACTCTCTCATTGTTGCAGGATGGAGTTCCCAAGGCAACACATGCTGAGACTCTGAGGCTTTCAGGCAAGACATTTATGGGATAGTCCCTTGGGAACACACCTGTAAGGGAGCGAAAGAGGCAGCACTGGGCAGAAGGAGAAGTTGAACTGTGATTTAGTTGCAACAGAGACCCCAGCTGATCCCACAGGGAGCATTGAAATTGAGGTGGCCCTTTGGAGATGTTCCAAATTGAGGCAAGAGGGCTAGGGCTGAGGCTTCGTATCCCCACTTGGACCGAGAGGCAAGTGGGCTACTCTTGGTGGGGCTGGTGGTGGTGGGGAGAGGTCATATTCTTGGGTGAGGCAGCTCCCTTTGGCATGGGGCAGTTTCCTGGGAGAAGCTGTGCTATGAGCTGGGGGAATGAGTGCGCCAGTTCTAGATCCTGGAGGGGGTCTGGACAGAAGACCACAGTATTTGCTGTATTCATTTATACACACAGAGATGCTGAGATTTAGGATGATGGAAATTGGAGCTTAGGGAAATTGTCACTTAGGTCACATAGCCACTAAGTGAACTAGAAAAATTTACATCTCTGGGCTCAGACTTTTAGCTTGACGTCTCAAAGTGGTTGGGAAGCACAGAAGAGAGGGCAGAACAACGTTGATCTTGAGACTGATGGACTTCCCAGTTTAGGAAAGTGGCCCGAGTGGAATGCCTGGCCAGGACTGAGGTGACTCCTGAAGTATACACTAGAACAGGAGAGAAAAATTGGTGGGGCCAGGGGCACGGAATGAAAGGACTTGGTAGTGAGGGCGAAGAATGGGACGGGAAAGCTTGCTGCTGAATTCCAGAAAGCCTGGTATCCCAGGAGGAGCTGAGGAAGCCCTGTAACTGCTGAGAAATTCATTTCCCTGCCATCAGGGCCTTGGGAGAAGCAGTGGGTGAGGTAGAGAGGAGGGGCCATCCTAAAAGTTCCTGAAGGACACGTCCTTCCAACCAGCAGACCCAGGATTCCACCCCCGCCCCCCACCCCGCCTTCTTGGATCTAAATGCCTTAGATGATTGATGACATTTCAGCAGGTGGCCTAGCACCTGGGAGGCATATATTCTGCCAGGAAAAAATGTGAAAAACTTCAAAATGGGCAAAAAAGACTACTGGGTGTCTTGTCTAGCACACCCTTCCTGGTTATCTGTGTCTCTCATTGCCTTCGAGTTTTTTTGTAACTCTGTCATTTGTAGAAAACTGATAGTAATGCAAACGATTCTTGCCCATAGAAGTGCAAATGTATTTTGTCCAGTGGAGATGCAGTTGGTTTTTGCACTGTGGATATTGACTAGGTTTGCGTTTGTTTGTAAGTTCATTTCTGCCGTCCGGATTGCACCCCTCTGTGTGTTCTTTGAATGCTCCTTTGATCTGGTTGTAACACTTTACGGGTCTCATGTTCCTGATTAAATAAATCTTTGACACGTGCTCATTAAAAAAAAAGAACACAAAAGGGAAAACCCCTGCAGGTCCCCTTTCTCTCAGTTGAATTGCTCTAAAACTGGGGAAAGTTGTTACACCCTGCAGAGACTTCTACAGTCTGCAGGAAGGGGGCGGTGCTGAGGGGGTGGCAGGAACTCAGCATCCTCATGTCACTTAGAGAAGCTCCATTTTTTCCCCCCATAGGGGACATCCTCATGAGATTTCATTGGAACCCAAAGTGGCATGGGTTGAATCCTGTCCCTCTAAAAGATGTTGACGTCCCATCTCCCAGTACCTGTGAATGTACCTTCGTTGGAAATAGGGTTTTTGCAGGTGGTCAAGTTAGGATGAGTCATTAGGGTGGGCTTTCATCCAATATGACTGTACCCTATAAAAGGGAAATTTGGACACAGAGATAGACGTATACATATAGAGAGAATGCCATGTGAAAAAGGCAGAGATCAGGCTGCTGCATCTACAAGCCAAGGAATGTCAGAGATTGCCAGCAAACCACCGTGAGCTAGATGAGAGGCATTGAGAAGATCCTTCCTCACAGCCCTTAGAAGGATCCAACCCTGCCAACACCTTGCCCTTGGACTTCCAAGCCTTCAGAACTGTGAGGCAATAAATTTCTGTTGTTTAAGCCACCCCATTGTTGTACTTCGTTATGGCAGCCCTAGGAAGCCAATACACAAGGCTTGTAGAGCTGCATGCAATGTGAACCACCAGATTTTGGCTTGCTACCCCCTGTTTACCATGAGAAATGGAATTAGGACTGTAGAGTGTTATAGGACCTCAAGTACCTTAAATACAACCGCCATTCAAGTGGGGAGGCACTTCATCTTTTCGGTTGTAAAACTCTTCAGGAAAATATGAAATCCAAAATAGCATGCCCAGCTGCAGTCTGACATTGTCTAATTATAGCTCTCCTGTTTGTTGTAGGCAAAAGAAGAGACCCTCCCTGGGTCTTAACAAAAGGAGCAGATTGTTGCCTGAATGACACCCTGTTACTCTGTCCTCAATTTCCCAATCAGAACTGTCAGAGGTTGCACTTAATTAAGCTGTCTCCCCAGCCTCCTGGCATCTGACAGGTTCCCATAGTAATTACTGAGGTTTCCAAGAAGGGCTGGCTTTCCTGCATTTTTGCACACTCTCATGGCAGGCAGGGGTGGTTTGGACTGTGATGAGATCTTGGCTTTTCCCACAGCATATACTGGAATAAACACTTATTGGAACATCACTTGAGTGAAATGTTGGCTTATCCATTTTTTCAGCAAGAATATGAGTACTGAAGAGGACACACCCAGGGCTTGAAGCGGGAGTGACCTGTGTGCCTTGCAAGGAGTCTCTGGCTGATCTCTAGAATACTGGGGGCTGTGGGAGGAGGGTTGAGTGGTAATAAACCTGGGGAATCAGTCTTATGTTTCTCTTAGGCTGAAGAGTTGTTGGCTGGTCATTTCTCCTCTCTGCTTAATAATCCATGTGATGCCTATCAGAAGCCCATGCATTGCCTGCATTTCCTAGACTGGTTAAACATTTGACTGTGATGGAGATCTGCACTTGTTTTCCTGCAAGAGCTCAATTTAAATGCCCAAAGCTGGATGATGGGGAGGGCAACAGAGGTAAGGCAGGAATTGGGAATTATGATTCTCTTTTGCATTTTCCTTGCTTGCTGCAGAGCACTTGGCCTAAGGGGGTATAGCTTCCCTATGATGATTGTACCTCATTCCCTAGACTCCCTGTCTTTTCTCCTCCCATAGTCCTCTCTTTAGGTTTAGAGTTTTGAGGACCTAGCACACCCTCCCCATTGAGAAGAAAAACTACCTAGATTCCTCTTGTGTCCTGTAAGATCTGACACGTTGGCCTTCTGCCGGAGGTTGGTGGGGCTCCTTCTGGTGCCCCAGGATGTGTCTCATGTGAGTTCTTTGAACTATCAGTTCTTTTGCCACTTCTCATCTGTCCATGAACTTCTCTCCTGCCTTCAGAGGAGATCTCCTGATCCCTTTACCCTTGAGACTTCATAAAGGGGCTCCTCACCTTTGCTGTGGCTGTGGGTGCCCACAGTGTGATGCTGATATCCAAGGCAAGTCCCCTAAGGGTGTACCTGATGTCATCAATTCTGGCAAAGATTAGTGAGGAGGATTCCTCCCCGCTGTGTACCATACTCTTTTGTCTAATTTTTAATTCCTGCTAACACTACAAAGAAAATATGTGCTGGACTTGCTCAGCCCCAAGCTCACCCCAAGGCCAATGCCAACACACAGGGGATGGGCTGGTGACACATTCATGTTGGGGCCTGGAGCCTTGGCTGTGGAGTCCTGTGACCATAGGGATAAGAAGGGCCGAGATGACAGAGTGATTGTTTCATTGTAGACCTGTCTCCATCAGGTGTCTGCACTTCTCATCAAAAAAGAGATAATATACAAGGTATTTGCTTTTCCTGGTACAAAGTACAAACGATTCTCCAAGTCCTTCTGACCTGCAGACTTTGTAACTGCTTAGTAAATGCTTGTCCAAACATCTGCAGGGTCAAATATGTCTGGTCACTTGTGTTCTCAGTGAAAACTTTCACTGTGTTTCTCTTGTTAGAGAGAAACTTCTCCTGAAGAAGCTCCCAAGAACAGACAGGCCTATATCTAAGGGAATCTAGCAAAAGCAGTAATTTAGACTGGCAAAGCCAAAAATCACAGTTAATAATCTACCCAACAGGAGTTCATGCTTTGTTTTGGGAGCAAGAGAGCTACTCTGAACGAGATTTCCTCCTGTTTTAAAAATCATTTCTGACCCTTGACTTAGCTAATCCTTATTCAGTTACAAGGAAAGGTTACCCAAGAATGTGGAAGTTGTCCAGATCTGTAGGTTTCTCAGTCTTTGAGGAAATCCAGCCTGCATGAAATATGGGACTTGCTGTTCATTCACCTGGCCTTGCCCTTGGAACTCTCAAGAAGACCTCACTCAGAGGGGATGCTCAGAGTTCCTTATAATGGTACTGCTAATGCATAGCAGTCAAGGTCCTTTCAGAAGACAAATCACATCTTATTTTTCCCTTCCCTTCCCTTCCCTTCCCTTCCCTTCCCTTCCCTTCCCTTCCCTTCCCTTTGAACACCATGGGTGATGTTCATGGTCCAGGGCCTAGTCCTGGTGGGTGGAGTGTGGGGTTTCCCAGGAAGGGAAGATAGACATGGCTGGAGGCCTCAGGGTGTGCTTGTGGCTTAGGGTATGGATGGGAGTAAGTCCGAGTTTAGATAGAAGGGCAGGAAGAGAGTGGCCTGAGATGTGGAACAGACCCTTTCTCCAGGTCAGTGTGTAGCATTTCCTGGCCTCCATCTGATGCCCCAGGCAACCCTTCCTAGCTCAGGGCATGGTGTGTGGGGTCCATTCTATCTTCTCTTTTTTGCAAGAACGGGAGGCTTTGCTACTTGTCCCTGAGCCTCCCAGCCACTTGAGGTTCTCATCCTTCTGTGAACCACATGACTTTAGTGTTTGCCCCTGGGTCGAGCTGTGCATATCTCTCCTTCACTGCATCAGTGGATTTCCTTGCTTTCTAATTCATATATGTATTGAAAAAGTTCTTATTTTAAGAGACTTGTGTGTTTTATCTTGTATTTCTACATGCTTATAGCTGAGGTGGGGAGAAGGGGGAGATGCTTCTATGACAGGTCAGTGTTTCATGGTGACCCAGAGTGTCCAGGAGAGTTCTGCCAGCAGCCCCAGAGCCAGAGAATGGGAGAGATATGCAAAGGGAATGTTACAGTGTTTTACTGGGGACTAAGAATGTGGTCTTCTGCCTGCCACTGATAATGATTCGAATTGTTTTTAACTACCTTTGTTTATCAAACTATAGTTTATTTGATTACAATTCCATGCACCAAATGGAGTCACAAAGAACTCTAGTTATATTTGAGATAGGACTTTAGGTCTCAATGTTTGCCATATAGGAGATCTTCAATATGTATTTGTGGAAAAAAGGCATGCATGCACGAAGGTCAGAGTGTCAATTTGCTAGGACAAAAATCTTACAATTGGAGTCTCCCATTGGTAATAATTTGACAACTCTGATAACTTGAGGAGGTGCTGTGACATGGACCAGCAGCTCCAAATTAAGTTAATGATAAACAAAGGCATTCTTGACAGAGGGGGACGCCTGAGAAGTATGAACAGCAAAACTAGAAAGAAGGAGCTTGAAGAGAAAACATTTCTCCAAGAAAGTGATATATTGAAGGAAACTTAAAAAAAGGCATTGATGACCTTATGGTAGAAATTGCTTTATTGTCTCTCTGGAGAAAAATCAATGAGAACTTTAGAGTGAAAAGAGAGGAATCGTGGGTTTCTCACAGCACACTGTCTGCCGGGTATAATGACAGCTTTGCCTCGGGAGACTTTCACAGTGACAGGAGGAAGGTGGCTTCACTAGGCAGGTCGCAGGCCAGCCGGGGAGCACACCTGGTGGACAGAGCGGCAGGTTTTTCAGAACAGAAAGCTGACTTAGAAGAAATGTATGCTTAGGTGTTGTGGAGAAAGGAAAGTGGACCCAATTAAAGAGATCTTTGGTTCAAGAAGGGAGGAAGCTTGATAATCTCATTAAGTTGATGAGCACAAGTAGCAGGAAGACAGGTGCGAGAACAGAAGCTAAATCAATGGCAGTTACCAGTGCAATGAGATCAGAGAGGAAGCCCTGGACAATGGAGCACTCTTGGGAGGAAGGCAGGGACAGGAAGTTTGGGAGGAAGGGATCCCAGTGGGCATATGGGCATAAAGGAGAGGCGACCTGGTCACAGCATGGCCCCAGGCTGTTGACAAAGAAGAGAGAATCATTCCCAATCTGTTCTTCCATTCTCTCTCTCTCTCTCTCTCTCTCTCTCTCCCTCTCTCTCTCTCTCGTATGGTCTTCAAACTGGAAAGGGTAGAATGGTGTGAAAAGGGAACTGCAACCAAATATGGTTAAGGAAATAGTGGGAACTATATGCTCAGATGAAGCATGTTCTGGAGATCAAAGGGCTAGAGCTATATGAAGTTGTTGTCAGCAATCTTTGAGAAATTGTGGAAAATTTGGTGCTGTCCAGGAGATTGGAGGGGAGTTGTCTTAGTCAGGTTGGTCTGCTGTAACAGGATACCATAGACTGGGTGACTTATAAACAGAAACAATTTATTTCTCACAGTTCTGAAGAAGGAATCCAGGATTAAGGCGCTGGCAGATTTGATGTCTGATGAGGAACTGCTTCCTACTTCATAGATGGCCTTTCTTCTCCCTGGGTCCTTGAGTGGTGGAAGGGGCAAGGGCACTCTCTGGGGTCTCCTTTGTAAGGGCACTTTTCCCATTCATGAGGACTCCACCCTCATGACCCAAGCACCTCCCAAAGGCCCCACCTCCAAGCACCTTCCCACTGGGGAGTAGGTTTTAACAGAGAATTTGCGGGGACACAAACGTTCACTTAGAGTGTGAGTTAATATAATTTCAGCAAAGCCACCACTGGCCCATATGAAGCCTTTGTGTGATGTAGCAAAAGGCACCTCTTCCTCAACATACTTTGCTTCCATCTGTCGAAAAATTATCGTAATATAATTTTTAGAGAATAAGACATTTTGTGGCCTTCTGCCAGAACAATTTGGATAATACTCAATACTCAAATATACAATATCTACCAGGGTTATGGTCTCTCCGTATATGTGTCACTCTTAAGTAATATATCACCTGCACACCTTGCACAGAGTCTCTGATTTTCAGGACAGGAGAAAGGTGGATTGCAGAAATTGTAGAACAGGAACATGACACGATCCTTGGAAAAACTGAAGAGCATTCAGCTATCCTACTTGGGAACAGAAAGTAATGTGGTGGTCTGTAGAAGTTACCAGGAATTTTGATAAATGGAGACAAGTTAACTTGGAGAGAGGTTTCTAGGGCAGATGATGTGCTCTGCCCTCAGTTCTGCCTTATTTAGCAATTTCTAGTCGACACGTGCCTCATATTTTCAGATATGACATTAAAAGGAGTTAGGAATATAAAAATGCTGGGTAATAGAACTGGGGTGCCTGAAATGTTGACAGAACAAAATGATACACTAATCTGTTACAATTATATTTAATTGGCAGAACTTGTAGATGTCAACCCTTCAGCGTGAAAACAAAGATGTGGTGTCAGGGAAGTATGTGCAAAAAAGGATTTCTGTTGCCCAGAATCTCAACATAAATAACTGGTGAAAAGTGATCCCTATAAAAGTTTTGGGGGCCCAAAGCCACATCCGTGGAAGTAAAATTATTAGAATGATGGAGATTAGGGTCCTTTCCTGTATTTAAAATCTCAGACCATGATTTTACATGTCGTTTTGTGTTCTACACGTGAAGGTAGATATAACTAAACTGGAGTAAATTCAAATGTTTGTCTAGGAAAGTGAGAAAATTTGAAATTACAGGAGTCTCCCCCTTATCTGTGGTTTGGCTTTCAGCAGTTTCAGTGACCCTGTCGACCACCATAGGGAAGTAGATGCTCCTCCTTCTGACGAATCATCAGACGGTCAGTAGCAGCTGCGTGTCACATGATGTCACAACACCTACGTCATCCACCTCACTTGTCTCACCACGTGGGCATCTTATCATCTTGTATCGTCTGAGAAGGGTGAGTAAAGCAAAATAGGATATTTTGAGAGAGAGAGACCACACTCACGTAACTTTTACTACAGTATATTGTTACAATTGTTCTATTTTATTAGTTATTGTTGTTCATTTCTTGCTGTGCCTAATTTATACATTCAGCTTTATCACAGGTGTGTACCTATAGGAAGAAACATTAGCATATGTAGGGTGGAGTACCATGTGCGGTTTCAGGCATCCAACAGGGGTCTTGGAATGTATCCTCCACATGTAAGTGGGGATGACTGTATGTTGTTTGTGTAGTAGTCTGACGAATTGGAGGCATTAGCTTGTGTGACAGGAAAAGTTACAAAAGAAAAAAATTATTTGTAATTTATAATTTTCCCATTGAATGGTTGTGGTTGAACATTGTTTTGATTGCTGAAATCAAAGTCATCCTTGGGAAAATAACCTTTAGCTTTCTGGGATTCTAGGAGAAAGCTAGAGACTGATTAAAGGGCAGTCGGGGGAAGGATGTTTGGGAGAAGACTTGTGTTGGATGGGGATTAGTGGGGTGTGAGATCCTCCCTCCACCACATCAATAAAATCTGGTAAAGTTTATATCACTCATTCTTGATTATGGAAAATATTTGGGGCCACAGGCTGAGATGAAATGTCGAGTCCTGCTTCAAGGTGGGATAGGTCACCTTGGAAAAGAGAATTTTTTTGTAGGTAAAGCAATGGTTACAAAAGGCCATAAATTGGAAAAATTAGTAGCAGTTGCTCCCTTAAATCTTTTTTGATCTATAACAATCCCATACCGCCTCACCCCCACCCTGCACCTTTGTCATGCTATTCATTTGTGGAAGAAATATGATCCTTTCTCCTGCAGAAATTCCTATATTCTGGATTTGGCTAGTTGCTTCTTGTGTGTTGATATCCTAATGAGTTGGTATCCTAGCAACCTCCAAATGTGACCCTTGTGTATTATCATTATTTTTATTTTATTTATTTATTTTTAAGATTTTATGTATGTATGTATGTGCAGAAGAATGAAACTGGACCATTTCCTTACACCACACACAAAGTAGACTCCAAATGGTTGAAAGACCTCAATGTGAGACAGGAGTCCATCAAAATCCTAAAGGACAACACAGGCAGCAACCTCTTTGACCTCAGCCGAAGCAACTTCTTCCTAGAAACATCGCCAAAGGCAAGGGAAGCAAGGGCAAGAATGAACTATTGGGACTTCATCAAGATAAAAAGCTTTTGCAAAGCAAAGGAAACAGTCAACAAAACCAAGAGACAACTGACAGAATGGGAGAAGATATTTGCAAATGACATATCAGATAAAGGGCTAGTATCCAAAATCTATAAAGAACTCATCAAACTCAACACCCAAAGAACAAAGAATCCAATCAAGAAATGGGCAGAAGACATGAACAGACATTTTTTCCAAAGAAGACATCCAAATGGCCAACAGACACATGAAAAAGTGCTCAATATCGCTCGGCATCAGGGAAATCCAAATCAAAACCTCAATGAGATACCACCTCACACCAGTCAGAATGGCTAAAATTAATAAGTCAGGAAACGACAGATGTTGACGGGGATGCGGAGAAAGGGGAACCCTCCTACACTGTTGGTGGGAATGCAAGCTGGTGCAGCCACTCTGGAAAACTGTATGGAGGTTCCTCAAAAAGTTGAAAATAGAGCTACCATATGATCCAGCAATTGCACTACTGGGTATTTACCCCAAAGATACAAAAGTAGGGATCCGAAAGGGTACGTGCACCCCAATGTTTATAGCAGCAATGTCCACAATAGCCAAACTGTGGAAAGAGCCAAGATGTCCATCGACAGATGAATGGATAAAGAAGAGGTGGTATATATACACAATGGAATATTATGCAGCCATCAAAAGGAATGAGGTCTTGCCATTTGCAACGACGTGGATGGAACTGGAGGGTATTATGTTGAGCGAAATAAGTCAAAAAGAGAAAGACATGTATCATATGACCTCACTGATATGAGGAATTCTTAATCGCAGGAAACAAACAGGGTTGCTGGAGTGGGGGGTGGGGTGGGAGGGATGGGGTGACTGGGTGATAGACACTGGGGAGGGTATGTGCTCTGGTAAGCGCTGTGAAGTGTGCAAGACTGTTGAATCTCAGATCTGTACCTCTGAAACAAATAATGCAATATATGTTAAGAAAAAAAAAAGAAGAAGGTAGCAGGAGGGGAAGAATGAAGCAGGGGAAATCAGAGGGGTAGATGAACCATGAGAGATGATGGACTCTGAAAAACAAACTGAGGGTTCTAGAGGGGAGGGGGGTGGGAGGATGGGTTAGCCTGGTGGTGGGTATTGAGGAGGGCACATTCTGCATGGAGCACTGGGTGTTATGCACAAACAATGAATCATGGAACCCTACATCTAAAACTAATGATATAATGTATGGGGATTAACATAAGAATAAAAAAAAGATTTTATGTATGTATGTATGTATGTATTTATTTATTGAGCGTGAGCAGGGGGAGGGGCAGAGGGAGAAGGAGAGAGAATCTCAAGCAGACTCTGTGCTGAGTGTGGAGCCCAACATGGGGCTGGATCTCACGACCCTGAGATCACGACCTGAGCTGAAACCAAGAGTTGGACACTTAACTGACTGAGCCACCCGGGTGCCCCTATTATCATTATTTTTAAATGATCACATAACCCGGGCAGCACCCTCAGATGGTTTACTTGTTCCTTTCATTCTTGACAGACGTTCCCTGGAGAGGCTCAATCTTTGCTCCCCAGGTTTCCACTGTTCATTCCTTCCTAAAGCAGTTCCAGGTGGGATAGTTGATGGTGGTAGCTGTCTGTCGGGGTGGCTAAGTAGACTGGCATTGGGCTCTGGTAGATCGAGGTCCAAATCCTGGCTCTACCACTTAGCAGGTGCGTGATCTTAGCCACATCACCAGACGTCTCCGAGCCTCAGTTTCTCCTCTGTAAAAACATGAGAAAATAATATTCCCTCTGAGTCTTGTTGTGTTAAATGAGATAATGTATGTAAGGCACTTATCACAAGGCCTGGAAGGTAGTTTGGGTTAGAAAAATGGGAACTGTTACGAGAAGCAAGAAGCCTCTCAAAACAGACTTTCACCTCATTGATCCATCCAGACACATAGGAGTCCCTGCCGAACGTCAGTCCTCCCTCCCCGCCCGCCCCATGGTGATGGGGCTTGCTCAGTCCTGCAGCAGAATTCACTTGTAGCTTTCTTCATCAGCAGATCAGGCAGCTGGCTCCTCAAACCTGTCCTGAAGAGAACTCCCCTCCCTTACTGTGCTCATCAATATTTGAGCACAATACTGTGCTCAGTATTTCTTAATATTGAAGTTATTTATCATATACTTATCTTTCTTTAAGTGTGTACATTTCACGGGACTTTGTGCCTGACAATAAAAAAATATTTCTCACAGTTGTGGCACATTTGCCTTTCCCGATTCACTCTCCATCCTTTACCCTGCTCTGTGTTGGGACGCTGATTCCCTGCACTACAGTAGAGGGCTGTTTTGCCCCTTGGCTTTTGGTTTGGCCAAAGGGAGGCACAGGTTGGGGACCTGATTTTATTCCTGCCACTTCCTCTCGGCCGGGTCACCGTGGCTTGGCTGTCTCCCCCTGATGCAGCTACATATGTAGCTCTCCCCATATGCTCTCTCTGGTTTCTGGTGTGCACTCATTCTCCATCAGGCCTGGGGAGGGTAACAGCTCCCCGGCCTTTCCAGCCACCAGGCAGTGCACCATCTGCCATTGCTTTTCTTAAATCCTCTCCTCAGCTTTGTAAATAGTACCTTTTTGGGGAGGTAAATAGTACCTTGATTAAACGCTCCTTGAGTGTCCCAAGGTAAGTGTACCACCTGTGTCCTGCTAAGAGGTAGGACAGGTGTTGAAGTGGTAAAAGATCAACAACAGTCTAAAATAATCACAAATTATAGAGGGTTAGTTTACCCAATTATGATGTAGCTATGGGAGAAAATAATAGGTAGCATCTGAATTCGAGTTTTTGAAAAAGTACTTAATGACAAATTAAAATGTTCCAGTATTCTCTTCAGGACCCAATTTAATTTTAACTAATTAATTAATTAATTTTCAAGTTAAATTATTTTATTTTACTTTTTAAATTTTTTATTATTATGTTCAATTAGCCGGCATATAGTACCTCATTAGTTTTTGATGTAGTGTTTAACGATTTGTTAGTTGCATATAACACCCAGTGGCCAATATTATAAAAGAAAAGTGTGTCTAAATGTGTGAGCCTGTAGAAAAAGACTTCTATATAGGATTGTGGTTGATTTTAACTTAATTCATGATTTTATGTTCCCAAATTAAAAAATAAAAAGGTGGAATTTGTAAGAATAAAACCAAGACATTGCATTACTTTTATATTATTGGAAGGATTTTCCTACTTAATATTATGAATGCCAATTATAGCATTCTATAAGAGTTACTTTGGGCAGATGATATTTTCTATTTGTATATTGTTATGATGTCTATAATTTGCTTTAAATTACTTCAGCATGGATGTGTGTGTCTGAGAGAGAGAGAGAGAGAGAGAATGAATCTGAGCTACTTTCTAAGGGCTGTCAGTTGCCCTTGACAACAATTCACACTCCAGGGGTGGTCAGCTAGCATTTAATCTGAAAGTCCACACCCCAAAGGCAGCTGGTATAGTATTTAAGCTGCTATATTTCAATCACCACCAGAGACTTTATTAGTTAACATAATGAATGTCAGAAATGGGTTTTCATGAATGAACTTTATGTCTTGCTAATCTGCATAACAGATGTTGGAAATAAGCTTTTCTTAGTAAAATTAAATGTTCTCCAGATATGGAGATTGGCTCTATTTTAGAGACATTGGCCACCCTAGCAAGTCCTATAGCCTGTTACTTTGGGGATGGCCCTCAAGGTTTGGTCCCTAAGTGGTCCTGTGTTGAGCCAGAGTGGGATGATTCTGGGAGCTTTCTGTGGACAATATGGACAGCAGAATCCTGCCTCTGGAATATTGTGGTATCTGCCTCTGGTTAATGTTCCTTGCAAGGTGGGGTCAGAGCACCTATAAACCACATGGGGTTGTATGATGTTTTTATGCCTACTACTAATAAAAGTTTGTTTAATCAATATCTGTACATGTGGCAGAATTTAGTCTGAGACCTGCTTTCATAAAAACCTGGTAGCAAGGTTATGGGGGAATAGTTCATCCCTACACCCAGAACTTTTTGATTTGGGCAAGACAATGAATTTGAGAGTGTTGGGTGACCAATACAGCCTAAGTTCATTTATAGCATAGAACATTTGGACTCTTAGGGCACAGATATTCTCTACCAAGGTTTTTTGGAAAACTATAATTGCAAAAGAGCTACTTGAGGATGGAATCAGGATGGAAGGCACTCTTTGACCGGTGGAAAATAAGATAGCAAAAGGGTATGCAGCAGAACGAGATGTTCACTAAAGGCCATAAAGTTTGCCTGTTGTTGTCCATTGTACCCTGTGCCTTTATAACATTCCCGGCACTCACCTGCTCCTAAGACTAGGATGTTGCAGGTAGAGTAGAGATCAGAACCCCACTTGGGCAAGAGCTTCCCAGAAGGTGGTCCTGCCTGGAGGAGAACGGCGGGCCCTCCCAGGTCAGAGGAGGAGAGTGGTTATGAAAATAATTTCAGGGTTGAAAGGGAAATAGGGACCCCTCCCAAATATTCTTGGGTATTTCCAAGAAACAGCACATAGATATAAGTCATCCAAGGCCTTGATGCCTCCTGAGATTAAGAAATAAAGCTCAGTAATTGTGGGCACATCAGATGTGTTTGCATACTGAGTTTGCTTAGGATTTCTGAGTCATCTACAGTGTCTACCCTTGTAACAGGCATCAGTGATGAAGTCATGTATAATCAATATTTTTATTTACTAAAATTCTGCCTTTGTCCTAGAACTATTGAGGCAGCTGAATAATATCGCCTATATAATAAAACGAGGATAATTCATGCAGCATTTGATGATACATTTTATGGGCTAGCCTAATCTGATATAAAGCTTTTAGATGCAGTTTTGTTCTCAAAGGCATCAGGTGACCAGCTGATTGAAGAAGCAGGGCTTTACCTTTTCTCTAAACTTTTCTGTTGACTTGTCTTTCCCTATCCTGGATGAAACTTTGGGCAGCTCTCCCAGCTTTTCCATAATCCTCAGGTGTTAACATATTGTCTAATTTTCCAGGCATTAGTTAAGTCCAGTCCTGTTGAATAGCAAACTTCAATCTTTCATCCATTTTAAAGCCTCTCGTCCCCCACAATGTGGACCTCTGTCAGGCAGGAAACTAGCAGTGGGGGGAATGGGAGGGTGGTTGGATTCTTTACTATTCCTCACCGTTGTATTCTTTGTCCTCTTCTCTGTTGCTCTGGCTTTTCCATGGTTAGGGCCAGAAAGGCAGAGAGTGAAGAGGCAGAAAGTGCCTGCCTTGACTTCTCTAGTTGTAATCCACATCGGTGCCCTCTGGGCAGGGCCTGCAGACAGATGCCAGTCTCTCTACAGGCTCCTTCCTGGAGGGGACCCTCCTATTCCTTGACATGGCACTCTCCTTGGACAGTCCCTGACTCTCAGTGGCTCCCTCCACACCCTTTCTGGGAGGACTGTCCCTCCAGATGACTTGTCCTTTGTCCCTCTAGATGACTGAGCCTTCTTTCCTTCTGAGGGATCCAGATCTGACATGTGGGATGCACATATGCATCTCTGGCCCCTCCACAATCTTCAAGTGCAGGCCAATTTCAGTGCAACCCTCTTTATCACCAGAGGTCCCTCTAGCCAGCTGGCCTTTCATATGTTGATAATGTCAGATGTGGGACAGCGCCAGACTCCAGGACTCCAGGCTCTAGCTCGGGGCTCTATCACTAGGGTATACCTATCAAGTTCTCGGAGACCTGAAAGTCGCCTCCGGTCAGTAGCCTTATGTGGCTGAAGGTGAAAACAACTTCCCACTTCCTTCCTATTTCCCAGTGGGAAGCAAGGAGAAATGCCACAGCACACCAAGTCTGTTTCTAAAAAAAACTGCCCACTTCCCAATGTCTGTGACAAATCCTCATGCCTGTCCCAGTGTGAAGAGTGAAGGACCAAACACCCTCCCTCACATATCCTAGCACATCCTATGAGAGTGATGTGTCCTAGCATCCTCAGCTGAAACCTTAGTCTTGTCCTATTGTCCTCAGCTGAAACTTCGATGAGAAGAGAAGTCCTACATAACGCCCTATAACTCGAACTGCACGCACCCAGAGGCGGTTCCGTGCAAAACGAAACATTCCAGAGGAGCCACAATAATCAAGATTCTACTGCAGTAGGAGTGGGTGGGTAATGCCTGCTCTCAAAATCTATCAGGCCAACATCGTCACATTCCCTGTGTTTCACTGTAAAGAATTTAGGAACTTAAACACATCAAATACTCAGGTTACTTATCTTTTGGGAAGTCTCTGCGGAGCTACCCCAGTCATCTCAGACTCTCTCTCTCTCTCTCTCTCTCAGACCCATATCAGGCAGGACAGGCAGTTCACTGAATAGTGTTTATAAGACTATGACCTAATTCCATGGCTTTCATGGAAGGTCAATATAAGAACAACCACACACAATTTCCTCTTAGCCATACTAGAAATATCAGGAAAAAAGCAAGTCTAATGGAGAAATAACCCACTACCTTTAATCTTTCTGTAAAGCATCAAAAACCTGGAGATTCCAGAGGAAAAAACTGCACAGTGCAGAAACATCAACATGGCCTTCCAACTCCTGTGACAATGAGAGAACATGTCACCGGGAGACGTTGCAGGTGATTGCTCTGCTTCATTTGGGGACAAATCCTATTGCAAATAGATAGCAGAACAAACTTTCTAGAAGTTGTAATAATTGCACCTGGGCCAGAATGGAAGAAGAAGCAATTGGGAATAGAGAGTTTAAATGCCAAGAACAAGAAGAATGATGTTAGCAGCTGTAGAAAGTAGCCTCTGACCAAAGCATTCTCCCTGCCTCCCTTCCCCAGCCACCCTCAAAATCTTCATAGCCTACTGCAAGGTTTGTCACCCTTTATTCATTATGACCCAGTAAGGAACTTTTTCAGACATTTTTTCCCTACTCTCCTCCTCCCATGAAAATTTAATATCACATATGTGTTTATGTACTTACTGTATATTGATCTGTGTTTTATACATGAAAAGAGTAAGATATTTTCACCCCCTATATTAATTTCCTCGGATTGCCATAACAAACTATCATAAACTTGGTGACTTCAAACAACACAAATTTATTCTCTTATGGATCTGGAGGCTCAAAGTCCAAAATCAAAGTGTTGGCAGGGCAGTGCTCCTCCTGAAGGTTCTAGGGGAGAATCCTTCCCTACTCGTGGCCCCAACCATTCCTTGGCCTGTGGCTGCATAACTGCGGTGATAGTCTTCACAGGGCCTTCTCCTCTCTGTTTCTGTCTGTCCTTTTCTACCTCGTACAAGGACACTCTCATTGCAGAGTGATCCCATCCAGCATGACCTCATGCCTTCCCTGAATTATATCTGCAAAGACCCTATTTCCAGGCAAGGACGTGTTCCAAGGTTCCAGGTGGACATGAATTTTGGGGACACTATTTGACCCAATATGGGTTTGCCCCTCTAGGGATGCTATCATCCTTACTGAGAATGCATAGACTAGAGAATAAATGATATTCAAAGCACTCTAGAACCTAAATGCAGCTTACCTGGAGAAGTGTCAACTCTCTGAAAAGCTTCTCTTACAAATCCTCTGTTGGAGACTTTCTCGTAGCTTCCTGCTGAGGGACATCATGCTCCCTGAAGGAGCGTCAGAGCACTATCAGTCCATCCGCCTTCCCGCACTCCACACCCAGTGTCAAAAGCATTCTTTAGCACCTCTCATCCTCCACCGCAGCCTGGGTAAAGTGGAGAGAGTAAGAGTATCTAAAGCTACAGTTAATTTTGGCAATAATGGAGATCATGCAGGGAGGGGCATTAGCTCAGTATCTGCGATAGAACACGTGTTCAATAAATTATTAGTCCTTGTTTTTACTGTTACTCTCTTCCCCTCACTGTGTCTTCCCTGAGAGATGGTCCTCCCTGTTCTTCCCCTGTGTTTCATGATCTTATTCCTCTTTCTAGCCATGAGTTTTGAGGCTTCCCTTTTGACTCTCTCTCTCATGATCCCCATTTAGTGAGGGCTGATCTGACCTTTACAAGCTTCAGCTTTACTTCCCACCAGGAAATCATGAAAATGCCTGTCCTTGGCCCACAGAGCTTGCCTTGATATAAGCAGGGAGCCATGCGCGAGGGAGGGCCAGCACATCGAGGTGGGGAGCCGGCCATGTCATGAAAAAACTGGGTGCATTGTCCTGTTGCATTCCCTTGAGAGGCCTTCTGTGTGACTGCTCTTCTGGAAAGGTAAGAAACCCATACATTACATTTTCTGAGAAACATTTTACTATGGCGTATGCTTATAAATAATCTGCTTCCAGCACACTTATCTTGGTGTATTCCTAATTTTAGGCTGTTTATCTTTGTCTTTATACTGTGGCTAAAACTCTGTGGCAGAAATAAAGGTGGAAGAGGTGCTTTTAACCCCATCAGCCTCAGAGGGACTTCTCAAGTGGTCCTTCTCATACGACAATGGGAAACTCTATCTTGCGGGTTTGATTTTTATCTCTGATAAACACGTCGAGATTTGTCTTCACTATTTCGTCCTCTTCCCTCGAGTTGCCCCAAGAGTGCTTGGTCACATACTATTGTGTTTAGGATCATTTACCATGATTTGTTTTACATACCCTTTGGCAGAGCTAAACATTTGTGGGTACTCGAATGCTGTTTGGGGACCACTGCTTAAAGGACGTGCTAATGATCATTTCCTCCAGATAATCCATCATATACCTTCGAGTCACATTGGATCAGTGAGACCCAGGAAGGTGGATTGCACTGTGCTGGTGGCATGCAGTTTGCTTTAGTGAATTGTTTTTTGATTTGCTGTCTTCAGCCTATATTAGCATCCTCATGGACCGAGCCATAGGAACCTTCTTATTCTGTCTGTCGAAAAACAATACTGAGGATGTCATGGTTTCCTTCCACAGTGTCCTTTTGGGAAGATTCTTATCTTCACTACTGAGAAGATCAGTACTTCTCTTGAATGTTGGGGCTGTTTTTTGCCTCATGGATGTTGGAATCGTATATATGATGATGTTTCTTTTCTTGTGTTGTAGGCAAAGCATAGAACCATTTGCTGGTTCCCTACATAGCCAGGCTGAGGGCCCCTCCTCTCCCAAGCTCATCCCCATCCCTCTCCTTGTATTACTTTGCACCATTCAAAATTTTGCGCTCTTTTGTTGTGTTTTGGTCATCCTTGTAAACTCCCTTATGTTGTTCTCTGGAATAAGGTAGGAAACACATTTTTAAGCAAATAAATATTTATCTGGAGAGGAATTAGACTAATTTTGTGTGATCCAAATGGGCAAAATGAGGATTCTTTCCTCCCTTCCTCCCTCCATTCCTTCCTTTCTTCTTCCTTCTTTGCTCCTTCCTTCCAACATATGTCAACTGTCTGGAACTGAACTGGGAGACTTCGAGAGATAGAAGAGGCAGCTTTAAGCTATTTAAGAAAGGATTTTACAATGCTCAGAACTGCCCACAGATAAAGAGTTACGACTTGCACCAGAACTTCATAATTTACAAAGCACTTCTGCACACATATGATTTTGTTTTACCTTCATAGCAATGCTCAATTGTAGGTGTTATTTATCATCTTCATTGATCAAGAGTCTGAGCTTTAACGAGAATCTTAGCTAAGACAACTCAGCTGCTAAATGGGGGAGGCAGGGATTGCCTTCTGGTTTGTTTGCCCTTTCCATGACCTGATACTCCCCACCACCTGTCCCTCCTCTACTCCCTGTGTGGTGGGCATACCCTGTCAGTCTGAATGTGCTCCATTTCACTCTGACATCATTTTTACCTAAAATGTGAATAACATTTCATGTAGTGCTGTTTCTGTTTTTATTCTCTGTGATTTAAAAGACAACAGAAATATGCCAAACATGTTTCCGCTTTCACACTTCAAAAGCTTTGCTTCAGAAGACAGAATCCTCCGTAGAGGGGCCATATGCACACTGGTTGGGAAACAGGTGGGTCAGTGTGCCCATCACTCAACACTCCCATCAGATTCAGCACATCGGTTTTGAGTCACCACACACCACCACCTCCACCTGCGAGGTGAGCTCTAGTTTGCTCTTTATGTATGTGAAGATCATGCATTATCTTAGGGAAAGCAGAACAGTATGTTCTAGAACAAAGCTAGTGCTTGTCACAGCATGCCCCACCAACAACTGTTAAGGCACTTCCTTCTCCAAAACCAATATGAACTTGGAGAGCATTATTATTTGTGTGTGTGTGTATGTGTGTGTGTGTATGTCGGGGAAGACTCCTCACTGTGTCCCTATTTAGCATGAAGAAGCAAATTTTTCTAAGATATTAATTTGTTTAAAGAAGGAGTACTGGATCATCCCTTGTTATCCTTCCTTAAACTCCTTTTATCTTGTTGAAATCCCTCAAACATTATGGCTTATGGATGGTACACTTCCATAGCTCCTAGAGAGATGCCATTTCCCCCTATTTTTATGGTTTGCTGGTCATTTCAGTGGGCCCTTGAATGTAAGCCTATGTGTGTAGTGTATCAAGCAGGGCAACTCAGGTTGTGCTGTGGTAACAATATACCTCAATAAAACAAAGATTTATTCCTTGCCTGGGTTCACTCTAGGTCATCTGGGGGTTCTGTTCCTCATCGTTTTTACTTTGGGACCCAGGCTGATGGAGCAACCCTACCTAAGTGGCGCTGGTTGCTGTGGCAGATGGAAGAAGTGTCACAACTTCTGCACCAGATCCTAAGATTTCAAACTTTCAAAACAAGTCACTTGGTCACACCTCACTTCAAGGTGCACTGAAATGCAAACCCACCATGTGCCTGGATAAGGAACCCAAAATAGTTGGTACAGTGAGTTAGATCCCTGGGCTATACTTGAATCTTATCTGGAAACATCATCATTTATATTTTAAATGTAAATGTAAAGTTTTATTAGGGTTTTGGGATCTTGAGACTAAATCTGCCACTTATTGCCTTGTACTCTTGGTTAGGTCCCTTACCCCTCTTCTGAGTCCAAATTCCTTTATCTTAAACATTATAGTTATAGCCTCTGGTCTGTCTACCTTTGTAGGATCATTGGTGAGTTTATCAGTGAGATACTATATATGAAAATATTCTGAAATGTGAAAAAAGCTTTATAGATAAAGATTGTTCCTATTCTTACCATATGCCACTTTTGGGTAGAATGATAATTCTAACTCCTATCATTTAGATTAAGAAGAAATACACCTATTTTGAAAACAGGCACCCTTTCTGCAAATGATTCTATTGGTTCTACCCAAATGTCAAGAACCATTCAAAATGAATGTACAACAACAACAATAATAAAACATTAATGCAGAACACACGGGGTCTGAACTCATGGGTCACTTTGTCTTTAGACACTTGTAGGAATATCTTTAATCAGACAAAGAAGGATTGTTTCTGTCCTTTGCTGGCCTTCTATAAGTTAACAGGTAGAAGAGTGATCATTAGAGAAGACAACACAGAACTCTAACACCATAGATTGTGAATGGATTAAGATTTCGTGGGAGGTCTGAGGAATTCATTCCATATCATTCCCATTTTTCATGGCAGTTCATGATGATCTTCTTTGGGGCACATTGAGCATGTATGCTCTTCTTAGGTTAACAAGACAATTCCATTTACCCCAAATTTCACAGGACACCATGGAAGGTAGACCTTTAGGCCTCCAAGAGCCTATATTGGGCACATATCTCCAAGCAGATAGTACATGTGCTTACAAAAGCTGGTTCTTTGTTCTTGGCTTTTTCATTCACTAAACACTAATTAAACACCTATAATGTGTCAAGCACTGTGCTGGTGATCTAGCTAGTATAGATGCAAAATTAATAAGACCCAGTCTGCCTTTGGGTAGTTCACAATCAAATGAAGGAGACAATAATACAAGTAATGATTACATACAATACGTTAGAGATGTCCAGAAGCAGCTTAGAATACAATAAATATTGAATGATCTTATGTAATATCTCTGCTTAAACCTTTTCAAGTCTTCCTGTAGTCTTTTGATTTCCTCCTGACTTCAGTATTTAATGAAGAATCATTCTGTGTAGTTTGGGGTTGAGGGACTCAAAGAATATCCTTGGGTCTGTGACCCAAGGCTTTCTTTATTACTCCTAAATACTTACAGTATCTACTTAGATCAGAAAGGATACCCCACTTCTTTTCCTCATTAGCTCTCACTTGGACTGTTACTGTGGTTTCTTATCTGGTCTCCTTGCCTCCTGACTCTTCCCTCATTTTAATTGTTCATAACCCCATATCCTAAGTTCATGACCAGCCACATAATGTGAAGGTCACAAGACAAGATGAAAATGCACGGACTCATATTCAAAATCACTCAAACTTTCAACACAACAGCAGTTCATTACACCAGGCATGGGACCCTTCTATGCTTGGGGTTCTATGTGACTGCATAGTTTGCATAGCCATGAAGCTGATCTTGCCTGAGTTCAACTCCTTTTTTTTGTTTTTAAAAATTTTATTTATTTATTTATTTATTTATTTATTTATTTATTTATTTATTTATTTATTTATTTATTTGAAAGAGAGGCAGAAGGGGAGGGAGAGGGAGGCAGAAAGACTCTGAAGCATATTCTGTGCTGAACGCAGAGCCTGATGTAGGGCTTGATCTCCCAAACCCGAGATCATGATCTGAGCTGAAACCAAGAGTCGGATGCTTAACTGACTGAGCCACCCAGGTGCCCTGAGTTCAATTCTTTTAAAGTATAGTTTCAGTCATGGTAAGTCCTTGCTCAAAAACTTTCAACAGCTCCACAGTGTTTAAAGTTGTAACTTTAAGGACCTCTAACTAAGTCTAACTTGCAGTTGGTGACAGAGGTAAAGATAATTTTGTGAACCCCTGAACTTTCTAATGGGGGATACAAATTTCACAAGGAGAAGCCCTGGGTGACCCACACCTTATACTCCATTGGTCAACTGAGTCCAGAAAGGCCTGAGAAGTAAAAAGAGAACAAAGAATGTTGTCGTCCCTAGACAGGTGTCTCAGGGGAGAGCTGCATACAGGTGTGACCTGGAGAGACAGCAAAGAAAGGCAGTCTATGCCTTTAGTCTTTGCACATTATGAAATCTGTGGGAAGAAAGAGGACACTTTTGGTATCACAAATATCATTTCCATCTAACTGAATTCATTCATCACTACATTAAAAAAAAGCTGATGCAATTGAAAAGTGAGTTAAAATGAATCCATCTTCCCACAAAAACAGCCTGGTGTATGTGTGTGTGTGTGTTGATGTAGATCTCATTTTAAAGAAAAAATAAGTCCTGGCTTCAAGCAAACCAGAGGCTTATTTCATATGACAGCCTCCTTGCAGACAGCTGATGGTTCCAGCACATGGAATTACTTATAACTAAAGCCTCTGACTAAAGATGAGGATGTGGCACTCCATTATCATACTCTTTTCTGAGATTTAAAGACCTCTTTAGAACATAAACCAATGCCAGTTTTTATTTTAACAAATCAGTATCTTCATGGGTTTACTCTTCCCCATTTGGCAACATCCCAGAGCCCTCCTGTGACCATGAAGGTTGTCATATATGTGCTGGACACAGCCAGCTTGGAAGAGTATGTCTTCTTTCACAAACTCTAGAAAAGGCAAGGGCATTATTCATTTAGAACTGTGAAAACTAGACATTCTTCCCTCAATATCTCTGTTTGGATCAGTATTGCATTAGTTGTCTATTGCTGTGTTACAAGTTACTGCAAATTTAGTGGCTTAAAGTGATGCACAGTTATTAATTCAGTTTCTGTGTCAAGAGTCTGGGCACAGTTTAGCCAATTCCTCTGTTTTAGGGTTCATCACAAGGCTGCAATCAAGTTGCCCACTGGGGTTGTGGTCTCATGTGAAAGCTCACATGGGGAAAGAGTCACTTCTAAGCTTATTCAGATTGCTGGCAAAATTCAGTTCCTGGAGGACCATTTGACTGAGTGCCTCAGGTTCCTCATAGCTGTTGGCTGGAGGCTGCCCCGAGTTCTTTGCCATGTGGACCTCTCCAACATGGCCACTTACTTCATCAAAGTTTGCAAGCTGAGAAAACAACAAGAATCTGTTAGCAAGACAGATATTATAATAATCTTATAGGCGACAGCTCATCATCTCTATACTCTATTGGCTATCCCACTCTCAAAGGGAGGGGACTACACAGGACATGTGAATACCAGGGGGTGGAGATCATTGGGAACCATCTGGAATCAGCTCACCACAAGGATGCAGTCTCTGCTTGAGGGAATCACAGTAATATTCTCTTATAAAGAATGTGCTGCATTTTCCAGAGTTTTAAAAATTCTTGTGGATAGGTTCAGCAGACAAAGTATATCCTTGGAGAAACTATGATGTCCCAGTGACCAATTTATGTCTGTATTTCAGCTAATTTTCTCATCTTTCCCATAAAACATTATTTTCCATTCTCTCCAAAGAATCTCTTTTCTCTCATACCCCCTTTCATCATAATCTAATGGAAGAACTGTCTGGTCAAATTACAACCAGGGAAGAGCTCAGATTCCTTGAGGTTGAACAGAATAGCCTAGAATTAGCTGGTGGGCCATGTTGTGTCTGCAAGGCAGCCTTCTGACCTTGGCTTTTCTCAGTTTCACTATTTCTCTTTCATGTTTATGAGGCCCTGAATCAGACACCCACACCATTTCCAGAGCTCTTTCCTAGTAGAGTTGTCATGACAAAGCATTTTTAGGGAATTCCATGCTTTATCCTCTGGAATCTTAAAACCTATTGGATCTGATCCCACCAGTTTTCCTTGTAGACATTGCTAAAAGTTGCAGATGACATTCTGCAACTTACATTTATAATTCTGTAATTTCTGTTACATTTGTCATTGGTGATGACAAATATAAAGCACCTATATGTCTTTTTCAAGTGGGCAGCAATCTCAGGAATTAGAACATTGTTGTTGTGGGTGTTCTTTTTGGTCACCAAAATGTAGTAAACTAATTAATTCAATCATTCATTCACAGAGTAACCTTCATTCATTCAAGAATGGTCATGGCTGCTGGTGACAAATGCCCTTGTTGGTCCTTGCTCTCCTCACTCTTCATGGCATTTCCTCTTAGCATACACTGTGCTGGCCTCTCCTAGAAATAGAAAATATTTTCTCTCTAGTGCCTCCTAGGGTCCTAGCTGACTCAGAACTAATATTCCTTGTGTCTGAACATAGAGTCAAGGGCAATTCTTAGGTTTAGTCAAATCATCAGCTTCTTCTGCATGTTCTGCTGGGGACTCAGGTGCTATCTAGACCTGCCTACATTGGGTCAGGCCCAAGAGTATATAAGGTTTCTCCTTTCATGACCTACTTAGGGGTAGCAGATGGAGAGGGGGAGGAGATAAGAGGGACGTCAGGAGTCTAAAGGCTAGAGAAGATGATTAGAGTCTTTTAAAAGGTAAGATGGTAAATTTTGGAGCCTGTGAGAAGGCCTAGAGGTAGTTCTTAAGCAGGTTAGTGTACATTAGAATCACCTGGGGAAAGTTTTTTTTAATGCAAATTATTTGTCTCCCTCCTCAGATATTTTGATTGGGGTGGGGGAGGTCTAAATATGGCCTAGGAGTCTGCATTTGCACTTAGCATTCCTCACAATTATGATGCTGAAGGCCTACAAAGCATCATGTAGAAACAGTGGGATCTTTGCAAAATAGATCACATGTAAAACTGAAAGGAAAAAAATCCGAGGAATGAATTTACTATTTGTTTTTCCCTTCATGGATTTCAGATATATAATCACAAACACAATACAATCTACTTATTATATTTGACCAGAGGGGGAATGATTGCAATGTTTATTAGCTGAGGGAAGCCTAAAAGCTGAAATTAAACCAAGTGGCTGCTTAATTTGATCATTTACCTCCTCCATTTATTTTTTTTATTTTTATTTTTTAAAAGATTTTATTTATTTATTTGAGACAGAGAGAATGAGAGACAGAGAGCATGAGAGGGAGGAGGGTCAGAGGGAGAAGCAGACTCCCTGCCGAGCAGGGAGCCTGATGCGGGACTCGATCCTGGGACTCCAGGATCATGACCTGAGCCGAAGGCAGTCGCTTAACCAACTGAGCCACCCAGGCGCCCTACCTCCTCCATTTAAAGGGTGTTCATTCATTTCCTCTTTTCTTTCATTCAAGAACATAGTCACCTATGCTATGAATGAAAGTCAGCAGCCTTTCACAAATAGACAAATAATGCTAGCTTTGGACAACCAGACAATGTCTCCTTTATATCTGTGTCTCTAAATCACACTGAGTACCCACTGCTGTTGTTCTCTCTTGTTCTCAAAGTTTTGGAATTACAAAGACTCAAAGGGAGAAGTCAATGTTTTGCTAAGGAGCAAGGTACAAGATAATGAATGATATAATGTAACCAAACATGACATAACATAACATCTACCTGTATATATTTGTAATATTTTTATGATGAAAGATTTTTATGATTTTTATGAAATATTGTCATGAAATGTTTTTATGACAAAAAGAGGTAGGAGATAGACTCCATCCTATTAATCTTGTTTCTTTTCCCCTTTGGGGGACTGAAGATGAGATTGGTGTAGAAAATTAATTAACTTTTACTTTTTATATCTATGTAGTATTCTTGTTAACAGTGAACCTGTATATTTTTTGTATCAAAAAATAAGAAAGTAGAATATTACAGTGTGTGTTAGGTGCAAGGAATTCTGGCTTTGGGGTCCCAGGTCCTGGGCGTGTTAAAATTAGAGGAAGAGCACAGGTATAAAGGTAGATGGCTTCCTATCAGATGCCTCCGCTCAGTGTCTTGTTTGATCAGATTTACTAAAGATTTGTGAGGACCAATCAGCTGCTTTCTTTTTTCCTCAGTAGGTGCATGCTACAAAGGGTATTCACTGTCACCAAAAGGCCCCGTAGGGTGCTTTGCCAAGTACAAAATGAATGATAAGATGGTGGGATTTCTGATAACACTTCAAATGTGCCCTGATTTTGGAACTGAGATTTTTGCTTGCTACTAAAATTGACCAACTGTTAATTCTTTAAGAGCTACTAGCAAAAGTCCCTGGGGCCTGTCCAAGTTTTGAGGCAGAGGTCGGGTACCATTCATTTATTCACTGAATGAATTTTTACAGGTGGGTGGAAGGCCAAAGAAGAAGAAGTTGCATACTGATTTCATTCTGCTAGTGGTGCCCAGTCAACAGCTGGTTATTTTAGCTACTATAATTGTAAACCAGGAAAATTCAATTTATACTTCAGTAAATTCTTGAAAGCAGAAAAGGACAAATAGTATATGATTCCATTTATATGAAGTACTTGGAGCAGTCAAATTCATAGAGACAGAAAGTGGAATGTGGTTGCCAAGGTCTCGGGGGAGGGGAGAGTGGGGAGTTAGCGTTTAATAGGTATGGAGTATTAGGTGGGGAAGATGGGAAAGTTCTGGACATGGATGATTGCACAATGATGTGAATGTACTTAATGCCATAGAACTTGTATACTTAAAAATGGTTAAAATGGTACATGTTATGTTATGTATATTTTACCACACTATAAAAAATTACTGAAAAAACTTGATAGAAAATACAAGATGCTTCCAGAAACGTCTTCAAGGTGTAACATTCCTGGATCTTATTACCCTTGCAGTGTGGAGTTATTTATTACAATCCAGAGGGAAAGTGCACGGGGCCCCAACTGTCCCACTGTGCCTGGGACGGAGGGGTTTCTTGGGAGGTGGGACAGTCAGTGCCTAAACTGGAAAGTCTCAGGAAAGCAGGAGCACGTTGGTCACCTTAACAGTATCCAGCAAAGACACATCTTGAAGAAGAAAGACAGCAGGATGGCAGGCTTGCTGACTGTGGAGAACAAGGTGAGGGAGTAGGTGGAAAAGCAGTCTTGATGTGGGAAAGCAAGCCCAATCAGGACTTCTTGCACTTGGAAATGCATTTTCGTTTTTTGCAATTTCATTTGAAATCTGGATTGCCTTGGCTTCTTTTAATTTACTTTTTTGATGGTCCGTGAGCAATTCAAATAAGGACATGGTGCAGACCCAGCCTAAACTGAAATGGAAGTGCTGACAGAGGATACCCTGAAGGATGTAATGCAGGATGTTTTGCAAGCATCCAAGTTAACCTCCTGAGGTCTTCTGGAGAATAAACAAACAACTGAAGTGGGTTCCTTTGATGAGCCATTTGGCTGCCCAGGGACAGAATCCCATCCCCTGACTGGCCTTTGCCTTTTTGCTGGCTGCTAGCTGATCAGCATTGTACCCTAAGTAAGGAAATCCAAGTTTCTGTTCCAAAATGACTTTCTCTTTCCTCCTCTCCTTCTCTTTCTCATATTTAAGTCCTGTTCTATTGTTTTATTTTTTCCTGCCTCTGTTAGAGGAAATCAGCCTATTAATATTTCTCCTTGTGTACAAATAAATAGCCTGTTAATTTTACTGTCTCTGAGTTATTGTTTGACTATTATTCTGGAGGTTCTGCTGTGATCTAGCCCACCACAGAAACATCTAGATTAAAGTGCACCTGGTCTGTGTCTTGTCTGTACCTGGACCCCTTGGGTCCTTGGCTCATCTCTCGGCTCCTATAATAAATCTCACGTGGTGGTTGTGCTCTCTGGCCCTCGCATGCTGACTGATTCTTGGTCACATCTGTTTCTGCTCCTGGTTCTTGCTCTGCTTTGAACAGGGTGGATTGACCCTACCTTGGTGGCAGCAGTGGTGGAAACTGGGCTTTAATTTTCTGGCCTGTTCATTAAGTCATTTCTCTCAAGTGGTAGGTGAAGGGCACCTGCAGTCTGGTTTCCATGACCTTCGTAGGTTGTTTGCCTAAGGATTCTGATGGTGCCTGGCACTAGAGAATGCCGGGTTGAAAAGGTTTTGGTGTTTTTCTTGCTATTGACTGCATTTTTTCTATTTATGCATTTTGGTTTGTGTCAATTTGGTTTTCTCTGAGTCCAAATATCAGAGCCTTTTTTCCCTTCTTTCAAACCTCCGGTAATTTTTCATGTGCATTTGTTCTGGACCCAATCGGGCCAATATCTGCAAAGTGAAAATTGCCGCACCAGAATTAAAAGGAAGCTGGATCTCTTTGCTTTCTGGCATAAGTTGTTTCGGGCTCATCTTGTACTTTTTTAGTTCCAGTTCTAAAATGAGTATTCAATGGTCAGATTTCTTTTAATGATTGAATAATTCCAGAATTCCTTTCTTCAGGACTTATAAAATAAGAAAGATTTGTCACTATTATAAAAAAAGGGGGACACTAGATAAAAAGGAAAAGAGGCTATTTTGGTACATTTAGAAGGAAATCACAAAATTATACAACATCAACACTGATGCTTCCCAAAAGGAACAAATGGTGATCACTTACATGCCTTTATTCTTTAGCTGATCAATATCCTTTACAAATACTGGCACCTATATTTCCACTTTAAATTCTGCTCCTTATCACAATTAGCTCCTCTAACTTGCATAAGCATTGATACAAGTTCCCAGCTTATAAATACGAATCAGTTTCTGAGCAAATAAATGGATATATTTTGTCTACCTATAGAGATAGTTAATAAGTTAGATTATAAGGATTCTTAAAATCTAATGGGGCAAGTGCCTTTTCCAGTTAGCTTTTATAATTTCAAAATATTAAGTGCTTATATAAATGTCAAGTAAGAGAAACTAAAAATTCTAAGTATGATTTAAATAAGTTGACTGTATAAGAAGTTTTTCTTGCTAAAGCTGTAACTCAGAAAAATGTTTAACTGTAAGTTTCATTAACAGCCTTGGATACTAGGTTCAAAAATCAAATGGAAAAATTTGCTTTTAAACATGTTGAATGCTTTAATATATGGTAATATAAAGGTACAGAAAATAGCTTCTTTTAATATTTATATACAAAATGCTTCTGAAAATTAGACTGATTTAATAAATTTGTTTAAAAACATTCTCTCTTTACTCTATGCCAGTCTTGGATATATTTTCTCATGAAAAGCCTAATTAACTTTGAATTTCCTAAATTTTTAATACTGGTTTAGCTGATTAGGTAAACTAACATCCCTTTATTTAAGATGATAAAATTACAAAAGCATGTGTTCAACTAAGTTAAAATTTAAAAGGTAATTTCTTTATCGAAAGAGATATAATGTTACTTGTAGACAAAAATAGCTAGTTCTTGCTTTTCTGCTTCAGGGTTTTTTTTTTTTTTCCCCAGAGAAAAAAGTTGATTGCTTTGGTTAAAGGTAGCCATTAATAGAAAAAGCTGATATACTGGTATAACATATTAAAAAATAAATATGAGGGGTGCCTGGGTGGTGCAGTGGGTTAAGTGGCTGACTCTTGGTTTTGGCTCAGGTTGTGATCTCTGCGTCATGGGATCAAGCCCTGCGTTGTGCTCGGGGCTTAGTGTAGAGTCTGCTTGAGACTCTCTCTGCCTGCCCCCCCCACCCCGCATTCTCTCTCTCTCCCTCTTTCAAATAAATAAATCTTAAATAAGTGTGAGTATACAAGATAATGGATATTTTATCTGTTTATCAGGGGAATTGCTACAGTTTATTAAGATGGCAAACTTTATATATTGTGTATATTTATATTTTATACATTTATATGTATACATTTATACAGTTTTATACATTTCACAGGTGAAACAATCACAAATGCATAGAAAAGCTAGAAATACTACAAAGACCTTTTATTTCCTGAGCCATTTGAGAGCAATTTGCCACCCCAATGCCCTATCACTCTATCTAATGTGTACAATATTTCCCATGAACAAAGCCATTTTTCCATAAAACCACACACAGCCATTGGAATTGGGGAATTAACCTCGATATGTTATCACTATACAGACCACATATAAACTTTCTAACAATATCCTTTATAGGAAAAGGACCTAGTTCAGAATTATGAATTGCATCTAGTTGTCATATCTCTTTTGTCTCCTTTAATTTGGAACATTTCCTCACTCTTTCTTTGACTCTCATGACCTTGACACCTTTGAAGATTATAGGTCAGTTATTTTTAGAGTGTCCCTCAGTTTGAATTTATCTGATGTTTCCTCATGACTAACACAGGTTAAGCATCGTTGGCAGGAATATCACAGAAACGATGCTTGTTCTTCTCACAACAGCCCATCAGATGGTACAAGGTGTCCCTTTGTCCCATTACTGGTGATGTTCACTTCAGTCACTTGGTTAAGGTGGTGTCTTCCAGGCTTCTCCACTGCAAAGTTCTCTTCACAATAGCTCATTTGTCATCCAACCTAGCTGCCTTCTTTCTCTCTGTTTCTCCCTCTGTCCCTCCCATCCTTCTATTACTATTGACTCATGGATTTCTATTTTATTTGGTGGGTTATAATCTGTTTCTATCATTATTTCTGTTGTCCCAAATTGTTCCCCTGAGACCAGATCAGTGCAAGTTGGTTCCTCTGTCCTTCTGATGTGTTCTTCATTCTTCAAGTACTTCTTTGCTTTCTGGCGTAAGTTGTTTCAGCCTTCATCTTGTACTTCTTTAGTCCCAGTTCTGAAATGAGTCATTTCTTCAAGGGGCTTTGGTGCCTTTTAATGGAGAATAATATCCAGAAACCCAGATCTGGGGACTTGGTGTCCTCACCTCACTTTTATTGGGGTGTCATTGTTCCCAGGCCCTCTTTTTGAGGACACAGCTAGAGAGAATATATGTTTGCATGTTTATATTCCATATACACATGACATATGCACACATTTGTATCTATATTAATTTCTATATCTACCTATCTCTATATTAAAGACCATGAGTTAACACCAATATCTCTAATTCCAGTCCAACACCACAGGTTTCATTCTGATTTTCACTCTTTGTGTATTTATTGCTCCTTTTTCAGATACTGATAAACCTGGCTCCCATTACCTACCTGCATTTACTTATGTTTGCTCTTCCTGACCAGTCTCCAATCTATGCCACTATCTTCATTTTGACTTGACTGATATTCAACTCTGATGGTAATCCTAATATGACATTGTTTGATAATACCTCATGTATAAAAATAACCAAGGTATTCCTTGTTCTGATATACTATAATGTTTAGATATTTTATCATGTATATCATATATATAAATGATATATAAAAATTATATATATATAAAATTATATATATATATAATATCTTATAGCTTATTCTCTTCAGATAGTCACCCTACTAGAGGTTTAAGAGTTAACATCTCTACCAATTGTGGATATGTCTTCAGAGTTGGTTGTGATTTTGACATGGTGTAAAAATAGAAGTAAAAAAGGTAATGACTTCTTAGAGGCACTTCAAGAGCTGAAGAAATCTCAGTTATTAAAATTAAAGCCAAAGAAAATGCCCCAAATGACTGATACACCAACGAGTAACCATGGCGCATATGGGTTCCAGGATTCTGTGAAGGTAGAATGGGCTATGGTATGTTCAAATCAAAATGGTCCAGGGGCGCCTGGGTGGCCCAGTCAGTTAGGCATCTGCCTTTAGCTCAGGTCATGATCCCAGGGTCCTGGGATCGAGCCCCGCATCCAGCTCCCTGCTCAGCAGGGAGCCTGCTTCTTCTCTCCCTCTGCAGCTCCCCCTGCTTGTGCTCTCTCTCACAAACACTCTCTCTCAAATAAAATCTTTAAAAAAACCCAAAATGGTCCAAACTCTCAGAAGAGCTTACTCTTTACGTTTAGCGCTAATAACAACACATTCCACACCCGAAACTCCTCCTGTACTCTTACCCTATGAAATGGTTGCAGGAGGACCCATGGGACTCTCCATCTAACGAACTCTACTTCCTTGGGCTCTGACCCAGTCATTAGTGAGATTTCTTGGGTTTCTTGGTATTCTCACCTTGCCCTTCCTCAAGTTTGCTGGTTCTGACCTCAGATTGTCCCTGAGTCTGGTGCCCTCCCCTCCCCTCTGTAGGCTTGCCAGTCTGCACTTGCTTTGGTTATTGACCTGGCTCTTGCAGTGCCAATCAGGCAAAAGCCTCTTTGATTTAGCAAGGAAATTGAAAGTCACATGGTACAGAAGCAAAACATATTCTGGCACATTTTTGCCTTATAGCAAAGGAAGTCAAAGCCCAGAACTATTCTAAAGAGCATTGATTGTAAGCATTATATTTGGATGGGAGAATCCTGTGATTTGTACAATGTTATATTTGGTCTGGTTAATCTGCAACTTTATACTGTAACTTTAATATTCATTTTAAAATTGATATCATTTCAAAGACTAACTGGTACCCAAATATTTTTTCCAAGACCAGTCACAGTGTCTGAATCTGAACATCAGAGATTCATTTGATGATAAAGGGAGCTTGAAAATATTTTTGGTCCTTAAGTTCCCTCCATGGAAATCTGAATCTCCATGGGAGGATTGTAAGGCTAGGAGAGGGTCTGGAGTTCTTGAGATCAATTTCACTTTTTAGGGTCAGCCTCTCCTTGCCCACTATTTTTGTTTAAACTTCTCAGACACCTTCTAATGTTTTGGTTTTGGAGTGCTGTGCAAATGATGCTTATGAATATAGAAAATTAAAAGGGAAGTTATTTGTATTGTTGGAGACAAACACCGTTAGCTCAAGTTTATCTTTGTAAGCTGCTTAAGAGCTCAAATTAAAGGGCGCCTGGGTGGCTCAGTTGGTTAAGCGACTGCCTTCGGCTCAGGTCATGATCCTGGAGTCCCTGGATCGAGTCCCACATCGGGCTCCCTGCTCAGCAGGGAGTCTGCTTCTCCCTCTGACCCTCCCCCCTCTCATGTGCTCTCTCTCATTCTCTCTCTCAAATAAATAAATAAAATCTTAAAAAAAAAAAAAAAAAAAAAAAAAAAAAAAAAAAAAGAGCTCAAATTAAAGAGAGTACTTAGGGGAATAGTTATCTGTAGTGTTAAATAAAACCATGGGTGGAGACAGGGAACCCAGAGAGTGGGGGGGGGGGGGATAGGTTGGGGGGCAGAAAGGCCATCCTCGGCAGAGAGGTTGACGATGGGACATATGCGCTTCAGGCCACCATCTTGTATATGACACCTACAGTCAACATCTCTGTTGACTGGGTTTTGAGCCAGTCACCTTCAGGAGGAGAAGCTGCAGGGACTGTTGCCACCACTGAGTTCTGTTAAGAAGTAACCCTGCCCCCCTCCTGTCACTCATCTGCTTATAGGCCCATTAAGTAGCTTGTTCTGACTTGTCCAGAAACCCATAACTCCCCTAAGAAAACTTGTATATGCCCTGACTTCTCCCCATTCCTACCAACCAACATCTTTTAAAGAAGCCCAGAGCACCGTCTACCTCCAATCCATCACTAAATAGCCATGCAGTAAACTGTATAAACCTGCAAGAAGCTGTGAGACATCCATGTGGTTTGGGAAATTCAAACCCATCACTGTTGATTCCTTGAAACAAAGGTTGTAAAGGGCCAAACATGGCCCTCTGATCCACAGGGTTATTTAGAAATTTTTAGTGGGGAGATTTTACACAATTTTTTTTCCTTGAGAAAATTCAGAAGATCTGGACATACCAGACCTATATTCCTACATGGTGGTAGTTGGCTGGGGCTGAGTAGAGGTTATTGCCTCTAGATGGTATATAGATTGGTTACAGTCCCCACAGGTCCCTATTATCCCTCTACCCAGCCCATTTTATCATTTAAAATATGTGCCTGGTTTCTGTGTGCTGAGTTTACAAAACTCACCTAAAACTATCCTTGGCTAACATCTTCACCAGGTGGGAATAAGTTCAGAGAAAATGGTACAGAGAGGATAGGAAAGCAGTAGGGAGTCTCTACAAACAAAATTATCCACTTTCAGAAAGTTGAACCACACCCTCACTCCCTGCAGGCCACACAACCTTATCCCGATCTTGACTTGGGCTTTTGCACCGACTCACGTTTACTGTCCAGGTCTGCATTTGTGTCAGCCTCAGTGGACACACATTGGAGATGTGGGCAGGAATATTCTCTCTCATTCATTAGAAAGACGCCAGGGTATACTTCCATTTTCCCTAAGCAGTCTGCAAGTTCCAGGACCAAGAATATTAGCTCTGGGAAGCAAGGAGAGAACCTACCCTTGCCCCATACCTCCTCTCAGCTTCTGTTTCCCAAACCTATGCCCCCGTGAAGGAGAATCAAGAAGAGTGTGGAGATACTGCTGTATCATCTCTTTCCCAAGATCTGGACCTCAACCCAGGAGTACCCACCCCACCCCCTGCTATTTTCATGTTGCAGTAAGTTTGTAGGAATAGAAGGAAGAAAAGTGGATATGAAAAAACATGGGTTCTAGAAATCCAAGAAAGTAAAACAGACTTATCTTTCTTTCCTTTAAAAGTAGGTCATGTTCATATTTGGCATTTCAGTGTGAAATCTGATGGGTGTCATTGGCTTGAGTGGAATGGAAGTTAAGTAGCTGGGTTGAGGAGGTCAAGAAACTCTGAAGAAAGGATTTGCACAAGACATGCACATTAAGCCAGTGATATGATGATGGTATCTGGCTTACAGAGGAATTCTGGGAGTGTTAATGAATGTGAGTAACTGGCAAAGGTAATGGGAGGGAATGGTTGGTATGGTTTACTTGGTTCAAAGGAAGATATTTAAAAGTTTTATCTGAGAATGGAGGTTTAATGGGGAGAAGGGGCAACTGGTAGCTAAGAGGATACCTGACCTAATTTATTGATCTTTCTACTGAGGGAAAGTTTGCTACCTGAAAATCAAACGATTTCTTTCTTAATCTAGTTCTCTAGATTAACACATAACCAAATAGCACAACTTTTAAATAATCAGTTACTTCACTTACTTTCCCTGAGCCCTCTGACACTATACTTTCATGGCTCTCTGGAACAGTATATTGTAGAAAATTAAATTCATTTCTCCTCAAATGTTGCTTCCCCTCTCCTGACTTCTCTGCACAGCTCTACTGTGAGCAGCTCAATGTATTTCATAGGTCACACAACAAAATACAAGGTGGTCTTAGTCTAGAGGGAAATGATAAGCTGCTCATTTGTTGAGGTCAGAATCCTCTGGTGGCACCTACAGGCTCCTCTTGAATGCTCTGGCTCAGTTGGTTTTATCATCTGTCAGTGAGTCATTTGAGCAGTGAGAATCAGGTGTGATGCCTTTCTCTTACCCACACATTCTGCACCCTGACATATTTCTTGACCTTCTTTCCTTTCTATGCCAACTCCGACTGCCCTAATTTAAGACCTTTTCATCTCCTGTCTAAACTATTGTAGCAGCTTTTAAACTAGCTCTCCAGCCTTCAGTCTTGTCTACCCTAAATCCATCACCCATGCCGTCATGGAGTGCCAATACCTTGCCAACATGACACAGAAGCAATAACATAAGACTGAGTGGGAGAAGTCATGATGCCCAACCTTCAGATAACACCTTCCTCCACATCACAATATACTGTCTCAATATCCCAGAGGGGAGGAAACCTAAACTATTTGAAATGTGGTAAACATAAATTATGATTACAGATGAAATCAGCTGTGTCAATCATGAAAATGATTCTGTTTGTTCTGTGTGCATCCCAAAAGTTTTGAGGAAATTGAATTATAAATTAAGAGAGATCATGAATGCCTCTTGCCTTGGTGTTCTGTGATTTGGAGGTAAGGAGGGGTGTTGTGTTTGCAGTGTCATCCTGTCCCTTAGTTAAGCTTCTGCAGTCAATACCTCTGGTGACCTTCTTTAGTCTCACCTTTAACCACTTCCTTCAGGACCACTACATTACACAACTCCAGCGGGCATCATTACACTGGATTGTATGTAAATGGTGCCTCTGGAGTTGAGGATACTGTGGTCCTTCTCTTTGTCTTACATTCCAGTAAATGCCAAGAATATGTAGACCTCACCCTGCTGAGTCTTGTTTCTTTGTCTTTGATTTTTATGGTCTCTCCTGGAAAATCCTTTCAGTACTTTTCAGGACAATACTTGGACACACAGACATACAAGACACACACGGATATGTGTAACACACTTCTGGTTAAATGTTATTCATCCTTAAAGACATAGTGTGGGCATCAAACTCTTCCAACAAGCTTTTCCTATTTTGCTACTCATCCTCACCTTTGTGATCACACTCACAACATTGTATTTCAATTTTGATTAGATATACGTCTTTCCTCCACTAAACCGTAAGATACTTAGGAGTAGACACCAGGTCTCAAGCATCCTGTAGTCCCAGTTCTTACCACAGTACCTGACACCATCTTTCCTTTAACTACTCACTAACATCCCTCTCTGCAGTTCAGATTTCCCATCCCAAGGCTGACCCATTCCCAGGATGATGAGAAGGGAACTATACACTTCCTTCACTGGAAACCCTGCCCTACCTACTGGGGTGTGATTTTTTTCCCTACCCCCTGAATGGCATTAAACACAATACTTCGTCCCACACATATTCCAAAGGTCTAGGTTTACTGAGTATTAATACCAAATGCCAATACCAATTGAGTATTAATAGTAATACCAATAGGTGAAACATTGAGAATCTAAACCAAGTTATACTGCCTCAGCATTATCTAGTTTCTTCTCAAAATTTTCTCCAGCATCCAAGAGAAACAGATCTGCACACTTTTTTGACTGTCGTGTGTGTGTGTGTTTAAGTGTGCTTGTGTGAATGGGTCATGTTCCTGATTCCTGAGATAGGATCATACACACATGAACAAACAGTATTATACAGGGCAGTCAATGCATACTTAGAGAAAGAAACCTTTCTATAGGAAAGACTTGGATTTGATAAAAGGTACATCCAAGAAAGTACAATTTTTTCGTTTCTTACATAAGCTGATTTTTTCATTATTTTATTCAACAAATATTTATTCAGAGCCTACTATGTGCTAGGCACTGTTTTAGGGGACATATGAGTGAACAAAATAGAAAAAGAAATCTCTGTCCCCATAGGTCTTACATTCTAATGGGTACTTGATTGCATTTGCAAAAGTAAAATGTTCTACTTACATTTCTTTTTCCTAGAGCAAAAGAACATTTTACCTTAAGAATAAATCCAAGTTTCTAATTCTCAGAAGGGAGAAAGGTTTTCAACTTTCAAATGATCCTCCTCAAAATGGGTTCCAAAAAAATCTTGAGGTTAATCTCAGGTAGTGTTACTTTTAACATTGACATTTAATATTTGTATCAGGAGATGAAAGTATTTAATGAGTATATAGATAAGTCAACCTTTAAAGATACCACCAAGTAAACAAATAACTTCTCCAGCTTCATTCAGTATGATGAATGATAGAACTGATAGGATTATACTAAATTAAGTATTAATGGCCTTATATCAATTAAACATCACCAAGGTCTTCTGGCTCCCAGCTTAACCAATGTGCAGTGTAGCTGGGTGACATTGAACTGGTTTCTCTCCCATGTGTGATAAAGGGGCAGATTTTCCTTGGCAAAGTCCCCTTGATGAGTCCATGGTGTCACTGGCGTTATCTCTGAGAGGTCATTGTTTATCTTCCATCATAGGTCAGACTTGGCAGTGGTGAAATAAATGTTCTTGCTACATCTGTCCATACATAATCATGGGCTGTTTTGAACACATACGTCATTTTGTGGGTGGGTGAGAGGATTATAAAAACAAAAAACAAATAGGCCTTTTCAGCTTTTTGAACTAAAAGAAAACAATAAATGTGTTTCAACAAGAAGGATGATCCCAGGTCAATTGTAGAAGTTTGTGTTGGCTGATGGAATAGGTAACCCCCAGAATCCCCTCCATCATCAATAGACTGTGATTCCGAGAATCTTCCATGAGTCAGAAGTCAGTGCTATTAGTGTCTTGTCTGAGCATAGTCATAAATATATAGAGAAGTCAATAGAAAGACCATGAAGAAGAGTGATAAACTTTGCCTGTGTTTAACCAAAGAAAAGAACTCCTTGCGTTTTGCCAATATCCTTCCTGTCACAATCTATGGGTTAATTTTACCGAGCGTCAGAATTACAAGAAGCCATTTGAGGTGACATATTTTTTTTTAAAGATTTTATTTATTTATTTGAGAGAGAGAATGAGAGACAGAGAGCATGAGAGGGAGGAGGGTCAGAGGGAGAAGCAGACTCCCCGCCGAGCAGGGAGCCCGATGCGGGACTCGATCCCGGGACTCCAGGATCATGACCTGAGCTGAAGGCAGTCGCTTAACCAACTGAGCCACCCAGGCACCCCGAGGTGACATATTTTTAGAGAGGACTTATTAATGGTGGAAGAAGAATGAGACATGAAATCTAGTAGTGCTTCCTCCATATTAACACCAGCTCTATAAGCCAAGTGGGAAATCTATAGATGAAACTCAGTAAATTATTTAATTACACTTTCTCACCCCCCACATGTACAGCTCTAGATGAACAAATACCCAGTTTCTGTTAAAGATGTTTCTTTACAGATATCTCTAAATAGTGACATGGAAGTAAAAAGGTAAAGTGGTGTGTTATAAAATATAAAAACTACATAAAGCTCCACAGGACATATTACTTCTAGGAATAGAGTTAAAATCCAGTAATGCCAAGTAAATTAGAAAACTGCCTGTTTTTATATTTTAATGATCAATGTAATGATTTGCTTTGGGTTTGTTAATGTATTTGAATGATGCCTTGAGCTTGACAAAATGATTGTGCCTATTTTTATTCCCTTCCTACCCCGTTAGACACTTAAAATTATAGTAATATCTCCATTAACCAAACATTGACGAGAAATGAGACTGAATAGGAACCCCGATGTACTTTCCAAATAACTAAATTTTAGCCTAGCTGAAAGATAAACATTAAAAACCTAATATGAATGGGAACATTTGAAAGCCTGTTTAGTCTTAAACACAGGTGCTGAACATGATTATCCTGTGATGTTCTCAGGAGCTACTATGACTCTCAGTTCCTACACTGAATGATTGCATGCTGATGTTTTTGTTTTGTTGTCCTATGCTCATTTTCATATGTTTCTTCCTCATTTTTAGCTGTTACTTCCCAAAGTAACAGCTTTCCTGATCCTCTCCAACCTCTTCAAATTGTGTGTTTCTAATTCTAGTGACCAAGAAACCATTCAACCAAACATACTAAGTATTATATCCAAAGTAATCATATTCAGAATTTTGTCTGTTTTGAATCAGGGAACACTGAGGTAACACAGTGAGAGGCATGGACCTAATCTCTATACTTCACACACCACTCCCAGCCCATAATTCTGCCTGTAGTCTGAGGCAGATCCCCACAGCCCATCCATGGTCCCCAGTTTAAGAATTCCAATTCTAAAGCTTATGCTTTATGCTTAGATAGAAAGCATGTTGGGTCTTCTCTCAGCTGGCTTATTCTCTTTTTAGACCAAGAGGTTGAGGACTTTGGTTTTGTTTATGAATTAGACTCTTGTTGACATGTGACCCAAGTAAGTATTTAACTACTCTAAACTTCAGTTTCTTCATCTACAAAATGGGGATAATAATAACTGTCCCACAAACCAATCACAGGATAAATAGAAAACAATGTGTATGGGAGCAAGTGGCAAACTCTAGGCAAGTAGGACTTAGCCTGAGGTCCATGGACAATGGGTGGGCTTCAGGGGGTCTGCAAACCACCTGATATTATAAGAAAAATGTGGGTTTGTGCCACCTGTATGTTTTTCTTGGGAGAGGGGTCCATAGTTTTTGTCAGATACTCAAGGAGGTTATGACTCTAAGAAGGTTAAGAATAATTGCTTATAGCATGGACTTCATGATGTCACTCTTTTATTTCCTGGTTCTAGACTAAATTTCAGATGGGTAAAGTTGTTAAGGTATTGGCTTCCAAGTTAGAGAGGTGTTAATGTGTATCTGGTGTACTAATAGTATCTAGTGAGCTCAACTTAAATGAATAAACTATTAGAGGTTGTGTGTGTTGATGTATCCACATAGCCATACCCTGCTACTTTGTATACTATGTATGCTACTTTACTATGTTATATTATTGATATATCTATATCATTTTAAAACACAGATAGTATATCATCTAGTGTAACATTCTCATTTCATCAAAGAGAATAAACAAGTAGATCTTCATAGTGCCTACACTTGTATTAGTTTCACCTCTTTAAAGGGATGCTGTGAAGATAAATATATAGCTTTGTTTGGGATTTCAGAGGAAAGTTACAATCTAATAATAGTGATATGGTGACAATAATAATTATAATTTATTATACCTACTATAAATTGAATACTATTGTATACTATACTATTGTATACTATTATACCTACTATAAATTGAATGTCTACTAAATACCAGGCACTGTGCTAGACAATTTTTATACACTGTATCTAATTTTCAAAGCAACCTTTAAAGATTGGCATTATTGTCCTCATTTTATAGATGAAGAAACTTATGAATTAGCTTAAGAAATATGTCCCAAATCACAAAGCTAATAAATGACCAAGGTGGAATTTTAACCAGAGTCTGTTTGGCTTTAAAGTCTGTTATTTTTTCCTACAATTAAATGTAACAGTGATATATTTGTGACTTTTGATGAGGTATAGGCCAGTCCTGTAAAATGAATTCTCATTTTTCTACTGCATTTGAAAATTATAATAGTGAAGAGACTAACTTCAAACAACTTAGGGTGCACCTACAATGCAATCTGACCTTTATCTTAAAGTTAAGAGATGCCCGTTGAAAGGTGTTAGGCAAGGGGATGATATAATTAGTTCTTGTGTCTTTGGAAGATTGCACTGGCTGTACAGTTGGATGAGTTGGAATTCATTAAGATGCGATTGGAGGGAAAGAAGCCAGATGGGAGGCTGTTTTATCAGCAGCAGTGGGGATAGACAGGAGTGAGTGGGCTCTGTGACTCTTCAGGAGGTAGCCTGGATAAATCTTGATTGACTGGATATGGGAGGTCAAGATGGTGACAAATCAAAGAAGGTGACCAGGTTTCTGTGTGGACATTTCCCTCTCTGTTGTTAGGATAGGCGTACAGGTTACTAGTAGGAGATTTACAGGTGAAAATGTTAAGTGCTTTTTGGACATATTGGATTTGTGTTTTTTTTTTTTTTTAAAGATTTTTGTTTATTTATTTGAGACCGAGAGAATGAGAGACAGAGAGCATGAGAGGGAGGAAGGTCAGAGGGAGAAGCAGGCTCCCTGCCGAGCAGGGAGCCCGATGCAGGACTCGATCCAGGAACTCCAGGATCATGACCTGAGCCGAAGGCAGTCGCTTAACCAACTGAGCCACCCAGGCGCCCCTGGACATATTGGATTTGAAGTGTTTGTGAAGTTATTACAAGGGATTTTGGATATTCCATTTTGAAGATGAGAAGAGTGATGGGGGCTGGAGATTTAGTTTTGGAAATGAGTACCAAAAAAGCAGCTAATTAAAGCCATGGAAGTAGATAAAATTGCTCAGGGAGGGTATGTATGGTCAGAAGCGAAGAGAGTTTAGACCAGATCCTGCAGAAGAACACTAACATCTAAAAGACAAGAATCAGAGAAAGGGTAACTAGAGCTGTGACAATGTGGGGTCATTTAGGACAGTGTTCCAGAATAGAAGGAGTGACCCAAGGTCTTTACCCAAAAGAAGTGAAAACAGATGTTCACACAAAGCCCTGTACTTGAATGTTTATAGAAGTTTATTAGTAATTGCCACAAACTGGAAACAATCTAAATATTCATCAACTGGTGAATGAATAAATAAATTTTAGTGCATCTGTACAATGTACTCAACAATGAAAAGAAACTGCCTCTACACACAACATTGATGACTCCCAGAAGCATTTGCTAAGTGAAAGAAGCCAAATATAAAAGGCTACATACTGTTGATATGACAGTCTGGAAAGCAAAACCACAGATACAGAAATCAGGTCAGTGGTTGCCAGGAGCTAGAGGTGGGAGAAGGGGATTGACTCTCTAGGGACTCAGAGGAACTGTTTGGGGTGATGGTGATGTTCCTTATCTTGATTATGGTGGTGGTTATATGAGCATATAATGTATCCAAACTCTTAGACCTGTACACCTAAAAAGGATGAGTTCTACTTTATATAAATTATGCGTCAATAAAACCAACTTAAAGAAAAAAAAACCAAATACAAAAGGAAGTGGTCAAAATGTCAAATGCTGCTAATAAATCATGCAAGAAGAGGCCGGAGACATGCCCATCGCATTTGGCGTTAGTAACTCTATAGGGAGCAGTGTCAGTGGCATGGGAGAGGCAGAAGCTAGATTGCTAAGTGTTGAGTAAGAAAATACTGCTGGTTGTCCCCTAATACCCATTTTCTCCTTCTTTCATGGGAATGGAGCCCTGAATTTCTGGCTAGGCTCATGACTATGCAGAATGAAGACTGTCTTGCCCAGTCTCCGTGGAAACTGAATATGACCCCGTGATGTAAAAGAGCCAAAGAGATGTAAGTGAAAGTGTCCTGAGGCAGCTTCTGGGAGCCTTCCATAAGAGGAAGCAGCTGGCATGCTTCCTTAGCCCCTTCTTCTTTGCTCCTTCCACCTTTGTGGTGGTTGGAATGCAGACATGATGGCTGGAGCTGGAGCAGCCAGCCCTGACTATGAATGACTTCAGGAAGGGAGACCACAAATGACAGAACAACATTTTGGAGGAGCGTGGGTCTCTTAGCTCTTTGGGAGATACTAATCCAGTCCAGGACTGCTTATCTCTGAACTTTTAAGAGGCAGACAAATCTCTTTCCTGATTGAGACTCTTTTTTTTTCCTGATTGAGACTCTTAATTACTCATGGTTGAGTTTAATACAATGAGCTACTGGGACCAAATAGGAGGTGAGGATGGAGAGATGGTGAGTATGGGCAAAGTTTTTAAGAACCTTGACTGTGAAGGGGAAGAGTATAGATAGGATGGTAGCTGGAGAGGGACATGGGTCGAGGGAAGGTCTTAGGATCTCCAAATTCACACCAGATTCTCTGTGAATGGAGACCTGGAGATGACCCAGAAACTCTTTCCACAAAACAGTCCTGTGAATCTTCACTAAGATCAACTTTGTGGCTCATTTTTCAGAGGGGAAGGAGGAGCAATGCATTCCCCCAGAACATTTTGCACACATCTCCTTCTAGCCCCTTGATTGTGCAGAGCTCTTTCCCATCTAGAATCACCCAGCAAGCTGGGGCTGCATTTCAGAGCCTGTCCCCTCTCAGGCCAGTGTCTTCATGGGGTCCTTTCCTGAACACCTGACCTTAGCAGATCCACTTTCCTTTTATTCTCCATTGGAGTATTTTTTTAAATGCCTTATTAATTTATAGCTCATATACCATAAAATTCACCCAGAAGGTACAATTCAGTGCTTTTTAGTATACTCACGAATTCCTGTAATCATCATCACAGCTTAATTTTAAAACATTCATCTTGATATTTTATTACTTAATTTTTCGAGCAATATTTTCAGCCTGTGATGATGTTTATTTTTCTCTTTCTCTGTGCTTTGGCTTTCTGCTTTATCTGGTGAGCTCCACTAGGGCAGGGACTGTGATGACTATGGTTAAGGCTGCATCCTTAGCACCTGCAGACACTTACTCACAGAGGGATGGGGCAGCAAGGCACAGTGAAAGCCTAAAGCTTGTCCCGTCTATTCTTCATTGCAGCGGGTGCGGGGCACCTGGATGGGAGCCAGGTTTCCACTTAGGAAACCGTTAGAGGAGTAGGGAATCCTCAGAGCTGGGGTATAAGGAGGTAATATATGCCCTAGGGGGACTTATAACTCTGGGGTGGGGCCATGGTAATTTGGGAAACCATATTCAATGTATCTGTTGTTTTCAAAGAACGAACTAGGGAGAGGAACGCTGGACATTGCCGTCCTACTGGGCAGGAATACGCAGAATATGGAGTGATAAGAAGGGCGTGGGGTCGCAAAAGGGATGAAACACCGCATTAACGCGCCGCCAAGCAGAGTTTTCCTTGGGAAACTCAGACGGTTGCCCGCTGGGCTGGCACAATGGCGTTTCCGAACTCCTGCGCGGCCCGCTGGGGGCAGTACTTGTTATTTGCAGGGGCCAGACGCTTCATTCTTTCGCAACTTCCAGGCCTCGAGAGCTGCAACCTTGCGGATGACTCAATCATTCCCCCCGCCCCGGGTTCAGCGCAGCGCTGCCGGTCCCAGGGGCGCGGCTGGCGCACCTGGCGCCTCGGGCGCCCAGGCCCTGCGCGCTGGTGGCCACCCCGCCAGGCGCGCAGCGGCCAGCGCGCTCCCTCCCGAAACATTTAAGTGGAGTGGCTTGTCTAGCGCCCAGCGAACAACATTATCCAATTGCTTCCCGTTTTATTCGCAGGCTGGGAGCGGAGAGAGCCTGAGCGTTCACTTTCCACCCTCGAGGGGAGGAGGGGGTGCGGGCGGGGAGGGGAGAAGCTCGCGAAGCTTGCGGCTCCACCTCGCGCGCGGCGCGGCCAGAGCGCCTGGCCCCGGCAGAGGCGAGCAGCGCCGGTGAGCCCCGCAGCAGCGCGCCGGGCCGCCCGGAGCCCCGCGACGGAGTGAGTATCCCCGCGCCGCGCGCCGCGCGCCGCCCTCCTCTCGGCCCGTTGCCATGGCGACCGCGGCAGCAGGCCGATCCCGGCTCGGGTCCCGGTCGCTGATGGGTGTTTAATTTCAGCCCAGTGTGTACGCCTGGTGTTTCTGTAGCAGCAGCCGCGGGGGCCGGAGCCGAGGGGTAGGAGCCCCGGGGTGCGTGGTTTTGTGCAGCTACCTCTCGGCCAGCAGGGCCTCGGGAGGGGACGCGGCTGCCAAGGAGGGAGGCACGTCCTAGGCTTCCCCATCCCTGCCCCAAGCTTCCGCTTCTCAGGGAGTTGACTGCAATAGCCTAGTAATCGGACTGACTTCCGATTCCTGACCATGTCAGCATTACTGGACTGCAGTTAAAAAAGGGGGGGGGGGCGGGGGTCACTGCGGATCGGAAGCACATGTGGTTCGGTGTGAAGCGTGTAATGGAAGGATGATGAGTTAGTGGGAAATATGAGCCAGAGCTGCAATGCCCTGGCTACTAGAAACCATCAGATGACCCAAAATAATTGATTTGTCCCTGGGGTAATTGAAAAATGAGACAGAAAGGTAGGCGTAGCAGCTGGGGATTGAGTCACAACGTTTGGCACCGTGGGCACGGCACGGCACGGGAGGGCTGGGGAAGAGAGGGCAGGGAGGCAAGAGGGGCGTTAACCAGAAAAGACACAATAAAGGGCTACAGTTGTGGGTTCGAACTGGGGTTTCTTTCTCATCAGGCTTTGCATCTCCGTGTTGCTTTTTGGGCACTCTCCCTGGCTGCTGCCGCAGCAGGGGCACTTTGACAGGCGACAGGCTCCAAGAAAGGGTCAGTTCTGGAGCAGCTGTTAGATACTGCTCACTTGGTCAGCTTCTCCGCCTCCTCCTCTCTTCCCATCGATACTCCCTGTCGTTGGGGCTGTATGAAATCATATTTCAGCCTGAAGAACGTCCGGTTTTCAGGTATCAGGACCTTCGTGCCAAACCCAATAAACCCTAGATGCAGCTTTTATCCCTCTGCATATCTGATTGTGTAGGTGCAATTTAATCCTCACCAACAGGGCTGCTAAAGCAGAAGCAAGAGATGGTATGGCATTTTAGGAGTGAGGAGATGTAGGTTTCAGCCCCTGCCTTGGCTGGTGTTAGGCTATTGATTTCCTATACTAGTAATTTAATGTCTCTGAGCCTCAGTTTCCCTGTGTATACGATGGAGACAAAGATATTCTTGCCTTATTTTTAAGCCTTGTTGAGAGGATCAGATAAGGTTTCTATCTCTGTTAAAGGGCTTTGTAAATTGTAAGGTGTATACAAATTTAAGGAGTTAATGATTAAGTCTTTGCAATCAGTTTGCGGGGATTGGTCCCTGTGTACTTTGCTGAATGACGTCAGTCTCTCTTGGGCCTCATTTCTGGCAAGAGGAATAATAACTATTTCATGCACTTTTTGTGAAGATTAAACAAATTGATACATATAATAGTCTTTGAGCCTGGCACAAGGAAAACTCAATAAATATCATCTATTATGTATAAATATTATCTATTATCTATTATTATTACTGTGGTCTCCAGCATTCTCCATTGACATTTTGTGGGGTCTCGGGTTGACACCAAGCTGTTTTTTTTCCCCCTCCAGACAATGTATAAAGAAACTTAATGCCCCAAGGGTAACTGAGAGTAACACAATTCTCAAGATACCATTGTAGATGTGGAGAAACAACCAAAAGACATAGCAGACTTGGGTACACGGAGCAGAAGCTGGACAACTTGGCCTCTGGCATATTCTATTCTTATTGCCATTGCTGTTTGTTTAGACAGGGAGACTGTCCTTAATAAGAGAATGAATGTAGGTCTAGTCATCGCACTGTGGAAGGTTAAGGGGTACCCTGGTTGTTTGCCAGGGCAGTAACTTTCATCTTTACCATCTCATGTTAGTACACTAATGGATTGCCTATAATGGACTGCCTATCTTCCAGACTTACAGCTTGAGTGCTCAATAACAGCATAAAGAATTTGTAAGTTTCCTTCCTCAGGCCCTCCCACATTTCCTCTCCATCCTCCAGCTAAGTTTTGTTCCAGGTGTGCTGACCTCCCACGCTCTTCCTCTCCTTCCGCAGGATCCACATAGGTGCCGCAACCAGCCCCCTTCTCTCCTGATCAACTTGGCTCTGGCTTTTCTGTTCCTCTGTGACATCCCAAAGTCCTTCTCACCTTCCAGTTAACCTCCTGTATTTCCAGCTATCTGTTCTCTGTCCCACTTCCTTTGCTTCATTAACATAATTAACTCTTAAACTCTTTTTCTCTCCTTTCAGAATACCACCTCTTCCTGTCTTGGGTCTAACAAAATTTCTCAAATCCTGTTCTCCCCCTCAATCTAAACCCTCTCACTGCTCAGACAGGACAGGCTGCTTTAAATATCAGAGAGATGGGGACTCAGTTCTTACTTACTGTATTCAACTTATGTTCATGAAAAACAATTAAAAGGGGGAATAAAATTCACTTCCTTCTTTTATTTTTTCACTTAACTAACAAATATTTGTTAGTTAGATTAGCCCTGGTCAACAAAGCAGTCATGATTCTCATCATCTGAAGTTCATGGTATAATGAAAAGGTAGATGTTAAAGTAGTAAATACAAATGAATATATAAATACAACGTGCAATAAATGCCATGGAAGGAAATGCACAGAGAAAATAACAGGAAGGGGATATAGGTTAGATTAGGGTGTCAACAAAGCTTCTCTGAGGAACTGATATCTAATGTGAGATCTAAAGGATGAGTAGGAGTTGGCGAGGTGAGGAGTGGAGGGAAGAAGCACTCTGGGCTGAGAAAGCAGCATGTGCTAAGGCCCTAAGGCAGGAGAAATCCTTGACAGGTTGGAAGAACTGAAAGAAGGATGGTATGGCTGGAGTTTGGCAGTGAGGGGAAGATGGTTTAGAGATGTGGCTAAGTGCAATGTGGAGCTGCCAAGGAGCTTTATGATTGGGTGTGATGATACTTTTCTTTTACAACTTCAAAGCTAAAAGCTAAAATACCTTTCCTTCTGAAGGTATGTAAAATGGGTGGCACAGAAAATGTGTCATAGCATATCAGATAAAGGGTTAGTATCCAAAATCTATAAAAAACTTATCAAATTCAACACCCCAAAAATAAATAATCCAGTTAAGAAATGGACAGAAGACATGAACAGACATTTCTGCAAAGAAGACTTACAAATGGCCAACAGACACATGAAAAAATGCTCAACATCACTCATCATCAGAGAAATACAAATCAAAACCATAATGAGATACCACCTCACACCTGTCAGAATGGCTAAAATAAACAACTCAGGAAACAACAGATGTTGGTGAGGATGCAGAGAAAGGGGAGCCCTCTTACAGTGTTGGTGGGAATGCAAACTGGTGTAACCACTCTGGAAAACAGTATGGAGATTCCTCAAAAAATTAAAAATAGAACTATTCTATGACCCAGCAATTGTACTACTAGGTATTTATCCAAAGGATACAAAAATACTGATTCAAAGGGGGCACATGCACTCCAATGTTTATAGCAGCCGGTCAACAACAGCCAAATTATGGAAAGAGTCCAAATGTCCATTGATTGATGAATGGATAAAGAAGATGTGGCATATATATATTATATATGTATATTATATATCTATGTTGCATATATATTATATATATAATATATATGGGTATATATAATGGAGCTATATATATAATGGGAATATTATATATATATAATGGAAATATTATCTATATAATGGAATATTACTCAGCCATCAAAAAGAATGAAATCTTGCCATTTGCAACAATGTGGATGGAACTAGAGGGTATTATGCTAAGCAAAATAAGTCAGTCAGAAAGATAAATACCACATGATTTCACTCATATGTGGAATTTAAGAAACAAAACAGATGAACATAGGGGAAGGGAAGGAAAAATAAAATAAGACAAAAACACAGAAGGAGGCAAACCATAAGAGACTCTTAACGATAGAGAACAAACTGAGGGTTGATGGAGGGAGGTGGATGGGGGATGGGTTATAAATGGGTGATGGACATTAAGGAGGGCACTTGTTGTGATGAGCACTGGGTATTGTATGTAAGTGATGAATCACTAAATCTACTCCTGAAGCCAATACTAAACTATATGTTAACTAACTTGAATTTAAATAAAAACTTGGAAGAAAAAAAAAAAGAAAATCTGTGTCATAGCCAAGCATCAGAATACTGCAAATATCTGCAACAAGAGAAGGGGATTATCAATTTTAAAAGCCAGACAGTTTGTGGTGTGCCAGTACCTGATAGTTTTGAGTAAGTCAAGGTCACTAATTTTAAATGAAATGGAGTGAAAATAAAAACATAATCATTTGTTCATGAGCATTATTGGTTTTAATAAAACAAGAGCATCTCAGTTGAAGTAGGAAAAAATATAAATAATAAGCAGAGGGCCCTAACATTGCACTTGGCTGCCCTCCTTGTTGGGTTGAGTGTGAGACCGATGTTACATGTGGGAACAAACTTCGGTATGTGCAGTTATTAATTTGATACCACACCTATAGGTTTCGCTGGACATTCTTCTAGAACACAGTCTTCCAAACAGCTTGGGAGCTGAAAGGCACAGAGGCTATAACATGGGAACTCTAAATTCAAATTGTTGCCATCTCTGCAAGCACCGGGACTCTCACAACACGGATGGCAGCCTCAGAACTGATCTGGTGGGACGCAGAAGTGACATTTCCCATCACCTGTCAGGTGCCTTCTTTCACATAGACGTAGCCACAGGACAAGTTTAAAGCATCCAGAGGAGATCACAGAGCATCTCAACTAAAGTTTGTTCTTTCACATAAACAAATTGAGGCTCATGAAGGGATAAGTGTGGGAGGGATATTGAGTCACAGTTGACTTCTGGTTCTTAATATATGCTTTCATTCATGCATTCATCCATTTATCCAGCAAACATTTATCAAATATTTTCTATGTGCCAAGCACTGTGATAGGTACTGGGAGTAAGTGGTGACCTCATCCTGTCTTCAAGGAACTTCCTGTTTAGTCTAAATGTGACTATGAGTGCTATATGACCTTGAACCATTTTCCTTGGCTAAGTCTCTCCTCCTATTACACAAAATGTGCCATTTCATGTGCTCAACACATTGTAGGCATTGAAAAAATGTCTTTAAAAATGTGTAAGGCTTTTAAAAATTAATTTTTATGATGGAAGTAATATATGCTTTTTATAACAATTCAAATGTTTTGGGGCTTAGTTTATGAAATAAACCTCCCCCTTTCCCTTCTCTTCCCCCAAGGCTTAATCCTTAGAGCATTATCATGAACAGTTTGGAGGTATCCTTCCAGATATTTTCCATTCAAACAAAATAGAATTGGAAACACATACTGATATAAGTTTAAATACTTCCTTTTATATAAATGAAATCATACCACATATGTTGTTCTGTTGCTTTTCCTCTTAATATATTGTGCATACTGTTATATATCAATATATACACACCTAACACATGTGCTTTTATTAGCTGATTAGCATTTACTTTCAGAATATAGTTCATCAGTCCCCTTTGATGAAGATTTAGATTTGTTGCCACTTTTTTTTTTGCTATTAAATGCGATGTTGCAATGAACATCTTTGTACATTCTGCAAATGAATCTGTATAGTACTTTCCAGAAATGGAATTGCTGAGTGAGTAAATATGCATATTATGAATTTTTCTATATATTGTCAAAGTGCATCCAGAAATGTTCTATCACTTTACATTGCCACCAGTAATGTTTGAATCCCTGTTTCCTCAAATCCTTGACAACCCTAGCCACGTTATATATTTATATCTGAGTAATACATTTATATTTGACTCATCTAACTTTATGTAACCATTCCCTCAGTGGTCACAGTCTGTGGTCTTGCCTCCCTGCACTGAGGCCCTCTGGGGTACTTATCACTTTTTCAGAGAGCACTAGGGAGCCATAAAATACAAACAGCAAGCTTGTGTCCAGAAGAGAATGAAAATTATTTACAAAGGGAAAACTTAAAATACCTAATTAACTTTAAAAAGTAATCAAGTAGTTTTTTGTAGAGTTTGTCAAATTTTAACTTTATTGAGTGATTTCTTACTCCTATCATCAAGGAAATGAGAGTATATCACTTAGCCCTCTATTTACCATTTGTGGTGGTTATATTGTTAGTTTTACATTTTCAAAGTTTTTAACATTGGCAGTTTTGAAGTGTAAACATAATTCTCACAGTCCATTCAATCAACTGAGCACCCTTTATGCCCTAGGGACTGTTCTAAGCACTGAGAATACAGCAGTGAACAAAGCTGGAAAATGTCCTCCTTTCAGAGAGCTTTTATTTTGTAGAGGAGACACAGTGTGTATATACATTAATGTCAGGAAGTGATAAATGTTAAGACTAAAAATAAAACACGTTAGGAGACTGGAAGGGGATGAGGGAGGGTTATTTTTGATCGAGTAGTCAGGAGACAAGTTTCTGAGTGGAAGAGTTTGAACAGAGACTTGAACAAAGTGAGGAGGTGAGCCATGCAGAAGGAAGACCATGCTTTGTGGCCTTAGTATTAGTCTTGAATCTGGATAGAGTCAAGATCACCACCAGCACCTTCCTCACTGGCATCTTCTTCCCTGAGCATTTTGTGATGACTTAGTGTTTAGTTGGGAGGTACTGTTTTCAAACAGGGCCCAAGGGTGTTAAATTCTGAATGCCTTTCAGTTGCTTCTATGAACAAACAAATTGTAAAATTATAGATTCATGTATTTCCTCCCTCATAATTCTATAAGACATTGTTCCATTATGTTCTGGCATGGACTGTTGCTCTGGAAAAGTGTGAGGCTAGCCTGATTATTTCCTCTTTGTAGCTGGCTTGCCTCCTCCCTGCCCCCCAACTCTTGGAATTTTTTTGCTTGGTGCTGATAGAATTATTTTTAAACATGAAAGTCTAATAACTTTTCTGCGATATTTCTCATGCAAGTCACTGTGTCAATTTTTTCCTGGGAAATTGTACATTCTTTTGATCTAAAGATTTATATTTCCCTTTTTTTGTAAAGGCATTTTCTTTATGGCTTTCAATTAAACGATCTACTGTTCTCTTATCTACAACAGGTACATCTATTAGTCACTGCCCTCCGTAACTATCTTGAATTGCTTACATTTTCCCCTGATTTTTCCTGTGAGTTTTTGTTACATTTTAAAGTCTACCCTCTGGGCAACTGACTTTTTTTTTTTTTTTTTTAGCAATATTTAGTTTTTACTCATTCAATTGTAGATTTCATTTCTGTAATGGTTTTATTGTCATCTTCAATTTGTTTTCTGACTCTTCCTGCTCATTTTGCACATTTTTAAAAGGGTTCATATTTTCTTTCTTTTTTTTTTTTAAAGATTTTTTTAATTTATTTATTTGACAGAGAGAGAGACAGCTAGAGAGGGAACACAAGCAGGGGGAGTGGGAGAGGGAGAAGCAGGCTTCCCGCCGAGCAGGGAGCCCGATGCGGGGCTCGATCCCAGGACCCTGGGATCATGACCTGAGCCAAAGGCAGACGCTTAAGGACTGAGCCACCCAGGCGCCCCAAGGGTTCATATTTTCTTTAATTTCTTTGACTGCATGGAGAATTTATCTGAAAATTTCATTTATTTTTTGTGTTATTTTTCTGAAATATACTTACCTACCTTTTGCATGCAAATCTTTCCTCTCTTTTTAAAAAAATAATAAGTATGTAGAATCCATGCATGCTGACAGCTTTGCACTTATTACTCACTTCCAAATAGATATTCTATCCAAGCATTCTATTTGCCCAAGAATAAGTGGAAGCTAGTATTTGGGGGAAGATAGTGACTTTAGATGAGATTTTTGTCTCATAAATATTTCTTACAACAACAATTTCTTACAACAATGTCTTCTCTAAAAGTGCTTTGCAGTATGTGAGCAGGTCATTGAGATAGATCACACATTCTAGCTCACTCTGTGTGTGTGTGTGTGCATGTATGTGTGTATCTCAGAGTCGGGGGGACAGATAGATATTTGGTGCTTATTTTTCACTATGTGGTTGGCTCTGTTTAGCATCTACAAACAGAGGGGAGGGGGCAAGTCATCTACAAAGGTCACTGTTACTTTCCTTCTTTTCTACTATATCTCTCACCTCCAGACTATGGCTAGACTATGGTAGATTATGACTGAACCTCTGTGTGTCCAGACTAGTCTTCTCTATTAAGTTTCTAAATTTCAGGCTTTCACTGATAATAAAGAGAAGAGAGTTCACACCATCAGTGTCATTTTCTGTACCGTGCTTGTATGGGACCTGCCCCTCCACACAGATGTTTCCCACATCTTTCATGACTTGTTCATGGCACTCCTCACCATTCCGGCGTTGGTCCTTTGCGAGCTCTCTCTTTACTTACAGAGAAATTTTTGAAAACCAATTGGAATCTCAAAAGGTATAGATCACCTTTTAGGGTTGCCCACTGTTTTAATAAATTTTTTACTCTTTAGGGCGGATAATTCTTATAGTCTGTGATTTGGGAATCTTAACTCTGCTAGTTTCATAGTAGATAAATTTTTTTTCAGCTTTTCATTCATTTCAGCAGGTTTCAGGGAGATAGAGAGGAAATTTGCCTTTACCATATCTCCTAGTGAAAGAATCTGTGAATCTTGTATCCCCATGAAAATATTATAAATTAGCAAATGTCGGTGTTACTAGAAAATTTGTTGTTATTACAGATCCTTTTTTCAATCAGTTCTTAGCAATGTGTATGGCAAAATAAGTTTGTATCATAAATACTTTGCAGTACAGTAATTTTGAAGGAGGTGTGCATAGTAGGTCTTCTCTGTCTTGCCCTTCAAACCATTCTCTACCTTCCCCCACTGCTTACTGCCCTATGAGGCTGACGTTTGTGGACTGCATCGGTTAGCTCTCTTGCCCTTTGGTTTCCTGTTGGGTTGGATGAATGCAAGGCACCAGCATGAGACCCAAGGGTGGAAAGAAGAGTGAGGTATTTACTCTGTGGTCTCCATTCCAGTAGGACAGGGTGTTGGCACTGGCTGCTTTCCTCAGCTAAAGTCTACAGCTCCTGCCTGCAGCCCTTTCCTACAACTTTACTTCTGGTTCTCTCCCTTCCTCCTTCAAGACTAGGTGAGGCTATGGCTGATCTCCCCACTTGGTTTGCCCCTGGTGTGTTTCACTGTCCCTGTTGATTTCCCCTAACTCTGCCAGTGCTTTTGTAAAGCAGTCCCTTTATTAAGCTCATTTCAATCATCCAGGTGAAGCATGCCATCTCTTTCCAGCTGGGATCTCAACCCAGAGAGTGTGCAAAGGATAGAAGTGTTTGAAGGTTTAAAAAAAACACTCTTCACATTACCAGGATGGAACTTGGCAACTTTTTGTTTGTTTACACATTTTGGTCATTGGAGGTCAAGGCTTCAAAATATGAAGAAGCTATCTGATAATTGTTACGAGTTTTACTCATGAACTTAAGGAGAAGCTCCAATGCTAGAAGCTACTTGAAGTGTTTATTTGCTTCCCTTTGAAAATTTCATTTTTCTTATAACTTATAATAAAAATTCCCCAAATGTGATTCCTCAGAGGGAACACCAATCTCAGTTTTTAGGTGGCTTAATTAGAATTTTATTTAAGGAAATGAAATTTTATGTGTACTAATAATAGGAAGGAACTTTACTAGTAAAAATTCTGTTTTCATGAGAAGAACTTCATAGTATTTGACCTACTATTTAAAGTGATAATTTAGTTTATCAATAATATCTTAAATGAATACTTCCTAAGTTGCTGTCAAATCAATAAAATCTGTTCCGTCTTGTTTAATCTTCTTCACGGCACAAAAGCATAAAATATAGTCTAATCAAAAGGTGTGTTTTACAAGTTCTGAATAGATGGGATCTAAATTAGATATATTTTACTCCATCTATTTTTATATAGTATTTCATGCTTAGAAAGTGAGTTATCGGGGTGCCTGGGTGGCTCAGTCGGTTAGGTGTCCGACTCTTGATTTTGGCTCAGGTCATGATCTCAGGGTCATGGGATCAAGCTCCTTGTTGGGCTCCATGCTCAGAGCGGAGTCCGCTTGAGTTTCTCCCATTCCCTCTGCCCCTCCCCATGTGCACTCTCTCTCTCGGATAAATAAATAAAATCTTTTAAAAAAAGGAAGTGAGTTATTTAGACTGCTTCTCCTGCTTTAAGTACTTCCATTTCTCTGTCAATTATGTTCATTTATTTATTCATTTCACTTATAATTATTAAGCGCCTACTATATGCTAGCCACTGCTCTGGGTACCTGTGATACAAAAATGAATATGCCAGTCCCTGCTTTCACGGAGGCCACAATCGAATGAAGGACAAACATAATTGACCAACTTATTATAATAAAGTGTGCTACATGGGGTGCTGGGGGACGTTTTGGTGGGATACCGTCCGAAGTTATGACATAGCAAGGGGACAGGAGCCTAAATGAATCTTAAAAGCTCAGACATTCTATATGAGGTCAAAATCCAAGCCTAATTCCTAGCCCCTGAAGTTAATTTAGCATAAAAACACTTTGTTGTAATGTCTGGACTAGTCATCTTACAACTCCTTAAGTCACTTTCGAAAACGCTAGCCAAGCCAAGTCCAATGTTAAAACTAGTTTGAATAGTTGACAGCCTTCAGATGTTTTTGTTTGCACTAATGAACCTGGGGCTGAGGCTACCTCCAGGACCAAACATGCTGCAACCAGTATCGTGGTGAATGCCTGCCCCCTTGAGGAATCAGAGACTCAGTTTTCCAAACGACAAAGCAAAGTTGGATCGCTAATAAAATAAGACAAAACAAAGGACAAAGAGCAAACAGAACAAGCAAACAGTTAAAGAATTGCAGGTCCCTCCTAGACATTTTTTTAGACACAGTATTTGATTTGTTTTAGCCCTCTTTGTTGAAGTCATATCAAAAGCCTCTAACTTTTGAAAGGTATCAAGATCTGCCAAACTATATATGTTAGCCAAGGAAGCACTCAAGAAGTTGACCTAGAAACTACTGGGAATTCTCCCTCCTTCCAGTGTTTTCCTTATCTTCTTATCTTCCAAGAGGGAGGTGCCCAGCATTTGAAGTTAATGATACCATCTCCTCAGAGACTCATACTCTAATATGCACATAGATCACCTGGAAATAGTGTTAAAAGGCAGATCCCGATTTTGTAAGTGTGGGGTGGGGTTGGAGATTGTACATTCCCAGCAAGCTTCTAGAAGATGCTCTTGCTGCTGCTGTTGGTCTGTAGACCACACTCTTGAGTAGCAATGTTCTCAGAGCAAAAACACAGCTGTATGGGATGCAAGCAGTAAGGGCCTCATTCTTTTATCATTCCTCCCTCAGAACTGGAGTTCAGCAATCTGTGTGTGAAACAGGCCAATCTACAGAGCAAAACAAGGCACTTCATTTTAGTTGGCATAACTTGGCAGTTCCATGGGAATAGCTAGGTATTTTTTGGAAAATCAGAACAGGATAGGGGGTTGTGAAAAAAGTGTTTATGAGGTAAATAAATGTAATCTTATCTTTTAAAATACGAATTTGAAGATTTTTGTGGTCATACATAATTTAAAATCCAAAAATATTTTTCTTTGGCCAGTTCCTTAATATTTTTTTTTTAAAAAATAGTGAATCGAATTACCTGGAGTCTCAAGAGTCTGCAAATCAGTAATATCTTGGCATAAATGTCGTTATGGTTCTATAAATATGATACTCATGTGAGTATGAACATGATCTATTAGGACCAGGTAGCTTGTGGTATTACATTTTCTGAGCAAGACTGACGAACTAAGGGTTCTTTACTATTGGAAGCCAGGAAGAGCAACCTACTTCATGAAGGATAATACAAACAGGTTGTTAAGTTGTATTTTCATTTATGTGAGATGGGAAATATCTCCCAAACTCTTTCCTTGTTATGGGAGCTAAATATTATAAGGACAATACATGTTTGAGAATTAAACTGTACAGAGCAAGGTTCTGTTAAGGATTCTTGGTTGCTTAATAAAACGATGGCTCTCCACACCTAATTACATTTTCGGGAATTAAAGCATCTTTTTTTTTCACCTGTTATACCCGTATTTTCCTGCAGATTTTTTTTTAATATACTTAACACTGTTATTTTAAAAGTCTTTATGTGCTAATTCTAATATTTGGTATTCTGTGGGTCTGTTTCAGTTAACCATTTTTCTCTTTGTGACTGTGGGTCACATTGTCCTTTACTATGTCCAGGAATTTGCAAATATATAATGTACATTAAGGATAATATATTGTAGAAATTCTGGATTCGGTTATACTTTTTAAAATAGTGTTATACTACCAGGTAATTAAATTACTGGTGTGCTCCCTTAACTTTGTGGAGATTTGACTTTATGTTTTATTAGGGAGTTCTAGTCCAGTGTTGTCTTTAGGCTTAGGGTGCCCTTCTAATGTGTGGCCCTCCTGGGTTTTTATTGAGAAGTTCAAGGTGTTTAACAAATTTCTTTATATAGACAATTGGTGAGAGCATATTTCAATAGATTGGGGGTTATCTTATGGGCAGATCTTGCCAGATAGACTACCTCCTTCTCCCTCTCAGCTCTGAGACTGGCTTGCTTCTTTGTCTTGATCTATATTTTAAAGAAATACTTATGAAAATATGATTAAAGGAAAAATTGCCTGAATTCCTGCATCTTAATAACATAACATAATAAATTAAATTAAATAAAAATAAATAAATAAGCTATTTTTTTACTCAAAATAGAAGAATCAACATGTTTAAATTTAGTGGATGAAGGTAAGCCCAATGTGCTTTTGAGTACTTTATATTCTATTTGTAATATTGCTAAGCATCTCAGACTTACTATCTATTAAAAAAACACCAAGAGAAAAAAAAGACACAAAGATACTTGAATTTTCTTTTGAAAAATATGTGTATATCTTTCTAATAGTCATCATCAAATTAATTATGAATTTTGGTGACTATATATTGACGGGCTCAAGACTCATCCAGTAATCTAACCTTGGCGAAAGCTCTAAGTAAGCAAAGAATTCCCATACTTTGCTTGGCCATAGTTGGCTTATATGTTTGCCATTACTTTTTAAATCTCTTCTCCTTTTTACTACATATTAACAAAATACCTCATCATTTTGTTAGCTGAATTCTGTCTATAATTAGAGTCACAGAGTTGTTCACTTTTAAACATCTCAATCATCCCAGGGATAGTTCAACTTTCACATTCCAATCATTGTTCTAATTATAAAATATAAGAACAAAGGTTTTCACACCTCTTTGATGAGAATGTTTTGCCATCAGACTTTGCTTAGTCAGTGCTTCCTCCTTTTCAGTCTTATCTGGACACAAGTTGGTGTTTTGCATGCCTCTTTTCCATTTGTACTTTTCCACTCTTACCTGTGTCTTGTCTCCTTAAGGTGACTCTCTTTACTTTTACCATGCCTATAGATTTTTGGAATGATTATGAAAGACTCCCACATCAAGTGGTATCTACCTATTAGCTCCTAAGGTAGCCTGACATGCAAAATTTCTAACTAAAATACCCAGAAGAGACTGCAAAGACAAAAATGTTCAACCCTCAAAATTGAGGCAAATGATCTAAGGTCATCCTGTGGAAGGAATTTCCACTAATTATAAAGTCAATGGAATGGGGAAAAGGATAGAAGTCTCCTATCCATGCTTTGCCTCAGGTAAGGGAGTAGCCTCACATACCCAAAAGAAGGTCCAGAGAGCCCACCCACCACCATCTTGCATGATCAACTGTTCTAGTCAGAAAATCAGGCAGTTTTACCACATTCATTTCAAGACATATATTCTGTGACCACTGTCCCAAGAAAACAGAGAAGGAAACAGAGAGAAATTATTGTTTGTCTGCTGTAATTTTGGAGTATAGCTGATGAAAAAACTACTTCAGGGTAAGGAGATGATAATTGGATGGGTGTCAGTATCTTCATTAAGCTAGGAAATACAGGAGGGAAGAACAGATTTAGATAAAAGATGATGAGTTTAGTTGTATGCATGCTGAGTTTGAGGTTCCTGTGGTGTTTTATTATAATCACTAAGTTTGAGGTACTTTTAGATTTTATTTATAATCATTAAGACTTTTCAAATAGATTCAAGGGAATAACTGGTAGGAACTTGGCCATGTGACTAGAGTTTAAACCAGAAGTGATATGGATTTGGAAAACATAGTAGTTGAAGTCAGGATATGGATGTGAGAAGAGAAAAGGGCCCTAGATAAGTCCCCAGGGGGCACCAGCGTGCTCAGTACAGGCAAAGGGAAAGGAATGAGCAAAGTTAGGGAGACACAGAAGGAGAGATGGAAAGATGTCAAGGAGAGGTTGGTGCCAGAATCTAAGGGAGTCAAGTGCTTCAGGAAAGGGAATGGTTCACAGTGTCAAATGCTTCAGTTTAGGTAAGTAAGTAAGTATGTAAGCTGAATGTATGTATTAGGAAAGATTAAGATGGATGCTGAGAAGTGATGCTGGAATTAGGTACCAGTTATCCCTTGGTTATCATTGACAAAGACGTATCATAGGAGTGATGGGTTGCAAGTGAAATTCCCATGTGTTGAGTGAATGACAGGGCAAGTGAGGACCACAGAAGTCTGATAGAGGGGTGTCTGGCAAGCTCAGTCAGAAGAGCATGAGACTCTTGATCTCTGGGTCATGAGTTCAAGCCCCATGTTGGGTGTGGAGATTGCTTAAATAAATACAACTTTAAAAAAGTCTTGTAGAAATTTGACTTTGAAAGCAATGATATTAGGCAGTAGCTAGAAGGCTATGTAGGATCAAGGGAAGATTCTTTTGTTCATGGGAAAGACTTGAATACATTTATATTCTTAAGGAAAGGAAGGATCTGAGATAGATGTGGGAGAGAATGAACTAGTTCCTAAAGGATGAAGGAACAGATAAATTTATTGGCTTACAACCCACTGTATGCTTCACAGGACCCAAATTAGAGACTTTTGGATCCTTTAGTTGTTAAGTGAAATTATGTTGCTATAGGGATCATAGACATCTTTGCTGCCTGAAGCCCCCTAACTATAGCATGCAATTATTAACATTAATAATATTAACAGAAAAACCTAACAGGAACTGGTTCATTCTTTTTTTTTTTTTTAAGATTTTATTTATTTATTTGACAGAGAGAGAATGAGAGAGAGAGCACATGAGAGGGGGGAGGGTCAGAGGGAGAAGCAGACTCCCTGCCGAGCAGGGAGCCTGATGCGGGACTCGATCCCGGCACTCCAGGATCATGACCTGAGCCGAAGGCAGTCGCTTAACCAACTGAGCCACCCAGGCACCCGTGGAACTGGTTCATTCTAAAAAGGCTTTGAGGGTGGGGCGCCTGGGTGGTTCAGTTGGTTGAGTGTCTGACTCTTGATTTCTGCTCAGGTCATGATCTCAGGGTTGTGGGATCCAGCCCTGCTTGGGCTCTGTGCTCAGCAAAGGGTCTGCTTTTCTCCTTCCTCCCCTTCTGCCCCTCCCCCCACTCACGTGTGTGTGTGTGTGTGTGTGTGTGTGTGTATGCGCATGCACTCGCTCTTTCTCACAATCTTTAAAAAAATAAAAAGGCTTTGAGATAGCCTATTTTAATAAATATTATTTATTTGTTTGTTATTTTAATAATACAATTGGAAAAAAAGAAATGGGTGATAAAATCAAGACTAAAGGGAAATTAGGTTTGGAAATACAGAGTAAAGCTGAGCAAGATTAGTACACAGCAAATGCAACATCACATAGCTCTGTTCAGTTGCTAAAGATTGGCTGCAAATTTGGCTCTAAGCTTGCCAATGTCTAAAACAAAGAGGGAAAAACTTGGTTATAAGATTCCAAGCACCTAACTGAAAGAATCAATCTATTTATTAATGAGAAAACAGTTTTTTCCTAGTACTGAGGCTTGAGAGAGATTTCTCTCATGGATGCTGTCCATACCCATGATAAATACACAAGAAGATTTCGTAGGAATTTCCTTGCAGTGCCCCTCACTGGAAGTGGAGGGCAAAACAACTATGTACCTCACTTTTGCAGCATTATTAAGGGGGCATTTAATAGGCACTAAATATTTAAAAGATTCTGACTGCTTTCATAGTCCTGTTACTTACACTGCAATAGATCCTCACATCTCATCGTCCAGGGTGGCACCCTTGATTTTCATTCCCCTTAAAACCTCTGAAATGAACGAGATCCACATTTCATTTCAGAGTAGCTGAAAAATTATCTGTTTCAGTTCCCCTTTCCACTGTTTACTGTGCTTTGCACTCAGTCTAAGAGAAGCAAAGCACTTGGTACTAGAAGCTGATAACGTTGGGTTTCATTTATAATTAAGATTTTCAAATAGATGCCATTTCTCAGGGCACAGACTTATCTAGGAGAGATAATCTATGGGCCTTGCTAGGGTCCAGCAGTGACAAGGTATAGACAGAGGAAATTAAATTTCTGGGAAGAGGAAATCATTGTTTGTCCAAATGTTATAGGACTTTTTTTTTTTCTGGCTAGAGGTAAGCCAAAATTTAATTATACTGCTGATGGTTTGGCTTGATAAGTGTAATGAATGCTAAGTCATAGGTGGCTGGGAATCAATAGTTTTTTCTTTTCAGTGAGTAGTAACATGTTTGCTTTGAAATAGTTTATCTAAGTGTAAGCTTCAACATGTACAGCTTTTTGAGGTGTCGACTCTGAGAAATGCAATATGGCAAAGGCAGATTTGAGTTTAGGGCTTAGCGCTGCCCTGGTAGATCTGGTTACAGAAGCCCCTCTTCACCTCTGGAGCATCATTTCAGAAATTGCCATGCTCTCTCAGTGCTGGGTCTCTGTTACTGAAACAAGGCTTCTATCTTCCTGAAATGACATTCACTCTCTCTTGTGCAGCTTTCCGTGAGTATTCCAGATTACATATTGCCTAGCTGTGGCTGCGAAGGGCTTCCTGTCAAGAGCACTAGTTTAAATGAAAATGCCTTCATGTTTTAACAGTACCAGATTAGAGGGGAGGTAGTCTCAAAGACAGCTGTTCCAGTAAAGAGAAGAGCAAAGATATTCCAGTAAAAGACTAATGGTATGGGGATGGGAACTGTGTATAGAACAAGAAGCCATGTGAAGAGAAATTGGGTCTGGTTCCTTCACCAGCCAGATGACCTGTTCTCTTCTGTTTCATGGATATAGACCTTGTCCTTCACCAAGCAGAAGTGAATTACCACTTACTTCTTGGGAAAGAAACCCACGTTCCCTGTCACTGAGTTTTGCCTTTGGAAAATCGGACTTATTATATCTTCTTTGGAAAGCAATTGAAATTCTGGGCTTCAGGTGCCACTTGAGTATACCTAAACTGATTATATTTGGCTGTTTCGTACCCTACTGGGAGATGTAGAGAAACTGCAAAGCACAGAATTCTAAAGCTCCAAGGTTACCTGGCTTAGCCTCATCTCCAGGAGTGTGAATCCAGAGTTAAGTCTTCTCCATCACAATTGGACCTACATTTAAAAAATGCAGCCCTGAAAGGGTAAAGAAACTCCTTTGGTTGATTGTTAGTGTTTCCTTAGTCTTAGGTAACAAGATTCTCTTTGTTCTAAGAAATATTGTTCCTGAAGTAGCAGTACTATATTATGGATATAATCTTCTAATTCTGTTTAACAGGCTTCATTTACTATCTGTGCGACTTGGTAAAGTCACCTTGGTCATTCTGAATCGTTAATCTGTAAAATGGAATAATAATCTTATCTCTCTCGATTCATGCAAGGAAAGGTCCCCCCCCCCCCCCCCCCCGCCCCCAACTCTTACATGCTATTGTTATTTTATATTTCATTCTGTTTGCTCTGGGAACTAACTAGTTTTCATTGATGACTCACATTTGCCTTATGGTCCACCAAGATTCCCAGGTGCTTCTGGCTACACTTGGATCTGTGAGTCTCTTTCCTCCTGTCTGGGATGTGTATGGTTTGGTTTTCATCCAAATGGCAGATTATGTTTAAACTCCCTTCTCTGTTAGTGAAGCCCAGGTGCGTGCACACGTGCGTGCGCACACACACACACACACAGGCCCAGACTCAGTGTGGATGGGTCCACTTTCACTCATGGGTGATCAGAGCAGGGCAGTCACATGGGAGTGCGTAGACACGTGCTCTCTCCCCTGCTGTCAACATGTGGCTGGAAACAGTCCCAGAGCAAGCGCATGGGCCACGTGCAACTAAGCCTCAAAGCTCAGCGCTGGCTTTGGACATTACCTCAGAGAAAGAACTCAGATATGTGTGAAGAATAACTCCTGTCAGGGCATAAATCAAGAGTCCTTCAACTTTCTTGTATGCTATGGATCTCTTTGGCAGTTTGGTGAAGCCTATTGATTCCTTTAAAGAATCCTATAAAATATATTGAAATAGTGTCATTAAAATATTTTTCAAAACAAATTTGTGGTGTAGTAAGGCATGTACATTTTTTTGAAGATTTTATTTATTTATTTGTCAGAGAGAGAGAGAAAGAGCACAAGCGAGGGAGAGGCACAGGGAGAGGGAAAAGCAGGCTCCCCGCTCAGCAAGTAGCCCGATGTGGGACTCGATCCCAGGACCCTGGGATCATGACCTGAGCCAAAGGCAGATGCTTAACCTACTGAGCCATCCAGGCATCCCTAGAATGTACTTTTTATTCATGCATTAAATACTAAGCCTAGGAGCAAATCAAATAAGTAATTTCAAAGTTGTGATGAGTGTAACAGTTATTCCAACATACCTGCAACAACTGGAATATAACCTGAAAACACCTGTGATTTCTATTGGTGGCAAAGTCACAGAAACCCTAATCCTATTGTGGTTGGTTACCTACATCTGTAATTGAAAGAAATACTAAATTTCTGTTCGAAATTAGTGAAAATACATATGTAATTTTTTTCCTATACCAGTTTATGGATCCCCTGAATTCTATCCCAGGTGAAGGACCCTTGGTTTAGACAATAGTGAGAACAGAAGAAAAGATAAGTATAAGAAAAATGGAAAGCTTTCCTTTTCAATGCAGTCACATGAATGTTAATTGCATTTCAAACCACTAACAATAAATGTTTTAGTTTGGTGGTTAGCACAGTTTTTTGTATACCAGCATCTCTCAATAAATATGTTTTTTTTTTTTAAGATTTTATTTATTTATTTATTAGAGAGAGAGAATGAGAGAGAGAACATGAGAGCAGAGAGGGTCAGAGGGAGAAGCAGACTCCCCGCCGAGCAGGGAGCCCGATGTGGGATTCTTTCCCGGGACTCCAGGATCATGACCTGAGCCAAAGGCAGTCGCCCAACCAACTGAGCCACCCAGGCGCCCCTCAATAAATATCTGTTTAAGAAACTAACAAAAACGTCGCTTTGCACTTATCCATCTACTTGTCTTTTTTTGCCAGTGGAGTTTGTTGAATGAAAAAAACCTGATATAATATGATATAACATAATATGATATAATAAAATAAATAATATAACATAACATAATATGTCAGATTAAGAACATCTTCAAAATACCATCTGCCTAGCTTTATAATATCGTATCAGATAGGAAAGAGAGAGCTCTTACTAAATTTCTGGCGGAATTCTATTCAATAGCCCCCATTTATTGAATATCCTCTGTCAGGGATATAATGTCACTTAATGCTCACAGTAAGCTCACAGGTATACATCACCCATGTTCAACAAGGCAATTCAAGTATCGCTGAGAGTTTCCATGTAGAAAGCCATGGCAGGCATTGCGCTAAGAACAATGGGACAAACGGGATGTAGAGATGGTTCCTGCCTGCGGATGGCTTACAATCCAGGAGGGAGGGTGGATAGATATGTATATGCCTAATCATGAGACAAGGTAAACAAAAGCAGACTGAGGGGCCACCATGGCTAGAGGCCCAGGGCTAGAATGTTTTTTTCTGGGAATGGTGGACTTTTCAGAGGAACTAAAGTTTGAGGAGAGAAGGAAAGGGAGTAGCAGAAGTGAAGGGTGGAAAGGTAGGTCGAGTTTTAAGTTGCAGAGCTAGGTGTGTCTACCGACTATATATAGAGTTCAAAAATATCACTGCTGGCCTCAAATTACATGTCAATTCTCTGTCTTATTCCAGGCTACTATACAGTGTATCATAATGATTTTGTAGGAACCTCTCAGAATGCATAATTAATCTCGAGTTTTTCTGATTAGGTTTAATCAACACCCCTCTCTTCATCCCTAATGAAAGTATTGCTCAAAGAATTCAAGTGACTCTGGCTTTTTGACAGGAACAGAGCATCTAAATGCCATCTGTCACCAACCTAACAATGCTAATCTGAAGGACTGCTCTGCTCTCAGACTCTGGTTAAACATCGTTGTCGGTTTTCCCAAACCAAAAATTTAAGAGGATTAATAACACATAGTAATTTGATCTGATTTTATTTTCCTGGACTAGTCAAGGCAATTAGAGAGCCATCATCCATGCATGCCGCTATTTATCCTTATTAGAAGCACCCTGATTTATAATGAAAGCTGCCAGTTTAATGTAGCTCAAAACAGAATTTGTAAACTCTAATGACCAGAGTGTTAGCTATCAGAATGGTACAAATGGAACCATTTCTCAGAATATGTGTTGTTTTGATGTTTCTGGATCATGTTGCTTTGTTCGCTGTAGGAAAAATATTGCTCTGTACACAGTTCACTAGATAATCAAACAGTCGCATCTTCTACTGAAAATATGTTTCTCATATAATCATCGGTTTAAGCACATCTTTGGCCTTCGACTATGCAGAATCATAGAATAATTGAATAGAAGAGGCTTAAAATGCTCTAGTCCAATTACCTTATTTTGTAAATAAAGAATTCCAGGCCCAGAGAGAGAGAAAAGACTTGCCTAAGATCATATGACTCCCTAGTAATAGACCTTGGGTAGGACTCAGCCAATGCCTTTGTCCCAGCCTTGGGTAGTTTTAGGGCACTTGATCTTTTGTTTGGTGTGCTTTATGCTGCATGAGAACATTTTTTTTCTCTGCCAGTTTTATGGGGCCTCCTGACCAAGTACCATTGGATATTTTACGCTGAATGGATAACTTGTCATTGGTGAAGCATCCTCCCCTCTTCTCTGACTTCTTGACTTTATTTCTGAACTTTCTTCCTGTAGTAGTTTGAATGGTGACCCTTCAAAAAAATTTACCCATGTTCTAAGCCCAGAACCTAGAAATGTGACCCTATTTGGAAAAAAAGTTTTTTGCCGGGTAACCAAGTTAAGGATATCAAGATGGAATCATCCTGGATTTAGGCTGGGCCCCACATCCAATGTCAGGTGTCCTTATAAGAGAAGGGGCAGAGGGAGATTTGAGACACAGAGATGCAGAGGAGAAGGCCATGTCAAGACAGAGGCAGAGGTTGGAGTTCTGCACATACAAGTCAAGGAATGAGGAGCATGCCAAGGATTGCCGGCAGCCCCCAGAATCCAGGAGAGAGACATGGAATAGATCCTCCCTCAGAATCTCCAAAGGGAACCAAAGTAGATGCTAATAAATTTTTATGGAATGAATGAAAGGCAAATTAATGTTTACTTCTAAAAAAAAGTGAATAGTCCAGTGCATCAGATTGCCAAGAATATAGGCACTGCAGGGAAGATAAAAGGTTGAAACTCTCAAGGGAGAGTAAAATTTCATTGTAGCATTTGTGTCACCAAGCATCTCCTTCTGTAATCATTGGTTATGTGAGCTATCGTCATTTCCAGGGCCCCAGAGTTCTTCTGTACTTCTCCGGCATCAGTGAATAAAGGGCTTCATGCCTCTTCTTGAGGGTAGTTGAAGTCCTGCAGAATCACATTCCCATTAGAGGGGATAAAACGCACTAAATGAGTTCAATGGATAACTCTGGGTCCCTTATTCCTTCCGATCTGCAATTTTTCATCTGTAAAATGGACAAAAATAACACCTTCCTCAAAGCCTTGTTGAGGTCACAGCATGAGATAGGCGGTGACATGTCTCTTGAACTGGACACAATAAATAGCACCCCTAGTACCTGCCTGAGTTCTGAACAAACTGAGAAATGAGACAAAAGAATCAATAGATGGAAAACAAAAATGTCATCTTAGTGATGACTGGTAGAGGCTAAGCTAGAGTCCATAGCTAGCGTGAGACCCACGTGAGGCTGCTAAATCTCTGCATGGGGCAGACTTACTCTTCCAGGCTCAGGTGACACTGGACCTTGCCATGGTGACAAAGCCTGTCTCCAGAGGAGCTGAGCAAATCCATATGCTCCCCGTAGACTGACCCACTTCTGAGAGAAAGAGGCAGGGTTTTGCATATCAAATTCCAGCCACCAAATTCACTACTCAACTGAGTGACTCCCAAGGGGAGAGTGAATGAGAGGTGAAATGAGGCCAGGAGTATCATGGAAATAGAGCTTCTTCCACATGGGCATAAGCATCAGGAAATGGGAGTAGCTGTTTTCTTAACCGACTAAGCCTGTGCTCAGCCATGGAGTGGCCTTCCCCCTGAGGGAGAATGGGACACTCCCATGCGAGACTATTCTCCACACCTACCAGCCTTGGCTCACCAGTATGTTGTTCTGCCTGGCTTATGTCCAAGATAATATCTTTAATTTAGTTTATAATCTCGAAATATGTACTTTAAAAATATGTAGTATTTGGCAAAAGATCTTAAAACAGCTGTAGATAAACTATATCTTGATAATTATGAAGTTAGGAGAATAAATCTTTTCTGGATGCTAGCTAAAAGAGGAGGTCTGAAATTCTCTCTCACATATTCCTCCAAAGGCCCATCTGATCTCTGCTCTAAATTTATGTCTCTCCATCTCAAAGAATCCAGTTGACTTTAAAACTCTTCATAATTTTGAGATGGTCTTCTATTTTCCTTAGTCATTATAGCTTAATATTGCATAATCAGGAAGAATACATCATGTTCACAATTTGTAATAGATATGCAATTAAATTGTTCTCACATATACATTTAGGGTTTTTCCCCCAAAACCGAATTCAAAGATAAAATTAACACAGAGTACAAAGAGACCCTGGATACAATGTTTTAAATAATTAAATACACATTTGCTCAGTAAATATAACTTACAAATGTGTAAATTACAAAGATTCTCTTCCTTCTCTTCTTCCCAGTGCAGGCAACACATGTAGGAACTGGTTACAAAGTTACGATCATGTCCTACACAACTGTGAGATAAAACAAGATCTGAGTTTTATAAGTTCCGCAACAGGGGTTCTGCCTGTCTGTGATACTTCTCCTGACTTCAGCATGGGCACACTGGCCACTTCTCAGAATGAATAATGAATGTGTATGTTTCTGAACAAAAGCTGTAAAAATGGCCTTTAAGTGCCTTCAGGAGGGGCCAGGAAAATCTTGAAAGTCGAAGAGGGAAGTTGAAGGGGTAGTGGAAGAATTTGCTATTGGCATGAAATCAGAGGAGGTTAAAATATGACCACAATATAAAATATACAAAGGTTCTCCAAAGCACTCAGATCTTTCAGATGCCTGCATGCTGCATTTCTTTGAAATTGTGTGTGTGCGCGTGCGCGCGTGCCTGCGCACGCACACACACACGCACTCACACACAAATGGTTTCATATGTTCTGCAGCTAACTGTAATCTGTCAGACTGAAAGGTGAGGTAGTGAGGGGGAAATGAGATTGAATAGTGGAGTAGAAATTCCTCCCCATCTTTCCTTGATTTTCTCTCCTCTTTGAATAATTTATATTTATTTACCATAGAGCCTCCTGGATCCTGGGAGATGGAAGAAACCTTACTTAGAAGGGATCTAGTCTGATCTCCCACCAAATTTTGGAATTTCTGCCTGCCTTTCCAAATTCTAGTCTTCCTACTTCTACTTGAAGAGGCCTGGGGATGCAGAGCTCTGAAAGTATGTGGGACTCCTATTCTTTGCAGACAGTGCTAGCCATTGGAAAACTCTCATATCTGAGTTGATCTTCCTCTCCCTGTAACATCCATCCTTTGATTTTCATTCAGTCTTTTGGAACCAAGGGGAATAAATTTAGTTGCCTGCCTCCCTGTTATGACACTCTTTCAGATATTGGAAGAAACCTCTCAGATCACAATAAACCTTTTTTTCTAACTTAAATCCAAGTCTTGTCCATCTCAAGAAATTACATTTTCAGGCGGAATTAATGTCTCGACAATATTGAGTCTTCCAGTCCCTAAAGATGGTGTATCTCTCCATTTATGTTGGTAGTCTTTAATTTCTCTCAGCAATACTTTATAATTTTCTCACATTTTGCGTGCATTTGTTAAATTTATCTCTGAGTATTTCATAGGATTTTAATTGAGATTATAATTCACATAAAATTTTCCCCTTTAAACTGTATAATTTGATGGCTTTTAGTATATTCACTAAGTTGTGCAAAAACCACCATTTCATAGTTTCTAAATGGTATTTTAAATTTCAATGTCCAATTATTTACAGGTCGTATATATAACTGTTACTGTATAGATATACATTTGATTTTTGTATTTTGACTTTGTATCTTGAGACCTTGCTAAACTCATTTTTAGTTCTAATAGTTTTTTTAATCCTATAGGCTTTTCTATATAAACAATCATGGCATCTTTTAAAAGACAGTTTTAATTCTTCTTTTCTTATCTGTTTGTTTCTTTGCTTTGCAATAAGCTTCCAATAAACTGATGAATAGCAGTGGTGAGAGCAGATATCCTTGCCTTGTTCCTAGTTTTAGAAGGAAGCATTCTTCATTCACCATTAGGTTTGATACAGTTATAGGTTTTTCATAGATGCCCTTTATTAAATTGTAGAGTTTCCTTCAACATTCTGTTTACTGAGAGTTATTTTAATGAATGGATGTTGAATTTTGTCAAATGGTTTTTCTTCCTCTATTAGGATTATCATATGGTTTTCTGTATAGAATATGTTAATATGATGAATTACATTGTTTAACTAATTTTATTTTATTTATTTATTTATTTGTTTGTTTAATTTAAAAATGTTGAACTTTATCTTTCTGGGATGAACTCCATTCAGTCATGATAATCTGTCTAACCACTGCTTTAGCTACCTTTTGCTAATTTTGATATGTTATGTTTTCATTTTCATTCAGTTTTAAATATTTTCTAATTTTCTTTGTGATTACCTTTTGGACTCATGGGCTATTTAGAAATGGGTTGCTCAATTTCTAAGTATTTGGGGACTTCTTAAGACATTCTTCTAATATTGATTTCTGATTTAATTCCATTAGGGTCAAATTTCAGTCCTTAAATTTACTGAGGCATGTTTTATGGGCTGGAATGTAGTGTTTTGGTGAATGTTTCATGTGCATTTGAAAACAATGTGTATCTGAATCCATTCAGGCTGTTATAAAAAAACACCAGAGACCGGGTGGCTTATAAACAAGAGACATTTATTTCTCACAGTTCTGGGGGCTGAAAGTCCAAGATCAGAGTCCTGGTATGGTTGGGTTCTGGTGAGAGCTCTCTTCCAGGTTGCAGACTTCTGACTTCTTGCTGTGTCTTCATATGGTGGAAGGGGCAAGGGAGCTCTCAGACCTCTTTTAAGAGGTCACTAATCTCAGGGCGCCTGGGTGGCTCAGTTGGTTAAGCGACTGCCTTTGGCTCAGGTCATGATCCTGGAGTCCCAGGATCGAGTCCCGCATCAGGCTCCCTGCTCAGCAGGGAGTCTTCTTCTCCCTCTGACCGTCCTCCCTCTCATGCTCTCTGTCTCTCATTCTCTCTCTCTCAGATAAATAAATAAAATCTAAAAAAAAAAAAAGAGGTCACTAATCTCATTCATAAGGGCTCTTGACCTAATCACCTCCCAAAGGACCCACCTCCTAATATCATCACTTTGGTGGTTAGGATTTTAACATATGAATTTGGGTGGGGATACATTTAATTTATAGCAGTCACTATTGGATAGTATGTTCTATAGATGTCATTTAGGTCAACGTGATTGATAGTATATCCAGGTGTTCTATATTTTTATTGATTCCCTTTTGTTATTCTATCAATCAGAGAGGAGCATTGAAATCACCAATATAACTTGAATTTGTCTCTTTTTACTTTTATTTCTATAAGTTTTGGGTTGAAGCTCTGTTATTTGGTGTAAATACATTTGGTATTGTTATGTCTTATGTTGAATTTGTGCCCTTTATCCTTGTGAAATGTCCCTTTTTCTCCCTAACTATAGTCCTGTGAAGTCTACTTTGATATTAATATAGCCATTTCTACTTTCTTTATATTAATGTTTTCAGGTAACATCTTTTCCATTATTTTTCTTTTAACCTGTGTCTCTAAACTAGTTTGTTTTTTCCTTGAGTAAACAGCACAAAATTTGTTCTTACTTTTTTTTTTTTTTTAAATAATGAAACAGTCTCCGCCTTTTCATTGGGGGTATTTACATTGTTAGTGTTTAGTGTAATTATCTATATGATTAGGTGTCAATCTATTGTCTTGATATTTATTTATTTTTTTTTAGGATTTTATTTATTTATTTGACAGAGAGAGACACAGCGAGAGAGGGAGCACAAGCAGGGGGGAGTTGGGAGAAGGAGAAGCAGGCTCCCCGCTGAGCAGGAGCCCGATGCAGGGCTCGATCCCAGGACCTTGGGATCATGACCTGAGCCAAAGGCAGATGCTTAATGACTGAGCCACCCAGGCGCCCTGATATTTATTTTTTAATTGATCCATATGTTTTCCTTCATTTTTCCTGTTTTCCTGCCTTCTTTGGGATTAGCTAATATTTTTATGATCCTATTTTATCTTCTGTATTGGCTATATATTTTGCTTTAAATTGTGTGTGTGTGTGTGTGTGTGTGTGTGTGGTTACTCTAGTGTTTGCAATATTTATTTTTAACTTATCACATTCTACTTTCAAATACTGTAATACTCTACAAACTACGTAAGGCCTTTGGACATTCTATTACCATTTCCCCTTCCCAATCTTTGCACTATTGCCATTCATTTTACTTCTGTGTGTGGTGTAAATGCCATAATATATTGTTATTATTTTTTCTAAATAGGCAATTGTTTTTTAAGGAGATTATTAAAATGAAAAAAAATTACATTTATCCACATTTCCCATTTCTGTAATTCTTCATTGCTGTGTATAGATCCAAATACCTTTCTAATAAACTTTCCACTCTGAGAACTTCCTTTAGCATTTCTTGTAGTGTGGGTCTTAGCTTTTGTCTGAAAAGCATTTCACTTTCATATTTGAAAGATATATTCAACATTAAAAGATTCTAGATTGATTTTTTTTCTTTTACTACTTTAAAGATTGAATTTCATTGTCTCCTTCTTTCATATTTTCTGAAGAAATGTCAGTCATATCTTTGAACATTTGTATATGATATATCTTCTTTCTATGGCTACTTTTAAGATTTTCTCTTTATTACTGTTTTTTTAAACAACTTGAATATGATGTAATGTAGTCTAGTTTTCTTTATGTTTATTCTGCTTGGGTTTCATTGAACTGCAGGATTATAGTTTTCATCAAATTTGATAAAAATCTGGTCTTTATATTTCAAATAAATTTTCTTCCCATATTTCCTCTCTTCTGTTTTTGGAATTCCAATTATAGATGTATTATCTCATATATCATTGAGGCTCTGTTCATTTTTTTTCCCCCAGTCTTTTTCTTTCTGAGTTTTATTTTTGGATAGTTTTTATTGTTATATGTTCAAGTTCACTATTTTTTTAAAAGATTTATTTATCTATTTTAGAGAGACAGAGAAAGAGAGCAAGTGGGGAAAGGGGTGGAGGGAGAGGGAGAGAATCTCCAAGCAGACTCCCCACTGAGCAGGGAGCCTGATGCGGGGCTTGATCCCAGGACCCTGAGATCATGACCTGAGCTGAAATCAAGAGTCAGATGCTCAACTGACTGAGCCACCCAGCCACCTCAAGTTCACTATTTTTTTTCTGGAGTGTCTCATCTACTCTTCAACCAATCCAATTAATTTTTTCATTTTAACTATTGTATTTTTTATCTCTAAAAATTCCATTTGGGGCTTTTGTATATTATCCATTCTCTCTCCAGCATAGTAAAGTTATTCTCTACCCTCTTGAAAGTATAGAGCATATTTATAATAGCTGTTTTAACTTTGTCTACTAATTACATGATCTATGACTTTTCTAGATTAGATCTTATTGGTTGATGGTTCTCCTAGTTATGGGTTATATATTCCTATATCTTTGTTTGCCTAGTAATTTTTGACTGGATACCAGACATTGCACATTTTTTATTGTGGGTTCCTGGATTTTGTCATATTCCTTTAAATAGTGTTGACAGTTAAATTACACGGAATCAGTTGGTATTTCATTCCAAGCCTCATTTGGAGCCTTAATTTTAAGATTTTAAGGATTTGTCTAGAACAACATTTTGTATAGGGCTAATTTGGCCCCATAACAAAGGCAATACTTTTCTGAGTATTCTACCCAAAAGCCCATGTATATAAGGTCTTTCTACTATGTCTGATGGGAAGACTATTCAACAACTTTGTGTGATTTCCAAAAATAATTCTTCTTATTCCTTTCTGGTGATTCTTTTCCTCAGTTTGGGTAATTTTCTCTTTGGAAGGCCATATCAGTATTCAGCCAAAGTGTCAAGGTGACCCCTCTTCAGATCTCTGGTTCTCACTCTTTATGCAGTTCTCTTCTTTTGGTACTCTATTCAGTAAATTATACCTATTTTCTTCTTCTGGACCCCTGAACTCAGTGAGACCTCCAAGCTCAGAGGTTCTGCCTCCAGTCAGTAGGAGTTTATCTTATTTGTTATCCGTCTCTAACACAGTCCTGCCTATTGTCCAATATGTGAAAAACATTATTTCATATATATTGTCTGATTTCCTAGTTGTTTAAGGTAGAAGAGCAAATCTGGTCTCTATCACTCCATCTTGGTTAGAATCAAAAGTCACTCTTCAATTTTTAAATTTTAATGTTTTATCATTACATGAAACTTTCTTCCTGTTTCTTATCCTAATTCAGTTTGGCTGCTGCTATCTCCCTCATCCTATAAGGTTATGCTATTTGGAGGTTATACCCCCCCCCCCATTTTATCAATCTCAAATTCACAAGCTCCATTTTAGTCAGACATACTTGTCTCAAAAGCAATTTTTAATTCTTAATATGAGAAACTTAACTATTGTGTCTCAATGATGATTAGACTTTTATCCTGAACATTCTCTTCTCTTTTCTCAGCACCATTTAAATTTTTATCCAGGGGCAAGTAGATTGGACTTCTTACTGCTCCTTCTATCAATCCAGCATTGTTTCCTTCACTAACTCCAGCTGCAGTGGACTTTCTGTTACTCAGACACACTGATGTTTTTCATGAGTTGGGACCTTTGCATATGCTGTTTCCTCTGCCTGGGTGCTCTGTCCCAAGATATTTGACACCTTCATATTATTTAAGCTTCAGGACAAATAACACTTCTTCCAAGAGTCTTCCTTTACCTTGGAATCTAAAATATCTCACGGGGTGCCTGGGTATCTCAGTCAGTTAAGCATCTGACTCTTGACCCTTGATTACGACTCAGGTCATGATCTCAGGGTTGTGAGATTGAGACCCCTGACCCAACCCCCAGCCCCCATTGGGCTCCATTCAGGCTGTGGAACCTGCTTGAGATTCTCTCCCTCCCTCTCTCTGCCCTCTTCTCCCCACTTCACTCTCGCTCTCCAAAAACAACAACAACAAAAAAAACAACTCTTTTCCCCCTCCATTACTATCCCATTCTGCTTTTTTGTCACAACTTCTTTTATTTGTTCCATAACATTTACTTTTATAGGATATTTTATTGTAGATTTGTTTACTTCGCTTACTTTCTAGTCTTGCAATCTTCCTATCTCCCTCACACCTGGAATGTGTGTTCCATGAAAGCAGGAGTTGAATTGTCTTGTTCACTCTAGTATTCCCAGCACCTGACACTTACCAGGCACTCAGTTATTGGCTGAATGAATGATTAAACAAACAAATATATGACTTCATGTAACTTTCTTCAAAACACCAAGATAATTTATATACTAGAAGTTTTACACAGGGTAGACCATGGTGCTCAGATGAATACTTTAAAACATTTTATTTTTGGTTAGAATAAAGAATGCAAAAACTTCTATCATGTACGTATTTTCCTGGAAAAAAAATTAGCCTCAAATAAAAATTATTTTTATGTGTCATCCACAAATTTTTCTTAATTTAATTTTAAATGATTTTCTTATATGTCATATACAATTGCTTCTTAAATTCAGAATTCAGGAAAATTCCCATCTACTTTATTTATAGAATTAAAAAGGAGAAACACAGACAACAACCAGATAGAAAATATAATGGGAAAAGATCCCATCTGCAACAGCAACATGAAAAATAAAATATCTAATAATACACTTAACAAAAATGTTTGAGATATTTATGAAGAAATCTTCAAAACATCATTAAGAGATGCAAAAGTTGAAGTGAATAAATGCTCTTCGGAAAGAATACTCAATATTATTAGACACCTACTCTCCCTAAATTAATCTATAAATTTGAAGAAATGCCATAAGAAGCACTAAAGATTTCTCAAGTGTATAAGGAAAAATAAATCTGCCAGAAAGGAAGATGCTGAAAAATGGGCACCAGTAACAAGTGGCTAGCTCTCTACATATTAAAATATATTATAAAGCTACCTTAATTAAAAGTGTATAATGCTGGGGCAAACTCAGACACTGGAAAGAGTGATGAAAAACAAGAGTCTAGATACACACTAATACACATAGAAACATATTCTGTCATAAAGGCACCATTTCATTTTAGTGAAGAAATTATTAATAACGTGTGGTGTTCAGGTAAGAGGGGGTGCCATCTAAATTTCTTTTTATATATACAATGGAATATTTCAGCCATCAAAAAGAATAAAATCTTGCCATTTGCAATGACATGGATGGAGCTAGAGTATTTTGCTAATTGAAATAAGTCAGAGAAAGACAAATACCGTATGACTTCAGTCATATGTGGAATTTAAGAAACAAAACAAACAAACATGGGGTGGGGGGGAAGAGAGACAAACCAAGAAACAGACTTATAACTATAGAAAACAAACAGATGGTTACCAGAGGGGAGATGGATGGGGGGGATGGGTTAAACAGGTGATGGGGATTAAGGAGGGCACTTGTTGTGCTGAGCACTGGGTATTGTATGGAAGTGTTGAATCACTAAATCTACACCTGAAACGAATATTACATTGTATGTTAACTAACTGGAATTTAAATAAAAACTACAAAAAAAGGGAAAAAATATTTTAAAAAGTTGGGTCCCTACTTCTTACATCACTACAAATTTTAGGTGGATCAAATATTTAAATGTAAAAAAAAATAAATAAATAAACATAAGTAAAAAAAAAAATCACCAGAGAATTTTTTACAATCTTGGAGCCTTTGGAAACATGATACAAAATTGAAATGTTATTAAAAAGAATGATACCCTTGATTATTAAAATATTTTAAGTTTTCTTATAAAAATAGCATAAGCAAAGTCAAAAGTCACTCAACCATATATATATATATAGTTGAGAATATATCTATTCACAAAAAAGGGTTGCTGTCATTAATTTAAATAGCACTTATGATTCAGTAAGAAAAAGACCAATAGCCAAATAGAAAAATGGGCAAAGGGCATAAAGAGTTCATTAAAAAATGGGTTGCCTGGCTGGCTCAGTTGGTACAGCATGCAACTCTTGATCTTAGGGTTGTAGATTTGAGCCCCATGTTGGGTGTAGAGATTACTTAAAAATAAAATCTTTTCTAAAAAGTTCACTAAAAAAGTTATAAAAATAACTTTGAAATATATTAAAAGATATTCAAAAATTCTCATAGTAAGAGAAATGTGCATTAAAATTGCAACAAGATGCCATTTTCTACTCATCAGATTGACAAAAACTAAAAAATTTACTAACATTTTCAGCAAGGGTGAAAGAAGACAGAACTCTCATTCGTTTTGGGTGAGAGGGTAAATTGGAGAGCAGCTTGGCAATATCTACCAGAATTTTAAATGCTTATAGCTTTTGGCCCAGTTATTCCACTTCTAGGCATTGATTACTTCAGTGGTGCTGGCACATAATACAGAGGCATGTGTCTGCAAGGATATAAGCATTGCTTGTACTGGCAAAATTGGAAAGGACCTAATGTCCATTGAAGTACTCCACCCGGATCCCTTTTCCTGGGCTAGAACATTCATCTCTAGCCACATAGGTGTTGGCTGTCAATGGTTTAGGGCTGCACCTTTCTCCAGAGACTTATTCTCAACTGAAAAGGATCCTTCTCACTTGGAAATGGCTGGAAGGTTACCCCTGGATGTAGCCAAAGCCAACGTCTGTCCTCCCCAGCCCTATCTTTTCTCCCTGGCTTTTGGATAGGTTTCTTTTGAAATCACTTCTCAAGAAATCACTTGTGCAAGAATCTCCATCTTGGGCTCTGCTTCTGGAGAATCTGATCTAAGAGATCCATTAACAGGGGACTGGTTAAATAAATATAGTATTCTATATAAGGGAGTACTACTTAGACATTAAAAAAATTTTGTGTAAAATTACACACAATTAGGCTGTGTAAATCAAAAATCTGAAACCAGTTTATGCCAGCTCTCTACATACTGATATGGAATGATCTCCAAAATAGAGTGCAAAAAAGCAAATTGCAATTAAATATGTGTAATATACTACCACTTATGTTAGAATAGACAATTCACAAATATGTTTGAGTTTGCATAGAATATCCTTGTAAGAATAACTAAGAAACGATAATAGCGTTTGCTTTGATGCCAAGGGGGAACCTAACTGGGGTCTGTGAGATGGGAGGGAAGAAGAGTGCACTTGGTACTATATACTCTTCTACTTTTTAATATCCCACCATATATATAAATTACATATTAAGTTATATTACGTCAAAAATGTTGAAGCAAAAACCATTAGTACTATTAAAAAATTTAGGTTAGAAGAGTGTTAATTATCAGAAGTCTTTTCTCTTGCCCTTAGGAATAGATCACATTTTAAAAATTTAGCATTCAGTACTCTAAATGGAAACATATGTTTTTGAAGTCCTTGGAGAGCGCTTAAAAATCATCTAATTATCTGTATCTTAAGGATTCTTTCTGTAATTTTCTTAATTTACACAGTAAACACTTTTCTTGTAGGTAATGTCATGGCAACTTCCAACTGGCCCTTTCCAAATTATCACAAATTGGCAAGTATCTTCATTTAAATGAGTGTGCTTTTTCTGAACTTGAACTTAATTGCCATTCATTTTGCTGCATTAATTATGATAGATTTCCTGCCTCCTTTATGCCTGTAGCCACACAGACATCACACCATTATTAGTTATACTTGGCCTTTGGTCACAAATTATACACACATATTTGCTGTGAATTGTCCATTATGTTAAAGATCAAATATGCTGGACTTGGGGCTTAAACACAGCAAGTAATGTCAATGCACAGTCCTGAAATTTGAGACTGCACATTGTCTCTGCCTCATAAAACAGAGGTCATGATTATATTAAAAACCTCTCTGGAACTGAAATATGATAAAAGATATCTCATACCTCTCTCCCTGTACATCCTGAGACCACGATGTATAACAACCAAAAACCAGGCCTTCACTCTTCAACTGCATGGGTGCTGCTTTTGGAGGCAGGCAAAGTACTCTTCCAAAGTGCTTCCCCCCATACCGTCTCCCCTCCCCACCTCTCACCCACTTCCACATTTGTATACCCACTCAGAGATGGCACAGGAGACACAGGGCAGGAAGGCTGGTATGAATGCATCTTGTGGGGGTGGACATTTGTTCTTCCATTCACTTAATAAACATTTAATTATGTCTAAGGTCTGTGCTAAAGGTCTGGGCAAACAGTGGTAAATATGGTACCTAGCCTTGTGAAGTTCAGACTTACTTAGAGACAAGACAGTAAGCAAATGAGAATAAGATAATAAGCAAATGCCCTCTTAATGTACACAGAGGAAGGGGAGAAACGATGTGTGTGTGTGTGTAAATTTTAACACTATATGCATGTATCTATCTATATACATATATATGTGTTATATGACTGCCATAACATTTTATAGTTCTGTGCACTAGAAACAGCACAAGCAAAACTGAAAGGCTGAAGATGACAACTTGATTGTGGCATATAGGACAGAAAAAAGGGTGGGTTGCTCTTAACAATAACAGAAAGACAAAGAAACCGATAGAAAAATGGGCAAAAGACATGAACAGACAATTCACAAGAAATGATCTCATTAAATCAGGATTTAAATTTTGTCCACTAAACTAGCAAAATGTTTTAGTTGTAGGACCTCATGAGGTAAGAATGTGGTTGGAAAGACTCTCACACACAGCAGTGGGTGGTGCAAATTGGTGTCTCCTTTTGGGTACCTCTCTACTGGACAATTAGGCTGTGTAAATCAAAAACCTGAAACCAGTTTATGCCAGTTGACTCTCTAACATCACTTTTCAGAATTTCATCTTGAAGGAATAATCAGAGATGTAAATAAAGATTTTTATACAAGGATGTTTATTGTAGCATTATTTGTAATCATGAAAAATTACAAATAATCTATTCCAAAATTAGATGTCTAATTTATTAAGGAAATTATAGGGGGGAATATTATTCCACCATTAAAATTTGTATTTTCGAAGAATAAAGATATGAGAAAATACTTCAGATCTATTATAAAGTGAAGAAAGCAGGAAAACACAGTAAGAACTCTAGTAGGTTAGTAATGTGCACAGAGACAGAAGGGAATAAGTTATTTCTAGGTAATGGAATAAGGAGTGATTTTTAGTTCTATTTTAATTTTTCTTTGTATTTTCCAATTTCAACTGTGAACAAGGATTACTTTTATAGTATATATTTATTTTATTTTGTTTTGTTTTGTTTTGTTAGTCACCATACAATACATCATTAGTTTTTGATGTAGTGATCCATGATTCATTGTTTTCATATAATACCTAGTGCTCCATCCAGTACATGCCTTCCTTAATACCCATCACTAGGCTAACCCATCCACCCACCCCCTCCCTCTAAAACCCTCGGTTTGTTTCTCGGAGTCAATACTTTTATAATATGTTAAAAGTTTATATCAAATGAGAAGGAAGAGATATGAATTCCACCCAACTCATTCAGCACCCAACCCAGATATTTATAGCCAAAAGTGTTTTATTTTTTTTCCCTTTGGAGCAAATTTGTTGAGATATATAATTCATAAATGACTATTTGTTCAAACCGTTTAAAATTTTTTGATGTCCTTTTGCATACAACTGTCTCATAAACTCTCAAAATTCCCCTAGGATGTAACTTCATGTTCACTATTGTATTTCTTGTGTCTCATTGGAAAGTCTGAGCTATTTCTGATAATTTACTCTGTAAGTTCTCATCCTCCTCAAATATATATTTGAACCCTTTTTCTGGATGTCTCTATTACCCATGGAGTTCTTTATATACAAAGAGGGAGAAAATTTAGGAAAGGAGATGTATTATTTCCCTATTTCCTTTTTGCTCCCCACCACCATTTTATGTTTTCAAATCATGCAATTTAACACCAGATAAAATGATCCTTTCATTGGAAAATCAAAACATTAACATAGCTGGCAAAAATGTATTAGGTCAATAATATGATTGGAATTGTAACGAGGACAAAGTATGGGATATCACATATGGTAGACATGAAAATTCAGGCTGAAATGCAACTTTTTATAGCTGTGGAAGAGGGGATGCTTAAAAGAAGATTTTGCATTAAGAATTAAATTTTATGAGATACTATAAGACTGGCATATAAAAAGTTATAGTTGGAGACAACAGAACAACCTACATTTTGCGGCTATAAAATAAATTCTTGGGCATACTAATGGCACTTTAAAAATAATTTCTTAAAAACATCTTTCATTTGGTTGAATTTAGAAATTCACATGTACATATTTAGTTCCCTTTTGCAGTGTTACATGTATTCAGGTCAGTATGCCCAGTAAAAATTATTCAGCATTATATAACTTACCATAAAAATATTTTTCTGGCTTCATTTTCAGGAGCAGTTTTGGTTTGGAGTATGTTTGTGTTGTGGCTAAAGAGAGGGGTTTTTCTTATTAGCCAAGTTTTCAATATATAAAATTATAGAATAATATCATTTATTAAAAAAATTAGATTGCATACCCAATATATCTTGGCAATATGTTTTTCTGATAATTCTATTATGTCTGAAAATGTCTTCAAAATGGTATTTTGTAGTGGCAAAATTTTTGGAAAAGTTCACAGGTATGTACTTATTTCAAAATAGATCTTTGTTCTATATCAGAAAAGTGGGAATTAGATGAGTCCTCTTTGGAATTTTATGATTAATTAAGAATCCCTGGGAATGATTTACTTATTTATTCAAATAAGAACCAAAACATTATCTTAAAAAAAAGATAGTGTTCACCTGAAAGACTAGGCAATGTGGTTGTGTTTCATGGAACAGAAACCTTAGATCTATGAATTTAATATTCATAAATGATTGAGAGTGATAGTAGAGATCTTTCCTAGCAGTTGAAGAGTTAAAAATATTTACCTGATAGCTTGAAAATATTTTAGTTAATTAATCTATGGAGAATGTTAATTTTACTACACAACCCTTGCATACCAGAGTACTCATATTCTTTTATTTCCTAAAATTTTATTCGTCTGCTCTGAGTCTCTACACCCATGTCTGGGGGAAAGTCAATCTTAGTGTGTTTTGTGGACACTCTTCATTCCACCTGACTGAGGGTCATACAAAAATTCAGGGGTCTTATGTAGTCCAGACCACTGGGGAAGGACTTGCTCATCTTTGGTCCTCACTCGTCACTTCTGAAAAACCCCTTGGGCAGCCCTTATGTCTTGGATTTCTCTTTGGGGAGCCTTTCAGTCTTGAGATAATGGTGAGTGGCCATCTCTGAGATAATAGATAGTTGGTTTCCTGGTTCTGGGAGCCTGAGATGGTGCATAGGGCAGAAAAAGCAAGGGCACAGAGGCTGAAAGGAAGAATAGATGTCCTTATGTGGGAAGAGTCTTAGGGAGGGGATCACCATGTGGACAAGAGGGCTGGTGCTCAGATGTGGTAGGTTCTAGACCATGACTGTGAAGCCTTCAGATCCATGCTTCTTCCAAATTTCCCCACTTTTTAGCCCACAAAGCAATAGCTAAGCCCATCCCTGGCTCAGAATAACCTCCCTATGCATGATGTGTAAATGGTTGAAATCAGATGAGCCATGACTATGAATTCACTCATATAAATATGTAAATTATTGAAGTGTTCCGATTGAAGGGAGAAAAGTAGCAAAGTGTAGTCCTTGGTACCTCAATGCAGGAAGAAAAAAATTCAGAGAGGATACTGCAGAATGGGGATTCTAATGGAAATTGTCTCTGCCCTCATAGAATTTAAAGGCATGGGGATCCAGTGGGTAACCCATGGTGCTGTTTCAGGGCTGCCCTTTCCATCGCTCAGGCCCTCTCACCCATGGGTCTCCTTACACACTTGTAACAACTTCCAAACCCACCTCTGCCACTGTCTACACTCCCTATTCTTGCCCCTCTGCCCCAGAGGATCTGAGACAACATATAACCATGAAGACCTGGCTCCCCATGAGCTGCCATTCACATCAGCTTGGCTCTTACCAGTGCTTGACAAGTCTTCTCTTCCTTTCTCCTTGGCACATCTCCTAAATGGCTCTTTTAAACTATTCCTCTCTCCTTAGCTCCCCAGTCATACCTTCTGAGAGTCAAAATAGTACAGTGAGTGTGTGAGTATGTTGGTGTGGGCATCAACAGCTCTGCACTCACTAGCTGTAGGACCTTCATCACATTTCTTAAGTGCACCTGGAAAACAAGATGATAGTAAATAGAACTTAACCTCTGAGCACTGGTGAGCCTAAAAAGATAGTATCTGGAAAGCACTAGGAGCCTGAGGACAGGGCTCTGTGAATGTCAGCTGTGATTGTGAGTAATCTCTCTTCAACTAAGTGAGCCACCTTTTTCTTTACTTGGAAAATAAAGCACCCTCTGCATATTCTCCTTCAGTTATTTGATACTCCTTTCTGCATATCATTCTGTATTTCCATTTAATCACCTTTTCCTAAAATGTACCTGCGAACCTGCATTCTTGGATGCCATTATTGAGGGCCCAGGTTCCTGTTCCCCCAATTATCCCCACCTTCTCTGTGACCCACTTTGGGTTCCAGGCAAACTTGGCTACTCTTGAGCACACTTCCTGAAATGCTGCCTTTCCTTGGGTGACCTTCCACCATCCCCTACCGTGTTGCTGGGCTTCTCTCCTTCCTGTGTCATATTTCGTGGTTCAGTTCTTAAGATTTTCATCTTCACTTTTGTATCCATTCACTCTGAGAACTTCCACTGGATGTCAAGTGGGAAAATCATTGCTAAATGTCCCGCATTCTGAGAAGAGCCAACAACAGTTGGAGCCAGATACCTCCCCATGATGTACTATGGAGAGGCAGAACTGCCCAGTTAACTAAGGTGATACTTTCCCAATCTTTCTGCCTCATTCCCAGTCCCAGTGAGGGAGGAGTGGAGGAATTAAGGGGCAAACCATGTTTCTCTCTGCACTGAAGACCTCTCCAGAGAGGGGTCAAACCTGTGCAGGAGACAAGGAAAGGGAGGAGATGAGATTTAAATCACATTTGAGAATGAAATGTTTGACTAGATGGAACTTTTAATAACTTTTCAGAAAATGTCTGGAAAGCCATGACATCTGTCCAAGATATAATTAATAATCAAGAAAAGGTTTATTACAGATTTCAAGAAAAACAGCTGATTCCATATTTTCAGTCCTCCAACTTGATTCCTCAGTGATGTTGATGATGATGACTAACAGCATCAGGATAGGTTTTCTTGGATATCTATGGCAAACTATCAAGCTTAAAAATCCATTTAATACTTTATACCCACTAGGATGGCTATAATCAGAAATACAGACAATAACAAGTATTGACAAGGGTGTGAAGAATCTAGAATCCTTATGCTCGTGGGAATGTAAAATGGTGCAGCCACTTGGGAAAACAGCCTGGCAGTTCCTCAAAATGTTACATGGAGTTACCATCTGACTCAGTAGTTCTACTCCTAAGTATCTACCCAAGAGAAATGAAAATATATGTCCACACAAAAACTTGTCCACTAATGCTTATAGCACCATTATTCATAATAGCTAAAAAGGAGAAACAACCCAAATGTCCATCAACTGATGATTGGATAAACAAAATGTGATATCCATATAATGGAATATTATTCAGCCATAAGAAGAATGATGTACTGATACATGTTACCACATGGATGAACCTCAAAAACATTTTGCTAAGTGAGAGAAGCAAGTCACAAAAGCCTACATATTGTATTGTCCAACTTATATAAAATGTCCAGAATACATAAAACTGGAGAGACAGAAAGCAGTGGTTTCCTAGAGCTAATAGTAGGGGGTGACTGTTAATGAGTATGAGGTTTCCTTTTGGAGTGATGAAAATATTCTAAATTTAGATTATGGTGATGGTTGCACAACTCTGTATATATGATAAAAAAACATTGAATTATACACTTCAAGTGAGTGAACTTTGTGGCATGTAAATTATATCTTAATAAAGCTGTAAAAAATCAGTTTATTTTCTCCAGCTGTTGAAAATAGAACCACAATTTCCCTTGCCTTGGGCTTCATACTTTACAATAAACAAGCCTTACCTTCTCTCTCCACATGGCCTCACTTACCAGTCAGCAATACTAACAGATGTTTGTCATTTTTCTGGTGTCCTAGCATTTAAATCCATTTCCAAATTTATGAGTTTTGGCAGGTGCATCAGCCACCTCTCATTATAGAAATGGAAAACAACAGGTAGTTGCTTGCCAAAGGTTGGAGGCACCCAACCTAGGCTTGGCCAACCTGCCCCAGACTTGGAGTTAGGCATTAGGGATAGATTCAAAGAAGCAGGGACAGTAGGGAATGCATTCTGATGGGGGTGAGAGCAATGCCAACAGCCAACTGTGTTTCCAGGGATGGTGTCTGTGTCTAGTGCTGGGCAGTGGAAGCAATGCAAACTATGGTCACTGTGCTCAGCAACAAGGGTGATCTCATTGGGTGGATTTTTGGCTTGATTTTGGCTGTGATTGAATGCTACTTCGTCTTCTGGTCCTGCCTGTTTTCCAAGTCTGGTTCCTCCAACCTTCTTAGCAATTGTGTGAGCAGACTAATATCCTTCCAATCAGTTCTTTTTCTTCCATGATCAGATTCTCTGCTTGCAAGTAGGAACCCTGTTTGATATAGTCAGTAAGGCAGGATGATTTTTATCCTACAGATTCTCTGGGATTCATCCTTTTGGCTGTAGGCATTCATTTATTCAGTGATTACTTTGTGCCATCCATTACCTCATTTATTCCTCATAATAACTTAGTGACATAGATACTATTAGCCTTCCTTGCACAAATGAGGAAACAAGCTCATTGGCATGAATAACTTGTGGATATAAACCCAGGCCAAGTCCAGTGACCTTTCCTTTAGATCTTTGTGGCCACTTCTCCATTCTCACTGCGGCCACATCTCACCCACCATCTACTGAACAAAAGGCTCCACTATTCTTCCTCCCTCTGTTCTCTTCTTTCTTTAAATTGTTGTGGGCATCATTACCAAATTTTTTCATAAAAGTATTGTTGATTCCTCTTTACAAGAGTCTGTACCTACTCCCTATTGTCTTGATGCTCAGACCTCAGAAAGGCATTTACTGCTGACATCTGACACCGCCTTCCTCTCTGGCTATATCTCTCAGTAATTCTAAACAAGCCCATCACATGCCAAAAGGGCAGGCCCCATTTTTTCTTAGTCTGGCTCAATTTACTGCAGACAGTAGGCCCTCAGTAAATCTCCTTAATCTGGAGACAGACTAAAGACAAATTATTGAATTCACTCTTCCATCACAAGCCCCAAATTCCATGGCAATGATGATTTGGGGAACAATAAAATAAACATCAAACATCATATGACAAAATCTATTGGAATGTGATGTTCTTGGCAGGAAATCATGTCAGAGTGGAAAATGATCGCTAAATATAAATACTGTAAAGACATGTGTACCATTAAGACTTTATTATTAGATTCCCAGAGATTTTTATTTAGAAGCTCAAGAACTTGCAAGGCTATACAATTCCTGGAATGGAATTTAGGTTTGCTTTCTGAAATCAATCCAGTCAAGCCTTTTCACACATGAGCATTCTTAGAAAGTCTTTGAACTTCTATTCTTACTCATTTAGACTGGTGGCAAGAAGTCCAAAAATAAAATTGTCATGAGGTTCTGCTTGCTTCCTGCTTTAGTTGCACTGGAAATCTTCCAAGGAAAGCTCATGCACTTTATGAGTTCTCCTTTGCCTCCCGTAGTCAGCATTGGGTAGTTAAAGCCTAGATTCAGGGCAAGGTCTGGGATGGTATTTGGGGTTCTGTATCCAATTCCAATGTGTGTGTGTGTATGTGTGTGTGTGTGTAGTGGGGCTTTGTCCACACCAATATGCAATTACTGGATACCAACAAGGTGTCTGATAATTCAACCCAATTCTGACGCAATCTACCCTGAGATAGTGTCAGGTTCCACAGGTTAAGGGCTCAGTCCTATAAGACTGCCCCTCCCCCCAGACACTAGTCACAAGCCCAGGTTATGACCTGGCCTTCCAACCAACCAGCTATAGATTGGAGGTTCCAGGGCCCCTTGCTTGTATGTCAGATTCCAGTTGTTAGTCCAGAGATTGTTACCTGTACTTTTCATTGACTGGCTATAATCAAAGTTTCCTAAGACCCTTCCCTGGGTTCAATGAATTTGCTAGAGCAGCTCACAGAACTCAGAGGAACATTTACTTACTAGATTACTGATTTATTACATGAGGATTTAACTTAGAAATAGCAAGAAGAAGAACAGAAACTTCATGCCCTCTACAGGCACACCACTCTCCCCAAATCTCCATGTGTTCACCAAATCGGAAGCTCTCTGAACCTTATTCTTTTGGGTTTTTATGGAGGCTTTATTCCTTGGGCATGGTTGATTAGATCATTGACCCTTGGCAATTGAACTCAAACACCAGCCCCTCTCTCTAGGTTGGGAGGGACTCAAAGTTCAACCTTCTAATCACTTGGTTGGTTCTCCTGGCACCCCGCCCTTCCCTTAGGTTACCTAAGGGCTTTCTAAAAGTTACCTCATTAACATAACAAAGACACCTTTATTGTGTATCATAGAAAATTCCAAAAGTTTTAGGAGCTCTGTGACAGAAATGAGGACAAAGACCAAATATATATTTCTTATTATATACCACAATATCACAAACGGTATGAACCGTGACTCAAAGAGGCTGAGCAAGAGAATGCAGAGGACTGGATTTCACCTTCCAAGGATGGACCTGGAAAGCAAGGGTAACAGGGGAGGGTTGGTCAGGAGAGACAGGGACATAGTGGACATCGAGCTTGGTTCCATCTTAGACTACTCCTCTCCCTTCACTGGGGCCACTGGGCCCCCAAACAGATCCTGACCTAAGACAGATTGAAGGGTCTACAGCCCACATTTTGGGGCATTACAGCATGGCCTTTTATTGCTGGGTCTGTCCCTAGCTTTGGGCCCTGAATGTGATCTCTGTGAGAGTAACTGGCCAAATCCCACTGTAAGGCCCAGGCTAGCATCTGGATGACTGACAGTTGCCCCTTCTCTCCTCTTGCCTCCCATTCGCCCCTCCCAAAAAGGCTATCACCCCATTCTTGCTGCTGTGAGCTTTGAGCCTTTTAAGTAACTCTCCTGGAGGCTACTTGCTTAGCTGGGCTGCTGCTTGTTGTGAAGGCCATGGTTTTTCATCAGTGCTATCTTTTACAACCTCTTGCCAGGTAGAGCCTGTGCCCTCAGGACCTGTCTTCCCACCATGCACTCCAGTAGGCAGACCTAATTCCAGACCTGACCACATGCTGACTTCCCCAGGCTTTCTTTCTCAGAGAGGTAGCATGAGTAGGCTGTCAGAGGCCCAGCCATGGTTTCAAGATTGATAACCTTGCAGAGAAAGAATGGGTTAAAATCCTAGACTGATGGGCAGCAGGAATCAGGGAACACACTGAGGGGACCAGGATATCCATTAGCCCATAGATGTCTTTGTGCTAAATAGAAAATAAAACTTCCTTTTTAGGTGGAGCAATTAGAAAAAGCTGCTCTTCTTCCAGGTGGATACAACCTGAAATGGATTGATGTGGCCCCCAAAAAGATACATACAAGTCCTAACCCCTGATACCTGTGAATGTGACCTTATTTGGAATGAGGATCTTGGTAATATAATTAAGTTAAGGACCCTGAAATGAAATCATTCTGGTTGGGCCCTAATTCCAGTGAAAAGTGTCTTTATAAGAAGCGGAGAAACACAGGGGTGACACAGGGATATGATGAAGGCAGAGATTGAAACTACAGAGCTACAAGCCAAGGAATGCCAAGGATTGCCAGCAACCACTATAAGCCAGGAGAGAGGCATGAAGGGATTCTTCCCTAGAGCCTTCAGAAGGAACCAACCCTGTCGATTCCCTGATTTCAGACTTCTGGCCTCTAGGACCGTGAAAGAATACATTTCTGTCATGTTAAGTCTCTTGCTTTGCCCTAGGAGACTAATACATACCTCCGGGAAGGGGACACGGCTTCCTGGGCAGAAGCCGGATTTCTTTGAGCACGGCACAGGCACAAACTGCACAACCATTCACCAAAGCCCCGGTGGAGACTGAGGAAACATAGCCCCAATCCACGAGAATTAAAGGGACTCAGCACAGGACAGTGGTAAAAGAATGAATTCTGGAAGCAGATAGAAAGTCTGGGATTCTAACGCTGTCATAAATTAATATGACTTTGAGCATCATTTTCTTATCTGCAAATGGGCAGGAGGAGGGAAATAGCATTTAACGATTACTTGCTGGGAATTATTATTCCTCTGCTTTCCCTGAATGGTTATTAGGATTGGATGACAATGTGCAGTACTTGGTGTCCCATCCTTCCTCAATAGGTATTTATTTCCGTTCATCTTCCCACCTTGGGTAACGTATCAGCACTGCAGGTACAAGAAGGCTGCTTGGGGCTGTGCTACGGCTTTGCTTCAGCTCAGGAATGATGGGGGCCTCTTGCCATGGCAGCCAGTAGCGTCTGCCCTTGGCTCCTTGGAGCTGTTGGAGAGGACCGAGAAGGGAGAAAACAGGAACTAGGGTTGAGAAATACTGTTTCACGGACATGGCCGCAGTAGGAAATCAACTCTGCACCTTTATTTCATATATAATGCTATGGACGTGCAAAACTGATTTAAGACAAGCTCCTCGATGAACACAAGCATTAAACATTTTTTTAAATTTTATTTATTTTAGAGCGAGAATGAGAGAGAGAGTGCATGGGGGAGGGGCAGAGGGAAAGAAAGAGAGAATCCAGCAGACTCCCCACTGAGTGCCAAGACCGACGTGTGGGGCTCAGTCCCACGACCCTGAGATCAGGACCTGAGCCTAAATCAAGAGTTGGACACCTAACCGACTGAGCCACCCAGGTGCCTCTGAACACACATGTTTCAACCGCCATTTTGATCTCTGTAAGTGTTCAAGTGGGAAAAGTGTTCTTCATTCCAGTATGGCCATGATTGGATGTTGTTGCTTTTGTCAGGCAGAAAGGAATGACTTCATTTTCATTAAAAAAAAAAAAAAGGCAGAAAGAAAGTTGGTGGGTGTTAGCCTTGGGTTAGAGGAGAATGGATTGACACTTTTCTGTCAAGGGGTCTATCTGGCTATTCTGAAGCATAGATATTCCATATCTTCTGACTCTGAACAGAAGAGTTTGTTGAAATACAATATTAATATGCACTAGTAAGAGGATTTTGATGGTTTATAAAACCCTTGTGAATCATACATGAGCGAGAGTTACTGAAAAGTCTAATCAGGGCCCTTAGTGAGATGGCCTTTGGTAATCCAGTGGCTGGGGTCTTGCGGATCTTTCAGAGCAGGAGATAGCAAAATCACGGCTTTTCTTATCTTTATGTATATATTTATGAATGAAGACTTTGCAAATGAGTGGGATTTACTGAGTTATCCCTGTGGTATGTGCCTGTCCTTGCATATGTGAGCAATTCACATAAAAAGTAGTCTCTAAACGGCTCAGTTCTGCCTTCTGAAGTGACAGATGCATACTATGAACTTGTTCATCCAATGAAATGGGTAATATAAGAATATCTCTGTTTTTATGCCCCTTCTCAGAATTCCCAGGGACTCTTAGGCAGAAATTCATTGCTTAAAGTGTAGTTAAATAAGGATGCTAAAGGATTAGCTAAAACATTATCCATGTGTTGTCCCAGAGTCCATGCCAGTATCTACTGACAAAAGAGAAGATTAATCTCAGAGCCTTTTGCTAAACAGCAAGCTGATGCCCAAGTCATGAGTCAGCATACTTCATCACAAGGATGCTGTTTTATCTCCATCCAAGGTGGTGTTGATAGACTTATGGAATAAGATTTCCTGGTCTCCAGAAGCTTGTTAGCTTTCCAGTGACATGTTTTTTCAAATAATTCAGCGAGTCAGGTCCATCTGGAAACAGTTGTTTTGATGCTTTATGTCTTTCATGTGATCCCTAATAAAGCCTACAGAAAGAATATGGCTTGCAGAAAGATTGAGGTGTCCCAAAGTAGTATTTAATGCTCTGCCGACATTCAAACAAATCAGCACCTTCTCTGGAAGTTTATGTGTTCGCACAAGGAACCACAGAGGCTTGGAGTTATGGAATTTTTGCCCCAGAGGGGCTTAGAGCTCCCGAGCCTACTTCCATTTGGTGATGGTGAGAGATACCCTCTGTGGCTTTTCCCTCTAGGTGGTCTCCAGCTGTGGTCTCTGCACACTTTGGGAGAGGGATGCTCCCCACTTCCTAAGGCAGCCTATTTCTACTGCTAGGCCATAAGAGCAAAAGGAAATTTCTTCTGTTGAGCTAAAATATGCTTATGTAACATTTGGTCCTAGTTCTGCTTCCTAAAGTAACAAAGAGTAAATCCCTTTCTCCATAATGGACTGCATGGTCTGGACAAATGGATAGAGATACTGGATTTGACCCTGCTTCTTTGCTTAACTAGCTGGGCAGTTAAGAATCCCTCAGAGCCGGGCGCCTGGGTGGCTCAGTCGGTTAAGTGTCTGCCTTCAGCTCAGGTCATGATCCCGGGGTCCTGGGATCGAGCCCCACATCGGGCTCCCTGCTCGGCGGGAAGCCTGCATCTCCCTCTCCCACTCCCCCTGCTTGTGTTCCTGCTCTCGCTGTGTGTCTCTGTCAATTAAATAAAATCTTTAAAAAAAAAAAAAATCCCTCAGAGCCTTGGCTTCCTGATCCCTCCAATGAAGAGCAGAATCCCAATCACATGGGCTATTGTGGAGTTTGGACCAAATAATATATTTTAACCACTCATCACAGTGCCTAGCATATCATGGGCGTTTATTGATTGTTCCCCTTTACCTTCTACTTCTCAGCTCTTTAAACACTTGAAGGCAGCACATCTGTTTCCCTTTGCTCTTCTCTTTTCACAGCCACTAAACTGCAGATCAAAGGAATGGAGTTGAAAGTAGGGGCTGAGGAGGGGAAGGGGAGGGCTGGGAAATATTCAAATCAGTGTTTGCTGAAGTGTTGGCATTGACAGGTGGTGAGAAGGATTCTTCTCAGATAGCACATGGATGATCATTTTACAATTTAAATTTAAATCTGTCTCTCTTAAATGATATATTTCAGTTTCCTTCTGTTATAGCAGGTGATACTATTTTCCTTTGTACAATAGTATATAAAGTTTGCCTTAAACGTAAGTTTATTTAGGAATAGGGGAATCGAGTACCATAAAATGCTCTGATTATCTTTAAAATCAAATGAATTTCCAAACAAATCAAAATCCAGTTCAAAATCTCCTTAGCTAGCCAATCAGAAAAGGCTATACTGTATGATTCCAACTCTGATATGCTGGAAAAGGCAAAACTGAAGATAATAAAAAGATGGAGCACAGGGGATTTGTCGGGTACTGAATCTATTCTGTGTGAGGCTACAATGACAGGTGCAGGTCATTGTATATTTGTCAAAATCCATAGGATGTATAAGAAAAAGAAGGAATCCTAACTTAAGCTCTGGACTTTAGTTAATAATAATGTATCGACATTAGTTCATCAATTATAACAGTTGTAACAAAGGTACTACACTAATGCAAGATGTTAATAGAGGAAACTGGGAGATGGGTAAGGAGGGAGTGCATGGAAATTGTACTTCCCGCTCAGTTTTTCTGAAAGCATAAAATTGCTCAAAAGAAAGTCTATAATTTAAAAATCTCATTAGATAGGCAAATTACCAGTCTGTTTATCACTACCATATCTCCGTTTGCCTGGGGATATTTCATGTCAAAAGCCAAATTAGCCACATTTCCCCCCCAAATGATATCTTTACCACCAATTGCTAATCTCTGAGGTCCTTGGGCTCGTCTCAGTGGATATTGTGCTCCTGTTACTCCTTAATTTACTACATTCAATTTATTGCCTGCCTCCTAATTCCCCCACCCCCTCTCCTCTTACTCTGCCTGGAATCTCAGGCCTATCTGATTTATACAACTATTGCCATGGACTAGGAGCTCTCATCACTCCAAGCCTGGGTTACTCTGAGAGCCTCCTGGGTGGTCTTCTTATCTTTAATTTCTCCCGCATTCTAAGATCACCCACGAACATCTATTAAAATACTGTGCTGATGTCAATTTCATCCTATTTCTCCTCTGCTGGAGAATTTATAAGTCTCTGTTCCCAACCATCCAAATGAGTAGAATGATCAAAGATGTAGCTATTGCATGTGCCCACGAGGTCAGGACAGGGAGCTGGATGAAGATCAGCCACTAGCTGATCCAACAAAGATAATTGACAAGGATAATTATGAGCATTTTTTGAGCACCTGTAGTAGATGCTGGGGTGCGTGCCCAGGTGGATGCTCCTGTTCTCCCGCCCAGTGCTGGGAGTGTTGTCAGCTGGAAGCTCTCAGATGAGTCCTTCTCTAGGAATTGCTCTCACCTGAAGACAGCCACCTCCCAGGGGCAGCCCATACCCAATGTCTGGTGGGTGACAGTGTATAACGCCCTACCTCTTTTTCTTGAAGCAGGGCGTTTCTAAAGAGCCACTGGAGTATTAGAGCTCCCCGAAGCCTGGCTGCATGTGTGGTGACTTCATTGCAGTTAGGCTCCTCTCCACTGCCCTACTACTCTTGCTCTCCTGCGCAGCATCCAATAAACTTCCTGCACTCAAATCTCCATCTTGGCATCTACTTCATGGGGAACTGTGTCTATGACAGCGTCCAAGATCAACCGGACTCTAAGTTGTGCTGTTTCACTGAAGCATACTCTTTGTTCTTTTTTTAATTTTTATTTTATTATGTTACGTTAGTCACCATACAATACATCATTAGTTTTTGCTGTGGTGATCCACGCTTCATTGTTTTCGTATAACACCCAGTGCTCCATGCAGTATGTGCCCTCCTTAATACCCATCACCGGGCTAACCCATCCCCCCACCCCACTCCCCTCTAAAACCCTGTTTGGTTCTCAGAGTCCAAGTCTCTCATGGTTCATCTCTCCCTCTGATTCCCCCCTCCTTCATTTTTCCCTTCCCTCTCCTAATGTCCTCCATGCTATTCCTTATGTTCCACAAATAAGTGAAACCATATGATAATTGACTTTCTCTGTTTGACTTATTTCACTTAGCATAATCTCCTCTAGTCCCATCCATGTTGATGTAGAAGTTGGGTATTCATCCTTTCTGATGGCTGAGTAATATTCCATTGTACATATGGACCACATCTTCTTTATCCATTCATCTGTTGAAGGGCATCTCAGCTCTTTCCACAGTTTGGCTATTGCAGACATTGCTATGAACATTGGGGTGCATATGGCGCTTCTTTTCACTACATCTGTGTCTTTGGGGTAAATACCCAGGAGTGCAATTGCTGGGTCATAGGGTAGCTCTATTTTTAATTTTTTGAGGCATCTCCACACTGTTTTTCAAAGTGGCTGTACCAACTTGCATTCCCACCAACAATGTAAGAGGGTTCCCCTTTCTCCACAACCTCTCCAACATTTGTTGTTTCTTGCCCTGTCCATTTTTGCCATTCTAACTGGTGTAAGGTGGTATCTCAATGTGGTTTTGATTTGAATTTCCCTGATGGCTAATGATGATGAACATTTTTTCATGTGTCTGTTAGCCATTTGTATGTCTTCTTCAGAGAAATGCCTTTTCATGTCTTCTGCCCATTTTTGACTTGATATTACAGAGCAGTGATCACCAAGACAACATGGTACTGGCATAAAAACAGACATATAGACCAATGGAACAGAATAGAGAGCCCAGATATGGACCCTCAACACTGTGTCACTTGTCTGTCAATGCCAATGTCTGCCTACTAAATTTGTTATGCTAAAATTCAGAGTTTGGGGATATTGGCTTAGAAGAGGCTTTTCTGGACTATGGGGCCTGATACAGGTATGGTTATCACAGGGGCTAGGAGCAGAGCCAGATCCCAGGCCCCAATGGAATTCTAGCAGGTCCAAGAGAGAGAAAGAGGCCAGACCAGTTCCATCTCAGCAAGCAGGCAGAGAAGCCCCGTGCAGTGAGGAGGGAATGGGATTTGAAATATTCCTTCAAAGCTATGGAGAGACTAGAGAGAGACCTCTCTCTTCTATGGACATATGAAGAGTGGGGCATAGTGCCCTCCCATCCCCTCTGGAGCAGAGGTGGGTTCTGTGGAGAATGTAAGCTCCTGGAGGACAGCACACCTCTTCTTCTACTTCTTCTGTGCCATTTCCCAGAAGATTAGAAGTGTCTCGAGCAGGACATCACTGTGTCACTTGTCTGCCAATGCTCCTTAGAGTAATAGACCCCAGAACGCCAATTTTAACCAGCTTTGTTAAGCCGATATACTCTTTTTCTATTTATTACCACGTCTATGGTGCCCATGTGATTTCTATGTGTTTTTCGGATGCCATTGGGCCTGGACTTTTCTGCCAGGTTGACTGGAATGTCTAGAACATTTTATCATCTGCAGCTGGGAAATTGCTGAACTGTCTGAGCGTTTTTCTATGTGAGCGTTTGTTGTGTCAGCCAAGGCATAAGTAAGATTTTAAATAAGCCCAAACTGTTCCATGATGTAATTTAGGAGTGAGAATTGTGTAAAAAGGGAAAAGAAAGGATTTTATTGTGATAACTCTGCTTGTCAGAGTTCTCTTCCCCTCTATATCAGCCACATCATTCCCAAGAAAGTCTTAATATGTCTTCTTACGTTTATAATATTATCGAGGATCAAAAACATGTGAAGCAGAAACTCATGGTTTCTGTTAGCTATTTAGTACCCACTGGACATATAAATTCTATGTCCAGACCCAAAGAGGATAGTTTGGTTATCTGTTGTCTGGATTCCACTCATTAGACTGGCATAGGGGATGCTAGGTAACATATGGGATGCCCAGTTACATTTGAATTTCAGATGAACAACAAATAACCTTTTAGTATAAGTATGTCCCCAAATTGTGTGGGATATACTTATACTAAAAAATTATGTTATTTGTCTGAAATTCAAATATAAATAGGAATTCTGCATTGTACTTGCTAAATCTGGCAACTGCAGGCTGACAGGGACCTGGGAAGACCCCTTCCACCCTCCAAGGAGAAAATTAGGTCATGAGTAAAGCCTTTAGTCAGAGCAAGGGGAAAGGAGCATGTTTTTAGTGGTAGCCAAGAAGGTCAAAATAATTCACATTGCCCCACAAAAATCTGTTCTACCTTTGAAAAACAGAAACAATTTGGAAAGATAGGCATAACCAATGGCCTGGGAATGAGACAGATGGCCTCATATTGTACATCTAGAAAATCAGTTGGCCAATGTAGACATTGGTTTGGCTATTGGTTGTGCTGGCATCATAGCCATATGCTGGGAAAGGGAAGAAGGATGAGGTTATGGGGAGTCAGCATGGCAGAGTTGGCTTGGCTGAAGGACTGGATGTCTCGTTGTCAAATATCCAATATTCAGTTATAGGGCAAACTAGGCCTTGGTTTGGGCTGATAATAAGATCCAGTGAGATCCAATGTGGCAGTCCAATCATAAGAGAAAGTCCTGGTTCCTGAAGAGAGAGTGTTGGTGAGACTTCGGGTAATAGTTAGGACACTTGACCCGGTGGGGATCTGGAAAGCATGGCATGAAATGGTGGTGGCTAGAGAAGAGGGTGTTAATGAAGACAAGAGCTTGAGGCTTTTGGAGTCCTGGGCTTCTTCCCAACACTGTACGGATCCTACTGGGGCAGCCTGTTTGATTCTGGGTCTCAGTCAGGAGTGGAACTAAGGCAGCTCGTGTCCTGTCTGTGTGGTCAGGCTGGCCAGGGTCCAGGAGGTGCTAGGCCCATGAGACAGACAGAAGAGCCAAGATCTGAGTAGCTCAGGAGAGACTAGGGTAACAGCCATAGAGTTGCTGCATTTATGCCAGGACTGTGTGTGGGGTAGAGAACAGTCATGTACCAGACATCATCTGAAGAAACAGCAGAAACAGTTGGGGATGCAAGATGGACTGAAACAGGAAAAGTACAGGCCAAAAAAGCAGGTGAGTCATCATATAAAGATAGCACTAGAAGCAATAAGGTCTTCTTCCTTTGAAAAAGAGAAACAATTATAAAAAGGTGGGAATAAGCTTTTGTAGGTTGTGTGTGATCTCTGGTTAGGCTCCCACACTCAGCAGGAACCTGTCCTAAAAAGGTTTTCACTGGGGGGAGCTTGCAGGTTGAGCAGCCTGAGTCCTCAGGAGAGAAGCACCAGTTTCCATGAGGTCTGACGTCTCCACTGATTAATTGCATTGAATGCCTTGTGTGAAGTCATAGAAATAAATTCAGGTGGACCGGGGGCACCAAAGCCAACAAGAAAGAGAGTTTGGGGGAAGTGATTGAGAGATTAAAAGAAGGAAAAGAAAGGAGATAAAAGGAAAGACATGGAAAGAGAGAGGCCATATAGACATGTAGGCACTCTGGACTCTTAGTTCCCCTGATTTGTGCATCTTGACCAAACATCCTAAAGACTCATCTCTGCTAGGCATTATAACCTTATTTTTTAATTTAAGTTAGTTTTAACTTTATTATTATTCTTTTATTTGAGTATAGTTCTTATATAAGTAACAATGTAACAATGTTACATTAGTTTCAGGTGTACAATTTAGCAGTCTGACAAGATTATACATTATGCTCAGCTCACCACAAGTACAGCTCCATCTGTCCCATTACATCACTATTATAATATCACTGACTGTATTCTTTATGCTGTGCCTTTTTTTCCCCTGTGACTTACTCATTCCGTATCTGGAGGCCCGTATCTCCCATTCCCCTTCACCCATTTTGCTCAAACCCCTACCCTTCTCCCCTCTGGCAACTATCAGTTTGTTCTCTGCATTTATAGGTCTGATTCTCCTTTTCATTTTAATACAAAAAATGTTTGCAATGCCATTACCAGCTTCTATGAGGCATTCCTTACTCATGTTGCTTTCTACTGAGTTGATTTATATTAAACTGTTGAAAAGTTCACTGTCTGCATGTGGATGCTGTTGGCCCCGAACACTTCTTAGTGTAACTTTGACATATACTTCTAAAAGTCTGAGTTTTCAGGAATTGAGAAATGTTCTCCTAAGACCATGTTTTCCTTCTCCCCGGAAGCCTGAATATCCCCCTACTCCAGGCTTTGGAATCAATGTGTGGTCCCTGTTCAAATGGTATTTCCTCTCACTTACTTGATTTTTGTATTTACCGGATCTCTCTCTACATCCTTAAATGTAAAATAAACTATTTCAAAATGATTTTTTTGCACTTCCAGAGTTGAAACAGGCAGAAATGCATAGTTCTGGCAAGGAAAAAAATATACAAACTGGGGTAAAATAAAAACAATCATTTTCCAAATTCAAGGCCAAATGCTGGAGTTTAATCATCTCATAAAAACAAATCATTTGATGGGAGAAGATATTTGCAAATGACACAACAGATAATGGGCTAGTATCCAAAATCTATAAAGAACTTACCAAACTCAACACCCAAAGGACAAATAATCCAATCAAGAAATGGGCAGAAGACATGAACAGACATTTTTCCAAAGGAGACATCCAGATGGCCAACAGACACATGAAAAAGTGCTCAACATCACTTGGCATCAGGGAAATCTAAATCAAAACCTCAATGAGATACCGCCTCACACCAGTCAGAATGGCTAAAATTAACAAGTCAGGAAACGACAGATGTTGGTAAGGATGTGGAGAAGGGGAACCCTCCTACACTGTTGGTGGGAATGCAAACTGGTGTAGCCACTCTGGAAAACAGTATGGAGGTTCCTCAAAATGTTGAAAATAGAGCTACCCTATGACCCAGCAATTACACTACTGGGTATTTACCCCAAAGATACAAATGTAGGGATCCGAAGGGGTACATGCACCCCGATGTTTATAGCAGCAATGCCCACAATAGCCAAAGTGTGGAAAGAGCCAAGATGTCCATTGACAGATGAATGGATAAAGAAGATGTGGTATATCTAATATCTAATATTATGCAGCCATCAAAAAAAAAAAAAACCCCGAAATCTTGCCATTTGCAATGACGTGGATGGAACTAGATGGTATGCTAAGCGAAATAAGTCAATCAGAGAAAGACATGTATCATATGATCTCACTGATATGAGGAATTCTTAATCTCAACAAACTGAGGGTTGCTGGAGTGGTGGGGGTAGGAGGCATGGGGTGGTGGGATAGACACTGGGGAGGGTATGTGCTATGGTGAGTGCTGTGAATTGTGTAAGACTGATGAATCACAGACCTGTACCTCTGAAACAAATAATACATTATATGTTAAAAAAAAAGTTGGGGAGAGAAGATAGTAGGGAGGGAAAAATGAAGGAGGGGAACTGGAGGGGGAGACGAACCATGAGAGACTATGGACTCTGAGAAACAAACTGAGGGTTCTAGAGGGGAGGGGGGTGGGGGGATGGGTTGGCCTGGTGATGGGTATTAAAGAGGGCACGTACTGCATGGAGCACTGGGTGTTATCCACAAACAATGAATCATGGAACACAACATCAAAAACTAATGATGTAATGTATGGTGATTAACATAACATAATAAAATAAAATTAAAAAAAATAAACTATTTGAAAATTACTTAATTCATCACTGATTCAGTCTGGAAATTAGATATCAAGGAACAAAGACAATAAAGCTCTGTTAGTTACCACAGAAGGGCCAAAGCATGTTTTGTTTGAGTGTTAAGTGTTTAGGATAAGACAATCACTGTGTGTTCACTCTAAAGAAAAGTTTACTTTTCAGAGAAGTCAGCGAGGTGTAATGTTGGGAGCAGGAGCACACAGGACTGGGAACCTTCCAGATTCTTAGTATAATCCGAGACAAGTAACTTCATCTTAGATCTTGATGTCTTTGCCTATATATGTGAGAGACAGTTAGAGATAGTGCTATGGTCTGAATGTCTCTGTCTGCCCCAAATTCTATAGATTGAAAACCTAACCCTAAGGGTATGGTATTAGAAGTCAAGCCTTTGGGAGGCCATTAGGTTATGCAGGCAGAGCCTTGATGAATGGGATTATACAAGCAGCCAGAGAAAGCTTCCTCACTCCTTCAGCCATATGAAGTTACAGAGGGAAGACAGCCATCTCTGAGAAATTGGGCCCTCACCAGACATCAAATCTGCTGATGCCTTGATCTTGGACATCTCAACCTCTAGAACTGTGAGCAATAAACTTCTGCTGTTGATGAGCTACCCATTCTATGGCATTTTTTTTTTTAGAGCAGCCCAGAGACTAAGACAGAGAGGTAGTTAAGGTCTTCCCCATTTTCTAGACTCTACAACAACATCCATCAAATTCCCTAAATGCTAAGGCATTTGTGTATTATCTGATGATTTGCCTGGCATTTAGGATCTTGCTATAGATGAGATCACAATACAAGTTCTAACTATGGTGTTGATGAAATGTGTGCGAATTAGTGAGATTTTGAGGACTGAAGGCAAGATCAATGCTTTTGAACCCTCTTGATATGACACACATAGAAAACAGGTTAACAACTGAGGGTGCTTAAGCCTAAGGCACCTGGCTTGTAGCATGATTAGCTTCCCTAGGTTCTTCCCAGGTACCCCAAGTGCTGAAAAGATTGTTCTTTTGGACATCAACCTATAACTCAGTTGTGGCATACCTTCACACATTAGTCAGGAAGCTCTGGACTAGAACTTAGAACTAGAACTTACTGTAGAATGGAGAATGATGGTTTACACAATAAGCATGATAGCTATTAAAAATAATACTCTTTATTTTTATTCTTTAATTGTAGGAGAATTTGAGAGTGCAAAGGAACAGATTTGAAAGGGGCAAGATCATACATTTAACTGGGGACACACTGATTGCAGGGCATCTCTGAGATATCTGAGTGCAGATGTTGAGATGCTAGGTAGATACCCAGATCTGGAAGTTGATGGAAATCTGGGCTGGAGAGATGCTGGAAGTCATGCATGTATAGATGAGATTTGAAACCCCAAGTGAGATTTCTCTGAGAGACTAAGAAGAAGCCAAGGGATGGGGTTCAGGAGAACACTAATATTTGAGGAGTTGGTAAGGAGAAAGAGGTAGCAGAAGATATAGGGCTCATTAGGAAACATTTACAAAGTGACTTAATGTCATTTCATAGGTGAAAAACATAAGATACATTGATAATCATGTGTAGATATGATTTATGTTATGTAATGACATCCACAAATATTAGCTAGGACATATGCATTCAGTGGATTTGTTAATTTCATTCACTCATTCACAGTAAATGCATTTTGTCTTTCAACCAATGTTTACAGAGTACCTACTATGTGCCTGGAATTATTCTAACCATTGGGATATGAGATACAACAGTGAGCAAAACAGATCAAGTCCCTTACCTAGTGGAGTTTTATTGTGGCACACACACACATACACACACACACACCCCACCCCACACTAAATACTTTAGAGCCTACTTCCCAAGAGGTAGAGCAGAATGTAGACAGGCTTGTGTTTTTACTGAGCCAAGATCCTTTATCCTCCTAAAGAATTGCCTGTCATCACCTCCTACATATTGCTTTGGCCCTGTTATATTTGTCTTTTTTTCACTTAAAAGGTTAACTGGATGGTTGAATTACGGGATTCTAGCCAAAATATGCTTCCCTTAAAGGAGTTCCCAGCTAATCAGTAAGCTGAGCTGGTTTGGCATCTGTCTTACATTACCAAGGAGCTGGGCATCTGTAGGCTGAGCTCCTACTGGGGAGGCATCAACAGGACCTTGATCTGCCTTCACACTGTCATTGCCAAATGACAGGGGAGCAGCATAAGGCATGGTTCAAATCTGAGATGGCAGGTTCTGAGGACAAAGCCTGCAGGGATAATTTTTTATTGGAAACTCTTTCATTTCAATCCATTGTCAAATATTCTAACTCCAGGTTGTCTTCCAGCTCCAAAAAGTGAAGGCAAATCTATATTTTTTCACCTTATCATTTCTCCCAGATTATTATTACTATCGTTGTTGTTAAATTTTTCTCAGATAATTAAGAGATCAGAGATTTTCTCCATTTTGGGGCCAGTATGTTCTGGTCCCTGTTAGTTGATAAGCCAACTCTACCTCTAGAATTTTCTATTTCTATTAATGGCACCATCTGAAGATGTTTCTAATCTCTTTGGTTCTTTAAAGTAATTTCCCATCCAGGAAGCTTTTCTTCCCCTGGGCTCTTTCTCCATTGTCTGGTTGAGACCTATCTGAAAGCCTATATGGTATTGGAGGTGGGAAGGAGATAATCTTTATGGGTGAGAAAATACTCCATTATGCCCAAAATGTTGGCTGTCCTGGTCATTTTCATTAATGATCTTAGTGTAACCCTAAACTCCATCGTCTTTTGTAATCTATCGTATCTAATTAGTTATATATGAAGTCAGTTTCTTAAAATACTATCTGTATATGCATTCTTTGGCCAATAACTTTCAATGAATCCCTATCATGGTTGGAATCCAAATGCATTAGCCTACCTTTGACCCAGTGATTAACACTTTGAGGAATTTATCTTACAAATATAGTCACACCAATGCAAAATGACCTATTTGCAAAACTACTTATTATAGCATATGTAGTAGTAAAAGATAGGAAATGACTTAAATGTCATTTAATCAGGGATGGATTAAATAAATTATGACTCATACACACATTGGATTACCATTGAGGTAGAAAAAAAGGAAATTCTTCATATACGGATGGTTAACGATCTCTAAACTATATTGTAAAATGATAAGAGCTAACATTTAAAAGAAGGATACACATGCACACATATGCTCATGCATGTATTTTCTTCCATATACATTGTATCCCTGGAAACACACCTAAGAAACATCAGTTGCCTGTGGGGTGGGGAATGGGGAACAGGAGACAGTCAAACTGCCGGGTGTCAATTCCGGTTCCACACACCCCGCATCATCCGGGACCTCAGTGAAAAGCCATGAGCCGCCTGTCACATGTTGCTTCTCTCAAGTTAGCCTTTCCTCACTTTTTGGATTTGCTGAATCATGGTGACATTTGTAATGACAACATCCTTTCCACCTCTCTCTCCCTCAAGTCATCGGGTTCTGACTTAAAGGACGAAAATGAGGTATAATAGCCGAATGTGTGCTGTGGGGGGCTGCCCCGCCAGTCTAAATTCCTGCCCACTGCAGCTCTGGGAGTGAACTTACCTGGCCCTAGAAATAAATGCCAGCGCCAGATCCCATCTGACCAGAGGCCAACGCCACCTTTCTCCTTTCCCCCTGGGTGATGTGCATGTGGAGGGCTGTCTCTCCAGCAGGGTGGGGCTCCTTAGTCCCCAGAAAGGAACCCTTGTCCTCTCCCATGCTAGCTCTCTGAAGCCTCCAGGTGAGATGTTGCTCAGAAGGTCTGAAAGTGCATTTATGGTTCGATGTCTTTTTGAAACCTGCCTTGATCCATAAATGAGTCCTCTTTCTAGCTAATGCCATATCCTCTGACTATGAGGTGTTTGTTGGCGGGTGTTCAGTCTTTATTTTGCATGAATTTCATAAGGTCTGGGTCCCAGAGGCCTTTCCTAGTGCAGAAATTTTGTGCTCTGTGCATGTGACTTTGCCAGGAAAATGGTAAAATTCTATCAACATACTCTCAGTCCACTAAAACAGTACCAGATACAACATGATATTGGAATCATAATAATATAGCGATGGCTAACAAATATTTACGCAGTCTGTGCCATGCACACTGGTCCAAGTACTCAACTTGCAGTAACCCTTGTAATCGTCACAGTAGCTCTATGTAGTAGCTATTATTAGCATCCCTATTTTAGAGATACAACAACTGAGACCCACACAGGTCAAGTCATTGGCCCAAGATCACACAGCTCCTAAGTGGAGAAGCTGGGATTTGAACCCATGTAATCTGTCCTAAGCCCTTAAACACTTTGTGCTCCATACCAAGTGTACCTTGCAAGCTGCTATAATATATTGATCTTCATGGAATGACTTTTTGGCCTCCATCAAAGATTTTCCTCTTTAGGGCCACTCACTTTCAACCTGACTTAATGTCCTAGGTCTCACATAGCTAACAAGTGAAAATCGAAGGGTTTAGAACCAGGCAGTCTGGATCCCAAGGGCAGGCACTTGACCATTATGCTAGACTGCCTCTCTGGAGTGAGACTGGTCTGGTGGACGCTTTATTACTGGTGCGGTCCATACTCCAATGTTGAGCTTAAGTGAACTAGGCCGTTCATGGAGCACAACACATTTCCTGATGAGAACTTTGGTGTCAGAAAGGCTTGCTTTACCTCCTTCCTACCAAAAGCCCACACCTGACAGAGACCCATAAAGACCATACCACCCCTCACAAGGGGGAGCAGACTGGCAAGAGCAGGGACTGTGATTTTAACACATAAGTTTGTTGATGCACCTTGTCCTACAGCTTCATCCCTACAAAACATGGCCTGGTCAGTGACTTCAGACTGGACCTATCCATAGCACCCCCTTTCTTAAGTGCAGGTGGGGGATCTTATCCTTGATCCTAGGCCCTTTTGTGGAGGGGAGGAGAAGGAATGGGGTGAAAAAAGCTAACAGAAGTTTCAAGCTCCTTCAATGACCACCTACAGGTCCACCTCCCCCCAGGCAACTGTGCCTATGCACTCAGCCTTGGTGATCTCCCTTGAATTCCTGTAAATCTAATGTGACTGCCCAAAGCACTGTCCAGAGCTGACCTGTGTGGCCAATTACCATGACACATGGGGGATCGTGCTGTGCCCCCAACCAACACAATACATTTATGCCTTCAACAAATTTATTGAACATCACCTGATACCATGTCACCAGGTAGCAAAAAGAAGATCAAGGCCCATTCCTGCCCTAAAGAACTCATGGGCCAATAGAGCAACAGTTACATTTCAGTGAAGAAGTTAGCCCTGAAGTCAGTGGGCCATGGAAAGGAGACCTCCAAACTCTTCATGGGGGATCATGGAAAGTTGCTAAGAGTAGACCAAACTTGACATGAATCATGAGGATATAAAAGGAGCTGTTCAGGATGACAAGTGGAAAAGGAGCAAGGGAAAGAAAGAGGTATCCAACAGGAAGACAGGTAGAAGTGCAACTAATTCAGTATAGCTGATGTACACAGCACCTGGAAAGAAGGAGAGGAGATGGGGTAGACCCATAGGCATGAGCTAATACAAAGAACACATTCCTCCTGAATGTGGGCTTCTTAATGGTAGGGATTTTTGTCTGTTTATTGACATACCACTGATGCTCCACAGGCCCTGACATGGAAGAGGTGCTCAACACGTATTTGTTGTATATGAAACAAATGAATGTGTGTCGGATCCAGAAATGCAAACTTCGTCCTGGAGGATTGCAGGATTTTAGGCTCATGAGTGACATGATTAGACATTCATTTTGGATAAACAAATAAAAGGGCTCAAAACAAAGGCTGGTTACAAAACAAGCATACAAACACCAACTATTTAGCCATATATGTAATTGCTAGTAATAACATAATAGCAATAAAAATTTAAAATACCAAGTAAACTAAGAATGTGCCTGATATACGGTCAGAAAACTGTAAAGCTTGCTAGAAAAGTAAAAAGAAGACTTGACTAAATAAAGAGAAACACCATGTTCCTGGGCAGGAAGACTGGTATTGTAAAGATGTCATGCTTCTCTAAAATAATATATAAATTTAATACAGTTTCAGTGAAAGTCCCAGTGGGATTTTATGGTACTTGACAAATTGCTTTTAAAATTCGTTTGTATGTATAAATGAATGAGGACAGCCAAGAAAAATGTGAAAAACCAAGAAAAATGAGAAGGGAGCTTGCTTAACCAGATCAAAAGGCACTATATAAATCCATGGTAATTAAAACACTGTGGTACTGGGGCCAGAACACATAGAAAAACGGAGCAGATAGAATATCCAGCAACAGGCTATGTGTGTATACATACTTAGCATATAATGAGAGCGAACATTTACTGAGTGCTTACTATATGCCTGGCGCTGTTCTAAGCATTTTCTATTACGCATTTAATTTTCACAAAACTCTGTGAGGAAGGTCCTATTGTTATCCTGTATGTTAGAAATAAATGCATGGAGATTATGCTACATGCAAGCTAGGGAGTGGTATCCAAGCTTTCAGACTCAAAAGCCTTCATTTTCCATCACAATGGAATGATCTTTCTGCAGGTGAAAAACAGGGGAATTAAAAAAAAAATAAGAGATTGATAAATTGGACTATATAAACATTTAAACAATAGATGGAAAAAAATAATGTTAAAAGGGAAATGAAAGCCAGGAAAATATTTGCAAAACATATGATAGCAAAGGGTTACTATCCTTAATATACATTTATATATATATCAGGATAAATAATAATATATAATTCTATTATATTAACTATATATAATTATTATATTAATATATAATATATACAAATCAATAAAATATGGGAATCTCTAAATAGAAAAAGTAAGGTATCTATATGAACAGGTCAGCTTATTAAAGAAGAAATACGCATGGCCAATAAACATAGAAGATGCTCAATTTCAATATCAAAGAAATGAAAATTAAAATGAGATATCATTTTTTCCCCATCAGAATGGCAAAGAGTAAAAGGATTTATAAATGCCTAAGGTTCCCTAGAACATGTTGGTGGGAACAGCGCCATGTCAAACCATATTGCCTCAGAGCCTGAGGTAAAAGAAAAATCAGTAATACCGATTCTGCCTTTATTTAAAATTCTGTTATTTTGTTCACCATGGACTTCTGTGCATTCATTTTGATTTTTAAAATATTGTATTAAGATATTATTTGTCTTAATTACTGAGCTTTTTAAATGCCTCCTTAGATTTTGAGCCCAAGGTGAAGTGCCTTACTCATCTTGTCCCAGTCCCAGCCCTAAAGGGAAAAATAAATTATTACTACCTTTGAGAATTACTTAAAAATGTAAATCAGCCTGTTAGATGTGGTTAGTCACAATATAGCAATTCTTTCTTTAGGAATTTAACTAATGGTATGACTGGGCAAGTACACAGCAATATATGTACAGGGATGCTTGTTGTAGCATGATTCAGAAGAAAAAAACTGTAAAATTGTAAATAATCTAACCTATCATCAGTAGGGAGTTAGTTAAATAAAATATGGTGTATTTGTGCAATGGATTAGTATGCAGGCATTAAAAGTGATGGCATAGGGGCACCTGGGTGGCTCAGTTGGTTGAGCGACCGACTCTTGGTTTCGGCTCAGATAGTGATCTTAGGGTCACGGGATTGAGCCCCGTGTCAGGCTCCAGGCTCAGCGTGGTGTCTTCTTGAGAATCTTCCCCCCTCCCCCTCCCCCTCCCCCCACGTGCGCACACACACACTCTCTCTCTAAAATAAATAAATAAAATCTTTTAAAAAAATGATGGCATCGAGGTGTGCATAAAGGAAAAGATCCATATTGTATTCAGGAGTACATTTAAAAAGAGGACTCTATGTGTACAATAATTTCAATTATACAACACACACACAACTCCAAAAAAGTCTCAAAAAGTAATGTCTTGGGGCACCTGGGTGGCTCAGATGGTTAAGCGTCTGCCTTTGGCTCAGGTCATGATCCCGGGGTCCTGGGATCGAGCCCCACATCGGGCTCCTGGCTCAGCAGGGAGCCTGCTTCTCCTTCTCCCTCTGCCTCTCTCCCTGCTCATGCTCTCTCTCTCTCTCTCTCTCTCTCTCTGTATCTCTGTGTCTCAAATGAATAAATAAAATCTTAAAAAAAAAAAAGTAATGTCTTTATTGGAGTCATATGAAAATGTAGCCAAAGGAAATACTACACTTGACCAAAATCTCACTTATTATAGCAGCTACTCTAAAACTCTTGACTGTCTCTCAAGATTCTTTTTGCTAACTCACCTCCGCATAATTCTCTGGCATATCCTATTTTCCCCATGGTAGTAGACAGTGACTCACATGTCAGCAGTTAGTCTACCGCATTCCCCAGATCCTCAGGTCTTCAATTCTGTAGCTCTACCTGTCCCCTAGGAGGCCTGGTGCTTCTAGCACATTAGCCTTCCTCCGCAGAAGGCAGGTGTAATAGCTGTTTGTTTTTGTTTAGGGAAACTCCTCTGCTTAGAGTTTGCTCCCCTCTGTGGAAGCCAGATTCTTGCTATTCCAGCCTCCCTTGCAGCTAGAACACAGACATGTGACCTGGGTTTACTCCCAGTGAGCTGTCCTTGTCCCAGACTTGGAAGCAGAAGCCAGCAATGCAAAGCCGTGGGCCCTATACAGTAGCCAATCTGGTGATGGTGGGAGCAGAGCCATCCAGTGTCCCCCAGCAGCCGTGGCAGGGGTCCGTGTGGTGGCACCCAGGGCCCAGCATCTATGGAGTCTGCTGGGCAGGCTGCTTTACAGAGTCCAGCAGTGGGGCTATGGTGTCTCCTTCCCAGACCAGCTCTGCAGTAGGACTGTGCTTTGGTTCTGGTCACGGAGTCTCCAAACCTGGTTTTCTGGCCTTCCAGAGACTTTGTGAGTGACCTAATATCCTTTGATATGTCCCTTTTCTGCTTAAATTAGCATTGTTTGCAACTCAGAATCCTGACTCATACATATTTATTTTTGGTGCTTTGCCACATATACATTTTGTGGAGGGATCTTATTTCACCATTCATTATGATACACTTTTAGGTACCCCCCCCAAAAAAAACAACCCACACAAGCTTATAGGTCAGGTCAAGTAAGGTTTTGGGCAGCTTTATTCATCTAGAGCTGCATAGTCCAAAGCGGTGGCTACTAGGCACATGTGGCTAGTTAAATTTAAATTAATTCAAAGTAAATAAAATTAAAAATTCAGTTCCTCAGTAACACTAGCCACATTTCAAGTGTTCAATAGCCACATGTGTCTCTTAGGTATTGTATTGAGCAGTGAGATTTAGAACATTTCTATTATCACAATCTAGAAGGTTCTTGAGATTTCACTTGTCCACCTCACCGAACCATCACAGGGAGGAAAAGACCACTTTGGAATATATTCATTGCAGCACAGATATTTTATGTTAACAGATGAGTAATCTTGCTGACCAGACAAGGTATGTTTTATTTGTGATCTTTAAATTGTTCGTGCTTGCTTGCCCTGTGCCTTCCAACCTCCCTTTTCCTTCTCCCTTTCTTTGCCAAACCCTTGCTGGTGAATGTGTTCAAGTTATTCAGGCATATGCCATAAGTCTCCTGTGAAAGCATTTGCCCTGTCAACTTCATAGGTTTGCTGTGAGCATAAGAATATAATTCAGTAGGGGATTTCATGTTTATGACTGGTATAGTCATGTAATATATATAATTTATATATAAAGTCAAATATATATATGCGATTTTAATCATTTGACTCTGAGCAAACCACTCAACTTTTCCCGGATTCCAGTTTCCTCACTAGTCAACTGAAGAAGTTGAATGAGATCATTTTTAAAGTCTCTTTCATTATCAATATTCAGAACTTCTATTATCCCATATGTAATCCAGAGGCTTTATTCTCTCTTCAAGGGAGCTGAGAATAGAGTTCTGGGGCTGGTGGGCAATGGTCAGGGAGGTAGAGATGACAATCTAGAATGAGGGGCACCTGGATGGCTCAGTCTGTTAAGCGTCTGCCTTCGGCTCAGGTCATGATCCTAGGGTCCTGGGATCGAGCCCCGCGTCAGGGTCCCTGCTCAGCGGGAGAGTCAACTTCTCCCTCTCCTTACTGCTTGTGCTCTCTCTCCCTATCTCTGTCACTATCTGTCTCTCTCTCAAATAAATAAAATCTTTAAAAAAAATAATCTAGAATGAGTCTTTATTCCAGATTTGATGTGCAGTAGCCCATTTTATTGGTGTTAAAGCTTAGGATGTGAAAGGCAAAATAACAAAGTGAGGGGCTCAAACCACAACCTCTTTCTCAAATTACCCAATTGTCATATCTTTACTGCCTTGTAGTTAATGTTTAAGCAATCAGAAGCAACTTGCAACTAAGCAAAGTTTGAAATCTGCACTTTCTCTTTGGGTGACCCAGCTTCATGGTTGGCAACTCATTCCTTGCTATGGGAACACGATCTACCTTCAAACACTGTGTGTTCTTTTAAAAAATTCAAGCACATATTTCCAAGTCACATATTTCCAGTCATATTTTTGGGTCAGCCACCTGGTCATCCTTCCCAGCAAAAGACTATGTGAGCCCCTGCAACGGGTTTTCTATTCAGGAATTCAAACACACAGAGTATCAACTTGTCACTATTGAATCTCCTGCTCCCACAGCTTTTATTACCAGATTAAAATGTTAGGCCAAAGCCTCCTTAGAAGCAAGGGTATTATTCTAACTGAGAGAGTATTAAGCTCTGGCAGATTTGGTAGTTTAGAATATCTTTTTTAGCACTCTCTAACAGGAAAAACAGACGTTCCTCATTGTTAATAGGGAACTGCGTTATGATAACATTTATTGTCATTAAGCATTTTCTGTGTATGAAGTACCTCACTGACATCCCCATTTTACAAATGTGGACACAGGCACAGAGAGGTTTAGTGACTTGCTTTGCCTTATGGTTCATAGTTAACCAATGGCTTTGAGAGGATTTGAAACGTAGAACTGTCACAACCATCTTGCTACCACATGCAGATGGAAACTGATCACAGCACACAGAAGAGAGAGGTGGAAGAAGCTGAGAGCAGGCTTGTCCCAACGGCAGCAATTCAGCCCTAAAGTCATTTGTGCCCAAGGCAAGTCTGCCTCTGCACTTTGCAGTTGCAAGGGGTCAAAATCTTGGGGGATCAGTTTTTCTTTCACTTGCACCTTCAAGAATCCTACTTGATAGAGACTTGTTTTAATTCATGTCACCAATGCAAAGATACATAACCTTAGCTTTGCAAAGGATACATTTTAATTCAGGAATATGGAGAAAAATTATTCAATGATTTTTTTTCCTGGCAAAGGTGAGGACCTCTGAGAGCTGGCTGAACGTGGTGGCTCATGGGTCAAGCCCATCCCCCTTTCCCCATTCTGGAACCTAAGCCCTGAACTGTAGAGAGAAATAATTTAATGTGGCATTTCACTGAAACATCCTGTAGATATTTTAGGTATTTGCACAGGGACTTTTTTGACCTTTGAATAATATATGTGCTGGGAAAGGTCTTGGGATATTTTAACATGTTGAACTGAGCTAGCCTAAAGGGGTTTATTTTGGTCTCTGTTGGCTGCCACTTTTTTCAAATCCTGTTGGAATATTTTAGTTTCTATTGAGGACGCTTTCAAGATTTTTATCACTGCAATGTATTTCATGCCATTGGATTGTCCCTGTATCAAAGGTGACATGCAGTTGATGAACGTTCCAGAGGCAGGCTCCCTTAATTCTCTAGGTGCATTAATGCTGACCTGAGGTGGCCACCTGGACCTCCAGGAGGTACCCCCAACTTAGTGTGTCCCAAATTGGGTGCTGGGGACTTAGAATGGACACACATTTTTCCAACATTTCAAACGTGGGCTTAATTCTTTGAAAACATAATTACCAGTGATCAGAAGCATGAACGGGCCAGCATCACTACAGGCATCTTGAAGACAAGATCTCTTCCACAGCTGGTTTTTGACTGAGGAGACGAATATGATAAAATCTACTGCATCAACCCTTTAGCGCAGAAGACAGCTATTCTGCTTTCAGGGTTGTATGATAGACCTCAGCTTAAACTGGGGATCAGTTAAAAGTGCATGCATTTTGGCTATTCTGTCAAAAACTTGAGGAGACAGATTCACCCAGAATGCAAGGTAGTCCCCTAGCTGGAGCTTGGCATTTTTGGAGGACCTGTTAATCTTTCTGTGCAATTGAGCGACCAGAAAATGCATTTCTGTTAGAAAAAGAAAAAAAAAAAAGAAAATACATTTCTGTCCCCTGGGACCCTTTATTTCCTGAAAAGAGGAACTTTCAGGGTGGAAACTTGTAGGTAAGAATACTGTGATGTTGTCTGAAATTATGTTAAGCCTGGTTTTCTTCCAAATTAATAAAAGCATGGGAGCTCTCCCTATCTTGCTCACTACTGAGTTCCTAGAGTCTGTCACAGTGATTGCATACAGCTGGTGTCCAATAACTATCTCTTGAAAGAAGCAAGCACACTCAAGTGGTGAGCAGATGCCCTGAGGAGACAGAAACCACCTTTCCAAGGAGATTTTGGAGCTGAGTAGCAAAGGACGAGTGGGGGGTGTTGGTGAAAGAAGTGAGCATGGATGGGGAAAGGAATCACAAAAACAGGGAACAGCCTGCACAAAGGAATGGAGGCATAGACTTCAAGCACCTAATAATTCATAGCAGGAATCCATGAGTAAAATCTTACAAAAGGTAATAAATGACAGACTTACACAAAGTGCAAATAAAACCCCAATTCATAAATGTCCTGCTGTGGACATTGGTCAGAAGTTGGACTTTAGACACAACATATGCATTATATTAGGCCAATTACCTTTGTGAGGTGATGAACCATTTCTAGAAGTTGGCAGGTTCCTCCCTGCTGGTTTTATAAGGCTATTGCCTAATGTCGACCTATTCTAGAATGTTGCCTGGGGCTGCATCACCAGGAGTACTCATGAATCAAAGACTGGTCAGGAAAATACACTAACCTTCTGTGTTTGATAAGGTGGGAAATTCTACAGTTGGTCTTTGGCAAACTGCCATGTTTTTGCTAATAGTGTACTTCTGAGACTATGCATCTGGCTTAAGAAATCTAAGACAATTTTTAGAAATCACTATATCTTTAAACACATTCATCGCCTTTTCGGAGAGTTAGTGTATACATACAGAGTCCTTCAGGAAGAGTAATCACCCTTTTCTCTCCCCCTGGGATGCTTCACAAAAGAGAAAGGGGGACTCAGTCATTTCCAAAGGTCAGGCCGCTGGGCTCACTAGATTATACACCCTACCTATGTAAGGGTGGGGATGTTGGTGATCTTTCTAACCAACCCCATATCTTGTATAGTACTCATTTACCAGTAGGGGGAAAAAGTGTAATATCTCTGAAGCAAACCATCTGGTGCAGATTTAGATAGCTATTCCTGAGGTGCTTGCCTGTGATTTCCAATTAGGGACCATCGAATGCTAACCAACCTTTCTGGAATATGAATTTTTATTAGGTACTGCAGATGTTAACTAACCACACCCAGAGTGCATATTAAAGTTAACTTATATGTGCATATACATATAGACACACTGTCTATGCTGAACTATTTTAAAGTAATTATAGAGGAATTGATGTCTTAATTCCTGATTTTTTTTTTCTCCTAACAGTCCCATCTGTGTCTCTACTGCTAATGAATAATGGGCTTAGTAAGGCTGCATGAACGAATCAGCTTATATTGGACATGTTTCCTCTCTTTTCTGTGTTAGATGATGTCGTTCTCAACATCTTGGAGTAGCTTAGTTTTCAGCAAAGTTAACCCTTATCTTTTCCTCTCCATTTTCTCCCTCTCCCAGAAATAAAGAAAAAAAATGATTCATGGCCCCAACGCAATCACTTTTGTTGTATTCAGTAGAAATAATGATGGACTGAATTTTTAAATTAAAGTGAAATTATAAGTGAGGATATTCTTATCTTTGCATTATTAGACTGCCTAATTATCCTTCATTATGGTGGGCCTCAGGTGTCAGTTCTGTTACATTTAATTTATTACTAATGGTAATTAAATACTGGAGATTGTGAAAAATTTTTATGATACAAGGTTTAATCATGTCATACTCTTACATGTATTCTGAAGAGAGTTAAAGTTGGGAGTTAAGAGAGTTAATGTGCTGGGGGGCAGCACATATGAACATTCACAGGTGTGACATGCATCAGGAGAGAAGAAAGAGTAAGATCTCTGTCTTGTTTTGGCCTGAGGAGCCAAGGTATGAGATGGCCTTGGGTTTAATTCTTGTCCCAGCTACAGGGCTGGATGGGGACTGCGGTATGGTGCTACAAATGATATCTTGGGCAGATGTCCAGCCAGGTCTGTGCTTTGGGAAGCCCAGCACCTTAGTGCCTTCAGCGGAAGTCATTTGGCAGAAAGGACAATGAGACAGGAAGATTCCTATCAGACTAGACTTCCTCAAAGCAACTTCAAGGTCCCTGCTTCACTGTGTGTGGGATTGGATGCTATGCAAAGACCAATGTACAGATCAACAGTATTGAAAGATTACGCATAAGAGCAATGATCCTTCCATGTGTTCTTTGCCCTGTGTTTTCCCCACAGCTCTTGGGTACATTGCTTCAGAAGACTGGCAGTGTAGGATGGTGTGATGCAAGAGGAGAGGGCTGAGAGGTGGGCAGGGCCCAGTTATGTGGGGAGGCTTGGGCAAGAGGTTTGGATTTTATCCTAAGTGGGGTGGGAATCTCTTGAAGGGTTTTTACAAGAATGCTCTGTTGATGCTATGTTTAAAAGGGGAGGGGGTTTAGAAGGAATTGGAAGCTGAGACACAGGAGTAGAGTGATTTAGATACATCTTGGAAAAGGGTTGAGGAGAAACATACCACCTGGTCTGTATTCCCATTGGCTTGGCTACAGAGGATCTCAGGGAGAAGAGAAATGGCCAAGGAGCATTTTATTAGGTTGCACAGAGTGTGGTGTGTGGTGGAAGCTCTTACTTCCTCTTTCTAGAGAAGCTTCAGGAAATTCTGCACTGGTGAACAATGTTTGAGGGTGAGTAGATCCTGCATGATGAGTGTGAAATGCTGTGTCTGATGATGGCAAGGCAGGGTGAGAATAGAGTGTGATACATGTGTAAATACCCTGGCATGTACAAAGCAGAAACTCATTAAGTATGCCTTTCTTTCCCCATCCCTCTTCCTTTGTCCTTGCTTTGCTTTCATTTAGTGTCTAAGCTCATTTCCTCATTTGTGGAATGACATTGAACCAGCCTGAGTCCCTTTCAAGGTTGACCGTTTATAGCCCTATGGTTCTTTTATCCCCTGGAGAAGAAAACTAACTATATGTAAGTTTGTCCTTAATTTTAATCATGGCATTTAACATAATCATTTGGGGATCAATCTGGAAATCATCAGGGGATTCTTTTTTCTTTTAACCGCTCCCCCAGATAGTGATTATGCAACCGCATGGAGGAAAGATTTTTGCTTTTGCTGCTGCAGGGACTCGAAAGTTGCTGCCATCTGCCCCTTAGCCAGAATCATAATTTCTTTTGCACCACAAAAGAAGGCTTGTAGGAGACTAGAAGATGGTTCTGGGTAGCCCCGACATACATCCGACAGTGAGTGCACCATTGCATAAGGGGAGAGAGACGCAGCCATGTTTGAGTAGTTCGATTAAAGAACAGCTAAAACAGATTCTAGATGGCTTAACCTTGACTTAATGAAAGCCCAAGGGAGAGACCATAATTACAACTTACTTCTCTTTTTCTTGGCAGAGTCTAGAGTCCATTTTGTTTTCATTTAACTTAAGATATCCCTCCTACTCAATTATCTCTTTTTTAGAAAGCGGCTTTAAATGTTTTAAGGATCTTACAGTTATTTTTCCTTTCAGCTATATCCTGGGGAATCAGTCTGGACTACCACAAACAATACGTCAGAACTGGCATCTTGTAGCTAGTAAAAGGAGAATAAATTACACATTGAATATTTAACCTAACAGGACTGTGCTAATAGACAGCCATTAGGCACGTGTGTCTATTTAAATTTAAATTAATTATGATTCAATAATGTTAAAATTTAGTTCCTCAGTCACACTAGACACATCTCAAATGCTCAATAACCACATGTGCCTAGTGTCTACCAGGTAGACACTAGATATTCTAGATATAGGATATTTGCCTCAGTGCAAGCAATTCTTTTTTTTTTTAATTAATTTATTTTTTGGGGGGAGGGCAGAGGGAGAGAGAATCCCAAGCAGACTCCCTCTGAGCTTGGAGCCTGATGTGGGGCTTGATCTCACAACCCTGAGATCACGACCTGAGCAGAAACTGAGTCTGACGCTTAACCAACTGTGCCATTAGGCACCCCTCTTTGCAGGCAGTTCTATTGGACATCCTGATCTAGGAGTTTTAATGGCTTGGAATCAAGAGAAGAGTTCTTTAAATGTATAAAGAGGCAAGAGGTCCTTGTCAAACAGTTTCCATGACATTTTAATTTCATACCCTTTAGCCACTGACATCTTTAGCCATGGATCTGTATGCTGGAACCAACTAATTACCCCAAGGGAAGAAAAGTGAGCCTAAGTTTCCTACAGTTTTCAGTGTGTTGGTGTTCCCAAGAGCTTAGGTTATTTTGCAAAGTGGCCAGAAGTATTTTCAGCAGATGGAAAGAGGACCATCTGCTATAATCATAAGGGTGCAATGAACTCAACCATTCCCATCCTTGGAGAAATAGATGGACGCCTTCTTGACAAACATATTTACATTGTTCAGTCGATGTAGGGAGCAAAACAGCTTTCCAAGTATGAGACTCTGTGGGCCAAGCTGTTTTTTAAAGAATATAGAGAAATAATAGCAATTCTGTTTCTTAAATACTACGTTGGTCAAGATGAGGCAAATGAGAACCTTTACCTTGTTCTCCGTGCTCTTCTCTTGACTGTGGCAAGAGTTACCCTCAGATTCTGGCTATTGCACTGAACACTAGATCCACGGGCTTTGTCCTGGAGTTCCTTTGTGGCTCATGCTGACCTTGCTCTCCGGCAACTCAAACTCAAGTACAGTTTGAGCTCACCATCATTTATGATCTCTTAGTGCTGCAAAGACGGAAACATTGCGCATGTGTGCCCATTTGCATACTTAGAGAGCATGGTGTCTGAGGCTTGTTGGAAGCTGTGGGTCCAAGGGCTTCCTGCATCTGCTGAATCTCAATTAAAAGGCAACTTCATGGGACAAAATCCCAGCTCAATTCATGTCTTGCAGGGAGCCATGAGGCCTGAATCCCAGGATTTCCATTTTTAAGGCTGTAGAATTGGGCACAGAGAGGGCCAGTGAAATGCCTGTAGTCACACAGCATGTTAAGTATAGAATAAACAAATGATTTTTTTAACTGAAATTCCTGTTGAATGATTAAGAAGGGAACTTTGTTCCCTTCATTCTGTTCTATACTTTATAAAGATGCTTTGTGTGCCCAGGGGACAGGGGAAGATGGTGTAAATGCTGATTTTCACTTAATAGATTTTTCCCTGGAATGTTTGTTAGTTTTATTCAAAGCGTCAGTGGCAAGTTGGCTTTTATGCACCTTGTCATCATACTGGCAGTGGGAAGGAGAGAAGCAGGATGAAGACTCATTTTTTCCCTGCCCTTCAGGACAGCAACATGGGTTAGCTTTCTGTTTGTGTGCAACAGGCTTCAGAAGACAGCCATCTCTCTGGCTCTCAGATGTTAAGGAATGGGGCCAAATGTGAAGAAGAAAGCCAAGTAGGCGTTTCTCCCATGGTGGTTATCTTTAGTCTATGGTGAGGTCATTTCCCACTGTGAGAAAGTTGCCTGCTCAAGGGCTATGGGCCAAATTCGCACTGATTCCTGGAATCTGGAAAATCGCCTATCATCCCAGCATCGAGGATCAGACTTCTTCAAGACATAAGCAGGGTTAAAATCCCTGTGTTTTTGTCTTGCCTTTATCTGTCTATATGGAAAATAAGTCCCAGGGGTCTGGTCCTTTGGGGGGAAAAATTGTTATAAACACATATACATTTGTGAATGTATGTATAAACACACTCTGCAGAGGCAATCTCTTTTTTTCTATAGTGACTATGAACATGAGAGCAATTGATCACTTAAGTTTAAATTGAATGAGTTGCTAATGCATTAGAAGACGTGTTCAAATAGTGGTCTAGACGTTATAAGATTTTTATAACAGTCACCACAGTCAAGCACCAGTCCTAGCGAAATGACTTACCTTTTCTTCAATTTTAGTGGAAGACAGTGACACACAGCCACATTCACTTTATAAGTGAAGGGATTTGACTACCATTTTCTGAAGGCTGGAGAAAGCATCTTTCCCCTTTGATGTCATCTAAAATCTTGGTATGAAAGCACAACCCATGTGCAGTTGACAGAAAAGAGTTAAGTAGCCTTAAAGAACTGAAGAGCTGCCCAGTTCCTCCATATCACTTGCGTATCAAGCTAAGCCATTCTAATCCTTAACACCATTGGAGGAGAACTAGAAAGCATTTGAAAATTGATTAGGAAGGAAGACAACATAGCCAAAGATTCTTTTTATCTCCCAGGAGACATCGTTTGGGAAGGTCTTTGCCCAGAAACATTATTTCTAATCCTAAATCCTGAGAAAAACAAGAGGAAGTTTAGGGATCACTATTCTGGACAGAAGGCATCAAAGAGGTCCTGGGAACCATCTGATCAGAATGGCTTATGGAGATGTGGTGGAAAAGACAGAAGGACCAGGGATCAGTATGACCCACATCCAGGACTAACATGCTGGGTAGCCTGAGTGGTCATCACAACTAGAAAGGAGTGACCAATAGATCCATTTGTCCTGTGACAGGACAGCTAGGACTCGCTGACTCCATGACCATGTGGCCAAAGGTGAGATCTGGCTTGATTCTGCAGAGAAGTGTCACCTACTCTGCCAAGCATGTGTCTGTAAAGAGGCAGAGGCAAATGAAATGTTAGAGGCCGCGGTAGCAACAGCCACTGTAAAGGGAAATGAAGTATGCCAGGAGTCCTGCCACAGACAAAAAGACAGAAGCCAGGCACATAAGAATGAAAGGTCGAAGGAAAACAGGACCAGGGTTAGAACTGGGGCTTTGCTAATTTTAGCTAGGTATATTTACTGACCTCATAGTAAGAGTAATTGATGATCCAACAAGAATAATAACTAGTTAAGAATAATAGCTAGTTACCACACACTATAATTAGTGAATTTTGACCCTACATTGTTTAGCAAGCCTATAAGTAGCTTACCCAAAGGGTTCCAAAGCATGTGCTTTCAAAGAACCAAATTAAAAAGCCCCATTCAAACATTATTACTAATCCGAAAATGGATGGTCTCCATCCAGTTATAAGGTTTTATTCTATGTTTTCTCAAAGTCTTTTAGGTGTTGGAACCAAAGAAGTCTGAGACCAGGTAGATGGACACCAACTTGCCTAACATGGCATTGGTGTCTCAGTATGGAAAATCTTGACTGTGTCTTCCAAATGGCAAGAGGCAGGGACAATCATTATATGATCGGCCTTTAAATGGACGGCCACTCCTGTTGCTACTGCCATCTCTCTATGTAGCTCCTGATACCAGCATTGCCAAAAACGAATACTCATTTATTAAGCACCAACTATATGCAATCGACTGCATTTGCCATGCATTTCTTTACATAATAGTTTTGTGTTTCTCTCACAGCACACCCGGGAGGTAGAATTACTCTTTCCATTTTAAAGATAAGGATACAGTGGGGTAAGGTGTCAAGTAGGATCTTCCTCTCATTTTTCTCACAGCGGCCCCCAGAGCCTATTGCTGAGAACTTACAGTTTGGAGAAACAACAGCAGCTACGGAGGACTTGCTGATGTGTGCACCATTCTTCAAGAATGATCAGAAATAAAAGACATACAGCTAGGAAAAGAAGCATAAAACTGTCTTTCTTCACTGTAAAATGGTTGTTTATATGGAAAATTAAGAAATCTACAAAAAAGCAAGTTGGTGAATTAACAAGGTCTCAGGATAAAAGGTCAACATACAAACATCCATTGCATTTCTATTATACTAGCATTGAACAATTGGAAAATGACTTTTAAAAATGTTCCACTTATAAAAATGGAATTCCTGGAAAGCATTAGGATCTGACTGATTTACTGTTAAGGGAGTCAGCTATCCAGGCAAGTCAACAGAGAACAGTTGTGAGGAAAATAAAGCATTCTACATTTTACCTCCAAAGAGCTGAGACAACTCAAACCAACCTTTACATGGGCCCAGAGTGATTAATTTTCCCAAAACCACACAGCTAATAAGTCTGCGAACTGGGGTGTGGACTTTGGCTTCACAGACTCAAAAATTTCTTGTTTTTTCCCCACAACACCCCTGTTCTCTCCATGTGTACTGTGGATGGTGGGAGACCTGATATACTCTCTATTCTAAGTGCCCAAAGGTTCAAACATTCTTCCTCAACTCCTAGCATTTCCATTTGTTATTAGGTTGGCTTTCAAAGTGACATACTATGATAATACTATCTCATATTCACACAATATCTTTTACTAAGCTTTCCCATATATTTGACTCTCACAATAACTTTATAGGTAAGGAAGACTGAAATGATCTGTTTTATAGATGATATAGATAGATAGATACATACATAGATGATAGATAGATGATAGATAGATAGATAGATAGATAGATAGATAGATAGATAGACAGACAGACAGACAGACTCAGAGGGCTATTGTCTCCACCAATGTCATGTTGCTTATAGGTAACAGAGCTAGAAATGGAACAAAAATCTGCTTTGAAAACATTGATTCATTAAGAGCACCAGACTTGGCTGACATAGACAGATATCATTAATTCGAATGGTCAGATTGTTGACTTAGACCATGTCTGAGCATTGGAATACATTTAAGGAAATGCAGGTTGTTACATCTGTTTACTTATGTCAATGCTCCAAAAAGATTGGAGAAAGGGAAGCTAGGCTTATGTTTTAAAGAATGCCACCAGATGTATAACGAAATAGCAAACTTGGGGCACGTAGGTGTCTCAATCGGTTAAGCATCTGCCTTCAGCTCAGGTCATGATCCTGGGGTCCTGGGATTGAGCTCTACATTAGGCTCCCTGCTTAGCGGGGAGCTTGCTTCTCCCTCTCCCCTGCTTGTGCTGAATCTCTCTCTCTCTAATAAGTAAATAAAATCTTAAAAAAATTTAAAAAAAAGGAATAGCAAACTCATTTGTAATAAGCCTATTTAAAAAAAATATATAGATGTCATGATTGAAGTCTTTACTCATAAGAAGTTGAACTCTTCCTCATTTATGGGTATAGAGTTCACAAATACAAAAAACTTTCAGAGTTGGAAAGCGATTTAGAGTTCTTCTGGTTGAACCCCCTCTTTCCTAATTGAGGGAGATGAAGCTCCAAGATTTTAGCTGATTGCTTATGGTCACACCACTGATTAGTGACAGAATTGGTCCTTGAATCCAGAGCCAGACTCTAGTCCAGTCCTGCGGTAACACACCTCAAGCGTGGGTATCATTTTCCCTGGTTTTAGTGTGTATTGGACAATTTTAATAATAACATTCAGGTCTCTAGTCTTGAATGGTTGTGATTTTGTAATGCAAATGATGGCAGCTCAGAAACTCTCTGCCTGACCCTCTGCAGGGCCATGAGGGAGGACTGCAGAACATGGTCCCTCCCGGGGACTGGTCCATCCTGAACACAAAGGACAGTCTCATGTATCACTTTGCTCTACGACTTCTCATCTTAAAGGGCTTGTCAAGGCTGGCTACGTAGGCCCTTGAAAATATTATGGCATTCTTTGAAGTAGGTTGTTTATTTTTCCTGAAACACATCTGCTAGTCATCTTGTTTGTGTGTTAAAATGCAAGTGTTTTGGCCGGCAATTGGAAAGAGAAGTCTAATCAAAAATAAGTATACGAATCTACTATGGTATTTTTCATCAAATGTACCATCACCTTCTGTTCATTCATTCATTCATTCATTCATTCATTCAAACTACTTAATGGGTGTTTACTTCAGGTGAGAAACTATCTGCCTGCTTGGGAAATAGCAGTGAGCAAAACAATGTCCTTGCTATCAGAAAGTTTTTATTCCAGGGGAAAGAGACAGGCAATCAGCAAAGAGATAATGAGGTGTTTTTTTTTTTTTTAAAGATTTTATTTATTTATTTGACAGAGAGAGACATAGCCACAGCAGGAACACAAGCAGGGGGAGTGGGAGAGGGAGAAGCAGGCTTCCCGCAGCGCAGGGAGCCCAATGTGGGACTCGATCCCAGGACCCTGGGATCATGACCTGAGCCAAAGGCAGACGCTTAAAGACTGAGCCACCCAGGTGCCCGAGATAATGAGGTTTTTGTATGTCAGATGCTGATGAGATCTATGACAAAGAGGCATAGGGAGTGTGGTATAGATGGTGCTAGTGATTGTGATTTTGTATAGGATGGTTCAGAGGCTTCTCTGCTACGAAGGCATTTGTGCAGAGACCTGATGGAGGTGGAGAAATAAACCATGTAGCCACCTGGAAGAAAAACTTTCCAGACACTGGCACAACAAGGTGTGGTCTCTGCATTAGGAGACCATTTGGTGTGTTCAAGCAACAGCAAAAAGGCCTGCCTCGCTGGAGTGCAGTGAATTAGGTGGAGGGTGATGGGTGTTGAGATCAGGGATGCAGCAGGACCACACAGGGCCTCATAAAACAATTTAAAGGATTTTTTTCCTTTTTAAAAAAAGTTTTAAAAATTGAAATATAATTTATGTATAATAAAATGTCTGGGTCTCAAGTACATGTGTTGAAGGGTTTTGGCCATTACACATAATCACCACTCAAAACCAGATATAGAACATTTCTATCACCTCAGAAAGTTCCCTTATGACATTTTCCAGTCAACTCCCCACCCAGCCCAGAGACAACCAGGGTTCTGACTTTTATCACTATTCCTAAACTTCATTAAAAAAGAATTGTGCAGCATGCCTGCTTTTGAGTCTGGTTTCTTTTACTCAGTATGACGTTTCGGAGGCTCCCTCACATGGTTGCTCTATCAGTAGTTCATTGCTGACTGTATATGTATATCACAGGTAGTTTATCCATGGTCCTGTTGGCAGCCATTTAGGATGTTTCTTGTTTTTGTCTTTTTTGAATAAAATTGCCTTCACCCATCTTCCCTATCCTCTACCCTCCCACCTCTGGTAACCATCAGTATGTTCTTTATTTCTGAGTTTGACCATGAATATGCTTGAACAAGTCTTTTTGTGGATATATGTTTTCGTGTCTCTTGGGCACATATGTAGGAGTGGAACTACTGGGTCATAGGGTGGTATATGTTTAACTTTATGTGAAACTGTCAGTTTTCCCAAGCAATGGTGTCATTTTACACTCCTACTAGCAAGGTCTAAGAATTCCAATTGTTCTATGTGCTCACCAATATTTGGTATTGTCTAGCATGTTTGTTTTGTTCTAATCATTCTAGGTAGTTGGAAATGCTCCTCATTGCAGTTATAATTTACATTTATCCACTAACTACTCATATCAAGCACATTACCATTATAAGGTTTTTTTTTTGCATCCGCATATCGATTTTTATGAAGTTTCTGTTCATGAGTTTTGCCCAGTCTTTTAAAATTGGGTTGTCGGGCACCTGGGTGGCTCAGTTGGTTAAGCGACTGCCTTTGGCTCAGGTCATGATCCTGGAGTCCCGGGATCGAGTCCCACATCAGGCTCCCTGCTCAGCGGGGAGTCTGCTTCTCCCTCTGACCCTCTTCCCTCTCATGCTCTCTCTCATTCTCTCTCTCAAATAAATAAATAAAATCTTTTAAAAAAATAAAAATAAAAAAATAAAATAAATAAAATTGGGTTGTCTTTTTTTTAAATTTAATTTTATTATGTTATGTTAGTCACCATACAATACATCATTAGTTTTTGATGTAGTGATCCACGATCCATTGTTTTCCTATAACAGCCAGTGCTCCATGCAGTACGTGCCCTCCTTAATACCCATCACCAAGCTAACCCATCCCCCAAACCTACTCCCCTCTAACACCCTCCGTTTATTTCTCAGAGTCCATAGTCTCTCATGGTTCATCTCTCCCTCCGATTTCCCCCCTTTCATTTTTCCCTTCCTTCTCCTAATGTCCTCCATGCTATTCCTTATGTTCCACAAATAAGTGAAACCATATGATAATTGACTTATTTCAGTTAGCATAATCTCCTCCAGTCCCATCCATGTTGATGTAAAAGTTGGGTATTCATCTTTTCTGATGGCTGAGTAATATTCCATTGTATATATGGACCACATCTTCTTTATCCATTCATCTGTTGAAGGGCATCTCGGCTCTTTCCACAGTTTAGCTATTACGGACATTGCTGCTGTCACCATTGGGGTGCATATGGCGCTTCTTTTCACTACATCTGTGTCTTTGGGGTAAATACCCAGGAGTGCAATTGCTGGGTCATAGGGTAGCTCTATTTTTAATTTTTTGAGGCACCTCCACACTGTTTTCCAAAGTGGCTGTACCAACTTGCATTCCCATCAACAGTGTAAGAGGGTTCCCCTTTCTCCACAACCTCTCCAACATTTGTTGTTTCTTTCCCTGTCCATTTTTGCCATTCTAACTGGTGTAAGGTGGTATCTCAATGTGGTTTTGATTTGAATTTCCCTGATGGCTAATGAAGATGAACATTTTTTCATGTGTCTGTTAGCCATTTGTATGTCTTCTTTGGAGAAGTGTCTGTTCATGTCTTCTGCCCATTTTTTGACTTGATTATTTGTTTTTTGGGTGCTGAGATTGAGAAGTTCTTTATAGGTCTTGGATACCAGCCCTTTATCTGTAGTGTCATTTGCAAATATCTTCTCCCATTCTGTGGGTTGCCTCTTTGTTTTGTTGACTGTTTCCTTTGCTGTGCAGAAGCTTTTTATCTTGATGAAGTCCCAAAAGTTCATTTTTGCTTTTGTTTCACTAGCCTTTGGAGATGTATCTTGATGTCAAAGAGGTTACTGCCTATGTTCTCCTCTAGGATTTTGATGGATTCCTGTCTCACATTGAGGTCTTTCATCCATTTTGAGTTTATCTTTGTGTATGGTGTTAGAGAATGGTTGATTGTCTTTATTGTTGCTTGTAGGCACTAAAAAACATATATTCTGATAAGAGCCCTTTAATAGATCAATCTATCTACCTACCTACCTACCTGTCTACCTATTATTTATACAAGTCTAAAGTTTGCCTATTTATTTTATTTTTTTTAAAGATTTATTTATTTATTTGAGAGAGAGCGAGAATGTGTGCAGACGGGGGAGGGGCAGAGAGAGAAGGAGAGAAGCAGACTCTCCTCTGAGCGTGGAACTCAAGGCAGGGCTCAATTTCAAGACCGTGAGATCATGACCTGAGCCTGAATCAAGAGTCAGCAGCCTAACTGACAGAGCCACCCATTGCCAACTTATTTTCTTAATGGTACCTTTTCATGGACAGAGATTTTTAATTAGATGATATCTGATTTTTCGGTTTTTTTCTTCTATGGTTAGTACTTTTTGTGTCTTGTATAAGAGATATCTTTTCTCCTCCAAAGTCATGGAAGTATTTTCTCCTAGGAGTGTTATGGTTTTAGCTTTTAGGTTTACCTCTAAGATCTGTCTTGAATTAATTTTTGTGTATACGGTAAAGTAGGATGAAGATGCAGATACCCAGTTCCAGCATTGTTTGTTAAAATGTTTTATTTTCCCATTGAGTTATCTCAGCAGAAGGAGTTTGTTTTTTATTCCAAGTGAGAAAAAATCTGTGGAGAGTTTGAAGAGCTCTCTGAAGGACAATTAACACTTTCTACCTTGCATAGTAGTTGTTTATGTGCATGTCTTAAAACACGTGCACACACACTTTCAGACAGGCACTATATCTTGCTTGGATTTTCATCTCCAACTTCAGCACCTAGCATATTGCTTGGCACATCATACATGCTCAATGAATCAATCAGTGAATTCCAACGAATTACAAAGTTAGCTTTTTATTTCTTGTTTAGCACATGAGTACATTCATTTGCTTGTGCTCTATATGGTTCCCACACAAACTATGACCATTTCCATTTAGGTTTGTTAGTCTCCAATTTACAGGGCATTTATAATGTGTATGCAGGTTTATATATTTCTTTGACCCATACCACATACGCATATGTTGGCCCTTTGCCTGGTTAACTTAGCTTCTATTTTTGTTCTTGTTTTTACTTGTCACATTTGGGTAGAGAAGATTAAAAGGCATGTGTGGAGAGCAGAGGCATGGCATCTGGATTGTACCCTTGCTGCAGCTCTCTCTACTCACTCCTAAAATGCCCAGAAAGACTCAGAAACAAGAAGGAACGTTCACCACAGCCCTGAAGAGTATGATTGTCAAACAGCCTATGGCCAAGACCTAGGAGTAGTCTCCCTGGGGGAAGAGCAGAGGTGGAAGGAGTAGGGAAAGGCTTTTCATGCCCTCCTAAATTCTTCCTTTTGAAGAAACCATTGGTCTATTCCAGCCAGAAAGCTAAGTACCCCTTCTCTTACTTCTGAGAGGCTGCTTCCTTTTAAGGCAGCCACAAAGCTCCTTCCTATTCACTCTTCCTTCTTTACCCACCCAACCTCAACAGCTCCCCAAAACCAAAAGTATGGAAAAAAGAGAGAGACCTTCCCCCCCTCCCCCCTGAAGCATTTGTAATGCTTCATTGCATCCTGGGAAGTATAATTCCGTAAGTTCAACACTCATGTGGGTCCAAGAGGTAAGATTTATCGCAGAAGCCATCTATATGCCAAAGTTGTAGTTTCTCAGGTATATTGAGTCAAAGTCTCAAAGAATCAGACAATGGGAGTAGGAGGAGATGCCCCCTCAGGGGAGCTACATTGGAATCTGGAGTTTGGTTAAAAGCTGTACATCCACCTGTCCTCCAGCTATAGGAGTGAGGTCATCATAGAAATGAAGGGTGTGCATTGACAATGCCAACCTCATGCCATGTAGGACTGCTGACACTAAGTCTAAGGGGAGCTCATCTTATTTAAATAATCATACTGAGAAAAACAATGCAAAAGACTACTTGCAACCAGTGGAAAAAATTGCTACAGACCCCCCAAAAGGGAGAGTCAAGCTTAAAAAATTTAGCAGAAAGTGAGACCTCTGAAAATTGTTTATTGTAAGAACCAGAAGAAAATTTCAAAAAATGTACAGGATTCAAAATATCTTTTGAGATTTAAGCCTTTCTTTTTTTTTCTTATTTTTTATATTTAATTTTTATTGTTATGTTAATCACCATACATTACATCATTAGTTTTCGATGTAGTGTTCCATGATTCATTGTTTGTGCATAACACCCAGTGCTCCCTGCAGAATGTGCCTTCTTGAATACCCATCACCAGGCTAACCCATCCTCCCACTCCCCTCCCCTCTAGAACCCTCAGTTTGTTTTTCAGAGTCCATCGTCTCTCATGGTTCGTCTCCCCCTCCGATTTCCCCCCCTTCATTCTTCCCCTCCTGCTATCTTCTTTTTTTTTTCTTAACATATATTGCATTATTTGTTTCAGAGGTACAGATCTGTGATTCAACAGTCTTGCACAATTCACAGCGCTCACCATAGCATATACCCTCCCCAATGTCTATCACCCAGCTACCCCATCCCTCCCACCCCACCCCCCACTCCAGCAACCCTCAGTTTGCTTCCTGAGATTAAAAATTCCTCATATCAGTGAGGTCAGATGATACATGTCTTTCTCTGATTGACTTATTTCGCTTAGCATAACACCCTCCAGTTCCATCCACGTCATTGCAAATGGCAAGATCTCATTCCTTTTAATGGCTGCATAATATTCCATTGTATATATATATACCACATCTTCTTTATCCATTCATCTATCAATGGACATCTTGGCTCTTTCCACAGTTTGGCTATTGTGGACATTGCTGCTATAAACATCGGGGTGCACATACCCCTTCGGATCCCTACATTTGTATCTTTGGGGTGAATACCCAGTAGTGAAATTGCTGGATCATATGGTAGCTCTATTTTCAACTTTTTGAGGAACCTCCATACTGTTTTTCAGAGTGGTTGCACCAGCTTGCATTCCCACCAACAGCGTAGGAGGGTTCCCCTTTCTCCGCATCCCGCCAACATCTGTCATTTCCTGACTTGTTAATTTTAGCCATTCTGACTGGTGTGAGGTGGTATCTCATTGAGGTTTTGATGTGGATTTCCCTGATGCCAAGCGATGTTGAGCACTTTTTCATGTGTCTGTTGGCCATTTGGATGTCTTCTTTGGAAAAATGGCAACAGGCCCCTACCCCAGAAGAGATTTAAGCCTTTCTTAAGGCAAGGAAGACTTTCTACCTTGCATTATGGTTGTTTATGATGTGTGTTTATGATGTGCATTTTTTTCTCTCTCTCTCTATATAGATATACATATATGTATATATGTATATATATATATTCACACATGCTTTGAAAGCAGGGGGGCATAACTTGCTTTAAAACCTAGCATAGTGCTCGGGACATTATAGATTCTGAATGAATGGTGAATGAATTCCAGAAAGTGACAAAATGTGCTCTTTGTTTCTTGTTTAGTGTATGGATGTACTCTGTCTATGTTCTATATGGCCATTAAAAAATAGAAATAGAAAATCCCAAGATCATAGGGATAGGGAGGAATGAGATGAAAATGAGAACAAGAAGTGGGTTAAATATGCCTGAAAGCCAAAATCTTAAGAACAGAATGAAAATCCTTATTAGAGGTAGTAAATAACTGAATTGAGCCAGTGGAGGACTGAACATATTACTGGAGAAGATAAATTAGAAATCTCTCTTGGAGTGCGGAGGAAAAGGAAAAAGGTAGGCAATTGGCAGTAAAGATATTGCTAGATAGTGAGGGCAGGGAACGGAATTCCAACCCAAAAGTAATAGGTTTTTTGGTTTGGTTTGGTTTCAGGTGTAAAATTCAGTGATTCATCTCTTATACTTACATACAACATCCAGTGCTCATCACAACAAGTGCCCTCCTTAATGCCCATCCCCCATCCAGCCCACTCCCCCCCCCCGCCCACCTCCCCACCAGCAACCCTCATTTTGTTCTCTATAGTTAAGAGTCTCTTGGGGCACCTGGGTGGCTCAGTCAGTTAAACATCCGGCTCTTGATTTCGGCTCAGGTCATGATCTCAGGGTCATGAGATTGAGGCCCATGAGCGTGGAGCCACTTAAGATTCTCTCTCTCCCTCTCCCTCCACCCCTCCCACCCCCAACTTGTACCTTCTCTCTCTCTCTTAAAAAAAAAAAAAGAGTTTCTTATGGTTTGCCTTCCTCTCTTTTTCCCCCCTTCCCCTATGTTCATCTGTTTCCACATTGGAGTGAAATCATATGGGATTTATCTTTTTCTGACTGACTTATTTTGCTTAGAGTAATACAATCTAGCTCCATCCATGTTGTTGCAAATGGCAAGATTTCATTCTTTTTGATGGCTGAGTAATAGTCCTTTGTGTGTGTGTGTGTGTGTGTGTGTATCTCACATCTTCTTTATCCATTCATCAGTTGATGGACATTTGGGCTCTTTCCATAGTTAGGCTATTGTTGATAATGTTGCTATAAACACTGGGGTGCATGTAACCCTTTGAATCAGTATTTTTGTATCTTTTAGATAAATACCTAGTAGTGCAATTGCTGAGTCATAGGGTAGTTCTATTTTTAACTTTTTGAGGACCCTCCATACTGTTTTCCAGAGTGGCTGCACCAGTTTGCATTCTCACCAACAGTGTAAGAGGGTTCCCCTTCTCCACATCCTTGCCAACATCTCTTGTTTCCTGAGTTGTTAATTTTAGCCATTCTGACAGGTGTGAGGTGATATCTCATCATGGTTTTGATTTGCAATTCCCTGATGATGAGTGATGGTCAGTTAGTCATCTGTCTTCTTCGGAGAAATGTCTATTCATGTCTTCTGTTTCTTAACTGGATTATTTGTTTTCTGGGTGTTGAATTTGGTAAGTTCTTTATAGATTTTGGATACTAACCCTTTATCACATATGTCATTTGCAAATATCTTCTCCCATTCTATCGGTTGCCTTTTAATTTGTTGATTGTTTCCTTTGCCGCACAGAAGCTTTTTATCTTGATCAAGTCCCCCAAATTCATTTTTGCTTGTCTCCTTTGCCTCCAGAGGTGTGTCTAGTAAGAAGTTGCTATGGCCAAGGTCAAAGAGGTTGCTGCCTATGTTGTCCTCTAGGATTTTGATGGTTTCCCATCTCACATTTAGGTCTTTCATCCATTTTGAATTAATTTTTGTTAATGGTATAAAAAAGTGGTCCAGTTCATTCTTTTGCATGTTGCTGTCCAGTTTTCCCAATACCATTTGTTGAAGAGACTTTCTTTTTTTCCATTGGATATTCTTTCCTGCTTTGTAAAGATTAGTGGACCATAGGGTTGAGGATCCATTTCTGGGCTCTCTATTCTGTTCCATTGATCTATGTGTCTGTTTTTGTGCTAGTACCATGTTGTTTTGATGACTACAGTTTTGTAATAGAGCTTGAAGTCCAGAAATGTGATGCCTCCTGCTTTGCTTTTCTTTTTCATGATTGCTTTGGCTATTTAAAGTCTTTTGTGGTTCCATACAAATTTTAGGATTGTTTATTCTAGTTCTGTGAAAAATGCTAGTGGTATTTTGATAGGAATTGCATTAAATGTGTAGACTTCTTTGTGTAGTATAAACATTTTAACAATACTTGGACAGACCCATAGTCAGGAAAGAAATTGAATCAGTAATCAAAAATCTCCCAACAAACAAAAGTCCAGGGCTAGATAGCTTCTCAGGGGAATTCTACCAGACATTTAAAGAAGAGTTAATATCTATTCTTCCCAAAGTGTTCCAAAAAATAGAAATGGAAAGAAAACTTCCAAACTCATTCTACGAGGCCAGTATTACCTTGGTTCTAAAACTAGACAAAGATCCCACTAAAAAGGAGAATTACAGATCAATATTCATGATGAACATGGATGTAAAAATTCTCAAAAAGATACTAGCAAATTGAATCCAATAGTACATTTAAAGAATTATTCACCACAGTTAAGTGGGATTTATTTTTGGCTGCAGGGGTGGTTCAATATTCGCAAATCAATCAACATGACACACCACATTAATAAAAGAAAGGATAAGAACCATATGATCCTCTCAATAGATGCAGAAAAAGTATTTGATAAAATACAGCATTCATTCTTGATAAAAATCCTCAACAAAGTAGGGATAGAGAGAACATACTTCAACATCATAAAGGCCACATATGAAAGACCCACAACTAAATATTATACTCAGTGGGGAAAAATTGAGAGGTTTTCCTCTACAATCAGGAACAAAACAGGGATGTCCACTCTCATCATTGTTATTTAACATAGTACTGGAAGTGCAAGCCTCAGCAATCACCCAAGAAAAAGAAATAAAAGGCATCCAAATTGACAAGGAAGAAGTCAAACTTTCACTATTCATAGATGACATGATATTCTATGTAGAAATCTGAAAGACTCCACCAAAAAATTACTAGAACTGATACAAAGCAAAGTCGCAGGATATAAAATCAATGTACCGAAATCTATTGCATTTCTATATACCAATAATGAAGCAGCAGAAAGATAAATCAAGGAATCGATCCCATTTATAATTTCACCAAAACCCATAAGATATCTAGGAATAAACCTAACCAAAGAGGTAAAAGATCTATACTCTAAAAGCTATAGAACACTTATGAAAGAAATTGAAGATTTCTTAGAAAAACATTCCATGCTCATGGATTGGAAAAATAATAGGTATTTTTGAGTTAGTAAGAATAACTGGAACAGGAATAATTATACGGGCTTTGAAAAAACAATTTTCTGGGCTGAAACCAAGTATGTGGTTGTCACACTCCAGGCACAATGAATGACCGTATTTCTGGATCACGAGGATAAAGAAAAATATCTTTCTGATCTCTGCTGACACTGTCTAGCTTCATGGCCTGGGGCAATTTTCTGAGCCTCAGTTTCTTCAACTTTAAAAGAGAAGGTTGGCAGAGAGTGACTAGGTCCCTGCTATACTTGATTACCTTATGATTTCATACATGTTTTGAGAGTTAGAGGGTCTAAAACAGTGATTGACAATTTTAACATCACAAGCAATTGATTTAAGTGCTTGTAAGATACTCCCCCCGCAAGGCTTTACTTGCCTTAACATCATTTGCTCCAATGTGTTAACTGGGATTCCAGGAATATTATAAGGAGCCTGGATGTTCTCAATGGAACATCAGGACCTCACAGTCTCCAGCTATGTTGACTTCTTACTCTAGTACTCTTCTCCAGGAGAGGCAAAGCCTAAGACACTTTCTCTCTGAGCTCCCTTTAAGGACTGTGTGCCCTCACCCCCAATCATTTATGGGTCCCACAGTCTTTCCTCTCAGCCGAGGCACCAAGTTAACTTTTCTGACAGCTTAATCGGCATTTAAATCAAATCTCATCAGGGCACACAGGTTTCCTTTTGGATCATCTTCAGGTCCCCAGCTATTTGCTGTTAGGAATTACCTTTCCTAAAATGGCAGAATGGCAGACCCAAATCATTTAGCCCCCCACCATTACCAGTTATAGGCATGGGCTCCATTGAAAAATGGGGCTCATTGTTCAAAGTTCTTACTATCCCTGTGACTTGACTTGGCTGCAGTGAATGCTACCTCACTTCTTTCCTTCCTGATCTCTGGAATCAACTTGAGTGGACGCGTGTGTGTGTGTGTGTGTGTGTGTAGACACGCACACACTTAGCCCCAAGAAGGGATGGACATGAACTATACCAGTCACACTCGCCCTCTCTCCTGTCTTACTAAATCCCCCTCCCGGTTATCCAAAATGGTACTCAGCTGCCTTATTTTTAGCAACAATAAAAAGGAGCAGAAATCCTCAGTTCTCTGAACGATAAACACGTGTAGAAAAAGCAGCAGACGGTAAAGGCCACTGGGAAGGGTTTCAAAGGCGTCTTTTCGACACCCGAGCATGCGGAGGTGTGCCGCCAGGACTCCTTGGCTCCCACAGTTGATTTACACAATAGTCTGGGTGCCCCAGTTGTGACCACGCAGCTTGGCTCTGGGCTTTATAAATTCAGATCTCAGAATACAGTTTATTTGTGTTATGACTCCGTCCAAAACGTTCCGGGGAAGCCAACTGCCCGCACCCCATTAAAGGTATACTACGTCATGTTACTAGCCTGTGGAGCTCGGCATTCGGGGGTAACAATATGTGCTTTGTTCCTGCACAAGTTTGCCGTGAAGTGGGCTGCGGTCTTTGCCAGGGGTGTGCGGCTCTTTCCCAAGAGGGTTCACAGCCCCGAGCAACACTTCAGACTGCTTAACGGCCTGCTCCAGCCTTGCCTTTTATGGTGTTTTCCTTCAGCACCAGGGAATGACAACCACTTAGAGTGTCAGCCAGCGAGAAACAGATGACAGCCCCAAATCCACTCTGCTCTTGTTCCAGGATGTCCTATCTGCCTTGAACTGCTGGTCTTTGAACCCGCGTTCTGATAATGAGCTTGCGAATGCCAGTGGGCTTGGAGGGAAATAGGAGTCACTTAGAGCAGCTAGCCAGATGATTCTATTTTAGAAAGCACAGAAGAATGTCTTCCCCCCACCCCCACCCCCACCCCCACCCTGGTACATTAGTTAAGAAGCACAGGACACAGAAAGCCCCCAAATAAATGGAAGAAATGGAACAAAATATAAGCTATAAAGTAGGTGCTTGATCACGTAGGCTAATATTTAATAATTTGATTTTATTCAATCTTTAAGTCGGCGTTACCAGAAATAAGTTGACTTATTAATTATTAATCATTATTCATTAATGATTACTAGAACCATATCAAAGGGTCCCCCCATGTCATAGAGTCATCTAGCGGGCTAGCCCAGTAAAAAGAAGCACCAACAATATTCCCTGGAGGTTGAATGGAGGACGGTGTAGATGCGGTGCAGACACTGTTGTAAGCGTTTTAGATCTAGTATCTCACCTAATCATCCCAGCAGCCCTATGAGGTAGTACTGTTATTTTCCTCATTTTGCAGATGAGGAAACCAAGGCATGGAGAGGTTAAGAAACCTGCCCAAAGTCACAGTCTAGTGGGACTGGAGCATATTTACAAAGTGGTGGGAAATCTCACCAGGAGCATAAGTTACCACCGTATCTTGGAGGGCTTTGAATGCTGATGTGGATGCACCGTAATTATTATTATTATTACTACTGCTGCTAAAAACCAGTATTTTCATGTTTTTTTTCTTGACATAATCTAGAAATAATCTAATTTCTAGACATAATCATCTAGGTCTGTACTTTGCAGGTACCTAAGAAGGGCACCAGCTTCAGTTCTTTTTGCCTTTGTCTTACAAGTGGTTCATGTCAAACCACTACACTAATTTTCAGTTAGTCTGTGGTATTGGATCTTTCATTAAAAATGTCTTTACTTTACTCTAGAAATATTTTTTAAAAATATATCCTCTTCCATTTCTAAGTAATGGCTAACAAATTTGCCTGGGTAATGATGGCTTGGAGTTCATGCAGAATTTGATATAAAATCCTACACAATCATGCAAAATCATAAAAAGAACCAAAGAAACAGTCCTTCTTGCTAGTCACTTGCATGTCACAAAACAACATTTCTGAGTAGAAGGCGTAATGAAACGTAATTTTACTAAATGCTGCCTATCTGGTAGGCATTAACAAATAGTGAGTAAGGAAGTATGAGTCTTCCCATTTCTAAAATGCTAAGGACTCCATAATTTTAAAGACCACAAAATGGATTGGGCAGAAATTATTCTTCTGACCAATTTCACTAAAATATTTATAAGCTCAAATTGCTTTTTATGCTGTTTAGAAGACCACTTTCTTAATTACACAATTTATTCTAGGGCACTTATTTGATTAATCACTTGGAATGAAGTAGGGTTGTGTTTTTCTCACTCTAATGGAATGACCAAGCAGATGAAGGAGGAAGAATATGAGCTGTGGCAAATGTACCCAACCGCTGTAACTCTTTCTATTTGGACCTGGTGAATTGGGCTGCCCTTCTGCCCTTGGGGGCATGTCACCTGCCCAATTCCTTATTCCCAGTAGGGCACTAGATTCTGTAGGTAACCAGGTAGTATAGGAAGAGGAATAAGAAAAATTGGGGTAAAGGGGTCTGTAAAATGGCAATCTCAGTTGACTTTGCTTTTTTCTACCTCAATCAAATAACATGTAATCCTTATTCCATTGTATTAGAAGCAGAGTCATGATGTTTCATAAGTTAGGTGACTGACTTCATGTACTGTGTCGTATGTCATGTTCTGTCATGACTACATTTACACATTTGTGCTCTGGACTTGGGAGTTAGAGTTTGATGTTGGGGTGGGATGTGTTACCCCTTAGGGTTCCCAGGACCACTGGGTCATCTGCGTTAAGCATGAGGTGATACGGGGCACCTGGGTGGCTCAGTCAGTTGGGTGTTTGCCCAACCGGGTCATGATCCTGGTGTCCTGGGATGGAGCCTGCATCAGGCTCCCTGCTCAGTGGGGAGCCTGCTTCTCCCTCTCCCTCTTCCCCTCTCCCCTGCATGTGCTTTCTCTTTCACTCCCTTTCTCAGATAAATAAAATCTTAAAAAAAAAAAAAAAAAGCATGAGGTGATAGGAGCAGCTCTTGTATTTCCATCTCTATCTCCCTGGGCTGCCCATTAGCTTTCACAGGAGTCAGTCTGACAGGTCAGGATGCCCTTCAGAGGTGCCCAGGCCTTTTGTGGAATGTAGCAGGGCATCTCCACATTTCTCCAACAGACTATCGAAATTGGTCATGTGCCCCGCCATATTAGAACCACTTACCTGGGCTTAGGCAAATCCCTAGTGCTGAAAAACAATCACTGAACTAGGAATCAAGAGATCTGGTTCTTATCCAGACTGCCAGTAGCCTGCTCTGGGACAAGTCTTTTTCTTTAGTGGGGCTTGTTTCCCTACCTGAAAATTATGAGCATTATGATTTGTAAGGTCAACTATATGTGAATTTTCTAGTAAGTGCAAATGGGTTTCCATAGGTTGGAAAAAAACCGCACAGAATATTTTCTAGGAATTGGGAGTTTTCAGAACTTGTGATTTCACAGAAATATTTTCATTATAAAAGTTAAGATATTAGGTAATCTTGTAGAAGGATTCAGGACCATTTTGCTGTTGTCTAGAATTATACCTGTGATCTCCATCATCTCAATTTGAGCGACATTTTTGGAACACTAATTCCATGCCAGGCACCAGGGCTGAGCACTGCAATTAGGATTTGGTAGTTCAGAGACAAGTAAGTCCTGCCCCTGCTCCCAAGTTGCTCATAATCAACCTGTTTCCTTCTTTGAATGTTCAGGATCCTTGGCTAATGTCAAAGATATCTAGGGCGCCTGGGTGGCTCAGGTGGTTAGGCGACTGCCTTCGGCTCAGGTCATGATCCTGGAGTCCCTGGATCGAGTCCTGCATCGGGCTCCCTGCTCGGCGGGGAGTCTGCTCCTCCCTCTGACCCTCCCCCCTCTCATGTGCTCTCTCTCTCTCATTCTGTCTCAAATAAATAAATAAAATTTAAAAAAAAGATATCTATATTGGAGACCATGGGCTTTTCTTCCTAGCTGTCCTTTGGCATTCAGAGCCTAAACAGATCCAGGCTGGCAGATATCATTGACATGGCTTTATTGCTCCCATGAGTGATGAAAATTGTGCCCTTTAACCTACATGAGTGCCGTAACAATGATTTCAGTATGGCCACTATTGCCAGACCTCATGATTTATCAAGAAGAAACCAGAAATCAAGATTGTAGGTAAACCCCCAGAGGGCTACATTTAAGAACAGGCAGACAGGGAGCCAAAGAAGCTGCACAAAATAAGAAATGCCAAGGAAAGGTCTCTCACTTCCCTTATTGAGACAAAGATGGCTAATGAGGATGCTCCCCGACACTAGCATGTTTGGTTCCTCATTAAAGAAGGAAAAAAGCAAATATACATAAAAACATAATGTTCATATAATTCTGCAAAAGTAGTACAAGATAAAGAAAACGAGAAGGAGAAGGAAGGAAGGAAGGAAGGAAGGAAGGAAGGAAGGAAGGAAGGAAGGAAGAAAGGAAGAAGAATTTCTATTACTATATGGAAAAGAAAAATCATGAAATAACAAGTAAGGTACCTAAATTCGAATGGCCAAAGGTGGCCAATCAGTGGAGACAAAATTTATTTCTTTCTCATCCTCAGAGCTGGCTCTGTGTGTGTGTGTGTGCGTGTGTGTGTTGGAATGTGTATCTTTTCTAAAGGTGATTAACAAATGGATTCTACTCCGATCCAGCCAATCGTTGCCATGCAAAAAATTTTAAAACACTGGCAACCAATTTAAGGCATTCTTTTTTAAGATCTAGAGTAGCCCAAACAGAGCATGCCTGGATCACTAATTTACAACCTCTTTTCTAGAGCATCTTTCATAACTTTATATATTATATTCATGATCAGAAGCAGAAAGTGCAGTTCAAGACAAGTTTCTTTCCTGTTGAAGAAACCCCAGACAGAAACCAAAGCAGACAGAGCCTCTTGCACCCCCACTGCACCCCTACCCTGGCTTCCTGTGCAAACCATACAATCTACTTAATGTGCTCTGTTTGTGCGAGTCTTTCAAAATATACCTTCATCCAGCTGGGCAATCCTGGATTTGCACAGGCAATTCGGTTCCATTTGCTTTCAAATGTTTTCAACTCAGAAAAGGTCTAAACTGCGTGGAAACTATAGTTGAATTGGGCATACGTAAGGATATCTTCAATTCTGAATCTTTCCTAAATATCCATGGTAAATAAAGTTTAGTAATAAATTATTCAAATGGACATTCATTCTTGAAACATTTTAAGGATGTTTACATTGAAACCAGATGCCTCCCCCCCAGACAGTCCCCATTTCTGTTGATTTTACAGCTCTACTGCTCACTTCAGTTTTCTCAGTAGGGTCTTTGTTTCACTCACGAGTAGAAAGAATGTTTCTTTTGTTTGCTTTTCTTGCCATCACTGTGACCAGCCTCTGGAGGGAACTCCCGCCATGCTGTGATTTGGCTAGCATCCCTTTCATTTCACTCCTGAAAGTCACATGCTTACAGGGTGGTAAATCGTTTCTGATACCCCCATGTGCTTGGGCTTTTCCTACAGCCGGCTTCCTTTGTGTGGTTGGAATTTTGCGGCAAATAAAGAAGTTGAGTCAGTTTGGGAAACCCATCCCATTGAGCAGGACGAAGCTAGAATTTCTAGGGAATTTCTGGCCCTTCAAAAATGTCATCTGAACCCAAGCTTTTATTTCTAATCTGCATTGAATCTATAGGCAAGCAAAGAGCTTGAAGACTCATATTTGTTAAAATGCCTGTAGCTATTGGCCTGTGGGAGGATGGGGAAAATGGCTATTTCCAAGGGTGCCCTGGTGCTTTCTTGATGGGTTGGCAGTTGAGCATGTAACAAGAACCCAAAGGGAGAAACATCTAAGTCTAAGAGAACATAAATGGCAAAAAGATAACTAAACAAAACTTTTCCACATACTTTTATTTGGCCTGGTTCATCCATTTATTTATTCATTCATTAAAGAGACATTTACTTACACCTTAACATATTTCTAGGCTCTATGCTGGACACTGTGAGACAGCAGTGCATATCTTCTGATGGGAGTGACAGGAGAATCCAGAAAATTATTAATGTGGCAAAAAATATGGAGGGAAACACATAGAATAATGGAAGACCAGAGAAAGGCTTTTGGTGTGGACTAGGTAGAATAAATGTAGAGTGAGAGAAGACTTCTGGAAGGAGGTCACATTCAAAGTGACCATGAGTAGAAATCAGCTGGACCAACAATCTCAAACTTCCATGTGTGTAGTAATTATCTGGGGATCTTGTTATACTAGAGATTCTGATTCTGGATGTCTGGGGTGAAGCCCAAGATTCTGGATTTCTAAGAAGCTCATTTCCCTGACAACTTGACCCAAAATAGCACCCAACCCCCACCTCCACCCCTCCCTGTCCCCTCACCCTGCTTACTTTTCTATAAAGCCCTTGTGAATAACTGATATTAAATATTCATTTATTTATATATTATATATGGGGAGACCCCACTTAAAAAAAGGAAGGGACTTCTCTGTGGTCAAAAAACATAATGGTAGAGGGAACAATATGTCCTAGATTTCTCTCTTTCCCCCCTTGGTTTATCTATTTTGATTTTTATTTATTTTAAAATTTTATTTATTTTTGAGTAGGTAGTATATTCACATGGCTAAAATTCAAAAGGTATAAAGATTAATACCCTAAAAGTCTTCCACCCCTCCACTTCTCTGAGCTTCCCAATAAACAAGTCTGTACCATTCGCCTGCATATCTTTCCAGAGATAGTCCAGGTATATACAAGCAAATATTTGCATACATTCTTCAACACCACCCCCATCCCCTTCTTTAACCTAAATGCTAATCTATGGTCCCCTATTTGCATTTTGACTTTTTGTTTCTAATATATCTTGATGATGGCTCCTCATCGTATATAAAGAGCTTTCTTATTCTCTTTTACAGTGGAGGTATATTCTATTGCCTGATATAGAAAAACTCAACCCTACCGAGGGGCATTTATTTGCTATTCTGCAGTGAGTAACATGGCATACATATCATTTTGCACATGGGTATCAGTAGGATAAAATTCATGGAAGTGGGATTGCTGGGTCAAAGTCATTTGTAGTTTTAATAGCCATTGCCAAATGGCTCTCCATAAAGCTTGACCCAGCAGCAGTGGATTGTCCTACACTGCTGTTAACAAATTCAGTAACCTTAGTCAGGGTGATGAGTTTGAAACTGTGCAGTTTTGTTTTGTTTTGTTTTAGAAGTATGCTTAATTTTTTTTATTTTTTTATTATTATGTTATGTTAATCACCATACATTACATTATTAGTTTTTGATGTAGTGTTCCATGATTCATTATTTGCGTATAACACCCAGTGCTCCATGCAGAACGTGCCCTCCTTAATACCCATCACAGGCTAACCCATCCCCCCACCCCCCTCCCCTCTAGAACCCTCAGTTTGTTTTTCAGAGTCCATCGTCTCTCATGGTTCATCTCCCCCTCCGATTACCCCCCCTTCATTCTTCCCTGTGCAGTTTTTTTTTATAAAGATCTTATTTATTTAGTTGAGAGAGAGAGTGAGAGAGAGAGCACGAATAGGGGTAAGAGCAGAGGGAGAGGGAGAAGCAGGCTGTCCCCTGGGCAGAGAGCCTGACGTGGGGCTCGATCCCAGGACCCTGAGATCATGACCTGAGCTGAAGGCAGACACTTAACCAACTGAGCCACCCAGGTGCCCCAACACAGTGCAGTTTTAATTTGCCTTTCTCTTAGTATGAGTGAGTTTAAGCATTTTTTCATATGTTCCAAGGCGCTATTTGTATTTTCATTTGTATTCATTTCCTTTGTTCTTTTATTTTTTAAAGATTTTATTTATTTATTGGAGAGAGCATGAGTGGGGTGGGAGAGGGGGCAGAGGGAGAAGCAGAAGCTGAGCAGGCAGCCCAACGCAGGACTCGATCCCAGGACCCTGAGATCATAACCTGAGCCAAAGGCAGAAGTTTAACTGACTGAGCCACCCAGGCACCTTTTGTTTTGTTTTGTTTTATTTTTTAATTTTTATTTTTTAAAGACTTTATTTATTTATTTGACAGAGAGAGACACAGCGAGAGAGGGAACATAAGCAGGGGGAATGGGAGAGGGAGAAGCAGGCTTCCCGCTGAACAGGGAGCCCGATGTGGGGCTCGATCCAGTACCCTGGGATCATGACCTGAGCCAAAGGCAGACGTTAACGACGAGCCACCCAGGCACCCCGTTTTGTTTTGTTTTAAACTGGATGTTGACCTTATGTCTCACTGATTCATAGAAGCATATATTAAGAAAAGTTACCATTTTGCTAATTACATTCAGATTGAACATCTTTTCGTACATTTAGGAGCCCCTGTATTTTCTCTCCTGAACTGTCTTTTATAGTTTCCCACCCTTTTTCTTTTGGATTATTAATCTTCTTCTTCTTGATTTGTAGAGCCACTTAATGAGTTACAGAACCTGGTTTTTGGATCCCATTTCAACCTTTTACCCTTGGCCATGCTGTCTCCTCTAATGACATTGTACTTTTCTTCATTTCATACAATGGAAAAACATTTTATAAATGGACATGTAAAAACCAATTTCCTAAATGCCACAAACTCAGAAAACAGCCTCACAACTGTGATTGTTTTTTTAAGGGGAAGATAATGTGAATCACTTAATTGCTGGCAAATGCATCACAACATATGAACTTTTAGAACAGAAAATGAATCAAACCTATAGTAAATCTTGCAAGCAATTTATAAACAGAAGCTACAGTCTAAGATATTGACCATAGTTGGTAGAGAAGGAAAAAAAGTAGTTAACTGCAGTCTTCAGACTCAGTTTAAATGCAACTTCTTCCATGAAGTATGTCTTGGTATACCTGGATGGACATTTCTCTTGTCTCTGAATTCCCAGAGAACTTTGCACCTCTCTTAGGATGATTATCATTGTCTGTTTTTGTTATAGTTCGTTTCATACAAGAGTATTCCCAAGGGCACCACTAATTTCCTGTACTGCTTATAGATTGTTTTTTTTCTGAAAGGAAGCCTTGAAGGTCCCAAGCCACAATCTTCTTTTTTTAAAGTCGGGTTTCTTGAAGTATAATTTACATACAGTAAAATTCACTCTTTTTGAGTGTACAGTATCCAGGTGTATAATCACCTCCAAAATCAAGATACAGAACATTTCCATCACCACAAAGTGCTCCCTTGGGTCCCCTTCACCATTTGTCCCCTCTCTCCACGTTCAGCCCCTATCACTCACTGATCTGATGTTTGTCACAGTAGTTCTGCCCTTTCCAGAATGTCATATAAAAGGAATCATATATTCTGCAGCTTTTTGTGTTTGGCTATTTTTATACTAAGCCACAGTACTTTGCAATTAAACACAGAGGGAACAATTTCCCCATTGCTTTGTGGAATTCAGGCTAAGTAGGCTTGCTCACCAAAATTATGTGAGCGGTTAGACAGTGGTGACAAGGAAGGAGTGAAGAGGAAATGGGAGAGAGACAGAACAGAAATTGAGACAGAGACAGAAAAAAGTTTAATATTTGTTATAATCTTCTTGATTGTTTAGAAATTGTGGCTTTGTGTAGAACACTTCCACATGCCCAGTGTTTTGTGTAATCTGCACGAAAACCTTACAAATTGTTATTATTCCCATTCTGCAGATGAGGACACTGAGGTTCAGACTGTTCATGTGGTTTGTCCCCAAAAAGAACCTTAGTGACTGAAGTACTGGGATTGAACTGAGCTCTGATTTGAAAGACTTTATTTTGTGGACTTCTCCAGGCTCTGTCTTCCCTGAAGTCTAGTAAAAGAGGAGTAAAAAGAAGACCTGTAAGCTTGGGATGGAATAGCTTCTTTTTACTCACCCAGAAACTCAGTCACTGTAAGCCCAGAAATTAGCACTATGCCCACTATATGGTAGGTGCTCATTAAATACTATTAAATGTGTATGGTGATTAACATAACAATAAAAAATTAAAAAAATAAAAATAAATACTATTAAATGAACCAGTAAAAGGAGAATCATCTTTCTGATCCTTCCAATGCAAATATACTGAATTTTTTCCCTCAGTAGCTCACTGGGAGTTTTTCAAGCGTCACATTTTTCTTATTTTTTAAAGTTTGCTTTTCTACACGAAGTGCAAATTATCTCCCAATCTCTGATTTTGTGTCAGCGTACATTATCTCAACACGTGCATTGAAAGAGTGTCAGCAAGTTCCAAACTATCCCCTCTTGGATTGTCTATCATTTGAAAGAAGGTTTATATTCATTAAAGACCATTCCAGAGTCAATATTCAGTTATTCGTTACTTACTATGTTCTATTTCTATGCCATAAGGAGTAAAAGTCAACATTAGGTAAAATGAACTTAATATGAAGACCTAGAAACCATTTAATAAATATTTAATGTCTTAGGTATATTTGAATACAAAATAGGCTATACATGAAAGAGTATTGTAATTGAAGGAAAATCTAATCTTACGGTATTTTAAGTTACTGGCAAACCAATAGGGTACATGGCAAATTTCTTCCCAAATAAGATTATTGCTTTTCTACAAACAATCTGAATGCTTGAAAGCAGATGAATATGTCAGGAATGTTGACAATATCACTTTCTGGAATGTTGCAAAATGATGTCTGAGGACAAAAATGAACAATGTAAAACATAGCATTCTATCCTATAAACCCGTGTGCTTCCCAAAAAGGTTTTCAAAGTATTTCAGGGAAGTTTTCAATCCTTTGGATTTCTCATTATCTCTTTACATAATTATATCTCCAAAATGGTTCCTCTTTGGGCGATGAACTTTGGTCAGTGGAAGTATAGTGACACCTGGGTTATATAGGTCTAAGTATCTATTTTTTATTTAAAACATTTGTGTATTTGATATCCTGAGCCTTCCAATGCAATTTCATCTCAGGGTATAGTAAAAGTCTATTTTATTGTTTTTTAAAAAGATTTTATTTATTTATTTGAGAGAGAGAGAATGTGAGCAGGAGCAGAGGGAGAGAATCTCAAGCAGACTCCCTGCTGAGCACAGAGCCTGACACTGCTCAATCCCAGGCCCCTGAGATCATGACCTGAGCCAAAATCAAGAGTCAGATGCCCAACCGACTGAACCACCCAGGCTCCCCAGTAAAAGTCTATTTTAATGCTAGACCTGTGGAATGATACTAATACCCACCTTTACATTTATTGATCGATTATGCCCACTGGCAGATTTTCCATCCCAACCCACAGAGGGAATTGTAGTGGATGGCAATTTCTTGAAATAGCAATGTACCCCTCCATATGGCAAAAACAGCAGACTCTGTGCCTTATCACTGGACCCAAACTAATGTAACTCACTGTAGACCAAGAAAAACCCTAAATTATTACAAAGAAGCAAAAAGTACTTTTGAATGCCTTTTTTGTCACTTGCCTTGAACTCAGAGAATGAGAAATTTTACAAAGGGAAATAGGAAAACAACACAGAGGAAGTGACCTTTTGCCTTGGAAGACATGGTTTTCCTACCAGCCCTTCACATGGATGCTATTCCTTCTCATTCAGCAGGGGGATGGGGACAGGGGAGGAAAGGAATAGGGAGGCTGAGAGCAGAAACCAGAATAAACATTGGATTCTAGGATCAGGAGAAGTGCCAGGGAGAGCTCAAAGCTGTAAGAACATGCAGCCAAACGGGGTGCCTGGGTGGTTCCATCACTTGAATGTCCCACTCTTGCTTTTGGCTCAGGTCATGATCTCATGGGTCATGGGATCAAGCCCCGTGTCGGGCTCTGTGCTCAGTGGGGAGTCTGCTTGAAGATTCTCTTTCTGCCCCTCCCTCCCTCAAATAAATTAATTAATTAAAAAAAAAAAGAAGGCTAACATTCAGCCAGAGCCAAGAGAGAGAAGGAGGCATAGAGACCATTGTCTAGGAAATCAAAGAGTAGGTCCACTTTGAAGACATATCTGGGGAGAGCCAAGAAGGATTCTTTGAGAAGCAGGTGCAGGGAGCAGAACTAGAGAGGTGGACAGGTTAGCATGTCCTGCGGGGCAGTATGGCATGGAAAACAGAGGCTGACGTCAACTCAGAGGATGGAGGCACCCCAGCACCTGAAATCCCGAAGGCTCAATCCCTCCTGCCAACTCTCCAGATGCCCTGTGAACTGCCATATTTTAGTAATTCTTCCCACCTGCTCAAGTCTGCTCCTTCCTCTCCATCTCTCCCACATTAGGCCAGGGCCCTGAGGCCCCAGGCTCTCCTCCCAGACCACCTGCGTGGAAAGCCCTACTCTGCTACCCACTGGTATTGTAACCCTGGGTAAAGTACTTATCCTCCCTGTGCCTCAGTTTTCTCATCTGATAGATGGGAATGCTAATACTAGAACCTACCTCATGAAATTGTTGGGAGTGAGCAAACACCAGTGAATCACTGTACCTGGAATAGAGTAAGGAGTCAATGTTAGTTACTGTGTCAGTTTCCTAGGCCCAACCTAACACATTACTCCACACTGGGGGACATAAAACAATCACAGTGTACTCTCTCTCCCTTCTCAGTTCTCAAGGTCAGAAGTCTGGGCAGGGTCACTTCCTTCTGGAGGTTCTGAGGGAGAATCTGTTCCATGCCTCTGTTCCATGCCTCCCTCCTTCATTCTTGTGGCTGCGGGAATAGTGTTGTTCTTTGGCCTTTGGCTGTGTAGCTCCCATCTCTGCCTCTGTCTTCACATGGCCTTCTCCCCTCTGGGTCTGTGTGTCCCAAATCTCCCTTTGCTTTCTCTTACAAAGACATTAGTCATTGAGTTTAGGGCCCACCCTAAATCCAGAATGATCTCATTGAAAGATCCTTAACTTCATCACATCTGCCAAGACCCTATTTCCAAATAAGATACCAAGGGTTAGGATTCAGAGGTATCTTTTCTGGACTGTTCAACCCATTACAGTTGTCATAATTATTATTTTCAATTCAGGAGCTTACCGTCTCTCTTCAGGACTCTGAAAATAGTCTCTCTGCTTACAGTCTTCACAGGACAATCGTTTCTCAGTAAATAGCCCCAGTGATCTTTCCAAAGTAACTTCCCTGCTTACACCCTTCAGTGGCTCCTCACCACCTGCAGGAGAACGTGTGACATGCTGAGCAGAGCTGTGACCTGGTGCCTGCCTCATCCCACCAGTGCCATCTTCCACATCCCTGCACCTTGCACATCCCTCTCCAAAACAGGACTGCACTCTTTCTTGCCTCCTGGCCTTGCCCAGCCTCTTTCCTTATGAACCATTCTCCTCCCTACTGAGGATTTATGCAAACTTTGCAGTTCAGTTCTTATTTCATCTCCTCTGAGAAACCTTCATGGGAACCACCACCACCTCCTGCCCCAGCATTCTCCCTCAGGTCCCAGGAATTGGTGTTCTCCTCTTTACCCCCAATGCATCTTTGACTTATCCCTGTCACCAAACTTTATTTATTGTTCTGTAAAGGCCTGTTAAGGTTTTATGTTGCTCTTTGAGCATTGTACCCTACTCAACTCTACATCCCAATGTCAGTACAGTAAAGGAAGGTGTTTAGTAGAGGATGGATGGATGGATGGATGGATGGATGGATGGATGGATGGATAGATGGGTGGATGGATGGGTGAATGGATGGATGGATGGATGAATAATAACTGGGAAAAGGAAAACTGAGTCATGGATCCTGTGGAACCAAGGGGTAAAACCTGAACTAAAACTGGGGCCATCTGCAATTAGAAGATCTGACCAGTTATTAGAGGAGGGAAAGTGGCTACTTAGGACTTATATCTGCATGGTATAAATTATGAACAACTATGTATCTAAACAGTCCTGTACATGATGCCCAAGATGACTGTTGAGCAAACTCATTATAGCTCCCCAGAGTACTCCGATTCTTCTCAATTTTCAAGGTCCTAAATTAAAGAAGCCACTTTGGGAGTGGATAAAACAGGTTCTCACATATTATACTTTCATATGAAAAAGATTGACTAGTACATAAGTTTAAAATGCAAATCCCTAGGCCCCACCCTCAGAGATTCTGATAAAGTCAGGGTGGGACAGTCTCCGTGGTTTGTGAAGAGGTTAAAGGAGCAAATGCTGTCTCTGCCAAATCTGCTCTCTATGATCTTAGATAGTTTCTTAATTCTTCATCTCTGAAGTGGGGAAAATATAGTACCTCTTCCTAGGGCTGTGGTGAGTGACTACAGTGATAAGAAGAGTCTGACATACGGAAGTGCTAAGGCTCCCTGCAATCATTGCTGTCCGTGTCACCACCACCACCATCATCATCATCAAGGAGATTCTAGATCAGTCGTTCTTAATTCTAGCTGCACAATAAAATCACCTAGGAAATTTGAAAACAGATCTCAATAGAGTTGTTTTAGAGTGGGTCTCAGGGAGGGATATTATTTTAAAGCATCCCAAGTCTACTGTGCTGTCACATTGAGACCCAGCAGGCCCTAGACCGACGATTCTCAAACTTGAACATGCACACAAATCACCGAGGGATCTTACAAAACTGCAGATTTTTATTCAGAAGGTTTCAGGCTAGCTGAGAATCTGCATTTCAACCATGATGCCTATATTTCTGTCCACAGACCCCACTGTGAGGACAAGCCCTGAGCCCAAGCTGACATAGTGTACAGCTTGGTCAGGGGTTCGATGTCAACACAGGGACCAATTGTGATGGAGGCCAGGTGGTCCCTGATTACCCTCAGGCCTGCCCCATGCCTAGTGCCACACTCTGTCTGGAAACTCCCCCAGTTGTCACTAACACGGCCACACCCTGGGAGGAGATGCAGGAGGTCTCTCTCTGACTTCTCTGATAAGATATGTCAAATGAACATTCATTATTGTCCCAGGAGTCCTTTCAGGAGGCATTTAAGGAAATGCCACACACTTAGCACTTAGCTCTTCAGATTTCAGAGCTTGGGGGTCATCGTTTTACCCATAAAAGGGCCATTTGTGTGTGTGTGTGTGTGTGTGTGTGTGTGTGTGTGTCTAAACTGCAGAGCCAATTACCCTGCCAAATGGGAATAGTATTGTTGCCTCTGGTTTTGGCACAAACGACTTGAGTGTTTTCCAAATACCATTAAATGCCAAAATCCCTGGCCCTCGGTTCCAGGTATAGTGACTCAGAGGTCTACCATCAAACTAGGCAAGGGAGGGGGTGGAAGGTAAAAATCAGGGCCGACTAACAGGCAGAGGATGTTAATTCTCCAAGACTACATTCGCATCTTGCAGACTCATTGTGATTTCCTCAAAGCAGCCCTGTCCAAGGTTTAAGTTGTAGGTGAGGCCCTCACTGCCTGAGGATATGATGGACTCACAGCATCAGGAAATCTGCAGATCTTCAGCATCTGAAGGCAAAGCTCAGAGCATCTTCATTAACTGTGCGTGAACTTAACGTTACATCATCTTTTTGTTGTATGTTGATTAAGCAAAATTATGAGTCATTTAAATACCTGATTACAAAGGTACTTGCTATTTATGTGGCAAACTGATCCTTTAGATTTTCATTTCATATTTTATGATTCCTAAGATCTAGAGTCAATACTAATTATATCTTTTTAAAAGGCATTCATTATTCATCATCCTCGTGGCCAGAATAATAAAAGCCAACACAGACCTTTCCATGTACCCCATAAGGTAGATATTATTGGCCTCAAGTTACTCAATTGAGGCACAAGGAAAGGTAAGTACCTTGCCCAGCGTCCCCCCTCTAATAAATACAGAGCTGGTATTTGAGCTGAGCATCCTATCCTGGCAATGCTCTTAACTCTACTTTCATAGGAATGATGCTACTCAGCATTTATGAGAGCACTGTGCCAAGGACTCCAAATGGATTGTCTCCTTTGGCCCTCAAGACACTTGCATGGGTGAGGCACTGTTACTTTCATGTCCCAGTGGATGAATCTCATCTTGGAGAAATGATGTAATTGGGTTTGAACCCAAGCAGTCATGTCCCCTCTCCTCAGTCCCCTGCCACTCCTCTCCTCCAACCTGGAGTAAAGGTTTCCTGGGTCTGTCCATGCAATGGTTCCATCAGTGCTCACCCATGTTCACTCTGCCAAAGTCCCCTTGCCACATAAGGTGCCATAGGTGTAGGTTCCGGGGATCAGCACGTGGACATCTTTGGAGGCCATTATTCTGTCTACCACCACCACCACCTTCCATCTTCTCTCATGTAACCCTCCAGCTGGTCTCCTGCTCACTTCTTCTTCCCTCCCTCCTCCCTCCCTGACGGCTGCCAGAGTGATCTTTTCAAATGTAAATACATCCCTTCATACCTTGTCCAAAGCCTCCCAAGTTCATGCTCCGACTGGGCCACTCTCTGGCCTCTTTTCCCATGACTGTCACCTCACTTCCTCTGTCCTTGCCACACTGGTCTCCTCCTGGTCAGTCCCAGATGCAGAGCACAGTCATGTCACATCACAGAGGCTTTCCATTTGCTGTTCCCTCAGCCTGGGACACTCTTCCCTCAATATTTGCATGGCTCTGTCGCTCACTCCATTCAGGTCTCTCTGATAGAGTCACTTCTTCATCTCGATACCACTCTCTCCCCTTAGTGTGGTTTGTTTTCTCCAGAACATTTCTGGTTATATCATAGATTTCCCTGCTTTTAATGTCTCTCTCCCTTCCCTGGAATGTAAGTGCAAAAAGGCTGCCTTATTCTCTGCTGATCCCCACAACCTGGGACAAAGCTTGGTGAGAAGTGCATGCTCAATACATGTACCAGGAAGGAAGGAAAGAAGGAAGGAAGGAAGGAAGGAAGGAAGGAAGGAAGGAAGGAAGGAAGGAAGGAAGGAAGGAAAAGGGAGGGAGGGAGGTGTGGGAAAATAAAGAGAGGCATGATGGAAGAAATTTGCTTAGTTGATTGTCCTTTTTATGGTTGTTATCTGAGGTCTTACCCCTTCTGGAGGATGATATTCCAAGTACCTCAAAAGGAAAGAAATCACTTCTACTTCTTATCTCTTTCAATTGCATATTATTTATAATACGGTTAAATCTTCCCAGCATTCAACTAGCCCCACACAGGTATGAGCTTCCAACAGCACAAGCTTATTACCTGATATTATTACATTTGCCACTTAAAGGCTGTGTGACTGGAAGCTCTCTGTGTCCCCATGTCCTTGTCTATAAAATGGGTATAGTAATAGTGCAGCCCACATAGGGCTGTTATGAGGATTGCATCAATTAATGTTTGCAAAGCCCTTAGAGGTGATCCAGGGGACAGAAGAAGCGTCATGTAAATGTTTATTAAATTTAAAAAACCAAACTTTTGCCCTTAAATTCAAACTATTCTCTCCAATACTCCATTCAACCCTTTATTTAATGTGGAAAGACATTTAGAAACTTTCAGCTTTTTACTTATATCAATTTGTTTCTACTTTCTTATAACTCAGGAAATACCCCGGTGAAGGTAAAATGGCAAAAATGTATCTGTGCCCATTTTTTTTTCCCCACAGTGGTCATCTTCTTACCAAATAAATGTTTCCTCTACAGGCCAGGGCTGTTACAATGTTTTTTAAATAATGGGACTATGAAGTTCAGGATCTCACTTGCTCAGAGGGCAACTCTCAGGCTGCTCTGAAGCCATCCTAAAAGGCAGGATCATTGGCTTTGCTTTCCAGGGTGCTGGGGCTTGCCATCCAACTCTCGGTTGCTGCTTTGCCTCACCACCTCAGAAAGGCTGCTCCCCCTAGTAAGGAAAAGGCTGCTCCTTTTCTTTTGGCACTAACCAACCTAACAGTGTCTTTAGTTCAGCGACGGTCTGTTTTCCTTGGAAGTTGGAGAGCCCAGTGGTTTTGGATTGAGCTTGAATTCTTGCTGGAAGTTCCAAACCGGAAGTCGAATGACTTCACTCTGCAGTGGTGGAGCAGGAAAGTGGGGCCAGCCTTGGAAAGTGGATTTTGAATATTGCAGGCTGCTCATCATGGTGCCTAATGAGGTGGAACCTAATGCTGTTTGAGGGTGATGTGGACAGATCATTTTATTATTCTGTTCTGGCACGGGGTCCTGATATCTGTTAGTTTTATTTCTATTGTTTCTACCAAGGATAGAAAGCAGTTTCCAGCTAATCCTGGGAGGCAAGAATAGATTGAAAGATTACCTACTGTATACAGATGCGAGACAGATCTTTTCTGGGGAGGACAGGTGAAGGCCACTCTAGAAGGACTAAATCTGCATAGACATGGGTCAGAGAAAGCTGTGGGTTGGGAGAGAGACAGTACAGGTAGTTCATGTGCAGGGAGGGGCTTCATGGGCCCTTTTCTCTGCCAAGAGCTGTGAGTTGGAACAAAGGGAGGAAGCTCTCAGAGCCACTAGTGGGTAGCTTGGGCTGCTGTTGTCCAGGTCGGGGGGACAAGGAAGCTGAGCAGTGTTACCCAGACTTCCGACACTTTTGTATTAATAACCCAGGGGAGCTTCCTGAATCTTGGAGATAAATCTGCTCTCTTGTATCTCTCCATTTTTCTGGTATTCTAGGTTCCAGAGCAGAGATTTTTTTTTTTTTTAATCAGCTATCCATGGGTACTCTTAGAGTATCCAGGGAAGAATTCAAGAGGTTCCTAGAAGCTCAGAAGTTGTATGCAAAATGTTGTATGCATGTACATTTCCCCAGGAAAACAGTTCATGGCTCCTACCAGATTCTCAAAAGGATTCTGTGGTCTGCCCTCCTGCAAAGCTTAGAATCACTATTCAAGATGGTAACATAAATCACTTTAGAACACTTTGCACTTTTGTCTCCTTCAGTCTCTCATGATATGTGCAGAATTTGGCAAAGCCAACATGTCACAAAAAAGTTTGCACAGCATAAGAAGACCTTGGATGGCAAACTCTAGTAGTAAGAGTAGTCAAGAGCATTCACAAGCTGCTTTAGTCTGAAGGGCCATCTAGGCAAACCTAGTGTTTTGGTCAGCTGTGAGCTGCTATAACAGATTATCATATATAGGGTGCTTAAAAAACAAATATTTTTTCCTTACAGTTCTGGAGGCTGAAGTCCAAGATCGGGGTGCAGATAGATTGGGTTCTTAGTGAGGAACCTCTCCCTGGTTTGCGGATGGCTGTCTTCTCCCTATGTCCTCATACAGTGGAGAGAGAGAGGAAAGCAAAATCTTCAGTGTCTCCTCTACTAAGGACACTAATCCCATCATAAGGGCTCCACCATTCTGACCTAATTACTTCCCAAAGGCCCCATCTCCATCACGTTGGACATTAGGGTTTCCACATATGAATTTGGGGGGGACACAAATCTGCAGTTCATAGTCCCAGGTGCTGGGCCAAACAAGCAACCCAGGAGCCTTCACTCGAACACAAGCACATCTATATAAAACACAGCCGGAGTGATACAGATATCAATGAATAAATGGGATTGTGCTCATAATAATAAAAGAGTTTTCATTGACCACCACCAATATGCCAGTAGCTTTGGATACATTACCTCATTTGATTGTCACAATAATCTCATAAAGTGGATAATATTATCTTTTCCATTCTACAGATAAAGTAACATAAGCTCAAATATGTCAAGTAAATTTCTCAAGGTCATTATGTGGTAGAATTGGGATTTAAGGCCAGGTTTGTCCAACCCATGCTTCCTCTCAACTTAAACATCCAAACAGCCATCATGGCTGCCTGAGAGATGCTGATTAATCCAAGGTCTCCTTCAGGGTCTGACTCTATGATTTTTAAAGTTAACTGAAAGAGTGACAAGTCAAGCAATCATTTTGTAAGTCACACTCTATGTTTGGAATTAGGAGGGGTAACCAATTTTCCTTCCCAAAGGGACCACCAGATATACCCTGAGGGGCTGGGATTTCTGGAACTCTGTGATGCTAACAAGAGGAGACTTGGACAGTTAGAAAAGCGAGGGGGAGGCTACATTCCAGACATAGCATATGGTATGAGAAAGCACCAAATTTGGAGTGGGACAAACAGATGAAGAAGGTGTCAAGTTCTCCGGGGAGGAGTAGAGGATAGGAGAGGCTATACACAGGGTAAAGCTTTGACAAGATGCTTGGGTGACTTAGCTGAGTCTCAAATAAAGGAGAACCTTCCCAGAACCCGTGGAGCCTCCCCTCCCCTATCCTAACAAAGGGAAGTTTCCACAGATGAAAGGGACCGAGTCCCAGATGGAAGCTGACTGCCTGTTCTATAGGGAAATCTTCACTTCTAGCAGAGAACTCTGGAGTCATATGAAAACCTATTTCGATTGCAATGACTTGTCTGCTTGCAAAGGATGACCTCACAAGGGCTTGACTCAGGGGCGAGTGAAAGGTAAGGAATTACAGGAGGAGAGATAGTAGTTGAGTGGGAAGAAGAGAAATCATAAAGGACTGACAGGAGGCAGCTGAGTCCCAGCACAGGCAAAACGATCTTACCTCGGTTATGGGTGCACAGTACTTAATACAACACAGCTCATGAATGCAGTGTCCTCACTCGCCTCCATCCCTGACCCCAAGAAAGCTGCCCCAGGAGAGAAAAATCACTGGAATGACACCACAATGGAAGGCAAGCTTAACTTTGCATCGGAAGTGGCCCTGCCGGCCTCTCCACTACTTTTCCTCGTGGGACAGACACTGCCTTCGCTGGGGAGGCCTGGAGAGCGGCTGAGTGTCGACTTCCTGAAGGGCTAGGCCAGATGTGGGAGCTCAGGGGAGTCAGGGAGCTGCTTTTCCTGACACACAAGATCTGAAGTCTTGTTGGTGCTCTCACCCTTCTCAGAAATGAAGGGCACATCTGCTCTCCTGAAAACCTGTCCCTTTGTCCAGTCAGCACAGGCTCTGTCCTTGGAGCTTCCAGAGGGGCCATCTCCCCTCTGCTGGAGTTCCCCCAAGGCTCCTGGCCCCCAGGCAAGCAGCCACCTCTGTGTGGGCTCTTTTCCCACCTCCACCTCCCCAAGTATGCCTTCCCCTCTAGTGGGATAAATTTAGCTCTGAATGAATGCAGAAAGTGGAGCACATTCATGTAAACACAGATCAAGTAGCTTTCAAATATAGGTTTGACACACCATCGGCACGAAAGATCCAAGTTCTTCTGTTTCCTTCTTTCCTGTTTTTTCCATCTTATCCTCAGAGCCCTGCGCCTTTTTCTGCATTTAGTGAAGTGAGTTAAATACGTAGATCAGACTGTGGGGCTGTTTGTCCTCAGACCAAAGAAAGCAGAAATCACTTGAGGGATGGAGGAACTTCAAGAAGTCAAAGAGAGTCCTAGGTGTTGTTGGTCATTTTCATTTATTGACTGTCTTAGAAACCCATCAGAAACTTGGAAGCCTCTTTTGTCTTCCATATTAGCAGAGTCTTTTCTCCCACTGGGCAGAGCCCAGTGGTTACTACAGAATTTTACACAGACCTGCAAACATTTCCCTGCTGACCTGTCATTATGTCCCTAAGTCCTTAACTTTGAAGTCACCCCTTTCAGTGTTGTCCATCACACTCACAGAGCATTTATAATTCTCAGAACACTTTCTCATTCATGAGTTCCTTTAATCCTTACAAGAAACTTGTGAGGTAGTTAGCTATCCCTTTTCCCAGTTTATAAACAGAAAGCCTCAGCTCAGAGCAGTTAAGTGACTTGTTTGAGGTTACACAGTAAAGTGGTGGAGTTAGAATTAGAAGCTAAGATTGACACTTGGTCCTATGCTCTCTACCTTGAGCTGCTTTGGGGGAAGGTAGCTTGTCCAGGAGGCCCAATCTGGTAGTTACATTTAGTAAACATTTGCTAGTGTATGGAGGGTGGGCAAGGGATGAGTACGCAGGATTGAGACCCCAGATATTCCAAAGGGCTCAGTATCCAAAGGTGGGAGGGGCTAAAGCTAGGCTTTCCCAATTTCATTACTCATTCTCCAAGCAAGAGGGCACACAGGACTGACCTGATGGGCCATTGTCCCTTCACTGCCAACCCCACGGGACATCTCTCTCTCATGTCAGCAGTGCTGACTTGCAGAATGTGTACAGCATTATGGAATCATGGCTAACAATGAAAATGTCTATGGCCACACTGCAAACAGGGATTCCAAGCTGACAGGGCACATCGTGGTCATTGTACTAAGGCAAACTAGATTGGCCCCTAAGCGCTCTGAGAAGCCAATGACCCAATTGTGTCTACTGGCATTACATAACCAGATTGGCCTTCCCAAAGACTTTTTCACTTTGTAGCTAATTCATACCCAACCTAGAGTCAGCTCCACCAAGGAGCATATTTAATATGTAGGTATGTAGCTCTCTAGACATTCCTAAATCAAGCTTGTTTTCCATCTTTTCCTAGCACTTCATCCATCTCTTCTTGAGCATTCCCTTCTCATTCCTTCTTATTTATAATTATTAAATTGACTCACTCCAAAAGATAAGACTGTAGGTATCTATGAATCATTTAAAAGAAAGTCTGGTAATGAAATTTCTAGACAATAAATGACACAGAGCTGAATCCCCCCTTTTAAAAGATGAGAAAAGAGAAGTACCTACTAATGTGAGGAATTTTAAGAATAACAGTAGTTCACTCTCTTTTTCTAAAAAAAAAAAAAAAAGGCCTACATAAAAGGGTGGATAAAATCAAGTCACTCACTTGGTCAGTTTATGACATTTTTAATGAAGCAAGAATTAGGCTGAGCGATTAGGACCTACCATTTCTGGGACAGCTACTATGGCCACTCTTGAGCATCTTATACATGATATCCTGATTTCTCACAACATCCCTATGGGGTTAGAGTTATTCTCCCCCATTAAAGATGAGGAAAATGTGGACCAAAGGAATTCAAAGTGGTGCAGTGGGTGAGGCTCATGCCTTTTTTCTGTGTCACACCCACCTACCACTTCCTAATCGCACTTTTCCAAAACTTCTATCAGTAACAAGATTATTATGAACCAACATCCGAATATCAAACAAAGCAAATGTAAAATGATCCTTAATGACCCTGCTCTAATTCCCATATACTCTCCTCATACCCCCTCCTTTCCTCTCACAATGCACATCGTCAGTCAGCTGACATGGCCAAAGCTAACCAAGAGAAAAGGAAACCATAAAAGTGAAATGCTAATGTTCATTTCTGGATGGATTTCTAACTGCTCATTTTGAAGCTACTAAGTAGAGAGCCTAGTCAATAGATACCTTAAGTGACATCCAGCTAGTCTTGGCTGGATCTGTTTTCTAACTTCTCTCTTTTGCCGCACGGAGACTGTCTGCACAGATCTATCATTTGAATCCTATAGGGAAACACAGCACATACTTGAAATCCCATCAACTTTCCCAAATTGTTCACAACCAAAGGAGCCAAAAGCCTCCAACCACTCTTCCCCTCCTTTTGATTCTGTGCAGAGCATCACATATGTTTTGAATGACCACTTATTCTAAAAGACCCTAAAAGGCAAAACAGAGCTCATACGAATACAAACATTTTGGAGGCCCCAGGCATTCCTTTTAAAATTACTTTTGTCAAGAGAAAGCTTCAGGTTACTCTGAAATTTCACACTCCTAGCTGCTGCTTAATAAGACTTTAACTTCTACTCACTCAAGGGGTCTTGGCAAGTCATTTCCCTCTCAGTTTACAGAGCCCTGTTGTCCCCACAGGGGGGTGGGCTATGACCATCTGTGGTTCCCAAAAGACTCATGCTCTAAAACAAACTCTGAAACTTTTATTAATAAAACATCTACTTTGCAAATCCAGCATTCCATATTCTCTCCATATAATGCTTTGCAATGCAGCATCTATCAGAAAAACCATTAAACAATACGGGTAGTGCTTATGCAACACAATTTAATGTCCCAGCAAGAACTAGTGATTTGTTACACACATTATGTACCATTGTAATAGATCTTTCCAGACTGTAAATGTTTGGAGGGCAAAAAGTCACCAATATTAGCACTAGACTACGAATTCTTTGTAATACCAAGCCATAGCCTAATGTCTAGCATAGAATAGCTACACAATAAAAGTTTATGAAAGAAATGACATAATTTGTGTTAAAAATGTCTGTGTTTGTAATGGATTCAATGATTTTCAAATGCTAAAATTTAGAGAATTGAAGGGAGGAGGGCTGGAAGAGAAGAAAGTGTTTCCCCTCTCCTCTTTGGCAAGCATCAGCCATTCATTTTACAAGCCTTCCTGTTTCACTTAGCGTTCTTGGTCACAAGCAACAGAAATTGATTCAAGTTGATAGGAGTAGAAAAGGCATGAACTGAAAGTGTATTCACAGAATAGCCAAGAAGGCTAGAGAAGGAGGCTTGGACAATGGGCAGGACCAAATTTTTGGATGCTGTGTCTTCAAGATCCTTGGCAGGTGCTCGTGAATGACTGAGCCCAGATTGCATGCCATATTGTAGCTTCTAGGGGATCTGGGGAAGCAAGTGTCTGGCATTTCCCAGCTTCTATGATAAGAGGTGGCTCTGACTGTCACTATGGTTTGTAATATGGGCATTCCCCAAAGATGGAAAGGGGTTCACAAATTGGACAACGAAAAAATATGAAAGAGTCTGCTACACCTCCACCTGGACAAAGCCCCAGGGTTCAGCGTTCTGAATCTCTTCTCTCCTTTGACTTTTTGCCATATCTGCTTTGACAGTCCTCAATGCTGACTAAACATGCAACCACTGTGTATCATGGGACTCAGGTGGTTAAAAAGCACTGAGGAAGTACACACAATTGGTCATGAGTCTTTTGTCTATTCCTAGTAAACTCAGTAAAATGGTTCTAAATCCATCCCCAACCCTACCTCACCCCGTAGGAATTTATTTCTGTACGTGTTCTGGAAAATGTACTCCAAGAAATTTTGATGCAAACTTCTGGGTGGGAACCATGTCTTAATTTTTGCCATTTCCCACAGCTTCTTTACAAATTATTTCTGTTTTTCTGAAGTCCCTCACCCCCACCCCATCAGTCTCAACCAATGATCCTGAGGTGGGAAAATGAGACTACCTGATGCATACTCACTTAACTTGTCTCTCCTTCAACTCAAAATTTCTTCTTGTCTCTACCCATTCCATCCTCCTGCCCTGCTTAATTTCTCCTTCTTTCCAAAGCTAAACTGGCCACCAGTGCTCATGGTCTAATCTGAGACTTAATACTTATCTTTCCCTTTTGACTGTTTCTTTGGCCTCACTTTCCTGATGACAAAATTCTCTTCATTCCAGAAACATTTCAAGTCTTATCTGACCTAATGACTCTTCAGCTTGACCCTGCTTCCCATAAACCACCTTTCCATTCCTCCAACCCACCTTCATCTTTCATATCCAAAGATCTGAAAGGAGTGGTCTACACTCATGAATGCTTTCCCTCCACTTTTCATTCATTCTCAACTCCCTGTAATCACCTCCAGGCTGACTTTCCACACACACACTGCTCTCCCATTGTCACCTCTGGCTTCCTGACTGCCCAAGCCAGTGACCCCTTCTTAGTCCGTATCCTTCTTCATCTCTCAGAAGCATCTGACCCTTTTGAAAACCCCTTTCCTCCTGTTGTGGCTTTTGATACAAACATCTCTCCTGATTTTTCATTCTACTTTTCAGATGATACTTTCTTAGACTCCTTTCCTGGGCTTTCTCTTCTTTTTGTTCTGTTTTCCCAATCTGGCCATTCTCATGTCTTTTGTTATAACCTCAAAATAGATGACACCCAGACATGTGTCCCCAATCCTGATTCTTCCGTGCTGAGATTCAGAGTTTTCCAACTGATCATTTCCAATGGATGCTCAGGCTCTTCTCCCACCCCATCTCCCTTCCAAGATTCCTTTCTTTTTTCTTTTTTTTTTAATTTAAATTCAATTAACATATAGTGTATTATTAATTTCAGAGGTAGAGTTCAGTGATTCATCAGTCTTATATAATACCCAGTGCCCATTACATCACATGCCCTCTTTAATGTCCATCACCCAGTTACCCCATCCCTCCACCCCACTCCCCTCCAGCAACCCTTAGTTTGTTTCCTATGATTAAGAGTCTCTTATGGTTTGTCTCCCTCTCTGATTTCATCTTGCTTTATTTTCCCTCCCTTCCCCTATGATCCTCTGTTTTGTTTCTTATTCCACATATGAGTGAGATCATATGATAATTGTCTTTCTCTGAGTGACTTATTTCGCTTAGCACAATACCCTCTAGTTCCATCCACATCATTGCAAATGGCAAGATTTCATTTTTTGTTGGCTGAGTAATATTCCGATGTGTGTCTGTGTGTGTATATATATATATATACACACACACACACATACACACACATGCACACACATACACACCATCTTCTTTGTGGTATATATATCCCATTGTATATATATACCACATCTATTCATCTGTTTATGGACATCTGGGCTCTTTCCATAGTTTGGCTATTGTGGACATTGCTGCTATAAACATTGGGGTGGAAGTACCCCTTTGGATCTTTGGGGTAGATGCCTAGTAGTGCAATTGCTGGGTCATAGCATAGCTCTATTTTCAACTTTTTGAGGAACCTCCATACTGTTTTCCAGAGTGGCTGCACCAGTTTGCATTCCCACCAACAGTGTAAGAGGGTTTCCCTTTCTCTGCATCCTCACCAACATCTGTCATTTCCCAACTTAGTAATTTTAGCCATCCTGACAGGTGTGAGATGGTATCTCATTGTGATTTTGATTTGTGTTTCCCTGATGCCATGTGATGTTGAGCATTTTTTCATGTGTTTGTTGGCCATTTGTAGGTCTTCTTTGGAGAAATATCTGTTCATGTCTTCTGCCCATTTCTTCTTCTTCTTTTTTTTTTTTTTTAACATATAATGTATTATTTGTTTCAGGGATATAGGTCTGTGATTCATCAGTCTTACACAATTCACAGTGCTTACCATAGCACATCTGCTTTCCAATGTCCATCACCCAGCCACCCCATCCCTCCCACCCCCCTCCACTCCAGCAACTCTCAATTTGCTTCCTGAGATTAAGAGTCTCTTATGGTTTGTCTCCCTCTCTGGTTTCATCTTGTTTCATTTTTCCCTCCCTTCCCCTATGATCATCTGTCTTGTTTCTCAAATTCCTCGTATTAGTAAGATCATATGATAATTGTCTTTCTCTGACTGATTTATTTCGCTTAGCATAATACCCTCTAGTTCCATCCATCTCATTGCAAATGGCAAGATTTCATTTTTTGATGGTTGCATAATATTCCATTGTAATATATATACCACATCTTTATCCATTCATCTGTTGATGGACATCTTGACTCTTTCCATAGTTTGGCTATTGTGGACATTGCTGCTATAAACATTGGGGTTCACGTGCCCCTTCAGATCACTACATTTGTATCTCTGGGGTAAATACCCAGTAGTGCATTGATGGTCATAGGATAGTTCTATTTTCAACTTATCGAGGAACCTCCATCCTGTTTTCCAGAGTGGCTGCACCAGCTTGCATTCCCACCAACAGTGTAAGAGGTTTCCCCTTTCTCTGCATCCTTGCCAACATCTGTTGTTTCCTGACTTGCTAATTTTAGCCATTCTGACTGGTGTGAGATGGTATCTCATTGAGGTTTTGATTTGTATTTCCCTGATGCCGAGCGATGTTGAGCACTTTTTCATGTGTCTGTTGGCCATTTGGATGTCTTCTTTGCAGAAATGTCTGTTCATGTCTTCTGCCCATTTCTTGATTGGATTATCTGTTCTTTGGGTGTTGAGTTTGACAAGTTCTTTATAGATTTTGGATACTAGCCTTTTATCTGATAAGACATTTGCAAATATCTTTTCCCATTCCATGACTCCTTTCAAAAAAAATTTTTTTGTGGTAAAATATACATGACATAAAATTTACCATTTAAACAACTTTTAAGTGTATAGTTTGGTGACATTAAGTCCATTTACATTGTTGTGCTCCTCTATTCCTTTTTAAGGAAGGGGCAAGGGAGGACCATTAGCTGTTTATTACTTGCTTATTATAGGGTCCTGCCCTACCTTTGTATCACTGGCTGAGCCTGGTGCTGAGTGGTGGAGAGCATGGACTCTGGAGAGTCTGACCTGAGTTTAAATCTCAGCTTTATGACTCTGGCTGAGGCTCTCAACCTCACGGGTCTCACTTTTCTCATCTTGTTATTCTCTCCTGTTGTTGGGTACACAGTCACTCTGCTGAAGCAATAACAGCTTTGTTTATTTGTGAGCAAACACCCTGCAAAGAACTTGACCTGTGGGAGCTGGTGCTGGAAGTGAGGAGAAAATGAAGTGTTTGAAGAAAGTGATAGATCTTAGCCAGAAAGTAGGAGTTCTGGCTATATTGGGGTGGGATGCTGAATCTGGCATTGGCTTGGATTTATGACACAAATACATCCACCTACACCCCTTATGGAAAGGAAGAGAAAACAGTCAGCAAAACTGTTTTGGTGACAATTTCAGTGTTCTGGCAGAGTAGTAATTGATCATCAAGTGACAGGTAAAACCTCTGTGGAAAGTTGAAAAAGCAATTTAGTTGAATTGCAAGAATTTGCCCAGGAAAAGAGGTGATTTGGGGAAATTCGATGTGCATACCTTTTAAAATGCCTTTCAAGTCCTGCGTTTATAGAATCATCAAGGGTCTAAAGAAGTCAGGTTGGGTTTTTGTTTTTATTCAGTGTTTATTACTTCATTTTATGGAGGAAAGTTTCCTTGTGAATGTTTGGAATTCTAGCAGGTCCCTCCTGAATGTTAAGAGGTATTTTGTTTGTATTTAGCATTTATTTCCTTTTTGGACTTGGTCTTATCCATCTCTCACATTCAGCCCAGGGCCGGTCACAAAAGATGCACTTTAGTACTGTTTAAAGGAATAGCTAAAGCATTTAGTGGCCCAATCCTATGTTTCCTTTCAGAGACTGTGTAGAGAAATAAAGACTCTCAAAGAGTTTCAACCCAGAATGTCACAGGATAACGATAAGAACAGTTTGCCCTTTACAAAGCACCTTTATATATTTAATCTCATTAATTACTGACCACACTCCATTTTTCAGATGAGGAAACTGAGGTTCAGAGTGGGTAGGCAAGTTGCTCGCGTTTTCACAGCTGATTTGTCAAGCCCCACCTAGCCGAGCGCCAGAGACTACAGACTCTCCGCTGTCTTTCTAAGCCACATTTGGCCTCACATAGAGGTAGCCTGTGTTGAGCTATCCCCTGCCCTTGCCCACTTGACCTTTGAGGACACTGCCATCTAAGGCATGTGGGAGAGGCAGCCCTTCCCTACTGGCAGTGTCACCACGTGGAGCCCAAGCATCTGGCCCGCGCTAGAAGGCGGCCTGAACACTCGGTGGCCACAGCCCGCACGTCACAGCACGTGCTTGGGGCCCGCTTTCTGCCAGAGGCCCCTCTGCTGGCTGGCACTGGCGCCACCTTGCCCTGCTCAGACTCCACAGAGAGCGCGCGTCCACCCCGGAGCCAGCCGTGCGCCCTAGCCGCTCGCCGTGCGCCCGCGCCCCAGGTGCCCACCCGCACGCGCGCTCCCCGTCGGCGCCTTAGGGTCCCCACCTCCCCCGCGGCGACAGCCCGGCGTCGCCTGCCCGCCTAGAGCCACGGGGGGCGGTGGCCGCAGGTCCCCCCACACCCCAGGGGCGGAGCGAGGCGGCGAGACGTCAGGGCGGAGGACCTGCGCGGGGCGGGCGCGCCCTCCCGGCGGTTGCCGGTGGCCCGCGTCCCCGACTGGCGCGGCGGCGCTGGGGCGCATCTAGGCGCCCGGGCGGGCTGGGGCCGGAGGCTGAGCCGCGGTGAGCCAGCGGTGCGCGCAGCTCTGCCCGCCACCCGCCCCCCTCCCCCAGCGGATCCCGGCCGCCCCTCGGCTCTCCGCCGGGCTTCTAGCGCAGCCCCCCGGGGTGCCCATCCATTTCCTGGGGTGACTACAGCGTGTGTCTTGTTTTTCTTTCTTCCCCCCGTCCCTGTGTGCCCTTCTCCAGGATGGCAGAGGCGGAGTTGCACAAGGAAAGGCTGCAAGCCATAGCAGTAAGTCCACTTTCATTTTATTTTCTTGCTCTATTGTCTGGGATGGAAGGGGACCCCGAGTGTTTCGGGGCCATCGACATTCCAGCATGTGTTTGGGGGATAAAAGTCGGTCAAGGCTCAGCTACGCGCTTTTTCTTTTATACGTCTGTGGAAAGAAACCCCCAGGGCGCGCTTTGGGCTGGGGATTTGAATGTGGAAGATTGGCTTAGAAATAAGATGCTGGCTACTGGGCTTTGGGAAAAGACCAGACTCATGGGGGTGGGGGTGGGGCGATTCTTGGAATATCATCACCCAGTGATCGGTCCTACTCTGACTGCATCCACTGGAGAAACGAGAGAACGGCGACCAGAACAGTGGCTGCCACCCTTCCTGCGGAAGCTGTTCGGTCTCCTAAGTGGGAAACCAGCAGTCAGCTCCACCGCCAGCCCCGCGGTCCTGAAACCCGGGGTGTTCATTTTCCCTGTGCTCTTTGATATTGACAAGGACATTGGCACAAGCCTCCATTCTGGAGGGGTCTGGGGACTTCTAACGACTGGGTCCTGGGCATAATATTCCAAGAGAGCATCCTTCTTCGGGGGGTGGACAATCTGAAACCTATTATCAGGATACAAAGGAGCAACCAGTTTTGGCAAAGTTTACATGCACTTTGAGAAAAGTGTACCCTTGTGCATCTTGAGTAAAAAAGAGAACTTTCTGGGACTGTGTAGATTTGAGCAATCTTGCCACAGTGTTGTCAATGATCCACAGATGTGGTATTTTTACTGGAGCCACCACAGCTGGATTATATATTTCCTTTGCAGATGAGGGAATGATTACTGCTGCTATATGAAATAATAACAATTAAAAGAGAAGGTCTGTTCACATATTGGCATAAAAGAAGCTCCAGACGTTCTTCTACCTAAGTACCTTTTTTTTTTTTTTTGGTCCAGGAGTTCTCTGGAAACACATATAAATTTGTCAGAGAAATAGTGTGTAATGTTTTGGAAGCAAAGTATATTAAAGTGTTTTCAAAATCCTTTGGACAGATTCTTCATGAGGAAAATGCATACAGGCCCTTCGAAGTTTTAAAAGAATCATTTGATATGGTTCCCAGGGCACTGAGATCCTCTCTACCAACGTCTTCAAATTGTAAATGTCTTGGAGACTTGACCACTGAAGTGAGAGGGACATTAGTTGGCAGTGTTGAAATGCTACGGGTTTTTTATTTTGCTCGTTGGGCAATCTTTGAACTTGGTCCTTCAGAACTCAGGAAAGCTGGGGGTTTTTTTGTTTGTTTTTTCTCTTTTCCCTGTCCCTCTGTGCATGTGCATTTGGATGGTTAATGAAGTTGTTTATGCTTTCTAAAGCTAGTGGCAAGGCAGTGTGGCCTGTGTGTCATGGACTTGATAAGAATGGAGATATTCAGTTATTGGTGCCATGTAGCTAGTGGGTGTTTTATAGAAACTGAATAATAGGGCTGCTCCAGAAAACCTTCAGTTGCTCCCATAGACTGTGTGAGGGTTTCCAACAGTTGTCATGTTTTCTGCCTTTGCGCGAGCAGCTTTCCTGGATGCCTGAGGAACAGCTGAGCCTTGTGAAAGGACTTGCTCTCTGAACGGGGAGCCAGTAGCTGCTAACACTGGGGCCATCCCTTTCCAAAGGGGTTTGGGTAATCCCAGCAGGGGCCAAGTGGATTTTCAAGAAAGATTAAGCCAGTCTTTTAGAATTCTCTTGAGTGTATGATAAGTCTAAACACAAACACTTGTGTCTGTTCAGCTGTGGAATTGAGTTTGTCCTGGACCCAGGAAGGTGTTGATGAGTCTCATGAACATATCCGTCTCCATTAACATACGTGTTGGTTATTTGTTTGGATACACTAACAGTGAGAGGGAGAGGGAGAGAGAGAGAGAGAGAGAGAGAGAGAGAGAGGGAGAGAGAGAGAGAGAGGGAGAGAGAGAGAGAGACACTTAAGAAATGAGAGAGATTGGGCGCCTGGGTGGCTCAGTTGGTTAAGCGACTGCCTTCGGCTCAGGTCATGATCCTGGAGTCCCTGGATCGAGTCCTGCATCGGGCTCCCTGCTTGGCAGGGAGTCTGCTTCTCCCTCTGACCCTTCCCCCCTCATGTGCTCTCTCTCATTCTCTCTCTCTCAAATAAATAAATAAAATCTTAAAAAAAAAAAAAGAAAGAAATGAGAGAGATCAGCGGGTCTTGCGACCATATCAGTAAATAGTTCTGTGCTATGCTTTGGCCTAATGCACATTCTCCAAACTTGGCAAACCTTGCCTCTCTCTGCTGCCCTCCTGGAGTTCTCGGGGGACTGTCAGGAGGAAGCCCCCAAGCCTGCCTCCAGAGCCTAGCACTCCTGCAGTAGGTCTGGAAATGTGAAAGAGGAAGAGAACAAGTCCTTACCTCTTCGCCAACTTGGGTTCCTCTCTAAGAGGCGGAGCAGACAGACAAGGACTCTAGTCTGTGGGGTTGTGGGCAGTCTTTAGTCTGGACTGCTGTTCCTTCATCTGTACAATGAGCTCACACATTCTACCCACGGGCTCCTTGTAAGGTTTAGCTCTGATACAGATGAAGTACCTGGCATGTGGTTGTCATTAGATGGTATGGAGGCAGAATCCCCGAGTCCCCGATTCCTGTCCATAGCACTGCCTTGTACCATGAGGCTTAGAGGCAACACCTTTGAAGTACAGAGTCTGAATAGCCTTTTACATTTTGCTCTTTAATTCTGACTAAAGGTCAGGGCTGTGTCCAGCATCAGTTCCTCCAGCTGCTTCAGGCGCAGGTGCAGAGCTGTCACCCGAGGACTCATCCATCCATTTGTTCAGCAGGTACTTAAGTGTGCCTCCTCTGGGAAGGTACTATCAACACCAAAAAGTCAGTGTCCCCACATTTCAACCATCACAGGGAAGATACTACCTTTTACTTATGACCTGAAAGGACAGATGTCCTGTGACCCATTGGTCACATGGTCATCTGGGATTTTTTTTTTTTACCCCCAAGGGAATGAAATACTCAGAAACTGTGGTACTTTAATTGAATCTTCCAGTTGAATCCAGAGCCTTATCAATGAGAAAAGATGGATCTCATCCTACCTCTTGCCAAAAGAAGAGCAAGTGCGTCTTTGACAACTTTCTCTACTCGCAGGCTCTCCTTCCACCTGTAAGGACACCCCCAAAGTGGTAATTTCAGAAGATAGCAAAACGTTTCTGTAGCAGAATGAATGTGAATAATAATTCCAAAGAATAATACTACAATTGCCATTTATTGAACATTATCTATTCAGCAAGGCACTGTGTGATCTGCTTTTTTTTTTTTTTACCCTTAAGTTTTTAATAATCGAAAGGAGAAACACACATGAACCATTACATACAGTGCCAGGAGTACTTATGCAAATGAGCACTCCTGTGGAGCAGGTAAACCAACCTCAAGGAGCTGTGGAACATTCCCCAGAGAGGAGGCACTGGAGCAAGTCCTGAAGCCTGGGTAAAATCACATGTTACATAATAACCTTCCTAATTAGCAGAAGGCATTTATTTGTTTATCGTTAGTTCTATTATTATTTATTTGGAACAGTTAATATGAGAAAGGAAAAGCCAAAAGCATGAAGAAGTTCAGTCAGTAGCTAAAGGCACAAACTCGGTAATAAGACGAAAGTGCATTTTAACACACATTATGTCATTTAATACTAATAAATGTCATTTGATACTAATAAACTGATGAGGCAGGAACTACTATATTATCCACATTTTATAGATAAAGAGCCCAGCATTAACAGATGGTGTCAGGGCCAGAATTTGAACCCATGCTTCAGGGCACTGGAGCCCCTATATTGACTACTGCCCCGAATTGCTACTCCCAAGATGGTGGCAATCTTCCGCTTTTCCTCTGAGCACACTGTGCAGGTGGTTCCAACAGCCTCAGTGGGAGCCAACAAGGGAGAAGCAGGCTGATTCAGTAGCACTGGGAAAGGCCAAACCGGGAGGCCCACGTTGTTTTGAGAGTCTTCCAAGCTGGGTTTCAGTGCACAGAAATGTCTGATGTACTTTCTAACTGAATGAGTAACACTCCCATGGGAAAGGAGCTATGGTGTCTCAATGGAAATCAGCTTTGGGAGAGGATGTTGTTATGTCTGCACGTCCGAGAGGAAGAAGGTCTTCCTTGGGCATGTGGGAAGATAAGTACATGTTGCAGAGGTCAGCGTGCGTCAAAGCCCACAGAGCCATGTGGACAAGGCCTCGGCCTCCGCCAGGGACCAGCATGAGCATGTTCACAAATATGGAAGGTCAACCCAACCTACACATGCTTTCTAGAGAATTTTGTCATTTAATAAGAACCCACTCTGTGGACTAATAAAAATGATCTTTTGTATCTGTACGCCGGCTTACAACATACAGACACCTGCGTAGGTTACCTTAATTCTGAGCTGTGTGGGGCAGGCCTCAGTATCTTCACTTCACAGTTGAGGATACAGAGATATCCAAGCTCACAAAGTGAGCTGTGGATGAGTTGTATTAAGTCCAGTCTCTCCTGACTCCCAATTCCTTGTATTAGTGGCACATCTAGTTTGGAGGGGGTACCCTGATAAGACTGGGGGCTGCCACAAGGATCCTCCTGAGCTAGAGTCCTAGGGTCAGAAGGAGAGGGATGAGCTTGTGGGTATGTGGGCCTGGATGTGCCTCCATGAAATCTGCCCCTTTGGGGATCTCACTTAGGCCTCCGCTCTGTCTTGAAACTCTCCCACAGTTTAGTGGGTCTGTGGCTCCGACCTGATCCCATTCTATGTCCCAAGAAGGCCTGGATGTTAGGTGGGTGGCTTAGGCTGGCTCAGCGTGCACTTGCAAAGAAACACTTTTGGCATTTCCTTGGATTCATGTCTCACTGCCTCTTCTTGCCTTGAGATGATAGGGCCTTGAATATCACCAGGGTTAGAATATGGGACCAGGCGCTGGGGTGCCAATCAGCCTGCGTTTGATCCAGGCCACTTAGGTTGGTCTGCATAGCCTGGGCAAAAGTCCTGGCTGCAATTTCCACGTGATCCAGCCCAGTCCAGCTTCCCAAGTTAGGGACCCCTCAGAGGATTTAGAGATCCAAACCCCAAGTAAAACAAAAACAAAAACAAAAAAACCCGATTCTTGAAGGGACCATCCCCGTACATGTCCCTTGTGAACTTGTGTCATTGGCAGGTAGCTGGCAAAGGAAAGAAGAATTGAAGATCCTGGCCACTCGTTGCTATCGTCCTCCATCTCAGAGATGTGGGTGATACCCTGCTTCTAAAATTTCCTGTTAAGACCTAAATGATGGTTTGCTCAGGATATCGGTGCTGAGGAAGATTTCACCCCAGCTGAGTCTGCAGGGCCACCCAGGAGATAGGAGCCACCGTGGGCTCATTTAGGGTCATTGCCAGGTCTGAGAGTGCCCGGGCAGGCCTCACACAAACCCGTGCAAGGGTCATACACCTCTCTGGCCACTTATTTGGACCTCTGAGTATTTCAGGCTTTAGCCTCTCAGGACAAAGAGCAGCTGCCCTGGCAAGGGCCCTGAGAAAGAATAGCAGTCATCATTAAAAAGTCATCATAAAAAAAGCCAAGCAGGGGGGCTTGTGGGTTATGATTTGTCAATATTTAAGGGAAATCAGGGCTCAGTACTGGTGCTTCTGTATTTCTTCTGGGCTGCCCAACACTTTTGGGACCCCTGCTGTTGGTCCTTTGAACTACCCGCATTTCATCACTGATCCCTTTTGGGAATGTTGTTCAACTCGCTTGACAATAATCATCATGTGGTGTGACATTGATGGAGACAGCAAATGGGCACTGCTGCAGGGAGACAGTGGTCCCCTGGGCTGGTGTGCCTCACACGGCCTGGCGAGTTAGAAGCAAGGCTTCTGGGGTCCGAAAGCCTTGGCTCAAGTCCTGACTTTTCTTTTAGTATCTGTATGACCTCACTGTCCCTCGTTTTCCTTATCAGTAAGATGGGGATAATGATAATACCTATCTCATGGAATTGTTGTGAAGGTTATTTGAGAAACTTCATGGGACATGCTCAGAGCAAGGACTCAGAAAGCACTCAGCCAAAGTTCTCTAATTATAAGTGAATCAAGGAATCATAACTCATGGATCTTTAAACAGAAAATGGACACAAAGAATGGAAAATGGAATTCTATTAACTTCAACATTTTTGCCAAGCTTGGAAATTTCAGATGAACATAGTAGCTACATGAGCATTTCTAGTAATAGATACTAATAATAACAGGGAAAAGCATTGTTTATAGTGGATAGGAGTTGCATATTTAAAGGCTCCAGGGGCCAACGTGTAACATCGAGGCTGAGGGGGCAGCAGTGAGGACCTGGAGAGCAGATGCCACTTCTCAGTTAGGATCCAGTGAATTTATACCGTGTGAGGATGTGAGTTCTATGTTGTCACATCCACTCATCTTCTAGAGAGGTAAGAAATCTGCTTTTTGAAAATGTGAGATCTCCCATTTAAGAAAGAACTAATTTCAAAACTTTAAAAAAAATTTCTGGACACAACAAAATTCCTTTGGGTCAACAGGTCAACCTTTTGTGACCTCCAGATGTAGGTAGAGCTTTGAACTTTACGATGTGCTTTTCTTATGCATGGACTTATTTGGGTTTCGTGAGGATACTGTGAAGTAGTACGTCCAGCACCCTGTAGGTGTTTCATAATGTTAGAAAATCAGGGTGTATTTTCACCAGGGCTTTGTGAGTTTGGTGCCCAAATGTTTGGATTGTTGGAAAAACAGTGTGCATTTGCTGTATCTTTTTATATTAAGTGAGCTTTTGGTAATCACTAACATTTTTGTAACCCAGAATATTCACACCTTGGTGGGTGATTGCTCTCTCAAAATTAACAGAAAAATTTTAGACAGTCAGTACCTTGAGGTGGGGAATTCCTGTTCTAGAAGAATCTTTAGGAACAAGGTATACAGATCTGAGCCTCTCACATAAATCACCCAGGGTGTTTATATGATATCAGTTTATTACCAGCCTCACATAATAAACAATGTAGGGAGACCCAGCAGGGCTTAGGACTTCGGGTAATAGTGGCAACTGCCATTGGGCACAGACATTTTGCCAGGCAAGGTGTAGAATGGTGATTCTCAAACTTTAATGCATTAGGATCACCCGAGAGCTCCTTAAAACACAGGTTGCTGGCCCCCACTCGCAGGGTGTTTAAATCCCTAGGTCCGGGGTGGGTCTGAGAACTTGGATTTCTAATAAGTTCCCAGGATATGCTGTCCCCAGCTGCAGCTGCTGTTCTGGGGAACACAAGTGGAGAACCCTGGCAAAGGGATAGAAGATTAATGGGAAAGGATGATGGCGGCCTGGGTCTTCATCAGTGCCACGTGCCCATTGTGACATGTCCAGGGGTTTGTGTGGTGTGGATATCTTCAAGAGGCAAAGGGGAATAAAAGACCAAATTCAGTCTCAATCAGTGGGAGCCTAAACAAAGCTCAGTTTGAAAGTGATGCAGTGTGTTCCTCTCACATCAAGAGGCTGATCAAGAAGAGGTCTCTGTTTGGGTAGTTGTTTTAATTGATTTAAATATAATGAAATTTCTGTCTCTTGGTCACTTGAAGACACCTGTTTGAAGGGTATGCGTGGGACTGGCTGATTAAAACTATAGGCCACAAAATTCACGTAGGGGACACCTCAGTGAGACAAGAAGTCATGCAGTGGCGTAGATACCCAGCTGTACAGTAGGAGGCCTTTGAGAGGCGCATGGTACCTATTACAGCGCTGTAGATGGAGAGGTCCCATAGCCTACCAGGCGATCAACCCCTCCAACCCCCATGCCGGATTTGTGATACATCTGCTTCTCACGTGGCAACTCTAGTAGGATCCGGGATGAGCCGCAACTGAGACTCATTTACTCGATGGTGGTTAATGATCCTTCTAAGCCAGTCTGTGTGCACACGGGCATAGCTTGTCACTGGCATATCAAAGAGAAGTTTATTCTCGCAAAGATGTCGTACAAGCTTCCGTCACCCTGACTTATAGCATCCATTGTCTGAACCAACCCTTCACGTGCAGAAGGATTCAGGCTCACCCAGACTCTTCTCTGTCCTAAAACACAATGCACAGAGGCCGCACTGTACAGGACGAGGCCCAAGAGAACACGGACGGATTGTGGGTGATGGCCGCCCAGTGAGGGATACTTTGCAGTGGAATGTTCGCACATGAGTGCTGTGGGTTTGGGAGAATACTGCACAGCTGAGACCTATTTCTGACAGGAAATGCCAGCAGAAGCTGAGGTTTGTGTGGGGTTGTATGTGCTGGAGCTACATGTGCCCTTGGTGAATTCTTATGTCAGTGTTTTCCCTTCGTTTCTTGTTGGCTTAAAATCTTCAAAAGGAGATTACTAGGTTCATGAGAGAGGGAGAAAGACAGACAGAGACAACCTATAGCCTATTTTACATAATGCTTGAACGGATATAAAAAATGCTTTGCGGTTAGTCTTTGACCCTAGCTTCTGTTGCATCACATGAGCTTAGCCAGAAGATGGGAATAGCGAACCTGGTGCCTTTCCCTTGCATAAGATGGAAGGGGAAAGAAGAGCCATATGCATTCCCAAGATAAAAGCCCTACTTGTAGATGAAAAGACTGTGGGTCAGACCTCAGGACGCATCTTCCCGCCCATCATGCCCCGCCCCGCAGCTGAGTTCATTACCCTGCAGGATACTAGGCTCTTGACAGTCTGTGCCCTATGAAATGTCTTCAGGGCAGTTGTAAAACCTGCCCCTACTTTTTTGCTGAATTATACTGGTTTACTTACTATTCTAGGTGGGTGGGATTTCCCCCTCTCTTCTAAATTATAACCAGTCATCTGAGTATTCACTTTATTTTTAAATTCAGAGCTGAAACTTAAAACTTTGAGGGTTATAAAAAAATGTTATTCTTAAGAGAAAAACATATGCTTGAAAACTTAACCCCTTTGGTAGTAAGCAGGGGATCTTCTTTATCTGAGTTTGAGCAAAAATGGTGACAATTTTGAGGCCAGTGAATAGCACACAGGGCTCCAGGATTTGGGCAGCTCTGAGAGTATGCGTGTCCCATCTGTGATGTGAGAGAGAAGCTGGGATCTAGGAGATGTGCCTCTTGGCCGGGAGGCATAGAGCCTTCTCTGGGGCTTCTGGTTGGTCTCAAACACTTGAGTTTCTATGGCCTGATTTGCCAACTTGGGCTGATAATACCTGCCGCTTCTAATGGGGTGGGAAGTGCTACAAAAGTTTCCTTGTTCCAGTGGGACTGTGAGGCATGTATGACCTGAAAAGCCGAAAAGAGTAGAGCAGTTCCTCAAGAAATTAAAAATAGACCTGCCAGGTGGTCCAGCAATCTAATTCTAGCTCTTGGGTGTAGATCCAGAGGAAATAAAATCACTACTTTGAGGAGATAGCTGCACCTCTATATTCATTGCAGCATTATCTACAATAGCCAAGACATGGAAAAACCTAAGTGTCCGTTGTCAGATGAATGGATAAAGAAAATATGGTATATATTATAATGGCGTATTATTCAGCCTTAAAAAAGGAAGTTCTGCCGTTAGTGACAGCATGGATGGACCATAAAGGCATTATGCTACATGAAATAAACCAGATGCAGAAAGACAGATACTGTGTGATCTCACTTATACTTGAAATCTAAAAAAAAAAAAAAAAGTCACACTTATAGTAATACAGAGTGGAATGGCTTTTACTTGGGGTTGGGAGGTGGGGGCAAAGGGAGGATATTAATCAAGAGTACAACTTTAAGTTAGAAGATGAGTAAGTTCAGAAGACCTAATGTATAACATGATGACTAAGGTTCATGATAATGTGTTATATACTGGAAATTTGCTAAGAGAGTAGATCTCATGTGTTATCATCACACATACACACACACACACAAATGGCAACTATGTGAGGTGATGGATATATTAATTACGTTGATCGTGATAATCATTTCACAGTATATATGTATATCAAAACATTATGCACACTGTAAATATATATAATTCTTACTTGTCAATCATACTTCAATAAAGCTGGAAAAAAAGATCAGTTAAAAAAAATCTGAAAAGCTTGAAGCTAACATGAGTGACCCTGGAAGGAAACACTGCTTATCCAGGCTAACAAAAATACCCTGTGGGATAGTGATGAGCCTCTGAGGGCCCCATTTTTCTTTACCAGATGCTATACAGGCAGCCTTGTTCATGAATAGTAAAGTCTGAGCATATGTGTTCAACACGTAGTGCTATTCATCAAATAAAACTCGCAATGGAAGCTGAAGGATATATTTTTTTTAAGATTTTTTAATTAATTTATTTGACAGAGAGAGACACAGCGAGAGAGGGAACACAAGCAGGGGGAGCGGGAGAGGGAGAAATAGGCTTCCCGCTGAGCAGGGAGCCCGACGCGGGGCTCGATCCCAGGACCCTGCAATCATGACCTGAGCTGAAGACAGACGCTTAACGACTGAGCCACCCAGGCGCCCTGGATGCTGAATGATATTTAACAGTTGGTGGGATATGTCTGGTGAGGATGAGTCAAAAGGCAGAGCAGGGCCTGGAGGCTAGGATATACTCTCTAATGCCACCAACTACTAGAAATTAGACTCTAGTAGCCTGATCACCTCCATCCTTATTCACCTTGCAGTGAGAGTGATAGATACCTGATCAGTATTGGATCTGAGAGGGGAGAAGGAAGAAAAGTACTCACTCTGACCAACACAGAAAAGAGGAGGAGAAGGGGAAAGTAATTTCAATTGCTCAGCTACCCCCCCCCCCCCCCACCTTCCACCATCATCTCTGTCTGGACATGTCCGCTCCTACTGCCTCTGGGTGATTCCAGCTCTCTGTCTGCCCTAAGTCTGGGTCCACAGAGAAAAGCTGGAAGTAGACTGCCTTAGCAGAGGAGGGGCAGGTGTGGAACACCTCCCCTGTAGGGAGACAGGGCACCCCAGGGCTCTAAAAACAAGTAAACTGGGTGGCTCAGGTGTTGGGCGTCTGCCTTCGGCTCAGGTCATGATCCCAGGGTCCTGGGATTGAACCCCGCATCGGGCTCCCTGCTCTGGGAAGCCTGCTTCTCCCTCTCCCACTCTGCCTGCTTGTGTTCCCTCTCTCTCTGTGTCTCTCTCTGTCAAATAAATAAAATCTTTTTTTTTTTAAAGATTTTATTTATTTATTTGAGACAGAGAGAATGCGAAAGAGAGCACATGAGAGGGGGGAGGGTCAGCGGGAGAAGCAGCCTCCCTGCCGAGCAGGGAGCCCGATGCGGGACTCGATCCAGGGACTCCAGGATCATGACCTGAGCCGAAGGCAGTCGCTTAACCAACTGAGCCACCCAGGCGCCCAAATAAATAAAATCTTAAAAAAAAAAAAAAAAAAAAGTAAACTATGGCAACTTCATCCCATTGCTTTTTTTAGGGGAAGGGAGGAGGGGTCTCCCAGTTCCTGAGAGCTTCCCATGTGCCAGACACCCGGCTGCATGCGTGGTGTTAAAAACCCAGATGTGTATGGATTGCCAGGTTGACACAATGGCTGAGCTCTTGAGATTGTGGTGACCCAGAGAGGGTGGGCTCCTCAGGGGTAGACAGCACACAACCCTAGTTGACTGGTACTTTGTGGGAGCACATGCCCAGGATCTTCTGCTTTTTTAAAAGAACCTGGAAATCCAGCTTTTGAAGGAAGTCTGTTGATGTTTAAATGTTCACAACGATTTAAACACTGTGTGGGCCAAACCAAACATAATGAGATTTTTAACACAGTGTGGGCTGGATTCATTTCCCATCCCAATCGCCCCCCCCCGCCCCCCCCCCACCCCCCCAGGCCACCAGCTTTCTACTTCTGCCTTTCACAGCATATTTTATTTAATTGCCAGGAGTATGAGGAGGTGACAGGGTGGTAGTGTTACAGCTTAAAGCTAAGTGAGATGCAGATATGTTTAGGCATGTTGGGCAGATTGGTGGGTGGGCCTGTCAGAAACCCTCCAAGGGCCCTCGGGGATGGGGACCCTGTAAGAGAACCTTAGTCTCGGGTTAGAGTCAGGACTGCTATCTAAACCAGTTCCTTATGCAGCTTGCTGGATGAACTCGTGAATTCTCTGTAAGACATAACAACTGAAAGCGCTCTTTAAAAGAAAATTAACAGAGCACATGTGACCTTTTTGATGTATACTTCTCTGAATTTTTTTGAGGGGGGAGGGGCAGAGGGAGAGGAGAGACTCTTAAGCAGACTCCACAACCAGCACGGAGTCTGACCTCATGACCCTGAGATCCTGTCCTGAGCGGAAATCAAAAGTCAGATGTTTAACTGACTGAGCCACCCAGGCGCCCTTACTTCTCTGAATTTTAACACGTGCAGATTTGTGTAACCACCGACATAATCAGGATGCAGACAGTTCTGTCAGCCTCCAGTATTCCCAGAAGCACTGGTTTTAAGCTCCTCCAAACACTGGCATGTAAGTTGTTCTGCCTGCCCCCCACCTTGCACCCTGACTTTAACCAGAACAGGAAACTGGGGTTCCCAATTTCTGGTGGGTAACTCTTTCATAACAAGTACCCCTCCTAGACCTATAAATTCTCATTTGCTCCAATAATTACCTTCTGCTCCAGGCTGGCCCCTTTCTTCCCTAACCCCTATGAGTGTTACCACATTTAGCAACTAAAAATATAGGATGCCCAGTTATTGCATGGGACACACTTTCATACCAAAAAATTACGTGTTTATCTGAAATTCAGATTTAACTGGGCATCCTGTATTTTATCTGATGAGCCCATCACCTTCACATACATGTTGCATTCACCACCGATTTCAGAACCCGCTTCTTCTAGGGCTATGTTTCACTCATCTGTTTTAAGTGTGAAGATACTCCTTGGTTTTATTTATTTATTTTTTTAAAAAATTTTATTTATTTATTTGACAGAGAGACACAGCGAGAGGGGGAACACAAGCAGGGGGAGTGGGAGAGGGAGAAGCAGACTCCTGGCTGAGCAGGGAGCCCGATGCGGGGCTCGATCCCAGGACCCTGGGATCATGACCCGAGCTGAAGGCAGACGCTTAACGACTGACCCAGGCGCCCCTACTCCTTGGTTTTAAATAGTAACGTGTTTTTATAGGGAGATAGGGCACGTATTGGAAGGATAAGGGTGATTCATCAATACATTAACGTGTTTCCAAGAAATCCACCTGACCTATCTCTTCTGGTGAATAAGAAATGGCCTAATGTGTGTTGGAAGGAGAACAACTGAATTTCAGAAATTGGTACATTTCCCAGCCCCCCTTAACCCCCCCTCCCTCAGCCCAACCTTTGAATAATATCAAACTGCAGAGTCTAAACAAGGAGATCGCTCACACTGAGTGAGTTTAAAAATACCACTGGAATGCTAGCCGTCAGCAAGCCATATATCTTATACTGCATTGAGCAAGGTGGGGCCTTGTGGTGGGTTGCGAATGACTCATGCAGTGGCCACAACCAGATGATTCCCAGCCTGGGTTCTTTGGTCGAGAGTGCTGTGATGGTTGATTTATTTGTCTTGTTTGTTTGTTTGTTTATCAACTTTACTAGTGTGATTTTAGAATCACAGTGAGACAAGAAGGAAAATCAATGTTATATGGCAGCCAAAGAGTTAAGAACGAATGGAAATTCCAATTTTCTGTCTAGGCCAAGGGTCAGCAAACAATAGCCCACAGGCCAAATGTGGCCTGCAGCCTGTGTTTGTAAGGCCTGTGAGCCGTAGGTGGCTGTTACATTTATAAAAGAAGGGAAAACGATCTTTTAAGGAATATTTCATGACATGTGAAAATTATGTCAAGTTCAGATTTCAACGTGTGCACATAAAGTTTATCAGAACATGGCCATTCCCATTCACTTTGTGTGTTGTCTAGGGCTAACTTCATGCTATTAACAGCACAGTTGAGTAGTTCCAGCAGAGACCATGTGGCCTGCAAAGCCTGCAATATTTATTATCTGACCCTTTCCAGAAAAATTTCTCTGTCTTCTGCTCCAGATAACATATCTTCTATGGTCGTGTCTTGCCATTAAGGATCTGGGTATCTTTTACCTTAAAGAAGTAACTGTTGTCTTGTTGCTGGTGGTCCAGAACAATAAAGCATCTCAGACACGCTTGTACTGTTTTCTGGGCTGCCATGATGACAGGCTTATACTCACTGAAGAGCTCACATGCGAGTTTTGTGACTAGAATTTTCTTATATCCTTGCTATCTAAGCCAACTGCATATTGTTTCCTTTTGAAAGCCGGAAACCCTGATCTCTTAGAGGTAATGGTTTGGCCCATCTAAAAATAAATCATTACATTTAAAACAATTTTTTTTTTTTTTCTAGTGACAGGGACTGAGAAGGTAGAGGAAAACCACTGGTGATTCTCCAGGTCATTTTTCTTTTTCCTCAGAAATTGCCAGAATCCTCCTTCTGCTCTCTCTGAGGATTTTGAGGGTGAAGTGTCAGAGTGGGAGTCAGAGAACACATCTACCACATTCCCTGAGTCCAAGCAGGAAGCCAGTGAACCGTGGCTTCTGACCAGCTGCCCTGTCATTGGTTAGCACTTCATGGAGGGTTAGTTACCTCCTGGAACCCAGAGGGTCACTGCCGTCAATGCAAATGAAGTGACCGTCAGTTAAACCTGATGGTGGCCTACGGTAGCAGATCCTCACTGGCCTCTCTGAATCAAGTGTTTCCTTTCTGCTCTCTTGGCTTTCTTGTTCAGAAGGCCCAGCCGCGCCCATGAAAGCTGGTGGGTGCACCCCAGCCCTGCACTCTCCTGTGGCCTCTGACAGCCGGTGGGAACATGCACTCCACACAAGGGATGCTCTGTGATCACCTGCCTCTGGTGGCCAGGGGGCCCTACATTCCTAGTTCCACAGAACTGTAACAATTAGAGAGACAGTTCTTAACAGGCCAACATCCCCAGGGCACAACACAGACAGCAGATTGAAACATACCCCCAGTCTTGTGGTGAAAAAGCCCATTTACTTGTCTGGAGCTTCAGCCTGAGGGGCAGACTTCGGGTTTGCCACACATGGAGAAGCTACAGAAGGACCCTCAGAGAGCGTAGGCTGGGGGATGCCATCTTTGTGCTCTCCCTTGACCTCACTGCAGCTCACTGGTACTTCTCAGAAAGGAGCTTACACACTCGTCTGAAGCCCTGGTTTTTGCAACTGTCATCCAGGGGGCACCTCTAGATTACCTGGTCTGGAGGCCAGGAGGGTTTACAATTGGGGTCCCATGGGGCTGTATATATTTACATGCTTTATTTTTTTCTGTTTTTATTTTTAAAGATTTTTTTTTTTAAATTTGGTTATTTGAGAGAGAGGGAGAGAGAGGGGCAGAGGGAGAGGGAGAAGTAGACTCCCTGCTGAGCGGGGAGCCCAATATGACACAGGGCTCAATCCCAGGACCCTGGGATCATGATCTGAGCCTAAGGCAGACCCTTAACTGACTGAGCCACCCAGTTGCCCCTATTTGCATACTTTAAAAGCTGCTGCCTGAGGATCTGGCTTTCAATCAGCCTGAAACTAGATGCTGACTGAGATCCCTCCTTTTGGAACACTGACAGGTCTTGACACACCGTTAACAACTAGGACTTATCAAGAATAAATCAGGCTGCTTAGACAGTCTCAATTCAACAATATATTACAAGGATCATACACCATCATCAAGTGGGATTTATTCCAGGGATACTAGGATGGTTCAACATCCATAAATCAATCAACTTGATATACCTCATTAATAAAATGAAGGATAAAAATTATAAGATCATCTCATTAGATGTTAAAAAAGCATGTGACAAAATTCAACATCCATTTATGATAAAGATTCTCAACAAAGTGGGTGTAGAGGGAATGTACCTCAACATAATAAAAGGCCACATATGACAAGCCCACAGCTAACATCATACTCAATGATGAAAAGCTGATAATGTTCACTCTAAAATCAGGAGCAAGACAAGGATGCCCACTCTTGCCATTTTTATTCAACATAGTATTAGATGTTTTACCCAGAGCAATTAGGCAAGAAAAAGAAATAAAAGGCATCCAAATTGGAAAGGAAGAAGTAAAACAGTCATTATTTGTGGATGACATGGTTTTATATATAGAAAACCTAAAGGCTTCACCAAAAAACTGTTAGAACTAATAAAAGAATTCAGTAATGTTACAGGGAACAAAATCAATGTACGAAAATCTGTTGGATTTCTATATACTAACAATGAACTATCAGAAAGAGAAATTTAGAAAACAATACCATTTGCAATTGCATCAAAAAGAATAAAATACCTAGAAATAAAATTTAACCAAGGAAGTGGAAGACCTTTATACTGAAAACTCTAAGACATTGATAAAAGAAATAGAAGAAGACACAAATAAATAGAAATTTCATGCCAATGGATTGGAAGAATTAATATTGTTAAAATGTCCATATTACCCAAAGCAATCTATAGACCCAGTACGATCCCTATCAAAATCCCAGTGCCATTTTTTATAGAACTCAAACAAACAATCATAAAATTTGTATGGAACCACAAAAGATGCAGAATAGCCAAAGCAATCTTGAGAAAGAGGAAGAAGGCTGGAAGCATCATACACCCTCATTTCAAATTATAGTACAAAGCCATTGTACTCAAAACAGTATGGTATTGGCATAAAAACAGACATGTAGCTCAATGGAACACAATAGAGAGCCAAGAAGCAAACCCATGCATATATGGTCAATTATGACAAAGGAGGCAAAAATATACAATGGGGAAAGGACAGTCTCCTTTTTTTTTCTTGAAGAATAAAATCGATAGGTTTTATTTTACTCTAATATATAGACCCCCAGCCCTCAACAGTGAGAAAATACACTTTATTTTCAAAAACATGTGAACATAGCCACAAAATTTGAACATGTATCATATAATAAAGAAACCTCAACTGATTTTAATCTGTTGGTATTATCAAGACCAGTGAAAATGATAGAATTTATTTATTTTTTTAAAGTAAGACTATTTTCTTTCTTTCTTTCTTTCTTTTTTTTATTATAAGTAATACATGAGAGACTCTGGATTCTGGGAAACAAACTGAGGGTTACAGAAGGGAGGGGGGTTGGGGGATGGGGTAACCAGGTGATGGGTAATAAGGAGGGCATATGCTGTGATGAGCACTGGGTGTTATATGCAACTAATGAATCATTGAATACTACATCAAAAACTTATGTACTATATAATGGCTAACTGGACATAATAAAAAAAAAAGTAATACATGGAAGTAAGGGCAAAAATGAACTGTCGGGACTTCATCAAGATAAAAAGCTTTTGCACAGCAAAGGAAACAGTGAACAAAACCAAAAGACAACCGACAGAATGGGAGAAGGTATTTGCAAATGACGTATCAGATAAAGGGCTAATCCAAAATCTATAAAGAACTTATCAAACTCAACACCCAAAGAACAAATAATCCAATCAAGAAATGGGCAGAAGAACAGATATTTTCCGAAGAAGACATCCAAATGGCCAACAGACACATGAAAACATGCTCAACATCACTCGGCATCAGGGAAATACAAATCAAAACTTTAATGAGACACCACCTCACACCAGTCAGAATGACTAAAACTAACAAGTCAGGAAATGACAGATGTTGGCGAGGATGCGGAGAAAGGGGAACCCTCCTACACTGTTGGTGGGAATGCAAGCTGGTGCAGCCACTCTGGAAAACAGTATGGAGGTTCCTCAAAAAGTTGAAAACAGAGCTACCCTATGACCCAGCAATTACACTACTGGGTATTTACCTCAAAGATACAAATGTAGTAATCTGAAGGGGCACATGCACCCCAATGTTTATAGCAGCAATGTCCACAATAGCCAAACTATAGAAAGAGCCAAGATGTCCATCAACAGATGAATGGATAAAGATGTGGTATAGATATATACAATGGAATACTATGCAGCCATCAGAAAATGAAATCTTGCCATTTGCAATGATGTGGATAGAACTAGAGGGTATCATGATAAGTGAAATAAGTCAATCAGAGAAAGATAAGTATCATATGATCTCACTGATATGAGGATTTGAGAAACAAGACAGAGGATCATAGGGGAAGGGAGGGAAAAATGAAACAAGATGAAACCAGAGAGGGAGACAAACCATAAGAGACTCTTAATTTCAGGAAACAAATTGAGGGTTGCTGGAGTGGAGGGGGGTGGGAGGGATGGGGTGGCTGGGTGATGGACATTGGAAAGGGGATGTGCTATGGTGAGTGCTGTGAATTGTGTAAGATTGATGAATCACAGACCTGTACCCCTGATAGAAATAATACATTATATGTTAATAAATAAATAAATAAATAAAAGGGTAAAAAAAAGTAATAACATGAATACAGCCTCACTTTAAGACATTAAGTCATTCAAACAACAGAAAAACAGCCTCACTTCTTTTTCCCCACTAGAAAATGCTATTTTAAAAAAATGATTTTTAATTTAAATTTTAGGTAGTTAACATACAGTGCAATATTGGTTTCTGGAGTAGAATTAAGTGATTCATCACTTACATGTGATATTCAGTGCTCATCAAAACAAGTGCCCTCCTTACTACCCATCCCCCATCTAGCCCATTCCCCACCCACCTCCCTACAGCAACCCTCAGTTTTTTTCTCTCTCATTATGAGTCTGTTATGGCTTGTTTCCCTCTCTCCCTTTTTTCTTTTCCCTCTCTTCCGCTATGATCCTCTGTTTTGTTTCTTAAATTCCACATATGAGTGAGATCATATGATAATTGTCATTCTCTGATTGACTTACTTCACTTAGCCTAATACCCTCTAGTTCCATCCATATCATTGCAAATGGCAAAATTTCATTCTTTTTGATGGCTGAGTAATATTCCATTATATATATGTGTGTGTGTGTATATACAATACACATGTATTGTGTGTATATATATATATATATATATATATATATATATATACACACACAACATCTTTATCCATTCATCAGGGAATAGACATTTTGGGCTTTCTCCATAGTTTGGCTCTTGTTGATAGTGCTGCTGTAAATGTAGGGGTGCATGTAACCCTTCCAATTTTTATTTTTGTATCCTTTAGGTAAATACCTACTAGTGCAATTGCTAGATCATAGGGTAGTTCTATTTTCAACTTTTTGAGGAACCTCCATACTGTTTCCCAGAGTGGCTACACCAGCTTGCATTCCCACCAATAGTGTAAGAGGGTACCCCTTTCTCCACATCCTCTCCAACACCTGTTGTTTCTGGTGGTGTTAATTTTAACCATCCTGACAGGTGAGAGATGGTATTTCATTGTGATTTTGATTTGTATTTCCCTGATGATGAGTGATGTTGAACATATTTTCATGTGTCTGTTAGCCATCTGGATGTCTTTTTTTGAAAAAGAGGACAGCGTCCTTAATATATGATGTTGGGAGAACTGGACAACCATTTGCAAAAGAATGAAAATGGATCACTATCTTAAATCATACACAAAAATTAACTCAAAATAAGACCTGAAACCATAAAACTTCTAGAAGAAAACATAGGCAGTAAGCTCCTTGATATTGGTCTTGGTGATGATTTTTTGGATCTGATTCCAAAAGCAAAGGGAACAAAAGCAAAATCAACAAGTGGGACTACATTAAATTAAAAGGCTTTTGCACAGCAAAGAAACCATCAACAATATGAAAAGACAACCTACTGAATGGGAGAAAATATCTGCAAATCATATATCCAATAAAGGGTTACTATCCAAAATATATAAATAATTCATACAACTCAACAACAAAAAACCCACAGACAATCTGATTAAAAAGTGGGCAGAGGATCTCAATAGACATTTTTCCAGGGAAGACATACAGATGGCTAACAGGCACATGAAAAGATCACTAACATCAACATCACTGATCATCAGGTAAATGCTAATCAAAACCACAATGATATATCACCTCATACCTGTTAGAATAGAAGTTATCAAAAGGCAAGAAATAACAAATATTGGTGAGGATGTGAAGAAAAGAGAACTCTCATGCATTGTTTTTGGGAATGTGAATTTGTGCAGCCACGGTGGAAAACAGTATGGAGGTTCCTCAAAAAAATTAAAAATAGAACCCCACCATATGATCCAGCAATCCTACTTCTGGGTTTTTATCTGAAACACTAATTCATAAAGACATATGCACCTCCATGATCATTGCAGCACTATGTACAATAGCCAGGATATGGAAACAACCTAAGGGTCCATCGATGGATGAATGGGTGAAGATGTGGTATGGACATAAGAGAATACTACTCAGCCATAAAGAGAATGAGATCTTGCCATTTGCGACATGGGTGGACCTTGAGGGTATAATGCTAAGTCAAATAAGACAGAGAAAGATAAATAGCATATAATGTTACTTGTAATTAGAATCTAAAAAACAAAACAAACGAACAGAACACAGAATGGTGGTTGCTGGAGGGAGGTGGTCGGGGAGTGGGTGAAAGGGGTGAGGGGGGGCCAAGAGATACAAACTTTTAGTTGTGAAATAAATAAGTCATGGGATATAATGTGCAGCATGATAGTTACAGTCAGTAATATTGTGGTACATATTTGAAAGTTGCCAAGACAGTAAATCTTAAAAGTTCTCATCATAAGAAAAAAAATTTTTTTTGGTAACTTTGTGTGATGATGGATGGTAACTAGAATTATTGTGGTGCCCATTTCACAGCATATACAATTATTGGATCATTACATTGTGTGCCTGAAATGAATATAAAATTGTATGTCAGTTATACTTCAATTAAAGAGAAAGGGCCAGTCACAATGTTGAGTCTTGTCTGCCTGGAAATTTCCAAAGGGACTTTGGTGCCTCAGTAAATATTTTCAAATTGCCCAAGGTTTTGTGAGATAACAGAGCCATAATTGTGAAATCAGGTTTAAAAAAAAAATTAGTATAATGCTTGGACTGCCCATGTGAACATGCTGTAGAGAGCGGCAGTGTGGGTACTCAGGCTTGCTCACCCTGCAGGTGGATGGCTTTTGCCCTTGTGGTGATACAAACTCCTGACCCTGAAATTCTCTATCTGGGCAACCTGTGAAGCTGCTTAGAGAGGAGGATGCCAATCATATAGTATAGAGTTTCTCAACTGTGGCACTATTGACATTTTGGACCTGATAATTCTTAGCAGTATGGGGCTGTCCCATGTATTATAAATGTTTAGTAGTCTCCCTGGTCTCTATCTGGTAGATGCCAGTAGCATTCCCCCCAAGCCCCATTCCCCATCATGACAATCAAAAATGTCTCTAGACATTGCCACGTGTTCCCTGGGCGACAAAAGAAACTCTGAGTTTCTTTTGTTAAGAGCCCTGCTTGAGCCCTGCTTCAAGTCACTGAGCCTGGGTGGCTCAGTCAGTTAAGCGTCTGCCTTCGGCTCAGGTCATGATCCCAGGGTCCTGGGATCGAGCCTCGCATTGGGCTCCTTGCTCAGTGGGGAGCCTGCTTCTCCCTCTCCCTCTGCCTGCCTGCCGCTCCCCCTGCTTGTGCTCTCCCTCTCACTATCTCTCTCTCTCTCTGTGTCAAATAAATAAATAAATCTTAAAAAAGAAAGAAAGGAAGGAGGGAAGGAGGGAAGGAGGGAAGGAAGGAAGGAGGGAAGGAAGGAGGGAAGGAAGGAAGGAGGGAAGGAAGGAAGGAAGGAAGGAAGGAAGGAAGGAAGGAAGGAAGGAAGGAAGGAAGGAAGGAAGGAAGGAAGGAAGGAAGGAAGGAAGGAAGGAAGGAAGGAAGGAAGGAAGGAAGGAAGGAAGGAAGGAAGGAAGGAAGGAAGGAAGGAAGGAAGGAAGGAAGGAAGGAAGGAAGGAAGGAAGGAAGGAAGGAAGGAAGGAAGGAAGGAAGGAAGGAAGGAAGGAAGGAAGGAAGGAAGGAACTCTTAGCCACTGATCCAGTATAACATAAGGGTTAGCTAACCAAATGCGTTTCCCGTATTTTTGGCATTAGAGATTCATTGCACTAAGCCTTCGCTTTCATCCTTAGGGATTCATTTTTAAGCCTTGAAGCTTTTTTATTTTCTAGACTTTCCCAAGAAAATACAAGTTTCTCAAGAAGGGTAAAGCTTCAAGCCCGCAATGGCAAGTGGTTTTCATCTCTTAAGTCAACTCTGACTGATGGGTAGCAGCCTTCCCTAGTACTGTCTTGGGAAGATCTCTGAGGCTGCATTGGGCTTTGGGAGAAAGAACACCATGATAGCGTTGTCTTTCACATGCCAGAGATGAGGGGTACATGTGTAAGGAGGCTTGTTACTTAACATCTGTGCAGAGATTCATTAGTTAGGCCTTTATCTGGGGTGGTAACTGCTGCCAGGGCACCCTTCACACATGGTTGTATATTTGCTAGGGCAGGTGCCAGAAAGGTGTCTTTAAGAGCTGTCGTGTCTAAATCCTACAGAGCTGTCATATGCATTAGCGGAGGTGCTGAGGTTGGTCTGTTGCGAATAAGTGGAGGGAAGCAAAACAAGAGGGGCAAAGTGTATAACTGCCCATCTCTCTGCCCCACTTTTATAAGCTCCTGGAGGATAAGAACTGTGCTCTTGTCATCATTATCTATGTGCTGGCTTCCGTGGTACGTTGTGCATTGTGTCAAAACCTGCTTAGTGACTTGAAGCAGGGCTCTTAACTGCTTTTATATCTTGCACCCCTTTGCAGTCTTGTGGACTCAGTTCAGAATAGAGCCGAAATGCACAAAATAAAACACATAGGATTAAAAAGGTAACCTCTTGTACTGAAATACAGTTGGAAAAATATTTAGAAAATTGCAGTAGGAAAAAGATGTGCTACTTTATTATTCTATTAAATCAAATCCAGTGACAGTTCTAATACATAGTCCAATCTCAAATTATTGATGAGCATAGGTGATATTTTGAGTTATCTCAAACAGCTATAATGTGAGATGAGTATAACTGTGATTTCTAGTCAGGACAAAGTCATGGGTACTAACAATTTTCCTGAGACTTGTGCTTACGTTCATAACTAAAGATGATGCTAAATTTCAGCTAGAGGTTAGTGAGAATAACCTTTAACTGGGTGCCCTGGTTTCTGACTTATCCCTAGATTCCCTGAATTCTTTCCTAACCAGGCCCCTGCTTTGAAAGCTCCCTCCATTCTCTTGCCTGGCACATCCCCGGCCACCTTCTTGGGTGCTCTTCCCTTGCAAATTTCTTCAGGTTCCATCTTCCACATTCCCTTCCACCGAAACTCTCCTAGCTAGATGGTTCTTTGGTTCCTAACTTTCTCACTGAGCTTAGTCAGGGAAGGGAAGCTTTCAGCCCAGCTCATGGTTCCCCTGAGCTCAAGAGGAGAGAGAAAAATGGGCATATCATAGATGCCCCATGAATACTTGTTGAGTTGAAAAGGTTACTTTGCCAACTTCACCCTTTTGATCTGGCACTGCTGTTGGATGCTTGGACTGTGTTTGAGGTCATTCCACTCTTGATGCCTCCCCTCTGTGTGGAGAGCAGCCAGTGTTTCCAGTTAGAGCATAAGTTTTCAGTCTAGTTTGCCTGGTTCCTGGAGGTCTACAGAGTAAGACTGTGAAATTTTGTCCCCTCAGGAAGAGGGGACATTGTGACTTCAGGAGCAGCAGTGAGCAGTGGGAGCAGTAGGACCTTTGACCAGCGATGAGCCCCCCTCATGCACCTGCCATGAGCAGTTCTGCAGAGGCATCCCCATCCCTATGGCACACCTTGCTCTGGACCATCAAGGCAGGGGCATGTATGTGAATTAGGCAGCCTGGGGATTGATGATTGCTTCATGAGAATTTCATAAGAAAAACAAACAAAAATGGGCCATCTCTAATTTAGTTCCCTATGGTATCAAGGTTACAAGTTTCCAAAATGTGCTGTGTGAGATTAGTACCAGTGTTTTTCACCCAATGAAAATATCTACCCAATTTGGACTCTTGTGGCTTCTCCGGTTCTTTTACCCCCTGGATTGTCATAAAGGATCTGTAGTAGTTTCCTAGGGCTGTCATAACAGAGTGCCACGAAATGGGCAGAAATGTATTGACTCACAGTTCTGGAGGCTGGAAGTCTGAGATGAAGGTGTCAGCAGGATTGGTTTCTTCTGAGGGCTGTGGGGGAAGGGTCTTCTCTAGGCCTCTCTCCTTGACTTATAGGTAGGCATCTTCTCTGTGTCTCTTCACATTGTCTTCCATGTGCATCTGGCTCTATGTCCAAATTTTCTCTTTTTATAAGGACACCACTCATATTGGATTAGACCCCAACCTAATGACATAATTTTAACCTCAGCTCTGTAAAGATGCTATCTCCAAATAAGGTCACGTTCTTAGGTAGTGAGGATTAGGAATTCCATATACCTTCTTTGGGGGGGTCACATTTCAACCCATAACAGGGCCCCTGCATGTTGTCAGGCGATACCCGCATCTCATGGTGATGGTTGTTTGCATCCTCCTCTGCTTCTGGCTATAGTGCTAGAAATCATGTCCAAGGGAAATGGCCCAGGAACCCATAAGTAGTGGTTCCCATTTGCCATTAATGCCTCAAACCTCTGCCCTTTTTTCACACTCATGACTTCCTTTTAGCACCCACAACCCTCAGCATCCTTCAATCTTCGGTCTCCAGTCAAAGCCTTGTATCTGGAAAGGCCCAGAATGGCATTTCACACTAAGGTGTGATGAAGAAAGCATAAACATTCCCTCCCTCTGGAAGCCAGTTAAAAACAGGGCAAAGCTGTAAACGACTCACAGGAGCTCGGATTGTCAACTCGGCCACCATTAATGCTGTCTATGTTTTGTTTGGGACCCTGGGTTTACCCCTTAACTCACCATCAGTCGTGAGCAAAACATTCCTGGTGGGTTCACGGCTATTTAGAGTTTACAGAATTCTCTCATTTCCATTATCTTGTTGGGGCCTCAGTGAACAGAACAAGTACTATTTTCTGGATTTTATTTCAGAGAAAACAGCTCAGCTAAGCTATTGGTCCACGTTGGTATAGGGCAACATCATCCACACATCTATGCTAGCTCTCTCGCCATGACTTCCAATACACCTGCCCTGTCACTTTCCATTTCTCCTCTGGGTTCCCACATTGTGTTCCATGCAGCCTGAATCTCAGTCTCACTGATTCCCTTGCTCTGCTCCAGGAGCCAATCCTGACCCTTCCTGCTGGCCTCAGGAGGGCCAAAAGTAGCCTACCCCTGGTCAGGGTGGCCAAGGCAAGAGTATTCTTTGTCCCCTGTTTAGGCCCAAGGAGCAGCATGGGCAAAGGCACAAGCTTTCGATGGTGCAGAGCAGCATCAGAAAACCACATGGAGTTGGGTGTTGTAGAGCATCCCAAGAAATGAGGCTAGAACAGCAGGAGGTTCTTGGTCCTGGTGTGCCCCATGCAGGGGGCCAGGACTTGCCCCATGGGTGGTGGGAGCCACTGAAGACCCATGGTTTATCAGAGAATGCTCTGGTGGCAGAGTGGAGGCAAGATGAGGCAGGGAGCTGCTGTTGGTCCCTGAGCACCCACCCAGAGCCCTATCACTGCCAAAGCTGGGACATTCCTGAAGGGTTCTGAGGTGGCCTCTCCGCTCCTTCCATGCAGAGGTCACCTTTAGCTTTTATAACCACTTAAATCATTCTCTTTCTACTGAAATCCAGAAGAAGCAGCTTAACCAACTTCAGCTGAAAACTTTAGAACCAATGGAAACAGATCTGGAGCCTGAATGTTGGAGGTTATTTCTGGACATTGTGACATCCTGTTCAACTTTCAGAGGAGCCTGGGAATAAAGGGGTGACTCAGTCTGTGAGCTTATTTTTAGGGAAAGCCGAGAATTCAGTGTGGAGCCACTCAGAGTCCCCATTGCCTGCCCATGCAGAGTGTGCTATTGGTGAAGAGATTTCTGGGCAGAAGTGCTGTATTTATCATCAACTGTATGTTACCCAGCACCTCCTACACACCAGTGCAAGGTTTATTGATTTGAGAGGAGGAGGGTGAGAATCCAATATAAACAAACCTTTAAATCAGAGAAGCATATTTCAGGGCATTTACATTTGAGAGCTGACTTTAGACCTAAAGAACTAATGTCATAAGAGTTCTTGTTTATTGGGTTTTTTCGTAGGTCCTACACATTATGGTAAGTGCTTTGCAAAAGTGTAACAGGAACATCGATTCTCTGTTAGAGGTATGGTATTGTCATCACTGTTTTAATAGCGAGGAAATGTTAACTTAAGGAAGTTAAACACTAGCCTAAGGCCAGGTAGCTGAATCCAGATTGGACCTGAGATCTGGCTCCAAAGTTCATGTAAATGACTGCTCCAGGTTTGGCAACTAAGCAGCCCACGTGCTGTCACTCTTTGGTCCTGGGAATCACTAATTGCTCATGGAATTGTTTCCTGCTCAGCTCAGATTTGGCCTCACAATCCTTCTCAACACAGTGCTCTGGATAGTTCCTATGACCAACTGACCAGCATTAATACTTGAGATAAAGCCCATCTGTCCTCTTATTTTTCTCTTTGAATTTGCTCAAAATAACATCTTGAAGTCTGGAGACTTTTTGTTGTTGTTGTTGATTTCTACAGATCTATTTATAATCTTTTATTTCCTAAATACTTGTAAGAAATAGAGCATTTAACAGGATTTCCTCTTACTGTCAGTAGAGACTCTGTATTCTTTAATAGGGGGATCCAACTGCCTTGGAGGAAAGGATGACATTTTAGGAACTCGAAGCCTTGATATGGACAATTGGCTTATGTATTCGTGTCTGTGGTGATGAGTGGAATGGGGAATGAACTTCAGGAACTCATGCTGTTTGCAGCAATAAGGCTTTCAAGTAGCCCAGTCTGATTAATGATAGCAGGATGGTAAAGTGGGGTGGGGGGATGTGGGATGAAGCCTAAGATCATGGGGCAGACTCTGAGGGAACACACTCTGCTTCAGTTGCTGTGAAAAATGTCAGCTCAGCAGGCAAGCCTGTTGTCCTAAAAGTATAGCAACAGTTGGGGCTGGAAGTGCCAATGGGGAGAAAGGAGCTACTTAAAAGCAAGCTCAGACAAGAGAAAGGAGAAGGCAATCTCCAGGTTGGTGGCCAAGGAGGAAACGAGGACTCAGCCATGTAGCAGGATGAGACAGAATCCACCCAGGAGGAAGTCCATGGTCAAGATATAAAACTGGAACATTAAGACATAATAATAGAAATATATTGCTCAGGCAGTACATGGAGGCTAGCATGATTCCTTTAAGATTCCAGATAATTGAGCTAAAACAGGGTTCAACAGTTGAAATGGAGGGAAGGTAGTACAGATGGATCACTGATACAGGGTACAGTAAAAAAAAAAAGAACCTTTTTGCTATGCTTAAAAAAAAAATGACCCCCCCCCACACCCCCAACTCAAGTCAAGAAACAATGGAAGCCTAACAGCAAGGGGCAGGACCTCAGTCATAGGCCTGGGCTGTAGGGTCAGGCCTCCTGGCCCTGGGAATGGGATGGGTAGAGTATGGCAAGGCTCACTCTGAAGTCAGACCTGGGTCGCAGATCAGGGCAGAGCTGGAATCAACACAAGTGTTGCCCTGCCTGGGTATCCCATGGTGAGTAGCAGCCCTCTCCTTGCTAATTTCATCTTGTTGAGTCTTACTTCTGGATGTGAGTATTAATGCAAGCTCAGAGGCCCTCTGGATCATCTCGATCCAGGCCAGAGAAAGGACTATCTTGTGGACGATTTTACCTTACCTCTTAAAATGCTGGTGATTTGCCAAGCAGGGCTCAGAGACCCGGTGGCTTCCCAAAGCTTGTTCCTAGACACATCCCATCCAGTTTCTCCATTTTTCTCATCCACTCAACAGCTGGATGGGGGTGCCGAAGGAACTCTGGCATGCCTGTGGGCTGCATGGGAAGGATGCAGAGGCACGAAAACAACTTAGCATCAGCATGAGGGGGTACCCACCACAGGCCCAGTTCCCCATCCCTCACCCTGCTTCTCCCTCCAGTAGTAGACATGGTGGGAGAGGAGATGGAGAATGCAGCCAGTGGCTTGGAATTCTTAGGGTTTGCATTTAATGGGTGTGTGGCTCCTTGAGAGTCCAAACAACGGCAGTGACCATAAGTATATTCCTTGGAGCTTGGAAGCCCTGTGGCTGTGTCCCTGACCAGGCCCATGGAGTCCAAAGAAAACCAAAGGCTGTCACATAACACAACTGTCTGGCCATCCCCTGAAGCCCCACCCTTTCCCAGGCAGCTTCAGAGAAAGACAACTCCCAGCCCGGCTCTGACGGCTGAATTGGAGGGCTGAGTTGTGGCAGTACTTTTGCCAAAAGCACTCGGATTGTTTCCCCAGGGGACCTAAGGAAGCAGCCAAATATCCTGCTTTACCCTGAGTTAAGCAGAAATCCTCACCTACCTGGATGTTACTATGTCTGTGTCACCTCATCATTGGAGAAAATACATTTCAACCTCCTGCAGTTTATTTCATGAAACGGAGCATGGCATCAGGGAAACCAGATAGTCAGCATGGCATCACAGCAGGTCAGAAATAGTATCATCTACATATTTTGATTATGTTTTAAAATTCTGTTTACACACAATTGGAGCTCAGTTAATTAACTCCAAGCCATAATATCAGTCTGGGTTTGAATGGATCTGCATTTCAATAGCTTCTCCCTCCAAAATAATATTTATATGCCCAATAGCAGCCTATCATTCTAACACTGACATCATGGAACTTGGTTGTTTTCCCCTCATTTTTCAACAATCATTATTATTTATGCAGTAGTAATGAAATCAAGCAGTTATCATTGGACTTTTTTTATAGATGAGGTTAATTTGTCAATTTCCTGCCAGTCTTCCATTACTTCCAGTACACATTTTCCTGGTTAGCTTACAAATCGGAATGCGAATGATGGCAGAGCAGAGAGGACTGGCAAAGTTTACTTCTGTGAATTTTACCCAACTCATGACTGGTTGATTTTTTTTTTTCCTTTAGATTTTCCAGGACAGAGGATTTAAAATATTTTTAATAATTGTTTTCCATTCGAAACCAAAGTGTGCAATGTACAAAAAAGTGAAAAGAATGGAATAATCTAAAAGTGTTCGGCATGGGGCCTGACACTCAATAAATGTTTTAATATTTTATAAGAAAAAAATGTGTATAATCTCAACACCAAACAAATTTGGGGGATTTTCTGTGCATAGATAGTATATGGTTGTAATTATGCTCCATATAAATGTTAGTTGGAACTTTTGTATTTAACATTTTTATGAACATTTCCTCGTGCTGTTGTAAACTCTTTATAAATACAATTTTAATTGGTGGCAAAATTGTTTGTTAGGAGTACATTTGGCTGTGAGTACCAGAAAACCCAAGAAACAATAATTTAAGCGGGTTTTTAGTTTCGTGGGAGAAGAAATTGGGACAATTCGAGGCTCTTGGGATAAGGGAACTGCTCAGTGGGGACACAAGGAGCTCTTGATGCACTGCGGTTCTTGGAGAAGGCTGCCATGGGTCAGGCATGGGGTCTTCCTAGGGGAAGCAGGAAATTTTGCCTCCTGCAGACTGATCACATGATTGCCCTAGCTCAAAAAAAGTCTCGGAAGGTTAACTGATAACTTTGCAGCTTCTGTGGTGGAGGAATGTGGATTTCTTGGAGTAAAGTGGCCAGAATTAGATTTAACATGTCAAAGGGCAGTTGATTTTTGTGTTTTCAGAATTTCGTTTGGATTGCCTGCCTGGTAAGTGGCAGGATCCTGTGCTCCATTTACAACCATCTGATTGGATCCTAGAAGCACAGATGTACAACCAGTCATAAAAGTAGCATCAAAACTCAAACCGGTGGATATTGGTTTCAGGGAGGCAGTTATTAATACAAGGAAATGTTCCTCAACATTTAGGGCCAGCCCAGTTTGGACTAATTACTTCATGGGATGGTGAGCAACCTGTCCCAAGATGCAGAGACTGAACAGATGGTATGTAGGTGGGAGAGATAACTTATGCATCTGGTGAAGTGGGCCAGGGGACCTCTAACATCTGTACATGTCCATGTTTTAAGATCAGGGGATGTTTGCTAAAATACTTCCCCAAGCATCTAGGATATTGGCTGTGTGGTAGAACCTTGCTTCAATGTTACTTCAGATCAAATATAGTTACCTGAAATGGATAGAGTAATTGCTGGAAATGACAGGATTTGCCTGTTGGGCTCCAGGCTCCAGTGCTGTGAGAAAGCTCTGCCCAGGGTTTGGGGCCAACCATTACCGGGTCTGTAAACCAGCCCCATTCACAGTTGCACACCTTTTTCCTCATTGCCTGCTAAGATGACTCTATTATTTCCCTTTATGCCATGGATTTCCCCTTCTGTGCCAACAAAAGTTACATGTTCCTCCTGTGGACTCTACCTCTGACATTACTTAATTATAAAAATAAGGAGAAATAAAAAACCACTGTTCCTCTGATTTATTTGCAAGAGTGGTTCTACTAAAATAGAAAGTTTTGCTGATTAAACTCATGGGAACAACTTAAAGCTATGAGATTAAGTGCAATCAACAAACAAGTGAGTTTGAGTTTATGTAACTCAGTCAACAAATATCTTGTGAACATCTTCTATGTGTTAGACATATTTGTGGGTGCTGGAGATGTCAGTAAATACAACAGTTTCTGCCCACATGGAGCTTGCAATCTAGGGGAGGGTGGGATGATTTACAGATAGACGAGTGACTATGTACTGTGTTGTTTTGCAGTATGGGGCTAGGGAGTGCTGGGTGGGGAGACCTTCAGAGGATGGTCAGGGAAAGCTTTATTAATAAGATGATGTTTGACACAAAGCAAAGGAGTGAGCCATGTCGGTATCTAAGGGAAATACACTCCCGTAAAAAGGCACAACAAAGCCATTAGCTCTGAGTTGAGACCTACGTGGCGTGTTCAAGAAGCAACAGGAAAGCCAGTGTGACAAATGTACAATGGTGGGTAGATGTGATCAAAGAGGTGGTGGCCAGGTCTAGATTACGAAGGTAGCTGGATACCAGGATAAAGACTTTGGCTTTTACTTTAAGGGATATGAGAATCCACTGGAATGTTTGGAGCACAATCTGACCTGTTTTTTAAAAGGATTACTCCAGCTGCCATGATAAAAATAACTTAGGAGGGGGATAGGTGTGGAGGCAGGGAGACCAGTTTGGAAAATATAGTAATTCAGAAGACAGATGAAATCTGTCTTGGACCAAGATGGTATTAGTGGAGATGGTGAATGATGGATATATTTAGATGGTACAGCTTAAGGGGTTTTCTCGTTGAGTAGAAGTGTAATGTGAGAGGAAGAAAGAAGTAAAGGATGCTCCAAGAGTGCTGATGCAACTGGTAGGATGGAGTTTCACTTTAATGAGTTGGAGACAACTATGGAAAGGCCTGTTTTGGAGAGAAAATAGGAGCTGAGTCTTGGAAATGTTAGAGATGCCTACTTGATACCTGAGTGGAAATATTGAGTGGGCAGTTAGATGAATGAGTCTGAAGTTCAAAAGAGAGGTCTGGACTGATAATGTAAAGATGGAAGTCATCAACATCTGCATGGCATTTCAAGCCAGGAGGTTGGATGAAATCACTAAGGGGGTAAAAGTAGATAGAAAAGAGGCCCAAGGATGGAGCTCTGGACTTTTGCCAGGGATATTGAGGAATCGGCAAATGAAACTAAGAAAGGGTGGTGGGTGAATTAGGAAGAGAATGAAGAGAAATGGTGACCTGGAATTGAAGAAAGTGTTTCTATAAAGAGGGAAGAGATCATCTTTGTTAAATGTTGCCAAGAAATTTGAGGTCTGAGGATTGACCATTGGTTTAACAGTGTAGAGGCTACTGGTGCCTGGACTGGGGCTGTTTCGGTGGAGAGGTGGAGGTGAACACTGAATGGGTTGTATTTTAGTGAGAGTAAGACAAGAGAAAATAGCAAGACCTTTTCAAGGAGTTTTGCTTTAAAAGGAAAAATGAGAAAGGGAGGCATAGATGAACAACAATGTAAGCTCAAAGGAGCCTTCCTCTAGAGATACTAGAACATGTGTGAGGGCTTCTGAGAATGGTCCAGAGACTGGGAAAAGTTGATGAGGCAGGAATGACAGTTGCTGGAAGGACATCTTTGAGTTGGGGAGTGTGGATGCCATCCAGAGCACAAATGGAGGATCGTCCTCATACGAGAGTGATAGTCCAGGTTGTGGGACCCATGGGTAGGCTAGAGCCTATGATGGTAGGGTAGGGATGGGCCCTTCTGACTGCTTCTGTTTTCTCAGTGAAATGGGAAGCAAGGTCATCCACCAGCAATGAGGAAGGGGGGAAGAAGTGTTGGAAGTTTGAGGAGATAAAAGGTGGAATATAATCCTCGGGGACAGTTCAAGAGCAATTAGTCTAGGGAAATGCAGTTTGATTTCTGGTTACCTCCAAGGCCCTTCTGTCATTTGAGGTCATGAATTGAAACCAAAACCAGACAACATGGTTGTGTGTTTTTCTCCAGCATTTTCAACTGAATATGTAGAGGTACAAATACACAAAGTGTTGGGTTTCATCTCAGTTGGTCTTTTGGAAGAATGTGATTATAGTTATTGATAGCGTTATCTAAAATCTGGCCAAAGAGGGAAGTGAAAGCCTGAGGTGGGTAAGAGGCAGTGGAAGGATGATAGGATCAAAACAGTATACAAAGAGTACTATATTATGCTTTTATAAACCAGATTCCTTTTTATAAATTCATCGTATTTCCAATGCATGATGGAGAGTTACTATATTAAAAAGTCTGTGGTAAGTTTTTACATATGAAACATCCTGTATAATAGTAAAAAATTATCTCTCAGTGTTGCTGTTTATGTTGCAATTTCTTAAAGCAAGTTATGATATATCTGGAAGAAATGGGATGTAAGGCATTATGGATAAATCCTGATGCTGTTGGCTGACTGGGAGGGATCTGTGTGGAGGTCACATGTGAACTAAGGGTCATCGGCCCAGCCTCCAGGGCTGGATTTGAAGATGCAGCTGGCGCCCCACCAGCCAAGGGAGCAACAGTTTTGGTCATGGTGATGAGTGGAGTGTCTGGTCAGAGGGCAGAGACTGCTAGTAAGGAGAGGACAGCTGGCCTTCTAGAGCCAGGACCTGTCCAATCTAGGAAAAGCAAACTGGTAAGAATGGTGGACAGTGGGCAATGGGGAACACCCATCGAAGAAAGGATAGTAGGGCCATGTACTAGACAGAATGGAATCTAAGAGACAGCAGAGGTAGCCCAGGAGAAAGGGGAGAACCAGGGTGGGCCTCTTAGCCTCAGACACTTTCCTCACCACGGTCTGTGTTGGCTCAGGCATAGGTAGGACTGAGCCCAAGGGTGGGGGCACTGACAGATCCAGCTGTGGAATCTGGGAAAGGCAGGGGCAGAGGAAGCCAGGAGGGGCTGACGAAGACCAGCTGCTCTCTTCCCCCAGAGCAGATGGAAGACCTAAATACTGGCACACCATTTATATCATCCATGGCAAAGTCCACGTTTATGTCATCCATGGCCCCATTATCCATATTTAACATAAATCAGGACAGCGTAAAGGGGAACCACAGGTTCCTTTTCTTGGCCTTACTGACTTTATTCTTGCTCAGGGCAGCTGTATGTGGTGGGTTAGTGAAGCGGGTGACTCTACAGGGCATGAGTCGTGATTCGAATATAGCAGTGTCACAGCCTTCGCACAAGAGCTTCCCGCGTTTGAGTCTCCTCATCCTTGGTCAGGAAATGGCAGTACCTGTTGTCTCAGTAGCATGAGATAAGAGGTATGGAAGTGCTCTTGGAGATGCCACGTAAGGCTCAGCTGGGAGGCTTCTGTGGTATGGGATACAGTGGCCCAGGCCTTGCAAAATGAAGTGAGGTCAGCACAGACTAAGCAGACCAAATCAAATCTTTGATGGTTGAGTGATTTTTTAAAATGATTGCAGGTCTGCACAATTTAACAGGACTGCCCATAGTGGCTAAAAACATTTTTCAGAGCAGATCAGATAAAGCCAAGTTAGAAATTGGTCGTCGCTGTAAATCAAGTGGTACACTATCAATGACCCAGATTTCCCCAGAAGTTTTCCCACAGGAAGCGAAAGAAAAACCACCGTGTGGCTGCCGAGTCTTGATTTGTCAAGAGCAAAGAGATCGACACGGCATTAAAAGATTGCTCTTCTCTCAGCTTGTCCTATTGAATTGGGGTCCACTTAATTCAGAAGCCAGTGAGATGAGTACATCACTCCTATAGAATAAATGGTCAGATTTCAACCCCAGTTGCCGGCAATCTATAACGGCCTCTGGTTGCATTGTTCTTCTGTTAGCTTAGTTGACAGAATGCTCAGGTCATTGTTGAAGCCCCTGCTTTTTAATGCCTCACACTGTGAGGTCACCATTTTTCCCATTTTTGGCCTCCCCCTAAGAAGGTAAGGATGGGAAATGATATAAAAAGAGGGCTTGTTGCTGGCTTTGAACTCAGAGAGCTGGTCCTGAAGCAGAGACCTGGATAGCTGCTCTCATTTGCACTGTAGGATATGGGGCCAATCAGAGTGGCCTGGGGCTGTGGTAGTTAGTCCAGGGCATCCTGGACTTTCCAAGAGGCCCATGAACTCGTGGGAAGAACTTAGAGCCAAATGCTTCTCATCTGTCCTATATCAGGCCCACAAAGCAGTGTAACAAACCATACCCTGCATTCCAGTTGATGAAAGTGAGCCATGGTCACTACAAGATGGTTCATGACGGTCCCCTGGGATCCTCCTTGCTGGTTCCCCACATGCTCTTATATCAACCTTATCACCCCACGTTCTGAACTCTTGGCCCTGCAGCCTACTTTGACCCACCTTTGGCTCTTTGGGTTTGTTTGACTGCTCTGACCGGGCTGACTCACTCCCTGGCTCGCACCCCCTGAGGTATAGGAGGAGTTCGGAGTGTCCTTGGTGACACCACAGAGCTCCCAGTTCCACATTAGGACATAGTGGGTGAGTGTAGTTCACACAAAAATAAGCACATGGCACACACTTGCACTACCACCTAAAATCTGCATGGTTCCATTGCAATGCTATGCTGTATGCACGTGAAGTGTAAACACATACGTACTTAAATGTACTCTTGCCCCACAGTGTCAATGATAGCGTTTTCAAGTGAAGAAAAATCTAGAAACATTAAAGTACAGGCCTGGAAACCCTATAGGAGTGATTGTGGGAGGCTTCTAAGGTTCTGGATGCCGTATCTGAAGAATAGTATTTGCCCCTAGGAAGAAGTAAGCTTTCTGTCACTGGAAGAATTCATTCATTCTCATCATTTACTCATATGCAGAGTACATAGTATTGGTGGCCACTGGGTGCTAGGGATTCAAGGACAACCAAGTGGAGTTTTCTGAAAGAGAGGAGCATGTGCTCTTTTTTTTTTCTTTTTAAGATTTTATTTATTTATTCATGAGAGACAGGGAGAGAGAGAGAGAGGCAAAGGCAGAGGGAGAAGCAGACTCCCCAATGAGCAGGGAACCCGATGCGGAACTCGATCCCAGGACCTCGGGATCATGACCTGAGCCGAAGGCAGATGCTTAACATCTGAGCCTCCCAGGCACCCGGAGCATGTGCTCTTGTCCATGGTCACAACCTAGTAAGTGGTAGGGCTATCTGACATTAAGACTTGTCTATCAACCACTAAACCATGTGACTTCATAAGCGTTTCCCTGTAACGAAATGGAAGGGTATGGGTTAGGATTGGTGAGAAAAGATGACAGAAAGGTGGACCAAGTTTTTGTTAGGTAAGGGGTTTAGATTTTATCCTGTGGGTAAAGGGAAGCTCTCAGGGAGTGATCTAATTGGGTATGCACTTCTGAAAGAGTTTTCCACTGTAGTACTGGAAGTAATTTGAGTTTGGGGAGGGAGGGCACTTGGCAGGAAGACCACTGAGAGGTGGCATCACTGATCCAGTGATGAAGTAGTGAAAGCCTGAAGTATGAGAGTAGCTGTGGAGATGGTGAAGAAGCCTGGACATGACAGTTATGAGGTTGAATTGATAGTTGGAATGACTGAATAAGGTGGGAGAGGTATGGAGAAATACAGGTGCTCCACAGGTATCTGGCTAAGATAAGTGGATGGATTGTTGGTATTCATCAGGGTAGGGAACACAGGGAGAGGGAGATATTTGGGGGGAAAGTGATGAGTTTATTTGGACATGTTAAGATCATGATGCTTTCGGAAATACATGTGAGATGACTTGTAGGAGTCTACAGGTGTAGAACTCAGGAAGGAGATCTCATATGGGGATTTTAAAGACCTGCATATAATCGTAACTGCAGGTGCTGGAGTGATTGAAGCCATCCAGGCAGAGAATGTAGAATGTAGAGTCAACACGATGAGCCACATTTTTTTTTACTTATTTTATTTATTTGTTTGTTTATTTATTCATTTATTGTGAACATATAATGTATTATTTATTTCAGGGGTACAGGTCTGTGATTCATCAGTCTTACACAGTTCACAGCACTCACCATAGCACATACCCTCCCCAATGTCCATCACACAGCCACCCCATCCCTCCCACTCTCCTCCACTCCAGCAACCCTCAGTTTGTTTCCTGAGATTAAGAGTCTCTTATGGTTTGTCTCCCTCTTTGGTTTTGTCTTGTTTTATTTTTCCCTCTGATGAGTCACATTTAAGGGATGAGAAGGCCAGTGAGGTAGACGAGGTAGGTAGGGAATCAGGGCGGGTGGGAGGGGGGGTGGGGAGAATGAAAGAGGAACCTTTCAAGAAGGAGGGAATGACGCACAATGGTGAAGGCTGACAGGTAGTAACACAATTTCTGGAAATAACATGATTGAACGTACCAAATGGAAGGTCATGGTGGCCCTGACAGAATGGAAAACTTGTTAGAGTGGTGAGATGTGGAGCTGCGTGGAGAGGAAGTGAAAGAGAGGAAGATTGAGTGAAGCCTTTCTCTCCCTGAGTGGTGTGATTGTGAAAAAGAGAAGTGAGTCTTTGGCTGGGGAGGGCATCAGGGTTATATGGATGGCTGTTTTGAGAGGAAGCCGAAGTTCTGAGGTGTAGGAGAGGGTTGACAATAAAGAGGGGAATGCTGCAGATGAGTGGAAGGAAAATTGATGGCACGCAATCTCTAAGAGATCATGAAATGATGGAATTCAAGGCACTGACGATTAGCTTTTTTATGTATAAACAGAAAAAACAAAACCAAAACAAAATCCCATATTGAGTTCCTACCTGAGCTAAACATAGGCTTGTGCCGGGGAGGAAGTATCTTTTACTGACACTAGAGAATTGACAAAGAACAGGTACAAAGATTGCTAGACAGTGCGGAGAGGCCACCTGAAGCTGCAGACCGCAGATTGTTTGTTAGCATTCTCTTGCACGGTGTGAATGATCTTCTCCAGCACGCTGTGGCACCCTACACAGGTTTTTAGTCTGGGGAAATCAGGATGAGTGCCTAACCCTGGTGTGGGATTTTTCTGGATGGGTGTAGATCAAGGTTATCTGAGAGAAGAGACTATCAGGGAACTGTGGGAATAATGGTTGGATGACTCATGCACACAAACACTGAGGTCACCCAGCATGATGGTGGGATTTGATATGGATACTGGGAGCCAAGGAATGAAGTCATCATCAGTAGGAATGAGGAGGTGACTAGAAGAGCAGTTGGTGACAGAGATGATAGGATGATAGGGTAGGACAAGGGAACAAGCGAGACTTTCCAGGAGGTCAGAGGAGTCATGGTCTGGAAGCAACATTAAGCAGTAAAAAAAAAAATGGCAAACCCACTTCCTGATCTTGATACAGTCTGGTTTTTAAAAAAGCCCTATTTTTAAAACTATTCTGTACTGTTCACTGAATCTGAAATTGAACTGACAACTACCAGTTTGCCTGGATATTCTACCAATACCTTAAAAAAAAAAAACAAAAAACAAAAAAACCCTGTAGAAAGTAGCCCATTCTCTGCTTTATCCAACCAGATTTACTCACCTCTACTGAGTTTTCCAAATCAGTGAGTCCATATTTTAAGGAATAAATCTTAGGCACAAGAAATGGTAGGAGTTAAATGACATGCACCATCACACTCATCTTTTAATCAAACTAATCGCATAAATCTCTGGTTAAAATTTAGACTGCAGTGGACACTTAAAACATGAAAACATTCCAGTTGGCACTTTTGTGGCTGTTGGACTGACACTTGGGCACAGTGGCTGGCCTTTTGATCTGATCTGAGGCCAATTTTGAACTAGGAATACCCCATGCGCTCCCATGATGTCCTGTTACCTTTAACACACGCTCGGCATTTGAACCTGCCTGTTATGCTAAGAATCATCAGATCGGAGAAACGTAAATAGCTGTGAATCACAGAGGTAGCAAATTTCGTCTAAAAAAAAAATCCTCTCAGACCTCTATAATTAAAGAGTTCACAGCCCTATTACTCAGATTTTTTTTTTTATCCAAATAACAAAAGCAAAAAACAGACACTGGGGCTAAAGTGGATGATACAGGCTCGTGTACATTTGCAGTGGAAGTTAGCTCTTCTGGTGAGCCGTCCAGTGTATAAGGGTTGAAAAATGAAATCCAGAAAGCAAGAAGTTGGTTGCCTCAGAGCCCATAGGTGTGCTCAGAACTCCTTAACATCGTAGTGGTGACCACTGAAAGTTTTGTGACTTGACTTAAAGCGAGGAAGGTAGCACAGCTGTCAACCATAACAGCTGTATTTCATTTATGCTTGGAAACAGGACCCTTTTGTCTGTTCCAAATGTTCTTGGCCCCCTCCCTCAATTTCATGGAGTTTGGTTGTTAGTGGAAAAGTAGTTGTTGAAATATAGGTTCACTCTTGCTGAGCCTGCCACTCACCAGGATTTCTGGGGGACCTTTGGGTATTGAATTTAAGACAGCGAATCTCGTTTGTGATATCATTCAGCGGACTGACCACGTGTTCATCCGTGACTTCATTCATAGAAATGCATTGATGCCTGAGGTTAAGGGCTCGCGTCCCAGTTGTCAAAAGGATGTAGCGCCGCCTAGTGGAGGCGGCTTATTGGCATGTGTTCTGCCTCTTTTTTTTTTTAATTAGCAAGAAGTTAGCAAATATGCTAGTGAGTGCATTTATGACATGTGGGTAGCCGTAAAACAAAAAGGTATAAATAAGCCCTTCACAAATTTTTAATTGACTACAAAATCTTTTAATGGTGAAAAATAATGACTTTGAACCGCAGTGTCTTATAACTACAGGGGCTCTGGGGTTCATAATACAGAAACTAAAGTTGTGGTTACTTTTGAGTCAAGGGAGAGGGGTTGAGATTGGGATGGGACACATGGAGAGGCTTCTGGAAGTGGCTGGCAAGTTCTATTGATTTTGACTGGGTGGTGGTTATAAGGGTGTTTGCCTCATAAGAACTCATGTAGCTCCACATTGATTTTATGGTCTTTTCTGTGCCTGTATTTAATAATAATAATAAAAAAAAGGTAAAAAAAATATGGAAACTTTTGACCAACGTACCACCACCTAAATGTATAGCCCTTTTTAAGAGCAACCTCAAAAACACTAAGGGTTTTATGGTTTTGGCACTTTATTTCATCATACTTTCAAAATAAGGCTTAAGTACTGACGAATACTTGCATCCACAGGCTTGGTGGCATCATTCAAACTTAATATGTTGTCTACCTCAGTAGATGTATCATGCTTTTTAGTAGACTGTATTTTTGTCCTGTTGTGTGTTTGAATCTGAGCTTTTATAATTCTCTGTGGTACAAATGTTCCCCTTCTCAGCTCCTCAAAGAAGTCCAATTTCAGTAATGCCCTTAGAACATCTGGTTGCCATGGAAATGGCCATTTAGGTTATAAGTTCATTTTTGTAACCAGTCAGAGAGAGAAACTAAGAATTACTTAGGAAGACACCCGCCTGTTAGAAAAATCCTTCTCAGAGTCCCAAATTCAGAAAAATGATATTTTGTTTTATAAGTGAGATGTGCACAGTTGCATTAATAATGCTGAAATATCTGACTGCTTCCTCTAATGGGGAAAACTCTTACAGAGCATTTTACAAGGAGAAATTATTTCTGAGTGATATAAATAATGGCAAATCAACATTGGATTGTAACATTAAATCGAACGTAGTTTAATTCTGAGTTATTCAGTCATAACTAAATTTTTTCAAGATGCGATGCATTTGAAAATTTACCTTAAAGAAAATCTTTAAAAAGCTTTCATATAATCCAGATGAGGAATGAGAAAAAAGCAATGAAGTCGAAAGGCCCAAATTGATTCCAGAAGCACTTGCCAAGTTTCCGTAATGTCTCATTAGCTGTTTGTGGGGGAGGGAAGCTTGGGAAAAGCAAGGATTCTTTTCTAGGTTTTCAGGGTAGGAAGTGAGATTTTGATCGGGTCAGTCTGGTCTTGTATCTCCATTCGTGTCTCCTACCTTATCCTGGAGAGATCTGTGCTCCACCCCCACCCAAGGGAAGAGGATACAACGATAGCAAACATTGCAGGTGCGGCTCCTTCTACACCCATCATAGAACGCCACCCACCCCCTAGTGGTTTGAATACACACATATATACTTCAGCAAAGACTGCATTATATGCCTGTGTGTATTATGTATATTAAGCTGGGGGTTTTGTGAGTGTTCTTCTTCTATTCTTCATAGCACTGCATATATAGAGATTAGCCCCTGAGTTGGAATATACTGCCCTTGTTCATTGGGCATTGTGAGACCACTAAATAATAAAAAAATAAGCTTTTAAAAAAATTACAATTGAAATGAGAGCATCTGCCCAAATAAACATGAATTAGAAAGTTGTTTTTTTTTTTAAAGCATTGTTTGTAATAATAAAAAATTAGGAACAAGTCAATCAGAAAAAAGGGAAATGGTTAAATATGGTATGTTCACAGTATGGAACATTCTGCAGCAGCTTAAATTGTAAAGTTGATCTGTATGTACTGACTGTGAAAAAAAAGTCTGTATACATGCACATGCCTTATGTAAATACATAGAGAAGGGGCTAGAAATTTTAGATTTGGTCTTTCCTGTATTGTTAGGATTTTAAAATATGAAAATGGTGTTCATATATTACTAGTGTTAATAAAAAAAATTTGTCAGCAAAATTTAAACATCTTTGGAATTGACCTTTTAAGTTATCTTACACCACCTGGGGTAAATATACCAACGTGGTTGAAATTGCGACGGTAACCTGAATTCTCATTGGACCTTTTCAGCTGCAGACTTTTTCAAAGGAGAACTTAGGGGCAAGATCCCCTCGTGTGTGTGTGTGTGTCTGGGGGTATTCTAGAGGTGGAGGCTGTAGCCTCAGTCCAACATGTTGGTTGATGGCTTAGGGCTCAGTCTCATCCCCTCCTGCCCACTGTTAGCTCAAGCCCCCTGGGTAAGGAAGTGGAATAATTAAGGGCCAACCCATCGCAGTGTTTCCTGGGACCTTAAAAGCAGATGCTGTCTTACTCTAACATTTCGTATTCAAGATACCATCAGCCCCACAGAGTTACTGGGAGGGACTCACCAAAGATGCAGGTGATGCTAGTTGTTCTTTTGTCACTTGAATTCTGGCTTGTGAGCAGACCTTTTGTCCAAGACATAGGAAACCTCAAAAGGCTCCTTCAGTTGTCGTCTTTGGAGGGATCCATGGAGTGACTAGAGAAAGTGGACCCGACCTTTTTCTTTGAACAGCTGTTTGCACAACATACACCAGGGGCTTTGTAGACCTGGTTTTCATTGCTGAAGTATTCTCTCCGGGGGCAGCCACGGAAGCCACCCGCACATTTCAATTAGAGCAGCATGCTGGGACTCATTTACTTGTTTGCTGCCTAATGACTGTCCCGGCCGGGCTCCCAAGGACCCCCAGGATCTCCTAGATAGAACACAGCATCCTGGTTTTGGCCTATGAAGTCAGTCTAGGTACATCACCTCAACTTCAGATCATTTTAAAAGTGCTCTCCTTTCACTGCACCAGGCATGGATAACCACTTCCAACTCCTATCTCTGCCCATGGAGGCGGCCGCTTTGTGAGCTGCCAGGTGGGACCAGGCACAACCCAAAACAAGGCCACCAGATGTCTCAGTCAGTAGAGTAGGTGCTGAATAATAGTCCTCGAATGGCTGAATGAACAGACATTCATATAATCTGGGTAAGTGAATGGGCCCCCTTCCCTACCAAAGACCCTTGGTAACTGAGCTCCTGGGACCCAGCTCATTTAGAGACCTCTCAGAGGTTGTTCTGTATCCATCCATTCATGTATTCACTCAACAAAGATTGATTAAATACATACTCTGTACCAGATACATGCTAAGTGGTGGGGATATAGTGGTGAAAAAGGCCATCACAGACTTCCCAATCTAACGGAAAATATATTCTGAGATAGATGTAGGGTGTTGTATAACCCCAGTGAATTGGTCACCATGTTTCTGTGTTCACTGATTAGCAAAGGTCTGTTGGCATCTGCCCATGACCGCCAGCCCTGCTTTATCTTCATCTCCTCCCTAGATATGACTCCTCCTAAGAGGGAGTCCATTCTCTTAGGTACCTTTGTAAACTGACCTTCTCATGTAAAAAAATAAAATGCCTCGGATTCCATTGCTTATAATAGGCATTTGGGACCAAAGGCATTTTATTTTTTTAATGAAAAAATAGTTTTTCATAAGTTAATGTTTTTTCTTCTAGACCTGGATGCCCTTCTCTTATTCATCCCCTGCCCATGCAGCTAATCAGATTTGAAGGGTAAAATAACACCAGACTCATCATTGAATGTTTCATGAGAAATGTATTAGTTAGAAGCCTGGGGTTCTAAAAATAGAGACCAGATTGAGCTAGCTCAAGGAAAAAGGGGTGGGGGTTGTTATTATAAGGGGTGTCTCACAGAATCAGAAACAGAGATATGACTGGACCTAAGGAGAACATTAAATCTGGAAAGCAGAAAGCCACTGGAATCCTTTCTCTGTTTTTTCTCTTCCCATCTTCTTCATCCATCCATCTCCTTCCCTTCCCTCTTTCCCCTCCCCTCCTTTCTCTCCCTCTCTCTCTCTCTCAGTAACTCTTTCTCTACCTAGCTTCCTCTGCTTTTCTGATGCACTGATCAATCAAATATGTTGGCTTCACAGTTTCTAAGCTTATATGTTGTAGGCCCAGCTACATCACAGAGACTCCCTTCAAATCAGGTGTGGTCAGGAGCCAGAGACTTAGTGTTTCAAAATGGCTCTTGGAAGTCACTCTTCTGGATGTGGGTTAGCTTCTAGAGAAGGGGAACACATATGCCCAAAGGTTATCTAGTATGCTTGGGTCTACACACACAGACACACTTATAGCCCATATGCCAAAATCCCTTTCATGATTGCTATACATTTAACTGGAGATGGTCAGATGGGCCCTGCTCTGAAACCACGTGAGAGGACATGGTTCTGACTTGAGTTGCAGCATTCACAGGGTTCATATGGGGTTCTAGGAACAGCCCTAGGTTTCAGTCATGGATCCACCATGAAGTAACTCAGGAATCTTGGACAAGTCCTTGTCTTGAACCTTTGGAGAAGTAGAACCAACCTTTACTGAGGACCTACCTAATGGTGTGTTGAGTACTTTATGCTTGTCATCTCCTTTAATCCTCACTCCAATCTTCCAAGGTCAGTAGTGTCACTGACATTTTACAGATTTTAAAAAAACTTAAAGTTCTGAGATTTGGGAGGATTTGAATTGGATCACTTATTTAAAACACAGTAAGCCAGGATTTGTGTTCTCCTCGGCATCTACATTTGCTTGTTTCTTGATTTGTTTTGTCATGGCAACCTACTAGGCTATCTCTTAATTAATAAGGAGACACATGGCATTCATTCCAGTTTTCCAAATGTGACAGACCAAAATGCTTTCTATTCCTATTCTTTGAGTTTATATGCCAGGTATGGAATGGCCATGTGTATCTCTTCAGGATTCATCCATGCATGAAACTCCTTGAATCAGCACAATATTGTACAACCTAGTTCTGTTTTGCTCATCAAGTGTCAGTCAGTGATTTATTGACAACCTAAATAAGTGGCCCATTCATGATTTGTGAGTGATAGCACACTCCCCTGCCTAGTTTCCACCTCATTTCAAGTGGGCTTTATAATATAAAAGTGATAGGTGTACAAATAACTCTATCTTTTGGGGTGCAGCTGTACTATCAGCCAGAGATTTTTATTTGATGTTTACCATTATTTCACAAAATGGGAATTCGTTTCATAAAGAAAATGAGTTCACACAGAGAAATTGCACTTTGGGTTTTCTTAAGAAATGGCGAGTGTTGTGACATTGAGTTGATGGGTTTATATTTTCTGATCCTGTGGAAAGAATAATATCAGTACATGAATCTAATAATGGAAGGGGGAAAGTGAGTCTTCAGAAACAGACCTAAAATAAGTTCAATTTACTGTTATTAGAAAATGGATCTCAAAAGAGTGCTCCTGAAAGGTGGTGATGTGGCAATGGGGTATACAGGTTTTTCTGTGAATGGACTCTTTGATTCCAGTTTATCAGAAGAGATGGAAGAAATATGATTTGTTTTATAATGCTTTGGTTATTGACTTCATAGGAGTTTGTTTGATGCTTCAGCTCTTATTCACTGCCACTAACTAGCATACAGAGGAAATATTGCTTATTCATTTGAATGATTTTTTTAAGAACGTGAACATTCCCTAATGGTTAAACTTAGTTATTTGGGTAGGTTTCTCCCCCTGGATGCCCACCTCACTTCTCCATTGGTCTGGGGAGCACATACTGCGTTGTGTCACCCTCTCTTAGGAAGCCCTATGGCCATCCTCTCCCAAGAGGCCATCCTTTGCATTGCATCCAGGTGTGTCTTGTTATAACCACAGCCCTTAACGCATCTGTTGTCTCCTCACCTGCTTTCCTCTGTTTAGACTGTGAGTACCTTGAGAACTAGGAGAGTGACCTATTTATCTTGGTTTCCCCAGCACCCTGGAGCAAAGAGCACAGCATGTTGTAGGCTCTTGTGGCAAATGTAATTCAAGGCAGCTTGGGACTGTCCTGCTCACTGTGGATGGAGGATAAAAACAGAGGTTTCTAAGTTCCCTGCCTGCCACAAAATTCTGGGTTGAAAAAATATGAAATGTTCCTTTCTGCACACAAAAAAGTCTTCCATTTCACTATCTCAGGACCGAGATAACCAGTCCTGCTTGGCAATCCTGTCCACTTATAAAAATCAATCCATCAACCAATTAGTAATTTTTATGAAAGGAGTCAATACAAAATAAACCTTGATTTATAATTTGATCATGGAAACATTTGACGAGTTCAATTAGGCAAACAAACAAAAAACTGAAAGAAAGACAAAACTGAAAGGAGAAAGAATGACCTATTTGAATTGTGTGAATGATTCTTCATGAGCCTCTGTTCCTGTGGGTATGGAGTGGGAGACTGATGAATTTACTGAAATCTCTACTGGCTTCTGTTTATGATTTTAGTGTTTAAAGATTTGGATATGTTTTTCATGCCTCATGGCCCCTAAGCACAAGCCAGATTTCTTTATCCGGTGGTCAAACAAAGAAGCCATGCCCTGGTTCACAGAAGGAGAAAGAAAGAGGTGACTGCATTGGACTCCATGCAAGACACTGTGCTAGAGGCTTTATGAACATTTTAATGGGTTTAATGGGCAATTTTGGTGATAGATGATTTTCACCTTATACACTGATTAGAAACTGAATGTGACTTTCTTGGAGATGCAAGATTTGTTCTGCAGATAGACTTCAGGGTTGGCAGGCTTAGTGAGCACGTCCTATATGTCAGTGGGGCTGAAGGGAGGGTCGGGGTGGGGTGAGGGGGGCCTGGTCAGCTCACCAACCCAAGCGCTAGTGCTGATGTATGATCTACAAAACACATCGAAGCCTAGGATTCTGACCTTGGTCTGGCTGCCAGCTGGGGCTGAGTAAAGTCTTTTCATGCCTGCCTTCCTTACCTCAGTTAATGGGGCGGGCGGGGGTAAGGAACTGTTAAGGAAAAGGAAGAACAACAGCAACCAGGCAATGGTTCCTTTCACTAAGGAGAATAGAGTGTGTTTACTGAATTTTAACCACAAAGCCCCAGCCAATAGTTTTAAAGCTGGGTTGTAATAACAGAATGGCCTCAGGGGAGAGGGAGAAGGAAGAGGATGCTTGGTTTTTATTGTCTGCTCTACATTGTGTGTTGTGTTTAATACTCGTGACAGTCTTAAGTGGAAGGGACAATTCTCTCCATTTTACTAACGATATACCTGAAGCTCATGGGCTGTGGAAGGCCACACAGTCAACAAAACGGAGTCTAGACCAGAACCCAGGCTTGTCTCTATTCAGAGTCTGTAGTTTTGTCGCTGCAGACTTGTAAAATTGACAAAGGTTGAAGGCTAGAGGGTGACTCCTACATGCTACCCTAGATGTAATCGGGACATCAGGTTTAGGGGTTGTGTGTCAGGAGAATGGGCAGATTGTGAGTCTTTGGGTCCCCTGAGCCTTGGAGGAAAAAAACCTTCCATTGGGATTCAGAGCTGTTCAGTTGGAGGTGCAGTGTTCAATAGGGGTTTCCAGTGCCTTCTTTCCTTCTCGTGGATAGTTGTAACTGCCCCCACCCCCCCACACAGAGGAGTACTCGAGCCCGTGTGCACACCTGTACATACACACTCACATACGAGGCACTGTTATCTCCCATATAAGGGTTCCTGTCCTCATCCCATTCCACCCACAACTATGTGTGCCTCTCTGTGGCTGAACTTTGCCTTGTATTAGGGCACTGACATAGAGGAACTCTTCACCCAGGCCCCAGAGAGTGTGCCTCCTTCATCTTTAAGCCCCTGTGTTCCTAGCACAAAGGTGATGAAGCTGCCTGATGGTCTGGGGTGATTTTTGACAAGTAACATATGCGACCGCTTGATACCCTTATGCCACCATCAGTCCCATGGGGTGGATGCATATCAAATGAAGCTGGACAACTTTTTAAAATCACAATGAGAACATTCCTAGCAGAGTCAGAAACTTCTGGGAGTTGCTTGCAGGCCCTTAGACAATAGTCTCTTTTCTGGACTTATCCCAAAGTTAGTGACAGATGCAGTTAGAGGAACAGAATAAAATCTAAAATGATGCAAGCCCTTTTAATTTATAATTGATACCACCCTGCATTTCTTGGTAATCGTTGGAAAATATTGAGATTTGTAGTGCTTAATCAATCCATTCCTCTGGTGAGCCAACTGTCTAAGTCAGTATAGAATTCTGTCTTTTTGATTGCTGAACTAGTCTTTTTTTGTCTTGGTAGAGAGAATGATCTAAAAATTCCTTGTTTTGGGTGACTTGAACTGTCAATTAAATTTTAAAAGCCAATTATTTTTAAGCAGTAGAGCCTTACAAATACTAAAGTTGCAGACTGGAAGCCAACCAACCATCCAAAGTGTAAAGATTTCCTTTTTGGGGTAACATCACAGATTCTTTCCATTTTATTCCAATTCAAGTGCCCCACCCCCAGTCACAGACATAGACACAAGGGAAAGCTCACCAGTTGGCAAGGTTGAAGAGGTGTAAAGGATTCGGTGCATGAAGAAGCAAGACCCTCACCTCTTATGGGGACAAGAGCAGAGCATGCTTGTGCGAGGCAGTTTTGGCTGCACGGAAGGTTCTGGAAGTGCTCCAGGCTTGAGGTTTGACAAGTCTCACTGGCTGAGTTCAGATCCCACCCAGTTTAGTCACTTGCTAATATGTAAACATGGTCAATGACTTGATGTTTCTAAGACTTGGTTCTATTCTCTGTGAAATAGGATTATGGTAACCACACTCACTTCATAAGGATGCTGTGTTGTGAGGAGCAAATGAACCATCCATGTGAGTAGGGTGGCACAGTGCTGGGCTCTTATTTCAGTCTCGGGAGTTAACATTAATCCTTCTTTCCTGCCAAATAGTAATCTGAGGCCATTTGCCATTTTCAAAAGAAATGTTCTTTTTTTTTTTAAGTTAAGAAAAATGTACCTAGAAATCCAATTTCTAATTTAGTTTCCATACTTTATCAGAAAAACCCAGATACCTTAAAAGAGTTCCACGAAATACAGATTTCTGATCTAGAAAATTCCTCATCAGTAGTGATGAAGAGCTTTTGCAAACACCAGAGTTCCTTTATGCCAACAAAACCATTCCCCAGTCACAGATCATCTGACACAATTTCACTGTGGTTCTCAAATGGTTAGAGCTTGTTTAAAATGCATGTATCCAAGCCCCATCCCTAGAGAGGCTGATGGGGGCCTGGGAATCTACATGTAACAAGTACCAATCTAACTCTGAGGAGGCGGTTAGTAAACAGCACTTTGAGATATGCTGCCCTAGGTCTTTGGGTTCCTCTCATCCCTACAGCACCTGTCTCCCCAGGGCAGGTGCTCTTTGGTCTTTCTCCTGATGGAGGAAGATACACCACTCCACTAAAGACGAGCTGTCTCACCTTTTAAAGTCAACTTCCCAACCATGTATTGAGCATCTACTGTGTGCTAGGCATCATGATGGGCCTGGAGTTTATGAAGATGAATTCAGCATGGCATGTGCTGACATGGAGCTCACAGTCCGGCTGAAGACACCCTCAGAAGAGGGCTTCCATGTATAATGAAGGTGCTCACGAAGGATCGTGAGATCAGTGCTGGCCCAGACCACCCTGGCCCCTCAAGGCCTGCCCACAGGTCCCAGTTTCTGGTCTGTGGGCTCACCTAGTGTGAAGACTCCCTTGAGCATCAAGGAATGTTCCAAGCATGACTCATTCGGGGAGTTATTGGTATATAGGGCAGGATAATTATTCATTGTGTGGGACTGCCCAACACATCAGAGGATATTGAGCATCTGTATCCTCCCAAAACTGAATGACAACTGTGCCCCAACCCTGTCATTGTGACAATCTGGGAAGGAAGCACTGCCATGGTGGGATGATACTGCCCCAGGTTGAGGGCCTCCCTCCAATTTAGCTCTTTCTCTGTCTATAGCTCTGTCCCTCCTGAAATGACCACCTCTCTCCAGGGATGTGCTTTCTTGGGACTGAATTTGACAGTGAGCAAAGTTTATATGTTTTAAAATGTAAATAAGTTAACATGGTATCAACCAAGGGGAAAGAAGTGTCATTTTATAACAGAGAAAACAGTTGGGATGAAGAAGGTCCTTAATCACCTGTAATTTTTTTTCTATAAAGAAAAGGTGTTCTATTTTTTCCACTGATGTGCAGATGAGAGTCTTAGGGTTGCCTTCGGGAGTAAATATGATTTATAATCACATAAATCATAATCAGCATTTTTCAGGATGTAAAGTTGTACAGAGTCTGAGGCTGACCCTTAGTGGTGTGAGGAGTGGGGCCAGGTTAGGGGTGGGGTCTTCGAGAAAAGAGAGGCCAGCCTGAGGCCCTGACTTGCAGAGTGTCTTAGTTCTGCCTGAGATCACCACACGTGGAAATCAAGCTGAGGTGACAGCTTTTGTATTGAGCGCTGAGAAGGACCTCTTAAATCCTCACAACAACCAAAGCTTTCGCATCTTGCAGTTGGGGAAACTGAGGCTTAGCAGCCAATGTCAGACAGCCAGGAAGAGTGGAGCTGGGATTCACTCAGGCTATTCAAATCCAGAGCCAGGACTCTGGACCACCGTACCGTCCGCCTTCTCACCCATCCTTTGCTAGATTTGCCTCTTTTATTACTCATTATAGATTCAGTCTGATTCCCCCCCAATCTCAAATTCTTCAAAATGAGCAGCTCTTCTCATAGAAACCCTTTGTTCGTATGCCAGGAGGGGGTCTCCACTTCGTTGCTGTTGTTGTTTCTTTTTCATCTTTTTTTATTTGTGAGACCTGAGACCCCAGAAATCCTAGAGGAGACTACAGGCAGTAAATCCTCCAACATCGGAGGGGCCCCACTTAGATAGCTCAGCTGTCGCAATGCCACGGTGCCGGCCGCTCTCACTGCTCAGATTTGGGCCTCGTGGAAGCTGGCGTTTAATTTCAACAGCCCGATAGATGAGAAGGGGCAGAGAGACACGTTGGCAGGGGAGGAGGGACAGGGGAGGGTGACATAAAAGGAAGGCTGGAGCTGGAGTGGAGAGACCTGAGTTTAAACCCGACTTTAAAATTGACCCACTGGATGACATCATGCATGCTCCGATTCCCATTTCCCATTCACTGTGAAAAAGGGATGGTGTTATCCACTCACCTAATGGGGCTCTTGTGATCATTCAGAGCAAGGAGACAGCAGAATCCGAAGAGAGATAAACACCGCCCTCCCCCCCGGGGGAAATCCTTAGGCATGGCGGTAGAACATTTGAGCATTTCTATTTATTTTTTCCTTTGTAAGAAATTAAACTTCACTATATTTAATATAAGGATTGCCCCTGATACCCACAGCATGCTGTGTGCTCTGGGCAAGTCCCGAAAGGAAAGAGGGAGTTTCAGAAGCAGAAGGGGTGAGCAGCTCTGTCTTCACTCAGCACATTGTGTTGTTTTGCAGTTCATCTCTGCAGGTGACAGGGGCTCACAGAATCCATTACCCATTTTAAACTGCACCAAACTGAAGATCTGACTTACAAAAGGTTTTTGCACGGACACTATGAATTAAAAGCTAATACTAATAGTATCCACATAGACCAAAAGATGGCAAACTAACACTTCTCCTGGAAGGAATTTTTTTTCTTTTTTTGTCAGCTTCATCTAGACGTTAAAAACAAAGACAGGCTAGTCATATCTGATAAGAAGTTGGCCCCAAGCAGTTAAAAATTATCAAGAAGACTTTTTGAAGATTACTCTCATGAACAGTTCTCTTACTTGCTCATTGATTTAACAGATTGCTTATTTCATCTACAAATTATCCATTTTAAATGCCCAGTTTGCGCATATTCTATAAGGTACACATTGGTTAAGTGGTACCTATATATTATGTCTATTATTTATATACATGCACATGGTATGTACTGAAAATATTTTATAGATAAAGGTGTGTGAAAAAATACCGAAGGCCGCTCTGTGTAATAGATGTGCAGAGCCTGGCATAAGTGTTCATTTCCATCCTCTGTCCCCCTGGACTGGAGTCTGTGGTACTGAAGTAGGCCTTGCTGATGGAAAGAGAGGTCGGTGTGATTTCTGGAAGAGGGTGCATCTAAAGCTAACAGCTGTGCTCTCCTGGGCCTCGCCCCGTCCCAGCTGCTCACACTGAGCCAGGACGTGGCCAGCTGGCTACCTACTCGTGGTCCTTTTCTGTCACCACTGGGCATTTGTCACAACCCTGGCATTTAACCCCCAGACACAGCCGTGAAGACAAGCTAAGATTCAGATCCGTAGTTCTTGTCCCCACCAGCCACACTCAGTTTTCTGGTTGGTCAGACACAAAAACTACAGTTTTTCAGATTTGGGGGTCTACTCCTCAAACTAGCTCCAGACCATTCATGTCTTGGTAAATCTGAACTTGGGACGCAGTTGCCCTTCCCAGTGATAAGGCAGATTGCCGTAGCTCACATCTGCTGAGTGGGGAGTATGCCTAGCCTTCCGCTAAGCACGCTTCCTGAATGATTCAGTTTTCACAACAATCACATGATGCAGGTCTGCTACTGGCTCCATTTTAGGCATTAGCAACCTGAGCCTTAGAGAGGTTTAGTAATTTTACTAAAGGAAAGTAAAGGTATGAGCGAGGGTCTTAGTGTCTCATTGGCCTGAGAGTCATTTTCTGTTTGCAAAGCCCGTTTTGTTAGGAACAGATGGGATGTACCATCCTACCTCTTCAAATAGAAATGCCCTACATGCAATGTGGTATCCTGGATTGGATTCTGAAATGGAGAGGAAGGACATTAGTCTAAAAAAATGGTAAAATCCCAAGAGTCTGTAGTTAATAGCTCTGTATTCATGTGAACTTAGTTTTGACAGCTGCACCATGTCCATGCAAGATGCTGACGTTAGGGAAAGCTGGGTAGGTCAAGCTTATCGGTTGACCTCTACCATCTCTGCAACATTTTTATAAATCTAAAATTATCTTAAAACTGAAAGTGTATTTAGAAATGGAAACGCCGAGTTCCCGTGTGTACCTGTGTGGACACGCATGCTTGCGTGTGGGCACGTAGAGGGTTGTGTGCGTTCGAACCCCCTCTGCACATTACTGCCCACCTGCTGCAATCCCCACGTGCCGTGTGATTCCAGCAGTAGGGCACGCCCGTCCACCTGGGAATTATGAGGGCACCAGCCAGAGGGAAGCCTGCAAAACTCACACATGACATGCCCTGTCGTTGTCATGTCACATATATGTGACATCACCTTTGCTATAGAAACCCTGCATCGTGGGTGGTAGTCTCGTGCCCTGGGTGGAAATGTCGGGAGGGGGCGTGTATATGCTGGTAGGAGGGCATCGTGGAGTCAGTCATGAAGATGGACTCAGGGAGGGCTCAGAATGACCAGTTTATGTCTTAAATGCTCGTCTCACATAGGGCCATTTGCAGCGACCTTTTTTTTTCTTTTTGGCAAGTACATTGGAGGATTCCTCTGCTTGATCTTCTCATCCAGCTCCCAAAAGGAAACCGAGGGTCCCTGGCAGTTCTGATCTAAAAGGCGAGCCGAGGAGCTGCTGGCCACAGAGTTTTGCTTTGTTTCTTAACATGTGCCGTGGTGATGCTGAGAGCCTCTTTTTTTTTTTTTATGGTTATTTCATTTTTTTTATTCTTTTTTTTTTTTTAAAGATTTTATTTATTCATTTGAGAGAGAATGAGATAGAGAGAACATGAGATGGGGGAGGGACAGAGGGAGAAGCAGACTCCCTGCCGAGCAGGGAGCCTGATGCGGGACTCGATCCCGGGACTCCGGGATCATGACCTGAGCCGAAGGCAGTCGCTTAACCAACTGAGCCACCCAGGCGCCCTCATTTTTTTTTTTATTCTTATGTTAATCCCCATACATTACATCATTAGTTTTAGATGAAGTGTTCCATGATTCATTGTTTGTGCATAACACCCAGTGCTCCATGCAGAATGTGCCCTCCTCAATACCCACCACCAGGCTAACCCATCCTCCCACCCTCCTCCCCTCTAGAACCCTGTTAGTTTTTCAGAGTCCATCGTCGCTGAGAGCCTATCTTGATTGTCATTCAGCTGATGGCTGTCTCCTGGGCCGCCCTGGAAAGCTGGAAGGAAGACAGTTCCCAGTTTAGGCGAAAGCAATTGCTTCCCCAGATGGCTAGGAGGCAACCATAAAAAGTGCCTTGACTTGCTAAAAATTGCTCGATTAACTAGATTCAGGGATTTTCAGGGTTTCTGGGTTAGACTGTGTTCATTTCGTACTGCTGTTCAGTGTAATTGCTCGAGGCCCCCGGTGAGCAGAACAAATGGGTGTTCGGGCTTTCCTGGGTGACTCTTAGCACGCAGCCCTGGGGAGAGGAAGGAAAGAAAACCCACTCATCTGAATTCGTTCCATGATGAGGCAGAAATCCTGTAGGCTCAGCGTCCTCACTGGAGACCCAACTTGCCGGGTGTGTGTCTGTTTGCTCGCTCGCTCATCAATTAATCGTCTACTGTGCGCCAGACACCATTCTGGGCATTGAGAATATTGTGCGGGACAATCAGAAGGTTCCAGGTGCCTGGGATTCTCAGTGAGAATCGCCTCGCTTCATCCTTGTTCGCTCCCTCCTTTCCTCTGGCCGTCAGGAGTACACCAATTCAAGACTTGTGAGATGGGATGTTTTTCCTTTCCCCATGACTTATCTACGTGTGTGCCCCACCACCCCCAGCAGCACGATCGCTTCAGGGCACTCCCACGGCTTGTTGCTCCGACTGCTGACCCTCCGAGCTCCCTGAGTCCATAAGAGCGCTAAGGGGCGGGAGGCCGTTCTTGACGTGGGGTCGCCGGGGTCTGCAAGCTCCAGCCTGCGGGCCAGATGGAGTACAGCCACGGCCGTCTGTTTATGTCCTGTCTGTAGCTGGACGAGGGCAGGGCCGGATAGTTGTGGCACAGACCGCGAAGCCAAAGATATTTACGATGTGGCTTTTTACAGAGCGAGTTTGCCAAGCCCTGCCCTGGAAGATAGAGGTTATAGGATCCAGGACACAACATGGACTCCTTATAAAGCGAGGGAGACTGAGATAGGAGAGAGACAGAAAGATCACTCAGAGAGTTCACAGTCTTTTATTTCCCAACAAATGCAATACTCCATATTAGGTGTTACCTATGGCACTTCTAGCCCCCTGCTTGGAGGCAGGAATCTTCCAAAGATCAAATGCATGGGCCCGAAGCCCCGGGACCCTAGGCTGGTGTTAGTTAATAACTCTTTAGGGAGGTAGACATCTCAAACTGAGCTAAACATAAGGCATCCAGCTCGGGATTTGCAGATAGATACCTGCTCTATCGAGAAATACTATGTGCTGTCACAATATAATCTTGTTTGTTTTTTGGATAGCCTTTTCTTTTTCTTTTTTCTTTTTTTTATAAGTTAGTTGGCATTCACATGTCAAAAAGGCATGTAATAATATGGGTGCCATTTACCAAGTCTGTGATTTCCCCTTCTTGTCTTATCGTTATCCTTTTCATTCGATGAGACCTTTATCAAATATTACCCTGGGATCTTCAGTCATCCCCCTGACCAGAAGTGTACCTGAACTAAATGCTAAGTTCCTGGAAAGTGCCAGAACAAAGGAGAAGTGCTCATTCTGTGTCAGGTACCCCCTGGCAGGATGAGCCAGGTCGGAGAGACCCAAGGGTCTCATGGGCCCTCAGTAGTATGGATTCCCTCTCCCGTGCTCAGGTTGTCATCAGCCCCCAGAGGAGACCGAAGAGGGAATTCTGGGAGACTTTGGTCTGTGGGATAGACTGCTTGCAACTCAAAGCTGGCGGAGAACCTACTCAGCTCACCTTTATTGCTTTTTCTCAGTACTCGCCAGGCGTTATGGGTGGAAGCTGCATAGAAGGAATCCGTTCTCAGGGATGCTCTTTTTCCTAACCATGGTCTTCCCTAATTTTGAAATGTAGTGTAGTATCCAGGCATTTAGGTAAATCTTCAAAGCACAAAACTTGTTTACTTTTGATGGAAACCAGATTCAGTTTGACCTGCATTTGAGGTGTTTTCTGTGGTTCTATATTCAACACCCCCTTGACCTCATCTGACTTGTTTTGCCACCCATGTTCTGGGGTAGAAAATTGTAATCTAAACCAAATCTAGGAGCCTCACAGGAGGGGATGAGAACTCAGACAGCAGCTGGTGGGGATGATAAATACTACAAAGAGAAGCAGTCTTGACTCTTGAGAGACATGGGCTCAGTACACACTCTACAGTCCTTACGTCAAAAACCCCATCGACCTTGGGCTGAAACACAGATTTTGAAGAGCAAAGAAAGTAAGGACTTAACGGCAAAAATAGGCAGGTGACTGACTCTGTGCTGAGTCCTCCACAAAATTTAACCAAATAGCTTATTTTGGATTGATGAAGAGGAAGCTCAAACCAGCCCAAACAGAAGGAACTGCTTCTCAGCCTGAACCATGGGATTGTCCCAGGCCCTGTGGTGACTTTCCACCTTTGCTCACATTAAAAGTACCTGGGAGCATTCATAGCCTGCAGCGCCCGAACCAATGAGACCAAAGTCTTAGGAGGTGGGGCCTGGGCTTGGTACTTTGTAATGTTCTTCAGGTAATCTTAATGGTCATCTAGGGTTGCACACTGTGGGGAGAATTAAGGTCAAGGTGTGGAGGCGTCCAGCTGGCTTCTGCATGTTCAGAACTGGATGAGACTGGAAGCCAGAGGTTAGAAAGAAGGAGGTCAGGGCACCACTTACGTGATATTTATAGCCCGAGATCTTGAGTCTTGCACCAGACTATAGCCATAACTCTGGAGGGTTCCCTGGGGAGAGATATACATGGGCGGTAATGGCAAAGGAAAGCAACGTCTCGTTTTATTCTGTGGCAGACTTAGCACAGGTCCCCGCCCACTTGCCTGGCACCCATGCCCTGGCTGATCTCTGGTTAAAGCCAATGCTGCTGGAGTGGGACGTGACCAGGAAAGAGAGACAAGAGGAGGTTCAGGAGAGAGGCAGACAATGCATCACGGATGGGCTTCTTTGATTTTATCCCAACTGAAAAGGGAAGTCATTGGATGGTTTATAAGATTCATCTTATTTAACTAATCACTTGCTCTTTGATTTATTTTTTTTTTTTTGGTGTTGCATATATATCTCTAGGTTGAACATCCTTTACAAAAATCTTTGAGCATGTCAAAGACAATTTCCTCTGCATAAATCCTTTATGATGAAGTCAATCAATAACCTTTGAAATGGCCTTCCAGAAAGACGATTCTTATTTGTAATTCCGACCGAGATTAAAGAGAGGGTCTTTTTTCTTCACACCCTCTCCAACACAGAACACATGATATTTTAAAATACACTGAGGGTGTGTAGGAAGCAAGAGAGTACATTTCATAGGTGGAACATGGCATCCCAGTGCTTAATTTGCATTTCTTTGGTTACTGATAATGTTGAACATTTCCCCTATATTTTGTTCTTTTTCGTGTATTTCAGTGTTCATGGCTTTATTACAAATAATATAGTTTTGTAAGAACCTTTATTTATTAAAGGTCTTAGCCCTTTGATGTAAATATTGCAAATATTCGGTCCCAGATGGACACTTGCCTTTGAGTTGTATATTTCGTTGGCACTATAAAAACCACATTTTTAAGTTTTATGTAATGAAGTTATATAATGAATGTTCATACTTTGTGGTTTCTTTCTCTGCTTTATGTTTTTAAGGTCCTTTCCCCTCCTAAAATCAGATAATCACTGTATTTTCTCATGTTTTCATTTTTTACATTGCCTAAGTCCATCTAGAATTTATTTTGGTAAATGGAAAATTTTGTACAACAGCAGAAGAAATAAACCCTCTTTCATTATAGACAAGGGCACACCTTGGCTATATGATAATTCTGACATCAACAGTGCAAAGAAGAGGGGGACCAATTTGATTCCTCCTAGAAAACTAATGGAGCCATGATAGACTCCTGTTCAGAACGGAGAAAAGCATCACTTTTTTAAACCTGAAAAGTGTCCTTTTAAGCCTGAAAACACAGAATAATAGTCTGTAATAAAGACAGATTACGCAAGTATGGTTTAAGAGCAGCTTGCAGTTGATTAACAAAGTGGTAGATATTTTCTTTCATTTAAACTCCCCCTGGGTCACTAAGGATTTGGCTAATAAAGGGGGAAACTGTCAAAACCCTTTATATTAGTTGCTTGAGTCTTATTTTCAACTTGGAATTATATCATTTAAGACACAGAGAAAATGGTTTGGGGAGGGCAGTTTGGCCCTATTAAAGTGTTAAAGAGTCAAATCCTTTGACTTAGCAGTCCTTCTGCTAGAAACTTACCCTATAGATTTACCCCACAAAAATACATTTAAGATGTATGCAGAAAAAGATTCATTAGAGCCCTGTTTATAACAGCAAATAAAATACTGGGAACCACCTAAACAATCCATCAGCAGCTGACCAGTAAAATAAAGTAAATCTAAGCAGCAATTACAAAGAATGAGGGGGGACCCCATGTGCTGAGTTAGAAAAATCCCTAAGAAAAAAGGAAGGTGGAGAGCAGGAAGCATGTGTAATAATTCCTTTTATATAAAGTATAAAAGATCTCTATGGATAATAGGTTGGTATACTTGTGGATTTTTTTTTCCCCCTAGTAGGATACATAAAAAACCTAAATTAATGGGGGTGGGGTATAGGGAGACACAGCTATTCATTTTATTTCTTGGTGTATTGTTCGAGTTTTCTCACCATACATATTTATTAGCTTGATTTATATTATGTTTTTATTTTTTTAAAGATTTTATTTATTTGAGAGAGAGAGACAGAGATAACGACAGAGATAGTGAGAGAGAGCACGAGCAGAGAGGAGAGGAAGACTCCCCTCTGAGCTGGGAACCTGATGTGGGACTTGATGAAGGCAGCTGAAGGCAGATGCTTAACTGACTGAGCCACCCAGGCACCCCCAGAACACTTTCAAGTAGGATGAGAACAGTCAAAACTGAGCATGAGTGAGTAAACATGTCCAAGGTCATGGGCTAGGCAGTGGCCAAACAGGGGCTGAAGCCCAGACCATCTGATTCCTGAACACGTTGTTGTGAACAGAGATGTGTTCTGACCACTAACATTTGCTTATCTCTGAGAGAGCTCCACACAAGACACTTGGAACTCACGACCTCCCCACCTTCATGCGCATGTGCCAAAACCTTCCAGAACAAATGAGATGTGGAGGATGCAAAACATTCTGATGTCAAATCTTTCCACCACCACCCAACCCCCCAAACAGAAGACCTTTTACAAAATCTGTGAGCATTTCCCAATTCCAAACAGAAATAGGTTGAGCCTGGATTGGAACCTTCAGCAATTCCTGGTGAACCACTATATTCATTTACTTCAATCCCTGCAGGAGACACTTCCAGGGGATTGAACGATTTCATAAGGAGAGCAGATGCAAAATGAGTCTCTCCCATTTGAACCTTTCATCTGAGAAGGACGGTTGCAAAATGAGGCAGCAGCTGGGAAAGCTCTCAATTTACCATGTCAGGCTCATGAGTAGAGATACTCTCTAAATCTGGGGCATCTAGGTATTAGAATGTATCTCTAAAATTAGATGACAGGAAGAGTAAGGGGCAGAGGAATCCACTAAACTGACAGTTCTAGCTTGGGAAGAAGTGCAAGACCTGCAGAAAATATCCCTCGGCCGGAAGCAGGAGTGGACACTGCGTGGACCTCATGGGAAGCATTTCTCCCACTGGCTGCTTGCAGGTCTTAAAGCATCAGCCCATGGACCAGTAGCGGGGCTGGGATGCACCTGAACAGAGCTGTGGTTGTTGGAAATACAAGACAAAATAGTGTGCACAAAAATAGAACGTGAACACGATGTGGGGCATTCTCAAAACAAAGGAACGCCAACTCTGAGAAATGAGCATCATTCCAAACAGAGATGTACACACCTTTCCTGACTCTTGCCAATCACGTTTTTGTTTGTTTCTTGCTTTAGATGTCAATACCTGGTGACCATCTACCTGCATCTATATCTATATCTACATCTATCTATATCTATGAGAAAAGTACAAAGAAGGAAATATAAATAGCCCAGATAAATAGAGCATTTAAAAACATAATAGGGGGCGCTGGGTAGCTCAGTAGGTTAAGGGTCTGCCTTCAGCTCAGGTCATGATCCCAGGGTCCTGGAATGGAGCCCAATGGTGGGCTCCCTGCTCAGTGGGGAGTCTCCCTCTTCCTCTCCCTTTGTCCCTCCACCCCCGCTTGTGCTCTCTCTCAAGTAAATAAAATCTTTTTTAAAAAAGAAAGTGTTCTATGATTCGTTGTTTGCGTATAACACCCGGTGCTCCATGAAGTATGTGCCCTCTTTAATACCCATCACCAGGCTAACCCATCACCCCACTCCCTCCCCTCTACAACACTACATCAAGAACTAATGATGTAATGTATGGTGATTAACATAACATAATAATAAAAAAAAAGGAAGTGTTCTGAGGATTAAATGAAAAACTGGAGGGATCCTGGCACATAGCAAGTAGTCAACAAACTTAATTACCATTATTATTATTGTTTTTGTTGTTGTTATTTTTACCACCAACAACATCCTATTCTTAGGTTCAACCAGTACATATCTGATTTTTGGTTCCATGAGTAGATTGCAGTTGCTTAGGCAAAATCCGAAGCCCAAAACTTCATACCAGGTGCAAAGGAAGAACCTGTACCTGCTGGGTTCTGCACTCTGTCAGGAGATGTGCTTGGTTCCATTTTTTATTGTATTTCACATAGCACCTTAAGACATTTATATTTCCATATTTCATACTGGGTTCAAATTCTATTTAACACTAGCCATTTGGCCTCATCTCTGTATCTCCCTGTACCTCAGTTTTCTCCTCTGTAAAATGTGGGTAATTACTGTAACTAACCCACTGGATCGTTGTGAAGGTTAAAAGTGTTAATATTTGCCAATCAGAATGGTGCCAGGCGCACAGTAAGCACTATGTAAATGTTTGCTAGTGTGACTTTATAGATGAGGAAGGGCTTGTGACCGTCTAGAATGAAGCCATTGTTCTACTTAGTATCCTGGATTCCTAGAGCTGGAAGCTTACAGTGAAGCTGTTCCAACCTGCTCAGTTCACATGTGGGGAATCGAAAGCCCAGAAACAATAGACTCATCCAAGGCATCCAGGGGTTAGGGGTCGAACCTGTACCCAAAGCTGGGTCTCCTGACTCCTAGTTTGGTGCTCATGTGGCTTCATGGTAGGAGTAACGCAGTACTTTGAGAGTGATGATATGGAGATTATGTTCTGTGGGTGAATTTAGTTATGTTATTTCTGGCATTTGGGACTTTCTCAGAGTTCTCTACCATTCCATCTGTATAGAAACTGCCTGATTTTTTTCTTCACAGTGGACTTATCTATATGATACCATAAAACAGATCTTACTTTCTCATGAGAGCCATGTCAGACCACTCTCCTTTTTGGTTTCCAGAAAAGGATGCTAAAGGGAAGCACGCCTAGCAAAGAACTGGATGTTATGACCATTAAAGCAAAAATATAGCTATATGGCTGAATAATTATTTAAGGGGTAACACTGAGGACATATCTTAAAAATAGACTTAAGATATAATCCATATGGACTATAAAGTACCTACAAAAGACTTTAAACTAAAACTTTCCTGTGTTGTGCATCGGACTTGTCACTAATAGGCTAGCTATATTAACTGTTCAATTTTGCATCTAAACTCTGTATAATGTTTGTTAAGATTTTAGGTGTTAAAGTATCCTTTCAAAAACCCTTAGGGAAGTTTGAACTAATCAGTGGCTCTTTCCTATTTAAAATTCTTTCTTTTGACTTTATAATTTCTGTTAAAAGCAAAACAAAGCAGGCAGTTCCCTCTGTTACCAATAGATGGCAAGTTCAAGGCCAAGTAATCAGTTGAATGAAAGATAATTACCTAAATGGGAATGCTAGTCCAAACTAAGCAATGGGAATGAATAGAGTTGTAGAATTCTCTACTTCATGTGGCGATGGTTGTAGGTTGAATGGGTGCACAGCTGGGCAAAGCAGTGTGATTATAGGAAATGTAGTTTACTTGTCCTTTTGACCAAGACTTATGAACTGATTCCAGATTCTGCTCTTTAGTTTTGTGGGATCAGAAAATCACATAACAACTTGTCTTTCAATACACTCATCAACCTAAGTCCAAGCATCATGTTATTCATTTTATGGTGGATGGACATTGCAGGGGGCTTAACAAGCATTATCTCTCCATTTAGCTAACTACTTGGGGAAGCAAGGATATAATCAGAATCATGATTGGTGACCTTCCAAGTCAGAGCCAGGAGAGAGAGGTTTGATATCTGGTGGCATTGAGATCAGATAACTGATCTCTGGTAGGGGTACGTCCGCTGAGCAAACTCAACATTCAAGTTATCTGGACAGGCAGTTGGACAGAGCTGGGCGGGCACCTCCTCGATTGTTTTATCCTTGATCACTCAGGTTCTCAGTTTTCAGACCGACCATCCTGCTTCTCTTTCCTCAGATACATAAATAACACTGGTTCTACAGAGGCATTAAACAGGTAATTACAATTCAACCATGCCTGAGATGACATTCTGATTCCTTAATAGAAAAAGCTCACAGGGGCCCCATTTGCAAGTTGATTTTCCATAATTTAATTCTCACCATTACCTTACTATTTAGCGTAGCTTATATAAAAGCTTTATATAAAAACTTATATAAAATGGTGATTCCATTTCAGCTAGAAGGCACATTCAGAGAAGCACAGACTGAGGAAAAGTCCAGTATTCTTACCGGAATCTTTGGGAGTACATCGAAGAGGATTCATTTGATAAGCCACAATAAAATACCACAAGATTCTCTCCTCCTGATCTTCTGGTCTTAATAATTCAGTTCCTTTTCTTTTTAAATGAGTGAACTTCAAACTGTCCCCAAGCCATCTCAGTTCTTTTTTCTTCATTCTTGCCTTCCTTTTCTCTGTCTGATTTCCCCCCTATCAGCTATATGCCCTGTTCCCTTTCCAAGTGCAAACTATTTAAAACAGTTTGGGTCTGTGGTTCACTCTGCCCCTTTCTCTGAATCTGCACTGCAAAGCCTAGGAACCAGCTGGCCCAGAGTCACTGAAAAGCCTGTGTGAGCTCAGGGAAGGGACACACAATTCCCTTTGGCTCACAATGGGCGGCCATCAAAGCAACTTTCTCTTTATCTAGCAATAGCCGGAGGAAATACTGCAACATTTAAGTTTTAACATATTTTCTTTTTTTCCCCCTCTCATCTAAATTCTGGCATCTCTTGAAGGCAATAGTGCTCTGAATATGTAGGTCTTCTGGTTCCTTCCCACAGATGCATGCTGGGGCTCTAAGTATCTGCTCAAGTCAATGTGGGCCTCAACAGAGGAAAGGGAACTACCTTTCTCTGCTCCTTACTGCCCTCCCTGCTCAGCCTCTTCCCCTCTCTCACTGTTTCTCAGTGACTCATCTGGGACGCCTCCCCAGCCACCACCTTGCCTGGGTTGCAGCCCGGGCAGAGGAGGAAAGAGGGAGTCTGCCTCCTGCTGCACAAGGGTGAACATAGGCTTCCTAGGGACTTGCCCTTGTACTGACTAACCACCTTTGCCCAGAGTGTGCTCCATTCCAGTGGTGGTCCTTACTATGCTAAGAGCCTGCAGTTTCATAATGTTGCAATACTTCCAGAAAATATTTGCCAGGAAAATATATAATTTACAGAAAGACAATGAAAGTGACTTGCTAGGCCTCCCAGATAGTAGAGGGATCTGGAAACCTTCCTAATGGATTGCGATCACTTCATTCCAGATGTCTCTTGAGTCACATTCCCCCTGAATGGTTCGCTACTGTCAGCTCATTATGCTTTCCCTGGAATTTCCCCTTACCCCAGCTTTTCTCCCCAGAATGAGCTTTCCATGATTCCTTCCCAGAGTTAGCTTTTTCAACTCTGTTCTTTTATGCATGGCAATAATAGTCTATTCCATATGGGCTAATGTCTCCAACAGAAAGACACTTCTGGTTCTACTGACTGATCGCTAATGTGTTTTCAATGATATATTTTACTGCCATTGAAGTCATGAGTGCAAATTCATAACGCATTTGAGTGAAGGATTTATACAAATAGAACATGATCTCAGTTATATCTGATCTCAGTCAGATATAACTATTACATATCTTCATCATGCAGGGCTCTAGGCTTTGGAGATGCTGCAAGACTTTTTTTATTAATTTGAGAGAGGGAGAGGCGGGAAGGGGCAGGGGCAGAGGGAGAGAATCTCAAGCAGATTCCCTGCTGAGTGTGGAGCCCAACTCAAGGCTCAATCTCACCACCCATGAGATAATGACCTGAGCCGAAACCATGAGTTGGATGCTCAACCGACTGAACCACCCAAGTGCCCCTGCATCAGCCAAGATTTTTGTCCTTAAAGAGCATGTAGTTTGGTAAAGGGAGAAGATACGTGTAAGTGCTAAAGTGCTCAAGGTGCTAATGCAGAAAGACCCACAGCCTATAAAGGGAGCAGAGAAAGAGGGATGATGAATTCTATTTGGAGGGAGCAGAAAAGGCATCTGTACTTGTCACTATTCTTTGAGTTGTAAGTGATAGAAGCACCACTCAAACTAGCTTAAGCAAAAGGGAGGTGTCTTAGTGTATAGAATTTAGGAAGGCCAGGGGTGGTTCTGGCTTCATGCATAACTAGACCTGGGACCCATTAGTGTCATCAAGATCCTTCTTTCTCTGTCTTTCAGCTCTTCTTCTCTCTGCATGTTCGACATTCTCCAACATGGATACATTTCTTCCATGTGGCTTGGGAAGATTGCCACTCCGATGTGCACTGTCCCAGCTTAACCTCAGTGGAAAGGGAGCTTTTCTCTCCCAGTATTCATGTGTCTATCCCTAGAAATATTTCTTATTGGTCCTGCGGGGGTCGTTTAGCCAGCCCTTGGCCCAACTGCTATTGCACTGAGATAAGGTGGAATGATTAGTCCAGCCTGCGTCACATGCAAATCCTTGTGGCAGAGATGAGCCTGGCTACATGTGATTAACTTATGACTGTCATACCCACCAGTTCCATTTACAATGAGGGTATGTGAATTCTCTGAAGGAAAGAAGACTGGGCAGATGGTTACTCTAGTTTCATTGATATTTAAACTGTATTGTCAAAGAGGAATACTTTTTTTAAAAAAAAGATTTTATTTATTTATTTATTTATTTATTTATTTATTTATTTATTTATTTATTTAAAGAGCTTGAGCAGGGGGAAGGGCAGAGAGGGAGAGAGAGAATCTCAAGCAGACTCTGTGCTGAGCATGGGCCCAATGTGGGACTCGAGCCCATGACCCTGAGATCATGACCCAAGCTGAAATCAAGATTCGGACACTTGACTGACTGAGCCACCCAGGTGCCCCAGTACTTTTTTTGTCAGATGAAGCAGTGAGGGAAAACTTACTATTTGCCATTGCAGGCAATGGGAGGCATTCTGGGATTTGAAGTAAGGGATGGAGATACACTTCCATTTTAGAGTATCACTCTAGCAGCCATGCAGAGGGACTTGCTCAGAGCCAGGACTCAGAAGCAGAGAGACTAGTGAGGACATCCCTGCAGTAATCCAGATGGAAATTGGGTGTAACAGGTAAGTGCTATGGATTGCTAAAGATACTAATGTGGAATATTCTACATGTGCAGGTGGGGAGATAAAGGAGGGAATATGAAGGTAGTAATAAAGGTTGTATTTGGGAAGCAGACGATGTAGAGAATGACAAGCAGAACCAACAGGAAGCGGTCTTTCGAGAAAGTGATGTGTCCAGGATAACTGCAGTTTCTGATTTGAGTAGTGCCATTTGCTGAGATGAAGAATAGAAAGATGTGAGGCTAGGGGAGGAGGGATGGCCAAGATGATGATTAGGCAAGCACTACATTTGAGGGAATGGGTATGAACTCTTGGCCATTGGATATGGGAATCTGGAGCTCAGAAGGGAGACCTAGGCTGAAAATCCAGATGGGGAAGTTATCAACATACCGTGTATGGTCGATGAGACTAAAGGGAATCATGTCGTCTAACTGTCTGGAGTGGGAAGAGAGTTAGTGGTTTTGCCTTCATCCAGGGAAGCAGAAGTCTGGGGAGCAGCAGGCTAACAGGTGAGGAGCACAGCTCAGATCTCAGCAGCCCAAGCAGGCGATCCCAGGAACCCAACAGTGTTGTACTGGAACTTGCTGGACATTGACTCATAATTGATTCTATACAGAGGCTGACTGCACGTCGTACCTCTTTTGTTGGGTTCGTAGTGACCTCAGGACCTAACCCCATCACTGTGGGAGCAGACTCAACTCACCAAAGATTCCTCTAGCAGCCGTTGATGAACAAAGGGTCCTTGGGACGGGGCCAAGCCTGAGTCTGCAGCAGACAGAACACAAATGTGAACATGCTGATGCTGGTGCCTGGTTGTGTATATTAACAACTGTTTGGTTTTGAGTTTTAACCTAATAAGGAGTTTCCTCAGAGAAAATATGAATACAGCACCAGTGGGGAACTACTGCTTTCCCACTGTTGCCCATTCCTGCACCAGCATGCTTTGGTCTGTGTGGCTGAAAGCCAAGACCCTGCCTTGCCTACCCGCCCTAGATCCTATTAGTCCAGGGTCTCGTCAGCTCTGGTTCTTGTATTTGTCCTTTTCTTTCCGTTCTGATCAGAACAGCTCTAAGCTACAGGGGGCTTGTTAGCTTATCCATCCCCACCACATTGCAACATCCTCCTAAGACACTTAATGATCTTTTCATCCAGAGGCCAGCAAATTCTGACTACAGGCTAAATCTGGCCTGCCACCTCTGTTTGTAAATAAAGGTTTATTAGAACACAGTCACACTCGGGGTGCCTGGGTGGCTCAGTCAATTAGGTGTCTGCCTTTGGGTCAGGTTATGGTCCCAGGGTCCTGGGATTGAGCCTTGTGTCGGGCTCCCTGCTTAGTGGGGAGACTGCTTCTCCCTCACCCCCTGCTTGTGCTGTCTGTCTCTCAAATTACTAAAATCTTTTAAAAAAAGAAGAGAACCATACTCATTCATTTATATATTATATATATATATATATATATAAAATACTCATATATATATAAAATACTCATACTCATTCATTTATATATTATATATATATATATATAAAAATATATATATATATATATTATATTTATATAAATAAATATATTTATATATTATCTAAGGCCATTTTGCAAAGCAGTGATAGCTTTGAGTAGTTGCAACAGAGATTGTATGTTCTACAAAACCTAAAACATTTACTGTCTGGACCTTTATAGAAAAAGCATTCCATCCCCTATTAATCCATCCTATACACCAGTGCCAGATTAATGTTCCCAAAATGCCATTTTACCATATCACTCTCTTGCTTAGAACCCTGCAATATGCCATTGCCTATAGAATAAAATCCAAACTTCTTGGCCTGGCATTCAAGGCCCTCAATGGTCTAGTCCTAGGCAATCTTTTGAACCATCGATCTCTATTCCAAAGAGCCAGCCCTACACTTCAGATAGATTTCCCTCCTCACTGTCCCTGGAATGTGCAGGGACATTTCTACCCTTGTTCACACATTCCCTTTTCCTGGAATGTGCGCCCCATTAATTTATATCTACCTAATTCCTACCCATTTTTAATGAACCAACTTAAAACCTGCATCTTTCTGATCATGTCTGTTCACAGTGACCACCAGTGAGTCTACTGCTTGGGGATGTAAAATTTCACTGTTTATACCATCGGGAATATTTTTTCTATTCAAGGCATAGTTCACTCATATCATGGTGGGCAACTCTGGAGTGAGGATTTTCTAGATGAACAAAGACCCAGAGGTGGGAAAGCCTAGGTTTGCAAATGACCAGACGTGTAATTAGAATACTGGCTTAGCGCATTCAGGTTCTATAACAAAATACCATAGACTGAATTTGTTTTCCACAGTTCTGGAGGTTGGGAAGCCCAAGATCAAGGCACTGGCAAATTCCGTGTCTGGTGGGGGCCTGCTTCCTGGTTCAGAGATAATTGTCTTTTCACTGTGTCCTCACCTGGTAGAAGGGGCAAAAGAGTTCTCTGGGGTTTCTCATATAAGGGCACACTAGTCCCATTCAGGAGGGATCCAATCTCATCACCTCATCACCTCCCAAAGGTCCCCACCTCCTAATTACTGTCACTTTGGCGATTAGGTTTTAACATACAGATTTAGGGGGAGGACATAAGCGTTCAGTCTATAACAAACACGTAGCACACAGTTTCACATGCGTGAAAGTATTGTGTCTCTGCATCATGTGTCCGTGACATACTACCTCTTGGATCTGGATTTAAATTTGGACCACTACATATCTGGATAGCCAGTGGGAGCAAACAATAAGGTCCCGTGAGCCTACTCTTGAGGGGCTAGAGTAGCTAGGATATAGACATGGTGGCTGGTTCTGGAAGTCCTTGCTTTGTCATGTGGCACTTCTGAGGCACTGGATGGGGGGGGCTCTTCTCATTAGGCCTCACTTTCCCATCCACTGTCATATATTATATGTTCTTACACATTCTCTGGGATTAGGCAGCGTCCATAATGCACCACTGATCGGAGTTCTTTGGTAAATGGTTAACTTCTTGGGCCTCACTTTGGCAGGGAGGTTATATCCCTGACTCGGATATCATGTCTCCCAGCGGCTTGAGATTATAAACTAATATTTCTTACAAGTCTGTGCATTGCACAGAGGAGCTTGGTTGTAACACAAATCATAGCTGTGTTGACTTGAATAGAAAACATAGCAACTCCTTCTGTTAGCACAGAGCCCAGCAGCCAGCCTTCCACAGTATCGTCTCCTCCAGAGTTTGGCTGTTCTATTGTCGGATGCCACTCTGTCTGTCTAGCAAGTTTCTCCCTGCATATGTGAGTCAAGGAAAATAATCCAGTGCCGTAAATGTCTCAGCAGACCTCCCCACTGTGCACTTTGGAAACAAAACGTGGAACAAGTAAGCTGTCATTAAAGGCAGGCCTTTCTGTTCTTAAATCAGTCACATTTATATGATGTCTCTTGTCTGCATTTGAGAAGTATGGGGAAGAAGAGCATTAAGTGTGCACTCCAGTGGAAAGGTTATGCTCTGAATACAGGGAAATTACCTCCCTTTAGAGCCGGCGTCTAGGCATTACCTAGAAGAAAACATGTGGCAATAAGTATAAGAACAAATAACGTTTATTGAGCATTTACTATGTGCCAGACCACTGTTCCAAATCCTTTACATTATCATCTCATTGAAACCACGCCCCAACCATATGGTTTAGGTACAAATTATGATCTCCTCTTTATGTGAGAGAAGGTGTGGACCCAGGGAGGTTAAAAGAACTTGCCAGAGGTCACACAGGTAGCAAATGGCAGAGCTGGGAGTTGGATCCAGGCAGACCAACTTCAGATTTCATATTTAACATAACCTCAGGGAGCCCCACCCACATGCAGTGCTCCCCCACCCCCACCCCGAGACTAGTTTCAGCAAAGACCACCCATCTAATTTGCATTGTTTGTGAAGTCGAAAGGGATGATTTGTCCTACGAAATTGGAACTTGTGTTGGATTACATGTGTATGTGATTTCGATGAGAGAAAGCTAACCCTAGAATCCCCACTGTTTCATTCTGTCATCTTTGCAGTTTATAACAACCTTTATCTTTTCGATGGAGACATTTTTATTCTTTGTCTCCAAATTAACGCTGCATAGAACATGACTCTGTGAGTGTGTGTGTGTGTGTGTGTGTGTGTGTGTGTGTGTGGAAACCGCCTTTTCTTCTGGATGAAATTGCTGCAGCCTGGCTGACGGAGGAGACTCTCCCACTCGCCGAGCCCACAGCAGGCATGTTAGGCAGAAAGCTCCTGGAGGCAGAGAGGCAGGTGACACTGTGTGTGTGCCCAGCGTCTCTGTGAGCGTCTCTACAGATGTGTGTTGCCACCACTGCTTCCAGCCTTAAAATTCCTGGAGCCAACACCCACCTACTCTTACAGCCTCTCTCTCTTTATTTTCAAGGAAAAAAGAAAGAGGCAGACTGAAATAGAAGGCAAGCGGCAGGAACTTGACGAGCAGATACTTCTGCTGCAGCATTCCAAGGTAAGTGGCTGATCCCGCGAACCTATTCCATTATTAGACATGCAGATCACACTCCAGAGAGCTGGGCAGAGCCTGCCCTGGCATGAAGGCATTGCCGCCGACTGCGCTAGCCCTTTCTCCTTTAGTCAGGAAACCATCTCTTGGCTTTTCTCGTGAATTTCTCCAATGCAGGGCATTGTTACAGCATTCCAGTTTCTGCAAGCATGAGGAGATTACAGTGTGCATGTGGACGGGTTTGGGGGCTGGTGTGTGCATGTGAAATGTGGTGGTTATATATAGAAATTGGATGGGAATTTCCACATGGTGGGCGAGGCAGTGTTCCGGGGCTGCATCCCCAGTGCATTAGGTGCTGAGCATGTGTCTGTTCAGAGCTTCCAAAGGACACATTGAACGTACTGTTCTTTTATAGATTAAAAATCTGAGTATTTTCTTTCTTGATATGGAGAAACGGGAGATAAAAGCACTGTGATCTGATAAAAGAGCAACCCTGTGTATTTCCCATGATTCATTCGTTTTGTTTCTACTTTCACAATTTTGGAAGTATTCTCTTAGAACGAGCATTTGGCCAAGAGATGGCATTGAAATGATTTGACTTGGTTGGGTCTCCGTTGCACAGAGAGAGAGAGATGTTTCATTATTTATTTTTCTTTAAAACATAAGGCACTTAAGCATCATAATTGATTACAGCCTACGAGAAAGCTCTGTCACTGTCACAAGGACTCCACGGGCTATAGCATGTTGCTTTCTGCAGGCTTGCAGCATATTGTGAACACATTCCAGTGACCAGCTGGGAGTTGCTGCATGCCTTCTAATGCTCTGGGCTTTTCTTTAGGAAAACCTTCTCCTGCTCAACTCAAGTTGCTGTGACAGTCATGTATAGATCTGCATTGCTCAGAGGGCTGGTGGGGAAGGTGGGGCTAACTTCAGGGTGATGCTAGGTATAGATAGTTTAGATTCTTTTAAACAAGATGAGTCTTTATGATTGTATTTCCCATTCTTCTCTAGAAGATAGGGTGGTGCTAAATGAATCCTTAAGATGAGAATTATCAGCAAGCTGGTTTCAAAGAGCAGCATGACCTAAATCCGCTTAGCATATTTATCAGTTTACTATCAACTTTAACCAGAGAAATGTGTTTAAAAGGAAGAACAATAGCATGATACTGAGAATATTGCCCATTTATTTTTGCTCTTGTAAATCCATTTATGGACCTTTCTTTGTAGGAGCTTACACTATATCCCATATGCTGTTACTCTCTCCTTACAACATTTCTGAGGAAGCATTGAGGGCTAAAGTTAGTATTTTCTTCTTACAGAGAGGGGGACTTAAAAACACTTAATAGAACCAAGTGAATTTTTCAAGGTCAATCTGGACAGAGGTGGGACTCTGGCTCAGAGTACAGTCAACTCACTCCTTATAAGAGACCAAAATGTACTAACACCTCAGTGAATTCTAGGTTTAAGGTGGATTTTTTTTATGAAGGAGACTGAAAAAATGAGAGGCTGTTTTGACTAGACAGCCCCTCTTCCCTTTAAGCTCAACATGGTTCTTTGCTTTTGCTTTCCTTGAATCAAAAGGCAATAAACATATGTCAGAAGATTAAGTTTCTTTTGTCCCAACTTCTTATCATTCTGGATGCCAGATAAGATACCAAGGACTCATTCATTGCTGATGTCCAGCACAGTATCCATCCATGTATCCATTCATCCATGTATCCATCCATCCATCCATCCATCCATCCATGTATCCATCTATCCATTCATCCATGTATCCATCCATCCATCCATGTATCCATCTATCCATCCATCCATCCAACCATCCATCCATCCATCCATCCATCCATCCATCCATCCATCCATCCATCCATCCATCCATGGATCCAGCCACCCAATCAACAGAAATAACAGTAAAGAGGACTTAGTATTGCATGTAGAAGCAGTGAGACTCCTTCAGAGACTTGGAAACAAGGGAATCAGATAGTTCTTTATGGTTATCCTGGTAAAATCCTCACATTGTTGATAAAATTGACTATCTAAGGGAACACCCAGCACTTTCACCTAAGTAATCTTCCTATAACCTGGAGAGAAAAGACTGGAAGTGATGGCAATTTAGTAAGTGGAGACCAATGGGTTGTAATTCTCTCTCTCTGGAAGGCCCATGTAGACAGAATGAGGGTGGATCAGTAACCTTGAACAATGAAAGCAAAACCAAAAACAACCTCAGAGATCCCAAAGGTGGTTTATCTGGACTTCCCTGGAGAAACTCCAGCTCTGCAGGTACCAAGTTTCTATGCTCTGGGGAGGTGGGGTCTGAGGTAAGCAAGGAGTGGATCAGGTGAAACTTTTCTCATGACTCTGCCTCTCTTTGTTCTGAGTCCATCATTCCCAAAATAACTGAGTTATTTTGGTGGTGCCTGACTGGGAGATATGATCACTTCAGGCACCAGAAAAGAATATGTTCTACTTTCAATCAGTTAGCTGTTGACTGAACTTGAATAGCGTGAGTCATCTTCCCTGTGATCATTCAGTTTTGAGCTTGGCAGCCTCACCTGTGGATGTTAGTAAATTCATTGAGGTGATAGTTCCTCTGTGAGCCTCTTGGTAGAGACTCAGCCAGCTTTGTCCTGGATGCATGGCAGCCTTGTCATCCCTTGTCCATCCTCGATAATATTCATATTTTTGAGTGCCTACTGTGGGCCTGGTACTTTAAATACGTCCCCTCAATAATGGCCACAAAATTCGTCACTGACTTAAATGGCCACTTTCCCTGTCTCACAGGTGAGGAAACAAACTCGTGAGGTCAAGTCATTTGCCCAAGAACATAGAGATGATAAGCGAGGGAACCCTGGTTGAATGCTAGGGCTTGTCTGCCTCCAAAACCAAGCCTTCTCTAGGACACTGTTTTCTTTAAATGAAATGTTCCATTTTGAATAATTTGTCTAGAGAGATGCCAATTACCATCATCATTGTCTCTTTACTGTAAGTTATACTTTAATGGACTCCAGAAAATTTAGACCATGTGGAGACATTATTGATTATTGGCAGTTCCTATAAGTAGAAAATATTAAGAACTATGCCAACAATATTTATTTAACTAATTTATAAAATCTAGGATGCTCCCTAAAATATATATGCTTAGTGCAAAGTTAAATGGAAAAACATTAGAATTAGATTTCATATTTATTAAGATATAATTCTCATTGTCAAATAGTCTATAGACACTTATTCTCATGCAATGAGGTATGAATTATTTAGATAGACTTACTGGTCTCTTGTCAAAGCAAATAAATAGAATGCAAGACAATAGTTTTGATGCTTATTTGATTAATATTCTTGGTAATTGTGATATTTAGGATTATGCAGTGAGCAATGCCACAAAACGGAATATTCTTACTTTATATATGGACAATTAATAAATTCTGCAATGCAATAAAAGACCCAAGTACTGAAAGAGCTTCTACACTCCAGCGATTAGGAAACCTCCAAGTACTTTGAAGTCCTCGCCAAATTAAACTCAGATTTCTTTTTACAAGATACTTAGCTATATTTAGTATTTAATATTTATGATGTAAGAATTTCCAAGAAGTGCTCACATATCGGATCAGTAAGCAATTTTAATAGCTGAATTATTTTTGCTGTTTATAAGAGAAAGGAATGCATGATCACTGCAAAAGCAAAATTTTAAAGTACAGGAAAATATAAAGAAAAAAAGCATATCAACTGTATACTGGTCACCCAGATATAACTCACACAGAGGTATATTCTTCTATGCTTTTTCTCTAGTATATTTTTATAGATTAAGCTTTGTGACCCTTGTTCATAGGCCTCATCAGCTGGTGATGAAAATGAAATGATATTAAACATTCAGGTCCAAAATACATTCACCTTTGCCTCTTTTCTTGATTTTGGCGTATGGGCTGTTTTAAATTCTCATAAAAGGGGTGCCTGGGTGGCTCAGTTGGTTAAGCATCTGCCTTCGGCTCAGGTCATGATCTTGGGGTCCTGGGATCAAGTCCTAGGATCCAGCCCCATGTCAGGCTCCCTGCTCAGTGGGGAGTCTACTTCTCCCTCTCCCTTCCCCACCCACCCCGCCGCTTGCGCTCTGTCTTTCAAATAAATAAATTAATTAATAAAATCTCATACAAAACTTTGTAATTTTTGTGACATCACATCTAACATTCTTTTGCTTTATGATTTCTGACTTTGATATGGTTCTTGCAAAGAACATCTCAAAAACTTACCTAGGATGTTTCTTGTCCTTCAATAGTTTTAACCCACCTAGAATTTATTTTTCTATATGAAATAAGATAGGAATGACTTCACTTTTTATCGACGGGGAGCCAGTTGCCTCAACGTGATTTATTGATTAATTCATTCTTTTCCTCACTGACTTAAATGTCTTCTTTATCATATACATATTTCTCCCTTATACTCGAGTCCACCATTTGTGGATTCTTCTTATTCCATGAATCTGCCACTCCTGTGCTAATACCATCCTCATCTAATCCCTCTGGCTTTTTAAATATATAATATGTATTAATAATATGTCATAAGGCAAGAGCCATCATTATTCTTCTGTTGAAAAATTGTCTTGGCTTTGTATTCTATGGAAACAATTATTTATTTGCATCGTTTTTATTATGTGACTTGTGGTAATGTGAGTTTAAAAAATAAATCAACTATTATATTATACCAGGCAGACTAAACTTAATATTCCCTTTGCTCTCTTGGTTGAATTACCAGAGATTTGTCTATTTTATTGGTCAGCCCAAGGTCCCAGCAAGAGTAGGCAGAGTGTATGTATTGCCACATGAATCCCTTTAGAACTGTCACCATTATAAAGGTCTGTATGACAGGGGCAGCACTGTCAGAATCAAATTGCTAATATCCTATCTTCAATACATAAGCTGCCTTTGAATTATTTATTTATGAGCAGGGAACCCTGACTAGAGTTGTTTTTTTTTTTTCTAATCCAAGCTATGAAAATTGTCATTATATTTTAAAAACCACAACCTTTTCTTTCAAAAAGATTGAATGGAAAAAAAAATCAAAGACTGAATTGTGGCCCTACAAGATATTTATTGTCAACTCACCAAGGTCATCTGCTACATAGCCTGAAGGTACCAGGGGCCTTGCTGCAAACATGTTACAGTGGCTCCCACTATTGTGAACCTTTAGCACTAATTTTAGACTTTTCTTGGTTGTTAGTATGTGTGAAAGGCCAATTTCAAATTTTAAAATATTGAATAGACGGGCAGGGTACACAGTGTCAAGGAGCTTTATGTCCCCCTTTCTCCCATCCCGTCTCCACTGGCCCTGTAAATAGAGCTTGAGTAGAAGTTAGAACTTGGTTTCTTCTATCAGAAGTCTTGGTTTGGCTTCTGCGTGGACTGAAATCATGTAACACAAACTTAATACCAAACCAAGGTCTTACCGGGAGTCGATGGGGAAGAGTGATAAGAATTATCATCATCATCATCATCCTCCTCACTCGCTACCATGACTTCAAATATCATTTATGCATCAGTGACTCCCAAACTGATATTTATCCCAACTGCAATGTCCCCTGAACTCCATGCTCTTGTATTCAGCTGTTTTCCTGACATGTCCACTTAGATGGTGCCACTTCCATTTATAAGCCTCTCAAGCTTAACCTGCCCTAAATACAAGTTTTGGTTTTCTGCTCTTCTAGCCCTTGTCCTTCCACTAGTCTTTCCAATCTCCAGGTGAGGGTACCACCATCCACCCTTTTGCTCAAACCAAATATCTGTGTCACCTTTAATCCCACACTTTCCCTCGCCCCTGCATCTAATCTATCAGCAAGTCATGTTGACTCTACCTCTAAAGTACACCCTGTGCCTTCCATTTCTTCTGCTGCTCCTTGGTTTCAAGCTAGCATGCTCTGTCACCTGATGATGTAATAGAGTCCAATCACTTATACTTTGTAATCCTATCCCTTTCAGTCTGTTTTCTTCCTATGGTGCTTAGGATAAATGCCAAACTCCTTAGCAAGTCTGCAGTACCCTACCTAATCTGGCCCCTGCATTCCTCTCCATCTCCAGCTTGTTCTACCCTCCCTTCCCCACCCCCCACTCACTATGGTCCAGCCGCTTGGGCATTCTGTCTGGTCCACAAATGCGCTAAACTCTGTCCCGCATCTGGGCTATTACATTTGCCGGTCTCTCCCCCTGAAATTCCCTTCCTTGGATCTCAGATCTCAGCTCAAATGTTCACGTACTCGCAGGGACTTTTCCCACCTTAAGTGTCCTCAGTCCATCCCTGTTTGTCATACTGTCCTGCCTACCTCCTGCCATGCATGTATCACAGTCTGAATTTATCTTGCATCCTTGTGTATTGGGACAAAAGCTTGGTGATCCTGGGGACTTGCCTGTCTTCCAGAGCAGTGTCTGAAGGACCTGGCAGAGTGTCTGGCACATAGGGAGTGGATGGGGACACCACTGCTCCTGAGACGGGGATGCAGGAGGAGAGACAGCTATGTGGAAGGATGATGAGCTCCTTTTCGGGTCAGCGTTTGGCTAACCAGTGGGAAAGTTTATGCATTCTCCAGGTGTTTGGATAGTCACAGGTTCTGATGCAGGGCTATTCAAATTGCGGACCTCGGACCAGGACCGTCAATGGCAGCATCACCTGGGAGCTTATTAAAATTCAGATTCCTCGGCCTTATCCCAAACTTCGAGAATCGACACCTCTGGGAGTGGGAATCTGTGCTTTCGCAAGCTCTCCTGTAAGCCTTATGCATACTTCCTTTGTCTTGACTCCTCATAGTTGCATCCACTTGACAAAGGTGAAGTTTGACAGTTCTTCACCCCTGTAAGCTATGATACAATTTTTTGGTATATGCAGTTCGGACATAAAAAAAAATGACAAGTTTTTATTTTTAGTGTTCACTTCTGCCGTGCTCTGCTTGTCACTTAATTCTGAAACACTCAGGCAGCCAATAGGGACCAGAACAGTAGAGGGAAACTGGTGCTTTCGATGGGTGTGTGTGGTCAGCCCGCACAAGTGCATTATATTCCAAGGCTGCAGCACAGCCGACCCTCAGGGACAACAGGAGGGCATCTGGCGTAGGTTAAGGGAACCTTCGGTGGTAAACGTATTAGAATCGGTGGTTTGCCCTAGCAGCGTTACTTTAAGACCAAGTGAAAAAAAATCAACTTTGCTTTTTTGTTGTTGTAATGTCCAAACACTTTTGTGAAACAGACTTCTCTGAGACCAGGCCCACTGTCTTGTTCTGTTAGAATCTCTCTTCTTGGGCGCCTGGGTGGCTCAGTTGGTTGGGCAACTGCCTTCGGCTCAGGTCATGATCCTGGAGTCCCGGGATCGAGTCCCGCATCGGGCTCCCTGCTCGGCAGGGAGTCTGCTTCTCCCTCTGACCCTCCCCCCTCTCATGTGCTCTCTCTCATTCTCTCTCTCAAATAAATAAATAAAAATCTTTAAAAAAAAAAAAAGAATCTCTCTTCTTGGCTCCAGCTGTTGGGGATGCTTGGCTTATCCAGAGAAGAGACAGATGTGAGGGCACACGTGCTCTCGGTGTTCATGGTCACCAGGCGGCTCTTGTCAGAAGTACTGATGGATGGCTAGGACTCAATTAGCCAGAAATGAGCCGTTAGACCCTTTCCTGGGTGGCAGGAGGCACAGTGTGAAGAAGAGCAGATAGAACATTCCCAAAAGTAGCCACTGTGTCACGTTTCAAGAAGCCCCGGCTGCAGAGCATCCCTGCTGGGGCAGAGAAGTCTGGGTCTGTCCATGGCTGCCTTTTCAGAAGAGTACACACACCAAGACCAAGGTTGCCAATAGATCTGTCCCCCAGTAATCCTAACAGGGTTTTTACCCTCTATGGGTTGAACTAGGTGAGTATCAAACATTTCAACTCACGGAGCACTATGAATGAAAGTGCAACACCCCCCTTCTGAGTAATTAGAATGACAGTTGAGATTTTTCCAATTCACCCATTTACTCATTCATTCTCTGGAACTGGGCTGGGTGCAGCAATGAGATGCAAAGATGAATGAAGAACAGTCCCAGCCTTTGAAGAGCTGGGAGTTCAGAGGAGGAAAGATACAAAAAGAAAGAATTGGAGAACAGTGTTAAGAGTGCGCTGGAGTATGTTCTCTGCTAGAGGAGACAGAGCAGAGAGCCATGGATCCTGCCAGTGGGAACGGGGAAGGCTTCATTTTACCTGCTCTTTCTCAGATGAAGGGAGGAGAGGCCAGAAGAACAGCATGGACAACAATAATAAACATTTCTCTAGTACTAAGTATGGGCTCAGCACTTGCGTATGAACTCATTTAATCCTCATGACAAGCCTGAGGTGGGCTCTGTCATCATGTCCATTTTACAGATGAGAAAACTGAGGTTTGGTGAGGCAGATGAGACTATCTTAAGGTCACACAGCTAATAAGTGGGAGACTGGCCCCAGAATTCAGGCTGTTAACCACTGTTTGACATGGCTTCTCACTGTGTGTGAGCATGATACCTGGAGAATTTTGAGTGGAGAACAGTGGTTTTGAATTTTTTTTTTTTCTGTAGCCCACTTAGAAGGAGAAACCAATTTAACCCACTCATCCCCACTTTCCAGTGGAAGAAACATCTCTGTAATAAAGCTATGGAGAATGTAGTAGTTTGCTAGAGCTGCTATAACAAAGACCACAGACTGGGTGGCTTAAACACCAGACATATTCTCATCATTCTGGAGGCTAGAAGGCCAAGATCAAGGTGTTGGTAGGGTTAGCTTCTTCTAATGCTCTCTCCTTGGCTTGTAGATGGGTGTCTTCCTTTGATGTCTTTACATGGTCTTCTTTCTGTGCATGTCTGTGTCTTAATCTCCAGTTCTTATAAGGACACCAGTCATACTGGATTAGAGCCCATTCCAATGACCTCATTTAACCTTCAAGACCCTATTTCCAAACACAGTCACATTATGAGGTAGGAGGGTTTAGGACTTCAACATATGAATTGGTGGGGGGAGGAGCTATAATTTAGCCCCTAAGAAAGAGCAACCAATGTAAACAAATTGTACTGTGAGCTTTTACACATGATTTTATATTATTAAATAATGCCCTAGAAACTTTTAAAGTACTTTTTTGACACTATCCTTGGTGGTAGTTGTATATACATTTACAGGCACCATGTTACCAATGATGTATAACTGTTTAAATTGGGTAAGGGCGGCTTCCGTGTACAATCCCTTTAGCATACAGTTGGAATAACTTACATATGAACAACCTCATGTCTTTAATGAGTGGAAAGCTATAGGCCAAGTGCCATAAATATGCTTCCCTATGTACTGTATGTAAGGGTAACCAAACAGACGTCCACCAAAAACGATCTATAATTAAAGGGCAAGAATAACACCAGTGAAGACTATGACTACCTGGATACCACACCGAGGCATTGCTAACAAAAAGTCCATTCAGAAGTGTAGGAATTGGGGGCACCTGGGTGGCTCAGTCATTAAGTGTCTGCCTTCAGCTCAGGTCATGATCCCAGGGTCCTGGGATTGAGCCATGCATTGGGCTCCCTGCTCCACGGGGAGCCTGCTTCTCCCTCTCCCACTCCTCCTGCTTGTGTTCCCTCTCTCGCTGTCTCTCTCTCTCTGTCAAATAAATAAATTAAATATTAAAAAAAAAAAAAGAAGTGTAGGCATTCTAGCCATTGGAGCTTGCGCCTGTGCATCCAGCAGGGGCTTCAGAGCCCTGCGTAGCTGCTGGATTTCTCAATAGAAAGGTGAATCAGAACCGTTAATGAATTCTTACTATTACTAAATGTCGGTAATTTTTAGTAACTCATTTTATAGCTTCATCATAAGTAGCTCCTATTCCTTGATCTCAAGACAAATGTGAACCTCTGGAATTGTCTACCTTTTGCTTATAAGAGCTGTAGAAAGGAAACTGAAGTGAGTATGAATTCTGTGTCCACAATATTAGAGATATTCCACTCTCTCATTTCTGTACATCATATTTAATTGGCTGCAAGCCATGCATAACCTGGCTCTTAGTCATTATAAGGGCTCCCTTTCCTTTACCTTGCTCAGCCTGCCTGATGAGGTCAAACCAGATTCTGATGGAGGTGATTCTGGGATCCAGGGAACCCAGTGCTTACTCTATGCTTACACTATGTTGAATGGCCTCATAGCCATTATGGGACCAGGGAAAAACTGGTGACATGCCCTGCTTACAGCACCCTTACAGCACTCCATTCCCAGGACCACCGACCTGCCAAGGGGATGCTCAGCCATGATGCCCAGAGTCCAGCCCCTGCAAACATCCAATAACCACCATCGGCCATCTAGGGACCATGTAATGGAAACCCAAATCAAAAATCCTCTCCCGTGCCTTCCTCACCTTACTCTTTGTTTTAGGGAGTTTCAGCATGCCTTTCTTTTGAGCTGTTTTCATTTCTCTTGTCAAAGCAGTAATGGCTCCCTCCCAGCCATTGATGTGAAAGTCAGAACTTTTTTTATTTCGGGGCACCTGGGTGGCTCAGTCAGTTAAGCGTCCAGCTCTTGATCTCAGCTCACATCTTGATCTCAGGGTTGTGAGTTCAAGCCCCACATTGGGCTCCACCTGAGCCTACTAAAAACAAAACAAACAAACTAAAAAACAACCCACCTTTTTATTTCACTTCACAATGTATTAGTACACTGGTGCAAATGGAGTGCATGATTTTAATACCATTTGGAGACCACTGCTGAGGATGGTTGGGAATCATTAAAAACTTCTAAGAAGAAGCATGACATAATCTTTTTTTTTTTTTTAAAAAGAAACACCTTGGGCACCTGGGTGGCTCAGTTGGTTAAGCAACTGCCTTCGGCTCAGGTCATGATCCTGGAGTCCCGGGATCGAGTCCCGCATCGGGCTCCCTGCTCGGCGGGGAGTCTGCTTCTCCCTCTGACCCTCCTCCCTCTCGTGCTCTCTGTCTCTCATTCTCTCTCTCTCAAATAAATAAATAAAATCTTTAAAAAAAAAATAAAATAAATAAACAAAGAAACACCTTAAGATGGACTCGATATTAGGGTGATCTTAAGAAATTATATAATGGAATTGCAGTAGCACAGAAAAATGTCCTTATGTTTTAGAGATTCATACTGAAATACTTATGGGTGAAATGTCATGGTGTTTATTATTTCCTTTAAAATGCTTTGGTGAAAAATTTGTGGGAAATACGGCAACTGTTTATCATTGTAAAGCTAGATGAGTGACATGGGCATTCATTGTACTGTTTCCTGTTTTTCTGTATGTTTTCAAAAGCTTTTTATAGTAGGAAATGCAGAAATAAACCCCTTTGGTGGCTCTCTAGGGGTTAGGCCTGAGGGAAGTCGGGAGCCAAGTTAGTGAGGAGGCGAAGGCAGCAATTCAGGTGACCACTGATGAGGGGCGGAGCTAAAACCGAGGCACCGCGACACAGAGAAGGCTGTGGACTGAAAGGTGTCATCTAGTCTGTTCTCTTCCCTCCTTCCCACAGTCCAAAGTGCTTCGGGAAAAATGGCTGCTGCAGGGTATCCCCGCTGGAACTGCCGAAGAGGAGGAAGCCAGGAGGCGGCAGTCTGAGGAAGATGAGTTCAGAGTCAAACAACTGGAAGATAACATCCAGAGGTAGGTGGTTCCCAGCGCCGGCACCCCCCCGCACTCCTCCTCCCCGCGCAGGGGTCTTACAGTGCAGTAATCGCCACTGTCCTCTAGGGGGCCCTCCTCAGTGCCGGACCCTTTGCCCAGAGCTTGGGAATTCTCTTCCTAAAAACAGAGCACATTGGTATCGTTTTAACGTTTCCAGATAACCCCGAGTTATTACTCTGAGTACTAACTACTGTATGGGGCTGTCATTCGGTACGGTGATGTTTTCCTGGAGCAGTGAGGTGCTGGAAGCAGCTTGTCCCTTCACTAAACGCCCACCTTTTGAGTTCTTCCACCAGCTTTTGTCTTTTTCCTCCTGTGAGTCAGGCTGTTAGCTGTTATTGCTGCTGTAGTGGGTCTGTTTCCTACATTTGATCAATGTGAAGTGGGGAAACGGTAGCCAAGGGTCTGAGAACGATAGACGTGCTGAATGAGGGCACCACTGTGAGTTATGTGCCTGCTCTAAGAATTAACTTTGTACGGTCTGCTTGCGCTGCTCAGAGGGTGAGTTGGTTCCTTTATGGTTCTCAACCAGGTTCTGAACATTTCCGTCTGGGAGATAAGTGACCTTCCTGTGGCCAGTGGTTGGCCAGGCTCACACAGGAGCAAAAACATAGGTTTGCACTTAAACACTGTGGTCGTACCAGGTCCCAGGACATGTAGCCAGAGATGTGAGATGGGGTGGAAGGTGGTGATCAGAGATGCCTTAGAACCAAATCTCCCTCTCCACCCCATCGCACCAAACCCCGCCTCAAATCTCAGCCTCAAGAGCTTCATCTCTTTCTCCTGAGGGTGCAGGCTCATTTAGAATACAAAGGGCAAGAGCTACCTCACTACCAGCCTTTATACCCAAGCGTGAACGAGGACTGTGAAGAGTCCTTAGGGACTCCAGTAGGGTCACCAGAAGGAAAAGCAGACTGGCCGTAAGCCCTCAAGGCCTGGGTCCCTGTTTGCTTGGGTCCTAACGTCCCTTGAAGAGTTCTCAAGAGCAGCTTAGCTAAATTTTGCTTGTGGGGGAAACTCACTAAGAAGAAGTTTGTATGTGATGTGCATACACACACATACATGTATGTGAATACATACACATGCGTGCATGTGCACACGTATGTGAATATGTATCTACATGTGCGCACACACACAGGTGTGTGAATATGTGCACAGACATTTATATATGTGGATGTGTACGTGTGTGCGTATACACATGCAAGCATGCGATTACACACACGTGTATGTGATTAAGTACCCACCTGCACGTGTACGTGTATGTGATTATGCACATGTGTGCACGTGCACATACGTGTGTGGATGTGTATACACGTGTGTGCATATACACACACGTTTTAGCATACAAAGGGTAAAGGCTTAACTATTACCATTTTAGATAGATAGCTAGTTAGATCTATGTATATATCATTAGAAGAAGAAATCTTAGTCCTAGAAATACGACATCACCCTGGTGAGGACAAGTACCTCTAGGAAGTAGGAAAGGTCTCCTGTTGGAAGCCCAGAAGGTAGAGGGGGAAGGGGCAGGAGCCTGTCACTCAGAGTCCTGAGCCTCGGGAGTTGCTCTCCTCCCAAGTGGCCCAGCTGGCTGTCTCTTAGACAAGACGAGGGAGCCAAGGATTGTTGGAAATACTGACAACAAGCTGGGGAGGAAAGGCCGCTCGGAGAAGTGGTTTTACAGGAAGTCTCAGAAGTGGCAAGTCCATGGTGCTTTCAGCTGTAGGTGACAGTTGATATAATACAGCTGCATCGCTTTGTCTTTACTCTTGTTAAAGGTTCCGTCGTTTTCCCGTCTCTTTCTCACTGGCTGTACGTACTCACCTCAGACAGGCCTGGCGCAGAGCAGAAGCTCCACAACTATTTGTTGAATGAAGAATTGGGCCCGGGTATGCCACATCTCAGGGAACCCCTGCCCGGCAGAGGAGGCCTGGAAGAGTATTCTCCAGGCTAACTTCATCCTAGCAGCCAAGTGGCCTGAGCACAGCCTATTCACTACCTCGGTTGTGAAAGGAGGCAGTGCACACGCTGAGGGGCAGAAAATTTTGTTTAAAATCATTTTTCAGACACTGGGTATCTTTTCTCACTGAACCTGACCTGTTCACTCATTTCATCCATTAAGTGTCATAGATGGAATGCAGAAAGGATTTGGAAAATAGGATAAAATTAGTTCTATGACCTTTTCTGTTTTGCTGGTTGTTTTTTTTTTTAATGGCATTAGAAAACATGGTCTTCCTACCAAATTGGCAGTTTGGCTTTGGCTTGTGTACTCATAGACCATTATTTCGGCCTCACAGGTGGTAACCTTTACCTGTGGGATGAGCCATCACATGGAGGGAGAATCTTAAATTGAGACTCAGTTTCGGCTAAATTGACTCCCAGAGTGAGGACTAAGAGTTAGGGGCTGGTTTATTGCTTATGTGAGCATTACCATATTCAGAAAAATAAGGAGAATCTCTTTTTATTTTTGAGTCAACAGAATAAAGAGCTCAGTCATGTATGCAGGCAATCTCTTGGAGCCTACTGAAGAGACAATAGCCAAGCCAGAAGGGAAGAAATCACAGCAGCCTAAAAGGGTGGGGATGCAGGTGCTTAGGCCTGGATTCGGGGGGCATTTCCTTCTGCCACAGTCATGGCTCTGCTGGGCTGTGGCCATTTGCTGGGGCTGAGTTATGTTGCCTGGAGCAGGGCTTCCGGTGGGCATCAGTTCTTCCTCAGAGCCTCTGGAGGGAGGAGCTTCTTCCTACCCTGGAAGTCAGTGTCTGCTTCTCCTCGTCTTACTCACAACTTGTCTGCTGGAGAACCGTTAGCGTCTTTAAGTTCCAGTGCCCAGAGAAGAAAGGAGCTGTCCTGCCTCTTCCCTTAAAGGACACTGAGCCACCTAAGCTGCTTTCCTTAGTCAGGCATGGTTTAGTTCGCTCTCTCAGTCCTATAGCCACTTGAACAGCCCTAAAGGCTCATTGGAAGCACAGGTGTCCTGCAGTCTTATGGTCTGTGTGGATGGTCCGTTCTGGCTCTGCTCGTTTTGGCTGAGCTCAGCTAGGTGACCCCAAGACATAGGTTGGACAAGTCTGTGCTTTCTTCCCCCAGCACTAATGAGCTAACCATAACTGTTTCCTTTTATGGCGATGGCAGAGGAGCCAGGGGACTGAGAGGAAACAGAACTGCCCATAAGCCATTAGCCACAGCAAGTCATGGCCACCCGCAAAACCAAGGTGGGGAGACAGACAGTCCACATTTGGTGGAAGGAACTTCACAGTTGTGTGGCAGAGGGCACAGATGCAGGGAAGGGTGAGAATGGGAGCTAATAATTCACTCTTCCAGAAGTGTGATTGTTCAAGAGAAAACTGCAAGCATTAGGGAAAGTATAGAAAAGCGAATTCATGAGGAGGAAGATGAGCTAAAACAACTTGAGAATTCAGAGGGACAGGAGAAGAGAATGAGAAAAAACAGGAATAGCGTTGAGATCAAATTCAGATTCTGATCTTTATATAATAGGAATCCCAGAAATTGGTTACAGATCAAATGCAGAAGAACCACTAAATAAAAGAATTCTAAAAGGAGCTTCCTTTGTTTGAATCAGAGTATCAATCTTTAGATCTTTAGATTTGAGTCCACTAATCTAAGTCACTCCTGAGTAGTGAAATAAATTCTCCTAAAGAGACATGCATGGGGCGCCCGGGTGGCTCAGTCGGTTAAGCGTCCGACTCTTTTTTTCAGCTCAGGTCATGATCTCATGTGAGATCGAGCCACATGTCGGGCTCCATGCTGTGTGTGGAGCCTGCTTAAGATTCCCTCTCCAACTCCCTCTGTCCTGCCTCAGCCCACTCACTCTCTCTCTCTCAAAAAAAAATCTTAAAAAAAAAAAAAAAAAGGGCAAATGTTTTCAAACCATAAAGTAGATTGGTACCGTTGTGCCCTGAAGGTATTTTAGTCCCTGCTGGTGAACCAAGAGTAGCTTGAAGAACCTGAAGGAACAATAGAGAATAGTAATCAAAGAGCGGGGAGAATGAGTACAAGGAAAGATTAAGGGACATCTGTGTTGTTTAAGTTTGGAGAAAGAAAAGGTAATAGCACCCTAACTCAGAACCTCAGTGTAGGCCGGATTTAGTCCATGTCTTAATTCTTTTTTTTTTTTTTTTTAGATTTTATTTATTTATTCATGAGAGACAGAGAGAGAGAGAGAGAGGCAGAGGGAGAAGCAGGCTCCCAAGGAGCAGGGAGCCCGATGCGGGACTCGATCCCAGGACCCTGGGATCATGACCTGAGCTGAAGGCAGACACTTAACCATCTCAGCCACCCAGGCGCCCCCATGTCTTAATTCTTTATGTCTGACTATTTAATTAATATTAACTAAGTTAATATTAATTAATTAATTAATTCTTGAAGTCTGAATATAATAAAGACTTCAAATAAAGCACAAGAATTTGCACTTAAACATATCTCTTTCCTTAGATATCTTCAGGAAGAAAGAACATGACCATATTTCCATTTCTGAGTCTACAATTCTTCATAGTGCCAGTAGTCATACAACAAGTTCCAGGTTTCCGGGCATGTCTTTTACCAAAGTGTTATTTGTAAATTGGTGATTGTTTGGAATGAAGAATATTGTCTCTCTTCCAAGAATGTTACATGTGGTGCTTAGATTTTGAAGCCAGCACATAAGGAGAGACGGAGGGAAGGAGGAAGGAACTAGACTATTAAATCCTGGGCATTAGAATCACCTGGGAAGCTTTTTAAAAAAAATATAGATTCCCAGGACTTTTTCCAGAAAATTTGGATTCAGTGACCCATGTGAGGAGCCCTGGAATTTATGCTTTTTTAAAGAGTGCTCCTGATCATCTGTGTAAATCACAGTCAGGTTCAAGAAAGATTGCTGTGAATGGAAAAAGAATGGACCACAAATAAAATGTAATTGACTAAGAGCACAATAGAACTGCAGTGATTACATCACAGCAGTGGGAAAGGAAGGAGAGGACTGGTCTCTACAGTGGATAAACAGATGGTCATTTTTTTTGCACAACTTTTCCCTGGGCCATGTCAGGATAGCCCAGTCTATTGGTTATATTTTTGGCTCTCTAGATAGCAAAAGTAAAATCGGTTAAATATGGTCAGCATTGTTGAAAGCAAAATCTGCACAAAGATCTCTCTTTTTTTTTTATTTCAAATGTCACATCTTCTGTATGCTTTATTTCCTATTGGAGTGTCATATTGAGAAAGCCCAAAGGATTGTTTCTGGCTTGGTCCCATGGTCAACCGCTGTCCATATTGTCACTGGGTGTGATGGGTCCCTGGGACCTCACATTTATACTCTTGGAGACTTCTGGCAATTAGATCCACGCTAGCCTTGTCAACCTCACATCTGCTCCAGTCATCAAGTCTTGCTGCTTGCCCTATGATTTTCCCACTTAAGATTCTCTTTCTAATTTCATCAGGTTTTATTCAGATGTTTGAAATACAGTGTTCTAGTGCTCACTTCAGCAGTGCATATACTAAAAGTGGAATGATCCAGAGAAGATTAGCATGGTCCCTGCATGAGGATGACACGCAAATTCGTGAAGCTTTGAAATATAATGTTCTTAACTTTCTCTGACTAGTGAGAAATATGGGAGAAATCTGTTCCCCCCACTTTGGAATTACCCCACTGAAGAGGAGAAACTTCAGGGAGTGGTAAATGAAAATGGGACAAGCTGTTCTAAAGCCAGGGTATTAATTCTAGCACTGTTGTTAACTTGCTGTGTGACTGTGGGCAAGGCTCTCACTCTCTCTTGTCTTCGGTTTCCTCATCTTTTCAGTGAAGAGTCTCTCAGGATCTTCCAGCTCTGGTATTCTAAGAGTCTCCAATTTGGGAAGTTGAATAGAGATCCCTTTTCTGAGCAGATATACCTGTGTGGAGAAATGCTACTGTTGTAGAAGGAGGTGCTTGTGGAGACAGGCCAGAATTGGGGAAAGAGGTGAAGTCCTCAGGAGACAAAAGCCCCATGTGTGAATCACTGGCTCATCAACGCAATGACTAATTCATCTGATCCACTGTCAGTTCTAAAATATGTCCCATCAAATACTGATTGAATAAAATATTGAAGTCCCAGCTCCTAACCTAGAGAGAGGCATTGCAACGTTTTGAAAAAAAAGTTCAAGATGCAAGTGGACTGGCTCATTTCTGTTTCTGGATTAAGATTCCTGAAGTGCTTCCATTGGTCTCTGACAGATACCAGAATTCACTTAGTTTTCCACATTCTTAAGAGGCTCAAAGCCGAAGACTGGAGACATTAGGCAGAAGCATGTGTGTGTTACATGATGGGATTTTGGCAACCAACAGGATGACAGCCATCCACAAATAACTGTTCTAGAAAAGGAACCACAGAAATGTCCCTTGAAATCACAAAGGACACTTGCTTAGGATTCATTCTGTCCTTCATACTTGCTATTTTTGACTCCATGATGCACTGTTCTTCCAGAGCAGGATACAGAGTACGGAGCACTCACATGGGCGGTCCACATCTGTGCACTTTGGCCTGCAGCCCCACCCCGCACAGCCACATCTGGCAATCCAGCCCTGTTCTCCTCCCCATTCTCTTTGTTTCACCATAATAGAACTCTGTATACTATAAACCATATAGTGATACAGTGGTATCACCATATCATCTAATATTCATTGGTCTCTTAGCTGCTTCTGGGTCCCTAGCTTTTTGGCCTCCACTTCATTCATTCATTTTCTTGTTTTTTATCCTCATAATACTCCCATGAAGCAGTGGTGATGACGTGAATGCCCATAATACAGTTGGGAGAACTGAGGCTTAGAAGATAAAGTAACTTGTTGCCCCAAACGACTCCATTAATAAGTGGAAAAGTGAAGGGTTGGCTCAGTTGGTAGGTAGAGCATGTGACTCTTGATCTCAGGGTCATGAGTTCAAGGGCCACACTGGGCGTAGACCTTACTTTAAAACAACAACAACAACAACAAAAGAGTGAAAAAGCAGTATTTCAGCTGGGCTTCGTCTAACTCCAAAGCACATTCTCAAAAATCTGAACAAAAGTTATTTTAAGGTCAAAATTTTTGAGACATATGATACGTTTGTCACCCAGAAGTCACACTGAAGTTCACCTCATGATGCGGGTGGGTGCTTCTCCCTCCTCAGTCCCCAGCATCTCCTCAGGAAGCGGTGTAGCAAACTTGCCCAGACTCCGGAGGGTTTGGGCTTGGCGGCCATTGAGAGTGGTCACGTGGTTTGGGAGGCTGCCCCTTCAGGTTCTGTCTGGAAGTACAGGCTGCGTTTTAGGCTCGGTTCCTTTGCCTCTTCCTGAGGCCCTCTACTCCTGAGTGCACTTTCTTGGCTGTATAGAGCCTAAGTCTCTGCTGCAAACAGTGTGTAATGATGTCAGAGGCTCCTGGCATACTGATGAGGAACCTGGCCCTTCGAGTCTGACTGACTGGGTTCGAGCCCTAGTTCTGCATTTGCAAGCTGTTTGATCTTAGACACAATGTAACTCTCTGGACTTGAGCCCTGTACCCTGGCAATAGCAATGCCCCTCCTGAAGAACACAAAAACTTTTGTGAGGGGCCAAGTACAGTAGGTTGTCAGTAAGTAAGAGTAGTGCTTTTGTTATTGTCTTCTCCTCCATACTTCTGGGACAGGGTTTCTCAATAGCAGCACCTAGTGATGTTTGCTCTGGAGAATTATTTGTTGTGGGGGCTGTCCTGCGTATTGCAGGATCGTTAGCAGAATCCCTGGCCTCTACCCAGGAGATGCCAGTAGCTCCCTCCCACCCCCCATCTGACGATCAGAAATGTCTCCAAGCATTACTAAATGTTCCCTGGGGCCAAAATAGCCCCCAGCTAAGAAGCACTATGCTAAAGCCTGGAATTACAGGTGTTGATACTAAGATAAAATCACCCCATCAAGGAGCTTGAGAACCCGGAATCCTAAAAAGATGTATGTGGCAAAAAGACAAGAGAGAACAGATGTTGGCATGGATATGGAGAAAAGGGGACCCTGTGCGCCATTGGTGGGGTTGTAAATTGGTAGAAAACAGTATGGAGTTTACTCAGAAAATTAAAAATAGAGCTACCAAATGACCCAGTGATTTCACTTCTGGGAATATATCCAAAGGATATGAGAACACTAACTCAGAAAGATATCTGCACCGGGACACCTGGGTGGCTCAGTCATTTAAGCGTCCGACTCTTGATGTTGGCTCAGGTCATGATCTCAGGGCTGTGAGATCAAGCCCCGTGTTGGGCTCCATGCTGGGCATGGAGCTTGCTTAAGATTCTCTCTCTTCCTCTCCCTCTGCCCTTCCTTACCCCCCAACACACTCTTGTGCACACGCACTCTCTCAAAAAAAAAAAGCTATCTGCACCCCCATGTTCATAGCAGCACTTTTATAATAGCCAAGACATGGAAACAACCTAAGAGTCTATTGATGGATGAGTGGATAAAGAAAATGTGATAAAACATATATGGAATATTATTCTACAATGGAATATTTTTCAGCCATAAAAAATGAAGAAATCCTACCATTTGTGACAACATAGATAGACCTTGAAGACGTTATGCTAAGTGAAATACGTCAGAGAAAGACAAATACTGTATGATCTCACTTATATGTGGAATCTTCAAACAAACAAACAAAAAAACCCTAGACAAAACAAAAAACCCCCAAAACTTATCGGAAAAGAGATTAGGCTTGTGGTTACCGGAGGCGGAGGGCGGGGAGGAAGGGGAAATTGGAGGAGGGTGGTCCAAAGGTACAAACTTGCAGCTGAATAAGTACTGGGATATAGTGTAGACATGTAGTGTAGACAGCTGACACTGCTGTAGGATATATAGGGAAGTTATTAAGAGAGTAGATCCCGAGAGTTCTCATTACGAGGAGAAATATTTTTCCTTTTTTCTTCTTTCTTTTCTTTTTCTTGTATGAGAAGATGGATGTTAGCTGAACCCATTAGGGTGATCATTTCACAATATATGTAAATCAAGCCATTATGTGGTACACCTGAAGCTCATACAGTGACATATGTCAATTATTTCTCAATAAAACCGGGGGGAAAGATTTATGAAGATAACATTCATGATTTTCAGTGCAGAATGACATAAGTGTTTCAGGTGCTTGTAGTATAAGGCTTCTCTCAAGCACTGAATCATGAAAGTCAGTTCTGAGTTAAAAAGAAATGATGGCCTTTTTCTTTCTTTTTTCTTTTCTTTTCTTTTTTTTTTTTTTTGCATCCAACACTGCACTGATTTTGCAAAGGCAGTGATTTTATGACAGCTCATAAAACCGTAGAATCTTAGAGCATACATAACGGAGGTGTAATCTGGATCAACTCCTGTCTGACACTTGAGTTTGCAATGAACCCAGTAGTCTCTCACCGAGGCTGAAAGGGACAGGGATCTCACTTCCTCACAAAGTAACACCCAAGTCCACGTTGGAACAACTCTCATTATTACAAAGGATCCTCCTTTGGGATGTTCCCTGCAATTTCCACCAGTTCTTTGGTCCCTGCTCTCTGGGACCACATAGAAAAGTCCCTCTTCACAGACTCTGAAATGTGAATGCTTATGGTTTGTGGTCAGTTCTGGAAGCTGGGACAGGTCAGGAAGGAAACACTCTCCTCTTGCATTCAGCACAGCAATATCGCCTATGTGTATCTTAGTAGCAGCAGTTGGAAACGCCTACTTCCAAGAGCCTACCGTGAGATCCCAAACATCTTACCTTATTTGGGTTTTGTGGGCTCCATTATAATTGCCTCATTATTGATCAGGTAAATTGGGTTCAAAGTATGCATAATTATGAAAATAATGGGAGAATTTTGTCCATACACTGAGACTACATAAGAGCCACATTTGGGGAATGCTTGCATTTTCCAGCCCTTAGAAGACATTGTGCAAAGTCAACTTTCTTCGTAGCTGGCCCCAGGCTTTTTGGCCTACGAATGCCATGCCTCAGGTCTCCCCTCTACAGAAAGTTTCCCCTCTGAAAAATTGTACTTTTCCACCCCCGTAGCTGGTACTATGCTCACTTGTAACCTCTCTATATTCTTGATGAAACGGAGACATCAAGTGTCCTGTTGATATTTTCCTCCATCAGTTGTGCATTGTGAAGGCAGGGGATGGTCTCTCAGATCCTTATCAGCGAGGACTGTCTGTGATCTTACAACATGGCTTCGTGACCATGGAGTCTGGGGGCTGTAGCCTGGCAGCCATGGGGAGGCACGCAGGCTCTGACCCGGGTGGGAAGCAGACGTGTGTAGGCAGGCTTGTCTGACACTCCACGGCCGGGGCCTGGAGCCAAGTCAATCTCCTAGGCACATCCCTGCTTTGTAGCCCCCCTCTTTTCATGGCTGAGGCCCCAGAGAAAAGTTCAGCAGGACCAGAGGCTGCTTGAGACTTGTCACAGCAAGTCCGGCAAGTCCTGAGTCCACTAGCCCTGCCAGTTTCTCCTTCCCTCACCTCCACGCTCACGCTCACCACTGCAGCAAATGGGAGTCCATCAGTGTACGGACCCAATCCCGTTCTAGGCTTCCAGTCCCCTAGCAAACTCACATTCCCCTTCTTCCTTCCACCCTGAAAGCAACTTCTGCCATCAGGGGCTCTTTGGCTCTCTGCCCCACGTGTATACAGCAGCAATGGGGACTGCAGGCTGAGGGAGAGGGAAGGGTGCACAGTCCCAGGGGAGTTGTGTTGGGGCACATCTATGAGGATGGGTTTGCCTACATCCTCCTTCCTGTCCCCCTTTTGATGACCTCTTCTTAGTCCATTTGGAACACATGTGCAGTTATATTTGCAGAATGAATAATTCAGGTTTCTTGTGCTCATGGATTCTTTTTTTACTTAAGTATCATTGACACACATGTTACATTAGTTTCAGAACTACAACATGGTGATTCAACTTCTCGATGCCTTATGCTCTGCTCACCTCAAGTGTAGCGGCCATCTGTCACCATAGAGCATGATGACAGATCCGTTGACTCTATTCCCTGTGCTGTGCCTTTTGTTTTCATGACATAGTCTTTCCATAACTGGAAGCCTGTGTCTCCTTCACCCCTTCGCCCATTTTTCCCATTGCCCCAACCCCCCTCTGGCAACCATCAGTTTGTTCTCTGTATTGATGGGTCTGCTTCTGCTCTTTGTTTGTTTGTATTGTGCTCTTGGATTCTAAGTCAGGAATTTGAGCAGTGGGGATGACTTGCCTCGGCTCCGCAACATGTGGGGCCTCAGCTGGGAAAACGCCAAAGGCTAGGGGTGGTTCAATTTGAGCTGCATGCTGAACTCACTTGGAGACTTCTTCACTTGCGTGTCTGGGGCCTGAGCTAGAGTGACTCAGAGGCTGGGACTAATGTCCAAGGCCCCCCCACAGGCTTGGCCTTCTCAGCACATGGCAGCTGGGTTCTGCAGGGAGCACCCCAAGGGGGAGTGTCTGGAGAGCAAGCATTGCAAGGGACCCAGCTGGAAGCTACAAGACGTCTTCTGTCTTGGCCCCTCTGGAGTCCCATAGCATCGCCTCTATTGTGTCTTACTGGTTTCAGCTGAGCCACTAAAGCCAGCTCAGACTCACGGAGAGGAAAATTAGACTTTACTTTTTTTTTTTTTTTTTTAAGAACATCATTCAACTAACATCTTTCATGAAAAAAGAAGTGTTTTCTTTTTTTAATATTCTTTATTTAAATTCTATTTAGTTAAAATATACTGTATTACTAGTTTCAGGGGTAGAACTTAGTGATTCATCATTTGCATATAACACCCAGTGCTCATTACATCGAGTGCCCATCACCCAATTATCCCTTACCTCCACCCACCTCCCCTCCAGCAACCCTCAGTTTGTTTCCTAGAGTTTAGTGTTTCTTATGGGTTGTCTCCCTCTCTGTTTTCATCTTATTTTATTTTTCCTTTCCTTCCCCTATGTTCATATTTTGTTTCTTAACTTCCACATGAGTGAAGTCATATGGTATTTGTCCTCTGACTGACTTATTTTGCTTAGCATAATACCCTCTAGTTCCATCCACGTTGTTGCAAATGGCAAGATTTCATTAGATTCTACTTCTTTTTTTTTTTTTTTAAGATTTTATTTATTTTTTAGAGAGCGAGCGAGGGGGAAACAGCATGAGAGGGGAGAGGGTCAGAGGGAGAAGCAGGCTCCCCGCTGAGCCGGGAGCCCGATGTGGGACTCGATCCCAGGACCCTGGGATCATGACCTGAGCCGAAGGCAGACGCTTAACCATCTGAGCCACCCAGGTGCCCTAGATTCTACTTCTTGATGGCAGTGGGCTACCACTTGGAAAGACACTGGGTGGATTCCAGCCTGCTTTGCTCCCTCAGCTGGTGTCCTTGGGCAGAAACAAGCTGGATGAGCATGAACAGTGGCGCTGCCCTCTTCTTGGTCTCCATACAATTCCTTCTTGTTGGTCATCAGGGTATTTCCAGTCTCTCCCATTCTCACATGATCTTGGGTGAGTCCAGATGAGATGGACATGAAGCTTTTTATAGGCAGCTGGGGAACACAGAATTATACATGGGAACCATCAATTGCACAATGGTTGGAAAGGTCTGATCATGGAAGTTCTAAAAGGGTGTAGAGGAGCATATAAGGAGAGGGGTACTTCACACTCGAGTTAGGGAGTGCAGACAAAACTTCCTGGAGAAGGAGATGTTTGAGGAGAAATGCTTTTCAGCTGTGAGACCAGTGGTTTTCTTTTTTCATTCCATTCCATTCTGTTGGTTCTTAGCTAGGATGCAAATTCTATGAAAACAAGGACTTTATTGGTTACCCCCCTCCCCGTATTAGTTTCCTGAGGCTGCTGTAACAAATTACCACAAACTTGGTGGCTTAAGACAACGGAAACTTATTTGCTCGCAGTTCTAAGGCCACAAGTCCAAAATCAAGGTGTCTGCAGGGCTGTGCTCCTCCAAAAGCTCTAGGGGAGGATCCTTCCTTGCCTCTCACCTGGAGGCTCTAGGTGAGTCTTGGCTTGTGGCTGCGTCCCTCCCGTCCCTGCCTCTGTCTTCTTATGGCCTTGTCTTCTCCCTATGTTTTCTCCTCTTCTGTCTCTTATAAGGACATTTGTCATTATAGGGTCCATCCAGATAATATCAGATGAGCTCATCTCAAAATCCTTAAATTAATGCATCTGCAGTGACCCTTTTTTTCAGATAAGGTCACATTCTCAGGTTCCAGGGGTTGGGTGTGGACATATCCTTCTGGGGGCTACCATTCAACACTCTACACCCATTATGTGTATCTCAAGTGCCCAGAATACTGCACGAAGTCTAGTAGGTTGCTCAATAAATATTTTTCTACTTAACTGATCTGCATCAGCCTTAGATAATCCATAGGATTGTTATGAGATTCAAAACCAACATTTCCATGTCCAGATGGTACAGAGCCATGGCTTTGGGCACGAGCATCAGGATTATACTTGCTGGGTTCAAGTCCAGGGACTGCCCTTGCTGCCTGTGAAATCTTAGGCAAGTTCCTCTAGCTTCTCTCTACTTCAGTTTCCTCTTCTACAAAAATGAGAAAATAATAATGAGATGAACTTTCCTGGTGGTGGTTAAATTAATATATGCAGAGTGCTTAGAAGGATCTAGGACTTGGTACACAATAGACCCTAGCTTTTATTATAAAAATGAAAGAATGATGTGACAATGTACCATATGTAAATAATCCCAATTGTTTCATTTTACCAGACCCCCTCTCCACTTTCAGAAACAGCTGAGAGGGATGCCACCCCCCCCTCCCAAGCCTGGCACACTGTTTCAGAGGTCAGCTGCCACCGGACATGCGAGTCCAGCAGTGACTTGGAAGCACCAGCCCTCACCGCTGACAGGTCCAGGGCAGTGGAGGGAAAGGGGGGCTGGGAGCACAGCCCTGAAAGTGGAGTGGCTCTGCCTTACAAGCGTGAGAAGCAGCTTCTGTCCCCAGGGCAGCTGCCTGCCTCTCGCCTCTCAGGTTCCCTCCTGCCCTGTGATCAGCTCTTGTCTATTACCCTGAGGCCCTCAGCCGGGGCTGCTCAGCTTGCCCAGGAGCTGTCAGCTACACTGGAGGAAGATAAAGAACAACTCCTAGGGCAGAAGAAGTAGGACAATATGATAGATGGATTTGGGAATCCAGATCAATTGTGGGGCAGACTTGGTTGAATAGGGTGAGAGGCAGGAGTTATCTCAGCAGGTTATTAAAAAAAAATAAAAGGTACTTTGTGCTTTCCAGTTGCTTATTAAAAAAAAAAAAATCGGGGCACCAGGGTGCTACAGTCCGTTAAGTGTCTGACTCTTGGTTTCGGCTCAGGTCAGGATCCTCATGGTTGTGAGACCGAGCCCCGCATCGGCTCCATGCTCAGCAGAGAGTCTGCTTGAGATTCTCTCCCTCTCCCTCTGCCTCTCCTGCTCATGCGTACCTGTGCTGTCTCTCTCTCTAAAATAAATGAATACATTTTTAAAAAGAAAAAAAAATTATCTAGGTTGTCTGAGTGATGCCCTCCTCAGGTCCTAGGAGACTTGCTTTGTTCCAGAAAAATGGTTAAACCCAATGTTGTTCAAAGTGTGCTCCATGGGCTGCTTCTGGTCAGACAACTGTTCATTATTGGTCTATGACAAGATAAGGACAGAAATTGCCAGTTTGGAAATTTAATAGCAATTTCACATTGCCATGGCAACCAGGGGGGTTGATCAGTGGACCTGTCTCACCAAACAGACTGGTTTGGGTGTTGTCTCAATCCCGTGGTGAGTGACATGCATCATGAGCCAGGTGTGAGTGCTGGTGTGTGAGGAGTTGGGGGGGTAAAACCCCAGGCCCTGACCACAGAGAGTCTGAGAAGTTCTGCCCCAACCCAGATGGCAGAGAGATGATGTGCCTCCAAACCACATGTTTTGCCTAAATGTTTAAATATTGCCATTGCCATCTTTGTGCATCATTTATCTTTAGATTCAGAAAAGAACTTGGAAAGTCCTGAGAATGGCCCCTCCCCACACTTCTCACCTTAAAGGTGAAGAACCTGAGGCCAGGGCAGACCAAAGGACTCTCAGAATGACCCAGCCAGCTAGTAAACTGGAACTAAACCTGGGTCCCTGGTGCTCTTTCAAAGCTGCCATTCTTCTCCTGTAGCCAATGCAAAAGCAAATTTCAGCCCCTAACAAGGAGTCACAAATTCCAAATTAATACCCCAGAATGATATGGTTTTCTCGGGTGCAGCCGGTTTACAAACACAACTCAGGCCTTCCGTACAGGGTCATCTGCTGGTGCTGTGGTCTGCTCTGTTAAAGCAAAGGATGGGGATCTAAGACACTGACATTTGAGTGTTAGCCACCCAGATGTCTTGGTTTGTGATCTTGAGAAAATCAGTTAATGTCCCAGCTGAATCTGTAAATAGGAACAACAATAAAATTTGCTCTCCTTGGGGACATCTAAAATTTTTGTCAGGCTAAAAATGGATGTGGGAAGGCAGAAGTAAAACTTGGCTCTTCATTCTGGAAGACTCTCCATGGTTTAAATAAATCATGTGGAGCCAGGCGGGGAGACCGTTGTCCTTTGGCTTGTTCAGCCCTCTGCCTTCAAGTAGGACTACACTTACACCATTTCTAAGTGATGCACATTTCTCCTATTTTTCAAGAAGGGAAAGGAGGTTCTACAGTTAAGTGGCTTTTCCTTTGGCAAGTGCTGCCATGGTCACGATATTAATGGAGTCAGGCAGGGAGGAAGTATGGCTTCCTCAAGGCACAGTCCTACAGGTGGAGAGTCAGAAGGGACATCCTCATATCTCAAGGATGGCGGCACTTCGGTTCTAAGTGTGTCCTATGTCGAGTGGAGCCAGATGCAGTTCTGATAAAGAACATTATTAAGATGTTCTCGGGCTTTTCTTCAGATGGTATAATTTTACTGGCTTTCAAATGCCCTAACTGGAATTTTCCCCAGCCAACTTATGCTTCACTTAGTAATTAGCTCCGAGTTCTTTTTGCCACTCCTTAGATGCGAATCCCATGCTAATAACAGGTGATGTGGATTTTCCACAAGGTTTAAATATTCACCACTCAACCTTTTAGCACAGAGCCCTGAGGCCAACCTAGCATCCTTCACAGGAGGGGCGGAGTGGTGTGGGGACAACAGCAAACATTTCTCACTGGTTTCAAACCTTCACTTCCCCTCCTCTGATGGTCTCGGACTCGTTACTTAATATTTTGTGTTTCAGTTTCCTCATCTATAAGATGGAAATATTCATAGTACATACTTGGAAAACTGTGAGCATCGAAGGAGGTAACGCATGTAAAATGCTCAAAATAGCATCTAGCAGTGATGGTAGCTGACATTATCTATCATGACCCAAAGCCTGTGTTTGCTTTAAGCAAATGGAAGGATTCTCAGACCAAGTATTTTCACTATCCATTTATTAGAGGGGGGTTTAATTTGATTCTCAATCATGTTCCAAATCCTACTCATTGTGTTCAACATAAAAAAGAAGTATAGATACACAGTTGTGATTTCTTCTTTTGGAAGGGGAGTGGGAATGATTCCACATTGCCATTTTAGAGGTGACCTTCGTGTCTCACCCTGCTCATCTCTCACCAAAATTCCACTGTGTTTGCTACCAGTTCATTCAGTAAGACGGGGGGTGTAGAGGGGACCACTTACTGTTGAGATGAAGTGTCCTTTAATCATAGGAGTATGGGGATTTGCATTAAAATACAGGTAATCGCATTAACAAACCCCAAAAATTATGATTTAATAGGGTAAAATTCAATTTACTTACATGTCCTATGAAATCTATCTGTGGCTGTCTCTGATCTCTAAAGAGAATTCATATGGATACACCTTTGAAAAAAAGAATTTAAACAAAGAGGTTTACTTCCTTGGCAACAATTAGATCCTTCATACCTTCCCCAGGTCATAGCAATATATCAAGTTCAAGCTCCCAACATTCCAAGTAAAAGTACAATTTCACCTATGCACACAAAGGTGCATACACACTCCTGTTCTTCAAGTTTTCTTTCCATACCATTTTAGAGATGAGGACACACATCTCAAAAGTCCTCTCTTTCTGAGCTATTTGAAGACACATTTTGCAGAGTGCTAAATTCATGGTTCTGCTTTTATATATGTTAGAAATATCTTTTGCCTGGACTCGTTTATGTTCACATTCATAGAAGCCAATCAGTGTTTCCTTTATTAGGACAGACTCAACATTGCCTGCTGAATTATTGTACCTTTTAAAAGTCCATCGAGAGATTAAATTTTAGGAGTCTTGGTAAAAACAAGACAATCCATGTGAAAGAGCCTAGGAATGTGTAGCTGACTTTGGAACAGCTCTTTCTTGGTGGTATCATCTGTTTCCGTGGCTTTGAAATGCGTTCTTTCATCCCACTTTTTCCGCCCCCTGGGCTATCCACCCACCTCCTGTCTATATCCATTCGGATCTCCCCAAAACACCTAAAACTCAGATTGTCAAAAATTGAACTGTTTACTTTCTCAAATTTGTTCCCTCTCTTTGGTTCTTTGTTTCATGGAAAAGCACCACTGAGCACCCAGTTACCCAAGTCTAAAACCAGGGCACCATCCTTGATGCCTCTCCCCCTCTTGACCCCATAGCTATTCAGTAATTTTATATCACAAGTATTTCTGGAATCCTTCCACTCTTTTCTGTGCCCACCTCCATGACACTAGTCCAGGCCACCATTGTGTTTCACATGGATTGCTGCAACACCCTCTCACCCCGTCTCTCTGCTTCTGGCATTGTGTCCTTCTAACCCAAACTCCACCCAGCCACCAGAAGTATCTTGCAGAATTTATATCTGATGGCACCACTCTCCAGTTTACAAGCATTCACGCATTCCCCTTGGACTTTAAGATAAAGTCCAAACTCCTTAATATGGCTTAGAGAGCCATTTATGATATGGCCTCTGCCTACTTCTCCAGCCTTATCTCCCATAATTGCCTCCTCTTCCTCGCATTGCTGGCCACCCCAGTACTCTCTGCAGTTCCTTGGAGGTACCAAGCTCTCTCTGGGTCAAGTTCTTTATACATGATGTCCCTTCTGCCTAGAACACTCATCAGCTCCTCTTTACTTGGCTAAGTCCTAATGACCTCTCAGGCCTCAGTTAAGACTCTACTTTCCCTGAGCCCCGAACACTGGCCTGTTCAGTGTCTCCCATGGGCTGTTCAGTGTCTCCCATGGGCATTTTTAGCCCTGAACCTGCTGTATCATAGCACATATGAGGTTGTTTTTTCACTCTGTTCTCCTCCGGCTTTGGCTTCCTGGAGGTGAAGAGAGTGTAGTGTTTACTTTATATTCACATATCCAAGCACACTGCCTGGCACAAAGGGCTTTTGCTTATATTTACTGGCAGGAGGAAGAAGAGAATGAAAGTAGTAAAGTGACACACCCACAGTTACTCTGAGAATAAGTCCTAGTAATATTTCTCTCTGCACAGGCATTTCCAACTGCAACTTGGGCCTTTGTCTCTATTCCTTTGATTGACATGTAATCATGACACAAGCTAAAGGAAGAAGACTATTTTCTTGACAAGGCTTTCAGTTACCTAGAAGTATGGACAAGTACTGCTGTGAACAAACATCCATGCTCACAACTGATTGCTCTGCAGTGGTTGACATAATATTCATTTGGAACAAGATTATTAAATATATGTTCATTGAGTATCATACCTAGCAGTGGTAAGGTGTTGGAATTATAGAAAGGAGGATGGAGTCCTCTCCCCTGCCTTTGTGAATCTAACAGTCTAGGTGCCTGATGGATGGTATATGCATATGACAGGTGCTAGGACACATCATACCTATTCTCAAGATAGTAGATGTTCAGAGAAAGGAATATCACCGAGGGCCTTAGGATTTGGGCTTTCTCTCCAGTGGGATTTCTAAGACTGATGCATTCATTCAATAAACTTACTGAATGTTTATGTTGGAGGCCGAGCTAAGTTAGAGATAGACAAATGAAGATAGACACCATTGCTACCCTCAAGAGATTTATAATCCATTCAGTTATGATGGGAGACAACTCTTCAAAGTCCCTTAACGTTGGATATTCAGAGATCTCCAGAAGCTTCTGGACTTAGGTTTCTATTGGTCTTGAGTCCCATCATTTGATGTTAGAAGGTCCCCTTCCACGAAGTATTTATCACCCAGAGAGAGTTAACTTTGACTCTAGACAGTACACTATGGTCCTAACCCAGAACCTTTAACACCTGAATGTTGTAAAGCAGTTATGGTTCCACTTCTCGAAAATGAAGGATACTAGGTCGAATTTAATATGCCTCAATTCAGTAGAAGGAAATTCCAGGCTCATAGGAAACAAGCTATGAAGGCACTGTTGGGATGTGCGCTGAATGGCCGCCATTGAGATGGAGCAAATGCTCATGGATATTATTAGATACAAGCAGACTGGAAAATGGGGGCCCTTCCTTAACCTCAGTGAGGCCTTGGCCCCTTTCAGCCTCACGTTGGATCCCGGCTCTAGAGCTGGGCTTGAGCTACTGGATGATGCAATCATTAGAGACCGTGGCCACAGGCCTGCTGGACTGGAGCTTAACTGGCAAGGTCAGCTGGTTGTCGTGGATGCTCCATTTTAACCAAGCTCATTTGGCTCTTCACAGCTCAGCCACCTGTTGTAAACAGCTGAAGGGGGCCTGGCTCCATTTGGAGGTTGTCGCTATCTCTGGTATGTTGTCCCTCCCTGTGAAGAGAAGGGTGTGTGGAAACAGGGAGGACAGTAACAGTTGCTTCTCTCACAGAGCCACTCTCTTTGTCAGAAGCAACAGTCCAGGCATGGCCAGTTATGGGTGGTCCTTCTGCATGGGATCTGCCATCTCTTTGAAGACAGGATAGTCACAGATCTAACTATAGAAGCAGCTCTGCAGAAAAGACTAGAATAGCAGGCTGGAACCAGATCACAGAGGGCTTTGAATGCTAAGCTGAGGGATTTAGAATTTATTCTAGAAGCCGTGGAGTATGATTGAAAGTTTCAGAGCAGGGGAGTTGTAATAAACCCAGTGCTGAAAGTGGGATGCTGGCTCAGTGCTGCAACTAGAGAAAGAGAAGGGTAGGTGAGTCAAGGGTAGACTGGGAACCAACTGGGCAGGTGGCCAGTTTAAGGTTGACTTGAGCAGGATAGAAGACAGTCCACCGACAGAGGATGGACCAGGACACAGAGCACCAATAAAACTGGTCAGTCAACAATCCCGTGATCCTCACGCATACCTGGGCCAGAGGAGGCATCGCAGAGGCTGGCCAGGGCTCTAGAGACTTCCCAGGGAGAGGCGTTGCTGCACTGTGAAGGAAAACTTCCAATCTTGGAACCATTTCTAGCCCAGCTCAGTTGTGCATTTTTTTCTTCTTTTTTAGTATCAGCAATATCTTGGGCCTGAATAGAGTTCTACCAGGGGTTCTAGTCAGGGGTTCTTCTTCCCCCCTGGGGTTCCAAAGGCTGAAGAGGTGTTTATTACGGAAGCAGTGAAAAGAGTATCTTCTTCAGCATCGACTGACCTTGGTCTGAATCTCGGCTTTGCACCTCATTAATTGCATGGGCCCTTGGGCAAGCTACTTAAACCTGTCTGTAAAGCAGGAATCAGTGACAAGTATCTCATTTGGTAGTTGTGAGGCTTAACTTAGTTAATATATATAAAGTATGTAATCAGTGCTGACCACATAATGGCTCCCCAGCTCCTGTTGGTATCCTTTTGTCTTTCTCTTCTGACAGCCCAGAGTTTGTCCTCTGTGGATCCTGTTTCTCTCTAGCCAGAGGTAGAGCCATGATGGGAGGAATGTCATCAGGACAGTAGCATCTTTCACTATGAAGTCAGTTCAGCCATACCTCGTTTTACTTGGCACTGGCTCCCAGAAGGACTGTATAGTAAATTATCACTTTAATGCAGTAAAGTAGCTGGATACCCCAAGTATAGTCCTGCTTGTAGTCCTTTGTTCGGTGAGATATGTCATCATTAATTCTTTTATATACATTAATTCTGCTGAGTTTAATTCATCTACAGGTGGAGTGCATCTGTAAACTTACTTAGCTACTCAGTCACTCCTCAGTGAGCACTCACAGTAGAAGGCCCCATGACCTCATCGCAGAGCCTGATTGTCTCTCCCTAGATTCTCACTGTGCCCTGGACCCTAGCTGGACTTGGAAATTCAAGATGCGTATGACCAGTTAGCTCTAGGTGGAACTCTTTGTCCAAAAGGGAACACAGCTATACCCTTACCCTGGCCCCAGTGAGAGGAGAACTTGGGGGAGCAAGTATGCACACAAAAGGCAGCCCCCCCCTCAATTTCACAGATAGCCAGGGTCTACTTTGTGCAGGTCCTTCTGTTGGGTACTGGGGTTCCTGGGATGACACAGCTGCAGCCTCTGTATTTGGAACTTCACAGACTTCATGAACCCATTATGTGCTTGACCTCATGGGCTAGATGTCATTCCTGGCCCTGGTCACTGGGTTACCAGATGTACAGGTGAAAAAGCTGCTCCTTAAGGGAAGGGCTGTACTCCCTAAGGAAAGGGCCAGGATGCGCAGATCTGGAGATGTGTGCTAAGACAGCCTCAGAGAGGGAACAGGACTGCAGGGCCTCCCTGCTGCTTTGCAGAAGCAGGAAGTGCCATGGGCCTTGGGGTCCATGTCTGCCCAATGACTGGCCTTCAGTGGAAGGGAGGACACTGTGTCGGGAGGGGTTGATATATTGAGATTTCTATTCCCAAATAACCACACAGTACCAAATCTACAGAATGACAGCAAAATCTTCCTATAAGCTTTATCCAAATTCCTGAACATACTACCTTAGTTTGTGGAATATGACCATCACCTGCCACTAGATGGCCTCCCATGTACACATAAACCTTTTGCACATAGCGACCTTGAAGTAGATTTTCTGGATTTTTTTTTTTTTTTTTAACATGTACACACACGCACACAGATACAAAATCTTAACTTTCACCATCTTTGAAGCTGATAAGCAATTCATTAATTTCCCTTTTAGCATTCAAATGATAGAACTTACATTCTCTGGAAAATTGGTTTAACATAAAAATCTTTGGGAGTTCTTAGATCCTCTGGGCCATAAACTACATGATTAAGAAAGAAGTCGGGTTTGAATCTGTTCTATTAAATAGTATGTTTTGGTTTGCCTTGTAAAGTAATCCATGCAGTGTTTAGCAGAATAGGCTTTAAGTTCAAATTTTTTTTTAAAATACTGCTTACTTTAAGCAATAATCTTTAAGTTCAGTTTTTTTTTTTTTTTTTAAATAATGCTTACATTTAAGCAATAGTCTTTAGGTTCAATTTTTTTTTTTTTTTTTTTTTAATAATGCTTACTTACTCCCTGGCAGGGAGTGTTCTGAGATATTTTAAATATTAACTTATTTAATCTTCATAGCTTAAAATAGCTCTTCTGTATACATCACTATAACCATCCTGAGACTAAGGGAACTGAGACAAGGGAACTGAGACAGGGGAACTGAGACTAAGGGACCTGAGACTAAGAAAAGTAGGGAGTTTACTCTGTGTTTCAGCCAGGAATTGCCAGGCTAATCAAACGCCCGATCCTGGCTCATTTGCACTACATCCCGCTGCCTCCCACTGGTCTAAAACAATCAGGAGGGGCTTAGCAGAAATCCAGTTGTGGCATGAAAGATATCGGAATTCTGATTTCTCTTTTTTCCTTCCTTTCAATTTTCTTCTCGAAAACATAGAAATAAAACAATCTCTAATTGCTGTGAAAGGACTTTGTGTTATTACACAAATGTCCACTACTGTTATTATGGGGTTATTTTGGGTTTTGTGGGAATGTAGAACTCCCCGATGTACCCGGGAGGTGTGTGGTCCTTCACTCATTCACACAAAAAGTATTTCTTTTGAGATCTCCCACACCGAGGTGTCTGTGCTACGACGAAGACAAATCTGGTCCGCCCTGCACTGTTACAGTTGAGCATTGCAGTGAGGTTTTCCTGTGCTTCCAGCAGGTAACTCTCCCTTAGCCTCAGACCCAGAAATCACAGACAATGGTAGGAAAACTGCAGAGGTGGGAGCACAGCTGAATAGGAAGATGGCCAGCACCACCTCTGCATAAGCCAAACCACCAGCAAGAGGCAGATGGGGTTTTTAAATCATTATGTTGGAACACAGTGTGCTATTTCTGTACCCAAGTGTTTCCATTTCAAATGGCCAATCGGATCATCTCTCTGACAGAGGCCTTCAACTAAAAAGCACTAGTCTCTGGATATATTTTAAAGGGCATTCTTCTTCTTTGGACCCGATGCAAGCCACTTTCTTGTTGCTCCTAAGAGCTCCTCCAATTTGGCTTAAGTAATGCTGTCCGACCCAGGCTTTGATCCCTAGGCATGAATAATTCTGTATCTGGAGGTTCTCGTTGGCAGGCTCTTAGAATAAGGAAAATTCTGTTTGCCTTCTGGGTTTGAAAACCCAGCAGTAGACATCACTCTCACTCGACTTCTTAACACGCTAGCTGTTTTTTTTTTTTTTTAAGATTTTATTTATTTATTTGAGACAGAGAGAATGAGAGAGAGAGAGCACATGAGAGGGGGGAGGGTCAGAGGGAGAAGCAGGCTCCCCGCCGAGCAGGGAGCCCGATGCGGGACTCGATCCTGGGACTCCAGGATCATGACCTGAGCTGAAGGCAGTCGCTTAACCAACTGAGCCACCCAGGCGCCCCCACGCTAGCTGTTTTAAAACAGAATTCGGGCAGGTAAGTCTACAGGGATAAAGTTCATCAGAGAGAATATTTGTAACTTTATTTGTAGTTCCTCAAGTTTTTGTCTCAAAACCCCATAATAAATGTGGGGTGCCTGACTTTCTTTACCTTCTGTAGGGCCTCCTTGGGCCATTGGCCCACACAGCAGCCTTATGCCAGGTTTCTTAGAGCTCCGGCCAAGGGCGCTCATCCACCAAGGCCATTCCATCCCTACCTGCCCAGCCTCTGGGGCACCAGGGGGCATGCATGAGCCAGAGATGGGGGATGTAGCTGTTTCTGCCTCAGAACCGTCTGTGCCACTGGGACCCCATAGGGACTTCTTGATGGCATTTTGACCGAATGTCTGTATTGTATCTGCAAGAAAGAAAAATGACAAGGGGGGCTGTCAGAGGGACTCCTGTGGATGTGCCAAGGGAAACCAACAGTGCAGAACCACTTTGTACCTGCAATCCACACAGGACGCTCGAAGAGGACAGTGTTCAGTGTTGACTCAGTGTCTCCGCTGTAAGAGGGAGGGGAAGCCTCGGCATTTGCCCAGACCCATGATGATCTGTTAGTCTGTTACTCTGAACCTTTTCCTGCTGCAGCAACGTGGGGACTGTGATGCAGCTAATCAGGCTAAGGGCTGGTTTCGCTTGTAGGAACTCTTGGGTTTGAAACCATTTCAATCCCTGGAACTTCTGAAATTGGGGTCTCCAGGTTCAAATTCATTTCCTGGACAACACTGAACCATAGACCATCAAAAGGACCAGAACTGGCTGGCTTCGGCTGTATTTCCTCCCTCTCTCCAAGATAGGAGCACTCTGATACCTCTAACAGTTGGGCAGTTGTAAGGAAGTGGCCGAGTGAGGGGTGGGCGGGAAAAGTAAAGCCCAGAGTCTCACTAACCCATGCAAACTCTAGCCACTGGGCTACCACAGTCTACTTTGGGGCATAGTTTCACAATTTGATGTGCTCATTTGTTTCAGCCCAGCCCATGGGGTCACACCAGTGCCAAAAGTTGATTTAGAAAGACCTTGATGTCACTGGAATATAAAAATAAATAAATGGAGCCCTTTTTTGCTACCCGCAGTAGGTCTCCTCATCTCTTGCCTGGACAACTCCTAATTGGTCTTTATGCTTTCATTCTGCAGCTCTTCTACACATCCACATCCATTCTCACACTGCTGCCACGGTGATCTTTCTAGAACATAGCTGATCCAGGCACTCCCATAAAACAGACAAATAGACAAGAAGCTTAAGTGGTTTTCTGTTGCCTTCAGTATCAAATCTAAACCCCAGAGGTAGCATTCCAGCGCCATGTCATCCTGGACCCGACCCTCGCTGTCACCCTCTTCCCATCATGAGCACATTTGGAGGCGTCCAGTCTGACAGAAGTCCTCACTCACTTGCTCGAACCCTCCTGGCACATCGGGCCCCTTTGTCCATGCTATTGCCTTGGCCTGAAATGCCTTCTAAACACCTCTCTGCCTTGATACTTTTTCTCATCCCTCAAGGTCCCACTGAAATGTTCCAAAACCCCGAAATCCTGCCCAGTCCCTCAGCAGTCAGACTCTTCTTTGCATTCCCACAGTCTTGTGGACCTCCAGTTGGAGCTCTGCTGAGCACTGCTTTGTAATTGTTCATACACCTGCCTCCCCATCAGATGATGAGTTTTTTTTTATTAATTTATTTTTTTTATTCTTATGTTAATCCCCATACATTACATCATTAGTTTTAGATGAAGTGTTCCATGATTCATTGTTTGTGCATAACACCCAGTGCTCCATGCAGAATGTGCCCTCCTCAATACCCACCACCAGGCTAACCCATCCTCCCACCCCCCTCCCCTCTAGAACCTTGTTTGTTTTTCAGAGTCCCTTGTCTCTCATGGTTCGTCTACCCCTCCAATTTCCCCCGCTTCATTCTTCCCCTCCCGCTACCTTCTTCTTCTTTTTTTTTTCTTAACATATATTGCATTATTTGTTTCCGAGGTACAGATCTGAGATTCAACAGTCTTGCACAATTCACAGCGCTTACCAGAGCACATACCCTCCCCAGTGTCTATCACCCAGTCACCCCATCCCTCCCACCCCACCCCCCACTCCAACAACACTCAGTTTGTTTCCTGTGATTAAGAATTCCTAGATGATGAGTTTTTTAAATGTAGAGACTAAGCAACCATCATTGTACATAGCTCAACACATGCTTGATAAGCAATGAGTGAATGATCCAGAATATTTCGTATTTCCCATCCCAGACAAGAAAGACCCAAACACTGTGGTTTCTGCTCCAGCCAGCAACCGCCCTTTCCTCCTGGCCAGGTGCCTGATCTCAGAGTCTCATACATCTCAGCCCATAGCCATACTGCGGCCCTTGGCTCCTGAGAGGAAGGGGCAGGGCACAGTGGCTGTGTCTCTGAGAACATGCTGGAGAACAATAGCAGGAAGTGTGCAAGTGGGAAACAATCATTGGGCTTAGCCCATATGGAGGAGCTTCCTGATTGGCTTGATTTGTTCTGAGCAGGAACTCTTAGAATAACTTTGGAATTATCCCAGTGGGATGACAAATTTCTCCACCAAGGAGGAACTGTCACCTGGTAATATCAAGCATGGAAAACATGGTTACAAAAAAAAAAACCCAACAACAAAACAAAACAAAACAAAAAACTCAAAAAACATGAGAGGAAGGTCCCTTTAGGAAGACAGTTTGGATTTGCCAAGTCTTCCAGCCCCAGCCACGGCTCCCTGGGCCAACCTCCTTCTGAGAGTCCACCTGAGGCACAATTCACCTGTCACCTGTACCTTCCAGATGGAGAGCATTCTTTCCTCTAAGGCTCAAAGGACAGAGGTGCTTTCTATCCTTTGTTGGCCTGTCAGGCAGCTCGTGGAAACTCAGACTGTAGGTGGCCATAGGCAGCAGTACCCCCTTGCAGAACCACATTCCCCTGGTAGACATTGATTGAGCACTGGCTGTGTACAAAGCACTCTTGTAGGCACTGTGGGGGCCATAGGAATACCCCAGATGCTCTTTTTACTCTCACAGAACAGTGGTTTCCAAACCATGTTCTGTTCTGTGGAAAGGCCCAGACGAGGCAAGGATGGGGTAGGAGAAGCAGGAGGGGCTCCCAGTCCACTCAGGCCTCAACCAGAGCCGATCTATTTGATCAAGATATTGGAAAAGAAAATTCTACACCAGAAAGAGGAAATACTGACGACCTTTAGAGTAGGAACAGTTTCGTTTGCTCTTGGAAGGAGGCAACACAGGGCAGCCTAAAACCCTAGGCTCCAGCAGCAGGCAGACCCAAGTTTGGACCCCAGCTCTGCCCCTTACTGGTGTTGGGCCACCAGTTCCTGAACCTCTCTGAACCTCCAGTAGATCATCAGTCAAGTGTGGATTATAGTAATAGCTACTCTGCAGATTGCAGAGAATTGAATAATGCCTACAAACAACTTAGCACATTGTCTGGCTCATGGTAAATGCTCCATAAATGTTAGCTATTTTTACCACTACTACTGTTGGACATTACATAATTTGCTGATGAATGACTCATTAAGATGCTAATTCAAGGGCACCTGGGTGGCTCAGACGGTTGGGCGTCTGCCTTCGGCTCAGGACATGATCCCAGAGTCCCGGGATCGAGTCCTGCATTGGGCTCCCTGCTCCTCGGGGAGCCTGCTTCTCCCTCTGCCTCTCTCTCTCTGTGTCTAATGAATAAATAAATAAAATCTTAAAAAAAAAAAGATGCTAATTCAAGTATCTTGAAAGCTCCATCAGTCTCCCTCAGAGTAACCTCCAATACAGACAACAGGCAAAAATGTGTTGATTATCCCCAGTTTGGGCATTGATAAAAGCTGTGGCTGAAGCCATGTGGATATGCACATGCACACACATATACCCCCCCCCCCACACACACAAACAAACATATTCTCTCTCAGGGGTAAATGGGGAACTCTAACTCAGCAGGAAAGCTATCACAGAGCACTGGATTTAGACACAAACAATGAGTAAACAGGGATTTGGATGAGAGGAATGTGCCACATAAACAATTTTCACAATCAGATATGAAAGCCCAGATGCTTCCTGCATGAAGGGCAAACCCGAAGAGAATCATAGGGTGAAACAAAGTAAACGCTGAGACTCTCTGTCATTCTGGCCCAATTCCTGCATATCTGTGTGTCCTCTACCTGTAGTTTTATGTAGGTGAGTCCCAGAGTAAAGAAGAACAGTGCATTACACATGCACACATGTGCACACACACACACACACACCTGAGGTCAGGTGAAATGATACATTTGAGATATTTGGGGAAGCGAGCAAAAAGTCTAAGAAACACAGCAGTTACCTCCTGCATTTTCTTATCTCAGAGAAAGCAAGTAAGACAAGTTGCTTCTCAGTCAGTTCTTTTTACTAAATCTAGAGTTGCCATCAATTTGAATTTGTTCTTTTAAGAATCAGTTTTTACTGAAGGCATTGAGCCAAAGGGTCTGCCTTGAGGCTGCTGCCAGTTGAGAAACAATTTACACACTCACTGAAACATGTATTTCCTCCGCCAGCATTTCTTGAGAACTTTCCCTGAGCCACATTCCTTACTAGATGTAAACTAGCTAGATGCTAGAAGCCATATTCAAAGAAAGCTAAAGGAGAGATGGTTAGCCTCTTCAAGAGGTTTGCAAAAGGGGGTTGGGAGGGGAACTTCAAGTCCATAAACAAGTGATTCAAATACAACGGGAGAAAATTGGTGATAGAAATATGTCCACAGGATAAGGCAGCAAAGAGGAAGGGCACCTTCATGGGAAATGCATCAGGGAAGACTTCCAGAAATAGAGGTTACCCGAGCAGATTCTTAATGTGCAGTAATTACCCAAGGGAAGGGGAGGAGGGAGAATAAGGGCAGGTCAGGCAGAAGTGGTGGTGGGAGCAAAGACGTTGAGGCAAGAAAGAGCACCCTGTGTGCAGGGATCTTTAAGAAAGTCATGTTCCTGGAGATGAATAGGAGGCTGGCAGCATGTAGACTAAGGAACTTAGAGCAGAGAGCCTGTGAGGGGTTTCTAGCAGGGGAATGCAATTGTGGTGTGTCCACACATATGCTGGATTTGAGGGTAATAAGGCCAGGTAGAGGCAGAGATTGATGAGAAGGTTGCTGTAGGCATTTAGGAGAAAGAAGGAGAGGGCTCTCACAGGGCTGAAGAGGAAGAGATATGAAAGAGATTTGTGGGGCAAATCAACAGGATTTAGTGCTACTATACATGTGTGGTGATTACCAGAGAGGGACAAGTCAGAGGTCAAGATAACTCCAGGTTTCTATCTTAAGTAGAATAGATTGGTGGTGATACCAGGAACTGAGGTAAAGAATGCCAGAGGGAGGAACAGCTTTATGGAGAAAGAGGAGTTTGGTCCCACCTATGTTGGGTTGGAAGTACCTGTGGACTATCCACATGGAGACACGGGAAGTGCAATTGTATACACAGGCTGGAGTCTAGGAGAGAGGCTGAAGGTATAGGTTAGGTAGATGTCAGCATGTCGTGGGAATTAAACCATGAGACTTGACGTGATTAGCCATGGATAAATGTCTAGTGAGGACAGTGAGCCAAATGAACATTTAATAAAGGAGAGAAGAGGAGCCCATATCAAGAATCTAGTGTCATGGCCTCTGAAGCAGAAGAGTGGTCCACAGTAGTTTAAAAAATGGAAAAGTCGATAGATTCACCCTGAAGAGTATCCATGAGACACAGCAGTTAGGACGTCATGGGCACGAACGAGACCAGATACAACACAGTGGCGGGGTGGGGGTGGGGGGCAGAAGGCAGAAGGGAGCAAGTCGGAGGGTGATTGCGATACGAGGATGTTGAAGCAGCCAGAGGTGAGTGCTGTTGGGGGAATCTGGGAGAGAGATTCAGCAGTAACTCAAACAGGATGCAGGGTCATAAGAAGTTCACCTATTTTTAATGTGAGAGAATTTATTCTTGTGTATGGACTAAAGGAAAGGAGGCATCTGGGGAGAGGTTGAAGCTATAAGGGGAGGGCATAATTGATGGAGCGCCATCCCAGAGGGATCTGCAAGGTCAGGCGCTCATGTGGAGGCACCGGCCTTGAGCAGGAGAGTCTCTGAGTCAGAGTCGGGAGGTAGAAGGCTGGATGAGACTTTTTCTCTTCTTACAAAGAGACACTTCTTGGGCAAGAAAGGGTTTAAAGCCACTGAGAAAGTGTGCTCTTGCTTTGCCTTGCTTTTCATTCATTCAACATATAGGTACAGGGATCAAAATAATATATAGTCCTATCTCTCAATAAGCCTATCCTTAGGAGAGGGGTAGTACAGGTAAGGTTGGGTAGGGTGAACACATTTTTAACACTCGTATCAGATGGTGTGTACCAAATACCTAACAGCGCTAGAAATGCTATGGGGAGGAGTGAGCACATCGGGTTGAAGTGACTTAAGGAAAACATTACTAAAAAGACAGGATTTCGCTTGGGTTTTGACTGTTAGGTGTGTTAGATGGGGTTGAGGGTAGGGAGTCATTCCTGGCTTTTTCACAGGGCAGTGTACTATCTCTTCTGGCTGGAATAGGGTGAAGGGCATAAGGCTGGAAGGGGTTAGAGCAGAGCACAGAGGGTGTGAACTTCCAACCTAAGCAGTTTGGGTCTGGGAAGGAGGTGATGGAGAGCCACCAGGAGTTTTTCAACAAGGGAAAGGATATGAGCTGTACTTTAAGAATTCTTGATGGGACCATTCTCTTCTCTGCCATATTTCTGTCTCAGTGATGACATTGGAAAAAAAAAAATGAAATGGGCTTGAGTTTCCACTGACACCTTGCAGTCATGGAAGGTCCTGTTCTGTTATGAGGAGAAGTGGAAATCCTCTGTTTATTTAAGAGCCGTTAATCTTTTTTTCATAGTAAAATACCAAATGATCTGGGGTGATTCCAGATATGCTCATCTAAGTAAAAGGAAGCTGTTTCCTTGCAAACTGAGTCACAAATGAAAAATATTTTGGGAGTGCCATAGAAACAAATGTACTCTCTTCCTGAAATATGGAAAAGGAATTTTGTAGCATCTCTTTGTGTGAAAACAAACAATATTCTTCCCAATGCTCTACCTAGAATATGGAAACAGAGAGACTGAAGTATTGAGAAAGAGAGAGAGACTGGGAAAGAGAAGGCAGGTTGGGGGTAAAGAGAGAGACAGGCTATGTATTCTAAGAATGGAGGAGGAGTCGGAGGATCAGGTCTCAGGCAGAACTGAGGACCCAGGAAGCAGGAAGTAACAGGGCACTCTTCAGAATCCTGCTGTGGGAACGACTCACCCTCGATGTTTCTCCATTCTTGGGTCACTCCTGTCAAGATGCAGACTGGCCAAGAGTTCAGGCAACCTAGCTTAGTTATATTTCTACTCCATGGCTAGGGAGGTGGGGCCCCCTCATCAGTGAGTAGTTTCACCAAACCCACAGCCACTCCAGAGGAATTGTGGAGGAGCTGGATGTTGTTCCCAAAAGGAAAGTGGCGGGGATCTGGGGTAGGCACAATTCCCAGCTGCTGGCCCCCTTGGCCTCTTAATCACTTCTGAACCACATACGATGTGGATATGTCTTCTGCTTCCATCATGTAACTGCACTTTATCGTCACTGATGAGCGCCATATTGTTAAGTCATATCGTCCTGGTGATTAGCTCAGCTGGAAGGGTGTTTCAGGTATACACAGACGGCACTGACTTGCCTCTTTCTCATGCTAATTCCGCTGGCAAAGGCTCTGAGAGTCACATGACACAAACATCACAGTCACAGCCCAGCAAAGAGATGCTAAGACATGGGTGATTAGCACTGAGCAAAACGCAGGAACTTCCCTGCTGAGACTCTGGATGGGGCAGGGATTTGAGGTAGGGGGTTGGTCAAGCACAGCTTCAGCCAAGCCCCATTCATGGGAGTTGATTGGCAACCATGAATTCCAAACTTTGTGATTGCTCATTTTGCCTTCTGCTGCTGCTGAGTCATTAATGAGGCTCTGGGCTTTGAGTAGCTCGGGCCCCACATCCTTAGCATACTTCTAAGAGCATTCATTCAAATTCAACCATAGGCACTAAATGTCTTGTATTGATTAGAATTAAATGTGGATGCAGGTGAAGAGACCCACAGAAACAGTGGCTTAAACATGATGGTTATTTCTCCCTCCAGTAAAAATCCACAGGTAAGTGGTCAAGAGCTGTCCAGTGGCCATCTATGTAAATTCCTCAGGGACCCAGAGTTCTTTCAGTTTACCCCTCACCTATCCTTGTCCTCAGAGTTTGAGATGGTCGTTAGAGCTCCACTTGCACACATGTGCATTTCAGGCCAAATGATGAAGGAAGAGGTAAAGAAGAAAGGGCTAAAGAAGGTTCTAGAATCTGCCCTACAGGGCTTTCACTTACATCCCTTTGGCCAGAATATGCTGTACATGGCTACAAAAGAGGCTGAGAAATGTCATGGGGAGGCCATTATTCTGTGCAGCTGTATGCCTCGGTAAACCTTAGGGATCACATTGCTGTTCTAGAAAGGACAGAAATCGGTGAACAACGAACAGTCTCGGTTACATGTTTCCTTGTGCTGGCTACACACAGATGTGGGCTGCTCTCCTCTCCTCTGAACACAAACATTCTTCCTGAGGTTCTTGTTTTGGCAGGTCGGCCAGACAGGCACCCCACTTGACTGCTCAACTATGGACCTGCCGTTCAGGAGAAGGGAACAGGTCTTAATTCAGCGGCTCGCCAACTGCCAAACCCTCCTCTTATTCTGGGAGAATTTACTAAGACTCAAACGCATGGCAACCGAGCAGCAGTGTTTGGCCTTTCAGGGTGTGTGTGTGTAACCCTAGCTCGGGTTTCTCAGCAGAGAGGAAAACTGTAAAGGTTCACTCCATTGGCTCAGGGCTTCTTCAGAAATAGACTTGTGAACATTGCTTTGCCGCTCTTCTTGCCTCAGCAGACTCAGTGCTGAGTTCCTCCATGGGGAAGCCCACAAGCCCCCCCTTCCTCTTCCTACCTTGCTTGTCTACTCCTCCCACCACCCCCCTCCCCACTCCGGGGCCCCAATTCATATCATCAGTGCCCCCCCCCAACTGGGTGGCAAGTTCCATTTGCCTGGGTCTTCTCATTTCCCAGAATGGAGCCCCTACAAGTCATGCTGTTTGCTAAACTTGACCTCTGCACTTCCAAATGGTAGCGCTCAGACAGTGAACGCTACAGGGAAATGAACATCGCCTAAATCGGAGCAATCTGATCTGAAGGTCAGCACTGCCAGAAGAGAAAATGGACTGCCTTTAGAGGTAGTGAGCTCCCCGTGTGGGGAGGATTTCAAACAGAGGTAGGATGACTGTTGAGTGGAGTGCCGCTCAGGGGCTTCATGTTTCTGAAAAGCAATTAGATTACATAGCTTCCACTCCTCGCCTGACCTTCTGTGGGCATGAAAAATACATTATGTTGCATTATGCATTCTTCAGGAAACGAGGGCAAAAAGAGGAAGTGGTCATAGGGAGGTAGTCCAAAAAAGTGGCAAAGAATACCAGTTCTCCAGCCTGACCACCAGGGTCCGAATCCTGGTCCTACGTTATCTTTGTGACCCTGGGCAAGTCAGTGACCTTTCCGTACCACATTTCCTTCATCTGTGGGATGGAGTTAAAGAGTTCCTACTTCATAGGCTATTATGAAGCTTCAGTGTCGTAATGCTTGTAAAACACTTAGAAACAGTGCCTGGCACACAGTAAGCACTCAGAAATCCTAATCATTACTGTTGTTGCTGCATACAAGCCGTATATACGTAACGAAAACAGTATTAGCATTCTGAGCATTGTAATGATTATTATCACCACCACTGATGAGGAAAGAAAAACCAAGCACACTTGAGTTTACAGGCAAAGTCCTCTCGAAGCAGTAAGACAAGTGGAAACCCAGTTTGTATTAGTCTGTACTCTTTTGGATTCGACTGAGAGATGCCCACACAAAGGAAACATTTATTGGCTCCTATAAGTCAGCAGGTTAAAGGTGCAGCAGAGGGTCATGGGAAACAGTAGCTAGAGAATCAGTGGCCCAGGGTCCCTCTCAGGCAGCCTCTTCCTTGTTTTCTTCCACTGCAGAGGAGGGAAGGTAGGTCCTCTGCAGAGCCCTTCAGGCCAGTTATTTTTTCTGGGCCAGACGAGGCACAGCAAAATGCAAGCACAGAGTGAGCCATGGGGAGGTGCCATGGGAGGAGGGATAGAAATGCTGAGGACCTCTCTGGGGCCATCGTGCTGAGCCATGTCAACTGGAGGGTAGAGTTCGCTGTGCCTGAAAAGGCCATACAAGGCCACATGGCCCTGGGTGAGAGCGGGGACATATGATATTCTAGGCCATGGCCTGTGCTGTCTCCCGGGCCTGGCACGTTTTCTTCTCTTTTCCACCTGGTGAATGCATCCTTCAAGGCCCAGCTCACATATCACCTCCTCAGTTAAGTTTAGCTCACCACCCTCTAGCAGTTAGAAATTGCTTTCAGCTGTGACCTCAACAGGGGCTTAAACTCCTACAAATCTGGAGCTAACAGTCCAGATGCTTTTTGAGTTGCCTTGTAATGTGTGTGTTTACCTGGCTATTATGGTCACTTGGCCAAGAGCTCCCGGGAGCAGACAACCTGGCTGACTTCACTCTCCGTCCCTGATGCTCAGCGCAGTGCCTTATAGAATGAAGGGGCTTGCAGAAGGTTGTGTGGATTAATGCATAAATGGATTTTGAAATGAGAGTGATTGATGCACCTCACAGAGCCGTAGGTCTTTCGTATTTTCCTGCGAGGGAGGTCCGTTAGGGTTAGGTAGATTTTATAAGACCATCTGGCCATGATTGCAACTTTACCTCTGGTAAATTAAGCCTGCACAGAGGCAGTGTGTCACCTCTGCTTACCGCCCATTACAGTTTGCTTTGTGCTCAGAAGAAATTGAGCAAGCCGGTCAGAGGCTGCTATGTGCACCTGTCTCAGCCTAAAGAGCCTCGATTAACCTTGCGTATAAATTACACTTCCTGCCCATTCTTTATTTTTAGCTCAGCAATATCTCCTTGGCTCCTCCAGGGAAGACTGCATTAGGTTTCAGTCATGAAACTACAAAGCAGTGGCGTCTCTAGCTGGCTGAGATGACTCTTATTAACCCCATGACACTCCGTTTCTTGGGACGCTCCCTGGCTCCGAGACTTAGGTTTTCCACAGAACGATAGCGATAGCGGCCTGGGCCATTCAGCGCCCTCAGGACCTGGCCCCAGCCCACATGTGCGTTTGTAGAGAAATCTGCTATTCAGATCTGACCTGCCTGGACTTACATAAACTGTCGATTTCCCACATTCATCCCCTTTGAGGGAAACTCATTTGTTGTTCCTGCGAAAGTTTCGTTTTGTTGCTTTCTCTCCCTCCCTTCCTCTCACCCTCTCTCCCTCTTTCTCTCTCCCGCTTCTCAGTTACGCAGTATCATGACCCAAATCTTTAGTGCTTAAACTATATAGCTGAGAGCCCTGAAACCCACAGGGCCGGGGGCAAGCTGTGGAGACAGTCGGCCAGCCAGTGGGCATCCGTCCACAGAGAATTCTTAACCACCTGGGGCTGCTTCACTGGGAGACATGAGCTACTTAGAGTCAGCCTTCCCTCACCCCCCCGCCTCGCCTTTTTTCAGTCAGCCATTCTGAACATGATTTTGTTTATTTTAGAATCCTCTGAAGTGCCTAGCTCTGAGTCCAGCTGCACGAGGTCCGTACATGTTGGTTGAGTTGAATGGAAATCCAAGTTGGAGTGTGCCCATTTAACCCTTCAGGGACATGGAAGAAGCAGGCTCCCTTCCCATGCCCCAGGCTATGAAATGCTGCCTTCTCAGCACAAGGCCAAAGGAGGGTTCTTTAAAAAGCCATTTATTGGTTTTATTCTGGTTAGACAAGGAATACATGATTCCTTTAAAAATTGGGAAAATATTGAAAATTATGAAGAACCAAATTAAAATTCCCCAATATCCCATTACCCAAAGGCAACTACCACTGATGTTTTCCTGTTTTCTCATCTTAGTCCTCATGAGTGAGGGCCCTGTATCACTCCAGATTTTTCTGAGGATTGGGGGACGTGGAGCAGGGGTAGATTATATTCTTTCTAATCTTAAAGCTTCAGGCATTATTGGGATACACACACACATATTACAAATTTATATATATTATTGGGATATGTTTTATTAGGATATATATATTCACATGTGTATAGCATATAATACATACATATATAATATATACCCATATAATATATAAATATTTGATCTGTATTAGCTGTTGCCACAATAGTACTATATGACTACTCTCAAACTCAGTGGTTTAAAATGAATGTCACTTATTATTGCTCATACTTCAGTGACTACCCTGGGTATTTGCTGATCTAGGCTGGGCTCTGCTAAGCAACTCTAATTTCAGGTATAGGATCAACTGGGCATGGTGTCTGACTTGGGTTGGGCTCCAGTCTACTCCCTATGTGTTTTTCCTGGGGCCAAGGCTGAAGGGACAGCCATTGAACAGAGAAGCTCTTTTCTTGGTGCTAGCAAGGCACAAAAGGACAGACCCAAATGCGCAAGCACCTTCCAAGCCTCTCCTCTGTTGTGTCTGCTAACATCCCATTGGCTAAAGCAGATGACATGGCTGAGCCCATAATCTGGGGGCAGGAAAGTACAATTCACTCACCATGAGACCAAAGCAAGTCATGTGGTCAAGACCAACATCAGTGGGTCAGGGATGTATCCACTTCACTTCCCATGGAGGTGAAGAGGGGAGGGAGGGAATATGTTTGAGAATAATAGACTCTACCCACGTCCTACATATCTGCTGAGGAACTCTGTCCTCTGTGATTCAGTCTGCTCAGAACCCACCTGGCAAGTGCTATCATCCAGTCTTCCCAGGAAGCCTCCTCCAATGCTCCTGTACCCATTCAACAAGTCCAGTTTCTGGATCATTTGACTGCCCCATGTGTATTGTTCCTATTGCACATTTGTATCCCTTTCCTTGATTCCCCCCCAGAATAATTTACACAGAGGTGGGTAGAAGATTTTGCTGCACATCTGGAACAGCAAAGGAGTTTTGTATCTTTTTGTTTATTTATCTTTGTCACTCGGCCGCATCTCCTGTAGATTCTGTTTGCATCTCAGCCTGCACACAGCCTCTCAAATCCAGGCTTGCTGAAGAATTCACCCTGGCCTCAGAAATCCTAAAGGTCTCATTTGGCTGAGCCGTGTCTTTTTGCAACTTGGTTTAGTTTCTTTGATTCTTTCAATAGACATATGTTGAGCTCTTGTGCCCTCCAGCCCCATGATGAATTTATAATCTAGAAGGGGAAATGAATGATTTCTATGTGCTATCATATGGGGTTTAGGGTTGCTAAACTTCAGCACTATTGATATTTGGGGCCAGATAATTCTTTGTGGTGGGGGCTGTCCTGGGCATTGTGGGGGGTTCAGCACCATCCTTGACCCCACTACCCACTAGATGCCAGGAGCACCATCCCCACTCTCCTTGAGTTATGGACAACCAAAATGACTACAGACATTGCCAAATATGCCCTGGGGGACAAATCACCTCGGTTGAGAACCACTGCTTGAACATATAGTAGACTTGCTAAGACCTCTCATAAACCAAAATAATGTGCTAATAAATGACGGCAGTGTTATTTCCTGGTGGTGCATCTGTGAAAGGCTCTTGGGGTAGCTGGTGTGTGAGCTAAGACTTCAAGAATGGTTAGGGTTTTGAGATGGGTTCCTCGGAGGAGGGGAAAACATGGGGCACAAATGGGCAAATAAGGAGTAGTTCTTGTTGTCCAGAGTGGAGGCCATGTAGGTACTGGGAGGCTAGCTACTCTAGGGCTATCTAAGTCATTATAAGGACTTCCACTTTTACTGGGAGTGAAATGATAAATATATCTATGTTCATTTGGAGGGAATATGATTGTACATAGAGCTTGTCTTCATAATCCAAAGTAATTGCTGCAAAGTCTCATCCATCCAGAGGTCATTTTTCGGATGCCCAGGAAGGAAACCTCTGAGGGGCACAGTACATCCCTAAATGGAACAATGCCTGTAGCTTGGTGTCCCTTACCCCTCTGAAGATCTTAGTCTGGACTCTTTATCTTAGGTCTTAGTTGAACAGACTTGGTTAGCCAGTTCCCAGCAGCAGATTAGAAGACGGAAGGGGGTGGTGGTGGGACAGATATAGAGGGGCCCAGATTTTGCCACAAAGCTCCCAGCACGATAGAGGGGAAAGAAACCAAAAGCAAAATTGAATGAGCAGGGGCGCCTGGGTGGCTCAGTCGTTAAGCGTCTGCCTTCGGCTCAGGTCATGATCCCAGGGTCCTGGGATCAAGCCCCACATTGGGCTCCCTGCTCAGTGGGAAGCCTGCTTCTCCCTCTCCCACTCCCCCTGCTTGTGTTCCCTCTCTCGCTGTCTCTGTCTGTCAAATAAATAAAATCTTCAAAAAAAAATTGAATGAGCAAACAAATATGTTCAGGCCAAATAATTCTTTAGGCAGGGGAACATCCACCCCTTCATAACCCTAAGGACATTGCTGCATGACAATGTCACCCTAGTATGCCAACTTACGAAATGTTTAGCAAGGCAGGAACTATGCAAGATATTGTAGAACCCATGTGGTAAGAGTTTAGCACCATGGTCAGGAGTAGGGTCTAGAGTTTGACTTCTGGCTTGAGGTCTTGCTTCAAGGCTCTGCAGCAATCAGCTAGCCCCTTAACCTTGCCAGGCCTTACTGGTCTCATCCGTAAAATGGGGACTCCCTACTCAAAAGGTCATTGGGAAAGTTAAATAAAATCCACTGTGTGAATTCTGAGCTCCATTCTTGGCACAGATTTGGTGCTCAATAAACGTTAATAGTTAATACTATCATTTCATTGAAAGAATAAGTTACTGAGACCTCTCCCAGATTGAAACTGTTCTGGAATATTCCCAGAGTCTCCCGGCAGTACCCAAATTTCCCTTTCAGAAAATACCTAGGATGGCCGTGACAACTGAGAAAGTTCCAGAAGAAAGTTCCGGTTGTATCAGTTCCCCCGTCCCTTTTCCCTTCTTTTGGGCGGAAGAGGATGGGCCCCTGAGGGCGATGACAGCAGGCTCGGGAGGGTATTGGCCACCAGCCTGTGGCAACATTATTTCCTTTGAGCGAGATTAGCTTTTCCCTCTTTAGAAGAACTGATAGAAGAACAGTTATTCTGAGATAACTAGGAGACCAGGAAGCTCTTTTCCTCTGGCCATTATGCCCTATGCTATGCAAAAATATCTACCCCCAAATTAAGACGGAGTTCAGGGGGAGACACCAAGGCATATTGCAAAGCGGTGGCATTGAGCTAGCGGTAGTCCCTCTGGGTGGTTTTTCTTCCATCACTGTCTGCGGAGTGGCAGAGCTGAACACACAGGGTGCTCTGTGAGGTGCCCTGGCCTGGCACCTTGGCATTATAATGGGGCACGGAGACTGCCAGGAAGTCACCCCACAGGAAGGAGCTGCTCTCTGGCCTGGGGATGGCAGGACAATAAAGGACCCTGTTCTCTGTTTGTGTGTTTTCCAGGCTGGAGCAGGAAATACAAGCGCTAGAAAGCGAAGAGTCCCAGATATCTGCCAAAGAGCAAATCATCCTAGAGAAACTAAAGGAGACAGAAAAATCCTTTAAGGACTTTCAGAAGGTAAAGAAAACAAATGTGATTTCTCCAGATTATATCCAAGGGGAAGTAAGCACTAGCAAATGGGCACCAATGGAATCGAGACCTGTTAGTACTGCTGAGAAATCTGAGCCCCATGCTCTGAGAAATGTGGTGCAGGTGTGTGAGGACCCATGGGGGTCGCTCTCTGACCCTGACCGTGGCCTGTAGTCAGGTGTGGGACCACCTGGTCTGCGGGGAAGCACAGAGGAGAGCCTTTCAATCAACCCCATCTACCTATTGTCCAAACCCTTTATATGCCCGGTTCCTGAAAAGTCGTCTTACCTTGGACTTCAGGATTCTAAAGCCAATTCTTATGAAGCAGATTAGACCTGCTCCCTGTGGCTTTAATTTAAGTCTTTCCTTTATAAAAAGGCCAGAGGCAAAACCATATCAAATGGATATGAATTTCAAATACACAGAGTGTAAACACTGTGGAAACAGATGGTGCCGTGTAGTGCAGAGGAGAGACTGCGTAAAGCCAGTAGTCTCTGAATATCTCAGGACCTTCCTTCCATTTTATGGCCCAGGTACCCAGACCGAAGAAACAATCCAACCAATTTAATTTTAAGATGGGATTTTCTGATGTCACTTCTTTCTCCAACACAGCCGAGGGTATTTGCTGGATAACTGACATAAATCCCTCCTGGGAGAAATTCAGTATGAGGTGGGAATGATAAAACATTCCCTTAAATTTCAGAATCCCAAACAAATTTCCCAGAAGAAAAGAGAGCATTGGGTTTACCCACCACGGTCAAATTCTGGACCTGGGGGAGAGAGACAGGTTAGATGGATGAGGGATTGTCCGCCCACGTGTGTAGTGACGCTCTGCCCTGCTTTTGTTTCCACAGAGCTTCTCCAGTGTGGATGGAGGTAAGTGGAAGAGCTCTCTGCCCCCATTCTATAGAAGAATCTTATCCCGGTCAGCTTAGTGGGCTTCACGAATACAGGCTCACTGGGAGATGCGATGTGTTGGTGTGTGAGGTCATCAGAAAGAAGGAGTAGCTCTCTGTGCAGGGCCCTGAGGAAGTACACGTCCCCAGGCTTGTCTGCCTCTCTTCTTCAAGGATGGTTTCTCGACTCACCGTTTTTAGTCTTACACAGTTGGACTGGCTCCTCCCCTTCCCATTTGGTCCTCAAGGTTCGCTGCTTGGACCTTTCTTGAAAGGTGCTCTGCCTAGAGTGCTGACATCGGGACCAGGTCCCTGGCGAGAATGAGCCCATTTGTGCCTAGGACTCCAGGTCATGACACATGTCAGAAGGCCATCATCTGGTGTTTAGGAAGCCTTTCTAAGGCTGTGTTTTTATTCTGAATCAGGAAACAGCTATTTCTCCAGCCTTCCAGGGTAACAAGGCTGGGCAGAACCTCCCTCCCTGCGTGGCGGAGTTGGCCTTGAACCCATGAAGGGTGGGAGCAGGGCCCTGGCTTCCTGACCCCATCCTGGCAGGAGTGGGTCTTGCTTCTGTTCTCCCTTCCCTTCCATGGCCCTACCCTCCACTCTCCTTCCCTGTGGAAGAGAATTTCATGGGAATGAACTTGAGGTTTTGTGCTTCTCGTCCTTCACCTTGCTCGCCTCACTTAAGCTACAAACTCATGAAAACCACTCCATTCCCACTTTCACTATGGCCCTCAACTAGACCTGCTTTAAAAGGCCAGGACTTGTCAGAAGGATCAGGTGCCATTTGCTCTCCTGGTTCTTATAAGGTCATCCTCTAAACTATGAAGATGATCAGGAGCCAGAATAAAGGTTGGCATCAGTGTTTTGCCAATGTCATTTGCAAATATAAGGGCAAAGATTTAAAAATGCAGAGATGGGTAATGTATTCTTCTGGATTAGCAAAGATATTTGCACTAAGGATAATTCTGACTTTAGCCAGAAAAAAAGTATTGTGTTATTTTATTTTATTTGGTGGGGGAAAATGGTTTCCAGCAAATAAAAGGCAGGGAATCTGGATTTTTGGCCCCCAGGTGATCTTTGGGAAGGTAGTAAAGTAAACTTCATGTTCCCAGCACATATGGGCAGAGACAAATCAGGGCCAAACTAGCAGGGACTCCAGGTGGAGGACCTATGACATTCTAAAGCCTTCTCTAGGGTGTGGCCAAATCAGGGCTCTTGTTCTGTGTTTTGGGGATAGAGCATGGACGGAGGAGGTGGCCTTGCCTCTTTGGGGGAATAAAGGGTGGCAGCATGGGAAGCATAGTGGGCTTCCCTAGTGCTAGGAAAGACCCGAGGCAGGGGACATAATCAGCAATCATGCAGTATGTGTGAGGCTGGAATGGGGCTGTGGGACATCGACCCACAGACACCTACATCCTGGAAGGGTACACATTGACCTTTCGTGCTTTTACTTCCTTTTTTCCCCTCTTTTTTCTCAAACCAGAATCTTTCCTACACTTTTCTCTATAATTAGGGAAGGGAAGGAGCCTGAATGTCATGTCTCTGGGAAGGCTCTGTGGGGCATGGAGACCCACATAGCCTATGACTTGTTAATAAGCAACACGGAAGCCAGATTATAAACACTTGCCACTGCATCTTTCATTTTCAACCTGAACTTCTTTCATTTCTTCCTGCATCACTTCCCACAATTGGAATCCCTTCACCTAAGCAGTTCATGGAAGTGGGAAGAAACTTGATTGTGACTAAAAAGAGCCTGCAGAGAAAATTGCTCTGATGACTCTGTCTTCAGTCACTTTTTGACAGAGGTGACCTCAGGCTCAAGGATGTAGACATCTTAGAGATCCCAAGAAATGGCCAGGGAAAGGTTTTTGTGGTCTTATCTGTGGTTATGATTCCTGCCATCTCTGGTTATACCTAAGTCTGGGTGGAGCTTTCCGTTGCACCACATCTACTGGCAAAGAAAGAAGTTTGAAGGAGGCAACACATCCTCTAAGAATGCTGTCAGTGTTTAGCTCACTCTGTGGTCTGAGAGTACAAACTGAAGCAAATCCAGTTGAGGGACTCTGGAATATCTGATTAATGTCTCATTCTTTGGTTTCAAAGCCCCCTCTATATCAAAGTTGCCAAGACCCTCTCAGAATCAACCACCTGTTGTTACTAAGAAGTAACCCGAAAGTATTATAGAATAATAATGCCTTGAGAAAAATACCCCACTTCTGAAAAGCTGATTACAGAATCCAAGGCCAACTAGGATTATATAACTGTACAAGATGCTGCAGATAATCAGCAAAAACATCCCTAGTTTAATGAGGTGCCAAGGAGATGGCTGCTGGTGACCCCACTTCAGGTCCCTGTGCATGTCACCCTATGCATGTCAGAGGACATAAAGGTACAGCACTGCTAGATCACCAATGGCTTTGGATTGCGTGGTAGTCCTGGCCATCAAGAACAATGTAGTCCAATCTTGAGTAGAATTCCCTGGCCATGTACATTCCGACCCCCCTCTCTTCCTCCCCACCCCATATCCACACTTGTTATATGGCAGAGTCTTCATCAGTTGGGTGGGTTGTTTTTACTGCCTTAAATAGGCAGAATGTCTTGTGTAACGGTAATTTCCATGTAGTATATATCTTGTGCTAAGTATTGTTTACCCACCGAGGACCTGGGGTGAAACCATTGGCCAGAACAGGCAAAGGAAAATGTTGTCCCGGGCCTGTCTCCGCCCTTGCTGTCCGATACTTGCTCTTAGGTCTCCATCCCGTCCCGGTCTTGCGGCGGTGGCCGGAAGCCATCCCCATATCAACTCCTTCATAGCCATTGCTGGGAAATCTCAGTGTGTTTTCAGGTGCCCCTAAGTCATGCATTCCGGAGAGTGTTCATCTGCTTTGTTTCTCTGGCTCTGGCTATGCATGTCCATCATAGTCACGGTAAATACTTCAGCAGGGCTGGGACTAACAAGGAGCACTCATCTTACATGTCTACCCTGGCAGTGACCGTTCTCTGCCTTCTCTGACCGTAGACCCCCCCCTGACTTTGGCAGGAAGAGGGCAGGTTACTGACTGAGGCCACGTGAAGAAATTCTTCCCATGGAGGCTTTGGAGGCCCCATTAATTATTCCTGGTGTTGGTCTGTCGGCCACCTCCCGGCTGCATAGCTTTGTGTTGACTACTTTATGCTATATTGAGGGGACTCCTCGCCACTCCCTCATCTCAGCTGGAGTGTGTGATCCCAGCCTTCCAAGAGCTGCAGTCCTCAAGCTTGCAGCCAGGGAACACCAGGGAGAGGGGACGCCACCCCCACCCCCACTGGGCAGGGAGCCACCTCCTGGGGAAGGCTGAGGCAGAAGCACTGGAATCCTGTGCTCTTTCTGAGGCAGATGCCCCTGCTAGCAAGTGCCTTTTGTTTCTGGCTGCTAAAACTTTCAGTATCAGATGCCCCAGAAATTCTCCATTTAGCATAGAATGTATAGACATAAAGGGGACAGTCTGGGAGTCCTCACCTGGTCTTAATGGCTTGAACCTTCATCTCATTTGAATGCAGAAAACCAGATTTAGCAAGATCTCATTCCACAGATTTCTAGAAATCCTCAGGGCAAACTCAGAAGCTCTGCAAATCTGCCCTGGTCATGTCTTGTCCCCCCTACACTGTCCCTCTTGCCCCACACTGCTGCTCAAATCTTCCCCTGGGCCACTGTCAGCAGTCTATTCTTACACCCTCAGGAGCAGCTCATCTCAAGCCTCTGCTCTCTTCTGGTCCTGTGCTGTGTGGCCTTGGGGCCTGGACTCTGTTCACAGCTCCCCACGATGAGAGTAACCTAAAGTTCAGGAATAAGAATAACATACAACATTAAACATGTGGCCACACTTGGAACCCTTGACTCAAACCAAGCCCATCTTTAGGGGGCCCGATAGGCTGCTTCATGGCTGTCTCCCAATCCACACTCCCCATCATCTCAAAGGCCCAGTTTCCTTCCTTGCAGCAGAGGACCCTCAACCATGTCTGCCTGACCCGGGACCCACCCTCCAACATACACAAGGCCCCAGAGAGAGATGGTCACTTGAACCTCACCATGGCCAAAGGCCTGACTGCCTACTCCTGATTTCCCATTCCTTCTCCCCCAGTGGTTGATATGGAAAAATCCATTCCCTTAGTGAAACTCCCCCACCCTACCCCCCGGCCCCAGAGTGTGTTCCTAAAAACATAACGGTCCAATATCAGCACATTCTGGATTGTTGACATTCACATGCAAGTCAGCAAATGGTCTAGTCGGTGCAGAACTGAACTAATCCTAATCCTCATCCTGATCTAGTGTCTGGGTCCTCTCCAGCATGAAATTTAAAAAAGAAAAAAGAAACCTAACAGAATATCAATGGGGACACAGAGGATGGGACGGGTGTAAGAGATGTGAAGGAGGTGGAGGCTAGGGGCTGACCTGGTATCGAGAGGGGGTGTTCAGGGTGCCGCCTGGGATCCTGGGTGAATTATGGCACCAATGAGCTGAGGTAGGGAGTACAGGAGAGGCATCGGATGAGCACAGATGAGAGTTCCCTTTGGGACATGTTGAGTCTGAGGTGATTGGGAGAGATTCAGTGGAGATGTGCAGGAAGCAGCTCGATGTATCATTGAGGAGTAATTCCAGGATTGCCTTTGGGACAAGTTCATGACATGAGGAGGAATCACATTACATAGCTTTCTAGAATGTTCTTGCCTTTGCTTTCCCATTTCTCTCTGGGGGATACACAGATTCTCTCCTCTCCTCTGACACTGACACACCTGCTGAGGTTCATGCCCATAGGGTCTCACCTTCCTGAATGGGCTTGTCAGACTATTTTCCCAAGTGGAGCTGGTCTCCCTGCTTTGCTCAGCTGCATTTCCTGCAACTGGGCTAATGGGGAATTCACTGGCTGTTGTTATTTGGAATCTCAGGATTTTCTGGCTTAACCACCAACTTGAAGTATTAAAATGTGAGATAAATTCTAGGGCTTTGGGAGCTTTTTTTTTTTTTTTTTTAGTGTCTATAAAATAGGTCTTCTGAATGAATCAGGGACCTGAAGCTACATTTCCAGTTCAAGTTTTGAGCCCCAAATCTATTTTTCACTACTGTTGAAGGCATATTTCTAGTTTGATGTCCCATGTTTAGTCAATCCCACCAAGTTGATAATGGCTCTCATTAGCCCATCCCCTTCCCTGCCCCCCTCTGCCCCCCCCACCGAACTCATTGTACTCTTAGAATCTAGAGCTTTCTGATGAATCTTTTAATACATAGAGCAGTCCTGGGGCTTGAGCTCTCTGGCCAGGATCCCTCCTACCTCAGCTACTCTGCTGAATACCAGTCACTGGGCAAATGCTTGTCTTTGTTTACCCTGATCCTCTCGTTTAGTGGCTGCCTCCGAGGTCCATTATGTAGGGCAGACAAGCTGCTGTTTCGGCAGTGAACCCACTGGGCCTCCCGACACTGTGCCTAATTGTATTCCCTGTTCTCTGCTACCAGATGCAGTAAATTACATTTCCTCCCAGCTCCCTGACCTGCCAATCCTCTGTTCACGAACAGCAGAACCATCACCTGGGCAGGACGGGACTAGCAGAGCCACTGGTAAGTCCTGGGGAGCTATTTGGTTTTGATGCCAGGACTGGCCACGGGGCCTGCATTTCTCGGAGCTTTAATAATAAGGGATTCCCAGATAGCCTTCCACTGGGGACCCTGTCCTCAGCCCAGCCTCAGACATAGGATTTGCAGGCCACGGAGTGTAGGTACTAGGCCCTGATGAATAATTAAGGACTGAATAGGAGGGAATATTGAGAAAATCATAGAGCATTTCCCCCTTGCCTTTAGTGGGCTGTCTCTCGTGTTTATGGTCTTTATATCTCTCCTCATTCTCAAAGTTAATCTGTACTCTGCCTCCAGGGGTTTTTATTTTCCATATTGGAAATGTGCAAGATCAAATGAGCTATGATGCAAGCTGGGGAATATTATTTTCAAAGTGTATGAGTATGTTGCCAACTCCTTTGGGAATCAAGCTGCTTGTATATTATAAATATATATTTCCAAGTCTTCCCATTTCTGGAATTATTTCTGAGCTACTGCGGTATATTCGGCGGCGGGGGCAGGGAACTATGTTTCTTGCTAATGTTTTTCACAATGGTGGATTTTAAAAAACAATACATTTACGAGTATAAAGTCTATAGAGAGCTATGCTTTGCTCTGTTCAATATGAATGTGCCTCAGAAATCAGAACTGGATTGACATGAAAAATCAATCTCTAAACCTATCCTTTTACTCTACACGGAAATGCACTGAGGGCCAGAGGTCAAATGAAAAAATGAATTGCCAGGGTTGCACCGTTAGTGACAATGTAGGTGAACTCAAACAGGCACATCCGATTATGTTTTGCATAATCTAGATAAGTTTATGTCTAAAATAAATCACATACTGACACTTTGCATAAAACAAAACACTCATGGGCTTTTAAGCCAGAAGAAATCATTTATATAGGCCAAACTGAATATCTTGTGAAGCAAATAGTCCCTCCTTCTTTTAATGTAAACGTACCATGAAATGGCAAGTAAGTGTTGACATGGTCGGCGTGCGCACTGATAAAATATCTGCTGGGTATCTCCGTAAACATCCTAGCGTGTTACTTTTGCATACTAACTCACGGAGTTCTAGAATTGGGTGGGACCTAAGTGGTGTCTGGTCAGACCCTGGCCAGGTTCACGTGTCCCTGGACCAAGAAAGCAGTTCTTGGAGCCTGCAGCTGTGTAGCTGAAGAATCACTGGCAGAGGCTTAAGCCGCAAGCTCTCCTATGCTCCAGGGAGCACTCTGAGGTCAACTAGGGTGATAGCCGTTCAAGAGTCACACACCCTCTGCTGGTTATTAGACATTTGGGTGCTGATAGTTCCTGATAAGCATGGGTAACCAGCTCTCAGCCCCTCTCCACGACAGGTTCCTGGACCTTACAGGACATGTGATATGATCCAACTAATGGATCAGCTCCGGGAGAGGATAGGGACAGTGTGACAACTCATTTTTAAGGGGTATCAAAAGGGTTTGAGCAGCATTGATAGTCAACGAGTGTAATGGGCAAGAATAAAGTGTTAACGTGATTGCAGCGCTGGGCGTGTGGGAATACAGGCACTATCGCAACCTAGCATCCTTCATAGTTGAAGGTGCTGCAAAAACATAATGATCCAATGGCAAATGCATTTTCGAAAAAGTATTATGTGATCAGAATCTTCAAAAATAAGTTGATGTGTACTTTTGTTTATTACTGAAGAACTAATTTGCATAGATGTATCTAACTGTGGAAATACATACACGCAGAGTTTTGGAAGGAATCGCATTTGATGTGGTTAACTCCTTTGTCTAGACTGTTTTTGGAATGGGGTGTCCAGATTCATTACCAGTTGTGGCCAACAGTGATTACACAGAGCATGGATAGCACACCAAATAATGGCACTCTCCACTAGAATCCTTTCTCCTGGACATGATCCATCTTGCTTTATGAACATCCTTTTGGAAATTTGCACAATCTCAGGACCATTTTATTTTTTCAATTTTTATTTTTTTAAAGATCTTACTTATTTATTTGAAAGAGAGAGAGAGAGAAAGAGAGCAGGAGGAGGAGCAGAGGGAGAGGGACAAGCAGACTCCATGCTGAACATGGAGCCTGATGGAGGGTTTGATTTCAGGACCCTGCGATCATGACCCAAGCTGAAATCAAGAGTCAGACACTCAACCAACTCAGCTACCCAGGCACTCCTTGGGACCATTTTAATAAATGTCACTTGTTATTTCTCAGTATTATGACAAATATTCTGGTTGTTTGGAGTTTGGTAGGTTTAGGATTCTATATAATTGGGAATTTATTTAACATCCTTGCTTTTAGAATTAGGAGGCATCTATTCCAATCAAACATGAAGCCAGGCTTTAGCAGCCTTGCAAACAGGTCCCCAGGCCACAGTCACACACCTTTGTGATTGGAGTTTCGTGTCCCTCCAGGAGGCCCACTCTGTCTAATTGGTACTGACCATTGGGAGGTCCTTCCTCTGATGTCTGCTTCCATCTTCCACCCATCAGTCTTTATCCTGTCCCCTGGAGCCACTTGGAACAAACCAAAGTTGATTTCCCTTTAACTACTTGAAAATGACTATCATTTCTGGTCTTTCCTAGATCCCCACTCTTCATCCCCTTAATATCCACAGCCCCAGTCTCTTCAGCTGTCCCAAAATAATGAGATTGCTTTGAGACACCCTCCGCCATCCTTGTCCCTCCCAACTGAACACTCCCCACTTTGTCTCTTATCTCCCTGAAGTGCAGTGCTGATAGCTGTTCCACATACTCTGGAGTGGGCTGATCTCCCCCCAGAGCAGATCGAGAATCCGCAGACCATGTGACTCACTCTTCTGGTGCCATGGCCCTTCAGCTTCAGGTTCTAAAGTAAAGCCTCAGAGTCATTTGACATATGCCACTGTTCAACCTCATTCCCTTGATCCAGTGTAGTCATTGTTCCAGAATCATTTCCACTGAAACATGGAGTCTTTTTTCCCTAGTTGTGCGCATACTTCTTCCCCTGTTCAGAGAACCTACAAACTTCTTTATTTCTTAATCTCAAAAGGCAAAAGTAAGAATGAGCTATGTACCTTTCTGCCCTTTGTAGATTTGATGTGACTGTTGAATTTCTTCTTGATAGATTGTCCCTTGTAAGTGTCAGGGCCCCATGGGGTCACTGAGGGGCATCTGTGAAAGGTGGGGAGGGCAATGGTGTAAAGGGATTTAGTAGTCGGGTCTCAGGTTTTCTCTCCCATTTCAGAAACAGCAGCTCCTCGGTCCTTGGGTTTATGTATTGTATTTCTGCATCAGATTTCCATTTGAATAAAGGGTTTCACAGTTTTGAAAATAGGAAATGCTCTTCTCTATTGTTGGGATTTTTATAACTATTGATTGTAGCACCTCACAGCCTCACTTTCCTTCTTAATTTAGTATCATCTCAGATCTGAAAAGCAAGCTTCTATTATTTTTCATCATTTCATTGATGAAAACATTGCACAGTTGGAACCAAAGTCAGAGGCCTGTAACACACTTTTGGGGTCTCCTGGCCCTTGAGAACCCTAAATAGGCACCTATGGGACATGATCATTTAATGAGCAACAAGTTCTGGCAATTGTCTTGACACCCAAGGCACATGTTTCTGTCTTGTCCACAGGAATATAAGGGACTTGGTGATGATCCAGATGTGCTTTATCTCTGGCTTTGCCTAAATTGCCTCAAGAACTTGAACAAAAAGAAAATGAAATTCATCTGTATACCTTCTGCCTGGTGAATCCTTCCTGGTTCTTGGTGGTCTCTGCTCTTTGAAAATGAACTTTAGAATTTAGCCAGCCAAGATGTCAAGCTACTTCTACATAGTTTATGTAATTCCTTCCTTCTTATTTTTTTTTAAATCAGAACTTCAGGTGTCTGCTTCTAGCACCTTTCCCAGCGTACAAGATTCTTGAGACAAATATATCAATAAGGGAACTGATTCCTGGGTCCAAAGCACTGAGAGCATTTATATCCCTGGCTGCTTCATTATTTTCTCATCTTCTCCACTCATCCAGGCTTCACTTCCCTCTTAGCAATATTCTTTCTGGAACTTTTCAGACTGAAAACTATCATTCTTGACCAAGAAGGTGGAAGCAAAATCAGATATGGAAAGTTGGCTTTTGCTGTTGTTAACCATGACATCACACCTTTGCAGACTTATTTCTGCTTGTACTAAGGTGTCCTGGGAAAACAATTATTCCAAGAAATTTGTGATGACTGGTTTTTGAAGTTAGAGATTGCCTAACTGCTGGGATGTGAGGGAAGATCCACTCTGAATTAATTTCCTCACTTGCATTGTTATTTCCATCACAGCAGCCAAGTTTATATTTCCATCCTTAAGAGAAGGTGTGAGCATATATGTATATGCATACTCATATGCCCAAAGGGAAATGGTCACATGCATATATGTTCATTGAATAAGCCAAGCATGTGCATTGTTTCTCTTCCACATTCCAGGTGTGATGCCAGCTACTGCATGTTCATTATATTGCAGTGATCTCACTTCTGGGTGATAGTCATGATCTGGCTGTCTCCTGCCCTCCTAATGTACTTTACACATCATTGGGTCATGAGCAACACAGGCTATGCACAGCACCAGAAGATATCAAAGGTGGATACTCTTCTTTGTACCAATGGGAAAAGTGAGATCCAAAGATGGGGTGTCATCTGAATAAGGAATTCAGACCCACTGTCTTCCTCCCTCTCTCTGACACCTCCCATCATACTGACTAATGACAGTGGGCTGTGTCATTTTATATTTTACATGTGGACCTTCAGCCTTCTACCTCCTCCCACTGATCACAGTGAGTCAAAGCAAGTGAGCTGCTAGAAGCCAGAGTCAAGGGATTGAACACGATTGAATTTTCCATCTTCACAGAACGCAGTGTCTTGTTTGATCTGCTCTTGGCTCGATTCTGAAATGGAATCATGTGGTTGGTCTCCCTGCCCCTCACTTGTGTCAGGTACTCTTCTTTCCTCTTCCCTAGGTTCCTTAGAGGCTGTATAGCTGTCTTCTCTTTACCAAAGCTGAAGGGAACAGGGAATAAGAGAGTACCTAGAACCGTTGACATAAACTTGCACTGGAATCAAGCATTCTCTGCTGCTCAGACTCACGTCTCCGGGCTCTGCAGTGTACTGGACCCTAGTACTTCACCTCCTGCCCTCACCCTGTTTTCTAGGCACGTATCTATCCCAGGGCCCCCCCACTCTAATCCACACCTGGTTGTTTTCAGAACCTAGAGCCTAGGATTATCAATCCCCATTAGACTGCCTCTGTTTCTTTAAGGTTCTCCTTATTGACTAGAGGGTTATGGAGGGGTGGGCAAGGACCTAGTAAACCAAACACAGAGGCCCAACATCAAAGCACCAATTCCATCATTCATTTGTATTCATTGCAGAAACTCACCACTTTGGTTCTTATTCTTCATTGACATCATGAACATCTACTCCCCTGTCTAGGTTCTTGGAAAGAATAGCAAAAATGCTTTATACCTTCCAACCTTATTGTCATCAGTATGTCATGTTGGGGAATCAGTAATTAAATATATCGTTTTGTAAAAACTTCCAGATTTCAGTTATCCTGTCATTGGGACTTCCGTCAGACTGTCTCCTTTCTTTCTTCTCTGACTCCAGAAACTTCCTCAAGGCAGGAAATTTCAGAGAGCTTTTCTTCACATACTTTCCTGTATGTTCATGGGGCTCTCTCAAAATCTCTTCCAAGGGCTCCCCAGAAAACCCCCTCTTCTCAGCAGCACCCCTTCCTCACTCTTTTTCAGTAAGCTGAGCACCAGCCCCTCCTCACTATGCAAATTGTAGTGTATCCCATGTGGCCAGGGGAAGCTTGAGGGAAGAGAAGGGAGTATTTTTTGTGCTTAGACACGAGAACATGACGTAGGCGAAAGACCTTTGGGAAATACCACTTGGCAGCAGTAAAAAGCAGGAGGATTTTTTTTAATTGTGTGCATGCATCAAAAATAAAGTGTTGAATTTAAAATGTTAGTCTCATTTTCCTACTGGTTCATATCCACCCTGCTTCACATTTAAAATATTATTGGCTGAGAACGGGAGCAAAATAAAAATGCTTATTCGTAAACTGCATATTTAAGATAAATATTCACACCTCCTGTGTGGCTTTCTGAATGTCTGATAACATTCTCATATGTCTATCCATGAAGTCTAAATATTGCCGTTGTGTTAAGTAAGAGCTTCTCAAAGTGTTCACCTAAGTATCCCTTCCTAGAGAGGAGAGTGGATATAGACAAAGCATGTGAGGCCAGACCCTGATGAAATCTGTTACAAATCTGTTTTGCTTTGAAGCCTTATTTTATCTGGGGGAAAAAATATGGATGGATGTTGTATTTTATGGCATAATATATTTAGGCTTATTTTATTGGCAGAATGTCCTATGATGTTCTATTCCATATTCTAGAAATATTGAAAGAACAGTGTACAACATGTAAATATAAATACAAATATGTCACCCTAATGAAACCATGCCACATGTGGTTCAATCCCAGAGCCATGTCACATTTAACAAAATATGGTTTAAAATCACACAAAATAACACAAAACACTAAAAAGGAACTCTGTTCTTTTTTTTTTTTTAAAGATTTTATTTATTTATTTGACAGAGAGAGACACAGCGAGAGAGGGAACACAAACAGGGGGAGTGGGAGAGGGAGAAGCAGGCTCCCCGCAGAGCAGGGAGCCCGATGCGGGACTCGATCCCAGGACCCTGGGATCATGACCTGAGCTGAAGGCAGTCGCTTAACCAACTGAGCCACCCAGGCGCCCAGGAACTCTGTTCTTTATCTATTTTTCCTGAAGGATATTAAAAGGACTCCAATTCGTATCCCCACCCGGAAGCACTTCTCACATGTCCTTTTCTTTACTCCCCATATCCCCTCCACCACCACAAAAATGTTCTCTCTCCATCCATATCCCACGCAGCTTTTACGCTCTCTCCTACTGAACTCCTTGTTTCTCAACTCGTTTTTGTGTGCATCTACTCAGCTGTTCTAGCACAGAACTCCTCCTCATCCTCCTTTCTGTCTTGTCTCTGATTCGGGAAACAGGCAAAGACAAAATGAGGGTTGGGGGTTAGGATGGTGGAGAGAGGAAAACTGGGGCAACAATGACAGCATTCTCATTGGTGGGCAGAAGAAGAACATCTCTAAAGATTCCCATGTTAATAATTTGTACCCAATCACCAATGGATCTAAAAATAGAAGTGTTTTGTTCCATATTCTGTATTGTTTACAAATCAATGTGTCATTTTGTTCACATATTACTGGATGCTTGGGGGATAATTAGATATTGTACCTATAACTGGCAATCATTAGTATCACCCTTATTTATAAATATGTCCCAGGAGTGTTTTAATAGTGACAGGACATAATATTTTAACCCAAATCTGTGTTTTTAATGTAAGCGTAATATTTAAAGAGCAGGCTTTGGAGTCCACACACAATTTTAAATGCCTACTCCGTTTCTCTGGTGACACGCTTGGTGGGAAATCAGGAACTAATCGAGACAAATATTTCTCTTGACATCACCATCCTGTGTGAGCCCATGTACTTCCATGACAAATATCGGTTGGCCTCACTATGTCACTGAAGGAAACTCAAGATCTTTGTGCTGAATAAGTGAAACTTTCAAAATGGACATGAGGAAAATCAAGCACTGGATCTGGCTTCACCATCTTTTTAGTTAAGTGTTAACTGTGAACAGACTGCGTATCTTGTTACCCAAGCAGATGGAATAGTATCATTGCTGTTTTTCTAACCAGTTCAGACATTAATTACTGTGTGTACCTTTTCATTGGTGTCATGTTATACAAAGTCTTTGTGCCTAGATTAAGGCAACCAAAGTAGAATTTTCAATTAGTAGTATTTGTTTCACAGGTATTTGTATATCAGGTACCGTGTATGCAAAAGGCTCTAAGGTAGGTGTTGGTGGGGTGGGGAAATGGTAGAAAGATGTCAGGCAAAAAACTAGCCTTTAGGGATCCTAAAAATCGATGGAGCTAATAAAACATTCCCACAAATAATTATACTTCTGAGTGGAAATTGTTAAGTGCCTTCAGAGAGGTTTAGAAAAGTTCAGAGAGCCTTAAGAAGAGAGAGAAGACTTAGAGATGGAAGGGTCAAAGAAACCTTCTGGAAGTGGGGAGGCAGCTGACTGGGCATTGATGGATAGGTCATATTTGGATGGATAGAAACTCTCAAAAGACGGCCAGTCCATGAGAAGGGAATCTTAAAAGCAAGAAATGTTTAGGTGTGGGATGGTGTTATTTGATTGTGCTAAAGAAAAGGGGAGCAGTTGAAATGATCATTGGGATCTTCTTAACACACTGGGGGAACATGTAGTATTCAGAAAGAGGTAGGGACTCAAAAATGATGATAACCAGAGATGCCCCCATGGGAAAGGCAAGCCAGGCAGGGAAGGATGCTGAGTTCTGGGAATAGTGCAAAGTTTGCTATGGTTGGAGTATACATGGAATGAGGGGCAGAGAGACAAGCCTAGCAAGGAAGTTGCAGACAAATTCCCAAGAGAATTATATGCCAAGCTAAGAAGTTTAGAGTTTCTCCTATACAGACACAGGAACCCACAGAGGGTTTGCGAAGAAGGTTCTATGGGCGGGATGGGGCACAAGCTAGCAGGGTCTGTAGGCTTTTCTATAAATGGCCTGATTGTAAGTATTTTAGACAGAGTAGACCACATATGGTCTCTGTCACCTGTTCTTGTTCTTTTTCTTTTTCCTTTTCTCTTTCTTAAATTGCCTTTTCTTCCTTCCTTCCTTCCTTCCTTCCTTCCTTCCTTCCTTCCTTCCTTCCTCCCTCCCTTCCCTACTCCCTCCCATTTCCTTTTTATAATATTTTCAAAACAAACCTTGGGCTACCTTTGCCCCCACTCTGAGAAGTGGCAGGTGGGACTGGGGCAGAGCTGTTGTGCGGAGAGCAGAAGGGGGCCTGGCTCGAGGCAACGGTGAGGAGGTACATGGGGAGAGGTCTGAAATGGAATTAGTAGCTCACAATAGTTGTTTGGCTGTGGAAGAAATTAGGAAGAAAAGACAAATCAGGTGTGGTTCTGAGGCTTCTCGCTTGAGAGACTATGTGGTGCTGGTACTATTTAAAACCAAGAAGACTATGGGGGAGTTTTTAGAGACCTCATCCCCAGAAGGAAAGGAAGAGAGCCTGGCCACAGAGCCAGCCCCAGGTACCCAAAAGAAAAAGTGCTGTCAATGCTGTGTTGTCATGTGACCACTTTTGAGTTCAGTGTTGAAGTTGTGGAGGTTGATGTAATCCATGGATCATCCAGGGAAAGCGTGCCTGGGGACAGCTGGCTTCCTGGGACCAATGCTCAGTGTCCTAGCGTCCAGAATGTGTGCCTCGCAGGGAGCCTCGGAGGTAATGGATTGGAGAGGATGGAGTGTCACACAAGACTATAGAAGAGAGGAGAGCAGGTCCTTAGGAAGCCAGGTTGGTGGCAGGATTTGGGATGAGTTGGAGAGGGTTAGTCTGGACGGGGAGAGCTGGTAGGAAGCCCTTACCATAATCTAGGGAAGCGGAAATAGTGTCTCAGATTGAGTAGTGGCAGTGGAAGAGAGAGAAGGTGACCGAGGAGAAAGACGATGTGGGGCAGAGTCACGAGGACTTGGCACTGTGTGCATGGCTGAAGAAAGAGGCTTTCTGTGATCATCACCCTCAAATTCCAGTGCCATGGGACACTACTACCTCCATCTTGTTCTTTTTCTAGTTCTTGTTACAGAAACCCAGCTCAGTGATCGAAGTACTCAGAGCATGTAACCTGACTGCTTTTGTAACTTCAGTTCCTGCAAACAGCCTAGTTTACAGTACAGTGGAGAATAGCCACACCCCACCTGCAAAATCCTTTGCATATTCTCCATTCACAGTAAAAGGAAATGCAGAAAAAAACAGTAGAACGCTTAGTGAAAGAGTTAAAAAAAAAAAAAGATTTAAGATTTTGGAATTACAATCTTCTTAGCCAAGACCTTTAAAATTGTCTATAAGCCTAGGGTAAGCTGTCAATCAAAATAAACTTGCATGTTGCCAGCCTCCCTGGAATTCATTACACTGGATCTATACAGTCGCTTGTGGTCTTACGTTAGCAGATCTTCCTTAAAAGTGTAAGTGCCATTGAGATACGGTAACTCTGCACATCTGGTTTCCCAGTGCATTAAGCTGCTGTGTTAAAACACATATATAACCACCTCTGTCCACACTGTGCACTCACTCTAACACTCAAGATGCTTGGCAGTTAGACTAGAAAGGGCACAAACCCTTTTTTTGTCTGTTTGGCAATTAACCATTCACTGGCTTTTTTTGTTGTAACATGCACTTCCTTTCTCTTGTTTTCATTCAAGCTGTGTACGCCATGGAAATTAATGTGGAGAAAGACAAACAAACAGGAGAGACCAAGATTCTCTCTGCATCCACCATTGGCCCAGAGGGGGTCCATCAGAGAGGAGTCAAAGTCTATGATGACGGTACCAAAGTAGTATATGAGGTGCACTCAGGAGGCACTGTGGTAGAAAATGGAGTGCACAAGTTAAGCTCAAAGGATGTAGAAGCGCTTATTCAGAAGGCGGGACAATCAAGCTTCAGAGGAGGGCACGTGTCAGAAAGAACTGTGATCGCAGACGGGAGCCTCGGCCACCCGAAGGAACACATGCTCTGCAAAGAAGCCAAGTTAGAAATGGTACATAAGTCTAGGAAAGATCATTCTTCCGGGACCCCAGGGCAGCAGCCCCAAGCCCCCAGCACTGAAGGGCCCGAGGCCAACTTGGATCAACCAGTCACCATGATTTTCATGGGCTACCAAAATATCGAGGATGAAGAGGAGACAAAGAAGGTGCTAGGCTATGATGAAACCATCAAGGCGGAATTGGTCCTCATTGACGAAGACGATGAGAAGTCATTGAGGGAGAAGACAGTGACAGACGTGTCCACCATCGATGGGAATGCGGCCGAGCTTGTGTCCGGGAGGCTGATCTCAGACACCACAGAGCCCTCATCCCCAGAAGGAAAGGAAGAGAGTCTGGCCACAGAGCCAGCCCCAGGTACCCAAAAGAAAAAGCGCTGTCAATGCTGTGTTGTCATGTGACCACTTCTTTCTTCCCTTTTCTTCTGGGCAGCCTTTGGGCTCTCTACCACTTCCGTAGACCTCACTGTACCACTAACTGCAATACTGTGAACTGGAAGCAAACACCTGCTTTGCCTCGCAGTTGGATTGCTTGGGTCTCTCTTATTTTTCTCCCCCTTTCATTTTTCTCCAGTTTCCTCACCTGAGAGACACCGTGCATGTGTATGCTTCAATCTTTCCAAGAACTTGCTTTTCCTCTAAACCTTTCCTTGTGTCTTCAAGAGTGAATCAGTTTCTTACTGCTCAGTTGGAATGGACTCTTCACATCAGCCCGTTCTATAGTAGCCTTAATTCACTTGACTGGAATTGAACCCACGGCATTGGGGGTTTCATGTTGTAGCGTGTTCCTATAACGTAGTCACATGTCACCACGTCGCTGGCTTCCCACTTGCTTCCCTTGCTGTGGATCTTTGCTTTTATATCGTGTGTGGCAAAATGCTGTTGGCTCCAGCTGGTTGTTAGTGTGGCCAAAAGTGGACCTTACTTAGTCTGTTCAATCTAGGGTGATGCTTTTTGCTGCCTTACATAAGCTTCCAGATTACAGTGTTGTGCACCTATGGCTTTCCTCCTGTTAAAACTGAAATGAAGTCTGATGTAAAAGAAAAGGAACCCAGTGCGTGTCACAGCTGAAATGTAGGACTGATTCCGTAACCTGCCCATCAGCAGCCGTCTCTTTCTGTGGCTTAACTGATGGACCCTTTATATATGAAGCACCATTTTTAATTTTCTAAGGACATGAAGCAAACATTGTTTTGAGCATTCATAGTAATCTCTAAACTTAGGCATATCCATGAGCCTTGCTTCTATTCTCTCAGAAAAAAAAAATGTAAATTTTTATATTGTTTTCTTTTTCACGGATATTTTCTGATCATGTTAATCTATTTTCAACGAAGGAATCATTTTGAGGAGTATCTCTGCAGTGACCATATTTCTAGAACAGTCTTTCTGACCTACCGTGGTTGCTGCCAAGTTTCCACTTCATTGTGGATGGTCGGTGCTGGAACTGAATTTACCTGTTCATCTCCCTGCCCACTTGATTACAGAGCCTTACTTCTGGACTCTTTTCTTTCTGTCTCCATGAGAAAGAGAATGTTTCCCGTAACGTCACGATGTAGGTTTATCCACCCTTCAAAATAAGTTTGAAAATGTAAAAAATGTGTAAGAAAGACCTGTCTTCTCCACATTAAGTACTTAAACTCATTCCACAAGTACCAACTGAGTGGCACATAGCTGAGCTTCTTAAGGCATGTTTCTTAAACTTCTGGAGATTTCAGTACATCAAAGAATAGTTTTTTTGTTTTTTTTTTTTAATCTAGACCACAATGAACAATTCTTTAAATAAATTCTTAGCATTCTCCCAAAGCAAGCAACCAATGTGTAGTAAAACCAAAGGGAAGCAATAGAGTAAAAAAAAAATAATATAGTAATAAAATAAAGATGTAACATTTTAACTGGTTCTAATAACAGAGATCTCTTAACTTGAAGTTATTTGCCCAGATGTTCACAGCACTCTTGCAAACCACTCACAAGATATATCTATGTTCTATAGAACATAGTTTTAAAAAACTATACAGTAAGTCATGCTCCATCAAGTCTAGCCTCTGTAGAAAGCAGACAAGAAAAAAATAAGGTAGTCTTGAGAGAATTTCTTTATGGAACCAACTAAATTTGTCCTAAATAGCTTTCTTAGTGCTAAATCTAACTGTTAATATTATAAGTTTCTTGGCTTGAACTTATATTTATTCCAAATGGAAAGGGGGGAAAAATGACATTTTTATTGTTAAAAGTTAATTTCTCTCAAATTATATTTCAATGAGCACGAAGTAAGTCACTTTATTACCAATAGGTAAGCAAAAAAAGTTAAGAAGGAACAAATAAAGGAGCTAAATTCTGCCTCCTAAGATGATTCCATCAATGGCTTGCTTTTGAATAGTAGAGGGGATTCCCTCCAAATAATCTCAGGTTCACCAAAGCAGCTGCAGTTGAGTAAAGCTGCTGTCTTATCTCGGAATAGCATCTGGTTTTTCTTCCTAGAAATCTCCCCACTCAGCTTCACGCTCCTCAGTCAATGGTCACTTACGCTTCATTTAAATGTCGAAGAGAATGACGTGCCAGATAAACCTATTTACGTAGAAAATGAAAACAGTTTCAATGTTTGGACAATCTATTATTTTAATAATTTATTTAATAAAGAAACAATCTAAAAGCTTACCATAATTTATCTTTTTTTACTCACTTAGGGATTACAATGATCCAATAGGAGTTTTTAAAAGCACAGTTAGTGAGTGGAATGGTAGAATGTAGAACCCTTGAGCTTGCTGTTTGATAAACAGAATCAGTCTTTGAGGACAGATAAGTTCCAGAAATGACCTACCCGTCCTTCCGTAGTGAGCTAGTTCCTCATGAAGAAAATGATCTGCCCCTCTCACTGCAACCCTACACAGCAGATCTGGAAGACCAATGATAATCTGCACTTTCATTCATCAGTTATCATTATAGGGATTAGCAAATTATATGAATTAGAGGTCTCTTTATAGTTTTACTATTAAAGCTTATCATTTAATGGTTTAAAGGAAGACATGTTACCTTTATTAAAATGATATGTGGCCATAGTAAATGGTTTGTTTGAATATGGCATATATTTGCTTATTTTGCATCATTTTCCTATCAAAATAGAGGATTTAGGGTCAGCCAGTACTTTTATAGGATGAGACCTATAATCTCACCTACAGCAACAAGTAACTACATAACGAACAGATCCTCAATGTCGTGATGGAGAACGTTCTGCCTTCCTTGCCATTATTCTCTCTGTAAAAACTTTATTATATATGGTATCACACCTTCCAAAAATACAGGGTATTGACTTACATAACCTAATTAGAGAACCAGTAACAAAGCTGTAAGACCATGGTCTTTTTGAGCCAATGGTTAGTTGGATTGTCTTCTAAAATTATATATCCAGTTCCAATTTAAATGGAAAGAGGAGAAAGAGGGAAAGGAGGGATATTTCATTTGTTAGAGATTTTCAGTGGCATTGAACTAAAGATCTTTTAATGGTTAAAATGATAAAGTTTAACCTTACATATCCTGACAAATCTCGATGACTTGTACATCCTTGCCTTTGTTTTCTTTGATGTGCAATAGGACAAACTAAGGGGAATTTTTTTTTTTTTTACCTTGTACCACTTTTGCCCTTAATTCTATTAATTCCTTCCATAAGCAAAATTTGTTGCCTCTAAAAGTGATTTGATAGTGTCCAGTGATGTCACTTAATACTGGGTGTAGAGAGGATGAGGAGCGAGGGAATTCCCTTCTGGCCAAACCCAAAGCATGGTATCCTTAAGCCTCCTGAGCAACCTAAAAGTATTCAAAGACTTTCAGGAAACTCAAATTCTAGAGTTCATTAGATTCGACTCCTTTTTGAACTGTTAATGTACATGTATAGCTTTAAATTCCCACCAACTCCGTTTTACTTCCTGGTCATAAACATGTTTTTTCCTACATACAAGTAGAATGTTTTGTTTTGGTTAGGGTTAAGTTTTTTATAAAAGGGGAAAAAACATCAAGGTACAGTATCCTCTCCGGAGCAAAATGTTCAGGCCAAGTAGGAAAACAGCTCATTTCTCTTCGCTTCCTGCAGAATTTCATTTCAAGGGACCACGGAACACCCTTGAAATGACCATTTATTTAATGCCAGTGAACCAATGGATAGCGAAAGAGGAGGGAGGGAATATGGTGACAGAGGCAAAAATCGAACCACTAAACCAGCTCTTCCTTTTTAAAAAGCATTCGCCCTGTCCATTTAAAACACAGGTGAACACAGACAAAATATCTAGATGCTCAGCCATCTCTCTTTGTCACTGGACCCACTGTGGAGTTCCGCTCACCAAAGGGCCCATTCCTTGTGGGAATAGTCTCATCTCCCAAAGGGTTAACTTTGTTTACAGTAAAAACCATGCCAAGGCAAGCAGTTTTAAGTTGTATTTCCACACCATGCACCTTCAGTTATGGAAACCACAGATAGTTTTGAAACTTCATAAATATGCAATCTTTTAGAAGCTCCTCAATTTACTATGTATCAAGGTATATAGAACTCCACTGATTAGGGTAGAACCAGCAAATATCCTTTGTCCTGTTGGACGGTACAACCCGCAGGTAAACAGAGTCATGGTATATATCCCAAAACAGCTCCAAGAAACCAGCAAGATGAGATCTTTGATTCTCGCTGCTAGTTGGCTTTCATTATATAGCCTTCTTCCGGTCTTATCAGGAAAACTGGCCTGCATTTTCTAGGGACAAAGAAAAATCAGGCTTTTGTGAGGAGCACAATGCAATTATGTGTCTGTATTTTCATAGCTTCTGCGAACTCTAAGATAAAATTCCCATTTTAACAAAAACCAAAATGCTTATTATTTGAATGTAGAAAAATATAAAATAAAGATTACATCCTGAAAGTTTCCAAAGGCAACTTCCCTGGGGATCCTTAGACCAGCCTCACTCACCTCCCTTAATTTTTATATGACTTAAATAGGCCTCTGCTTCCCCTCTCTGCTCCAATCTAACATAAAGTCAGAACCGTTGCATGAAACCTTGCTTTCAACTTGAAAATATAAGATGTAATTTTGGGGATCGCAGGCTTTCTGCATCAAAGATCTGGACAGCCTTAACTTTTGTAAAAAAAACAAAAAACAAAAACAATTTTTCAATGCTCTCTTTTACTAAGCAGGAAACCAAAATGTTTCCTGAAAATTAATGACTTTTTTAGATTTTGTGACTATTTTCTAAGTTTCTATAGGTTGAGGGGTAAATGGTCCTCTTCTCCCCATAATGCCTCTTCCTAGTCAACGGGGGGCTCTTTTTTGCAAGTCACTGCATTTTTATGAAAAGAAAAGTATATTTCATGAACCATAAAATTCTCCCTAGACTTCAGGCAGTCCTTCTGGAGTGAAAGAACAGAAATACAGAAAGAAAAGAATTACAGGGTGGCTTTCTCCTTATTTTCCTATGGTTACTGTACTGTATGGTATGTATGTTTACAGAATGTATCTGCCTTGTGATGTGAACAAAATGAATGACAAAAACAGAGTTCTGATGTGCCATTTGAAAGTTTGCCTTAGCATTGCTGTTTATGTTCTTCTTTTCTGTCCTTTAAAAAAACAAAAAACAAAAAACAAAACGCAGGTTGTATTCCAAAGCTGTATTAACACAACATTCTCTTCCCCACCCCTACCCAGACTGCTTCAGAGCTGTGAATTTCATCACAGGAGCCTTGAGGCAGGACCTTGCAGGTCAGGCCCAAGGGGAATAAAGTGGACATAGCTTGGACATTGTCTATGCCCATCTATCAACCAAGCGTGTTCCTATGTTCTCAGCTGGGTCTGAATATCATGCTCTGACATTCCTGGGCAGGTCACAGGCAGCATATGATCTTCCGCAGTCCTTCTCACAGGGAAGGAGGGGAACTTGTGGACCCCTTCTCTGGGTCTGGGAGCATATTTTTAAGCACAAGTGTCATAGTTTGAAAAAGGAAGAGAGATGGGCTCAGATGGTGTGATTGAGCCATAACTGAGAGGTGTGCCCATTCATGATAGTCTAAGACGAGTACCACAGGGGTGGGAGTAAGGAGTGGTAATTAGAAATGTAATATTTTACATTTATGTATTTTTTTAAGGAATGATATTTTTATAATGAAATCTATATGCATTATGAAGCTTGAGTTTGAAAACACCCTTGATTGAGTTATTTCTCCATTCCATTAAGGTAACTTTCTAGTGAGTTCTGTAGCACACGCCCAGACCTTGAGGGGCATGATCCAAGGTCCTGTGGCCTGCCCATGTGCCTCCACTGCATGAAATCCAGTGTTTCCAAACAGACCTAGGTTGTAAGATCAAGCTTTCTATGCCTGTCATTAGGTAAACCATGTCATTTGATAGCTCTCTAGGCTACACCTTTAATGATAAATAATGATGTTTTGGAAGGGGATAGCCATTTTAACTGTAAGCCAACCCCGGCAATGATCAAAGTCCAACTATTTCACATATTTAAGAACTAATCACTTCATTGGAGGTTAAGGGACCACTCATTATGGTACATCTAAATGATATGGGTAAAATGGTGAGTCAGAAGCCTCTGGCCATCTACGGTTTATACCTAAATGTATAAACCAACAATATAAAACTTAGGAGGTATTATTGGCCTTGTAAATACCAATGGGGCTGCACCACATTTTCAGAGTTAAGTAGACACAGAAAAGAATTATCTTTATCTACCCATTAATGAAATTCTGTATTTTTAGAGTTCTTGGATTCCCCCCCCCCAATTTTCTGCCAAGCTCCCAAGTTTCCACTGCAATCAAACTCAGTTTCCTAAAGATCTTCACCCACACCAGTTCCTCTGTCTGATGGACAGAGCAGCTTAGGCCTCAGAGTCTGCTCACCACCCCTGTTAGACTCTCTTCCCAGGTAGCGTCCTTGCCCCAGATGGACCCTTTTTCTATGACCCTAAAAGACCAAGAGCCTTTTCCAACAAGGCAAAGTCATAAGCATTCTCTCCAAGTGAAGAAAAATAACCTGTCTGGTTCCCATGCAAGTCATTTCAATTCCATCATCACTAGAATCCCTCCAACAGGCCCAGTTCAAGCCCAGCTATGAACATCAGGGTCATGGAGACAGCTCTCAGAATGAAAGAGCTATGCAGATGCCTGAAGGTGCTAAGGGAGAGTTGATATGCTCTCATCTCGTATCTCACCACGGGAGCCTCACAGTGTTGAGATGAGGTGGACAGGGAGCCATCCGGGTCCTTGGTTTTGCAACCAGTCTTTACATCCAGAGAAGCCACCAGGCAATGGCCTGATCCGAACTGTTCTGTGTGCAACTCCAACTCCAATTCCGTGATATCCTATTCAGGCAAGCAGAAGGAGTCCTATCCTTTGCGGGGTTCTGGGACATTCTTCCCTCCTCTCAAGCTCCTGACTTAGTAGAGTTGAAATCACACAGGGGTTCCAGAAAATGTTGTGTCTGATGCAGCTTTTCAGTGAATGTAGGTTGTTGATGGAATTTTCAGCTTTAGCAGCTCACTCGGGGTGAGTGACATCTCTGTAAATATTTCCATTTCTGTGGTTGGTTGGGGGGTGGGGTGGGGGCCTGTCGTGCTGACTCTGAAGTAGACTTACTGGGCTAGCTGCTGTACTTTGTAACCTGAAGTGTACTTTGACTGTTCCGACTTCAGAAATAACACTGCCAGTGACAGCCAATGCTGTCCTTGTGGCTTCTCTCTGTTCCTCTGTACAGTATGAATAGACAATAAACTGCCTTTTCACTGCATCTACCTCTGTGTGTCCGTGCCCCGATTCTTTTCCCTTCCCACCTGCCACGAGTGGATCTCGGGCCAGACCACCTCGGGAGCACCTTCGACCGCTCGCTAACACTAAACACTAACCCAGTGCCTTTCCAACTGGAGCGTGCCTCAGAATCACATGGGGCGGGGGGTGGGGGGGACCCGCTAAGAAGGTGGAGACTCAGTCACACCTCTGGAACTCAGATTCAGGTTCCTGGGTGGGGCCTGCTCACCTGCATTTTTAATAATGTCTCCAGGTGATTCTGATACATGTGGTTCCTGGCCCATCCGTGGGTTTGGGGGCCCCACAGGGGGCATCCCTGTGGCCTGCCTGTTCCAGCTGGTTTCCACACTAATGCACTTCCCCAGCACTTCCTCTCTCTCACCTGCTCTTGCACATCTGTCTCCACACCTGTCGTCCTTTTTCTTGTTCCTTGCAAGCCCCTAGCAGTGGCATCGACTGTGATCCCGTGGGTCAGATGTGGGCTGCCCCTTAGGCAGTAAGTATTCATGCACTGTAGTCTTAGGAACAGGAGCATTTGAAGACACATGGGGACTTGGTTATTGTTCTTTACCACTGTATCCTCTCTATCTAGAATAGGCTCAACAAACTTTTTCTGGAAATGGCCAGATAGTAAGTATTTTGGCTTTGCAGGCCAGATGATTTCTGTCACAGCTAGGCCACTCTGCCAGAAGGCAGCCATGCACTTCACATAAATGAATGAGTGTGGCTACATTCCAAAAGACCTTATGTATAAAAAATAGACAGTAGACTGGATTTGGCCCTCAGGCTTGTAGTGTGCTAATCCCTGGCCTCCAATGGGACCTGGCACATAGTAGGTACTCAATAAAAAATATTGAAAAGGTATTATATGATAGAATGGACAGGTGATACCACCTGTAGAACTGTCATAGAAATTTGTTTTCTTTGAGGATATGGAGTAAAAGAAATCAGTTGGGGAGCTCTCATCTGTTTGGGTTCCATAGTGGATTTTGTTTTTCATGTCTTTATGTATGGAAGTTAACTTGAAAGTTTAAAGCATGAATGGTGCCTTGTAAACAGCTCAAACTGCCGAGTTAACAAGAGTTTCAACCAGTAGATAGCTGAAGAAGTACAAGGACGTCTCGTCCTTGTCAGCAGCACTGGGGATGGTCCCTAAATATCTGAGCATTTGATCCAAACGTCTGTGGAACTACATTTTGTCTGGGCCATCCTATACAGTGAAGGCAGGGCTTTCTTTATATTACTTTCTTTGTTAATTGAAATACTCTTTCGGGTGTGGACATGTGGGCCGGAACCACAATGGCACATTACACATCCCATAACCGAGGGCACACTAACAGTGAAACACCAGGAGCTGTGTGTTTCTATCCACCACCATTGCTGTTGTGGAGTTAAAGGAAATTATATTTACGCAAAGTGCCTGGTAAGCAGGAAGTGGATAACAAATGTTAGTTTACATGTGATGAGAAAGTGTCTGTCCCTCTACCAAAGGGTTCACCTTTCCCAAATGTAAAGAGTATAGGCTGTTCCGGTAAAAATGGAAGCCGCTTTTCCCTTCTTTGGCCTTGGGACTACTTTTGTATTACCTTGAACCATATGAAATTGACATTTTGGAGATCAATAGTGTTGAACGTTGACAGTTCCATAGAGTTCAATCTAATAATTCTATTCTGGGGATCATTTTCCATCAGAGAGGGCAAAAAATGACCAGAACTCCAAATACAGCAGGAGGAATTTAGATAGGAAAATAAGAACTTTGAAAGGGAACATGGTTCGGTACCACCAACACAGAACTAGGCATTTCCCTTGGGTGTGTAGGATTTCCTATGATCTTACATCGACCCAATGAGGCAGACATTGCTATTGTTCTCCTTTACACACAAGGAAACGGAGTTACTAAGATAGTGAGCACCTCGCCCAATGTAGCAGAGCTACAAACTGGGGTGGGGGTGGGCATGGGAAGGACAAGATTGCAAGCCCAGCTCTAACTTACTTCTATACAGAAGGCTGTATGTCATGAAAGTGGTTTGAGGATGCAGCTAAGGCTGGACACAGAAAAGATTTGGGGAATGGAACCGTCTATGCAAAAAAAAAACCAAAAAAACCCAGAAAATGGCACCGGATCTTATTTTGCACCTTTACGTACTCAGGCAAACGCTCTGTAATATCACCGCCCCCTGGAGGCTGGGAGGTGTCTCTGCCGACTTCCATCCCAAAAGAAAAGCAGAGGGTAAAATCACCCGCTGTTCTCTGTTCATTACCGCTTGATCGTTTTTCCTTCCCCATTTAGGAAAAGGATTAACAAAATTGCCCAAACAACTCCATAAACTCTAGGAGTGGCGTGTCCATCTCTGAATAAGCTCAGGTGGTTTTGTTGTTGTTACTGATGATGATAGGATTGCTATTATAATTATTAAATCACCCATGTCGCAAACAGCTAAGAGAAACAGGGCTGGCATTATGCACCTGCCTTCGGATCTAGGCTGCGTCACCCTTCGGCAGCACCACTACCTCCCCAGCAGCCCAGCTCCTCGCCTGCTTTTCTCACACAGTGTCAAATCCTCTACTTCATGGACGATGCACAAAAGCAAAGATTTGCTATTTAGGAGTTCAGGCTACCAGATCTGAAAGAGATCATCAAGTACAGAAATCACAAGATGGCTATCCATAGGCTGAATCTGGCCTTCAGTTATATAAATTTTGCCTGCCTAGTGCTTTCAAATAGTTTTTAATTCATTGCCAAAAATATTAAGAGAATTCTCATTTTTAAAGTATGGGTTTCCAGCTTCTCTAGATATTAGAGCCTCTGTCTTTTTTTTTTTTTAAAGTCTCAAAGTTATTTATTCTGTACAAGTTTCCACTATACATTAGACATTTACACAATAAACGAGTATACACCAGCTCTTTGTTCAGACTCATAGGTCTTCCCTGGAGAAGGGTGTCAGGCCATTTAAACTCAGGGTGTCTTTCTCTGATGCCTCCTCCTGGGAGCACTGGAAGGCACCAGGCTCCAAGTTGTATGGGTGTGCAAAGAGCTCCATGCACAGAGCCCCATGCCTTGGTGCTGAACAGCTTTACTCTCTGGGAGAGCACAGAGTTGTGTCCAACTACGTAGGGCAAAATCAAGCCCATGGGAAAGAATCATACAACTGAGGCAAGATGTCCCAGGATATGCAGGCTCCAGCTCCCAGGATAGGACTGAAGACCAATGCCAAGAGGAACCAAGGGTGGCATGGGCATTCCTGAGAAACTTGGTGCAGAGGGCTTAAGTCTAGGAGACTCTGAGAAGGTTGGGGGTAGAGGATGGCAGGAGGGTCAGGGGGGAAAAGCATGTTAAGAGGGAATAAATTAAAGGTGAGAGAAGCACCAGGGATAAGAGGCTTGTGCTGTCCTTCGATTGTTTCCCTAGCTAACAATTGCATAGAACTGATGGCCGCCTGTCCCCTTTAGAGGATCTATACTCTCATTCACCATCACCACCACCACTTCCTATTATCTCACTCCTGGTCAGCTTCCTTTGTTTATGTCATCTGCCTGGCCCCTGTTGACATTCCTAATCTACTATAATCCACCCACTTTATGGTTGGGTCAAATGAGTCCCAGGTGGGAGATGAGACTTACCCATAGCAAGATAATAGCTGAGCCAGAGCTAGGGATGAAGTCTCCTGAACTCTTGGAAGCACGAGGTTTTATACTATGTTTAGTTTTGGATCTGATAGAAGCATTAAAATTTTGAACAAGCTGTGGGCAGAAAACCCATCTCAGTAGCTGGTGCTTTTACTTTTTGACAGGGAAACCCACCTACTTGTATAATGATAGATTATCACAAGGCTCGTGAGCTCATTTACAACTCAAGGGAAAAAAATCCTTTTCCTACAACAATTTATAGTATATAGATTATCCTACTCTGTCTTCCTTAGGTTAAATGAAAATGTAATGTTTTAAGAACTTTGTGGTATCATACGCTTTTTGGTAAAAAGCTTCATTCCTGGAAAAATAAACAAAAACTTTGTAATCAACAGTTGAATAGTTCTGGCGGCTTCACATCTCTTCTTAGGGAAAATACAAGGCAAATCCCATATATACTTAAATTTAAATGTGGTCTTCTCTCCTCTCCTAATTCGTGGTCTTTGGTCATGCTCCCGAGGCTATATGGTCATGGAATAGAAATGTTCTCTAATGTTTACTCCCTATCTTATTAAGAAAAGCAATCAGCAAGAAATTTGACAATTCAGAGAACAGAGGAAATGGGAATCTTTCCTCCCTTGGCTTGTCATCAAAGACCAATGCAATCTAGTGTTTTCTTTTCTTTCTTTTTTTTTTTAATTTTAACTAGAGGCTAATCAAATTTAAGATGATCATCGTATTTCCCCACTTTCTTTTCATTTCCAAGTCACTGAGAATTAAAAATATCAGCAGTGGACCTACTCTTTCCAGTTCAGGATTGTAGGTCAGCCTGGAGGGCAACTTAGAAGCGAGGTGCAGTCCGGGGTCAGTGTGACGCGTCCCATCCATACTCTCAGTATATGCAGTCTCAAATTCCATGTCTTAAAGAGTGGTTTCAATCCAGAGCACATAAACAGGTTCAGTTGTTTCTTCTTTCCCTGAATTCCAACCAAATCCTAACTACACTCAGAGACGCAGTACGAGATTCTGTCACATACCTTAATTCGGTTTTTCTTAAACGTTGACTTTTGGGCACCACTTTAATTATTTTTATCCTATATATATACATTACTTGTGGACCATTATTTGGTTTTTTTAACCACTTATTTGACTTAAATTTACTTAAAATGTAGCTTTGTAGCCCTACCTTAAATAGGTAGCACATGCCATACAAAGTAACTGTCTAGGGGGGCTCCTGGCTGGATCAAGCAGAAGAGCATGAGACTTTTGATCTCGGGGGTCGTGAGTTTGAGCCCCACACTGGGTGTAGAGATTACTAAAAAAAATAAATGAATAAACTTGAAAAAAAAGTAACTGTCAAAATAAAGGCGAATCAACATCATTAATTCCCAGCTGCATACTGTTGCCTAATTGTACAGTTACCTGAGACCAGCTCTCTCATTGCCAGAGAAGGGAATGACCAGGTTGGCAAGCTGTCAGACATACACCTCCATCTCTTTCATATAACCAGATGGAATGAAAGAGAACCAAAATGGTAATCACTCTCTCACTATGTGGCTCAGTATTATTTAGTACCATGTTCATTTACCGCTAAGATTTTGGAAACACTTCTTCCCCTGTTATATTCCCTTAAAAATCCCGGTTTGTCAGGGGCGCCTGGGTAGCTCAGCTGGTTGAGCGACTGACTTCGGCTCAGGTCATGATCCTGGAGTCCCAGGATTGAGTCCTGCATCGGGTTCCCTGCTCGGCAGGGAGTCTGCTTCTCCCTCTGACCCTCCCCCCTCTCATGTGCTCTCTTTCTCTCATTCTCTCTCTCTCTCAAATAAATAAATAAAATCTTAAAAAAAAAAAAAATCCCAGTTTGCCATTTTGAAGATTAGGGTGAGAAATAAAAAGTGACTTGCTGAAGCCCCAGGAAAGAAGGAGCAGAGACACAGAACTGGTAATCACACCCAGGTCCGGGGGGTACTTCAAATTCTTTCTGTCACCCCAGGTGCCTGTCCCCGCTGCGCCTTGCATAAGGAATGAATTGAATATACTGCAGCCAACTTCAAGTCTCCATAAGGCTCTCCATCATTTAAACAAACAAAAGTTAACATCTGTTCCAGCTCGAGCTCTCTGGCGTAAGCACTTTTTCACTGATGGAGGCCAGATCTAATTGGGCTCCTTCCGCCTCACTTGAGCAAAGTTCCAGGATCAGATGTGCGCTTCCAGGTAGAGGGGGAGCTGAGGGTCTGGATCCTCCGTGCAGGACTCCTGCCTTCAGGTTCGGCATGCCTTCTGCGCTCTAGCAGGCGGACGCCTGCTCAGGAGACTTTCTTGGTTAATTCTCGAAGAGTCAGGGATTTAGTCGATGCAAGCTGTAAAACTCTCGGAACTAGAGATGAAGAAGATATTAATGGAAGAAGAACCATCTCAAGTTCAGGGACATCTCAACTTCTCCTTTTCTCTTCTCTTCCCTTTTCTTCTCTCTTCACTCTTCTCCTCATTCCTCTCTTCTCTAGTCTTTTCTGTTGAATGAGTTGTTGTCCATGTGAGATGCACTCCCACCTGTAGGGTGAGTTGGACTTCTCAAAGAGCCCGTGAGTTCTCCCACGAAGAGCCATGCTGGAGATCTCTGCTTCTCCTTTCCTGCTTGCTGCACATTACAATCTGGGACATTTCCTTAAAAATAGGATTATACTAGGACCCCACCCCAGAGATCCTGATTTAATTGGTGTGGATGAGGCCTGGGGCATTTATTAAATGACTCCAAGTGATTCTAATGGGGGCTGCTGGGTTGGAAACAACAGCACAGAGGAGCCCAGGGTGGGCAGGAGTGGTCCAGAGGAGAGGTCTAGGTTGGAATCTTTGTCTCAACTCACAAAACCAAGAAGAAAAGGAGCCTTTGGAAGCAAGACCAAAGTCAAATTCTGGGTTTGTCTTTGGCCAACTGGGTACTCTTGGACAATTGATTTCAATTCACCGAACCTCAGTCTCCTCTTCTGTAAAATGAGTATAATACTTTGTACGGCTCCTATTAGGAATATTCTAAAGACTTCTTTCTTCTTTCCCTTTCTCCTTTCTTTCCCCTTACAAAAGGAAAGTGTTTGAGGCAGTTTATAGGAAAAGACACAGCAGAAAAGAATATAGAGGGAAATCGGGTCAAGAGAAAAATAAGACAAAACTAGAGGACTCAATCTAGCATAGATTTCTGAATGTGTATTTCTCTCTCTCTCTCTCTCCCCTTTGTTTGAGCAATTCAGTTTGTAAAATGTGGGACATGATTCTTCTTTATTAACCAAACCACTGAATTCTAATTTCTTAGGTCTGTTTCAAAAAGAAAAAAACATGAAATTATACAATCAGCATTTTTTAGTGTGAAGGGACCCATGGCCTGGACTTTGTCCTAGTTCTGCCATTGATTGTATGACTTAGAAGAGTCCTTTTTCCTCTCTTGGCCCCAACTTTCTCATCTATAAAATGAGTAATTTTACTAGATGACTGTTAAGGCAGTTCTGGGTGACATTCTAGGTGGATGTTAATATCAGGAGTCTTTCTCTATAAGAAAGAAGGAAGGAAGGAAAGAAGGAAGGAAGGAGGGGAGGGAGGGAGGACTGGGAAGGAGGGAGGGGGGGAGAAAAAAGAAAAGAAAAATACACCAAGCTGGGAGGGGTGTTTTTCCTCAAAGGTCCAGAAATCTCTGGCCTTTTAAAACCAAAACATCAGCAGTCTGCTGTGGCTCTGGCCTGACTCTGAGGAGCCCCTGGGCAAATCCCTTATCACTGCCTTCCTTCAGGGTCTTTCCAAGCCCAGTGGAAATCTGATGCCCATTTTCCTGTGTATAAAATCTAGTAGGGGAACACCTGATTTTCCAAGACTTATGGTCCTCCATGGTTGAAAACAAGAGTTTGGATTCCTTTTTAAAAATCTAAACCAACTGGCCTTACTAGGAGCTAAAGCCTAACATCTTCATGCCCCACTCTTTCCTGACCCCAAGAGTCTTGGAGAGTGGGTAAATACCCACCTAAGAGGCTCATGGGAGGTGAGTGCAACAGCCACATACCACTACTCAACCATTCTAGATGGTCTCTCCAAAAGAACCTTAAATATTTGAGCCACAGAATGACAGTGCTTCTCTCCCCTAGACAATGGATGCTCTGGGTAAAATACAAGCTCCTTCCCTTGTTCCCCATAGCTTAATGTCCAGTGTAACTGGATCTGAAATCAATAAATCAGTTCTGCTCCTTCGTAGCTCTGTCTCTTGGGGCCACGTTGTATGCTCTGCAGTATGCCACAGACCATTAACTAAGCATAAGTGTGTTTGTGTTGATGCAAAGAGCTTTAGAAGCAGTAGATAAAATGCCAGTCACAGAAGCTCCCAGTTGAATGGGGTTAGTTGGCTGAAGTTCAGCTGAAGATAGTTTGGTTTCAGGTCTTTTCATCTCTCAGGAGAAAATTCCCCTGGCTGAATGTTGGGAGAAGAAATGGGAATTCTCAGGTCATTTCCTGAGGCTAAGGCGGGTATCGTATCCTTCATGGCACGTGTAGAAGCCTCCATCAAGTCATCACCAAGGCACTGCCCAACTTGACAAGAACAGAGAATTGCTGCTTTATTTGTTCCTTCCAGAATTAAGACCAGACTCTTCTCTCTGAAAGTCAGAATTTACTAAAAAATGTAACACCTTCTCCTCCATTGCCCCTCTCCTCCACAGGTGAGTTCCCACTGGTTCCTAACATAAAGTCTCCTATCCAATTCAGGAGTCCAGACCTGCCTCTCACTGGCCACACTCACCCCCTGCATTGCTCATGCTGTCTGGTACACATCTAGAATAGCCCTTTTCCTCTCCACATTTTGTGAAGTCATAATCATCACGCTTGGCCAAGCTCAAGTGCCTTCATCTTACATTCCCCGTGTGTCTGCCTCAGCTCCATTTCTATCAGCCCCCTCTGTCCTCTGTCCTCCTGCTCCCCTTATTCATGCTGAGACTTTCCATGGGTCCTCTGTGTTCCTATGATGAAAGACTCATTTTCTAGTTCCAGAAATGGATCAGAAGCAGCATCTTTTCTCTCTAAATTAGTTAACTTTACCCAGACTCTGGGTCAAAAACCATAATCATGATTTAATGCCACTTCTTGGCTCCCAAGACTCTGAGGGAAAGATGGGACAAGTGTCCTTGCCTACCCTCCCCCCCCCAAAAAAAGGAATTATGGTTTTAGTTTCTCCCTCCTTGTCAGAAAAGAAGGTCTTGGTGTTGTGCTGACAGTCATGGTCTTCTCTTGTCAGGCCAGAGAAGAGACTAAACTTCTACCAGTGGGTGCCAGGAAAGTTTAGCAGCAGAGCATAGTCAAAACATTTTTGTGTGCCTCATAGGACGAAAGTATGGGTAGGTAGGTGCTCACTACTTTTTGGAGGTGAGTAGGCAAGCAGACACCAGACTGAGGATGACCAGCTATTTAAGGATTAGACTGCTGAAGTATACCGGTTCTGGCTGGTGGGGAATGGGGCTAGAGTGTCCCGGCAAGACTACCATATATGATTGTTCAGGTTGTACACTGCAGAATCCTAGAGGGCTCCATTCACATAGAATATGATGTGAATGGTGCCCTTAGAATTATGCAGTGCATGGCATGCACACTGTACATGCTCAGGCATGTACCTGCTCAGGCAGTAGATAAGTTCTTTGGAACACATAGCTAAAAATCAACCAGAAACTTACATTGTAAACATAGCATTACACCTATATTAAACTTGCCATAGTATGTCAAGTTGCAAGAGCCAGTTTTAACTCCAAGAACTATTGACTTTAACTCCTCAGAACCAGTAATCAAGGCACCCTTTCAGGACCGGACCTATTCTTCCTTGATTTTCTCCAGTTAAGTCTAGCATGGTATAGTCTAAACACGTAGTATAGGATGAATGTTGCATGGTGTTGTAGCTGGGATCATGGACCAGAAGGTAAACGGCCAGTTGCTCTTCTCTCTAAGCAGAACAGTATTGCTCAGGCATGAGAGGCTCCCCAGTGGCTGCTTAGAAAGTTTTCTCTGACCCAGGTGACCTTATGTCCATGTTTGCCCATGTTTTCCCCGGCCTAATTCTCAACAGTGTTCCAGTTTGATGATAGAGCACATGACCACACCACCTCCGGCATGCAGATGGGAGTCTCTGCTTCATCACCATCCCCTCACCTGAGACCAGCCTTTCCTTTGATTGATCCTTTGACAGTTCCCCATGATGCAGAGCAGTGCTCAGGGCACAGCTAGGGCTCTTTACTCAAACTGACCATTATGGGGCGCCTGGGTGGCTCAGTTGGTTAAGCGACTGCCTTCGGCTCAGGTCATGATCCTGGAGTCCCGGGATCGAGTCCCACATTGGGCTCCCTGCTCAGCGGGGGGTCTGCTTCTCCCTCTGCCCTCTTCCCTCTCGTGCTCTCTCTCTCTCATTCTCTCTCTCTCAAATAAATAAATAAAATCTTTAAAAAAACAAAACAAAACAAAACAAAAACTGACCATTATGAAGGATCAGACAGAGTGTCGTGGGACAGTCAGCTATCACATCAAATCATTTCCTTTTTTTCTTTGCCATTTATGGTTGGTTTCATATTTCTATGGGCATGCGATGAAGAGGAAGAGTTAAAGAAAGCAGAAAACCATCAAACTCAGTACTTACTAGCCAGACACAGACTCAGCAGGGGACATGGCTCTTGGCCCCTGTCATTTGCCTGCTGTCCCTGGTTGTTGATGGAGGAGATTGACTGTTGCGGATACTCAGTAGTTATATTTACCACCAGTGCATGGGAGGGAGGGTGGAGGGTGACAGAGTCCTTTGCAAATGCACATTCATCCAACAACAACCAAGAAATACCCACAAGATGGGGCGCCCGAGTGGCTCAGTCGTTTAAGTGGCCAACTCTTGGTTTCGGCTTGGGTCATGATCTCAGGGTACTGGGACCAAGCCCCAAATTGGTCTCCATGCTCAGCAGGGAGTCGGCTTGAGGATTCCCTCTGCCTCTCCCTCTATCCTTCCCTCCACTCACACTCTCTCACTCTCTCTCTCTCTCTCAAATAAATAAAATAAATTAAAAAAAAAAAAAAGAAATACCCATAAGACTGTGCAGATGCTGCCCAAGGCCTGAACCCATGTGCACATATGACTCAGAGTTCAGATTCTCGAGTCTAATGGCCACTTCTTTGTGCCTCAGTTTCTTCCTGTATGAAGTGGTAATGAGGGCTAAATCTCTTGTAAGTTGGACACTGCCTGGTGAATGTGGGCAGAATTAAAATATTAGCTATTAGTAGGAATAGTAACAGCAGCTTTGAGAGCCGCAGAGCAAGCTCTGAGAATGGTATGAACCGGGGATCAGTAACTATCATTCTTGGGGCAAATATGGCTCTCTGCCTGTTCTTGAAAATAAAGTTTTATTGGGACACAGTTATGCCCACTTGTTTACATATAGTCTAGGAATGCTCAGTTGAGTTGTCGGGAAAGAAACCATGCGGCACATGAAGCCTCAAATATTTGTTGTTTAGTACTTCACAAAAAAAAAATTGCTAGCATAAGTCAGATACTCAAATTCACTTTCTGAGTGTACTGGCATTTACTGACTAATGATTAAATGCCCTCAACTGTACTAGATGTTTTTAACATATATTATCTAATTTGACTTTCACAAGAAGTAGCTCTTCAAGGTCAATGGAAATATCAGCTCATTTTACCTAATGAGGCTCAGAGCACTTGTGACTTGTGTCAAATTGTAGAGCCAGGATGAATACTCCGGTCTCCTGATCCTAGGCCCAGAATTTCAGGAGTCACCAGGGCAGGCGTCCTGAAGGAGGTGGGTTTGCACTTGCTCTTGAAGAACGAGTGTGACTGTCAGTAAGCAAGGATGAGACCCGGGGGAGGGCATTCCAGACAGAAGGAACTCATTGATCAAAGGGTCTGAAGTGGGAAGCTCAGGCTGTGTCTGGTCATCTAATTTTGCAGAACAGGAGGCGACTGGTGGAACTGAGGTCATGGAGTGCAAGAAGTGGCTTGAGGCCAGGTTGCAGAGGGACAGGGTGTTCCTCAAGGAAGAAGTTACGGACTGAAAGTTCAAGGACAGGCTGGTGGACGTACTGTGTTTGGCCTTTACTGTATTGACTCACACAGGGTATTTTGTTTGGTTTGGTTTTAATGTGGATTTATAAAACATTCCACAATTTTATCTTCTCATGAAAAAGCAAAGTATTTAGTCACACTTGGGCCCACATTCCTAGGAAGCAGGAAATAGCTGGAGTTGAGTTCAGCTGCCTCCTTTAGATGGGACACCTGCTTTCCTGCAGGCCTACTCAGTACCATCTTTAGACCCAAGCAAGAGGAGCCCCTCTCCTGAGCCCTGGACTTTAGTAGGCCCTTACTCTGATCACATCCTTTTCCATATGATAAGTCTTTGGCTTCAAGGGGACTTGACCTCTCAGAGCCTGTAGGTCTGTTCCAGAGGCCAGGACTCAGAATTCTCTGCTTGGATGGTTCAGGCTCACCTCCAGGAGTTATATGAGTCTCTTCCCTAGGTCTGTCCTTCCAAGGGTGGGGACACACTGAGGAGTGTACCAAGGGGGAGCAGATTGTGATGGGGGTAGGGGATGTGCAGATGGAGCTCTGAAGTGCAAGCTGGAGTGTCCACCATGGCCTGCAAGTCCCCTGAAGATGCAGGACAGAGCCGGGAGCCAGAAGAGAAGGAATGTGGGTAACAGGCCAGAGGACCTTGCTCTGTACCACCAGGTCTCAACCTGGGGCTCCTAGGAATGCAGGAACACAGTTTGAACTTGGCCTTCTGAGTCAGCATGAAATATATTTGCCAACTTAGGGGGAGGTAACATAGTTTAATAATTTAGAGCTTGATTTCCAACTTTTAAATATTGACACATATTTATGTGGTTTCCACTTGTATACTGGCTCTAAGCCTCAAACCCCATCTCAAATCCTGCTTCTTGACTATTGGGAGTTTAAAGTAGGAACTGGCTGCAGTCCCCAGAGGCTCCTATGACTTTACACCATTGACATAACTTGTCTGGCCCTTATAGGCATAGGAGTGTGGCCCTTGCTATGAGCAGTTAGTGCAAAAGAAAGTTGAAGACTTTTGATCAGGGCATAGTGTGTCCTGTAGACAATGAAGCAGGAGGGCCAGTTGGGGGGGGGGGGGCGGTCCTAGGTCTAAACGAGTGGGAATAAGAAAGGAAGGGACAGAACAATAGGAAATTTTTCTTTTTCTTGCACAATGATCTTTAGGTTAAGATGGCCAATCCCAGCTTGCCTGGGACTTTCTTGGTTTCGGTTCTGAAAGCTTGCATCCCAGGAAACTCCTCAGTTCTACTGACACTGGGAAGGTTGGACCTAAACATCAGGTCCCATCATATTGAGATCTTACTATAGCTGAGCCGCCTAAGAACCAGGGGCACTTGGACCTGAGGACAACTTTGCTTCTGGAAGCAAACTGTCCAGCTATTTCTATTCCTCAACCATAAATCAAAAATTTTTCTTGACTAGGGCAAATAACTCAGACCACAGAGGTATCCCTCCAGGTGCTGCAGAATCAGTTCTCATGGCAAGGGTGTGTTCAGACTCATCAGAAGGCTCATCAGAAGGCTTAGGTTTCAGATTCATGCTGGAAGAGAAGGCATTTCCAGTCTACCTTTGCTGGACACAGGATGTCAATTTCCCACCTGTTTCTGGCCATTGTCATTACCCTCAGAATTAAGAGATCACACATGGCATCTGGAATTATAGAATTCTCACTAAATTAGATTCTAATCTGTTCTAGAGCCAGCATTTATTAGTAAAATCAGAATCCTCAGGAAAATATTTAAGTCCCAGACATGTGGCCTTGGACAAGTGACTTAACTTGCCTGAACCTTAATTTTCTTCATCTATGAAGTAGAACTAACAATCCCTACCACAGATTTGCTCTGGGAATAGATTTTTAAATGCTTCCTGCATAAAAGAATTGAAAGCAGGGACTTGAACAGCAGACCAATGTTCATAATAGCATTATTCCCAGTAGCCAGCTGTGTCCATCGGCAGGTGGATAAACAAAATGTGGTCTACCTATATAGTGGAATATTATTCAGCCTCAAAAAGGAATGAAATTCTGAAACATGCTACCACATGGATGGACATTGAAAAATCATGCTAAGTTATACAAGCCAGACCGCAGACAAATATTATATGAGGCACTGAGACTAGTCAAATTCATCGAGACAGAAAGTAGAATAGAGATTACCGGGGGCTGAAGGGAGGGAGAAATAGGGAGTGAGTATTTAATGGGCACAGAGTTTCAGTTTGGGATGATAAAAAAGTTCTGGAGCTGGATATGCTGATGGTTCCACAACACTGTAAATGTACTTCATGCCGCTGAGTCGTATACTTAAAAACGGTGAAAATATGTATGTATTTAGGAGCCCAATAAAAAGTAAATGCCTCTGTCTCACGCAGTACATGGCCACTGAAGACAGCCCCCAAAGAAGAAAAAAGAGCTAGAAGGAGAATCCCGACCCTGTCATTTCCAGGCGAAGGAATTCCCAGGCGTATTCTTTCCCTTTGAGCCTCATTTTCCACGTCTTGTCAAACCGTTTTCTTCTTTGGAGATGGGAAAGTTTAATAAGGCCCCATACAAGACTAAGCCCAGCAAAGTGCCTGCTCTTCAGGAATTATTGAGTAAGAGCTACGGGGACGGGGTTGGCGTATCTCACGTCAGAGAGAGGAGCACGTAGTCACCGCTGAGACCTAACATGCAGGAGAACAATAACTATTTTGAGTGCTGAGGGCCAAATAACTGTATATCCAAACATTGAAATATGATATATGCAAGTATTAAAAAAAAAAAAAGGAAGAAGCATTTTTGCTAAAGCCAAGCAATAGGTGAGGGGAGAGCCATTCGACTCCATGTCTGGAAGGGACAAGTGTCAAGACCTTTGCAGACATGTCTTAAAGCCACCAGGGGCTTGCTTCAGGAAGCTCCACAGGAACGGAAAACTAAGAACGAGTGTACCGGGGACTGCTACCTTGGTGGTGTTCAGGGGTCTAAGGTACGCGGTGGGCTCAATGGGGGTTCTTTCTCTAGCAGGCAGGAGGGCGTGTGAATAGCTGGGTGTCTGTCTCTACCACCAGCCTGACTTCATGAAAGCAAAGGACACGGCCCTTTTCTCCGCAACGGTCCCAGCACGAGAGTCCCACACAGTGCTTGGTGCATAAACAGACCCCATAAATAGTTGTTGGCTAAATGAACAGATGGATGGGGAAGGGGTTGGGACGGAGGCTCAGAAATTCTGGAAACCGCCCCCAGGATTAGCCTCTTCGGCATAGCTCCCCCGGAGAAAGGGACTCCTTGTTTGCTCCAAGGCCATGGTGGCCCTAGAGGTCTGGTCTGTGGGCAGCTTCGGGCCCCTGCACCAGCGGGGGCTGGGAAACCTCCCTCTTGACTTCCGCTGAATGGAAACTGAAACCGGCATTTCAGGAGAAAATAAAAATCAACAGTGGCTCTTTTGATTATAATGCTATCTCATTTCTAAGCAGTGCTCCCCATTTCCTGTTTATAGCCTCAACTAAGAGCAAGAGTGACCAAATCTGCACAGAAGCTTTTCTCTGGGGACTTCAAGGCAGGGCAGCAACAGGAAGCCGTCGGGACTCTTCTGGCCAGCCAGGCAGTTTTGATCGTGCCCTGGGTGGGGGTGGGATGTGTGGGTTGCTGAAAGAGCCTCCAGGTCTGTGTCCGGCCTTCAGCACCTACCACGCGTAGCGGCTCCCGGTGCCCCGGATCCTGGGGACTCCGGGTGAAGTCAGTGTGAGGGAACTAGGCAGGGAGGCCCCGAGGACCGCGGAGTGACGTTCAGGGCCGCTGGGCAGCTGTGCGTCACTGTCAGCCCGGCCAGCCCGAAAGGCTGTCCCTGGCAGGCCTTCGGTCTGCACGCAGATGATCTCAGGCTCTCCTGAAGGGATAGAACAGGGTCCCTGGGTTTTTAGGGAGGGACCCGAGACCCAGTTCCTATCCTGGCTACAAAACTGTGGAGCTTGCCACAGACAGAGGGACACTTGGGGACTTAGGGGCTAAAACAGGGATAGGAGAGCAAATGCCCAGCTGCACGGTTGCAGACTGCAAGGCCCTCTGACCCGCAGTTCTTCTCTGCCCCTCCCCCCCACGTACACAGGCACGCACGTGTATGTCACACATGTGCACGACTGCATGTGCACACGCATGCACATACACATACGTGGCACATGTGTGCGCAGACCCCACGTGTACATACATGCACACATGTGCGTGCCACGCGTGTGGACATATACACACATGTACGTGTATGTGTGCCACGTGTTGGCACACAGCACGCGCGCGCACGTGTCCACATCACGTGGGTATACACACACGCGTACACATATGCGTGCGTACATCACACAGCACACACACACGCACGCACACACGCACCCTCTCAGGCTCTGTGAACATTTCAGCTGACACCTGAAAAAGTAGAGAAGTAGCAACGCCAAGAGTGGGCGGGCACACAGAGCAACTGCAGAGGTTCTGCAGCCCCGTAGCTGGTCTCTGGGCCCAAGGAGCACAGCTGTGGCTCCCTCCACACCCGGGGCTCTCCTGCCTCTGGGACTGCTCTCTCTGAAAAGATCCATGCCCTCTCTCCTAACCTTCCAGTGCCTTTCTCATCCACTGAAACTGCTAAATTTCATTCCCAAAGTCAGTGGGTATAAATATTGCTCCACAAACCCACGTGCAAGAAGCAATTCTTAGTTTCTTTAAATCAAATTATATTAGACTCTGAGGTCCAGAGCTGCTGGCCTGGCAGGCAATTCAATCTCAGTCTTTCTCGGGATTCCCTCTGATGCAGACTTGTGCAGAGGTGCCATGCTCCCCACTGCGGGTAGGGGGAGGCCCACCATCACTGGGCCCCACTGGTTTGTCCTCAGATGCCTTGTTCTGGGCCACCACTCCCCCCGGCCCCTTCAGGAAGCCTGTGCAGCTTCTGAGCCCTACTTGGGGACGAGGACCTGGGCAGAGGCCAGGAGCCGGCTTCCACACACACACCACATTATTTCTCCCCGCAGCTCTCCTCCACCCTGAGCCCAGCGGCAGCCTAGCTGAGCGCTCCCCTCTTTAGCTCTGGGAGGAAAGTGCCCACCCCTCCCCCAGGAGGCCCACCTTAATTTCCCTAATGAATTTTGGCTTTTGCAAAAGATCTGAAGGCCCATTGACCAAAAACAGCTTCTGCCAGAATCCCTCCTCTCCCCCAAGCAAGAGAGCACAAAACCCACCCACCTGCTAGAAATGGAAAGGAGGGTGACACATAGGAAGCACCCCCACAGATGTTTCCTGGACCTTGCCACTAGGGTCTCTCTGTTCTCAGGAATAAAATCCACCCAGCCCCTGAACTTGAACTCCCTGAGAACAATGCTTCTCTATCTTGGTGAAGAATCACATTTTATTTTCTTCTTCTTAAATTTAAATTGAGATTTCCAATTCATTCCAAAATGATAATTTTGTGAAGTACAATGAAAGAAACTATTAGAAAAATGAAAAAAAAAAAAAAACAACTCCACAGAATACAGGTACCAATTTTTATTAGATTCAACAAATTGCTATAAAAGTTTCTAAATATTTTCTCTCCATTGTGTAGCCTCACCTCGTCACAGACAGGTGTCTGACTGTGGAAGGGCACACGCTGGGGGCCACACACTTTGAGGAGCATGGCTTTAGAGCACTCAGAAAGGAAGATAGTGTCTCCTCACCTCTAAAAGGACCTTAGTCAGGTCATGATCTCAGGGTCCCAGGATCAAGCCCCGCATCGGGCTCCCTGCTCAGTGGGGAGTCTGCTTGAGATTCTCTCTCTCCCTCTCCCTCTGCTTCCCCCCCACACACACACTCGTGCTCTCTCTCTCTCAAATAAGTAAATGAAATCTTTTTTTTTAAATGAGCTTAGTGAAGTACAGACTCTTCAAGAGGTTAAAGTAGAAGGCAGAAACAGGGACAGCCTTCCCCAGTGAGCTGAGAAACTAAAATTCAGCCCCTCAGCACAGAGAGGCAGGACACTGCAAAGGGGCCCAGAGCCCACCTCTGGAACACAGTGCCTGGCAATGCATTCCAGCCCTGCCACTTAACTGCCTCGACTCAGGATGAGTTAACAGCTCCGAGCCTCAGTTTACCCATCTGTACAATTATGATAATAGCATTATCTCATGGGGTTGTTATAAAGACTAGATGAGTTAATAAGTGGATAATCACACAGTGATGCTTGCTATTATTAAAACGTTTCCTTAGAATGAAAACTTCAGGAGAGCAGGGATTTTTATTCCCTGATGTTTCCCGAATGCCTGGAATCACGCCTGGCACACAGTAGGTGCTGAACAAATATCTGTTCACCCATGAATCAATCTTGTCACCCATGCTGAGCTTCAGACAGCCATGTTTATCCTATTCTTAATTCTTTAGGAGAAGGGGAGGACTAGTTGCCCTCTCTGCTGATACCCGACTTAGTGTCCAGAGCATGTTTTTCAACCTCAGGCTCTTCGAGACTTTTGTCTCCAAAGACCCACACGTTCAAGAAAGACTTGAATTGCCTCTCAGGTCTGAGCCCTTCCTGGGCAGGGTGTTTAGGACTGGACTCAAGATCTTTTCAGAGTGTAAAACCAGATCTTCTTAGGCTGGGATTTAGGCCCTTCACAATCTGGCTCCAACCGATGTTTCTAGGTGTTGTGACCCGCCACGTGGTACCCAGTAGGGACCGTTTGCCCTGCTCTGGGCATGCTCTTCCTCCGGGAGGCCCTTCTGAGCTCCCACCTGGTGAGAGATGACTCATTCTACTAAGCCAGGTGTAAATGTGACCTGCTCCTTGGAACTGGCCCCCATGTTTGGCCAGAGTTCATCTCTCTCCTCCACATCGACTCATCTTCCCTTCCGTTCTCCCTCTTTAGAAGGCTTTGTCATCTACTTAATTATTTGCACATCTGTCTCTTTACTAAGGTGGAAATCCTTAAGAACCAGGGGCCGCATCTTGAACACCTGAATAGTATCCTCACTTAATGCAGGGCATACAAATGAATGTTCATGGGGTACACGTTCCCACCTGTGAGTATAAGGTCAGCAGGCTTCACAGGTACCGATCAGAAGAGGAATGTTCTTTTTTTTTTTTTTTTTTAATTTTTTTTATTCTTATGTTAATCCCCATACATTACATCATTAGTTTTAGATGTAGTGTTCCATGATTCATTGTTTGTGCATAACACCCAGTGCTCCATGCAGAACGTGCCCTCCTCAATACCCACCACCAGGCTACCCCATCCTCCCACCCTCCTCCCCTCTAGAACCCTCAGTTTGTTTTTCAGAGTCCATCGTCTCTCATGGTTCATCTACCCCTCTGATTTCCCCTGCTTCATTCTTCCCCTCCCGCTACCTTCTTCTTCTTCTTTTTCTTTTTCTTTTTCTTAACATATATTGCATTATTTGTTTCAGAGGTACAGATCTGAGATTCAACAGTCTTGCACAATTCACAGCGCTCACCATAGCACATACCCTCCCCAGTGTCCATCACCCAGTCACCCCATCCCTCCCACCCCACCCCCCACTCCAGCAACCCTCAGTTTGTTTCCTGAGATTAAGAGTCTCATGGACGATGGACTCTGAGAAACAAACTGAGGGTTCTAGAGGGGAGGGGGGTGGGAGGATGGGGTGGCCTGGTGGTGGGTATTGAGGAGGGCACGTTCTGCATGGAGCACTGGGTGTTATGCACAAACAATGAATCATGGAACACTTCATCTAGAACTAATGATGTAATGTATGGGGATTAACATAAGAATAAAAAAAAAAAAGAATCTCTCATGGTTCGTCTCCCCCTCCGATTTCCCCCGCTTCATTCTTCCCCTCCCGCTACCTTCTTCTTCTTCTTTTTTTTTTCTTAACATATATTGCATTATTTGTTTTGTAATTATTGCAAATTTGCATTATTTGTCTTGCACAATTCACAGCGCTCACCATAGCACATACCCTCCCCAATGTCTATCACCCAGCCACCCCATCCCTCCCACCCCACCCCCCGCTCCAGCGACCCTCCGTTTGTTTCCTGCGATTAGGAATTGAAGAGGAATGTTCTTGACAGCCCCGTGCCACTGCCCTGCTACCACTTTTCTCTAAGGCCTCCTTAGTCGGGGCTCTTTTCTGGGAGGCCTGATGGCATGAGCCCGACAGTGGTTCCAAACTTAAGGCCTGTGCAGCTGAGGGTGAGTCATCCTCAAGCTGAAGCCTGAGGCAGAAGGGACCACGGTGGCTGTGGGTGGACACAGGCGCTGGCCAAGACAGGGCGAGGGGCTCTGACGTGGGGCATGGCTGGCTTCCAATCCAGGCTCTGCTGTGACTGGCTGGATGCCCCTGGGCACGCTTTTTACTTCTGAAAGCCTCAGTTTCCTCATCTGTATAATGTGGATAATGTTAGTGCCTCCCCGCCCAGAGGCCCGGTGAAGGGGAAACCGAGGTGGGGACGTCTGACCCCGTTGGCGGTCTACAGGGAGTGCCATGAGGATGCTAATCTTTGCAGACTCTGGCACAGTGTTGTGGGGAGAAGCCTGGCAAAACTGACATCCCCCCAAGTACCATGTGCCCTTAACTATATCACCAAATCTCATGGCACAATGTGAGGATTAAACGCGGTAACATGTGTAGGGGGCTTAGTGCACTGCTCTCCAATAATGGCTTGATAAACATAAGCAAAAAGGCTCAGTAAATACAAAATACTATTAGCTAGAAAGAATAATCCATGAAGGAAACTCTGGATGAGGTTTCTAGGCCATAGACACTGCTGTATGTCAGCCTTGCTCCCATTAAAAAAAAAAAAAATCCACTTCGTTTTTATGCCACAAAATGCCACCCTGAATTTATTCTAGTGATCAAATGTCCCACAGCCAAACAAGCCAGAAGCACTGGGTGATCTGGGAGAAGGCCTACGCTGTGTTCATCGATGGCTCAGAGGTTTACTAACCCCTGCTTTGTGACCAGCACTGTGTATCAGCCAGCTTTCTCTCTAGATCATGCTGCTGTAACAAGCAGCCCCAGCAGAAGTTTCCTTCTGGCTTATATTTTATATTAGATGCAGGCTGGCTGGCACTCTGAGCGTGTTCATTCCAGGACTCAGGGAGAAGGAGCAGCCCCTCTGTGGGACACTCCATTCTCATAGCATTCTCCTGTCGGAGGAGAAAGACCAGAATCATTAATGGCTCTTGAAGTTCATGTTTGGATATGACAGGTGTGGCTTGTGTTCCATTGGCCAAAGCAAATCATGTGGAGTCAATGAGGTAAGGAAGTAAACGTCCCCTAGGGCAGCAGTGCAAGTCTCTTGGCAGTGGGCAGGGATGTATGATCCTCTTATAGGGATGGCAAAAAATAACTGGGAAGACTAATCCAGTCTGCCACATGTTTTCGTGAGTGCTATCTATCTAATTTTAGTCTCACGATAACCCTATGAGGTAGGTATTATTATCCCTGTTTAATGGAGTGGAGGATTCAGGCTTGGTATGGCTCACTAACCTGCCTAGGATGTAGCCAGGAATGGATGGGGCTGCCTGACTTGATGCTGGTCCCAGGGGTATGTGGCCAGCCTTGGCCCCGGCAGCAGCTTCTTGAAGACTCATTTTCATATAGGTGTTGTCATTCAGTATACACCTACTAAGTACCTACTGTGTGCCTGGCACTGGGCTGGGCACTGGAAACATGGTGACGTGCAGGGCAGGCACTGCCCCTACCCTCGTGGAGTCTAGGGTCCAGTGGAGGAGGAAAGCAAACAAGAAGCTCGTATCGCATGAGCGGTGCTTCCCCAGGGAGATCAGGGCACAGCGAGAGGCATGGTGGGAGCCCCTCTCTGATGACAGCTCAGTAGTTGAAAGCTGAAGGACAAGGCACATGGCTCCTGTCTGTCTGGCAGGGTGAGTGCCAAGAACAGTTTGGGGTTGGGAACTCTAACAGGCACTCCCAGGAACTCAGTGCAGATGGGCGCATCTTGTCTGATCCAAAACCCTCATCAGCCTCTCCTGGGGCTTCGTCCCGCCACAGTGGACCCACTCAGCGCCTCGCATGCCACAGAGGACAAAGTCCAGAGACTTCAGCGTCAGCCTGAAAGCGAAAGGGAAACCTGCCTTTGATCTGATTTGAATCAGCGCGGTGACGCTTACCCGTGTCGCCAGCTTGCCAGAGCACACCACTCTCACTTCCCCGAATGGTTTCCATTTTAAAGGCACGGTAATTAAAAAGAAGAAGGAAAGAAATCCCCTTCCACGGTTTGCAAAGTGTACTATAAAGAGGAAGAAAGCCCCTTTTCTTATCCCAGCGGCCTGTGTGTTAGAGCATGAGGGCCAGCATTTGGCTTGTCTCTGCAAGCACAACCCATTGCGTAGCGAGCAGTTGCCCCTCAAACAAAGATGACGTGTTGTGCCGCAAAACAGGCTGCCTCTTAACGAGGCAAAAGCCCGGCAAAAAACCAGCACAGCCACGGACCGTCCCTCTTGGGATGAGGAAGGCATCCGAAATGGGAGCACATATGTTCCGCAGCAGAGCCTTCTGGCCGCGCATCGCATCTCCGAGGAAATGTTTTTGCAAGAGGGGACTCTATTTTCAGTTTGGTTACAGACACACACATCCTTGAAAATTTCAGAAAATATCACAAAAGGGGCGCCTGGGTGGCTCAGTCGGTTAAAGCGTCTGCCTTCGGCTCAGGTCATGATCCCAGGGTCCTGGGATCGAGCCCCGCATCGGGCTCCCTGCTCAGCGGGGAGTCTGCTTCTCCCTTTCCCTCTGCCTCTCCCCCAGCTCATGCTCTCTCTCGCTCTCTCTTACTCTCTCTCAAATAAATAAAATCTTTAAAAAAGAAAAAGAAAAAAAAGAAAATATCACAAAGCTAAATGTAATTATACATATGTATGTATATATATATGAATATGTATAAACACTCTTCTTTGATTTTATCTGAAAACTGCAGGTAGACATTAATATGCGTTGAGTTTATACTCCCTTTAAAAATTCAGTCTTGGAGTTTAGAAAGGAGCCTCTTCTGAGCTGACAGACTCAGCCCAGGCTATGGGCAGGAACCTCCTTGCTGAGTCTGAGACCCCTGGGGGATCAAGAAAGAGCTCCCTGTTGCTGGGGAGCCATGGGCCCTGTGTTTGGAGGTTCAGCCAGAGGGGAAAGAGCAGATTAAGCCATCATGTCCCATGCCCCATGCCTCAGTAATCAAGACAAATAATATTTTAATGCAATATTCAAAAAAATCAAACTAGCAAACTCTGGCCATGGGCCATCTGCCTGTGTTTGTAAATAAAGTTTTATTGAAACTTCTTTTTAATTGGAATGATTCCAAGCTGTATTGGAACTAAGTTCGTTGTGCGCCTTAAGGTTTATACCCGAGGCAAGCCCTTGCTCACCTCACCGCAGACCTAGCCCTGCCCCATATCCATTCCCTCATTCCCTCATGGGTACTATACCTGCAGAGTGGGAAGCTCCAGAAGACAGAGCCAACAGTTATTGAGAACTTACCGTATGCCAGCCACTGTTGTAAGCCTTCGCACATAGTGCCTCATTGAATCCCCCCAACAATCCCATAGATAAATACAATTATTCATCCCATTTTACAGATCAGGCATTGAAAGGTGAAGAAGCTTCCCAAGATCTAACAGCCAGGAAGAGGCAGGCCCAGGGTTTATATCCAGGCAGTCCGATGGCTTTGAATGGAGGATGCTTAGCAGGAAGAAGGATGACTTAGCTCTGGGAAGCCATCATAGAGGAGGAAAGGGGTTGATGGTTAAGTAGGAGTTTGCTAGACAGAAAGAACAAGTACAGGCTGCAGTAAGTGAGGGTTTTAGAAGAGCAAGTCCCTCGGGAGAGGTCCTGTCTGGCTTCTCTGGGCCCAGGCCCTACCATGGAATCAGAGCAGCAACAAAATCATACATATAACCAGCATTTATTCAGTGCTTACCCTGTATGCTGGGTATGCAACTAAATACTTTAGGTGCATTATCTCATTAAATCTTCAAATTAACAATGAATGGCTACTAGTCTTAATTCTGTTTTACAGAGGAAGAGTCTGAGGCTTGAAGAGGTTAAGTAACTTGCTCATGGTTGCACAGATGGTAACGAGCTGACACAGAATGCAAACCCAGGGGGCATTGTTCTTATTGTGGTCCCAGCAAAACCCAAGAACCTGGCACCAGAGCCACAAACTGAGCCAAACCCTGCACCAGAGGTTCTCAAACGTCCTTGTGCATCAGAATCCCCTGGAGGGTTTATTAAAATGGATAGCTGGGTCTCACCCCTAGAGATTCTGATTCAGGAGGTCTGGGGCAGAACTGAGAATTTGCATGTCTAACAAATTCCTGGGTGATGCTGAGGCTGCTGGTCCAAGAACCAGACATTGAGAACCTATACTGACTCTACAGAATCCAACAACAGCAATGCCCTCCTCAGCTGCAGCGGGAAACATGAGCACAGGAGGTAACTAAAAGAAAATGCTTCCTTCTTGGTACATAGATCAGAATCAACCCACTGCTGAGTTTTCAACCTTTCCTTTTCTCTGATACTTGTACTGAGCTTCTTGATTGTCCAGGCTCTTCGTATTTCTGCTCATGTGGGCTTTAGGGATTAGGCAGCCCCATGTCCCACCACCTCTTTTCCAAACCTGATGTGCTTTTTGGATGGACATAGACTTCAAGCACCATGACTGTGAGGGAGGAAGAGCATGATGATCACGTGTTTCCTGGTGGTTCTCCAGGCTCCACGGGGCTTTAATTATACCAATTAGTAATTCATTCCATGTATTAGTCAGAAGTCTTGGTGTTACAAGTGCATAACCCAATTTGAACTGGACTGGGAAAATCGGGCACTTACTGACTCACAGAGCGTGGTCACAGGAAGGGCAGGGTGGCAGCTGGGCTGCAGGCGTGACGGACCAGGGCTCCAAATGCCACTGGCCTCGGCCCTTCACCCACGGCCTCTGCCTCTTCCTGAGTGTCAGCCTCAGCCTTTCAGGCAGGCTCTGTCCACAAAGCTGGAGACACGGCTTCCATCAACTATCAAGCCCTCCTGTTTCAGCCCCACCTTGCAATAGGAGCAAGGAGACGGGGTTCCAGGATTCTGGAAAGAGCTCTGAGTAGCCCAGCCTGGATAGTTGTCCATCCCTGGACCAGAGCCCTTGGGCATTTTAGTTGTCTACCTATGTCCTATCTGGGATGAGGTGGGATAGGTTTTTAAAGGATGTGAGATCTCCCTCCAACCGTAATGTTGGATTGAATGAAGGGGCATTTTCCAGAACACTGGAGGAGATGCTGGGCAGGAAGATAAACCCCACAGGTGAATAGGTGAGTGAATGGAAGGATGCATGTCTTCTTAGTCTCAGTCACCGAGTTGGCAGCTGCAGTAGAGGGAGAGAGGTAAGCCCGGAAAAGCCCGGTCTTCCCGGAGCTCACAATCTAGAAACCAGGCTAAGACATGCCATAGATGTCGGTGAAGCTAGGTAGGAATTTCTGCGCATCACAGTGGGAGGCAGGGCAGGAGGATCACAACGTCTTTGAGAAAACCTAGGTTCTTCTGACCAGGCTCACCCACAGCCAACTTGTGAGCACTCACTCCGTGTTATGGAACATGCCTGCACTCAATGGACTTGGTCAAGTGGAATGCCTGCAGGTGGCATTCAGCCTTGCCCCCGGTCAGCCAGTCACTCGAAAAGCTGTTCATAAAGCTCCCTGAGAAAAAGCATGTACATCGTGGCTGGTGGCTGTCCCCACCCTGCTCACATGGCCACGTTAAGGACTTTCTTCCTGTACCAACTCAGGCTCTTGCAGCCCTTGCAGAGTAATCTCAGAGAGGAATGTTAGTCTGCCCTGTGCCTTCTGTTTGCCTACTCTGGATCCCTGAGCAGAGACTCTTTTTCCATCCCTTTATGTCATGTCTTTTGATTTCCTTTGTTCCTTTGTTTGCAGAGCTCGGGGACCCCAGAACCGAGAAGTCATGATGGACAGGCCCATACAGGTATGGGGCACAGGTAAGGGTCAGAGAGCACAGAGCAGGCCTCCACTCCAGAGACTCCGGGGTCAAGATCAGGTGTGACAGGGAACTGAGCATGTGTGGTGTGGCCTTTCCACACTTTTAGGAGCATCCCAAGGATACTTATTTCTCTCTTCTGGTCTTCAAAAACTGGCCTGCTCTTGGGGGGAGGCCTGTGGTTGTCCAGACCTGTCTGAGACTGGGTTTAATTCAGGTGAGGGATTTTGATTCTCCCTGGGACTCCTTGCTACCCCAAGCTGTGCCTTTCAGACTTTTTTAAAGAAATGGAGCAATCATGGCAAATCCTCTTGAGCCATTTGACACACTTGTCTCCATTTCTCTGACTGGTGAGCTGGTGCCTGGTGGCATAGAGGACAGCAGGTAGGTGTCATTGGGCTCCTTGGTTATTTTTGTCTTTTCCACATAGCTGGAAAAGACCTTCCATTTTAAGTCTGGCCAGGAGGACAGAGGAAGAATTTGAGGGACGGATGGCTTCAGGAACTCTGTGCAGCAATATGGTGTCCCTGTCACCCATGTGTCCCATTCCATTGGCAATGGGAATGAATGCCAGTACCCTCCCCCCAACACACCGTGCCAACCTTTGCAGAAATGCAGTAAACCAGGCTTAAAGTTGTCTGCCATCATCTCTGTCCTCTCCCCATGGGCATTACCTTTCTCTGTGCCTGTTTTTCCAAGAGCTTTGTGGCCCCTGTCTTTATTATCCTTGTTCCTCATGCTTGGCCACAACAGGTGTCCAGTAAGTGCACTGTCCCCATGAATGGAGCTAACGAGGGGATGAGCTCAACTCTTCATGTAAATTGAAGTGGAGTAGGAGCAATCTCCATCCTGCCACTCTCCCATCATACTGTTGGGTTTGGGGAATGGTAATTAAGAACACCCTTTAAGTCCCCTTTAAATTAAGACTACATTGAAAAACAAGATGCAGGGGTGCCTGGGTGGCCCAGTCGTTAAGCATCTGCCTTCTGCTCAGGTCATGATCCCAGGGTCCTGGGATCGAGCCCCGCGTCAGGCTCTCTGCTCGGCGGGAAGCCTGCTTCTCCCTCTCCCACTCCCCCTGCTTGTGTTCCCTCTCTCGCTGTGTCTCTCTGTCAAATAAATAAATAAAATCTAAAAAAAAAGAAAAAGAAAAACAAGATGCAGTGAGGTTTTGGGTGTTTGTTTGTTTTGTAAAGGTGATTAGAAAATGTGGTTTAGATCTGTGGGCTGAATACATCCCTCACCTGAATTAAACCCAGTCTCAGACAGGTCTGGACAACCACAGGCCTCCCCCCAAGAGCAGGCCAGTTTTTGAAGACCAGAAGAGAGAAATAAGTATCCTTGGGATGCTCCTAAAAGTGTGGAAAGGCCACACCACACATGCTCAGTTCCCTGTCACACCTGATCTTGACCCCGGAGTCTCTGGAGTGGAGGCCTGCTCTGTGCTCTCTGACCCTTACCTGTGCCCCATACCTGTATGGGCCTGTCCACCATGACTTCTCAGTTCTGGGGTCCCCGAGCTCTGCAAACAAAGGGTGTTCCCCCGGTATGGAAGAAAGAACCAGGCTTTGGGCCATGAGTCCACTTCTTCCTGGTGTCCTTGGACAAAGTCATCGAGTCATGGTCACTCTCCCCTTCCTCTGTTCTAGAATGGGGTGTCATCACCCTTGCCTGCCCCTGGACTAAGCTGACCTCAATTACTTACTAATTGCTCGAATTCTTTCTCGAGGTTATTTGGGGATCAAGCGGGAGGATTTATACAATTTGAAAAGGGTTCTGCATGTTCCTTTAGGACACTGAGGCTCAGGAGAGGTAAGCAGCTTGCCCAGGGCCTCTGCCCCTGGTCCCATCTGCCTAGACCAGCTCCTGCCATCCAGAGCTGCTTTCTTGCTGCCTCTCTGCTCTCTCCAGGCTTCGGGCTCATCCAGCAGCTTAGAGGCAGGTTCAGCTGTGTCTAATAACATCCATCTGCATCCTCCCCAGCCATTCTGCCCACACCAGTAAACATTCAGTAAGTACTTGTTTGCTGCCTGGGTTCCAGGCACTTTTGCTGCTTTAAATTCTAAGTGGCTTTGAAAAACCAGCTAAGATTCAAGGCCATGAAAGTCTGGAAGGGGAGCCAGAAAACCTGAGCGTGGGCAGTGGTCTGGCCATTTCTGTGAGATGCTGTACGAGTCTGAGCCGTGTCCATGGCCCCCACCGGCCACAGCTGTCATAAGGACGTTCCAAGCAGGAAAATGCCTCTGAGCAGGTTAGTAAGTCATTAGTGCGTACATATAATTGAGCAAACTTCTCCCTAATGTCTAACTGAGACAAGGATGGTGATCAGAGAGGGAAATGTTTGGTTTGGTTTGGTTCTTAACAAGGAAGAGCCAGCTGGCCGTTGGCCCGCTAAGGGTCTCCAAGCTACATGAAACCCAGAGCCCATTAGTCCTGGAAGGGGGGTGGCAAGGTATGGAAGCTGGACACCGGAAGTGGTCTCATCTACTTAAAACATTTTCCCTCCATCGCTCTCCACACTCAGGAATGGGTGAAAAAATGGTCCTTTTGACCAGCTCGACAGGCTTTTGTGGGCTTGCCTGAAAACCTACATTTATTCTCTTGCTCAAATGTGCTCATGGTTTGCAACACCTGGTTAATGTGCTGCTTTGGGTTAATATATTTCCCTCTCTCCTTCTCTTACACACCCCCCTTCCCTTTTTTTTTTTTTCCATGCGGTCTCTCCCCTCTCTCTGTCTCTCCCTTCACGTTCCCTCTCTCTTCTTTTCCTCCCTCCCTCCCTCTCTGCTCCTTCTACCTGTTCCCATGTCCTTACCCCGGTAGCTCACAAGCCATTAAAGGTGGCTTGCAGAAACAGAAATTAGGAAAATATAAATAAATCGTAAAAGATTCAGATGAGGGCGCCTGGGTGGCTCAGTCGGTTAGGCGCCTGCCTGTGGCTCAGGTCGTGATCTCGGGCTGCTGGGATCGAGCCCTGTGTGTTGGGCTCCCTGCTCAGCAGAGAGTCTGCTTCTCCCTCTCCCCCTGCCCCTCCCCCGTTCTCGTGCGTGCGCGCTCTCTCTCTCTCTCAAATAAATAAATGAAATCTTAAAAAAAAATGTCAAACATGACTTAGAAGATTTTTTTTAAGCTTAGGGGCAGATATTCACAACTGTACTGTGCATCAGTGAAGTCCTTTTGGCTTAATTGATTGCCTAATACAAAAGTCCATTTGGAGGAGGCCCACGTTGTAATAGACACGTAAACAGGTGGCTGCTAGAATGGCTGAGGCCAGCGTGAGTAGGAAATGGACATTTTGACTCTGGGAACAGATTCGTGAGCCTGAATTCTGTGGCCCACAAAGTGACCCGTGTGTAAAACATGTAAAGTAGCTTACAGACTAGGAACATCAGGCTTAAAATATTTTCATGGGTTAACACGACAGAAGAGCATTGCTGAGTTTATTCCTATTTAAATGAATTGCTTTTCCACTAGGTGATAGATGCACATGATTCAAAGTGAAAATGTGATACAAAGGTACACAATGAGATAGCTTATTTGGAACGCATGCCCACTATTACCCCCTCTGCCACCACCCCCAAAAAAGGTAAATCACTCTGAGTGGATTTCTTACCCATGTGTTCCTGTATGCAAATATAACCAAATTCAAAAATAAGTTCTTATTCTCCTCCCTTTTTAATACAAAAGGTGTAATACTACCTATAGGATTTTGCAGCTTTTTTTTCCTTTTATTTAATGACATATTCTGGAGAGTTTTCCATGTTAGTACATCTGAACATATTTATACACACACACACAGAGCTGCATAATATTCCAATGTGTTCATGTCCTTTATTCCAACTTGCATATTCTGCCCATTTTACTGATCTTCCGGTGGGGCTCAGCTGTCTACAGTGTAGGGACCAAGCAGAAGCCCATGGTGTGGCAGTCAGAGCCCCTGAGACCTGGAGACACCCTGACTGATGGGAGACACAGCATTCGGTGTGAGGTTGGGCTTTCTGGACATGAGTGTCCGCCATAGGATATTCTGGTTTAAAACCCTGTGAGTCAGAGTGCCTGGTGGCATCGAAAAGATCATTTACACAGAAAACAAGTAATGCGATATGAATTTATTGCATAAATCACCATAAGTAGTTATCTTTTTTCAACATCAAGAGGTGAAATATTACTTAAGAAATAATCCTAAAAAAAAAAAAAAAGAACTCTGATGAGGTAATAAAAATTCACCAAGGTGCATATGACTTCATCTCCCCTTTTTGTCTTGACCATTTTTTGGAGTTAACTTCTCCATTGACTTGGAAATCAGTAAACCTCTATTTTCAATGACACTATTGGAGAGGCTAAAATAAATTAGTATACTGAAATATATCTCTAGTCTCTTCAATGGATCTTTAACAAATATATTTCTAAAAGTCTCCCTTTATGTGTAATTATTACAAATCATTGATTATAAAAATCAAATGGCTATGGGGCGCCTGGGTGGCTCAGTTGGTTGAGCGACTGCCTTCGGCTCAGGTCATGATCCTGGAGTCCCGGGATCGAGTCCCGCATCGGGCTCCCTGCTCGGCAGGGAGCCTGCTTCTGCCTCTGACCCTCCCCCCTCTCATGTGCTCTCTCTCTCTTTCATTCTCTCTGTCTCAAATAAATAAATAAAATCTTAAAAAAAAAAATCAAATGGCTATTTCCATGGAGAACCGACCTTTTAAAGACAATACAAGATGTCTCCTTTTAGAATTACAAATTTATGCTTTACAACTGCAGATATTTAGTATATTAACTTTTTAGAAAGCAGGGCACATCTGTAGACTATTCCTGCCCTAAACGTTTGCTATCTAAAACAAGGTAAAATCTCTATGTGGAATATGCTTAATTGTCTTCTAAAACTCTGAGATTTTTTTTTTTATTCCACTGCACACCTTTCAGTAACCTGACATCTCTTTCATCTCATTAAACTGGCTTCAACTGGGAATACTTCATCAAATTCAGAAGAAATTTGACCCCCACCAAAATCCAGATCTGAAAACATTTAACCTTAAGCTGTGGCTCAAAAAAAAAAAAAAAAAAAAAGCCAATATTTAACAAAGCCTTGATATAAGGTGTTGTTTGAGTCGATGTCTGAGAAATTGAATGACAGCACGATGTGTGCAAGCTTAGTGGGGGAAAGTGAATTTGACTAAATGTAACTAAATGTATTTTACTGAATTATTTTGCTGCAGCTCATAGGCAAACCTCCCAATATTATAGTAATTTTCTTGGCCTTGATTTTTGAGCTGTCCTAATTTAGCTGTCAATATGAATAACAGAATTCACTTTCATTGGTGATGCTTGAAAAAGGAATTCCAAAAATAAAACACTGTAATTGCCTACTACAAAAATATTCCTATAGCCTTTCCATCGGATGTGAATTTGATAGGGTTTCTTTCTGTCCAGATCTTCCCCGATGTTTCCACATTTTCTCTGATGTTCAGGCAGATGCAGACAAATTTTTCAGTCTGACAGCCCCTCTGACTTAGATTTTCTATTTCCCTTGTGTTTGTGCCAATTAAGCCAAGCCTCAGGCTGTGCTTATGACATATTTTCGGAAATTCATTGTGTAAGAGAGGTTGACAGTTTCCTGCACTGTTTTCCTGTGGTCTTCTTTCTTCATTTCTCTAGAATCCTACCCTTTCTCTTCTTTGAAGTCTGTGTGTTTGACATTCTTTGAAAAGATGTTTCATACATTTGGGTTACTGTAATGGGTAATTACATCAAAGAAGAAAGCTCCAAATCACAGACACGGAATGACTAGTTCTAGAAGCATTTCCTAAAGCACATGCCATTCCTTTTCAACAGCTGTTTCTCTGCCATTTATTTTGTGCAAAAGTTCATATTTGGGGTCTGATGTTGTTTCTTGTCTCATAAACTTTAAAATAAAAACTTCAGGGGCGCCTGGGTGGCTCAGTCGTTAAGCGTCTGCCTTCGGCTCAGGTCATGATCCCAGGGTCCTGGGATCGAGCCCCGCATCTGGCTCCCTGCTCCGCGGGGAGCCTGCTTCTCCCTCTCCCACTCTCCCTGCTTATGTTCCCTCTCTCGCCATGTCTCTCTCTGTCAAATAAATAAATAAAATCTTCAAAAAAAAAAATCAGAAAAAAAACTTCCCCATAAAAAAATAAAATAAAATAAAATAAAAACTTCAACTTGAGTAATAATTTATAGAAACAGAATCTAACGCACTTTCAACGATAAGCTATCACTATGAAGTTGAATTTTCCTATGATGTTTGGTACAAGCCGTGTGAATACTTACATTGTTAAGATTGTATACCTACCCTTTTATATTCTGCTTTTCTTTTTCATAATGTGATTTTCATGTACACATGTCTCTGAATTTTTCAGTTTGGGGATAGAAAATTTTAATCTTTTGGCCACGACTTTGATACATCTCCTCCAAAATGAATTATTGTGTCAAAGACTACAAACCATCTTACAGTTTCCTAGAGCGCTTTTGCTACAAGTAAGAGAAAATTATTTCTCAATTGGCTTAAACAATAAAGAAGCGATATAATTGCCCATAATAACTTCTGTGGTGGGGCTGCTCTGGAGTTAATTTCACTACATGGTGACATCCTCAAGGGCACAGCTTGCTTCCATGTTTCTGTTCCGCCAGCCTGAGGGGGTCATCTGTGTCACTGAGCCGCTGTTCTCATGGTCACAAAATGGCTGCCACATTCCAGGCATCACCAGCCCCCAGAGATTTGGCAACATTCAGTGGAAGAGGAGAGGGATATTTCTTCATCCACGTCACTTTTAAAGAGCAAGGGAAATACTTCCCAAAGGGCCATATCTGGCTTCTCTTGCATCGTTCATTCAGTGTTTCATTGGTCAGTGCTTTTCCTACAGCAGTCATGGCAAGGAGCATAGGATTCCTATGATTAATTTAGTGAAACACAGGGCCACATGAAGGAGAGCAGCTTACCTGGAATGGATGGTTTCTGTTCTACAGAGGAAGGATAAGTTTCTGCTATACTTCCCTTCCATGTATTCTAGATTATTCTCTCAAGAGACAAAATCACTTTACAGTACCAACCTGCAACGTCTAAGTGTGTTTGTTCTCTGACAAAGCTGTCTCTATCTTTTTTGCTTATCATTATAAATTTGAAAGTTCGTTATATATAATGAAAGTATTATTTTAATGTGTGTTTCTTTAATGACAACCAAGGTATATGCAGTCCATTTAGGATGAGTTAGTCTGTTTGCAGTTTCTTTAGAGTTTCACATCCACTAAATTTGAAAACCCCTATCTAACCAACTTTATAGAGCAGTTGTGCAAAGGCGTTTACCACCACTCACTATCCCTATACAATTTTCAATCAGAGATCATACCTACTAAGTAAGCCTATATTGTAAAGTCTTCCTTATAAGATGTCAACATTTATAAATAGGAAAAAGCAAGCAAGCAAAAGGGTAAAGGAGTGTATTGGGAGGTATTCACTGCCAAAGCATTCCAGGTACTTGGAAATTGAAGGGAAGGCAAATTGCAGCTGGAGCAAGAAGGACGCCCCTTTGGCAAACAGTGAGTGGCCCTCTCCTAACAGTCCCTCCCTCCCTCCTATCCTAGCATCAAGTCTGCCATTTTATCATCCTGCCCCACAGCGACTGGAAAGGCAAGCAGCTGGGTCCATCCACCTGTAGCTTGTCATAAATCTTCTCCAAACCTAGAGGATATTCCAGCCACTTTCTCACTCTCCTCTCTGGATGCCTCACTGCTACTCAGAAGGTCCTCTCCCTTGTGATCAAACGGGCAGGCGAGTCCTCTTTCAAGCTGTCACCCCCTTATTGTGCCCCCTGGTTCCATTTGCCTCGAATACTCACATTCTTCTGGAGGACCCTAGCTAAAACGACAACAGCAAAAAGCTTTTTCTCTAATATTTACCACTCCAGATAGGTTGTTTTAAATAATTATTCTGGGGACACCTGGGTGGCTCAGTCAGTTAAACATCTGCCTTCAGCTCAGGTCATGATCCCGGGGTCCTGGGATTGAACCCCACATCAGGCTCCTTGCTTAGCGGGGAGCCTGCTTCTCCCTCTCCCTCTGCCTGCCGCTCCCCCTGCTTGTGCTCTCTCTCTGACAGATAAATAAATAAGATCTTGAAAAAAAAAAGAATAAATATGTTATTCTGTTAAGAGACCCTTAGTGGGGGAACTTACTTCTGTTGGGGTTAACAAGAGTGAAGAGATCCAGAGCTCTGTCATGCCCCACTCTTAGCTGGCTGTCTGGACGTCCACCCAGAGAAACTCTGCAAGCTGCTACCATTGTCATTCAAACCTGGTCCACCCTCTCTCGTCCCATCTAAGTCGTGAGTTGCTGTGGGTGGATGCCTCCTTCACCATTGGCCACATGGGGACATAGATCATCACTCGGTCTGTCTCCAGAGAACCCCATCCTAATCTAAATGCTGAATTGCCACGTCAGTTAGGAATTGTCTCTCTGACAAATGCATTTTTTCCCTCTCAGTTCTTCTTATTCCCACATGGAAAGAATTTAGGGGAAAAACAAACTCCTTGTGTTCACCCCTGCTTAACCCATTGTTTCCTTATGGTTTGGCTAATAGAAGCCCTTGTGAAGAAGAGAAGTCCTGCCCTTCAGCGTGTGGGCACAAGGGGGTACACAGTGCATGCACGTGTTTCCATATGGTGTTGTCAAAGCACTTCCCATAAGTGACCTCAAACTGACCCCCGTCTAAAGATGGGCCCCAGGGTAGAATCTAGAACCAGCCCTTCAGATTCTTAATCCGAGCTCCAAGAGCTACCTTTGAAGTGGCCTCCAGATTCAATGCTCCATTAAAGCAGAAGTGAAGATCCCTGGCTAAATAGGACAAAGGCAGCTTCTCTTTACCCCACTAGGCATCAGACCAAAGCTACAAGTCATTCGAATGTGGGAGTGTACGTCGGAGTCAGTGACGTTGCCAGAAATTGGCACATTTGTCAGAACACCTTGCATTTTGTCTGTTGTGAGATCAGCGTGTGCCCAGAATCCTGTGAGTCTGTGGTAATATTTTTATTCTTGGAGAAAAAATAAGAAGACGATGTTCAAAGGCTTTCTCTTTGTTTTCCAAATTTCCCCTCAGCACTGAGTAATTTGTTTTCCACTAATGTAGGACTTTATCTTTGGTTAACGGGGACTTCCTCTGAGTTAAGGCCCAGGGATATGGATTCCCTGAGAATAGTTCCCCTTTCCCTCTGTTCCTGCCGGGGGGGGGGGGGGGGGGGGGGAGGGGGTCTGGAAGCACAGCTTGGGGTGGGACCAGCTTCGAGAGAAACATTCCTGCATCCCCAGTTGGGAAAGGAGCCAGGATATTTTTTTAAATGTTGCCTTTTGGCAACCTTCTCTCCATGTCTCAGGGTTTCGCTTCTTTCTTCAACAGCTTCTCATCATGTCTTAACCACCACCATATTTCTTTAAGATGATGATGAAAAAGTGTCACTTGGGAGGATTCTCAGTGGTAGCAAGTGCCTCCCTGAATGCTGGGTTGCAGTTTATCCCAAAGCCTTGTTAGCTCACATCTCAAAGAAGAAGGTACTAAGGATGTTTTGAATAATGGAGTTGTGGTGGCTGCTGAAGAAATAGGGAAAGGCTCCATGGTTATCATAACCAGACTTTGGGAGGCACCAGGATATGAATGGTCCAGGAGCATAAACAAAGAGACCTCTGACTGGGACATAATTGCAGCCTGGAATACTTAAAGGCTGTTTCCTCAAGGCAGAAATAAGAGTGTGTTTGACTCCAGAAGGCTGAGCTAGGACCAGTAGTTGTGCTGAGTTAAGTTTTAGCTCAGTATCAAGGAGTACATTCCAACATGGAACTTGATAAAAATGGAACGGGCTGTGTATTAGTTTCCCAGGGCTGCCATAATGAAGTACCACAAACTGGGTGGCTTAAAACAACCATTTTTTTCCTGGGTTGAAATGTTTTCTCTCATGGTTTTGGAAGCCAGAAGTCCCAAATCAAGGTGTTGTCAGGGCTACAGTCTCTCTGAAGTCTCTAGGGACAGATCCTTCCTGGCCTCTCCCAGCTTCTGGCAACATACCTCTCATCTCTGCCTCTGTCTTCATGTGGCCTTCTCTTCTTCTTCTTCTTTTTTTAAGATTTTATTTATTTGACAGAGAGAGAGCACACAAGCAGGGGGAGAGGGAGAAGGAGAAGCAGACTCCCTGCTGAGCAGGGAGCCCTATGAGGGGCTCGATCCCAGGACCCTGGGATCAGGACCTGAGCCGAAGGCAGACGCTTAACCAACTGAGCCACCCAGGCACCCCTTGTAAGGGCCCCTTCTCTTCTTGTAAGGACACCAGCCATACTGGATTAGGGTCTACACTCACAACCTCATCCTACCTTGGTTATATCTGCAAAGGCCCTATTTCATATATAGGGTCATATTCTGAGGTGTCAGGGGTTAGGATTTCAACATATCTTTTTGGGGAACACAATTCCAGCTACCTCTATGGGAGTGATTTCCTTATCCCCTGAAGTGTGCAAATAGAGTCAAAGTGAGTTGTTTTTCAAGATGCTTAAAGAGATGCAAGTATTAAGTAGAGAACAGGACCAGGTGTCTTCTAGGATCTCTTCCAACAATGGCATTTGCTAATTTTATGAGTCCTGTTGTGACGGACTCTACAGAATTCTGGGGCCACACTTGGTCCAGTCTTGGTGAAATGTCATAGGCACAGAAACACAGTCCACATTCTAAAAATCACCAGAAGGAATTCCCATCCTTACTTTTAATTCTTGACAAGCCTCAATAGAACTTCCTTTTTCTGTCCCCGGCAGCTGCTCCTCTTGGGGTCCCTCTGTTCTAGTCAGTACTCTTCAGAATGACAGAATTCCAATTCAAAGTAGTGTTCAACAAAAGATCCAATTTTCTCACAAAACTGTGAAGTCCGGGAGTTTTTATTTTGCCTTGAATTCCATTTCCCAGCTTTGTCTTCCTCTCGGCTCGCTTTGTTCTCAGAAAAACTTTTCCCATATGGTGTCTACCAGTACCCCCAGGCTTAAATATTAGCATTTTAGCAAACTCATTGAGAAAGTTCTCCTTTTCCAGCATTCTAAGGCAAGTCCCAGGGCTCATTCTCATTGGTTCAACTTTACCACCTTGCATTTGTCATATACTCATCCCAAACTCATCATTGGGATTCTGCTTACCTTTTGAGGAGGGAAGGTGAAAAATGGAGATAGCCCTATCTAAATCACACAGACTAGGAATGGAGGACAGTATCCCCAAAAGGAAATAGGGGTACTATTAACATAATAAATGGGAATCACTGTTGGATAGAACAAAGCAATGACTGTCCATTATGAATCTTTGATTTCTTGCTTCAAACCACTGTTGTCTTTTGATAGATAGGTATGTAGGTAGATGGATATAGGTAGGTAGGTGGATAGATGAATGGATAGGTAGATAAATAGATTTCTATTTCTATCTATCTATCCATCCATCCATTCATCTATCCATCTACTTATCTATCTAAAATCTAGGCAGCTGAGCATATGCTTTTGGTTTTTTCTTGCATATTCCTCTTGCCTTTCCAGCTTGTCTCTTTCTATTTATTTCCCAAAGTCTGAATTGTAAATACCTACCAGGCTGGGAAATACTGAGCTCTCCTTTAAGGGCAAGGAAGGAAGAAAAATGGAGCCAGCTAAAACCAGATTCCTTTAGAAGCTGAGGGGAGGGAGAAAGGGAGGAACTCACATTAATAATTTTGTCCCCATCATCTATCAAATCACCAGAGTGATCTTTTGTCATTTTGAGTTGTGGGTGCTTTAAAAATTTGCATCTGTGTCCAGGAAAGTAGATAAATTTGCACATGATGGTAAAAGAAGGCTTCGGGATATAAATACTCTGATGCGAAATTATGGATGCATCCCAAAAGTCTAGTCAAACAGTGTCTGCGTTTTAGCTTCCAGACTTCTGTAGTGGGTCAAGCCAAACTCCCAAATGGGTTTTTAAACTTGAGAAACATCAGACTTGTTTGTTTCCAATCACACAAGCACTCTTGAATTGAAAACAACACTGGGTCATCAAACAATATAAAAATTAATTGATATCACTTATCCTTCTGCCTTCAACACATTTAGCCCTGTGACAGTTCAGACTCAAAAACTCTTTAAACAAACCAACCTCCCCCACATACAAGCAGCCTGCTAAGAGCATTTAAAATCCCAGTCAAGGGCTGTGGCTCTGTCTCTGGAATCCATCCGGACCACCTCCTGTTTCTTTGTCCTACATCATTGGTCTTGCTCTTTCTCACTCTCTGGCTCTGAGGGGAGGTTCTGGTCCCAAACCCTGCCACGACCAGCTTCTTGGGATTGCCCGCTGTCCCACATCCATCAGCTGCAAGTCAGAGGCTCTTCTGTTTTATGCCTTGACCCTATGGTTCCCAGGTGGATTCATTTGCTAGGGCTGCTTAAATAATGGACATTTATTTCTATTTACTTCTAGAGGCCAGAAGTCCAAGATCAAGGTGTCAGCAGGTTTGCTTTCTTCTGAGACTGCTCTCCTTGTCTTGCAGATGACCAGTTTTTCCATGTGTCCTTACATGGTCTTCCCTCAGTATGCAGTGCCCCTATGTGTCCAAATACCCTCTTCTTGTTAGGACACCAGTCCATCTCTATTAAGGCTCACTGTAAAGGCCTCATTTTAACTTAATCACCTCTTTAAAGACCCTGTCTCCAAATACAATCACATTCTGAGGGTATAAGGGTTAGAGCTTCAGTATAATGGAGGGAGGGGGGCACATAATCAGCTCATAACACCAGGCGAGTTGACTTCCCACTACAGACCCCCAAATCTGCTAAAAATTGGGAGTCAGACATTCCCATGTGGCTAAAGTAATTTCTATTAAGACTAAGTAAGAACTATGATCATTTGGGGACAAAGAGGGGACCAAATCATCACCACTATTTCTGGAAAAAATTAAGTTAGCTGAACAATCCAATAGACGGGCTATGATCCCAGCCCCCAAAAGACTCTAGAAGCTTCTATTTAGATCTGGATATATGTTCTCTCTCCTGGCAGCACTTTTCTTAGCTGCAATTTCTGTTGCTGCATATTCCTGGAAGTCGTTGATTTAAAAGTCAAGCCACTATGGTATCAAAGAATAAAGATAATGACTAACTTTTATCAAGTACTTGCTATGTTCTGGGCACTGAGCTGTCGAGTTACATGTATTATCTCATTTAATCCACACCAAATCCCATTACTGTTCTGATTTTACAGGTAAGAAAAACTATGACTTTGAGTGGAGAAGTAACTTGCCGTGGTCCTGTGGTTCTCCTGCCAGTTCCCACAGTGAGCTCCTAACCAGCTGTGGCCAAGTCTGTTTTTTAAATTGATGGTTTAAAATCAATCTACTTTGGGGCACCTGGGTGGCTCAGTCAGTTGAGGTTCTAACTCTTGATTTCAGCTCAGGTCATGATCTCGAGGTTGTGAGATCAAGGCCCCTGTCCAGCTCCGTGCTGGGTATAATGCCTGCTTAAGATTCTCTTCTCTCCCTCTCCCTCTGCCCCTTACCCACTCTCTCTCTCTTTTTCTCTCTCTCAAAAATAAGTAAATAAATTCAATCTGCTTTAAAAAACTCTTCAAAAAGGAATTTGTGAGGCTCTTCCAGAGGGACACTAAGGGAATTAAACCATATTGGGATTGTAAACTCAGATGCCATCAGGGACCAGACCCTTAGGATTAGTGAGTGACATCAACCAACAAATAAAACGAGAATGTGGTGGAGCTCTTGGCAGTTGCCTCCACGTAGAGCCATAGATATTGGGCCTGGTTTTGCCAGTCTTCTAACTTTTTTCAAGAAAAGCTAGATGTTTGGATGTTCATGTACATTCTCATGTATTTAAATATTGACAACTAAGTAGTGGCACCTGGCTGGCTCAGTCAGTAGAGCATATGACTCTTGATCTCGGGGTTGTAAGCTTGAGTCCCACACTGGGTGTAGAAATTACTTAAAAATAAAACCTTTAAAATGAATGAATGAATACAGATAACTAAGTCATTTAAAACAACAAGAGTGTTGGTGTACCTGACTTAGTGGAAAGAGCATTAGACTCTTAATCTTGGGGTTGTGAGTTCGAGCCACACATTGAGGGTAGAGATGACTTAAATAAACAAAACTTAAAAAAAAATTAAAACAACAACAATGCCTTGCAGATCAAACAAAGCATGCCTACAAGCCTGAAGGGTCACCATTCCTAACTTCTGGGCTGATGAGCACCCTAAGAACCTTTCTGAACTTTTCAGGGGACTCTTTTATAAACATTCTCTCCTATGCACTTCTACTTGATTTAAGTGGGTTTTTCGAATGGCTGGGTGAACTCTCACAGGTCATCTGATACCACCACAGCCCCCCAAGGGGAGGAGAGGAAGCTCTGCTGGCAGGACGCCCAGAACTCAGGGCGGAAATGTAACATCCTGGCTGCCTGGCCAGGGAAGGCCCCATTCAGTGAGGAAAGGAGTGGTGCTGGTGATCAGATTGCCCAAAGAGAAAACCTCCTCCTCCCAGATGGCCAGCTCCCTGGGCCAGACCCAGATCAGGTGTTTCCATTTGGGTCTCTCCAGCCCAAGCACAGGGCCTGGCAAACAGCCGAAATGCAAGGAATGAGGTTGGGGTGGGGAGTGAAAAATAACAATGGTGATGATATGGAAGACAGATCTGAGTTGTGGGGACCTTGGAGGGCCTGAACTGGTGCACATGCAGTGGGGCTAGAGATGAGGGATCTGGTGGGAAAGGCATAGCAGAGACCAGATTCTTCATGTCTCTAAGGGCCATGCTCCACTGTGCCGTCAGTCCAATGGTGCTCTTTTCACAGCCAAGAGAGAGAAGTCAGAGCACACCAGTTGGATGGTTGACCCTCCAAAGAGCCCAAAGACCTTGAATATGCCCCAGCCATCACTGGCTGTTTTAATTATTAATATACATCTCTGCATGGAAACTAAATCCAAGATGGTGGCTTGGGTTTTTATTTAATTTTATATCACATTATTTAGGGACTAAAAATCAAATGATCTTTCCAGCCTAGTAAAATCAGGATGGCAGAAGTAATAATTAGGATGTTCTAGAGAATATAACAGAATCTCTTATTGAACTTGAGGAGAAGCCCCTCTGAACGGTAGCATCTGCAGATTAATTTGAGAGTAAACCAGATTTTAAGCTGTTAGTTCTCTAACCTTTGAGTAGGGAACCTGTTTGTGAGCAATCCCTTGAGTTGGTTGCAAGTAGCATGGTTGCCTAAAAAGACTTTAATTTCTGAGTACTGGTTCAGGCCAGCCAAAACAAACCATTTTAAAAATTGGTTTGGGCCTCAGAGTCTCATAAAATTCATTTTAAGCACCGTACCATGATGCTTTTTTGCTCTCCTTTTCATGCAGCTGGAGTTTGCTATCCCCCTCACATTATGAGGGATGCTTAAAATGCACCTTTGAGAGTAGAGCAGGAGATGAAACACCCAGTTTCTCAACACACTCTCAGATGCTGTGAGAGAAAAAGGCTCTTTTCTCCTTAAAGAGAGGTCCAAGACTCCTCAGTGTACAGTGATGGCTGAAAAACTGTTACAGCTTCATTCCCAGACATGCACGTGTGTACATGCACACATGGGTTTGTGCACGGGTTATACATGAGTGCATATGTGGGTCTGCATGTGTGTGTATGCATATGAGAATATGCATGTGGCAGGCACGTACATGTGTGTGCATACCTTCTTGGTCTCAAGAGGGGTGTTCCTTCTTGCCCTTCTCACCAAGGGCATCTTGGTTAGCGTAGGTGATTAGTAATAGCATACTGGAGCATGAGCACTGAACTTGGAGAGCCTTCTCCAAATCCCAGGTCTGCTTCTTTGGGTTCTTGGGCAAATTATTTACCTCTCCAAGACTCCTTTTTGCATTTTGGAAAATGAGGATAAAAATAGTGCCTCCTTCACTTGGAGCTTTTGACTGTTAGTGAGATAATATATGTTAAATATACCACAATGAAGAGCGTATAATAAGCACTCAAGAGCTGATAACTTCTATTATTGTTGTTGTTATTCCTTCTTACCCTGTGCTTGCAGGGAGAGAGTCAGGTGGAATCAGCAAACTATTTTCCAGCTTCAGGTACCTCTTAAGTCTTCACCTCTTCTCCTATGTATGATTGCCTCTTCAATCACCCAAAGTTTTTCCCAGGGTTTTTTTGTGGGCTGTCAAAACCCAAGGTGACACTCAGAGGCCCTAGGTACTGTCACTGTCTTAATCCTCTTCCATTTTCCAAAAGTTCTGAGGCTCAGGTCACCCTCTGCAGAATTAGATTGTGTGGGATCCCACAGGACTGAGCCTGTAGCTCTTCCTGCATGAAAGGAGAACTGCCCATCCTAGCTGCCCCAGAGAGGCTCTGTAAACCCTTAGCAAATGTTTGCTGAATTGCACGGGATTGGGTTTGGTGCCTGGCTGTATATTTTTCTCAGGGCCCCACCATAAAAACTTTATTGATATATGTATTGTGCGCTTGAACTGAAACTTCAGGGAAGACAATTTCCCTTCTGTGAATCTTGATTTTTTTCAATATGTCCTCAAGGTTTCTGTTCTCCTATCTCTGAAAATGAAAGAAATACTAATATTTTGGGTGGTAATAAGGTGTACTGGTTAAGAAAATAGCCTCTGAGGTCAGAGCGCTTGGTTTAAGTATTGGTTCCATCACTTAATAGTTCAGTTTTAAGTCTTTTGAGCCTCATCTGTAAAGTGGGGATAGTATTGTACCTACCTCATGTACCTGTATTCTTTGAGATTGAATGCAATGTTATACATAAAGGTAAAGCCTTTGACCCACAGTACATCTCCAGGACAGTTTCGTTGTCATGACTGGTTTTATTGTGTCCATGTTGGAGGGACAGCAATGGGGTCAAGAAGCCATGGGGGGGGTGGGAGGATGGGTTAGCCTGGTGGTGGGTATTGAGGAGGGCACATTCTGCATGGAGCACTGGGTGTTATGCACAAACAATGAATCATAGAACACGACATCTAAAACTAATGATGTAATGTATGGGGATTAACATAAGAATAAAAAATTAAAAAAAAAAAAAAGCCATGGAGGGCACACTTGACAAGACCCTGAGGTTTTTCTTTGTGCATCTTTGAGCAACCTGAACATCGGCCCCTGAGAAGCACCCAGAGAGGTGTCCCTTCCCCAGGAATGTACGGGTGGGGAAAGGAGTTCACTGACCTCTGGGTGAGTTTGAGGAAAATAACTTGTCATCCAAGAGGTGGACCTTTTCTTTCCCAATGGGCTCTTCTCAGGGAGAGGAACCAAGAGGGGGGAAATTGCCCTTGCCACCATTGCTCCTGGAGGCCCCGGGGCCTGGCTCTTCCATCTGTCCCGTGAAAGAGAAAGCTGGGGCTCAGGCTCAAGGATGAGCTTCCACCTGGAGCAGGCTGGGCTGGGCTGGGCTGAGGCCACATCCTGCCTTGCTCCTCCAGCCCCTGGCAGGGCTTTCCCTCTAGAGGAAGCAGGCCCCATCAGCTTATCCTTGGGTGGGGTTTCCCAAAGCCAAGTGTTTAAAGGCAAATCATTGTTCTGAAATTCCGCTAAGTTTTAATGACCACCCTTCTGAGAACTCCTTCAAGAACCAAGTGAGATTTTTAAAACCCAAGGATAACCAAAGGCAATTACAAGAAGAGAAATATCTGAGTGAGTCTCCATCCCAAAACACTCTGTGCCGAGACTTGGGTGAAGAAGAGAGAGGTGGGACCCAGACCCTAGCCCTATTCTTTTCATTGTGATCAGGCAAAATGCTTTCACAGTGGGCTGATCTTTTGTCTGTAAAATGGGTTGACCCAATTTGGGCCCCAGGAAGAACCCTGGTCTAGGAAATCAGGCAATCTTGTCTTTTCTCATTCCAGCTCAGCAGCGACTTTCGGGGAGATCCTGGCCACTCTTTTCTGTCTGAGGTCTCAGTTCTCTCTGGAAAACATGGAAGGCTGGACCCTAGACTTCCTCGAAGTTCCAGGGCCATGTGTGGATCAGTAGGCTGGTGAGGGCTGAGGCAGATGTGTGATGAGGAGAATACCCAGGATGGATAGGAAGATTGGCTGCCTCTGAGCAGGCTCCATCCACCAAAGTCCCCACAAACAAGAGGGGCAATCTCCTAGCACTCGGGGACTCTACTGTGTCCTCTGTTCTCTCCTTAAAGCCAGGCGATGTAGGTCATCATCTGGGCTCTATTTTCCCCAATCTGTTTGTGGCTCAGTGATTCTTAAGACATTCCAGATGTCCAATCAGCATGACCTTGGGTGGTGGTAAGGAAGGTGCCTAGGAAAAGAGGGAACCTCCCTTACCACATAGAGGCTGAGGACATTGTAGAGGAGCTTCCTATCCTGATGAGAAAGCAGCTCAGTCAGCTTCAGACCCCTTCAACTCCAATTCAACCTGGGGAACATTTAATGAGCTCCCACTACATGCCGGCCCTCACTGGGCTGATTGAGGGTAAGGTGGGCCTGGGTGGGGCTGGTGAATGGACAGCCCTGTCTTCAAAGTACTCAGAGACCTTAGGGAGCCTGGCTGGCTCAGTCAGTGGAGTGGGCAACTCTTGATCTTGGGGTTGTAAGTTCAAGCCCTACATTGGGTATAGAGATCACTCGAAGTGCTCAGAGTCCTACCACCCAGATGTTTTATGTCCGGTGACTACACCTCCACATGTTCCCTATATCTGGGTTTGCCGGCAAGTGACTAGGGCCACCAGGCCTTGCCTGGCTTGGAAAGACAGGACCAATGACAGCTTGTTTATTTCTTTAGCATCTAGAGTGAATTAGCCTAGCAGTGGTGCTCTTTCTAATGACCTCCACACCCTATCCTCCAGCGTCCCTCATCCTCCTTGAAGCACTCTCTACTCTCACCCCATGCCCCACTCTGAAGCTCTGATCCCTCCAACCTGGCTGCCCAAAACTCACACTTCTCATTTAACTGATACCTGGGGAGGCTAACTGGGTATCAGGCCAAGTCCCTGCCCACAAGTGCTTACAAGCTAGTTGATAAGGGCCCTCTCAGGCATCATTGATGAGCCAGTGCTGTCAGCCAGACACACTTAAGGGCTTTCCCTGCTCAGGCCCCAATGAGTGCCCCAAAAAGTGGTACTAATGATCAGGGCTGTGAGTTCACAGTGGAGGGAGGAGGTGGTGATGTCACTCTGGACACCTCACCAAGGAGCTGGCACTAGAAAGCAAGGCTGAGTACTGGCATCACCTGTGTATTTTACTTCTGTGAATTTGAGTGTATATTTCTAGCTAAAATAATAAGAGAAAAATAGACATTTAAAAAATATCAGGGATTCTGCTGACATTCCAACCTATGTGCATGTCCATCAGACCCTACTATTTGCTTGTCTGAAAGCCATCAACCTGTCCCCTTCTTTTTGCTGGCCAAGATCCTGTTTTGTTCCTTTGTTTATCCTCCAAGTGGCTGTGTGCTAAGAGAATGCTGACCCAGGGGGTAAATTCTGATTAATTAACCCCAAGCCAATTTTGAGAGTTCCATTCGCTTTTTCTACAACTGGTTTAGAGATGGACTAATGCTACGTGTTTGACCAGTGAGACTTCGGGTGTGTGGGGAGGGTGCTTTTGTGGAAGTGCATTTACTCCTCCCTTTTCCTGCCTCTGGATGTTTTCATGACACATGGAACTGCTATGTTCATCTTGGGACCATGGCAGAAAATCAAGAGAATGGCAGAGAGGTCAAACTGGGACCAAGAGGCTGAGACCATGGAGCCACTGAATTCACCAACACCTCTGGTACCACACTACCTTGAGACTTCTTGTTCCATGAGTCACTCAATCCTCTATTGTTTAGTCATCTATTAAGTCGGCTTTCTGTTACCTGCAGCCAAAAACACTCTAAATGGTACACCCCAGCGTGAGGATGACAAAGCAGTTGTTAATCTGCTGTCCCACAGCTGGTCTCTCCTTCTATCTCTCAGTCTCAGCATCTCCAAACCCCGAGAAATTCTACAGTTTCCAGATCTGTATTTTTTGTCCATGATCCTTCGCACAAGCCAACAGCATCATCTGGTACTTAACAAAGGAAATGGACTGTTCCAAAGCTAGAACAAAATGTGCCTCTGTTGGGTTTTCTGAAGCATGGTGCTATTTTGGACTGTATGGGAGATTTAAGAAATTTTCAAGAGCAGTTGTGACTGTGCAGGATGAGGCCTTTTGCCTTTAGGACATAAAGCCTTCATGAGATGCAACTAACCTATGCAATAAGCACTCAGCATAATGGAAACAGATTGGCTCCAAAAAAGTAGAAAGTATGGATCATTATAGCTGGTTGTGGACACAAAATTTAAATGGCAGGATTGATTTAGGGAATAGAACACAGATTTGCCTAAAGAACTCTCTATGATGGGAACTAGAGGTTGATGGGAAAGGCAAGTCTGGAAGGACCCCTTCCTCTCCTTAGGCTGGGCTAGGTTCTGCTACTGTAATAAACAACTCCCAATTCACATGTCTTAAAACAATAAAGGTTTAGTTCTCACTCATCCTACATGGCCGCTGTGGGTTGGCTGTGTCTCTGCTTTGTGTTATCCTCACCGTGGGACTCAGGCTAATAGAATCACACTATCTGGAACATTACCATTCACTGTGGTAGAGGAGAGGGTGCTCTGGAGTGTCCTGCATGCTCCAGCCTAGAAGTGATGGATGCCTCTGCTGCCCACACTCGTCAGCCAGAACTAGTCACAGGACCACCAATTCTAAGGAGGCCAGGAAGTGAAATTCTGTTATGTGTCCACCAGAGGAAGGAACTGGAAATATTTGGTGAGCAGCACTAATGACCCACTTTGTCCAACAATTTATCTGAAATCTGTGTGGACAGATGAGCTAGAGCAAAGGTCCACTGTGTTGTACATAAGGGTCCATATCGACTTGTCCTTCTTTCTTAGTCTGCTTTTATCTAGCAACACACAGTGGTCTCAGGGGATCTAGGTATAGATAGCACCGTCCTCTACAGTGCTACCCTCTTCCTCTAGGTCTCTGACCTTGTATTTTTACTTTTATTTATTTTTTAGTCCTAACCAGAATCGGAAATAAGGAAATTACCCAGTATTCTCTGCAGTTCTATTGGTTGCTTCCCCAACAAGCCTTCTTAGCAGCTCATCCTCTTCTTTGTTCAGCCTAGTCCTGTCTCCCTTTGTTCAAACACAAAAGCCATGTTGTCTCCAGGTTACTATACTCAAGCCCTCATGGCTACCCTCCTACCAGACCAAATCCCTCACCTTGCAGATAATCATGTGTGCCCTTGACTTCTCCAGCCAGGCCCAGAGCTTAGCCTCCTTCCTTCTACTTCTACTGCCCTGTCAATGGCACATACGCTGTTCCCAACAGAAATCAAAGAGAGGAGCCATGCCAGTTAGTAGAGTGCATCTTGTGTATGGAGACCAGACATGTGGGTGCTAAGGAACTGGGAGCTCGAGCTAACAGATTTCTTCATCTGACTTGTGGCTAAGTGAAGAGATATATAAAAAGCAACAATTGGTTGGCTGATTTTACTTATTCCTGAAAGATTTTTGTACAACTGTCCCTGATGGGGGACTTATAAACATACCTCAGCTACAAGTAGACAGGTCTCAATTTTTCCCACTACTGGGAAATGCAAACCTGTTCTCCTCTGGGAGAAAGATGTTATTTTAATCTAGGGATTATAGAAACAATATGTAATATGCTCTCTCTTATCAAAGAAATTATAAATAAGAGCTTGAGCAAGGGGAAAAGGGTTACAAGAGAAAAAAAGTTATTTGGAAGTAGAGTGTGTAGAAATATAAATGTAAAGTAGTATAAATCGATCAATCATTGTCAATTATCTAAATTCTTAGGTCAAATTCTTTAAATAGGTTATTTCCCTGAAATCAGAGGTGATTGTGCTTACATAACTGACTCATAATGAAATATGTAAGTCTGGAATGTGTTGTCTTTTGCAGTTACACATGTGACCTGTTAAATGTGTGTGCAATTGTTATAAATACGGACCTTAGTTGAGTGGAAATTCATCTCAGGAACTTGGACATGAAAGCAAATGTTGACAGTCATTAATAAAATCCTAGAGCAGAAGGATCTCCAACAAGCATTTCAAACTATCCCCCTGCCTACTTGTGGTGCAATGCACATTGGTGGTATGGAAATCACCATTGTGGAAATAGAAGTCGCATTTTTATAGGTATGAGCATCCTCTTATTAGAAGTGTCAATCACCTTGCTTCTCCAAGTCCTCAGGATGAAAGGGTCTGCTGCCCTTTGGTGTTCAAATAAAATTGACCCATGGCTCTGTTGTGTATATTTGGGTCTAATACCCTGTCCCAGATTCTCATCATTATGTCCTCCTCAGATTCCAATTTTGCAGGGAGCTCCTATGTGCACATGGCCTTTCTCTTCTCTCTACACTGATGTCCTCATTCTGTTTCCACCAAACAACACCAACACAAGACAATTGTGTAGAAGAGATCTTCACTCAAGGTATAAGACTGAGGGGAGCATTACATCATGAGACAGCATGATAAAAAATTTAAAATCGATGTTTAAACATCATGGTTCTCAAGAGTCCCTTTTATTGCCCTTGGAGATTTCTTACTGCCAATTCTCATCCCAGCTTCTTTCAGGTTCTCTCCTTCTTCTGAATGGACCTCCTCCTTTTTCTCCTACTTCCACGATGTAGGACCCATCACATCCAAAACTCAGTTTTCTCCCTGGAAGGAATTTTGCCTCTAACTTTTAAGATAACATTTTCCTGTCCTCACAACTTATTATTAGGATTAATAACATTTTCAAATTAAAATGTTAGGTCTATTTTCTCTCACTCTTGCCATGAAATGATAGGTTATCTAATTTAAACTGTTTCCTTGGGGTGCCTGGCTGGCTCAGTTGGTAGAGCATGCAACTCTTGATCTCAGTGTAGTGAGTTCAAGCCCCATGTTGGGTGTGGAGATTACTTAAGAAACAAACAAACAAACAAAAAGGTGTTTTCTTGATTGCAGGCTAAAATTTTGAGAATAAAATATGTCTTATGTCTCTTTCTTAGGGCCATATATCCTTTAATAAAGATTGTATTGCTTATGAAAGGATTGTAGCAGAGAAAAGATTCTTCCCCACATGGTATAATATATAGAGATACGGGGGCACCTGGCTGGCTCAGTCATTAGAACATGCAACTCCTGATCTCAGGGTTGAGAGTTCAAGTCCCATGTTGGGTGTAGAGCTTACTTAAAAATATATATATATAAATATTTTCTATCTATACATATCTATATCTATATATATAGATAGGTAGATAGAGATGGGAATGAATACTTGTAACTGAGATTTCTATGTAACAAAGGGAATTACACTTGCATAAAGATAAATGTGCTTTATCCAAAATGACTTTCATGTATAATTTTGCTTATAGATTGTATCTATTAGTTACTATTACAATAATGCTGCTTGACATATCATCCCCAAACTTAATAGCTTTTATTGTCATGCATGCGCAGCTGGGCTAGGGGTTGGCTGATCAAGACTTGGCTTGGCTCCAAGGTGCTGATGGGGTTCAGGTCTGCTCCCCATGACTCTCAGTCCCTTGCAGGCCAACTGGAGCATGTCTTTCTCATGCTATAGCAGAAATGCAAGAGGGCAAGCACCACCACACAAGCCCATTTCAAACCTTTGATTGCATTATGTCCACTAACATCCCACTGGCCAGAGGAAACATCAGTGGGACAGGGAAGAAAATTTCTCCCACAGTGGGAAAGGAGGGGAATGAATATTTGCTGAATGTTAATTCAAAATATTCTATAAAGTGAATATCATATAATTGTCCATCATGTCCAACATCTGTGTCTCTCTGCCAGCCAGATCCAATAGGGGCCAACAGTGTCTTAAACCAGGAGGAGCTATTATTCTGTTGAATGCAAGATGTGTCAGGGAAATAATCCATTCATGTAGGAGCAAAGATTGCTCTCCCAGAAACATGTTTTTAACAAAAAGCTGACAACCTCCTTGTAGCAATTTCTCTAGATGAAACTGTAGGGCAGCTCACCAAACTGACCCAATTTCTACAACCTAGTGAGAGACAACTATTTGCAACTTGCAATAAATTGAATGCATGGATCTTGAGTAATCCATTGTGCATACGTCCTGTAAAATGAGGCTCTCGGGGATCCAGAATATAAAATAATGTAATCGATGCTAAAATACTAAAATTGAATTAATCTCATATTAGTTTTTTAAAAGTGTCATACAAAAATTGTTTCTGTTTCACCATCTGTTTTGTCCAGTTGGTCTTTACAGAAATGCTGGAGTATAACAGTGTTTCTTGTTCATGTTTCTGGTTTCTTGATTTAGAACAGAAGCTGATAAAGTATCTTCTAAAAAATTATTATATCATTTTTATTGCATTAATACAAATTGACACAAAAATCATTACAATACCATACACAGAAATATGTGGAATACTATAATGAATATTTTATGTACCTACAACTTGCTAAAGAAATCATTCCCCACCACCACACAATTTGTTTAATGATAACACTACCAAGCAAGTTACAGTGATAGCAAAATTATTACATTACGCATTATTGGTGGTTGTAAAATTGGCATCATTGTTTTACAAAGCAATATGAGAACACATGCCATTAGCCTTAAAAGTATGCATACTTTTTGCTTAGGAATCATTTTGAGGGATATTATTCTTGAGAAGAAAAGCATTTAGACAAAGAGGTACTCCTTTTAGCATTATCTATACTGATGAGAAATTAGAAATGACCTAAATATCAAACATTTTAGAAATAAGTAAGTAATGGTATTCCAACTCAGTGGGTAATTACAGAATCAGTTAAATTGAAAATCTGAATATTGCCTAGCAAAATCATTTTTTTATTGTGGTAAAATATATATAACATAAAATTTGCATTGTAACCATTTTTAAGTGCATGGTTCTGTGCATTAAATACATTCACAATGTGGCGCCACCATCATCACTATCCATCTGGTCTAGTACATCTTATGGGCCAAATCTGGCCCAGTGCCTGTTTTTGTAAATAAAGTTTTACTGGAACTCAGCCATGCCCATTTGTTTATATGTCGGCTGTTGGCTATTTATGTGTTGTCTGTTTTGCTCTACAATGGCAGCTTGAGAAGTTGCAACAGAAAGGGCATGACCACAAAGCCTAAAATATTTACTGTGTGGCACAGAAAGTGTTTGCCAATCCTGACTTAACGTAATAATAGATAATTAAGATTTTCAAATTTGGACTATTCACACAGGTCCAGGATGAATATTGCCCTTAGACAAAATTATTTGTTAAGGAAATCAACAATGAAAACAGATATTACACAGCTAATTTTAACCTATTTAAGAAGACAATCTTTTTAATACTTTAGGCTATGAGCATTCATATCCCAGAAGGCAGTTATTACACCAATTATGAAATTTGTATCTCCTGGTTAAAGTTGTCCCTTCAAAACTTTACTCAGTGTTACTTTTTTAGCTTTTAAGAAGATGACTTTATCTGCAATAAATGTCGGGGCACCTGGGTGGCTAAACAGTCGGTTAAGCGTCTGTTTTCGGCTCAGTCATGATCCCAGGGTCCTGGGATTGAGTTCTGCATTGGGCTCCCTGCTCAGTGGGGAGTCTGCTTGTCCCTCTCCCTCTGCTGCTCCCCCTGCTTGTGCTCTCTCCCTCTCTGTTAAATAAATGAATAAATAAAATCTTTTTAAAATATATATATATATATATACTTGTCATTACTTCATACTTTTCTCTAATATAGACCATTCCACCTCAATTCACATACATAGTTGCAGCTGATCTGGTGTAGTTAGACAATACTGTGTTCATGGGTATTTCTGAACACCAAGCCCTGATCTCCTTTTTGAGGTGAAGAGAGCAAAACCTGTATCTTGCAATGTGTCTACTCTTGGAGATTATTTGGCAGCTGAAGAAGAAAAAGAACACTAACATTTATCAAGACTTGGAGAGAAAACATATATACATTTTAAAAGTGAATACAAACTCTCAGTCATTTCCAGTACGTGTGTGGAATGGAGGGCAATGAATAATCTGGAGTTGGTTCTGTGTTGAATAGATTCAGATGTGGGTGTTTCAGTGTCCTGGGATTCACTTTAAGCCCCCAATAAGACCTCAGTAGGAGGGCTGGATTCTGGAAGAGTTCATTCCAACCTCTTCTCCACTCTGGCCTGGGAATGGAACGGTCTATAAGGTACCGGATTTGGACAATGGACTCCAAAGTTGGAGATTAGAGAAAAACAAAGGAGGTATTGACTGGCCACACTTTTGAAAAGATGCTTACCCAGTAGGTAAACTGTGGAGCAACATTGGTTTCCTTTAAAACACACATGGGATTAGAACCTACAAAATGTCAGTTAGGTGTCTATCCATGACAGCTGAATGCACTTGGCTCAAATGGCACTTTTGTTTTTGTTTTTGTTTTTTTCAGGGGTCGGGTGGGAGAGTATGCTGCTAAAGGGAGATGAGGCAGCCTCAGATGCCACAGAAACATCCAGCGCAGACATGACTGTCAAGGTAAGAGATCTCTTCTTTAGTTCGGTTCTCAAAGTACATCACTAGAGGAAATCAAGCCTCTGGAAGACTTCTAGGGGCCAAATGAGCACTGCCCCTCAACCCTGCTGGGATTCTCTCTCTATTCACTGGATCCTCCATGAGTCAGCCAGACATAAGATTTTCTGAAATTTGGCATCTGGATTAGGAAACCACCTGAAAGCTAGAATCCAAGAAGTGAATTCCAATGGGCTTGTTGCAGCATCTCCAGTGAATACCTGCATGTAGGTTGTCTGCAAGTGGTAACCCCATGGGCACAGTGGAGCAAATCTGAACATTCTGAGCTCAGAAACTGGGACCCCACTGTGCATTGTGAAGAAAGGTCAGAGAGGGAAAAGGAGCCTTGATCTTAACTCAAGATTTCCAGTGATTTCAGTGGGAAGGCAGCATGTGACCCACTCCAGCTGGAACACCAGTGGCCAAATGAGTCATCTGGAAATTAACCTAATTATCACTGTTCAAATTAAATGCATGAATTTATAGTCATTGCCTAGATTAAGGAATCCATAACAAAATTTATTAGACTCAACCACTTCCTCTCTATTAATAGATTAGACACAAAGGAATGGTTCTTCCTTCTTGAAATTCTGTTTATGATTCAGTTAACAGAGGCTGGGGAGTAGGAGGGCTTTCTAACATTTTTGCTTGAATGATTAGAATTTAAGTATATGCCACTTATGAATTTTTCTTTGAAAAGCAAAAAGTAGTGTCCCCCTTTTTTCTAAACCATCTCTAGACCCCACATGGGGCTTGAACTCATGACCCCAAGATCAAAAGTCATATGCTCCACTGACTGAGGCACCCAGGTGCCCCAAGTAGTGTCCCTTTTTACGTTGAGATATACCTAGATATATTTCACTCCTGGATTTATTAGTAGAGGTTGTACAAAAGAATATACAGGATGAATTTACCCAAGCTTTCCTTTGTAATGTGAAGGCTGGACTTGCGCTATCTATGTTTCAAATGTTAGAGAAAGCAAACAAAAAAGCCACAGTGAAATTAAATGAAAGAAGGGATAGTAGCCTGATCGGTCAAAAAAGTCAACAAATCTAAACAATAACTATCCAGCACTGAAAGTTCATTTGCTTATAAATATGTTATTATGTTTAGCAGAATTTGCAAGTCAATAATGAAGATTCGATGGTGTATTAGTGTTTCACTGGCTATTATTGCAAAAACGGAAGTTTGCATCTATGGCCACTTTGGACAGAGAGAGACAGGCAGATGAACTTGATGGATTTAGATTCTCCCTTTTGAAATCTGTCATCTTTTTAAGAACTCATTTTTGAGCTGTGTTGCCAGTACAGTTGCAGATGCAGTGCAGACATTTAAATGATCAGAAAGGCTAGAGTTTGTTTTATAAAGGCAAATGGCATATTCTGATAGAAGCAAGTCTTGTCCAAGTCCCATTGTATAAGGTTGCTGCTTAATCCCAGTCTGCTGATCCTTGGAACCAGGATCTTGACTAAAGTTGTATTTGGGTCTAGCCAGTTTAGATGTCATTCTTTTTTTTTTTTTTAATTTTTTATTGTTATGTTAATCACCATACCTTACATCATTAGTTTTTTTTTTAAAGATTTTATTTATTTATTTGAGAGAGAGAGAATGAGAGAGAGCAAGTACATGAGAGGGGGGAGGGTCAGAGGGAGAAGCAGACTCCCTGCCGAGCAGGGAGACCTATGCGGGACTCGATCCAGGGACTCCAGGATCATGACCTGAGCCGAAGGCAGTCACTTAACCAACTGAGCCACCCAGGCGCCCTCATCATTAGTTTTTGATGTAGTGTTCCATGATTCATTGTTTGTGGATAACACCTAGTGCTCCATGCAGAACGTGCCCTCTTTAATACCCATCACCAGGCTAACCCATCCTCCCCCCCACTCCCTTCTAGAACCCCCAGTTTGTTTTTCAGAGTCCATCGTCTCTCATGGTTCGTCTCCCCCTCCAATTTGCCCCCCTTCATCCTTCCCCTCCTGCTATCTTCTTCTTCTTCTTCTTTTTTTTAACATATATTGTATTATTTGTTTCAGAGGTACAGGTCTGTGATTCAACAGTCTTGCACAATTCACAGCGCTTACCAGAGCACATACCCTCCCCAATGTCTATCACCCAGTCACCCCATCCCTCCCACCCCACCCCCCACTCCAATAACCCTCAGTTTGTTTCCTGCGATTAAGAATTCCTCATATCAGTGAGGTCATATGATACATGTCTTTCTCTGTTTGACTTATTTCGCTCAACATAATACCCTCCAGTTCCATCCACGTGGTTGCAAATGGCAAGATCTCATTCCTTTTGATGGCTGCTTAATATTCCATTGTACATATATATACCACATCTTGTTTATCCATTCATCTATCGATGGATAGATGTCATTCTTGATCTCTCTTTCTCTTCTCTTTTAATGAATAGCTGGGAATGTTTAACAGAGGATTTTTAGTTCTTAAGAACTGAACCCACTCTGAGGAATGGACACCATACACTTTTAAAAGTTAACCAAAATAGAAGTATATTTAAATACACCGATGGGGCGCCTGGGTGGCTCAGTTGGTTAAGCGACTGCCTTCGGCTCAGGTCATGATCCTGGAGTCCCAGGATCGAGTCCCGCATCGGGCTCCCTGCTCGGCGAGGAGCCTGCTTCTCCCTCTGACCCTCCCCCCTCTCATGTGCTCTCTGTCTCTCTCATTCTCTCTGTCTCAGATAAATAAATAAAATCTTTAAATAAATAAATAAATAAATACACCGATAAATTTCTACAAATACTATTAAGTTCCTCTATTAATGCCAGTCTCTACTCACTAAAGAATTTGTGAAACCTCTGGTGGATATAACTTAAGGAACTGCTTCTGTTTAGATCTTCTCCTTTGGTTTTCCCAGTTATGCAGCAATCACTAATTTTTTTCCTTTGTTTATTACTGTGGTTCCCACCCCATACTGCTTTATGTATCTATCCTGTCCTTATACCTATCCTAAAGTACTATTTTTTTTCCTGTGACTATAAGTGCCCAATGTTCATTAATTAACTACAGACTCCTCATCATATATCTATGTTTCTGTTTCTAATAGCTATTACTGTTTCTAATAGCTACTTCATATAGCCTGGCAATATCAGCTATTCCTTGCCTTCTGCCCTGGGAAAACAAACTATTCTATTAAAACTCTAATTACAATAAAACTTAATTCATTGACACTTGTCAAGGGGAATATCAGGAGAAATCACTAAAATAGTTTAGTATCCTCCATATTGCTCTTCTTATAATAGACATATCTATCTTAGTGCTTAGAAATTTTTTCTGAAAATGGTGCAAAATAATTTTTGCAATGTCACAATTGTCTGAATGTGGTTTTGTCTACTACATGTAGCCTTTTAAGACCATGTCTTATTTTGAAATGACAGAGTCATGCTTCTAAAAATATACATGACTCAGAGGAGTAAATTCATTCATAAATAAACATCTCTCATTCTGAGGAACATTGAACTAAGAGCATTTATATTAAAAACACCCTCTAAATATACCAATGTGGGTAGGAGCATCATATGGGCCTGCTCACCAATTTTAAATTACTTGGAGTAGTAGGTTGAATTGTGAACCCATTCCTCCCCCCCACCCCTTGCCGAAAAGAGATGTCCAAGTCCTGTACCCTGGTACTTGTGAATGTGACCTCTTCCTAGAGAAAGGGCCTTTGCAGTGTGATTAAGTTAAGAATCTCTGGATGAGATCACCCTGGATTAACCCAGTGGGCCCTAAGTCCAATGATGTCCTTACAAGGGACAGAAGGAGAGAAAACACACCTGGGAAAGAGGGCCACGTGAATAGACAGATGCAGAGATTGGAATATGTGCAGGCCCAAATCAAGACCACATGGAGCCACCAGAAGCTGGAAGAGGCAGGGAAGGAGTCTCCCCTAGAAACTTCAGAGGGAGCACAGCCCTGCCAATACTTGATTTTAAACTTCTGACCCCAAAATTGAGAAAGAATAAATTTCTGTTGTTTTAAGCCACCAAGTTTGCAGGAATTTGTTATGGCAGCCCTAGGAAACAAATACACTCAGATCTACCAGGAATTGTACCGACTTTTCATGAGTGCCAATGCCATAGATGCGGAAAACCAGCACTCTACACACCCATCACTGTTTTCTTAGTATACTATGTTCACCTTTTTTTTTTTAATTGAAGTATAAGTTGACACGATGTTACATTAGTTTCAGGTGCACAACATAGTGATTTGACAAGTCAGTCTTTTGCTCTGCTCATAAGGATAGCTACCATCTGTCACCATACAACACTATTATAATATCATTGACTATATTCCTTATGCTGTATTGATTTTTATTGTTTTTCACACTGCTGCAGATGATTCTCACGGTTATGCAAGTTTTAGAAAATACTGATCCATGCCTTTTTTTTTTTAATCAATGTCTAGGCAAGCAGCAAAACAGAGTAAGATGTAATGTAGAAGTTATCCTAAAGTATAACCATCCTTGTGTTCTAGGGAATAGATACAGGCTGAAATAGGTTAGTGGTTCTCTTGAAACAAGAACAGGTAAAAACAACTTTTAAAAAGTGAACAGAGTAGGGGCATCTGGCTGCTTCAGTCGGAAGAGCATGCGACTCTTGATCTCACAGTCATGAGTTAAAGCCCAACATTAGATGTAGAGATTGCGTAAATGAATAGACTTGGAAAAAAAAGTGATCCTAATATATCCAATATGTCCATCGAATAGATGAATGGATAAGTTCATTATAAATTATCCCTGTGATATTCATTCCATAACTGGAAGCCTGTATCACCCACTCCCCTTCACCCATTTTGCTCATCTTCCCACCCCTTTCCCTCTGGCAACCATCACTTTGTTCTCTGTATTTATGGGTCTGTTTCAGCTTTGTTTGTTTGTTCATTTGTTTTGTTTTTTAGACTCTACACATAAGTGAAATCATATGGTATTTGTCTTTCTCTGACTTATTTCACTTAGCATAACACCTTCTAGGTCCATCCATGTTGTCTCAAATGACAAGGTCTCATCCCTTTTTTATGGCTGAGTAATATTCCATTATACACATATATATGCCACATCTTCTTTATCCATTTGTCTATCGATGGACACTTACCACTGTTCACTAGAAGGAAAGGGTACTCAGATTTCAGAATAGCTTCTATATTATACCTTATTGGGTTTTGCTGCTTGTCTAGACATTGTTTTTTTAGAAAAGTGATGGATCAGAATTTTCTAAAACTTGCATGACTCAGAATCACCTGCAGCCAGTGTATAAAAAAAAAAACAAAACAGTAAAAATACAGCTTCCCAGGCTTCTTCTTTCAAAATTCAGATTCAGAAGATCTGGGTTTGAGAATTAGCATTTTTAAGGAGTGCTCCAGGTGACTATGGAGGTCAGTTTGGGGAAACATTGTATCCACATACAACTAACACAGGGTCAGGTGTGGCCACGTGAGCCCTGTCACTGCTCCTGGTTCTCTAGTTTCCAACTAGCCTGAGAAAGGACTTCCCTATTCAAAACTCTTTGATTCCATTCCTTTCCTTTTGAACACTGACCAAGGCTCAGGTGTCTCCTTCTGGCTTTCCAGATTTCCTTACCTTAATTGCAATTTCATTTCTAGCCTGTCTTCCACCACGTCTCTTTCTGTACCCATCCTTGCCCTCTCCACCCAGCCTATTTGTAGCCACAGTGATCCTTTCAAAAGGCCAACCTGATACCATCCTTCCACTCAAGCCCTGCTGTCCTTCCCATTGCCCTGAGCACCCAAACCAAACTCCAGCAAGTGCTCTGCTATTTAAAACCCCATGGCTTTTATTCATGGCTTCCTTGGTCTTCCTCCTCTCCCTCCCTCCCTTTCCTAACATGGTTAACTTCTCTTTATATTCCAGTCTTTGGTTCAAATATTATCTCCGCAAACAGCACTACTTTCTGACCAGTCTTGGTCACATGCTTTCACTGAACCTAATACTTCTCCTAGCCAGTCGCATAAATAGCCACAGATGTTCATGCATAACATCCGGTCTCCCCTCCTGGAATGTAATTCCATAGGGCATGCATCCCCAGCACCTGGCGGAGTGTCCAGCACATCGTATGCACCTGTCAGTATTTGTCGAACGAACAAATGTACCAATGAACAAATGAAGACCAGTCTTTATCTAGACTGATCAGGCTGGATGGCTGGCCTTCCCCAAACTTAGTCCTCATATTCTCACCTCAGGGTCTTTCTCTTCAGGCTCCTTTCTTGCTTTCCTCTCATGTGCCACTTTCCTCAGGGTTTTGTTTGTTTTTCACTTGCTAGAGCCTCTAAATTACAGTTCAGATTTACCATTCTTTTTTTTTAAACACAACTTAATTGAGGTATATAATTTACATACCACAAAATTCACACATTTTAAGTGTATGATTTCACAATTTTTTAAAAAAATATTTATTTTAGGGGCGCCTGGGTGACTCAGTTGGTTAAGCGACTGCCTTCAGCTCAGGTCATGATCCTGGAGTCCCGGGATCGAGTCCCGCATCGGGCTCCCTGCTCGGCGGGGGGTCTGCTTCTCCCTCTGACCCTCTTCCCTCTCGTGCTCTCTGTCTCTCATTCTCTCTCTCAAATAAATAAATAAAATCTTTAAAAAAATATATTTATTTTAGAGAGAAGGAGCGTACACACGCATGTGTTCATGCATGGGTGGGGGAGGGGGCAGAGGGAGAGGGAAAGAGAGAATCTCAAGCAGACTCCCCACTGATTGTGGAGCCCAATATAGGGCTCTATCTCACGACCCTTAGATCATGACGTGAGCTGAAACCAAGAGTCAGATGCTTAACCGACTGAGCCACCTAAGTGTCCCTAATTTAACAATTTTTAAATTTACCAACCATCACCATTATCCAATTTCATAACATTTCATCACTTCCGTAGGATCCCTCACGCCCTATGAGAGATAATCTCCATTCCCTCCACAATCCCAAGCAAACACTTGCATATTTTCTGTCTCTATAAATTTACCTGTTTTGGACATTTCATATAAATGGAATCATATAACATGTGGTCTTTTGTGTATGGTTTTTTTTCCACTTAGCATGTTTTGGGTTTTTTTTTTTAAGATTTTATTTATTTAGGGGTGCCTGGGTGGCTCAGATGGTTAAGCGTCTGCCTTCGGCTCAGGTCATGATCCCAGCGTCCTGGGATCTAGCCCCACATCAGGCTCCTGGCTCGGCGGGGAGCCTGCTTCTCCCTCTCCCTCTGCCTCTCTCCCTGCTCATGCGCTCTCTCTCTGTGTCTGTCAAATGAATAAATAAAATCTTAAAAAAAAAGATTTTATTTATTTATTTGACAGACAGAGAGAGAGAGAGAGTACAAGCAGGGGGAGCAGGAGAGGGAGAAGCAGTCTCCCCGCCGAGGAGGAAGCCCGACATGGGGCTCAATCCCTAGCATGGTGTTTTTGAGATTCATCCACGTTGTATCCTCAACCAGTAGTTCATTTCCTTTAGCACTAAATAGTATTCCTTTTAATGGGTATGCCAGTGTTTTGCTGTTTCTTAGCCCTTTCACAAGCTGATGGACTTTGTGCCTGTTTCCAATTTCTGCCTATTATGAATCATGCTCCTGTGAATATTTGCGTGCAAGTCTTTGCGTGGACGTAAGTTTTCATGTGTTTGGCTATGCACCTGGGAGTGGAATTTCTGGGTCCTATGGTAAATGTATGTTTAACTTTGTGAGGAACTGTCGGGTTGTTTTCCCAAGTGGCTGCACCATTTTATACTCACCCCAGCCATGGATAAGGGGTCTACTTTTTCCACATCCTAGTCACCACTTGCTTTTGTCTGTGTTTTGACTGTAGTCATTCTAGTTGGTGTCAAGGTGGTATTTCACCTTGGTTTTGGTTTGCATTTCCCCAGGGGTAATGATGCTGAGTATCTTTCCATGTGCTTATGGACCATTTGTATGCAGCTAAGTTTTTAATGGCTTGATTGCCTTTATTCACTGAAGGGTGGGCTCTGTTAATAAATTCTCCACCGCTCAAGGCCCCCTCTCATTCAAGGGCTCAGTCAATGTCTTCCAAGTGAGGGACCCTCTTCCTGACTCGGGGTGGGAGTATAGTTAGGGGACAGGGGGGAGGGGCTCAACTCATTTTTTCCTCTTTAGTATCACTGACATCAGCCACACCACTGCCCTGGGTAGGGGTGCGGGCTCATCAGACTCTTTTCTTTCCACCTCTTTTCCTTTCTTTTCTTCCTCGCTTTTCTGTCTGCTTATTTTCCCCTCACATCTCAGCTTTTAAAAATAATTGATGATCTTTATTAGCATATTTTTTTTTATTGTGGTAAAACATACATAACAAAATTTACCCCTTTAACCATTTGTAAGTGCCGTTCTGTAGCATTACGTCATTCATACTGCTCTGCAACCATCCCTACCCTCCTCCACCTCCAGAACTTTTTCCATTAATGTATCCATTAAATACCCACTCTCCAGCTCCCGGCAACCACCTCAGTGTTACCTTTTATACATCATAATATTTCCTTGTTTTCTCAAAGGGAATTTAAGTACATCCCGTTAATCTTAAAAAGCCAGTAAAATGGCTAAGCCCCAACCTAGCATTTTCCTATCCTGTGGACAAGGCAAGCTAGAAAGGCGATCACTTTACAGACGTTTAAGAGTAGTGCTGCAAATAAAGGCGCTAGGAAGGTGCTTAATGCTAGATTTTAAATGAATTTGCTCGTGACAGGGCTTTCTTTCTTCTGTGGCGTAAACTACCCAGTGCCAACATCCTGGAAGTGTCTTGGCTTTATTCAGCTGGGTGCATTGCTGGGAGCCAGAAATTGCACCTGTTGGGCTACGCATTGTTTTCTTGAATTCTGTTTGTTTGATGACTGTTCAAAAACTACATCAGTCGTGTTGGAACTCTATCAATCTGTGCTAAAGAACTATCTTCTGAGTAGAAAGCATGTGACTTGTCTGTCATTTTAATCAGATATGTACACCAACTAAATCCCAAACACCATCTGTACCTTGCCCTCTTGTTCTATATAAAGATACTAAAAACTTAAGTATTTGCAAAAAAAGAGTCATTTTAATCAGATATGTACACCAACCAAATCCCAAATGCCATCTGTACCTTGCCCTCTTGTTCTGTATAGAGGTACTAAAAACTTAACGTATTTGCAAAAAGGAGCCCAGAAAATTCTAACACAGCAGAAATTTTTTTTTTCAGAAAGAAGCCTTGTTCTTATTTACATTATTAAAAGATAAACTGAGACCTATTAAACATTTTAAGTTTATTTGAGCAAAGATCAATTCAAATTGGGCAGCACTAGATCAAAAGTGGTTAGCAAGGCTCCAAAGATGGGAACTCAGGGAGAGATTTGTATGGAGAAAAGGCAAAAGCAAAGCAAAGAAACTATTGATTGCTTACAGCTTAAAGCCTAGTTGGCTCTTGTAATTGGTTGTCCTTAGTGTTTTGATTTTATAACCTTGAAGCATTTACAGGCTTAGATTTTGGTTTTCTTACATGGCAATGGAACCACCTCAGTCTAATGGCCTCTTTGTTTAATTAATTTAACAACATATGCAGTATTTCTCACTTGTGCTTAGCTGAGAAACGAGATGGGTACCATTTAGGCAGGTTGGAGATTCTGGCTGTAAAACCATTTAACAAGGGCACGTTTCCTACTCAAGGATGTGGGAAAGCAACATTTTTAAAAAAGGATGTTGCTTCTCTATATGTAAAATTTACCGCTGGGAGAGAGATTGTTCTGGCAGGGCAGATGTTCTCCGTTACAAAAGGGGGAAAGCATTTAGAATCTTCCGGTGATGAATAGAGGCCACAGGTTACAGCTTTCTGTGGACGTGGCTTTTAAAAAGCCATTCTGCTGAGGGTCTTTTGTTCCAGCTCTGTGGAACCACTTGCCCTTTGTATTTGACGATGACAACACCGAGGATTGTTTGGGGGGGGGGGGCAGAAGTCATTTCCACATTGTGTCCATACATAAAGATTGCTCTCAATTTGCTTCCTTGCCAAAGGAGATATTTTTATCATAGATTGTTTTAATCCTTTAAGCTATGTAGAGTAGTGGATCTCTGAGAGGGTGGGAGGTATACCAAGACCCTACTGCTACCTTTTCACAGTAGTCCCTGTTGGACAATCACGGTCTTGAATTTTTTTTTTTTTTTTTGAAATATACATTTTGCATTGTTACCAGGTAATGGATATGAAAGGCGATGCTGTAGACCATAAGAAGCTGCATCAACTTGGTTATTATCATTCCTACGTGTTACTCCCTATTTATCCAATAAAATGAAAGTCAAATAAATGAAATCATAGCCATCGACAGCTCTCCGTTATCTATGTATAGATAAGGGATATTCCTGGCAAAGCAAAGATCCAGGTCCTTCTTTGCCATTTTATTTCTTCATCATTTTCCCTTGTCAACAATAATAGCTAATATGGATCGAGCATCTGCTATGAGCTCAGTTCTTCATGAGGCCATTCCGGGTCCCATCTTATAGAATCCTCAAATTGACCCTGAGAGGGAGAGACTCTGACTAATCCCATTTTACAGATGTGGCTAGTGGGGCACAGTCAAGTTAGGTAACTTATCAAAGATCTCAAAGGGAGAATTTGAACCCAGTAGAAAGACACCGCTTAACCTCTCGATCTGAGTATTAATGAATGCAGATTAGCTTTACTATTAGCTAAAGCAGGGGTGCTCTCAGGATGGGGCAGGAGTAGCTTTGCCAGATAAAATACTGGACACTCAATTAAACTTGAATTTTAGAGAAGCGATGAATAGATTTTTAGTATCAGTGTATCCCAAATATTGCCTGGGACATACTAAGAAACTGTTTATTGGTTATCTAAAATTTAAACTTAACTGGGCATCCTATATTTTAATTTGCTAAGTCTGGCAGCCCTAGTCAGGAGGGGGTGTTGCAAAGGAGGTGAAGATAATTGCTTAATGCATTTGATTATTGTGGTTTGGGATTTTTTTTTTTTTTAACTATGACTTCATTCAGGGATTACAATGTGTTATATGAAGCTTTAAATCAGACAGAGATACAGTTTCCGTTCACAAAATATACTGATAGCCTATCAACAGACCTCTCCTAACTTTTTTTTCTAGAAATAAAGGCTTCCAAACCTGACTCATGGCAAGATCTGTACCTCATTGGTTTCTCTGTGAAATGAAACTATAGGGAACTCTGTCCCCAGTTTGTTTGTTTCTCCTGAATGAAAAAAAACAAACAAACAAAAAAAACACACAACAAATTTTCCTCAATCTGGGCATGTTATGATTTTTCTGAAGCCCATTCTAGAATTTTAATTTTAGTTGGGCTATCAGTGTTGGCCTGATTTCATTTTCTGCAGATAGCTTCATCATCCCGGTTTTTAAAATGTTGATGAAATATTCTTGCACTTTTACCAACTCTATTACTTGGTAAAATTTCCCTCTCTCTGAGTGGTCACCTCCTAAAATAGATGACAGTGGCCTGGATCTTCCAAGCCAAAGTTCTGATATATTCACAAATATTTCCTGGATACACCAGTGCATTTCCTCTTATGTTCATTTCTAACATTCCAGCAGTGGGAGCAACTAATGATGATAAAGCTCTAGAAATAGTCTCTGTCCATGTAGGTCAGAGCCCATTTGCAGATAAGCCTGTCTTCTTATGAGGGGCTCATTGGCAAGTACCGAAATCTATGGCTTCCCATAGAACTAAGGTAAGGGAATCAAATGCAGAACCCATTGGCAGAAGCCACTGGTCTTTGGTGCTCTTGGAAAGCTGCCAATCGGGTCCCGCTTAAGCAGGGGTTTGCCTCTCAAGTTCATTTATTAATAAATTATCATGACTATCTGGGAGCGTTTAGAACGGTCACAAGTCATTCCTAAAAAACAAATTATTCATGTAGCCATTTACAATAGGCCTTGTCCTTCTGAAACAAGTTGGGCATCACGGAGGTCTCATAAATCTTGAGTGTAATTCTCAGGAATATCTGTCAGATTCATAGGCAGAAACATCTTGCTTCATTATACAAGTATTTAAGATTGTTTAAGTGAGCATCTAATGTTCCTTTAGATAAATTAGCAAATGCCTTCCCTTCCATCTCTTTCTTCTACCCATCCCCCAGTGGCCTTCCTCCTTGCTTTCTTTTGTTGGAGTGCAAACTTGTGGTTAATGTAGTGAAAATCATGACATATGTGTAAGTTGGATGTAAAGAGAGAAAACATGCTCAGACAAGGTGATTGATTGGCTAGGAGAACAGACGGCAAAATACCAACAGGCTTCCATCCCAAGAGCAAGGCTGTTTTGATGTAACTCGAGCCTGAGCCTATTGTTATTGCAACAATTGCTTCTTCAGCAATGAGCCAATGGAGATATGACATTTATTTTAGCTCAGCACACTTATGTCTATTTCTGAAAAGGAAAAAGTCCCAGCTGCTGCAATCCCCACTCCCTCTCCCAAAGGGAACTGGGCTAAGCGGGTAGGGTATTGAATCTTGAATCGGTCATCATGCTCTCCAAATGCTCATAGACCACTAAGTTTTCATCTCTAACATGATGAATTTCTAGTCTAGTTCAGTTTAGAAAAATGAATAATGAGAATAATATGCATAATATTGATAGTGATATTTCTTAAAGAATATTTCTTTATTCTAATTTATTGAGAACTTTCCATGTGTCGTTCATGGATCAGGGCCCTGGATGCTTAGGGGATTATATTATTTGCTTTTTACCACAACCCTGTGAGAGAGGTACTATGAATAATTTACAGAGGAAGAAAAGGTACAGAGAGACTAAGTAACTTGTCCAAGGACATAGCCAAGGAGTCTCAGAGCCCAGATCTAACCAGGCGGCCCTTGCTCTTAATGACTATGTCACACTGCTTTGCTTGGTAGAACAGAATGACAAAGCTTGTATGCAAATGTATAAAGTGGTTCTCACAGCCCGTGATCAATAAGGGAGCTTTTATGTAGTTCTGTTTGCATTTGTTCTTCAATACAAAGCTGGAGTCTACCTGGTGGGATAAGATTAGATTTCATGCCCGAGATTTGGTTGTTTTTCAGACTTGCCCTTGGTCCTCATCCTATCTATATTCTGATTACATTTTCGTTATCTTTCTACTGTGGTGATTCATGAATATGATAAAACAGAACTGCCTCTTCAGTAAATAAGGGAAGCTTGGCCCACAGTGAATAAATAGACCTTCTGTGGAATCTGGAGAAATTCAGCATATAGATGTCCTGCAATATTTATTAGGAGACCGTTATCCCCACCATGCCTGAGCTTAGGGCAGTTTCTTCATTTAGTGTTTCCTAAGATACCTGCACTGCTCTGTTACACAGCATTTGTTAGCTTTTAGGTAAAAAACGGATTTATCGAATGTTGTGTTGCATGCTTTTATATGAGGTGTACCATATTTAAACAGATTCAAATGTTAAGGGTGATTTTTCAAATTAATGTCACTAAATCCTCTGGAAATTTTGACTATCAAAGCTTATTGAAGGTTGAGAAACAGACAAACATTCATCCACTAAGAGCCATTATTTTTATTATTCTTGATGTATTTTAAATATGTTCGTTCTTGCAAAGAAAGTATGAACAAAACCCAAATATGAAAACAATTTCCAAGTTTATATTAAGTTTATCCCATGAGTGACAAAGGAAAATCCCTCTTAAGAGAAATGGCATTGCAAAAGAGGCAGAGAATCTTTTTCTTTTTGAAAGAAAAAATGCATCCTGTTTCTAAGCATTTTTCATTGTATTTGACAGTTTATTAAAATAAACCTTTTTCCTTCATGTGGACTTCATCAGGCTTTTCTTATCCTGTGATAGTCTTGACCCACCTTCCTGTTTCTCTTATCTTCTCACCCTTCTTCCCTCCCTTTCCCTCTCTCCTTCTTCCCTCTCTCTCTCCCTCCCTCCCTCTCTCCTTCCTTCCTCCTTCCCTCTCTCCCTTCTTTGCTTCTTTCTTCCCTTCCTGATTTGTCCTCCCCTTCTTTCCCAGCATGCACTAGGGCCAGGCACTATGTTACTTGACCTGCGTTATTTCATTTAACACTCACAACTACATTGTGAGGCAGGTGTGAGGCAGGTACCCTCCTGGTCCCGCCGGTGCTACAGATGCAGAAATCCATGCTCTGAGGAGTTAAGTGACTTTCCCAAGGTCATAGAATCTGTAAGAGTGGAGTTAGGATTCAGTCGGAAGTCTGTAACATTCCAGAGCCCACAGTTTAGTGCTTTCCATATAATGAGGACCCATTTCTTTTATAATTGGGAAAATATTTTATTTATTTATTTACTTACTTACTTACTTACTTGCTTGCTTACTTACTTATTAGAGAGGGAGGGGAGAGGGGCAGAGGGAGAGGGAGAGAGAGAATCTCAAGCCGACTCCCAGCTGAGCGTGGAGCCTGATGCAGGGCTCAGTCTCAAGACCCCGAGATCATGACCTGAGTTGAAATCAACTGAACTACTCGGGTGCCCCCAAATATTTTAATTAAAATTTAACAACAGGAAAATAGTTATGATCCTCTAGGAGAAGGAGTTAGTCAAGAGCTGAACTGATCTAAGACCACTCTGGCTCTTGGGACCAAACATCGGGAAATTACAGAACATAGACAGGCACAGATAAATCATAAGTAGCTAACACCTGCTGAGAATCTAAAAGGTAGGTTCTATGGACTTTGTGAGCATCCAACGCTCACCACAGGTTGTTGATACAGATAGCTATGTAATTGTCCCAATTTTAAAGACTGGGAAACTGAGGCACAGGAAGGTAAAGTAATCCGTGGAAGGTCCTGCCTGCGGATTTCCTGCCCGTGGTGAGCGCTCTTCCTTTTCTCAGGAATGTTGAGCTGGTTAACTTCACAAGCAGCCATTCACCTGGAGTTCAGATCCAGAGCAAAGACCAAAAAGTATGCTTTCCTCATGGAGGGAATCAGTAACTTTCAAGCCACACATTTTTTGTGCAAGTGACATGTCTGAAAAGACGGTGTTTGTGATTAAGAGAATGAAAGAGAGAAGAATGACACAGATAATAGGAGGGAAAAGGAAAGGCCAACCGAATCCACCCATGGTAAATGTCAGAGATGTAGCAGTCAAGCACCTGGGCTCCTCAGTGCCTGAGCCCCTCACAGGAGTCACAGACTGTCGTTGATCCTTTCATATGAAATACCAAATTCTTGGGCAACTGGGTGGCTCAGTCATTAAGCATCTGCCTTCAGCTCAGGTCATGGTCCCACGGTCCTGGGATCGAGCACCACATCGGGCTCCCTGCTCCGTGGGAAGCCTGCTTCTCCCTCTCCCACTCCCCCTGCTTGTGTTCCCTCTCTTGCTGTCTCTCTCTCTGTCAAATAAATAAATAAAATCTTAAAAAGCAAAAACAAAAACAAATTCTTCTTAGAATTTGCCTTACAGGAAAGTCTAGTTTGTTTGATGTTTTAAAAGTGCAATTTTTTTTTAACTAAAAGTTTAAGAACTATTTTATTCAATGTGCTTTAAAAGGTTATTTTTGGGAGTTGGTCCTTTGTGTTTAAAAAGAAATTTCCTAGAAACCTACTCAAATGGGGACCAGTCAGAAGAGCATTTTATTGTAATGATTTATGATCAGAATGGTGGTGGACAGAGTGACAGGTGCTGAAATCTTCAAGTGGTGAGGGAGGAGAGTTTACTGAGAAAGGAGGACAGTAGTCTGGAGGAAATAGCAAGGAGAGCCCCCATCCCCCCTCCAGGCTCAGTGGTCCCAGAGAGAGAGAAAGCCTCTGCCTATGTGTCCCCCCCATATCATCATGCAATGATGCTTTGTACATGGCAGGACCTTAATATCTGTGAAATGGGTGAATGATTGAATAAGAAGGAATTTTAATTTTGGCAAGAAGAACCATTGGAGAGTGGTTTAGGACCTGCGTACACTGTAGACAAGATGGGGGAGAGGCTGAAGGCAGAGATGCCTGTTAAGAGTCCAGTGAATGGTCCAGGTGAGAAAGGAGGCAGGATTGGACCATGCAGAGGCAGTAGGGACAGTAGGAGAAACCACAGTGGCTGGACCTTGGTGAGGAAGAGGGCAGAGGTGGCCATGGGGACAGCAGGACCCTCAGTCAGGAAATGCAGGGGAACTGAGGGGCAGGGAGGCACGTACAGAGTTTGGCTGGAGTAAGTGGGTTTGATGGATACTTGAGGGAAGATGCAAAGCTGCAGGTAGGATTCTAGGGTGCACTCAATAGAATGTCTCTATCCAGGGGAAGGTCGGGATGATGGGAATGGAGGGAAGAAGATTGTGGTTGGGGAATAATAGCCTTGGGGGCAGGCTGAGGAAGAGGCCCTTGAAGGGGAGGAGGTGGACAGGCCAGGGCCGGTGAGCAGGGCTTTCTGGATGAAGGGAAGAGTGTGAGGTGGAAAGGGTTCTTGTTGTTTACTGTTTGCTATAGAAATGATGAAAATACCAAGGGAAGCAAACTTACAGCAAAGAACTTCATACTGGACTGAGAGTGAGCAGGCTTGGCATTTGAGTCCTGACTTTGACCCAGTCTTGCTGGGTGATTCTATGCAAGTTCTGTTCCCCACCTAGGATTCATTTTCTTTGCTAATAACAACTAACACTGAGTTCTGACCTTGTAGCCGGCCCTGAGCTTACAGCTTTACATGGATGATCTCATTATACTTACAACAACCATATATGGTAGAAGTCTGATCTGCCTCTTACATGTGAGGATTCGGGGAGATGGCTTTCCCAAGTTCACACAGCTAATAAGGGACAGATCAGGATCCAATCCCAGGCTTCTCGCTCCAGAGACTCTATATTTCATGGACACTTGGCTATACTGTCAAATGAGGGACGTGGCTTGGGTGACAAGTCATTTTTCCCCCTAGCTCTTAGTTTCCTGGCTCTGGCATTGTGATATGCCCTCCCCCATCCCAAGCAAGTACAGAAAATGCTTAAAATAAAAAACAGGAGCATCAACAGTCTTCTATCCAAACACGCTGTCCTGGTCTCGGTGCCTGCCTATCTTATCTCAACCAGGCTATAAATTACTTATCAGTCCAGCACCCGGGCTCCTCAGTGCCTGAGCCCCTCACGGGAGTCACAGACTGTTTCGGATACCTGGCTGCTTTACCCATTTCTGTTATCTGTCAGAATAACAGGCTTCTTAAGGTATTTAAGTATGCAGTGCTTGCTCCTAAAATTAGCCAGGCAGTGGTCTAAAAAGAAAAGGAAAGAGGGAAGGGGGCGGTGGGGAGGACAGGAGGCAGGAAAGGAGGGAGGGAGGAGAGCAAGCAAGTAAGGAGGAGCTGTGGAGAAGCCGTTGACCTGAGGAGGTGCAGAGTCTGCGTGAATAATGTGGCTCTGCATATTTAGTTGACCTTATCATAAGCTGTTGTGGCTTCTAAAGTGATTTTACACTGGCCATGGTCCCATCCCAACAGAAGCTTTAAACATGCTGTCGAAGCAGCGGTTAGCATTCTCCATATTTAAAAGATCTTAACACTTTGGCCAGGTAAGTAAATAACTTACTCTGGACATCATATAAACTTAAAACGCCTTTGCAATGTAGTTCATCATCTTTGGTGAACTTATCTTAACACTAGGATAAGGAATTTAATGTGTTTTGTGTTGTAGAAGGAAAAAGTCTACATTCTCACTGGATAGTTCTCAATATTAAAACATTTGATGACTAGGTCAGAAACTACTGGGAAAACTACCTCTGCAATAATAAGAATTATTTAAGATGTCAAGATGTAGTCTTTCTCCACCCCTAATATTACTGAAAAGCCTTATGGTTCTTTCCATAAATGAACAAACAACCTGTACTTAAAAGTTCAGAAGGAAACTTGGGAATTCCTGGGAAAATGTTACAGTCCCATTTTTAAAAAAATAAAAAATAGGGGCGCCTGGGTGGCTCAGTCAGTTAAGCATCTGACTCTTGGTTTAGCTTGGGTTGTGATCTCAGGGTCGTGGGACTGAGCCCCGAATCAGGCTCCACGCTCAGCACAGAGTCTGCTTGAGATTCTCTCTCCCTCTCCCTCTGCCCCCCCTGCTCATGCTCTCTCTCTCTCTCAAATAAATAAATAAATCTTTAAAAAAATAAATGAAAATTGAAAAATAATTCTCCATCTTACCTAAAATTCAAAAGGAATTGAACACCACTGGAAAGAAAGGGAATTTTGCATTTAAAATTGATCATTAATGAAGAGCATATCCATTGAGTTTACTCAGGGAAGACTGTCCTGGGCATTGGGGGGCACTGTTGCCCAGTGTCCTGTGAACACAGTGTGTACAGTTCAAGTTCAATATTGGGCATATTTTATGTTTTCAATGCCATGCTTTAAAAAGTGCCTCAGTTCATGCTTTGTCTCCATTAAAGCATGCACTCTGGAATGGTTAATAAAATTTTTTTGAAGTAATGTCTATGCCCAACATGGGGCTCGAACTCACCACCCTGAGACCAAGAGATGCTCTACCTACTAAGCCAGCCAGGTGCCCCTAGTAGATTTTTTAAATGATTCAGTTGTTAAATGGGATAAAATCCTCAACCAAGAAACAAAGAACCTCCACTTTACAGGGCTTTATTGTTGTTAAATACCAAAGTAATACATAAGTACATTCTTGTCATTAGCACATGAGCTTCGAGGCCTCTGGAACTGAGGATGTAGGACCCACAGTTGTCCCATGTAGCCATTGGCACCTTCTCGCTTCCCTTACCAAGGGACTCTGTCCTCCGTGCCCTCTTCCTTCCCCACCCTGCATTTCCCCTCCCTCAGTTGAGTTTTTCCTTCCCCCTTTCCCAGCACAGGGCTTCCCATGTTGCTGCTTTTCACTGAAGATTTTAGTTTGGAATACTGTATGACTTTTTCTTTATGCTACCATTTAATGGTATATTACACTGGGCAATCCGGATGATTTGCTCTCACTTTTTCCATGTAGAGAAGTTACAGCCCGGCTACAAGGTGGGACAAAATAAAGACAGTGAGATGGGCAAAAGTTGCTTGGGTTTTGGAATGTTTCATTTGGAGTGTTTTTCAAGGTCTTTTGAAAAAAAGAGTCTCAGACAGCGGGGGTGAATATAATCAGGTCACCATTTCCTTGTGTTAGAAGGTTTGGCAAAGGAGAGGCCAAGTGTGAGGATGCAGGAAAAGGAAATAAATGTAGAACAGGCAGGGAAGGAACTTACTGGGGTACAGGAAGCCAGAGACCCTGGAGAGGAAAGGAAGGAAAGGCAGGCATCGCTACGGAGGCCAAGAATGGTGGTAAACATGGTCAAAGAGCCAAGTGTTTTCATATGACATGGTCCCTAGCTCTGTGTCCACGAGCCTCTCTCCTCCTGCCTAAGGATTGCGTCCACCCCAAGTGCCTCCCAAAGCAGGCTGGGGAACAGAATCATGTGGAAAGCTTAAACAAATATAGATTCCTGGGCCTCAGGAAAACAACCCCCCCCCCTCCCCGGCCCCAAGCTACTCTTGATGTGAGCTAGCTTGGGAAACTGATTTGCAGTCTTTAGAGCTGACTACCACTTAGCAACCAGGTCTGACCTTAGAGAAGAGTTGGCTTTGAGAAGGGTGTTTTTAATTTGATAAAATACAACTATAAGTCCAAACAAATAGTCCATCAACTGACCCATGTCAGTCTTAGGTGTTGGACAGTCAAAAAGTTGATGGTTAAAATGTTCTATGGATGGGTCATCCCTTTTATGAAAAAGCCACATTATCTAGAGATGCCCTTTTTGTCTTTAGATAAGAATCCAGGATCAGTGGAGAAATGTCTTAAGTTGGAAATCCGTAAACATACAAACCATCCAGATGAATAAGGTAAAACCACTGTTTGATTTAGAAAGCAAGCAAATGACCCGTGTGAATCCCAGGAGTTAGTTGGTTGGCTATCCCAAGTCGTGAAGCCAGCAGGGATAAATCTTTCCTTTTATACTTAAAGTAAAATTATTTGAACTCCTACTGACAAAGTGGAAGATGTCCAGTGCCCACCCCACTATTTTTATGGGCTTTTAACTCAAGTGATGAACTCAAGTAGCAGGGGGTGTGTGTGGGGGGGTAGTTCTTCTGGTCACTTCTTGTTCTGATTTCTTATTTTGTCTGACTTCTTCATTTCGCATCCATCTTGCCTGATACCCACCCTGTACCAAGCCTCATACAAGCCCCTTGCCTTTGGTTCTCCAAACAAATGCTGTTTTAAGAGGTTTACAGGTTACCAGAAGTACTTATATCAAAACACAGCACAGCAAATGACTCGAAAAGTGTATGTTAAATATTCTCTTTCTTTGGGCCTTATCGGTGATCAGGAATTTCTCATTCACTGACTTCTCCCCACCACCCCAATCTTTCATCTGACTCCATAGATTTCATAAACTTCTGAATTCCCAAAGTGAATTGCCCTTGAGCAGTGTATCAACATTTTTATCTCAAGAGATAGCCCCAATTTGTCTTCTGAATTTACCAATTTATTAATGTCAATGTATATTCCCATCAACGGAGTATAACAGTCACTTAATTTTCATCACTCCCTCACCAAAAATAAGTAAAATTTGTGTTTTTATGTATTTACCAATTTCACAGGCAAAATATATTGTCGCAATATTTTCACTTGCATTTCTTTAATTATGAAGAGTTTGAGCATATTTTCTTAAGTTCCATGGCCAGTTATACTTATTCATCTATAAACTACTAGGTTATTTTTTTTTCTATTGGGTATTTAGTGATTTTCTTATTGATTTGTAAGAACTCTTCACATATTAGAGATAGTAACTCATTGTTATATATGTTGCAAATACTTCCCCTGTTTTTTTCTTCTCTTAGATTTTCAGTGGTACATCTGGTCCCATGGAAATGCCCTTGGGTTGGGATTGTTCCTAAATTTCCAATGACTTTACCTGTTGCTTGGTGGGAAAGCCCTAAGATCTAGGGCTATTGGTTTGATGGGGGCCAGCCTTTTTGGTGTTGGTTTTGTTTCCTTTGCCCTCCTGCTGCCCCCACCTCCTCCTCTTCCTCCTTTTTCTTAGCAAACCTTTATTTTCAGGGGGACACATTTAACATACGAGGATTACATCCAGCTGATGCTTTTCAATGTTTCTCCTTGCTAGGAGGAAGTGGCAAATTCTCTTTTATAATGGGCCAGTCTTTGCCCTCCTTTGGGTTTGCAAGTCACCTCTCTGAGCCACTCACAAGTCTTTTTTTCAACTACTACTCTTCTCTAAGGTTGGAGGCATGTAGCTACTGACAGACCAGTATTTGCTGGATTTGGATTTCATTTTGCTCAGTTTGAGAAGAGAGAAAGAAGAGGTTTTGTCAAACTGTGTCTAGGCTGACTTCTTTCCCAGAAACTAACCTTTACCTTTGATGTTTCTTTAGTAAGTATATTTGTATTTCTTGGGTTCCCTGGAGGCCACTGTTGCTCAGGGCACAGTTTAAAGTGGGTCAGCAGCATGGCAGATGCAAAATGAGCAGAAATGTACATTTTGACATAACAAAAGAAATCCTGAGTTCTTCTGCTAAGCAACATTTCCATAGGTTTTGTGTCCTAGATGATATAGGGCTTTGGGAGCATTTAACATTTACACATCGCAGGTAGATTTTTTATTTCACAGAATTAGTAGCCCTTTCTTTGCTTTGAATGTGCTTCTAAAGTGCATCTAGATGACATGTGGGTGGCTCAGTCAGTTAAGTGTCCGCCTTCAGCTCAGTTCATGATCCCAGGGTCCTGATATCGAGTCTCGCATCGGGCTCCTTGCTCAGTGGGGAGCCTGCTTCTCCCTCTGCCCGCCACTCCCCATGCTTGTGCTCTCTCTCTCTCTCTCACAAATGAATAAATAAAATCTTTTTTTTTTTTAAGATTTTATTTATTTGACAGAGAGAGACACAGTGAGAGAGGGAACACAAGCAGGGGGAGTGGGAGAGGGAGAAGCAGGCTTCTTGCGGAGCGGGGAGCCCGATGCGGGGCTCGATCCCAGGACCCTGGGATCATGACCTGAGTTGAAGGCAGATGCTTAATGACTGAGCCACCCAGGCGCCCCTGAATAAATAAAATCTTAAAAAAAAAAATAAAGTGCATCTAGGAGACTAAATGTGCTTCTTTCATAAAATATTCTCAGCTCTAATAATCATTATCATGTTAAGAGATATATGATGTGATATACCCATAAGAATGTGCTGGGTGATGGGCTACCTGGGGGGCTTAGTCGGTTAAGGGTCCAACTCTTGATTTCTGCTCAGGTCATGATCTCAGGGTTGTGCATCAGGATCTGCCCTCAGCATGGAGCCTCCTTAAGATTCTCTCTCTCCCCCTTCTTCTGCCCCTCCTACGGGCTCTCTCTCTCTCAAAAAACAAACAAACAAACAAAAAAAGAATGTACTAGGTGGTAAAGCCCACTTTTCCCATCTCTAGGATTTCTCATACCTTCATGTTCTTATGCTCACCAAGCAGCTGTTAAAAAAGTTTTCCTAGCCTGCCCCCATAGGTTCTGACTTAGTAGGTAAAGGTGGGGCCCAGGAATCTGCCTTTTTGAGAACTGTAGTGGTTCTGATGTCTGTGGTCCTTAGTATTGGCTTTGAGTACAGGGCCAGATTCTGAACCTCGGCAGTATTGACATTTGGGACACGATAAATCTTGTTGCTGGGGTGTTGTTTAGCAATATCTCTGGCCTCACCCAATAGGTATCAGTAGCACCCCCCATTATAAACAATCAAAAATGTCTCCAGACATTGTCAACATGTTCCCTGGGGGGTCAAGTCACCCTTGACTGAGAACCACTGACGGAGGGGGAAATAAATGAGAAAATGCTAATTAAGAACAGTTTTTACTTTCACATGCAGATGTTCATACCCTTGATTTCACTGAACAAATTAAAAAAATATTTCTGAGCACTTGGCATGTACAAGCATTTTATATTAAAAAATGTTTAATCATGGCTACTTCCTTAACATCTTATGAGATGGAAGAAAAGGAAATGTTCTTGTAAATTAATATCTATTGAACATGCGCTTTTCCTAAATTAATATTCCCAGTAGTTTTCTATAAGATATACCAGAGCTTTAAAATTAATATAACAGAAAATTAATATTAATCAGTATTAAAAGTAATATTAAATTAAAATTATTATTAACATTGGGGCGCCTGGGTGGCACAGTTGGCTAAGCGTCTGACTCTTGGTTTCAGCTCAGGTTGTGATCTCAGGGTTGTGAGATGAGCCCCACATTGGGCTCTGCGCTTAGTATAGAGTCTGCTTAAGATTCTCTCTCCCTCTCCCTCTGCCCCTCCACCCTGTGCGCTCGCTCTCTTGCTCTCAAATAAATCTTTAAAAAAATTAATATTAACATCGACATTGCTTTAGGAAAGATGTAATTCAGTCGGTGTGAATTGCTGTACACTTTAATAATGAAACAAATTTGATTGATAAACTTTACATTTATTCTAATTTAGAAACATAAGAAGAAAGAGTCATGATGCACCTGCCATAATACTGTTTATAAAACCTTACCTCTGCTCTAATTTTAGAATCTTTCCTTGGAGAGTCTGTGGTCCATATAAATAAATAACTCTACCCAAACACACTCATTTCAATGTGAGTTTTTCATGTGTTACTAAAATGTTAAAAATAGATCATGATGTAGGGCACCCAGATATTTAACTCCTTAAGTCAGTGACAGGAGGAGCTACAAGGAAGGAAGGAAAGAGGGAGGGAAAGAAGGAAGGGAGGAAGGAAGGGACAGAGGAAGAAAGGAGGAACAAAGGAAGGAAGGAAAGAAAGAATGAAGGGAGGGAGGGAAGGAGGGACGGAAGAAAGGATGGATGGAAGGAAAAGGAAGGGAAGAGAAAGAACAGGAATTGATCGAGGATGAAGCTCTATAATTTCTGACCATGGATCAGTAAATTCTATTGAAATCAAGAGTGGAGACCTACCCGAAGGCTGCTGAAACAATTCCTAAGTGGCAAGAAAAAGAAGCCTATTGACATTCAGGAACCCCGAGGAGAACAACAGACATCTCCATTGTGGACTTAGCCCCTCCCTCCAGTAAAGGTGTGAATAAAGCTCAAGACAGGAAAGATGCCTTTTCTCCGGAGGGTGCTGTTGTAAACGTGTCATTAGCGTGGACAGGCTTGCTGAGCACTTCCCGATGATATCATTTCTTTGTATGGGAGATCAAGGACCTTTGTGGATTAGTAAAGAAGAACGGGACTGGCAGCTGTCTTTCCTGCTGAGTTTGGCATGCAGAATTGACTCTCCGGAGAGGACCCCAGGACCTTGGCCAGGGGTTCAGAAAGAAGCAGGCCTACCTAGCATGGAAACTCAAAGGAGAGCAATGGGGTTCTGACCTGCAAAGCTGGAGGGAAAAAAATTGGAAAACGAAAACCCCCATCATTGCTAGTGGAAAGTTGAATTCAAGAAACCTGGCTTTATATTATTTTCCTCTGCAGAGGTCGAGCAGAGGAAGATAAGCGCTTGCTTTTTAAACATGCTCCTTTCAGTGTGGGGTGTTTTCTGTGTGTGTCCTCTGAGGATTTTGAGACAGTCCCTTTCCAAAGGGTCATTAACATTAGTTAAATATTCATGGTGGGGGAGGGGATTACAGACTGAAATTTCAGACCGCTCCAGAGTGAGGGATGGCCGGCCACCGGCCCAAGGGAGCCGCACCTTGTGTATCAGCTGCCTCCTTCCCCACCGCTGGCTTTGTTAACACGCGCTTTGACACCAGGCGGCCGGCTGCCACAACGGGGAGGGCAGTGTGACGGCTCTGGCTAGCCGGAGAGCCAGAAACAGCCCTGTCCACGCCTCGGCCTCTGGGCCATATCGGGGGAGGCCCCAAATACGGGGAGACCCCATCCCTGTCACCAAGACGCACTTCCTAGCCGCTGCCAGCGGTGGTACTTACCCGGGGCCCGTCGTGGTGCTGGGTAAGAAACGAAGGATCGCTCCCTCCTCGCAGCTCCTGGCGTTGCGAGCGCGCACGGGCACCCACACGGTTCCACCTGCCCATACTCACGTATGTGTACACCAACACACGTCCGCATGTGCACACGCCGACACGCCCACCCGTACGCTGACACAGGTCCTCATCCCCAGACACAGAGCCCTCGCCCCAGTTAGGAAATAACAGGGCTTCGCTGGCCCGTCCCTCTATTCACCCATCTCGCCATCCCTCCAATCTATGCATTCACTCATTTCGTGGTTTCTCGGTTTGGGCTTGGATTCCGCCGAAGCCACAGAGAGGTGTGGGTGCATGGGGAGGGCATGGAAGCGGAGGGGCGGCCCGCGGGCGCCGGGCGCGGGGAGGGGCGGGGAGGGGGCGGGCTCCGGGGCCGGCAGCCGACGGGCGGCGCTCCCAGCCCTCCAGCTCGCCCCGCGGCCGCGGCTCCAGGCAGACGCGCTCGGCCGGGTCCCGGGCTGCCGCACGCGTTCGCCGGAGCGTCTCGGACGCCCCAACGAGGAGGCAGGGGCCGAGCGGGAGGGGAGCTCGAGGACCGCGTCCCCCGGGATCCCGCGCCCAGAGGTGGGTGGCCCAGGCCGGGGGCGCGGCGACCCCCGACACCGCGTCCCCAGAGCGCCCCCCTGATGTGGGGGCCTCAGGCGTGGGGAGAGGGAGGCCCGGGAGCGGCCGCAGATCTGGGGAGTCCTCGGAAGGATCGCGGACTTTAAAAGGGCTTTTATGGCCTTGCCTAGCGGAGCGTGTGCGGGGAGGGGGCTTGGCTGGAAAGGGCTGTGGCCATGTGGCTTTGAATTCCTAGGTTTGGGGGAGGGCCGAGCCTTTGGCTGCTTTATTCAATACTCATATGTGCTTTTTAAAATGAACTTAGGACCATTTCCCCTGCTCCCTAACACACACACACACACACACACACACACACACACACACACACGGGCTGTACAGGAAAAGCGGGGAATATCTAATGGCCGTGGCCGCCCCTGGGGACCCGGGAGCAGCAGAGGATGGAGCCACCGGTTCCAGCTCCCGAGGAAGACGCGGGTCCTTAAATGGCAGCGCTGGGGCGTTTGGGGGGCTCAGGGGCTGCGCCGGGAGTCCGAGGCCGGGGAGGACCGGCTCCCCGACCAGCCGGAGCCTTGCGGACTGGGTCTGCGAACTGCACTCCAGAGACCACGCGGGCCGAGAGGGCAGCCTCTCTGCGCGGGGACGGAGGGGTACGCGCTGAGCCTGGAAGTTTGGCCTGAGGCTGAGACCCCGGCTGCTAGGATCCGCTCTTTTATCCTGGATAAAGCCCAGGGTACGTCTCTTTTGGTCCTTTGTGGGGACAGTTTGGGAGAGGAAGGGTGGATCGTGGTGGTGAGCGCTGGGCAAATGGTGCCGGTAATGGGGGGGTGGGGGGTGGCGTGCCCTCAGGGACGAGAGCGAGGAGATCCTGGCGGCCCTGAGAAATTCTGGAGAAACGTAGTGGAGGACGGGGACTGAATCGAAGTCCGTGAGTGCTGGGAGCCCGGGAACCCGCGGAGGAAGGCGGGGCGGGTGGGGGGCCCTGAAGGCTGAGGGCCGGCTGTGTGCAGTGGGGAGTGAGGAGGAGCAGGACGGGCAGCGGGTTACTGAGCTCGCTGCCCTCAGGGCAGACGCTCGCCAGCCCTGGGGATCCCTCCCTAATCCTCAAAAAGGGGGCGTCGAAAGGAAGTTGACTTGTTTGGAGAGATGGTGGGTGGGTTGTCTCTCCAGACCCAGTAAACCCAGTTTCCCGCGTGGGGTGGTACTGGTTTGGCGCCGAGAGGCTGTGTGGTCAGACTTTGACAAATCTCTACCCTTCTCTGCAGCAGTTTTAAGTGCAGAGCCAATAATTTGGCAAGCTTCCTCCCCCCCCCCCCCGCCCCGCCCCTTAAATGTATCTACCTTTGAAAAGAGATCGCACACACATAACACACAACTATACATCTCTGTAGAGTTCATCTTCGAATCTGCCAACAAGTTCCTCAGGGGAAGCAACCTTCCCTCTTCAGTATTCACTGGCATCTGGAGGCCAACGCCCACCATTGTAACCCAGGAGATTTCTTTCCCTGGTTGTGTTCTAATTAAAGAGAGTTCACTTAAGCATCACAATTTTCTTCCTGGAAATGGTCCTAATTTAATTAAATGGGGATGCCTGGCAGCATCCCCAACCTTGATCAATAAAATTTCAGAGTAAGCATGTCTAAAAATGATGTATATCTCTGAAGGAGCTTCCTCTGTTTTGTTAAACATACAGCCTTTAAAAATTAAAACTTGCCCTGACATACTTTCTAAATAGCTGTCCACGGCTGGCTTTCTCCTGCCCAGTTTTGACACAGGCTGTTTGCTCCAAGGGCACCTTCTCCTTTGGGTGGGTACCCCATTGGGTTATGTAGGTCCTGCAATTATTTGGGGCTGCACTAATAAAATTAGGAGCCAAGAAAAATGAAAGTAATCCTCCTTGGGCCTCGCAGTCCCTTCCCTAGCAGACTGCGTGCAGTTAGGTGTTGAGATGTTTCTCTGGCAGCGAAGTTCACTTCAGTGTCTCTCTGGGATGCTGAGGTGCTGGTGTGAGAGTGGTGGCCAGGCTCTGAGATGGGACAGACATTTTGAAATATCCATTATCTCATAGTTCTGGCCTGACAGTTGGCACGGCTCCTGGCCTGCAAAGTTCAGGGTCCTGTGGTCAGAGATTATTTCATTTCCATAAGTGGCTCATTCTGACTCAGGAGCCTCAGGATCGCAGGGTAGTAAGACGAAGCAGGTTGTCTTAACTTGTTATCAAGTGAGGGGGAAATGATCCACTGGTTGTTTTACTCTAAAACTTTCCATATTTTAGTATGGAATTAACTATTAAATATTACTTTGAGAAATGCTAACACTCTGGACCTTCTGGTTAATTATTAGAATTGTTGTCTAGATAGCATCCTTAGAGATTTGGTTGACTCGGAAAGCATCCATGTCTCAGATTTCTATCACGGGTGTTACTGCAAGTCTCTACTTATTAAGATAATGAGAAATGTTTCAGATAAGAATGAAATCGAATTTGGGTGGAGTTTGTGTTGAGGAATTTAAACAATTGAAACAGGAGCATGTTGAAAGTTACTTCTAAAGACCAAAAGGGTGATGTGTAGTTCCATTCTTTAATTTTATACATTTCTCACTGCTGGTGGAATTGATGATCAATCTTGAATTAGCCTCTGGAATGACTGTTCTTTGATCTTGAGAAACAGGAGTCATCCTTTGTTTAGATTATTGATCAGGGATCCTTCACCAACTATTGGAAACTTGAACCAATTAATTCATGTACTTATTAGGTTCAACAGTTCTGGTAAGTTTTGCTAGGAAACGGCATCATTTTCTTTATACTGTGTAAACTCTACACCCATGGATAGATTTCTCTGTGAAGCTAAAAAAGCTTAAGGTTAGGGATTCCTCACTGGCACCGGCCTTCCCCATCAGCACGTGGCAGTGCCTCCATGATCCGTGATGATGAGATCCAGGCTCTTTGCAAGAGAATCCCCTTCTAAGAATATCTATGATTACTGTTCAAGTTTTAGACCTTTGCCCTTCAGACATGTTTTTCAGGAATGTATTATTATAGGAAAGTTGAAATCAGCTCTATTCCAATAGGATTTTGCTCAAGGAGAAAATTATAGTTTGCCTATGTGATTTTCAGTAGCACTTGATGAACTAGGATACTTAAGAAATGAAGTACTCTAAGTAATATATGCTTAAACCTAAGTTTAAAAAATTTGTTTCAACTGTTGCTGATACAAGTGTGTTTCTAAGATGTAATGAATGGCTATCTTGCCCTGATTGCCCTTTGCCTTGTGAGTTGACTGTGGTGAATATATTGTTGTCCTTCCATCGACAGTTTAGGACTTTGTGGTCTCTGGGTGATGTTAGCAGAGGGACAAATTATGATTTATAGGAGTGCAGAAGCGTCATTGTGGAATCCACTCTGGGACAGCCTCTGGAGATTGGTTTTTGAGAAAACAAATCCCAATACAAATATCATTTCTGTTCTTTGCCCCACTCTCTGGAGAGTTGAGTGCCAGAAGAATGAATTAATCATGACCTTTCCTTTGCCTATGGCACAGCAAGATGTGCTTTCTCCAGGTTTCAGCCCAGGGTTCTTTTTACCTGTTGAGGTAAATTCTGAGATTGGGGAGGTGCAAGAGAGGACAGACCCTTCGGGAGAAGGGCCTGAGGGCATCCTTGGGCCCACCTACCTCTTCCCCGTGTAGTATTTGTCTCTAGAATCCAGGCGCGGCCATACTTCCAGGCCTTGGGGGGCACATTTGAGTGGGATCAGGGACATGTAACTGGTATTTGTTCCCATCTAGGTGGGAGTCTCAGAGTGACCAAATGGGCCATGCCACTGGAGAAGGGGGCCTGTGGAGGCAGAATGCTACTCATTTCCTTATCCAGGCAGAAGACAACAATCGGGGGGCAGGGGGGGTAAGATGATGGAGCCTCCCTCAAGTGGGTTTGAGAAGTTGGGTGTTTTTATTTGGTCTTGTAAGTCTTGGAGGATACATGTCCTGGTTGAGGGGATCATGGTATGAATGCTAGGGGAGCCGGGGGAGCTACAGGACTCGGTGGGGAATGTACGTCATTGTCCTTTGGCCCCTTCCTTTCCTAGCTCTGTGCAGGGCTTTTCTGGTTGGTTTTGATGCTTACGTGGAGCAGCCTGAGTGAGCAGATCCAGAACCTTGGTGGGACCAAAACACATTAGTGCCTTGATCAAGTTCTCGATAAGATCTTGAGCATGTCACTGAAATGGAATCTTAGTTCCTTCACCTATAAAAATGGGGATACCAAAACCTGCCTATTTGAAAACTTGTGTTTAACGAGATATATATGGAAGCACCTCGCATGTGTTGTGTTTCTCCCCAAATTGGCTGTTTTCCTAAGTTAACAAAGTCTCCTTTCATCTTTTTTTTTTTTTTAAGATTTACTTATTTATTTAAATAATCTTTAAACACCCAACATGGGGCTCGAACTCACAACCCCGAGATCAGGAATCGCATGTTCCACCAACTGAGCCAGCCAGGCATCCCTGGAATCTCCTTTCATCTTTATGGTAGATGCAAATGAATGGTTTTTAAAGTGTAATTTATAAAATCCAGCAATTGTGTAGCAGGTCAGTGGTTCATCCCTCACACTGATCAGATGGAAAAGCCTTGAGCACCGAGATTCTCCAACCCTACCTCACCCCCCCCCCAGCCTCCTTTCGACTTGGGGGAGTCTGGCTGACATTCTTCTCTCTTTACCCTCAAAACACTTGCACTCCTGAGGCTTTTTCCATTTTTCTTTACTTGCTTCCTCTTTATGCTTTGAGTAAGTCAGAAATGGCTCCTCATTGGGCAAATGGACCCAAATTTTCAGGGCCCTAATCCTGGGCTTTAAGCTCACTCAGTGACCCATAGTGTGATGGATGTCAATGGGACTTCCCTTCCGTAACTCCTGCAAGATTCTTTGCCGGCTCTAATGAGTTTACTCAGTCACTAAGATGGGAACAGGGATTAATTTATTAAGAGTTGCAGTTCAGGTTAAAATTAAAAAGGCTTTCAGAAGAGCCTGAGAAGCCTGGTCAATCCAGTCCATTTATGTCTTACCATTTAACTTCGCAGATTTGCAGATCTTGCAGGGTGGATGAATTATTAAGTAGCACCATGGTGGGGTGACCACACCAGAAACATTAATTCTGAGTAAATTTGTAAGCGTTACAAATCATTCTTTTATACAAAGACATATAAAAGGTATTCTCCCCCTCTGGTCCAAAGTTCTCCAGCAAATCCTCTGTACCAGCCAGCCCTGGGGTCTTACTAGGACAAGCCTGGACATTTAAGGAAGTGAGTCGGTTAGAAGAAGTAACCAGGGATTTACAAGCAACATGATTTAAAAAGCAGAATATTGTAGCTCCTGACCCTGTTTGTGATGCCTCTGTGAAGTTTCCTTTTTAGTCACTGTCTGCAGTAGGGAAGTCCCCCCCCTTAAAATGTCCCACAGAGAGGGGACTGTCCAAGTCATGTTCAGTGACCTTCCAGTGTCTCTACTCTTTTTTTTAAAGAGCAATCTTTTTTTTTTTTTTTTTTAAAGATTTTATTTATTTATTTGAGACAGAGAGAATGAGAGACAGAGAGCATGAGAGGGAGGAGGGTCAGAGGGAGAAGCAGACTCCCCGCCGAGCAGGGAGCCCGATGCGGGACTCGATCCCGGGACTCCAGGATCATGACCTGAGCCGAAGGCAGTCGCTTAACCAACTGAGCCACCCAGGCGCCCCCAGTGTCTCTACTCTAAGTCCTACATTGAAGACCCAACGTCCTGGGAATCTGCCTTGTTCACTGGGGCAGCATACCTCGACATGCAGTCCAGCCTCGCCAGTGTCTATAGAGGTATTCCTGGGCTCTGGCACAGACAGTCAGTTATTTATTTTTTCTGGATACTGCCTTTTAACCCAGCTCTCCTGGTGATGTCAGATAAAGCTTGAGAACTTCTTGTCTGCAGTGGACCCGAGCCCCCACGCGTGCAGCGCCCCACTCTGATTTAGGAGAGATGGGAATGTGCCCTGGACCAGGTCCCCAGGGACGTTCTGAAATCAGCTGATCCAGCCTGACTTGCCTGCCTCAGGTCTTGACAGTTTTCACTGCTCCGACCCAGAGGTGATTCTGGAAGTGCTTCTAAAGGTCTGTGGATTCTGCTTGAGCTTTCTGCCCTGCGGAGCCCCTATACTCCTTACCTGCTCTGTAGGCTTGAAGAGAAATCGAGTCAATACATAAAGATAAATGAATGCTGGTCCAGAAACGTTAACCTCTCTTTGAACTACCCAGCGTGCTTCGCACGTGCTTTGGTGAGGGGGCCTCGAGAAGGTTCTTACAGTGCAAGCTAAACAGTGATGCCGAAGTAGTTTTCCCTGGATTGTCACAGGAGGCTGGGCTGGAGGTTTCTGCATGGAGCTTAGAGTGCCCTGGGTTTGTAAGGTGTAGAGAAATTGCCCAGGACTTCCAGGTTTTTAGTCTTTTGTTAGAAGAGTGTGTGAAGAGCTGCCCCCCACACTACACTGAGGACCGTGAAGAGAAGGGGTTCCCCATGGCCAGCCTCTCTGTAGCCCATGACCTTCGCACGATGTCCCTAGTGAACCTGTGGGGCCAGGACCAAGCCAGTGTCCCGCAGCAGAGACCAGCCCTGCAGACACCCCCCGCCACCACCACATCCCGTAGCAGAGAAAGCCCGACCCTGGGCAGGGGAGGGGGGGGACACTAGCTGCCTTCCCCCCGTCCCAGTTAGTTGTCTCAAATGCAGAGCTCTGTGGGGCCTACCTGAGCCGCACACCTGGGTGAAGTGTGTATAGAAGGTTCTAGGAAGGCCAAACCACATTTTCCTGTAGGCGGTTAACTGGCTGCTCTCAGCCCCTCTCCCTGACCGGATTGGCTCACGTTATCATGATGTCATTTGCTCAGGGGAATAATGCAGAAACACTTTGTTTGGAGCGGTGCCTCATGTAAATTTTGTGATACAGCCTATATACAGAGAAAGAAACCCATTGTCTAGCCCTCTTTATGTGGGGGGTTGGGGGAGCGCCAAAGGAATACATATTAAGTTTCGAGAAAATTCAAGTACTTCACAACCCTGAATTCAAAAGCTCTCTCTGTATGTGTGTTAAAATCAAGGCCCGTGTGCCGTGTGATTCCAAGGCTATATTTAGCCTCGCAAATTAGTATTTTGCATTAGAGCATTTTATCCTTGCAAAGGATAGCAGGAATTCTCCTCTGACACAATTCCAAATGGGCAGAATCCATTCATTTGGGGATGAAAATGATCAAACTGTATTGGAAACTTAGATCATATCCAAGGCACTTGTGATTATCCCTGTTTGGGATCATTTTTCCTTTAGAAAAAATTTCAGATCAGTGTTTAATACAGCACAGAGATGGGCCCCGAGTGTGGGAGGCATTGCTTTTGCATGAAATCACAATGTGTACATTGTTTTTTTAAATATTCTTTTCATCATATGCTTCATTATCAAAACAATTCACAGCCTCCCAAGGATGACAGATGTTATAGTATAACCAGCATAGAGGGGATAAAATAGAAGATGGAGAAGAGAAGAAACCCCTCCCTCTCCAACCACTATTGAGAAGGGAATTTCGTTTTCTCTTCTAGGGAATTCCCTGCAATCCCCAGGGATGCCTTGATCTTGAGGTTTCTAGGCTGGTGCTGGGAGGAGCTCAGAGGGAAGGGGAAGGGAATTTTTTGAGTGCCAGATGCTAAACTGGTTGCTTTATCTCCACTATCTTACTTAATCCTAGAATCACCACCATTTTTCTCATGAGGATACTGGTGTGCTCAGAGGCTATGGAATCAGCCAAGTGGTCCCACAGCTGCACAGGGTCCTAGCTCCACCTGTTTTTCCTACCCAGCTCCCTCCCATTCCTAAACCAGTGCGGTGGGGGCCTTGCTGTTCAGTGTGGTCTGGGGACCTGTAGCTTTGGCATCATTCGGGAGCTCCTTGAAACCAGAGAATCCTGAGCCCCATTTCAGACCTACTGAATCGGAATCCGCAATTGAACAAAATCCCCAGGAATTTGTATGCACACTGAAGTGTGAGAAGCTCCCTTACCCAGCTGGGAGGAGGAAGGTTTGGCAGTTAACACCATGCAAACTAGCCAAGCTTCCAGACTGGAATCAGCAGACTCCGCCCTGAGAGATTGGTCTGTGAGTGGGGAAGGTGCTACTAGAATCTAGTAGGGTGCAGCTAAACAGCCTACAACGCACAGCCCAGCTCCCCCACAATGAAGAATTACCCTGCCCCAAATGTCCAGAGTGCTGCTCTTGAGATACCTGGGTCCAGTTGCCCATATCTAGAATTCACATCCTGTATGTGTTTCTGTAGCTTCAGATGAATGCAACTCTCTAGCGAGCGGATCTTAAGTGAGATGATACGAAGTGCAGCGTGGTATGCGAATGTGATTCTTTTTACTGGGACTTGAAAAGTGACAAAGAGCTTAAATTGCAGCCTGAAAGATTTCCATTAGAATTTTGAGAGCATCTGGCTCTCAGGAGGCAGTGGAAATGCTCCCCCCTGCGCCCCCCCCGTCACTCCCTCCCCCAACCCATCCTACCTGACAACGGTGCCTCTCCTTTCATAGTTTTACTCCCCAAACTTGCCCAGGCCTCTGTCCTATTTTTCAGCTCCCAAGGAAGCTGTGTTGGTCAGCTCCAACTCACTCACTGCTAAACACCCATCCTCTGTCCCTTCTCTCTTTAGATTCTGGCCCTGGACATCTGGAACTCTCTCCCCTCCAGCCCCTCTGGCTCCCTCCTTCCTTTCCTCTCTTCCTTTTGTAAGTGGAACATCAACCCAAATCACGACTGGGAAGTGAAACCAACACGCCTGATGTATATTAAAGTGGGGGGGGAGTTCTGAAGGGAAATTATATCCAACAAAGAGCCCCTGTCATCCACCTTCCATTGTGAGAGTCTCCTCAACATTACTACAAATGTCTCTACCTACTTGTTTTACTCTGACTCCACTTAGCTTTTCTTGAGCTCTATAATTTGAAAACAGAGTTCTTTCGAGGTTCTATGGTCTTTTCCAGCTTTCTCTCATGGTTGGTGTTATAACATTCATTTCCCAATACTTTTTAATGACCATTATCCACGAAGTAGAAGGTTCTTGATAAGCTTTAGAACCGAACTGGATTCATAACTGAGGTATTCCAAGGAAAACAACACCTCTATGCAACTTCTGGGTAGCCACTTTTCATAACCTTTATTATCCCTTGCAAATGAAAGGTGGGGCCACGAACGTGATGGAGGCAGTGGGGAGCGGCCACCAGGCTGTGCTGCGCATCCAGCTCCAGCCCTGGGATCCAGAGGCCGAGGCAGAACAAGCCAGAGCACTGGGCTTCTGGCCAGGGTAGAATGATCTTCCCCAGGGAAGCCTGTGGTTTTCCAGCAGACCAGCCGATCAGTTCCAGAGGGCTTTAAACTGGAAGATGGGGACTTCTAGGGAAGAGTGGGAGTCGGAGAACATGAGAGCAGTTGCCATGGAGGATCATCAGTTTTGTCACCAAAAGGGGAGATTTGTCACCTGGTATTTGCTTCCTAGTCATTGTTTTGAGAGAATTGGGAAATCCGTAATAGAAACAATTTTGTCTTTAGCACCTGCCTTAAAGGTGTATAAAACCTTCGAGGCCTTTGTCCCCTGAGGTACCACTCCTCCCTCCAACCCACGCACTCTAGGTGCATTGGCATGGCTCAAGAACTCCTCAAGGGTCCTCTTGGGCTTGATAATGTGGGCCATCTCTTGCAAGTTCCACTGAACTCTTTCTGCCACAAATGATACCTTTCAAAATTGGCCTGGAAAAATGCAAGCAAAAATTATTACACAATCGACTACTGCAAATACTTGGACAAATACAAAGTACCGATTACTGGGGCTTTATGAAGAATGGATCCAAACCAAGGATAGAGTTTATATGAACAGAGGAAGACATAATACAGTATGTGTACAATTGAATAAAACCTTGAACCTTTAACATTGGTTTATTTTCAACCACAAAGTGTGATTGAGCTTTTTTCAGAAGAGCGTAACGTTGGAAAAGTTCAAATTCTTTTATTTCTTTTCTGAGTTCAGCCTTCCCTAAGAGCAGATACTCTGAGAGCAAAGTAGATATAAGCTGCTTCTGATAATGACTATTTTCTGAAAGTTGGGCTCTCTTTCAAGTGCCATGTACGTATTTTTATCTTTGACCTTTGTAACATTCTGTTGGGGAAGATACCATTATTATTCATTATTGTTACAGATGAAGAAACCGAGACACTGTGGTTTAGGACAGGAGCATATAGCTAGCGGCAAGCTGGATTTGAATCCCTGTAGTCTGGCTTTTATAGTCTCTTAATCATTACCGTCTTTATTCTGCCTACTTAGTGCTTACTACAAGCTAAGCTAGCCCTCTGCTTTTACTGTGGTTGAAGTTATGAATCTCAGTCCATAAGCAAAGGCTTGCAAAAAAAAAAATACATTTTAAAATTTACATAAATTAACTTAATTTTGTCTCCAAGCCCTCAACCTGTCCAGCTAACAGAACATTTAACCCCAGTCCTTTGGGGGATATTCCCACCCTGTGATTATATCCAAGATTTAAGGCTTTAGAAGGTGCTAGGTTGTGGGAAGGAGGCCATCCCGACACCTGTCTGCACTGGCTTTAGCTGTGATTTCCAGTCACATGTCTACATCACTTTTGACTGTTTCTATCCACGTGGTCAAGTTTGAAGCTGCTAGTCCATGCAGGGCACACAGGGATCCTTGACAAATCTGTGAACTTGAAGCCTGGAGTCTCCTCTGTAAGTCTTGCCGGTTCCCCTAGGAACTTCCAGGGAACAGAGCAAAACACCCAGGGGTGGAGGGAGAAAGGACCGGTTTCTAAAATGCCTTGCATAATCTTGTTGATGGCTTAGATTTTTACAAAAGCCAGGAAGAACTTTGACTCCTTGACATCACATCCCCAAAGCAAGCATTTAAATTAAAAGCTTGGTTGCCTGCCTAAGGAGGAGAGAAAGTAAAAGGAGAAGGCATTTATTAAGGTCTCAGAAATGTTCGTGGAGTAGAATGGTGGTTGCCAGGGGCTGGGGGAAGGGGAGAATAAGGAGTCAGTGTTTAATAGGTGGCGTTTCAGTTTTGCAAGATGAGAAGGGTTCTGTGGACGGTTAGTGGTGATGGTTGCACAACAGTCGTGAACATACTTAGTGTCACAGAACGGTACACTTAAAAATGGTTAAGATGGTGCATTTTAGGTTATATATATTTTACCACAATAAAACATAGTCATCAGTGCAGAAGTTTTATTTCCTTTGTATAAACTTTGACTCATTAAAAAATAGTAAAACCAACTATAGAGAACAAACTGACGGTCAGAGGGAGGGTGGGCGGATGGGTGAAGTAGGTGATGGGGATGAAGGAGGGCACATGTGAGGAGCATCGGGTGATGTATGGAAGTGTTGAATACTGTATTGTACACCTGAAACTAATACAACGCCGTATGTGAACTATACTGGAATTAAAATAAAAGCCTAATTAAAAAATAGTAAAAAGATAAATCCAAATGACAGAAATAAAGAATTTGTCACCCTCCAAAAAGAAGCTCATGAGAAATTTTTGAATGCCAAAGGAGAAAAGTAGAGTTGAATCCTCCAGTGGTGGATGTGTTTACTTTCCTTGGGGAAGTGCCCCGTCTCGTCTGACCCCTGAGACCAGCCTGGGTCTTGAACACAGAGGCCCTAAACACCCAGGAGTGAATTGGCCCAGAGAGTGGTTGAGGGCCCAAGGGGTCCATTCCCTCGAAGCGCACTTAGTGGGACAAGTCTGGGCGGTTAATGGTGGCCTCATTGGAGGCCACAGGGCTCTGATTGGAAGAGAAGGACATGAGTCATTGGAGGCCACAGGGCTCTGATTGGAAGAGAAGGACATGAGCCAAGCTACGTTTTCCCTGTCCAGGCAGCCCTCTGTCCCCTGGAGGAGGGCAGCTCCTTAATTGCCACCCCTCTGTCATCAAAGGAATCCCAAGCTGTCACATTTCTGAATATTGTTTCCTTTGCAGATGAACTCTGGCTTGTCCCACTTCCAGGGTGGAAGCTACCTTTCCCCTTTTTGTTTTTGCCACGATGGCTCCATAACAAGGGAGATGATATATGCCCAGACTTGCCTTCTGGCATTTGCACCCTTACATCGGCCCAGCCTCTGGGACAGGAAGAGGTGCCCATCGAGGTCTCAAAGACATTCCTCCTTGGAGTTTGCTGTCAGTTCGTGCTTCCACGGTTGTCCGAAAGGGTGCATTCTGAGAGTGATCTGCGTGTCGCCAGGCTGTGGAAACACAGGAGTGGCAGCCCTGAATGGCTCGTCCTTGTCAGGGGACTTCCAGGCCACACCGGCAGGATGACTCCCTGGTGGGGGTGGGGGGCAGCTCCCTGACACCTGAGCCAGCGGCCAGACTTCTGCCCTCCAGCAGCCCCAACAAGCATGTCGAGGCATTTCTGTGACGGGCACTCCTCTTGCCCTTGTTTGTTTTTAATTTTAATTGTGGTAAAGTGCATAGAACATAAATTGTACCATCTTAACCGTTTTTAATGTACAATTTAGTGGCGTTAAGTAGATGCTCATTGTCGTGATATCACCATCCACGGAACTTTTTCTTTCATCTTGTAAAGTTGAAACATTAAACATGAACCCCATTTTCTTCTCCCTTTCCAGCCCTTGGCAGCCATGTTCTCCTTTCTAGCTCTGTTAGTTTGCCTATTCTAGGTACCTCGTTTAAGTGGAATCATTCAGTCTTTGTCCTTTTTTTTTTTGACTAGCTGTTTCACTTAGCAAGGTTCATCCATGTCATAGCATGTGTCAGAATTTCTTTCTTCTTTAATATTCATGAGTCATATTCCTTTGCATAGACACCACGCTTTGTGTATCCATTTACCCCTTGAGGGACACTTGGGCTGCTTCCTCCTTTTGTCTCTCCATTGTTTTTGAGAGGTGTGATCCATCTGTGAGGTCCTCAGGAAATCAAAAGAAATCCCCAGTGCCTGCTTTCAAGGGGTTTACTATCCCTAGCAAGTGCCAAAGCACAAACACAGGAAAGAGTCAATCATGGTGTAGAAAGTTGTAGAAGAGGAGACTTCTGTTCAAGATGTGTCACGAGAGCATGGGTGTGGATTTGCAAAATGGACGGGTTGGAGAGAGCATGCTTCACAGCAAGGACTCCAGGGTTCCAAGTCCAGGCTCAAATCGGGCTTGGTCACTTGCAATCCATGTTGCCTGGGAGCAAGGTTCAACTGTGGAAGCTTTGTAAGCTTCAGTTTCCTGAGATGTAAAATGGGGATAATAGTACTTTCCCCACAGAGTTCTTGGGGGATTGAACAAGAAAATGTGGGGCACCTGGGTGGCTCAGTCGTTAAGCGTCTGCCTTCGGCTCAGGTCATGGTCCCAGGGTCCTGGGATCGAGCCCTGCATCGGGCTCCCTGCTCCACGGGAAGCCTGCTTCTCCCTCTCCCACTCCCCCTGCTTGTGTTCCCTCTCTTGCTGTGTCTCTCTCTGTCAAATGAATAAATAAAAAGCCTTAAAAAAAAAAAAAAAGAAAGAAAGAAAAGAAAATGTAGATAAAGAGCTTAACAGAGAGCCTGGCCCCCGGTTAGCGTTGTAGTTTTAGCACGACAGTAACGGATTTCGGAGACTCATTATCAAGTGGAGAAAAAGCTCTTCATTTGTTTTTATCAGATAGTTGATAATGAAAGTAAATATGGCCTGGCTTTCTTATCTGTGGGAAGATATAGAATGAGGAAGGAGAATGACTGTTAATAGATAACCTTCATCTAATTGACAAGGGAGTTGGCTCGGATTAGAGAGAATAGGATGCCAGGTTCCAATCTCTTGGTAACAGTAGGTCTTGATGACATTGCCTGGGTGGATAGCGCTTTCATGGCTGTTCTCGCAACTGAAGATTTCATATTTAGATTACTTTAATCTCAAGTGTTGAAACACTCTCATTTTTCGAGTAATAATTCAGGAAACTTTTTAAGGTTAAAGTAAAATGGAATCGTTTTGCTGAGTGAAGTGTTTTTTCCTTTTAAAGGGTGCCCTTTAAGTAGTCTAGAATGTAGGTCTAACACACATCATCTGGATGGTGCATTGCTTATTCTATTCCTGTTTGTCTGCTTGGTATTTCCTACCCAGGAGTTCATTGACTTCAAGGCAATTGAATCCATTATTAGCCGGGAGAAAAAACATCTCCGTCTCCCTTGCCCCAACAATGGATTTTTTAAATGCATTGTACACAGTCCTCTGAAGGAAAAAAAAAAAAAGAAAGACATTCGAGGGGGATGGGTATGAATGTAGGGATTTCCTCCCTCCACCCTAACTGTTGCTAAACTGTAAGTTACTGTTGTGAGAGAGAGAAAAATATCAAGGTCTCAACTTTCCTTGACATATTGTTTTGTATTTTTGTTTATTAGTAATAATGAAGGGCCCCCCCACCCCCACCCCAAGGACTGGTTAAAGCTGGGTGGTTGGCACTTGAATATGGAGACTTAGGAGTTTGCTTAGGTTAATTCAAGGCTGCGTAGACTCCTCCTGGAGGTTCTTTTTATACCTTCAGTTTATCCTGGTGGTGTCTTCCTGTTAGCACTTCTGATCAAGAATTTCTTGTATGCTCCATCTGCTGGGGTGGGTAAAGGTGCGCTGTGCGGCCTTTAAATGTATTTTGATATTTGTCATCAGAAATGAAAACAAAACTTGGAGATTTATTTTCTCTATTTAAATTTGGATGTTTTTCTTTTTGCCAAAATCTCTTGAGAGCGATAAGGCGGCAGTAGTTGAAATACTTCTCTGGCTTTTAGCAAGTGAGAATTTCCCAGATTAGTTATAGATTTGTATTTGTTTACGTCCTAAAATTTTTTTTTTTTTTTGTAAAGCCATATTTTGAGTATCAACAGAACTTGGGGCAGATAGAATGTCATGGAATGTATAATCCTTTTGGGTTGTATATTTTATTCAAACTTTCATGAGGGGTTGGATAAATAGGACAAAGACTCCAGCAGATTTGACTTGGTTTATTTTGCTCTTTTGTTCTTTTCCTTTTTTCCTGATTAGACTTCTGTTCTACTCCTGTTAAGGGGTCAGCTGAACTGCATGAAAATAAGGTGTCTGGGTGGTGGTGCACTTACTTTTTTTTTTTTTTTTTTAAGATTTTATTTATTTGACAGAGAGAGCGTGCTCGATCACAAGTAGGCAGACAGGCAGGCAGAGGGAGAAGCAGGCTCCCTGCTGAGCACAGAGCCCAATGTGGGGCTCGATCCCAGGACCCTGGGATCATGACCTGAGCCGAAGGCAGATGCTTAACCATCTGAGCCACCCAGGCGTCCCGGTGGTGCATTTACTAAGGGGTATTGTATCGCGCTTGGTAACAGACCAGGCTAATAATGAAGTGATATGGAAACCCCCACTCTGGCTGCCCCAGGGGTGGGTCTGGGCTATTCTCCAGTGAGGGCAAGATTGGAGCGCTCTTAAAGGAGAACACTTCTGGGTAAACAAGGTCCTGAAATAATTAGACCTTGGTTGGCAGAGCGTGGGACTGCCCACCAAGGAGGGATCCTACACTGTGGAAGTGAGAACATAGTGTAGGAAGAAAGTTGACATTTTTCAGCATCAGCCTGACTTTAATTTGAAAATGCTTTATTTTCTAAAGCCATAGAGTAACCCACAGACTCATCAAGACCAAAGCGTACAGTCTCTAAGAGGACTAGGTTGTAGGGAAAGAGCCCTGCAGAGGTGGGCAACTCAGAATGACTTCATCAAACTAGTCCACCTCCCGAAGCCTTGGCTTTGTAAACTGCAAAATGGGTTTAATAATACCTATGATTAGCTGTTGCTATTAAGGATTACGTGCAGTAACAAATCCAATGTGCTGGCACATTTTCTTTCTTTTTTCCTTTTTAAGTTTTTCTATTCACATTTTCAATAAGGTAGTTTTAAGTAAATGTAAATTCCCTTCCTCCAGCATCCCGGATCAAGTGAGTTGACATGTAAAGTGTTTTGAAAACTACAGATATTAATTATTGTTTGTGATCGCCTCTTTCTTTTTTTTTTTTAAGATTTTATTTATTTATTTGACAGAGAGAGAGAGACAATGAGAGAGGGAACACAAGCAGGGGAAGTGGGAGAGGGAGAAGCAGGCTTCCCGCTGAGTGGGGAGCCCGATGTGGGGCTCGATCCCAGGGCCCTGGGATCATGACCTGAGCTGAAGGCAGACACTTAACGACTGAGCCACCCAGGTGCCCCTCTTAGTTGACTTTATTTTTAATTTTTTTTTTAAAGATTTCATTTATTTATTTGACAGAGAGAGACACAGCGAGAGAGGGAACACAAGCAGGGGGAGTGGGAGAGGGAGAAGCAGGCTTCCCGGGGAGCAGGGAGCCCGATGCGGGGCTCGATCCCAGGACCCTGGGATCATGACCTGAGCCGAAGGCAGACGCTTAATGCCTGAGCCACCCAGGTGCCCCTCTTAGTTGACTTTAAAACATTTGTTTGTTCCAGCAACAGAAGAGAAATATCCTTTGATCACAAGACAGGTGCATTTTTAGTATGTGGCTTATTAATGTGGTTAATTTAAATACTTCCATATTCTTTTTTTTTTAAAGATTTTATTTATTTATTTGAGAAAGAGAGAGGGAGAGTGTGTGCTTGGGGAGGGGCAGAGGGGGAGGGAGAAAGAATATGAAGCAGACTCTATACTAAGCGCGGAGCCCCACTTGGGGCTCAATCCCACTACCGTGAGATCATGACCTGAGCCAAAACCAAGAGTCAGACACTTAACTGACTGAGCCACCCAGGCGCCCCGAAACCCATCCATATTCTTGATGGCACAGAACCTTGTATTTTTAACTGTGTTTCTGGGTTGTAAGTTACCAGATGATCTTCTGGGCCCCTGTCAGCTCCAAAATTAAATGATGTGTGCATTTACTTATTGACTTAACTCTAAAGTCGTGAGATGATGGGGGTCAGTGGGCAGGTGGTACAGAGGAAATGAAAACTTCCAAACAGTCCATTAACCTCACAGAACCTGTGTGTCTGGGCGGGGGGGGGGGGGGGGGTCGGGGGAGATGAGTGAGGCAGAGGAGATGTAATCAGGTGACTCCCAGGAGTCCACTCACACTCACTGGTTTCCTCCTGGTCTCGTTTATCAGGAGTGATGTGAACATGAGTCAGAGATGGTTTTATAAGAATTTTTATTTTGGTTGAATCATCATTTGTTGGCTATTTCCAGTTTTTAAATATCATTTGATTAGCTCAGAGATACCCGACCTTTATTGTCCTGATTCATTGAGGGAGGTAACTCGCTAATTAACAGTGAGACCCTGGGGAGGAAGAGGGTTGGCAGGCATTCCCACCTGCTGGTTATCCTGGCAAATTCCAGAGAGGGAAGCGAATGATCACGGCTCCCAGTAACAGGTATAAAACCTTGCACACAAGCCCATCCTGGGGACACTTTCACCTACTTTAACACATTCGTCTTCCTCTGGGAGGAGGCTGAGCTGATGTCATCCACTCATTTTGCACACGAAGAAACTGAGTCTGAGAGAAGCTAAAGTGAGTGGCTCAGGGTCACACATTTGGATCTGGCAAAATTCCAGATGGAGACTACCAAAGTTAGAGGAGAAGGGAAGGTCTAGAAAGATTTTCTCCTACTTTAAACTTTTCTGTGTTGGTTGGATAGTTTTGAAAGAACAATGATAATTTTTTATGTAACCATTTTTTAAAAAACTAAAAATTCTATTTATTGTATTTGTAAATATTATTCAAATTTAAGAAAATGAAAAAGGACCTAATCAACCCTTTTGCCTAATCATCTCCTTTTTACAGATCAGAAGACTAGATAAATATAATGAGGTAATTTGGTCAATGTGATAAGCTGGCTAGTGGTATAAAATATGTTTCAAAACTTAATAGACTAAATGTGATGACTTAAGGTCCATAATTCCATTAAATACATCTTTAGCTACCTGCTAACACAGACAACTCCAGGCTGTGCTACTGGGAGGAAGGCTCCTGGCCCTTGGCTCTGGGGTCTGCAAGACCCAGGGTGGGAACATGGCACCTCTTGGTACCTCGGGGCACATTGCTCTTCTTCTTTACATCTGTTTCTCCATCTGTAAATGGGAATAATAATACCCATCTGGCAAGGTTAGAATTAGACATTAGAGATAATGAATTAGGCCAAATCCATCTGAAATAGCCATTTTTATAGATTGAAATCAAATATTGGGAATTTCATACAGCATAACCTAAAATATAGAGTCTGATAGGCACTAAGTAAATAAACTATTCTAGCTGTAATAGGAGATAAAAATATAATTCTTACGGATATTATAGTTGGATCCCAAATGACTATTTCCTTTTCTCAAGGAAATGAGGAACATACCTATGGCTTTACGCTTTCTTAAATATGGTAGCTGCTCTCTGACTTTGAAAACCTTCTACTTCCTTGAGCTTCACCCCCCTTATGTCCCTTCACGTCGTGTTCCACCTTTTGATGGTGACAGTTCCTGGCTTGGTTCACTTCCTCTCATTCTGTTACTGCTTTCTTGGATATACATGGGTCCAGTTTTCTTTCATTGAAGATCCATTATTTTTAGGTCAGAAACTTTCCTATGCAATAACTGCCCGGCCTCACTGATGCCTAGAAAATGAGTATATTTTCAGGATTTTTAGCACTGACATAGTTTCTTGTTGGGTAGGTTTTGGCTAAAAGGATATCTCTACAATTTGCTTAAACTGAAGTAGTATTATTGAGTGATAAGAGCCTGGGGTGACTTGAGAGATACCTCTCTTCTGGACATCACAGTGCTATTAACTAAATGCTTGACCTTGGGCTTCAGATGATTCATTTGTCAATATACAAAATCTAAGATTGTAAGTAGAAAATTTGGTTCTTTGTGATTATCTCCCCATTATATATTTATAGACAATACAGACCGTGAACAAATGGTAGGGAAACAGCAAAGGGTGAATTATCATTAGTTCATATTTTTAATTCATTTTATTAGATTTTCCTAGTTTTTCTTATCAAAAATTGTCTCTGAACTGATATAACACCCAGAGAAATACATTGCTCAAGCCTGTTGGTAAAATGTAGAAACTTAACCACGTTTCATTCAAAGCAAACTGTTGACATGAGCAGATGGGATGGGGGTGGTGGAGAAAGAAATGTGAGACAAAATGAGAAAATCCCAAATCTTCATCACTTTCCACAGGATTCAACTCAATTTTCTACTCCCTAAAGTGACAGGCTAATCCTTTCCATTTGGTCTTTTGAATGATTAAGAAAAAGGAAGCCGACATTTATATACAACTTAACTCACTCAACAGCATCTTAGGCCTGGCGGTAACATACATCTCTCTGCATACATTTCCAAGATTTATCTTGTTTCATTAAAACTGCAGATGTGTGTCATCTGTTTTACTTGTCCACATAGTTTTAGTCATCTTAGGAGACTTGCAGCCTAGATAAACACAGGAAGTAGAAGAAATGAGAAAAGAGGAAGAATAAATGTCACTACCTCCCTGCCCTGCAGCAGGGACTGTCAGTAAGAGGTAATGCGGAAGGGTAGACAACCTTTTAAGAAACCAGACCTAAGTAAGGTTAAAACATCCTTTAAAAAGTTGTCTAATTTAGTTAGATTTCCCAGGTGACCTTGGGAGGCTAGAGGCAGAGGGGGTTGCTGTTGTCCGAGGCCCGAACCGGGGATGGCACTGGGGACAAGGAAGAGACATGTTTCTTCTTCCCTGACCATTCACGTGACCTCTCCTTGGCTCCTTTCCCATCCTTCCACCTTTTGTCTTTCTCTCCTCTGTGAGGGCAGGATTCCACGGCAGCCTTTCAAGATCTGAGACTTACCTTGTGCTCTGGGAATTTACCAAGTGAATTCTTGCTTCTGGAAAAACAGTAACTCATCAGCCAGGAGAGAAGCGGGGTGGGGTGTCCAGCTGTGGACCAGGCTGCTGGTGGGGTGGAAGCAGGGCTCATCGCAACACCGCACTTCCTACAGTGTGTGGAGGATGCAGGGGTGCAGAGCGCAGGCAGGGAGGGCAAACGTAACCTCTCCAAACACCCTGCAGCCATGCTGTCCACCATGCCTCCAGATGGTGGGCTCCCTCTGGAGCAGCTCCGTGGCTTGCCTGTCAGATGGCCAAGAGGAACATGATTGCCCCTGGTCTATCAGCAGCCTCAAAACACTGCCCCTGCTGAGCTTGTATCTTTCTAGCATCATGCAGATGATAGAATTTGTCCATGATGTCATTTATGGAAAAGGAGGGAAAAAGACCGAAGGGAGACTTAGAGAAATTACTTGTCTTGCATCCTCCAGGGTCTGAGAATGGCCCTGAGGGTTTGAAGGAAAGGATGGGGATGAAGATGGAGAAGACATTGGTTTGAGAGAGATTTGGAGTGAGGACACAGTCATCCTTGCATGCAGGAGTGAAGTCTTATTTGGGGGAGCAGGGTTTGTAGAAGGTAAACCCTCTAGAGGTCTGTGAACCACCAGAGGCATCATCTATCCATGGGATTCTTGCCCTTCCGATGCAACCAGTCTAGTGTGCCCAGATAACCCACTTCGGGAGCAGCCGGCTCTTAGACTCTAATTAATTGACTCCTCTCCCTGTACCCGGCTCTCCCCTCTCAGGCCACTCAATTCACTTCCCCTGTCTCCTGAGTTCTGCCCCAGGTCCACCTTGATCTGACACCCCAAATTGACCCTTCTTCTCTGGCTCACCTAGCTGGCTTTCCCCTCGCCTTCCTTGCTTGACTTTGCATATCGGCCTCATTTTCAGTCTCTAAAGAGAACATTTTATTAGCAAACGGAAATCTGAGGCAATGAGAGCCACCTTTACTCAGGCCTAGGAATTCACACAACAAACCCAAACTGTTAGCGATCACCTTAGGAAAGGTTTCTACATTGTGCTTGCCAGGGACAAGAAAAGAAAGTTCGAGTTGATTCTGATTACTCTTGTAAGAACCTCATCATCAATTCTAAAGCACAGAGTGAGTCTCTACTGCAGAGCCCCGAGGCCTCTCTCTGCAAGCCCATCTGAATGATAGATTCTGTGCTCTGAGCATGAGTGCGTCATTGTCATCGTAGGTCCTGTGTTTTTCAGTTAACACAAAGCTTCTGGGGGAGAAAGCTTGACTAAAAAGACGACAGGTGATTCTCCCGTGGGAGTTTCTGGAACCCTTCAGAACTGGGACACCTCAAGGGAGCCTCCTGACCTGGTGGAGATTTGCCACGGCTGACACAGCTTTTATAGGATGTTTTACAAGGACCCATGTTGTATGTGACCCTGTACAGACTCGAGCCACGGTTAGCCTGGCTTGTTGTTTTAGCTCAGTTAAAAGCCTTTTGTTACAAGAACAACAAGAAAGTTCAGATGAGTCAAAAACTCGTTGTATTTTCAATGCGAGCTCCAAGGATAGAACTCGATGGCGAATCATGTAAATTTTGCACTGTTTCCCCAGGGATTACGGGTTGCACATCTAAATGTCATCATGTCTGTAACCTGTGCAGATAAAAGTAGATTTGCTTTTGAAACTGCAGTGTCTATATTATGGGAAACTCCCCCCAGGAGTCTTTTCTCCATGCAGGTTATGAGAAATCTTTTTAGGGGTACTATATTTCTTAAATATAACTATAGCAAATATATTGTGAAGATGTGTTAGTTTGTTTTCTTGAGGCTGAATTGAATGTTGTTTCAATTCAGAATAAAGATTTTAACTGTTCTGTTGTCCCATCAGGATATTTATATAGCTTAATGAAGTTCTCTACAAAATCCATATTTATTGCAAGGGGAAAATAGTAACTTTACAGTGGAGGAACCTGGCAGACACCACCCTAATCAAACATTCAAAGTTAACGTCGTCAGTAATTGGACAAATTGACATTGAGCGCCGTTTAACAAGATCAACAAGAGAAAAACCCAGCCTCACTTCTGTGATATCCCTCCAAAAATGCACAACTTGGATCTAACCATAAGGAAATACCGGATAACCCCAAATTGAAAAACAGTCAACAAAATAATCTTTAAAAGTGTCAAGGTCATGAAAGACTAAGAAAGTGCCCCCAATTAATGGGGTGCCTGGGTAGCTCAGTTGGTTAAGCTACCCGCCCTTGATTTCATCTCAGGTGGTGATCTTAGGGTGGTGAGATGGAGCCCTGTGTCGGGCTCCATGCCCAGCGCGGTGTCTGCTTCTCCCTCCCCCTCCTCCATGCACGCACTCTCCCTCTCTCGAATAAATAAATAAATAATAAAAAAAGAAAGTGCCCCAAATTGAAAAAGATTAAAGAGACATGAGAACTAAATGCTACATGGAACCCCAGACTGAACCATTTTGTTGGTAAGAACATCACTGAGACAACTGTTGACATTTGAATGGGGTCTGTAGTTTTAGATGGTAGGATTTTATTGATGTTATTTGTGTGATTTTGAGGCTCTACTGTGGTTAGGTAGAAGAATATCCTTATTTTTAGGAAATGTATACTGAAGTATTAGGAATCATAGGGCATTATATCTGCAACTGACTCCAATGATTTAGAAAAAAATTATACACACACACACATACACACACACACACCATGTAGTATTCTAATTTTTAAGAGTGGAAACAGGTAAAACACAGTATCGTAAGAGATGAATTAAAAGCACTGGAACATTTTTTAATGCTCTTTAATTCAGGGACAATTATTTAGGCTGTCAGTTTGACGATCCTGAAAAAATTCTAGCTAAAGCTTGGAGTGCAAGCTTTTTCACACAGCAATATTATAGTCTGCCCCTGCTCTTCTCAGGTTTGAAGGAAAAATAGTTTCTAATATGTTGTAAAATTTACCAGTGTGATATTACTGCTGTAAACAGGATTTAATCTGTTTTAGAGCTTAGAAACCTTATCTTCAAATTCCTCTGACACGAAGTATTAAGTTAGTGCAATACAAGTTTTGAAAGACTAAATCAGATGTTTATGTGATTCATAAAAATATGTAGCTTTCCTATAATATTTCATTTTTTTCCTGATTATGAAATAGTACATATTGACTATAAAAACCATAGATACACAAGAAGCAGCAAAATAATACAAAGAAAATAAAGTTCAAATAGAATCTCACCATTCAGTGGGATTCCTGGGTGGCTCAGTTGGTTGAGCGTTGGACTGACTCTTGATTTTGGCTCAGCTCATGATCTCAGGGTCTTGAGATTGAGCGCTGCATCAGTCTCCACGCTCAGCTGGGAGTCTGCTTGAGATTCTCTCTCTCCCTCTCCCTCTTGCCCTCCCTGCTGCGCTCTCCCTCTCTCTGTCTCTCTCCCTCTCTAAAATGAGTAAATAAATCTTTTTTAAAAAGAGATATATATCTTAAAAAAAAAAAGAAGAATCTCACTGCTCACAGACAACATACCACTGGTAACATTCAGGCTTTTTTCTTTCTAATACACTGTTTTAAACTGCCCCATTCTTGAGACATCATGCTGAATATATAGTTTTGCATCCTAATGTTTTTACTCATTTTATTTTATTTATTTCTTTTTAAAGATTTTATTTATTTGAGAGCGAGAGAAAGAACAGGAGTGGGGGGAGGGGCAGAGGGAGAAGCAGACTCCCCGCTGAGCAGGGAGCCCAATATGGGGCTCAATCCCAGGACCCTGGGATCATGACCTGAGCTGAAGGCAGACGCTTAACTGACTGAGCCACCCAGGCACCCCTGTTTTTACTCATTTTAGGAAAACATTTTCCCAGGTCACAAAATGTGTCAGTATTTTTTAGCTTTCCTTTTAACATACTTTTAAACTTACAAAAGAATTGCAAGAATAGTACAAAGAATTTTTGTGTTCCCTTCACCAATTGTTAGCATTTTCCATAGTGGCTTTCCCTCTCTCTTCATATTCATATATGTGTGTGTGTGTGTGTGTGTACTTATAAATATATGTATATTATATATAATTTTTATTTTTTTTTATTTTTTTATTTTTTAAAGATTTTATTTATTTATTTGACAGAGACAGCGATAGCGAGAGCAGGAACACAAGCAGCGGGAGTGGGAGAGGGAGAAGCAGGCTTCCTGCCGAGCAGGGAGCCCGATGTGGGACTCGATGCCAGGACCCTGGGATCATGACCTGAGCCGAAGGCAGACGCTTAACGACTGAGCCACCCAGGCGCCCATATAATTTTTAATACAATATTTTCTGAACCATTTAAAAACAAGTTGCAGTCATCATGCTCCTTCAGATTATTTTGTATAGTCATGATGAAGTTGTTTTTTTTTTTTTTAAGATTTTATTTATTTATTTGACAGAGAGAGACACAGCGAGAGAGGGAACACAAGCAGGGGGAGCGGGAGAGGGAGAAGCAGGCTCTCTGCGGAGCAGGGAGCCCGATGTGGGACTCGACCCCAGGATCCTGGGACCATGACCTGAGCTGAAGGCAGACGCTTAACGACTGAGCCACCCAGGCACCCATGATGAAGTTTTTGAGTTCAGGAGATTTGACATATGCTACTAATGTTTACTATAAACTACATTTTCAAAGTTTTCCAAGTTTCTTCAAAATGCCCTTTTATAGCAATTTTTTTTGACCCCCAAACTAGGTTCCAATCCAGGATCATTTATTTTTTTATTTTTATTATTTATTTATTTATTTATTTCACAAAGAGAGACAGCGAGAGAGGGAACTCAAGCAGGGGGAGTGGGGGAGGGAGAAGCAGGCTTCCCGCCTAGCAGGGAGCCCGATGCGGGGCTCAATCCCAGGACCCTGGGATCATGACCTGAGCCGAAGGCAGACGCTTAACGACTGAGCGACCCAGGCACCCCCCCCAATCCAGGATCATTTAGATACCATGTTTCCACAGCCTTCTTTAATGTGGAAAAGATCCTTAGCCCTTTCCTTGACGTTGACATTTGTGAGGAGTCCAGGCAATGACCCTCTGTGTAGATTAGTCTGTTTCCTACACATGACTATTAATAGTTGCAAAAGATTCCACTGAAATGTACTTAGATAATGGTTTATGTTGGACGGGTTGGTGGCTTCCAGATGTTTGCCTTTATAAATGGTAATACTGCAACAAACATCCTTACACTTATATTTTTGTAAGCATTCCTGATTATTTCGATCTAATAGAATCCTGGAAATGAAAATAATGGGTAAATTGGCATGGGTATGAAGACTCCTGAGACAGACTTCCAAATTGCTTTGTAGAAGGGTATAAAACTGGCAACAGTAAGATCTCATAAGTTGCCAAATTAAGCTCCATGTTTGAAATCCAGGAATATAAAATAAAGAGCTACGGGATATATTCTATGTTGTTACTAGTTTTAAGTTTCCCCTAATAGTCTTGTTAGATGTGCTTTGCTAAGCAGAAATGCAGGGTCTCAACTTACGCAAACATAGTAGTTACAAGTGTACGGGAGATGAGGTGGCCCCTCTGAGTCAATGCAGACAAGGCAAATTTTGTAGGCAATTACCTACTAATTTGAAATTGACCCCGGCACCCGTCAAGGTAAGATTACTGACCGTATCATTGCTTGGGGGCTTTCTTTCAATGCTCGAATAGATCAAGCTTAATGTTTATTTTATGGGCAATGCTTAACCTCTAGCACATGAGTAAAGCTCACACACAGAGCTTGTGCCAGGCTCAGGCGGGGCTTATCTCAGGAACAATTCCAGTAGGCCCTTGTTCAATGAAGTGGATAGATTTGGTAGATACCACTCAGTGGATCAGAGAATCAGTTAATAGCGTAAGCTCTGGAGTCTCAGCTTCACCACTCATTTGCTGTATGACGATGGGCACATCCCTTAACCTTTCTGAGCCTTGATTCCTTTATCTGTAAAAGGAGAATCATAATGGTACCCATTAAATAGGGCGGTTGTTAAGGACTGGATGAGATAGTACAGAGAACGCACTTAGCATGACGCTCGGCACATTCTGAGCACGAATTTGGCGTTAGCTTTCATAATGATCGTTAACAGTCCACTCGCTTTGAGGCTGTGCTTTGCAGTGGCCCAAATCACTCTCACATCTTGGGAGGTAGGCAAGCCAGGGGTCAGTGCCTCCATCGGACAGATGAGAAAGCCCACACTCAGAGGTGCTGTGAGTTGCACAGTCTATGCATCCGGTACATGGTGAGGCGGGACGTTCATCTCCGTTCTCTGCCTCACAGGTCAGAGCTATTTCCCTGTGGTCTGCTGCCTGTTTCATAACTCTGTACCTGGAAATCCAAAGCTATTCGGGCAAATGTTGGGTAAACTCCAGGGTTCTCCTACGGACATGTCTTGATATAGGCCAGGCATCAGCAAATGTTTCTTATAAAGAGCAAACAGTTAATATTTTAGGCTCTGCAGGCATATGACATCCATTGCAATTACTTGACTCTGCTGTTGGAACGTGAAAATAGCCTTAGACAATATGTTAAGCCCACAGACGTGGCTGTGTTCCAGTAGGACCTTATGCATGAGAACCAGTGGCCATCAGACTTGGCTCATGTCTGGGCTATCTTTATCAACTGGTGATCTGGCCAATCAGTGCATTTCTGGGAGGGGGCATGTGCATTTCATTGCACTGGCCACACAGGGACCTTCTTTTGAGTTTTCAGACATAGTGAAGAATCCTCTAGTAGCTTAGGCCTGGCACATAGTAGGTCTGTGGTCACTGCTTGCTGGATACGTGAGAGCTTCTATCAATCTGCATTTTCCTCCAAGATATATATTCCTATATTTTACAAAAAGGATCATGGTTTATTTAGCACCTATGAATTTTTTATTTTGTTTTTGTTTCACGTCATCCTGAAACGATGTTTAAAGGAGATTGGGAAAAGAGCTTTTATCCCCAAATGTAGATCAAAAAAATATTTTCAGATATTTTTAGTGTTTATCATACATTAGTTTGTTTTTTTTTTTTTTTTTTTCTCTCGCACTGAAGGTAATTTTTAATGCAAACTCTCTTTGGGGATATAAACAGCTTTTGTTTTAATTAGAAGGCCATCTCCCTTGCACTTATACTACTGTTGACTCAAATTATTAAAAAAAATAATGGCTGAGGACACATTTTTTTCTTTCAAAAGTAAACAACTACCCTTTGTAATCTAGAAAAGAACCAGCCTGTGGATACGCATGGGGTGTTTGCTCCCCAAGAATGTTTCTCATGGTAAGGGAAATGGTGGTGGTGGCCTCCTGACCCTCGGTCTAAAATACATGTATTATGTACATGACTAGCTGTGCTTTGTCCATGAGGGTGTCCGATGATAGCAAAACCCATATGACAAATAATTTTAGGAAACTTGTGTAGTTAATTTGAAATATTGCCCTGGGTAGTTCAACCTTGGCTGAATAAAGATGTTTTCTTTCAAAATCAGTACTTTGTTGCCCTCAATGGTTGTTCTATATTAGCCTGCCAAGAATTATTATTCCCCATTTATAGAACTTGATGAAGTGCCTCAGAATCTCCTAGCAACGGTCAACATTTCGTCTGAAAGGAAGCAAGTATACTTTTCTGGTGTATACTGAGGGGTGAGGTCACGTAGCTCATTTTCATCTTCAAGCTGAGCTGTTAGGTGAATCATTGGTCTCCCTGGGCTTTTCTTTTTTCTTTTTTTTTTAAATTAAGATTTTATTTATTTATTTGACACAGAGAGAGAGAGAAAGAGAGACAGCGAGAGAGGGAACACAAGCAGGGGGAGTGGGAGAGGGAGAAGCAGGCTTCCCGCCAAGCAGGGAGCCCGATGCGGGGCTCGATCCCAGGACCCTGGGATCATGACCTGAGCCGAAGGCAGACGCTTAATGACTGAGCCACCCAGGTGCCCCTCCCTGGGCTTTTCTACAAGGAATTGTATGGAAAAGACTTGGGGAAGAAATCACTGTGATTCAGCCAATGAACAGAGCAGCTCAGTCATGTCTAGAGGATGCACAGCACTGTCATGCATCTCTCTCTGTACTTGTTGCTTACTAGGAGAGGGTATAGACCTTGAAGTGTGGGGTTCCTTTTCTCAAAAAGGATCTTTATTCTCTGTCTCTGCATCCAGTTTTGTGAACATGCATTTGACAGCTACTATGCGCAAGGTGCTGTGCTAGGTATCCCTGGCGATGCAAACGTGTAACCCATTACTGTTAATGTTCTGGTAACTTGAACGCTGTGTCCTAGAAGGGAAACCAATGGTAGTCACAGACATAGATAGATAAGGTCTCCAGTGTCTCAGTTTTTCCAGGAGGAAGAAAACTGGGGAGAAAAAAACCATACGTTCCTTCAATTTCCAGCTCTGTGTTTTATGCCATTAGGAAGATTCAAAAGAAGTTGCCAGTAAGTTTGGTAATTTTAGATAATCAAAACCATAGAGGAGTGATGGCAGACAGGCTGAGAGGTGGGAAGCACAGTGTAGAAAGTCTGCATGGCACAAACAGGGGTTATGATTAGATATGGGGGCCTGTCCCTAGAGTGTTGTCATCCCCAGTGATTTTTTTTTTTATTCCTCTGCCTATAAAAGCAGCGCCCACTGGTAATTTAGAATGAACTGGATAAGCCAAATATTTAAAGTGTTTTGAGCATCTCAGGAAACCAACGGACAGAAATTCAAGAATCTGTGGTTTGGGTGAAAATACTTTGGGGTGCCTGGGTGGCTCAGTTGGTTAAACGTCTGCCTTCAGCTCAGGTCATGATCCCAGGGTCCTGGGATCGAGCCCCGCGTCGGGCCCCCTGCTCAGTGGGGAGTCTTCTTCTCCCTCTCTTTCTGCCTGCTGCTCTTGCCTGCTTGAGCTCTCTATCTCTCTGTCAAAGAAATAAATAAAATCTTTAAGAAACTATTTTGTATCTTTCCAGAGATTGAATGAAGAATGTATATTTAAAGTAAATGCAGTATATGGAAAGAAGAACTGCTTGAACCTGGTAATATATGGTTATTGCTCTGGGACTCTTACAGGAAGAAGATGCACATTTTAATAAATAAGAGAAGGCAATTCTTCTGATACTCTATTTGCTTAGTTTTCTAAAGCCTTCTAGAAAAAAGTATATTTTGGAAAATCAATCAAGTTAGCTCAAGTTGAATGTTTTCCTCTTGATGCAAAGCGATGAACTCAAAGATCGTTTTCTCAGGGAGAGAAAAAAAATCACGACTCACGCCATAGTATTTCATTGAGAATTATTGTTGGTTGTGTTTTGGAATTCACATTGTTAAAAAGAGAAATTTTGGAAAGGCAGGGGTGGGACGGGAATCGTGGTTTGCATGTTGCCTATAATCATGTATTTCTTTTTTTAAGAGCCTGTTTTTCTTGGCGGATTGTGGTCTTAAAATAGAGCACAGCACATTTATTCTCGGGCTTGGCAAGGACCAGCATTTTATTTACCGCTTGGGCTAATGTTTTGTGGACATGAACCTTTTCACAGACAATCCTGAGATTGAAACAGCTCGTAAAAAGAGGTCAACTAGTCCAGGCTCCAGCTCCCTTTTCCCAAGTGGTCTTTCTGCCAGCAACCAGGTCCTCATTGTCCAGTGGCAGGCCAGTCTATATTTGGGCAATGTCCAAGTGACAGAATATTCTCCCTTCTCCCGAACTAGAATCTTTCACACTGACTTCCCTTCTTGAGCTTTGTTCTTGTTGGGGGTTTCACAGAATCTGTGCAATTCCTCTTTCCTGTGAGAACCCTTCAGATAGCAGAGGTTCGAAGGACTATCTTCATGCTCACACCTTACCCCCCAACTCACCCCCGCTTCTTCACCAGGTTGTAATTCCTCCATCTGTATTTCTGTTGATAATTAAAGCCCTTCACCACTAACCTAAACCTTCTTAATCTGTGGAATCAAGAAAGGAACCTGTGTCTAGATCAGAATATCACTTCTCTGGCTCTTAGTTTTAATCTTTTGTTACTATAGCCCAGGGTAGCATCATACCATGGGAGGGTCAGGCTCTCAAGGGTGAAAACTAGTATAGTTACAAACACCCTTGAAATCACATACAAAGTAAAGGAAATGCAAACAACATGCGGTTCTGTGTCTCCAGCCCTTTACAAAATTTCTTATATACCCGCAAGTTTAGAGTGACTGATCTGGCCAATAGGATTAAAGAAAAAAATCTTATCTGCAAAAGACTTCCACATAAAGGTAGTGATTGAAGACACACGCCTTCTTTTGCTCCCTACCAAACAAAACCTCATTAAAGTGATATAAAGGAGGTTTGTTTTTGTTTCATTGTGGTAAAATGTACGTAATATAAAATTTACCTTTTTTTTTTTTAAGATTTTATTTTTTTGACAGAGAGAGACACAGCGAGAGAGGGAACACAAGCAGGGGGAGTGGGAGAGGGAGAAGCAGGCTTCCTGCCAAGCAGGGAGCCCCATGCGGGGCTTGATCCCAGGACCCTGGGATCATGACCCGAGCCGAAGGCAGATGCTTAACGACTGAGCCACCCAGGCGCCCCAAAAAATACCATTTTAAAGCATACAGTTTGGTAGTGTTAAGTACCTTCTCCTTGTATGAACATCATCACCATCCTACTCCAAAGCTTTTTTATCGTCGTCCCAAACCAAAACTCTGTACCCAGTGCACACCAACTCCTCATTCCTCCCTCCCTCCGGCCCCCAGTAAGCACCCTTCTACTTTCTGTCTTTATGGATTTAACTACTCCAGGTATCTCATGTAAGTGGAATCTTAACAGTATTTGCCCTTTTGTCCCTGGCTTATTTCACTTAAAGGAGCTTTTTTTTTTAAGATTTTTATTATTTATTAGAGAGAGAGAACAGGCACTTGCAGGAGCAGGAGGAGGGGCAAAGGGAGAGAGAGAAGCAGGCTCCCCGCTGAGCTGGGAGCCCCACGTGGGGCTCAATCCCTGGACCCCAGGATCATGACCTGAGCCAAAGGCAGACGCTAAACTGACTGAGCCGCCCAGGCGCCCCTTAAAGGAGCTTTTTTAAAGGCACAAATCTACAAGTACCAGGATAGCAGGAGAGGAGAGAATAGGAACAATTTTTGGCACTGCGTTGAAGGGGAGAGCTATGGTTAGAATAAGGAGGACTGGCCTGTTTTCAGAATGTCAAAACATTCCTGAGTCTTTTATTGTCTTTTAAATGAGTCAGTTGGCTCTCAGCCTTCCCCAGTGACAGCTTAGGGTCCTGTTTTTTTCAGGTCTGCAAAATGATTTGGGTTTTTTTCCCCCTACTTATGTGTCTGCTTTCCATCTCCCAAAGTTTTATTAAAATTTTTTATTGGTGGCAAAGAGAAGATCCTATAAGTTTCCGGGGCGGGGGGGGCGGAGAATAGATCACATGCAAAGATCGGGAGTCAGAATGAATTTTGACTTGTCCACAGTAACACTGACAGCCAGAAGGCAGTGGGGCCATGCCTTGGATAGTCTGGAGGAAAATGATGTTAAAGCTAGAACTTTATATCCAGCCAAACTCTTAGTCGAACGAAAGGGTAGACTAATGATGTCAGACATACAAGTTTTCTGGAAGCAACTAGAAGAGGTAGCCCACTGAAATAAGTAAACCAGGAAAGAAGTGGAGGGAAGTGAGGTGAGGGAATGGGATTAAGGGATCCTTGTGTTCTGTAAAATCCACAGGACTATTAGGCAATTTAAATTATATGCCTATATATCTTTAATAGAAAGAGTAATTAAAATTGAAGAGAATGTGGGGAAAAGAGAGAGAAAGGTACTGAAGGATATGCTCCAGCAAAATGAGGGAGTAAATAACAAAAGCAGAAGGCATGCAGAAAGCCGGGGATCCCAGTTCAGAGAGTGCCCACTGGAGTCTAGTGATCACCCAGGCAAGACTGGAACAGGACGAAGGGACACAATGGAGCTAATCAACTTTCTGGTGAACTCAACTCTTCAGAAAATGTCTTTGGGAGGTTTTGCAGACCTTCTGAATTTATGGGAAGAGTTAGTGATTTGTACATAAAATACCAAGAATTAGAGAAAATGAGGTAATTACTAACTCCAGAGAAAAGGAATAAAATTAGACAAGAAAATATAATGTACTTCTGAGGTCAGCAGTGTATGAAATTTACATGATTGTAGTAATGTAAATAGTGAAGAGTAATTAACCACCATTTGTGAAGTAAGTAACAAGTGCTGGGAGGACAAGCAGAGGGGAAGTCAGTGGGGATTGTCTAAAACTGATAGAGTAACATAACATAAACATCTTCTCTAGAAAATTTTGGCAAATACCATAAGAAATAATTAAAAAGATTTGAAAGTGGTTTAAACTAAGAAACAGAAAGGAGTGGGACAACTATTTGACAGTTGAACCCTTCCATGACCATTTGATTTTTAAAAAACTATTTGCATGCTATGTATATTTTAACCCTAATGAAGATATAAAATAATTCAAATAGGAAAACAATCTGTATGCAGCTGTGTGGACAATATAAAGGCTCTTGAATCTTGTTAAGAGATGAGTTTGCTGTGATTATTGAAGGAGATCATGTTTGTGAGAGCACCTTGCACACAGTAGGTGATAAATCAGTATTTGCTGGATTTGAATCTAAAACAAGCATGTTTGACCAGACTAAGAAACAGTTACTTGAAAAGCTGTAAGAATAATTTGGCCATCTTTCCTGACCTTCCAAGATGGCATTTCTTGCCGTGGCTGATTATCACTGCTGCACGGTGTGCATTGGGCTCAGGACCCCACAGGTGAGTGTGCTCGCACATGTGCACACGTGTGTGCAGATACATGTGTGCACATGCATTAGGCTGTAAAGTCAGTCCAAATGACGTGACTGTGTCATATCATTGACAGCCATATCACTTCTGGCCCCATTGACGCCGTCGGGCAGTATGTTCCGTCCCTGACCTACATCATGTATCTGTCTCAAGTGTTAAGCCCTTTCCAGTTTCTTCACTACCAATACATTCTCTAGGATCACGAAAATCATTAAAAAGCAGATAGTTATGTCATCCTTCTTCAAAGCCCCTCGCCTACTGCCTTGAGAGTAACACCCCAAATTTGGGGTATTTAGCGTCTATATAAGCTACGATTTCACCCTTCACCCATTTCTCTAGCCTTATTTCTTGCCCCTCCAGGCCTCACTCTTTACAGGCGAGTAAAACCAAAGAAGTTACAGTTCTCTGTAAACAGTTTGCCATCTCCTGCCCATGTCTTTGCTCTTGCTATTCTTCCTGCCTCGAATAGCCATTCCCCAGCTCCTTGTCAGTCCTAACCCCCAACTCCTACTATCATGAAAGTTCTAACTATTCTGTTCCTCTTCAAGATCCAACTAGCCTTCCCAGAGTACCCCAGGCTGAGCGTGGTGTCTCCTTTTGTGCTCTCATAGCACAGATACAAGCCCCCTTCACCGGGTCCCAGAGCTAATGCATCATCATAATATTATTGATGTAGCTATCTCTTCCAGAAGGAGGTGAATACCCAATGGGTCGGGGGTCCCATCTGTTTTGATCAGTGCCCTCTGCCCTGCATGTGACACAGTTGACTCCCACTAGGGCTGACACTAATCGTGGGGGTCTTCAGGGTTGCAGCCACTTGTTTAGAGATGACTCTTCCCTTCTGTGAGAGGAGCTTCATGTCAGTTCCTCGAGGATCCCAAGGCCATGGCCTCCAAGTGTCCAACCTTATGATCCTGGTTCGGAGGCTCCTTCACCTCCTTACCATCTGAATGCAGAACTAGATGCTGTGGATGATCTGTGGGACATGGTTCTATGGGTCAGAGTTCCAATGAAAACAGTTCACAATTCACTCGCCAAGAAACATGGATTTCCCTCTTTTTCCATTCTGCCAGGGAAGCACCTTGGCCAGGTGAATGGATTCATTCATTGATTAACTCAACAAATATGTACAGTGTATATTCTGTGCCAGGCACTGTTCTGGGGACTTGGGAGGCAGCAGTGAATAAGATGAGTTTTCTATCCTTGAAGACATTCCATTCTAGAACAGAGAAGCAAACAATCCAAAGCAAACAGAGGCAAAATCATTCCAGGTACTGAGAAGGGGAGACAAGGGAGTATGGGGTAAGGAGGCTACTTAGGCATGGGGACCAGGGGACGGCCTCTCTGTGGAGGCAGGATTTGTGCTGAATGACGAAAAGAAGCTGCTTAAATAAAGAGTTCAGCGGCACTGTCCAATGTGGTGGCCACTGACCACACGTAGCTACTTAAATTAATTAAATACAATTTAAAAATTAGTTCTTCAGTCACACTAGCCACATTTCAAGTAGTCAATAGCCAACAATTGGCTGGTGGCTACCATATTGGACTGCGCAAATAGAGAACATTTTCATCATCACAGGAGTGTTCTATTGGACGGAGCTGAGCTAAAGAAAGAGCATTCGGGGGAGAGGGACCGGCAAGTGCAAAGGCCTTGAGGCATGATGGGACTCGTGTGGGAGGGACCGGAAGACAGTCATGGGTAGAGTGTATCAAGCAGAGGGGAGGGAAGGCATTGGTGAGACTGATGTAAGAAGCAGGGGAGAAAGGGAAATTGGATTACTTACAGAAGAGTACATGGATGTTTTTTTCAAAGAACTGCCTCCTTCCCTTTTACTTGTTGAAACTGGGCATGAAGTCAAGATTAGATGGGTCTGAGAGAACTTTTAAAAGGAGAATGAAAATGATCTCTAGAGATAATATTAAGTATGTAAAAATCACGGAGAAAAGACCTCTATTGAAGAATAAGGCATGTCCTGACTCGGAGAGAAATCCTGGTTGACTCCAGTGGCCAGGGGTTGAGGTCACTTGCTGCCTCTCAGCCTTAGAAGGAGGGTGCCAGCCAAGAACATAATTTCCCCGGTCTTTTCCCCAGATCTCTTAAAAACAGAATAATGTCTTTTAAAATCCTTCTTAATATGGTTCTTAGTAAAAGTAGGATTTTGACTCTTGTGTCTTAAGAGGCTAGAATTATATTCTTGTTTTATAAACAGGAGCATCTGTGCCTTGACTTCATTTTGTCTCCCTTTTCAGGAGAAGCTCGTCCCTTTTTGCTCCTGCCTCTTTGCTAAACAGGTTTTCTTCCTCTCTTTGTAAAGGTGCCTTTGTTTAAACCAATAGAGTTACTTGCCTTTACTGTAAACACAGTGTCCAGTAACTCTCCTTATTGTGGAGAACCAAAGCTTCACAGGAGGAAAAAAGTCTTCAAGGTCACCTTCTGATGTTATAAAATAAATCTTCGTGACTTAAAAAAAAAAAAAAAAATGAACCACACACTGCCTCCTCTGGGCTTATGAGCCCATTACAATTGAGCCCAACTGACAGCTAGAGTTTGTTGAATCATAATTGATCTGATAAAATGTAATCTGATAATTAGGAGCTGTGTAAGAATAAATACACTCGACTCCTGTTTCATTTGCCCTTGAAGGCTCTAACGTGGTTCCAAACTGTATCTTTGAATCAGAGAAGTTGGGGCGGTTCACGTTGCAGTCCGTGTGCTTCCTGGGGCAGTGTCCGCCAGGTACGTGCGCACATGGGTTGCCCGCCCAGTCCCACTTCACCTGAAAGGCTGTGACCTGGCAGAAGGCTGTGTCCTTGCATCGGATTTTCAGCCGAGGAAAGGGAAACCTGGTTGCAGCTTTAGGAACAGCTGGTTCTCGAGATCAAGTTGTAACTGAGGGCCGGTTAGGTCATGATTGCCACCTGGATGCTGTTCTCGCTCTTCACGGTAGGTCTCCTAGGTTACTTACTTTTATCGTGGAGTTCTGCTGCGTGCCGGCGGCGGGGGGCGGGGGGGACGACGGACTTGCACTTTTAGGGTCTCAAACTCAGGAGGGCACATTTCCCATTATTCTTCAGGGGAATTACCTTTTTGAACTCAAGGCATGGGAGTCACCCAGAAAGAAAAAGCACGTCCCTGACATTTCAGGGCCTGGAAGTTCTAAGTAGCTAATGGTGTGCTTCCATGGCCAAGTTTCCTTTAAGAAAGCTAAAGCAGAATAGCGCTAAGGCTGTTAGAAATGCTATGCTTCAATTAAAAAAAAAAAAAATTTTTAAAAAAAGGGCGCCTGGGTGGCTCAGTTGGTTAAGCGACTGCCTTCGGCTCAGGTCATGATCCCAGGGTCCTGGGATCGAGTCCCACATCGGGCTCCCGGCTCAGCGGGGAGCTTGCTTCTCCCTCTGACCCTATCCCCTCTCATGCTGTTTCTTTCTCTCTCTCTCTCTCAAATAAATAAAAAATAAAAATAAAAAAAAAAAGATTTTATTTAAAAAAAATGCTATGCTTCAAGTTCCAATTTTGTTGTGAATTATTTCTCTTTCCCTAGTAATTACTGTAATATCGTAGGACCTTCAATTTATATAGCGGTTTTCTTCTCAGGGAGGCAAAGCTCAAGTGGAAATGTTCTCTGGGATTTTTACCTGATGATTTAATGCTACAATTATTTCTAAACCAGTTAGTAATGATATTAGACGCATTGCTAGGAAACCAGGCATACAGCGCTCATAAGATGTGGAATACGTGAAAGGTAACCATGCTATGCTTTAAAATCTGGTCAAATTATTTGCCACTGACCTTGAGCATGTTGGCAAGGTTGGTAGGCCTGGGGGTAAAGCTAAAGACTATCCTTCTTAGTGTTTGAAACTATTATGTGAACTCCCTTTCAGACCCACTTCTGGCCAGGCATTCTGTACCCCACAGGGGCTTGGGGGCAGTTTTTATATTTCTGCGCTTCCTTAGCCCAAGGCAAAGAGGATAGGGATATATGTGCAATCCTGCCTACATCAATATAGTGATGGTAAAGTAGAGAAAGGAAGCATGGAGCTGCACACTTGAACGTCTTCAAGTTCACGATGATCAGGTATTGCCCAAGGTCAATAAGGCTGAAAAATCATCCTCATAACCCAAGAGAGATGACTTCATTTTCAGAACTCTTTCAAATTTGCATGTGCTGATTGAGATATATATGTATATTTTAATCATTGTTTAAGGTTTATTCACTTTTTATATGCACACAGTAAACCCCTTTTTGCTTACAGTACCGCGTAGGGGTTTGGATCAATGCATGCAGGTGCAGATTTGTTTCCACAGTCAAGATGTATTTTATTTCCAATTTCTGTTGGCATGTTTGGGTATCTAGTTTACTCTTACTTCTGAAGGTGAAGCCAAACCATTTTGTTACAAATAACACAACAGCGTCTGACACCTTCCACCCCAAAGTGGAGTGAGATGTTAGAAGCAAGGTCTGATTTGCTGATTTTTTTTCTCAAAGAGTCACTCATGGCAAAGTTGCACTGTTTGATTTGTTGTTTCTTCATATTATAATAGTGGGTTAGAACAGCATAATGCTTGGTACAATATATTAAAAAATAACTGAAGAAATTTGTAAGAAATACTGTAATTCGTAAAAGTAATATACTAAAAATGAAAAAAAGTTAATTTAGGAGGAGTTGAGGTGTATATTTTTATGTAAATTTAGTTCTGGGGTTTTAAGGAAATTGAAATGCAAGGACTGCATAACTCAAACTAGCTTACGAAGGGGAATTTAGTGGCTCAAATCACTGAGAGGTTCCGGGTAGGCTTCAGGCACAGCAGAATCCAGGGGTTCAAATGACATCATCAATGTCCCTTTCCCCCCATTCACCTGTGTTTTCCTCTGTTGGCCCATTCTTGGTTGGCTCTTTTCCTTGTGGGATCAGTATGACTCTCTGACAGCAGCTGCAGGTTTTTATCCCATTTTCTCAATTCCTTCCATTCCTTGGAATGGAATCTCATTGGCTCTGTCTCTTGCCCCTTGTGGCCCTGGAGGACTGGGAGGGGTGAGGTATAGTGTTCTAATTGGCCGGTCCTGGGTCACATGCTCAACCCTAGAGCTCCAGAAGGATGTAGTAGTAGAAGTAATAGTTCTTTAAGGAAAATTGAGGGACAGGTATGTCAGATAGACCAAGACAACACATGTCCTCTACAGAGACATTCAGGCCATGTAGTCAGTTGTATTTGTTTTAAATCATCTTTATAAACATCTACTCTAGGCTGACCTTCCAAACCAGTAAAAAAAAAAAAAAGTTCAGGATTGATTGATTTTTTTTTTTTTTTTTTTTTTGAGTGGGGACTTGAAAGATTTTACTGAATGGGAGATGTAATAATTTTGGAAAAGAATACTGGAAATTGAATGACTATGGGACTGTGCTAAGTTAAGTTGATGGGACATGAGGAAAATCAGTCCTGTGCCTATCAGTGAGTAGGGAACCTAGCATCCGAGGAAAAAGCCAGGGGTAAAAAAGATTGGCAACTGACTGAAAACTGAGCCCAGAGTAGCATTGCTGAAAGAGCAGGAATAGTGTCGGGACGCCTGGGTGGCTCAATCGGTTAAGCGTCTGCCTTCGGCTCAGGTCATGATCCCAGGCTCCTGTGATCAAGGCCCGCATCAGCCCCGCATCAGCCCCGCATCCGGCTCTCTGCTCGGTGGGAAGCCTGCTTCTCCCTCTCCCACTCCCCCTGCTTGTGTTCCCTCTCTCGCTGTGTCCCTCTCTCTGTGTCCAAAAAAAAAAGAGCAGGAATAGTGTTTTGGATAGAAATGCTATTAGGGACATTTGATGAGAATTCATGAAGGTTAAAGACAGGCGTGGTTTGTCTAATCATATGAAGTGTGATTGCTTCCAGAATAAAGTCCAGATTCCCAAACATGACATTTGTGACCTACCCCAGCCTAACTCTCCAGCCTTGCCTCTCCCCATTACTGCCTTGCACTTTGTCTTTTAACACCTCATCCCTGAATGGTGGGCACTCGCATAGATTAGATGCTCGATTGAATCTTTGTTGAAGACATTTAATCCTCATGCTTTAGTTGAGGGTCTTGGAGAAAATTACTCCAAAGACCCCTTCCAAATCTGTGCGTTTTCTGTAAAATAACAGTGAGTGCAAAGACTCATCAAGAGCTATGTCTGTCTTCTTGTCAAATAGATGTGTATCTGGGGCCATTTTAATCATTAATGTTAATGACCTAGGTTGTAATGCCAATGTTCAGCTCCTGTAGCAAGAGAAATAAAATCTATATGGCACTTTCCCAGGATTAATAGACGTGAAGCTTTTGGAGAAATATAGCTGATAAATTTTACTTCTGCAGTTGAGATCATTTTATGAATTCTTGGAATGATAACTCTAATATGATTTGGATCCTGGGGCATCATATAGGTCTGGTGGCGGGGGTGCATTGCAAACTGATGAAAGCATTAACTCTGTATCATTCCACTGCGTAAGTGGCCAATTTGGCAGACATTGTGAAGTCACCCCTCTGAGCTGATGTGTATTGGGTGCTGGGGACACAAAGGTGGCTAAGACAGGATCTCAGCCTCTGAGAGGCTTACTGTCTGGTTTTTTGTTTTGTTTTGTTTTGCTTTGCTTTTTTGTTTTGTAATCGTGATAAAAGAGACATAGCATAAAACTACCATTTTAACCATTTTTAAACGCAAAATTCAGCAGTATCAAGTATATTCACAGTGTTACACACCCATCACCACGATCTACTTCCAGAACTTGTTCATCATCCCAAATAGAGTCATATACGATTTGTCCTTTTCTCTCTGCCTTCTTTCGGGTAGCATAATGTTTTCTAAATTCCTCTATATTGTAGCATGTGTCAGAATTCCATTTCTTTTCACGGCAGAATAATATTTTTGTGTGTTTATCCATACATCCATTGAGGGACTCAGGTTTTTTCTACCTTTTGGCTACTGTGAATTGTGCTACTATGAACATTAAGGTACAGGTACGTGTTTGGGTCCTTGCTTCCAATTCTTTTCGAGATGTACCTAGGTTTCTGTCCAATTTTACATCTTGCCTGGTGAACTGGGTGGCCTGGCACATCCTTCAGTTGCTTCTGGCAAAGATTTATGCTATTGTTTCCCTTCATTTCTGACTATGATGCTTTTTCTTATCATATGTACATGGGGATCTGGATTGATGAAATTTGATGAGAAAGAAAAGAAAAATCAGAAAGTAACAATTCTGAGAGCGGAACTAATGAATCTTGATTATTCCAACTGCCGGACTTTTTTCTTCCTATGCCAAGCATGAATGGCTGGCTCCCTCTTCCCCTGGGTCAAGGGGCTGCCAGGAATTCTTGAAAATCCTCTCCATCATGGAGATCACTCTGAAAACCATGTAAGTGGAGGACACTGTCTAAATGGGTCATACTGAATACAGCAGGGTGGATGTCTATTTAGTTATTAAAGACTGCGGACCAAGAGGACTCTGGTGGTCTTGCTTTGCAAGATCTTGCTAGCAGTGAGTCCCATGGGGGAGAGTGCAGGGGGAGGCCTGCTTTTAACTTGAGCTGCTTGTGTTTGGGTTGGTGGCATGCCTCAGAAACGGAAGGGAGCCAGCTCTCCCTGCAGCCACCCCAGGCTTCCCCCTGAGTTTCCTTTTTACTCTGGGATTTCATATGGACCCTGAGCTATGAAAGCAGATCACATATGGGCTTCTGTCAAGCATGAGAATAGCCTTTTTGTTCTTGGGGAACTGCACCAAGCAAGTGGGAGAGGGGAAAGAAACTTTTTTTTTTTTAGCATGAAAATACATTACTGTAATTCTTCCATTACCCACTTCCGCTCTGCTTTTTTACCCTGGGCTGAATCACAACATTTGGCCATAGCAGTAAAAAAGTGGTGTCTGTTAAGTCTTGAGCTCCTGGAGTAGGATGGCCTGGGCAGGCTATACTTATCCTCTGTTGGGGCTGGGGCTGGGCGTGGGGTTGAACTAGAGCATCTCTACATCTTCCCCTCCCCCCACCACCCGCGGCCAGCTTAAATGCACAACACTATGCAGTCAAACCCGCAATCAGTGAGCCTGTGACATCTGAAGGCACAAGTTCGAATCTGATTTCCAATAAGAGTGGAGTAGGCTGGGCAGTTTCATGCTACTTCTTCTGAGTATGGAGGGGGATGTGTTTCTTCTTGGTTTATCTGGACTGATTCATTCTTACTGCTCCCAAAACAAAACTGCAGCATCAGTGTCAGTTTCAGGTCCAAGGGCCCCTGGCACTGGTTGGAGATGGCTGATCGGATCTCATTAATAACCCCCCCCACCCCAACCCCCCCACACATAGGCACCTGGCTCTTCCTTTCGACTAGCCAGAGTGGAGACTTACAGGTGGCTCATGTATAATGCATAGCAGGCAGTGTCCTTTCCTGACTGACTAGCCAGTCATTTATGGAAATTCCATTATGTGTCAGGTGCTGAGGACCCCAAAATGAGGCCCATGCATCCCTGCATTAAGGGGTGTACAGCTAGCAGTCTTCCTACTACTTCCTGGGAAAGAGACATTTTGGTCCAGGACAGCAAATTTGTCCTAAACATGAAAAGGAAGTCTGTTGATATTTTATTTTTTATTCATAGCATGAATGATGTATTCAGTAAGGAACTTGACTATGTCAGACTCTTAATAGAATCAGAGAATTTTCAAACAGATTGAGAATGCTGGTTCTGTATCTGGACTGCCTGGGTCCAGGTCTCAATCGACTTTTCTGTAAAATGGGGATAATAATAGTACTAATTTCATACATTTGTAAGGAGGATTATGTGAATTAATTCACAAAAAAAGTATTCAGAATAAAGCCTGGCACTTAGAGCCAGGTTACTTTTAAAATACTGATTCATTCATTCTTCAAAAAATGACTAGTGGATATGGTTGCATAAGTCTGTGAATATTCTAAAAACCACTGAATTGTACACTTTAAAAGAGTCAATTTTCTGATATGTGAATTGTATGTCAATGTAGCTGTTATAAAAAAAAAAAAAAGAAGATGAATGGGGCACCTGTGTGGCTCAGTCAGTTAAGCGTCTGACTCTTGATTTTGGCTCAGGTCATGATCTCAGGGTCATGAGATCGAGCCCCACGTCTGGCTTCATGCTCAGCAGGGAGTCTGCTTTGAGATTCTCTCTCTCTCCCTCTGCCCACACCACCCCCCACGTGCTCACTCTCTCTCAAATAAATCTTTAAAAAAAAAAAAAGAAAATTAATTATCTATTATGTGCTGAGCACTGCCTTTTTAAAACTGACAGGTAAGTAACTTACTCAAGGTGAACGAGTGCAGATGGTTCTAGAGCTCAAGTCCCCTGGGGCACAAGCCAGCCTCTTTGCAAATGGTCAGAATAAAATGAAGATTGCAATTCAGATTGGAAGCTGAGGTCAGTTTCTTAACCAGACTTTAAGAAAGAATAGTGGTATGACCTAAGAACCTTAGCTTTCTACCTTTACGAGCTGTTTCCAGCACTTCTGCTTACCAGCCACACCTCTGTTTTCAAAACTTCAGACAAATTATTGTAAACACTTATGTAAATACACTGTGGAAAATATGACAACATTCTCCCCACCCCAGCTCTAGATACAGAATGGATATTTTTTAATTAGGTTTTCCAGTTGAGTTATTGCTTTTAATTTCCCAACTTTGACATTTAGGAATTAGAGCTTTCTAAAAGAAAGAAAGAAAAAGAAAAAAGAAAAAAGGGAGAAAGGAAGGAAGGACAAAAGGAGGGAAGGAAAGGAGAAAGGAAAGGAAAGCTTCCTATTACAAGACAGAGATAGTATTTAAAAACCACCCCTTCTTACCACCACTACCAAAAACTAATAATACAAATTTTGTCCTCATGGTGAAGAAGATCTCACTGATTCTTGAGATTTCTTAGCTAAGTCTAAAGAATCTAGAGTACATAAGAAGAGAGAAGTGTTTTAAAAATAAAATGTCACTGTTTCTCCCTGCTGGATCCATTTATATAGTCACTATTTTAGATCCAGACTTGCCTGCAGCCTTGGGCTCCCGTCAGCCTCCTGCTTTTTCTCTGCCATATGCTTTGTTCTGGGGTTTCTTCCTTCTCCTGACATCTGGTATTCAGGATAAGGGAAAATGACTTCCCCTGAACTAGTGAAAATACTATCAGGAAAAAAATGGCTCATGTTTCCAGGCACCTATGAATGAGATGTTTCTCTGAGCGTCCTGAGCAACTATCTTGCGGAAGGAAACATAAGAAGGTACAAGCTTTCAGCGCATCCATTTCCCCAAGATGAACTCCAAGTACTTCTTGCTTCAATGGCCCAGACATAGCCGGCTTTTCCTAGCAGATGGGCAGCATTACCTCACTGCATTTTAATGAATAGGTTTGCCCCCAGCAGGGTGGAATTGTGGCGGAGGCTATTACGAAATCTCATTTGCTTTGCATGAATCCATTCAGGAGTCCCAAGAAAACAAAATCTTAAAAATGAAAAATGATAAATTAGGACTGTAACTTACAGCTCCCCGTGTAAATCAGTGTTGCCCTGAAACTGCTCCGACTTGGCAGGTAATAATCATAGTAATGGTGCACTTTTGTGATGGAGTGGGTTTTTAATTGAATTCCATTTCTTGTGAGTAGGAACAAAACCAGTTGTAAACACCTTGGTGGCTCCCCTCCCTTCTCTCTTTTTTTCTAGGACTGTAGCATCTGGGGCATATAATTTAGCTCTGAAAGCAGATAGCTGGAGGGCAACGGGGAGGGGGAGGGGATGGTAAGAAGAGACTCATTCCATTCACACACACAACACACTTGAGCATTTTATCTGGAAAGGTGCTAAGAGCCCGGTAATAGATTCCCTTCATCAAACAACCTTAGGCCGTTTATAAATCTGACTTATCAAGGGTTACACTTTTGACCTCAACCTAAGCTGAGGTTCGAAAGGGCATGATGGGTAGCACTGGGCCCCCAGAGGAGAGCACAGTGCCGCTCTTCTAGAACAGGGAGACAGTGGTGGAGAAGGCCATATAGAGCTCCCCCGCCCCAATCTGGGAGGAAGCTGATCACTGTCCACTTACCCCATGTTTGTCCATGGACCTAGTGTCCCCTCAGTCACATGGAGGAAGCTGAGGCAACTTATCATAAGACTCTATGGAGTTGTTTAATAAAAATGGGTTCAGGTTCTGGTTCGGGTAATGAGGTGATTCCCCCAAAGACTCCTGTTTACATGGGCTGGGGTGGGGGTCCTGAGAAAGGCCATTAGAAATGGGCGGCTTAAGGGCACCTGGGTGGCTCAGTTGGTTAAAGCGACTGCCTTCGGCTCAGGTCATGATCCTGGAGTCCCTGGATGGAGTCCGCATCGGGCTCCCTGCTCGGCGGGGAGTCTGCTTCTCCCTCTGACCCTCCCCCCTCTCATGTGCTTGCTCTCTCTCATTCTCTCTCTCTCAAATAAATAAATAAAATCTTAAAAAAAAAAAAAAAGAAATGGGCGGCTTAATTTTTCACTCCTCTACTGTGTCCCAGAATCTCCTTGCGCTAAAAGAGAGGCAGAAGACCGTGTCATCTGGCTTCTGTTATGCACACACCCCACGTTGGCTCCCTGGCCCCTTGATGGCCACAAGGGCACTCTTGCAAAAAGGAGAGTTGTTTTCTAAAATTTGTGTCAAGGAACATTTTTAGAAATCCTGAATAACTACAAGGATCCCTGCGATGCTCTCATACTGGGCCCATGACAAGAACATGCGAGGTTGACCCAAGCCCTCCTCAGCCTTGGGAGAAGTGGATTCTCCCAGCTACCTTGAAGACACTGGTCTGAGGACTTATGGGAGGCCGGTGGCCTCTGCTAAGTGAGCCAGGGGTAGCTTCTGGGTGGTGAGTAACTACCTGGAGGAGGTCCCCTGAAGCCAAGTCATGATGCCTCCTGACATCCATGAGATGTTCCCTCAGACTTTCCCAGAAATCTAGAATAGAAGAAATGCGAATGGGGATTATGAAGAACATTTTCTTAGAGTTGAAGCTTTTGTTGAGTGCTAACAAACCTCCATTGTGTCACTAAGGTCCATAAGGTGACCCTGTGGCTTTCTAGTGGATATTGGCCCCTTTTCTATCAAATTAGGGATCAAACTTTGCTAGAACAGAAATCTTAAAAAACAAGGCACGTGGGATGCAGGGTTGGCCCTGGGAGTTTTGCCAGCGCATTCAGGGTCCAGCATTTTCTATTTCCCGAAGGCCCTGAGGGCCAAGGCTGTGTGCCCAGCGATTGGGTCCCCTACTCCTCTCATTGTGTCGAGAACATCTGCTGGGAGCTAATCTGCTCTCTGGATGTGCCTAAAAGACAAACAGAAGGTAGGAGGACGGGGCAGTGCCTCTCAGGGGCCGGACCAGGACGCGGCTCCCACGGCTCCCACTTTCCCTCAGGTGCTTTGGGGTGAGACGCGCTTCTGCCTTTCCCTGCCTGAAATCTTGGGGCAGCTGTTGTTGCCATTGCCACCAGCCTCCCCAGAGAGAGGACGCAGCTGACTTCTGGGCCTGCCCTAAATCATCCACAGCTGCTCATGTGCTTTTAGTAGGAGAATAAAGAAAGCCTTGTCGGCAGAGGGTAATCTGGAGGAAAAAGTTTCTTTTTCACGGTTCCCTTTCCTTTTGGATGTGATGTGCGACCTTCTTGCTAGGCAGCCTGGCAGATCGCTGGCCCCCAGGGATCTGGGGAGTGGGAGTCTTCTCCAGATTATTCCTTCTATCATGACCTTCCTGCCACGGTTGACAGTTCCTGCTTGCTGGACTCCCTCTGATGATGTTAATACAGAGTCTCCTTGGGCTCAGCGATACTCCAAAGACCCTACGCCCATCCCATTTTCAGATAAGGACACTGAGGCTCAGAGAGATCCAGCAGCTTGCCCTACATCGAGCAGGTGACAGAACTAGGATCCGAAACCCGTTTTGTTTGATGCTGAGTTCAACACTTCCTATCCGTGCAGTGCATTTTGCTTCATATCAGCACCGAGAGTGTCCTAACTGCTAACTGAACACCCTCCCAAAGCAGGAATATCCTCATTAGCAGAGGCGTGCCTAAAGGAATCAGGCTTACCTGTGTATTCTAGACAGTATTCACTGAACTGTTAGAAAGACACAACATGTTTGGAAATCACACAGGGGTTTATTACTATGTATTAGAGTATAAGCTTTATCAAGCAGAGAATAGATTTTCCATCCACTGTTACTGGCATCACATATTTTTCGTTTGTGTTATCTCCAGGGCTGGATTTAGAAAGATTAACGTAAGAAAAAAAAGATCTGATGTGCAAAAGTACATAAATTATTTCAGGCCTGGCCTCAGATTCACTGCTTCTGGAACAGAAATCCCGAAGTCCTTGGACCACTGCCTCTAGGAGGCCCGAGGCTACGTGAACACTGCCAAAATTTCATTCCTTGATCAGACTCCTGGCCTTGTCCAGAGGTAGTGGGAGAAGCAGGCCAGTGTCAGGACAGAAAACCAAGACGGGCTAAGCAAATGGTATGTTCTCCCCCACGTGTACCCTCCATGCTTTAATCCCTTCAATGGCCCATTGATCTCAAATGCTCTCAAGATGAAGACCCGAATCCTCCATGGTCTGGTCCCATCCACCTCTCCAGACATCTTTTCCTCCATGAGTGCCTTACCTCATTCCAGTGTAGGGGAGAGGAAAAAAGGCTTTTTACTCTATCTGTCTAGGTTTCTTGTCTAGGGTCTATCAAATTAAACTGACAAAAGAAGAGTAACGAGAGGAAAACAAATAGGAGTTTATTAATGCACATGTCATGTGTGCATATGCATCCACATGGGAATACTTGGTGATGAATAACTCAAAGGGGTGGTTAGAACTTGAACTTCTGTAGCATCTTAGCAAAGTGATAATTTTATAGAAAAGTAACAAGACAAAGGAAAAGGACTTTGAGTTTCTAGGGTGATACATTGTGAGAAGGCAAACAGATGGGGAAACAAATGGTAGAGAAGCAAGGTGTGTTAGGGATGTTCTTCTCATGCCAAGTTTGGGCTGATGAGCGTCTAAGGTTGTCTCAGTGATTAACTTCTGTGCTGCCTGGTAGAGAGAGGAAGGGGGGGGCACCTTTACAAATTCATGCCCTGTTTTTAGGCAAATAGGGGGAAAGCAGAGAGCTCTTTTCTTCTTTTTTTAAGATTTTATTTTTAAGTACTCTATACCCACCAGGGAGCTCGAACTCACAAACCCAAGATCAAGAGTTGCAAGTTGCATGGACTGAGCCAGCCTGGCACCCCACGGAGAGCTTTTCTTGTATGTGTTGCATCTCGATTGCATTCACCTCAAAATAATTCTATGCCCAAGTGGCATACTTTGGGGTAGCATATTCTGCTCCCCTTCACCAGACACCAAAGCACCAAAGCCACTGCCGTTTTTGTCCTTGCTTCTCTTGCTCCTAACTCAGGGCCTTTCTGGAAACTGCCACCAGCCTGGAACAAGCCTGGAACAAGCTTCTGTCCCCTTTCACGGCTTAGTTAAGGCCTTATCTTTCAGATAACAGATTATTTGTTACTTCCTCCCAGAAGCCTCCCTTGACCTCCCTGACTAGCTCATGTTCCCCAGTTAGAGACTGCCAAAGTACTTTCTTTCCAAGCACTTCTTACAAATGCAACTTTCCATGTATTTGAGTTTGCAAGGTGTCTTGTTTTCCCACTGCAATCAATTTCCAGAGGGCGGCTCCATGCCTGGTTCTCCCCATTGTGCCTGATCCACAGCAGGTACTCACTTGCAAGAGTGAATGAATGCATGAATGCATGAATGAAGTGAAGCCCAGCGCAGTATTCAGATCTGCTCACAGAGATTGCAGAGTCCGTGCTAAGTTGCAGCAAGGGAAATATTAAGCAGGTAAACAGTTCACATTTCTTAGCCATGGTGTTAAATTTAAAAGGAGAACTTGGGGTCGCCTGGGTGGCTCAGTCGGTTAAGCGGCTGCCTTTGGCTCAGGTCATTGGGATAGAGCCTGCATTGGGCTCCTTGATCAGCAGGGAGCCTGCTTCTCCCTTTCCCTCTGCTTGCCCCTCGCCCTGCTTGTGCGCGCTCTCCCTCTCTCTCTCACTATCTCTCTCTCTCTGTGTCAAATAAATAAATAAAATCTTTAATAAAATAAAATAAATAAAAGGAGAACTTGTTGCTTCTCACTTGGAGTTTCCAGACTTTTTAGACCATCTCTGGCTTAAATAGCCTACGGAGAGCTCTTTGAGAGAAGAACAAGGGAATTGCACAGGTTCAGATTTTGATAAAGCTTTGATCTTTCACCTCAGGTGATTCTGCTCAGGAATCGGAAACTGGAGTATGGCTCTTGTTTGAGCATCTTCTTTGCAGTTTTTCCTCTGGTTGATTTTTCTACTTGTCCTTGAATTTTTATCTGAAGGGGCTTGTCCCTTATGAATCCATGTGGCATATATAGAACCAAGACCTCTGGGATTAGGGAGAGCTGGGCCCTTGTTCCCAGAGCTCCCTTGAGTAGAGAGACATCATTTGCCTTATTGGCAAAAGACCCATTTTTAAATTTTTATCACTTTCATACTTGCTCAGATTTCTCTTGGCCTCATGAATATGGATGCATCTGCTTCCTTCTCCTTTCTGGCTATGTTTGATCCCTTGAACATCTAAAGGAATGCCAGTCACATCATCTTGTAGGAACTACTCAAGAGTCTCCATCCCACAACAGGGAGGCCTGTTGAGTTTCCCTTGGGAGGCTCCCATATTATTCTTTGTTTGTCATTTGGACACTCAGTTCTATTCTTCCTCTTCTCTGTAATCTAAATGCAGCCTGGCACATTTGAGGAGTTCTCCTTTTTTTTTTTTTTTTTAAAGGGCAAGGTGTCATATTTTGAGTTTATTTCAGTCTCAAACTGGTTTCTGTCCAGACTTTTGTTTGGATTTCAGATGTTTAGCCCCAAACAAATTGAGATGTAAGTTGAAACAGTTCCAGATTTGCTTAAAATTCCTCCTGGAGCACAAATCGTCCCTCACTTAAAGCTACCCTAAGTGCAGTTCTTGAATCTTGAATCTCTGCATTCCTTGTAAACACTCATGGTAAAAACAGTTAACGATTAATCTGCTAATGTTTCAGTGACTGAGAAAATAAGCATCAACACTTCTGAGGCCTCATCTTATCAAGTTCTGAGGGGTGGTTTTTACAGCTAATGTAAGGCTTTGGTTTATCAGCTCCAATGGCCTGGAAACTCCTTAGACCTGAATATTTGGGATGATCAGAATGGACCCAGCTTAGGAATTCCAAGAAGGCAGAATCAAGATAGAGAGCTGCCAAAACTCACAGATGTGGAATGAAACCCCTTTCTAAACCTGATTCTTCTGCTCAGTTGTAATGTGCTTAAAACCTGGACTCACTTGAGATTTTTATAGCTGGTTAGAATATTTCAAACCTGGAATTATGCTTTTTTGTGTATTTATTTTTGAAACATAATGATGGCAATTCCAAGCTATCTCGTAAGGCCGTGTTGAAATTTTCAGAGTTGATTCCATCTTCTTTGTGCTGCAAAAATGCAAAATGGTAGTTGGCGTGTTGTTATATGTTTCTTGAGACTATCTTGGCCCCTTCTCTCTAGAACTCAATCTCCAAATTGAGGTATTAGTTGACAGATTGATAAACTTACTCAGGTTAGTAATAATATCCCATAGATTATAAACTGTGTCATCCTACACAGCACCCCTATTTTATAGGAGGAGAAATAAAGATGGCAGAGGATCAAGGCTAGAACCCCTTATTGCCTATAAATTGAGGCAGGGCTCTGTATACCTTTTAATGGTTAGTCTTCTGAAGAGTTTTCGCTTCAGAAGCTTCAGATATGCATGTCTCCTATGTCTTTTGAGCTGGGCTTGTAGGAAGGCCCTTGGGTTAATCATGCCAGAAAGTGGGGCGGGGGGGGGGGGGTTGCAGAGCACAGAGGGAATTTGTGATGGAAATGATTGCATTGTAGCTCCTAGACAATAGCAGTAGTCTATGGCAGTGTTCTCATTATAGCATCTAAATGTTTCTCTTATTGCTCCTTGAAATTTGGTTGCTTTGTGGATCCTACTTGGGAACTGAATTAACTTCAATGCACTTGATGGAAGCCTCTTGTTTCCCTCCAGTTTTGAGGACATTTTGTCTTTGACATTAGGTAGTATTTTTTTTTTTTTTAAGTAAAGTTTATCCTCAACTTGGGGCTTGAACTCACCACCCCAAGATCAAGAGTTGCATACTCTCCCAATTGAGCCAGCCAGGCGGCCTCAGTAGTGATTGTTTTAAGGGACTCTGGTTACTTATCTGCATGTACACCTACTCTATATATATCATTAAAGAAATAATCAGTTAATTTTTTAATAATGTCCATCTGGTGACTACGAATTCATATGTTTTCAAATCCCTGATATTTGACCCTATTCATCATATCCTGCCATTTGTCAGTGCTGATCAACAGAGCTAATGAGATGCCTAAGTCCTGCTGGATTTTCATTGCTCCTTCCTGGAGTTGGTCATACTTTTTTTTTTTTGCATGTGGGTGGGCATAAAATTTATCAGCAGGCAAATCCATGAGGAACTAACTCTATTACAAGTATCCTGTTAGACTTGCAAACTACCTCAGCCAGCTAGTTAATTTTGTTCAATAGTCTATGTGGTTTTCATTCCAAAGCTTTTTGTGTAACTTGGTAAGCGGCCTCTGCTTGAAAGAGCAAAGCAGTCCAGGTTGTTATATATGTATTATACCCTCTCGCGCGTAATGCTCTTATTTTCCCCTTCAGATTCTTTCTGTGAGAGCCAAACTCCCTACTCTTGTTTTTCACAATAAAATTACACAAATTATTACTTGTCACCAATAGCCTTAGAGATCTTAGAAAATATCAAGTGGCTACATCTGCATAATTTGCAGAGGGGAGCACTTCTTTGACAAACATGGTCTGGTTTTCTTGAGGGAGGAGAACCTGGGGTTCATCAGGTTAGTTTTTTCTGAGGTGGAGACCCAGGTAGAACCACACAGGGTCTTAGCAGGGTCATAACTCTGACCTCCAGACTAGATTTTGTGACTAAAATCTGGGTTGACCACAAAGAAGACCAGGAGTCCAGAGAGCTGGATCCACAGTTACGTTGCAGGAAGAAGATTCGAATTCTGGGGCACCTGGGTGGCACGGTCGGTTAAGCGTCCGACTCTTGGTTTCTGCTCAGGTTGTGATCTCAGGGTCGTGAGATCAAGCCCTGCTTCGGGCTCGGTGCTCAGCAGAGTCTGCTTGAGATTCTTTCTCTCTCTCTCTCTCTCTCTCTCCTTCTGCCCCTCCCGCTTGTGTGCTCTTTCTCTCTCTCAAATAAATAAATAAATCTTAAAAAAAGAAATAAGAAGATTCTAACCCCCCAGAGCAGCTTCTAGGGTGGGAAGTGGGGAACTGGACCAAAAGGGAAAAGTCTGTGCTTCTAACCACCTCAGGATCCCCCTGGGCAATATTGCTGGGGCACGTGTAATGCCGCAGGCTTCTTCAGGTAGAGAGAAGAGGACTTGGTGGGGGTGTGCTGGAGCAGTGTCACTGAGAAGACGGGTCACATGCGCCCAGTGCTTTTCTGTCCCTGTGCACGCGGCTCCATGATTCCAGGTGCACCGAGGACCACTGTGCTTTCCCAGGTGCAGAGCAAGATAGGAGACCAGTAGAGAGAGAGAAGAGCAACCAGGAGTGGATCGGAGAGGGTTGGTAGACAAAGGCTTGTGTTGCTTTGTGTGTGTGCACCAGCATATGTGTGCATCAACATCCATCAACAGTCCAGAAATTGGATTGCCATTCAGTTCTCAAACAAATGGCTTGTTTACGAAACTGAAAGCTGCTATGTCCTGTAGGAAATATTCAATTCCAGCAGTTAGCCCCGAGGGTTATAGAGCCTCCCTCTCTCTAGTCTGCTTTGCGAGGTTCCCAAACAATGCTTTGATGTGCAAGGCTCTCCTAATGGAAGATAAGTCATCAATTAACCCAACTGGAAGGTTAAGCTGAAAGCAGACTTTTCAAGGAAGGGATTTATCTCCAAGTTAACCACTGGTTGATGTTATCTATCTGGGATATATTCTTATGGAAAGGCTTAATCTCCACCTAGACAGAGTGTAAGGAGGGTGCAGAAGTATTCTAGTTATTTGGTTTGTTTTGAAAGTCACTCTAGAAATTGGATCTTCGGTCACTTGAGCCTGGGATGGAGATGACCATAGTTTCCTTTCCAAATAAGTTACCATTTGAATTCCTTCAAGAATTGGTCCTAATATTATTAAATTGCTCCGGTTTTTGTTTTTATTTTTTTACAAAAAGTGAGCAGAACCATCTATTTTTATGAGTATTTTTTATAAGAGTATTAGCAATATTGGGAATTTAAGCACAATGCAGATGAAGCAAATCGGTAATTGTGTGCTTGAGATTTGCAAGTCAAAATAAGTTTTTTTTATTTTGACTTTCAAATATCTTAAAATATTGACAAACTCTAGTGCTAATTTATATACAGCTTTTCAGGAAAATATAAATTGCATAAATTGAGCTAATTTTACTGTTACTTTTTTTAGGGTGCCTTCTGTTTTCTAGTATGTATAGGAAACCAAAACGGGGCTATTAAAATATATATTGTCAAAAATATAGAAAGTAGAATTGGGTAATTATTCCACCACCCTACTGCAATCAATAATTTATTTTCTTCTAGTCTTTTTTCCCTTATGTTTACTACAAAATGTAATCCATCTACCTGGATTCTATTTCCTACTTCCTCAGCCTCATAGAATGTTTCAGAAATTATGCCCCATGTTCCTTAATGTCCTTAATGGGTACAGAGTTTCTTTTGAGGGGGGATAAAAAATTTTAGAAATAGTGGTAATGGTTGCATTACATTGTGAATGTAATTAATGTCACCATACTGTACACTTAAAATGATAAAAGAAAAAAGGCAACTTTTATGTATTATATATATATGTATTTTATATATATGTATTTTATATATATATATTTATATATATATATGTTTTCCCATTGTTAAAAAAACAAAGTTCAACTGAGTAAATTTGAGGTTCTCACTGGCTTTATTAAACAATTCCTGAAATAGGCACCATCCCATCTAGCAAGTAGAGGGGAACTCCAAGGAGGTGTATAAAACGGAAGGCTTTTATAGGAAGGAGGATGAAGGGGCAAGAAAGTTTTTAGCAAAAGAGAAGACAGCATTATTCCAGGCAAGCTCACTTTCCCTTAGGGAGAAGGGCTGGGGGTCATATTAGGTAGATGACCTCATCTTCCTTTGGGGGGCAATGGAGAGAGCCCATGTGACAGATGATCTCATTGATGCTTATCAGAAAATTCCAGATTGACAGGTTAAGATTTCTGGGGGAGATTGAAACTGCAATTAGTTTGGGTATTAAGCCCTGGTTTGGTGACTTGGCCTGGCTCAAGTGATGCCATTTGGGGCCTCTGGTTTTCTTTTTAACACCACATTGAAAAAAAAGTATATAAAAGCTGTGACCCCAACATTGTTTGCCTTTTTTTTTTTTTTTTTTCCTTTTTTGAGAAGTAGAGCACTGATAGATTTCAGAGTTGTAACGCTGGGAGAAAATGTTAGTGTGGGGTTTATTTTCTACGAGATTCAAAAACCAAAACTTTTTAACACTATTTAGTCTTTGAAATAAGCCTAAAATTTAAGAGGAGAATTTTCAGCAGTGGAGTGGCATGTTATTAAAACTTCAGAAACAGGGCACCTGGGTGGCTCAGTTGGTTAAGCAGCTGCCTTTGGCTCAGGTCATGATCCTGGAGTCCCAGGATCGAGTCCGCATGGGGCTCCCTGTTCAGCAGGGAGTGTGCCTCTCCCTCTGCCCCCACCCCCCATGCTCTCTTTTGTTCTCTCTCTCTCTTTCAAATAAATAAATAAAATCTTTTAAAAAAATAAAATAAAACTTCAGAAACCTCAGAGACATCATGTTTCAGGCTGAGGTCATTAAAGCCCCTCCAGGAACACAACAGCCTCCTCGTCAACAGCCTCCTCGAGACGTCCTCCTCCCCTGGGAAGGAGGGTAGCCATGATGGATGATGGCCCTTGACTGAAAATGACAAATGAATAACTTTTCCAACTAAATTTCCAGCTCCCCAACACAAGGGAGGCCAAATCCTGCCCTCAGGGAGTTTCAACAATAACTGGGTAAGTCCTCGAGAAGGACGTCCAGGTATGACAGAGCAATTCATTCTGCCGGGATGTTGCTGCACCAGGAGACTTCGCAGGGAAGCAGGTTTGACCTGGGCCCTGCAGAAAAGCTGAGTGAGAGAGAGGGGGTACCAGTGAGGAAAACAGATCAGATTTGGAAAGGGTAGCAGACCCTTAATTCCAGATTCAGGAGTGTCTTCAAAAAAAAAAATAGTCCAAGTGACATTTATTGAGGGCCTCATCTGGGGACCATCTCTTGCTTCCTTTAGTTTTTCTACAGCCCCCGAGTCAGGGCTTCGGGACTTATAGACCCTCAGGAAATGTCTGTGCTACACTTTGGTGGTGGGAAGGAAGATCCAGAGCAAAACCACAATGGTATCACTGATCTCAAGCATCCATTGGGGTAACCAGGGTTCAGATCACAGACTGGTGCGTTTTTCTAGACCACACACCTGACTTCCTTTGCTCCTGGGACATCTGGTCCCAGACATGGTGGATGTGGTGCATTTATGTTCCTGAATTCTTAAATATTGCAAAGATGGATCCAGGCTTACAAAAACAGGGGCAAGCTGGATATGTGAATCTAATTGGGATCAAGGTGTTAAACATCTCATACTCTCTCAAGGTATTGTTTTGTGTTCATATCCCCACTTTGAAATTCACTGGCCCAATACTTTGTTAAATATGAACTCATGAAATCAAGAGTGATCTTAAAGAATGTTTTCCATGACAAGTTCAACCACGGTACTGACAAGAAAATGCACCAACTTACTTGTTTCGGCACCACACGGTGACACTGAGGGAGGCTGACTTAGTGGGGAGCTGACAAACCCCTTATTAGTGCTGTACTCTTTGCAGGTAAAGTCTTGCCCCTTCCTTTTTCCATTCCCCTAATGGCCAAACACCTTGCCAAGCTGACATGTCGGAGTTTTAACCATCTGTGCCAGTTCTGGGTTTCCATGTCATCACCGATGCAGGGAGTGTGGCTTGGGGTTATTTCTTCACTTTGCATAGGAGGTGCTCAGAAAATCTAAGGGGTAAAAAATGGGAGACTCAGCGTTTTAGAACACAACAAAGCAACATTGTGGCGCAAGCCAACCTTTTGGTTCCAGCATCTCACAGCTTGAGATGTTTGTTGATTGTGTTCCTGAGCCATTGAAGTCCCCACCTGCATTCCTGGCCCCTGTTATTTCCTGTTCTTGGATCCCTACCTTCTGTCCTCTTTTTGGGGGAGGCGTCCACATCCGGAATGGACTGGCTTCTCTGGGCTCCCTGCTATTGTGGCCCAAACTGTGTACAAGACAAATAGACATTTTTGGGAGTGGCCAGACACTATCTAGAGAATTCCAACCATTCAGCTGAAGAGAAAGTCACTCACCTAGAGCATTTAGAGGAGAACTCCAGGCATCTCAAATAGGGGCAGATGGCAGACACAACCTTTTAAGACTACCATCCAATTTTGCCTCAGGTCATGACCTCAGAGTCGTGAGATCAAGCCCCGCATCGGGCTCCATGCTTAGCAGGGAGTCTGCTTGAGATTCTCCCTCTCCCTCTCCTTCTGCCCCTCCCTCCCCCACTCGTGCCCTCTCTCTCTCTCAAATAAATAAATCTTAAAAAAAAAAAAAAAAAAGACTACCATCCAAGATACAGCTAAGAGCTCAAAGTGAATTTTCCATTCGGTGAGCCAAGGCACATCATGTGTCTTGGGAAGGCAAAAAGGATGTCAACATTTGATTTTTTGTTGTGGACTTTGAAGAGCTGCATAAGCCAGGGCTTAGATCTCAACTCTGTCACTTACTTGCTTTGCGTCCTTGGGCAAAATTCTTCAACTCTGAGCTCATTGTCTTCGCCTGAAAAATAGAAATTATACCCTATTTCAGGGTATTGTTGTGTGGATTTATTGAGATAACGTATGCAAAGGGCATAGTAAATTGCCTACACATTGTAATGTCCAGTTAATAATTGTGACCCTTGTCATCCCTATCATTTTTACTTCCCATAAAGGAAACCGGCACACGACTAAGCCAGAAGGCACACAGAAGAAGAGTTCTAGGATCCAGTTAGAGTAGGTGGTAAAGTAGACAAGGAATCCCGGAGCTAATCTTCCTTGTTTGATAAGCCTCTAGTCTAGATTGTCCCAACTTCTGATTCCAAATCTTAGTGAGACAAGGTCATAGTTCATTGTTCTTAGACAGGCGGCCTAGCTTCAATCCTTGCTTCACTATTTACTGCTCAGTGTCTTGAGGCAAATCACTTAAAACTCTGGATCTCAGTTTCTGTAGCTGTATGATTAGAGATGTCAGGGGTCCTGGCCTCAGAGGCTGGTTTTGAGGAATAAATGTGACTGTGCATTGAAATCATTTAATGGCAATGGCTAGCATCTCATAAATGCTTATCATAAGGCTATGACCACTTGATCATCAACCTCACCCAATACCTTCGAGATCGGTAGGGCCCTGTCTTCCTTCTCCAGTTTCACAGGGTGCATCCCATGGCCAGCTTCGAGACTCTGAAGCTTCAGTCTTTGCAAATCGGCTTCCGTGGGCAATGGTACCCACATGTGCTTCTGTTCCGGGTAGGCAGTTGGTAAGCCTGAGTATGCCCTTATTCCACAGCTATCCCTTTGCTCTTCCTGTTTGGTCCGCAAATTTTAAAAAGTGCCAATGCCATGAGGCCACTCACCTCTGACAAAGCTTTAAAAATTATGTTACTGGCTTGCTGCCAACACAGAAAGCCAGAATGAACTGCCTTGTGTGGCCACCTTACCTTGTCCCTGTCATGGGACCAGCTGCCTTCACATGCTGTCTCTTAGGGAATCTTTACGACAGCCTCAGAAGGTGGGTGTGTTGGTTTCTTATTGCTGCTGTAACAAATTACCACAAAATTAGTGGATAAAAACAATAGAAATGTATTCTCTCACAGTTCAGGAGGCCAGAAGTCTGAAATCAAGGATGGCGGCATTGGTTTTCTCTGGAAACTATGAGGGAGAATCTGTTTCATGCCTTTCTCCTAGCTTCCGGTGGTTGCCAGCAAGCCTTGGGCACTCCTTGGCTTGTGGATGAATCACTCCAGTTTCCACCCCGTCTTCTTATGGAGTTTTCCTTCTTTGTGTATATCTCTGTGTGTTTTTTCCTCTTATAAGGATACCAGCCATTGGATTGAGGGCCCACCCTAATCCACTCTACAGCATTTTAACTAACTATGTCTGCAAAGACCCTGTTTCCAAATAAGGTCACATTCTGAGGTTACAAGTAGACTTGAATTTTGTTTTTTTGTTTTTTGTGTTTTTTTAAGATTTTATTTATTTATTTGACAGAGAGAGCACGAGAGCACAAGCTGGGGGAACAGTAGGAGGGTGAGGGAGAAGCAGGCTCCCCGCCAAGCAGGGAGCCCGATGCGGGGCTCGATCCCAGGACGCTGGGATCATGACCTAAGCCGAAGGCAGACGCTTAACCATCTGAGCCACCCAGGCGCCCCTAGACTTGAATTTTGGAAGGAACACTATTCAACCCACTACAGTAATTATGCCCATTTAACAGATGAGGATCCTGAGCTTTACCAGAGGAGCAAATCCTTTGTGTAAGCATCATGCAGTCCGCTTGGGACACCAGACGATTCAAACCCTGACCGCCTTTTCTCTAAGACTCATGTTCTTCCCGCTGGATCACCTTACTGCACATAAATAAATGGAGAATAAAATAAGGCTCTAAAAATCATGGCAGCAAAATGGTCAGCGGCGGTCAGCTACTAGATCAAAGAGGGCCTCTGGGGGGTGAACAGGATGAAGCAGAATGTGCAAGTGAATGGTATCCCCCTTTCTTGTTGCTGGTTCTCAGACTTTATCCTGTTGGCATGATCAGCATAACTCTCAACCACAGTGCTCTGCTCCTGGGATTCCATGGCCGGGCAGAGAGATTCCTCATAAATGAGACATGAGGTAGTTGTCGGGTTCTGTTGGCGTTGAGCAAAAGGAAAGAACACATTTCTTAGTGTGAAGCCAAATACTCCCCTGCAGCTCTCTTGCACCCCGTCTTACTGCTGGCTTATGCTTATCTTGCATCCCCTAGGAGGATGGAGAAATTCCATGCTTTCCTTCTCCCGCAGAGGTTCCTTCCTGGCATCTGGAGCCACAGAGGCAGTGGACGGAAGCAGGTGACTGGCCCTCGGCTGCCTCCAGAGCTCAGCTGCCCAGACTTTTACCAGAACGTGGCCCCGCAGAGCTGGCCCAGGGCAGGATTGAGGGGCCCGAAGGGAATGATCCATGTGCTCACCCTCGTTCTGGCTAAAGCACAGGACAGAACCAGGATCAGGTCCTCAAAGTCTGGGGCAAGCTCACCTTGGCTTAAAATACAAATGCCACTCTGGTACCAGCCTCAGAATCCCGTGTCTTCAAGGGCATCACTTTGCCACATGAGGTGGGAGTCAAAAATTGGGGTGGGCCTGGCTTCAGCCTTCCTTGCCCTTTGGCTGCCCTCCACACCTTGCTCTTCTTCAGCAGACCAATGTCCCCAGCACCTGTCCTGATCCAGAATTGCCACTAAATCCTGGCACAGCAGGACCCTCACACTGACCATCTGGAGTTTTCTTTTGCTGCCAGAGAGCACGGAGTTGGGTGGATCGGGGGTCTGTTTGCTACCCAGTCCGCCTTCACCTGTGGCTTTGCGCCTTTGAAGAAACTGAAGAAAACTGAGTGGCAGTATATAGTGACACAAATAACTACGATGATGAAACCCGTTCTGTGAGTGGGGGTCTAAACCTTCTAGAGCCTTCCAGCAGTTCCCTTGCAATTCACAGGTAGCTGATTCAATAGGACCAAACCTTTCTCCTGTTGGTAGGTGGTAGATGCTTTTGTTGAGTTTTCTTGGAGTTCACCAGGTATTTCATTTTAAAAGTACCTCTTGATTGTTGTGTTTTCCTTTCTTCTCCAGACTTGTGAGCATAGTCGTGGGGAGGTACAGGCATTCGGCTGGGAAGAGCTTGTGGGTGAATCTACTACAGGACTCAGCTCCAGGCTAAGTCCTCTTGCTGCCCGAGGGCTGAGACCTGGGGGACGGGTGGACGGGAATCCTGAAGCAGAATTGGCACTTGGGTCCAGGGCCCAGCGTTCGGGATTGCCCCAGTGTGGTTACTGCCCGTCTCTAAGCTGCTCAGCATTCACTTTCGACATTAATAAGAGATGAGATGGTTTTGCTTACAGATTACCAGATTTGCCAAACCCCAAATGTTTTTTTTCCCCAAATATTATTTTTAAAACTTGACTCAAATCTTTAAAATACTTTACTAGAACAAAAAATTGATTTAAATTCACTGTGTGTGTGTGTGTGTGTGTGTGTGTCCACCAATCTGTCTGTCTTACAGGGGAGGTTACTAGATGGACTCGCCTGCACATTTAAGTTGAATGGAGAAAGAAAACCCAACTATTGGTTAGAATAATAGATAGTCAGCCTCCAAGTTTTGTTCTCTACCACCTGATCAGACCTTCAGAAATTTTTCAATGGGGTTTTCCTATGACATATCTTGTCTGTGACATAGTTCATGGCATTCTATGACATTCGACTTCCCAAGAGGAATTTGGTTACTCACATAGCGTTACACAACTTTTCTGGGGATGGGAAGCTCATGGAAGGAAAATGTCCGTATATAACAGGAGTCAATTACTTATCTTTGATGGAAAAGGAAGATTATATTACCATAAGATGTACAGAGAGACACTGCTCCTAAAAGTATAATGGATCACAGCAAGAAAGCACAAGTTCCTCGGGGGCAGGCTGCATTTTGATGCACATTTGCTCATCATGGCTGAGTAAAGGCTTAGTATTCATTGTAGAGATAGAAAATGGAATTTAGGAGGTACTGCAATACCTATCAAGTAGGTAAGACTTGGTCTGTTTTTTGTTTTGTTTTGTTTTGTTTTGTTAGAACACATGCCCGCACCGTGGTGGGGGATGGGCAGAGGGAGAGAGAATTTGAAGCAGATTCCAATGAGCATGGAGCCCAGTGTGGGGCTCGATTTCACGACCCTGAGATCATGACCTGAGCCAAAACCAAGAGTCGGATGCTTAACCGACTGAGCCACCCAGATGCCCCTCCTAAAGCCTTTCTAAGCAAAGTCCCTGTTCTGTTCTCATCTCAACAATTTTCCCTCAATAAATTAAGGATGGGTATGTCTTCGTTTCTCACACTTAACCCCAATTAGAGTTTCCTTTGGGTAACTTTTAAATTGTCAATATTCCCATCAAATTCACATTTAAGTGCAAAGGGCTTGGAAGACTGGCTCCATGCTAAGGTGTGAAGTCATGTGGAGCTGAGACTTTGAGAATGGTAGTTGGGGAAAGGGCAGCCATGGCCATTTAGAAAGGACATCTGGAGGTGCCGAGACCCAGGCTTCCTTCGGTATGTGCCTTGCATTGGACCTTGGAGCAGTTTGAAAAGCCGCAAACCTCCAGCTCCCTTCCGTCCTGGGCAGCATGTAGAGGGAGCTTTCCCAGTGCCGACCTCTCCCCTCCTCTCTGCTTTGCAATGCCTTGCAGCAGGCTGGGTCTTACCATTTCTAAAGCCAGCCGCTCTCCACATTGCCTGCTTCCATCTGGTTCCTCCTGATCCCAGCAAATCTACTTTGGAACATTCTGTCACACTAAGGTATATGCACAGGATGGCTACATTTAGCAGAATAAACTCCTTCAACCAAAGGAGTGAAGTTCCGACAAGGGGAATGTCTAAGACAGCTGAGTTCTGGCCGGGAATCCTTGCAGTCTCTCTTGGCACAAATATCAAGCAGTTTCAAAGGCTGAGGCTTGCTCTCAGCTCTGCTCCCCTTTGCTGGCTTGCTCTTGGCCCTGCTCCCATTTGCTGGCTTGCTCTCAGCCCTGCGCCCCTGTGCCGGCTTGCTCTCAGCTCTGCCCTCATTGTTACTGGCTCAGAACTACCTAGCACTTCCTTTTTGCCCAAGGTTCACCCTGGCATCACAGAACCACAGAGGTTAGGAGCAGAACGGAAGTGAATTTTGAGGGTGCACCTGGTTTAGGTGTCCCATTTCTCAGACCAGAAAACTGAGACCCAGAAAATAAATACGGCTTTCCCAAAGTCATGTAGCAGCAGGTGCATGGTTTCAGAGACCGCCTATTTCTGCCTTGCATTTGCTGTCCCCTTTGATCCTGTGCATACTTCCTGGGTTCCCTCCTGAGCTGCCCACTGTGGCTTCCAGGGCAGAACCCTACTCTGTGGGTGGGAGTCGTGGATTCTAGCCAGAGATCTGTTCTTGACCAGCTGTGTCACCCTAGGGAAGACTCCGCTTCGCAGGCTGGGGCCTGCCCCTCTGTGGGATGAGTGAGAAACTCTACCTTGCTTTTGGTGGAGGAATAGAGAAGCTATGTAAGTAAGGGTGTGTGACACAGATTGGCACCCAGCAGGTGTGCAAAAGACACTCGCTGAATGGCGGGCTTTAGAGCATCCATTGCCTTTAGACCTCCCATGCTGACTGCTCGCAAATTGCCCTCCGCTTCCCAGCCACCCGGGACCAAATTTCAACATGGCTTCATTTCCCCCAGAGCCAGACGCCCTCAGAGACTGAACGGAAGATCAGGTTACAGCACAGGAGAATTCAACCGGCAGTCCGATGTATTTTCGTCAATTCGGGAAAACCACCCCAAGCTCTGAGGCTGTGCTGAGGGGAGGGGGAGGGGGGAGCAGGGGTGAGGCGTGCACACCGGATTTAGTCTGCTCAGTCCTGACAGGAGGGTCACTGCCATCAAAGGCAGGGCGGCTCGGGGTATGCTTTTGCCGCCTACATTGACCTGATTTAATTTTGCCCTCTGCCTCCGAGTATAAACCAGTTTTCCTAAACTCCACCCTATTTTTGCAACCAGAAGGAGGCTGTGTGTGTGTGTGTCTGTGTGTGTTCCTAGGGCCACCATAACTGCCATAACAAAGTACCAGAAACTGGGCGGCTTGAACAACAGAAATGTACTATCTCGCAGTCCTTCTCTCCTGTGTCTTCACATTGTCTTGTTTCTAGGTGTTTCTCTGCGCCTAAGTCTCTTTTTTAAGGTCACTAGTATTGGATTAACGACCGTGTAACTTGACTACCTCTTTAAGACCCTATCTCCAGATAAGGTCACATTCTGAGGTACTGTATGTTTGGACTTACACATATGAAGTTGGGTTTCAACCCATAACAGTGAGCGTGTGCGTGTGTGTGCATGCATGTATGTGCGTGCGTGTAGTGAACTATAACATCTCAGACTCCAGTCAGAAACATGCCTACGAATTATGAGGCGCCTGGCTGGCTCAGCTGGTAGAGTATGAGACTCTTCGTCTTGGGGTTGTAAGTTCGAGCCCCACATTGGATGCAGAGATTACTTAAAAATAAAATCTTTAAAAAAAAAAAAAGAAGCCAGCCACTATTTAAATAATAGTACCTTTTTTTTTCTTTTTTAGTTTATTTATTTATTTATTTATTTATTTTTATTTTTTTAAAGATTTTATTTATTTATTTGAGAGAGAGAGAATGAGAGAGAGCACATGAGAGGGGGGGAGGGTCAGAGGGAGAAGCAGACTCCCTGCCGAGCAGGGAGCCTGATGCGGGACTCGATCCCGGGACTCCAGGATCATGACCTGAGCCGAAGGCAGTCGCTTAACCAACTGAGCCACCCAGGCGCCCCTATTTATTTATTTTTTAAAGTTTGTTTATTTATACTTTTGGTGATCTCTACATCCAACGTGGAGCTCCAACTCCCAACCCCAAGATCAAAAGTCACATGCTCCCCTGACAAAGCCAGCCAGGTGTGCCTTAGATAATAGTACTTTAAGAGCACATATTGTTTTCTCTTTTGTGAACAGGGAAGATTTAAAACGATTATATATATATATGTATATATACCTCCTCATAGAAGCAGGGGAGCTGGTGTGATTATGTAGAAAGTCCTAGGACCACTCTTGCCTCTTGGCTTGAAAACACCTCTTCATTGAAGGCCCTGTTTGTCACTCTTGAGCAGAGCAATGCCACCTTTGGTGTGTGATTTCCCCACCTCATGCTCCTTTAGACTGTTAAGTAGCATCTTGAAATGCCTCTGGCTAAACTACAGAACATTCCAGTTATTCCAAAGGGCACATAAATTCAGAGTTTCCATAGCACTCCCTGGTGACTTGGTATCACCAAGTTAGCCCTTGAGAAAACCCTGGATTTTTCTAAATAAATGTCAGAATATTAAAAATGTCACGTAGATATTGGAAAGAGTTGTCAAGTATGGTATACCTTAAGCTTCCTTTTCAAAAGGGCCTGCCTGGGCTCCCTCTACTCCGATTATTCTTTCCTGGACTTGTATTCTCGGGAGGTCCCAGGAGGTCAGCTTTGCTGGCCAAACTGCAGACCGCTGGGCAGTCCTGCCACCAGCTTTGGGCTGCTCGGCTGCTTCACCAGGAGGAACTGCTCCCAAGCTGACCATGAACTTCTGGCTGTGCAGGACCATGCCTGGCATTTTCCCTCCTCTCCCTGTGTACTGTAAATACCCATTCTCTCTGTCTTCTCCAGAATGAGTTCTCCATGGCCCTGCGGGGACCTGAATTCCAACTGACTTTCTAGTCAGCCGGACACTGAGTTATGCCAAGTTTTTTCTAGGTCAACCCAAAGTTGGGGGCCAGGTGGGTGGAACCAGGGGGCAGTGTTGGGGGCTACTCTGAATATACCTGGGCAGGCTGACCTACATCAATTCCCTTATTAGCCTTAGCGTGTAGTGCTGGGGGTCTGATTCTGTGGCCGAGAGTGGGGGATGTTTGGGACACTCGTGTCTACCCAAGGCATGTAGAGATCTGTTTTCTTGGTTGTTGCTGTTCTTTGGTGGCGGAGGATAGTGGTGAGCTCTGAGAATGCGGGGCCACTTGCCCTGGACATTCCCTGAAGTTACAGCAGTCATCCCAGACTTCAGATTCCTCTGTCCCACTTCAGCGTGAGACATCATGTAACCCTTTAAACTAGATCTTCCAAAGACCATTAGAGGACATAGAAAGTGTTTGTGAGATAATACAAAGTTAAAAAATGTTGGCTACAAAACGGCATGTACTGTCTGGTCTCCACACTATTAAATACATATTTCTACAAAGGAGACTAAGTGGAATGCAATAAAATAGGAACTGTTTTCTTCTGTGTGGAAGGGAGAGGAATAATTTTTATTTTCCAAGTTTTCAATGGTGAGCACTTATTACTTCATAGACACACATGCCCATAGATCTGTTAGATCTATCTCGACCATTTTACGGGATCTTCGGGATCTTTCAGATTTTTTGCTACCTCAGCATCGCCAGGATATTATTAATCCCCTGCTTGCCCAAGGCCCATCCGTGACTTTCCATGGAGGCAGTGGTAACTGGTTCCTATCAACCACTGCGGAGCCCCGAGCCCGGGACCTCTCTGAGCACCCCGCCGGCCCGAGCTGCCTGGGGACGGCACTTGCCCTCCAGGCTGGGCCACTAGGGAGGGGCTGGGCCTCTTTGAAGGAGGTTAAAGTCCTTCTTTGTGTGAATGGCCTTTTAGGGAGCAGAGGGAGGGGCAGCTGTGACATCATAGTCTTCAGTCAGGAGGCTCGGAAGGAATTTGTCCAACTTGAGGCAGTGCGCAGGAATCTGTCTGGAAAAAGAGGCAGTTCTGACTGGGGACGTTTGAGACATACACTGTGGGCAGGGTAAGCCAAGTCTGCTGACCTCTCTGACTGTCCTTTCCCTTCTAATCTGAAAGGAGTGGGTTCCTTTCCCAGGCCAGTCTTGGTGGAGGGGGCCTCGGAGTGGGGACCGAGCAGGGCTGAGCTCTAGAGTCCTTTCCTGCCGGAGGGAGGGAGACGGGGCAGCTGAGCTCTGAGTGGCGACTTGCTTCTCTTTGAAACCTCGTCAAACTCCCCGCTTTGGAGTTAGAGGGCGAGGAGGAAGCACAGCCCCAGCCATGCAGTGCACGCCAAGATTCACAAGTCCTCTGTGGCAGATGAGGCCGTGAAGATGGGGCGTGCATGTGTCTGTCCTTGTCCAGAACAGAAGCAAGTGACCCAGCGATTCTGGTAGCTGGTTTTCTAGTGATCGCCTTGTATTTAGTTAGTCCCTAACGAGGCCGTGCTGTGGGCCCCGCCACATTCATGGAGTGACTTGGGGCTTCATGGGAATGTGCGTGCCTGTCCCCTGTAGGAGCCAGGGGGGGTGGGAAGAGAAGCTCCTCAGCTCTGTTCCTACATAGAGTGTCATCTGTGGACAAGGGGTTAATCTCAGAAGCATCTGGCACTGTTTCCTCTTTGCTCCTGGCTCTCAGCCTCAACATCGTGGGTTTGTGCTGGGTCCACAGTGGTGCTCAGCTTTTGCTCTCTGCTGTTAGTGGTTGGCCAGGCAAGAACCCAAGATCCTGAACTATTTTAAAACCAAGAGGGACACAGCTGAGTTATAAAGAACTAAAGCTAGCCCTGTGTTTGCTTTCAGCAGAATTAGTTACCCTAGAAATTTCTGCCTGCTGGAGCAGCCAAAGTTCCCTCTGGGGCCTTGATCTTGGTTTATTCTGGAGGTGGGGACTGCCCTGTAAAAATCACCTCCTGGTGAAAAAGGCTTTTGGGGAGAAGAGCATCTGAGGACTCCTTGACAGAGCGCGGAGTTTGTTACTTTGAGGAGGAAGTGAACCTTGACCTTCTTGGAGCGGAAAGGAGGCCTCTCTCCTGAGTTAGGAGCAATCCTGAAGCCTCCCCTACCATTCTCAGTCACTCCTGTAGGGAATGGATCTCCACGCAGCTGAAAGAAGCAAGCCTTTCACCAGTGGCTGTAGAAAAGGAAACGGCTTCCTCCCTCCCTCCAATCCCCCTGCCTGCCGCGTCCCGCCCCCCACATCTTCAGTTGCTTTCATGGAAAGCCCAAGTTATAAATGTGTTAATCAAACAACACCTTGACATTTTCCAGATGTGTAGCCTGACATCTGAGCCAGTCGGTGACTTTGCGGCTGGGTGAAGGGGATGCTATTAATAGGGCAGGCTGTGGTCCTGGGGAGACTCCATTATGTTATAAAGGGCCCACTTTCCTTGAACAGAAGTGTGAGCCAAGACATCCTTTGTCCCCAGCGAAGGGAGTTTCCAGAGTATTTTCATCTCCTCTTCAAGCCTGTGTCTGTACCCTAAGCCAGAGAGAATTGCTTAGTGGTGATGCCTTGGCAGTTCTCAGAAAGAAAGGCTGGGCCTGCGGGAGCAGGAACATCTTTTTAGAGCTGTCCCAGTCGCATTCGGCCGTAATGCGTCATGGCAGACAGTCCGAGAGCCGTTGTGAGTGTTCGCTCCCTTTATCGGGGGTCACAGCGTTAACCCTGAGCCCGCCCGCCCTAAATTTAGCCTGCCACTGCCCAGGAGAGCTTAGGGGCTTTAAGTCTGGCCTGTTTCCATCAACCAGGAAGGGGTCCTTCTCGGGGAGTGGTAAGGCTTCTGGCTTCCCATAATCAACACAGGCCCCTGGTCCTCCAGGCCGGAAGGAGCTCTGCGAGGGGGCGGAAGACGAAAGGCTGCCTGGGCCTGGAATGTGCCCCGGGTGATGGCCTCTCCCCTCCGCTTCCTGGCCCAGAGGCCCAAAGGCAAACCAAGGAAGGAAGCAAGGCGTTCTCAGACGTTCCCATTCTCTGTTCCCTCACAGCGGTGGGTGGAAGGGGCCCACTCAAAGTCCCCGCACTTTCTCCAGCCGGCCCGAGCCTGCCATCTTCAGCAGGGAGGGCCCGAGGAGCTGCAGGCCAGCAGATGAGGAACTCGGGTGCTCTCAGCTTTCTCCACAAACTCTTTCTAGCCAGCCCAGTTTGTGCTGTTGAACAGGGCTGGGATTTTCTTTCCACTGAGCACTTCCTCTGCCTGGTGCTTTTTGCTCTCTTTATGGGAACTGGAACTCTCTCCCTCCAAGGCCGCGCACTCCTTGCTGCTGAGTAGGGGCCACCTCAGAGCGCAGGGGGCCTCCCCGCCCCCACCCCCCACCCCGTGGCCCCAGCCCAGGGCTTGCCACTCTGTAGGTACTCAGGGCATGCTTATCCTTGCACTTTGACCTCCCTCGGCCCCTGGGCTCCCCTCCTACACCCCTGGGGTTCCCTCAGCCTGGGGAGTCCTCTGCCCCAGATCTCCAGCCCATAGCTCCACCCCGGTGCCTCTAAGTCGGATCAAGTTCAGGAGACTCATGTGGGCACCTTGCAGGTGTCTTGGCAGGCTCCCTTACCCGGGATGCATCCCCTCCTTCCATTTACCTTTGTGACAGAAACTATAGCCAGGAAGTGGAGTCCTGTAAGAAGCATTCTAGATGGTTCCACTACACAGACCACAGAACCAGTGCTCTGCCGTGACAGCTGTCGTGTCCTGTGTAGTCAGAACTCGACTTAGGTGAGAGAGAGAACAAGGGTAAGAAAGGAAAACGGAGATGCTCTCTGGTTGCACAGCTATGCGGAAGTTTTATTTTATAGCCACGCCTCTGTTCCTAGGCCAAGAATGAGTTTGTATTTTTGGTGGAACTTAAAAATAACTGGATTAAAGGATCAGGTCACCTAGTATCTGGGGAAGAGTGTTTCTAATTTGACTATCATGGCCTTTGTAGGAAGTAAGCTGGGTTATTCAGAGTAGAAAGCTGGTGGTGCAGCGGGCGCCTGAGGTGTGAGTGATTTGGGTCACACTGTGCATTTAGGCTAGGAGCCCGGGAGGTCACAGCTGGTAACAGGCTTGTCAAGAGGTAACAGCCTGAGGGTGGTGGGGAAGCTGTGAACACAACCAGCCTTGAAAGCGGAGTGGAAGCTTCAGCTTCTTGCTTGCCCTTGTAAAAAAGGATACCTTCCCGGGGCGCCTGGGTGGCTCAGTCGTTAAGCGTCTGCCTTCGGCTCGGGTCATGATCCCAGGGTCCTGGGATCGAGTCCCACATCGGGCTCCCTCCTCGGCGGGAAGCCTGCTCTCCCTCTCCCACTCTCGCTGCTTGTGTTCCTGCTCTCGCTATCTCTGTCTCTGTCAAATAAATAAATAAATAAATCTTTAAAAAAAAAAAAAAGGATACCTTCCCGGTGTCCCCCTGGGCCCAGACAGATCTGCTAAGGAAAACGTACCTCTTGCAAGTTCTTTCTGCTCACCATGCGCCCAGCCACTGACCCAGATACCGTGGGAAGAAAGAGCACACTGCCGTCCATCACCCAGCGGGGCAGGTGTCAGGACCCTGAGGTGTTTTCTGTGCAAATTAAAAACGGTCTTCTAGAATCTTACCTGTGTTGTTGGGAAGGAGTTGCAGCTTTAATGTGTGGTGTCCATTGCAATGCCTGGGATGTGGGATCTTAATCTTTTGCCCCTGGATTGTTGCTGGAGGAAGCGGAGGACTCTCCTTTAGAGGCCAGCCAGCTCGAAAGGTAAAATTCCCAGACTGAGCAGGAAGTCAGTACCCTCATTTCTAACTGGAGGGCCCTGTGGGTAGAGCAGAAGGTAGGAAGTGGAAACTCAGTCTCCAGGAAGTCTGTCTCTGTTCTGTTCTGGATAAAGATGGGAGAGGGGTCTCTGACTTCTGGAGCCAAATTATGAGTCTCACATCACTTCTAGAGATGCAAGTGTGCAAAATGTTGACCAGAAAGCCAAGTAGATACTCTTTAATAAAAACTATTCACCCTTCTTAACCTATCGCTAGGCATTTTGGAAGCCTGCTGTCACTGAGAATACTTTTGAGGTATGGGGAGAGACTGAAGAACTGGCTTTCAAATCCTGGCTGTGCCACTTCCTAGTCAGGTGATCTTGGGAAAAATCTTTCAGTTTCTCTAAACCTCATGTTCTAAAGTTGTAAAATGAAAGTAGAAAACTCTGCCTTTCCTGCATGCCAAAGGGCCCTGTTACCAGTATCAGCTGGGAGTGTATATGCATGTGCACTGTGAACACTGTGTCCACAGTGAAAGGGGGTGTGGTTCTTGACTGTCCATTCAACTGCATCCTCAGATTTTGACTTTTAGAGACAGGAACAATTGTTTTATGCAGTTATTCTGTTTATTGCAGCAGCAAATGCATCTTCCAGTTGTGCTGAGCTTTAGCTAAAAATAACTTTTGAGGACCTGGGGTAGGAAAAGATTAGGGAGGTTAGGTCTGACTTTTAGCCTTGCTGGGCCTTTCCCCTCTAAACGCCTCATGTTGATTTCCTCTCAAAATCAAAGCTTCATCATCACCCCCCCACTCCTCCTCCAAGAAAGTCAACCAGCTCCCAGAGAGAATTTAATATTGGTCATTTACACTTCAGTGTAAAATTGCTTAATAATAAGGAACATTTGCATTAAACACTTTGCAGTTTACATAGTACTTTTTTTTTTTTTAAGATTTATTTATTTATTTGAGAGAGTGAGAATGAGAGAGAGAGAGAGTACATTACGGGTGGAGGGTTAGAGGGAGAAGCAGTCTCCTCGCTGAGCAGGGAGCCCGATGCGGGACTCGATCCCGGGACTCCAGGATCATGACCTGAGCCGAAGGCAGTCGCTTAACCAACTGAGCCACCCAGGCGACCCTGCATAGGACTTTTTAAAAACATTTATTTACTTATTTCATTTGAGAGAGAGAGTGCGCGCGCACGCACGCGCGCACACACACACACACACACACACACGCATGAGGTGGGGGATGGGCAGAGGGAGAGAGAGAATCTCAAGCAGACTCCCTGCCAAGCACGGAGCCCGACACAAGCTTGATCTCACAACCCTGAGATCATGACCTGAGCCGAAATCAAGTGGGACGATTAACTGACTGAGCCACTCACACCCCACTATGTAGTACTTTTAAACACATTATCTAATCAAATTCCTAAAACAGATTTGAAAGATCTTGGTATGAGTCCTGCTTACAAAGGAGTTCTATTCTTCCAAGAGGAGTCCCATGATTGTCTTGCATAGGGTCTGGCAGAACTTTCACAGGAGACACGGGCCCCCTTGTTGTAAATTAACCCATATAATTTGCTTTGCATAACTATTAAACGCGATTTTGTAAATAGTGGCAGCTTGAGACACAACCGGGCTACCAGGTTATAATAAAAGCAGGTCTTGGACCAAGTTCTGGCACTCATACAGATAGTTATTAAATAAACCTTTGCAAAAGTAGGCATAAAACCTACTGTCTTTAACCTCAAAGAAACCTCAGCTCCGGAAGATTCTAGACGCTCCCAACCTCACTTTGCATGAAGATAGATGTGGCAGTTTTAAAAAGGCAGGATTCCCTTGCTGTATAGTAGTCGTTTAACAACCAAACTCCTCTGAACCAAAGGCTGCGGAAAGGGCTGTTTGGTTTTCGGGCTCCATCACCATCCCTAAGGGTACACAAGCCATGGTGCTCACTCTGTCGTAAATCCTATTCAGGAAAGGCCAGAGAACATCTCTAATCCGCAAATTTGAACACCACCAATTTCACCGATTTCTAACGTTTATTATGCTAATTGACAAGCCACTAATTTCACTGATGAAAACCCGTTTCTCACCTTAATTATGCCAATTAGCTAAGCCTCAGGGGGCCATGGGAGTTAAAGAGTGCTAGCCCACCCAGGAAGGACGCCACCTACAGAGCCTGGAATTTCTGATTAGATCCTGGTTGACCACTCTCGGAGTATATATTCCCAGTTAGGACGGCTGTCTGTCCCTGAATAGAATTTAAACTAATTCAGACACACACAGCTGTATTATATTGTCTCTGTCCACATATTTTAAAGTAAATAGTAGACATCCTGACTGGCTATTAGCTATTCCAGGAAGCCAGTAGGTTGGCAGGTAATACTCGTCATGCAGTTAGGGCTCCACCTGGAGGGTTAGCAGGGGGAATCCAAGGATTTCCCTTCAGTCTCTTAGCACCCTTTCAAAATCCAGTTTGGTGGTTCTTTTTTTTTTTTTTTTTTAAGTAAGCTCTACGCCCAGTGTGGGGCTTGAACTCAGGACCCCAGGCCCCAAGATCAAGAGTTGTATGCTCTACATACTGAGGCAGCCAGGCACCCCTGATGGTTCATTTATATCTTTTTTTTTTTGCATTGGGGCATGGTTTATTTCAGAAAGGACTTTCCAGTTCATTTAATGAATGTGCATTTTATCCGAATCAGGAATCAGGTTCATCTTATCTGAAGCATGGAGAAAATTCTAGTCTTTCTAATCTTCAAAGGGAGCAATGAGCATTTGTTGGCTTAAGCAAAACATCATTTAATGACACCAAGCCCAGATTCCTGCCAAATCCGTGCTGTGGACTTTCCGGCCCACTTCCATTTACCTGGTGTACTTACTGGTGGCTTTGATTGCATCAGGCCCTCTTTCAGGAAGGTAAATTCATCCTGTTGAGAACAGAACTCAGGAATTTGCTCTTTTGTTATAATTGTTGCCTAACTTTGCTTACAAAAACTCAGGACCTCTGATGCCTGATGGTGAATCAGTAATGCAGCCTTATCTCTTTCATTACTTCTACCCTGATTAGAGCGTAGAGCTGCTACTCCCTGAAGTAGATGGAATGGAGTATCAAGAAAAATTTCCTGAATTTGTGGAAAGAAGTGGGAGGAGCCCCGTTGTAAGTAACAGGAAGCAGAGAGAGCCGTTTCCTGTTTATACCCTCCAGTGTCTCAATTTTTTAAACAAGTGTATTGGAACGGAATCGTCTCAAATTACACTGGGACTCCAAACTCTGACTTTTATCCAGTAATTCGCATTTTTAAAATCTTGGTTTGACACATCATAGAAGGCATTCAAGGAACGAGACTCATCATATCTGATTCAAAGAGCTAATGGTAGTTTTTTTGGACACGGCAAAAATGTATTGTCAGATGCTGTTCTCAGACTTTTAAAATTTTGAATTGGAACACTTGCTACTTCAGAAAATATGCCTTGGAAAGACTTGGTAGAATTTTTAAGTTCTAAAAGAGAAAAAAGGCTGATAGGGCATCTGCTTGTCCATCACCCAACACTGGACCTGAAGCACCCAGGAAAAAGAGACAAGGTGCTCATGGGCCGTGCTGTGGAGGTGGACTCAGGACCTCCTGTCTCTGTGATTAGCAACAGGAGATCATGTAGGCAAGTTTTTCACTCCTCCTGACTAGAGTAAATAAACTCCAAAATAGACTTACGGCTTCCTAGGAAGTCCAATTTTTGTTAAGAAAAAAGTGTTGTCTCCTGGAGCTTATGGTTGCTGCTAATCTCATTATGACCCTACAAAACAAGCTTCCTGCGTGTTTAATGAATGGATGAATGACTAAATGAAGTATAGAATGAATTATTTGCCTTTTAGCTTCCTTTACTGTTACATTGCCCTCTTTCCTCTTATGTCAACTGAAGTATTTTATGTTTCAGGAGGGCAGTGATTTTCAACCATAATTCAGTTCCAACAGCTTCCTACCATTTTCTTACCTTTTTCCCCCAAACCAAAAAGGATATAAGAAAAGCTCTACTTATTCCCATAAAGAATGTTAGCAGTAAGTCATTGGCCAAATGAAGCCAGAGTGGGAGGGTCACAGATAATCTGATTCTCACAGTAGCAGTGCCTCGTATCTCTTTTTGTTGATGTTTATTCCAGTAATAGCTTTCCACAGGAGTGGGCTAATTTTGACCTAGGTTTATTTGAAATTGAACGGCAGCCTGTAAGTTTCAGGCATTCAAATTTTCTGTAATTCTTAATGACCTGGAAGTCACTGGCAATTGCCTTACCAAAAGGAAGTCTAGTTAATGTTTTTAAAAGGCAGTAAAAACGTCTTTGAGTTCATTCTAAAGATAAAAGAACACTAGTTAATGATGGTAAAAAAATAAAATAAAGATATTAGTGTTATAAATATTAATGATATTAAAGTACCAGAGTTGGACAAAGACCAGAGCTAGACAGGAAGGTCATCCAAGACCAGAAAGTGTTGACAAAGGAATAGTTGTTATTGTTGCCTATGACTGAAGAAGGAACATATTGGATTAAGTCTAGAGGGGAATGTAAACAATGCAGAGTGAAGGAAACCTCTAGTTCATGGAGAACCTTCTAGTTCATGGAAAACCATGAGAATTTTTCAGCATTCTGACAGCAGTACAGAGCACATAGGGTGAATTCCCATGTTGTTCTAGGTCTCATGAACAAATCTGTAATTATGCACCTTCCTTGGAGGGATTCTGAAACGAATCCCCCGAGAATCATCCTAAGGTGGTGTTTTAACATTATGTTCTAAGATTTTCAAATCGTTTATTATGGACACAAATGAAAACGATGCCATCTTGCAGTTTTGCGTGGAAGTATGTCAATAATATGAGGCACACTATGGACTTGAGAGAGGAAGACAAACTTGACCAAGGTGTCCGTGAAATCCTTGAGGAACACTCACTAATTAACCTCACAATTTTTTTTTCAAAGGTTTTATTTATTTTTTGACAGAGAGAGAGACAGTGAGAAAGGGAACACAAGCAGGGGGAGTGGAAGAGGGAGAAGCAGGCTTCCTGCGGAGCAGGAAACCCAGTGTGGGGCCCGATCCCAGGACCCCAGGATCACGACCCAAGCCGAAGGCAGACGCTTAATGACTGAGCCACCCAGGCGCCCCTAAACCTCACAATTTACCACTCAATTATCTGAGATAAACCAGAGTCCTTGGGTATGAAAAAAGATATCATCCTAGAATTTGAAAATTAATTTTACTAATGCCAAATAACAAAATTACATGGGATTGGTAATTGGTGGGAAAGTAGGATTTATTTCAAAACATTAAGATGTGGTTTTTCTTTTTTAACAGTAAGACTGGAACCATCACATAGAGAACATTTTAGGAACCAGAGAGGAGCCACTCGTCACTAACTTTTCAAAGCAACCCTCACTCCTTAACCTAAGGAGTATTGTTTTGATGTAGTCCCAGAGAACAGAACTGTGCAGTCAGTGGCTTTGGTTATGGTGTTTATGCACATGCTGAATTAAGAGCCATAGTGATGGGGCACTGTAGCTGTTAAGTGGCCTTGGAAGGGATCTACTGTTTTCCAGTATTTTATTTTGGAAAAATTTTCCAAGAAGTTTCTTGTCTCCAGAATAATTGCATTACATCTGGCAGAGAATCATGTTTTCAAGAAGAATTGCTCATGCAAAGGGACCATCTTATTATAGTTGGGGACACACAAATAGTCCTATTACATTTCTGCAATAGTAGTAGTAATTCTGGTATAATTGCTATATAATCTCTTCTACTTTAGAAGATATTTGAACAGTGTCTTCAAATGATCTGAATCTTAATTTACATTGAGATTTATTAATTTTTTTAAATTTATTTGGGAGAGAGAGCGCATGGGAGGGGAGAGGGTCAGAGGGAGAAGCAGACTCCCCGCTGAGCAGGGAGCCTGTTGCGGGACTCGATCCGCGGACTCCAGGATCATGACCTGAGCCGAAGGCAGTCGCTTAACCAACTGAGCCACCCAGGCGCCCCTACGTTGAAATTTAAAAATGGGATTAGCATTTATGGAAAGTTCTCCGGACACCCAGTAAACAAAACCGAATCTGTAACATGGAGAGGTTTAGGTATGAATCAGCACAGCAAAATGAATACGTGAAGAATTACCAGAGGGAAATCTCAGGTCCGAAGAACTTGTCATCGTTTCAGTTTTCCTTCCAGTGAGTTACCAACTAATTTCTCAGGGTTCACCTCCAAAAGAGATTTATTAGTATCTAACTCTGACTTTGGTTGTCTCTTTATTCCAGAAGCCTCCCCAGCTTTCTGAGGATGATATCCGGCTAAAAAACCAGCGAGACAAAGGCAGTGCCAGCCCCTCGGAGCCTGCAACCAGCTCCCTTCCCCCAGACCACAAAAACATGGAAATTGAGGTCTCTGTTGCGGAATGTAAAAGTGTTCCCGGAATCACCTGTACCCCACATTCCATGGACCACTCCTCCCCTTTCTACTCACCCCCCCACAATGGCCTCCTGGGTGATCACCATGAAGCTCTGGATAAGGATGTGGCCAGAGAGATCCGCTATCTAGACGAGGTGCTGGAGGCCAGCTGCTGTGATTCTGCTGTGGACGGAACTTACAACGGTACATCGTCCCCGGAGCCGGGTGCAGCCATCGTGGGGGGTGGCCCAAGCCCACCCGGCCACGCAGCCGTCCAGCCGGACCCCCCGGAGAGGGCAGCAGGTAGACAGGCCCCTCCTCACACTGAGCTCAGTACCAGCTACTCTGAGGCCATGGCAGAGGGCGGAAAAGCCAATGGCCACTCCCCCGCCCAGCCCCGAGACCTGCTGGGGGACAGCCCGCAGGCCCCCGCGAGCCCCAGCTCCTCCACCAGCTCGCGGTGCTCGGGCCGCGACGGGGAGCTCACGCTCACCACGCTGAAGAAGGCGGCCAAGTTTGAGCTGCGTGCCTTCCACGAGGACAAGAAGCCCTCCAAGCTCTTTGAGGACGACGAGAACGAGAAGGAACAGTACTGTGTCAGGAAGGTGAGGCCTTCGGAAGAGATGCTGGAGCTGGAAAAGGAAAGGAGAGAGCTCATCCGGAGTCAGGCGGTGAAAAAGAATCCTGGCATTGCGGCAAAATGGTGGAATCCTCCCCAGGCCAAAACCACGGAGGAGCAGCTGGACGAGGAGTCTCTGGAGTCGCACAAGAAGTACAAGGAGCGCAAGGAGAGAAGAGCGCAGCGGGAGCAGGGGCCGGCGCCGCGGCAGCCCCTCCCCCCGCAGCTGTGCGCGGCCCCTGCCGCCGCGAGCGAGCACGCCGGCGCGAGCGAGCACGCCGGCGCGAGCGAGCACGCAAAGGAGGACGTCGTCACCGAGCAGATCGACTTCTCCGCCGCGCGCAAGCAGTTCCAGCTCATGGAGAGTTCCAGGCCAGCAGTGGCCAAGGGCCAGAGTACACCCAGGCTCTTCTCTATCAAGCCCTTTTACAGGCCTCTAGGGTCAATCAACTCAGACAAGCCACCGACCGTCTCGAGACCAGCTTCCATCGGGGGGCCACCGGAAGACGGGGGTGCATCAGCAGCCAAGGGGCAGAAAGCCGGCTGTGCCCTGGAGAGCCAGTCTTCGGGGGGAAGCCAGGGCAGCACGGCCCCTCAGGGGAAGGAAGGGCCCTACAATGAGACTTCCAAACGCGGGCCCTTATCCAAACTGTGGGCAGAGGACGGGGAGTTTACCAGTGCCCGGGCCGTCCTCACTGTGGTCAAGGATGACGACCCTGGGATCTTGGATCAGTTTTCCAGGTCAGTCAATGTCTCTCTGACCCAAGAGGAGCTTGACTCTGGTTTGGATGAACTGTCAGTGAGGTCCCAGGATACCACTGTCCTGGAGACCCTGTCCAATGATTTTAGCATGGACAACATCAGTGACAGCGGGGCATCCAATGAGACCACCAATGCCCTCCAGGAAAACTCACTGGCCGATTTTTCTCTGCCCCAGACTCCGCAAACTGACAACCCTTCCGAGGGCCGGGGAGAAGGCGTCTCCAAGTCATTTAGTGATCACGGTTTCTATTCCCCTTCGTCCACACTGGGAGACTCGCCCTCGGTTGATGACCCCTTGGAATATCAGGCTGGTCTCCTGGTGCAGAATGCCATTCAACAAGCCATAGCCGAGCAAGTGGATAGAGCCGTGTCCGAAACCAGCCAGGGTGGGACAGAGCAGCAGCGACCTGGAGCAACTCTAGAGGAAGCCGGAACTGGGGCTCCCGGCTCAGAGAAGCCTCAGAGCACGTTTGAGCCACCCCAGGTGTCCTCTCCTGTTCAGGAGAAAAGGGAGGTGTTACCAAAGATTCTGCCTGCCGAAGACAGGGCACTCAGGGAAAGGGAGCCCTCCCAGCCGACGCCTGCAGTGCAGCCCAGTGGCCCGGTAAACATGGAGGAGACCAGGCCCGAAGGGAGCTATTTCAGCAAGTACTCGGAGGCAGCTGAGCTGAGAAGCACAGCCTCGCTCCTGGCCACTCAGGAGTCCGATGTGATGGTTGGGCCCTTCAAGCTGAGGTCCAGGAAGCAGCGGACTTTGTCCATGATCGAGGAAGAGATCCGAGCAGCCCAGGAAAGGGAAGAGGAGCTGAAGAGGCAGAGACAAGTCTTGCAGAGTACCCAGAGCCCCAGGGCAAAGAATGCCCCGTCGCTGCCCTCCCGAACATCATGCTACAAAACCGCGCCAGGTAAGCCAACCACGCGCCAAAGACAGATGCTGTGGACAGAAAGGGTGACTCCAGCTTATGTGAGTCTTTGTGGAGCCTCCTCTGTGTGTGGCTAGGATTAGTGACGGGGCGGGGGGGGGGCACTGGTAACGAGGGTTTTCGCGTCCATCCAGGGACAGACAACTGAGGTCCGAATGTCCCCTAGAAGAACCCTGGGCCTGGATGGTGTGCCATTTCCCTGAGGGTACAATTGCTTCTTCCTCGTTGTTCTGCTCTGGGTTTGCTTTAGTAGAGAATTGTTCTCTTCTATTTGAAAGGGCTGCCTCTGGCTGAGGGAGGGGCCGTGTGTGGCGTGGACCCTGGCAGAGTGAGCCTGCATGTGGACTGGCTTGGACCCTTAGTATCTGTGGTTAAATCAAACCCATCTGATTTGGGGGATGTGCTCTGCTAACCCCTTCTAAATGCGAGATCCCTTTCTAACAATGACAGTCATGACCCGGTGCAGATTGACCCATAGAAGATGTTTTTGTCCCTCTTCTGTATGATTGGATTTGTCTTCCTTTTAGTCATCACAATGCAATTGCTTTGGAATCAGGGATGGTCTCATTCATTCTTGCCCTATGACACATTTGGAGAAATTGACTACTTTAGTCCCTTCCCATTGCCTGGGCAGTCCCTTTCTTGAATGCTTTGTATAAATGGTTGATGTTAATTATGGTGGTAATTAATGTTGCTACCATTATGGATTAACAGTGTGACCAGTTGTTTTCATTTCCCATTTGGATGTGATGGCAGTCTGAGCGCCACACATCCTAATGTGGAGAAGTGCTGCTCGAAGTGTGGTCTGGGCTAGTCCATGGACTGTTTGTTCCAGGTCCACACTGAGAATCAGTACAGACATTGAGAGCAAGCATTTGACAATTCTTGTTGCAGTTTGATATTGTCCTCAAATCCAAGTGTGGAATTTTGTGTTTTTTAAAAGTATTGGCTCATGACGGACTGAGGGGAAAACTTCTTTCACTGGAAACCATCTAAAAAGCATTATCCTAACATATAATTGCTGGCGTTTGACTTGGTTTACCCAGATCTTAATCCCATCTGACACTTGGCTTCCATCAAATCTACAGTGACTCAGGGTAATTCTTTTGATTATAAATATTTAGATTTGAAATAATCTCAACCTAAAGAAAAGTTCCCAGGTATAGTACAAATATCTTTTATTCTGAACCACTTGAGGGTAAATTGCCAACATGATGCTCCATCATGCCCAATTTTACGGAATGTCCCTCAGTTTGGGTTTGTCTATGCTTTCACATGAGTACATTTAGGTTATGCATCTTTGGTAGGAATACCACAAAAATATTGCTATATTCTTCTCACTATATCCAATCAGGTGTCCCTTACAGGGACAGATACTGACTTTTTTCACATGATATTAATTTTGATCACTTGTTTGAGGGAATATCTGACAGGCTTTTACAGTAAAATTATTGTGTCCTTTGTAAGTAATAAATATTCTCTGGGGAGTTACTTTGGTACTATGTAATCTTTATCCCACTCCTCATCAAACTTTATTCATTTATCTGTTTATGTCAGTGTAGTCTTGTGGATTCCTATTATATTCAATGGGTTAGAATCCATTTCTATTACTTTTATTCTTAATTTGTTTAGATATAGCTTATGGGAGCCCTTTCAAGCTAACTTCAGCGTCCTTTTGACATGTCCTCATTGTTCTCTGGGCATGTCCTCACTTTCTGACACCACAAGATGTTCCAGTCTCATCTCATCTGGGAGCTTGGTGTGCTCATTGCTATTGGATTGTCACTGCTCCCAGGCACTCTCAACAAACAGAATTAGAGAATATACACAGATTCCATCTGTCTGTCTATCTGTCCATCTACCTACCTACCTATCTTGAAAATCATGAGCTTACCTTGATACCTTTAATTCTAATCTAGTACCATGGGGTTCATATTCTCTCCATATTTGTAACCTTCCTAACAACAAAATGCCTCTTTCCTACTACCTTCAATATATTTATTATTTGATCAATCCCTTCCTCACCTTATGTAACCAATCTCCTATTTTCCTTACCCATCTTCGGCTCCAGTACCATGTGCTGGATCACCACTCTTCCCCACCCACCCTGCTGTGGCTCCAGCACACTGTGGTCCTGTGATCACTGACTCCTCCCACCCCCACTGCAGATACCATCTTGTTGAGCCCCTCCCTAATGGCTTTTGGACTGAATTGTTCATGAAAAAAAGAAAGCGAGGAGAAAGAGGAAAAGCATGGTGACTTTCTTGATATGATTTTTAATTCCTGTATGTCACAGGGCAATGGCCAGCTGGGTGAGGCAAAGAAAACTCTCAAGGGCATTTTGTGTGTGGGTGTGCTTTAGAGAGACTGGTTGGCTTTGCCCAAAGATCCTTAGTTGTCAAGTTCACTTTAAATTCTTGTGGGCTAGCTTGGCACAGAGATGCCAGTGGGCATTCTATATAGTATCCTAGAAAAAGCTTTCATACCACTTGAATTCAGCCCAGTCTAAGAAGCCTACTTGACAAGTTAATGACTCTAAAAGTCCTGCATAGGAACTCAAAGTCTAATGGAGGAAGTTTCTTCAGGCATCTTAGCAACTTCTGCCCACATGGAAGGTGGATACCATGTCTCTCCTACCAGTTATAGCTGGCCCTACATGCCTAAGCCTCCCTTTACATTATCTCATTATAAAACCTTCCTTAAAGTGCACATGCTCAGTGAGTATTTTCAGTTTTCTTTACTCTACCTCTTAATTGAAACTCCCACTGTATTGCTCCCCTCCTTTATTTCTAGCATGTGAACAAAAATAAAACATTTCAACACTTTCCCCTATTCCCTGACCTGCTGTGGTCTCTCGGGCTTCCCCACCAGGCTTAAAATAAGACAGGGTTCTGTGTTTGCCCTCAGCATCCCAGCAGCCCAGGCCTGATTTTCCCAGCACTTCCCTCTATGCTAATGCTAATATCCTCCCCCATACCCCCTCCCAGAGGATTGATTCTGCACGGTAATTCATCCAGGCAGGTCTGTGTACTGCAGTGGTCTAACTGTTGCACTGAACGTAGTCATGATAATGACGCTTGTGCACCTCGTTCCTTCATGTTTATCTCTAGAACATTTAAAGTAGGTGGCAGGGCTTCCCAGAATTACAACATGGATTGGGGGGAAAAAAAACAACAACTGCATACAAAATGTAATTTTCTTTCTATCCATGCCTGGAAATGTTTGGCGAATTGCTTGGCTAGCCAGCCTCCAAGTTCGTAATCAGGGAGGAGGCTGACACATCACTCTGAGCAGCCAAACTGGACGATTCATAGCCAGGGTTGAAACTGCTTGCTCCAACTTTGGTTTTGTGAATGGAGATGATGCTAAGTTCCTGCTGCAATACTCCACATCTCCCACCAGAAGAGGGGATTCAGCCTGTTTGTTGCATGACTCAGGTTGGTGATTCGATATTAGGTGATGAAAAATACAATTTTTAACTTCTCCTCTGGTGGAGATCATGCTGGAAACATGCTGGAATCCTAAAACCTAAGGGAAGTAGAATCCACTGAGAGCCAAGATGTCATAGGGAAACACAGATCTGCTGATTCTCCCAACCATTCCCCAGGTGTTGAAAAGACAACTTGTTTTTGCTTTTAGTTTCCTTGCCTTTCAAAGATGAAGACGAGATTTTTAAAAGGATGCTGTCATTCTCAAAAGCAAGGTATTAGGAAAATTATTTTGGAAATTTTATCTTGTTGGCTCTTATGTGATTTTAAAGGAAGAAGTTTCACTTAAATAGGGTCTGTGTGACTTTTGCTCATACAGGGGTGAGCAAGGCAGATGCAGTTCCTGCCCTCGGGGAACTTACAGTTCAATGAGAGAAACAACATCAGACAAAGATGGCAATTTCATGGCAGAGAAGCATGAAAACTTACAGGAGCCCACATCAAGGAAGATCACCTCATTGGGGGTATACGTGAAGTCTTCCTTTCTTAGGATACTACCATCCAACTTTTGAACTGAAGGAGTAGAAGTTGGGTTTGGGGGTGGGGGGCAATTGTTTCTTGAGAAGGGAGGACACCTAAGGAGGCCCAAAAAGGAAGAGAGAACTTATGTTTGAGGTACTTAAATTAGGTTAGGGTGGGTTAAAGGAATAGATTTAAAACAAAATGAAAGAAAGTTGGTTTGGAGCCAGACAATGAAGAGCTGCTTTAATGAGTCCATTCCACCAGCTTTTATTGAGCTCTTCCTGTGTACAAGAACTTCTGACGGCATGTTGCCATCTTGACAAAGGCCGTGTGCCGTGTGAGAGGCCATATCCCCAAGAGTGCGCACATATGTGCCTTCTGTTGATAGTCCTCAAAAATAGAGAAGAAAGGAGGCATTCCAGCAGGTGCCCTAGCCTAACTTGAAGGTGCAACCTGCAATCCGGGTGCAGACACTCTTGAGGATCAAGTTTGGGAGGAAAACTCAAACTTTTGATTGAAGTTATGATTTAGATCTTCTCAAATATCTTTTCATATTAAAGCTGTCAACAGACGGTTCTCACTTTAGTGCTTGTTGTCTATTATTAGACATCCTGGTTTCACTTCCAGGTTCTAGGCATGTCAGAGAAACCCAGCTAGTTAGGTGGTGATTACTTTAGTTTTTAAAAATAGTTTCCGTTTTCATGCCAGATGTTGAACTGATCTACCAAGTCAGATAATTTGCCCAGTGAGACGTTATGGGGAGTGGTAAAGCAGAAGGTGTGGATATTGAGTTCCATAACGTGGAGCGTCTGTTCATGTCTTTTAATATGTGGAAAGATGTGATAGCTATACATCTTATAAAGATGAAATTTCCAAGGAGTTTCAACTTCTACTGTCAGTTTGAATTAAGATTGCGGATGAGGTGACCATTACGTTATTATAAAGATTAGTGACGGGGTCTTTTTTCTTTTCACTTCATTATCTTCAAATATCACAAAGTCCTGGACAGGAGAAAATATTTATGTCAGCACAATATTCATGAAGGAGAGCTTGATGGCTTATTCCATGCAAAATTAGAGCTGGATGAGGCCAAGTCTCACTTGAGATGCCCTCAATGCTCCACAAAAGACCTTGTCTTAGCAACTGGTGGAAAGATTCTGTCACAGGCCCATGTGAGAGAAGGTTCTCCTTCAGGGGTATACAGTGCTTCCCTTTCCTGCAGGTAGGCACAGATTGTACAAGCTACAGGGGTCCAGCTGGCCTTGTGAAAGTACTAAGGCTTAATGTGGAACATCTTGCAGAGCGTTCTGTCTACTACCATATTTCTCTGAACATTCTCTGGTGACACAAGCCTAGTATCATGATTCCTACGGGTTACCAAGACCTTAAAGAGTGTACCATACTAGTTATTTTACACACATTTTCTCATTTTTCATTTGCTTATTTAATCCTCCTGTCAATCTTCTAAGATGTAATACAAATTACCCGAGGCCAGAAATATTCAGAATTTTTCTGATTTCAGAAAAGCCATAAAGTGTATAAACTGTTATTTAGAAAAGCAATGCAAGGCATATACTATTACTTAACCCACCCAGTTGGGTCTGGAGCAACCCCCTATCAAGAAATTAGATTTCTTCTATAAAACTTAGGAAGACTTAGTTACATTAAGTAGGATAAATAAAGCCTAAGAAGAGCCTCATGCCAGATCTTGCCAGGCTTTGTTGCCAAATAGGTTATGGCTTGGTTTTCAGAGCTTTGTTTGGATTTTGAAACTAGACATAAGAGATCATGGACCTATAATATTATTCCCTTTTCAAAGAATTAATACCAGCATCCAGAGAGATTAAGTAACCTGCCTGAGGTCACTCAGCCAGGAAGTGGCAGAGCCACGTTCAAACTCAGGCTCATTTGATTCCGAAGTCCGTATTCTTTCTATACCCTTTCTTGTCCTCTGCAGAGCCTGCCCCTCTGCCCTGGAGGTCTACAAGGTGTAGTAACAGCTCCGCTCTCCAACCGACAGTGATTGAGCTCAATCTCCTCCCACCTTCTCCCAGTATCAGACCTGACCCCTGCATTGTCTTGGGTCCTTCCTGTCCCCTGCTTTTTGGAACCATTATAGCTCTGAAATCCTCTGCTCACGGTGGTCTGGGTGAATGCGTTTGCTACCAGAGGCCATGAGGCAGTGCTGCCCTAGTGACCCCGAGTGGTTCCAGAACTTAACGCCAATGCTCCAGATTACAATAGGCAAAATTGCTGGTGCTGTTCCAAGAGCTGAGCAGATGGCAGAGGGGACGAGCATAGTCTGTGTCAGCTCTCTAGCCTGATGGTTCCCGTGAGTTCTTGCTGAAAGTTCATTCCCCAAAAGAAACACAATCATCCATTCCAGAAACAGGCCCATTCCCTGAAATCTTTGGAAGAATTGGGTACTCAAAGAATCAGTTTCTTAGTTTGAGGACGAGCAGGAGTAAGTGTTCATTCCATTAACCAAACATGTTTGGTGGAGTGGGGTCAAAGCCAGCTGTGTTTATTGGTAGTTGTTGAGCACTGTGACTGCTTTCTCCTGTTCTCGTTTGCTCAAGTTTGATCCTTTGCCTTGGACCAAAAGCTCCCTGTGTTTTTACTTCATCTGAATCCAGCAAATATGTTCACCCTTTTAAAGATTTTTTATTATTTATTTATTTATTTAGAGCACACAGGTGGGGGAGGGACAGAGGGCGAGAGAGAGAATCTCAAGCAGTCTCCATGCTAAGTGCAGAGCCCGACATGGGGGGCTCTGTCTCATGACCTTGAGATCATGACCTGAGCTGAGATCAAGAGTCGGGCACTTCACCGACTGGGCCACTCAGGTGCCCTAAGTATGTTCATTTTTAAAAAGGCATGCCATTTGGGAAGGAATGGTCAAGAAAAGGCTAGATTGAAGGAGTGTTTGGCAAGGGGCGAGTGTATGTGATGAAAAGCAGGGCTTTTCAAATTACAGAATTCAAAGTTCTTTTTTGGACATTCTCCTTCAGGGTTTGAAAAGAACACCTGCCATGGTTAAACCTGTCAGCCTCGTTCCTGAGAAGATAGGGACTCCTGTCTTCCTTCCATGCAAAGTCTATGGGGTATGGCTTCTGGGAAGAACTTTAGAAAGGCCACTACATTTCCATGAGTATAGTTCCCTTCTGTAAGCACGTTCTGCTGTCACTGCTCTTTGTGCTGGTCTTCTGACATATCCAGAGAGTCTGGGTTGCCTCTCAAGGTGCCCTAGCCTTTCTGGGGCCACCTCATGGTGCCCTTGCTGCTTACCTTTGACCCCAATGGGTGGCTGCTCCATGATCCAAGTTAGGAGAGCGGCTTCCAAAAACTCAAGACTCCACCGCATGCCAAAAAAGATGTCATCTTGAGCTGAGAAAGAAAAGATGAATCAAAGGACCTAATTCTTGTAAGATCCCTGCTCTACCCCCGGTAAGAAATATGAGCTAATCAAAGCCAGGCATGGGAGCAGGATGTCCCCTGTGATTGCTGGAGTCCGGTCAGGATATGACTACGTCTCTTACCAGCCATCATGACTTGCTGTTACTTCCCACAGGAGACTGGTATTTCGGATCCATTTGATCTTTGTGAATAAGCTACTCCTTAAGGGGTGATCAACTAGGGGCGGTGGTGGGGAGTGTGTAAGACATGCCATTCAAGCACCAAAGAATACATACTGTATTTCATGTCATGATATTTTATTTCTCATGACTTTCCCTGTAAACTTCAAAGGTTTCCCAAAACCTGTGTGCGTCTGACCTCACAGGTATTTCCAGCCTGTCTTTACTTCTCAAATATAAATTCATACCTTCTAGAAAAAAAACTAGTCAAGGGAAAATAGGTGCCTACATGTGACCATCACTTCTCTGGATTTATATCTAAAGTTCAAATCCTGATTCCCCTGCTTGCTAACTGTGTGACCGACTTACTTCACCTCTGTAAACCTCCGTTTCCTCGCCAGTAAAATGGGAATAAGCTAGTACCAACCTCAACAATAAATTAGAACCGTGCCCAGGACACAGAAGGCTCTCCCAAAGAGTTACTGTTTTGTGGTTATTATAGTTACTGTTATGTTTTAAGAAAAGGCCTAGAAAACCTTACAGAATTACTTATGAGGTTGCTCTTCTATAGCTACTGTGAACCTAAAATAAATGTCAAAACATGCATTATAAACTCTCTTTCTATTCCCAGCTGGTGTTATTTTCATGTTTACTTCATTAAAACTAAAGCCTCACTTATAAAATCTGAGTTCAGGAATTAGTTTTCCATAGTCAGCTGTGATTTCAAAAAACAAAGTGTGTTAGATAACAATCAAATGGCAAGTTCATAAAAATGTTTCCTTTTTTCTTTCCCTTTGTCAGGGGGAGGGGTGGTAATTGTCACACAGTCGGACCCACCATGTTTGTGGAAATGCTTTCAGCAAAGAAAAGATCTTGGTGGGGGAATTGCTACTTGCCATGATTTTCATTCTTCCTGTTTTAACTAAATTTTTTGCTTTTTTGGTCTTAAACTCTGCTTCCCCTAGAGAAGCAGAGTTCTTTCCTTCTAGGGGTTTTACCTTCCAGTCCTGTTCATAGGGGAATACCCCATATCAGCAACTCATCTAACACCCCGACCTTTAAGGAATAATATTTGGAAATTTCTCAGGCTTGTTTCGCCAGACAGGGCTATTTCTCATGTCTGAGCTAGGCTTACGATCGGAAAATTCGTGTCATTGCATTTTCCCACTGCTGCGGCCTTCAGAAAAAGAGATGAAAGGATCAGGGACCAGCTCTTGGTATGTGGGTCACAGCTGGAACCCCACAAGCACCTGTGCTCTGGATCTGACAGGCAGGATATTCCTTTTTACTGGGAGGAAATGAAATTGAAAATACAAGTCTGTGGGGGCACCTGGGTAGCTCAGATGGTTAAGTGTCTGCCTTCAGCGTCCTGGGATCGAGCCCCGCATCGGGCTCCCTGCTCAACGGGGAGTCTGCTTCTCCCTCTCCCTCTGCCTCTCTCCCTGCTCATGCTCTCTCTCTCTCTCTCTCTCTCTCTCTGTATCTCTGTATCTCAAATGAATAAATAAAATCTTTAAAAAAAAAAAAGAAAGAAAATACAAGTCTGTGAGCTCACTTCTTTCTGGGGACTTGTGACTTGACTCTTAGATGTTTGCAATCTTATCCCCATGCTGCGTGAAGAAAGGAGGTCATTGAAGGAGGCCTGGCCAAGGCATGGCATCTAGTGGGCGTCTTTGTTCGGTTCGGTTCGGTTTTTAAGTAAGAGTGGGTGACGGCTTTTTCTTTTCTTTTGAGAAACGTAGAAACAAAGCATCTTTTTTTTTTTTTTTAAAGATTTTATTTATTTGATAGAGAGAGACACAGCGAGAGAGGGAACACAAGCAGGGGGGGTGAGAGAGGGAGAAACAGGCTTCCCGTGGAGGAGGGAGCCTGATGTGGGGCTCGATCCCAGAGCCCTGGGATCATGACCCGAGCCGAAGGCAGACGCTTAACGACTGAGCCACCCAGATGCCCCCGAAACAAAGCATCTTTGATTTAAGAACTCCGATACAGTAGATATGGAATATAATAATCACCCAAATCATAGTGTTCGGTCCAAATAATTTTCTGAACTTTTAGAACCCATGTTCTTGGCCTGTTAGAAGTTAGCCTTGTTCCTACAGAAGGAGGATTTGGGCTCTCAGGGGTGCTGACAGCTGTGTGTTCCCAGGACGTGCGCCCCTTGCTCGGGTTCCTGGTTCTTCTGTCTGCAGCCCCCGGGCAGCACAGCCCATCACAGATGCCCAAGGGAAATCCTTCTTGCCTGGAAAATCCAAAAGTGCAGCCAAGGCATGGCTTTCTGTCTCCCGGCCAGAAACTGGTTTAACGATTTATAATAATAGTTATTTATAATAATAGTTTCTTTATGAAACAGAAACAGGAAACACAAAGTCAAGTTTTTTAGTCTTCCACTCATGACGGGACACAGCGTTTACTAATTTGGAGCGAGATGTAGCTGCCCCCTCTACTCCTTAGTCCACCTTGCAGACCTACAGCCTGCGAGTACGGCTGTAGGTCAGAGGCCCTGCAGACGTGTCAGCTCCTCGGTGAGATGGAAAGGCTTGTGGATTGCCTCGTCCATGGAGGTTAAAGCAGGCAGCTTTATCTACTTTTCTCAGCATGGCTGATAATATCTAAAAGATTTTTTTTCTGTTTTTATATTTTTAAATTAATTCATGCTTATTGTAGGAAAAAAAATAGAAAACAAGGAATAAAGATAAAAATAAAAGTGACTCATAATCCTAACTGCTACCTGCTTAGTTTTCCACATGCACATACGTGCATGGAAGATAATATTGGGTTTATATTTGTATTAACTTCCTATCGCTGCTGTGACAAATCACCATAAGTATAGGGGCTTTAAACAATACAAATTTAGTATCTTACAGTTCTGGAGGTCAGAAGTTCGCAATGTCAGCTATGGATTGAATTGTGTTCCCCCCTAAAATTCATAGGTTGAGCCCTAACCCCCAGTGGAGATGAGCACTTTATAAGAGGTAATTAGTGTTAGATGAGGTCAGGAGGGTGTGGGGCCCTCATGATGGAATTAGTGCCCTTCTAGGAAGACACCGGAGAGCTCGCTCTCTGTCTCGGCCACGGGAGGACACCGTGAGAGGCGGCCATCTGCAAAATAGGAAGACCGTTCTCACCAGAACCTGACCACGCTGGCACCCTGATTTTAGACTCCCAGCCTCCAGAACTGTGAAAAAATAAACTTCCGTTGGGTCAGTCACCCAGTCCATGGTACTTTGTTATGGCTCCTCAAGCAGACTGAGATAGTGTCTGTCTGGGCTAAAACCAGTGCGTTTGTAGGGCTCTCTTCCTTCCAGCGGCTCTTTCGGGCTCCTTCCCTTTTCCACTTCTAGAGGCTGCCTGCATTTCTGGGCTTGTGGCCCCTTCCGCCATCTCCACAGCCAGCAGTGGAGTGCCTTCCGTTCTCTCTTTCTCTCTCGGAGCCTCCTGCTTCCCTCTTATAAGGACCCGTGTGGTTACATCAAGCCCAACTGGATAATGCAGGATCGTCCTCCCCACTCAGAGTCCTTGACTTCATCACACCTGCAAAGTCCTTTTTGCCATGAAGGCAACATCTTCGCAGGTTTTAGGGATTAGGGTGTGGCCGTCCTCGTGGAGGCTATTATTCTGCTATCACAGGACTGTTCATCTTACACGGAGGACAGTTTTGCCAGATGTCACGCATGCACTTTTGCTTTCTTTCACACAGCTAGGATTTGAACCCTGGCAGTCTGGCTCCATCCAGAGCCTGTACTCTTCTTAGACCCCTGGAATAGATCTGCTTTTGCAGCCTGTTGGGTTTTTTTTTTTTTTTTTTTCTTAAAGTATTTTGAGTATTTTCCCATGACCTTAACTAGTCCTCTAAATTTGAGAGACTAAAAAACATGATTTGTGATAACTAAATAATACCTCATTATCTGCGTAAGTCAAAACTAATTTAATCATTCTCCTGTGGTCAGATATCTTTGTTGTTTCCACATGTGTCGTTATACAAAGACACGATGGTAAAAATGCTTGTACATAAGCTTTGTGCCTATACTTAATTATTAGCTGAACTTGTGGGAGCTGGTTAAGCTAACTGGTATACACTAGAGAACAGCATTTCATAAACTGTTTTCCTTGAGATATTAATAGGGATTTTATGAAATGAGGTTCTCTGGTTAAATGAATTTGAGAAATATTACCCACCCATCCTTGAATTGGTGATTCACAATCACAGTAGCACTAAAACCTTGGAGAGGTCCTCTGGTAAAGAAACCCATCTCATTTTATTTTTAAAGCTTTCTTTAACCAAGTGTTTACCAATGACTATTTGTTAGCAGCTAATACTACCTTACAAAGCTAAGCCAATAGGACACAATTTTAGAAAAAGCTCTGGAATCGTCCCACCCAAATGAAGTTGCTTACCTTCAAACACCTTTAAGAGCTTATTAAGTCTAAAATTACTCTAGATGAGTATCTAACCAAAGAATATGAAAACCTAATTCAAAAAGATATATGCACCCCTATGTTTATTGCAGCATTATTTACAATGGCCAAACTATGGAAGTAACCCAAGTGTCCACTGATAGATGAATGAATAAAGAAGACACACACACACACACACACACACACAGGAATATTACTCAGCCATCAAAAAGAATGAAATCTTGACATTTGCAACAACATGGATGGATCTGGAAGGTATAATGCTAAGTGATATAAGTCAGTTAGAGGAAGATAAATACCATATGAGTTCACTCATTTGTGGAATTTAAGGAACAGAGGAGATAAGAAACAAACAAAAAAACCCAGTCTTAACTATAGAGAACAATCTAATGGTCACCAGAGGGAGGTGGGTAGGGGGGATGGATGACATAGGTGATGGGGATTAAGAGTAAGTACATTTATCTTGATGAGCACTGAGTAACTGTATAGAATTGTTGGATGACTAGATTGTACACCCGAAACAAATATAACACTGTGTGTTAACTATATTGGAATTGTAAAAAATGAATTAAAAAAAATAATAACTAATCAATAAATAAAGTTACTCTAGATGGAATGGTTTGAACAAAATCATGTTTATGAAGGAAACTTGAAAATGTCTCCTACCCTCCACTGAGAATTCCCACCGAGTTTTATTCTGTTGGTTCCTTATGTCAGATGTCCTAGAACTCACATTGCACCTGCTCTCTGCTCTGTAAAGGTCAGGTACCAGCCCTTGACCAAGACCAACGCAGGTGTGCCCCAGGGTCTTCATGACGCTTTCTGTTGATGCTGTTCCACAGGGACAGTGAGGGGTGTCCTTCAAGGGAGCTAGTTTGTAGAGTATACAGTCCAGACGAGGAGCTAGACAGCAGGGTGTTTGTCATTGCAAACAGAGGCCCCTTTCAGCTACCATCAGCTATTCAGTCATTCACTGAGTGAATAAACACGAGAGCAAGTTTTGATGGAGCAAGTGGGGATGGAACGTGTTGGCGCTGGGAAGTGCTGTGTGAGATGTGCACCAGTGAGCGCCAAAGATAACCGTCCCTGCTCTGGAATTGTAATGGGGTATGTCCTCTGGGCCAAGGAATTTCAAAGGGCCTTACAGGGCCAGGGACAAAGGTGAGACAGACTTCCCATGTCTGTGGCACAGCCCATTTTGCATCACATTCATGTAATGATCTCTGAGACCCAAACAATGGTGGTGTGTTTAGTCTCTGCCGCTGGGGGAGGAGCATTAGAAGTCTCCTCACGATCGAGAGGACTCTTGGCTGCAATCTTGGGCCCTCTGAGGAAGATGTTGGGTATGGAGCAGATGCCCCTCCAGCTATTTGGCAATCTGTGTGATTCCTGAGATGGCACAGTGCATAGTTTGAACCGTACTGGGGGGCAGGATGGTTGGAGATCACAGGGCCCTGCAGAGAAGCCCAGCCAAGCTGACTTCCCCTGATCCCAACCAGACTGATGGCCAGAAATCCAAGGACGAGTTGTGGTGTCTCCTTTCTCTGGGGACCCATGACAGCTTCCCTTGAGGCTCTGACGTGGGGTTGGTTAATCTGAAACCTGTTCTCTGGAAGACCTCTTAACCTCTTCTTTTCCGGACCTGCTCAGCCCGTCTTTCTTACCTGTTACTCATGTGACCTCTAGTGGCTAGAACTGGTAAAACTTGCTCCAGGGAGGGTGGTTTGGGCTGGAATATTAAGAATTAAAAAAAAAAAAAAAAGAAGAAGCAGGAAAATGTCTTTTAATGTTCAATACTTGACTACTTCTCTATATTAACCCTTTGCCCTCTTTATGATTCTCCTTCAGCACACAGCCCATCATCTAATTTAGCCATAATCAACAATTTGGGTTCCAGACCAGATCCAACTCTGATTTAACTCTAGCTAACGGTAACTTGGGCTGGCATTAGCCTCTGAGTCTCTGTAATCTAAACCATTCACAGATGTCATGGCATCAACCTTGACTACATCCCAGGGTTGTTGTAAGGATCAAATGACATGAAGCCTATAAATAAAATGACACATAAATGTGCTTGCTATTACTACAAAGCCATTGAGTCTGTGATTCTGTACACCAAGATTGCTTTATTTCATGACTTTGGTGAAAACATTTAAACTCTTTGCTCAGATTCTTTACTGGGAGTTTTGTCCCAATCCACAAGCATTTAACAAGTGATGCTACGTATATGTCATAATGTACTTACTGGTTCATTCAACAAACATGAGCTCTTGCCTTGTGCCAAATACCCAGTGGGTGCTGGGATCCAGCAATGACCAGGACAGACAAGATCCTGCTCTAATGGAGTTTACATTCAGATGAGTTAAGGGATTCATAATGGTTGAAATCATCCCTATCCTGAGTTGACATTATAGCTTAACTGAGAAGAGAAGCTTAAACAACCGGGTGTGATACAAGTCAGTATGTGAAAAGGCTTTCACAGAAGTATAAACAAAGTGCCATGAGCCAGGGGTCCTACTGTGGTATGTGTGAAAAGGTGAAGTTAGAGCAGTGAATATGGACTCTGCTTTCTAGAAGGTTAATACTGGAGAGGCGACTGCTGGGAAATTATTTGGACACCTGTGTAGTCGGTTGAAAAATGATCACCCTGGCAATTTGGTGTCTAGTTCTAGTTCTATAAGAGTTGCAAAAATCTTATGCAGAATTTGCCCTTGAAACTGCTCATTCTCACTGGGTAGACATATTGTTCTTTGAGATTACAAATAGAAGTAACTAGATTCATTGGATGCTCACTGTTTTAAATATTAACTTTATAAATATCAACTTAGTCCTTATATCAACTGTGTGAGGTAGGTACCTCTAGCATCATACCCATTTTACAGATGAGGACACTGAGACATGGAAACAGTAAGTAACTTGCCCAAGATTTGGCTGCTAAGTGGTGGATTCAAACCCAAGTGGCTGGCTCCAGAGTTGCACGCTCACCACTATGCTGTATAAGTTCTCAAGGCTTCATTTAAAAAGTCAATGGGAATTTCTAGAGACACATACTAAGCATTCAGGGGTGATATTACCTAAGGTCTAGGGTTGTTTTAAAATACTTCAGTATGAAAAGAGGAAGGAAGAATAGATGGAGAAGGCATGGTAAAATGTTGCTAACTATTTAATATAGTTGATGGGTCTATAGGTATCATGATAGCATTCCCTGTTTCCATAATAAAAAATAGAATCCATTGCTAGTGAATTTGAGGACTTAGAAATATTTATTGCCTTACTCTCGATATCAAAAGACTTTTCATTAGTGATCTGGGTAATTTAGGCCAAGACAATGAGTTTCACTAAGTTATGATGGAATGGTGAGTCTACAGATAGAGTGCTCTGTGTATTAAAAACCACTTTACACCTAATTTGACAAATATAATGGCCATATGCCTTTTTTTTTTAACCAGTAAAGATTGATCCTCTTGCCAAAAATATTTGACAGAATAGCAAAATGTTTGAGTTAGAAGGGACTTCAAAGACAACTTCTTCCCAAATTCTCTCTCTATAACTAGGAAAGTTGAAGCTTAGAGATCTTAAGTGATCAGCCCAAGATAAGAGTGGGAACATGAAATGGTTGTTTACAGTCAACACAGTGCTAGTGAATGGAAGTGCAAGAATTAAAACCTGAGTTTTCTGAACTCTAGGGGGTGGGGAGGTTGTCCAACTCCCATCAAAAGGAGCTATGCCCAGAAAAGAGCTGTAGCAGTCCACATGGAGACATGGTCCCCAGGCTCTACTTGTGACTGTCGCTATAGCAGTTGCCAAGTTAGAAGTCAAGGGGGGGAAGAGGAAGAAACAAGCCACCTTCCACTTGCAAATGAAAGGGGCGAAATGGATCTGTCTCCTCCCCTGGTGGTTTCCAAACTTTTAGACTCGAATGGCCCTATTTATTTGTGTGTTTCCTTGCTCACACACCCTATCTGTGTCTCCCGTGATGGGCATAGTTGGAAAAATCATGGCTGTTGCACCTGAAGATACCTCTCAGAGGTGCATTTGGGGCTCTGGCAATGAAACCCACCCCGTGATGGGCCAGGCATTTCCCAAGAGGGAAGGATGCAGACGGTCTTAATGAAAGTGTGTGGAGTCACCACGGCATCACAGTTGACCCGATGTCCTTATCCTGAGAATTCTTGTAGGGCACTTCAAAAGCTAAAAATCTCACCTTTCCCAAGTCTGGCGCACGCCTTTCTACAACATCCAGCCTGCCTTTGTTGGTGTTCCGACCCTAAGGTCTGAGAGTCTCAAACCATTTGCTCTCAGGACCCCGGCAGGTAAGGTCAAGAAAGAAGCTGGCCAGTAGAAGACTGGGGTGACCTGGGAACAACAAGCCTGGTTCTCATTCAAATGTTTTGTAGTCCTGTGCTGTCCATGCAGAAAGGCTGGGCAGGTCAGCTGCCCACTGGTGGCTTCTGATATAAGGAAAGAACCTGGTGAGGAAAGCAAGAGACCTGGAACCATGCCCAGCTCCCTGGGCCCTCGACACGATGTCCCCTTTGCAGAGCCTGTTTTCCTCAACTGTAGAACGTGGGTTCCTAAGGCTTGGCCGCACCGCCACCTCTGACAGTCGAATTCTGGAATCTGTGCTAGAGGACACGTCCCCAGAACCACTGGAGCCAGTGTCTGGTCTGACATACATTTCCAGAGTGCCTGCAGGCCTCCTTGGTCTGACTGACTTTGTAGCACTGTGTCCTTGAGGTCTTTGTCGGATGGGTTTGTGACATCATCTTTAACCTTTGGTCCCTGCAGTACGGTGACCCACACTTAACAACCATTCTGGTACCGCTCTCTGTCAGAGGTTGCTTTTTGCCAGTGTTCTTTCTGGAAGCCGCCATGAGCAGACAAGCTTAGAAAGGGTGTTCTCTTCGTGTTGTTTCAGGGAAAATAGAGAAAGTCAAACCTCCTCCATCCCCCTCACCTGAAGGCCCCAGCTCACAGCCTGACTTAGCCCCCGAAGAGGCTGCCGGATCCCAGCGGCCCAAGAATCTGATGCAGACCCTCATGGAAGACTATGAGACCCACAAATCTAAAAGGCGTGAGAGAATGGATGATAGTAGTGTAAGTTTTTCCTCCTTTCCTCTTTCACTTCTCTGAGGGCGAACGTCCACGTGGCATGCAGTTATCCCCGTTCAGGCACGGGTGTGTATGCTGTCGTCTGGCCCGTGTCCTGGCTCTGAAACCAATTCTCAAATGTGTCCGTTTAACGTGCCTGGAGTTGGGTTTGGGTGTTTTGCCATGTTTCTCAAAAATGTGGATGATGCAAGGAGTGGGTCCTTTTGCTGCCAAGTGTAGCTGGAACCCACCGGCGAGGCTGGTGCAGGGGATGTTTGCTGTATAGAAAAAAAAAAAAACCACGTCAGCACAACACAGGAGGAAGGACACAGGCACCCCCAAATCATCTCCGGGTACTCCCTGCTACCATCACTGGCCTGCCCCGTAGAGGTTTAATTTCTCTAGAGAACTTTGATGATGCTGTCCCTTTTACTGTCTACTCTGAGCAGTCCCCTTAAATGTGACACAGCGTGCAGAAGGCTGAATGGGTTTTGGGCTGTTACCAAGCATGTGTGTACAGTTTGGCAGGAAAGAGCCATTTAAAATGACAGTTAGAAACCACAGGGCTACCCTGCTACCCTCGGTTCTCAGCGCCTTTGCATGTGACATTCACATGAGCCGTGAAGGAAATCATCTGCTCTGGAGTTTCTTTCTCCAGTCAGAGACACAGTCTCCATAGCCAGGAGCCCGGGGACCAGCCTCAGGGGGCCCATGCCGACTTCCTGGGGGTCTGGTGGCCTCAGTCTCGTCCATTTATTGAAGTGGTCATTGCCCACCCCCCAGTTTCACCTAGGTCACAAATAGCTTGGGTCCGTTGAAGACATTGCCCAGCTGACCCGGACGGTGCTGGTTTATGCCTGTGTTCCTGGTGTAATTTTTAACAGCATCCCCTTTCACTTTTAAAAACTGCCCCAGTTTGGATAATAAATTGTTGGGTCACCTTAAACTTGAATGCTACGGGCTCACAGTCGGAATCCCATGCCTACTTACTGCCTCGCATATCCTGGTTGGCTAAGTTCAAGGGTTTCGGGACCTGAAGCCAGATGCTGAACGATGCTTTTAAAAATATTTAGTGATAAAGAAAGCGGACACATCTATAGCAGCTGCTGACTCACTTGCTTCCCCCAGGCTCTCCCTTGGGTTTCCACCTAAGCTGCCTAGAACACTGCCTCAGCTGCTCTGTTCGGCTGGAGCATTCGGGGGCCGTTCCTCCTACCGCACGGTGGATGGGGCCTGGCCCTCGGTCACTGTTGCAGACAATTCTGCTGCTGGGGCTCCTTCCCCAAGCCCACAGGACTTCTGCCTATAAGGTCACCTTAGCCAGCACTTCTTTGCAGCCCCACTGAAAATACGGAGTTTACCTTTAGGTATTTTCTGGAGCCTGTGCTTTTGAAGTTCAGTGCTGTAAATGGCTTGTTTTCTTTTCTCCCAGTGAGTCCACACCGTATATCAGCAGCTGTGGTAGAGGTTAGCTGGGGGGCCCCCTTGCATCCTGGCATGGAAGGGGAAGAATGAACGGAACCACTCTGCATGTGACCCTTGCAGGTGTTTTCTAAGCACAGTCCACACGTTGTCGAAGTGCAGATATTAGAGGCAAATACTCCCCACGAAAGTGAAGAGCCCACTGCCACTCATTCCACACACACAGGCTGAAAGCCACCCTCGTGCAAACTCAGGACGCAACCAGATTGGATATCCCCTTTGTATTCAGGAATCTACTTGGAATCAACATTTCAATATGCTAATTATCCCTCACATACTCAACCAGTGGCAGCCTCCCATCTCTGTTTTTCTCAAGGAAATAAACATTTTGCGTAAGGAAGAAACCTATTAACTAATCAGGCTGTTAATATCCCCAGACCTTGGATTCAAAGCCAGGTGTTGTGCTCGCTGTTCTTGATATTACAAGAGAACCAAGTTTGTTGTAGGAAACTCTTAGGAACAGAGCAAAATCTATCCAATCCACTATATCCTCTTTTAAGAGACCCAAAACTTCAAAAACCTACTCGGATTGCTTCTAAAGCACATATGTGACCATCAGCCAAACTTGATTTTAGAGCCACCTGTTCTTTCATCCCTTAGGCCTTTTAGTTCAAGGGATACTTTCTACTGGATCTACATCAGTCACTGGAGAACGTGTTAAAGTTTCCCTGTAGGAATGAACAAACTTCATTTGTTTTCCTAGCTGATCTCTGGCCCCTTCTTTAATCATCTCTCCTACCAGGAGGATAATCATAGGGAGCCAGTGGATTGTTTGATGTTTGCGTACCTGGCTTCCCTGCCGCAGAAGCTGGTAGTCCTGTTTTCCCGGTGCCATTCACATACACTATTCTGAGGGTGAAACACAGCTTCTTAGCTCCTCCACCCTCCAGAAGCCTCACATGGCTCACCTGAGTCCGGTGTCACCTGATGCATCCACCTGCAAGCATTCTTTCCAGTAAAGTCACTTGGTCGCACTCTGGGCCCCTCACAGATGATCAGGAGCAAACCTTGTGTTTGTTTGCTCATAGGAAGCGGCGAGTTCTTTCTGACTGGAATGAAAAGAATTCTTACTCGCTTGCTAAGGAGAAGGAAGACCTAAAAACAAAATGGGGCAGTTAGGATGTATGTGTAGTGATACGGTAGACACATGGTCTTACTGAGCATGAAGGACAGAAGAAAGAGTAGACAGAGGAGTCAAGGGAAGCTATGAGCTGTGCCTGTAGTTTTCACGAGTGGTTTTTGCCAGCCCCCGAGAAAGATATCCTTGCCATTCCAAACAGATTCAGTTTCCCCGCCCCAGAGCAGCAGTGGTCTCTGGAGTCCTGTCCCCAGCTTGTTTCCAGCTTAAATCTTCCCACTTTATAAAAAATCATATGCCGGACCAGAAGGAGGCCGCTGGTTCATGGATCCCCTGCCAGGGGATGGTGTGGGGAGAAGCTGCCGTATTCGGTGGCCTTTTTCATGTCCCTGAGCTGTCCCTCTCTTCTGCTGGAAACAAGGGGGTGGCTCAGAGAACGACAGAAGATGGGAAATTCAATCCTGACTCTCTTTTGGGATACCTACCCACAAGTCACTGCATCGGGGATCTTAAGTCACCTGTGGATGTCCTCCTGCTTTCACAGTTGATGAAAAAGTCAGTAACGAGGAACTGGAAGAAGTCCCTTTTCTTGAGAAGTGATACCCACATGGCCACCTTTGTTACCAGCTCAGACCTGGGGCCGGTGCTACCTGCTGGTTTCCACGCTGTGTGTGATGTGGTCACCGATGAGTGTCTCTGAGCTCAAGGCTTCAGCCAGGCCCCACTGACTAAGTGACCCCTCAGCTAATTTGGGGCTAGGGAGGTTGCTATCCCCACCCTTACCTCCTTACCCTGGCTGTTTACCAGCCTTCACAAGGCCCTTGTAAGAACTAGAAAAAGGCATCCTTTTTCCTCTTCCAGGATGCACCCCGGCCCCTGCCACACTGTGAGGGGAATGGGGGAACTGAGCTGCAACCCCATCCACCCCCTCAGCCTGCTGCTTCTGTGCCTTGCACGCATCACCCAGCCAGACGCAACAGTCATGTTTCTTATCTGGAAATGTTTTCTTTGTGGAAGTGTCCCCTTAGCTGGACCTGATGCCATCTCTGGTCCATCATGTAACACACAATGGACTAATGAATCATAGTTTCCTAAAAGGTTCCCTGATGCCTTGCAAAGGAAGGATATTTAGGCGAAAGTGTTTTTTCTGGCCAGTTGTTCCCTGAGCCTCAGAAGATGATGGGTTCCTGAGTCAGTGATGCTCTTGAACAGGTTGGTGGATTTGCTTTCCCTTTCTCAATTGAAGAGATGCTGGCCTGCATCCAAATTACAGCCTCCTAGACGCATTTAGCCCCAACCCGGCTTCTAGCATAGGATCTACTCTTGGTGGGTTTTCTACTCTCTCTCTTACCCCCAAAATAGTTACTGAGACGTCTTTCAGTCATCACTGCCTGTCTTGGAATAAGAGAAGGCCTCACCTGTTCTCCTGGATTAAGTCAAAGCTGGGGGCTAGCCGTTACCGCTTTTCTAAGAATTCCTCGCACACATTCCCCCTCAAAGCAAGACACCCCGTGGCCATATTTACTCTCAGTGAGTGGATGAGGGAGGCCCATCCTGTGTCCCACACCGCAGGCTCCATGGGAAGCTTAGCCACAAGCAAGGATGTTTTGTGCTGCCCAGATTTCTCCTAGCTGCTCATACCCTGTGAGGGTGCAAAGAGAATTCATCAGACGCGAGTCCTCAGCCTGATCATTACAGAACTATCATTTTTAGTGCTACACATTAGAAGCAGTTAATGACCACAGACATATGACCCCACCTAACCAGTCCGTGGATGCCAGTGGCAAAGACCGAGAAATGCCTCCAGTGTCCTAAGCTGTGTAAATGCAAGGTCATTACCATTACCATAATTCCGGAGGGGGCTGCCCAAAGTCCATTCTTCTATGTCATTTCCCATAGCTGGCCCATTTTGTTCTGAGCATTTCTTGCAGAGACTTTTAGTTTCCTACAGGAACTAAAGGGTCATTTTAGTTCCTACATGATCACCCCACTGTCAGAAACTTATCCAGGCCCCCAAAATAGTGACAAGGATGGCTGTGTGCCCTCCCTAGTCAGTGCCATCCACAGCTCAGGTTCACAGGACCCGCCCCCACAAACCTTGTATCCAAATGAAGTCCTGAGCCTGTGCTTAGGGTCCTCTTTTCGTGGGACAGTGGGCTACAAGACTGCTATGGGGCTCAAAGGAACTACAGGAAGAGAAGAGGCTGGTTGGCTACAGATTCTAGCAAATCCAAAATGGCCATCAAAGACCGCACTGGCGGGCAGCTGTTTGTATATGGGGGCGGGGAAGACTCTTGTTAATTCAAAGCACAGAAAGTAGAAGCAACGAATCTTGAATTAACAAAGTATGGCTTATCTGATATTTTTATTAATGAATAGCAGGGTATCTACATGCTCCAAAAGATACAGATTTTTAAATAAACTAATATCAGATGAAGCGAGTCTGGCGTGGGTGTGTGATGGTCTCCCCATGTTACTTCCCCTCCCTCCCACACCCAGCGTGGTGCCAGTTTCCAGCTGGGGGGTGTTGTGTGAGTGTGTCTGTGCTCTGTACTAACCTGCTCTTTTCCCTCTCTGCCAGTACACCTCTAAGTTACTGTCTTGCAAGGTGACTTCCGAGGTACTTTTCCACTTGTTTGTCTTGGTGTTCCTGCATGCCTGACCCAGGTGCATGCTCTTGTGGTTTGCCATTTCCCGATGTGTTCGAGGAGACGGGCACGGAAGCAGCTCGTCTCTGTGTTTCTTTCTTCCAGCCTTTTCGGAACTGGGGACTGCCTGGAAATGTTGGGGTACATGCGACAGGGCTCCCCGCTGCTGTGCTTTGCTGTGCTGTGTGGTGGGGCTGGAGAAGACCTTGCCCTGCTCATGGATCTGGAAGGTGTTTGCATTCAAGGGCACGGACTTTAGTTTCTTCAGGCACTGATAGCAAAGATAACTCTGGTCTGGTTAGAAAACAGTGCAACTCAAGAGGCCTGAGCTGTTGATCCAGTTCTTTGTTTCCCATAACATAAATCCAGATAGCTCCACTCCATAGCCTCAGAATCTTCAGGATAAGTTGTTCCAAAAGTGAACCATCCCACTGCCCACTCCCCTCTCCGCTCCCATCTTTAAACCTGGTTTTTGTTTGTTTGTTTTCGGAAGCTCCTTAATTTAAGCATTGAATTTCCAAGTCTCCTCCTTTCTTCTACAATTTCCTTTTACACAGATTTCACAATTATCTATGCTATGAAAAGTCACAGTATTTTTCATTTTCCCCTAATTTTTAAATGTTTTTCCTTTTTTTTTTTTGCTATGGGTAAACAATGTTTTTGTATTTTTTCTTTAGAATTTTATTATTTTTAAAAGAATTATTTCAAATGTACAGAACTGTAGGGAGAATCATTCATTCATTCTCTCAGTTAACAATTTATTGAGGACCTGGTACATGCCAGACACTCTTTGAGGTTCCAGAAATAGAGCAGTCGACAAAACAAAGTCCTCGATGTCATGGAGTTGGCATTCAGATGTTCCAATAATAAGAGATAATAAAACAATAAAGCCCACCCATCCAGCTTTGACCATTCTTATCATTTCATATTTGCTTAATATTTTTAAATTATTAATATTAATAACATATTAATAATATCAAGAATATTAATCTTGCAAATACCGTTCAAGCCCCCTTGTTACTTCTCCCCAATCCCCATTTCTCTCTCTCCTGGGGGTAACTTTTCTTAGGTTTGCTGTTAATCATCTCTATGCATGTCTTTATATTTCATATGTTTGTCTACATGGATAACATCTTGGTTTTGCATGCCTTAAAACTTTCTAGAAACGATATCACATTGTAACATCCTCTGCTCCTTACTTTATTCTGTCTACATTGTTTTTAGATGCCTCCAAGTTGTTAAGACTCCAGCTCATTCATTATAACTGTTGTGTCGTATCCCACTGAATGAATATATCACTGTTTATTCATCCTCCTATTGATGGAAATGTTGGTTGTTTCTCTCTTTCTTTCCTTATTTTTTGCAATTACAAACAATGTTTCAGTGAATGTTACGCGCGTTTCTCTTTGTGTAAGCTCTGGAAGAATTTCTCTCTATATATCTAGGAGGGGAAGTACTGGTTAGAGGGATTTTACATCCTCGCATTCATTACATATTGCAGATTATTCTTCAGAATGGTTGTGCTAACTTACAGCACAATGTATTTTTAAAATCTCCCTATCTTGCAAAGTAATTAGTACCAGAGATGGGAGCTGATGATTATCAGTAATTTTCTTTCAAAAGATACGAGTATTCTTTCATAAGATATAAAATGAGTAATGAAATATAAAAGATATATCATCCCATGTACCCTCCTCAGTGGCTAATTGTTGTTCTCCTCTAGGCAATGGCAGTGGAAGAATTAGGCCCTAGGCCCCATCCCCTTTGAGTTAACATAATTAAGAATAATGAAAATCTGGTCAAATATGTTCAAGGAAAATAAAACTGGGCCCAGTCTATCTTCAATTGAAGAGGACTTAGGAAGACAAAATATTAATGTAAATGGAGTGACTGACATTACTTAACCCCTCTGCCTTTTGTTACCCATACTCCAAATACAATTGTCTGTTGATTTCTACACAGAGATGAGCGATTTGCTTGAATTCCCCCAGCTTGAGAGAGAGAAAATTAATATTAGAGGGTTGCTCAAAGAGAATTGATTTTTTTCCCTCTCACCAGACCTAAATCTGAATTTGTGAAAATGATAAAACCATCTAAATCAGATTTTTCTATTATTATTTTTAATTTTTTTTTTTTTTTATGTTTTCCCCTCTCCATTCCTATAGAGAGTATTACTGCTCTTTCTGTTGCTTCTCCCAACAGACTCCTGATGGGCACTGAGCCACAATGTAGCATGGTGGCCTAGGGCATCAGCTCCACACCCAGAATTCTGGGTGCGAACCTCAGCTCTTCCCCCAGCTGAGTAACATTGGTCAACTTAACTTCCCCGTGCTTCAGTTTCTTCCTATGGGAAATGCGAGTAATAATAGTATGTATCCCGTAGAACAGTCTTGAGGATCAAAACAGTAAGTGGTTCACAGTATGTGTGATGTGTTTACTATTACTACAGCTCCGGAGGCAAGTGCTTTTTTTGCCCCAAAAAGAAAGGAGTGAACTTTAGGAAATAAAGTTAATATGCAGAAACTAAAGTATCAGAGCTCTAGATTTGCTTGAGATTTATAGACACACACAATACTGTACTCTGAATTAATTATGGAATAAATGCTCATTTAGATACCTTCTCCAAGAGCTTAGCCTTTGAATCTTCAAAAAGCCATTGTAGGATGTGTTCACCCCTGAGCCAGTCCTAGACCAGAAGCCTTGTATTACCCAGAGACAACACGATGTAGTGCTCCTTATAAAAATGCCTTACGTCTGAACACTTCATTGTTTACAAAGCCCCTTCAAATAATGATAGAAATAATTATTGCTTGAAAACTCGCAGAGCACTGGGAACTATGCTGTATGGACTTTGTCTCATTTATTCCCTGCGCCAGCTCTGTACTATAGCTTTTATGATTCCCATTTCACATCTAAGAGAACTGAGGCCCCAGGGTAAGTGACTTTTCTAAGGTCACACAGTCACTAGGATTTAAATCTAGACTTGCCTGGACTTCAGAGTCGGCGCTGTCTCCGGAGAAAGCCTTCAACCCAAGGCAGGTGCTGTCTCCGTCTTGCAGATGAAGAAAGCTGAGACACGAGATGCCACGGACAACACCATGTTCCAGACGGAACTGGAAAGAAAGTCAGGACTTCCAGATCTAGTCCAGTACCCTGTCTCAGTACCGTGTTACCACGCACTGACCTTCTAGACGAATCCTCTACTTAACTATACCAGACTTAGTAGCATTCTTTGCCCCTACTGGTCTCTTATTCTTAAATATTGAATAAGTGACCATGGTATGCTTACACACAAGACACTATGATATGGCTTATGTGCTTAACGATGAACATTCATTTAGGAGACATGGCTGAGTGCATCCTACATGTTAGGTCCAGCTGTCCCAGCTGGGGGGACTGGGGAAGGCTTCCCAGAGGAAAGCACATGGGAGGTCTGGGAAGTCCATCCATTTGTCAGAGGTCCAAAGAAGCAGGTTGAGATGGAGCCCCAGACCGTGAATCTACCCAGAACTTGCTTATGCCTTGGTTCCCAATACTGCCTGCAACCTGCACCTCCTTGCTTCTCTGGAGTTGCCCGCATCTCCGTCCCTTGCCAAAATGATGGTTCTTAGAATAAGCAAAGCCTTCACTGCAGTTTGGGTCGTCAACCAGTGTTGGCTCTGCTAGACTTTTCTTTAATATCAGAACCTGCACATCCTAAGCTAATGCCACCGTAATTTAATTGATTGGCATGCATGGGCTTGCTTGTGGTGCCGTGTCATGAAATTGAGCCATTTCTCATATGTTGGCAACCTGAATGTCATCCATCTGGATCTCATCTCAGTCAAACCAAAGCTGGAGCAGCCTGGTTGAGGTTTTCCCTCTGGAGTCCACAGACTATTCTAGTGAACTGGAGGGAGGGAGGCCTTACCCCAACAGTGGTGAGCCTACCTGTCCTGGATTTTGTCACCTTGCATTTCATTTATTAGCACCTGTGCCCTGATGTTGCATCCTCATGCTCAGATTGCTTTTTATTGGCCTGGGAAGCTGTTTTTCTTTCCACCTAGTTTCTCTTGGAAGTTTAGTCTTACCAAAGTAGACTTTTATGATATAAATATGATCATAGCTTATGTATGTCCACAAAGCTTGATGGGTTGAATTCACACTGGTCCAGTTGTTTGGGATTATTTTCCGGTTTGCTTGCTTGCAAAGAGACTAAGACAACTGATACCTGTGCTGTCCGATATGGTAGTCACAAGGTCCATGAGGATATTAAAATTAATGAAAATCAAATATTCAGTTTCTCAGCCACACTAGCCTTATTCCAGGTGCTCCATAGCCGTGCAGCTTAGTGGCTACCATATTACTGACACGGATACAGAACATTTCCATCAGACGGCACTGATCGGATAACATGTAGAGACCTACTGTGTTATCAAAACACTTAATGCAGAGTCAAGTCTAGTTCAAAAACATGCGCAAACCTGTGATGAGCACTGGGTGTTATATATATAAAGTGATGAGTCACTAAATTCTGCTCCTGAAACCAGCATGACACTATATGTTAAGTCACTAGAATTTCAATGAAAATGGAAGAAGAAAAAAAGACGTGGAGAACACGTCAGGGAAATTAAATCTTTCTATACTGAAAACTGTGGGTCAAAGAGCAAATGAAATTTGGCTATGAAATGAATGCATATCCAGAACCTCCCACCCTACTTTATTTGCCACGTCTCTTCTACCTCCCGGCCATACCAGACACTATTACTTTCCCTTTCTTGGATGCTGTTGAGAGGGAAAGGACAGAAACGAAAGAAAACAAAACAAAAAACCGGAAAAGCTCGTTGGTTTACGTGGTGAACATCCATGAACTCCGATTCATTTTTTTTCCTTCTTTTTAGGTCCTTCAGGCCACACGGGTTAATCGAAGAAAGAGCGCCCTGGCCTTGCGCTGGGAGGCAGGGATCTATGCCAACCAGGAGGAAGAAGACAATGAATAACAAACTTCCTTCCACCCAGGAAGCTTCTTTGGTGCTTGGGTTACCAAGGAACCAAGAAATCCACACACTGAAGCATTTTAATGGAATATTTATTAAAGTGCGAACAAACTCCGCAATCCTTACGTAGACCAGAAGCTGCAATGACCAACGATGAAAAATCAAGTAAAAAGAACCCACCCATCAAACTCTATAAAACACCCAGGAGTCAAAAGAGAAAAGATTTTTTTTTTTTTTTTTTTTTTTGAGACTCAAAGGATCACCTGGATGTGGACCAGTCCTTTGATCCAAAAGGACAAGCAAATCAACATGGTTGCTACAGGCAGAACTGAGACCAGCCTCGCTGGGTGATGAGGACAAACATTGGTAACAGGGCCATTTAGAGCAGTAGAACCCACACTGGTGCAGTCTACAGGGCGTAGGATGCTCCCTGCACCAGCTTCCCACCTTCACTCGTGGCATCCGAGGTGTTGGGATAACTTTGTTTACTCCAGCAGCCATAAAGTGAAATGCAAGTTTCTCTATATTTGCCCGGAAGAGGCAATTAGGATTCCATTTCTCTTACATTTAATTGTTTTTAATGGGGAGCAATTGATGATGGCAATACATAAAATCCACATTTTTAAGACAATGTTTCTTCATGTTGCAAACACAATCTATTCTACAGGAAGGGGTTGAGAAAGAGGGAGAAAGCCAAACCAAATGGATTGTCTTAGCTTTAGGATCTCATCTGCTTATAGTATTGACTAATTTGCTGTTTATGAGAACACATTTTCACAATTATGTTTCTTCATATGAAAACTATATTTAGTGGGCAACAACTATTTTTATGATGGGATGGGGGGAGTATATCCATGTGTAAAATCTGTACACATTCAACAGCTTGGCTCAAGATGGTAGGGGTATTTTTAGAATGGCAATAATTGAAAAAGGGCAAACTCTGCCTTAAGAGGCAGAGGACGGGAAATAAAAAGGTGTTTATGTTTTATATTATAAAGTGGACCTTGGTAGGAAGAATGATAGATTATTTTGGATCGATCAGAAGGGAATCATAAAAGGTCATGAAGGTAGACAGAGAAACAGGGAGGGAGAAAGTAGGAAAATAAGGCATAAGAGAGATTATTTTTGCTGAGCAACCAGCGTTTTTCAGGATGATAAAGAGAAAAATACAGAATAGAAATTTAAGCGCAGGCTTGGAATCAGCTACAGATCCTAAAGATGGGGTGTGTGTGTGTGTGTGTGTGTGTGCGCGCACGTGTGCACGTGCCTTTGTGTGTTTGGGTAAAGTGTGTGTACAAGCATTAAAATTCCAGAATGATCATGGGACAAGGGTGTACAGTTATTTCCTCCAAAGCTATTTGCCAGCGTCAGGAGTGAGAATTTCTTTTTTATGAAAAGGGATATAGAGGCACCGACCTGATACAGTATTTGTAATATTAAATCGACCTAACCTGGTATTTGCATGAGTCACAATTGAAAAGTTTTGAGCAGTTTTGTAATTTGACATTTAGAAAAGTACCATATTTATTCTCATGCTTTGTATTCATAGCTTAGTATACTGTAGAGGATGCCAGGTTTACTCTGTCATTTAAAGCAATATGATAAGGGTATTCAATAATTGGGTGCCCCGAATTTCTGGATGAGAAACATTTTAAAATCTGGCCATGAGAAAAAAAACTGACCAGCCTTTTTTTTCCTGTTTGTTTTAAAACTATGTTGTTTTTTTTTAAAGAGCAATAATTAAGCCAGACCTCACTAAAATTCCTCTCTGTTTTTATATTGTTAAGTCATAAGCTCTAATATGTTATTCCGACAAGTAGCAATGTCGCAACAGTGTGTATGTAGATGTTAGGCACGTTATCTTTGCTTCTTTTAATAGGCTAGTGTTGACTTTAGGGGGGAGAGTTTATTCACAGACAAGCAGTGGGCATAACGTACACATGCAACTGTCTGATAACTCACAAGGATCCTTTAAAACTGCCAAGGGAACCTGCCATTTGAAGCCAAACTCTAGAGGTGGGTCGTGGGCACCATCGTTGTATGGGGTATTCTCCTGAATATTCTGAAGGGACACTCAACACAATGTGCTAGCCGCTGGGGACACAAAGAAGATCCCTGCTGCAAGGAATTCATTTTCGAGTGGCGGAGGCTGGCATGGAGACAGCCATGCCCAGGAAAATGAGGTCTGTGTTAGGGGGGAAGTCCTGACGGGTAAAATGGGAGGACCCAGGAAGGCCGCCTTGCCTGAGGGTTTCCAGGCTTCCCACGGCAGGCACGGGACCGAAAGCAGCTGGGACGAGACTTGGTGTGTCCCCGGGGCACAGTGGTAGCTAGGATGGCTGGGGAGCAGAGCGATTTTATGAGGGGCACCAAAAATGGAACTGACTCTGCATCTGGTAGTGATACAGACATGAGAGAGACCAACACCATCTTTCCTAAGAGGAAACAGCCCTCAGGACCCACTGGCAGGTTTTTGTTCTGTTTTGAAGGAAGCCATGGACCCACCCACCTTACACCTACATTTGAAAACAGGGGATTTGCAGCTGATTGGGAAACTTAGGAGGTCACACAATTCATGGAATCGCTTTAGAGGCAGACCAGTTGGCCGTTGACTACAGTCGATTGAACCAGAAGCATGAATCGCATCGCGCAGAGTTCTAGAGCCCACTCCCTTGGTCTGTGCTCCGTGTGTGGATAAGGCAACAAATGCAGAGTTCCCATGACCCCAACCTAGCCTCAAAGCTGCTTAACTATGGCCCCTACATGGCCAACATTTGCTTGTTCCCTCTGCTGCCTTCTGATGACTGCTCCACTCACTTCCGATCCTATTCAAATGTAAATTAACAGTTCCCTTGCAAGAGCCCGATTTTCTCTGCGCTCTTGAGTTTTTTATTCCTTCCGAAAACATTGGGCTTTGTACATAGCACCGTGCTAGGCTCTGGGATCCCAAATGAACCCCTTTAATCTTCTGAAAATGCAATAGACCCCAGGAGGAGGGTCCTTCCTGCCTAATCCATCAAGAGGAAGAGGCTTGTCGGAAAAATGGGCCTCTGATGCTCGTCCCTGCCCCCAAATGGCACGAAAGCTTGTTAATCTCAACTATAACAAATGTTTAGATGCTGTAGATGTTCAAAGCTTTCCTGAAAGCGTTCCTTTCCACAGTGTTTATACATGCTCCCATTCCTCCGGAGCTGATTACTGACATGCCTTGGCTTTCTCATCCAGAAATTATGGAAACAGGGTCTGTCAGTGGTAGGAGGCTGAGCTGTGTTCTACTCGGATGACACAATGCGATTTCCTTGCCTCTTTACACTTCTGCATGCTGCCCACCCTAGACAATGACATATAAGCAGTATATAGATCAGTGTCCACATATACACACAACACAACACATATAAAGCGTCACAAGAAACACTAAAACAGTGTTGACTCTTGTCTCTGAAGACAAACATTTTTCCAACTAAATAATGGATGTAATTAAACTATGTATTGAAAAAAAAAATAGCCTAAGTGTTTAGAGATGGTGAATATATCCAGTTTTAGTGACAGAACCAATTTCCTGAATTTTAAGCATTCAGTGAGTGAGCTGCCAATTTTGATTTTGTGTTGCCCTTTACCCAAAGGACTTTTTTTTTTTTTTTTTTTTTTTGGAGGAGGAGGAGGGGGGAAAGCAGCAATACTGTGTTTGAAAATTATACTCTGTATCTGGCTCTCCTGTGTATGTTAACCACTTAAATGTTATTATCCTGCTTCGGTTTTATAGTGATTGTGAGGCATTCAATGCAAGTATACAATTATTTTCTCATTAAAACCCAGTGTGTGCTGTGTTTTTATAAATGATGGCTGCTTGTTTGACTGGGGGTGGAAGCCGGATCTGCCACGCGACGACACGCCGGCGCCCTTGGTCTTGACCTCTGTGTGGCAGTACCTGCGTCTTGCACATCTGGAACCGAAAAAGCAATACCAGCTGGTGGGGCACCACTGTGACAGGCTGTCCCAGTGCCTCTTTCTGTGATGCTGTCTCCAGCTGCCTCAGCTAGAGCCTGCAAACCTCTGATGGGACCCCAGAAATGATATGGGTGCCTCTGGATGAGGTAGGTAGACCGCCAAAGTCAAGGGGATGGCTGGGCAAACAGCAGGACAAACGGTAAAACCCAAGCTTCGCATGTGGCTCTTGGTTCTAGTTTTTATTATTATATTCCCAGCACCTGTATTTGGCTCCCCTCTGAAGAATGGAGACTTTCAGACTTTGAAGGGCATATGAAGATCGCAGGTTCCTCCCCAAGTTTCTTCCTGCCCTCCTATCCCCTCCCTCACAGCCAGCTGTTCCCCGAGTGGCCCCTCGCAAGTACTTGTGCCCCAGACCTTCGGTCTCCTGCTCCTCCCCACCCCCGCCCCACCCCACCCCTCTCCTTGGGGTCTCTTCCTCCATCTCTCCTGCTGTATGTGACTTCTTCCAATCTTCTGGAGACAACGGAGTTGTGATCAGCTCTGGAGCCTGTGTCCTGGTCTTTGCATCCATCACTACTAATGTCTGGGGGTGCTGGGCAAAGCTAGGGTGTCAAGGTACACAGGAGAGGCACTCAGAATGGGACACAGAGTCTGGGATAGTCCAGGTAGAAGGTATCTTCAGGGATTCTCACTGAGGAGGCTCTTAGCAAAACCAGTGTGAGGCATTAAAACCACTAATGGGTAGATGGCAGGGATGCAGGCTTTTTGCTCTGTAGCCGAGACCTCCCGTCCCTACTACGCCAGGTTCATCTCCCTTGTACTTATCAGTGTCAGACAATCACTGGGGGACACATGAGGCCATGAAGTGACGTCGAAGCATTGCTCATTTTCATTATGGGATGCCTGAGCCACAAGAGTGTGGTGATTATGTCCCTCCCTACACAGAACCCACACAAAGTTCAAAATTGGGCTGCTGGGAACACAGAGAACAAATGGGGAATTCAAAGGGAGACTTTAAAGGGTTTTAAAGGTACAAGAAGACACAAAGGCAAAGAACAGGGCCTCCAAAAATCCCTGGAGATGGCACACTAGCAATTTCAAGATGTTGCCCAAGCATTCAGATGTTTTTTTTTTTTCAGAGAAAGAAGAATGTTTGCATAATAAAGATTTTTTTTTAAAAATTCTGCCATGATATAGTATTCTCAGTGTCCGTTAACCCTGATGGGAGAATTATCTGGCTGCTTTGTTCTCAGTTCACAGGTGGTAGGCTCTGAATACCTGGGATGGATGTGCAGGTACCCCAGAAAAATCAAATCACAAATCTCTCTCTCCCTTGTTTGGCTGTTTTCCGCGCACCCATTTAGACCGCATTCTGTCTCTGCAGTGGTCTTCAGCTCATAGGATCGACGTGCCTCTGGGGAGCGCAGCTTCTCCTGCTTGAGCAAGCATCTCTGTCACCTGGAAGGCTCATTAAACACGGATTGGGGCCTCATACCCAGGGCTTCTGATTCAGTAGGTCTAGGGTATGCAGCCTAAGAATTTTCTAACTCGTCTCCTGGAGATGCTGCTGTTGGTCCGGGAACCTCAGTTTGAGAATCACCGACCTGGAGTAAGTGATGAATAGGGTCTGGGCATACCACTTAACATTTGGAAACTGTGGAATGGATGCATGATTTATAAGCTGCAGATACAGTCACATGTGGTCCTGGGTTGTTTTGAGTATTTGGGGGGGTGGGGTTTCGTGCCTTTGCCCAGCACACCAGCTCAATGCTTTGTGGGTCTTGGTGAACCAGAGCTTCGATTCCATTCAGAGTCTCCAGAGAGGCCCCCCTCGAAGGGGCTGGGCGAATTAAGAAGAAAATGTGAAGAGAGCGTAGTATCTATATACGTTCAGACTCTGATTTCAGGGTAAGATCCAGGGATTCGTTTGACCTTTGGAAGAAGCTTTTATTGTGTGGGATGATAGCAACATCAAGACCCCGTAAGTCTTTTTTGTATTAATGTGGTTGCATAATTTGAGATGAGATACAAAATAAGAGGTAATTCTTATTTGGTCTAACACCGCGCTTCTCAATTCTGACTCCATCTGAATCACTAGGAGAGCTATAAAGTTTGGGTTCAATTGGTCTGGGCTGGCGATTAAAAAGCATCCCAGGAGACTCACCTGCAACAAGCCTTGAGCATCCCTGCCCAGCGCTGGGGCTCTTAATGTGGCTGCACCGTACGTAGGATCCCCAGGTGTTTGCTTTTAAGATACTGGCACTTGGGCCTCACCGCCAGATATTCTGATGTATTTTGTCTTCATTGGGCTCAGACATGGCTATGAACATGGGCATAGCTTAGCAGCTCTCCAGGTGTTTCTAATGTGCAACCAAGGTTGAGAATCGCTAGTCTAGTGGAGAAATGTGTTTGCCTCATGGCCTGACTCTATTCAGAAAGTTTTCGGGGGCAGCCTCGAAATGAGTAAAAGGCCTTGAGGGGCTGAACCGGCCCATCTCACGGGTCCCAGGAGACAGAGGGCAGTGTTGATGGCTGAGGGGGGGGCTTTGCAAAGGGACTTTGCTACCCATCTGAGAGTCTCAGCTCTCCTCCCTCCAACCCTCCGGCTGACAGCAGGCCCACCTGTTCAAACTCTTGGGGAAACTGAGGAATGTGAAAGCTACAAGGGAGGCATGTTCTAGCCTCTAATGGCTGCTCACTGAGGAAGGGAAATGGACAAAAACCAAAAATGTCACAGGGTTATTTCTGGGAGATGAAGCCATGGTCATTCTGTTTGTCTTTACAAGCGTTTGCTGGTTTCTGTGGTATAAATATTCCTACAATGGCTGATTGCAAGATGCCAATGGTTTAACAACTGGTTCACAAATCCCTGAATATTGAATAATTGGTGGAGATCAGAAAACAGGATAACCTCGAGGTATGGAGCAAAAGCCCCAGAAACAGAGCCATCATTCGCCTGAATGGTTCTTCTGAACCAGTCACAGCAGATAGCAATCAGGGGCTCAGGATCGTGACCGTCTCTTCGGATGTTCGTGATTAGTCCCAGATAGCAAAACCACTCCGCCTAGGACTTGTGCCCCCTCCTGTTGCCAGGGGCCGTGGCAGGGGGAGAGGGAGGAGGGGATGCTGGGAAGACCACATTTGCGACACCAGAGAGCCTGTGTTGCGGACCATGGCCCTGGACATATAGTATTTTCACTGTGAGTGTCAGTGTCTCTCTGACAAACCTCTGGGATCAGACAGGGACCTCGGACTTGGGGCCCGCCACTTTTTCAGCAGAACCTTTGACCATTTGCTTATTCTAGATTGGATTTCTTTTTTTTTTTTAATTATGTGTGTTAATCACCATACATCACATCATTAGTTTTTGATGTAGCGTTCCATGATTCATTGTTTGCATATAACACCCAGTGCTCCTTTCAGTACGTGCCCTCTTTAATACCCATCACCAGGCTAACCCATCCCCGCCACCCCTCCCCTCTAGAACCCTCAGTTTGTTTCTCAGAGTCCATAGTCTCTCATGGTTCATCTCCCCCTCCGATTTCCCCCCTTCATTCTTCCCCTCCTGCTATCTTTCTCTTCTTCTTTTTTTAACATATAATGTATTATTTGTTTCAGAGGTACAGATCTGAGATTCAACAGTCTTGCACAATTCACAGCGCTTACCAGAGCACATACCCTCCCCAGTGTCTATCACCCAGTCACCCCCTCCCTCCCACCCCACCCCCCACTCCAGCAACCCTCAGTTTGTTTCCTGCGATTAAGAATTCCTCACATCAGTGAGGTGATATGACACATGTCTTTCTCTGATTGACTTATTTTGCTCAGCATAACACCCTCCAGTTCCATCCACGTCGTTGCAAATGGCAAGATCTCATTCCTTTTGATGGCTGATAATATTCCATTGTATATATATATATACCACTTCTTTATCCATTCTAGATTGGATTTCTGACTTCTGGAGTTGCTGTGGGGAATGAATAGAAATGGTTGGTACAGATGTGCTCAGAGTATACTTCCTGGAAAGCCCTGGCTTCAGTCAGCAAATACTTATTGAGTGCCAACTATGTGTCAAATGCTGGGGATATAAGAACAGTGAAAACAAGGGTTGTTGGGATGGTTTTCACTGGGATTGGGGGAGCTCTTAGCATCGGGAATGTGGGGACAAACCTGCTGCAAAGTCAGGCACTGTGTCCACACCTGCCTGTTAAATAGGGCCATCCTGTGCAGGTCCTGCACTCTCTTAGCATGCTTTTCATTTTTCCCCTTAGCGTAGGACCCATATAATTATGGTATTCTGGGCAAGAGAGAGAGAGATTCAAGTGAAAAGATGTTTAGAAGAAGCCAGATATATTCCAGAACTCATCAGTGGAGGGTCATACGGTGCTAGGAACCTGCCAGGGGACACGGAGGAAGGAACTTCCCTGGATGAACAGGAGGGCTGCAGGATCGCGTCATTGGTAACAGGAAGGGTGGATGGAGTCTCTCACTTTTTGTTTTGGCCTTTACCTGCAAGCATGAAATGTGGCCACTAGGTGGCGATAGTCTCTAGGGTGAAAGCCGCTTCCCCAGCCACGAGCCTTCCCGGGGGAGTCGGGACATTTCCCACTCTTAGCACAGCCCAGGAATCTTTTGAGATCGTACATATAGCTACACCAAAAACACCAAAATGGAAACCACCGCGTGTGCAATCCTATGTGGAGGTCAAATGTGGCCCTTTCCTTAGACTTCCATTTCAGTGGAAAACTGACCGTCGCCCCCAGAGGGCAGCAGACATCTATCGCCCTTGCACTGGCCCGCAATGCACCAGGCCTTGTGCTGAGCGCTTTGGGTGGGTTATTTCACTCCATTCTTATGATACTCCTTTGAGGGACATCCTAGTAGTATCGTCTCCACTTTACAAATGAGGAGACTCACACTCAGGGAGTTTGAATAACTCGGTACCCGTGACAAGACCTGGGGTGCAAGGAGGTTCAAATCCAGGCTGTCTGGGCCAGAGCCTATGAGCCTCCCTCCCAAACTGTCCTTCTCATTGACCTGATTCAGTAGCAGACACACCTCCCGTCTTGGTCCTGGGCCAGCTCCGCTTTCTCTCAGACCAGTAGAGCCTGCCTTTAGCACAGAGCAGCGCCAAGAGGGAGATGGTGCTCCTGGGGAGCTGGAAATTGGGTGTGTACATCCACGTCGGGGCTATGGGTGGGGAAATTGACAGTCTGCTTAAAAGCTGCCATTGTCGCGAAGAACCACCACATGCTGAAATTCTGGTTCTTTCCAACAAGGCATGTGGTTTGCCCTCCTAATTATCACAAGTGCCTACTGAGCCATGCAAAGGTTCTGGTGGGCCATAGAAATGATCTCCAGCTCTCTCGCCTACAGCATGTGTTCCTTGGCCCCTGCTGTTCACATGTACACGTACACAGACACACACACACACACACATTTTACAGGATCACTCCATTTCTAGATGTCTGCTTCTGGACTGGGCAGGGTAAAGCTAGACTGCCAACAAAGAGACCCAATAATTAATTCAGTGTCTGAAAGAACACAGTTGATTTCTCTCTCACATTACAGTCCAAGGGGGAGCATTCAAGTCCTGAGGGCAGATTTATTTAAGTTGGCATCTTTTTCATCCTGTTCCTTCATCAGCCCCAGGACCTGTGGTCATGGGCATGGTCCAGCTTTAGGAAACGAAAGATGCAGGCAAGCCATTTACTGAAAACATAGGTGTGCTCATTCCCTGGATCCTCAGGGGCCCCGGCTTCCCTGCATTGAGACAGACAATAGACTGGCTTCTAGAGATTAGGAAACTATTTCTAGAATTTCCATTGCTACCATGGAAGCTGGCAAGGGTACAACCCAAATGCAGCCTAAAGGAATAAGCTGGTAAAAAATGTGACTAGGGTTGTGTATCCTCTCCCAGTCCACAGTCCACATCTAGTTTATCCTTTTCCAGAGTTATAACAGCACAACCTATAAGAAGATGAATAGTTACAAGGACAGATAAGAGGAACAGAGAACTAGAAAGCCCTCTGGACTGATCAGGATCTCCCTTGTCTTTTAACACAACGAATAATGCTTGCCTCCTTGTGTAACAGAGATACCACTGTGGAGCCCATGGGGTTTTGACCATTTAAGGCCGGCCACGTAGCTGCACTGTGCTTTGAGGACCAGCTCACTGTAAGGAGACGCCCACCACAAGTAGACTTGAGGTTCCTAGTGCTCAGGCTCTTTGCACATACACTGGTGGTGATGTGGGACCTGGGTGACTCAGCAAGGGGAAGACCAGGAAGACTGTCCCCGAGAGTACCAGACCCCTTCCGATGTGTGTCTCCTGCATTGCACCCTTGCCCTGGGACAAGGCTATCTGAGCATAAAACGGTGGAATCTTGTGAGTCCTTTCAGCAGCAGAACATTTGAAGTAATGAATGTGTAATTAACACACATTCTCTTTCGATGAGCCTTCTTAGTCCATTCTTAATGTCACCTAAGCCATCTGCTTGCTCGGTGCACTTGGTCCTTGGCAATCAGTCTGGTGACCTGGAAAGGGAAAGGCTCATGACAGGGGCAATAATGAGGGCTCTCGGTTGTAACTCTCTGGGCTCCATAAATATGACCAAAGAGAATGCAGGTGCTCTGCCCGGCCTGTGTGTGAGACATAAAAGCATGAAGCACAAAGGGTCTCCCACAGGGAATCAATCACCTGCAGGGAAGAGAAAGGGGACACCATAGAGCAGCTCTCCCAGGAGGAAGGCAGCTGTGAAAGGAGATGGGCACCAGGGCAGAGCCATGTGGATGAGACAGGATGCAGTCAGAGATGGCAAGAGGGAACCAGAGGGTTGGCTGGGTAAGCATACTTGACTTGAAAGAAATGGCAATTTATTGAGGTGAAATTCACATAACATAAAATTAATCATTTTAAAAGTGAACAAGTCAGGACACTTAGTCCATTCCCAATGTTGCACTATTTCACCATCTCTATCTAGTTCCAAAACATTTTCGTCATCCCCGACAGAAGCCCGTCACTCCTCAGTCCCCCTCGCCCAGCCCCTGGCAACCACTCATCTACTTGCTGTCTCTATGGATTTGCCTATTCTGGACATTTGGTGTAGATGAAATCATACGATATGTGACCTTTTGTATCTGGCTTCTTTCACTTAGCATAATGGTTTCAGGGTTTGTCCCGGTTATAGCATGTGTCAGAACTTCTTGCCCTTCTGAGGCTGAGTGGTATTGTCATGGTGTGGACAGACCACATTCTGTCTATCCATCCACCCGCTGGTAGCCAGTTGAGCTGTTCCCACCTTTAGGCTCCTGTGAACAGGCACAGACATGTACTTACTTGAGTCCCCGCTTTTGGTTCTTTGGGGCACATACCTAGGAGTGGGACTGAGGAGTCATTTGAAAATCCGGTTTAATTCCATCCATAACTTTCAACCACGCCCGTGTCAGGAGTTGGGGATTAACAGAGGGTTGTTGGAGAGAAAACTGAGTGAGTTCAGAGTCCCACCCCCGCAGAGGGGGCCGGGGTGCCGTCCTCTCCTCAAGCTGAAAGGGATTTAAGGGGCCCTCAAGCAGCTTGGTATACGTTCTCTGAAAATTGGGGAAATGGGGGAATTGGCAGGTGGACACACGTGAGCCCTACGAAAGGCTCCAGGTTGTAGCTGCCGGCTTCGTAACAATGTAGCTGAGCTAGCTGGCTGTGGACATTAGACCACCTCCTCGCTAGAATCGGTGGGCACGAAGCACGGTGCGGGTGTCCGGTGGAGCAGAGATGGGCCTCTCATGGAAGAGGTGTGAGGTTTCCTTAGATCCTGTGCATACGGCTGCCCAGAGAGGGGCGGGAAGAGCTGCAGAGAGAAGCTGGAGGTTCACCCTTGCACATAGAAGAGGACAAGTTCCAAGCAGCCAGTTGGAGCAGGGGTGCATCCTCCCTCCCCTGTCAAAGGAAGATCCCAGCAAGGAGAGGGTGGGTCTCCCAAACAAGAAAGAGAACGTGTTGGCTTTAATTCCTTCCCTGCCCACCTCATGGTGATATTAGTCAAGTAAGGTCTTACCTCACCTCCCTCCCTCCCAGCCACTACCCACTCCCAGCCCTCTCCAAGGCACTTAGGACCAGAACCAGAAGCTCCAGGCAGGTGAGCACCAACCAAGCTTCCCACCCTCCCACTGTGGACAGAGATGCAGAGGAAGAAGTTTTCCTTTGAATGAAAGCAGAAATCTTTTACCTTTTTAAATTACACCAGACAGAATGCATTAAGTTCCGAACTGAAACAGTGTTTCGTGACTTAGTGGCCAGAGCACTTCCCATTTCTGTGAGTGATCAGAAACGCGACAGGCCCAGCCATAAACTTCATCCACGACCATGCATTTTGTTTTTAATAAAACCAAATAACGTGTTTAAAATGCAAGGGAGCAGTATAGACCCGAGCTGTTAGGTAAGGTTTGGTGTTGGCATTTTAATTCTTCGGGCTTCTGGTCATTGTTACCATAGTATGACTTCGCTGGAGTAGGGTGTGGTGTTAAGAATTGGGATGGCCAAAATTTTTCAGGTCCACTGAGTTGAGTACTGCTTAAAAAGTGAACTTCCGACTTAGTCTTCCCCTTCCTCTGACTCCGTTTCTGTGTGCACCACTGCTCGTGATTTATGATTTAGATTTATGATTATAGCCCATGAGTGGTGCCTGTTCAATGTGGTTGAGCTTTACTTACCCTCCGGAAGAACAAAGCATGTGACATTCCTGTGTCTCTGTCTCTTTTGTCGCCGCGCAGAGCCTGGTAGGCAGAAGCCGCTCAGTACCTGGAAAAGGTGCGTTCTCTCTCCGTAAGCAGACGGTTCACTTGCTAACCCACAACAGCCTGGACTCAGCAAGCAAGCACACTCGGGCTACTCAGCCACAGGCAAGAGGCCAACTGGAACAAAGGGGAGGGGGCTCTGTTCCCTTTCTATGGGGCTTCCAGGGGTGACTTTTCGTCCCTGTTCAGCAAAGGCTACCAGGACTGCCTTTCTTTGGACCAGAATAGGAAAATGGGACCAAAGTCAGTAAGCAATGCTTCTTACGTGTTACAGTGGTTCAGTCTCTCCAAAACCAGTAAGCAATTCTCCAACGTCTCTATGCAAGTGCTTGGAACACTGACAGGATCTTTTTTTGCTTAAATCTGGAAGAGGAAATCTAGCAAATGTGACTCATGCATACCAATCACACATGAAGGCAGGAGACAGCCTGTACCATGACCCATGAGACGGCATCAGAATCACCTAGAGGACTTGCTAGGACACACTGTGGGGCCTCACGCCCAGAGTTTCTGGGTCAGCAGGTCCAGGTGGGGCCAGATGATTCTCCTTTCTGACCTGTGCCCAGTAAAGATAATGCTGCTGGTCTGCGGACCATGGAGCTAGGTGCTCTGCTGGGGTACCACTGGTAACCCCAATCGCTCCAAAGTTAATCACTCTGAAATTTTTAAAGTGTCTATATAACACTCTGAAAATAACTCTTTGCCCACACTCCTCATCCCCAGAGAAATACCACAGAGAGTGGTCTCAGGAGCATTTTTACCAAACTGCTCTAGGCCCTTGCCCAGAAGTGTTCTTCATCGTAATCATGGAGTTCATCCTCGTCTGTGGATGGCTTCTAGTTCATCTCAAGAAGAACCCTGAAATTACAGAACCCTGCGGTCAGAAGTGACCAATATGTTTCTGGTTCCATGTATAGAGAAGGGCACACAGGTGGGCCCTCGAGGCAGTCCAAAGTGTTCTCTCCCCACATAACTCTACCCTGGCACAGAATACAGTTGGGTCTGCATATTGGTAAGACGATCAATGATCCTTCTGGTCGACTTTCTTTTTCAGAGAGCCCCAGATGCGGAGGTAGATCTTCCCACCCACAAAGCTAGCATGGAACAATAGGCATGGGCTACAGAACAGCCCCCCATCCCTGCTCCCCCATAGAACAGTCCCCCTTCCCTGCTCCTCCTCCTTAGGAAGTCAAGTAGAAGAAGTGTGAGACCCAAAGGAGAAGGGACATGAAAATTCAAATGCTGTGCTTGGTCTCACAGAGGAGCCTCTGTCCCTTGAGTAACTTTGAGCCTCTGGTTTGCAATCCATGTGGTCCTAAGGTAGTGGGTCTGAATGCTGACCACACATTAGAACCACCAGGGGGAGCTTTCAAAAAGTGCCCCTGCTCAAAACCAGCTTGTCTAGACAGACATCTGTAAAAAAAAAAAAAAAAAAAAAAGGAGGGGGTGAGAATTTAACAAAGGGAAATGAAAACAAAGGACATGTACAAAGCACAATACTAGCTTTATTCATGATGGCAAAAAATGGAAACAGGACAATGGGAAAATATGGTTGGTTACTGGGAAGAGGCTGAAGGGAATTTCTAGAATGCTGGAAACGTTTATCTTGATCTATGCTGAGTGGTGTGTATGTGTGTGTGTGTATCTATCTGTGAAAATAGGTGTGTGTGTGTATGTCTTTAAGATATACACTAAAGATTAGCTTACTGTCCACATCATATATGTTTTATGCCTTGATTAAAAAGTAAAATATAGAATATCAATGCTCTGGCCCTAGTCCAGAGATTGTAATTTAGTTAGATATTCTCCACGTCCCCTGATGATTCCCTTGTGCAGTCAGGGTTGGAAAGCACTGTCTTCAAGAACAGGGCCAACCCAGGTACGTGCCTAAGGTTGGAGGGGCAAAAGTGGGCCGCCAGCTCACGTATGGGCCAACTCACCAGGGTTTACCACAGCGAGCACTTGTTTTGAGTATCCTTTGCACACACACCCTTTGGGGACTGGTGGTGGTCCTTGGCTGGCCAGGGGTCTTCCCATCGATTTTGTCAGCATGTGGTAGAGCTCAGCAGAGAGGAGCTTGGGATCTGGGGACGGTCTCCCCTGGTCCTAGGGTTGTGAGTATGGCCACATGTGCTGTGGGCAGAACCTTAAAAGGAGAGAGCAAGGGTCTAGTATTGGGGGAGAATCTGGCAAGTGGAACCTGAGACTGGCAGGGGCAGGTATCCACGGCTCGGGTGGGGATGGGGACGGGCTCTCTCAGAACCCTCCAACCAAGAGAGCACCACTCTTCTTGTGAAGGGGAACAGCTCCCGCATTGGGACAATACTTGCTGACCCAGCTCTCACATTGATTCTGAGGGCCAGCTTGGGCTTAAAAACACTTGAAGTTTGGGTTGGCAGAAAGTACCCCCAGCACCTTTTCCCTTCCTTCTTCCATTTCTTGGCCAAGGCTGAAAGGTTGGCATGCTGCCCAGCTTTGGTTATGATCCTGGAATTGGGGAATTCAGGGGGTGGATTAAAACAGCCAGGTGGTAGATTCATCAATGAACAAAGGGGAGATCAAAGGATTAAAAATACATAGTGGGTGTATTGTCTTCCTGGACAGAAGTGAAGGGGAAATCTTCATGTAACTGCCACAAACCCAGAGCCAAGGAATAAAATTAAAATGAAATGTTCAATCCCTTGAATACTGTTTCTAGGAATCATATTGCTCATTAGCTGTGGAAGAAATGTAATCACAGCAGTAAGGAAAAAAATCAACTTCAGTAATTTATGTGCAGATGGAAAATGTTGATGGTGGGTCAGTTGGGTCTTTCTAAACAATAAGGAGGAGACCTAAAGGAATGTTCATGCAAAGTAGGGATAACCAATGCCTGGAAGGCTGGGGCAGGGTTAGGTGTTAAGAAGCAGAGTATTTAGAAAAAGTCATAGGGTTCTCTCTGGCCTTCAGATAGAAGTACCAATTTCACCACTGACAGTTTTCAAGTCAAAAATATTTTGAAAGGATTTCCTAGCTATGATATAGAAATAAATGAAGGGAAGGAATCAGAAGGAAGCAGTCTAACATAGTAGTGTTAAAAGATAAACTGAGGCATAGTAAACATTTAGAGTTTATTTGAGCAAAAATCGATTCAGACCAGTTAGCCCCAAACTAAAGGTGGTTAGGGGTGCCCCACCAACAGGAGGAGCTCAGGGAGAGACTTTGGTACAGCAGACAGGGAAGCAAAGTGAGGAAATTATTGATTGGCAATAGCCCAACGCCTAGTTGGTTGTGTGTGACTGGTTGTCCTTAGGTTTCAATTTTGTAACCTGAGGCATTACGGGTGGATTTGGTTTGCTTCTCTTACAAAGGGGGTGGCAGGGCATACACGTGCAAAGATGGCTCCTGCCTATGTGCACAGGCCCCAGCGGGGCCAGCAGAGAGTAGATGAGACTGGGACACCTGGTAAAGAGAGGTGGACCTCTGATGCAGAGGGGGTGGGAGGGCTGGAGCTAGGGGAGGGAGTCCCTCATCTGCAGGAGCCTGTGGGGCCCCCACCTGTCCACACCAAGCCTACAGACCATGAGCTAGGTCACCGTAGACAGCCAAGGGAAGAGAGACCCAAAAGACAACACAGCCAATCACATAAAGAGCCTTCTGTGCTCTCTGTGCCTTCCACCCTGATGCCGAATGGCTGTACCCTCATAATGAGAGAGGGCTGTATGAACAAGGAGACCATGCCCCCCAACGCTGGCCTTAAAGGTATGTGCTCCCCGGCTGTGCTGGGACAGGGAGGGAGGTTGGTGGGGTCTAACTTGAGTGAGAGGTAAGACCTGGGATGAAAAGTTAGGGAATCAGGCTGAGGTGGCATGAGGGGAGGCTGCCTCCTAGTGGGGATGTAGCAGAATTGCCAGCGAATGCCAAGGACCCTCCTGTCCTGGCTCCTGCCCCCAGGAGCTATTGTCCCCTCATGTCTAACTCAGCCAGGGTCATGTCTCCCAATGGCAATGCTGAGACTGGAGCCTGGAAGACTGAAGCCTGTCACCAGCAGCCACATCGGGGTGTCCTCTCTGTGGTTGGAAGGCTAGGAGGCCCGATGCGGGACTCACAGTGTGAGCTGGTTGGTCTCTAGTTCCCGAGAACCTTCCTCTGCTAGCACCGTGGAGAAGAGGTTAGCTCCAGTCCTGCCCAGCACAGGAGAGAGGTTGTCAGAGCTGTGGGTGGTGTGACAGCCCAGACTAAGCTGAACCCTTTGCCCGAGGAGGTGTGCCAGCCCATGTGGTTGGTAGATGCATGAGTGTGATTGAGCAACTGAGGGATGGTTCTGGTCCAATGCTCTTGGCAGAAGCAGCCTTGTGGGAAGAGGAAGGATTCCAAACCAGCCCTGCTCTTGCCCTCCCTCCCTTCAAGTTCTCTGAGGGGAACACCTGATCCTCAGACCCACCCCCAGCATGAGAACAGCTCAGTCCCAGGGAAGGTCAGGCTTCTGGGGGCAAAGGTGTCTTCCTGTCAGGTCAGCCTCGATGGCAGGCAGGCAGTTGGCTCTGACCTGAACTTGCTGACACTGACCTGGCCTGTTCTTGGCTGAAAAGTTTTTCCACTCGGGCATTGCCTCTTGGACTCTGGCCTTTTATTATTATTACTGTTGTTGTCGTTGTTATTTTTATTTATTTATTTGAGCGCAGGGGAGGGGCAGAGGGAGAGGGAGAGAGAGAGAATCTTAAGCAGACTCCCCGCTGACCATAGAGCCAAACCCAGGACTCAATCTCACGACACTGAGATCATGACCTGAGCTGAATCAAGAGTCGGACGCTTAACTGACTGAGCCACCCAGGCGCCCCAGACTCTGGCCTTTTAAACCCATCCTCAAGAAAAAGCAACTTCAGACTGAGGAATGTGGATCTAGAAAAGGGATTTGTGGAAGGCTAGTCAGGGCAGTGACCTGGGCCACATCTTGCCTCTCAAGGTCTGTGACTCCCCAGCACCCTGGCTCTCCTTTTCTCCCCAGTCAGGGTCCTGCTCTTCAGTGTCCTTCACTGCCCCTCCTCCCTCTTCCCCACCTCTCCTAAAGGATTGGAAAAATCCTTAGAGATTTTTCAAGTAAGGAAATTACGCATTTTCAGGACTCATTCTGGACCCTGCCTTCTTTCTATACTATGTATAGGTCAGCTGGTATGCCCTCGTCCTGTTCAGTACCTCCACGCACTCATGCCACTTAAATTCATGTCCAGCCCAGACCTATGGTCTCATTTATCCACTGGCCCATTCGATATCTTCATTTGTGTGTCTCACGAACATCTCAAACTCAGGATCCCTCAAACTGAACTTCTAATCTTCCTTCAGTAAATCCTAATGACTCTAGCTCCAAGATACATATCCAGTGTATCCACTTTTTCCCCATCTCTTCGGCTCCTACTCTTGCTTGACCAGCATCTTTCCCACTGAACTTGCCTTGGCCATTTTTTCCCTGGTGTTGCCTCTTAATGTGTCTCAACTCATTCTCCAAAGAACAACCAGAGTAATCTGGTTAAACTGCACATTAAATCATTTTGGTCTCGTGTGTAAATCTCTTGATGGCTACTTACTGTGTTCAGAATGAAATCGAATGCTGTGCTATAACCCGGCCCCCAACAGCCACATCGGGGTGTCCTCTCTGTGGTTGGAAGGCTATCTGCCCCTGCTAGCCATTAGTGCCGTTCCCCTGTGCCTTCCATTTCTTCTCTCCTTCCAGGCACACGGGATGACTGCACACCCTTGAAGTGAAGACAGGACCACAAGACTTGCTTCGGGCGATGAAACGTAAGTAGAAGTGATTCGAAAGCCAGAGTGCGTGACTGTTAGCGCACTTTCTTCTCCTGCTACAGTGATTAGGGAAACCAGTGTTGATACCGTAGGTGCCACGAGATGGAAGCAGCCTGAGATCCTGGCAGTACATGCAGAAGAGCTGCCCTGGGAAGTCCGCCAAAATCCACGTGGACTTTTCATCAGTGAAGAAAAGCTCCTGTTGCGAGCTTGGAGGGTCTGTTTCTGCAGCAAAACATAGCCCATCCTGACTGATACGTTGTAGAAAGAGGGGTTATTTGTGGCAGTCCTCTTTACAACAAAGCAAAGGACAAAGGGTTTTCAGAAAATGTCCTTGTTTTTCATTAGACTAGAAAAAAATTAACAATGGCTCTCACTGATTATTCACAGAAGGAATTGCAACAAATCCCCAAATTGGAGTGGATTTCTGGGTGATCCAAGAAGCAGGCACATATGTATTTTTGCCAGGTAATGACACACCTAGTTAACCACTCTGGGTGTAGACGGGCAAAACTGGATCACCATTGGGGAAAAAAGAGGAAAATACAAGTGAAACTCTACAGAGAGATTGTCTGATGTGAGGGAAAGGCACCTTCGGTGTGGTTAAATATCATTTAAAGGTTAAACATTAACCAGGAAAGACCTACTTTCTTCCCATCACCCAGGCAGTAACACCTGCTTCACTTTGTCTTAAGTTTAACATATCCCAGGAAGGATCTGAATGCTTCAAATTTGGCTGAAAAGGAAGGAGTTTGTGGGAGATACATATTTTCCAAGCAGGAGTATTTCCTTGTCTCCTGCTCAGGCTCCTCTTAACCATATATCTTCAATGACCGGCAGTGTTTAATAAGAACTTAATTAGGAGAGAGTGAGAGAAAGGGAGGGAGGGTGAGAAAACAGACAAACGGGATGGATGGATGGAAGGGAGGAAAGGAGGAAGGAAGGGGAGATGAGAGGGAAGGAGGGAGGAAATACACCTGTAATGACATTGGAACGTGCAGTCTCAGGGAAGGGGAAGAGATGACCACCCTTCCTGAACACCCCTTAAACACACAAAACAGTAGGGTTTTGTTTTTTATTTAAACCCACAGTGACCATACTTTGGGAGCCTCAGTTGAAATGGTATGGTCACTACCAATGAATGTAGTGACTTCTCAGTGAGCTGGCCTCCAGACACAGTAACCAGAAAAAGGCAATTCTCAGAGCTCATCTCCAGATCATGTGAGAAATCATCAGAAGACATTGAGAACAAGACTGCCCACACCCATTGGCTCCAGGGCCCTGCTGAGGCATTCCTTTGGCTAGGGTGCCGGTGTTATGCTTCAAACTTCCCATTTCTAGGGACGGAGATGTCCTACTGGAGCTCTCCAAGGAACGGGCATCTAGGGCTCCATCGTCATGTCTTTATATACAAGCACAGTCGGGCCACATTGATCAGACAGCACTCTTTCATCCTAGACCGTGTGAGATCTGGCCTAGCCAATCTCTTCTCTTTTGAAGGACGAGACTGTGCGTCCACCATGAAGTTCAAAATCCCTACAACTGAGTCAGTCCCGTTCTTGCTCATAGGTAGAGGCCCGAGTCGTGGCTCCACCTCCTGGGTTCTTTGATGAGGCCATTGATGGTTTCAACAGATATTTGGCTGAGGAGAAGACTTCAGGCTGGGCCATACAATCCCAGGTTCCTGGCAGTTTGAGAGATCCGGGGAGTCTTCCTCTGGGGAAATGGATAGTGAGCTGGTTTTCCAGACCAGTGTGGGTTCTTTCTGGAAGGAGGAAGCTGAATGTCCTTATTTAAGCCAGATCCCACTGCGTTTATTTTGGCATTGCCCACCGGACGTTCACGCTGGGCTGTTTGTAGGATGGTGGTCCCTTGCCGAGTCATCTGATTGTTTTCAAACAAGCCTGGGTCTCCTTCCTGAGGGAGCCTTTGCTCAGACCCCGTGAGCTTGTCCTTGTGTTTTACTGGAAGACTGGCTTCCTGGTGGAAGGTTTGGATACAGCGGTACATCTCTAGGTGTGTGTGCCATGGAGACTCAGGGGCCTGGAGACAGCCTCCGTCAGCCTCCTCCAGCATCCCCTCTGCCTCCGGATCTGCCTCCTCCAGGGACAGCGAATGCCTTCTCTCCTTGTTAATCCAAACAGGACTGACCATGGACTCAGCAGGAACAGGCGTGTACCCTCCTGACAAAGCAAGGCACAGCAGGGTCACCACTGGAACGAACAGGGGCAGCTCTCATTTGGGGGGTCTCAGAGCTTTCGAGCCGTAGGAATGCTATCCCAAAATGTCAAGGAAGCGAGGTAGTCAGAACACTTCATGTCTGCACACACGCATACATGGATCACACGTGATCGCACTTGCATATGCTCACACGTGTATACTCCCTCCCATGTCCACACATTCACACCCACACAAACGCTCTCTAACATACACACTCATGCACAAGTATTCATTCATTCGCCAAGTATTTATTGAGCACTTATTACATGCCAGCCTTTATTTATTCTAGGTTCTGGGACTATGGCAGCAAACATTGAGACAAAAATCCCCATCTTCACAGATATGTTCTAGTGGGGTAGAAAGACGTAAGCCAACAAATATATTATAATAAAATTGCAGGTGGAAACCAATGCTATAAAGAAAAACTCAAGCAGAACAGAGTTTACTAATAGACTCCACCTCTTAACTGCAGTGAGGAAGTGACCCCAGCGTTCTGACTGAAAGAATGGGACGGACTCACATGCACACTGGCCAGGGGAAAGGAGTACTCTTCACTTACGGGGTTTTGTGTTCTGGGGTTCCCGTAATGGGTTTACTGCCCAGGGTGGAGGAGGGAGGAGCTGTATTTCAAAGCAGCGACTTTTGGAGGACTGGCCCCTCGCCTTCTCCCATCCCACAGACCCTGTTCTGGGAACACATTTACAGCACCTCCTGCTTCTCCGAACTGGCTGCAGGGATGAGGACCCAGACCAGTGTCTCTCTTCTTTCTCAGGGACCTGTTTTTACCACCTTGTGGCACACGACAGTTTATGGTCAACCTTGGTGGCAGAGAGGGTTGTGGGAATGCCTGAAAGGTGTTCCAAAGCCTGCAGTTAGTTGCCTCTGAATCCTCAGTGGAGCTCCCCTGAGCATTCTGGCATTTGTCACAGCGGGAGGCCCTGCATGCAGGAGGGGAGAGACGGAGGTGCTGAGGTATGAAGGCAGAGGGAAGGCCCTGAGCTCCGGGTCTGGGAGTCTGAGAGAAGCAGGACTGGTGCGGCCATCTCTGCCAACAGTGGAGGGCCTGAAAATGTGTTCCCACTTCAGGACTACCAGATTTTTCTAAGCATGACAAACATGGACACTCTCACAAAAAGTCAAAATGTTATGTGCTTATTTGAGAACAGAGGAAGAGGGGACGTGATGGGAGAACATAGGAACTAGTATCCTCTCCATTATGTCCATGTGGATGGGCAGGTCTTGGTTGGAGAGAGGAGCCTCCTTAGCTGTCAGTCCCAGCTTGGGGTCCGCAGGGGACAAGGAGAAAGACAAAGTGGGAGGGACACCTGGACCCCGACCCCCACATAGATACTGCTGAGTGGCTGACCTCGCCTGGGAGTCAGAAGTCTTCCCTGACAAAGCAGTGTCTGACCAGCCCTTCCGGCATTAACTTGCCTTAACTGACCACCTGATGCTAGCTAGCGGGGGGCAGCGCACTGAGTTACAGAGTGTGGGAGAAAGAGCCAGAGGGAGGGTTGGGGCATGTCGACTTGGACTGTCTTTGGGATGTGCCCATACATGGATCTGTAAGTCTGAATTGTGGGTCTGTTAAGCATCGTACTTGCATTAGATAGTGGTTTAATTTAATATTTGCTGAATGACTGAATGAATAAATACGTTTGAGGATGGACTAGGGCTTTAGGAACCTTTCAGTGTATACCCTGCAGAGATGGAGGGCTATTTGGCTGTGCCAGTTCAGTTCAAACAGAACCCACTGGCTGGCAACAGCCCAAGTAATGGGAGATGAGCACCTTCAGCTCCGGGATACCACTTTGGTCTCCAAAAGGCAGCACTCTTCCTGCCCCGGATGGTGATGTCCCTCTGGCCCCTGATTCCTTCCCAGCTGGCCTAGTGCTGGGCGGGCTACTCCATGAGTCCTGAAGTGTACAAATAACCACAGAAACCCCCAGGCACAGCCTTGATCTTCCCACCTCCCTTGACCCATTCATTCCTCCGTTAGAGGGAAGGGCTGGGATGGAGCCTTATGCTAACTTCCTCCAGGAATAAAATCTGAGTTCCCAGAGGGAAGAGGCATTCTCCCTTTGAGGCTTCTGTATCTCACGCCTCCTTGGAAGTTGCTTGAGACGGTGATAAGCAAGCTCCGTGAGCCAGGGTGCCTCCTGAGTCCCTGAGTCCCTGAGCCCCGCTCTTCCTCTGGCCCGCTCCAGGGCTGTCGGGAACACCACATCGGCTCTCTCCAGAGCCCGTTTCTCAGCTTTGCAGGAGGTGAGACCCAGCGGGGAAGAGCTCCCATCGCCCCACCTGGCCCAGCAGGGGGCCAAACCACCGTCCACCAGGCAGAACAGTCTGGTCAGGTGAGAACATAAGAGCTGAGGCCAGGTACGGCCGGCAGCTGGCCAGAAGCCTGCCTGAGGCCCCTGGAGGGGAACCAAGCCAAGCACAGCGGCCCGGAACGGGCCTCCCCGCCCTGCTCTGCTGCCATCCCTGCTCTTTCCCACCGGGAGGGCCCACAGAGCCCTGGCCCCACCCTGGCCGCAGCCCACCACCCATTGCGCCCACGGCCAGGCACCCCCCCCACTTTTGCCCCCAGCACCTGCCCAACCCTACCTTTCGGGAGCACCACCAGGTGGGCCTGGGCCATCTGCTGCCTTCGCAAGCCTGCGTACTGGGCTCGCAGGACCTGGATGCTGAGCGGGGGCTCTTTCCCCGGGGTCTGCGTCCCGAAGCCCTCAGCCATGAAGCAAGACCCCAGCTGCAGGAAATGCGGCCCGGCAGGGCAGGGGCAGGGCAAGCCCTTCATCAGGATCCGGGAGAAAAGCAAACAGTGATGGGCGGGGGCGTGGGAGGGGCGAGAAGGAGCTGCGGGGGGAGGGGGGAGGGGGGAGTGAGGGGGGCAGGTGGAAAGGTAAGGGGAAAATGAGGGGGAGGAAAAGGTAAGGGGAGTGAAGGAAGGTGGAGGGGAAGGCAGGGCTAAGTGGAAAGTAGGGGAAGGAGTGAAGCTATGGCAGGGGGAGGAAGACAGGTGAGGGGAAAACGAGGTGGGGAGTCATGAATGAGGAGGGGAAAGGCAGGAGAGGGGAAGCGGGGAGGAGCAGGAAGAGTCAGAGGGAGGAGGAAGATTGGGGAGCAGGACAAAAGGAGTCCCCAAGAGGGAAGGAAGGAACAGAGGAGGAAGGTGGTAGGGCAAAGGGGGCTAACAGGATGAGAGAGGAGGGAGGAGATCAGGGCAGGTGTAGGCAGGGGGAAGGAGGGACCTGGAGGGAGGGACTGAGGGGCATGGGGTGAGGGAGGAGTAGGGGAGAAAGAGCAAGGCAAGCACAGCTGCTCGGAGTCCTTCTGGGTGCCCAGGAGGCCCTGGGCTCCAGGTCCTTCACTGCTCAATCCCAATGTTTAGAGTCTAATTCCCAGATTTCCTGTTTCCGGGCAGAGCCAGAGCCAATGCTGGGCTGTGCCAGGTGCCTGCTCAGCTCGCACCTCTTGGACTGAAACCTGGAATCTCATCAGCAAACCCGTCCGTTTGGTTTGCCTTGGAAAAGCGCACCCTCTGCAGCCTCACAGAGCTGGTGCCTCAGGGATGTGCACGCGGCAGCCATGCCCGAGGGAACCCCAGCAGGAAAGGTGCCCCCAAGTCTCCACTCATGCACCACACACATCCCAGGAGAAAGCCCAGCCCCAAAGCCTGCCCTGGGGACAGAGCCCAGGGCAGCCCCAGCTCTCTGACATTTGCACCAGCCTCCTTGGTCTCAGCCTTCTCCAGCCAAGCAGGGAGCTGGTGTTTCTCTTACCCATGGCGAGGTGCGCCCTCACCCCTGCTGGCCAGCCCCACCGGCTCTATATCCCCATGGAGTCCTAGACCCTCTCTCCCCTGTGCCAGCTTGGATCTATCCTTGTGCCATTTGGTCAACAAAGTCCCTTCCTATCTTGTCCTAACATGAGTCTTGCAGAGAACCAATTTCCCAACACACCTCCAGAGGCCCTCGAAAGAGGGTAGTGGCTGAATTCTAGGAGCTGTTCTGGAGCTGAACTGCATGGGATCTAGTCACTGGGTGTGCGAGTGAGAGTAAATCTCCATTGGGCAGTGTGTTAGTTTTCTAGGGCTGCTATAACGAAGTGCCACAAACTGGAGAGCTTAAACAACAGAAATGTGTTGTCTTAGAATTCTGGAGGCCAGAAGTCCATGATCGAGGCATCAGCGAGGTTGGTCTTTTTCTGGGGACTCTGAGAGAATCTGTTTTAGGCCTTTCCCCTGGCCTCTATTGGTTTGCTGGCAATCTCTGGTGCTCCTTGGCCTGCAAAAGCATCACTTGATCTCTGCCTTTATATTCATATAGTGATCTCCCTGTGAGCCTGTCTCTGTGTCCAGATTTCCCCTTTTATAAGAACAGCAGTTATGTTGAATTAGGACCCACTCTAAGGACCTCATCTTAACTCAACTGAGTTAAGTTACATCTGCAATGACCCTATTTCCAAATACAGTCACATTCTGAGGTACTGGGGTTAGAACTTCAACATATGAATTTAGGGGGACACAATTTAACCCATATCAGGTAGATGAATGGTAGTTCCAGTCACAGAGCTAGGCCTGGGAGAGGAGCAGACTGGAGTGTGGGAGAGGAGAAGGGGTGTGTTTTAGATGGTGTATTAGGGGTGCCTGTGGCCTTTGGGTCATCAGGAGGGAATCAGCAGCTTGGTAGAGACATGCAAATGTCGTCCTTGGTGAAAATGATACAGTTCGTTATTGGAAGAGTTGAATCGTGCTGCTCTGAATATTCACGTATAGGTTTTTCTCTGAATACTTGTCTACAGTTCTTCTGGTGACTAGGGGTGCCTGCCCTGGGGACAGAGCCTAGGAGCAGAATTGCTGAGTCATATGGTTGTTACCTGTTGTTTTCATTGCAAAACTCCCTTGGCTGTAAGTATATTGCATTTTGAGGATATTAAAAAAATGTTTGCATTGTATGCTTTGGTTTTTCTGTTGATACGCCAAGAACTCTGCCCTGGAACAGGCTGGCCTTTGCAAATTGGTGTGTTTGGTGTTTTGGAAAGGGGATCACTGTTTATAATTTCTTATCATGCGATGACAGAATAACTCCCTGTCTAAAAGCAAGATTTCGAGAGGCCAGGACACCGTCTGACCTTTTCCCAACACTATTATGTCAGGTGAATGAAAAGTCCAGGATAAAAATGCATGAAAGTTTCCCCAAATTTGTTTTGCTGTGGCCTATCAGCATCATTTCCTGTGCAATGAGGACTTTATGTAATGAGCTGTGGAAGCGGTGTGGTGACAGGTCCCGGGAGACATCTCCCACCGGAACACTTGGGTTTTCATCCTGGCTGTACCACTTACTGGTTGTGAAAACTCTTTTCTTAATCCTCCCCATGCCTCAGTTTCCCCATCTCTAAAACGGGCCAATAATAGTTACCATTTACCCCTCTGTAAAATGGGGCTAATGATAGCACTTTTATTATAAGAGTATGAAGTCCTTAGAGCAGTGCCTGGCATGAGGTCAGCACTATAAGACCTTGTTGAAGGTAAATTTACAGATTGGTCCAGATAATTACAATACCTTTAATCAAGATAATAAGTTAATAGTACAAGTTCTTCTAAAGAAGGATCTTGTTGATTTTAGTTTTGACAATAGGAGGCCTGAAGAATATTAAAGAATATTAAAGAATACTTCCCACCACCCCCCAACATAAAGCATATAAAAGCTATTAAAGGAACGCTCTGGGACACTTACTTAATAATTTCAAATACCTAAAAAGATATATTACAAAATTTAAAAACAATTTTACTAATGACAAAGCACAATGTGCTATAAGAATAACAGCCTCCACCTTTTGGCTTTGAACTTAAGATTCAGTTCATTTAACATGTATTCATTCAACAAGTGCTTATTCAGTTACTACAATCTTCCAGACTCACTAATCAATCAGTGCAGAATAGCAAATTCAACAGACATTATCTTCATGGAACTTCCAATGCAGTTTTGGGGAAAGAACTGTATTATTTATGATAATACAATAAGTAATTTAAATTAAATAATGCATATATAGCATTTGGGGGAGTTCCCAACGTTTAGAATGTGTGTAATAAATGTTACCTATGATTATTTATTGTACCAATAATGATTATCATTTATCCAGTTTATTCACCTGTACAAAAAAATCCATCATCTTAAATTAAAGTTGCCTGCCCTCTAGTGGGGACTTTGAGTCATAACCACCCAAACAACTGGGAAAGGTTGAGGGGTTTTGGTGTTTTCTTCTGCTATTTAATGAGCTCTGGCGGGTTGGGATGCCCAGCAAGGTATCAGGCCCCACAAGCCTATAACTTCCTTCAGAGGGCTTCTTTTTGCACGCTTGGTGCTATGCGACCTCACCACCCTCCCTGGGCCCATCTATGACTTGTCAATGACCTATGACGTGGCCTGGGGTAGAAGATCTACTAAATAGGCCTACCCATACAGGAGGGTGACAGGCCCAGCTAATCAGCCTGCAAATAGAGCAAGACCCAGCCAATGAAACAGATGGAAAGTATTTGAACCACGCTGGTGGCAGAGCATCAGGGCCAAGAATGCCTGCTACTGACCAGGCAGGGTTGCTCCCCATTCCCAAAATATCTCAGTAGTGGCTCCAGGCAAGTCCAAGTGGGTTTTGTGACCATTGCCTTGTTCTTATCTTCCCTGAATATCTTTACCATAACCCTGAGTTAATCCACATAGATCCAGTGTCAAAGAGCCTTACCGAAGATGCTTCCAATATGCTGTCCCATTTCATCCCTGCCAGCCTTCTGAGAAACAGGTATTATTACCCCCTTTATAGGGCCTCAGAGAGGTTGTCTGACCTACCCAGGGTGCCACAGCTAATAACTGGCAGCACAGAATTTGCACCCACTTCATTCTGCTATCAGAGCTTGAGTTCCTTCCCAAAACCCATATCCCGTGGTACTGAAACCTGAGTCTAATGGGAGTATGAGATTAGATATTCCTTCACTTTTTATTATTAGCAAAATCCTATTTTAAAAATACCTTGGTTAAACAACTTTAATCAGGTTCTCAGATAGTGTTTTGTATGAGCCATAAAAATAAGTTAATATCCAGGGGAGTACCTGGTAGAGTATGTGACTCGATCTCAGGGCTGTGAGTTCAAGCCCCATGTTGGGTGCGGAGGCTTCTTAAAATAAAAAGTTGAAATAATAATAATAGTAAGTTAAGATCCAGGAACAATTTGATCCCTTGTTCCATAATCTGTAAATTTTCCTTTAATCACCTCATCCTGAATCTGATCATTGACTGAAAAGTCTTCCCTAGCAGTTTGGGCCCACATTCTTGGGGACTGTTTTCTGCTTTATAGTGTGATGGCTGCAGTCCGAACATGTTTAAACTAATTTGGGGGTTCTTGATCCTGACTGCACAGTAAGAATCACTCGAGTAACTTTTTACAGCTTCTTATGCCTGGGCTTCATCCCACACCCACTGGATCCAAATCACAGAAGGAGGGGGCGAGACATTGGTACTTTAAACTTGCCAGGTGCAACCAAAGCCAAGAACCACTGAACTATTTCAATAGTTACTTAACAAGCTGCCTAGCTTTGGAGAAACCTTTTTCTGCTCACAGGCCTGGCAGGTCTGTTTGCAGAGATGCATTTATATGGGAATGCGGGGTGGGGGATGTGGAAGAAGGGAATCTGCTCCAGGTCTCAGTTTCCCTGCTCCGAGCCCTCTGTCCGATCTCAAGACAGGTATGTCCTCTTCACTGCGGCCTGTGAACTCAAGACCTGTTGCAAAGATTTGGGGAAGAAGAGAGAGCCTAATTTCAGAGGCTTCTTGCCCAGACTGACCTGTCAATGTCACCCTGTCAGGTTACCCAGGCCAAGAGCTTCTGCTTAGACTGTGTTGTCCAAGTCCCGTGTCTCTGCTCTGCTGTTCACAAACGACACCGTGGGCCTCTCCATGGCATGTGAATTTGTGCACAGATCCAGTTGTGTGCCCTGAACGTCAAGGATATTTACTGAAAGTCCTACTCTTCTCTGCTTCCGTTCCTACTGTTTCTAGTCTTACATCTGTGGCTTTTTGGAAAATGACTTTTGGATCCCAGCAGGTTTGGCTGATGACCCCTGGGCTTACAGAAATCACGTGAACTAGTCAGGTGAGAGTTGCTCAATTTGGCCTCACTTCCCTGTCAAGTTTTGACATCTGACTCTTTGTGATATTGTATTTATTTCTGATATGTATTTTAATGGGCTATTTCTGTGTTTGGGTGGATTTGGAGAGGTGATAAGGGCAAGAACACAAAGGCTTTTGAGACCTGAAGTCAGGTTAAACATTTGCTGGAACCTTTCATCTCCTGGAATTTCTCTTTCCATGCCTCCTGGGCTGCTTAGTTCTTTCTCCTCAGAATTTCTGGGTAGAGACAGGCCTGGGTGGCCTCCCCACTTCCTCAATGGTGAATCACTAAAGAATAAGCCTTTGATGAGTCTCTAGCTTCTGTGCCCCCAAATAGAAATACCAGTCAGTAGATTCATATCTAGAAGATATAAAGAACTACAAGCCACAAGAAAACATAGACATTTAATACAGACATAGTCAAAAGACAGGTACTTCAAAAAAGAGGCCAGTAAGCATATGGAAAGATGCTCAATCTCCGTAACACTGAAGTCAATAACAGGGCTTTTTATAATAGACTTAAAAGGAATGAAATATTCACATCAACTTTCCTGGTTTCTTCTGGTAGTTCAATAATACATCTAATAACTGCTAGTTGAATTGACATTTGTCCTTGTCATCATCCAATTGAACTGAATATAAATTTCTCATTTGAACCTATTACGATCATTTCTTCTATGTATAAATTCCATTTTTAATTTTTCTTCCTGGATAATAATCCTCCATCTCATTGTTTTATTCTAGCACCTAGTCTCAAAATCATTTATACTACTTTCCATTATTTTCTGTAGCTATTGTGCAGTCAGCTAAGCAAAGATGCTTAGCCAGGACACACAATTCTTGGCTTAGTGCTGGTGTGTTGTTTTTTTTTAGAGGAGCTTCGAGCCACTACCCTATGTCAGCATTGACCTGTCTGTTTGGTATCATCCATTGTTCACGACCTTTTCTTCTCCCGGTTCTGACAGTTCTGTACGTGCTTCTTTTGATGGGCAAGTGATGTTTCATATCGCTTTCGTGGAGAATCTAGTTTACAGTCATACATACCAACATTGGCCAAAGAGAATTCCAAAGACTAGTTGTACACCATGGTGTGGGAGTAATAAAATACTGTTCCGTGAACTGCAAATGTACAAGCCAGTGTCCCCCAGCTTCTTTCTGTGATTTAAAATGTCGGTTTTACTATTCAGATATGATGAGGCCAACGGATCAGGAGCTGTCTGCCATTGGAAAGATAGCTTGTGACTCACAGTCCTCGTGTGAGGGGCAGACCACACCGTGCAAGGACCACATGGGGAAGCACCAGGGTCAGGCAGGGCGTGGAAAGGATGAGGGAAAACGTAGGCAAGTGCCTTTATTGTGGCTTCCACAGGAAGGAGCAGGAGAGGCAGGGCAAACAGGCTGAGGGTCGGTGAGTTTCAACACTGGCAGTGGGCTCCAGGGCCCAGGAACTGTCCCCAGCGGCCTCGTACCCGGTTTCCCCTCCTGGTGATGTCAGGCCTCGGGTTTGGGGTTTCAGAATCTGAGCTGTGGGTTCAGCTCACCCGAGTAGTGAGGGCCCTTCACTCCAACTTTTAGAAACACACCTATGTTTGGTTTTCAGCCCGGAGGAGCAAATGTTGTGCCGGAGGGAGCCAGGTGGAGAAGTCACCTGGAAACCTTAGGCTTCCGTCCTTGTGACACATGGTGGGAATTCACACGATGGATTTTTAAAAAATTTTTATTTTGATTCCAGTGTGGTTAACATACAGGGTTACATTAGTTTCAGGTGTACAATAGAGTGATTCAACAATTCTATACATCACCTGGTGCTCATCATGACAAGTGCCCGCCTTGATCCCCATCACCTGTTTCCCTCATCCCCCCCCCACCCGCCTCCCCTCCGGTAACCATCAGTTTGTTCTCTATAGTTAAGAGTCTGTTTCTTGGTTTGTGTGTCTCTCTCTTTTTTTCCTTTGCTCATTTGTTTCTTAAATTCCACATATGAGTGAAATCATATGGTATTTGTCTTTCTCTGACTTATTTCGCTTAGCATTATACTCTCTGGCTCCATCCATCTTGTTGCAAATCGCAAGATTTCATTCTTTTTTATGGCTGAATAATATTCCATTGTGTGTGTGCATGTATGTATATGTGTATGTATATATACCAAATCTTCTTTATCCATTCATCTATTGACAGACACACTATGGATTTTTAACAAAATATTTTTTTTTTTTTTTTTTTGGCTTTGGAGTGGTAAGGACAGGTGAATCATGTCTCTGAGTGTAAGAGCCTGATTGAGAGGCGGTGAGGTATACAGACTCAAAATTGGTTGGTTTGCATATGACAGTCACTCTCATAGGTGAGTGCTTTACTAACCCTAGGAATTGGCTGGCCCTGGACCAGGCAGTCCTATCAGACTCACTAAGATCCCGCACATTGAAACATCAGGATAAAAAGACGTGCTTAATACACTGTGTTTGAAAGACTTGGTGTTAAATGAAAGACTACATTGTCTACCCCATGTTAACCAGTGGAAAATCATTCCCATTTATCTGAAGCACAGTGTTTTGCTAGAAATAATTTCATGCTATCAAAAGGGTTAGAGACATTTTCCAGTATCATTATCCAACAAACATAGTGACACACCAGAGATTCTGTCCTTTTTGATCAATCTGCTGGTTTTGTGTATATAATTTTATCTCACAAGGTGTAGCCCAGAGTTACATTTACTTCTGAATTATGCATTTGACATGAAGAATTCTCTTTTCCATCTCAGTGTTTTAATTAGTAGCTAAAGAATCATTTACCGGGCGCCTGGGTGGCTCAGATGGTTAAGCGTCTGCCTTCGGCTCAGGTCATGATCCCAGGGTCCTGGGATCAAGTCCCACATCGGGCTTCCAGCTCCTTGGGAGCCTGCTTCTCCCTCTGTTTCTCTCTGTCTCTCATGAATAAATAAATAAATAAAATCTTAAAAAAAAAAAAAGAATCATTTACCAAATAATATGAAGTTGCAAGGATTCAGTCAGACTTGAAGTTCAAGGTGTGGATTTGATCAGAATAATTTTCTTATTAACTTTCCTAAATAATTAAATCTTCACTAATAAATAACTTAGAGTGCCATATTTCTGAATTTATATGGGTTATACTCAATAAAGTCTGCAAACTTTTATTGCTGCTAGTTTTTAAAATTTCAGCAGCCTTCTTATTTGAAAATTCTCTATTTTCCCCTTTCAGTTTTTTTCTCTCCTGTCATCCTGTCATTATTTCTACTAGGATCTTGACTTGAACTCATTTCAATGATCTAAAGGATTAAAAACTAATGTGTGAGGTTTTTAATCAAATGTTCAAATTTTGAATATCTTTTAATCTAAAAATATAAATTAAAAGTTAGAACATTAAAAAATTAGAACATTCTCATGTCTTCAAAAATTATTTTTCTCTAAATATTCTAAATTGCCAGGGGCGCCTGGGTGGTGCGGACAGGTAAGCATCGGACTCATGGTTTCAGCTCAGGTCGTGATCTCAGGGTCATGGGATCGAGCCCCACGTCGGGCTCCCTGCTCAGCGAGAAGTCGGCTTAAGACTGTCTCTCCCTCTCCCTCTGCCCCTCTGCCTCCATGCATGTCGGCACACCTGCACGGCTCTCTCTCTCTCAAATAAATCTTTAAAAATAAATAAATATTCAAAATTGCCTCAAAAATTAAGGGACAAAAATATAGAGAAATTATTCAAAAAGGCCAACATTTTTACTTTATTTGTGAAAACAAATTGTGTTAAATACTTTTATAAAAAACAAAGCCCCACTCTAGTATTCAGTGTCCATCTACTTCCCAATATAAAGAAATATAATTAGTATCACATTTTCACATGTTACATCCAGGCCTGTATGTTTATATACAAGTTCAAGAGTAATATGAATTCTGTAATATTGCAAAATGTTCCTGGGTTGCCCAGGGCCATTGTTGCAAACGCTGTACTACTTGGTGAGAACCTCAGGAACTGAGACTTGAAACACCAAGAGAAACAAGAAGGTTTCTCTAGCATGACCGGTCAATGACACTTTGTATTACAAGAAACAGCCTCCTCCCCGCTGAGAAGAGTTGACGGTGAAGAAGTGATGTTCTTTTCTCTTACCCATTTCTTTTTTTGCTCCGTTCCTCTCTGCACTCTGCAGTTAACGCCTGTCTCCCACATCCACGACAGCCGAAATATGTATTGGCTGAACCAGTTGGAGCTATGACACAAACTCAGAACCGAGGCTGCGTGGAGAGCAATGTATTAGTTCTCTGAAGGTGGTCACATACGCTCTTTCACTGAGGTTCATTCCAGTGCAGGCCTGTTGGCGAATGTATGCACAGATGCCCTCGGGGGCATTTAACACTGCAGTGAAGTCTTACAGTTTTTTCGTCTTGATATTAATGCCTGTAGATAATGATAGAATCCTGTAGGTTCTACCTCCATCGCTTCTCAAAGTTTAGTGTTCTAAGAATCGCCTAGAAAGAGTTTATTTAAAATGCAGATTCCTGGGTCCCACCCCAGAAATTCTGCTTATATAGAGTCTGCATTTGTTGGAAGTGTCCAGACCACACTCTAAGAACCACTGATCTTATAGATCTACACCAGCACCTCCTCTTTAACTCTGTAGTAACGATTCAGATCCTCACCCCCTACCATTTTCTCCCTGCGTAGACTCCTCACTGATACAACCCCTCCAGGACACACCAATGCAGTGATTCTCATTACCAACTGCACATTTCAATCACCCGGAGAACTTTAAAAAATTTCCTGATGATTGGGGCGCCTGGGTGGCTCAGTTGATTAAGCGACTGCCTTCAGCTCAAGTCATGGTCCCAGAGTTCTGGGATCGAGCCCCGCATCAGGCTCCCTGCTCGGCGGGAAGCCTGCTTCTCTTTTTCCCACTCCCCCTGCTTGTGTTCCCTCTCGCTGTCTCTCTCTCTCTCTCTCTGTCAAATAAATAACTAAAATCTTAAAAAAAAATTTCCTGATGCCTCTACCTTGCTCATAGCAATTAAATCAGACTCTGTGGGACTGAGACCCCAGCTACCAGTATAGTTTAAAGCAACCCAGTAAATAGAACTGTGCAGCCAGAGTGGAGAATGACCATTCTCATCATGCACTGCCTCCCTTGGTCTTTCTTACCCTGCCTTAAAATTTTCTAAGGTTCCTTCTTTCCTAGAGCAGAGCTTCCCTGCGGGTATCCGGGCAGAAGGCAAACAGGCCACAGGTGTGGTACGAAACATTGACCTGCCAGTAATCAGGCTGCTCCTGGGCCCACAGGCTCCCACTCTTAAGTATCCTCTCCTACAGCTCCTTGGACGGGAGTTTGAGTTGAGTTGCATTTGCTTTTTTCTCCAGGACCTTGCGCTTTCTGCTGCCCACTGTAGATGAGGTCCCCACTGAGTGCAGAAGGAGAACATGGCCCAGGTGCCCAGGAACCTCAACCCCAAGGTATGGCTGCTTGGGGAAGGGGTGTTGTGTGAACTGGGGTGGGTGGAAAGCCCATCTGCAAGCAGTGGTCCCCCAAATCTCTGTCATCATGTATATTTGATTCTTTCACCCAATTGTTACTGATATGCCCTCTCCGTGGTTACAGGTGACTCCTCCAATAGTGTACATGCGTTCTGAAAATTAGTTGCATTATCACTGGGAAAGATTTGATCTAAAAACACGAAACTGGATTTGAAATCTATTGGCATTATCACTGTGTTAACACTGTATTGGGCTATGGAACAAAAGGAACTGTTATTTCTCTTAAACATTTCAGACGGCAGTTGTTAAATTGTTTCAAGTTTTTATCACCTGGGGTGATCAAAGGTTGTTGTTTTAAATTGATGGTTACTAGCTATAATAGGAGGAGGAAACTTGCAAAAGCTTGACCAGGAATTGTGTGTAGCATAATCTATGAAAACAAAAACATTCCCAGATGTTTAAAAGCGGTTATCTACCTGACTTCAAGGTTTCAACAATATCAAAATTATGAACTTCCGTTTACTCAAACACTCCACGAAGGTAACTTGCTGGTCCATTCATTGGATCATGTTGAAAGATGTTCTGAAAAATGCTCATTGAAAGAGCCTGCTCACTTGAAGTGAAACTAGAGGCCACTAAGCCTGATCCCACTAGCTCTTGCACAGCTAATGATCACTCCAGAGGCTTCCTGTTCCTGAGCGCCAGACAAGGACTGGAAGTGGTTTCCGGGCACAGTGAGCTCCGTAGCGTTGTGTTTGGTACCACAGGTCAGGGATAATGGTAGTCATGGGAGAAAGAGGAAATGGGGCCAGGGGACATTCTCAATTCTTGACATGAGATTTTTTTTTAAATGTTAAATGACAATACTATTTTAAAAATCCACAAAGTGGGTGAAAAGTCACCAGCTGAAAAAACACTTGTGACATAAAATCAATAAAAGGCTAGCATCCAGAATGGACAAAGAATGCTGAAAAATCAGGATGAACAATCAATAGAAAAATAGAGGAAAAGACTTGGATAGGTGCTTCACAAGAGAAAATCTGAGTATCCAATAAGCATGGTGAAAATGCTCAACATCATTAATCAGGAATGCAAAATAAAATCAAAATAGGATTACACATCCACTAAGTTGGATTTAATTTGAATTTAGAGGTCTGAGTATACTAAATTGGGGAGTATGTGGAGTAACAAACTTATTCCTGTAGTACCTAGTAAAACTGGCATTCAATAAGCTTAAGCAAATTCATACTTGACTCAACACGTGGTCCACGGACCAGCAGCATTTGCATCACCTGAGGGCTTGTTAGAACTGCGGAATCACAGCCCCACCAAATCAGAATCGGCATCTTAACAAGATCATGTACACAATAATGTTTAAGAAGCATCGCTCTGTGACTCAGTGATTTCACTCCATGCCTATTCCTTAACCTTGTTCATGACAGCATTGTCTGTAAACAAAAACTGAGACTAATCCTAATCCACCGACAGTGGAATGGACAGAGAACTTATGGTGTAGCCATAGAATGTATTACTATACGGTCAGGAGGACCAATGAACTACAACTGCATATTCACACGGATGACATTCACATGCATGAAGGTAAGGGCAAGAAACAGAATGGTGATTCCATTTATCTTTGTGCATGTGTTTTGTATATCCTCTGTATTTCACAAGCCTTTTAAGTGGTGTTCATGGAAACAAAGCTTGAAGTTTTACTTTAAAAAATTAGGATCTTTTTGAGGGAAGTTGTATACAAATTCTGTATTATCTTTCCTAATTGTTTGTCCTGGGGTTTTGTATGAATGACTTCAAATAAGTTAGCATTTCACTAAGGCACATATAGATGTCCCCAAATCCTCTCACTTTAACCCAGTAAGCTGCTCAAATATTTTATGTACTGTGACCTAACGTAAAACCTTGTGAGGCAGGGACCCAGAGGCCACATATTTCAAAGGCCTTCAAGGTCCCAGCCTTCCCTTGCAGCTTTCTTTGCTCTACTTCAAATTCTAGCCATTGGATCACTTGCCTTTCTCCAAAGACCCTGCCATGCCACTATTAGAATGCCCTGGATGCTCTTCTTTCTTTCCTCTGGGCTTTGATAAAACACCACCACCAAAAGAATTTCTGATTTCCTAGACTAATTATTCTTTCACAACACTTCATGATCTGATCAAGTCATGTTTCATTGTTTTGACCTGTTTTTCCTCTGCTAGACTATGAACAACTCTAGAGCTGTGTGCCATATTACAACTTATAGGGGAGCCTGGGTGTCACGATTGGTTAAGTGGCCAACTCTTGGTTTCAGCTCAGGTCGTGATCTCTGGGTCTTGTTGGACTCTGCGCTCAGCAGGGAGTCTGCTTCCCTTCTCCCTCTGCCCCTTCCCCGCACTCACGTGTGAGCACTCTCTCTCTCTTCAAATAGATCTTTAAAATCTTTTTAAATAGGGCGCCTGGGTGGCTCAGTTGGTTAAGCAACTGCCTTCAGCTCAGGTCATGATCCCGGAGTCCCTGGATCGAGTCCTGCATCGGGCTCCCTGCTCGGCAGGGTGTCTGCTTCTCCCTCTGACCCTCCCCCCTCTCATGTGCGCTCTCTCAAATAAATAAAATCTTTAAAAAAAATGAAATATTTTTAAATAAATTATATATGCCTCTAACAATATTTGCCTTTTCATGACCTCCTTTTATATTCTGTGGAGTTGTAAGTCCAATATTCATCTTTATTATTACATGAATTTGGTAACAAGTGAAAAGTGCTTACCATTATTTCTAGATTCATTAGTCATCCACTCTGAGGACAACAGAATCTTCTATGACATTCAAGTATACCGTTACTGAAATTTTTATAAGCTAGCCTGTAGCTTTAATATTAAAGGGGTTAGCATTAACTCCCCTATATGTAAAGCTAACAAGGTATTCTTCAAGCTATGAAGCATCTCTACACTTGGTCCATAACAAAGCAACCAACCTTAGCAGCTGAAGTTTTGTTTTGAAGGTTGGCAAGAAAGGGCTTTAGAGCTGTACAAATGGGAAGAAGAAATACCTTGATGTTTATGTTCATCTCCTAAAATTCTTCCGAAGTGTGTGTGTTTGGAGGGGTGGATAGGGTAAACGTCCCCTGTAACAATTTGGACCTTTGTCCATCTCCTTCTAAGACAATCATAATGAATTTCTGTCAGGCTCCAAACCCCCGTTGACCATAATCACTGCCAAAAGTCCAAGCTTCAACTAGTCTCCTGTTATCCCCCGGCCATATTACCCTCCCCTAAACCTTCGCCGCACATCAGATCTTCTGGTGTCCAGGCAACACCTAAGTCTAGTGAAAATCTCTGGAGGTGGAAGCATTACTTTTTTTTTTTTTAAGAGCTTTAATTATTTCTGCTACTTATTTTTTAACTGAAATCTAGTTGACACACTGCATTAGTTTCGGGTGGTACATCTAGTGATTTGACAAGTCCATACATTGTGCTAAGGTCATCACAAATGTAGCTACCATCTGTCACCATACAACACTATTACAATACCATTGACTATATTCTCTGTGCTGTACCTTTCATCCCTGTGACTTATTCCATAACTGGAAGCTTGTACCTTCCTTTCAACTCCCCACCCCCCCCTTTTTTTTTTAAGATTTTATTCGACAGAGAGACAGCGAGAGAGGGAACACAAGCAGGGGGAGTGGGAGTGGGAGAGGGAGAAGCAGGCTTCCCCCTGAGCAGGGAGCCCGATGCGGGGCTCGATCCCAGGACCCTGGGATCGTGACCTGAGCCGAGGGCAGATGCTTAATGACTGAGCCACCCAGGCGCCCCCCTTTTAACACTTTTGTGCATCGCTGCCCCCCCCCCACTCTCTTCTCTAGTAACCATCAGTTTTTTGTATTTTGGGGTCTATTTCTGCTTTGTTCATTTGTTTTTTTTGAGTCCACATATAAATGAAGTCCTATAGTATCTGACTTATTTCACTTAACATAATGCCTTCTAGGCCCATCCATGTTGTCACAATGTCAAGATACCATTCCTTTCTTATGGCTGAGTAATAATCCATTATTATTAGTCACATCTTCTTCATTCATCTATTGATAGACCGTTGAGTTGCTTCTATATCTTGGCTATTATAAATAATGCTGCACTAAACCTAGGGGTGCATATTATCTTTTCAAGTTAGTGTCTTGGTTTTTTGGTTTTTGGTAAATACCCCACAGTGCAATTATTGGATTGTAGGGTATTTCCAGTTTTAATTCTTTTGAGGAACCTCCATACTGTTTTCCATTGTGACTGCCCCCAATTTACATTCCAGCAACAGTGCATGAGGGTTCCGTTTGCTCTAAATCCTCATCAACACTTGTTTATGTTTTTTTATTTTAGCCATTCTGACAGGCGTAAGGTGGTATCTCATTGTGGTTCTGATTGGTATTTCCTTGATGATGAGTGATGTTGAGTATCTTTCTATGTGTTTGCCATCTGTAGGTCTTTGGGAAAACCTCTATTCAGATTCTCTGCTTATCTAGTCAGATTGGGGGTTTTTTGGTGTTGTGTAAATTCTTTTTATGTTTTAGATATTACTCCCTTTTCAGATACATCATTTGCAAGTATCTATTCCCATTCAGTATGTTGCCTTTTCATTTTATTGATGATTTCCTTTGCTGGGTAAAAGCTTGTTAGTTTGGTGTATTTCCAATAGTTTATTTTCATTTTTGTTGCCCTTGCCTGAGGAGACCCCTCTAGAAAAATGTTACGACTGATGTCAGAGAAATTACTGCCTGTGTTCTCTTCTAGGAGTTTTATGGTTTGAGGTCTCATATTTTTGCGTTTATTTTTGTGTATAGTGTAAGGAAGTGCTCCAGCTTCATTCTTTTGCTGTGGCTGTCCAGTTTTCCCAGCAGCATTTATTGAAGAGACTGTCTTTTCGCCCTTGTATACTCTTGCCTCCTCTGTTGCAGATTTCTTGACCATAGACGTATAGGTTTGTTTCTGGGCTTTCTGTTCTGTTCTGTTGATCCAGGTGTCTATTTTTCTGCCAGTTCCATGCTGTTTCAATTATTATAGCTTTGTGGTATAGCAGGAAATCTGGGATTGTGATGCCTCTGGCTTTGTTCTTCTTTCTTAAGATTGTTTTGCAATTCAGGGTCTTTTTGTGGTTCCATACAAATTTTAGTGTTCTTTGTTCTGGTTGTATTAAAAGGGCTGTTGATATTTTGGTAGAGATTGCATTGAATCTGTAGATTGTTTTGGGTAATGTGGACCTTTTAATAATCTGTCCATTCATGATCATGGAATTTCTTTCCATTTGCTTGTATGGTCTTCAGTGTTTTATAGTGTTCAGAATACAGGTCTTCTCACCTCCTTGGTTAAGTTTATTACTAATTATTTTATTCTTTTTGGTGCAATTATAAATGTAATTGTTTTCTTAATTTCTCTACTTTGCTATTAGTATATGGAAACAGATTTCTGTATTTTGTATCCTGCAACTTTTCTGAATGCATTTATTCTAATAGTGTTTTTGGTTTTGTTTTTTTGGTATTTAGGGTTTTCCAGTATAATGTCATGTCATCTGCACATCAGGATAGTTTTACTACTTCCTTATAAATTTGGATGCCCTTTATTTGTCTGATTGCTGTGGCTAAGACTTCCAGTACTGTATTGAATAAAAGTAGCGAGACGACATTCTTTCTCAATTGTTCACCATTGAGTATGCTTTTAGCTGTGAGCTTATCATATATGGTCTTTATTATGTTGAGGTATCTTCCCTCTAAACCCACTTTGTTGAGAGTTTTATCATAAGCAGACGTAGAAAAAGCCTTTGATAAAATTTAACCTCTATTGAGATGATTATAGGATTTTTCTTTTTTCCTCTGTTTAACCTGGGTGCTTCCCATTACCCTGCCTTCCAGATCACTGATTCGTTTCTCTGCATCCACTAATCTGTTATTTCCCTCTAATGTATTTTTCATTTCAGTTATTGTATTCTTCAGTGCTGATTGGTTCTTTTTTTAATATATATTTTTAAAAATCTTTGTTGAAATTCTCATGGAGTTCCTCTACTCTTCTCTCCAGTCCAGCAAACATCTTTATGATCATTACTTTAAACTCTATCAGGCATATTCCTTATTTCTGTTTCATTTAGCTCTTTTTCTGAGGTTTTGTCTTGTTTTTTCATCTGGAGCTTATTCCTCTGTCTCATTTTGCTTGACTTTCTGTATTTGTTCTTATGAATTAGGCAAAACAGCTACTTCTCCTAAACTTGAAGAAGTGGTCTTGTGTATGGCCATCCCCTGTGGAGACCGTGTGTGTCTGATGACTTTGGCTGGTTGGCTGGAGTTGTGGCTGGAGTGGCTGAGGGTCCTGGGGTGATCATAGGATTTTTATCCTTCATGTTGTTAGTGTAGTATATCACACTGATTTGCAGATATTGAGCCATCCTTGAATCCCTCCAAATAAATCCCACTTGATAATGGTGAAGGATTCTTTTAATGTATTGTTGAATGTGGCTTGCTAATATTTTGTTGAGGATTTTTGCATCCAAGTTCATCAGGGATATTGGTCTGTAGTTTTGGGTGTTTTTTTGTTGTTGTTGTTTTTAATGGTCTTTGTTTTTGTAATCAGGGTAATGCTGGCATTGTAGAATGTATTTGAAAGTTTTCTTTCCTCTTGTGTTCTTGTTTTGTTTTGTTTTCCAGTGGTTTGAGGCGAGTAAGTATTAACTCGTCTGTAAAGGTTTGGTAGAATTCACCAGTGAATCCATTTGGTCCTGGACTTTGATTAGTTGAGAGGTTTTGATTACCAATTCAATTTTGTTACTAGTAATCAGTCTGTTTAGATTTTCTATTTCTTCCTGATTCAGTTTGGAAAGATTATTTTTTAGAAATTTATCCATTTCTTTTTTTTTTTTAATTAATTTATTTGACAGAGAGAGAGAGAGCGACAGCAGCAACACAAGCAGGGGGAGCGGGAGAAGGAGAAGCAGGCTTTCCACCGAGCAGGGAGCCCGATGCGGGGCTCGATCCCAGGGCCCTGGGATCATGACCTGAGCCGAAGACAGATGCTTAATGACTGAGCCACCCAGGCGCCCCGAAATTTATCCATTTCTTCTGGGTTGTCTAATTTGTTGGGACATTTTTCTTAAGTCTCTTATGAACCTTTTGTTTCTATGGTGTCTGTTGTTATTTCTCATTCATTTCTGATTTTGAGTTATTTTTCTTGGTGAGTCTGCCTAAATTTTATCAATTTTCTTTATCTTTTCAAAGAACAGGCTCTTGGTCTTGTTGATCTTTTCTTTCTTTCTCTCTTTTTTTTGTTTCCATTTATTTTTGTTCTGATCTTTATTTCCTTCTAACTTTAGGCTTTGGTATTTTTCTGAGGTAGGACTGTATCCCTATAAATTTCCCTCTTAGAACTTTCACCATGCCTCCAAAGACTTTGCCTCAAGGTATGTTTTTGTTAATTTCTCTTTGATTTCCTCATTGACCCATTGATTAGTAGCATTTTGTTAAGCCTCCATATGTATGTTTTTATTTTTTCCATTTTTTTCTTATAATTTCTAGTTTCACACCATTGTGGGCAGAAAAGAAGCTTGATGATATTTCAATCTTATTAAACTTTTTGAGACTTGTTTTGTGGCTTAACATGTGATCTATCCTGGAGAGTTTTCTATGTGCCCTTGAAAAATATATGTATGCTGTTATTATGGGATAAAATGTCCTGTATATGTATATATCTGTTAAGTCCATCTGGTCTAATTTGTCCTTCAAAGACACTGTTTCCCTATTGATTTTTTTCCCCCTTCCTGGATGATGTATCCATGATGTGAGTGGAATGTTAAAATCCCCTACTATTGTACTACTGTCTGTTTTCCCTTTCTCTATCAATATTTGCTTTATGTATTCAGCTGTTGCCATGTTATCCTCCTGTTGGATTGATACATTTATCATTATGTAATGCCCTTCTTTGTCTCTTGTTACAGTCTGTTTTAAAGTCTATTTTGTCTAATAGAAGTATTGCTACCCCAGCTTTTTTTTCCTTCCATTTGCTGGAGTATCTTTTTCCATCCCTTCCTTTCAATCTGTATGTGTCTTTAGTTCTGAAATGAATTTTTTGTAGGCAGCATATAGATGGGCTTTTTTTTTTTAATCTATCACTCTATCTTTTGATTAGCACATTTAGACCATCTACAATTAATTACTGACAGGTATATATTTCCATTTCATTAATTGTTTTATGGTCATTTTTGTAGTTCTTCCGTTCCTTCTTGTTTTCTTTTCCTTTTGATTGAGGACTTTCTTTAGTGTTATGCTTGGCTTTTCTTTTATTTTTTTGTGTATCTATTACAGGGTTTTGGTTTGCAGTTACCATGAAGTTCATATGTAACATCCTAAGTAATTGACAGTCTACATTAGGTTGGTCACTTAAATGGGAAAACATTCTAAAAGAACTTCATTTTTACTCCCCCCCCCCCCACTGTCTTATGCATATGTTGCCATATTTTATATCTTTGAGTCCCCTTAACTAACTTTTTAAGATCTAATTAATTTTACCACTTTTTAAAAAAATTCCAATATAGTTAATATACAGTGTTACATTAGTTTCAGGTGTATAATATAGTGAGTCAACAATTCTGTACTTTACTCTGTGCTCATCATGATAAGTATACTCTTAATCCCCTTCACCTATTTCACTCATCAGCCCCCCGCCCAATCCCCTAGCCCACACCTCGCCTCCGGTACCATCTGTTTTCTATAGTTAGGAGTCTATTTTTTGGTTTGTCTTTTTCTTTGTTCATTTGTTTTGTTCCTTAAATTCCACATTAGTGAGATCATATGGTCTTTGTCTTTCTCTAACTTATCTCATTTAACATTATACTCCCTAGATCCATCCATGTTATTGCAAATGGTGAGATTTCCTTCTGTATTGCTGAGTAATATGCCTGTGTGTGTGCACGTGCACACGCACGCGTGTGCCTCATATTTATCCATTTATCAATGAACACTTCAGTTGCTTTAATATTTTGGCTGTTGTAAATAATGCTGCTATGAACATAGGGGTGCACATATCTTTTCAAATTAGTATTTTTGTATTCTTTGGATAAATACCCAGTGCCCAGTAGTGTGATTGCTGGATCATAGAGTAGTTCTATTTTTAATTTTTTGAGGAACTTCCATATTGTCTTCCACAGTGACTGCACCAGTTTGCATTCCTACCAACAGTGCATGAGTGTTTCTTTTTCTCCACATCCTCACTAACACTTGCTGTTTCTTGTGTTTTTGATTTTTAGCCATTCTGACAGGTGTGAGGTGATACCTCATTGTGGTTTTGATTTGCATTTCCCTGATGATGAGTGAAGTTGAGCATTTTTTCATGTGTCTGTTGGCTATCTGTATGTCTTCTTTGGAAAAAAAATGTCTGCTCATGTCTGCTGCCCATTTCTTAACTGGAATTTTTTTTTTTTTATGTTGTATCAGTTCTTTATATATTTTGGATACTAACCCTTTATTAGACAGGTCATTTGCAAATATCTTCTCCCCTTCACTAGGTTGTTCTTCTGTTGTTTGCTGTGCAGAAGTTTTTATTTTGGTGTAGTCCCAATAGTTTATTTTTGCCTCTGTTTTCCTTGCCTCAATATCTACAAAAAATGTTACAGCTGATGTCAGAGAAATTACCACCTGTGGTCTTTTCTAGGAGTTTTATGGTTTCAGGTCTCACATTTAGGTCTTCAATCCATTTTGAGTTTATTTTTGTGTACAGTATAAGAAAGTGGTCCAATCTCATTCTTTTTTATGTAGCTGTCCAGTTTTCCTAATACAATTTATTAAAGAAATGGCCTTTTTCCCCATTGCATAGTCTTGCCTCCTCTGTCAAAGACTGACCATATAATCATGGGTTTACTACCGAGCTCTCTTTTCTGTTACATTGATTTATGTGTCTATTTTGTGCCAGTACCATACTGTTGTAATTATTACAGCTTCATAGTCTGGGATTGTGATACCTCCAGTTTGTTCTTTTTTTAAGATTGCTTTGGCTATTTGGGGTCTTTTTGTAGTTCCATACAAATTTCAGGATTATTTGCTCCAGTTCTTTGAAAAATACTATTGGTATTTTGATAGGGAATGCATTACATCTGTAGATTGTTTTGGGTAGTGTGGACATTTTAACAATATTGTCCATTCATGAGCCTGGAATATCTTTCCATTTGTATGATCTTCAGTTTTTTTCAGTGTTTTATAGTTTTCAGAGTACAGGTCTTTTACCTCCTTGGTTGGGCCCTTTCCTAGGTATTTTATTCCTTATGGTGCAATTATAAATGGTATTGTTTTCTTTCTGCTAATTCATTACTAATGTACAGAAATGCAATGGATTTCTGTATATTGATTTTTTTTTTTTTTGTATCCTATGACCTTACTGAATTCATTTATCAGTTCTAGTCATTTTTTGGTGGAGTCTTTCTATATAGGGTTTTCTATATATAGTATCATGTCATCTGCAAATAATTAAAGTTTTACTTCTTCCTTACCAATTGGATGCCTTTTATTTCTTGTCTGATTGCTATGGTTAGGACTTCCAGTACTATGTTGAAAAAATTGGTTAAAGTGGACATCCTTGTCTTGTTCCTGATTTTAGGGGAAAGCTCAGTTTTTCACCATGGAGAATGATGTTCACTGTGGGTTTTTCATTTATGGCTTTTATTATGTTGAAATATATTCCCTCTAAATGTACTTTGTTGAGGGTCTTTATCATGAATGGATATTGAAATTGTCAAATGCTTTTTCTGCATCTATTGAACTGATGATTTTTTTACTTGTGATATGTCATGTTGGTTAATTTGCTAATATTGAACTACCCTTGCATTCCAGGAATAAATCCCACCTGATCATATTGAATGTTTTTTTTTTTAATGTTTTGTTGGATTTTTTTTTTGGCTAATATTTTATTGAAGGTATTTGTGTCTATGTTCATCAGAAATATTGGCCTGTAGTTCTCTTTTCTGGAGTGTCTATATCTGGTTTCGTATCAGGGTAATATTGGCTTCATATAATGAATTTGGAACATTTCCTTCCTTTTCTGTTTTTGGGTTTTTTTGTTTTGTTTTTTGTTTGTGTTTTTTTGGCTTGTTTTGTTTTGTTTTTGGAATAGTTTGAGAAGAATAGGTATTAACTCTTCTTCTTTAAATGTTTGGTAGAATTCACCTGTGAAGCCATCTGGTCCTGGACTTCTGTTTTTTGGGGAATTTTTTGATTACTGATTCATTGCTGGTAATTGGTCTCTTCAGGTATTCTATTTCTTCCCGATTCAGTTTTGGAGGGTTATATGCTTCTAGGAATTATCCATTTCTCCTAGGTTGTCCGATTTTTTTTTTTTTTTGGCATATAGTCTTTCATAATATCCTTTTATAATCCTTTTATTTCTGTGGTGTTGGTGGTTCTTCTCTTTCATGGCTGATTTTTGGGTTGGTTTTTTTTTTTATGAGTCTGGCTAAAGGTTTATCAATTTTATTGAACTTTTCAAAGAACCAGCTCCTGGTTTCATTGATTCATTTATTATATATTTTATATATATATATAAATTTATATATCTTATATATAAATATATAATAAAAATTTATATGTTATATATAAATATATAATTCTCCTTTATTTCTGCTCTAAGCTTTATTGTTTCCTTCCTTCTGCTAGTTTTGGGTCTTATTTGTTCTTCTTTTTCTAGCTCCTTTAGGTATAGGGTTAGGTTATTTGAGATTTTTCTTCTTGATGTAGGCCTGTATTGCTATAAACTTCGCTCTTAGAACTGCTTTTGTGGCATCCCAAAGATTTTGGACTATTGTGTTCTCATTTTCATTTGTCTCCGTATATTTATTTCCTCTTTGATTTCTTGGTTGGCCCACTCATTGTTTAGTAGCATGTTATTTAACCTCCATGTATTTGTGTTTTTCCTAGATTTTTTCTTCTGATTCATTTCTTGTTTAATAGCATTGTGGTTGGAAGTTGATCTTTTAAATTTGTTGAGACTTGTTTTGTGGCATAATATGTGTTCTATTCTGGAATATATTCCATGTGCTCTTGAAAAGAATGTATATTCTGCCATTTGGGGATGGAATGTTCTGAATATGTTAGATCCATCTAAGATTTTATTTATTTAGTTGACAGAGAGACACAGCGAGAGAGGGAACACAAGCAGGGGGGTGGTGGGAGAGGGAGAAGCAGGCTTCCTGCGGAGCAGGGAGCCTGATGCAGGGCTTGATGCCAGGACCCTGGGATCATGACCTGAGCCGAAGGCAGACGCTTAACGACTGAGCCACCCGGGCACCCCTGTTAGATCCATCTAGTCCAATGTATCATTCAGAGCCACTGTTTCTTGTTGATTTTTCTGTTTGGATGTGACCTATCCATTGATGTAAGTGCAGTGTTAAAGTCCCCTATTATTACCGTATGACTATTGATTTACTTCCTTTATGTTATTAGGCTGCTTTATGCATTTGAGTGCTCCCATGTTAGATGCATAAATATTTACATCTTTATAAATATTTGTATCTTGTTGGATCATTCCCTTTATGGTTATATAGTATCCTTCTTTGTTTTAAAGTCTGTTTTGCCCACTGTAAGTATTGCTACCCTGACTTTCTTTTCATTTTCATTTGCATAATAAATGATTTTCCATCCCTTTACTTTGTCTGCATGTGTCTTTAGGTCTCTTGCAGGCAGCAAATAGATTGATCTTTTGATTGGAGTATTTACTCCATTTACATTCAAAGTAATTATTGATAGGTGTGTACTTATTACTATTTTGTTTTTTGTTTTATGGTTGTTTTTGTAGTTCTTCATTCCTTTCTCTCTTTCATGGTTTGCTGGCTTTCTTTAGTGATATACTTGGATTCTTTTCTGTTTATTTTTTGCATATTTACTGGTTTTTGATGTGTAATTACTATTAGGTTTGTATATAACCTCTTATATGTATAGCAGTCTTCATTAAGTTGATGGTTGCTGAAGTTTGAAATCCTTCTTTACTCCTTTCCTCCTTCCCACATTTTTAGGTATATAGCGTCCTACTTTACATCTTTTCCTTTTGTCAATCCCTTGACTGATTTTTTTTTATAGGTATACTTATTTTTACTGCTTCTGTATTTCTTACTTTTCTTACTTCTACTTATGGTCTTTCTTTTCCCCTTAAAGAGTCCCCTTTAGGGGTGCCTGGGTGGCTCAGTTGGTTAAGCAACTGCCTTCAGCTCAGGTCCTGATCCTGGAGTTCCAGGATCGAGTCCCACATCGGGCTCCCCGCTCAGTGGGGAGTCTGCTTCTCCCTCTGACCCTCTCCCCTCTCATGCTCTCTCTCACTCTCTCAAATAAATAAATAAAATCTTAAAAAAAAAAGAAGAGTCCCCTCCCCTTTAACATTTCTTGTAGGGCTGGTTTAGTGGTCATGAATTCCTTACAGAATTTCCCAAACAAGTTAATCTCTCCTTCTATTCTGAATGATAGCCTTGCTGGGTAGAGTATTCTTGGCTGTAAGTTTTTTCTTTCAGCACTTTGAATATATTGTGACACTTCCTCTGGCTTGCAAAGTTTCTGCTAAAAAATCAGCTGATATCCTTATAGGGTTTCCCTTGTACATAATTAGTTGCTTAAATCCCTTCTAAAACCTTCCAATGTACTGCCAGGATTAGGAGACATGCCCTTAATCTGACCAAATCCTGCCCTACCCTTCTTCCCTCCCTCCCAATCCCTTTCAAAGCATCTGCTGGACTCTAGATCAGGAGCTCTCTCTGTATCCTCAGTGTATTCTTGGAACATTACTCCTTCCTTAACTGAAACTTTGTAAGGGTTCTTCCTCCCTAATCTTTTACATTCCACATACCCAGAGTCAGGAGGTGTTTGGATTTTGTGCTTGCCCTCCAGTGCCCTTTATAAACCACCTCCTGCAAAATTTCCCACTCCTTTGAAACTCATTCACATCATTATACCAACTTCTTACCCTCTTTATTGTTGCCGTCTGCTGTCTACCAACCCCCTCCTTCAGTGAAGATGGTTCACCTCATACTTTTCTTACCCTATTCTCATTTTCTTTCTCAGCAACCATGTAATCCCCTGGCCTCCAATCCTTGACCTGCTGAGTTCCAACCATTTTCCTCTATGCCACCTCTCCACCCATTCATGGTCACTTAGTCCTTATCTTCCCTGGAATCTGCATTACCTCTAAAATCCTGCCCTGCTCCTCATCTCCCATCTGTCCCTTTACTTGATCAATCACTCCCACTGCTACCTTTTATTGACCTTGTCAAGACTTCCGATCCCCAGACTATCATTTTTTCCATCTCCACCAGGTTCCTCCTAACTTTGCTTTTCCCTTTATCTCGCCATGATTATTTCCTTTTATAAAAACACTGCATCAGTGTAGTCAATCCTCTGAAAATATGGTCTACTCATTTGCTTCCTCCCTCTATTGGATTCACCTCCTAAAACCCTATGCTGCTTGCCTTCTGACTCTCCACCTTTGATTGCCTGACCTCTGAAGCAGCTGAATGGCTGGAGAAGCACAGAACAGGGTTTTGAAGTCCTAGCAAACTTCTCAGGGGCACTCAACCTTGCCTAGAAACCATGGTGTACTTCCCCATTTTGACAATTACTGTTTCATACTTTGTCCTTTAAAGTTGCCTGCTTGCTTTCCTCCTACTTTCCTCTTAGAAAATAGAAACCATAAGATGACCATTCAGTCTTTCTATCCCCAAACCCACAATTCTGTTTATATTTATGTGCATCTTTATTCATGGATTTACTTCTGGGCTCTCTATTCCATTCCACTGATTGATGTATCTGTTTTTTTATGCCAATACCATATTGTTTTATTTACTATAGGATTGTAATAGTTTGAAATCAGGAAGTGTGATGCCTCCAGCTTTGGTTTTCTTTCTCAAGATTGCTTTGGCTATTTTGTGGGTCCATAAAAATTTTAGGATTGTTCTATTTCTGTGAAAAGGGACATTGGAATTTTGGTGAGGATTGCATTGAGTTTGTAGATTGCCTTGGGTATTTTAAACATTTTAAGAATATTTTTCCAATCCATGAGCACAGAGTATCTTACCACTTATTTGTGTTCTCTTCAATTTTTTTTCATAAAGGTCTTATAGTTTTCAGCATATGTATCTTTCATTTCCTTGGCTAAATTATTCCTAGATAGTTTCTTCTTTTTGATGCAATTGTAAATGGGACTTTTGTTTTTAATTTCTTTATATAATCTGATAGTTTATTTGTGTATAGAAACAGATTTTTATATATCAATTTTTGTATCTTATAACTTCATTTATTCTAATGGTTTTTTTTGTGTGTATGAAATCTTTTTTTTTTCTTTTTTTTGATGTAGTGTTCCATGATTCATTATTTGCATATAACACCCAGTGCTCCATGCAGAACGTGCCTTCTTTAATACCCATCACCAGGCTAACCCATCCTCCCACACCCCTCCCCTCTAGAACCCTCAGTTTGTTTTTCAGAGTCCATCCTCTCTCATGGTTCATCTACCCCTCTGATATCCCCCCCTGCATTCTTCCCCTCCTGCTATCTTCTTCCTTTTTTTTTTTTTAACATATAATGTATTATTTGTTTCAGAGGTACAGATCTGTTATTCAACAGTTGTGCACAATTCACAGCGCTCACCATAGCATATACCCTCCCCGATGTCTATCATCCAGCCGCCCCATCCCTCCCACCCCCCACCACTCCAGCAACCCTCAGTTTGTTTCCTGAGATTAAGAATTCCTCATATCAGTGAGGTGATATGACACATGTCTTTCTCTGATTGACTTATTTTGCTCAGCATAACACTCTCCAGTTCTATCCACGTCATTGGAAATGGCAAGATCTCATTCCTTTTGATGGCTGCATAATATTCCATTGTATATACATACCACCTCTTTTTTTTTTTTATGATTTTTATTTACTTGACAGAGACACAGCGAGAGAGGAAACACAGGGAGAGTGGGAGGGGTAGAAGCAGTTTTCCCGCAGAGCAGGGAGCCCGATGTGGGGCTCGATCCCAGGACCTGGGATCATGACCTGAGCCGAAGGCAGACGCTTAACGACTGAGCCACCCAGGCGTCCCTATACCACATCTTCTTTGTCCATTCATCTGTCGATGGACATCTTGGCTCTTTCCACAGTTTGGCTCTTTCCACATTGTGGACATTGCTGCTATAAACATCGGGGTGCACATACCCCTTTGGATCCCTACATTTGTATATTTGGGGTAAATACCCAGTAGTGCAATTGCTGGATCGTATGGTAGCTCTATTTTCAACTTTTTGAAGAAACTCCATACTGTTTTCCAGAGTGGCTGCACCAGCTTGCATTCCCACCAACAGTGTAGGAGGGTTCCCCTTTCTCCGCATCCCCGCCAACACCTGTCATTTCCTGATTTGTTCATTTTAGCCATTCGGACTGGTGTGAGGTGATATTGAGGTTTTGATTTGGATTTCCCTGATGCCCAGCGATGTTGAGCACTTTTTCATGTGTCTGTTGGCCATTTGGATGTCTTTTTTGGAAAAATGTCTGTTCATGTCTTCTGCCCATTTCTTGATTGGATCATTTGTTCTTTGGGTGTTAAGTTTGATAAGTTCTTTATAGATTTTAGATACTAACCCTTTATCTGATATGTCATTTGCAAATATCTTCTCCCATTCTGTCAGTTGTCTTTTGGTTTTGTTGACTGTTTATTTTGCTGTGCAAAAGTTTTTATCTTGATGAAGTCCCAAGAGTTCATTTTTGCCCTTGCTTCCCTTGCCTTTGGTGATGTTTCTAGGAAGAAGTTGCTGTGGCTGAGGTCAAAGAGGTTGCTGCCTGTGTTCTCCTTTAGGATGTTGATGGACTCCTGTCTCACATTTAGGTCTTTCAACCATTTTGAGTCTATTTTTGTGTGTGGTGTAAGGAAATGGTCCAGTTTCATTCTTCTGCATGTGGCTGTCCAATTTTCCCAACACCATTTGTTGAAGAGACTGTCTTTTTTCCATTGGACATTCTTTCCTGCTTTGTCGAAGATTATTTGACCATAGAGTTGAAGGTCCATTTCTGGGCTCTCTATTCTGTTCCATTGATCTATGTATCTGTTTTTGTGTCAGTACCATACTGTCTTGATCATGACAGCTTTGTAATAGAGCTTGAAGTCTGAAATTGTGATGCCGCCAGCTTTGCTTTTCTTTTTCAACATTCCTCTGGCTATTCAAGGTCTTTTCTGGTTCCATACAAATTTTAGGATTATTTGTTCCATTTCTTTGAAAACAGTGGATGACATTTTGATGGGGATTGCATTGAATGTATAGATTGCTCTAGGTAGCATTGACATCTTCACAATACTTGTTCTTCCAATCCATGAGCATGGAACGTTTTTCCATTTCTTTGTATTTTCCTCAATTTCTTTCATGAGTATTTTATAGTTTTCTGAGTAGATTCTTTGCCTCTTTGGTTAGATTTATTCCTAGGTATCTTATGGTTTTGGGGTGCAATTGTAAGTGGGATCGACTCCTAATTTCTCTTTCTTCTGTCTTGTTGTTGGTGTATAGGAATGCCACTGATTTCTGTGCACTGATTTTATATCTTGCCACTTTACTGAATTCCTGTATGAGTTCTAGCAGTTTTGGGGTGGAGGCTTTTGGGTTTTCCACATAAAGTATCATATCATCTGCGAAGAATAACAGTTTGACTTCTTTTTTGCCAATTTGGATGCCTTTGATTTCTTTTTGTTGTCTGATTGCTGTGGCTAGGACTTCTAATACTATGTTGAATAGCAGTGGTGATAGTAGACATCCCTGCCGCGTTCCTGATCTTGGGAAAGCTCTCAGTTTTTCCCCATTGAGAATGATATTCGCTGTAGGTTTTTCATAGATGGCTTTTATGATATTGAGGTATGTACTCTCCATCCCTATACTCTGAAGAGTTTTGATCAAGAAAGATGCTGTACTTTGTCAAATGCGTTTTCTGCATCTATTGAGAGGATCATATGGTTCCTGTTCTTTTTTATTAATGTATTGTGTCACATTGATTGATTTGCAGATGTTGAACCAACCTTGCCGCCCAGGGATAAATCCCACTTGGTCGAGGTGAATAATCCTTTTAATGTACTGTTGGATCCTATTGGCTAGTATTTTGGTGAGAATTTTTGCATCCATGTTCATCAAGGATATTGGTCTGTAATTCTCCTTTTTGATGGGGTCATTGTTTGGTTTGGGGATCAAGGTAATGGTGGCCTCATAAAACAAGTTTGGAAGTTTTCCTTCCGTTTCTATTTTTTGGAACAGTTTCAGAAGAATAGGTATTCTTCTTGAAATGTTTGGTAGAATTCCCCTGGGAAGCCATCTGGCCCTGAGCTTTTGTTTGTTGGGAGATTTTTGATGACTGCTTCAATTTCCTTAGTGTTATAGGTCTGTTCAGGTTTTCTATTTCTTCTTGGTTCAGTTTTGGTAGTTGATACATCTCTAGGCATGCATCTATTTCTTCCAGATTATCTAATTTGCTGGCATAGAGTTGCTCATAATATGTTCTTATAATTGTTTGTATCTTTGGTGTTGGTTGTGATCTCTCCTCTTTCATTCATGATTTTGTTGATTTGGGTCATTTCTCTTTTCTTTTTGATAAGTGTGGGCAGGGGTTTATCAATCTTGTTAATTCTTTCAAAGAACCAACTCCTGGTTTCGTTGATCTGTTCTACTGTTCTTTTGGCTTCTATTTCATTGATTTCTGCTCTGATCTTTATTATTTCTCTTCTCCTGTTGGGTTTAGGTTTTATTTGCTGTTCTTTCTCGAGCTCCTTTAGGTGTAGGGTTAGGTTGTGTACTTGAGACCTTTCTTGTTTCTTGAGAAAGGCCTGTATTGCTATATACTTTCCTTTTAGGACTGCCTTTGTTGCATCCCCAAGATTTTGAACAGTTGTATTTTCATTTTCATTTGTTTCCATGAATTTTTTAATTCTTTAATTTCCTGGTTGAGCCATTCATTCTTTAGTAGGATGCTCTTTAGCCTCCATGTATTTGAGTTCTTTCTGACTTTCCTCTTGTGATTGAGTTCTAGTTTCAAAGCATTGTGGTCTGAAAATAGGCAGGGAATGATCCCAATCTTTTGGTACCAGTTGAGACCTGATTTGTGACCTAGGATGTGATCTATTCGGGAGAATGTTCCATGGGCACTAGAGAAGAATGTGTATTCCGTTGCTTTGGGATGGAATGTTCTGAATATGTCTGTGAAGTCCATTTGGTCCAGTGTGTCATTTAAAGTCTTTATTTCCTTGTTGACCTTTTGCTTAGATGATCTGTCCATTTCAGTGAGGGGGGTGTTAAAGTCCCCCACTATTATTGTATTGTTGTCAATGTGTTTCTTTGCTTTTGTTATTAATTGCCTTATATAATTGGCTGCTCCCATGTTAGGGGCATAGATATTTACAATTGTTAGATCTTGTTGGATAGACCTTTAAGTAGGATATAGTGTTCTTCCTCATCTCTTTTTACAGTCTTTGGTTTAAAATCTAATTTGTCTGATATAAGGATTGCCACCCCAGCTTTCTTTTGGTGTCCATTAGCATGGTAAATGGTTTTCCACCCCCTCACTTTCAATCTGGGGGTGTCTTTGGGTCTCAAATGAGTCTCTTGCAGACAGCATATCGATGGGTCTTGTTTTTTAATCCAATCTGATAGCCTGTGTCTTTTGATTGGGATATATAGGCCATTGTATTGCCTATAAGGTGACTGTTACTGTATATTGTCTGTGTTCCTTTCTGGTCTATGTTGCTTTTAGGCTCTCTCTTTGCTTAGAGGACCCCTTTCAAGATTTCTTGTAGGGCTGGTTTTGTGTTTGCAAATTCCTTTAGTTTTTGTTTGTCCTGGAAGCTTTTTATCTCTCCTTCTCTTTTCAATGACAGCCTAGCTGGATATAGTATTCTTGGCTGCATATTTTTCTTGTTTAGTGCTCTGAATATATCATGCCAGTCCTCTCTGGCCTGCCAGGTCTCTGTGGATAGGTCTGTTGTCAATCTAATGTTTCTACCATTGTAGGTTACATATCTCTTCTCCCGAGCTGCTTTCAGGATTTTCTCTTTGTCTCTGAGACTCGTAAGTTTTACTATTAGATGTTGAGGTGTTGACCTATTTTTATTGATTTTGAGAGGGGGTTCTCTGTGCCCTCCTGGATTTTGATGCCTGTTTCCTTCCCCAAATTAGGGAAGTTCTCTGCTATAATTTGCTCCAATATAACTTCTGCCCCTCTCTCTTTCTTCTTCTTCTGGGATCCCATTTATTCTAATGTTGTTTCATCTTATGGTATTGCTCATCTCTCGAATTCTGCCCTCGTGATTCGGTAGTTGGTTTATCTCTCTTTTTCTCAGCTTCTTTATTTTCATCATTTGGTCTTCTATATCACTAATTCTCTCTTGCCTCATTATTCTAGCAGTTAGAGCCTCCATTTTTTATTGCACCTCATTAATAGCCTTTTTGATTTCAACTTGGTTAGATTTTAATTCTTTTATTTCTCCAGAAAGGGTTTCTCTAATAACTTCCATGCTTTTTTCAAGCCCAGCTAGTATCTTTACAATCATCATTCTGAACTCTAGTTCTGACATTGTACTAATGTCCGTATTGATTAGGTCCCTGGCAGTCAGTACTATCTCTTGTTCTTGTTGTTGACGTGATTTTTTCATCTTGTCATTTGTCCAGAGGAGAAGAGATGAATGAGAGAACAAAATGCTATAGGGTAACAATGTTCCCAGAAAATATACTCTAAACAAATCAGAAGAGACCTGAAGCTGGGGGAAAAGAAAGGGAAAGAAAGAAAAAAGAAAAGGATAAAAAAGATAAAAACAACAAACAAAACAAAACAGGATATGATCAGATATGATCAGGCTGGCGCATAGATCAGTACCACACACTAGATTTTGGGCGTATTTTGGTCTGTTAGAAGAAAGTGCCTCCCAAAATTTTAAAGAAAGAAAAACTATATATGTACAAAAATAAGGGTTAATATGATGAAGGGATGGAATAGGACTGTAAAGATGAAAATTGTACAAGATTTTATAAAAGGAATTGATAAGTTGGTTGAAAAAAGAAAGAAGAGGATTTTAAAAAAAGAATGTGATCAGGCAGGAGACTAGAACAAAGCATACACTAGAGATTTAGGGTATATTTTGATCTGTTAGAAAGAACTGTATCTCAAAATTTTAAAGAGAACAACATATATATATGTGTGTGTGTGTATGTATATATATATATATATATATATATATATATATATATATATACCAAAAATAAGGGTAACTACTCTGAAGGGATAGAATATGACTCTAAAAATGAAAATAAAAAATATTTTTAAAAAAAGAGATTGATAAGATGTTGGTTGAAAAAGGGAAAAATTTTTTTAACTGCCTTTTTTTTTTTTTTTAACTTTGAAGACTAAAGACTCATGGTAAAAAAGCCATGAATTCCTATGTGCAGTATTCCCTAGCCGTGGAGTTCTGCCGTTCTCATTGATCGGTAAACTTGGTCTTGAATGGCGTTCTCTCTGATCTTCTGGGAGGGGCCTGTTGCTGTGGTTCCCAACTGTCTTTGCTGGAGGCGGAATTGCCCCGCCCTTGCCCCCTCCCGGCTAAGTAATCTGCTCGGGTTTGCTCTCCGGGGCTTTTGTTCCCTGCAAGCTTTCCGTACAGCTTTGGAGGCGGAGAGTGAAGATGGAGGCCTCCCAATCTCTGCCCCGGAGGAGCCGAGAACTCGGGGCCCCGCTCCTCAGTGCGCCCCCAGAGAAAAGCCGTCAGTCACTCCCATCTCCCCGGCTCTCCGTCCACCACTCCGTGCTCACCCGGCCTGTGACGCGCGTTTCTATCTCTGGCCCGACCCGGGTGGAGTCTCCAAAACCCAGCAGATCCCTGCGGTGCACTCCCGCGCGGCTCCCGCGCGGCTCGTCCCGGAAGAAGAAGGTGAGTCTCCCTGGATCTGCCGCTTGTTGGGTCCCTGCTGGAGGAGCAGGGGCCCGACTGTGCCGCGGATCACGGTTTATGGCCACCCCGAGCTGAGAGCCCCTGCCTCGGCTCTGCCTCTGCCACCGGCTTCCCTGCTCCGATACCTGGGAGCTCTGCCGCACTCGGGCACCCCCGGTCTTTCTGTGACCCTGAGGGTCCTCAGACCACACTGTCCCCTGAGGCTTCCACCCCCCGCTTAGCCACCGGAGCGACGTCCCTCAGCGGGGCAGACTTTTAAAAGTTCCGATTTTGTGCTCCGCGGCTCCATCACTTGCCAGAAGCGGCCGACAGAGGCCCCTCCCCCGCCATCTATCCTCCCGAATATCGCCTCGGATTCACTTCTCCGCACGTCCTACCTTCCAGAAAGTGGTCGCTTTTCTAATGAGAGAGTTGTTGCTCTTCTTTTCTTCGATCTCCTATTGAGTTCGTAGGTGTTCAGAATGGTTTGATCCCTATCCAGCTGAATTCCCGGGACCAGACGAAATCCAGGTCTCCTACATCTCTGCCATCTTGCTCCTCTTTTGGGTTTTCTATATATAATATATCATCTGCAAATAGTGACAGTTTTACTTCCTTTCAAATTTGGATGCCTTATATTTCTTGCCTAATTGCTTTGACTAGGACAGTCAGTACTATGTTGAATAAAAATGGCGAGAATGGGCAATCCTTGTCTTGTTCCTGATCTTAGACTAAAAGCTTTCAGCTTTAGCCACAGGCTCATCATATATGGCCTTTATTATGTTGAGGTATGTTCCCTTTATACCTACTCTGAGAGTTTTTATGATAAATGGATGTTAAATTTTGTCATGCTTTCTGGCATCTATTGGTATGATCATGTAATGTTTCTCCTTCATTTTGTTAATGTAGTATACCATGTTGATTGACTTTTCTGGATTCTGAACCATCCTTGTATCCCTGGAATAAATCCCACTTGGTCATGGTATATGATCCTTTTATTGTATTGTTGAATTCAGTTTGCTAATACTTCAAGGTTTTTGCATCTATGTTCATGAGGGATATTGGTCTATAATTTGCTCTTTTTTGCAATGTCCTTGTCTTGGTTTTGGCGTCAAGGTAATGCTGGCCTCAAAAAAGGAGTTTGGAAGTGTTCCTACATCCTCTATTTTTTTTTTTTTTTTTTTGGAAGAGTTTTAGAAGGATTAGTATTCAGATGTTTGCTAGAATTCACCAGTGAAGCCATCTGGTCATGTAGTTTTTGTTGTTGTTGTTGTTGTGGGGAGATTTTTGATTATTCCTTACTAGTAATCAGTCTGTTCAGATTCTCTATTTCTTCATGATTCAGTCTTGGAAGGTTGTATGTTTCTAGGAATTTAACCATTTCTTCTATATTGTCCAACTTGTTGGCATATAGTAACAGTAGCCTCTTAAGATCTTTTGTATTTCTGTGGTGTCAGTTGTAACATCTTTCATTTCTTTGAGTCTCCTCTTTTTTTTTTTTTTTTTTTTTGTCCTTGAGTTCACCTAAAGGTTTGTCAATTTTATTTACCTTTACAAAGAACCAGTTCTTGGTTTCATTGATCTGTTCTGTTGTCTTTGTAGTCTCTATTTCATTTGTTTATGCTCTGATATTTGTTATTCCTTCTCAGTTTTAGGTTTCCTTCCCCCCTCCCATCAAAGCATTTGTTTGTTGAAATGTAGATGACATACAGTTACATTAATTTCAAGTATACAACATTGTGGTTCAACAACTCTATATGTTATGCTGAGCTCACTACAAGTGTAGTTACCATGTGTCACCATATGATGCTATTACAATACCATTGACTATATTCCCTGTGCTGTACCTTTTTATTCCCAGGATTTATTCATTTTGTAACTGGAGACCTGTATCTCCCATTACCTTCACCCATTTTGTGCACACCCGCCCCTGACTCCCTCACCTCTGGCAACCACCAGTTTGTTCTGTATTTATGGGTATGTTTCTGCTTTTTGGCTTTTTGTTTTTTCTGGATTCCACATATAAGTGAAATCATATAGTATTTGTCTTTCTCTGATCTATTTCATTTAGCATAATACCTTCGAGGTCCATACATGTTGCAAATGGCAAGATCTCCTCTTTTTTTATTTTTATGGCTGAGTAATTTATTGTGTATTTATGTGTATATATGTATGTGTGTATACATACTATATATAATCGTGTGTGTGTGGGGCTGTATAATCACATTTTCTTTATCCATTCATCTATTGATGGACACTTGGGTTGTTTCCACATCTTGGCTATTGTAAATCTTCAATAAACATGGAAGTGCATTTATCTTTTCAAATTAGTTTTTTGGGGGTAAATATCCAGTAGTGGAATTACTGGATTGTATGCTAGTTCTATTTTTATTTTTTTGAGGCACTTCCATACTGTTTTCCATAGTGACTATACCAATTTACATTCCCACCAACAGTGCCTAAGGGCTCCTTTTTCTCCATCTCCTCACCAACACTCACGATTTCTTGTCTCTTTTATTCTAGCCATTGTGACAGGTGTGAGGTGGTATCTCACTGTGGTTTTGGTTTGCATTTCCCTGATGATTGATGTTGAGCATTTTTCATGTGTCTCTTGGCTATCTGTAGGTCTTTGGAAAAATGACTATTCAGATTCTCTGCCCATTTTCTTAAAAAAAGATTTTACTTATTTATTTTAAAGAGCAGGGTGAGGGCCAGAGGCAGAGGGAGGGAAATTTCAAAAAGACTCCACGCTGAGCACAGAGTCCAATATGGGGCTTAATCCCAGAACCCTGAGATCATGATCTGAGCTGAAACCAAGTTGGATGCTCAACCGCCTGAGCCACCCAGGTGTCCTTCTCTGCCCATTTTTTAATCAGATATTTTGGGTGTTGTATAAATTCTTTATATTTTGGATATTAGCCCCTTATCAGATCATTTGAAAGTATCTTCTATTCAGTAGGTTACCTTTCCATTTTGTTGGTTTTCTTTGCTGTGCAATCCCAATAGTTTGGTATAATCCTAATAGTTTATTTTTGTTTTTGATTACTTTGAGGAGGACTATCTAGAAAATGTTGCTATGGTCAATGCCAAATTACTGCCAATGTTCTAGTTTTATGTTTTCAGGTCTCATGTTTAGGCCTTTAATCTATTTTGACTTTATTTTTGTGTATGGTGTAAAAAGTGGGTTTTATTCTTTTGCATAGCTGTCCAGTTTTCCCAGCACCATTTATTGAAAAGATGTCTCTTCCTTGTTGTATATTCTTGCCCCCTTTGTTGTGGGTTAATTGACCATGTAAGTATGGGTTTATTTCTGGGCTCTCTATTCTGTTCCATTGACCTGTGAGTCTATTTTTGTGCAGGTTCCATACTGTTTTATTACAGCTTTGTAGTATATGTGGAGATCTGTGATTGTACTACCACCTACTTTGTTCTTCTTAAGAGCGTTTTGACTAATCAGGGTCTTCATGGTTCCATTCAAATTTTAGGTTTTTTTTCTGGTTCTGTAAAAAATGCTACTGGTTTTTTGATAGGGATTGCATTGGATCTAGATTGCTTTTGGGTAGTATAAATATTTTAACAACATTAATGCTTCCAATCTATGAGCATGGAATATCTTTCCATTTGTTTGTATAATCTTCAATTTTTTTCATGATTGTTTTGTAGTTTTCAGAGTACAGGTCTTCTACCCTCCTTGATTAAGTGTATTCCTAGGTATTGGGCTTTATTCTTTTTCTAGTTCCTTGAGGTGTATAGTTAAATGGAGATTTTTGTTTCTTGAGGTAAGCATTTAGCATTATGAACTTTCCTCTTAAATTGCTTTTGCTGTGTCCCATGAGTTTTGGTTTGTAGTCCATTTTCATTTGTCACAACGTATTTCTCTTCTGACTTCATTGATCCATTAGTTCAATAGCATGTTGTTTAATCACCACATATTTGTGAATTTTCTAGTTTTCTTCTAATTGATTTCTAGCTTCATATCACTGTAGTTGGAAGAGAATGCTTGATATGATTTCAATCTTCTCAAATTTAAGACTTGATTTGTGGCGTAACATGATCTATCCTGGAGAATGTTCCATGTGCACTTAAGAAGAATGTTTATTTTGTTGCTTTTGGGTGAAATGTGCTATATAATCTATTATAGCCATCTGGTCTAATGTGTTGTTTGAGGCCAATGTTTCCTTATTTATTTTTTTAGTTTGGATGATTTATCCACTGATATAAGTGACTTATTGAAGTCCCCTACTATATTATTGCTCTCTATTCCTCTCTTTAGGTCTGTTAAAACTTGTTTTACATATTTAGGTGCCCATGCACCCATCTTTATTCCACTGGTTATGGTGGAGGAAATGACTTTCCTCCTATCCAAGACTGGTCTTTTCTGTTGTACTCCCAAATCCCATTCTCTTTTGACTACATAAGGAATTCCTTTTTTCAGGTATCCCTTTCTCCTACAAAATCAATCTCTACCTCTGTACATTTCCATTTGCATGCTAGCAAACCTGCTATCTTAAACATGAAGGCTTTATTAATCCCACCTCTCAGCTCTACTTTAGGACAAAATTTCTCATGAGTTCTACAAATTCTGCTTCCCTTTCCTTATATTCTATTCACTTAATTTTTTTAAAGACCCTCTGTGTCAAATAAATAAAATCTTAAAAAAAAAAAAATCTCCTCCGAGATCTATTCTTTACATGCAGGTTTACCTGTAGAGATAGCTAGCATGTCTCATGTTTTATACAGATGGAATTCTACTGTTCTGTATTAATATTGTTCTACAACTTTTTTTTCTGTGACTTTGGTATTTTCCTATTTCAGTATCAAGAGCTCCTTATTTTATGTTACTTTGAAAGGATTTCTCATATTGAATTTAACCATTCCACTATTGACAGAGATCAGATTTTGAGCTGCTGCCATAAACAATCCTATAACAATCATCCTTGGACATTCTTTACACTGAATAGTGTGATTTCTGGGTTATTTCTGATAACTCTTCATTTCTCAGCAATCCAGCTTCCATCCCTATCTTTCTATAGGATTTATTTTGTCACAGTCACCACCTCCATTTTGTTTTCCTCTGCTATTTCTTAGCTTGTCAGCATCTTTTTAGCACTTGAGAGTTGATATGCCTTTTTTTTTTTTTTTTTTTTTAAATATTCTCCTCTTTGCTTTTGGGATAAAACCCTCTTACAGTGGCCAGCAAGAAGGAGAAAAACCATTTAGTGTGTCTTGTTGGTTCCTGCTCTACTTGGTCTCTAAATATTGGGAGTTTTTCAGGCTGTCCTGAGCCCTCTTCCTTCCGGATTATCTTCCTGGGTGATCTAGATTCCTGTTTTTAAGAGCCATCTAGACACATGGGTCATTGAGGCATGGCCATGTCTTCCAAATTCCTATGCCAGTCCAGACCTGTCCTTTGAGTTCTATACTAGTATCCAACAGCCTGTAGGACATCGTCATTTGAATGCACACCAGTGAAGCATCTCTCAACATGTCTACAGGGAATCTGACCTACTTCTGCCAATCCTTCTCTCACTCATTACATGGTACCCCAGACACTCAGTTGATTAAGCCAAAATCTGGGGATTTACTCTAAAATCCTACTCCCACAAGTCCTTGGATTCTCTCTCCTAAATGTGATTGAGCTCGTACACATTGTCCCATTCTTACACCTGCCCACCTTCCCCTAATCACTATCTGGCCTACTGTAAACGCAAAAACGAACTAGTTTTCCAGTTCTTAAGTCTCCTTCTCTAACCCACTTTTGTATACAGCTGCCAAAATAGACTATCAGAGCACATTATCTCTGGCTTACCCTACAATGGCTTCCCTTTGCACCTATAAGGAAGGCCTCAGATTATTGGGCCCTGCCACTCTATCCAGCTTTATTTCATGCTTTTGATGGTTCTGCTACACCAAGCTTTTTCTTGACTCCGGGCTTTTGTGCCGTTCTCTCTACTGTCGTGGGTTCCCTGGCTCTTTGCATGTTGGAGTCCTTTTCACTCATCAGGTCTCACAGCTTAGTCCCCTCAACCACTCCATCCAAAGCAAGTCCCCCTATTCTCAATTACTGTGCCCATTTGTTTTGGCCTCCTAGGATATACTAGGCTACTATTCACTAGTTTGCCTTCCTTTCTAGAGTTATAAGCTCTATGGGAAGGGTGTCTTATTCACAGCTGTAGTCCTATCTAGCACAGAAGATATTTACTTATTTTGAGGGAGCTTCTAAGTTCAGCATCCCAATTTTAGATGAGGAAAGAAAACTAGGTAAGGGCTCATTGTTTTACTAGTTGTTCAGATTTTTTTTTTATATGACAGAGAGAGACACAGCGAGAGAGGGAACACAAGCAGGGGGAGTGGAGGAGGGAGAAGCAGGCTTCCTGCAGAGCAGGGAGCCCGATGCGGGGCTCGATCTCAGGACCCTGGGATTATGACCTAAGCCGAAGGCAGACGCTTAACCATCTGAGCCACCCAGGCGCCCCAGTTGTTCAGATTTTTAACTGGGAGGCAGTATAGTGGTTGAGAGTAGGTGTATGGGCTCCAGATTCCCTTGGTTCAAATCACCGATCTTCTACTGACTGGGGTGACACCAGAGAATTAACCTCTTTGCCTGTTTCTTCACTGGGGAAATGGGGATCACAGTACCTATCTTCTAGGATTGTTGTAGAAATTAACATAAGGATGGTGCACTGCATTTGATTATGATTTTCCTTATACAAATTTAAAAACTCTACATCTCTAGCCCTTTGCTGTGTCTAGAACATAAAAACACTTTTTTTTTTAATATACTCTGGGTTTTTTTTTTCCCCCATTGGAAAAATATTTTTTTTAAAAATAGTTGACACATGTTAATTTCAAATGTACAACAGTGATAAATCTATATATTCTATGCTCACAAGTGTAGTTACCATGTCATAACACTGTTACAATATCACTGATTATATTCCCTGTGCTGTACCTTTTATCCTTGTGACTTATTCATTCCAGACTTGGATCTTACTCCCTTTCACCCATTTTGCCCATCTACCACTCCGCCCCCTCCCCCCTGGCAACCATCAGTTCTCTGTATTCATAGGTCTGATTCTGTTTGTTCATTCTTGTTTAGATTCCACATATAAGTGAACTCCTATGGTATTTTCTTATTTTGCATAATACTCTCTAGTCTACGCGTGTTGCAAATGGCAAGACCTCATTTTTTTATGACTAATACTCTATTGTGTATATAACACATACCATATCTCTATCCAGTCATCTATCAATGAACACTTGGGTGCTTCCCTATCTTGGCTATTGTAAATAATGCTGCAATAAACATATAGGTGCATGTCTCTTTTTAAATCAGTGTTTTGTTTTTTGATGGGTAAATACCTAGTAGTGGAAATCCTGTATTATGTGCTTTTTAATTTTTTTGAGGAAACTCCAGTTTTCCACAGTGGCTGCACCAATTTACATTCCCACCAACAGTGCACAAGGGTTCCTTTTTCTCCACATCCTTGTCAAGACTTGTTACTTTTTGATTCTAGCCCTTCTGACAGGTGTGAGGTGATATCTCATTGTGGTTTTGATTTGCATTTTCCTGATGATGATTGATGTTGGAGCCTCTTTTCATGTGTCCGTTGGCTGATCTGTATGTCCTCTTTGGAAAAATGTCTATTCAGATTCTGTCCATTTTTAAAATCAGATTATTTTGGTGTTGTGTGAATTCTTTATATTTTGGATTATCAACCCCTTATTAGATCTATCATTTGCATTACCTCCTCCCATGCAGTAGGTTGCCTTCTGCTGGTTTCCTTCTCTGTGCAAAAGCTTTTTAGTTTGGTTGTAGTCCCAATACTTTTTTTTTTTTTAATTTATTTATTCATGAGAGACAGAGAGAGAGAGAGAGAGAGAGAAAAGCCGGCTCCCAAGGAGCAGGGAGCCCGATGTGGGACTCGATCCCAGGACCCTGGGATCATGACCTGAGCCAAAGGCAGATGCTTAACCATCTGAGCCACCCAGGTGCCCTAGTCCCAATACTTTTGCTTTTCTTTTCCTTTGCCTGAGACACATGTAGAAAAACATTGCTGGGGCTGATATCTGAGTACTAGGAGTTTTATACATTCAGGTCTCTCAAATTTAGGGTTTTTTTGTATATGGTGTAAGAAAGTGGCCCAGTTTCATCTCTTGCATGTAGCTGTCCGATTTTCCCAATACCATTTATTGGAGACTCTTCCCCATTGTACACTCTTGTCACAGACTGAGCACACGTGTGGGTTTATTTCTAGGCTCTCTATTCTGTAACATTGATCTATGAAACCCTTCGTGTTCTTTAATGAAATGACCAGTAAATGCCACACCCTTTACCACTTAGGTTAGTATGTCGATCTGGCCTATAAAACCAGTTTTAGATACTTTGAGAGAATCAAAATTCCCATGGCAATGTTTGCAGAACTCCTTTGTGAACCAACCATGAAGAAGTGCTAAAATGGATAGAACAGGACTCAGTTACCACTAGCAACCAAACAGCAGCTCACTGTGGCCTTTGAGAATGGAATCTTAAACCAGAGACAATTCCTTCACGGGTGGAGCTCAGTTTTGGTCCTGAGGATCATGCAGACAGTGGGAGATATATACCTGCTAGAACAGAGAACATGATTTTCTCTGTTCACAGGAGTCAAACAATTATACGACCCCATTATCTGCATTGGCCCCAACAAGATTTTTAATCTTACTCAGTGGCCTACCAAGTCACTAAAAAGTTACCAAGAATATATGAAATTAGGACATTAAATGTCATCTAATGGCCACATTTCATTTATGCTGAAAGCTATTCAAAGACACCAGACAGTTTTAAAAAGGGTAGAATTAATATTTTATTGTCACTTATAATCAGATGGAAGTCGGGTATAGAATCTTCATACTTGATCTTTCCTTTTTGTAAATAAAAAAACTTACAAGTTTTCAACAGCCAAGGGCTGGTTATGTTTTCAGAAAACACAATTAGATTAATTCATTTATGGTGGCCTCAAGTTTTTCCTTATTAGCGCCAGAAAATTCACCCACCTGTTAAGAAAATATTGCATTGTGGTTAGGGATGTAGCACGCACTGTAGCTGTGTTTTGTGACTGAGATATCACAGAATGGGAGAAGTATAATCTTACTTGAGAGCTGGTTGTAAGCCAGAGAAATACATTTTAGGTTAAAAACAAGGGGTTTTTTTTGTTTTGTTTTTTTTTGCCCCCCTTAGTTTGTGTTTAAGACACAGAACTTTTTACCTCTCAAAGATAAACGTACTTAACAAATATGAAGCACCAATCATGGGATTAGTGACCAGTTCTAACAAAGATCCATTTTCAACTAGATGTCACAACATGTACTTAAGAATGACCTATTTAAATATTATTAAAAGTAGAATATGGGGACAGGCTTTTCCACGTGAAGGGTTAAGTCCCTTCAGTGTCTTAATTTACACCATGTCTTCCTATTGGCCAGCTGGATATAAGGTCAGATGTACCTACCTTCTGACCCTTTTTAAAAAACTGGAAGGTTGGCATGCATTTGACTTCACACTCTGAAGCAACATCCTGTGGGGTGAAGGGAAAGGATAAGAACAAGACTGAGGGTTGAGCTTTGACAGAAGTAATCTCTAACCAGACTTTTTCGCCCCGTTATATACCTCACAAGTCAGCATCAGGATCTTTAAGCATATGAAAATTGATAGAATGAATGAATTTGGTTATATTCTCAATGAAAATTAACATGCACTCCCCCCTTGGGGGGGCCACCAACAAGCAGAATCCATCAGATAAATACAATGACCCAGTGAGTTGTTTAATCCAATTATATCTTGGCTATTTCAAGTGTAAAGAAGCAATAACAAATCCTTCTGTAACTATACTCAGGATTATAATCTTAACTATTCCTCAGAATTAGTACTGTTCCTAGTTTTTCCAGTCTTATTATGGCAGTGGAGTCCACAGCTGATGGTCATAAAGACTAAAACAGCGTTAGCAAGAGAACCAACAATTCACTCACCAAAGAACTGTTCAAGAACAAAGGCCTAGTAACCTAAAGGCAAAGCTCCACACCACTTCTTTCTGCTTTAAACATTTACTTGCAGGTTCTTAAATCTGGCTGCATATCCGAAACAAAGGTGCCTCAAGTATCAAGCATTCCCTAATTCTGTTACAGGAACACTAAATGGGAGCTTCTAACACCCACCCGCCTCTCAATACCTTGTTCACACAAGGGTTGGGGGGGAAATACCTCGGAAAATGGTTTTGGACAAGAGTTTCAGATGGAGAGATCTGTTAGGGACTGAAAATGTCCGAATGGTCCTCAAGAGGCTTGGGAAAGAAAGGTAGAACCACATGGCAGTGAAGGACAGCACCCAAAGAGGCGGAGTTCTGAGAACCAGATCACAGAACCCAAAGAGCTTACAGAGGAAAGGAAGGTGTCGTGGTGACTTCTAGTTTAGTATTCGGGAGGGAACAGGATTAAAAAAATGGAGCCGTCTGAGCCCCTAGCAATGGCAGTGTGCCAGCCGAAGTTCACCTCCTCCTCTGGGAAAAAAAGTGTGGTTTTATAGCTTTATAAATTTGCTTTGCTGGTAGCTTGGGCAGGAAGGGTAGTGGTCACTACCGTTGGGAGTTCCTTCCAGATAACCTTGACTTTTCCTCTAAATGCTGGCTGACAAAGAGGCACAAGGACAGTCATAACTGGGATAAAAATGGCTAATAGATTCGGAATGCCCAGGGAAGTTACCAAGAACATGTGATAAGACCACGAAAATGAAGGTTCTACAATTCCAGTAATTCCCTTGTGGCCAGAGCATCCAAGATTGAAAATGGGGTGAAGAGGGGACAGGAAGACTATGAACTGCATGTGTCCAGGTTCTGGAAGAACTGTGGATAAGGATTCAGGAAATCAGAAGATGACAAGTTAGAAAGGGAGAGGGGGGCTGGCTGAGGTAAAACATTGAACACTGGTAGTCTAGGGGGCTGAATCTGGTCCAGATACGTTGCTTGGCTCGTGCAAGAGCTTAGAGCGAATCTCTGCATTGGCTGACCAATAGCAGATACCTCTTGAACTTGAGTATTTGGGAACACCAGGCTCAGCCCTCACAGCACCGGGGAGAGCAGCTGTTTGCCTCAGCCCCTTCCCTCTCTCATGCACATGGGAGCCACTGGTTGGACGCTACCTTTCATGCAGGCAGTTGGCAGCAGTTTCAAAGGAGAAGGATGTTCATTTTGTTTTATATTTATGGTGGAAGGGCAGCCACCTGAAAACGATGAGCCATCCTCTTCCCCACTGCTAATTGGAAACTCCCAGGGGGACTGACTGAGCTGTATCACACACAAAGGCAGGTAAAAGGAACCTGGAAAGTCAGCACAACTTTCCGAATGAGAAAGCTTTTCAACAGAAAATACAGGGTTCTCCTCTCAGTCAATCCTCAGATTCCGGATGCCGTACCCCTCACCTACCCAGAAGTTCAGCATTCCTACACTGGTACAACTGCTTAATTTACAATAAAATCCTAAAACTGGAAAAAAGATGAATGCTCAGAAGTGGTGTCAATGCTTTGAGAGAGAAGAGGATGAATAAGATTTTTAAAATACTTTTAAAAATTGCGGTCAAATCTTTACATGGGAAATTTTTAAAGAACTGAGTTTTCTTTCACTGGGTATGAAAATGGTTTGCTCTTTTCTTTTAAAGTGACCTAGGATTCCAAACCATAATTTAATTCCCCAAAGCGAGGCTTTGTTATCTGCAATTTATGTACATCCTTATGAATAAAGTGAAATTGCTGATCTTAAGATCATTTTTATTCACTTAAGTATAACCCACATTCAATTTGCAGAAAAACTGGGAGAGGGAAACCATTCCTATTCTCGACTAGCTGCTAAAAACATCTTACTATTGTATCTAAACACTTTTCTTTATAAAACTTATGCTGTGTGCATGGTACACATATTAGGGACCTTATACCTATATACTCGGTATAATGTACATACAATGGCCTTTTCCCCATGAAAAAGTACACAGTTCTTTTTTATGGTTCTATGGACATGGCATCAATGGAACTAATCCACTGGTCAATATGTAAAAGGCTTTGATTTTTGCTTCAAGTAAACACTTGCATCTTCCTATATAAATTGTATCTGGTTCGGCCACCACCCCCAGAAGCAGAACTGCTAAGAAAAAGAATCATGCTCCTTTTAAGGGCTCTAGATACATATTAAAATGACCTCCCAATTTGAATGTGTATTAACTGATCAATATTTATCATGATTTTTGCCATCAGCCCTTCTCTACCCCATTCATTAAAAGCATGGGCTTTAGCTTAGGCATCAAACAGACTTCAGTTCTGTGACAGAATTTTTCCAGGCCCATGTCCTCAGTGGCAAGAGCGGAAAACAGTTAAGTTCTTGAGACTACAAGAACTAGAATGGTTAATGTGCTTAACAATGTCCATCATTTCTCTAAGTATGTTCAGTATTTTCTAGGATTTTTGTTTATTCCCAAGTAAAACCTAGAAGACATTTAAGGAAATGAGGCAGAGCTGCAGCATCTTAACCCCTAACAGTTAATGATTAATACATGCTTAATAGATACTTTTTTTTTTTTTACTTTCTATTCTATTCCATGGGTATACCTCCCTACTCTGGTTATAAGACCACACTGTGTTCATAAGTGCAGCTAATACACTGTATTTTTATGGGGCCTGACCTTTCTCATCCCCCACGACTTCTCTCCCAGTTAGTGTTTGTTTTTATAAATACTTTCCAGGACTTTCCTGACTGTATTATTTCAGAATGTCAGTCAATGGCCCTAAAATGTCAGATTGAGACTGCATCAGACAAACCTGGGAGTACTGACATTTTAATAATAATGAGTCACTATCCAGGAACACAGTACACCTGTCTCCTAAGATCTTTTATGGACTAATTTGCCTATTCCAATAGTGACTCTAAGATATTTGTACATAAAAACTTAGTTACAATTGAAATTTATCACTTTCCTCACTTAAAAATAAAACTAATACCTCCAACCTGTTTTTATAAACAATCTGGAATTTTAAAAACAGTGAAATTCACTTTTTAGGGAATGTTTAAGTTCTGTGAGTTCTGACAAATGAAATCAAGATACAGAACCGTTCCCTCCCTCCCCTAAAATTTCCTCAGCAGCTCCTTCATACTCCAATCCTCCCCCAGCCCTCTGCCCCCATCTGTTCTCCATCCCTATAGTTTTGCCCAATCTGATTTTTTGTTTTTATTAGTAAGTGTAATAAGACTACTTTTTACTTTACTAAATTTAGTTTCATTGGTTTCTAGCTTAAAACTCCCTACAGCCAAAGTAACGTTAAACTTGCTTTTGTCACTCCTATTAACTCATCTAATCAAAACGGAAACACACCTTGTTCTAAAAGGTTGCACAATTGTCCGGTCTAAATTACTTCGTTTCTTGTTTTCATTTACAAAGTAAGTATCTTACCCTATACAGAGTCTGGCCTAGAGTCAAGTCTATCGTTTTCCAAAGGACTGGGACTCCTAACTTTTCTATAAATACAAAATTTTCTTCGTGTATCACATTATATGTCCATGCCTCCTAATTCTTCCAGGCCCTGGAAAAGTTTCCAGTTCATTCTATTACACCTGAAAGGTAACTCCTTCCTGCCCAGGTGCTTACAGAGCCTTCTATTAAAATTATATGTTGCTTATGCCGAAGACACTACAAAGTACCCTAAGTCTGAAATTCATCAGCAGGGAATTATCTGCACGAAAATTTAAAAACTAGTCATTAAAAATTTCATCCATTAATGATATGATTTAATACTGAGAAATGTGATTGACGTAATGTTTATCCCTATCTCTATTTGAGAGTCGAATGAGGGGATGGTTTTACCTAGAGCTGCAAATTCCATGAGGAAAAAACAACTGCCTGATTGTTTAATGAACTGCTTTTCCATAGAATTAGCAACGAGGGTAATTCAGAATGGCCAGGTGAGTAGGGGCTGACAGACATTGTTACATGTATGGGACCAAAGGATTCTGGAATTAGTTCAATTTTTATCTCCTTAACAGGTCGATGAGGCTATTTAGATGGTGTTGTAATAGTATCGTTAAAGGTATTCAAACACCGTGCGCTGCTCAATCTTTAGAATACAGAGGCAAAGTGAAAGGTCCCCAACTTGTGAGAGGGTCACTCCAAGGTCTAGAAAGTTTAGAGGGCGTATCTGCTAATCAGACATGAAGGAAGAGTTCTGTCACACCAAAGTCCTTGCCTGCTCTGCATATCTTTCCCCCCAAGGTTTCATATTCAGGCAGTGAGAACACCTGTCTGGCAAGGGGTCAACCTGCTTTGACCTACCCCTCCTCTTGTACTGCAGTCCCATTATCTGTTCCAGGGAAGTACTAATAAAAACAGTTATCATAGCTGCCTGAGGACTAAAGGACCTAGTATAGCCATCTAGCACATGTTATTACTTTCCAATAAAAACTTATGAGAGTCACTTACTATCTAATAGGGCCACAGTACCAGTCAGCAATCTCTCTAGTCCCTTCCAGGTCCCATTTTCACCGGGCTAAAGTGACCATATAGAAAAAGTCAGTCTGTAAATTAGGTTTAGATTTGGGAGCAAGAATTTGTTCACAAGCACCTGATATCTACTCTCATTTTCTTAAAACTCTGGAACACCTCAGAACAATCACTTTACCTTATATAATAAATCCATTCTATACCTACTACATGCCAGCCAGGTAAATAAGAGAGTCTCTGGTCCCAAGAAACTCACAGGGACTAATGGTAAAGGACAGACAAAAAGACTAATACTAGCTAAGATTCACTGAACACGTGCCAGGCACTACTCTAGGCACTTTCTAGGGATCATGTCACCTGACAACTCCTTTATGAAGGCTCAAATAAAGCAGGAAGTCTAGGCAGGGGATCTGCCCCATTCTACTACCATAAATGCAAGGGGAAAAGCGAGGTAGAGGACGACTTGGAGACACGGAGGGAAGGAAGCTAACCTAGTCTGGGTGGAGAAAGGTTCCTGGAGAAGGTGTGAAGCTTACAGCTAGGAGTTTCTGAGGTACGAAAGGAAAGCATGTGCCAGGTAGAGAAGACCCCACCAGTAAAGGCCTGTGTGTGGAATCAGAAAATGTGCTAAGAAAAAGCAACATGGTGATGATAGGTCCTCACAGGTTTAGAAAATACTGCCAAAAACCTGTTTTTATAAACCTTTCAGTACCTTTATTAAACACTCCATGTTTGCTCAATGAACAAACCACCCCGGAAGGCTAATGGGGCAGGTGTTAAGACCTGGTCTTAAAGAACTAAAGCTCAAGGGACAAGAGAGGTTAGCCTAAAGCAGAAGTCCCAGAGTCAGGCCTGGAACCCAGGTGAGCACCCTTTTGGCCACCTTAAACCCTAAACCCTCCTGCCTGCCTGCGGCTAGGGGAAAAATGTCCACATATCTGTAAAGAACTCCTAGGTGCTGTTCTTGAACATAAACAAGCTATCCTAGTTCAGTGGGCTGTGTGGGAAGCAAGTCTTAGGCCAGGAACGGGATCTGTACCCACCCTGGGCCAGAGCCTCCTCTGAAGAACAAGCGCTTCATTTTAAATCCGGACTCTGCCACTTACTAACTGTAACTCCATGGACAACCTCTCTGTTTTCTCATCTGTAAAATGGGGATGGACAGCACCAAGTATTAAATGAATCAATACTTGTAAAGCATGTGGAAGAGTACTGGGTACAGAGAGTCTGAAATAAGTGTTTGTAAAATTAAATCAACCCTCAAATTTCCCTCCAAATTACTCTCTCTGCTCTCTATCAAGCACCTTGGTGTGTGTTCTTTACAACACTGGGTTTTCTAACTGACTAAAAACAAGCAAGATGAGTGAGCTTGTGATTATACTTTCTCATGTCACTAGTTCACAACGAATCTTAAAAGTGGTCTCCCAATTTTTAAGTCTATGGATTTAGTTATAATCAAATTCAATTATCGATTTACTGAGCGCCTCAGTGTTACACTGAATGTCTAAGCTTTTAGAAAGGTGACTGGTAAGGTACAGAGCCTCAACCATCTGTTTTTATGCTTATTTTAGGATATGATATACATAGTTCCTGATAGCTAGCATAAGCTCCTAATTGGCACAATTACCTTTTTTGGCTAGGACTGTAGTTCTCCTATTACTTGACATGTATGAAAACAAGCACTTGCAATTCAGAGAAAAAGGCCAATGTGAAAAGGGCAGTAGTAGTCAAATTTCCAGGCACATACCTGACAGTCATCCACGTCTACTTCAAGGAACACCACGTTGGAATACTTCTCAGAGAGGGACTGGAAAATTTAAAATGAAAAATCCAGAAAGATTCAGAACTGGGTAACGGCAGTCATTATACTCAAGCTTCTTAAATAGAAAATAATAAAAGTAGAAACTACTCATTAAAGATCCAAAGGACCAGGTAAGCACAAAGGCCATACGCGCTCTCTGAATCAAATTCCTCCTAGCCTAAAAGAATTTGGCACATCAACTTCTGAGGCCTGAATTTCAAATAGGGCCTGGGTTTCAACCCGAAGAAAAAGAAAAACCATTTAAGACAACCAGATTAAGTTCTGACAGTTGTCTTGAGTGGGCTACACATTTGTCAAAACTAAATTATTTAAGTTGTTACACTATTACTTTATTTTGAAAGATTTTAAGTAATCTCTACACCCAACGCTGGCCTCGAACTCATGACCCCGAGATCCAGAGTCCATGTTCTACAGACTGAGCCAGCCAGGTGCCCCTTAAATTGTGACACTATTACTTTCAGACCAAATATCCAACAACAACACAAACACTCTGTCCCTAGCTTTGCCACCACCAACCCGAAATATAGAAACTCTGATAAAGCAGAACTAGCTAGCTTCATACTCACATGAAAGAAAGGCTTGATCATTTTGCAAGGCCCGCACCACGTGGCTGAGAAGTCAACTACTACAAGTTTATCCCCTGCACTGTTCAAGGCTTCCTGAAAAGCATACTAGAAGAAAAAAAGAAAAGCATGGGTTAAATTTCCCAAAGTCCTGATCAAATGTGAGAGAATGTGACGTACTGCTTTTTAAAAACTTAATAAACTAAAAGGAACCAAATAAACTTGAAAAAAAATCCTAGTGTGTAGTGTTAAAGATGAAAAAAGTATGATGTATATAGTGTATCATTATTCATGTCTACATCAATCTATATTCAAACGGAGCAAATGGAAAGACATTTCTATTAGGTTTCCACATCAAATTTAGGTATATGGTAAACAAGCACTAAATGCTTATCAATTGATGAAGAGGGTCACTTCGATCAAATAAGTCACAAAAGCACAGAATTTTGCAATGAAAACAAGTTTAAAAGCTAACACTTTTTTGATTAAAACTGTCTACGATGGAACATGTCAAAAGCTTTAAAAATATCAAGGAAAATAAAATTCCTCCAGACCCTCACACTCAGAGGGGCACTGCTGACATTAAGCATATTTCCCCGTACTCTCCTTAATGGGTTTCCGGAGAGGAGATCGTACTGTGTATTGTTGATGTCTGCCCTTTATCTCAGAACTCTGCCCTTACCGGTGACCAAATGATAGCTCTAATTCCTCATGCAGGGAATTTTCCTTAGGTGCTATTTTGCATTAGAATTATGTCAAATAAAATTCCACCAGCGAGACCTGATCAAGAAATCCCTTACCACCAATCTCCCTGAATAATTTACCAATGGTTTTGATACTGTAACCTTAGGAACCTAACCTTCTAGTTAAAAGGGACTTCTTTTTAACCACAGTTTAGTCAGTTAGTGCTTACCAACACTGGGGCAACAAAGAGCAATCAAAACAAGTATCTGTATCTGAAGTCTGGGTTTTCCCTCAAGGGGAAAGTGCTGGTCACATTGGTTTAATTAAACCAACATTCCCCTCCCTTGAAAGCTAAGAATCATATCAGATCCTATTCAGTAAAGTAAACATCATTAAAAAAAAAAATATGAAGTGAATTTCTCTGCAGTACAGTTACTTTTCTAATTTCTACTTCATGTTTTTTGGGGGGAAACAATTCACAAGTGGCATTCGCATGTCCTGACTTCTGTAACCTTTTTAGTTATTCAGATACAAGTTCCCATCCCACCTTTGGGGTGTGGGGAGATATTTGTGTGTGAGGGCTAGGTAGGGGGGAGGGAGAGAGAGAACAAGTTAGAATTATAGAAATTATTTTTCCAAACCACCAGTTTTTCCGGGTGAACTTAATTTGGAGCCTTCTCTAACCTGATTTTTTAAAAACCTCAAACTATGGGGGCCTGGGTGGCTCAGTCGGTTAAGCATCTGCCTTCAGCTCAGGTCATGATCCCAGGGCCCTGGGATCAAGTCCCGCATCAGGCTCTCTGCTCAGTGGGGAGCCTGCCGCTCCCCCTGCTTGTGCTCTCTCTCACTCTCTGACAAATAAAATCTTAAAAAAAAAGTCAAACCAGTCATTCTTTACTTCAAGAACCAGGTTAGACAAGAAAAAAATCAAGGAATGATAACGTCCGACGAATGCACTGTTTTGTGAACACGGTTGGCCCTCCATAAATACTTGGTGAGATTACTTGCAAAACAAAATATACACTCTCAATGGTTTCCCAAACAATTCTGAATCAAATTCAAGCAAAACTACCTAAAATTCTGAAAAGAAAAGAAGCATGCAACAATAACTTTTGGCTTAACTGAGGAGTTACAGAGCCAGGTATGTGTAAACTTCACAACAAATTCTCTTCTCCTGATACTTACGTTTGTCTAAAAGAGATATCTTTTGAAAACGACTGTCTAACACTCAGAGACTAACAATGAGGAACAATAAAGGTCCCCATTATGGACCTAAATATTCTGAAAACAAAACAATGTATTTGGGGTAGATAAGAACAGACTCTAGTGTCTCTTTTCCTAAACATACCCATTCCAAAGGTAATTAGCAAGCATAAGAGTGCCCATGTATAGAAGGCAGGCCTTCAATAAAAGGCAGCTACCATTCTTAAACAACATACAACTGTGTGTTGATTTCTTTCTCATCACATTGACAGTCCATTATCCCACTTGTTCTAAAATAGATACCAGTGGCTCTGATCTATCACACCTCAGAAAGAGCTGTCTTAGACGGCCAATGGCACCAACTTTAGTCCAGCAGGATGAAAATCTAAAGTGTATTCGACATTTACAAGTAACACTGAACTGAGCTTAACTTTTGATCAATGTCCCTGGATCATAATTTTGAAGACCAACTGATGACCAGGGTCTTTGCGCCCCAGTCTGTAACCAATTTCTGGTCACCCTCGCACAGCTTCTCATTGATGAGGGGAGGAGGGTGCCAAAACTATGACAACTAAAATAGGGGAAAACTGAAAGATGTGTTCCAGGATTCAATCGATTTTGTTTGTAGTGTATGGATTCTGAGACAACTACTATAAACCACTCAAAGTCTTCTCCCTCCGTTTATGGGTTTTCACCTATTAGGTTATACTGATGATGTGGTCAGACCCTGGACAACACCCCTCCTCCCCCAACGGAGACTGATACTTGTCACTCAGTAGGTACTGAATAAAAGTAGGGGGAATTCCATATTAATGACCTCTCCAACAAATGACAGGGTTGCTAGTTTTAATATAAAAGCTCACACAATAAAACATGCCATTAGGAAAAAATTGATTAAGGACAAGCAGATAACAAACTGCAATTAGTCAATCAACATATGTGTGGGGAAGTGGAGTTCAGAGTCCCTAATAATGAAATGAAATACAAGACAATTTTTCTTACTAATAATGATTTGGCCAAAGTTGGGGGAAAATACGTTGATGGGGGTGGAGTGAAAGAGCACTCTCATATGCTTCTTGGGGATTTACAAGCCTTAAATAAAAGGTTCTCACCCCTTGACTCAATCACTACACTGGGCCCTAACCTGAGGAAACAGCTTGAACTCTGTACAAAGGGTTATGAACAAAAATATGCACCGAGGCACTGAAAGCTGCCTAAATGTCCAGCAATGTGTTCAGATACTGAAATGATTACAAAGCTTCTAATTACACAAAAAGGGTTCAGGCTAAACTAGAGGAGAGAATAAAAAAAAAAAGCTCAGGAACAAAACAGGATACATAAAATAATCCAACTACTTCGCAGCCGCTTCTAGGAAATAGAAGATCGCTCTCTTGCTAAATCTACTACAATGATCATATATGCTTTCTGATTTTAAACGTAACAAAAAGACAAGGCACCATTACAGAGAAACTTCCATTTCCAAAGCGACCCAGCATCTCTCAGGTCCAGACATTCAAGGCGGGCGAGGGCTTGGGATGGGAGGTACCGCAGGGTAAACGCTTTCGAGGGTCTTCTACTGTTCCAGCAACATCAATGTTCTCCCACTCCCTTTTCTGACTACATTTAACTAACAAACATTTCTTGAATGGCTGCAGTATACCAAACACGAAGTCAGGCTCTGAGTTTCCCGAGCAGGAGGGTATGAGGCTTGCAATAACTCTCGAAGATGGAACAAGGTCTTGGACATTCCTAATAGGGCAGAACCACCACCTGGTACTCCAGGGCCGCCTCGGGGGCACTCCTGGCTGCAGCGAAACCCACCCACCGTGGGTGAATCACGGACGGGCAGGGCAGCGGAGGCCCCTGGGCTCAGTCTTGGGGACTGAGTCATTCCAAAGCCAGCGCTGCCGGAAACACGCCCTGCGCCGCTAGAGGAGGAGTCCCGAGGGCGCGGCCCCGGCCTCACTTCCCTGCGGCCACCTGGGCCCCTCGGGCCGCGGGGCCCGCCTCGTACAGGCGAGGGGGTCTCCAGCCCGGAGCCGCCCCCTTGCGCGGAGGCCAGCACGCGCCATTTCTGGGGCCCGGCACTGATGGAGGCAGCCGGGGTCTCCGGCCCGGATACGCTCCCTAGGGAGCTCACGCTGCCCAACGTGGGTGATCATGCCGCCCACCCGGGAGGGAGCGGCGGCCCGCAACCCCGTGCCGCTTTCAAGGGGCCCTCCATCTCCTTGCCCGGCCCGTATCCAGAGACGGACGGGAGCCAAGAGCAGACTCCATCCTCTCAGCCAACAGGGGTTTCCCGAGCACTGGGGTGCAGGGGGGCGCTTTGGGGGGGAACGCTCGGCGCACTGGACACGGGCAGCGCTGGGCACCCAGAGCCCGCCCTCCAGGGCGCCCTCGCCCCTCTCCTCCTTTCCTCCAGGGCATGATCGGCCGCCTCAGGCGCGCCCAAGCCCGGGCTTCCCGCAGCCCCAGGCCAAGGCGTCGCGTCCCCTTCCCCCGGGCTGCGGAGGGGCGCCTGCCCACCTCCCGCCCTCGCCCTCCCCAGCTACGGAGGCTGCGCGTCGCGCCCTGGGCTTCCCCGGGAAGCGCGTACCTTGCTCTCGATCTGCTTCACCATTTTGGCGGCTGGGGTCTGACAAGCAACCGTAAACACCGACGAAAGTGGATCCAAAACGCCGGCCAGAGCTTGCGGAGAGCTCAGCCCGCCTTCCCTTTATAGCAACTGGGGGCGGGGCAGGCGGGCGCGCGCGGCGTGCGTGTTGCGGGAGCGCGCCCGCTCGGGCCTCTCGCGCCCGCCACGGCGCCCCGGCCAGGCCCCGCCTTCCGGAACCACCGAGACGCCGGTTGGGGGCGGGGCCCCCCGGGGGCGGAGTTCGCGCGGGTGCTGGGCGGGGCTCTACGGAGCGCCCTGGGCTCCAAGCCCGCTGCCCCGCCCGCCCGCACCCCCGCTGGGAGTGGGGGTGTATGCCGGCCGCCGAGCGGCCTACGGGGCGCATGCACTGTGCACGGGCGGGGGAAGCGGGGACGCGGACGGCCATCCCCAGAGCCACAGGGCCACCAGGGAAGTGGTCAGCCGGCCTCAACGGAACGCTCCCACGTTCGAGAAGGGGCCGCTTAGGTAGGGCTGGATTCCTCGAAAAGGTCCGCCACGCTCCCGCCCCCCCCAACCCCGTAAGCCCCACAAAGTGCTGAGTAACGGTGACCAGGAAGTATCTCTGCGCCCCCGCCTCCCTTCTGGAGCTTATCGCGATGGTTGTCTGCTTTTCACTCTTTCCTGTTCTTTGGCTTTCACCGATGAAACCGCTGCTCCGGCGTGACACTGCAGTTTAGTGCGGGACAGACGGCCCGGGAACGGACTTGACCAGCAGGCAGCTGCTGTGGGGTGGATGTACCTGCGGCTGGACTGATGAGCAGGTCCTGACCTCCCGGTGCCTCAGTGTTCCTTTATGTAAAATGAGAATCATGCTGGTCCCCAACTCATGCTGGTGGGGTGTTTTGAGGATTAAATGAAGTGCCGTGAAGTGATTAGGACAGTGCTTGGCACGTAGTAAGTACTCAATAGTTATAATTAAAGCTGTTGTGAGTACTAATTAGGCTTGCTTGGTGTCATGGTGAGGGGGGAGGCATGCTGATCTTGGCGACCTTATATTTATAATGGTGCCAGTACACACTTGTGTGAGTTTTTTCTACCAGTGGTAGAACCTGGAGCAGAGGTGTTGATCCAGGGATGCATGTTGCAGGTTGGGTCTGGCAGGTTAGGAGGCGTTGTGAAGCCACGGGGGGGGGGGGGGGGGGGGGGCGTCAGCAGCCGGAAGTGAAGGTAGCGAAACTGTTGAGCTGGAGAGAGGAATGAAGGCTTGGAGGTGGGATGATGGAGTGGGGTCCTGAGTAGGAATTTTCAGGGGGGAGCAGCTCTGGATGGAGCTACGTCTAGGTGTGATTGGCTGGGATGGTGAAACTGCCCCCCTGCCTCCCTTCTCTTGCAGACAAAGGAAGGAAGAAAACCAGAGGTTTTGAACCCATCGTGCCAAGCTTCTACAAGGTTGAGGAGCACAGGGCCGTGAGTAAGACAAAGGACAAGGGTCATTCCTTATCTGAGGAATGACCTGAATGCATTCCCACAGAGTATAAGGACTATTGGGGCAGAAAAGAGGTTTTATGGGGTACCAGGACAGAATATATAACTTTCTTTTCTTTTTTTTCCCCCAAAGATTCTATTTATTTATTTGACAGAGACAGCGAGAGAGGGAACACAAGCAGGGGCAGTGGGAGAGGGAGAAGCGAAGCAGGCTTCCCAGTGAGCAGGGAGCCAGATGCTGGGCTCGATCCCAGGACCCTGGGATCATGACCTGAGCCGAAAGCAGATGCCTAACGACTGAGCCACCCAGGCGTCCCTATAGCCTTCTTTTCTGCTGCTGTGTTGTCAACCCAACCTCAACACCAGTTTCTGGGCTTATGTATTAGTGGGTACATTTACATGGGAGATGACAGTAAATCATGTGCTGTAGAAAGGTGAAGTACAGGTCTTCAATGGCCATCCAAACCGCCCTCAGCTGACCTCTCCTTCTCTCCAAGGACCTTCCAGGTACACAGTGACTCAGTTGGAGGAGGTACTGACTGCCTCCCACCTTCACAGGACCAATATAGAGTGGCTATGGGGGATGCTAAAATTTTAGAGAAAAGGGAACTGGGAGGCTAGCATGTATGTTAAGAGCCCAGACTCTGCAATTAGACTCCTTGTTCTCATCCCCACTCTACCACTTAGTAGCTGGGGAACTCTAGAAAAGTCTAAATAGCCTTTCTGTGCCTCAGTTTCCTCATCTATAAAATGGGGCTAATAATACTTCATGCTGTTATAAGGGTTGAGTGAGCCAAAATATATGTAAGCTACTTAGAACTATGCCTGGTACACAGTAAATGCTTATGAGCTGTGATTACAGGCTATTAAATGGAATGGTGAAATCCCTCTGGAATGACGGCAGAGGTGGAAGGAGAGACTATAAAACAGGTGTCAGAGTCCTAAGTGAATCAAGTAATCAGGAAATCGGTAATGAACAGTGAGCTCTATAACATGACTCTCAAAAGAAAAGGATTTCTGCCCCAAAGGGTAGAAGAAAAGTGGGCTAGACCTGGCCCTAAAGAGCAAGGCCCCCACCTATAGGGACATGGGAAACTTGTGTCCCATTGTGGCAAGGAGGTGACATTCTGCGAGGAAAGTGAGGTGCAGGGGTATTGTTTGGGACAGCCCACTGAGGGAAGATTTGTTTGGGCACAGAGGTAGTGAGAGAAGAGTAGAGACAGGATGACGTCAAGGCCTCCATTTGAGGGGTTGGTTCTGCATATCAGAACTCCCAGCTGTAAGAAGAAATTCCAACTCAAACTGACTCACACCAAAAAGAGAATTAGTAACTCATATTACCAAGAACTCCAGAGGGCTAAAGATGTCACAGCACCATCTTTACTGTTTCATTCTCAGTGGGCTCTCCATCTTATGTGAGACTAACCCAAGCAGCGCCAGCCTTAGGTTCCTACCATCCTCCAATCCCTGGAGGAAAAGCTTTCCTCTCCTTTGTTCTAGTAAATGTCCTGGAGGCTGACCTTCACTGACTTGAGTTGGGGTTGGGGAGGAAGGGCATCAGCCTGGCTTGAACCATTTGGACTAGGAATGTGGAAAATCCAGAGGATTAGCAAAGAAAGGGGAAATGGATGCTGGACAGGCAAAAATGATACATCCACATTGTCAAAAAGAACAGAAACAAGGAGCGTGGGTGATGAACTTGTGTCACGTTTCTGGGTCAGCTCCATCTGAGGCTCCCTGGGGGCCTGGAGAACTAGGGTTGCTGTCTTTGTACAGGTCCAAATTTGAAGAAAATGCAGCTCTAAGTTTTCTAAAGTAAGCTTTTGTCAGATCATAGCTTTCCCTAAGTGTGGCCCTTGACCATCCCATTCAGCATAGCTGGGGGTACTTGATGACACTGTAGATTCCTGGGCCACATCCAGACACATGGAAAAACAATCGTTTGGGGTAGATCTCTGGAATCTGCATCTTAACACTAAGATTTGATAGACTGCCCTGGCATCTTCAGAGGAAGCTAGCATTAGTTAAGCTTGAAGACTGTGATTGGTACAGCCACTATGGAAAACAGTATGGAGGTTCCTCAAAATTTTAAAAATAGATATACCATATGATCCAGTAATTCCACTGCTAGGTATTTACCCAAAGAAAATGAAAACACTAATTTGAAAAGATATATGCACTTCTCTGTTTATTGCCCCATTAATTCTAATAGCCAAGATATGGAAGCAGCCCAAGTGCCCATGGATAGATGAATTAATTTAAAAAATGTACACACACACACATACACATATGCACACAATGTAATATTAACTCAGCCATAATAAAGGATGAGACCTTGCCATTTGCAACAACACAGATGAACCCAGAGGGTCCATCTTATGCTAAGTGAAATAAGTCAGACAGAGACTGTTGGACATTCCATATGATTTCACTTATATGTGGAATCTAAAAAACACAACAAATGAATAAACAAAAAGCAGAATCAGACCTGTACATACAGAGAACAAACTGATGGTTGCCAGAGCAGAGGAGGTTGGAAGGATGGGCAAAACGGGTGAAGGGGAGTGGCAGATCCAGGCTTCCAGTTATGGAATGAATGAGTCACAAGGAATAAAGGGCACAGCATAGGGAATATAGTCAATAATATTGTAATAGCATTGCATGGTAACAGATGGCAACTACACTTGTGGTAAGCAGGTCATGATGTATGGAATCACTGTTATACACCTGACACTGATGTGACATTGCATGTCATATATACTGAAATTAAATAAATAAGTAATAACAGTCCTTGGCGTGGGGAGCGGGGGGGGGGGCTTGAAGACTGTCTAGCAAGAGAGTTGAGATAGGAACATGGTATGTGATATAAAATAGGGAGCTCAAAATACTATAGTAGAGGAGATAATCAAAGGAAAGGGAATAACTATACACATGTGGAACAGTCATTAAGTGCCAAGTCTGGAGCAAGGTATCTTGCATCATTCTTTTCAACAGCCCCTAGGAAATAGATACGATTCTTCCCATCGTACAGAGAAGAAAATTAAGGTTCAAAGAGGTCATCTGGTCACACCAAATGCACACTGATTCTATTCAACATTGTACTGTGGGTTCCTAGCCAGACCAATTAAGAAAAAAAAAAAAAAAAGGCATCTGGATTGGAAAGGAAGAAGTAAAACTCTCTTGGCAGATGACATGGTCTTATATATAGAAACTCCCAAAGATCCTAAAGACTATTAGAATAAGCAAGTTTAGCAAGGATGTAGGATTTGATTCAACATACAAAATTCAAAAAGAATGAATTACTTGTATGTAAATTTAATAAAAGAAATATAAGACTTGTACAACGAAAATTGCAAAACCTCATTAAAAGGAATTAAAATGTTAAATAAATGGAAAGACAGCCCATGTTTATGGACTGGAAGACAATATTATTAAGGCATTAATACTTCCCCAAATGATCTGTAGGTTGAATAAAATCCCTGTCAAAATCCCAGGTGCCTTTTTTTGCTGAGGTAGACAAGCTGTTCCTAAAGTTTATGTGGAAATCCAAGGGACATAAAATAGCCAAAACAATCTTGAAAAGAACAAAGTTGGAGGACTTACACTTTCTAATTTCAAAACTCACTACAAAGCTAGAATATTCAAAACAGTGTGGTACTTGCATAAAGACAGACATATAGATCAATAGGACAGAACTGAGAGTCCAGAAATAAACATGGGTTTATTTATTTATGTTGAGTTGATTTTCAACAAGAGTACAAGCCCATCCACAGGAAAAGGATAGTATCTTCAATAAATGGTGCTAGGGACAATTGCATATCCACAGGCAAAAAGAATGAGTTGGACCCATACCTTACACAATTCACAAATATTCACTCAAAATGGATCAAAGATCTAAATGTAAGAACTAAAACTATAAAACTATTAGAAGGAAACATAAATTTCTGTGTCCTTGGATTAGGCCATGATTTCATAGGTATGACACCAAAAGAACAATCAACCAAAAAGATGAGATAAATTGGATTTCATCAAAATTTAAAAAAAAATTGTGCCTCAAAGGACACCCAAGAAAGTGAAAAGATAACCTACAGAGTGGAGAAAAATATTTGTAAATCATATATATGAGAAGGGACCTGATTTTAGAATATATAAAGAACTCTTACAACTCAACAGTGAAAAAACAACTCATTAAAAAAATTGGCAAAGCATTCGAATAGACATTTCTCCAAAGGGGATATACAAATGGGCAATAAGCACAAGAATATATGTTCAATATCATTAATCATTAGGGAAATACAAAACTACTAGAACAAACTACACGCACTAAGACTGCTATATAAAAGACAAGAACGAGTGTTGGTGAGGACGTGGGGAGACTGGAAGGCTCACACACTGCTGGTGGGAATGAAAATGGCACAGTTGCTATGAAAAACAGTTTGGCGATTCCTCATAAGTTAAACATAGAGTTACCATATGATCTAGCAATTCCACTTCTAGGTGTATACGCAACAAAGTTAATAATACACGTGCACACCAAAACTTGCACATACATGAATGTTCATAGCGGCATTATTCTTTATAGCTAAAATGTAGGAACAACCCAAATGTCCACCAACTGATGGATAACAAAATGTAGTGTATCCACACAATGGAATATTATTTGGCCATAAAATGGAGTAAAGTTATGATGCATGCCACAATATAGATGAACCTTGAAAACATGCCCAGAGAAAGAAGCCAGCCAGAAGAGGCTACATATTGAATGATTCCATTTGTCTGAAATGTCCAGAATAAGCAAATCCATAGAGCTAGTAAGTGAGTGGTTTCCAGGAACTGGGGGAACTCCCAAGGGGTATGGATGGTGTTTTTTTGTTTTTTGTTTTGTTTTGTTTTTTTGTTTTTTTTTTAAGTCTTGAATATGTTCTGGAATTAGATAATAGGATGATCATACAACCTTGTGAATATACTAAAAGCCATTGAAGAATAAAACAAAATTGGGATAAGGATATCTATTCTGACTTCACAAAATCATCTTACATAAATAAATATGTTCTGCAAATTCTAAAAAAAAAAAAAAGGAAAGAAAAAGAAATAAAACCCTTTTCACAGAAGCTGGGTGAATCCAGTTCCTGTAATTTTACTTTGGAAAACTTATCTCTCCAAAACGTGTAAGCTAATGGGAGTAGAATATCTTTGTCCAATGCCATTAACCAAGGGTGATCCTGACTCTTGTGGGGAGGACAACTTGCTAATCTGTAACCACAAATCAACCAGGAAGTACGTATTTTTTATGATCTGCTCCTTACCTAAGTATGGTATGCCAGGTCATTCAGCAGCGCTCTATTAACAATCCAACTACGCACAATTATTCTTACAAACAGGTAAACTTTAAGGAAACAAAACTGACCCCATAAAAGAGTTGTACATGGTTGGATCCTTAACACATAAAAGAAGTGTTCCATTGAAATACATGGCTGTACAGGATGTCAAATCCTAGAACCATTTAGATATCACTTGACTACAAAGAAGTAATTAAGTGGTCCAATAAGCACATTCAAGATTATTATGATATGACAATTTTGAGGGCACGGTCAAAGTGTCACAAGCTAGGACGTAAACACATTATCAGTCAGACTGTTACATGATATTGGCCTTTACCTTTTGTTTATCATTGTAACTTGGCACATGTTTGTGAAGCATGTTCTATCATGACTCTCTCCCAGGGAAGCAGGGGTAAATCCTTGAAATAGAGTGTTTATCAGAAATAAAGGGGAATTGAAGAGACAATGAAACTTAAAAATGTATCATTGTAAATAAATGTACACCAAATGCGAAGTGATCTTTATTTTGCTCATAAATGATATCTTTACTCTAATAAAGTACTTGGAGTTTCTTCATTTCTCCTTCCACTGCTACCTTCCTGGTTCCAACCACTCCATCCCTTACCTGGACCACAGCCATACCCTCGTAACCTATCTCCCTTCCACCATTCTTGCTCCCTATACTCCATTCTTCACACAACAGTATGAAAATCTGAGCACGTCACTCTACTGGAAACCCTTCAATGATCTTTTCGTCGTCCCCTGAATAAAACACGAACGCTGACCATGGCCACAGGATCATGCTTCCCTCAGTTTCTCTCTCCAAAATGTTCCCACTTTGGGATCAACTCCAAACTCATGAAAGAGGACACAGGAGTCAGACCCATGAAGATCAAAACATCAGTTTTATTCCTAAAAATGCTGGATTGGAAAACAGATGTGCAGCTATAATTAGACCTTCTTGGGAGCCAAAATTTCCTTGTGGAAATACAAAGACTGAGATATAGGGGTTTCATCTCCACTTACTTCAGGACCCTTTCTGTCTAGTTTCTTGATGATTGTAGAAACCAGCAAATACTTTTTCTAATACGAAACTGGCAGGTTATGGCATCATTACCACGTTAACACAATTCTTAAAACAACTGTAGAGACATTGAGCTTTCTCTCCTCTTTGATTTTTCACTTTTCTAATTCACAGGACATTTATTGTAGTGTCACTCACACTTGGTCCTTTTCTCAGGAACACATTTGGAAAACTATTAGAAATCTGATAACTGAAACATGTCATCTAGCACTGTCCCACCTCTGCTCAAACAGACCAAACAGACCAGTATGTCAATTCCATCTAATCCTGAGTTGAGGGCAGGGTTTTATGAAATAACAAGTATTGAACATTATTATCAAAATTATTCATAGACCCCAAACAGATATAATCACATTTAACTTTTAACCATTCCCACATAAAGACAAGCCATGAGCTCTTAGTAGAAAATGTGGTTTGACCCCAAACACGTAATGAAACAAAACATGACCTGCAAGGTGGCTGAATAAAAAGCTAATCTATCGTGTAAACTCTCTGGGTTTGGAACACATCATGTCCTTCAGGAAAAAACAAAAACAATAAAGTGTGGTCCCAGAGTTGCTTCTGTGGATGAAGCTCCCCAGGCTGCTTGGAAAGCAAGTAGACTACTGCTGTGTTATTGCAGAATAACACTGTAGCAAGTGCTTTGCCGTATCAGTTCCTTCCCTACTACTATCCCCACAATGGCAATGGGAGTCGCTAGGGGGGGTAGGAATATTCTTCTGATGGGGAGGAGACAGAGACACCCAAGAGAGATGACCTGTCTGAAGTTACATGGTCTACAGCAGGAGATCCTGGATGAGACTCTGCCTAATAGTGACCCAGAAGTCCCAGGCCATGGTCCCAGGCCTGGCTGTGAGTGTTGTTCATTCTGGACAGTCTCACATTTGCAAGTGCGGGGTGGAGGGGGGGACAGACCCCACTGTATCAACTAGAACTCCGTCTATTCCAAGTGACCAAACTGACCTAGGAACCAAACTGACCTAGAAAGAGGACTTTGGCAATTCTAGGGGTAGGTCTGGCATAGAAACGATGAAGGAGGTCAAGGGATGTCACTAGGGCCTCGTTTCTCTTTTATCTTCGGGTCTACAACTTCTGCTTTGCCCTATTTTCAGACAAGCCTCTTTACTGTGGTAGCAGTTTGGTTGTTGCAGTTCCAAACCTAAATTACTATCACTTCAAATCCAGGGGAAAAGGGCAAATTTTTTCCTTCCTCAGGAGCCCCAGTCCAGGTTTTATTGTGTCCCCTGGTTGTGGTTGAGAGGACTAGTCATTATGATCACATATGGGACCAGGCCAAGGTCACATGCTCCACCACTTTGGCTAGACTGGACAATGAGAAATAGGATCCCATAGAAGGAATCTTCAGGGACCACTCAGCTTCTTCAGGATGGCAGGCTGTGATTTTACTGTCCCTCTTAAATTTCCTATTGTGGGGTCTGTATTTCTCTGTGCAAAAAAGAGGGATGGACCCTGGGTATAAAAAAAAAAAAAAAAACAACACACCAAAAACTCACCACCCCTTTTGTAGTCTGTGCATGTCTAAAATGATCAATTGTTAAGAGAATCTTTGCTTCAGATTCGGCTTCTAGAGCCATGACAGCAGCTCCAGCTGCGAGGGAATAAGCTGGAAAAGGCCAGGGAGGCTGTGTCCAGCATCTAAACACCAAGTTCAACAAACTTTATCATCACTTAATAAGCCAGTAGCCCAAGAGACCCAGTATCCCCCGGCATGTGTGCAAGATACAAATTTCATGATCTGGAACCAAGATGCTTCTTTCATATCTAGAGAAGAAAGAAGGGCAGTGTTTCCAGTTTATAACCATTAGTGTAATTAAATTGCTTCATTATATGACTCAATGACAAGCAGGAAATCAGCATCGGCCCCTGATCCCCAAGAGGAAACATATTGTTCTGGGAAAGAAAGAAGGTGACTAGGAATACAATAGAATGTAGGAGCCAAAAAGTATTAATAATGCATTTCATGTTACAGGTTTTCAATTAAACTTAATAATATTATTAAACTTAATAATAGGGTGATTATTTATACGAGAAGAATTTAGTTGTATCAGTCGCGATAGGCTAAAGGAAAGGAAGAGTCCTTATAATAAGGGAAAGATGTTGTCTATGCCAGAATTTTGTAATCCTTAATTTTTAATTCATCTAACATTCCAGGATTGTTTCCATTTCACGCTTAGGTCAGTCGAAGCAGGAGGCATTTTGTGAAATTCCTTAAGCCACTGATAAAGCAGAAGCTTCTAAAAAAAAAAGAACAAACCCTAGTTCCTTAGGGCCCAGACCGCAGAAGGCAGTACCATGCTGTTTCTGCTTTAAAAACGTTCCTTTTCCTCTTTGTCTCTCATCCTGATATCAATACTAAAGGACAGTTTCAAATTTTTGTAATGGATGTTGAGGTTTGTGTGATACTAGTTCACAGTTGCAAGCCACTGAAACTTACGCCATACGATTGATTCTCACAGAATTTCTGGTAATGATGCAGAAGGCGGCTTGGAAACGGAGCAGGAGCAAGGGGGGTGGGGGTAGCAGCATGGACCACAACCCAAAACCAGCCACAAACCCAGTCTGGTTGAGGATCCTCTTGCCATTGCCACTGAGCACTCCGATGCCACTGGATTATAGTTGGATAAAACAGGATGCCTAGTTAAGTTTGAATTTTAAGGGAAGAATGCATGAGGGTTTTTTTTATTATTTTTTATTTTTTTAAAGATTTTATTTATTTATTTGAGAGAGAGAGAGAGAGAGAATGAGAGAGAGAGAGCACATGAGAAGGGGGAGGGTCAGAGGAAGAAGCAGGCTCCCCGCCGAGCAGGGAGCCTGATGCGGGACTCGATCCTGGGACTCCAGGATCATGACCTGAGCCGAAGGCAGTCGCTTAACCAACTGAGCCACCCAGGCACCCTGCATGAGTTTTTAAAAGTATAACTGTGTCCCATGCAATATTTGAAATCTACTGAAAAAATTATACTAGAAGTTATTTGGGTTTTTTTTTTTCTGAAATTCAAATTTAATTGTACTCTCATTTGCTGAACCTGGCAACCCTCTACTAAATGTATGTGCTATTACCATTGCTGTCCTTGGAAACCAGCTACCATAACCACTCAAACAGATTTTTCAGGCCATTACTGGCTCTTGGCCTCATGGGTTCCAAAATGAACCTCACTGAAACCGTTATGTGTGATCAGCGGAGCCTCTGTGCCATGCCCCTGCTCCGCCTTTGAGGAAGGTCAGAGAGCTGATGGTGTCTCCATTGTTTGTGGAAAGTGGCCTCTGTCTTCCACTAAGTCTTAAATTCCTCAGACATGGAGTGGGGCGGTAGTGAGGTTCAGATACTGGGGGAGAAAAAAAGATCAAGGCCTACTCTATTTTTCTTTAACATAAATTCTTCCTCTTTTTCATTGTCTAATGGCCGGTGAGTTGGGGGCCAGGCAGGATAATATAATTCTCTTTGCTAGTGACTGGTTCAAGAACCCAGATCTAAGCCAGTTAGCATAGGGTATCCTCTTGGCCACAAGGACTTTTGCAGGATTGGCCATGTGATCCAGTCTGGATCAAGGAGATGAGAGGAAAGCACTAGAAGATTCTAGGGAAAGTTACCTTATTCCTGAGACTTACGTTAAAAAATGATCTCATCTTCCTCCGGTTATTGTTTTGGGTGCTGGAGAGGCCTGAAAATCCTGCGCCATCTTGCTTCCAGCCTGAGATAAAGAACAGAGAGAGGAAAAAAAAGCAGAAAGCCTCATGGCATTCGCAGAGAAGTCGAGTTGGAACCACTGGATTCAGTCCCCTGACGCCTGTCCTACAACTGGACATTCAGTTCTGGGCACCAAGACATTTTTGTTTGGCTTAAGCAACATCAAGTTGGGGGTTCTCGTACTTATAGCCAAAAACAACCCAACCGAAAAAGAAGGATTCATGAATATGCGAGCCAGTTTTGTAAGCTTGTTATTTGTTGAATTCTGAAAGTTCAGCATAATGTGTTTTGATTGAACTAGAAATTATTGCTATTATGAAATTGTGAGGCAAAGATTAGTATTTAAATTAATGCAACACAAACAACTAGAGAGCAGCTTCATTAAGCCAGGGAGAGAAGCGGTTTATGATTAGTGCCAGATTCTTGCTCTTTTTGCATGAATGCCCTGAGGATGAGCCAGCCTCTCGGGGAGTACCCTCTGAAGAGAGAAACATTTAAATTCCTGGAAGGGCCAGCAGTACAAACATAAGCAAGATTTCGGAAAACATTTCCCACCCTCTTTCTTTCTTCATGAGGTGGACAGCTGCTTCTTTGGCCTGCCTAGCAACCCTCCCCCCTTCTTTGGGTGATGACACCTGGCTTTTCTTTAGGATACTCTCTCCCCCCCATTTTGTGTCATCCCATTGGGACCAGTCATCCAGGTGCCACATCTGCTCCTACCCTGAGGCCCAAGGGTGGGCATGTGACTTCAGACCAAACTCTCTCAAAGAACGTAACTCTCTAGGGAGTGATGCAAGAGGGAGACTCACTGGAATCACTCCTAAAGGGACCATTCATGGGTCCAGGCTCTTGATATCCCTGGAAATGCCTGATTCCAGTCCTTTCTGAGGCTTGATTCTGGAGGCTTCCCCAGTGGTTTTGTGTCAGGTAACCAGAGCGAATTTCGCATGCACGCTGTCAAAAGCCTTAGCCGACACACTCCACCGAAACAACCCTTGACCACACCACACCTTTATTTAGGAGCTACCTTCTTAATTTTTATGAGGCACATATATCAATCTTTTTATAATAACTCCCATCATATGCCCAAGTTATCATATAATCAATTATTGACACAAATTTTATTGGGAACTAACATATTGGAAATGACAGTTAACTTTAAGGATTTATTCAAAAAACACATGGCACTTATCACGTCCAAGGCATTGTTTATTTGCTTAATCCTCATGATAATCTAGTGAGGTAAATACTATCATTATCCCCATTTTACAGATTTTGAAACTGGAGCACAGAAAGGTTAAGTAACACGCTCAAGGTCACACCGCTAGTAAATGGCAGAGTTGCAACCTGACCCATGACAGCCTGATTCCAGGTGGTGCTCTGGATGCCCTGCGTAAGATCTGGCATCATCAGAAAGCTGAGGCAAACTACAAAACTGACTTCTAATGCATAAGATCAGTCCTGTGTAAAAGCATCTTGATGACAGAATGTCTTCTAGTCCAGGGGCGCCTGGGTGGCTCAGTCATTAAGTGTCTGCCTTCAGCTCAGGTCATGATCCCAGGGTCCTGGGGATCGAGCCCCGCATCAGGCTCCCTGCTCTGCGGGAAGCCTGCTGCTCCCTCTTCCACTCCCCCTGCTTGTGTTCCCTCTCTCACTGTGTCTCTGTCAAATAAATAAATAAAATCTTTAAAAAAAAAAAAAACAAAGAATGTCTTCTAGTCCAGAAGCAAGAAAGGATAAACAGTTGGCTGAGGCCCCTGGGTTCCAACTTTCAATTTTTGAACCAGATGAAAACTGCTTAGGATTTCCAGGGGAAAAATCCTCATCTAATTAGTTAGCAAGCACGAACTAAGTCCAAACACCTGCTGCTGTTTTTCTTTCACTGTTTGCCAGGTGTTCCACGAGCAGCCTCAGATCAGTAAGTAATTACAATGGAGGCTGAATAGAATTAATTATATAACTTTAACTTACTAGGTTTATTTCCATTAAAATTGCCCCATAAAACTGCAATATTTTAAAGGCTGCCATAGAAAAGGGGACCGCAGAGGACTAAAGCCTTTTTTACATTTGACTCAGCTATGAGTCATATCCTGCTCATATCACCATAGTTAAACTCTAGTAAATATCTAAGGGGTTCTTCGCCCATTCATTCAACTAAACCTACAAAGTACCTGCTAAGTGCCAAGCACTGTCCTGGCTACTGGGATTACGGCAGGGAACGAGCAGTCGAAAATCCTGGCCGTTATGGCCCTTAGAGTTCTTGCGGGGAGCTGTAATTCCAAAGACCACAAAATTGAAAAAACCTGAATTTCTCCCGGCTCTTGATTGTTTCCACTGCTACAGTGAATGAAAGGATGGGTTCGCCCGAGGGCTGTGCTGAGTCTGAGTCCGTGCAAGGTTAGCTGGCCTCGTACTTCCCAAGGGGCCCAAGGGAAGGACACTGTGGCTAACAGACTGCTTGGCAGAGGCCATAGTATCACGATTCGTTATTGCCTGCCCAGGATTTCACACGAATATGCCCTCCGCTTCATATATGCTAACACACTTCTCAAACAACCTAAGATCTCAAAGCAGAAGCACTGCATCTCCTCAGACTGCTGCCTCAGCCTTGTCGTCTCTTCTCTTGTCCCCGTTCCCAAAGGCATACCCTTCCCCGAACCCCACACCTGGGGCATGAACTTCCTGTCCGAAGACTATAAAGACTGACTAGTGTGAAAATGAAAAACCAAGAACTGATGGCTTGGTCTCAAAATACCCACCAATCTATTATTTCAGGGGAGTTCATTTCAGAAGGAAAATGGGTCAAGCTTGGGAAAAACAACTCACATGGCTCCTTACTGGTACAGCAAGAGGCTGGGACACCGTGAAACACACACCAGGAGAGGACAGTCAACTGGTGGTGTGGGGTGGTTCCATGGCTGCGAAGAACTCACTCTTCGTGATGAATGTATCCGGCAAAGCCGTTCCAGCCACCAGTGGGGAGGCTGATGCCTAGAACTCCCCGCAGGTGTCATAGCTGACGATGGAAGCCCAGAATCTGCAGCTCCTCTTCAGGAGCTTGAGGAAGACACTGGCTGTGAAGGTGACCTTGCTGAAAGGATGGATCCAGGTCTGTCACACTGTACTGATCACACATGGTGACAAGAACTACTAATGGAGATGAGGCTGAAAACGTTTAAGTCCTAAGCCAAAACCAGGGGATGGAGCATTTGTGGAAATGATTTCTTTACCAAGGAATGACCTGCTGAAGAGACCCAATACTCTGGTGGCTGAAGGACATCCAATAATGGACGCCAGCAGCTGTTCCCGGGCTCTGGCACCAAACCATGCAAATGCGAAGCTGTTTGAAGTGCCCTTCCTGGAACTGGAAGGCCAAAGGACAGAGGCCATATGTTTTTTGTAAATGAGACCACCAGACCTCCTTCACTAAGACTCTGTGTTCCACTTAGTTTCACATAGATTTGAAATGAGCTTTTTCATAAAATAAAAGCAGCACAGAATGCAATCAATCAATCAATCAACAATTTGCCGAGGTACCTCTTTTCACATCTTAACTTCTCTGGAATTGAGGGGTGTCTTAGAAGCCATGGTCTCTCCTAGGTACGGTCTGCAGGGTATGGTAGTGATGGGGACATTGTCTACAATACACAGTTGGGCATGGCTGTTTATGTTTTCAGCATTTCAGTTGAATTATGAGCATTGCTACTGCATGTGCTGAGTTATTTGTTATTTGTAACAGCTTCCTGGTTCTTGCTTGAAACATTCTGTTGACATCTGCTGCTAAGATCATCTTGCAGAATGGGTGCCAGTGACAGGAAAGAAAGTCTCCCAGATAGGGGAGGGAGCAGGTGAGGCATGCATAGGGGAGAGCTTCTTTGGGAAATGCTGCTTGGCTCATCCTTCGATGGAACAGGGGCTGGTTTTGCCTGGAAAAAGCCTCAGTGATAAGAAAACATTGGGTTCTAGCTTAATTGGTAGGTTTTTCTTCAATCGTATACGAGGTGTCTTACAATCAAGGGCCACTTGGAGTCGATAAAATACAAAGTATTCTGCTCACTTTATAGATGAGAAAGCTGAGACGCAATCATGTGAATTAAGCTGCCGCAAACCCGACAGCTAGTAAGTGGCAGAGCCAGGATTTTCCTCCTGAACTGTGCAGTTGATTTAAGGTCTAAACACTCAGGTAACCCTTGTACTATACTATTCTTTGGCACTCATGCACCTGATCAAGGAAGGCTATTGTGATTTACTCCAATTAGCCAACCAACTGAGTCACTGGGTGCCCCATATATTGGGGACAGGTCCAGCAGTGAGCAAGGACTTGGAGCTAACCCTCACGGACTGCATAACTCAGTAAGGGAATAGGTCTTGATTACATAACAGGAATAAATGGAAAGTTGCAACATGCGGTAACAGAAAGGAGAACCATAGAGTGCTATTCAAATATAAAATGAGGGGCCCCTTTTCCTTTTTTTTTAAAAGATTTTATTTATTTATTAGAGAGAGAGAGTGTGCTAGAGTGAGCATGAGCAGGGGTAGGGGCAGAGGGAGCATCAGACTCCCTGCTGAGTGCAGAGCCTGACTCAGGCTTGATCCAATGACCCTGAGATCACAACCTGAGCCAAAATCAAGAGTCGGACACTCAACTGACTGAGCCATCCAAGCACCCCAAGGGGCCCCTTTTCAATCTGGGAAATCAGAGGCGGCTTCCTGGAAGAAGACTCCTTTGAGTAAAGGTAAATAGGCAAAAAGGTGGGAGGGAAGAACATCCCAGCAAGAGGAAACAACATGTGAAAAAGGCCTTGCGGTGGGGAAGAGGTTAGCACCTTCTCAAACTAGAAAGAAGCCAGAGTGGCTACAGTGAGTAGCCATGCACACACAGATGGGGGCCAGAGTGTTCTGGAAGGAAGGTAGAGAAGTAGGTTGGGGTAAGATCATGCAGAGCCCTGTAACCATGTTAGGATTTAAGTCTTCATCCTGAAAGCAGTGATATTCTCCCAGAGTCTCATTGTCCTATATTGTTCCCTAGCTCTATTTTAGTAAATCTGAAACTGTCTCAAAGTCTGATTCATTCTCTGTGGGTGAGAATAATTTTTCTGGAAGCCCTTGATAAGCAGCTATACTGTATAATGTACAATTATTTCCCCTACTATTTAAAACAGATCTCGTTGCTTGCTCTGGCTCAGCATATGATGAAACTTAGCCATAAATAAGAGAGATTTAAAACTGAATTTAGATATGGTACTAGGATGTCTCAGTCTGTTTGGGCTGCTATCACAAAATTCCCCAGATGGGGTGGCTTGTAAACAACAGAAATTTATTGCTCACAGTTCTGGAGGCTGGAAGTTGGAGATCAGGGCACAGGCATGGCTGGGTGAGGGCCCTCTTCTCGGGGACAGACTTCTATTCTCACATGGTGGAAGGAGCTGGGAGCTCTGTGGGGTCCCTTTTATGAGTGCTCTACCCTCAGGACCTAGTCACCTCTCAAAGGACCCACCTTTGGTAATGGTATTTCAACATATGAATTTGGAAGGGGACACCAACACTCAGACCATAGCAATGGTTCTCCAGACTTGTAAATTAGTATGTATAGAAAGATAGTTGAAACAAAGTTTGTTTGCCTATGTGTAAACATGTGACATAGAGAGATGTATGCAATGTACTGAGATCATATATATTAAACATACCATATTTAATTCAAAGATGCACATTTTTTTCATTGAAATTATGACGTGTCTTACAACTACATACACATCTTATGTGTCACGTATGCATTGTCAGCATTTTTTCTTTCTTGGTGATATGTAAAATAATAGTCTCACAGTTGGTAGTGTCTCAGATACAATAAAGTAGAATGTCCAAGAGTCAAGTTCATAGAAGCAGAGCCAAAGAGAGGTATTGGGGTTTACATAATTTACTGAGAAGTGCTCTTTCCAAAAAGCCTGTAAGGGAGGGAGTGCAGCAGGAGAGGGAAGGAACAGAGCTATAAGCAGGGTCTCAAGTCAAGACTAGCCTCTAGCTGATCCATAGGAAGTGGGTTCTGAAGCATAAGCCCATCACGGTTTTACTCTCTTGAGGAAAGAGGCCTTCTGTGTCACCCAATTAGCTAGTCATTGACTACGGGCTGCTTTTAGAGGGGTCATACCTCTTGGGCAAGGGGTTTTCATCAGCCAAGTGTAATCCTCAGAAGAAGCGAGGCAGCTGGAAGCCATCATCAGCCAACAGTCACAACAACTGAGAGGTGGGGACCTTCACTTGGTGTAGGGGATCTGAGGGACATTACAGCATCCACTAGAGGAATCCTGCTCAGCTTCAAGGTTCACAGTGCCCACAGAGTAGAAACCAGCTGCTCTCAAGAAGAATCATCATTACCCTGTCATAGTGTGGTTTGCAATGTCCTCAGTGATATCCTTAGAGTTAGACTCATCACCAAGTATCCTAGGGCTGTTTCTTCCAGGTCTCCTGAGGACAGGGCATTGAGATGCTGTCAGAAGTCACAACCGCTACAGGCACAGAGCCACTGACCCATATGTGGCCAATCTGGCTCCCAAAGGAACTCCCAGACTCTTAGCATCCCAGGAGTGGCAAGAGGTGGGTGGGTGGAGCTTAGCCCAGAGATGAAAGCAGAAAGCAAGTGGGAATGTGTGTTCTGTCCCCTGTCCCACCTTTCTAGAATCCTGTCCCCCCTCCTAGCATCCTTTTCTCTACCCACATCACCACCACCCTCCCTCTGCCTGATCTCTAACTTTGAACTGTTCTCAGGATGTTTCTTACTTTCCTTTTTGCCCCGCAAGGAACTTACCTTAAAAAAAAAAAAAAAAGTGTTACTTAGGAATTTTATGTGTTACCACCTGGGTATATTTGCATTTTATTTTTTTTTTTTTATTTATTTTTTTTTTTTAAAGATTTTATTTATCCACTTGAGACAGAGAGAATGAGATACAGAGAGCATGAGAGGGAGGAGGGTCAGAGGGAGAAGCAGACTCCCTGCCGAGCAGGGAGCCCGATGCGGGACTCGATCCCGGGACTCCAGGATCATGACCTGAGCCGAAGGCAGCCGCTTAACCAACTGAGCCACCCAGGCGCCCATATTTGCATTTTAAAGACCACTGGCAGAGGATACTGTTAACCATAAGGAAATGAATAACTCCTGGTGTAATTCAAGACATCTGGAGTCCTTTAAATTATTCAACATGGACAAGCTCCCCATACGAACTACCAACCTGGGATGAATGAGTAAAGAGACAGAGAAAAGTTGGGAAGATCTAACTCTGTTCTCTCATTTTGGCACATGGACCAATCCATGCCGCTAGCCTTAGCTAATTCTCTCTGTCTTCCTGTATCTTGGCTTTTTTTTTGCACAAAAGAGTGGCCAGAGGGATGGCATTTCCAGGCCCAATCAATGGCATACACAAGGATGGGATAATTCCAATATATTAATTTTCCCCATTGCAGTGATGCCAACAGTAGCAGCAATGACACAACAATCACTGTATGTTTTCTAGGTGTCAGGCCCCTTTTGATCCCCAAGCCTTGTGAAAGAGTGGTCAGTGGACTTTCTGGTTAATTAGAGCTAAACCTCCACCTTTGGATCCTTTTTACCTTAATCGGTTTGAGTACACATTTGAGCTGACCTAGAAATGAATGTGAAAATGATGAGAAAAAAATACTTTGACCAATGTAGTCTTTCCTAGACTGAGACTTAGCATGGGGGACATTCTGGCTCAATTAAAAGAGATGTAATAAGGCAGAGAGGGATGGGGTCCTAAGGATACGGAGCTGTAAGGAAGCTTAGAGTTCCAACTTTCTCATTGTACAGATGCAAAAAATTATATACCAGGTAAACTGTCTAAAGCCACAGAGCTCCAAGAAGACTTGGTGGTAGGGGGTGGGGTCGGGGAGGTGACATGGTTATAAAAGCAGGTGCCAACAAGGACTCTGCTAGATTTAAGTGAAGATATTTTAATACAGAAATAGAAGTTTAATAATGACTGCAGTTAAATTAAGCTAGGAACAAATAAGGACAAAGACTAGTGAATGACTTCTATCTGATGAGTATTCATTTGCCGAGAGTACATTAGCAATCATTCTGAACTCTTTTCCTGAGCAGGTGGTGAGAAGGGCGAGCATCACCTCATGGAGATATGTTACTCAAGGTGAATGCCTGTGATTAGGGCACACAGCCAATAGAACATCTTGGTGAAAAATGTGGGAAGAACAGTTTTTATGTAAAAACTGTTCTTTACTATTTTAAGAAGGAAGTGGCTAGTGTTTCTTATCTACCCAGATTTAGTCTATCAGTGATTTATGAAAGATAGTGTACAATCCACCAGTCACCTCCAAAGGATAATTTTTGGTCTTATCCAACCAACTGTGGTTAAATGTCATCAGCTTTATGAAAAGCACTGAAACACTGAATGTTTCTTTTCTTTTTTTTTTTTTTTTAAGATTTTACTTATTTATTTGACATACAGAGAGAACAAGTAGGCAGAGAGGCAGGCTGAGGGAGAGGGAGAAGCAGGCTCCCCGCTGAGCAGGGAGCCCGATGTGGGGCTTGATCCAGGACCCTGGGATCATGACCTGAGCCGAAGGCAGCTGCTTAACCGGCTGAGCCACCCAGGCGCCCCAACACTGAACATTTCTAACACTTCAGTCTTTGGAAGTCTAGAAGACGAGTACTCTTTATTGCGCATTTTACTAGAGCCCCTTGGAGAATGAAAAAGAAGTCAAAAATTAAAAATAAATAAAGCATATGTTGACATGCTCAAAGAGATTATAATCTGGCTGCAACAGCAGCAGAAAAAGCAAAATCATCCTTACCACCATCATTAACACCCTTGAATACTTGCTATGGATAGATACCATACAAAACACAGCATGTACATCATTCCACTTAATACTCGCATTGACCTTTAGGAGGTTCTATTATAACCCGATTTACTGATGAGAAAACTGAGCCCCAGAGAGGCTTCCAGCTTGGCAGTGCCTGAGTCATAAGTGCAAACCCAAGTCTGTCTGACTTTAGAGCCTGTGATCCTTCCATCACTGCACACTGCCCTCACAAGAAAGCTTTACAGCAAAGCATGGTGATTCTCAACCTGATTAATAGAGACAGAATTGGCCCCAACACAGAGTAGATTTGTTCTTGGCTGCTGCTACTATTTATTCTGCCTCGTTTTGGATTCAGTACACCAACGTCTCACCCTCATAATGTGATTTGTGTGGGAGCAGATTATAGACTTGTAAAGTATATAGAAGCCATGCAGTGTGTGACTTGTTATTATACGTGTTAAAGACAGGATAGAGAATAATGCAGACATGTTTTGCTCCTTCTGACAGGTCGAGTTTATGGATTATGAATTAAATGTGAGCACATTGTCTTTCCTCCTTCCAAACCTGCATTTCCAAGTAGGAATAGAAATGTATTCTTGATCTTAGCTGAAATCTTTGAGTTTCCTGTGTGTGTCTGGGTGGCAGTCATCCATCCAACAGTTACCAAGCCTTTACTAAGTGCTTGGTGATGTCCTCAGTACTGCACCCACAAGGATGGAAAACCACAGCCTTTGTCCTTAGGGAGCTGAGTCTCATTGGAGACAGACATAAGGTTGCCAGATTTAGCAAATAAAAAATACAGGATACCCTGTTAAATATTTCATGGAACATAATTACTCTAAAAAATTGTCCTGTTTATCTGGATAATATAATTTAACCAGGTGCCATGTAGTTTAGCTGGAAACCATAGGCAGACATAAAAGTCCACCACACCCAACAAAAAGATGGCGGTTCTAATGGTTGTGCACATAGAGCTCTGTAGGCACACAAGAGAAGGATAGCCAAGGGAACCTTCACATGACTGTGTGGGCCAACTTAAAGGAATGGTGCCTTTGCAGGGTGATCTTGAATAAGATTTGATAGGCAAAGATGAGGGGAAGGAAATTCCAGATGCAGGAAGAACACAGAATTTGACATAATGCCTGGAGTGTGTGATCAATGGGAGAAGGGCAGAGACGAATGTGAGGGGCAGGTCATGAAGGGCTTTGGTAGAAAGGTGAAGGATTCAGACCTCATTCTACCATCAGTAGGAAACCACCCAACCAAATACTTTTTCTTATTTTTTCATACAATCAGACTTTGACTAAGAAGTGTTTTATTACAAAATGTGGGCCATGGACCAATGTTACTGCGGGAGGTAATTTTAGGTAATAATTTCTGATGATTTGGCATAGTATTGGGGAATGCAGCATTAAATAACCTTGACTTGCATGGGGTGTTAATCTGCCTTTTTTTTTTTTTTTCAGTTTAAAGCTCTTAATTTTATTTTTATGTATACACTTAAAAAATTTATAGACTTGGGCGCCTGGGTGTCTCAGTTGGTTAAGCGACTGCCTTCGGCTCAGGTCATGATCCTGGAGTCCCAGGATCGAGTCCCACATCGGGCTCCCTGCTCAGCAGGGAGTCTGCTTCTCCCTCTGACCCTCCTCCCTCTCATGCTCTCTGTCTCTCATTCTCTCTCTCTCAAATAAATAAATAAAATCTTTAAAAAAAAATTTATAGACTTTGTTTTTTAGAACAGTTTGGGGTTTACGAGACACTGAGCAGAAAGTACAGAGTTCCCATATATCCCCTCTTGGTTCCTTTTTTATTGTCTTTCAATCACTTCTTATTACTCAAGATGGAAGTCTTCATTTGGTGTTATTCTTTTTTTTTTTTTTTTTTTTTTTTTTTTTTTTTTTTTAATTTTTTTATTCTTATGTTAATCCCCTTACATTACATCATTAGTTTTAGATGAAGTGTTCCATGATTCATTGTTTGTGCACAACACCCAGTGCTCCATGCAGAATGTGCCCTCCTAAATACCCACCACCAGGCTAACCCATCCTCCCACCCCCCTCCCCTCTAGAACCCTGTTTGTTTTTCAGAGTCCATCTTCTCTCATGGTTCGTCTACCCCTCCGATTTCCCCCGCTTCATTCTTCCCCTCCTGCTACATTCTTCTTCTTCTTCTTCTTTTTTTTTTTCTTAACATATATTGCATTATTTGTTTCAGAGGTACAGATCTGAGATTCAACAGTCCTGCACAATTCACAGCGCTCACCAGAGCACATACACTCCCCAGTGTCTATCACCCAGTCACCCCATCCCTCCCACCCCACCCCCCACTCCAACAACACTCAGTTTGTTTCCTGCGATTAAGAATTCCTCATATCAGTGAGATCATATGATACATGTCTTTCTCTGTTTGACTTATTTCACTCAACATAATACCCTCCAGTTCCATCCACGTTGTTGCAAATGGCAATATCTCATTCCTTTTGATGGCTGCATAATATTCCATTGTATATATATACCACATCTTCTTTATCCATTCATCTGTCGATGGACATCTTGGCTCTTTCCACAGTTTGGCTATAGTGGACATTGCTGCTATAAACATCGGGGTGCACGTACCCCTTCGGATCCCTACTTTTGTATCTTTGGGGTAAATACCCAGTAGTGCAATTGCTGGATCATATGGTAGCTCTATTTTCAACTTTTTGAGGAACCTCCATACAGTTTTCCAGAGTGGCTGCACCAGTTTGCATTCCCACCAACAGTGTAGGAGGGTTCCCCTTTCTCCGCATCCCCGCCAACATCTGTCGTTTCCTGACTTGTTAATTTTAGCCATTCTGACTGGTGTGAGGTGATACCTCATTGAGGTTTTGATTTGGATTTCCCTGATGCCGAGCGATATTGAGCACTTTTTCATGTGTCTGTTGGCCATTTGGATGTCTTCATTGGAAAAATGTCTGTTCATGTCTTCTGCCCATTTCTTAATTGGATTCTTTGTTCTTTGGGTGTTGAGTTTGATGAGTTCTTTATAGATTTTGGATACTAGCCCTTTATCTGATATGTCATTTGCAAATATCTTCTCCCATTCTGTCGGTTGTCTTTTGGTTTTCTTAACTGTTTCCTTTGCTTTGCAAAAGCTTTTTATCTTGATGAAGTCCCAATAGTTCATTTTTGCCCTTGCTTCCCTTGCCTTTGGCGATGTTTCTAGGAAGAAGTTGCTTCGGCTGAGGTCAAAGAGGTTGTTGCCTGTGTTCTCCTTTAGGATTTTGATGGACTCCTGTCTCACATTGAGGTCTTTCAGCCATTTGGAGTCTATTTTTGTGTGTGGTGTAAGGAAGTGGTCCAGTTTCATTCTTCTGCATGTGTCTATCCAATTTTCCCAACACCATTTGTTGAAGAGACTGTCTTTGTTCCATTGGACATTCTTTCCTGCTTTGTCGATTTTTTTTTTTTTTTTTTTTAAAGTAACCACTACCCCCAACATGGGGCTCAAACTCAGGACACAGAGAGTCAGTTAACTGAGCTGTCTCAGTTAACAACAACAACAAAAACAAAAACATTATAGCTAGTAAAAGGACTTTCTAGCTTTTGTGTGTACGCGTGGATTTTTTTTTAATTTTATAAAAGAATTTTAGAAAGGCACTGGGGGAGAGAAAAATGACACCATTCCAATACAAACTGATGCATCAGAGAAGAATTTTATACCACAAATGATGGCCCAATTAGCAGTGGCTTCTATGTATTTGGAGGACACTAGGGAAAAATGGCACTTGTTTCTTTCTTTCTTTTCTTTTTTTTTTTTTTAAGGATTTTATTTATTTATTTGACAGAGAGAGAGAAGAGAGATCACAAGTAGGCAGGCAGGCAGGCAGAGGGAGAGGGAGAAGCAGGTTCCCCGCTGAGCAAGGAGCCCAATGTGGGACTTGATCCCAGGACCCCGGGATCATGACCTGAGCCAAAGGCAGACGCCTAACTGACTGAGCCACCCAGGTGCTCCGGCACTTGTTTGTTTCTTGATCACTGTGAAAAATCCCATCTTTGGCAATCTCTGGAAAGCCCTCTTAATGGCATGGTATTACTTAGCTATGCAGGGGCCTCTGTTGTGGAGGTCATAAAAACATTGCCTAAGAGATGTGCATGAAAAGTGGAAAGGCCAAGTTAGAGAATGGAAGTGATACATTCTCTGATACCACAAGAGCTTTAAGCAATTTTGCAGTGAGACTGCAAAAAAGGTGGACTTCAAGCTGTAAAGCGTTAGGAGAAAGACCAATGAATGGAGCATTAACAATATTCGCTGCAAATAAAAATGCAAACACACTAGCCACGGCCTTTTAAAATGTTGCAAGTGTATTTTATCTTGGAGATCAGCTTACATTAGTTCTCGAATCTTCGCTTCCAATTTTTGAGCATCGGCTCCACAAAATTCAAAAATCTGTTCACAAATATACAAGGGGAAATATGTATTGGTTTAAATATTTACAAAGACGTTAAAGCTTTGAGGAGTTTTGTTCCTGTTAAATTACCCTCTACTCATTTCCATTGTCTGAAAGATACTTAAAATATAAATACATATCTAACACATTAAATTCATGATGTTTTCAATTATTTGGCACCTTTTCAAAATTGTTTATGCTAACATTTTGCCAGATTTATATAATTCTCCTTAATAGTCTTCTAAACTGAGATCTAAAACATATAATGTGTTAGAAATGAGAAAACTCAATCATTGAAACCTTTCAGAGCCTTTATACATTGGTCTTAAGGACTTGTTAATTCATACATATGATTTCCTGAAATCAAATGAGACGTGATTTCCCATGCCCTGACTTTTGCACAGGTGACAGTATTATAACCAACTGATTCTAAGAAGCACATATTCTTTTCATATTGTCACATCTCTGACTCAGGATGTATCTCATAGTGGGTGGTATATTTTATTTGCAACACTTTTCAGTCGTATGTAACATAATGGTGCCTCTGTCAATGGGCATCTTATATTTGATGAAATATGGAAGTTTAAGACTCTTACCATGCATTATCACTTTAGTACCAATTGTATGATGTGCTTGTAGAGAAGGTAGAATTTGGGCAAACTGAGGACGGGATTAGCTGAAGATTTGAGTTTCCAGTGAGGGAGGTTTCAGCAGCCAGAAATGGTGTTAGGACTTTGGGACAGGGGTTGGAAAGTTCTAGAACAACTTCAATGCTCAGTGTATAGCAGAGAAGAAACTATCCCTGCTTCTAATGATTCTGCTTCCCCAGGCAGCAGCATTCTATCTGGGTGCTGCCTGTGGGCATCATGGTTCATTCTATTTCTTGAAAGTAGAGCCCAGACTTCTGACTCCATCTTGATCCCATTTCACTTACCGGCTCGCCCATGAATCCACTTCCATTACAGCAAATTGCTCTTTTTAGTCTTGAGAATAAGGTTACCTAAGTGTGGGTGCAGAATTTCATGGTTTATCTGGGTTGCCTGGTTTGTACCCATTTCCTCTATAAATAGTTCTCATAGCATTGGCTGCCGGGGAGGAAGGTGTCAGAAAGGATTTACAATGTGTTTCATTTCTATGAGTCGGGTGGTAGCTGGATGGTGTCTATAGGCATGAAAGGAGTTTCATAATCCCCTGAGCCCATGGCAGGTACAAAGACAAGAACCCCTGGCATGAACATAGGCAGGGCTTGGCCACCTGAATGACCAGATTTGGCTAACAGTTTTCCGAAGTGATTTTATCAATTTACATTCCACCAGCAGAGGATGAATATTCTGGGTGCTCTATATGCTCCATATGCTTGACAAGACTTTGTATTGCCCATTCTTTATCGTGTTAGCCATTCTGGTGGCTTTAGGGGACATTAAATTTGTCACCGAATTTCATGGATTTTACCTCATCAACTTTCCCTTGAACTTAAGCAACAGCATATGACTTGTCTGTCTTCAGTCTTACGTCCCTTAGTTCCCTTTCTCCTTGAAGATCAAAAACACAAATCTAGTCTTTGTACAATTCTTCAGTGTTTCTCCACCACCATAAAATCCAAGGTCCTTACGGGGATTCCTTGATTTTGTCCTGTCTACCTCACTGTCCTCCACCTGAAACTCTGACCTCTAGCGACGCATTATAATTGGATTCACTTATTTATTTAATTGAATAAATACTTAATAAGTGTCTACTATGAGCCAGCCATTGTAAACATGCCAGACAAAAATCCCCTCTGGAGTTCATATTCTAGTGATAATTTTATACTATCGTATTGTTATCAAAAAATTCCTGATACATACCCACGCTGTTTTGGAACTCCCACTTCTTCCCTTCTTTCTCACCTGTTAGTCTTAACCATCCTTCAAGATTTAACTCATGAAGTCTTTGTAATCTCACAGAACCTGGGCATTCCACTACTCAAGAGTTGATTTTGTTACATCATCTTTTGCAGCTGACCAAAGACGAGGACTCTGTCTCATTTTTTTCCCTCCATACTTTTAGTATCTAGCGAGGAACCGTATACAGAGCAGATGCTCTGTTAATGATTTTAGGCCTGAAGTGAGCTGAGCTAAGCTGATTTCTGGCCACTGAAGAACAGATCCAAGACTCTGGGTAGTGTTAGGCTTCAGAGACCAGGTGTTATCTATTTTATTTTTTGTCCAGTTTGCCAAAAGCAAATGGAATATGTCTCCCTGTCTAGCATGAGGCTTTGTACACAGGAGCTTCATATATGTAGTTAATGAATGAGGAGCAGCTTAGTGATAAGAGCTTATTACATAGGTAGCTTTCTTTTGAAGAGAGATATATGCAAGGAAACCAGCATATAATTTCTGCTCAAAATATTTTCTCATTTTAATCTGAATGTTTCGCTATGTCTCTCAAAGGCATGCTCCACTATGAGGGATTAGGAAGCAATGTTTACTTCTCTCTCAGCGCCTTCAGTTTAAGCAGTGCTGCCACCCCCATAATGACTGCTAATGAAAATGGTGAGTTCCAGTTTGCAGAGCCCAACGGGATATGGGGGGGGCTACCCATGCATTATAGAACCACCTATGTCCAACAGTCACTTAAAAAATCTTTCATTATGAACTTTTTTAAAAAAAGATTTTATTTTTAAGTAATCTCCATGCCCAATGTGGGGCTCTAACTCACAACCCCAAGATCAAGAGTCACACACTCCACTGACTGAGCCAGCCAGGCACCCCTCATTATGAACATTTTCAAACACATACACAGAAAGAGAATAATAAGGTGACTCCCTACCCCCTCATTTACCTATCACCCAGGTCCAACCAGCAGCATTTTTTTTTTTTTATGCCAAAGACATTCAATCACCTGCAAAAAGTATATTACTGTTACTGAGAAAATGCAAAAGGTCCAGAGACGGGGGTCCCTTCCTAACAAATGGACTTCTGAGAGTATCAATTAAGGAGTCTAATGATGCATTCATAGAATAATTATAATAAAATACTTTGGACAGTTGGTAGGCAATGTGGTTAAGTGAATACTGAAGTTAGGTTTGGACCAGCTGAATGAAAGCTTGCCAATTTTCCAGACTGCTTTACTGAGTTAAAAACAACAACAAAATCCTCAAAGCAATAATAACAACACAAACGAAAGAGCCCAACCAACCAACACAAGACAGTTTTTTGGGAGAAGGCTGTAGCAATGTTTGTACATACAATATAATTTTATAAGCTGTAATAGTATGATGTTCCTTTTCTTCTTTACAAAGGGTTTGCTAAGGCATTAAATCTTATTAATGAGATGGGAGGAATATGTCTAACAAGAGATTGACAAGTACCCCCACCTGCTGAGAGCTGGACAGTGTTGATTACTTTTTGATCCCATCTTGGATTCTTTCTCTGATTCAACCAGACCCATGCCTTGCCCAGGACCATCTGCATCACATTGCAGGTGTTTGCACACTTCTCCCTGGACTTTCACAACACGTTGCAGGGCAGGCCTTACAAATGCAAGCAGCTCAACTGTGGTTTTCGGACTTTAGCAAAATCAAACCGAGAAGGCAGGGCCTCTTAGAAACAGTCGTTTCAAACAGCTTGAATTTATATGCATTTGCATTCAGGAAAAAAGCATATGAAAGCAATCTATTATCTATTTCTTTCTAAGCTACACTGGTCTTCTTCTCAATTTGTTCATAATGAGATTTCAGTAAAACATTAATTTGCTTTCATTTTCTTATAGCTGGTTTAGAAACTCTGGCTACCTACCTGTTTTTAAGCCTAGTGGCATAAATATTGACTAAGGTGCTTTTCTATGTTAGGGGTTGACAAACTTTTTTTGCAAGGGCCCAATACCTGTTTTAGGCTTTGCAGGCCATATGCTGTGTGTTGAAACTACTCAGATCTGCTATAGTAGTGTGATAGTAGCCAAAGACAATACTTAAACAGATGGACATGACTGTGTTCCAGTAAAACTTTATTTACAAAAAACTGGTGGAGGGTCAGATTTGACCCTGGGGCCACAGTTTGCCAAGCTTTAGTCTACTGCCATCCTTAGTCTACTGCCATCAGCTGAAGGTGTTGAGCATACACGTGAAGCCGCCTAAGAGCTCATCACTCAGTACAATGTGGTTTTTTGTTGAAGGGGAAAAGGAGCATGAGTCTAATGTGGGAATTTATCCTAAGCCACACTGAGAATCAGGAAAAGTGATTTTGGACTCTGGCAGGAAGAGATGTCATTCTGCCCATTACTAGAAGTATGGGATGAAAATTTGTTCATGGGGATAATAATGGTTGCAGAGCCATTCCCTTCAATGGCCTATACTCCTGTTCTCATGTTCCCATTGGAAAATCTGCTCAACTGTCCAATACTGGGAAATCCCTTCACTGACTTCTCCCCAGGTTGAGGTGAGCATATCAGTGGAGCCTAGACAAAGGAATGAGTTTATGATTATCCTCTGCCTTTTTGAAGGTGCTCTGCCCAAGGGACAGGTCTGCTCTCCTCCCACTGTCTTTCTTTTTCTGGAAAGCACATCTGAAACAGGCCTCAGGTAGGACGGGAAGGCCATCATCACCCTGTCTCCTCACTTTTGAAGTATGAAAGTTGTGAAAAGCAGCAATATCTCCTTCACCTAGGTGGGTAAGTTTCTCCTCTGCAGCCCAAGATTCTCCCTTAGGTGGGTCATTTCCAAAGTCTAGGCTTCAAGGGAATCATAGGAAGTCTGTTGACATGCGTCCAAGCCATGTTCTGTAATTAGCACAATTTAATGCTACTGCTACTTACAATTGTCCACATGATTCTGTGTGAGAAGAGTTAACACAGCAGGTCTGGTTCCTTATCTCTTGCTTGTCTCCAAGGAAACCATGATTGATCCGTCATCGACCCCCCAGAGAATGGGTCCTCTCCCCCACCAAAGTGTTCTTTGTATTAATGATTGATGATTTTGTTATATATACCTGGAGTGATGGACCAAGCCACATTGGCTTGCTTGGCATAAACATCAATATTAATGATGGGCACCTGGTTTTATTGTTGGGGTCCTAGTCTCCATTGTCATAGCTAGTTTTGTAGCAATGGTTGCCTAGCAAGATATGTCTATGTGACCAGGCCCCCATAAAGGCCTCAGGCCCTGAGCTTCAAAAGAGCATCCCTAGGCAGAAACATTCCACAGATGTCCTTGAAGTTCACTACTAGAGAGAGAAACAGAGCACTCCTATGTGTCTCCAGCCTAGGAAGAACATCAGAAGCTTGTGCTGACCTTTCTGGACTCTACCAATGCTTATCTTTTTCCTGATGTTTTTGCTCTGTATTTTCTGTTGTAATAAATCTTAGCTATAAGTATAACCTGCTATTGAATCTTTAAGTCCTTCTAGCCAATCACTGAATGAAGTACTCCTACAGTTCAATGATTTAAAATTTAGAGGGCAGGGCTAGGAGGAGGATGTAAAATTTAAGGGGTTCCCAGAACTCAGTAATCAAGATAAATAATATTTTAATAAATATTTTAAAAGTTAAACATTAATGCAAAAATCCATCATAAACAGATATCAAAAATTCAAATAAAGACAGGATTCCACCCTATACTTGCAATCTCCTGCCTGCCTCACTTGCCTCACCCTAATCCCTGCCCTGTATCTTTAGCAATGGTGCTAAATGGTGCTAAATGTTTGCTACCCATCTCTCTCACTTTCCCTCCATCTCACTTTCACTTAGTTCTTGCCCCTTCCAGTCAATTAATCTCTGCCAATGTATCAGCTACTTATGGGGCTGACATGTAACTCTGTTTTGGACCTGAACACTATGGGAGAGTGCTTTTATTTTCCCTCAGGTGGAACCCCTCTGTGTCTAACACCATCCTTAACAGTTTGAATATCCCTGGTCGGTAACTCTTGAATGCTAAGATGACTTAGCTTAAATGGGTATTGTAGTTATTCAAAGAGTTTTTGAGGTCTTTCCTAACTACTGTTTCCAAATTCCTATTTATTCATAGATTTTCAGGGAGATAGGAGCACAGACAGATTCTGGGGCTCTAGCAATAACCTTATTTTATAATATGTACCAAGTCCAGTGCTAAAGCACTTTATATACATTATCACAAATTTTCATGACAACAGTTCAAAGACACATGCTATAGCCCCTATTTCATAGAGAAGGAACTGAACTCAAGGTGGTGAAGGCACATTCCCAAGGTCACCCACTAATAAAAGGCAGACCTGGGGTTCAACCCGCAGCTGTCTGACTCCAGAGACAGCAAAAACTAGCCACAGACACTCTTTTGGGCAGTGGGTCAAGCACTGTTTCTTGTGAACTTGAACGCTGAGCATTTGGGAGGGTGATTCTCCAAGGACCACCATCCTCCTCACTTCCTATTGTCTCATTTATTTTCTCTATCTCTTGAAGACATCAATCCTGTCCTCTGGAGCACACAATGGTGCTGCCCCTTGGGGATTCTTTTCATCTCTGTACCTACTTGAAGAAGGGAGCTTGTTGGAAATGACTTCTATGACCCTGCTGTTCACAAGCAAAGGGGCAGGCACTTCCTCCCACTCGATGTGAGCATAGGAACTCTCAGTTCTTCTGAATTAATCATTTGTAAATAACTCACTTACCAGCATCTATGCACCTATATCCCATTGCTCTTATGAATAGATTAAAGTGCTTTGAGAAGCCATTTATTCATATCAAAGAATGAAAGATGGAACCAATTTCTGATGTTGGCCCATGTTTAAGCAGTTGGCCAAGAGTTGCTAAATCTTTGTTACTCTTCCTTTCTGCTATTCCATTGACATATGTCAACTTTGGTCTGGAATCAATGTTATTAACCCAGGGGATCTACAGATGGGCCTCAGAGACTCAATGAATAACTAGTACTATATGCACATTGTAATTTATGTATTTTTCTACATATAATAGAATACAGTATAATATTCTGGTTAAAAAAATCAGCCAAGGTTTGAATGGCCCATCTGAAAGACACCGCAGAATTTTTTTTTTTTTAACCATAGTCAATCTTACTGGAACAGGATGTGATGTCCCAGGTGAAAACACGAAGGAATACAGCAGGAAGAACAATCCCACATTATTACCTAGAATTTGCTTTCATTGTCCTATGCCCCAACACTGTGAAATAACAACTGGTGTTTATGGTGCATCCCTGCTAGGTGGCCATCCAAATCTGCATGAAAACTTCCAGCATCAAGTAATGCCCATTATCCACCATGACCCTGAGTCACTGTTACACAGCTTTATCTGTTTCAGTTTTTTAAAGTTTTATTTGTTTATATTTTGTGTATTTTGAAAATATTTGAAATGAGCTAGAATCAAGGGCAAGATAAAGTAACAAAACCATTCAGGTATGATTCAGTATGGAGATGGCAATTAGGGAATGCCAGGTAACTGCAGATAAGGGAGGCTATTGTGTTTGAGTAAAGGAAGTAATCTTGAGATTATTGGCAGCAATGGAAAAAAGAGAAACCCAAGGGATTCCCTAAGCCTTCTGATCTAATGCAAGGGAGTAGATCATATTTTTGAGGGTAGCAAATATTCTCCTAACTCTGTTCTATGAGGAATTATCACAGGGCTTTTTATACAATGTATATTTTAAAAGGCATATGGATCGTGGTTCTTTGCCAGATGTTTTACCAGAAATGTGAGCATATTTCTTATAACATCCCTTAATAGAAACTGGATTCTGGGTTTGTTTTTGTTTTTGTTTTTGTTTAATACTAGATAAATACTACTTAACTGCTTTCCTAAGTCAATTTTCAGCTGTGCTGTCCCAGATGAAAGAGAGATGGAAGTGGTCTCAAAGAAGTGAATTTAATTTTTTTCCACCCCAATGAGAACAATGAATGTCATTGGCAGATTTCCTAATCAATTCTATTGAGAGAGGAGGGAAATTCACATAGACTGGTCCTTTTGCACAGTTATCCCCAATTTTCTCTGGTTCCAGTTATTTTCCTGTGCAGATCATTGCAAGATAGAACCTGGGGGGCATTTCAGAGGTCTCAGGTTTTGACTGCAGCTCTGGATGCAGTGGAAGAAGTGGGGGGCCCTCCAGAAGCCCTATACGGATCTCAGATACCAAATGCTGGGGATTGAGTGAAAAAGGTAAAGAGATTTGTAGTACCGTCTCTTTAGGATCTCCTGCCCCCATAATTTTGCTGTTGTCTTTTGCACAGGAGATAGATATTCTCTGTCAAGTGGAAGCCAGCATTGCAAATCTTTGCAAGTTTTCAAATGATGTCTAAATTGATCCGAGTATGAATCTTTCTGGAGATATGATTACACAAAGTTTAGAAGTAGACTTATTTGTAATATTATGACAGAAATGATCTCAAGTAGTTGTTGTTTTTTAAATAACTCCATAACCAGGATGCTAAGTTGGTAATATTCAATGAGACACTCAGTTCTCAAGAACATTTATCAGAACATGGGTAGCCATGTTATAATCAGATATTGGCTGGCTGACTGTGGAATTAGAATATAGGGAGGTAGATCAGCTTAATGAATAATGTCATCAATTCAGTTAATTTTATTTTCCATTAGCTAACTGGCATAAAATTCAAATTTCAGATCCTTCATGATGCCTAGAATACAGGCATTTTTTCCCAACCATTCCAAAGGGATCCATATCCTGTAGAAACCTGTTCAGAAATAATTGAATGCAAGAGGTCACCCCACTCACCACTGAGAGTTCCTCCACCTCCATATAGAACTGAGACCAAGCAGGGCCAAGCTTTTCCTCAAAAGCATAGCTATGGATTTGCTCAAGAGCCTAGACATACAGTAGTTGAGCACTAGTGCTCAAGTTTTGTTTAATAAAGTGGAGAACAAACTGTTGGGTTGCAGCAGACCTTAAGCTATATCAGCTGCAGAAGAGATGAAAGCGGAGAGCTGTTCTGAGCTGAAGAGAAACCTGAGTTAGATGTGCATGAGGACAGAATGAGGAGGAGAGGCAGAGCTGGTGGTGGGAGGCGGGCCAAAGACAGCAGCTTTCCTTTACTCTTTCATTTGTTCATTCACTCATGAGTCAAACACAAAAGGAGTATTCTCTACCCAGGGGGGATTCTTCTAGACGCTGACAGGAACTCTTCCAGATGCTTGGAATAGTATGAGAAAAATACATGAAGTTAAGGCCTGAGTCAAACTGAAATGGGCTTGGAAAAGTAGATTGGGACAAAATTGTGGAGAAATTTGAATGCTAGACTCGAATCTGAGGAATTAGTCTTGATTCTGCAGTCAATGGAGGGAAAGAGGGATCCAATTTTAAATAAGGGAATGACATACATGGAGCCGTGCCAGGATCTATTTAGAGAAGAGAACAGAGCTATGGTGTGAACTTGGGGGTGAGGAGGGCTATCGCACTTGTTTATGTTAAAGGTAGTTAGAGCTGGAACTATACGTAGGGATGAAATTACTAGAGGAGAAGAAGTAGAATGGGGAAAAGAGAGAACCTTGGGAAACACTCATATTTTAGGACAGCAGGAGCCAAGCTAGAGGAGAGCTGGGGGAAAGGATCAGGGATAGATGCCAAAAAGGAAGTTTTCAGGATATAGAAGCTAATTAGTTAATGGTGCTTTTGTATAACCAAGGAATACAAGGATTGAGAAATGGCTATTTGAATTAGGTGCTGGAAGACCCTTGTGACTTTTAAAAGAGCAGATGAAGGAAGAAGTGGAAAATGAGAATTGAAGGCAATAAGTATATTCTACTTTTTCAAGAGTTACATCATGAAATGAAGGAGAGTAGTCTGAGAGAGCATTAATTTTGTCATTAGAAATTTTTTTGGTTGCAAGTAACAGCAAAAGCAACCCCAGGTTTGCATAACTAAAGAATCTGTGGGGGTAGTTCAGGCTTCAGGCATGGATAGATTCAGGGTTCAATCAACACTCCTGGTATTTCCTGGTTTGACTTTGCTTTTTTGCTGTATGGTGGCTTCTTTTTCAGGATCCCTGTGGTGGCAAGCTAGTTGTATTACCATCAGCCTCATATCTTCCCAAGTTCAAATCCAGTGAAATCAAAAGAGAAGACTTTTACCTAGCTGCTTAAACCAAGTCTTAGAATTAGCTCTGGTTGGGCTTCAGTTGGCTTGATCGGAGTCAAGGGCCCATTCTTGATGGGGATGGAGTTCACTCGTAGGTCCAGGCTTGGAGATGGAGCCCTAAGGAAGCACATGGACCAAGAACGGGAAAGGGCATTGTTCCCTGGAGGAAAATCAAAGAACTCTTGATAGAGAATGAAGAATGGCAGTCGGTAGCAAAATTGAGTGTCCAAACACCAGGTCTGAAAGAAGATAGCTGATTGATCGAGGCCTGGAGCATAAGGGAGGGAATGCAATCAAGGTACAATGGATGATCTTCTTCTTTTTTTTTTTTTAACATATAATGTATTATTTGTTTCAGAGGTACAGATCTGTGGTTCAACAGTCTTACACAATTCACAGAGCTCACCATAGCACATACCCTCCCCAGTGTCTATCACCCAGCTATGAAGGGGGCGGAAATCGGAGGGGGAGACGAACCATGAGAGACTATGGACTCTGAAAAACAAACTGAGGGTTCTAGAGGGGAGGGGGTGGGGGGATGGGTTAGCCTGGTGATGGGTATTAAAGAGGGCACGTTCTGCATGGGGCACTGGGTGTTATACGCAAACAATGAATCATGGAACACTACATCAAAAACTAATGATGTAATGTATGGTGATTAACATAACATAATAAAAAAAAGGTACAATGGATGAAATCCATTTCGAAAGAAGGAAGCATTCTCAACTCTGAGATGGAAGAGAAGAAGATAAAAAATGACACATGAACAATTTGATATGTGGGGGGTGGGGAGTTGAGGGTGCATATGCTCAAAAGGTTCAATTTTCAAGGAAACACTCAAGAGGGAATAGGTAGTATTAATTCTTTTTGAAGAATTATTTATATCTATTGCACCAATTATGACAGTGAATACCCAACAAATAGAAGCTGAAAATGAAATTCTATAGCTAGCCTATCAACTGCTTTCATTTGTTATGCTGTAGACACAATCTTCACAAAGTTTAAGCCTGAATATTTTTGCTTTACATATGTTCTTCCTTACACTTTTAATTGCACGCTAGATGTATCACAAATCCCTTAGCAGTTCTACTAGAAAAGACATTTAGCTTGCTTTCGTATTTCATTAGAAGTAATGCTACAATTACTGTACACTTAGCCGCTTATTTTTCCTTGAGGTATTTCTGTAGCAAATTTCCCAAGAATGGGTAATTGTGTGAAAGGGAATAAACAATTTGTTCCTCTTAAGCATGCTGCAAAGCCACTTTTCATAAGGTATGTACAATTTTCAGTGCTCCCAGCCATACTGTGGAATTCCTACTTTCATCACACATGAAGTATTTTAGACATCTTATTTCATTAATATCTTCGTGATAACAACTACCATAACATGCTCAGCACTTAATGTGTGTCAGGATGGGTCTACAAACTTGAGTCATGTTAATTCATTTAATTCTCCCAACACCCTGTGAGGGGGAAAACTTATGATCTTTGTTTTTACAGATAAGGAAACTGAGATCAAAGAGGTTTTTAAGTAAAGTGCTAGGAAGCGGTAGAACAGGTATTTGAACCACGGAGACCTGAATCCAGAGCCTGCATGCTCAACCACTAGGTTATATTGCCTTGTGATTGTTTTTGATTACTATTTCCCCAAGTGTTGCTAACAATTTGTAGACATTTGTGTGAGAATTTCATCATGTCCTTTTCTGTAAGATTCTTTTTTGATGGTTCTGTCCCATCAAAAGGGATAAGATAGGAACAATAGTGAGATATTTCTTATGGATTTGGATATCTCAGATGGTCTGAATGTGGAGATTTATTATAATTCTTGCATTTTTTGGTACTCCTTGCCCATATGGGAAGTTCAGAAACTAAGAATTCCATTGCTAAATATTAAAAATAAATGCAGTTGTTTCATCCATCTTGGATACCCCCAGGTCTTTTTTTAGATTCTGATGATTCTATAATTCAACTCTGCCAGTTACCATGGAAACATACCTTCTGGGCCTGCTTGAACATCTGAAATGTGGGTACTGCTTTGATATGATAAGTTTGGGCCAACTCCTGGGAAAGGAAAGAAAAGGCATGAAGTCACAATTTTGGTATCCTCTCTCTATACTGAGCCTGGAACTTGGTGACTTCTCAGGAGGCATGTCTGAAAGCCCAGGGACAGCTAACACTTGGTAGATTCTCTTGCCAAGGAATGTCAAAGCTTCTAGGAATGTTACAATAGAAAATGGTTACTCTCTGAATTCCTGAGTTTTCTCCTCCCAGAGCCCTAGGAGAGGGCTGAGAGATGGAGGCCAAAATAGAACAGATGCCAAAGGACTAAACAAGCTCTATTTAAAAGAACTTGTGAAAGATTGCAGAGGGACCCCAGTGGAACCCAATATGGACACAGCACGTTGCAAAAATAAGGAAGAATAAAGGTATCTTTATAACGCACACTTGAGACATGGGGTGATAATGCTCGTCTTGCATGTTAAGTGAGGTTTACGTGTCTCTTTCTTTTAAGCCCTACTTCCCCCTTCACTGCCCATGTTTGTGAAAGATGAACCAAAAGGCAAGAAAGTATGTCAGAATTCCAATTGTTTTAATCCATTACAATCTGCTTTCAAATGCCAGTTTTTGTTTATCTTGTTCAAGAGTCAAAAGAAAATTAGCCACCCACAGGATCAACAGAACTGGACTTTTCTCTCTAATATACCTATCATTTTATGGGGTGAATCTCTCCTCTGCCACCCATAACACATATGCACACACACATTAAATTATAATTTTCATGACCACAGCAATGACAACTAATAAATAAATTATTGTTAAAGAAAATTGTGCATTTTGTTTCACCTTAAAAGGGAAAGAGCTATAATCAAAAAGGCAGACAATAATATGTGTTGGTGAGGAGGTGGAGAAATCAGAACCCTCACACACTGCTGGTGGAAATATAAAATGGTGCAGCTGCTTTAGAAAACATTATGCCAGTTTCTCAAAAAGTTAAACACAGAGCTACAACATATCTCAACAATTCCACCCCTAGATATGTACTCAAGAGAAATGAAACTATATACATACATGTTTATACTAGCATTACTCATAAAAGTCAAAAGGTGCAAACAACCCAAATGTCCATCAACAGTTGAATGGCTAAATAAAAGGTGGGGTAGCCATACAATGGAATATTATTCATCAATAAAAAGGAATAAAATATTGATACATGCTACAACATGGAAGAACCTTGAAAACTCATGCTAAGTGAAAGAAGCTCATCACAAATGACCACCTATTCGATGATTCCATTTATATGAAATGTTCAGAATAAGCAAATCTATAGACAGAAATAGACTTATGGCTGCCCAGAGTTGGGATAGAAGGAACTGGGGGTGACCACTGGAACTCCAAAAGTAGTCTTTTTTTTTTGGAGTGGTGAAATGGTCTAAAATTGATGATAGGGATGGTTGCACAACTCTGTGAATATAAAAAAGGACAAAGAGATAATGATCCTAGGTGTATTCTGAATGCACAATATATGATTCAGTGTAAAGGGCACTTAAACACTGTCACATTTTGATGAAGCCTGAAGGAAATGGAGAAATGGAACTTCTATTATGTTCTGGGCACCATGTCATATATCTTATGTATTTTATCTCATTTTATATTCTGTTAAATATTATTTGCCCTGTTTTACAGATGAAGAAACTGAAGTTTATAGGTGATAAGAAGTCACAAAACTATTAAAGAAAAGGATGGGTGGATAATAGATTTTTTAATATTCTAAAGCTCAGATTCAATCCAATATGTGCAAAGATCACTTGTTACTGTTTTTTTTTTTTCTGAGTTATAAATGGACAAATGTTAGGAAGAATAATTTTTCAGAAACTTTGTGTATATTAATAGGGCACATTTCGACTGAGGATATGAGGCTGATTATTTTTGTGGGGGTGAGGAAAGAAGGGTCTAGGGAGGGAAACGAAGGAAAGATTTCTTGGAATTACTTATGATGTTTAAAAAAACCCCACAAAAAGCATAAGCTAAAGCAAGAGGAAAGCAAGGTATATTAAAATGTCTGTAATGCATTGAGTTGGGTTTTAGAAACTGATTCATAATTTACTACAAGGGTGAAAGCCACTTTTCACCTTGAGCCCAACACCACCACCTGGTTTTATCTGCACAGAGCAATTCTGCTCAGCAGGATTCTGGGGCAGAGCTCAGAGCAAGTGGAGAAAAATGCTGGGAAGTCTGCCATAGTATGGGAGGGGAGGGGGCAGCAAGAGAGTCACATACTTGATCACATACTTCAAAATTAATACAAAACATACAAGAACATTATGAGGAAGTTTACTACCAATCATCAGAAAAAATCATGAAATTCTACTCGACTTAAAATTGATTATATGGTCACTGAGGTAGTGTTGTAAATGACAGTGCATTTGGATTTTATGTATCCCCATGGAAGGATTTAAGATGCTTACCTGAGAATCATCCACATCCACATTAGCAAACATTACATTTTGGTACTGCAGAGACATTGCCTTCAAAATAAAGGAATAAAAGCTCCTATTAGCTTAGCGTTAATACTAAATCACACACTAGAATTACACACTTGTCTCTTGGCAAAAACAAACAACGGACAAAAAGGTTGTTCAGGAGAGCTAAGCATCACTCTGGCATTTCACTACGGCCTGGAACTTGAAGCACCGAAGTCAAATATGGGATGACACCAAGGTCAAGGAAAGATCAGTGGCAGAACCAGAGGCTAAAGAACCAGACTGAAGGTCAGAGTTTCGAAGCTGGGAAAGGACAGGATGCAAAGAAATCATGACATGTGTGTGGTGGGTCCAGATTTACTCTGCAGGGTGAAGGGACAGGTAGTAGCTTTGTCCCGGAGTGGCCGGAGGTGGGGGGCTGCCTTCAGTGGTCTTCAAAATACAGATTTCTGAACCAAATACCCAAACTCTGCTTTCACCTTCACCTTTTGCCAGGTTTTTTGAGAGGCCTTTATGACCGAGGTGATATAAAAATATGTGCGCTGACCCCTGGCCAATTGCTCTTTGCTTCCATTGACGTCTTCCATGCTCTACTATGTTTTGAAACTATACTTTCCAGGATCCTTTGTCAGCTGTCTTCCATGTAGGTTCTGCTAATGGGAAGCATTTGCAGGAAAACAGAAGGTGGGAGGAGGAAAGAAGCAACTCTCTTCTGATTCTGTTTTGTTCTGAAAGCATCTTTGGCAGCAATGGTGACAAAGATGTTGATAACGGGTCTGAGAGTAGTGGACACAGCAGCAGCAGGTAAATGTCAGCTCTTGGGGTTTTTTTTCAGACAGCTGTGTTCATACCTTAAGGACACTTAATAGCATCTTGATTTGTTTGCTTTAACATCCTATCTCAGGCATTTCCAGTGACCTATTTCAAATGGGACCTCTTTCTGATGGTATGAGGTGTCCAGAGACAGTGGAGACAGGAACAGACGGAGCTTGCACTGGGAGCTGCTCCCACGGAGAAGCAGGGAGAAGCATGGCATGGGGACATTAGGTGGATATGTGCAGAGTTCTGTTGTAGGGATTCTCTCCAGTTGTTTGTCTGTGGGTTGGGACCGAAGTGGGAGTTCTTTCTTCAGCGACCCATCAAGGTTGTGAAAATGGGGAAAAACTCTTAGATAATAGACCCAAAAGCCTCTGGGATTTCAGAGTATTTTTCAGACAGAAAAGAAGCTGATTTTGGTCAGCAGCATCTCTATGTCTGGCAGGAAAATGGTATCACCCACGAACTCTAGGGCAATTGACTTGCACTTTTAGAGTTTGAAGATATATGGATGTTCCCTAGTAGGAGTCATGGGAATGAGTTTCACCCATGTGGACATCTAATTGTATTTATGACATTTTCAGAACCTCACAAGTCTGTCAGGAAATGGATAGGGTTATGGCAGTTGCCATTTTTGCATCAAGTAGTACATATACATGGGATAGATACAGGTTCTTTGCTAGGTTGGGGTTCCCCTATGGACATTGCCTTCCCTCATTATCCCTTTCCATCCACCTAGGACCCCATCCCCAACCCCAACCACTCTTCCTTCTGCTCTGTTCTTCCTCATATGTAGTCTGCTACCATTTGGTCACCTGTTCTGTTGGTCTTAACTCTTAATTATCTGCTGAATTTGATCTTTCCTTTTTTCTCCAAAACCACTGCCCTAGTTTTGGAAAACCTATCACTGAGATTGTTGTCACCTTGGGTTACCTGCCTTCAGTCTTTCTAATCCATTTGTATACAGCATGGCTAAAAATATTCTCTACAAACCTCCATTTGACCATGGCAAAACCCTTTTTAAAATTCTCCTATCTACAGCAACTCATTAAATTATAACATAAGGTCCTTCTTGATTTGGCCTCAACTTTCCATTTGAAGCTCATTTGTCACCACTCCCACCGTGTACACTTAAGTTAGCCTCACAGACTATTTGTCTTCCCATGATCATACCATGCAATTTCTCAACAAATATATAACTTCTCCTTTCCCAGAAGTGCTCTTTTCAGGGTTTTATGCCTGGTGATCCTCTTCACCCAGGGTCAGCAAACTGCACCCTGTAGAACAAAGCCAGGTCTCCACATGGTCTTGTAAATTAAATCTTATTGGAACACGGTTTGCCTGTTCATTTGTGCATTGCCACTGGATGCTTCTGCACTACAACAGTGAAGCTGAGTAGTTATCAGAGACCACAGGGCCCGCAAACTTGAAAATATTGACTGCCTTGTCCTTTTACAGAAGTTTAGCTGGCTAACTTCCATTCCACCTTCCTGCAAAGCCTGGGAAGGCAAAGGGTCCCTTGCAGCTAGAGTTCTGGATGCAAATTGGTTTTACCATTAGATACATGCAGGAAAGATATGGAAGGCCGAAGTGAGACAGCAGGTACTTTCTTCTTGTCTTTGGATGTTTCTGCTGGAAAGCAAGACTCTGGGTAATGGAAGTGTTTGTGCTGGAGGCAGCAGCAGAAACCAGACTCAGGCTCTGGTGCCCAGACATCAGCTCTCTGGACGTCCAGAAGCACTCGTGACAGCAGGAGCCTCATGATTCTGGTTCTGATTCCCAACTGCTGCTCTATTGTCAGTTTGTTTGTTTTTTCCTCCCCCCTCACTTCTGATTATGGCTAAGTCAGGATCCCCAAAGGTGGGTATGTGGTGTTCTTAGAGAGTCATTCATGGAACCTATTCATCTAGTCTTTCAATAATTTTAAAAGCAATGAATTCCTTGTATTAAAATTTTTTTCTGTTTAATTTGGTTTCTGTTGCCTGCTTTGATCTCTGACTAATAAAGTGACCTAGGGTAAGTAAAGCCTTTTCTCCACCCCCTTATGTACTAGGAGTTTAAAAAAATTATGCACATGGTACTTGAATACATTATCACACAAAAGTTCAAACATTACAAGAAAAATAAAGGAATCCAAATTTAACAGCATTTTGTTGAAAAAAAAGCTTCTTTGATATGCATCCTTCTGTTCCCCTTTTCTGTACATATATACATGTGTTTATATACACATACATGTATATGTCTGTTTTACATAAATGGGACCATACTATATACATTTTTCTATATTGTACTCTTTTTACTTAATACTACATTGTCCTGGAGACAATGCCACCATTCCATATGGGTCTACTTGATTCTTTTTAACACCTGGATAGTATTTCAGAATGAATGCACCAAAATTTATTTTAAAACTATATTTGCATTAATCTGGATTCCAACAGGAAACAGATGGCACATTCAAATTAGGATCATTTGGGGAAGTTTATCTCCAAAGGGCTAACTATATCTATAAAGGTAGGAATGGGTATAGGAAGAGCTGCAGGAGCCTGGACTAAAGAGTGGCAGAGCTGTTACTGCCTTTAGGGCAAACGTATGAAGGGAGGAGTTACTAAGCCTTAGATTTCATTGCACTGTCTGAAAATGTTACATGTTGGCTGCTGGAATTTGATCAGCTTTGACTTTGTGGCATGTGAGTATATTTATACTCTGGAAGCTGAACACTGAACACTTTTTTCTTCAAGTTTTGAGTGTCAGAATAAAGGGGCCCATGAGATAATAAAATGTTTCTTCTGGATATTCCAAGAATTTTAAGCATAGCATGGATAGAGATGTCATGTAGCCAATTTCTGTACTTGGATATAGGTTTGTTTTTAAATCACTGTCAAAGGTTGTGGCGGTAGTTAGAATGAATTCAGGTAGATTTAAGACACTACAACAAAAATTTATGATGTACTATATGTTGGCTAACTGAACATAAAAAAAAAAGAACAGGGAAACAAAAAAATTTAAATTAAAAAAAAAAAAGAGTTCAAATTGAAATGTTAGAAATCTTGCCGAAAAGAAACCAGAGTATTTTCAGTTGTGTAGAGAAATCAAAACTTCCTTAAATTTGAAGAAATAGATTTCACAAAATTGACCATAAGTGTGAAACTTCTCCATGATAAGGACTAATGAAAATGCCCTGAGGTTCTTTCTGTGGCATATGATACCAAAAATAAATAAAATAGTGAAAACTTTTAAGTGGAGCAATAAGGAAATTAACTACATAAAACACTGTATAGACATTAAAGTTATAATCTGGAGACCCTACAAGATGAATGAATGTGTACATGGAAAAAAGACCCAAATAAAATTATATGATTATAACTAATTAGAATATTTTACTAAGATATTTTATAAAGTAGAAAAGACATGAAAGAATATGTAAGACATAAGATGTGATAATAGGGTTGAAGGATGGGAGAAATTTATTCTTTTATATTATAGTTAAAAACATATTTTTATGTTTCATATTTTTTCTATAAACTATTCCAATATTTAAAAGTTCTGAACTCTGGAACTTTGGTAAAATGTCATTATTATGAATAATCCATTCATCTGTACAATTGTAGTCTTTTGCACATCTTGATGCTCCTTGCAGAATTATCCATAGATAAGTAGTATTAATCTTCTGGGTGAGCATACAATGATTTAATTAGATCTTGGTATATTATCATCAGGATAATCAGGATGCTTCAAAAAATGAATTCCATATGGCTCATAAGTGCAAACTTTTAAGCTTGAGAAAATTATTAGGGGATTTAAAATTCCTTCTAAAACTGGGAAATATATACAGGTGATACTTACATGAACAAGAGGATAAATCCTTTGGCAAGGACCACACCATTTTGCTGAGAATTCAACCACCACAAGTTTGCATCCGGCAGCTTTCAAAAATGTTTTTAATTCATCCTGACACCAGAGCATAAATGAAGAAATATGCATAATCACTGCATCTCATAAAGCCTTGCAGAGAATAAATGACACTTCAGTTCTTAAAAACCTAAACGAGTTACCCTGCCACTATCGTTCTCCAGGAGACACACCTTTCCTAAAAGTCCCTGAGGTCACATACATTTACCTTTCTAAGTATATATAAGTGACGCATAAATCTGCAAAAAGTGATTAGGAGTGTATTTACCAAGTGGTGGTTTGTAATGATAGGTTACCTGCGGGGAGAAGTGAGATTGGCCAATGAAAGATAAGGGGTGAAGGGTAGTGGTGGATAGTTGTTCAAGGTGGACATCTATATTTGACTTTTTTAACAAGGACCTAAACATGCATTAATAGTGAAATTTAAAACGAGAAGAAGTAATCTAACACCTTGAATCCATTTCCTGTTTTTGTTTTGTTTTGGGAGGTAATCATTACCAAAGCTGTAGTCAAACCACACATTTAAGGATTTGACATGCTTCTCACTGAATATCTTCATTGAATTTTCCATCAGCTGTCCAGATCACCTAAGTAAAGATTTCCCTTTCTAGAACCTCAGATCATTTTATCATAATTTCCTTGCTTTATGGATAATGACTGCCCACACTAGGTCTTTCCCTCATGGCTTGTCTCCCCAACATCCTACAGAACTCAATCCTGATTTGCTCCTGAACTTCCATGGCCTCTGACTGGGCACATGGTAAGTGCTCATGCAGTGTTTAGTTGATGAATGATTTGCTAATATATAGTGTTCTGTTCAAGATTTATTTTTCCTTTTCTCACTGGAATTGCAACAATAGTAGCTAATGTACTCTGCACCTGGTGTCCTCTCCCTTAATCTTTACAACCACCCCCTGGAGTGGGTATTAGTTTTATCTCCATTTTGCAGATGAAAAAAACAAAAGTTATTAACTTTCTCCTGGTCAAGCAGCTGATTGGGGCTGCTAACCTAGGCAGCCTAATCCAGAGTCCCTTTCCTTAAGCACTACACAAAATCATTCCCTGAGTTCTTCCTAGCAATGGGATTTGCTCTCCCTCTCACTGGCCCTAATTCTATCATGTGCTCATCCCTGGACCAATCATCAAGATGGGGGATGGGATCATTAATTAGATCAAGTCAAGCAGGGTCTATCATTGGAATTAGGGATGGGGTTAATTCCATACAAATGGCATAATGCTCTGTAATAGGGGAATCTTGACAATTATGTTGCCATTTGGTTTAGTTTCAAGCAGATGAAACAGATGACTTAAAGAAGATATGCTCTCTTTCTTTACCCATATTCCTCTAGGATGGGGGTTACTTAACTCCTCAAGAGAGCTATGCCAAGCTTCCATTTCTCACTTGCTTCTGAAATTATACAGTAGATGCCATCCTCACAAGCCCTCAACACCCTTACTTCTCAGCAGTTGCTAGGGTGTAAACTGGCCTAGCGGGATTCATGAATTTGACTTGGCTAAGTCCTCTGAAGGGAATACCCCCATAGGATACATACTGATTTGACAAGTACCTATTGAGACTGATGCTATGCCAAGTAATGGACACACTGCTAGGATACAGCTGTGTACAAAAAAAAAAAAAAAAAAAACAGAAAAACATTTCCCTGCCTTCTTGGAGCTTATGTTTAGAGGCAGAAGCCGATGGTAAGATCAGTAAGTAAAATATGCAATGTGTTAGTGATCATTGCTAATAAAGACAAAAGGAGAAAGATAAAGCTGAAAGGAAGGAAATGAGCTGGATTGGAGTTGTAGTCTGGGTGGCCAAGGTCCACCTCAAATAGAAGGCGACATTTGGATACAGACATGAAGGAGACAACAGGCCCTCAAGAGAGGTCTCTGAGGAATGGAGAGGGTGTTTCAGGGGGCTAGCGAGACCCTGGGTTATTCTCTGACATTCCCAGAAAATAAAAAAAAGCAGTACCAAATACATTAGCAAATGTGTGCTATTTTAAAACATTTTCTTATAGCAAATCTATACAGCAATGCCTTCTTTCAATCTGATCAGCCTCATTTTTGTGACCTTATATATAGCTGTGTTTGGTGAAAATATCAGAAGTCTAAGTCAGAAGATGCTGATGGATGGCAGGCCCAGGCCCTATGCCTTCCCCCTTCCCTCCAGGTCCATGCCTCCTGTAACAGGGCCCAGCATCGGAATGTCTGGGTTCTAATGTCCATTTCCCTCCAATATGGTGTAGGACCTTAACCACTCTTTTAGAGGCAAATTTCTTCTTTATACATAAAGAAATCTCCCTAGCCTATCTATACATTTAGATTTTTTGTGGCAGTAACACTGGATAATGGATAGAAAATGGCTTTATAAAATACCACCGAAGAAATTGTTGATACTATTGACTGTCATTTTTCCTACCCTATTGCATAGGCATGTCTGAGGTTTCTGCTTTCTAGAATAAGAGAAATATACGGACTTTTACTTTCATAGCGTGTTCCAGGTACAACTAAGGTGGAATCAGTGGGATCAGGTACAGGACAGGATGTGTTAGGAGTTGGCCTGGATTCAGCTAGAGTCAGAGGAAGAAATGAGAATCAGGGAGGAACAAAACCCTTTTGATCAATTCGTCCCTTGTCTACTCTCTACAAAGTGCCATCCCTCGAGCAATAAAAAGGAGAGCAAAACTTAAAAAAATCTCCTCTTGCTACAGAGCAGTGAAGGAATACTAATAGAGGAAATCATTCTTAAAGTTTATCAAATCTGTTCTCAAGGTGGTCTCTTTTGAAATATCAGTGAAGCCAAATAAATACTTGCCATGTCTTTAATAATCTGAACCATGATTTACTGGGAATTGCTGACGAAACCCGCCTGTTGGTTCAGTTGGCTCACCGTAGCAGTTTCTCGTTAAAGGATTCTAGCTGGAATAAAAGGATAACTTCTCTATGACATCATTAAACATGACATCTCAGAACCTAGAACTTTGGCAGACTTGAAGCAAATTTCACTTTTCAGTCATGACTGGGTAGTCAGCCTGTGGTTAGCCAAGAGCCAGCCAACTGCAGGCCTTGTGTGCAGACCCAATAATAAGTCTGTCTACTTTTGATCTTTTGTCATCTATTTCCATGACCCCTCTTCCTTTTCCACACCCTGCAATCACCAAATGAGAAATAAGCAAGCGAATATTAAATAGATGAAGATTACTTTCATTTAGGAGTTTGAAGGGATTATTTTGCAGTTGAGAAAAATATGAAAGCCTTAATCCTATAATTGTACGTTTCCTGTAAATTAGGTTTTATGAGTCATAGATTCCTTAAACTTTGTAATTTTGCTCTAATTATTTAGGAGGAAATGAAATACCACTTTTATGGACTGGATCACGGGTTGGCAAACTTTTTCTGTAAAGAACCAGATAATTTGGGCTTTCTGGACCACATGCATGTGGACTTTGTTACCTATTCTTTGTTTTCATAATCTTTTAAGAATGCAAAAACCATTCTTAGCTGGCGGGCCATACAAAAACAGCATTTTGCCAAACCCTACACATGGTGATTTGTCATTTTTCAGAATTTAACATTAGAAAATAACCCAAAGGTGGCCATGACCGATGTTCCCCAAATCTTCTTCAGAGAAATAACAAGAAAAATGAAAGAAGTTGCAGAATTCTAGAATAACACAAAAACAGCAAAATCCTCCTTTCTGGCCTCTCCATACATCCAGTCAGGTCTCTCAGGAATGAGTTGCCTGCTTTTCCTTTTTTGTATGTATTAGATGAAGTATGCATATTTCCTGTATGGCCACAGGCCAACTTGGCTTTTGTAGCAGATATCAACAGTCACCTCCCAGTACCTGCTTCCTCCACTTGCCACCAAAAATACACTGATTTTCCTGTGGGTGAATTTATTCCTCTTCCATTTTATAGCAGCTATGCAGATTGTGTGGGATTAATCTAACCCTAAATCCAGGGTTAGACCCTCATTATCTTAATCCACCAACAATTTTACCTTTAGGTCAAGAGTTAATAAAGAGAGAAGCAAGCAAGAGAATGCCATTTCTAGCACCTCTGACAGCGTCAGTAAAACTTTCTCTTTCCTCATCTGGATATAAACAAGATGCTGGCTGGCAGCTCCTACAAAACACACAGGAACCCAGTTTTTGTTTAAGGCCAATATTCCACAAAGATGTGAGGACACATCGAAGAAAGTTGGGGTTTTGGTGATACCTTGATCCATTGGATTAAGCGTGGCCAGATGCTTAAGCTAAGTCTGAAATGTTCATTTCCACAATAAATTCCTTTATACTTTAAACTGGATTAAGGTGGGATTTCTGATAGTTACCCGGAAAGTATTCAGATACAATATTATAGAAATTTCTCCACTTGAGTCAAACTGCAAACACTGTGACTAACCTCATCATGGGTGTCTTAAAATTTCTCACACGAGGTATGTGGTAATAGACCAAAATCTAACTTCAGGGAATTTAAATTCTGGTTTCTGATATATCCAGGCTCAAAATATTCATTAACGCTCTGGAATACCCAGGGAGAACGTAGAAGGAACATGAGCTTTGGATTCAGACAAATGTTATCTTTCCACTTCATAGTATATGACAGGGGCTACACTTGGAGAAAATAAGTTGGTTTCAAATATGAAAGCTGCTCTTCTGAGATCTCGAGCAAATTACTGCTTATTTCCTCATCTGTGAAATGGGTATAATGTCCACCTCATAGGGATGTGGTGAGAATGAAGAGAGATTAAAAAAAAAAAAAAAAATCTAGTCACATGTGTACAAGTCCTAGCCCAAGCCAGCAAAGACATGCATTTCCTTCTGGATTCCCAAGTTCATGCTTCAGAAAGGCCTTTCTTACCTCTTAGAGAATAGAAAGCAAACAGAAATTCAATGTGCTCCCTTTTGAGCTGGCAGAACTCTAAAAAGAGAAAGAAAACCTAGCTGCCCACAAGCCTCTGATGGCATGCTAGGCTGGCCATACCAGAGTGTTGGCCAACATTTACAAACTAAATGTTTTCGGAATAAACAAAGCCTCTTATTCGTCTTGACAAAAGTCATAAGCTCTGGCAGCACTGGGCCTGTAGTCTTGTATTGCATGAGAACTTGGCAGGTGGACAGTAGTGACCGCCCTCTGGAAGGGGCATACTCTTTCCAGTTAACCACTATCCCCACCATCTTTTACCACTTTAAGAACTCAAGGTAGAGGGGCGCCTGGGTGGCTCAGTCGTTAAGCGTCTGCCTTCGGCTCAGGTCATGATCTCAGGGTCCTGGGATCGAGACCCGCATCAGGCTCCCTGCTCGGCGGGAAGCCTGCTTCTCCCTCTCCCACTCCCCCTGCTTGTGTTCCCTCTCTTGCTGTTTCTCTCTCTGTCAAATGAATAAAATCTTAAAAAAAAAAAAAAAGAACTCAAGGTAGGGTGGCAAGGTGCCTTTCTGTTGTGAGTGTGCAGCTACTTGACCTCTACTACAATAGGTATTTGAAGTATTTCTAATGTTATTCCTTTCTCTTTGCCTCTAGGGTGGCCCTACTTATTTATACTAGTTGCCTGGCTTCGACTGGCATTTGAGTTTGAGACCCCTGACGCTGATGTTTCTACCATTACAGCCAGGAATTTTCTGCCTGGCCATATACTGAAGATCTTATCATTTCCTTCTCCTTTTCTTTCTTTTTCATCCAAGAGGGAGAGATGGATGTTGACACATACTGAACATCCTCCAAACAAGCAGTTAGGAATCACTGCTTTGAAGTGTGGGCTTGGTTCTAGGCATCACTTTACTTAGGTTACCTTGCAAGTACCCAGTTAGTTAAGGTGATTGTGTCTGCTCCAGAGGTGAGATGATCAAGGTACAGTACTGCAAGTTTAGACAAGTTACCTTAGGCAGAATTAATTTAGAATTCAAGTCTGGGTCACCTGTCACTGTCACGCAGGGAGGAACGTGGGGTCAGCTAAAAATATGCAGGTCTCTTAGAAAGCCATTTAGCAATGGATGAACTGAACTTGGGGAGTGAATTTCTTTTTTCTCTGCATCAAGACCACATCTATCATTTCTACCTTACTTTTCCCCATACATTTAGCTCTTCCTGAACTTTCCTCCACTGCATTTGTAAAGAAAGTAGTACAGAATTAACTCTCAGGCTGCTGTACCAACAAACTCCTGCCACATCCTAGGGTTCCTGGAAGTGAGCAAGGGAGGGCCGGTAATTCTGCCTTGTCAGTACTTGTAGAATTTTCCACAGAATTTGCTCGTACTGTCAGAGTATAAGTTGACAGCTCACAGAAATATGTTTATTCTTAACTGGAATTAAGCACTATTAAAACCCAGAAAATGGCCAGCTTCATAAAAATGGATTTTTTTTTATGGTTTGCAGAGAAAGTGCTTAGTCGGTAAATAGAGCACAGTTCAAGTCCTGGAAAAAAGCTCCTGGTCAAGTCTTTTCTAGAAAAGTGCAACCAGCCTTCCCCTTTGCACTTGACTGCCTTCTTTGTTTCCCTGACATGCACTCACATGTATTTTCCTAGACTCATTTCTGACCTCATTGTTGGAAGCAGGAAGCTTGTATGTAGTCTGGGTGGAGTCTCTGAGAAGTCAGGGGGGGTGTATGTGTGTGTTTCAGTTTATCCAGGGTGGAATCCTGAGAGTGGGGTTGTGAATTTTAAACCTTGAAAAAATTGACAAGAAAAAACAGAGTGGGCAGAAGAGAAGTAAAGAGAAAAAAAGCTGATGAGAGGAAAAGGGAGAAAGGAAGGGCAAAAGAGAGAAAGTGAAAAAAATTTTTTTAAAAGAAAAAAATAAATAGATAAATCATTCCTATACATTACTTGGAATCCACCTCAGAATTTACAGAGGCACAGCAGAATGGTAAGTACCATAGGGGCGCCTGGTGGCTCAGTGGGTTAAGTATTTGACTCTTGATTTCAGCTCAGGTCATGATCTCAGGGTCATGAGATCGAGTCCCACATCAGGCTCTGTGCTGGGCGTGGGACCTGCTTGAAATTCTCTCTCTCCCTCTGCTCCCCCCCCCCGCCACTCCCCCAAGAATGTTAAATACCACAGAAGTAGGTAAATAACTAATAGAAAATTCAGGTCATTATTAGTCTTATCAGTTTTGTGCTCTTTTACCAAAAGCCCTGGTGAAATCTTCCTCTCTGTGGAGGTTTGGGCTTTGGGTGAGCGCTGGGAGGGAGTAACTCAAGGATATATGCCAGGGAAAGATAGGAGGGGCTTCTCTAAAGCGCTTTGCAGGAGAGGCGGCGGACTGGACCTACTACTGGTGTCTTACCATTCAGTATGCTCCGGAGACCAACAGTATCAGCATCACCTGGGAATTTGTTAGGGGGAGGAGCTACAGGAACAACAACAAGAAGAAGAAATGCAAGAAGGAAGATTAGGGAATTGCATACAGAAAGGATAAAGGATTTACAACTAGGACTTTCTTTATGTGCAGGAGAAGGGTGAATTCTCTTTAGTGCTGTAAAACCTTGCTAGTCGTCATTTGTAAACAGTGGCATCACTTGGGAGCTTGATAGACATGCCGAACTTCAGCCTCCATCCGGTACTCACTGCGTAAGAATCTGTTATTATAAGGTTCCCCAGGGGATTCTTGTGCACAACGATTTTGCAAAGCAGGGCTCTGGAGGTATGTTTCTATCAGGGAGCTGTCGGTGAACCGAGGACCAGGAGCACAAGCATTAGCATTGCCTGAGAATCCTGAGAAATGCAAATTCTCAGGCCCCACCCTGGACCTGCTGAATTCCGAATCTCTGAGGGGAGGGCCCAGATGGGTAGGTTTTAACAAGGAGTCCAGGTGATTCTGCTGCAAGCTCAAGTTTGAGAACCATTGGGCTAGAAGTTTTTTTAAACAATGGGATTGATTTATGTTGGTCTGGTGTAGCATGTCTTTAACACCATAACGATGCAGGAGTGTCATTCCAAATATTTAACACCCTGAGTGACTTGGAGGCTGATCAATCAGGATGGACAACAGCTGTGCATCTGCTCAGCGGTGGGGAGGGGGGAAGGAGGGCTGCTCTGCTAGGTATTAACACCTTCGGTTGCGGGATTTGAGGGAGATCCAGAATGTCCTAGGGGAGGGAATGAGTCAGCCTCAATGGGTTGGGAGGTGAGGGTGGGGCTCGGGGCAGAGGCTACTTATCAGCCATTATATATTCCAATAATTTAACAACTGGTTAAACTGGCCATTCCTGCCTGTATTGACCAAAGATCAGCCTTGTGGTACCGATGGGAAATGTAACAGCTCTTTCCAGAGATCAGGTGGGCAACTGCAACATTCAGATGTAAGTTTTTTACCAGACCAAAAAAAAATTTGTATTCAAAATAAACAACCATATTTGCTTGGAGTTTCAGCACTAAATGGGAATTTATAACCTTCAGTGATCCCGTGACTCCTGGGAAGCAAAACCATGCAAGGTCCCTGAGCCAATGCCTAGCCTCAGGAACAGAGCCAGAAGGAGCTCTAGGATTTGAAAGGCCCTTGGCACTTGCTCCCAGTAATGGGTCGGGAGCCACGACGGTGGATAATATGAAGAGTACACATCTTGGATCAGGTGGAGAAAAAGAAAGACCCAGATGGAAAAGGGCCATTCTCACTCTTCACTCAACCCCTGCACTGTGCCTTCAGGGAAGTGAAGGAAAGTGTAAGTGTGGACAACTGTGCCGGGGCCAAGTGTTCACACAAGTGAGTTACTTAGTATTATGGCAGTAGTTGGCACAGAGCGAATCCTGCCCAGGCTTCTGTGGGCAGATTGTGGCGCCCCGCTGTGAGACGGGGAAACCGCCATAACACTTCGTTTTCTTTATATCCCCCAACTCCGGAAATCTTCATTTACCGTATCGCCCCCATTTCCACAGGAGGCTTGCAATCTCTCTAAGAGACTCGACGCTTCTTTTTTTTTTTTTTTTAAGATTTTATTTATTTGACAGAGAGAGACACAGCGAGAGAGGGAACACAAGCAGGGGGAGTGGAAGAGGGAGAAGCAGGCTTCCCGCCGAGCAGGGAGCCTGATGCGGGACTCGATCCCAGGACCCTGGGATCATGACCTGAGCCAAAGGCAGATGCTTAACGACTGAGCCACCCAGGCGCCCCCAGACTCGACGCTTCTTGTATAAATCTAGAGTAACTATGTATTTCTGATTACTGTTATTTCAAAAACATTTGAAAACACTGAAAACTAGAAAGTAGAAAAGCAACTGGGATACACGATCTCTAAGACTGTATTATCACCACGGTATTTTGACGTCACACACACACGTTTATATGCAGAATGTGTGCAATTCTGGGGACACCAACAGAGTGTCCTACCATTCAACTCAATTCCGACACTATCTACTCAGAGAGAGCGTCAGATCCCACAGGTTGAGGGTTCAGTCCCAAAAGGACCCTGCCCCTTCAGACCTGAGTCACAAGCCCAGTTTGTTTGCCTGGGCTTCTGACTGACTGGCTATGAACGAGAGGTTCCCATGACCCTGTCCTCGGGTTCGATTAATCTGCTAGAGCGGCTCACAGAGCAGAGAAACGTTTTACTTACTAGATTACCAGTTAATTGTAGAAGGAGATAGCTCAGGAACAGCCAGACAGAAGAGATGCACAGGGCAAGGAATGGAGAAAGGGCTTGGAGCTCCGCTGCCATCTCCAGGCGGGCCATTCTCCCTAAATGGCCACTTGGTCACCAAGCCGGAAGCTCTCCGAACCCAGTCCTTTTGGGGTTTTTACGGAGCCTCATTACATACTTATGGTTGATTAAATCAGTGGCCACTGGCAGTCGAGTTAACTTCCAGCCCTTCTCTCCTCCCCGAGTTTGGGGAGGGAGGTGGTGCCGAAAATTCCAACCCTTCTACCACAAGGTTGGTTTCCCTGGCAACCAGCCCCAGCATTAGGTTACCTCAGGGCTTTCCAAAAGTCAGCTCATTAGCACAACAAAAACATCGTTACCACCCTTACCACGGGGTCATCACAGGGTTTTGGGAACCGGTAGAAGAGCAAATATTTATTCCTTATTATATATCAGTGTCACAATATGTGTAATTCAGTTTCACTGAACTGCCATTATTTTTTTTTAATTTTTTTTTTATTCTTATGTTTGAACTGCCATTATATTATAATACGATTTTGTGTTTGTTCTACTCCTTAATGTTTAATGTTACGCCAGGGTCATTTTCCCATTATCTAATGTAGTCGGACCACATGATTTTTTTTTTTTTTTTTAAGTGGAGCCCAACACAGGGCTGGAACCCATGACCCTGAGATCAAGACCTGAGCTGAGATCTAGAGTTGGATGCTTAACCCAACTTGAGTCACCCAGGCGCCCCCATACCACATGAGTTTTAATTGTTGCATACTACTTTATCATTTGGGTGCATCATGTTTTAATGAACTGTTTTCCTTATTTTTTACAACCTTACAGTCATAAAACAACACTGTGATGCGTGTCTAACAAACCGCTGTGGAAACTCTTATTTCTCTTACAGTCATTTCCTAGGAATTGTTAGTGATTTTAATGTGTAATGTCAAATTTTGTCTGGAGTGCTTATACCAATTTGCATACACTAGCAGTCCATGTACTTGTTATTATAGTTTTCAGTTTGTATTTCCTCGATTACTAATATGGTTGAACACAGGGCACCTGGGTGGCTCAGTCGTTAAGCGTCTGCCTTCGGCTCAGGTCATGATCCTGGGGTCCTGGGATTGAGTCCCACATCGGGCTCCCTGCTCGGCAGGAAGCCTGCCTCTCCCTCTTCCACTCCCCCTGCTTGTGTTCCTGCTCTAGCTATCTCTCTCTCTGTCAAATAAATAAATAAAATCTTTAAAAAAAAAAAATGGTTGAACACATTTCTATTTTTTAATATAAAACTATTTAGTATTTGCCAATTTTTTTTACTAGATCCGTTTAATTTTTAATTTGTAAGAGGATCTTTGTATTTTAAGTGTTTTAGTAATTAATGTTTCTTTTTTAGTACAGAAATTAAATTTTTTCAGTCAAATCTCTTGATTGTGTCTTTTGACATTTTTTGCATTGGTTGTATGATTGAAAAAATGCTCTTATCTTGTGGTTATTTATGTGTACCATATTTATCCTAATAACAAAAAGTAATTCTAGTTTTTACATTAAACGTTTCAAATTAAAACATATTATAAAAACCTAAGACAATCAAAATACATTGTTAAAAAACAAGATCCAACCAAGTAAAGTTGAAGATCTAATTGGCTTTATTAAATGATTCATGACTCTCGCAGCATCCCATCTACCAGGTAGAGGGGAACTCCAAAGGGCTACAGGAAGTGAAAGGTTTTTAAAGGCAGGCCCAGGAAGTCATAAACAGAAGGATTATTATAGGTGAAGTACCTTCATTTGGGGACAAAAGGGTTTTAGTGGGTGGATTACCTTATCCTCCTGTGAGGGGATGAAGAGGGCCCAGGTGATAGACTGCTTTATTAGTACTGACTGACTAGAAAATCCCTAACTGACTGGTTAGAAGTTACATTTCTGGGGGGGTTGAAACTGCAGTTAGGTTAGGTATTAAATCTTGGCTTACTGACTTGGGTCCTTAACCTAAGATGCCATTTTGGGCGTATGGTTTTCTTTTTAACAACATAAAGGATAAAAGATGTACCCACCGCTCAACAAATAAAATATTACATACACTGCTTCCCTGCTGTGTCCATGTACATTTTAATCTTTCTTTCACTATTTGTTGTTACGGGAAGAGAGGAGAATATACATACATTTCTCTAGAGTCAATTTACTGAATGTCAGTCAGTCTTTCTCCATTGCCTTGTGATGTTTCCTGTATAACCTACTAAAGTCCTATCTCATACAGCATGTTAAGCATTTTCTCCTCCAGTGGCTTGTGTGTTTACTCTGGCCTCAGAATCACATTTATTTGTTAAACATTTAATGAAAATATAAAAGTTAATATGATTACTTGCTCACTGCAAACTTAGCTCTGAAAAAAGAGTTCTGAGAAAATATCGATGCTGGTAAAGATAAATAAAAAATAGTTTTTCACATTAAGGCCAACAGAGTGTTAGTATATGACATATGGAGATTTGAGCTGTATGAAAGTTAAACATTTGAACATTGAATCTCCCCATGTAGGGCAGGTTTGAGGGGACGTATAAGAAAACTAAGGTTGGATGATAAGTAAACTGGGGTCAGACTATGGAGGGACTTCAAGGGGAGAACTTTGAGGTTAATAAGCAACCAAGAAGGAGCCTTAATGATGAGGAAGAGCCATTAGTATGATAATGCTCTAAAGGCTAGAGACAGGGACACTGGATTCAGAAAAGCATACTGGGAATTACAGAAATTCATTTGTGATAGAAGGAGGAATTTTACAAGAGCGGCAATGCAGAAGGCAATGTTTTCATCACGTGTAAGATAGACATAAGGCACCCACTCAACGAATACTTGTCAAGTTTGCATATACTCTAGGTATATAAAGGACAGCAAAGAGTCAGAGAATGCCACTGTTATGAGCCTTATACCTTGAAGAAGTAGTAATACCACTGATCAAAATGGGAACATTGTGTGGACTGCTGCATATCCTTTTCCCACTCAACTGATCATAACTAACCCCCAAGAAACTCTGTCCTTGTCATTTTTCTCTAAAATAATTTCTGAGGGGAATCCAAACATTCCTGTGGGTTGTTGTTTTGTTTTTTTGGTCCATCAATCCTTGGATGAGGAGTCCTGTTGTGATCACTGTTCATATGCTCTGATTTATTGGTGGTCTTAGCTTCCTTACACTCTCCCCAGATCCCATGCAGGACAAGCCCTAATGTGGGCCCTTTGCAGTAGAGGTCTCTATTGATGTGGGAAACAAAGGCAGAAGAAAAATTACTAAATTTCCTTACTACTTACAGCCCATTGACAAATCCTCAAAAGAGGCAGAGTGACATTCCTCTAGGGACTTAACTGCCTCGATGTTAATACTTCGCTAAGGACAAAAGGCAATCTTAGCCCAACCCCAGGATCCTGTAAGTTTACTTCAACGTATAACAATTCCTTTGAAAACTTCCTTTATCTCTACCCCCCCAAGATACATGTTGGCAATCATCCCCCAAGCATATGACTCACCGATATACATATGAAGGGTCTCATGGCTCAGGTTTTATTAAACAGTAATAAATGACCTTTTCCCAACAATAGCTAGCCCACTCAAGGTCCTGGAAAGCTTGCTTCCAAATTCCTTAGAGACTTACGCTATTCCCTAACCCCCTCCCAACTTGAAAGTATATAATGGGCCACTCCTCCTGACCCCAGTGCAGCTCCTTCTGCCCACGAATCCTGTCCCAGTGTTTTAATAAAACCACCTTTTTGCACCAAAGATGTCTCAAGAATTCTTTCTTGGCCATCAGCTTTGGACCCTAACGTCTTTTCCTACATCATCTATCATCAATAGATTAGAGTCAAACTTCTCTTACGCTACATCTAGGTCTTGGAAAAGAGTCCTGAAGGATGGGTCCAGCCCATCTCATCAGGGTAAAAGATGACTAACACTGACCTTACTTCAGCATTTTGGTTCCAAATTTTTGGCTAATTTCGGTTTCCTACTTGACCACCATGAAATTAGCAGGAACCCAGGGACCCCAACCCTGTTCACAGTCCAACTAACTGGCCTTCTGACCCCTTTCTCTGCATTATCATGCCTGTTACTCTGAGCCTCTTGCTTTGTCTAGTTTAGCCTGCTAACTTGCTCCTCGAATTTGGGCTCTAAAAAGCCTTCAAATCACCTCTGTAGAAAAGTCTGCTTTTACCTCCGGGTCTCTACTTTGCTTCCACCCTCACCTAAACCAAGTCCCGGCTCTACTCACCTCTTCTCCCAAAGCCCACATGGCTTCTGTCTGACCTATAGTTGGACATTGCTTGCCCCAGAATCTACAATTAGTTGCTATGTAACTTAAAGTGACAATAGTTCACACTGTCCCTCAAAGAGTACCAGGACCTCTGATCGCTCCAAACCTAAATAGCCTAAATAGTTTGAGAACTGCTGATCTATAAAATGGGGCTAAGATGTCCTGGCCTGCCTACCTCACTGAGTCGTTTCGAGGATCAAGTGAGATTGTATATGGAAATTGGCTTTGAAGGCTTTTAAGTGCTCCCCAAATCCATGGGATTACTATTGCCATCCTTCTGACACTGAGCAGTCACTGGGCACCTACTGAGGCATACAGATGAATGACCTAGTGAAGAGGTTCTATCTAAGCGTTAAATAGAACCTAGGTCTTGGGCGCCTGGGTGGCTCAGTTGGTTAAGCAACTGCTTTCGGCTCAGGTCATGATCCTGGAGTCCTGGGATCGAGTCCCACATCGGGCTCTCTGCTTGGCAGGGAGCCTGCTTCTCCCTCTGACCCTCCCCCCTCTCATGTGCTCTCTCTCTCTCATTCTCTCTGTCTCAAATAAATAAATAAAATCTTAAAAAAAAAAAAAAAAGAACCTAGGTCTTAAATTTACTGAAATGGACCTTCTCCTTGGCCTACTTGGGCAAAATCCTCTTTTGGATTTTGATAACGCAAAACAAGAGAGAATTCAGAGTATATAGCCCTTTAACTAGACTACCTTCTCTTTCTCCTTTCTTCCCTCCCTCCCTCCCTTCCTTTCTTCCTCCCTTTCCCATTTTTTTAAAAAAAAATCTCAAACCATGCTTTTATACATGCAATATGGCATGTGTATGTTTGGGAACATAGAAGGGGAGATTTCAGTGTTTTAGTCAATTTTTCTAGAAGCTGTTGGATGATCAGGTAAGCAGCTCAATCACTTGTAACTCCCTAGACCTTTCCCACTGTCATTCTTTTCAGTGATGTTCATTGGGACATATGCCAGGATCTAATTTGAGAACTCTACTCCAATATTCTGTATGTGCTGCATGATGTAGAAAAGGCACACAGTCTGCAATTCCCACCTTGCCTAAATGAACAATTCTGGGACAAAAACACCTTGTAAGAGCCTTCCCTCAGTACTGGAGCTGGTAGTGAATCAGCCCAGTATTGGCACTGGAAAACAGTTTGGTACTTGATCAAAAAATTGTGCTCTCCTCTCTCCCTATCCCTTCCCTAATTGCCTTCCTCCCTTTCTCCCCTCCAACCTCCTCCCCCAAGAGACTAACACAAAACACGATCAAAACCAATGCAGACGCATTTAGGAGATTATATTACCACTTCCAAAAATGTGAAACCACATGAATTGAAGGTTTCAAGATAAAACACAAGGCTTCACTTAATTGGCTAATTGGCGAAGGCATGGAAACAGGTTAGGAGTAACTGGAAATAGAGAGAGAGGAAGATCTGGGAAGCAGAATCTCAGAGAAGAGTCCTCTCTTTGATGTGCACAATTGATTGTTTCTTGATCTTAAATAGAGTCATTTGCAGGTATGCCTTCAAGGCCCATTTCCCAACCACAGTGCTGCACCTATAAAGCCACCACTCTCTGGGTTATAACAGTGGCATCCAGTACATTCTCATACGCTTTTATTAGGATCCAGAAACATTACAAAGAGAATGACAGCTGCCTAGTGTTGCAATTCATCTGTTCTTCCGGAGATTGCAGTTGGAGACAATCTAAACTGAGGGAAGAGGTATACACTCCCTGGAGGAAGGGCTAGTGGCAGTGGCCAAAGTTGTGTTCCTCATGGTATTCCTCCATGCATTCCATGCTTTTATTTATTTATTTGACAGAGAGAGACACAGCGAGAGAGGAACACAAGCAGGGGGAGTGGGAGAGGGAGAAGCAGGCTTCCCGCTGAGCAGGGAGCCCGATGTGGGGCTCGATCCCAGGAGCTTGGGATCATGACCTGAGCAGAAGGCAGACGCTTAACGACTGAGCCACCCAGGCGCCCCTCTCATGGTATTCCTAATGGCGTCACCCTGGGTAAGTCCCTCACCCCTGAGTTTCATTTTTAAAATCTGAAAATCAAGAAAGTCCCTGGCCCCCGAGAACCTTAACTTTCCCAAGGCCCTTTCCCCTTCTGGTTATGACAATGTTGCAGAAAGCTGTGCCGTCAAGGGAACTGACCAGTTGTGACCTGCTACTGCAAAAGCTGATTTGGAAAAAAGGCCTATATATTTTCTGGAAGACAGGAATATGAAACTGAAGGTCAGCACACCAGGAGAAAAGAGATATGTGATCATATCAGCGATGCGAAGATGGGAGACCAAGTCACGGTGCAGGGGTGTAGTCCAGACACCACTGCCAAAAAGACAAGCCCTCCAGTGTGTGTTTATGTGACTCACCAGGGAACTCGATGACAAGGCTGAAGATGGGTGGAGCAGGTAGTTTACGTGTGTGAAAGGGAATGATTCTGTTATGAGGCACCTTAGGGAGGAAAGCAGCTGGATTTAGCCAACTCCTTTTTTCCCATTGTCTCCACTCACTTACTAGGAAAACCAACAGAATCAAGGGGGAGGGTCAGGATTTGGAGAGGCATTCCGCAGTGACTCATACAATCAAAACCAATGATGTTTAGGAAAGAATCTTTTTCAAAGAACTCGTATGTTCTTCCTTTATCTTGATGTTTATTTTCTATTAGCAATAGCAGAGTTTAAAGGACACAGAGACTCAAAAGGCTTTCCACAGATCCAGAAAGCACCTCCAGCACCGCAGGCCAGCAATTCACCTAAGGCTGTAAATTTCCATGTGTCAAATATTATATTAATATAGGGTCGGGCACCGAAGATGTCATTTGATTGCTTCATATTAAATCTGAGATACCATGATGGTGAGATATACCATTAAACTGCCAATTGTATTATGCCATGCCATTGTAAGATGCATTTCCATCTTAGAGATGTTAATACTTTGGATGAATGAAACATGTTAAATACCCTAACTCTGCTGAATATTGTGGTTTATGTTAAAGTCTAATTTTAATTGCTACCTGGACACTGTTATATCTGGGGATGTGGTCAGGCGACTCTGGCCAAGACTTCATTAATCCTTAGGGCCTTATTCTAATACCTGGGTCAGAATGATGAACACCAAGCCAGCGGAACTAAGTGGAGGAGAGTCACTTGTGCTGTGTTGGTAGCAGGGCCACTGGGCGGTAGGGTACAGGAAAATTGATTGTCTTGGCAACTTGATAGCAAGCCACAACAATGGGCCAAGGATTAGAGTGCTCTTCAATTCCAGTTCTAGTGCTTGGCTGTGCAGTTATCTCAGTGTTGTTCCTTCTTTAGTGGAAGAGGTTCGGGGCCATCAAGGCATCAAATCCATAAGATCCATAGAATGTTTCATTCACCTGTCTAGAGGATGGGCAACATTGCACTGGGGCTAATGTCTGTATTTCCTCTGAAGAGCTTGGTTTTCGGTATTGTAATGTTTCCTCCAGTCTAGCCCGGTTGCCTGGACAGAATGTGGGGTCAGGAAATAAAAGAGGCTGGGATTACACATTACACTCATTTCAGGGGACACTGGAATGAGAAAGGGCAGAACTCACTCTCCCTGTGTCCTGTGAAGTTGACCTTGGGGTGGAGGCAATGGGGTTGAGAGCAAAGTCAACAGCATCTGAGAACCCAAGAACAAATGGTAGAAAGAACAGTATGGGAGACAGTGACTACCCTGGTGGGGTTAGGTCCGAACTGGGAGTAGAGAACATGACACAGGTAAAGGGAATGACTTGGGCAAAGGCCTGGAGATGACAACATGGGCATTCAGAGACCTGAAGCCATTCATCATGAAGTCTCAATGTGGCAATTATGACTTATGGAACATTTTGGGCTGCCCTTTAAACATAGCCTAGAGTTATTTGGTGGGACTCTAACAAAAACCAAGGCTGCTTTGTGATTAGGAACATTTTCTTTTGCAAACACCAGAAACATAGGCTGTCATAATAAACTACCAGAGTTACAAAGCTTATTTGGGGTTGAAAATACCAGCCATATTCTAGCTAAGGTTTGTTGTCTAGAAAGCGCTGTGGCCGAGTACTCTGGACCCTAGCCTTGGACTTCAGGTGTTGGCTAGTCATTTCTAGATCTTGTAGGTATCGCTTCTCTGTACGTCAGTTTTCCTAGGGTTAAGAGGGAGCTTTGCAGAATTAGCCAAGAAGGGTTGGGGAAGGGCTAAGAAGAGGGAGGGACGCAAACATTTACTCAGCCATTGGTTGATACAAGGCATCCAATCCTCACACGTTTTGAGACAGCCTACGAGAAAATACATTTTAAATGACAACGCAGCATGCCAACTCTAAGGTGTGCAAAAAAGAGTTTGGAAATATTTCCCCTCTAATTATAGACTTCATAGAGTCTCAACAACAGCTCTTTTGAAGAATGTGGTATAACTGAGAAATGCATGCACCTCGTTTTTGCTTCTTTTTTGTGGTCTTCACCTTAATCCATTCTTTCAGGTTTTTCTAGTTTGTCAGTTCACACTCTTTATTGCCTTTGCTGATCGGATACACTTGAACTTACAGAAGCATAAACTAGCTTGAAGCACTCTGCTGGGAAAGTAAAAGATCCAGTGGACATAATGGAAGGAGGAATCTCAGTGATTCAGAAGGGTGAGGATCAGGCGTGTAATTAGACAGGTCGGGACTCATGAGGGTGGAGGGAACACACCAGAATTCTATGAGGGGTGGCTGTGATCAGCATCTCTCCCCTGCCCAGTACAGGACAGCAGTCTGTACTGTAACTCTTACAGACACCCGAACAGCGGAGCTCTGTGTGGGTCTCTTTAACGTAGTGTGGCTTCATTCACAAAACCCAACGGCCCAGCGACGTTCGCGGGGAAAGCATATACTTTAAGCGGCTTTGCCCGCTGATGACTGCAGCGAGGAACACGCTGACACATGGCCCTTACAAAACATTTGCAGCTTTCCATTACTTTCAAAACAGTCCATTTCATTCAGGTGCTATCCAAGTCTACATTTTGGGCCCAGGTTACCTGGAATGGCCGGTCTGTAAGATCATTAGGGGAAAAAAATGGAAGTCTGAAGTTGTTATCACTGCCTTAAGGTCAGAGTTAGGAGCGAAACATGAGAAATTAGGTGTAAGCCCTTAAAAAAAAAAAAAAAAGAAAGAAGAGTATTGCTGTCTCTATGTTAGTTGTTAAGGAAGCATAAGAAAGTAATTCTGATGTAATCTGGCCAGTAAATTTGCAATGTTATGCCAGACTCATGCACTCACCTGGGGCAGGAAACACAAGGACATACTGTAAAAATACACTGCCAGTCTCAATAATTAACTTGTTAAATCCTTTAATTTGATCATCAGCAAATATTTTTCTCCTGTGTAGACACGTAGCTCCAAATTTATGGATATTGCTCTTGGTAGCAGTTTCCATCTTTATATTAACCTAAAGATCACCTTGATCTGAATTCTTCTCTAAAGATTCCTGAGGAAGTGTTTAAACAAAACGATACGGAGGCAAGATCTTTCAACTTACTGATGCCAATGCATATGCCAGATTAATTAGGGTAGACAGAAAGATGACCTTTTAGTGTGGGGCTTTTACACTTCCATTAATTTTTATGAATTTAAGATTACTTTTGGTGAATATGAAAGTACACTTATGAATACAAAAGTAATATATTTTCATTCAAAATAAGGCAGAAACTGTAGCCATTATGCAGGGATAATATATTTCATCGCTGTTGCTCCTTGAACCCTAATACCTGGCCTGCACTTCTGTGACTCTGTTCTTTAAATAAATATAAGTATTAACATACATAATAAATAAAAATTCTCTGCATGTTTAAAAAAAAAGAAAGTCAGAAATAAAGGGGAAATCTGGATAAGAGGTAAAAGTTTCCCAATGTTCCATGTCTTGGGGAAAATCATTACTAATAAAGTTTGGCAAATTTCTTTCTATGCACATTTCTAGATATGAAATATTATTTGCAAACCTCATTTGCATGATGCTTTACTTCACTGTACTGTCTACATAACAAAAATAATTTAACTTACTATGAAATAAAGATCTTTTCACCTATTCAAAGTAACCCAATACAAATTGCACTTAGTAGGTACACTTTCAGAGCTGAGTTTTGTTTTCAAATGCAGTAGCTTTCCCTAGCTTCTATTTTCCGGTGCCATCCTTCTTTTTATTACTTGGCTTTCATTTTATAGTTTTATGATTATAAAATGATGAAGATCAACATAGTTTGGAAGTTGATGGGACATCAATAAGCTAAATAAAAGGTATACTGATAAGCATGTAAAATTGGTCAAGAGAGAATGTCAGGAGAAAGAAGAAGTCAACAGCTGAGGTGTGTAGGGCAGTGGAGAGAACCACTAGGACAATCAAGATCTTTTTCATTGTTCCTGCACCTCTTCATAGTGTTACAATGCACCCCATGCCCTATTTGGGAGCATTTCTCCCAGGATGAAGGTGAGTTGATTGTGATTTTCCTATTTGAAACAAAGTCTAGTGTTTGGCTTTATTTTCCAGAAGTCTGGGGAAGTCTTTATCCTGGCAGAAGTACAGTGATGGAGTGAGTGGGGATTGAGGGGGAAGCTCAGCTCTGCTTTGGACAGCAATTCTTTTTTGCAAGTGAGACCAGGAGCACAGTTTTGGGGAATTTCTTCCATTTGCCTTTTTCCTTCCCTTTCTCTGTCCTGCTCTTCCTATCTCCCAAAGCAGTGAGTTGTGGGATTATGACCCAGTAGTGGGCTCTCTGTTCATCTTCCAGTTCTTGCATTTCTTATTCCAGCTGTGAGAAGGAAGGGAACCACTTTGTTTTGTGAGCCATGACCATACTTTTTTCCTCCATCCACTAAGTTGAATGCCTATAGCTTTCCACACACTGGGGAAGGAATTAGCCAGGCTACGCCTCAGCATCAGCGCAGCATTCTGGGTGGCGGGTGGTAAGGTCCAGTAGTTACCCACTGATTCAATAAAAGGAAACCTTTATTGTTCCACATACTGTAAAGAAGATGGAGCTAGAATGAGGGGCCTCCTTTACTGTGCTTTCTCAGTACACTGCATGTGATCCTGTATTGTCCCAGCAGCACAGATGAAAGATCATTATCCTCATCATTGTTTCCGGGACATCTCACAAAATGGCACTAATCCAGCCAAATGTTATTTAATAGCAAAATAGATTTTAATTGAAAAATCATTTTAAGTAAACCGAATAAAAATGTATAGCAGGAACTTCCCCAGTAGACAGCAGAGTATATACATTTTGTGAGTGGAGCAGCATCTATTTAATATACTTTTATATAGAAAATACAAGCATATTTAAAAATGGAAACATGTAAGAAAGTATGTCACAAGGAATAACAAAATGGAACACAAAATACAAAGGTAATCCCCAAATAACAAGTTTACGAAACAAAACAAGACCCAGCACCGTGTTGGAATTTCTTTGCATAAGTTCCAGGATGCCCAGGACTACCAGGAAGAGATGATCCTGCTTTTAGGAGAGCTGGTTGGTTGTGCAGTGGTTAAAACCCAGGCCTCCTTTTCCTGGAACAAAAAACAAAGAGATTCAACAGAAGAACTGAAGTGAAGAGGTAAAAGCTTAGGGGCTGATGAAAACAGGACTGAAAGTCTCAGACGCCTGGGCATCCTCCGTGACATTGTTTGTACGGTTGGGGGTCATTCCTTGAGAGAACACGTGCCAACCTTACGAAAAGATCTGAGAATCAGCAGAAACTTGAGTTTTGATCCTGGCTCTGTCGCCAGTCTCCCGTCTGATAATCCTCTTATCTGTAAAACAATGAGTTTGGACTTTGTGAACCTGAAGGTCCCTTACAGCATTAACAGTTTATGGTTTTTATTTATGCCATTTATTTAGGATCAATTTTCTGAAGATGCACATAGAGATCAGAGGAAACATACTCCCTTTCTTCAGGACGGAACTAACTGGGAATAATACCGGGTCTGTCTTAGTCATCAGCAGAGAAGGTTATAGGTTGAGGGATTTAATGGATACCACAGGGGTGTTTCTCCACCAGCTGTCACTGATGCCTGGACACGGCTCCATCTGTGAACAAGCTTTACTGAGCATCTGTTTCTGTGTCTGGACTAAGTACGAGGGATACAATCTTCAAGGCACTCAATCTTGCGGGAGAGTAGGAAATTAAAAAAAAATGTCTGGAAACATTTACTGTTTTGATTTCTCAGAAAAGCTTTCTCCTCTTCCCATTTCAGGGGAATCATACTACATGGTTCTTTCTTCTGGGAATTGCCAGCCTCCTCTCCCCTTTACCCCAAAAGTAAGGTAAAGATCTTGACAAAATGACTCTTCACATTAGTACAACATAACTCAACCTAGGACCACAGTTCACTGATACATGGTGGGCCCTTCAATTTTTAAGATTTTTAAACTGGGTCAGCACACTATTTCTGTGGATGCTGTGGTGTGACATGTAAAATGTAGACGCTGTAAGCAGTTCTGTCCTTCCACTTGAACTGAACAGCAGAGAAAACCACACTGTAGAGGATGGAGCGGGCACTGGAGAGAGGAAGGGAGACAGGAGGTGGAGAGGCTTTGCATGGCTTTCCAGTCCTCAGTCTGGTCCTACTAATGCTTAGCCACCTCATGTCTTTGGGTTCTATGCAAGGTCCTTCTATTGTGACAACATATTCCTTTCTTTAATGAAGCTAGTTAGAGTTGTGGTAAGACAGTCCTTACTAATATGTTGCTCCTAGAACAATCGATGACAGTAGAAGGAGGCAGGGGCTGGCCCAGTCTTCTGGGTGGAAGATGACCTTCCCTTGAATATGGGATATGCCTCGGAGCTTATTTTGCTGAACATATACATTTGGATTCCTTTATTAAACTTCTGCATAAGAATATCTAGATTTTGTTTTCTTTATTAATAGACAGTATTTTCAAGAAGCTACTAATTATCCTTCCCCTAGTTGAGAAAGAGCTCTTATATCGTATTTTGATATTAGGGAACCACACAAACAACTCTGGGTGTCCTTTTCTTATTTATAAGATGAAGGAGTTGAAATAGAAAGTCTAAGATTATAAGGATGTTATAAATACTTCCTGTTCCTTTTTGAGTCACTGCCATTCTTATTTATCTTTTTTTTCCCCCTCTCTCTCTCTCTTCTTTTCTTTTTTCCCCAGAAACCCATTCCAGTTTGATTTTCATTTTCTTAAATTCTTTCAACTCTGCTCTCAGGTAAAACTATCATTTTTATCTTGGAAGCTTCTACATATACAATCCAACTTTGCTCTTTGGGGTTTAATTTATTTTTTCTCTTTGCAAAGATGGCATATACTTTGGATGATATGAAGAAATTCATTGGCACAAGACTGATGTTTTTAAATGAAGTTTGTACTTAAATTTTTGTCTTTGCAAGTTGACTCTGATATTCTAATCATGATGAAATAAAAGGAAATGGAAAAATTAGAGTTGTTTTCAGTTAACTGAGTTTCCCACTTTTTAAGGTGAATATGAAAATATCCATTTGTTTTTAATGATTACTGTAAGATGGAAGTAAATATACATAATACAAATCTAAGTGATGTAATACAATAATATATATTGAAAGTCTTAAAATAGAGCTGGTAATATTCCAACATTTCAACATTTGTGAGGATAGTGCTATAATATTGAAAATATTTTATCCACTGCATGATGTAGTGTGTCTGACATTTCCTGAGGTTTAAAAAAGCTTAAATCTTGAGAAAGAAGAACGAAGCTAGACGCATCATGTTCTCTGATTTCAACCTATATTACAAAGCTATGGTAATCAAAACAGTATGGTGTTGGCATAAAAACAGATACATAGATCAGTGAAACAGAATAAAGAGCCTAGGAATAAACCCATGCATAGATGGTCAATTAATTTATGACAAAGGAGCCAAGAATATACACTGAGGAAAGAACAATCTCTTCAACAAACGTCTTGGGAAAACTGGACAGCCACATGCAAAAGGATGAAACTGGACCACTTTCTTAATCATACATAAAAATTAACCCAAAATGGATTAAAGGCTTGAATATAAGAGCTGAAACCATAAAACTCCTAGAAGAAAGCATAGGTGGCAAGCTCCTTGACATTGGTCTTGGTGATGAGTTTTTTGGATTTGACAGCAAAAGCAAAGGCAACAAAAGCAAAAATCAACAAGTGGGTCTACATCAAACTAACCTGCACAGCAAAGGAAACCATCAACAAGATGAAAAGGCAACCTACTGAATGGGATCATATATCTCATAAGAGATTACTATCCAAAATATAGAAAGAGCTTATACAACCCAATAGCGAAAAAACCCCCAAAATACAAAACAAAACAAAACAAAAACCCCCAAACCAAAACACAACGCAAACAATTAGATTAAAAAACAGGCAGAGGATTTGAATAGACATTTTTCCGAAGATGACATATAGAAGGCCAACGGGTACATGAAAAGATGCCAAGATCCTCAATCATCAGGGGAATGCAGATCAACACCACAATGAGGTATCACCTCACACCTGTTGGAATGGCTATTATCAAAAAGACAAGAAAGAACAAGATGCAGCAAGAATGTGGAGAAAAGAGAACACTAATTCACCGTTGGTGGGAATGGGAATTGGTGCAGCCACTGTGCAAAATGGTATGGAGGTTGCTCTAAAAATTAAAAATTAAAAATAAAACTGCCATACAACCCAGCAATTCTACTTCTACTTCTGGGTATTTATCTGAAGAAAATGAAACTACTAACTCGAAAAGATATATGTGCCACCATGTTCATTGCAGCATGATTTACAATAGCCAAGATCTGAAAACAACCTAAGTGTCCACTGATGGATGAATAAAGAAAATGTGATACACACACACACACACACACAGAAATACTATTCAGCCATAAAAAAATGTAATCTTGCCATTTACAACAACATGGATGGCCCTTCCATCCAAACTTCCAGTTATAAAATAAATAAGTCATGGGGATGTCATATACAGCATGGTGACTGTAGTTAATGACACTGTATTGCATATTTGAAAGTTGCTAAGATAGTAAATCTTAAAAGTTCTTACCAGGAGAAAAACATTTTATAACTGTGTGGTGATGGATGCTAACTAGATCTATTGTAATAATCATTTTGCAATATAGACACAAATATCAAATCATTATGTTGTATACCTGAAACTAATTTAATGGATATCAATTATACTTCAGTAAAAAAAAAGTTTAAATTATTTTTAACTATTTTCCCTTAGACTTATTTTTGTGATAATCTTTTCTCAACTACGATATTTATCTGTTTAGAAATGAGAAACCAGGGGTGCCTGGGTGGCTCCGTTGTTAAACGTCTGCCTTCGGCTCAGGTCATGATCCCAGGCTCCTGGGATCGAGCCCCGTGTCCGGCTCCCTGCTCGGCAGGAAGCCTGCTTCTCCCTCTCCCACTCCCCCTGCTTGTGTTCCCTCTCTCACTGTGTCTCTCTGTCAAATAAATAAATAAAATCTTAAAAAAAAAAAAGAAATGAGAAACCAATTGGCAGACATATTTTTACATAATTTTTTTAGTCAATTAAATACTGCATATACATACACTAGAAATATGAAACAAGATTTTTGACTTTAAAAACAAACATTTCTTATCAATCTCAATACCATTTTTTACTGTAATCAGGAATGCAAGTGAACATCAATACGATGTATTGAGTTTATTATTTATTTTACATCCTTACATATGAATGATGCAATCTTCTGTTCAAAAGGGCAGTTAATTTATTTGTTTAATTAACCCTTTTTCTTTTTTTTTGGTGGAAAAATATGGAATGTTTCATGAGTTTGCATGTCATCCTTTTAAACGGGCCATGCTAACCTTCTCTGAATTATTCCAATTTTAGTTTACATGCTGCCAAAGTGAGCACAAGATTATTTATTTTTGAGATACTGTTTTGTCAATTCTTAACTAATATTTCTTTGTGTTGGCTCCAGTTCAAATTTAGAGAGCATCTGAAAATGGACAGTTTTGAATGTAAAAAGCTTATCCTTAAACTAGAGATATCTTCTGGCTCTTGGGACAAATGTCCCGTGAATTTTGACCTCTTTATGTTGTAGATAAACACTCATTTCTGATTGCCTTACCTGGAGCAGTCATGGCCTGTCCAAGCCGAGAGACAGTGACATCGATTTGGTCTTATGCATTTTCCACCATTTAAGCAGGGAGACTGGCAAACAGCTGGAATGAAAAATTCACGCATTTATTTAATTAATACTTAGCAAGTCGGAAGACATTCAACGAAGGCACGTAGAATAAGATCTGACTCTGTTTTCCGCTCTAACCACTGCCATTCCCCACCCACTATTTGCATTACACATTTCTGCCACTTTGTTTGACCTCATGTCATTATGTGACACCACCCACCCACTCCCTTTTTCCCCCCAAGCCAGGCAATTCTCATATTTAAGCTCCAGGTTAAGTCCTACACCTGTGTATTAAAACCTTTGCTGATAACATTAAATCCACTGATTTTTCTCATTTGTTCTTTATGCAACCAATCTGACATACACACTTTTGAACTGCAAATTTTTCCTATGCTCAGTTAGACTATATATCACTTGAGAGAGCTAGCAGTGAATTCTAGACACCAGACACCAACTCTTAAGACAATCAATCAGACACAGAATCTAAAATAACAAAAAGCAAAACAAACAAATAAACAAAAATAGCAGATGATTCACAAGTTCTTTGTATTTGCTAGAAAACACATTTCATGGCTTTTACCATCTTTAGCTGGAATTACAGAACCTGGAACAGAATTAAAAATTAGCCACAGATAAAACCCTGAGGGAATGAATACCTAAAGATTTACTTTCTCACAAATCCACTGCATCATAACCACACTCTTCAATTGCATGTATCTACTTGTAAAAAACTTATGGATGCTAAAAACTGATGAGGAACTGACACCCACAAGTTTAACAAAACAAAGAAAAAGGGGAACTTCCTCAAGGAAGAAAGTAAAATTCCTGTTGAAAGAAGGCTGGAAGTGAGAAATGTTTCAGCCTCATTATAGCATGGAAAAGTAGGCTTTCCAGGATGAAAAACTCATCTTTGGTGAGATATAAATAAATGTCATTTCTTTAATCATTCATCCAACTTGATAAGCAAGCACTGGGCGGGAGGAGAGAGGACAAATAAAAAACCCTGTCTTCATCCTTGGGGAGCTCTCGTGGGGAGTTAAAGAGTAGGAGTGGGCCAACAGAATGCATGTATCTGCCACATAATAAAGAGGAAACTATGAAACAAAGCAGGATTAAAAATAGCAAAAATAAAACCCAATCATTGAAAACTAACTCTCCATAGATTCTGCTTACTAATAAAAAAATAACTCCTGTTCCTTCCTTTTATTTTTAAAGATTTATTTGCTAATTTTAGAGACAGAGAGCACACATGAGTGGGGGGAGGGACAGAGGGAAAGGGAGAAAGTATCTCAAGCAGACTCCATGCTGAGCGTGGAGCTCGATGTGGGGTTGGATCTTAAAACCCTGAGATTATGACCTGAGCCGAAATCAAGAGTCGGACGCTCAACTGACTGAGCGATCCAGGCGCCCCACTCCTTTTCAATAGCATGATGATTTAGTGGTTTCTGACTGTACTAACAAATTCATTTTACTTCCTTGCCTAATAGCTTAACACTTTCCTCCTTCCCTATAACAGGGATGCCCCCAGTGTTCCATTTTGGGCTACCTTCTCACGTGATGGGCCTTCTGTACAGTCTTATGTTTTTCTCCATGAATGTCTTCCAGCGATGACTTACATACTGCTATCTTCAATCTAGGTGTATCTTCTGGGAACCCAAACCATCATTCAGCTGCTGATCAGAGCTCTCCCTGGTATGTTTCACAGGCTCCTCGAACTCAGCATGTGCATGCTTAACTCCTCATCTGTACCTTCAGACCTGCTCCTCCTGGGTTTTCTATCTCAGTAAACGGCAGTACCTTCCCCTCAGGGGCCCAAAACATGTATCAGTCTTGATTCATCTCAGACTTTTACTCCCACAACAAATCTATAACCAAGTAGTGACACACCTCCCTAACTTCTCTCAAATCCACCCTTTTCAGTTATCATTTTTCCAGACTTCATTACATCTTGCCAATTCTGCTTTGTTAACTGCCTAAGTGGACTCCCAATTGTTAAGTCTTCATTTTCCATACTGCTGCCAAAATCACTTTTCTAAAAGAAAATCTCATCACGTGACTTTCCTGCTTAAAACCCTTCAGAGGCTTCCGTTGCTCATAGGACATAATCCAGCATCTTGAACTCGGCATACAATGCATTTCCTCCTCTGGCTCTGCCCCTCTCTGCAGCTTCATTTCCAGTCACACCTCTACATTCCCTCTACAGCTTCAGTTCTACTATGCTGAACACACCTGTGTTATGCTTCCATGCTTTTGACTAGAATGCTCTTTCTCCTGGTGACTACTCTTGTTCTTCTTGAGTCTATGCTTATGAAGACTCCTGAATGTCTGCACTTGGGTAGTGTACCCGTCTTCACTGTCGTCATAACCCTTTCCAGAGAATTCAATTAGCCTGCAGTTATCCACTTATAGGCCATTCTGCATCCTTCCTGTTTTTCTAGGTTAAATTCGGGAGGGCAGGAGCTCCTGTTTCCTACGCTGTTGTATGCTTAGTGTGTAGGACATGTGAGCAGGATATGTGCTGAGGAAGCTGCTCCAAGAAAGGAACACTATGTGGCTCAGTGTCATTAGGGAGCTTACGCTAGTTAGGGAGCCAAGGAGCTAAAAGAAGTACAGAAAAATCAGATCAATGGAGATTGTACCTAATTGTGTCGTATCTATAGAAATGGGATGTTAGGAAATAGATTCTTGTGGTATAAAGCAAGTTTGGAGATAAGAGGAAACTTAGGCAGGGCTTTTGAGGTTGGATAAGGTTTGAAGAGGTAGGGGAAAGAGGGAAACCATGAGCCTGTGCTGAGCGATGGGGATAACAAGGAAGCCATCATAGCAGGGAACAGTGTGTGATGGGTTGGATGAAGTTGAGTTTTACCAGGTGTGCTAAAGCCTGTCTACGCAGAGCCTTGGAAGTCAGAAGTATTTGTGCCGAAAAATTTGGGCTGGATGTGGAGACAATAGGGTACCATTTTAGGTTCTGAAATAGGGCAAAAAGATACACCGAAAGGCGTACATAATGATGTTTAGCTTGGAAGTGGAGGGACAGGATGATCAACCAGTAGACTCTGAGGGTGACTCCAAGAAGAGATCTTTTACTAGCTGGTGACAGTGGGGACAGAGTAGGATGGAGGAGGTACTGTGCAGAGAGAAGCAGAAAGGTGCTGATACTGGGAATCTCAGCAGAAGGAGTAGGAGAATCAAGGATGCCTCCACCTGGAAGAGTGGGACCACCACCTGCAAAGTAAGATGGCTGGGAAATGGCCCGAAGCATTTGCACATGACTTCAATTTGGAAATGCAGATAAAACCTCTAAGTTGATTTGTTACAAACAAATGCTCTATAGATTGCTTTTAGATTTTCAAATAAAAGCTTCGCATTTAACCTCCAGTAGATTTTTCCTTTTCTACATTCACGGATGGCTGTTCCGGCTTCCGGTAGGGGGCCGACACATCTGATTTTGCGGTGACAGTACATGTCACTCCCATTTCCTTAGTTTACTTATCAACAGTACCCCTTCCGCTCTCAAAAATGTCCGAGTTTGAAAGCTAAGTTCCATGGCCACCCAGCCTTAGAGCTCATAACAAGCTCTGGTGCCAACACACCTGTTCTGGCTTTTGTTTCAGCGCCCCTCCCCCCCGCCAGAGGTGGTATGAGTATTGTTTACAGGAGGGATGGTGGAGAGTTAGAATACCAGATCAATACAGCAAGTTCTATTCTTTTAACTGTTGCCTAAAAATGTCAGACTTTTTAACAAAGGCTAAAACCTGTCATTTTAAACATTCATTTTCCAACATGAGAAACCTATCATAGGCAGGCACTATACTAGGTACTGGGCATGTAATGATCACAAAGAGATATCCCTGCCCTCAAGTGGCACATAATCTAGTGAAGGCAAGGACAGTTGGATGATCCAACAATGAAGACCTCAGAGTATAGAAAAGTAAATGTCGTATTTGAGATAGGTAAGGGTGGTTAAGGGGACGTGTTTGTCACCAATCAACAACAGTTTGGTACTGTTGTCTACGAAGAACCTTTGATTTAACTCAAATGGTATTTATTTAGAGCCTTTTCTTTCTAAATAGTTGCCACGAAGTTAGTAATCCAGTTTCATAGAGATGGAAATAAATATTCTTCTGAACCTCTGCACGTCTTCTCGATACACTGCAAAGCAGAGCAGATGACGTGAAGGAGGCTGACAACTGAGTTGACTTAGATTCTCTTCTTTGGTTTGCGACCCTGACAGGTACCTCTGATGCAGCCATAGACTTCAGCATTGAGCCTATCATTCAAGAGACCATCCTGAGGAATTCTTGAGAGGCTCTGGCACCCTTTTGTTTCCCTGCCACCTCTGAATCTGAGTCACACTCACCACTGTCCTCAGCGGCCTCATAGAGCCAAATCCACAAGAAAACAAACCCGAGAGAAAAACCTACCTGTATGACAGCGGGACCCTGTCCAGCCAGGTGGGCAGTCACACTGATAAGGGGCCACACAGCGACCACCATTCAAACAGGGGAGAATGCATATTGCTAGAAAGGAGACCAAAAACGGATTTAATCAAAATATACACATTCAGATATGTTCAAGTGTTTTCCAGGAAGAGGAAAACCTTGAATGACCCACCGGATAGTCTCCCTGGATGTGTTCTGTTTATTAATTGGTAAACACAATCAGGAAAGTAAGGGTGGGCCTTTAGCCTCATGAAATGACTCTAGGGCCAAATGCACTCTTCTAGAAAGGATATACCGTAATCAATGTCTGCTAAGTGCTTTGCTTTCTCTTCACAGAATAAGCAGAATGTTCTCCATTTATTATCATTTCAAATTTCCTTTTCAAATTACATGAAGTGCTCAAGAGGGTTTGGCTGTCTCGAGGCTCTCTTACTGTCCTGAATTAAATGTAAGCATGGGGTCAGAGGGGCTATCCTGTGCTGGTTTTGGCAACACATTAGCAGTGATGGGACAACTCACTCTTTGAATTTCCTTGGGGCAGAGGCCTGATGGTGACTGAATCAGGCCTCCCTTACACCCTCCATGACAATCATTTTTCCTAGAAATTACTGAGCTCTTTAAAGAGGAACAGTCTGTTTAAAAGGAGATTGTCTCTTGGCTTCCTACTCAAAGCACAGTTCTCAAGCCAATAGCACTGGCATTACCTAGGAGCTGGCTAGAAATGCAGAATCTCAGGTCCCAACCCAGAACTACTAAATCAGAGTCTGCATTTAACATCTCGCAGATGGTTTGTATGCACATTAAAGCTTGGGAAGCCTTGGTCTAATGCAGGAGGACAGGCACATGCTCAGTGAGCTCAGCTAGGCTTGCTGTAAGGGTCCCCCAGGGTAAATGTTTCCTTGGTCTTTGGACTCTTAGCATTATAGCAGGTCAAGTTTGGGAGCCCTAAATGGGAAGGAGTGATCGGGGAGAAGAGGGAGGAAAGACATAATTTCTCTTCTTTCTTAATCATTGTGAGAATACTTGCTTTGGTGAGTTGTTAGCAGCCAAATTTATTTCCATTGTATATTCTCCTTTCTAGATTAGTTGCAATAGTTACACTTAAAACAGTTTTAGAATCTCTTATAACATGTCTGGCCTTCAAGAAAACTGATACAGACCAATGGTCATCACCCAAATGACTCCTAATGTGATTTACAGACACCACTCCCAATGAAACATGAAATCATTTTATCCTCATATATATATATTTAAGATATTGGAACAAATGTCTCCAGTTTAGACATTAAAAAAAAAACATTTAAAACCACTTATTTCCATTCTCCTGAAAGTTCAAATTCAAACGTATTTTTATAAGGATCAAAATTCTATATTAATTTACTAAACATTGTATAGATACCGGAGTGCCCACTTTCCCTATTTTCTTTGTTGGGAAGAACTACCCCTAATGAAAAAGAGTGAATGGCGGGCTGCAAATACTACATACAAAGTACGGTGTTATGCAACACCATGAATTTATCACAACTGCAGCAATGAGAGGCACAGCACATAAATGGACTTGAGATAGGGAAGACATAGGCTGGGAAACCCTCTATTATAAGGTCCTTCTCAAGAGGATTCTTGGGAATTTGTGACAGGAGGCATGTGGAGATGGCTCTGGGTGGATCACGATCACTATATTTTCAAGGTCACCTATATCCTAGCTCTTTTGCAACTAATTGACATATTCAGATCGACTCTAGGCCCTCTTGTCTGGTCTGCTGCAGGATTTAAGCGAATAAATTCCTTCTACCAGTAAAGCCAGTCCCCTGAGTTGGCAGCTTCCAGGCAAATTATCAGGACTCAAAGTAAGATTTAAGGACATAACATGAAAGGTTTGAGGACAGACTCACGTTCTTCACAGAGGCGCCCCATCCAGCCATCTGGACAGGAACAAGCATTGGGGCGTTGGCAGATACCTCCATTCTGACATGGGAATCGACAGACAGCTAGAAAAGAAGCAGGATGGATCATAAACCCAGGGAATTATGGAAGGGTATTTGTTGGAAAATAGGATTCCTTATTTACATTTCATAACATTTCCTAGAGGCAAGCTTTACAGAAGAGAAACAACACTGAAACTCAAGATTCAGTCAGGGACGTGAGGGCTCTTGGAAAGGGGCATAAATCAACTTGGGTAGTTCTGAGAACATGGCTTTCAAAATTTTGGTAATCTGGGGATTCAGGGCAGAAGGGGACAAGGTGGTTTAGACAAAAGGTAATCTCTTTTGGTCTGGACCAGGGGAAGTGCCTCTTTCAGAAGGTCTGAGAGTGCCCTTCCAAAGGGGCCCTTCGATGGTCTGGTCGATAGCTCTTTGGTGCTGCCACTGTCACTCGGTGTCTTAAAACAAGCCCGTGAAGGAACAAACAAGCCAGCCAGCAGACACACACCTCTCATTTAACTTCTGATTTGAAGTGGAGCCTGGGCTATTCTATGAGGACGTCACCTCCTCCGCTGCCCTCTCATTCTCTTACGTCCCACGTGTTAGGGATCTCGTTTCTCACTGTTGGCCTTCAGACAGTTCATCTCCCTTCTCCTGCAATCTCCCTTGCCTCTCTTGAGGCTCATGCCATTCATTCATCGATTCCCTCAATTCTCTCAGCCCCAACGGGTCATTAAAGACTCTGGCCTTTTCACCCCAAATCCAAATCTGACCATGGCCCATGTGGCCATGTGGAAAACCTACTCAGCAATTTGATTTTTCTTTTAGTTCCTTGGTTATGTTTGCCTTGTTCACTAGCATAGCTCTTGACTTTCAGTAAGTATTTGTAGACTGGAACAATCATTATGGTTTGTAAAAAAGTGTAAGTTGTAGGACCTACTAGGATGCCTCGTTATCTACCTCTTTCAATGTTGCAGAATTTTAAGCACAGAACCTTGTTCCCTTGTTCCCCCAAGGAGATTTTATTGAATTCACACGCAAAATTCATCCTGGGGTTGGCAAATTCAATCCAGCAAGTGAAGGGACAGCAGTGCTGATATGAGCATGGATGGAGTGCCTGTCACCAGCCTCCAACATGGCCAGGGAGACCCTGGGGTGGGCTCCACCTCCCTAAGGCTGCCTAGTACCTCCTGTGTCTTACTCTGCCCACCAGACGGGCTACCCCATCTCCAGCAGGGCTAGGAGTCTGCCCAGGATGGGGGGTAGAACTGGAATCTGCTGGAACTACTTGACTGTCCAAGAAGTGCCCTCATGGCTCACACCTAACACAGCTCCCCTAGCAGCTGGAGAACACCCTGAGAGAACACTTGAACTGAGGAGCCATGATTGACTCAGGAAGGGGCCGTGTGCTGGGCCACAGTTCTGTATGAAAGCTTTCAAAACTCAAACCCATAAAGTTAAGGAAAATGACATAGATGTCAAGGGAAAACTTAAAGCCAAGGAAAAGTAAAAGAGCATGCATACTAGCTGTTGGCCTTATCAGACTTTGATATGCATTTCCCTACAGCTTCCCTGAGAAATAACCGTTCAAAGATTCCCTTACCTCTGCAAACAGGAGGTGATGTCCAGGTTCCGTTCTCTAGGCAAACACTCCTCAGGGAACCCTCCAACATGTATCCACTGTAACACGAGTAGGTGATCATGTCCCCATACTGATAATGTATGCCTCGAGCAATCGCGTTTTCTACATGAGTTGGTGGACCACAGGATATTTCTACAGGAAAACAAAACCACAATGAAGCCTGTGCGACCAATCCAGCCAGTGGATGGAAGAGAACACAGTCTCCTCTCAAAGACTGAATTAATTTAAAGAGCAAAGATAAAATATATAAAGTTACCTTTTCACCTGTATAATAACTAAAAGATAGTAGGAACTAAAAGCATAATCTGCTGCTGTCTAGAAAAATGAGATGTGCAGGATCAAAGGTTTTGCCTTCCGATTCAAATGCTGAAGCTGAGCTTCTTCTTTTTTTTTTTTTTACTCAGGCAAGAAGTGTCTAGGAGCCCAAGAATGAGCTTTTGTGGATTGCCAAAGAGGCGGCTTCTAAGAGAACGTTCATGCAGGATGCCGATCAAATTAGAAAGGGAGAAGCATGGGGGTTATTTGCAGTCTACTGTTTTAGAGTAAAGATCATGAATTGCACTACTGTATATTCCATCAAGACATGTTTGAAAAATGAATAAATGAGTACTGTCTCTGGCCTGTCCATACTGTTTACACCCCTTGATGAGGTTTATGACATTTGAGGTCTCAAGGTTTCACATCAGTTTCCTTCTTTTCAAGACGGTAACACAGTGACTCTTTGCTTTTGAAATACGTGAAATTGAATGATAATCCTCTCTTTTAGAAGCGACGTGTACTGTATATTTAAATAAAAAATTTTATAACTAATTTTGCCTTGAGAAGCCTTGAGATAACTAGAGTTATTTTGGGGCGGCTCACAAAACAAGGACTGGATTGGAGCTGGGACTCCAATCAGTATCCTGTCTGTATAAGTCTAACTTTTGGATGACTCTCCATGAATTCTAAAAGGTCACTTTGTGGTCATAATACTATTAAGAACTTGTCAGGGGGGATGACAATGTGTATGTTTTTTCTGAATCTTCTTCTCCTTCTAAGGTGGTTACAAACGTTAATTCAGTGAGTTAGATATCAAATATGTGTTAATGCCTACTGTGGATCAGAAACTGGAAAGAAACCAATAAAGAAAATGTGGTCCCATTGTTCAGACAACTAGCAGAATGATGGACAACTTAAAAAGAGCTGTTGTACAGGCCTGGATACTCTACTATAGGAAAATCAAAGTGAATGTGACTAATTATGCTTAGGACTATCAGGGTACAAATTGCAGTGAAAGCAGCATTTAACTAGGCTCTAGAGCTTGAGTAGATCAGAGGGAAAGAGCTTCCAGGCTGGGGGAGCGGCAGATAGAAAGATCATGGCGAGCTGATGGCTGGATTACTGAAGTGACCAAAGAACGAATTTCAGACAACCTATACAGGAATCATCTTGGGTTCTTGCTAGAAGTGAAAATATCGGGAGTTTCTAGTTTGTAAGTCTGCATCTTACCTACGCTCCCTAGGTGATTCCCACACATGCTAAATTTTAATCACTGATTCATAAAGATAATTATCAGGACGAGGTGAAAAGAACGAGGTAAGTTGTTGCTCATGTCCCTCAGGGAAGAGATTTTCTTCTAAGCCAGAGGCTTTCTGTTTAATAAAAAATGCAAAAGAGGGATTGAGGATAGCAAACAGGGGTAGAAACTGTCTCCTTCTCTCCGAGGCAACCCCTGAGCCTCTCTAGAATATGGAGGAATCAGGAAGCATGCACCGGAGTGCATGTCTCTCCTTACTCTGCCTTCCAGTGCTCTGAGTGGTATGTCTCAGGGAGCCGAGACCAACGTGGGGATACGTGTGCAGAACCAGGCCACTTGGCCTGCTTTAGTTCAGGCTGGTGGTCAAAGCTTATACATACGTAGTTCTCCCATTTCACTTGGAGTAGACTTTATAAGGCTAAAAGTATAGTACATATTTCCTGGAGTAAAATCAAAATTCTAATGCTGTGGTAGACCACTAGTTGAAAATTCAGGCACTTGGGCTATTGGTGTATTTCTTCCTATCAGGAGATGTTGCTGAAATAAATACACCGATTCATTTATTCTTCAAAACAAACCTGTAAGATAGGTGTTATTGGGGTTATTGACACATGAGAGCCCTAAGGCTCAGAGAAGGGCACTGGCATGAGTTTAGACTTAGAAAGTTTTGAGGACAGAATTCAAACCCAGGTCTTCTCTGACTCCACAATTCCCATGGCCTTCACACACACATTTCTTCTTAATTGGAGTACAAGTGTTCTGAAGATGGTTATTGCAGGCATGATATGTTCCTAGACTATGTAGCCCAATGTCCTGCATCTGGTTAGACTCAATGAATATTTATTAATTGATTGCTACAGAGGGAGTAGCTTGGAAGACAAGGGAGCCGGAGGGTAGGAAGTTGGGCAGGGGAGATGTTTTAAGTGCAGGAAGTGTGTATGAAGAGATGTCAAGAGTTATCACAAGGCAGCAAGAGATGCTGTCTGACTGTGTGTTACGTATCAACATGGTGCTAGCCCAGAGGTTCTCAAACTGTTGTTCCAGGACCAGTATCTCCAGCAGCAACACCTGGGAACTTGTTTGAAATGCACATTCTCAGGCCTCACCCCAGAGTACTCAATCAGACATTCCAGAGAGGGGCCCAGAAATCTGTTTTAAACAAGTCTTCTAGGTGGTTCAAGTTTGAGAACCACTGTGGAATAATTTTTGTATTGCAAAGCATCCATAGCCTGTTAAAGGATAGTTTGGGGACTCTCAGAATATGGTAAAGTATGTATTTTATTTAATTTTTTAAAAGTAATCTCTACGCTCAACCTGGGGCTCGAAATTCATGACCCTGAGATCAAGAGCTGCATGCTCTATCCACTGAGCCAGCCAGGTGCCCTGGGAAAAAAATATATTTTAGATTTAATATTTTGCTCATTCCTAGAAGAATGTATTTTGAAAATCTGTTCAGTGAATCCTGGCCAGATAGGTTTTAGCCTATTTCTGGAAAGTTTTTTCTTTTTATGTTTGGAATTCAAAGACCTTTTTTTTTTTTTAATTTTAAAAACTGTCAACAGAGAAGCTGATAACAATAAACCAGAGATATAAATATCTACATTCAAGTTACTTGATTGAAAATATCTCACAAGGATGAGAAAACATTCTGCACTAATGAAATGAGCTGGAATCCACCTGTCCATTTACTTACTTTCACATTTGGCACTTGTCAGCGTCCACGTCTCGTCCGGGTTACAGGTAATGATGCCTTGGCCTTGAAGCAGGAAGCCTTCCCTACACTTGATGGACACGTTCTGATCAACATAAAACTCCTTTTCAGAAAGCAGAGCATTCTCGGGAATCACAAAAGGAACAGGACATGGATTTGCTGTTAAACAGAAAATAAAAATGCTTACTGATATTCTCCTTCTCTTCTTAATTTATTTCTTTAAAGGCAGAGTATGATGAGCCCTCTGGAGCTGGGTTCTCAGTGATGATAATATGAGGCTTAAAAATACAGAACTTCAAACATTTAAAAAATGTGTTTTGCATCCACATGAAATTATTTTTAAGGATAAGATCAGATCAGATCTGAAAACCTCAAGTTATTCAACCACTAACACATTGTCCTAAAATTCTAAGATGGCAAATTAAATACTTGTTTGAAATTATGGCCCAACACTGGGGAAAGAAAAGGTGTGTTAGAAATCAGGGAATGCATTAAACATTCCTTTGGTCTTTGAAGAATATTAGGAATGCAGAGTAAAATCTTCTCATTGTCACTTTACTTTCTTTTATTGAACATCCTTCAGAAGGACGCCCTAGAGAATCATCAGACTTTTCTAAGTGAGCTGAATAAAACTTCAGATTCACACTACTTACACAGGATATTATAATGTAAATTGTAGAGTTTGCAAGGCTTATTCATAAAAATGGATTCATTTTATACATCGGAAGCAAAACCAAAAAATGATTAAAACACAAGGATTTCTTAGTGCAAGTGTATGACACACATCAACATATTTTAGCAGTTTCGGTTTTTCTGATTTTCAAAGAAGTCTTTATGAGTGAAGCAGGCATCAGCTGAATCCTAAAGACTCAGTTACTGCATTATAATACTTTAAACAATAACCAGAGGCCTCTCAATTTAGATCTTGCATGTGAATATTGTTTTCATTCTAATGCTTATAACTAGTTATCTTCATTCACTATATTTATATATACCTTATTGTATTAAAATTGCACATTAATATATTCTTTCTTCACCCTTTTCACATCCTTAATCAAATTCCTTATACATTTATGTCAAAATTTTTTCATTAAGCACACTTTTTTTATTAGTGCCTTGGACTACCTGTAATAATCCAAGGAATCTGATGAAAGCTGATTCTCCGACTGGATATTCCAGATAATATGAACAGATTTTAAAAATACCCCATAGTAGGGGCGCCTGGGTGGCTCAGTCGGTTAAGCGTCTGCCTTCGGCTCAGGTCATGATCTCGGGGTCCTGGGATGGAGCCCGCATTGGGTTCCTTGCTCAGTGGGGAGTCTGCTTCTCCCTCTTCCTCTGTCCCTCCCCCCTGCTCATGCGCTCTCTCTCTCTCTCTGTCTCTCAAATAAATAAATAAAATCTTAAAAAAATACCCCATAGTATTTGGTTTGGATATGCACAGATCGCTTTCTCTGGGCCAGTGTCACTCAGTGGAGTGTCCTCTATGTTTAGACATTTGGGAAACGAATCACGAAACTGAATCTCATGAAAACCTCTAGAGTCAACACACACGTTTGCAGAGAGGAAGTGGGTAGCTCCAAGCCCCGTGTTCAGTGCAGTATGCCTCAGGGGCCCCTTCGAGGCTGTACCCTCTATTGCAGGAATACACCACCATCGGTCCAGCAGTAGTGTTTGCAACCTTGGCTTCTCCGTTCAGAAACCCAAGTGGAGCTTCACACCTGGTCTCTAGAAAGAAAAACGAAAGCCTCGTATTAAATGCTTCTTCCAATCCTCCTACAATTGCTAAAGGTACTCAGTGCACCATATAAAATATTAAAGCCTACTCCTATGTGAAACACAAAAATATGCTTTGAAGGAGGAAAAAAACCCAGCATGTATAAGTTTTGATTTATGCATGTAGGCAATTAAAGATTGGTATTTTGCCTGTTGACTCTAGCTATCTTTATGTATATTGCCACCTTTTGTTGTTAATAATGCTGGGGGTATAAATGAACAAGCCCTATCTCAGACCACATGAATCACAATCTCTGTGTTGTGACCTAACTTTTGGTATTAAAAGCTCCCCATAGGATTTCTAATGGTCACTCAGGGTTGAGAGCTGGTGGATTAGGTGCTAACCGACTCCTCTGGGCTTCATCCAGCTTGGTGAGTACTCCATACACCGGGACCATGGATCTTGGAATTACCTGGGAGCTTTAAAAACATATTGATGTGGGGTCCCACCCCCAGAGATTTGACTTAACTGATTTATCTGGGCAAGGGATTTTTCAAAGCTCCGTAGGATGCTCCAATGTGCCTAAGGCTAAAAGCCATAGGTCTAAGGCAGTGCTTCCAAACTAATGTGCATAGAAATCATCTACGGAGGGCACCTGGGTGGCTCGGTTGGTTGGGGGTCTGCCTTTGGCTCAAGTCATGATCCTGGAATCCCAGGATGGAGTCCCGCATCAGGCTCCCTGCTCAGCAGGGAGTCTGCTTCTCCCTCTACCCTTCACCCCACTCTCTCTCTCTCAAATAAATAAATAAAATCTTAAAAAAAAAAGAAATCATCTAGGGATTTTGTGAAAATGCAAATCCTAGTCTTTGTGGGATTTTTTCTTTCTCTTTCTAAATTACTAAATACATGGTACAAGTTCTTTGTAGAAAATTAGAAAACACAAATAAGCAAAAAGAAAATAATAGTTTTAATTCCACCACAGGGATAAAACTGTTAATATTTTTATATATTTTATTATATGCTTTTTCCCTGGGGCATATGAAAAATACAAATATTTCTGGGGGCAGAAGTGCTCATACTGAGCAACCTGATTTGAAAGATTCCTATATAATTTACTAAATTATTACATATATTGAGATCTGTATCTATCAGTGAACAGACTTCCCTGAAAACTGATAGATACAGATATCAATATATTTTATTTGATAACTTAGAAAGAAAAAGAAAAAACCCCACAGATAAAGAATAGGATTTATATAGGGGTGCCTGGGTGGCACAGTTGGTTGAACATCCAACTCCTGCTTTTGGCTCCGGTCGTGATCTCAGGGTCATGAGATCGTGTCCTGCGCTGGGCTCCGTGCTCAGCATGGAACCTGCTGGAGATTGTCTCTCCTTCTTCCTCTGTGATTCCTGCTCATGCGCCTGCTCTCTCATTCTCTCTCAAATAAATAAATAAATCTTTAAAAAAATAATAGGATTCATATAGAACTTTTTATTACTATCCTGCATTTTGGAGAGACCAACTATACAAACCATCATCATTGCAGTTTGAATGAAACCTGCCACAGAACTGAAACAGTCCCCTCACCAACACTATGGTGGGTTCCTATGCCAGACATACATGTATCCTTTTCATTTCCCACTCTCCTTCCCAGATACGTTCATACATTTTTTGATCATGAACATCTGAGATAAAAAAAAAAGCTACTATCAGAAATACCCAATGATGCCTTTCTGTGACTTGAGATGTTACTCAATGCTTTTAAAAAATATTTTTCTGTATAATATTTATACAAGTTTTTGAGAACTAAAAACAGTCATATATTCTCCACTGAGTTTCAGCCACATAATATTCCTTTAAGAATTTAAGATTCCTGTATATATAAAATCAAATCATTAATCTACCCCAGAAGATATGGTTAAAATCACAGTGAACAAAGATTTGCATACCTTGAGTCCTACTGTCAGCTTTGCCATTAATTTAATTTATGATATTGGGCAGGTCATTTCACTTCTCCTCGTCCCCCATATACTTATTTAGGAAGATAAATAAATCTAGCTGATCTTGACTTAGTCCAGTCTAGACCAGCTGACTCATCTAAGAGATTGCTTAACTAGATAATCTAAGAGGTTAATACTAGTTTGAAAATTTGATGACTCCCCCAGGATTATCAAGAGAAAAAGGTTTAAAGCCTGCCACTTTGATAGGCTTGTACTATTTTATCTAACTGTAGTTGACCCTTGGACAACGTGGGGATGGGGAGTGCCAACATCCCATGCTGTCAAAAATCCACATATAATTTTTGACACCCCTGAAACTTAACTAATGAAGAGCCTGTTGACATAAACAGTTGATTAACACATATTTTGAATGTTATATGTATTATATACTGTATTCTCACAATAAAGTAAGCCAGAGAAAAGAAAACATTATTAAGAAAATCATAAGGAAGAGAAAATAAGTTTCTAGTACTGTACTTGTATTTATTGAAAAAACCCCCATATGTAAGCTGATATGCCCAGTTCAAACCTGAGTTGTTTATGGGGTCGACTATATATTGTCTCTGGCAGAGGAATCATATGGGCCATGTGTTGGGAATAAACTCATGTGAATTAACTCATCTCTTGCTAAATAAACTTGGATGTTCTCATAAAATGAGTTAATGCAAAATTCCACCACTATTCATTTACTTGACAGATGTGACATCACTTTAAAAAAATGTCAGTATTGGCTAGTACCATCACCAAAAAGGGACAATGCTAAACCTTCTAATTTATAATTATTTGGGGGGGAAAATCCACAAAATGAGACAAATAAATTCAATAGTTAAATAATTTCTAACAAAATGTTTGCCATTCTGGAGTCGGTAATCTTGTGCTCTATGCCACTTTAACCATTAATCTCTACTACAATTTTTGACCCTTTTGTTGATTTGGTGCCCTTGAGTGAAAGCCCATCAAAGAGTCTCACACAGTTCGTGGAGATGATTAAAAAAATATTTTTTAATTGAAACACTGATTTGTAAAGGAAATGTGGCCACACTGTTATTATGCATCATCAGTATTGTCTTTGGGACTGCTGAATGTCATGTGACTTACTTTTGCAGCTTGCTACCTCTCCACTCCACATTCTGTTCTTCTGACAAACACGTTCCTTGTTCCCCTGTGAATCAATGAAAAAAAAAAGGTTATTGCCAGGATTATACCTCAATGATGAAAAGACAATAAGGGAATGCAAAATAATCTTAGCTATGAACCTGAATCTCCCAGCACTGGAATGCTAAATGAATTCATTAAATAAATATGGTTTAAGGATGAGGCTTACACTTTCAAAAATGCTTTCACCAATTTACTTCAAAATTCATACCCAGGCTGACCAGTGTAATTAAAGGACAGACTTTGTTTCACTTTCTATTTAAGTGACAACTGATTATAACCAATAGCAAAGGTTGATAAGGAATGCGTGTGAAATGTCAAGGAAGTATATTTGCTGAGTAAATTTTAAAAATATTTTGAATTGAATTTACTTTTCAATACCTGAGAGGTACAGCAAAGAATGGGAATTGGTTTTTTTACACCTTCAAACATGAAACAAGTCAAAATATCTTACTGGTTTGAGAATTGAATTTTTTGACAATGTAACCTATCCATTAAAGATAAACTTACCCTATTAAGGGCCCAAGCATTTAAAATTTTAAATATTTGGAGTAAAAATCTTTCTAAACTTTACTTCCCTACCTTCTGAAATAAAGCAAAATGAATAGAATTTACTTGAAAAATTATTTATAATTATTATTCTGAATATATTTTTGTACATTCTTCAATAGCCCATAACCCTTGATGGCTATATAGGCTGTTGGACCCCTATAGTTATTATAGGTATATATGTGCTAAGATTACTATTCTTTGACTTCTGGATATAATTTTTATGAGTCTTTGTTTCTTCCTTCTTTGTTGTTTACCTTTTACTACAATCATCAGTGTTCCTAAATAGTCAGGGAGCTGGCTTTAATGGCTTGTCATATACTTCCTCAAAATTAATAAAAAATAATTCACAAACTAAAATAGTACATTTTCCTGTGCATACATAAGTATATAAACATAGTAAAAGTATAGCAAATGTTAACAGTATTTACCTCTGGATGAAGAATACTGAAAAACTACTTTTCTTTTGCATTTTCCAACCTTTCTATAATCAACACATATTGCTTTTTTCAATAAGAAAAAAATAATGACTTTATATTAAAAGACCTGTTTACTTAATTGATTCAATTTTTCATAGGAAGTCAGGATAATAACCCTCTATTAAAATCAACAGAATCTTTAAAAATAAAAAAATAGAATAAAGTCAATGGAACTTTACAGGTAAAGATTTATCAGTAGACTGATAGCTCAAAGAAAATATCTTTGAATAGAAGAATAATGATGTGGGCGTCTGGGTGGCTCAGTCGGTTAAGCATCTGCCTTCGGCTCAGGTCATGATCCCAGGGTCCTGGGATCAAGTCCCATATTGGGCTCCCTGCTCTGTGGGGAGCCTGCTTCTCCCTCTCCTCCCCACTTGTGCTCTCTATCTCACTATTTCTGTCTCTCTCTCTCAAATAAATAAAATCTAAAAAAAAAAAGAAGAAGAAGAATGATGAAAGACATTAGGTAAAACCAAAAGAGAGGCAATAGCTCTTTGTCAGACATCTTGCTAAGGCAGAATACAGCTTCAAGATAATTTGATATCCAAAGGGCTCTGAGCAATGAAACAGGTAACAAAATCTGTGTGCATATGTTGACTTAGAATCAAGCCCCTTAATACATTACTTAGAACCTAATCTTTTTAAACATATAGTATAAAATTTTATTTTATTACTTCATAGCAGATAAGGAATTTAAAGCTTGGAGAAGAACTCAAACACATGCAAAATATAACAGTAGAAAGAAAAGTAACAAACTTTGATATAGCCATCACCCACCTTATACAATTAATTCAAGGCCAACCTTGTTTCATCTAAGCCCTACCTCCTTCCTATGAATGCACCTTATTTTGAAGCAAATCCCAGACATCAAATCATTTACCAGTAATTATTTCAGTACTAATCTCTAAAAGATGCGGGCTCTTAAAACTATAACAACAATAACCAATAATAGTATCACAGCTTAAAAAGTAATTCCTTAATATTAATAACAATCCTGTTAGTGGTCAAATTTCTAATTGTTGTATAAACTTTATAACTTATTGCTTTATGGTTCACTTGAATCCGGACTAAAATAAGGTCTACATGGTTTATGTACCTCTTTAAAACATAGGTTCCTTCTATTTCTTCCCCTCTTACCCTGTTAATTTATTTGTTTCAGAAACTGGAAAACTGGGTCAGTTGTTCTGTAGCTACTTCTACAGACAGAATTTTGCTGATGGCTGCATTATGGTATCTCTTACCAAGTACTTCTGTCTTTGGTACTGGTAGTCAGATTTAGAGGTTTGATAGGATTCAAACTCATCTTTTCTTCTTTTTGGCAAGACTTTTTCATATGGTGTGTTTTTCCATCCAGAGGCACATAATATCTGGTTGCCTCTTTTTTTCCTAACACCAGTAGCCATGATGATGATGACCTAAATCAACTAGTTCATAAGAGTTGCAAACTCTGAGATTTAAATTCTATCAATTATTGACTGAAATACTTCTATAAAGGAAACTTCCATTCATTTTCTACTGGTTTTCTTGTCATCCAGTTAGCATGGAAAAGACAATTCTTCCCATTTCATGGTCTGTTTTCAAAATAATGAATTTGTTCATGAACATCCTCTAATAGTTACCAACTGATTTTCTGTGTCCTTATGAGTCTACTGTTACTCGTAACAGATTTGATGTGTTTAGTCCATTAAAGTTATTGCCTTATTGAAGCCCAAATGGTCTCGTGTTGGCCTGTGGGAACCTCATCCAGTTGGCCTCCAAGTCTTTTTAACATGTAGTCTTTAATAGGTTCCCTAATATCTCACACGACAAGCTTTTCTAGGCTAATCTTTTACATTTCACATCCCACACCTGGCATTGGTTATTTCTGCAAGTAACTAGACATTACTATTTCTTAAAAGTTTCTAACAGGTAGCTTAGAATGAGAACTATTGCTATAGCACGTCTCTCAATTTTGTAGTTAACACTGGGATATTCCCCAAATTTTTTAAGGTAAATCATCTACTTCCTCAAACTTAATGACCCATCTAGTTACTAAATATTAAATTTAAATTCATAAGTTTAAATTTTATACCACTTTACTTCTTAACAAATTGCAAGATTAGTATTCTCACATTAAAAAATTAATTTCAAAACCAGAAAAACTCTCCAAATGCAATCAACCATAACATTATCATACTTTTTTTCTTTTTTAAAAATCTTCTAAGGAAATGAAAAAAGATCCACATAAGTTTAGTTCCAAATTTCATGGACCTATCTTATGACAATTCTCTGAATGCATGGTCAAAAAATTATGGAATGTACTATGCAAATTTAACAAATAATTGGCAATGAATACTTCTGCAAAACCCACATTTAAATACCACTACTACAATAAAAACAGGAAGAAGTTTCCAGAAAAACCAGATGATGACATTAGGAAATATAAGCAAGCCTCTTAAATTTGAAGTTTGATGATATGATCAATGCTTCAGCAAAATTGACTCCAGATAGGAGGGGAGGATGGCAGTGGAGTAAGAGGACCCTAGATTCACCTCATCCCACAAATACAACTAGATAACTATCAAATCATACTAAATACCCCTCAAGTCAACTTGAACACTGGCAGAACAAACTCCATAACTAAAGGTAGAGAAGAGGCCACAATGAAGAAGGTAGGGAGTGCAGAGATGCATTTTGGGAGAGAAAAAGACTATGGCCACTGCAGTGGGGAGGGAGCTGCAGTAGCAGAGAAGAGTGAGAGAGAGACTAGCACACAGGGGAGCACATGGGGAGGATGAATCCCCATAACAATTGGCTTGGAAAGCAAGAGGGCCTGAATTTCATAAGTTCTGGTGGGTTCAAAGCCTAGAGTTTTAAAGATCAGTGTGTTTGGCTCTGGAAGAGCTTGGAGGACTTTGGAGTTGTTCTTAGAGAGAAGGCAGGCAAACATCCCCAGACATACAGCATGGACATAGTGATCTGAAGAATGCCTGGGGCACGCAGTGGGGAGGTTAGTTGCTCATCTCAGAGTGTGTCTCAGAGAGGCAGCATTGATGGAGAGACCCCTCTGGGAACAAAGGAACTGGCAGGCACCATTCCTCGCCCCCCTCAGCAGAAGCACAGGGCTACCTGCAGAAACCAGTGCAGTGTCAACACTCACCACCTAACTTACTTATACCAATGCTGCCATCCCGCACTCCAGAAGAACCCTCCTTCCCAGTCACACTTGCCTCAGTCCCAGTGCAGTGGGCTCCCTACTCCAGAAGACCAGCCTAAACCCTTGCCAACACTGCACCTCCTGACCTGGGAGTTTTGCAAGGCCTCAGTTCTGGTGGTGGTGGTGATAGGTCTCATTTCACAAGCAGACCAGAGCACACCTAGTTAAATGTGCCACATTTAGGCCAGAGACAAACACTGTCCACAACTGGCAAAGAGAACCTCTGCAGACCACTGGCCTGAAGGATAAAGCAGCCAGGACACAAAAGCAGAGCACATGCAACACACATTGGAGACACTCTCAGAATCACCAGGCCCTGGGGAACAAGGGACACTACACTGCAGGGCACTATAGGACCTCTTCTTCATAAAGCCATTACCCTCAAGAATAAGAAACATAGCATTCTTAACACAGAGAAACAGGCACAGAGAGTTAGATAAAATGAGAAGACAGAGGATTTTGTCCCAAATGAAAGAATGGGACAAGGCCACATCCAAAGATCTAGGCAAAACAGATATAAGTAACATGCCTGATGGAGAATTTAAAGCAATGATCATAAGGATACTCACCAGACTTCACAAAAGAATGGAGGACATCAGTGAGACAATTAACACAGAGATAAGGAATAACGTAGCAGAGATAAAGGGCTCAATAAACAAAATAAGCAACATACTTAACAGAAGTAACAGCAAGCTGGAAGAAGAGGAAAGAAATAATGACACAGAAGACAGAGTAATGGAAAGTAATCAAGCTGAACAATAAAGAGAAAAAAAAATCATGCAATATGAGAACAGATTTAGGGAACTCAGTGACTACATCAAACATAATAATATTATGGTATTATTAGCATAACATTATACTAATATTAATACTCCAAATATTATTGGAGTCCCAGAAGAAGAGAGAGAAAAGGGGGTAGAGTATTTATTTGAAGAAGTTATAGCTGAGAACTTTCCTAAATCTGGGGACAGAAACAGATATCCAGATCCAGGAGGCACAGAGAACCCCCAACAAAATCAGCAAAAGCAGATCTACACCAAGACACATTGTGACTAAAATGGCAAAATATAGTGAGAAAGAAAAATATTAAAAGCAGCAAGACAAAAGAAGACAGTTACATACAAAGGAAACCCTATATGGCTATCAGTGGATTTTTTAGCAGAAACATTCCAAGCCAGAAGGGAGTTTTAAGATATATTCAAAGTGCTAAATGAGAAAAATCTATAGCCGAGAATACTCTATCCAGTAAGGCTATCACTCAGAATAGAAGGAGAGATAAAGAGTTTCCCAGACAAACAAAAACTAAAGGATTTCATGACCATTAAACCAGCCCTGCAAGAAATATTAAAGGGACTCTTTGGGTGGAAAGGATAGACCAAAAATGACATAATGAAGGTAGGAAATACAAAGCAATAAAAATGAATATTTTTGTAAAAAATCAATCAAGGAACTCACAAAATAAAAGGATGTAAAATATGACACCAATACCTAAAATGTGGGGAGGTGAGGAGGAAAGAATGGGTTCAAACTTAAATATCTATCAACTTAATTTAGACTGCTATATGCAGAAGATGTTATATACAAACCTAATGGTAACCACAAATCAAAAACCACTAATAAATATGCACAGAATGAAGAGAAAGAAATCCAGATGTATTGCTAAAGAAAATCAGCAAAACATGAGAGAATTAGATAAGAAAGAATCAGAGAAAAACTTCAGAAACAGCCACAAAACAAGTAATAAAATGGCAATAAATACATATCCATCAATAATTATTTTGAATGTAAATGGACTAAATGCTCCAATCACAAGACAGAGGGTGACAGAATGGATGAAAAACCAAGACCCATCTATAAACTGCCTACAAGAGACTCATTTTAGACCTAAAGACACCTGCAGATTGAAAGTAAGGAGATGGAGAAACATCTATCATGCACCTGGATGTCAAAAGAAAGCCAGAGTAGCAATACTTACATCAGAAAAAAAACCCTAACCAGACTTATCAAAAAAGAAAAGAGAAAGGACTGAAATAAATAAAATCATAAATGAGAGAAGAGAAATAATAACCAACACCACAGAAATATAAACAATCAGGATATTATGAAAAATGTTGGATGCAGAGAGTACTTAAAAATAAAAATCTTAAAAAAAAGCTTCTGTACAGTGAAGGAAACAATCAACAAAACTAAAAGGCAACCTATGGAATGGGAGAAGATATTTGAAATGACATGCCTGATAAAGGGTTAGTATCCAAAATATATAAAGAACTCAACACCCAAAAAACAAATAATTCAATTAAAAATGGGCAGAAGACATGAACAGACATTTCTCCATAGAAGACATACAGATGGCTAACAGACACATGAAAAGATGTTCAATATCACTCACCACCAGGGAAATGCAAATCAAAACTACAATGAGATATCATGTCACACCTGTCAGAATAGCTAAAATAAAAAACACAAGAAACAACAAGTATTGGTGAGTATGTGGAGAATAAGGAACCCTCTTGCACTGTTGGTGGAAAGGCAAACTAGTGCAGTCACTGTGGAAGACATTATGGAGGTTCCTCAAAAAGTTGAAAGTAGAACTACCCTACGATCCAGCTATCACACTACTGGGTATTTACCCAAAGAATACAAGAACACTAATTTAAGGGGGTATATGCCCCCCTACATTTACTGCAGCATTATTTACAGTAGCCAAGATATGGAAGTAGCCTAAGTGTCCATCAACTGATGAATGGATAAAGAAGATGTGGTATATATTACAATGGAATATTACTCAGCCATAAAAAGAATGAAATCTTGCCATTTGCAATGACATGGATGGAATGACATGGATGCTAAGTGAAATAAGTCAGTCAGAGAAAGACAAATACCATATGATTTTACTCATGTGCAGAATTTAAGAAACAAAACAAGCGAACAAAGGGGAAAAGAGAAAGAGAGAGAAACAAACCGAGAAAGAGACTCTTAACTATGGAGAACAAACTGATGGTTATCAGAGGGGAGGTCGGTGGGGGGATGGGTGAAATAGGTGATGGGGATTAAGGAGGGCATTCATCATGATGAGCACTGGGTGATTTAAAAAAAAAAAACAACTTAAAAAAAATCAACTGCAGCCTTCCCACCAAAGTAAATAGGGAGACACAGGTGTTGCTGATGGGGTTTTAATACTACAGACCAGGAGTGGTCTTGAAACCTAACTTGGTATTTGGTTAGAACTGCTCTGAGGATTTTCAGGCCACACTTGTCATACATCAACCTGGCATCTCAACCAAGAACCCTCCAAGGTATTTAAACCCATTGCTTGAGGAAGTCTTAGTTTGTATACCTAAATCCCTATGGTCTTCTCCCCACAGTGACAGATGGACTGCCCTGTTATACAGCAGGATTAACAGGAGGCCAAAACACAGGCTTAAATGACCAACTAAAGTAACAGTATCAGTCTTGTGGCTAGTATTCCAGCTTCCTCTTCTTTTTCATGGCTCTGATTTTTTGAATTTGAGACTTACTTTGTTTTTTAAAATTATAAGTCACTTTAAATATTTCTTGGAGAGTGTTAGGATATACAGTAACAAAGTTTAAAAAATCTTTTAGGGCCAAAATCAGTGAAACAAATTGGTGTTAATACTAAAAATGTTCCCAAGTATATTGGAAAAACAAATTAATTCTAGTTAACCAACTTATTCACTTACCTCTAATTCATAGCCAGGTTCACACTGATAAATAATTGTGCTTTCAAAACTGTATTTACTGCCAAACACAAACCCATGTTCTGGACTTTCAGGTTTTCCACAAGAAACTGGACTGCAGGACTCATCAGAAAATGGTGGCTCCCAGGTGCCATCAAGCTAAATAACAAATGACAGATTAGAAATTACATTTAGGGGTGCCTGCCTGGGTAAGTTGCTTAAGCGTGTGCCTTAGGCTCAGGTCATGATCCTGGAGTCCTGGGATCGAGTCCCACATCAGGCTCCCTGCTCGGTGGGGAGTCTGCTTCCCCCTCTGGCCCTCCCCCCTCTCATGCTCTCTCTCTCTCTGTCTCTCAAATAAATAAATAAAATCTTAAAAAAAAAAAGAAATTACATTTAGGAGTTAATACATATGAATGAAGAAATTGGCAAATATTGGCATAGAAGAATAATCCCCAAAATGATGGCCAAAAGAACCTAGAATTTGGTTCTACTTCTGATATGTATTACCTGTGGCCTTAAAAAAACAGAGACTAATTATTAGATGGCCTTCTCAGTTACTGCTGAACAATTTTAGACATTTCTCACACACATAAAACAAATATTTTGTTCCTAATAGAATCCATTAAAAAAATCAAGAACACCAAGAAGTATGTTTTCATTACGATGAAGGAGGACTGGAAGGTTGACACAAATATTCCATGACTGATACTAATGTGTCCTTACATTTCACTTTACTGCTCCCCCCGCCCCCCGCCCCACTCAGAGTTAACATCTTTCATCATCTATTTGTGTGAAGTGAGGCATACCCAGATGTTTCTCTTGAAGACTATTATTCTCTTACTAATAATTTTCTGTTTTCTTTGAGGAAATGGTGCATGAGCTGGATAACAGTCTAAAACAGGACATTTATGGCGGGGTGCCTGGGTGGCTCAGTCGTTAAGCGTCTACCTTCAGCTCAGGTCATGATCCCAGGGTCCTGGGATCGAGCCCCGCATCAGGACTCCCTGCTCGGCAGGAAGCCTGCTTCTCCCTCTCCCACTCCCCCGCTTGTGTTCCTGCTCTCGCTAACTCTCTCTCTCTGTCAAATAAATAAATAAAATCTTTTAAAAAAATTAAAAAATAAAATAAAACAGGACATTTATTCCACATTTGAGGGAGAATTAATTTTATATATGTGTCTGCCTCATAATTAACCACTCCCCTAATGTCGGAAATATAAGTTGCATCTAATTTTTCAATACTGTGAATAATGCTTCAATAAACATATCTTTCTACATAAATTATTCTGGGCATTACTATTAACTTTTAAAAACTATGTGGTATTGGTTTCTTTTGATATATCCTGGAACTGTTTTGGCATATTTTAGTTTTTTCCTGTAATGGTTACTTCACTATATCAGAATAATTTGTTTACTAATGATTCCTTTCTCCCATTTGTGATGATTCCTTTATCAGGATGTACTTTTGATTTATTTCCTCCATTCCCCTCATTTTCCTGTCTGCTGAATCTATACCAAACCACACTGATAGGACCTTTGTAATTCTGTAATATGTCTTAATTTCAGGAAGGGCCAGAACTCCTTCAGTATTCATTCTTCAAAATTCATATTGATCTTCTCATCCATTTATTTGTTCTATGAAGTACAGAATCGTTTTGTTGTATCAAAATAAAATATTTCTAGGCACTGAACATAGTTTTAGACAATTCCTGCATTTAAGCACTTAGAAAAGGTCTATTCTACCTTTTAGAACAGAATTCAACCCAAAACTCATTTGTGTGGGGTTTGTGTGAGGGGTCATACCTTATGTGGAGAAAGCAATGAGGGTTGTCAAAAATAAATTATCGACTCCAAAAATAAACCAAACCCATAGTCACCAATACGTCAGGGTCCTACAGGGCACACGGAGGAGCACCCAGTTGTCCACACACCCAACCCAGACAAGCTCTGGAGGAACGTTGAATTAATTCCCTGAGCGTGTCCCTACAGGACAAACTTCCTGTAAGTTTATTTCAAACAGCTCAGGGTCCTTGAAAAAGCTGTCCCTCAAACTGCTTCAGCTCTAAATCTAGAAGGGACCATCTGGAATGATACCAATTTTGAGAGTGCAGTAACTCTGACAGTCATCTGACCTGCTTCCTGCGATGTTCCTCTTTTTAGGTTTGGTAGCAATGAATCACTGAGTATGCATGATTTATAAATGGAAAACCGGGAGGACTATGAAATAGTTCTTGAGTCCCTACTAAATGTCAGGTATGTACTAGATGCTTTATAAACATTAAATAATTTCATTCTTCCAGTTACAGATTTACAAATAAAGGGGGGGAATTAGGTCGTCACAGAGCCTGTCAATATTAGCGATGGAGTTCAAAGGAATGTTTAAGGTAAAAGTCATTTCTATACCATGCAGCCTGTCCCCCCTTTCAGCTCCTCCCTCCCCCAACTCCAGCAACAGAAGAATATATCGATAACTCATTTTATTTTTCTTTCTGGTGAAGAGGGTGTGCTAGGGATATCTGCTCTCTATGGTGCTGATCTAGGCATTTTCCCCCGTTTACTCTCTAGTTTCTCATTCTGACCATACAAGACATATATTGTTATACACATTTTTTTAAATAAGGAGACTGAAGCTCAGACATTTTAAGTGGCTTTCTTAAAGTCACACAAGTAGTAGGTAGCAGAGACAGGATTTGATCTAAGTTACTGTCTGTTTCTGCAACCTCTGGTTTTTCTACTAAAACTGGAAACATTTGCTATCAGACAGGGCTCATTTCCCACACAAGGACACTCTTTACTACATTTATGTGTAGACCATCTGTCTTATGGTTAATTTTTCATGAATATTTTGTTATAGATATTTTAACATTTTATCTCACTTTGGCACTTTTCACCTACTCTTGGCATTTTCTTAGTTTAAAAATGGGAATATTAAAAAGAAAGCTATGTTTTACAATATATCTACCAAAAAACTCCTCAAATTCTTGACACAGTTGGAAACTTGAGACATTTTTTTCTTTTCAGGATAGTCAGATACTGCTGTAGACACACACACACACATTTAATATATATAAATGAGTTACACATACACGTTCTAGGACAGAGAATCTTACCTGACACGTTGATATGTTAACTCCCTCATAGATATACCCTTCTGCACATGACACAGAAACTTGCTTATTCACACTGAAATCATCCCCATGAACACGTATATGTGTTATATTTGCTGGAAGAGGACATTTTTTAGGGCTGCAGAAGATTCTCTCGGGAAACCAGTGACCATCTTTCTGGCAGGTGAATGTATCTATATCTGTATCCATCACATAACCTTCCAGACACCTACAATGGAAAAGCAAAATAAGTGCCTTAAAGAGAGTACAATACAGTTGGTGACTTATTCTTGGATTTAAGATGCTGTTACAAAGCTCAGTAGACATTTTATGTGATATATTGAAACTGATTTGAATGTCAAGGGAACGGCATTGCCGTGCAAAAACACCAACATAACAAATGCTGTCCACATTAAGGATTAGCCAAGCCTAAAGTTGATTTAAATGTTGTTGGCATTATTTACCCTTGTTGTGGATAATATCAATATTGAATTCACTTTTATTCTGAAAATAGCTAATAGTTCAAAAAATTCTAGACAAAGCACAAAACAGACTCAGATACTAGTAAGAATATGACAATTAATATTTATTGAGAATCTACTTTATGCCAAGCACTGTTCTAAGTCCTTTATATAGGGTATTTCTTTTAATCCTGAGTAGTAGATACTATTATGTAACAACAGTATTGGTGTTCAAACTCAAATCAACCTGGCTCTAAAATACTCTATGATTTTTTTAAATTTGCATTTATTTATTCAGCAAATGTTTACATAGCACTTATTAAATTCTAGTCACTGTTCTAAGTGTTCTACAAATATTAATTCATTTAATTCTCATGTGAACCCTATGAGCAAGTATGAGTATTATCTTTATTCCCATTTAGCAGATGATGAAACTGACATCAGAGACACTAAATAACTTCCCCAGCAAGTAATAGAGATGAGATTCCTGCCTAGGGAGTCTGGTTCTAGAATCCACGCTTTCACTACTATACTACACTGCCTTTTAAATTAAACCATTTAGCTAATTAACATTTATTAGGTGGATATATTTTTTCAATTTCACAAATCACCAGGCTAGGTAGGAGTCACAGGTTTTGTAAACTTGTAATCTGTTTACTACAAGTAAAGATCTGAAACATAATCAATATATGACACGGCATAACAAATGGGGAGCTCTTGAGAAGCAGGTGATACTGTGATTTCTCAAGATATGTCACATATCAACATCTGAAGAGAAAACTGAAGATGTATTTCAAAAGCAAGGGATAATTTTTGTTTTTCTTCTCAGTGCATGATCAACTACCCTTCATTTCTTATCATTTCTTATCACTGATGATACTCCCTTGGGTCTCCTCCTTACTGAAATTAGGAGAAAATGAAGGTAGGGCTAAGATGTTCACCATAGACATGTTTAAGAAGAGTAACTGAATTTTTTTTTTTTTTTTTTTTTTTAGATTTTATTTATTTATTTGAGAGTGAGAATGAGAGAGCATGAGAGGGGGAGGGTCAGAGGGAGAAGCAGACTCCCCGCTGAGCAGGGAGCCCGACGTGGGACTCAATCCCGGGACTCTAGGATCATGACCTGAGCCGAAGGCAGTCGCCTAACCAACTGAGCCACCCAGGCGCCCCGAAGAGTAACTGAATTATTAAAATCTAAGAAGCCAATATGTGAAGGATAATCCATAATTCCTTCAGAGACGTGAATAAAATCTAAATTGATTTAGAGGGTTGAGATATCTTATGGGCATTTATTCCAATAAAAATTTAACTTATAAATTTATTCCATATTCTCTTATTTCTTTTTAATAATGTATTATAGATAACTTTACAGCAAAAAGTCACCATTTGTGCATCAAATAGTTTAGTTTGTTCAAATAGCATAGGTTGGAAGTCTACTTAAGATATCTTGCTATAGGGCGCCTGGGTGGCTCAGTTGGTTAAGCGACTGCCTTCGGCTCAGGTCATGATCCTCGAGTCCCGGGATCGAGTCCCGCATCCGGCTCCCTGCTCGGCAGGGAGTCTGCTTCTCCCTCTGACCCTCCTCCCTCTCATGCTCTCTCTCTCTCATTCTCTCTCTCAAATAAATAAATAAAATCTTAAAAAAAATAAAAAAATAAATAAAAGCTTCAGTTTTTGGAGAGCAGTCCAGAGATGGTATTTTCCCACTTAACTTAATTCTTGACCTAGCACTTTTTATTTTACAATCCTCCTGTCTGCACCCTTTGGAGACACTAGAGTCATGGTCTTACCTGAGTTTCACTTTACTTTCAAAAGTGTGTGCCTCTCCATTGGCCACTGCATTGGCGACAGATGGTGGGGGTCCACAGGACAAGGGCTCACAGACTGGATAAGGCTGGCTCCACGTCCCTTTCTCTGTACAAACCAGATCTGAACTGCCTTGTAGGACAAACCCAGATCTGCATTTGTAAGTTATCACATTTTCCTCCCAAGAGCCGCTCGCACTGATGAATGCATTTGGTATCGTTGGGGGGGAACCACAAGAAGCGTGTTCACAGTATGGGAAGCCAGAGCTCCATTGGCCATTGGCTTCACAGGTGATCTCAGAAGCTCCGTGGAGCTTGAAGCCTTTGAAGCACTGAATCTGGGCTGCCTTCCCGCAGCCAAAATCTGTCCCATTGGCAGCTCCATTTTGAATCACTGGCGTGGCACACCTGCAAAGCAGGCAGGAAGGCGGGCTGCCACTCCAGGAACCATTGGAAAGACACCTTCTTGAAGGACTTCCATGGAGCTTATAGCCAGGAAAGCACTGATATTGTATATGCCCCCCGTGATAAAAGGAGAAGCCATTAGAAAAGCCATGGGGACGTTCTTTAGGAGGGCCGCAGTTGACTGGTTTACAGAAAGGAAACTCTGCATCCCAGTTGCCATCGGACTGACAGGTGAGTTTTGGATCACCATGCAACATGTAGCCATCCTGACAGTGGAACACCACTTCCTTTCCAAAGCCATAGTCCAGGCCATCCATCACTCCATTCGCCACCTGCGGTGGGGTGGCACATCTGATGGGCACACAGATGGGAGTGGTTCCATTCCAACTTCCGTCGGCAAGACAGACGCGACTCCTGGCTCCCTCAAGTAAGAACCCGACATTGCAGGTGTACTCAACCTCTTTTTGGAATGTATATTCATTTCCTTTCACCTGGCCATTGGCTGAGACTGGAGGTGACCCACAGTCCACAGGAACACAAATTGGCTCATTCTCATCCCAATTTTTATTTTGTTGGCACGTTCTCCTCTTGGGGCCATTCAACACATACCCAGGATTACACTCATAGTACAACACACTCAGGTATGTGTAGTTGCTTCCTTTGATGGAGCCATTCATAAGTGGATTTGGCGCTTTGCACGAAATGGCCTCACACCTTGGAGAAACACCACTCCATTCTTTGTTCTGTAGACAAAATCTTATGTCGGAGCCCAGCAGAACGTGTCCAAGTTTGCAGCTATACTGTACAGCATTGCCCATGGTCGTCTCTGTAAAATGCAAAAAGCCATTTTCAGGAGCAATGGGCAAGTCGCACTCAATTGAAATGCAGGATGGGGCACTGCCATTCCAAGTGCCATCTTCCTGGCACAACAGCACAGGGCTCCCTAAAAGCTCATATCCTGGATTACAGGTGTATGAAACAATGGTGCCATATAGAAAGTTTGCTGAATGTGCAGTAGGAGATCCTTTTGTGCCTTCCCCGGTTTTAGCCCCTGCTGTCAGATGGTGAGGAGGGCGAGGAGTCAGATATGGAACTTCCATCATATCTTCTTCTTCTCCAAAATATCCCTGACCATCTTTCACCTTAGTACATTCTCCAAAATCAATATGAGGCGGGAGACCACAGTCTATGGGTACACATGTTGGTATGAAGCTTGACCATCCTGACTCTTCACAGGTCTGCATGGCATGACCAGCTACCTGGAACCCAGGTAAGCAGCTGTAGATGATCATGGCCCCGTAGCTGTAATCTGCGCCTTCTACAAAACCATTTTCAATGGGTTGTGGGGGATTACAGTGGATGGCACTGCATGATGGAACATCCATATCCCAATCGCCTGTCTCTAAACAAGTCAAGGCTTTGGGACCTTCCAGCCTGAAGCCTCGGTCACAGGAGTATGTAATGGTTTGCCCATAGTGTAGGTTCGTGTAAGAGAATTTGCCATTTGAAATCTCCTTGGGCATTGGGCACTCAATGGGTTTACAGGTGGGTTTTCCTCCAAGCCAGTGACCATTTTCTCCACAAAGGATGGTAGTATTTCCCACCAGCTCAAAGCCGGGCTTGCAGGTATAGAGAGCTGTGCTGAGATAGGCAAGACCTTGTACATCGATGATGCCATTGAGAATTTCCTCAGGGTGGGGACATTCCACGGGGACACATTCTGGCAGTGGAAAACTCCATGTCCCATCAGCTTGGCAGGAGGTGGTAGGATCCCCTCTCAGGAAAAATCCATCCACGCAAGAATACTTGACAGTACTTCCAAAATGAAGAGCTGAAGAAGGAGCGGGGACACCAAAGGAAATGAGGGGAGGTGGGAGGCAAAGAACCATCTTACAAAGAGGAAAAGAATCATTCCATTGCTGTGATGGCAAGCATTTCAGGACAGAGGGCCCCTGAAGGGCATGTCCTTCTTTACAAGAAAATGTCACCACTCCTACTTCAGTAGCTAACTCCTTCAGGACGAGCTGGTTTTCCAAAAGGGGAGGCTCTGGGCACTTGGCAGGCACACATTTCTGGTTTGGCTTCTTATTCCATTTGCCAGATTTCTGGCACGTCCAAGAATTATCACCGATAAGCTCATAACCCTCATTACAGAAAAACTGAACCTTGGACCCTACTTCAAAATTTTCTCCTTTCATGTAGCCGTTCTGGATCGGGGGAGGTTTTCCACAGTTGAGAGGGACGCATGACAGAGGGGATTCACTGTGCCAGTGGCGATTGGCTTGACAGACAAATACAGGACTTCCAACTGACTTATAGCCTGGATTACACCGATATCTCGCTTCACTCTCAAAGATCCTGCCAGTTGTATGCTGTATAATAGGGAGAAAACACTTAAGTATAATTCGTATAACAAATAATATAATTAACTAAATACATTGAATAGTAATAAAAAAATAGACTAAAATGCCTATGTTAAAACAAATCAGTTAAGACATAAGCAAATAAAGATTTATGTTTTTTTCAATCAGGTCTATTCTATTTTTAGTAAGTGAAAAGGACAGGTCAAATTAGGTAATCCCTATTGCAGAAATGCTTACCAAAAGGCTGAGCCTATAATAAGTAAAAGATCAATAGTTTTAAATTGATGATTTGGTAGACTACTCCCCCAAATTATAAATTACTTAGTAAGTTCAAAAACATCTTGCTCACCAAAGCAATGCTCTCGTTTGTTGCTTTAACCACAGAGAAGGAAACATACGCATACAACCTACATTTGTTAATGTTGTCAAAAAAAGCAAATAAAATATTATATTCCTAAGAGTACAAAGTTTTGTGTTCATTCTTAACATACTTTTAAAATTGCTGCTATAAAGATGGGAAATTATTTTATCTTTTAAAGCAAAAGTTAATATTCATGATCTCAACACTTAAATAAATAAGTGACTAATATGATTACAGGTCATTTTTAGGCACTACCAAAGATGAGTTAGTTATGCAAATGTTCAAAAGATTATCACGGTAAAAAGTCTAGCTTGCCTGCTATAGTGAACTTCTTGCTCTAGTGGATGTAACTCTTTGTTTTGTTTACTTATTATTTCTTGGGTACCCCACACACATGTAAGCGCCACGCCATCACAGACCTAATCTGTATTGTTAAATACTAGCTCTCCAATGCTTACCTGGCACCTAGTAAGAGCTTCAGAGATATTTGTTAAATGAAGAAAGCCTCCTTATCTATATATACTCTCTTCCAATGGAACACTACTACATTGGAGCAAAGGCGTTAAACAGAAGGTGTTTACTGTTGTTTTAGAATATAAAGGAGAAAAGGTATTATGTATGTGTGGGTTTTTACATAATGTTTAATTAGAATATTGTCTTTTTAAAATAGCCCTTGATTTGGGGAAATAGATTAGGCACATACTAATGTGAAAGGAAAATATGTGTGGATCTGATAGAACCCTTTGTCCTGGTGAAACTACCTTTAGGTCCACTGACAGAGAACTGTAATAACTGCATTATAGTGAATGGATGATTCACCTCATCTTTTGTCTAAAAATTAGAAATGATACTAGATCTCTCTAAGTTCCATTAGACCTTGATTTCTATAAAATATACATCCATCTTGGAATAACTTCTTCTACAAAGAAAAACAATATTATATGAAAAATTGGCTCATTCTAACTTCATAGTTAGGGCTAAGGTATTGCTGCAAAGCACTTCAAATGTCTACATGCCAGCAGAAGGTAGAAAGCTATACATTAAAAGGATTACTGATCTCTATCAACTTCTCTCCAATATTCACTACCTATAGGTCTAGCCACTTGTGTTTTTCAACAGTTAATCTGTTCAGTGTCCTGCTTCTGAATTCCAGGTTAGCCACAGGGGGCTGGCTGTCAGTGATGAAAGCCACGGGCCACTCACTCATTAGTCTCTTACCTCCAGAAAGCCATTCTCCACCTTAGGCGGTTCATTGCAAGACACAGGGTGGCATGTGGGTGTGGGGCTACTCCACTGTCCTGTGGCTTCGCAGGTTCTCTTCTTCTCCCCTTTGATGTAGAACCCCTTGTTGCAGCTGTAAGCCACCATGGCCCCAAAACTGTAGTTTGATCCACTTGCATAGCCATTCATGATGCTTGGTGGCTCTCCGCACCGCACGGGGATACACTGGATGGACATGGGGGAAGGGTTCCACTGCCCACCTCTCAAACATTCAATCTTTGCTGAGGTGTTCAGTACAAAACCTTCTGTGCATTTAAAGCTCACGACTGACCCTGCTGCAAATTTTGCTTTGCTCACAGATTCTAAAATGCTATAGGAAACAGATGGGGGTTTTTCACAGAAATGAGCTATACAACGGGGCATGGCCTGACCCTCTGGGGGAACCCACTTGCCCTGGGCATTGCAAAAGAGCTGGGAATTGTCTGCCAGGCTGTAACCATCTGAGCAATAGTAGAAGGCAATGTCTCCAAATAACCGATGGGCAGTCTCCGGAGAGGCGTGTTCCACGTTGGGGGGCTCATCACAGGAGACAGCCAGACACTGCTGGTTACTTCCATTCCATTTGCCATTGGCCAGGCATTCAATGGTGTCAGGACCAGCAAGGGTATAGCTATGAGATTGGGAGGAAAGGAACAATAACTGAGCATAATATTTGAGAAAAGGTGTTTGCGTCTTCGTAATTCTGTTTTTATTTATTTTTTACTTTTTCCAACAATGACTATTTTTAATTGTTATTCTTTAAAAAAATATTTATTAAGATGGAGGTGTAGTAGGAGAACTCTACAGGCTCGTCATCCCTCAAACACAACTAGATCATTATCAAATCACTCTGAATACCCAAGAAATCAACTGAGGATGGACAGAGCAAACTGCACAACTAGAGGGAGAGAAGGGGCCACAACAAGTAAGTGCAGAGACATGGTGTGGGGGAGAGGATCGTGGGTGTTGTGGAGGGGAGGGAGCCCTGGTCTCGGACAAAGGTGAGAGAAAAAGGAGGGTTCAGGGGAATGCACACAGAGAACACTTCCCCACAGCCATTTGCTGGGAAAATGAGAGGGGTTGATTTTCATGAGTTTTTGCAACCCGTGGGTCTTGAAGACTGGAGTTTTAAAGGTTGGCAGGCTTGGCTGGTACAGAGACCTGAGGCACTGCCCTACTCCTGGAGGGAAGGCAAGCAAGCAGCCTGGGGGTGGGGGGCAGACGGCATCATCTGAGGAATGCCCAGGTGACATGCGGAGACAGTTCGCTCTCTTAGAGAGCATCTGTGAGAGGTGGCATTTGCAGAGTTGCCTCTCCAGGGACAAAAGAGCTGGCGGGTGCCTTCTCCTCCCCCTGCCCCTCAGCATAAACGCAAAGCCACTTGCAGTTAACAGTACAGTACCGACACTGGCTGCCTGACCTGCTTACACCAGGCCCCAAACCCCTGTGCTCTGCTGGGACTGCCCTTCTTGAACAAGTGTGTCTCAGGGCCAGTGCGGCGGGCCCCTTCCCCAGAAGACCAGCAGAAACCCCTGTCCACACCACGTCTCCCAGCCAGAGTTCTGCGAGGCTTCAGTTCTAGTGGAAGTAGTATCAGGTCTCATTTAACAAGCACAGCAGAGCACACCTAGTTAAAACTCACCGACTCTGGCCAAGGATCAAACACTGCCCAATGCAGGCAAGGAGAACCTCTGCAGACAACTGGCCTGAAGGACAGAGCAGCCAAAACACAGCAGCAGAGTGCACACAGCACACACCTGAAGTGCCAGGCCCTGGATACTACTTGACCACTTCTTCAAAAAGCCATTACTCTCAAAACCAGGACACATAACAGGCTTTTCGAACACACAGCAAAAGACAGAGACTTAGACAAAATGCCAAGATGGAGGAATTCATCCCAAATGAAGCAACAAGATAAGGTCATGGTCAGAGATCTAACTGAAACAAATATAAGTAATATGCCTGATGGAGAATTTAAAGCAACAATCATAAGGATACTTACTGGGCTAGAGAGAAGAATGGAAAACTTTAGGGAGGCCCTTAATACAGAGATAAAAGAGTTAAAAAAAAACAGTCAAATGAAAAATGCAATAACAGATTGGAAACAGACCGGATGTAATGAACACAGGCTGGAAGAAGCAGAGGTACAAATTAGTGAAATAGAAGATAAAATTATGGAAAATAAGGAAGCAGAACAAAAGAGAGGAAGAATTATGGATCATGAGAATAGACTTAGAGAACTCAGGGACTCCATCAAATGTAATTACATTCATGTCATAGGAGTCCCAGAAGAAGAAGAGAGAGAAAAGAGGGCAGAAAATTTATTTGAGGAAATAATAGCCGAAAACTTCCCTAATCTGGAGAAGGAAACAGACTTCCGGATCCAGGAGGCACAGAGAACGCCCATCAAAATCAACAAAAGTAGGCCAACATCAAGATACATTGTAATTAAATTTGCAAAATATATGATAAAGAAAAAATCCTAAAGCAGCAAGACAAAAGAAGTCCCTAAATTACAAGGAAAGACCCATAAGGCTATCTGTAGATCTCTCAACAGAAAGTTGGCAAGCCAGAAGAGAGTGGCATGATATTCAATGTGCTAAATGAGAAAAATCTATAGCCAAGAATACTCTACCCAATGATAGCAAGACTATCATTCAGAATAGAAGGAAAGATAAAGAGTTTCTAAGACAAACAAAAACTAAAGGAGTTCATGACCACTAAACCACCCATGCAAGAAATATTAAAGGGGACTCTTTGAGTGGAAAGGAAAGACCAAAAGTGACAAAGACAAAAAGGAACAGAGAAAATCTCCAGAAACAATGACAAAACAAGTAATAAAATGGCACTAAATACAAATCTATCAATAATTACTCTGAATGTAAATGGATTAAATGCTCCAATCAAAAGACACAGAGTGTCAGAATGGATAAGAAAACAAGACCCATCTATATGCTGCCTATAAGAGACTCATTTTAGACCTAAAGACACCTGCAACTTGAAAGTGAGGGGATGAAGAAACATTTATCATTTATCATGCAAATGGACATCAAAAGAAAGACAGAGTAGCTATCTGTATCAGATAAACTATATTTTGAACCAAAGACTGTAACAAGAGATTAAGGGCACTATGTCATTATAAAGGGGACTATCCAATAAGAAGATCTAACAATTGTAAACATCTATGCCCCCAACATGGGAACACCTAAATATAAAACAGTTAATGACAAACATAAAGGAGCTAACTGATAAATAATACAATAATAGTTGGGGGCTTTAATGCTCCACTTACATCAATGGACAGAAATTCTAAATAGAAAATCAACAACAATGGCTTTGGATGGCACACTGGAACAAATGGTTTTAACAGAACATTCCATCCCCAAAATACACATTCTTTTCAAGTGTACATGGAACATTCTCCAGAACAGATCACATATTAAGCTATGAAACAAGCCTCAACAAATTCAAAAAGACTGAAGTCATACCATCCATCTTTTCTGACCACAACGCTATGAAACTAGATGTCAATCACAAGAAAAAATCTAGAAAAACCATAAATACATGGAAGTTAAATAACATGCTACTAAACAATGAATGGGTCAACCAGGAACTAAAAGAAGAAATAAAAAATACAGGGAAGAGCTGAGACGCCCTTCAACAGACGAATGGATAAAGATGTGGTCCATATATACGATGGAACATTACTCAGACATCAGAAAGGATGAATACCCAACTTCTGCATCAAGATGGATGGAACTGGAGGAGATTGTGCTGAGTGAAATAAGTCAAGCAGAGAAAATCAATTATCATATGGTTTCACTTATTTGTGGAACATAAGGAATGGCATGGAGGACATTAGGAGAAGGAAGGGAAAAATGAACGGGGGGATTCAGAGGGGGAGACTAACCATGAGAGACTATGGACTCCAAGAAACAAACTGAGGGTTTTAGAGGGGAGGGGAGTCGGGGGATGGGTTAGCCCAGTGATGGGTCTTAAGGAGGGCAGTACTGCATGGAGCACTGGGTGTTATACACAAACAATGAATTATGGAACACTACATCAAAAACTAATGGTGTACTGTATGGTGACAAAACATAATAAAAAAATACAGGGAAACAAATGAAAATGAAAACACATCAGTTCAAAACTGTTGGATGCAGCAAAAGTGGTGGTCCTAAGAGGGAAGTTTATAGCAAGTACAGGCGTACCTCAAGAAGTAAGAAAAATCTCAAATAAACAACCTAACCTTACACCTAAAGGGTGTAAGGAAAAAGAACAACAACAACAAAAACCTAAAACCAGCAGAAGGAAGGGAATAATAAAGAATAGAGCAGAACTAAATGATACAGAAACTAAAAAAGACAATAGAACAGATCAATGAAACCATGAGTTGGTTCTTTGAAAAAATCAATAAAGTTGATAAACCCCTAGCCAGACTTATCAAAAAGAAATGACAAAGGACTCAAATAAATAAAATCACAAATAAGAGAAGAGAAATAACCACAGAAATACAAACAATTATAAGAGAATACTATGAAAAACTATATGCCAACAAATTAGACAACCTGGAAGAAACGGTAAATTCCTAGAAACATATAAATTACTAAAACTGAAACAGGAAGAAATAGAAAACTTGAACAATCAGCGAAGAAGTTGAATCAATTATCCAAAAACTCCCAACAAACAAAAGTCCAAGACCAGATGTCTTCAGAGATGAACTCTACCAGACATTTAAAGACGAGTTAATACATATTCTTCTCTATTCCAAAAAATAGGAAAGGAAGGAAAACTTCCAAATTCATTCTATGAATCCAGCATTACCTTGATACCAAAATCAGATAAAGACTCCACTAAAAAAGAGAACTACAGGCCAATATCCCTGATGAACATGGATGCAAAAATTGTCAATAAAATCCTAGCAAATTGAATCCAACAGTACATTAAAAGAATCATTCACCACAATCAAGTGGGATTTATTCCTGGGCTGCAAGGGTGGTTCAATATTCACAAGTCAATCAATGTGATATAGCACTTTTATAAAAGAAAGGATAAGACCTTTCAATAGATAACAGAAAAAGCATTTGACAAAGTGCAACATCTACTCATGATAAAAACCCTTAACAAAGTAGGGTTAGAGGAAACATACCTCACATAATAAAGGCCACATATGAAAGACCCCACAGCTAATATCATCCTTAATGGGAAAAAAAGGAGAGCTTTTCCTCTACAGTCAGGAACAAAACAGGGATGTCCACTCTCTCCACTATTATTTAACATAGTACTGGAAGTCCTAGCCACAGCAATCAGACAACACAAAGAAATAAAAGGCATCCAAATTGGTAAGGAAGAAGTCAGACTTCACTATTCGCAGATGACATGATACTCTATATAGAAAACCCAAAAGACTCCACCAAAAAAATTGCTAGAACTGATACACAAATTCAGTAAAGTTGCAGGATACAAAATCAATGTACAAAAATCTGTTGTGTTTCTATACACCATTAATGAAGCAGCAGAAAGAGAAATCAAGAAATCAATCCCATTTACAAGTGCACCAAAAACCATAAGCTACCTAGGAATAAACCTAACCAAAGAGGTAAAAGATCTATACTCTGAAAACTACAGAACACTTATGAAAGAAATAGAGGAGGATACAAAGAAATGGAAAAACATTCCATGCTCATGGATTGGATGAGCAAATATTATTAAAATGTCCATATTACCCAAAGCAATCTACAGATTTATCTCTATCAAATACCACCAGCATTCTTCACAGAGCTAGAACAAACAATCCTAAAATTTTTATGGAACCACAAAAGACCCCAAGCAGCCAAAGCAAACTTGAAATAGAAAAGCAAAGCTGGAGGCATCACAATTCCAGACTTCAAGTTATATTACAAAGCTGTAGTCATGAAAACAGTATGGTACTGGCACAAAAATAGACACATAGATCAATGGAACAGAATAGAAATCCAGAAATAAACCCACAATTATATGGTCAATTAATCTTTCATAAAGCAGGAAAGAATACACAATGGAAAAAAGACAGTCTCTTCAACAAAGGGTGTTGGGAAAACTGGAGAGCAACATGCAAAAGAATGAAACTGGACCACTTCTTAAACCATACACAAAAATACATTCAAAATGGACTAAAGACCTAAATGTGAGACCTGAAACCATAAAATTCCTAGAAGAAAACATAGGCAGTAGTCTTTTTGACATCAGCCATAGCAACATTTTTCTAGGTAGGTCCCTTAGGGCAAGAGAAACAAAAGCAAAAATAAACTATTGGGACTACATCAAAATAAAAAAGCTTCTGCATAGTGAAGGAAACATCTACAAAACTAAAAGGCAACCTATGGACTGGGAGAAGATATTTGCAAATGACATATCTGATAAAGGGTTAGTATCCAAAATATATAAAGAATTTATGTAACTCAACACCCAAAAAACAAATAATCCAGCAAAAAAATGGGCAGAAGACATGAATAGACATTTTTCCAAAGAAGACATATAGATGGCCAACAGAAACATGAAAAGATGTTCAACATCACTCATCATCAGGGAAATACAAATCAAAACTACAAGAGATATCACCTCACACCTGTCAGAATAGCTAAAATAAAAAACACAAGAAACAACAAGTATTGGCGAGTATGTGGAGAGTAAGGAACCCTCTTGCACTGTTGGTGGAAAGGCAAACTAGTGCAGTCACTCTGGAATATAGTATGGAGGTTCCTCAAAAAGTTAAAAATAGAACTACCCTATGATCCAGCAATTGTACCACTGTGTATTTACCCAACAATAGCCAAATTATTGAAAGAGCTGAAATGTCCACCAACTGATGAATGGATAAAGAAGATGTGGTGTATACATATACAGTGGAATATTACTCAGCCATAAAAAGAATGAATTCTTGCAATTTGCAATGACATGGATGGAGCTAGAGTACTATGATAAACGAAATAAGTCAGAGAAAGACAAATACCATATGACTTCACTCATATGTGGAATTTAAGAAACAAAACAAATGAACATAGGGGAGAAAAAAAAAGAGAGGAGAACCAAGAAACAGACCCTTAACTATAGAGAACAAACCGATGGTTACCAGAGGGGAGGTGGGCGGGGGGGATGGGTTAAATACGTGATGGGGATTAAGGAGTGCACTTGTGATGAGCACCAGGTGTTGTATGTAAGTGTTAAATCATTAAATTCTACACCTGAAACTAAATTTACACTGTATGTTAACTAACTGGAATTTAAATAAAAACCTGGAAAGAAAAGAAAATATTTACTGCTCAAATACTGAGCTTACTGATCAAATGACCTTCATTTAAGATATAGAAATACATCTTGATATTAATATAATGCTTGTTTAGAAAGGGAAGTGGATTTAAAATTTTTGCTATTTAAGGACCTCTAAAAATTGTTGCACATTTCTTTAAAAATAAAAATGACTCGGTTTAAATTTAAAACATCATCTGTCTATAGATGGTTTTAGTTGGTTGATTTTATCACTAGTCTTTGAAACAAAAGCGCTAATGAACCATATGCAGCCCACACGTAACTCATGCACTTACTTGTATTCAGTAAAATTTAAAGCAATGATTGTAATTTTAGTCTCCAGGGCTTCCTAAACTCTTACCCAACCAAGTGTTAGCATTTCAAGCTGTGTTCTGCAAGTATGAATCAATTTTGCTTAATAACTCTCAGTCTTTCTTTATGCATTTAACAGATATTTTCCCACAGAGGGTGACAGATTGATGACTTGTAAAAATCGTAAATTATTCTCAAGTGCTCTCTCAATGAAGGAGAACAAAATATTACAGTATGTAGTATTAGAATAATTACATGTGAGTCATTCTTAACTTGATTCTCGCTTTCTCACTGAAGAGAAAGATGACAGAATTTTAAAGGAATGTCTAACACCTGAGTCGTCTGTCATTTTGATACTAATGAAGGATAAGGGGACCAAAATAATTAGGCACCTAATTTAATCCTGTTTAGACATATTAATTTTTTCATTTTACAGATGAGTGAATGGTGGTTCCACAGGCTAAGAGACCTGTCTGGAGTCACACAGTTGCAAGCAGCCGAGTTAAAAAACTGAATTTGATTTACAAGATTCCAACACTTACCCTTTTCCATGACATTGCTGTTGCCTTCCCTTTCTCTTTTTTAAAATGAGGCAGATCATAATTTGCAGATGTCCTGTGGAAACTGCATTGCAGTGTCACCTAGTACAAATTATTTGACCCACCTTTCAGCAAAGATTTTTAAGTCATTAGTTAGCAAACATTTATCCTAAGGTCCCTTTTAGCTTTATAAGGAATCTGCTATGATAGAGAGGTTGGAGTTTGTCCCCCTCACTGGCCAGATTCATGAAAGATCAAGGAGAAAATGGTAGAGCATCAGCAGAGACTTATGCATTCACCCTACCTAGGGCCATTTATCCTGCTATGGACAGAAGTCGTCTTGAAATACTCACAGACATCCCTGACCACTATGTGCAGTCTCTAATTAGGGTCTGCTGCAATTCATTGTTATGGATAAGCTCTGCTCTTCCTATTAGAATTCAAACTTATTAATTTTTTAGATGGCTTCTGTCTAGGAGGATATAGGAAGGTATATAAAGACAATATGCTAAAGGCATAATTTTATTATTAAAAAATCCATTATCCAGGTCTGAGTGCCCAGATTCTACTGTTCCTGTGTAGAATGTGCTCTGAGTATAAGTTCCATTTATAGAGACTCCTGATGTTTTATATTTTTATAGCACAATTTACATCCTCTGCACACTTTGAACTATGCATCATTATTTTCATGGGTCCCTTGATGCTGCTAGTGTATTTCATTGGTGGAAGTTCACAAACAACACCTGAGACATCCCTGATTTACTAGGATCCATTGTACCATCTATAAAATGCTCCCCTTATTTCATGGGCCCAGCTACTCTGAGGTAGAAGCATCTGCCTCCAGAACGTTCCTTCTTCAAAGCCTCTTAAGGATACAAAAAGTGTGTATAGTAATTTGGCAGCACTTTGTTAGGTCTCTGACCCCTGATCTTAAAGAAAATCTCCACCAACTACTCTTCCCTAATGAAAAATCATAGCAAAGTTCTTCTGTAAAGTAATGGAAGATTACCACTAAATACATATATTATGAATAAATGAATTTAAAGAATGCGTTTTCATCACTACCCATAATTTCTTAGAACCTAACCTAAGATCTTGACTTTTCTTTATGACTCCCAATCAACATTTAGTCCTTCATTACATAATTCTCAAGGACCATGCTATGGGCCAAAGCCACTTTCTTGGTGCACAATGCAATGCTCATGCATTTGCTTGTTTACACATCTATGTCCATCCCGCCCTCCTTACCCCACCCACTGCCTGGTGCATTATAGGCCCTTTCACACCTACAGTAGTTGCTTAAAGGAGAAATGATTAATTCTACCTCAAGAATGGAAAGGGGAGGAAAGGCTTCCCTGTGGAAATGGCTTTTGAGAGGAGTCATGAGAGAAGAAGAGTAGAAAAGGAATCACTCAAGACTGAGAAGTAACATGAACAAAGAGCTTGGAGTGTGATACGGCTGGGGCATTCTGGGAACTTACAAATAGTTAGGAATGGCATCTGACCCCTGAAGTTGTGATCACTAGGATCTTGTGTGTTTTGACAGGTCGTGATCGTTGATGGGTAGAGATATGGGAGGCACAGGAAATGGTTCCTGACAGGTTCTTTTACAAGGACTCTCGTAAGATTTTAGCAGACAAAATGTCTCTGGGACAGAAAGATATTTAAGTGGTTTATTAACTGGATGACCCAAAGAGTACTGATTTATAGAAGTAGCCTCGTTGGGAGTTTCATATCTTGTGAATGCCATAAAACTGTCCTTAGTTCCTACGTCCATCAGTTTATAAGCAACACGTAACTGTAGGGTGGGGAACTGTTTATGGTCCAGCTCAATGTTTCTAATCTTACAGGATAATATTCAACAAAGATAAGATGGAATGTGCTGTATATACACAGTGAAGAAAAACTGCACAGATGGAAAACCTGGCTTAGTGACAGCCAGTATGAAAGACTTTGGAGTTCCACTGAAATTAAGTTGAATGAGTCAATGGCGGCATCCTGAAAGGGTGACTGCATTTCTAGAAACTCATTTATTTAGAAAGAGAAGAAGAGAAATAAAATAAATTGTTACCTCTGTACGTGTGTATATGTCAGCCCCAAGATGTGGCATTTTTATCTCTGCCACATTCTAACTTGCATGTATCATTGTGCATTCAGCTTTGGGTACCACAACTGAAAATGGACGACAGACCTATTGGAATAGGCTCAGAATGATTCTGAGAGGAACACACTCGGAATCATGTTCATTTATGAGAAAGAAGTGCAGACTGGAGGCTGAGCTGGCTGAAATGCCTGTCTCCCTGCGCCAGCATGAGCGATCATTTCTCAGTCAGGAGATGTGTGAAGGGCTGAGATCTTTCACTGAAGCCTCCCACTTAGCTCTACTGATCTATCTGTAGGAGAACCTCAGGACCAAGCTATGAACACTTGAATGGGCTGGCATTTCGCTGGTGCAGAGAAATGTACACGGAGAGGTTTCAAGATGTGGAACCAAAGCCAGTACTTTAGATAAAATGCTCAGTAAAGATAGGGATTGAGGTTTATTAAAAATAACTATCTTCCAAAATACAAAAGTTAGTCTTTGAAGATGCTAAAGAGGTATATATATTCCAAATCACAAAAAGTAAGGAATTGTTAGCTATTGCCTAGATTGAACTATGACTGGTCTCTGATCCAACTGCTGCATTATTTCCTTACGTTAGAAGACTGAAGGTGTGTTACAATTTCTGCGCAACATATTTCACCTGCTTATTTGTTTAAAAGAATCATTTGGGGCACCTGGGTGACGCAGTCGGTTAAGCGTCTGACTCTTGATTTTGGCTCAGGTCATGATCTCAGGGCTGTGAAATCGAGCCCTGAGCTGAGCTGGGTTCCACACTGGGCGCAGAGCCTGCTTGAGATTCTCTCCCTCTCACTCTGCCCCTCCCTGCTTACACACACACTCTCTCTCTCAAAAAAAAATCATTTCAAAAAATGATAAAGTTTTATACAGATGATGACATACATCCATCCTATAAATGTTGGCTACCAAAGCAGGAAAACTGGTATTGGCACAAATCTAAAATGCTGGAATATTTAATTTTATTCTGTGACATTCTGCATTCTCATTCAAGAGACACTGGGAACGCTACTGCAGTCAATTATTTAAAATCAGGCCATACATATTATAAGACAAATTGTCCTACTCCATAATTCCAAGGAAAAATGGCCCATCAATATTATAATGATGCCAGGGGTGCCTGGGTGGCTCAGTCGGTTAAGCGACTGCCTTCGGCTCAGGTCATGATCCTGGAGTCCCGGGATCGAGCCCCGCATCGGGCTCCCTGCTCGGCGGGGAGCCTGCTTCTCCCTCTCCCACTCCCCCTGCTTGTGTTCCCTCTCTCGCTGTGTCTCTCTCTGTCAAATAAATAAATAAAAATCTTAAAAAAAAATATTATAATGATGCCACAGAAGGACATATCTCAGGATGAATTTGCTGTAATTCATTAGCATATTTCTGGAATAATATTGAAAAATTCTTTGAGAATGGGCGGAGTAATCTTCAGATACAATTTTCAGTGATTTGATTCACACACTGAGTGGAAGCCAACTAATGAGCATGTGGGAAGCTTTATGAGAGAGCTCCCCAGTGAATTATTAGCTCTTCCCTTTTGAAAGAACCGTCTAAGAGCCTTAAAAGAGCAGCATACTAGATATGTCAATAGCTGCAATTTAATAAGAGCAATGGAAAGTAGAAATCTGCATCAGCAGTTAATTCTGTTTTCAACTAAAAATTATCAAAAATTTTATCTTAGTGCATTCAGTAATTGCATTTAAAAATTTAAGAAGAATCAAAGGGGAACATTCTATGAGGATTTTAGGATTTCAATGACTCTTCCTTTCCCCTGAGCTTCTCACCAAGAAAGAAGACACATAAGGATGAAAAGGAAAATGGGAAACAAGTTATCATTTTATTTATTTGGGCAAACAGCTGCAAACTTCCAGCCTAGTGTTTTGATAAAAGGTAAACGTGGAAGGTCAATCTTAGGACAAGAGGCAGAAATGTACTCCTTGCTTCTTTCCTTCCCTGGCATTCATCTTACTACTCCTGTCTCCTAAAGTATTTGCTCTTCCATCCTTAAGTTGAGAGTGGTTCTTTCCTCCTTATTTCAAGGGAAGGTCTGTGCAAAGCAGAACACCAATATGAGAAGAAACAACACTAGGACCAAAGCAAGAATGTGTGTATGTGCACTCAAGAAGCAGGCGGGGCGGGGGGGGGGGGAGCGCCTGGGTGGCTCAGTTGGTTAAGCGACTGCCTTCAGCTCAGGTCATGATCCCAGGGTCCTGGGATCGAGCCCTGCATCGGGCTCCCTGCTCGGCGGGAAGCCTGCTTCTCCCTCTCCCACTCCCTCTGCTTGTGTTCCTGCTCGTGCTCTCTCTCTCTGTCCAATAAATAAATAAAATATTAAAAAAAAAAAAAAGCAGGCGGGGGTGGCTCAGACAGTGTGCAGGGCAGTGGGAGTTGAGACAGCTGGAGAGGAAATAGGCTCTAACCCTCCTATCAAGCCAACAGCATCTCAGGAAGCTGAAGGAGACAGAGGCCTATTGCACAAACAGGCCCACTGCACAAAAGCCATGACTTGAACACAGTGACACCATCCTGGAATAGAACAGATACAGTGCATGTTTGCCTACGCCAATCAATTCCTTGTGGGGGGAAGAAATAGAAAAGGAGTGAAGGAAGAAAACTTCTAGTTCTGGCTATACCATAGTCTGAAAACCTTCCCTACATCATACTTGATGAAATATAACAGAAGTTATTTTAGATGCACATGCCAGAAATAAGGAGGAAATTAACAACAGAGAAGTAAGCTTGTGGCTGAATGCTGTGACTGCCATCAGATTGGACAGGGAAGGGAAGGAGAGATGATAGGAAATGTAACCCCGGAGTTGAAAGAGAGTAATAGCTGAGTCTCTGGCATAAACCTTTGTCCTAGAAGGACATTCACTGAAAGGATATTAAGTAGAAAAATTCCACCCAGAGGCCCAGTGACAGGACAAGTGAGATCTCTGTATTTGTCAGGGCTCTAGGTGGGAAAATCAAGTCCCTGCTAAGGCAGCAATCCCTACATCTCATCTCATGTGGATCTGAGGTTAGAATTTATGCCATTTACTTTGTATGGAAAGCCTTCAAACTTATAAATTAATGTAAAATTGGTTTCTTAGTTGGTGATATTCCATGGGTTCCTGGTAGAAAAAATAATTCACACATTTAAACCATAAGGGACTATCACAGATAAAACAAGTCCTGCTTACTATAAGGACACAATCTGAAATTACAAAACATACACAAGCATGTTTTCCATCATGAGTGAGTCAGCAGGCAGAACTAACAGCAAGATTAGAGCACCAATAAATTGAGGTAGCAGAAAAGTGATCTAAAATCTAAAAAATTATATGAGATAAGTATGTTGACATAATTAAAGAAAAAAAGACTCAAAATCCTATTTAAAAAGAAGAGACTATTTTAAAAGAAATATTTGAAAAACAAATATATAAATTCTAGAAGCAAATATATAGAAAGTAAAGATTAAAAAAAATTAATGGATACATTTAAAAGCAGATTACAGATAGTAGAAAAAACACTGTAAACTACAAGATATGTGAAAAAATACCTAAATGCAGCCCAAGTTTATAAAGTGCTGGAAAATGTGACAGGTTAATAAATATGGAGACAGAAAGAAAAGGTCCAATACATATCTCATAAGACTTAAAGAATTACAGAAAAGAGAAAGTGAAGAGGAGGGAATATTTGAAGTGAAAATAGCTGAGACTATGCTAAGATTGGTAAAAGACATGAATTCTCAGATGTAAGAAGTACAGTGAGTCCTGAATAAGATGAATGACAATAAATACACGTTTAGTTATATCATAAGGAAATACCAGAACAACAAAGACAAATTAAAAATAAAAACCAAAGGGAAAAGATACTACTTATATAGGAGCAACAATTCCATCAGAGTTTCTCAATCTCAGTGCTATTTGGGACCAGACAATTCTGGGTTGTGGGGTGCTATTTTGTGCATTGTAGGCTGTTTAGCAGCATCCCTGGACTCTATGCACTAGAGCTAGGAGCACCCTCCCCTCAACTGTGACAACCAAAAATGTCTCCAGACATTGCCTAATGTCCCTGCTGGGCAACACTGCCCCTGGTTAAGAACCACTAACAGACTGATGACGGAATCCTCAGTAGCAACATTAGAAGCCAAAAGGCAATGGAATAATATTTTTAAAAATGTCTATGGGGGGCGCCTGGGTGGCTCAGATGGTTAAGCGTCTGCCTTTGGCTTGGGTCATGATCCCAGGGTCCTGGGATCGAGTTCCGTATCGGGCTCCCTGCTCAGCAGGGAGCCTGTTTCTCCCTCTGCCTCTCTCTCTGACTCTCATGAATAAATAAATAAAAATCTTTAAAAAAAATGTCTTTGGAAGAAAACTATTAATGTAGACTTGTCTCCTCTAAACTCTAATTCAAGAGCAAAGGTAAAATACTATTATTTTCAGAAAAAGATTATAGAATATGCTGATACTTACTGAAAAAAATATGTAATGGATATACTTCAGGAAGTAGAAATATTAAACCCAAAAGAACAGAATGGGGTGCAAAACACAGTGGTGATGAAGAGTTTAATAAACACTGCCTTCTGCCTTCGTGAGTAAATCTAAATAAACATGGACTATATTAAAAAATGACTAATTTGAAAAGTCATAAAATAAGAGGGAAGTAAAATACAGACAGTGATAAAACATTTAAGATAAGAGAAGGGATGGAAATTTGTGCTTTCCAAGATCTTTGAGTCATTCAGGAGAAAGGCAAAGGTACTCAGTATGACCTCGGGGTAGGGATGATTTCTTAAATTTGACACACACACACAAAACAAAATAAAAAGGAAATAACTGATAAATATCAAGCATTATCTCGTACAGTTTAAGATATGCATATTTCATGACTCAACAACTTCAACTTTTGGCATCTGGGCCAGAGATAGTCATACTCATATGTACCAAGAGACACATGCAGGGATATTTACTTCAGAACTGTTACATCAGCAAATAAAGGAGAAACAAATTAACCTTCTGCCAGTAAGGAAATGAGTAACTTACAGATAGCTCATTCTTCCAAGGGAATACCATACAGCTGTTAAAAAAAATTCGTTGATTTACATGTATCAATAGAGAAAAATGTAAAAAAACATGGAAAGTATAAAAAAAAAATCAAACTTCAAAAGGACAGAGTACAAAGTGATATATATAGAAATTAAAACACATAAATCAATAGAATGTTTATGGGGACATACATATGGAATAAGGACAAAAATGCCCATTTGATATTTTGGGGAGAATGGAAAAGTGATGAGAATGGCTTTTTGTTATATTTATAATATTATATTTCTTTCATAAAAAAAGAGCCACAATAACTATGGCAAAAATTTAACATGTACTTTTCTTTCAAGAATGGATGCCTAGGAGGGGCACCTGGGTGGCCCAGTCAGTTAAGCATCTGACTCTTGGTTTCAGCTCAGGTCATGATCTCAGGGTCGTGGGATCCAGCACGGAGTTGGGCTCAGTGCTCATCACGGAGTCTACTTGAGAGCTTCTCCCTCTCCCTGCCCCTCCTGCTTGTGCTCTCTCTGTCTCTCTCTAAAATAAATAAATCTTTAAAAAAAAAAATGCATACCCAGGTAACTTTAAGTAGATATTGATAATTACTATTTGTGTTTTTCTGTATATTTCAAATGTTTCATTAGCCATTTGGCCAGCATAAAGAGGAGTACGAAGGCTTTCTTTCTTCTTTCCTGGCCATCCTCATAGCATCCCACGGTGGAGTAGGGGTATGCCAAGGGGCATCAGTGTTCTTCCTCTCACCAAAAGTTTCACTTCCAGAAAAAAAAATGTAACTATCCCTTAATAGCTTATTTTTTTTTCCTTTTAGAACAAAGTGTAGGTGGTAGTGATTTGTGACTGTAGATACTTTCTATTAACTTAACTATTTAAGACAGTTTCCCCTACATTATTAAAATGTCATCACTGTAGATAGCAATAATGATGACAGAGAAAATAATAAAGCCATTTTATATCTAGTTCTTAATGGATATATAAAGCACTTTCATAAAACTGTTCTCATACCCTTCAATACATACATGATTTAGGTGGGTAGATTTGGTTTCCAAGTTTTCGATGAGATAAAAGCTCTCATACAGAGTTTCTGCTTGCCTAGACCAGAAGGAATATGCAAGATACTATGGTCCAATCCCTTCAAGTTTTAACTCTAAAGTTGGAATACTACTTATTCTGCCAAACCTCCACCATCATAGAAGGGAGCACACAAGATAATGTGCACGAAAGCCCTGGGGGAATGGAAAACCCTCTACAAATGTATGGATTTGTTGTAATTTTAATTAGTGTCTTTAGTGCTTCTTTTAATAAAGCCCTTTCCTATAACATATAGACTTAATATTAGGCAGACTCAGAATTCTCATGATATAATTTAGGTGAACAATTTGTAAAGAGAAGAAAAATGTAAATTTATATGTATAGCATGACCTTTAATATTAAAAAAAATATGTAAAGACAAAATTCTGAGAAGAACTATAGTAAAATACCACCACTTATCTTTGGATAATTTTTTAAAATATATTTTTCTTTCTTTCTTTTTTTAAAAAATTATTTATTTATTTTTAAAGATTTTATTTATTTATTTGACACAGAGAGAAAGAGAGAGAACACAAGTAGGGGGAGCAGCAAAGGGAGAGGGAGAAGCAGGCTCCCGGCCAAGCAGGAAGCCCGATGCGGGGCTCGATCCCAGGACCCTGAGATCATGACCCGAGCCGAAGGCAGACGCCCAACGACTGAGCCACCCAGGCGCCCCATCTTTTTCTTTTTTTAAGATTTTATTTATTTATTTGAGAGAGAGTGTGAGCAAGCACGAGCTAGAGCGGGGGCAGAGGGAGAAGCAGACTCACTACAGAGCAGGGGCCCTGACCCGAGGCTCAATCCCAGGACCCTGGGATCATGACTTGAGTGGAAAGAAGCCACTTAACTGACTGAGCGACCCAGGCACCCCTAAAATATATTTTTTATTTTCTAGCTTTATATGGTGATAATTCATTACTTGTTTTTGTCAAGATCTAGCTATTATTTGGAACATTTGTATTTTATAAGATTTCACAAACACTGAGATGACTAATCTCAAATAGTCCTGTGTAGTTCGTTAGGGAGCAGTTTTTGTTTTTTATTTATTTTTTTAAAAGATTTTATTTATTTATTTATTTGACACAGAGAGAGAGGGGGAGGGAGAGAGAGAGTGAGAGAGCACAGCAGGGGGAGCAGCAGAGGGAGAGGGAGAATCAGGTTCCCCGCTGAGCAGAGAGCCCGAAGCAGTTTTTAAATGAGTTAATTTATAGGGGAGAGATAGATATGGGGCCAAAGAAAGCTAACTCTTGCACTGACATTTTATTTATTTATTTAATTTTAATTCTAGTAGAGTTAACATACAGTGTTATATCAGTTTCAGGTGTGTAATACAGTGATTCAATTCTCTACATTACTCATCAAGTGCTCCTCAAGGTAAGTATACTTTTAATCCCCTTTACCTATTTCACTCATCCCCCCATTTTAATATCAAAGATTTCTTTTTCACTTAAGAAGGTGTTAAGATTTGGGATTTCCCCAAATCAAAACCTCAATGAGATATCACCCCACACCAGTCAAAATGGCTAAAATTAACAAGTCAGGAAACAACAGATGTTCGCGGGGATGCGGAGAAAGGGGAACCCTCCTACACTGTTGGTGGGAATGCAAGCTGGTGCAGCCACTCTGGAAAACTGTATGGAGGTTCCTCAGAAAGTTGAAAATAGAGCTACCATATGATCCAGCAATTGCACTACTGGGTATTTATCCCAAAGATACAAAAGTAGGGATCCGAAAGGGTACGTGCACCCTGATGTTTATAGCAGCAATGTCCACAATAGCCAAACTGTGGAAAGAGCCAAGATGTCCATCGACAGATGAATGGATAAGGAAGAGGTGGTACATATATACAATGGAATATTATGCAGCCATCAAAAGGAATGACATCTTGCCATTTGCAACGACATGGATAGAACTGGAGGGTATTATGCTGAGTGAAATAAGTCAAACAGAGAAAGACATGTATCATATGACCTCACTGATATGAGGAATTCTTAATCTCAGGAAACAAACTGAGTGTTGCTGGAGTGGGGGGTGGGGTGGGAGGGATGGGGTGACGGGGTGATAGACACTGGGGAGGGTATGTGCTATGGTGAGCGCCGTGAATTGTGCAAGACTGTTGAATCACAGATCTGTACCTCTGAAACATATAATACAATATATGTTAAAAAAAAAAAAAGAAGAAGAAGAAGATAGCAGAGGGGAAGAATGAAGGGGGGATATCAGAGGGGGAGATGAACCATGAGAGAAAAACAAACTGAGGGTTCTAGAGGGGAGGGGGGTGGGGGGATGGGTTAGCCTGGTGATGGATATTAAAGAGGGCACGTTCTGCATGGAGCACTGGGTGTTATACACAAACAATGAATCATGGAACACTACACCAAAAACTAATGATGTAATGTATGTGATTAACATAACAATACAAAATTTAAACAAAAAGATTTGGGATTTCCATCAGCTATTCATCTAAGTGTTTGACTCTCAGGAACTTTTTGCAAAAAAAAAAAATATTGTCACCCCCTGCTGGCAGTCCTGTACTACCAGGACTGTCCTCTCTCCAGGTGAAATGAACTTCAACTTCTATGATAGAATAGAAACTGCCATCTCATTTGTGTTTCAGTCATAATAACGGCAAAGTTGGTTGAATTAATTTTTTCCCCCTGGCTAGGCCAGGCTTTATACTAGGCATTTTATTTTTCACAGTATCCGTAAGTATGAACCTTTAATGAAACTGTTTTTATGTAGGACACTCGAAGCACAGAGAGGTGATACAATTTTCCCAAAGCCACACAGTGAAGGACAGAGCTGAACTACAAATCCAGAAAGTGGCAACTCTCTGCTGGTGCTGCTTCCAACTGTGTGAAAAATACCTCTGGTCAATCTGGAGCTTCATGAAAGCACTATTGTTCATGGTGAAAATATTTATTAAAGGAGCATGGGGGGTGGTGGGGAAGCAATGAAATAAATTCAAGTCAGAAGTCCTGGGATTCACTTACCCCTCACTTCCTTATCACCTCCCTGAGATGCTAAGCAGACACCACCCCAGGGGGAGCCTCCCCTTTCTCTGTACCTCACAGGGCTTTTGTGAGGAGCCAATGAGACAGTGAGTGTGAAAGCCCTTTGTAATCTGCTTCCTTGTTTTTCAAATTTTACCTCTGAATGAACTGAGATCATTAAAAATAGAAAGACCTGAGCTTTATGATCTTTTTTCCCCTGCAGACATGTCACCTTTAGGTTGTGACTCAAAGTCTTGCCTTCAGGTTTGCCGAAGATAAATACACAAATGCCTATTTAACCGACCGAGCCACCCAGGCGCCCCCACAAATGGCTATTTAAATGTGCTTTTTGCATCTTTCAGTGAAGTAGAAAGCTATTTTCCACTGTATTGCCCAACGTCCATTATTCGAGGCTTAATTTGAGAAGTTACTCTAATTCCAGAAAAACGCTGTTGCCACAGGAGAAAACAAGAGCATAAAGCTCTCTCTGGCCTTGGCGGCTAGGAAACGTGATTTAGTGTTCGATGGAGCCCATCTCCACGGTGGGGGCCGTGTCCACTCCCTCGAGGCTCCCAAAGCTTCTTTCCCTCACACGGTTACTCACCCTTCTTTGCAGGTGTAAGTGACAGTGTTCCCAAAAGTGAAGTTCCTCCCGATGATGACAGCATCTTTGATGGCCGGTGGCTCCTCACAGACCACAAGATGGCAGGTAGGTGGCGCTCTGTCCCAGCTGCCTGAGGCCGAGCATCCAAGGACAGAAGGGCCCTGTAAGCTGGGAAAGAATGGCCATTATTCACTGCTCTGGAGACGATTGTGAGCCGGCTCCAGAGCGTTTCTGTCAGCGAATGGGCTAAAACAACATCACAACAGCTGCAAAATAAAATGTGCTCCCTGGTGCTGGAGTAGGGCACTCATCACCTGGATGAGAAGGGGTTAATAGTCTGGTTGGGATCCAGCGAAAATGGAGACAGACACCCAGGAAGTCATGGTAACTGAGGTCCAAGGGCACAGTCCTTGTCCCGAGCCCGGGCAGGTGCACTGCGTTGCTCGTGACTCTGACCTCTGGTCTTCCTTTGATTTCGCAAACCTCGCATCCCAATGGCGTGGCTTAGCCACCTTTGTTTGCCTACCTGAATCTGCCTGTCTGTATCACTCAACTCTCTAGTCACTGGATCTGTTTCACTTCAGATCCTGCTGACCAAGTTTCTGACTGCAGTCTCTCCCTTCTGTCCCTCTGTTGGAACACACACGCATACACCCCCACGCTCAGCACTGATCAGATCAACCTCTTACAGTATTAAGAACCTGGGCCCTCACCCTGACATGCTTTTGTAACATCCCATACAATTTTCAGTGTAAGCGTGGTAAGTTATGTACCAAAAAAAAAAAAAAAAAAAAAAATCCAGATATTGTGTTAAGCTTCCCAAACACTTTTTGCTTTCATGTTTAATGACTGTTTACAGTGACTCAACTAGAGCCCTCAGAGTCAAAGTTAGGTGGAATATTTCCCTAGGCATTCCCAGCACTATAAGCTAGTCTTCATGAAGCAGCAAATTTGAGAGTATCTTTTACATTTAGAAACTTGTATCTAAAGTCATATAGTTATATACAAATGAAACCTACTGAGTAAATAATGAGTAACAGGGTATTTTAGGAAGCTTGGCTGGTGTCTATGGACTTTACCTGTATCCACTCTCACATGAATATGATGCTGTAGAAAGGTAGGTAAGCCCACTCAAAATATATTTCCCATTATTTATGCTTTCAGGACTAGAACACTTGACCAGTTCACACATAGGAAGAGAATGACTCCAAGAACCGCTAGCAAGACAGGATGATTCTTTATCACCATTCAGTGTATATCCTTTATTACACCTAAAGAGGATAAAGGGAGATTACTGAATATAATTTCCTTTATTATTTGCATAATTTTATCAGTGCCAAAACCTTTAAAAATATTGAGAATTTACACTTTACAATTTATTGGAAGAGTTCTTTTTTTTTTTCCTACTGAAATAATGCTTTGAAATGATTGTTTTCCAAGGCTGAACACTGTACATCTCCCCCATAGGGACCTTGCTGAGTGGTAAGTAGAAAAATTAAGAGTTTGGCTTGCCCCCAGTTTATGTCATGGATTAGTAGCTGCAAACAGAAAATTCCTAGTTTGAGAACGGTCTGGTTTAGTATGAGTGCCTGAGCCAAACCTCCAGCTTATAACCAAGAACATTCCTTAGCTTGCAGGGCCTTCCTCCATGGCACCCATTCTCAGAGCACCTCAACGATGCTGGTGACAATAAGTTACTTGTCAAGGGATTTAAGGATTCTAGACAGGACTGCCACCATTAGGTTATTGAACTTGGTTCCTTCGTACTACACATAATTCAATTAATTTCGTATTAATTTAAAAAAATCCTCTGGGATTCTTCTTCTCCCTTTCTTTCAGTTTTAGATCACAGCCAGCACATCATCAACAACTTCTACAATGTAGTTTTAATCTTACACACTTACCTATATGTTATTTTACTGCCATAGGTAAATGCTGATCCATCAATGCCGCCATTTTCTGGGATAGCAGGTGCACCACAGTAAACAGCTAGAAGGTGGAAAAAACAAAGGAAGTATTGCTTTTCTGGCCAGCATGTAAAAAAATCTCTAAAAGCTCAAGGGCAGCTCTAAGTTATCTTGTCATGTTTAAAGATGAGCCCAATAGTTGGGTTTTATTTTATTTTATTTTTTTTTAAGATTTTATTTATTTATTTGCGAGAGAGAAAGAGAGACAGAGAGCACGAGAGGGAGGAGGGTCAGAAGGAGAAGCAGACTCCCCGCCGAGCAGGGAGCCCGATGCGGGACTCGATCCCGGGACTCCAGGATCATGACCTGGGCCGAAGACAGTCGCTTAACCGACTGAGCCACCCAGGCGCCCCAATAGTTGGGTTTTAAATACAAAGAATATTGATACAACCTAACACATGACACATCTATCCCTTAAATTTCTAGTATTGCCAAACACCATGAATCTGGGGGAATTTACGAAACATGCCTTCGCAATATGGTAACAGATGACTCCATTCTCCAGACTCCAAACACGTGATTGTGGTTACTCCCAACAGCTGGTATCCTTCCTCACACGAGAAAGTGACTTGGGCGCCCAGTGTATAAACCTCACCAGAAGAGTGGCCATTTTCTGGATTTCCTGGAGCCTTACATTTTATGGGTTCTTGAAAAAGAGAAAAAGTTTTTGTGGGACAATGAGTGGTGCTTGCACCACCATGCAGGGTCTCACAGCAGAAGAATTTCACTACAGTTAAAGTACCAGTTAAATCTTGGGGGGAAAATGCTCTTGAAGGGAGACATGGGAAGGCCTGGGATACACTGGACATTGACCAGAACACACATTTAACAGGCATTTAAACTACAGTATTTTGAAACATAGTGACTAACAAAAATATACAAAATTTACCTGGCTGAAAGGGAGCTGTTTACTGGGAAGTAGTGGTGGTACCGGGGCATTTATTAGGAGAACTTTAGCCGCTCCTACCTCCCCCAACTTCATGCCTACTTTTTAAAAGCAATTGGCCTTCTATCAAATTGATGTAAAGGCTGTACCTTAGGCGGATTTGAGAAAAATTCCCAGCCTCCCTTTCCAAACAGACTATGGATCAGAAATCCCTCCTATGTGCAAATTTGGGGGTGGTCACCACTTCTAGGAAGAGAAGTAAGTTAAAGGGATATTTAGGACTAGACTTGGATATGAGTAAATGTAATACTTGCATCATCAAAAAGGGAAGATATATTGATTCAATCTTTCTGAAGGTCATTCTGGCCACATAAATCAAGGACTTTATTTGTATTTTTAAAATTATTTATTTATTTTTTTTTGAGGGGGTGGGGAGGGGCAGAGGGAGAGAGAGAATCTTAAGCAGGTTCCACACCCAGCGCGGAGCCTGATGCTGGGCTCAGTCTCACGACCCTGAGATCATGACCTGAGCCAAAATCAAGAGCCAGACGCTTAACGTACTGAGCCACCCAGGCACCCCAGAAGTCAAGGACTTTATTTTAAAAAAGAAAAAAGATTTATTCATTTATTTTAGAGAGAGAGAGCGCACACGAGTTGGGGGAGGTGCAGAAGGAGATAGAGAGAGAGAGAGAATCTCCAGCACACTCCGTGCTGAGTGTGGAGTCTGATGCGGGGCTTGGTACTGCAACCCTAAGATCATGACTTGAGCTGAAATCAAGAGTTGGATGCTTAATTGACTGTGTCACCCAGGTGCCCCATAAGTCAAGGACTTTAAATGAACCCTCTCAAAAAGTAAATGCCATCGTAAGACTTGATTTTGAGAATTCCTCTTAACTTTCTATTTTCTGGGAGTTGGGCCTGTATTATCAAAGTTATCACAAAATCTAGAGATGTGATAAGGGAAGAGGTCAGGTTTTTTTCAATAACATAATTCTGTGTGGCTTAGGCAGAGGAAACATACTGATGGTGAAGTATCTATCTTCTTTGCTCTGAGTGAGGCCATAGAGGCCAGCGATTATATTTCTAAATCCCCTCTGTTATTCTTGTACTCCAACATTCTGGTGATACAGCTGGCTCTCAGTTTTATTTTTCAGAGATTGGGAAGTTGGGAGAGGCACAATGCTAATTTAAAGCTCCTTTAGTTACATGTCTTTTTAAAAGATGGTTTTTATCTTTTCCACCTGTCCTTTGAACTTGAAAATATTGTTGTATTTTTAAATAACATACATTTGAAATATATAAATAAAAGAATTAATAAACTTCCCAATTACACATGTACTAGTTACCTGCACAGTTTTTACCATCTCCTGTGTGGGGTGGGATACATGAGCAAATGTAGGATCCATTTGTATTCAGGCAGGAGGCATACTCACTACAATCTGACCCAACTGCGCATTCATCAACGTCTAAAATGAAGATAGCTTACAGGTAGTGAAGTTGATTGATTTTTCTTATGTATCAAATACTTGTTTTTACTTTTAAATCATTACATATCACTTAATGTATAACACCATAGATATTTCGATATAGTGAAAATATACTGTAGTAAATATAGTAGTCATGATCACATTGCAGATACACAATAAAAGCTATTATTCCCCCACTTGATAGGTGGTAAGTAGAAGAACAGAGATAGATGAAAATAGTCTTAATACTGAGCCTGGTAACAATTCCAAATATTTCTGGCACCTCTAGGGACAGCTGCTTTGTCACTGTGGCTTGCCCAGAGCTTACTGGGATGAGATGAAGTTAACAAAGGAATGTCACAAGAAAGCCTCAGGAATTTGGGAAGATTGTCTCCCAGGGAGCTAGCATGAACCCAGGCGGTGCTGCCAAGATTGATCTCACCAAGGCATGATGGTGCGATGCCATTCCAGCTCCCATTATCTGTACAGAACATCCTTGAATCGCCCAACAGGTAGTAGCCATTGTTGCACTGATAGGTCACCGTGCTGCCAGCATGGAAGTCCTCAGCTGAATAAAAGCCATTCTCCAGAGGGGGTGGCACCCCACAGCTAATGCCTGTAATGTGGCCAGGAAGAGCACAACCACATGAGGAGCGAAACGCTCAAAGCACATTTTGTTTATATTAAGCTAGCGGTTAAGCGGGACTTTCCCATTGCGCATAAACACAGATCCAGAGCGCTCGAGGGGTGGCAGCCGGCTGCAGCCAGACCTGTGCCCTCGGCATCCAGCAGATGGTCTGGCTCAGAGCAGGCATGCAAGTCATTAATTAAAAAAAAATATTTATGAAGGTCCTGCTAGACACTGCCGTAGGTGCTGAAGTTACAGTAATGAACCAAAGAGAGAGACTCCTGCCTTGTGGAGCCTACTATGTAGTGGGAGTAGAGAAACAAGCCACAGAGAAATACATATGTCGGTGAGAATGGATGCCACGGAGAAACTTTGCTGATCGCCCTAACTAATAAAGCAGTCTGCTTCCACCCAGCCCCTCACTTTGGATTTCCTTACTTTGCTTTATTTTTCTCCAAAGCTCTTACTTCTGGCCCTTGTTCTTATTTACCATAAATAAACAATATTTACTTGTCATTTCCTGTCTCTCCTATTCTGGTGTAAACTCCATAAAAGAGACTTTCTTCCAACTGTTGCATCACTAGAACATAGATTGCTGTCTAGCACATAGTAGGCGGTTTAAAATCGCTGAATAAATAAATGACTTGATGCATCCAACTCAAGAGATCTTTTCCTGTTTCCTACCCAGCCATAACCCATCTCTCTTGGGGCTCCAGCTCCCAGCTCTGTCTTCCCCTCCCATCCGGTTCCCTGTTGCACCTGGGGTGCAACCACAGGGCTAGTCTCGTCATCACCCATCCCCCGCATAGAGAGGGAACTATTCAGTGAATAGTTACTGTGTTTACTATTGTGGTGTGTTTAGCTTTTATCTAGCATTCCTGAAAAATGTCCCCATGCTCCAACATCTGTCAGGAGCTACTGAAATGCCTTCCACAGTGGCAGCTCACGTTCGCAGTGGGGGAGTGGTTGTGTCCATTGTCCTTGATTCAGACAGTACTGCACGGGGTTCCCAACCATCTGGAAGCCTGGATCACAGGACACACTGATTTTGGAGCCTGGCTTTAAGTCGGCCGACGCAGTTCGCAGATGAGGTACCGATCCTTCTAAAGGTGGGCAATCTGCGGGCAAAGAACACAGGCACAGAGCTTGTCAGCACCCTCATGGCGACATCGCCAGGTCAAGAGTCTCAAGTCACATGTTGCGCCGGCATCTGAGGGCCTTTCTACTGCTACCAAAACAAGGTGACATGTGACCAGAGGCCTGGCAAGCAAAATGACTAGAAAAAGACTGTTTGAGGTCACCACTTCTCCTCTTGCTGTAGAAGTCAGCTGAGTATTTTAAGGAAAAAGGGGTATTTTAGAAATATTAATGAAATGTACTTAGAAGTTATCAAAACCCTTGAATTCTAGGACATCTTTAGAAACTTCTTCAAATACATTGAATTTTATGATCAGAGTTTGATTATTTGGTGTGCAGACTGTCATGTCCATTGCTTTTCTCCCTGTGCTAATGGCTGCTAGGAAGTACCCTGTTGTGAGTACCCCATCTCACATAGGAGGATAGGGCTTTGGTGGCATTTGAAAAATTAACCATATCCTTCCTCTCATCCTATTTTCCTAATCTTGTTTTACCACTGTCTAAGTTTTCTCCACAAGGAATTTTGTACTCTCCAATACAGCATGTATTTAAGTATTAAAAAAATAAATCCTTTGGATAAAGGTAGAGTAAAGGTGAATTGCTAGCTAAACAATAGACAGACAGGCACACACTACTTGACCAACAGTGAATTCTGAACAGTCTCCTTTTGCAGGAAAATCTCGGAGTAGTCAAGAGATGGCAGTTTACAGAAGAAGAACATTCTAACCAGAACAGAATATGCTCTTGTAATTGATCTTCACTTTTCCCACAATTCCAGACAGGAAATCAGGCCAGGCTAACACATTTCCTTTTTTGAGTTCCTCTGGGCATGAGGTAGCCAGTGATTTCACCTGGAAGTTTAAACACACGTCTTTAGATAAACCTTATTTGATTCAATATGACAGAGTTATTATACCCTCATTGAGTCCTCTTGAAAACATTCACAGATCTGAGGGGGAAGGTGGTGAAAGGAAGGAGGCTTTTGTACAGTATGATTTCAGGGGTAACAGAGAAGTCTCTTCCCTCCCTCTCTCTCCTCCATCCCCATCCTCCCCTCTCCCAAATATGCCAGTTGCCAGATAGTCTGAAATTCTGACTGAGAAAAAAGCTCTGCAGTTTATTAAGGTGTTATAGAGGTTCCCCACATCTCATTCTCCTGTGTGCTGCCTCTGATCTAGAGGTGGGTAAACTGAGGCCTGGGCAAGTTCTGCCACTATAATAATAAGGGTAGACTTCTAGAAGCCCTCGCTTTGGGCAAACAAGACCATGATGATACCTGCCGTGCTGTGTGTGATCATGCCGAAACTCTACTATGCTATCTGTTCATCCTTCACAGATAAGAAAACCGAAGCTTCGGGAGATGGAGTAACATGTTCAAAATCAGCACTACAAGGCTGTGGTCCAAACAGGGATTTGAACCCAGGCTGTCAGACTCCAGACTGGCTTTAACCACTGGCTCCTGTTACTCTCTAAGCATCGCCTTATGGCCAGCCCTCAATTTCTGCATCTTTAGTCAGAGGGATGTGAACCAGTATTCTCTCTGATTCTCTCCAGCTTGGAAATTACAAGGTCTCCTAAAATAATCGTGTCTAATGAAATTTAAAAACATCACCAAGAAACTGAAAAGGGGATTAATTGAAAGTGACTGCAGATAACCTCTGCTTAGCTTCGTCCACGACCATAGCATCAAATGAAATCGGTGGTCAAGTCTGAAAACCCAGAGGCTGCAGTAAGATATGGGATCATTAGTCTGTTCACATTTTCACTAGGTTTGTACCTTTGTATCTCATTACTGTCATACACTGAAAATGGAATTGACCTGCTGTGGAGACAGGACATAGTCCCAGAGGTTCAGCTGGCTTATGGAACCCACAAAAGACTCAGCTGGGTTGAATCCCTCTCCTTTTTGGTCTTGTTCTTGCCCAACAACTAAGGCACCACCACCTAAAGAGAGGAGAGAAATAAGGAGGAAAATTGACTTCATGTCTGTTATTCCAAACATGCTAACTTAATGAAAGCACTGACAATATAAAGGTATCAGGGAAAATTGTTGAAAAACCAAATTACCTACATTTACTGTATGTTTTACCTACAAGGACAAATTCAATATTTTTTCTAGAGCAACTTAAAAAATAGTCAGAGAGGGTTTAGAATATTATACCAGATTTACAAACATTTAACTATAAAAACTACACATATATATATGTGCATGTGTATTTTATGTCAACAAAACAGGTAAGTTTTATTTTGCCTCCTTTATTCCAGGAAGTTACCCTCCATGACAGACTACCAGTAGCTGCTCTTCATTTTCTTCTTCGTAACCCTGAAATGCTTAAATTTCTATCACCAATTCCAAGGTGACCTCTAAATTTGCCAGTGGCTACCTCACTGCCAAATTCAACGGAAACTCACATTCACCTCTGGTGATTTCTCTTTCTTGTTGGTTCCTACTGGGCTATTTCATTCTATTAAACTGTCCTTCCTGGATGTACTGGATGGTCTGTGTTTGCCCCTCCAGAGACACCTGCCACCCTTCTCAACTCTGCTTTGCGCCCTCAAAGGCTGACACCACCTGGTTGCCTTGTTCCTCTGGCTTCTGTTTATACCTGGCTAATGGAAGGATCAACCCAAGATAAGGAAGTGGGATGAAAGAGAAGCTTAATTTCCTGGATACCTTCCTCCCAGCAAGGTTTAGGTTTGCCTACATTCTGGCAACAACTCCCACTCCTTGTCATTTTGGGCCCATCTCTTGTGCCATTCTATTGTTGCTAGTCATGAGTGTGTTTTACTTTCATATTTTGGTTCTCTTAATCTTGCCCACACCTTTGCAAATCGTCCCTTCCTTAAACTCTCTTTAGTTCTCCTCCTTGGGGATACCACCTGTTCCCTGCCAGGGGCTGGGCTGATTCCACTTTCTTTTCATGAAGTCATCCTTTCCTGGTTCTTCTTGAACCTTTGTGCTCATTTTGCCTCTCTTCTCTGCCTACCTCTTAAGATGCTGAGGCACCTAGGCTTCCACCCCTGGCCTCCTCTCTTCTTCCTTCAACAATCTCCCCATCTGATCTCACTCACCTGCCAATTGATATATGTAGAACCCCTTTTCATGATTTCCCAAAACTATGTCCTTTTCTTATTAATCATTAAAAATTAATACACGTACGGGAGAAAATTTGAAAAAATAAAGCATAAGGAATTCCTCTTATCCAGAAAAAAAAATCATTTAACAGTTTTGTGTATTTCCTCCGAGGTTTTATTTTTATTATTTTTTTAGTATATGCGTATGTGTGTGTGAGAGAGATTTTAAAACACACAACTCAGGATCATACTATATATGATGTTTGAATCTGGCTTTTTCTTCTTGGACATGCTCTCATTTCATGAGTTTTAATAGCTATTTTATATATGAATGCACAATAATCCATACTTTGCTTAATTAGTTAATTAAACTACCATTTCTTATTGGATATTGGAGTTGTTTCCAAGTTTGGTACTGAAGTATCACTGAGATAAATATATTGATACATGAGTATTTATTCAGATCACTGATTATTTCCTTTAGTCTGATTCCTGGTAGTTGAATTGTTGGTTGCATACCAAGGGTTTCTCTAAGGTTCTTCTTTTTTTTTTTTAAAGATTTTATTTATTTATTTGAGAGAGAGAATGAGATAGAGAGAGAGAGCATGAGACAGGGGAGAGTCAGAGGGAGAAGCAGACTCCCCGCTGAGCAGGGAGCCTGTTGCGGGACTCGATCCCCAGACTCCAGGATCATGACCTGAGCCGAAGGCAGTCGCTTAACCAACTGAGCCACCCAGGCGCCCTTCTCTAAGGTTCTTGATGAAAGTTCCTAAATTGCTTCCCAGAAAGGTTGCATCAGTTTTCATACCAGCACTCTAAAGTGTCTGCTGTGCTGAATCCTTGCCAATCACATCCTACCACTAAAAACAACTCTGTCAATTTGATATAAAGTGGTATCAACCTATGTTTTTAGTTGCATGTAGTCCTGTGATTAGAATTCAAACCCAATATATCTAAAATCAAATAGAAATTCTTCCTTCACTCCTAATCCCTGCTCTGATAATTGTCCTTGTTCCTAGAATTCCTCTCTCAGATAACAGACTCTTCAATGGACCTACTCACCCAAACTGAAGCCAGCCATTCACTAAGCTCTGTCAACTGGAGCTCCGCAATATTTATGGACTCCAATTCATTCTTACTGCTGTGGTCAGACAACCATCTCCTTGGGTGGCTACTATTACAGTCTCTGTGCTTTATTTTCCTATCCCTGTAACCTATTTTCACTCTTCTATCAGGTTTTTCTTTTTTAATATAGAGAAATGCTTTTTTTTTTAACCATAAAGGAAATATATGTTCATTATGAAATATGGGAAAAGAATAAAGAAGAAAATAAAAGCCACTTGCAGTCCCACTATCCAGAGAAGAGATAGTTGAAAACAAGAATACTTAAACACCAAAAGGAACCACCGCCCCACTTCACCTGATAATGTCACTTCCTGTTGAAACACTTTTAATGTTTCCTTATTTACTACAGGGAACCTCTAACTTTCCTCTTCATAAAAGACAGTGTTAGCAGTGCTCCAGCTTATACACTGGATATACTTGTGTCCTATGTAAACAATCACAAAACAAAACAAGCAACCAAAACATACCAGTAATTCCTCTCCTCCTTGGAAGACAATTTAGTGACCTTCCATGGTTAACTCAGCCTGCATCTTGCTAGTCTTACTATAAGTCCCCAAATGCATTTCTTACACAGAGTGTCACACAGTTCACCTAGGAAAAGCTTGTAATAATTCACAGTCTGGGTAATCAGGGAGTAGAAAATGGGAGAGATAACTGTTGACCTTTGTGTAGAACCAAGGACAAAAAAGCTAGCAAACTTGACGTTCATCTAAGCGCCACCACGTCTGGCATCTAAGGGAATGATATTCCTTTAGCTAAGACATACCAGGTATGGGTGAACCAACAGAGAGGCCCACACCACCGTCAGATAGTTTCCCATCAATATAGACCTTCCAGGCTCCATCAGAACTCCTCCAAGTGATTGCAATGTGATGCCAACGGTCATCATTCACGGAGGGACAGTCTGTTATCTTTTCCTTGCCATTCACATAAAGAACCCAACTGTGAAAACATTCCAGGTAACAGAGTCATCAGTCATACATCGTAATCTCATCTATGGGGCACGTTACTATTTTTCTTCTTTTCCTTCTTTTTCTTTTCTTTCTTTCTTTCTTTTTTTTTTTTTTTTTGTATGTAAAGCACTTCGAGGACAGCCATTACTTCTTTTTCTCCATTGGTCACATTTCATAGAGGGAGAGTTGATTTATAAATGACACTTTATTGTAGTTCACTGAAAATTAGTTTATATTTCTTAGACACGAAGGGATAGGAAATAGTCTTAGGATAACGAGAGAAGTTGATCCAAGCTGAGATAATTTACCAACTGTCTATTCCGGAGGGAGTGAATCAAGAATGGAAGGAATGAGAGTTGTACAAACATCAGACTGGTTTCCTTCTTTTGGAATGGATGTTTTCCTAAGACCAGAAACTAACTTCAGAGGTCTCACAGAAAGTGAGTTCTCTCTCTGGGTTGCCAAAGCAGTCATATGGCAGACAAAGTATGTCGATCCAAAGGCAAGCCTAATTGGAACTAAACAAAGATGACCAACAACAAGAGGTTTTGAACAACCATGTCACTTTGGGGAATATCAAAGATATTAAGCAGTTTAAAGTGAAATATCTTCAAAAGCAATTGGAGTAAAAGAAAAAAATTAGGGAAAATTGATAAGGAAGAATTCATTGAATACCTCTCTCCATATCTTCTTAGTCCTTATTCATAGATATTTATGGAAAAAAATGGTATTTTTATAATACTAATTGCTTCCCCTTTGTGTTTTCCCATTTTCCTTCCCTATTCAAGTGGATAACAGGTTCTCTCTTTATATATATTTTGCCTCAGGGGAGGTTTGTGTAAATTTCTTGGATTTTGTTTTTGAAAGTTTCCACTAAGAAGAATAGGGTTTGAGGTTGGGGAGAGTTCTACCAGAATAGTGACAGTCCCATGGACTGAGGAGAGGCAAGAGGGCTCAGTGGAGCCTGCACCCTGCTCAGTAGCAATGGGACAGAAATTTGGGTAGATCTTAGATGAAAAGGCCACTACAGAATCTGTCTAGATTGAAGGTTGTGATTCCACATGGCAAAGAGCTGTGATTCTGAAGGACCTGCAGGGGCTGAGGCAGTTCATAGCCCAGTGATAAGCACTGTGGACAGAGTGATGGAAGTCCTAGCCAAGTCTGTGGCTCTTTAGCAAGACTCTGTGGGTTTCTGACAATCTGTGAGAATCTAAGATAGGAAAAGCACTTAGTAGGGAAAGAAGGAGGGAAACAACCAAGGTTGGTCTTTCTGACAGCCCAGAGAGATGCGGCCCTGCAGTTGAATTAATTGATCCAAAGAGAAATAAACATCATCTTATACACCTGAGTCTGTAGATGGATTCCTATTTAATGTATGTGTCTCCCATGGGTCAATAATGTCACTGAAATCCTTGAACCCCTGCAGGCTTTGATATATAAAAGAAAGAGCATCAGTCTTAAGAGTCAGTCTGAGACTTAGCTCTATCACTTCCAGGGTGTGAGATTTGGGGCAAATCATCTAGTCTCTCTGAAACTTTGTTTTACGACCTAGAAAACCAGTTCCTCAGGCCACTGAGAAGATCAGATGAAGTAACACTTAGCAAAGAGCAAAACATAATCCGTGCATAAGGCGCTATCATTGAAACTTTGCTCTCTTACAGAACGTGTCCAGATGCTCTATTTGACCATTGTCATTGCTATCCTGCTGGAGCACCTGACTCCCTTGCTCCTCTATCCCCCACCAGTGTCAGTTCTAACTTGGTCCCAGGATAAGATCTAGAGTATGGCTTTCTTGACATTTCTGCTTACCCATTATAATCGGTCAGGAGGAAGGTATTGTCACTGCCATTCTCAAGTGCATAGGAGATTGGTGTTCCATAATTATTGGTGTCATTGGATTTCATCCAGAATGTGCAGCTTACAGCCCAGAGAGATGGAAGCACACCATCTAGCATGACGTAACCATAGATACCCGAAACTTCAAAATCCAGGTTAAAACCTGAAGACTGGTCTGCAACAAATAAGAAAGGTGTGTCGACCGCGGCACTTGGGAGGCATTTTTCAATTGTCTAAGGTAAGCAGCGGATTTGCAGTACTATTGTCAAGGAAGCCCATTTCAGTCAATATGATGATGTGAGAAGCAGTTTCCACATTAAATATATATTATTTACAAAATATATAATGCATTCTTTTAAGTAAAAGAATCAGTAACTAAGATAGGGAAAGCACTTAGTAGTGTAACGAAGCAGAGAAACAGGGACTAGCTGGAAGGAGAGATAGAATTGGGAAGTTAATAAAGACAGGGGAGGGCGCCTGGGTGGCTCAGTCGGTTAAGCGACTGCCTTCAGCTCAGGTCATGATCCTGGAGTCCCGGGATTGAGCCCCGCGTCGGGCTCCCTGCTCGGCGGGGACTCTGCTTCTCCCTCTGACCCTCCCCCCTCTCATGTGCTCTCTCTCTCAAATAAATAAATAAAATCTTTGAAAAAAAATAATAAAAAAAAATAATAAAGACAGGGGACAGTAACGCATGTCTGTATGGTGATGGGATGACTCCGTAAAGCAGGGGAATTGAGGCTACAAGAGAAAAGGGGGGCAACTGCAAGGGCCACATTCCACCTCTACTCAGGGCCCTCATTCTTCCCTATTTCATGAGCAATTCAGCTCTGCCCCAATCCTGCATACCCCACTTAAGAAAACAAAAGTCCCACAGCTAAAAGACTCCAGCACCCTGAGAAAGCAGCTTAGCTGAGTCTCAGACATGTCTGTGGACTCTGAACTCCTAAATCAAGTGTCCTTTCTAAACATGTAGAAGGTGAAGAGTTCTACTAAATTCAATTTTCTCTGTTTCCCCTCTGAGCTTCATTTTCCTCACCTTTGCTATTGGGGATAATAGTACCTAGTTTGCTGGATGGCTGTCAAAATTAAATAAGTATAAAATGCTTAGCATCATTTTTGGTATGTAGACAGTGCTCGGAACAGGTAAAAATTGACATTGTTATGATCTCATTATTTTTAGTATTGTTATTAATAACACTGAGCTCATATATACCTGTTTCACACCTGCTGCCTGAAAATCCCGGCTGACATTTACAACTGTATGAGTTTAATTCATCCACGCAGGTGGCCTGATTTCTACATGGGTTAGACTGACATTCATTGATATCTAATTCACAGTGTGGCCCCGTGAAGCCTGCTGCACATTGGCACCTGAAAGAAACAAAATGTTATTATTATTAATGTTAGAAATGCATTAGAAGGGGCGCCTGGGTGGCTCAGTTGGTTAAGCGACTGCCTTCGGCTCAGGTCATGATCCTGGAGTCCCGGGATCGAGTCCCGCATCGGGCTCCCTGCTCGGCAGGGAGTCTGCTTTGCCCTCTGACCCTCCTCCCCCTCATGCTCTGTCTCTCATTCTCTCTGTCTCAAATAAATAAATAAAATCTTAAAAAAAAAAAAAAAGAAATGCATTAGAGGAAGTCTCCCATTTATGACAACATTGTGTCAACAGACTTTGAAAACTGAAAGGTCACAGATGCAGAGAACAGACTGGTGGTTGCCAGGGTCCGGGTGGGATGGGAGAAATGGGTGAACTGGGGTTTTGCTTTGTTTTTAATTTAGATAAATTGAGTAAACAACTCTGAAATGATGAAACATATTTTCCACATCAAAAAAGTACCTTAACTGTTAGTTACCTTTTTTTTTTAGTTCATTTAATTAAACCCGTTTAAGACAATATATATCTGAAGTGTTGTAATAGCAAAAATAGAGTAGGAAGTGGTTCTGGTCCAGGCAAATTATTATTTACACACCGGGAGTTTCTCTCCCCATAGAAGTGCTAGGAAAAAATATAAAAAGTTCACATGCTGTTCCAAAGGCTTTATATATATTAAACCAGTCTTTATAACAATGAGGTGACATTGTTATCATTCCCATTTTACAGATGAGTAAACTGTGGCTCAGAGAGGTTAATCTGCCCAAGTCTCCTTGTTACTAAGTGATGGAGTAAGATTTTAAACCCCATCTAGTGCCTTGTTCTTAATCAGTATGTGGTATAGTCTCTGTGGTATGCAACGAACCATTTAAACCTATCGGAATGGAAAATATATCTGATAATATCAAATGCTGACAAGGGTGTTTTAAACTGGGAAATCTCACATAGTGAGTAGAACTACAATTTGGCAAAGTTGATGGTCTGCATTCCCAGAGCCTGTATATCCATTTTGATTTACGTGCTCTAGGAAACTATTGCACGGTGCAAAAGGACACATGTAATGAACATTTATAACAGCATTATTCTACATGTTTATGAAGAGAATAGGAAAATAAACCATGGTATAATCATTTACTGGAATACTAATCAGCAGTTAAAATAAATAAACTAGAGCCAAATGTATCAACCTTGACAGCACATAATGTTGAGTGAAAACAAAACCCAAATTGCAAAAGGATGTATATAGTATAATACCAATTACGTAACATGGGAAACTATACTACGCATTGTTTATGTAGTAACATACGAAGTCTGAATGAGAAAGACAGACACCGACTTCAGAACAGTGGTTACTACTGAGGAAGAAGAGGCATGTGCGTGCGTGCGTGCGTACTGGAGGAATTCCAAAACTATCTTTAAAAGGTGTTTTTTTAAAACAAGAGATATGAATCAAATATGGCAAAATGCTAATGTTTGATAATTACCATGATGAGTGTGTGACTTTTATTGTTCTTGGTAATTTTTTGTATGTCTGAAATATTTTGTAATTAAAAAAGGACCTGTCCAATACATGATAATTAACATTGTCATTAGCAGGTTTACATTGGAATTGACAGGGGGAGGTCTTTACTGAGTTCTCTGCATTTGATGATAAATCTATTTTGGCTAGAATTTCACTCATCTTTATCTGCCCATGTTTGATATTCTAGCAATCCAATATCCTTGTCTATGAAATAGGTTCACTTTGGGGACAACCAACATTCCCTTTGAATTAGGAGAGTTTACGTTCACCTTTCCTCTAGTTAGGATTTAGACAAATTTGGTATTCATCAATTGTTTTTGACTCTGGGGAGAATTTAGAACTCTTGTTATCTGGAAATGTCTCATTGCTTCTGGTTAGGTCAGAAGATGTAAAAAGCCTATGAAAAGATGAAGCTACACTGCTAAGACTTCCTTTCCACATCAAGAGTGAAAGTCTCACCGGCAGAATGGGTTGCCTATTTCTTCTGGATCATGCCCTGGGTATTTGTTGGGGGGACAGTATTGAAGGGGGCTGAACCACAAGAGGACTGGGAAATGTTGCAACTGGGGTACTCTTTTCCCCCTTCCTTTTAACTTTTATAAACTTCCAGAGACAGTGGCATGTTGAGGATAATAAAGTTCCCTAAGATTTTGCAAGCAAGACCGGTCCATCTTTTGTACTGCAGAAGCCACAGACCCTTCAAGGGGAACAGGATGAGTGTCAGTTGTCAAACTGTGCTCTCCTGGCACCCCAAGAGCTGCCTCAGAAAGACGAAGTATGTCTCCTCTACAAATACTACTGTTTTCAACCACAAAAGGTTAGGTTTTATTATTTTACTTGTTTCCATTCATATTAGATTTCTTAAGAACCAAGGGTTACTAAAATAAAAGAAAAATGTTTGAAAACCACAGACATAGAATGTAGACTGGCTCTGTGACAGGTTGATGGCACAATTCCTTTTGACGTTAGCTAGTGCAAAAACTCCGGCTAAAATACAAGACACTTGACAATGAGTTTTGTCTAGTGCTTCGGTATTTGTTTCTGTGTTACTCTGTTTCCTTTCATCTTTTATGACTTCCCAAGTACACAACGGTGGTTTCCAAATCCGGCTGTGCATTAGAATCATTAGGGAACTTAAAACATACAGGCTGCCTATTTAAAAACTACAGACTCTACCCCAGACTTAGTGAATCAGAACCTCAGGTGGTGGGGAAAATCTACTGCCGCCTATCCTTGGGCTAGAATTAGGGAGTGGCTGACTTGGGACTTGAAGTAATATTCCATAAAGGCTGCAGAAGGACTAATGGTTGAGAAAAGAAAACCAGTGCAAAGAACCAGGCTTAGGGTTTTACCTGAAGCTATTGGCACCATCTTTACAGGTAGCTCCATTTCTGCATGGTTGACTGAGACACTCATCCACGTTTTTTTCACATCGGGTACCCAAAAATCCAGGAGGGCATTTGCACAAGAATCCCCCAACTTGATCTTCACAGACTGCATTATTTAAGCATGGGCTTGACTGGCATTCATTGACTTCTGTTTCACAGTGCAGGCCTGGGGACGAAGCAGGGTGAGAAAGAGCCCAAATGTTAACTAACCCCCCTGGGAAACTAGGATCGAAGTGTTGACTTCTTGAAGGATGTCGCTCCTAAAGCATCGGAATGGAAGCTGCCGAACTACTGGCCTCTCACACTGGTTTGAGATCTACTCTTGAATGAGCTTTGGCTTTTGTAAGTCATTTTAGGATTGTGTTTTGGATAATCTGCTCTTTTGATCTTAGGTCTTTCTGAAACTAACATTCGTAACGGACATCTAATTGAGACTATGTTAAAAAATAAAACTAGGAAATTTAGTTCAAAATTTTCCTGTTTCTTTGACCTTGCTTTTTTCCTGTTTCTTTAACCTTGCCTTTTTCCTTCACTGGTCATTTTTTTGGGGGAACTCTCTCTTTATAAATCATATATATAATTTATATATATGATTTATATATATGATATATATCATATTGTTTAGCATCTATTTGCAATATGATCTTACATGATTTATTTCCAGTTCCTTCTTGAATGTTTATCTTAGCATACAAGCTCTTGTCTTCTCTATGTCTCTTTCTCTGTCTCCCTCTCTCGCTCTCTCTCACACACACATACACACACTTTTTTCTAAGCTGTTTGTGAGTAACTGCACCCCTGATGCCCTTTGACCCCAAAATACTTCAGTGTGAATTTCCTCAAAAAATAAGGACTTCCTCTTGGATAATCACAGCATGGTTACAAAATCAGAAAATGAACATTAACATAATATAATGTTTAAAAATGTAGTAATTTGTGGTGCTTTGCAGGATAATATGCCAACGCAGGAAGAATGGGCTCACCTGTGTATCCTTTCATACAGGTGCAGCGATAGCTAGCCAGACCATCAACGCAGGTTCCTTTATTTAAACAAGGACTAGAGTAACACTCGTTTATATTTTCTTCACATAGTTTCCCTGCAAAGAATCACAGAATATTTTAGCTTGGAGAAGACCTGAAAGTTATTTTAGACGAATAGTTTTCAAGTAAGCTGTTCAGGTGTAACAGCAGAACAATCAGAAATTGTGGTTAATATGTTTGTGAAAAACTTTGCCAAATAAACTGAAATAAAATGTTTTCTTCCATTCTATTTATTGCAAAAATTTTCTAGCAAGAAAACTGACATTTTCAACATACAATGGAAAATGATAACTATGAATAGCTAGCTTTTTTTTTTTTTAGTTAGGATGATAAGTGTGATCTATTATAAAAATTTTATATTATTTTCTAGTTGTTCACCTCTTTGTTGAATTTATTCCTTCAGTTCTTAAATATGACTTATTTATCTACTAGTTGCAGGTTTATACCCTTAAAAAACATCCCCAGTAACCCACTCCCAGCACCTGACAACTACCATTCTACTATCCATTTCTTTCTTTTTAAAAAAAATTTTTTTTTTTTTATTTGAGACAGAGAGAGAGAGAGAGCACAAGCGGGGAAGAGGGTCAGAAAGAGGGAGAAGCAGCTATCTGCTGAGCCCGACATGGGGTTCGATCCCAGGACCCCGAGATCATGCCCTGAGCCGAAGGCAGACACTTAACCGACTGGGCCACACAGGCGCCCCTCTACTATCCATTTCTATGAGCTTGCTTTTTTTAGATTCCACATAAAAGTGAGATCATACAGTATGTCTTTCTCTGTCTGACTTATCTCACTTAGCATATGCCCTCAATTTTTATCTCATGTTGTTGCAAATGGCAGGATTTCCTTCTTTTTATGGCTGAGTAATATTCCATTACATATAACTCAATCACATTTTCTTTATCCATTCATCCCTTGAGGGACACTTAAGCTTGCTTCTGTATCTTGGCTATTGTGAACAATGCTACAATCAACAAACCTTCCAGATAATGATTTCATTTCCTTTGGATAGATATCCAGTAGTGGAATCACTGGATCATGCAGTAGTTCTATTTTTAATTTCTTGAGGAGCTTCCATACTGGTTTCCATAGTGGTTGCACCAACTTACATTCCCACCAACAGGGCACAAGGGTTTCCGTTTCTCCACATCCCCACCAACACTGTTATCTCTTGTCTTTCAATAACAGCCATTTGAACAGGTGTGAGGTGGTATTTCACTGTGGTTTTGATTTCCAGCAATGAAATTTTAATCATTCCAAGGTTTATATTGTAAAAACAAGAAACTTTCTTCTTACCTGCGTAACCAGGCGGGCATTCACAAATGAATTCCCCAATTAGGTCTTTACAAATTCCACTGTTGAGGCATGGCAGTGAGCTGCATTCATCAATGTCTGTTTCACACTTTAAGCCTGAAATGCAAATGAAATACTGAAGGACAATCAAAGAGTGGGATCAAGAGAAACAGAACCATGATCATTTAAAGGTAATTATCTCAATAATCTGAATTTATAGGGAGTGGTGGTGGTGAAGGAAAGGGCAAAAATTCCTTAAGTGCTATCATCTAGTTAAGTATTTAGTGAAAGTACTGCCTCTTTCTAGAGATTCAAGATATCTTGGGGCACCTGGGTGGTGCAATCAGTTAAGCATCCGACTCTTGGTTTGAGCTCAACTCTTGGTTTGGGCTCAGGTCATTATCTCAGGGTCATGAGATCGAGCCCCGTGTCAGGCTCTGTGCTCAGTGTGGAGTCTGCTTGAGTTTCTCTCTCCTTCTCCCTCCACCCTGCTCTCTCTCTTTCTAAAATAAATAAATAAATATTTTTTAAAAAGTTATCCTTATAAGGAGGGGAGCCTGAGTGGCTCAGTAGGTTGGGTTTCTGACTCTTGGGTTTCAGTTCAGGTTGTGATCTCAGGGTCCTGGGATCTGGGCCCTGTGTCAGGCTCAGTCGGTTAAGCGTCTGCCTTTGGCTCAGGGCATTATCTTGGGGTCCTGGGATCGAGACGGGGTCCTGGGATCGAGACAGCCTCCTGAGATCTAAGAAAGCAGACAGGGAGTCTGCTTTTCCCTCTCCCTCCCCCATGGTTCCCCCCCGCCTTACTCTCTCTCAAATAAATCAATAGATAAAATCTTAAAAAAAGGGAAAGATATCCTTATAAGGATACATAAAAGGTAGCAGAAAATTCCAAGTTAGAAGCTGGGGGTGGGGAGGACAGGGAGGAAGACCTGGTAGCATAAAATTAGTTTCACTCCAAAGTGAAAAATGTAGAGTCATATATACTTGCTATCAAGGCCATTTGGCTGAGGAGTGGGGGTGGGGCTAAGTCCTGCCAGATTTCAGCACATATGCAAGGTGTCCCAGAGTGGGGACATATCTTCTGATACAGTGCACATAAACTATCTGTGGGCTAGCTCTGCCAGAAATCCATGTTCTTCCTCTACACCAGGGAATCTCAAAGTGTGGCCTCTGGACCAAGAGCATCAGCAATTACCTGGGAATGTGATAGAAATGAAAATGATCAAAACTTCTCTAGACCTATTGAATCAGAAATTCTGGGTTAGAGTCTAGTACTCTGTGTTTTAAGAAGCCCTCCAGATGATTCTGATGCACATCAAAACTTGAGAACCACTGCCCAAATTATGCCCTTTCTCAACCACCACTTGCTTACAAAATTCTGGGACAAGATCCATTATTTCTTATGGAATGTCAGGACAAAAATTTTTATAAAAATTGAGACACACACAATATACATATAAGCAAGCTGAAATAAGTGGAATGCCAATATTCTTGATAGCCCTGGGCTACATTCGTCTTCCAGTTTTCCTTTTGCTCATTTTGTGGTGAATTCTTTTATTTTAATGCCATCTTTCTCATTGAAATGACATTTCATGTTAGCTCTACAAAAGTAAAAAAAAAACGCAAAAACTGCATTTCTAAGAGAAAATAGTGAATTATTTGAAATAAATTACAATTTTAAGATATAATTCATTTCCCCCTCAAAAATTTTATTTCTGAACGGAACTGGAATGTGAATTACACTATAAGAAAACATAATTCTTATATAATTTCTACATAATCAAGTTCAAAGCCATATTGTTTTTCCAAGAACGGTTTCCAGAAAGATAGAAACAAAGCAACAAATCATAGCTATTCATAAGAACTTCCACTAATGTGAAGCCTATTAGAGAAACTGGAGTTTGTTTAAAAATATTTATGCTGGACAATCTGTTCTATGTTGGGTAACATATCATACATTTAAGTGTGTTAGAGTGGAACCTTGGCCTCTGAAACTGCATTCCTATTTAGATTGTGAGCTATGATGTGACCTTTTCATAGAGAAGATGGTTCTTTATTCTTCCTCCAAAATGTGCAAGGAAAACTGTTATTTGTAAGATACGTACACTTTTTTTCACCTTGGTTTATCTTGTTCAACCAAACTTTTATGCATTGATATAGTCCAATGTATTTATCTCATAGTTTGATGTGCAAACCACAATGATTTCATCTGAAAAATATACTAAAATTTGCATTCGTCTATGTTACCTGTATATCCAGATGGACAGAGACAAACATAACCACGCCCAAGCTGTTGGCAGGTTCCACCATTGTGGCAGGGGTTTAAGAAGCATTCATGGAAAACCTACCGGTGGCAAAAAGAAATCTATCAGAGACAAAACACTTCAGTCATTTCGAAGCAATGCTGACTATGGAGTTTGAAGGTTTGCAGTATTAGACAGGTGGTTCCTTTTTCCACGTGAGTTCGCTCAAGCTAGCTGGACCACTGCCTGCATAATGTTGGTGCCTGCCACATATGGACACATATGATACATATTATTCTTGAGTGATATTCTTAAGTGATATTCTCCATTTGAGATGCTTTAAAAGTATAAAGGATAGGGCCCCACCCCAGACCAGCTAATCAGAATCTCTGAGAGTGGGATCTGTGAATCCTTATATTTTCAAGTTGGCCGGTGGATTCTAATATGTCTTCAGGGTCACTGCTCTAGTGGTTCTTACAAATTTCTGTGTCTGCTAGGCTCAGTTTCAAATATGACTTACAAAGCCCTTAAAGGCCGGTATGTTTGGACAAGACCGTAGGAAGTTAAAATAAGAAATACAACTTTATTATCCTCCTTAAAAATACTTAAAGCCAAAGAATTCATCATGACATTGGGCTAGGTCTATTCAGAGTAATGGTTGAATCTACCAAAATAATTGGTCTTCACTAGTCTTTTTTTTTTAAAGGAAAACAATTAGTTACGTTCATGAGTTATGTTTCTTAACATACATTATTCCAATAAATGATCTTTTTTTTTTCCTGACAAAAAATTTAAATAATTTTCATGAATGTTGAGTACTCTTCCTGCCAACCAGCAAAGGCCTTTGGCTAAACCAAATGCCTCTTACTCAAATGATGGGTTATGCTTGAGGTAAGTGTTAATTATTAGTGAATTTAAAGGTTCCCCACATCTACACATTCTCTATGCCAGCCACTGTTGGGGAAAAGCCCCAATTTTTTGGTAGTTAGAACTTTCCTAATGCTGCATTTTTGGAAAGTTCTTATTAGAAGTCACAAGTAAATACTATTATTCATTGATAATGTTCCTGAGACTTCCAGGTCTCAGGATATTCCAGATATTCCTGGATTCCAGATATTACTCTGGTAGTTTCAGCTCCGGTAGTTTTCCTCTGTACAGCATGTATAATGACAGAGTGTTTTTCCAAACATTCCACTGGAGAAGATTGTATAAGTATAAAAGGGACTTGCCTGACTGCTGACTTCATACTTCTTTTTAATATGTCCAGGAGAAGCACGGGGTACTATACTTTCCTCTGCTGCTGAGAATGTTGAGCTAAAAGCTAGTAAGATTAATAAGAAAACATGAGAAAACCATATTAGTGTGTGGTACATATTGCCCATAAGTAGATTCTACCTAAATACTATGGTCAATGTTCTAGTTCTCAGAGTAGGTAAAGTCACATGTATTTTGTTTTAGGAATAGTAAAAAAGAGAGTATATAGATGGATGGGATACATCATTAAATCCCAGACTCTCAGAAAGAAACTGGGAAGTTATCAAGTTCAACGCTGCCAAAGTAAGAATCTTTGAGTCACTGTCATCAAAAAGGCCTCAAAAGACCAGACACCCAAATCCACTGAAAATAGTGATATTCAGAATTGAAGCTACGACGAGACAAAGACAGGTCTCCAACACATGGGATTACATAAGAAATGAAGTGTATCTTTCTTACTGGAGCAATCTGTGATGGATCTGGTACCACTGGTGGCTGTAGTTCCATGAAAGGGACAAGATAAGCAGAAGGACTTTCCTGAATTGGGTTGGTAGTAGTCTTGAGGACATGGATAACAGGGCATTAGTCCAGAACGAGAGAATTCTCCTACTGGACAAGGTACTGCAAAGGTAAAAAATCATTTGTGAGTCCAAAACAACATAGTTTACTTTTAAAAGAAGTGCATTAACCCTCACTTGTAAGAAAGCTACTGAATTGCTAATATATTCTCTTGCACATATTTAATACCCATACTATCTTATCACCCACATAAACATTCTGTTGTTTCCTTCCTCTCTTAACAACACACATTAACTCAATAAAAATTTGAATTGATCATGTAATACTGTATTCTGAGTTTTCCACTTTACATGATATCCTCAGCATTTCACAAATTGTTAAATAACATGGTGTTTAATAAAAGAAAAATATTGCATGCCATTGACAGGACATAATTGAGACACATTTTCTCTACCATTGGACATTTAGGTTGTTTCTATTTGTTAGCTATTATAAATAATGCTGACATGAAATTTTCTGCATAAACCTCTGATTCTTTCCTAGGGATAACCGTTGAATTTGAACAGCTGAATTTGAGTAGTTGAATCTATAGGCCTAAAGATAATGGAAAATTTAAAGCCAATAATATATAATGTCAAATCATCAAAAAAATATGGTTCTAACTTATAGCCCCATTAGTAATGTATGGAATTGCTCTTACTGCATACTCATTACTGATAATGATCATTTAAATACTTTTTTTCAATTTGAAAGTGAAATGGAATTGCACTGTTATTTTAACTTGCATTTCAATGATAAATTAAGTTCATGTTTGTCAGAAAATTGTATTTCTTCTGTGTTGTTCTCTTCTGTATGGGGAAGAGGGCTTTTTTTTTTTTTTAACTTTTAAACCTTTTAATGTCATTTTGTGTTAGACATGCTTTTTATAAACAACATCCAGTTGAATACTGTGATTTAACCAAATCTGAAATTCTCTTGCTAATAATTGGTAGAATATTAACCAAACAAGAAATAGCTTCAAACATAACATGAACCTGCATTTGCTTTGATAAATTTTAGTTGCTTTTGGCAGAACTACAGTGGGGCAGACCAGTCATGACTCAATCTTTGGGTTGGGATTTTAGATTGTGACCCAAAGATGAATTCAACATGTTCTTTTCTTGTATGAACTGGTCTCATCTGCATGAGCCCTTAAACCATTATGAACAGAGAAAAACCACTAAAACTATTAAGACTTGTCTCGTAAATTTAAATAGAAGACAGAATGCAAAGAAGTAGCTATTTGGGAATCTCAGCATATTTATCACGTAGGCTTTGGATTTTTGTTAATAAAAATTAGTATGGCAGAAATGATTAGCAATGTGGTTGAAAAATTTAGAAATGCACTCAAGGCTCAATGGGGCAGGATACTCCAAGTAATGGCATCTCTTTTTTTGGTATGACCATAAACATTAAATAAACAATAAGGCATTTGTGGTAATCTCAAGATGTTTAGATCAAAGTGTTTAAGCAGAAACAGCCATTCACGTCTTTTGCAAAAGTGCTCTTTTATATCACTGACAAAAAGTCAGGAGTCAAACCAAGAGATGGCAGAAGATATCATAAATATTAATGCTTGTACCTCTGAAACAAATAATACATTATATGTTAAGAAAAAAAAAGAAGATAGCAGGAAGGGAAAAATGAAGGGGGGGAAATCGGAGGGGGAGACGAACTATGAGAGACTCTGGACTCTGAGAAACAAACTGAGGGTTCCAAAGGGGAGGGGGGTGGGGGGATGGGTTAGCCTGGTGATGGGTATTAAAGAGGGCACGTATTGAATGGAGCACTGGGTGTTATACGCAAGCAATGAATCATGGAACACTACATCAAAAACTAATGATGTAATGTACGGTGATTAACATAACATAATAAAATAAAAAAACAACAAAAAAAAGAAAAACAGATTTCTTCTGGCTACATCTGTTATATTAAAACTTTAAACTATAAGTATCTTGGTCAAACAAGATACTTGTTATACCAAAAATATTTGTTATATTAAAACTTTTTTAAAAACATTTTTTAAAGGATTTTATTTATGAGAGAGAGAGAGAGTGTGCACAAGCCGGGGCGGGGTGGGGGGAGGCAGAGGGAGAGTGGGAAGCAGACTCCCCACTGAGCAGGGAGCCCTAAATGGGATTTGATCCCAGGACCCCAAGATCATGATCTGAGCCAAAGGCAGACTCTTAACCAACTGAGCCACCCAGGAGCCCCTAAAACTTTAAATTATAAGTATCTTTGTTTCACCAACAATAAATTAATCTATTCTTTGTTGCTAGATCTCAGAGTTCTAGACAGGGTTTTGCACAAACATATTAAAAGGTTGCTGAGTTTATTCTTTAAAATAAATAAATAAATAAATAAATAAATAAATAAATAAATAAATAAAGTTGCTGAGTTTAAAATGGGTTTTCTGAATCTTAAGTTTCAAAAAATGATTACCTATTTGGAAAAGGTAACTCCAAACAGCTAATTAAAGTAGTTAACTGGAAGCATAGATCTTCCACTGGTAAAGGTATAAAACTTTGGTTTGAGAAAATATCTATGAGTGTGTATGATAAGGTAAAAATACAAATTGTGTCAGTGAAACCAAGATGCTATGATGAATTAAACTCTTTTGCACATACAATTTTTTCGGCACAATCTTACCCTCAAAAAGAAGACTATGCCCCTAGAAACTGACAGAATGCCAAAAATTATACTAATACGTAATAATAAAATCTTAAGATTAAAAATCAGCAAACTGGTTAGTGAACACGTTGTTGTGACGTCTATACTTTGTTTTTTGACATAGAAAATGTAAATTTTCATGTGAAAATTAGCTTAAATTATATTCCAAGGGCAGACAGTTGTCATCAGAAATATATTTTCCAGGAGTGGACAATCAATACTTAATGTATTATTTACACATATAGTAAATATACATATACACATATAGCATATGTATGTGTAAATATAACATACATACATAGTAATAGCATTATCTGTAGTACATAATACAGTATTAAATACACACACATGCACATATACAGAGGCAGTTCCTGATGGTCTAACTTCCTAAGAAGAGAGGGGAGAAAGTTTCATTTTGAATCTTGACCAAAGAAACTATGGTTTCTGAGTCCATAAAAATGGGACAAAATCCTTTTAACTTCTACTCAAGAGAGAAAGAGAGAGAGAGAAAGAGAGAGAAATCTAAGTATACCAAAAGTGATTTTAAAATAGAATTAAAAATAGAGCCTTGAAATGACCAGGAAAAATGTAATCTCACATGTCTGTTCCTGGACAGTGTTAAAGATAACATACAGAGCCCTGGAGCCAAGTGAATTTTGCCTTTTAAATGGGTTTCCTAAGACAAATTGAAAGGTCAGAGACTCTCATCCTAAGTCTCCTTTTAACTTCATCCTATAGGGTTAGGGTAAGAAATGTCATCCTGGCTCAGCAATCATCTTTCCTTTTTCTACAGGACGATGTGTAAACAATACCATCACCAAAAAATCATTTGTGGGACTTATTCTTCAGATAAAAGTCATTTTTAAAAAATGAAAAATTTCTAGGGCACCAGGGTGGCTCAGTTGTTAAGCATCTGACTCTTGACTTCAGCTCAGGTCATAATCTCAGGGTCGTGAGATCGAGCCCGGCACTGGGCTCCGCACTCAGCGGGGAGTCTGCTTGAGATTCTCTCTCTCTCTCCCTCTGCCCCTGCTCTCTCAAATTAATTAATTAATTAATTAATAATTAAATAAAATGAAACAAAATATTTCAGACTCTTGAGTTTGTAACCACAGACCCATAGATATTTAATATCTTAAGTAGTGATAAAAGATGAAATGCATGAAATAAATATTACTTTAATACTTAAATATAGTAGCTGTGTTGATTATATTTTAAGTTCAACATGCTAAACAATGCAAAAAGTGATACTTTAGTAAAAAGTGAGGTAAACCATAAACATACATATAAAAAGAAATCACTACAGAAAGAAAAACTAAGGAAGGAAGGAAGTTTAAAACTAAGAAAAATTTTAAAAAATAAATAAATAAAACTAAGAAAAATATACATAAGGGACTGTTTTAGAAATCATACACATGTAAGTTTAAAGTAAGATGGTGTTTATTTACCACCACAGGGGAGAGTGCTGAGTGTTGCTGTTCCCAACTCACTCATGACAAGAAAATGTGGTTAAACTTGTGCTGGGAATATATTAGGAGAAATACAGCAGTTAACAGAAGTTTAGAGACTTTCTGGGAATCATAATGGCTTAATTGGAATAATTTGGTATTAAACAAACCTCAAGGCTTATTTGGGAAGCTAAAGGGAAAAATCGCCAATTTTGAATTTGTTTTACTGTAAAAATCCTAGTTACTTTTGTGGTTGGAGGGAGAGAAAAAGAAAGAGAATTTTCACTGCAGACCTTCTTCCAAAATTCATCTGTATATTGACAAAATAAGAGTCTCTAGTAGATCTATTTCAGCCATAATGTGGAGTCTTATTTGCCTTTTAATAAAAAAAAAAAAAAAAAAAAACCTCAATGCTGGTATTACACAACAGACATGGTTTATGAGTTTCAATCAGGTCCTAGTTAATTCTCTTCTCTTCAGTGAAACGTCAAGTTAATGAATACTGCTTGCCCAATTCCTCAGGTCTAACAGACTTGTATCTACTGTGATCCTACTACATTGAGATAATATAAGCAGATGGAATATATAAAAACCTGTAATTATAGTAGGCTTCCCCATTTTCTCCCTGCCTCACTAATTTATGAGGACTACATCTCCTGAGATGCAAGGCTGGACACGCCCCTCCCAGCGCCATACAAAAATGTCCTATGTACATAGTTGTTTTCTGGGAATTTGTTTCTAACCGAATGCAGAGGTATATATGACTGGGGTACAATGAGGCTGTGTGTGTGTGTGTGTGTGCGCGCGTGCGCGCAGCTTGAGAGAAATGGGGAGCAAACAGATTGGTCTCTTAAAAACATTGCTATTCAATAAGGGAACAGTTTTTTAATTTTCAGATGGCCACAGACCTTAGATTTTTAAATAAGGATGTAGAAAAAGGGGAGGATATATAATTTTTAAAAAAGTCATGTTTCAGCCAGCATGTTTGTTCTGTTCCCAGTGATATAGCAGAGGTAGGCCAACAACTTTTTATTTTTAATCGAGTTCCATTGACTTTGCAAAGTACGTGGAGTTTGGAGTTCCTGGCAGCAGGATGACCTTGACTCTTAGTTTCACGGCCATTTTAAGTTTTCATCTTTTTGTTTTGTTTACATCTTCTAGCCTTTACCGTGCTGGAAAACTGTACTTGGTAGGGATGTTAGAAATACTTGAAAATTGAAACTCTAATCTTTTTATGTTTATTGTGGTTTTCAACATATGGTCTCTGGACCAAGTAGAAGCAGCATCCCTGGCAAATTAGTTGGAAATGTAAATTCTCAGGCCCCACACCAGACCTGCTGACTTAAAAATTTGAGGGCTGGGGCCAGCAATCTATGTTTTTAAGCCCTTCACGCTGACATTTGAGATCTGAAATTAGTCGTACTCAATTTTTCCTGTTACTTTAAGAATCACTGGGGGCAAGGTGGGGGCACTTAAAAAGAAAACCAGACAAGTTAAGTCAGAATGTCTGGGAGCCAAGATTGGGCTTCAGTGTTTTAAAAATGCTGAGGTAAATGTGCAGATAATTCCAAAGTGCAGCCAGAGTGGATAACCACTCACAAAAACCTGCAAACTGTAGGAAATGAAATATCATAATTCATAAAATGTCTTTTTAGAGTTTCAAGGAACATGAGACAGGACCTCACTTCAGAAAGGAAGAAACGAAGTTCCTAGATGAGATGCATTTCTACCATATAATGAAGCCACATGTTTATTAATGTTGAATACTAGCACCAAGTCTTGTACTTTTTTTGTGTGTTCCTAAAGTCACCAGCACAGTGTTTATATTGAGAGTGTTTATACTTAAGCATTGACTGGCTGAATACATGGAAACTCTCCATGAAGAGACAGTTATTTACATTCTTTGCATACAGTAGACATATGGTTTTGCTGAAAATAGTCCACTCCTCCATGCATAGAATCTATGGGGTTTGAAGAAATATCAGTGTCTAAGGCTTTGATAACCTCCACAAGCAGAAATATTCACGGCTCCTCTTTTCACAGTGGAAGTATTTTCTGGACACGAGACGCAACTCCGGGAACCAAATGCTGGCTGATAACTGCCCAGCGGACACGATTCACAAATCTCAAGCCCATTTGATGAGTAGGTGCCTTGTTTGCACTGAGCTGAAAAGAAAAATGTAATATGGTTAAGAATGATGACATTAAGCTATACAAAACACAAAGTACTCCAAGCATGTAGATGGTAGTTTCAGACTGCTTCATGCTTCTCTGCGCTAATAAGCTTTAGACTGATTTCCGGTTACTTTCTTTATTACCTGGCATAGCCACAGAGAAAGCACCAATAAATGGTTTTTGAGTGAAGTTAGAAATCTCATCTCAGAAAGGTGTTTTGACAAGAACAAGTTGTACAGAGGGGAACTTGTTCTTGTATAAGTTCTCAGCTTGTACTGAATTCTCTGGAGTAACAGAAACAAAACCTCAAACTGGGCGAGAGCCTCAAAAGTACACGGGCACCTTTGTTTCTCTACGAATTGGCCCTCTTATGTCCCCCTATCTGCAGACCCCATCGGAGGGCTGGCGGAGTAGAAAGTACAAGTAGTCTTAGCATGAGGCCCAGGGAAATTAAGCAACTTTCTAAGATTCATAGCAATGGTTCTGTGGGAGAGCAGGACTAGGGCCAGAATCCTCAACCCCTAGTGCACAATCCTTTTCTTCTGCTCTTGTTCTCCAAATGATGCTCATTGTCAGCATTTTTAGCGCACTTCTAATCACCTAGTAGAGCTCTCCAGTTTCTATTTGTCATTAAGCAATCACACCTGCATTTGTAACAACAGCAAGGGGCACAGTTCTGAAATTTCTTTTTTTAGGTGTATCTTTTTTTTTAAAGTTTGTTTGTTTGTTTATTTATTTATTAAAGTCATCTCTGCACCCAACATGGGGCTCAAAATCATGACCCCAAGATGAAGAGTACCTGCTCTACTGACTGAGACAGCCAGGAGCCCCTTAGGTATATCTTATTGTAACTTTAATCGTGAAAGAAAATGTTTCCATCAGAAATGTTTATTGAGAATGATAATAAAATGTTTTGAAAATATGGAGTATTTTAGTAGCAAGAATACATGCATATTAGTAACCTATAGTTATTAATTTCCAAGTAAGTGGAGAATTGATCTCATTGTATCAAATATTATTCTAACAAAATGCAAACTCATGATTGCTAAAATGTTATGAAAGTCCTTTCCACCAATTAATTTGAGATTCGATAAAAAAAATCTGAGCTAATTGATAAATGCAGATTAGAATTGGGGCACCTGGGTGGTGCAGTCAGTTAAGCATCTGACTCTTGATTTCCACTCAGGTCATGAAATCAGGGTTCTGGGATCGAGCCCCGGGTCAGGCTCCATGCTCAGCGTCGAGTCTGCTTGAGGTTCTCTCTCTCCCTCTGCCCCTCCCACTTGTGCTCTCTCTCTCTCAAATAAATAAATAAATCTTTTTTAAAAATGTGGATTAGGGGCGCCTGGGTGGCTCAGTTGGTTAAGCAACTGCCTTCGGCTCAGGTCGTGATCCTGGAGTCCCGCGATCGAGTCCCGCATCGGGCTCCCTGCTCCTTGGGAGCCTGCTTCTCCCTCTGCTTCTCTCTCTCTCTCTCTCTCTCTCTGTCTCTCATGAATAAATAAATAAAATCTTTAAAAAAATAAATAAATAAAAATAAATAAATAAAAATAAAAATGTGGATTAGAATTATTGACAATGGAGTTTGACTTAGAGCAACAGAATATTCCAAAGGGAAAAAAAACAGACTTCTTTAAAGTGAGGGAAACATTAAGGTAACAATTTAAAATTAAAAGAAAAAAATAAATCAGTGAAATTGCTTGTAGTAATGCTCTTATTTCATCCTATTTGCCATTTAGACTTCATACGTGAAGGTAAAATTCAGGCTTCTGGTCAAAATGTGCACTAGGCCATTACCTTTGCATTCTGAGATGCTTCTTGAATGGAGATACTCAGTATATGTCCCAGCTGGACAGGGTTTGCACTCCAGTTGCCCTTCTTCATCCTGATAGAATCCACGCAAGCAGCTTTCACAGATAGAACGTTCCAGAGAATAAAAGGTTCCCAAAGGGCAATTGACTGAAAAGAAAACCAACAGGAAACACTGAAACCAGTAAACTATAGAAACGGAACACATTTAGGTTCCTTTTTCCTAAGGCATGAAAATAATAAAGCATGCTTCCAAGTACTAAGCTTACTGTCAGAGGTTTACTCACAAGATACACCTTCCAGAAATGTATTCCTAGAAACAAACAGTAAGATTTTTTTTAAGAAAATGAAAATTCTTATTGCCCAAGCTTAGGGCTTGTGTGATAGGAGCCTTAAAGTGTGGGTTAAACCAGGTCATCCTGGGAAACATATAGCTAACAAAGAAAAGGCTGCTGTAAGGAAAGAATAAAACGTGAACACTTAGGTTAATCTGAGGTTTCAAGATATGAAAAACAGTTTCTTAGCTGTTCCTCCAAATGGTTCCCTTATGAAACTGACTGCTGGTCTATTACAGCATCATTTCTAGAAACAAAACCAAGCAAAGGTTGTGAGTCTAAACCAGGTGAGTTAAGCAGACCCTCGTCTCTGCTTACAGGAAATACTGTCCACTAAAGGTAAGTCTGAGACATCCTTGGACTCAAGGGTCCCAAGGAAACGGGCCAATTTGAGGACCTTCCTTCCTTGGAGATTTGGTCTGCTACTTGGCAGGCTTGAAGTGACTCAGGATTTCTGAGACCAAAGCGGAATGTTAAGCCCATGGAAAGACTGCTAGCAAAGTGAGTATTTGTATAGAGAGGATACTTGAAATTAGCACCTAGATGATTCCGATGATAAAGTGTGTAAGAATTATGTGGGAACTCACTAAAGATTCAGATTCCAAGGCTCTGCCCCCCCCAGTGTTGGATGTATTAGTTCTGGGATGGGGCCCTAGTCAAGATGCACTTTGATAGGCCCTTCAGGGGATGTTGACACAGGTGGTCTGAAGACCATACTGAGAAACGCAGAACACTGATCAAGGTGATTCCTAATTTTTACTCACAACGTAGGGAGGAAACAAGAACAGGTTCAGAATGACCATTTTAAGGTGCTTTTGTTGGGCTGAATTTATCACCCACGTAAGTGAGCTCTGGGAATATCAATAAGAACTGTTGAGGAAGGTTTTCCAAGCAAGGGGAAAGACCCCATGCCTCCAGAGAGGTAAACACCAGACTCACATACAGAGTTTGGTTAGAGGAGTCTCCCCTATCTATAAACAATGACTTACTTGGGAAACAGGCTGGAATTGATGCAGATTGTGGCAGTCTGGGTTAAAAGTTAAGGGGCTGTGGGTAAGGAGAATGAGGAGTGGCTGTTTAATGGTTATTGGGGGTCTCCTTTGGAGGTGATGAAAATATTTTGGTGGTGGTGATGGCTGAACAGCATCGTGAGTGTGCTAAATGCCACTGAACCATACTCTTTAAAATGGTTGATTTTATGCCATGTGAATTTGGCACTGGCTACCTGGGTGGAAATCTTAGCTACACCACTTACTGTCTTAATAGATAAGACTTCCTGAGTAAGTTCCCAGCCTCTCTGGCTTCAGTTTTGCCATCTGTAAAATGTGCTTACTAGTAATAGCACTTCACAGAGTTGCTAAACAGAATTAAACACGAGAGGTGCTCAGCCAGCCTACGGAAGTGATCAGAAAGTATTAGTCATTGTTACTGGAGATGCTGCTAAAAGTTGTGAGCTCTAAAGATCTAGAAATAAAACTAAGATCTGAGTCCCTTACCTGAAATAGTTTTCTTGTCCTGAACAACGGTGGTTTACTTAGATTCCTGAGACAAAATAATAATAAGAACAACCACACAACAATTGCAAAATGTTTCATTTCAATACCCTTGTATAGTTGTAAAGCAGCTCTACTCGTCTCATCTGACCCACTATGAGCCAGACATTTTTTTATCGCAGCAAAAAGTCTTACCACACATACGCCCTCTCAGCACCGAGCCTGGTCTGCAGAAAAGGAAAGCCTTCTCTGTCTCTAACGAATTGCTGTCGGCTACCAGAATTTCAGATGAAAGCTGAAAGGAGTACATGGGCTCCTGACTGAGGGTCCTTTCCAGTTGATTTGTGATGGTTTCCAAAGTCTTAATGAGTCGCTGCTGATTTTCCAGCTCAAGGGTATCATTTCTTTCATCGGGTAATAGCACACTAGCTGAGATAAAAACAAGACGAAATAAAACATAACACACACACATGGTGTTTCAGGAAACCATTTGTAGTTAGTTTGCTTTTGTTTTGTTTTTTTTTTTACCAAAAAGAAATGGCACATTAAAAATCTTCCGGGAAAAATAAACTCACACTCAACCACTACTTACTGAGCAACTAGTATATGGATAATGTTAAGAACAATGCAATTTGTTTTAATCCTTCTCTCATTTGCTGGATCTACATCACCTTTTTGTGAAGCTCTTCCTTACAGCATGTTAAATTTCTGTAAATTCTTGCTTTTTAAAAACATGCCTTAGTTCGTCATGCCAAGGTGAGTACAAAGCAGGATGCTTGTTGCTGCGAGAATCATAAAATACATCTGTGATATTAAATTGCAAAAAATGACAAAACTTAGGTGATGGTGCTCTCCCTAATTTTCAGTTCCAGGATTATTTCCTAAGAATGATAACACATGGAAAATTTGCAAAATAGGTTTCCCACCAAGAATTTCACATTATATTGTCTTTTCAAACAGACAGTCTATCCTTACCTGTGATGTTAAAAATTAACTTAATTTTGTGGTTAGATAATGGGGCACTTCTTCTAATTCGTGAAGATCTGGCTTTGCCGACACCTGTGGGTGTTTCTTGCATGGAGTCCAAGAAATCATCGTAAGAGTAATCCAGCCTATTAGCTGCACCCCAACCACCAGGTCCTGGACAGTTGGGGCAGAGAAACAAGATTCTACAGTTGCCTTTTTATCTGCATTTAGGTTTGAATGTTAAGCCACAAGTCAAATTGCCCCTATTTCTTCAATTGTCCATAATGTACTGCATATGGGGATGCATCTAGAATCTCATTTATTTCTCATCTATAATCTTATATTGTAATTTTTAGGCACTTCATTTTAGATCTAGATTACCAATGAATTGCACAAGAAGAAAGAAAAGTCCCTTTGGAGCTACCTGGGCATTTAAGCCATTCTTACCTTTGAGTTAATAGTTAATTACCTTAGCTTTAGAGGTAAATAGGATATGGGTGCAGAATTTTAATCAATTCCTACTTCCCTTCAGGGTTTGCTCCATTCTTTTTTAAAAATTTTAATATCAGCTTTATAAACTTAATGCAAATGAACAGGTTTCCTTTTATGAAGATTATTCAGGATACTGCATTATATTTTAAAGGTGGGGGCAGGGGTGCCTGGGTGGTGCAGTCAGTTAAGCAAAGGACTCTTGGTTTCAGCTCAGGTTGTGATCTCAGGGTCGTGGGATCAATCCCCACATCATGGTCTCCATGCTCAGCATAGAGTCTGCTTGAGATTCTCTCTCCTTCTCCCTCTGCCCTTCCCACTTGTGCTCACTCTCTCTCTCTAAAATAAATAAATAAATTTTAAAGGTGGGGACAGTTTCTGAAGGTAGCATGTAAGTTAAATGTGTATGTAACCAGGCTAGAGTATATAACATGGATATGTGAGATTCTTTAGATGCCCCAGTGCCATTGTGACCACCCACATGGATTCAGATTGTAGCTTCTGGATGTAGGGTATAAGGGTGTACAATTCTAGTCAAGTTACTTTCCTCTCTCTCAGCCTCAGTTTCTTCATTTATAAGTTGAGGTCATTCTTCTGACCTCACAGGTTTGGGGGATAACTCAGACAATATATATACCATTCAGCTCAGCATTTGACTCATTCTAAAACCTCAGTAAATGATATTAATATTGGTCTGGGTATATTGTTGTTGTGTGATTATGTGCTTTAAATATCAAATTGTATTTATACAGGCCTGTCCACCTATGTAAGTGGTTTAAGATTTTTAAATGAAATTTAGAGTTTTAAATAAAATAAGCTCTTAAAATTTTTTTTTGTCTAATTTATGTCTTTGGCCATTAAAATTACCTAAGATAAATATTTTTGTTTTTCACTTAAACATCTTTCCCACAAGCATTATGTAGCCATTATAAAAAAACAGATGAGCGGGGCAGAGCAAGATGGCGGAGGAGTAGCAGACCTGGATTTCGTCTGGTCTCAGGAATTCAGCTGGATAGGGGTCAAACCATTCTGAACACCTACAAACTCAACAGGAGATCGAAGAAAAGAAGAGCAACAACTCTCTCATCAGAAAAGCGACCACTTTCTGGAAGGTAGGATGTGCGGAGAAGTGAATCCGAGGCGATATTTGGGAGGATAGACAGTGGGGTAGGGGCCTCCGTCGGCCGCTTCTGGCAAGTGATAGAACCACGGAGCACAAAATCGGAACTTTTAAAAGTCTGCTCCGCTGAGGGACGTCACTCCGGTGGCTAAGCGGGGGGTGGAACCCTCTGGGACAGTGTGGTCTCAGGACCCCCGGGGTCACAGAAAGACCGGGGGTGCCTGAGTGCGGCAGAGCTCCCAGGGATCGGAGCAGGGAAGCCGGCTGCAGAGGCGGAGCCCAGGCGCGGGCTCTCAGCTCGGGGTGGCCATAAACCGTGATCCGCGGCACAGTCGGGCCCCTGCTCCTCCAGCAGGGACCCAACAGGCGGCAGATCCGGGGAGACTCACCTTCCTCCCCCGGGAGGAGCCGCGCGGGAGTGCACCGCGGGGATCTGCTGGGTTTGGAGACTCCACCCGGGCTCGGGGGCCAGAGATAGAGGCGCGCGGTCACAGGCCGGGTGAGCAGGGAGTGTGGCCGGAGACCGGGGAGACGGGAGTGACTGACGGCTTTTCTCTGGGGGCTCACTGAGGAGCGGGGCCCCGAGTTCTCGGCTCCTCTGGGGTGGAGATTGGGAGGCTGCCATTTTCACTCTCGGCCTCCACCGCTGCACGGAAAGCTCGCAGGGAACAAAAGCTCCCGAGAGCAAACCCCAGCCGATTACTTAGCCCGGACCGGGCAAGGGCGGGGCAATTCTGCCTCCGGCAAGGATTTTTGGAAACCACGGCAACAGGCCCCTCCCCCAGATCAGCGAGAACAGCCAGCCAAGACCAAGTCTACCGATCAATGAGAACGGCAGAACTCCAGCGCTAGGGGAATAATGCACATAGAATTCATGGCTTTTTTACCATGATTCTTTAGTCTTTCAAAGTTAATTTTTTTTAACTGTCTTTTTTTTTTTTGAATTTTTCTTTTTCCCTTTTTCAACCAACATCTTATCAATTCCTTTTTTAAAACACATTTTTATTTTTCATTTTTAGAGTCATATTCTATCCCTTCATAGTAGTTACCCATATTTTTGGCATATATATATAAGTTGTTCTCTCTTTAAAATTTTGAGATAGTTTCTTCTAACAGATCAAAATATACCCTAAATCTCTAGTGTATGGTTTTTTTCTACTCCCCTGCCTGATCATATTCTCTCCCTTTTTTTCTTTTTTTTAACCTCTTCTTTCTTTTTTCAAACAACTTATCAATTCCTTTTATAAAATTTTTTATAATTTTCATCTTTACAGTCCTATTCCATCCCTTCATCATATCAACCCTTATTTTTGTACATATATAAGTTTTTCTTTCTTTAAAATTTTGGGAGGCACTTTCTTCTAACAGACCAAAATACACCCAAAATCTAGTGTGTGGCACTGATCTATGCACCAGCCTGATCATATTTGATCATATTCTGTTTTGTTTTTGTTTTGTTCTGTTTTTCTTTGTTTTTATCTTTATCTTTTTCTTTTTTTTTCTTTTTCTTTTTTCTCTCTTTCCCTTTCTTTTCCCCCTGCTTCAGGTCTTTTCTGATTTGTTTAGAGTATATTTTCTTGGGACGTTGTTACCCTGTTAGCATTTTGTTCTCTCATTCATCTATTCTCCTCTGGACAAAATGACAAGACGGAAAAAATCACCTCAACAAAAAGAACAAGAGGTAGTACCAACTGCCAGGGACCTACTCATTACAGACATTAGTATGATGTCAGATTTAGAGTTCAGAATCATCACTTTAAAGATACTAGCTGGGCTTGAAAAAAGCATGGAAGTTATTAGAGAAACCCTTTTTGGAGAAGTAAAAGAACTAAAAGCTAACCAAGTCGAAATCAAAAAGGCTATTAATGAGGTGCAATCAAATATGGGGGCACTAACTGCTAGGATAAATGAGGCAGAAGAGAGAATCAGTGATATAGAAGACAAAATGATGGAAAATAAAGAAGCTGAGGAAAAGAGAGATAAACAACTACTGGATCATGAGGGCAGAATTCGAGAAATAAACGAAACCATAAGACGAAACAACATTAGAATAATTGGGATCCCAGAAGAAGAAGAAAGAGAGAGAGGGGCAGAAGGTATATTGGAGCAAATTATAGCAGAGAATTCCCTAATTTGGGGAAAGAAACAGGCATCAAAATCCAGGAGGCACAGAGAACCCCTCTCAAAATCAATAAAAATAGGTCAACACCACCCTGACATCTAATAGTAAAACTTACGAGTCTCAGAGACAAAGAGAAAATCCTGAAAGCAGCTCGGGAGAAGAGATCTGTAACCTACAATGGTAGAAACATTAGATTGGCAACATACCTATCCACAGAGACCTGGCAGGCCAGAAAGGACTGGCAGGATATATTCAGAGCACTAAATGAGAAAAATATGCAGCCAAGAATACTATATCCAACTAGGCTGTCATTGAAAATAGAAGGAGAGATAAAAAGCTTCCAGGACAAACAAAAACTAAAGGAATTTGCAAACACGAAACCAGCCCTACAAGGAATATTGGAAGGGGTCCTCTAAGCAAAGAGAGAGCCTAAAAGCAACATAGACCAGAAAGGAACACAGGCAATATACAGTAACAGTTACCTTATAGGTAATACAATGGCACTAAATTCATATCTTTCAATAGTTACCCTGAATGTAAATGGGCTAAGTGCCCCAATCAAAAGACACAGGCTATCAGATTGGATTAAAAAACAAGACCCATCGATATGCTGTCTGCAAGAGACTCATTTGAGACCCAAAGACACCCCCAGATTGAAAGTGAGGGGGTGGAAAACCATTTACCATGCTAATGGACACCAAAAGAAAGCTGGGGTGGCAATCCTTATATCAGACAAATTAGACTTTAAACCAAAGACTGTAATAAGAGATGAGGAAGAACACTATATCCTACTTAAAGGGTCTATCCAACAAGATCTAACAATTGTAAATATCTATGCCCCTAACATGGGAGCAGCCAATTATATAAGGCAATTAATAACAAAAGCAAAGAAACACATTGACAACAATACAATAATAGTGGGGGACTTTAACACCCCCCTCACTGAAATGGACAGATCATCTAAGCAAAAGATCAACAAGGAAATAAAGACTTTAAATGACACACTGGACCAAATGGACTTCACAGACATATTCAGAACATTCCATCCCAAAGCAACGGAATACACATTCTTCTTTAGTGCCCATGGAACATTCTCCAGAATAGATCACATCCTAGGTCATAAATCAGGTCTCAACCGGTACCAAAAGATTGGGATCATTCCCTGCCTATTTTCAGATCACAGTGCTTTGAAACTAGAACTCAATCACAAAAGGAAAGTCTGAAAGAAATCAAATACATGGAGGCTAAAGAGCATTCTACTAAAGAATGAATGGGTCAAACAGGAAATTAAAGAAGAATTAAAAAAATTCATGGAAACCAATGAAAATGAAAACATAACTATTCAAAATCTTTGGGATGCAGCAAAGGCAGTCCTAAGAGGAAAGTATATAGCAATACAAGCCTTTCTCAAGAAACAAGAAAGGTCTCAAGTACACAACCTAAGCCTACACCTAAAGGAGCTCGAGAAAGAACAGCAAATAAAGCCTAAACCCAGCAGGAGAAGAGAAATCATAAAGATCAGAGCAGAAATCAATGAAATAGAAACTAAAAGAACAGTAGAACAGATCAACGAAACTAGGAGCTGGTTCTTTGAAAGAATTAACAAGATTGATAAACCCCTGGCCAGACTTATCAAAAAGAAAAGAGAAATGACCCAAATCAACAAAATCATGAATGAAAGAGGAGAGATCACAACCAACACCAAAGAAATACAAACAATTATAAGAACATATTATGAGCAACTCTATGCCAGCAAATTAGATAACCTGGAAGAAATGGATGCATTCCTAGAGATGTATCAACTACCAAAACTGAGCCAGGAAGAAATAGAAAACTTGAACAGACCTATAACCACTAAGGAAATTGAAGCAGTCATCAAAAATCTCCCAACAAACAAAAGCCCAGGGCCAGATGGCTTCCCAGGGGAATTCTACCAAACATTTAAAGAAGAATTAATACCTATTCTTCTGAAACTGTTCCAAAAAATAGAAATGGAAGGAAAACTTCCAAACTCGTTTTACGAGGCCACCATTACCTTGATCCCAAAACCAGACAGAGACCCCATCAAAAAGGAGAATTACAGACCAATATCCTTGATGAACATGGATGCAAAAATTCTCACCAAAATACTAGCCAATAGGATCCAACAGTACATTAAAAGGATTATTCACCACGACCAAGTGGGATTTATCCCTGGGCGGCAAGGTTGGTTCAACATCTGCAAATCAATCAACATGATACAATACATTAACAAAAGAAAGAACAAGAATCATATGATCCTCTCAATAGATGCAGAAAAAGCATTTGACAAAGTACAGCATCCTTTCTTGATCAAAACTCTTCAGAGTATAGGCATAGAGGGTACATACCTCAATATCATAAAAGCCATCTATGAAAAACCTACAGCGAATATCATTCTCAATGGGGAAAAACTGAGAGCTTTCCCCCTAAGATCAGGAACGCGGCAGGGATGTCCACTATCACCGCTGCTATTCAACATAGTATTAGAAGTCCTAGCTACAGCAATCAGACAACAAAAAGAAATCAAAGGCATCCAAATCGGCAAAGAAGAAGTCAAACTCTCCCTCTTTGCAGATGATATGATACTTTATGTGGAAAACCCAAAAGACTCCACCCCAAAACTGCTAGAACTCATATAGGAATTCAGTAAAGTGGCAAGATATAAAATCAGTGCACAGAAATCAGTGGCATTCCTATACACCAACAATAAGACAGAAGAAAGAGAAATTAAGGAGTCGATCCCATTTACAACTGCACCCAAAACCATAAGATACCCAGGAATAAATCTAACCAAAGAGGCAAAGGATCTGTACTCAGAAAACTATAAAATACTCATGAAAAAAACTGAGGAAGACACAAAGAAATGGAAAAACATTCCATGTTCATGGATTGGAAGAACAAGTATTGTGAAGATGTTAATGCTACCTAGAGCAATCTACACATTCAATGCAATCCCCATCAAAATACCATCCACTTTTTTCAAAGAAATGGAACAAATAATCCTAAAATTTGTATGGAACCAGAAAAGACCTCGAATAGCCAGAGGAATGTTGAAAAAGAAAAGCAAAGTTGGCGGCATCACAATTCTGGACTTCCAGCTCTATTACAAAGCTGTCATCGTTAAGACAGTATGGTACTGGCACAAAAACAGACACATAGATCAATGGAACAGAATAGAGAGCCCAGAAATGGACCCTCAACTCTATGGTCAACTAATCTTCGACAAAGCAGGAAAGAATGTCCAATGGAAAAAAGACAGTCTCTTCAACAAATGGTGTTGGAAAAATTGGACAGCCACATGCAGAAGAATGAAACTGGACCATTTCCTTACACCACAAACAAAAATAGACTCCAAATGGTTGAAAGGCCTTAATGTGAGACAGGAGTCCATCAAAATCCTAAAGGAGAACACAGGCAGCAACCTCTTTGACCTCAGCCGCAGCAACTTCTTCCTAGAAACATCGCCAAAGGCAAGGGAAGCAAGGGCAAAAAATGAACTATTGGGACTTCATCAAGATAAAAAGCTTTGCAAAGCGAAGGAAACAGTCAACAAAACCAAAAGACAACCGACAGAATGGGAGAAGATATTTGCAAATGACATGTCAGATAAGGGGCTAGTATCCAAAATCTATAAAGAACTTACCAAACTCAACACCCAAAGAACAAAGAATCCAATCAAGAAATGGGCAGAAGACATGAACAGACATTTTTCCAAAGAAGACATCCAAATGGCCAACAGACACATGAAAAAGTGCTCAACATCGCTCAGCATCAGGGAAATCCAAATCAAAACCTCAATGAGATACCACCTCACACCAGTCCAAATGGCTAAAATGAACAAGTCAGGAAATGCCAGATGTTGGCGGGGATGCGGAGAAAGGGGAACCCTCCTACACTGCTGGTGGGAATGCAAGCTGGTGCAGCCACTCTGGAAAACAGTATGGAGGTTCCTCAAAAAGTTGAAAATAGAGCTACCCTACGACCTAGCAATTGCACTACTGGGTATTTGCCCCAAAGATACAAAAGTAGGGATCCGAAAGGGTACGTGCACCCCGATGTTTATAGCAGCAATGTCCACAATAGCCAAACTGTGGAAAGAGCCAAGATGTCCATCGACAGATGAATGGATAAAGAAGATGTGGTATATATACATACAGTGAAATATTATGCAGCCATCAAAAGGAATGAGATCTTGTCATTTGCAACGACGTGTTTGGAACTGGAGGGTATTATGCTGAGTGAAATAAGTCAAACAGAGAAAGACATGTATCATATGACCTCACTGATATGAGGAATTCTTAATCTCAGGAAACAAACAGGGTTGCTGGAGTGGGGGGTGGGGTGGGAGGGATGGGGTGACTGGGTGATAGACACTGGGGAGGGTATGTGCTCTGGTAAGTGCTGTGAATTGTGCAAGACTGTTGAAACTCAGATCTGTACCTCTAAAACAAATAATGCAATATATGTTAAGAAAAAAAAAAGAAGAAGAAGATAGCAGAGGGGAAGAATGAAGGGGGGAAATCGGACGGGGAGACAAACCACGAGAGACAATGGACTCTTAAAAACAAACTGAGGGTTCTAGAGGGGAGGAGGTTATGGAACATGGTCATGGAACACTACATCTAAAACTAATGATGTAATCTATGGTGATTAACATAACAATAAAAAATTAAAAAAAAACAGATGAGGCAAGACAAAAAACTTTTTGATTACCTACAATTCCACCATATAGAAATAATGCCTAGAACATTTTAGGCAAGATTTTCTTCTATGAATATATAAACACACACATATATGTTAATGCATACATAGATACATGAATCACTGGAATAGAAATAAACATACCATACCTTTAACAAACGATTATACTATGTGTATATTATTTAGTAATCTTTCTCTAATTTTCTCAATGATATATTATGGCATTTCTGTGTCAAATGGTTTCATAATATTCTCTTCTATGGCTATACCACAAACTAACCAGGTTTCTCTTTCCAAACTTTTAGGTTATTTCAAAATTCTAGAACATCCTTGTGCATAGAGGATTTCATAAAATGTAAGGCACCATCAATGAGAAGATATATTCCAATTTCAGAGATGTCCAAATAAAAATGTACACCTTAGAATTTATAAAATGTAGTATATCTCTGCATACTGGCATGATTTTTATCTTGAGAAATATTCTTAGAATTAGATTTCTGGGTTTGAGTTTTTTTCATCTTTTTGATACATATTGTCAATTGCTCTTCAATTTCTCCCCTGCATACAATCTATGAGTATGATTTTTTTTCTTATACTCTTGCCAATTTGGGGTATTATGATTCTTATTTGAATTTGTTAATCTGACAGGTCAAAAAGGGCATCTCATTTTAGTTTTAACTTGAATTACATGACTATTATGAAGTCAAACCATTTTAATATATTTATTGGCCCTTTGTTTTTAATACGTTATGACTTGCCAAGGTGTTGTTTGAAATATTACGCTAATTTTGTGACTCCCTACTATAAAGATATTCAAGGAGGAAGACTTATCTCTTAAGATCAATTGTACCACGTGTCCACATATGATTCTAAGAAACTGCCCTTTTGATCCTTATTAGATGACAAATATCACCCATCTCAAAGCCTTATGATGACACCTGACTCCCTCTAGGTGCATCCTTATACCCTCAACAATCTGCCTCAATAATCTGGGAGGGGAAGCCTGTGTCATGTGTGACAGAAGAGTCATTATTATTCTAGACAAGCCACTGCCAACGCCACTTCACGTTTTTCTAACACTTTAACGTCCAAAATTTTCACTGAGAAGTTTTACATAACAGTTAAAAATGGAAAAAAAGTCTACCAGTAGGAAATTGTTTACATAAGTTATGGCAAATTGACTGATTAATATGTGGCCACTGAAATTGAAGTATAATATTTAGTGACAGAAAAATGTCCTCAATATAATGTTAACTAAAAATTCAAGTTTACAAAGTAGTATGGGCGTATATACATACGTATGTACAGTTATATGTATATATGTTAATGTATATATAGTAATACATATATTAGTATATTAACAATTATTTATGGGATTGTGTGGGTTATCTTGATTTCCTTCTTTGGGTTTTAGCATTTTTCCAATTTTTGCAATAAACATATGCAGAAATATTTTTTAAAATTTAAAAAGTATAAAGCAAATGTCAACATCACTCTAAATGCTAAGTCACTAAAAATATTATGCATATGATTAGTGTCAGAAACAAAAAGGATGTCTGCTGTAATGTCAATTAATATTGTCTCAGATAACCTTCCAAGGACTTTAGGTGTACTTGTACTTATTCATTTAATCCTGAGAATGGCCCTATGAGTTCAGTACTCTCATATATATACATATACCCATTTTTATAGGTGAGGAAACTGAGGCACAGAGTACAAACTTGCTTAAGACCACACAGCTAATAGGTGGTAGAGCCAGAATTTGGACATAAGAAGTTGGTCTTAGAGTCCATGTGCTTAACCATGACACTATTTTGTTATCGCTATTATTATTTTTTTTTGAGAGGGAAAGAGAAAGGGGGGAGAGGGAGAGGGAGAGAGACTTTTAAGCAGGCTCCGTGCCCAGTGTGGACCCCAACACAGGGCTCAGTCTCACAAGCCTGAGATCATAACCTGAGCCGAAATCAAGGGTCAGACGCTTAACTGACTGAACCACCCAGGCACCCCCATCACTATTATATTTAAAAATATTATTCTGGAAGTGTTGGACAGTTTTATAACAATGCAATAAAAATGACAAATATAATTACTAGAAAGGTGGATGATTTTACTAATGAAAGACCCAACTGTGACTACTGAAATCTTCCAGAAATATTAAGGCAGTAAGCTAAATGGCCAGCTACACCAGCAAACAAATCACATACCACAGTTAGAAATAACCTTAATAAAAATGCTCAGAGATAATATGGAGAAAACATGAAAATCCAATTAGAAGGTATATCAGACTCGAATAGATTGCATCTAAATATATTCTGGGTGAGAAATCTGAATATTTTACATGTGTAACTATTTTAAATTAATGGCTTAATTATAATTTAAATTGAATGCCATATAAAAATTGCTTTGGTACTATTCTAAGATATATCAATAATAAAATTTCACAATCATAATGTGACTTTATTTTTCTTAGTTTTTATCATCTCAAGAGTTTTGGTTTAAAAAAAGTTTTTCTAGTTTGCCCCACTCTTCTGGACTTATTTTATTTTGCAGATCAATCTTGCAATCTTGACACTGCATAATTTAATTACCAATTGCAAAGCCATTTTCATAGTCATAATTGTATTCGAGGCAATATTTTTTGGTCAGGTCCTCTAATCTGCAATCAATGTCCTCAGCATCACTACAAAATGATGGGACCTGCAAATAAAAAATGAAGAGTATGAAATGTAAATTGCACCTCTATGTGCTCTGGATAAGCCCTTTGTTCTGTTGGACTTCACATCTCTCTCTATTGGAGGGAGGAGAGGACTAGAGCTCTGCATGCTCCTGGACAGACTCCCGCCCCTCATCCACACCCTCTCCTAAGGCCTCCAGTGCTTGTGGACCACCAGAATTAGTTTCAGTCCCTTTTTCTCTGTGCATGTCACTGATCCCCAGAAGCCCAGGACCCCAGCATATCTCTTGTCTCTGAACTTTCACCCCTAACGGCTCTTTAGATCCCTTTTCTCTGACTCTATCTCCCACCCATCTCTAAGTCCTCAGAACCTCCTCTGTCCTCTGGAACTCCCAGTCATCAGTGAATCTCCTATTATTTTTTTCACCTCTCTTTATGGTCCCTTCATCTTTGCTCTCAATGACACCCCACTTCCCAGTTTTCTTAAACTGTGGGTGTGGAGGTGGAGGAAGTATTTTCCTCACTCTTCCCTGCTGTTTCCAGATCATGCTCCCGTATCCCTCCTGAGAGCCTCACAGTCCTGAAGTTCATGGTATAGAAGGTGGCCCCTCTGTGTGTCAGCCACCTACAACCTTTCCCCATTCTGCATCACCCCCTCATTCCAAGAACATCCAGTAACTGTCCCTGTTATAATTCTTGGTGATTTCTATATTCACCTAGCTAATCCTTCCTTCACCTTGGCTTCTCACTTCCTTTTCCCCCTCTCCTCCAGTCTTCCAGCCTTACTTTGTTCCTTGCTGTCATGGTCATACCTCAGACCTTGTCATTACCAATAACTGCACCCTCTCCTACTCTCGGAAGTCTTTGACTTCATCAGATTTATAATCCATGGACCCTACCACCTCTTCACTGTCTCTCAGTCCGATGTCTTCACCTCCTTGTTTATCCGTCTTAGAGTCTATAGCTCATCACCAGGAATCACTCCCTCACGTGCACCCACTTCCATCGTTTGTCTGTAGAACCCATAACCCTAGTTAAACTAATTGCTCTGCTTTCTCTTCACATGCACTCGTGTGGTTAATTACAGCTTGAGAGAAAATACAATCCTGCTTCCTGCCAATCCTACCACCTTTCTTTAGCACATTCATTTGTGCTTTCCTAAAAATTATTTTACACCATCAACTCCCTTTCCAAACCTCAACAACTCCTCCCCATCCTTACTCTCTCAGCTGATCACTCTGCCTCTTTTTTCCACTGAGAAAATAGAAGTCAGAAAAAATCCTTTGACACACTTCTACCACCGTGGGTACCCACTTGTGCATCCGTGTCCCTGCGTACCCTACTTCCTTGGCTCCCCTCTTTCTCTCACACTGGACATCAAATCTATTACCACTGAATCTACCCCTAGCATCTATCCAAAATCTAAGCTGACTACTCTGTTAGGGATACAAATACGTATATAACACATTTCCTTTGAGATGCTCAACACAAGTTAAATACATTGTTTTGCTTTCCTACAAACAGTGAAAGAATCCTAAACAAAAATGAATGAAAAAGAAAATCCTTTCAATGTTCAATTATCTCATCATAAAATAAATACAGTCTACAATGGCATTTTTGTCATACTTTAAATAACAAAGCAGACATTTTCAAACCACATGGACCCCACACTTCTCTGGCTTTCTGACTCAGAATGTTTTAAAAAACTCAAAATGTTTTAATAAAGATTCACTTATAATTCATTCCAGAAGTCCAAAACCTATGAGCAATTCTAAATATTAAGAGCAAGTTTGGATTACAGAGAGGTGGGAAATCATCAGGACACGGAATTCCAGTGGCAGGTTACCCTAAGGGGCTATGAAAAGCTCAACGGCATCCTTTAAAATCCGACAAACAATACTGCTGACATACCATTTTCCCCAGGGTAGTCTCAAATGCTTCAGAAAACTTCTTTAACAGATCTGTATCATCACAACGAGTTGCTTTGTACAGCATCTCAAAGGATTTGAACCCATGATTTGCAAAACGTTTTACTGGAAAATGTTAGAGAAAACAGTTTCAGATGGTTAGGTGTTTTCAACACAAAGATTTAATTGTCTTTGGAATAAATGTAGCTTAGGACTTTGATTCTAAAATGATTTGTGGGATTTCTATAAAAACAAAAGATGACAGTTAAGAAAAATTTCTAGGCATTAACTGATCGTAATAAACCATGAGTCAAGTAGCACTGTACCCAGTTATCCAGTGATGAGGTTTGCTTTGATATATTATTCTTTAGCTTGCAATCACATTAAGAAAATAAACACTTAAGGGAAAAAGAGATTTAAACATTTTTAAATTATATTTCTGGGAATTTTTGAAAAATCCTGCCTTGGTCAAAGATATCTTTTATGTTTACATAAATTTGTATCATATATGTTTCTATTATATTTTTAACCAATATACACTGAAAATTATCTAAATATGATGGACAATCATAATCCTTGAAAGTGTAATTCCCACAGAGAACTCCTCCTTGGATCAGAAACTTGCATGGTTAGGCACAGCAAGATGTCCCATAATATTCTGAGACAATGACTCCTAATAGCATCAGCATTAAAATACTACTGTCTAAATCTGTGACAGAGGTGATTGATACTGTAGAACTTTTAATTACTACCCAAATTTGTGGAAAAAAATAGCTCAAGTAATTGGGCTTTATTCTTTTTCCAAGACATTGGCATTTAAGCTCCATCTATGGTACTGAATCAAAGATTCATTCCAAAGAATATTTATTTATACCAGACAAAAAACTGGCTATTTTTATAACAATACATATATTTAAGATTATAGAATAGCTCTAAATCTAAATCAGACCTAAAGAGATTGTAACTGATCTTTCCCCATCACATATGATGGATCTTACTTTAAATATAAGCTCCTCTGCAGACTATGAGCCTGTAAGTTCAAGTTTATGGATCAAGAACAACATGCTGACAAGTCTATTTCTGGTAGAAACAAGGAGAGGGCCAAGATGGGTTTGCCTTAAAAGGAATCTTGTCCTGTAGCAATCAATAACCAGACTCTGATGGGCTAACATTTTAAATCAAGGGCTGAACATTTCTCTTATTCACAAACATTTCAAATTCATGAACCATCTTTTAAGTAAGCTCTATGCCCAGTGTGGTGCTCAAACTCATGACCCCAAGATCAAGAGTTGCATGCTCTACTAAGTGAGCCAGCCAGGTGCCCCTCATGGCACCATTTTTCACTCATGAAACCCAATCCCTATAGTAAGGCATTTTCCTCTTAAATGCTCAGAAATGTACACACACGCAAACCCACACACACACATATGAAAGGAGTCCAGGAAGAAATTAAAACTTACTAGCACAGTCTGGCCATTCAGTGGAGTATGGTGGCTTCCAGATTCCATCTTCATAAGCACAGTAATACTTCTCAGTAGACCCTTCTGTGAAATCATAGCCCTCCGAGCAACTTAATGTGCAGTTAACTCCAGCACTATCTTGAGTGCATATAAAATCCCCATTCACAGGTGTAAATGGAACTTCACAGGGAGAAGCTGCATAAAAAAAAGTACAATTATTTACAGTGGTATAAACAATATAATTAATATAAATTAAATTCTATGAGTCTAAGCTGAATTTTGAAAAGGACTCCTCCTGTCCACCAGCATTCCTAGAAAAACTTTCATCATAAATCCTTAGTGCGGGAACATGACAACATATGCCTCTTGGTTCCTAGGTGGGCACAGCTGAAAAGCTGTACCTCTGTATGATTAGAGGCTGTGCATATATTTTATAAATGCTAAGTTATTTCTGATTTGGGGTTGTTATTTGTGGCCTTCCTATAATAAGAGTGAAAACTAGATAGCATTATGTAGCAAGCATATTTTCAGAGTCTGTCTCCTCAGCTCTTCAAAATTATGACAGTAACATTTTGTACTTTTAGTGAAAATGTTAATGACATGTTAATTAAAGACTACTCTTGAAGAAAATATTTCTATGTATCATGAGGTGAAGCAATTACAATGAGAAACGTAAAAAAGATCTGTCAGTATACTTACTTTACGAATCTACTGCACACAGTCCATTTTCTCTCACAAAATATAGTAATTACATATGGCAAATGTCAACTAGATTTCCGGAGGTTTATGAAGAGAATACCTTTTATGACAATGTGGATGTCACAGCTTCTGTTATTGCCCGAGGGATCAGTGGCTGTATACCGTACTATAGTCTCCCCGTGAGGGAGAAGGTCTCCTGGTGAATGGCTCCTGGTGATGAACAATACGGCCCCTAGAGAGGAAAGAAGGGACCTAGTTTTGGGGTGACTGGTGTGCAGTCACTTTATCAGTTCCTGTATTTGATTTGAATTTTCATTTTCTCTTTATACAAACCAGCTGGGCATTCAATTTATGTTGATTTGGTCACCAGTAAAAAAATAAAAGATGCAATACTTATGCTGTAACATAGAAGTATTAGACTCAAAAACCACATCAGAATAAGGCATTCTTGCTAAATAAATGATTTTCCTTGAGTAGATCAGTCTATTGGCATATTGGAAAATTTTAAAAATTCTTTACTTAAATTCAATTTAGTTAATATATACGATATTATTAGTTTGAGGGGTAGAATTCAGTGATTCATCAGTTGTATATAATACCTGGTGCTCATTACATCAAGTGCCCTCCTCATTGCCCATCACCCAATTATCCCTACCCCTCACTCACCAATAGTGGGAATTTAATTAAGAAATTTATTTAATTTGCCTTTTTAATTGTTGCTTACTGGGTTTTAGTGAGACCTTTAACATGAACTTCAACTGTATTTGCTCATTTTTTTTTTCTGCTTTCCTATGAACTTTTCTGATTTTAGGGGCAAATGTTGAAGAAATGAGTATGAATACGAACTCTACTAACGATATTACTAAAATGCATAGTTTATGCCTTCAGGACAATGTAAACATAGAGACTCAATGAATACGTTTAATAAATGTGCACTGGATACTGAATGAAGGGAACCCCATGGATAGGTAAGATTAGTAATATTAAATTATATAATTATCCTAGCATTAAAACATATTACCTTATATGAATATTCATTCTACTTAGACAAGATGCAATTTGCTTTTCATTTCTTTTATCCTTTTTAAAAGCTTTTAAAAATGAAATACAATTCAGTGTTAACCATGCTGACCACAAAGTCTCTGTGTCTGCACCTGAGTTGTCTGAGAACTGAGGCTCATCCCACGTTGCAGGATACTCCTTCTCTGAGACTTGAATCGGAGGTGGGGATCTGCACCAGTCTATGCTAGGTGGTTCTACATCTAAAAAACAGGAAAGCAGAGAAAGAAGTTACAACTGATATTCAAAAATGACAAGGGGGTGTGCAGAAGAGAACTGAAGTCTACTTGTGCTAGCAGAGAACCTTGACCTTGTTAAGCTGGCCCTGGAGCCCCCCTTGACAATGAGATTTGTTGTAATCCTGGTCTCAAGACAAAAGAAAGAGCTGATTCTTGTTATGCTGCCCTCTCCCTGTTAAAGAAGAAATACTAGGTTCCTAAAATCACCCTGAGCACAGCTATGTAAAAGCCAATTCTGGGGGCACCTGGGTGGCTCAGTCGGTTAAGTGTCCAACTCCTGGTTTTGGCTCAGGTCATGATCTCAGGGTTGTGGGATCGAGCCCCTGTGCGGCTCCACGCTCAGCATGGAGTCTGCTTGACATTCTCTCTCCTTCTCCCTCTGCCCCTCCCCCTGATCACTCGCTATCTCTCCTCCCGCCCCCAAGTAAATAAATAAAGTTTTAAAACAAAATAAAAGATTTTTTAAAAAGGCAATTCTGGATGTGGTGGGCATTCCACCCAGAGTAGTTGAGCTGATCGACCAGGAAGTGAAGAGAACCTTCCCAGAGAAGCAGAGGAGTGAAATGACCAAATCTCACGCTAGGCAAATTTAAGGGACTTATCTGAGGTTATTACGCTAGAAGATTGCAATCATATGCATTAAGACCAAGGTATCTCTCTACATGATATACGAAAACACATACTCGGAAATTAAATGAGCTGTTATCTGTGAGGATATATAGATTTCTGTTTTATGCTAAGTCTTTTCTCTTTTCCTCATGCTTGTCATTTCATTAGCGGAGTGCCTTTGGTTTACTACTTTTTGAGACTATAAATTCTGTTGACGCGTGACGAAGTCTCTCTTGCTCACAGTTAGCTTTTCACTGCAGAGCACAGCACCTGGTCCGTAACTCATGCTCAAAAAAAGTTGCTGAATAAAGAAAAACATGAAGAAATGCTCATTGGAGTTCTGTGCACTTGAAGGGTGCTGAATCAAGTCAATTCAGAGTTAAACTGACAAATCTGGCAGCATTTACTATTTTCCCAAAAGAAACTGCAAATAGGTATTTCCAAGATTTTCTAAACTTACCTGATTCTGGACAAACATTTTAAAGCTGAACTGCAGGCACAAGAGAGCACCAAGACTCAGTCAATTACTGTCAAAAGCACGGGAGGTACTGGCGGTCTCCAAAGGAGAGAGAAAGCCTATTTCAGAGCAAGTGAGGCAGCATTCCCTGGAACGCTGAGCAAAAGCATTCCTGCTTCCTCTCACTTATCAGTAAGATACCCACACCCTGTCATCTGAGGAAACGAGAAAATGTGGGCTTTCAAATATTTTCTCTATCTCTCTCTGTCTCTGTCTCTCTCTGCCCCTCCTTCTCTTTCTCCCCCTTTCTCTCACCTTCTCCTGCTCCCTCTTCTTTCCCATTTCATCTCTCTTTCATAATTTGAAAATCCAGTGTCTAGCTAGACCCTTGAGTACACATTTTACATTTCACCAGGCTGACTCTTCATTGTGAAAAATTAAAACTTGGCAAATGCTTGAACCACAGTTCCATGTCTAAAATCACAGTATTATAGAAAACAAATCCAGCATATTTTCATATGACTGGCAAAGTTCATGTTTAAAACAACACTGAACAAGCAATGAAAAAACCTAAGCACTATAAAATGAATTAGGCTGATTTTTACTTGCATCGCTTTTTATCTACTTTTACCCAAACCTGTAATTTCTAAGGTAAGGAGCCAGTCTGATATACATTAGTTATTTCAAGAAGTTATGTAAAATTCTTGAAATAAAATGAATTTAATGTGTTCAATTTTTAAACAAACATATTAAAATATATGAGACGAATATAGCAAAATGTCAATATGTTTATATAGAGCTTAACATGTGTCAGGCACCAGTTCAAATAGTTTATGAATTTTAACTAATTAAAAACCTCACAATAACCCTGTGATGTAATATGTTAATTAATTATATTTTTGGATGAAGAATCTGAGGCACAAAGAGGCTACTGTTCACACTGACTTTAAGTGGGAGAGTGGACTCAGATTGGGCTCAGAGTCTGTGCTCTTGACCACTACAGACTGCTACATATCCTATTTCTCCACGTATTACATCTTGGTGGTGGGTATCTGATATCTACTGAATATCTACTGAATTGATTGAAAATACAAAGACGAATTGGGAGATGGAGCAGCAAACCAGCGCCCCCCAGCCCCCCGAAAAAAGGACTGATCTATAGCAGTGGTTGTAAGGATGAAGAGACTAGGACAGATTTCAGAGACAATAAGTAGATGAAACCAGCAGAACTTGATAACTGATTGGATGTTGGTGATGGAAGGAAAGGAGTCAAGGATGACTTCCAGATTTTTGCCTGGTAGGTAGGTGATTAGCTGTGCCATTTTCTGAGCTGAGAAATATACTAGGTTTGGGTGAGTTTGAAATGCCTGTAAGACATCTACATGGAAAGCTCAGTAGGCAGTTCTATATATTGGTTTGAACTTCAGAAAAGAGACTGAGATAGAAATCTGAAAGTGGTCAGATTTCTATCAAAATCATTGGGAAAACTACAGAATGAGAAAGAGAAGAGGACTAGGCTAGAACCCTGAGGATGAGCCACATTTGAAAGTCGGTCTGAGGAAGAGAAGCCATGTAGGAAAGAGATAAACAAGAAGAAATGAGAACAAAGGGTTGGGGAATCAAGAAAGACTGGTGTCAGATAAGCTAGAGAAGGAGAAAGTTACAATAAGTAGACTGTGGTTAATAATGTAAAATCGAGGGCACCTGGATGGCTCAGTCGGTTACGCGTCTGCCTTTGGCTCAGGTCGTGATCCCAGGGTCCTGGGTTCGAGCCCCACATCGGGCTCCTGCTCGGTGGTGAGTCTGCTTCTCCCTCTCCCTCTGACCCTCGCCCTGCTCATGCTCTCACTCACATGCGCTCTCTTTCTCTCAGATGAATAAATGAAAAATCTTTAAAAAAACTTTTTTTAAAATCTAAGGAAAGATTATGTAAAATAAGAACTAAAAAGTGTGCAGTAGGAGTAACTCTAGAGACAACTGGTAACCCTGGTGACAGTAGTTCATACGAGTGAAGGTGACAAGAGCCAGACACATTGAGTGACTTTGAAAATACATGGCCCTTGAGACAAAACAGATGGCAACCCCTGGGGACTTTTCAAAAGGCTCATATTGGAAGAAATCAAAGAGAGACAGCGATACATAAAGAGTATGTAGGTTTCAGAGAGGGAGGAGCTTGAGCAGGTTTCAAGGCCCATAGGGAGAATCAGTGGGAGGGAGCTGTTGAAGATAAGGGGGCAACAAAGCCCTTGGAGGGCTGGATGATTTTCACAAACCCACCCTAGTAATTTTACGACTTACCAATAACCTTGACATGGAAAGTGCAGCTGGCTTGGTTGCTGGAGAGGTCAACTGCTGTATATGTGATAGCAACATCTCCAATCGGGAAAAGGTAAGGTGGGGTGAAAGCTGGATGAACATGGATTGATACCTTTTAGAGATAAATGAATATTTTGAAAGTTAAAGTTAATAGCAATGGTACTTTTTTTTTTTACTTAAATATTATTAGGAAAGGTGAAATTAAAAACGATACAATATTTCATACATATAGCAAGTAGGAAAAAAAAATCAGGCACAGCCTTTTGTTGTGTTTCCTTCCAGATTATTATTCTATTTACATAGTTTATACAGTTGGTATACATATGAAATGTTGTTCCTTGTTTTTTAAACATAATATCTTTATTTATTTATTTATTTATTTATTTATTTATTTATTTATTTATTTGAGAGAGAGCACATGAGAGTGGGGAGGGTCAGCGGGAGAAGCAGACTCCCCGCCGAGCAGGGAGCCCGATGCGGGACTCGATCCCGGGACTCCAGGATCATGACCTGAGCTGAAGGCAGTCGCTTAACCAACTGAGCCACCCAGGCGCCCCTGCTATTTGTCTTTTAATTTAGGAATTTTCTAAAATACAAATTTAAAAATACTTTTGTAGCCAAATACATTTGTCTTTTCAATTGTACTTTTAAAAAATATTTCAACACACAGGTGCTACATTTAGTGTGAACTCTCATTAGATTCTGAAATATGTCCCTGTATTCTGCTGGGGGGAGAACATTCAATTTCAAAATGGCATATTGGGTTTTATGGTCAGGAAGGACAGAGGACTGTGGGAGCCTGTGGAGGCTTGTTGATGATCCTGATGAAGGTAACAACAATGCATGTTTTCATGGGCCTTTTAATGGAAAGTAGAAACCACACACGATGGACTAATCATTCAACTTGTACATCACCTACAGTCCCTTTAGCCCTAGAAGTCACATTTGCACTTCTAAATTCAGATTTAAAAGTTACCTTGTCCTTAGTTACCTAAAGAAAAATACCATATGAGCTCTATTTAATATGGAATCTAAGAAAACAAAGAAACAAACTCCTAGATACAGAGAACAGGTGATGGTTGTCAGAGGTGAGGGTGGGGGTGGGGGAGGGGGATGAAATAGGGTAAAGGGGGTCACAAAGTACAAACTTCCATTTATAAAATAAATAAATTCTGGGAATGTAATATACAGCATGATCACTACAGTTAATTTTTTAAAAAGCTACCCTAAGTATATTCAACACAACGATCAGAACAGTTTTTGTGTGTGCGTTGTGGCCCCCCACCCTGATAAATCCTGGCTGGCACGATTTATACAAGTTTACATGGAGTTGTGAAAACAATATACCATAAAAGGACCTTAATGTATGTGAATACTAACAGTGTAAATTCAAGGGGAGTTAAATCCTAAATGAATTCCTTTTCTAACAACATCTGATGGATAATTATCTCAAGCTACTGTATATATAATGTTGAAATATTGTATTCTGAGCAAAATACTGTGTTAGAGAAAGCTGACTTAAAAACTGATCTCTCCTTTGTAATATGCGATCATTTAGGGCTCATATTTTAAAAGATATGTTCATAAACAGGAATTTAGATTGTTTCCACATCTTTTTTTCCTTGAAAGATCATCAGAGCCTAGTAAGGGGCAAAGAATTCCTAGTCAAGTAATCTTAGTGGATACATAATACAACAAATCCATGGAATAAGAGTTTGCATTTTAGAGATTTTTATCTGAGATTTCTAGTTAAAAACTCAAGGCTGATCATTCTTCTATCTAATGAGGCATTAATATTTATAAGTACAGTTTATATAGAGAGTACTATCATTAGTGTATTAGTAAATCTTCAATATCATGCATACTTGCAGTGCATTTAGAATCCATTTGAAAAGGATACAAATATTCGCACAAACCTTACCTTTTCCCCAGAGTTGTCTCTAGCTGTTGGGATTTGCCAGGTGATATTAGCGGAGTCTTGCTGTTCCAGAGTCTTAGCCTCTATGTCCTTAGGACAGCTGATTTGAGGAGGCTCCACATCTGACTCAGAAAATGCACAAATCAATGAGTCAATTGATACATAATTCTAAGTCATTTAAGAAAGAGGTAAAAATACGTGAATACTCTGTGACTCATTTTTTACATCCCAATACCGGATTCATTTGGAATACGCGACTGCCTTCAGCATGGCTCATGAGGCCCTTCCTGACCTGGTACCTGCTGACCTCTTAGCTTCATCGCTTATGGTCGCCTGACCGGAACTTACTCTCCATGCTGGATGCTCTCATTTCCATGCAAACTCCATGGTCTTTCTTGCACCTGGGTCTTTGCCCAGGTTCTTTTATGTGCCTGAGTCAATGCCCTCTCCCTTCTTTACCTAGATAACTCCTCCTTGTCCTTTCTCAGCTTAGACACAAGGTCCTCAGGAACTGCTCCCTCCACAGGCCCCCACAGCCCTCCGTCCTTCCTGACCATAAAACTCAACACACCATTTTGAAATTGAATTTTCTCCCCCCCACAGAATTCACATTTGTTGAAGGCCAGGATATCTCTTGTCCCATTGTGTTAAATAGTGCCTGGCATACACCAGAAGCTTGGTAAATATTTTTTAATGAAATAAAGAAACAAAAAATAAATGTTGACTGTGGCTGGAAGGAACTACACTTGAAAACAAGGCTGTCAAGTGGAATTAATTAGCAGTGCTAAAACGCACTGTCAAAACACCAAATTGAAGCCAATGGTATTTTTTTGCAGCATGAAACTCTGCAATACAGATACTGAGTTAGAGGTGGTAACATTAAACATATCCACATCAGTCACTGTAGAGCTAAGTTCTTATCTATAACATAAAAGTACCCTTATTTTAAGTTATGTTAAATTAGGTCTTCTGTAACTTGCAGCTGAATACATCTGAGTTGATAAAATCTGTGTCTCATATCTTCTTGTTTCTTGAAAACTTTATACAATTTATATTTTCTTTTTCTTGGAGGGGCTGATACTTGGACACTTTTCCCCCATAATATACATTAGCATATTGACTCTGAAAATCTAAAAAAGTAGTTGATTTTCCATTCACACTTGAATAACAGCTTAACTGGATTGGGAATTAAAGTTCCTATTTTCTTTCTGTATTCTTTGGACATTGCTATATTTCCTTCTGGCATTTATAGTTGTAAATGAGAAGTATCATGTAAGTCTGGTTCTTGCTTCTTTTGTGCAATTTCTCTTTTCTCTCTGGAAACTGATTTAAGATTTTCTTGTTAAACTCTGGACCTCAGAAAGTTCACCAGTCGTGAAAATATGCCTGCTTTATAATCAGGGGCTATAACTGATCTCACATTTCAAGTTTAGCTCAGAGAAACATCCTTCTATTGATAAGAAAATTCTTCTCTTCCATCCCCTTCCCTCTCTCCTTCTGGAACTCTTTCTTAAATGGACATTGGGGCTTTTTCCTATCATTGCTATCTCTTAACTCCCATCTTTTTGGTTTGATCACTTGGGATATTCAAGTTCGTTGTTTATTATTTTTCCATTCTGAGGGAACTCTCAATTTGGTTCTTCAACAACATCATTTTATTTATCCTTCTCTTAGAGATACTTCTGATGCTTTTACTTTTCCGAACTCTTTCTTGTTCTCAATACCCCCTTTTTCATAGAAGTCTATTCTGGTTGCAAGTAAGATGGCAATGTCCTCCTGTGAAAGTAATGGGATGCGGGTTTCAAATGGCTGATAACTTGATTCTTGGGGCACCTGGGTGGCTCTGTTGGTTAAGTGTCTGACTCTTGGTTTCGGCTTGGGTCATGATCTCAGGGTTATGGGACAGAGCCCTGTGTTGGGCTCCACACTGAGCATGAAGCCTGCTTGGGATTCTCTCTCTCTCCCTCACCCTCTGCCTGTCCCCCACCCTCTAAAAAAACAAAAACAAAGTGCTGATAACTTGATTCTTTTTAAATTCATTCAGTTCCACAGGCTTTATTTTTTTTAAGATATTTATTTATTTATTTATTTATTTATTTATTTATTTATTTATTTATTTAAGAGAGAGGTAGTGGGGAGAGAACATGAGCTGGGGGGAGATGGGGAGGAGCAGAGGAAGAAGCACTCCCCACTGAGCAGGGAGCCCAATGCAGGGCTTAATCCCCAGACTCCAGGATCATTACCTGAGCCAAAGGCAGATGCTTAATAACTGAGCCACCCAGGCGCTCAGTCCCACAAGCTTTATATGGGCCAGAAATTTCTCAGAGATTTTCATCTCCTGATGGAAAACTTAACTGATTTCCAGCTTTAATATCATCCTTATATTTTATTTCTTCTGTCATTGCCTGGATAATATAATTGTATATTATATTGGATTATAACTGGATCATATTATAACTGGACTTTGTAAATCCATCATTTTGAAACAGAAATCCTCACAAAGTAGATTAGGATAACACCTACCACTTTATCATGATTTGCAGCAAAAGCTGCAGGGGGACAGCCCCACACTGTAGCAACATGTCATTATTCAGGAATTTTGTCTTCAACCTGACCAATGTAGGGGAACTACCTTTACACACAGCTGTCTGAACTTTGGCACTCCACTTTCCAGAGGTGGTGCATCTCACTTCTTCTCTGACGCCTGATAAAATGAATCCTCGGTGGCAGCTGAGTTGACAAATCGTCCCAGGTCTGGCGGGCTGCTTGCCACAGCTGGGCGGGGAGGCAATGACACCTCTGGGCTTCTGAAAGGTGGAGCAATGGCGCTCTGTTGTAGGGAAATGAAAGAATGTTATTTGCATTACCACATATTTCAAGAAAAATGTAATTGTGCTGCCTTGAAATTGACATAAGTCACTAAATGATACCTGTTTATGACACTGAACATATGATACATTATAAATAATGCTAAACTATATATCTCTTGTTATCTCATGTTATTTTGTCAGTGTATCAATACCTTGAAACACTTTTTTTTAAGATTTTATTTATGTATTTGGCAGAGAGAGAGCAGGAGAGCACAAGCAGTGGGAGCGGCAGAGGGAGAGGGAGAAGCAGGCCCCCTGTCAAGTAGGGAGCCCGATGCGGGGCTTGATCCCAGGACCCTGGGATCATGACCCGAGCCGAAGGCAGTCGCTTAACCAACTGAGCCACCCAGGCGCCCCAATACCTTGAAAAACTTCTAACTGATATTTTAGTTAATGCCAACTGTGACTTTTATCACTTGCTTGGAGCACCTTCCTTCAGTTTGCAGAACATTTATGGCTCTGAAGTATAAAATAGTAAATTAGGGCGCCTGGGTGGCTCAGTCGGTTAAGCATCTGCCTTCGGCTCAGGTCATGATCCAGGAGTCCCGGTATCGAGTCCGACGTCAGGCTTCCTGCTCAGCGGGGAGTCTGCTTCTCCCTCTCCTTTTGCCCCTCCCCATCCTCATGCTCTCTCTCTCACATTCTCTCTCTCCCTCAAATAAATAAAATCTTTAAAAATAAATGAACTAAAATAGTAAATTAAGAGTCCCTCTTTCATGGATTAAGCAATCAGATTCAGCAGTCTGTCTCCATTTTATGAATTCTTTTGGTTCCATCTTTAAATGAGCACATTATGGGAAGAGTTTTCATTCCCTCCCTCAAATCACTGTGTCAATTTGGGGCCTGGCCCCTTCATGTTATCTTTGGAATAGATGAAGGAGGCAGAATGCAAATAGAATGGAAAATCAAGACTCAGACTTAACGTAGGCTGTGCGTGTGTGTATGTGTGTGTGTGTGTGTGTCCCCACCCATGTGCACATTTATTTGTTTTGTAATGATTCTACTGGCACCACTGCTAGAATCTTTAGTCTATATTTCCCATGTAATAGTTGCTCACATTTACTCAGCATGTAATATGCCAGGCATGATTCCAAGTGCTTTCCGTGTATTGACTGACTTAATCCTATGCACTGAGGGGTACTGTCTTCATTCCCGCTTACAAACAAGAGTGCTGAGGCACAACTATGGGGAAGTCACCCACAGTCAGCATTCTTGAGGTCACCCTGTAGGTATGTGGCAGACTCCCTGAGCTCCAAAACACGTCACCACCATGCCTCCTCCCTGAAATTTCTTTTAAACCCCTGTGCCGGCAAAAGCAATTTTTCCTGAGAAATCGGTTGTTTCTTTCTTTTCGCGCAATACGTGCCAAATGGCTGCCCCGACTTTCTGTTGTGCTGCAATGAAGAGGAAAATCAGAGCCAAATTTGTGGTTCAAATGTAATGACCGTGTGGGACTCAATATCCCTTATTTAGGGATGGTTCTTCACAAATTAAGAAAATTATCATTCTGGCTGTGATAATCATTGGAGATTCTGTTCCCTGTTAATATTCTCTTTTCTATTGTTTGCTTATGTTATTTTGGGTGAACATTATTTAATTTTTATACAGTCTAATCTACTGATTTTATTTCTACCTCTTTTATACTTAAGTTCTGCAATTGGTTAACATTCACAGATTTTAACTATATGCTCGTCTAATTTTTAATGGTTTCATTTTTTTAATTTATATTTTAAAAACTACAAAGGATTGATCTTCGGTGTCTGGTGTGAATTAAAGACACAAGAATTTCATTTTGTTTCATTTGTTTTTCCCAAGGAGCCAGCCAATTTTTCTATATTATAAATTGAATAAATCTTTTCTTCTCAGCTGACCTGCAATGCTTCCTTAGTAATACATGAAACTCATAAGCTTGGGGATCTATTCGGTCATCTTGATCTATACAGCAGTACTTGCAAACTCTTCATTTTTGTAGTTTTAATATATATTTTAAAACCCCGTAGAGCTACTTTCTCTTTACTATTCTTTATCACTCTTCGCTTTCAATCTTATTTTCATGATTTTTGTGTACATATTCTTCCAGATAAGCTCTAGAATCACTTCCTACTTCCAAAAGAGGGGCAAAAAGAACTACTGGGTATTTACCCCAAAGATACAAAAGTAGGGATCCGAAGGGGTACGTGCACCCCGATGTTTATAGCAGCAATGTCCACAATAGCCAAACTGTGGAAAGAGCCAAGATGTCCATCGACAGATGAATGGATAAAGAAGATGTGGTATATATACAATGGAATATTATGCAGCCATCAAAAGGAATGAGATCTTGCCACTTGCAATGACATGGATGCAACTGGAGGGTGTTATGCTGAGCGAAATAAGTCAATCAGAGAAAGACATGTATCATATGACCTCACTGGTATGAGGAAGTCTTAATCTCAGGAAACAAACTGAGGGTTGCTGGAGTGGGGGGTGGGGTGGGAGGGATGGGGTGACTGGGTGATGGACACTGGGGAGGGTATGTGCTCTGGTAAGCGCTGTGAATTGTGCAAGACTGTTGAATCTCAGATCTGTACCTCTGAAACAAATAATGCAATATATGTTAAGAAAAAAAAAAAGAAGAAGAAGAAGAAGGTAGCGGGAGGGGAAGAATGAAGCGGGGGAAATCGAGGGGTAGACGAACCATGAGAGAGGATAGACTCTGAAAAACAAACAGGGTTCTAGAGGGGAGGGGGGTGGGAGGATGGGTTAGCCTGGTGGTGGGTATTGAGGAGGGCACATTCTGCATGGAGCACTGGGTGTTGTGCACAAACAATGAATCATGGAACACTTCATCTAAAACTAATGATGTAATGTATGGGGATTAACATAAGAATAAAAAAAAACTATAAATAAATAAATAAATAAATAAAAAGAAATGTAAAAAAAAAAAAAAGTTCTCCTTCATAAAAATCCGTATCTTTTCTTATATTTCACTCCTTAATTTGCCTGATTTAATTAATTAACTTAATTTAGTGATTTTTTTTTTTGTATGTATGTAGTGGAATCAAAACTAATTTTTACACAAACTTTTCCCCCATTGATTTCTGGAATTTCCTTTATTAAGTGTTGTATTCTTCTGTAAACAAATGTTTGTTTCTGCACCAAATTCATCATGTGTAGCTCCATTGTTCTGTGCATCCTTGTACAATTCATGTTCTATTTTAATTACTGTGGGTTCACAATCTGTCTTATGATGGTGACAGTAAGTTCTCCCTCATTTTACTTCGCGTTCAAAATTTTTCTCTTTTGTACCTGTCTATTCTTCAATACACATTCTATTCATTTCTATCAATTTTTTAAAATCAGAACTTTCACAGTAATTATGGTGGTTGTCAGAATTTGGAGGTGACATTAAGTTGTTCCCCAATAAACTGTAAATAGAGACGCAATTTCCTCTGATAGTTACACAAATCCACCGAGATTTGCATATATTTTAAATCGTTACAGAAATGTGCACAACAATTTTAAGAAGAATTGAGAACAGGAAAACCTTATTAGAGGTATTACTATTGTTAATGAAAGACTGGGTCCCTCAGAAGAGAAGGTGGACAGTCATGGAACCAGGGAAAGAGATGATTCTCAGATGTAAACATTTGTATTTACAAAAAAAATCTAGCCTAAGGAGACAACATCCCAACTAAAGAGGTTTATTGAGATTCACTGTCCCACTATAAAAGCCACCTTTTTTATGGTGATACATCCTTCACCTTCATTTCATTTAATTCTGTGGAATACCTGAAGAAGTGAACTCCCTTTGCTTTGGTTTTATGCAAACTAAGTGTGTTCTTGATTTGGGTGTTCCTGTAGCTTCCCCTACAGGAAAATACCATGCTTGTCTGGCCTAAGTCTTACAGTATTGGTAACAGTAGGTATCTTATTGCTAAAGAACTGAATTTTTGTTTCATAGTAAATTTCATTCTCCTGTCCAGGAGAGATTAATCTCTTCTCAGTATGAGAATATCAGTTTTTCTGAGCTTGCACAGTGAGGGTCAATTCTTGGGCTGTTAAATGAATCCCCCCAGACCCTGGAAGCTCAACCACCTTCCTGGTGATACCTTCCTCTATTATCAACCACAGATCCAATACCAGATTATACTAGAACAAACCTGTAAATCAATTTGGAAGGAACAGACATATTTATAATATCTAGTTTCCCTGTCTTGGGTCCTGGCATATCTCAGTTTATTCCCTACATATAGTTCTTCTTTTTCCTTTTTTTGGAAGTTGGTTATTTTGCTGTGGGAAACAAAGGCAAAAGAAAAAATTAAATTTCCTTACTGCCTACTGACAAGTCCTTGAAACAGGCAGAGTGACATTCCTCTCGGAGCTCAGCTGCCTTGATGTTGATACTTTGCTAAGGGCAAAAGGAATTCTTAGCCTGAACCCCAGGATTCTGTGAGTCTACTTTAATATATAAAAATTCCTTTGGAAACTTCCTTTATCTCTACTCCCCCCCTCCCCAAGATATATGTTAGCAATCATCCTCCAAGCATATGGCCCACTAATAATCATCTGAAGGGTCACATGACTGAGTTTTTACTCAACAATAATAAATCACCTTTCCTAACAATAGCCAGTCCTCTCAGGTTCCTAGAAACCTTGTTTCCAAAATACCTGGGAGACTTGTGCTGTCCCTAACCCCCTCCCAACTTCAAAGTATATAATCAGTCACCCGTCACAACCCCAATGCAGCACTTTCTGCCCACGGGTCCTGTCCCTGTGCTTTAATAAAACCACCTTGTAGCATTGAAGACATCTTAAGAATTCTTTCTTGGCCATCGGCTCTGAACCCCAACACTTCTACATCAATTTAATTATACACCTGCCATGCTCCTAGGTATCCTTAATAAGGATTCACTAAATGGCAGTTACCCTCTCATCATCATTATTATTACCATTGTTATTTGTATCTACAGCATATAAGGAGCAACAAACTGGAAAAGCTCCTGAATTTATTCATTCTGGACCCAATTTCAGGAGTGAGATGTCACAACTCTTCATGAGGGAGAAGGCAAAAAATCTTCCAGTAAAATAGAATGTTACGGTCTATCCTAAGGGTTACTTCATAATCTTGTCCTTTCATCAACAAGGTGAAAGTAACTGGTATTTAAGCAAAGCAAGGGATCACACAGCATTTGCTTTTTTAAAAATCCACCCAAATTGGCCCCAGTTAAAAAAAAAAATCACCATTTAGAGCTATAAACTTCAGTGACTTGGAAAATGGGATTCTGGCATAGAAGTCTTTTTACAGAATAAAGAGGAATAAAACAATGTATTCATTTATGTACCTGTGTCTCTGTGCATCTGTATATATGGAGATATAGTTATTATATTCATTAGAAATCAACTTTTTTTTAAAATTTTTTATTGTTTTGTTAATCACCATACATTACATCATTAGTTTTAGATGTAGTGTTCCATGATTCATTGTTTGTGCATAACACCCAGTGCTCCGTGCAGAACGTGCCCTCTTTAATACCCATCACCAGGCTAACCCATCCTCCCACCTCCTTCCCCTCTAGAACCCGCAGTTTGTTTTTCAATTTTAGTTCTAGGTCTTCACAGAAAAGAGGAGAAATCTGAGAGCAAGAGAAATAAATCACCAAGGGCACCATGCCATCAACGACTTACCCACACACTGGGGTTCTAGGCCATCCCACTGGGCGTTTGCTTGACAGGTAAGCTTAGCACTTCCTTCTAGTGTGTACCCTTCATCACAGGTAACCAAACACACTGTCTTGTAGGACATTTCCCCCATGGAACAGCTGATGCGGCCATGTTTGGGCTGGTGGAGATGAGGACATGTCCGTACTATATAAAATGAAAATAACTAGGTCACATTTTACTAAATAAAGACAAAAACTGTAAGTTTAATAATGCCTACACAAGCAAGAACATACCTTTTCTTAAAATGGCAAATAGTAAATAATGCGCCATTATGTTTTGAGCTTGTGTGGGACGATTAAAAGCAGGTGTTTCATCAGATGCTCTGCCCAAGCAAAATGACTGTGCTCGGTCACCTGCCCATAGGTGGGAAACTTAAGCTAATCTAAGGAGTCCAGTCCTAGATGGATGATGACACCTGTAGATTGGAGGTGGCTGACAATGGGAGGTCTCTGCAACCCTCAGCTGGGCCTTTGCTGTGATTTTCCAAGCTACGGTCCAACAAAAGGAAGGAATCTTTTCCAGGACAGGGATTCAGGTTCACAATTAACTCCATTCTCAGATCTCATGGGCCTATGGGCATATCCTGGGCCTTTTAATGGTCCCAGCCTCTGCAGTCTTAAATTTCAGTATCCAACTCTCTGACCATAACTCTGGTCCTGTTAGCTTTTTCACCCCTTTCTTCCAAGACACTTATTGCAAATCCTAGTTCATGATGCTAATCTTGCCTTATGCACTAAGATTGTTTTATTTGTGTGTTTTTGCTGCTGCTTTTAGACAAAGATGGCTAGTTGTCTACCCAGTAACATTCTTCCCAGTTTTATTCAGCATAGAATACACACAGCTAGAAGGTAACAACTGCCCACCTCCATCGCACCAATGACAGACAATGAGATGTGAGCTGAAGTTGTCTGGAAAAGCTTTTTAATGGAGACTCTTTCAATTGAGAGAGTGCTTTTTGCCTTTTCCTCCTCCTTCTTTGTCCTGAAATATGGACATGAGGGATAGTACCCCAGCATATTACAGTAAAAGTACAGGATACTCTTCTAGGATAACTATCATGCCCTAAGATGGTAGAGCAAAAAAATTAAAGAAGCCTGGGTCTCTAATGACAATGGAGCTATCACACCAGTTTAGGATTACCTGCTTCTCTTCTTCTTTTAGATGAGAGAAAAATAAACTCTTAATTGGTTTAGGACATTGTTACTTGGGTCTTTGATACCAGTAGCTGTACATAATTCTTAATTTCCTGTGCCCGGCATCCATTCGCTTTTCCTTTGCTAATTTCCTAGGGAAACATCGCTCCCCTCTATCAGCTCATGGGGTCTGTGTGTGCTCCAACCCTGTTCGGACGTAGAGCATGTGACCTAGGATCACATTTCCCTGGTCTGAGAAGTGAGCTGATACAATGGTGACATGATTCCTTTATCTATCAGCTTCACAACCACCCTGAGAGAGCAGCCAGGGGCTATTTACTAAACCCTTGATCCTGGAAATGCCCCTGTGCCTTGGTCAGCCTCAACCCCATCAGCAGAAGCACCCACCACGGGGTGTCCAGAGAAACATGCATTTTTCTAGTACTGCTGATTCTAACTCATTAGTCTCAGTACTACATCAGAGAGCCTCCAAGAGGGCACTCGGACTGCTCCTGCCTCTGCAGGTCCCCAAACAGCATCTGTGCTCTAAGCTCTCCTGGTGAGACCTTCCTTGCTGTCTAGCCCACCAAAATCCCGTAATGTGTCTTAAGGTCTATCTCAATTAATCTTATGACATTCTATATTCCTGTTTCTGACAATCTCTTAGGAAGCCCAAGGCTCCAAGGTTATCCCTCATCTACCAGGGTCATCCCCATGTAGTTCTACTCCAAATCTAATTCACAAACTCTTGCATCTGACCTCTGGAATACATGATCAGTCTTCAGTAAATCCTCTCCTATCCTAAACTTCACTTGTCAACTTTTCTTTCACTTTCTTATCCTAATCAAAACCTCATTGTCTCTTATAGCAAGGCCTGCGGGTGACAGAGTTGTCTTCTTTGCTCCTTGTGCCTTCCCAGATTTTTCTCTCTCCCTTCCTCTTTTCTTTCTAAAACCTTTCAGCTCCCAGTGTGATATTAAATATTCAACATCGTTTCTTTCCCAATTGTCTGCTGACCTCTGGGCTACTTATTCTTTGAAGATTTTATTCTTTCTGTCTCTCTGTCTCTCTCTGTCTCTCTGTGTCTCTGTCTGTCTCTCTCTCACACACACACACATCGGTGATTTCATATATTCTGTGTAGAAGATCATTCCAGTATCCAGGAGTCATATTTTTCACCTCTTCTTCTCCAATAACCATATCCTTCACCCTACCTCAGCCTCCCTTTCATTGCCTTATGTTCTAGACCTTGCTATCATCAACTTAAGCATCCCACTCTCTGAAAACAGCCTCCTATCTTCTTGGATCACTCCTTCAAGGGCTTCAATTCCATCAATTTCTATACCCTACTGGGATCTCCAATCCATTGTATGTTCTGTAGAGAAAATCATCTCTAAAGAGTTATTCTTTCTACACCTCTTTTCCTCCAGTTCTGGTTTAAACCCACTCTGTTCAGGATTTCCAATCAGGGGAAGGAGGGCAAGGATAAAGGAGAAAGGAAGTGGGAGAATAAGAGAAGAGAAGAAAAGAAAGAGAAGGTGAGGGGAAGGTAGGTAGAAGAGAAGAAGAATAGAGGAGGTGAGAAAAGAGAAAGGAGGAGTGGGAAGAACAATGCAGAGAAGGGAGGGGAAGCTGAAGAATAGGGAGGGGAAGGTAAAGTAGGAACAGGGGAAAGAGGAATAAAGAGCAGGCGGGGGAGGCTGCAGAGCCCCATGGAAATTTACCCTTTCAGTCAGATGGCATGTACATCCCTGTCATAAACAGAGATATGGAGAGGAAAAGAGAATGCATTCCTGCTGGATATGCCAAAGGATGGTCACCTATATTCATTTGCTCACAGGTATAATCCTACAAGCATAAGGCATAGCACACACACACACACACACACAAATAACCTCTGCAAAAGAACAAAGTTCTGTTATCAACAATAGCATTTCTGCAACACTAAAGGCCAGAAGACAACCTGGCAATCTCTAGATATTTTGAACAAAATAATTTGGGACTCAAGAATTTAGGGCGGACTCTGGGTAAGGTATATTTTTTTCTTCAAGATTTCTGTATTTGCCAATTTTTCATATCAAGCATATATTTATGATGAAAGCTTAACTTTATAATAAGAGGAAAGGAAGTTGGGGAAAAATATTCAGTGCATATTCTACTGAAGCCACTGTTTGGCAGGATCTATTGTGAAGGAACCCATTCAAATGATATTCAGCCAGCGGAGCATAAATATTGGGTGCAGTAAATATATATATTTAGGACTGATCACTCTTAGAGAGAAAATTCAAGAATCAAATTAAAGCATAAACCATAAGCTTTAGCCTTTCAATCCCTGGGATGACTTGGACCAAAGTCAACTACTGATGACAGATGAGCAGACATATTTTGCCTTCCACATCTTGATTTTTATTGAACGTGTCCATCGTGTAAGTAGAATCATTGTTGAGCGCATCAGGTTCACGGAAGTATTTTGCCTTCCACATTCTGACTCCTATTGAGTGTGTCTACCATATGTAGCACAATGCCAAGTGCCAGGTGGAATTAAAAGGTGAACAGATAAAATTCCTATGATCAAAATACACAGAATCTGGAAAACCATGTTAAACAACTACTTTTAGATTTAATAAACTGCTAAAATCACTCCAGCTTTCCAACTCAAGACGAAATGGATTTGCAACATCTCTCAAGAGTACTGATAGTAAATTAGAATTGGTGTTTCATACACATACAAATTATAATGCTTCTCAAATGTTGGTTTTAATAAACTTTCATTGCTCCTCTGGGAAACAAAGCATATGTAAGAATTCCTATTTAGTCCTTAAACATCTTATATTCCTTTTCAACCAAGAATGTTTTTAATAGAAACATGCCTATTTATTAGTTTTTATTTCAACAAGCTGAAAAATTCTGCAATAAATGTTTCTTGATGTACATCCATGTTAAAGCAATCCTTAAATATTGATTTGGTCTTTTTAGAAAACAGCAATTTATTCTTTCAAGAAGACAGTCTACTAAGAAGTAGACAATGTGAGAACTGCTCTGGTTCTCATTTTAAAGACTAATTAAATTTTTTTCCCCAGATAAACAGTTCCTTTCAATATCTAAATTGCGATAGCATCTATATTGAAAATAAAATAAACCTGATGTTAAATGTAGGATTCTCATTGTTGTTTGGACCATTTTATCAGAAAAAAATTCTATCACAAAATTTAATTTACTATGATGCTGTGGTTTAGTGAGTTATCATTAGGAAACCACAAAAAAATCCTTATGAGTTTAGAAATAAGTGTATAATTCAGATAAAAAATTTTAAGAAAGAGTATAAATGCTTTATGATGAATACAAAGGAGGAATAAGACTCAAGCCTTTTGAGTATTATTTAACACTATAAGACATTAACAGTGCAACATGAAAGTTGTAAGAGCCTTTATATTTTACACTGATCTTTGATTTCTGTCCCAATTTCATAAAGATTTTCAAGAAAAAGATAACATAACTAAAATGGTTCTGTTCCTACAATTAGATTTAAATTAGATCCTAAAATACTATTTTCTCTCTGTTTCCCACCCTGGGACAGAATTGAATCCCCAAGCAGCTGCCATATTTCATTGAATCCCAGATGCCCCAATCATGAGGCACACCATTATTTTATGTGCCACTAATAAAGAAACAATAATATCTATGAAAGGACTTAATGCAACTGATTTTAAGGTGCATCTTAGTTTTTAGGGATGTTAAAATGTGGGGGGAAAAGTGTTCTAGAATTAATGAAATATGGTATATATTTCAAAGAACAATATCTCAAGTAACTAAATTCACTAAAGATGAGCCAGAGGAAGGGATTAAGTATCTTCATTTGGGACAACTTTGTACGCTGGTAAGTTAGGCAGAGCTTTGGGGATGAAACTGAAGGGATCTCAGGAAGAGCCATGATCCTGTAGTATATCTCTGCTTTGATTAAAATTATTTTATTTATATTAGAATATCAACTGAAATTGCATAAATAAGAATGAGAATGCTTTTTAAAAATGCACATGCATAATGGGAAGTGACACAGGCAGATCACCGACATATCTATTTATCAGTGCATGTATCAATGTGTGTATTTGTCAAATTCAAGTTCTTGATCATTCACCAGTGGTATAATCAAGGATTGAGAGGAAAAGATACATTCTGTGCTCATAAAAAACTAACAGTCTAGCAGCGGTGATACACAAGTTGATTAATAAAAGTTAAGTGTGTTGGTTGTATTATAACATGTTGGTTAAGCTGGGAAATAGGCTGCCAGAATCCCCTTACTGTAAGCCACGTTAGGCTTGGTCAAAAGATGAACCTGCCCTGGATTTTAGAAAGCAGTAAGGGAAGCAGTGGTCACTGTAGCCAGACTCAGTGATGGGAAATGTAGACATGTCCCATGGGTTCCAGCTTGTCTTTGCTAGCCTCCATTCTGAGTCCCAACTGCTAACTGTATTGACCTAAGAAGGCCCCAAACTCACTCTCAGGTTCTTGGCTGTGGAGCCATGGGGTGTGGTTACACACAAGCAAAAAGCTTCTCTTAGACCTCCCAACACATTTGGCTTGAACTTACAGACTGAATTGGTAGTAACACCTCTGATGTTCCAACTTCTCTTCTAGATCTTCAGTTTGCCAGCTCTTCCAAAATTGTGCAAGGTCTGAATTCCTAAAATAAATCCCTGATCCAATGACACTCACGGTGACCATACTTCCCCCACTGACCCTGACACACAGAGCACAAAGGTTCTAATCAGGGGAGAACAGATTGGTGGACACACATACAGAAGTTAGAGGTCATCCCATTCAGGCTGAGAAGTTTGGTAACAGCAGAGGGTTTATATATAGGGACCAACAGCAAAGTCAGGCCTATCAGACACTCAAAGCTGTAGGAACAACTTGTCAAAGGATGGCTTCCTGAGAGGACACGGCCATTTCTTATGGCTTTAGTGCAGGATCCGAGGCTCAGGGTATGGACGGTGGAAGGTAAAGAGGCAGGGGTCAGACCTTATCCTAAAGGGGTTGTCTACTTGCTTCTCTCACTCTTCTTTGGAAGGCCAGTAAGTGGAAGGTTAAAATGCAATGCTTTCCACCCTCTGCCATTAAGTATTTGGAAGAAGAGGTAGAGATCTGACACAGAGCTTATAACTGTTGACTTTATAGGAATACATCTGAGAGGCTTTCTACAATTAACTTTTTCAGTAACGGCCTGTGGCTTTTTACCATTTGAGACTGCAGGACTGAAAATGTCTTTCCTTGGCCTTCCCACATAAACAGTAGCTTGTCTGAGTTTGGAAATCTAGGGTCTGATTCTTTTCTCTCAGAATCCTGGCAACATACTCTCATCTTCTCATATCTACAATGGCTAATAAGAGGCTCAAGTCTGATCCTCTTTCCTTTGTAGGTGGTGTTACTTATTTCGAACTGTGAAATGGGGACAATTTTCCATTTTTCCAGGGCATTCAGAAATTTCACTAAGATTATTTCCAGATATGGATCTGTTTTCAATCATTTTTTTCTAGCACTCATTAAGTGATGTTAAGTTGAATATCAAAGATGTTAGTTGTGGCGCCTGGGTGGCTCAGTTGGTTAAGCGACTGCCTTCGGCTCAGGTCATGATCCTGGAGTCCCTGGATCGAGTCCCGCATCGGGCTCCCTGCTCGGCGGGGAGCCTGCTTCTCCCTCTGACCCTCCCCCCTCTCATGTGCTCTCTGTCTCTCTCATTCTCTCTGTCTCGAATAAATAAATAAAATCATTAAAAAAGAAAAAGATGTTAGTTGTGTGTATTTTCAAGATTTCAGCTTGGGGATATATTCTCCCTCACTCCATTCTCTCTCTAGATTCCCAATATAAGAAGAGTCTATTTCCTGGGATGATTCCCATTCACTTTATTCTTTTGTATTTTTTATTCTTTGAAATTCTTCTCTACCTACAGAAGAGTTTCTTTTTTTTTTTTTTTTAGATTTTTTATTTATTTGAGAGAGAGAGAGATAGTGAGAAAGCACAAGTGGGGAGGAGAGGGAGAAGCAGGCTCCCCACAGAGCAGGGAGCCTGACGCGGGACTTGATCCCAGGACCCCAGGATCATGACCCGAGCTGAAGGCAGACGCCCAACCGACTGAGCCACCCAGGCACCCCCTACAGAAGAGTTTCTTGAGTTGGTTTTCTAATTTATTAATTTGTCTTTTCACTGTCTGGTCATTGTGTCTCCAACCTTCTTTTTTTTATCCTCAGAAATCCTTTTGTTTTCATATTTCTTCCATTTCTTGGCATCCTGGCCTTATTTAGCACTGTGATTGCCTCAGAATCTTAGTGAGTCCATTTGTTCCCCTTTTTTTTCAGGTCCCCCTTGTATAATTTTGCTGATTTCTTCTTTTCTTTGTAGATACAGAGAAGAGAATGGGTTGGGACCTGAGTTAGGCAGATTCATATTAATGGATGGGTTCAATACGGTAGCTGATAACTGCAGTGGTGGTCTCCTGGGGCTCACAAATGACCTCAGAGCCTGAGTGGGTCGCCTTCCCTTATGGGTGCAAAGAACCAAGAGAAAACTCTTTATAGTATTCCAGGGAACTATGTGATGGGGGGTCCTGGAGCAATCAAATCCCAAGGTGTACTGCCAAAGGATGCCTACGGGATGTGGTGGGGATGAGGTTGCCAGATTTTAGCAAAAACAAACAAATGAGGAGATCCAGGTAAATCTGAGTTTTAGAAAATCAACATCTCACTTTTAGTATAAGTCAGTCCCAAATCTTGTATGGGACTGACTTACACTAAAAACTGTTCTTTATCTAAAATTTGCATCTCACTGGGTGTCCTGGGTTTCATCTGGCAACTCTGGGTAGGGGGGAAATACTGTATTCAGAAGCTTGATGGGAAGGGAATCTCAAGTCCTTTGGCTTGTTCCCCTCTTTTCTTAGATAGCCCTCTCTTCCAACCCTACTTGTGAAACCTTGAGAAGTTGTCTAAGGGGAGCCTGGGTGGCTCAGTCAGTTGGGTGTCCAACTCTTGGTTTCGGCTCAGGTCATGATCTCAGAGTCATGAGATCAACCCTACGTCGGGCTCTGCGCTCAACAAGGAGTCTGCTTGAGATTCTTTTCCTCTGCCCCCAGCTCATGCACGCATGCTCTCTCAAATAAATAAATAAATCTTAAAAAAAAACTGGACTTATTTTTTTAAAAAAAGAAAACTTAGGAAGTTGTGTGTGCAATAGTTGTAAGAAGTAGGAAAGGAGATCTTGGAGATCAAGAGTGGAGGTAGACTAAGGTACCATTCTATTTGTTTTTTCTCTTTTTTCAATGTGGGAGCCTTATGTTCTATTCGAGGTACCATAAATCCCTGTTTCCATTGGCCTGATTAGGCTCTTTGGTATCTCACTTTAGCAAATTCCCACTTTCTATAGAACACTGTCTATTCTGAGCAATGGCTGGAGACATACAAGTCAGCTCACTGCTCCTGCTGCAGGACCCCGGTATGGTTCCCAGTCCTCAATGACATTAGTCATCAAAGCCCGCATTCCAAGCATTCCAAAACTCTACTTGGCACCCTGTCTTGGCTGCTTAAAATCTGAGGTTTGGGGTAACCTGTCCATTTCCTTCCCAGGAAGGCCCTTTCTTTGCTCTTTGCTAGTTCATAAAAGAAACATAAAGGGGATAGTTTATGATGATGTGGTCAATTGAACTTGGTAGTTCTGATTTCAGATGTCCTATAATCTTTTCTCTTTCTGTGGTCTGTGGTCTATGAAATTCCAAGAAACAAAGAACTTCACTGGTCCATTAAAGTTTAAATCAAGGAAATCAAGCAAGGCAATCAACAATGTGGACTGGCAGTTTGCATACCTCTGCAGGAGCTCTCTGAACCGGACCACAAACCATTGGGTAGACACAAGAGGATGCTGCTTCCCACGAGGTCAAATCCAGGGTGACATCGGACCCCACAGGCTGCATTGAAGTGGTTGTTACAAGTGTTCTGGATAAAGTAACCGTTTTCAGGAGGCCTCAAGGCAGGGCAGTGGACAACTAACATTTACAGAAAGAAAATAAAAAAGCAAAATTAGCCTTTGAAGCAGGCTCCTTTTCTTTGTCTGTTTAAGAGGACATTTTAGACACAGTTAAATCACCCACATCATTCCTGTTTATTGCATTTCAATTTCTAAGTGCATATTTGGAAGAAGAACCCTTACATCTCACTCCTATTAGGTATGTATTCACTTCCAATTAAATTTTTTAAAGACTATTTAGTCTTTTTAAGCTTTAAAAATGTTTTATTTTGATACCTATGTGGATGTGAGATTTTCTAGTTCTTGATCTTCATATGTCATTATTTATTCTCCTTCTTAATTAAGGTGGCGTGAAACAAAGAATAAGTCCAACACAGTACATCTGCTACAGATCCCACAGCTTCTTGCACATGTTACAGGCTAATTCAATAACTTTAACTTTTGATATGAATACTATCAAGATACTTTACTCATAAAAATAATTCTCTTTAAATGGATTTAAATATCACCAGAGCCCAAACCAGCTCATTTGTTGTTAGATTTGTGGCTTTCAGGTTCATAGGAGATCTTTTTCAAGTACTAAATCTTTCTGGTTTCATGGTTCTATCACTCCTGGGGTCTCAGACCACTTTCTCTGGAGCAAGATTATAGATGTGTGCAATGATAAGAAATGCTACTTAATGAAAACAGAGAACTTCTCCCAAATAAGATTAGAGGAAGAAATATTAAAGATCACTTAAAATGAATTGGATGGAAACATCAGCATCATTCCTCTCAAAGAGATCAGCTTTTATATTTCTTATTTGCCAGACGTGGGAGACTTACCTTCACAGGTCTGGCCAGATGCCCGATATCCCTCCTTGCAGACACAGTCTTCTGGGGACGTACTTCCAGGTGGAGAGGTGTGATTTTCATCAGGACACGGAAGGCAAGTGCCGATTCCTCCTGGAGAACCTTCTGGCTTGTACGTCCCAGATGGGCAAGCTGGGGAAATCCATTTTACATGAATTGATGATACATGAATTGATAGTTAACAGCATTTTTGAGACTAAGTAGGCAGAAAAAAATCCAAACAATATCTTTTCATAGAAATAATAATTATAATTCGAACAAGGACAGAAACGAAGATTCTTTTTGTAAGAATGATGTAGTTTTGGGGTTTTTTTCCTTCAAATTTTTATTTAAAATTCTAGTTAACATATAGTGCAATATTAGTTTCAGTGGTAGAATTTAGTGATTCATCACTTACATATAACACCCAGTGCTCATCACAACAAGTGTCTCCTTAATGCTCATCACCCATCCAGCCCATCCCCACCCACCTCCCTCCAGCACCCCTCAGTTTGTTCTCTATAGTTAAAAGTCTCTTATGGTTTGCTTCCCTCTCTCTTTTTTTTCCCTTCCCCTATGTTCATCTGTTTTGTTTCTTAAATTCCACATATGAATGAAATCATATGGTATTTGTCTTTCTCTGACTTATTTCACTTAGTGTAATACACTCTAGTTCCATCCACATTGGTGCAAATGGCAAGATATTCTTTTTGATAGCTGAGTAATATTCCACTGTGGGGTGTGTGTGTGTGTGTGTGTGTGTGTGTGTGTGTGTGTGTATGTGTATATATATATATATATATATATATATATATATATATATATATATATAATCACATTTTCTTTACCCATTCAAGGAGTGATGTAGCCTCCTAAGTCCCACAACTAGTTACAATTACAACATAACACAGCATGAGACATCTGGGCTTATTTGTGGGGGAAAAACCACAATACCAATGCATGTTAAGGGACTAAAGGAATCAGTGATACATGACACATAAAAAAAAATATTGTTGACTCCATATTCTCCTGCCCCAATCTGGGCAGTCCCCCTCCCCCACTGCATTCCCGCACCCTCTCCCAGCAGAGGGGAAGAACTACATATGCAAAGAGCACAGGGCCCATTGTTTCTGTTCAAAGCACTTGACTAAGGATAGGAGAAAGTGAAGAGTTTGAGCGTAATAATCCAACTGATGGGAAACAGGACCCTGGAAGAAAAAAGAAACACACACACAAAAAGATTAAGAGGAGGATCTAATTGACCTTGCTTCATACCCTCCATCTGCACTGACAATGTTGCTTTGAATCTATAACTTCCTCTCTGGAGTTATACATCTGTAAAATAACTCAAAATTGAGAATTCAATAATAAGGAAATTGGAGAATAGAGGGACTTGCAAGCTCAGCTAATTCGATGTAGCACTGTCAAGTATGCACCGGAGTATTTCAAAACAGTAGCAACCCAGTAATGTGTACTTACGTGATGATATTTTATATAAATTGTTTCATTTAGTCCACACAGTATTAGCAAGTAATATTAATGATGATTAATATTGTTATTAATAAATGCATTAGTTTCATTAGTATTATGTCCATTCTAAAGATGAGAAACTGAGGCATGGAGAGATTTGCAGACTTGACTGAAGTTACTCAGTAGGTAACAGAGCTAGAATTGTTTTTCAGTACTCAACATCGGTTTACTACATTTTTGAGACAAAAAATTCAAAATTACATTTACATTTTTTAATTAGCAAGTCAAATGTTTTTAAGGGGTAGCACACTCCTTTCCTCTCCCTGTTGTCAATTTGTTTAAGGCCTGTTTCTGGGAAGATAAGGTCTGGCTTATTTATTTATTTATTTTTTAAAGATTTCATTTATTTATTACAGAGAGAGAGAGAGAGAGAAAGCATGAGAGGGGGAGGGTCGGAGGGAGAAGCAGACTCCCCACTGAGCAGGGAACTGATGCGGGACTCGATCCCAGGACCCTGGGACCATGACCTGAGCCAAAGGTAGACGCTTAACTGACTGAGCCTCCCAGGTGCCCCGGCTTATTTATTTTTTATTTATGTTTATTTTTTTGGTCTGGTTTATTTTTTTTAAGAAATTTTTTAAGGCTTACAAAAAAATTGAGAGGAAGAGTAGAGCTAGAATTTTAAAGCAAATATTTATATGGCATTTACTATGTCCTAGGGACTATTCTACACAATTTATAAATATTATCTTTTTAATCTCCTTAAAAACCTATGAAGTAGCTAATATTATTAATCTCATTCTATAGAGGAGAAAACTAAGGCAGTAAGTAAGAGGTTAAATAACTTGCCAAAGTTACAATGAGTAACTGGAGAGCTGGACTTTGAATCTAGATAATTTGTATCCAGAGCCTAGGTTCTTTACCACCACATGTGCTGTGTCTCAAAAACCATCCAGGTCTCTTAGATGCTAAGATCCTTGTATTAACTACTATAATAGGCTAAAAACATAAAAGACAAGATTCATTATATAATGTAATTATTAGAAAAAAAATAACCATGCTTCTGAAATTCTTGATTATATTTAAAAACAGAAGGAAACATTCTCCCATGATATTTAATAGAAAATTCTGGAACTGGCTAGATCTGTGACAGTATTTAAGAATGAGCAAACCAGGGGCACCTGGGTGGCTCAGTCAGTTAAGAGTCTGCCTTCGGCTCAAGTCATGATCCCAGGGTCCTGGGATGGAGCCCCGCATCAGGCTCCCTGCTCAGCAGAGAGGCTGCTTCTCTCTCTCCCTCTGCTGTTTCCCCTGCTTGGGCTCTCTCACTCACACAAAGATACACTAAATATTTCAAAAAATTATATATTACTACCTTAAGGAGAAATAAAAATTAAATACATAAAGAGCTTTTTCCAATACATGAAAAAGAAATGAATACTCCAATAAAAAAAGTTGACAAAGAATAAGAACTAGTAATTTCCTACAGAAAAAATGAAAATAACCAATAATCACAAGATAAACAATTTAACCTCACTCATGATAAAGAAATGCAAAGTGATGGCTACTTTTTAATTGGGCAAAATTTTTAAAGGACGTTAATACTACCAATTGCCAATAAGCATGTGAGCAAAGAGGTTCTCTCCTCTGTAGGAAACCTGAAGGTAGACATCAAAAGCCTCAAAAGGAGCTTTCCTTTTGATAAAGCACTTCATTTCTAAGAATTTGTCCCAAGTAAAGGTAAGTGAATATGTATGTATAATTGTTCTTTATCATTACACTCTCAGCATTGGCTATACACAAACGTCAAGAGATACGGAGTTTGTTGGGGCGCCTGGGTGGCTCAGTTGGTTAAGCGACTGCCTTCGGCTCAGTTCATGATCCTGGAGTCCCGGGATCGAGTCCCGCATCGGGCTCCCTGCTCGGTGGGGAGTCTTCTTCTCCCTCTGACCCTCCTCCCTCTCCTGCTCTCTGTCTCTCATTCTCTCTCTCAAATAAATAAATAAAATCTTTAAAAAAAAAAAAAAAAAAGAGCGGGCGCCTGGGTGGCTCAGTTGGTTAAGCGACTGCCTTCGGCTCAGGTCGTGATCCTGGAGTCCCGGGATCGAGTCCCGCATCGGGCTCCCTGCTCGGCAGGGAGCCTGCTTCTCCCTCTGACCCTCCCCCGTCTCATGTGCTCTCTGTCTCTCTCATTCTCTCTGTCTCAAATAAATAAATAAAATCTTAAAAAAAAAAAAAGAGGGAGTTTGTTAAATTCTTATTACTCATCCATCCAGTGGAATATTAGCCATAAAAATAAAATTCTTGACACATAAAATCATCCAAATTATGTAGTTGAGTGTAATAAAGCATGTTTCAAACACCATATGTATTATATGATCCTTTTGGCTAAAAAATACATATGTAAGACTTCAAGGAAATGATCTTTAAGGTTATATATGCATGGTATATATTCATGGTAGAATTATGAGACTTTCAGGTTCATTTTTGTTGATCTACACTTTCTAGTTTTGCTATGCTGAATAGGTACTACTTGTGCAAAAACAATTAAAAGTAAATTAAAATTATATGTAAAAGAAAGTCATTGTCGCAGATGCTATATTTCATTTCACAGTTACTGGTTCTCTGACCTCGGAGATCACTTTGATTCCTCCTTCTCCCTCTATCTCCTCCAATATCCAAATGAAAACTGTGTTGTTTGGATTTTTCTCCTTAAAAATCCTCTGCATTTCCCCCCTCCCACCAGCAGCATTGCCCGGTCTTAGTTCTAGACTTACCATCTCTCACTCAGGTTTTTACAAAGCCCTTTACTGGTCCCTCAGCCTCCATCTCTACTCTTCATTCCACCATGAATGTTGCTGCCCGAACATCTTCCTAAAATATAAATCTGATCAAATAACTTTCTACTTAAAACTGCACCAACAGAATGAGGCCCCCTCTCTTCACTCTGACATATAAGGACATCTTTGATCTGTCTGCAACCTTCCTGTATGTTTGCTATAAGGGATCAGTGAATTCCATATCCTGCTTAGAACCTGCTTCAGAATCAAGTGCACTGCGCCTGCCCCATCTCAATTTACCGGACTTGGGAGTTTGAACAACTACTTCATTTCTCTGAGACTTGGTTTCTTTGTGTGTAATATTAGTAGTACCTCCCTTATAAATTTTGTTGTTCAGATTCACTGAAATAATGTGAGTAAAGCAACAATATCTGGCATAAATTTTAGAATAAGGTCCCCAGCTCTTAACTTTCTGGACAATAAAAGAGATAATTATACTTCCTTCCTAGATGTGTTGTGCCTGGTAGATGCTCTGGTGCTTGGTAAATATTACCTCTCTTTCTTATCTTCTAGTTAGCTTCTGCCTTTGCATATGCTTTCCTTTGTCTGAGTGAGCCTCCAGCATCCTTCAAGACTAACTCATTCTTCAAAGCTCCTCCAACTTTTTCAGATTTTGTTGGCTTCACTGCTGAGCCCCCAGAGTACATTACCCTTACCTCTGCTCTGGCACACATCACACTGTATGTAACACATGCACTTGCCTCTCTCTCTCAGTGGGCAAAATGCTCTTGTATGTTCAGAGAGTCTTCCAATGATCTGACCTAGTCATTAGCCATCCCACTTCCTGACCAACAGTCACTCAGTCAAAGAAGGGCAAGGGAAAACAAGCTTTGTTGGAAGGTGGAGGTGGGTTTAATGTGGAGGGAGGACTAACGTCAGAGAGAATAATAATTGGGTAAAGTGAAAGAACATTGGACTTGGGATCAAGACAACCGAGTTGCAACCTTGGCTCTTCTACTGACGAGCTACGCGGTCACTGGCAAGCGACTTTCTTTTCCTACAAAATACAGAAGTTACAACTAATGATGACTATGACCTTTTCAATGCTAACCTTTGATGTTTCTATAAATAGAATCATACTAGAAAGTGAGTTAAAGAAATCTTCCATATGAGCAGTCATATTCTGTTTACAGATTTTATAGTTTATTTTTAAAATAATATTACATAAAAACAAAGTCATCTTAACAATATTACCCCCCAAAATGGTTTGAGTAATCAAGAGTTGACAACACTGGATAACAGTGTTTGGATAAAAATATCCCAAAGTACATTTGGAAATGTATTGTGAAATTCATAATGATAATGGAAAACAGACTTGAGGAGAACTATTTAAAGGCATTGCACAATTCTAGTGGGAGAGGTGTAATCAACTTCTTTGATACCCAAGGGGGGAAATTCCTCATCTAAAACCAAGCAAAAGTTGAAATTGAAAAGAAGAAATAAAACTGTGGTTTGAGCAAGTTTCACAAGTGATGGTAAAGGGCTGGGGTATGTTCTTTTCCTTTAAATATTAAATGTTTCCTTCCTGGAAATGTCCCAAATACTATTTCTTAATTGCTCTCTTAGTTGTTGGTAAAATAAGCACTTTCTCTTTTCAGAAACATCTTGGTGGTTATCATCTACTATTACTGGAAATGTGATTCTTGAAGATTTCACGTTGTACTAATGTTAGATTTTTCTTCAGCTGATGGTGCAATTCTTTGGCTGAAATAAATTAAAATGTCAACCAGTTTGGAATTTGCAAAATACAAAGAAGCCTCCATTCTCTCTAATCCATCCTATCCACTAAATATTAATTTGTTAGATGACTATTTTAGTTAATATAAATAACATACACAGTAGCAAATACTTTATAAAATTCCTTCATATACATAATCTAAGACTGATTTTTAAAAATTTGGTAAGTATTAAGAGCCTCTGTCCTTGCACAATTCATCTTCAAGGGTTAATAAATTCCTTTGAAGACTGCATTGGTAAGGTAAGGTGGTAAGGTGGCTGCATCAGCTGCATTCAGACTGCGTACTACACAACTCCAAGGGTGCCCATTTGGGTAGATTACAATGCCATTCAAAAGTCATGCAACTCAAAAGCCCTAGTTTCTGCTCTATCTAGGAAGGGCACCAAGCAAGTGTCTGGGCCCTCAGAGAAAGGCTCTTTATTCTTACAACATCAGGCTCCTTCTCAACTTTATGGATTTGATCTGAATAAGGAATCTGTTCCTACAAATAGCTGTGCTAGGATTTTGAGCACAGGGATTCGTTGCCCTAGAAAAGAACCAGTTTTCCCCACACTGACCCAGTATTTTCACAATTATAAGACAAGCATGTAGGCATGCATACGAGGAAACTTGCTTTTATGAGACAGCCAAGATCCTTTCCATGTTCATTAATGAATTAGATAAGGAGGATTTTAACTGTCTTGGATACTGCACAACTGAATCTGTGGTAAATGAATTAGCATCCTGTCAATCTTCCCACGATTGGTTAGCTTATTTGGCTGAAGTACAGCATATCTGGACAAAATTGTGAATTTGAGCAACTGTGTGGTGCCAAAGCAACAAATGGGCCACCGGCTGCAGGAGGCCACATTGCAAAGAGAAGCATCTGCTCAGACTGGAAAGGAGATTACTGATGGATCAGGACACGTCTATCAAAAAACAAAAAATAAAACCCTCAAAAGACCATGTCTTAAAGAGGATGCATCAGCAAGGTAATTATTATATTGCTAAAAATTAATATATGTCACAGAGAGAGAGAGAGAGAGAGAGAAATACAACCTGGCTAAGTACAAAATACTTAGGCAAAGCCTTTTTTGTTGAAATCTCCGCGTTCTTAATTGTCTTAAGGTGTTTATTGTCTGGACGAGAAATGTGAGATCATCCTAAGTTTTACAACAAAAATTTTGTGGGCAAGCACTTTAAGGAGAGGCCACTGGAGATTTTAACATTATCTTTAACCTTGTTTATTCTTTCTCAAATAACCAATAACTCAGAATCATATAAAGAAGAAAATAAAATTTACCGTAAGCTAAACCATATTGGTTAAGTTGAATCCAATTTTTTATAATTATGAACAATTATAAACAAATTTTTCATCCGTTGAAAATTTTTTTCTTAAGCAAAATAATATTAACTTTTCAAACTCATTAGCCTATTGCCAAATTACTTGATATTTCCATTATTTGGACTAAAAGTATATATCTTATTGTACTCTCATTAGCACTGGGTATTAACAGTTTTTAAAATTACCAATTAGGGCACCTGGGTGGCTCAGTTGGTTAAGCGACTGCCTTCGGCTCAGGTCATGATCCTGGAGTCCCGGGATCGAGTCCCGCATCGGGCTCCCTGCGCGGCAGGGAGTCTGTTTCTCCCTCTGACCCTCCCCCCTCTCATGTGCTCGCTCTCTCTCATTCTCTCTCTCAAATAAAAAAAAAATAAAAAAATAAAAAAAAATTACCAATTAATCAGGCCATTTTGGAGCCTGCAGAGGCATGGTGGGAGCAGGACTCCTAAAATGACAAAAATGTCTGGAAGGTTATGGTCCAAGGCCATTTTTACTGGTTTCTGGAACCAGAGGGAGCACACAGCCCTCCTTAAAATTGAAGGTGTTTATGCTTGAGATGAACCTGAATTCTATCTAGGCAAGAGATGCGCTTCTGTGTATAAAACAAAGAACACCATAGTGACTCCTGATGGAAAACCAAAACCAAAACCAAACCAAACCAACCAAACAAACAACAACAACAACAAAAAACCAGAGTAACCTGGGGAAAAGTAACTCATACTCATGGAGACAGTGGTATGGTCCATGCCAAATTCCAAAGCAACCTTCCGCTAAGGCCAGTGGCCACAGAAGCCACGTGATGCTGTATTCCTCAAGGATTTAAACTTACTGAAGTAAAGATGTAGAAGTGTTCTCTTGTAAATAATAAAATAAAATAACCACTTAATCAATTATTTAAATGTGAAATCCTATGCATTTCAGTGCAATAGGGTTTCAACTTCAACCTAGGGTGGATTTATCCCTGAGATTCAGACATGTATAGGTCTATTGCTTGAAGAACTTGAGAACCTTCTGGGAGAAAACTTCATGCATGATAAGGGTACTGTTCAAAATATTACAACTCAGAATGACATGATCATTGATCAATGACAATAGGTATCAGCTATAGCATCAAGCAGAATTCTACAGGCCCACTCATCTGCCAGATATTACCTCTACGGGACAGGCACCAGTGAGCCTGGAAAAGGGGTCAGATCAGTAAAGGAACATTCAAGAGACTTAGGGAAGTAGCTATTCACCAACCAGTACATAAGTATTCCAATATCCTAACCACATTTACAACTGTACTAATGCATAATTGCTGAATATTAGCCTGACCTAAGGAAAGAGAGAAATCACATATTTTGGATGTAAGAACAACCTTGGCAGTCATCAAAAGGAATGAGATCTTGCCATTTGCAACGACGTGGATGGAACTGGAGGGTATTATGTTGAGCGAAATAAGTCAAACAGAGAAAGACATATATCATATGATCTCACTGATATGAGGAATTCTTAATCACAGGAAACAAACTGAGGGTTGCTGGAGTGGGGGGTGGGGTGGGAGGGATGGGGTGACTGGGTGATAGACACTGGGGAGGGTATGTGCTCTGGTAAGCGCTGTGAATTGTGCAAGACTGTTGAATCTCAGATCTGTACCTCTGAAACAAATAATGCAATATATGTTAAGAAAAAAAAAAAGAAGAAGGTAGCAGGAGGGGAAGAATGAAGGGGGGGAAATCGGAGGGGTAGACGAACCATGAGAGACGATGGACTCTGAAAAACAAACTGAGGGTTCTAGAGGGGAGGCGGGTGGGAGGATGGGTTAGCCTGGTGGTGGGTATTGAGGTGGACACATTCTGCATGGAGCACTGGGTGTTATGCACAAACAATGAATCATGGAACACTACATCTAAAACTAATGATGTAATGTATGGGGATTAACATAAGAATAAAAAAAAAAAACCAACCTTGGCAGTAAGAAAGGCAGAAAAATTCTGAGAATGGTTTGGTGTTTGTTGTCAAATTCATTTCCCTGTGGTCTTACAAGGAGTGGTAAATTACGAGTCACGTCTTAGGCCATACTTGCCTTCGATATTCTCCCTCCCTCATCGTCTCTACCTCACTTTAATAAGACTTTAAGATCTTTGGGAGTTTGGAAATGTGGATATCTGTTGTTTTCCATGCCTACGGTTTCTACGCTAATTTAGGACCTTATTATTTTATGATGCTGTAACCTCCATACATATAACTCCTCTTTTAGGTTACTCCACATTCAATGATTTCTGTCCACAGATGCCAAATTCCTGTAACACAGCTTCAATCATGCCACTTTCCTGCTCAGAAATCTCCAATGGCTTGCAGTTGCCAATTAACCAAAGGCCATCTCTGCAGCCTGGAATTCAAGTCCTAGTACAATCTAGTTCCTACTCCCTAACTTTCTTGCCCAGAACCCCACTATGTTCATAGATTTAGTCCACTCACACATCCATACAAGCTACTGCTAATATCCACCACCGGTCTGTACATTCTGTTCTCCACAGTGGTATCTCCTATTTCTAACTGTCCAAATCCTATCATTCAAACCCAGTGCAAATCCCATCACCTCCATAACTAAAAGTAAACATTTTTAGAACAGCTACAGCATTTTGTGTATCATATATGCCAGATCATTTTAATTTTCATTTAAACTCAGTTGCTTAGAACTGGATTTACCATAATGCTTTGTTCATGACACATATTGTGACTTCTGTATAGTTATTACATAGCTCCATTTCATAATAAGCTACTTTAAGGCAAGTACTGGGCAACATTCATATCACCCAAAATACCTAAAAGATACTGGATAGTTAAAGGAGTCAATGGATAGATTTAAATGATTTCCTTCTGTAGTTTCCATAAACCCCAATTTAGAATGATCTCTTCCACCCGGCATTCATTCTGATATCTGGGTGGTCTAGTCTACTGCACCTTGAAGTAGTCCACTCATCTAGCAATTTTTGTCCTTCCATCTTCCCATATTAAAATATTTGGGTTGTTTTCTGAATAATCCGTGTGTAAATAAAATTGCAAGTATTTCACTTTGGCAATTGCAATGCCTTCAACACATTAAATTTCACCATGTCACCACCTTTCTCCCAGTTCATCCATTAAAGTAGGGTGTGGTGCAAAGGATCAAGTGAGAATCCCTGGAAGAGAATTCTGGTAATTATTACTGGCTCTGACGCTGTCTGCCCTTCTCTACGTTATATAACCAATTAAAGAACTGGTTTTTCCATTATGATACCATGCGTGATCATGTTTGTAACCAAGTAGTTGTAACACTAAAATTTCATGACCCTCTGTAGGGATGAGAAGGATATGACAGGTAACGGGATACTGGGGATAAAGAATAAGACGGAACTCTATCTGTACCCTTACAGACATTGTAGTCTTACAGGGACGATTAAAAGAGGCAAAGTACCATGTTATGTGACCATGCATAAGAGAGACATTACCTAGACTTGAAGCAGGGGTGGGTGGTCAGCTTTGTTGGTCAAAGTGATTTCAGAGTGAGACCAGAACCATGCATAGACATGAGAAGTGTAGGCGCAGGGGGATGGCATTCAAAACAGAGGCATCAACACGTGCAGTCCCAGAGGCAAGAGAGAGCATGCTTGAAAAAACAAGCATTCACGCTGGCTGGAGTACAGAGGGGTGAGGCTAGAAAAGTAAGTGGGTGCCAAAACCATGAAGACTGGATAGGCCACATTCAAAAGCTAAGAGTTTATCCTTAAAAAAGTGAGAACAATAACAATGTTCAAGTTAAGGTATGTGATAAGATCACTCTGGGTGACTTCTGGAGAATTATTTTGAAGGACAATAACATTTCATTCTCAAATACATGGTATGATTCAGTCACTCCCATTTTCCCCTCTACATAAGGATCATTTCAGAACCTTGAACTATGATGAATGCTTTTTTTTTCTTAATTGTAAAAAAAAAAAATCAAGATTTTTCTCTATAACTTTTTCTAAAATTGTTATCCTTTATTTATTGATCATTAGTTATTCTTCTTCCATTTTACTTTTGGTTTCAATAGAAATAAGTCATCATTGGGCATAAGATGTGGGAAAAACAGACATCACTGTTTCCACAAAAGGTGTGCCTAGTTAACACATAAAAAGCAATACCACTGTTGAATTGATACAACCAACATGGAAAAATGTGTCACCAGAGAATATATGATGCACGCAAAAAGTAGAAGAATCTGTTTCTGAGAAGATGGAGATGTACTTTTTCTTAGTCTTCCTAGTAAGTACAACTAAAAACTCTGAATGTTACATATAAAATAAACGTAAAATGACACTAATAAAAAGGCAGACCAGCTAGGGACCTTGAGAACCAAAGCCCAACATGGTAGTGAGTTCCTTGGGCTTCCTTTTTCCTCACACATCCCAGACTTAGGGCTAGAGAAGCTGGCCATCCAAAACACCAATGGGAATGGATAAAAAAAACCCTCCAAAACAACAAAATACTGCTCTCTCCAGCCAAAGGATGAAGAAATGGCAGTTAGGACACTTTTAGACAAGAACCAGTCAACTCCTCTACTCCAGCCAAACACCACAGAAAAACTGTGGCCCAATGCAGCCATACCACGCAGAGACCAAGAGGGAAGTCTAGATTCCTACTCTTGCAAAGCTCTAGCAACCACCACCCTCACCCCAACACCTCTGGCAGAGTGGTATCAGAGATGACCCAGTAGAGAGATGGCTCTTTCACACCAATGGAGATGACAGGGGTGAGGGTTGTGTCTCACTTCCACACTCACCTGGAAGTAGCAAGGGGTCTTTCCTCACCCCCTCTGGAATGGTGTCAGAGTTGGCCCATGGAGAGTCAGAACTTTCATCACCACCACGCAGCAAAGAGGTCCCCTCTTTGTAGTGTCTGGGGAGGTCATGTGGGGAACAATGAGGAGGCCTTCCTAGAGCCAGAAATTCCATCCACATCCAGCAGTAATGAGGACTCATACACATGTACAGTGTCAGTAGGGGCAAAATGAGGAACATAGATATCTGTGTTCACTTGGCAGGAATAAGGCAATGCTCCTCATCCCTCTTTCTCCGCTGAGGGAATGATTATATAACATTCTTGAGATGACAAAATTATAGAAATGGAGAACGGATTAGCATTTGCAAGAGGTCAAAGTGAGGGCAACTAGGACCAGAAGGGAAGTGTTTGGGGCTCTAAAAGAGCACATTATAAATCCTTGTGGTGGGTGGGACTATTCTGTATCTTGACTGCATCCATGTCAATATCCACAGTGTGATATTACATTACAATTTTACAAGATGTCACCATTGGGAGAAACTAGGAAAATGATATAGGGGATCGTTCTGTATTATTTCTTAAAACTGCATGTGACACTACAATTACCTCAAAAGAAAAAAATGTGATAAAAATTCAAAAGCAAAAGGCAAAGAAGCAAAATTTCAAGGTACATCCAAAAATATCCAAGATTGAGAAACCGGATTTTGGAGTCTGGGGTACCAGGTCACTACACAGGTGTGGTTGGTCAGCGGTCAGGGATATTTCTTCATGCCTAACTACTGTTTTACAGATACCTTGAACCATGGAACATTATATGATGAAGAGTGTACGTGAGTATTAGAATGATTGGAAATTAGTATTCCTCCTGCATAAATTGACCTTATTCATATATCAGTGTCAATAAAATTTTATAGTTCCTCATGAGGGTCACACAATTCTCTTTCAAATTATTCTTAGGAAATATATATTTTTTTCTTATTGTGAATGGGATGTCATAAGATTTTTTAAACTTAATGTTTCTGCATAAAAATTTATTGATTTTGAAGTATTTATTTGCTACCTTATAAATCTATTAATTCTAGTGATTTCCAATTTATTTCTTTGTATTTTCTAGGTTAAGAATAATACTGTATACCACAGTAAAACAACTCTTTTTTGTTTAAAATATTAAATATTGATGGTGAAACAGTAAACTTGTTTTATTAATGTTTATGGCTGTATTTGCAGTATTTCACATATAAAGTGCATTTGATTAATTTTTTCTTATCACTTGTTTCATGGTCCATGACATATTTTCATACACCTGCTTCCATATTTTGACAAAATTTCTAAATCTCAAGTTTTAAGGGAAATTTCTCCAACTACTAACATTATGCTCCATACAGTAATAGTGATTTGCTTTATGTATTTGTTCAATGGTAAAAATCCACAACATTCTGGAATGCTATCTTGCACTGTTATATGAATTAAAATACTTCTCCAAACCATCAGTACATGCAAATAGCTTTACACACACACACACACACACATACACACACGTGCGCCTGTGACACAGTTTTAGTACATTTGGAAAATAATGTCAATAACTAGATAACATAAAAGAGATAAAATGTGTTATTAGCCACTTCCGATGTTGAACTCAGCCTTCCAGATGGCTTGCTTTGATTCTAAGCCAGTGCTTCTCAGGGTCAGTAGACTTGTTCACCTTCACTTCTCCAAAAAAGGAATGGAAAATTCCCAGGAAGTTGGGAACCAAGCAGAGTTTCCATATGCTGTGTTCTAGTATCTGAACACGCAGTGTGCTTTATTTACTCATTCATTCTTCACTCAAAATTTATTAATGCTTACTCCAAGTCCCTGTGCCATGTCACAGAGGCTATTAAAAAAGAAAGAGACATGAACGTAATCCTGCCCTAAAGGGATTCATAGAATATTAAAGAAGAAAAACCTACCCCAAATGATCATACTATACGGTGTTTTAACAGAAAGAAGGTATTTAAGAAAACCAAAAACTCTAGCTCTAACTCATTGCTACAGCAATGAATCTATGGAAGAAGGGATAAAAGGGAAAGTTTCATAAGAAAAGTGAATTTGTTGTGAATCCTGAAGTACTGGTAAGACATGGACAGACAAGATGTGGAAGATTCTAGGTAAAGGGGACAAGGCACGGAACCATGAAAGGCACTGAAGTGTCTGAGGGGCCACAAGCGGTTTGGGGCATCTGGAACATAAGGTGATGCAATGATCATAATTAAGAGATAATCTAACCCTAGTAGAATCGTATGGCTTTTATATTTCCTCTAAAACTTTACAAAGAGATAGAGTAATGCTTTTTTAATCTTATGCTAAAGCATTAACTCAGTTTGTCAATACAGAACACAGCTTATCAACCTCAGCACTATTGGCATTTGGAACTTGTTGATGACTGTTTAGTGTACTGTAGGATATTTAGCAGCATCCCCGGCCCTTAGCCACGAGATGACGGTAGCTCCTTCCAGCTGTGACACTCAATATTGTCTCCAGACATTGCCAAATATCCCTTAGGGGGCAAAATCGTTCCCTATTGAGAACCACGTTGGTAGAGTATAATAATTTAAATTAATCAAGCACTTACTATAAGCCAAGCACCCTAGCAAGCTTTCTGCACACATTATCTCATTTAATTTTTATGAGCATCCTGCTATTATTAACCCCATTTTTATAGACTAGAAAACCGAGGTCCACAGAGGTCAAAGAACTTACCCAGAAAAACACAGTAAGAGACAGAACTAGGATTCATGAGTAGAGTTCAGGCCACTAATGGCAATCGATGACTATATATATCTGTATCTTACCACCACCAGCATTTAGCATACTACATGGCACATCATGATTTCCTGAGCCTGATTTTCTGTAGCTTGGGCTATCATTTTCAAATTGCTAACACTGACTATCTCCAAGTCACCTAATATTTAGTAAGCACCAAACCCTGTACAGACCCCACGGGACCAAACATCTGGGATGCTAAGCTACAACTTAGAAGCAACAGTTTACTTTAAATATAACCTGAAAAGAGCAGCAAAATATTTCTGGATCATTTCTTTGATGGATAATGACCGTGCAATGAGGGCTATGGGTGGACTGTAGGCAATATAATGACTCAGAGGCAATACGAATTCTCGGATCCAGGAGAGCTGGGTCTGAATGCTAACTTCTTTACAGTTGAATGACATTAGGGAAACTTCTTAAATTCTTTAACACTGTTTCCTCTTCTGCAAATGAGGAACGTTAAGTAGGCAAAAACTTTGCAAGAGGCGTGTGGTTCTGGCATGAATCATTTCGAGAAACAATTTCCAGAACCTCAACATGGACAGGTACCCTTACATAAGTTGATGTACCAGAGAAAGCGTCTAGAGCACCTTTTCACAACTGCCCTTCATTCACTTTTCAAAAGAAATGTGTACTTTTCATCCCTTCTAAATCTTACTAGGATGCATTGTCCCAAGGCAACAAAGCTCCCACACGATTCAAAATCTTGATACCTGGAGACCTTCCCTTAATTAAGGTACAGTAAGCAAGTCCTCCAAGAAACGTTCCTTGTTTTACACATATTTCAATTAAATATCATCCAGTATTTCCCGACATTGGAAATGGAGTATTTTGGCTCATTTCTGGGATGTTCTGAATTCAGAAACATTGTATGCTGGGCAAGTGGGAGTAAAGGCATTGTTCATTTACCACCTTTTCTTTTCAACTTCCTGACTAGTGTCAAAGAATATGTCACTTCTTCAGAAAGTCTGATGAGGGCAAAGCAAGGGAGACAATATCCACGGGAAATACTAAAGGTGGCAGCGACTTATTCTATCCAGCTGAGAAACTCAGAGCAGGCTCTCTGCCTTCTTTGTCAGCTGTGGAAATCTAAAGTAATATGCTGGCCACCGGAAGGTGCATTAGCTTATTTAGCCTTTTTCTCTCAGAAAATAAGTCTGATTTGGAGAATAGATTTAACTGTGTGAAATATTCTCACAAATAGGTTATATATAGATATTTGTCCATAGATTAAATAAGCTAAATCTATGGCTCCAAGATTTTGGTAAGAATATATTAATGCACATTCTAAGGTAAAATAATTTTATCAGAAATTACTGGACTGCTAAAGGTTTATTAAAATTTATATTGTTTTGATTTTCCCAGACATGATTAAACAAAGCCCTTCCACGTGAAATAGTAACGGGTAGTCTTTTAACGTGTCCTAGCAAAGAGACTTTGTGAAAAAATGAATGATTATAACGATTGTAATGATTGGGTAATAATTCCTTTTGCAAGTCAAAAGTATTTCAATTCCTCAATTTCAATAAAATTGGAAAAGGACCTAAGGGAACAGTCAGCTAATAGATCATCTGCGATATTTTTTTTGATGATAGATAACTCATGTTATTTTTGGCACATAACTCAGGAGGAACTCCAAGAACTGAGTGACATCAATATAACACAACTCTTTCAAGCCCAATCTACATATTTGTATGAAGAAGGTTTTCAGCACTAAAACCTACAAAAATGAAAAATAGAAATGAAACTGATGTTGTATGCTCTATTATTCTAATAATAGAAGTCCATGGACACATGAATTAATCACGATCCATCTCATGAAGACATGAATCTCCAATAGCATCTTATTTCTACAGGTAATAAGTATCGAAAGGAATAATATCTTTGACAAATTTTATACAAATAACACTTAAAATAATAACTCAATTGAACAGCAATTTTGGTCACAGAAAATCTAAAGATTTCAATGTATATCCACAATTTTTGTGGCAAAGAAGCAGAATTCTGCGATCAATAAAAGGCTTTAGAACATAAAATTACACTGCATTTGAATTAGGTGGTGCAAGTAGAATGGAAAACAAGAAACCAAGCAAAGGTTCTGCATTGAAATCAGCTGCTTCACAAAGGGATACTACTAGAAAGAATCAAATTTGTTATAGTATTTAGATTTCAATGGGTACATTTAAAAGTGATACAATAGTTTTATTTTAAAAGTCAATACAGGGGCGCCTGGGTGGCTCAGTCGGTTAAGTGTCTGCCTTTGGCTCAGGTCGTGATCCCAGGGTCCTGGGATCGAGTCCCGCATTGGGCTCTTTGCTCAGTGGGGAGTATGCTTCTCCCTCTCCCTCTGCCTGCCACTCCCCCCGCTTGTGCTCTCTCTCTCTCTGTCAAATAAATAAAATCTTTTTAAAAAATAAAATAAAAGTCAATACAGTATTATGGAAATACCATCTTTTAAAATCCTGCTGAAAATTTTCCAATGGCTACTTTTGACAAGGGGTATATGGGTTTTCAACTTTTTAGGGGTTACGTGAGCAAAATATTTAAAGACTACTAATTAGTAAATGTTAAACGTTTTCCTTTGCATCCTTTTCATTGTTACTGGAGTTACGGGCCCAGGGAATAGAAGGAAAAAAGGTAAGGTTTTATAATGATATCATAGCAGGAATTGGTTAAAATCCTTATTTTGACAATTTTAGAATGCTGGATATATTTTTATGAGTATTTCTAAAGAACGCAAAACACTGACTTTGGGAGGTTCTGGTTTAAAATGGCAGTATAAGAGGATCCTGCGCTCACCTTGTCCCAAGGACACATTGACTCTGCAGCTACATATGGAACAACTTCCTCTGAAAAAAATCTAAAAACTGAGCAACCCCTATGTGTCAGGCCCACATCAAGGGACACAATCTCACCATAAACCCCATCCCTGCCCAGGGTGACCCACCACTGCGAGGAAACTCAAAGCCCAGAGATCCTCCATGAGGAGTGAAGGGTTTGAACCCCACTTTGGGCACCTGAACTCCTAAGACCTGCACCTGATTGATGAGCCCCAGAAACAGCTAGCTTTGAAAACCAAGCAGGCTCAAGGCTCACGTCCACAAGCTGCATTGGACTGTAACCAACAGAGAAGCAGCTCTCACGGGGCTCCTGCCGCTCGCCTGCCCCCACTCAGCGCGAGCAGCCCATCCGACGGCGCCCAGACTTCACGTGATGAGGCTCGTTTGCTAACCTTAAAGGGCCAGGCTGAGGGGCAGGCATTTCACGGAGCTCACAGTTAGAAGCCTGCTGGCTGGCCGGCACCATCTTCACACTTGCTCCAGTCAGTGGGCACCATCTTGTTTGTTTATTTGTTTTAAACACTAGACTTTTTTTCCTTTTTCCCAGCAGGCACCATCTGGCCGCAGTCCCTCTGCCACACTCTACAGTGACAGTATGTCCCATCTGGCGCCCTGGCTTTGCAGCTTCGGCTCCGAGGCTGCCCCTTGATCCCCTGGCTCTGGTGGCCCGGGGCTTGTGCTCCTGGGTCCCACAGATGGTACCACTGGGACAGACAGTCTTTGGTAGGCTACCACCCCCAGGGCACCGCACAGACAGCAGACTGAAAGACACCCTCTATCCTTTCCAAGAGGCCTGCTGCTTGTCCTGGAGCTTGGCCTGCAGGCATAGGTCTCAGGTTTGGCACACCGAGGCCTACTGCTCTGAGGGAATGGAGGCTGGTAGATGCTACCTCAGCCAGTATCTCCCCCAAAAGAGCGTATACACTCCACTGGAGCCTGCATTTTTACAACTGCCACCGAGGGGACACTTCTGGATCGCCTGGCTCTGGTGGCCGGCAGGACTTCTGAGAGCATTCCCACAAGACTATCTATATTTGCATCCTTTAAAAGCTGCTGCCTGAGGGTCTGGCTTCTAATCAACCTGCAGTCAGATGCTAACTGAGCTCCTCCCCTTTGGGACACTGTCAGATCCTGGCGCACCCTCAACAACTGGGAGCCACTAACAATAAAAATGGCTGCTTGGACAATCACAAAGTTTTGAGACAACCAGAGTTAAGGTTCATCTCCTACATGAGGTCATTCCCTCAAGACAGAGGTGGCTGTTTTATCTAATGCATAGAAACCAACACAGACAGTCAAGCAAAATGGAGAAACAGAGGAATATGTTTCAAACAAAAGAACAATATAAGACCTCAGGAAAAAAAACCTTAATGAAATTTACCTGATACAAGGTCAAAGTAATGGGTCATAAAGATGCGCACTGAGCCCAGGAGAAGAATGGATGAGCACAGTGAGAACTTCAACAGAGAGACAGAAAATATAAGAAAGTACCAAAGAGAGGAGCGCTCGGGTGGCTCAATCGGTTAAGTGGCTGACTCTTGATTTAGGCTCAGGTTATGGGTTTGAGCCCCGAGTTGGGCTCCATGTTGGGTGTGGAGCCTGCTTAGGATTCTCTCTCTCCCCTGCCCCACCCCGACATACACACGCTCTCTCTCTTTCTCTTTAAGAAAAAAAAAAGAAAGAAAAGAAAAGAAGGTACCAAACAGAAATCACAGAGCTGAAGAATACAATAACTGAAAATAAAATTTACTGACTTTGGAGTTTGGTGATGTTTCACACCTGTGGTTAAATGCATCTAATTCTATGCATTTCCCTGTTATAACATCATGATAGACTGGAAAATGCACCACCAGGACTGAATACCTACCTTAATCAGTGGAAAACTGAACAAACTAGCCTACTCTAGGCAGCTGCTAACCATCCCTCTGCTTAAGCTGATGGTAACCAGTGTCAATACTAATAATATTCCCTTATAAAAAGCAAATAGGAATACATTGTACAGATTCCTTACACCTTACAAATCCATTATTGGGCACCGCTGGGGATGTTTTTGGGGAAAAAAAGTCAGCTAAGCTCTGCTCAGAGAACAAGATTGCCAAATGTTTTGGTTTCCATTCAAGAATTTCTAGAGCTCTCTGTCCTCTCTCTTTCCAAAGAAATGACATAATATTTAGACAGGAAAATGTCTGTGTACAGCATGGGGGTGGGGACTCATGTGCATATATTTACATGCATAAGATACTTGCACACAAATATTTTAGTGTTTCTATTTCTACAGTGTATCCTCCTTTTATGAAAAATAATATAACTGGGGCTTCTGCTCATTATCCAGCCCTCAGCCTTGGCCCTCATCCAGCTATAATTTTCAATCTACAAGTCGTTCCAAATTCAATGAAATGGAGTCAATGTCTGCAAAGAAGCAGTGTCCTCAAGATGCCTATTGTCTTCATACTCTGCATCTCTCAAATCCCTTCAGGGGAAAGCTTAGAACATCTGCCATTGCTTGGATTTACAACAAGAGTTCACTGGCTATTCACAACCGATGTGATGATCTAGCTATCTAAAAATGACCACTCCAGGATATCAACCATACACTGAATTTGATTTTTTGTTGACAAGTTTAACCAAATGTAAATATTTTACATTAAAAAAATACATTCTTATAAATTTCTTACCATGTGCCTTTGGGTTAGGGATCCTGTGGTGCCCAAGGCAGACATGAAATCCATGCAATTGACTGAGATTTCAATAATGCGTTCTCACCCATTTAAGATCCTGGTATTAAACTTGACCTCTTACCTACATCCTCTTTCTTGAACATTTACTATACCTCTGAAGGTAGGAAATGGGCACACACGATGAATTTGTCAGTGCCTGTTAGAATCACTAGTCTGGTGAAGTAGGACAAAGACAATAGTTGGGTGCGGTGGGAAGGGAACCAGAAGAAGCAGGAAAAAAGGTCTGAGGAATGAAAGCATGATATTTGGTGGAAACTATAACGAGTTCCAGCTCTTAGCTCAAAGGGTAAATACGGGCCAACTCAGGCAAAGCCTTTATGCCATGCTAAGAAGCTTGAAGTTTATTCTATGAATGAGTCATAATTAAAAAACATTAAGCAGATCTGTATCTTATATAACTCATTTTCTTCTTTTCCTTCCTAGTATTTGGTTAAAACATATGAAGCTGCTATTTTATGGGTAGAAATGATCAAATATTGATGACCTCATAAGGGTCAAACTAATAATTAACAAAATTTGAAATTGTATTTGTAATTGTGTGCTCATTTGTTAAATGTCTATCTCTATGGCCAGACTGTAGGCTCTGGAGCCAGACAACTTGGGTTTACCTCTCAGCTCTATTAGTTATGTGACTCAGGACAAGTTACTCAACCTCTCAGACTTTAAGTTTCCTTGTCTCTAAAATGAAACAACACTCCAGAGAGTTATTATAAACATTAAGTGAGTTAATATATAGCAATGCTTGGGAAGGGCCTGGAATATCATAAGTGCTCTTTAAATATTAATTAATTATTATCAGTTATTATTGCTGTCATCCTCATCATCATCCGTATCACTGTCCAAATGCCAGTGTTAAGGAAGCAGAATGAAGAAAGGAATGCCAGAGCTAGAAATGGAAGCAACACCTTCTTTTCATTAGACTCCACAGTTTTGCAATATAGTTCCCTTGGCTAAAGTTCAATTACTAATCCTAGAGGAATATCTTCTCAACTCTTTAAACAAGGACATGCACGTACCTGGGTGCTTGGGTGGCTCAGTCAGTTGGGCCTCTGCCTTTGGTTCAGGTCATGATCTCGGGGTCCTGGGATGGAGCCCCGAGCCCTGAGTTGGGCTCCCTGCCCAGTGCGGAGTCTGCTTCTCCCTCTGCCCCTCCCCCGACTTGTACTCCTCTTTTTCTCACTCTCTCAAATAAATAAATAAAATCTTTTTTAAAAATTCCATACCTGAATTTCTGAATCATACAAAATCTTTACATAAATGAAATTGAGTTATGTAGGTTTTTAAAAAAACAAGAAATCATAGGCCTTTTATAAAGCATTGATTTACAACAACAACAAAAAAGGATCGATATGCAAATATTCCTGGCCTTTCTCCATTTGTGGTTCCCCAGAGGATGATGCAGACTCGAGAGGAAAGAGTAAGAAGGATAAGGAGTTTGAGTTAGGACTTGGAAAGCCCATGTGTGCTTAAGTATGAGTGAGTGAGTGAGTGAGTGTGTGTGTGTGTGGGGGGGGGGTTGTAGGGAGGAATTTGAAGAGATAAGTACAGAAGAGTTATGGTTTCTAAGGGAAAGGATGATGAGAAAAGTGAGATTTTAAGAATTGCTGTGGTCTATATATCCCTGTTTTGGAGTTGGAGAAAATCAAGAAAAGGACTTGTACTATTTTGAAATTTATTTTGATTGCTGGACTGGATTTCTTTTATTGCAATACCTCCCTGAGACTGGACTATCTGGGGGATGGATCTGTAAGTATTACAACTATGTTTCAAATTCTCTTTCCTTAGCAGATTTTTTAACATTAGTTGAACTTCTGTTGAATATGGTTTCTATGGTCAGCACTATTATACAAATGAATGAGACGTACATGAAGAAAGCATCTACCTTGGATTATCTATTTATTATATGGTCTTCACTTCTTTTTTTTTTTTTTAAAGATTTTATTTATTTATCTGAGAGAGAGAATGGGAGACAGAGACCATGAGAGGGGGAGGATCAGAGGGAGAAGCAGACTCCCCGCTGAGCAGGGAGCCCGACATGGGACTCGATCCCAGGACTCCAGGATCATGACCTGAGCCGAAGGCAGTCGCTTAACCAACTGAGCCACCCAGGCGCCCCTGGTCTTCACTTCTGTAAAACCTATTAGCACACACTCTCCAAGACCACCAGCTAAAAGCATGTGATTACTTTGAAATGAACTCAAGTTTTGAGCCAAGGGAAATCAAAAACCAGTTCAAGCATATTAAGAAATGTCTCATAAAATTGACCTCTTTTGACAAAGTATTACTTGTTAGTAACTTCTAGTGAATGTCTTCAAGCTTGCATTCAAGTTAAAATGTTCAGGATGTGGAACGGATCCACAATGATTAAAATCTTTCTGTGCATCAAGGTCTTGTCCGCAAAGCAGCTGCTTACCGTGACAGTGGTGCTCAGGCCACTTCAAGCAGAGCCACTGAACAGTGCTTAGCAAAGTCATTGTTTGAGAATCCAGGCACCCCAGATTGCCAATCACCCAGAACAAGGAGGGAAAAAGAGAAGAGCACAGTGATAACCACAGTCATCATCTTTCTTTGAAGTCTCACAGCTCCAGTGGAGACAATCTAGAATAAAGGAAGGACCGTACAGAGTTGGGAGACCTGGATTCTGCTTCAGCTCTGCCACTTACTTCCCATGGGATCATGGGATGGAGTTTCCTCATCTCCCAAGTGAGCAAAGCCCTCACAGCTAGATCTAGCATTCTTGTCTATGAAATTAACAAATATAATTTAGCTCAGGATATTTTTTCCCTAATCAAAGCAAACAAACTCTACTTTCTTCAACACCCAGTGGCGCATTATCCCACTGCCTTCTCTCAGTCAGTGTTCTTGATTTTCATTGGAGACTCATCAGGTCAAAATTTATTCCAGGGGTGCGTGGGTGGCTCAGTCGGTTAAGCATCCAACTCTTGATTTCGGCTCAGGTCATGATCTCAGTGTCATGGGATGGAGCCCCGCATCGGGTTCTGCGTGGAGTGTGGAGCGTGGTTGGGATTCTCTTCCCCCTCTCTTTGCCTCCCACCCCGCACTCACGCATATTCTCTCTCTCTCTCAAAAACAAAACAAAACAAAACAAACTGTATTCCAACTTTAGTAGGTGCAAGCCTTCTTGATGGTATTCACCTGTGTGTATAGATCTTCAGTATCCTCCCATGGCAAAGTTTTATAAAATATATGGTGTCATTTATCTTCAAGTATCTCATATGTGAGGTAACTACTTTAATATTCATTCATTAAATTTCTCATAATAATATTTATATTATCTAACAATAATGATTAATAATAAAAGTACCACTAATTAAGAATTGGTGTGCCAGATACTATCCTAAGCGGTCTATGTATATTCTCTCAACCTAAATATATATACATATATAAAATATATATATGTATACACATCTATCTATACACATATCTATGTATTTCTATATACAAAGATACAGATGTGTGTACATATATAAATCTGTATCTATGTATATCTATCTATATACACCATTATTAAGCACATTTCACAGAAGAAACTGAGACTCAGAAGAAATTAACTGTCCAAAGCCACATTGTTTATAATTGGCAGAGGTTGAATTTGAGCCAGATCTTCCTGTGTTTTTAAACACTCGGAGCTCACAATATCGCTCAGCATCAGGGAAATCCAAATCAAAACCTCAATGAGATACCACCTCACACCAGTCAGAATGGCTAAAATTAACAAGTCAGGAAATGACAGATGTTGGCGGGGATGCGGAGAAAGGGGAACCCTCCTACACTGTTGGTGGGAATGCAAGCTGGTGCAGCCACTCTGGAAAACAGTATGGAGGTTCCATACTGTTGAAAATAGAGCTACCATTTGATCCAGCAATTGCACTACTGGGTATTTACCCCAAAGATACAAAAGTAGGAATCCGAAAGGGTACGTGCACCCCGATGTTTATAGCAGCAATGTCCCCAATAGCCAAACTGGGGAAAGAGCCAAGATGTCCATCGACAGATGAACGGATAAAGAAGATGTGGTATATATATACAATGGAATATTATGCGGCCATCAAAAGGAATGAGATCTTGCCATTTGCAATGACGTGGATGGAACTGGAGGGTATTATGCTGAGCGAAATAAGTCAAACAGAGAAAGACATGTATCATATGATCTCACTGATATGAGGAATTCTTAATCGCAGGAAACAAACTGAGGGTTGCTGGAGTGGGGGGTGGGGTGGGAGGGATGGGGTGACGGGGTGATAGACACTGGGGAGGGTATGTGCTCTGGTAAGCGCTGTGAATTGTGCAAGACTGTTGACTCTCAGATCTGTACCTCTGAAACAAATAATGCAATATATGTTAAGGAAAAAAAAAAAGAGAAGGTACCAGGAGGGGAAGAATGAAGGGGGGGAAATCGGAGGGGTAGACGAACCATGAGAGACGATGGACTCTGAAAAACAAACAGGGTTCTGGAGGGGAGGTAGGTAGGAGGATGGGTTAGCCTGGTGGTGGGTATTGAGGAGGGCACGTTCTGCATGGAGCACTGGGTGTTATGCACAAACAATGAATCATGGAACACTACATCTAAAACTAATGATGTCATGTATGGGGATTAACATAAGAATAAAAAAAAAAACCACTCGAAGCACAGTTCAGTGTCTATGGTATCTGAAAAGCAACATATATAAGAAGCTATTTTCAAAAATACACAATAAGCAGTGCGATATCTTGGAAACAACATGGAACTTAGAGAAAAGTGTCCTGGGTCCCTTTTGGGGGTCCTGCTGACGGCTACACAGGCTATCTTAAGCAAAATATAAATCTTTCCCAAGACCTCAATTTCCTCCTGTAGAGTGAGGGATTTCATGTAGATAATCTCTAAAGTTTCCCCTGGCTCTACAGAGGAATGATTTGGTTCTGAAAGGCACTGTTTCTACACTCAGGAAAAATACTCAGAATTCCAACTCTTCGGAGCAAAAGGTAACATCCTCTCCCGGAGTAAGAAAACACCTATCATCATGGGGCACATGGGTGGCTCAGATGGTTGAGCGTCTGCCTTCGGCTCGGGTCGTGATCCCAGGGTCCTGGGATCGAGCCCCATATCAGGCTCCTGGCTCAGCGGGGAGCCTGCTTCTCCCTCTCCCTCTCCCCCTGCTCATGCTATCTCTATCTCTGTGTCTCAAATGAATAAATAAAATCTTAAAAAAAAAAAAAAGGAGAGGAAACAGCTATCATCAAGATACCTTCAGATCTTAGTTAGAGGGACAATCTTAGTAGAACCTTCCCTACAGTTCCTTCCTTATAGCACCAGCCTTTTTACTTAATAGCACACACCACAGTTTGCAATTACAGACTGACTTGTGTGCGTCGACTCTAGGTTCCCAGCAGCTGAGGACCATGTCTGTCCACTCACTGTCAAATCCCTGCCTGGTGCCTAGCACAGGACTTGGCCCGAAAAACACGCTCAATAACATCTGTCCATTGAATAGATTTTTTTTTTAAAGATTTTATTTATTTATTTGAGACAGAGAGAATGAGAGAGAGAGAGAGCACATGAGAGGGGGGAGGGTCGGAGGGAGAAGCAGGCTCCCTGCTGAGCAGGGAGCCCGATGCGGGACTCGATCCCAGGACCCTGGGATCACGACCTGAGCCGAAGGCAGACGCTTAACCAACTGAGCCACCCAGGCGCCCCAATTGAATAGATTTTAAAAGGGGCTCATGACTTCCAGGTTTTCAGTACTGGATGATGTAGAGCTAATATTTCTTTTTGCCTTTCCTAAAGAGTCTGGTAATGAGTCTTCCATGCCATAGGAAAGATGTAACTAATTTCTCTTCTCTTAGTTCCTAGTGTGTAGGAGAAGCCAGTGATGGGTGCGGTCTACAAATATACAGATCACAGCATATACCTTGGGATTCCAGTACTCCTTTTCCTAACCCCATAGCCACAAATACTAAAGGTGACAATATGAACATTTGTATCAATACAACTAGATCTCATTTAAATCTTGCATGAAAGGAAGTAGTAAGCTGAGGCTTACTAATTTAGGAGAAGGGATGGATAAATTAATCCTTTTGTGCTCAGTGTGCTTGGCAAGAACCAGCCGCAAAAGTACTCCTGTCCCCTCTGTGAGGCTCTAGTGAGAAGCCCACCCAACCTCACACGTATTACAGGTTGCTGGGCCTTTCAGCCTGGAACGTACAACCAGGAGCAGCCACAGCTACTGGGGGAACCAGGGGTAGTGGGTTTGTGAACTGCCCCCTGTCTCATCCTGCCACTTATCCCTTGGGATGCAAGATTATAGGGCCGTGGAGCAGTGGGGGCTGCAGGCCAGCATGGCTGAGGCTCTTGGGCAGCCATTCGGCAGTGGCTTGTTGGCAGGGAACGGTTCAGTCTACGACCACACGGAAAGCAGACATGCTGACTACAGCGCGGAGCAAAGAAAATGAGAGCTTCTGCCTGTGTCTGGTGGGCTAGGATGGGAGGAGGGGAAAGGAGGGGGTGTTGGGGAGAGTGCCAAGCTGGGCTGTGGATGAAAGTGTGGGAAGATTCCAGGGGAGGCATTTTGCCAACTCAGAGGCAGTTGGGCTGATTTCTTTCCCCTTTCTTCTGCTTAAATGAGAATTCCTGCTGGGTGGGGTAGGAGCAGAGCCAAGAAAGGAGTGATTTGCTGGGTGAGTGTGGACGCTTGGACCTAGGAAGTATGTGTCTGCCCACTGGGACCAGGGCCAGGGGAGGAAGGAGAAATTAAAGGAGGGGAACTGAGGGGCAATGGGAATAAAGGAGAATAAAAGAAGAACACAAAAGGAAATGTCCTAGGAGGAGAAGGAGAAAAAAGGAAAGAGAGACAGCAGGTCACGTAGACAGGGGAGAGACACCTTTCTGTGCTGTCGAGCAGGCCTACCTACCTTCCGAATGTCAGAATAAAATAATGTTCACATGAAACAAGCAGCGAAAGACCACATGGTATCATATACAGTAAACCTACTGCTCCTAAATTTTCCTGGTGGCTGTTAATTTCCATGGGAATACATTCTTCCCAAATAGCAAATGTTGTCTTTTAGGTAAAAAAGAACAAAGTGTTATCACAGAAAGCCACATGCTACTTCTAGAACTTAGGAGAATATTACTTAGAAGTATTTCCTAAAATATAATGTAGAACACCAGAGTCCTAAATTGCTCTTCTTGGCCTTGCTAATAAAATATTAGAAATATAGAGATCCTCTTGTAAGGAAATCTAGAGCAGGTAAAATGACAAATGTCGATGCAGTGAATTCCACTGTGAAGTGATGTCACTTTTAGAGCTTTCTGATGTCCCTTTGTGGAGACCTGTAAAGAGCTGAAAGATCATCAAGCCAATGTTTACATTTTTTGTGACAACCCCACAAATTCTGGCCTGAGGACCAGAGTCCCACTAGCTTCGATCACCTACAGAGACTAAGGCATATTTTGGCTTAAGTGCCTATAAGACAGATCTGGTTATTGACTGATTACAAACAGAAGACCCCCAAATCTTCCTTTCCCAAATCTAGGGACATCAAGGCTTCACAAAGCCCTGCAAACTTCCTTTCTCCCTCTTGGACTTTGGCCACCACCACATGAACAAGCCCAGGCTAGCCTGATACAATCTGAGAGGCCCCATAAAGGCCAACCTCGTGGTCCTAGACAAAGTCGCTGCAGACCAGACTCCAACCAGCAGATCCCCAAACAGGTAAGAAGACCCAGCAAAGGGCAGTGATGCAACCTACCCAAATCATAGCTAATGACAATGTTTGAGTTGGCACAGTTGAGACGAAACAAGCTGCCCAACTGACCCAAAGATTCATGAGCGATATACATACATACGTACATATGTACATACATAAATCAACCAACCAACCAACCAACAAATAAATAAACGTCTTAAGCCACTGAGTTCGGGGACCTTTTTTTTACACAACAGATAACCTGATACAATTACACCCAAACCGGAGACTCACCTGTGCATTCATACTGCAGCCCTTTCCCATAATAGCCCTTTTCACAGACGCACTCAAACTGGCCCGTGTGTGTCCCACATTTGCAGCTTGCCATGCGGTCACAGCACTCTTGGCCAGCCTCACACAGATATGAGCAATGGGACATATCCTCTTGAATAAAACTCCCAGAAGGCAGATCTGTCAATGACACAGGAAAGACGGTAATAAAAAACAAATTAGCAGTTCACTGTTACATTCTCCAGTTGGTAAAATTTAGGTGCAAATGGGACAAAATAGCTTTTCATATCCGTCCAATTCCCAACTGCACACCCCTCCCACCCAAATATGCATGTGTGTTCTGTGCACTACCACAGGCTGGGAATTTGTTTCAGCCAGTGAAGTTATTTCAGTCTGGGACCTCATCATAAGCTCTCGAGGCCATGCAGGGTCAGGCAGAAATTAAGCACTTCAGCGAGGAATCGCCAGATGCAGCAGGAAATAACGTAGTCGGTTCCCCAGGTCACTCCCCTGGCTTCCACACCAGCAGAGTTCCACTGCCGCAATATGAGGTCGGGCAGCAGTAACTAGATTTCCAAAACCCTTTTTCAAAAAGGTAAATAAAATTACAGTCTTGACTGCTGCATAAGGGTTTGGATTATGAGCTACTGGCTTAAGAATAGATACCATCACTTCTACAGTTACTGGATAAAAACTTAACAGTACCACACAAGTTTAATAATAGGACCAGAAGATTGCTTATTTCTCTGTGTTAAGTAACTTCTCATGTTTTATGTGAATGGAGATCATACTGATTACTTGAGCCATGTTCTGAAGTGAGGCATGCTGGGAATTCAATAACACAAGCAGGGTCGTTCAGAAAGTGACTTAACAGGGCAGGGTACGGTTGAAGGCGACCGATCCAGAATGGATGGCCTAGAATCAGGCAAATGATAAGTTCCATTTACTTTGCTGAAGAAGTTCAAAAGTTTTAGCCCAAATCCCTGGGCGGGTGCTGGGCCCAGATAGAGTGATGGGCCCCTCGTAGGAACTCAAATGTGTGAGTTCCAGTAAGACACATGCACTGCAATTGAATACCTGGAAAGAAGATTGCTGATGGCCTCATTTATGGAACATCTGTGTCTATGCATTAACACTCTGAACAATACACAGGGGGCAAAGTAAAGAGAAGATTCCAGCCACAAGGGAAAGAGACCATTTCAATCAGGTACCCTATTAAAGCTCCATCTAAGGGACTGTGGTGTGGGTAAAAGGTCTACAACATGCACACTTAGCTCTGAGGCACGGGGCCATGGGATTATTTGGCTGTAGAGCAATTTAGAAGCAAGAAAGATCTAGCTACCAAGACTGGTACACTGGCATTCAGGTCTGAGAGAGAGGTAAGTATACATGTTACATATGGGGAAAGTTATTATTCTGTAACCAAGGTCTATGGAGTATGGCCAGAAACATGGATGATCTTGAGACCAAAAGTGGATCCATCCAAATTGAAAGTAGCTTCAGAGGACTTAAAGGCAGGGAAAATGAGGCTCATTTCCTTTGACTTGATCATGCTTTTGCAATAGGAACAGGATCTTTCCTTACCAAATCTGGAAACTCGATCACAGAATTATGCATTCTAGATATTTGCTTATTGTAATAAAAGTGATGCCTTCCAAAACTCTGTTGCAATACTGTAACCAAAAGAACGCTCTGTCCCAACTCAGCTTCTGGGTCAACTTGGCATTAGGGTTCTAGAAGGCCCCAATCCTACAAGCAGAGGGATGGTAGGACTGGAAATTAGTCCTGTACAACACAGCAGGTAACACCCATGATTTCAGAATCCCAGCTAGTAACAGCCACCCTGCCTTTCCACTCAACATACCACTTTTCCCTGAGAAAAGGAGAAATAAAGGAAGCCCCACAGTTACTGAATTTCTGCCATGTGATAATATTACACTTGGTAATATTGAAATATTTTATTTAATCCTCTTGACAAAACCAAATGGTATGCATTATAATATCTCCATTTTAAAAGTAGAGGCAGTGAGGCTTGTAGATGTTAGATAAATTGCTTACGGTAAGAACAGTAGTGGACGGTTAATGAGGGCTGCGGATAATAAGCCTTCAGTAACTTTTCTAATCACTTTATATGTATTAACCCATTTAAGCCTTGTGACAATCCTATAGAGTAGGTACTATTCTCATTTCCTATTCTATGAACAAGAAACTTAAGGAGTGCAAAAGCTAAATAATTTGCCAAAAGCCACTCAGCAAGTAGGTGACTAAGATTTTTTGCTGTATCCATAGCTAGTCTGAGATCCTGCTCTTAAACGCTTCTCTTGGAACTATGATAGGGCTGATCTGCCTCTTATGAATATCACTAATTGCTTGAAACCTCACGTGGCCATGATTTGCCCATCAACCTGAATCTTGATGGGTACCTGCAAGGATCAAGCCTAACTTGCCGCATGGTTTAGGTCCGAGGCTGGATCTCCTGTCATTTCCTCCCAATCTATACTTTCCCTGGTAGATTACCAAGACACATGCCCATATTATGCCTGGAAGTTCGTCTAACTGAAATCATACAACTAAACATCCTTATAAATGGTGTACAATGAACTCTAATGAATGGGTTTACTGACTTCATTTCTTGTTGGGGTAATGCTCTTCAACTTATGTGTAAGCACACGTGTCTTCAGACTGTCAGGTCAAGAAGTATGCATTAAGTATTTATTGTTCCTATATCTTCATGTGTATTTCTGGAAACATTCTGGTGAGATTCACTATGCATGTCTCTGCATGTTTACTTCATTCTTCCAGATAACTATAAATAGATCTAAGTCAAGGCTTCCTGCTCTGTGTGTGGTCTTAAAACACACCTAAATTCATTCCATTGATTCTAACGGTTCCAGGTGGGAGCATATGGATAATCTAGTGAAAATCCATAGCAGCTGTTAAAAAACAAATAAAGCAAAACAAATACTCTTGTTGCAAGTCAGACTGTCACCTCTATTTATGAAGTTCAACGCATCTCCTAATACACCAAGAACACATGGGCATCATGCTCAGCGAAGATTTCACAGGGTTTGATGTTACCCTCCAATAAGTTTCAAGCAATAGGAGAGCAGGAACCCCCATTTAAATGCATCATGTCATGCCACTGGGTTTCCCTTACCTTCATGCAATGCCCGGCGAGCTAAAGCCTCGAATTCTTCAAAACTGTGGAGCAGGTAGCAGTGCTCCTCCTTTGGGGTGGAAGCCATGTCATTCAGTTCTCGAATGTTCCCTTGCCATATGCCAAACGTGAAGATCTCCACTCCAAAATCTCGCAGAGATGCTGCAACTGGCCTGGGATCTCCCCCATTGGAATATCCGTCAGTAATGAGGAATATAACTTTTGTTGAGTTTTCTCTAGAGTGATGAAGAATTTGCTGTAATGCAATAAAGGAAATTAGTATGGGTTTGTATTGTGTTGGCCTACTATGTGCTTCCCCTCTTATATAAAACAGCATTTGTGAAGATCATTAGCATGTCACGAGAGTGAGAACAAACACTGATCAATGAGAGTAAAACAGAAACAAGCATAGACTAGTGCCTACAAGGGTCTTCTCACAGACCCACAAAAAGCACTTAAAATTTATCGTTATCATCAGTGTCAGCATCCTCATCGCCTTCGTGTACCTTGTTAATGAAGAGCAGCAAATGTTTATGGAATGAATTTTTATTCATATTATCACTTATTTAAGTTATTTTTATGAATTTTCAGGCTCTTGACAAATGAGCCAAATGTGAGTCCTACGTATCTATTTCCAAGTATATCCAGCTAGCTGCCCATGTACCTACTTAGCTGAACCACCTCATGATCATAGATCAAAAGTCTAATCCAAAGAAAATTTAACAGAAAATGTATTTTTCAGAGTTACCAGTGGCCAACCTACTTCCCATGTTTGTTTTTCCACTGCTCCTCCAAAAGTGTAGAATTCATTCGATCCTTCATCTTTTCTGGACCACCCGGCATTAGCACAAGGTCCTATCTTTATGAGAAAATACTGATTTATTCAATCTGACACTCGGGCTTTATTATTTTAGGACAAGTGAGTTGTACTTTATAATGTTATATGCTCTCCCTCCTCTATAGATAGAAGGGAAAAAATGAAACCTTTTTATTAAAGGCATCGACTTATTGCCACTGACGCTTTATAACATCAACCTGCAAAAGCACAAGGAGTCCAGTGGTGAATCTGGTATTGTAATTGAATTTGATGTTATTGCTTTTCCTCAGAAATGGGTAGGAAAGGTAAAGTGCCAGGGTATATTTTCTGGCAAGTTCTTAGAAAGAATTCAATGTCTATTGGCAGTAATTCAAGTACATTCAGAAGGTAGTTAGGAAGAGCGACAAGCATATCCTATGTTTTGTTAAAATTAAAAGATGATTTGATTTTAAAAAAGATAACTGCCTCAATGCATTTAAGGGGCAGACTCAGCTATTAACTCCAGATTCTCTCAGATTATACGATCCATGTCTTCATTAGCATAGAATTCATAGCTACTGATTCTAATTTAATAACTCTTACCAAACTTTATTACTGTTTGTGAGCTAAAGATAAAGCCACTGAACCTGAATTTAAAGACAGTTAAAGGAAACTAAAAATGACTTTGGAAGATACCTGGAAAGCCATCAATTTGAGAAGTGGTCTTCAAACACTTTACTTCCCTCTCTCAAAAACCTACTACTGCTGACATTGGGGAGAGTATGTGCTATGGTGAGCGCTGTGAAGTGTGCAAGACTGTTGAATCACAGACCTGTACCTCTGAAACAAATAATACATTATATGTTAAAAAGAAGAAGAAGAAGAAGATAGCAGGAGGGGAAGAATGAAGGGGGGGATATCGGAGGGGGAGACGAACCATGAGCAACTATGGACTCTGAGAAACAAACTGAGGGTTCTAGAGGGGGCGGGGGGAGGATGGGTTAGCCTGGTGATGGGTATTAAAGAGGGCACGTTCTGCATGGAGCACTGGGTGTTATACGCAAACAATGAATCATGGAACACTACATCAAAAACTAATGATGTAAGGTATGGTGATTAATATAACATAATTAAAAAAATAGAAAAAGAAAAAAAAAACCTACTACTGCTAAGGGCTAAAGAGAATCAGAAACTAGCCTTAAGGAGTGCCTTCTGGCCAATAAAGATCATTCGGAGTATCAATAACAATAATAATTGTTATTATGTTATAATGCATCATACATATTTACATTTTATCATATACATTTACATTTAAATGTGTGTAAACATTTATATTTTCAGTTAGTACACACCCCACGTGAAAAGCCCCATCAATATAAACAATAATTAGAATGGACTGAGATACACACACATACACACACACACACTTTTTTTCATTCAGGACCACCTCTGTGGGGGGGAATCCAATGACCTGTGATGGGAGGCATGAAGTGAGATATTATTTTATTTGTCTTTAAAGTTATACATCAGGCTCTGAAGGGTAACTCCTAGTTCTAGTACTCCAAGATGTGGCAACTTCTGTTTACACTGGCCTTGCTCATTAACACGTGATAAACTCTCTCCTTTTGGGTTGTTCCACTCTGAAATCATAACCTAACCTCCACAGACACTCCCCTAAGCTTTTGCTCATTTTGATTACTCTCTCTTCTACAAGACCGTGGAAGCAAACTGTAAGCAAGACACTAAGAAAGTGAGAATTTGGATAGAAGTAGAAGAGAGAAAAAAAGCAAATGGTCTTTTTTGGCGTGGTATTCTGGACATTGTCTGGCACAGAGCATGCATTCGTAAATATCTATTCAATGAATGAATTAATGAGGGAGTGAGTGGATAAACTCTAGGGATACTCTGAAGACAGTTAGTTGAGTGAGTTGGTCTTGAGGGAGCCATAGGAATGTACAGAATATTTGTGTGCGCACACATACTTTATTTTGTATAGTTTGGTACAAAAAAGATGAGGTTTTCTTCTTGTGCTTTTACTGTCCTTCTGCACAAATACTATTTTAAAATATTAATTTTAGCTCACGTCAGTGATATTTCTTAACATTCAGGTTAGGATTTAGGGATTTTGCGGAGGTTTCTTGCCGTACTACTCATTCCATGCAAAGCATATTAAGCTATGATTCTATTTTTCTTCTCTTCTTGCAGGGAACTGGTAAGTGTTTACAGGAACCATTATATCTGTTGGCAAGACAATATATTAAGCTTAAAATAGTCAGAAGAATAGCAGAACTACTAGTCCAAGCAAAGAATTACACAAGATTTGGGTTTGGAATGCACTTTAAATGCAGAGGAGGAGTGGATGATTTACTGAAAATATTTTGCCCCCTTCCCCCAATCTTCATGCTCCATCATACTTGAATAAAAACATAAATCAATAAAAACATTCTCGTCCCACAGATCTAAGAAGTAAATAGATCTGTGGTAATGTTTGTGGAATGTGGTAGAGGCCTGGCACTTGACTCTCCTTTTAGGGTTCCTGAAATAGTTTACATCATCTCCTATCCTTTGTAAGGCATTGAAGAAATAGACTTTTCTGGTCCAGAATATTGAATGAGGCAAACCCTCTGCTGCCTAAGAAAAACACAACATGGACATCGTACGGCAAAAGGTTATCACCATCTGTATTGTATCAAGCCTCTGATTAGCTTGTATAAATATCTGGCAGGGAAGTAAGCTCCCCTTGTCCAGCAAAAGTCATTAGAATGATAAAAATGCAGGGTTGTGTAACATTGTTCTAACACCCGAGATCCATCACCATTACACAAGACTGCAACCCCACCCCAGCCCCCCAAGTCAGGCCACAAGGGAACTGTTTTGAAAAATGGTCTTGAAAGAAGAAGAGAAGTCACAACAAATCTAACGTGGGGACCATATTTGCCCTGGGGCTCCATTAATTAAAATACATGTAGCTAAAATACCAACTACAGCACAACCCGTGGTTATCCACTGTGGCGCCACATGCCTGAGGATGCTAACTAGAGAAGTTCCTAAGTCATCTTTGAAAGTTGTTTGTTTAAGTTGATACCTATTGTGACTATTATCAGAGCCCCTCTCCTCCAGGGGGCCGGAAATTAGTCAATATTGCCAGTGTTTCAACTTGTTGTCCACATGTATTTTTTTCCCTGTTAGGAAACGTTAAGTACAAACAAGACACCATAAGCTACTTAGAGCACTTCCCTCATCCTTCATATTCTAAGATTTCACCAAGCTGCATCTGTTATTTAGTTAATATTTTCAATTTGAATACTCAAGTATTCTTCATTGAAGCAATGTTTACGGTTCTGTACTTTCTGGGGAAAGAAGTTCTTTGTCTGTTGGTTCATCATTTTTTGGACTTCAAATATTCCATCCTTTTTTTCCTGTTTATCTCATCTTCCTTCTGAGTTTGGTGGGAAATGTCTGAAGCTTTTCTTCCCTACCCCTGTTTATGCTTTATGCACTCTTGAGTCTCTTCCTTTGCACTTCTAATTAAGAATTAATCCTGGCATTGCATTTTTATTTTTCTTGTGACAATATTTCTTTATCTTGCACATTCTCTCTTTATTCCTCTCAGCTTCTCAGCCAGGTTTGCTCTTATGTTGATCTGTTGTTTATCCCCTCATGTCTCATCCTCATTTCACTATTTTATTTACTTAAGGAATGGAACAAATGCTTTCTAGGATTTCGTTCTATTTTTCATAGTGAATTCTTGTATTTATCTCTAGCTTACATTCTATCTTTATTTTATTTGGCAGAAGCTTTTCAAAGAAGCCAGATAGAGGGGCTCTGCTGGATAGAGGGGTTCCATCAGATAGTGCAGGGCAAGATAGATAGAACCTCATCCCAGGAGGAAAAATTAACCAAAGCCAAGAGCAGGCCCATCAGAATACTCTGTAAACCCAAGAACTGCAAAAACAACTTGACAGTTTAGAAGAATACACAACTTAATACAAAGATAGGAAGAAAATAAGCACAAGTCAATGGTGTTTGCCTCACAAGGATTTAGAAAGTCACAGCCTCTATGAGAACAAGAACAGAAAGCCATGGAAAGAGAACAGGCTAAGAGGTGGTGGTGGGTACAGAGGGATTTTATAAGAAATTATGAAAGAAACCCAAAAATCAATGAAAGACTTAGAAATCCACAATTGGTGGTAGTGAGATAAAATGTCAGAAATTCAAACTGATACAGTTTAGTACAAACTTCAGCGTACAAAGCTGCTGACTAAATCTCACATATAGCCATAGAAGTACAATTCCAAATGAACGCTTCCAAACCAAATTCAAATAATATTCAAAGAATCTTTGTCCTTTATTCAATAAGGCTTATTTCTCAAAGGCAAAAATCGGTTAAAATCAGTAAATCTTTTGCTGTCATATAACACAGTAATTGTCCCAATTAAAAGAAAACAATAATCTAGGATGCTAAAAGTGTATTTAATAAAATTAATTTCTGCTATTTTAATTAATAAAAAATTAAGAATAAGACACCTCATTAATATAATAGATTGTCTATCTCAAAGCAACAATGTAAATCATGCTTAACTGTGAAAAACTCACAAATTTCCTAATTAGATGAGAAGCGAATCCGCAATTCTAAATATTTTTCACTAATATTACACTTCTTAAAGTTCCTGCTCCTTAAAAAAAATCAAAATTAGAAAGCAAGGAACAAACTGAAAAATGCATTCATCAAGCTTACCAAGGAAAGTATTGAGGTCTTTATAAAAATATTGTATATATCTTTAAGGAAAAATAGAGAAAAATAACAGAAATATAGGTGAGTGTTTTGACCAAACAAAATAAAGACCCCCCCAAAAATTCTATTTGTCAGAAAATGTGAAAATATTTAATTTCACTAAACCAAAATAATGTAAGTTAAATAACAGTAATACTATTTTTTCACTTCCCAAATAGTCAAAATTCTTTTTAATTAAAATTTTGTAAAATTTTTGAGGAAACATATTTCTATTGGGGATGTCACGTGGACTGGTAATATTTGGAGTACAGTGTGACAAAGTGACAAAAGTCTTAAAAATTTCACACAATTTGAACTAAAATTCTACATCTAAAACTATCTTAAGGAAATAACCATGGGTACACAGAAAAAGAATGATTAAAAGGATGTATATCCCAGAATAATTTGCAATATAAAGAAATGGAAACAGTATAAAATTCCAACAATAGGTACTGGTTAAAGAAATCACAGGGCAATCATGAAATATCATTACAATGATATTGTTGCATAAAGATACATTTTAAAAGTAGGTAACCCAATACAATGATATTATTACATTAGTGCACATGTGTGTGTGCATGGACTGCATATGTGGGCAAGTATGTATTAGTATGGCTGACAGTATACACCTCAAAATGTTGACTATCTCCTGGTTGTATTTAGGGAGTTTTATTGACTTCTATTTTGTAGTTTTATATCATTTCTAAATTTTCACTTTCTCCTCTCTATTCCTCCCCTGGGAAATGTCATGTGAACTCAGAACTTGGAGTCTTACCTATAGACAACGATTCCTAAATCTACATCAAATTAAACTCTTTAACTTGCAAGGTGAAATTTCATTGGTCCAGTGGACACCGCTGCCTGAATGTTCCATAGGAATCTCGAACTCAAAATGTCCTCTCCATGCACAAAGAAGGGTTCCTTTCTCCTGTTTTCAAGATACATCAAATGTGGTACCATCATCTATCCCACTGTACAAGTCTGCATCTAGGAGCGATTTGATGCCTCCTTTCTGATCTATCATCTAGACCTATACGTTTCACTTCTGAATTATCTACCTACCTTGAAATCCTATTCCTCTAGCCTTGATTCAGATACTTCTGTCTGGATTATTGAAAAGCAAGAGTTGTTTTAAGGTCTCTAGCTGAAGTTTCTCTTCTTTCAAACTCATTTTCTGACCTACCCTCAAAGCTATCTTTCTGAAATACTAATCCAATCATGTTTTAAAGCATCCATTATTTTCCTTCTATCTATAAAGTTTAAATTTCTTTACATGTCCTTTGACTAATCAGTCCTATACTTCCAGCCACATGCCCTGCCACAACCCATCTCCTGCCTACTTCCTCAAACTACCTCTCACACTATGTTCTCACCGCAAGGATCTATCTGAAGGTTTTGGAACATACCATTCTTTCCTTATGTTTGCTATACCTGAAAGTTCTTAACAAATCTTTCTCATCTCCTAATATGTCTACCTGCACTTTTATCAGCCTTTCAAAATCCAGATAAAAGTTCACCTTCTCTTTGAAACTTTCCCAAATTCTTCTGCTGTGCAGAAAATATTAAATCCAACTCAATGATCCCACAACATTCCATTACACTAACCCCATCATAATTACAGTTAACTTATCTGGCTATATCCCCAACCTAAATGCAAGATACTCTATGGCAAGGATTGATTATTTTCTCCCTATTGATGATCAAAAAGTAACTATGAAACAAGTGGATGAAAGAATCAATAAACATATATGCCTTAATTTTCACTAGTTATATGTTCAACATACAGAATAAGTTCTAAGCCAAACACTGTTGTTATAGTAAATCCTTTTCTGCGATTGTGAAATGAAAACTCTTATAAATATTATATTTAAACTTATTTCACCAAATCCATATGGAGCCTCTATTATATATGAGGCATTGTGCTAGGGTTTTTACTTATACTATTTGGTGATACAACAAAACCATTAACTAAAAACAAATAAGCCAAAGCTAAAACAATGACAGAAGTATATCTTGGAAGAATATTCTGCAGTAACTGAGTTTTCTTACTTATATTGTAATACAAAATAAATCATATTTAGGATTCTAATATGTCTCATTTATTTTAAGTATTTACTCAGCCTTTACAGACTGAAATTCTAGCATAAAAAAAAAATTCTTGGCTCAAATAACATTTAGGCTATTTGTTACAGTCTAGCCAAATCGCAGAAGAACCAGAGGGTCAAAAAAGAACTTAATCTCAGATTTATGGTCACAGGGTTTTTCCACCCACATACATGCTTTTGTTATTAAACATGGACACAAATCATTTTCAAATGGATCCATAGGGACAGTACATCAAATTGGGAAATGGTGTGCACAGGAGTTGATGAGTAGCAGACTAAATTCAGACTGTAAAAAACAACAGAATAAATAGGCAAAAGACCAAACAAACTTCCAATGATGCTGAATTCCACTATTCATTCTATAGATACACAAGGAATAAAGAAAATCTGGATAGCAAAGAGTAAAGACATCAAAATGCAAATAAAAATGAAAAAGGGCCAAATTACATACCATTTTAAGCAAATTGTTAATTTGCTACAAGATAGCAAAATCACATTCAACTTGACTATTAATTTTGTTATGAATCAATGTATAAAGTGATTTCAGTTGACATGTTAAATACCTGTGCAATATGACCAAGGGCACTTAAAGTCAAAGATGTGATGGGACTTATTCATGTGCCTCATATTAGGAGGGCAAAGGAGAAAGTAAGATGATCTCAAATGATATTTGGACATCAGTTTTTGATTTTACAAATTACTGAGGCAAAAAATACAGCAGCACTTACTTAATAACACAGTTATCATAAACCAATGGGCAAAATCATTTGAAACATTCTCACTAAACTCAGGAAGAAGACAAGAATGCCCTCACTTCTATGTGAGAAGTCTAGCTAATCTAATGAGGCAAGGAAGAGATCTAAGTATAATAAAAAATTATTCATATTTCAAAAGAAAGAATCGAATTGAAAGGAAATACTGGGAGATGTTGAGAGTGATGCATGGGAATAGTTTAACTGAAAAATTCTGTAGTAAGAGCTGACCAGTAATACTTAAAAATTCAACTGTGGTAGAGCTACATGACAAAATATACTTGAAAGGTAATTTTAGGAGAATTTTATTTTATGGGAAAATTCTCATTAAAATAAAATAATTAAATTAAATTAAAAATTATAGACTGTGGCTTTACTACATATTTACATATAATTATATATGTATTTACACATATACATAAAAAGAGTAAGAGACAAAACTATAATAATTACCATATTTTCCTATTTTATCTAAAACTATTAATGGGTATATTACTCCCATAAAAAGGAAAAGAAGCAAAAATTATTTTTAGAGAAACACTTGCAAATGGAAGTTAGTAAAGACTGAATGGTTACTCTCAAATTAAAGGTATTTGCACAGTTTCAAGATAAAAATTTAGGAAGGATGTTTTAACCACACTTGGTTGTCAATAAAAATTGGATATCTACTTTATTAGCTTAAACAAAGTGGGAAATGTATTGGAAATATATAGGAATATCTCTCCAAACCCAAGAGCAGGGAGAAGAACTGAGCCTCAAGAGGGATTGGAACCAGGGGGTGCCTGGGTGGCACAGTTGGCTAATCGTCCAACTCTTGGTTTCAGCTCAGGTCGGATCGTTATCTCCCAAAGTCATGAGATGGAGACCTGTGTTGGGCTCTGAGCTCAGCATGGCATCTGCTTGAGATTCTCTCTCCCTCTGCCTCTCCCACTCATGCTCTCTCTCCCTTCTCTACAATAATAAAGGTTTTTTTTGTTTTGTTTTTGTTTTTTTTTTAAGAGAGGGACTGGAACCAGGAACAACCAAGCTGCAGGAACTAATGGCTACTCCCTCCAACTTTCCATCCACCTGTTTCCTTCTGGGGTCATGCTGTATCTTGTCTCAGTTTCTGTCAACACATCTTTGTTCACTCTTTACATTGATGGGATTCCTCTGGTTCTCTGTGAAGTCTTAACTTTATATTCCCCACCTACTGGCGAAAAAAAAAAAATCTACTCTCGGAGCATTTTTGTGCCCTACTCCAAATTCCCAAGAGAAAGAATATAAATGATCCATCTCAACCTCTGAATTGCCACTCTCAATCCACACAGAAAGGGACAGCCTCTCTAGGTGGGCAAAGGACTGAGGATGGATGTGCTTCTCAGTGAAAATGATTGGTGATTGACACACACTATAGAAGAAATGAGCTACAAAGAAAGGAAAGAATTGAATGCTATGCTTGGACTTATCCAGGAGAAAAACAGTTTTGAAAATTTATCAGAGCAAACTGTCCTTCCAGAAAAGCATCAAATGCCAGGAAACAATGTAGGTTTTTGGGAGAATTCAATTGTAAAATTTTTCCTCAGAAAGTAGAAAAATCTTGATTCAAAGCTGTCAGGAAAGAAATGATGTCTTTTTACTAGGTATATTCATAGTATCTATGAAGGAAAAATTTATCAGGAGCTTAGACAATATAAAGGACACAGATAATCTAACCACTACACTGCAAATATTTGGGCTTCAGGAACAATCTAACTTTTCAAAAACCCAGATATACTTCAAATCAAATGTACTGACACACGGAAATTCAAAGCGGGTGGAAGTTGAGAGGAGATTTTAAGTTCATGAACCTACTGTGTATTTTATTTGTTATAGTTATCCTAAATTTATCAAAAAACACATTTAATTGTGACATTTATTAGCATTCCAAATAAATGACACTTTGTTATGTTTTTTTTTGTTTGTTTTGTTTTGTATTTTGGCTTGTATAAATGACCACATCAATTACCATTCTAGAGCAAAAGATTCTGTTTTTCATATATTTAAAAAAACCCTGAAATTAAACCCCAAATGATCTAATGTTGAATAAATTAGAAGACCTATTATATGTAAATACTTAAATCATCCATCAGTGACTCTAGTAATATTTACATATGTAATCATTCAAAAATGTTGACTTTTAAAATTATATTTAAAAACTATATTTGAGAATAATATAGTCTGGTAGATAACCAATTCTTATAATTTAATTATATGCTTGCCCTCACAGTAACAGTGTTTCCTAAATATGCACTGGATACATAAATAAATCTAACTCATTACCTAAGGTATTTAAAGAAAGGTTTTTCCAAGCATTGATGATTCTGGAGCTGATTGCTAAAGCGAGGGTTCTTTTTACCTGAAGAAACTACTAGAGTAGTCATAGGGAGATTTTGTTTTTCTTTTGTGAAATGGGATGGCATATGAAAAAGAAAAACAGGAATATTATGATGCATGGGAATATTGTGTATCCCAGATTAAGAAAAACTGAATTTAGTTGGAAGACCAAGTTTTGTGCGGAGGTTTGGCATATAAATTTATAAATCTAAGTTTAGGTTATACGATAATTTGAAAGAAGGACTAGATGTACCTAGGACTAGAAAAATGAATTCTGTTGAGTCATGTTTGTACTTTAATCAAGAGTGTGAAGTTGAGAACTGGTCACGGATTAGAGAAAGCTAAGAACACAGGAACTAGATAAATGAAGAGGACAGAGGTAGATGTGTTGCAAACAGAAGATGATCTTCCACTGTCTCAGTGCCTTGGTCTCTGCAATGGCTGGTAGACATATCTGTTAAGGCATGTGAGGTGGGAGATGCAAGCCAATGAAAGTATATTGTACAAAAGTGGCATATGAGAGTCCTGGACTGAATGGGGATCAAGGGGGTGGGGGATAAGGGTGATCACTTGGGACTAGCAGGTGTTTAGAGAGTGTCCATTCAAATGACAGTCTCCAAATGTTCACTCCTCCTGGTCCTGCATCTGCTCCATGTGGCCTTCTGCTTAGTCACCGCAGACCTAGTCCCCATTGCGGCTGCCTTTTCTGCCTCATGTCTTTGCAATGAACTTCAATGATGAGTATGTATCAGAGGACCCTGCACCTACCAGATCTTCAGACAATATAGCACAGGGTAGTCCTACCTGGTGGTTAAGGATTCAGACTTTGGCTCAGACTGCCCGCATGTGGATTCCAGTACCTTGACTTACCAGCAGTATAACTTTGGTCAAGTTACTTACATTCTCTTTGTCTTGCTTCCCTCATCTGTACTTAGGGGATAATAATACTAACCTACTGGGGGAGACTTTGCTGTTGCAAGGATTTAATGAATTAATGACTTCATATGGGGAAAAGGGCTTAGAGTGGTACCCGACGAGCAAGTAATCACTTATCACCATTGCTGGAATATGTCGGTCAAGTAGATAAACCAGACAATGGAACCAACATTTTGTTCAAAGCTGTGAATGAAAACAAATAATCCTATTTGTGGAGGCTGAGAGGATAGGTCAGGGGATTTGGGAAAATTACAACTCTCTAACCAGTGACCATAGGATCCCACCAGAGCCAGGAAGGAGTAGATAATGCCCTGGGCAGAGGAACAGCAAAGTAACTACTTGACCTTTGCTGTTATGAGGATGACATTGCAAAGGGCAGTGTGGACAGTGATGTGGAGAGGGGATGTGAGTTCACAATTCAGATGCCTGCAGATTCCCTTCTGAACTCACTGCATGGAGTTCTCCACAGAGGTGCTGTGTGGTTGGCCTCCTTGATCAGTTTTAGGGGGAAAAACGTAGGGAGTCACACCTGCCTGAGATTCTACTCATCACCTCCTATTGGTCCTTGGAGAAAGTGGTCTGAAGAGTGAATTGGCTGAAATTACTAAAATCCATCATTTGAAAAGTCAAGCATCCCCTAAACAGTCCTTTGAGAAGATGTCATGACCATCCTCGTTTTAGTTTGAAATCACAGAAGCACAATACTCTCTTTGATATACTAAAATTTAAAATGCTAAATATCCAAAGATATGTCTTTTCCAGAAACTCCAAGGTTATAATGAATATCATTTTCTATCCTGGAGCATACATAAAATCAAATAAGATGGGATCTCTGTCCTTGTCAAGCAGAGAGGAGACAGGCATCACCTCCACAACAAGTGCTACAATGGAACTACGTAAAATGTTTCCCTATAATTCCCTTATTTAATCAGATATGTCCCTACAGTATTTCTCCACATTTTGGGAACATGTCAAATAGGTGAATACCGATTACTCTGCAAATCCCTGCAAAATTCTCTGTTGCTAGGACTTCAACAATGTCTGCCTACTAAATTCTGATAGTAGGTCTTATGCCTTGAAACTGTAGGAGAAAAAGGAAGTTTTGAAAGAGCGAAGAGTGAAAAGAAATAAAGAAAAAGCCACTGGGGCTTTCCAAGTTTGTGGACCAGCAGATGCTCACCCTCTGTATGTTCTTTAGAGAATTCCCCACCTTTCCCCAGATCCCACTTCCAGGAGTCTACATAACTTCTGACTACTGGAGTTGTCTTGCTTAGTGGGCAACCAAGTGACTTAATTCCAGCTCCTTTCTGTGGTTCTCCTTCACTCATGGAAAAGTCACACCTCTTGGCTTTGCAATGTGCTGATAGGGCAGGCCATTCTGAGACTCCTTCTTGCCTCCAACAGCAGACCCTGTCCACACCTCTCTGTTTGCACATCCCAGACTTCCAACTGCCAGCATCTGTATCTCTTCGTCGGAGGGCTTGCTTTGGTGCCTGGAGACCACTCTGCCCACTCGCAGGGGAGGTGACAGAATTGGTACCCTCCTCGGAGCCCCTCTCAACAGTGACAGATGAGAGTCGGTTTCTAAGTGCCACAGATCCCTCTCAGTTGTGGTCATTCTAAGGCTTGAACTCTACACTGCCCCAGGCCCCCCCCACTCCCCAGTGGAGTTCAACACTAGTTACCTTTTCTGTTGTTGGTTCCCTTCCCTGTCTCGTGTCCTCAATGTTTACTAGGATCACTTCCCAAAGAAGCAAATTGCTCTTGAATCCTCATCTCAGGTTCTGCTTCTGGCGAACCCAAAACGGAGACACTGGCAGTGTCTCTGGCTTACTTCGTCTCCATGAAATCGGCAGAGAGAAAAATGAAAGCTTCTGCCCAAGTAAATTTCCAACCAGTATATAAAATGCTGGTCTCTTTGCGGAGTTGCTGGAAAGGAAAGCACTACGTGAGGGACAGAGAGATCTGCTTTCAGTATGAACACTGCTTTCCCCAAGAGACGCCTGCTCTATAGCCAAACTGTGGAAAGACCTGAGATGCCCTTCAACAGATGAATGGATAAAGAAGATGTGGTCCATATATACAATGGAATATTACTCAGCCATCAGAAAGGATGAATACCCAACTTTTACATCAACATGGATGGGACTGGAGGAGATTATGCCAAGTCAAATAAGTCAAGCAGAGAAAGTCAATTATCATACGGTTTCACTTATTTGTGGAACATAAGAAATAGCATGGAGGACATTAGGAGAAGGAAGGGAAAATTGAAGGGGGGGAGGGAATCAGAGGGAGAGACAAACCATGGAAGACTATGGAGTCTGAGAAACAAACTGAGGGTTTTAGAGGGGAGGGGGTAGGGGGATGGGTTAGCCCGGTGATGGGTATTAAGGAGGGCACGTACTGCATGGAGCACTGGGTGTTATACAAAAACAATGAAGCGTGGATCACTACATCAAAAACTAATGATGTATTGTATGGTGACTAACATAACATAATAAGATAAAAAAAAAAAAAAAAGATTCCTGCTCTGCTTCTCTGTCTCTATTTATCTGTTGCTCCCAAATTCTCTCCTGGTATAGACTAGAGTTGGGTGCTGGGCAAGAGGTGAGGGGGGATTGATTGGGTAGGGTCTCTTCTGCAGTCTGTGAACTCTGAGCGAATATATCATTCTCAGTTATTGGTGGCTCTCTTTAAAATGTGCAATGATCAGTGTTCTTTAGGTTAAGCTATGGATCCTGGTGCCAAATCTGGGACAACAGCGAGTCCCACATAACATCCTGTTGCAGATGCGTATTTAAAATACAGATTTTCGGGGCGCCTGGGTGGCTCAGTTGGTTAAGCAACTGCCTTCGGCTCAGGTCATGATCCTGGAGTCCCAGGATCGAGTCCCGCATCGGGCTCCCTGCTCGGCAGGGAGTCTGCTTCTCCCTCTGACCTTCCGCCCTCTCATGTGCTCTCTCATTCTCTCTCTGTCAAATAAATAAATAAATAAAATCTTAAAAAAAAAAAAAAGAAAAGAAAAAGTACTCTCTCCCTTAAAAAAAAAAAAATACAGATTTTCACTAATGACCAGATACAAAATGCCTAAACTTTGGTATCTTTATTGCTAGGAGATTCCAACAATAACTGCCTGAAATCATTACTTTTGAAGCAACATTTAAAAGCCAAGCATGCGTATTTTGAAAGAAATCATGACTAAAAAGAGAGCAATCTTGGCTAGAAAGAGTAATGAGAAAAACACACAAAAATGGCTTAATTTCTTTCAAAGTGAATTTCAGATTCATTTGGAAAGGTAAAGCCTATAAAATAGGGTTAAAATGACAAGGCTTGCAGATATGACCCAACTGGTGTAGGTCAAAATATGGGAGCCAAGTTGAGAGAAATGCCAGGATCAAAACACACCATCAAACAACACATTTGAATGTGCCTGAACATTCTCCATCAGCAACAGCAGGCAAACAGACGGTCTTTCACTGCACAGGACAAAAAAAAAAAAAAAAAAAAATCACAATAAAAAATGAAGCTTGAGAGTTAGAGAATTGAGGAAAATGGGTTCTTTGAGGCAATCGTTTCATTTACATGTGATAACACTAAAGGGTTAGAGTCCTTCTTCCTTGAGAATGTTCTTTGATGAGGATTACCCACAAGAGTGAGAGACACTGACAGGGCAGTGGGTCAGCGTCCCCTTCCGTGTGTGACAAGACAAAGGAGGGCCACATTCTCCTGACCTCTCAGCAAGGTGATGGACCCAGTTTCTTCTACCATCTGCAGCCTCAACACCCCGCTCTGCATTACATCATGGCCAGATGTCCAGGCTCCTCTCCTCAGTGAATAACCAGCTCACCAAGCAATGAAAAAAAAAAAAAAAAAAAAAAACCCACTATCTTGTGTGCAGAGTTGTATGTGAGTCTGGATTCTCAAGATCCAGTGTGGCACCGGGAGAGAGGAGAAGGCCAGCTGGAGTGAGTGCTTTTAACCCAGTATGATTCTCCAGCCCTTAGAGACTCAACACTACAGCCTTGGGTACCTGATGAAGAAAAGACTAGAATTGTATCATTTCGATTCCTTGATAATAAGTGAAAGTGTCATTTTATTTCTTTTTTTAAAAGATTTATTTATTTGAGAGAGAGAGTGGGGGAGAGGGGCAGAGAGAGAGAGAGAGAATCTCAAGCCGACTACCCACTGAGTAAGGAGCCCCACACAGGGCTCTAAGCTCATGACCCTGAGATCATGGCCTGAGCCGAAATCAAAAGTTGGACACTTAACTGACTAAGCCACCCAGGTGACCCTAAGGTGTCATTCTATTTCTTAAAGCAGAGCTGTATTAGAGAATAAAACACAATACTCTCCTGAATATTTAAGATAAAAGCTGAAACATAAAAGGATTTTCATACTTGAGCCCAATCACTTCAGGCTATGCTGCCAGATACCCTAAAGGCAGGTCTTCAATCACCTTTTACTTCCTACTGTGCAGTGCATGTTCATTGTAACCTACTTCTTTCAAAAGCAGTAGACATGGATATACTTAAAAAGGTAAATATACTACCTGTAGATAACTTCTGTTAATATTTTAAAATTTTTCTTCCCAGCCTTTTTTCTGTGTATATTTAATGAGATTTGGACCTATATTATATATGCAGTTCTACATACTGATGGTAAACACCCACAGAGAGTTTCGGCTCATTTAATGTTATTTGGCTGATTTATTATGTCATTAAATAGTTTTTTAAAATATGATTTTATTGACTATAATACATATCAGTGTAGATATAGTATTTTCTTAAATTGTCTTGAGTTGTTGGAACTTGGTGGTTACTGCCTCTAGTTTCTGTGTCGAGTGTCAGCCACCAGTTACTCCTTGGCCCCCTACACCACCATTTCTCACTCTTCTGAAGAAGAGAGTTTCCCCAGCTGCTCCTTCTCCCCTTCTCTTTAGCCTTTGGCTTCTGGGAAAGAGCGCTCTCAGTTTTACAAAGGCAAGCTCCCATGTGCCCAGAACTGTCTATTCCTGGGGAGGCAAGTCCATTTAATTTCAAGATTCAGTATTAGGAAGCTGTGCACCTAAGCCACATTCTCCACGAGCAGGGGACAAGAGCATGTCTGATTCTCCACCCACCTTTTATGGTGTATTCTAATTCAATTGATCTAGAACTCAGGAGAGGTAAAGAAAGGTATCATTTACTGAGCCCTCCCAAACCACAGCCAGATTGTTTCTAATTTTTTCCTATTTCAAGTAATGCTGGGATGAGTATACTTTTACAGAATCTTTGAGTATGTCTTAAGTTTGTATTTTATAAGAAATTCTTTGATTGGTAATTACTTAAAGTTTTTTTTACTTTGAAGACTCTGTAAACATACTGACAATTTATCATATTGCTCTGGAAACATGCTACCAAGTTTTAAATATAGAGATGTATTATGAATGTTCTGACTTGGGGGAAGGTCTTCCTTGGCTGAGGGCAGAGACCCTTACTCTAATACAAGGAAATACGGATGCACTTGAGTTTAGAGGTGGAGCTAATGAAAATTTGAAAAAGTTCGTATCTGAAAAAATTAAAGTGTATGTATTTTAACCACACACATGTATATACATTTTAAAATATCATCTTTGAAATTAAAAAAAAAAAACCTACATTTTGCATTAGCAGCTAATACAACCTATAACCAGGTGTGGCAGGATGGGCATTACACAATGAAGGCTATTAGGAGTGGTTCTGCAGGAATGAGGGAAATAGTGCGTCGAATGCATGTATCTCAAAATACATTTTATATACTCTAGCAGCAACTTACAGCTGGAAAAACGGCCAACTTGGACTTTACTTATTCAGTGACTGAGTAAATTTACTAAGTAAACTAACTTTAGTAAAGTTAGTTACTAGTAAAGTTAGTTTTAGTAAGGTTAGTTTACTTAGTAAATGATTCAATCATGGAATAGGTCCTGCAACGAACTTGCTTTAAAATGTTTCTCTCTACTAATAGTGTGTAAGGTATTTTTTCCTTAACTTTGGATTACATGTATTCACATCTAGAAACAAGGTCGCTAGCACCACTGCAACATATATAATAATGAGAATCTATCCTCAAGTGTACAGCTTTCATAATTCCTGCAGCTCTGAAAGAAATATATGCTCTGAATTCGAAAAATCTTTATTGCTTAACTCTTTACATAAATAAAACAGCAACGCTTGGACGACCTCATGAGAAGGACAGATAGCAAAGAAGATGCATACTTTAAGAATCTTTTTATGAAGGGCGCCTGGGTGGCTCAGTCAGTTAAGCGACTGCCTTCGGCTCAGTTCAGCGACTGCCTTCGGCTCAGTTCATGATCCTGGAGTCCCTGGATTGAGTCCCGCATCGGGCTCCCTGCTCGGCGGGGAGTCTGCTTCTCCCTCTGGCCCTCCCCCCTCTCATGTGCTCTCTCTCATTCTCTCTCTCTCAAATAAATAAATAAAATCTTAAAAAAAAATCTTTTTATGAAGATTGATAAGAAAATATACCTACTAATGTGTTGCAGATTTCACCTTCTGACCACTATCATTCATTTCAAGTGAAGCACTGTAACACATCCAACATACATCATCAGCTCTCAGAGTTTTCCCTATCCACAACTGGCCTCCAAAGCAGAGCAGGTTATTGTATGTAAGCAGAGTCTACGCCAGAAATCCATTCTTCATATGGCCCGGGGAGCTTTAGAGAACAGTCTCAAAAATCAGGGAAAGGCAGACACAATACAGAACAGGAAATTCCTTGTAATAGAGAGGTCTCTTAACCTGACAGCTTACTTTAGAAAAGCCAAAGAAGCACCATGTTTTCCTGAGAAACGTTAACTTGCGTTTACTAAATTAATGACAAAAAATATTGATTTTATTTGGTAGTATGCATCTTCCCCCCATCACTTTCAGTATAATATTTTATTTGGGAGTGGATGCCATATTATTTAGAAACTTCTGGCTCCTGGGAAACGAACATAAGTAGTTTTTGTTGCCAAAATTTAAATGGATTGCTCTGGAACTTTGATAGTTTTTATTAAAAGATGTATAATCGAGCACAAGGGCAAAGATGTTTCAGTTAGGCAAGGCCTCAGTCTTCCATCTTTTTTTTTTTTTTTAAGATTTTTATTTATTTATTCATGAGAGACAGAGAGAGAGGCAGGCTCCCAAGGAGCAGGGAGCCCGATGCGGGACTCGATCCCAGGACCCTGGGACCATGACCTGAGCCGAAGGCAGACGCTTAACCATTTGAGCCACCCAGGCACCCTCAGTCTTCCATCTTGAGCTGAGTCGGGCCAGTGCCATTTGAGGAAGAAATGAAGTGGGATTTCCAAAATTCCCCTGGTTAGACGCAGGCTCTTCCTGACACTGGTATGGCAAAGACTGCTTCTTACTTCCTCAGCATCCATCCTCTCCTCCCTCTTCAAGGATGGGCATGAGCCCAAGTGGTCCCAAATGAGATCTACATGGAAGTATGATGTGGATGGCCACAGAGTCTCCTAAAAGAATGATGTGACTGTCTTTGCCTTGTCCTCATCCCTGGGGTCCGGCATAAGCCCCTGATGTTTGGAGGCTCCAACAGCCATCTTAGACCACTGAGGTGACCTGAAGATGGTGGAGCAGAGAGCTGAAGGAGAGACTCTGGATCCCTGAAGACATCACAGACCTGCCATATTAGAGTTTTCTAACAATTTTTTCAAAGATTTTATTTATTCATTTGTCAGAGAAAGAGTGAGCACAAGCAGGGGGAGTGGGAGGTAGAGAGAGAAGCAGGCTCCCCACTGAGCAAGAAGCCCGATGCAGGACTCGATCTCAGGACCCCGGGATCATGATCTGAGCTGAAGGCAGACGTTTAACTGACTAAGCCATCCAGGCTCTCCTCTAATAATTTTCAAAACAGTTTGAGACAGAAATAAATGCTTATTGTGTTTAAGCCAGTGGTACTTTAGATTTTTCAATTACAGCCAGCTAAACCTACTCCTAGCTAATTCAGTGGTAAAAAGGAAGCTCAGAAGATAAACTAGAAGGGATTATACCACTTCAGGCTCTGCCCATGATTGATCTATGTCAGACCATGGAGTAGCAATCAAGGACAATGAAAGAAAATTCCATGAGCCAGGTGGGGACTCTGATGAGTTGAGACAAATCACACCCAGAATTACTACATATTCCAATTTGTCAAGGGTAAGACAAAAAGTCAGATTTTTTTTTTAAAAAAAAGCAATTTTCTGATTTTAAAATATCTGCTAGAATTAGAAAATATATTGTATGGGAGGGGTGGGAGAGAGAAAAAAGAGAATATATTGTATATATATAAACACACACAAACATGCATGTATATACATATGTCTAATTGAAATGTATCCATTGAATGAAAAGGCCTGAAGACCATGGTTTATGTCTTCTGGGCTAGAGTGTTTGGCTTTATGTCTTAATGTAACACTTCTGCAGCTCTAGAAATGGAATCTTCGACTTCTCCCTAGCTTTTGATATAACTCAAGACATGGAGGTAACATGGTCAAATGTAGGAAATGGCGGGCAGGGGAGGAAAAAGACAAGATGACAAGTCAGAAGACTGGACTGACTGTCTGTGGCATTTACTTAGCTTTGTGACTAGCATTTAGTTACATAACTTCTTCTAGAATCTGATGCTGTTCCTATAAAACTTGAATCTTCAGAACTGATTCTGTAAAATCTTAATATGAAAGCACTGTAAGTTATAAATCACTTCACAAATTAAAGGCATATCTGATCAAGAATGAATACATTTAATAATTCCATGGCCGCTATGAAGAGAGATCCTTTCTGAGCCAGGAGGACATGGCAGGAGGTAGGGGATGGGAGAGACTTTCCTATCCTTTGACCACAGAAATGAAGCAGGACAGAATAGTCCAACCTCTCTCTGTGTCTAGGCAGTCAAGTCTTTGACCAGGAGTTCTCATGATACATTTCAACCAAACATAACAGACTACTGGCAGCCAATAATGATAACAGAAGCAGTAGGTGTACGTTCTTATTATTCTGCTTTATGCACTGAGGACTCTTTCAATTCATTCATTCATTCGCACTTCTAAAGTTTGGATGGGATGACAAAACAAGTTCCTACATAAGACTAAGGCAAAAGGAGAATTGTTTAAAAGCCTAAGCAGCACAAAAGAGAGAACATTTCCAGAGAGACATTTAGAAGTGTATCTTTTCAGTATTGAAACAAATTAGCTTCTGCATCAGTGAGCAATTCTTGAGACCTCTAAGTCATGCTCCAAGTTTGGATCAACTGAATCCACTGTAGATTGTATGACTCCCCTTCAATCCTTTCCCCTAAGAAAGGAAAACTCAAATCTTCCTATTCCTTCAGCATTTGGGCCATCAGAAAGCCTGCTAGAAAATGCACAACGGCTATAATTGGTCTACTGTATGATAACATAATTTTATTCGTCAGGGTTTTAATCTAGTGTCATCTCACACATCTCCAGATTTTATTAGAAAACTTAAAAACAGATCCTTTCCTCCCATAAGGCGAGAGAGCAGATTTGTCTCCTCGTAAAGGTGTGAATACATACTAGTGTGGAGATATCACAGTGATGCTCTTTCCCTAAAGCCAGCAAGAGCTGTTGCCCATCTCTTCCCAGTCTCCTGGCCATCTAAAGCTCAAATTTTTGGTGAGACAGCACATTCCTCACCAGAGGATCATATTTCTGGAACTGTGGAACGATGGAGAAAAGCAGAACTTTTTTTTCAAAGGAAGCTTCATGCTGTTTGTTTAATAGATATTTAGCAAAAGTGAAGTAGGAATGAGGGGCTCTGCTTGTATAACGACTTGAAATGCTGAAGAGGTGGACAGCCTTGCATTCATAGTGTGGCCAATCTAAAAGATGCAGTTTAGGAAAGGCAATTTATAAATACATGGTGGAGAGAAAAACTAAGAAGAAAAGTTGTTATGAAAAAGTCACTCCTTGGAAAGGAAAATCTGAAGAGCTTTCTGTTTATTTTGTAAAAGGTTTTCATGTAAGTTCAAGGTGCTAAATCTTCCTCCCATTCTACTGACTGTGTTTCTGGAAGGACCTGCGCTAACTACAGATTCACCGCTTTAGTCTTTGCACTCTTTGATGAGCGCTGGCGGATAATGTCTAAAAAGAAAAGATCTACAGTGCAGTTTATCCATTGAAATAAAGTGTGATATACTCCCCATCAAGCTGTACAATTCTGACACTGAATAAAAAAATAAAGCCCACTGTTATCTTTTTTGTTTAGTCAATCATATATGCTGAAAGCTAACAGCAAATTTCATGCTGGCAAAGGAAATTCTACATCTTGAGATTTTTTACATAAGAGGAGTAAGGTGTGTGGATTGTGAGGGGTGGTCATGGACTTGCAAACACGTATCTATGTCTATGTTATTGTGCCTTGTGTATTTGTCTGCCTGTGTTTGTGCCTGTGTATAGTGTGTGGACATTCGTTTCAAGTGGAAAAGTTTTGAAAAACTAATTTTTCTGGGGAAAGTAATTAACAACCTCAAAAATATCCCTGTGATTTTCAATTTCCCAGCTCACAAACACAGTCCGTTCCAATAATACCATTCTGCACACACATGGGAATCTGATGAACTGTCTCATTTCCCTGATGAAATGTATTAAGTTTCATATCCAAACTCAAGCTACACAGCTTACAATCTTCAAACTAATTCTGCAGTGAAATAGGCTTGCCTGATCCCCATGCAGAAACCCATATGCAAACTTCCACTAATGTCATTTTTAAACATCACTCCTCTTCTATCAATTTTCTCCCAATACCATATTTTAATTACACCTAAGAATGCTCATCAGAGGTTCCGTAAAGACACGTAAGTTTCCAGGTTAGCCAGGGACTGGGTCCAGCTGACCCTCTCCTGCACCTTCACATAATCCAAATGAGAACACCAACTTTTGAGAAGTCTCGCCTTGTTAGGTTACAAATGGATCCAGACTGAAGAACAGCACGGGGAACCTTGCTGGCAATTTCACTTTCCAAGACAGGATATAGTACTTGGAAGGAGAAAGCTGAAGACAGAGTAGGTCTTGAGGCGAGCAGTGTGTACTCGATTCATTACCCATTTAACTGTTTTGGATCAACGTACTTAGAGGCCCCAGGCAAACCTGGCCAATCCAAACAGAGGAGCTGGTATATGGCAAGTTTTTCCCTGATGCAGCAGGGTTCTTCCAGATGGAGTGGGTGGTGACATCAGGAATAAGGCCAGCCCTAGGACCTCATGAGTACTTGGAATGGGGGCCAACAGAGAACCGGATCTGCAAAACTGAACCCTGCCTGGTAAAACAGTTCAATAAAAGGGGGGCATCTTTAAGGAGTTACTTCATCTCCTAGAGGCAAAAGCTTTTCAAACTTCATAGGAAATGAAAAAAGCACAAATGAAAAGAAACATAGATTCAATCAATTGATAAAATGCTAGATGTTGTCACCATGAAGAAATTCAGAAAGCAATTTAGAAACACCTAGAAAAACTACTTGCCTCATACTTAGCAGCAGGAAGGTTAATGCCATTAAGAAGCAAAGAACAGGGCACCTGGGTGGCTCAGTGGTTAAGTGACTGCCTTTGGCTCAGGCCATGATCCCAGAGTCCTTGGATCAAGTCCCACATCAGGCTCCCTGCTCAGCGGGGAGTCTGCTTCTCCCTCTGACCCTCTCCCCTCTCATGCTCTCTCACTCTCTCTCTCAAATAAATAAATAAAATCTTAAAAAAAAAATGCAAAGAGCATTTGCTAATCAGTAAGAAAAAGAAGCACCCTCAAATAAAAAATGGATAATAATCCCAAAATATTTTAATGGATATCCAAAAAAGCAGAGCTATATATGGTCAGTAATATATGAAAAAAATGTTCAGCCTCACTAGGAAATGCAATTCCAAATGGGACTCTACTTTTCACATATAAAGTGGGGGGGCTGGGGGGTGTTCAAGTGACACTAAGCTATGTTGGCTGCATCCTAAGTACTGATCCAGGCACTGCACATAGGAGTGCAATTTGGTGCTGATTTTCTGCAGGACAACTTGGCACATGTACCAAAGGCTTTAAAAAATGGGCATACTCTTTGATGCAATAATAGCTGCCACTTTAGAAATTTGCATTGAGGCAATTATTAAAGATATGAAGAAAAATTTAGTCACATGGTGTTGTTTATAATAGCCTAAATATATAATAATGGGTATTTACATGATAAAATAAAGGCATATTCTACAGTGGAATACTATATGACTGTGAAAAATGATAAAGTAAAGGTATATTTCTTATTATGGAAAAAGACTGAAAATATGGTGGAAAAGAAAGTCAAGTTAGAAAAGAGAATGTACAATATAATCCTCTTTTGGGCAAACACTGTTTATGCATGCACAAAAACATATCTATTATTTAAACAACTGCAAAAAGTCAAGAAAGGTGTATATCACAATATTACAGTGTATTTACAGGCAATTTGTCTGATTATTTTCTATAAACCATTTATTATCAGTAAAATAAAATGTATTTAAAAAGAAAAAATGAATCAAATAGACTTTGGCAAGAATCTAGATACAGAAGATATATTCAGAAAATCAACAATGTTTCTGTACAATAAGAATAACCGTTTACAATTGAATTTGAAAAGGTGCTATTCATGGTAGCAATACTGAATAGAATATAGTTAGGCCTAAATTTGGAACTATATGCAGGACTTAATTACTAGAAATCTACAACTTTACTGAAAGAACTGGTTATATATAGACATATTTTTGACTTAGGGAGAACTATTATTATAAAATATAAGTAATCCACAATTTAATTTGATATTTTCTCTATTGAAATCAAAATCCTGGTTGCTTTCATTTGAAATATGTGAAAATGAATTAAAAATTCATATTAAGTAATAAATACATAAGAATTGATTTCAAAGGGATAAGAAAAAGGGAGAATTTGCACTGCCAGATATTTAAATATATTGTAAAGTTATAATTAAATCGCTTTTGCAAAGCTTAAAAATAATAAACAGATAAGACAAATTAATAGAAAGTCAGAAGATCAAATACCCATAAGCATTTAGTGGATGATAAAAGTGGCATTCGATTAAATTGGAAAAGGATGGATAGCTTTCAAGCAAATGATACGAGGACAACTTGTTAACTATTTACTAAAAAATAAAATAGATATCTTCGTCATACCATACACTAAAATAAGTTCCAGATGAATTATACTGTTAAATGGAAAACCATTTCTCCAATTTGGGAAATGAAAAGGCCATTCTAAGAATATAAGCAAATATGGGATCTTAAGGTCAATGTTTAATAGATTTGAATATGTTACATCATATAGCAACACTGCAATAAACAAAAGTAAAAGGCAGTGACCTGGAAAAACATTTGCAGCACATACAAATAGGAGTTACTAGTCTTACTATATAAAGAGCTTTTACAAATCAATAAGGAAAAAAAACTAACATATACTGTCGGTGCAAAATGGGCAAAAATTATGACCAGGTAAGTATCAAAGGAAAAATACAAATGCCCAGTAAATGTACTGAAAAATATTCATCCTCAATAAAACTAAAAATGTGAATTTGCTGAAATGATACCTCTATTCAACTATGAAATTGGCAAAGATATTTAAAATAATAGTACACGTTATTGGTGACCATATGGCAAACTTAACTGCTGTGATACTCTGCTGGTGGGAATGTAAATTTGCATGACCCTCCAAGGGAGAATTGGACAATGTGTATCAAGAAGCTTACAAATGTTCATATTCTTAAATCAGGAACCTCTTAGAAATTCTTCCTAAGGAAGTAATCAACAGGGTGCACAAATATTTGTGTTTACCATAACTTAGTTAATAAAAACCCTAAGTGTCCAATAACAGGTGACAGGTAAATTAAATGACGGTGTATGTATTCAATGGAATAGTATGCAGCTAGTGTAGATATCCAATAGCTATATTAGATGTATAATATACTAGTGTAGATCATTTTTGATATAACAAATGAAAAATGTAGGCTACAAAACAGCAAGACACCACTTGGGTGAAAAGTATGCACATATGCATATTGAGCGACTGTTCAACAACATGTAAACAGTGGTTTTTTAAGGGTGATGGGGTCATAGTCCCCCCCTTTTCCTCCTTCCTGTTTCATTCATTCCACAAATACTGGCATGCTGGTATGTGTCAGACATTTCTGTGTATTCCAAATTTTCTTCCACTGAATATGTGTTACTTGGTAATCAGAAAAAGTTAAATTATGTAAAAGTCCATCCTCTAAAACGGGCTTCCTCTTCTAGATGCTAAAAATCCTATAAAGGTCTCAGTAAAAATAAGAAACGCATGCAGTGAAATGCGTATCAAAAGCATACAATAACACAAAAAGGAATTGAGGAACTCCTCAGTTCGCTCTACGTCTTACCTTTAGAGACACTTCATAACGCACACTCACTCACCTGTTCCAGCTCGGACACGGCCTGTCCCTACACGTGTGAACGTGGACCGCCTCTTAAGGACCCCTTCCTAAGACGGCCCTCAGAGGAGACCGCTGTGAGGAGCCTGCCATCTCGCTAAGCGGTTAAAATCCATCACCCGCCGCGACCCTCAACAATAGGAAGGTAGGTAAGACTCTGATTCTGTGCACTGGGACTTGACGTGGGCAGGCTGCGGCTTGCCCGAGGGTGAACCCCGGGTTGGAGGTGAGCCCGCAGCAAAGGATGGGCAGGGCCGGGGGACGAGGGCCGGAGCCGCGAGGGGCGGGCGCCTTACCGCGGCTTGCTGGAAGGCGCCCTTGGTGTAGGTGCCGCCGCCGCGGTAGGTGATGGCCGGGATCTCGCGGCTGAGCAGCGCGCACTTGTGCTGGTGCGCGCGGCGGTGGGAGATGTAATCGACGCGCGGCACCACGTTGTTCTTGGACGAGAAGGTCACGATGGCCACGCGCGTGGCCGTGGGCACCACGGGGAAGTCGGACAGCAGCTTGCGGACGAACTTGAGCTCGCTGAGGAAGTTGGCTTGGCCCACGCTGGACGACTCGTCCACCAGGAAGACGAGCTCCAGGCGCTCGCTGAGCTCGCGCAGCAGCCGCACGCGCCGCCGGAACGCCTGGCCCAGCCGCTCCACTTTGCTCTCCGCCGCGTCCTCGCCGGGCGCGGGCGGCGCGGGCGGCGCGGGCGGCGCGGGCAGCCGCCCCGGGGCTCCGGGCGCGGTCTCGGGGAAGAGGCGGAAGCTGAAATTGCGCGACGGGGACATCTGCTGAAAGGTCGCCCAGCCCGAAACGAGCGCCAGACCCCAGCAGCAAAAGGCCAGGCGCGGCCACATCGCGCTGGAGACGGAGCGGCCGGCCCGGAGCGCAGGCGTCGGCCCCGGCGCGGAGACACGCTCGGCCGCCCGGCTCGCGGAGGGGAGTGCGCGGCGCGGGCGCGGGGCGGCGGTCGGAGCCTCGGCGCCCTCCTGGCCCAGCCTGGGACACGAGCGGACTCCCGCGGCTCCGGGGCTCGCAGGGAAAGGCGCGCGCGCTCTACCCCCCGCGCTCTCGCCCTTTTTCTTCCCTCTCTCCTCCTCCCTCTCTCCCCGAAGCCTATAAAATGTTTGAAGGAAAGGGGGCAGTCAAGAAAAATCTCCCGCGTCCCTCCTTCTCCCTCTCTTCCTCCTCTCTCTGTCTCTCCCGCTCCCCTCTCCTCTCTCCGTCCTCTATCTCTGCCTCTATCTCTCTCCTCCCCCTCTCATTCTCCTCCCGGGATCAGGCCAAAGACTCGGAGATTCCATGACACCAGAACCCCGCGTCTGTCAGGCTGTCAACATTCCCGCAGCAAGCGCACCAGCGCCGAAGCCCTGATTGATCCCATATGTCTGGCAGGAGCTGCAGAGGAATTCACTGGAGATGGATCCAGATACCGAGAGTGCCACAGTAATTGGAAACACTTTGTAGAGGAAAACACACACGGACTGGCCAGCGAGTTGAAAGCATCCTTTGAAAACTGCTTGCTCACCTTTTGTGTCTCTTTTTACCCCCTCCGGTGCCCCCACAACCCTCACCAAATAGATGTTTGACTTTCCTGGTGGGGATTTCTGATCAGTGGTGTGTGTGTGTGTGTGTGTGTGTGTGTGTGTGTGTGTAGACTCTTCAGGGCCCCCTCAGACCACACCATGTAGGGATTGCATCTACCCCTATGCATCGCATGGGGATGATTTGTCCTGCTGCTTCATCCATGCATTTATTTATTCACTCGTTTGTTCACTCCTTCATTCATTCAACAAATATCTTTGAGCACCTATTATGTGCCAGGACACCAGGAATATAATGAGGGACAAAAATTGCCATGGATCTTGTCCCCAGGGAACTTACAGGGTAACAAGTGAGGTGACCCTTAGCCAGATATTCCACAAACGATATATATAATTATAGCCCTCAATGCTAAGTTCTATGAAGGAGATCTTAGGTAGACAGACTTGACCTTGAAGAGGTCAGGGAAACCTTCTCTAAGAACGTTTGTGTTGGAATCTGAAGAATGAGTAGTGGTCTTTATCTCAAGTCCCTTCTCATGTGTTTGTGTCTGTTTCAAAAGGCAAGACCCATAGAGGTGTATTTCCTTGACGTTGAGTGGTACCTGGCACATAGCTATTGTGAAACACAAGTTGCCACCTGGGTGTCGTTTTTCCAAAGCAAGATCCCAAAAGTAAAAGCACACTTTGCATTAGAGGCAAGGACCTCGGTTAAAATATTCCAGCTAGGAGTCAGGAGTCTTGTGTAGAAAGGCCCCTGCAGTTACTAAACCACCAAAACTAAGTTACTTCCAATCCTTGGCATCAGTTTCTGCATCTATTTCACAATGGAATTCAATGATCTTCAAGTTTCCTCTATCTCTAGTATCAGATGATTTAATTCCATCTATATTTAATGGAATTCCTTCACTGAGTAATATCACAGTGTATTGGTTGAAATGTTAGGGTTCTGGAATCAGTTTGCCTGGGATGAAATCTCAGCTCTGCCACTCACTAATTATATGACCTTGACATCAGTTTGCTTATCTGTAAAATGGAGTAATAATAATAGTCTGGTACGGTGACTGTGACAACTTATTCCCAGAAACCTAAAGTTCTTAGGACAGGGCCTAGAATATAATGTGTCTTCTATAAATGCTGATTCTATCATCACCACCTTCAATCATGAACGTTCTTCAAACTCTTATTTTTCTACAATATTTATTGACCACCTATCATATGCCAGAATGTTAGATCCTGAGGTTTTCAAGTTGACTAAGACTCAGTTCCAATCCTCCAGAAGTTCAAAGGATATCAGAAGAGAATATAATTTGCAAACATTTACAAAGCAGTAAGATGACTGTAGGAATGGAGAAGGGGGAGCAAGAAGGAGAAAAGTCTAAATCCTCCTGGGGAATAAGCAAGACCTTGTTTGAGCTGAGACTTTAAAAAAAAAGAGAGAGTTTTTCCAAATTTTATCTACTCTGTGTTATTTCAAACACATCATTAAGAGCTAACATTTCAGGACTTGAATGTGCCAGGCACCATGGCAACTACGATGTGTACTAGCTCATGTGTACTCCACAAAACTCCAGGGAGGTAGACAATTGCTCTAGGACTCTTTGGTTGCAAGCAATAGGCACCCAACTTCTCCTCATTTAAACAAAAGGGGATTTCTTGGCTCACATAACTAAACTGGGGAAAGGGCAGGGGTGGAGCTGGTCTCAAAAAGTCTTGGAAAGGAAATCAAGAACTACCTAGATCTTCCATTTTTCTCTCCCTTATGCTTCTCTTTGCATGTTAGATTTGGTCTCTACTTTCAGATTTATGATCCGAGAAGGAAAGACTCTTCTCCTTAAGTTTAAAAAGTTATCAAAACAAAACCCACCATGACCTTAAAGAAGGACTCCACTAGAGCAGGCATGGGTTATATGCCCATCCCTTAGCCCACTCTGTGATTGAGGGGATGGGCCATCATAATTGTCCTAAGTGAGCTCATATGCTCACAAAGCAGTGATGAAGGCTTTTTGAGGTATTTGGCATGGGCCTAGGCACATTTAAAGCTCCCTGGATAATTCCAACACATGCCCTCAGGGTGAGCGCATAAGCCAATATGTCATTGTGTACTTGCAATGGGCTAACAGTCAGGACTACGTTCATCATCCTCATGGTAAGGCAGTGGGGATGTAGAGAACATTATTAAGACTGCAGCACCAATCTCAGCACTACGCTGCAGAGCTAGCTAGCGTACTATACTCTCTAGTCTAAAGTAGTGGTTCTTAATGGGGGTTGACTTTGCCGGGAACATTGGGCAAAATTTGGAAATATTCGGGGGGAGAGCAGTGTTACTAGTTATCTACTGTACAGGCCAGAAATGCAACCAAACATCCTAGAATTCACCGGAGAGCCCCCACCACAAAGAATCATCCAGACCAACATGTCCATAGCACCAAGGCTCAGAAACCCTGGCTTAACCCCAATAAATGACAGACACAGAAAATGATAAACTTTCACAATACCCAAAAACTAAGACTGAGAAGCAACCAAAAGGCACTGAAGTGGAAACTAGAGCTAAACTGAGGGGGAAAAATTACATATTTAAAATATCCAGGATACAATTAAAAATTACCATATAAAAAAAGAAATCACAACTTGCATTGGAAAAGATGGTAGATATTATGACTATATAATTGGAATTACATCACAAAGACTTTAAAGAAGATATCATACAAATGTCACAACAATTATAAACATTCTTGAAACAAATGGAAAAATAGATTGATGAGACATCAGGAATTAAGTCAGGTAAATGGAAGTAGAGCAGGAAATTTTTTTGGATTCCATGTATGCTGGGAATGGTGTCATGTTTTAAAATCTGTAACAGTGTTAGCTAATCACAGGACAGGCAGTAATGACAGGAGGAAGATGCCCCCTTGTGACTGCATTCTATAAGAGTATCTTTTTGTTGTAAGTTTAACAAAGATAAGATAGTCTCCCACATACAGAGGTTGGAAAAGTAAACCACCCTGTATGTTTCTTTAAGTAGAATTACCTGAAGATGGAGTTTAGGATAGAAAAGCCCTGGCAGTAGACATTGCAAACAATTAAAAAGCCATATGTGTAAGTAAATGTTGCAAATCTAGTTACAATACTATATACAGATTGAAAAAAGTTTAAATGCACATTTTTTATGTGTTTTATCTCATTTAATCCTGCCATAAATCCTGCAATAAATATCATGGTCACTCCATTTTTGTAGGTGAAGTAATAGAACTTATAAAGGTGCCCTCACAGAATCTAGAAATATGAATGGTTTATTGCATTACCTTTTGATACATGACATGTTCAACGTGCTGTGCTTTGGCAGGAGTGCAATCTTGCAGTGAGGTGGCACATTAAGGTATCATTTGTGTCAATCTCTGCATTCCTATCTATGATTTCTGCCCTCAGATAAGTTAGTATATGATTTCCACAGGATAAACCTGAGCCTTTAACAAGCACCAGAGGAAGGAATCAAAGGAGTTCTGATCTGGTAGTCACCTCCACACAACCCCATCAGCCAATCTGGTTCTGGAAATTATCCAACGAGTCCCTTGGGGTGGTGTGCCAGCCTGTTGGAACCGCTCCAGGCACCCCACCCCAAGTCTGTCATGTGCGGGCACTAACAGGTCATTTGACATGATGAAATTCATCTCTTCAGACATGTAGCTTCAAAGAAAATGGCCCCAAGACATGAGCTTTGCAGAGGTCACATCACACCATCACCCTTGCCTTGTGTTTGGGTGGTTGAAGTCCAGTGGAAGTTGTCTCCTGACCCAACACAGTATCTACTATTTGTTGGCCTCCTTGGTCAAATGAAAAGTAGCGTGGTCTCAAAACAACCTTGGGAAAAGCAGGTGTTTTTTATCCAGGAGACCCGAGCACCAGGAGCACATTTCCAAACAACAACTGGGGTTATCCTTGGCTAAACTTTGCAGGATTTGCATCTTGAACTGGCGAAAGGCACATGTGTTGAGAATTTTACACGTGGTACTGTCAGGGACCCCAAGCTTCTAGAATGCTCTGTAGGCTGACTTTTTTCAGGCTGGCCATTATGATCACAGTGACCATTTCCTTTACTTCTTCCCGAAACAGTCATCCACAAAGGAGTGTGCCCCACACATTGCCTGTATTCTTGAATTTGTGAACCAGCTTTCCAAAGGTGCATGGGAGATACTAGTTCTTCCAGAAGGACATGCATGGAAGGACTCTTTAGATCCACTGATAGGACCAGCCCTTGTGTCCACTCAAAAGTAGCAGCTTAATGTGTTCATCTTTCATCATCTTCAATCTGTAAAAAATAAAGGAGTACCATCTGTGTTTCCAGATATTACATCCAAGGTCAAAGCTTCAACCAAACTCTGTGATTTCCAGCATAATTCTAGAGGTTGCTCTGCTGATAACAAATAATAATGACGGTGAAAGTCTTAAAAAGGCATGTTCTATCTCTTTTCCTTCTCCTACCAGTGAGTGAAATACAAAAGGATCAGTAAAGATAACTAATTTCCTATTGACAAAGTATACCACCACCACTCTCATTTGGAGGCAGCTCTAACTATGGTTACTTTATAAATTTTATTTTATTTTATTTTATTTTAAGATTTTATTTATTTGACAGAGAGAGAGAGATAGTGAGAGCAGGAACACAAGCAGGGGGAGTGGGAGAGGGAGAAGCAGGCTCCCTGCCGAGCAGGGAGCCCAATGCGGGGCTTGATCCCAGCACCCTGGGATCATGACCTGAGCCGAAGGCAGACACTTAACAACTGAGCCACCCAGGCGCCCCTATAAATTTTATTTTTTAAGATTATCATACAGTAAAATTGACTTCACGTGTGTAGTTTCATGGATTCAGACACCTATAACAGATTCATGTAACTACAACCACAATTAGTATACCGCATGGGTCCATTCACTCCTAAAAACTCCCCCTGTAGTTATGCCCTCTCCTGACTCCTAACCCCCAGGCAACCCACTTATCTGTTCTATAATACTATGGTTTTGTCTTTTTAAGGATCATATAAATGAATCATACAGTATGTATTTTTTTTGAGACTTTTTTTGTTTTTTGGTTTTTTACTTAGCATAATAACTTTGAGATTCTTCTGAGTTTGTGTACAGGTTTTTGTGTAAACTTAAGATTTCATTTATTTAGGCTAAATACCCAAGGATGGAATTACTAGATCATATGGCAAAAGTATACTTAATGTTATAAGAAACTGCCCCAATGTTTTCAGAGTAGTACACGTACCATTTCTCATTCATGATAGAAATAGAAATGTGTGAGAGTTCTAGCAGCTACGCATCCCATCCAACATTTGGTATTGTGTGTGTTGGAGGGGGGGTCTGTATTTTATATATATCACCATTCAAATACGTATGTAGTGGTATCTCATCATGGTTTTAATTTGCATTTCCAAATGGTTAGTGATGTTGAACATCTTACTCTTTCTTCATTCCTGAAATTGTGAGTTTCCTGCTGTCTGAAGAACTGTTACAAATTTTTGTAGAGCAGATCTACTGGTACAAATCCTCTCAGTTGTCTTTCATCTGAAAATGTGTTTATTTCATCCTAATTCCTAAAGGAAATTTTGCTGAAGATGTATATCTACAGACAGATACAGATTATATAAAGACCTATAAATATATGTAGGTAGATCAATAGATATACTTACATGTATAATTATAAAATTATGTGTAATTGTAGATTGATAGTCCTCCCCCTTTCTCTATTGCCTTGAGTCTACTATTGGGCCCAATTAATGTATTTTCTATTTGCTGGAATAATCTATTTTTCCATTTGTTTCAAGAGTGTTTATAATTGTTGTGACATTTGTATGATATCTTCTTTAAAGTCTTTGCGATGTAATTCCAATTATATAATCATAATATCTACCATCTTTTCCAATGCAAGTTGTGATTTCTTTTTTTATATGGTAATTTTTAATTGTATCCTGGATATTTTAAATATGTTATGCGATTCTGGATCTTGTTTAAATCCCTTAGAAAGTGTTGATGTTTTCATTTTAGTTGGCAGTTAACCTGAGAAGTTTCAGGTCACAAGATCCAATGAGCCTTTTGTGGGTGTTAGTTCCAATGTTAGTTCAGATTTCAAAGTTTTTGCAATGCTATTAGGCCTTCTCCTATGTGTGAGCTCCCCAGTGGGCAATCTGGAACCTGGGTGGCATTCAGTTACTAATCAAGATCAAATCCATGCATGAGCAGCCAAGAAGATCCCAAGCCCTTTGCTTCCCATGACCTCCCCATTATATTCCTAATTTCTGGGGCTCCCCCTTTTCAATCCTCTACCCAAAAAGCTGATAATTTACTCTGCTCTCCTGCACACTCCTGGGACTACAACTGCATTTGGGCCAAATGGCAGGAGGACAGAAAGGTTTCCCCACATCTTCCTGGATTTACAACTCTGTTGGTTAGAGAGGAATGTTCTTCCTCCAAGATTTGGCTCCTGCAAATTCTGGTTGCACTGCAGCCTCTGCAATTATGCAGCTGTTAGGAGATTGCCTGAGGTTTGGGAAGTATGAAAGCAGAGAGAGGAAAAACAAACACGCTTTGTCTCTGCATCAATGTCTGCCTACTTCGGGGTTTCAGACTGTTGCATTCAACCCTGGGGAATCCTGGAGGGGAAGAAAATGGTAAACTCATTGCTCGCATTTTGAATTCCGATCTTCTTCCCCAAGTCCCTTGCTACTATTAATTTTCTGAGTCCTCAAAGAGTGGCTCCATGCCTCCTGTATAGATTTTATAGCTGTATTCAGGGGAAGAGACAGGGTGGAGTAAACTTATTCCATCTTGCACAGAATTGGAATCATTACTTTATATTTTGAATAACAACTTTATTTTCCTCCATTACTCTCCCAAGGTTATCTGTTCATTTAAAGTTTTATATATTTTCTTAAGAAAGTTTTAGTAATTAACATTTTCTTAGGAAATTGTCCTTAATTTAAATGTAAATTTAAAAATTTATTAACAGAGATTTAAGTAGCATGCATTTCCAATTATGGTATTTTCTTCTACATGTATGGTGTCATTTAGTTTCTTTCCAATATTATATATGGCTCATTTTACTTTTTTTCTCTTGATTACTTGCATGAACATTTTATCTATTGTGCTTTTAGAGACCCAACACTTGGACTTTTTGTTTTCTGATACATTAACATATGCTTTTACCCTGAACAATTTCTTTTGTAGTTCCTTGACTTGAATCCTTTGTTCATTTATTTTTATTTATTCCGCTTTTTAAACAGAGCTCTTAAAAATATCATTTTCCACTGAGTCTAGCTTTAGCTAAATCTTACGTGTAGTGCATGATTATTTTCTAAACATCCTATAATTGGACTTTTATTTCCTCTTTGGCCCAGAAATTATTGAAGTGGGTGATTTATTTTATTTTATTTTTATGTTATTATTTTAACTCCAAGTGTTTGTTTATACATTTTGTTAACCTATTTTAAAATTAATTCCCAGGTTTACTTCATTGAGGCCATAGAACAGGTCTGTTCTTATTGAAATCTTCTATGATCTAATATATGTCATTAGGTTTTGAGACATTTTTAGTTGTAAGATATAAATTCCTCTCTTATAAATCAGTTCTACTGTATACATTATCTAAGTGCTCTATATCCTTGTTCACTTTAATCTATCCCATCTGTTCAAGACTGAAAGTGTGTTAAACTCTGGTACAGTCATTCTTTGACAATTTATACTTACATTTTTAGCTTTGCTTTACATTTTTGTGATATATTAAGTTTTATGCATAAATGTTCAGAACAGTGAATAAAGAAACACTCATTAACAAGGTAACTTCAAACTTTAGCAACATAAAATTAGCCTTTACTCATTTAGCATATTTTCTTTGAACTTTACTATGTCTGGATGACTCCTCAGCTTTATTATAATTATTACTATTATTATATTATTATTATCAATATCACTATTTTCAGTTTGCTTGCTATTTCCTTACTTAGTCTTTTTTATCCCCTCTTTTAGGCTGTCTCTATTCAATATGCCTTAGGAGGATATTAGATTTCTGATGGACTTAAGAGACAAATATAAGTTAAATCATAAATAAGACAGAAGAATATACAGATGAACATTTATAAGATTTCAGAGCAGGAAAGAATGTTTTAAATATGCAAACAAAAGACAAAACCACGGATTCGTTCTCATGCTCGCTGCAGGGGTCGGAGGTCAGAGCGAGCGCCTCGCGGGCCATAGGAGGAAGACGGCGGTGGAGTCGCGCGTTACCCAGGAGGAAATTAAGAAGGAGCCGGAGAAACCGATCGATCGGGAGAAAACGTGCCCGCTGTTGCTGCGTGTTTTCACCACCAATAACGGCCGCCACCACCGAATGGACGAGTTTTCCCGCGGAAACGTACCGTCCAGCGAGCTACAGATCTACACTTGGATGGATGCAACTTTGAAAGAGTTGACTAGTTTAGTAAAAGAAGTCTACCCAGAAGCTAGAAAGAAGGGCACACACTTCAATTTTGCAATTGTTTTTACAGATCCTAAAAGGCCTGGCTATCGAGTAAAGGAGATTGGCAGCACCATGTCTGGGAGGAAGGGGACTGATGACTCCATGACCCTGCAGTCGCAGAAGTTCCAAATAGGAGACTATCTGGAAATAGCAATCACACCTCCAAATCGGGCACCACCTCCTTCAGGGTGCATGAGACCATATTAAATTTTATTTACTATTTCTTGAATTATTTTTCATTCAGTTATGTAAAATAAATTATTTTTCTTCCCCTCAAAAAAAAAAAAGACAAAACCACGAAGAGAAACATTAATTAATTTGATCACATAGCAATTAACACTTTTATTCATCATAAAATATCATTAAACAAATTAGAAGGAAAAAGACAGATTGGAAAATGGCAGAAGAAATCTTGTTATCCTTATATATAAAGCACTCTTGTAAGTCTACATTAGCAAGACAACTGAAAATATGGACAAAGAAAATGGAAAAGCAATTCACAAAAGAATAAATACAGATGGACACCAAGCATATGAAAAACCATTCAAACACATTTTTAATTGTGGAACTTGGCATTATAATAAAAACAAGAAACTTTTTTCTTTGCATTTCACGTTGGCAAGAATTACTGAATATATATTCAGCCCTAGACTGGCTAAGGCTGAGTAGCAGACACAAAGCACATGTGTTTCTATTCTTCCATCCCTCATCGAAGTGAAACATCACTAATTTATCTTAGCATTCTTTGCTGCTGGGCCCACATGTGGTCTTACAGTCCTTCTCATAAAGGAGTGCCAGGTCACCACTACTAATTAATCGATGCTGGTACTCCAGATGGAATCTATCTGCCATTCCTAAAGTTTGATGAAAGTGGGGCTGCTATACATGCTTAGCCTTGGCAGCCTGATTCAATAATACGATTTTTTAAAAAATTACAATAATCATATTCTTTAACAAGGCATCCTCTCAAAGAAGATAATCAGAAATGAGCACACATTTATGTGCAAGGCTGGGATTTATGGTACTGATTACAAAAGTGACATGTTGGGAATATTGGCAATAATCTTAAAATAATACGAGAATGGTTAGATAAAGCATATTTGATGCATACAAAGAAAATTTACAATTATTATGTTTATGTTTTCAAAAAAGTTTAATGCTCTAAAAATGCTCAATACATCCTGCTAAATTGTGAGGTAGGGAGGCAAGAAACACATTTGTGTAATGTGAATGAAAAAAATATACATAGAAAAAAACGATGCAAGGAAAAATATAAAAATAAAATAATGTTTATCTTAAGGTAGAGCAATTGTTAATGGATGGTTATTTCATTCGTTATATTTTAAGTTACAGAATATATCTTTGTATCCATATCCAGATAGTGCTGGGAGGAAGTCATATAGAGGATGTGACTGCTGGTTGACCTTGAGCAGGACCCAGCAACTGGAGGCTGCCTACCATCTCCCCTGTCCTTGGAATGTATCTTCTGCCCACCATTCCCCCAGTGGGAAGCATTTTCAAGGAAGCAGCCTTGAGAGAGCAATGTGTTGTTGAGACCATCTGGATGGAATATGTCACTAAACACAGTAAAGGCCTCTAAATAAACTTTTTTTTTTAAAGATTTTATTTATTTATTTATTTGAGAGAGAGAGAGAGAGAGAAACAGCATGAGAGGTGATAGGGTCAGAGGGAGAAGCAGGCTCCCCGCTGAGCCGGGAGCCCGATGTGGGACCCGATCCCAGGACTCCAGGATCGTGACCTGAGTTGAAGGCAGTCGCTTAACCAACTGAGCCACCCACGCGCCCCCTAAATAAACTCTTAACATTCTGGTGGGTGGGCGTGGAGGTCTACGCCAACAAGTCTTGTATATAAATTCTCTCGCTTTATTAAACCTGCCATCTATCAATCTGGAGTGGTCTACCTCTTTCTTCGATCTCTCTCTGCCCTCCATGCAGAGGCACAAGTTTCAGATTACTCCTAGGAAACTTTCAAGTTTGAGAACCAAAAATATAGATATTATGAAATATATATCAGTGGTATCCTATGGTTAAGGAATTTAATATTATAAACCTCCCAAATTTGTCTATGTCTAATATAAAAATGTTTTTTCAAATTCTGGCTTTAAGTACATAGTGGTTTCTGATGATCAATTGTGTATAAACCACTCTAAAACTTAATAACTTAAAACAATTATTATTATCTTTTATGATTCTGTCAGTTAATTGGGATCATTTGGTTCTGATGAATTCCAATTTCACAGAGGCTGTGGCTGGAGTTACCTAGAGACTCAACCGACCAGGACATCCAAGATGGCTTCTTCACTCACATGTTTGAAATTCAGTGCATCTTCATGTAGTTCTCTCTCTGAAAGAAAAGCCCAGACTTTTGACATGGTGGCTCACAGCTTCAGCAGGCAGGAAGCAGAACCACTGGGTCCATTAAGAGTGATGACTGGAGATGGCATGGCATCACTTCCGCCATACTTGAGTGGTCAAGCCTATCTAAATTCAAGGGGGTGGAGAAATAGACTCTACCTCTTGATTGGGAAGCAGTGAGATCACATTGTAGAAAATCATGAGGAATGAAAATTATTATCATGGACCTCTTTGGAAAATACACTCTGTCACTCAGTATTAGAAGCAAATCTGTCACTTTGAAGGATCTCCTACCTATTTTTCAACTTGCCAGCCTCATGGCTAAGGATTCTAATCCTTCAAAGAGCTTTAATGTACTCAATGGGTCTTAAGCTGATGTAAAGTCTACAAAAATAGAAACTTCTCTCTTATTTCACTACTTGATAAAGGACCAATTTGCAGTAGCTTAATTTATCCCCTATGGAATGTGATTTGATCTCAGACTTACAATGTTTGCAAACTTGAACAGTTTAAAATGAAATAACATACTCCACTAACTTCTGTTCATCCTGTTAATCTGTGCCTTGTTTTCCTCTAGCCAGATGTTTCTTATACTTCATTTGCCTAACAATATTCAGACTAGGAAACGATTCTAGCATTAAAATGATGCACCAAACATACCCACATTTATTTTCCATATCCTTGGCTCTTTCTAGATCTGTCTTGCATTTTTCAACATCCTTAATTTCTATTGAACCCAGATGGAATCTATGTTTGCCAGGAAAGAAAGTAAACCAAACATGTGCCAGTATTTTATATTCTTCCATGCTATATGGAAAAGGTCTGAAGATATAATATGCTCTTTAAAATCATGCACACCAGGCATTTAGTTGAAGAAAGTGTGGTAGGCAACTTCTGAAATGGCCCCTAATGACCCCTGCCTCCTGATATCCCTACCCTTTTGTAATTCTTTCCCTTTGGATGTGGGTTGGACTTAATGACTTACTTCCAACAAACAAAATATGGCAAAAGTATTGGGATGTCATTGTCAAGATTAGGTTTCAAAAGACTCTGTTTTCCATTTTGTTCATTCTCTTTCACTCTCTCCCTCTCTTGTTCTGAGGAAAGCCAGCTGCCATGTCATGAGATGCCCTATGGAGAGGTCCACATGGCAAGGAACTCATGTCTCTGGCCAACAGCCAACAAGGACCCGCAGCCTGTCAACAGTTATGAAGCATGTCAACAGCTGTATCTTCTGAAGCAGACCCTTCTCCTGTCAAGCCTTAAGATAACTGCAGCCCTGGGCAGCATCATGACCGCAACCTTGCAAGATGCTCCGAGTCAAAAAACCCAGCCTAGCAACACCTAAAATCCTGAACTACAGGAAATGTCAGATACTAAATGTTTGTCATGTAAAGCCACCAAATCTTAGGGCAATTTGCCATGGTAGCAGCAATTTGAGTACCTAAAATTTATAGAGAAAGCTCATGTCTTTGGCTCTAAGAACAAAGACAATAGCCCCTGTGGTCCAAAGCGTATGGAGGGAATCAGCATTATTTTTTTTTTCTCTTTTCTCTTGCTACTTCATTCTGAGGGCAGTCCTGATAGCACAGTCTATACACAGGGTGGGGGGATAAAACTCCAAAAGAAATTCTGGCTTTCTAGCCAGAGAGCCAGGAAAAGGTACTACAAGAGACAGAAAGTATCAGGGAAATTCCAGGGAGTAGACAGCTAGAGGAAGATTCCCTAATTCTATGTATGAACTGATACAAGTTCTCATTCATGAGCTACAAGTGAGTGAACAGACACAAAGAAGAATGGCTTTGAGAACTGAGCTACAATATAAAACCACTACCCATAGCTCTGACTAACATCTCTACAGTTCATGTATGCAGCAGACCCAAGCAACACAGAAAAGTCTTCGAAAATTAAACTCACACGAGAATCACCACCCACAGAAATAGGGACAGAACTTGTGGTCTAAAATCTAACTGGATTGATTGTCTGCTAAAATAAATTAAAAATGATTGGCATCTCCAAAGGATTTTAAAAGGACCCAGAATCTCACAATATAATATCCAAAATATCCAGGATATAACCAAAATTACTTCAAAGAAAAAGAAAAATCTGATCACTTTTCAAGGGAGAAGACAATCAACAAATTCAAACTCCAAGATGGTCTAGATATTTGTTATCAGACAAAGATGTTAAAGCAGTTATTATAGTCATGCTCCCTATTATACCCATGGTAAAAGTGAATATTCTTCAAACTGTTTTTTTCCCTTTTTTTCTTAATTTTTACTATTGCATGTAGAGATAACACTTCACCTACATAGAGGCATTTCTTCCATAGAGCCTTTGTGTTCAAACTGGTTTTTTTCTCTTTTTTCTTTTTTTCTTAAGTTTTACTATTGCATGCAGAGATAACATTTCACCTACATAGAGGCATTTCTTCCAAAGAGCCTTTGTGTTCAAACTGGGTTTCTTTTTTCTTTTTTTTCCTTAAGTTTTACTATTGCATGCAGAGATAACACTTCACCTACACAGAGGCATTTCTTCCATAGAGCTTTTGTGTTCAAACTGTTTTTCCCCCTTTTTTCTTTTTTTTCTTAAGTTTTACTGTTGCATGCAGAGATAACATTCCACCTGCAAAGAGGCATTTCTTCCATAAAAAGGTGAATATTCTTAAAATGCATAGAAAAGTAGAATTTTTGAGCAGAGAAACTGTAAAAATGAACCAGCTAGAAATTTAAAAACTAAAAAATACATTATCTGAAATTCAAAAAAAATTACTGAATGGTTCCAATGGCAGAAGGGGATACAGAGGAAATATTTAGTGAACTTGAAAATAGATAGATAAAAATGATCCAATCTGAAGGGCAGTCAAAAAAAAAAGATTTGAAAAAAAAAAAGAACAAAGTCACAGTTATCTGTGGGACAATATCTAAGTTCCAATATTCATGTCACTGGAGTCTCAGAAAGAGAGAAGAAATTGATTGATGCAAAAATATATATATTTAAAGAAATTATAGATAGACACTTCTTAAATTTTGTGAAAGACATAAATTTACAGATTCAAGAAGTTCTGAGAAACCTACATAGGATAAACCAAAAAAAAAAAAAAACCAAAACCCCATGCTTAGTCAGACATATCATAATCAAACTACCAAAATACAAAATATATATATATATTATTATTATATAATATAATATAAAACACACAAAGAAACAATTTGAATGACTGTGGATTTCTCAACAAAAACCATGGAGGCCAAAGACGATGAAATAACGAATTCCAAGTGCTAAAAAAAAGGAATTGTCAACCCCAAATTCTATATCCAATAAAAATGTTCTTCAGGAATGATGGCAAGTAAAGACATTTTCAGGTGAGGGGAAACTAGAAGAACTAGGAACTAGCAGACCTGTTCTAAAGGAAATATTAAAGGAAGCTCTTAAAGATGAAGAAAATGATACCAGAAGGAAACATGGAACTACAGAAATAAAGAGTGACAGAAATGATAAATATAAAGGTAAATATAACAGATTACTTTTCTCCCTTTGAGTCCTTTAAATATAACTGTCAAATGCAAAAAGTATAAAATTGTCTGGTGAGGCTTTCAATGTATGTGAATATATATTAAATCTATAACATAAAGAAAGGAGTATAAAGGGACCTATGTGGATGGAAGGCTTCTACATTTCTACATGTTCCAATTAAAAACAGAGACTGGCAGATTAGATTTTAAAGCAGACTCAGCTATATGTTGACTACAGGAAATCTACTTTATATATAAACATAGATCGATAAAAGTAAAAGGAAGGTAAGAGATATATTATGAAAACACCAATCAAAAGAATACTACAGTAATGATATTAACATCAGACAGAGTAGACTTTAGAACAGGAAATAACATCAGGATAACAAAAGACATTAAATTAATTATTAAATACTGATAAAGGGGTGAATTCTCCAAGACATAATAATCCTTAATATGTATAACCTCCTAACAACAGGTACCAAACTACATGAAGCAAAAACTGACAGATCTAAAAGAGAAAATAGGCAAATTAACAAATATAGTTGGAGATACCTACAGTCAGTAATCAATAGAAGAATCAAATGGAAAAACCAGCGAGGAGAAAGGAGACTTAACACTGATTGCCATTTATAGAACACTTCAACCAACAATAGCAGGATATGCATTATTTTCAAATATTCATAGAACAGTCACCAAGATAGATCATATTCTAGGCCATTAAAAGTCTTAGTCAATTTACAGGAATTGAAATCATACAAAGTATGTGCTCACTATAAATGGAATTAAACTAGAAATCAATAACAGAAAGACATCTGGAAAATTCGAAGACATTTAGAAATTAAACAACCCATGGGCCAAGAAAAAAATCTCAAGAGAAATTAGAAAATATTTTTAACTGAAAGAAAATGAAAATGCAACATATCATAATGTATGGAATGTGGCTAAAGCAGTTCTTACAGAGAACTTTGTAAAATTAAATGCTTATATTTAACAAAAAGAAAGTTTCAAGTTGGTTATCTAACCTCACATTATGAAACTAGTGAAGAACAAATTAAACCCAAAATAAGCAGAAGGAAGGAAATAATACATTACTATGGGAGTGTAGTCTCCAAATATATGAACAGATATAAATGGACTGGAAAATAGAAAAATCACAGAGAAAATCAATCAAACCAAAAAGTAGATCTCTAATAAAACTCTAGCCAGACAAAACATGGAGGAAAAAATATGCAAATTACCAACATCAAAGGGGAGATAACACTACAGATCCCACAGATACTACAAGGACAGTAAGGGAATACTACAAACAACTCTAAACACATAAATTCAACAACTTAGATGAGATGGACCAATTTCCTGAAAACTATGAACTACCAGAAGTCACTCCAAACCAAATTTTTGGTGACCAGAAGGCATTCATCTCAGAAAACTCTCCAGGCTTTATTCAGGACAATTGCCTATTTCTCTAGCCTCAGGCTGATTTCCCATCTCCACCCTCCAGCTACCAACAAAGTTTGGTTCCAAATTTTGGCCACTGATTCTTTGGTCTCCCTTTTTCCTTATAAATTTCTAATTTCATCCCTTCACCATCTCCCCCCACCCATGACTGTTTTTGTTGAGAGGAGAATTGATATAATCTTCAGAAACTTAGACAACCTAGGCTTCTACAGAAAAATTTTTGAAGAATGTCTGATTAGCTTGAGTCCCTCTTGTTATTATCTGCTGCCAAAACTTCCTCAGCAGCAATGCGTGCACTTGGTATTAGTGCACATTCAGGAAGGATTAAAGCACTTGTCTGCTACTCTGTACGTGGCCAAGCCCTCAATCAAGGGCCTTTCATCTAACCACACTACTCCCCAAATCACTAGCATGTAGCTTGTCTCATGACAAGCTGTTGAAGAACCAACAGAGTCCTCAGAGGAACTAAACTCCTTGCTCAAGTAATTGTGATAAGATTAGGACACTAAAAGGACATCTGCTATAGCTCTTCCTTATAATTTATACCCCTTAATGCCTGTAGATTCTGGTTTATGGATTGACTTCTAGGGCTCCTCCTCTCTTGTCAACTTTCCAGTTCATTTGTGTGAGTTTATAATAAGATGGAAAATATATATACCAAAAGCATATTCTTATCTCTGAAAAATGATTAAGTTGCTTTTTACCAATTTCTTATAATTTTGGAGTTGTATCCCTAAACTAATACTAATACTGGACAAATATATATTCTCAGGCAGCATTTGCCACTACCTTGACAGGTATGACGAGTTACATTCCTGGCAATATTTTGAGAGAACACAAGAGCAATGGAGTTTGTAATAGTTTCACTAATGGAGCCAAAAAGTTACAATGTTTGAATTTCCCAAAAGCCGCCCCCATAATTAATATGAATTTCTTTAAACCACTAGAACTGGGCTTCATTCCTCTCCCACATTCCCTGGGAATTCTGACTGCCATCCAGGATCTTCCCTATGATTTAAGACCAGGAGGACATGGTCTTTATGGTGTCTTCCAAATGAGACTTCTCTTAGTTACATGTTGACTACTAGTTTCTCATTGAAGTCATCCCCAACTTTGCAGAAACACCTGAACGCTGGCACCAACACCTCTCTGAGCTGAGCCCTTGCCCTTTTTTTTTTTTTTTTTTTGGTAACCAAAATCTGTGGTATGTGCTTCTCTAAGAAAATACAACTCCTGCTCCCTCTTTTCTGTCTTTCAACAGCTAGCAGGCACTGCCTACCATCCCTCTTACACATAATTACTTCTTTATGCTCTACCCCTTACTTAAACAGGTATTTCCCTCTTTTGTTCTCTTGTTTCCCTTTCTAAATCCCTAGGAGTATTAAATTTAGGGCTTGATTTTCACTTGGAAATGTTTTCCATATTTGTGGCACCAATGTCATCAGAGGATTTACAGTAGGTCAAGTGAAGAAAAACAGAGTGCAGAGTGAATGAAGAATTAAAAAAAAAAAAACTCTTCTGCAACAGATAAATCAAAATGCCAATTATTTTCTGCTAGAATATATTTCATCAAATAATTCATGGTTATTCTGAGAACTACAGCAGTTTAATTAATCAAAAATGAATTTATATAGTCATTGTCCTTTAAAACATGGATTTTCAAATTTGAATGCCTGAGGAATTTTAAAAATGCTTTTAAAAAGGTTTAATTTTAGAGAGAGAATGTGCACATAGGGAGGGGGAGGGGCAGAGAGAGACTCTCAAGCAGACTGCCCACTAAGTGAGGAGCCCCATGCAGGGCTTGATCTCACAATCCATGAGATCATGACCTCAGCCTAAACTGAGTCAGATGCTCAACTGACTAAGCTATCCAGGCGCCCCAAATGCCTGAGGAATTTTTTTAAAAACCTGGGTCTCAGCCACAAAGACTGATTTAACTCGATGAGTTGCAACCTGGGCATCAAGATTTTTCAAAGTTCCCCAGGTGACCTTATTGTGCAACAGAATGACGTTATCGTGCAGCCAATTTATCATGAGCACAATCAGCAGGGGTTTGATAAAATACAGATTGCTAGAGCTGCTGACTCAGTAGGTGTAGATGGGGCCTGAGGATTTCCATTCCTAACAAATTCCCAGCTGAAGTTGTTGTTCTGGAGGTCATACCGTGAGAACCACAGCTTTCATGTGCATATGAATCACCTTCAGGTGCAGAGGATTCTGTTAAAAGGCAGGTCTACTTCAGTTGGTGTGGGACTGGATTAGATTCTGCATTTCTAATAAGCTTTCAGGAGATACTAATGCTGATCCGAAGACCATACTTTATACAGCAAAAGATCAGAGCACAGGAAGTTAACTATTAGAGTACGGCATTCATGAAATAAATACGATTTTGTGACATAGCGAGAATAAAAAATTTAGTACCAACACCATTTTGAAGTAAGTTTTCAACTGTAATTTCAATATCATTACACGGATATATGAGAAAAATTTCATGATCGTTGAGAAATTACGAAAAAATGTTTAATGTCATAGAATGAGAAATTCAAAATTACTTTTTTCACGTTTTATATGTTTATTCAGAAAGTGATTCAACTATGGATGATGCATTTTTAGCACTATGAAAGCCAACATTTTAAAATCCTTTTTCCCTGCATTTCTGTTTATTACATTTTTTTTATAGTCCTGAAGAAATTCTCTTATCTGAAGTTTTTCATGCATTTGGGTATTTTGCATGATGTCTAATGTGATGGCAGTGAGGCCATAGCTATAATCATAACCCTCTTGTAACCCAAAAACAACATTAACTTTCTTTTCTGTGTAGGCAGCTATGAAGTTACCAGATAGTGACTGTCCATCTGGAAGGAACTGGTTATCTTTTCCTTGATCAATTATTATGTCTAGCTGAGCATGTGGATAGGACTTCACAAGATGGGTAGCATCATAAGCCTTCCATTTATTTTGATCTGTCCCCAAATATCCACTAAAGGCTTTTTTGTCCCAAAGACAGAGCACTGGATTGCAAATTGGAGCAAATGCTGACACAGATATGTACTTTCCAGGATTCTTCAAAGCACAAATCAGAGTTTCACGGCCTCCCATGGAGTGGCCAAAAATAGACATCCTGGAGGGGTCCACTGGAAAATGGGCATTTATGAGTTGGGAAAGCTCTGCAGTTACATAAGAATACATTCTGTAGTTGCGGCTCCTGGGTGGTTCAGTTGGTTGAGTGTCCAACTCTTGGTTTTGGCTCAGGTCATGATCTCATGGGTGGTGGGATCGAGCCCGGAGTCACGCTCCGTGCTCAGTGGGGAGTCTGCTTGAAGATTCTCTCCCTCTCTCCCTCTCTCTCTAAAGTAAATAAAAAAATCTTTTTTAAAAATGTAAGTCTTGTGGTCGTTTTTAAAAATCAGTGCCTATACAGTAAAAATTGGAACCATCGGGCTCATGAGTAATTATTTGGGGGCCATTTTCACAAAAGAGTTCTAATATTACAATTTTATAATTCTGTTTCTGCTAACCACTTCATATTTTTTATTTTCTAGGCTTGAAGTTAGCAGGCTTAACAATTTTTACACTCCTACTCTGCAAGTGTTTATCCATTTTTACGTAAGTGACAAATCAATTCCTGAGTTTTGTTAAGGGCTTTCTATTTTTTGGATAGTGAAGTTCTTATAATAGGGTGGAGAGAGAACATTTGGTTCCTTTTGTGTCCTTCTCATACACATTTTAAAGCAATGGCTTCAGTTTAGGAACTGCTGGATTTTTTGGAAACATCTGAATGTGGGACTTCCAAATTCTGAGAAAATAAGCAAATAACCAAATAAAATGGCACTGTAGTGTGATAACAACCTTTTAGACTCAAGAGTCTAGATTTTAGAGGAAGGGGCAGATATAAAAATGGCGAGAAAGAGAACTAAGAAAATGATAAAGAATGTGACAAGGCCATCTTTCAAAAGCAGGAATAAGATATTTAGCAGATTTTTGTAAAAATAAAATCAGTAATATGTATATTTCTCTCTTGCAAATTAGGATTATTCTCACCAATCTGAGAGCATGAGCTTGATGGTATAGAGGCTCTGGGTGATCAATACAAGTAAACAAGACCTGATGGGTGACAGCCCATCTGGGCTCTCTGTAAAATGAGAAGGTTCTACTTGACACTGTTTCTTAGTCTACAGGGGCAGGAGGAGGGCACACAATGCTTCGAGAAGCTTATGAAGGCTATAGATCCTCTCTCCAGAAAAATTCATGATTTGCATGTGATTCCATAGAATCCAGATGCCCTGACCATGGTTGATGGATGAGGATGTCTAGAGCCCAAGTGAATCAGACACTTCACACAGCCCTTGGCATAGAGTTAAGTTCTAGATGTTGGTGATAATGATAATAAATAGCTTCGTTTCATGAGGTGAAGAACAAGAAAAAAACCACTTGTTTCATAAATGGAGTTTCATTCAAGCTAGTGATTAGTGAAACTTCCTTCCAGATTCTGACAATAGGCTGTCAACCTGTATGGTCAGCATTTGTTATTTTGAATGGTCATTCTTTCCTGTTTTTAATCAATAATTTTTGGCAACTTGGGAGAAGATCCATTTAAGAACTACTATTTATTTATTAATTCCTTTGTACCAAGCTCTCTGATAAGCAGTTAGTCTGCATTAGCTCCTTTAATCCAAACAAATCCTAGTAAGGTTTACTAATGAAGAAGATGAGGCTTCCAGTAATTCCAGTGGTCCCACAGACTATTGTGTGGCAGGAGCAGCTCCTTTCACAAAGCGAAAACTGTAGAGAACACTAATCTTTTTTTTTTTTAAATAAATCCACCTTCGTTGGCCCAGGAATTACTGAAAATTTCTTCCAGATTCTAACAATGGTCTGTTAATATTCATCTTCACTGTTTGTTGTTTTGGAATGTCATTATCTCTGGGCTTTCGTCAATATATATTTTTTAAAGATTTTATTTATTTGACAGAGAGCAAGACAGCGAGAGAGGGAACACAAGCAGGGGGAGTGGGAGAGGGCCGAGCAGGGGGCCCGATGCAGGGCTTGATCCCAGGACCCTGGGATCATGACCTGAGCCAAAGGCAGATGCTTAACAACTGAGCCACCCAAGTGCCCCTTTCGTCAATATTTTAAAATTTTATCTATTTATTTGATAGAGAGAGGGACAGCGAGAGAGGGAACACAAGCAGGGGGAGTAGGAGAGGGAGAAGCAGGCTTCCCGCCAAGCAGGGAGCCCAAGATGGGGCTCCATCCCAGGACCCTGAGAACATGACCCAAGCCGAAGGCAGACGCCTAACCACTGAGCAACCCAGGCGCCGCCCTTTCGTCAATATTTTAATGTGAACTCTGGACAAGGTAAACTAGGAGCTGCTAGCCCTTCAATATACCATTCTGACCAGAACTGTCATTTCCACGGCATAGCTCCAACATTGCCATTTGGCTTCCTTATTAGCTTTGGCTTTCCTCAAGAACTTGCTACCTGGATTATAAACTGAACAATATTCTATGCTCTATACTTGCATACCTTGTTTTCCTTTTCATTCATCTTGGTTTCATGCTAAACATGAAATTAGCTAGAACATTCTACTTCAAAGTGTTCATTACAAGGTTGTGAAGAAAAGAACACCATTTTTGTAAAGACTATCATGCTCAACTTTATTTGGTAAATATTTGCCATTAATGTCAGTAGGTAACAGAAACTGCTCATCCTGTGGTCATCTGCTTTCTCTTTTTAGACTTCTAGCCTCTGCCCTCTCTTTCCACCATTTAAAAGCTTTCCTGATGCATATTCCTCTTTTGGCCTCATATTTTCATACTCTGCACATTCTCCTTGAGTGACCTCATCTACTCTCGGATAGTCATGACATGCAAATCTCCAGTCCCAGCCCAGACGTTTTTCCAAACTCTTAACTCGTTTAATCATTAACAACTTGGATCAACCATCCAGTTTTCCATAGGCATCTCAAACTCCACATGTCCAAAATAAAGTTATTATCTTCAACAATCCTTCTACCTCCTGAATCATCTACTTCCCTCCCACCATTCACCCATAAAGAATTAACTTCTGATGTTTCTCACCACCCCATAATTATCACCTGCATTAATTTATCCTTGTGAAACTCAGAATCACCTACATTCATTGATTCATGAATCATTAATTGCTACTTTCTGCATATGTAAGTAGGAAGAATAAGATCCACTTACCCCAGCAGGGTGGGGGGGGATTGCGATTGTTTGAAGGCTCTTTCAAATATATTTGTGTGTGATTAAAATGATGGAATATCTTTGGATGAATTTAAGTACAAAAGGCAAAATATTCCATCCCTGTAAGTTTTTTCCTTTTGGCTTAGAAAATGTTAATATTTTTACTCAAGCCATCTGGGTCTTAGAAATATCATGTGCCTTTGATGACTATATGTGAAAACTATTTTTTGCATCTTTAAAAATTCCTGAAGGAATGCTATTACTAAGTTTGTTTTCCTATTTTCCTGACAACAAATTACAATTAACTTGCAATTCAAAAGACAAATTTGAAATCTATTTAAGCAGTTCCAAGTCAACCTCACAGATATCAAATGATCATATTAAAATACTAATAGCTATAGATAACTCAAGTGTTTCCTTGACTTACTGTCTTTTGTTTGGATGTAATTTTCTTTCATATTTAAAAAGTCCTTTAGCACCATCTGCTTCTATAACACTTCGCCATGCTTAAAAAATTTTATTCCCAGACACGGCAGTTTTGAAATTACTCCATCAAAGCTTCTTAAAGAAAATAAATTGGAAAAAGAACTTCCATTCCTCCTAGCTTGTTTCTTAATAAACAGCAGACAAAGACAATGCTTGTTACCCAAGAAACACAGTGCTACATGAACATTTTGTTATAATCCGACATTTCCCTTCTGATTTTCCCTCTGACCCTAAGGCTAACTGGTGCCTGAGGAAACAATATTTTATGTGCTATATGCACAATCTGTGCAATAATATTCCTTTAAGATATGCAGATCTCATTTTATAATCTGAACTATAAAATGGGGTGAATTTTCACATAGTCTCATCCATTTTATGGATAAACATTTAACAAATGACTAGATTGCCAAAATAAATTCCCCAAGGGAAGCTGATAGACTGAAGCAGTAACACCAGTAAAAGAAATCCAACAAAGGAAATAGCTTCTTCCTCTGTGAAACTGAAGCATACTCTTAAGAGAAAAATCAGAATTTTCCAGGGCACCTAGGTGGTTCAGTTGGTTAAGCATCCAACTCTTGATTTCAGCTCAGGTCATGGTCTCTGGGTCACAGGATGGGGCCCCACATCAGGTTCCATGCTCAGTGGGGAGTCTGCTTGAGATTCTCTCTCTCTCCCTCTGCCTCTGCCTCCCACCCCCCCAACCCCCCACGCACGCTCTCTCTCTCTAAAAGAAATAAATCTTTAAAAAAAAAATCAAACTTTTCCAATTCTTGACAGTGGTAGTACAGGATTAGGCAGCTGAGTTTTTCAATGTGTACAACTCCCGAGTCAGTGATATTGATTTAGAAATATAAGTAAGTGGTATTAGGATAGTGATGTTGAAATTGTTGTAGACCAAATAAGAATAGGCCAATTGTCTTCCTAAGAAAGTCCAAGTATGGATGTTAAATTGTTTACAGATCTATTCATCCTTTCAGTCACTATTCAATATACATCAAACACCTGCTATATCTAGATTCTCTATTAGTTTCTGGAATGAATCAATAATTTTCTTATAATTTATAATAAAATTTATTCATCATCTTGTAGATGTAAATGGACCTCCATCCTCCAGTATTTTCTACCTGAATCCATTTCCCACAAGCGAGCCAGAATTCACTTTGTAAAGTTAAAATTAAATTGCATGATAAAGTTCAAATTCCCTAATAATGGTTTACAAAGACCTTGATGGTTTGACTCTTGCTTACCTCTCCTGCCTTGCTGTTCCACCTTGCTCTCTGGTCATGATGAATTACTAACCATTCACAAAACAGGCCTTCGCATGCTGTTTCCCCTGGCCAAATGCTTTTCCTCCTCTCCTTGTCTGACTCTTTCCCCCTGACCTTTTGTTTCTAGACCTCTCCTTGGCTAAAACTTCTTCAAGGACTAAAGTGTGCGCAGGTGAGCCTCTTATGCAGTCAAATGCTCGCTCCTGAGCTACAGGCCCAGGTGAACTTCTTATGCACCACGTAACACCCTGGGCCTTACACCTTGTAGCACCTGCCACAGCAAGTGATTTACTTGTCTCACTCCTGCTAGACCGTATACCCCTCAAGGACAGGCACTACGCCTTGTTTGCTCTGCAAATCTCATGATGTGAAATGCAGCCTTGGCACATCTTAGTGATGACGATTTGCTAAATGAGTAAGTAGAAAATTGAACTATGCATTCTTCTCATTCATTTTGGGGAGGTCATTTTACAGTGGCAAGCGTGTGAGGTAAGGGAAATTATCCTTAGCCTCACTACTTGACTACATGAATTGAGACATCTGGTGGTAAATGCACACACTTAAGCATATTCTCTTCCCCCCCCCCCCAAACATTTTAGTTCTAATTAATCATGAAAATGTTTCATCCTGAAATCAATAAAATGTTTCAGCCTGATCTTTCCTACTGAGAATATTAAGTGGCTTCTAATTGCTTTATGTTTTATGATGGATCAAAATATAAGGCATCTCCAAAATCAACTTATATCTTTTTTCTTTTTCTTTTCTTTCTTTCTTTTTTGAAAGCAGGGTAGAAAGTAAAATGAACTACTCTAGAGAAAGAAATATGCTCTTCAGAGATGAGAACTCTGTCTGGATAAATTGTTTCGGTCTGCACAGTGTAGCATAAAAAATACCGAACTTCTGTAAAGGTTTTATTTCATTGGTATTTTTTCTTTAAATATTTACTGATATGGACATGGCACCCCAGTGTTACAGCATAATTTTAAGTGATAGCTATAGATCCCAAGATCAAATCTGAAAACTAAATAAACACACATCTGCATATATTTGACTGGGAGGAATTAGATCAAAACACTAATGACAGTTACCTATGGTTGAATTTTATTTTCATTTTCACTCCTCTATATTTTCCTAAAGTTTGACAAAAAGGTCAAAAGAAAACCAATAAACATTTTACACACAGGAATGAACAGAAAAGATAGTAACATTGTTTAAGAGAGAAATTAGTGGATATGGGTGTTCTGTTTCATCCTATCTTTAAAATTCTATAATTTTATGACTCTCAACTGTACTATGCAAAAATATGTAGATTTCAGTCCATTACTAGACACAGCGGGGATTCAGATAGAAATGTCTGTCAAACGTTCTTTCACAATAGAAACAATTAATGAAATAGTTTACATATGACTTTGGTCATAATAGAAGGTGAATGCCTTGGGGCGCCTGGGTGGCTCAGTTGGTTAAGCGACTGCCTTCGGCTCAGGTCATGATCCTGGAGTCCCGGATCGAGTCCCGCATCAGGCTCCCTGCTCGGCAGGGAGTCTGCTTCTCCCTCTGACCCTCCTCCCTCTCATGCTTTCTGTCTCTCATTCTCTCTGTCTCAAATAAATAAATAAAATCTTTAAAAAAAAAAAAAAGAAGGTGAATGCCTTGCACATAGTAGGCACTCATTATGTCTTAAATGAATTTCAATTGGTCAATGAATGTTAAATGACCTTGGTGTTAAAATTCTGTCTCTGCTGCCCTCCAGTGGCTCATGTGCTTAACTCCAAAAGAGAAAATCAAGTGCCTTCCATTCCCAGACCCTTATTTGAGGGGAGTATGAATGTCAGATTTCGGGGCTTGGTATTCCTTTTGGACAGAGTTTTGTATTCAACCTCTGTGACAGTGGGTCTGGGAATTGGTGGGTCAAGGCCAAATGCATTATCTGTCTCCTTCCACCTGCAAAAAGTCAAACTGAAGCAACAGCAATAGATGGTGTCAAACACTAATATGTTTATGTTCACACTTCATAGAGATTTTTCATTTGTGTCACCACAAACTTCTAGTAAGAAATTGTGGTGAGGGGCACCTAGGTTGCTCAGTCAGTTAAGTGTCTGACTTCGGCCCAGGTGATGATCCTAGGGTCCTTGGATTAAGCCCTGCGCCCGGCTCCGCGCTCAGCAGGGGAGTCTACTTGTCCCTCTCCCTCTTATTCTGCCTCTCCCCTGGCTAATGCTCTCTCTCTCTGCCTCTCTCTCAAATAAATAAATAAATTCTTTAAAAAAAAGAGATTGTGGTGATAGTAGTAATAATTGCAACTCTTTTATTAGAAATAGCTCTGGCCCCTTGTTAAGGGGTGATGGTGTTGTCATGTGCTGTTAGGCATGAAAGTTCCCATCAATGGTACATCTTAATGAGCAGCCCAGAACCTAAATTTACATATCATCTAAGTGTAGTACTGTAGAAAAATGTTAACTCGACAGCAAATACCATCAGCAAATATCGGTGCCATTGGTGAACACTAGAACTATATTTTGTTATTGCCCTCATCTGTGAGAGTTATATCCTGAGTTCAGTTGGTCGTTAGAGTGGCTGCAGGAGGAAACCTAATTTCCAGAACATTTAGTTTCAGTTTTTTTGACATTGGCTATGATCTACTCTGAGATATCCTGTACTTCAGGCCCCTTCTGCGGTTTTAGATAATCATCTCCAAATAAGTTATCTTCTACGTGACTTTTTTTTTTTAAGATTGATTTATTTTAGAGAGAAAGAGAGCAAGAGAGTGGGGGGGCGGAGTGGAGAGGGAAGGAGAGAATCTGAAGCAGACTCTCCACTGAGCCAGAGTCCAACATGGGGCTCAATCCCAGGACCCTGAGACCATGACTTGAGCCGAACTCGAAAGTCAGACGCTTAACCGACTGAGCCACCCAGGCGCCCCTACATGACTTTTTAGTGTTTATCTTCCCCTGTTATTATAGTTCTTCTGGAATATCCTTTTAGTGTTAACCAAGGAGTCTCTCAATTCCTTGCTTATCTGCCGCCACCATACCTCCAGGTGAGGTGATTACTTCTTTTTGCTCATCTGCAATCTTTCTGAATTATAATCTCTTACTTTATTTTATTTTATTTTGTCTCTTACTTTCTATCTCTTAAACCATTTTTTCCTTTTTGGTAGTATGGAAGTATGAGGTATCACCCTTCGTATTAAAGAGTATTTGTGTTTTCCTTATTCTCAGATTATGAGAATTTTGTGTATTGTATTGATGTTTTCATAAGCTCTTGGGTTTAGTTGGCAAGTATATCATTTTTGTGCCTTTTTACTTTACTTTTTACAGTAATTTTGTGACTTGTTTTCAATTATAATATCAGGAATATTATAAAAGAACATTTATTTTTACAACTAATCTTAAGAGAATAATTTTCTCACAAAAGCCTTTTTTTATAATACTGAAGCATTTTAAAAAATAAATGTCCAATAAGAGATGTATGATACAAACTCAATAGTCATAAAATGTAGTAATATTTAGGAATTAAAATCGTGTGTTTTTTTTAGGAATTAAAATTGTTTCTTTAAAATATTCATTTGCTTGTTACAAATCCATAAAATATCAAGTAAAAGTTAAAAATTGTATGGCATTGTGGCAGTTAAAAAATAAAAACAAAGTAATAAGTATAAACAGTATTTTCCCCATTTTTAGAAATGAAGGTGCATGCATGTATTGTGTGTTATGTTTATGTGTTGTGTATATGCACACATGTCTGAAGGAATATACTCTAAGCTACCAACTGTGACTTTATCTGTGTCGCAGTTGTCATTATCTGGCTCTCTAACCAAGAACTATCCCAACTCTCATTATTCTTCATGAGGTTTTTAACCTACTCCAATTGTGCCTTAAACTTCAGCGTGTATTTTCATACAATTTCCTAAACATTTCCAAAAATTACATTGTAATGCAATAAAACCTAACACATTATAGTACCATCTCTATTCCATCTGTTCCAATCCATCACTAGCAGAATACATCTGAGATTAGAACATTAAGATAATTTCTTTGACCAATGGATATTATTGAGTAAGGGGGAAATTCAGAAGTGGAAATGCACTGCACTTGAGAAGCAAAGACATCAAGCTTGGTTTGCAAGTGTAAAATGATAAAGTAAGAAGACATTTTTCCTTAAGAACTTATGGAGAGACACACACAAAAGGAAAAGCTAAGGACTGGACCATGGTATGCTTTTCATTCTTGTTGCAACAAAGGTGAACCAAGAACACAATGAGAATTTGTTTTAAAGCACCAATTTGTAGTACTTAGTTATGGCAGCCCTAGGAAACAAATACAATTTTCTTAGGAAATTTTCTCTAGGTCTTAAAATTTTATTTGTATAGACATCTATAAAGCAGTCCCTTGTGATTTTTAAATGCTTTCTGCTACAGTTTGTTTCCACTCAATTTCTCATTTTGTATTTTTTTAACTTCCTTTTTTCTTGATTAAATTAGTAGTATTTCATCTATTGTTTTATTTTGCTGCAAAATGAGGGTTTTATTTATGAATTAGATCTACTATTTTCTCTTCTGAACCTCAACAATTCCTGATTTTATCTTTATTACTTCCCTGCTTATTTCTTTCTTTGGTTTGTATTATTTATCTTTATTTTTTTGTTTTTCTTTTCCCTTGTGTTTTGATCTGGGAATTTGATTCATTTATTTTCATTCTTTCATTTTTATTCATAAAAATGTTTAAGGCTATGAAGTTTCCTCTGATCAGTATTTTAATTATATCCAATGGATTCCAATACATAGTGTTTTCATTATCATTAGTTTTCAAAAATTCTGTAATTTCAGTTTTGTATTCCCCCATCATCCATTAAGCAAGAGTTGTTGAACAGAAAGCTTTTAAATTTCCAGTTAGACTTCTGTTGTCAGTAATTTTTATTTTTTGGCTTTGTGATAAGATAATGCATAATATTTGTACTTCATGGTCCTGATTGACACTTTCCTCATGACATGATATATGATCAATTTTTGTGACTGCCATGTGCATTTGAGGAGGTACACTCTATTACCAGAGTTTGAAGCTTTATATATCCTTGAGATCTTCTTTTTTTAAGATTTTATTTATTTATTTGTCAGAGAGAGCAAGAGCACACGAACACAAGCAGGGGGAGAGGCAGGCAGAGGGAGAGGGAGAAGCAGACTCCCTGCTGAGCAGGGAGCCTGATAGAGAACTCAATCCCAGGATCCTGGGATCATGACCTGAGAGAATCTGAAGCAGACTCTCCACTGAGCCAGAGTCCAACATGGGGCTCAATCCCAGGACCCTGAGACCATGACTTGAGCCGAACTCGAAAGTCAGATGCTTAACCGACTGAGCCACCCAGGCATCCCTTCCTTGAGATCTTATTATCAATTTGGTATTCATTGTCTCAAGTCTATCATATTATTTTATAATTACAATATATATTTGCTGAGTTCTTTTCCTATGCATTGTATCTTTTCTTCACTCTTTTACCTTTTAAAATATCTTTTGCTATTTAGAAAGTTCTAGTGTTATCCATCTCCTTATATCTTTTTTAAATGCTTTTAATCCTCTCTTAACCTTTTACTCAGTATTTTATTAGTTTTTTCCGATATCCATTTACTCTCCCCTATTCCCCATATTAAAGAAAGAATTAAAGTATTCTACCTTCCTCTTTTGCTGTCCCTTCTCCTCTCATATTTTAGTTGCATTGTTTATATTCAGCCAAGAATAATTTATAATATATAGCATACAACATATTCTTCTACCATCCTTGTCCTCATTTTTGTTTTGGTCTCACTTAGATCTACAACCGAGTGTATTAAATGTGTGCCATTAGCCTCTTTTTGTTGAACTTTCACCAGTCATATCTTTGGTTAGAAGAAGCTCTTGCTCTAGTAGATTTCTCAAGAAAGGCTGTTGAGTATAGAATGTCCTACTCTCTAGCATATTAGCACCGATATGTGAAAGACAACTTGCCTTTATATAATTCTTAGTTCTTAGTTCACACCTCCTTTCTTTGAGCTGTTTGAAAATGCTGCCAATTGATGCCTTGCTTCATATATGTTTCTCTAAGAAATTTGATGCTGGTCTGATTATCTTGTTCTTATAACTTCTTTGATTTTTTTTTTTTTAACCTGGTGGCCTTGAGAATCTTTTTCCTCATTTTTAAAGTCTGGTTTTAGACTCATAGGTCTAATAGGGTATATCACCACATTTATCAATGTGGGTCTATTTTTCCTTGTATCTGGTGGGTCCTTTCAATACGTAAATACAGGTCTGGTTTGTTTCCAGAAAGCCTACTTAGATTATACTTTTAAGTATTAGTTCTGTTGTATTGTTTCATTTTTCCTCCTTCTGAAACTGCAATTATACGTAAGTTAGTTCTTCTTTGCTTGAATACTGTCTCACTTTTCTTTGGCCTTTAAAAAATGTCTTATTTTTCATTTCCATTGTTGTTTTCTTACTATCATTCGTTGCACTTCATTAAATGTTCACTCATATCTTTTCTTCCTTGGGTTCTCCATAATTTAGTCTTTATTTTTTATATGATTCCCCTCCCTCTCCAGTTCAATCAACTCCCATCTCAATTCTTCTTACTCTTGCCTCTTGGATTTTTGATGCAACCTGTTTTTTTGTTTTGTTTTGCTTTAATTCCCAAATGCTGGTTTCAGAATATTTAATTCTGCTTGTAATATTGTGTTATAGTCTCCTTCTGCTTTGCTTTTCTTTTGTTTGACGAAAAGTTCATCAAGTAAACTCTATTTTCATTTTTGTTTTCTTTTAAAAGTAATTTGTACAAAGACTGTGTCCCTGCTTGGGGTAGTTTATGAGATTCCTTTTTTTTTTAAGATTTTATTTTTAAGTCATCTCTATACACAACATGGGGTTTGAACTCACAACCCCGAGATCAAGAGTCACATGCTCCACTGACTGAGCCAGCCAGGCACTCCTTATGAGATTCTTAATTCAAAAACACCTTCTTCTGTCAGTATAGCAAAGTATAATTTCTTTCAAGATGTTGCTTGTTTTTCTGTAAGGAGTGAAAAAAAAAAAAAAGTGTGCTCTTTGACATTTTTATTTCCTTTTGTCTTCCAGGATCTTAAACTTCCCTCTTTTGCTTCTTCTTCTCATTCACTCTGAATTTTCCAAGATAGGACTCTCTCATCTTTTTAAGCCTTATCTCACCCCAAAATTTACTCTTTTCCAATTGCTTCCTTACATCCTCTGTACATTTTTAAGCCCCTTTCATGAGATCCCTACTCTTCTTCAGTATTTTTACACTTAGGGTTGATTTTCTTTGGAAGCGATTTTTAGATCAATCTTAGGTCCACTGACAGTTCCCTTTTTCTCTCATGCAGCTTTTAATGGACTGCTATTGCTCTCAAATAACACTTCTGTAAGGAGTATGAGATAGAGTTCACTGGTTTTTTGTTTTTATTTTTCTAATTTTACACATAATTTAAACTTTGGACTTCTACTACAAAAGTTTTGCATTGTTTTATTTGTTCTTATTGCTCTGACCTTTTTTTTAAAGAGGCTTTAAAGACTTTTTTTAAAGAGGCCTTTGCTTCGGGCTCTCCAGATTCCACCAATTTTAAGTGGTGGGTTTTAATATGTCATCAACTTGATTAAAAGTAACTTTGAAAATAATGTGTTTTTTAAAGCAAAAACATCCCACAATTTCTTTTGAGATGCCAGAATTGCTACCAAGCATCTTTGAGATATCAAGGGTACATGGGACAGTTGCATATTTCCCATCGCAAGTGGGAAAATACTGTTGAAGTTTTCTCAACATGAAAGATGGATTAGGTAAGATAATTATAGCAATTTTGATTTTGAGCCTCGATAGTGTTACTGGATGGTTATTTAAAAAGGTAGTGTGCAACTGCTAAGATGAAGCATTAGTTGAATAAGGGTTTGTTGTGAAAAAGTACTATCAGGTTATCTAGACTCCTTTTTTTTTTTTTTTTTTGACAGGATGGATAGACTTGGGGATTACTATAAATGCAATGTATCCAAAGTGTGAATACATTTGACAAATCTTTTATTAAATCCTTTTGGACAAATTAGGAAAATGTAGGCTGTTTGTTTCTTATTGTTTCCTATAGGCTATTAGACTTATCTTTGTGACAGACACTCACTCCTTCATATTAAAGAGGTCCATCAACATATTCTTTTTCACTAGCATTGTCCTAAACAATTTTCCCTTATTTATTCTTTATTTTTACCCCAACTTCTGACTGATTCATTTTCCCATTTATGACTTTGACTTGAGCCTTGGAATTCATTACAATTTGCTGGCTAATAGCTATATTTGGCTAGAATTCCTATTCTCTTGGACTACTTCTATGAAAAGGGATGGCTATAAATTGAAGATGGTAGAGCTATAATGTAAAACAAAGGTATAAAAGAATGATAGAGTCCATATTTCAGATTTGAAAACAATTTTAATGGCACCATATATACATTAAGTTAAATGAATCTCACAAGATTTCTTCTCATATATTCCTCTTTTTTCTTACATATGTTATAATGTTTGATTCTGATAATTATTGACTTTTCCTATGTTCTCAAATTCTTTGTTGTTCTGAGGAAACACTCCCAACACTCCCAGCAGATGGCACTGCTAACTTGAAGAACCAATTTCTAGATGCATTAAAAATTGGGAGACATGACTTCTTAAAACTATTAACAGACACTATTTTTTCATCACACATATATATTGCAGAATAATGAGAAAATAAAGTTAAGCAGATGGAAGAAATTTAAAATCATCCATAATTAGAGATAAAATCACTATGAACATTTTAGTGCATAGCCATGTTTTATATTCACATATTTAACAAAAATGGAATATATCCTATAAGAGTTTAGTAAGCAGGTTTTTTTAAATGAACCATGTATTATAAGCAAATTACCATGTCATTTTTCAACAACAAAATTTTTTTATGGCTGTAACTGTACCATAATTTAGTTAACCAATAACATGTTATCTGAAATTTGGGTTACTTCCAATTTCTTCTTCTCATAAATAACACTGTCATGAACATCCTAGTGCCTAATTCCTTACTTATAGGGTCACATACTTAATTGTCTCCACAGGACAAATTCCAAGAAGAGGAACTTCTGTTTTAAAATATATCTATATTTTTAAAGTATTATTTTTACATCGGTCCCAAGAAAGGAAATACTAATTTACATTCTTTTTTCCCTTTGATTTATAAACACTGTATATTAAAGTATCATTTGCTTCAAAATAAGTACAAAGTATAACTTTTAAAAAATTCTCTTTCATTAAATATTTTCAAACTTTTTATAGGTTTATGACCTACTTGATTTTTGTGAATTTCATAGAATTCATGTATTTTACCCCTTTTGAAAAACAGAATACTTCATGATTTCTCTACTTATTTTGTAAGCACTCTTGACATATTAAGGTTATCATTGCCATTAAGATTATCCCAAATATCCTAGTGCCATTAACCCAAGAATAATGCAAGAGAGAGCATTCTTTTACTTAAGAAATAAAATATTTCTTATTTTTAAAGTTTATTGAATTATTCTTTGAGTGTTATTTTAGGATTAATTTTAATAAATGTCCTCAGGGGCTACGAAAAGGGTCTATACTTCCATGCTATAGAATTCAAAATTTACAATCCTGCTGTATTTCTCAAAATCCTCTAAATACTGTCATTTATTTCTTAACCACTTGGTTTCTCATGAAAAACAGATGTTAAAATTTTCTACAATCCATTGGGTTTTTTTCTTTACATATTTTACCATTATATTAGCATTTTCAGTGTGGATTTTGCATTTTGGTTCAAAAAAAAGTTCTTTGCCCTATTTCAGTTGTTTTTCTCTCTCTCCCTCTTTTTAATCTCAAATTACACTTAGTATACTTCTTAATTAATGTATCAATAAATACATTATTACTCTATCAATCAATAGATACTTCTAAAGTGGTTGAAAAGTTTGATCTTTTCATTAGCTTTAAACATTGTACTGATAAATGTTTTCTATGTTTTTTCAGCGGCTTCCTTCAAACAGTAGCCCTGCCACATACCACATATTTTGAATTATTAGGGTCTAAATTCCGTAATATAAATGCTTTATAAAGAAGGATGTTAAGTGTCTCTTATGTACTCACTGCTTAGGGAACTGCCTAGCTGGAATAGAATATTCCCATTGAAATTAATGGATTTTTTAAAAAAATGGTCATTCACTTAATGACAGGGTTTTCAGAGATGAGGAAACAGAGATTAAATTATTCCCCCAAGATAAGGCAGCCAGGATCCAAACCCACATGAGAAAAATATCTGAGTTTGTGATTTTATTTCCACAACCACGCCAGAGAGAGACAAGCTTGTGAATTTTTTGTCTTTTGTTCAATCACCTGTTGGAACTTTTTTCTGATTTTATATAGTTGATAAAAGCTCTTTATGCACTATAGTTAGTAATCAGTTGCAATGTCAGTGACAAATATTTAGCCTTAATTTCTCTTAGGTAGAGAATGGTTCTACCTCATTCCTGATGTCTATGTGTGAACTCTATTTGTATAAGGTTCCTAGATATTTTCTGACCTTGTTATCACTCCTCTCAAGGGAGAAGCATCATGATCCCACTGATGAGTTTGGGAGGAAACTCCCCCCCCAGTGAGACAAGAAGAACAAGCTCTGTTCTGCTCCCTCATGTTGTGACTTTGACAGGGGCAGGCCCCATATGTAAAGGCCTGGGTTGGTCCGAGGTTGTCTATGAGTGGATGGGTGTACCTGCCTAACTCAGGGACTTTATACTAGTACACCGCTGATCACTGTCTAGCAACATTCTCCAACATTAGCTTAATAATAAGAAAGGTGATATTTTGGCCCCTATTGACTAATGATCTCTTTTATTCTTCAACAGGTTCAGAAGTTGGGCAGAGTAGAGAGGTACTACTTACTGAATCATTTGAATTTCAATAATTTGGTGTTTTCTTCTCAATGATGTGTTTTTTATAATATAAACTATTTTAATTTTTGTGAAGTCAAATTTCTTGCTTTTTTTAATTCCTTAGATTGCTTTTATCCTTAGAAAATCTTTTCCCATTTAGATTTATCTATATTTTCATTCAGCTATTACATAGTTTGGCTTTTTGTTATTTAATTCATGCAGAATTAGTTTATATACATGATGTGAAGATTTCTTTCCTAAATAATTAAGAAAATACCCTGGCACAACTTTTAAAATTTTCCTTTTTAGGCGCCTGGGTGGCTCCATCAGTTAAGGGTCTGCCTTCAGCTCAGGTCAAGAACCCAGGGTCCTGGGATCAAGTCCTTCATCAGGCTCTCTGCTTAGCCGGGAGTCTGCTTCACCTTTGCCTCTGCCCCTCCCCACCTGCTCATGCTCGCTCTCTCTCTCTCTCTCTCTCTCAAATAAATAAATAAATAAATAAATTTTTCTTTTTATTCACAAAATTGCTATAATTTTACAATATACCAACTATTTATGTGTGTGTATATATGTATTTATGTATATGTGCATATATATATGTATTTACCCACATATTAGTACTGTCGTGTCTCTGGACTGTCAATTACATACCCTGTTGATTCTTTTGCCAAAGTTCTATTTTTCAATTACCACAGCTACATATATTTTTTTATTGAAGTATAGTTGATATGCAATACATATGTATTTTTTAATCATGTAAAAGTTCTACTTTGCATGGTCCGATTATGTGAATACATGTTATAATCCACAACATAACCTAAAAATATTATTTTTCAGCTATCAAGTTTGCAAGCAAATCATTAAATCAATTTCCTACAATAGCTTTTATTATTTTATAAGTAGGATATTTAAGCACTGTCCATGCGTATGAGGTGTCTGTGAGCTCGGCCATGGATTATATTGTGGATTGTGCTACCAGCTGGCCTGTTGCATGACAGAGAATGGTCACCACCAGTCACAAATTACATCTGTTTGTGCCTCTATTTGTTAGACAATCTGGCACCCAGTAACAGCTGAGAAGAAAGATTTGCAAACAGCCTGCTTGATTGATGTGTCTAGATATCTCTAAATCCAAATAAAATGTTAAGTGCTATCAAGAAATCATAAATCAGGAATCTCTCTCTTTGAGCCATGAGAAGGTCTTGCTAAAGCTTTTATGACACCCCATGTGGGAGAGGTACAATTGGCTGATAGTCAAAAAGAGAATTTGGATCAGCTTGTTCTATACTATTAATTAGGTCGTATTTTTAACCTGATTGAGCTTAAGGTATACCAAAAGGCCTACCATTTAAGTCATGATGATAAAAACAAACAAATAAAAACCCAAATAAAACAAAAACTAGAGTTTTTGATCATGTAACAGGAATATAGCTTCAACCAAGAACGCAGAAGGTGGTTGATACCAAGGAGTATGTTGGGAAAGCAGATAACCTGTGATCTAGGTTACCTGTTTTATAGCCAGACATCAGTCAGGACAGGCATGAACAGTGCAGGGTAGCTGAGCACCAACCAGTAGGACACAACCTTGGGGGAGATCCCAGCACTAAACCTTCATGGGTTATGACAAGAAGTTTTCACATTTTTGTATCTGTGAAAATTCTAAATGCCCACAAGAGAGTGCAAAAGTAGCTCCTTATCAGGCAAAACGTAAAAAAATATTTCCTGATCTGTTGTATTAGATGCCACCAATGAATACCACCTCTGCCTAATTTAGGGGGAAAAGGAATTACTGGAAGAATATCATGAAGCTCACAGAATCAACAGGAAGGCTAGAGAATCAAACTTGAAAAATGGGTAAAAATCAAAGAAAGTTAGGCAGGAGGCACTTTGGCAGAGCAAGGAGTCACTGGGCTCTGGGGACACCTTGGCAGGAGCACTTCTGTCCTGGACTCTGCTGCCTCCATGCACCCTGACAGTGAACAACTTTGGCTTTTATTTTTTTTATTTTTTTATTATCATATAAGGTATTATTTGTTTCAGGGGTACAGGTCTGTGATTCATCAGTCTTACACAATTCACAGCACTCACCATAGCACATACCCTCTCCAATGTTCATCACCCAGCCACCCCATCCCTTCCTCCCCCCACCACTCCAGCAACTTTCAGTTTGTTTCCTGAGATTAAGAATCTCTTATGGTTTCTCTCCCTCTCTGGTTTCGTCTTGTTTCATTTTTCCCTCCCTTCCCCTATGATCCTCTGTCTTGTTTCTCAAATTCCTCGTATCAGTGAGATCATATGATACTTGTCTTTCTCTGATTGACTTATTTCGCTTAGCATATTACCCTCTAGTTCCATCCACATCATTGCAAATGGCAAGATTTCATTCTTTGATGGCTGCATAATATTCCATAGTATATATATGCCACATCTTCTTTATCCATTCATCTGTTGATGGACATCTGGGCTCTTTCCATGGTTTGGCTATTGTGGACATTACTGCTATAAACACTGGGGTGCATGTGCCCCTTCGGATCACTACATTTGTATCTTTGGGGTAAATACCCAGTAGTCCTTTGGCTTTTGTTTGACTCACTCAAGACTCAAATTCCTGGTTAGGAGCATCTGACTGGCTGATCCTGTGCATGTGCCCACCTGGTTTGGAGGCAAGGGTCAAGAATCTGAAACCTTGGACTTCTTTAATGTAAGGAAGTGCCTTGACTCCTTAGTAAGTCCAGAAGAGTAGAAAGGGAGAAAGTCTCCGTGTCGGGTAGCAGAGAAAAAAAGGAGAACAAAGAAAAAAGAACAAGTAAAAAATAGACAGCACCTCTCACATACACACATAAATATATCAACAATGAAGTTCTATACCTAAAATTTAAACATTGTGAGTTTTTGTTACTTATATAATAAAAACCCCTTTTTTTCTGCAATAATTTGTTTTGAAAAGGATTATTTCTTAAGGTCTGTTTTTTTTTTTTTTTCTACTTTTGGTGAAAGAAATATCTTCTGTTTATTCATTCTTTTGATAAGCACCTGGTATATCTCCGAGAAACAGGGTGCTTGGACCCTCCTGGATTTCCCCCAAATATGGCTGATCTCTAGCTCCTTGATCCAGCAGCCCAAATGGAGTGCAGAGGGATCTGGGGTAGCGGGCAGTCCTGGCAGGTAAATCTCACTTCTGGAGAGTTTCTCATCTGTGTCTCTCAAAACTTACATGCCAAATACCTCATCCTGTATGGCTGGATCTCAGTCCTGGTGCGGCCTAAGCTACGGAAACCATGTTTAAGTTGTGTCACTTACCAGAGACTATTCCCCACCTCTGCCCACTCCTATTTTAGCACTCTGAAGTTAGTGGCCTGGGCTTTGGCAAAAGTTTTCCAATGTCGCCACTGTTAGCAGCCAGTGACTTGATAAAGCTTTCCATGGCTCAGAACTCTCAGGATGGTTAGTCTTGAACCCTGTGGGACTCCCCTCCAACACCTACACCATCGAAGTCTGTAAGCAGCCGCTGCCAAAGGCCTTCCAGGAGGAGGGTTTTCCTATGATCTGATGGTCCATTTCCAACTCAAGCCCTGGACCATATAAATTAATGTATGTTTATAATTCTTCTTCTTAATTTTTGGAAGGCTCTAATTTCTAGGGCAATGCCTTCTTAATGTTCAAAAGGCTCTAATTTCCAAGGCAAATGATTTGCAAGTCAATCCTGATTAATCTTCTTTAAACAGGTCTTGTGTGCCCTGTAATTAACAAAAATTCTAGCATTTGGATGGCACCCTTGCTAGTTTCTTATATGAATGCAGTTGTTTCTCCATTTCTTGGCTGATTCCACTAGTTACTGGGGAGGGAAATGCTAGACATCTGCTGTCAAGTAGCCAACTTGTCCCACAGATGGCAATGTGATCTGCAATTGTTCTTTTTTATATTTTTTTCACCTCCTCCTCTGAATTCTTGTCTCCTTAATCTCTTTTGCCATTGACAGAAAGGTAGGAGGCAGAAATGAATTAAGCAAGAAGGGAAATAGCACATTTCTCTCATATCCCCACCTCTTGGGGAGGCTGCTTCCTGTGAGCTTCACTTCTCTCCCCTGCCCTCACACCCACCTAGCTAACGAATCCTCAGCTCAAATGCCACCCTCTCTGTGGAGTCATCTCAGACTGCCCTCCCCATTGCTGGACCCCCCGTAAGTGCTTAGAGTGCTCCCCTAGAGCGCTCTAAGCATGCCTCTCTCGCACGTATCCATGCTATCTTAATTTTTGATGTATTCACTCATCTCCCCACCCAGACTGTGAGCTCCCTGATAGAGAGGGCTGGTCACTGTATTCCCAGGGTCAAATTTAGTTGGTTAAAAGAATGAACAGATTTGGAAAAGAGACAGAAGAGTCAAGAAGAAAAGTTTCCTTAGAACCTCTAGATAGTTTCTAAATTGGTAACATTTAAGATCTCTCATGCTTTGTTTGACCAATATGGGAGGTCAAATGTGAAGAATAAAGAAAGAGTTGGATTATTGGAGCTGATAACCATTTTTGGTTATGTTCTGTTAAAAGCATAGTGCATGTGTTGAGGGTTAATTTATTGATTATAAATAGTTACTAATAGCAAATAATTATAAAACATAGCTTTTGACAATCACTTCTATATAATCCCAGTTCTTTATAATACCTGCACTATTCTGCACTGGTAGAAAAATGAATTGTTCACTGTGAAAATGCCACCCATTAGTGCCACTGCTCCCAAACAACATACAATCTTGTGTTTTATGGCTCTCAGCTGCACACTGCCTGGAAGATACTTTAGACATGAGCCAACTTTTTACATCTAACACATGCCCAGTAAAAGACACTTAGAATTCCAATTGGACTAAACCTGCCCCTTCTCCAGAGGGCACATAAATGAATAAATACAAGGAAATCCCCTCCCATCACTCACACACACACACACACACACACACACACATACGCATGCACGCAATCCTCAGAGCAGCTGTGTTATATTATAAGTTGGAGGACTTTTGTTAGTTCAGATGTTTCAGGTCTGCAAAGGCACTCTGGAGAAGAAATAAATATTATGAGTAAGTCTCGTTTCCATGCTTATAGTGGGGAAACACTTACTAGTACCGTTTACTACAGTCTTATACTGAAACAATCTCATAAAAGAATACCAGCATTACTCACCCAGCACATGACTGCTAAGACAAGATGGTATCTGTTTTATTCCCTCAATATTCAAAACATGATTTCATTCAGACACTTTCCCAGATGGACTTTCTTTTCAGTAAAACTAATCAGAATAATCACGGATTGTGTGCTTGCTAAATCTATTCTTGTTTCTTTTTTCTTAAACCATTCACCTCTCTTTTACTTTACTGATTCAGTGCATATAAATAAAACTTCACAAACGAGAAAGATTGGATATTAGCATTGAATTGTCAAAAGAAAGGCAGGTTGGAGCTGCGTGGGGACTCAACCTGGAATCCAGGTCATTCCATTGAAGGATTTGGTGCTCACAGGCACCTGGGTGGCTCAGTTGGTTAAGCGACTGCCTTCGGCTCAGGTCATGATCCTGGAGTCTCAGGATCGAGTCCCGCATCGGGCTCTCTGCTCGGCAGGGAGTCTGCTTCTCCCTCTGACCCTCCCCCTCTCATGCTCTCTCTCTCTCATTCTCTCTCTCAAATAAATAAATAAAATCTTTAAAAAAAAAAAAAGGATTTGGTGTTCTGTTGTGAAAGCTTAGAGTCTGAGGTTGACAAATTTGGGAAGAAGACAATGTACCAGAGATTGATATAAATGTGGACTTACTAATGTACGAGGAGAAAGGACTCTCATAATAACAATACTACAAGTCTGCACAATCATTGCATTCTCTTGTTATTATGAAAGCATGTGTGAAGCCAAAATATAATAAGATTGTTTAGTGAACATAAAGTCAGAACAAGGGGACACAGAAATTTATTTTTAATGGCACTGAGAGCCTAATATGTCCATCTTCCTCCGAGGTCCTGTCAAAGGGATTAGTAACACTTTGCCATGCTCCTCCCAAAGCCTGGTACATTCTTTCCCCATTCTTCACTAACTTTTACTAATCCATCTAATCTTAGTTTAATTATCACTTTCTTAGAGACGCCTTTTTTGGTCTTCTTATCTAAGAAAGGACACTCCAGAGCACTCTGTAATTTCTCTTTATAGCACTTACCTCAACGTGTACTTAGATACTTATCTGTTGCTTGAAGGTCTGTCTGCCTCTAGAATGGAAGCTCTAGGAGAGCAGGAACCATGTGTGTTTTGAGTCCCACTAGCTTCTCAGTGCCAATCAAGTGCCTGGCACATCTGCAAGCATTCAGAACATACTTGATACATGAACAAATGAGAAAAGTTCACTCAGGAGGTGTGCGGGGTGATGGCGAAGGGTACAGGAGCTAGATTCAGAAATCCTGCCTCTGCGTCTTTAATAACTATGTGAGCGTAAGCAAGTTATCAAACAGGATGCTTTATAAAATGAGGGCAGTGCTAGTACCTGCCTCAAGCATTCTAGTGAGGAATAAATAAATTAATAGCTATACAATAACACTTGGAACAGTGACTGGCACAGAGTGAGCCCTCAAGCAGAGTTAGCTCTTAATATTGTCTTACAAATGATAATTCTAAGAGAAATTGAAAGCCTGATGGTTAAAACTCAGTTTCCTTGAGATGTTACTGGGATGGGTACAATTCATGTGAACCTCTGAAGATATTTATTCGTGTTTCCATGGTTTTACAACTATCTTTCTGATGAAGAATACTTCCATTAAATATGGAATGTATTAAAACAGGTTATACCCAAGCCCTTCCAGCCTGGAAGCTACTTTATCTTCTTTTCATGGTGTTTTGTGTCTAGGTGCTGACCCATTATGCACGAACATCAGAACTTAAATCTAATGGCAGCTGTATTTTATCCTTTTCTCTAAGTTCTTGGGAGGGTCATCTCTGTAACAATGCATTATGGACAACAATATTCAAGGTGGGTATTTTATAACATTTAGAAAGAAGAAGAGGACATAATAAATATGCATAATTCTGTAACGACAGAGGTAATCATCATTGTATTCATCTTATTTGGTTTTAAAGGCTTTACTGACAAATATGGGACAAAGCATCATATTTAACAATTACATATTATAATGTTGTCAGACAAAACTGGCAAAGTTGTTAGAGTCTTAATCCCTGGTTCATTTGTTGAATATGTATTTACTGAGTGCCTAATAGGTGCCAGCCATTATACTAGGGATGGTCTATGACATTTTGGGTTTGAATTGAAGAATGATACAAATAGGACTCTTGTTATGTGATGAATTGGCATTTTGGTCATCAAACACTTAATAAATTTTTACTATATTGTCGTCTGCTATTTTCAATGATAAAATGCTGACAATGACAGTGTGTGAGAATGTAGTGCTAAAACAACTAAAGTGGGGGCAACCACCTTTTTTATCCCCCGACCCTACATACACATGAAGTGTGTCCTTTGATCATTAGCTGTAGGTGCAATTCAGAGAGCCTATTTTCATGCACAATTGAGCATTACTTACTTGAAATTAAAATACATTTATGTCAAAACCTACTTCTTCCTTACTTTTAATGCCATTCTGGCAATAAACCCCAAATCAGGCCTTTCTGATGTGCCTTTCTTTATTTTAGCCTTGATTTACCCACCTTCTCCCTGTTTGGAATCCCCATCTTCTTATTCTCTCACATAGGAGATCTGCTGCCTTCAGTCCATAAGATAAAATTTTACCTTTGTCCACATGAATATCCCAAAGACTAAACTAATGCACTGAATCTCAGAATTGGTCCAAATTCAAAGATGTTATGCAATTACTCATTAGTTGCTGAATTTCTCCTTGCAAAAAAGAAAGAAAAACTGATGAAAGAAATTGAAGAAAACACAAATAAGTGGAAAAATTTATATTCATGCATTGGAAGAATTGATAGTATTAAAATGTCCGTATTACCCAAAGTGATCTATAGATTCAGTGCAATCTCCATCAAATTCCAATGGCATTTTTCACAAAAACAAAAGAAACAATCCTAAAATTTGTATGGAACCACAGAAGACCCCAAAAGGCTAAAAACCTTGAACAAGAAGAGCAAAACCAGAGGCATTACATTTCCTGGTTTTAAACTATATTACAAAGCTTTAGTAATCAAAACAGTATGGTATTGGCATAAAAATAAACACACAGATCAATGGAACAGAATAGAGAACCCAGAAATAAATCCATGCATATCAGTTCAACTAATTTTCATAAAGGCACTATGAATACACAATGGGGAAAAGATAGCATTTTAATAAATGTTGTTGGAAAAATAGGATATCCATATGCAAAAGAATGAAATTGGACCTCTATCTTACACCATACACAAAAATCAACTCAAAATGGATTTAAGACTTAAACATAAGACTTCAAACTGTAAAACTCCTAAAAGAGAACACAGTGGAATAGCTCCTTGATATCAGTCTTGGCAATGATTGTTTGGATTTCACACCAAAAGCAAAGGCAACAAAAGCAAAAATAAACAAGTGGAACTATATTAAATTAAAAAGCTTCTGCACAGCAAAGGAAACCATCAACTGAATGAAAAAGCAATCTATGGGATAAGAGAAAATATCCACAAATCATACATCTGATTAGGGTTTGATATCCAAAGTATATGAAGAACTCATACAACTTAATAGCAAAAACAAACAATCCAATTAAAAAATGGGCCAGGGGCTGAATATCATTTTCCCAAAGGAGACATACAAATGGCCAACAGGTACATTAAAAGGTACTCAATATCACTAATCATCAGGGAGATGCAAATCAAAACCACAACGACACACCGCCTCACACCTATTAGAATGGCTATCATAAAAAAGACAAGAGATGACAAGTGTTGGCAAAGATGTGGAGAAAGGGAAATGCTTGAATGCTTTTGGTAGGAACATGAATTGATACAGCCATTATGAAAAACAGTATGGAAGTTCCTCAAGAAATTAGAAACAGAACGACCATATGATGATCCAGCAATTCCACCTTTTGGTATTTATTCAAAGGAAACAAAATCATTATCTCAAATAGACATCTGAACTCCCATATCCATTGCAGCACTACTCATAATACCCAAGATAAAGAAAAAACCTAAGTATCCATTAATGGATGGATGGGTAAAGAAAATGTGGCATATACATACAATGGAACAATATTCAGCCTTAAAAAAGAAGGAAATCCATTTGTGACAACATGGATGATCCTGAAAGACATTATGCAAAACGAGGTAAGCTGTACATTATGGTACGGTATAACTTAAATGCAGAACCTAAAAAAAAAAAAAAAAAGTCAAACTCATAGAAACTAAGAGTAGACTAGTGGTTGCCAGGGAAACTGTAAGGTGGAGGAAATGAGAGACTGGTTAAAGGGCACAAGCTTTCAGTTGTAAGATGATTAAGTTCTGAGGATCTAATGTACATCATGGTGACTGTACTTAATAACACTGCATAGTATACTTGAAATTTACGAAGGCCATAGATCTTACACATTCTCATACACACACAAAAAAGGTAACTATGTGAGATGATGAATGTACTACTTAGCTTGATTGTTGGAATCATTTCACAATATATACATATATCGAATCATCAAAAGTTGTATAGTTTAAATATCTCACAAATTTGTCAAATAAACCTCAATAAAGCTGGGGAAAAACCACCACTTTCCACTTAGATTATCAATTATAGAGAGGTATGTTAAAATCTTCTACAGTGGCTATAGATTTGCCAATTTCTCTTAGCAATTCTATACATTTTTCCTTTACGTATATTGGGGCTATATAATTAGATGTACAGCTACAATATATGATAGTAGGTCAACAAGAAATATATATTAATGAAACACAATGTACAAATTATAAAGCATATTTGTGTGCTCATGGGAGACATCAGTAATCAATCATGGCAAGCCAGTCTGCTCAACGTGACTCCAGAATATGTTCTAGCATTCCACCCTATGCAGTCATCTTAGTTGTCACTCAAACTAATTCCTTTTGCCTTTCCCTGGCCTACCTTAGTATTGTCATGAAGGACAGAATATTCTAAAAAAGACAGAATTTCAGATAAATGGGATGAATAAAAGATTATTTAAGAAATAGCGGTAGAACAATTGATGCTTTGGGAAGGAATGCCATATTTCTATGGTATAGTAAGAATAATTCTGAATTGATTGAAAAATTCAATATAAAAATAATTAACTCCTAAAAAGTCTAGAGGAGAACATAGGTGTAAATTACCTTTTCTTGGAATCCAAAGAGCTTTTATGACCATAAAACAGAGGCTGGAGACAAGTTATAAGAAAAATGTCTGATAGATTAGGTTTTATAAAAATTAAAATCTTGTTTTTCAGTCATAAAAAACAAACTGAACAAACGAGGGAACATTTAGCAGTGTATATAATACTTAAAGTTCTTAATGCATAACTATCTTATAAATTAAGTAAGAAACAGACAAACATCCTACAGGAAAAATAAACTAGGAACAAACTCATATAATTTACAAGAGAAGAAGTATTAATGGCAAATACATATATTGCGTAAGTTTACATTTCACACTAACAACAAAATAACACAAGATATCTTTTTTACCCATTAAGTGACCATGAAGAATTCAGAAATGAGAATGTCGTGATAAAGAGCGCATAGGCGAAAATATCTGGAGGGAAATTTGAAAATACACACCCAGGGCCTCATAAGTATTCACACACTTTGATTCAGTAATTCCATTTCTATGATGATCTGAATTAGATATAATGACCCATAATTAGAGCATCGCATGAAATAGAATGGGTGAAATGCTGGCATTTTATTCCTAATAGTTAAAAATTGGAAATAACCAAAACAGGTGAATGTCTACACAGACGACAGTGTATCTGTACATTAACAATCAAAGCTGTAATAATCAATGACGGTGGAAATGTGAAAGAAGGGCGCCTGGGTGGCTCAGATGGTTGAGCGTCTGCCTTCGGCTCAGGTCATGATCCCAGGGTCCTGGGATCGAGTCCCGCATCGGGATCCCTGCTCGGTGAGGAGCCTGCTTCTCCCTCTCTCTCTGCCTCTCTCCCTGCTCATGCTTTCTCTCTCTCTCTCTGTCTCTGTGTCTCAAATGAATAAATAAAATCTTAAAAAAAAAAAAAAGATACAACCCTGTTGTAGCATTCACCAGTTATCTGCCTATTGTTGCTTAGTATTCTATTATATGAAGATACTACAATTTATTCCTTCTCCTGTTCATGGACATCAATTCATTTTTAAAAAAATATTCATTTTATGGGACGCCTGGGTGGCTCAGTCGGTTAAGCGTCTGCCTTCGGCTCAGGTCATGATCCCAGGGTCCTGGGATTGAGCTCCACATTGGGCTCTCTGCTCAGCGGGAAGCGTGCTTCTCCCTCTGCCTCTGCCTCGCTCTTTCTCTCTGTCTCTCATGAATAAATAAATAAAAAATCTTAAAAAAAAAAAAAAGAAAGGTGAAAGAAACCATGTGCTGTGTGCTTCGAATTCTATTTAACGTGCATTTTCTGTATATTTAAAATGAAAGAAGTTGGGACATAAACGTACAAACATGGTACTAATGTTTGTTTTCTAAGTCTGGGCTTGACCCTGAAGTGACTGGCTGTTGTTTTTATTCTCGGTATTTGATGATTGTTTTCCTATTACTTTTTTTTTTTTACAGTGAAAGGCTGAAATCAGAAGAAGATCTTTCAGAAGAAAATGTCAGAGAACAGAGAGTGCCTAAAAATCACATCCGTTTATTGCGGTTCTCAAATATTTCCTAATCCAGAGAGATACAATCAACAACTGTCTTATGAGACCACTGCCAAAAAACATCTCAAAAATCTAACTTTGCTCATGAAGATAGAAAATGTCTCCTTGAGTACGTACTGTAATCATGCAGAAAGGCATGGGTAACTCACAGCCCAAAACCTCTAGGACTGTCCCCTCGTCAGCACAGTTCAGTCCGGCCCCTTGCTCTGGGCTAACCTAAAGCAACCCCTAAGTCTGGTCCACAGGCCACACACCCAGGCTTTGAGAAAGAGCCAGAGAAGCCCTGTTGGTTTGCCTACCCTAATCCTGTGATTACCAGAACATTACAAAAATAAGACTTATCTGTGGATTTGTATTTTTATTAAATTAAGTCTCCTGAGAGCATCATGGTTATGCATAAACCACATTTATTAATCCTGGCATAGCTCAAAGAGATCACTGCAAAAATAGACTATGAATAAATTGACCACGTCATACTTAACTCAGGGTGCAGTGTAATTTTCCTAGTGTTATTTTGTGCCGCTGAGCCGCTGAGCTGCTGAGGGGCTAAATGAAGGCTTCTCTTTCCCTGAGGTGGTATAGTTTTCAAAACTGGAAAATTCCTTTCCACGCAGTGTTGACATTAGTACACACTTCCTGAGCCCTTATTTATCTAGCATAGTCACTTTCAGTGTACTGCGCTATTTATAGAAGATGCGAGAAGATGCATCTAGCATCTAGAATTCATTCAAGATGGCTGAATTCAAGAATGTAAAGAGGCATTTTCATAATCTGTGTGTGCAACTAGCAATTATCGCTAGGTAAGGCAAAGGGCAACTTGACTGTATTCATTTTCTGATCTTTGAATCACATGACCAAAACGAGGGCTAGTTTTCGGAAGCAATTTGCAAAGCCATTTTAAATATGGTGTTAACAGTTCAAAAACATTCTGCTTCAGATATGCAAAATGAGGATTCCACGAATCAAATTAAGTCGAACTGAAATTTAATAATTAGATGCACAGATCTCCTAAGGATTCGTCACACGAAATACTGTCTGCCGTCTTAGCCATTCGCCCGTCAAGTTTGAAATATTCCTCCTGTCCAGGTCCCCAGCGACCACCATGTGGCCAGATGAGACGGCCACTTCCCATTCCTGTACTTCCTTCGTCCTCTCAGCAGCCTTTGACCAAGTAGACCGCTCCCATCTTAAGGAACTTCCTTCTCTCTCCCCCAACAATGCACAGACCTGGATCTCCTCCAGCTTCTCTGGTAGTTGTTTCTCACTTTCTTCTGCCTTATTTTAACTTGCTCTTCATCTTCAATACAGCCCCTTAAAGCCGACATTACTAAGAGCTCAATCCTGGGCCCTCACTTTTGCTCCATCTGAACTCGCCCATGGCAATCCATGCTGTCTTATGATTAAACAACATCCATGTGTGCAGGAAACTCCCCCACTGATACTCAAGCCCAAACTTCTTTTCTTGGCTGCAGACCTAAATCGGTCCTACGTAGCAGACATTTTTATGATCAATCATATGATTAAGAACATTGTCCTCCCTAAACTGGTTTTTAATCTGATCTTTAGCATCTTACTACACAATACCACATCCACCCAGGTCTTCTCTCCAAAATTCTCAACAACATTTCTGTTCCCCCTTCTGCTTTGCCAAGTCCTGTTGTTCTGAAGCCCCTGATAGAGGCAGCAATTTTTTTAGAACTTCATCTCCGAAGAGACATACCATCACCTCTGCTGTGTTCTGGTCATTAGAAGTGAGTCATGAAATCCAGACCAGGCTCAAACAAAGAGGATTCCACTGTTGGGGGCCATCTTGGAGGCTGCCTGCCCCACTGACAGGGCAGGCTTGGCGAGGGCTGCAGTGACCCTTCTGCAGTGCTCTGAACCCTGCCAAGAGCTTCTCTCCTTACACCGCCACATGGCCTACTGGAAGCAGTTGTCGATGTTTCCTTTGGACTCCAGGGCCTGGCCTAGAGCCTAGCCATGACCTGCTGAACTGAACTGAATTGTGCATCTCTCAGCCAGGGTCAGAATATATAAACAGTGCTGGGACTAAACCGAGAAATGAAGCTCCTAAGACGGGGTGTTTCCTTTGGAGGTGATCTCACAGTGCCCTAAAAGCAAATCTAACATATTTGAGGAATCTGTGGTAGGAGTCTGGAATACTCCAGTTATAATGAAGAAGCGGAAAGGAGACAGGCAGTGAGAAAGAAGGATGGATCTGTCATCCTGGTAGGAGTTTACATAATGGTTTTCAGTCTTCTGTGTCTCCTCACAATACCTCTGGAAACTCCAGGTGAGGTTTGTGACTAAGGGAAGCAGAAAAGAGGAGGCAACAGAAGGGAACGTTGCAGGGAACTCAGGTACCAGTTTTATCATAAAAGGAACCAAGGAAGGACATTTGCTTACCACCCTCAGGTTCCCAAATGACAAAGGCCACAGAAGGGCCAAATCCAATCCAATCCAACCCACTCTTTTCCTGTACACAGAATGTCTTGAATTCCTGCTCACCTTCCCCCCCCTAATTTAGCTGGGTAAGTAACACAGATAACTTTTCTTCTCTACCGAAGCATAGACTTCAAGTATGCAGCTCTCCGCAACTCCAGCTCTGCCTTCCCTCCAGCATTCAGTGGGCCTCCAAACAATCATTTCCCCAAGCTGCAAAATGTGGTTCTGCATGACATAACCTCCACATGCTACCATAAAGGAAGGGCCAGGGGGTGGGGGGGAGACCTAAGAGAATAAGTCAAGGAAATCTCTTTAATGCTTCACTCCCCTAGCAAGAGAATCCACTAGCAAGGCCTAAAATTCTTAGGGAGAAAGAAAGATGTGGTTACATTTATTCCCTTTCTTTTATTTTTTAAGATTTTTATTTATTTGACAGAGAGAGCATAAGCAGGGGGGAGCTGCAGAGGAAGAGGGAGAAGCAGGCTCCCCATTGAGCAGGGAGCCCAACATGGGGCTCTATCCCAGGACCCTGAGATCATGACTGGAGCCAAAGGCAGCTGCTTAACCAATGAAGCCACCCAAGCGCCCCATATTCCCTATTTCATCATAAAATAGGTACCAAGGGCTATAATACATTGGGAACTCTGCTAGGCACAGGAATCATAGACATAAAGGACACAAAAATCAGCCTTCAACAGGCTCATCTTCTTGTGGAGTCTTGCGGACTCTTGAGAGAGTCAAGAGCAGGTTAAGAATTCTACCATAACAGTATGCTGTGGGTTAAGAAAGAGGTGAGCACAGAGTGTGAGCTTCCGGTGAGAGAAGAGGACATCCAACTTGGATTGGGGCATCAAATGAAACTTCTCAGGGAAGAAAGAACCAGGTGGAATATTGAAGGACCAGCCATGATTGGCTAAAGGTAAACAGGGGAGTAACATTCCAGCAGAAGGGAAACCATGCGAAGAAGCAGGGAGATCACGAAGAGTGTGGTGGTGATTTCAGGGCACTACAGTGACTTCTCCGACAAAAAGTGTGAGGAAGGCAGGATGAGGAAGGAGGGAGGAGAGGGCAACAGAGGATTGCCACGCCAGGGAGTGTGAAGGTTACCCCAAAGCAGCAGGAAGTCATAAAACATCCCAAGCAGGAGAATGACGTGGTCAAATTTATATATAGAAGGAGCTGTCTCACATTAGTGGAGAGATCTGATTGGCAGGGAGACCCACTCCCTGCTGCCATAAAAAGTGAGGTGTGGGGGCAGTTGAAGAAGGGACAATTCAGAAAGAATGTAAACTTGTTGAGACTCAGATAAATATAGGGTTAAGGAAAAAGAAGGGTGTCAGGGATGACTCACAGCTTAGTGGCTTAAGAAGCTGAGGAGAAGATGGTGGTATTCACTGAAACAAGAGATAAAGGAATTCGCAAGGTTTTAGGGAAGATGATGAGTTTAGCATTGGACATACTGATGTTATAGGGACTTAGGACCAATTTCCCCAGGTACTAGGATCTTGGATTCATTTAAATTCAGACAGACTCTTCGGTCAGTAGAAATTTAGACTCTAGGTCTTGAGAACCTTGGAAAACAGTTTGAATTTCATCAGCTCTGAAACTATAGTACCTTCCCTAAGCTGTCTCCCACCTCTCCCCATAATAACATCCCTCTTTCCTACAGGGCTGGGATGGTTGGGAAGTGAACAGTGGAGACCACCATAGCTGTATCAAGTTAGCTCTTTTCTCATACTATCTTATCCCCGAGGGCACTTGAACATTGAGAATCATGTGTTACAGGTCAACTTAGAGCCATGTCAACTTGAAAAAGTTCTGAATTTATATACAACTTGTATGTAGCCAGTAATACCTTGTTAATAGCCAGTCCCTACTCTGAAGTACTTGTTTTCATAGAACTCACCAATAAGAAAAAGCACATATTCTCCAACATTCATGAAGATACCTTCATTTACAGGTACTTGGAACTGGGTCCAAGTATCTGGAGGCATGTTGGTTTCCAGATATATTTTAGCTCAACGAGAGTGGTAGAAAGCCACTATGGAGCTATGGCCTGTAAAAATGGCATCTGTCTTAGCCTTTTGCAGTGATGGGGAGGGAAAGCAAAGTATGAAGGTTTTCTGTCCTCTCTGATCTCACTGTTAATTCTAGTTGGCTATTAAATGTTTTTCAGATTACTAATATTATATCTCAACTCTTGAGTTTCAGTCGCTTGTGAGATAGCCATATAGGAGACTAGATATGCAGGTGTTTCCAAAAGAGATTTCATTCAGCTACAGGTGTAGGGGTCACACATACTTAGATGTGGTCTAATGCTGTAAAATGGTCGAAACCACTCTTAGGAATGTGTACAGCCAAAAGAGGTGTGCTGAGGACTTAACTTGGGAAAAATCAACATTTAAATTCTGCAGGGGAGGAAATGGGGGGGGTGGGGAGCTTGAAGGAGACAACAACAAAAAATAACAAGAAAACCAGGAAGGAACTCTATCAAAAAAAGCCAAGTGAAAAAGAACTTCAAGTAAAAAGAATAGCCAATACTGCCACATGTTGAGGAAAATCCAAGTAAGATACATACTGAGTTATCGATTAGCTTGGCAAGTTGGGTTTTTTTTTTTTAATTTCATTTTGGTATTTAAGTTTTGGCAATATGTTTTCCCAGGCAGATTTGAAAACTTTATGTAGTCAGTTGGATTCATCCTTATAGGATTTCCAGGTCTTGTGTCATATCAAAGGCGTTTTCCATGAGAATATATATATTTACATAAAATTTATAAATTTATTCATTTATTTATATTTTAGATAGATTTCCTGCAAGTGAGTGTGTGTGTGTGTGTGTGTGTGTATCATATAACTCAAGCGAAAGGCTTAACTTGGGAGAAACGAAATGTTTTGGAAGGATACCGGGTAGCTTCTGGAATACTTGGGAACACTGGGGAGCCAGGCAGGAACCAAGGCAGTCAGGGGGCAAGCCCCATGGCCAAGATCTCCGCAGAGGAACAGCCTGGTCAGGGTGACACAGCTCCGCTGCAGGGCGCTGGGCACAGCGGCTGGCACGGCCCTCACCAGACACTGGATACTGCTGAGGCCCTGCCACGACTGCGTGCTCCTCTTGGCACCACCGCCACCTAACACTTGATGCCACCGCCACTGGAATGAATTCTGACTACCTCCTTTGTGTTGCCTGCTCCAAATTCAAAGTCCCAGCAAAGGCGTCGCATTGTCTGAGCTTAGGTCACTCATCCATATCTAGCTATCGGGGTTCACAAGAGTGAGTACTCATTTTGCTTGGCTTCTATAGGCAGAGCTGGGACCTGCCTCCTACCCAAACTCAACAGGCAAACATAAGAAGAGGTTCAAGGGGCGCCTGGGTGGCTCAGTTGTTAACTGTCTGCCTTTGGCTCAGGTCATGATCGCAGGGTCCTGGGATCGAGTCCCGCATCGGGCTCCCTGCTCGGCGAGCCTGCTTCTCCCTCTCCTGCTCCCCCTGCTTGTGCTCTGTCAAATAAATAAATCTCTAAAAAAAAGAAGAAGAGGTTCAAATACCGAGTTTAAAAAACAAAACCAAAAATTAAAACAACTTCACAACAGAGGATAATGCCTTCCTCACAAAGATGTTTTTGTGATTTGTACCTGATCATAAAATGACATCTGTAGTTGTCATAATTTTTTATATATAAAAACTTTAGGGGCGCCTGGGTGGCTCAGTTGGTTAAGCGACTGCCTTCAGCTCAGGTCATGATCCCAGAGTCCTGGGATCGAGTCCCGCATCGGGCTCCCTGCTCTGCGGGGAGCCTGCTTCTCCCTCTCCCACTCCCCCTGCTTGTGTTCCCTCTCTTGCTGTGTCTCTCTCTGTCAAATAAATAAAATCTTTAAAAAAAAAAAAAAAACTTTAATCAAAACATGAATTGAACAGTATCATTGTACTTGACTCTTTACATACATTCTTTAAAATTTTTTTTTTTTTTAAGATTTTATTTATTTGTGAGAGAGAGAATGAGAGACAGAGAACATGAGAGGGAGGAGGGTCAGAGGGAGAAGCAGACTCCCCGCTGAGCAGGGAGCCCGATGTGGGACTCGATCCCGGGACTCCAGGATCATGACCTGAGCCGAAGGCAGTCGCTTAACCAACTGAGCCACCCAGGCGCCCTACATACATTCTCTTTTTTTTTTTCAATGAGCAATAGTCATGCCTCATGGACGAACTGTCTACATGGACTAACTTAGCTAGTGCACAAAGCCACACATTCTTTTTTAAGCCTTTATTTTTCAGAGCAGTTTTAGGTTCACAACAATATTGAGAAGGAGGCACAGAGAGTTCCCATATTCCACCTGCCCCTACACGTGCCCACCTCCCCCATTATCAACATCACTCACCAGGCTATTACATTTTTTGGCAAAGATGAACTTATATTGACCCATCATAACCACCCAAAGTCCATAGCTTACCTTAGGGTCCACTCTTGGTATTCTATTCTCTGTGTGTCTGAACAAACGTATAATGACACATATCCATCATTATTAGATCATAGGGAATATTTTCACTGCCCTAAAAATCATCTGTGCTCTGCCTGTTCATCCCTTTCCCTCCCCTCCTACTGCCCCCAGAAACCACTGATCTTTTTACTGTCTCCATAGTTTTGCCTTTTCTAGAATGCCATATAGTTGCAATCATAGAGTATGCAGCCTTTCCAGATTGGCTTCTTTCACTTAGTGATACGCATTTAACATTCCTCCATGTCTTTTCATGACATGATAGCTCATTTCTTTTTAGTGCTGAATAACAGTCCGTTATCTGGATGCGCCACAGTTTATTTATCCACTTACCCACTGAAGAACATCTTGGTTGCTTCTAAGTTTTGGCAATTACAAATAAAGCTGCTATAAATATCTGTGTACAGGTTTTTGTGTGAACATGTTTTCAACTCCTTTGGGTAAATACCAAGAAGCACAATTGTTGGATCCTATGGTAGGAGTATGTTTAGTGTTGTAAGATACTGCCAAACTGTCTTCCAAAATGGCTGAATCATTTTGCATTCCCACCAGCGATGGATGAGAGGTCCTACTGCTTCACATCCTCACTAGTGTTACAGATTCTGGCCATTCTAATAGGTGTGTGGTGGATAAATTTTAAAAGTAAAACATCTCTCTGGCAGCAGCATTAAGGGTCTGAACAGCCTACGGCAGTGGCATCCCCAGGAGGCTGGTGGAGGGCTTCTTCCCTCAGTACTATTTAAACTATATATATTAACTTCAGGGCCTTTGAACTGTAGCCATATTGGAGTTTTCCAGTGGGTTTTCAGATGGACAGTGGGGCTGGATGAATCAGGAAGAAGTGCCGAGATCATGGAAGTGATCAATAGGTTAGAGGTCTCAGAGAACAGTTTTGTCCCATAGTACGGAAAATCCAGAGAGACCCATACTCTGGAAAAGCCCCTGTAACACACTGGAGTACCAAAGATACGCTTCAGAGGGGCCAAGGGTGATACAACAGAGAAGCAGTGTAGTCAGTCTTTGGGAGCAAGTAGAGAGGTGGGTTAAAGTGTGATATGCTGACTGAAAAGGTGATTGTTGCAGACAAATGGGAGTACTGGCATGCTCTCTTTCCCATGTCTGACTTGTGCTCTGGGAAAAGCTGGAACTCTTTAAAAAGACCAGCTGGGATATCCTTCCATTTATCTTCTAGCTCTACTTGTCCCCTGCTCTATGCCTGTGGAAACTGACTTCTATGAACTCTACCAATGGGCTTCCTTGCCCTCCAGTTTCCTATTGGGCTTGGCCAATGGTGAGAATCTGCCAGAAATCAAAAGCATTCCCATGAGCTGGCCAAATCCCTTAACCAAAGATTTCAGTTCCCAATAGGAAGCTCTCTTTCAACAGTCACCCCTGTCTCTAGGTTCCAATGAGTCGTTTTCTGCCCTTTGACTCTCAGACCTCAAGACAGCAAAGAGCACCTGTTAGAGGTTCACGTCTCCACACCAATTCTTGTGGTTCCTCAACATCTTACACCTTTATATGTCGCCCTTTATTCTACTTGAGTAAGCCATTGATTTCATTTTGGGACCCAGACAACAGCCCAAGATAGAAATTTATAAATTTTATGGGACATAAACTGACAATTTCAGTAGATAATTTTTCCTTTTGGAAGTTCCTGCTAGCATGCAATTAAATACTCCACTGTCTACATTCACGCAATTTTTCTTCCACCCATCCCCATCCCCTTGCCCACCCACCACTAATGAGTTCTCTAGGTCTCCACACTCCAGCAGCCCGACTCCACTCAATTTTTCAAGTTGGAAATCTGGTATTCATTTTGACTTTATCCTTCCCATATTTGTCTCCATTCTACCCTTTCCCCTCCCTCCACCTCATTGTCCTTCATGTGCAGTAACAGTGGCCTCAGAGGTGGTCTCCATTCTGAGAAATGAACTTAACGGCGCATAAGCAAAATGGCCTCAGGTCATGGGCTGTGTTCCCAAGATGAACCCCTGAACTGACTTAAAGCTACCCATATCACTGAATCTCTCCCTTTCCAGTTTTTGCTTCTTTCCTTGTCCATATTCCTACCTTCTTTGTGCTGCCAGTATCATCACCTGTTTATTGACTGTGTCTATTCCCAATACATCCACTTTGTTCCCTAGCACCACATTTCCTTCTCTCTTCTGGAATACTGCTTCCCCGGACTAATGTAACACTAACAAATACCCTTTCTTCCCCCTACCCCCCAAAATAAACCAAACCATTCAACATCTGTCATTTGTGAAGCTGAGAAGTGCTGGAGAAAAAAAATCACACCAGGGTGTCTGATATCAGCATAACTTTATAGTGACAACCTCAACTGTGCGCTCTCTTATTTTCCACAATAACTGTCTTAAATCTTCAACCTCACCTTCCACATCACAGAGATGATAGAAGTCATCAGATGAGGGCTCAGTAAACTCTTTGCCACTGCCTCCTACAAATGTGTCTACTTACCCTTCCTCATTGCCTTCTAGTACAAGATCCTATGCTCAGGACTCCAGCCGCTCCTGCCTTTCTGGAGACCTTGAACTATCTATTATCTCTTCTTTTTCTGTGACTTTAACTTCTTTCTCTCTATAGGATCTTTCACAGCACACCTTCAAAATAAAGAAAGAATAAGTTCTGGGGGCGCCTGGCTGGCTCAGTCAGTAGAGCATGCATGCAACTCTTGATTTAAGGGTTGTGACTTCAGGCCCTATGTTGGGTGCAGAAACTACTAAAAAGAAAAGAAAGGAAAAGATAGAATAAATTCTGTCTTTGTCCAACTTCTCCCTCCAGCTGCTGCTTAACTTTCACTTCCCTTCATGGTCACTCTTCTTGAGAGAATCCTACTCATGTACTGTCTCCATTTCCTCACATCCTGCTCACTCTCCAGTCTGTGCGCACCACTCCAGTGTCTTTTTTTTTTTTTGTAAAATATTTTATATTTAATGAAATAGTACTAAAATTCTTTTATTATTATTATTATTATTATTATTATTATTATTATTATTATTATTGTTAGGTTAATCACCATACATTACATCATTAGTTTTTGATGTAGTGTTCCATTTAGTACTAAAATTCTTACCTCATGCCCCACTGCTCCCCGGGACTGCCCTTCACCAAGAGCATAAACCACTTCTATGTTGCTAGGTTCAACGGTTCCTTCTATTGGACCACTCAGCAGCATTCAACATACTCCATGCTCTCCTTCTGGAAATGCTCTCTTCTCTTCCCTTCCCTTTTGTGACACACTACTTTATTAGTATCTATCTTTCTACCTACCTAGCTGCTTTGTGTTCATCTCTTTTTCTCGCTCTTTATCTTTCACTGACTTTGAAAAGTTGGAATGTTCCATGGCTCAGCTCTAGGGCTTCCTCTCCTTCCACACGCTTCCCCTCAGCCCATCTGCTTCACTTCTGTAGCTTTCACAGCAATCTACACTCCCATGGTGTTTCACTGCTCTTAGAATGAAGCTCTTACTGAGACAAAGAAGACCCTGAATGACCTCCCCTGTCTGCCTCTGTAGCTTTTGCCCTTACTTCCTGCACTCCCAACAAACTGGCTTTTTCCATTTCCATCACAGCACCATGGTCCTCCATACCCTGGCCATTTGCACATTTTTCTCCCATTGCTTGTTACAGTCCACCCCCACACCTCCCAAGTTTGGCTGTCTGACTTTTAGTCATCCTACAGAGCTGAGCCTCAGTGGCACTTCCTCAGAGAAGCATTTCTTGCTTCTCGGACTAGGCCAGCCTCATTTTTTTTTCAGGCTCAGTTTTTACATAATTTTACAGTATACTCTCCAGATTATATTTATGTAATTTTTATTATTCATTCCCTCACCAGCCATTAAGCTCCACTGCCTGTTGCTCAATGTCCCACATATAGTAGGTATTCAGTATAATGCATTAATTCACTGAACAAACGTCTTCTTTCAAGAGTCCTTTCCAATTTTATAAGATGTAGGCCTCGTGATGCACCTCTAATCACTATCCTAACAATTCAGGAGAGATCCCATCCATTTTTAAAAATACAAACCCACACTATTGACTCCCCAGGAGTTTTCTGGAAAGGGCTGCAGACCAGTGAGGCGGAGAATTAGGTCATTGCCCTTTATGATAATTAGAAGGGGCTCTTTGCCAAGCTTCACCAGATGCATGAGAGCCTGGTGCAGACCACAAGCACTAACATGGTGATGTGCTGACTCCAGCAGGAATGGGGCTAGTCTCATCAGCTGCTGTGCGGCTGAATGCCAGTGTCTAGTTCAAGATGCGGCTCAGAACGGTGCTACTTGCTCCTTGAGCCTACTTGCCGGGAGTTTTGGCCAGCTTCTGAGATGCAGAAGCAAAGACAGCAGAGGTGGTGAGGCAAGCTTCATTGGTGGCTGACTGTATCTTATTAACGGGAAGACAGGCCATCAGCCCCATGTGCTCTCTTCATGCCCTGAAAAAGCCATGGAAGAGTGGCACCTGGTCTCACCCTCTGTGGCTGAACAAGCCTGCTAGTATAAGGAAGAGATTTGCTGGCATTGTAGGATGGAAGGCCCTCTTGTATCAGGGTTACAAGAAACTGCTGCAAGGAGTGTAACTGGCTGGCAGCCTCTAGCTGCCACACTTTAGAATCTGCTGCAGTGGGCTTTGCTCAGCCAACGACTGGTTCATTTCAGACCAGCACTCTCCCTCAAATTCTACCTTGAATTTTCCCTCAACAGAGTTTTGTCTCCCTTTAACAGTGCGTGGTACTGTGCTCGCCTTGAGACACAGGTTGTGGTGGAATTTGAAATAGGAGATAATTTCCTGGAATGACTGGTCTAGAGGGTGCAGTTCCTACTGGATTCAAAGACAGGCGCCATCACTGCTCATTCTTTATTTTAGGGGAAAGAGGATGAAGAGTGCTCCTTCGGAAGTCTTCTTCCTAGGTATCTGAAAGAGGGCCCTTGGGGGGATATCACCTTGGACTTCCCTTCATACTGATTTAGCTCACAAATCTAGAGTCAACCAAATTTCCAGAACCCTGCACTTTCCCTAATGTTATTTATGGAAATGACAGGTAGCCACACTGTTCATCCTGCTAATTCCTAAACTGCACATAAAATATGTGCTCATCTTACTAACATTCAAATTTTCCGTGAAATAGACAGCATTCACAGGGTATTCTCAACAGAAACAGGAACAGAAATAGGTTTCTTCTATTAAAATTACATTAGGATTATTTTGGTTGCAGTTTAAGGACTTAAACTCATATGAGCAAAGCCCCCCCAAAGGGTGAATTTATTAATTTAAATAACAAAGAAGTCCAGTAGATAGAACTGGCTTTGCACATTATTTCTTGTTCATTGCGCATAAAAGCTTCCAACAGCCCTGGCTTACCTGCTCCTCACGGATGCTGATCTAAGAAGGAAGAGCTTATTACAAAAGGTCCAGGAAAACATACAACCTTGACCTGGCCAGTATGAGCTATAAGCCCATTTCTTAATCAATCACTATGGGTAGGTAGTAGAGGTGTTCTACATGGAAAATATTTGCAATTTATATAATAAATGACCTAAATTTTTTATAGTGAGCATACATTAAAACTCCTATAAATAAGAAAAAGAAAAATGACCTAAGAAGAATATAGACAAAAGCCACAGAAGAGGAAAATGAGTAACAATAAAAATATGAAAAATTCTCATTAATAACAGTATTCAGTGAAATAAATGTAAATTAAAACAATGAAATACTATTTTTACTCTATTCAAATGTAAGAATTCAAAGGCAAATGTTGATGACAGTGTGGGGAGATGGGGCCTCCCATACATTGCTGGGGAGTAAATATACCATCATATATCCATACTTGAGATGACTCTGTTGTCCACAGAAATAATGGGTAGTGCAGTATGTGTTAGCATGGTAAAGTCTCCCAGACAGATTGTTCAGTGGGAAAAGGCAATTCACACAGTAGAATGTTTTGGAAGCTGTGGAGTTGCACCTTTAGGAGAACTTGCTGCAAGGAATGTGACTGGCTGACAGTCCACAGCTGCCAACTCCAGGGACTCATGAAGCCAAAGAATGAGGGTACATCAACACAAGGCAAAAAATCTTAAGCAGTGTGGTAAGTTCAGTGACAGCGATGTGCATGATATAGACACAGACATGGACACAGAGACACAGATATGTGCGTGCCCAGAGGAGGCAAACCCAATGCAACTTTGGGGAGATATGGGACTTTGGATCTGGGGTGGCTCCCAGGAAGGATGATGATAAAGTGAGATGTTAACTGGGTACAGAGAAGAGGAAAACACTCCAAGCGGGAAGAACAGCATGAGCAACTCATGGAGGGAAGAAAGCTGTGCACAGGGAACTGACAACAGGTTGCTAAATACTAAACTAGAGGCTTGGATTGCAACAGATGAGGCAGCGAGATAGGCAGAGTCCAGCAAGGCCTCCTTTGTCATCCTAGAGAGGCTGGAATAGGTTTGCATGTGGCGAGAAGCCATGGAAGGCTTTGGAGCAGGAGAGTCCATCTGAGAAGAGATTAGAGGATAATAAGACACAGGTGAGAACAGACAGGACGCTGTCACTGTCTTTCAGAGAGGGCGAATGTCTGGAAAGGACTTTGGGATAGTGTTATACTAGTTGGAATCAATGGAGGGGAAGAAATCTAGGAGCATGGAGTTGGTACCATCTGTAGGAATTGGTATTGGGCTGGAAGTAGGAGGTGGGGTGAGAGATGGGGAGGAGCCCGATTAGAGACACCCAGGGTTCTGGGGTGAGGGCAGAGAGGTGGTGAACTGAATCAGATCAGGAAACCTATACCTCAGGGAATACAGTGATGGTTGCAAAGGCATCTGGTATTGTCCTTCTGCCACCGTCTTAAAAGGGATTCTAAAGGGATTTTCTTTCCCTTGTTCCTCCAGCACTACACTTGCATTACTGGCCTAAGTGGATACTCACCAGCTGGCCGTGTCCATCACTACAGCCAAGTCTGAGAATTCTCGAGTATACTTAGAGCCTGTGGAGCTGCTGACACAAACAGTCATTAGCAGACGACCCTTTTGTAACCAACTATGCTTTAAAATGTAAACTGTGGGGGCATTTTGCTTGCATTGTCCAGAAGGAACTTTCTCCTGCCTGAGCCTGGATTAATCATGAGAGAGCTCGTCAACATTCCACTGGTACATATTCTTACTTTGGTTGCCTTCAGCGGGACTGAGAAACTTCCAAAAGGTTTGTTTCAGGAATCTTGTCTTCTTGTTGCCTTGTCACAGTTCTAGAGAGTGAGTGTGTGTGTGTGTGTGTGCGTGCGCGCGCGCTCTCTGAACACAACCGATTCGTATGTTGATGGGCTTGGGTGTTACTTGGTGAAGTTGGGGTACAATGTATGGAGAGGGAGAAAACTGTTCAAGTAAGCAGTTGCCTGATGGTCTCATTTCTACCAGCATCCCTCCCCCGCTTAAGTTCTGCAACAACAAGTTTAGCCACCCAGTCCAGGCGGAGCTCTCACTTGTAGGGAACCATCAGCAGGTAGACTGTACGTTATCAAGGTCCGTTTTGTTTGTGTGTGTGTGTGTCAAACTTCAGGGTGGTCTAAAGATGATGAAAACTTTCTCACATTAGGTTTGCCAGGAATATAATCAACCCTACTCCCAGATGTCCAGATTGTTTGCTTCTGAACAAAAATCATTTCCATTTTCAGTTTCAGTTTTGCAAGATTCTGAGTAAATATTTTAGTTCCTAAAAATTGGAATTAAAGAAAGACTCACACCATTTGCCTATATAATAAAAGCCTGAAGACAATGAGTTCTCAGTAACTTTGAGGTTGGAGGCATGATTTGGCTTGGCAAGAGACTGTGAAAGTTTTTTTTCAGAGCCTTTGGAATGTACCGGAAATAACACCACCTCAGGGAAAGGAAAGCAACTTAAGAAACTGACAGACACCTGTTGCAGTAGCAAGAATGTCCACAGTGATATGGTTTCTGGCCAGTGTATTATGAAACTGAGACGAGTGTATTTCAAATCAGGAAGAAAGACAGGAAAATATGTGATTTGCAAAGTGACTGAGGGCTTCTTTGAAAATTTTTTTAAAGACATGAGTAAGACTGATATCAGTTAAAGGGTTTTCAGATTAAATGTATTAGAGTAAAAAGAATTTTGTGTTTTATGATACTCTCGAATTAATTATTTTCCCCTCTATGTTACTTTCCCAAAGAACTGAACACGTTTGTATTGTGTAGGTAAGTGAAGGTAGTATCTGTATGTAGATGGGAAACGTAGCTTTAGATTTTGTGGTTCACTAGAATTCCAGGAGCCACAAGGGCAAGACTGCTAATGAGATACAGCTTTCCTCACAAACAATCTGATTTCATAGATTCATGTTGTTTTGTTTTCCTTCTTTACCTTACACAAGCAGAAAGGTATCTTCAGATGTATTTAAACGTTTAATCGCCAACAAATACTTTAGGGTATCTCCAGATAAGGAAGAATCTAGATCTTTTCAAACAGCTAATAATAGACAGACTTAACATTGGCTTCAGATTATTTTAATACTTCCTGATCATACAACGGATGTCCGGTAAGGTAGCACCTGAATGTTCACACATACGGATTGTGACAAGTCTTACTTGTGCTATTCTAAACCACAAAGTTACATAAAAATGACATGGTTAAATGCTAAAATTCACTAAAATTCAGTCTCATAAGGAGCAAAAAATTAATTTTGATGGTTCACATCAGGATTTGGTACAGTAAAAAAAACCTATCTCTCCATATAAATAACCCCTAATTTATATTCTAGAAAGAAATGATTTATAATTTCCAGACTTTACAGGTAAAGCCCTTAATTCAAATGCACACTATCTCTAGTTTGAGAAATTCAAAATATGGTGATATAAAGATAACAAAGCCAAAAATTCTGGCTTTTAGATAAAATGATCAGATTATTAATCCAAATTTATTTGTTTGTAACTTATTTACTACTATAATTAGATTATAAAATCAAAAAATTAAAAGAATATTTTTGCCCAGTCTCCTGTATTTATGGTAAAATTTAAACTAGTATGAACCTAACACCAACCCTAGCCAAGAATACCAGGCCTAGTAGAACAAACATCCATTAACTACACACACCTGCTCTGAGAATAAACATCATTGTCAGAATTCATGGAATATACTGGCACAGAACCCACAAAAATATGCTATCATTTTAATACTACGAAAAGTAATAAAGATGTTCCACACAAACTATCTCATAGTTACTTTCTCTATTCTTGACAGAGAATAAAAAGAGTTTTTTAGATGGATATCTTTGTCCTAAGTCCTTTATCATGAATGAATCAAGAAATCTGCACAAGAATGTGTTACAAAGTAGACTGACAGATTTTAAATAGTGCAAGAGTAATTAGTGGATTCTTTTCTAACTGTCCATATACCATTGCCTCAATAAAATTAACAATAGACTTTGTAGAATTAATAGTTTATTGTTTTAATTTTAGTTTGAGATTCCCCATGTTCAAAGACAAGGGGAAAAGTCACTTGTTCTGAATCATTCCAACTAGTGATACTTAGAACGATGAGCTCAATATCATAACCCACAAGTAGGAGAAATTTACCAACCTTCAGGTATGAAAGTACCCAACATTTCATTGAATACTTGCCTTAACCACATACTTCACTAATATTTAGTGCTTTATCAGGGAATATTAAGTGTGTGGTGGGATTTAAAGTCTGTAGGAGTATAGGAGTTCATGGAAGCAGCTCTAAGTGTGTTTATTACGCACAAAGAACTCCTGTCCAAATGCCACTTTACTCCCATACCTAGAGGTTTCTGAGTCTAAGTGATCTATCTTCAGATATATTTGAGTAATTTCCTCTTCTGCATCGTATGTATACAAAGACAGGATTCACAGATTCAACGTATGACTAGGCACAGCTGTCACTGAAATCCAGGACACCGAGTCCTGGATGAATATTGACGTGCACTGAAAGAGCAACTCATTGCGTGTTTGCTTTAAATACTACTGACCTTAAAGAACAGAAAGAAGGAGCAGAAATGTCAAGATTTCTGCCACATTTCCAGAGTAGGAGGCAACTTCTCAGTGAAATAGGACTTAAGATCATGGGAGAAAGGGACAAGTGAGGGACCCGAAGGATGTGGCCCCATTCGGGAAAGCGAGCAAAGGAGCAGACCAGAGAATGCAGAAGAACTACTTTGGCCATGCTGAGGACCCAACTGGGCTTGGGGAAGGAGCCTTTGTCATGGCCTTAATTTGCACGAAATTACTGTTTTCACTTCATCTAACAATACTATATGCACATAGGAGCAGCGAGGACAGCTGGTTGGATTAGTTCAAGGTTGGTGCTCCCCGGGGTCTAGCTAAAGGACTAGAGAGTAAGGGAGCTGAGATTATGTGGCAACACACCGTGCAGTCGAGGATGAATAATGAAGGCAGTGAAGTGAGGACATTTAAGGCCTGGAAGAGAACATTAATTTCAAGTTCCTTTTCCTAGTCTCCAATGTCTTTCCATGTGTTTTTAGGGACAGTAGGTAGTCTCTGTGAGCCTCTGTTTCCTCATAAAATGAAGACGTGCAGAGTAGTGTTCAAAATATAGCATTATATACTATGCTAAGGACTGTCAATGACTGGGGAAATGTTCATCCTTGGGTAACATGCACATTTTAGATTGGTCCCTATGAAACTATGTCTTAACCCAAATGAATTCCCCCAGGAGAGGCAATTTCAGACATTCTAACTCCTACCAGCCTGTGACCAGTACCATTCCTGAAGACAAGGACAAAAGTGCGTTCTGTGATAAAGAATGAATGATACCACATTAATAAGTGACTGAGATTATCGATGAAGTTTACAAACTCCAAAGGCATCATCATAAAAAATAACTTGCATTTTATTATATCACCAGTAGAATAAATGTGTCAGTGTCTAAGCTAAATGATGAGCAATACTGAATATCCTCTTTCTTTGGGGAATCTGAAAAATTTCCAGCACCAAAACGTGTTTTCTCATACTGAAAAAACAATACTGTATTCATGATATTAGAAAAAAAACATGAATATATCCCAAGTCTGAGCTCTAATTTTCTTAAAACAGAAAGAAGCAAAAACACCTGGCTTCTTGGTTTACTCAGTCATTTGGTCGTGTTAATCAACAACTATTCAATCAGAAGCTGGTATGTCAATGGCCATGTGGTTGAGCCCATAAAAGGGTAATGTCATGTCCTTCTCATCAAGCAGCTAGGATTCAAGTTAAGCTACTCTTTGGGTACAGGAAAATGTTGTGCTCATTTTCATGTATTTGTTATTCATGTGGTCCTTGGATTGAGGGAAGAAATAGTGCCCTAGTTTAAACAGACTCCGGCTGAGATGAAAGCTGAATAAGAGAATGAAAGTAAACAGGAGACAGTCTGCTGAGTCAACAAATATCATTAAATACAACGATGTGATTTTGTCTGTAACGATTTGAAAGTGGATTTGTTTGGATAATTTTGAAAGATGGGTAAAGTGAACTTAACCAATTATATCCTGCCTATACAAATTGATATTAATGTAAATCTTATTTTTTCCTCTGTCTGTGAGTAGTATTAGGCTGAAGACATGGAATAGCTTAGTGTTAAAAGATAGGAACTTTAAACCAACCTTCACCTTGAAGTTCAGCTCTATAACTTCCTACTTTCATTATGTTTAGACAAGTTATTTAACCATTCTTAGCCCCCATTCCTCATCTGCAAATGAGAATAATAATAGTATCTACCTTTATGTTTGTTGTGATAAATGAGATAATGAATGAAAAGTATAATGCATGGCCCATGGCAGGTTCTTGATATTGGATGCTAAAATTATTAAAAAACAGAGTCAAACTTGACCCAAGACTGCCATGCCACTGTACATGATGGGAAGGTGTTAATCTAATAAAGTTCTTTGTAACACCTCATGTATGTCTCCATAAATGTCAAGACATTGTAACATTTACTTCCTTGATTTTAATTTATCTCAACAGTTTGTAAAAGTATTAATAGTATGTCTATTACCTCTGTCACTTTGGAAGTATCAAGTGAGAAGAAACTAAGGAATCAAGTTTATTTTATAATAATACATGGCCATGAAGAATGATTCTGAAAATATAAAATATAGAAAAGCTTACAATAGAAAAAAATCATCCCAACTTCCAAGACTACTAATGTATTGGTATATTTTCTTCCATTTTTTTCCTATGTATCATAAAAAACTGTTTATACAATTCTGCTACCTGCCACTTCTACTTAACATGAATGCATGAGCATATTCTATTATCTATACTCTTTAAAATACCATTTGCAGTGACTGTGTAAATAATACACTGTTTAGACAAGAGTTGCTGATATATGTTTAATATCCACCTCCCTGAGACAAAAAAAAGGCCCTCATCTGTTGCATTTGTTGATTCCTGTAGTGTAAATATTCCAACCACAGTTGATTTCAAGCTAACGACGAATACTGAATTGGAAAGAGATGTGCAGTAGCATGCCTTTATATACTATTTCTATTATACAGATACATTGGATGTAAATTACTTCAAGAGCGTAGATAATAGTGCAGTGTAGTAAAATAATTAGGAAGTGATCCATTTTGAGTATTATTATTTTGTTTTTGACATGATTTATTTAATTATAAATTTTTTATTTCAATTTGTTAACGAGTAGAGTTGACACCCAATGTTAACGTTAGTTTCAGGTGTACAACAGAGTGATTCAACTTCTCTATATGTTATGCTCTGCCTGTCACAAGCGTAGCCACCCTCTGTCACCTAAATTTATATAATTTAGTTTTTAATAATGGCTCTATTTAACAGTTGTCTCACAAAATTCTGGAAAAATTAGCACAAGGCTCTGTCAAGCAAGCCAGTACCAACCAGCTCCAGCAGACCCCAGCTAGAAGGCAGAACTGGGTGCCGAAACTTTCTTCCACTTCAGCATGATTAGTACAATTTAGGACGATTAATCTGTTTTGTACAGCGAAGGTCATCTAATGTGCCTTTCCATCTTGAGATTATTTCCTTGGGATAGAGTCCCAGATGTAAATATTAATGGTAAATTTGGTCATCCAGAGACCAGGAGAACCACTGAACTGTTCAGGCTTCTGTTTCTAAATTACCAAATCAAGTAACACACAGTGTTCCATATGGGCAAAGGCCAATTTTGAATGCTTCACATATATTCATTTAATGAACCCTCCTGACGAGCCTCTGTGGTGGTTTTATTATCCTCTCCATCTACAGCCAAAGATGCTGAGGCCCTGGCTGAGTGACTTGGAGCGGGAAGTGACAGAACAGGGATCTGAACTTGAGCCCTATGCTAGCGCCTCTCATTCTTTGGGCCGCTCAATAGTCTTTCCTTTTAAACAGTGAAAGCATTCAGTGGGGGAATGGGGTCGTCGGGGGATGGGCATTAAGGAGGACACGTGATCGGATGAGCACTGGGTGTTATATGCAACTAATGAATCGTTGAACACTATATCAAACACTAATGATGTACTATATGTTGGCTAATTGAATTTAAATTAAAAAAATAAAAAATAAATAAACAATGAAAGCATTCAATATTATCAATTCACCTTTGGGCCCATCATTATCTGCATCCAACAAATTTAATAAATATTCACTTTTTATTTCTTAATATCTGTATTACTATACAGTTGATATCTTATTTCATCCATGGGAACCTTCATGCCTATGTAAAAAAGATGTCATTTCACCTAAAAATTCTGCTGTCTTATTTCAGCTATTCTCTTCCCACCTTTAAAAAAATATATGCCTTTTATAAAGGCCTCGGAGATACAGTTCATTTAAACATCACATCAGTCAGTGTGCTAACCCTGGGGATAGAAAAAGGTCTAAGACATGGTCCCTGGCCCCAAAGCTCAAGATTTTTACAATTAAGTATGGGACAAAGACATAAACAGATCATTTTAATCGCACCCCTGTGACAAGTGCTATAAGAGTGACATTTGCAGGATGACCTAAGGTTCAGAAAAAGGGCATTTGGCTCTGTCTAGCAAGTCTGGGAAATTGGGAGAAGATGCTGCTTAAACTGGATCTTAAGAAAATAACACCATTAAGGAGGAAGATGTGGGCCTCATGGGACACTCGAAAGCACCGTGTTCCCTTACTCTCGGCCCATGAGTTTGTCTCTGAGTTTACTGAAAAAAGAAGGTTCGTTTAGATAGTGGATGCATGTTTTATGGCCAATGTGCCAGTTTGTTTTCATGAAGCTGTCACCCCCTACCCTCCAGCTAAAATATTGTTCACACCACTTACTTGGCTGTCATGTGTACCTTGCATTTTAACTAAAATGACCATATAATTTATTGTCCAAAGTCAGGCACTTTTGGAGTAGAGGGCACTATCAATAATTGTGCCAGGAGAGCAGGCATAACAGACTATTTAACTGATCGTTTTATTTATCTATCCATCCTCATTATCTAGATTGTGGCAGAGATGGGTTTTACACATCTTTGTTGCTTCTAGTGAACCTGGTACTTGCTACATGGAAAACAGTAAATAAATCTCTGCTAAATAATAATAATCATAACAAAGTGGTAATGATAATTATTTTAAATAAGATTATGCAATGGGGTAGATTTCCAGACCCACCCAAATACAGGTGTTGGCATTTTGCCACACCATCCAGCCCTTGAGATGCCCAGGACCCCACCCTGTTTGCTTTGGTGGATTCACAGGTTTCCTTAACCATTAAAGAGGGGTGCATCCCACTCCCAACCTGCTCTCTTCCTTCTTAACTTCTTTGTCCTCCTAACTCTTATAATCCAAGTGACCCTCATTTCATAGAGGGACAGGAAGAGAGAGGACCATGTCCCAGCCTCTCCTCCTGTTGTCTTTCTTTTCGTGGAACACACACACACACACACACGCACACACAGAGGCACATACACACACAAACAAAACAACAACAAAACACAAAAACAAAAACAAAACCAGCTTTGGGATATAACTCACATACCACCCACCTTACCCACCTAAAGTATACAATTCACAGAGTTGTGCATTTATCATCAAAATCAAGCTGAGAACATTTTCATCACACCTACAAGAAATCCTGTGTCCTTTAGGCACTGATCACCCCCTAACCCCTCCATTCTCCCCCACCCCGGTCCTAGGCAGTCACTAATGCATTTTCTGACTACAGAATGGCCCATCTGGACATTTCATATAAATGGAATCATACAGTATGTTGTTCTTGTGGCTGGCTTCTTTCACTTAGCTTACTGTTTCCAAGGTTCATCCATGTTGTGGTAAATATTGGTACTTCATTCCTTTTTACTGTCAAATAATATTCCATGGTTCAGATATACCCATTTTGTTGACCCATTAATCTGTTGGTAGACACTTGGGTTGCTTCCACCTTTTGGCTATTGTGAATAACACTGCTATGAACACAGTTGTATAAATATCTGAGTCCCTGCTTTCAATACTTTTGGGTATATATCCAGAAGTGGAACTGCTGGATCATATGGTAATCTTAGGCTTAATTTTTTGAGGAGCCACCATATTGTTTTCCACAACAGCTGCACCATTTTACATCCCCACTAGCAATGTGCAAGGGTTCTAATTTTTCCACCTCCTCGCCAAGTAAGTGGAATGTTGTGGATGTCAAGTGGTATCTAACTGTGGTTTTGGTTTGCATTTCCTTAACAGCTAATGATATTGAGCATCTTTTCACATGCTTACGTCTCCCACACAAGTGAAATTTATACAAACTCTTTGAAGAAATGTCTATTCGGATCTTTGCCCATTTTTTATTTGGATATTTTGTCTTTTTACATATTCTTTTCCTAATTTACTCACATGCAGATCGGAATTCTTTGTAAATCTGATGAAGCTTGAGCTACAAAGTCTTTTAAAACCCTCAGTGGGCTCTAGCAATGTGCTCATATGAACATATATTATTATGAAATTTGGAAAAAATTGTCTTTAAACAATTGTTACGACCTCTTTCCACTCTGATTCCCTTTTGTCACACTTCCCTTCAAGTTGATTTGTGTTGGGTGGCCACAGATATATTGTATGTATAATTTTATATTATTTTCCTTAAGGTGTGTACCCAAATTACATAACTTTGGGCTTCACAAAACCTGGATCTGCCCCTACTTATATAAAATAAATTCCTACTCTCCTGAGAGCCTTCTCTTTTGATTCTCAAACGCCTAGTTTGAAGTAGAAACAAAATTCTCTACATAAGATCTTCCTTCCTTTTGGCAACTTTCTGCTACAGGGAAATATAATTCTCATTCAGGTACGTGGTTGCCTCTGACTGCTCACAGAGGATTAGTAAACAGCATTCTAGGGTGTTCTCACCTGATGTCTCTTCTCCTTGTAGCTCCTGTCATCACTACTCCTCTGGAAACAGTGGATGCCTTAGTTGAAGAAGTGGCTACTTTCATGTGTGCAGTGGAATCCTATCCCCAGCCTGAAATTTCTTGGACCAGAAATAAAATTCTCATTAAGTATGTATTCTGCCTTTTTCTGTTAAGAATACCCACTGCTGCCTTGCAATTTAACTTTGTCATAAATGGAATCACAGCTCTTGGTAGTACAAAAGCTCACCTTCTAGAATATGAAAAATGCAAATGTCCTCATTTTATAAATGTAAGATCTGAATGTCAGTGAGGTTAAGAGAATTGCCCAAAGCAAAACCGAGACTTCGCTGACATGGGGACATGTGGGCTATTTCCAGGACGCCATTAGAAAATACCATGACATCCTCAGTCTGGGGGCACAGAGCACATGTTTCAGGACATGCTGGGGAATTAACAGGGACCAGACTTCTCTCCTCTACTTCTACTACCCCAATCAGGTAAAGTATGTTGTCTAGGAACCTGACCTCTAGGTCACCGTAACTTTTTCTTTTGAAAGTCAGAAGGGGTTCCTGATATATAATGAGGCAGCCTCTCCAACAGATAAAATTCCCACTTGACGTGAAAAGGTCATGCTCTCTTTTCCTCATTTACAATAGTTATCTGATCAAAAACACTGTAAAAAAATCTGTAAGGCAGGGAACCTGGCTTCCCAGCAGGCAATACAGCTTTGCACTAGGGCCAGAGTGCTTATACTGGTAGCCACAGATGGAGGTCCATGAACTTGCATGAGGAAAAGTTACGTCTTTATTTGCACTAAACCCTAATGAAATTTAGTGTTTCCTTCTATGACACATGTTGTAATGTGGGAAATTACCCTGTGCTGTGGTCACCTTCAGGTTGTCTCCCAGGCAAGCTATTCCCAAAGTGCTGTGATAAAAAGGCTCAAAATAAGATGCTTGAAATACAGTTGACCAAATCCATTTAAAATAAAATAAAATTTTAAAAAATATAAAATATACAGAGACAAGGAGAAAGAAATGGGATAAATTAATGTACTTAGGAACCTTGGTTCACTCAGTGTTTCTATGTCCAGTCTCTCTTGTGCCTCAGACTTCCCCACTGCAGTGTTCTTATAAAGACCAGTATGGAGTCTGAGCCACAGATGGAAGGTGCCTGAAGCTAATAACATATCCTTGCTCTGTTGGAAAGATGTAAGCACATTTGGCCATGACTCTAGCTTGCCAATGAGCCTGCTGAACAGCCATGGATTTTAAGTGTGTTTCTTGGGTAGAGTTCATGGGACCATAAAGGGACCACATATTTATTTTTTGAGAGAGAGAAAAAGTGAGCGAGCAGGGAGGGGCAGAGGGAGAAAGAGAATCTAAAGCAGGCTCCATGCCCGGCACTCAGAGCCTGACATGGGGCTCAATCCCACAATGCCAAGATCGTGACCTGAGCTGAAATCAAGACTCAAACACCCAACTAACTGAGCCACCCAGGTGCCCCAAGGGACCACATTTTATGTCACCAATGGGTGGTTGATTTAGGGATGACAGAGCTGTCAGTCTAGAGGTGGCATGATTATAAACTTGTCTTTCCATCCCTTTCTACTCGAAGCCATAATCTTCTTTGTTCCATCATATTTTCTATTTCTATCAATCTTTGGCAGGTTGCTATTTTATTTACTGCCTATATTCAACACACCTTATCAGCTTTCCCTGTGTTTCACAAGTCACTCTCCTGTCTTCCTCTAACATGAGTCATTGTGCCAATATCTCCTAAGCTATTAGCTTACGTTTTACATGCTCCACATTTTCATGAGTTTTATCTATTATTTATGTCTTTGTCTTCTATAGTAAAATAAATAAAATAATGTCTTTAAATAATACAGAAAAACTTCATTGTAAATATGGATCATGAATCACAGTAGTCATAAAAGAACTTGTGAAGTTATCATGGAAGCTAGATAGCTTTGTATTACATTACAGCTGTTGCATATATCTTCACATATTTATACCCTTCCCTACTTTGAAATTATAATAGTTGTTAGATAGTCAACATTCAGTATTCAAAGGTCAATGTTCAAAGACTACTCTCCCCACCACAGCCCTCTAACTTGTCTGGGAAGGAAGTTTGATGCCTGCATCATAAATAGCTTTGAAAAATATGGCCCTGTGATCCTCTCGTGTGTTTATCTCTCAACATTATAAGGAGATGAAGAAATGAAAGAGTTTTTTTTTTAATTACACAAAGAAAATCAGCATTATAATATATATAATTATATTATATATAACATATATTATATATTTATTCATATATATTTATTTATATATAAATAATATAAGCTCATGTTAATTTGGCTTGTAATACTATGAATAAAATCACTTAATACATCTGAATCTTCCCTTTACTATAAGACAAAAATGTTACAAATAAATAAGAAGTAAATGGAGCTATAGATTTGAATAGTTAGTTGATAGTCAAAGAATCTGTGAAATAGGAAGAAACTACATTTTGAAAATATATTCCAGTGCCCTTTGAGGAATAATGAATACCTGGACACAGAAGAAACCTGAAAAGCACTACCTCAGCCAGGTGATCAAGGTCAATAGCAACAGTGAAAAATGACATTGATAGCATACCCTTGCTATGATGTGATGTGGCACTCTGCTTTTGTGATCTTCCTCCCAAAAGCCATAAACCCAGTTTTATCATGATAAAAACATAAGGCAAAGTCCAGCAGAGGGGCGTCCTACAAAATACTTCACGTCATCAAAAACAAGTAAAGTCTTAGAAACTGTCACAGTAAAAAAAAGCCTAAGGAGATATGACAAATAAATGTAATGCAGTGACCTGAATGACATCATGGAACAGACAAAGACATTAGGTAAAAACTAAGCAAACCTGAATAAACTAAGACTTACAGAAACTTGTTAATACTGTATCAATATTGGTTCATTAATTATAACAAATATACCACACTAATCTAAGATGTTCACAATAGAGGAGACTCATGAGGGAGGTATACGCAAAGTACTATCTTTTCAATTTTTCTATAAATCTAAAAGTGTTCTAAAAAATTCTATTTTAAAAATTATAAATACTTGAATATTCCTCACAATCCACAAGCAATTTACTCTAATTAAGCAACAATGATGCAAGAGCTTATAAATATTGAACACTTTATATTTCACAGAGTGGCTAGACTCTTGGTCCACAGGTACATCTGTAAAATATTCCAATGTTCATATTTTTCCATGAACACTTACACAGAGCAAAACAAAACAAAATCAACAAAATTACATGTGAGTGAGTCTCATGGCTTGCCATAATTATTTATTGTGAGTTAGTGAACTACCCAGTGATTACACTATCCTTAGTCACATTAGACCAAAATCTACCATACATCTTTTGGTTTCTCTTCAAGATCAGTATACAATGGTAGTCACCTGTTGAGATTAGAACATCAAGAATCCACTTCCTTTCCCATTTTTTGTTTTCACATTAGTTCCCTATTTCTACTGTAACAAATGACCAAAACCTTAGTGGCTTAAAATAATAGAGATTCGTTATTTTACAGTTTTGGGAGTCAGAAGTCTGAAATAGGTCTCTCTGGGCTAAAATCCAGGTGTTGACAGAGCTGCATTCTTCCTGGTGGCACCAGAGAAGAATCTGATTTCTTGCCTTCCCCAGCTTCGAGAGGGCTACCTGCCTTCCCTGGCCCCTTCCACCACTTTCAAAGCCAGCAATTCCATCCCTCTGCCCTCTACCACCACTGTTGCATCTCTTCTCATTCTTTGGGTTCCCTCTACCATCTTTCAAGGACCATCATGATTATATTGGGCCAAAGTGCACAAGCCATGATACTCTATTTTAAGACCCTTGGTATCTATAAAATCCCTTTTGCCCTGTAAGGTAACATATTCATGGGTCCTGGGGATTAAGACATGGATTTTGAGGGGAACATTTTTCTGCCTAATGTATACATTTTGCATAAAGAATCTTTATTTGGCCATAAAACCTACTTTTATGTTGATGCTTCCCCTCACATTTTTCTGTTTCCCCAATTCCCTTCTCAACAAACAACATGTAATTTAATGAGATAATGTATGTAAAACATCTATTTTTACAGTTTGAAGCAGTTTTGCTTCCTTATATATTCCAAGGAACTAGAACTGTGCTTGGCACTTGTCAGGCACTCAACAAATACTTGTTTAATAAACAAATGCTCAGTTAATTGTTAGTTACTTCTATAAATATTTAGTTCTTCCCGCTAGTCACAATTATGTGTGTGTATTCATTCCCTGGCTGCTACTTTCCAGTAATTACGGGGAGAAAACTCATATGTCTTGGTAATAATATACTTTCCTGAATAAAGTAAACTTTACGTCTGGACTTATCAATAGACATCACCTTTTGAAAGCATTCTGGAGGGACTCAGTGGTGCTTTGATTATTGGAGTCTACGGAAGATTAGAATGCAATGTTGGCTTTAAATTACCAACTAAGGTTATTATTCAGAACTCATTCAACTTTCCTTTTGCTTTTAATCTGCTTCCTCCATTGCCAAGTCATCTGTTTTGATTAGTTAATCATAGCTGAAAAACATCACACAGGAGGTCCTAACCTGCCATTGCTGTCTGTGACCTGCAGGCTCTTTGACACCCGGTACAGCATTCGAGAGAACGGGCAGCTCCTCACCATCCTGAGCGTAGAAGACAGTGATGATGGCATCTACTGTTGCACAGCGAACAATGGCGTGGGGGGCGCCGTGGAGAGCTGTGGGGCTCTGCAAGTGAAGATGAGTGAGTGGGAGAGAGCCTCTGCTCGTGATGTTAAAGCTGACCTGGTATACCCCGGAGGAGGCAGTAAATAGAGCCTCCTGCACACCTGGAGGTTCAGCAGCCAGCCAAGTTCAAGTCCAAAACACAACCTTGAGGCAGTGAATTCTACACCTTGTATTCCTGTCCTCAACTACAGGCAAGCCCAGTTCTCTAGCCTCTCCTGTTTTCTTGCCTGTCCACAGTGCTTTCTGCTCCATCCTGCCTTCTGCCACCAGGCAACCTCCCTCTCAAATCTTCTCCCTGCACCTTTAAAACAGTTCCAACCAGATGCACTTTCTATCTCTAACCTCTTTGCAGACACTTCTATCCTTTTGCCTTATTTCAAACTTGATTTTCTTGGATGACTTTTCAAACTTGAGTGGCTTTTCTGCTTCACTGGAGGCTGTTTATTTTTCCCCACTTTTCCTGTCTACAAGGCTAGCAAGGACCCCTAGCCCCCTTTCAAGCCATTACTGCTGTGCAAGATCTTTCCTCTCATGAGGACATGTGCCATTCTGACCATTCTCTCCTGTACATCTATTCAAGTCACCTACTCACTTCTAGGCACTCCCCTCCTGCCCCTCCAACATCTACCAAAGACTTTGATTCCAGATTCATTATCTTTCTAACCATCCCTACTCCTGCCACCATCCTAAGGGATTTGAACAACCATGAAACAGCCTCTAGCCATTTCATCCTTACAACTCCTGATCTCTACAAGTCCAGTGATATCTGCCTTAACTGTTTATCAGTCAACCCCATCAATGACCTTGTCACCCCCAGGAAATGATCTGTATTTAAAATTGTAAGCTCCAGTATGTCATACTCTGAACATGGACACTTCTATTTCTCACTCTGTCCCATGAAGAAAACACTTTCCCACACTCATCATGTGCCTCCAGAGAGAAGGCACAAACTCTGTCTCTTCCTCAGCTAAGAACAGAGTCCAGCTCTCTCACTCCCTTACTCCCACTATACTGCCATCACCAGCGTGCTCACGTTCTCCTGCCCTTGACTCCTCCATTCTCCCACCCACTGACGCCCAATCGGGACTTCCTCAGTTCTCTCTCCACTGGGCTTTCTCTCCTCCCTGGTGTTCTATCATCCAGCACTCTTACCAGCACCCTCAAATCTCATGACCTCCTGTGCTGGAAGCCCTAGCTGCTTGTAGACTGTCCACCTTGTCATAATGTAACCTTTATTTTCTTCTGACACCACACTGCTGATGGCAAAAATCACAACATGCGGGTGCCATACAAAATCAGTGGGGTCCTGTTCCACCTGGAACTTTTTTATTGCAAGTTATGTTGTTAGCTCTGATTGTCATCACTATTTCTTTTATCTTTTACTTTTCTACTTTGTGGTCATTGTTTTGCTGAAGGAAGTCATTCGCTCCTTCTTTTCAAAGTGTGAGCATGTGATTGTATAAAATCTAAGGATGCATTTTCTGAATCTTTGCAACACTGAAGTCTTTACTTTGCCTTTATTCCTGGATAATAATTTGTCTAGGTACAGACGAGAGTTTAAAAAGGCTCTTCCCTTAGCTTTTATTAAACAATTATTCACTGTCGTATGACATTCCACGCTGCAGCTGAGAAATCTTTTTCTTATTCCTGTAGGTAAGTCTAGTGTTTATCTTTTTTTAAAATTTTAGTATTTTCTCTTCATTTCTAGAATTCATAAATTTCTCAAATTCATAAGAATATGTTAGGTGTGGTTTTCTTTTATTATTCCTACTTAGTGTTAGGTGGGCCTTTTGTTTTTTGAATCTGAAAGAAAAGTTTTTTTTTTTTTCAAAATGAGATCTACTTTTTTCTTTTTTTTTTTAATTTTTTGAGATCTACTTTTTTCTATTTTTCTTCCTCTTCATTTTATCTAATTCTTAAACTTTTAATTAACAAATGTTAGATCTTTTTTTTTTTCATTTTTCATGACCCTAATATTTTCTCATACTTTTTCTACCTTCTTGGAGATTTATTTAACTTTTCCTTCCATATCATGAACTCAAGTCTTCAAGATGACCATTCTACTATTCTGCCCTAATACTGAGTACTTTGATCTTAAAAACCCGTATTTTTAATTTCTAGGAATTACTTCTCTGCTCCTTTTTTTTTTCCAAAGCAAACTCTGTGTTTTATGATGCAATATTTGCTCAAGCCTCTATAAGGATATCACTAATGTATTTTTATTATTTTATTTTTTTAAGATTTTATTTTATTTTATTTGAGAGAAAGAGAGCATAAGCAGAAGGGAGGGACAGAGGGAGAGGGAGAAGCAGACTCCTGTTGAGTGGGGAGCCCAACGCAGGGCTCAATCCCAAGACCCTGAGATTATGACCTGAGCCAAAGGCAGACGCTTAACTGAGTCACTCAGGTACCCCAACTAATGCTTTTTTTTTTTTTTTAATAATCTTCCTTTTCTTGCTTTCTGTTCTCTTCATGATTAAGTTTTGATTTCCTTTTGGTTCCTTTTTTTCCATGTTCATGTTTTTTCTCAAACATCTACTCATCTTTTATGTTTGATAGTACTTATAAATGAAGTCCTACAATCATTAGAATAGGGATGTAGCGGGGCTAGTGGGACATTGTGTGGAAGCTGGTCTGGGGTTCTGTGAGTGGGTAGGGGTGTACCCACAAGAAAGCTTTCTTTCAGCATATGGGCAGTGAGGAAATCAAGTAAGGAAACCTGAATGTTCTCCTTTGCTAAATAATGAAGGCTTGATTCTGAAGACAGAGCACATATAAGTATTTCACTATTTTGTGGGGCTACCTTTCCTTTGAACATTTCTCATATTCTCTCTGGCACTAAATGTTCTTTATTTTGGATCTATCCTGAGTCTTCTCTTCTTTTCTCCACATTCTCCTTAGGAAAGCTCACCCAGTCATGTGGGTATACACAGGTTTGGCCATCCCAATTGCTAACATTTTGGAATGCTCCCACACTGCTTGGTAGAGAACTCCTTCCTGAGACCCCCAAGACCCTGGCCTCCATCACTACTCCACTACCCTCGAATCTCTCCCAGGAGCTCCCTCCCCCAAGAGGTCCATCAACTAAGGGTTCCATGCTGGCATAGCATGATGCTTCCAGCATCCCACTTTAACATGATGGCCAGCCCAGATGGGCCAGTGGTCATGGCTCCACCTGAAGAGTCTTCCCTTACAGTGGGGAATCCATGACTCAACATCAATGCTTAACTCATTCCCACGTCACTTTAGCTTCAAGTTCCCACAAGAGTTCTCCTCACCTCTCACCCAACAGATGACCAAGACATCTATTTCACTGAGAAGACAGGAGTCATTTGCTTTAAACAAAAGTTATTTGCTTAAGACATTTGGCATAGGGATCAGTTCAAGGAACCCAAGGGAAGGAATGGATAACACTCTCTTGGCCTAGGTCATAGGAATATCAACTCTTAAGCTAAGCTTTTGCCAGCAGCTGTATGATAACCCAACTCACAACTGAGGTGCCTGGCCATCATCTAAATGTAGGTGTTCACTGTTGTTGATGAGGAGATTTGTGTAATTTAGATAGTGGGCAAAGTGACAAAGTTAATATTTTCCTATAATATGTTTAAAGCCTGACTTGTAATTTTGCCATAATCCAAGATCATACCAACTCTAAATGGCAATAATTGCCTAGATTAAACATCAGAAGACCATGCAGTCTTTGCAAATATCACTCCCAACCACCACTAACCGCCACATGCACAATTAAAGTGGAAGGAAAACGTCCTTATTTCACGCTTTTCTCCGACAAAGTAACACACTGATTTTAGCACACGACCTGAAAGAAATAAAATGTATCCATTTCTCAGTAGTCTCTCCTGCAAAGACAGGTCTCTGTTTTGTATCTGTAACATGAGATTCCTAAGGAAATAAATGTAGTTTTCATTATTTATGAATGTTTCAAGTAGTAAAATAACAGACTTCCTGAACTTGTCAATTCTTCTATACATTAGATTTAATAACTTCCTCTGAAAGCTTACTATTGGAGAATAAACAATAGCCGGCATAAACTATTTCTTCTGACAGAATTAATTTAAAAGCATTTCACAGAACAGTAAATTATAAAGTTTGCTTCACAGAGTACAGTTACTCTAAATTGTATGACAGAATTTCTCCAATTACTGATACAATAACGTCTAGTTTACTTTCTAGAGGATAAATGTATCTAATTCTTAATCACCAAATTTAAGAGTCAAAGTGAGACTAAAGGGAAAGGGAAAGCATAACTCAGAGTTATATAAAAAATAGATCAAATATCTCTTAAATGTTTTTGTGTCTGTTGGTATGAATTAAATGATGTTGAATTGTTACCGTGACAGTTTATTTTAATCAACTTTTCATTAACTATCTTTTAAAGTGAAGAATACTATGACTTCAAACTCCTAATATGTTTCATGAATTTGTGTTTTTCAAATAAGATATGAATAAAACAGAGATAACCTAAACTTTGAAAAATTATTTCTGTTTGATATCCACTCAAAACCTGTCTTAGCATTTGGTAAATCCTGTAATGTAATAAATTATTCTTAAAGTGAATATTTAGACTTAAATAGAAAAGAAAAAGTTTAATGCAGCCATATTGCCTTTTTAATTTTGAATTTTTGTTTCCCTTTAGAGCCAAAAATAACTCGTCCTCCCATAAATGTAAAAATAATAGAAGGATTAAAGGCAGTTCTACCATGTACTACAATGGGCAATCCCAAACCATCAGTGTCGTGGATTAAGGGGGACGGTGCACTCAGGGTAAGTGATTATTATGAAAACTTGTCTATACAACTTGTTTTCAAATACAACAAATCTTTGCAAAGTCAGTTACATGATCACAAATTTCTAGTATAAAATTGTTCCCTTATATAACATTTTAACCAAACTTAAATATTCCTCTTCCCATACACACCAACTACAAGGCATTCTGGTTGGGGTTGGCTAGGGAAGAAAAGATGGGAACCAGTTGTTCTTTATAGGGATGAAAAAGGAAGAAAAGCAAAAGCAAAGCTAGAGTGTTTCTTTGTCAATTGGTTGGTTAGTAGAACCATTTTATTTTCTGACACTGGATCTTTGAGACACGGGAGATAAAAAAGATAAAACTAAAATCCAGGTCTTAGACCCAACAAACAGTTTCTGGGAGGAGAGTGGGAAAGGAGGTTTGGAAGGCAAGGAATTAGAACTCTGGAGTCAAGTTAGAGCACAAACATCAACACTGGTGAACAAACTCCCTGACAAATACCTCAGTCACAGAACAGTCAAATTAAAAATCTATTATGTGCATGCTTATTTTATATTGCTTTTGTATCTCATACCTACATTTACTGGTAATTGATTACACTGCATCATCACTGTCACCTACTAACTGTGAACTCAGTGAGGTTTCTCATCTTACTATGCTCAGAATATTCCACAGAGAATATGTAGGTGTTGATATATGTCAATTAACTGAAATGAAGTATAATATTGATTAGCTTTGTTTTATTTAAAATAAAACAAATAATTTTGTTTATGATAATCTATATGATAATCTATAAATGATATTTTTGATGATAGCAGCGATGATGATGACCTGATGAAGTAAGGCAATGATATCTTGATAAAGCCATGGACGTTTTAAAAATCATGTCCCTATCCTTGGCAGGAAAATTCCCGCATTGCAGTTCTTGAATCTGGGAGTTTAAGGATTCACAATGTGCAAAAGGAAGATGCAGGACATTATCGATGTGTGGCAAAAAACAGCCTCGGGACGGCATATTCCAAATTGGTGAAGCTGGAAGTTGAGGGTAAGGAGTTGCATTCCTTCCCATTACGGTGCTATTAGAAGGGCCTCATGTTCTACTGTGAAGGCTGGACATTAGCTTGCAGAGGCAGACATGTGGGTAGACTAGTTCCCTTAACTGTTCCAGATACTAAAGCACAAGGTCAAAACTCTGAAAAGAAAAATTAAGAAGAGAAAGAAGTGTGCCCTAGTATAATAGGTCATATTCCATCTATTGCCCACAATCACTGGTAATTTTGACCAAAACAGACTAAATTCACTAAAATAGTAATACAGTAAGACACCAGTTCAGAACTTCTATTTGGCTTAGACAATTCTTCCTTGCTTATAAAATTTGAAAACCCTCATTTTTTCTTTTTCAGTAACTTTTTTCAGATTGTATTCTATCACAAAGGGTTGAGAAAAATAAAATACTGACTCAAAATGTATAACTAAAATATTTATTAATTAATAAAAATATTCCTAGTTCTGTGAGTTACATTGTCAAAATACTTTTCATTTTTTAAAATCTTCTTTTAAAGTCAACCAATTCAGCAGCTAGTTGTAAAGGTCTTCACTGAGAATTCAGAATCCAGATAGGGCAAGGTGTTCTACCCATTTGACTGTCAGATCCTTCTTGATCTAAAATCACATCACATTTTGCTTAAAAATAGAAACTACCAGCATGCCTGTGCTCGGTGAGCAAACTAAGTACAAAACTCTTTCCAGCTCTTCCTGTTCTATGCTGTAGAATTAATCTCTCTGGCTCCCAGTTCTCTCATCTGAAAAGTGGGATTTGTTACGAGTATTCAGTGAGGTAAGGTGTTGACAGGTAGCTAGCAGAGGGCCTGGCCCTTTGTAAACAATAACTGTTGACTATAAGAATCATCACCTATTTTTCTGCTTTTCTCTTATCTGATTGATAAAGTATTTGGGCTTTCTCACACTGGCCCACATTATAGTTCAATTGGGAGAGACTTCGGGAGTTCCCCATAGCGTACTTTGACTCCATCCTACTCACTTAAGCCCACATCTCTTCCTTCTCAATCATATAGTTTTCTATTAGCTCCTTTTAGATTATTTTTATTTCCTAGGCAGGCCTTCCTCTCATAACATTAATAATCTCCTTTCCTACATCTGCTTCTAATGTAACATCTTTATTACGTCATTGCATCAGTTGCTCATAGAATCTCTATTAACTCCTCAGAGAAAAGAAAGAAGTTGATGGGAATAATGGCTGTCAGATGTAAAAAAAAAAAAAAAAAAGATATATTTTCAGCATAGTTGCTATAATTTAGTATTTTCTGCATTAGCAATGGCATTTAAAGCTCAGTATGCAATACCCAGTTGATGGGACTTACTGAGTGAAAAACAAACATACAAACGCACTCAATCACACATTCGGACACTGACTATCTGCCTGGATTCAGTGTTTCCTTGAACTGTACATGGAATAATACAGAATGAATGTTATCCATTTGTACATAATATCATAAAGATTTTCCTCTTCAAGATATTAAATATAAGCTCTCTGTATTATAATACAGAATGCTGATAGTTTATAGGTCACTGTCTTCATAGATATTGAAAATATTTGCTTTAACACTGACTAGAGAAAATGAACACAAATCACAATTAGTTGGAGTCCAATTACACAGCTTGGTCTTGCTTTGCCATTTAATTTTGCATCCCACCTATCAGTAAAACTGAATACTGTCTTCTCTCTTCTTAACACTTAAATGGGCATGCTCATTGCTTTAACAGTTAATGTATACGGAGGTGTTATTAAACTCACTAGTATTGAGAGCTCATAATATCATTTAAAGTTACTCTAACAGCAGGTAAAATGATCCTTTTAGCACACATCTATTTCTACTCCATTTTGGTCCCTATTAAAGTAGCCAATATATGTGAAAATATGTGACAAGCTTAGCACAGTGGCTGGTACATAATAAACATTTAATAAATGGCATCAATTATAATCATTACTATTAGAGCATTAAAATTGTAGCAAATCTATGTGGCTTCTCTTGAAGTTCTGAACGGCTGGCTTCCACTTAAAGAAATAGTTAAGGCATTTCCACAAGATATAATGCAGACATGATCTATTTAAAGGAAGGGCCAATTTAACCAACAATTCAGAACAGGTGAAAAACCAACTGAAAAGCAACTGGCACAACCCCGAATGTATCTGTAAAGACCTACTAACCGGGCAATAATGAGGGCTGAAGATAAAGCTAGGCCATAGTCAGTGAGGCAGATGAGCATTTGTTATGCATTGTGTAAGTAACTCTGAAAATTAGTCTGAGCAAATTAGAATGAGAACTCCATAATGTCATTCAATGCCGGGCTATACGTACTGCACGTGGTCATGCCATGGAAAAGTTGTTTGCCATTGCTAGCTTCTAACGGGGAGAAGCATACCAATTGTGGATGATCTTAAGTGCTGTAACAAACGTGAAACAGCCTTCAACACAAAAGTTAAGCTCCCTTTCTAGATCACCATCCTCAGGCTGCTGGACCTCTGGAATGGCAACATGAAGATAGTCAACTTTTCTGTCTTATCTTAAAAGGTTCGAACAGTGACATATAAAATTACTAATGAAACCATCTAACTCAAGCATAGCCAAACATGGATGTTCTTCCAAAAGGAGGAGCAATGGGATGGCTAACATTTTGAAATGCTAAATGCTTACATGGATTATTTTATTGAATCCTTACTAACAGTCGGTGAAGAAGGTCCTATCATTGTGCTATTTTAAGAAACTAAGAAACAGAGAGGACAACTAACTCACAGAGGTGTCTAAGACATTGAGTAATGCTAAATACTGTGTACTCTATTAAGGAACAGATAATCATGTGCGACATTGCCAAGAGTAGTGTCAGAATAGGGGTGAGAGAAAAAGACAAGAGAATATAAATGATGGAGAATGGGAGCTGAAAAAAAAGAGACAGTAGGTATCAACAAATTTTTTTCAATAAATTTGGCAGAGAAAAGGGAAAAATCAAAAAAGTGAGCAGTAGCTAGAGGTATATATGGTATATCGGTAATGTTGTACAAGATTTTTCTTTTAAAAAGATTAAAATGTTAAAAAACTGAAAATGTTAAAATATGAATGAAAAGAGGCTCAGAGAAAAGGACATTTAAATATAAAGGAGAGAGGTAGACTATTCAAGGGAATGCGGTACTTGAGAAGGCAAAAACAGTGTATCGAGGGGACAAATAGAGTGATAAACCCTATACAGAGGGTGACCACTTATCCCAGTTTGCCCAGGACAGTTCTGGTTTACACCTGTTGTCCTAGAATAATTATTAATAGAATCCTCCTTGTACCTTCAAAAGTATCCAGGCTTCAATGACAGATTATATGATCACTGTACTTAGGAAGAAGGAACTTCCTTCCTTGTAATAGGAAGGAGAAAGGGGGTATATTCCACTATAAACGAGTTAGTGAGTTTGGTAGATGGAATTTGAGAAAGCTCTGTTGGATTCTATTTCCTTTAGGAAGTAGAAAGTAAGTTTATCTTCTGAAAACACTTCTGTAAAGGGAGGTGGAGGACTGAGGAGAGTGGAAAGGTTTTAAAATAGCTGTTGGGAATGGGAGAGATGACTCACAAGGGGAACTACGATTCCTAGGTAACATTAAAGTTTTAGTAGAGAATGGGACTGTGAATATGGAGTGACATCAATGTGCCTCACTGTAGAAAAAGAAGAAGTTCAGACAAAGTAGAATGCCAAATCCAAAGGCAAGATACAGGAATTGGGAGTTTGCCAGGAAGGAAAACAGGGCAAAGGATTTGAGAATTATTGCAAGAGAATGGTTGGTTGAAGCAATTAATCATGGTATTTCTTCATACCAAATATACAAATGTAGGATTAAACACTTACAGCACCAGCAATATGACAGACAAGATAACATGAGTATCTTCCTACTACAAACACCCAGAATTGCTGGGTTATTCATACAACCCACAGGATAAAATTATATCTCCAGAGGCCAGGAATGAATAGGAATTGAAAAAACAGCAGTAAGCTCATAAGCTGGTTCTGCACTGTCCTGGAGCTAATGGCACGTGTAGCCATCTCTATAACCTAGAATGTGTATTTTAAGACTCTTAAGGGAACAGGAGACAAGGTTGTGGGCCCCTGTGAAGGAAGGTTAGCACTGAGAACCTTCCATAAAGCTGAGAATCACAGAAGTGAAAAGGTGGACCAGAAAAATTCCATCCAATGGTACAGAAAGACAATGTAGAGGCTTATCTGGCTACCTGAATTCTAGGTGTGAGAAAGAAAAAAAAGAGGTTTTCTGATAATGAGTCTGTATTCAATGCTTAGGACTATATCTCATATAGGTTTGATAGTGAATTCATACTGCTAGCACAGTCTGGGGCTCCCAAGCTAGAGAAATTAACATAAAAATTGGTCCCAGGCCAAAGATTTAACAACAAAAAAGCTTTAAAAAATACCTTACCCAGATTCTATAGGATTTTCATAATAAAGCCACACTAAAGATGAGTTCACGATGCAGAATTATAGCATCCACAGGAAACAAACTGCCTTAAGTGAGAGTTAGCTGACATAATATTCAAAGGGATTAAAACCCCAGGAAATTCAGCTAACACAATATAATAGAGACTTGAAAATAAATATGTTTGAACTAATTAAAGACAAAAGGAGAAAAAAAAGCAAAGAAAAATACATTAGAAGAAGAAAGGCAGTTCTGAGAAAGAATTAAATAAGTTTAACAAATGAAAAACATAATTATAATTAAAATTCAATGGATGAATAATGGTATGTTAGAGATGAAGAGATAATGCACACATTAGAAGTCACCTCTTCAGAATTTAGAATTCAATGCAGAGAGATGGGAAAGATAAAACTGAATTAAAGAAATAATTAAGGATATGCATTACAGAAAGAGAGAATAGAGAAAATATGAGAGGCTATACTCACAAGCATAATGATTGAAAACTTGCCAAAATTAATGAAAGATTTAAATCTTCAAGTATGAGAGGCACAATGAGTCCCAATCAGTAAAAACAAAGAGCAGGTACATTAATAGTTTCAGACCGAGATTCATCATAATAAACACCAAAGACAAAGAGGTGATCTTAAATTATTGAAGAAAAAACAGATTACTTATAAAGGACAACAATTAGGATGACAGCAATAAAGAAACCAACACTTTCAACTATTCCTATTATTTGGTATAGTCTAATGGAGGTGTCTTTCTTTGTTCTTAATTAAAAAATCAAGCTTCAAAATGTGTATACATTTGTCTCCATAATTTAATTCTGATCATTTATCTAGAGGAATTATATACATAAGTGTATGTTCAAGATTACCACAAAGTTATTTGTAATAGTAAAAATTTTTAAAGAATTTAAATTTGCAAAAAATAAAATAAATTTGCATCAATGAGACTGATAAAGTATGTGGAAAAAATCCTATGCAGCTATTAAGAATGAGATCAATCTATATACTTTAACTTTTACAATTATCCACCAAAAATGTGATTTGGGTCTGTTTTCCAACAATGAGCCTCAGTTTCCTCATCTCTAAGATGGGGTAAAAAAAACTAGCACCTATCTCTTAGGTTGTTGCAATGATTACATGAATTAATATAGGCACATAGCAAACACTATATAATTATTTGCTGTATTTATTACTATTTATTAAGTACCTATATAGTGCTTACTACGTGCAAGGTTCTATTCTATCTCGTTAGAAATATTAACTCATTAGAAATATTAATGTGTTCATAAGTGAAAAAGTTGAAGAACAGTATGTTTTATATATTCTATATTAGAATGTATAAACTAAGCTGTTAATAGTCATCATCTCTGCATGTAGAATTACATAGGAGGTTAACGTCTATCATACACTTTACATAGCTCTCTATACTTTTTGGATTTTTATAACGAGTAAGAATTAATACATGTACTTATGTTTTGGAAAAAATTATTTCTTCCAAACATTATACTATTTTGATAAAGTGACATCAACTTTTCTGTTCATTGATTTGATATAATATTTTTGCAGTTCTGCTCCATTCTGCTCTAGAACAAACTCAGGGATGGGAAAAGTTTTGTCAAAGGCAATTGGTTCCTATGTTGATTAGATATTTACAACATCGGCCATTGGCTGAAGAACTGGGGTTGAGGGTGAGGTCCTGATGAACAGAAGATGAAACATGCCATTTCCTTAGGGAAGGAAGTTTGAGGCCTGGAAGAGGAAGGGAGCCACCTGGATGGAGTGGGAAGTGAAGGAGTTCAGAGGGCAGCATCTGCTAGTGGATTCTCCCCCCATTTGACTCTTCTTTACTTTATGGGCAGACCTGGAATCTGTGATTCCATAGTGGCTTGGAGGATCCAACACTAAAATTCAATTTGGGTTCTGATTTCTCAATGAGCATTTTCTAGATGTGGTTGAGTGTTATGACTCAACGTAAACAAAGGTAAGTTCCCATGGAAAAGTTAAGCATTACTGCTAGGTGAGAACTCTACAGGTATGCTGATTTAACACTGGTAGGGAAGTATCTATCATCTCCCAAATTCCATAGTCACTTGAAATGCAGAAAAGAGTTGTCCATCTCATAACGGTGGAGTCTCTTCCTTTGGAAAATTTAACCCGTCATGTACCTCTGTGACAATGGCCTTTAGGATAGGTTTCATGGCAGGATGTGATGAGGGCAAGAGAAATCTCCATATCATATTCCATAGATTCTAAGATGTTCATTTTTAAGTATTTTACCATAGCTGGGGTGAATCTCAGAGATATTTGTTTCTTATAATCGCCACTGGCTAATATTTGTTCCCTTTGTTGTGCATTTTAATATCTCTGAAACTGAGATTTGTCTCACTGGTCTTAAAGACAATCACACTTGCTTGGTAGTTTCTGACCTCAAGCTGAGGTCATTCTCCAAATATGAGAATGAATATATAATGATAAAACAAAAATAAATCAATCATATTGGCTCATAAAGATTTCCTTCTATTTAACTAGAAATATTCCTTCCTCTTAAGATCATTTCTTTCTATCAGTTCCCCACAGAGATGAAAGCATCATTTTCAGTGGGATGATTCCATGTAGTCCCTCCCCTCTCCCCCCACCACCACCAATTATATTTGCTGCATATTGGTTTTGTTAGGTTGAAAAGACACAGAAGAGACTTTTCAGTGCCCTACAGAAGGAATTCTAAGTCAAGAGACAGTCTATCTGTTTCTCCAATCTGCCTCATGTTCTACTTTAGGTATCCAAAGAATGATCCATACTGTCTCTCTTATGTATCTTTATTGAACTGGTTTTCTCTAAGTTCTTTAATGGCCAGGAAGACAGACATTCAGTGGCACAGGGATGTGGTAATGGAATGGGATGATATGGATGGCAGGGCTGGAGTTTTTAAGGAGAGGTTGTATCTCAGAGGCTTTAGATGACCACTGAAATGCAAGATTCTGATTTTTACTTTCCTGTTTTTGACCCCAATTTTAAAATGATAATTTTTTTTAGCTGGAGTGGAGAAGTCATTGTTGACTTTTTAAATCATTGGAAAAGATACACTTAAAAATTTACAAATATCTAATTTTCTTATATTTCCCTATATCCTTACATGTTTCCCTTATATTCTTTGACTTAACTATTATGAAATGATTTATTTATTTGGAACTGAGTGTCGATTTTATCACATTCTGTGGATTTCACATTCAGACAATTCTGCTTTGTGTATAGAAACTGGCTGAGTGTAGAATACTTGAGACTCCATTTAAAATAGGTGTATGGTGGAATGTACTGGACTCCCTGTCAACTGCATTTTCTATTATTACTTGTTTACCCTTGGAGGTTTAAGCTATGAAGGAAAAGATTGGGCAGAAGAGAAGCTGGAACCAAGGGAGGGTTCTCTGTCAGCAATCACCAGTGGGAGAGGTGGTTTAGTACCTGTATAAAGCTGCAGATGAGAGCCGTCAAAGTAGATCAAGACCAGGAAGAGAACCCTCTGAGGTAGAGGGTTATTGTAGGCTTTCCAAATGTTTAAACAATACCTCATTTGCAGGAGGCCTCAAAAAGCAGAACCCTGTCTCAACACCTGAGAGAGGCATTTTGGGGAGTGAGGAGGGAAGGTGAGCCACCTGGCGAATGTAAGTGGCCTCAGTACATGAGCCTCCATCACTTGTCAAGGCCTTCAAGTGTTGTCAGTCTGTTTCTCTGCAGTCTGAAAGGCTTTCCCATGTATCCTTAGGGCTGCCTTGGTCTATCAAAGGCTTTTTTGGGAAGATTTTTTGCAGACATATGCAGTATATCAGACAACAACAGAATCCCAAAAGGTAAAAATAAATCATTACACATATACATTACATATACACATATATGTATCTGTATATATGCATATACATACATAAACATATATACATACATATAAACATACATACACACATACACACCCACATGATGTCCCAGAGGCAAATGTCAATAGATCTAACTAGAAGAGATCAGCACTGTCTTCAAATATGTTAGACTTCTGGCTGCCTTCCTTCCTAGAGATCAGATTTCCTTATTACATCTAGAAGAGTGGAAGTGATCAAGTAATGTGGACACAACATTTGATTTGCTTTTTCCTTTGTTTGTGCTGCAGCTCTTAATATGACAAATGCCACAGAGAGAGGTATTTAAACCCCAACGTGTGCTGTGCTCTCAGTGATTTGCAGTTTTAATAAAATTTGCGGTGCTCCTGTACCCGGCATCAATTCCACTTGCTTGATGCCACTAACAGGTTTGACTTGCTGTCATGAATACATTGTCTATCTAAAAACCAAACCAAAGAAAAAGGCAGAAGTCTTTGATATCCCTGGGGGTCATCATGGGGAAAATTAAATCTGCATGATTAATAAGGTGCATGCTCTAAAAGAAGAGTTTTATCCACTGATTTCCACTTAAGGGGCTATTATGTTACATTCCCATCTAAAAAGTCCCATAGTGCTTTCAAGAAACAATGGCACAGTGGTCCTTTAGTTGAGGAGTTGTCACGAGAGTTCTCTAAGGCAAGAAAAAGTTATATAATGATTATAGCACTGAACAGATGCTACATCAAGTGAAAAAACAGGTAGGCCCTCTTTAACTGCACGTTTGAAGAAAAAAAATGTGCCTCAAAGATTTTTCTTAAATTGTTTACTATAATGGGGACATTGCATTATTTGAAATGAAAAGTTACTGTGACCTGAAATACGCATACTCTAATCAGAGTAAGCTTTGATTTTCATTTTTTAGGTGTCAAAATGAGATGTACAAGTTCAAGCATACATAGGCAAAAAAGGAAACGTTCTTTCTCTTTATTGCACTGATTTATGCAGCAGAGACTCATTTCACACTGTGCAAGATAGAGAAGGCCATGCCTCCGCTGGCCTTAATTTCGAAATGTAGTAACTTTGAATCATGAAAAGATGTAATAGAAAGCTATTAGAACTCGATGGTAATATGGAATTCAAATACTATTACTTAAGTTATTTCCTTCAGGAATCAAATAGATGACTTTCAAACTGTAATTAGTATGTTCATTTCCACGAATGATAAACTAGTCAAGGCATGATTTTTAGAGGGAACTTAACGTACTGGCTAAGAACATGGGCTCCAGAGCCTAGAGGAAACTCCTAAGTTCAGGTCCTCACTCCACCACTTGTGGAATGTCAGGTTGTTTCCTTAGTCTCTTTGTGCCTCAGTTTCTCTACCTGTACAAGGAGGTTAATAATACTTTGTACCTCATATGTTGTAAAAAGGATAAACTAAGATAACATATTTAAAGCTCTTACAAGACTGTACAGAGCAGTCACTCAGATAATAGTTATCAGTGTTAGTTCTCAGACTAATGTATCTTCTGCGCAACAGAAGTGATGATTTAAAAACACTTGTGGAGATAAGCACAGCTCTTTATTCCATGTGTCATCTTTATCTTTGAGGTAGACGCAATCAAGTTCAATGGCAAAAAAAAAAAAAAAACCCTACATATTTCTTTAAAAGAGAGTTGATTTTTATTAACTTTGGTTCCATCAGAAGAGTAATTATAGGTTTTCAGCTTGAAGTCGTAATTCTGTCCCTCGTTCCACAGATCAGGAAACTTGAGACTAGAAAAATCAGTACTTTCTCCAAGTTAGCAAGGAGCTCAGACGTCTCGGTTCCCAGGCCAGGATATCTTCCATTACCCCATTCTTGAGTTTTCCCTTTCCCCATGTTTATGTTTCATAGACCAGCATGCTGGAGTGCTCACATGCTTTAGCATCAGATAGATATGGGTGCTAATCCTGACTCTGCCACTTGCTAGTTATGTGAGGTCGGATGATTTACTCAACCCTTGCAAGTCTATTTCCTCATTTGGGAAATCGGAGCAATATTACTTAGAGCATAGAGTTCTTAAAATGGACTAAGAGCATATATGCCTTGATAAATACTGGCTGTTGGTGGTCTTGTTGCCTGTTGTTTACATTCTACCCAGAGAATATTGCTGGTTAGGTCTCTCAGATTTCAAAAATAGAATGTCAACATTGCCAACTGCTTCTCTTGTTTCCAAAGAACATAAATCTATCCTCAATCAGCAATGTTTTATACCTGCATGCTTGGTACTTGTCAGAGACTGTAACTCTGGTTTGGCCCCATTGGGACAAGTGATAAGAGAAAGCTTATCCAAGAAGCTATATGAAGATTTGCCTTTACTGGCAAACAGGAAAGGGGCTGTTTAGAGTCGGTACAGAAACACAGTATCCGCAATAGGAAAATCAAAGCAACCTTAGTGCATATCCTGGGCTTACCGCATATTTTACTCATTACAGAAATAGCAGTTCGCCAAAAAATCTTGTCAAAAATATCGACCATTCCATCATTTACTACTTTAAGGTAAATCTTGAGAAATTGCTTTAAAAATTTAGTGCCTGGGTGGGGGAAAAATGGTCTCTCCTGAGAAATTGGCCTTTTGTTTCCCTCCTTGTCGTGAGAATGGTGTACTTTATTTTTACTTTGTTTTTTGCCCTACCTGGCATGTATCTCAGAATCCAAGTCATAGCACCTGTTACACTAAGCCAACCAGAAGTCTCCTTTGCCTGACACTAATGTGTTATTTCATTTAATTTACTGTCACATCATTAATTATAGTCACTTCAAAACCTCTATGGAAAGAAATGGAAATAACAAAATTGGTGAATTAATACAACTCTTCCTCCAAGGTAGTGGTTCTCAAACTTCAATGCACATCAAAAGCCTCTGCAAATCTTATTAAAAGTTATAGCTCTAGGACGCATTCCCCAGAGATTTAGATCTAATAGGTCTGTGTTAGGGCCTTTTAACAATTTCCCAAATGAACCTAACCCGAGTAGTCTATGAATCACACACTGAGAAACACTGACTTGAGGATTTCTACTTGGAATGTCTTTATTCCAGACAAAGCTTAAAAATTTAAGGAAAAAGTTAGCTTATCCATAATTCATAGGATAAAAGTTAGAATAAGCTTCAAATTTATTCATTTGTTGAGTGCCTACTGTATTTTATGGAATGAGATTATTCCTAAGGATACAGAGATAAAGACATGGCTCATTTCTGGAAAAGTTTTCAAATTCAGTGAGGAAGATGAGCATGCAAGCAAGTAATTACAAAAATTAAAGTTCAACTATTTGCAATGATAGAAGTACAGGACAGAGGAGATGGTGGGAGGTCAGGGAAAGCTTCAGAGAGGTGAGGTCCATCAGGGCTTTGACTGATGAATAGCAGCTCATGGTACAGATCATATCACAGTGATGGGGGTGGGGGGAAGTAGATTTATCATGAGAGCACAAGCTGCTGCTGAGTCAGGGAGTAAAAGACAGACTAGAGAGTACAAGACAGTATCTACTGGGATGCCATAAAAACCAGAATGGGCTGCAATTCAACGCACAGGCTAACACTGAGACTATAACACATGGTATCTTTCTTAGACATGGTTTTCAAATGCCATCTCTTTAGCATGAGGACCTACAGTTTGGAGGCCTGTGGTCATATCTGGGCATCTGGAATTCCATTTCAAAGACCACAGAAATGTTCCCAAGCCAAGCCATTTTAGACAACCAGGAGATTATGGTGTCACTTAAGCTTAAGGTTATAGCTCCTATTTCTTTTCCTGGCTAAAATTTCTGGTGAGCTAAAATAATAACAACAACAACAACAACAACAATAATAATAATAATAATAAAATAACTTAAAATAAAAAAATTCTTGTTCTTAATAAACTTTACCTTCTTTGATTGCTGTCAGAGCTCAAGTATCTTCCTTTTCATGAGATTAGGTCCAAAATGTTATTTAAAAGTAAACAAAGATTTTGATAAATGTACCATGGTTATATAAGATGTTAATATTAGAGGAAGTTGGGTGAAGGGTACCTGGAAACCCTCTATATTATCTTTGCAACTCTTCTGTAACTCTAAAATGATCTTAAAATTAAAGCCTTAAAAAGGGTAAACCAAGAAAGGCTTCTGTCCTGGCAATTAAGCAGCTTAGCATCTCCTCCCCACGAAAACCAGAATATACGCTTTTTTCAAGAATGAAAAACATGAATCACAACTGAAGTCCAACTTCTTCATTGGCTTATGGTTAAACTTCTAATATATTTTCAGAACCATTTTAACAAAAATATTCTTAATAGTTGCTCCATCTCCATCTAGGACTGAACTAAAAACAAGTCAACTTTGTGTGGCTCTTATCTGATTTACTTGATAAACACTTCTTGCTCATGGTCATTATTCACCGTCCATATTTACAAGCTAGGGAAATGTTATTATCTCAAAGTCCACAGAATGGTTTCCAGCCCAAGCCACTTGAGAGAATCATGATGTCACAGAGCCAGGCCAGCCTTACTTTGAAGATGCAAAGGAAGGCTGTTTGTGAGCGTGCTGTGTATGTTTTCTAAAGGAGCTTGCATTCTGATTCCTTCAGAGATGGAGCCACAGTGGATAAACCTCATGCATTGCTCTGCTTCAAAGGAAACAGAAATGTAAACAGTGGCAGCACACTAGAGTCGGGTTTCTTTGCTTTAGCTACCAAGAAGTCAGCAAAGAAAATCCAGGTATTTACTTAGGTTTATTATTATTATTGTCACATGTTCTTTTAATGATTGGAAAACAAAATAATCTATCCAGACACAGAGTACCACAGAGCCTCAATATCATTACTTTTCAATAATCGCCTGAGCCAATTTTTGTAAGTAAAAAATAAAACTAAAATGACCCTTTTGCTGCCTGTGGTGCTTGTCTTCTACTAGGCATCTCCAACACAATAATTCGTAAAATACAATGCTAGATGAGACAAATGCGGCCTATTTAAGAATGGGTTCAAATAATCTAGTATTGATTAGCAGCCATGTTTTTTTTAATAATAAGGTCTGAACAATGGACTTCTCTTTCTACAGAATGATTCCTCTCTTCTCAGATAAGTAAGGAATGGATTTAAGTACAAGCTTTTAACACCTACAAAAAGGGTACTCAACACGATTCATATCTGGAATGTAGCTCCCTAAGGCAGACTGAAATTTAAAAACAAAATACACCTTCTTTCTTTGAAGGCCGATGGAGAAATAGCTTTCATCAGTCAGGAAGATACCATGAGCTACAAACAGCTCTGAAAAAAAATAAATGAAAGAAAGAGCGAGCTAGAAGACCTGGCTTCAAAATTAGCCTCTAGTACGTTCTAGCTGTGTGTTAGTTGCTTTATTAACTGCTTGGTGCAAATCATTTCATTGAAAAGTGAAAAAGTCCTAGAATGTTTTCCTGACAGTACCAGATATTCAGAGATTTCTTTAAGGTTTTGCCTATGAAGAAAATTATAAACAATGCCATCCTACAAGGAGCAAGAATGTGCAATGGCAGCCTCCATTGAGACTTTGGCCTAGGTGGCCAGATTCCTATTATCTTCTTGGCTCTCCTCACTCTTGCAGTCTGAAGAATGGGAGCCATCCCTCAGTTCTGCCTGTTTCCTCTTCTGGTCTCTTTCTTCCTCTCCACAAGGTCTACGTGACCTATATGATCTTACTAAATGTGTTCATTTCTGCCAGGGAATCTTGATGGCTTTCCCTCCTCCCATATAATAACACATTTCCCCTCCAAATTTCTTCTCCAATCAACTAACACAGTGAAATGAATAGGAAAAACTTAATTTATCTTTCTTAAAATCAAATCATATTCACACACACACACACACACACTCATGTTCAAAATTGAAGAGCAAGTATAAAAACAAGTGTTGGATATTCATGATTTTCAATGGAATATGACATAACGTATTTTTATATAAATGCAAATAAAAACATATGCAAATTTATAGTCACAGAAGTAGAATATTAGAAAGAGTCTTACTATTCTTTGAATTTGTGAGACTTTCTATGTATGTATTAGTTTTAGTTCTGGGGGTAAATTAAGATAAGAAGGTAAGATAAGGAAGTTCAAAAGTGAGCAATCAGCATGGTAAACTGGAGCTAGCAAGCTTCGAAAAATGAAAATATTTGATGGATTTTTTTTTTTTTTTTTGCCCAGTGGATAGGAACAGAAACTAAGTCTTGTGGGTGGTAATTATAAGGAGACTGATTTGGTTTGCTTTAGAATATATTCCTTTTTTTAACAGTATTTTAGAATATATTCTTTTTAACAGGTTGCTATGATAATACTGAGTTCCCCATAAATCAAAGTATTCAAGAAAATGATGGATATACTATTTAACTCAGATGTTGATTATATCTCAGATTATTCCAATAAGAGAAGTCTCTGATTCTCTATTCTAAATGTCTTATTGAACAATTCCAAGAAAGTAGAAAAGGAAAATGAATCACTACCCAGCTCCTTTTTTAAGTATTTTCTTTTTTCTATAAGAGACTGTGCTAAACTTTAGGGGGAAACAAAAACATAACAAAAGTAAAGTATGCTATGCTGTTCCCTGCCTCCAGCCCCAACGGAGATTACACATCAGTTTGGAAGCCAAGACTGATGCATTACACATAAAGCAGTTAAATGGGAATAAAGACCATGAAGCCAAATATTTAAAAATTGATAGGTAGTAAAACAGTAAGTTCAGAGGTCAAGAGGGATCATAGGCTAAGCAAGCAGGATACATGAAAAAACTAGGACTATAGTCTGACCTCGAAATGACCAACAATCTCATACACTGAATGAGTGTACTCAAGCTTGAATAGGTTTTGCAGATTATTCTTGCATCATTTTCTCTAATCTAAAGTGATCTCAATTGTGCATGCATGTGTGTGAATGTGGTACCTACTTGAATAAATATATAAGCATGTGTAAATACATCTGTATAGAGCTGTGTATCTCTACTTGTGCCTAGAAAGAAACGCCGAGAGTCTCTATATGAAAATATAATTTCTGGCAGAACTTCTAGGCCTCCTCCTAGGAAAACGGCAGATCTTAGACAATCTTTCACCTCTTGAGTTGGTTCTGTAGATCCACAGGGGAGGAAAGGGGTGCATTCTTTCAAAATTTCACACTGCTCCCAATTCCAAACAAATCAAGCAAAATGAACATCAGTAACAACAGTAAGTACAAAGTGATAGCAGAGGGAACTCAGCATGGTCTTCGTGATATACTCTGAAGTACAGTCCAGTAAAAGATCAAACCAAAATTAAGCAAAATTGAAAGGAAATGAAGAATGTACCTTCGCTTGTTCCAGAACCCAAAAAAGAACAGTGTATGAGGGAAAAAAAAAAATGATGAGCGAATAAGAGTCTCAAAATTTACTGAGGCCTTTTAACTTTAGTGGAAAAAATTTTTGGAAATAATAGCGGCCAGGGAATGAAGACACTTAGTATTCCCTTGGAGTCCCATGCTCCTCTCAGCTACTCATAGATAGTTACTTGGCTGGTGAAAACCAAAAATAGTAAGATTTGGAAATAATCACAATTGGGTTGAGGAACTAGGAAAACATGCCCAGCCCAAAGGCGTTCAAATGCAATTTTTCAGAGCCAATCTGGCCCACACATGGACCTTCATTTATTTTTCCTGATTATGTCTGTGTTGGAAACCAGGGATCTCTATGATTTCAAGGGTCCACATGACCAGTTTTCAGTATGAAAAAACTGGTATCGAATACCAGGCACTGTTGGGGGTGTTGTTCAAAAAAAAAAAAAAAAAGTGATTTTCTTTTTATAGGTACATTTGACAGAGACTTTTAACTCTTTTAACTATAAATGTATTCAATTTAACAACTTTTAAGTCGTCTTTGACCTTGAAAAAATAAAACCGGAATGTGCCACTGACTTGGTTGGTGGAGGCAGGGAACGTTCAATCAGAATAAAATTTAAAAGGGGAAATTATAAGTTTGCTTACATTTAAGAGGATTGGGTATTAAGCTCAATAATGAGGGTTTCTTACTATGAAGCACATTAGAACAGGGAATTGATGTCTGAAAACTGGAGTGTGGCATTTCTGGCTCTGAATCTACAGCAAAGCTCTGAGTCTCAGATTCCTCGTCTGGAAAATGGGCTTAATAATATCAATTTATGTTTAATCACAGGAATAGGATCAGGGTTAAAGGAGATAACATATATCGCGTGTGCAAATAACCATAACCTGTGAAGAGCTATGCAAATACATTCCTAGCATTCAAAGTTGTTAACAATAGCATTGCTATTTTACACTTATAAACAAATGCTGCAGTTGGCTTGTCACTAATTTGAAGAAAGGTCTAAATGGACACAAACAAACTTTCAGGGAAGAAAAACAGAGCTCTGTGTGGGATCTACATCTGATATAGTTATATTAAACATTTTGGAACCATTAATTTGGCAGTTGTCTCTTTCCTGGGATTTTTTAAAAAATTATAAATTCTCATTCTGCATACCCAATGTAGACATTTTTACATTTTTCTTTATGGCTTGCTTCACTGGTAGTTTCCTACAAGATAATGGTTTGCTCCTCCCTGCTCTCTGAGCAGCCTCCGGGAGTGGATACGGAGGAGAGACTCTCCGTTGGTGGTAGGCTCTGTTCTGCAGAAACCCCCTAATCCTCTGTTTACCACAACATGAGTCTATTGCCATAGAAATGATAGTTGAGATCCCAGATTCAACCTCACTGACTTCACAGCAGGGCCTTGTAAAAGGAGAAGCCATGCTAACAAAGGGAAAGCACAATTTATCAGAATAGTAGGCAGTCTGTTGCCTTGAAAGGGTAATTGTCAGCATTAAAATAAAAATGCATGAATGAGCTATGTTGTTGGGTATGCTGTAGTTTATTTTCTGTGTATTACTGCCCGACTAAGAGTAGTAATTTGAAATTTTATGTCATTTAACAGTTTGCTTGTAAAGGTCAGCAGTTTCCGTTGATTGCATTTGTCTTACTGAAATAAGAAGCAGATTCTAATTAATCTTGTTGCACAACTGATGTTTCTGTGGTCAAAGATTTTCCCTTTTCATGATGTGTTGTTTTTGTTTGTGTGTTTATTGTGTGCGTTTGTTTTGTCTTGTTTCTATTAATAGAAGAAAGTGAACCTGAACAAGATACTAAAGGTATTTTTTTTTCTTTTTGCCCTGCTTCTTTTAAATGTATGGTTCTATTCGATTGTTTATTTTTGCTGACCTTATAAGCAATTCTAAGTGCTGTTATTTTTTTTAGGGAATAACAAACGATGTACAGGGAACACTGTGAGCATTTGACTGAGTGTTATTAGATGGGCTGCTTTATTTTATAATGTATTTATTGACTATTTACTTTTATTAAGTAAACTCTGAAGATGCAAACAAATGACATAAATCAGCATAGGAATATAAATCTCACACAGATTGGAATAGAAAGTTACCTTTTGACTGAAAGCCTTTTTTTTGTGGGGGGAGGGAATGGGGAGGGGAGGGTGTTACAATTTTTGGAGGAATGTAAAAATGTTAAGATGCCAGCTTAGGTTTTTACTGTTATTACTCCAAGAGGACAAGTATTATGCAACTGCTCCAAACCAAACCAAATCAATCAAATTTAAATTAATTTTAATTGCCCATAGATACATACATATATTTAGTGTAATATGTTTAGAGGAAAGTAGCTGGAAATCAAATTTGTTTGGGGGAAAAACCCTACCTTGTAGAATAAGAGTTTTTCTTCCAAGAAAGCATCTTCTATCCTGATTAAGATTCAAACTTTGTGCTGTTCTAACCTAACCTTTTATGTTTTTTGGATAAGATTCCCAAGTTCTCATACAGTAGTTTGGCACTAGGAATAAAACTCAGGCTGGTAGTATTAGAAATAGCACCTCCTTATCTTAGGATACTTTTCTATTTCTAAACATCAGCTGCTTACAATCAAATTTAGATAAAATCATTTCACCTGCCCCTGTGTGATTCTTTTTGTTTGTTTTTATTTGCTTTCACTTCAACTCAGTCATTGCTGGTTAGAATCAAGTAACGCCAAAAAACTAACAAACAAACAAACAAACAAAACCCTCCTTCAAGGACACTAGAATAAAATAAAGAAAGGAAAAAATGAGAGAAAATAAAATCCATGTGAGCTCACTGTGTCCTTTGAAATAATTACTCAGAAACAGAATTTATAAGGGACTTAAGTATTCCTCTGGTCCTACTCCCTTAACAAGAAAGGAGAGGTAATTCATCTCAAGCCAAACTGCTTGTTCATTTTGAGACTGCCCTAGGTCTCCACTGCACCACCACTGCAATTTCAGACTGAATAAGAGCTCTATCTCCTTACTACAAATTCAAATTACCCCTTAAAATGACAATCAATAGTAAGATTTATCATGTTTCTGAAAGTGCTTTGGAAAATGGAAAGAGAGAAGGAAAGAGGCAAGGATGGGTGAGAATGAGAACATAATATGGTTACATTATAAAGGACTTTGGAAACACTGGCTGCTTAAGTCCAATTTTGAAAGTATGGTTTTCAACCGGCAGTTAGCACTATAAATTTACCCAAGAGAAACTGAAGCCCAAAACTCATGAATAAATACCACGAGAGAAAACCCAGGGATAAAGAGATTGCCTGTGTCTATTTCCCATGATGCAGATGAACAATGATTTGCTTGCCCACAGGAACTGGAGAATAATGGATAAGACTATAGAAAGAAGAGTTGCATCGTGTTTTTTTTCTTTAAAAATCCATACCAAAACAGTTGTAAACATTTTCCAAATTACTAAGTAATGTTGTACCCCATCTATTAAGTAACTTGTTTATGTAACAAAAACACTTTTATACTGTTTTTGATGCAAATAAAATGCAAGATAGGGATATTCAATGGACATATTACTTGATATGAAATATACCACATTACTTTTAAAACTGATAACCTAGAATGCATTTTCAGTTTGGGGCTACCAGCAAAATAATGGGAGTTTATTACTGAATTACATCTAAGCTTATTATTACAGGTGTATTTTTATCGATGGAGGTTAGTCTGGCATTTATTTTTAATTGCAACTGGCCTTACTGTTTTCAATGTCTGATAACTATGGTGGCATTTCTTTCATCCCTCCTTCACCTCTTCTGCTTGAAACTGGTAACAAATGCAGAAGGGTATAAAAAAATATCAGTTTTATTGTTGATAAAGCTGGATTGAAAAATAAAACTCTACTTTTTCATCCAAGAATTAGGCTAACATCTGTTTCTTCATCCTCCTCAGGCCCTCCCCACTCTTTAACCTTCCACCCCTAGTTGTAGGATGGAGAAGCCCTGAGCTGGGACACTTGATGCACATTAACCCCATACCCTTGTTGTCTGAGGGTAGCTGGGAGAATGATGGCCCCAAGAGGGCTGAAATACTCATAACATAGACAAGTCCCTTTCTCCGATCTCATCAATCAGAAGAGTCACTCATTCATTCATTGATTCATTCACTCATTCAACAAATATTTATTGAATGCCTGCTATGTACCATGCAGGGCTCTATCTACCTATCAGTCAGCCTGTGTTAATGAACAAAACAAGCTCTACCCTGTGATGCTTACATTCCAGAGGAGGAGACAGCCAACAAACAAACAAATCCATAGTTATGACATGGTGATAAATGCTATGAAGAACCACAAACAAGGGTAAGGGAATGTGCTGAGAAACATTCTGATAAGGAGACATCTGTGACCTTCTTTGGGGGCAGGGGGAAATTGGCAGGAAGGGTGGAAGCCATCTTTCAATACTGAAAAAAGGGGGCAAGTTCCTACTTTATCTTTTGACAAGAATGTGGGTATGCAGAAAACAGCTTCCCTTTTATTCCGGGCCTTTTCCCCTCTCCACCCACTGGACTTAACAATGTGTGTGGAGAAGCTGGAGCTGGTGTACTAAATTAAGAGCATATAGACTGTGACCTGGTGAATGAGGGGGCACAAGCTACCCACACGGACTTGCAAGGAGCTCCCTCAGCATCCCAGCTCCCACTTTGGGGAAGTGAAACCCATGGGTTCGTTGTGATTGAAGGCATAGTTTCAACACACCCACAAAAAGGAAATAGAATCGTTAAGATTTATTATTTACAAATCCCAGAAGCCAGGGCCTGGGGAGCATGCTGTGAGCCCAGGGAAGGGAAGTCCTCTGACCCCAGCCACAGAGAAGGAGACAGAGTGTGGGATAGCAAGAACCTATACTTAGAGGTGATTGGGACGGAGAAGACTAACTTTTCTCAGGCTTTACTCTAAGTGGTTATTTTAAAAGGTGCCCAGGAAAAGCAAAGTGGGAACTTATGATGGACATCCTAAACTCAAGTCCTTATCTAAATGTCTAGACTCTGGGTGTGGCAGGGTTATCATACTGTAAAATACCAAGGCAGCAACTCAAAAAAAAAAAACAACTTTGTTTTTTTCAAAAGGTGTTTTTCTCATCACACAATGAAACCCTGGCTCAGCCGAGGGTGTATCTGCCCTTTTGGAGGAGGAGACCAGAAGTTTATCAGCACAGTCACACCTTCAGGAAGCCACTGCAAATGCCAATAGTGCTTCTTCATGTACCATCCTGTGCCCCACTGGACGCCCCCAGAAGGTTCTGATATGGGACAGAGCAGTATATTAAGTAAATTCACGGCAAGGCCATGTTGACTCTATCTTATTTACCATCTCACATTATGCTGAGCTGTGTTGTGCAGTATAGATCATCAAAAGTTCTTCAGTGAGCCCAAATGATATTCTAAATAATATAACACTAGCCAAAAGGAAAAAAAAAAAAAGGCTGTAACTTAGAACAAACTAAATCCTCCCTTATTACTGCATTTCCAGGAAGAATTTACAGTCCCCAAATGAAAACTCTTGCCTCTATAAACTAAAGCAGAAACAGTGTTTAGATTTCATTCTCCAATTTCTTAGTCTTCTTCTCTTTAGCCAGAAGGCTCTCTTTCAGGTTCAAGGGTACACAGTTCTCTGCAGCAGCTGCTGGCTACACTTTTCCAGTACCTATGGGCCTGAAATAATCCCACTCCCAATCTCTAAAAGATCCTGCTGTGTTCAGATTCTGAGAGGCAATGGGAACCATAAGATGATGAGTACAGTAGTGTCACACTCAAGAAACGTAAGACACACAGGTATAGCTGCAACCCCAACAAGTTCTTTCAACCAAAGGATGAACGTGGACTCAGCTATGCTGTGCAATCCAGGCCTCCATCACTGTTGGCCGACAACATTAGAAAAGGAGAAAATACCTGAGAGCAGTCAGTCTCTGTCAGTTGTCAAGAGTGCACAACCTGTAGGCTTAGGCTAAGTTGGGAGGAATCTTCCATCAGGTGGTCAGGTGGGTCACCGTGTGTCACTCTGGTAAATCTGGAAGAAATGTGCCCTGCCTCCTCGCCGGCTGGTCTTCTTGGGAAATTTAGAATTTCCGGTGAGGATAGCCTCGGTCACTTAGTCTTGATTGACACTTCCTTCAGAGTCATTCATTATGCGACTTTTTATTTCCTATTTCACCTTGGAGCCCCGCTTTTCTGGAACTTCAGTCGAGGGACAGGCTTCACTTCCTCTTTTAAGGTGGCATTTGTATCCCTGACTAGCAGGACTGGCTCCGTAATTTGTGGGCCAGGTGCAAATGACAATGATTTTCATTCAAAAATCACGAGTAATTTCAAGGCAAGGACAGCAGAACGTTAAACCAAGCATGGGCCCCTCTTAGCACGGTGCCCTGTAAGACCACCCAGGGCCTCTTACGCTTGGAGCCAACACTGCTGACCTCTATGGCTACCGCCACTCACCCTGCTAAGAAATTTCTCAGGCTCTATATATCACCTGCTAGGGAAAATTTTCCCACATTCTGTTTCAACTTAGAATCATCCCTCATAGAATTTTGATCTAAAACTGCTGTAGGGCGCCTGGGTGGCTCAGTTGGTTGAGCGACTGCCTTCGGCTCAGGTCATGATCCTGGAGTCCCGGGATCAAGTCCCACGTCGGGCTCCCTGCTCAGCGGGGGGTCTGCTTCTCCCTCTGACCCTCCCCCCTCTCATGTGCTCTCTGTCTCTCTCATTCTCTCTGTCTCAGATAAATAAATAAAATCTTAAAAAAAAAAATAAAATAGGGACGCCTGGGTGGCTCAGTTGGTTAAGCGACTGCCTTCGGCTCAGGTCATGATCCTGGAGTCCCGGGATCGAGTCCCACATCGGGCTCTCTGCTCAGCAGGGAGTCTGCTTCTCCCTCTGACCCTCCCCCCTCTCATGCTCTATCTATCTCATTCTCTCTCTCAAATAAATAAATAAAATCTTTAAAAAAATAAAATAAAATAAAATAAAAAAATAAAAATAAAACTGTTGTAGAGGGGCACCTGGGTGGCTTAGTCAGTGAAGCGTCTGCCTTCGGCTCAGGTCATGATCTCAGGATCCTGGCATCGAGTCCCGCATCAGGCTCCCTGCTCCGCGGGGAGCCTGCTTCTCCCTCTCCCTCTGCCCCTCAGGCTTGCTCTCTCTCAAATAAATAAATAAAATCTTTAATAAAAAAAAAAAACCTGTTGTAGATATTTCTGAGGCTCTTAGGACCGATGCCTCTGCCAAATGATCCTCCTCAGAGCCTTACTTTTTTTCAGTTTTGGGGTTTTCTAAAACTTGATGCTATTTAAATGGCAAAAGAAGTGTGTGTCTCATCCCATGTTTTCTGGAGCTGTGGGGTAGGCTCACAGCAATTTTTTAAAATGTTATTATAAAACTTTCAATCTCACAAAAAAAGTAGATACAGTACTATAGTGAACCCCCATGTTCTCATGACCCACCAGCAACAATAATCAACAGTCTACCGATTTTGTTTCCTCGATTCCACCACCATGTTATTGCTGTTGGTTTCTTTTAAAGCAAATCCCAGACATTAGTTCAATTAACCAATACACACGTTAGTGAAAGGATTTTTTAAAAAAAACATAATCACATTACTATGTTCATTACTCCACCCATCCCCAATTAGCACTAATTTCTTAGTACCATTTACTACCAGGACTGTGCAATTGTTATCCAATTATCTCAAAATATCTCTCTACATCTGATCCATTGAATAAGAATCCAAACAAGATCCACACCTTGCATTTGGGTTATGCCTCTAAAGTCTTTTTAACTCTATAATAATTCCCTCTTTCTCCCCGCCCCACCCAGTACAAGTTATTTATTGAGAAAACTAAATAATTTGCCCTATTGAATTGTCTATATTCTGGATTTGAATGAATAGCATCCCCGTAATGTTGTTTAACCTGTTCCTTAACCTCTTTTTTTGTAGGTTGGTAATTAGACCACAGGACTTTTTAAAACCAGGCTCAGTTTTGTTTTGCGGGGCAGATTCAGCTACATTTTAAACATTTGATGCATTTTTTTAACCACCTGTTGCCTTAAAGATGGAGCCTTCCTTGCTTTTTCTTTCTTCTGGCTTTTGTGCCCAACACTATATTTCTAACATGCTCTTCTGGATTCCATCTCTTAGACTCCTCAATATCAAAAAATAGGAAATTGAGTTAATCTGAACCTGCAAATCTAAAATTAGAATCTGCAAAAAGGATTCAGTTGTCAAATCATATCTTCCCTGAACTTTCTCTTAATCAGTAGGAATATTAATTACCTATTCAGTCTCAGAATGGAATATTAATTACCTATTCTCCTGCTCACACTTGACCTAAAATATTTCTTTCTTTCTGGTCCAATGTGCTCATCTCATTCTCTAAAAAGTTGGACAAATTTTTTCTGTCCTCCACTATGATACACTTGAAGATATAAAGCATTAATTATTTCATTAATTCAATTAAACACTATTACTTTGGTCAGGCACTCTTCTAGGTACTGAACAAAACAGGCTAGGTTTTTGGTTGCTGAAAACTCACAATCTACGGGGGTGGGGGAGAGGCAGACAATAAAATAACTTCAGATAGTGGTAAGGTCTGTAAAGACAATAAAACAGGATGATGAAAAGTGAATGGCGGCAGGTTATACCTTATGTTGGGTGGTCAAGGAAGGCCTTTCTGAGGAAATGCCACTTAACCAGAGACTGGATGATATAAGGAATGTGCCACAGGAAGATCGGGGGGATGAGTGCTCTAGGCTGAGGGAAAGCATGGACAAGCTCCTAAGGAGGGAATAAGCTTGGAGTGTCCTTGAATGGTGAGAAACACAGGGTTATAGCATAAATGGCTTAGAAGCCAGGGCATGGCATTTGGTATTATACTGAATACAGAGGGAACATGGAAGGAATTTACACAGGAGAACACGATTTGATTTGCATTTTTAAAAGACCACTCCAGGAGCGCCTGGGTGGCTCAGGTCATGATCTCAGGGTCCTGGGATCGAGCCTCGCATCAGGCTCCCTGCTCAGCTGGGAGCCTGCTTCTCCCTCTCCCTCTGCTGCTGCCCCTGCTTGTGCTTTTTCTCTCTTTGTGTCAAATAAACAAATAAAATCTTTAAAATAAATAAATAAAAGACCACTCCAGCTTGAGCATTCCCTATAGGAGTCACTCACCACTTCTGTTTTCCTAACAGTTTTTGCCAGAATCCTGCGGGCTCCTGAATCCCACAATGTCACATTTGGCTCCTTTGTGACTCTGCGCTGTACAGCAACAGGCATCCCTGTCCCTACCATCACCTGGATTGAAAACGGAAATGCTGTGAGTGCCATCTGTATGGGGACTTGTCTGGGGAAGACTCATTGGAGAGGAATTTCAGGACAGACCAAATATTTATGATGTTACCCTGATCTCTGTCATTGGTCCCACCTGCACCTCCATTTTTCAAAGCCTTCTAGGATTTTCATCTTAGAAGTCACTGCCCTAGAAATTGAACTCCGTGGGTTTGCTTCTTTCCTTGTGTCGTAAGTGAAGAGTAGAAAATCAAATTTTTCCTTATGCTTTTGTGTAAAAGGGAAGAAGTAATAATTCCTTCCCACACAAGTAAAATAATTTTCACAAAACTCACCAGCTTAAGAATTAGTTCACTGGAGCTGGAGGCTACTTTGATGAAAAGTAATCCAGAATTGGAACCCATAACCATCAGTTTAACATTCTTGAATTCATTTTTATATGGATAATAATAACATATATTAAGTGATCACTATGTGCCAGACTCTCTTCTAAGCACTTTACATACAAACATTCATTTATTCATTCTACAAATATCTACTGATTATCTCCTGGGTGTCAGGCACTATTCTAGGCATAATGGATACAAGAGCAAACAAAACAAGCAAAATAAGTCAGTCAGATTAAGACAAATATCATATGATTACACTTGTGTGTGGAATTTAAGAAACAAAACAGACGAATATAGGGAAAGGGAAGGAAAAATAAGATGAAAACTGAGAGGGAGGCAAACCATAAGAGACAGTGAACTCTAGGAAACAAACTCAGGGTTGCTGGAGGGGAGGTGGGTGGGGGGATGGGGGTAACTGAGTGATGGGCATTAAGGAGAGCACTTGATGTAATGAGCACTGGGTGTTGTATACAACTGATGAATCACTAAATTCTACCTCTGAAACTAATAAAAAAATAAAGTAATATTTTCAAAAAACAAAACAAGTGAAGCTCCCTGCCCTCAAAGAGCTTCCATTATGGTGGGGAAAGACAATAAAATAAAACAAATAGGAGAATATTCTATGTAGACAGTGTCAAATACTGTGGGAAAATGAGACAGAATGTGCAATCTTAGGAGAAAGATTCCATTCTCAATAGAGTGGTCAAGGAAGCCTCATTTAAGTGAAGACATTTAAGCTAAGATCTGAAGGAGCTGAGGAGGAGGCTATGTAAATAACTAGGGGAAGAACCCTGGGGAAAGTCTCTAAGATAACACTGCACAAGGTATGTCAGAGGAATAGCAAGTAGGTCAGTGTGACGAGAGGTGAGTGAGCAAAGAGGAAAGAAGTAAGGGGTGAGTTTAGGAATTATGGATCATATAAGCTTATGCAGAGCATTGGAACAACTTTGGCTTTTATTTGAGTGGGATAGGATGCCATTTTAGGTCTCTTTATATTATCTGTTTTCCTGCTGACTCTTACTCATTGTGCTTTGTTTCCTTGTGTGCCTAAATATCTTTGACTACATGCTGTTCATTGTTTAGGGGGGGGAAAAAAGGTCAGGGATTAATTTGAGGTCCAGATAAAGATACTTCTCTCCAGAAAGAATTTTTGTTTATTTCTGCCAAGGACCAGAGACAACAGCTTATCTTGGATCATCTTAAACCTAGTTCAAGGTTTGAAGCTCCTTGGTCATCCCAGATAATTATAACACAGCCTGCAATGCTATGTGGGCTATTTCACTTGTAGTTCACATTGATAACCTCCCTGATATCTGGTTCTTTGAGATTTTGGTTTATTGTATCTCTTATTAGATTTCTCATCTTTATGGAACCTGAGTTTTGATTTCTGTCTCCTTACTCCTCAAAGGAAACAAATTTTTCTGGGTTGGAAAAATGTCTTAGTGAGAATAAAAGTTTCTAAATTTGTTATATCTGGTAAAAACATTTTTCCAGAATTTTAATTTTTTTCAGTGTGAGAATTGGTTTGATAACCCAGCTGACCAATATCGGAAATAAGACTCTTTCATGGATTATTGTCATAATTATATTTTATAGACTTTAACCACTTGTCTATGTTTGGTTTGAATTCGGTCCCTAGTTTCTTTATGAGGTTAAAGATGTTTATTTTAATCTTAATTTAACAAATGTTTTTAACATAAGTATATGTTAGATTCAATAAAATGCTTTGTCATTAATTATTTTAACTTTGTGACGAACATGTAATTTTTCACTTTAAATTGGAAAGTTTCCTTTCCATTCTTTAAAAATGCCGCTCTTTTTTTTGTGTTCTTTCAATTTGCTGTAATTTTCCTTAGGATCATTGCATCTATTTTCAAAAATGGGAATACTCTAGTTTTTTGGGGCTATCATGTTCAGGTTTTGTTAACAATATTATGCCAGCCCTACAGAATCAATTGGCAAGTTGATGTACTTTCTTTTGATACAGAACTCAAAGGGAGGAACTTGAGATGCAAATCTCTCTTAAACTCAGGGACATTTTCCTCTGTTGTATCTTTAATAATTGTTTCTCTCTTCTCTACCTTTTTTTTCTATGCAGAACATAAAGATTAGGAAGAATGTAGTTGTAATAGAAGTTTATTAGACCTCTATTAAATAAATTTATTTTAAAACTACAATCTTTCTAATCTTTATGTTCTGCATATTTTTGTGGATGGACAGAGGGAGTCCTATGTAACTAGGTAGTCCTAATGTCTACCATAAATATCCCCCACAAGAACCCACTAAAGAAAATCTTATTCACGAGTTCTAGCCCATGGACAGATGCCTCAGTCTAGTGCTATATGCCCTCATAATAATTCATAACATTCTTCTGCTACTTTATTGACTCAAAGTCTGCTCCTACTTACAGCCCTGTTATCTGAACTCTAGAATTTTCCATGACTCTATAGGTAAAATTTATCCATTCTCCTCTCAGTGAACTTTAAGGTTTCAGTGACTTGGTTGATATTAATTTTTCTATCAACTCAGTCACATCTCTTTGTATCTTCCAGAAATTGCTGAAAACTTCTGGCCCTTTGATTATGATATCCTTCCACCTTTCTAAAGATTTATTTTTCCTAATTTTAGGTTTGATTTATCTTTTGGGATTTTGGGTAAAGGACAGTTAAACATGTGGGCTGAGATTATCTTTGTAATTCGGGTGCTGAGCATGGCTTGCAATGTACTACAACCTCATTTAATATCTTCTGTTTCTTTTAAGTCTCTTCAGCAGGGTGGGTTCTTTTCTCACCATTGAGGCCTACCCCAAGCAGGCTCTGTGACTTTTCTAGTTCTTTTAGGTGATTTTACATCACAAACACCATCCCAATTTAGTAATTCTGACTGCCTAGCCCTAAGTAATAACCAAAGTTTCCAACTGCAATTCACAGATGCAACCTTTTTTTTTTTTAAGATTTTATTTTTAAGTAATCTCTCCACCCAATGTGGGGCTCGAACTCACCACACTTGAACACTCTAGATGGAGCCAGCCTACCTTTCTTAAGACAACTGCATGCATGCCACCTGCCTTCCACAACAGTCCTGCAGTTAGCTTCTTCTCTCACACTCATTCACTCTTCCCCTACTTCCTAACTGCTATTTAAGACTCCTACAGGTTTGGGGTTGGAAGAAGGGAGGAGCAGTAATTGAAGTGGAAAAGTTCTAATTTAACTGACACTCTTTTAGGTTGGCTTTCCATCATGGTGCCTGAAAAGTATTTAAAACAACTCTTTCCATCATGGACACATTCATGATTCTTGAGAAATCAAGGGATATTCAAGATGAACCCCAATGCCTCATTTTTCCTCAGAGCAGCCATCTCCCTCTTAGCCCCCAATTTGTTAGTTGATAGGAAGTCTTTCTGTGGGGTCCCATCAATGCCCCAAAGAGATCTTTGGCGAAGACAAAATAACTCCAAACCAGATCTTCTATAGAACCTGTATATCCACAAACTCTTAGATCCAGACCACTGAAAAGAGCTACCCCCTTCTTTGCTTCTTCCATTGGAGTTACTATGCAGCCTGCTCTCCCTTCAGATTTTACAGGTGGGTGTCAAATGCATCTCTGCTGTGTCAACAAATTGCAGGTGTATCAGGGTCCCCAAGACCACCCTCAAGTTTGATGATTCACTAGAAGGACTCGCAGAACTCAGGAAAGCCATTATCCTTATGGCTATAGTTTATTACAGTGAAAGGATACAGACTAAACTCAGTAGTGGGTAATCAGCTGTTCTCTCCCTGTGGAGTCCCATGGAGAGCACTTAATTCTCCCAGCAATGATGGCAACATGCACAACGTCTTGTACCAAGGAAGCTTACCTAGCCATGGTGTCCAGGGTTTTTCCTGAGGGTCAATTACAAAAGCATGGAGGGTTCACACGAATGACCTTAGCTAGTCTCCAACCTTTCCAAAGGTCAAACTGATACAGTATAGCCTAGAGTCCCTGCTGAACAAAAAGAGCTATTCACCATAATTTGCACTGTAACATAAACTATCTGGCATGGCTCATGGTCTCAGATATACAAAGACACTCTTATGAGGTAGGATTTTCCAAGGGATGAGAGGTTATCTCTTAGAAGCAAGTCAAAGGCCAGTCCTTTCTTTCAAATGTGCAGAGTGTGAGCACCTCAAGTCCACTTTACAGTTAACCCTTTACTACATAGCAGGGGACATATGCCAAACCTCCAGGTGGTCCTTTTGAAGACCCTCTTTCATACCTTAAGGAGATGGGATGCTTTTTAACCAGTCCCTTGGGTGGGGTGAGGATGGTTCTCACTACAGCTAAACAACTCAAACCTTGATGAGTTATCTAAGGGGTTCTCGGCTATTTGCATTTTTCATATCCTTCAGGATAGTCTCTCTTCAACTTTTTAGGATCTTGCTTGCAGTGTCCGTCTGTTGTCGTATTACAATATATTAACAGCAGCATTTTAAAGTAAAAGGAGTGCTCAAAATGAGGAGAAAAAAAGAAAGAGAGGAAAAGAAGGTGAGGAAGGGAAAACACAATAGGACACTAGACACGGGAAGGGAAGTGTGTGGGAAACAAAGCACGTGCCTGTGTGAAAATCTGGTGGATGCTGTATACCAGGAAAAAGATGCCAAATTCTAAGGCTACCTCAACTAATGAAGAGTGTCATCCTGCAATAGCAGCCTCTTTAGGGCTTAAACTCATTTATTATTTTTGTTTTCACTATTGTTTGTGCTAAAGGGTTTTTTCTTTTCTGATAATTGAACAAAACTATTCTCTCATAATTTGTGTTTAAAACTAATTTATCTTGTCTAAGTGCCTACCATGCATCTCTTCAAAATAGAGTCTGTAAACAAAATAATGTTGCTTTATGAGCTTGCTGCTTGAGGGACGACAAATAAGAATAGGTGAAGCATTAGCAGACCTAAGTTGGAAATGGCCCTCTTCAGCGAATGGTCATTGTAGGGAAGTCCACTTGCCTCTGAGACACTGATTTTCCCATGTTTGTAATGACAGAGGTGTCAGGTGGCTAGAGAAAACCATCCCTAATATGACATCAGGGGTACGGGTCTCCCATGTTGTTAAGTTACAGTCAAGAAACCTGTAGTTCCTGTTCTTTAAGCTAATTAACCTTTAAATATCTTTTAAAATTCAAATCTTATTTGGCAGTCTGTTTTGTGGCTCTTCTGTGGAAGCTGCTGTTGTCGTCTTTGGCCTCTCAAGGTAGTGTAAAGATATGTCCTAAGAAAGCTGGTGGACTGATAGGACTCTACTGATTTGACTTCCTCTGTGAAAACAGGAATAAAGAAAATGGAAAGACACATGCTTTAAAAAAATATATATCAGTGTTTTCAAAGGCTCATATGAGTTTAGAACTAGAAGATACAGGATTAGTCTCTGTTGGAGTTCGGGAGTAATAAAAAAGTCAGATGGTTCGAATTAGTTTCAGTCTTATTGAGACCCCAAATTAATCATTCAAGATGTAATTCACAAAAAGCAGGAAGCAAAATAGACCCATTGCCTCAGATTCTAAGACAGGAATAAAACGAACTAAGAGTAGCTTTCTTCCAGGAAGAAAGCAAAAGTACATCTGCGGTTCTCATGGTCAGGGAGAGGGTTCTTCTTAGAGCCAACTTTCGGTCGTGGGGATACTACCCACGTCCAACTAGAAACCAAGATGATGTTGCTCGTGCTGACACAAATCACAGGAAATTGAGGCAATCATGGACATTTACTGTACAAGCAGCAAACCAGAAGTCTCCTGAGAACAGGGAAGAGCCCACAGTCCTGGTGTTATTTTGGGTGGACTGAACAAACATGAATGCAGAGCTGGGAGCTAACTGGCACAGAATAAAACAGAGTTTGAACTGTGGCTCTCCACTAATGCACTACTAAGAATAATGGGTACTCTAAAGGATGTGAAGGCTCCTTTCCTCCCTGCCTCTGTGAACACATCAACAACCTAAAACCCCAAGCAGTTAGAATAAGAGAAACGCTAGCCACGTGCCCCAAAGTGATCAAGAATTATTTTGTTTCCTTCCTACAGAAATGTCATTCATTTTTCATGAAAATTTGTAGTCTTAGGTGAACTTCAGAGTGAGTAGTGATATTCCTTTTGTTTTACAACATTGGTAGTAGTAATTTCACGTGGCTAGAACAGAGCTTACTCTTCTAAAAGAAAATAAACTTGTATTTTGATAACCAGATTTATTTCAAGTTATACTGATAATATCTCCATTATTTTGGTATTCAAATAAAAAATGTAGAAAAATTACATGTCTCTCTTGTTTTTCCAATTATAGTTTCTAAAATATTTTAAAAGTTGAATCATTTTAATTTGTTAAAAGAACTTTATAAAAGTAAATAACCAAATTATCTATGTTAAAGATTGTGCTTTTGAATTTTCTCAAAGGGAGGCTCACCTTTATTTTACCCATATTTTTAAAAGATAGTATTTTTGGTTCAGAGTACATGAGCTTTGGAGTCATCTTACTGTGTAAATTAAAATAATTACATATATCAGCTGGAAAATATTATGTGGAATATTGCAGCCGTCAGACTGAAAGAGGTCAAGATTTATGGTGATGTTGATCAGAAACAGTATGGAAAATTTTCTCAGTCTGTTATCCCTTTTTCTATGATGAATTGACAGACATTGTATCTCCCTAAACATGGACGCTTCTGGGCCATACCCTACAGCTCCAGGTATTCTCAGCAAGCTGGAACTATGTGTAACACAAAGCCATCAGAGGTCTTTCTATGCCAACGTCAAGTCATGTTGAAGTTACAAGATTATCCATAACTGTGATCAGATTCTCTCAAACCAGCATTATTAATGTACTATTGATACATAAAACTATTCTACAGGTCAATACTAGTTTGCCACTTTCAAAAAAGCTTTTATACACATTATCTCAAGTGTAAATAAGTATGCCTATTTATGATAGAGTTTCCTATTTGACTGCCTCTTTTTGAGGTCACTCTCTCAGAAAGAGAACCTACATACAGAGCAGAGAGCTGTTTATCCAGCTCCTTCAGGTCAGTATGGCTGCGTGACTTGCAGAAAATAACATACTTACTATAAATACCAGATACAGTCACCTTAATTAAGTACTCGGTTTTGCCTAGGCATACCTTGGTCAAAACTCAGTAATAATCTGAACCTGAGGGGCAAAAAGATCAAAACGGAGGGCAAAGGATTGTTTTTATTTTTAGGTCATCAAAAAATACTAAACTGTTGGTCAGGATGATCCATAAAGAAAGAAAAACAAATTCAAACTATGACTAACAAGGCCTGCTGTGCATGAGTCACAAACTGAATCAAGCAAGGCCTCTGGAAACAGGAGGAAAAGCATCCAGGAGCCACATCATAATCAAGCAATGAGTCTTGTAACTTGTTGGTGTCTTCACTGAACTATTTCAATACCTTGATGAAGTCCAGAAGAGAGGTCAGCCAGTCTAAAACTCATCCTCTTCCCTACCAAGAATGTTCTCGGTGACCTTGAAGAGGAGTGTAGGAATGACTTTCTTAGGTGTGAACATGAAAATAGTGCTAGTTTAGTCAACCTTGGGGGATGACTCATTCCCCAATTGTGTCCTAGGCATTACGCTGACCTACTTCCTGAAGGTGGGATTAACCTTGCAAAGGGGGAAGGTAATTGTTCTATAGATTTCACTTCTATAAACTGGAAAGGGATTATATTTATAAATGAAATATCCCAATAGCATACATCATGTTGACTGAGCATAGAAGTTTGAGGCCTTTAGCTTTTTTCTCCATGGTTGCTTTGTTACTAAAATTCAGGAGAGACCAAATTGTATTTCAAAATGTTCCATCTTTACTATCTCACTTGGAGATTCAAATCCATAAGAGGATGTGCTTCTGATAAATACAATAATGACGAATCCTATCTGAATTCCCAACTGAGTGTATGTCTCTTGAAGAAATTTTTCTCTCTGCCTTGTCAATTTCTCACAAAGTCCAAGCTGTTTATCTGGGGAAACCACCATAATACTTTATCTGACTTAAATTGATGCTTACATGAAGTTTTTATCATAAGGATTGAAACTAGTAGTACAGGGAAGGAATAAAAAGACAGACAAACTTCCCTGCTTAATAGCTACAGAGAGTGCTTGGATCCAAGACCAGCCAGCCACCTGGCAGCAGAAAGAAGCAAGCTGGTTTAACCCCAGGGCTTCCCCTCCCCTTGTTAGTCTAACTGTGAAAACAGGCAAAAGAACAAAATAACCAGCTCCAAATTTCTTATTCCCAGTCTCGTTCCCTACCATGGGACAGAGAGAGATCCTTCAAGGCCACTCCTCCGAGATAAGGTCAAGGTGAATCATGGCCTGATTCCCTGGTTGTCATTCCATTCAAATTTCCCTCAAATTGGCATTTTCCCCTCATACAGTGACAATTAAAGAATAATTATCATAACCAGAGTACAAATTCTAACTCTGCAACCTCATAGAAAGTGCTGGGCAGCTGTCTTTCCCACAGAGCTGAAAGGATGATGACTAACACATAAATTAACCTGCCAGTTGGGTGCTAATATTGCATTGATATCCTGGCTCTTCAAGGACATTTGATTTTCTGATTTAAATGGTATGGCATGATCTATGTCATGCCTCAGAAACAGAATTGGCTTTATAACCATTTTTCTTCATAACCGTCCATCCATCTGGTGTGCATTTGTGGGGAACTGAACAGGAGTTAACCATTTCGTAATGCTCACAAGTCTGCGGGTTGTCTGGGTGGTTTTGCTGATTTGGGCCATGATTTCGTGATCTTGGCTGATCTAGTTCCTGTGATTGGCACACTGACTGGGGGCTAGTCGATCTAGAATGGCCTCACTTTTCTATCTGGCAGCTGTTCTTGGCTCCCAGCTGGGGCAGTGGGGCTAACTGGGCCATGCATGCCTCCTCCTCCAGCAGGCTAGCTCTGGGTTGGTCACAGGAGGTCACAGGTTCCAAGAGCAACAAAAAAGTAAGCCACAATGTGCAAGACTTTCACGAGTCTGTTTCTGATTTTCTAAAACAAGTACAAGGCCAGTTTAGATTCAAAGCATAGAGAGAGATGCTACCTCTTGGGGGAAGAGCTACAAAGCTTCATTGCAAGGTCATGGGCATAAGGAAGGAAAAGGTTTTGACTATTTTTGCAATCTACCACATGCCCTTTGACCATAATTTTGATACTTTTTCTTTCAAGTCAACTGATACAGCATATTCGGAAATCCTTGACCTAAATCTATCCGTTTTTTTTCCTTGACTCCACCAGGTTTCTTCTGGGTCCATTCAAGAAAGTGTGAAAGACCGAGTGATTGACTCAAGATTGCAGCTGTTTATCACTAAGCCAGGACTCTTCACATGCATAGCTACTAATAAGCATGGAGATAAATTCAGCACTGCAAAGGCTGCAGCCACCATCAGCATAGCAGGTAGGATGGATTTTCACAACCGCATTGTTCCAGGAGAGGGGAGAGTTGGCACTATGCCACATCTCATTTGGGGGAAAATCTTTTTTCTTTTATTTCTTACTCCAGTCCCCTTTGGGTGATTTCTTCCTCCTTGAGGACACACCAGAGGTTGATCTAGATAACTGATCTTGGGTGATTTATTGCCTCAAAAACGAAATCCTCCAATACCTGTCCCCATGATGGGTAACAGCTTCTAGAAGTTCATTTCTATTTCTTTTCTCTCCCTCCCTTTCTTCCTCTTTTTTAACCTTCCTCCTTCCTTTCTTCCTTTTCTTCTCTTTTTCCATTTCTTTCCTTTCCTTCCTCTCTCTCTTTCCTCCTCCTCTTTTTTTCTTTCATGGGGCTAATCACACTTTCCAGGGCTCTCAAAGAGTAACTTGGCAGACACTTAACATGGTTGTGCCAATTTCTGCATGGCTCTTTCTTGAGGGCATTTTTACTTATGAGTATTTGATCTACTTTGTGGTCTTTCCCTTTCCTGTTTCAGGAAAGCGATAGCAGGACTTACAGGTGTTTTCAAGGAAAAGAGCTGACATACAGATTTCTAGGATATTTGTGTTGAGTTGTAAAGGTTTATTTTTAAAATGTAAATGCCCCAAAGCCTTCTGAGAACATTTGTGGAATTCCTAGAGATGGAAATAATCCCTGTATCAGGAAATGCCAGGCATGCTATACTCATAATATGTCTACTGCCCAAGGGTCAGCAGAGATGCTTGGCTCACATGTGAGGCAAGCACTGGTAGAACCTGTGCCCAGGGCCAGCTCCCCAGATCCTGCTATGTCTTATTACCATGCCACTTCTTTGATCTTCCATGATGGGGAAATTCCTAGTAATGTTTGTGATTTTAATATGAGATGAATAGAGACCACAGAGAAATACATAGGGAGCACTGGACAAGGCTGGCCTTCTAAAGCATGCCTTTGAAGGAAGGAGAAGATTCTAAAACTAAGGATTCCTTCAACCTGCTTCTCCAGGGATCTATCTACTTATAGTACCTTGAGATATCATATCAATTATTCTAGAATTTCCACTGATGGGAAATCATTTCTCCTAGAGAATGGTGAGAATTCTAAAAGTGAATTCAACTCAATTTAACAAATAATAATAAAACAATTATTGCTTACATAGTACCTTGTTGTTGATAAAAGACTCTTACATGCATTTATTAAATACTAGATTCAGGCCATCATTAGGTAGAATAAAGGATGCAAACTTAAGTAACAAATGAGATCATTAACAATGGAGTCCCTGCCTTCCAGGGACTGTCAATCTAGAAAGGAAGTCAGCCAGCCATATACATTATGGCACAGACTATGTTCTACTGCAGAAGCACAGACGAAGAAAACAGCAAGCTGCTGGCAAGCTTAGAGCATGATGGCGATAGAGAAAACATGATGGTGAGATAGAGAACGGGAAGAAAGGTTTGAAATGTGGGCTCTGGCCAGGTTATGAACAGCCTGAGTAGGTTGAATGTATTCTTCAATCAGTGGGAAGTCATCTAATTATTTTAGAGGAGAGAAGTGATATGGTCAGATATATGCATTATCAAATTAGCAGATGTTGGGTGTAAAAGACTGGGAGGCATGGCATGCAGTCAGGAGGCTATCCCAGGAGTCTAGAAAAGTAATGAAGGTCTGAACGACAAGTGCAGCAACTGGTCCAGAGAGAAGGGGAGAGATTCAGGTGATCTGTCAGGATAGAAACGATAGGACTTGAGAGGTGCCTGGGTGGCTCTGTTGGTTAAGGGTCCAACTTTTGATTTTGGCTCAGGTCATGATCTCAGGGTTATGGGATTCTCTCTCTCCCTCCTCCCCCTGCCCTTCCTCTACCTCTCTGTCTTAAAAAAAAAGGGGGGATAGGATTTGAATGTGCTAGAATGTAGCAGTGTAGTAGATATGAGAGTTTGAGGAAGGTGTCTAGAACAAATAATAACAGATAAAACAAAATAGAAGATTTAAAAAAATTAAAATTTTTAATGCCTTTGAATAACCTGGAATTATTCTAGTCTCACTATCTTATGTTTTATTTGATATCTGATCAGCGACCAATGTTAAATAAGTAAATACCTATTTACAGTATCTATCCATCCTTCCCTCCATCTATTTAGATAATGTGCGTGTGTGTGTGTGTGTGTGTAGAGAGAGAGAAAAACATTTACATATGAATACTCAAATCCAAGAAAATAAACTGATTTAATCTAGTTTAACCTACAGCTCCTCAGGGTGAAAGAGAAAAATTAATGTTGCGAATCTTAAGAGCATTTCATTTTAGGTAATTATTCAGTCCTTTACGTATTAATTCCCTGCCAGGGCATTTCCTCCCCTTCCGCCCCTCTCCCCTAGATGGCAGGGGAAAAGGGACTTGAATACATGCAGTGGTGACCTCTGGAACAAACCCCTACCCCATTCTCTGGTGAAGTCTACAGCTGGAGAACTTGTGATCTCATCTCTTGGCTTTGTTAGGACCCAGAGGATGCCCCTGGCTGGCTCAGCACCTTTGAGGCTCGTCCTGTAACAGCACAGTCCTCTCCATCTGGGTCACATCCTTCATCAAGGCCCTCTCTAGAGTCTACTTTGCAACCTCTGCAACTCAGTCACCCTGTCTCTCCCTATGAAGGCAGGCCTGCTGAATTCCAAGTCGGCTCCTTCCTTATCCCTCATGGGGCCTGAAGTAACTTCTGGATCACTTTCATGTTATGCATAATCCATTTGTTATACAAAATCCAAGAGAGATTCAGACCTATTGACCTATTGACCCAGTTCTGCTGTCTACCCAACCACGTCATGCTACCATTTTTATATTAATGTGGCCATCCCATGTCAGAGTAAGGAACGCCTATAAGGTTCCTTGCGTCTAGAGTTCCAAATAAGAAGAAGAGAAAAGTCCCTTTGCTTTGGCTTTTTCCTTAATTTATACCTCTCCTCTAGGATTTTGGTCCAGAGAAAGGAATCTATAAAATGTATATCTGAATTCTTATTTCCTCTACCTTCCTCCTTTACACAACATACCAAGTGGGAGAGACTCCCCGTCTAGTGCAGCAACCCTCAGAGGGCCTACCATCTTAAGTACAAAGATGAGTGTGAAGTCAGTGCTATGGCAATAAAGAAGGAGAACCTAATATAATGGGTATATCTACATCACACCAAGGCAGATTCATTGCATGGACACGATCTTCAAGACGCTGAAATGACTACAGAGCATGACTGCCACCATATCGTATACAGCAACATCACCCCTTCATCCCTGACCTAGCTGATCTAACTCCATTAATAAATGGAATATACCAACAGTGGAGGCTGTAATACTAAAAAAGTAATGGTATCTTCTGGTGGTAGAAAGAACCTTAAGTTATGGCAAGCAGCATAGAAAGGCATGCCTTTCTATGGAGGGAGAAGTGGTCTTAGGCATCAACTCTTAAAGACCAGAGTGAGGCAATGGTAGCCTGGGGGAAAATAGCAGTAGCACTGGCATGGGGAAAAAGATGGTAGAAGTAATGCAAGAACCGGTATATAGCAGCAGAGAGGACTTGAAATCTCCTGCAGCAGCAAGGTGAATACAGATGAAGAGCAGTGACCTCAGTAAGGGCAATGGTCATGTAGGCTGGAACCAGCAATAACTTGACTTTCGCCAGTGGGCCCAGCAATACATATTTAGCAAGTGTCAGGAGCTGTATGTGAACCAATAAATGTGAATCCTTCTGCACATGGAAAAAATTGTTACTAAGATGAATGAAGAAAGACTCCCTTAAGGAACTAATTCATAAAAAGCTACAGGATCCTTTTGTTTATCCCCTGATCAGTTTTTCCTGTTGGATCTCACAGACTTTGAGGCCTGAAGCTCCCCTACTTTTCCTAAAATTTCCCCAGTAGATCTAATGAGGGTGTCTCATGAGTGCAATGGAATAAGACCTCTGAACCCCATGAGACATCTGCCATTTACTCTTCCTCTCCTTGACCCATTCTTTTCCATTAAATCTGCTAGATGCCTCACAATGTTTCCAGTGCCATCAGTGAGGAAATTGCCTCCCAATGCTGAGGTGCTCCCTGAGGCAATATTCCAGGAAAGTGAGGCCACATTGGTGAAAACAAGATCCATGGAGCCACTTAATTCAGAATCATTTTAAAGAAGCATGGTCTTATGCTCCTGAGACCTCCCAGGGCTTGGATATGGCATCTGCTTTCTCCATTTTAATTTCAGCCCCTCTCTCCTTTGGCCTCTGATGGCCTCAGAAGTCCAGAGTTTTGAGTCAGACATGGGGACTCCTCTTGACATTCTGGCAATGCTTCCTTACCCCAAACTCTCCTTTCTCTCCTTTCAGCCATCCCCATCCTCCCCTAGTGTTCTGTAGTCAACAGCCTCCTTTGTCACATTCTCTGTGTTTCACTTTGAAGCTACTCCATCTGTTTATTTACTCATCCCAGCAGGAAAACTGGAAATGGAAAAATCTGGTCTAGTGCTTAGGATTAGGTCTAATGATATTTCTAGTGTTTGAAGGAAAACAAAAAATAAAGATCAGCCTTCATTTTCCCAAAACTCTTCCATGTGTATGCCCAAATCCTTATGCATTGTTTGAGAAATGTGATATACTTCTTTCTGACTCATTTACATTTGCTGTTAGTCATCAAAAGGAGTCAGGAAAATTTTGGAACCTCTCCTTATGAACCAGGAAGTTGCATTTCCTTCCAGCCACAACCTTGAAAGGTTCAAGTTGCAATTTAAAATCACCAGGATACTGGGTATTTGGCCAGGTGCCTTCTCTTTGTCATTAGAACCCTAGGCTCTGTGACAGAGACCAGCAAGACAGCCCATGATCCCTGTAATGAGCATAATTCTGGAAGAGCCAGATGCCACCAAAATAGGCATCAGTACTAATTGTACCAAACATTTAAAGAAGAATTAACACCAATTCTTCTCATACTCTTCCAAAAATTGAACAGTGGGGGAACACTCCCAAACTCATTTTATGAGGCCAGCATTACCCTGATACCAAAGCCAGATAAGGATATCACAAGAAGAGAAAACTACAGACCACTTTCCCTGATGAATGCAGATGCAAAAATTCTCAACAAAATATTAGCAAGCCAAATTCAACATCATATTAAAAAGAGCACTTATCATGATCAAGTGGGATTGATCCCTGGGATGCAAGGATGGTTCAACATACACAAATAAATAAAGGTGATACAACACATCAATAGAATGAAAGATAAAAATCATATGATCATCTCAATAGATGCCAAAAAGCATTTGAAAAAATGCTATATCCTTTCATGACAAAAATGTTCGGGGCGCCTGGGTGGCTCAGTTGGTTAAGCAACTGCCTTCGGCTCAGGTCATGATCCTGGAGTCCCGGGATCGAGTCCCGCATCGGGCTCCCTGCTCGGCAGGGAGTCTGCTTCTCCCTCTGATCCTCCCCCTCTCATGCTCTCTGTCTCCCATTCTCTCTCTCAGATAAATAAATAAAAAATCTTAAAAAAAAAAAAGTTCAACAAACTGGGTATAGAAAGAACATTCCTCAACACAGTAAAGGCCATATATGACAAACCCACAGCCAACATCATACTCAATGGTGAAAGGCTGAAAACTTTTCCTTTAAGATCAGTAACAAGACAAGGGTGCCCACTCTCACCACTACTCTTCAACATAGTACTGGAAGTCCTAGCCCGAGCAATTGGGCAATAAAAAGAAATAAAAGGCATCCAAACTGAAAAGGAAGAAGTAAAATTGTCTGTTTGCAGATGATATGATCTTATATATAGAAGATCCTAGGGACTCTACAAAAAAACCACTAGAACTAATCAACAAATCCAGTAAAGTTGCAGCATACAAAATCAACATATAGAAATCAGTTGTGTTTTTATACACTAACAACAAAACATCTAAGAAACAAAGAAAATCATCCCATTTATAATAGCATCAAAAACAATAAGATACTGAGGAATAAGTTTCACTGAGAAGGTAAAAGATCTGTATGTTGAAAACTAAAAGATTTTATGAAAAAAAATCGAAGACACAAATAAATGAAAAGATATCCTGTTTCATGGATAAGAACTAATACTGTTAAAATTCCCATATCACTCAAAGCAAGCTACAGATTCAGTGCAATACCTATTAATATTCCCATGGCATTTTTCACAGAAATAGAACAAACAATTCTAAAATTCGTATGGAAGCATAAAAGATTGTGAACAACCAAAGCAATCCTGAGAATGAAGAATAAAGCTGGAGGCATCACACTTCCTAACTTCAAACTATATTACAAAGCTATAGGAATCAAAATAGTATAGAATTATCAAAAAAACAAACTATAGACCAATGGAACTGAATGAAGAGCCTAGAAATAAACTCACATGTATATGGTCAATTAATTTACAGCAAAGGAGCCAAGAATACACAATGGGGAAAGAACAGTCTTTTCAATAAATGGTCCTGGAAAAACTGGATAACCATACAAAAGAATAGAACTGGACTCCTCCTATCTTCCACCATACACAAAAAGCAACTCAAAATTGATTAAAGTCCTAAACATAAGACCTGAAACCATAAAACTCCTAGAAGAAAACATAAGCAATGAGTTTGACATCAGTCTTGGTGATTTTTTTGGATATGACACCAAAAGCACAAGCCACAAAACCAAAAATAAACAAATGGGATTACATCAAACTAAAAAGCTACTGCCCAGCAAAGGAAACCATCCACAAAATGCAAAGGCTTCCTATGAAATGGGAGAAAATATTCTCAAATTGCATACCTGAGAAGGGGCTAATATCCAAAGTACATAAAGAGCTCATATAACTCAAAAGCAAAAAGACAATCCAATTTTAAAAAAAAATGAAGAGAAGATCTGAACAGACATTTTTTTTCTAAGGAAGACATACAGATGGCCAACAGGTACATGAAAAGGTGCTCAACATCACTAATCATCAGAGAAATGCAAATCAAAACCACAATGAGATATTACCTTATAACTGGATGACTATCAAAAAAAAAAAAAAGACAAGAGTTAATAAACGTTGGCAAGGATGTGGAGAAAAGGAAACCCTTGCACACTGTTGGTGGGAATGTAAATTGGTTCAGCCACTGTGGAAAACAGTATGGAGTCCTTATAGAAATGCTATATGATCCAGCAATTCCACTTCAGGATATTTATCCAAAGGAGATGAAAATAGGATATTGAAGAGGTATCTGCACCCTCATGTTTGTTGCAGCATTATTCACAATATATCAAAACAGTAGATACTAGTTACAAGATATGGAAACAACCTAAGTTTCTGTCAACAAACAAATGGATAAAGAAGATGTGATATATACAAAATACCTCACTGTATATCTTACAGCATCTCATATACATATATACATACAATGTGATATTATTCAACAATGATGAAGAAGGAAATCTGGCCATTTGTGACATGGATGAAACTTGAGGCCATTATGGTAAGTGAAATAAATCAGACAAAGACAGATATGTATGATATCACTCATGTGTGGAATCTGAAAAAGTCTAACTCATAGAAACACAGAGGACAGTAGTTACCCCATGCTGCGTGGTGGAGGAAATGGAGAGATGTTGGTCAAAGGGCACAAACTTCCAGTTATAAGATGAGTAAGTTCTGGGAATCTTTGTCCATATGGTAATTATAGTTAATAACACTGTATTATATACTTGAAAGTTGCTATGAGAATAGATCTTAAATGTCCTCACCACAAAAAAGAAATGGTAATTATGAGACATGATGGAGGTGTTAGCTAATGCTAAGCCGGTAATCATTTTGCATTATATAAGTGTATACCTTAAACTTACACAACATTATAATTATATCTCAGTAAAGCTAGCAAAAAAAAAAAAAAAAAGACAAAGGGATGCAGCAGAGGAAAAGTTTGCATTTCCCATTCTCAGTGGCATTAATAGGTCCTTCCTGGAAGACTGAGGTTCAGAGTTCCACCTACTCTTATCCAGTTGGAGAGTACAGGAATGAGTCTATACTCCAACATAAGCCAGTCATTCCACCAACACTCCCACCATCTACAATGCTCCTTCTTTGACCTCAGGATCTGGGGCTTCCGGTCACTAAATTTAACACTCAAATGAATATATGCAGCATAACCAAAAATGGGCGTAGAGAGGGATCTAACGTAGTAGTATTGGAGTTCCCCACCCCTCCAATGGACCACATATTTTAAGCATTGATAGTTCACACTACTACCAAAAAACAACAACAAAAAAAAAACCAGAAGTTTGAATTCTATTTTCACAATCGACATAGCTAATTGAACGTACTGCCCTGTTTCACGGTCTCTCTCATGTCTGATAGTCACACTCCCTCGTCCCTGACATGCTCTTTCCAGTTCTGAGAACACGTGGGGATGCATCAGAAGCACACGACCAGCTTTACCACCCAGTGCTTCAGCCGGGACAGGTAGAGTGCTCTTACCAACAAAACAGACGCTGTCCCTGGCTGTTTCATGGTGGCTTTATCTGGTTTCAAATTGATTAAAGGTGTTTGTTTTTGTTTGAAACGAAAGGGAAAAGAATAAATGAGTAACAGCCAGTAGCCACCCTAAATTGCTATCAACTGTTCTGCAGTGAAGCCGAAGAGGGAAGCATTCTTTTTTACAATCAGGCAGCTTTCCCATATTAAAGTTACTGTGTGTTTTAGAAGACAGCCAGAGTTTTACTGGCTTTTCCAGATAATTGTAAAGATACTACACGTATCGAGGACGGTTGGCAATTTTTGGAATCTTAAAAAAATCTAGTTTTGAGATCAAAGCACTTGTTTATAATTGCAACGTTCTTGGACCCTTCCCTGGCTCCCCACCCTCCCTCCAGAAGAAAACGCAACTGGAAGAATTTCTGTCAGAAACACATGGAAGCCCTCTGATTCTCTTACTATTCTGGACACATCCAGGCACCCTTAAATGAGTCTCATTTTTCTTTCCCTACTCATCCTTGAAATAGAAGCCTATCTAAGCTTATTATCTCCTCCCAAATACTATGGCTGGGTTCTCTTTGGCATTGGCACATCTTCATGGTATTGAACCCTCTTTTTACACCTTAAATTGAGATATATAACCTTGGCCTCCGGGTATTTCAACAGGTTTCTCTGCTCAGCTGCTATGAGAACCTGCCTTTACCCCTCCAAATTATAGACCATTTTCTCTAGAAGAATCTCCCGATGCCTCCTTTCATCTTTTCTATCTGCACAGTGGCAGAATGGTCTTGTAGCTTGGGTCCTGTAGGTGCTTTATATAGGTTGGTTTCTCATCTGTAGGCTTGTTTTCATGCTACAAAGTGCCTTGGTGGCTAGTGGAGGGGAATCTGGAGCTTTGACACTACCTGGGCTGATGATGCCAGTGATGGACCCAGGTTGAAACGAACACAGTTCCTGCAGACTCTCAGTTTTCTCTTAACTTTACCTCCTCCAAATCTGCCTGTTAATGCAGTGTCTGGCCTCCTAACCAGAGAGAACTTTCCAGAAACTTAAGAAGTAGCGATATCAAAGCTATCTCTTGCAAATCTGAAGATTTAAATGTACTAACTTTTTTTTCTTTTCCCCTTTAATGTGATTTCCTGTGGGAACTTCCTCTCCTGTTAACAGAATGGAGGTAAGATAGCACTGTGACATCAATGCTTTGTTGTGGTGGTTTTTGTTTGACCTGCCCTTTATTGCTATTTGCTGAGTACTGTAATCTTTCAAAAACTTTCTAATTTCTAATCCTTTTCATACTCTTACAAGATGATAATGAAGATAGGTCACATCTATTGAATACTTACTGTGCTAAGAGCTTTACTTGCATTATTTAAATTTATCCTCAGGACATCCATATGAAAGAGGTACTATTATTATCTCTATTGTACAGAAAAGAAACTAAGAGAGTTTTCTTTGAAATGGAGAGTTCCAGTGACTTACACAAAGGGTAAGTGATAGGCTTGGAAATTGAACCCAGAACTGACTACCCAATTTTCCCTCATAACTTTATCTTGTAGATAAGAAAGTGTTACATTGTAATGTAACATTTTGCAATGTACAGTATTTTATTTTCAGTAAAAATGACTTTCATAAAAAACCTATGAAGTGTCACAACTGTTTTTACTTAATTTTACAAGCAATGAAACTGAGATTCAGAATGATTAACTAGGTAATAATAGTAATAATGACAATAGCAGCTAAGTTTGTGGTACATTTATGATCACCATTTTTCTCACTTTTACATTTCAGTGACTTTATGGGGCAAGACCTATTATCATCCCTATTTTTTAATATGAGGAACCTGATGCACTAGGAGTTGCCCAGACCACACAGCTTGCAAACTATCAAACCTCAATCTGAGCTCAGGTAGACAGACTCAAAAACTCAGATTTGATAACTACTGCACTAACCCAGATAGCACAGTAACTGAGCGGGACCTAGAACTCCAACCACTGAGTCTAATTCCATGGAATAAAGTAATTCATTGCATAAGAAAATTTGGTTAATTCTTAATATTGTGCCAATTCATGCAGCTTTGATGCATTCATTCACTTACCACAGTTCTTTTTTTTTTTTTAAGAGTTTATTTATTTGAGAGAGAGAGTGAGAGATTGAGAGCACAAGCAGTGGGGAGGGGGAGAGGGAGAAGGACACTACCGCTGAGCAGGGAGCTTGATGCGGGACAGGATCCCAGGACTCTGGGATCATGACCTGAGCCGAAGGCAGACGCTTAACTGACTGAGCCACCCAGGCATCCCCACTTATCACAGTTCCAAGAGAGAGTCCTGTCCTCAAGGACTCTACAGTGAAACTGAGTATCTACCGAACAGATATACAACCTAAATGTGGTAAAAGTTAAATTAAAATGTAGGCCGCCAAGAAAAGAGATGCCATCTTTCCCTCACATGCCATTCAGCACTCCTGTCCTTCCAATGCATTTTTAAACCACTCACTCTATTTCTGGCACTATACTGGAAAGCAGAAAAGCTGTTTTAACTTGTATGTATTCACTGCCCCCAAGTAATTTACATTTTACTAGGTGCACATGTACACACACAACATAATAATGGAAGCATGGACAAAGTCCAAGGACTCAAGGACAGAAACAGATCACTCAAATGCAAGTAAATGCAAATTTCTGGCACTATATTGGAAAGCAGAAAAGTTGTGTTTTGTTTTTTTTTAAGATTTTATTTATTTATTTGACAGAGAGAGAGAGAAAGCACAAGTAGGCAGAGAGGCAGGCAGAGGGAGAGGGAAAAGCAGGCTCTCCACTGAGCAGGGAGCCCGATGTGGGGCTCGATCCCAGGACTCTGGGATCATGACCCGAGCTGAAGGCAGCCACTCAACCGACTGAGCCACCCAGGCATCCCAGCAGAAAAGTTGTTTTAACTTGTATGTATTCACTGCCCCTAAGTAATTTACATTTTACTAGGTGCACATATACACACACAACGTAATAATGGAAGCATGGACAAAGTCCAAGGACTCAAGGTCAGAAACAGATCACTCGAATGCAAGTAAATGCAAATGAGAAATCAAAAACCCATTAGTAGTCAGTAAACTAAAAAAAACCCACACAGTTTTTCACTTGTGATAACACAAGCACTCTCAAACCGCTGGTAGAGACGAAACTGCTATAACCTCTCTTAAATAGCATTTGGCAGTTTTTATTAGGAGCCTTAGGATCATTGTATCTACTGATTGGCTAAATCCAGTTTTAATAATCTATGTTAAGGAAATAATAAGTGTATGAACAACAAAATTGAAAACAACACCATATTTATTAACGAAATTTATGAGCAATGTCAATATCTACCAATAAGGGAAATTGGTGTGATTAAAAACCATGCTTTTGAAAAATATAATAGCACAGACAAATGTTCAATTATATTAATTATCATTAATTATATTATTAATAATGCTTATAATCATGCTAAATAAAAATGCAGGATACAAAAGTACATTGACAGAATAATTCTAAATATACTGTATATATAACTATATAGTATGTATATACACTATAGTATATATAACCTTGTATGTATTATACTCATGTATATACTGATTATAACTGATATATGTACAAATATATACAATATATACAGTGTTTATGTATTTGGCTGATATAATTTTCAAATTTTTTAAAATTAAAAATGTTTTCTTCTTTACATCATCATTTTTTACATCTTTATTTTACACAAAAACTAGGTACTGATTTTAGTCAGAAGAACTACAAGAGGTGTTTTTCAGAGGCAACCATGTCCTTGAGGACACTGGGTTTGGCATTTCAGATAAATGACAATCTATGTCTGAGAGCAGGGGTTGGAAACCCTTTTTCTATAAAGGGCCAGATATTAAATATATTTGGCTTTTCATATACAGGCTCCACTGCAGCTGCTCAGCTCTGCTATTACACCCAAAAGCAGCCACAGACAATTCATAAATGGCTGAACGTGGCTCCGTTCCACTAAAGCATTATTACTATGGACACCGAAGCTTGAATTTCATATAATTTTCACTTCTTCTGATTTTTTTCAACCACTTAAAAATGTAAACACCATTCTTAGCTCACAGGCAGTATAACGACAGGCAGAGGGTGGAACTTGACTTGTGGACTGTATTTGCTGACCCCAGCCTTAGGGAATGAACCGTACACAAAGACAGTAGGCATGGAAGAATAAAAACAATTCCAGTTTGCTTTGGGGATTGGCAGTGTAGAACCTCGTCATCACACTTGCTGGGAAAGCAGAGTGGCTGTAGGCAGTTGCTATATAAGGAAAGACCTGTCTGTACAGTAGTCCCCCCTTATCCACGGGTGATACGTTCCAAGACCCCCAGTGGATGCCTGAAACCATGCATAGTACGGAACTCTACAGACACTTATGGTTTTTTCCTGTATATACATAGCTATTATAAAGTTTAATTTATAAATGAGGCATAGGAAGAGATTAACTGTAATAAAACAATAGAACTAGTCTAACAATATACTGTAATAAAAGTTGTGAATGTGGCCTCTCAAAATACCATACTGTACTCACCCCTCCTGTGATGATGCAAGATGAGAATATGCTTGCGAGATGAGACAAAGTGAGGTGAGTGATGCAGGTGTCATTAACAGTGGGAGGCTAGTGGGAGGCTACCTGTGACCTTCCCACGGTGTGTCAGGAGGAGGAGCCTCTGCCTCTGGACTGTGGCTGACCCAGGGCGACTGAAACCAGGGAAAGCGAAACCGTGGAGAAGGAGTAAGTACTGTGCCAGAGGACAGGTAGAGTTCTCAGGTGCACCACCCCTAAGGAGGGTGGGAAAAGCTGTGCGAGTTTCCCCTGGAGGCGTGGGGTTGCTTTAACCCAAACCAGCCTCAGCTGGTCGTCTGGATATGCCCTTGGACAAAGTACTATGTGTTCAAAGGGAATAGAGGTCTCCCTCATAGAAACTGCAAGATCACATTGAAAAATGCTCTGCTGGATGTGGTTCATATCTGCTGAAGCACAGAGAAGTAAGAGTAAAAAGTGTAGGGAGAATCCTTTAAATATTCAATTTGACGAAGCAGAGTTGTCTTTTAAGGAGGGACTTGAGATCATATATCCACCGTTGCTGCTAAAAAGAAACACTTTACAGAAAGGAAGGTCAGCCAGGTTTCATTTGTCAGGAGGCAAGAAAGGGACTGGCTCCATGTGCAATATGAACTAGCATTTTTGGAGCTTGTCCGGCAGACCGTTCCAAAATAACCAGCGTTCTGTGAACAGATCCCTGTGACCTCTGCCCTGCTGTTCGAAGGACCAGCAGGACCAGCTGCTTCTGGTACTTCTCCACTGCCAGTTCCAAGAACTGTGAGCAGAGGAACCCAACTTCAGTTGGACAGTTACTTGCAAAAGATAGCAGAAGACACCAGTGGCAGTTCTTTGCATTCATCTTGTCCCCCAGTTTTTGCTGTGAGCTTCTTTTAAATTTTTTAAGTGATAGGGTTAGGAGGATGAGGATGGCCCCATATGCCTCCATGTCTTGCCTCTGAAATTTGATCACTATGAAAAATTAGAGGTTTATGAGTCTGCAAAAGAGGAGAGGAAAAGGAAAAGGAAAAGGAAGTTGTTTAAACTCTGAAAGTGTGACTGGGCAGTCTCTATATATGTATATGTGTATGCATATATATATGTTATATATGTGTGTATATGTAATACATATGTACTTGGCCCTGTATATCCTTTACCTTGTAGAGCTGATCTTAGCATAGATATACTTCTAAGGCTAAGTCTTTAATGCTCCTAGGAACATCACAGAGGCATAGAAAATTAATAAGAACCATATACTTTATATTTTGTCTTTTCCCAGCATGCAAAGGCAGAAAGAAGTACCAAAATTACAAACCAAGAGCTCATTTCTATTCAAAACCTATTCTTTTTCCTGTTTTTTTCTTTCTTCTTTTACATTATATAGCTACTAAATAAATGAGGACCCAGTACTATCAGGCCAACAGAGGTTGTTCCAAAGATTTTTCTAGGGCATTTATTAAGAAAGGCAGCAGACATACACAAAGATAGATTGATTATTAATTGTCAATAATCCTTATTTTTGAAGCTATTTTTACTAATTTTTCTTTTGTGTACCTTTTCTGGGTTTTTCTTTTTTTTGCTTGTATTATTAAAGGAAAAATCAATGTTTTTTAATTTAAAAAATACTTATGGAAAAATACAGTCAGTCAATGGTTAACACAGGACAGCAGAACCTGGATGAATAACTCTCAGTCCAGAGGCACTCGGGGAAATATTTAACTTTTACACGATGCAGTTTTTATGTTAAATGAAAAGAATCCCACCTGGTTTTATCTATCCCCCCTTTATACCAAGATATTATATTAATATGTGAGACCATTTAATCAACCAGTTTGAAGTACTTCTGGTTATTAGGTATTATTCTTCAGTTTCTTAAAGTACAGCATCCTTGCCTTTCTTGAACTTTCTTAGTGTTATCGCAGACCAGATTTCCCTAAGAGGCTGGGGCATAAGCTATTTCTCTGGGTTTTTGCTCAACCTTACCTGGCCCAAGTTTTCATGACAGCTTCGTGTTTTCTTATTTGAGGCCTTCATTTCTAAAACAAACTACAAACTACAGGTAATGTAATAAAATTCGTATTGGAGGGACACCTGGGTGGCTCAGTCAGTTAAGCATCCGCCTTCGGCTCAGGTCATGATCCAGGATCCTGGGATCGGGTCCCACACTGGGGTCCCTGCTCAGCGGGGAGCCTGCTTCTCCCTCTGCTCAGGCTCTGACAAAGAAATAAAATCTTTTTTAAAAATTAAAAAGAGTAAAAATAAAATAAAATAAAATTCATGTTGGCTAATTAGTAAAAGGCTAGTCTGAATTAGAGGAAGATTCTATATTATGAAACATAATTTCAAAGTATGGTATTTCTTGAAAGTTCATTGTTTTACCTGATAAGGTACATAAGCTGTATGCCATTTAATAGATTTGAACACTATAAATAAATAAAATCTTTAAAAAAAAAAAAGATTTGAACACTATAGTCAGCCATGGTTTCTAATTCAGGTATCAATTGTTCGGATTCAAATGGGTTCTCTTAACAATTTAAAATTTTCTCACAAATTCCAATTTAACTCTCTTACCTTAAAATCCTTTATATAAAGACAATGAAATGTGAAATTCCAACAACTGTACAAATCTAAATGAGCATACAACTCTTTTTTTTTTTTAAAGATTTTATTTATTTATTTGACAGAGAGAGACACAGCGAGAGAGGGAACACAAGCAGGGGGAGTGGGAGAGGGAGAAGCAGGCTCCCCGCTGAGCAGGGAGCCCAATGCGGAACTCGATCCCAGGACCCTGGGATCACGACCTGAGCCGAAGGCAGACGCTTAACCAACTGAGCCACCCAGGCGCCCCAAGAATATAACTTTTTTTGTCATTGTTAACAAGAGAGATCTGATGGAAGGCATAAGAATATGTTGAGACCGTCACAGTGTATACACATAATAAGTGCTCAATAAATATTTGTCGGGTGAGCATAGGAGTTATTACTATAATCCCCAGCATTCTGTTAGGGGGCAGTGGATATGTGCAGAGAGTACCAGCAGTATTTTTCATTCTCCCTCTCATTCTCTTCAGTTGTTACAGCAGATAAGCTTTTAATCTTATTTTTGTGCTAGCACTATACAATTTAGGTCTTTTCCTCATGTATTACCCATTAACACACGATCTGAGTTCAGAATAATTGCTTACATCACTCAACAGATTAGGCCCTTGGGGCTCTGAGTGACCAGATGACTTTCCCCAAGTCATGTGATGAGAAAATAGTAAAGCTGAAGATCTACTTAGCTCCTTTGAGAGCCTGATCCCAAGCTTCCTCCTCCCTAAGTGACTTTTAGTCTTTAATGAAATGCTGGGAAGGTGTGTGAGTGAGAGAATTTGGGTACAGGAGGTGTCACAAAGATGTATGTGTTCTATAAAATTCAGGGACTTAACTATCATAACACATAAATAAACTATGCTCAAAAAGCTGGGTCACCACAATTGTTATGTTCAATCATTTGTTAATTGTCACGATGTATATGTTTTTTAGGTGCACTTTACTTGTTGAAATCAGCTCCATTTGTAAGAAGCATATGAAGTGCCTTAACCAAGAGTAGTTAAATTCTATTTATAATGTAAAATAGTAAAACTACCCAAATCTATTCAGTCCTTGATAGTTCCCAAAGCTTTCCACATCCACTATCACATATGATCCTCATAATAACCCTCTGGAGTAGCTGGAGGTGATCGAATTATAGCTGGGAAGGGAGACAGTATTCAGACAGAACATTTCAGCCAAATTGCTAGTACAATCTTCTCCTATTGCTGTGATGCAGAGGTGGAAATAAAAAATTAAAAAAAAAAACAAAAACCAACCCAGACTGAATGCTAAGACATAGCATGTGATGGAGAACATTGTTCATTTCTTCTTTCAGTAAACTACAGAAAGATAACAAAGGCTACTGCGCCCAGTACAGAGGGGAGGTGTGTAATGCTGTCCTGGCCAAAGACGCTCTTGTTTTCTTCAACAACTCCCATGCAGACCCTGAGGAGGCCCAAGAACTACTGGTTCATACCGCCTGGAATGAACTGAAAGCAGTGAGCCCATTTTGCCGGCCAGCTGCTGAGGCTTTGCTGTGTAACTACATCTTCCAAGGCTGCAACCCTGGGCTAGTGCCTATTCCTACACCCATTTGCAGGTACAATAAAAAAAAGAAAGAAGTGGGAAAATTCTGCTGGATGCAAACAGGAAGAGATTTCAAAAGAAGCTGTCATGTGCTATGATAAACGCAAAAGGTGGCTTTTGTCCAAAATAGAAAGTAATTAATTGGACAGAATTCCTACCATGTAAATCACTGATGACATCCTATAATACAAGGGCTCTGAGCTCCTAGAAAATGTCATAAGAGGTATAATACTCTATTCTACTTGTTACTGTTCACACTATCATATTCATAAATATTCCAGCTTTCTATGAAATAAAAAAAAAAGCACAAACGTGGACCTCATTAGTAAGCTACAATAGAGAAGAAAAAAGGTCCATTTCCAATGTTTCAGCACTATTGGCCAATGAATATGAGATCTTGGTGAGCATTTCAGAATACTACTTTCTGTAATATGTATATTATTTTAAAATACATTCCACCCAATGTTCTAATTTAAATACTAACAGTCTTTCTCATGGTGGGGGGGGGGGTAATAAATAGTTATTTCTTTTAAAACCCCCGTACTCTTTAAACATGGAAATTCATAAATCCATGTTTGATAGAATTATCTTCCCTTTATTTACTTCTTACGTAGGAAAGACAGGACTCAAACTGGCTTTTGAGCCAAGCAGAACAAAGGTGAAACACTGTTTGTACCGCTTGCTAGATACGTGTAATCTTGGCTAACCTTCAGTTTCCTCATCTGCAAAACAGAGAGGATTAAAGGATAAACTGTCCTCATGGTATATGTTAGAAACTGGACAGATACTGTTTTCTTCTGAAGAAAACACATGAAAACTATCAACACATTTCCACCTCTGTTTTGATAAAACTAGAAAATACTGAAATATTGACATAATCATAGGGCCATGAGGTCATTAAAATAGAATGCTCCATTCCTCAACTCACTGCAAATTTTGAGGGTTTGGAGAAATTGTTAAGAGGAATATAACTTATTTCTTCACCCAAGAAGGTTATATTTTCATCAGACATGACAGCTAAGTATCTCTTGAGGAACAATCAGAATTAAAATTGAATTGTATCTTTTTTTGCTAGCACAAAATAAATTTATGAGTAACTTTCCAACATGTATGTCCTAGGCCAGTTTACATGCAAGAGCCACAGATGTTCTTTTTAAGATTAAGAATAATTTACTTTTTTTGTTTTTTTTTTAAGATTAAAAAAATCCCTTTCAATGAGACTTCAAATTTATTAGGATGGCATAGTTAATCATCTCCTAAATCTTTAAGTCAATTGTAGTATACTTAAAAAAATTTTTTTCCTTATACCTTCTGTTTGCCTTCCAAGTTGCTCAAAGGTCTTCAACCGTTTTGTGTTTCTAGTTATTTCTAGTTATTTGTGAGATTTTTAAAAGCACTCTATTACTCATGGTTTTCTTCTCTTTTTCTCTTTCTTTTTGGTTTCAGGAGTAGAATTCAGTGATTCATCATTTACATGTAACACTCAGGGCTCATCATAACAAGTGCCCTCCTTAATCCCCATCACGCATCTAGCCCATCCTCCCCCTAACCCCCTCTATCAACCCTGAATTTGTTCTCTATCTTTAAGAGTCTCTTATGGTTTCTCTCTTTATTTTCACCCCCGCCAGTATGTTCATCTGTTTTGTTTCTTAAATTCCATATATACTCATGGTCTTCTAATCATAAATAGTAATTAAATAATTTGTGCAACTTTCCATGAATGACAAGGAATTTCTTTTATTTGACAAATATTTATTGAGCTTCTGTCTCTAAGCCCTATTCTAGAGCATTTGTTTGTGGGGCTTACATTCTAGCAGGCGAAGACCATGAGCAAGAGAAGAAAAAAATGAGCAGGAGGTTAAGGGAGATGAAGAGTGCCAAGGATGGAGGATATAGTTGTGATTTTAAAAATAGGGTGTTGAGGGGCACCTGGGTGGCTCAGATTGTTAAGCGTCTGCCTTCGGCTCAGGTCATGATCCCAGGGTCCTGGGATCGAGTCCCGCATCAGCCTTCCTGCTCCTTGGGAGCCTGCTTCTCCCTCTGCTTCTCTCTCTCTCTCTCTCTCTCTCATGAATAAATAAATAAAATCTTTAAAAAAAAAAAAATAGGGTGTTGAGGGTAGGCCTAATTAAGTTAAACATAATTTTACTGAATACTCTACACTTGATCTTTGAAATGTTATCTGGAATTGTAAAACAGGTTAGTATTATTCAACTGTGTTTTATTTGCCAATGATCAAATTTTAGACCATTATTTTTAGCTTTTACATTTGATTACATAATCCTATATACAACTACCTGGTGTAGATCTCTGTTACTTATCCCTGATGCTAACTGTCATTCATATCAGAAAATCTTTCTTTTTCTTAAATTCTCAATTTTTATTCATCTCTTGTTCAGCTGGAGTAGGTGTTTTTTAGATTACATGTAAAAAACTTTTTACCATAATCTTATGTGTGTATGTGTGTGTTTCTGACTAAGTCTTGTGTTACATTTAATTTTCCTGAAAATCTTATACACTAATTGTTTTTTGGCTGTGTTGTAATGAAGAACATATAATTTTGTTCTTTTGGAGGGAATATTTTTTTTCTTGCCAAATGGTAGGAGGATTATTTTTTCATCTTTGAGATTCAAAATATTAATAAAATTCACCTGGGAGTAATCCTCTTTTCATTATTTTCTTTCCTACCAGTAATATAAAAATAATGGATAATGTGCCTTAATTATCAGGTTTACATCCTTTTTGTCCTAAGAGTGTTTTCTTTTAGTATATCTTTGAGTATTTTCATTTTTTTTTATGTACTCTAGTTTTCTTATTGGGAAACATTATCTATACTCTGGATTTCTTGCCAGCTCTTCCCCCTCAGCTGTCTCCTCACACAACATTTTCACCCTTCCTTCTTTCTGTGTGCATTCAGTTCAGACTTGTCAAGTTTTCCTGTGATTTGTCCAATGTCTTGCAGTGCCACTTCTTTATGGTTTTTAATGACAATTTTAAGTCCTTTGGTGTCCCTTTCACTTCTTTGTGGTCTTTATTTTCTTCAGTTGCTACTATGTTCAAGTTAACTTAGTTTTCAGTTTATTTTCCATTTCATCCTGATTTTTTTCCCTGTGAAAAACTCTTCTATAGCAGTCATCTTTAATACATGTCAATGAAAACAAAGCAAAACAAACAAAAATTTTTCTCATATGTGCTTCTGCTTAGAGTAAAAAAATAACTTTCCAGGGTATTTACTTCCTCCACATAATGTGGGCTACAGAATTTTTTTCACCTGCCCCATATTATTTTTGCACAGTTTAACAGTGCTGTCTGAATGTAGAAAATTGCCTTTGTGTGACCCAAGGGTGGGACCCAGATGTAAGAAGCAAGCTAAGCAATGTTCCTCTGGTTCTTCAAGTTCTCAGAATCCTTGAAAGCCCCACTGCTCTCCCTTCCATTACAGATACATCAAGAATTCTAAATCCTATTGTTGTTCTTATGACCACACTGTATCCTATCACAGTCATATGCATGACCCTTTCATTCCACACATGTTCAGTTGGCCCATACTGACAGGTGGTTGCCCAGAAAAGTGGCAGTGTAGGCATGAGTATTTTTAAAAAGATACCACTGTGACATATATATGTCACAATGCATATGCATACACACATACACATATACATACACAATTTCCTCCTCTCTGAATCCTTTAGATACTAAATGAGCAACATTGCTATTATCTCCAATTTCTTTAATAATCTTTAATTTCCTTTTATTTTTAATCCCAAATATTTTAATTTGGAGTTAACCAGTTTTTTCCTATAAAGTCTATCTTATTTTCTATAGGATAAGCTTAAACAAATATTCATGCACAAAATTCTGATTAGTCCAACTAGTCTTTCTTCAGCCTCTTCACTGGTAATAAAACACATGGATGAACATAACATTTCATATTTAAATAGACTAAATTACTCTGGCTTTCTCAGATGGAAGCACACACAGCAATGGGATAGGAGGCAGCTTCTCCCCAAGGCAAGGTGGGTAAGGATCCATATACCTTCCTATAACCTGCCAGGAAGGTGGTGCTCTTCTGTTTTGGTGGATGAAGTATGAAGAGGTGTCAACTGTACCCTTCAGTCCCCACCCATTAGCCTTGAGATTATAGAAAAATCTCTCAGGCTAGAAACTGATCAACAATGATCTATGACTTTAATTATGTGTTTTTTAAACTCTATGTACCTGTTTCTGTCCCTTTGTAGTTATTTTAATATGAATTTGAGAGAATGCATATTAGGGATTCCTAAACTGTTACCTCTTGAACTTCAAAATTCTTTTCCCCCAGGAGCATTAACTATGCTTTCAAAACAAAACAAGATAGCATTTCATCTCAGGGATAATATGCTATCTTTCATAAAGTCTCACATTATTTACAATAAAAGGATCCTTCCAAAAACACTTTTGCAAGAACAGACAATGTACTAATGGTGATGTTTTGAAAATACAGAATCTAGGCTCTGCCACAAATTTGGCCTTAATATGCTATGATTCATCGAGTTTTGTTCTCCATAAAATATTCTAGAGAATATTGCCTGGCAGTAAAGGAGCTCTTCTGTGCAAAAGAGTGGCTGGCAATGGAAGAAAAGACTCACAGAGGACTCTACAAATCTGGGATGCACCTGCTCTCTGTGCCAGATTGCAACAAGCTCCCCAGCATGCACTGGGACCCCATGGCCTGCACCAGACTGCCATATTTAGGTAACAGAGTTCTCTCAAGACTTTAGAGGTTAAGACAAATTTACTATTTTAAAGAAACTAAGTTGTGAACTTAAATCTCCCAATATTTCTAGGCATTTCTAATGTATTTTTTGAGTTCTGCCCTTTTTAGATATCTAATCACAGAATCCTACTATTTATCCTAATTGCCCAAGTTAGCATTAGGGTTTAATTTCATTTGTTCAAAAAGAAATTAAGGAGCACTTTTAACTGCTGCTTAAGATCTTATTTTGTAAGGGGATCTTATGAGAGCTTGTAACATTTTTTGGAATGTGCAGAGAAATGGCTAAGAAACCTCATATTATGTCAGATGAGTGGAATAAAAGAATAAAGTCCCCCTTCTTAGCCAACAAAGCAGATTTCTAAGCATGCAAAAATAAGCCACATGGTTGAAAATGCTGATCTCACAAAACAAAGCTGAATCTCTGCATGCTGTTTAATGAACTTCATTTGGAAGGAACTATGTTGTTAGCCCTAACAGCTGGTTTAATTTCAATGACACAATCCTTTCTTATTTGAATGCAAAGAATGTTTTCCAGTTGTATACTGAAAAACTAAAAGAGAACTCGCATTTCTTAGCACTCTCTCACGGAATATGTGAGGTATCTGGATGCTCATTAAAAACAAATTTTTATCCTTTCCCCCTCAGATTATAAAAAGGAAAACTTAACAAGTAAGTAATTTTATTTGTGCCCTTGAACCCTTATGTGTATGTAATCGGATTCATGCATGCGTATTTACACTCATACTTCATGATGTCCAGAACAGAATGTACAGCCCCTCTCAAAGATTTTTTTCTATGCTTACTGGTGTAAAACATGAAGGAAGATCATCAGAAACCTCAGCTTACAGCTCCCAATTAGGCGATGAAGAGCACCGTATTTACTGAATGATACAAATAATATCCCCTACCCCGAGGTTATAATTTGCTTGATCCTTTCTATGGCTACAAAATAAGCCAAACTGAAAATGTCACCTTTTGATTTTGCATTTTTGATTTTTATATCATCTAATTATTTACAGATGAAAACAAATATTTATTTCTTCATTGAGCCAATTCATGATCCTCATTTGTGACAACAGATCTTTCTTTTGGAAGATAGGTGTTTTTTTAAGACAGCTAATTACCAGTATAAAGTTTACAGGGTCAAATCAAAACAGTTTTAAAACTGCGTGCCTCAAAATCCCTAGGAAAGAATTCAAGAAGGTTGCTTGGAAAGAGATGTCCTAGACACAAAGTTGTATCCGATGATGCTTTAACCTACCAGAATGCAGAAATCTTCAGAATGAAATTAGAAAAGTTTTCATTTTAATTAACTTCCTCTGGTTTGAGTGTTCTAAGGCTTAAATCGTAATCATTTCCTGTGATCTATCTTCAGGGCCTAATTGCCTCTGCACCTGGCTAAGAGCCAGGCCTTGATTTTACCAGCTTCCTTCAAGGACTAAGACTTAAAGTATTAAAAGAAAAAATGCTACTGGTCCCACTTGAATGGCTCAGTGTTAATAAACAAGAGCAGTATGGAAACCCTAAAAATCTATTATTCTGGAAGCCTGTCAAATTGTTATTTCCAAACTGAAGGAATGAAAAAGAAATGCTTCAATTCTTTGTTATATAAGCAGCTAAAGTTTAGTTTGATTGGACTTTCAACTGGTGACTGTGGTCTTTGTTATCCTTTGATTGTTTACTCATTCATCCATTCAGGCATTCATTCTACTCTGTGGAAGGTGCTGACCTTCAGTCCTAGACTAGACAGGAACACACACACACACAAAATCCATATTTTTGCCTCATATACTTATTCTAAAAAATTGTGAACAGCATAAATTAGTTACAGTAAGCCAATTTCCTACTCTTAAAAACCTAGTTTTATGAAATCTTTGGTACATGTAAGAAAATGAACAGCAAATGTCATCAACAGATCATTTCACTTGACCACGTAACAGGGAATGTCTGAGTGTGCTTCCTGGCTAAATGCAATTATTATTGAAGAAATTGGCTTGGGCCTTTCAGGTAGGTTGATAGTTAAGCAAAGAAGGCATCCTGATTAGGTAGAGTATCCCATATTTTGTGGTGTGTATAAAGCCCTCAAATATTTCTTGAAGAGTTACTTGATTTCTGAGTAAACTCTAAAGGATATCACCAGTTGACTTTGAAGGGTGATGGAAGTTTTTTTTTTTTTTTTGCTTGAACACACAGAGTAGAATTTCAGTAGTTTTCATTTTTATAACTTTTTTTTTTTTTGCTGAGGTGAAATATCTTTTTGAGCTTGCAATGTCTTTGTACTATTTACTTTGTCTCTTTAGCAGGCATTTCACTATTCCTGAATTCAATAGGGCTGTACACATTTTATGTTTTTCCTCAGATGGGTTTGTGGGTAACAGAGCCCAGGTATCCCAACAGATCTTCAGATTAGCTTTCTCTCACCTGAATAGTTGAAAGCTATATTAGCTGGATACATTCTTGAGTGACATTCCTCTTCTCTCAGTAATATACAGATGTGATTTCACTCCTTTCTAGCTTCTAGTTTTGAAAATGACTGGTCATCCGGTATGAGTCTGGTTACTTTTTCCTATAAGCAATTTGCTGCTTCTGTTTAGAAAGAAACTTTGAGATTTTTCTCTTTATCCCTGTTATCTGCATGGTGGAAATCCTATATAAAGGTGTGTTACTGAACATCTCTTTCCAACTCTGGAAAGTCCAGTATTCAGGACTTTGTCCTGGTAGCGTGAAATCAGCAAGGGAAGTCAGGCTGCAGGCAGGCAAATGATCTTTCTGAAGCAAAAAGCTGATCATACTACTCCACCAATGCTAATCCCACTGATGATTCTCTCCATTTACTGCAGGGCAAAGTCCAAATTATCTACCTTGGCATACAAGGCCTTTTATGACCCAGACCCAGTATCTGCAGCCCTACCTATACACAGTCCCCCAGTCAACAAGGAAACTTTTAGGTGCACCTTTAGGAAAGCACCACAACTGCTTGGTTTGGACCCTGAGATATGCTATTCCTTCTTTGTGGAATACTACCTCCCTCCCCGCCCCCCTCTCCTCCTGCTCCACCCACACACATACACCTTCAACTGGTTATTCCCTATTCAACCTTTACACTTAACTTAAAATTATTCATTTTAGAAAACCTACCTAGTATGCCTAGACCTGGAGTTGAGTTGCCCCTGGATGTTCACAAGCTTAATCAGTCTTATAACACTTCCTACATTCTATTATAATTATCGATTTACTAATTGTTTCCCAGCTAAATACTTGAACACAAAGACTTGTCATGTCCACCACAGTATTCTTGATACCCAACATCAATGTTAACTTAGTGAATACATTAATGTATGGATGAATAAGTGAATAAAAATTCCCCTGATGTTCAAAGGGAAAGGGTAGAGATAAAATTGATGAGAGAAAAAAAGACAAAAAGAAGAAGATCCAGGTTGGTAATTTGGATCCAAAGAGATAATCGATCACTCTAGGGAAGGCCACGGCAAATAGATCAGAAGCAATAAACAAGGAATAACAAAACTATCCAGAAAGGAAGATATAATTAAATCCACAAAGCAAAATTATTATTCAAACAATGCCAATTTTTGACTTTAAAAATAAATCTTACTAAGTCATCATGGATTATTCTCTTAATATGTCTGATATACTTTTTTAAAGATTTATTTATTTATTTTGGTGGGGGGAAGAGGGAAAAGGAGAGAGAGAATCCCAAGCAGACCTCCTGCTGAGCGTGGCGCCCGATGCGGGGCTTGATCTCACGACCCCAAGATCACCACCTGAGCCGAAATCAAGTCAGACGCTTAACCCACTGAGCCACCCAGGTGCCCCATGTCTGATATTTTTGACAAAAAATTATCCTTATATTTACTAATGAGATTACACTACCAATTTTACAAATTACATTACATTCCCTCACGTGTTAAATATGGTTTGAACTGCCCTATAAAATCCAGGTACAAAAATAGTCACCACTTCCTGTCTTTCAATGCTTGCTCCTACTTTATTATTAGCAGGAAGTTTAGCTTTGCAATTTAAGCCCCCCTCCCCACCCATCTTGGATTGATTATTAAAAAAAAAACCCAAAAAACCTTCAGATGACTCAGTCCAAAGAAAGTCAGTTCAGCTTTCAAGCCAATCATAAAGGAACCTAGGAAGTCAAAGTCCACCATTGCTATGATACCTGATAAGAAATACTGTCATTGCTCCTGCAAGAATGCACTGCTGAGCCATTCTTCCAGTTCCAGTGCCTGAGCTGATGGTCTTCCTGCCACAGCAGTGACCAAGCTTGGTCTCCACGAGCTCTAAAACCATTTGCTAGCCATTGGTGCTCAGGCCATAGAAACTGTGTCCACTCCTACATTAAAAAGTCATCCATAGGCACCCCTTGAAATCTCTGCCCACTTGTCATCACTTTTATAAGTGTCCTATTTCAAATGGCGTTAGGCATCTACTGCAATAAAAGTTTTCTTTTGACTTTGTGATGTGCTATATTAATATATTTACTTATATCAAACACATAATTCTTTTACTATATTGCAGCCAATTGCTAACATCTCATTTAGGATTTTTTAAATCTATGTTCCTTAATCTCTGTATGCACTTTTCTTTTATGCTAACATTGCCAGGTTGTGACGTTAGTATTATAGTAACTTTCTACAATAATTTGATAGATTTTTCTCGTATTGGAACATTTTATAAAATCTGGAAATTTTATCTCTTCCAAGACCAAAAGAATGTATCCATAATTCTACAATGACTTTTAAATTTCCTGGTTATGACTACCTTCAGATTTTCTGATTTTTCAAATTTGGTAAATGGTCCTAACATTTTTTCTAAAGATTTAAAAAATTGTAACTGCATAATTACATATTATTGCATTTTTATTTCAATCTACTGTCATAACTCCTTTACCATTCCTAATTTTGTATGTTTGTGCCTTTCTTGTCTTTTAAAAATTAAAATTCCACTGATTAGACTACCTTATAAATGTTAAGACCAACTATTGACCTATTTTTAAATTCTAGCATTTGTGGTATGTGTATTCTAACTTATTAATTTCTGCTTGTACATGGTTGTTACTTTATCAGCTATTTTTCTCTGTTTTCTGTAGTTTTTGTGTTTCTTTTCCAAAGTCTTGAGTTAAATGTCTAGCTCATTCACTTTCATCCTTTTTATCTAATGGAGAGAGATAACTCTATGAGTTTACCACCGAGCACGGCTTTGGCCAAAGCTCATATACTCTATCAGGAAGTTGTTTTCTAATCTGTCTCTATGGCTACTTTTCACTCTTTAAGTGAAAAGTTATTGAATTTTTTTTTAGATGTCCTATCGGATTTTACTTAGTCTATTGTTAATTGCATTTTAGTCAGAATAAATCCGCATAATTTCTGCTTTTGAAATTTGAGATTTATTTGTGTGGCCTGACAAAAGATCATGTCTGTCAGTATTCCGCAAATATTTGAAAACAGGGTTTATTCTCTCCATGTAGGGTACAAAGTACACTGTTTGCTATTAGGAACATTCTTGTCAATTATATTATTAAGATACTCTGTATCCATGTTTTTGTCTTTACTCAGTCAATTAAAAGAATATAAAATATAAATTAATAAGTTTGTTTTAATAGATACACAGAGGACTTTGCACTCTACAGAGTGATACGAACATGGCATCTTTTGGTTTCCAGGGTAATGCAGATTTTGCCTTGTTTTCATATTGCACTGACCTTTTTAATAGGAGTTTGACAGGAGCTCAATTTTTGGATGAACTAACTTCTCATTTGTGTCCTTATATTTCCACTCTTCATCATCTTCTATTATTTTTGTTTTCTTTGTAAATCAACAGTAAATGTGTATAAAAGCTCAGCTTTTGATGATCCTGACGTCAAATACAATTTCATGAAATTATTTCATTTAATAACTTACTTAGGTCCACAATCGTCAGGTCATAAACAACATGATGCAGTGTAAAGAGCACCAGCCCAGGATCTGCATTTGTCTTGGAAGAAATAGTTCCTTTCCCTGGGTCTCGTCTTTAAAATTCTGTGATTCTGTAAATTGGATTGACTTACAACTGGATCTCTGGATTCTTACACTTGGACTTTATAGATATATAACCAGGGAGAACCTAATCCATGAAACCATATTCTTAAAATTAAATTTAGTTTACAAAATTTATTTGACTTCAGTGAAGACTGCTTGAATGCAAAGATTGCTTCTTAAACGTTTAAGAATGAATGAAAAGAATTTTGTTTACTTACAGCATTCCCACCCATGACATCCTCAAAGCCAAGCGTGGACATTCCAGACTTGCCTTCCTCTTCCTCTTCCTCCTTCTCTGTCTCACCTACATACTCCATGACTGTAATAATCTCCATCATGTCCAGCTTTGCCATATTTGTGCTTCTTACGGTAACTACTCTTTATTGCTGCCGAAGACGAAAACAATGGAAAAATAAGAAAAGGTGAGATTCTAATTTAAGCTAACCACATGTAGTAATATTTTAAAACTTACAAATTTAATATTGGAATTGGGGACAGGAGGAGAGATATATGTAACACTGCCAGTCTCTATGACATCCATTGCCTTGCTTTAAGATGAAGCACCCCACCATGATCTTTAAAAATATCAGTAACTTTTTGCATAGGATCACGTTCTAAGGTTAATTTTTCACAGCAGATAGGATCTAAACAATAATTTGGAAGAATATGGCTATCCCTGCTCCCCATCTGCCCCCAGCCCCAGCCCCATTGCCATGTCAGATTGGATAGTGACAAAATTCCTAAGAAAAGGTACCTTTTGACTCCCAGACCCAAGAAAATATTTCTTGCTCTAAATCTGAAGGATCTTCAGCTGCCTTAGTATAATTTGTTTTGTTTCCTCCTAACATTGTATCTCTTTAAAACCCAAGCCCGAATACAAAGATCTCACCTGATCCTGAGCTTATCATTGGTCTTCCCTGTCTTCCCTACAGAGAATCTGCGGCAGTAACCCTCACTACTCTTCCTTCTGAGCTCTTGCTAGACAGACTTCATCCCAACCCCATGTACCAGAGGATGCCACTCCTTCTCAATCCCAAATTGCTCAGCCTGGAGTACCCAAGGAATAACATTGAATATGTGAGAGATATTGGAGAGGGAGCATTTGGAAGGGTCTTTCAAGCAAGGTAAAGTTACCCATGTGAAAAATCTTTCCGTGGAAATATGTTGTGTCTGAAAAGTTACCAGACCACCACTACCTTGATGCCTGGGCTGTATGTGTGATAATTATTATCAAATAATTTTTCACATCATTAACCTCATTTTACTGAGGACTGTACCTTGAATCTTAATAATTTTTCCTCTCTGCTGAAAAATAGGGCTGGGTAGAAGGACAGAATCTTCATTTATGTAGTGTTCAAATTATGAGCAATTAGCAAAGTTTAATTATATTTCCTTTTCAGAAAATAATTTTATCATACATTTAATCATAATTTCTTGCATTGTTTTTAGTAAATAATTGTAAAATTTATTTCTCTTCCATTTTCTTTTGCTGTATTCTCCACTCTGTTTAAAATCTACTTTGAACTAGTATTTCCATTTAAGAATTCAGAGCCTGACATGTGTAGATATTAAATAGATGTCCATGGAATGGCAAAGCCAAAAAGGGGAAAAACAATGCAAAAATGACAGAAAACAATGAGCTCAAGGAAAGAGTATGTATAAGGGCCAACGCTAGCCCATTTATTGCTTCTGTGTGAATTGGAAGGAAATACCCTTTCTGCATGGATGTGGCTCACAGACACACAGCTGGGCCAGAGAATGTGGACTTGGTTTTAATCACCAACTGTCATTTTGTCCTGGTGTTGGGCAGGACACAACCTTACTGCCACTCATAGTGGCCCTGCTATGCAGGTTACATGATTAATGAAAATCTCACACAAATACTTATGGGGAACCAAATATATGCAAGGCACCATTTTAGCTTCAGAAGGATATAAAAATGAGTAAGCTATGGTCCCTGCCTTCCAGGAATTTAGATTCTGGCCAGGGATCAAAGGTTTAGGGCGGTAATGACAATCTCATTGGATCTGTGTACTTTAGAATTCCTGACGTTTACAGATAATGCATTTTTCAAACAACCTGTGTTGAAAATAGTCCCAGTGATTTTTATTAATTGGCGTCCAGAAGTTTTAAGTAGTCTACTACTGCCATCTTTCTTTGATTCTGTGGCTCTAGGAAAGGTTGCAAAAGTGGAGGGAATATATATGAATGTGGGTAGATGAATGTGGATACGTATCATGTTCCTGATCGTTGATTTCTTCCTAAATAAATGTATCTCTCAGGGCTCCAGGCTTACTTCCATATGAACCTTTCACAATGGTGGCAGTGAAGATGCTCAAAGAAGAAGCCTCAGCAGATATGCAAGCAGACTTTCAGAGGGAGGCAGCCCTCATGGCAGAGTTTGATAACCCTAACATTGTGAAACTCTTAGGTATGAAAATAGAAATGAAGAAATGTATTGCATTTATTGCAATTATTTACATTTATTGCAAAACGGAGGCTTCCCAAGTTTTCCTTCTTCATCCTGCACTTGTGCCTTTTCCTTTACTTCTTCATCAGAAAGACATCTCTGTTCCTTCCCATATAATATTTTCTGCACCAGGGAGCAGAACATTGTATTAAATTACCTCAGTTCAAAAAACTGGGTTTTTTTTAATTGCTCAGAAAGATATGTTGTCATTTCTTTAATTTTCTCTCTAGAACCTACAAATACACTGATTGCTAAATCCCTGGAATTAAAAACCAGCCCCAAAATAAAAAAGCTAAGATAATGGTATTCATTATTTCTCTTCCTTTTTGAACAGACTTCTAATTTTTGCCTGAAAAAAGAATCCTAGATCTCATAATCTATTTTTACAGTGATGTGAAGTTGTGCCCAAATGATCTAATATTTCAAGGTGTCCTATTTCCCTCTCACATACAGCAAGAATTTAAGATTTGCAAATGTCCTCCTGGCACTAAATGTGAGACTCTATTTATATGAACATTTTTTTTTTCTTTCTAGAACCAACATTGTACCTATATTTTGAAATGTTTCACTGAGTACCTCACCTAAGATTTTGGATTGTTTTTGCCATCCTTTCCAAATTTCATACAACATCTTCCTTATCATCCTTCTCCACAGAAGGAGCAGAAACACGGAACATTACATGCTCAAAGCAAGCATCCATTCCTAAATTCACTCACCAAACACGTACCAAGCACTTGCTGTACCAGACACCTCGTAGGCGTGTGGGATTTAAAAAAAGAGTAAGACATATTTCTGCTTTCGAAGTGCTAACATGTCGGAGGAGAAACCTCAGACAAATAGGTGATTGTCACGGGATGGCAGGTCCTAGGCCGATAGAAGGAACATCTGATGGGTAGTGGGGGGAGCCCAGGCATTCTAGCGGGAGTGACAGATAAGCCGAATCTTAAAAGGAAAATGGGAGATGTTGACACACACAAATGGGGTCAGGGTTGGGCTGTGATGCTGTCCACAGAAAGCCAGGGCCCCCTGTTTTCTGGTCTTGGTCCTTGGCTTCTTAGGCACGGTAGACACCCCGCCTAACAAGGCCCGTGATGTCGGTTGCAGGCGTGTGTGCAGTCGGGAAACCCATGTGCCTGCTCTTCGAATACATGGCCTATGGCGACCTCAACGAGTTCCTCCGCAGCATGGCCCCGCACAGCGGGTGCAGCCCCAGTCACGGCGACCTGTCCGGGAGGGCCCAGGCGTCCAGCCCTGCCCCGCCGCCCCTCTCCTGCGCCGAGCAGCTCTGCATCGCCAGGCAGGTGGCCGCCGGCATGGCTTACCTCTCGGAGCGCAAGTTTGTGCACCGGGATCTGGCCACCCGGAACTGCCTGGTGGGCGAGAACATGGTGGTGAAAATCGCCGACTTCGGCCTCTCCAGGAACATCTACTCGGCGGACTACTACAAAGCCAACGAAAACGACGCCATCCCCATCCGCTGGATGCCCCCCGAGTCCATTTTCTACAACCGCTACACCACCGAGTCGGACGTGTGGGCCTACGGCGTGGTGCTGTGGGAGATCTTCTCGTACGGCCTGCAGCCCTACTACGGCATGGCCCACGAGGAGGTCATCTACTACGTGCGCGACGGCCACATCCTCGCCTGCCCCGAGGACTGCCCCCTGGAGTTGTACAACCTGATGCGCCTCTGCTGGAGCAAGCTGCCCGCCGACAGGCCCAGCTTCGCCAGCATTCACCGCATCCTGCAACGGATGTGCGAGAGGGCGGAGGGGACGCTGAGCGTCTGAGGGCGCAGGGATGCCCAGGGAAACGCCGCGGTCCCCTCTCGGCCTCTCAGAGGCCCCCGCCCGGGCTCCAGACCCGGAGGAGGGCTGGCGGACGCCAGGAGCATGCGCGGTCTGTGTCTCGGCCAGAACCGAGCCTGCGCAGAACTCACGCGGAAGCCCCACCCATCCGGGGTCCACCATTGCAAAGGCCGCCTAAGCTTCGTGTCCGGAAGAAGATGGCATCCTCTTCGGTCCCTGAATTGGCTGGCGGCAGAGTCAGACTGTGATGCGTTAAATTTTAATACGAAATGTGATACAGAGCTTCATTTTTAATAGAGTAATTCCCGTCCATTATGAAAGTATCTTCCTGGGAGACATTCAGGTCAAGTACAGAACGCTAAGAAGGAAAAACTATTCATTGTCTCCCCACCTAAAGATGGGTGCTGGTGTTTGTTTTTCTTATTGAATTTATTTCTCGCGTTTATGCCTAATTTTATATTTGTAATCTACAAAGTTGTGGCTATACTTTATTGAGAGGGCTTCTAAGGAATAAAGTGACAAATTAGTAAGGCTGTATTCTGATTGTGATTTTTAGTTTCCTTTTCTGTCTCTGCTGCTTCTCCTGTGGAAGTTTTCCCTTTGTGTGCCCTTGCCATAAATTTCATCTGCTTATTTTATTCCTACAGTTTTTCTGAAAAAAACTTTGTCTCATTAATTTACCTTTTTCTTTGAAATTTTTATTGGTATCTTTTCCTTTGCTTTAATTTTATTTCTTTCACTTTCCAGGACTTTGTCTTTTTTTGGTTATCTGTTTTTTTTCTTTTTACCTCATATATACAATGAATACCCTGACAGAGTAGCAACTTTTAAAGTAACACTGTAGGATGTATGTAACTTTTGCAAAGTAATACCGTTTTCTTCTGTACTGGCTTCTGAAGCTATGCATTTCAAATTTGTCATCCATTAATTTATTGCCACAGACTATTAAATCCCTTAAACCATAGTTTACGAGATGTCACAAGATGGTCTTGTGGCTCTGAGTTATTTAAAAGTTGATGTTTTTGTGCATTCTGACATTTTTTCTTGCTAGAAACCAATACCATAGGCAGTAGAACTAATATAGTGTTATTTATCAACTTTTTGCAGGGCTACTAACCCAATCTTGTTACATTTTGATTCTGGAAGCAAACCAACCAACCAACCAACCAACCAACCTCCAGAACTCAGATCCCTGGTGCACAGATTTTTCAGAGGACCTGCCACATGATACATCTTTTTCTAAGGTCAACGTGAATAATATGAATTTTTTTCTGAAATGGTATGAACCCAAATTCTCCTGAAAAAACAAATAAACGGGGAAGAGAAAATAGCAATCTACTGTAGACCAACTTATTTTAATTCAAACTAATTGGTAGTTAGGACATGGAGAAATGGTCTGAATTCTTAAAAGTAGATTTTCAACTGTCTGCTGGAAGAATCCACCTGAAATCTCCAAATCTGCCTCCATGCAACAACTTGTCCTCTTTACTGGAAAACCTGCCATTTCTTGTTCATAGTCCCTCTGGGCAACCAAGACAAAAACATAGAAATTACCCTGGACTTTGCCCTCTTCTTCACCCCTGACATTCTATCAGTTTTACTTTCTAAAACCCTCCTGCTCATGTCCCTTGCCTTTCGATCCAACTGCCCATTACTCAGACTCTATCACAACCTTCCTTCCATTTCAGTCCCAAGCAGATTCCATGGCTATGACAACAGGAGGACATGCTTATTCAGAGTTCCAATTCATCATAGAGAAGTCATAATTCAGTATTGAGACGCAGAGGGGTGCTTTGGATCAAAGTCAGGATTGTAAGTCCAAAATTAAGACAGTCATCCAAAGGGCTAGTTGAAGAATAAGGTTGTAGCCTGTGTCCAAAACAAAAGGCCAAGAGGCCAATAAAGCAGAAAAGCTGGAGAGGGCCAGCATCCCGTGTGGATCTTTCGTGTAGTTATCCATGGCATCCTTAACCTGGTTCAGACATGCGTGCCATATATGCTCTGCAAACTTCTAAGATGTTTTCAGGTTTCTTCAGCTGAGAAAGTTTTATTATAAAAGAAAGACATGGAAATCAAGCCAACCAGAAAAGCCAGCCCACAGAAAATCAGGGTCAGGACAGGTACTCAGTACCCAGCGTGTGGCTTGTGATGCAGGAGTCATGTTGCCCCTCAAACCAGGTGTCCATAGCCTGGTTCTATCATCTGCCACTTTGAGCTCTTTTCTGTTTCCCTCCTACTGCTGAATCACTGCCCTTACTTTCCTGTCTCTTCCTCATGGCTTCTACAGCCTCCTGGATTCCCTGTCTGTGTGTTTTAGGCTCTGATAGTCAAGATCCCAAAGCAAACAAATCATAAAGATATCAGGAAGTACAGTGAGTGAACGAGTAAGCAAGTAAATATGATGGAAACCATTCAATTTTATTAAATACTTAAAGTAACTGAAAACGAAAATAAGCAGAAATCCCCTTATAATAATGGTAGTCATAAAAATAATACTCTCAGCTAGCGTTTACTGAATGCTTACCATATACATTCTAAGGCCTCTAAATATAGTATCTTTAATTGTACACTATCCCTGCAATGTCAGTACTATTGTTATATGCCCATTTTTAGGTGAGGAAACAGGCAAAGAGAGATTGCGTAACTGACCCAAGCACACAAAGCAACAGAGCCTAGTGTATGACCAAAAGAGGCTGAGCTTTCAATCACCATACTGTGGTGTTGCCAATGATTGTAGAGGGAACAACTGAATCTCGATGACTCTATGGAGGTGATTTGTAATTTGCATGGAGTTTCAAAGCACACACTATACCCCTTATACTATTAATTTCCTCTCCAAATCTTAAATAGCAAAAAAAGTATATTTTGGCATTGTTGATTTAATCAAAAGATCAAATAAATGGCAGATTTTGTTGTTGTTGTTGTTGTTGTTAGTTCTAAGTACATTTTCAAGTCATGTAAGGTTATTTGCTCTGTGCTCATGTTAAGGTTCTGTATCTCAGGAACACAGACCCATTACATACCAGTACTGTTTTCTTTGTTAAATGTAGATCTTTCCCATTGTAAAATCACTGTATACATTCATAAGGAGAGACAAGAGAGAGACCGAGCATCATTGTTACCAAGTGTTGGAACAAGCACCAACAAGCCATCTTAAGTGGTTGAGTATCAGATGTGACAAGAGCACCAGGGTGTTGCAGGTGGCACCGAAAAAACGCATTCCCTGGTTTGTAAAGAAGCAGAAAAAGAACACTTCTTTCCATTTTGCCATATGTTATAAACCGTTACATGTCATTAACCTTTCTTCTAAAGTCCAATTTAATTTCTGAATAATATTCCAATTTATGGATATACCATAATTTAGTTAATTTATTTTTGAACATTTGAGTCTTTTCTAATGTTCACTATTACAAACAATATTGTAATGGTCATCCTTATTTGCACATGTCCATAATTATCTCTTTATGGAAACTCTGAGAAAGGGAATGTCTGGGCCAAATGGCATGTACAACATTAAGGCTTTTGTTATGTATTATCATATTCTCTAGAAGTATTGTTCCCATCTGCATTGTACAAATGATCTCATAGCCCTAAACATTTGCTGTCACAGAGAATTCTCTACTTTTTAGAAGACTTGTCTGTTGGTGATAGAAAAAGATTATCTCATTTTGATTTTATTTTTTAAATTACTAGTGGGGTTGAATTTTTCTTGTTCCTAGGTCATTTATGGTTTTTATTTTGAGAGTCATCTAGAGCCCATTTTTCTGCTGTGTTGTTCATTTTTCTAATTGACTTGCAAGAGTAATTTTATGAAAAGAGTATTAATCCTTTGTCATAGTTTAAACAAAAGGGAAAAAATATACACACTTTTACCTTAAGATAACATTTACTTTATTGCAAAGCAATACTTGTTTATTTTTTGAAAAGAAAAAATAATATACAATAATATACAATGTACAATAGAGAAAATGAAAGAATACCAACCAGTGGTAACTAACATTAACATCATGATATTGTTCCAGCTTTTTTCAGATAGATGCATAAGTAGTAGGTAAATAGATAAATGATAGCTTGAGAGCTAGCTAGCTAGATATAGAGAATCATTTTAAAGGAAAACAAGATCATACTATTATTTTAAGCTTTGTTTTTTCACTGAATATATCATAAACATCTTCCATATCAACAAGTATTCATGTGCAACATCACTTTTGGTGGTTGAATAATATTCTATCATATGGACCTACAATATTTAACTATTATTTCATTGTTGGACATTTATTTTTATTTTTCATTATAAATACAATATTCTATTAATCTTTTTGCTAAATTGTGTGAATATTTATCTCAAGTGATTTCTTTAGATATAACTTCTAGAAATGTAATTTCTAGATCAAAGGATATAATATACTTTTAATGCTTTTTAAAATATTGACAAGTTATCTTCCAGAATTATTTTATCAACATATACATCTTTCAACTAGATAAGAATGTGAGGCTGTTTCTTTCAAATTCTCCAGTATTGAGCATTTCAATAGTTGCAAATATAATAGCTTAAAATTTTTATTTTGTAGCTTATGCTTACATTTCTTTAAATGAGATATCGTTGAATATTTTTTTAATGTTTTGAGGATAATTGATTTACTCTGATTTGCCTCCTACTATTATTTTTCTATTGGGTGTATCTTTTTCTTGTTGCTTTGGAAAAGCACTTTATATATTAAGGAGTTAAATTTTGTCATACGTGATTCAACCACTTTTATCACATCGAAAATGTGTATTTCTATTTGTCTTTTACTATAAGAATTTATTAATCAGGAAAGAATGTTGAATTTTTAATCTATTGAGATGACTGTGGCTTTTTCCTTCATTAATCCATTAATAAGTAGAAATGTATGAATTGATTTCCAAATGTTGAAATATCTTTATGTTCTGGGAATAAACTCTCTTTGGATGTGTCACATCAATCTTTTAATTTACTACCAAACCTATTTTGTTAACATGAATTTGCATCAGCATTTATAAGCTCATAAAACTAAAAGTTTATCATTTTCTTCTTTGTTAGAATTTGGTTATCAGTATTACGATAGTTTCAAAAACTTAGAGGAGTTTCTTCCTCTATGATCCTGGTGAGTTTATTTTAAAATAATGGTTCCTTATTAATAATAGCACTACACACACCTATTTTTTTAAACACTCCTAAGAAGGGTACAAATAAAAAATAAAAGATCCCCTCTTCTGATTCATCTCTAGTCCTAGCCTAAGTGCAAACCACTTTACCCATTTCTGGTTTCAGCTCTTCTGGTGATTATCACTGCAACTCTAACAAATACACTTACTTCCTAACAAATATTCTTTCTGAATCGATCAGTTAGAAAAGGTATGTAATATCTCCCTTCATAAAAGATGGGCAGTTCAGAACACTTTTACTCAAACTCCTCTCAAGTTTCTGAGATATGTTAGTTAACTTACTATCAGTTATATTGTCTATCATTATACTTTAAAAGATACACTTAAAGATCCACCACTGCTTCTGGACTATGGAAGATACAGTTAGAGCTCCAACACTTCCACTACTTTTTCCCTCCCCCTTGCACGTTGTCAGCTGTACACCTGTTTCTATGCAGTCAGGGTCTATAATATTTGCATTTGGTTCTGCAACAAATTAAGATTTGAGTGTTGACAATAGGTTGATTCTAATCCTGAAAAAAAGAAAGATCTACAATAACACGATGATGTAAATAAGTATTGCCAAAGTAATAATGATATTCAATTATTTCGATTTTATAATGTATTTTAATATCCATTAATTCTCATTTCCTCTATTTTATGGATAAAGTATCATTTAAAATGTCAGAGTTTTTATGTGCTTTTTTTTTTTAAGATTTTATTTATTTATTTGACAGAGAGAGACACAGCAAGAGAGGGAACACAAGCAGGGGGAGTGGGAGAGGGAGAGGGAGAAGCAGGCTTCCCATGGAGCAGGGAGCCCGATGCGGGGTTCGATCCCAGGACCCTGGGATCATGACCTGAGCCGAAGGCAGACGCTTAACGACTGAGTCACCCAGGTGCCCCTCTTCTGTTCTTTACATTACTTTTTTCTTCCTTTCTTCTGCCTCTCCTCTCTCATGGTTTTGTTTTCCACAAATGTCTTGTGATCATTGATTTAATACACATAATTACAAATGAAGAGCTGTTTTGATTCATATTGGTAACAAGAGCGGGCTTCCTCTGCGGATTTGTTGGTCTGTTCATGCAGCAGGTCTCTTTTTAATGGAATGGCTACCTGTGGGCTCTGAGTATGTGGTTCGTGGGGAGGGCGTAGGCAGGCTGAGTTAGAACTCCCACAGTTGCCAAAGTGATGAAAAGCCTCTACGCTGAGGATAGAATACTTCAGTATATTTCACTTCTGGAGAAAGCTGTTTTTCCTTCACCTCTTTAATCCCCTGTGAGAGTCTAAGATTCTTTCCATATTCTACTCTGTCTCTCTACCTAGATTCAAAACTCCAACCAAGGGCCTCTTCCAGGCAAATCTTCCAACCTATTCAGAGAGCATTTCATAGGGCTCCCGCTGCTGGTGAAGCCTCTCGGTCCCCCTGTTCTGTATGCAAGCCTCTCGCTCACCACCCTGATTGACAACCCACAGCCCATCCCTGCCCTCTGGAAGTGCTGACTCAGAGCCTGGAGTCTTTACTCTGGTGAAACCACTTCCCACCTCCCCTGACAGCTGGCTCAAGCGTCCTGCACGGTGCGCTTTACTGTTTCCTGTGCGTTATTTATGAATAAGAATATTAGATACCGGGGCGCCTGGGTGGCCCGGTTGGTTGGGCGGCTGCCTTCGGCTCGGGTCATGATCCCAGGGTCCTGGGATCGAGTCCCGCGTCGGGCTCCCTGCTCGGCGGGAGGCCTGCTTCTCCCTCTCCCACTCCCCCTACTTGTGTTCCCTCTCTCCTGTCTCTCTCTCTGTCAGATAAATAAATAAAATCTTTAAAAAAAAAAAAAAAAGATTGCAAAGATTTAAAAAAAAAAAAAAAGAATATTAGATACCTTCCTGCCTTCCAAACTTTGTCAAAGTGATGGCACTTAGATTGGTGTCAGCACGTATGCAGATGTATTCTTATTCATATACACGGACTGTTGCATCAGCGAAATCTTGGGATGAAAGGAAAGGGTTCAGGTCTACCATTTTGATCAAGAAGGCTTTCTGGAATCATTTTAAATAGCTCAGAAATAACCTGCTCCTCCTTAATCTTCTTTGTTGGATTTTTCTTTCCACCCTCTTCTCCCAGCCCCCGAATATTAGAACATGCCCCAGCCCAATCCTTGGGCAGCATCTCTCTCTTATCTATACTCTCCCCTAGTGATCTCATCCAGCCATCTCATGCAAGGCTATAAATACCACAAAATGCTGAAATTTTTATCTTTAGCTCCATCCTCTCTCCCCAGCTTCATACTCACATTTCTAATAACCTGTTATAAATGAGCTTTAAATCCTCCTCCCCGTCCTCTCTGCTCTATTTCTGGGCCTGATCTAGAAGCAAAGCTGAAAACCTCTACACAGCTTGCTACTGTCTTTTGTGTCAGGGAAGAGTCTCAGAGCCCCTCCAGAATGAGTGCATGCTTAGTGTCCCAGTGCTGTGGACTTAGATACTCATTCTCAAGAGGGCAGATCTGGCCTGGTTCAATAATGTCCAATATCCTCACCCGTTCCCCTTACAGCTGGCAGGAATTCACCAGTTTCTTGCCTGTACCTGTTACCCATTCCTGATTTGCAACACTGGTGTGCATGTTTCCTTTTTAATGTGGTCTATGTGTCACTCTATGGGGATTCAGGAGGCGAGCACCTGATGCTATACTCAACTCCCCTCTTCAGCCACAGTCTGCCTTCCTGCGGGGAGGGTTTGCCGGTCCTTGTGCTTTCACATCTTTACAGCAAATGTATTTCAGGTCACTATTCTTTTATTTGTTTCAGATTTATTTAAGTAACACTGTCACCAAGATGCATGCATTTATGAACCTTACTTTTGGTACCGATCACCGTAGAAACAAGTAGTTTTCAGTATATTATTTCAGCGTATTATGTAATTATATGCAGAAGAAAATATGTGTCTAGATGTTTGCCTTGCCTTCTAAAAGATCATCTCAGTATAAAGCAAAATAAAGATGAAGGAAAATAATTACATGACTTCTAAACCTTTACATTCTTCCTTAGTGAGTCCCTCTTCATTAAAAACTTCTAAGAGATTCACAAAGGCCAAGTTTTTCTTATAAGCTTCGTCATCATACCTGTAATTACACAAGTCGCCATCATTACTCTTTTCTCAAACCACAGCCTCTGGAAAGGTTACGCCATATTTAGAATTGTGCCCCAAAGAAGAGAAACCACCTGCACTGTCTAAGGTTATGTCAGAGATGTTAACCACAAAAAAACCCGGACTTAGATACACACTACCGTTTGCTGGGTGTGCTCTTAACTATTTAGAGCTGTGATTAAAATTAGAAGCGTTGGCGTGACACTACTTTCTGACTTTCTTTTTTAGCAATGTTAGCACCATGGTGCTTGGTATGATGCCTCTTATTTCAACTGATGCTTTACACAAGTATGGACCAAATATACGATTTAAGGTCAACTCCATTTTTGCTTCCTGGTTTTTTTTTTTAATTATTTGGATGTATTATATTTAAGGATCTTAAAAGAGTCCATTAAGTATCATGTGTTCATTCATTTTATCTTTGTTCATTTAAGTCACCTTCCCAGGAGACTCTGAAGATCATCCGGTCCCATATCACTCTGTTCAGGTCGCTTTGTTTATGGCAGCCTAAAAAAAGAATCACCCTGATTTCAGTCTATTCCCCAAAGCCTCTCAGAAGGGATAGGCAATGAGGAATAAAACCACTGAAGAAGCAAGAAAGACCTACAGAGGAGTGACATTGAGAGAGCAAAGAACCATGAGTAAACTCAGTTTCTAAGAAGGCAAAGAAGACCAGGAAATGCCTGAGAAGTCACAATTTTTAAGATAATTTTTAAAAATAAGCCTCTAATATTTTAAGGAAAACATATTTATCTCAGTTTCTATGGCTGACAAACCCAGTTTCCAGTGATCAGTTTTACAAAGCTTTATGAAAACATAATTTTAATATTAAAATACTTAAGACAGTCTTGGAAGGAAATATGCATCTACTCATCCAATGTTAGAGAAATTTGGAGAAAATTCAGTTTTTCTTATGAAAGACCTTTTAGTGCAGCAAATGTGAATTTATCTGGCACTTGCCCAGAATTTATCATTCCTAGGTAAATCATTGCATCTACAACACAATCCAAGGCACCACAGCTCTAAAGGAAGAATCATTAATCCTCTGACATGAATTTTTTACACTTAGATGCTGCACTTTAAAAACCTACACTTATAGGGGCACCTGGGTGGCAGGTTGGTTAAGCGACCAGCTCTTGGTTTTGGCTCAGGTCCTGATCTCAGGGTCATGAGATCAAGCTTGGCATTGGGCTCCGCTGCTCTCCCCTCCTGCTCATGCTCTCTCAATCTCTCTAAAATAAATAAATCCTTTAAAAAAATCTACCCTTATATTTTTTCCCCCAAGATTGCCTTGTTATTTAGTAACTCACCAGCATTCCATTAATAATCAATTTGGAACATATTTTTATATTTTAAATATGAACATTTATGACATTATTTTAATGGCTGTATAAGAAGCCATCATATACATGGGACGTAAGTGTTATCTAGACAGACAGCAGAGAGAGTGGTGGGAGGCATGGACCCAGGCACTGACTCAAATCCCAGCAACTGACTGAATCTCTCTGTCCTTCAATTGTCCTCATTTATAAAATGAGAATGATAATAACACTTCATTCATAGGTTGTTGGAAGGATTAAATGAGTTAATATGTGCACAAAGCTTAGGAAATGCCTGATGCACAGTAAATCCTTCCAAGGGTTTTGCTATAGAATTGTGCCTAATTTTTACTATTATGTAGAAAGCTGCCATGAACCATCCTATAGCTAAATCATTGCTCATCTCTTTTCCCTATTTCTTTTTTCTTTTTTTAAGATTTTATTTATTTATTTGACAGAGAGAGACACAGCACGAGAGAGAACATAAGCAGGGGGAGTGGGAGAGGGAGAAGCAGGCTCCCCGCTGAGCAGGGAGCCCGATGTGGGGCACGATCCCAGGACCCTGGGATCATGACCTGAGCCGAAGGCAGACGCTTAATGACTGAGCCACCCAGGCACCCCCCTCTTTTCCCTATTTCTTAAGGATACAGTAATAGAACTGAAAAAATTGGGTCAAACTCAATAAACATTTTTAGGAATTTAACGTATGTTGTAAAATTACCCTCCAGATCTCATACAACCAATAGCAATGTGTGAAAGTACCCATTTCTCATACTCTGGCTAACTGAGAATGCCATCAAATTTTACTAGCCTGTTTGATAAGGGAGAATATTTGTGGCCTTTCTTTACTTTAATTTTTTAAAAAATTCCCAGAGATATCACGGATTTTTTCACATCTTTCTAAATCTTTTTTTTTTTTTTTGTCATTTTGTGAATTGTCAAGTGTGTTCCACAATTTCTTTCCTACTGATTGTCCTTCATCTGTTCGGTTCTAGTTTTTTGGAATCCTTCAAAGAATGTGTGTCCTGAGATGGCCCTTCATATTCATTATCTTTACTATCACTGTATTAATTTTATATCACTTCCCTCTGAGATAGGATAAATGTCTTAATTGATTTCCTAATGCATTACATCACTTATCTCAACGATCCAATCCGCTTCTTCCTGTTTCCATTGCATTGTTTTATTTTTATTTATTTGTAAAATAAATAAAACATTTATTTATTTTTATTTTATATTTATTTTATTATTTTATTTATTTATTTTATATCTTTAATAGGTAATAGATTTATTTGAGTCAACATCCAAAGGCTATAAAAATCTATACAGCAGACTTCCAGTTCCAGGAAGATAGAGTAGATGTGCTTTTCCCTGTGCCTCCCACTAAATACAACTAAAGCTCATGAACATCATGTATAAAATAAATATAAGGAGATTATAAAGGAAAGAAGGTGGTAGATCGGGTAAGAAGAAGACAGACCCAAGGACTGACACATGTTGAGTTCTCTAGATTTCCTTTTCCTTCAAATATCTCAGACTTGGAGCTGAAAAAGCTAGCAACCCAGAAACACCAAAGGACATTAAAAAAAAAAAAAAAAAAAAGCCCTAAGTTGCTTTCTTTAGCCAAAGGACCAGGAAAAGGGCAGCCTAGCAAGACGGAAAACATTTAAACAATAATTGTTCTACTTCAGCCAAACACCATAGAAAAACTGACCTCACCTCTACCCAGGCCAGCAAAAACCAAGTGGGGGCCTGAATTTCCACCCTCACCAGTTCATAATGAGGCAGTTCCACCCTGCCCAAGTCCAGGTGGGAGCTAAGACTTTCATCCCCACTGGGCTCTAAATGTATGTCCAGGAAGTATTTAAGGCAATTCTATTATGAAAAGAGGAGGCTGAAGGGATGGGGAGAGAGGCAAAGCTTCTACACTTCATTTGAACTGGTAGAAAGTCAGCACCAATAGACTGAGTTGCATACATATAACGTCATACCTAGACAGCCATAACAAAACTATATAAAGAGACATACTTAAGAACATTATAGATAAATCAAAGTGGGATTTTAAAAATTATTCAGTGAGGGAAGTCAGGAAAAAGAAGACAGAGAAACAGAAAACCAGAACAAACAGAAAGCAGCAAATAACATGGCAGCCTTGAACCCTAACATATTAATAATTATAGTAAGGGTTATTATTGTGGAGTTGTAAATGTTTCAATGAGCTTCCAGTTCAAGATGGGAGAGGGAGGACCTGTGTTTGCCTCACCACCTGGGGCCTCAGTGGACTGTAGATTTTGATACATTTCTGGAAGCTAGAAAGTAGATGCAGTCATGCTGACAGAACATAGAACACAGGAAACAGAAGAATGATATAGTGGAGGCAGAAAGCATTTTTCTTGGCTAAACCCTTGAGAAGCTAAACAGAGACAATTTCCCTAGATCTACTAACTAAAATGTCAGCTGGCAAGAGGGGGACTCCACACCCTATGGATGGTGACTTTTTGATTTGTCAGGTCCGGGGCTATCTCAGTAAATATTTTGACCCTCACACCTAATAACCAATCTCCTCTTCAGTCATTCCTTCTTCTGACCCATCTATGAATCTTCTATTCATTCATTTAACCAATAATCACTTAATAGCTACTAAATGCTAGGCACTGTTGTAGGTACTGGGAAAACCTGAGTGAAGAAGATGGACAAGGTTTGGGATGTGGTGGATTTTTCATCCTAGCGGAGAACAAATGAAATCATGAAAATAAAGATTTAAACAACATCATTCCAAATAGCAATGAGTGCTATGAGGCCAGGACATCACACAAACTAGTGTATTTACTTCTACCTGCTCACCACAAATAAATGTATTAGTCATTCCACTGCCACCATACCAAGGACTGCTGATACTCTGCCTACCCCAAGTGATGGGATCCTTGTTGCTATCAGTGAGTGATCTGAGCCCAGGATCCCATCCTTAGAGAACTCACTCTTAGGTCACTGTTTTAAGTCAGGTTTCCTAGAAGCCAAACCTGAGGTGATTTGCTGAAGGAGGGTTCTCAGGGGAAATCCTTAGGGAGGGAGGGAAGCAGGATTGGGCAACAACAGAGTTGGGCAAAGCGGTGGTTTCAGCCGAAGTGTGCCTCAGCTTGACCTAACTGGGAGCTCTTGAGCATGAATTATACCACAGAGGTTGTCCTACCCAGAAGCAAGGGAGACTGAACTGGTAGGAGCCAGCCCAGGGCAGGGGCAGAGGGGGAGGGGGCTGTAGCAGGTGACCTTTCCGGCAACATCATATGAGACAGCTCCTGTCACTGGAGGACAGTCCCCTAGAGAAGGGTGTTAGATTACAGCTGGGGGATGGGTTTCTGGGTCTGGGAAAGGGGATCTGAGTGGAGCTTTAAGGCATCCGCTATACCACTGTCTTCTTCAGCTCTGCCATTCGGGGTAAAAGGAGTCTACAGAATTCTGCGGGATGAAGGCCTTTTCTGACTGCATCTTCCCTCATGAGCCATCAATCCAGGTTCACCTGCTCCTATCTTACAAAAAAATCCTCAAAGTTTCTAACTTGTAAATGATACCCTTCTCTAGTTTCCATTGCTAATGCAATGTTCCCTCTCACTGGATTTTTTTCAGTTGACTCAATCAAAATATGGAACAGAGGAAGGCGTTAAAGGGTTAAATAGTATGCTGAAATCACTCCCTTGAATTCAGCGTCTGAGTTCCTTGACTTTCTGAACTTTTCAACTTGGAAATATTCCTAATTATTGGGTTTACTGTTGTGGATTCAATCCCGTCATTAAAGAACCATGACACATTAGCCTTTCATGTTGACCGCCTCTCTTAGTACCACTGGCGGACACGGCATAAATCCTGGTACCAGCATCAATCGTACTGGTCAGTCCCAGACCCTGCCTTCCTTTTTTGTTGGAGCAACAGCCGAACTTTAGGGGGAAGAACAGACTCTCCAAATTTAACCTTACTGACTACCAAAAAAATGAGATGAAAACTCCCTGGTTCCACCTTTTTTTCTATGTGGCACTGACAACACACATTTAGCTCATTCATTAAACCTTTTTAAGCTACTACTGATTCCTAGTCAGGGGGGTTGCACATTTTCCCAGGCTTTGGGAGTCCTCAAAGTGTCACAAAGGCTGAGAAGAGACAAGGAAAGAAGAAAGCGAAGAAGCAGGGAGACAATCTTCTATCCTCTTTATTATTTACAAACCATAGTGTGTCCCTGATTTCTATCATGGATGCAGCCTGGGCCTCAGCACTTAAGAAATCAAGTTTTTCTCAAAGCTCTGATGAAGAATATTCCTGGAGCTCTATGCCTCCAATGTGCCAGAAATGAAAAAGGGAAAGTATCCCAGTTGAAGTTTGGTAAACCATAACTCTTCCCCTTCTCAAGGATTTCACATCTTTGCTCACACTGAGGAAAGTTCTCAAAGCTGATTTGGGGGGGAAAAAAGCCGATTTGATAATATTTCACAAACACCACAAAAGGACTTGCTCAGCAAGGAAAATTCCAAGCTTGGCACAAAACAATGTAATCTATCAAATGGCACCAGTGAGTCTCACTCATTCTGAATAATCCACAGCACAGACCAGTATCAACCTTAGACCTGGGCAGCAGGGGGTCTTGACTTAGGCCCCACAATTAAGAGGGCCTCACTCTGGTCCTTCTCCAGCGAGGACCCTCCTCATGTGGTGAGAGGTCCCAAGGAGCCACAGACACGTGCCTACTTAGGGCCTGTGTGGCTCCTTGTAAACCACGTTCCAGGTTATCAGGTACCCTAAAATCCCAGCATTGGCACAGACCCGGTCCTGAGTCCCTCTTACCCAGAGTGGACTGTTTAGGTATGCACACCTCTCTCCTGGGGGCTTGGTCAAGGGGTGCTGCAGAAGCATCTGTGGCAAAGGAAATAAAGGCCTTAAAACTGGGAACAAAATCCAGAAGTAAAAACTATCTTAAGTATTGCTGAGTTTTCCAGCAGCGAAAAGAAAATAAGTAATATTTCAATAAACCATCATGTAGGCGGTATTTGAATTGTTATACCTTTTGCATTATTTGCATATTTTAAATAGCACTATAAAAAAAATCACTGTAGGGCGCCTGGGTGGCTCAGTTGGTTAAGTGACTGCCTTCGGCTCAGGTCATGATCCTGGAGTCCCTGGATCAAGTCCCACATCGGGCTCCCTGCTCGGCGGGGAGTCTGCTTCTCCCTCTGACCCTCCTCCCTCTCATGCTCTCTAACTCATTCTCTCTCTCAAATAAATAAATAAAATCTTTAAAAAAAATCATTGTATATGTGCCTCTTTTCTTGAGATGAATTTCAAATAGCAGAAATAGGAGATATGACTTGAGGGGCTAGGCTTAGTTAAACAAATGGAGAATGAGATCATTCATTTCATGGCTGAAGGGCAAAGGAGAACCTCTTGCCACTAGATGGAGTTTGCTTTTCCCAGAGACACCTTAATATACCCTGAAGGCAGGACAGACTAATTTTCAGGAAGCCAATGGTTTCCCAGAGGAAACTCATCTCCTGATGCAGAGATTCAAACTTGGAGAACTGGTCAGAATGGATTGTGATGGTCTAGGCAAGTTCTGCTAACAAAGAATAGCAAAGCGCCCCCCCCACCCCCCAAAAAAACTGTCCAGAAGAAAGGGGAGGCGTGGGATGGTACTAGAGCTCAACACAGGGGTATGAAATTTGCTAGGGGAGGCTGGTTCTATAACAGCATGAGGGCAGAGTGAAAAGCACCTCTGGACCAGTGACCCATGCAAAGGTTTGTCAGTCTAAACCCTTGCCAAAGCACAGGGATGGGTTTGGACTAGCAAAGACGTCGCCGCAACAGGGGACAAGCAGAAACAGATTGTCCAACAGCAACAATGACAACAGTAGGTCTCATGGACTGACTCATCCAGTTCCCTATCTCCTCTGGAATGTTAAGGCAGAGCTGGTCCCCTTTGACTGAGGTCCTTCCTTGGACAATTGAGGATATAGGAGGAGAGAACTCAAGAGGAAGAATTTGTGGGTGTTTGAATTAGTAATTGGAAAAATAAGAAATGTAAACACATGTGTAGCTCTGTCTGGAGAAACAGGTCATTAAATACATATACTATCAGAGTCACAGATTTATTCACACCACAGCACAGAGAAAATGTAAGCTTTTTTACTGCTTCTTCATGTATTCCCACCTGCTGTGTAGAGAGGAAACCTATGTTTTTAGTTGACCACAGTAAACTTGGTCCCCTAACATTATTTAAACAGTCCTTTGGGAACTCCATCACTTCATATGAAATTCTCTGGCTCTCAGATGGATTCACTCATCCTCTGTCCTTTTTCAGGATGGGATCTGGGTAAGTGGCAAAGGGTTCTGGCCTATGAAAATTTAAAAAGGAGGTCCAAGGCTATATACAGTGCCCCTGGATCCTTGCTGGTCCCTATAGAAGCAAGCTTATCTGTGCCTCCCATTGAGGCTTATACAATTGGTTACATACTAGTGTATACAACCAGAGACCACGGTGTAAGCTATTTGGCCTCATCCCAGAGTTTCTACCTTATATGCATCATAAACCAAAAACAAAACAACAACAATAACACAGAAAAACCCAAAACCCTCAACTGAAATAAAAGAATTCAATTGGAAATAGTTCAAATATTGGAAAATATTGAGGGTGTGAGATTATCCACAGCAGTGTTACAATTATAATGTACATATACAAAGGACTAACTGGTTTAATAGATGTTCTTTTCTTCCCTTAGTATGTACTGGTTCATTGAAGTTAATAAATTCCAAAACAAGCCAAAATGTTTTCCATTTAAGTTCTAGGAATTATAATTCTACGCCTTTCATGACTCAATGGTCAAACGAAATTCCAGCCAGAGATAAGTTCCCAGCGTTCGGGGGAAAGAAAGGCACACGATTACGAACATGATTAGAACTATTTACAATGACATTGTAAGCAGTCAGGATTTTCTTCTCATTTCCACAAGCCAGAAAAAAAAAAAAAGAAGGCTCCCACCAAAACTCAAGGCAAAGGAATGAAAGAATTGGTCACCATCCCTAAGTCTTAAACCTCGAAGATGGGGGTAACTAAACTAGAGGTTTATGCTAATTGGATAACCCCTGGCTGCTGACCAGGGTGCGCAGTGGGCAATTTGCCTGAAGTAATTGTGAGCCCGGAATCTCTTGGGCAGAATCCTTGGCTTGAGAACAGTGCATCTCCAGGAAATTTCTTTGCTGGGGGCAGGTGGGGGGTGGGGTTGGAGGGTGAGGGCAAAAGGGTCTACTTTACTTGAGAATTTTTTTTTTAGCAGAGAGATTTCAAAACAATCCTTATTCATGTCTAAATGTGTCTTCCCCAGACAGATTAAAGAAGTTTCTAAGAGCCATAGAACAGTTTTAAGGGAAAGACTGTTCAATTGAAGTTAGATTAAGCGAAACTGCTTTGGACAATCTGCCCCCGGAATAGCTAGCACCAAAAGGCAACCAAGAGTGGTGGGTTTTATGAGTCTCTGCCTTTCGAAAAGAAATCTTTAAAATTAATATCCTTTTTTGTTGTTGTTACAAAGGAAAAATTGAACCATAAGGTACTATAAGTGATAGAAAATGGACAATGTTAATATAAATCAATTGACCAGTATTCCTTAACTTGAGGATTTACTGTTTGGTAATCTTAATTTGGGAAAGGTTTATGGTGAGGTTGTAAATGTTTAGATGAGCTTCTTGTTCAAGATGGGAGAGGAAACACATTCGTTTGTCTCACTATCCAGGGCCTCAGTAGACAACAGATTTGATAAATTTGTGGAAGATGGAAAGCAGATGGCATTATGATGACAGATAACAGAGCACAAGAAACAAGAGAAAAATACAGTGGCGATAGAAGCCTTTCTCCTTAGCTAACCCCTTGAGAAGCTGGCTAGGCAGAGGCAGGTATAAAGAGTCAAAGGGACAGGGGTGCCTGGGTGGTGGCTCAGTTGGTTAAGCAGCTGCCTTTGGCTCAGGTCATGATCCCAGGGTCCTGGGATCAAACCCCGCATCGGGCTTCCTGCTCATCGGAGAGCCTGCTTCTCCCTCTCCCTCTGCCTGCCGCTCTGCCCACTTGTGCTCTCTCTCTATCTCTCTGTCAAATAAATAAATAAAATCTTAAAAAAAAAAAAAAGGGACAGAAAAATAGAAGTCTCTTTCTGCCAAGGCAACAGCTGCTCCCCTCGGCCATTCACTCCTTTCCCAGGCTCCTGGCCATGCAGAAGGATGGCTGGCACCAACATTGAATCCCCAACAAAAACTAGAGGCGATTCTCTAAAATAGACACATCTAAATATGGATAGAGTCAAGGTTGCCCATGTGGATACTGATACCTAGAGTAAAATGATCCTCCTTTGGGTATTTGCCTGCTTTTATTCTCTAAATTAAAGCCTGCCAAGTACACCAAACCTGCAGTCAGCTCTCCCATCCAGGGGAGAGGCCAACTGAAAGAAAGATTGATTGGAAAAGCTCACAGCTATCCCTTCTGTTAATCAACCGGGTCCTTCACAAAAAGGGAACGGAGATCTAAGCATCAGCAGACATCTGAGACAAACCATGGCACCGATGAAAGGGACCAAGAGGAGCATATTATGAAAAAATAATGACCCCTGAGAAAAAAAGCCATGTTTCACAGAACTAAGAAAATCTAAGAAAAAAAATATTCTAATTAGTATTCTCCAAGAAGTTTAAGGAGATAGGAAGAGACTGCAACCAAAACTATAAGAACAGGTTGCTGTATAAATGGAGAGAAAAACAGTGAGTTTTTAAAAACATAAATATTTTGGCTAAAAGAGAAAAGTTAACAGAAGAATATATGGTTGACTGACCACACTAATGACCCCATTTTTTCACCTCTGACTTTATCCACATCCCTTGCTATTTAACATCGTGGTACCTCCCCTATTTGTCTCTGGGTTTGTCCACACAAATTCCTTTAGTCTGTGATGTTAGCAAATGTGGCAGAATCTGGAAAAATCTCTTCCCTTTCTTCCACTTCTGCTACTGCCATAGAAATGCCTAAGCCAGGATTCTGGATGTACATGGAGTAGAACCCCAGCTGGCAGCCTGCCAACTCTTAGACACACTATGGAGCCCAGCAGACATCAGAAGAATTGCCTAGTCGAGTCCCAATTAATACTCCCCCTCAGGAAGGCTTTCTCTACCCCTTCCATCTAAGGAGCCCCTCCTTGGCGGTTATAACGGCCCCTCCCCCGTTATCCGTGGGGGATACATTCCAAGACCCCCAGTGGATGGCTGAACTGCGGATGGTGCCGAACCCTACAAATACTGTTTTATCCTACACAAACATACCTATGATAAAGGTGAATTTATAAAGTAGGCACAGGAAGAGATGAACAATAGCTAATAATAAAATAGAACAATTATAACAATATGCTTGTAATAAAAGTTACGTGAATGTGGTTGCTCTCTCAAAATATCTTATTATGCTGTACTCACCCTTCTTAGATGACGTGAGAACACGCCCAGGAGAGGAGATCAAGGGAGGTGAATGACACAGGTGTTGTGACGTAGAGTTAGGCTGCTATTGACCATCTGATGATGCGTCAGAAGGAGGTGTGCATCTGCTTCCCAGCCGCGGTTGACATGGTAAATGAAACTGAAAGGGAAACCACAAATAGGGGTGGGACTCCTGTGTCTCATGAGGCTATGCTGCCTTCATGGCCCCCATCATCACTAAACGATCTCGTCTGCATCTTTGTGTTCATGGTGATTGTTTGTTCTCTCTACTGAAATGTAAATGCCACCAGATCAGGGACTTTGTCCGTCATATTCACTAGTGTTTCTCTGACATCTACAACAATGCCTTGCATTTAGCAGGACAGCAGTAAGTAGTTGTTGAGTAAATGAATAAATAAAAAAGAATGAATGTGTTGGCAGAATGAAAAATTAGAAAGAAAATTGGTTATTCGGAGTGATCGTTAAAATATTTACCAACTGATACAGCCCAGGCACTGATAGATTAGAAAGGTCACCATCCAAGGAAGCCTCCCCCACCCTTCTTGCTAAGTGAATAACACTTTAGTTGGTGGATCTGGGGAAGATCCAGAGGATCCTTGAAGTCTTTTAATTTTTTATTATTTATTTATTTAATTTTTTAAAATTTATTTATTTGACAGAGAGAGACACAACGAGAGAGGGAACACAAGCAGGGGGAGTGGGAGAGGGAGAAGCAGGCTTCCCGCAGAGCAGGGAGCCCGATGTGGGGCTTGATCCCAGGACTCTCGGATCATGACCCGAGCCGAAGGCAGACGCTTAACCGACTGAGCCACCAAGGCACCCGGAAGTATTTTAATTTTTTAACAACTGGGTTGTCCCCAGTGCATACTATCTGAAGACCACTCTGCTGGTTAGGACAACCATGTAATGTGCAATAGTAACAAGGTCCTGTAAACTGGACAAATCCATCAAGCGACTCATTTTTGAGTGCTCAGTAGTATCACTTTAGTGCTCCCAAATCACACATTGCTATTGTTGGACCTCCTATCTGTGCATCCGTGGCTCTATAAAAAGAGCTTGAATGTCAAGCTCTCAGGCATCCCTCTGGCTTCATGGGATTGAAGTCATTTAAGGAAAAAGAATGAGATCACTTACACTTCTTAAAAACTGCGGGACTCTCTGAGCTTCCCACCAGCCCCACTCACATTTCTCTGAAGTCAGTGAGGCGCTACTTCTGCTTGGCAACAAAGAGCTGCCCTCTCTTATTTCCCAATGTCCCCCTCCTTTGCCAAGATAATCTTTCCCAGACAGGGACATTCAGAAGGAATTGAAGTCTCCAGAAATGGGAGGGAGGGGGGAATCCCACAGAAAAAGGCCCTGGCAGCGTTTAGTTAAATGAATTCCACATTTGGATAAGAAACAGCAACTGACACACATATGAGAAGATCAGGAGAGAATGTGTGCTGGATAGTTCACTGAAAAACAAAAAAAGAAAATTTTTTTTTAATTTTCAGGCTATGGAAAAGAATGCTAGTTGAAAGAATAAAGCAATTAATTTTCCATACAAAATAATCTGTTAACCACAGATGGCAAGTTAACTACTAACCAAACTAATCAGCATTATAAAACTTCACTTGTTTCGTTGAAAAAAGAAGAAAGCCTGTTAATCAGAGTCAATTTTTAGAGAGGAATGGTTTATTTCTCTAAATGGCCTTTTCATGAACAAATAAGGGTAACTACTAATAGTCCTTTGGAAAACCTATCAAGAATGAATGAGAACAGTTTTAATGACTTTAAATTCTTATATCCAGTGGCTTCTAGCATACATAAAAATAGATTATCATTGTATTAAGTATCCTGTCTTGTTTCTTAGAAATATTTTTCCTCATACATGTTAACATTTAAGACATCAGCCCACGCAATGATATGATGATTAAAACCACAAATAAGTTGAACATTAATTAATGAATTTTTCCATTTTTAGAAAAACAGAAGCATTATCCTAGAAAGGGATAAAAGTACACAGCTCTTAACCTTGCCTCCTGCTGCCAAGAACCTATTAAATATTTGTAAATAGAAAGCAACCATAAAAGAAAGGCTTTCTGATTAATGGGGGCAAGTCTCTCAGGAAACAACCAACTTGAAAGATATTCTTTTCCCTGCCTAAAGCCAAAAAAGTCTCCAAGCCCCCTCCCACTATAACTTCAGGAATTTTTTAAATGGCTGTTTTTCCCCAGAACCATTAATATTACAGCACAGACAGAATTCCAGCATCCTTACATTTTAAAATAGTAAAAAGAATCCAAGAAGCATCAAAGTAATAACAAAAAGTTGGTGAAACTATGTAGTCACAGCAGGAATTACCTTAAAAACTAAACTTTGGACTGTTGATCCGTTACAAACTTTGGCTTGTGAAATTATTTTGTCTCATCTAAAATCAAGAGGTAACTAACATGATCTATCCCATGTGACATGGTGTCCAGAGAAGACCAGGGTAGTAGTGATCGCTCCACGTTCAGGGTTTAAGCAATAACCTAATAGTAAGAACTGGTAACTAAAGATAGAGACATATCATAGATAAGCATATGGAGAGAAAGGGGAATGGAGTAGTCCATGATGACTAAGATTATTTCAAAAAAGTACTACACTTCATTTTATAGTTTGGATGACTCATTGTTTTATAAACTCCCAAGCTGAGTCACTTCATTATCAGAAGCCAAGAAAGATGAAATGAGAGAGTCAGCTGGCTTGTGTCCTTACTATCTTAGGGCAGAGACTGGCAGCCCCAAACCAGAATGATGCCTGAACAAGTCCTATTTCTCTTTCAAGTAGAGCCCACACCAAAACTGGTACAAAATCTCTGTTCTCACACTTACAGACTTCCCCTAATTATAGAGAAGGCCAGTAATTTGAGAGCCAATGTGTAATTGGAAAAAAAGTTACAAAAATCACTTATCTCCATGTTGAAGTAGTAGCTCAGGTACTTTATCTAGTGATACAATGTCAGATATAGCTTACTACTAAGTCAGTTGGAACAAAGCTTGAGACCAAGGTCAGACCCAAGAAGTCAACAGACAGAATGGCAAAATGTAAATGTTGAGTGGACTCCAGAGGACAGACTCAAGTCTGACTGACATTAAGAGCTCAGAAGACCAAGTGGCCATAGAAGGAAACTTAAACACCACGGGCAAAGAGGCATGTTCAAGGTCAAGGACACAGAATTTGGAGGAGTGCATAGCGGGTGTCAGAAGCCAGGCACAGTACCTCTGAGAACCAAACACAGTAAGCCAAGCATGAATACCAAGCAAGTGCAGATTAGAGGAAGAGAAGCACAGAGCGGGGAGACATGAGACTCAAGAGGTCCCTAAAACCTTGTGTAGCCTGGTTCTTACCCTGTTTTAAGGTCCAACAGCATCTCTGCCTTTGAACTGCCTGTGATAATTCCGTAGTCTTAAAAACGGGGGGGGGGGGGGGGGATGGAGTTTCTTATAAGTCAACTCAAGTTGTTTCTTGTTACTTGCAACCAAAGAATTTTAATTAACATAGCATATGTGCATTGTAAAGATCTTGAAGTATATTGCCAAGTTGTTCTCCAGCAAGTTCCTAGGGATTCATTTATGCAACAACAAGGTCCTGTTTTTCTCCTCTTTTATTAACTCTGAATATTTCCATGCTTTCAAATCTTTACAAACTCTCTTTTATATTCTAATGGCTGGCATAGTCAGAAATAGCTTTTGCACATCATGGCTTCGCCACAGAAATACAGGAGGAATGGATGGCAGAAAAAGATTCTGGACTCAGAGAACAAGTGCTCCTATTGATATAAATTTGTGTTATCTTCCATTGGGAAAATGATGAGATCATTTGTGGCTAAATATGGGGTAGTAAGATCATGCTAAGCACGGGAATCTTGGAAGGAAGGGCAGAAAGGTGGGTGAGTGTGTGCCACATCACAGTCTAGGGGGAATGGAACATGGAACCCACCTCTTGAGTCTCAAGAAAACTGCCCAACCTATAAGGAAGGTGAGCCTTCAAAAGGATACCTAATCCGCCATACTGTATTAATTATAACTTGACACAATAAATGTGGTGTAAATATTAGGAAGAAGGAAACACCATCATTTTACAGATAAGACTGATAGCTTATGAGTAACTGAAAATTATGAGAATTTATGAAAGAGTTCAGGGAGGTAGTTAAAAATAAACATGTACAAATCAATATATTCCAGATAAAGCTGGTTAAAAGACGCAGATTGTGTCACTCTCAATCATAAGCAATAGAAAATACCTGGGAACGGTCATGAAAATAAATCTGTAAGATCTATTTAAGCAGCAGCAGCAACAAAAAGCTGGAAATTAGGACTAAGTGGAGAGATGTGTTTTGAGATGGGACTATTTAATATCATAAGATGTAAGTTATCTCCTGAATTCAATTAAAATTCGGTGAAGATATATTTAGAACTTGACAAAAACATTCATCTGAAAGAAAAGTCCATGAGGTTTATAAAATGTTGGATTAATAGGGGCACTTATCCAAACACATATTAAAGATTACCCTAGAGCAGTAATCAAAAAAGTGTGGCATTGGCAGTAGAATAGAAAAAATTCAATTAAATAAAAAGAACAATGTGGGGCAGAGACACATGTGACTTGCCCGCTGCCCTTAGCCTCCCAGAATCCTACTATAGCCACAGATCAATAAAGAAGGGAGACTAGGGGGAAAAAAAGACTAAAATATATATGAGTATTTGGCATATGATAAAGGTTACATTTCAAATCAGCGGGAAGAGAATGGATTAATTAATGAATTATATTTGGGAAAAATAAAGTTTAGAACCATTATGCATCTATCACATTCAGTTGCAAAAACCCAGTATCTTCTCCAGCTAGTTTAAGCAGAAAGGAATTTATTGCACAGTACTAAATTGCTTACAGAATCACTAAGAGGACTGGAAAAAAATAGGCTATCGGCTATATTTCCAGGAATGACTCCAAATTGGTGGTCCAAACTGCTGAGTCGTTTCTATGGTCGCTGGATCTGAAAACATACTGCCTTTGCTAATTTCTCTATCACTGAAATGGATGTCATATACCCCACCTTTCTCCCCATTCAACTTACTGGCAAAGTCAAGTCTCACATAATTACGTTCAAGTCACAAAATCTAAATCACATCAGAAATGCTATTTACTCAGACCTGTGGAAGCTGCAGGTTTCAGCTTTCCTGCACGTGCAATGCAAGGAGGTGCATTAGATCAATTCACACAAACCAAATAACCCTCAGATAAATTACATATAAAGAAATGAATTATAGATTAGAACAAAACTCTTAAAGATATATTTAAGTATTTAAACTAATTTTAAAAATTATAATCACATTTTATGAATTATCCTTATACAGCTTGTGTTATATGCATTAATAGAGCTAGTACATGTAATATACATATTTAATTTATAATATATAACGAAACACATAGGTACACATATTTATCTAGGACAGAGAGAGAATGAGCGAGAAGCAAAAGGACTATGCCAAAATGATAGCAATGACTATCTCAGAACAATGGGATTGTGGGTTTATCATTTCTTTTTTCTTGCTTATAATTTCTTAAATGGGTAAATAATAACATAGTATCTCCTCTATTATAAGAGATTATTTTTTAAAAAACAACAAAAATACAGGAGAACAATGAACAAATACAATTTAGAATAAAGATTTTTAAAATCCTAAGTAAAATATTTACTAATAAATATTTTAAATAAAAGTTAACCCTTACTGCAAATTTACTCACTCACAGACACTGCTCTTAGTGCTTTAAGTGTACTAAGATATTCTTTGTAACAACCCAAGGGGTAAATACCATTATTATTTTCATTTTACCCAGGGAACCTAAGACACATAAAAGGTTCAGTGAGCTGCCTGAGGTGGCACAGTGGGAGGGGTCGAGCTGGGGAAGGCAGCCCTGTTAGAGAACCCAAGCTCTAACTTGCAACACTCAGTATTGTTATCAGTAGTAATATTGTTAGCGAACATAAGCTGGGTGTCAACATACAATACAACTCAGCCATTTAAAGTATATTTTGGGGGGCACCTGGGTGGCTCAGTCAGCTAAGCATCCAACTCTTGATTTTAACTCAGGTCATGAGCTCAGGGTCGTGGGAATGAGCCCTGCATTGGTCTCTGCGCTCAGTGGGGAGTCTACTCAGGATTGTCTCTCCCTCTGCTCCTCCCCCCATGCGTTCTCTCTCTGTCTCTCTAAAAATAAATAAATCTTTTTAAAAAATAAAGTGTATTATTCAGTGGCTTTTTGTATATTCACAGAGGTGTGTGTCCATCACAATTAACTTTGGAACATTTTCATTACCCCAAAAAGAAATTCCACTCCTCTTAGCTGTCACCACCCACCCCTCCCCAGGCATTCTAGGCATCATACAAATACTTCACTGGCATAATCTATTTATCCTGATAACAGCCCTATATGGTAGGGGCTCATATCCCCACCATAGAGATAAGGAAACGGAGGCACGGGGAATTAAGAAATGTGTGTAAGGTTACACAACTAGTAAATAGGGGAACTGGGACTTAAATTCAGGCAGTCGGCCTCCAAAACACTTCTCTTATCTACTGTGTTATTCCACTGTTAACATAATGCTATTACAAAAATGAAAACTTACGGGGCACCTGGGTGGCTCAGTTGGTTAAGAGTCTGACTCTTGATTTCAGCTCAGGTCATGCGCTCAGTGGGAAACCTGCTTCTCCCTCCCCCTCTGCCCTTCCCACACCCCCACCCCGCTAGTGTGCTCTCATGCACTCTCTCTCTCTCTCTCACAAGTGCACCCATGCTCTCTCTCTCTCAAATAAATATATAAAACTCTTTTAAAAAAAATGAAAACTTAGTGAGACAAGTGAGAATTATTCCAGGAGTATAAGAATGGTTCAATTTAAATACAGTAATTTGATATATCATGTCAATAATTATACCTTTAAAAAAATGTGTCAAAAAGCATTCAATGATATTCAGTATCTATTTCTAGGGGAAAAAAGTAACAAAAAGACAGATGAAAAAAGCCCTAAACAAGTATAGAAGGATGCTGACGCACCTATCTCCAACAGCTGTAACACATAACAGCGAAACAATGAGGGCATACCTAAATAAGAATAAAACATGTGCATTGTTGCTACCCTAACTTAAATTTATTCTGGAACTTTCAACCAATGCAATAAGTCAGTAAAAAGGAAAAAAAGATTCCTCTTGAAAAAGAAAATGTAAGTAATTATTTCACTATAATAGATTACATAATTAGGAAAATACTAGAATATCAGCTTCAAATCATTTTCAGCAATACAACATTCCAATAATCTAAGAAATTGAATGGAAAACTGTGAAAAATAAGACAACAAGATAAAGGTGCAGGGGAGGACCTGGGGGAAGGGGGGGTGAGAGCTCAAATCCATCTTTGAGCCTGCACAGCCCCTATAAACTGGAAATCATTAAGTCTTGCTTCACCTCCCAAGAATGCATACCCGTTAAGATTCTTTACATTCTTTTCCTTGCCTATTTCGCCTGGAAAAATACGTGAAACCACAATGTTGGACAGATCGTTTATTTTTGTGTGTCAGTATCTTAACTGGAAGGAAAAGGAGAGGATTTTTCATGAATCTTTAGGTTACGATGATCTGACATTTTATTACTTACAGGATTTATCACCCACATGGAAAAAGGAAGAACTTAGGCAAAGAGAGAGTGGAAAAGCTAAGGACCAACATTATGTATCCTTCCCTTCCCTGACCGTGTAGGGTCAAAAAACCTCCAGTTGTATGGAATAAAAAGAAAAAACCCCAGAGTCCTTTCATGTCCTTGTGGCCGTGAGGAAATTACAGAGTGGCCATGTCCTGGAGCATCTCGCAGACTGCTGAAGTCACCAGGGCTCCAGGCTGAAAGGAATCCTCAGTTTTGCATATCCAGGAGCCCAAGTGTATCTGTTCAACCAAGGGCTATCAGGATATCCAAGAGCTGCAACTTAACAAACTTACCAGATACTTTTTGATACACCATTCATTTATGCATCTTTACTCTCCCCCCTCCCTCAAAGACTCTGGTGGTTAAGAAATCAATACATTAATTTATCTTTAGAAATCGATCAGTAGCTGAGAGGTACCAGAGGAAAACAGACTTGGAGCAGAACCCTGGCCTAAATCTCAGATGATCCACTTAAGTACTGTGTGGCCTTGGCTAAGCCACTCAAACCATCATTCACCTAAAATTAGCCTCATTGATGTCACCTTTAACCTACTCGTTCCCTTTTTTATTAAAATCTCACTTAGCATCTTTATGGCTTTGGCCCCTGCTGATCACCTTTCCTCCTTGGTCTTTCAGAACACAACGTTTCTGGGTTTCCTCCTACCTGGCAGGCAGATGATTCTTCTCCTTATTCTTTAGCTCACTCCTTGCATCCAAGATCTGACTTCAGTACTCAACTATTGGGTACTTCAGTTATTTGGGTTTAAATCCCTTTCCCTGGGTAACCTCATCCAAATTTAGAGTCAAGTCCCAGACCTTGACCCCGAGACCCTGAACTCTAGATGGGTCATCTCCCCTGGAACAAACCATAGAGACCAAAGAGCAACACACTCCAAACCGAGCTAAACCTCTATCCTGCCCCCACCCCCACCCAAATCAGAAAACGAGCTCTTCCTGTGAACTTGACACTACTAGTCTGTCTCCCTTTGAGGAGCAAGACTTCTTTTCGTAGCTCCAACAACTAGATCGTCAAATTTTGTGGATTCAACCTCTTGCCCCTCTTCATTCCCACCTCCACTGCTTTAATTCAAGATCTTACGACATCCCCTTCAATAGCCTCTCTACTCTCCCCTGATCTCCCCGACCCTTTTCCGGATCATGCCAATATTTCCGACATACTTCTCCCAGAATGACCCTTATCAAAGGCAAATCTGAGCCTCTAAAATGCCTTCCCATGGCTCCAAATTATCAAATCTCCTTCGCTTTGTACACAAGGTCCTTCATGGGCTGGCCTCATGCTATCTGTAGACCTTCATCTTCAGTCCCCTTCCCCCATTCCTCAGTTACTTCCTTCTATTTTTCCCCAAACACACCATGCTGCTCTGCATATCCTTGCCTTCCTACCCTCCCTTCTTTCTGTTGGCATGTCATTCCAAACCCCTAAGCTTACTCTTCTTCCATCCTCCAAGGATCAGTTCATCCGCCCCTTTCAGAGGAAGTCCTCCTTTATGCCCAGTGTGACAGCTTGCATTAGTGGCCACAATTCTTCACCACGCCCCGTATTTACATCTTTGCCAAGCCTTAGCATGAGCCAAGTACACTTACCCACACTTTAACTGTGAGGTTGGCCTTGTGCCTTGCTTTGGCCCATAGCACAGAAGCACCAATGATAATGTGCCAATTCCAAGTCCCTTTAAGCAAACTTCTGACATCACCATGAGGAGAACACATGAGCCGGCCCCAGAGGAACATAAGAAACTCACCGGGGAGGGGCGCCTGGGTGGCTCAGTCATTGAGCGCCTGCCTTTGGCTCAGGTCATGGTCCCAGGGTCCTGGGATCGCGCCCCATGTCAGGCTCCTAGCTAAGCAGGGAGCCTGCTTCTCCCTCTCCCCCCCCGCTCATTATTTCTCTCTCTCTCTCTCAGGAAAGAAAAGAAAGAATCTCACCGAGCAGAACTTCTCCACGGAGCCGACCTGACCCAGTCCAGCTGTGAGCAGCTCACTGTCAGCAGACTCCCAGGCACTGGGATCCAGGCTTATTGCTCTGCACCGCTGAGATTTTGTGGTCGCCCGTCAGGCGGTGCACTGTGGATGAAGGATACAGCCAGTGTGGTTTATGTGCCCCTTCTCTGCCCTCCTGTTGCATCCTTACATGTTTCCACCCAGTTTCTCTCCAAGACAAATGAGAAAGCAAAGACTGACATGTGTCCCTGCTGCTAGCAATACTAAGCAGATCACAAACTTCAGTCAGAAGGGGCAAAACGCTGCATTCTAATAATGTTTTTTTTTTTCAATGGCAAGAACACTCTGCCTAGCACTGTTCCCCCAAATAAATAAAGCCTGAGCTCTTTCCTTTAGGTTATCCTCTAACCAAAACAAGCTTACCCTTGACTTCTACAAGACTGATGCCTACGCATATATGTGAACCTTCGTGTACAGATAACCGTCTTGTGAAGAAACATGTTTTTCTGCCACGAACAAGCTGACTTTAACCTAAGTTATTTGAGGAGCCCAGCTCTCTTGAAGTCTGGAGTAACTTTAAGAACTCTGGGGAAAAATACTTTTATTTTTCCAATGCTTTCATCTGAGTTTTTCTTCGTCACCAGCAAGGATGCTGGGCATTGGGCCGTGTTGAGGGTTCGATATTCCGAAAGCCTAGGTCCAAGATATGTGTGAGAGCAGAAATCTGAAAGCACGGTCTTAGGCCTTGGTCCCGAACCAAAAGACTGGCCCGTGGTCCAAATTCATCACTGGAACTAGATGAACAGGCAAGCAGAAAATCCCTGTGTGAGTCTGGAGAAAGGCAAGTTGGGTGCCCGGTTCCTACACTCACGAAAAGGCACCACTGCACCTGTTTAGAGGGTCTTGCAGCCCCACGCACAGATGAGACCCCTGCTGGCACGAACACCATCTGTTGTGAAACTTTTCACGTGGTCGCCCAGAAATTCTGTATTGAATTCTTTCGTGTCGCAACTATAGGCAAGCCTTGTGGTACTTGCGCAGAGATTTTAAAAGTGATGATTAGGTATAGGGTTTAGTTGTATGGGACATGCTTCTGATAGGGTGTTAAATGAAAAACAGAAAACACAATTGTTCGCATGCTATTCTCGTAATACATATTCCTAGAAAAGACTGGAAGAGAAGACATGCCGAAAGTGGTGGTTAGGTTAAGTGAAATGGAGTGATTTTTTTTTTTGAAGTGTTTCTATTTTTTAAAATGCTTCGTGTAGAAATATAACTTTATGATGAAGATAATAAATGTCTCATATAAAAGAATATATACAAATTAAAACTGGAGGTTGAAAAAGAAAGGTTTCTCAGTGAGCACTGCACCAGAACAAAGGAGTATGTGAACGCCCACCCCCCCGGCGTCTCCCCGGGGAGATAACCCTATCTAAGGACTCCACGGCTCATTCCAGTCTGCATAGCCCCTTCTCCAAACTGGGCTGGAGATAAATGACTCACTCTTTGGCTCTAGGTTTCTAGACTCCACACAGACTACCACCCTTCCAATACATTACAACTGAGAAAATTACTGTTTACTTCAATTATATACCAGTTATACATTCATGCTTGGTTTTCTGGATTAAACATGAGACATACCTTGGTCTTTTGCTGAAAGCTTTGAAATCGTTCACCAGCAGATGTATTCTGCTTTTTTCTTGAGTGTTTCTATAGATAGAACAGAAGGCTCATTTTCATTTCGCCTTCAGAGGATAAATTTTGAGACCTCATCTCCAAAGCCAAGACCTCCTCTGCTTGGTAGCCCCATACTCTACAGCCTGTTCTAGCTTTAAATGAGTGAGTGAAAGAAGCTGGTCCCAATCCCATTTATAGTAACCCTTCACACGCTTGATGTTAAAACTGCCCATATTAATTTCCATAAATTAATAATTTTTGACTACGTCTCCCTGCCCCTCTGGTCAAAATTAGCCCCCCCAACACACACACACACACACACACACTGCTGTGTTATGTGGGGATCCCAGAAGCTCTTTTTAATTACAGCCTAGATTTCCCCCTCTTCTACTGGGGCTATCTGAAGCACCCTTAGATTTCAAGTCAACAACCGTAGACCCCCCCTTACTAAACTTAACTCTGACAGATGGACAAATTTCTTTTTTTTTTAAGGTTTTATTTATTCATTTGAGAGAGAGAGGGAGCAGGAGGAGGGGGAGGGGCAGAATGAGAGGGAGAAGCAGACTCCCCATTGAGCAGGAACATGCGGGGCTCGATCCCAGGACCCTGAGATGATGACCCGAGTCAAAGTCAGATGCTTTAACCGATGGAGCCACCCAGGCACCCCTGGATGGGCAAATTTCTGAGAAGAAAACACACTCAGTTGAGTATTCAATCAGGTGTCACACCTGGAGCTCTGTCCCAGATGTTTGGCATGGAAGTTGTAGCTCCCGGTTGCAGACCACCAGTAGATGGCCCTCTTCCCCTCAACCTAAACAGAGGAGTCTCCACCCCAGCTGGGGTCTGCAACCAGAGTGGGGAGTGTGGGCAGAACCTCTCAGTGAGGAATTAGAAATGCAAGTCAGAGTCAGAACTCGGCTGCCTTGGTGAGTCCCACTGGCACCTCTCCGCCAGGTGCTCTGTCTTTGAGGAGTGGCAATGTGTCTGCCCCTAAAGCTTTAAATGTTGACTCCTTTTCCCCCTTAACCCTATCCTTCATCAATAATGAGATTCATGGGTCTTCAGAGTAGCAGTGAAGTTAATGTTTAATAATTCCTGATTGTAAATCGACACTGCATGAATTCTAGAATCTCCATCCATTAACCATACCCAGAAAAAAGCTTGTTCACAGACTCCTCCAGTCAGTAACGGGTCAGGTTGAGCCATACTGGGGACACCAAAAAGTGATATATGTAGTTGCTAAAAGGCTCAGATGAGCTCCAATACTGATCAAGCTGACTCTTCACTGATAAAATAAATTTAAAAACTAAAAAAGAGAGAGATCAAAAGTACCTTGCCATAGAGAGGATCACTAGCTTAGTACTGAGCTCCTCCTCTTAGTAAAACAGAGTTAGCAAACACAGGAAAACTTTTTTTTTTTAAAATCACAGTGTGTATTTTCAGTGCAATTTAATAGACTATAGGGATGCATAAAACTTATGTAGGGTGCTATGGGAAAAGTTGCAGTCCGAAAACAAAAATGAGTTCTTATGGAAAAAAAAGATGATTTATGTAATTTAAAAATAAATGATAGAAGCCAAAAGTAGTAGAAGGAACACTGGACTGCTGGTAAGTTAGAACAGCACTCCAAGAATTCACTCGCCTATTTAATAAATTTTACCTAAGTACCTCTTCTGTCCTCTGTTCTCACTCACATCCAGACACTGGCAATACAACAAGAGGTAAACCAATCACTGCTCCCATAGAGCTTTATTCCAGAATTCGGAGAAAAAGAGACATTGAAATAAATGATAAGAGGAATGGTCAGTAATATGAATGATAGATGAAGATGATCCTACATCTTCAAAATTAGGTCTTCCAGAAGGAGACTAGAGAGCAAATGAAAAATAAAAAAGTAATAGAAAAAATGTTCTCTGAGCTGATTGAGGTTTACATCACAAGGACTCACTGAGAAAAGTTAAACAGCATTCAATTATATTGATATCAAATATTAAAGCATTTCAGTTAAAAAGCATTATTAGGGCGCCTGGGTGGCTCAGTTGGTTAAGCGACTGCCTTCGGCTCAGGCATGATCCCAGGGTCCTGGGATCGAGTCCCACATTGGGCTCCCGGCTCAGCAGGAAGCCTGCTTCTCTCTCTCCCACTCCCCCTGCTTGTGTTCCTGCTCTCGCTGTCTCTGTCTCTGTCAAATAAATAAATAAAATCTTAAAAAAAAAAAAAAGCATTATTAGAGGTAACAAGGACCACTCCATTGTGGTAGAATATTTAATTCACGAGGAAAATAATTTTAAACGGAAGTACTCCTATTAAATAGCCTCAAAATACAGGAAGTAGAAATTCAGAGATCCTCCAAGGAAAAGATGACAAATGCACCATCAAAGTAGATCTCAAGAGGTCTGTCTCATCTTGCCATTTGCAACAACGTGGATGGAACTGGAGGGTATTATGTTGAGTGAAATAAGTCAAACAGAGAAAGACATGTATCATATGATCTCACTGATATGAGGAATTCTTAATTGTAGGAAACAAACTGAGGGTTGCTGGAGCGGGGGGTGGGGTGGGAGGGATGGGGTGACTGGGTGACAGACACTGGGGAGGGTATGTGCTCTGGTAAGCTCTGTGAATTGTGCAAGACTGTTGAATCTCAGATCTGTACCTCTGAAACAAACAATGCAATATATGTTAAGAAAAAAAAAAAAAAGAAGAAGAAGGTAGCGGGAGGGGAAGAATGAAGCGGGGGAAATCGGAGGGGTAGACGAACCACGAGAGACGATGGACTTTGAAAAACAAACAGGGTTCTAGAGGGGAGGGGGGTGGGAGGACGGGTTAGCCTGGTGGTGGGTATTGAGGAGGGCACATTCTGCATGGAGCACTGGGTGTTATGCACAAACAATGAATCATGGAACACTTCATCTAAAACTAATGATGTAATGTATGGGGATTAACATAAGAATAAAAAAAAAAGAGGTCTGTCTCAGTTGTTGACAGGAAAAACAGAAAACAGCAAAATAACAACAGGTGTTAAAACATAATCAATATGCTCAATCTAATGGAAACGTATCCAATTTTGCCTCCATTAGAAAATATTTGGTCTTCTCGCACATGCAAGAGACAGTTAGGGGAAAGATACCAAGATAGAGACTTGTGATTTCTGAATTCCAAGATGAAATGCTACACTCTGATAATGCTCCAGACTGGTACCATTCATCACTCCTGCAACATTCAACGCGAAAGACAATTGAGCAATGTTAAAAATTTCTTAAGAAAAGGATTATTACCCAAGAGCTATACTGGGCCAAAAAATGTTCATGTGAGAGGAAAACTGAAGCATGTTTCCCCACATACAAGCAGTCACAAAGTATGCTTTCTAGAAGAAAAAAAACAACAACAACAAACCACGCATGGAGGCCAAAAGGAAAATGAGTCAGCATAAAGAGGTAAAGAAAGAGGAAGATATGGTATAAAAAATCCTAACAAGCAAAATAATGAGCAGAGCAATCTAAGGACTTACTGGTATATGTTAGTAAAGATGTTTCAAAGAGAAATTACATTATGAAAAAAAAGGTCTGAAAATAAGTATGCAGATTTTTAAAGATATATGAAGAGTTTTTGGAGGAAAGGGTGGGAAGGAAGTAAAACTGGTAAATTTCTGAACTTGAAAAAGAGAAATACACATGGACATTCTTTTTATTGATAGAGGTTAAAATATTTGGGGAAAACATTTTTTTAACTTAATTTAATTAAATTTATTTTTTAAGGCAATACCAGAGCGATGTATATTGTGATGTTGATACAGTAGCAACCTCTCCGACTTACAACCAGGTTGGGATTATCACAAGTTTCTCACCTGGTTTCGAACCCTATCCCATTGGTTTCATTTCACTTACTTCCACCAATTCATCTCTCCAGGAGCAAACACTCCTATTTTTCCGAACATTCTTTTTTGTAAATTTCAGCTCTGCGGCTCAGTGGCCCAGGATGGAGACTCTGCAAGGAGCCAGGTGGTGCACGCGTGGCAGACGCCAGCATGCCCCCGAAAACATTTTTAAATGTATAACTTGGAAGAAACTGAAAGATAATTTCAAGATGGAAAATTAGGACAAAGGAAATAAGGATACACAAAAGCATAAAAAAGAGATAAAAGAGGGGCGCCTGGCTGGGGCTGCCTTCAGCTCAGGTCATGGTCCCAGGGGCCTCGGATCGAGCCCCCCATCGGGCTCCCTGCTCCGCGGGAAGCCTGCTTCTCCCTCTCCCGCTCCCCCTTCTTGTGTTCCTTCTCTCTCTCTCTCTCTCTCTCTCTCTCTCTCTGTCAAATAAATAAATAAAATCTTTTAAAAAAAAGAGAGGAAGAGAAAAGAGAACAAATTTAGTAACCCTACAATACAAGACTCCATGGAATAAATAGCAAAGCAAAACCAAGCTTTTTGCTGTGGATAAACTATACACCCAAAACAAAATAATAGAGAATTGGAAGATGAAAACACAAAGAAGAAAACGACAGGCTTAGAAATACTAACATTTTGAAAAGTCTCAATTTAAACAAACAAAAAATTCTATTTTATCAAGTGAATAAAAAAATGTTCAACAATGTCAACTGAAGCCATAAGTACTTTGTTTGGCCAAAATAACAATCATAATGAGAGACTCTGAAAAAACTATCTGAACTTGATACCTAAAGAAGAGCATAAGTTATGATACATTAAATATATCAATCACAAACTTTATTAGAAAGAAAGTACAGATGTGTATCTCACAAGAAACTCACATTTTTCAAGGTTTTTTTTTGATCTGACACATTAATTCTAAATTGTAAATAGAATAAATGTGTAAGAATACCTACAAGAATATTGACACAAAGAAATAGTATGGGTAAATTTTCATGTCATATTTTAAAACATTTACCATTGTAATAATTGAAATAAACATTAAATTATTAAAATTAATATTAAATTATTAAACATAAATTGTTAAACTGAAAGTTAAGATCAACAGTCTATGTTTTCTTTCTTATCCTTTCTCTTTCCCAAATGCATATACATTTATAACAGATATATATGTACATATACGAACAATTCCATAATTGATGTTAGAAAAATTGGCGCTCTTCTTCAAAAAAACAAGGTATATCTCCACTTCTTACCATACACTTAAAATAAATTGCAGTGAGATTGAATACTTAACCACTAAAAAAAAGAGAAGCACAAAAATAAATGGAATAAAAGATAGTCAAATACATTTATAAAATGGAAGAGGACAAAGCATTTCTAATTTTGTCATAAAATTTATTTTGTCATAAAATAAAATTATGTTATGTCATAAAATACATAAACTTTTATGTAGCCAAACATACTGTATTCAAAGCTAGGAAAAACATTCACCATATATAAGAAAAACAAAGGGCCATTATAACAGATAAATAACTTCCAAATTAAAATGACCAATAACAAAAAATAGAAAAATGGTATGCAAAGAAAAATAATAAACTTATGAAAAAACTCTCAATCTCACCAAAAAAACCCCCAAAGAAATCAAAATTAAAATAAAAGAGAAATAAAGACATACCAGTTTGGCTAAGAATCAAAAGATTGCTCAGTACCAATATTGATGAAGGCATAAGGAAATGGATTAATAACTGGAAATCTTCTAAGGACACCCAGGAAGTAGGATCAAAAATTGAACACAAATATTCAGTTGTATCAGCAATTTCACTTCTAGAAATTTATCTTAGGGAAGTAATTAGACAAGTGCACAAACATACATGATTCTTATCTCAGCATTTTTTTCTGACAGGAAAAATTATAAAAACTTCAATGTTTACCCAGCATTGTTTTATTTTTTTTAAAGACTTTATTTATTCATCTGACAGAGAGAGACACAGCGAGAGAGGGAACACAAGCAGGGAGAGTGGGAGAGGGAGAAGCAGGCTTCCCGCTGAGCAGGGAGCCCGATGCAGGGCTTGATCCCAGGACCTTGGGATCGTGACCTGAGCCGAAAGCAGACGCTTAACGACTGAGCCACCCAGGTGCCCCTACCCAGCATTATTTTAATTACAGGACATGCACACAGTGGAATATCATGCAGCAATTTAGAAGTCTAGATATATGTGTATATATATATGCATGAAATTTGTCCAGACTAAGGGGAAAAAAAACAAATTAAGATAGAATATGTATGCCATGATCCGATTTTTGCATGATGTAGTTAAAATTTATAGTTACATCCTGGAGTTGTAAAAATGTAGCTTTATTTCATTATAACTAAATTCAATCTTTTGAGGTCCTATTTCCATTCAGTGATAGGAAAAAATCAATCTCAATCACGCAGGGTGACTTCGAAAATTATTTTAAAACTTGTTTATTGAAGCTTAACTCAGTCTCCTCATTCCATTGTTTCCTTTGTTTTCTCTCGGAACCTTCTTCCTTGAGACATCTGGCCACAGAAGAAAGCTCCTGGATATGCCGGCGCTCAACACTGGAGGTGTGGTCTATCTCTGAGGTTCACAAGGATTACAGGCTGGTCCCAGCTGGGGTCAGAGGACTGGACCTCGGGTTCTGTCCAGGGGTAGAGGGTCCCATCCTGCTTTCGTGTGTTTGCAGCAGTCATTGCTGGTGTCTGGGGTTCCTGACGCGTCCTTATGCCATGAGTTCATGCACATTCTCCCTTCTCCATTCCAGACTCTCAGCCTCTTTCCACCCACCGGGTTTTTCAGCGATGGTTCAAAACAACACGGTTGTTTTTGAGGGGATGATAGGACTAAGTGGTTATTTTTTTAGGAGATGAAATCATGACTCTCATAGAAAAAGAAAATGAATACACGGCAAAGATGTTGTTTCGCTCATTAATTAATAAGGGAACCAGTGACGTTGCAACCCAGTTCAAAGAATTCAGAGAACAGGATCTGGAATTCTTCCCATCAGTTTTGAGCCGGAGTAGGAACACCGCCACCAGGAGGCGCCAAACTACAGTTGGGAGGAGATCGTTCCGGCCCACACAGCCAACAATCTCAGAAGGCTCACTGCTTCCAGTTTGCCTTAATCATTTCATTGACCTTTAAATAATGTACCACTGGGTTTAATGTAATTAAATCTATTGGGCTTCACTGATTGCATTACTGGTGGGGTTTACTGCATTTGGTTGAATAATGTCTTGTTTCTCTAAAATCTAAACTTATTCATCAGAACTGGTGCAAACATCTGACGACCTTATTTTCTCTACTGTAGCGCCTTTCTATACATCATTTTACTGTAAATCCATTTCCTTTTCTACATTTTCCATTATACAACAGAGAATTACATAGTTTTTTAAAAAAATTATGAATTAGGTAGATTGCATTATCTAAGAATCTCAGTTCATGATAATAATTTCTAAACAGAAAATTGTCAATAAAGGTAGGTTTTGGCTGTGGGGAGTCTCGAGAGCCACTGCATTATACCATTCTGCTTCCTTCCTGAGACCTGTGCTGTGAGCATTGAGGAGAGAAAGTATCTGCAGTGGAGACCATGACATTGGGCTTCAGCTGGGTTTGCCTTCCCCATAATCATGAGTCCGAGGAGTCTTCCTATTAAATCACTTCCTTGGGGCCGATGCCTCATTAATACAGATGATACTTGAAATTTATCATCCCATTTCTGTTCCAATATGTGTGTATAAATTAATGCAGTGAACACTTAGGGTACTTCTTGACTATTATTTCCCATAGCACTTCCAAAACTAAAAATATGCTCACTTATCTGCATAATTCTATATTCTGAATATATCATTCCTTTCTCTATTACTCTGTGTGCAAGGGTAATTTCAATTTTACATGATAAATTAATTTTTAATTTATTTATTTTAGAAAGAGAGGGAGCATGCACAAACAGGGGGAGGGGCAGAGGGAGAGAGAGCGAGCGAGAATCTTCAAGCAGACTCCCCGCTGAGCACAGAACCTGATGCAGACTGGATCCCAGGACCCTGAGATTGTGACCTGAGCTGAAATCAAGAGCCAACCATTTAACTGACTGAGCCCCCCGGCGCCCCTACATGATAAATTAATTTTTAAATTAAAATTAAAATTAAATTAAATCAAATTAAAATTAAAAATTAAATTGCATAGATGTTTCCAAATCTGAATTCAGAATTCAGGGTAAATTCATATCTTTGAAATGTTTTGTAGGGTGCCTGGGTGGCTCAGTCGGTTGAGCCCCTGACTCTTGATTTCGGCTCAGGTCATGATCTCTTGTGAGAAGGAGCCCCAGGTGGGGCTCCACTCTCAGCGGGGAGTCTGCTTGAGATTCTCTCTCTCTTCCTCTGCCCCTCCCCCCACTCATTCCCTCTCACTCCCTTAAGTAAATAATCTTTAAAAAATTTTTTTAATTTAAAAAATAAAATGTTTTGTATGTGAATGGAGCATTTAACTCACATGTCACAAAATAAGGCAAGACTGGGGCACCTGGGTGGTTCAGTCGTTAAGCGTCTGCCTTCGGCTCAGGTCATGATCCCAGGGTCCTGGAATCAAGCCCTGCATCGGGCTCTTTGCTCTGCGGGGAGCCTGCTTCACCCTGTCCCACTCCCCCTGCATTCCCTTGCTCCCTGTGTCTCTTTCTGTTAAAAAAAAAAAAAAATCACCACCTGGGGTGATTTCTAAAAAAACAATAAAAAATTAAAAAAAATAAGGCAAGACTATCCAAGAAAATTAACAAAAATAGAATCAAGAATTAAATTCAAATATAAAAAGGTAGCGGGAATAATAATAACACAACCCCATAGCTATTGCTTGGAAAATACTAACAACAACCTCTACCAAAGCTAATCAAGAAATTAAGGAAATATTAATACAGTAATAGTGAGAAGGGAATATAATCAATACAAAATGGTATCTTTTAAATTTTTAACAGATTTGTACTTCTTAAAAAATGAAAGTTGCTAGTTCTGCTAGACCAATCATTATTTTTTTTTAACATTGTTGTGGATTTCAGAGGGCTATTCACTAATAAATGTATTGCCCCAAAAAAGTGGTATCTTTTAATAGGAGAAACTTACTAACATACACTCAGTTCTGTGCTTCAGAAGTGAACAGACCTCCTCATAGCTATCCCAGAGGCAGCCACAAACACATCTGTAATTGACCTCAGATTCTTCTCCTTACCCTCCCCCCGAATCTGTTCCTTCTCTAACTTTTCCTGTCTTAGTAAATGGTAGTAAACTACCATGCAGTGGTAAGTCAGAGGCAAGAGAATTTTATTCATTTCCCTTACAACACACATTCCATCACATTACTAAATCTTGATTGCTTTTGTCTCTTACATATATCTAAAATATTCCCACTTCTGTCCATCTTTACTGCCAATAGCCTAGTCCAAGCGAACATCATTTTTCACATTAGTGCATCCTACCGATCTCCTTTCATCCACGCATAACCCCATCTAAACTATTACCCAGTCAGTAAGCTTTTGAATCAACACATCCCATCATTTCTCTACCTGCCTTGAAACCCTTGGGTGGCTCGCTGGCCTTTACTCAAAAGAAAAACTCAGCACAAATCACAGGGTTCCACCTGACACAGTTCCTAATAATCATCCCACTCTGGCTCCTGTTTTTTTCATGCTCCATGTATATAATCTTTCAGGTACTTGAGAGCATGCTTTAAAACTTTTATGCATAACGTTCCATCAACTTTTCCTGCCCTCCTTCACCTAAACGATGTCTACAGTCCTCAGCTATGAAATTTAAAGGGACTTTGTCAGGGAAGCCTTGCTTGGGGCTTCATCCCCACTCTTAGACAAGGTAAAGCTCCCCCATAATATTCATCTCACTTACAATACTTACTCTCCCAATGGCTGCCCTCCTTTCTGGGTTGTAAGCTCTGCGAGGATGCCTGCTGCATCTTCCTGTTTACCACTCTTTCTCAAATATGTGCCATAATGTTTAACACGGCACATGATTCATAGGTGCTTCCTTGGGAAGCCCAGAAATATTTAAAAGGAGTTTAGAAAAGGTAAGGTGAAGTATGATACTATTTTTGAAATGTTAAACCTAAGTAGAGATAATATGATATGATCTAATGAATACGTAACTAGAAATACATTCAGCTGTGATTAACAGGAGCCTGAAAAACAAATTAGGGCTTTTATTTTTCTTACATCCTTTTTTTTTTATTAAAGGTTTTATTTATTTATTTATTAGAGAGCAAGCGAGAGAGAAACAGCATGAGAGTGGGGAAGGTCAGAGGGAGAAACAGGCTCCCCGCCGAGCCGGGAGCCCGATGTGGGGCTCGATGTGGGGCTCGATGTGGGGCTCGATCCCAGGACTCCGGGATCATGACCTGAGCCGAAGGCAGTCGCTCAACCGACTGAGCCACCCAGGCGCCCCTATTTTTCTTACATCCTGAAAACCCTTAAGGTAGGGAGTCCAGAGCCCGTGCAGCAAACACAGATAAAAGTTAAGGGTTGTCAGCTTACAGATGTTTTTAAAATCATGGAACTAGATAACAGTACCCTAGTAAGGAAAGATAGGAAAGGAAGAGAACAGGCATAGGACTGAGCTTTGGGGGACCCTAGCAGAAGAAATTATTCAATAATATATTCCAGTAACACCAAAGAAGTGACAAGGTGAAATTTCCAAAGCTAGCGTCATACATGTGACCTTTAAGGCTGCTGCCGGTGAAGACTTAAAAGTGAAAAAAAAATGGTATTGGAAACTGGAGGCAAAAGGATCCTTTTATTTATTTTTTAATTGTAAAGATTTTATTTATTTATTTGAGAGAGAGCATGAGCAGGGGGAAGAGGCAGAAGGGGAAGGAGAAACAGACTCCCCGCTGAGCAGGGAGCCCGATCAGAGTCCTGGGATCATGACCTGAGCCAAAGGCATACGCTTTAACTGACTGAGCCTCTCAGGTGCCCCCAAAGGGATCCTTTTAAAATAGAAGCAGAAAGTTTAGTAACTGACACAACAACATAGAAAGTAGAACATGTATTTATCAACTGGGTGATTTAATTGGGAGGTTTCCAGGTAGAGGGTTGGCGGTTTTGTTTGTCTTCCTTTTGTCATTCATAGTAAATGGCAACAAGAGACAGATGAGCTAAAAAAAAAAAAAAAAAAAAAAGACTTAAATATAAAGGAGCCAGAATTGTTTGAAACTGTCAATTTCTAAAAATGGCCAACGATGCCAGGCTTCAAGCATAGAACAGATTGAAGTCACCGTCAGGAGAACACAGTCTAGGGGCGCCTGGGTGGCTCAGTCGTTAAGCGTCTGCCTTTGGCTCAGGTCATGGTCCCAGGGTCCTGGGATCGAGCCCCACATCAGGCTCCCTGCTCTGTGGGAAGCCTGCTTCTCCCTCTCCCACTCCCCCTGCTTGTGTTCCTTCTCTCGCTGTGTCTCTCTCTGTCAAATAAATAAAAATCTTAAAAAAAAAGAAAAAGAAAGGAGAACACAGTCTAACAATGAAGTTCAGCTTGCAACTATAAAATATTTTCCTCAGGTATCAGAAAGATCTAAGTTGGTGCCTCCAAGAACCATCCGAACGACAGGGCTTCTAAAAAAACCTAAAAAGTGGTATCTCTGCTATAAACATCCATGTGCATGCAGGTCCTTGCGTGGACAAAAGTTTTCAGTTCCTGGGTGAACATCAAGGAGGGTGACTGCTGGGTCGTATGCTGAGAGCGAGTTGAGTTTGGGCTGTACCATTTTGTATTCCTGCCAGCAATGCGTGAGAGTTGCTACGACTCCGTATCCTCATCAGAATATGATGTTTGTTGTCAGTGTTGTGGATTTTTGCCATTCTAATGGGTGTATAGTGGTACAGAGGATGATGAGTATCTTTTCATATCTTATGTGCTATCCATAGAACTTGTTTTGTGAGGCGCCAGTTCAAGTCCTTTGCCCACTTTTAAAATGGATTTATTGTTGAGTTTTAAGAGTTCTTTGTATATTTTGGTTCACAGTCCTTTATCAGATAGACCTTTTGCAAATATTTTCTCCCAGTCTGTGGCTTATTTTTTTTTCATTCTCTTGTCTTTTACACAGCAGATGTTTTTAATATTAATGAAGTCTAGTTTTTCAATTATTTCTTTTGTGGATCATGCCTTTGGTATTGTATCTAAAAAAATCATTGCCACAGCCAACTTCATCTAGATTTATTCCTATGCTAACTTCTAGGAGTTTCAGGGTTTTGTATTTGACATTTAAGTCTCTGATCCATTTTGAGTTAATTCTTATGAGGGGTATAAAATCCGTGTCTAGATTCATGTTTTTACATGTGTAAACACTGTAGGACTATAAACTGGTACAATTTTTTTGGAATGTATTTTGGTATCCTCCACCAAAGTTAAAAATTTTAATGTATATTCCCTATGATCCAGAAAAGATTAGAATCCTAATATTCATCAAAATTTAATACTATTTGTCAGCATAAGTTGGTTATGGTGCAGTAAACAAATGAGCCACAAAAGCTCACTGTAAACACAGCGAGTGTTTATTTCTTTATCATGCTGTACATTCAGTATTCAGGGATTTTTCTCTGCCTCGTCGATCAAGGTCTCAGGTTGATGAGGACTTCAGTCTCTTCATATTCACTTCTCTGTGCTTGGCTTTCAGGGAAAAGATCTGGAGAGTAGCACAAAAGCTTTTTACTTTCTCAGCCTAGAAATGACATTTGTCACATCCCCTAATAGTCCCCTGGCCATAATTAGTCACATGGTCACATGGACTCGCCTAGCAGCAAAGTAGTTTTCCAAGAGGCTTGGAAGGAGGGGAAAATAAAATATGGATGAGCTCTAAAAATCTCGACTTCAATTACACATTAAGGTGGCTTCATCTTTACCAACCTTGGATATCTCTCTGTTATCAAGTAAAAAACCCAAATATGTCATAGATAGCTAACCTTATTTTGTTTAAAAGAAACCTCTCCACTTCTTCCTGGATAATAGTTTCAGATATTAATTTCTGCTCTTTTATTTCTCTCCTATTTCCTTCCTTTTCTTTCTTCCTCTTAAACATATCAAAGGCTCTGTGCTTCCTGGCTTGAGGAGGAATGTGGCAGGACCACAGCAGAAGACCTTGGACTCTGAATCTGGATCTCCAGTCCGGAGAGGTCCCCTGGGCTGCGTGTATCACGTGAGTAATTCGCTACTGCATCCTTCTCCTTGGGTAGCTCATGGATATCTCAAATTTTACTCATTATTGTTTTCCTGAAAACTTGCTCCTTATCTATGTTCCTTATCTCACCACATCACATCCCCATTCGTCCGGTGGCCAAGGTCATCACCTGGATTATGACCTTATCCCCCCAATCTCCGGGCACCAAACCCTCGTGAATCCAACCACCTCCTTCTCTGCACCTCCATTACCACCTTCATCTACCATCCCAGGTAATGGGACAGCCACTGATCTTGTCTCTTGCATATGGGCTTCCTTGTCTTCAATTTCTTCTGAAATGTAAACCGGACCGTGTTACTCCTTTACTTAAATCCTTTAACCCATTCCCCATAATTATTAGGATAAAATGATTGTCTAAATCACTCAAGACATCATGCCTGCCTGTCTGCCTACCTGTCTGCCTGCCTGCCTTTTAAGCCTCAATCTCAGTCTATACTTGCTCTGCTTTCCAAAATGACATGTGATCTCTCACCAAGAATTTACGCATCCTATTGAGAATTCCTATCTACCTGGGCTAGATGTGTGCCTTTTTCTAACAGGTGGTTTGGGTGTGCACCAGTTACCAGAGTGGATGCAAGTTCGGGAGCTTGACAGAGCCACACCTTTGTGCAAGTCAGGCCCAAGGGGAGGGTTTTGAGGGGACAGTTTTATGCTAAGATGGAGCCTTCCTCGACTATTCTTAGAAAGGTAGTCCCTCTCCCCGCTCATCTTTATCCCTCTTATTTGCCTTTAATTTCTGTCACGCCAGAGTTTCCTTTGTAACTCATTATAATTTGTAATTTTATTTTTAACTTACTTATTTCTTCCTGTTTTCTGCTTCATTCCTACTAAGTTCTAAGCTCCATTAAAGATCTTGCCTATCTCGTTCACAGCAGTACCATACATGCCTAGTATAGGGAGGGCTCTCAAAGAGTCCTTGTGAACAAATAAAGAATGAGATCATGATGACTATCACACCTAATTATGGTTTTACAGTTCTCAACCAAGAACCATTAAGTAAATGGCACCATACTTGTAGTTTTGTTCCAGTCATTTGTATCATAAAGAGGAGGCAGAAAGTACAAGATGATCTCATTCTCAAAGAATTTATAATCTAGTTTGGGATACAGTCATACCTGCATGCCTATCCAAGCATGAGCACCCCACGGAACAAATCCTGTACCTGTTTGTGACCTGTTACCTTCTATCACTTTTTCCGGGCCAAGTTCTTTAAAGGATTTAAAATAATGCAATACATCGTACCTCTCACGGAACTCATAATTTGTTTGGGCAGCCAAGACAAGGACATACAAGGAATTATGGATTGCTATATAAAACAGATGTAATTATGTTCAAATAATTCTATAGACAACAAATATTAGGCCCCCGATTTTTCCTCTGAGACTCAGTTTCCTCATGTATAACAGGGGCTTTGCAAAGACCAAAATACAAATTATAGGAGTGTCTTCTGTAAGCTGTAGATCACATTACAAATCCAACATGTACTAATATTAAAGATCTTCCCAAAGCATACCAAGGTAAGTTAAACGAGACACACTCAGAAAGCACAAATATTGATAAAACATTAATTCAAAAGCCTTGACCTTGGTTTTTCATCGTTCCTACTTAAGTTTAACTGCATCATTCTTAAACGTGAGGGAAAACCTTCATCAGAGTTGTGGAATCAAGGAACCATTTCTTGGTCCAGAGCGCCTTTATTCATGGTTCACACATTTTACTTCATTTAAACAAGTGCATTTTAAGCACTACTTAGTACTTTGCTATGTGAGGTGGGGAGTATAAAGTAAGATTCCTTTCCTGAAAGATTCAAGAGATAAAATGCAAACCAATTATAAACAATATTATACCAAAACAAAATGCACTCTGGCTTCCCTGATGTCAGTGCGAAGACATTGAGAGTATTCTAGAAACAAAATATAAGCTCACTTTGTGAGGGTCTCTGGGTGTTAGGTAATGTGTGCAACAGAGATCTCTGGTCTAGCTTCCATCCTTCAGGAGAGATTTTTACTTTCTACTTTATTCATTCCTGTATTCCTTGAAATATTTCTAAGTTTCTGTAATTTTCATCATCACAAACATACACACACAGCCTCTAGGGAAGTATCAGCCCCCAGCTTGCAACCATTGTTTTTTGTTTTTTGTTTTCTTTTTTGAAGATTTTATTTATTTATTTGAGAGAGAGAGGCAGCGAGAGAGAGAACACAAGCAGGGGGAGTGGGAGAGGGAGAAGCAGGCTTCCCGCGGAGCAGGGAGACAGATGCAGGGGCTCGATCCCAGGACCCTGGGATCATGACCTGAGCCGAAGGCAGCTGCTTAACCGACTGAGCCACCCAGGCGCCCCACAACCATTGTTATAAAGAAGTTTTAGAAGTTTCAGTATGAAAAGGTTAGAATGTATTTGAAGAATTGGAGAACAGATTAGTGGTTGCTAGGAGGCAGGATGGGGGTCAGGGAAAGAACTGTGGCTATCAAAGTGTAATAGGAGGGATCCTTGTGGTAAGAGAACTACTCTATACATTGTATGAATGTCAATATCCTGGTTGTGCCTTATACTATGGTTTGGCAAGATATTGCCATTGGGGGAAACTGGGTGAAGGATAGAGGAATCTCTCCATATTATTTCTTACAACTGCATACGAATCTACAATTATCTCCAAAGGAAAGTTTAATTTTTAAATGTTAGCAACATTATAACTAACTGAATAAAATTGGAATTTATGAGCCCATAACTGGTATACATAAATGGGAGAGGACAAAACTTTCTTACCGTAGAAAGCTAACCAAAAGCTGAGTGAGAAAAAGAATTAGAAATTCATCACTTGGCAACCATCAGAGTAATGATTCATTCATCCAAGAAATTTCAATGGATGCTAAGACTGGACATTAAAATTCCAAGACAAATAGAGTATTTCTTACAAAATGCTATTATTACCAAAAAAAAAAAAAAAAAGCAAAAAGAGTGGTTTTCTTCACAGTGGAGAAATCCGGCAGGCAACGCCTTAATCAAGTAATCCAAGCTGACATCACCAGGAAAGGAACAAATCAACCTCCTGGGTTACTTGATAGGATGTATGAGAACCACAGCAGCACTTGTCTCATTTTACCAAAGTAATAGGAATCTAATCACAAAGAACTATTAAACGCACCCAAAATCAGGGACATGCTACAAAATCACTGACCTGTGATCTTGAAATGTCAAGGTCAGGAAGGTCAAGGAAAGACTTAGGGATTGTTCAAGATTGAAGAAGACTCAAGAGATGTCGTAACTAAATACACCCAGTGATCCTAGACTGGACTCCTTTGCTGCAAGGGACATTAGTGCAAAAATTGGTGAAGCTTCAATGGGGCTGTGAATAAAAGGGTAGTTTGTCAGTGTTAATTTCCTGATTTTGATGGTTGTATTCAGGTTGTGAAAGAGAATGTTGTTTGTAGGAATCACACAGTATTCAAGGATGAAGGGGCATCATGTCGGCAACTTCCAAATGGTTCAGGAATATGTTCTGTAAATTTGGCATACTTTGAGATTGTTTTAAAATAAAAATTATGTGGGCGCCTGGGTGGCTCAGTTGGTTGGGCGACTGCCTTTGGCTCAGGTCATGATCCTGGAGTCCCTGGATCAAGTCCCGCATCGGGCTCCCTGCAAGGCAGGGAGTCTGCTTCTCCCTCTGACCCTCCCCCCTCTCATTCTCTCTCTCTCATATAAATAAATAAAATCTTTAAAAAATAAAAAAATAAATAAAATAAAATAAAAATTGTTTAATATAAAAAATGCAACTGATAATTTTTTCTGCAGTCTAGAGCTCAAGAGATCATGGTGTGCCCAATTTCTTCCTCTTCCAATAAACCATACACAGTCAAATGAGGAGGACAGCATGAGTGAAAATGGAATTCTCTAAATCAGGGGTTGGCACAGTTTTTCTGTAAAGGGTCAGACAGTAAATATTTTAGACTTTGAGGGATGATCTCTGTTGTAACTATTCAATTCTGCTGTTGTAGTACAAAAAATAGCCATAAAAAATAAACTGATGTGGCTCTATTCCAATAGAACTATTTAACACTGAAGGTTCATACAATTTCCATGTGTTTTATATGCCTCCCCCATGCCCCAATCATTTAAGAATGTAAAGCTCATCCTTAGTTCATACAAAAACTGGTAGATTTGGCCAATGGGTCTTAGTTTGCCAATCTCTGCTTTAGAGTTTAAAATGGTTTTTACATGCCATGCCATTAAACAGATTAGTAAATAATCGGTAAACAAACATTATAAATTTACGAGAAGAACTAGAGAATTTTATGTTTAGACTACCAAGGTACAAGTGAATGTTACAGAATGAACACACCCTGCTTTGGAAGATTGCAGACCCATTATGGCTCTTAGTTACACACATATCTTCTGTCAGATGATGCCTAAATCCAAGCCCATCCCAACACACACACAAACCCCAATCCTTCTGAGGGCTTGGTGAAGCTCACTTGGTGTGAAAAATAATTTGTTTCAAAACGTCTTGCCATAAAAATGTTCTTACCTTGGTGTAACGAAGGGACCCGATAAAGACATGTTTCTAGGGGCGCCTGGATGGCTCAGTCGGCTAAGCGTCTGCCTTCGGCTCGGGTCGTGATACCAGGGTCCTGGGATCGAGCCCCACATCGGGCACCCTGCTCAGCGGGAAGCCTGCTTCTCCCTCTCCCACTCCCCCTGCTTGTGTTCCCTCCCTCGCTGTCTCTGTCAAATAAATAAAATCTTTAAAAAAAAAAAAAAGACATGTTTCTACAGTTTTAATCTAGCAGGAGTCACAAGCTGGGTTTAAGTAAAAGGACAAGAGGGGCACCTGGGTGGCTCAGTCAGTTAAGCATCCGCCTTTGATTCAGGTTATAGTCTCAGGGTCCTGCTCAGTGGGGAGTCTGCTTCTCCCTCTCCCTCTATCCCTGGCTCATGCTCTGTCTCTGTCTCTCTTTCTCAAATAAATAAAATCTTTTTTAAAAAAAGAAAAAGGGCTAGAAACAATATCACAAAATTACATTTCAGAAGTTGAGGGGCTAGTAGAATAAATTAGAAGGAAGACAGAGAGTGGAACCTAATAGTTAATTGGGAAAGAAAAATGGGAAAACCAGTAAGACTCATTAATTGTATATCAGCTGAGGTTTTGAGTCTAGGATACTATGGTTTTACTAATTTAAAAAAGGAAATATGTGAGGGGTGGCTAATTTGTGAAGAAGAGTTCTAAGATACCTGATTTCTAACAATCTTACAACCACCTAAATTTAAAGGTTCAGAACGGTCTTCCAAATACTCACTGAGACATTCATTTGAATAAACGTTTTGTTATCTTTTCCAACAACATCTTAGCAATATACTGAAACAAATATTATTGGCATATAATTGGAAGATACCTGTGACTTTTGTTATTAAAATCAATAAGCATGAACGGCCACCTGGGTGGCTCAGTCTATTAAGCGCCCGACTCTCGGTTTCTGCTCAAGTCATGATCTCATGGGTCGTGAGATTGAGCCCCATATGGGGCTCTGCACTCAGTGGGGAGGCTGCTTGAGATTCTCTCCCTCTGAACTTCCCCCCTCTCTAAAATAAATGAATCTTTAAAAAAAGAAAAAAATCAGTAAGCATGAAGATCACTGTGATTTTATAAACTCCCAGTGAGAGTTTTTCATCAAGTCACCAGAAAGTTTTCAGAAAATTACTTTTTCCAAAAGAAACTCACACTAAGACTTATTACTGACGTTAAAAGAAACCGTTATGAGCTGGGGAAGCACTCAAGAGTTCAGAAGCCCTGGTGGCAGGGAAATAAAGTTGTTCACAGAAGGCAGGCGACATGCAACGCCAGGCTGGAAGGCTCTTGAGCAAGAGAAACAGCACCGACCACAACCACACACTGCCAAACACTGACTGAAGATGAATTTATTAAGGTCCAATTAGTATAAATTAGTCCAATTTATTAAGGTCCAATTTTTAATTTCAAATAGTCCAGAATATATGCACATGAAAGTCCAAGTTCATTTCATTCACTTCCAACATAACATGCTCTGTATTTTGTATAAAGAATGTGCAAACACCTTTCTGCTAACTGGTTCCCCGCGTTCTTTTCATGGTGGGCGCTTTACAAGTCTGCCCTCTGCTCAAATGCTGATGGAGCAGACTTCTTCCTTCCTAGACAAAATGATTCTTCTGGACATCTTTCTCTTAAACGTACTCCCGACTTTCCCATACCTGCTTCATGACTCTGACTTGACCGGTTACTTTTTCTAACAAACTGGTGCAATGACTAGTTCATCTGGACCATTCACTGAACAGGTATCACCTACCATGGTGGCAGTCTACTGGGGGTGATTCCGAAAGAATACAGAGTATCCAGTCCCATACTGACGCACTCAGCCCATTTGCTACAGGTGGGTCCCAAGCCATTTACTACGAAGATCCTTTATTCTCTTGGCATGTTTGATGTCTTCGCATTGTCTTCACGTCTACATTACGGGTATGGCCACCAAGAGCCGGACATTGGCTTCTCAAACAAAATTTGGGATTGCTAGACATATTCATTAGAGTGTCCAGGTTGTTTGTGACAGTTGACTGTTTCTAGTCCATCCTGTGATATAAAAAGTCACTCTCAACTAAAGTGACCACTGCATTTCCTGTGTAAAAAGGCAATTTAACTGGCTTTCCTCTCAATTGCCACCTGTATGGCACAAAGCAGGAAATCCCTTTTTATAAAAGGTAAGAGCATGGAAAGACATTTCACATTTAAAAAAAAAAAAATCCTTCATGGGAATATGTCCTAAGTAAATAATCAATTATATGGACAAAGTTGTATGTACACAAAATTTTTGCAATATTTATAGTAGCGAAAATTAGAAATGACCTAAGTAGTCAACAGTGTGGGAACGGTTAAATAAACTGAGTTGCATCCATTAAATGGAATATTATATAGACAGTAAAATTATGTTTTTGTAAAATTTTTAATGCCATAGGAGAATGTGGCAACTCTGCAGTGGAAGGAAAAAAAAAAAAACTGGTTATAAAATTGTTTACGTATGATCCAAATTATATAAAAAGGGATATAATATACATAGAGGCATACACAGGGGGAAAAGCTGTTAACGGTGGTTACTTCTGGGTTGTGATATTACCAGTAATTTTTTTTGTTTTACACATTTCTGTATTTTTCAAGTTTTCTACAATGACTATGTCTTATTTTATAATACAGAAAAAACACAGGCTATTAAAACATTCCTCTGATGTACTGATAATTAGAATGTACTTGGATATTATAAATATATGGGAACAATATTACTGTGTTTCGTCTTCTAGGACCTTTTTTAGAGTACATTTTCTTTTGGTAATAAACTTACATTCCCTGTTTTACATGTGTTATAACACTTTGATAAGAAGGTAATATTAGGATTAGAGCATTGTTTCATAACCTAAACAAATACTGGCTTTGACCTCTAGGTTCTTCTATGTCATAGAAGATTTAAAATCAATACCCTTTTATCTTTTTAAGTAAGGCATACTGCATACATACATTACATGCATGCTTTCTAAAAAAAATCATTCTAATTTACAGTTTCCCTACATAAGGAAAAAAATGGAGTTATGATAGTTTAAAAACAGCCTATAGTCTTATCCATCACAAGCATGTTGATAGGCATACACATGTTTATTTAATGAAATGTATCCTCTGGAAATAAAAAAAGGGAAGCCTGTATGTGGATGAAGTTGTGGATTCAATTAGTCAGAATTTATTCTGACTTGCACCAAACCACACAAAATCGTTTGAAGTCTAGTTAGTGTGGTCTCAATGGACACTCCAGAGTCTGTTTATGAATTCCATGACAAGATCTCCACTTTCTACTTTTCAAAAGGAATGGGGATCAGGATGAGGGTTGTCACGTAAGCTAATTTTCAACGTATCTCACGTCTTGTTGGGTCTAGGGACGAATACTGCCTTTGGTTAGTGTTTAAGTACATGAGTTTATTTTTCCTCCCCCTCTCTCACACCCCACCTTGCCCTGGCATTGGGGGCGGGGGGAGGCTGTTCATCCCTCCGTCCATGATGGCTGGCTTCTCATCTTAGTTGCCTTTCTAAACCACAGAGTGGTCATTGCTGTGAACTCCGGCCAAGATGGTGTGGTTGAGGGAGGAAGCTGAGCGGTCAGAGCCTTCCGTGGGGCCACTGGTGCCGTCACCACGCTGGCAGCACAGGATCTGTCTGAAGGTGGCACTCATCTCCTTGTCGCGATAGGAGTAGATGATGGGGTTCATGGCGGAGTTGAACTCGGCGAGCAGAAGGAAAAATTTCTCATAGGCCAGGACGTCACACTGTGGACAGCACACATCGAGAAGTAACAGGACCAATCCAGGAGTCCAGCAGATGATAAAGGCACCTACAAAGGACAGGGATGGAAAAGATTTTAAAAAGGAAGAACGAAAAAGTACATAATTATGAAGCAAAGCAACTGTAATGTGAAATGATTTGGGTTTGGTATAAAAATACTGAGATTCAAAGCCACCAGATCATCTGAAATGAAATGCTCATTTGCTGGGGGGAAAAAAAACTGAAGAAAGTTTTAATGCTAAAATAATTTAATAGTATCTCATTGATTCAGACCCTACTAAAATTGAGTATTTATGAGACAATGGTGATGACTACTTTAAGCAAAACACTGAGTTCGCTAAGCAATTGAGACATGAAAGACTGCATTGGGGATATACACCTCAACACCTACAACCGTGGGGTTTATAGCGGTATAACATTGTTTTGGGGGAAAAGGTAAGCCTGTGACAAATATCCTTTAATGTTTAATTTAAGGCACAATTTCTGAATTCAGGTTGAAGGGACTCAAATCCTTGCTTTGCTGTTTAAAAAACTGAGTGAATTTAGGCAATTATTTTCTTACTTCAGTTTTCTGATGTGGAAAATAGAAATGATCATACCTCATCAGGTTTGTTGTGAAGAGTAAATGAGTGCTAAGAAAATAATCGTTAAGTATATATTTTAGCAGTAACAACAACAATACTGTTATTATCTGCTCAGTATCATGGGCCTATTTGGAAATAGAAATTTCCAACAATAAAATGGATATTTATTTTTTATTCAGCAATCATTTAAAAGGTGTTCTATATGCTTTAAAAATACTAACTCATTTACTCTGTACACAACCATCTGAGAAACCATTATCCCCTCATACAGATGAAGGAACTGAGAAAATACTAGGTGATATTCCTGCTTCCTGAACTTCATAAAATTAAATATTTTAAACCAAATTTTATGCTTTAAATGTTTTACTAATTTATTTTATTTTTTTTTAAAGATTTTATTTATTTATTTGAGAGAGAGAGAATGAGAGACAGAGAGCATGAGAGGGAGGAAGGTCAGAGGGAGAAGCAGACTCCCTGCCGAGCAGGGAGCCCGATGCGGGACTCGATCCCGGGACTCCAGGATCATGACCTGAGCTGAAGGCAGTCGCTTAACCAACTGAGCCACCCAGGCGCCCCTGTTTTACTAATTTAGATCAACTTTCTTTTCTTCCCAGCTATTCTGAATTGTTAAGGTTTTACTAGAACTGTCAAAAGAATGGAAATACAGTCTTTATTCTTAATTTCAGCTGATTTTGTTCCTCAAATCACTAATTTGGCTCCCAGGGGAAATGGAAGTTGTGAAACAGCACCCAAATCTACCACCATGTTACCCCAGGATCTGCTGGGGATCCTCAGCCAAGAGGACATGGGTCAACAGAACCAGTGGGCACCATCACAACCCATTACAGATCACCCCACACGTGTAATCAGGCTCCACAGTGAACAGACAAGGAACAGAGATGACCCCCGAAGTGCATTTGAATCTTCAGATGGAAATGGCACTGGCCTAAGTAGATCCAGACTTGGACCGGGGTCATGGATCTGGACCAGTCTCAAGGAGTGAGTTTAGTAAAATGTAAACACAAGAGATTTAGTCTCCAAACAGCCCATTTTTTAATGTGAGCTTTCTTTTTTGAAACTATTCAGCAGGGAAATGAAAATAAAGGAGAAAATACCCCCATAAAGCTCTTTGTTCGAAAACACAAATGTGTATTGGTTTTAAACTGCTGTTCACTTTGAAGGCCGTCCAAGGTGCTTCATTTTCTAATAAATACAATACCTTAGACTTTCCTTAGAGAGAAAAAAAAATATTTCAAATATCAGGAGATAATAGCCAAGGAGCTATTTGAACTTCAAGTAAAAATGTTAATAAAGCATTCATTCCAAGTCCTTGAATTTCCTTGCTTGAAAATCACTCAGAAAGCTAAACATAAAGGGAAATCAAAGGAATGCCTCTTGGGTTTCAGAAATAATGCATTATTCATTGAGAAGCCAGGAAGGGAATTATTCTCAGGGTGGAAAATGCTTGGATGGAAAATGCATGGTCCTATTATTCCATTTACTTGGAAACTAAAAACATGCAGGCCCTTCATGAATGGGACAGCATTCTTGCAAGTTTCCTTTCCCTTTCTTTTATCAAAGCTCTAATTGAACTCAAATTCAGAACTTGATTAGATACCAGCAACATGCATCTCAACAGATTTGTTTTAAATAAAATGATCTTTTTCTCCTCCCGGGCAGCAGAAGGGAACATCCTTATTCTCACAGACTTCAAGTGACAGAATTCAGATACGGTCATCTGTTGTTTAGAACTTCTTCTGATTTAAATTCAAAAGGAGCAAGATCTTTTCAATAAAAGCCAGAGTCTCGGAAAGTAACCCACGGGTCTTACGTTTAGACAAAAAAAAAAAGGCAAGGAGACTTGCTAGATCAGAGACAGGAAGTGAGCAACACCAGCCTGACACAGGAGCTAATACATGTGGACGCTTCATTGAGGAACTCAGAGTCACCTCCCTTATTCGCTGAAAGGAACTGTTTATAGAACCGTGATCAGGCCCAACCACACAGTCCCAAAACTCTTTGGTTCTTCAAGACTCAATGAGTAACTCGAGGGACTCGCAGTAAAGGCCTCAAAAATCAACAACTAAAACCAATCATACAGTTTTCCCTTCTTCTCCCCTTCCCTTCTCTTTCACAGAGGTGCCAAGGACCAAACTGCCCCAAAGTGAAGATGGACTACAGAAGTAGAACAGGGGGCCTGGAAAATCCCAAGGCGCTGAGGCTTCTAAACAATAGCGAGTGGGGCTCCCTGCCAGCTCAGTCAATAGAGCGTGTGACTCTTGATCTCGGGGTTGTGAGTTCGAGCCCCACGCTGGGTGTAGATGACTAAAACATAAAATCTTTAAACAATAAAATAAAGAGTGAGTGAATGTTATGAAATCAAGTTTGCTCAAATTACGGATTTACCCCCAAGCTTCTAAAAACAAGAACAAACTACACTCAGGCCCTTTCGGTATTAAGCAGCCAACCATAATTCAGTTGGGTGACAGGACTTGAGATGTGCATTATGGACCCTATGAACACCTAATCTGCAGAGACTCAAGTGCACACCAATAGCAGGTTAATAAGAGTCAAAAGGACTTCCATCTCCGCATCAGTAAAGTGGAAAAGTGACAGCTCCCTGCTTACTCTACAGGGTGTGGTGAGGATCACCTTAAGATACAACATGTAAAAGCTCTCTAGACACCGGGCATCTGCTTGACTATACTACCTACAAGCATTGTGGGTAGCATGAGTGAAGGCTGCTGTAGCTGCACCAGAGCAGATATCCTCCAAAGGGCAGAACGTGGAAAAATGTTTTGGACTGTAGAAGACCTGGCAGCTCCAAGATGAAACCGCCCCCGACTGTAAGAGATTCCAAGGCCTTGCAGTTGAATATAAGGAGGATGAGAAGAAGGGAAAGAGAGGGAACACAGAAAAGCATGGGACCCCTAAATCATTCTGAAGGTTCTCATGGGTCAACTCAATACCTAGACCAAGATGGCACATAAAATGATGCAGTATTCAGTGGGGACACTGTTTTATGTGGCTTGTATATTTCCAGGACATTTCTGATGGACATACTCCCACGGATCGGGGCATAAACCAAGGAACTGTATGCAACATTAGGAAAGTAAGAGGAAGCATAAGTCCTTTATGGTTATTTACTATAAAGTCAGAAGCCAGAAGTGGCAGAAGATAAGATGTCCAAGGTCACGAAGGCCTTGTGTATCTGGCTAAGACATGTGAAATTTCTCTAGTGTGCACATGAGTTCTCAGGCCTACCACACATTACAAGAGCCTGCAGGGCTTATAAGAAAGAATGATCTTCACCTGTACTTCCCCCATGAGATTTTAATGTCATTGGCCTTCCTAGTCAGAGTCTCACTGAATACGGAACACTATCATAGAGTGGAAGAAGAAAATAATCTGGATAAAAATAAGGACAAAAATATTGGGTGTTTCCAAATTCCAGAGGAGAAATAATAAAAGCCTGAATCACGGCAGTGGCAATGGGGGTGAGTATGAAAGGATCAGTAAAGTATTTAGGAGATGGACTGCATGAAATGGGTAAGATAAAAGAGAGTCTGGGTGTGACTCCTAGATTTTCCACTGGGGTGAAGGAAGAAGGTTGCTACCTTTCACTGAAGGAGGAAAACAGGGAAAAGTGATGATCAGGGTTTTCTGAGGGGAGATGAGGAGAACAGAGAGGATGACCAGGAGTTTACTGATCGGTGATCTGAGACACCTGCCGGACTTCAGATGCAGATGCCTTAAGGACATGATAGGCTCATGGCAATCTGAGTCCTGGGAAACCGTCTCCTAGGACACTGAACAAGAGTGGTTACATTCTGCACTATTGGCCAATTTACAAGTAACACGGGGAGAGGGATATTCAAAAAAATACCCGTGGGTTAGAATAAAATAGCTGAAGTTGCTCTTCTTAGAACAAGCTTCATTCCTTCCTTACACATCTGTCAAATCAATCTGTGAGGGGCCCTGTGCCCACAAAGATGGAAGGAGAGGTCCTGGAATGCGGGCGTAAAAAGCAGGGAGGAAAGAGGCTGTTTTGGAACAACGGGTCACAGCTGCAGAACAAGATCGTATTACCACACCTTCCCTCAAATCTACACAACCTCATCAGCTCAATAATGCTTACCATCTGGTCTCACAATTAGAGTCTTTTTTCTAGAGTGGCTTTTCCCTAACAAGTTGAACTCTGTTTACATACGGAACATCAGAACCAAAGTGAAAGAGAGAAAGTCTTTGACAGAGAAGACCGCTAGGGAGGGAGCCCAAGATTTTTGATGAAGAAAAACCAGAAAACATTTCCAGTCTGGCTGGCAAATTTGTGTTTTTACCAAAAAACCAAACATCCCACAGATCTAAAACAAGTCAAGGTTAACTCAATTCCACACCACTGGTGTATTCCAGTCAACCTCTTCTTTGGCCTCGTTCTTGTTTCTCAAAGGATCTAAGAAACGGTCTGAGGTTGAAGGGGAATATAAGTGTTCAAATACATACACTCCTTCCATTGCCACTAAACTGTGTATCCCAGAATCTACTCCAATTTCTGTAGTTATGTTATGATTTCTGCTATTAAGGTACACATAAACGATTTGGGTAGCTAAAAAAATCCTCCTCAACTATGTATCTTAAAAGAGGCTACGTTAGATAATAGACCTAGCTAATTCCTAGGTCTAGCAGTCAAGGGGTCATTGCAAAGGAGATGTAAATGACTTTCTGAAATTAAAGTTTTTTCTATAAGAGTAACCTAATTATTTAGAAGATCCATTTCCTAGAACACTGAGAAGATAATGCATTTCTACTTCTTCATGGTCATAGTGATGCTTCATACATTTAAAGTTGCATGATTTCATTCATCGTGTGTTGTACTTTAATGTTTCCTTCACTCCTGAGAGCAACGTTTATCCTTTACAGAAGGACATCAGCAACATACAGATCCTCAGGGCGCCTGGCTGGCTCAGCTGGTGGAGCTTGCGATCTCTGGGTTGGGAGTTTGAGCCCCAAGCTGGGTGTAGAGATTACGTTTCTAAAAATCTTAACAACATATAGATCTCAAAGCAGAACAGAATACTCATTATGTTTCCTTTGAATATGCCTGGATAAAAGCTTTAGCTAGTGCTGTCTTTGGCAACGCAATGCTGGCTGATACACAGGAGACCGCCACCCACCCCCACTTCACCTCGGCATTTGATGCTTTCACGTTAAACACTGAGTATCATACCTGCTCCATATCTTACATACCTGCTCCATATCTTACAACAGACTGTAAATCCCATCCTGCAACTGGACATTGGAAAGCACATGCTGAAGTGGCTTGCTAGCCAGTTTCACCTCTTCTAGAGCATCTGTGCTTGACACTGGCTGGGAGAAACCACTTCTCCATGGCCACAACCCTAGCCAAGTAAGCAATACCTTTCATCTGCCTATTGCAACAGGCTCCTAACCAATTCCTCTTCCTTCTTGCTTCTTCCCCAAAGCTTGCACAGAATGGCCAGAGTGATCTTTCATAAGCATAAATCAATTCATATTACATCACTTGCCTACTTAAAATCCTACAAAGGTTTCTTCTTGAAATCCTTACTGTGATCTGTAATGCCCCATAGGACTGGCCCCTGCCAGTCTCTTCAACTCATCTCTTTCCACTCATCCCTCATTCACTAGATTCTAATCACATGCGCCAAGCTCGTTTCTGTCTCAGGACCTTTGCATTTATGGTTCCTTTACCTAGGAACACTCCTTCTGGAGATCTTCACATCTACTTACTTACTATTAAATATCACTTCCTCAAAAGCTATCCCTGGTTATCCTAACTAATGCTGCACACCCTCCCCGCTATACTCATACTTTGTCCTCTTCCTATCACTTATCTCTACCCAAAATTCTCTTAGTGATTTGACATGTTTACTTTCTATCTTCCTTCAGTGAGAACGTCAGCTTTGTAACGGAAGTAAATGCGGTTTCTGTCATGTCTGGATCTCCGGCATCTAGAAGAGTAGCTAGCATACAATGGCCATTCAATAGGTCTGTCCCACATCAGTCACATGTAACCGCCCAACAGACACATCCAAAACAAGGAAAATTGAATAAGGTTTGGAAAATAAACATTAATGCCAACAGGAGACAAGGTCTTTGAATGGGTGTTACTACACGTTCCAAAGGGCATGAGGCTGGACCCTAGAGGCAAGAGTCTCTCCATATATGCGTCTGTTACTATAACATAGACAAGTCTATTTTTAACAATCCTGATGGATATCAGATTATCTATGGAATCTCCGGAGTTCTGGAGAAACATGTTTGGTCAGTAATGAAGGGAGACATGGCATGACCCATGTTGCTGCTGTAAGAATAGTTCAATAGGATGCCCCTGCCCCATCAGGCCCTGGATTCTGTGCTGTCACTAATTGACCAGACACACCTTTGTGTTGATCCCTCAGAATTCAAAGTTCCATGCAGGGGCTCTGACAGGCCGTGATTAGGTCTCATACCCACGCCCTAGCTATCAGGGAGTGGGGAGCGAGAATATATTCTATGCCTTGGCATATAATGTCTTACCATTTTCTTAGAACATAAAGTACACGTCTAATCACTTATCATAATCAGTATCCATGCATAATATTAAATGTGAATAGTTGCAACACTTTTCCAAGTGTCATGTCTGTATTGGTGTGTTGTTTTCATATATTTATGTCCTGATAATTTTTTTTTAAAGATTTTTTATTTATTTATTTGAGAGAGAGAATGAGAGAGAGAGAGCAGGAGAGGGGGGAGGGTCAGAGGGAGAAGCAGACTCCCTGCCGAGCAGGGAGCCCGATGCGGGACTCGATCCCGGGACTCCAGGATCATGACCCGAGCCGAAGGCAGTCGCTCAACCAACTGAGCCACCCAGGCGCCCTTATGTCCTGATAATTTATAATAGTTTGCTCACCTCAAGGAAAACTCATAATTTATGAGAGGATAAGGATAATTCTCATTAATCTAATTTTTCTTCCCAGCATAGTGTATCAGCTGCTTTCCTTTCAGTGATTGATATCTAAGTAACAGTATGAAGCTAATTCCTTTAATTATTACATTTTGTTTCCCCTATAGAAAGTTTGGAAAATGCATAAAAATATAAATAGGAAATTTTAAAAATCACTTAGAGTCCTGCAGTTTAGAGATGCTTTAGTATATGATCTTGCACTTTTAAAATGTTGCTTTTTTTTAATTCTAAGTGTGGGCCTTTTTTCTGATTGCATATGAAATTAACATGGAATGACTGTTTATTAGTGATGGGGAAGGGAAGGGAAATAGATCTTTTATCTTGAGGACGATTATTTTGTTATCTGATTGGTTTTTATGTAGTGATGTACCCTAATTTGGTCAATACAATATCCCCTTGAATTGGTGAGGATATTAACTGTAATTTATTTGAAACTGTTTCGTGTTTCCCGGAGGACTTCAGTTTCAATGTAAGATACTGCAGTACACACAAATCCACTGCAGGGACAGCATGCTTCAGGGAATGTCTGTTCACGATGCAGGAGACTTTCCTGAATAGGGGACCCTCTGGGAAATCAATTGCCATCTGAGCCAGCTTTGTCCCATCCCTAAAATATCCAGTGATGCCATCTAATGGGTAATCAGAATGCTGTATTATTAGACAATCACATGGACAGAAGTGCACTCCTCTGAAAGTTCTTATCTATGAACAGTGAATATGAGGTTGTAATAATGCTCAAATAATACAGAAATAGCATGGCCATCTTGTTAGCTCCAAATTCTAAGAAATCAAGGACAGGTATAGTAAACTAAAGACGCAATGAGTTATATGTCCTTACACATCCACAGACATACCCCACTTCCAGCTGTAGCTAATATTCTCCCAGAGTAGTATATGACCCCTTAGGTCTCTATAAGCATACAAAACAGGAAATGCTTGAATTTACTTTCAACAAAACCAATGCATATGAAACTATATTAGAATGGATCACCATCTCGGGTGCCTGGGTGGCTCAGTTGTTAAAGCGTCTGCCTTCGGCTCGGGTCATGATCCCAGGGTCCTGGGATCGAGCCCCACATCGGGCTCCCTGCTCTGCGGGAAGCCTGCTTCTCCCTCTCCCACTCCCCCTGCTTGTGTTCCCTCTCGGGCTGTCTCTGTCAAATAAAAAAAAAATGGATCACCACCTCTCCCCTTCCTCCCTAAACATGTTTTCTGATGTCTACCCAGCTCTGTCTTGCGGTGAACTAGCTGAGGACAAGACTGGCTCACCAGGGCATTACCACCCACTAATAACCAAAAACAGTGCTCCTCCAAATGCCTACCAAAGCATTTTCTTGCAAGTGCTTACTATTCTTAAATGACAGATTTTAAACTTATAAGAATATATACAATTTATATATATGCACACACACACTATATGAATGTATACATAACACATATGTATATGTGTGCATGGATATATATTTATATGTATGCATATATATACACACACACACACACACATTCATACCCACATCCAGAACAGTCACTGCATTTTAGTGTCTTTAAAAAAACAATGAGATCTATTTTCTTAGACATACACTAAACTCTGAGACCCAAACAAAAAGGATGCCACTTAACATATTCTTCACATAGAAACTAATTCACCATTCTCAGAACAGTGAAATCCGTTTTGCCTTCTAAGCCCAGTGATTGCAAATTTTTTTAAAAAGCAAACTTCACCCCTTATTTTAAAAATGATAAATCTCACTGAAAATCAATGTTGTCAACTCCAGACCAACATCAACTAACTCAGAAAGTGATACTAAACATATTGCATGACTGTGGTCCAGCTGTTACCAAGGTAATTTGAATAATATTTATTCCTTTAAAAAGATAAATAAAATCTACCCCCCAGAATCTTTCCCTAGCAAAAGTTCAACATAAACACGGAATTTATAATCAGTTTTGCAACATAAACAAGGAATTCATAATTGGTTTCGCAACATATTTAATTTTTCCGCTATGAATTAAGATTCTCCCAAAATGACTCAAGTCTGAAAAATTAGTACTAAAATCTGGTTGAAAAGACTCACAGAATGTAGCTGATGACAGCATCCTATGGATTTTATTCTTTACAGTTCATGAACTACTGGCATGGATCAGCAAGATATGTATTACTCAAGAGACAAACTTCAAGGACGAAGAAATGTAATGAAAATTCATTTATAATTCATTTCCTTAGTAACAAAACAGGGGGAAAATTTAACCTAAAAGCAAATTCAGCAAATTTTGTGAAATAGTCTTGCAACCTAAAAATGTTTCTTTAAAAATTGTATGTGTATAAATATATATGTATATGTATAAATACATTTTTTTTATTTTTTATTTTTTAAAGATTTTATTTATTTATTTGACAGAGAGAGACACAGCGAGAGAGGAAACACAAGCAGGGGGAGTGGGAGAAGGAGAAGCCCCGCGGAGCAGGGATCCCGATGCGGGGTTCGATTCCGGGACCCTGGGATCATGACCTGAGCCGAAGGCAGACGCTTAACGACTGAGCCACCCAGGTGCCCCTAAATACATTTTTTTTTCCTAAATACATTTTTAATAGCCAAAAGATATGAAAAGAACAGCAGAAATGGTAAATATAATTGTTCTTTTCAATATTGGCTATCCCTCCTACAGTTGCTAAATGTTCTGGATTGATATTTACAAAGCACAGATTCTTGGCAGAATAGGAGGGAGATACAGTCTGTTCTGCTAGAATATGATAGCTGTGTGCCTAAGAGATCTCTTTATTAAAAACTTAAGTTTAAAAAAAAAAAGCTATAAAAGCAATCATTCATTTGGGAAGTGGGGATTTAGGCTAAAGAGTTCCAGATTTAAAATCATAAACATATTTTTCTACATGAACTTCAATTATTTTAACTACAAGTTCCGAGCAAAATATTGGTTGCTCAAAACTAACAAAACAAGATTAAATATCACAAGGCAAATTCTAAGGCATAAATCCTGAACAAAAGTCTATCAGTTCTAAAGCCTTCAAAATAAACTGCAACAATATCACTTCTGGGAATCTGTCATATAGATATACTCACACACAATACAATTGCGCATGTACAAGGAATTCTTTGCAGCATTATTTTTAATTTTAATTCCAGTATAGTTAACATACAGTGTTATATTAGTTTCAGGTGTACAATATAGTGATCAACAATTCTGTATATTACTCGGTGCTCACCATGGTAACTGTCCTCTTAATCCCCATCACCTATTTCACCCATCCCCCCACACCCACCTCCCCTCCGGTGACCAACAGTTTGTTCTCTGTAGTTAAAACTATTTCTTGGTTTGTCTTTTTTTTTCCGTTTGTTCATTTGTTTCTTAATTCCACCTTTGGGTGAGATCATATGGTATTTGTCTTTCTCTGACTATTTCACTTGGCATTATACCCTCTAGCTCCATCCATGTTGTTACAAATGGCAAGATTTCGTTCTCTTTTATGGCTGAGTAATATTCCATTGTATATATACACACACACCACATCTTCTTCATCTATGCATCAACCGATGGTCATTTGGGCTGCTTCCAAAATTTGGCTATTGTAAATATTACTGCAATAAACATAAGGGTGCATATATCTTTTCAAATTAGTGTGCTCATATTCTTTGGGTAAACACCCAGTAGTGGAATTACTGGATTATATGGTGATTGTATTTTTTTTTTTTAAAGATTTTATTTATTTATTTGTGTGAGAGGGAATGAGAGAGAGCACATGAGAGGGGGGAGGGTCAGAGGGAGAAGCAGACTCCCTGCCGAGCAGGGAGCCCGATGTGGGACTCGATCCAGGGACTCCGGGATCATGACCTGAGCCAAAGGCAGTCGCTTAACCAACTGAGCCACCCAGGTGCCCTATGGTGATTGTATTTTTAATTTTTGAGGAACCTCCATACTGTTTTCCCTGGCTGCACCAATCTGCATTCCCACCAACAGTGCACAGGGATTTCTTTTTCTCTACATCCTCGCCAACACTTGTTTCTCAGCAATGTTTATTTTTAAAAATAAGAAATAGTCTAGATAATCACAAGTAGAGAAGAAAAATACATTGTATTCATAAAGTAGAATCCTGTTCAACTTTTTAAAGTTATTAAGATATTCTATCCTGACTGATACCAAATGATCTCCAAGATACACTGTCAAGTAAAAAAAAAGATGAAGAAAAATATGTATAATATGCTATCAATTATGCTTTAACAACAGCAACCAAAAAAGCCTGTACAAATACGAACACAGATGCCCTATAATAAGCCCCAACTGAAGTTATCAATAAATTTAAAAAATGTTTAGAACATGAAATTATAAAAATGATACTTAAATGTTCTATTTGAACTTAAAATACCAAATTTGTGTTCTCATTTGCCAATCCTTTCACATAGAGCCAAGGCCCTATATGTGAATATGGGTCTGCTAATTGAGCTCCGCATCCTCCTCCATGCAAAGCCACAGCCCTAAAGCAACCCATATTACTTCCAAATTGGCTCCTTCAAAGTGGAGTCAGAACTTGAAAATTCTTGTAAAGCGGTTTGAGTACAAAAATCTTGCAGACTTTTTTTATGGTTTTCTCCAAACATACAGCTGTTCTCATCAGCAAATCTAAAGCAATTTCTTTTTGCAACTTGCTGTCATTAAATATTAACAAAATATCCACCTCAGTTTTCCCATAATCATCTTGTTGTACTCATTTTTATTCGATAATGTAATACTTAATTAGTTACACTATTATTATAATAATCCTGGCATAAACGGCTTTAGGAGCAAAAACCAATTGATTCTTGATAACTGTCAGGAGGTGAATTACTTGGTCTTAAAGCTACAGTCTACTACCTTTCTTTTTTATTCATCTAAATATATGTGTATATTATATGTCAGGTACTCTCCTAGGTACTGGGGATACCACAGTGAATCAAAAAGAAAGAAATCTCTCCTCTCATTGAGCTCAGATTCCAGAAGGGATGTGAAAGACAACAAAAGAAATAAAATCTCTTTTAGAGGGGGATGGCATTTGGAGACTGGGAGAGCAGGTGTGGAAGCAAGGAGAGCGGCTGGAGGCTCATGTAGAAATCCAGAGGAGAGACAATGATGGCTTTGAACATGGGAAGGTGATTGCAAGTGTATGCTGACCGTCAAGCTTATCTAATTTGCTAACAGAATGGATGTTCGAGAGAGAGAGGAGTCAGGAAGCCTGCAAGCAACCGAAATAAAGGATTTAGCGCCAAGGAGGATACTGATAAGAGTTCAGTGGGTCTTGAGAATGAAAGCCTAACTGGAGTGGATTCAAGAGTGAATAGGAGAAATTGGATACTGCAAGAATAGACAATGCTTTTAGGCAGCTTTGCTGTGGATAAGAGAAAAGGGACTACTGGCATTAATTGTTATGTTTTACAAAGTTTTTTGTCAACAACCATGTTGGTTAAGATAAAGTTAATAGGTCTATATTCTGTGTGTCCACAAATATGCATACCCACCCCCCATATACATATATGCTCATAAGAGTATTTTTAGAATGCTACATCAAGCATTGATTATTGTCAGTTATATGTAAATGGTATGCTTTAAACATGTGCAGTTTGTTAGATGCCAATTATCCTTCAATAAAGGGGGAAGGGGAGAAAGATGGGTGGGAGGGAGGGAGGAAAAGTGACTGAGATGAAGAAAGACTGACCAAGCCCAGCACTGACCGTCTTTAGTCTCTTCTTCCCATCCACTGGCAGAGAGCCCAAGTCCAGCCGGCTCAGAACCATGCAGTCACCCTAGTGGTAGTGGAGGCTTCGGGCCAGGGAGGCCCATAGCTGTCCAGCACGGCCTGTGGCTGGGGGCTGAGTCTTCTGGTGCAGGAATGAAATGTGAGCCAGCCCTTCTGATTTCAGAACTAAAGCTCATCAGTGTTAAATATGATATTCTTATCTTAAAAAGAATAGCTAGCAGGCTGGGGAAGATTTAAAATTCTATTAATGACAGGATGAGTAATTAATAAACGGGCACACCCATATACTGTTGACAGAAAAGTCATTGGACAATCTTTCTGAAGGGCCATTTGGCAATGTCTAAACTTAAAATGTCCTCTTCTATCTACCAAGTCTAAAAATGTATCATCCAGAAATACCTGAAAGCAGCATATAAATTGTGAGTACAGAACGTTCAATGAAGCAATATTTGTGATGGTAGAAAATCATAAATTTAAACATTCTTCAATATTATAAATCAGTGGATCAGGAAACAGCCAGCATACAGACAGACGCTGCTGCATGTATTTATCCACATAGGAAGATAGGCAAACTATACATTTGTAAAGTTATACCACACACCATTCCATTTATTATAAAATTGCAATAGGTACTTATATGCGTCCATACACTACACACATTACAAAAAGTCTAGAAAGACACACACCAAATTGTTAACAGTAGTTACCTCAAAGGTTCAGGGTGGTGGTAGTGTAGATTTTAAATTTTAATGTCAATATTTTTGTAATCTTCAGGGTTTTTGTTTTTTTTTTTTACAAGGAACAAAATCGTTAAGGGAATTGGTGACAATATTCAGGCATTATCCCCACGGCACTCAAGACGCTAGTTGTGGGGAGGAAGACAGACTGAAGTTTCTCAGGGATAACATTTTGTTCAATCTCCCAGACTGTGTGATTTGAAGGACTTTAAGGGGATATATTCATATTTTTCGCGGACAAAAGAGTTAGGCCTGAGGTCACACACAGTTTTTTCCCCTTACTAGTGGTGGGACATTGGACACCTTCTTCAAGTCTGCAGAGCCTTAATTTCCTCTTGTGTCAAATGGGGAAAGTACTTCCAGCACTAGCATGAGGAATGAGAGAGACCACCACTGGACTAACAGGCCACCTGATAGGCTCCCTTCATTTTCTTCCTCTTTCCTCCGCCTTCAGGAAAAACCCAAGGAATAAATCTAGAAGAAATAGAGATACTCGGTTCTCCAGGCCTAGAAGTAGCAAAGTGGGGAGCTGCACTCTCTAACTTCACCCTAGCCACAGAGGGACCACAAGACCGCCTTCCTCCTCCTGTCTGAGAAATTTCCGAAGGCACCCACTGGCGTTTCTTGACAGGCTCTCAAATTTTAGGGCCGGTCCTCTTTCTCCTTTAAGTGGAAAGTCAATTAAGTATTTTCTTTTAGTTTCTTACTTTTAGACCCTATCTCATTTGAAAAAGGATTGGAGCTAAGAGACAAATTAGTAAAAAGTTGAAAGGATCCTTGATTTTACTATGCTTCAGGCAGAGGAGAACAATTGCTAAGCAGTAATGGGCTACCTCAGCCTTGCTGTGCTGTTCTAGGGTTCTAGAAAAGGATGAAATCCTGGCTCTGGAGAGCCTGGGAACACAGTTTAAAAAAAAAAAAAGTGAGGCTCTACTCTGAGCATGCTCAGAGCTCTGGTGTAGGGGGCCCAGCTGCCCACAGCCCAGCCAGTGGAGTTTCTGGGCAGATTGCTCCAAGTTTCTCTGGGGCAGACGCTGGGGCCTGGCTACCTGACAGTGTGGGCCCACAATCAAGAAGGGCAGGACTGAGATGCACCCCCTTCCCTGGTCAAGTTCCAAGGCAGAGGCCAGATTCCTAGCTGGGAAATTGGATGAGATGGAATTGTTTTTTTAACGACAGGGTCTGACCCACGGAGCTGTTTGAAGGAAACAGATAAGGCAGGGAGGGAACTTCTTTAGGGAGTGGACACAGGCCGCACATTTCTGTTTTCTCACAGGTTACAGTTTAGGAGGGGATTGAGGTTGGGGGGGGGTATTGATTGGGCAGCATAAGCCATGAGTGTGGTGCTTGGTGCTGGAGGCTCTCCAGCCTCCCCTGTGGGCTTGGAACCCACCCTCCTGAAACAGCTGCGCGCAGAGGGTGTGTGTTGAGGGGATTCCAGCACAGGATAGTTTTGGCTAACAGGGAAAAGAACAGATAAAAAATAATTCTCCGAAGAAATAGAGCAACAACAGTACTTAAACCAAATGAAGCCGAGCGGGGCTGGACATTTCCCTTGCTCTTCTCACAGAGAGAATAATGTCGTCAGGGAAGATACGAGCTGTGTCGACTCATTTGCCTACCTGCAGCTCCAGAGGGTTAGCCGAACGTCTGCTTCCAGTTAATGCTGGACAGAAACGGCCTTTCCCAATTTAATCCAGGGACGTGACACTAATGAAGAGCCTCCAGTCTCATCTGTGATTAGTCTTGTTACCACTTGAGATTTAAAACTCTGCTGATACCTTCCAGGGCTCTCATTTTTCATAAATACTACCGATTGCTTCCTGGTAATAAACCTTTCTTTTTCAGACACCTGCTGTATCTTCCAGTCTTTTGGGGTCTTTTGAGCTTAACTACGTGGAGTGTTGAGGTGCAATTATACCTTTTACACCCATTTTTACGTGGTATCTTTTGTAATGCCTGATTGAACTTAGCATGGAACATTATAAAGGCACCTCAGGATGTGAAATTTAGTTCTGTAGTTTGTATATAAGTATTTGATTTTTTTTTTTAATTCCCCATTGTGTTCCACAGTACAATGTGGAAAGTAATCCTATGTTAAAGGATCAGCAAGAATCGCACAGTAAGATGGAATAATATAAGAGTACAAAGTTCCAAAAAGATGAAACTATTATTATAATAGTAAAATAAGAGTGAGGTTGGTAGATTGAAGACTTCTAGAGTCAGGTGCTACAGGCATATTTAACAAATACATAATACATTTAAACATGGCTTAGAAATTGGGGGTTGGGTTCTGTAACTTGTATATCAATATGCAACTTTTTTATCATGCAGAAACATTTTTTCCTACATCCTGCCTTCCCATTCTTCAACCCCCTTAGCATATTTGCAAAGCTCCGATGGATGAGAATTGCAAACAGATCACACAGGGAGAAAACTCTGCCAGTGCCACCTGTCTGAGAACGGACTGTCACTTAGCTCTTTTTTGCATGTTACAGACACCTGTGTTCTTCAGTTGAGAGCTTCCCCATCACAACTTTCTTTGAAGATCAGAAGACATACGGAAGAAGAAAAAGACAAATGGAGAATTCTAGACAGAAACTTTCAGGATACCTAGAAAGAAAAAGAACTGGATATTCATTAAAATTAGTTTTTTTTTTTTTAAACTAGCAGATACCCACACTACACTTACCAATGATGTAGTTTCTATACTACTATCGTTGAATTTGAAAACTTTGGGATTATTTCATAGAGATTACATAAAATCCTCAATCATAGAATTTTTGAAAGAAGAAAGAAAACATTTAATGGGGCAAACAAGGTCTTGGACAAGTCATATCTCACTGGCCTTCACGCACATGTTTCAGAAGCTGAAAAGACTGATAGCTCTTAATCATTTCTGTGATATCAAGCCCTCAAGAGTCCAGTGAAAGCCATGGCCCTATCCTCAGTGGGAATAATGTCCTAAAACAACATTTCTGCTTATAAGTCTAGGCAATCCATATGAAAATTTCTGGACCAATTATTCTTCCCAGTGCTAGTTATGCTTTCAGGAATTTAAAAAAAACTGTTTTCATTTTGTCAGTAGCTGTCAATTGCAGAACTATGACATCAGAGAATATAATTTGGCAATTTTATTCATCTATATAGGAAGTAGAAATTCTTTCTTGTAGGTTGATATGTGCAGAGAAACATGAATTTAAATCTAATAGTAGTATTATAGTGAGGACTTCCACCCCTCTGCCTATTTACTCATTGCTTCCCTCCTCCTGCCCCCCTGCAGACAGAAATAGTTCACAAGAGAGTCAGTATAAAGCTATAAAAAGAACATTACTTTTAAAATAAAGAGAGCTGGGGGCGCCTGGGTGGCTCAGTCGTTAAGCGTCTGTCTTCAGCTCAGGTCACGATCCCAGGGTCCTGGGATGGAGCCCCACATCAGGCTCCCTGCTCAGTGGGAAGCCTGCTTCTCCCACTCCCACTCCCCCTGCTTGTGTTCCTTCTCTCACTGTGTCTCTCTCTGTCAAATAAATAAATAAAATCTTTAAAAAAAATAAAAATAAAAAATAAAGAGAGCTGGACTTAAGAGGTTTTAAAAATTATGAGGCACTCAAGGATCATGTGGTTTACTGCACACATTTATGAGATAAAGATAATGAAGTCTAGAAGAAATGTTGCCCTTTCCATAAAACATAAGCCAAAGGCCCATCCTTGGCCCCATTCTTACTTCTCTGAGCCTCAGTGTCCTTATTTGCAAAAGGAAGGAGATCACTTACAGCCTGAATAGTCTAAGGCTAAACTAGAAGTTTAATTTTCCCCTTTTCTATAGAAGTTAATTCTTATTTATGCTATGAGCTATAATACTTATAACACCCAGCCTTTCATGTAGTGTATGTCACCTTAACTCCAAAACAACCTATGCATATTTTCATTGCATTAGTGCAAAGAAAGAACAATTCCTTGTCATTCTGTCATATAAAGTAATAGATTTTGATTTGTACCAAAAAACCTGATAACCCTTGGTTGACTCAAACATCAGGCAATTTTTAAAAAATGCAAAATACAAATTATTCATCAGAACAAATGATTCTGGAAATGTTTGCGATTAATATTAAGAATGAAAAGGTTTTGGGGGCACCTGGGGGCTCAGTCAGTTGGGTGTCCAGCTCTTGATTTTGGCTCAGGTCATGATCTCAGGGTTTTGAGACCAAGCCCTGCATCGGGCTTTGCACTGAGCATGGAGCCTGCTTGATATTCTCTCCCTCTTCCTCTGCCCCTCCCCCCACCCCCATCTCTCTTAAAAAAAAAGGGCGGAGGGGGGGGAAGAATGAAAAGGTTTGCCACATTTTGTTACAGAGAAAAATCTGAATATAGCATACATACACACATATGCATTTTCTTCTTCACATCATGAAATCAGTAGGAACCTTAAATTCACCATGAAATTTTCAGATATTCAAAAAGGTTATGTATTTTTTCATAGTTGAAACTCTAGGAAATGCCCAAATTAAATTATAAAGGAAAAGATGAAAATAGCCATTTTTTTGGGTAAAAGGAAAACAAACTACACTGATTGTTCAGAAGTTAGTTCAACAAAATTCAGTCCAGAAACAATAATACCAAGCAGCTATTTTGTGCAAGACAATGTGTTAAGTATCTTTGCGGTTGGAATGCAGAGATGAAATAAGACATAGTTCTGGCTTAAAGAGCCTAGAAACTGAGGTTGGAAAGAAAGGCATTTATGTGACTAAAAGGGAAACAGTAGGGAAGGGGGGGGAACATAGGAGGAGACGAAACAGGAAACAAGAAAGAAAAAGTCATAGACCAGCACTTTTCAAACTTAAATGTGCATAGGAATCAACTGGGAATCTTACCAAAATACAGATTGTCATTTAATAAGTCTGGGGGGAAGCCTGGGAGTCTGCATTTCTAAGACCTCCCAGATAATGCTAATTTTACTTGTCCACATATAACTCTTCCGGTAGCAAGGGTCTAGAAGACCCTGCTGCACAAAAGAACTTCCTGCAATGATAGAAATGTTCGATATCTGAGCTATCCAATATGGTAGCCACTAGGCACTGAAACTAGTGAGCACTTGAAATATGGCAAGTATGACTGAGAAACTATTTAAAATTTATTGCATTTTAATGAATTTAAATTTAAATAGTCGCATGCCTAACAGCCACCCTATTGGACAGTACAGGTCTAGACTAGGCAAATAATTTAGACCAAATTGCATGGTACAGCATGCTTTGAGTAGGTAAATCAACCTAGTTCAGATTTCTCAACCTGAGGGGGTATAGCTCAGTGGTAGAGCATTTGACTGCAGATTTCTCAACCTGGGCTAATGACATTTTGGACTAGATAATGTTTTCCTGGGCAGGGGCGTGGGGGAAGGGGGCTGGTCTTTCCAGTGTAAGATGTTTCGCAGCATCCCTGGCCTCTACCCACTAGAAGCAAGTAGTATTCCCCAGTCATGAAAATAAAATATCTCCAGACATTGTCAAACGTTCTCAGAGGGACAAAATCAGTGGTCTAGATGATGCTTCTATACAGAAAGGTATAGGAAGTAAACAGCAACATCCTTAAAAGTAACCCAGTATTTGTATTCGTTTTCTATTGCTGCCATGACAAATTATTGTAAACTCTGGTGCAAAACAACACCAATTTATTATCTTATAAGTCTAGGGGCAGAAGTCTGAGATGGGTTAAAATCAAAGGGTTGGCAGGGCTAGATATCTTTCTGGGGGCTCTAGGGGAGAACCTGTTTCCTCGACTCTTCCACCTCTCAGAGGCCACCTGTGTTCCTTAGCTCAGGGACCCCTCCTCTACCTCCAAGCCAACAGTCCAGAGTAACTGCCCCATCTCAAAGTCCTTAACTTAATCACAACTGCAAAGTCCCTTTTGCCATGTAAGGGGGACATGTTCACAGGTTCTGGGAAGAAGGGTATGGATATCCTTGGTGGGCCATTTTTCTCACCACTATAGTAAAATGAAAGCTGAGAACAGTAAATAATTTCATACCTCAAATAATTTAAGATAAAGTCTTCTTCTAACATCCTACAAAACTGTGATTGTATTCTGTGCTGCAAATACTTTCCCACCTAGAAATAGTATTTTCTATTCACACATAGATTTGTCGACGTAGCTGGTTATTCCACTTTTGCTGTTACAGTTCTTACTCACTGCCTCACACCTCCCTAACTAGTGTTGAGATCACTAGTAGAAAATTACATTTTTAACACCCAAGGGAGAAAACAGCATTCATTTCTAAATCTTTGGATTATTTCTAGAGCTTGAGAATTCTATTTGCATATGTATATAGTTATATCTTAGTCTGTTGTTGCTGCCGTGACAAAACATCATAAGCTAGGTAGGTTATAAACGAAAAAAATTTATTTCTCATGGTTCTGGAGGCTGGAGGTCCAAGAGCAGGGTGCCAGCACGGTCAGATTTTGGTGAGAGCCCTCTTCTAGAATGCAGACTGCCAACTTCTCATTGTATTCTCATGTGGTGAGAGGGACTAGAGAGCTCAGTGAGGTCTCATTTATAAGGGCACTAATCCCATCCATGGATGGGGGCTCCACCCTCATGACCCAAGTACCTCCCAAAGACCCCACCTCCTAATACCATCACCTTGTGGGGGGGGGGGGGCGGTCAACATGTGAATTTGAGAGGGATGCATTCAAATTGCAGCAGTTATATTTCCTACTTCTTTAAATACCCATAAATTTTTTGTTATTTCTCTTGAAAAGAAGAGGAGTATTTGGTCATGTGAACCCTTACCCAAAACATCCATCAGCAACTTTTTCTGTATTTTTTAGATTTTTGCTCATATGTGCCAAGAGCTGGGGCATCTTCAGTTATAAAACAATTAGTGACTAAGGTAATTAATTATCATTCAAAACTATTTCAAACAAATCCTTTCTTCACTCTGTTTCTATAAACTGCTCTTTAGAGTAAAAGCCTACATCTGCTCAACTGTCTCTGAAAGAGAAGAGTGGTAATAAACAAAGCCAGATGGTATTTACGCTTAGAGTTTCTTTCCCGTCTTGAGTTTGATATACAAGAGTTAATGAATTTTCTTTAAAGGCCCATTTTCCCAGGCTTGGGAAGTTAAGCTTGTTGAGGTCGACATGAGGTGATTAGGAGGAAGGTGGAGGGAGAAGTGGTGGCCTAAGGATAGAGCATCTGCTAACTCACCTTCCCACCACAAAGAGTGGCAAACTGAAACCAAAGCTTCAGGGCGCCTGGGTGGCTCAGTTGGTTAAGCGACTGCCTTCGGCTCAGGTCATGATCCTGGAGTCCCGGGATTGAGTCCCGCATCGGGCTCCCTGCTCGGCGGGGAGCCTGCTTCTCCCTCTGGCCTTCCTCCCTCTCATGCTCTCTGTCTCTCATTCTCTCTCTCTCAAATAAATAAATAAAATCTTAAAAAAAAAAAAGAAAAAAAGAAACCAAAGCTTCAATTTAACTCTTCCATACTCTGGAAAATACGAGCTCTTCCATTCATAGAAGCCAATGATGACAGCATTATTACAGGGTGGAGGGGGCTGGGGAGAGGATAGATTGTGTTCTGGTTTCATTTACAGGGAACTAGGAGAGGCAGAAACATAAAGAGATAGAATACTTTTGCTGAAATGAAGCCACTGACCTAATTCACTTTTTCTATTACAGGTAGTCTTAAAGGGTCCCTCCAAACCCCATAATGTCCCCTAATAAGACTTCTGGTCCAGACAAGATGGCATAGACTACCTTCTCCCAGTAGCTCCCAGCTAAGTATCAATACAAACCCTGGGGGAAAACCGTTAAAAGAGGCAACCAAAAAAAAAAAAAAAACAACCCCAAAACAAGACAAAACCAAAACCTCTGAGATGCAGAAAAAGGAAGGTGAACCGGTTAGAGACTCTAAGATAGAATGATCTTGCAATGTCCACCTAAGAGGAGAAGGCCAACCAAGCCCAGATCTTCCACACTCCCCACCCAGGAACAGAAGGTAGCCCAGCGAGGATCCGAGTGGCACCAACACCACAGGCTAACCAACGGCGTGGGCAAGGGGAGGAATCCGAGCTCCACTGCCGGTAAGTGGCCAGGGCGAGCACTCTCCTTACTCACTAGGCCTAAGACTCCCTTCCCACCAGGAGAAACAGCAGGCAGCTAGACGCACCAGCAAAGCGGACAATGCCATAAAAAAGGCCTCACCTGGGAAGTGCCCTCCTTCTCTGCAGTGTCGGGGGGAGAGGGAGGACAGAGGATGGGAGGATTGAAGCACAACAGGTGCCAGGAAGTGTGGCTGTCCTCAATGGCCAAAGAATTCCTCTCCTCAGCCCCAGGGAGGTAGGGCCTCCCCAGGGAAACCGCTCCATCTCCCAGGCGGAACAAACAGGGACCAGGGGGATCTCGAGCAACCCCAGATCAACCAAGCCAACCAAGAGAGCACCACAAAGTCTCTCAAAATGTAACTGTCATTGGAAGCAAGAGCCTACAAAATTAGGACAAGATCTCCATGCTAAAACTAAACGGGATGACTGCCTGGTAAAAGTAAAGATTTATATAGGACCACAGGCCTTCTAACATAATAGTCAAAATGTCCAGACACAACGAAAAGAAAAAAAAAATCACCCATCACACCAAACCCTAGAAAAAAATCACTACGTGATTGAGAAAAGAATCAATGGATGCCAACACTGAGATGAATCAGATGTTAGAATGACTGGCATCCTTGTCAAAGCAGTCATCAAAAAAATGCTTTGATATGCAGGTCCAAATTCTTTAGAACTGTAAAAATAGAAACATCCCAGCAAAGAACTAGAAGTTATAAAAAAAGGACTGAATTGAAGTTACAAATGTGATAACAAGAGTAAACTTAGTGAGTTCAACAGTAGAGATGACAGAGGACAGATATCAGTGAAGCTGATAATCAACAGACTCTACTGAATTTAAAGAGAGAGAAAACAGACTAAACAAAACAAACAAAACCAATGGCAGGAACCAGGACAATAAGATCCAACATTCCTCTGTATCATGAGTCCCAGAAGGACAGGACAAAGAGAGTGTAAAAGAATGTTAGAAGAATCAGTGGTTTAAACTTTCCAAGCTGCATGAAACTAAAAGAGAATAAGCCCAAAGAAACACACACCAAGACATTCCATAATTAAATTTTGAGAACTGAAGCAAAAAAAAAAAAAAAATGTTGATAACAACCACAGACAAATGACACATTATCAGTAAGGGAACACCAATTCACCGAGCAGTAAATTTCCCATCTACAACTATGGAGGCCAGAAAAAGTCACATTTTCCAACTGCTGGAAAAAGAACAACAACAAAAAAATCATCATCTTCAAATTTTGTATCCAGCAGAACTATCCTTTAGGATGAAGGGAAAATAAAGACATCCTCAGATGAAGTAAAAGAAAAAGAATTTGGGGCTAGCAGACCTACCCTGAAAGGATGGCTGAAAAAAAATATTTTCAAACAGGAAATGATAGAAGGAATCTTGGAACATAAGAAGGAAGAACAACAAAAGGAACAGAAATATGGTTACTTAGCTGGGCGCTACAGGGAGAAAGTAGTCTATGCCATCTTGTCTGAACCAGAAGTCTTATTAGGATACTTTGTGGGGATGGGAGGGTCCCTTTAAGACTACCTGTAATAGAAACAGACAATCCTCCTCCTGAGTTTTATAAAACCTATTAGATATTTGAAACAAATACTCTACCATCACCTGATACTCAAGTCCATGATATTTCAAAGTGGGGAAGGTAAAGGCACCTCAATGGAAGTAAGGCTTCCACACTGCCAAGTGGTAAAATGTTGACATCATACACTGTGTTAAACATACGTGTTAAATCACGCATGTTTACTCTAATAGCCATAGCAACCATTAAGAGAAAAATACAAAGACATATCCTCAAAAACACTGCAAATAAATCAAGAGGCAATTCTAAAAGCTCCGAATTTCTACTTGGGATTCTGCACATCAGATACCTACGTGTATTTAAAAGTATAAAGTCATTCAGGGAAAAGTCCTGGACTGGATGGATCTCTGTCTGAATCTAACTAGGAATATAGATCACCAGAACTTACTGGGCCTCAGTTTCCACATCTCTGAAAGAGAAGTGGCTGGAGAGGTACACCTATAAGACAAACTGGGCCAGGGCGCCTGGGTGACTCAGTCGTTAGGCGTCTGCCTTCGGCTCAGGTCATGATCCCAGGGTCCTGGGATCAAGTCCCACATCGGGCTCCCTCCTCAGGGGGAAGCCTGCTTCTCCCTCTCCCACTCCCGCTGCTTGTGTTCCTTCTCTCGCTATCTCTGTCTCTGTCAAATAAATAAATAAAATCTTAAAAAAAAAAAAAAAAAAAGACAAACTGGGCCATTTCCAGTGATAAAATTTGATTACTCTATAAATTATAAATCTCCATTCTTCTCATTCACCCTGTATTATTCCTTATAATTCAGATCTCTCTAAAAGCACTCTGAAAATCAAAACAAAAACGTATTTGTATGGAAAATAGTCTTAAAATATGGTTAAGGAGAAAAAAATGGGAAAAATCCACTGATTTGTTATTTGTTATTTCCCAACAACAAATAAACAAGGGACCATTGATGGGAGGCTGACTTATTCAGAATAGAAAAAAGTTTAGCCTTTATCCACTGTAGTATAACTTCCTTAAAAATCCATTTTAGCTTTTCCCTGAAATCCGAAAAGTGGTGTGTGTGTGTGTGTGTGTGTGTGTGTGTTTTAAGGATAAGCCTTTCCCTTTTTTTTTTTTTTTTGGTATGAAAATTTCAGAACAATTAAACAAATACATGTAAATCAGAAATCTCAAATATTCTTTGAATAGTAAGCCATTCTTTTACTCTCTGTAGTTCCTATTCTGCTCTAATCTCTGAATTATTATAATGTTTATTTCCTTCCATTGTAAAGGTAATAGATAATCAGTACAGATAACACAAGCAACATAGCTTTTTAGCATGGCTGGCCCAGGAGCCAGGTGGTGGGGGCGGGGGTGAGTGGTCTGGGATGGTCTTTCCTTCTTTCCTCTCCAGAGTTAGCCTTCTGGAGGTAGTGAGCATCTGCTATCTGGGATTTAATCAATGCTTAAGATTCTCTCTCTCCCTTTCCCCCTGCCCCTCCCCCTATTTCTCTCTCTCTCTCTCTTCTTCTCTAAACAAAAGAATCATCTCCATAATTTTAGCCTGTAGTAGAAATGCAAGCTTATCTTTTCTTCTTCTAATATCAACCCAGTATATGCCAAAATGGTTACCTCAAAAAATTATCTAATAAAAGCACACATTCCAATCATTCTGTGGTAAAATGTTTTTTCATATTTAAATATTTTTCTTGGATGTGACTCTCACAACTCTAGAGTTGTTAACCTATTATCAAAGTACTTTAAAAACAATTTCCTTCCAGGACAATACTTCTTAAATTAAAATACTTTTCTATGTATAATGTACAAATATATTCAGCAAATATAAAAATATAACAGATATACAAGATACATCAATTATATATGTAAGACCCAAGTTTCTATAGTGGTATTGGAATCACTTTAAGGGCCAACTCAAGGATAAAGGAAGTTTCTAAAAATTATGATATGAGGAAATCTTTCATTGATGCAAAGTGGATTTAGATTTTTATATATATATATATATTTTTAAAGATTTTATTTATTTATTTGAGACAGAGAGAATGAGAGACAGAGAGCATGAGAAGGAGGAGGGTCAGAGGGAGAAGCAGACTCCCCGCTGAGCAGGGAGCCCGATGCAGGACTCGATCCCAGGACTCCAGGATCATGACCCGAGCCGAAGGCAGTCGCTCAACCAACTGAGCCACCTAGGCACCCCGATTTTTATAATTTTATAATTACAAAAATTAAAATTAATAATAAGACTTCTATAAATATCTATATCTAGTACCTAGTCACAACAGCTAATACGTGTTAGAAAATATTCAAAATGCATTGATCATATCACTCTGACAATGGGGAGAAAAGGAGAACACTAATCCAGTAACTCTTATTATCTAAGAGATTATAATCTTATTTAAGAATTTGATGGCAATGATGTCGCAGACAACAAACGTTCCTGATAATACACTGTCCAGGGAGTAACATCATGGAACTATCAAGGGAGGGGTAGAGAGAAACTAAGACTAACAGACAAGTGTGGAGAATGGCCTAGAATGATTCATCACATCAGAGACCTGGCAGGCAGGAAGGCACGGATGGTTCTAACCCCCTTCGCACTGAAAAAAGGTGAGGGGTAAAGTTCCAGGCTTCCAAGGGAAAAGGTGGAAGAGAGTACAGAGAAAGGAGCATAAAGATGAGGAATCATACAACCACCGAGGCCAAAATAAATAGATTATCCATAGAGAATAATCTGATTGACCTTAGACTCTTCTAAATCAGGGTCCAGTAAGGCAACATCTGCGAGTTTGCAGGAAATGTCTTGATCTGTTCTTTATTCTCTCCAGTCATTCACATGTCAGCACAATAGAAAGTCCTTCTCAGATAAAAGGGAACATTATTGTCTACATGATGGGACTATAGGTGACTATTTTCTTTTTTTTTGACTGATTAGACAAGTCATTTTACTTCTACTTATATTAATCTCTCTTTTTTATTATTTCGGTTAGCCACTGCATCACTAGTTTTGGATGTGGTGTTCAATGACTATTTTCTTTTTCAGTATCTCCCAATTTATCTTTACAGTGGAAGGAAATTAACACTATAATAATTCAGAGATTAGAGCAGAACAGGATCTACAGAGAAGAATGACTTCAAAGAAGAATGACCATTCAAATAACTGAGATTTCCGATTTACATGTATGTTTAATTGTTCTAAAATTTTCATACCAAAAAAAAGGAAAGAAAGACTCATCCTTAAAATACACACACACACACACACACACACACACTTTTCTGATTTCAGGGAAAAGCTAAGATGGATTTTTAAGGACGTTATACCATAGTGGATAAAGGCTAAACTTTTCTATCCTGAATAAATCAGCCTCCCATCAATGGTCCCTTATTTGTTTTTGGGGAAATAACAGATCAGTGGGTTTTTCCCATTTTTTTTCCTTAAATGTGTTTTAAGAACGTTTTCCATTTAAACTAGGAATTAAAGTACTATTAATTTTAAATATTTATTATTTTAATATTTAAGAAATTCTTAGTAAGCTATTTTAAAATCCTTTAATTATTATTCTAAAATATTTTAAGACATTACTTTAAATGATACAATGATTTAATAGTAAAAACCATTTTTACTATTAGACTTTACTATTAAATTACCTTAATAGTTTAATTTCAATTATTAAAGTTTTAAGACAGAATATACCTATATAATTTAATGCCTTATCACATAATATCTCTGAAAGAAACCCAGAGGGAAATATAAAGTACAATAATAACCTAAGTGGATAAATACATTTTAATAACTGCACTGAACTGAACATTCTCATCTCTCAGAGAGCGACTCATTAGGAAGTCAGGTTAACTAGACACTGTGAAGAAACGCCTTTTCCTCTGTGGACCAGAAACTCCCTGACCTGGATACAATTTCCCAGAAGCCTCATAAATTCAGAGACAGCTGCTAAGGAAGCGGGGAAGCGCCTTGCTGAAGGCCAAGGCAGGCATGCCCAGCATCCCTGGAGGAGAGGTGGGGTGCTCCATACACAGGAAAAGGTCAATGGGACTTTTAATTTCCACTTCAGAAGGGACAGGAGAACTGGAGACCAGTCATCAGAGTGGAGAAGATGTGTATGATCCTGGGCCCTTTTGTACCCTCCCCTTACTCCTACTACTTCCTGTTTCTCGGTTGAGATTGGAAGTAAACAGTAAGACCCAAAAGGTCTAGGTGCTTGTATAAGGGATGACAAGAAAGCAGAAAGGCTAGGGAGACACTGTATTAGGCTAAAGAAAACCTCAAGGGCAGAAAATCCAGAGAGTAGGTGGTTGGATGAAAAGCAATTTGGGTCCCTGTGGACCATGAAAAGGAGAGAGAAAAGCACAAAAGCAAAACAGAAATGAAACAGTTAAATCACAGGTTTTAAATACTTAAGAGACAATGGAAAGAAAAACACAACTTCTTTCCAAACACACCCTGCTTTTGACCACCCATAAGGCTAGGCTTCTCTGCTGTGACCCTCTCCTCATGAAGGTGAGTAGAAGAACTTCCCATCACAGAACCTTGAACTTGGAAGCTGGGATAGTGCCAAGAAGCTCCCTCCCTCAAAGGCAATTCCTGACTTCTTCACAGATGCAAACATCTGATCCCAGACCCAGAGATAGAATATAAAACCTCAAAAAAGGAAAACTCTTGTCTTTTAATGAGAGTTTACCAAAAAAGAGAACTAATAGACGTCAAAGGCCTTTTTTCTGACAGCAGAGTCCTCGTTTGTTTTTACTTGTAAAAGCAAAGAGAGAAGAGGCAAAATTAAATGAGCTTCTCCTTTCACAATAAAACTGTTTTCAGACATTGCTCATTCAGAGAGCACTGAAATCTTATCAGTGGAGCCAATGTTTAGATACTCACGTTTCCATCAACTATAGAAACTGGCATAGCTGAAATGTGAATTATTAACATACAGTCATAATGTCTCTTGTTGAGGACAATGTCTCAACATCACAGTTTTTTTTTTTTTTCATTACTCAGAAACTGTCCAGAGAGAAGGGTTAGAGATTCCCCTCTCAATGTCACCTGGCCACTCTGTCCTTCCTTCTTCATCCTCCCGATGAGAGAGGGTTGCTTTCAGGTCACAGGGTGCTCATCTTGCCTCTCCAGGGATTGCCTCAGCAAGTGAAACTGGACCGAGCAACCGGTCAAACTTGGCAAGCTCAAATTTTCAGCCCCCGGAAGGTCTGGCACAGAAATAAGGCAAGGAAGTTAGCAAGCACTAAATGAGGACTTCGTGGCGACATTTTGCCTTTACTCTTCAATGCAGTGTAGGAAGTAGGATTGGTTTCCTGTTCCCCAGATGAGGAGGAACCTAAAGGTGATTTCAGTGGACTTGTCAAGCTACCATCCAAAGCAAAGTCTGTGTTCAAATTCAGGTATACCATTGTATTCCCAAACCCAGAAACTCATCTGGCATACAAAAGGTGCTATCTATTTACCTATATATATGGAAATAATGTGTTAAACTATCTGACTCAAAGATATTTCCCCCCAGACCATGTCATATGGCAAATACAGAGAAGCCACCACATTAAGCACAAGTTTGTACAAGTAAAGCATTTACCACTATTCCAAGTCAGTCCTAGAGCTGAATCAGAAAAGTTAATCCTAAGAGAAGTGAAAGTCAGCACCAATTTGTCTACACACTCACACACACTTGATTCTCTAAGTCTCTGAGTCCAAGTTGAGCAAAAGTAGTGATAAAAGGTATTTTCAATATATTTTAAGTAAGTATATCCCCTTTTAGCTTTAGACATTACAAGCCCATGGAATAAGCAGACTAGACCAACGGATAACCCCATGATCTACCCAAGGAACAACAGCCCATTTTGGATGGAACACAGTAAGTGCGAGGGGGATTATGGGACATAACTCTCCAGAACAGGCTGCAATATCATTTTGGAAGGATAAAAACATTAGAGTAAGAGATTTCAGCTTTCCTTCTTAAGCAGCGAGGGACCCATCTGAATTATCGATTAGGAAGATCACCGTGACTATTTTGCAGGATGGAGAGGCAAGGTAAGATGCCACAAGTGGAAGGAGGGACTCTGAAGTTCAGCCTGGTGCCTGCGATATTCCTCCACAGGAAGGCTGGCTGTTATTAGATTGTATTAATGAGACATGTCCAAACTTGACAAGTATCAAGTCCTTTATCTTTGGCAGGAGAGGAAGGACTACAAGAAGTTCCGCTATTGCTTTTTTCCTGCCCACAGAAAATGCCATCCCATCAAAAATGGCCTCTTCCCAGGGGAAAGCAAGCTCCATACCCAAGAACTTACAAACCTCTAGCCTTTTCAGTTCTAATCATGTTTCCCTTTATTTTCTCATGCAGGTATCTCCCTAACTTTTCAACTGTTGTTTTTTTTTATCATTATGTACACAATGTCTCTAATAAATGTGTTTCTACCAAGCTTGTTTGTGAGAGTAACTCATGGTTTCCTTCTTACGAGAATGGCACTCCCACTATCTTTATTTTACAGATGAGAAAATTGAGGTTCAGAGAGCTCAAGAAACAAATGTGTTTCTACCAAGCTTGTTTGTGAGAGTAACTCATGGTTTCCTTCTTAAGAGAATAGCACTCCCACTATCTTTATTTTACAGATGAGAAAATTGAGGTTCAGAGAGCTCAAGAAACCTCTCTGGGCATTTTGGCTTACAAATGGTGGGGCAGGGATCTCAATGCCTCCAGAGGCCCTCACTCTGAACCACAAAGCTAACAATGCCATAGAAACAAACACACGGCATAGAAATATGTCAAGATGGCGGTCGGTCATCAACTTCAGGATGAGTTTTGTATTCTTACTCAAATATTCTGTATGTTATAAAACATCAACACTAGATGGGGTTTACTTTGATAATCGGGAATAAATTAGTGATTAGTAAACAAATATCACCTGCAACCCTTGTGATTCAGCACCATGAAGTCCAGAGGGCCCATCCCTTGCTCTGTGAGACATCCTTCATTGTTACGTAGAGATCCTTGACTTCGCCACAGGGTCTCCCTTTCCTTTCTTTGCAACAGAGGTGGGACAGTCTCCAAATGAGGCAGATGACTTTTGAGGTTCCTCAGGTTTCTCTTGAGAACGTTAATTACCACCCACCCACCCCCCTCCGCAACTCACCAAAAAAATAAACAGAAAATTCCACTGACTTCAATCAATCTATACTTAACTAGAAAAAAGAAAGTGTGCAGGTGTTATCAAGAAATATAATCTGAAGAAAAAAAAACTTTAAAAAGGACTACGATATAATATGCATGGCAAACTGCATCCCTCAGTCTTCCACATGAACTAAAAGAAAGATTCTTAATGGCTGCTGGAAAAAGACAGAATACCTAGAGCTATGTGTTCATTCTCAATAATGTAATGACTTTTCAGCTTCCGGAAGATAAACCACATTCACTTCAAAACATAATCCAAGGGATGAAAAGCAAAATTTTAAAAATTTCTTAAACTTCTGGGTGCAGGGCAGGAAGTGTGAAGTACTGTGCTACATTTCATTCCAAACTGAGTCAACCAATAGATTAGAAAGTCAAGCCCCACAGAAAGGCTTTAACTGACTACACTTTGGCAGCAGGCCACCAGCCTTCACGGAAGAATGTTCTAAGAAATGACCTATGGGACACGGCACTGCATGTGAACACCGTAAGTTGTCCAGCACATCACACTGCGGCCAATGTGTCCATCACAGATGAAGATCCTCAGGAGAAATGTCTCTTTGGGCTCAGTACTCAGAGGCGCGCTCTCTCTCCTGACTTTACCTTTGGCCACCAAATCATGAACCTTTTGTGTTTATGTCCTTGCATTAACTGCCAGAATGTATGCCCTTCCCAAAAGGGACAGAAAAGTCACTTTCTTTTATTCTTCCCTATTTCTTTTTATTTTTAGTTCAACTTTGTCCTCTGAACTGTACGCATCTTTTTAAGCTGCCTTAAATTCTTTTTTTTCCCCCCACAAAGCATAAACACAGGCACATACTCTGCACACGTCTGTAGGACTGTTTATATAATACTGCTATTAGAACATAAAAACCACCCAGCATGAATGAAACCAGCATGTCTCCTACAGACCAAGAAGGAGAAAATAAATTTTCATTCCTATTTTAACAGCGAGATCCAAACAAGCCTAAGGTCTGTCCGCACCCCCCCACCCCCGGCCTTTCGGCAGACACTCAGATTACAGCCTGAGCCCAACAGAGTTGCGGGCTTATCAGCAGGGTCACAATTACACTGCGATTATGTGTCTCTGTGCCACTGTGCTCAGGAAGTCCGTGGTCGGGGTGTAACACTTCCATCCTCGAGGTGGGCAGACAAAGGCAACTGTCAGGTTAGAGGTGTGACATTTCAAAAACAAACAGTGGGTAAGGAAGAAGGACAAGGGAAGGAATGCATCAAGAGGCAAGAGAACCAGTTAGGAGTAATTCCTCAGCAGCCCAAGGGAAAGAAAAATTCTAGGCAGAAGTGTTCGTTGACACATTGTTTAAGGAAAGGTAAACAGCTCGGGTGCAAATACTTTTTTAAAAATGTGGACTTAAATACATAGTATCCTTTAGTCTTTCACTCAATAACACTAATTCCTTTTAAAATGGTGCTTTTCAAAAGTCATTTTTTCTTCCAACTATAACCCTATTAAAACACATGGCACATCTATGGTGGATGCACTCCCTCAAGGGTACCCCCAATGAGTTGTACCCTTGTCTAGCACCCTCCCCTTGTGTGTGGGAAGAGCCTGCAATTTGCTTCTAACAAACAGAATATGGCCATGGTTATAGGAGTCACTCTCTTGATTAGGTTCCATTATATGGCAAAGGTGAAGGGATTTTCCAGATGTGATTAAACTGACTTTAAGTTGATCAAAAAGGAGATTAACCTGGGTCAGCTGGACGTGATCAAGTCAACTCTTTTAAAAAGAATCTAGAAGCCAGAGACTAGAAAAGAACCAGCATAGACTCACTCTCTCTTCCTTGCTGACTTTGAAGAAGCAAGCTGCTGTGAATTCTATGGACACAATGAAATAAGCTCTGCCTGCACCTGAGGGCTCTCAGAAGCAGATCCTCCCCTAGTCCAGCCTCCTGAGGAGAACAGAGCCCAGCCCAAGAGTTCATTTCAGCCTCGTGAGACCCTGGGCAGAGAACCCACGAAGGCGTGCCTGGAATTCTGACCTGCAGACACAGAGATAAAATAAATGGGTGTTTTACCATGGAGTTTGCGGCAATCTGTTATGCAGCATGGAAAATGAATCCAACATCTCAAGAGAGTCAGTTTGCATGGGAATTGCTTATAGTATTAGCCAAACAAAAAACAAGTGGAATGGAGACTTCAGACTCTCTTTCCCTCGAGAGTTTCTAGGTATGTATCACCTAGATTCTTTTTTGTAGCTTTAATGTTTTTAAAACCATTTTATTGAGGCATGACTGGCATCACTCTTCACTGTTCACATCATACTTAGTCGAGCTCTCTCACATTAAATGTTGCAGATACTTAAACTCAAGCTGCTGCCACTATGTCCATGACACTTGTCTGGAAGACCACCACATGGCGTCCCTGTGAGGATTCAGTGCCTACTTGCCGCGCCCCCCCCGAAACCGGCCTCTAGTAGGCCAGGACATGTTTAACCTGGCCAACCTGTGACTTCCACAATTTCCTAGTCAGCCAAGCAGAGAATCAAACTCCATTTTTAGATTATTACCGTGATTCAGCATTCAAGTCAATGCCTTCGAGCCTGACACTAGAAGACCATTTCTTCTCCCTCACCTGCCATTTGGACATGAAAACCACCCAACGAGCATGGATCCAGCAAGTTTCTAACAGACCTGAGAGGAGGAGCCTGGGTTTTACTTCCATTTTAACACTGAAATCAAAACACAGCCTACCACCAGGCTACCCAGAGGAGACTCAGTTCCATAATAGCATGTTCTCTCTGCTGTGTGCAAAATTATACCCTGACGATGTATTTCCATGCCACTGTGCCCAAAACGTGGTTAGGGAGCAATGGCTCTAGAATGGGTGAATGGCTTAGGAATGTGAACATTTGCGGAAAAAAAAAGAAAGACAGGGAGCGGACAAAGTTTGACTCTTTTCCTGAGGCATTTTTCTGTTCATCAGAAACTGAAATTAATATATTTTTTAAAAGATTTTATTTATTTATTTGACAGAGAGCAAGAGAGCAAGAGAGCACGAGCAGGGCAAGCGGCAGAGGGAGAGAGAAGCAGACTCCCTGCTGAGCAGGGAGCCCGACACACGGGGCTCGATCCCAGGACCCCGAGATCAGGACCTGAGCCGAAGGCAGCCGCTTAACAAACTGAGCCACCCAGGTGCCCCCTTGTATTATGTTTTTTGTGTGGTGAATACAGTGTTTTTTGCTATGCAGCAAAAAGGCCAAGCATTTTCTCTTCTGAAATTATTTCTGGCAACAAAACATTGGTAATGTTCCTTCAAACTGCTGTGATTCCTATACACTAATTAAAACTACTGTCACACTGAGATGTACTGGACCCAGCAGAAATGGCAAATTTTCATTGCTTACAAAAATCACAAGTAACAGTCACCTTTTCTTTTCCTTCCCTCTTTTCTTCCTTCCTTCCTTTTCCATTTCTAACTTGTGAAATATTAAAAGGAAGGAACAGAGCAAATATGGAGTGCTAGTTCTGAAATTACAAATCCTGAGTGAGGGTGTGGACTCCAGCAAACAATGAATAATCTCCAGCAATAATGAATGAATAATCTCTTGACTCAGTTTGATCACCTCTGTAATGGGAAAAATAATATTTGCACTGTCAAACTTATGAGATATACATGTATAATGTCATGAGAAGTTTTTAAAAGATTTATTTATTTGAGAGAGAAAGAGAAGCAGACTCCATGCTGAATGGGGAGCCCGACGCGGGGATCGATCCCACACCCTGAGATCATGACCTGAGCTGAAACCGAGAGTCGAATGCTTAGCCAACTGAGCCACCCCTGTCATGAGAGTCTTAAGAGATTATATAGGTGTGTGAAGATACTTTAGTTCATATACACCCAATGTTACAAGAATGCAAAGTGCTTCTTCATGTTTAATAATTGACGCTCTCTCATCAACTGGCAAAGACAGTCACTAAATTTAAAAAATGAGTGGTTACCTTATTCCTAACAAAATTTAAAATATTTGGAAGTAAATTTCATAGTTACTGTCAGAAAAAAGTATCAGAACCAATTAACATTTATTCAGTGCCTCAATAATTTATGACACCAAGAGCACCGCACATTTTCTCACTTGATTCTCACATGAATTAAGGCCTATTACCATCTCCATTTTGTAAATGAGGAACATGGAGCTTCGGGAAATGGAGAAGTGGTAAACTTGGGATACAAAAGCAAGGAGTCTAATCCAGAGCCCACAAGCAACCACTCAACGGTTTCAACTACATTTTCTGGGTTGACAGGCCAAGAACAGCGGCAGTGAGCTGTGGTCTGGGCAGTTCTCTGTTGCTATAAAGCAAAGTCTGCCTCTGAGGAGTTGGGAGGTCTGGTGTGGAGGGCATGTCCACTCACACCGTGGGAGAGTACCACCGACGGACATGTAAAGAGAAGCCACATCACTGGCATACCATTTAGGCAGGCTACAGTGGAAAGTATACCCCCCCGAGTTGGGAACTGCAAAAGTCCTGTCAGATTTAGAGCCCCGTGACTGACCTCAGCCATCTACCAAACTGTATCAGGATCTCCACGGCTGCATCTGGGGCTGTGGAGGTCCAGCAACAACCACAAACAGACCAGTGATGCTGGATAGGAGACCAGACAGAGAATAGCCCTACACAAAGGGGAAGGAAATGAGGTGGCTAGAACCAAGAAATAAATAAAAACAGGAACCAGAGAACAAGAGGTGGCAAATAGCTGGAAGAAAACAAAACTGAAGTAAATCCAGAAATACAGTAGGGCCCTGGTTCCCAAACTGCACCCCAAGGCACCTTAGGGTTCCACAGTTAATTTAAAAAAAGAGCACTGCCAGATATTTTAAGTTTGAGGGAATCAGTGATACTCAACATCTGTCAGAGACCATGTGAAAACTCCCAGCTTGAAGTAGTTCACAGTTTCAACATTAGATGGCATTAAATTCCTTTCTGTGACATGTTTTTGCAATATTGTCTGCTATAATAAAAATCAAATATTGCCTAAAACTCACTGTGGAACAGGAAATGAGGATGGTGGTATTTGATTTGAGTCCAAGTTTTGAGAAGTGGCACAGTGATCAAAAGGTGCCCACAGCCCTTAGTAGTTGCCGTTAAGAATTAGATAAAAATGATCTTTTCTTTCATTTTTGTTGTTGCTGTTGTACAAAATGTCTGCTAGTTTATCAGGAACTGTGTACTTGGTTTGTTGTTGTTGTTGTTGTTTTAAGATTTATTTATTTGAGAGAGAAAGGGGGGAGGAGGAGGTGGGGCAGAGGGAGGGAGGGAGAGAGAGAACCTTGTCAAGCAGACTCCCCGCTGAGCACAGGGCCTAACAGAGGGCTCAATCCCAGGACCCCGAGACCACAACCCAAGGCAAAATCAAGAGTCAACCACTTAACCAACTGAGCCACCCATGCAACCCAGGAACTGTATATGCTTATTAAGTTGACTTAACTGCTTATTAAACTCTTATGTATTTATTCAGAACTGTGAAAAAAAATGGAAATAAGGACACTGAGAAATTATGGGAACCTCTGCATTTGGGACTAAAGTCATCTAGGGAAGACAGAAAAGTGGGGGATCTCAGAACTGAGCAGTTTCCAGAGACTTTCAGGATCCCTGAGATGAAAGCCCCACCCAATCCAAAGAAAACCTGTCCCACTGAGTCCTGAAAGCACAATGGGTCCCGATCCTTCTGCTCTGCCTCTTTTTCTCACAATATAATGAATAAAGATCCACCACAACGAGGACTAATCCAGGGACTTTAGGTTTCAACACAGCAGTATCATTCTATACAAACACCAAGTTATGTATTTTGTCATAGTATCTACCAAGTACTTACATTCCTGGCATCTTATATAATCATCTTACTAATCTTTTGAGGCTTTTCTGTTTCTGCCCTACCTCTCCTTATACAGACGAAGAAATGAAAGCATGGGGCAACTGAATCCATGGGCCAAGATGACACTGCTATGTATTAAGGTCAGGACTAAAATCCAGGCAGTTGGCACTTCGGAGGTAACACCGTTATCCCTGTGCTATACTGTTCAGTTGTTAGGCCTGTAGGTTTCCAGAGAAATAAATATACATTAGACTTTTACATGGAACAACATACTTCGAAGTAGTACAGATATTTAAACGGGACTAAATGCATTCCCATTTTTGTTTATTCTTAGTTTCTCAATCCTGGAAAAGCTTCTATTTCTTTTCTAGGCCTGCTAATGTCTGTGCTCATGAATAAAAATAATGTAAATGGTTACAACATGGCACCATTAAGAGAAAAAAAAAAGCCACCCATCCAAATACTGGCATGAATGTAACAAAATATTCTCATTCCTTTGTGTTAAAAGTGTAAATTGGTATACACTTTATGGAGAACACTAGTAATCAAGATTCATAAAGTCCCAGTGAGGACAGTAAAGATTCACATTAGATAATATTTATCTCAGGACGCCTGGGTGGTTCAGTCGGTTAAGCGTCTGCCTTCAGCTCAGGTCATGATCTCAGGGTCCTGGGATCAAGTCCCACCCAGCATTGGGCTCCCTGCTCAGCGGGGAACCTGCTTCTCCCTCTCCCTCTGCCTGCAGCTCCCCCTGCTTATACTCTCTATCAAATAAATAAAATCTTTTAAAAATAGATAATATTTATCTCAATGTTATTGATCACAGCAGAGAGAGAGAGAGACATAAAACCTAAATGCCCACTGATCACTTGGAATGTCTCAAGTCTGTGTAGAAAACTCATGTTTCATACAGATGACCCACAGACACACAAAAAGATGTTCAACATCACTAATCATCAGGGAAATGCAAATCAAAACCACAAAGAGATATTATCACCTTATATCTGTCAGAATGGCTAAAACGAAAAACACAGGAAATAACAAGTGTTGGCAAAGATCTGGAGGAAAAGGGACCCTTGTGCTCTGTTGATGGAAAGGCAAACTAGCACAGTCACTGTGGGAGACAGTATGGAGGTTCCTCGAAAAATTTATTTATTTATTTGAGAGAGAGAGAATGAGAGAGAGCAAGCACATGAGAGGGGGGAGGGTCAGAGGGAGAAGCAGACTCCCTGCCGAGCAGGGAGCCCGATGCGGGACTCGATCCAGGGACTCCAGGATCATGACCTGAGCTGAAGGCAGTCGCTTAACCAACTGAGCCACCCAGGCGCCCGGTTCCTCGAAAAATTTAAAAACACAACTCCCATAGGATCCAGTAATTCCACTACTGGGTATTCACCCAAAGAAAATGAAAACATGAATTTTGAAAAAAATAGATACACGCCTACGTTTACTGCAGCATCATTTACAATAGCCCAATTATGGCAGCAACTCAAATGTCCATCAATGGATGATGAATGGATAAAGACGATGTGGTGTATGTACATAGTATGTAAGTACACACACACACACACACACACACAGGATTATTACTCAGCCATAAAAAAGAATGAATCTTGTCATTTGCAACAACATGGATGGACCTAGAGGGTGTGATGCTAACTTAAATAAGTCAGAAAGACAAATACCATATGATTTTACTCATACATGGAATTTAAGAAACAAAACAATGAGCAAAGAAAAAAGGAGACCAAACAAACAAACAAACAAACAAACCAGACTCTTAAAATACAGAGAACTGGTAGTTGCCAGAAGGGAACTGGGTGTGGGGATGGGTGAAATAGGTGAGCAGGATTAAGAGTACACTTGTCTTGATGAATGCTGAGTAATGAATAGTTGAATCACTATACAGTATACCTGAAAATAATAGAATACTGTATGTTAATTATACTTCAATAATAAAAAGAAAACTCATGTTTTCAAAGATTACTTAATGGCATTAACAAGCACAGGGTATTTTTTTAAATTGTGCAACAAAACTGTACTATATAATCTCAACTGAAAAGTATTCATTAAAATAAAGGACTGGAAAGAAACTGTATTCATTTTAATATTTTGCTTTTTCTCTAAAATGTTTAGAATTCTAAATTTTAATTTTTTAATTTTCTTTTTTTTTTTTAAGATTTTATTTATTTATTTGACAGAGAGTGACACAGTGAGAGAGGGAACACAAGCAGGGGGAGTGGGAGAGGAAGAAGCAGGCGTCCCACGTAGAAGGGAGCCCGATGTGGGGCTTGATCCCAGGACCCTGGGATCATGACCTGAGCCGAAGGCAGACACTTAACAACTGAGCCACCCAGGCGTCCTAATTTTTTAATTTTCTTCATCTTCCCTTCTTTCCCTCTTGACGAATGTGTGTTACCTTGGTAATCAAAAAAAAAGTCCTAAATATTCAAAAGGGGTTCAGTATCTAAAAGAGGTAAATGCAGTCCAACAATACCTCTTTCCTCCATCATCACCTACACTGTAATACTCAAAACCTCATTTACAAAGAGCTTTCCTGATTATACTGACAGGGTTCTCTCCCTTCTCTCCATTTTTAGATAGCTTTATACTTCCTTTTTTGGTATTTTTGTCACCTCCTGCCTTTTACAATAATCATCTATATACACATGGAATCTTTCTTACCAGACTGTGGGCTTTAGGATGGCAGGGCCATGTTTGCTTCATAACTCTGTCATTACTTTACTCCCATCCTGCCTTGTAGTTGGGTCATATTGGTAAATGAGTAGGGATTATACATTTGGGTATTAGTTATTCCAATACACAAAAGGCAATATAGGTCATGTGAACTGAATTAGTTTGTAAATACTTGCAGTGTTCTTTATGGCACTAAGAGGCAATAACTAGATCCAGTGAGTGGTACCCGAGAAAACAGTTCCATCCCAGACTGTGGCTAAATTTCTGTAATAGTCCATCTATATCTGAGGATAGTCTGGTCTCTAGAGAGACAAGAATGCTCCATGAATCCAAGGTGTTTGAGCAGAGGCTGAAAGACCACATGTTCTTCTGGCTTTGTAAGAGGGTATAAATCCCATGATCCTTGTAAGTCTCATTCCACACCAAGTTTCTAAGATTCTACATGGATAGATGTACATGGACAAATAGATGTAGATCTACATGGATAGATGTACATTCTAGATCTACATGGATAGATGAATGGACAAACTAATGGGTTGAATCCCCATATAGGGCTCTCAGCTCCATTTCTATGGGCAGACAGGGAGAAAATGCCACCAGTGATAATATAGGTGTATAGAAGAGGCTAAATGGTTCCAAGAAATGACCATGCTGGGAAAACAGTTCAAAAAATTAATCGCAGCCCGTTGCAGGTGGAACTTTCATGAACGCAGAATAACAGGGAAGCATGTTCGCTTGAACAGGTGCCAGCCAAGATTGTAAGCACTTAACATAGGTCATTTAATTCTCAAAATAACCTCCCCATTTGAGGAGAGAGTGATAAGTAATGCTCTCCCCCCAGGAGGGAAAAAGCAGCCCTGAAAGGTCAAAAATATTGCCCAGGGTCAAAGCTGATATGTCAGCTGAACTGGGATTTTTAACCCATGGACATATCCATCCTAATCCCATGCTCTTTATGCCAGGCTGCCTCTAGAAGAAAATGAAGGAATAGCAGGGACAGAATATTCTTTAACCTGTGAACAACTAAATGATCAATCTGTCCTTCTCTGTAAAGGTCTCCATGCAGACACATACAACTGCATCAGGTTAACCCCCCAAAAAAGAACATGTTTGCCTTATCTCCTCTCTTGGGTGGGGGGGGGGGGGATACAAATGTTCTCCTTGGAACAGAAAATGACATGCCTACCTGAAAAAAATCTTAGACCTGCCATGATTTCTCAAGGGACCTTTATAGTAAGTCAGCTGCATTTTCAGTCATTAAATCACAGGTGACAAATTTTCCTTGGGTGCTAACAATCAGCGTGGATATTTCAAATATGTTGAGAGTAAAGTCTATTTAGTGCAAAAATATCAATCTTCTTTATAGTAAGCTTTTCAAGAGCCAAGCATCTTATCTTACTAATACCATTTTCTCCCTAACTCCAACCTCCGTTACCTTTCTCTCCTCATTCTACCGCTTGCAAAGCGAGTCTACAAACACAAGTGTGAGGGCAATCGCCAGCCCTAACTCACCGTGTAAGTGGTACCCATAATCTGTCTCTTTGAGTAGGAAAGGTGAAAAATAGATTTTAGAAACGAGCAAGGTCAGGTTTAACGCCAGGTCTACGTGACTCAACTACGGATGACCGGATGCCACCACAGAGATCCTGCTTCAGCAGGTCTGGGCTAGAGCCCAGCCATCAGCCTGTTCAACAAGCAGCCCAGGTGACTCACATGCTGGTGGTCCTTGGGCCACACCTGCAGACACATCGACAGAGTGAAGCCCTCCGTGGGCCAGATGAAGACAATCACAAGTGGATTGCCCAAAGTAAGCGGCAAACTGGAAGTTAGAATATAGTTAATGCCGGGGCACCTGGATGGCTCAGTTGGTTAAGGGACTGCCTTCGGCTCAGGTCATGATCCTGGAGTCCCTGGATCGAGTCCCACATCAGGCTCTCTGCTCAGCAGGGAGTCTGCTTCTCCCTCTGACCCTCCCCCCTCTCATGTGCTCTCTCTCATTCTCTCTCTCTCAAATAAATAAATAAAATCTTTAAAAAAAAAAAAGAAAGAATATAGTTAATGCCTTTGCAACCACACAACATCACATTTCTTGCTTAGCATTCCAAACTTTTTTTTGGGTCACTGCTCTGTAAGCTGCAGCTGCAAAAACATTCATAACTTACATTTATGTGACACTTCCTATAAAAAGAGCTTTCACAATCACTATCATGTATGATCTTCACAAAAATGTATTATCCATATGTGCCAGATGATGGAATTGAAATTCAGAGAGACTAAGATTCTTGCTTGAAATTTTTATATTATATATATTTGGGGCAAAGTAATAGGATTTAATGAGTCTTGATCTAATAAACCCTCAAATGTTAACCATTATTATTTCTGGGTGATGGACACTGGGGAGGGTATGTGCTATGGTGAGCGCTGTCAATTGTGTAAGACGGTTGAATCACAGACCTGTACCTCTGAAACAAATAATACATCATAAGTTAAAAAAGAAACAAAACCATAAATATCGACTCAGGAAAAGTTGAAATTGGTAGAAAAACTTAAAAATAAAATTAATAGCTAAACTGTAATGACACTTGTTACTAATTAACCCCCTCCAAATCAAGTATTTTTTTATAAAATTTAGCTATAAAGTAAGGCCAAGGAAAAGTCAATGTGGGAGGAAAAATGAAAACTCACAATGGTAGACATTTTGTTACAATCTGATATGTTCAAAAAAATAAAAACCTGATAAATTAAGCCGTTTTACAATCTATACAAAAACATGTGATTCTCTTAAAAATTTCAGATTTTTAAATCTGAAAAAAGTAGCAAACTAGAAATGCTTTAATTGTGCTATATATTAAATTGTTGAAGTAATTAAAATAGACTAGTTATGTATACTTCAGAAAATACCTTCTCAACAAAAATGTTACTCTGATATCAATATGTATACGTAAAAAGACAGTACAAAAATGTCCTTGAGATCTACACAAAACAATGGGTCAAAGTATTCCATAACCTCAATAAGTTACAGAGTAATAAAGCTACCCACAACACTATTATTAAAGCTGTAAGTCTGACTGCTGAGGGGCAACACACGGGACATGTATTATACTGTAATAGTTAGATCACTTACTATGTAATGGATTACAGACAGATCACTATATAAATGACTGTATTTTCTAATTCAGTTTCTAATTTTTTCTGCTCCTGCTTCTAATGTCTTTTAAATTTACATAAGGCATTAGCCTTAAAAGTAACAGAACCCAATTAGATTGAACTACAATGTTAAGAAATCCCATTACAGGGGCACCTGGGTGGCTCAGTCGGTTAAGCGTCTGCCTTTGGCTCAGATCATGATCCTGGAGTTCTGGGATCAAGCCCCACGTCGGGGGGCAGGGGGGGGGTCCCTGCTCAGCGGGGAGTCTGCTTCTCCCTTTGCCCTTCACCCTGCTCATGCTCTCTCTCTCTCAAATAATTAAAAAAAAAAAATTCCATTACAGAACTATAGCAGTCTTGTTATCTTAGACTTACTACTCACATTTCGTTTCCACAGCATTCTCTTGCATTTTAAATAACATGTTATGTATTGGTACTTGTGAATATGCTAGAGTACATGCATGGTATTTTGGAAATAATTTATTTTTATGAAAACGTCTTCACTTGCCCCCCCACCTCCGACCAAGACATTAGAATTTGCCAAATTAAATAAAGCTAGCACTTCTCATCTCTACAACTTCTGTGTATTTGATCATTACATATGTTCATATGTTCTTTGTAGAATGTCCAAATACAGACTCCTGTTTTTGTTCTGAAACTCACTAATTCCAGCTCAATTTATAGCACGGCTTTTCCTTTGGGGCTGGGGCAATATACAAAGGAGCATTCCAGGGTACCACGTGCTCAGCAAGGTTAGCAAAGCAAATCCCTGCAGTGTAACATGGTGAATCACTTGCTGGCTGCCGCAAAAGCTTGTCAACTTTTCACTTCATCAGTTTCCTGGGCAGGTCCTGGAAGGCTGGGCTCCTAAGTGTATCTTCCCTCTCCTAAAAGAAAGGAAAATAACTCGAGCAGATGAATTCATGCCTGGTCGCATGAAGAGAAGCTTTCTGAAGTGCAGAAATACCCATTTAGAATGAACTCATGGAAAACCCTGCTTAAAATGCAGTGTTTTTTTGTCAGCAAAGGTCTGCTTGGACAGGATAAATAGGTGAAGCCATGAATTTCCAGTCTCCCGATGCCAGATTAAATCCCACTTCTTCAAAAAAGACCCTGTGACTGCTCTGTCACCCTATTAGAACTTATTTGCTTTGGATCATCACAATAACTCCTCTATTGGCGGAGGAGACCTGCCAGGGTTTAAGTAAAGCCATGACCACACTCAGTCTAGACACTATCATCTCCACTAAAATACATGAATAAAAAGTAGCTTCTCAGAGGCATAAGGCTGTAATTTAGATCTCAAAGGAAAAAAATATCAAAGGTATAAACACAAGAAAAAAAATCCTTTGTTTCTATGGAAAAACAAACTTCATTAAAATACTTTTTTTTCAAAGAGCTTGACAAAGAATGTGTAAAAGGGGAGAATAATTCCGTTTTGAACTGGATGTACGTGGTATACAGTACGCTCATAAGCCTACACAGCTTCTGAGACACAGAAGATTCTATAAACCAGCTATGTCCCTTTATTACTAGACAACTCAAAATAAAAATCAGAAGTATTAAATAAGCGAAACCCTTCATGTACTTAAATCGACCTCAGGATAATATGGAAACCTGTAAGACAGAGAAAAATCTCCACAGATAGAGTTGATTGCCATCTAAAATGCTTTTGTTCCCACTCACCGCTGTGTATTGGGGTTGCCAGATAAAATGTATCATGCCCCGTTACATCTGACTTCCAGATAAACAATGAGTACTTTTCTTAGCACATCCCATAAACATTATTTTTATTTGCTAAAGCTGGCAATTCCCATGCACATATGTGTGTTTAAGTGTAGGTGTCGCTATTTCCTGGCAATAATCTTTCAGGTCCTGAAACATGTCACTACAGAGCCCTTCTTACTTCCCACAGGATGTTAGTTTGCACATGTAGAAATTCATCCCTTTCCTGTAACCAAACTCATTTACTTTACAAACAATTGCATGTGAAACTGCTTACTATGGCCAATTAAAAAAAAAATGTATTATACCAGTGCACAAACGTAGGCAAAAAAATGATATGCACAATATTGTCTTAAAATTATGCAAGCTTTCCCTCCCGCCCCCAGCAGATTTGCAAGCCTAACAGGAGTTACTGTCATATCTAAGTGACATTAACTGTAACATAAGGAGGTGACTGAATATTTAATTCAACTCAGAGTACCAAGAATATCTTACTGAAATTATTTCTCTGCTGGGGTTCACATGGCAAACGCTAATATATCATCTAAGACGTAACTCCTAATCACCATCATGAAGTCTTTCCTGATGGGAAAGACAATGGGAAGACAGCATTCCCACAGCACCTTGCATATTTTATTTACCATACTATATTGCATTTACTTATCTATCCTGATCTACTAAAACGAGAGCTCCTTGAGAACAGGGCCCGTATTTTCACTGATCTTTGCATCCCTCCTCCTTAACAGAGGGCCTATTAGACATTCAATACATGTCTGTTGGCAAAATAAACTATTATTAACAAGCTCATGCTGGAACCCAGCCTAAAAAAATGTCCTTGACAGGCAGGATGTGGAACTGCCTTATTATAACTACCTTATAATAAACACCCCTTTGAATGAGGCTCATTAATACATTGCACTGAATTTCAAGTTATACAGGTATATTTCTATTGTTACTAGGGAGCCTGCAAAATTCTATACAGAATAAAAGGTATATTTCACTGATTTATTCAACAAATATCTAGAGTTGGCTAACTGCTAGGCCCTGTTCTAGGTGCTGGGAAATAAGATAAAGCCCCGCCATCATGGAATGTCCATAATGATACTCCAAGGAGACTGATGAAGTAGCAGTGAGAGATTAGGAGTTAAATATCTTTTATCCTTTTCTTTCCAGATGAACAGTGATGAGGCCCCAACTAAGATAATCCTAGCTGGATACACTGTAAAGCTGGGCCTGAACAGAGAACAGCAATAAGGTGTCATGACCCCAACCTCTGGCTATTCTTCCATTTATGCCAAACATGGTCCCTCACTGTAGGTCAAAAGCAAACAGAATGGTGCCCTAACCGGTGGCTGGGCTGTCAGCTGTGCCCTAAGCACAGCACATCCATTTGAAGGAACTGAAGACCCTTTTTTTTTTCTTTAAGATTTATTTATTTGAGAGACAGAGAACGCGTGTACGAGCAGGGCGATGGGGAGAGGTGCAGGGGTAGCAGAGGGTCAGAGGCAGAGAGAGAGAGTGTTAAGGTGTTAAGCAGACTCCACACTGAGCACAGAGCCCGACGTGGGGCTCGATCTCACCACTCTGAGATCACAACCTGAGCTGACACCAAGAGTCGGATGCTTAACGGAGTGTGCCACCCAGGCGCCCCCTGATGACCCTTTTTTTTTTTTTTTTTAAGATTTTATTTATTTGACAGAAAGAGACAGAGCGAGAGAGGGAACACCAGCAGGGGGAGTGGGAGAGGGAGAAGCAGGCTTCCCGTGGAGCAGGGAGCCAGATGTGGGGCTCGATCCCAGGACCCTGGGATCATGACCTGAGCCGAAGGCAGATGCTTAACAACTGAGCCACCCACGTGCCCCCTGATGACCCCTTCTAATAAATATTGGCAGAGTGGCCTGTTCCATTTCAAAATTCTTTTTTTTTTTTTCAAAATTCATTTTAATGGTTAACGCCATTTAATCTTCAGAGAGTTACCAGGTCAAAACTGCCATTACTTATGATGCTAACAGGACTTCCAATACATAGAACTGAGGCTCAGGAAGTAAGATGTAGACACCTCTGCAGTACAGATATATCTTTGGAAAAGCAACGGCCAGGCCGAATAAAAAGTACCGCCTGTTATTGGAGCCAAGAGCTGCTGAAACACAGGACTTTTACACCATGTCATAAAAAGGAAGCACCATCTCAACCACCAAATCCACTGTTGTACGTCTGCTGGTCTGCGGGTATGGCAGGAGGAGAGAAAAGGGGAGGGTGCACATGCCGACAAGACCTAATAGTGATGAGGGTATTTGCCACCACTCAGTGTTTTATATTAGCCGGACCCTGGCTACCTTTGCTTCATGCAAGTCAGCTCATCAAGTGCTCCTAATCACTTGAGAAAGGTCCTACTAGGCTTCTTCTATTAATTCTGAAACTGAGGCTCAGAGAGATTAAATCACCCACTCACGGTTACGAAATGAGTAAGAGAAGAGTCAGAACTTGAATTCTCAACTCTGGCCTATCTTATTCCAAACCTAAGCTCTCAGGCCCTCAGCAACAGTGGATTCCCAGGGGTCACCACACACCAGTCTAGGAATCTTTGCATCCTTTAGGACCTTTAATGATAAGGACAAATGTCTGTGCAGCATTCATATGGGGACAGGAGCCGCCAGGAATACAAAGTCTGAATCAGACCTAAAATAAGAAAGAGCTTCATGTTCTGGCTACTCTGTCCACACCTCAAAAGAAACTCTGTGAGGTTAATGTGGTATTTTTATTTTTTGTTTCTGTTTAAAAGTTTCTTCTGAGTAAAAATATTTGAATGGAGCTGGGCAACAAAAGGGTATAAAGAACTGGTATTTGAAAGTTGTTTTCGCTTTTGACCAGGGCCGAGGACTTGGGGTCTGGGCAGCACTGTGGGGCTTCTGTGGGGTGTCTCTCCTGACCACACCCAGGATGCCAAGCCAGCCTCAGGGCTGGCCAGACAATCGGGGCTCTCATGAATATTCTCTTAGGTTCTACCTCAAAGAGTCTTAACAGGGATGCCACAGGGACCTCAGGAGACTTGGGGTGGCTCTGGTTCTTCTGCAGAGCAACAGGATGTGTAGCTGGTCACCGGTGGCCAGGGAATAAGAGCCTCTTGTATCCACTCCTTTCCTCTAGCGACAGGACCGACTGGGAAGCCTTCTCTTCCCATCACAGAGCTCTCTATGGGAGAGTAAAGCAAAACAATTCATTTGAGATTATCCTCTATAAATGTGCCACTCCCTTTAATGGGGAATAGAGATTGAAAGCTAATTATTAAAGAAGGTGATATGGAGGGGTGCCTGCGTGGCTCAGTTGTTAGGCGTCTGCCTTCAGGTCAGGTCATGATCCCAGGGTCCTGGGATCCCTGCTCAGCGGGAAGCCTGCTTCTCCCTCTCCCACTCCCCTTGCTTGCATTCCCTCTCTCGCTGTGTCTCTCTGTCAAATACATAAATAAATAAATTAAAAAGGTGATACGGAGAAAGATCATAATCCCCTGCTATTATTCCATTTCTATTTCTGTGTTTTCTACTAGAGAATTCTACGTGGTTGATCCATGATAGTTATGTCCTTATCGTTTTGTTGACAGAGTAATAAGCAGAACTGTAATCTTGGAAATCAAATTAGCCAACTTCCTCCTCCAGATGAAAGTACAGAGAAGTTAATGCACAGAGAAAGTGACTTGCCCAGAATCACCCAGATGGTTAATGGCAGAGTCGGGATAGATCCCAGAATCATCTACCTTGATGAATATTAACTGAGAAAACACACACACACACACACACACACACACCGTGGGTGGCTGGCTAGCCCCATAAATACATGCTGATGTTCACAAGGAATAAAATGATGGAAACTGTGGATGGGACTGAACAACATGGAGACATATGTAGTGAAGAGAACCTTTCTGAAAGTCAGTCAGTCAGTCAAGATCCAGTCAAACCTGGATCTTGGCTTGGGCCACCAGAGAATTCAGATCTAAATTTCTCAACTAGCTTGGGAGCTTCAGTCTCTCTCTCTCTTTTTTTTTTTTTTTTTTTTTTTGTAAAATTAGGGAGTTGGATGGTGTAATTTGTTTTGTTCTATTTGTAATTTACAAGGACTCTTTCAGCTCTAAAATTCTAAATCTGGATAGAGCCTTGCTTTAAGACAAAACAGAAACAAAAAACAGAAGTTCTTCTTCACCATCTATATAACAGATCAAATCCAGTGTTGAAATCTACATTTAAAAAGCCAAAAGAAAATGTGGAAAGAATATAAACAAACAAACAAAAAGCTGAACCTAGAAGTAGAGTGACCCACACATCCTGCATTGCCCAGACCTGGTTTACACCTGTTTCTCCTGCATTCCAACCAGTTAGTGCCTGTTTTCACTACCCAAAGCATCTCCATTTGGATGACAAATTATATGATAGCCCCTATAAGGAATTGGTGTTATCTTGGAGAAACCCTCACCACTTTTGATCATCTACGGACAGAAGCCTAAATGCCTTGGTATGTTATGAAGACTCTGACTCTCCAGTCAAAGCTCGCCAGCACCCCCACCACACGCTAGTGACACCTGACTACTTCGGTTCCCCAGAGGTGAGGAACACTGCTCCTGCCATTGCTTAGCTTCTCGGCCTGCATCCTACAGAATGGCCAAGTCCTCCACAGGCATCGAGACCTCCGCTCCGTACTGCCTTCTCTGGGAGGCCTCCCCTCCCTCCACCTGGGATCACTCTGCCCATACCTCTACTAGCATGTGGCCCCAACAGCTTCCGTAGCTCTTTATCTCCTCTACTGCACCCTAAGCTCTGTAAAATGGAGTTCACCTGCATCTTTCTATCCCTTAGCACGATCATTAGCACTCAACATGTTTGTTGAATTAAATAGAGAAGTACATAAAGATTTGCTAACAGGATACTGGCTAAATTATCTTTCATTGGAGTGAACACAAAACAATGGGCTTCATTCAACTCAGCTGGTCTCCACCATTATTACCACCAGTAACAGTTTCTTGTATGGTGTGCGGAGATCCAGTGCCCTGTGATGGTGGGTCATGGTCTATGACCACCTGACAGCTCCATTCCACTTCTGCCACTGACAAAATGTATGATCTTGAACAAGTTCCTTGCCCCAACTTAACTCAGTTCCCTCAGTATAAAACAGGGGAAATGCAACACTCCTTGGTGTAAGATTATAAACGGTGCATGAAGAGTGGTGCCAGGTATTGACCCTGGCACAGAGTTCACAGGTAATAAGTAGTAACTTGGCTTCAGTGGTGATCATTTCCAGCCAGAGCAGATCAAACTGGAAAAAACCATGACTCCTCCTTGCTCCCCAAAGAGATAAGCCCCACCTGGATTTATTTTGCTTTATGTCCCTCTCTCCTGGGACTAAGATGCCAAGACCTTCACAACAGTAAATATTATTCTCCTTCCAAATCCTGGTTCTTTGCTTTTCTAATTATCCCCAACACAAGGGTCAACACGAGGAATACAGCAAGAAAGGCAAGGACTTACAACTCAAGATAGACCATGGTCAAATAAGGAAGAACTTCTTGACTGCCACTCTGATCCAACTACGGAACACACGCAAAAGGAATTCTTGGTAAAATGCCAAGTAGGGAGAATTCAAGCCTGGGGAAGGATCACATGACTTCTTGCCGGGACTTTGAACCCTCAAGTGAACTACACCTTGAGCAAAACACTCCCTCAATCAGAAGCAGTCAGTTCCCGGTGCCCCAACACCAAGCACCGGAAAGGGACTAACAAAATGACCGTCGTGAGCATCTTTAGCAGAAGGAAAAGGAGGAAAGGAATGTTCCCTTCGAGATTTCTTCATCACAGGAAACAAGGCACAGGCAGCAAGGCAACTAATGGGATCACAATGTTTCAATTAAGTAGCACAGAGCTGTTGGAACTTTGTAACAAAATACAGCCATGTGCTAATAGTTGTTTTCATTATAGAGGCAGGATTGCACGGAGGTTTAAAAAAAAAAAAAAAAAAGACTCTGGAACCAGAGTGCCTGAAATGTATTCTAGCCTCTGTCCTTAACTAGCGGCGGGACCCTCAGCAAGTTACCTCATCTCTCCAGACCTCAGGTTTCACCTCTGGACAGTAAAGATAACAAATAGATAATGGTACCTATACTCTGTAGGGCTGTTTTGGGGGTTTGTTTTTTGTTTTTTACTAATACTAATACTAATTTCTCAGGTAGAGTAGGGTTAGGCACATGATTAATGGTGCGTATTTGACAAATAAAAATATTAAGATTCAGTACTCAAAAGTAGCTTATATACAACCTCGTTCTGAAAAATTGCTACTGGTATGACCATGATACATCTCAAAGATGTCTTTACTTCATGTTGACTCCTAGGAGTTTGACTTGTTGACCAACACATCTTTTGTTGATCATGGAAACTGAACAGGTCTGAAACCCAGAGTACACAGTAAAATGGACACTGAAGGTTTCTAAAAAAATTAATTAAGCCTTAATCATCCCCACAATAAATGAAAGTAAAATAAACTTATTACTGAGTCACTTCCCAAGCTGTTGTATTTGTCTGGAAGGCACCGAATGTGACAGGAATGTAGCTAGGTCTGGCTTCTGCCCCATGGCTGAATACAGTGGCATTAGCTTAGTGAATTCACCATGGCTCTCTCTGTTCTTCAGTTTCGAAGGCTCAATGACTTGGTTTTGCACCACGCTTATTCATTCAACAGTTACTTAATAAGCATCTACTTTGTGCCAGATACTATGACAAATAATGTGGACAAAATGGACAACGTGTCATTACAATCCCTACCGGCCATCACAGAGCTGGCAATCTGGCAGAAAAGGCAGATATAAAAAACCGAATGTGCACCCACAAGACCTGATGGTCAATAAGTGAATTTACAGTGGAAACAGCTTCGAGTAGACTAGTTTCTATAAGACCAAGCCATGTCCTCCATGCAACCATTATGACTACACAGGATTCAAGCAGAGGAATACATTGTATGAATGGTATCAGGCATCACCTTGACAAACATCTGACTGTTGAGGATTGTGAATTCCCTATTTTAAGCTTTCCAACGACCCATTCCCTCACGCCACCCATTCTCCCATTCTTGTTGCTTTTCTCAAAAATGCTGCAGTCCATTTAATTTCTCCTTCCCATATTACAATCACATACACATCTTGCTTCACCAAATTTCTTCACCTATCACCCTGATTGGAGTTTTCCATATTCTAAAATTTCTTCCATCACACCCCTACAGAAATCATGTTATTCATTCCAGAGATAGTTACCCATATTCAGTCTTTATAGAGGCTACTAGTTTAAACCTCAGAGAGCAACATTATTTCTCTTATTTTCATGTTTGGGGTTGGCACGGTGGCATGGGAGGGGCACTTAGGGGCAGATCTACACCAAAACTGTTGCCCCATAAACCCTCAAAATAATTCTCATTTAACCTATAAAACAATCCAATGAGGCACAAAAGTTAATTTTATATGAATCATTAAAGCTTACTACATACCAGAAGGTGCTAGGCATTATAAAAAGGGCAAAATTAAAACAACTTAGGTTCATAGTTCAAGTTCAGCAGTCATTGTTTACTGGTATTTCTGTGAACTATAAGCAGTACTTGAGATAGTAATAGAAAAAGTACACCCATATGAAAAGTTTCAACCAACATTCAGAACATCAGTAAATAAAAAACTATTTGAGTCAATGCAGAAGTAAAATATCTCATGTTACTTAATTTCATACAAAAATAACAATCATGGTAAACTCAGACAGGGCTTCTGTTGTGTCAGCAATTTCAAGGTTTTGTTTTTATTCTTAGAGGTCTACCAGAGGGTCACAAGCAGGATACTCAGGTATGATCTCCTGGATGCATTCACCCTAACCAAAAATGGATGGGACTAATGCATCAACCAGAATGTTAGCTTAGTTAGCCATAATTAGGACTCTCTTTCCAGTGGCTCAAATTAATACAAGTCCCAGACTTCCCAAGGAGCCACACAATCCAGGTTACGTTCATTCAACACTGCTCTACAAATTGACGCAACGAGCCTTATAGGAACTTCCCAGTGAATTTCCATGGGAAAAGATGAAATGCTAAAGATTTTTTAAAATATTTTTAAATTGTGGTCAAACATTAATCTGAATGTAGCCCGTGGAGAAAATGCAATTCAATAGGGTAATTATTTAAACAAATTCTCACTGGGTGAACTTTTACTTTTTTTTATTTTTAAAAAAAGATTTATTATTTGAGAGAAAGAGAGTGAGAACGGGGGGTAGGGAGGAAGAGGGAGAGAGAGTCCCAAGCAGACAACACACTGAGCATGCAGCCCAACACAGGGCTCAATCTCACCATCCCAAAATGACAACCCAAACTGAAACCAACAGTCAGACGCTTAACCTACTGTTCCACCCAGGCGTCCCTCACTGGGTGAACTTTTAAAACAGCTATTCTAAGCTCAAAAAGAAATGTTCTGTGCTTGTCCTCTTCTTGGGTACATGGCCAGGAGTCAGCATAGGGTCTGGAATGTATTAGGTGCTCAGAACTATTTTCTGAGTACATAAATGAATAAATATATTCCCCTGATCCTTACCATGAGTTTACATCTAAGAATAACAAGAGCAAAAGGCAGAAGTTATCTGAGTGTGTAGAAAATAAAATCTTGCTCTTCATCTTGAAATATGAATTTCCACCACGAAAAACAGAAAATTGATGAAAACATAAGTTTCCATAAAGATGGCCATAGAATGTTATTTTGTGCAGCAAATCTATACAAAACTTCAGCATGTTTATAGTTACAACTACAAATGTGAAAGATAACTTATTTAGAGTCTCATAAAAACAACTATATAGGGGCACCTGGGTGGCTCAGTCGTTAAGCGTCTGCCTTCAGCTCAGGTCATGGTCCCAGGGTCCTGGCATCGAGCCCCGCATCGGGCTCCCTGCTCTGCGGGAAGCCTGCTTCTCCCTCTCTCGCTCCCCCTGCTTGTGTTCCATCTCTTGCTGTGTCTCTCTCTCTCAAGTAAATAAATAAAATCTTTAAAAAAAAAACAACTATATATGAAAGCATATTCATATTATATAAAAGCTCTTACTATCTGAAAATCTGTAATAAAGAGACCACAAGGCAAAGGTAACACAATTTGGGCTGTAAGGAAACCCTTTGAAAGCCAGTATTTTCAATACTTGATAGCTAAACTCATTAATGACCTCTTTCACATCATATTATTTACAGCACATCACTGAGACATTTCCCCAAAACCAATTCTGCAATTGTAGAAAGACTTGTATGCTGACTTCATCCCAGACATTTGTTGTAAAGTGCCTCATCCCCCTTGTAATTCCTGTATGTTCATTTGTCTACCACTATCATAAATTAATATGGTTTTATATTAAGCCACTGATAATCCATGAAGTAAGTTAACAGTCAAGACAAAACTTACCAAGCACAATGACCACAGTCTTCAGAAGACTCATCATGGTATCCCGATTCCTCCGGGGTCCAGAACTATGCCGAGACATTCTCATAGTCCTCTGGCGAACATAGCCAAAGATATGAGCATAGAGAACCACCATGACGACAAAGGTCACCAAGTTGAAAATAGCCCAGAACACTAAGTAAGAGTCACTGTAGAGGGGTGCCATGTTGGAACAATTTTCGATATCGCAGATACAGTTCCAGCCCACACTGGGGATAGCACCCATGACAATGGCCATAGTCCAGATGACCACAATCACCACCACCACCCGCCGGTTGCTCATCCGTGTGTGGAGCTGCATGCGGAAAACCGTAATGTGCCTCTCAATCGCAATAGCCAGTAAGTTGGCCACAGACGCCGTCAGGCTGGTATCAATGAGGCCCTGGCGGAGGAGCCACGTGCTAACAGTCAATCTCCGAGTGTTGGGTCCTGTGTTGAACATTAGGTAGAAATAAGCCAACCCAGCAAAGAAGTCTGCAGCAGCCAGATTAGCCATTAAGTAATAAATAGGAAAATGGAAGCGGCGGTTGACATAGATTGCTACCATGACCAGTAGGTTGGCCAACATGATGAAGATACAGACAGTGATTCCAAGTCCCATCACCAGCTTGCTGACTGTGTTCCATTCTGTGGCAAGATACTTTCCACTCCGGTTATAAAAGAAGGCAATGGACTCATTGTAGAAGCACTGTGGTTCATTCATGGCTGTGAACTAAAAGAGAAAGGAAGAAAGATGAAAAAGAAAGAAGAAACCACAGATCCAAATTTAAAGACTTATAGTATGGTAAATGTGGCCAAAACACACACACACACACACACACTAACACAGAAGCAAAGAATCTGAAAATCTGATCCTGCATAACATTCTATTATGTTGAAACTCCAAGGCTTTTCAGTGTCTTACTGTCCTCAAGATTAAAGACAGTTGTAGTTAAATAAATGACAAGGTCTGTGCTTGGTGGTTGCAGGTCAATGAAGTCTACTAGAAAAGCCACATGGCCCAGAAATCTTGCCTAAAATACATGAGACAGATGAAAAATTGTGCAGAGAATTGCAATTGGAATATTTACCGTCGTGAAACCTATTTTGACCTGTTATTTAGGGAATCTGTAAACATAGTTGGTTTATAGATAGGGTATTATTGCTCCATTATTCTGCATTTCTGTTCTCACATAGTATGTTCGATCTGTGACAAACACTTGGTAATGCCGTCCCCACAAGGACCACCAGTACCAACATTTCAAAGAGGTCACTATGCATCAAAGCTGCTTTGCCCAAAGCCAGTATTTGCTGTTCGACATTCCTGTGGTCAGCACTGTCTACCCCCATGACTCCTTATCCCCAGAATAGCATTTGTCGACCAATCTATGACATTAGAGAACTTTTTTCCTCTTTGGAGGACATAAGAAATAGGTTACCTAATGTAACCTCCAAAGAGTAGTTGACACTTTGATGCTGCTCAACAAAAAGTGAAGTGCACTTCAAGTTTTTCCAAAATGTGAAGTGATCATGTTTTATGTGTTTTCTTATTTTTCAGCATCAATTAGAATACACTCATTTATTAATTATTCTCACTTGAATCCAAAAGGGACTGAGCAAGTTTAAAACAGAATATAGGTAGTCAATAAAACTATTAAAATAAAATTAGAAAATAAACAGTAACAGAAAAAAATCATTTTCCTGAAGCCTTGAGTTTGTCTGAGACTCCTAGAATCAGAAATTATTTAAAGACAGCTCACATCCTAACTTTTTATCTTGTATGTTTAACCAATGACTTAACAAATATGAGTTTTAACCACTATTTTTGATCCAATGTTCTACTGAATATCCATAGGTTGTGCATAAATGTTTACCAAACACTGAACATTCCTAAAGAGTGTGAAATGCTTATTAAATGGTTAGTCTTCTGACTTGTCCAGACATTTAGTCTCTCTTCATTTAGAGTTTAAGAGCTTTTAGATCATGTTTCTATCATTACACTTACCATGTATATCATTAAATATCAGCTGTTTCTTAAGGAGATCATGGCCCAAGAAAAGAGTGAAGACCTTGTCTTACACATTTTGGTAATCTCATATACTTTCCAAAAAGTCTCATTCATTGGAGGTCTGAGAACCTGATTACATGTCATGTCCCATGACAAATCTTTCCAGTCCTCTGGCTATTTCATCTAATTTTCTTGCCTCTCAGTTTCTTGACCTCATCCCTAATGACTTCCTATTCCATTACAACTCAGCTGCCCACTCCCATGGTCACACCCTGAACTTTGTAACCACTCAGAACTGTCTCCCTTTGGAAATAAATGATACATTTTAATTACTCACCACACTTCCCATTCTTCCAATTTTCTCATTTGATCCCCAATACATCAGTTCTTTGAAGTCATCTATTTCCTTAAGATTCCTACCTTTCCCCACTGGATTACTCTGTCTTCCCCCTTTTCCTTATACAGCTTAGATTTCATAGTCATTGACTATTGATAACACAGGAACACAGTCTCTCCTTGAAGATTCTGAGGTCAGATCCTTCAGAATTCAATTTTTTTTCGTGGTTTTAAGAACACTTACACAGTAGATAATCCTTAGATGATGTAAATCCCCATCAAAAGTTGGAGCCTCGTTCCATAATCATACACATTATTTTCTATGGCAAAATATATTTATACATGAAATTTGTTAAATAAAAGTTATAAATAGCTTCACATAAATTCATTCTGAGCAGGTTTTGCCACAAAGTGAATTATGAAAAAATCTTCAGTTGTCAGACCTTGAATTTTGTAACTTCAGATAAGGAAGAAGAGACCTTTCTCCTTCAGTCTACTTGCCCCACTGTACTTCCATGACAGTCTCTTGGAATAACACCAGTCTTGGCTGAATGCAATTGGTTGCCACTTCCACACCTACACCAAGGCTTCTGAGAAATGTTTGAGAAAATCGACATTTCTGGCAGATTGATTCTGATTTAAATTCATGACGTCTAACCTCAACAGAGACTTCAGGAGCACAAGGGGTCTGATTTTCCCCTGTCATTCCCTATCTTCTCCAAAGTGGCTAATTTAAGCTTACCTACTGTTCTCTTTTGACAAAAGACAAAATCAGCTATTCAAGAATCCATCCTTTCTTCCTCTTCTGTTACAATGGAAAGGGTGTAGCTTTTGCCATCCAAGTGTTGTGAACTCCTACTATTTCAAGAACCTTGTTCTAGAAATTGTTTCCTTTCTCCTTCTTGTATCTTCAACTCCCCCTCACTCCTCCTTCTCTCCCTCTCCCCTTTCCTGAATCTTTCCTATCTATGTTCAGGGAAGTTTAGTTTCCACCATCTTTTAAAAGAAAAAAGAAAGTCCCTCATGATCTCATTTCACCTTTCAGCTTTGATAATTTTTCTCCTTCATAGCCAATTGCTTTCTCTCTCACTAATATTTCCATTAACTATAGTAGGGCGCTTCTGACCCAATCCCTCCATCAGATCCACTCCCTTAAATTCTTTAGTTCCATATAACTTCCCAAAGTAACACCAATCTTGTCTTCAGAGCATTAGATATGTGACTGAAAAGCCCTTTTCAGAAAATTCTCTTTCATTGGCTTTCATGACATCATACTCTCCTGGCTTTTGATTCTTCTCTATGGCTGGTCCTTCTCAGTCATTTCTGATGGGTCCCCATGCTCTACACAATATTGATATTTCTACACTAGTTATATACTCAGCCAACACATTTTCACTGAGTTTTCTAATATGTCCTCCCAAGATCTCAATTATTTTATATACCCTCAATACTCCCGTATCTATGTATTTAACCCATACTTTTTTCCTAAACTCTAGGCAAATATCAAATTGCCTACTGGTATCTTGGATTAACTACCCCATAGGATACTCAGTACTCAGTCTCTGCTTAAAACCAAATTCAAACTCATAATCTTCCTCATGATCCCCAACTTGCTCTTTCCATCTTCTTCTATTCCAGAGGCTAGAGAACTACTCTCTCTCCAGTGGCCTGAGGGCTAAACCTGGGAATGCCTTCTTCTCCCTCAGCCTCATTACTTAATAACCAAATCCCATATATTCTCCTTGCTAAGCATCTACTCAAACTCTCTATTCCATCCTCACGGAATTATCACTACAGTGGTAGTAATACTATTACTTTCTTACTACAGTGGTTTCCTAAGCATTATTACTACATTATTATTATTACTACTATTATTATCATTACCACCACCAGCATTATTGCTATAGTGGTTTCCTAAGTGTTCTTTCTACCCAGTGCCAATCTCCTCTCTAGTGATCTTTCTAAAAGACACAGTTGACCAAGCTATTCTCCTACTGAAAATGCTTCAATGGCTTACAAGTGCACTTATGATAAAAACCTAAACTCTTCAACCACCTTATCAGTTCTCACCTGCCCTCTAGCCTCAATTCAAACTATTAATGACTTCCAACTCTCTTCTTCCGCTCTATGTAACGTGTTGTGCTCTCCCTCATCTCTGCTTCTCAGAGCAGTGGTTTTCTCTACCAAAATCACTTGGAGGGTTTCTAAAACACAGATTACTGGCCACATCCTGAAAATTTCTGATTCAGTAGATGTAAAGTGAGTCTCCAGGTGATAGTGATGCTGCTGGTCCAGAGACCACACTTTGACTCCCACTGGCTTAGAACTATCGTCCCCCAATTTTCACCGGGCTCCCTTGCTCTCATTCTTCATGCAGTTGAAAGGTTATTCTTTCTAGTCAGTTTCCCCAGACATCCCCAAGTCTAGGCAAGGCTCTTCTACTACAATTCCCTGCATTTATCTCACAACAACACTTACTGTATAATAATTGCTCAATTAACACTTCCTCATACTAGGCCATAAACCCTATGAGAGCAGAAATTCTAACCTTCTTGTTCACTGTTGTGCAGCATCCAACTGTTAGATTAGATGCTAACTATACATTGGTTGCATTAATAAATTCCAGAAATGTTTAGAATAATGCAATGTGAGGAAGACTTGATTGGCTGTTGGCTGGCTTTGAGGAGGGAAAGGGGCCAGGAACCAAGGAATGTGGACAGTCTCTAGAAATTGGAAAAGACAAGAAAAATTCACTGTAGGACCTTTGGAAAGGAACACAGCTCTGCTAACATTGGTTTCCTTTCTACAAAGGACATACGATACACAAAAAAATAAATTATAACTATAAATGCAAAACTCCTTTAGCCTCTATAACCATTTACTTTCTCTGGATAAATACATTTTTAAATCAAATACCAAGCACACAGTATTTCACAGCATTCCAACTTCTGAACACCAACTGCTAACAGTCAAGAGATGGTCTGTGCAGCTTCGCTCTTCCCAACGTAGGAAAACTAAACAGTTAAGGAGGAAAACATAAGACGGTGCAAATGGTCTTTTGAAACCACAATATACTAAGAAGAAGAAAACTGACAGGTGTTCTCCGCTGATATCCCATATATCGCATCAGCAAATGGCAGGTATCCAAGTCCTCCGCCATCTTTAATCGCTCAAAAATTTGAATAGTAAACCCCATACCGCATCTAATGACATACCTTACATGACGGTTTGAGCCCCAGTTTTATCATCTGTGAAATAAGAAAATCAAGCTAAATTATTATTATCTATATCAAGAGAATTCTGGGTAAGAACTTTATATTTCATAAAAATTGCCAGCTAAATACTAAGACAGCATAAAATATGCCTGGAATGAAAACAGTAAGGGTAGAATATACCTGAGAAACCGTCAGAGGAATGTCAGCTGGATTGAATGTAACAGGGCTGAACTGAAAGAAGAATGAAATCACCTCTCTTTTCATCTGCAAAAAGGAGGAGGCCTGGAGTATAGGTGAAGGAGACCCCAGCAGAGTGGCCAACAGGGTGGTGTCAACAGGCTTTCTCACTTCTTCAGGACCCAAGGGATTTAAGCAGAAACCCAAATGGAGCTCTGGGAGAATCTAACTATGATTGGACTATAATGCATGCAGGCAGTCATGCCTATAACGATACAAAAAGCAGAAGAAAAAAAAAAAAGATCAAATACAGTAAGACAAAAACGCAACCTCAGAGGAGAGGACCCTTCCGAAGAACAGAAAACACCTCTCCTTGAGCAGATTTATGGGGGGAATAAAAGAGGTAAAAAGAAAAAGATTAAATTACAGGATATTTCTGATTTGTATTCTCAAAATACTGTTAGGGTACTAGCACTGAAAAGAGAATGAGCCATCATGAACACACACACAAAACAAAGCAAAAAACCAGTAAAAACTACATGGAGATTGTAATAGTTTCCTATTGCTACTGTAACAAATCACCACGTAGCTTAAATACAAATTTATTATAATTGTGGAGGTCAGAAGTCCAAAGTGGGTCTCTCACTGGGCTAAAAGCACCATGTTAGCAGAGCTGTGTTCCTTTCCAAAGGTCCTACAGTGAATTTTTCTTGTCTTTTCCAATTTCTAGAGACTGTCCACATTCCTTGGTTCATGGCCCCTTTCCCTCCTCAAAGCCAGCCAACAGCCAATCAAGTCTTCCTCACATTGCATTATTCTAACACCGACTCTTCCTGCCCCCCTCCCCCCGCTTTCCACATTTAGGGACCCTTGTGATTACACTTGAGACTACCCAGATAACCTAGGATAATCTCCCCATGTCAAAATCCTTAAGTGAATCACATCTTGCCCAGTAAAGTAGCATGTTCACAGGTTCCAGAGGTTAAATAATGGACATCTTTGAAAACCACTATTGTGCCCACCAAAGAGATGAAAAACAACTTTTGAATTAAAAACAGCAATTCAAACAATAAAGTGTAAAAATTCCAGAAAACTTGAAATGGCAAGTCAAAGACATATTGAAGAAATTCACCCAGCACTCAGAGAAGGTCAGAGATGACAAGAATAAAAGGAAAGGAGGCACATAAAGGGAAACATCTAGTTATACTGGATTCCTAGTTATACTAGGAATCCAAGAAAGATTAGGACAAAGCTGAAGTAAGATAGCTTGAAACGTAAGTTACTGCTTAAGAAGAAAGACCTCAGATTACTGGTTTGCGTTTATATAAATTACAAAACAGTTAATTAAAAGCAACTAGAATTTAGATATAGCTTGGTTAGCAATCTCAAGGGTAAAGATAAAAATTCTTTAGGTATAAAAAAACAACAAAAATAAACAAAAAGCAAACAAATCAAGTATCTAGAGAAAGACAAAATGGGGTATTGCCAAGCTACGGCGACAGAAAAATTCCAAAGGACAGAACACTAGCAATCAAAATCTCCATTAAATGGAGAAAACGAGGTCCATAAATTCCACAAACAACTATACTGATGTTCCCATATGAGGATAATATACAACGGTTTCAGAAATGTGGCAGGTCACAAAGAACATCATCTACATTTCCTTCCTAAAAAACATAACCGAGCAAAAACAGTGGCAGCAAGCATCAAAAGCCCCAAAACATAGGAATCTAAGTCACTGCTCTTTGTGTGGTTCTAAAACTTAGAGCAAATATCAAAAATAATTCTCGACAGTGTGCTTATAAAAATAACTTAACCTAGAATTAAAATCACTTTATCAGTAAGAGCTTGAAATGAGAAGTATGTAAATGTTCATTTTCTCTTCTTTCTCAAGAAAGAATCAAGAAGGGCTATTTCCAGTTGTAACAGTAATTTTCAAAAATGTTTAAAAACCACCTCATTGAATAATTATCATATTTATCGTAGGAAATCTAGGGAAAACAAAAATATGACCAGACAAAACTCAATACTTTTTAAAAGTTTATAATGCTAAAATCCAAATCACTATAATTAGAAATTTCTCTGTAATCAGAGAAGTTGCAGAATTCTGCACTGCCCAAGGAACAAAGATGTAAATAAAACAGGATTATTCCAAAAATACTGTCCTCCATGCTAAAAAGAGAAGTCCACATTCAGGCCCTTTTCACATCCACCAATTACATCTCGGGATGATGGGCCGGAGGGAGGCGGCCTCTTGGCTGCTCTGCAGAGCAGATGTTCCCAATCTGAGAAGTTTACCTCACCCTATCATGTGATCTCGAAAGAAGTCATAACAATTCTGCCAAGCCTGAACTCTAAAGAGGCGCATACGGTGTTCATCTTCACTATGCACTTCATGTACTTGTTTGTGCACCCACACACATCTATGGAATGCAGGTAGGGGCGGGGCATTGCACGACACTACGCCTTCCAGGGGTACCAAATACCCCTGGTGCCTGCTGCAGGTCCTCTCATAGTCCACCCAGTGCGGTTTTTTAATCTCCTGAGACAATAATTTAGTCATTGGCCAGGTGGAAAAGAGAACATGTGGAACAAGCTCACAGACTGGTAATTAAGCCTTTGTGATTTAGTAACTATTTAGATAAAAAGTAAGTGTGTATGCAACTGACATTCTAAAAGGGAGAGTTTACTCTACGCTGGATAAAGGACCAGTCATAAGACATAAATCAAGCTTAGTTTCCCACTTCTGCTAAAGTACAACAATGGAGTGAAAGCTTCTTCCTGATTCTGATGCTGGGGACAGCTAACTAGTCTTCAGTAAGTCCCGTAACTGCCTGGAATGGTGATTTTCTTATTTGTAAAGCAAGGTATGAATGCTTTCTAAGTCCCCTGCAATTCAAGCTCCTCAATCTAAAATAATCAGGCCTTCTACACATTTCCTCCCCCTTCAAAAAAAAAAAAAAAAAAATGAGAAAAGAGCACAGAATTAAATGCCGTAAGTCTCTATTAAGAAAAAGTTTTCACCCCATTTAGAGCCTCAAATTAGAAACAAAAAAAAGTGAAAGAATCTGCCACTAGAACTAGAAAATGGGCCACAAAACAATGCTGACAGAAACAAAAAATGTTTGAAAGCTTTTTTTTAGGGGGGTTGGCAGAAGGGGAGAGAGAGAATCTTAAGCAGGTTCCACGCTCAGAGCAGAGCCCTACGTGGGCCTTGATCTCACGACCCTGAGATCATGACTTGAGCCGAAATCAAGAGTCAGATGCTTAACTTACTGAACCACCCAGGCGCCCCTGAAAGCTAGAATTCTTACCATAGGTGGAGAACAGGCAACTACAAGATTTTTGAAAGTTTACCTGAAAAGGTACATAAAATGCTACTTCTTATAAAATAACAATGTATATGAATAGGATGTGTACATATGTAAAGAGAAACTATGGAAAGCAAATTGCACACTAATGAAAATACTTTGTATCTGTTAGAGCCCCTTGCAAGGGGCAGAGATAAAGTGGGCAACATTATACTTATCAAATTTCCAAAGAGAAAATGTTGAGTTGGTCCTAAGAGGAAGGAATGAAAAAAACAATCACTAAAAGGATTAAGAGGTTATGGGGAAAATATAATACTCTTCTCAATGCATTACTGAGTTAAAGGGAACAACAAGCCAAGGCGATAGGCCACCCCGGCAGCACACTGTAAGGTTATGGAGACAGGGCATTAAATATTACTGGGAAGATGATGAGCCCTGAGCCTTGACAGAGGCAGTGAGCTAGAACTGAGAACAATCACTAAGCTAGAAGGCTTGAAGATCTCCTTATCAGTAAAAGAGTAGCGGGGGTGGGGGGGTGGGGAGGTGCAGGGAATCTACCCTGTTGCACTGGGGAAAACAAGGAAGTCTGTCTGTCTCCGCTTGGGCTCCAGGCTAGGAAGTAGATAAAAGTCTCCCTTCAGAGTCATGACCCCAAGGCTATACATCACATATAGTTGAGATCTTAAGTTCAACTTACCTGTCCGGTCTGCGAACCCACAGGAGAATGACCATGAACCATGGTCCTGAGCGCGTGATATCCCCACCCCCCCCTTCCTCCTGCTCCACGCTGCCTGGCACGAGCATGCAGCAAACCTCTCCGGGGGGCCAGACCTCAGTGCGGGCACACCAAAGACAAACTCAGCACCCGAAAGAACAGGACACACGAGGAATATCACATGTGAGAACCAGCAGAACAGTCCAAAGCAGGATTAGCCCCAAGCATATCAGATTAAAGACTATCACAATATCAGATTTGACATGCATACTTGATCTAAAGGTGATCTTCCTTGATGCACGCTTTCCCTCCAATGCCTCTGCTCCCATCCTATGTGTTACTGCCGCTCAGCACTGTACTTCCATTTGTTTTCAAACCTACATAAAATTACTTGATATTACCGGGTTGTTGTTTTTTTTTTAAGATTTATTTACTTGAGAGCGAGCACGTGCACATGCATGCCCAGTGGTGGGGGGCGGGGGAGGGTACAGAGGGAGAAGGATAGTCCCAAGTAGACTCCATGCTGAGCATGGAGCCCAATGTGGGGCTCAATCTCATGACCCCAAGATCATGACCTGAGCCGAGACCAAGAGTAAGACACTTAACCAACTGAGCCACCCAGGTGCCCCTACTGTTTTGGTTTCATATTTTCAAAGTTTATTTTGTTATCTTTGTATGAAGCCAGCATAACTATGTTACAAGAACAAACAAGGAAATTAAAAGCAAAAGAAATTGGGCGCCTGGGTGGCTCAGTTGGTTAAGCGACTGCCTTCGGCTCAGGTTATGATCCTGGAGTCTGGGGATCGAGTCCCACATCAGGCTCCCCGCTCAGCAGGGAGTCTGCTTCTCTCTCTGACTCTCCCCCCTCTCACGCTCTATCTCATTCTCTCTCTCAAATAAATAAATAAAATCTTTAGAAAAAATAAATAAATAAAAAAATAAATAAAAGCAAAAGAAATTATTAGCCAATATTTTTTAGGAATATAAGAGCTCCTAAATATATTATATATTCATAATATATATTATACATTTATATATTTATGTATATTAGAACATACATGTAATTATATATCATATAAATATACAAATATAATTTTATGACAAATTTTATAAATCAAGACTAAATAGGGTTTAATCCAGAATGCAAAGATGACCTAACATTTAAATATCTAATAATATAATTCACCACACAAATTCAAGGAAAGAAAAAAAGCCAATGATCATTTCAATAGACATGAGAAGAATGTGTTTGGCAAATTGTAGGGCCCTTTCATAATTTTGCAACCTAGAATTAGAAGGGAGCTTCTTTAACGTGATAAAAGATCCATGGCAATTTTGCAACCTAGAATTAGAAGGGAGCTTCTTTAACATGATAAAAGATCCATGGCAATTGTCATTGTTGATGGAAGCATTCCCTTTAAAAACAGAAATGAAACAAATTACCAATTGCTTTTTAACATGTACTGGTAGTCATAGCCAAACAGTAAAAAAAAAAAAAAAAAAAATGGAAAAGAAAAAACCTATTGTTTTTCACAAATGAGATAATCAGTTATATAGAAAATGCAAAGATGACTGTATCAATACTGTTTAGCAAGTTTGCTAGATTAAATATCAAGTCACATGAATCAGCTGTTTTCCTATAGAAACACCACAAAAAATATTTTTAGGTCATTATTTTAAGAAGAACTCATTTACAAGAACAAAATCTCTAATGTATCTAAGAATAAATCTTAATATTCAAAGCTTACAAGAAAACCTAAGCAGAGAAAATATTTTATGGGTAGAGAAAGATATTAAGATGTCAATATTCCCACTATGAAGCTATTAATTCAGTGCAATAAAATGAAAAATCCCAAAGGATTCATCACGGTGCTTGACAGGTTCCCTGAACACTGATATGGAGGTATAAAAGAATCAGAATATCTGGGTATAATGGAAGACAAAGAACTAGATGCCCTACAGAATGCCACATTTTATTTTAAAGTCGTAGTAGTTAAGACATTGTGATATTGTCACAGAAATACATGAATGGCCCAGTGGAATAGAGAGCCAGAAACTTGACAAGAGACATGCTTTACCCATCAATGGAGAAAATGGCATAACTGTTCATCTATATAAAAAAATAAATAAACTGATTATCTATGCCACATACACAGAAATCAATTTCGGGTAATATAAAGACACGTGTGAAAAATAAATCTCTAAAACTTTTAGAAGAAAATAAGGCACATATTTATAACCCACAAATAGATTTTTCCAAACAAGGCCAACACATTGACAAAATAGGACTAATTAGAAATCTGAGAGTTCTGTGCTGCAAAGAACTTTAGAATGACAAAAGAAAAGCTGAAAACTAAAAGAAATTCTGGCAATGCACACAAAAAAGGCTTACAGTGAAATGTAAAAACTTCCTACAAATCAAAAATGAAAAGCCAAACAATCCAATAATAGAACAGGCAGAGATAAGGATAGGTAATTCACAGAAGAGGAAACCTTAATGGCCAATAATCACATGAAAAGATAATTACTCCTCAAGGAATCAGAGAGAGTTAAATACAAACTGCAGCCAGATACAACTTATGTCCACCAGGCTGGCAAAAATTAAGATGTCTGAAACATCAATAGTTGGTGAGGACAGTCATTTGGTGTCAGTGGGAGTAAAATTTAGTACAACTGCTTTGAAAAAGTTTGGCAAAAACCACTAAGGTTGGACACGTTCATACACGTGACTAAGAGATTCTAACCCTAGAAAAAACTCACATGTGCCTAAGGAGGCATGCACAAGACTTGTCGTTGTTACTCTTCTAGAACACTGAAATACCAGAAGCAACATAAATATTCGCCAAGTGGAGAATGGGCAAATTGCAATCTAAACAGAAAGTATGCTATGCAGTTAGAATGAACAAAGGAGAACTTCACGTATGCTGATGACTAAAGCAGTGGGTGCAGTATAATGCAGTACACCATTCTTTTTTTTTTTTTTTAAGATTTTATTTATTTATTTAATTGACAGAGAGAGAGAGAGAGACAGCAAGAGAGGGAACACAAGCAGGGGGAGTGGGAGAGGGAGAAGCAGGCTTCCTGCTGATCAGGGAGCCCAATGCGGGGCTCGATCCCAGGACCCTGGGATCATGACCTGAGCCGAAGGCAGTCGCTTAACCGACTGAGCCACCCAGGCGCCCCGCAGTACACCATTCTTAGGAATGTTAAAAACTTGCAGAAATACTAAATATTGTTTGTATTTTCCCACGTATGTATATATATCCACCAACACATGCAGGGAGATGACCAATCTCAATGTATGACCTGAACCAAGAGGGAGGTTAATTAAACTGACAAAGACTACAAGGGGCTTCTACTTTATCTGTGATGATTTGTTTCATTTATTCAAGACCCAAAAGATTTTGAAGTGATTACACCAAAATGTTCAGATTTTACAAAGCTGGGTAACAGATCTACGACTGTATTGTAACAGTTTCTCCGCTCTTCTGTATGCTTGACATATTAAAAACAAAAACAACACAACATAAAAACCACACAATTAACTAAGTCTGAGTCACAGCAAATGGGTTGTGTTGTTCCCTCAATAAAAGAGGGAGCGGAGGGAAGGAGGGAAGCAACAAGTACTGTTGTTAGACTACACCAGGCCCAAGGTGTGATTAAAGAATGACACCCGGATACAGGACGATACTTCACTTGCAATTTCCTATTTCCTGGGAGACAGCAAGGGGAATGAGAGGCGTCATCATAGATTTGCAGCAGTTGGGAGCTTAGGCCTTAGAATCAGTGAAACCTGAGTTCAAACGCCGATTATTGAAGACTCCCCTCTCAGGACTCAGTTTCCTCATCTGTAAAAATGGAGAGGAAAACATCACCCACTTTTAAGGATGGAGTACTTATTACTCAGTCTCTGTGAGATCTGTTCTCTGGAAACTTTTGAATTCAGGAACCCAGAGAGCTTGACATTCACAAACCAACGACCACCTCCAAACACAACTTTCTTGAAACTCACAGATGAAAACAATACGTAATTCATCCATGAAGAAAATGAAAAAATTATTTTCCATTAGCCCCTCTTTTTCATAGTCTAACAGAATGTTTCCTTATTATCTTGTTCCAATTCATTTTTTCTTACAGCAATATGGGGGTGGATTGGTGTCTATTTCTTCTGATGCTTTATCTCCCTATACAAATATCCCACTGCCTTATTCATTATAACTTTATTATAAATTCTGGTATCTGGAAGAATTTTTCCCACCTAGTTCTTCTTTAAGATTATATCAGTTACTTTTGACCTTTTTTTGTTTTTATGTAAGTGTTAGAACTTGTGAGATTTCCAAAAAAAATTTAGGATTTTTATTGTGATCACATTCAATCTAGAAAATACATTTGCAGGGAACGGACATCAAATCAATGAGTCTTACAATCCACTGACATAGTTATCTATGTAAATCTTCTCGAATGTCTATTAGTGTTTGATAAATAATCTCAAAAAATCTCCAATCTATTATCCTTAGGTGCTTGATACTTCTCATGTACTTACGCATTGCTTTTCTCAATAATTTTCTCATCTAACAGTTGTTTCTTTTATTGATATAACTGATAAATAATATTAGTTTCAGGTGCTCAATTTTTAAAAATTGGATTATTTACCTATTTAAGTCTTTGTTGTACTCTGCCACTTACACTTATGTACTTTTATTCCTACAGAGCTTGTCTTTCTTTTTCTGTGACTACAGAAAACAATAAAATGTGCATCCAAAAGCAGCCGCATTTAATACTTTATTGGTTTTTTAATGATTTTAAGGAAAATAGGCAAAAAAGTTCTCCTAAGAATAAATGCATATTCCTGATACATCATCTGAAGAAGCTAAACATCATGGTATAACTACAAACATAATCCTCACAGATTCCCTATCATGCCACCTTGTTTCTTCTACCTTTGCTTGCTCCACTATCAACGAATTGAATTCCCATCTGCAAGTTCAGTGTCGTCCTAGTTTTCCAAACTAATCCTGAATGAGACAATGAGCTAATGAGTAGCTAAGTCTCCACCATGACGTGTCTCACAGAGGTAGGATTTTTGCCTGACCATGACTGCTGAGTTCCGAGTTCCCACTGGTCACCCACACAATCCAGCATGTCAGAGATAAGCCCAGAACACAAGCCACAGGAATGGGGTTCTTCTGGGTCCTCCCCTCCACTGTTTTTGCCAGATTTCTTTGGTAACCTAATCAACTACAATTAAGGTCATGCTAAACAGAGTTCTGGAGTGTGCAAAGTCCTTACAGTTGGGGCTCAAAGCTGAATCCAGATGAATGGATCTTCTTTCCAGGTCTCAACTAAGCCTCCAAAACCTCCCCATGCAGGCTGGTGGGGTTCATCTAAATGCAAATATTTTTACATCAGGCAGCTACCTAGTTCAACCATATCCTAACCCTCCTCCTCTGAGACTGGAGGTTTTTGCTCCCAAAGCGAGTCTGAATCATTGACAATTACTTTACTGCCAACCTAGCCTTTCAAGAACTCAATCTCCATGACCCTTTCACGAACATTTTGTCTGATGCCAAGGAGCAGGTAACAATCCACTATCACTTCTCTCCCAGCCTGCACCTGCCTAGGATTACCATTTATGAAGTGGGATAAGTTTAACTGAAGGGCAGTTCTTAAGGGATGCCGTGCAATTATGAAATAGCTGTATCATCACACAGAGATGAAGGCTGATTCTTTAAATGACAGTCTTCTTATAGCAAGGTACGGTTCTCAAAAGACAGAAATCTGGACTCTGTGATTATGTTCTCCTCCACTGGGAAACACAACAGTACCCAGCCCCACCTTAGTGTTTATTCCTGGAAAAGCTGCAATAAAAGTTCAAAAAAAAATAGCTGGAGAAGCTAGGCATGCAAAAGGAAAACAGGGAAAGAACATCAGAATGGGAAGGAAGAGTGAGGGAAAATTACATTCCTTTTGAAGGATAAAGAGGTAGCTCCATTAGTTATTAAAGACCAAACGAATTAGAAAGAAAAAGAAGCAAACATGAAAGGTCTTTGTACCCAGTTATCTTTGTACAGTTTTGTTATATGAGTAGAAAATTCAAAATGTGCCCCCCATATAGATGAATGGATAAAGAAGATGTGATACACACACACACACACACACACACAGGAATATTACTCAGTCGTGAAAAGGAATGAAATCTTGCCATGTGCAACAACGTGGATGGACTTAGAGGGTATTATGCTAAGCAAAATAAGTCAGAGAAAGACAAATACCATATGATTTCATTCATATGTGAATTTAAGAAACAGATGAGCAAAAGAAAAAAAAAGACACACACACAAACCACGAGAAACAGACTCTTAACTATAGAATACATGCTGATGGTCACCAGAGGGGAGGGAGGTGGGGGGATGGGGGAAACAGGTGATGGGGATTAAGGAGGGCACCGCTCATGATGAGCACTGAGTAATGTACACAACTGTTGAATCACTATATTGTACACCTGAAACTAATATAACACTATATGTTACCTATAATGGAATTAAAATTCAAACTTACTAAAATGAGTATAATTGTTAAACATTTCCCAATCACCACTGCCTGGACTTATTCTAAAAAAAAAAAAAAAAAAAAAATCACATGGCCTCGGGGTGCCTGGCTGGTTCAGTCAGTACAGAATGCAACTCTTGGGTTGTGAGTTTGAGCCCACGCTGGATGTGGAGATTACCTAAAGAAAATAAATAAATAAAAATCTTTAAAAAAAAAAAAAATCACACGACCTCTTGTCATGTGAGCTAATTAACTCCTTATCCCTCTTCCCCCACCTTTATTTTACTTAAGTTACTTTGGGGGAAAAAATGTGCCCTCATATTGTGAAATAAAATATCCTCTCAAGCTTTATCTGAGCTTATAAACACAAGAGAGAGCAGAAATGATTTTAAATTGCAATATGAGAACAAATTTTACTTCTAAGAGAAACATGGTTCAAGATAGAGTAAGTCAGAAACCTCAGTGTTTATCTATGCATGCATTTACTCCTGGTCATGTGCTGGCGTTTTCCGTAGACTGTTTATCTAACTTGGCTTTCCTCTGATGGATCTTCTGGCATACTACATAAGCACATCATATACACAGACCATACGCAGAATAGCCACCTTCTCCCTGTAAAGAATTCTCAGAGTAACTATGGAGGGGAAAGGAAGGAAATTATATATGTCACATATCTAACTAGGGGGCTGAGAGTGTACTTAACAGATATTTTGCCATTTAAACAGATAAAGGACTTCACAGCTATTTTGCCATTTAAACTTGGGAGCACAGTGTATATTACTTGAATTTTAGAGATTAAAATAAAACTGAAAGAGATACCTATTTTGAAACTTGCCCTAGCTGTTGGGATTCGAACCAAAATTCACCTATATCTCAGCTCAGGCATTCTCTTTTCTCAATTCCATGTTAGATGAAGCCAGATCACACTGTGTCTTCACCATGTGGCACTGGAAATAAATTTCATATTCCAACTATTCACACTTTAGTCTAAAAGCACTCTCCAGCCATCTGTGATCCTTTACTTTAGAGACTGACAATTTAACAATTACAATCATTCTTTTACTTTGGAGCCTTCCGTGTATGTCTCATTTTTTCTTATTCTTCAGCGGTGAAATATTCTGGTTCATATGTCAATCTACCTCCCACTCAGAGAATAAAGGGAGGAAGTGGAACTGCCTTTTAAACCTTAAAAAGTGATCTAATAGTCTTAGAGAAAACTGATCTGAGCGATATGTTTAAAAGACAACATAACTGCAAAACCACTTTTTGGAAAAGCAATTGGGGATACCTGAATATGGATGAGTATAAAATGACATTAAGGAGTTGTTTTTAACTTTGTTAAATGTGATAATAGTATTGTGATTATAGAAGTGAATTATTTTTAGAGATGTATATTGATGGACAATGGTCGAGGTGAGAGGACACGATGCCAAGCATTTGCTTTACAATGGTTCCTCCCCCAAAATGGGAGCAAGTGAAACAAGCAGGGCAAAATACTAATAACTGTTGAATCTAGGTGATGGCTCTACTGGGATTCGTTAGGTTATTTTTTTTTATTTTTGTGAATATTTGAAAACTGCCATCATAAAAAGTTCTAAAAAACAAACAAAAACAGAAGTCTTTCAATCTCAAAAAACGCTACCCACTTAATATGGAATTCAATTGCTTTACTCCAAAAGTATCCAGCCTCTAACATCAGAAATGAAACCTCTAGAACATACATTTTGGAAACATGATGGATTTTGTTAGAGGAACCTATTGGTAATATTCAAAAACGCCTGTCTTCCAAGAGACAAGTAGAGACCTTGTGTTACATCAGAACACTGGATATGAACCACGGGAACAATCTGTTAAGACACTGAGTACCTCCCTACCCAAACTCATGTCTTTAACGAAAGCTATAGGAAGTCACTTGGAGGGACAAAAGTATCTTTGTTTCCCAGGCTTAAAACCCAAGATAGCCACTTCACAAATGACAGACAGAATGAAATACCTTGTAAAATACGGCTAGAACAGAGTCCTCCCTTATTGGAATCCCAGGTGTGGGATCGGAATGCCTTTGACATTCTCAACACCAGACCTGGGTTTGAGAAAGGCCAAACCATTTGTGCATGTCGTGAACCACTTGATCCTTCCATTCAAAAGGAAAATACAACTTTTAATCCATACTCTACCCATAGCTGGATGAAGCACAATTAAAGTAATGCTAACCAGAATTCTAGAAACAGAAACCGGCCATTAAGAGTGGCAAGAGTCTTTATTTCCTATCCCACCTCCACCCCATCCCAAGCCCCTATCTGCAGGATATGAACACATTAATTTAACCTAACGGCGAACGTGTTCCCATCTGCAAACATTTCCCTAAAGGTTTCCTTGGGCAAGGAACTCTTTATCGGTGCCTGGACTAACACAGCAGTAACTTAGCTACATCGGTCTTCCTGCTGCTGCTAGTCCAGTTTCGCCTCAGTATTTATCTAGCTTCGAAAGAACAAGGTGCTTTCTCAACATGAGAAAACAAAAATCCGCCTTACAGTCTCGTCAGGAGCAAAGCAGGGAATACAAACTTGTCCCACTTCAAAGCACAAGGCCTATCTTTCACTAACTAAACAGTAACCCCTGCCGGAGTAACAATGCAAGCTTTCTTCCCTATTATTGTTTGAAACAATCACAGGCTATTTGTTCATATTAATTAGCTTATATCTAGTATTAGGCAGCCTTGATTAGGAAAATGCTCTTTGTTACCAAATGAATAGAGGAAAACAAAACCAAAAGCTTTTTTTTTTTTAATTGTTGTTTTTGCCTTAGAAAAGGATTGTCAGGCCTTTCACACTCGAATGTAGGTTTATCTTTACACAGGTCCCTGAATTCACTCTAGAAGAACGCAAGTGGATGTGCCAGACAATACCAGGCTAAGCTGATTGAGTGAACTGCTTATTTCACCTTTGCCTGAGGAGACAGTATATTTAAATCACTTTTACCTTCTCTGAACCTGGAGAAACCTTAATAATGGGAGAGTAGACATCCATACAGACTCGGGGGCAAGGGCAAGTCAGCCTGGGACTAAAATCTGACTACACAAATTACATGTGAAGAACAGATATACAGATCATCACGAGGCACATCATTGACCAGAGGACCTGGGAATGAAGTGACCCAGGGATCTGCAGGTTTCCAGAAGAGTAAGCTCCTGGGACCTAATCCCCTTGTTTACAGCTGACTCCTTCCAGGTGGGCTTGGGTTCCTCCAACAATCAGAGGCTACTTGTTCCCAGCATTATGTTAAGAATAATGGGACTTGCTACCCTCGTTGAGATTAATTAATGAACTTGTTCAACAAGACTGTCGAAAGTCAGGGTTTGACAGCCCCAAGACTCCAAAGCTTCACAGGTTTCAAGATTAATGTTCAGGGGGTGCCTGGGTGGCTCAGTCGTTAAGCGTCTGCCTTCGGCTCAGGTCATGATCCCAGGGTCCTGGGATCGAGCCCCGCATCGGGCTCCCTGCTCAGCGGGAAGCCTGCCTCTCCCTCTTACACTCCCCCTGCTTGTGTTCCTGCTCTTGCTCTGTCAAATAAATAAAACCTTAAAAAAAAAAGATTAAAGTTCAATTCCTCAATATAGCTTGCAAAGCGCTGCAAGAATCTTCTCCAACCTTGTAACCTACCCCATCTACCTCCTCTACAAGCAGAAGTATGCTGATAAATATCTAACAATGGGCTCTTAAGAGCCAGGGACTGTGTTTGCCAATTTCCATGGTTAAATACTCCACCCTGGCTGATTGCAAGCTATAAGCATGAAGTCAATTGGCTCACACAGTTTCTGAAAACTTAACAGTCAGATCTTGGCTGGCTCTAGCACATCTCTGCTTGTGACCTCACACCTCAGCAGACAGCAACTATCCTGAACGAACCTCCAAATGCTGTGCTCTCGCTCTCCCCTTGGGACATTCGACGTTCACAAATGTTTCTCCTCCCTTGTCAAAGGAAGGATACATTAGCTCCCAGCCTGGCAGTCTTCCTTCCAGAAGCCTTTCCCTGACTGCTTTGACTTTACTTCTAAAGTCCCCATACTTCTATCCTAGCAGGTGTGACACCGCTAATTTTTTGTTTCCCTGTCTGTATGTTTCCCACTACATTTCTAAACCCTGTTTCTCTTACTTATTCTTGGATTCCCCAGGCCTGCCACAGTGAGCTTGCTGAACACTATTAACTAAGATGTACTGAACACTATGTGCCAGATTTTGTTCTAAGTTTTATACATATTACCTCATTTCACCCTTAAAACAATCCTATGAAGTTGGTTCTGTAATTTTTATGTTCATTTTGCAGATGAGGAAACCGAGGCCCTCACAGGGTGGATACCCTTCTCCCACCCCCACGGGCTCAGGTAGTAAATGCTGGAGCCAGGATTTAAACCCCAGGCGGCATGACTGGAGAGCTCTTGCACATCCAGCCCAGGGTTTGACTTTTTTTTCCCCCACTGGCAATTCTCAATGAGAAAATTTTACTTAAATTTAAATTCTCCCTAATGAGAGAAATTAAATATTAAGGGATAGGATGTCATCAGGTAGGGTTAAACTTTAGAGGGACTTTTTCTATCTCCCCAGATCCAATTTTTGCACTCTTGGGGAAAACATTCCCATTGACAATGTATCTTCTAGACCTTTTACTATGTGCTTACATTAATGTACCACATGGTCATCCCTAAAAACATATGATCTTGTTTTACAGTTTGAATGGTATCTTCCTGAATTAGTCTGCATTTTACTTTCTTTCTCCTCCAACAGGTATCTTAGGGAGATATAGCTGTGTTGAGATAAATATTTATCAATTTTTTTAACTGCTACATGGTACTTAAAGCATATCAGCATGCCTGAATTTATTGTCGTTCCACTATCGTATATTCAGAAAGTTTTGTACTTCTCGGCCTTCAACTAATGCTTCAGTGAATATCTCTATGCATGTCCCCTTGGTGTTTTTCTAATGTAGTTACTGAGATGGGAAGAGGGTATATGCAAAAGAGATAGGATTTTAATAGATGCTATCAAATTACCCTCCAGAGTGACTGTACCAATTTACCTTCCCACAGAGGATTTACAAGAGCCCATATTTTCCCCAAGTGTTTATATTAAATACAACATCTTCCTATCTTGGGCAGTGTAAACATTTTAATTAAGTGAGTCACTGAGAAATATTTCTCTTGCTCGCCAGCTGATAATAGCTTGTGTACGAGGAAAGAGGCGCGTGGATAAGATGCTCCTCCTGGAGATGCTGAAAAATGCACCAGTGAGACCCAGGAGCTGAAACCCTTGCCCAGAAAACCTGTGCTCACCACCTCACTTCACCACAGGCTCAGAATGGCTGCTGCCTGGGGACCACCGTGGAGGACTCCGACGTGGTGACCTCGGGTAACGGGCACTAAATCTCGTCACCCACTCATAAAGTCTCTGCAGCACCAAAAACCCCACTGAGGGGAATGGAAACCAAACAGCCCAAGTCAATGAAATGCTGAAAAAGCAAGATCCAGTTGCCAGACAGAGAATACACACGATGGCGGTCACACGAAACTTTCTGGAAAATACCAAATGTTTTAAAATCTTAAATAACAGGAGGACTTTATCCAGATGATCCAATTCCAAGGTCTTTTTTTTTTTTAGAAGAGACAAGAAGCATTTATATATACATGAAGTAAAAACGCTCCCTTCTTCCTCCCCCTTCTCCATTCCCTCCTCCACATACCCCTACCTTGAAATACATACAGAATCTAGTAGCCTGAAAAACGATACAGGACAAAAAAAAAAAGTGTGGAAGAACATTCTGTATCATCAAGATTTAAACTTCAAACAATATGGCTCTTTTTTCAAGGGTATACTTTTTTTCTTTAACCTTGGCTTAAAAATGATGATCACTGGGGTGCCTGGGTGGCTCAGTCATTAAGCGTCTGCCTTCAGGCTCAGGTCATGATCCCAGGATCCTGGGATCGAGCCCCGCATCGGGTTACCTGCTCCGCGGGAAGCCTGCTTCTCCCTCTCCCACTCCCCCTGCTTGTGTTCCCTCTCTCGCTGTGTCTCTCCGTCAAATAAATAAGTAAAATCTTTAAAAAAAATAATAATAATAATGATCATGAATGAGATGGGGAAGGTCACACTCTAAAAGGGAGAGAAGATGAAGGAAGAGCAGATGGGAAACCAGTTGTTGAGCACCTACTATGTGCTCTGTGTATATCCCATCATTTAATCCACAGAACCATCCCGTGAAGTATGGTGACATGAGAATACATGGAAGCTGAACGAGGTCAGCACGATGAAGGCCATGCAACCATCAGGATCTGACTTCAGGTCTAATGCTTACAAAGGCTGTTTCCCCACTAGACCACACTTCCTGCTAAAATGGAAAGAATCCAGTTACTACTCTAGTAGATCCAATTGTAAAATAATCTGCAGGCAATGTTCTTGCCACGTAACTGCTCTTCGCTGGACAGAAAAAGTAACTTGTGACTACTGTTCACAAGTTCCTGGAGGTGCATCTTCTTTTCAAAGCTCCTAGAACAGGTCAAGGCAAAATAGTAATAAGAGGAAGCAGACAATGAGACTGCATTCAGAAAACGTCCAAGATAAGATCTGTTTTGAGATAGTTCATTAAAACCCTAAAAAAGCCAAGAGAGGGAAAGCAGCAGGCTTGACCATCAACTGTCTTGACTGGGAGTTTGATGCCTATAGGAACAGCCAGACATTCAAAGCACTGAAAACCAAGACCGCGATGCACAGAGGCTGGTCCACTATCATTACTTGCTCATTGTTCCAGCTGCTTCTTGAACTCAATAGCACCTCCCCCACGAAAGCACTGTTATCCAAACGCCCACCAAATGATCATTAGAAGGTTGCACACCATCCCTAGAGTCAGACGCACCTTCTGAAATTTACATATCTGACGAAACTAAGATTAGCACAAACTTAAGCGAGGTTGAATCACTTACCTGTGGTTGTGAATTTACAGGGGTTGAAGTGAAGGCAGCAACCATGGCAGCTCTGTAGTTGTGGGCAGTGACCAGGCCCCAGCACAGCAGTGCCAGCCACAGGAGTCAAGTTACCTTGGTTGTTGATCAGATCACAGTCATGCTAGGAGGAGCTGTGCACCTGGAAAAGGACAGGAAAATCCACATTTAGCCTGAAAGGACTAGGGCGTGGGAGTGAAGTACCACTGGCCCGAGGAAGCAAAAATCCCCATACCATGTACCAACTCCTAGCTTAATGAAAAGAACCCAGAAGGGAGCATCGAACATCTCAGAGCCAGGACTCCCGTACCACTCAGCCAAATCATGTTAGGTTGATGTATTTTCAGAAGTCTGAATCCAGCTGTCCTTGCTAGCTAGATGTTTTGAGGAGGCCATTTCAAGCTGTAAAGCTGGGGACAGGGGGCCCAGAGGAGACACCATTCCATCATTCAACAATAAAGGACCCACGATTAATAACTGCTGGTTTAAATACAAAGGGCAAAGAGAATAAGACCATCAAGTGTCTTAAAGATCACCCAGTTCAAGTGTACCCATCTGCAGATGGAAAACTGAGGTGTGGAGAAGAAAGAAACTATAGTCTCACAATTCGTTAATGACAGAAGCAGGAATGGAACCACAAACAATTTCCAGTCTCGTATGGAATGTAAGACAGTGAGTATGTTCCATGTTTACATTTCCTCAGGAAACTTAGTCACCACTAAGATTAAAGAAAGGCAAGACATCCCAAAGTTACAGGAGTCAGTTACAAGAATGAATCAAGTACTCCAACAGGTGGTGGGGGGCTTCTTCTGTCTTGCCCACAAGTGGGGGAAGAGTGAGGGCATTTCTACAGTCTTTTTGACATCCTCAGAGAGAGGATGCTAGATAGGCACAAAATATAAACAAGTCTTCTGTTACTAATATATTCATTAAGGAAACTCAAAAAGATGCTGAATTCTCTGCAGTAAAGCATGGCCCCAGTTCTGTCCAAAGACCGATATGATTGTTTCCACACTGCAATAAGATCCATGGGGAATCTTTTCCATTTTAAGAATTTACGAAAAGTCTTCCCAAGAAAAGTTCTCATTTTTAGGTTGTTTTCAGACCACCTAATGATATCCTTTCTTTTATTCAAAAGATATTTATTAAACATCTACAGTGAACCAGGAGCACAATGAATAAAACTGAGCCAGCCCCTTGACCTCAGGGAGCTTTTGTCTGGAAATATACTTTCTCGTTTCACTAGCATGCAAGATGATACCGCAACACTTCTCAACTACTGGAAGATGATACTTTCCATTATAGCAGAAGTAAAGATTTAACTCTTGAGCTGGACATTTAATCCAAGCCTTCTGAACACCGAATTCTCTGGCACTACTCTGTCCCAGCTGGATGATGTCGGGCAAGTCACAAAACCTCACAACTGTGTCCTAAGAAATAATCTAGGTTTGGCAGCAACTTCTATGAACGTGAAGTTCTGATTTTTATCCTGTCTTTGCATATTACCCTTCAATACTAGAGTTTCAATCACTTTAGGTTTTATTTAAAACTATGGCTCCTTCCTAACTTTCTCTTCTCTGTTAGAGTGATTATAGTTATTAACAGGTAAGGAGTAAAGCTGTCAAAGTATTTTGGTATAACATTCAACACTAAATTCCTTAGGTGCCCTAATGTTCTCCTTAATCCTAGCTTTAGAGGGGAAAAAAAAGACCCGTTGTTTATTATACCGCGAATCTAAGTGAACAGCCTGGGAGAAAGGTCTATGTATAGGGGACTGCCTTTTTGCTTGAGTGCCAAGCCTACACTGAGAAAATTATAGGACCCCCATGGTGCACTGTTTTGTACTGAACTTACTCCTGGCATCATTTGTCCCCACCCCTACTTTTTTTATTTTTCCTCTTTTCTTCTCACGTTATTTATAATTCACATCATCTTACTCTATCATATGTGGGGTGGGGACAGATGAATATACAAATAGCATGATAACCAAAAAAACAAAATAAGCAGGCAAGTGAGATTCTATTCTGAAAGACTCACACTTTGTGCTCGGGTCCAATATCTAAGTCATTAAGCAATATGACCTTAAAAGATTTTCAATGCTCCGAGTACAGAGACTTGCCTGAAAGATGAATAACCAAACTGGGATTTAATGAAAGCCTAGGAGATGCTGGGCACTGAGAAACTCATTTCGCATACAGGTTAAGGCGCTTATTGTTAACTCATTTCATGGACAAGAACCCTGAGGCTTTAAAAGTTTGTGTAGCATACATAACCAAAGCCACACGGCCCCTTAGACATCCTTGAGACACGTAAGAGCTAGCCCAGACTCTTAGTTTCCCATCCTCAAGAAGCAAGCAAGAAAATAAGGCAGAAACTTAACTGCCTTCTCCTAAAGCAGACCTATCGAGTTGTGAGGCTTTTGCGGAACCTTTTCTTACATGACGGGAGTCCTTTATGAAATGGCATATGGTTAACTTAACTCTAACAATGCAAGGCCTAAGCAATACTACCGCAAAGGGTATAAATCAGCTCTCTTGGGGAAGTGAAGGCCTAAAATTACATTTATAAAACCTATGTACTTCCCAGCTTATTTACCAAAGTGCACAGATCATGGGGGTTGAGACAAGATGACAAAACGACATCCTACATACTGCCATTCAGTCCCTAACTAAGTAAGTGGTCTCACTGTGACCATACAAGTCTCCTGCTGTCCCAGAGCCTCGCAACGTCAACCACAGCATCGCACCGAATTTCTGAACCAATTCATCCCTCTTTGAACTATTCCAAGAATCTGGATGCCTGCCCTGTAGTTCTTCCAACCTGCCATCAATCCAGCTCTCGTTTCCTTTGCTTGAGCTGGAAGATTTTGCTCCAGCTACAGAGAGTCACGGAGCGAGGGGCCCTGCTGACCCCAGCTGCCTTTGGGTCATAACTGTGGCCCTTGCCCTCCTTCTCTACTTCTCTTCATTCTCCATTCTAGGCATCTCTTCTGATCTGTACCATTCTTCCCCAAACCACAAACCACTTCTCATGCCCTTCACTTGCAAAAGATCAGCCATCACTTATTTATTTACTGGCCCATTCATCTATTCCTCTTTAGTCATTGGGTATGAATTAACTCATTATCCCTCCCTACGATTCAACACAGATGTACAAAATACAATCCATAAGTAAGAAAGCTACATAGGGGGGCGCCTGGGTGGCTCAGTTGGTTAAGCGACTGCCTTCGGCTCAGGTCATGATCCTGGAGTCCCAGGATCGAGTCCCGCATCGGGCTCCCTGCTCGGCAGGGGGTCTGCTTCTCCCTCTGACCCTCCTCCCTCTCATGCTGTCTCTCATTCTCTCTCTCTCAAATAAATAAATAAAATCTTAAAAAAAAAAAAAAAAGAAAGCTACATAGGCTCATTCCTCTGTGCCAGATTACTAGAGAAATCACCAATTGACTCTAAGAATAGGAAATATCCTGAATCAGCCCTAGAAGCCACAGATGGAACCCAGCTATTGCTTGAATTTTCAGAAAAAATATACTAGAAAGAATCAATATGGGAGGCTGACAGAAGGACTAAGGTACAACATCCCCTTCATGCGAAACTGCACTGAATGGACAGAAAATAAGCGAATGAGACCCTAATAGACTCATAATGATACTCCTAGTTCAGAGGGATGAGGGGTGGAGGGAGTGAAGCCAGGAAGCACTGGTGTCCATTTCAAATACACTCACCCCTTAGATGGGTTTCCTGGCTTCAACTGAGCAAGTCATCTCCGGTGGTATTTACTTCTGATTTACATGTGGCCATGATGACTGCCCCAGAAAACGTGTGGGAAAAAACTCTACCAGCTGGCTTCTGACATGGGCAACCTTGCCAAGTGACAATGACCTTACTAATTACTGAGTGCCACATCAAATACCTAAAAGAAAGTCTTTGGTTCTGAGGCAAACTCCCCTTTGTTTACTTCTGCAGCTGATGCTGGCTCCTTCCCTAGGCCTCATAGGAAGATGAATTTCTAATTGGCAAATTAATGTGTACTATAAATCTAACCATTTTTCTCTATCTGGACTTGAGTCAAACAGTGACTCATTTCAGTCTCTTGAAAGAACACAGGGCAATACCCAATACTGAATATGCATAGACTTCCCTCTCTATGGATAAGCAACAGAGAAAAATCCAAATCCACTAAGCAAATGAAAAATATTATGGCTCAAGAGAAGGGAAGATTCTAGGATCAGAGCAAATATTTCCTTAAGGAATGAGTGTACTATATTAAGAAAAAAACTTTAAAAATTATGAGGTAAGAATGAATCTGCGTTAACCAAAAAAAAAAAGAGAGAGAAAAAATCTGATTTATGAACTTGAATGAAGGTGGTCAATAAAGCAGGAAACAGAATAAAAAATAAAGCAAAAAACAGTTTTTGTGAAACAGAAGATAAACCAGAGCTTAGTCAGGGAGGTACTTACATGGGTAAAGATTTCAAAGCTGCCATCCCCAAAACATAACAGATGAATGAAAAGTACTAAAGGGGAAAGGAAAGAAGTCATCAATGCTACAACCAGGAAAGAGTAAATTTATCTTTAAAGCTTTAAAAAAGCATTACATATAAATAAAGCCTTTTAGATGAAGTAGGAAAAAATTCCAGACTTTAAATTTGTGTATCCTTCTGCAGAAAGCTCTATAGTCTGGCAGAAACCAAGTAGAAAAAAATACTCTGAACCTCAAACCTGGAGGAACAAGAAGATGTGATATAGGAAGGTCCAAAATAGCATCAGAAGCCGGCCTTATAGCATCTAAGAACTAATGCTCTTCTCTGGATTCTAAGCAGATGAAAACATAACACCAGAACCATAGTAACACCAGAAAGGTAACATTGCACCCACTGAAACAAAAACAGGCTACTTAACAAATGCTAATTCAAAATGCAGTAGAAAGATTGGAATATCAAGTTAAGAAACTTGCCCAAAATGTAGAGCAAAAAAATAAAGGAAAATAGAATAGTAAGAAGGAGAAAGGTGGGGGACTAGTCAAGGAGATCCAATAGCTAAAGAAAAGCAATTCCAGAATGAAATAATAAAAGAAATGGGGGATGGGGGGAGTCACATAACTCAAAACATTTCCTAAAATGGAAAAGTCATAAATTTGTTGACTATTAGGGTCCATTGAGTGCCTACTTGCCCACCTCAACTGATTTTAATATGCCCAAATTAAGCACATCATTATGAAAACTTTTTAAATGGTAGAGATAGAAAAAAATCCTGTCACCAATCAGAAATTGGGGGTGGGTGGTGGGGGTGCTCATAAACAAAGAATTAGGGATCAGAAAGTCTTTGGACTTCTCAACAGCAACCGGGAAGCCAGAAGGCAATGAGACAAAGAGTCAGGTGATTTACAACCTACAATTCTGTTGGAGGATGTTCTTGGGCAAAACAGGGAGGAAAATAAGAAAACGAAAGGCATGTAATACAGGAATAGGAATCCAATACAGGAGAAAAACAAAAGGAATTTCTGGCATCGTTTAGAAAAGAGATCCCTGGATGACAGGTAATAGGACTCAAAAAGTAGCCTTGGCAAAAAAAAAAACCTGTCCATCTGGATACATCAAGAGCAGACTTCTAGAACTGACAGAGTTTGGGACTGAATGAGTACACAGAATACGAAGCACACAGAACACAAACATAAAAAGAAGGATTAAAACTTTCTCTTTTAAGGATTTGTAGAAGAGAAGGATTCATAGATTCTAGACAGCTCCACTATTAACAACATTAACAAGGTCATGATGGCATTAACACTGAATAATGAATGGCCTAATCAAAATCATGACCTAAATGTATTAGGACGAAGAGGTACAGGATAGGAATGTGTGTACGGCACATCTTCCCCAGGGGACAGCAAGAAATATTTAAAACTGATATATCAAAAAGTATAAGTAAAGATCTTAGAGATGCAATGAAATTACTGAACAAAGCCACTAAATCAACTGAAAATGCTGGTCATGGTGAGGGAAAATCGTAGGGAGAGAAGAGCTCCTTTTCTTAAGCAAGCCTCATACAGCTACTTGATACTTTAAGTCACAAACATGTAGAACTTTAAAATATAAAAGTGAAAAAAAAAAAAGAAATAGTATCAGTGCTGACACTAAAAATTTAAAACTACAACAGGCAGAAGTGTCACAACAGAAAACCAAGTTGATGCCATGGAAGAGGAGCTTGAGAAAAACTACACACACTTAGAGTAATAAAATTTACTAGACTGATTAGACAGTATGGCTAAGGAGCACAGAAAGTAGAGATTCAACATAAAAATAATTGGTAGATCTGAGGGCAAATGGCACAATAGTTACTTAACAATAAAAGCAAACTTTTCTTAAAAGATGATGGAGAAGGTTTAAAGAGCTCACCACAACACAAACAACAACAGAAAAAAAACAGATAAGATGCACTACATCAAAATTAAGAACTTCTGTGCAAAGGACATAATCAAAAGTAAAAGTACAGTCCATGGAATGGGAGAAAATATTTGCAAATCCTAAATCTAAAAAGGAGTTAATATCCAGAATATATAAAGAACGCCTACAACTCAATAACAAAATCAAACAATCCAATTAAAAAATGAACAAAAGACTTGAACAAACATTTCTCCATATACAGATGACCAAAAAGCAAATAACAAGATAGTCAACATCACCAATCGTTAGGGAAATGCACATCAAAACCACAATGAGATACCACCTCACATCCATTAGAATGGTTGCTATCAAAAAAGCAGAAAGTAAGTACTGGCAGGGATGTGAAGATCGTAACCTTTATTTTACTGCTGGTGGCATTTACTGGTAACATGGCTCAGCTGCTACAGAAAACAGGATGGCGGTTCCTCAAAAAGTTAAGAATGGAATCATCGTATGACCCAGCAATTCCACTTCTGGATATACAACCAAAAGAACTGAAAGCAGGGTCTCAAAAGAGATATTCGTACACCCATGTTCCTAGCAGCATTATTCACAGTAGCCAAACAAGTGGAAGCAACTCAAGTGCCCATCAACGAGTGAATGGATGAACAATGTGGTACATAAATACAATGGAATATTACTCAGCGTTAAAAAGGCAGAACATTCTGATCCATATTACAATATGGATAAACCTTGAGGGCATTATGGTAAGTGAAATAAGCCAGTAATGAAAAGATAAATACTTTGTAATTCCACTCATATGAGTTACCTAAAGTAGTCAAATTCGCAGAGACAGAAAGTGAAAGGGTGGTCGCCGGGATGTGTGGGGAGAAGGAAAGGGGGAGCTGTTGTTTAATGGGTACAGCGTTTCAGTTTGGCCAGATGAAGAGTTCTGGAGATCTGTTTACCAACAATGTGAATATACTTAACACTATTTAAACTTGAAAATGGTTTAGACAGTAAATTTTATCTTATGTATCTGTTACCATAATTAAAAGGGAGAAAACAAAGAGCTCACCACATTCCAGGGAAAATATGAAGTACATTACCTGCAACTGAAACAAGGTCTGTTAAGTTACTAAACTGCAAGAGTTAAAGGAATTCCCATTAAAATAAAAATCAAGTGGGGAAAAAAAAACTAGGCTGTACACGGCCACCATCCTGACCACAACAGATAAGACAGGAGCAAATTTCATGCTTTTGTCAGAAATATGGAATGACTCAAAAAGCATATGTTCACCCAAATTGTCATTTACTTGCAATAGCAAGAACAAGGCACTTTTATTAAATACAATCAGGATATATTTCACCCTGAAAAATCCACTCGATGGCATAATGCATCTGATCGTGTGATAAATAAAAAAAGGTGCTGAGGGGAGCCTCAGCATGAGCAGCCTGTCAGTGTAAACACAGAATACCTATGATCGTAACAGGACCAAAAAATACAGTTATTATAACTATTAAAAGCTATATAACTGAAATGCATATAGCTGTAATGAACTAAGATAAAAACTCCAGAAAATCAGGGCACCTGGGTGGCTCAGTCAGTTAAGTATCTGACTCTTGGTTGCAGCTCAGGTCATGATCTCAGGGTCGTGAGGTCAAGCCCCGCATCGGGCTCTGGGCGAGTCTGCTTATCCCTCTCCCTCTGCACCCGCTCCCCTCCGCTCGCTCTCTTTAAAATAAATAAATAAATAATATTAAAAAAAAAAAAAGGCTCCAGAAAATTGCAAGAAAAGGAAAACATTCTTCACCTTTTGAATTAATCAATACTGTTTTATTTCTAAAGTCAATAAAAGGAGAATTTCAGGCTCAAAGAGCCTAAAAAGGGAAAGGGGGGGAAAAACGGATGACTAACAGTCCATGGTACATTTTTTAGCTCAATTTGCTATCCTTACACCACTGCTTCCCACAAAACCAGTGAGGCAAACGGTCCAGCTGGGATGAAGAAAGCTGTGATCACAGGGTCCATTTGCTTCCCATGCAGAGTTAGAACAAAGAAATCAGAAAAGCACTTAAGAAACCAAATCACTTCCTAATGTTTTGTTTTAAAACACCATCTCTACCTGTCGCAGCAGAAACTTTTCCTCTCTTCTTCAAATTATCAGGTCCAAGGTCTTGCTTCAATATATTCACTGAAGACAGTATGTTTCGTGTTCTTCAATCTTTTCTTTTCCTACATATAGGATCAGTTTTTCCATTTGCTTCTCCAGCTTTTCAATCAGAACTTTCATTCTACACTTGGCCTAAAAGTCTATCATTCTTTCCATATGGCACTCAGCTGACGCATTCCAAGGAAGGGATACACACGGCCCGCAGAAGGAGAAGCGAAAGCACCACCATCGCCGGGTTTAACATGTGTCTTATCTGTTCAGAGTCCAGTATTCTACAGATAGAAGAAACTGGCCCAAAATTATCTAAAGAAACCCACTGTTCTGATTTCTAAGAGTGCGCTGGCAGGCATACCGTTTTCACTTTTGGACAGTGCTCTTGACTGGGAGAGATACTATCCTGAAATGTATCAAAATAACCAGGAATTGTTAGAACACAATTGGCAGAAAAATCTCAGAACAGTTGTAACTACTAAAGCGAAAGATGTGTTGGCCATACTCTGCTTATGGTCTCAAAATCAAGCTAGCTTGTGTTATATTGCTTAGAAAATGGGGGGAGAGGAGTTGTAGTTTTAGTAAGAGTGGATCAGGAATGGGCTACAGTTACAGGTTTCAGAGTTAGAGAAAAATGAACAAGTGAGTGTACTCACAAAGGAGGAGAAAACTGATGGGGATGAAGGAAGAAAAATCATCTTTTTAAAAGGATGGAGAAAATCCTCTTGAAAGGTAGGACAAATTTCTCTTTGTCCTGTTTCTTTCCATAGACCAAGGCGCACAATGTCTAAGCTCTGGGTCTTCTTGGTATCTCACACCATGACCCTCAGACATCTGCATAGGGACCCAGAGTAGTGCAAAGACTAATGGGACTTAGGACCTGCATCTAAGGGAATGAAGCAGGACCCTGAAGCATAGCATGGATAAATTTTACTGAGGAATGTTTGGGGAGGGAGCCTCTGAGCCATGCTGGAGTATTTGCGGTCCCCTCAGTTTCAAGACAAGGAGAATTACAACCTCTGTAACCAAGTCTCGCGCCAAGCTAGACTACGCCAAACACAGCCACTGGAGGAGACAGAAGATATTTCCTTCTGAGAGCAAGTGCAGGTTTCTAAAGTCAGAATTCCTAAATGGCCTACAACTGAAGGAATACGAACATGCATATTCATGTTAGTGGAGGTGAGTGAAAGGGAAAAGCGGAAGAAAAGAGAGTAAATGGGAGTGGGAGCAAAGTATCCAAATAGCTGGCCAGAATATAGAAGTCTACAGCTGCCACAAGAACAGTGATTCAGCCCAGAATAACAGTCTGTAACAGCAAAGGATCCCGTTAACAAAGGCATCTAGGAATTTATACTGTGTAAAGAATTAATATTAAGAGCAAAGATTTTGCTACAAGGAGGCTCAGGGCATTATCATATATGACTGGCAAATTTTAGAAACAATCTAAACATCTAATACTATAATACTTGCCAAATTAAGTTATTAAAACTGTTTACATACAATTTAATTTTATATAATAAAAATTTATACAATAAAAATTAAATTGTATTGAAACTATCTATATACCCCCTCATTTGGAAAAGCATACAAAGACAATACATATATATTTACTAAGCCCTGAGATGGTACATGATATCACTCAGAATATCTTGTTTTGCCAGAAAGACAGCACTCAAAGAATTATGGAGACATGTTGAAAGAACAGGGAAATTAGCTTGACGGGCACCCCCCTGGCCTAAAATAAAAATTTCTGAGCTTCAACATAAATGACAGTAACAGCTTTATAACCCTTTAAATAGAAACCCAGGAGTTCATTTTAATGTAAATAAACTAATAAAAGTTTGGTAAGAAATAGAATATTTACATAGACCCAAATACTTTCCCACAAAATTTGTATTCATTACAAAAGCAAATCAGTAGCTTTACAGTGGAGAAGTCTGGAAGACACCACCTTAATCAAGTCTTCAAAGTAAACATCATGGGAAATTGTAACAAATTGACATTGTACACCACCTGAGAGGATGTAATGAGAAGAACACAGCATCACTTCTGTGATATTCCTGCCAAAGGTTCAAAATCTGAATTTAATCAAAAGGAAACACAGGCCAAACCCAAATTGAGGGACATTATGCAAAATAACTTTCCTATAATCTTTACTTTAAGTTTTATTTATTAAAGTAATCTCTAGGGCGCCTGGGTGGCTCAGTTGGTTAAGTGACTGCCTTCGGCTCAGGTCATGATCCTGGAGTCCCGGGATCGAGTCCCGCATCGGGCTCCCTGCTCGGCAGGGAGTCTGCTTCTCCCTCTGACCCTCCTCCCTCTCATGCTGTCTCTCATTCTCTCTCTCTCTCAAATAAATAAAATCTTAAAAAAAAAAAAAAAGAAAAAGAAAAATATACTATAAAAAAATAAAATAAAAATAAATAAATAAAGTAATCTCTACACCCAACGTGGGGCTTGAACTCACGACCCTGAAATCAAGAGTCACGGGCTTTTCCCACTGAGCCAGCCAGGCACCCCATCCTATAATCTTTAAAAGATTAGGTCATAAAAAGGGAAAAAACACTGAGAAACTGTTCCATGTTAAAGAAGACAAGAGACATGACAAATGAATACGATGCAAGATTCTGGACTGGATCCTTTGCTATCTTTGTATTGAGATAAGTTGGGGAAAGTTCAGCAGGATCTAAAAATTAGATACAATAATGATGCTCATCTCCTAATTTTGACGGTGGCTTTGTGACTATGTGAAGAACGTCCTTGTATACAGGAAATATATTCTATAGTATTTGAGGGTGTCAACATCATGTCAACAAGTCACTCCTAATTGACTTGGTGAGATAAAAGTCCCTTCATACTTCTGTACTCTACTTGCAACTTTTCTGTAAGTCTGAAAGAGGAGGGAGAGGTGGAGGATGAGGAGGGGAGAAGCAGGGGCAGTAGAAGCCCCGCCATCTAAGAGAAAATGTGTTTAATAGGAAAGGAGTGTTCATGTGTCACCATTTAACATATGAATACACATGCCCCAGAATAAATTTAATTTTACAAAATTTAATCTGGTTAGGAGTTACTGTTACAAATTACAGGATTACCCCAGACACACATGGGCCTGATTTTAGAGAAGACAGGAAAAGATGTCTCAGACAAATGGCTGCGTATAAGGGGCGTGTTGCCAAAAGTCAAATAGGTCTTTTGAAAAAGGAGAAGTCTGGACCACAGCACAAAGTGTAGGCAGCATCATACCAAGTTTTGCTTTAGTTTCAAAGCTAAAGAAGTATCATAGTACAGAAGAGATACATTTACATGCAACACAAAACAAAGGAAAAGGCAGATGCCCCAGCAACGTGGCCTTAAGAGTCTGTCTTCTGTTTCCAGGCTATGGGGGGAAAATGTGACAAGGTACCACGTTCTTTGAAGATGGTAGGTTATGAAATTTCTTCTGCCTACCCGTGAGAATAATCTCTTCCAGATGTTGTTTGGCCCACAATGTGCTATTCAGAAATATGAACGTTTTATTTATTTTTGAAGTTCAAGAGCCAAATAAGAAACCTAGCTTCCTTCACTAATCTCTAATTAAACTGGAGATAAGTTCCCTTAAAAAAAAAAGTCCTGTACATCCTAAGTCTAGACTTAGACATCCTGGCCAACGTTCTGAGGAGGAAGAAAATAATACCTGTTGAATACAATTCTTGTTCTCTTCCTTGCCATGGGAAAAATGAGGTGCTTAACTTAATTTCCTTTCCCACTCTTAACATACACCACTGTTCCTCAGTGAAGTTGCTCCTGGCAATCTCTAAAAGAGACTCCCTTAGAACAGTAAGCATGGAGGGAAATCTAAAGAACACTAGGATTGTGCATCAATTATTCCCAGTGGGGCGGAGGATATGTAAATACCATCGTTTCCTGAGAATTTACATACGTGCTTTTGCCAACTTGAAAGGTCAGTAAGGAAAGGCCGGCCTGGTTCGTTAATATAGCAATTTCATGAGTAACATTTCAAAACATCATCATGCCTGTTGAAGAAATTAGGAATGTGGAGCAAAGGGAATTAAAGGACTCTCCTCAGTTCGCAATGATTTAGTAACTATGAAAACAAACACACACAAAGGGGCCCCTCCCCGAACTTACGTGAATGGTATTCTAAGTCTTGTTTTCCTTTTATGAAAGGATTTTAAATGTGACCGTGGTTATCTTTTTAAATTATTGTTGGAGGTGTTTATCAGGAAAGCAGCAGAAAATGGAAAGGCAAAGAAGCCTTTTTACAAACTGCAAAGAGATAGTAAAACCACCAAGTAGCCACAGAACCCCTACGCCTGAGACGCGACCTAAAAACCAGCTGGAAACCTAAAAACAGCTGTGAGACACCACTTTAAAGACTTCTGACCATCTAATCATCAGTCTAAAAAATGCTGTCCTACTTGTCCAGAAAAATCACAGGGAGAAATCCAAATATGTAAAGAATGGAGAGTGTCCTACAGAAAAACATCTCACTAGTGCGAAAAGATATTATATGGCTAAGCCCAAGAGAAGAGAAAGCGTGACAAAATTAAAAAGGGAATTCTGGTAGAAAAGGAATCAGAAAAAGAAAAAAAGTTTTGCTCAACGGATGCTACCTGAAAAATCTGGAAGAAGGAAAAAAAAACCACCAACCAGACTCAGTGGCAACAGTTTCTACCTGACCAAGAATTTCCTGGGGCTTAAAAAAGGAAGGAGTGTGCTGGAGGGCTGGGGTTCATGTGGTTGCTGTTGTAAGCCAAGTCATGGAAATAAAATAAGCAGGCAACAGATCTATAAATCCTTTGTGTTCCAAGATGTCTTCATTTTACACTACTATGGCGCTGGTTCCAAGAAACTGAATGTGGTGTGCTCAGTCCATAGCTGAGAAGTGGATCCAGAGGCAAGAGGAACCGGTCACCTCTCCAAAGAGCCATCCCAGTTTGAGTGGTGGTGGAGGTGACCAGGATGACAAGTAAGGACTCTTCTCCTGCTGAGGACTAATGGTTTCGTTTTGGAGTCTGATCTCAGATCCATGTTACATGAACTCCTCTCAGCTGGAGTTCATAGCACCACACTGATTTCTTTTGGCCCCAATCCTGCATCGCAGCTGTTTATACTTATTTGAGGTATGGTGTATTTTGAAACAAAATGAACCAGATTTCCCCCACTGCCTATGTCAGTGCCTGGTAATGGAAAACATTAACTCTTTCACAACCGGGATACTGACAAGTGTAGTACATCCATCATATGCAGGAAGACACAAAGGAGACAGGGATCCGGAGCTGGGAGAGCTCTCCAACTAAGCTTATTTCAAAGCAGAGGGCAGATATTCTACCATTTACACAGTTTCTGGACCCCGTCCATCTCCAGTTTCAGTCAGTTTACAGGTTTTAAAAGAACAAGAGTCATGAGTTCGAGCAATTATATGCCAACAAACTGGACAATCTAGAAGAAATAGATAAATTCCCAGAAACATACAACCTACCAAGACCGAATCATAAAGAAATAGAAAATTTGAGATCAAACACAGTATGGAGATAGAAACAGTGATCAAAAACCTCCCAAAAAAGAAAAAGCCAGGACTAGATAGTTTTGCTGGTGAATTCTACCAAACATTTAAAGAAGAATTAATGCCAATTCTTTTCAAATGAGAAAGGAATACTCCCAAACCCATTTTATGAGGCCAACATTAACCTGACACAAAAGCCAGATAAAGATACTACAAGAAAACATAAGCCAATATCCCTGATAAACCCAGGTAAAGGGACACCTGGGTGGCTCAGTCGGTTAAGTGCCTGCCTTTGGCTCAGGTCATGATCCCAGGGTCCTGGGATCAAGCCCCATGTAGGGCTCCCTGCTCAATGCGGAGCCTGCTTCTCCCTCGCCCGCCACTCTCCCTGCTTGTGCACGCTCTGTCTCAAATAAAATCTTAAAAAAAAAAAAACACACAGGTGCCAAAATTCTCAAAATTTTAGCAAACCAAATTCAATAGCACATGAAAAGGATCATACACCATGATCAAGTGGGATTTAACACTGGGGTGCAAGGATAGTTCAACATACACAAATCAGTAAGCATGATACAACCACATCAATAAAGGATAAAAATCTTATGATCCTCTCAACAAATGCAGAAAAAGCATTTGACAAAATGTGACATCTGTTTATAATAAAAACTCTCAACAAATTGGGAATAAAGGAACATACCTCAAAGTAATAAAGGCCACATATGACAAACTCACAACTAACATTATGCCCAATAGTGAAAGGCTGAAAGCTTTCCCACTAAGATCAGGAATGAGGCAAAGATGGCCACTCTCACTATTCCTATATACTGTATTGGAAGTTCTCACTAAAGCAATTAGGCAAAAAAATAAAAGGCATCCAAATCAGAAAGGAAGAAAAGTTGTCTCTGTTTGCAGATGATATGATCTTATAAAGAGAAAATCTCAAAGACTCCACCAAAAAACACACTGTTAGAATAAATTCAATAAAGTTGCAGGATATAAAATCAATATACAAAAATCGTTTGTTTCTATGCAGTACCAACTATCTGAAAAAGAAATAAAACAATCCCATTTATAATGGCATCAAAAACAATAAAATGCTTAATAATTATTTGATGAAGACAGTAAAGAGCCATATGCTGAAAATTAGAAGACTGATGAAAAAAATTGGAAGACACAAATGGAAGATATCCTGTGTTCATGGATAAGAATATTGTTAAAATGTCCATACTACCAAAAGCCATCTATCAATTCAATGCATTCTCTATCAATATTCCAATGGCATTTTTCATAGCAACAGAAAAAAATCCTAAAATTCATATGGAACCACAAAAGATCCCAAATAGCCATTGTTCCTGAGGAAGAATCATAAATCTAGAGGCACCACAATTCCTGATTTCAAACTTTATTATAAGCTATAGTAATCAAAACAATATGGTACTGACATAAAAACAAACACATAAACAACTGAAACAGAACTGAGTCTTGAGAAATAATACCAACATATATGATCAACTAATATTTGATAAGGGAGCTAAGAATACTCAGTGGGGGAAAGGATAGTCTTTTCCACAAATGGTGCTGAGAAAACTGGATCTCCACACGCAAAAAAAGAATGAAACCGTATTCCTTTTTCCACTACTCACAAAAATTAACTCAAAATGAATTAAAGACTTAAATATAAGACCAAAATTATAAAACTACCAGAAGAAAACAACAATATCCTTGACATTGGCCTTGGCAACAATTTTTTTAATATGACACTAAAAGTACAAATAACAAAAGTAAAAATAAACAAGTAGGACTATATCATATTAAAAAGTCTCTGCACAGCAAAAGAAATAATCAACAAAATGAAAAGGCACCTAAAGAATGGGAGAAAAAAATTTGCAAACCATCTATCTGATAAGGGATTAATATCTGAAATATATGAGGAACTCATACAACTCAATAGCAAAAAAAAAAGTGATTTTAAAAAATGGGGAAAGGTCGGGCGCCTGGGTGGCTCAGTTGGTTAGGCGACTGCCTTCGGCTCAGGTCATGATCCTGGAGTCCTGGGATCGAGTCCCGAATCGGGCTCCCCGCTCTGCGGGAAGTCTGCTTCTTCCTCTGCCTCTCTTTCTCTCTCTCATGAATAAATAAATAAAATCTTAAAAAAAAAATGGGGAAAGGTCTTGAATAGACATTTTTCCAAAGACATACAAATGGCCAATGGATACATGAAAAGATGCTCAATATCACTAATCATCAGGGAAATGTAAATCAAAACCACAATGAGATATCACCTCACACCTGTTAGAATGGCTATAATCAAAAAGACAAGAGATAACAAGTGTTGGTGAGGTGGTGGAGAAAAGAAATCCTTGTGCACTCTTGGTGGGAATGTAAATTGGTGCAGCCACTGTGGAAAACAGTATGGAGGTTCCTCAAACAATTAGAAATACCATGATCTAGCAATCCCACTTCTGGGCTTATAGCTGAAGGAAATAAAATCATTATCTCAAAGAAATATCTGCACTCCTATTTTTATTGCAACATTAACAATAGAAAAGACCTGGAAACAACCTAACTGTCCATGCACGGATGAATAGCTAAAGGAAATGTGGTGTACAATGTAATATTATTATGTACAATGAAATATTATTTAGCCATAAAAAAAGGGGAAATCCTGCCTCTTGTAACACTGATAGACCCTGAGGGCATTATGCTAAGTGAAGCCAATCAGAGAAAGACAATATTGTATGTGAAATCTAAAAAAGTGAACTCATAGAAATAGTGAGTAGAACAGTGGATGCCACAGGCTAGGGAGTGGAGGAAATGGGGAGATGTTGGTCAAAGGGTATAAAATTCCAGCAATAAAATAAGTTCTGGGGATCTGTATAGCATGGTGACTATAACTAACATTTTATATTATACACCTGAAAGTTATTAAGAGAGATCTTAAATGTCATGACCAGCAAAAAAAAAAAAAAAAGGTAATTATATGAGATAATGGTTATGTTAACTAACCTTATTGTGATCATTTTGCAATATATACCTGCAAATCATGTTGTACATCTTAAACTTAGACAATGTTATAGATCAGTAATATCTCAATAAAGCTGATGGTAAAAAGACTCATGGATTAAAGTGGAAAAGGGAAATAGTTATTTCTAAATTGAGTGCAAAATTTTACTGAGCTCTCTGGTAACTAAAGCAAAAGAGAAAATGAAGAACTGTATATTAACTATCAGGAGAGAGAGACTATGTTCTTCTACTAAATCTAAGTTAAGAGTCACCATGTGGTACAAACCAGAAAGAAATATTAATATGGCCATTTCTTCTCTACCAATCCTCAATGAAAGCAGAAGACAAAAATTCATGGTTCTCAAGATGTTTGCAAATGACATATCCAATAAAGGGTTAGTACCCAAAACATAAAAAAAAAAAAAAAAAAAAAAAAAAAAAACCATATACAACTCAACACCAAAAAAACCCCCGAATAATCCAATTAAAAATGGGCAGGGCGCCTGGGTGGCTCAGTCATTAAAGTATCTGCCTTCGGCTCAGGTCATGATCCCAGGGTCCTGGGATCGAGCCCCGCATCGGGCTCCCTGCTCGGCGGGAAGCCTGCTTCTCCCTCTCCCACACCCCCTGCTTGTGTTCCCTCTCTTGCTGTGTCTGTCAAATAAATAAATCTCTAAAAAAAAAAAAAATGGGCAGAAGACATGAACAGACATTTCTCCAAAGAAGATATACAGATGGCCCACAGACACATGAAAAGATGCTCAACATCACTCATCAGGGAAATGCAAATCAAAACCACATGAGATATCACCTCACACCTGTCAGAATGCCTAAAATCAAAAACACAAGAAACAACAAGTGTTGGCAAGAATGTGGAGATAAAGGAACACTTTTGCACTGTTGCGGGAATGCAAACTGGTGCAGCCACTGTAGAAGACATATAGAGATTCCTCACAAAGTTAAAAACAGAACTACCCAACAATCCAGCAATCACACTACTGGATATTTACCCCCAAAATACAAAAACACTAATTCAAAGGGATACATGTACCCCAATGTTTATAGCAGCATTAATCATAATAGCCAAATTATGGAAGCAGCCCAAGTGTGCATTGATAGATGAATGGATAAAGAAGATGTGGTGTGTGTGTGTGTATTCACATGTACACACACACACACACACAAATGGAATATTATTCGGCCATAAAGGAGAGTGAAATCTTGCCATTTGCAACAACATGGATGGAGCTAGACAGTACAATGCTAAGTGAAATAAGGCAGAGAAAGACAAATACCATATGATCTCACTCATATGTGGAATTTAAGAAACAAATGAGCAAAGAAAAAGGTAGGGAGAGAGAGAAAAACCAAGGAATAGGCTCTTAACTATAGAGAACTGATGGTTACCAGAAGGGAGGTAGGTTGGGGCGGGGGGGGGGGGGGGGGGAGGGGGATGGAGAAAATAGGTGATGAGATTAAAGAGTACACTTGTCATGATGACCACCAAGTAATATACAGAATTGTCGAAACATTATACTTCACACCTGAAACTAATATAAGACTATATGTTAACTATACTGGAATTAAAATTAAAAACTTATTAAAAAAATAATTTTTTTTTTAAATCCATGGTTCTCAGAGGGCTGGGAATCTTAAACCCAGTACATACACCAGAATGAGCATCTCTCCTCACCCCTAACCAGAGCTTTTGATTTAGCAGAATCCAGTCACCTGTATTTTTAAAGTCTTCTTAAGTAAACCTCTGATTATAAGCCATGGTCTTAAATCAGAGTTCTATAGAGACACCTGTATACGGACAAATGCATTATTTTTCACATGTATACTGAGTGATCTAATAGGACACAAGGTGAGAGCAGAGGTTCCAAAGGAGGCTTTGCCACAGAATATAAAAACACTGATTCCTGGGCCCTACCTGCGACACACTGAATGAGATTGTGTGTGGATGTGAACCAAGAATCTGTATTATAATGAGTGCCCCTAGGTTGAAAGCCAGATGTGTTAATTAGTGCATTAGACCAGTGGTTCTCAAACTACAGCCTACAACAACCAGATTTCACTGGAGGGTTGTTCAAACGCCAGATGGCTGAGCACTGACCTGGAGTTTCTGATTCAGTAGGTCTGCAATGGGCCATTTTATACCAAGTAACAAGTTCTCAAGTGACGCCGGTGGGGCTGCGCCACCCTGCGCCAGGGACTACTCACGAGACTGTTCTTTTAATCGATCAGTTACCTCAAATGGCCTTTGATACAACCAAAAAGGAGAGAACTCAGGACTGCAGTCTCTGCTATGCGTCTACAGTGTAAGTGTTCAGGGCTGTTGAATAAAAAACAGCCTCATGTGCTTTTGATACAAGACATAAAGAGCAAATTTGGTCTTTTCTTTAAAAAACAAATGACACTGTAATCCAAATTGAGGGCAATTTTACCTATTCAATTATGAGGATTTCCAGAAATTTTCTTAGGAAGGAGATTTTGAATTATTCAATAAAGACTAACTGAAACTCCACAGGTCAGTGATAGAAAGATCTGAGTTCAGGTGTTGCCATTTACAAATCTTGGACATGAACAAACATACACTTAGTGAAGCTGCTAAGAACATGTTATTTTTGAGCAGGACTCAATCCCAGTGTGTGTCCAAAAGAATAAGAGAGCTGCAACATGTACCCACACCATTATATGAACTGACCTACGGAATGAAGGGATTTAATGCTGTCCGTCTGAATGGTGCCAGGTGTCTGCCAAAGGCAACAGATTTTGTATGGACAAAGTCAACAGCTCTGAGGCATCTTAAATTTATTTCCTGGTCATGAGCGTAAGATCATACCACTGCAAAGGAAATAGCTGGTTCACAGACACGTTTAAGTTATTAATCATAAATTTAAAAGAAGGCAGAGGGAGGTGGACACAGATAGGTTTTGTATCACTTGGAAATGGAATTTGATCCATCAAAAGATAATTCCTACATACTACACGATTCTCAGGGTGGCTGTATCAACCCTCTTACATACTGAAGTCTAAAGTCTTTGAGATCAATCAGTTCAACCCAAGAACCGTTTCATGAGGATCAAAAGCTTTGGTTAAATCAATAAATCATGCAAATGGTCATGAACGGACTTATGAATAAAGAGGACATCAGCCCCTAGGGGCGCCTGGGTGGCTGTCATTAAGCATCTGCCTTCGGCTCAGGTCATGATCCCAGGGTCCTGAGATCCAGCCCCGCATCGGACTCCCTGCTCTGCAGGAAGCCTGCTTCTCCCTCTCCCACTCCCCCTGCTTGTGTTCCCTCTCTCTGTCAAATAAATAGATAAAAAATCTTTAAAAAAAAAAATGACATCCGCCCCAATTCCTTGATACATCTCCACCCAATTTCCAGTTAAAAGACACAAAGACAAGCGAAAACCTCAACATGGTTCTGAAACCAAGAATAACAGCCTGCCATTAATAATCATCATCATCATAAAAACCTGGCAGTGATATCTATGAAGTACAGTGTATTATCTATGAAGTACAGTGAAGGCGGGGCTGAGTTAAAAGCAGTGAATGTCCACTGAACACTTTGCCAAAAAAGAGTAACTAAAAGTGAGAAGGTTCAGACTTCCTCCGCTCTACCTCCTTTTCCAGAATGAAGAGTGGGTACCAAAGAGAGCAGCAAGGAACAGCCCGGTATTGCTCAGCTCTGCTTTCTGAAATAACCATGGAGCAATCCGCTATTTCCCCTTTTTCCCATCACTCTTGGAAATCCTGTGCAAGGACCTTTTTTTTAGGGGCACCTGGGTGGCTCAGTCGTTAAAGCATCTGCCTTCAGCTCAGGTCATGATCACAGGGTACTGGGATCAAGCCCGGCATCAGGCTCCCTGCTCGGCGGGAAGCCTGCTTCTCCCTCTCCCACTAACCCTGCTTGTGTTCCCTCTCTCGCTGTCTCTCTAATAAATAAATAAAATCGTAAGTCAATAGGCAATAAAGAATCCACTGACAGATTCAGGGCCTCCTGAATATGGGAGAACACAAGTCTACTCTAAAGAGATCTGGGTACAGGAAGAATTCTAACATGAAGAGTTTGTCTATCACTACACCCGAGTCTCTCAGTATTGATTTGTAACTCAGGAAAGAATGGGCCCTACTTTGAGTGGGGAGACTTCTTTGGGGCGTGGGGCCAGGGTTTTCTCCCGTGTCAGCAGTCAAGGTACAGAGCTTCTTGGGGGGGGGGGGATCATCCTTGCCAATGGTGCCATGTGCTCATTGCACAAGAGCATGTGGCTAAGTGGGAGGAGCAGGGCTGGAATCCAGCAAGCACTGTACCACTCATGGTGGAGCTGGGCCTGCCCAAAAGAAAAAGCCTTCTGAAACCAGCAGAGTTATACAGCTAGTAACAGGGGGTGGTTTTCAGTCCAAAGTCAGGACCCGCACTGTCCAATAAGATGGTCATGCGTCATATGTGGACAGTGCAAAAATAGAACATTTCCATCACTGCAAAAAATGTCTACTGGACAGGGCTGGCATGATGTTCACAAAAACTGTGAAGTGGAAAAGAGCTCTGTTACTTTTTAATTAAAATTGAAGTAGGATTATTCTCTTCTACAAAATGTAGTTTACAGAGAGTTCTGTCATTTTGGAGTCAGAATGAAATCTAGCTACAACAAAGTATGCATTAAGACAGTGATGATAAGCTCATAATCAACTATTTCTGTTCATTGTGTTTCCTAGTTTTTCATACATTAAAGTCAAAAACATGGAAACACTGAGCTGTCCTAAGTAAATCCCTTAAAAGGAATAGGGTTCTAATTACATATTCAGCCATATACCTCTATTATGCTATCCTTGTAAAATTCCCTTGAGCAATCAATTTTTGAACTTACTAAGCCACCCCACACTGCACACTACACAGTAAATCACTGTAATACTAGAGTATGTATTGTGGCTATTTTAAGGCAAAATAAACTTATTTTTACCAGATAACATTGTGTGTCAAAGTTAATCAAAGAAAACCAGAACATATTTCAGAAAGAACTTATCTTTTAAAATGGAGAAAAGTGTCATACAATGTCAACTAACAATGGGAGAATAGTGAGGATAAATGCAAATCAATATCCATCAGTTTTTGAGAGCTAAATAGGTGGGCATTCTCTTATCCCTAATCAAAGTTAAATAAACCAGAGGCCCCAAAGCCATAAACACAGATAGGATTTTTCCTGCCAACGGTAATAGAACAAAGCAATTCAAACTGTCAGTAAAAGAGGAATATAAGGACCAAACTCTAGAATGATGTGTCCACCCAAAGTCTAAAGCACTAGGGTGTGTGAGTTCTCTTTAAAATATAGAAGTGTTGGTTACAGGAAGCCTAATTTGCATACCTAGATCAGAAATTCTGGAAATCCAAGTAGGTCATCGGGAGCCCATTATAAGTGGAATCCTTAGTTCCCATGGAATCAACAGGAGAGTATTGCAAACCACAGAGATTCATTCTCAGACAGAGGAGGACAGACTACAGCTGCCCCAATGCCTAGAGTTTAGTGGGCAAGCCAGAATACTACAAGGTAGAAGAGAGTTCACAGGTACACACTCACATCTCAAGTGCTGATTCAGAGAAAGGCTGGCCTAAGTGCAAAAAGCAGGATAGCACACAAGTCATCCTAGAGTCCATCCTCTGGAGAAACCGAATATAACATTTGCTTAGTGGGAAGTGCCTTTGAATGTGCAGGCATCTCTGAGAATGCCTTGGAGAGTTTCCCTACTTAGAAGGAAAAGTTCCTTCTGTTTCGGGGGGGTGGAGTAAGGTGAACTATTATCTGGAATTCAGTGACTACAAAGTGGCGGCAGCAATCACAGAATGAGCAGAGTCACCCAGGTTTCTGTACAACATGGTAGGATCAGGAGCTTCCTTCCTTCCCAAGAGCACCATCCATCTGAAGGCATCCATCTGTGAGCTGGTGTATGAAAACTAAACCAGTCTTTATGGGAGTGAAGGCAAGATGCTGGAGCCACATATATTCATTATCCCCCAACACCTCTGATTGTACTTCAGGTTCTTGTGGCTCACAGAAGCAAGATTGTAATGGAAGCCAGAATTAGGCTAAGCAATAATCCAAAAGTAACAATTTATTTACATGTACCTTTGAACACTGTGCCAGTTGTTGTTTTTAAATAGTGTTCTTATATTGTTACTCATGTCAAAGTCCCATTAATGATTCCAATAAAGTTTATCCCAACAAGTCAGACTTAGGAGGAAACTGCCAACTCATCGTTCCATGAAGACATAATCAAGGCTCCACCATACACCCAGTAGACAGCTGACATAGTTCTTTGTGCCCATAAACATTTGTAAAGCGTATGCCTTGAAAACTCTCACCTTCCAATGATAGTGACAGTTACCAATTTTGACCAACAGTGACTTTGTAAGACATTTCTCCCCATCCATCCTAGTCCTCAACTGGCCATACCTAGTTTTGAACTAAAGTTTGCTTCATTCTTATTCTCTCTTCTGTTCCTTCAGCTTTGTTCTCTCCTCCATTCCCAGACCTCAGAATAAAAACATACTATAATTCTTATTTTTTTAAGATTTTATTTATTTATTTGACAGAGAGAGATACAGTGAGAGAGGGAACCCAAGCAGGGGGAGAGGGAGAGGGAGAAGCAGGCTCCCTGCCGAGCAGGGAGCCCGACGTGGGGCTCAATCCCATGACCTGAGCCGAAGGCAGACGCTTAACAACTGAGCCACCCAGGCGCCCCTATAATTCTTATTTTTAAAAGAAAAGAGAAAAATACTCTCTTGACCCCAACTACCACTTCTTCCTCTGCCCCCCCCCCCCACTTTGTTCCTTCCCTCCACCACCCTCTCGCTTTAAGGCCAACAACACTGAAGTAACAGTGTTCATTACTTTTGCATCCTTCTATGATGCACCATGGCTTCTGCCCTCACCACACGAAATTTTGAGAAAAGATCACTTTCCTCTAAATAAGGACATTTCTCTGTCCTTATCTTACTTGACCCATTAGTGGCATTTTACACTGTTAATCACTGTCTTTTAAAATTGGCCCTACTCATGACACCATACTCCCTCGATTCTTAACCAACTTTCTGACAGCTCTTTCTCAGCCATCTTTGCCAGGTCCTCTTCCTCTGCCGATCTGGAAATGTTTGTGCACCCCTGAGTTCTTTGGCCCTTTTCTATTCTCCTTCTGCTCACTCTTCTTAGACCAGCTTATTCATACTGATGGATCCCACCACAGCCATTTGCAGGCTGATGCTTCTTCACTATGCATCCCCATTCCAGAACATTCTGCCACACTCCAACTGACCTATATATAATTTAAGGACCTCAAATTTAAAAATACTCCAAATCTACTTATTATTCTCCTACCTTGAAACATGCTACTAAATCCTGTTGACGATACCTTCCAATAGATTCTAATCCATTCTCTCTCCTTTAGTGCCCACTGTCACTTACTTAGTTCAGGTCATCTCCCCAGGACAATTGCAAGAATCTCTATCACTAATTTTACTGCACTTCTCTGCTCCTCTCCAACTTAACCTGCCATAGTGATCTATCTGAAAAGCCTGTAGAAATCCTTTCAATTGTTATGAATTGGGACGGAGGAGACAAACTTAGATTCATCTGCATACTCCACAAGACCTCCCATAATCTGGCCTCTGCCTCATGCATGAGCAAGTCTTCCATTATTTACCAACGAAACTACTTGAAGTTCCTAAAACACACCATATTATTTTAAGCCTTTTCATATCTATTTTCATGAATTAAAATGCCCTCTTCCACTATCAATACACAAAGTAAACTCCTCTTTATCTTTCATTATCAAGTCTCAGCAGTCTCCTTCTTAGTCACACAAACATATCACCACCAGCAGAGAGTTGGTGTACCCTCCTATATGTCATCATCTCTGCACCTTGCACACAAGAGATTAACAGTCATCACGCTAAACTCTTTATGACACAACTGCTGGACTTTGCGCTCCTTGAGGATACAGTCAGCCCCATAATTATCTTGTTATACTAATGCCCAGTGTGCCTGACACACAGTCCTCAATAAAGGCTCGTCGAATAACAAAAGGAAAAATGAATGAGGACACACGGCCATGAGAAATGAAGAATGACCTAAAGAATGGTCTACCCCAAAGTGCAAAGTATTTAAATACAACTTAACTATATTTCCTAGCCAGTGGATCTCATTCATTCATTCATTCATTCATTCATTCATTCATGCAACAAATGTTTATTGAGCACCCACGATACACAAAAAGCCATACCACACAAGAAACAAAGTGCTGGTAACAGAGTCTTCTCAGCTTTCTCAAATCACTGCAAACCCCAACAATACAAGAGCCTTCCTGGTCAATCCCACACATTCCCAATGGTCACTAGGAAGATAAAGAAAAAACATACACAAATTGGTAGAAAGATGACCCTAGGATGGGTAAGCATTATACTTAACCTTCTTCTTTAACACATCTCTAAGCTTATTCCTTCTTCCTTAACACACTCACCTGCTTTTTTCATCATGAATTTGGAGTTCACCATAGTCTCTATAAACATCTACATTATGAATTCCATATTATGCCAATTCTATTTCTAAAAGTTACAGCCTCAACATGAAAAACATTCCCAAATAATTTGGCTTTATCCAACTCATACCTCAAAACAGATACAAAGACAAATCAACATGAATAAAAATTTGCAGTGGTCTAAGGTGACAGGTATTTATATCACATAAACAAATATATTTTCTATGAAAAATAAAGCTTTAACAGACCTAAAAGAAAAAATTAGAAGTTATATAATTGTAGAGAAAGTGAAGGCTACTTTAGCATAATGCCAAAGCAAAAACCATACAAGATTGATAGAGGTGACTATCTAAACATTTAAAGCTTCTTCATATTTAAAAAAAAAAAAAAAAAAGGAAATGCATACTGGAAAATGTTTTACATCATATGAATGCCATTAATATCTTAAAAGTTTTAAAAGATTTATATATGATATAGTTTAAACAAATAAAAAAAAAAACTACAAATAACCATCCTAATAGAAAAACAATTGATAAACATGAATGAAAATTTATAAGAGAAAATCAAATGGTCCATGAGCATAAGAAAAAGTTGTAATTCACCTTTCAAAGAAATGGTCAAAGAACCCTCAGTGTTAATTAAGTATGGTACTTTCAAATACTGTGATCACAAGTTTCAATATGGAACAATCATCCTGACCCTTCAGGAGGACTCTAGCAACATCTATCAAAAACCAAACAAGCGGGCGCCTGGGTGGCTCAGTTGGTTAAGCGACTGCCTTCGGCTCAGGTCATGATCCTGGAGTCCCAGGATCGAGTCCCACATCGGGCTCCCTGCTCGGCAGGGAGTCTGCTTCTCCCTCTGACCCTCCTCCCTCTCATGCTCTCTGTCTCTCATTCTCTCTCGCAAATAAATAAAATCTTAAAAAAAAAAAAAAAAACAAGCATACTCTTTGATCTAGCAATTCTGCCTCAAGATATTTATCCTGGGGAAATAATCAGTGGCCTATGCTAAGACAACTATATGAGGACATCTATTACAACACTGTTTGTAACAGAGAAATTGAAAGCAAACTTAAGGTTCCAAGGAAGGGGATTATTTAAGTAAAAAATATATTTGAAGGATGACATGTGTCCCACAATTAAAAAGTCCCACTTTAGACTTCCTTGCCAGGAATACTAAGAACAAATTACCCTCAATACCCTCCCAGTACAAAATCATATAAAACTGCGGAGTACTGGTATACATACGCCTAACGGACACACAAACCCACACGTGCCTCCATAAATGCCTAGCCAAGCTGGCCAAAAAAGTAATGAACCTCTTGGAAAGCCAAAATGTGTTAAGAAATCAGTCAAGGTGAAAGGACACTGAACCTAGTAACCAGTTGTATCCCAAACCCACGTGACTTCTAATTTTGACCTTCACAGGCAGAAAGCAAGTCAAAGAGTCGACTGCACCACCCAGGCACCCCAATGCAAGATTTTTCTGATCTGATACACTTTGAGTTCTCAAAGAAGTCCCAAAGAAAAAGTTCCTAGAAATGTGAGATCACATTAAAAAAAAACAAAAAAAAACGCAAAACAAATGAGGAAGCAAGCCAACAGATACAAGAATCATTAAAAACAACAAATAGAGTCAGAACTACAAAATCTATAGATAATGGAATTATCTGATACAGCCTATAAAATAAAAATGTTTACGGGTGCCTCGGTGGCTCAGTCAGTTGAGCATCTGCCTTCAGCTCAGGTCATGATCCCAGGGTCTTGGGATCGAGTCCCACATTGAGCTCCCTCCTCAGCGGAGAGTCAGCTTCTCCCTCTCCCACTCCCCCTGCTCATGTGTGCACACGCGTGAGTGCTCGTTCTCTCTCTCAAATAAGCTTTAAAGAAATAAAAAATGTTTATATGTTTCACAATCAAAGGAGATACATTAAAGGTGTGACAGAGTAAGAAATGACCATGCAGCTCTGAAAAAGACCTAGTTTCTAGAAATGAAAAACACTGTATTTCACACTAGAAACTCAATGGGTGAATTAAATAACAGATTAAGTGCAACCAATGGGAAAATTAGTAAATGGGACCATTGCTACAAAGAAATAACACAGAATGGAAGATAGAGACAAAGAGATGAAAATTTGAAAGTGAGGTCAGAGGTAGGAATGATAATGAAAGAGTCTCAACATAAATGAAGATCCAGAATCAGAAAACCAAGAGGAGTAAAGTGTTATTCAAAGAAGTAATGGACAAGGGGCATCTGGGTGGCTCAGTGGTTAAGCATCTGCCTTTGGCTCAGATCATGATCTCAGGGTCCTGGGATCGAGTTCCACATTGGGCTCCCTGCTCAGGGGGGAGCCTGCTTCTCCCTCTCCTTCTGTCCCTCCCCCTTGCTCATGCGCGCGCGCTCTCTTTCAAATTAAAAATATATATATTTGATATGTTCCTAATTAAAAAAAAAGGCAGTATATTATGCTCTAGGGTCGTTTTTATAAGAAGTGTGGGTTTACATAGAAGAACTGGTTTTTAAAATGGTTAGTGTATGCTTATTGTTAAGTGGAAATATTTGTCAATTTTTGATTTATGCTTTTTAATCTTTTCCAGGGATTCTGAATTGTATATGTATCACTTTTGTAAGAAGTTACTAAAACTTTTTAAAACAATGCTGAACATATTTATATATTCGAGTATATGAAGAAACATACTAAAATGTCAACATCTAATATTTCTAAGATTATAAGAATTTGAATGATTTTTACCTATAGTTTCTAATCCATGATCAAATAATTGTATGTATAAATATAGATAAATTATATGTATAAATACAGAAGGAAAGAGGTGGTATTTTATTTTATTATTTTTTTTATTTTTTTTTAAAGATTTTATTTATTTATTTGAGACAGAGAGAATGAGAGAGAGAGAGCACATGAGAGGGGGGAGGGTCAGAGGCAGAAGCAGACCCCCAGCTGAGCAGGGAGCCCGATGTGGGACTCGATCCAGGGACTCCAGGATCATGACCTGAGCCGAAGGCAGTCGCTTAACCAACTGAGCCACCCAGGCGCCCAAGAGGTGGTATTTTAAAACATTAACAGTGGCCTTACAAAAATGCTGTTACTACATGATTTATAATTTTTATATTTTACAAATTTTCATTTGTTATTTTATTATTATCGTTTACATTTTATACATTTCCATTTGTTGTTTCAAAATTCAGAAAAAATCAAAACAAATAAACAAAATAACAACAAAAAATTAACATATGTATATGGATACATAGGTGAGTCAGTTGGTCTTAGAATTCTGGGTAGAACTTTGTGTAAAAAAAAAAACCCCTTTAAAACAATCAAAATTGAGAACAAACATGCAGCGTATCCACACATTTACATACAAGGTTTTCAGAGACTTGCTGCCTTTAAATGTTAAAATTCTAGGGCGCCTGGGTGGCTCAGTTGGTTAAGCGACTGTCTTCGGCTCAGGTCATGATCCTGGAGTCCCAGGATCGAGTCCCACATCAGGCTCCTGGCTCAGCGGGGAGTCTGCTTCTCCCTCTGACCCTCCTCCTCTTATGCTCTCTCTCTCTCTCTCTCTCTCTCAAATAAATAAATAAAATCTTTAAAAAAAAAAAACCCTTTAAAACAATCAAAATTGAGAACAAACATGCAGCGTATCCACACATTTACATACAAGGTTTTCAGAGACTTGCTGCCTTTAAATGTTAAAATTCTAAAGCACACAACAAAAACACGTGATCTCCTAAGCGACCTACAGGAGGGTAACAGGCAGAAATGACAGAATGCCAGCAGTCGCTGTGTCTGGTGGCGCAGCTTCCTTCTTGCATTAATGTCAGGGGGAGGGAGAGAACAAGAGGGCTAGTCAGGGTTTCTCAATGTTGACACACATCTGGCCCCAATTTTGAGTCTCGGGAATCAGAGCAGTGCAAACAAGAGAACCAGGAAAGTAAGACAGGAACTAAAACCACCTATCTTAAAACACATTAAAATTTAGAATTATTGGCACTTAGAGGGGGAGAGTCAACATTGACTAGGGCCTTTCAACATAAGGAGAAAAGACCAATGTGACCAAGGAAATGGGGCAAAGCTAATAATGCGTGGCGGTTACCACTTCTCTTTAATGACCTCAAAATTGACAGATCCATGATTTGTGTGTTGGCATAGAGTATCTTCAACCTAAAAACCAGATTTTAATCTCTATTCAGGAATAAAAATTCAGACTATAGGCAGCATACTTTTTTTTTTTTTTAAAGATTTTATTCATTTATTTGACAGAGAGAGACACAACGAGAGAGGGAACACAAGCCGGGGGAGTGGGAGAGGGTGAAGCAGGCTTCCTGCGGAGCACGTAGCCCAATGCGGGCTCGATCCCAGGACCCTGGGACCATGACCTGAGCCGAAGGCAAACGCTGAACGACTGAGCCACCCAGGCACCCCTAGGCAACAACATACTTTCATGAGACTTTAAATATGCATTATTATTAGCAAATGACAGGAGAACCTCACATCGCCTGGTTGAGTTCACACAAAATGTCAGGACTCCCCCTCCTCTCTTTCTATAAGCAGATCCCTAACCAAAGGACAGGAATACAAAGTCTCAGAACAAAACTTTTATTCTATCCAGTCTTCGTCAGATCTCTAAAGGAGTGATTCTGCAGTGCTTTCCAAATTCACAGCAGACCTGATGTATAAACATCGAATCATCAAAGACAGTTCGAGAGAGCACTCTGCTTCCAGAAACATTATAAGCAAAAATGAAGAGCTTCTACACCTGCAAATAATAAACTTCAAAGGCAACCCCAAACGAGCCTGGCATTTATCACTAGCGTGCATAAGTATGTGTATGTATACTCAATCAACCAACTATGGTTTACCTAGTCTTCTTTAACCCTGGATTCTTGTATAGTGTCCTTAAATGTGTTCATAAAATTAATAGCATCTCCCAAATGGAAGGAAATTTCTAGTCTAGTTCTACCTCTCATTCAATGCTTTAATCTCATCTACATTCTCCAGTAGCTGCTGGAAACTTCCAATGATGGGAAGCTCACTACCTTCCAAGGCCAGCCATGAAGTCCTCAGTAGGTTGCTTCCTCAAAATTCTCTCAGATGTAGTTCATGTCATCCTGACTGAGAAGCCCATCCATGGGACCCAGCTGCTCTTCTGTGATTAAACTGAATCTCATCCTTCAAACACTTGAAGGTGTAGCAGGCAGATTAAGGTGTAGTAGGCAGATGAACACAGAGGTCAGGTCACCCATTTCTTTCATCATTTCTCACAACGCATTTCACACATCCTTCAGAGAACTTTCCACTCTCCACTCAGAGCACAGCTACTCTCAAAAACACCTGACAGTACAGTACCCTTGCTGGATGGTTCTGCCCAAGCCAAAAGATGGTGAAACCAACCTCTCATTTGCACTCATGTTAATTTTCATCTATGAGGTGTATAGAGAACACACTGCAATGAAAGAAAGTCTACAACATGGTATAACAGCCATTTCAAACGGGCCCCGATTCAGAAAACGCTACTACTATGAAATGGAGAATAATAAAAATTGAAGTTCTGAAATCCACTGTTTCTCAAAGAAAATGTGGTCCACCAATAGAGTTTGCTTAAAAATGCAAAGTCCTGGGGTGCCTGGGTGGCTCACTTGTTAAGCATCGGCCTTCGGCTCAGGTCATGATCCCAGGGTCCTGGGATCAAGCCCCGCATCGAGCTACCTGCTCCACGGGAAGCCTGCTTCTCCCTCTCCCACTCCTCCTGCTTGTGTTCCCTCTCTCACTGTGTCTCTGTCAAATAAATAAATAAAATCTTTAAAAAAAAAAAAAAGCAAAGTCCTGGATCCTTCCCAAGTTGCATGAATCAGAACCACTGTGAGAGGGCCTGGAACTTTGAATTTTCAATATACTCTGGTGATTGTGACACACAGGAACAAGGGAGCACCAGTGCCCTACCCCATGACTGCTAAATTGCTGTTGCTTTACCACACACAATTCTCCCTCGCCCTCTCCCTCCATCTCCTGGCAGTCCACAAAGGCAGAAATGAAATGACCAGTACCATCTAACTTGATTTCAATTGATGGCTCAACTGGGATTCGAACCAAATAATGGTAATCACTTCTTTTAGTTCCGTCCAAGCTTGTCCCTAAAAAAGAACAGTTATCTGGGATGTAGTACTAGGAGGAAGAGGAGAGGGGCCTGAGTATTGGATGGGGCTAAATTTGGGGAAACAGCCTAAAGCAATTATTCATGGTTGATCCTTGGAGGTAAGTGGTACAAAGCTGAGAAACCGTTCAATGTGGAGGAACCTGCCAAAAGAGGAGAGAAGGAAGGAAATCCCAAGCAACAGAGAAGGGGAATTCCTGTGACTCTACAGGACACACCAGTTGGATTCAGCCTGTGGCTTTGTGAAGGTTGTTGTTGCACTCTTAGAATGTTGTAGAGTTCTCCCGTATTCAAACGAAGCTTTATGCGATTTAGAAAACATTCTTCCCGGGGGCGCCTGGGTGGCTCAGTCGTTAAGCGTCTGCCTTCGGCTCGGGTCATGATCCCAGGGTCCTGGGATCGAGCCCCGCATCGGGCTCCCTGCTCCGCGGGAAGCCTGCTTCTCCCTCTCCCACTCCCCCTGCTTGTGTTCCTGCTCTCGCTGTCTCTCTCTCTGTCAAATAAATAAATCTTTAAAAAAAAAAAAAAAAAGAAAAGAAAAAAGAAAACATTCTTCCCCAGGTAAGCAAACTCAAAATCAAAGTCTGTGTTTGCAGCAACAAGAACCAAAATCCAAGAGTCACTTTTACATGCAGGGATGAGGATCAAAGTTATTTCTTCAAATATCAAGGAGAAATCCTAATCCTGAACACAAACTGTACCCGTCACAATTCTTTCTGTTGTTTTGGGTCCTAGTTTTTCAAAATACACTTCATTCTCCTGCCAAATACAGATGCAAACTGCAGACAAAACATCCTACCACAAAACTAAATCTGAAAATGCCCAGGACCAACAAATCCACAATAAAGGGGGCTAAAATCCAAACCCAAAATGGTAAGTGTAATAACGATGATCCTTACCATGTGGTAAAAGATGAATCTAATTAATGTTACCTTAAAAAGAATTTCAGTAACTCCCCTCTTTCCTGTTATAATTGCCCATGATAGGCCTCAAAAGCCAGCAGTTTGGTGGAGACATTTTCTGACCAATGTACTTCTTCACCCTGTGTGAACTCTATGAACCAAGCAGACCATAATCTGTCAAACATTTACAATTGCAAGGGGATCAATAAAAATGGAATTGTCATACGGTCGCTTTCTAGATTGCTCCAATTCCAAAGTAACAAAGGAAAGGAAAAAAACAAGTAGTGACCCAAAAAATGACATTCTGTTAAATCAGGAGACTGGAAGGGACCTTAAAGATTATCTACTAAATCCCTCGGCCCTCCATTCCCTCTTCGAAACAACGCAGTTATCAAGCAAATCTTTATCAAGGGCAATTTCAACATATTCAAAAGTCTGACCTCTCTGCTTAGACCCCTCATTACTCAGAATCACCCTGTGACACTTCAAAATCCCCCTTTCTAACTGGAACTGGACATTCATACAGCTGTTTTCACTCACATACAATATATCTGCCCTTGGATGTCAAGTTCCCAGCTTCCCACCCCTCTGTTTCCCCGGCTCATCAGCCCTGTCCAATCAAAATGCCACGGTCCACCCCCTGAGCTCTCCACACACCAACCTGCTACCTCTCAGGCTCCTTTCTGCCCTTTAACACCCAATTCTGATTAAACTCCAAACTGCCTGTTCTGCTCCCACTCACAGCCTCCAGAGGTCCCATGGAGAAAACTGAAGGACAAGATGAAGATGTATTCTAATCTCAGCAGAGCCCACAACAACAGCTGTTAATGCTGTCACTTCTCTCTGCTCTCTTCCATTTCTCATGGTGTTTCTTCTAAGCCTTTAATCCTTCCAAAGAAGCTCCATAACTTTCACATCCATCATAGAGAAATCAGTAGGCATCAGGCAAGAACCCCCTCTAAGTTCTTCCCTTCCTCTTCTGCTCTTCCCTACTGCCCATCACTTGAATAATCTGGGCCATTTTTTCACGTATCTTCTCTGGCTTACCCACCATACACAGCCTAGACCACGCCTCTTCAAACCTGGATGCATACTAGAGTCACCAGGTAGCTTCCCTGTTAAGAGCTGAACTGTATCCCCCAAAGATTAATATGTTGAAGTCCCAATCCCTAGTACCTCAAAATCTGCCCTTATTTGGACATGGGGTCCTTAAAGAGTTAATTAAGTTAAAATGAGGTCATCAGGGTGTGCCCTACTCCAATATGTCAAGTGTCTTTACAAGAAAAGGAAATTTGTACGTGTACACACAGAGGAAAGATGTGAAGATACAGGGAGAGATCATCTACAAGCCAAGAAGAGATGTCTCAGAAGAAACCAACCCTCCAATACCTTGGTCTTGGGACTTCCAGCCTCCACAATTGTGAGAAAAATTTCCATTGTTTAAGCCACCCAGTCTGTGGTATTTTGTTATGGCAGCCCTAGCAAACTCATACACTTTTCATGCCCTCCCTATTCTCTCTGACATCTCTATCTTGGTGAATGTTTGGTGATTCCATTATTACTCCTCATCCTCCTAAATATCTTTCCCCTCTGCCTCCTTCCCTCCAAACCCACTATCACTGCCTTAATTCAGGCTCTCATTATCCCCTCCTAGGATATTCCAGTCGCTTCCACCTCCCATTTCACTTGGCTATGTGGAGAATCATCTTCCTGAGACAGAAATCTACCAGGCCAATGCTGTTCCAAGCCCTTCCACAGTTCCCTACTGCCTCAAGTCAGACCTCCTGGAGAATAGCATACAGAGTCTTCCAACTCCTTCCTGCTTCAGCCATAACCTCCTTTGCTCGTTAAGCTCCCTCACTTTGGATCGACCTAGAACTTCCCTAACACATAATGCTGATCCAGGCAACGTCTGTACACATTCACTTGGCTCAAGGAGGGGAAGAGCCTCCCTTGTCCAAACTCTATGGCAAACACCTACGTCATCCTTCCAGTCTCAGGCTCAGAATCACTTCTCAATGAAACCTTTTACGAACCTCCTCCCCACCCAGATTAATTACTACCTGCTCTTTGCTGCCTCTGGAATTTATACATTCTTCATATTACACCGTGACCATACTTTGGCAGGTGTCACCAACACAAATACCCACAGGACCAACCAGGTATCATAAATCAATGAAGTATCTAGCAAAAACACATCTTAAATGTGCATGATACAGAAAGCATGCTTGCTTTAAAACCAATCATAATGACTGCTCGCTGTCATACATTTTAAAACCTTGCACTAAATAAAATGCAGAGGGAGCCAAGTTCATTTAGCCAAAGGCACACAATGTCAGGGCCTTCATTTCTCTTCCTTCTACTTCTTGAGGAGAAAAAGCTACAGAACACGCCTATGGGCATTTTCATAGCCTGACTACCTGTGGTTCATAGACTGATCCATGTTCACGCTACCCTCAATGGGACTGACGCTTAAAGCACACAGATACACACTTTGCCAGTTACAAGGAAAGGATGCAGTGTTAAGTTGAACTCAACTGTTACTCAATTTTTACCAAAAATATTTTGTGAGAAATAACATACACAGGCAATATCTTGAAAGGTACCGAGCCCACTGTTCCACAAGGAACATGGAAAGTCTATCCTTGGACAGAGCCACACCAGCAAAGGGCTACTTGTCTGAACTACCTTTTTTTTTTTTTTTTTAAAGATTTTATTTATTTATTTATTTATTTATTTATTAGAGAGGAAGCGAGAGAGAAACAGCGTGAGAGGGGAGAGGGGAGAGGGTCAGAGGGAGAAGCAGGCTCCCCGCTGAGCCGGAAGCCCGATGTGGGGCTCGATCCCAGGACTCCAGGATCATGACCTGAGCCGAAGGCAGTCGCTTAACCAACTGAGCCACCCAGGCGCCCCTTGTCTGAACTATCTTGCTTTGACTCCCACAGAATTGCTCTTCTGAGATAAGCTTTGGCATTACGCCCTTGACCCATATTGAGCAACATTATTTTTTGAACTCCACTGTTATATTCATTATAAAGATTGTGCTTCGAGACATTGTTAATTATACTAACATATCTCATGTTTCAAGAACCATAAATAAAATCTTCTCTCCTCCCAGGGCCATGAACAGTTGTGCACTCTCTTTAGTCCTAATGCTCACAGGTGTCCGGATCATAGAGCTGATCATGTCCCCTCTTCGTGTCAACTATTAGGAAGAAGAGTGAAATGTGAGGTCCTTTCCTAATAACGTGGGTAGGACCCCTCAGGGGACCCTCCACCTTGATCTTTGCTTAAACTCACACTCTTTATCTCTCTGCATTTCCTTCCTGTGCATATTAAACTTATTTTTCTTCAGGAGGGAAATGCACAACTAACACAGTATTTTCAGTTAGTTCCCACCTCTACCGCTGGTCAGTTTTTTAAAGACAAGGCCTTCCTCTCACTCATTTTGTATCTCTAGAGTCTAATAAGCAATCATTTATTGTCAAATTGAATTACATCACATGTGATTACTTCCAGTTATGAATGAAATGGTAAACTACCTCCTTCTTAAGGAAGGTCATTTAATTTCCTCAGAAGAATAAAAGTGGCCTCTGTCCTTAATACCAATGGTGTCTGGAAGGCATCATGGGGACGAGTTTCAGGAAAACACAGTAAACAAGTACAGGTATAAATACTACATAACTTTTAGTTACTTGCTATCCATTTTTAGAATATTTGTTCCATTTGCTAGTAGTTAACCAGTTCTTTTGTAGAAGCCTATTAACCAGGAATATTCCACAATCAGCTGATACAGTGAATGCAGTTAAAACAAAATATTTTATGGCATATTAAAATCTGTGCATCGAAGAGTACAGGACCGAGGGAAACCTCAAGAAGATGTTCTCCGTTAGAATATAAAACTGAGGGGGGTGTGAAAATATCACCACAAAGGAGAGAAGTATATCCACTAGTGAGGTCAGATCAGTTCCACTCAGTATCATCCAGGACTGATTATTATTAAAGCTTGTTGCTCTGATCATTTCCCAAGTTCTACAAATCCACATTTACACAAATTTCAATCTTTAAATTTTTCTTAAATTCAGCTGGTAGTAGTGTGAAGTGTTATCATTGTTTTGGAAAACAATTTAATCATTTCTCATCACTAGTCATAAAAATCATCCCTACTTTTTGAGGCAGTTAAGACTGTAACTAGGAATCTACTCTAAAGAAATCATCTGAGGGGTGCCTGGGTGGTGTAGTCAGTTAAGCCTCTGACTCTTGGTTTATGCTCAGGTTCAATCTCAGGGTCTTGAGATCAAGCCCTGCGTGGGGTTCCATGCTCAGCGCGGAGTCTGCTTCTCTCCCTCTTTCCCTCTGCTCCCCTCCCTGTGCACGTACGTGATCTCTCCCTAAAAAAATAAATAAGTCTTGGGCGCCTGGGTGGCTCAGGTGGTTAGGCAACTGCCTTCAGCTCAGGTCATGATCCTGGAGTCCCGGGATCGAGTCCCACATCGGGAGCCCGCTTCTCCCTCTGATCCTCCCCCCACTCATGTACTCTCTCTCTCTCTCTCTCATTCTCGCTCTCTCAAATAAATAAATCTTTAAAAAATTATATTTAAATAAATAAATAAATAAGTCTTAAAAAAAAATGATCTGAAATGCAGAAAAAGCCTTGCACAAAAAGGTGTTCACTGAAGTGAGGTAGAGCTACTGCTGGAATTAAGGTCACCTTTAATTAGGATATACTATTAAGACAAAGGACAGGATATTCATTGTACCCAATAAGATTCTGACCCTATAAAATGTACCAAGAGATTAGAAGGAAATATCTCATAAAAAGTTGACAATTGCTATCTCCAGGTGGTAACTGTAGCTAGTTTTTACCTTTATATATTTTTTTATATCTACAATGAACACATATTACTTGTGTAATTTATAAATTTAGAAAACCTTTTTTAATATACTTGGAAATCATATGATATTACTCTCAAATTAGTGATCCCACTCTTCATTAGTCTCAGAAAATAACATAAGCCATTGGGTGCAGTGTTTTTTAAAATAGCAAAGAAATGAGAAAACTAAATGTCCAAAAATAGGACAATGGTCAAATGAACACAGTTTAACAACTTAATCCAAATGGATTACTATTAGGCTATTAAAAAATACAATGATTCAGACAATACGGTCACATCTAACAGTAAATAGAAAATGGTCAGCAGAGGCACAAAAATAGACACATGGATCAATAGAATAAAATAGCCCACAAATAAACCCATGCTTACATGGTCAATGAATCTACAACAAAGGAGGCAAGAATGTACAATGGGGAAAAGACGGTCTCTTCAACAAATGGTATTGGGAAAACTGTACAGCTACATGCAAAAGAACAAAACTGGACCACTTTCTTACAGCATACATAAAATAAAGACCTAAAATGTGAGACCTGAAACCATAAAGTTCCTAGAAGGAAACATGGGCAGTAATCTCTTTAACATCAGTCATAGAAACATTTTTCTAGCTATGTCTCCTGAGGCAGGGGAAACAAAAGCAAAATTAAACTATTGGGACTTCATCAAAATAAAAAAGCTTCTGTACAGCTAAGGAAACAATCAACAAAACAAAAGACAATCTACTGAATGGGAGAAGATATTTACAAAAGACATATCTGATAAAGGGTTAGTATCCAAACTATATAAATAACTTACACAACTCAACACCAAAAAAACAAGTAATCCAATTTAAAAATAGGCAGAAGATATGAATAGACATTTTCCCAAAGAATAAAGATGGGCAACAGACACATGAAAAGATGCTCAACAGCACTCATCATCAGAGAAATGCAAACCAAAAGTAATGAAATATCACCTCACACTTGTCTGGATGGCTAAAATTGAGAACACAAGAAATAACAGTGTTGGCAAGGCTCTGGAGAAAAAGGAACCCTCATGCACTGCTGGTGGGAATGCAAATTGGTGCAGCCACTGTGGAAAACAGTATGACGTTCCTCAAAAAATTAAAAATAGAGCTACCTTATGATCCAGTAATTCTACTGGGCATTTACCCAAAGAAAACAAAAACACAAATTCAAAAAGATAGATGCATCCCTATGTTTATTGCAGCATTATTTACAATAGTCACGATATGGAAGCAACCCAAGTGTCCATACATAGATGAATGAATAAAGAAGACACACACACACACACACAAATGGAGTATCACTCAGCCACAAAAAAGAATGAAACCTTGCCATTTACAACAACATGGATCAATCTAGAGGGTATAATGTTATGTGAAATAAGTCAGTAAGATGATCACATGATTTCACTCCTACGTGGAATTAAAAAAAAAACAAAACAAAGAGACAAAAAAACAGACTCTTGAATATAGAGAACTGGTGTTTGCCAAGGGGAGGTAGGTGGGGGGATGGGTGAAATCGGTGAAGGGGATTAAGAGTACACTTATTGTGATGAGCACTGAGTTATGCAGAGAATTGTTGAATCGTTATATTGTATACCTGAAACAAATATAACACTGTATGTTTATTATACTTGAATTTAAAAAAATTAATTAACTTTTTTAAAAAAGAAAATGGTGAACAGAAACAAAAACACATTTGTTAACTCTAGGTAGAAGTGGACCATAAAATAGACCACAGTGGAAATAGGCCATAAAATTAACATGATTAAATGAAAAATATACTACATTAGGGAACTGCAAACATGAGTGGGTTTGTTTATTTAAATATTGCCACAATGCAGTGGTTTCATAATGTCTGGTTTCAGAAAATTTTTAAGCATTTTAAAGAATATTCTAATCAGTGTTTTTATATAAAAACATTTTTTAAAGGAGTTGAACAGTTTTAAATACCTTAAGATATGTTTACTGAAAAATTACTAGCTGAGTTATTCCACCATCAAAATGGGATGAAAAAGGAAGGGACCTAGGTAAGTAAATGATTCGGTCAGTGCATTCTCCCTGTATTAGAATTAGCCCCAAATAGTCCACTAACCTCTGCCATAACAGCAATGGGCACGTTTAAAACTTTTTTCCCGAAATTAATGGAATGTTAAGTATGTTTTACAGTAACTATTATAGGAATAATATATTTAGACATGAAACCTGAACTGATTCTTGCTACTAGAGAAGGTATTTAACAAGGTCCCTAATCCCTGAATCAGATAAGAATTTGTGATTTGTGGTACTCCACTTTGAGGTGGCCAAATGCTTGAAGAGTTGCCAAGACTCCATTTCCCAAGGTCATGATGACAAAGTCCTGCTTGAGGGTTGACATTCCCTTGAACAAACAGAGATGTTCAAGTGATGCTCCTAACTCTGAAGATAAAATTCCTCCAGGGAGTTGTAGATTTCTTTCTACACAACTTTTCTCCTAGAGCTATCCAGGATGCCTTTCCTGAGAACACTGGGCAGTGCATGAGAACACTCTGTGCCTCTTTCTAGCTTTGTATGCCTTGAACTTAACCTAACTCCATAACTCCAAACCCTTCTGATTCACTTATTTCCAGTACTAGCCTTAAGCAATACCTGTGCCTATTACCTGCCTGGATTTATGCCCAACCTGGATCCCAACCACCAGCTACACGACCTGCCCCTGCCTCGTCCCGCATCAGGAGCCCTGAGGTCCTGGCCAGGTTTCCATATAGTATGAGCTTAAAGAGAAGATAATTCAAAAGCAAATAAAGGAATATTAGCTGATGAATCAGCATCAAAACACACTAAGTAAAATACCCACAGCTACCTGAACTTGAATAAATACTATGAATGAGGAATTAGATAAAGCTCAAACAGAAAAAGCATGCATCTTGTCTTTTTTCCTCAAGTATATTTTACTCAAAAATAAGAGCAAGTGAAATAAAGCACTCCTAAGTAAAATAGTGACTTAAAATTTTGAAATTACCAAAAAATCTACTTTAATCAACTCTTTTAATGTGTACAAAAAATGGAGTCAAGTATTTTTCTTCTGTTCCACATAAGACCCATTCTTTATCAAATATTCCTTAAACTTGGAATAGTCATTAAAACTGAATTAGTCCTCCATGTGATTCCTTAGCTCTTAAGTCTCTTTGAAATAACATCATTCACTGTTCAATTGGTTTTTATAAAATGTGGATTATATATAACTTAGATACTGCACATTTCCCCCAAAGCAAATACTCAGAAAATAAACTGAATGAAGATGATTTTTCATCTTCAGAGACTCTCAAAGGTTAAAAAAAAAATTTTTTTTCAAGTATGGGCAAACTGCAAACCAGGATGGTAAAGCCGTAAAGATCTGCCCAGGAAAGTCCTAATCTTTGCCCACCCATCCATGTTGCCGAGAAAAGCACTAGATGTGTCATCCAATGAGCCTAGCCTTACAATACACATAAGGACGTAAATACCTGGAGTTCTCCCACATTTAGCTTGAGCTTGTCAGACTAAATTAGCTCAATGTTCTTTGAACATTAAACAGCCAGAGCAAAGTTGAAAATAAAAAGTACAGAGTCACCGAATGAGAACGATTAGTGCAAACTGATTCAAGTCCTCTATTTTTATTTTTTTACTTGAGTACAGTGGACAATGTCACATTAGTTTTGCGTGTAGGAGATAGTAATTCAACTTCTCTCTAGGTTCTGCTCTGCTCACGAGAGTAGCTACCATCCGGCACCACACAACGCTATTCCAGTATCATTGACTATACTCCCTATGCTGGACCCTTCATTCCCATGACTTACTCATTCCACAACTGGAAGCCCGTATCTCCCACCCACCCATCCCCTTTACTCACGTTGCCCATCCCCCCACCTCCTCCTCTCTGGCAACCATCAGTTTGTTCTCTGAATTTATAGGTCCGATTCTTTTGTTCATTTGTTTTTTAGATTCTGCTTCTGAGTGAAATCATATGGTACTTGTCTTTCTCAGTCTGACCAAGCCCTCTTTTAAGACAACGACCTGAAGGCCTGGAAAGCGTGGGTACGATCAAAGGCCCACGGACACTGGTGACAAAATTCGCACTTGACTCCTGATCTCGCATCTGTCTCATTTAGTTTCAAATTTACTTTATGAATTCCCAATTTAAAATATATTTTAGGGGCGCCTGGGTGGCTCAGTTGGTTAAGCGACTGCCTTCGGCTCAGGTCGTGATCCTGGAGTCCCGGGATCGAGTCCCGCATCGGGCTCCCTGCTCTGCAGGGAGTCCGCTTCTCCCTCTGACCCTCCCCCCTCTCATGTGCGCTCTCTCTCTCTAATAAATAAATAAGATCTTTAAAAAAAATTTTTAAAAATAGGGGCGCCTGGGTGGCTCAGTTGGTTAAGCGACTGCCTTCGGCTCGGGTCATGATCCTGGAGTCCCCGGATCGAGTCCTGCATCGGGCTCCCTGCTCAGCAGGGAGTCTGCTTCTCCCTCTGACCCTCTCATGCTCTCTCATTCTCTCTCTCAAATAAATAAATAAATAAAATCTTTAAAAAAAAAAAAAAAACCTCTTCACACAGCTTTAGAAAAGGTGAGGGGAGAACCCTAAAAATCCTACTATGGCAAAATAAAAAAAAAAATCCTCACAGTAATAATTCCTAATTCCATTATTGGAAACAAAAAAGCCACTGAGAAGCTATGAAACATCCACCCAACCACCTGGTCCTCACTTACCAAAACTTAATTTCCGTGTTTTACTTTCTTCCGAATTATGCATAGGTACTAAATTGCTAACAACGCTATATGAGTATTTTTTTTTTTAATCCAACCAAAACTACATCTACATATCCAGGCAGAGCTTTATACAGTTCCTAAAGCAGAGCAAGCCACAAAATTGCTATAATATAAAACGGCTTCAAAACATACACCTACACCTACCTCCCAAAAATATCCTTTCTATTCCTACCTGAATTTTGTTAAGTGGGGGAAGGAAAGTCACAAATAGAAAGGCCCACTATGTATCACAAAAAATTGCCAACTCATCAGACCAAAAGGCCCGCCTTCCGTCATTCACTTCTAGTACTCTATTTCGCTTCTATTACTCAATTCTTCCATGACTCTACAGTCCCATGTTCACACAACCCACCTCAGCCCTGCAGTTAACCCCTTCTCATTCTGCAGAGCTAATCAAATGTCACTTCCCCAGGGAAATCCTGACTCACTCCAAAGTCAGAGAAGGTTCTCCATTTAATCTGTTTTGAAACTCCCTGTTCTTCTTCCCTTCGAATGCTCATATTTTGTAAGTATATATGTGAGTGATCATTTGGTCAGTATCCCCCTTCCCACCAGACTCCATGCTTCATGCCTCCAGTGATAATGACTACTTTATGTACCACTCCATTCCCAGCTCCCAGCACAGGAACTGGTATTGTACATAATAAAGACATGTTGAATAGTGAGTGGCCCTAATTCCACATAGAGCAGTAACACACCAGATCACTGTTTTCAAAATTTCTGAGTTATGACCAGCATTTTTTAATGAAAATGAACAGACCATAATAGAAAACATAGGGACAAAAAATGTTACAGTTTTCTGTTTGTAGTTAAGCTGCATGAAACTTGTTTTATTCACGTATATAACCATTGCTAACCTTGGGGCATGGTCAAAAAAAAAAAAAAAAAACCACGTTGAAAGCCACTAAACCAGATGTCCCAATACAACTCCTCCCAACTTCCCATTAAAATGCTCAAGAAGGTGCACCAAACAGCAAAGATCAGCAACAGTACCAGAAAGAGGTGGGGGGGAAGCCAAAATCAAGCCATTATTTCCACTACACTCTTTGAAAGATGGATATGCAGCACATTCTTAGACCACATAAATCTGAAAGATGCACACTGCATCTTCTGAACTTCAACAAGACACATGCTCTGATGAATGTAGGAAAAGTCCTGAGTCTAACTCAGGAATGCAGAAGATGCCATTGGCCGGATAAATATGAAGAAATCTCCCAACTACACAGGAGATACCTTTCGAGCCAGCTAAAGCAAGGGGCCTAGTGGCCACAAGAGCTAATGAGGGTCAAAACAGACACATGCAAAATATAGTGGCAGATTTTATTACAGAATAGAAGACAAAAATCTGAAGTCTATACTTAGAGTTTCGGAGGTAAAACATGTATAAATTTATGTATTAAATGTATAATGGAAATTGGGAAGGGGAGGGGCGCCTGGGTGGCTCAGTCGTTAAGCGTCTGCCTTCGGCTCAGGTCATGATCCCAGGATCCTGGGATCGAGCCCCGCATCGGGCGGGCTTCCTGCTCAGCGGGAAGCCTGCTTCTCCCTCTCCCACTCCCCTCTGCTTGTGTTCCCTCGCTCGCTATCAATCTCTCTGTTAAATAAATAAATAAAATCTTTAAAAAAGAAATTGGGAAGGGGAAAGAAGGCAAGAATAATTAAGGCATACTAAATTCTTTGTTGTGCAGAGGAGTCGGATCAAAGTAATTTAGTTCTTTGACTTTGAGAACCAGAGAAACCCAGGTTTAGGAATGTATTTGGAAAACAGAGACAATCACTTATAAAATTGAAAACTAGACTTGACCACTTCAAAATACTATGGATGTACTGAACAAGGCACAGAAAGAGAAAAAAAAAGGCAGGAAGCATATTAGATTGACCCATACAAAACCTGCCATTTTTATAGGTCAAGAGCAACCAACTACCAACAATTTCACATGACTGAATCTATCAACAATGAAAACAGTAAAAGCTAACGCATTCAGTGTGCCAAACATTTTTAAACCATTAATTCCGGATTTCTGTGTGTTTGTGTGTTGTTTCTTTACAAATAGAAATCTGTAGGCTTAAAGACATTATGTAATTTATGCAAGCCCATACGGCGAAATATTGATGGAAAAAGGCAAGCCAGTTCTTTTTACTCAAGGCTATGGTACCTTTCATAACAAAGAGAAAACTTAAGGGTAAGAATGAGGTTCAAACATGTGGGTTATAACAATAAACGTAAAAGCCATACGTTTCCCTTAAGAGGTATGCTAAAACAAAATCCAACTGTTTATAGGCAGGGCACCTGGGTGGCTCAGTTAGTTAAGCGGCTGCCTTTGGCTCAGGTCATGATCTCAGGGCCATGGGATTAAAGTCCTGGGATCAAGCCCTGCATCAGGCTCCCTGCTCAGCGGGGAGCCTGCTTCTCCCTCTCTCTCTGCTGCTCCCCCTGCTTGTGCTCTCTGTCAAATAAATAAAATTCTTAAAATAAATAAATAAATGTTTATAGGCAAAAAAATATAAAATAAAAGGACACCGGAAGTTTAAAATCAAAGCACGAGTGAAGTCTTTTCAGACAAAGACAAAAAAGCAGATTGGCAATATTAATCTCAGGAAAAAAGTAGGGTGTGGTTCCAGATGCAGAGGATTATTTTACATTAATAAACACATAATAAAGGCCCAACAGGAATCTTTATTTAATATTCTGCTGACACACAGAAAGTGCTATAAAGAAATTGACAAAAGCCCATTTGTAGACAGAGACTGAAGGACCATTATCAGTCTACAACAGAAACAGGGCAGAGAAAATGAGAATAATATTATAGTGGCTGAATTAATAAACCTATCTGTACTTGTCACGTAGAGAAAATCCTGCTCTTTTCAAGCATCACAACACAAAACCTGCAACTGACCAGAAAGTCAAACTGTACAAACCTCACTTAGTTACTATGATAAAGGAAGTTTATGCAAAAGATTACATGTGTGCGATAAAGCAGTAATCGGCCACATCATAGGGAACCATCAATAGCATTCCTGATGAAGTCAGGTATTAACAAGAATGTTTACTTTGCCTGTATTGTTTTACATTTTCACAGCATTTTTCTTGCACAAAACAGAATTTAAGCTAGGTCCATTAAAAACATTGCTACTTTTAGACTGAAAATTCCTTCTCCCTCAATGACGGGCAAAATTAGCAAAAATAATTCAAAATTGTTGGAATGAAGTACTATATATCAAAAATGCCAAAGCTGATCAATCTCCACCCTCACGCAATTTCATCATTTAAAACAAATGACCTAATTTCAACTCAAGAAGTGAGGCCCAGACTTCTGATTTTCCTCAGTATTTTCCCCAAATTACCCCTTCCTTTTCTGTATCAAGGTCTTGTTTCCTCTTCCATCCTCCCAGTTTCACTGAACTAATTCAACTCATCTTTCCAACCTCAGTATAAATACAGCTTTCTCCAAAAAACTCTTCCCACCCTCCCAAAGCTGGTCTCCCTACTCCACTCTTCCAGGACACCCTGCTTTTCTCAATCATTCCAATCACACTGTGAGTTACTTGTTCAAGGCTGCCTCCTCCCCTAGATTGTAAATCCCAAGCACTCAAGACCACAGGTTATGCATTATAACATGCTCAGTATACTAATTTTTAATTCATAAAATGTCCTTTCAAAAGACTTTTTCTTCAGAAAATCTGAGTTCTACTATGTGCAAGGGACTGTACTAAGCATGGGGAAAAGAGCAGTAACTAAGAAAAATTTAAAAAACCACTTTCCCTTGTTTAAGAAGTCAAAAGTCAAAAGTCAAAAAATACAGTGGAGGGGAAAAAAAAAATCAGGCATGTCGGATAAACGGGAAAGGTCATACAATCTTAAATGTAGTCATTAGGGCAGGCTGCACTAACAAAGTGGCATTTGAATTGAGACCTAAAAATGGAAAGAGAGCAAGCATATGGATACCAGGGAACAGAGAACTCTAGGGAGAAGTCACAGTCCATGGCAAAGGCCTGGGAACCACAGTCCGCTGTGTAGATAAGCTCACCCATGGAGACTGTTCAGAGCAAGGCTGAAGCTCTGGGAACACCAGCACTGAAAGATGGCAGAGAAGCATACACCCTTAAAATAAAGAGATTAGAAGCAAGCAGAGATGGGAACTAATTAAACATTGTGACTACCATGTTGTCACTGAAAATTAAAAATGGAAGATTTTAATGCCAGGTATACTTAAGAAACAACACAGAATGCTACTGACTATTCAGGAAGATCAAATATTTGAAAAACTCCAAGAAATGATCCCAAAATGGAATGAGGAAGTTATTTTTGAAGGACAGCACTATGGCTGAGTCTCCTATACTTTCCAAATTCTAAAATGAGCACGTACTGTTTTTATTATCAAATGGAAAAGAGTGTAATTTTAAAGAATCATAATGGCCTAGAGAGAAAACGACTAAGAACAGATTTATCCTTGTTCTAGCTCACATGCAGGAAGCCATGCCAATGTAATTATACAAAATGGAAATACACAATTAGAAAATTAAAAAAAAAAAAAAAACAAGTAAACAGCAAAGTTATACTGTATCCTACTTTTACCTTCATCAGGCAATGGAAGCTTACATGTACTAGACCAGATTTTATAAATCCCCACAACAAACGTGTTGGGGTTCCTACATCTGGTCTTTACGCTAATAGGGTTTCCAGAGTTTTGCTAAGTTTCTCAGCTTCTCTTTTATTATAGCAACGACAGTAATAGGACTTTCACTGCTGTTAGTCCTGCAGTAAATTAAAACTATATTTTGCAACTCCTCTCAGCCCCCAAACCACCACTAGCCTTCTAATTAGTTTCAGAATTGTCTTTTCGTTTGCCGGAATGGATTGTTTCGGGAGCTTTTATGCACCCAAAGGAACATCAAGCTGGAACTCCATCCTCTTTGTATCATCCCAGGACCACCTCATCAAGAAAAGCCATCGTGGGCGCTCAGTGAATGTGTGACAGCCTGTAAGACTATTTCAGTCACCTGCTAGAGAGAAAAACAGCCTAAAGAATCAAAATACATCTTGTCCTTGTTAAAACACCAAGTATATTGAGGGTGAGGGTCCCTTTCACAATGTGCATGTACATCAAATCACATTTGCACTAAATATCTTACCGTTTTATTTGTCAATTATACTTCAATAAAGCTGGAGGAGAATTTTTATATTTTTATATTAAAAAATATATATATACCACTCTTCTCACTCTAAAAGTGCTCTTCAGCTTATCCTGTAAATTTCACTGGTATTTACTCTGATATATAACAATTACTCCCCAATACTGCCAAGCTCTGACCTCTCAGCCAAGCTTCAAATTCAAATTCCAGCCACCAGCTCAAAATCTCTGCCTAAAACCAACATGCCTCACTGGAAGAATTCTTATACTGTCATGTCCCATCTGCTAATGGCATCGACATGCCCTTTTCTTTGTTTGGTTCCCAATGGCTCTGCCTGTTGGCACTGCAAGACTGACCCGAAGCATTACCTAACTCTGCCACAAACCCTAACCGGTCACTCACCCGCAGCGCCTGCGCCTTCTACGCTTCCATGTGGAATGAGCTTCTCAGCCAAACTGGGCACGGAGGCCAGAATCCTGCTGCAAATCCTTCCTCACCTCCAAGGCAGAGTTACTCTCTCCATCCTCAGATGTTCAGATGGCACTCTGTTAAAATATTTATCACTGTCTGCCCGATCTCAGGCATTTATTTCCATGGCTTTCCATGTTTATGAGCTACTTGAGAGCAGTGACCATACTTTCTTGGTGGCTTTATTATTATTATTTTATTTTAGTCTCCTGAGCCAAGCATAAGGACTTCACCACAGAAGTGCTCCAAGATTTCGGCCGCATGAAACTGAACTGACTGGGGCTCAGAGAAAGTGACAAGGGAACCAGATTCTGCCGAATTTGGAAGTCAGTTATCCTGCCCTAGCCTTTGAACTTTTAGGTCTCCGTGTCTACTCCAAGGACAGCAAGCAGTTCTGTACGGAACTACAATAAATACTGAGTACAGAATGAATGCCTCATTTTCTGGACGGGACAATAACCCCTCTTCCAACAAATCACAGCCCAAGATGGCAAAGCGGCGCCTTCACAAAAGGCAATTCTGTTTCGGCTGTGAGTCTCCCTTAGCGAGAGCCCTCCACCTTACCGTCTGATTATGGCCTCGGAAGGGGGCTCCTCGCTTAAAACTCGCACCATGAAACCTGCCTGGAATAAGGAACTCCACCTATCTTCTCTGCTGGAGAGCTGGACGGGCCTACCCCAGACGCCTTGTTTTTCACCTAACAAAAGGTTCGCAGATGCCAAACACGTGCTCCGAAAGGCCCCTCCTCCCCTCACCCGAGACCCAGATGAAGCACAGTCCTTGTGAGAATAACATTCTCTGCAATGATATTTGTTGTCTCGGTTGTCACACAGCTGGAAATAGTTTTCTTGTTCTCTGTTCATAACAGCCAGACATTCATCTCTCTCTGATAGAAACCTCACTGAGTAATACCATACTGCACCGATTCAAGAAGTCCCATTTATATGTGTGCGTGGAGGTCTGTTTCTGAAGATTCACATGCTCCTGGGACTTCAAAGGTCTGAGCCACGGTGGCAGCCTTCCTAACAGACTCTCTAGAGCAGAGGCAGGAGCGAGTGTGTGCACCCACAGACACACACACACACAGGTCCTTGGGTATCTATAAACAGACCTGCACGCACACATGTAAGTATCTACATACACAAACAAGTTTGTAGATCTGTAAGAGAAGTACAAGTATGGAAGGCTATGTAACAAATTGCTCACAAAGGAGCTACATCACATGCTTAAGGTTAAAGGGACTGAGGGAGGTTATTACATGTACTTTAGACACCTCTATATTGTTTGAATGATTACAAAATCCACATCTTTTTGTAAATGAATGCAGCTACCTTCTTCTGGTTCGAACACTTTCTACTGTGTTCATTCCCCAGTGATCTAAACAAGTAAACTACATTAACAGCAAAGTACAGAGATAGTGTGGCCTCATAACAACGGACTCCCCAACGAACACTAGATTTGAATTATTCTAGTAAATCATAAACTGAATATAGAAACACACAAGTTGGGTCAAAATTAAGAATATCCAAAATGAGGGCGCCTGGGTGGCTCAGTGGGTTAAGCGTCTGCCTTTGGCTCAGGTCATCATCTCAGGGTTCTGGGATGGAGCCCCGTGTCAGGCTCCCTGCTCAGCGGGGAGTCTGCTTCTGCCTCTCCCTCTGCCCTCCCCCCTGCCCATGCTCTCTCTCTAATAAATAAAATCTCTCAAAAACATAAAAATATTGAAATTGAGATGGAAGCAAGCCAAGGTTACAGGTAAGACACAGCTAGAGCTGTCTCTAGATCTGACACAAACAGGTAAATCTCGGCAAAACATTTCAAGTTTATCAAATGACAATGAGAATACCAGGCTCTGTCTCCTTCTCCTGTTTATGAGCGAAAGGCTAACCTACCTGAAGCCACTGAGACTCAAATGGAAGAATAATTCAATAAGCATGCTCCGTATTTGAAGCATTTCAAAAGAACTTCCATTAAAATAATATGATAGAAGGGGCACCTTCTATCTATAGACCAGATAGAAGCGTCTGCCTTCGGCTCAGGTCATGATCCCAGGGTCCTAGGATTGAGCCCCACATCAGGTTCCCTGCTCAGCAGGAAGCCTGCTTCTTCCTCTCCCATTCCCCCTGCTTGTGTTCCTGCTCTCGCTATCTCTGTCAAATAGATAAATTAAAAAAAAAAAAAAAAAATATGACAGAACTCCCTGAAAAGATGAAAAAACATCCTTGTTTTCTGTTTCCCAGTACATGGTAGGTGTGCAACGAATATCTATAGACCACTGAACAAATGAAAGATTAAGGAACAAGTAAATGAACACTAGAATTGGCAAGCAGATGTCAGGTCTTATTCCCATTTTACAGATGTAAAAAGAGAGAAATATTGACTTACCCAAATACAAAGCCTTTCGATTCCCTCTATCTTGATCCCTTTTTTCTCTTTTAGGTTCCTTGATTTATCTGCTAGGGTCCTTCCAAATCCTAACCCTTCAGCAGTCTTCCCTGACCCTGACCACCACCACGCCCCTGAAGGTAAGGTGTTTCTGCTTGGTGTTCCCATACTGCCATGGGCTCATCTCGCTCACCTCGCTCATCACACTTGCTACACTGAATCACTTGTTACACCAATCTGTTAACATGTCTGCACCTCCTGGAGGGTAGCAGTCCTGTCTGGACTCCTAGCACAATGCTTATTATACAGCAGGCAGTCACTTGAGTGCTGCTAGGGTTGAAGAGAACTTGTCTCCTCTGCCCCTGAATCAGTTCTCCTTCCAAAGAGCCAGGAATATCCTTCTGTTAGGGCAGAATTTCAGAGTGAAGGCAGCTTAAAGATTGGTCAAGGAGAAACACTTAAACACAGAGAAAGAAAACGGAGGACGGATTTACATGAAATCGAATCTAGTCCATTGTTTTGATATTTAAGAAGATGGATAAAGGGAAACTTGCCACAAAGAAATGGTTCACAGTAGCACTCTCTACGGTAGTAAGTCCTAAACCTTCATAAGCATAGGCACCTCTGATGGTTATAATGAACAAAATTCATTTTAACGGTTTCAACCTGGGAAATCCCACCCCCAAAGAGACCCATGACCAGGTGTTATGGGTCAAACTATCTTTTTTAAAGAAAGAGGCTGGTTTTGAAATTCTTTTATCTCCATATTAAATACAACAAACACAGCCTGATCTAGCTCATTCAGGCTTATACATGTTTGTTTCAGCACTGGACTAAAGTTAAGAGTCTGCCCTGTCATTTCTAGCACTTTTTCAAAACAGTACTATAAAAATAAAAAAATTATAACCTAGATCCATGCACACAGTACAGCAGTCCTCTTTCATCTCTGAAAGAAATCTGAATTTTACATGAACTTCAAGGTTAAAGTCTCTATAGAACCGATCGGATGACAGGAGCTAACATCAAAGTATTAGGACAATCTTCTTTGCCCAATCTCCATAAGTCAGTAACAACAATGCTACTGTGAAATCATACCAACCTGCAGGAAAAAATGTCAGGGCATTTAAATAAAATCACAATCACCACCACCCTCTCTTACCTCCCTCCCTAAAAACCAAAGAAACAACAAAAAAAAGTATCCTTCTAAGAAACAAGAGTATACTAACCCTGGGCTCCTTCAAATTAACTAATTAAACATGCCAAACCCAAGTTCCCTTGCAAAAGATAAAACTGGTGGGAGGATCCTTCATTCAAATTGTACTCAGAAGATAGTGAAAAGCCCCTGACCTAATCTTTTATTAAGGCTCCTGGGTAGCCCAGCATCTCGATTCAAGGCAATTAGAAGCCTTAGCCAGACCAGCTCCACCTGTGACATACAGCTGAAAAGCCGTCCACGCCCACCTGCGACACGGAGGCACTGTGGTAAGAGAAGAAACCGACAGAGCAGCCAAATGCCTCTCTCTCAGATGGACCCCACAGATATTCTTCCTATCTGAGAGGTTATAAACTAGACACCTTAGCTCTAGAGATTCAGGGAGGAAAAAAAGCAGATGATCGGGAAGGAGGTTCTTAAAGAAGTATTCATCTACACCATTAAGCTACTTCTATTGGAATTACAATTAAAGGATTTTCAGGGTTGGGTCAGCCCTCACTGCAGTACCCAAAGTAGTGCTCTCTCCCCAACCTCCTCCCTGGATCATTTCCTCCTCCCCTTTACAAGGGCATTAGCCCCATTTCAAAACTAGTAATAATTCTTTCTCTTCTGTACGACAAATATTCAACCGCTGTAGTTAAATACTATGTATAAGATAAACAGGGTCAAGAATGCTGGTTGCCATCCGAGTCATGTTTAAATTAGCATTAACTCGCAGGCCCTTCCCTAAACAAAACAAAAGGCTTTCTTGGTCAGCTCTGTGCCTGGCGAGTGATTTTAACTCACAGGCTCAAAAGGCCTCACAAGCATCATTAATTTCTGCTCAGTGAAATTTCTCAAAAGGCCACTATCAGTTTGGGAGGACTGTGGAGGAGGAAACTATGTGTCATTTATTTTATCATTTTTATATAATCTGGATGAGCTGGTAGCGGTGCCCTAACATTCACTGGCCATGAATTACAACGAAATGTAAAGGAATCAAAGCTCAGTCCTTTCACACATTTCACCCCTCACGATGCCCCAGTAGGCATTACCACTGTCTTCCTGCATTTTGGGGGTTAATACTTAGCCCTTCCCAACCCCACGTAGCACAACTTCTTAAAATAACATCCCAGGTCCCCCCTAATTTACTGCCTGGTCCCTTTCCAGCCTTCATTACCCCTTCATTACCCCAACTACATCTTCATTCTCCACCATTCATCTTTTAAGAGACGCATCATTTTCACCCTTCAAGGCCCTTCTGTGAAGTCTTCCCCAGAGTCAGAAGTTTATTTTCCATTCCCGAGCATGCCAAGGGTTCTTGGATTCTACAGCTGACACCTAGTTATGCCATCCAGCTACTATGTACTGAACTTAGCTGCATGTTTTCCCTCTGCACTGCCGCTCTTTTTAGCATCTTTGTGTCCGCCTCTATAGGAGGAATTCAGTAATTGCTTATTTAATTACGATTTTCTCCTTTTCTCCCAACCTTCTAAGATATCCATAGTTCTCCACGAGATACCTACGTAATAACACAATAGGGATTTGGGAGGGAGGGGGTAACATGATATGTAAAAACAAGAAACCAAGTAGTATGAGGCTGAGTTAACAAGGCCAGAGCAAACTTTGAGACTTCAAACCAAAAGCTATGTTCCCAGTTTTATTACATCACACTTCACTTTTAAAATAAATCATGCTCCTCAAGTGTGTATGCATATGGGTACCAAAAAAACTAAAGGAAGACCAGCCACACATTAAGCACAGATATTAAAATCTTGACCTCAGACTAAATTTTAAGTCTTGTTATTTGCTGAACACTTGGAGCTTCCCAGTGAAAATGATACAGTGTATTCTGCCCAGATTGCAACTTTCCTTACTTAGCATTTGAAATAAGATTCTTGGCCCTAAAAATCACTAACTTCAGGCTAAGTGTCATTATGTATCAAAAAGACTTAGCAAGTAAGAGTTTTACTTTCCTTGAATTTCCCAGTCTAATAGAACCAATTCAGTAAAGCCTTGAAAATCTATGGTATAATTTTTTTTAAATGAAATTTCTGTTTGGTAAATATTAGCTTCAAACAAAAATAGAAGTTTCCAACACAAGCTGTTGAAAGGGCTGCCCTTCCCATCTCTGTATTTTTCCCCATCATTTACAGGGATACTGAGATCCTCTGAGTGCCCACAGCACTGGGCAGCTGCTGGGCCTGAGAGACACTAATGCAAATGGGAAGTTGGTCAGGTCCGACGACAGAGGTTACCCCCACTCCACATCACTTTTAAGGCTAAACAAGTTCACTCACTGTAATAGAATGGAAGATTAAGGGGGATGTGGGGGAGTATTATTGATGCCCTTGTGGAGGAGGAAATAAAAAATAGAGGAAAATCAACCCCCAGGTCTAGGTTCTTCCTCTACCCCCCCCCCCCCCGGGCATCTCCTACTGCAAGTTTTTTTTTCTACCTTTGACCCTCTTGCCCTCACTACTGTTCTACCATGGGATAACCAACCGCTAGGTTCTAATTACCTGGGGGAGCTGGAAAGAACAGCAAAGATCATTAAATCCATCCATTTTCCAGATGAGTACCTCGAGATGAAAACAAGCTGACCTGACTGGCTAAGGTGGGACCACTAGGGGACGTTGTGAGCATAGGGACTCATTATAATAACCCACTCTTCATTCTAGCCCCTGCCTTCCCCCTACGCACTGTTACTTAGCTTCTTTATCCTCAAATTAAACGGTGTCAAGTAAAACACGGCCTTAACATACAGTGCTAATCGTTATTCACAGTTTTGCATTTGAGGCAAATTTCTCACTCCTACCAGATTTAGAGAACCAAGGACAGAAACAACTAGATGGTAGAGTGAGTGTGTGTGTGTGTGTGCAATTTAGTTCAATCCAAACAGTCATAACTCCAGTAAACACCCTTTTCCCTTGGGGTTTAGTCTTCTATTTGACAAGTGAATCGCTTCTTAGGAGAATTAGAAGGTTTCCCAGTGCAGTCTCCCTTTAACCAGAATCGCAGGCTTTGAATCACAGACCACTGGCTTCACAGTTATGCTTACGCTGGGCAAACAACACTTATGCAAATAGGTGAAAAACAAGGACTGTTAGAGCCTGAAGGAATAGAGGATTTTATCCTAATAACTGCAGTTACAGGTTTCCGATATTCAGGTTTGCAAATATGCACCTATTCCAATGGGAATCAGTGAAACTTTAACAAGCAAGCCCTCGCTGAAAACCCACATTTACGAAAAATCCAGAGATTTCAACAAACAAGAAAAGAAAGAAGTAGCGACAGAGAGCAACAATCTCAGGCCCCAGACCGAAGGCAGCAACAAGTCCTGGATGCCGTCATCCCCTACAAATCAAAGGCCAAATGGCAGCAAAGAAAAAACAAGAATAAAATTTAAATCCATTCATAACAAACTAGTCCTACACAAACCAAACGAGCCTGTCGGTTTCAAAACTACCAACTCTAAGCCAGGTCCCTCCCTTGCCTTCAATTTCCCAGTTACTTGCTGAGCGTGTTTGTTAGGCGGCTGCACACAAACTAAGCTGAAAGTCCGCAGCTCGGGCGAGACGAAGGAGTCGTCCGTGAGAAGCAAGTGGTGCGGGAGCTCCGCGCTGCGGCGCGCGGGGAACCCTGGCGCTCCACGTCCACCCGGACCCGGCTTTGGGGTAATTTCGAGCCCCCCACCCCCTGCAAGCCTTCTCGCGCTCCCACCCAGACCCAGGTAACCCGAGGCCACCTACGTGTCACTTGGGCGGGTCCGGGCCGCAGACGCCGCACAAAGCGCGGGCCCCGGGGCGCACTGACCTGGCCGGGGGACGGAAGGGCCGGCGGCCCAGGCGGCTGCGGCAACTTCCCTCCCGGGGCTCGGTCAACTGGTTGGCGGCGGAGGCCACGAGAGCCTCGCCTCCTGCAGGCCAGCTCGCAAGCGCGCACGCCCACCCACAGCCGACACAGGCGAGCGCGCGCGCGCGCACACTCACACTCGCTCGCACACTCGCACGCACAGCCACAAAGCCCGTCTGCCCCAGGACAGTGCGAGCCGAGCGCGCCGTGCGGCGGCGCAAGCGACGCGGCGGCCACTGGCTCCGCGCCCAGGGGGCGCCGTCCCCCCGCCCCGCGCCGCGCCCGCCCCTTTACCTGCGCCCGCCGCTGCCCTCCGGCTGGCCTCCCGCAGCGCGCTCGCTCCCCGCGCCCGGCCCTCCGCCCGCCCCCTCGGCGGTCTCCCGGAACGGGGCCGCCCCCTGCGCCCACCCCCCCGCCCCGGGGAAGCCGGGGAGGGCTCCGCGGCGCCGGCGTCCAGGCCGCCCAAGATCCGGGCAGCGCTCCGCAGCGGGCGGGGGAGTCGCAACCCGGGGAGCGCCAGCCGCCGCTCGGGCCGCCTGCTCGCGCTTTGGCGCGCTGGCCGGGGCGGCGGGGGAGGGGGCGCCGGGGGAGGGCCGGAGCCGCGGCGCGGACGCCAGCCTCCTTTCTTCCTCCGCCTTCTTTCTGCCGGCTCCACGTAGCACAAGTCGGCAATTCCCGCACCCCCGACTCCCTCCCGCTGGCTCGTTCCGTCAGCTGGTGTGACGCCCCCAGAGCCCCGACCCTCGGCGCCCCCCTTCCCCCATTCATTGCCACCTCCCCGCCCCGGCGGCGGGGCGGGGGCGGAGGGGCACTAAGCCTCCCGTCACTATCTTACCGCCCCCCCCCACCTCCGCAGCCCCGTGTGACCCACCCGCGGCCGCCGGCTCGGATGCTTACCCCTCCCGCGCTCGCCTCAGCGCCCGCCAGCTTGCTGGGCTGGGTGGGCTCCCCCACACGGTGCATTTTCATTTTGTCGCTCTACTCGTCCCCCTCGCAAAGCTCTGGAAAACATCGCGGGCCCGCAAAACCCCTGAAGTAGGGCCTTTCTCGTAGTTCAGTTTCTCAACTTCGCAGAAGACACCAAGTTTCTCCCAGCACAGCCTCTAACTGGAGGCTGCAAAGAAACCAAGAGTCGACTTTTCTGCTAGAAAGGTGCACACGTCTCTGTTTCTGAGTTGTCCATTGACTCGGTCTGCAGACCAAAACAAGCGTGACTGTGCTCGCTTAGTTCTCCACAGCCAGGGTTACACATTTCTCTTCCGCTTTCCCAGTGAAACTTTGCAAGTGCAAACTATCAGTTTTAGGAGCGTAATTAAGGGCGGGGAATGCACACCTGGAGGTGTGGGCGGGAGCGGCGCCGGACTAAGCTCTGGGGATCGTTCTTGGGAAAAGTGGCAGCCACAGAGGATCGCCCAGGTCCTATAACAACACCCGGTCCATCGGGGGCTTTCCAGCCGCGCCACCTCCCGCTTCCCACCCTTGGCTTCCCAGGATTTCCGGGCTTTGGGCAATTCTCGGCCTCTCGCTCCGGGGCTAGAGCCGCCACGCATCAGAAGGAGCTGTTTAGGGGTAAAAGCTGAGCGCGCTCTTGCCTTTGAAAGGGCCCATAAGAGACCGGGACAGCAGTGAGGCAGGGGGACTCGCTCGGCTGGACGGATAGCTAGGTCTGAGAAAGAAACGCGGAACAGCGATGGGGCGGGGGGGGGGGGGGGGGGGCTGCTTTGATGGTAGTCGCTCGGTAATCTCGGGCTTTCAGAAAGGAGAGGTCCCTTTAAACCTCAGTGGGCGGGGAGGGGAAGACTTCTCGTAAAGGACACTTTTCGAGATACCAGTTAGGTGTGCTTATTAACAGAACGTGACCAGCTGCCCGCGACTGCTTAGAACCTTGACTGTGTTGGCCTATGGTTTTCACAGGATGCTCAGGGCTAAGACCTGTCCGCTAGTCAATTACTATCTAAAGCGGTTTCTTTTTTAAGATAATCTTTCAAATCCTCCTCTTTAAAAAAAAAAAAAAAGTTGTTTGGTTTTTTTTTTTTTTTAAGTAATCTCTACACCCAGTGTGAGGTTCGAACCTACAACCCGGAGGTAAGTCCCAGGCTCTACGGAATAAGCCAGCCATGCTCCCCCTTTCTAAAAAATCAAACATTCCACTTTCTCTCCTTTCCTACCAATTTATGGTTTATTTTACAATAATCCCCTTAGAATGTGAAAAATTAAAAATGTTAATACATGCACGGTGCCAATATGTTCATGTACAGTACAGAAATGCATGTACACACTCTTCTCAAATAATGAGAGGCATTGACCTTAAACTCTAAAAAAATATATTGGGCAGGGGCGCCTGGGTGGCTCAGTTGGTTAAGCGACTGCCTTTGGCTCAGGTCATGATCCTGGAGTCCCGGGATCGAGTCCCGCATTGGGCTCCCTGCTCGGCGGGGAGTCTGCTTCTCCCTCTGACCCTCCTCTCTCTCATGCTCTCTGTCTCTCATTTTCTCTGTCTCAAATAACTAAATTTCTCAATGCCAAAACTTCAATATCTAGTGAAAAGAATGTTTTACATTTTTATTTAAAATAATTGAAGTATTATATTAATTTTATCAATAAACATTATTAGATTATTTAATTTAAAAAGTATTTCAATGTTTAGCCCCTCTTCATAAGTCAGAGTGTAAAGGAGTTTCTTGCCTACCACTTCCCCTTGAATATTTTTGAATATATTGATTTTATCTCTTACCATCTTAAGGAATATTGCTGCTCGTGCCTTCATTATATATTAACTGCCTTAATATATAACTGCCTACTCTGTGGTCCTGACATCAGATGGGGAGTTCTGTCCACACAAGACATATGTACTCAAAAGTTCTAAGTTATTTGCTATACAACACTTTATTTTCTCTTTATTTGGTCTCCTGTGGTCTAAGATGAAATGGAGAACAAAATTCAAGGTCAGCCTGGACAGACCTGTCTTTCTGACAAGTGCAGACCTGTCTGAATGAGACTGCTCTGCAACCAGCTTTAGGACAATAACTTTCAAATCCAACGTAGGTTGTATGCCCAGCGTAAAAGGAGCGAGAACATGAAATCCAAGACAGAATTCAGCTCAGCACAGAAATTAATTCATCAAAACAAGTACTGTGTTCCTAATGAGCCAGTGTTCTCCTCTGTAAAATGAGATAATAATACAAGCATAGTCTATTTTATTGGGTTCTGAGCTGTCTTTATCAAAGTAAGGTAATAGACTTGAACAGTCTTCTTAAAACATTGAAACAGAGGGGCGCCTGGGTGGCTCAGATGGTTAAGCATCTGCCTTCGGCTCAGGTCATGATCCCAGGGTCCTGGGATCGAGCCCCACGTCGAGCCCCACGTCGAGCCCCGCGTCGAGCCCCGCGTCGGGCTCCTTGCTCAGCGGGAAGCCTGCTTCTCCCTCTCCTTCTACTGCTCCCCCTGCTTGTGCTCTCTTGCTCTCTCTGTCAAATAAATAAATAAAATCTTAAAAAAAAAAAAAACATTGAAATGGATGCTATGGTTTCAGTAAAGATGAAGGATGCCGTGATACACTTTCTTCAATGTTTTTACCTGCCTGTGGCCCTCTTCCATTCAGGCCATTGCCTTTCCTGGATAGTCATCCAAATGCTTTCTGCGGTAACCTTTCTCTCTTACCCTCTGCCAAGCAGTGTTTCTCTAGATTTGTTTCTTCAAATGACTTCAGCAGAGCTGAAGACTCAAAGACAGCTGGTGCTATCAAATGTGAGAAAAAAAATATTTTCAGCAAAATGAAGAGAATTTTAATGAGGAGTATTTCAAGTACAGTTTCCATTATCATCTCAAAGGATACTATAGACTTTGTTAGATTACCGATGTTCTCTAGTGAGTGGTCCAAGAGCTATAACTGACGAAGCACTTAGGATGGACAAGTTGGCTGTCGTTGCATTAGGCTCTATCATTTGTTCAGAAAGGGATTGCTGGTCATGCCAGTTCTCTGCCTTCCCATGTTCCCTTTCGTCTGGCAAAAAGCCTTTGAAATTTTCTATGAGAGTAATCAAAACTATCAACAGAAAGATCTGTTGGAAACTTACTGCCTGGTCTGTTAATGTAGAGACTGGTTCAAAAAATACATTTTGGTGAAACAATACCCCGAGAGAATACAACCTGCTGGGAAAGTTCTTCAGGTGCCTCTGGGGCATAGGTTTCTTCCTTCTTTACATAGGGCATGTGTGCCTCTCTGGTGTTTTTCCTTTGGCTAGAAGAAAATCATTCTCCTTAGGAAACCTTTCTATTTTAAAAGGCCAGCGGCAGAGTGGGTGAGGCAGCCCAATTTAGTTTAAAAAAAAAAAAAAAAAACCCTCTTGATGGTAGAAATAGCATGAGGAGACTCCAAGAAGGGGGAGGAGACCTTGGGATTGTGGGCACAGCAGCCCTGTGGGAGGGCTACCTGGCAATGAAATGAAAACCCTCAATGAAGTGTCTCTGTGCTCACCTGCTTCTCATCACATCACATTTGTGCACAAATCATCTGGCCAGTCTACAGCAGATAAAGGACTAGCAAGTTCTTTCCTGTAGTCTTCCTTACCCAAGTGAAAAGGCTTTGATAGAAAACAAACGGAGAAAAAAACGAAAATGAAGAAGAAAAAAACATGTGTCACGTGTATAATATTAGAGCTAACAAGAGACCTGTATACAAAGGAATCATAGAAAGGGTCATAAAAATCAAACAAAAATGGTAAATTGCTAGTAAAATGGATAGTGGAGAAAAAAAAGAAAAACGAGACTATGAATGAGATTATAATTATAGTTTCAGTAGAATTTTTTAATACTAAGAGAATAGTATAGTCATATATCCTTTCCGAACATTAAAAACTTAGGTAAAATAAATACTTCTTAGCAAAATATAAATTACAAAAACTATTGATTCAAAAAATTTAGAACATGAATATATCTATAACCATTAAATAAACTGAATTCCCGTTTCTAAATCTACCTGCAAGAAAGCTCAAAGATTTAGTGGGAAAGATTTATGAAATCTTCATAGACAACCTCTATTCAAATGGTTTCAAAGATTAGAAAAAGAAGGAAAGCATCTTGATGATTTTAGGAGCTAATAAAATCTTGATACCAAAATCAGAAAAAAAACATAAAAAGGAAAATTATTAGACAAATCTCAAAAGGCATTAAAAAATGTTATTTTTACATACAATGTTATCAAACCCAGTTCAGCAATGGATTTTAAAAATATACTTCATCAGGTTAACACCATAATGTAAGGATGATTTAATATGAGAAAATATAAAGTAATTTGCCATTCATTTATTGTTTTTAATCTTAGCAAACTAGGAAAGGAAGGAATTTCCTGAATACAATAAAGAGTTGCTACCAACAACCTAATTCTAGAAACAGTATTCTTAATTTTAATTCATTAAACATTTTTCTATTAAAGTTAGCAATAAAACAAGGATAGATTTACCATTTTATCATTTATTCAACATTGTACTGAAGCCCCTTGCTAATAACACACACACACAGAGAAATGAGAAGCTATAAGGGTCAGAAAACAAGAAAATATGATTTATAGATGATGTTGTCTGCTAAGAAATTCAAGCAAATCTAATAAAGTAATAGAACAAATAAGAGAGTTTAGCAACATTGTTGAATAAAAGATCAATATACAAAGAAACCACAACCCATTAGAGATATAAATTCTTAAAGGTCTCACTCATAATAGCAACCAATCTTTATTATAATTGATTAAAAACTCATAGAAAGGTAGAGTATGTGTGGAGAAAATATAAAGTTTTGTTGAAATACAGAGAAAGGCCTAAATAAATGGAGAGATACATCATGTTCATGGATAAGAAGACTCCTTGATCACAAAGCAATCTACTCCAAATTGTAATATAGGCTCTTTCGTAGACCTTGACAAAGTGATTCCAAAATTCATGTGGAATCGGAAGAGGCCAAGAATGACTAAGACAATTCTGAAGAAGCAGAGGGAGGAAAAATTTTCCCTTCAGATATCAAAAGCTTCATACTGTAATAATGTGGTGTTGGTGCAGTGATTGGTAAATAATCTAATGAACAAGAAAAGCAGGGTGCCTGGGTGGCTCAGTTAGTTAAGCAACTGCCTTCGGCTCAGGTCATGATCCTGGAGTCCTGGGATTGAGCCCCGCATCAGGCTCCCGGCTCAGCGGGGAGCCTGCTTCTCCCTCTGACCCTCTCCCCTCTCATGCTGTTTCTCTGTCTCTCTTTCTCTCAAATAAATAAATAAATAAAATCTTTAAAAAAAAAAAAAAGAAAGAAAAGCAGGTTCAGAAACAGAACCACATAGACCTGCAGGGTCTATTATGTCATTCAATAATCTAATGAAAGAGAATTGTAGGTTCAGAAACAACCATTCATATAAATGACAAATAAGTCAATGCAAATTGGTAAATCAAAGATGATCTGTTAATTAACGATGCTGAGATAATTAGCACTCTATATATTTTTAAAAATGGGATCCCTACCTCACACTGTAAACAAAAGTAAGTTCTTAATGATTTTAAAAACAAGGCAACACCTCCAGATTTTTAGAATATCTTCATCATTTCAGGGTACAGAAGAATTTCTTACACAAGGCACAAAAAGCACAAACCATAAAAAGAGTCTTCTCTTTTCTTTCAAAAAAACATATGACTGATTCTAATATGCTGGATTCTTATGAGTTCTGGTAGTTGATATGATGTCTGCTTCAAGCCCTGCAATGAGTATTCTAAGGGATATGAACAGCACTGTGTCACCCTGAGCAAAAGTGGGGCGCAGGGTTTTCCTAAGTCATGTGTATTTTGTTGTCTCTATTGTTTTGATTTCATAGTCTACTATACCTTCTAGAGCAAGGTGAAAGCAGCAGTACTAGAGGTAGAAGAGGCTCTGAAACATTTTTGATGTAGACCCCTTTCAGAACCTAATCAAAGCTATGAAACTTCTCTACAGATAAATGTAGAGTATCTATCTTGTAGCAGAGGCCTCTGACTACAATAATATGCTTTCTTGCCTTCTTGGGTACCAGCTAGACTAGATTTCCCAGCTACTCTTACAGGTAGTTGAGGCCACAGAGCTGAGTTCTCTCCAGTAGAATCTGAGCATAAGTGACTTTTGCCTGGTCTTCTAGGACTACCTATAAAATTCTCTTACATGTGCTTCCTTATGGTCTTTGTCCCTTTTGGTTGACTGGGATGGTGATGCCCACACCAACCTTGGAGCCATGGGTTGAAGATGACTGGCAGCCATAAGTCCTGACACCTTAGTGTCCGTATGAAGGAGAGCCTATCTACTGATGTGAACACCCTCTATGGACTTTTACCTGAAAAAGATATTTCTTGTTCTTTGAACCAATAAATTTTAGGAATCTTATCAGTTAACTTGGCTTAACTAATATATATACTCACATACATTTTGACTGTTATCTCAGCAGGTCAATGACACCTATGGATTGATCTAAGAAAAGGAGAAATTCTGATGTACTGCCTTCTGGAGTGGGCACTCATCAAAAGTGGGCAAGTTAGAGATGTTACACATTTGCGCAAAGTCTGCTTTATTAAGCACCGATTACATTTAACTGAATGGCTCCACCAACATATACTCTGCCAGAGACAGGTAAATTCCAAAGGTTTTAAAAAAAAAATGAACATGAATGGAAGATGAATGAGTGACATCAGGAACAAACTCCTGATATACACAAAAATATGGATGAATCTCAAGAACACGCTGAACAAAAGAAGACACACACAAAACAGTGTATATTCTATGGTTTCATTTCCATGAAGTTCTAGAACAGGAAAAACTCAACTGTAATGTTAGAAACAGAACGATTGCCTAGGGAGTAGAGATTGACTGAATTCCTTGGTTGAAGGATATGTCCTATATCTTGCTTTGTGTGGTGGTAACATGGGTGTATGTAATTGTCCAGACTCATTGAACTGAACATTTAAGATCACTGTAATTTAGTGTTTGTAGATTATGCCTAAATAATATATTTTTAAATGCAAGTGAAATTATGTGGATCTATCCATGCAATAATATTCCTAAAACAAACATGGAATAATGCTCAGCCATCACATCCTCTGGGAGCTACTGTTGTGATTAAACACATGTATACAAGAAGCAGAAAATGATTATATTCCTACACAAAACCAAGACACACAATAAACATGTCCTAAGAAAAATTAACTTTATGATAAGTCAATAGATTATTCCTAGGTATAAAGCCTGTGATTTTCCACAGCTAGTATCTTAATTCTGTGTAACATAGAATATATTTCTATAATCAAGAGTGTATAGTTTCTTCTGCCCTTAGTGGGATATACTAATTATATGACAAGACTACATTTTAAGATTTTTATTCTATGTTGTCTTTTCCCTGTATTTCCATTTTCCTCCCTCTCATTATTGAATAGTCATATGCTCTGTGTTCATTGCCCAGGAAGGTGTGCAGCAAAACAGACAACAAAAGAGCCAAAAATCTTTGCAGAGAGCTTAAGCTCTTAGGATAAAAGGATTTACAGGCATAGAGTGGTATGTATAGACCTGAAAGAAAAACAACACGTTAGTAGGAGAGCGACAGAGAAAGGTTTGTATCTCAAGAACAGAGGGCACTTCTGTTCTAGCAAATGTTCCAAGCAAGACCATTGAGAAGAAAAGACTTCAAGACGTGGTTTAGATAGAGGGGACCTAGAATAGCTTAGTAACAGATGCTCATGTCTCATGGGTAGCATAGCAACAGGGGACTTGGACAAAAGAAGTCTTAGAGGCAAGCTCTAAAGACCAATGGTAGATGGGCCCCTCCAACACACTGACATTATACAAAACTTTGGATGGATGACCAATCTGGATACATGTGTATAACTAATTCCCTAAGAATGGAGGAAAACTTCAAAAGAACTGAGCTTATGTTTTCCCACCAACCCTGAAGAATAGGAGAGCCTGAGTTAGAATTTAATCTGAAATATAGGAACATACTTCTTGAATATCTAAGTTCATTGACTGAGATTCACACCCACTGTATTAGTTTGTTAGAGGTGACAGAACAAAGTAGTACAGTCTTGGTGGCTTAAACACTAGAAATGTATTGTTTCACTGATATGGAGGTTAGAAGTCCAAGATCAAGGATTTGGCACAGTTGTTTCTTCTGAGGTCTCTCTCCTAAGCTTGCTGATGACAGTTTTTTCCATATGTCTTCACTTGGTCTCCCCTCAGTCTGTGTGTCTGTGTCCTAACCCCCTTATAAGGACACCAGTCCTTTTGGACCAGAACCCACTCATATGAACCTCATTTTACCTTAATTACCTCTTTAAAGGCCCTATCTCCAAATACAGTCACATTCTGTGGGTTAGTACTTCAAAAAAAATTTTGGGGAGACACAATTCAGCCCATAACACTGACTAAGGTTGGAGTTCTTATCCATGATTGTTAAGAGCCCTTGGCCACCTCATGTGGGCACCTTGAAAAGATTACAAACCTTAGAATAGGAACCAATTTGATATAAAATATGGCCACAACCTTGGGAGGGTTACTATGCAGACAAGAGGTAACTTCGCAGAAGTCACTGCTAGTTTGCACAATACGGATGTACTGTAAGGAGTTTGAAACAGTAACACAGAACACTTTAAAACTCCTGGGATGATGTAGTATGATCAGAAGGAAGGAAGCAATAGCAAATGAGCCCTGATAGAATTTGTTGATGAGGTTAACTTAGCTCTAATTTCTAAGAAAAGATCTAGAACAGTATGAAAAGTTATCTTTAAAACCCATTTCTGGGACTTTAAGTTTTTGAAAGGTTAACAACAATAACCATAACTGGACTTCTTCCCACAGCGAGATTGGCACTGACTTGCAGAAATTTAGATCTAGAGAGCATGGACTTGACCCATTCAGCATAGGTTTTGGCAAGTGTAAATTACATTCAGTATCATAATCTATTCTAAGATGAAGTTGAATGAACATGATCATCCCCCTTCCATAATTCTTCTGACTGGTAAAGGAGAGGGTAGAGGTAGAACTTCTCCACTTCTCCACAAGCAGGCATGCTGAGCCAGCCTTTGTCAACAGCGTGATGGACACATGAATGAAGTGGCCACCATGGCAGAGAGGGAGGCTATAGACTCCCACTTTCCAAAGCTACCTCTATGACGCTGCTTCTAAATGTCCAAACTGCCAGCTACAGAGACCCACTCAAAGCCCACGTACGGACATAAACATGGACCAACTCTGAGCTCCTAGTACAGACCATTTCTTGAGACCAACTGGCAACTTAGTGGCAAGTTGACTAGGTTGAGCCTCTTCCATGCTAAAAGGGCTGTGGTTTATTTCCACAGGAATAAACATCTATTCTGCATATGGCATTGCCGTTCCTACCCTCAGGCCTCAGCCAGCATCACTATCCAGATCTTACGGAATGCCGGATCCGCAGGCATGGAATCCCATACAACATTCAACCAAGGCATTTAGTTTACAGTGAAGAAGGTATATCATGTGGTCTTATCACATAAAGCCCCACCCAGAAGCTTCCTGTGGAGGGAGGGAGAAGCTGCTGAAGAACACAGCTGAAGTACCAACTTGGAGACAGGACCCTGCAAGGATGGGGAACTATCTTGCAGGATGCAGTATATGCATTGGATCAGAAACCTATTGAGGTGATGCTTTATCACCAACAGGAAAAATACACAAGTCCCTGAAATTAGAGGGTACAAGAAGTGACCCCACTTACCATCACTGTCAATGACCCACTGTGGGACTTTGTGCTTCTCTCCATACAATTCTAGGATCTACAAGGTACTCTTACCAGGACTAAAATCTTACAGCAAAAGTCCCATTGAACTACCAGCTGTGGTTTCTGCCTGGGCAGTTTGGGGTCCTGGTGTGTAGAGACCAGGAGACAAGGCGTTGTGACTGTGAACAGACAAACATAGCAACTAAAGAAGAACATAGTTACCCAGGACACAGAGCCCTGAGGAACGAGGATTTGAGTCCCACCATGAGGTGCGTTACCAAGACTGGCAGACATGTTACCTGAGGGTGAAGGGATTTAGAAGATACACAATAAACATGTCCTAGAAAAATTAACTTTATGATAAGTCAATAGATTATTCCTAGGTATAGGAATAAGGAGTGGCGGAGCAGCTAAGTACCAGCTGTGGTCCTGAGACAAACTGCAGTGATAAAGGTTATAGTTGGTCCCTCTAACCCCCCTCTTCTAAGTTTACCTTCAGGAAGGGAAGCCCACCCGATACCTGGAGGCTCTGCTACCTCCACAAGTTTGCAGAAGTGGATCCATGCAGAGCAAGTACACTACGGCACTCGTGAAGATGTGCCATTCCGATCTGCTTCAAGAAAGAACTCACTGACCTGCTGCAAAGATAACCCATGGCTTTTAGTACTTTCAGTCCTCTGTGGCTTTTGAGGTGAGGCCACATTCTTCCTAGGATATCCCTTCAGCCAATGAAGGAGCAAAGTGATAGCCAAGAGTATGCTGGCCAATGACTGAGCAAGGGAGCGACACAAGTCCGAATGTAGGACTTCTCTAATGGACCATCTTTGTTCCCAAGATCCACATCAGGCCCGCAAAAACTTTGTTGGTTCTGTATTGTGGTCTGATGGCTGCCCTTGCCCTATCCTGCTTCTCCACCTTTTCCTTTCATAGATGTTACTCTGCAACAAACTCTTTGCACTCCCAACTCAGCCCCAGCATCTACTTCCCAGAGAACTCAACCTGTAACAAGTACATTCCATAGTTACTGCCTTTTTAAAATTAGGTTATCCTTATCTTTAAATAATTGTCATGAATAGTCACTTTGTTGAGATTTTAAAATTGCTTGAGTTGGAACTGTTAGGGTATTTATACCTTTGTTTATCCTAGTACTATAAATTAGTATTTTTTTTTTAATGATTTGCTTTGCTAAAGGTCTTTTTTTTTTTTTTTTACTTTTCACAACAAAAATAGATCTAGGATCTATTTATCAGTGCTATTCATTTTCTGCTGAGTATCTCATTAACTGTTTTGTTTACAGTGAAATCCTTCCTACTGACTTTCTTGGGTTTATTTTGTAATTCTCTTTAGTTTCTGGTGCTGAATGCTTAATTTATTTTATTCTTTTCTTTGAATAATAATTTTTAAATGCTCTCAACTTGGTACATAACTCAGTCCCTTGGACCAATTTTCCCACTTCTCAACAAGGCTTTATGAGAGGTATATGGTGAAGTCTTTGCCTATCTCTGAATGTTTTCTGTTCTCTCCCCAAAAAGAAAAATAGAACTATATTGTAACCTAAAAACCCCTTCAAATCTACAAAAATAGGTCTTTATGTAATAGGATTACAAATAGTTTTGCAAACCTTTATAAAATAGGTCCAGGAGAGTTTTCTTCTACTACATAGTTAATTGTACCTTTGCTTCTTTTTTTTTTTTTTTTTTTTTTTGGTCTCCTTCAAGAACAGCCCTATCCATACACTGGCTCTTTGTTCTCTATTCTCCATTCACTTGCTCTCTTATCGTTTTTAGCTCTTTGCCTTTTCTCCCTGCATCCTAGGAGAGCTTATAACCATGTGATCCTATGATCCATAGCATTTTTTCTCTTTAATCACTCCAACATAGATTTTATTTACATTGAATTTTAAATTTTATTGCACATCCCCCTCTTGTCTTCCTTCTTCTTTATCTTATCCAATTATCTTTAAAAAAAAACACCTCTCGCTGTTAACATTTTGTATCAACCTGCCCTTCTCCTAACTCACCTGTTCCCATTTCTTAAAAACTCATCTTTTTACACCTATCACATATGTATGCCTAACTCAGTTATCTAGCGCTTAGTAAATACTTGTTGGATTAATTAAATTCAAGTAAATGAACGAACCTTTGACTGTAGGTCAAGTTCCAAAGCAAAGGGGAAAATAATACGCTAACAAAATTGGCAGTTCATTCAAGTAAAAATGAAATGTCATTAATTTCTGTTTCCAGTTTTATTCAAAATCAGTTTTTAAGGTACAGTAAGAGAATTATCCAATATTTAATTTCAACATGTTTAGAAGAGATCACTGATTATCAAGACTATATCCAGCTTATGTAACTGGCACTTCTTTTTTTAAAAATTGCCTTGAAGAAAAATTTATTTCTGAAATGCTGAAATCTGCCCATCCTCTTATGCTCTACACATATATTTGCAGCTCCTTCTTTCTGTGTTCTCTCAAAAAAAAAAAAAAAAAAAAAAAGGTCTGAATTTGAAACATTAACAGTGGAACAGTTAAAAAAAAAAAATCCTCTGGTAATATTAGCCAGCCACAAATGGCCAGGGTAAACTTCCTTCATGAAAGCTTCTTGCCTAGAAGTGGGATTGGGTCATTATGTCTGCACAATAACCACCCCTGCAAACAACATATGAATGCCAGATGGTTGGAACTGTTCCATTAAGAAACTGATGTTTTCATTGTTTGGAATTTGATTTTGTAGCTTTCTCCATATAGTGATTTGATTGCAGCATTTAGAAGCCTTGAGAGCTTTCCCATAAATTATTCCACCCCTTGAATATGAAACTAGGGGAGGCTTATTAGCCTGTTTTTCCAGTAGTATGTCATTCCCACTTTCTTACTCAGATGTGGATAATTTAGGCAGGATTCGTAAAAAGAAAATGTGGGTTTTGTGCTTTGGTTGTTCTCTTCAAAGAACATGCTACTGAATAATACTTCCCTCACTTTGTTCCTTGAATAGGTATATGTGAATTTCATTTAAAAAATTAAATAATACTAACAAACAAAAGTCTGTGTACTCCAGTGGCTTGTAGATTACTTTCGCAGTTTTAACTATTCTATACATTTTATCCTATTAACTCGTATGAGCACCACATCAACTCTGTGAAGTAAATACTGTTATTATCTCCACTTTATAGATGAAGAAACTAGGGAAAAGTGAAGTGAAGTAACTTTCCTAAGGTCAAAAAGGCAGTGGTAGAAGAAGGATGTCAACCTCGGGGGAAAAAGTCGGAGTCTGTGTTCTTAACCACCTCACCCCACATTACATTGTTTAAGTTCCAGCTAATCTAGCTTGTTCCAAGAGAACAGTGACAAAACTAGACTCCCTGCTCCTTATTTAGTCCTCATTAAAGTAAATAGGGCCTTGCTATGATTGTGGCAAATGTCTTATCTATTGCAAACCTTAGAGAATGTCCCAGTGTGTATAACCATCTATCAATAGGACCAGTCAAAACTATATCTTGGAGAGATCTATTATTCTGTTTAAGAAGTAAAGGAGGTTTGAGGAGCCTGGATGGCTCAGTCGGTTAAGCCTCTGCCTTTATGGGGCGCCTGGGTGGCTCAGTCCTTAAGCATCTGCCTTCAGCTCAGGTCATGATCCCAGCAGTCCCGGGATCAAGCCCTGCATCAGGCTCCCTGCTCAGCAGGGAGTCTGCTTCTTCCTCTATGCTCCTCCCCCTGCTCATGCTCACTCTCTCTTAAATAAATAATCTTTATAAATAAATAAATAAATAAATAAAGGAGGTTTTCTTTCCTGAAATCCTATACAAATTACTCTTGCTATGAATGCTCTAGTCTTGATATCCCCCATTATGTTAAGGTGGGTCATGATTTAAAAAAAAAAAAAAAAGCCACTCATTTGCATTAGAAATAAAGTGCAGCATGAAGTTACAGAAAATAGAAATGGGCTATAAAATCAAAACTACAAGGAGTTACAATTGCAAAATGGCAGTTACTGTGATAGAACTCATGATCAGTAGGTCCTAGTGAGAAAGCATATGCCTGCCCTCAAGGTGAAAGGACATGGGGACATGATAGCGACAAACATTTGGAGTATGGCGCTGCAAGAGGATGACTCAGGGAAACCAAGTAGTTCAAAGGGCTTTAGAAAATAATCTTCACTCACAGGCAAGCATTTAAATGTCATCCTAAGACTAGTTCTGATGTGTCAACTCCATAGGCAAATGGATAGCATAGTGGATGTCTGTTGTTTTTTTCATTGCCCCTGCATCCACGCTCCCTTCTGCTAACAACACCCTGATACTCCTTTCTCCTGTTTCGTGTTGATTTAACCTTTTCCTATGATGTGGTGCTGGCCATTAAAACATTCAATTCCACAGTCCCATTGATCAATTCAAAGATGAGACAGTGATCTTATCAGAGCCAGTGATGTACAATCTTGGGTACTTTTGCTTGAGCTGGTGAGAAAGGAATATATTCTCTTTTCCTGCTACAATTGAAACTGTGAGACTGAATGCCTAAAATGTCGGAGGCCACCATGAATAAGAATTTGCCAAAGGGGTAAGCCAACATTCAGAAAAGTAGCATACAGAGACGTAGAGGGAGTGAGATAATATCCTAAAGACATCATTTGAACCCCTGGATCAAGGTGTACCTATGGTCTGTCCCTCGAACTTTTAACTTACATAAGCCAATAAATTCCAATTTGTATTTAAGCTCTTTGAGCTACCCAAGGAGTTCCGACAGGAGGAAAGAACTAAGAGAACTAAGAGGAAAGAACTAAGGCCCCTTTGGAGAGAGGCCCCTTTGCTTTGTGTTCCTTTGTGAGCGGAAACAGTGGAGCACTTGAAGAAGGCTCTGGAGAAAAACAAAAAGGTTGGGATTTAAGGATATCCCTGAGCAGAGCTAATCTTTCAGGACACGAAAAGAGAGAGTCTAGATTGCCCTTTGTAGAAAGGCAAAGAAAATGTTCTGGACCTTCATGCAGAATCCTTGGAGATAAAGTTGAAAGGAAACAATTTCAACAGGTAGTAACTAAAAGGTTTCATTTGTGTTATTGTGACAGATTTCAGAGACTTGCCTTTTAGCCAGTAACCCACAAAGATGCTTTGTGCCTTTGAGAAAGGCATGGACCTGAGTTTCCATACTTTCCACGAAATTTGTTCCCTATATATCGATTAGCATGGTGTGGCAGACTACTGGTGGCCACCAGAAAAACTTACTTTTCTTATTCCCTTCTAGTGGAATTTTAGCAGGTACATGGATGTTCAGCTAGAATCTCCACTTCCAAGCCAACTTTGCAGCCAGTTACGATCATGTGATTAGTTTGCACTAATGGAAGTGGAAGAGTGTGAGCGGGAGAGATGTGTGCAATTTCTACATCATTTGCTTAAAAGGAGATTGCTTGCCCTCCATCATCTAGCTTGATTCAATTTCAAACAATTAGCAAGGACAACACCTGAGGGACCAGAGAAGCAACAAGATGAAAGAAACAATGTCTTGGAATGACTAACTGAAGACAGGAGAGCCACGCCACCAACCAGGACCACTCACCACTAGACTGTTATTTGACAGGGAAACAAATTTCTGTGATTTAAGCCCCTGTATTTTGGAGCTCTCTTTTTTTTATAGATAGCAGCTTAGCCTCTATTCTAATATTCCTATTTTCTGAATCTTTCACCGTTCCCTCCTCCACTTTTTCATAACAGATCATTTCCATTTTTTCATAACAGATCATTTCCATTCCATAATGTCTCCTAAATCACACTCCAACTGGCCAGGGTCTTTTAGTGTATCTTCACTCTTTACAAACAATTGCAGCCATCACCTTATTGCTTTGTCCTCTAACAACAAAGAGGCAACTTTTATCAAACAATATTGAGAAAAACAACTTTGCTTAAATATTAAGAGGGAAACCCCTTGACTATGAGAACTTCATTTTGATTCATTTCTAAGACTTGACTGCTTGGATTTTATAGGGGGTGTGTCTGTGTCATGCAGAATCCTTGGAGATAAAGTTGAAAGGAAACAATTTCAACAGGTAGTAACTAAAAGGTTTCATTTGTGTTATTGTGACAGATTTCAGAGACTTGCCTTTTAGCCAGTAACCCACAAAGATGCTTTGTGCCTTTGAGAAAGGCATGGACCTGAGTTTCCATACTTTCCACGAAATTTGTTCCTATATATCGATTATAGGAGGACGGCACTAGCTCGGCTAATGATTCTCCCAAATATTTCAGATCAGAATGGCATATCTTGCCCTCTAATTTTAAGTGCATCAAAGAGAGTAAAAAAAAAAAAAAGAAAAAAGAAAGAAAGAAAGTTGAGAAATTTTTTTCCCATAAAATATCTGACACCTTTCTATTGTCTCACCTCTGGAAGTGGGTGTGGTTTGATGATTAAGAACTCAATCATCTTCCCCCCAAAAGTCCGAGGGTATGATCTTCACAGCCACACCTCAGTCCAGGTGCGCTCTGCGGCTCTGAGAGCTCTCACGGAGATGGAGCTGGATCTCTGAGAGCAGCAGGTTGGTAGATACTTTAAAGCACACCTTTAACGTGACTCGGCTGTTCTCTCAATCTCCATTCTCGCCTCTGTCATCCTGCTTCTCCTACTACTGACTGCATTCATCACTCTCGATGATAAGTCTTTGATTTAAGTAAAATGTTTTCTGCTTCTTTATAACTTTAAGTTGACGGTGCTCTCTGAAGTACCCCAAGACTTCTCTCTCTACACCCTTTTTTCTTCTGTTCTTCCTGTCACTGCCTAATTCTCACTCTATTTCATTTGAATTCTTGAGAGTGAGAATCCCATTGGCCCAGCGTATCCCTAGTTGGACAAACCTTTTTGTTCCAGTCTTTCTTATAGCACTGGCTACCTTTGGGTTAGATAGCCTCTGTCCTCCCTGACAACTACAATGTAGTGAGGTAGAGGGGAGGCTCCTATGTTGTAAAACATACCTGCCTATTCCCTTCATTTGTGGGGCAGATATAGGACAGAACAGTTTTTCTTAGACATGGCTATGGGAATGGTAAGCACTGTGATTAACCATTGTACCACAGTAATGAATATAAAGTCCACTAAACTTGAGCCGCTCATACAGAGTGGCCAAATCTGATGTGTATTTCCAGATTTCATTTGGTGAGGAGAGCTCAAATAAATAAAATGGACAATTCTGTGTAGCAGGCTTCTAAAGTAGAGGGGGGTCAAAAGTTATGCTAAATGAAAAGACAACCTACTGATTGGGAGAAGATATTTGCAAAAGACATATCCAATAAAGGGTTAGTATCTAAAATATATAAGAAACCTATACAACTCGGGCGCCTGGGTGGCTCAGTTGGTTGAGCGACTGCCTTCGGCTCAGGTCATGATCCTGGAGTCCCTGGATCGAGTCCCACATCGGGCTCCCTGCTCGGCAGGGAGTCTGCTTCTCCCTCTGACCCTCCTCCCTCTCATGCTCTCTGTATCTCATTCTCTCTGTCTCAAATAAATAAATAAAATCTTTAAAAAAAAAAAAAGAAACCTATACAACTCAACACACACACAAAACAAATAATCCAATTAAAAATGGGCAGCAGACATGAACACATATTTCTCCAAAGAAGACATCCAAATGGCTGACAGACACATAAAAGATGCTCAACATCACTCATCATCGGGGAAATGCAAATCAAAACCACAGTGGGATACCACCTCACGCCTGTCAGAATAGCTAAAATCAAAACCTCAAGAAACACCAAGTGTTGGTGAAGATGTGGAGAAAAGGGGACCCTCTTGCACTGTTGGTGGGAATGCAAACTGGTGCAGCCACCAAGGAAAACAGTGTGGAGGTTCCCCAAAAAATTAAAAATAGAACTACCCTATGATCCAATAATCACACTACTAAGTATTTACCCAAGGAATACAAAAACACTAATACAAAGAGATATATGCACCTCTATGTTTATTGCAGCATTATTTACAATACCAAATTTGGAAGCAGCCTAAGTGTTCTTTGATAGATGAGTGGATAAAGATATGGTATATATAATGGAATACTACTCAGCCATAAAAAAAAATGAAATCTTGTCATTTACAACATGAATGGAGCTACCAAGTATAATGCTAAGCAAAATAAGTCAATCAGAGAAAGACAAATACCATGATTTCACTCATATGTGGAATTTAAGAAATAAAACAAAGTAAAAAAAAGAGAAACAAACCAAAACACAGACTCTTAACTATAGAGAACAAATGGATGGTTACCAGAGGGGAGGTGAGTTGGGGGATGGGGGGATGAGTGAAATAGGTGAAGGGGATTAAGAATACACTTACCTTGATGAGCACTGGGCCATGTATGGAAGTGATGAATTGCTATATTGTACACCTGAGACAAATATATATGTATGAGATATATATATATATACACACACACATATATATATGTATATGTTATGTATGTTAACCACACCAGAATTAAAAAATTAAAACATATATGTTATGTATGTTAACTACACCAGAATTAAAAATTTTTAATTCTTCTAAATAAAGTTTCTACCACAAAACTACATAAGGGTGAGGGGGAACAGCTCAGTATATCAGTAAAACCCCACTCGTGCTCAGTCATCATGGTAACCCCTTCCTGCCTCCCAGCAGCAACTACATTTCTAACCAGATGTCACCATCCCTGGGATCCCATGAACAAAGGTTGCATGAATAGGCAAGCTGAGGATCAGTCAGTTACCAGAGAGCAAACCACAGGATGTCGAAAGCATACCTGGAGTACCCCATGTACCTCATTTAACCTGAACTTCACTTAGGGCAAGTAATCGGGTAAACTAGGTGGGGCTTTGGCAACCAAGAATTCACTAAAAGGGCAGTTCTGAGGCTGTTCTTCAGGTCTGCTTCTATCCTAAAAAGAAGAAACTTTTCTGGCCCAGCCTAGCCAACTCACTTCATCCAGGATCCTTACATTTACCTACCCTACCCAAGGAGAGAAGTGGAGGGAAGAGAACTACCAAGGGATAGTAAACATGATCCAACAAGACCATTAAGAAAGCCCATGGTGGCTACTGCTCATCATTCTAACCCTCTTCATAATGAGTGGACAGTGAAAAATAACTAGGTAAAAGGAAAGAATCTGCCACCCAAAAGAAGAGTGGTTCTCTTTTGAAAAATCAGAAAAAAAAAAAAAAAAAGGCCTCAGTTAATAGTAGTAATGGTGAAAACTAAATAGAACTTTTAAAAAACATTCTAGTTGATATTTTCAATGAGATTTAAAGGATAATGCACAGATGAAATGAAAACAGGCTACTAGAAAGTAGTAAGTGGAAAGCAAGAATGAATTTTTATAGATTTAAAAAATATGATTGCCTAAAGTAAATAAAAGCAAAACCAACAAGTGGCAGAATGGACATTCCTGGAAATCACATTAATGTGTTAGATCCACTGCTGGACTCTCCTAGAACAGCGTGTAACCATAAGGTAGGGTTTTGATGGGATCATGGACTTCACAGTTAGGTGACCCAAGTTCAATCCATAGCTCTACTCCTTTTAAAACTATTTTGTCTTGTGCTGTTTTAGTTAACTTTTCTAGGCATTTATTCCTCGTCTATAACACTAAGCTAATAAGAGTGTCTTTTTTAGGGCACCTGGGTGGCTCGGTCGTTAAGCATCTGCCTTCGGCTCAGGTCGTGATGCCAGGGTCCTGGGATTAAGCACCGCATCGGGCTCCTTGCTCCGCGGGAAGCCTGCTTCTCCCTCTCCCAGTCCCCTTGCTTGTGTTCCCTCTCTCACTGTGTCTCTCTGTCAAAAAATAAAATGTTTTAAAAAAAAAGTGTCTTTTTAATTGGATTGCCATGAAGATTCAACTAGGTAATTTATGCAAACTCTAAATGTCTGATACATAAAATACTTAAATGTTAGTTATCATTATTATCACCCAGCAAAAAGCAAAGAAGTCGAATTCTTAATAGAGAAGATAAAGAACATGGAAGAGAAATACAGGAGACTGGATGCTATATGTATCTAATAGAGTGTTGAGTAAAACTTTTCCAGTTTTACAAAAATGGTAACTCAAGGGGCACCTGGGTGGCTCAGTCAGTTAAGTGTCAACTCTTGATTTCAGCTCAGGTCATGATCTCAGGGTCCAGGTCAGAGCCCCGCATCAGGTTCCATGCTCAGCAGGGAGCCTGCTTGAGATGCTCTCTCTCCCTCTGGCTCTGCCCCTCCCCCAGCACAGGCACTCTCTCTCGCTCTCTCTCTCTAAAATAAATAAATAAATCTTTAAAAATATATATACATTTTAAAAAATGGTAACTCGGGTTGACAGCTGAAAATAAAGAAACTTAATGTGCACACTTCCTAAAGAAAGACACTGACAAGTAGGGACAGACTTACATGGTATAATAAAAGATGTCATAATGGCCCTTAGCCATTAACAGCACCCTTTTCCCCAACCCCAGGATATAACAGAAGGACAAGGATTTTCAGAGAGTTTACATAAATGACTACATGTGATTCTCACTGATGATACATATTATCTAGTGAAATTGCTATTAGCATTGAACATAGCAGAAGCAGCAGGGACAGAGAGCCTGTTGCACCTGACTCAGTCCAGTATACTAATGAAACTCAAGAAATGTCAAGTAAGTAGGAGGCAATCAGTGAAGAATACCACTCATTGTCAAGTCCAAAGGCTCTCTCTTGACAACTTGGGGAAGTTTCAGTTGGGGGAATTGATCAAACCATACAGTAGTAAGGGCGCCTGGGTGGCTCAGTCTGTTAAGCATCTGCCTTCGGCTCAGGTCATGATCCCGGGGTCCTGGGATCGAGTCCCCTGCTCAGCAGGGAGCCTGCTTCTCCCTCCCCTCTGCCCCTCCCCCTACTCATACTCTCTCTCTCTCTCAAATAAATAAATAAAATCTTTAAAAAGGATACAGTAGTAAGAAATAAACACGGGGTAGAGGTAAAACTTTAGATTTAACAGAACTTAAGAGACATATTGACCATTTGCAATGTATGAACCTTAGTTGGATTCTGATTTGAACAAATAAATTTTGTTTCAAAAATGACACAATTGGGAAATTTGTACTGTGACTGGATATTGAGATATTAAGGAACTATTTTTAATTTTTAGGTATGATAAAAGTACTGTGGTATGTTTTAAAGGGTTATTTTCTTTTAGACATATACATTGAAGTATTTAAATATAAAATAATACAGTGTCTGAGAATTGTTTCTAAATTATCAGAGAACACATGTCGATACATATGGGTATAGTGATTGATGAAAAAAATTTTAGAAGTTTTTTTTTAAGGTTGAGCATTTGAATAAAATAACAATTATCTGCTGTGTAAAATAAGCAGACCTAAAACAAAAAGAAAATAGAAGTTAGGAAATAAGCAAAATGAGAAATACTATGCAAATGGTAGTTTAAAACTCATGGATGATGTTATTAAGATCAGAATAAGTAATATTCAAGGAAAAAATTAAGTGAGATTAAGATGGACGGTTCATATGAACAGATGGTCTAATTTATCAAAAGATGTAGCAATGAAACTTTGTGTTCAAACAATATTGCATTAACTATCCAAAGCAAAAATTATTAGAAGCACAGGGAGATTTTAATATGGTAAAAGAAAGTACTAATCAATTGGACTGATAGATGAAAATATTCTAAAAGCAACCATTATAAGGCAGATGGCAATAGTGTAAGATTTCAAAATAGCTACATAAACTTACTTCTAGGAATTTAAAAATGATTTATAATTTCATTCATAAGTCATCCTCAAATGAGGTCAAAGCAGAAAAAAAATGCATCTTAATAAATGCAGAAAAGTCCCATGTTAGGCCTTGGGGACCCAAAGGTGAACAAAGCAGAGCTCTCCCTCAAGGAGCTGACATTTCCATCGGGAGAAGACAGAAAATCAACCAATAAACAAACTACCCATTAGGTAGTAATCGGAGCTACAAAGATGACAGAAAAGTGAACTGAGGTCTTAGGGGAGCACTTAGTCGAGACAGAATGGTCAGGAAAGACCTTTTGTAAAGATGGCATTTGAACAGAGACTTGAGGAAAGCCGACAAGGGGGTGAGGAAGGGGTGGGAGTCAGGGCTCCACGTAGAAGGAAAGATAAGCCCAACCATCCCAAGATGGCACTTTGCTCCCCTTATTCAATAACGGGGGGAGGGGTAACATACCAATTTAAAAAGCCTCCAAATAAAAACAAGCAACACTTAAAAAAATGATAAACTGGGTAAAGATTTGTGAAATATGAAAAGTATTTTAATGTGGTTTTCCTTTTTTGAGCATCCATCCCATCTGGATGACGGTCAGGGGTAATTAGCACTGTTAACAGCAGGAATGCAAGAGAAACAAGACTGAATGTTCAGCTTCTGACTGTCAAATGGCTTTGCTCGGAAAGAAAAGGATTTTCTAAATTCTTTGAGCTCTCACTTACTGGATTGCTAACTTGATCAGAGTTCCGCTACCAGGATCACACAGAGAGGACTCAGGAAGCAAAGGCTGGGCCAACAGAGGAAGAAGTGAAAGTCCGTCCTTTCCTTTTGCAGTGGAGTTTGGAGAGAAAGAATAGGTGTGATGACGTTAGGGGCCAGTGATCTCACTTCTGTCCTCTAGGATAGAGGTCAGTGAGTAACACCGAGGAAAGATATAGTGGAAGCTGAGGGCCGGGAGCCAGGGGACTACTTCCTTAGATGCTTAGTCAGTGTTCAGCAAGGTGTGAGATCAATCACGTGGCACTGGCGCAGGGAGGTGGCTAGAAAGATGGCTTCTCACACCTGGATGTGCCCCATTAGGGGAACCAGATATTCCCATGTGCCTTCCTGTGGATGACCCAATGACACCGAGTGGATTCAACAGTGAGTGTCTGCTGTGGAAACCAAGAGTCTGTGGTGATGGGGACTTGGCACCTTGCTTCATGTCAGGTGGGAGGGTGTACACAGGTTATTTCAAGGTCTGTGTGATCAACTGAGCACCCCCCCCCGCCCCCAAATGCAGGCAAGAGTTTATCAGTCTCTTTCCAACTCATGTTTTCATGTTCTCTGGGGTTTTATAGATATTTTAGTGAGGTCTCGTGTGAGTCGGCCTCGGGGAGTAGTAGCCTGGTTATTGGCACACCAAAAAAGAGACTGGGATGGCTTTAGCCACCCCCACCCCACCCAGTAATCTCCATCCCCCTTTATTCGTTGAGATGAACAGTTGACTTTCTCAAACCTACTTTCTCAAACCCAACTTTGGGCTTCCATCCAACACTAGGAATGCCTCCGACTCCCTCATACCTAGAAACTTTATAATCATCAGTGGCAAACCAAATACCATCTTGAACTCTCAACTCTTAAGTTGGGCACTTGAACTCTGAAGTTTTGAAGTTGTCTTTTCTGAGGCAGGGGATAACAGGCTGCCATCTTTCTATTGACAGTTTTATATCCTAGCTCTTCTGGATCGGATTTCCTTAGAGTTACTTTAAAATTCCATCCTCTTCTCTCACAAGAGGCAGGCACCTCACCAGAACTTCTGGGAATACAGGCCATAAATTCAACCAGTCGTTTATTCCTGACAGTACTTTCTTATGATTTCCTTCTTGTGCAATAAGTATCTAAAGAGAAATGTTGGGACATATGACTGACCGAGTAATCAAGGAACTTAGCCGCAAGTTTTGGCTAATTTAATTGATGCAACTTGGTCCTCTTCTATTTCTTCTCCTTTTCCTGTCTTGTGTTTCATCTCAAGAGAAGCAAATCTGGATGTCATAAGCTAAAAAGAATCTCTGTAACTACTCACGCCATCTTTTGAACCCCCTTCTTTGGTATCTTAGTAGTGTCACTTCTGTTTGACTCAATATTCACTTCCCTGCCCATGTTCCCCCTGTTCCCTCTGAAATGTTCATTCTTTCTGCTTCTGTGGTTTCATCATGTCCTTATAGCCCATCTTCCAGCAACACCTACAGGCCCCAATTGATACCTGAGAGGAACTGCCCTTCACCATTTTTGCTATTATTCAACATTATGGCTATTAAGTGTGTCATGTTAAGATGCAGATTCCTGGCATCTGGCAAATCAGAAACTGTCAGCAAGTCTTGGGATTCTTCATTTTACAAGCTTTCTGGGTGATTATGATGCATACTAAACCTTAGGAAGTAAAAACAAAAAATAGATAAGGCCTTTGGTCCTCTCAGTCCTTCATTTTTTGGCTCCTTCCTTCCTTTCTCCCTTCCTTTTTTCCTTCTTTGGAACTTAATATAATACAGTGCACTCACCTTCTGGTTTTCAGTCTTCCTCCTTCCCTTCTACTCTTTCTTCATCCCTTCTTTCTCATCCTCTGTCTGTCTCTCTCCTATCCTGCCCTGCTTTGCTCTGGCATTTAAGTGTATCATGGCAGTATGCTGAGTATTACAAGTATCGGATACTCTTTACTAAAAAGAGGGGAGGGAAGGGGTAGGGGAGGGAGGGATAGGGAGGGGAGGGGAGGGATAGAGAGGGGAGAGGAGGGGAGGGGTAGGGAGGAGAGGGGAGGGAAAGGAGGAGAGGGGAGGGGAGGGAGGAGAGGGGAGGGGAGGGGAGGGAGGAGAGGGGAGGGGAGGGGAGGGAGGAGAGGGGAGGGGAGGGGAGGGAGGAGAGGGGAGGGGAGGGGAGGGAGGGGAGGGATAGGGAGGGGAGAGGAGGGGAGGGGTGGCGTGGGGAGGAGAGAAAAGGAAACCAAGCTGGGCAAGAGCTGCTGGGCTGAAATCTCCCTTGAGCTTTGGACACGTAGACTACAAACTACAGAATGGTAAAGAGCCAGGAAACCCAAAAGTAAGCACAGCTGGGATCCATAAAGTCCCCTCCTTCTTTGATTTGGGGAGAGACATATAAACAGCTGACCTATTGCTCCGATGTTTCTTTTCCATCATATGGAATGTGTGATAAATAGATATTTAAAAGCGACATTGTCCTGCCCTCCTTTATCCTTTACCACTATTTCACTAATTATTTTTCAAGAAAGTTTCCATCCAATGGGCCTTATAGAAAAAGGCTTAATTCTTCCAGATGGTTTTAGAGTTCTGTGTTAGTAGAATAGGAAAAAAGTCTCTTCAAAACCTGTTGCCTGCAGAAGTGAGTAATACACGCAGTCTGTGGTTGTTGTTTTATTAAACACAAAAAGCTAAAAGAAAACTGTTTAGATATTTACTGTTTTTTATTGCGGTCAAGGTTACTGAAGAATTGCATGTTAATTAAATTATGGCTAATAAAAGTGTATTTAAACTATATATATTCCCAGAGTCTGTAATTTAAAGGAAATTTATAGTAATTTTTTGTGTCAAATAATGGCTTCTTTTTGCTATGCAAATATTCGTCTTATTTTGCACATTAAGGTTGCCTAAAAATCCTTTTTCCTTAAAGTGGAGGCATTTCTGTCTCACTGAGTGTTTTGCTAAGTTAAATGTTGGGAGAAGCAGGAACTCTATACCCATGTTGACCTCGCATAAGAAACGCTAATTTTATGTAAGTTAACTGGTTAGTAGAATTGTCTCAGATGACTAGGCTTGGTGTCCAGGAAGGAGAAAAGTTCTTTCACTTGCAAAAAAAGATCCATTTTATCATCCTCGCTTGGTTTTTAAAATAACAAATTCTGTTTTAGTTGCAAAAGTTCACAAAGAGACAGACCTATTTGATTTGCTGAATTTAAATCACTTATAGACAGACAGCTTTCCTAGAGATACGAAGAGGGAGGCACAGCAGCGCCCACTGAGAATTATCTTCCAAATTCCGCCTCTAAGTCTGGACTTCACATCAAGATCTGGCCGACACAGTCCTGAAGTTGTCAGCTCTCTGAAATAATCACAGCCCGCCGTCAGTCAGAGGTTTTGCCGTTGCATTCATGCACATTCCTCCCTCACACAGCAATCTCCCTTTAGTTCTTCCTCTTCTCCCTTAGCTTTTTTTTTTTAAGATTTTTATTTATTTATTTGAGAGAGAGAGACTGAGAGAGAGAGCACATGAGAGGGGGGAGGGTCGGGAGGGTCAGAGGGAGAAGCAGACTCCCCGCCGAGCAGGGAGCCCGATGCGGGACTCGATCTGGGACTCCAGGATCATGACCTGAGCCGAAGGCAGTCGCTTAACCAACTGAGCCACCCAGGCGCCCCTTCCTTAGCTTTTATAATAACTTGATTAATTGAGACCTATACCTCCCTCCGCTGTACAAATTCACACCAGGAACTATTAGTCAAGGGATCCAGGCTGGGAGGGAAAAAGAAAAGTATGCATATAAGAAAACGAAGTGATGGAAAGAAAGCGCCGCCCCCCTCTCCCCCAATGGCTTCAATATGCCCATCCCAAGTTCTGATAAACATCTCTTTCATATTAAATATTGGCTGGAAGTACTTTTACATAAAGGAAAAAGAAGACCTTTTTTATGGCTTTGAAAGGTGAGTACAAGATCAAAGGAACCAGGATCTGAGTTTCTTGACCGGAATTCCACTAACACAGATGGAAAACCCATTAAAAAAAAAAAAAAGTCAAATCTATTCACAAATAAAAATAAGCCACTAGGTTTTAAGAGCTTTGGCCTGTGTTCCGTGGAACATTAGGAACCAATTAAATTGCTCTCCCCTTCTTGTTGATCCTAAATAATATAGTCTTTTCCCTTCTATGATTATACCAACTTCATGTCTCTGTGACAGGAATCTGCTCTTTCATTGCCATTAAACCTCTTTCTCCACAGCACATCAGAATTGGTTAAAAAAAAAAAGAAAAAAAAAAGCCTGCATTTTATCATGCCCCTGCGGGGAGGGGGGAAAGGCTAAGCATCTATCTTATATCCTGTAGTATTTTCTTTTGCCCCAAAAGACGGTTGACAGTTGCTTAATGGCTGGGTGAGTTTGTATGTTGAATCACAAAAGTCCAACCATTGACAATGATTCTGTTTTTCATTTGCTTAAACTTTTCACCTCCCTCTTAAGCTTATCATGGAACATATTCTTCATGTTCTGCTTTTAGCTTTCCTTTTTTAGGCTTGTGCACATGGTGCAGTTCTGAGAGCAAAGAGAGGTAGGCTTAGTGCCTTATTGTGAAATATGGACTGTAACATGACATCAATCCTTCCAGTTACTGCCTGAGGACACACCACTCAGTGGGTCTGCTTCCCGTCTGCCCACCAAGACCACAGCCCCAACAGAGGGTACGATGTCTCACGTCCGCACATCAACAAATCTACATATCTGCTCCCCGGGGTGTATTCCTAGGAGCAGGGTGGATATTACACATTGGAAAGAGCTACCAGTTAAGTTCAGAAAACCACAAGCCACACGGCTCTTCGCTTGTACAATACGCAGACATGATCATCCTCGTACATTTTGCCATAGAAAACAAACGGGGAAAGAGAAGGAGCTGGGCTTAGGTAGGAGCGGACGACAACCTCACAGACTTTTTGGAGCTTCTGCTCCCTGTGAATCCCTATCAGTGCGTTCAAAGTTCAGTCGTGTGTCTTGTTAATGTCAGATAATTGTGCCAGGAAATGACAGAGGAAATATTATCTCGAAATTGAAAAATGGCTTTCATCTTCTATCCACAATAACCCAAAAGCTTAGCTTCACTCTCCTAGTGGCTCATCAAGAAACACTTTTTCCTTAAGAAACACTTGCACTGTTCTTCTCGGACCCGCTGAGTGCCTGTCCTCGCTACTGCACAGGACCGCACCGTTCCTTTCGCAGTCAGCCACAGGATTAAATTATGTACCTTCGGGGACAGTTGATTGGCCATCAGCCTTGCTGTCTGCACAACAGTGCTGCTTTTTATGCTTTTCTAGGAAACAGAAAGGAGTAGTTCTCTTCCTAGAAACTCCTTAGTGACCTGCCACCACCAGATGCATCCAGGTTGCCTAGTAAAGGTCATTCACATTTGAGTGGTGACAAAGTGTAACGGGAGGGAAAAATCAGACCAGGGAAAAGGAAGCCTGATTTTGGCCAAATCTCCTTATCAAAGACGGCACCCAATCTCTAAGCCTCAGTGTTCTCAACTATTAAAGGAATAGCGGAAAATTGACATTCACGGAGTAGCTACAATATTCCAGGCGTTTCAGAGAACTTTTTAATTTTTATTCACACAAAACCCTTCCAAAGGCAGACTTCCTCTCCCACTGTTTTACATGAGGAAATTGGAGCACCCAGAGGTTAATTAATTTGCCCAGGGTCACAAAGCAAAAAAGTGGCAGAGCCCAGATTTGAATCTCTGTCTAACTAGCTTCAGAGCTGTCGCCTCCCCTGAACCTACATGTAGGAGAACATTATGCTTGGCGCATAGTTAGTGCTCCGGTCCCTTCCAAAGCCCCTTCTAGCTTTAAAATACAGATCCTATTATAGATGCCAAGCCTCAGGCCTATTCAGTTATGCAACTCATATAACTCACTGCACACAGAGTCCAAAGCTATCTGCTTAATTCCCCCTTTTTAATTCTTACCAGACTACTCTCTCATAATATCATCATGTCTTTCAGGCTACACTTCTTGCTACCCTCTTATTCCAATGTTCCCACATCCCCATCTTTGATGCCTATCAGTTTATGCTCCACCGTCCAATACCATGTGTCAAGCTCTGACCCTTTTCTGTGTGCTAAGAGCTCTTGAAATCTCAGCCTTCATTAGAGGTCTTTTCAGAAAAAGTTAAAATAAGCACAGTAATTCCCTGAACCCTCACTGACTTAGTTGACAATTGATTTGCATTAAATAAATTGTACTCTACATGCAGAGTATACTGTACATTTTATACAGCGGATAAAGAGTAGACTATATATTTCATATTTCGTATGTATAATACATACCATATATAACAATATATAGAACATATACCAAATATAAAATAATACATAAAATACATAATATATATTATACTATGTATATATAGCCTGTGGATAACTGTGAAAACATACACACACACACACTTCATAAGAATAAGATTATTTTCAATAACAGCACAGTTCAAGTCATATTTAGAAAAGCAGTATTTTCCTAAAGGAAATAAAATATGTAAAGATCCAAGTCTGCCCACAATGAAGTCAACCTTTTATAGGAATAGCAGAGGATTTTAGTTCCTGGCACCTGCATGTTCTCCCTCCTTTCCAACCCAAAATTAGGTATTTGTGGTGGTCTTCCCAAAACAAAGGAATGTCTCCCCCCAACCCCACCCACATAAAACAAAGAACTGCCAGAACTTTTTGCTGACAACGTTTTAGTTAGGAATCAAGCTCTAAAAGTATGGCATCCCCTTCCCTCAGCAGCCTTTCAGCAAGAAATAATTTCAGCCAAACACTTGGCCTGAGAAGAGGAGATGAGGAAGCAGATGCCTTCCCTCTCCTCAGGTAGGAAATCCTTGAGGTCGTGATCTTTGCTCCACATTTAAATTTATTCTCACACCAAGACATCAAGTTCTCCATAATTTTTGTACTTCTATTTTTTTTCCAAACCCACAGAATTTGTGAGAAAGATAACTTTGTCAAATTTGACCTGAGTTATGTTGCCGTGCTATTTTTGGTTTTGTGTTTGAACAATTTTACTTTGAAGTGTACCAGTTATTAGAATGTGGGTTAAAAGAATTGGCAGGTGCAGGAAAAGGCAGTAAAGGAATACTTCAGGTGGGATGGACAAGAAATCCTACAATTCTCTCTGTACTTTCCACGAATTGAAATTTTCCAAAAGATGTCTACTTGCCATTATTTTTACTTCCTGTTAAGGATTCCATATCTGTGGCCATAAGGTAGTAACACGGGTAGACTTCGAAGATTATTATTGTTCCCTCCCACCCTGAGCTGAAGAGAGGAAAACAAAGGAAATTGGGACCTATCACTCTTTCTCTTTCCTCATCAGCTTTTTCTCTCACTCCCTCTTCTTGCTCACCAGGGACCTCAGTCCAAACCCTGCCCACAGGGACTGGTCATTGACTAAAAGAAACCACCTCAGGGGCGCCTGGGTGGCGCAGTCGGTCAAACTTCCGATTCTTGGTTTCAGCTCAGGTCATGATCTCAGCGTCGTGAGATTGAGCCCCATGTCAGGCTCCTCGCTGGGTGTGGAGGCTGCTTGAGATTCTCTCTCCCTCTGCCCCTCCCACTTGTTCTCTCTCTCTCTCTCTCAAATAAATAAATCTTTAAAAAAAAAAAAAGAAAAGAAACCACCTCAGCACTATGCACATCATCTCAATACTAGAGTCTCATTAAATTTTAGAGTGACTTATAAAAGCCAAACACTGTTCTTAGTGTTAGGCCTCCCATTTCCTGGGGAAAAAACTGCTCAATCACACATGAGAATGAACCCAGTCCTAGACAGATCCTCAGCATGCTTTCACAAAGCTCCTTGGCTACAGGGAATCAGATCCCAACTTTCTCATCCCCACCTGTGTTCTCTCAGAGGCAGATCATGGGGGAAATACAGCTCCAAAGTAGAAAATCAGGACACATCAAAATCCTACTGGTAGAAGACTTTGGTGGAGCAGCTGATTCTCTGGATATTTCCCAGCTTCAGATGAGTTAGGTATCAGGGAAAAAGTTATTTGGGAATGTGACCAATAACGTCCTACTAGAAGAGAACTACAGCACTCCCTGCACCAACACCCAGATAGAAGGTGGGGCATTGGGTTAATTAATGCCTTGGTCCACAGACAAAGGTAGAAGCAAGAAGAACTTCAAGGAATACCTGAGCTCTCAGTCACAGGAAAACCCTAACTGGGGTCGACTAGTAGAAGGCAGTTACTGAGAAAAGGTGTCGTCCATTCTAAATAAATGGTGAGGCTGTGGAACCCACCTCAAAGGGAAATCTTTCCTCTGAGAGAATAGTTAGAGTGACTTGTTGGTTTAAGCATTTATGAAGAGACATAGAAAAGCTAAAGAAACAGCTAATTTAATTAGAGGGTGGTTCTGGAAACTGACCCAGGCAAAGGGCAGGTGCTACAGAAATGGGAAATACGAACTTGGTTGTAGGGGCAGGGTAGCTTACAAAAGAGCTAATAGTACGTTACTCATGGCCTGTAGGAAAGTAAAGTAAAAATCGATAAGAATTTTGTGAGATTAGGGGCGCCTGGGTGGCTCAGTGGGTTAAGCGTCTGCCTTCAGCTCAGGTCATGATCTCAGGGTCCTGGGATCCAGACCCTCCTCAGGGCTCCCTGCTCAGCGGGGAGTCTGCTTCTCCCTCTCCCTCTGCCCCTCCCCACCCCACTCATGCTCTCTCTCTCTCTCTCTCAAATTAATAAATAAAATCTTGAATTAAAAAAAGAATTTTGTGCGATCAGATGAAAAATGCCTACCCTCAAGGGTCTCCAGAGATCTTCAGAAGGATCTATGTGACCTCTTTTCAGAGGGTGATGAGTTGGAGGCCTGAATTCTGCTCTTGGGAGAATGTTCTGCTGGCCTTGGGCCAATTCTGAGGTCACTTTATCAGACCAGCAGTTATTTAGAGAAGGAACCAGTTAAAAGGAAAGTCTTAGGGGTGAAAGGGCATATGGAGGCAGATAACCTGAATGTCTTGGCCCAGATCGCTCTCGTTAGGCTGAATTTGTTGAGGCAGGAGTGGATTCCAAGGTAAGCCAAGTACCTGGATGGATTTTAGAAATTGGTAAATACCCTTCATCTGTTCTTGGCTGAAGTGGAGGGAAGAGATTGAGCTCCCAGAGGCCACTATATGTGACTAGCAGGAACTCCTTGGGGGTTGGTGGAAAATTGTCGTAAGTGCTTACCGAACTACATGGTTTCCTTAAGAGTTCTAAAAAACTCCTTAAACCTGGATTCCTAAGAATTCAGCTATGGTAGGGAGTGCTCTCATGTTGGGAGCAGGGGGAAGGGAGGAAGCATAAATTTTATATTAAAAATTAGTTTAATGTATGGGCTTATCATTTGAATAATCACAAAATTTTAGATTGTTTCTAAGTTGGCATTTACAGTGCATATGATTCCTAGCTTATCGATAATTGCTCTCATTATCCCAAATTCACTTTCTCTATTTCTCTTCATCAGCTGTGTGTACTCTCTTACTGAACTGATGCTTACTACCTAATCTACCGAATTTTTGCTTATATAAATTTGCTGCCATCTCCAGTGGAATTATTCCACAGGTCTTACAGAAGGGAAGGTAACCATGTGAAAATGAATGACACAAGAAGGTTAGTTCTAACACTGACTAGTCATGTGACCTTGGGAAAATTACTAGAACTACAGTGGATTTGATCACAGTACCTGCCCAACAGAGTTGCTGTGAGGATTAACTGCCGTGACAAGTCTGTGACACTAAGTGGCCTATAAGAGCTGCTCAATGAATGGCATCTCCTTCTGAGATGTCTGGGGGGTGGACCCTTTTGAGACTCTTCTGTTTCCCACTTGGCATCACACTGGACTGCCTGCCACTGGATGGATGTGCTATCTGACCTCAAGTCCATTTATCCACTTCTCCATTCTCAGACCTAGAAATATGCTGTTATTCCTCCCCTGAAACCTGGAGTTCTTCTCACAGTTTCTTCAAACCTTTGTTCTACACCATTGGACTGAACACTATTTCTCCAAGTTCCTTCTGGCCCCCACTCCATGCCTCTCACCCTTCTCTGCTGGCCGCATTTTCTAACTCCGTCATTTTTCCCTTTTTTTTAAGGGTTCACAGCCTCTGTCCAGAAATAGTCTGCCCTGCATAACATTTACCTGTTACACCTTCAGTAGCCTTCTCTACAGTCTAGCTTCCAGGGATAGTCCAGCTCTTGAGAGATCAAAAAAATAAATACATAAAAATGTTAATGCACTGCTCTCAGAGCACCAGAATTTTCTATAATTCTCTATTCTGTAATAATAATAATAGCTGGGCGCCTGGGTGGTTGGTTAAGTGACTGCCTTCAGCTCAGGTCATGATCCTGGAGTCCAGGGATCAAGTCCCGCATCGGGCTCTCTGCTCGGCAGGGAGTCTGCTTCTCCCTCTGACCCTCCCCCCTCTCCTGCTCTCTCTATCTCATTCTCTCTCTCAAATAAATAAATAAAATATTTTTAAAAAAAAAAATAATAATAGCTGCTATTGGCCATTCACTACGTGGTGGTGCTATACTAGGAACCTTTCTTATTTCATTTAATTCTTAAAATGACCCTTCTAAGTACTTATTATTATCCCCATTTTTTATAACTGAGAAAACTGAGGCTTAAAATAGGTAAGTGACTAAGTAGTGAGGTAGGATTTAGTTCAGGTCTCCCAGACTCCAAAGCCCTTGTTCTTTCCCAGATACTGTCTTCCACTTCTTTTCTTTACTTTTAGAAAAAGCATGTACAGTCATGTACAGTGATCTTCTCGCCTGTAGTCTCTGACCTATGACCATCTTTAATTCTGCATGAAAAGATTAAAATGACAAAGAGATTAAAATGATTCAAGTAATCAATTTCTGGTCATCTCAAGTTGCCAAACAAAGCGAATTTATCCCATGAGCCAAGACCTTTCACCAAGAAAAGGAATAAAACAAACACATTATTTTATCTTTCATTATGTGGTTTGTGACTCCCAGTGAAAGGAACTCGGCTGTAAAATTAAGAAACGAAAACCAAATGGTTCACAATGAAGTTCTGGAATCTATTCTTTTTAACAGGTAAGGGAAATGGAAAAAACAAAAAACTGGGCTAAATAACTAAATGAATATTGGAATGATCATATTCCATGGAAAGAATATGAGGCCATGGGTTGCAATCCCAGTTCTGCACAAGCCATTCATTTTTTAATCAGTCTTTATTTCTTTGAGATACAGTTTCCTCATCTGTAAAATAGGGCCAATATCTGCCTTGCTTAACCCAATAGATTGATGGAAGTATTAAAATATGAGAAGGTACACCAGTGTTGTATAATTTATAAAATCTATTTAATTACATTGTTCTGTCATCCTCATTGCCTTTGGAGTCAAATGGGTTAGGGTGTATGTAAGTCGTAATTCAGTCCCTGACTCTACCTGGGATATCAGATCAGGTCACCTACCTTCTCTGTCCTTCCACTTATCGTTTATAAAATGGATGCAGTGAATACTTGCTAATTGCCTACCCCAGAATCCAATCCCCACCTCTGTCACCCTAACATTATCCATAGTTTTCATTCACGAGTATACCCCTCCCTCATGGATTTCAAATACCCTAGAGGTCACCTGATTCCACTTCCAGTTTCAAGGGTGGATCTTGACTAGATTAGGGAAATCAAGGAGTAAGGCCACCTTGCCTTAGTGATTGATTTACAATGATCATAATCTGATAACCAAAGAGACTGGTTCAAAAACAAGCAAATTCATTACTCCACTATGACTAATGTGAGGCATTGGAGGCTTGCAGGTGAACTGAGCTTTGGGAAAGAAGCTTCCTAGCTCTTATGAGATAATACCTTAAAAAAAAAATTATATTTCTACTTTTGGCCATGATGGAGTAACTGATACCCTGGACTAGCTTTCCCACGATAAACAACTAGAAAACTGGACAAAATATATAAAACAACTATTTCTAGACAACATACAATTGGCACAAGATTGTGACACCTAATAGAAGAAAAACAAATGAGTTGAATCCTATGACTACCCCAGCTTTCTGTATGGAGGCATTTACCAGACATTGACAGAAGGAGGAAGAATCCAAGCAGAGCACAGTGGTCTTAATAAGCTGAGGACACAGAGACCAGAGTTCAGGGAGGCAAAACTGGCTAGAATTTTTTTTTTAAACTGGCTAGAATTTTTATGGAGCACCAGAAAGGAATGAGGTGCATAGATAAATTGTTCCATAAATCTGCATGGGGATTGCCTTGAATGTCTGACCAAATAATAAGCTGTATATTTAAAGCATGAGACTGCCCAAGAGTAAGCAAAGAATATTTATGTGAAGCTGTAAGCTGAACAACTACCAGAACCTTCACCGAGTTAAGAAACACTTCAATCTGACCAACCAAAATGGAGAAACCTCACTGAACGCTCAAGACATTCATTAGGATCTGCAGAAGGCTACACCTTAAGAATAGGGCTTAGCTCTGGATCAAAGGCTACCTTAAATATGCTCAAACAGAGCTTTAAAAATGCCTTGAAAGGACCAAAAATATCTAGAAGTAAATTAATTGCCTTCCAGAATAAAATCCAACACAGATTAAAGAAAGGCAACAAACTCTAGACACTCAACAAGGCAATCATCGCAATGTCCAGAATCCAATAAAAATTATACATGTTCAATGTCATTAGAAATTAGGTAGATGCAAATCAAAACTTCAATGAGATGCTACATCACACCCACTAGAATGGCCCTAATACAAAAATATGGAAAATAACAGGGCAAGGATATTGAGAAATTCCCATATTGCCATTGGAAATATAGAGTGGTACAGCCACTGTGGAAAAACAGTTTGGTGGTTTTTCAATGAATTAAACATAGAATTACTATATGATGTAGCAATCCCACTCTAAGATAAATATACAAAAGAAAAAACAGATTTTTCAAACAAAACATGTACATGAATGCTCATAGCAACACTATTCACAATACCAAAAGGTAGAAACAACCCAAATGTCCATCAACTGATACATGGATAAACAAATGTGGTATGTCCATTCAATGGAATATTATTCAGCCATAAAAAGGAATGATGTACTGATACATTCATGCTATGACATGAAAACTTGAAAACACTGTAGTAAACCAGACACAAAAGATCACATATTGTATGATTCCATTTATATGAAATATTCAGAATAAGCAAGTCCACAGAGACAGAAAGCAATTAGTGGTGGCCAGGAGGTGGGGAAAGGAGGAAATCAGGAATGACTGCTTAATGGGTATATATTCCCTTTTAGGGTGAAAAAATTTTTCTGACACTAGGTAGAGGTGATGGTTGCACAATACTGTGAATATACTTAACACTACTGAATTGTACACTTTAAAATAGTTAAAATGGTAAATTTTATGTTATGTATGCTTTACCACAATTTTTAAAAAATTATGATTATATGTGTCAAAAAGTAGGAAATTCTTATTTTTTTCCTTCTTGTTTGGAACTTTTATTATAAAACAGGGAGAAAAATCAGACAATAGAAACAAACCCATGGATGAAAGAGATGATGGGATACGAAGAAAAGGACTTCATTATTATTATTATTATTTTTTTTTTTTTTTTTTTTAAGATTTTATTTTTATTTATTTGAGAGAGTGAGAATGAGAGAGAGAGAGAGAGAGAGTACATGACGGGGGAGGGTTAGAGGGAGAAGCAGGCTCCTCGCTGAGCAGGGAGCCCGATGTGGGACTCGATCCAGGGACTCCAGGATCATGACCTGAGCTGAAGGCAGTCGCTTAACCAACTGAGCCACCCAGGCGCCCCTATTATTATTTTTTTAAATAGGCTCCATACCCAGCATGGAGCCAAACACGGGGCTTGAACTCACAACCCTGAGATCAAGACCTGAGCTGAGATCAAGAGTCAGACTGCGCCACCCAGGTGCCACCCAGGTGCCCCCCTGGTGCTTAACCGACTGAGCTTAACCAACTGAGCCACCCAGGCTTAACCGACTGAGCCACCCAGGTGCCCCCAAAAAAGGACTTTAAAGCAGTGATTTTAACTACATTAAAGTATTGTATTAGTTATGTGTTGCTATGTAACAAATTAACCCAAAATTTAGCAGTGTAAAATGGCTAACACTTATTATCTTATATTTTCCAAGAATCAGAAATTCAGGAATACATTAGTTGGTGCTTCTGACTGAGAACCTAATGATTCCTTATGCAATTAATATGATAAATTTGGCAGTAAATAAAAGACAACAAAATATAAAGGGCAGTAAAACTAAACATGGTCAATACAGAAGTAAAATGGCAAATGTGGCAGTAAATATGAAAAGACATTTCTGCTTTTTTAATTTCTTTGAAAGATAATTGGAAGACTTCTGCTTGTGACAGAGTAAGTCCCCTCCCCTCTGCAGAAAACAACTATAAAACTTAAATAGGAATAAAGTGCTGAGACCTTTATCCCAAGACAAAAACCCAGAAGGCTCAAAGAAAGCAGAAAGCTGGGTGATAGACACTGGGGAGGGTATGTGCTCTGGTAAGCGCTGTGAATTGTGCAAGACTGTTGAATCTCAGATCTGTACCTCTGAAACAAATAATGCAATATATGTTAAGAAAAAAAAAAGAAGAAGAAGAAGAAGAAGAAGAAGGTAGCAGGAGGGGAAGAATGAAGCGGGGGAAATCGGAGGGGTAGACGAATCATGAGAGACGATGGACTCTGAAAAACAAACTGAGGGTTCTAGAGGGGAGGGGGGTGGGAGGATGGGTTAGCCTGGTGGTGGGTATTGAGGAGGGCACGTTCTGCATGGAGCACTGAGTGTTATGCACAAACAATGAATCATGGAACATTACATCTAAAACTAATGATGTAATGTAGGGGATTAACATAAGAATAAAAAAAAAAAGAGAAGAAAGCAGAAAGCTTGTGTTACCTCCTACAGGAGACACAAAAGTCACTAGGTAAGGCTTCTCTGGTTATGTCACCTGCTGGAATAATCTCAGGAGAAAAGCAATAGGGTTCACATAAAGAACTTAGATGAGACCCATCTTAGCACACACTGGGGAAAAAATGAAGGTCAAACAAAATAGTGTTGATACATGAATTCATTTTTAGACTTGTTTGCAAATCAAAAATTTGCTATTAGATCACCGAGGAAAAAGTGAAATATCTGTCCCTATGGAGTTGAACATGGAGCGAAATTCTAAAATTCTCCATTTAGCAGCTCTTCCACGGCATCAAACTGATCCCCTTCCAGCCAGTTGGGATGCTCCCAGCAACTGATAACCAAGAGCCATTTGAGAGCTGTGGGAAGTCTCTCCAGACAACTTTCTTAGACAATGTCACTAAGCTTCTTGTTTCCATGAGCACCAAATTAATTTGTTTTAAAAAGATTTCCTATGACCTCACATGTTTTTAAATTTGGGGCTTGTCATGTCTTATTTAGAAAGTCAGCACAGCCCATGTCTGAGCAAAGTAACGTGATACAACAGAATAACGGAGTGTGAAGCTCCCCCCCACCCCCCGCCCCACCCTGGTTGTGCTGGGAACCAGGACATGGCAGAAGCACGTGCTCACCATGAAGGTAGAACAAGGGAGGTGCGTGGAGGTGAGTGTGGGAATCTTAAGAGAGAATAATGTTCCTGTAAACCAAGTGAAACAAATTAAGATTCAAAAATTCAGTGATGCTATACTGTGACAACATCAATTAAGGGTTAAGCCTCCTCTGCTCTTTAGGGGTCAATGTGGTTAAAACCTCTTGCCTTCTTTGGGATTTAGACATACTTACTGGCCCTCTCCTGCACTGATTCCCAGCCCTTGCTGTACAATGGAATCACCTGGGCAGCTTCAGAAACTACTCATTCCTGGGACTCATTCCCAGAAATTCTGACTTACTTGCTCTAGAGTGAGCCTGGGCATCAGCTTATTGTAATGTCCCCTGCTGATTCTCACGTGCAGCAAAGTTTGAGAATAAGGTCTCCACTGCTTTGTGACATAAAGTGTGGTCTGAAGAGCTAATTAGAAATGCAAATCTCAGGCAACATCTGGATCCACAGAATCAGAATCTCCACTTTACTAAAACCCCCACGTGCCTCAAATGCAAACTCAGTGTGAGACATTGCTTGATTTTCCTGATCCCCCTTCCATTCTTCAGAGCAGTAGCTCACCCTGGGCTTTACGTTAGAATCGTCTGGAAAGCCTTTTTAAAAATACTGAGGTATGGGTCCTCCTTCCAGAGATTCTGATAGAGTGTGGCCCAGGCATGGTTTTTTGGGTTTTTAAATTTTCATTAAAAAACAACAACAACAACCTTCCCAAGGGATTTTAATATAAATTCAGGGCTGAGAACCATTGCTATAGAGATATTTTTTTTCTTCTTTTAATTTAACAGCCTTTAGTGTAACAACAACTTCTGTTAAAAATTTAGGTTCCTTGGAAGAGGTAACACTTTTGTTATTTTCCAACATCAGATATGAAACCTTAATGTGCAAAAGCAACCATTGTGTTTCTTCTTAGAAAATCCAGAGTCCCTGTGCCTCAACCTCAGAGAGTTTCCTTTGGTAAGTCGGGAACAGGGTCCAGAATCTGCAACTTTTACAAGCCATGGTTGGAATTCTGACGTGTGTGCTTTTTGCATCATAGTTAGAAAATCACTGCTTTAGTATGGCAAAAGAATCAGAGAGTAGACTTTGATGGGCATAAGGAGAGAAAGGGGAGCATGTAAGCGCCAAGAGTTCAGGGTGAAGGAGCAGAAAGAAGTAATGCAGGCTAAGCAAAAGATGGAGCCCCGAAGGTCACTAAGAGAAAGATGGAACTGTATGGAACAATTCCCGGGAACCAGCCATAAAGATCAAGGCTGTCGGGACGCCTGGGTGGCTCAGTCGGTTAGGCGTCTGCCTTCAGCTCAGGTCATGATCCCGGGGTCCTGGGATCGAGTCCCGCATCAGGCTCCCTGCTCCACAGGGAGCCTGCTTCTCCCTCTGCCTCTGCCTCTCTCTCTCTGTCTCTCATGAATAAATAAATAAAATCTTAAAAAAAAAAAAAAGATCAAGGCTGTCTGTACAGGCTACTTTCTGTCTGAGCAACTCCATGTTGCTGTCTGATCACAGTGAGCACCATCTTGCAAGCCTCGAGACAGGGAGACCATTTACGCTATTAATTGCTACTTCCCAGGGCCCTGAGGTTTTCCCTTTCTCTTTTGACCCACCAGATTAAGAATTAGAAGAAACAGAAGAACTCAACCTGAAAGAATACTGTTCAAAACCCCACATCCATCAATGCACCTTGCTTCATAGAAGCAAAGTGTGTGAACGACTGTACATTGAATTCTTATAAATCAAATGATAGTTTGAATCGCTATGCAACATCACTAATGATCAGAAAACTGCAAATCAAAATCACAATCAGGTATCAACTCACGTCTGTGAGGATATCTATTATCAGATTTTTAAATTTTTTTAAGTAATCTCTACATCCAATGTGGGGCTCGAACTCACAACCCCAAGATCAGGAGTCATGTGCTCTACCAACTGAGCCAGCCTGGTACCCCCAGACATCTATTATCAAAAAGACAATAGACAAATTTTGGTGAGGATGTATTAAAAGGAGAACCTTTGTGTACCTGTTAGTGGAAATGTAAATTAGTACAGCCTTTATAGAAACTATTATGGAGCTTCCTTAAATAATTAAAAATAGAACTATCAGATGATCCAGCAATCCTACTTCTGAGTATATATCCGAAGGAAATGAAATAAGTATCTCAAAGAGATATCTGCACTCCCATGTTCATTGCAGCATTGTTCATGGTGACCAAGATATAGATGCAACCTAAGTGTCTATCAATGAATAAATGAATAAAGAAAATGGAATCTTATACAGCCATAAAAGGAAATCTTGTCACTTGCAACCACATGGATGAACCTGGAGGACATTATGCTAAGTGCAATAAGCCAGACACAGAAAGATAGATACTCTAGAATTTCACTTATATGTGGAATCTAAAAAAGTCAACTCACAGAAACAGAGACTAGATAAGACCACTAGGGATTAGGTAGGAATGGGGGAAATGGGGAGATGCTGGTCAAATGTAATAAACTTCCAGTTATAAGATGAATAAGATCTGGGGATCTAATGTACAGCATGGTGACTATAGTTAATAATACTGTATTCTACACGAGAAAGTTGCTAAGAGAGTAAATCTTAAATGTTTTCACCACCAACCCCCACGCAGAAAGGTAACTATGTAAGGTGACGGATGTGTTAATTAGCTTGACTGTGGCAATCATTTCACAATATATATTTATATCAAATTATTGTACTGTACACATTAAGTACACATAATTTTTATTTGTCAGCTATACCTCAATAAAGCTGGTGGGAAAAATCACTTTGGCAGGGGAAACGGACTTGCAATTTTAAAGACTCCCCTGATGAATTCTGCTTATCTGATCTTCTTAATGAAGGACATGCATTTAATATTGACAGTTCATAGGGTTATTACTGGATTAAAGGGGGAAATGCATTTAAAACATTATGACGGTCCCTGGCACATAGAAATTTTAAAAAATTAGATATTATTTTTACTACGATGATGGAATTTGTCTAAGCTAAACCTCAGAAGACCTGTCTCAGGGGTCATCACCAGTCCTAGGAGGCTTAATGAGATTTATGTCTATAAGAGCTTGCAGACAGGAACACAGTCAGGCAAAACCACAATTTGTCAATGATTGACCAAATGAAAGCTCCTTAGAGACAGCCCAAGTGAGTAGAACAACAGTGATTCATTTTCCCTAACAAATCCATTCATAAAACATTTGGTCTCATTCAATGAGAACTTACTATGAAAACACATGGCTTTAAATCTCATTAAATCCCTAATTGTTATTAGTTGCACTTCACTGATGGGAAACGTCTAGAAAGGGACAAAGCAACTACTAAGATCTGGGTGTGTCTCCCTAGACCCGACTGCAACCACTCCATACCTTCCACCTTCCTGACTAATTGTCCCAACAAATGTTCCCTTTGCCACACTATCAGAACAAGCACAGACAAGTTGCTTGGAAGGTGACACTCAGCCATGCTGAAATGAGACCTAAATCCCCTGAAACAACCACAGATTACAGAATATAAAGCTCTTTTTCTAAAAGGTTCCAAACTAGAAATTGGGAAGATAGCAGCTATTCATTCAGGAGCTCAAGAGACCTCTCAACTCGGCTGAGCCTGATTTACCTCTTTGTTTATGGAGTGACAATCTTCATGATGAGTTGGGATGTCAGGCAGAGCTAGAAGATCTTACCCACTGGAGGACTCCATTAACAGTCTGAGCCCTTGTCCTACCAGCTCGAACTCACACCTACCTGCCTTCCTCCACACTTAACACAGCGCGCCCGTCTGCAGACCTAACCCCACAGACTGCCCCGTGCTTCTTCTATGAAGGGTACACAGCCACAGTGTGATGATTTGATGTATGTATACTTGGTCAAATGGTCACCACCATCAAGCTAATTAACACATCCACCACCTCACATAGTTACCTGTTTATGTGTATACGTGTCTGGTTGAGAACATTTAAGTTTTATTTTCTTAGCACCTTTCAAAAATAGAATACAGTATTATTTAGTCACCATGCTGTACATTAGATACTCAGAACTTATTCATCTTATAACTGGCAGTTTAGACCCTTTGACCAGCATCTCCTCATTTTCCCCATCCCAGCCCCGGCACCCAGCATTCTAGTCTCTGTTTCTGTGAGTGGACTTTTTTAGATTCCACAAGTAAATGAGATCACACAGTCCGTCCCTTCATTCTTAGTCGTGGTGCCCTATCTGTATTTGCTGCATCCCAGATTTGAGGTTGGAGGCCCTATTACACTCACTGTCCTTGTGGGGTGTTCTCAAATACCGGAGGCTGACATTTGGTGGGGATTTGCACCCAGAGTGGGACCACAAAATGACATCTGCAGGGCCAGGTAAACCAGCCTCTGATTGGAGCACTTAAGGAAATGAAATCCCAGCAGGATTCTGATTTTCCTCCTTAATTAGCTTCCTCCATTCCCTTAAGCATTTGCTCCCTTAGCGAGATCCTACCCCATTAACTCCCCTTTGTCTTGGCTCAAGGGTGTTACGTAAATACCTGGAAGCAAGACCGCCTGTAGCTTGAGAGGGCTTTTTTGCGGCCCACAGCAGGCTCCCGGGCTAGACAGCTTCTGCTAATGCTAATTGGACGGCTTGTGTCACAGTTTCTGTCCCCAGGAGAGATGCTGCTCTGCCTGCCTGAGCTCCTGCCAAAGGAGCCCTAGAGTTCCTGCTCAAAGAACTTCTATAAACGCGCATTTATTCCCAGCCAGTCTCCCGAGGGGTCAGCAAGTGTTTATTTTAGCCACGTTAAAGGACTTGTTTTCCCAGGACCTCTAGGTGTCCTGAAATGGGAAGTTCAAAGGATAAAAAGAATATACCCGTAACTATAATAATATTAATCCCATTTTTTAAAGTCAGATTAAGGCAACTGAAATTATCGATCAAATAGAACCAATGTTAATTCTAGAAATAAATGTTATAAATCTCATCACCATGTTAAAGTTAAAATCACACATAATAAGATAAGAACACTGAAATCTAGTGATCCTTGGAATCTCTGTTTCTATCACAACAGCTTCTCCCTCTCCTGAAACTTGACTGTTCTGTCAGGCTTTATTGCTATGTTAATTTTTTGAAGAAGAAAATGGGGAAAGTTTAGAGACAGGAGAAGAGAAGTGAGGAGGGAAGAGGCACCTTTTCACTTTTTCTATATTAGGGAATCTGAATCTATTTCTTTGGCTGAATTATGCTTCCAGGTGAAACACTGCTGGATAATATAATGCAGAATGCTACAGTTGAAATGTTTATCTTTGTTTTCCTCACGTTGGATGAAGCTAGGAATTCATTCATTCATTCATTCATCAATATGTATTGGGGTTAGGATGAACATGTATATATGATTTGTTATCCGAACATGGATAGTCTAGAGAATGAAAGGGATGCTTTATTATTTCTACCAAGACAGAAGGACATACCAGGACTGTTCTGAACAAAATGGGAGGTATGGTCACCTTAATAATTGAACACTTCCTCTATACCTGGTGTAAAATCAGAAAATGTCTATGGGGTGCGTAAAGGGGCTATTCTTCATTCCTAGTTTCAAAACTCCCACCTTTTCTCAAAATACCAAAAGGTTCTGCTAAAACCTATTGGTTCTTTCAGGTAAAATAAAAATAGTGCTAAAGTCTTTCAACCACTGATTTTTCTAGCTTGAAACAATTCTCTCGACCCAAATAGGATCCAATTTTTCCCCTATAATTTCTGAGAACAGGTTGAATTTTGATAGGTAATTCTATATTTAATTACACTGATAAACGATTAGCAGCTCATTGAGACCCAATCTTACCCAAAAAACCTACTGTTCTCCCTCAAAAATGAGAAAATTACTGTCTCACCATTCAAGGGAAAATAGTCAAGACAAAGTACAAAAACTCATATATATATACATACATATGAGTTTATGAGTGTATATATATATATATATATATATATACACACACACATATACATGCGCATACAAATACAAATATATACATTCAGTTTTGGAAAGATTTGAGCATATCTGATGTTAGTTCATAGTTCATGTTTTCAGAGAACAATATTTATAGTTTAGAAATAAATTTTGCCCACCTGGCTTAGACAGTACCACTAGCCCCAGCTTACAGTTGAGGAAATTAACTACTGACACAGATAGGCACTCAAAACTCCTAACCCTGATTCCATCACTCTTCTTACAATAAAACAATAACTCATTACAGATGTTTAAGTGACAACATTGTCAAAAATTCCTTATACTTCCATCAAACTTAAAACTTTTCAAAGCATTTTCCCATTGACTCAATATACATGAAGGGACTGCCATGTGCCATGCACTGACTAGATACTGGAGGCACAAAGGGGAATAAAACTGTCCCTGAGCATAAGGAACTGGAACTCTGATATATAAGACAGACAAGGAAACAGGTCTAGTTCAGTTGATAAAGTAAAATGAAGGAGGTGCAAACTATGCCAAGAGCCACACAACAGAGAGCCCCAAGGCCAGGCTGTGGGGACCACACAAGGCATCCCAAGGATGTAATGCTTGCAAGAGAAATGGGAGTTTGCTAGGAGGACAAGCTGCACATGCGCTCATGACCTGAAGTCAGGGAACAGCAGATTAGGTTAAAGCAATAGTAAGTTGTTTGTAAACAGCTGTAGCAAAAGATGTATTTCAAGATAGGATGCTGGATCATTGGTGAGGCCCAGGATGGGAGCCTGGAGTGTTTGGCTTAGGAAGTTGAAATTCATTTTATAGGCCTAGGGTGCCAATGAAAGGAGAAGGAAGTGATGGGGGAGACAGTGAGACAGCCAGGGAAGCAAACACATGAGGCTTGGTTGGGATCTAAATTTAAGAGAATGGAGGGGAAGGATTGCCAGGAGACAAATGTATTGAAGACAGAAGTTGGTAGGATTTGGGGTCTGGATGTGGATGTGGAAGATGAGGGATAAGAAGAAAACAAATGTACCTCTAAATTCTTCGAGGAACTGGGTGATTAGATTTCATGAACCAAGACAGGGCACGTAGAGGGATGAGCAGATTTCTGAGAGACACTAAGAAGTTCAGTTTTATATCTATTGAGTGTATATACTGAGTGTAAGGCCCATAGAACTGTCAAGTGGCGAGACCTAGAGGAAACAGACAGTAGACTCGGGAAGCTCCAGAGAAAATTCTAGACAGTAGTTTCAGCTTTGAAGGCCACAGGTGAGGCAAATACAGAAGGCCATTCACTGAAGAGGGAAGCAGAAGAACCTTTCCACTGGGGAGAGGGGAGAGGAGTTTAAACAATAGAATGTTATTATAGTGTTTTGTTTTATTAGAAACCAATTATTTGAAAACAGATGTTTTAATTAATATGTAGCAAAACACTTCCCCATCCTTTGTTTTATTAAGAGGTCTACACATACCTCCATGATATTTCCCCTAAAAAATGGACTTTGAACCACATATATGGAAAAACAAGATTGGAGGAAATCTTTCTTCCATGATGTCAAATTGATGAATGTGTGATGACCTTTCAGAGGGAGAGATGCACTCGGGGGAAAAGGGGCATATTTCTAGAAGCCCCATAGGACCGACCTTCAAAGTTTCTTGACAGTTCCAAGACACCCTCTGAGATCACAACATTTCGTTCTAGCTTCTCCATGTACTTGTAGCTAAACAAATTGTTGCAAAGTCCACCCATGTTCCCATCCCTTTCACAGATCACATGTAGATTTCCCCATGGCCAGCAAGAAAGCCAAAGAATGACTGAAACCCCTAGCTAGCCCTGGGAAACAGGCCACACAGTGAGGAAGAGGGAAGTTATTTCCCTAAGCGTCTTGTAGTGAAGTCACTTTTGGCTCCATTCCGATTGTACAAATGGCCTGTGAGATTGGATCCCTTCATCTCAAGAAACAGCTTCCTACAGTGTGAATATGGTTCTGACCTTGGACCAAATTATGTCCACTGCCACCCCCCACCCCCAAATTCATATGTTGAAGTTTTAACCCTCAGTACCTCAGAATGCAATTGTGTTTGGAGATAAGGTCTTTAAAGAGGCAAGTAAGTTAAAATAAGGTCTTTAGGCTGGACAGTAATCCAATATGACTAATGTCTCTATAAGAAGAGATTTGGACACAGATATGCACAAAAGAAAGACCATGGAAGATACAACAAGAAGGTGGCCACCTGCAAGATAAGGAAAGAGGCCTCTGAAGAAACCAAACCTGCCGACACCTTGATTGATCTTGGACTTCTAGCCTCCACAATTGTGAGAAAATAAATTTCTGTTGTTTAAGCCACCTAGTTTGTGATACTTTGTCATGCATGCCTAGAAACCAATACAGGCAATTATAAATGTGGTATCAAACATGTGCCAAGGATTTCCCAAGATGAAGTTACGTGGAAAAAAAAAAAATCAGGCTTATTTTCCAATTAAGGGTATTGATGATGCACAACTGTATTGTGTCAAAATATGTTCATTGATTTATAAGCTCTAGAGAAGTCTAACCATCCCGGAGAGAGGCGAGCGTGTGGACACTTGAGCTTTGTATCATCACTGCTATAGAATTCACTGACAGAGTTCCATGGACTTCCACCCTGTCTGTGGCTCAGATGGGATTTGGCCCTGTGTCTGTTATACCTTAAGATGTAGTGAACCGCTTTAGGCAGATTGTATTGGGTTGATTTCTGCGAAACTCTTAATATTTGAAACACAAAATCCTGAAGGTAATATGACATTTCAAAAGCAGCAAGAAAAAATTGTGGATAATGTCTCTGCTTGTGTGACAAGTCACTTTTTTCCCCTCTTCTTTCTCCTTCAATATGTCACCAAGTCCTATGGACACAGCTTTTGAAATTGGCCTCACCTCTGTTTCCCCACTCATACTGACTGTGACTGCCTTCATCCAAACCTGCATGATTGCTGGCCCATTCTGCTGTCCGCCTAACTAAACTTTTCGGAGGGAACGCAACATTGTGTAAAGGTTAAGGGACACAGTCGCTTGAGCTAGAGTCCCAGCTCTGCCCTTGACAAATTGTGTGACCTCACTCAAATCTAAGCCTCAAATTTTCGTAATTAAAACAGAGGTAATAATAGTACTTTCCTCATAAGGCTGTTGGAGAATTTAGTGAAATAACAAGTAAAAAGCATTTGGGGTAGTACATAGTAGGATACTCAGAAAATAGTAGGTATGCTATTACTAACCTTTTAAAATCCATCACCTTACAACGTTTTGTCATGCTCTCTTCTGCATAATTCCACCAGCCAAGATTTTCTTGTGCTTGGCTTTCTTGTAATTGATATTATGAAAACAACAGACATGTTGAATTTTCTGTTTCAAATATCACTAGTTTCTCCCACCCGAGTCTCCTCAATGAAGTGGCCCAAGCTCCCCACGTGAAAACCCCAGTCCTCACTGACATTTTCCAAGTCCCTGCTGTAACCTGTTCTCCCTGCCACACCAAGCTCCTGAGTTCTTTTTCCAAAGCGCAGAACTCATCTTTAAAATCCTTCAGGGGCCTATTCCGGTTCGTGAGCTGAAACCCAGATGCTTCCACGTGGCCCACAGTGCCTTCATCAAGCTGCCTGCACCTCCCATTCTCACCTCCAGCCCTGAGGCCCAGCCCAGGGCCTAAGGAACAGCAGATGCTCAGCAAATGTTTGGTTAATGAGAGGAGCGCCTGAGAAACACGTGAGCTCCGAGGCTTGTTTCTTCTCCACCAGCATCAGCCTGCTGTAGTGGAAGCTTCCTAGGGCTGCCGTTACAGACGACCACAAATTTCGAGGCTTCCAACAACGGAAAGTTATTGCCCCACAGATCTGAAGACCCGGAGTCCGAGATCAAAGTGCTGGCAGGGTCGTGCTCCCTCTCAAAATTCTACGGGAGAGTCCTTCCTTGCCTCTTCCAGCTTCTGTATCCCCAGGCCCTCCTTGGTCTGTGGCTGCCTCTCTCTGGTCTCGTCCTGCATCTTCATGTGGCCTTCTTCCCTATGTCTCTTCTGTGTCTCTGTGTCTCAATTTCCCTCTCTTTTCTCTTATAAGGACCCCAGTCAGTGGACTTAGGACTCACCCTAAAACCAGGATGACCTCATCTTGCGATGCTTAACTTGACAATATACACAAAGTTCCTACTTCTTAATAAAGTCACATTCACAAGTACCTGGGGTTAAGACTTGGACATATTTTTTGGGAAACACAACTACAAACAAACTACAATAGTCAAGAGTAAGAGAGATCAAAAAGGGAGGTGTGGGGTCGCCTGGGTGGCTCAGATGGTTAAGCGTCTGCCTTCGGCTCAGGTCATGATCCCAGGGTCCTGGGATCGAGCCCCGCATCGAGCTCCCTGCTTGGCGGGGAGCCTGCTTCTCCCTCTCCCTCTACTGTTCCCCCTGCTTGTGCTCTCTCACTCTCTCTATCAAATAAATAAATAAAATCTTAAAAAAAAAAAAAAGGGAGGTGTGATTAGAAAACGGAGAGCTTTGACCGTGCCCAGGAAGGAAATGGGATTTGCACCTGCAGTTCCGAGACCAGAGCTGTCTGGGTGCTGAGCGTGCCATCTGGCGAGAGCCGTCGAGCAAGCCCAGGCAGCAGGGGAACAGTGTTTTCTGCCCGGCTCTCTCGTTCCACATCTACTTGTTAATGGTTTTTGTTTTTGTCCTATGAACGATTATTTATTAATAAGGCAAATTCGAGAAAAGAAAAAAAAAATCACATGAATCCCAGCACTCTTGCATCTTTTTTCCCCCATATTTAGGTTTTCATTTGGGTTTTGTTATTTTTTTAATGAGTAAGCTTACACTAGTATACAATTTGTACCCTGCTTTTGCCTTATAACAAAATTATTAAAATCAAAGTTATTTCCGTTGTATAATATACTCTCTATATTTTCTCTTAATGTATTTTAAATTTAGTTTCATATTTTTCAAAATTACACCTGCACAAAACTTAGTTTATAAGGTTTGTTACGAAGATAAAAATAAATCACAAACCAACAAACAAAAAACAAAAACGGCAATCCTCTGTATCACAGAGCCCTCCCAGGTCCTGCTGCCCAAAGACAACCACTTTAAAGAATTCTCGGCTGATTCTTTAAATGCTTATTTCCATATGTCTTGATAGCATGCTTATAGTAATATTTCTTGATTTCTCGGTTTTAGGTGTTATTTATTGTCTGTTCGGCACCTCTGCAGCTCTCCCCCATTTCTACCATCACCACGATCACTAACACACACACACACAATCACACATATCTTATCTCCCTGTACTTGAGACACGTTTATACATTAATTACAGTTAGATCAATAGACAGTGTTGACATTATCTGTAGCTGAGCCAGGAAGTGGTGCTATAATCACTTGTTTCATTCTTAAACAACTGTTGCCTTCTACAGTATTAAGAATTGCATTTTTTGCTTTGTTTGCTGTATATTCATCACTAACACATTTTTGAATTCTCCTCCGTTGTCTAAATCTCCTTTCAAGACTCTATTACTGTCTTCTTTTGGAGCCTTATCTCCCGGAGCTAACTGATGTGTTTCCATGAGCTCGATAGCTCCCTATGTCAGCTACCCAGCTGCCCTCCTGGGATCTCCCTTGACCCTCACCTTGAGGAGCCCCTTCACCTCCATCTCCCATGGGATTTCCTGTTTCCCAGGCCCCATGTTTTCCTTTTTATTATTTACTCTCTCATCGTGGTAGAGCATCTCCTTCAGTAAGTTCCTGGGAAAGGATGCTTTGATGGTAAATTCCTAGAGACCCTGCATGTCTGAAAACATCTTCAGTCTCTCTCACAGTTAACTGATATTCTCCTGGGAATAGAATCAAAGTCAGAAATAATTTTCATTCAGAGTTTGTAAGAAAAGCCTCCAGGCATCTCTAGCGTCCTCTGGTTGCTGTTAAGAAAACCAAAATCATTCACTGCCAACATCTCCGCCCAACGACCCCCTCCTGTACCTCCGAGCTTATAGGATTTTCTTCTTGTTGCCAGAGTTCTGTAATTTCATGATCATGAGGGTACCAGCCTAGCGCAGGAAACTCACTGTACTCCCAGATGACATTTTTTGTGGGCTTTTTAATAAAGGAACTGGACACACAGGCCACGATGAAAGGCACCCAGGGATCTGGAGGCCCTTTAGGACTAGCAAGTGTAGAGACTTCAGAGCACCATTTGACGTGAAGGGGCAGCGCGAAGAGAGAAATGTCTGATTCAGATTCTGCTTGTGTATTGCAGCTCTGGACAGAGGGGGTTGCGGTACAGCAACAAGAGTGTTCACTGCTAGGACTGTGCATGATCTTGTCATAGTCTGGGTCATCTGGTTGTGATAAGAGCAAAACCACATTCGTGTCCTCACTCACATGGTCTCCTGGTGAGTGCTTGTCAGCTGTGTCTTGGTCTCTGACTGATCAGATTCTCCCTCCTACGTTCACAAAGAAAAAAAATGCCTTCCTTTTGCTCAGCACAAGGGTACGTGTCAGATGTGGTTATGCAAAGAAGATTAATTGGTAGAACTTAGCTGTTGCAACTTAGTTGGTAGAGAAGGAAGAAAGTCCAGCTGCCCAGCTGGGAGGAAGTATAGCTTTTGGCCCACTGCTCCAGGTTCCTGTTACTTTGGGCAAGAAGAACGCAAACAATTGGTTTTGTCTCTGGAAGGCCTTTCAGATAGCCTTTCCAAGTAAAACATACATGAACAGGTCATGAAGGAAAAGCATCATCCAAAGGACCCAGGATGGGCCAATGTGGGTCCCCATAGGGCCACTAGCCTCTATAAAAGTATCTTTGTATGAGCTAGAGAAAGACAACACTTCTGTGGGGACATCAGAAAAAGATGTCCACTCTGGACAGAGCCAGCCCTGCGGGAGCACAGCTCAATGAGCAGAGCCGGGCTAGACGCCAACCGCCATTTACTCCCCAGTCAGGCCCTTTTGTCTGTCAAATGGAAGCTTTACAACTATTTAGAGTGGTCCCAGGTCTTCATTTACAGAATGCAACAAATTTGTCAGAGTTTGGACCATGACACCAGAGAGAGGGGTCCGTCGTCACCCTCCCAGAGCTGACTCAGAGTAAAACAATAACAGATTTGGGGAAGCTAAAAATGCAGGAGGACGAACAATAAACAACTTGGCAGACCCAAGAAAGGTGAATCCTAAACCAGCAACAAGGAAAGTCAAGACACCACCAGAATTACACCACAAAGAGACCCTCACCACAGAAAGAACTCCCAAAATGCTATCAGAATTCCCACTCCAAAGGGGATCAGACGTAGCTTCTCCCATTTCCCTCATATGTCCTTTACTTTGAAGCAAGTGTTGCCTACAATAGTAAGAGTGTTGTTTTTCAAGGGAGACCACCAGAAGCCTGGCAGGGACCCTGCTAACCCTCCAGAGCAGTAGCTACAGAGCTGACTGCAAGAGCATAGGAAGCCCACCCAGCATTTAGCTCCCTCTGATAACTTGAGCTCAGGTGGGATGGAGGGCAAGTTGTTTTGTAGGGCTAGCAGATAGAGGGATGGGTTCATAATCTCCAAATGGGGTTATAGAAAGCTACAAAGTCTTTGGTGGAAGGGTTCCAAGGCAAAGTAACCTCTGACATCCCTTGTCATCCAGGTTTTCAGAAGCATCGGAACAACACGGTCCATTATGCTTCTCAGGAAGCTCGTGGCTGCAGGGACTTTGGCAAACCACCAGTCCATACCTCTTGCAGCTCCTACCCCACCCTCCCAGGCCCTGAAAAAGGGTTTTATCAGGAGCTCACTTTCGCATTCCTGGCAATTTAGCTCAGCTAAGAATAAAGAATACTCGGAACAGTAGATCGAAAGTCTAAGTTCTGTGGGGAGCGCTCATTGTGGTATTGCATCTAACATCTTGTTGCAGCTCCGTGTGGGCACTGGGGAGATTTCCAGGAACATGGAAGTCTTTGTCTTCCCCCAATATTTCAGCATTAGAGTCCCTGAGACCTTTTCAGGAGATCCAGAGGTCAAAACTAATTTTATAATACTAAGATATCATGTGTTTTTGCACCGCATCCCTATTTGGACTGATGGGACAAAAGCAATGGTGGGTAAAACTGTTGGCACAAATCAAGGCAGGGACATCAAAATGTACTAAGAGGCCAGCAGTCACTGTATTCTCTACTGCCACACACAAGAGGGAGAGCCAGCTTCACTTTACAATGTCTTTGATGGGGCACCTGGGTGGCTCAGTTGGTTAAGCGACTGCCTTCGGCTCAGGTCATGATCCTGGAGTCCCGGGATCGAGTCCCGCATCGGGCTCCCTGCTCGGCAGGGAGCCTGCTTCTCCCTCTGACCCTCCCCCCTCTCATGTGCTCTCTGTTTCTCTCATTCTCTCTGTCTCAAATAAACAAATAAAATCTTTAAAAAAAAAAAACAAAAAACAAAAAAACAATGTCTTTGATGAAGCAGTAAAAAGTATAACTTTCATTAACTCTTGGTTCTTTTTCATATTCTGTCTGATGAATTTGCCAGTATGCATGAAGTTAATGCATAACAAAGTCCTATGTTTGTCTCAGAGAAAAGCACCTGAATTTTAATTTTGAATTTCAAGCTGAATTAGCTACTTTTCTTTTTTCATGAAGCATGATTTTTACTTGAAAGGAAGCTGAAAGACAAATATTCATATTCAGATTTGGGCGTTTGACAGATATTCTTCTGAAAATTAAAAAGCGAATCCATCACATGGAAAGTATCTGTTGCCAATTACAAAATTTGAGCTTTCAAGCAAAAATTACAATTTTGGAAAATTTGTACCTGTTATCATGAAAATGACAGCTTCCCAGTACTTCTATCTTTAAGTTGCTTAAATTGTTTTTCTGAGACTGGTGCTGAAATGAACAGTTGGGATGTTTTGATGTTATATAATAAAATATGTCAACATTTGGGGCGCCTGGGTGGCTCAGTTGTTAAGAAGCTGCCTTCGGCTCAGGTCGTGGTCCCAGGGTCCTGGGATCGAGCCCTGCATCAGGCTCCCTGCTCGGCGGAGAGCCTGCTTCTTCCTCTCCCTCTCTCTGCTGCTCTGCCTACTTGTGCTCTCTCTCTCTGTGTTAAACAAATAAATAAAAATCTTTAAAAAAAAAGTCAACATTTTAAAGATCTGTATAACTCAGTGAACAAATAGTGTAATATCCATTCAAAATACCAAATAGACCAATAGATTTTTCATGAAACTGAGTATGAAAGTTCTTTGATACAGTTTCAGATTTCACAATGCAACTAGTCTTTAAGAAATTACTACTTGTTGGAGCCTCTGGGGGGCTCTGTCCATTGGGCATCCGTCTCTTGATTTCAGGTCATGATCTCAGGGTCGTGAGATCCAGCCCGGCATCAGGTTCCGTGCTCAGCACAGAGTCTGCTTGAGACTCTCTCCCTCTGCCCGCCCCCCCACTCTCTCTCTCAAATAAATAAATAAAATCTTAAAAAAAAAAAACAAAGAAGGAAAAGAAACTACCACTTGTCAAGGGGTAATTTCTGGAGTAAATGCTGTACGTAGGCTCGAGAGCATGGGTGGATAGACTGCCTTTAGGACTGTAGACAATCCATTGCAACAGAAAGGAAGGCGGAGTATATGGAGACAAATAGAGGCAAGCTGGTAAACTTGGAAGAAGCACAAGGATATGGAGGCTCTGTCCTGACTGCAAATGTTCTCAGTGAAATGAGAGGCAAGAGCTCCAAAGAAGGGAGAGGGAACTGAGTGGAGAATGGAGGAGAATTGCTAGGCAGCCCCCCAGGGCCCACTTGAGGTTTGTGGTCATAAATTTAAAGTGAGACCAGCCAGCACATTTATGTGGAGTACAATATTAGTTTTCTGTTGAAATAATTTTTTTTTTATTGATTTCTAAGAAAGAAAGAGAAACTACCACTTGTCATTTGGTGCATTGTCAAAGGAGAATAAAATTTTCTGAAATGGCTGCTGAACCGCTCCTCCCTTTTCCAACTACTAATCCACATGCGGCTGGCTTTTCCTCATATACTTCCACCAAAGGACATATCACAACAGATTGACTGCAGCAGCGTATGTGAGAATCCAACTGTCTTCTATTAAGCCAGCCACTAATAGATCTGCAAAAATGAAAAATAATCACCGTCTTCTCACTAAATGTTTTGTCTTAAAAAACATAGCTCTTTTTTTGGGGCGCCTGGGTGGCTCAGTTGGTTAAGCGACTGCCTTCAGCTCAGGTCATGATCCTGGAGTCCCGGGATTGAGTCCCGCATCGGGCTCCCTGCTCGGCAGGGGCAGGGAGTCTGCTTCTCCCTCTGACCCTCCTCCCTCTCATGCTCTCTGTATCTCATTCTTGCATGGATTATATTGAGTGTACCATATGACAGGTTCTTTGCAATGATTTGAGGCTAAAAAATATATATATTATTCTCAAAGATCTCACAGTATATTTTACAAGTGTGTCGGTAACTGCGTGTGATCCAGTGGTCACAAACATGCAATTAAGATCTGTACAGGTATGGAAGTAGCACAAAAGAAGAAGCCATCCATTGAACTGAAGAGAGGAAGCATGTGAGGATGTTATTAAAGGCTTCACGGCAAAGGTCCTCAAGTTGGGATCTGAAGAATGAGGAGGCAAGAATTCATTACAAGAGAACAGTGAAAAAGTTCCGAAACACAATGGGTGCAGTCTAATGTGAGGTATTTTTAGTCTAATGCTTCCTCATCAATTGTCTAATCCACCAAAGAGGTTTTAAGTGATAAGGATTCCAGGCAGGAACTTTAGTAGAGCAGGGGAGGATGGTTATGACCATGACAGACCAATGAAGGAGATGATTTTTGCAGAGACTTGGAAATCCTGTCTGTGTAGATGACACCTCTCCCTAATCTGCACACATCCCTCTAGGGACAAATATTCAGGATAAAAAGAAAAACTATTCCATGTGCAATGGAATATTACATAGCCATATAAAAGGATGAGGTCATGTCCTTTATGACAACAACAGTGGACACATGCTCAGTGAAATAAGTCAGACTGAGAAAGACAAATACCATATGACTTCACTCATATGTGGAATCAAAAAAGCTCAAATGAACAAACAAAAAGCAGAATCAGACCAGCAGAGAACAAACTGATGGTTGCCAGAGGAAAGGGGTGGGAGGGAACAGGCAAAACGGGTGACAGGGAGTGGGAGGTACAGGCTTCCAGTTATGGACTGAATAAGTCACGGGGATGAAAGGCGCAGCATAAGGAATACCGTCGATGATATTGTAATAGCCTCGTACGGCGACAGATGGTAGCTCCCCTGTGGTGAGCACAGCAGAACATACAGACTGGAATCACTACGTTCTACACCTGAAACTAATGTAAATCTTTTTCTGATATATTTTTAGTTTTTCTGTTCGATTTCAAAGCTTGAGTTCTGGTTATATTGCTAAAAAGCCTACCAATTGTGCAGGGAGATTTTTTTCTTTTAAAGTCTATTCTTTTGCGGCTCAAAACCATTTCTAAAAATCAATCTCTTTGGAACCTATTCCTAAAGCCATATTTACCGACGGCAATCTCAAACATATCTGTTGGACGTATTCCAAGTTAAATACTGATTAAGAGTTTAACAACTGATTTACGTTCCTTTTTGCCTAAGTATTCTAAAATGGTGATTGGATTGCTCTACAGCATTCCAAACATTACACTTATCTTTATATAAATACTTATTTATAAATGACTAGCAACTGATGTTTCAGCCTCTTTGTTTAAAAAGCTTAGGCAGTTCCAAATATGCAACTTTACTAGCAAAAAAAATTGGGTCATAATGCTGTGGATTTACTCCTGAGTATTCTTTTCTGTAACCACTACCTGGCAGAATGGGTTAGTACATCTCTTAGGCAGCTAAGAGAAAGTTCTGAGTTTGCTAACTCTGCTGATAGACCACTCAACCATTCTAGCCTCCTTTGATGAATAAATATTCCCTAGCCCCCCAAAAAAACTTATTTGAAAATCAGTGCTTTATGGTTTCAGTATAGTTATTTCTACTACAAATTCTATGGATGTTTTTAATAAACAATCAAAATATTTACAGACCTGTAAATTTTAAGATCCCTTCTATCTTGCAATTGTAGTAATCACTTCCATCTTACTTCAAAAGAAGCTCCCGACAAGCTAAAGGTAAAAGGAAGTCAGGACTGGGACCCGTCATGGAGAATTCAATAGTCCCAGGGCTTTAGAAAGCACTCCCTTGGCTGCAGAGGCCTAACAGCCTGGGGGATGTCTTAACTTCCAAGGCAGAACTCACCTGAGTTCCTTCCTAATTTTCCTGGCTCCCAGGGGCTATGATCCAGAGGCTGCATGTCACACAAGAATCCTAAACCCAAGTGAAATAACCCTGAAATGCCACGGTCTTGGCATAGACATGAAGCCAGGGTAAACACACGGCCCAGGTAAAAACATACAAGAATTGCAGGCAAGCTTAAACTACGCTTCCCTTCATCTTGATCTTATTTTGCTATTTCGATGGCATCATTTTAGCAACAAATTAAAATTCAACAAAAAATTGAATAAGGGAAAATTTTGAAATCTACCTGGGAGACCATACTGATACTTGCTTTTTTGTGTGTATATATATTTGGTTGGCGGGGAGGGGAAGAAAAAAAAAAGATGGATGTTTCCCAGATGTTGTAGGCCAGGGGCAAACACCCAGGTGCTTTCAATTACTTGAGAAGCAGGAGAGCCTGTTTTGACAGAGCATCTCCATGTATAATTTAAATTCCATAATTTAGGAAGTTAAATAAGACAAAGGAGAAATGCCCTGTACTAATTTGTTTCATCAGCAAGCCTTCCAATTATGGAGTCTTTCACTAACATGCCAGGAAATCTTACAGTCCTCAGGATGCAAAGGGTATAAAAGCCTCATTGAGTTTCTTTTTATTCCATTTCCTCTTTTAGTATCAACTTTTCCATACTTGATTAGTTTTAACCAAAGTAACTTTTTTTTAACATATCTCCCTCCTGAAATATAAAGTAACACACATGTTTTTACAGTGACCATCTTTCCTTTTTCACCCTGTGATTTAAAAATATTCTTTTCTTTGAATCAGTTCAGATACTAGAGCATCTGTTTTAAATATAATGCTTTTTTTTTGGTAGATTTTTTTCCTCCCACATTTTTTGTTAAGTGATAATATCAGCTTTATTGGTTCATCTTAAAATGATGTCTGCTTCTTTTAAATCCGGAAACATGAGAAATTGACTATATTATTCATCATTAAATACTACGTTTACAGATACGCGTTTGTGGTAAAAGATTTAAGACATGCATGAGAATTTCAAGGTACTAGCTAGCTCCCAGGAGGGAGGGAGAAGGAAAGATGGGCTTCCACTGTATCAGTAACATTGTATTTCTTTCACAGAAAAAATTACCTGAAGCAACTATGACATATTATGAGCATCTATTAACTCCATGAACGGGGTATAGAGGTCACTTGCAGCTGCCACAAGAACAGCCACGGGAACCTTAGGAATAAAGCTACTGCTGAATTCGTATGAACTAAGAAGAACGAATATCATCACACAGAAGGTATCGTGGCCCTAAGGGGAAAAACGTGGCTTGGGATCCCAGCTTCGTCACTTAGTAGATACAACCTAGGATAAGCTATTGAATCCCCTGAGCCTCAATCTCTCCACATGTAAAAAGAGTACCATGACATTGACTTTGTGGATTATGAAGAAGACAACGTAGAGTATAAAGCCATGATCAGACCTTTCCATAATCCATACAGAGTGATGATCCATTTATCAGTGAAGTCTGAAATTCACTTCTACATTGATTTCTAGATTTATTGAGCTTTTTAAAAATTTCCAACAAACAGATTTCAACATTCCTCATTGAAACGCTGTATTTATAAAGTATTCCAAGCAGTGGGGTGCTAGTATGAATGTGGGCAATATAATAAAGGATCTGAGTACCTTGAAGAATTAAAAGAGAATATGGAAAAATGAAACCTTGAGATGGTACCACTGGGAAAAACTATCCCTTTAAAAATTTTTCATTTTTGTGGAAAAAAAAAAAAAAAGAGGAAATCTATGGAACTACCTACATAGAGGGGACAGCAAAGGAAAATTCATCATTGCTTTCACAGATGTTGTCACATTTACTACGCTTACCCAAGGTTACACAGCTAGTGAGTGGGAGAGCTAGGCTTCAAAGCTAGGTTTGGTTTCATTCTCACATCCATACTTTTCATTATTCTACAAAAGTATTCCCTTTCTGGAACCTAATTCTGATCACTACAGAGGAAACTGTTGGCTAAGGAGAGGTGATTATTCTATACCACTTTACAGAGAGAAGAACCTACTGATAAAATCTCTAAATCACTTCATCTTTGATTTCTGGAAAATATAAATGTGAGGAAAAATGCAATTCTAATACATTCCTACACTGAGAATTTTATTATTGACCCTTATCAAGAGGGCAACTTGTAACCCTTGAAAAACATATCTGTGATCACTACAACCATTACAGTTACAGAAGATGAATTGTGGTAAATGAACCCCATTTCTCTTTTAACAGATTTACGATAGGCTGATTAGGAAAAAGGCAGTAGAAAACACTTCTCTGTGCTTCAGCAGGGCACTGGACAAAATCTCTCATTCAATCACTCAATACACAATTACTGAACCCTATACCTGGCAGATGCCCGCCCTGACATTTAAACAGCCCCTCCCATCCATACTTCATACAGCACACTTGTCAGAATCTGTTCACTTATTTCCAGTGGTGCCCATCAGTGCGTTTCCTCTATCCACTCCCTGGATTAACTGACTCCTGCTCATCCTTTGAGATTCAGGAGTCACTGCCTCCAGGAAGCCTTCCCCAATGACCTTTCCCCTGAAGCATCTCTGTGTACAACCAACATTTCTTGTGCACAAATTTATCCAAGCACCTATCCCACTGGTTTGCAACTGTTGGCTTACTTGCTCATCTCATTTTCTGGATTGTAATTATCCTACTGGCAGGAACTCTTGTTGTCTCTCTGTTGCTGGCAGAAAGTAAGTGTCTGATAAATACTGCTTGGAAGAAAAATGTATTAAACCATATTGGAAGGGGTACCAGACTTGACACACTAAATATGTATAAGCCTTCTTCCCTTTCAGTGGTCAATTTCCACATTTATTTAAGAGAGTTTCTTTTGTGCTTGTCCTGACGTGACTATCAGGCAGCTGCTCACTTTTGGGTGCTCCTTTCCAGTTCCCCTTCTCCAATTCATTGATGATCGGTAGAACTGCTCTAGCGGAATCACTCAAAACCTGGCTTCCCTGGTCAGCAGATACAACTCCAATCCAATGAATAGCATTTCAAATCTCAACAGTTACTATTCTGGATACTCGGTACCCAGGCCCTGTGAAGACTTGGATTTTAAAAACCACTGACCCGTGACGGGGATGCCAACCTGCCTGTAAATCCCTGTGGCAACTGACTCAAGAGGATGAAGATACGTAATAACACCCATTCAGGCCAGTCTATACAAGGGCACACAGGAATTAGGGGAATTATACAAAAGGCAGATTTTTTTCTATTCTCCCTGTCTCTAGCTGATTGTTCAATGTTGCTAAGAGAGTTTGAGTCTCCTCCTGTTGGAGTTCAGCGCCCCAAGCTTCTAATTTGAAACTGGCATCTCCTTAATGAAAGAGGGAGAAGGCATGGGGCAGCTTGAAACAGTGAAAGAGCACCAACATCACTGGTAGGTCAGTGACATCCACTTACAAGGAGTCATGGCTGGATCTGGGACAGTTAAGAGTTCAAAATAACTAAACCTTGCCTGATTTTTAAAAGGTCTGTAAAATACTTCTGGTTTATAAATGACATCTGGCCAGCAGTTCCCCATTTAGCTTGTCCGCTTCTTACTAGAAAGACGAGAAAGACACTGGGGAAAAGGTAGAAACTGATCATGAACCAAAACTAAATCAAGTAAGTACCTCCCCATTTATATTCCTTCTTTTTTTTTTTAAAGATTTTATTTATTTATTTGACAGAGAGAGACACAGCGAGAGAGGGAACACAAGCAGGGGGAGTGGGAGAGGGAGAAGCAGGCTTCCCGCGGAGCAGGGAGCCTGATGCGGGGCTCCATCCCAGGACCCTGGGATCATGACCTGAGCTGAAGGCAGACGCTCAACGACTGAGCCACCCAGGTGCCCCTATATTCCTTCTTTTATTGGCCTAGAAAGGCACAGGATTTTTGTCCTCCATCTTTACCATTAAAAGTGCTTCCAGAATGTGTTTGACGGTGTATTTCTTTCAGTGAATTTTGCTCAGGAACATTTTTTCTATCTTGCAGTTGAATTGTTCCCACTGTTCCATTTGTCTGGGGTTTCTTTGGCAGGATCACATGCTTAACCCATGTGAAATCTCTGGTTCTGTCTTCCACGGCTCTCATTTTCTTTTTCGTCATCATCCTTTTCTTGTACATCCTGCAGGAACGTGTCCATTGTGTACTGTACTTTATTGATGAGATTTTCCGTGGTCCCAATGCTCCCCCTTTCTCCTTATTTGTAGGACTTAAGATGTTTTTTGATTCTTTGTGGTCATTCTTTATCTTATCTGATAACTTCATATATGCCCATTGCCAACAAAAATGCCAGAAGACACTCAGTCATTGCAACCAAATGATTATAGCCAAATTGTCTATCATAAGTGGAGGCAAGAAATTCACACTTCCAAAAATATAAACAATTAGAAAATGTACCATCCAGGGGCACCTGGGTGGCTCAGTCGTTAAGCATCTGCCTTCAGCTCAGGTCATGATCCCAGGGTCCTGGGATCGAGCCCCACATTGGGTACCCTGCTCGGCGGGAAGCCTGTTTCTCCCTCTCCCACTTCCCCTGCTTGTGTTCCCTCTCTCGCTGTGTCTCTCTGTCAAATAAATAAATAAAATCTTAAAAAAAAAAAAAAGAAAAGAAAATGTACCATCCAGGTGCAGTTTTTAGAAAAATTCAGATTAATACCTACCTCCATGTGATTTTTGTACAAATAGCTAACACAAGGGAGAAAAAGAAGTAAAATAATGGGGGGGCACACTATTTGATACTCAACTCTCTGGTAATCAGAGAACAGGATAAAAAATTTCAAGACAATTGCTTGTAATATTCCAAAGCATTACAAAGTTAAAAGCAAAAAAAGCATAGTCCATAGAGCAAAAGATAGAAAATGAAGAAAAAAAAGACAATCGGGAAAGTATAGAAAATGCCAGCAATAAGAAAAAATAAGTTAACTATAATAAATGTAAGTTGAATCACTTTCCCTAGGAAATAAAAAGCCTCTTGGATGTGTCAGAAAATGAAGTTCTGCTATATTCCATTTCTACAAAATAAATTCAAAGCAAAAATAATACAAAAATGGCTATAATGAAGATATAGTCAAAGATATAAAGCTAATATCTGGCAAAGATAAAGCAATGGCCACAATATTAATATCAGATAAATTTGAATTAAAGGCAAAAAGCATGATTTGGGTCTAAGAAGGCAATTCATATTAATAAGAGATTTATTTAAAATGAGTAAATAATATTCACGACTGTTTTTATGCATTTCAGTAAAACATAAAAAGAAATAAACACTAACAATAGCACAACAGTATTGAAAAATGTTAGCACTATTTTGATCAGTCCACTAAAAACTTTTAACAGACTGTTGCTATTGATTGTGATCAATATATGGCATTTGAGGTACTTCAGGTACATGATTTTTTAGTCTACATGAATAAAAGTTCCTGAAGAATCCTCAAATCAGCTGAGGGGTAGCCTTGAACAAGCTAAATCTTACGGTGACCAGATGTTTTAAGAGTGTAAAGAGTTATGTGATCAAATATTCATGCTGATCTAAAGCATATGCCATATCCTGTAGGATAATATCCCAATCATGCAGGATTTTGTCTCCCAACTCCCTTCACTAGGCCATCCACTGCTTCTAGGATGAGGTACGTAGTAATACTAGGGAATTCCTTGGGCACATATCTTTGACACTTCTTTCACCATTCCCAGTCAGATGAAATATTGTATGGAATACCATGACAATGGACAGGCCAGTCTATAAATCCACACAGCAGTGCTGTCAGGGTGAGGCATATCTCTGTCAGGAATTTGCATGTATTTCTTTAAAAATAAGTTGCTGCACCCTCCATGATGGTGATGGCAGGTCATGTTGGAAATGGTGCCATATCAGGGTTTCAGCATTGGCTTCATTTACTGATAAGGTAGACTATCATCAGGGTAACCACTAAATAAACCTTGGTAAGAGGAAATCTACCTTTCTGAGTCCATGCATAACCTCCATCCTTGCCAATATGGTCACTTTGTACTTAAGCCCACCAAATAAGTCATTTGGGGGAAAGAAACTGTCTGATTTTCAAAGGATGGGTCATCTTGTCCACCTGATTGTTGAGATATTCCTCTATAGGGGGTACCACCTGATGAGATACAAATATCTTCAAACTCTTTGGCCATTCTGTGAGGTCCATCCACATATTTCATATTACCAATCCTCTTCTTTCTAAGTCCCAGACCTGCTGCCTGAACAGTCAGAGTTTATTTCCCACCATTTGGCATGCATATATCTCACTGAACACCAGGGAATGTGTTAATTTTCTCCAGCAGAAATAGCACATTTGGAATAGCAGCTGCAATCAGAGATACCACTGATGCTAAGTTCAGGAATCCACTTTAGTAATGCCACTACATACAGCATCTTACCATTTTCTCATTCCCCCATACACTCAAGCTGAGAGGTTATTTTCCTTAAGTAAGAGAGTAATCTTGCCCAAGAATTTTCATGCTGAGGGTTTGATTCTGGGGCTACTTTTTGTGCCAAATACCTGAGTCCTGGAATTCTCCCCAGTAGCTCAAATTAGGAGACTTTAATGAAAATGCCATTACAAATATATGGGCAGTATTAATGAATGTCAAGGTACCCTAAAATTAGCATTAACAGGGAGCCATTACCCCCTAGGCTTGAGAGACAAGGGGAGGAAACAGTGTTACTGGATCCCAGTGAGAAGAGAGTCACCAGTAGAGAGCTGTACTCATGGACAGTCACAGCTAATGCCAAAGATGTAGCACTGAAGCAGGAAAAATCCAGGAATAAATATTCTGGTATCTCTCTCATACCACCTCTGATCTCTATCAGCTAAATCCAATTGGAAGTCAGGCAATGAACCCTGGATGATACGCTGGGAAGAGATCAGGCTTCTGGGTAAACAAGAAGGCAGAGAGGGTAGATAATGGGTATGGGGGTGGGGAGTCAGGATCATCAGCACAGAAATGCATAAACAAAAAAAGCTTGTGTGACTGTGCGTTCAGATAACAAGGACTAAACTAATGATCTACCTAGAATATGTAGCATTTATTGCATGAAGATATATCTACAAATTATTTTTATAATGATTTATAGTGAATATTTATATATAAATATATACTGTAAATATATATACAATTATATACATATACAAATATATATACACACACACACACACACACACACTGTTTGGTTAGCCCAACCCATAGCTTTTCTAGGAATTCCACCCTCCTTTTTCACTAGTCCATCTATGTGGTCTGAAGCACTGAGTAAGCCAGTAAAGATAGGGTCAAGAATAATGCAGATGTATAGTGAAAACATGGGAGAAAATGGAGAAAGAAGATGTATAAAGCAGTTCCTTCTCAGTCTATTCCTGAAACACAGCATCATATTGTCCTTGAATCCCGTAAGATTCCCTAGAACCCTTCAAACAAATCCACCTACATTTGGCCCATGAACGACATGGGTTTGAACAGCACGGGTCCACTCATATGTGAATTTTTTTCAATAAATACAGTACAGTGCAGAAAATCTTCCTTATGATTTTCTTAATAACATTTTCTTTTCTCCAGCATACTTTACTGCAGGACTACAGTACATAATACATACAACATACAAAACATGTGTTGATTGGCTCTTTGTGTTATCACTAGGTTTCTGGTCAACAGTAGGCTATTAGTAGTTAAGTTTTGAAGGAATCAAGTTATATGCAGATTTTTGACTGGGGAGGGGCGGTGGTCACCACACCCAACTCCCACATTATTCAAGGGTCAACTGCATTTTGCTTAAGTTAGAGCTTGGTTTCTGTTACTTAGAATCCTAACTAATAGATCATCATTGTGAATGCATAGTTAGATTTAAACAACTTTATACATTAATATATTGTGTCAATTTGAGCTTGTAGCAATGTTTCCTTCTCAATCTCAGGTGATTCTTTTTGAAAAATATGATAAATTAATGAAAAGAAAAAGGAACATTACATGTATTGATTGGATGGAGAAGAGTCAAAGAAAAGAAATTGGGGGATGAGTGTGTTACACTTTTTCTACCGCAAAAGCAGAAAACCCATTAAATCTATATAAGCAATTCTAGGAATGTGTCACTGCAATTGAACATGAAATTTTGTGTAGAACATAGATAATCTTTGAGTTATCTAAATTCCTAAATGGCAGAGTGTTTGACTCAACCAGCTTGATTTCACTTTGTCAGTGTACTCACGTTTCAGAAATTACCAGAAACCTTTTCCCTTCTCAAACCCCATGAACATCAGTGGCTCATGAAAGTCTATATACTCGCCACTGCAGGAACACAAATAAAATGGATATTCTTGAGGAAAAAAAGGTTGTTGAGAAAATGACTTCTCAATGGAGTTTGAATCCACAAGCTTCCTCTGCTAAAATTCCCCATCTCAAATTTCTATACCAACATCTTAGCTTAAAACACTTACCTACGAAAATAAATATCCTCAAGAAAATAACACCATCCTAATGTTCTCTCCTAAATCCAAGCTTACTTCAGGAAAAGAACTTAATTTAATGTCAGAATTAGCCATAGAAAATTCGGTCTGGGGATATGTTGAAAACATTTTTAGACTCCAATCCTGACCCAAGAAAGGTTAAAATGGTTTTGCTTGGTTGGTTGTCTTTAGTTAGTAGAGGAACGTTTGTTCTCCCTCTGTATTGCTATCATAAAGCACATTGATCATTGTCTGTAGCCATTTGGTTTTACTGTTTATATTTGAGAGATGTTGCAATATTGAGCAGGGAAGTCTCTGTCATAGGAAGGAAATTATTTGGACCATAAATTGTTATTTACAAATAAAGCCAGCTTAATCATCTGTTTTCTGTTTATGTTGCTAATTATCAGAACTAAATGAGTGTTTTCATTTAGACATTTCCTGATTTTCAAGTCTCCTTCAGGCAGATTTTGAATACCAGGGGATTTATTTTTCACCAACCATCACAAGCAAATATTTAGCCTAATTTCCAAACTTATTATTGCATTGTGATTCCTGCCACCTTATCTTTTCCTAATCTCATGGAGTGAACATAAAAATAAGGACATTTTAAATCCAATGGAACAAACACTGGATATTTTCATGTGCTAAGCCTGTGCTAGTCATTCAGAGTGCAAAAAAATGAATACAATTCCTGGTCTATCTGGAGATGAAAGAAAAGCATAAGATCCACAAGTGTTGGCCTCTATTCTCCATAAAGTCAAGACAGTTGCTAAGAGTAGAGGGCAATGGGGAAGAAAGGAAGACTTAAGGGAAAGGACATGAAGAGAGGAGCAAAATTTGGGACTCGCCATTAAAACAAGGGCAAGCATTAACTGAGTATTATGTGCCAGCCAGTAGATAAATTGCTTCAACATACATTGTCTTTTTTTAATCCTTAAAATAATCTTTAGATGTAGGTACCACTGTTCTCATTTTAGAGATTAAGTAACAGAGAATCAGAGAGGTTAAATGACTTACCTAAGGTCATACAGCCTAGTGAATTATAGAATCAGGATACAACCTGGTATCTATAAAAGAAATTGACTAGAAACAAGCAAAGAACTGTTGAATGGCAGTAAGTGCCATGTCCCATTTAACATCTATGAATTTACAGGAATACAAACTTGCAGAACGAGGCTATTTTTCCCCAGCAAGGCTTGGAAACTCAAGAAAAAGAATGTAGAAAGTTAATTGTTGAAGTCATCTAGGATTGGCTGAGGATTGACCTGGTTGTGGTGGGTGAGGCATAGTGTGGCAAAGGAACTGAATGTGCTGAAGAGTCCTGTGGAAATGAATGTTAGGCTCGAAAAGGGAGAGGCCCCTGGCTGGCTCAGTGATAGAGTAGATGATTCTTAATCTCAGGGTCATGAGTTCAAGCCCTACATTGGGTGAAGAGATTACTTTTTTAAAAAAACAGTGTAGTGTTAATGGCCTAGAACAGGTGATCTACGCCATCATCACCCATAGGTAATGTGGATAGATGGAAGGAACTGGGATGGAGAAGATTAGCCAGGTGCCAGTGTTTTAGATGGATGGCAGGGAAATGACAGGGTAAGTTGGTATGTGACAGCAAGCAGTAAGGTGGAGGGTAATAAACTTAAATGGAAAAAGCCTCAGTGGAGAGGGTTTCTATAAGACAGTGGAGAAATGGGGGTGGCAACAGTAAGCTGGGAAGATACCAGCCCTGCCCTCTGGTCTCAAGGTACATAGGCTATGTGTAAGTAAACAGCCACAGCCCCTGATAAGAGGGTCAGGTCTTCTCAGGAATGACCCAGATTTCATTAAAGGCAAGGAAGCAGAGGAAGTATTCAGGAAAGAGGTTGAAAATACAGGGATAGGCGTTGCTGGCTATGTAGCCGCCATTAGAGAGATAACAGCAAGAGTCTGGGAGGTGAGGAAATATGGCAGCTAGTTCAAGAATAAGGAAGCAGCAAGCACAAGAGGGATTTTACTTACACTTCGATTAAAAGGAATGAGAAGCATGGAGGATCTGGTCTCAACAGTCTTTCTGAGAAAGGCAGTCGTCAGTCTCAGTAGCCAGAAGACTTAACTCACTTGACTGAGTTGAAGGTGGATCCAGAACCTATAGATAAAACTAGCTACTAGATAAAACTAGTAAAGCTAGATAAAACTATAGATAAAGCTAGCTATAGATAAAACTAGTAACCACCCTAAACAGCTCTAAAATTAGACAAACTATATAAGGCAACTGCTTTCAGGTACTGAACCACAAGAAAAGCAGGATCATGATCCTTAAGAGAAGGAAAATGCAGAAGATGAACATCATATTTTTCCTAGATTGCTGCCTGAGGACAATTTCCAGATGATTGAGTTAGGGAGGTGAAGTCCAAGCAGAGCACAACAGTCTCACTGAACTAATGAGGTAGGAGCCAGAGTTTGGAGCTACTGAGGCAGCTGAAATTTGTGCGTTATGGTTCAAGAAGAGTAATTGCACAGAGGAGGAGTCCTGAAGTCGGCATGGGGTGCCAAGTGGGTTCCTGGACAAGGCTAGGCTATACAGTCACAGGATGAGACTCCACTGGACCCAGCGAAGAGTAGATAATGCAGGAATGAGGGCTAACTGGAAGCAAGAAAGGTCATACAAGCTGAAACATATGGGATTTCTAGCCCAGCCAGTGTGGAGAGGCCTTGTTGAGAATTCCACAAATGTCATGTCTTAAGAACAAGGACCATAACCTTATATAAAAGCCATACCCTAAGAATAAGGAGAGCAAGGGTCAACAATACTTGAAAATATAATGGCTAAAAATTTCTAAAATTGGTGACACCCATAAATCTCTAGATCTAAGAAGCCCAGGAAACCCCAAATAGTATAAACTAAAAGAAAATCAAAATCAAACCTGGTATAACATAGTCACACTACTACAGAGGAAATGCAAACTACTACAGAGAAAATTCCATATTTAAAACTACTACAGAGAAAACTACTATAGAAGAAAAAAGGACATTAAAAACAGAAAAACAAGTATAAAAATGATTTCTGATTTTCTATCATAAACTATAGAGGATAAAACACAAAGGAATGTCAACCTTCAAATGCTAAACAAACAAGAAAGCCTACCTAAAATTATTCAACCAGTGAATATATCCTCTAAGAATGAGAATGAAATAAAGACATTTTCAGATAAAGGAAATATAAGAGAATTTGTACCCAACAGAAATGCTAAGGAAAAGGAAGTTTTTTAGGCTGAAGGAAATGATATATCGGAGGAAGAGTTGTAGTGACACAAAGGAATAAATAACACTGGTAAATATTTGAGTTAATATAAAGACTAGCACTTTTGTGACAATTATAAGAAAAAATAATGACATTGTATTGTGGGGTTGATATACGTAGAAGCAGAATATATGACAATAGCACAAAAGGTGAGGATAATGTAATACAAAAAAATAACTCCATTTACAATAGTATTAAAAAAATAAATACCTGGGAAACATTTTTTTCCTCTTTTTTTTTTTCTTTTGCAGGGTGCAGAGGGAGAGGGAGAGAGAGAATCCCAAGCAGTGTTCACGCCCAGCACTGAGCCTGACACAGGGCTCAATCCCACAACCCTGAGATCATGACCTGAGCCAAAATCAAGAGCTGGATGCCCAACTGACTGAGCCACTTGGGAAAACATTTTTTAAAAGAAGTTCAAGATTTGACCACGGAACATTTTACCACATCACTGAAATAAGTTAAAGACATAAATGAACGGGAAGACACTCCATGTCATGAGCCATACTCATGACTATGATTTATTACAGCAAAAATATCAAAGCAAAATCAAAGCAAAGACCAGAGGAAATCATGAAAGCTTCCGAGAGTGCTCTCCCAGGGGAGTCGCAGGGGAAGCACTTAATTCCCCAGCAACACGTCGTGACAACACATGTGAATTTTTGTCCACCAACCAAGCTCATTAGAACCTCAGCCCCCAGGGTTTTTACTGGGGGCTGGTCACACAGGCACCCTCTGCCCAGCATGTTCCAAAATTCCAGATTCCCAAAAGGAAAGCAAGTATTCAGCAGAAACCACATTGTACAAACTACACAAGCACAGTGAGTCACTCTTATCAGTTCCACAAATGGTGGAAACCTTCCAGAAATCCAGGTTTCCGGATGCCAGTCAAGGGCCACCTTGCAAACGGGCATTTCCAAGGATAGCAGTTTCTAGCCTGCTGTGTTAACTCTTTCCTGCACACACGTCACAAGTTATCAAGTCACCAGATGTGGCAATCACATATACACATGGGTTAGTCTCATTCATGCCCAAATAAAGTTAAACAAAGAAAAGTGAATGAATGAAATTTACCCTAATATTCACTTTTATTGGGTCCACAAATAAATTATTTCAGAAGTGACCAATTCAGAAGGGATCAGAAATTAAAATATTACAATGTTTTTTTCTTGAGTTGTAAAATTAATGCACATTCATTATAGAAAATGTGGAACACTCAGAAAAATATTAAAGAAATAAAATTCACTGAAGCCCCCAAACGTAGATTTTACCATTGTTAACTCTTTCTATTCATGGCCATCTAGTGATACCACGCTTATTTTTTTTTTTAAGATTTTATTTATTTATTTGATGGAGAGAGACACAGCAAGAGAGGGAACACAAGCAGGGGGAGTGGGAGAGGGAGAAGCAGGCTTCCCACTGAGCTGGGAGCCCAATACAGGGCTCCATCCCAGGACCTGAGCCGAAGGCAGACGCTTAACGACTGAGTCATCCAGGCACCCCCCACACTTACTATTAAATTTTACTTTAGTTACCTTCATTTTTCTATGCCATTAAAAATTCCCAATAAACATTTTTCATAATGAAAAGTATTTTATCCCTGGTAATAATATAATTTTTAAAGTCTTCTCCTTTCAGTTGGATAGATGAGTTTTTTCCTGTCATTAATATTTCTTTAAGCCCTCATAAAACCTTTCAGTGACTTCTTATTGCTCTTGGAATAAAGGTCAAAATCTTTAATATGGTCAACAAGGCCCCACGTGACCCGGGCCTTCCTTTCCTCTGCGGCTCCAGCTCATTCTTTCCCATTCTCTCTCAGCCCTCAATCACCATGGCCTTCCTGGAATTCCTCAAATGTGTCACCATCTCCCACTTCATTGTTTACACGTGTGTAGGTCGCTCCTACCTTATATACTGCAATCAGCACAGTTTTAATTAGTCATGTCATTAAGTATGCACATTTTTTAAATATATATCTCCTGTAATAGGCAGTAATCTCCATGGAGGCAGAGCATATACCTGTCTTGTTCACTGATGTCGTCCTTCCCAGGGCTAGATGTTATCCCTGGAATATAGACATGCAAAAATCATTGCAGAACCAAAGAACAGATGCATTAATAATAGGATTCTAGGTGTAAGTCAACTAGTTACCTAGTATTGTGAGTAGAGTTTTGTTTAAATGTTGCAGCCTGATCTCAGCTAGCGCTGTGTACTGATCAATGGGCCTATGTCCCCATTTGGGTTACAGCTCTGTAGGGTGAGCTGCAGTGGCCTTAGAAAGCCAGTTTGGAAATAATAAGTTATTATCCAAAGATAGAAGATGCAGGCCAGAGGGAGGTCACTGGCCCAAGGATGCAGTGAAATCTAGGATTGATGTGGGAAATACTCAGGTATTCTATAGGGAGTCCCAGAGACCTTGGGGAGGGGAAAAATGGGAAAAACCTAACTTTCCTATGGTCAAACATAATGAGAGCTCAGATCCTTTCATTCAGAATTAGAGGAAGTGATAGTTCTGACAACCATAGAGGTCAGCAACCCCTGGGTTACAAACCAATAAATTCACTTAATAGGCAGCCAATGAGACACAAACTACTTTTCCAGATGCTTTTGTGTCTACCTGCTACATGGCACTATGATTACTGTTGCTAGAGTTTTATTTCAAAATATACAATATTAATTAAAAAAAAAACCACTGAATGTAAATGAAGGTATAATAAATGTGGAACCTTCATATTTGGTATGTGAATAAAGAGCCAGAAACTATTTGTGTAATTAGACCCAGAAATTCTACTTAATGAAAACATCTTAAAATAATAAATCAAAAATATGAGGGAAGGCAAAAAAAAGGTGTTAAAAAACAAAATAAACTTCATGGGGCGCCTGGGTGGCTCAGTCGTTAAGCGCCTGCCTTCGGCTCAGGTCATGGTCCCAGGGTCCTGGGATCGAGCCCCGCATCGGGCTCCCTGCTCCGCGGGAAGCCTGCTTCTCCCTCTCCCGCTCCCCCTGCTTGTGTTCCCTCTCTCGCTGTGTCTCTCTCTGTCAAATAAATAAATAAAATCTTTAAAAAAAAAACAAACAAAAAACAAGGAAATCCTGCCATTTGTGACAACATGGATGAACCTGTAGGGTGTTATGCTAAGTGAAATAAGCCAGATAGAGAAAGACAGATACTGGATAGTATCACTCATCTGTGGCATCTAAAAAAGAAAAAGCCAATTTTGGGGGGTATAGATCAAAGGGTAGGCCAAAGGGTATAAACTTTCAACTATAAGATGAAGTTCTGAGGAGCTACTCTACAGCATGGTGGTCATACTTAACAGTATGGTACCGTACATTTGAAATTTGCCGAGAGTGGACACGTGCACCTACAAACACGAGTTAACTATGTGAGGTGATGTGTGTGTTAATTATCTGGGTCTTGGTAATCATTTCATAATGTCGATCATCAAATTGTACACTTTAAATATATACTCTTTTTCTTCTCTCTTTCATCTATTCTACAGGAACATCCTCTTTTTGGTGCCCCCATTGGGCTCCCTGCTCAGCAGGGAATCTGCTTCTCCCTTTCCCTCTGCTGTTCCCCCCACTTGTGCTCTCAATCTCTCTCTCTCTGTCAAAAATAAATAAAATCTTTTAAAAAAAGAGAGAGAGTGAATAAGAGAGAGAACATGAGCAGGGGCTGAGGGAGAGGGAGAAGCAGACTCCCTGCCCCCGATGCAGGACTCGATCCCAGGACCCTAAGATCATGACCTGAGCCAAAGGCTGATGCTTAATCAACTGAGCCACCAAGGCACCCCAGTATTTTATCTACCAATCTCCCAAAGGACATGTCGGTTGTTTCCATATCTCAGCTATTGTGAATAATGCTATAATGAATATGGGAGTGCAGATATCTCTTCAAGATAGTGATTGTGTTTCCTTCAGATATATAGCCAGGATTGGGATGGCTGGATCATATGATAGATCATATGGTTGAAAGAAAATTCTATTTTTAACTTTTTGTGGAACCTCTATGCTGTTTTCCATAATGACTATAACCAGTTTCCATTCCTACCAATAGCATATAAGGATTTCTTCTTCTCCACATCTTAGCCAACATTTGTTATCTCTTGGCCTTTTCATAATAACCATCCTAACTGATGTGAGGTGGTATCTCCTGGAACCACATACATTTTTATTTGTTAAAACTCAGGAAATTAATACCTAAGACTTGTGCATTTCACGGTATGTAAGTTTTACATAAAAAAGTGTAACTTAATATTCAACTTTTATTAATGACATACATAATACAATATACAGATATCAGTATACCGAAGTCTGCAATTTACCTTGAATTACATCATCAAAAATTAGATGAATTAGGGGTACCTGGGTGGCTCAGACGGTTAAGCGTCTGCCTTCAGCTCAGGTCCTAGTCTCAGGGTCCTGGGATGGAGCCCCTTGTCAGGCGCCCTGCTCAGCAGGGCGTCTGCTTCTCCCTCTCCCTCTGCTCCTCCCTCCACTCGTGCTCTCTCTCTTTCTCTCTCTCAAATAAATAAAAATCTTTAAAAAAATATGATGGATTAATAGATGTTTAGGGGGATGGTTAGATAGATATGTGACAAAGCAAGTACAGTAAAATGTTCATTACAGAATGTAGATGGTGAACATAGGGGGGGTTCACTGTAAAGTTTGTTCGACTTTGCTGTATGTTTAAAATTTTTCATAATAAAATGCTGGAGGGGGAAAAATCAACTCACATTCTCCAGCCCAGCTCTAAATAAATTATGAAGTAAACACATTACTTTGCTGTATCTGCCTTCAGTAATCCCCTTCACTCCTGATCATTTTTGGAATGTTTTGGGATTACAGCTCCATTCTTCTCTCAAAAACAGACTTGCCTATATTGGTTCTGTATACTGCTAGTACTGTGAACATCACAAGGCTCAACCTGAATTAATTTACCTCACCTGGAATATTTGAGTATTAGTATTAGATCACATTGGTTGTGATCACCATATACTAACTTAAACAAATAGGGAATTTATTGGGAGGATATAGGGAAGCTCACAGGATTGAAGGAAAATTTGGAAACCAGGCATGGAACATGCAGAAACTAGACTGTTCCAAAGAGTTCAGGTAACAGCAAGTCTACCATTGCCCCAGAAACTGGTACCATAAGGAATTAACTCCAGTAACTAACAGCCTTGCATCCTTCTGCTCCTAATTCAAACTTCAGGCAGAGAACTTCCAACTAGCTTTCCTGGACCATCAGACTGCCTTTAATGGGAAGAAAGATCATTTCCAAAAGAAAACTCAGGTGCTATTTCCAAAAGAAACCAGAACAAATGAATAACCAAAAAACAAGACCAAAAAAGCTAAACAAAGATTACAGTGTACCTACATTACTCTGTCACCCTTACCAGACACTGACACTGTATTATTTACTCAAACACCACTGTTTTTCACTTCCAACTCTTTCTCTTATTTTGTCACTCCAACTCTGTGGCCACCTTACTATCTCCACCAAAATTTCCTAGGTTCTATTTTTGCTCCCCTTGTCCGTCCAGATTCCAAAATTTCATAAAGAAGCATCATCTCCCTATACTCACTTCCAACGCTGGCTAAGGATTTAAGACTTCCCTGGGTCACCTTCTGGATCCCACGCTAGTGTATCTAAACCTAGATCAGCTTGTATATTTGGGTCTATTTCGTGATTAGGAAGTTCTCTGGATATTAGAGAAGATGGGATCTCAGTCCAGCTTGCTTTGTCCAACACAATATATCAGAACTTAAGGAAGCTCAAGGAACTAACCTGATCTGCCCGAGTTCCACTCTGTCTAGAACAGGAAGGCTCTGAGATGATTGTTTCTTAGGAGATCTACTACCTAGACACAGGAGAGTAATAAAAGTCTGCAGAGCAAACTAAGTCATTTTAAGCCACTGGATTTGAAATAACTAACAATTTCAACAAAAGTTGTGAGAAGGGAATGGAGACTTGGCCCAGGAGCTGCACATCTGGGCCGTGTGTCTGTGAGTCAGGAGAAAATCTGGCTCTGAAGCTGACACACCAGCGTGGTTGTGGCTGGTGCCTCGCAGAGTAATTTGGAGAGCATCCAGCCAGGACTGGCCCTCCAGTGTGGGAGGCCGGAGGCCAGCTGGAATTATTTGCCATGGGTACCACACCCCTGGATTCTCAGGGTGTCCTCAGACCACTGGCTCCATTGTGAAAGAGCACACCCAACGTCAGATAGCAACCTGGGGGGTTCCCATCACCACTTGATTTTCCAAGTTCTGACTTCATTTTCTCCAAGGCATTTTCTCCTCATTTTTCTGGTTACGAGGGACTGCAGCTGCTTTCTTTGGCTATGCTTGTCCTTAAAAATGGAATATTAACTGGTTTAAGAATTTATAGCTGCCTATTTATATTCAGAAAATTTTAATTCTAGTCCTGGCTTCATAAGTTATTAATTGTCTGAGTTTGGAAAAATCGCTCCCACTTCTCTAAATTGTAGTTTGTCTAAAAAAAAAAAAAAATCTGTTCTATGTACTTCAGATTATTATAAGGATGAAGTGTCATAACTTTTTACCATTCCACAATAGGTTTCCTGTATGTGTCTGATAAAACTACATGGGTTCTTTACATATTAAATATATTAATCATATATCAAATTTTTAAGTCTGGTATTTGCCTTTAATTCTCTTTAGGTTGCTTTTAAAATATAAAAAAAATCAAGCATAATGATTATGAAAAGAATACATAGTATTACAGTTTTTAAATAAAGAGACACTCCAAAAAATTAAAAATTACTCATAACTTCACTCACCAGTGTGCATTTTAGAATATACACTTACATTTTGACTATGCATATGTTTGAAGATATTTGTGAAGACATACATATTTTATAACAAAATTAGGATCAGAGATACACACTCTTTTGTAAATTCCATTTTTATTTCACAATATATTGCAAATATAGATTCGTGACACAGTTTGTAAAATACAAAATATCTTGCAAACACTCCCCATTACTCTCATTATAATAATTTGTACTACTAACCCAGCAAAACTTATGCTTTCCTAGAATAATGATTAATTTTAAGATTATATTTCTGGGGCACCTGGGTGACTCAGTCATTTAAGCTACCAACCCTTTATTTCAGTCCAGGTCATGATCTCAGGGTCCTGGGATCCAGCCCCACATCGGGCTCTCTGTTCAGCAGGGAGTCTGCTTGAGATTCTCTCTCTCCCTCTCCCTCTGCTCCTCCCCCCGACTCATTCTCTCTCTCTCTCTCTCAAATAAATAAATAAATCTTTAAAAAAAATACTGAGGATGTTACAGCTTTCATGGTGTAATTTAGCAATATAACCTATCATTTGACTGTCACAAAACTGTCTTCCCCCTTTACCTGGATAGAAAATTAAACCATTAAAATCCTTCCCAGTACTAGCAGAATAAATGGAAATACATGGTCAGAGATTTCACAAGAGAGAGAGTATAATAATCCTTGCTTCCAAGAATTATAAATGTTCAACCTTCCTATTAATTAAGGAAATGGTTACAGCGATAATGTATAAATATTTTCAACAACTATGTCATTAAGAGCCTATTGATAGCAGCTGTCCACTAAAATAAGCATCCTCTTATATTGGTGCTTGTGGGGAAAGTGCTACAGCTTTTAGAAAGTAACTAATAGCATGTCATAGGATAACTTAAAAACTAATAGTAATTTGCCAATAGTCACAGTTCTAGAATTCCTGTCTAACAAAAAAGTTGATTACAGTGGGATCTTTATCGCAGATTTGGCTGTTACGCCTTTATCTGTGTTAGTGAAAAATAATACAAATACCTGAGAATGAGAGACTAACTAAGAGACTCTTAGCACATCCATTCAGTGTAATATACGGCCATTGGAATATGTTTAAAGTAACTGCCTAATAACATTTTTAAACGCTTATAATAGCATGACAAATTCAAAGTTAAGAACACTTCATGGGCTGCACGTTATTTTTTGTTTTTCATGCTTTAGCAGACATATATTCAGATCTTGTTTTTGTCTTCCACCAGAATAAGTGGATTCTCTTCCCTCTTCCTCCATTTATCTGCCTCCTGCCTGGATCTCCACCTCAGACCCACTGATGTACTCCACCTTCTCACATGGCTCTAGGCCTCTGGCCATAAGAGGACATTGGATGCAGCCTGAGGTTTTATTCTGCTCAGGTATACTACGCTGAGAGCCTTGCTAGCACCCTCCACATTCTTGTCATTTCTTCCCTGACCTATAACCTCTCTGTTGGAAGTAAATACACATCTTGGAAAAGAACACACCCCTGTACTCCTTTCCTTTAGTTTGTTCAACGGTCAGGTTGCTGCCATGAGTGAAAAAAAAAAAGAGTACAGTTGATGGGGGCTAGGAATTTGAGAAAGAGAGAAAAGCATATTTGGCCCCCTTACCAAAAAATTCATATATATATGAGGTAGTAAAGGAGGCTGCCTTTCTGCCCAGCGATCCTCCCATCTCTCAGAGCTAAGGCCAGAGAGTGGAGGTGAGTTAAAATCTCCTTCTGCTTTATTTTCCCACCTGCCATGCACTTCGCCTTTAGTAGGGGAGCGTAAAGGTCATGGTCTTTTAGTTTCAACCCAGCTTCTGTGTCACTGCAGCAGATGGGATTTCCTTCTGTCCTCTAGAATGTGGTCTCCTAGTATCTGTAGTTTCTAGGAGCTTTATTCATTTTGTTTTATTTGGTTTTAGGATCTTTATTTATTTAGTTTTATATACCAGTAATAGCCTAATGGAATAATGGGAAAGAGCATATCATACACTGAGTTTTATTTTTTTTAATGTCTTTTTTTTTTTTAAAGATTTTATTTATTTATTTGACAGAGAGAGAGAGAGATAGCGAGAGCAGGAACACAAGCAGGGGGGAGTGGGAGAGGGAGAAGCAGGCTTCCAATGGAGCAGGGAGCCCGTGCGGGACTCGATCCCAGGACCCAGGAATCATGACCTGAGCTGAAGGCAGATGCTTAACAACTGAGCAACGCAGGCGCCCCCATACACTGAGTTTTAAAAGCAAATCTGGTAGCACAAAATCTAAGTAGGCATTGTTAAAAAGTTGCCATTACCAAGAGTGTTTAAAATACCTTAATCACAGATTACTGTTTTAAATTAGTTAGCTTAGAATATCTGGTTGTAGATTTTTTATATTTCTATATTCACATAACGCCATAAATAACTTATTTACATAATTTATTTTAATAAAAACCTATTTGGGGTTCTGCTACCCTCACATCCATTTCAAAATTTGTCTTCTTTTCCCTAGATAATGATCCTAAGGAAAATGTTTAATTGAGATGATTTGAGAAACAGGTAATGTAAAAAGAGAAAAGTAATTTTGTTTTATTTATGGACTTTTATTTTTATTTTTTTAAAAGATTTATTTATTTATTTTAGAGAGAGAGACTGCGTGAGCAGGGGGAGGGACAGAGGGGGAGGGAGAGAGAGAAAAGCAGACTCCCCACTGAGCATGGAGCCCGACACGGGGGGGGGTCGACCTCAGGACCCTGAGACCATGCCCCAAGCCAGAATCAAGAGTCAGATGCTCAACCGACTAAGCCACCCAGGTGCCCCTATTTATGGACTTTAAAAAAATGATGGCGTCAGATGAATTTTATTAAACTACTTCAGGAACAAAATGTCCATTGAAAATATCAGAGACATCACCTTCTAGATGGAGAGAAATGCAAATGTCAGCCAACAATGCATTAATGAGATTTTAGGTCTATTTACTTAGTCTAGGAGCTAGCGCTGCATGCAAATCTTCAAGCCACAAAAACACCGCAGAAAGATGAAACAATAAAAGTGGCATGCCAAAAGGTTTTAATTAAATGTAAAGCCATGAATACAATTTAATTGGGATCTCCTTCCAGGGCCAGAAATGGGGCCTCCTGCTCTGTCGGGCCTGTGCCTTGCTGTGGCTTATGTGTGAACAGCTACATGCTGAGGGTCTTGCAGTCACTCTTCACATCAAAGCTGTAAGTCAAGCTTCTCCAGTGACTTTAAAGCAAGTTAAATAAACACCCATCAGGGAAAAGAGGAAAAGCTGTGGTTGAGAAAAACAGAATTCAAAAGAGCAAGAAGCAGCAGATGTTATAGAGAACCACTCTGTCCACCCCCATTTGGGCGCAAGGATATGACCTCCCCAAGTTTCTCAGAACTGTGATGAACACAGCAATACACTGTCCAGGTCCCCCTTCAAGAATGGATTCACTGCTCAGCTAAGAGGAATATGGCTAGCAGCGAGCCTCCAGCTGACAGAAACTTCAGGGTCAGCCTCCTCTACCTAGAACTGCTTCCCCCATGGTCATACCCTTCTCAGAGCAGCCTGTATCCAATGACCTAGCAAGCTGTGGGTATAAAGGTTCAGTCATTAATGTATGCAGTATGATTCCAGGTGGCTCTGATATATCAAAATCACAATAAAATAAATAGAAAAGGAGGGTGAAATAGAGAATAAAATAATACCAGGTGATAGGATTAGTATACAAAGAACATTCTATAAAATCCTATACACTTGCTAGTGGTGGGCTGCAAATTTGAGTTTAATAAGAAATGTGCCCTCCGGGGCACCTGGGAGGCTCAGTCAATTAAGTGTCAGACTCTTAATTTCGGCTCAGGTCATGATCTCAGTGTCCTGAGATCGAGCTCCACATGGGGCTCCATGCTGGGTGTGCAGCCTGCTTAAGATTGTCTCTCTCCCTTTCCCTCCCACCCCTGTCCCCTGCTTGTACTCTCTCAGAAAGGAAGGAAGGAAGGAAGGAAGGAAGGAAGGAAGGAAGGAAGGAAGAAAGAAAGAAAGAAAGAAAGAAAGAAAGAAAGAAAGAAAGAAAGAAAGAAAGAAAGAAAGAAAGAAGAAAGAAACCCTCTGGTTCCAGGGAAAATGGCAGAATAGGAGAACACTGAGCTCACCTCCTCCCATGCATACAACTAGATAACACTCACATCTGTGTAAATAATGCAGAAAATGACCCAAAGACTGGAAGAACAAACTCCACAACTAAATGCAGAGAAGAGGCCACATCGGATTGGGTAGAAAGGGCAGAGACTCTGTGGGAAACTAAACGGACACGTGGGACTGTCTGCAGGAGGGAGGGAGCCACTGGTGTGGAGAAGGGAGAGAAAAAGACTATCACACTGGGAAGCCTGCACAGGGAAGATGAATCCCCATAATATTTGGCAAAATCTAGAGGGGCCAAATTTCATGAGTTCTCACAACCAGTGGGACTTAAAGCCCGGAACTTTAACAATCAGCAGGCTCAGCTCTGGGAGAGAGAGAGGGCGATAGGAAGCCAAGGCCCCACCCTTAAGGAGAGAGCACAACAAACAGCCTACAGAAATTCAGCATAGAAGCATCAGTTTGAAAAATGCCTGGGGCATGGGAGGAAGAATTATTTACTGTCCCAGAAGGACAGAGATCACTGGGAGACTCCTCCAGAAAAAAAGGAGCTGGCAGGTGCCATTTCCACCTCCACCCCCTCCACCCCCTAGCAAAAACACATGGCCACCTGCAGGAACCAGCATGGCACCAGCATTCACTACCTAACTTGCTTATGCAGTGTCCCACCCCCTCCAGCCAGCCAACCTCAGTCCTAGTTTTGTGGGTCCCCTCCCCTGGAAGACTGGAACAAATCTTGCCAACACCAAGTCTCCCAACCACCTGCATTGCAGGGCCTCAGTCCTGGTGCCTGCCACCAGTCACCTCCCACAGAGTATGTACGCACCTTGTTAAAACTGCACACCTGCCCCCACATGCTTTGCAGATGGGCCTGACCAGCCCTGGTCTCAGTGGCAGCTGCAAGTCCCTTATGGAAGAGGACTAGTTCACAAAACTTGCAGGCACTGCATGCCCCACCCACACATGCTTTGCAGATTGGCCTCCACTGGCTATGTCTTGGCAGCAGAGGCATATCCCCTCTGGCAGAGGACCACTACCACCTAGTTAAAAGTTCATGCTCCACCCACACTTTCAAGAGCAGGAGACTTAGCTGACTTTCCTAACACAGAAACAAACACAGAGAGTTAGACAAAATGGTAAGACAGAGGAACATGTCCCAAATGACAGAACAGTACAAAATTATAGCAAGAGACCTAAGCAAAATGGAGATAAGTAATACTCCTGATAGAGAATTTAAACTAATGATCATAAACATACTCAGTGGACTGGAGAAAAGAGTGGAGGACATTAGTGAGACCCTTCACAAAGAGATAAAAAAGAATCAGAGATGAAGAGCACAATAATTGAAATTAAAAATACACTAGATGGAATAAATAGCAGGCTAGGGGAAGCAGAAGAACAAATAAGCAACCTGAAGGATAGACTAATGGAAAGTAATCAAACTGAGCAGATGAGAGAAAAAAAGAATTATGCAAAATGAGGACAGACTTAGGGAACTCAGTGACTCCATCAACTGCAATAACATTCATATTATAAGGATCTCAGAAGAAGAAGAGAAAAGGGGGGCAGAAAATTTCTTTGAAGAAATAATAGCTGAAAATTTCCCTAACCTGGGGAAGGAAACAAAAATTCAGATCTAGGAGGCACAGAGATAACCCAACAAAATTAACTCAAGGACACCCACAAAAAGACACATAATAATAATTAAAATGGCAAAAAAGCAGTGATAAAGAGAGAATTTTAAAAGCAGCAAGAAAAAAGAAAGCACTTACATACAAGGGAAACCCCATAAGGCTATTAGCGGATTTTTCAGCAGAAACATTACAGGCGAGAAGGGAGTGGCATGATATATTCAAAGTGCTGAAAGGAAAAACTCTGTGGCCAAGAATACTCTCTCTAGCAAGGCTATCATTCAGAATTGAAGGAGAGGTAACAAGTTTCCCAGGCAAATGAAAGTTAGGAATTCATGACCACTAAACCAGCCCTACAAGAAATGTTAAAGGGGACTCTCTGAGTGGAAAAGAAAGATCATAAGTAAAAGTAAGAAAAGTAGGAAGCACAAAAGTAGTTAAAGTAAGTGTATCCATAAAAATCAGTCAAGGGACTCACAAGATAAAAGGATGTAAAGTATGACACCATATACCTAAAATGTGGGGAGGAGAGAAGTAAAGAATGGGTTCAAACTTAAGTGACTATCAACTTAATATAGGCTATTATATGCATAAGATGTTACATGCAAACCAAATGGTAACCACAAATCAAAAACCAGTAATAGATATGTAAAAAAATAAAGAGAAAGGAATCCAAGCATGTCACTGAAGAAAGCCAACTTATGGTGGGAGAAGGGAGCAAAAGAAGAAAGGAACAGAGAACATCTACAAAACAACCACAAAACAAATAACAAAATGGAATAAATACATACTTATCAATAATTACTTTGAATTTAAATGGACTAAGTGCTCCAATCAAAAGACAGGGTGACAGAATTGATGAAAGAAAGAAAGAAAGAAAGAAAGAAAGAAAGAAAGAAAGAAAGAAAGAAAGAAAGAAAGAAAGAAAGAAAGAAAGAAAGAAAGAAAGAAAACAAGACCCTCCTATATGCTGCCTAGAAGAGACTCATTTCAGACTTAAAGATACGTGTAGATTGAAAGTGAGGGGATGGAGAAACATTTACCATGCAAATGGATGTGAAAAGAAAGCCAGAATAGCAATACTTATATTGGGCAAAATAGACTTTAAAACAAAGATTGTAATGAGAGACAAAGAAGGACATTATATAATCATTAAGAGGACATTCCAAAAATAGACATAACAATTGTAAATATTTATGCCCCCAACATGGAAGTACCCAAATACATAAAACAGTTAATAACAAACATAAAGGAGTTAATCTATAGTAATATAATAATAGTAGGGGACTTTAACACCCCACTTACAACAATCGACAGATCATCCAAACAGAAAATCAACAAGGAAACTGGTTTTGAATGACACACTGGACCAGATGGATTTAACAGATATCTTCCAAACATTCCATCCTAAAACAACAGACTATACATTCTTTTCAGGTATGCAGAATAGATCACATATTAGCCCACAAAACAAGTCTCAACAAATTCAAAAAGATCGAAGTCATGCCATGCATCTTTTCTGAATACAATGCAATGAAACTAGAAATTAATCACAAGAAAAACTTTTGAAAGACCACAAATACATGGGGGTTAAATAACATGCTACTAAACAATTAATGGGCCAACCAAGAAATCAAAGTGGAAATAAATACATAGAGATAAATGAAAAAGAGAACACAATGGTTCAAAATCTTTGGGATGCAGCAAAAACAGTTGTAAAATTTACAGCAATACAGGCCTACTTCAAGAAGCAAGAAAAACCTCAAATAAATAACCTTATACCTAAGGGACCTAGAAAAAGAAGAACAAACAAAATGCAAAACCAACAGAAGAAAGGAAATAAAGATTAGAGCAGAAATAAATGATATAGAATAAAAACTTAAAAAATATAGAACAAGGGCGCCTGGGTGGCTCAGTCGGTTAAGCGACTGCCTTCGGCTCAGGTCATGATCCTGGAGTCCCTGGATCGAGTCCCGCATCAGGCTCCCTGCTCGGCAGGGAGCCTGCTTCTGCCTCTGACCATCCCCCCTCTCATGTGCTCTCTGTCTCCCATTCTCTCTGTCTCAAATAAATAAATAAAATCTTTAAAAAAAAAAAAAAATATATATATAGAACAAATTGGGGCACCTGGGTGGCTCAGTTGGTTGGGCGACTGCCTTCGGCTCAGGTCATGATCCTGGAGTCCCAGGATCAAGTCCCGCATCAGGCTCCCTGCTCAGCAGGGAGTCTGCTTCTCCCTCTGACCCTCCCCCCTCTCATGCTCTCTCTCTATCTCATTCTTTCTCAAATAAATAAATAAAATCTTTTAAATATATATATAGAACAAATCAATGAAACCAGGAGTTAATTCTTTGAAAAGACCAACAAAATTGATAAACTTCTAGTCAGACTCATCAAAGAGAGAGAGGACATAAATAAACAAAATTAGAAATGAAAGAGGAGAAATAACAACCAACACCTCAAAAATACAGAAGATCTTAAAAGAACATCATGAAAAATTATATACCAACAAATTGGACAACCTAGAAGAAATGGATAAATTCCTAGAAACATACAGCCTACCAAAACTGAAGTGGAAAGAAATAGAAAATTTGAACAGACCAATTACCAGCAAGGAAACTGAATTAGTAACCAAAAAACTCCCAACAAACAAAAATCCAGGACCAGATGTCTTCACAGGTGAATTCTACCAAACATTTAAAAAATTGTTAATACCTATTCTTCTCAAACTTTTCCATAAAATGGAAGAGGAAGGAAAACTTCCAAATTCATTTTATGAGGCCAGCATTACCCTAATTCCAAAACCAGATAATCATCCCACAAAAAAAGAGAACTGCAGGCCAATATCTCTGATGAACATAGACGAAAAAAATCCTCAGCAAAATACTAGCAAACTGAATCTAACAATACTTTAAAAAAAAAAAAATCATTCACCACAATCAGGTGGGATTTATTCCAGGGATGCAAGAGTGGTTCAATATTCTCAAATCAATCAACATGATACATGACATCAATTGAGAGAGAGGATAAAAACCATATGATCATTTCAAAAGATGCAGAAAAAGCATTCGACAAAGTATAAATTCCATTCATGATAAAAACCATCACCAAAGTAGATTTAGAGAGAACATACCTGAACATAATAAAGGTCTTAGATGAAAAACCCACAGTGAACATCATATACAATGGGAAAAACTGAGAGCTTTTCTCCTAAGGTCAAGAACAAGACAAGGATTTCTATTCTCACCACCTTTATTCAACATAGTATTGGAAGTCCTAGCCACAGCACACACATGAGAAAAAGGAAGAAAAGGCATCCAAATTAGTAAGAAAAAAGTAAAACTTCCACTATTTGCAAATGACATGATATTATATATAGAAAACCCAAAAGACTCCAATGAAAACTACTATTTAGTAAGGTTATAGGATACAAAATCAATGTATAGAAATCTGTCGCATTTCTATACACTACTAACGAAGCAGCAGAAAGAGAAGAAAACAATCTCATTTATAATTGCACCAAAAATAATAAAATATCTAGAAATAAGCTTAACCAAGGAAATGAAAGACCTGTACTCTGAAAACTATAAAACATCAATAAAAGAAATTGAAGATGACACAAACAACTGGAAACAAATTCAAAAAGATCAAAGTCATGCCACACATCTTTTTCATGCTCATGGATCAGAAGAACAAATACTGTTAAAATGTCCATATTTACCCAAAGCAATCTACAGAGTTAATGCAATCCCTATCAAAATACCATCAGCATTTTTCACAGAATGAGAACGAACCTAAAATTTGAATGGAACCACAGAAGACCCCAAATAGCCAAAGCAATCTCAAAAAAGAAAAGCAACACTGGAGGTATCACAATGCCAGATTTCAAGTTATATTACAGAGGGGTAGCAATCAAAACAGTATTGGTACTGGCACAAAAACAGACACATGGATCAACAGAATGGAATAGAAAGCCCAGAAATAAACCCATGATAATATGGTCAATTAATCTTCAAGAAAGGAGGCAAGAATATGCCATGGAGAAAAGATAGCCTCTTTAACAAATGGTGTTGGGAAAACTGGACAGCAACATGCAAAAGAATAAAAGTGGACCACTTTCTTATACACGAAAATAAACTCAAAATGGATTAAGGACCTAAATGTGAGACCTGAAACCATAAAAATCCTAGAAGAGGGCAAAGGCAGTAATTTCTCTGACATTGGCCATAACAACATCTTTCTAGATATGTCTCCTGAGACAAGGGAAACAAAAGCAAAAATAAACTATTGTGACTACATCAAAATAGAAAGCTTCTGCACAGCAAAGGAGACAACCTACAAAACTAAAAGACAACCTAATGAGCGAGAGAACATATTTTCAAATGACATATCCAATAAAGAATTTCAAATGACATATCCAATAAAGTATTAGTATCCAAGATATATAAAGAATTTAAACAATTCAGACACCAAAAAATCAAATAACCCAATTAAACAATGGGCAAAAGACATGAACAGACATTTCTCCAAAGAAGACATACAGATGGCCAAAAGACACATGAAAAGATGCTCAACTTCGCTCATCATCAGATCAAAACCACAATGAAACATTACCTCACACGTGTCAGAATGGCTAAAAACAAAAACGAAAGACACAAGTGTTAACAAGGTTGTGGAGAAAAAGGAACCCTTGTGCACTATTGGTGGGAATGGAAACAAGTGCAATCACTGTGGAAGACAGTATGGAGGTTCCTCAAAAAATTAAAAATAGAATTACCATATGACATAGAAATCACACTACTGGGTATTTACCCAAAGAAAAGGAAAACACTAATTCAAAAAGATATGTGTACCCCAATGTTTGTTGCAACATTATTTACAATAGCCAAATTATGGAAGCAGCCCAAGTATCTACCAATAGATGAATGGATAAGAAGATGTGGTATGTATATATACATACATATATATACATATAATAGAATATTATTCAGCCATTAAAAAGAATGAAATCCTGCTATTTGCAGCAACATGGATAGATCTAGAGGGTAGAACACTAAGTGAAATAAGTTGGTCAGAGAAAGAAAAATACCGTATTTCACTCATTTGTGGAATTTTTTTTTACTCAATAAATGTTTATTATTTATTAATTTACATCACATATTCTGACAGACTGATGTGCAACACTTCCAAGAAAAGTAATGAAGAGATAAAAATCAGTCATAATTCTAACACCTAGAGAGAGCTGCTACTAATTCATGTTAATATCTAGGTTAATTTCTTTCAGGTCTTTCAATATGTACTACATGTTTTATAAAATTGGTGTCACATTGTGTCATTTCTAGCAAGTACAAAATATAATATTTTATAAATATATTACATGCATTTAATCATTTCACTATTATTGAATGAGGTTCAATTCTTTACTGTTACAATATTGCAGTAAATATCTTTTTTTACCTAATAATTTTTTTAAATTTTATTATGTTATGTTAGTCACCATACAATACATCATTGGTTTTTGATGTGGTGATCCACGATCCATTGTTTTCGTATAACACCCAGTGCTCCATGCAGTACGTGCCCTCCTTAATACCCATCACCGGGCTAACCAATCCCCCCTCCCCTGTCCCCTCTAAACCCCTGTTTGTTTTTCAGAGTCCATAGTCTCTCATGGTTCATCTCTCCCTCCAATCATTTGTGGAATTTAAGAAATAAAACAAATGAACAAAAGGGTGAACAAGAGAGACAGACAAAAACCAAAAGAAATTAAAAAAAAAACCCAGACTCTTAACTATGGAGACAAACTGATGGTCACCAGAGGGAAGGTGGGGGGGGGGGGCTGTGAAACAGGTGAAGGGGATTAAGAGAACACTTATCATGATGAGCACTGAGTCCTGTAGAAAATTGTTGAATTGTTATATTGTACACCTGAAGCTAATATGACACGATATGTTAACTATGCTGGAATTAAAACAAAATTAAAAAAAATAAATATGCCCTCTGAATTAGTAATGAATGAATGAGTGAATGAAGGTTAAATAAAAAATGTAAAGACTATAAAAATTACTAAGGAATATAAAAATATTTGAAAATATGAAAAGACAAATCATGATTTAGGTTGTAAAGATAATCATGCAAATATTCTTCCCAAAATAACTCATAACTTTAATGCAATCCTAATGAAATTCCAAAGGGTTTAGGAAATTGACAAAAAGGGGCACCTGGGTGGCTCAGTCAGTTAAGTGTCTGCCTTTGGCTCAGGTCATGATCCCAGGGTCTTGGAATCAAGCCCCGTGTCTGGCTCCCTGCTCAGCAGGGAGCCTGTTTCTCCCTCTGCCTCCCCCATTCGTGCTCTCTCTCGCTCTCTATCTCTCATAATAAATAAATAAAATCTTTTTTTTTAAAAAAAGGAATTGACAAAAATATTCTGAAGTTTACCTGAATGAAAAAACAGATGGGAATTTTTTTTTTTAATCCAGAATAAAAAGGGGGAACTGCACTACTAAATGAAAATATATAATGTAATAATATTAACAGCAATGTGAGAAATGGGCAGAAAAAAACACAGATGATATCAATCCTACAAATGATAAGAGACAGAAACAGACCCAAGTATAACATTAGAATTTAGTACAAAAATCATTTATTGCTTCTCATGATTCTGAAATTGTGGTAGGGCTCCAAATAGACAGCTTATTTCCCCCTCACATTGTGTGGACTAGAGCAGCTCAGCTGGGGTTTTCAAGTTCCAAGGTGGCTTTCACCATGTGTCTGGTGCTTCAGCTGGGGTGGTGGGACTGGACTCAGACTGGCTGGACCTTCTTCCCTCTCCCCCACCCTCCCCCTTCTCCCTTTCTCTCTCCTCTCTCTCTCTCTCTCTCTCTCTCTCTCTCCCGGTCACATACCTCTCTCCCTCCCCAACCATCAGTCTTTCTCTCTTCGCCTGGACTCTTCACCTGTCAGTAATCTAGTGTGAGTTCCTTTACACAGTGGCTGATAGGTCAAGAGGGCAAGAATCCAAGCTGCCTCGACTTTTAAGGCCGACAGCACCTCACAACCACAACTGCTTCCATTGGCCAAAGCAAGACACACCAGCCCAGGTTCAAAAAAAGGTAAATAGACTCTAACTCTTGACTGGAGGACTTTCATGTGCATACATTGTCCCATTGCTCATGTCTTACCTCTGCAGACAACCTACCAGAATAAATGTTACTATTATGAAATACATGTGCACACATGCGCCCACACTCGGGCCCATTTGGTTTTGCAGACTAATTCTATTAAACATTCTCTTTCAAAAGATAAAAAAAAAAAAAAAAAAAAGGAGTGCTCCCCACTCACTTTATATTGCTTTTATGATCTTGATTCCAAAGCATACTGAAGTACTACTGCAAGAATTAGCCAGTCTTATTGAAAAATATAAATCAAAAAGTATCTAGATAAAATATTATTAAATCAAATCCAGCCATGTATAAAATAAATAATACATGGCGATCAAATGCAGTTCACATCTGAGAACCTAATTAGTATAATCCAACACTTTAACAAAATAAAATAGTGGATGAGGGAAATGATTTTTTATTATTCAAAAATAACTCATGCCTTTAAAGAACTCTTAGCAAATAAAAATAAAAGTGAACTTCCTTAACCTGATAAACAGAATCTACTGAAAGCCTACAACAATCACCCTGAATGGTGAGAAGTCATAGCATTCCTTTTGAACGTGATAAGGATACCCACAATCAATACTTCCATTCAACATTGTACCAGACGCCCTAGCCAGAGGGGTAGGGAAAGAAAAGATAAGTTGCATATAGGGGTTGGAGAGAAAGAAACAAAACAATTATTTCCTGATGATATTTTTTTAACATTTAGAAACTCCAAGAAACCCTATAAACAACCAGAGCAAGTCAACACAGTTTAACTAAGTTGTTGTACAAAAGTCAATATATAAAATCAATGCATTCTCCTACATTAATAATCCAACAAAACTAGTATGGGTTATCCAAAAAAATGACACTAAAATTAGCTATTATAAATTTAAAACAAAACATATTTTAATCCCAAAGAAACTCTTATGAATTCATGTTAATTTTTTTTAAATGAAACTATCAGACTATCAGAAATTATAGATGGATGTCTAAGCAAATGGAAAGAGATTTTCCAAGTGTGAAGGCCATGGAAAGATTCATAAAGCAAATAAGTGATAAATTAAACTCCATAAAGTATGTTAAACGATATAAAAAATATCATAACACTTAAGTGACGAACTGGAAAAGTAGCCACAAATAAGGCAAAAATTTGATACCTTTAATATACAAAGCATACTTCTAAGTCTTCAAATCCATTGGAAAAACACTACTACTCCCAATAAAAATAGTAGCAAAGAAAATTCATGCAAGAAAATATCACTTATAATCATGTAAATAAAAGGATAGCCTTACCATAATAAAATAAGTGCTTATTAAAATAACAGTGATGTCTTACTTTTTAACCAGCAAATGGAAAATAACACCAAGAAAACGTAATTTGTGTGCTATGAGACAGGTCCTTTCCCACATTGCTATTAGGAGTTGAAGGCACACAGCGAGACTCCAGACTATATTTATGTTATGGAACATAATACAACACTCTGTGTCTGACCCACCACCTGGGTCCATATCTTTTTATGTATCCCAGAGAAATAATTATATGTTTATATTATATATTCATTTATATCACACACATAATCATATTTAATATATTATATTTATATTATGTAATTACATGTGAATCTATATATGTATGTACAAAATGGTCCATGCTATGACTTAAACTATAGAAAAACTGGATATGCGGGCGCCTGGGTGGCTCAGTTGGTTGGGCGACTGCCTTCGGCTCAGGTCATGATCCTGGAGTCCCGGGATCGAGTCCCACATCGGGCTCCCTGCTCGGTGGGGAGTCTGCTTCTCCCTCTGACCCTCCCCCCTCTCATGTGCTCTCTCTCATTCTCTCTCTCTCAAATAAATAAATAAAATCTTTAAAAAAAAAAAGAAAGAAAAACTGGATATGCAACAAAGGGGAAATGGTTAAATAAATTATGGCTCACCAGTAATTGATTTCAAATTCTGATATGCTTGGGAACCCTTCTTCAAGGAGAATTCTGTACAGAAGCCCAATATATAAATTAGTTAAGTGTGGAGCTGCTGTTTGAAAAGCACAAGGGGGGACTTGAGCCCAATTGACTCAAGAGCTTCCCTCCCAATTCTTGCTTCTCCCAAGCCCTTTGGTGGCCCTCAAGACACCTCAGTGAATCCCCAAGACTACACGGAAAACTGAAAAAACAAAACAAAACAAAACAAAAAAAACACTATACAATAGTATAAGACTATTGAATTCATACTTTGAAAAATTTTTAATGACAAGAGCAAAGGCTCAGGATATATCACATAAAATTAATATATAGAAAACTGCATTCTGTAAGATCACAACTAGACAAACACATGTATGTAAATATCCAATATTCTTTCTACTTTGCTCTTTATCGTTATCTGTGATTTTCAACTTTCTTACCAAAACCATGAATTCCTTTCATAATTAAGGGGAAATGGAAAAATTATTAACAAACGTGTAGTTTGCATTCAGGCCCACTGGTTCATGCTAGAATTATTATATGCATCTGTAGGGAAAAAAAATCTTGGAATTTTTAAGAAAGTTTTATTAGAAACAGTTAAAGAGCTCTCCAATAATCTACCTCTGGGACATTTATCTTCAGTGTTATTCAGAGCACATCTGAAATCAATTACAGCCCCCCAACTGGCTTTAGGAGCCTCTGTGTGCCTCCAGCCATCTCCACAGCAAATTGCCTCAGCCGTGGTCAAAGTCAAAATTTCTCAGTTGCCTTGGTTGACCTAGAAATGTTTTATGTAATTTGCCATTATCTGGAAGGGAAACAGTTGTTAGAAAATAAATCTTTTCTGGCTTTGTCTTGTTAAAGGGATGCCAAGAAATATTCTTCACCGCTCAGACATACCAGAAGAAAAATAAGAAATATTCAATAAAATAAATGGAATCTCCAAAGGAAATCCAAAGAAAAATCACTGTTAATCTATCTCTAGAGACACAAAGTGTAGGGTGATTTGTTTTTTAATCTTTGAATATCAGAAATAGGACATCTGTAAGGACTGAACATGGAAATAAGAGGCAGAATTTTTTTTTTAAGATTTTATTTATTTATTTGACAGAGAGAGAGACAGCAAGAGAGGGAACACAAGCAGGGGGAGCGGGAGAGGGAAAAGCAGGCTTCCCGCCAAGCAGGGAGCCCAGTGCGCTCGATCCCAGGACCCTGGGATCATGACCTGAGCCGAAGGCAGATGCTTAACGACTGAGCCACCCAGGCACCCCAAGAGGCAGAATTTTTATTTTTCTTTCCTTCCTCCATTCATTACAGATTTGCCCAAAAATCTATAATAAGAAGATAACGTACTAGCGGCTGGGAATAGAAATTCACACATAGTGGAGGAGAGAATGGAGGCAGAAATGTAAAGAAATTATTGCAGTTTATTGAAGAGTGCTAGAATAAAGGTGTGTGTAAGCAGTTTGGGAAGTGCAGAAGAGGAAACCACTCACTTACTTTCCTAGGAGTGGAGGAACAAGGAAAAAAAAATTGTGAAGGGGGATGTAGAAGGGAGGATGGAGGCAGAAATATCCCAGTACTTCTAATAACTCAAGCAGCTTTACGTTGATGATCACTAATCTCAAATGGTCCCTGAGAGCCTCTGGGCAGTTCAACTGTATTTCAGTAGCTCACACTTGCCTACTCCCCATGACTGGTTTGTACCCTTTTCTGTCTCCTCAAACCTCCAACACTTCCTCCCCTTCTTCTATCTCAGACGCTGAGACTGCTTGCTTTCTCACTGAGAAAACAGAAGCGATGGGAAAAGGTTTTGACGTACTCCCATCACCACATCTCCTGACTTATCGGTATGTGGTATGTGTGCCCTTATTCTCCACCACCCCTGCTGTGGCTATGGATAAACTCATGGCCTCTGAGCTGAGGCCAAGCCCTCCACCTGTGTGGTAGATCTTATCCTTCTTGCCAACTCAAGAACACTACTCAACAATTGTTTCCTCTCTGCCCTGCACCTTCAATTTCCCTCTCTCTACTGAGTCATTCACATCAGTGCACAAAAATGCTAGATCTTAAAATAAAACCCTCACTTGACCCCACATTCCCTCCCAGCTACCACAACACGTCTCTGCCTTCCTCTACTGCAAAAATTCTATGAAAGGTTGACCTATAGATAGTGTCTCAAATCCCACTCTTCCCATTCTCTTTTGAATGCATTCCTGTCAGGCTCTCTTCCCAACCACTCCACTGAAACAGCTTTCATAAATATCCCCAAACCTGTCTCCCCCACTCACTCTCCATCCTTCACCTCCCTTGTCCCATCACCATTTGATATACCATATATTTACTTGCTTGTTTGTTGCCTCTCTCCCCCAACTAGTCTGTAGTCTCCAGGAACTCTACCCCAAGGGCCCAGAACATTGCCTGGCACAAGTAGACAATAAATTTGTGTTACACAGATAAGTGAGATGAATAAATCACCATGCCTAAGATTATGCAACTATCCAGTTGGAGCAGAGGTCTAAACCCAGCTGTACCTGACTTTCACCTCGTGTACCCCAAAGCTTCATGGTACAACCTGGGCCTCTGGTGAGGTGACAGAAATAGATGGCAGTATCATTAGTGATGTAGGGTCTATAACAGGAGGAAGATTTGCCATGGAGAGTTGTGAAATCATTTAATAGTTTGCAAAATCAGTATAACGTGAGAGAAATTGCCTCCTTACTCAGAGGTGAGTAATCTGGCAATCTCATAGATCTACTACACAATCCAGAATGCGAAATGGAACAACAGCCTCTAAATGACCTAAGCAGAGGTCACAAAGCCCAAGCTTACACACGAGGAGCTTAGTGGGTTCTCTCGGGGCCTCAAGTTTAGGGATAGGTATTCCAACCACAGAAGCTTAAAAGCAACAGACTAGGAGGTACTAGAGGGAGCACACCTGCACGCACACACACACACACACACACACAATCCCAGAAGCCTTTGCAAGAATTTATATGACCTACTATGGTTTCATTCAGCCTTACCACAGCCCTTCACACCTCATGAACCCTTTACACCTCAGCAGTAATTCTTCTGCAAGACAGTCGAATGCAGGGAAGCATAAGACAACAATTGTTTAGAACAATGATCTGAGGTTATGAGGTTAAGACTGAGTTGTATTCAGTATCTTCTATTTTATTTATTTTTACTTGAAAAATTTATTTAAATTCAATTAATTAACATATCTTCCATTTTAAAAGGGCAGTTGGGAACTCACACATTTTAGAGATATCCATAGAATCTGGTTGCAAGGTTTTAAAGCCTGCAGTTGAAGAGGTAACATTTATGGGGGGGGGGGAAATCTATTTAATAGAAGAGCCCAGCCCCCAATCATGCTAAAATAAATGGGACATTAGTGTACTGCTTTGAAGGGTAAAAAAAGAATCAAAGTGGATTTAAGTGGATAAGTGGATTTAATTTTTATTTTTAATTTGTGTTTAAGTCATGCCAAAGGCATTTGAGAGGTGATAAATATATTACAACTTGCATCATGGAAGTAACATCTGATATCAACAATCCAACACAAGTTGGTACTCACTGGTCCAGGGAATGGGAGGTTGCTGACGTTAGTAGGTCTACGATCTTCTATAGAGAGATGATAGTCTTATTTGTGGTTAACTAAGTATACTTTTTCCAAGTAAGAGATGGGCTTTTCTAAGATGAGCAGTATAATGTTCTTAAGACTGAAAATAAATTAGCAGTACCAAAGAAAACTCCAATAATCAGGCTGTTAAGTCTGCAGACCAAAAAGAGAGAGAAATAAGAGCTTAATATCAAAATTTTCAAATTTTTTCCACCCTCATTAGCACTTCTGGTTTCAGATTTCACTGCCAGCATTACCGATAGCGTATGGAAGCTTGTTTTTGTCACATATGTGAAGATTTATTTAACTTGAAAGCCCTCCCCAGTTCATGCAGATTGAAACCATAACTAAACACCTTGTCACATGTTTCCTATTGTGAATAGGCATACATAGCTTTCCAAAGAATAATATTCCAGTGTGCAGATTTTGCCCAGACTTTCAAAAGGTAGATTATAGATCTTGAGAAACTAAAAAGCTTACTTATGATTTTTAATCAGGAAAAGACTGTTCAAAAGACTGTTCAAAATAAGACATGGAAAACGACTCATTCTCTGGAAAATAGGAAAATAAAGCTTTGGAAAACCAATTTCCCCTTTTCTTTGAGCCAGATTCTAAAATCTGTGGTAAAAAGATATTACATGAGAAAAAAAAAATCTTTTTTTCTGTATTCAGTAGTCCAAATAGCAAATGAGATACTTTAAAGATATAATTTTTGCTTTTGGGGGGAATGGAATGGTTTCCTAAATGTCATTAGGATTTTCACTCTGCCTTGTGATCAAATCTTTCTAAAGTCCCTACAATCTGATATCCAAACATATAAAATTCAAGGCAATATAACAAAGGAATTAAGACTATAGGCTCTCAAATCAGACAGACTTGAGTTTGAATTCTCTATTCTACTTACTATCCTTACTATCTTTGAACTATTAACTTTTATGAGCCTTGCTTTTCTTATCTGCAAAATGGGACAAAATATGGCCTGTTTCATACTTTCGGAGTTACCGAAAGAATTAATGAAATAATACATGGAAACCACCTACCACAGAGTAAATGCTCAAGCACTGTTATTAGTGATTCCAGCTATGAATGTGATTGTGATCATGGTAAGTAGCATAGGTGGCTGTGAGTGAGTCTGGTTTCCCTTTAACACCACTTGCCTGCCTGGCACACAGTCACATAATACCTCCTTCTTATATATTTTATAACAGACTGATGAAAGGATGAGTTTTAACCTGGATCCACACTCTTAAAAGTCAAGAAATGTAATGACTCTTCTCTATTCCATTTGATCTACCATCCTTGTTCCTTCAACTTTCTTCCCTACTTTCAGAAACAAGAGAAGGAAAGAATGAAAAGACTTGGTGACAAAAAGGAGAATGTTTTTGAGGATTTGGACATTGGAGAGCATGAGGTTTACTCCTGAGAGAGTTGAAACTGGGTAACATAAAATGAAATATGAAGGACAGCCAGCCCAAGTGAGAAGAAAACAAATCCTGACATATATATGTCAAGCATTGGTATGACTTACTGAAAAGCCAGTCTAGCAGCTACTTTTTGCCCCCTACACTCCCTAATTGTGCCTTGAGCCTTTTCCATCCCTTTAAAACCAACTCCCTTCGTGTGCTAGCTGTATTTAAAAAGTACTGCTGAACAAAAAGTTTAATTAACCTGGTAAATTACAAACCAAGAAATGATGACAACAAAGAAGGTACCAGCAACATTACTGGAAGACTGACAAGGGGGGCAGGTTCGGGTAAGTTCGGTGGACCCTGAACTACTTTGTAGTCTTCACCCAAATCCAATCCAAAAAGGAAATCTCAGTCGCTTCTGTTTTCATACAGGGCTTGATGAGCATGTTTTGTCAATTATTATCAATGACTGACCATGACATTAGAAAATGTTATTTCTTCAAACTGAGAACCTGGCACTGACCCTTCTCTGTTGTGCTTCTCCATCCCCCGCATAACTATGCCCCTTCACCTCTGCTTTTTCTTCTTCTTCTTTCTTCTTCTTCTTCTTTTACTTTAGGATTTATAAAATCCTTTGAAACATGTTGTTTCCAGATGTAGGTCCCAAGTGCCCTGTCATTTACTTCCTGTCCAAGCACAAAGCAGATGGAATTACACAAGTTTGGCCTTATGATTCCACCCTCCAATGCCTTCATTAAACTTCAGGATTTTAAAAGAGTCTGCCCAGTTCCTGGCAGGGACCTTTCCATACTTCCACCCCCAAAGCTGTAAATTACTACCTCATTAAACTCAATTGTAAATGATTAGGTGTCTGGTATGTACTTTCCTTTCCCTGCAGCCTCCTTGGAGTAATTACTGCATCCCAGGCCTCCCTCCTTAACTTAGCACATTATTCAAGCAGGGCAGTGTTTGAGTAGCTCATTGAGGGAGGAGGTTTTATTTCTCTGAAGGTATTATAACTCTATCTTTTGGTTCCAAAAGCGGGAGATTTGTGATCTTTCAGTTGCTGTGGTGCAATCTCTCTTTTAACAAGAGAAAGCTCTAATCAATAGGCCTTTTTCGAGAATTCGTTTTTCTTTCTACCACACAGGCAGTTGGAACTACAGAACTTTGGTTATTTTTCGGAGGATCAGTGAGATAATTGAACATTTTTAAAAGGCTGCTGTTGTTGCCATTAATGTTCATAGGTAAAGATCACCAGGGAAATATTTACAAGTGGGGTTTTTTGGGTTTTCTTTTCTTTTCTTTTTTTTTTTTTTTTGAGACAAAGAGAAACAAAGGTAACTCAGGTAACCAATGCCTAGTCACTTAAGTCTGATTCTTTGATTACATTTGTTTTACAAAACCTTGAAGAGTCTGGAAAGGTCGTGGGTAAAGGGTAGGAGGGGGAGAGAGAGGAGGTGGGGCTGTCACATTGAATAAATAATCTATCCCAAATTCCCAGCCTGGTTGCCACCAAGTTAGCAGGAAAGGTAAAACTAATATTCCCTGAGGGGCAAAAGCTCAGAAGGTCAGTCCTCTTTCTTATGGAGATTTTGCCTCTTTAGTTGATTCACTGGGTTGAGTGTTAAGATTTTTCACTGCGCCTGTCTTGGGCTTCTCTGCCACTTGTTTCACTATAGTCAATCAGTTATACTTCACTATGTCACCAGAATATAGGTAAAGATAGTGACTTGTCATATGGAGAAAGGAAATGAGGGCCACTGAGCAAAATGCTTTAGCTGAGGTCAAACAAGTATTAGCAATACGGTCACTGCTGAAGTAGAGTTTCCACCATGTGTGAAGGAAAACACAAAAATTGGTAATGGAATGGATCATCATTCATTTCTAACTCAGCTTAGGAATGTGTTCTTGGGTATTATAGATGATCCTAAAGGAGATTCATTCAGATTTGGACATGACACACAAGGGGTAGACTAGGTAGCTTAGGTGTTCATTTGTCTGCATTCATTTGTGTGTGGAGAAAGTTCAAATGAACTTTGCTTGGGAGACCACTCTCTAATTGGGATGGAATAAAAGGGTATAACTCGGTCTTGGTTCCTAGCCTAGCACCTTGGAGTGGACAGCAGGAAAGAGGTAAAGGAGCTATTTCCCCAAGGAAGGAAAAGGAGCATAGGATTACCCAGGTGACAAAGAGTAACATATAGTCAGGAAGGGTGCGGGCTCCTCCCCCTGCCCACACACAGCATAGCTTTGATTTGGTGAGGACTAAAGGAACTGCAGCGTCCCTCAGGCACCCCAAGGGCCTGAGGAGTGCCATCTTTTGTCAATGTCATCAACGGTGTCATGGCAGACACCAGCAGCAGTGATGATGCTGAGTTACAATTCTCAGGAAGTTTCATAAACATCAGATATCAAAAGGGTGCACAGGGTCGAACAACACGAGCTAAAGTAAGACACCACAGAACCAACCAAGTAAAACTTGGAAAGGCTGGACACCCTTTGTCAGTCTTATGCAAGTGCCAATAGAATTTATTACTATAATCATCCCATCCAGACCTATGGTCTGGTGAGTTCTGGGAACATCAATTTACACAAAGGTACACTATTTAAATTAGTACCACAAAATGGGCACAGAAAAAATTAGCTAGTGAAGTAGACTGAATGGAAGCAAAGCAGGTTTGTAAAATACTTCATGTTAACTGTGTTTTAGGCAATTCACTCTCTAATTTTTTTTATTCCTTTTTAAATTATCATTTAAAAGCCTGTTCCAATTTTTTTTTTTTTTTTAGATTTTATTTATTTGAGAGACAGACAGAGATAGTGAGAGAGAGCACAGTGGGGAGGAGAGAGAGAAGCAGGCTCCCCACAGAGCAGGAAGCCCAATGCGGGACTCGATCCCAGGACCCTGGGATCATGACCTGAGCCAAAGGCAGATGCTTAACCGACTGAGCCACCCAGGCGCCCAAGCCTATTCCAATTTTAATGTTATTTTTCCCCCATAGAGGAGGAGAAGAAACAAAAAATGATGTATGTCAAAAAACCCTACTGTAGGGCTGCATTTTTATATAAATCAGTACCAGGCAAAACTAATCTATGATAGATACCACAGTGTAATTACTTCTGGGTTGGGGCTATTGACTGGGAAGGAACATAAGGAAACTTTCTAGGGATAAGAACATGTTCTCTACCTTGTGTAGTGGTCATAAGGGGTATACACATTTATAAAAATTCATTGAGTTATAAAATCAAAATTTGTACATTTTACTATATTAATATGCCTCACTGGAAACTGTTAAAAATGTTTATTGCGTATATATTGCCTATTCTTGACTTCATATACTTCCACAAAGAAAAAAATTGATAGATCCAAAATACTCATGTTGCTGTCTTGCTTAGAGTCATATTATTTTTTTTTTGAGAGAGAGAGAGAGTGCATGGGGGACAGAGCGGGGAGGGTAAGGGAAGAGAGAGAGAGAGTGTGTCGTGGGGAGGAGCAGAGGGAGAGAGAGAATCTTAAGCAGCTTCCATGCCCAGCGCGGAGCCCAACACAGGGCTTGATCTTACAACCCTGAGATCATGACCTGAGCAGAAATCAAGAGTCGGAGGTTTAACTGACTGAGTCACCCAGGCACCCCTAGAGTCATATTAAATATATAAGTTAACCTAAGAAGAATTGATAATATATTGGGTCAACCTATCAGAAACACATTTTATCTCCATTTATTCATTTTTAGTTGAATACTCTGTCTACATATTAAATTTTTTCCTGAGTTAATTTAAAAAGTACTTTTGTAGAAATTTTAATTATATATTTTTCCATCATACTCACCAGTGAGTTGTTGCTCCTATATAGGAAAATAATAGTATAGTTATTTTAACTAACTTATTTCCATTATTTTCTCTCTAGAATTTGCTGTTGTTTTGCTTGTTTTCATTGAGAATATCACTAAGAAATAATGACAGTATTCCCTTGTTCTTGGCTTGAACTACCAAAAAGCTATTTTTAAAAAGCGATATACAGTGCCATATGTCAATTATATATCAGTAAAAATGAAAGGAAGAAAATGACAAAAGCTAGTATTCCTGTCCTCTTTGTAGTCTTGATAAAATGCTTTTAGCATTTACCACTAGTAGGATGTTGATGTTAGATTGAGAGAAAGATTCATTCTCATATTAAGATATTATCATCTATCCTTAGTTTTCTTTGAATTTTATCATAGATGGGTATAGAATTTTGCATCTCCAGGCATAGAAAATAGGTAGAGAAAATTCATCTCAACAATTTATTAAAATGTTCAAATGGTTTCCTTCCTTTGACCTGATAATACCATGATATGTTATGTTAAAAGAGTTTCTAATATTCCAGGGCACCTGGGTGGCTCAGTTGGTTAAGCGACTGCCTTCAGCTCAGGTCATGATCCTGGGGTCCTGGGATCGAGTCCCAACATCGGGCTCCTTGCTCACTGGGGAGTCTGCTTTTCCCTCTGCCTCTGCCTGCCACTCTCCCTGCTTGTGCTCTCTCTCTCTCTGTCAAATAAATAAATAAAATCTTTAAAAATAATAATAATAAAATAAATTATTCCAGATTCCTAGAAATCATATTCCTTTCAATGTAGTTCTACATTTGGTTTGTGAAGAATTTAGGTAGTTTTTTTTCCCTCTAGAACTGTAAATATATAGCTTTATTTTTTTCACAAGCATTTTAGGTCCATTTTTTGCCTCTGTAATTGCAAATAGAGAATTTTTTTCCTGTGGCAAGCATTTCAGGAAGTTTGGCCTCAGTGATCATAATTTTAATTTTAATTTTGTATGCTTTGTCAGATTTTGGTATCAGTGCTTAGCCAGCATTGAACAATGAATTGGGGAATTTTCCTTCCTTTTATGGAATCTAGAATAGTTCATGTATTGTGGCAATTGCCCGTTATTGGAAGGTTTGAAAAAACTCACACATAAAAATGACTCAGGTCTTTATCCATCTTGGAGAAAATTCTTTTTGAAGGTTATTGGTCTATTCAATTTTTCTGTATCCTGACTCAATTTGAGCAATATATATTTTCCTACAAAACTGCCAGTTTTGCCAGCTTTCATATTTGTTAATATTAAATATCATATTCTCTTATAAATTTTTTATAATTCCATTATTTAAAGTTAGATCCCATTTTAATTCATAATACTATGTGTTTTGTACATGGCAAGCTAACTTTCTTGGCGGTTTCTGTTTTATCTGTCTTGATTAATTTCTGCTTTTACCTTTAATCCTTTTCCCTTGCTTGCCTTAGATTAATTTGATTGTTTTCCAACTCTTTGATGATGATAGCTTATTTTCATTCTTTCTGGTTTAATAGAAGTGCACTGCAAGAACACATTTTGGATATACTTTTAGCTTCCTTTATGTAAGATCTTATATTCAGTGTTCTCATCATCATTTCCAATAACATCAGCTTCAAATTTTTTTCCTACTTAACTCAAGAAAAGAGACATATTAGTTAGAAGTCAGGTTTGGCTGCCGTGAGAGGCCCTGAGAGTGGCTGAAATCAGGAAAATATCCATGTAGGAGCCTAGGGCTGAGGGCAGCTTAGTCTTTATCTTGCTAAGATATATACCACCAGTTTCCATAGTATGTAGTTTCCACATCAAGATTTCAGATCACTGAAGTAGTCCTTAACATCATAGCCATATTCCCGTCCACAGAAGGAGAAGAGGGAAGGAAAGGACTAACAAAGTATACATGGCACATTATCACTGCCATCCCCATTAGAATTTAGTCACATGGCCACATCTAGAATCAAGGGATCCTGACACATGTAGTCTCTCCCTGGTGGGCCAGGTGCTAAATTAAAAATTCTATTACTATGTAAAATGGGAGAACAGATAAACAGGGGAAAAGAATCAATACCTGCCAGAGAGTTTTAAAAATGTTTCCAGCAAGCTGATTTAATTTTTAATTTCTAATTTTGTTTCATATCCCAAACAATGGGATATGAATTATTCCTAGTTTTTAAATTTATTGACAATTGTTTTAATTTAAGTATACTTGGCACACAATGTTCTGTTAGTTTCAGGTGTACACATAGTGACTGGGCAAGGCTATATGTTACACCATGCTCACCAAAGTGTAGCTACCATCAGTCACCATACAACACTATTACAATACCATTGACTATATTCCCTATGCTCTACCTTTTATTCCTGTGACTTATTCATTCCATAATTGTAACCCTGTGTCTCCCACGTTCCTACACCCATTTTGCCCATCCCCCCACCACCTCCTCTCCGACAACCATCAGTCTGTTCTCTGTATATGAGTCTGTTTCTGCTTTTTGTTTATTCGTTGTTTTGCTTTTTAGATTCCACATATAAGTGAAATCATATGATATTTGTCTTTCTCTGACATTTTGTTTAGCATATTACTAGGTTCATCCATGTTGTCCCAAGGATGGCAAGACCTCATCCTTTTTATGGCTGAGTAATATTCCATTGTATATATATACCACTTCTTTATTCATTCATCTCTCAATGGACACTTGCATTGCTTTCATATCTCAGCTACTGTAAATAATGCTGCAATAAACATAGGGATATATATATATATATCTTTCAAATTAGTGTTTTCAGTTTTGTTGCGGTGTGGAGATAAATATCCAGTAGTGGAATTACTAGATAGTATGCTATTTTTATTTGTAGTTTTTTGAGGAGCCTCCATACTGTTTTCCACAGTGGCTGCACCAACTTACATTCCCACCAACAGTGTGCAAGGGTTCCTTTTTCTCCACACCCTTGCCAACACTTATTTCTTATCTTTTTGATTCTAGCCATTTTGACAGGTGTAAAGTGATATATCTCATTGTGGTTTTAATTTGCACTTCCCTAATGATGAGTGATGCTGAGCATCTTTTCATATGTCTGTTGGGCATCTGTATGTCTTCTTTGGAAAAATGTCTATTCAGGTCTTCTGCCTATTTTAATAGGATTTTTTTTTTTGGTGTTCAGTCACATAAGTTCTTTATATATTTGGATATTAACCTCTTGTTGGATATATCATTTGTAAATACCTTCTCCCATTCAGTAGGTTGCCTTTTCATGTTCTTGATGGTTTCCTTTGCTGTGCAAAAGCTTTTCATCTTGGCGTAGTCCCAATAGTTTATTTTTGCTTTTGTTTCCCTTGCCTGAGGAGACCTATCTGGGAAAGTGTTGCAACAGCTGATATCAAAGAGATTACTACTTATCTTTTCTTCTGGGAGTTTTACAGTTTCAGGTCTCACATTTAGGTCCTTAACCCATTTTGAGTTTATTGTTGTGTAGGGTGTAAAAAAAAAAAAGGTTGAGTTTCATTCTTTTGCATGCAGCGGTCCAATTTCCCAGCAACATTTATTGAAGACTATCTTTGCCCCATTGTATATTCTTGCCTCCTTTGTTGTAGATGAATTAACCATATAAGTGAGGGTTTATTACAGGGCTCTCTATTCCATTCCATTGATCTATGTGTTTACTTTTGTGCCAGTTCCATATTGTTTTGGTTACTACAGCTTTGTGGTATATCTTGAAATAGTGTGTTGCTCCAGCTTTGTTCTTCTTTCTCAAGATCGCTCTGGCTGTCCAGAGTCTTTGTGGTTCCATACATATTGACATTTTTTATACCTTAATAGATGATCAGACATTTTTTAAATACCCACAGACAATGAAAAAGGATGTGTTTTCTCTGTAGGGTACAACATTTTATGCATATTTATAAATCAGCTCTCCCATCGGTTTCCCTCCATCCTCACCTAAAGCAGTTTACCTGCCAGTTACATTCCTCCCATAACCAATATTTCTGCTGGTTTCCTTTTACTTGCTTTCTAGTTTTCTTCAGCTTTTCTGAATAGATGCTTAGAGAAGGCAGAATAGAGGTAGAGGCCAGCTTCATATATCCCATCGTCATAATTCTGTAAAATAGAACTTATTTTAGAAATGGCTAGTTTGCTATTTTTCACTGATATTAATAAGAACCTTGGACAAATATGCCTCTTTAATGAAGTACTAGGGACTACATTTATTCAAATAATAATTTGGGCTATCTTTCAAGTTGTAGTTTCACTATAAATTCTGATTCCTAAAAAAATTTTTAACTAAATTTCAATAATATAATTTGCGGTTGTTTTTTTTTAAAGATTTTATTTATTTGAGAGAGAGAGAATGAATAAGAGAGAGAGAGTACAAGGGCAGGGAGGGTCAGAGGGAGAAGCAGACTCCCTGCTGAGCAGAGAGCCCCATGCGGGACTCCATCCTGGAACTCCAGGATTATGACCTGAGCCGAAGGCCGTCGCTTAACCAACTGAGCCACCCAGGCGCCTGGGGTTTTTTTTAATTAAAATCTTGGACGCTACTGTACCATGTAGCCAAAAATTTTATACAGCCTTTCTATATGTTCCAGTGCTAATAATAAACATTGTTCCATTATTATGGCATGTTTCCACTATTTTAAAATTTTTTAATTATATCAGTATTTATTTTGTAAATTTTAAAAATTGTATATTTTTATAAATTATAATTTCAAATATAATTTATTTGAATTACATAATGTTTTCTAACAAATCCAAAGTTTTTCATTTTATAAAATATAGCCTCTTGTAATTAGGGTAAAACTGGAAAGTTAAAAATGAGATGTAGGTCTGCAGCTGGCAAAGAAACATGCTCAAAACTCTGTAGAGTTAAAAATTATAGAGGCTGAATTCTTAGTCAGAAGATGTTTTCCCAATGTCAGGTTAATAATTTTGTGTCTGGGTTCAACTGTGAAAACAATAGAATTCCAAGATGGAATTGTTGTGGGGGAGGGGAAAAAGAAAGCCAAGAAGGGCGAGGAGGATATGATTTTAACATCTGAAACTCAACTTTATAATAAGAAACAGAGGAGACATGATGTCATACTATAGAAGGTAACTCCACTGTATTTTTTTTTTTTCAAGTTGGCTTGACCTGAGGTTTTCAACAAAGTCCACATGGAAAGAAGAGAGAAATCCATATATTCCAAGTTTGAAACAAAGACTTAAAACAGGGGATTTCTCACTCATGAATTTAACATGCTTGCATTTAATGCAGACCAAGTAAAGCCACCTTATTATTGCCTCTTCCTGGCCTCCTTCCCCCAAGTCTGTTAACCTCACTCTGAATCTGCAGGATGCTGTCTGGCCTGGGTAGTCGCCTGACCACTAACCGAGGGAGGAGGTTCCTTCTTTCCCACTGATGGAAAAGTCATCTATTGTCTTTCATCGACTCTAAAGACTCAGGTTTGGTTTACTGTGTTTAGTTTTTTGTTCTTGTTTTGTTTGGTTTTCATATTCTACCACCTCTATAATCAGGATGGATCCTACAATCAGGATGGGTCTTATAATCTATGATGCTTTGTGGTTTGATTGGCAAAGGTTTTTGTTGTTGTTGTTTGCATACCTGCTTGCTTTTGTATTTTCCTTAGTGGAACATAAAATAATGCTGCATCCATTGCATATGTTGTGTTAGAATTTACAAAATATAATAACTCTAATAGGGGTGACTGATGAGGCACAAGGGCTTTATCTGGCTTTGCTTTTATTCTGGGGTGACATCTTTTTTAAAAGATTTATTTATTTATTTATTTGAGAGAGAGAGCATGAGAGGGAGAGATGCAGAGTATGAGGGAGAGAGAGAACCCTAAACAGACTCCCTGCTGAGTGTGGAGCTCCACATGGGGCTTGATCTCACCACCCTGAGATCATGACCCAAGCTAAAACCAAGAGTTGGATGCTCAACTGATGGAGCAACCCAGGTGCCCCCCTGGGGTGACATCTTGATTAAAGAAGACACCCAGAAAGGAGCTCCCTAGGAGCTGGTCTGTGTTCAGTGAAAATTCACTTCTGTGGCTGCTCTTGATTATGCAAATATAAAGCTAGCAGTCACTTTTCACCTGGGGGAAGGCTGCCCATCTTCCCCGAAAGCTCTAGGTAGGAAGTGTATCAACTTGCATAAGAAGCCCAGAATCTACAAAGAGGAAAGGATGCAGAATGCAGCCCCTGTCCCTCTAAAAATCCAAGGCCAGGGAAATGTGGGATGAAACAGGGCGCCAATGAGCAAGAGATGCTGGAAGAAAGTGACAAGTACGCGAAAGGAGAAAACATTGAGAGGAAACAAGAAAAGGCTGTTTTTTTTCTTGAGTAGGTGGCGCAGCCTGAAGCCAAGCCTAGGTTTTAGGGAGAAAAGCAGCGGGTGGCTAGGACAACAAACCCTACGTACTTGGCCACTCAAGCATGGTGCTGAGCTGTTTGGAGAACAGTGACCAAGCCCAGATCGCAGGAGCCCAGCCAGGAACCACGGCAGCACTGGCAGGAATCCAAACCTTTACGAGCATTGCCTCAACTGCAGACAGGCACCCACTGGCTGAGCAGGACTAGCCTTGTAACAGCAACAACACATGGCAGAAGCCAAAGCAATGGCACCCATAAACCGACTCAACTTGCTAGTCCCCCTTCTCCACCTGGTGCTTGAAAGTAAGACTGACACCCTCTGGACTGGGTATGGCCCTGCATTCATGGAAAATTAATGGAAAAGGAGGACACTTGCCAATCTTTGTATCCCAGCTGCTAGAGCTGACAATTTGCCTACCAAGTACTTAGTACCTGTTACAAATCAGGCACCACAGAAGAAACTTTTAAAATGTTCCTGATGATGGGACGCCTGGGTGGCTCAGTCGGTTAAGCGTCTGCCTTCGGCTCAGGTCATGATCCCAGGGTCCTGGGATCGAGTCCCACATCGGGCTCCTTGCTGAGCAAGAGGCCTGCTTCTCCCTCTGCCTTCCTCTGTCTCTCGCTCTCTGATAAATAAATAAAATCTTAAAAAAATAAAATAAAATAAAATAAAATAAAATAAAATAAAATAAAATAAAATGTTCCTGATGATCAGTGACAAGTTGTAATTATTCTAAGGAAGTCACAAGGGTTTAAAAAAAAAAAGTTGTCCAAAGACAGAAAGCTAGTAAGCAGTGGATTAAAAATTCAAACGAAGGCCAACCTGACTTGGAAAGTCATATTCTTTTCACAGTATCATCCTGACCATCTCTGGAAAGATGAGAATTCTCACAAGGTCAAGTTCCTCAGAGATCATCCACAGTAAAACTGGTTGTTTTACTCGGGATTAGAGAACATAAGCCGCGTTTGGAATATGGAGAGGAAATAGCTGGGCCTAGAACCAGCCATCCATTCCAGTGATGCAGAAGTCTCGAGTCACATTTTCTTGGGTTCACTGTGAACTGATTAATACAAAGCTTGACAAATTAAGGAGTTCCTGAAAGTCTCTAATGAGACGTTTTCTGAAAAACAAAGGGGACCTTGACTCTGCTTCCTTAGGAGGAAACACACAAGATGCTATAGAGAAGTCCTGAAAAATCTGTCTTTCAGAGTCTTGCTTCTTAGGTCAATAAGGAAAGGTAGAGGGGTTTGTCACTAATCTAAAATCCATCTACTTGGTTGCCTGAGGGGAGGCGGCATGGGGGAACAGGCGAACCAGGTGAAAGGGAGTGGGAGATACAGGCTTCCACTTATGGGATGAATAAGTCAGGAAAATAAAAGGCACAGCAGAGGAAATATAACCAATAATATTGTAGTAGCTTTGTATGGTGACAGATGGTAACTACACTTGTGGTGAGCATAGCCTAAGAGAAATCGAATAACTATTGTACACCTGAAACTAATGTAACATTGTATGTAAACTATACTAAAAAAATTTTTTTAATAAATAAAAATAAAATCCATCTACTAAAGGATTGATGGGGCACCTCTAGAACTTCCTGGATATTGAACTTCTTAAGGCAAAGAGACCACTAACACTTTTGTGTTATTTTTACATCTTTTTTCTGGTTAAAAAATATGATATGGGGCGCCTGGGTGGCTCAGCTGGTTAAGCGACTGCCTTTGGCTCAGGTCATGATCCTGGAGTCCCGGGATCGAGTCTCGCATCGGGCTCCCTGCTTGGCGGGGAGTCTGCTTCTCCCTCTGACCCTCCTCCCTCTCATGCTCTCTGTCTCTCATTCTCTCTCTCGCAAATAAATAAAATCATAAAAAAAAAATATGATATGACTTTGTGTAAATGGTGGAATAAAAACAATTTCCATGAACAAAAGACAATATGTGATATATAATCTTCCCATGAAGTGATAAGAAAAGTTACCAGTTCAAATTACTGTTTCCAGTCATAGCTAGTAAAAAATCATCATTAGTACCACACATGGAAATAATTGTATATCCTTCTTCTGCTTAACATTACATCATGAGTTTTCCCCTAGCCATTACAAATTTCCAGAATGTGCCAAGCTTGTGATTTTGGGTATGGGCCATCAAGGATTCTAATCATGGAATAGACACTAAAGGAACATATTGCCTGCCTGCCTGCCTGCAAATAAGTTCAGAGGAAAAGGCAACCAAAGTCAGCAAGATGAGGGCATGCTTGAGAGGCAATGGAAACTTGAAGTATTATTTCAAAAGGTATGAGTAGAAAAAAAAAATAAAAAGGTATGAGTAGAAAACAACAAAAAAAATCAGAAAACATCTGCTCCAAACATTAGGGAACATGGGTTAAACTATTTAGGGATTTAAAACTCTATAGAGATTTACTGGGATAATGACACCCAGAGGGAGGGAATATTTTATAAACAGGGTGATTACATAATTTATCATTAAATCTGGAACACTATTGATAATTGCACTGGGACAATGGTAAACCAGGACATTCCTAGGGAAACTGACACAAATAGTTGCCTTATTTACAGTTCCTTTATAGCCGATCAAGAAGATATGAAGGTGAAGGGTTCTTAAGGGCTCCCAGACTGCTTGGATATTATTGCATTGGCAATGGGTACTAACAGGGGCATCAAGAATTCTGATTCTGATTCTGTTTCACTGTTTTGGCTATGCTACTATTGGAAGCAATGCTTCAATATCATAAATACATACACACACACACACACACACACACACATGAATGGTCCAGTGGGATTCATGAGGCAGATACTAGAAATTTCCCTAGGGGGAGATGGTACACAAATGTCCATTGATTATATAATGTTTTTTCAGTGGAGACTGTATATTACATAAGAAACATTCATTATACAGTATTCCTAAGGTCTCTGCACTGTTGTGTTAATCCATTCATCCCAAAGCATCATTATGATTCCAGGATTTCCTTATGTCCTTTTTCCATTCTCTGTCACAGAAATGCTAAGCAGAGAATGAGATTTTGCTGGGATGAGTGAATGACAAAGTAGTGAAAGATGGGGTGGATTTGTGTGGAAAAAGCACCTGGATTCCCAAGGTTGTGGGACTGGCAACTCCCACCATGACTCCTTAGAGACACAGGGAGCACGTAACAATTTGCCAGCATGAGACGTTAATGTGATGCAGGCAGAGAGACAGACCTCCCAGGGTCTGAATTAAGTGATAAAAGGTTTATTAAAATTGCTGGGAAGTTTTTTTCCTAACAGAATGAGGACAGGCTGAGAAACCTAACCCCAGCCAAGGTCACGTCAAAGGACCAGTCTGGCAGACTGTTGCTGTCGCCAGCAAGACAGGCTAAGCAACCCGCCCAAGGTCCCACAGCTAAGAAGTGGTAGATCTGGGATTTAAACCTGGACAGCCTGATTCCAGACTCTTCACTACCCAATCCAGATATGTGGAATTTGAAAAATCTACTGTACTGGGGCTACGTATGATATCTTCAGGGTAGTGGGAATAACTGCTTCAAACTCTCTTGCTGGCATTTTTTTATGACCTTGTGTTTAATCTGAATGCTCTCTGAACTACTGGCTCTCTAGCATGTCTTGTCACTCTCAGGGCACAGTGAGGACATGGACCAGAACAATCTTCTACCACATCCTGTCTAATGTGTATAATAATACACTAACAAAAGAGAGAATGCACGAGTGTGCAGCAATATTCACTGGCAGTAAAAATTGATGAGAAATCTAGGGTACAAGATGGGGAAATGCTATATTTGTCATCAAAATAAAGGAGACAAATAATTTAAGTGACTTGATAATCAGTTTAATTAGGCAATCGGACGTCATGGTTTTAAATCAACAACACTCTACAATTATCCTTCTCTAAGTAGTATTTTGTCGACAATCTCACTCTCTTTCTTTCTCTCTCTCTCTCTCTCTTTCCCTCAGCATTATTTCAAAGTAAAATAGATGCTCCTTTATTTCTATGGCGTATTTCCTGTTCCTCAATAACTCAGCTCTTTGGGAGGAGTAAATGTATACTATAAATTCTATTTTGTCTTGCCAGAGTGAAATTCCAGTGGTCTACAACTTTTTTCTGTGACAAAGCTTTCTGGCTGAGCACTAACAATCTTCTTTATAAAAGAGACCAGGAACACGAAGAAGACCCAAGCTAAACAATGAGCACACAGTTATTAATCATGATAGAACCCAAAATATGTTTGACAGAAAGGATGCACTCCTTTTGTTATATACATGACCCTGAAACGTCAATTTCTCAAAAATTTTTCACTGAGATTTGTTTTTTTTTTTTAAGATTTTTATTTATTTGAGAGAGAGAATGAGAGAGAGAGAGCACATGAGAGGGGGGAGGGTCAGAGGGAGAAGCAGACTCCCTGCTGAGCAAGGAGCCTGATGCGGGACTCGATCCTGGGACTCAAGGATCATGACCTGAGCCAAAGGCAGTCGCCCCACCAACTGAGCCACCCAGGCACCCTTCATTGAGATTTGTAACAGTCACATCGACTTTCACCAGACTAATCTGTTATTTAGGGATGCCAGATTAAATATTTATAAAAGTAGAAGAAATTATTCACTAGCCTTATTTTCTTTTTAGGATAGAGAGTGCCTAATGGTGTGTGGAGCACATACATTTTAAGAAATAATCTATATCCTTTCACATTCTTGAGTAATTCTGGGAAAAGATTATTTTACACAGAGAACTGTCTGGAAATTTCCCTTAGTCTTGAAATGCTCTCTGAACAACGATTATACTTTTGAGAATTTATACACAGTAAGATTTCACAGCAAATATGGCAGCACCCAGAATGTTTGCAGTTGAGGATAATTATCACAGTATACTGCAGTATTCTGCAGATTGCAGAAGAGAGAGCATCTTTGTCATTAGAACAGGACTGTTTGGTAATACTGAGGCAGAATGACATGGAGATAAAACAGAGAATTTGGAGATAGAAAGGTCAGGGCTGAAAAACAGATAGTTAAGAATGCCCGTATGTCCATCTGTAAGCCCCTGACAACCCTTCGTCTACAGGGATAAAAGTACTTCCTTCCACAGGGATACTATTTCAGAATGAGTGAAGAGTCTGCAAATGGCCATGAGCTGCTTTAAAACAAGGGTGCACTGTAAACATCAAATTATTAACTCTTCTATGGGTCACAGCTCATTCATTCTTGGCCGAGGGATAAATACGATAGTGTTTACCCAGGATCCTGAGTGGACAATTAGCCTAATAATATACTGGAAGCGTTCAGTGTTTGCAACCTGGCTTGGAAATTCTGTTTTTGAAGTTATAGATTATTTTAGTCTTAGCGATTTGGCTACTCTGGTTAAAGTAAAATCTCATTTCCTGTATTCATTTATTATTGCTGTTCCTTCAAATTCCAAAAAGGATTTTAAGAGACTTAAAAAGAAATGAAAGAAAAGACTAAAAGAGACATTGTAAGGAAGTGGTAGAATAAGTAATTATGTAAGAAAACTATGTTGAGAAAAAAAAATTTTTTTTTAAGTAGGCTCCACACCTGGCATGGAGCCCAAAGCAGGCTTGAACTCATGACCCTGAGATCCTGAGATCAAGACCTGAGCCACCCATGTGCCCCGAGGAAAAATATTTCAGTTGAACACAAGACTTAGATATTCCCACCAGATAAAAGGAAATATAAGACTTTGGTACAAAATGGCATCTACTTAGCAACTTCTGTAGCAATCTTTCCTGAAAACATTCTAACACTGTGGTGAAGATTCAGAAAACTATGAAAGCAGCAGTAAGATTAATAGACACTATAGTGAAATGTGTGCAAGGAAAGGAATTCCAACTGACTAAAATGTCAATGGAGTTGGATTGAGAAAAAATAATCCAGAGCTTCTCAAGCCTCATCAAGTGGAAGAAAGGACTCAGCTTAGTCGAAAAATGACAGTAGAGACACTTCATCCTTCTTCTGCTCTCTTTCTCTGGCTCCACACAAGGAGAGCTGTGTCACAAAGGCAAAAATGGGGAGAGCCTTGATAAGAATGTGCAATGCCAGCTCTGATGTTTCACATGCTCTTTGGTTCATAGAGTGGAAATGAGAGAAAAGCACGCCTTGTTCCAGCATAATGCACTCTATAAATGTATGGAACATGGTGCCATTTTGGCTAAGAAACACCCAATAAAAACCGTGCCAAGAGTCAAGGAGAATCCACTCATCTTGACTAATGAGATAAACACCAGTTTTGAGTAGGGCTTTCCATTGATTAAATAGAATAAGAAGGGGCACCTGGGTGGCTCAGTCGGTTAAGCATCTGCCTTTGGCTCAGGTCATGATCTCAAGGTCCTGGGATCAAGCCCTACATGGAGCTCCACATGGGGCTCCCTGTTCAGCGGGGAGCCTGCTTCTCCCTCTTCCTCTGCCTTTCCCCCTTGCCCCCACTCATGCTCTCTCTCTCTAATAAATAAATAAAATTTTTTTAAAAAAGAAGAAAATGTTTAATATCAATTTTTTCATTTAACATTTTTAAAAATAAAAATATTTTAATTTAGATGTTTAATTAAAATTTTAAATTTAAAATTTTTATTTTAAATTAAAAATATATATATAACTTCAAATTTCTTCCAAAACAGAAAAAGAAAAAAAAGGTAAACAGGCCCTGTGGAAAAAATAATGTATGACAAGGGAAACGTATTATCAATCTGATGATCTGAAAGAGACTTTCCTATCTTTGAAAATGATATTTGGTGGGAAGTAAAGGATAACTTTATAAAACTTGACATCTTCAATAGGATGCAAGGCAACAGAGCAAATATGAAAGAAGAACAGGAAGAGGTGAAATAGTGCAACAAATTGAGAAGTCAGGATAATAATTAGAGATGAGCAGGGGGTTGGAGAGACAGAAGAACAAAAAGGAAACTGGTACTGAAATAGCAGAATTAAGATCTGCGAAGAGAAGAAATGATGTGGCAAAGAGAGCAAATGTGGAAATTAACTTGCAGAGTCTTCCAAAAACATAGCTGTAAAGGACAATGAGCTGAATAGCATGTGGGAAGTTATAAATATCAAGGACTTATATGACAGTCTAACCAAGGAATTAATGATGGTCACACCTACAAGACCAGAACAATTTTAAGTCATATAACTTTTCTGAGCTTAAAAACACAAAGATTAGAATATTTCATATCAAAAGTAATTAACATGTTCTATGTGAAATTACCAAAAAGAGACCTATGCCAAAATTTCTGATTTACAAGGATAAAGAAAATATCCTGTAAGATCGAGCTCCACGCTGGGCTCCATGCTAGGCGTGGAGCCTGCTTAAGATTCTCTCTCTCCCTCACCCTTTGCCCCTCCCGCTCTCTCTCTCTCACTCTCTCTAAAAAAAAAAAGTATATATATACACATATATATATCTCCTTCAAGCATTCTGGGGCACAAAGGAAATTTAAAAGACAACAGCAACAACAACCAAAAAAAAAAAAAGAAAAACCCTGACATTATGCTGGCCTGAAAATTCTCTCCAAAAAAAAAAAAAAAGTGCCAAAACAAAATAGAAAAGTCTATAGGATTTTCTGGAGGTAAAGTCCTAACACAAGAATATTATTTCCACATGAGTAGTTATTCCTGTGTGAAAGAAAAAAAAATCATCATTCCAGATGTACAAAAACCCAGAAAATAGAAACACTGCCTTTTTTCTTAGAATAAATTTTTCCTAATTATGAAATGTATCTAACAAATGTATTATAAAAAGAATATTCAAATAAGCAATAGGAAAGATGACAATCACCCATGAGTCTACCACCCAGGATGACCTTCCAGTTTCAGTTTCAGGTAGCAATATGTCCCAAATTGTTGCCCATCTCATTAAAATCCTCCTACAGCATCATTCACAATGTTGGGATTAGAAGTTAGAGTTCATTCCAGTGAACTCCAATATAGAAAATAATTAATTATGGATGTGCCACCATTTCTCTAACCTATTCCTTGTGACCCAAATGTCCATTTGGTCAAAAGTCCAACACCGGGGCGCCTGGGTGGCTCAGTTGGTTAAGCGACTGCCTTCAGCTCAGGTCATGATCCTGGAGTCCCGGGATCGAGTCCCGCATCGGGCTCCCTGCTCGGCGGGGAGTCTGCTTCTCCCTCTGACCCTCCTCCCTCTCATGTGCTCTCTCTCATTCTCTCTCTCTGAAATAAATAAATAAAATCTTTAAAAAAAAAAAAAAAAAAAAAAAGTCCAACACCTTTCCCCAATATTTTGCATATTACTAGGGAATTAAAATTCCAATGTTACCTCTGGCTTTGAGCTCTAGCTTTCCACCAAGTTCACTTAGAACAGCCTTGGCATATACTGTATCTGATCCTGTCACTTCTCTGCTACAAGCCTTATAATAAATACTTTTCTATTGCCCTTGTAATGAAGTATAAATTACTCAGCTTGACTTACAAATCCTGTCTGTGCCTCCAGCCTCATTTCCAGACACTGCCCCTCCCACTGTCTACTCTCCTCCTTTCTCTTCCGTTTCAACCGCAAGAACAATTGATTTTAGTTTCCCAAACAAGTCACATTCCCTCTTTCCTCTAGACCTCTGGCAAGTTGTTGAACAAATATTTACTAATCTGTATTTCTAGGCACCTTGCTAGAGACCTAAAGGGCCTGGTCTTAGAACAGACAAAGCAGAATATGTAGCAAGAACACAGATTTTAGTATGTCTAAGAATTTAATATGTGACAAAGTGGAAACATAATGAATTATCTAACAGATATTGTGTGAGAACACTGGCTTCTGTTGGGAAGAAAAAAAAGTCAAGAATCATAAAGATGAAAGCCCCACCTAATACTACGTATAAAAATTAATAAGCCAGATTTAAGAACTTAATGTAGCTGTGAAACCCTTAAAAACCAGAAGATGTTACAACTGGTTATTTAATTGATCTTGAGGTGTGGAAAGAATGTCAAAGCATATAGCAATAGAGGTATCTTTAAAGGAAAAATTTAACAGATTCGATAACATAAAAATTAAGAACCTTGACAATTAGGGAAAACAAAGAGCAAATAACAAACTGAGCAATATAGTTTGAGTTGTAATGGAGATTTTGTATTTTAGGGGACTCTCAGCTCACTCAGAGGGAAGTTCCAAGTTCTTACAACCCAGAAGTTCCATGGCCTCATCTCCTCCACTCTTATACCCTCCCTGCCAACTCCCTTGACTCATGGCCACTCGAACTCCTTCCTGTCATTCAACCCATCCTGCATGCTTCTACCTCAATGCCTTAGTCCTCGCTATGCTTTCTTCTGGGTTTCCTCTTTCCCCGATTACCTGTTAATCTTGCTTCTGCCTTTGCTTCTTTCCTATCGCTGCTGTAACAAATTACCACAAGCTCAGTGGCTTAAAAATGACATAAATTTATTATCTGACATTTCTGAAGGTCAGAAATCTTAAAATCCAGGTGCCAACAGGGCTGCATTCCTTCTGGAGGCTCTAGGGGAGAATCTGTTTGCAAGCCTTTCTCAACTTCTAGAAGCTGCCTGCCTTCCTTGGTTCATGGCCCCTTCCTCCATCCTCAAGCCAGCAGCACAGCATCCTCAAATCTCCCTGACTTTACTTCCCCATGTTGCATCTCCTTCTCTGACTGACCCTCCTACCACCCTCATATAAAGACTCTCGGGCCCCCGCTTGTAACAATCCCTTACATTGGGTCTAACCTTCCCATCTCAATGGGAATTAAACACATTAAACACATCTGCAAATCCCTTTTACATGTAAGGTAACATATGTATGGGTTTCAAAGATTCACACATAGAAATCTTTGGAAGGGTCTACAAAATTCCCTTCAGATCTTTGCTCAAATGTTACTTGATCAAAAAGACTGTGCTACACCTAAATAAAACAGAAAGAGCTTCTGTTCCACCCCTAAACCTATGCTTCTCACTGTATTTTATTCTTCCGTGTAGTACTTTATACCAACTAATTTATGCAATCTCCATCAGGCCAGGGATTTCATATTATCTACTCATGTATTCCCACAGCTAGCAGAGTGGGAAGCACATGGTAGGTGCTCAATACATTTTTGCTGAATGAATAAATGAACCAGAAAAAAATGAAATGATTTGTTTCTAGGGCAAACAAGAAAAATACCAGAGATGACAAATTCTATCTTGTATCAAGAAAGAAAGAATGAAAAGAAAGAAAGGATGGACTGCTTCTTCTCGAACAGTTGTTGAATCGTGATAGTTCCCTATTATTGGTCTGTAAAACTTTCCCTAAATCATGCATGAGGTTTTCTTCAAATTTGGGCCAGCACAGTGTAAGTCACTGTAATGATGGCAAGATGTGAAAAGTCTATACTTTCTCAGGAAAAGTGTCAATTCTTACATGTTCCTCCTGCTTCCATGGTAACCTAAGGAAGGTAACTCTAAGCAAAATCAAAAAGGGAGAAGGAATGTTGAGCCCACATGGCCAGGTCACAACAAAAGTCTGTTCCGCTGTGATTTGTAGTCTGTTATTCAGCAGGAAAGAATCTTGGAAAAACAAGCATCTTGTTCTTGGAATGTCAGAGAGAATCAAAATAATTCAAAATCCAATCAGTGGCTTTGAACGAAACATATATTCTTTTCTCCTGCTAGATTTGGACAATAATTCCTCCCTAGTAGATTTTGTAGAGCTGGAGACTACTGGAATAATGAACAGTTCTAGGAAACCCTGAATCACACTGGCTTGCTAAGAGTTGGGGATGGTGCAGGGCTATAGGGGGAGACCATGGGAGAGGATGGAAGACGGAGCAATGTGGGAAATGCAAGAGTGGATTCTGGCAAAGGACTTGTCTGCTCTGGGATTTGCATAGCAGAATAATGACACTTGAAACCTTTGCTTTTATTTTTCCTTAAAAATGTACGAAGCCACATGATTGCTACAGTCACTCTTGCTGTTAAAAAGTATCCCAAGGTTTAGTGGTATAAACTACAATCATTTGATTTTGCTCACAATTTTGAGGGTCAGGAATTTGGGAAAGGCTTGGCTAAGTCTCTCTTTGGGGTCTCTCATGCCATTGCATTCAGATGTCAACTGAGGCCGCAGTCACCCAAACACTTGCCTAGTGGACATCCAATTTGGCTCAACCATGTAGTTGGCAAGTGTTTACCTCTGGCGGGGTCTTTATTGTATTCAGTATATAATTATTGAACACATATCACCTGCTAAGCACTCTGCTAATTAATTAGAATTATTATTTATTAAAGTAGGAAAAAGGAAAGAGGGAAGAATCTATTTTAGTTTGTCACATTCCACCCTAAAAATAATGTTCTTTTTGGCATGCAGATAAACTGAGTGGTTCACTCTGGCTTTTGTCCTCCAAAAGTTCAAGTACTTAAAGAGAGAGCTTAACAGATTAGGTTTGTAAATCAGTGTTTGGGAATAGCAGGAAGAAGAGTGTGGGGCTTTCACTCGCTCCCCACCTGATCTCAGAATCATGTTCCCCTGGAAAGAGTGAAGAGCAAAAGAAGTTGAGGAGATCTGCGTGGGACTTAGCTCCAAAGTGGGGCCCCAAAGCAGAAGAGAGAGCCATGTGTTTCCCTCAATATAGCAATTAAGTGGGGGGTCTCCGAGTTGGGAGAGGCTATGCAGAAGACACGGGGCTTTCAGTACGGTCCTGAGTGGTCCAATGACCAAGGAGCAGGGAGGCCTCCCACTAATACCTCAGTTCAGTGTAAGCCCTCTTGAACTTCAACACAACCCCAGGAGAATTGGAGTAGACCTCACAAAAGCTAAAGATAGATTTTCTATCTGCCAGACATGATAGAACTAAAAATAGAAATCTATTTAAGTAATCATGGGGCTCCTGGGTGGCTCAGTCATTAGGCATCTGCCTTTGGCTGAGGTCATGATCCCAGGATCCTGGGATCGAGCCCCACATTGGGCTCCCTGCTCAATGGGGAGCCTGCTTCTCCCTCTCCTCCTGTTTGTGTTCCCTCTCTCACTCTCTCTGCCAAATAAATAAATAAAATCTTTTTTTAAAAAAAAAGAAATCTATTTAAGTAATCAAAAGTAAAACACAGCTCTTCTTCATCTTCCTCCTCCTCTTCACCACACTCTCTACCTCCGTGGTCACACTGTTCCCTCTACTTCTGTCTATGTGTGTGTCCAGTCTCCCTTTGCTTCTCTCTTATAAAGACAGTTGTAAAGGCATTTGGCGCCCACCTGGATAATGCAGGATAATCTCTTCATCTCGAAATCCTTAACTTAATCATACATGTAAAGATCCTTTTTCCTTATGTAATATTTACAGGTTCCAGAGAGTAGAACCTGGTATCTTGAGGGCTATTATTCTGCCCATCCCACCCACTAAAGTATTTGGGGGTAATGGAGCATCAGGTTGACAAATTTCTCTTAAATATTTAGAGAAAAAGAGTTATTTGTTCTATACTTCCAATTTTTTAATAACTTTGTTTCCAAATAAGCAAGATAGTTCAATTTTAGTCTGAGACTCTACCCACTGCATGATGTCTACTTATACGTAGTTACATATACAAACTATAAAGAAATTTAGATTATGTGACCAAGGACACAGAGCCTCTTCTGATCTACTTGCTAAATAGGGAAGCAAGAGAATTTTTCTACCGCTTTTGTGCCAGATTTTAGAGGAATGCCCCCCAAAAAACTCTTCCATCTCTCTCTTTCTCTGTCTTTTTTTTTTTTGAGAGAGAACGTGAGCACGTGAGCAGAGGGGAGGGGCAGAGGGAGAGGGAGAGAGAACCCCAAGCAGACTCTGCACTGAGCACAGAGCCCTACCTGGGGCTCAATCCCACAACCTAGAGACCAAAACCCGAGCCGAAACCAAGAGTTGGCCATTTAACCGACTGCGCCACCCAGGCACCCCTCTTGCATCTCTCTTTTTAAGTCAACTTTACTCGTGTGTACTTTATAATAAAATGTATAGCTATTCAGTGTATACTTCAGTGAATTTGATAAATGTATGCAACTGTGTAACCACTATCCCAATCAAGATATAGAAAATTTCCATTGATCCAGAAATTTTCCTTGTGCTCCTTCCCAGCTCAATTTGGGGATATTACAAATTAAGTTTACATGAATGTTCATGTTGAAGTTTTTATGTACATGGCTTTTCATTTCTCTTGGATAAGTACCTAGAGTAGAATTTCTAGCTCATAGGGTGCATGTATTTTTAATCTATGCTCTCTTTTGAGGCCAATACATTATTCATAGGGGGTTCTTATTCTCTACATTTTCCTCAGCAATAAGTTGATAATAATCTTTAACCAGTTTGACTATCCATTCCTTTCTTACTTGGTATGCCAAGCCAGTGTTCCTTTAAACAATCTTTAACCAGTTTAACTGTTCCTTCCTTCCTTGGTATGTCCCACTTTGGCCATTGCTCCACTTGTTCTTTGCGGGTATATTTAGTTCTCACTTCATGGAATGTATTGCTGATTCTTCATGCTTATCTTTGCAATTTATTTGGTGTTTATGGAAGAACGTGCTTCCCTCCAAAATTCGCTATATGTTGCGGGTTGAGGTATGTGATGCTGCAGCTCCCTGTGTCTCTATCCCGAACTGACTCTGTCAATGGCCTTTTTTTCACAGGTAATTCTGTCCTTTCAAACCCAATGATCATCCTTTGGGGCAATGGAAAAAAGAATAGAAATGCTCCTTTCGGTTCTTCAGTATGTGCCTGAAAAATGTCGTGGTGCTTCTTTGCTAACCCCATTGATCACTTTTCTGGGTGAGTATGCTACTCACATTGCCATGTAATCCCTTCATACATGATACTATGTAGGGCACAATTACTATGTTAATTGAAGCTGTCTGCATTTAATTCCATCAAAAATTATCTCATGACATGAGAATACTATGAAGAATTATTCACAAACAAAATAGAAGTAAAAAAAAAAAAAAGAAGTGAGAAAAGGCAAACATGTCCTTGTACTGAGCCTGACTCATCTCCAAATTTGTATGCTGAGTATGGACTCTCTCCATATACCACTGAAGTCATCAAGATTATTAGAATGTCCTAGGATTAAGATAGACACCAATGGCCTAAGTAATTAAAAGACAGCATAAAATCTCTTGGACTACGATGGAGGTACATCCACCATGCTTTTAATAAATAAACCAAATTGCTTTACCTGATTATCCATTTCCTTCTTTAGTATTAATTTTACAAGGAAAAAATGAAGATCTTTAAAAGAAGCCTTTTGCAGGGGCACCTGGGTGGCCCAGTTGGTTAAGCAACTGACTCTTGGTTTCAGCTCAGGTTATGATCTCAGGGTTGTGCGATTGAGCCCCATGTTGGGCTCCACGCTCAGTGCAGAGTCTGCTTGAGTTTCTCTCTCCCTCTCCCTCTGCTCCTTCCCCCATGCTCTCTCTCTCTAAAATAAGTAAAAGGCGAAAGATTTATGCGTTTTGAAGAGAAACCGGAGTATCTCTCTCTAAAATAAATAAATAAATCTTTAAAAAAAAAAGAAAGAAAAGAAGCCTTAAAGATGTAATTTGTAGCAGCCTTTGTCTTTAAGGAAAAAATTCATTTTTATAATATACTGTTTCACAAAGTGGTTTATGATAATGTCTAAACTGTTTAGATTGCTTTGGAGACACATTTTCAGCCTTCACTTAAAAAAAAAAACAAAACAGTTAGCTGAACCTTGTATTACAGTAACTCAGTGACCCATGGATCCTTTGCACTGTGGGCTTACAAATGGTTTCTTTTGCATTGTCATTGTGAAATTTTTTCCAGTGAACTTTGTGCAACACAATGAATATCCACATTTGGGATATAAGACGCCAGCTTGGCCCCCAAACTCAATTATGTGAACAACCATTATTTCTTAAATATTGATTTAACATTCACAGTGAAAATATGCATGATTGTGTGGCACGACAGCCCACCAGTCTAAGACAAGACCATCCTCTGGATCTAGATAAATAGGCAGAAATAAAACCAGTGTTCTATGTCTGTGACCTTTTAAGACTAGTTGTTAGATCCTCATTTCTGCTTCCTTCCACCTCCTCTTCCCCAGCTCTTGGGGTTTCCAGAAAAATTTCTGGTTGGCTCTAGAAGTCTCCCTGCCATGGCCAAGTTACTTCCTCATAGCTTGTCTCATTCAGCCATGGCGGCTGCCTCTCCTAAGTCCCTGCCACCCCCGTTGCTCTGCAGTCCTGAGCAGCAGTAAGAGCAAAAGACAATGAGGCATTCCCATCCCAGAAATGGGTTGTACTATTGTCAGAAACCCTGAGACCCCTGGGTATAGCTGCATACTCATTAATAGCTTTTTCTTATTTCTACTTCCTAGGATGTGGCATATCAGATATCCATAAAGAGCAAAGGAGAACTTTCCACATTTTTTCAAAGCTAAGAAATAAATGATCACATAATAAGCTAAAAAAAATTGAAGCAGAAATGGAAAAACAAATTATATGAGCTAAAGACATGGATAAGCTATAAATGTTATAGTGGTTGATCCGCTAATTGCTTTTACTACTCTGTCTATTCCCCTAGATGAAAAGATTAGTGGGGCACCTGGGTGGCTCAGTCGTTAAGCATCTGCCTTCAGCTTGGGTCATGATCCCAGGGTCCTGGGATCGAGCCCCGCATCGGGCTCCCTGCTCAGCCACAAGCCCGCTTCTCCCTCTCCCTCTCCCATGCCCCCTTGTATCCCCTCTCTCGCTGTGTCTCTTGCAAATAAATAAAATCTTTAAAAAAAAGAAAGAAAGAAAAGATTAGTAACACTGGAAACTTTCAAGGATGACATTCAAATGCCTGGTAGTTTGAGGGGTTATTTTTTTACTGTAAATAATTTTTGGAAAAATTCATCTCTGACATGCAATGATCTGGGAATATTTTCTGTGAAAAATAAAATAAGAATGTTTTTTGTTGGTATTGGTACTGGTTTTCAAAGATTACAAAGAACAGCAACATACATTATCCCATTTTATCCTCAAAGCAACTCTGCAAAGCATACAGGAAATTCATACTATGATCACCATTTTAAGATGAGGAAACTGAGGACAAAAATCATAAAGCTCCTGAGCAAGATCTTATAAATAGTAAATGGCAATATTTGGCCTTGATCTCAGTTCAATGTATTTCCCATTTAACCATATGCCCCTTCATCTAACTCTTTTTCTGGAAAAATCAAGGCACTCTTATTTTAAAAATCAAAAAGATTGTTGGGTTTAAAGGAAAAAAAAAAAACTTTTTCCTTTTTAAAATTGCGTGAATAGATCTTCATTACAGAAAAACAAAAAAATTTCAAAAGGAGAAAAGGGAGGAAAAATCTCTGGGTTATCACCTAGAGACAACAACACCTAGAATTCATAACTTGGTGTATTTCCTTTCAGACTACTTCCCATGCAAGTTTGTCCATGTAAATAACTATATATTTGCTTACAAAAATTGTACCATCTTTACAGACTGCTTTTATGCCTTGCCTTTTGCACTTAATATATTTTAGAACAACTCTTTATATCAATATCTAAACATCTATAACTATCATTTTGATGACAACATACTATCTCATATTATAGCTACATCTTAATTTATTTAATCAAAACCCTAAAGTGCCAGATTTATATTGTTTCTAAATTTTCTCTATTATAAGTAAGTAATGTGAATATTTCCTTAAGAAACATCAGACAAATCTAAACTGAACATTCTAGAAAATAATTGCCTTTAACCTTCAAAAAAATCAAGGCCAGGAAACATAAATAAAAAATGAAAAATTGCTCCAGATAAAAAGAGATGAAAGAGACCAAGAGGTAAATGGCTATAAAGGACATAATTGGATGCCAACAAATTCAACAACCTAGAAGAAATAGATAAGTTCCTAATAACCTACCAAAACTGAAGCTGGAAGAAAATCTGAACAGACCAATCACCAACAATGATATTGAATCAGTAATCAAAAAACAACTCCCAACAAACAAAAGTCCAGGACCAGATGCCTTCACAGGTGAATTCTACCAAACATTTAAAAAGTTGTTAATACCTATTCTTCTCAACGTTTTCCATAAAATAAAGGAGGAAGGAAAACTTCCAAATTCATTCTATGAGGCCAGCATTACCCCGATTCCAAAACCAGATAATTATGTCTCTCTCTCTCTCTCTCTCTCTCTCTCTCTCTCTCACACACACACACACACACACACACACACACACACAGAACTACAGGCCAACATCTCTGATAAACAAAATGAAAAAAAGTCCTCAACAAAACATTAGCAAACCAAATCCAACAATACATTAAAAAAATCATTCACCATGATCAAGTGGGATTTATTCCCAGGATGCAATGGTGGTTCAATATTCACAAATCAAGCAACATAATACATCATATCAATAAGAGAAAGAATAAAAACCATATGATCCTTTCAATAGATGCACAAAAAGCATTCGACAAAATACAAATTCCATTTCTGATAGAAACCATCACCAAAGTAGATTTAGAGAGAACATACCTCAACATAATAAAGGCCTTATATGAAAAACCCACAGTGAACATCAAACTCAGTGGGGAAAACTGAGAGATTTCCTCCCAGGGTCAAGAACAAGACAAGGATTTCTACTCTCACCACCTTTATTCAGCATAGTATTGGAAATCCTAACCACAGCAATCAGACAAGAAAAAGGAAGAAAAGGCATCCAAATTAGTAAGAAAGAAGTAAAACTTTCACTGTTTGCAGATGACATGATATTATATATAGAAAACCCAAAAGACTCCAACGAAAACTATTCAGTAAGGTTGTAGGATACAAAATCAATATATAGAAATCTGTTGCATTTCTATACACTACTAATAAAGCAGCAGAAAGAGAAAGCAATCTCATTTACAATTGCACCAAAAATAATAAAATACCTAGAAATAAACTTAACCAAGGAAGTGAAAGACCTGTACTCTGAAAACTATAGATCAATAAAAGAAATTGAAGATGACACAAATATTGTTAAAATGTCCATATTTACCCAAAGCAATCTACAGATTTAATGCAATCCCTATCAAAATACCATCAGCATTTTTCACAGAATGAGAACGAACAATCCTAAAATTTGAATGGAACCACAGAAGACCCCAAATAGCCAAAGCAATCTCAAAAAAGAAAAACAACACTGGAGGTATCACAATGCCAGATTTCAAGTTATATTACAGAGGGGTAGCAATCAAAACAGTATGGTACTGGCACAAAAACAGACACATGGATCAATAGAATGGAATAGAAAGCCCAGAAATAAACCCATGATGATATGGTCAATTAATCTTCAAGAAAGGAGGCAAGAATATGCTATGGAAAAAAGACAGCCTCTTCAACAAATGGTGTTGGGAAAAGTGGACAGCAACATGCAAAAGAATGAAACTGGACCACTTTCTTACATCATACACAAAAATAAACTCAAAATGGATTAAGGACCTAAATGTGAGACCTGAAAGCATAAAAATCGTAGAAGAGAGCACAGGTAGTAATTTCACCTTTCTAGACATGTCACCAGAGGAAAGGGAAACAAAAGCAAAAATAAACTATTGGGACTATATCAAAACAGAAAGCTTCTGCACAGTAAAGGAAATAACCAACAAAACTAAAAGCCTATAGAATGGGAGAAGATATTTTCAAATGATGTGTCCAATAAAGTATTAGTACCCAAGATATATAAAGAACTTAATTCAACACCAAAAAAAATCAAATAATCCAATTAAGCAACAGGCAGAAGACATGAACAGACATTTCTCCAAAAAAGACATTCAGATGGACAACAGACACATGAAAAGATGATCACTAATCACCAGGGAACTGCAAATCAAAACACAATGAAACATGACCTGAATGACTACAATCAAAAGCACAAGAAACAAGTGTTGGCAAAGATGGCAGAAAAAGGAACCCTCTTATACTGTTGGTGGGAATGGTACAGCCACTATGGAAGACAGTATGGAGGTTCCTCAAAAATTTGAAAATATAGTTACCATATGATCTAATAATCACACTACTGGCTGTTTACCCCCCAAATATGAAAACACTAAGTTGAAGGGTATACGGACCCCTATGTTTACTGCGGCATTGTTTATAATAGCCAAATTATGGAAGCAGCCCAAGTATCCGCCAATAGACAAATGGATAAAGACGATGTGATATATAGCTGTTGATTCTCTCACTTCCTCTCCTACTGTTCTCTCCTCTTGCTCCCTATGCTCCAATCACATTAACCTATTGGGCTGTTCTTAGAACATTCTGGACAAAGACCCACCTTCAGACCCAAGCACTAGGGCTGCCTCTGCCCAGAAGACTCTCCCACCAAGATGACCCGTGGCTAACACACTTCTAAATGAGGACCACCTGGACAAATCTACCTACAGTTGTAATCCACACACTCATCCCTAGCCGCATGCCCTTTTCATAGTGCTTATCACCTCTTAACATACTATAGAATTTCCTTGTTTATTGAGTTTATTATTCGGTTTTTGTTTCCCCCTGCTAGGATGTAAGCTCCAACAGAGTATAGATTTTGTGTTTTCTTGATAAATGTATTCCAAGGCCATATAACAGTGGCTGGTCTGTAATAGTTGCTTAATATGTGTTTTTTGTTGAATGAATGAATAAATGAATGAATATTTGTTGACGGAAGGAGAAAGGGAAATATGTTAGTGATACAGTACAAATATTATTCTGAGAACACAGAGCACCGAAAGAGAGGACATGGCTAAAGTGGACAGTTCAGACTCGTTTTAGCCTTTTGTATAAAGGAGTATCCTGATGAAAATGGTATTTTATAAATATCAGTTTAGCAGAGGTTAAGAAGTTTAATCTCAGACACAAGTCCATTTTTTTTTTACAAAGAGGATACACCAAGCAAGCGAGAAGGCACACACAGTTCTGTGTCAACTGCATTCAAACTGCATATCCTATGCTTAGAGTCACCTGACATAATAACGTGATGTTTGACCACAACACCTGGATGTGTGTCCTTCATTCTCTATTCCTTTTATTCATTTTTTTAAAAAGCTCATTGCACACAAATGCTAAAGCTAAGGGATTTGCAGAACATCCATTAGAGATAAGAAACCCCTAGCTGCTGTTTGTTCATTTTCAACTAGCAGACATCTCTAGGCGTAGGTGTCACCCAGAGTAGTAATGTAAATAGGTCATTTAAACAAGGAATTCAGGTAGAAAATGGAAATCAGCAAAGTACCATTAATGCCCACACCAGCTTGCTTCAGCTAGAAACAAAGAGGAAATATGCACCCACCATGTGAGCTGATGATAATAGGGCACATCAAATTGTTCTGTCCTTCTACAAAGCCTGCTAACCCCCACCCAAATGAAAATGTAGTCAGTCTTCAAGAACCAGCTCAAATGCTCTCTCCTTCATGAAGACTCCGTGATTCCCATACATGAAGGAGATACTGGCTTCTATTAGACCCTAGCACCACATTGATACCAATTTGTGGCACTTATCTTACCTCTTCGATATATGGTTACGGGTATTCAACATCGTTGCCACCATTAGGGCAGGAATCCTGCTTTTAATCTTTTATATGACCTTTGGCACCACACACATATGTCCAACAAATCCTTAATTGAACCAAATCAAATGCTTCCAAAATTATCTCCCATTCCAGTAGGCCAGAAAAGATCTTTGTATATAGTAGGTATTTGCTGAATTCATTTGAATGGAATCTCAAGATTTATATTTCTGGAAACTCTTTTTCTATTAGTTCTATCTGAGCTCAGGTAGACCACTGAGTGAGGTCAGCAGTTTTCACCTGTTCTTATTCTTTCAATTAACCAAATTTTCTCTTTTAGCCAAGTTTTATTGATTTCTAGTATAAAAAGGCATATGATCAGAATGATTGCCTAAATCATTCAAGTGTAGACTCCATGAACACAGTAGTTTTTGTCTCTTGGTTCACTGCTCTGACGAAGATTAAAACAGTCCCTAGGGGCACCTGGGTAGCACAGTTAGGTGTCAGACTGTTGGTTTGGGCTCATGTTGTGATCTTAGGGTCGTGAGATTGAGCCCCATGTTGGGCTCCACACTCAGCACGGAGTCGGCTTGAGATATAGTAGGTATTTGCTGAATTCATTTGAATGGAATCTCAAGATTTATATTTCTGGAAACTCTTTTTCTATTAGTTCTATCTGAGCTCAGGTAGACCACTGAGTGAGGTCAGCAGTTTTCACCTGTTCTTATTCTTTCAATTAACCAAATTTTCTCTCTTTAGCCAAGTTTTATTGATTTCTAGTATAAAAAGGCATATGATCAGAATGATTGCCTAAATCATTCAAGTGTAGACTCCATGAACACAGTAGTTTTTGTCTCTTGGTTCACTGCTCTGACGAAGATTAAAACAGTCCCTAGGGGCACCTGGATAGCACAGTTAGGTGTCAGACTGTTGGTTTGGGCTCATGTTGTGATCTTAGGGTCGTGAGATTGAGCCCCATGTTGGGCTCCACACTCAGCACGGAGTCGGCTTGAGATTCTCTCCCTCTTCCTCTGCCCCTACCCCCTGCTCTTTCTCCTTCGATTTCAAATAATGAATAAATCTTAAAAAAGAAACAGTCCCTGACACATAGTAGATATTCAATAATAATTACTGAATGAAGTTGCTCAAAGAACCATGAAAGTGCAGCTTTCTGCCAACAGACTATGAAAAGCAGTACACTTACTATAAACACAGTAGTAGATCATTTCCTAGGAGCCTCCAACTGTTCCTCCATCCCTGTAGGCACATGTCTCTGCACATTGAGAGGGATCTGCTTCCTTTCCCTTTGAGTCTTAGCTGGCCTTGTGACTTGCCCTGAGCAATCGAATGCATGGAAGGGATGTTCTGGGACTAACACACCCAGATCTTAAAGCACTGTAGCCTCTGCTTTCTCCTTCTTGGGATCCACAGAATAATAAGAACCCATGGAAAAAGAGAAGCCTGGCCAGCAGGCCCTGAGCCATCCCAGCCATCCTAGCAGAGGTTCCTCACATGGAAGTGATCTTAGATATTCCAACCCCACCCAAGTTCCCAGCTGAAGGCAACTACACGAGTAACTCCAGCCAACACGTGGAGTAACGACAGGCATCCTACCAAGCTCTGCTCCATTGCAGAATCATGAATAAATAACTGGGTTTTGTTGCCATAGCCACTAAGTTTAGAGGTGGTTTGTTAATACATACTACATAATTGGGGCAATTCTAATTTGTCTACATATCTGTCCTTTTCTTTATATATGCATAAAAGATACTGTGAAATGATCATCACTTAATGTGTCTTTCTGGGGGGTAACATCTTTGGTGGGGCCTTTTTTTTTGTCTTTAGCTTTTTGCTTAGTACTTCATATTGCTAGAATTGCATTAATATATTTCATAAAAACAGTAATTATTCTTTTCTATAATCATTTAGAACATTTATAGATATAAAAAGAACGTTTGTAAAATATGAATATAAAGAACAGTTAAAATACCTGTATACCCACCACCCAGTTTAAGAAATAGAACATTATATATGAAGCTTTCTGTATGCTCCTCCCATGACCCATCACCTTCCCTCAACTTCTGCTTCGCTTCTCTATGACAATTTCTCCAAATATGATTATGTACCCAAATATAAAATTATATGGTTTCATATTTGTGAATAGATGGAATTCTATTTTATTGCTGTATTGTATTCTATTTCATTAACACACTGTCCAGGTCCACTCAGGATGCTGTAACAGAATACCACACATTGGGTGGCTTGTGAACAACAGAAATTTATTTCTCACAGATCTGGAGTTTGGAAAGTCCAAGATCAAGGTGCTAGAAGACGTGGTGTCTGATAAGGATGTCCTCACGCGGCAGAAGGGGTGATAAAGCTCCCCTGGGTCTCTTTTATCCACGGGTGCTCCACCCCCCATGACCTAATCACTTCTCAGAGGACACCACCTCCCGATATCATCACATTGGGGGTTAGGATTTTAACACACGAATTTGGGGTAAGAGAGACACAAGCCTTCAGTCTTAGTACACACCACAGTTTATCGATCCATTCTACCATTGTTTAACACTTCTGTTCGTTTCTAGATTCCACCCATCACAAAAAGGGCTGCTATGAATATTCTTATACGGGTCCCCTGATGCAAGAATATCAGGTACATGCCCAGGAGTGGTAAATACTTTGAGAGGCAATATAATAAAGAGGTTAAGATGAGACTCCAAAATCTAAGAACCCTGGGTTCCAACCCCTATTCCATCACCCAGTCAGTCAATTAACCTTGCACTGGTTAATTCATTGCTCTAACAGTCAGTAATTCTAACCTTCGGTGTACTTGGTAATCACCTGGGGAGCTCTAAAAAACTACAGAAGCCCAGGTCCCACCTTCAGAGGTTCTGATTTAGTTGGTCCAGGTGGATGGTAGCCTGAGCCGTTTTCAAAGCTCCACGCCCACCCCCAGCCACACAAATGGGCAGCCACAGCTGGGAACCACTGCTCAAAGGCCTCGTTTCCCCATCTGTGAAACCCTGATGAGAAGGCTCATAACAGTGCCTCACGGGAGGGTTGCCAGGAGGACGAGATACAGTGCGCATGACAGAGCCTGGTAGTCAACAGCTTTAATTCTTGTGGTTAGACCCTCCACTCTATTTCGTTTTCAAGTTTGAGTACAACTGATATTGAAGTATCCTAAGAAATAGGATTTGAGCGGCACCTGGGTGGCTCAGTCGGTTAAGTGTCCGACTCTTGATTTCGGCTCAAGTCGTGATCTCAGGGACATGAGATCGAGCCCTACATCGGGCTCCATGCTGGGTGTGGAACCTGCTTATGATTCCCTCTCTACCTCTGCCCCTCCCCCAGGAAAGAAAGGAAGGAAGGAAAGAAGGAAAGAAAGAAAGAGGATTTGATGACAAGCTGGATGCAGAGGGGGAAAAAAGGCAGGAGCCCTGGTTGGTATGCTCTGAGGGGGGAAAAAAAAACAGAAAAGGGAGAAGACCAACCTTTTGATTCCGACTATCTAAACACAATCTCGCAGTTATTCTCTGTTGTAATTTTCCAAGTTTATGTGGGTGATTCAAAACTCAGTTAAAGGCTTGGCTTTATTGTTTACTGGCCTTACTGTGGGTGGAATCTTAGAAATGCTAAGTGTCGTACAGAGATAATGTTCTCTCTGTTGGAAGATTTTTTCTAACCAAGGAAATAATTAATTAAGCTTGAATTTCCCCATCCCCCTCTGATGTTCTAAACAGCTGGTACTTATTTGGGACATATTGTTTGGAATCCATGGTGACATAGTATTTGTTTCTTGTCATGAACATGTTACAAAGTGGTTTTATGATTTTCTAAACCAATCAGTAATCATTCCTTGCATTAGGAATCTTCCTCCATGCAGATAAAACTAAAAATTTACCTCAATCAGACATCAAAACATTCTTCCTCTAATTCAGTTAATGAGTTAGGCTTCCACGTCCATTAAAAAAAAGGGCGTTAAATATCTGAAATTCATAATAACATTTTCTTTAAACTGATTTTTCACTTTCAAAAACCACCTCAGTTGAAGAGGTTATCATGCTTTATTCCCTTAAACTGTCATTTAGCAAATAAACGCTAAAGTAGAATGTCCACCCAAGGGGAGAAAAATGTGAAGAAAAGCTGCCTTACAAAGGAACTTATGGGGATGGTGAGAACAGTTAAGGGCATCTGTGGGCTGGGCCCCCAGATAGATTTCATCTCGTCCACCTGTCAGACGCCAAAAAAAATAAGTGCATTTTGCAGAGGCCGATATCTCTAACTCTCCCCTCTGACCTCCTTCCTTCCTGACCCTTTGACCCTCCCTGCAGGAGCTGCTCTGAGCAACTGTGCCCAGCACCTGGGAGGCTAAGAACTCTGCGGAGGCCAACAAGTCAAACATTCCACTGGGAATATTGGGGCTAGATAATTCAACAAATTCAGCTGTTAGCCTCACCACACCCTCAGTCTAGGCTTCCACTCGAGCCTCCTCCTTCTTCACTATGGAAAATTATAAGCCAAGGCCCCCCAGCCTCTCTCCTCACCCCTCCCAGCCAGTCCCCCCTCTGCTTCCCACCTCCATGCCTCCCTGCCTGCAAGCCTCCCCACTGTGCCTTGTGAAACCCCAACTCTTTAAGGAATGAACTTCCTTTGGTCTACATACAAAGATTTCTTTGAGCATTCCCCCAATGTAATGGATTTATTAGCTTCCCTCGCAAACCTGTCATTCCATTAGGCACAATCACCCATTAGTCAGGAGGACACTAACCGTTAGTGAACAGGACCTTCTGCCACTTGCCCCCCACATCCAGTCTGTGGCCAGGTCTTGACAACTGTAACGCGAGTGACTTTATGGGGGGAACTAGATGGGTCCTTGCGCGGTTATTAGCCCTCCTGTTATTTTTTAAGATCTTTCTGTTATGAAAAATCTTTAACATACTTAAATACAGTGAATGGTACAAAATCCCACATCCCTACCACCGAACTTCCTCAGATCATAACGTTTTACAATACTGTATTTAATCCCATTTCCTTTCAACGCTTTTTCTTCTAACAGATGACGCTCACAAACATTGAGTAACTTCCCCCAGATCTACAGCCCACAGCCAGTACAGTGACTAAGACGCAGTATATGGGAAGAATTATTTGCTCAGTAGCACTTGCTTAATTTATGAGCCTCCTTAAGTCCCTCGGTCCTTTCTCTCCCTATCTCCCTTGCCAACGTGCTTCCTTTGGGAATACGTATATTTCTGCCTGCTTTGTCTCTCAGTATTTTCCTTGCACTAGCTCGATATTTTCTATGTATGTGCATCTCCCTATTTCCTTTTTTTCCTTCCCCATGCATTCATTCTTTCACTGGAGAACTATTTCGTAAGCACCTACTCTGTACCAGGCACTATGCTAGGCCCTTAGGATATGCATCTGTCCACCTCTTTCTCTATGTAGCTTTCTCTTTGCTGATCCTTGTTTTTGGACCATCTGTCCACATGAATTTCTTCCTCTTTTCCTTTCATTGTCTTTACCCTCATCAACTCTTCCCATGCTTTTCTGATTAAAAAAGAAAAAAAATAAAAGAATTATTTTACTTATTGCACTCTTACGTTAGAATGATGTGTTCTCTGTATCTTGATTTTTTAAAATTAAGAAATAGTTTCCTATTGAATAATGTTCAGATTTTTGACAGTAGCACCAAGTCTTCAAAGAAACTTTAATTTCTTGGGCGCCTGGGTGGCTCAGTTGGTTAAGCGACTGCCTTCAGCTCAGGTCATGATCCCAGGGTCCTGGGATCGAGTCCCGCATCGGGCTCCCTGCTCTGCGGGGAGCCTGCTTCTCCCTCTCCCACTTCCCCTGCTTGTGTTCCCTCTCTCGCTGTGTCTCTCTCTGTCAAATAAATAAATAAAATCTTTAAAAAAAAAAAAAAAAGAAACTTCAATTTCTCACCAAGCAACCTATATCCCAATGGTACCTGAATATCCTCCATGCTACAGCTTTACTCCCAGGCCTCTACTTGTGCTGGTCCTCATTATATGGGATGCTCTCACCCTGGCTTTGCCAAGGTCCTTGGGAAACGTGACTCCACTGTCTGCTTTTTCGCCCATGTCTCCAGCATTTAGCACAATGCCTGTGCACGGGAAGAGCTCAAGAAATGTTCCTTGTATTTTTAAAAAAACAAATAAAAGGGCGCCTGGGTGGCTCAGTTGGTTAAGCAACTGCCTTCGGCTCAGGTCATGATCCTGGAGTCCCGGGATCGAGTCCCACATCGGGCTCCCTGCTCAGCGGGGAGTCTGCTTCTCCCTCTGACCCTCCTCCCTCTCATGCTCTCTGTCTCTCATTCTCTCTCTCTCAAATAAATAAATAAAAATCTTAAAAAAAAAAACAAATAAAAATTAAGTTACCCATTACTTGGGGCAGCATATTTTCTTTTAGCTGATGGGCCACTATAGGAACAAATTTTTCAGTTTAAATTGACCAGCCAAGATGGAAAAAGAGAAAGTAGGAATAGACAAGGAAGAGAAACAGGTCACTCTGAGGAGGACTGAGAAACTCAGAGGTTGTTCTTTCTCATGGGGTTAAAGAACCGTCAGAGGCGGGGCAAAGAGCAACTGCAAATAGTTTGCCTCCCTATTAATCCTTCAGGGGAGGGAAACCTGTTCTAAGTAGAAGATGTAACAGCTGTACTTCTACCAGCACATTCCACAGAAGTCACAAGAAAATTGATGAGAATTCAAATACTCTGTGATAGCGGGAAGGCAGAGCCTCCAAAGAAAAAACACCAGGGAGAGGACGTGTGATAGCAGTAAGGCAGAGCCTCCAAAGAGAGGGACGTGGAGGCTTTTCTCCCTCAGAGAAGGGAATAGTTAAACCACATGCATCTGGTAGACCCCCATGAATCAGAGGTTAGAGGATGGCATCAAATGCCCCAGTGAAGGTTTACGCCAAGGTGCAGAGCACCGGCGCTAAATCAAACAACGAGAAGTTTAAAAATCATAATAATCTCCACTCTTTAGACTCCACCCTGGTCCAACCTGGCTTCCAACACCGGGGGTGAGATCATTCACCTGCACCAAGAGATAAAGCCCTTTACGGTTCACTCCCTCAGGAGCTTAGTAATTAAGATCATTTAGAAAATGAGTAAGAGCTGTTGGAGAAGACAGGCATTCCTGACAAAGCAAGGAATGCTTTGGGAGGAGGGGGCAGCTAAATAAGCCACATCCTGGGGTGCCTGGGTGGCTCAGTCGTTAAGTGTCTGCCTTCGGCTTGGGTCATGATCCCAGAGTCCTGGGATCGAGTCCCGCATCGGGCTCCCTGCTCGGCGGGAAGCCTGCTTCTCCCTCTCCCACTCCCCCTGCTTGTGTTCCCTCTCTCGCTGTCTCTCTCTCTATCAAATAAATAAATAAAATCTTTAAATAAATAAATAAATAAACCACATCCTTAGAAACGGACAGTATTTTGCAGCACCTACCTGCCATGAAATCGCACAGGGTGCTTGTTAAAAGTTCAGAGTTTTGGACCCCAACTCTTTCCTACTGGATCAAGGTTTACGCACAGAGAAGTGGTTCAGTGTTGAATAACTAGGAAGTTTAGAACAAAGCAAAACAAAACGCTCCGCTCTACCCTCACTCAAATCTAAGCTGGTTTACAACACTTTTGTGAACACTTCTCTCCACAGAGAGAGCTTGTGAGGGTCAAATGTGTGTCGTCAGCAAGTTTCCCTGGTGATTAACACCCACTAAAGTGTGAGAGGAGCCTCCGAGGTCTGAAGACCATTACCACGGCACACGTCAAGGGCACCAGCCTGTCATGTGAGCCAAAAAGCTACCTGCCCTGAGCTTTCTATGCCCTGGGACCATCCTCCCCTGACCTCAGGCCTGAGGAACTGAAGGCACGAAACCCCTCCTGTTTCAGAGCCTCTATGTCTTTGCTCTTGCATAGAATTGTGACATTGAGCTTTGTACTCCTAACAGCTGTTTATATGTCATGTTATCCTGTTTCATTTTCTCTTTCATATTTATGTACTTTTTTGATTTCACTGTTTCATTATTCTAATGTACTCTTGCTACACTATTTCTTACTAAATTGTAAAAATAATTCATCATCCTTGGTTCTTAATGAAGTGATACAGCAATATAGCAAATCATTATAGCATCTGGGTGGTGAATTCATTGGGTTTTCACTCAATAGTCCTTTAAACATTCTGTATGTTTAAAATCTTGCATAATAAAACACTGGGAAGGAAGGATTCCAAAGGTACAGAAAGTGAGAGAGTGGAAAGTAAACTCCTCCCCTCTCCTTTTGCTCCCTTCAGTCTAATTCCCAGAAAATAGTCACTGTCAACAATTTCTTTTTTAAATGATGTACGTTTCAGATGTACAGCTTTATACTTCGACATGTGTACACACTACAAAGTGATCACCACTACAAGTCTAGTTACTATCCATCATCCTACAGTCGAACCCCTTCAACAATTTCTTATATACTCTTCCAGAAGTTGTCTCTGCATAAAGAAGCATGTTTTTTTCTACTTGATAGCATACATATGACATAGTGCATAAAAATATAAAAGCAAGTCTGAACTTGCTGTTTTCAGTTATCGGCATAGCAGGAACGTCTTTTCAAATGAGTATTCAGAGACCAGTCCATTTTCTAGTCGCTATATAAAATTTCACGTTATGAATATACACAATTTGAGCAGTACCACGGTGAGAGATATATGGGCTATGCAGGCATTTCATGGTCTGGTTATTTGTTTTGCTGATGCATAAACATCCACAAATGTCACAAGAACAACAACAAATGCTCTCTTTTTATATGCATCAAATATTTGTACAAGATAAAATCCTAAAGGTGAAAATGATGGGCCAAAATTTGCATTTAAATTTTTTCAAATATTGCAAAATTGACTCCTAAAAAGTCACACCAATTTATATGGCCATAAGGCATTTCTGTTTCCCTACATCCTCAAATATATTTAATATTTTCAGACTTTTGCCTCTTTACCAATCTGAGAAGTGAAAAAAAAAAGAACTCTGATGTTAATTTCATTTCTTTAACGAGAAGAAACGAGCATCTCTTCACATATTTGCCATTTGTATTTTTTCGCATAAACTGTTGATTCATGTTCTTCACCTAAATTGTATTAGGGTTTTCAACTTTTTTTTGCTGGTTTATTTAAACGCTCTTTGTGTATTAAGAAAATTAATCTATTTGCCATATATGCTCTAAAAAGATATCGCCAGCTGGTCTTTCACCATCTTACCTTATTTGTAGTGTTTTTTGCATTGCAAAAGTTGGGAGTGAGGCTTTACCACAAAAACAGTTTCTCACAATTACACAAACAATAAGTGACCATTACAATGAATTGGAACAATACACAAGGTGCTGTATGGTCCACTTATATGTGGAATTTAAAAACAAACAGCAACAACAAAAAACTATACCCATAGTTATAAAGAACAGATTGGTGGTTGCCAGAGAGGGTGGATGAAGAGCTGGGGAATTGGGTGAAGGTGGTCAAAAGGTAAAAAATTCCAGTTATAAGATAAATTCTGGAGATATACCATATAGCATGGTGACTAGAGTTAACAATATTGTATTGTACAATACAAGTATAATAATATAATACAATATACAATACAATATAATTCTCTTAAGAGAGAATATGTAGATATATGTATACAGAGAGATGGATGGATAGATAAACAGATACAGAAAACAACCTAAACCATTTATATGGTAATAACCACTTCTATGGTTCATTCATATAAATGGAATATCATGCATCCAATTAAAAAGTGTGGTGTAGGGACGCCTGGGTGGCTCGGATGGTTAAGCGTCTGCCTTCAGCTCAGGTCACGATCCCAGGGTCCTGGGATCAAGTCCTGCATTGGGCTCCCTACTAGGAGGGGAGCCTGCTTCTCCCTCTGCCGCTGCCTCTCTCTATCTCTCTCTCTGACTCTCATGAATAAATAAATAAAACAAACAACAACAACAACAACAAAACAAAATTTTTAAAAAAAGTGTGGTGTAGGGGCGCCTAGATGGCTCAGTTGGTTAAGCGTCTGCCTTCGGCTCAGGTCATGACCCCAGGGTCCTGGGATTGAGGCCCACATCGGGCTCCCTGCTCAGTGGGGAGCCTGCTTCTCACTCTCCCTCTGCCTACCACTCCCCCTGCTTGTGCCCTCTCTCTCTCTCACTCTCTCTATGGCAAATAAATAAACTCTTTTTTTAAAAAAAGTGGGTTGTAGTCTGTTACATGAAAAAGCAGTTTATGAAAGAGTACATACTTACATATAGATATATATAGATATATAATGCTTTTCTATTTACAAAGTACATCCTGCCATGTGATATGTGATACTTCCAACAACTCTGAAATATGGCATTATCACCATCCTATAGGTAATAAAACAGAGAGCCAGGAACCAAGTGATTTCTCTGCATTGACGTAATTAGTAAATGTGAGATCCAGGACTTATACTTAGAACTTCTAACTCTAAATCACCTGATTTTTTCACTTTGTCATGCTGCCTCAGGGGGAGAGCAAGAATGCAGAATAGTATTTATAGGGAGTGATGTTTCCATAGGTATGTAGAAGTCTTTTGAATTATAACTGTAGTAGCATACATCCCCAAATCACACATTTATTCTCAAAATTCAAATTCAAATTTTCGACATAATTCTAATGTACACAAATTACTGCGTATTTATTAAGCACAGTCAAAATCTATCTTAAATGTTACAAAAGAAGTACTCAGTAGGGAATGTGTCTAGTAACACACACCATAATGATCCACCACTCCCTCATGTTTCTTGTGAAGTAATACCTTTAATTAAAACTGTCAATGACTAATAAATAAAAATCTTTAAAACTGCCAATGACTAACATAACAGGCAGTCCTAACTTGGGCCTGTTTTCTACATTAAATGAGAATTTCATTTCCTCCTCTGTCAATTCAATTTTGTTTTCCATAGAAAGTCAAGCAGGAACACTTGGTGCTAAATGTCCCATTAGCATTCTCTGACCTTCTGCACAGTTGGGCTGCAATCGTGAACCTGCTGTGACCACTGAGACAAACAAAAGAACTGGAAAAAGCCACTTAATGTCTAGAGGAATCCAAAATGCCAAGGAGCAGCCAGACCATCCCCAGGAAAGGAAAGAAAAGAAATACGTAGGCCCTACTGGGTTCCTAGAAATAAAGTAGGCAAGAATCCTGAAGGTCTGGGGCCACAAAATCATCTTCATCCCAAAAATCCCCCAAAAACAAAAAACAAAAATTAAAAAAACAGGGATGCCTTTGGGGAAGCTGTCCATAAAATGGACTATATATTTTTTTTTTAAAAAAAAAAGGAAGCGTTGAAAATAGAGCTACCATATGATCCAGCAATTGCACTACTGGGTATTTACCCCAAAGATACAAAAGTAGGGATCCGAAGGGCTACGTGCACCCCGATGTTTATAGCAGCAATGTCCACAATAGCCAAACTGTGGAAAGAGCCAAGATGTCCATCGACAGATGAATGGATAAAGAAGATGTGGTATATATATACAATGGAATATTATGCAGCCATCAAAAGGAATGAGATCTTGCCATTTGCAACGACGTGGATGGAACTGGAGGGTATTATGTTGAGTGAAATAAGTCAAACAGAGAAAGACATGTATCATATGATCTCACTGATATGAGGAATTCTTAATCGCAGGAAACAAACTGAGTGTTGTTGGAGTGGGGGGTGGGGTGGGAGGGATGGGGGGACTGGGTGATAGACACTGGGGAGTGTATGTGCTCTGGTAAGCGCTGTGAATTGTGCAAGACTGTTGAATCTCAGATCTGTACCTCTGAAACAAATAATGCAATATATGTTAAGAAAAAAAAAAAAAGAAGAAGAAGAAGAAGGTAGCGGGAGGGGAAGAATGAAGCGGGGGAAATCGGAGGGGTAGACGAACCATGAGAGACGATGGACTCTGAAAAACAAACAGGGTTCTAGAGGGGAGGGGGGTGGGAGGATGGGTTAGCCTGGTGGTGGGTATTTAGGAAGGCACATTCTGCATGGAGCACTGGGTGTTGTGCACAAACAATGAATCATGGAACACTTCATCTAAAACTAATGTTGTAATGTAAGGGGATTAACATAAGAATAAAAAAATTAAAAAAAAAAAAAAAAGGAAGCACAATGATTAAAAGTAATCCATGTAAAATCCAAAGAAAATTCCAACCTCATAGTGCAAACCTCAACAACTTTTGAATCCACATATCACGGTTCTTCTTGAATAATTGTGCAGTGCGGTGTGATAAAGCAGAAGAAATTTTGGGGGAAATACTAATATCCCCTAATTTAGAGAGACAGAGGCTTGGAGGTGTTAGATGCAGAAAAAAATAAACATCTACTTAGAGCCACACCCCCTCCAACCAATTTTTTTCCCCTCTGTATAAAAACAATATTCTGAGGGCACCTGGGTGGCTCAGTCGGTTAAGCAACTGCCTTCGGCTCAGGTCATGATCCTGGAGTCCCAGGATCGAGTCCCACATCGGGCTCCCTGCTCAGCTGGGGGTCTGCTTCTCCCTCTGACCCTCTTCCCTCTCGTGCTCTCTGTCTCTCATTCTCTCTCTCAAATAAATAAATAAAATCTTTGAAAAAAAAGAGAGAGAGAGATAAAAGAAACAAGCTCTTTTTACAGATTCAGACAAACCTACTAAGGAGATACCTCAACTCAACCATATTCTGCAGGCATTTTTGAACTTCATGGATGAGAAAAAAATTTACAAATATTCAAAGGAGAAAAAGTGGATTCATTACTACTGGTTAAAGGTCCCTTGAGTATAAGTGAAAGAAACTCAAATTAGCTTAAGGACAAGAAATTAGCTTAAGCAAAACAAAAAACAAACAAACAAAAAACAATGTTTGATTCATGTATTCTGGGATGTTCTGGGACGTCTAGGATGAATTTGGTTTCAGAACTAGGCTCCAAATGATATCTTCAAGGCTGTCTCTTTCCATTTTGCAATTCTGTGTGCTTCTGCCTACCTTCATATTCATCTTCATTCTCTGAATCTCTCTCTCTGTACCTCTATCTATATCTATCAATATCTGTATCTATCTACCTATGTGTTTAAATATATCTGTATAGGAGTTAGGAGAAATCATTGTTTCTGCTAGATTTAGTAAGTAAGTGATATGAGTCTGGGATTATGGGGATTACTGGTAGCTATCTACCTTTCTTATCTATTTATCTTTTTATTTTATCTATGTAGAGGTATTATATACTGACAGATATGTATGTAATTATATCTGTAGGTAGGTGGATGGATGATAGGTAGATAAATAGATAGATGATAGATAGATAGATAGATAGATAGATAGATAGATAGATAGATAGATAGATAGGGCGAGGTACCAGTAACCCCAGTAACCCCAGACTCATAATTGCTGACTTACCAAACCTAGCAGAAACAATGATTTCTCCCAAATCCTTATATCAATCCCAGTTGGTCCTGGTCGAGTCAGGATCCCAGCTGAGGAGCAGTCACCATCTCCAGGGATTGTAGAACTCAGCTGATCAGCCCGTATTATGTGGGGAGTGGGGACTGGGGTGGGAGCCTACATGGCATCATTATTAACAGACTCAACAGAACCATGTGGATTTTCCCAAAGGAACCAGAAGAACCGGATGGGGAAAACATTAACTCCCACAGTCTACGAGATGCAATGAAAGAAAACTCAGTCTGGGCCCAGATACTGCTCCGCAACAAAAAGTGTTAGGCAGCAATGTTTTTCTGAGTTTGGGGGGGGGAAATACAATAAAAAGAAATCAGGTATGGGAAGGCCCCAAACTGATCCCTCCTGAAAATAACTCAAAAAAGCACTCCAAATAACTAAGAGGTGAGAAAAATAAAGAGAGCTAAGGAACAATAAACATGGGCTTCAAACCAGCAAAAGGTAACCAAAGCCTCGCTTTGCCCACTATTATAGATTTATGGTTGAGACAAAGTAGGTCCACAACAAGGTGAAAGACCAGGCATAGAACACGTAAGAGAGGGAGCAGGCTGGATAGGAGGGCGTGGCAAACAGTGAGTTGTGGGAATATACGATTTAAGGGCTGTGTACACTGGGTGCGATGGTGGAGCCAAGGTGTAGTCCTAGAAGCAGGTGTCTGAGAGACATCGGAGTTTAAACTATCAAAGAACGGTGAAGATAGGGTGCTGGGACATTGTCCGTAGGCACATGGCATTTACTCAGACAATGCAAGGACTGAGCCAAGGTCACGTACACGGACAAGGGAACAGCAGTCATGGATGCATCCACGATCTGCAGCCAGAGGGTGGCTTAGCTGGATAGGATGAACTTCACCAGAGGGAAAATTTCCAATGGAACCGGAAGAGGAATGAGTGAGAGGAGAGGACCCTTCAGAAAAGAGACTGAAGATAGCATCTTGATCAGTAAGGGACAAAGTTCCAGAGAGCACACAGGAAAGGTGAGGGAAGGGGAAAGGAGTAGTGTGGACGTGGGTCAAGCCAGAGAGCCATAGAGCACTATCAGAATGCAAGCATGGAAAGGAACAATTAAGTGATAAGAAGGGTTTATATTTTGAGGGGTGGCCGAGGATGGTAAGAAGGCGAGGCCTGGAAGAATTAGAACTCTACTGTCAGTGTGATTTGGGAGGGGGGGGGCAGGCGGAGAGTAAGCAACCGCTGAGGTTGGCAGGTCTGTCTCCCGTTCCTGCCTCCAGTTGGTACCTGCAGTACAAGACTGTCAGCCTAGGACAGAGCATGCCTCTTATATCCAACACTAGCAATACAGAGCTCTCTTGTTCTCATGTCCTAATCCAGAGGTCATTATTCAGTTTTAGAATCAGGGGCCAGACCTGCTCTCAATTGTGGTGCTTTTCCTCACTCCTACCAATCACATTTTTCATTTTTCAAGAGGAAGCCTTTTGAGAGGCTGTGTTGACCTCCTGTATTCTCCCATGGGGACCAGACAAACAACCACAAGGATCTGGTTCATGCTTCCCTGAACAGCCTTGGTTCTCAGAATGCTGGAAGCTTGCCGTGCCAGAGGTCTCTTGTTCTTGTATGAATTAATTTTCATTCATGGGGTTCATTCGAAGTTGATAGATCTCACAGAGTCTACCTTGTTTTGTTGCAAAGGTTCTTGTACTGCATTTTATTTTACAGAGACTAAAACAGCACAAGATAAAACTGTTCATTGAAACAACACAGTTTCGAAGTAAAATTTCCATACTGTCATCTGCAAAGCCCAATTGTGAAAACCGAAAGGGTTGTAAACGCCATACACTTGTCGACATTAAAAGTAGCAAAATCTAGGATGTCTACAATCAAAAACACAGATAACAACAAATGTTGGCAAGGCTGTAGAGAAATTAGCATACTCATTAATTGCTGCTAGGAATGTAAAGTGATACAGCCACTTTGGAAAACAGTTTGGTAGCTTCTCAACATAAATTTAAACTTAGAGTTCACATATGACACAGCAATTCCACTCCTTGCTATATACCCAGAAGAAAACTGTACATGAATGTTCATCACAGCATTATTGATAACAGCCAAAAAGTAGGAACAATCCAAATGTCCACCAACAAATGAATAAATAAAATGCGGTACATCTATAAAATGGAATGGAAATTGGCAATAAAAAGTAAGGAAGTACTGATACATGCTACAACATGGAGTGAACCTTGAAAATATTATGCTAAGTGAAAGAAACCAGACATGAAAGACCATTTTTCGTGATTTCATTTATATCAAATATCCAGAACAGGCAAATATATAGGTAAATTTCCAGAATAGGCAAGTCATATATATTGTAAACTTTAAAAGGGTGAATTTTATTGTGTATGAATTCTATCTTCATACACTACATGTATGTGTATGTATAGTGTATATATAGTAAATCTTTACTATAGTAAAGATTTAAGTGGCAAAAATGAATTCTACAAATTTTATATCCTAGGCCTAGCATATGACAGGGACCCAATAAATGTTTGCTGGATGAAGAAATGAAGGAATTAATGGGCTTAAATTCTCAAGGGTCACAAACTGCACCTTGGTAAACTTCACTGAAGCATCATGCTCACTATATTAATTTGAAATCCGTTACAGCTGAGACAGAGACAAAACTGATGTTCACACAAGCAATATCAATACTTTCGGAGTGTGCCAAACCATTCCAACAAAGTAGCCCTGAAAATGTTTACTTTAGGGTCCATCCCATTTCAGCCACCAGTAATAAAATTCACCGTAGAGATACCTAGCCTGATAATATGAAAACATAATTAGACTCACTCACTTCTACCTCCAGAATTTTTCAGAACTGCTTCACGTTCACTCATTCAGATCTATGCACCTGTCATTTTTCCTAGTTCATTGAACTCCGGATGGGTGCAGAATTGGGATCAAAGTTGAGCTGTAGGCTTCTAAATCTAGCCTCAGGCCAGCTTCTTGCTCTTGTGCCCAACCTTGGCCATGCTTCTCAGTCTCAAATGGGGCACTGTCCCTCAGAATTCAGCCTCTGGCCCTCTACACAACAGCTCAGAGAAGGAAATACTAGGAGCCAAGCTACCTCCCCTATAGGGCAGTGTGAATCAGGAATTATTCCAGAAAGCTTCAACCTATCACTCTGTATGAAGATAGTAGGTGATACGGCACCTTCAAATCCCTGCATGTAGGAGTCAGAGAAATAGGAAACAGAGAACCTATCATCTCTGAGAAACAGTGTAGATTTAAACCTATCATAGAAATTCCAGCCCTAGAATAAAAAGAAAAGTTTCTCAGTCCTTCTCCAACTTAATATTGAGGACAGATACCCACACAGCCCACGAAAGTCAACTTGCGAGGAACTGTAATTGGAAGCCCGATTCTTAGAAAAGGTTCTCCTATACTAATAATGGTGGCTACCAGCCTACATAATATTGAAGGTGAAGTGCTGAAAGAGCCATATTCATGAGCTACTGCTGCTAGAGAGATGTTTAATAGAGCTACACAGGAAATATCATTGCATTATAGAATCAGATGATTAATTACTTTTGGCATCCAGCAAGGAAGTGAATTCCTACCCAAAGAAATAGCATAAAATTTCCCCTTTTAACTCTAGAGTAATATTTCTCAAACAAGGCTGCACAGTAGAATCACTTTAGAAAATATACTGTTCATGTCTCACCCCTATAGAGCATGATTAGTTTTAAAAGATCCCCCAAGTGATTCCAGTGGGCATCCAGCATTCAGAAACACTGTTGTAGAATGTTGGACAGCAAAAATCCAGCAGAGAGAATTAAAAACAGGATGGAGCACCCAGAACTTCAGACCTTTAGACCCAGCAAACAAACTATACCTACCCCCAAAGTTAACATCAAACATATGGTGAGCATTTTACTGGACAAATAGTAGAAAATCAGAACTCTGTTCAGAAAGTGAACTTTGAACGTTCATAGATGCATAAAACGAAGAACTGTGGGCAAATCCTGATATGACACATGAACCAAGCAAGGGACATCCTAATGCAGTTATGAAGAAACACAATTTCGGATGCCAGGCTGGATCAGAACCAAATTATTCAGCTTTGAAGGGATATCACCACACACTAAGCAAGGAAATCTTGAACTGGTAAGAGATTCCCATTTAATAATGTCTTACACATAGTTCTATATGGATATTCCCAATTTAGGGCACATAGTTCTTATTTCAGCATGTGGATTCTTTTTAAAAAAAAAAAAATTTATTATGTTCAATTAGCCAGCATATAGTACATCGTTAGTTTTTGATGTAGTGTTCAATAGTTCATTAGTTGCATATGACACTCAGTGCTCATCACCACACGTGCCCTCCTTAATACCCATCACTGGGTTACCCCATGTCCCCCTCCTCCTCCCTCAGTTTGGTTCCCAGAGTCCAGAGTCTCTCATGGTTTATCTCCCTCTCTGATTTCTAGCCATTCAGTTTTCCCTCCCTTCCCTTGTGGTCCTCTGCACTATTCCTTATGTTCCACATATGAATGAAACCAGATGATAATTGTCTTTCTCTGCTTGACTTACTTCACTTAACATAATCCCTTCCAGTTCCAACCATGTCGATGCAAATGGTGGGTATTCATCCTTTCTGATGGCTGAGTAATATTCCATTGTGTATATGAACCACATCTTTTTTATCCATTCGTCTGTTGAAGGGCATCTCGGCTCCTTCCATAGTTTGGCTATCGTGGACATTTCAGCATGTGGATTCTTGACAAATTATGCCATCATCCCCAAAAGTCCCATAAAAATTATTACATATTGTGAAGTACTTAGACACGGCTTGACTCTTAGAACCAAGAGGGGGCGCTCAAGTGGACAAAACAGGTAAGAACCCTCTTTTACAGCTTTGTTCTTCCTATGTCACTCTGTTAAATGACACACAGAGAAGCTATCTTAGGAGGTCCTTTTGAGTCTTGCTCCCTCCATGAATGCTCCAGATTTGGGACCTTGAAAATCATCACGTCTGGTCTCTGCTTTTTAAAATGTTTTGGAAGTTCTTCTTTAGCATGATCTCAGAGGCCAGGATAAATTCCTGGTTTGATCTGAAAACTGGAAAAGCTCATCCTAAGTCAAAGGACAGCATAATCTCTTTGTCAGGAACTCCTCAAATGTGGATTGAGGCGGTTTGGTGAGATGAGGCTTTTGTTTTAACATTTTCCAGTCAGGTTGGTTTGGAAAGTTGAGAAGATTCTATGTACAGTCATTTTATTTTTAAATGCTTTGAGGTTCAGAGAGGAAGCAAAACCAACCTGGCACTCTGCAAGGCAAACAAACAAACAAAACAAAAAAAAACAAAACAAACCAAACACCTCTTGGCTCCGAAGGCGGGTGAGTCCAATAAGAAAAGACAATTGCTCTCTTGTACTAAAATCTACTGAACAGGAAGCACACACAGGGGTCACTTCTCACACTCTCCTGCCTGATCAACTTTCAAAGGAGAGAGAGAAACCAGGGAAATTGCAGAAATATTGTACTAGAATTTGCTGGAATCCCCAACTCATCTGATAACAGCTTACATGTTCCTGACTCTGCATAATAAAGATAATGGACTTTCTGCTTGATGTTTTTCTGAGCTTAGAAAGTCATCTACACTTCAGAGCTTTGATACATAACCACCCTACTTTCTTGTGTGGTTTATTTATGCTGAGTTTTATTTCTTATTATTACTAATATTCACATTAGTTTTTGTAGGCATGAGTCTAATTTTTCAAGTTGCCAACTATTAGTCAATGCCAACTATTAGGAAGTATTTAAAGATTTTAAAGATTTTTATTATAAAATAAATACTCATAAACACTGAATCCATACAAAGTTTATGAAGAAAATATCACTAACATCTAACACTCTTTCATTCCCATTATCTTTTTAAAGATTTTATTTATTTATTCATGAGAGGCAGAGGGAGAAGCAGGCTCCCAAGGAGCAGAGAGCCCGATGCGGGACTCGATCCCAGGACCCTGGGATCATGACCCGAGCCGAAGGCAGACGCTCAACCATCTGAGCCACCCAGGCGCCCTCATTCCCATTATCTTAAGGCAAACACGACTAACCACAAAGTATTATTTTTCCATAATCTCTATGAGAAACAAATACATAAATATATTCATGCACAAATATATATATGGTTTTATTTTGTTTTTATAAAAGTAGTATCAAATATACTCAAATCTGGGGGTGCCTGGGTGGCTCAGTTGGTTAAGCATCCAACTCTTGATTTCTGCTCAGGTCATGAGCTCAGCATCGTGAAATCAGCCCAGCATCGGGCTCCATGTTCAGTGTGGAATCTGCTTGAGATTCTCTCTCTCTCCCTCTGCCTCTGCCCCTCCCCTTGGCTCATGTGCTCTTTCTCTCTCTCTCTCTCAAAATAAATAAATAAAATCTTTTTTAAAAAAATTTAAAATTTTAAAAATTAAAAAGTATACTCAAATCTGGAAAAAAAAAAAGTCCCCAAAATTCACAATAACAAGATCCGATTGGCTGTTTCCTCTTGTTGCCACCTATTCAATTCTCAGCCTCACTGAGATCGCTCATGACCTCCCAACTCACAAATCCAATGGCCACTTTTCAATCTTTATTTCATTTTAGCATCTTATCCTTGGCACTTGCCAACTTTAAGCCCACCTTCTTGCAGCTCCTTTAACACTCTGTACCATCCCTTCTCATTCTCATTATTCCTTCCCTTCTTCTTTTGTTGCTCCTCTTCCTTCACATATTCTTTCTACTGAATCTTTTTAAGCCTCTTTTCTCTCACTCTGCAATCTCACTGACATACCTGACCATTGCCCATGGCCTCAGCTATCATACAAGTGAAGAGTCCAAATTTGTAATTCCACCTGATCTCTCTGTTACCAACAGTCAATCAGATGTTTCATATGTCTCAAACCCTAGGTTCCCCCTGCCAAATCTTCCTCTGGTCTGTCATCTCCTATCTCAATTAACAGTCTTCCCATCCATGATACCACAGTCACCTGAAACCTTCAAGTATCTCTGTCACTTCACTTTCCTAACCCTTCACACCGAGCGCCATTAACTTCGTTGCCACTTTTGCCCTTTCTTAACCATCCCACAACCTGTACCCACTGTGAGTCCTTCTCGTTTATCTGAATTGCTGCAGATCATCCTGTCTCTAGTCTCTTCCAAAGCAACCTTTATGACACCGTAAGAGTGAATTTTCTAAAATGGTCAGTCTTACCATGTCAGTCCCCTCAAGATTCCCCTTGATCTCATCGGTGAGTCCCCTTACCTATCAAACAATATTTGAACTCCTTCAGGTAATTCAATATAGTTTCAATTAGCTCTTCAAACTAATCTGCAGTCACTCCTCTTGTATAAACTCTTCTTCCGCAAAAACCTGCTCCCAGTCTCTCAAACAAGTTATCTTTGTCCCATTGTTCTCCTCAGAAAAAAAGTAATAGGGATAATTAACGTTTATTGAATGTGAGCTATGACTTATGTGTCTGTCCTTTGTTACTCTTTTAGTCTTCATATAATTCTCTAAGATAACCACTCTTTTCATCTCCACGTTTCAGGTGAGGAAACTTGCCCCTGAATGACAACTCCCAATTTGCTCAGCCAGTAATAACCTACTTATCCCTCAAGGTGCAACTCAAATTTTACCTCCTTTCTCTCTAGCCTTCTTCCAGTCAGAATTCAAAATATAATAGATGCTCAAGGTTTGCTGAATGGAATAAAGACAGAGTGGCTGGAAGGCAACTTGTCATTAATTCTTGCATGGAATTCAGAGTGAAATATTCACTGATGATTTGGGTTGTGTGAAGATTTCTTCCATGTATGTGATATGTGAATTGTTTCTCGCGTGTGCTTGCCCTTTTAGTTCCTAGCACTCTTCAGAAACAACTTGTCATATCACGTATATCCCTGAAGAACGAGAGACAATAAGATTCCCTCAGTGTTCATTGCCTTCTAAGAAGTAAGTCAGAAACATCATATTTTACTGCTTGTCACCATTTTGAACATATAGAGAACCATTATCTCCCTACTGCCCCGAATGCTCTCTATGAAGGTGAAGAGTACAGCTGAATTGGCATACAATGCCAGCATTTACAGGAGAATGAGACTGGCTCAATCCTTTACCATTAAACCCTTAAGCTTGGGCACCTGGGTGGCTCAGCTTATTAAGTGACTGCCTTTGGCTCAGGTCATGATCCCAGGGTCCCAGTATCAGGTCCTGCATCGGGCTCCCTGCTCAGCAGGGAGTCTGTTTCTCCCTCTAACCCTCCCCCCTCTTGTGCTTTCTCACTCGCTCTCTCTCAAATAAATAAATAAAATATTTTTTTTTAAATAAAATAAAATAAACCCTTAAGCTTGGGAAGAAAATTCCTGGCCTTCTGTGACCATGTCTTTTCTCACAGAGCAAGGCTTTCCAGGAGCCAAGGGTACATGGTCACCCGCAGCCCGCATTTCTCCCTCAGGACCATGCGTCTTATACCTAGACCCCTGAATTCCTTGCCAAAATGGCCCTGAGCCCACTTTCAGAGCCAGAGCCGGCCTCTTCCCTGGGTCCTTCCTCCTGAGAGTAGACTACACCAATGGGGAAAATACCCCTAACCCCAAAAAGTGGCCAAGAGAGACCTGTTTGTGAAGGTGGATGGCACTTATACCTATACGCTGGGGTATCTACACACATGCACATGATCCATGGAGCCAGAGTGAGAAGAGAAGAGAGAACCACAGTATGGACTGGGGGTGCAGGTTCCCCCATGCTGCCATGTTCAGGAATGGAACTCTTAGAAGTCCAAGAAACTTGACCTTCGAAGTCGTTATGAAGATATATAAGGTAGGTGGACAGAAGATCTTTTATGTAATGACTGTTAGCTTAAAGTATAACTTATAAATATTTAATCATCATAATATGTGGGCACTCATTTGCATCTTTGCACTGAGCTCTGTCAATTTGAGGAATGGGCCAGCTCTTATACTATGGAGAGCTGTTAAGAGGTAGAGGTTCTTTAGTGGCACTCAAGAGAGAAAGCTAGAAGAGGCAGGATCAGGAGTTGGGCAAGCAAGGGGTGAAGAGTAGTGAGAGCATTTGCATACACAGAGCATATGCAGGAATTAGTTCTTCTATAAAACATATGAGAAAAATAAATCCAGAGGGTAGAGCTAAGTTCTGAATCGGAAACTCCTAGAGAAGGCATAAGGAAACATCTATGAGTCCTAAGAGTTCTAAGAAAGAAGTCTGGGCCGGCATCCAGGAGTATACACCAAGCCGGAAGAAAAAGGCTGGAAGCCAATTCCACACCAGGAGTCAGAGACACTTCATTGTTTGACTCTGGGAGTGCCATTTGTGATGCTTACTATGTGAGTGGTGCCCTAGTGTTTGTACAAGGCTGCAGCCCTGCAGGGAGGCTAGGAATAGCATTTCCATGTTTCCACAAATGTAGATGATCCCTGCAAGTGACAGCCACAGCAGTTATTCCTCCAGTACTCATAACGTCTGCTAAATACTGATAGCCAGGGCCAGCAATATAAGGCTCTAGTAATGTAAGGCTCCAGAAGTGGTAGGAGTTGTTGACTGAGCACATGGGGCTAGAATAACATCACGCCAAGCATATGTAATTGTCACAAGACAATTGTAAATCCTCAGAGTGCTTCACAATGATAGGAGGGCCAACTGGGTAAAAGTTAATTTGATATTCTGTCCAGCTTGCTACATATCCCCAAAAGAAATGAAGCAGGGTCCATCCTTTCTAAGTCACACTCCATATCAAGAGATGCAGATGGTTCAGTGTCTTACTCTGTCTAGATTCAGAAAATATTCAAGTCAGAATATGTGTAGTAACAACAACAACAAAAATTCCCTGGAACACTCTCTTAGGAATTCCCATGTTTGTGGAATGTATGCCAGTGAAGCTTAGTGCAGTGCAGGGATTCTGGACTCAGACAAATCCAGGTTCCTCAACGGTAAGCAACAAAAAATAATGAAGGCTAACTCAAGTAAATATGATGATGATGATGATGATGATGATGATGAAGCAACATTATGGGGAAGCTCTCAGAATTGAAGGGAAGGCTGGCAAATCAGACTTGGAAAAGACAAAAACCATAGATATATCAGGGGATCTCATTTCAGAAAAGTGGTCAGGAAACCAGAAGGATGGACAAGTTTTGGTGAGTCTAGTACTTTGTTTTCTTTATACAGGACTCACATTTCATGGGAAAAAAGCACTCAACTGGCCTAGTCAATCAGCCTAGTCAAGACTAGTCATGTGCCTAGGCTTGGTAACAGGACACCTTGACTAACAGTACTACAAAGTAGTATCAAATAGGGAAAGTAGAAAATTTTCCCAAAAAGATTACCAAAAGAAGGTGAAATGGACACAAGGTAGTTAAAAATTAGTAAAGGTCACTGCAACTACTTATTATCTGTGTGACTTTAAGCAAATTACCTACTGCTATTGACTGAGTGCTCATGTCCCCCCAAAAATTCATATGTTGAAGCCTAGTGCCCAATGTGATGGTATATGGAGGTGGGGGCTTTCGGAGGTGATTAGGTCATGAGAGTGGGGCTTTCATGATTGAGATTAATGCCCTTATAAAAGAGACCCCTTAGGGAAAGCCCCTTACCCCTCTGCCACTGAGGACACAGGAGAAAGACAGCTGTCTGTGAACCAGGAAGCAGACCTCACCAGATGTCAAATCTGCTAGTGCCTTGATCTTGGACTTCCAGCCTCCAAAACTGTGAGATATAAATTTCTGTTGTTTATAAACAAACCAGTCTATGCTATTCTGTCATAGCAGCCCCAACTGACTGAGATACTCAGCACTTTTACTTTCTTCTAAAATGTGACTTCACAGGGGTGCCTGGGTGGCTCAGATGGTTAAGCATCTGCCTTCGGCTCGGGTCATGATCCCAGGGTCCTGGGATCGAGCCCCATGTCCAGGTCCTGGCTCAGCGGGGAGCCTGCTTCTCCCTCTGCCTCTCCCCCTGCTTGTGCTCTCTCTCTCTCTCTGTATCTCTGTGTCTCAAATGAATAAATAAAATCTTTAAAAAAAAAAATGTGACTTCACAGGTCAGGGGTCTTTGTCTAGTTTACTCATTGATGTATCCCAACTCCTTCAAATGAAACATGACGCATAAAGGGCGCTTAGTCAATATTTGTCGAAGAGAGTGAATCTCTCCAAGACTCAGTTCCCACATTTGAAACTGAGATGCCTCCTAGACATATGTAAAATGTCTACTACAGTGCTATAACGTAATAGGTGCTCAAGAAATTCTGGTTAATTATTGCTTTTATTAGAATAAACACTGCTAGAGTTATTTACTATCAACAAAGTAGAAAAATTCCTTGTGACTATGACAGCTTTACTCTGTGACACCACCACACAAAAGTTATTCTCGATTAGTTCAACAAATTCTGTTGCTGGATTTCAGAACAAAGTACATAATTTGACCAATGATGTAATAATATGAAAGGAAATGGAAAGTGAATTTTAAAAAGCTAGCATGTCCTCAGGGGAGTCTGGCAGCCTAAGAGTGACACCAATATATCATTAGCTCAAGACCCAAAATGTAATAGCCTGACAATCTCTGGGCCCTCACTGATGCTCTATCATTCCTCTTGTCCACTCTCAGTTGATTTCATTTTCCTTACCCCATAGCAGCTACTCCAGCAGTACTTATCAGTCTCTAAGAGCTTCTATTACAATCCATTCCTGCTTCCCTCCCTCTCCAAGGTTTGTCTTTCCGTTTCTCTTTGCAAATTAGAATCCATTAAACCAAATGAGAAAGAAGAGAGGGAAACTGAGCAGGAACATCCATGACCCTCAGGTACATATTCCCCCCTTCCTTCCTGGTCCCATCGAAAGAAGTTTTTCTTCTCCTTTCCAAAGCTAGCTTTTCCATGCAGACTCCCAATTATGTTTCCCTCTGCTTTTTCCTGGGTGTTAGTTCAGCAATCATCTTCCCCTTCTTCCTCTGATTACAAAACAGCTCACCATTCCACCTTCCTAAAACTTTCTCACAGACCTTTCTGTTTTCCATCACTGAGCTTTCACTTGTCAGTGCTTACAAAGTTCTCTACGCTCACTATCTCTCCTTCCCACCCGCTCCTCAGCCCACGTACGCTGTCTGCTGCCCCCACCGCTCTAGCAACGCTATGGGGACAAACGTCTGCAATGCCCCGCCAACTGCCATTCCAGGGCCCATGTTTAACCATCCTCCAATTCCGTGCAGCACATACTTCCACGGGTCACACTCTGAACCTCCTCTCAGGTATCTGACTGATAAATTCTAGTTGTTTTCTCTGGGTTGGTCTCTCCGCAAACACATGCTGAGCACCTATCAGGTATTGCCCTGAGTGCCAGAAAATAAAAGTGAGTAAGATCTAAAAACAATCAGTATCCTGAATTGAATTATGAAACAGTGAAAGGACAGCAGTGGAAAAACTGATAAAATCTGAAGCAAGTCTGTAGTTTAGTTAATAGTATTGTGCTATTACTTTCTTAGTTTTAAAAATGTACCATAGGGGGTGCCTGGAGGCTCAGTCGGTTAAGCATCTGGCTCTTGATTTCAGCTCAGGTCATGATCTCAGGGTTGTGAGATCCAGCCCCACATTAGGCTCCACGCTGTGCATACAGTCTGCTTAAGATTCTCTTTCTCCAAAGGGGAACCCTCCTACTGTTGGTGGGAATGCAAGCTGGTGCAGCCACTCTGGAAAACAATATGGAGGTTCCTCAAAAAGTTGAAAATAGAGCTACCCTACGACCCAGCTACTGCACTACTAGGTATTTACCCCAAAGATAAAAATGTAATGATCCAAAGGGGCACCTGCACCCCGATGTTTATAGCAGCAGTGTCCACAATATCCAAACTATGGAAAGAGCCCAGATGTCCATCAACAGATGAATGGATAAAGAAGATGTGGTGTATATATATATCATGGAATATTATGCAGCCATCAAAAAAATGAGATCTTGCCATTTGCAACAACGTGGATGGAACTAGAGGGTATTATGCTAAGCGAAATAAGCTAATCAGAGAAAGACAATTATCATATGATCTCACTGATATGAGGAATTTGAGAAACAAGGCAGAGGATCATAGGTGAAGAGAGGAAAAAATGAAACAAGACAAAACCAGAGAGGGAGACAAACCATAAGAGACTCTTAATCTCAGGAAACAAACTGAGGGTTGCTGGAGTGGAGGGGGGTGGGAGGGAAGGGGGGCTGGGTGATGGACATTGGGGAGGGTATGTGCTATGGTGAGCGCTGTGAATTGTGTAAGACTGATGAATCACAGACCTGTACCCCTGAAACAAATAATACATTATATGTTAATAAAAATAATAATAAAAAATTTTTTAAAAAAAGATTCTCTTTCTCCAGGCACTTGGGTGGCTCAGTAGGTTAACTTCTGCCTTCAGCTCAGGCCATGATTCCGGGACCCTGCCTCACCCCGCCGTCGGGCTCCCTGCTCGGCAGGGAGCCTGCTTCTCCCTCTCCCTCTGCCTTCCCCTCTGCTCGTGCTCGCCCTTGCTCTCACTCTCAAATAAATAAATAAATCCTTTTTTTTTAAAGATTTTATTTATTTATTTGAGAGAGAGAATGAGATAGAGAGAGAGCATGAGAAGGGGGAGGGTCAGAAGGAGAAGCAGACTCCCTGCTGAGCAGGGAGCCCAACGCGGGACTCGATCCGGGGACTCCAGGATCATGGCCTGAGCTGAAGGCAGTCACTTAACCAACTGAGCCACCCAGGCGCCCAATAAATAAATCCTTTTAAAAGAAGGTAATAAAATATGGCCTCTGCCTTCAGAGATCTTAGAATGACCCACAGTCTTAGGATAAATGAGGGAGATGGTCAAGTAATTTATGAACCACAGAATCTTCTATCAGGATTAAATACAGAAGCCAATCTGCTTTTCCTCAGCGTTTTTCCCCATTATGAGTGGTATGATTTTGCATGCACCCATGGCCTATGCTGTAAGCATTTCATGAGAATGGGATGGAGGTTGTATGTGTATCCAAGGGTGAATTTTTACATTCCTAATAGTAATACATTTTGAGGCTTTGGGGAGGACTCAAAAACGGACTGAAGCCAACTCTAGCTAAATCACTCCACTTTCTAAGAAGCTGAATTTAAATATGTAACCAACATACTTTCTTTGTTCTTCTCAAGGCAAATAGTTCAAGATTTGAGGGAGTAGCAGGCCAAACAGAGGTGATTTTTCAGCCTTCTTATTGTCTGGCTGCCAGGGTTCCTGGAAGTGGCATTTTTAATGAGCGTTTTTTTCTTCCGAGGAGACTTTGATGTGGTTGAAAATTTATTTTCCCCTTGAGTGTAGGCAGGGCACCAATTAACCCACACAGAGCACCCTTGCTGTCCTCCCAGCTTGGAGTTTATTACACTTACTCTGCAGTGTATAAAACCCATGATCTCACCTCCTGTTATGCCTCCCTCCTGTGGACTCAAAGCAATTTCTAAAGCAGCTTTCTGCTCTCATGGTCTTTTAAATATCTCCATTTTGCCTTTCCCCACAAATAAACATATCATAGCAATGAAGATGGAGAGAGGGAAAGATGAGCCAGGAGAGCTGCTTCCCTGACCAGCCAGTTGGGTCAGCAGCCGTGTAATCGCCTCAAGATACATCTGCGCAGAACTGGCAGTATGACCGACATAAAGGTTCAAAATGAATGAAGTAGATATGGGCCTAAGGACTCAAAGTTTAATGACGGAAACTGTCACAATTTCATGTATAACTACAGTACAAGGCAGAAGGAAAAGAAGGCTGGAATTATTGCCCTAAAAATTATAATTAAATGTAAAGGACAGTTAACATTAAAAAATTGTTTTTATACAGAAGGGCACTGCTCTTGGTTAAATGGGAATTATGTAATCCTGTGAATTTAAAGCTCTCCAAATATGGTGGTTGGAAAAGAACTAAGACAACTAAGGTTGAAGAAAAGTAATTTAAATGTGAAAGTTGGAGGGGCGCCTGGGTGGCTCAGTTGTAGGGCGTCTGCCTTCGGCTCAGGTCATGATCCCAGGGTCCTGGGATTGAGCCCCGCATCGGGCTCCCTGCTCTGCAGGAAGCCTGCTTCTCCCTCTCCCACTCCCCCTGCTTGTGTTCCCTCTCTCGCTGTGTCTCTCTCTGTCAAATAAATAAACAAAATCTTTAAATAAATAAATAAATAAATAAATAAATAAAGTGAAAGTTGGAAGCATCAGACCAAACTGTGCAAGGCCAACATTTTCTCCTCCCCTACCGCTCCAGCTTGTTGACTCAGACTCTCTCTTCCTGTTCCACTTAGGGTCTCAGGAGTCTCAAAAAAAAGATTTTCATCAAAAAGTCCAGGGGTACCTGGGTGACTCAGTTCATTGAGCATCTGACTCTTGATTTCAGCCCAGCTCCTGATCTCAGGGTAGTGAGATCAAGCCCAGCATCAGGTTCCATGATCAGCATGGAGTCTGCCTGAGATTCTCTCTCTCTCTCTCACTCTCTGCCCCTTCCCACTCACACTCTTTCTCTCTCTAAAAAAAAAAAAAAAGTCCATTCCTTCATCCCATGACAACATTTTTCTGCAAGCAAAGCTAATCAGTTTCTAACTAAGCAGCCACCTGCTCTTCCAAAACTCCTATTACTAATAGGAAGATGAGAAGAATGACTACTTGGGGAGAATTAGCAGTCTCTACCACCAGGGAAGAATGAAAACAGTTAATGCTCCCTAAATGTAAATTCCTTACCTTCAGCTCAGACCCCATTTCTGATCTGGACCTATATATTCCAAATACATACTGGACATTTCCACTTGAAAATCAACATACCAGGGCACCTGGGTGGCTTTGTCGTTACGCGTCTGCCTTTGGCTCGGGTCATGATCCCGGGGTCCTGGGATCGAGCCCCGCACTGGGCTCCCTGCTCAGCGGGAAGCCTGCTTCTCCCTCTCCCATTCCTCCTGCTTGTGTTCCCTCTCTTGCTGTCTCTTTCTCTGTCAAAATATAAATTTAAAATCTTAAAAAAAAATAAAAGAAAATCAACATATCAACATACATATGGCAAGTACTGCTGGTTGTTCTCCACTATCCATTCTCTTATTCCTTTAATAGTAGAATACAACCAGGGTGCCTGGCTGACTCAGTCAGAAGAGTGCATGACTTCTGATCTTCAAGCCCCACGTCGAGTGTAGAGATTACATACATATATTCATACACACACAAACTTTAAAAAACATAATAGAACACAATTTTAACTGGCACAGAGGCCCCAAGTAAAGACTTTTCCAAGCTGCCTTCACATCTAGCTATGGTCCTATTTTTCAGATTGGTCAATGGACGTGAGCAGAATGGATGTAAGCAGAAATGACAAGTTCAGCTTCTGAATCATGCCCTTGAAGGGAAGGTATGTGCACAATATGTATCTGCAATGGCCAAAGATGGCCCAGCCATCTTAGATCGTGACATGGAAACCATATGTTGAGAATGACAGAACAACAAAGAGAAGGAGACTAGGTCTCCAAAAGTTTTGAGTTCACTAGACACTGACAGGAGAGAAAAATAAACTATCTTTTTTTTAAGCAACTGTGTTTTGAGGCCTCTATCAGAACAGCCTAATCTAGAATCCTATTGCAAGATCTTTACCTCTCCAGTGCCTCTCTCTGTGTGTATGGCCACAAAAGTCACTGAGCTTCCCAAGCCAGAAGCAGAAAGTAACACTTGACCCCTTTCTCTTTCTCACATCCAATACCAGAAATATCCATTTATGTCAGATTTACCTCCTAAATATTTTTAAGTCTGTCTTTGCTCTCCATCCTAACCGATAATGCCTAGATCCATCTTCTCTGGCTTGGACATCTTCATAGCTGCTCTCCATGCCTCTTGCCTTGCCTACTGTCACCAGCCTTCTAAAGAACAAAAAGGATCACACCTCCCTCTGTTTGACACACTACAATTGCTCCCCATTCTCAAAAATATCAAATCCAAGCTCTTTAGCAAGACACCCAAAACTCTTTATGATGCAACTCCTGTTCATCCAACTGACCTCTCCTTATGGCCCTAACATACCACATTCTTTTATAGCTCTGTGCTTTTGCATATACTGTTTCCTCTGCCTAGAATTTCTCTGTGCTCCCTTGTCTTCCTGGAAAAAAATATTACTTTATTTCTTTAAAACTTAGCTCAGATACTATATTCTCTCTGAAGTTTTTCCTGAAATTAGCCACTCTCCAATGTGCTGCCCTTATTTTGTACATGATTTTGTCATGTTTATCACATTAAACAATAAACTATGAGAGACTCCAGACCAAGATGGTGACATAGGAGGCTCCCCAGTTTCCCTCCTCCCATAGACACACCCAGTGTATAGCTACACATGGAGCAATTCTCTCTGAAAGAAATCCAGAAGCTAACATTGTGGCTCCTACACATCCAGCAAATGGGAAAAAAACCCACACAGAAATGGGTAGGACCTTTCCTCACTATAAACTGCACTCCTAGCACAGTGCAATTGGGAGGGAATCCCTAACTCCCAGCTTCTCCCTGAGGAATGAAGGGTTTGGACCGTAGATTTAGTACTCCAACTTTTACAGCTCCAGAAACAAGACAAGAATACCTACTCTTGCCACTTTTATTCAACATAATGGAAGCCTACCCAGAGCAATGAGGCAAGAAAAAGAAAGAAAAGACATCCAAATCAGAAAGGAATAAATAAGACTACCTCTATTTGTAGATGATGTGATATTATAGAGAGAAAACCTAAAGACTCCACAAAAAAAAAAAAAAAACTGTTATAACTAATAAACAGATTTGGTAAAGTTGCAGAATACAAAATCAATATACCAAAATCAGGAGGAAAAATCAGTAGTATGTCTACACACTAACTAAAAATAGACTATCAGAATGAGAAATTAAGAAAGCAATGCCTTGGGACGCCTGGTGGCTCAGTCGTTAAGCGTCTGCCTTCGGCTCAGGTCATGATCCCAGGGTCCTGGGATCGAGCCCCACATCGGGCTCCCCACTCAACAGGAAGCCTGCTTCTCCCTCTCCCACTTCCCCTGCTTGTGTTCCCTCTCTCACTGTGTCTCTCTCTGTCAAATAAATAAATAAAATCTTAAAAAAAAAAAGAAAGAAAGAAAGAAATGCCTTTTACAGTAACATCAAAAAAAATAAAATACTTAGGAATAAATTTAACCAAGGAAGTAAAAGATCTACACACTGAAAACTATAAAATATTGATGAAAGAAATTGAAGACACAAATAAATAGAAAGATATTCCATGTTCAAATTAAAATTGTTAAAATGTCCATACTACCCAAAGTGATCTACAGATTCAATGCAATCCCTATCAAAATTCCAATGGCATGTTTCACAGAAACAGAAAAACAATCCTAAAATTACATGAAACCCAAAAAAACCCAAACAGCCAAAGTAATGCTGAAAGAGAACAACAAAGCTAGAGGTATCATACTTCCTGATTTCAAACTATACTACAAAGCTATAGTAATTAAAATAGTATGGTACTGGCATAAAAATAGATGCATAGATCAATGGAACAGAATGGAGAGCCCAGAAATAAATCCATGCATATATGGTCAATTAATTATGCCAAAGGAGCAAAGAATATACAACGGGGAAAGGAGAGTCTCTTCAATAAATGGTGTTGGGAAAACAGAATATCCACATGCAAAAATATGAAATTGGACCCCTCACTTACACCATACATAAAATCAACTCAAAATGGATTAATGATTTGAACATAAGACCTGAAATGTAAATCTCCTAGAAGAAAATGCAGGGGGTAATTTCCCTGACATTGGTCTTAGCAATGAATTTTTGGATGTTCACTGAAGCATTATCTACAATAGCCAAGGCATGGAAACAACCTAAGTTGACAGATGGATGAAGACAATATGATTATACACACACACACACACACACACACACACACACACATATACTATTCAGTCTTAAAAAAGGAAGGAAATGTTGGATTTGCCACAACATAGATGAACCTGGAGGGCATTATGCTAAATAAAATAAGCCAGACATAGAAAGACAAATACTGTATGGTATCACTTATATGTGAATCTAAAAACAAAACAAAACAAAAGTTGAATTCATAGAAACAGAGTAGAAAGGTGATTCCCAGAGAGTAGAATGGCGGGGAAAATAGGAAGAGGCTGGTAAAGAACACAAACTTTTAATTATAGGATGAATCAGGTCTGAGGATCTATATATGACATGGTGAGTATAACTGATAATGCTGTATTGTATAACTGAAATTTACAAAGACAGAACTTAAGTGTCTCACCAAAAAAAAAAAAAAGGTAAATATTGAGGTGATAAATGTGTTAATTTACTCAATGGTGAATCCTTTCACCGTATATACCTATATTAAATCATCACATTGTATACTTTAAATATATTACAATTTTGTTTGTCCATTATTCCTCAGTAGAGCTGAAAAAGGGAATCTAGCAAAAAAATAAAATAAAGAGATGGATGGATTCGTATAGAACAGACAGATCTATACAATAAATGAAAATAACAAATTTAAGATTAGAATACAGATTGAAAATTCCATCAGACCTGGCAATGGCAGTATCTCAGTAGCTTACTCTGAAACTCTAAAAGCAACTTTTTAGCACCATCTAAAAGACATTTCCAGCTATTAAGTTAAAAGGGAACTTGGGAAATGTAGATCAGGAACATAACTACGATGATTTTTTTTTATTAACATATAATATATTATTTGTTTCAGGGTTACAGGTCTGTGATTCAACTATGATGATTTTTTAAACTTCTGGACTATTATTTCAGTTTTACCCTGTCTTCTCACAATAGTAGAACTCAGAGCCATAAACACATAATTGCCTCCTTTCAGCACACAAAAAAAGAAAATAGGATCTGAAAATACTAAGGTTTATGCCAAAAGAAAATGTGAGAGTTCTGCAAGCCCAACAGAGACAACTAGGAACACAGGTTGAGTGCCCAGGGACCTGAGAGGAAGATTAAAGTTTTGTGGAAAGCTCACCTTGAACTTAACCAAGATGCCCAGAGCTTTCAGATACGAGTCTTAAAAACATCAATGTCCACCTGCTCTTTTCACAAATTCAGAACTCAAAGTTGAAAAGTTTCCCAAGTTTATACAACTATTCAGTAGCAGATCTAGAACTATATTGTACAAGAAACAATAAATTGATCCAGTGAAAACAATCCTGTAAACTACCAAACTAATTCAGAAAAAAAAAAAAAGCGTCAAGATTTTACATAATTAGGGGTGCCTGGGTGGCTCAGTTGTTAAGCATCTGCCTTCAGCTCAGGTCATGATCCCAGGGGCCTGGGATCGAGCCCCGCATCAGGCTCCCTGCTCAGTGGGAAGCCTGCTTCTCCTTCTCCCACTCCCCCTGCTCTGGCTGTCTTTCTCTCTGTCAAATAAATAAAATCTTAAAAAAAAAAAAAAGATTTTACATAATTATGTAGTTTGTTCAAAGTTCACCATATGCTAGACAAATACCTCCCAAAGGTTTATGTGAGGGATGAGGGAGTGCAAATGGTATCAGAATAACAGCATTTAGAATGTGCTCATTCTAAACTGCAGTGGGTTTGGGCATAACTAGAGGTTTGGTGGAGTGGCCCATCCAGGGCTGTCTACTCTTAAAAAGTGAGAAGCTTCTCTGTTAAAAACCCAGCATAGGACGCCTGGGTGGCTCAGTTGGTTAAGCGACGGCCTTCGGCTCAGGTCATGATCCTGGAGTCCCAGGATCGAGTCCCGCATCGGGCTCCCTGCTCTGCGGGGAGTCTGCTTCTCCCGCTGACCCTCCCCCCTCTCATGTGCTCTCTCTCATTCTCTCTCTCTCAAATAAATAAATAAAATCTTAGAAAAAAAAAAAAACCCAGCATAAGAAAAGGGAACAAGAAGCTTACATGCTTAGGCCAAGCACACATTGTTGGGACAAGAGGTCACTGTTCTCTCCCATACGGTTTTGCGTACACTACTCAGATTTGTAACAACACCATCCCTTCCCCCTAAAGATCTGTGTTGGGGCCCTGTAGACAGTGAATGATAAACATAAAAGGGCTGAGTCTAGAGATCTCTTCGTTCACTGAGACACTAGGTAAAGTTGCTCTCTACAGAATTTATCCTAATGCAGAATGAAGTGTGGTCCAAAGGAATGGGGGAGAGGGCAAACGGTATTTTCGGTAAGCAGCAAGCAGACTTTAGGAGTAGGGAATGGGGACTCAAGGGAGGCCATCAGCCACGAGATCTGAGGATGTAATAAGGGGAGAAATAAGCCAGACCTCCACCCAGAACAGAGAAGGGACATTTTCAAATCTTTCCACTCGCTATCATAGCATGCATTCTTTTTTTTACATTTTTCTTTTCTCCCTAAAAGTTTATCGTTAGCAATTTTTCAAGTACTTCACGGTCTTGATGATTTTTTGCTGGCTTCATAATATTTGCTGAATATTTCTTCACCATAAAACGTGTTGAGCTACCCCCAGGATTTAAACACTTAAGCTGTTTCCAATATTGTAAGGAAGATGTTCAGCCTTTTCCTGACTCAAAGCATTCTAAATTCTCAGAAGGGGTTGGTTAGTGAATCAAAGTGATGAAACCATTTTGAGTCTTGATAGTGTTTCAATTTGACTTTTTTTAATTCCTGCAAAATGTACTGTCATTAAAAACAAAAACAAAATAATCGTTTTCATTACTCCCTCTTCAAATTTGGGATGTTGTCACTTAAAAGCATTCAAGTTCTACTTGACAATTATCCTTTTTTCTTGGCTATTTCATTAAAAGGGAAGTGTATCTACTGGCTCCTTTCTTTTCCTTTCCAACAGAGATTATTTTGCCACAACTATTTAACTTGATTATCTTTCTAAATTATTTTTTCATTTCCTTTGTCCATTAAAATTCTATTTCACTGCCCTCTCCAGTAATTTTTCATAGGTTTTAGAGGACTCTGAATCCAATATTTAGACCTTATGCCCAAGTAGAAAAAGAATCATAGATGCAGGTTACGAATTAATGTAAAATGGTGTCTATATAAACAGTGCATAAGTTACAGATTTATAATCTTATACTCTTTAATCGGGTAAGGAGGTTTTTGTTACTGATAAAATAAATTGCCAAGGCTTACTAATATGATGCATACAATTTCTGAAAAGGATGGCAAAAGATGTAAGACTCTGTTTTAAAATTATGTAAGAACCTGAAAGTATACACATAAAAGTACAATTCATGAACCAAAACCATGCATATTTGTTACCATTAAGTGAGCAACTACTAGGTGCCTAGGATTTTATTTAAAAGACTTATAACAAAGTAGATTTTATGCATAAGGAAATTGAGGCTCAAGGTTACACTAAAAAACAATTCAAATCTTGGTCGGCATGATTTCAAAGTCATGGTCTTTCTATATGATGCTCTTCTTCACCACTGGGTTGCAAGATAAGTCATATGAGTTAAAAGATCATAAAACTCCTATTTCCTCTCTAGTCTAACAGTCATAATTGATGTTCTCTGATGTATAATGTTATGGCTTTTAAAAAAAATTGTATGTTAGTTTGGGAATACATGCAGTTAAATAAGATTCTAATTAGACAAACAGTGCAAATACTAAGACCCTGGAATTGTAAATATTGTTTATACCTACCAGAGCAGGTTCCAGATATATTTACTTCATCCAAAACAAGTAGAAATTCCTTTTTCAGATAAAGAACACTAACCAGAAATTGTTAGGATGAGCTCTCTCTGTCCCAAGGAGAGAAAAGATCTGCCGAAAGTCTCCAAGGAGTCACCAGTTGTTGCATAATATATGATGCAATAAATTCTAAATCAAATGTAATAAGCATAAAAATAAAACATAAGCATTCTCTATAATTGGAAACTGATTTCCTGACTTTCCAGTTTTAAGGAAAATCTCATAGAATTAGTATTGTGCAATGGATATTCCCCTGCCTTAGCAGCTTAGGATAGAAAACAGAGTCACATTTTTCAATATTTCATCTCTCTCTACACACCACCGCCACATCCAAGATAAGCCTTCCAACACCAGGAACTGACTCCTCAATTCAAGGCCTCATTCCTGGCTATAAGTCCCTTTTAGAGAGAAATTTTCATCTACCAGGTAACTCTATTCTCTACCACCACTGGGCCTGACATTGCTACATGGTATCTTTGTCAAAGCCCAGATGGTTCTATCACTTAGGCTTGATCCAGCTTGTTTCCTACCAGATTTACGGTAAAATAGCACATACCTCCAGCAAAAATCTTTCAACCCATCAGTTCTATGTTAACTGTCCACTGCCAGGGATAGTCCCCTCAGTTCAGACTTTTCTACCCATGGGACTTATCTGAAGTTTATTCAACCAGCCTGTAGAGGACAAAAGACTGAAAGATAAGCAACATGTAGGGAGACTGAGAATCTGGACATCATGTACCAAATAAATTACCACTTGCTCAATCACTGCTTTCATTAAAATAAAACCCCAGGGGCAAAAAAAAGTTGGGGGGGGGGAGCAAACACAACCCACATGATATATTGTCTGGGTTCATGTCACTTGGGCTCATGGGCTTCTGGTCCTCCCAACAAATTGTCCAAATTCAATTCTGCTTCTTAGTTATTTCGGCCTTACACATACCTACAAGCAGCCATCTTCCTCAAGACATAGTCAGGACCGGGATGACTGGATCCAAGATTTCAGATCTCAGCATCTGCTATCTAAGAATTATTATATTCTATCTCCCTCTTTCTTCCTCTCCTTTCCTCTCTACTCCTTCTCTCTCTCCCTCCTTCCTCCTTTTCTCTGTTCTGTCTGCCCCCCCAAACCTCTACTGCCTGAGAACAGAATACTTCGTATCTTCTCATTCTCAAGATCTGTCCTTCTTTTCTATCTCCAGTTTTTTTTTTCCCCAGGAAAAATCCAACCATATTATAATTGAAAAAGTCCCTTTCAGAGTCTGTTCTGTTTTCAATGAAATTAATTGTGTTGAGTTGCGAATCTAGCAATGAGCAGATAAATTCATATTGTGCCTAAGTCCATCCTGAGAACAGGTTCAAGAATTTGAGATGTGATGAACGAAATATGCTTTGGACATAAGAATTTCAAAATCTTACAAGAAGTTAGTCTAATCCATGAATGTGTATTACAGTGACACAATTTGACCACGGCCATCTACTTATGGTAAGAACCTGAATGAGCTTATTAAATCACCTATTAAACACAGAGTTCTCCAAGGAACAGTCAGTCATATTAAACACTGCTCTCTCCATAACAAGAAAAAAGCATTAGTATCTCTAAAGAAGGGCCTCATGATATATGTAAACTCCAGAAAGTTCAGAAAATGACTATCAAGGGACCTTGATTTTTTATTCTCTAAGTAAATAATGCACAACAGCTAGAAATGTTTGGTGACATATTAATGTAAGTCAGCTTGCATAAATTTAATTGGGTACTGGAAACTGTTCCTTGTGTTGCCAATAAAAACAGATGGAGAGTATCATTTCAAAGAAAGAGGTAATGAAACTTCCCTTGAAGAAATTGCTTAAGAAAAATGGTAACACTTGAATATAGAATTAGCTTTAAGAACACACACCATGTGACATTTAAATGGAAAAAAAAGAAAAGAAATAAGAGTAAATAAGCTAACTTCATTCCTAACACATAATCAATCTGATGTCTACAGAGTGCCAGCTCTTTGCCCAGCACTATCTCTTTGTCAGACCTCTCTAGATATTGCCAGTTACAAGGAAGAGAATGTTCCAGCCATCTGCTTCATCTGAGGTTTATTCACACAAGTGATAGAGAACCCAAGTCTAAAAGATAAAGAACACATGTAGGCAGATTATGAGAATCTGGACATCATGAACCAAATAATTTACCAATTGCTTAATCCCTGGCTTCATCAAAATAAAACTCCAGTGGAAAGAAGATTCTCATGACTCATGGAGAAGGGAAATTTTCTCATTCCAGTAAATGAATTTCTGACACATATCCACAGCTGTTATATAGCCATAATTAAGACTGGGAATTAGATAATCCAATTTGTGTGGAAAATCTATCATTAATCATTCAAAATAAATAGATACTCCAAACAAAACATATCTTTGTGTAGCATTTTAGACGAGGTAGAATAACAAATGCTACTGACTCCTTCAAGTCCCTAGCAAACCTCTTGTGACAACTCATCACTCTTTCCTACACCCTATTTCATGTTGTTTTCCCTTGTTGTCTACTATCAGCAATGTCTCTACCTCCATTCTTCCATCACATCCTTGATCTACTGACAGTACGTCCAGCACTGACAGCCAGTTGATCAATCTGTGGTTGATTCATTACTGAACAGTTGAAAACTCATTCTAACATTGGGAATACTGTCTCTAACCTGATTTTGCTTCTACCTGTCTTGATGGCGTTGAGTGAGTCATGACCCTTTCTGGGTTTTAATTTCCCCATTGTTAAAGTGAAGGGTAGGACTAGATAACTCTTAAGACCTGCCCCCTCCAACTGTCACCCTCTCATTCTAGAACTCATAGTAATGTCAGACTGGTTTCTAATTCTTAAAGTACTTTCAGTAAATGCATCGCTGAACTGATCTTCATACAGCCCTTTGAGGTAGGTAAGGTGAGTATTACTAGTCCCATTTTAGAATGAGGAAGATGGCTCGGGATTAAAAAAGTTTATTGAAGGAGCACCTGGGTGGCTTGATCAGTTAACCATCAGACTCTTGATTTCAGCTCAGGTCATAATCTCAGGGTCGTGGGATCCAGCCCTGTGTCGGGCTCTGTGCTGGGCATGGAGCCTGCTTGGGATTCTTTCTCTCCCTCTCCCTTTGCCTCTCCCCCTGCCCCCACTCGCACACTCGCTCTCTCTAAAGAATTTTTTTTAATTTTTAAAAAAACAGTTAAAAATTTTATTGAAGACACCCCACTTGCTGGTGGCAGATGTCTTCCGAGTCCTAATTTAGTACTTGTTCCTTTCCACTGTGCTATTCCATGATATACTAAGATGAATGGAGGCTCCCAGTGGGCATGCCTAGGGGACAAGGATGATCAGGATGGGGTTTTCATTTGGCTCACTGCCTTCAGGTGGCCCTTTTCTTGATGGGTGCCTGAATGAGATATGCTGGAAGAATTCTATGAGGAATAAAAAGGAGATGAAGAGCTTCAGGCAGAGGGTGAGGAAGAAAAAGAGAAAAGGGAGATATATAGGAGCCATCATATGGAGTGAAACTTTAGGGAAAAAACATGCTTGAGGAGGACTTTCAAGTTTTATTCTAAGGTGTGCATTGAAACACCGTCTTCCTTACCCATAATAAAACAACAGTAAAAATCAACATCGTCTTTTAATGTATTTGAGTTAGACTTGTATTTTCTTTTGATTTTTAGATGTATGAATTTCTCAGATGGGCCCCAACATTTGGGTTATAATAAAAGGAAGAACAGTTTTTACATATCATCGGTCCCATTGAGCAAAATTAAACAAAGCAGTAAGTTCCCTCCATCTCTCTCTCTCCCTCTCTCTTTCCCCCCCTCTCTCCCTCTCCCTCACACACATACACAAAGAAGGTGTTGTTAGTCATTACTTTGAACTGACAATATGTAACCCTCTACTTACCTTTTTACTGAAGAAAAGAGCAAACTATGAGCCCATTAACTGTCTGATACACCTGGGAGAAGTTGTGTGCCATTGAAGATTTCAGATAAAATAGGAGGATATGAAATTGCCCTTCCACCTAACTCCAACTGAATGTTTAACCTTTCAGGGTGCCAAAACTGGAACCCATTACCCAAATGTTGAGGATTCATCTGGAGTTTAGGGAAGCACAGTGTCCTGAGAAAATAAATCAGCATAAAGCCAAGGGAAAGATTGGAGTTCCCTGATCTAAATAAGATTCTTTCAACCCTAAAACATCTCCCAAAAGGCAATATTTCCCAATCTAAGGGATCTGAAACTGGAGGGCTGCAAATTGTATGCAAGGGGTCTACCAATCAATATGGCACATGCATCTTTTCAACAGAGAGATACCTAAGATACAACTAAGGTGGGGGGAAATGACATTGCAAACTTAAAAAGGTTATAAACTACTGACATAAAAAGAAACACAGTGAAGTCCAACTTAACTTCAGATCAACTTAAAGGGACTTTTTTGTACTTGACAGTTTTCATCTATCTTCCAAATCTACTTTAAAATTGGCCGTGTACAAAGGACAACAATAGTATTTGGCTAATTTGTTTGGCAGATGAGTATCATTTACTCCTTCACCTTGGGAAACCATTTTTATAAAGTGCATTCAAAGGAGTAATTTCCATAGGATAATGGGAATAAAGCAGAATATCCCAAATTTCTTATTAGACATGGTAGAATATTATTTAGAAAGCATTCAAATTTAGCACAAACAATGCAGTTACAGGGAAACTCAGGAGACGTGTCTCTTTGGATCCACGCAGGAAGTGGAAACTTACACTTTCCAAGTTCCTTCTACATGGCAATCCTTCCAGTACACTATTTATCACTCCAATCTTAAGAGCTAGGTATTGTTCTCGTTTAAGAAGAAATAAGTAAAGCTCAAGTAAAATGTCTCAGGTGACTCAACTCTTTTTTTTTTTTTTAAGATTTTATTTATTTATTTAACAGAGAGATAGCGAGAGCAGAAACACAAGCAGGGGGAGTGGGAGAGGGAGAAGCAGTCTTCCTGCCGAGCAGGGGGCCCGATGCGGGACTCGATCCCAGGACCCTGGGATCATGACCTGAGTCGAAGGCAGATGCTTAACGACTGAGCCACCCAGGAGCCCACGTGACTCAACTCTTAAGTGATGGAGTGTTACTTACACTTAGGTTTTTCTGATTTGTAGTCTCCTGCTTTTTCACCATACCATAACACCACTACAGCATAATGTGGCTTTTTCACTCTATCGTAACAATCCCTTGGCAAAGCGAGTTGTGTGTACCACAAAGTACAAGTATACACACAGTTATGCTTCACGTTTGGCTCATATTCTTTTGCACTAAGAAAAGTTCAGGGTTTAGAAGAAGATGTGGATTTGCACTCCACCTGCATAATGCATTAGGATTTCAAATGATTTTACACTATTCGAAAAGCTGCCTTCATATATTATAGAATTGAGCATGATTGAGGGAACCCAATAAATGGCACTCCTCTTTTCCTGCCTGAATTCTCAGCCAAGTGAAAGAGGCAGAAAAGTGAGCCTACGTGGGCCAGAATATGTCCTTTATTTCTGACAAAGGCTAGAGGAAAGGACATGGCTTTTGGTCTAACTGCCAAGTGGACTTGCTAATACACTATGTACCCCCAGAATTAGGCAGACTTGTCTCCCCACCACAGACCAACTGGACAATGTCAGCCATTGTAGAGTGTACCACAGAGGAGCCGGTCAGTACATGGGCTTCCTTCAGACAGTTTGCTCCTAAGAAAAGGAAGGAAATAAGGAGCTGAGTTAATGCGTGCCCTCTTCCTTTCCCAAAATCTTAAATCAGGTAATTTACTCTACCAATGACTGTGTGAGAAAGGTCTAAGGAAAGAATCTAAGAGGAGCATGTAGGAAAAAAATCTTATAAAAACTAGGAATAGGGAGGATACATTACCTCCCTAAGCAGTTTCAGCGCCTAAATGCTATTGGCTTATAGGGAGGTTGAGCAGCAGAGATGCTAAGGGGCAAAAGCTGGATGAGTATGTCCCTTACCCAGAACTATAGTCAAGCACTCAGACGCAGAGACAAGCAGGAGAATGGGATCAGGGGGCCAGAGAAAGGGAGACTGAACAGAACATCTAAAACAAGGGATGGCCAGAAGCCAGGATCTGGGGCGAGAGGATGAAAATCAGAGAAATGGGGACAGGAGAAAAGGGTGAAGCAATGAACAGTAAGAAGCAAACTCCTGACACAGGAGCTCTTGTCTACGCCCGTGTCTTACAAGCTCACTGCAGCCTGCTAGACCGGAAAGGTGCCTAAACTCAGAAATCCAAAAATGTGCTGAAACCCACCCTTTCCTCATGGAATAAAGTCAAGGTTTCCTTGGGTGGGCTTACCTAGTCAGAAGCTTTTAAGTATAGAGGGGCATCCCCAAGGTGGGATACAGAGTTCCATGAGTGTCACTCTTAGCCAGGGCCCCAGGTTCTGGCATTCCCCACAATACACTTGGGGTTTCCCATCATAAGGCATCAGAGCTGGGTGTTCAAGCTTCTGAGTGGAGAGGCACACTGAATATGAACAGAGAGCTAGAAGCCACAATTGGAGCTGAAAGGCCACAGAATTGGTGATCTCTATTGGCTTGATAGGTGGTGGTCCTTTGGCTTGGGGCACAAATTAATGGTACATGTATGTCTTAGAGATGCTTTAGATTGTCCAGAAGCTTCCCCAGAAATTAGGCAAATGCTGATATAATGTAGATATTATGAGGTTTTAACTGTTTAACTATTAAAGTTAAGAATTATTTTAGTGATTATTAATAGAAAACCAAAAACAATGGGTTAATCAAATTGGAAATTTATTTTTTCCGCTATGTAAGTGAAGTCCTGAGGTAAGCAGACTAAAGCTATGTTGGCAGTTCCAAGAAGCCCAAAGATTTCATGGTAGCACTACTCCAGGGACCCAGTGTCCTTCTGGGTAACATCCTCATATTCATGCCTTCCACATGGCTAGTGACCCTCCAGCCATCATGTCTACATTTCAGGGAGAAATAAAGGGAAGGGCATGGAACAAAAAGATGTCTGCTCTTTGAAGTAACTTTTCTGTAAGCCTCACCTGACAATTGCTGCTTATATCTCATTGGGTAGAATTAGGTCAAAGGCTACCCCATGATCAAGGAAGGTAGAGATTTGTATGGTTTCAGGTGGGTACACGACTAATATCAATAAAATCAGGTCTGTTGGCAAGGAAGCAGAGAAGAATAGATACTCAAAAGGCAGCCCACTGTCTCTTACACGAGGCACACAAAGGGATGGAACAGCCGAAACTCATTATTGCTACATATGTGGATATTCTGGGTCAAGGATTACAGTGACTTACTAATACGACACAAGTTCTATGGGGATGCCCCAGGGAAGTTCATGTTTCAAGAGTGAGTAGAACTACTTACTTCATAAACTTCTAGGCTTGTCCTTTCTGCAGGTGCAATATCACAGTTGTCTTGCACTAAATCAGCAGTTCTAAACTACATCTTTTGCAAGAGTGCTGGTCTCTCTACAGCAAAATCACCAGAATACTTACTTAAACTACAAACTCCTAGATCCTGCTGCACAGACCCAGTTGGGGCACCATGTTCTATGTGGTGCCATATCAGAAAAGGCTACTAAAAGCCATCCTGCAGTGTGGGGAGGTTTTCCTGAAGGGTCTAAGTGACTCCAGCTGAACAGAGCCTCTGGGCAGTCTGGGCCACCTTTGGAGACAGTGGCAGTGTTCTCTCCTGAGAGAGAGGCGTTCTCAAGATGGGCAGCCTCTCTTTCCTCCTAATGACGCAGCCTGAGGGACAGAGGGCTTGGCTGGCTTCATTGCCTTCCCAGCACTCATTCAGCAGAGAAGTCAGACCTCTCAAAGAGGAAAGCCCACATCCCCAGGTATTTTGCTGATCCTCCCCCATCCCCAACCCACGCCTCAACTGGTTCAGGCTGGGAGCACTGCAATGCAACACATCAGGCAGAGTCTTCTTGGAACAAGTTTTCCATGCCTTGAAGGCAATCTCCTTCTAGGTAGCTAAATCATTTCTTGCCTCTTAGCCTCCACAGAGCTTAGAATTCATAAACTCTCTACAGATAGTGTTCCAAAATATGCATACATACATACATATATACATACATACATACATGGTTATCTAAAAGTCTTATGTTAAATTATTCATTCCCTTTTTTTAAAAAAAAAATCAATCCTTTGCATAGAAAGGAAAAGGTTTTTAAACAAAAACATTTTAAAGGTATGTGATTGTAGCTGTAAGATGAAACACGAGATGATGGGAAGAGCACAGAGAATGAGGAAGAGATGCAAGATGTGCTTTTGACTCCCACATATAAAATTGATTCCAGCAGAAGCTAATTACAAGATCCAAGCAGGAAATGATCAAGCTCCCAAAACTACACTCCCATCTACGCCTTCTACCATGTTTCCAAACCCTATACTAATGTTCATTCTAGGCCCTTCCTCAAATTTTAATCTTGTATTTTCACTCCATTCAATCGCCATCACATAATAAACACACTGGTATGAAAACTTCTGTTCTTAGTGGTCTGGATATTCCTTAAGTATAATCTCCCATCTTGAGACTTCAATCCCACTGAAGTCCACTGATGTCCCTGCCATGGGCATTCTCAAGTCATCTGCCCTCCTTGTAGCCAATCAGTGCCTTGTGTGCCCTTAACAGAAATTATCAACATCCTTGTGCATTCTGTGGAGGAACAGTTATATTTTAGACACTGTCACAAAGGAGTGGAAACCAAAGGAGCTGCCACTTCATCATCCCCTAGGCTGACCTGCCCATGATCTCAGAGTTCACCTGCAAGTCATATTTCATTTAGTGAAGCACTTCTTCATGGTAGCTGGCTAGTTTTTGTAAAAGTAATTTACATCCATTTCCTCTTATTAGGTCATTTGCCCCTCCCACCACTCCTTTAGGCAGTTATTAATCCATTGTTTTCTCTTGGAACATATCTCCTTCAGCTTTCATACTTTTTGGTATCCTAATATCCTAAAACAGTAAAGCTTCCAAAAGTGACTTAGCCTAAGATGTTACTCATACGTCAAAAGAGTAATTTTCAGAAATATCTTAAACAGCTAGCTCCTTCCTTCAAATGATTTCTAATGCGGAAACTTGATGTGTAAGCTGCTCTATTTTCAAGGTGAGAGAACCCAGATAGGTGGGCTTGTGTTCATTCTTGACCCCTGAGGCTGCCCAGAAAGACCTTTCTAGAAATCTAGGAATCTGTAGACCACATTTTGAAAATACTTGTGCTAAGGAAATCTGAATCCTTTAAATACCTCATGAATATTGACAACTTCTACTCTGATTTGGAGACCATGTCATGCTTGGATAGATCTAAATATTAAAAAGTATATGAACAAATAAATCAATATAGAATCAATGAAAATATACCGCAACAAAGAAGGGAGCCAACCATAAGGCAGGAAACCTCAGAATAGAAGTACTGTTAAAAATAATAAAATTATTTCTACAAGAACCAGAAAAAAATCTGGCAACTATTTTTCCCAAAGATACAGAAGCTATGATCTTTGTAAAACAGAAATAGCAAGCTTTAATGAAGAATACAGTTGAATGAGGGAAGATACTGAAGAAACTAGAAAAACGTGCAGGAAAGTCCAATATGTCATAATGAAATTAAAAATCCATTGAAGGAGGCCAAGAGGTCAAAAGCAGAAGTGACATTGAGTACCTGGAACAATAATATTGAAGACAAACTTGAGAAGGTATCACTGAACAGAGAGGAAATGAGAACAAAAATTTTAATTGTGACAGGAAAAAATAATAATTTTTAAGAACATGAAATTGGCTAGGGGTGCCTGGATGGCTCAGTCAATTAAGCATCTGCCTTCAGCTCGGGTCATGATCCCAGGGTCCTGGGATCGAGTCCCGCATCGGGCTCCTTGCTCATTGAGGAGCCTGCTTCTCCCTCTGCCTGTCACTCCCCCTGCTTGTGCTTGCACTCTCTCTCTTTCTTTCTCTCTGTCAAATAAATAAATAAAATCTTTTTAAAAAGAACATGTAATTGGCTAGATCATCCTGACAGAAAATTACTGAAGAATCATCAGCCTTAAACAACATATTAGACCATATGAGCTTAACAGACATTTACACAAGAACAGGAAATAAAATCCAACCTAAGATTGATAATGTCTTAAACAAAGAAGTCAGAAATAGTAGGACCCTAAAACAAACAAAAAAAAGAAAGAAAAAAAAATTTCTGGATCTTTAAAAAAGGCGGGGGGCCTGAATCTATGAAAAAAAAAACTGGGTTCATCATGTTCCAGGAACAGTTGTTGAAATAGAAACTTTTTTAGACACAAAAGGGCAAACTATTTTAATTATGTGGATAAAGAAAAGTACTGTAAGATGTAAGAAGAAGAAAAGCTTACCTAGAAAGGAAAAAATTCAAGTTTGCCTCAGTCTTCATCATATGTTTAAATTCCATAAGAAAATGGAGGTGTGTCTGTAAAATGTTGAGGGGAAAAATCCTAGTAAGCCAAAATCCCAAACTTAGTCAACTTCTCCTTCACAAACAAAACCAACAGAAAAAACTTCTCATGCAAGGATTCAGCACAAATACCACAAATGTACCCTTGATAGAAATGTCCTGAAGTACATTCTACAGCTGAAGAAGTTGAAAGAGGCTTTGAGAAGTCAAAAGTCAAAATTTAAAGGCACTGCTGTCAGTACATATAAAAAACAATTTAATGTGGAAAATAACTATAAAACTTATTGCAAATATAATTTTAAAATTTCACTCAAGCTAAAAAAAAAACCTTGCAAGGAAACTTTCATTGGTTAAAATATACTGCTGTTTAGCTAATCCTCAATGGGGAAAAACTGAAAGCTTTTCCCCTAAGGTCAGGAATACAACAGTGTCCGTTCTCACCACAGGGTTCCACATAGTACTAGAAGTCCTAGCCTCAGTAATCAGACAACAAAAAGAAATAAAAGATATCCAAATTGGCAAGGAAGACACCAAACTTTCACCCTGCACAGACATGATACTCTATGTAGAAAACCTGAAAGACTCCACCAAAAAATTGCTAGAACACGAATTCAGAATGAATTCAGCAAAGTAAGTCGCAGGATATAAAATCAACATACAGAAATCTGTTGCATTTCCATACACCAATAATGAAGCAGCAGAAAAAGAGAAATCAAGGAATCCATCCCATTTACAATTGCACCAAAAACCATAAGATACCTAGGAATAAATCTAACCAGAGTAAAAGATCTATATGCTGAAAAATACAGAACATTTATGAAAGAAATTGAAGAAGACACAAAGAATTGGAAAAACACTCGATGCTCTTGGGTTTGAAGAATAAACATTGTTAAAATGTCTATGCTACCCACAGCAATCTACACATTCAATGCAATCCCTATCAAAATACCATCAACATTTTTCACAGAGCTGGAACAAACAACCTTAAAATTTGTATGGAACCAGAAAAGACCCTGAATAGCCAAAGTTAAGTTGAAAAAGAAAAACAAGGACACCTGGGTGGCTCAGTCAGTTCAGTGTCTGCCTTCGGCTCATGATCCCAGGGTCCTGGGATTGAGCCCTGCATCAGGCTCCTTGCTCAGTGGGGGGGGCCTGCTTCTCCCTCTCTCTCTGCCTCTCTCTCTCAGTCTGTCTCTCATGAATAAATAAATGAAATCTTAAAAAAAAAAAAAAAAAGCTGGAGGCATCACAATTCCAGACTTCAAGCTGTATTACAAAGCTGTAATCATCAAGATAGTATGGTATTGGCACAAAAACAGACACATAGCTTAATGGAACAGAATAGAGAATCCAGAAATGGACCCACAACTGCATGGCCAAGTAATCTTTTGACAAAGCAGGAAAGAATATCCAAGGGAAAAAAGACAGTCTCTTCAACAAATGGTGTTGGGGAAAACTGAACAGCAACATGCAGAAGAATGAAATTGGACCACTTTCTTATACCATACACAAAAATAAATTCAAAATGGATGAAAGACCTAAACGTAAGACAGGAAACCATCAAAATCCTAGAGAGAAAAAAAGCCTCTTTTACCTGGGCTGCAGCAACTTCATACTAGACACGTCTCTGGAGGCAAGGGGAACAAAAGCAAAAATCAACTATTGGGACTTCATCAAGATAAAAAGCTTCTGGTGAAGGAAACAATCAACAAAACTAAAAGGCAACTGATGGAATGGGTGAAGATATTTGCAAATGACATATCAGATAAAGAGTTAGTATCCAAAATCTATAAAGAACATATCAAACTCAACACCCAAAAAACAAATAATCCAGTTAAGAAATGGGCAGAAGGCATGAATAGACACTTTTCCAAAGAAGACATACAAACAGCAACAGACACATGAAAAGATGCTCAACATCACTCATCATCAGGGAAATACAAATCAAAACCACCATGAAATACCACCTCATACCTGTCAGAGGGCTAAAATTAACAACTCAAGAAACAACAGATATTGGTGAGGATGCAGAGAAAGGGGAACCCTCTTACACTGTTGGTGGGAATGCAAACTGATGCAGCCACTCTGGAAAACAGTATGGGGTTCCTCAAAAACTTAAAAATAGAACTACTGTATAACTCAGCAATTTCACTACTAGGTATTTATCCAAAGGATACAAAAATGCTGATTCAAAGGGGCACATGCACCCCAGTGTTTGCACAGCATTATCAACAATAACCAAATTATGGAAAGAGCCCAAATGTCCATCAACTTATAATGAATGGATAAAGAAGATGTGGTATATATACACGATGGAATATTACACAGCCATCAAAAAGAATGAAATCTTGCCATTTGCAACAACATGGTTGGAACTAGAGTGCATTATGCTAAGCGAAATAAGGCAGTCAGAGAAAGACAAATACCATATGATTTCATTCATATGTGGAATTTAAGAAACAAAACAAATGAATATAGGGGAAGGGGAGGGAAAATAAGATAAAAACAGAAAGGGAAGCAAAACATAAGAAACCCTTAACTATAGAGAACAACCTGAGAGTTGCTGGAGGGGAAGGGAGTGAGGGGGTGGGTGAAATGGTTGATGGGCATTAATGAGGGTACTTGTTGGGATGAGCGCTGGTTGTTGTATGTAAATGATGAATCACTAAGTTCTACTCCTGAAACCAATACTACTATGGTTAACTAATTGTTAACTAACTTGAATTTAAATTTTTGTTAACTAACTTGAATTTAAATTTTTAAAAAAAGAAAAAAAGGAAATTAAAAAATAATAAATAAATAAATAAATAAATAAATAAATAAATAAATAAATAAATAAATAAAATGTTATTTAGGGATAACTCCATGAGAATAAGTCATAGAAAGTACAGAGGATGCCAAGGCTAAGTAAAATTCCTCACCATGAATTAGAAGGAGTTGAAAAGTATTTTTTGAACTTTATTTTTATTTTTAAGAAACCATAAAACTACTATTTATGATATTCTGATGAACTCAAAGGAAAACTCATGCCACAAGTGGACCCCTACAGGAATCTGAAATTTTGAGGAACTGAATGGTCTGACAACCTGAAACTGAAATTTTAAAACTGAAATTTTAAAGTTGTTCTATATTATTAGTGCCCCCGGGTTCCTCAAAGAAGAAAACAGAAATACTTTTGAAATGAACCCACCCTCAACACAGGCCCCAAAGAATTCTACTTCCCCCAAAGAATATATTCCAAGAAATATGAACAGCATACAGTCAGAAATCACAAAATATACAAGAAAAGAAGGTACCATATGAGACAGTCTACAGTAATAATAGAGAGCAAAAGCAGACTTTCAAAGAGTTCAGATATTGCAATTATTAGACACAGAATATGAAAAAGTACTGGGGCGCCTGGGTGGCTCAGATGGTTAAGCGTCTGCCTTCGGTTCAGGTCATGATCCCAGGGTCCTGGGATCGAGCCCCACATCAGGCTCCTGGCTCAGCGGGGAGCCTGCTTCTCCCTCTCCCTCTGCCTCTCTCCCTGCTCTCTCTCTCGCTCTCTCTCTCTCTCTCTGTGTGTGTGTCTATTGTCTCAAATGAATAAATAAAATCTTTAAAAAAATACATTAAAAAAAAGAATATGAAAAAGTATATTGAATTAAGATATTTAAAGCAATAAAGAAGTGTTAAAAATATGATTAAAGAGGGGGTGGAGGGGGCCCCTGGGTGGCTCAGTCAGTTAAGCATCAAATTCTTGGTTTTTGGCTCAGGTCATGATCTCAGTGTCATGGGATGGAGCCCCATGTGGGCTTAAGCACAGAGTCTGCTTAAGATTCTTGCCCTCTGCCTCCCCCCTGCTTGCACTCACTCATGCTCTATCTCACTCTCTCAAATAAATAAATAAATCTTAAAAAAAAAAAAAAAAAAAGAGGGGCGGAATGACCAACAGCCTGCAGAGCAACATGCTTAAGTTTTATTGTGACTCCTGTGATACACACCTCACCCATGACTCTCCATCTGTGAGGAAGACACACTGCAGTGGTAGGAGACACAAAAAGAATGTGCAAGACTACTACCAGAAGTGGATGGAAGGGTAGGCTCAGAGCTGCATATCCACAAGGAAAGATACCTCCTACTCCATTCTCTGCTCTTCCTCCTGCAGGAGCAATGATCCCACCTCCCCTCAGTCTCGTGGCTCCTCCTCGCCCTGGTATGATGCCAGCATCCCATATGGGGGGCCCTCCCATGATGCCAATGATGGGCCTTCCTCCTCCTGGGATGACACCAGTGGGACCTGCTCCTGGAATGAGGCCACCTATGGGGGGCTACATGCCAAAGATGCCTAGGCCCCCAATGATGAGACCCCCTACCCATGTTCCCATGATGGTGCCCATTCAGCCAGGAATGACTCCACCAGACAGATAGAGAGGGGAGCCTCTTTATATCCATTTTACATTACTTGTTCTACTTCACCAGGAGACCGTGGTGCAGTGACTCCGGTGTTTTCTAACAGCAGGACAGGGAAGACTTGCTCCCCCCTCCTATCAAAGAGAGAATAATTTTGGCAGGTGACTAGTGGGACCCCCCAAAAAAGCAATTTTCATTTGTATCATGAAATGTGAAAATAAAATTGTCAACTGTTTTAGTTAAAAAAAATTAATAATAAAAAATAAAAATAAAATATGATTACAGAACAAGAGACCATTAAAAAACACTATAGACTGAATGCTTGCATCCCCTCAGAATTCTCATGTTGAAACCTAGCCCCAATGTGATGGTTTTAGAAGCTGGAGTCTTTGGGAGGTAATTAGATCATGAGGGTGGAGCCCTCAAAATGGATTAGTGCCCTTAAATAAGAGACCCCAGTGGACTCCTTCAGCCCTTCTTCCATGTGAGGACACAGAGAGAAGACAGCCATCTCTGAACCAGGAAGCAGGCTCTCACCAGATGCAAATCTGCCAGCACCTTGATCTTAGACTTCCCAGCCTCCAGAGCTGTGAGAAATAAATGTTTGTTATTTAAACCACCCACCCGATGGTATTTTTATTATAGCAGCCTGAAGAGACTAAGACAAAAATAAGCAAATCTGAAAAGAACCAAATTGTATTCCTAGTAACAAAAAATATTAATAAAGCCACTGAAACTAACAAATTCCATGGAAAAGTTGAACCAGAAGATTAGACACAAATAATATTATTAGCAAAATGTTAGGTAGTTATGAAGAATTAATGCAGTATGCTCCTTACAGAGACAAAAATATGGAAAACATAATAGGTAGGTGAAAAAAAAAGATAAAATAAGTGTCTAACATAGGTCTAATTGGAATTTCAGAAGGAAGGGAGAAATAGAATGGAGAAGAGGTCATATCTAAGGAGATAATGACTGGTAATTTCTCAGAAGAAGTTTTGGGAAATCCAGTGAATTCCAAGTAGTATAAATAAAAAGAAATCCATACTTAGATTTCATCATAATGAAATATTGGAATATTTAAAACCAGGAGAAGATTTTTCAAACAACAGCCAGACTGGAAAGACAAATCAGTGTCAAAGGAGTGACAATGTTAACTAATGTCCTATCAGCAAAAATGGAAACCAGAAACAGTGAAACAGTATGAGAAAAAAACTAGCAAAATATATCCAGTAAAAAAAGATTTCAAGAGCAAGTGTAAAATAAAGACATTTTCAGACAAAATAAAATTTAAGAACCTGCCATTAGACCATCATTAAAGAAAATTCTAAAACTAAGTTGTCCATTAGAAATATAATGAGCAGTATGTAAATTTAAATGCTCTTGTATAGAGCCACATTTTTAAATGCAAAAAAGGTAAAATTAATTTTAATAATGATCTATTTAATCTAACAGATCAAAAAATTATTTCAATATATAATCAATATAAAAATCATTAATGAGATACTTTACCCTTTTTTATACTAGGTGTTTGAAATCCAGTATGCACTTTATACTAACAGCAAATCTCAATTCAGACTAATAATTATATTTCAAGTGCTCAATATCCATATGACTGGTGGTTACCATATTGACCAGTGCAGTGCTAAGAGATATACTTAGAAGGAAAATTATTCCTGGTGAAATGGCTGAGATGCAAGAAGAGAGGATGAACAAAACAGGTGATAAAAAGGTGGGCAAACCCAATGTTCCCAAGAGACATTGACTGTATAAAAGAATAGTATTTATATTGTACACTGGAAGTTAGGGACAGGTTTAAATAGTTTATATAGTTAATAGTTAAATAGTTAAATAGTTTAAATAGTCTGTTTAAATAGTCTGGGGAAAGAATACTTCACAAGGATGTTGTATACCTCTTACAGCATCACATTAAGAGATACACAATGTCTAGTCAGTGATGGCCAGACTGGATCAGGGTGAAATAGCCAATCCCTCTATCACGAAGTCATAATGTTCCCACTTTTTACCAAAAATCAATCCATGGGGTGAGAACCAGGCAGAAGAAACAGGTACAAAGTCCGTGAGACAGAAGTAGATCTGGTGTGTTTGATGGGCGCCTGGGTGGCTCAGTTGGTTAAGTGACTACCTTCGGCTCGGGTCACGATCCCAGGGTCCCACATTGGGCTCCCCCCGCTCTGCAAGGACCTGTTTCTCCCTCTCCCTCTGCACCCCTCCCCCACCTGTGTTCTCTCTCTCTAATAAATAAATCAAATCTTTAAAAAGAAGAAGAAGAAGTACATCTGGTGTGTTTGAGAAATAATGAGAAAGCTTCCCTATACTGTAGCCCTTAGTTAAGCTACTATCTGATCAGAATAATTTACCTATTAACAATTTTTTTCTTTCTTTTTTTTTTTAAAGATTTATTTATTTATTTGAGAGAGAGAGAGCATGAGAGGGGGAGAGTCAGAGGGAGAAGCAGACTCCCTGCCGAGCAGAGAGCCCGATGCGGGACTTGATCCAGGGACTCCAGGATCATGACCTGAGCTGAAGGCAGTCACTTAACCAACTGAGCCACCCAGGCGCCCTATTAACAATTTTCTTAAAAGGACTGTATCAGAATCACTAAAAGAACTGTTTAATGACTAAAGATCATTTAATCAGAATTAATAAGTAATCCCTATAGCAACCAACTGTTGATACTGAACCCAGATCCCCTTGAAACCCTTGGGCCATTTCTCTGTACCCACCCCCATCCGCAGCTCCTTTGTGCTTTTGCCGCCCTGGGCCCCATCGGTGACTATCTTCAGAAGACTGCCCTCAGCCACAGACACCATTTTGCCTGCCTGCCTGTGCAAAAGGCCGAAAGTATCTGAGACACTGGGTTTAGTTTGGGTGGCTCTGAGCCACTGAATGACTTATGAAAGCCCAGCTCTCTTTCCAGTTGGGACAAAATACGAGCTATAATTTTTCTCCAAAGCTTTCCCGTACAATCCAGCTGAGGCTAGAATGGTGCCAGAAGTTTTACCCTTGCTTGGATTCCTTCTTTTCACTGATCCGTTTCTCCTACTCCTTTACCTGTTTCTCCTGAGAGCAAGTCCCTAAATAAATCACTTGCACATAAATACTCAGTTCAGGGTTGGCATCTGCAGAACATGACACAAGGCAATCCCTAATTTTGAAAGCCACATAACATCTGGAATATATATAACAAATATAATCTAATTCTATATACTCATATGCAAAAATGAAACATAAATAGAAATCCTTTCTACTTCCATTTGAAGTGATCGGTTTCTGCTGGCATACACTGTAAATAATTCATCATGAGCAGTCAGTGCAAGGCTGATCCATGCGTGGCATCTACCAGCCAGGGCACAACACGGTACACACCACAGTGTTAAGTTGCACTCATACACACAGTATTAGCATTATTGAAAACTCAGCTGTGCATCACTTTTCTGACTGTGTAAAACTTCTTTGGTTCTTGAATACAAGCAAATCGCTCACCATTCCTAAAGACTGAATGTGGCGCTTATTGTTTCAGAGACAATGAGTCTAGTGTTTGGTGGTCAGACTACATGTTTCAAAGGGAATCTTTGTCTGCTTAACATGAAATAAATCAGACTCTATATTTATTGGGAAAAGAGCAATCCAGCAACTTTCACTCAGAAGAAATCAGCCCTGGTGGCCTTAAGTTACAACTGTTAGGTAAAGCCATAGGTAGCCATTTAGTAATACAAGCCAGAGACTTCTAAGAGGGGCTGAGAAGAAACCAGTAGATAGAACCTACCCCTCACCCTTCTCTAGCCATTTTTAATCACTGAGAATTTTTTTACAATTACGTAAATTGTTTTCAAGTAGATTTCTACAGGAACTTTTTACAAATCAAAATTTCTCCCAATGACACCACTTGAATATTTACAGATAAGCACATGATAGTCTGAAGTTCTGCAAATAATGTAGAGAAACCTCATCAGGCTGGGCTCTAGTGGTTTATAAGAAATATTTTGAAAATTATCTGCTGAGGTTCATTATTGTCCTTTAAAGGACACACACATATATCAATAATGGAAACAAGGTCATCAGAAACACATTTCTCTAACCTCAATATTAAGAGTGTAACTTTGGGAGGGAGGAGGAGGAGGAGGACCCTGGCTTTGCCTCATCCCTCTAACACAGCTAGATCAATACCAAATCATTTTGAACAACTAGGAAATCGATCTGAGGATTAAGAAAACGATCTGCACAATTGGAGGGAGAGAATGTGGCAGATGCAAGGTTCAGAGATGTGAACTGGGGGAGAGAAAAGCCGGCGTGCCAGGGAAGGGAGGGAGCCTTTTTCGTGGAGGGAAGTCAGGGAAGCAGGGGAGAGAGCAGCATGTAGGGTTTGCACAAGGCGCCACGGTATGGGGATCCCCTGCGTCGCACTGGGAGAGAACATTCCCCTCCCTGGAGGACATTTGGGAGAGGGTGTAGTGCTCTCCAAGGACAGAGGGCCCACCGGGCACTGCCGAGCGGCTGTTCAACAGCAGGGGACAGAGACATGCGCAGGGGGCAGCTAAGCTGGTCCCAGCTTCCCGCTGTGCTTCACCCTAGACTCCAGGCACCCGAGCAGGCCTGCGACTGCTTTTCTGGGACAGAATGACGCCGTGTGTGCGGCGAGGCTCTCCTCCCGGGCGGGCAGTGGGTCTGCGCCTTGCCGGGTCCTTTAAGCTTTGGAGTTGGGAATGCCAGGGGCCAGCCAGAGATAAAACACAGAACTATGGTGCCGGGCATGCCGACGGCCGGCACAGACAGGTTGAGGGCAGGAACCTGACGAAAGCCCAGGACACAGGAGGGGAGATTGTTCGCTTTTCTGTGAGGGCTTCCTGAACAGCGCCAGCAGCGCGTTCCCCTCCGCGGGGAGGAGAGGGCAGGGTGACACCACCTGCCGGCCCTGCCCACCAGCACAGACTTCAGCGAGAAACAGCAGCTCCAGTGAAGGCTGGAGTCCCTTACAGCAAACCCCGCACCCCTGCGCCCCGCAGGGGCATCTTTACCGGAGCAGGTCTGACTGTGAGCCAGAGCAGCAGGCCTCTCCCTCCGAGGACCAACACAGGCCCCCGCATCTACTGATTACAGAGCGCTCCAAAGCAGCTTCAGTTCGGGTGGAAATAGGACCACGCTTGCTTGCTTTTTTAAAATCAGGCTTATAGTTTTTTGTTCGTTTGTTGGTTGGTTTGTTGCCTTTTCCTGTTTTTTGGATCAGGTTTTTTTGTTTTTGTTTTTTCTTTTTTCCTTCTTTCTTTTTTGGAATCAGACTTATAGCTTTTTGTTTGCTTGCTTGCTTTTTCTTTCCTTTTCCTTATCTCTTTTCTTGGATCAGGCTTTTTTTTTTTTTTTTAAATCAGGCTTATCTTAACAGACAAATCAAAGCACACCTGAAGATCCAAATATTCCTCACTGCAAGCAAGGAGGAACTCTTCAGAGGACTGACTTGCAGGAAAGAGCAACCAAAACACACCAGCAGAGTGCACACAGCATACACCAGAAACACCTCCTGAACTGCTGGGCCCTGGACAGTGTATGACCCCTGCTTAATATAGTATTACTCTCAGGAGCAGAAAACAACAAGCTTTCATAACACACAAAAGACAGAATGACAAGATGGATGAATTTTGCCCAAAAGAAAGATCAAGAAGAAATCACAGCTAGGAATTTGCTCAAAACAGATATAAGCAATATATCTGGACAAGAATTTAGAACAACAGTCATAAGAATACTAGCTGGGCTTGAAAGAAGCATAGAAGACACTAGAGAAGACACCAAAACTGAGATGCAAAACCAACTGCATATAATCACAATGAGGATGGAAGAAGCAGAGGAACGAATAGGTGATATAGAAGATAAAATTATGGAAAATAATGAAGCTGAAGAGGGAAAGAAAACTATTAGATCACAAATACTGACTTAGGGAACTCAGCAATTCCACAAAGTGCAATAATATCATATCACAGGAGTCCCAGAAGAAGAGCAGGAAAAAAGGGGCGGAAGGTTTATTCGAAGAAATTATAGCTGAGAACTTCCCTAATCTGGGGAAGGAAACAGGCATTCAAGTCCAAGAGCCACAGAGAACTCCCCTCAAAATCAACAAAAGCAGGTCAACACCAAGACATATCATAGTGAAACTTGCAAAATACAAAGATAAAGAGAGAATTCTAAAAGCAGCTCAGGGAGAAAAGGTCCTTAACCTACAAGGGTAGACACATAAGGTTAGCAGCAGACCTGTCCATAAAAACTTGGCAGACCAGAAGAGAATGGCATGATATATTCCACATGCTAAATGGGAAAAAAAAAAATGCAGCCAAGAATACTATATCCATCAAGGCTGTCATTCAGCATAGAAGAAGAGATAAAGAGTTTCCAAGACAAGCAAAAACTAAAGGAGTATGTGAACACTAGACCAGCTCTGCAAGAAATATTAAAGGGGACTCTTTGAGCAGGAAAGAGAGACCAAAAGCAACAAAGACTAGAAAGGAACTGAGACAGAGACAATCTACAAGAACAGCGACTTTACAGGTAATACAATGGCACTAAATTCATAGCTATCAATAATTACTCTGAATATAAATGTACTAAATGCTCCAATCAAAAGATATAGGGTATCAGAATGGATTTTTTAAAAAAGACCCATTGACGTGCTGCTTACAAGAGACTCATTTTAGACCCCAAAACACCTCCAGATTGAAAGTGAGGGGATGGAGAACCATCTATCACGCTAACAGACATCACAAGAAAGCTGGAGTAGCGATCATTATATCAGACAAAGTAGATTTTAAACCAAAGACTATAATAAGAGATGAAGAAGGGCAATATATCATAATAAAGGGGTCTATCCAACCAGAAGATCTAACAATTATACATATTTATGCCCTCAACTTCAGAGCAGCCAAATATATAAATCAATTAATAACAAACCTAAAGAAACTCATTGATAATAATACAATAATGGTAGGGGACATTAACACCCCACTCACAGCAATGGACAGATCATCTAAGCAGAAGATCAATGAGGAAACAAGGGCTTTGAATGACACACTGGACCAGATGGACTTAACAGATATATTCAGAGCATTTCATCCTAAAGCAGCAGAATACATATTCTCTTCGAACACACATGGAACATGGAACATTCTCCAGAACAGATCACATACTGGGTCACAAATCAGGCCTCAACTGGTACAAAATGACTGAGATTATACCATGCATATTTTCAGACCACAACACTATAAAACTTGAAGTCAACCACAGTAAAAAATTTGGAAAGACCACAAATACATGGAGGTTAAAGAACATTCTACTAAAGAATGAATGGACTAACCAGGAAATTAAAGAAGAAATAAAAAAAGACATGGAAGCAAATGAAAATGAAAACACTACAGTCCAAAACCTTTGGGAAGCAGCAAAGGTGGTCATAAGAGGGGAAAAATATAGCAATACAGGCCTTCCTCAAGAAACAAGAAAAGTCTCAAATATACAACCTAACCTTACACCTAAAGTAGCTGGAAAAAGAACAGCAAATAAAGCCAAAAACCAGCAGTAGAAGGGAAATAATTAAGATTGGAGCAGAAATAAAAGCTAGAGAAACAAACAAACAAAACAGTAGAACAGATCAACAAAACTAGGAGCTGGTTCTTTGTAAGAATTAACAAAATTGATAAACCCCTAGCCAGCCTTATCAAAAAGAAAAGAGAATGGACCCAAATAAATAAAATCATGAATGAAAGAGGAGAGATTAAAACCAACTCCTCAGAAATACAAACAATTATAAGAGAATATTATGAGCAATTATATGCCAACATATTGGGCAATCAGGAAGAAATGAATAAATCCCTAGAAACATATAAACTACCAAAACTGAACCCGGAAGAAATAGAAAATTTGAACAGATCCATAACCAGCAAAGAAATTGAATCAGTAATCAAAAATCTCCCAAAAAACAAGAGTCCAGGGCCAGATGGCTTCCCAGGGGAACTCTACCAAACATTTAAAGATGAATTAATACCCCTTCTTCTGAAGCTGTACCAAAAAATAGAACTGGAAGGAAAACTTCCAAACTCATTCTATGAGGCCAGCATTACCTTGATTCCAAACCCAAAGACCCCACTAAAAAGGAGAATTAAAGACCAATATCCCTGATAAATATGGATGCAAAAATTCTCAACAAGTACTAGCTAATCTAATCCAACAGTACATTAAAAGGATTATTCTCCCTGATCAAGTGGGATTTATTCCTAGGCTGCAGGGGTGGTTCAATATCCACAAATTGATCAATGTAATACACCACATTAATAAAAGAAAGGATAGAGTGCCTGGGTAGCTCAGTTGGTTAAGCATCCAACTCTTGATTTCAGCTCAGGTCATGACCTCAGGATGCTGAGATCGATCCCCACATCAGGCTCCATGCTTGGCGGGGAATCTGCTTGAGATTCTCTCGCTCCCTCTCCTTCTGCCCCTCCCTCCCACATTCTCTCTCTTTCTCTCAAATAAATAAATCTTTTTAAAAGAGAAAAGAAATAAAAGAAAGGATAAGAATCATATGATCCTCTCAATAGATACAGAAAAAGCATTTGACAAAATACAACATCCTTTCTTAATAAAAACCCTCAAGAAAGTAGGGATAGAAGGAACATACCTCAACATCATAAAGTCCATATACTAAAGACCCAAGGCTAATAACATCCTCAGTGGGGGAAAAACTAAGAGCTTTTCCCCTGAAGTCAGGAAGGGATGTCCATTCTTACCACTGTTGTTCAACATAGTACTGGAAGTCCTAGCCTCAGCAATCAGACAACAAAAAATAAAAGGCATCCAAATCGGCAAAGAAGTCAAACTTTCACTCTTTGCAGACAACATGATACTCTATGTAGAACACCCGAAAGACTCCACTGAAAAAATTTGCTAGAACTGACACATGAATTCAGCAAAGTTGCAGGATATAAAATCAACATACAGAAATCTGTTGCATTTAAAAAAAGAAGAACTCTGTTGCACTTCTATACACAAATAATGAAGCAGCAGAAAGAGAAATCAAGGAATCCATCCCATTTACAATTGCACCAAAAATCCTAAGATACCTAGGAATAAACCTAACCAAAGAGGTAAAAGATCTACATGCTGAAAACTACAGAACATTTGTGAAGGAAATTGAAGAAGACACAAAGAAATGGAAAAAAATTCTACGCTCTTGGATTGGAAGAACAAATGTTGTTAAAATGTCTATACTACCCAAAGCAATCTACATATTCCATGCAATCCCTATCAAAATAACACCAGCATTTTCACACAGCTAGAACAAATAATCCTAAAATTTGTATAGAACCAGAAAAGACCCCAAATAGCCAAGGCAATGTTGAAAAAGAAAAACAAAGTGGGAGGCATCACAATCCCGGACTTCAAGCTCTATTACAAAGCTGTAATCATCAAGACAGTACGGTACTGGCACAAAAACAGATGCATAGATCAATGGAACAGAATAGAGAGCCCAGAAATGGACTCATAACTCTATGGTCAACTAATCTTCGACAAAGCAGGAAAGAATATCCAATGGAGGGGTGCCTGGGTGGCTTAGTCAGTTAAGCATCCAACTCTTGATTTCGGCTCAGGTCATGATCTCAGGGTTATGAGATCGAGCCCCATGTCAGGCTCCACAATGGGTGTGGAACCTACTTAAGATTCTGTCTCCCTCTCCCTCTGCCCCTAGCCCCCTACTCTCTCCCTCTCAAAAAAAAAAAAAAAAGAATATCCAATGGAAAAAAGATAGTCTCTTCAACTAATGGTGTTGGGAAAACTGCACAGCAACATGCAGAGGAATGAAACCAGACCACTTTCTTACACCACACACAAAAATAAATTCAAAATGGATGAAAGACCTAAATGTAAGACAGGAAACCATCAAAATCCTAGAGGGAAAAAAAAGTAGCAACCTCTTTGACCTCAGATGCAGCAACTTCTTACTAGACACATCTCTAGAGGCAAGGGAAACAAAAACAAAAATGAACTATTGGGACCTCATCAAGATAAAAATCTGCACAGAGAAGGAAACAATCAACAAAACTAAAGGCAACCGATGGAATGGGTGAAGATATTTGCAAATGACATATCTGATAAAGGATTAGTATCCAAAATCTATAAAGAACTCATTGGGGTGCCTGGCTGGCTCAGTTGGTTAAGCATCTGCTTTTGGCTTAGGTCAGGATCCCAGGATCCTGGGATCAAGCCCTGCATCAGGTTCCCTGCTAAGGGGGCAGTCTGCTTCTCCCTCTTCCTCTACCCCTCCCCCCAACCCCCACTCATGCTCTCTCTCTTTCTCAAATAAAGTAAAATCTTTTTAAAAATCTTAAAAAAAAAAAAAAAGAACTCATCAAAATCAACACCCAAAAAATAAATTAAGAAATGGGCAGAAGATATGAACAGACATTTGTCCAAAGAAGACATACAAATGGCTAACAGACACATGAAAAGATGTTCAACATCACTCATCATCAGGGAAATACAAATCAAAACCACAATGATATACCACCTCACACCTGTTAGAAGGGCTAAAATAAACAACTCAGGAAACAACAAATGTTGGTGAGGATGCAGAGAAAGGGGAGCCCTTTTGCACTGTTGGTGGGAATGCAAACTGGTAGAGACACCTGGAAAATAGTATGGAGGTTCCTCAAAAAGTTAAAAATAGAACTACTGAATAACTCAGCAATTTCACTACCAGGTATTTATCCAAAGGATACAAACATAGTGATTCAAAGGGGCACATGCACCAAATGTTTATAGCAGCATTATCAACAGTAAACAAATTATGGAAAGAGCCCAAATGTCCATCAGCTGACGATAAATGGATAAAGAAGATGTGGTAGATATACACAATGGAATATTACTCAGCCATCAAAAAGAATGAAATCTTGCCATTTGCAGCAACATGGATGGAACTAGAGTGTATTATGCTAAGCGAAATAAGGCAGTCAGAGAAAGACAAATACCATATGATTTCATTCATATGTGGAATTTAAGAAACAAAACAGATGAACATAGGGGAAGGGGAGGGAAAATAAAATAAGATAAAAACAGAGAGGGAGGCAAACAATAAGAGACTCTTTTTTTTTTTTAAAGATTTTGTTTATTCATTTGAGACACAGAGATACAGAGAGAGAGAGAGAGAGAGAGAGCACGAGCAGTGGGAGAGGCAGAGGGAGAGGAAGAAGCAGACTCCCCGCTGAGTCAGGAGCCCGATGGGGGACTCGATCCCAGGACCCCGGGATCATGACCTGAGCCGAAGGCAGATGCCCAACCATCTGAGCCACCCAGGCGCCCCCCATAAGAGACTCTTAACTATAGAGAACAACCTGAGAGTTGCTGGAGGGGAAGGGAGTTGGGGGTTGGCGAAATGGGTGATGGGCATTAACAAGGGCACTTGTTGGGATGAGCACTGGGTGTTGTATGTAAGTGATGAATCACTAAATTCTACTCCTGAAACCAATACTACACTATATGTTAACTAACTTTAATTTAAATAAAATAATAATAATAATAAAAATAAGAAGAAAATAAAAGAGTGTAACTCTGTACTGTTGGACAAGATATGCCTGTCACCTATGATAGACATGCCCAGGAATGCTAAAAAGTAATTCGCCATGCAAACGGAATATGCCTAAAGCCAGTTCCAGAGTATCTCACAGATGTTCTCACCAAACTAAAGTTGTCTTAAAGGAACCAATTAAGAGAAGGGCTAGTTTCAGGCTTTTAGAAGCATCCATTTACAGGCAAACAACTAATGTGCCAATAAAAATCATTCATCTCTATTCACCAGGCAAGGCCTCCAAAGGTATCAAATGAGCTATGATGCCTTACTCTAGTCTTAGATATTATGTGATCTTTAATACAATCCATTTCTATAACTTATATTGGTCTCTTCCAACTTTTTAAAAAATATTTTTATTATATTTCTTTAGCATAAAAGATAATAATTCCGGGGGGGGGGGGGAAGAAAATCTTATCTTAAAATGCAATTTTCTAAATACAGCAAATACACATGGGAATTCAATATATGGCAAATTCTATGTTTTTATAATCTTAGAGTGATTTGGCTACAGAAAAATGTAAAATGTCTGCATATGAAAACTAACGTAAGAAAAGCCAAAAGATAAACATAAAGCTGGAAAAAAAGTCATGATTGAAATTACAGATGAAGGTCTTATTTTCCTAATATATATTTAAATATCTTAATAACAAGACCAAGAGTCTAATTTCACATAGGTAAAGGATATGAAAAGACAGTTCACAGAAAAGAAAATGGCCCCAAGACATAACTAAAATCATTCATAATAAAAGTACTTCATTGAAACTGCACTGAAATATCATTTTTACCTATCAAATTATGATCAAAAAGGTATAAATGGTACTCCTAAGGAATATAGGCATTGTTGAGGCTATTATGATAAGTGAAATAAGTCAGAGACTGTATGATTTCACTTATATGTGGAATCTAAAAAACAAAACTCAAAGATACAGAGAACAGACTGGTGGTTATCAGAGGGGAAGGGGCTGGAGGGTGGGCAAAACGGATGAAGGGGGCCAACTGTATGGTAACTAAACTTCTTGTGGTCATCACTCTGTAGTATGTACAAAGATCAAATTACTATGTAGTACACCTGAAACTAATATAATGTTATATACCAATTTTCCTCAGTTAAAAACCAAAAATAAAAACGAACAAAAAAGAATATAGGCACTGGTAATAAGAATATATATATTTATATGGGGGAGGATAAATCGCCCTCTACAGAGAGTGATTTGGCAATATAAAAATTGTAAATGCACATGGCCTTTGATGAGGCAATTCCTTTTCTAGTAATTTATCCTACAGATATATCCCAATGAGTGAAAAGATTATATCTACATCTTTAGCTATGTCCATATGTCCATTCATCTATCTAACTATCTATCTATCTATCTACTCTCAGTAGAAAGATATTCAAGAATATAGGAGAGGCTAACTTCAGGAAGGGCAAGGAGTAGTACAGTGCTTTATATCTAGTTATATTCATTTGCACTTCTTGGGCTTTGAGCCCTATTATCTTTTCAAAAAAAATCTTAACAGAAATTTTCAAAAGCACCGTATTCTAAGCATGAATATGAGGTACTAAGGAAATAGAGGCTCTACTTCTGTAGGTTATTTGATTCATTTCTTTGATCCAAAGTCATTCACAAGACTGATTAAAATACTCTGGAGTGCAGTATGTATTATAAAGAGCTCAAATTCATTCTAGGTTCTGGACAGTAGATATACTTTTCCATTGACACTATAGTGCAAGAAATGTGCATACTCCTTTGTAGTATTTTCTTCACCTTTGTGAGATTTCTCCAGGGTGATGTGGGAACATACAAAACCACCTCATCACTGGTCTTAAGTAGATGCAAAAGGGAGCGCGCTAGATTCCACTGAATACTTTGCCACCTTGACCACTTTACATTAGTGCATCATTCAATCCCTACTAAGCCATTATGGTGAAAATATTTATATCCTCATCAATCTGAGACTCAGAGAATCAAATAAGTGGCCCAAGAGAGCCAGAGGACTAGCAACCCGCTGGGCTGGGAAGCAAATCCAGATATATTTTGGTGCCTCAGTGGAGTGTGGACATCAGGTGAACAAGAATCACAAATAACTAGCTGCACTTAGTAACTACATAAACAAAAGCATGTTTTTAATCAATGCTTTTTAATGGAAATTAATGAGGGCACATCATTCCTAAAATATTGGTAAACTGATAAAAATGTATTAAATGCAGATAGAAAAAAACAGGCTTAGATCTGATTCTATTAACACACACACAAAAAATCAAACATAAATTTAAGAATCTTCTGAGGCTCGGCTGGAATAATACTGAAAATGGTTTAAATGCTCGCACAACTAGCCTAGCTTTTCCAGTGAGAAAACTCAAATCATCCCTCATCAGTTTTTTTTAATTGTGTAATGGTATATTATGATACTGGTCAAATATCTGTGGCTTATTTTATCCCAAATCTGCACATTGAAGCCGCTGTCAAAAGGATTTGGGTTTTTAAGTTTACTTGGCAGTATCTGGTTTAAAAGGAAAAAGGACTCAACGTTATAGCAGGCAACAAACTTGAGAGAAATAGCAGGAAGGACTTAGAACATGAATTCTTTTCTGTCCCAAAGAGACGCTGTTCTAACGGGACTCAGGTCAGAGGGCTGGACACTGCTGGGGAAGGTCACATGGCTGATCTGGGCGAACTTGTTTTGTGAAGAAACAGATGATTTCTAGCTATGAGGCTGTTGTTCCTGTAACTTTTTAGCAACAGTTAAATCCATTAAATCCAGTTAAATCCATTCCAAAATGACAAGCAGAAGAAAAGAACATTCTGAATAAACTGCAGATGAATGGAGTTTTCCCCTGCCTCCTTGGAAATACTACGAGCATCTTACAAAAGGGGCCATATCCTGTTTCCTCCTCTGGTTGCTACAACTGTGGTTTGTATATTGGCTGTATCACTAATGTGAATTTATAACCCAAAAACGCCAAAAGAAAAAAAAAATCAGTACCCCTTCACAAATAATGCGTTTTTCTTTCCCTAACTTTCAACAAGCACTGTTTTAAATCATCATTATTTTTTTCTGCACTGGAAGCAAACCTGCACGTCTTCTTCATATCCTGCTGCTAGCACAGAAGGTGAAATACTGACATAAATGAAAGGAGTTGCAAGTTCAGCATTAATACAAACCAGGCAAACACTACTGGGATATTTAAAACTCAACAGTGCCTCCTAGTGCACCTATAAAAATTAGCAGGCGCCCAAGATCCAAAATAAATCAGGCTGGAGAAAAAGTAAATTAGAAGGCATTCATAAATTTATCCTTTAAAATAATACAGGAATTAGTCTTTGGGACGAACCTATTTACTTTAACAAGATACGAAAATCACTTTCAACTAAAAATAGGGCATTAGGAAAGATCCAGATTCCGGTGGAAGGAAATGGCACTAGAGCATGTGGAAAGAGATAATGCAAAATATAAATACGCATTTTGAAAGAAAGAAGAGGAAGGAGAAGGAAGAGGAGGTGGAAACAGACTCTTACTGTCCCCAGAGCATATCGACTAGAAGGAATATCAAGAACTTGGATAATGATAGGGGCGCCTGAGTGACTCAGATAAGGTTAAGCGTCTGCCTTCGGCTCAGGTCATGATCCTAGGGTCCTAAGGATCGAGTCCCGCATCAGGCTCCCTGCTAGGTGGGGAGCCTGCTTCTCCCTCTGCCTCTGCCTCTCTCTCTCTCTCTCTCTCTGACTCTCATGAATAAATAAATAAAACATTTTTTAAAAATTAAAAAAAAAGAACATGGATAATTATAATATGGCTTTTTGCTCTGAGCCAATACGCAGCTTTGTTAATTTCCGCATAGGAGAACTCCTATTATCAATGCTCTTCTTGCCCACCTACTAGCATAGGTAACCTCCAGGCACCAGAGCTCTTCACACTTCTATGCAATTACTAGTGCTTTTTTCCCACCACTGCCCCTGAAGTTGGAAGTTAATTTTTTCTGTTTAAATGATCATAGCTTTTTCCAGAAGTTTCTGACATCTGAGGGTCATCTGGGAATCATGAAAAGAAATAATGCCATGAAACCCAACAAGAAGGTACTCAGATGAGCGAGAGGCACTTGGCTAACAACCCTAGAATGCCATGCTCAAAAGAATTTCCCCTTGCTGGACCCAACTGATGTCCCCAGATCCATCCAACATTTCTACTCTAATATCTTCATTCCCTCCTTGTTTCACCAAAAATGTATGTAGAGTTCTTATACCCTCTTTGTTTGAATTCTATGGTACTCAACACTCCCTTCACTATTTTGAAGAAATCTTCCTAGGCTGGTAGTTTATCTCAATGTCCTCAAAAATGTTATGCAAATGAAGCTTCCTCATGACCACTATATAGAAAAGCATCAACAGAACCTAAATTGCTTGAGAAGAGAAATCTAAGCCTGATAAAATAAGGAAAGCACTCATAATTACACACCCGCTGTAATTAATATCAGAACCCCACTGTATATACAGGATATGTTCATTGTATACAATTCTCCTTAAGTTGACTAGTGAAGAGATTATATACACTTCTTTTCCCATTTTGGCATTTTCAAAAGGTTCAAAGTAAAGCCTCCCTCCACGTAATGATTTGGAAATATATATATATATTTTTTTTTTTTAAGATTTTATTTATTTATTTGGCAGAGAGAGGCACAGCGAGAGAGGGAACACAAGCAGGGGGAGTGGGAGAGGGAGAAGCAGGCTTCCCGCCAAACAGGGAGCCTGATGTGGGACTCGATCCCAGGACCCTGGGATCATGACCTGAGCCGAAGGCAGACGCTTAACGACTGAGCCACCCAGGCGCCCTGGAAATATATTTTGATGAAGCCAGTCACACTTAACTATTCTGTTCGACGTTCCATTTTCCAAAATGCAGGGGGAAACAAGTGAGCAGGCCCATCTGTCCTAATAGAATTAATTCTTACTTTTGTGTATATTCTCTATATTGTAAAACCACAAGGCACAATAGTGAAAGAAACTGTACAGTTTTCAGACCAACACAAAATTCTCATTAAAAGAGTCTGCATGGGGGCACCTGGGTGGCTCAGTCGTTAAGCATCTGCCTTCAGCTCAGGTCATGATCCCAGGGTCCTGGGATCGAGCCTTGCATCGGGCTCCCTGCTTAGTGGGGAGTCTGCTTTTCCCTCTCTGCTCTCCCCCCACAAATAAATAAATAAAATATTTAAAAGGAAAAAAAAGCTGCTGCATTTTCATAACTGTCTTTAGTAAAAGCAACATCACTGAGAAGTCTTTCTTTTTGTTCCACTGAAGGAATGTGTGGCAATTCTAAAGAGAGAGGACAAAGCTGATGAAGAACAGCAAATGTCATCCAAACTGCATCCAAACAATACGGCAAGACAGAGTAACAACAGTAGGATAAAATTTGCTCCTTGACCAATAGACAAAATGTAATTATTGAAAAAAGGAAAAGCACTGTTCAATCAGACACACACCAAACAATATTAAAATTATAACATACCCTCATAATGGAATACCATGCAGCAACTGAAAATGATAGAGGTCTACATTTATTCAATTGTGGCAAAGTGATGATACATGAAAAAACAAAAAATACTTACATTTGAAATATTTATGTATTATTTATATATATCCTGTTGCTGAGGGAATGCTCTCACATTGATAAATTCTCCTTTCCTCTACCTTAAATCCTGTTCCTCTCCCCTTGATCAGGGACCCTCAAAACTCAACCCCATGTTTCTTGCAGCTTTTGCTGAAACATGCTAGCTAAATACTACAGCTCCTTTGAGGTCGTGTTGCTTTCCTGTCTCTCAGATCCAATACATCCCCTGTGGGTAATATTATAACTCAATCTGAGTTATTGGCTTTGGGTCAGGAAGGGAGTTGGGGGTACATCCTGATGGGGGTAAGGGAGAGTCATCCTTGCATCATCTTTAAGCAAGGAAGGAATTCTAGCCTTTATAAGTAAAGTGGGTCACTTCTGCAGGCTCAAAGACTCAAGAAAAATCCAATGATTCAAGATTTTTAGGAGGCATCAATATCACTGTCCCTATCCATCCATCCAAGATGTCAGTCAGGGTCCCAGGTGTGCACACCTGCCTTGGTTTAGAATTCGGCTATTCACAATTAACCTCTGACACTGGTCCATTGTTTTCTCTGCCTTCCAGCTATAGGCTATGAAAACATTTGCATATGATACCAAATAGGCCCTCTGGCTTTCACATTTACCTTGTAATTGCTAATTATTCTTTTTTAACTTTTCATTATCTTTTTCCAAGTGTCAATTGAGTTTAGCAATAAACATTCCATTTTATTATCTTTATAGTTGCTTTTCCTCTCATTTTTATCACCTGCTTCACACTTTGTACCTGCTAATGCATTACCTTCCACTGATCCACTGTCCCAACTACCCAACAATGGGTGTCTTCACAATTATACTGCCTATATTTTCAGGGGCTCACCTACCACGAGTAATAGTCCTCTTTGCCAGTCAGATAATGCGTGATTCTGCTCCGAGATCTTCTCCCAGCCTGTGTGTTTTGTTTTGGTCTGGTTTGGGGTTTTGTTGGACCAACCCACACCAACTCTCCTGGATGGGTTATCTCTGAGATAGCGATTAGCATGTAAAAAAGTTTAATTGGGAGTGCTCTGAGAATCAACACCTGGGGAAGAGAAGGGAGGGTGAGGGGGCAAGATTAGGTAGAAGCTGAGCTGATTCTCTGAGGAGTTCCAAAAGCTGGGTTACCCTTGAGAACCATCCATCCCAAAGGACTGGACTTTGATACCCTCATACTGAACAGTCATTGGATGGGACCACCTGGGAAGAGGCCATGGTCTTGGCAAGTCAGCTGTCTTCAGTCAAGGCAATCCCTGATGGCGTCTGAGAGTTGAGAACTGTCTACTGGCAGCATCCCCACAGCTGAGAGTCCCTCGTTCCTGAGGGGGACTCTGAGTCCCTCGTTCCTGAGGGGGACTCTGATCAGCACCTCAAAGCACCATCTGCCAGAACTCCCATCCATGCAGCCCCCTGGATGTCCTTGTCTCAATAAGTATACATTTTTTAGGTAAAAATAACGACTATCAAATATCAAATTACAAGAATCTCAAATATCTACATAGGAGATGACAGGGAGGAAAAAAGGAGGGACTGTACACATTTTTTAAAAGTTCACCTTGTTAAAGGGAAGAACATCCTGGTAGACAAAGGATCATTATTCTAACTGTTCTCTCTTTCCTTAGTAATAGGATCATACATCCACACTCTTTGTCATGTAATTTTGCAATGCCCTCATATTGTCTTGGAGTATATTTCTTTAACTTGCACTAAGTGCTAGGACATGTGACTTGTTAGCACCTATGAATCAACCAGAGATGTAAAATGGGCTTTCACAGTTAAGCTTACCCTCTTGCGCCTACACGATCATTATTAGAACCTACCCAAACCTGTGGTTCCAAGAAGAGGATGAGAGACACATGGAGCACAGCCACCCAACCTCTACAATCTGAAGCAAAGCTATTCCAACCAAGCCACAGAGCTACAATGAGGAGCAGAGCTATGTAGACAGGTCCAGCCTATATCAACTGAACCTCAGGCACTGCACAGATGCATGAATGGTGAAAAAGATTGCTGCTATTTGGGTTTATTTGGGGGATATCTTATTACAAAACATCATAACAGCATAGCTAACTTATACAGATATAGATATTAATTGATGGACATTGTTAGAAAATATAAACTTAAATATGTGTACGGCATTATTTCTTCTAATATATCAGCAGAAGAAAATAAAGAAATAATCAATTCAATAAATAACAGAGTGGGGATGGGGAGAGAAGTTAAAAAAAAAATAATAGCAAGAATGAGGAAATAAATAAGGGGGACAAACAGCCTAACTATAAAATAACAATAAATATGAATAAGTATAATTCATTTTGGAAGACAGACTCACAGATTGAGGGGGTTAAAATTAAACTCTATACTATTTAAGGGACAGGCTTAAAATAACAAGGTAATGTTGAAATAAAGGAATGAGAAAAGGTATATCAAGAAAATGCTTAGAGGAAAACCAACTGTAATAATATTAATATTAAACTGAATACAAGATGAAAATTATTAGAGGGACCAGAGGGATTATTACATATTAATAACTGTGCAAGCACATTTCAATACATCAAAAAGACACAACAGTATGATTTTTTATAGATTTAACTAAACAGCTTTGAAATATATAAAGTAAAATCTAATATAAAAACCTTCTGCACAGCAAAGGAAACCATCAACAAAATGAAAAGGTAACCTATGGAAAGAGAGAAAACATCTGCAAATTATATATCTGATAAGAGGTTAATTTCCAAAATATATAAAGAACTCATACAACTCAATAGCAAAGACAAATAAACTAATTTAAAAATGGGCAGAAAATCTGAATAGACATTTTTCCAAAGAAGACATACAGATAACCAACAGGTATATGAAAAGGTGCTCAACATCGCTAATGATAAGGGAAATGTAATTCAAAACCAGAATGGGATATCACTGCATATCTACTAAGATGGCCATCATCAAAAAAACAAGACATAAGTGCTGGAGAGAATGTGTAGAAAATGGAACCCTGTGGAATGTTGGTGGGAATGTAAATTGGTGCAGCTACTATGGAAAGCAATATAGAGGTTCCTCAAAAATATAAAAATAGAACTACCATACGATCCAGCAATTCCACTTCTGTGAATATATCCAAAGGAAACTAAAACCCTATGTCCCACGTTCACAGCAGTATTATTTATTTACAATAGACAAGATGTTGAAACAACCAAAGTGTCCATCAACAGATAAATGGATAAAGAAGTTGTGGTATATAAAAATCATTCAAAAAATAAAAATAGCTTTTGGAAATTAAAAGCATGGTCAAAACCGGAAAAACTAGACAGAAAAGTTGGAAGATTAAATTAAGAAAAACTCCCAAGGGGTAAAGCAAAAACACAAAGAGAGACAAGAGATTAGAAAATTAGAGTACCAATCCAGAAATTTCAACATAATGCTAAAAGTTCCAGAAAAAAAACGGAGAAAATAAAGAGAAGGAAATCATCAAAGTATATATATTTTTAATGTCCCAGAATGTAAGTTTTCAGATTGAAAGGTTCCAAGCAGTACCCCAGCTACAGGTGAAAAAAAATCTATCCAAAACCACATCATTAAGAAATTTCAAGGGGCGCCTGGGTGGCTCAGTCATTAAGTGTCTGCCTTCGGCTCAGGTCATGATCCCAGGGTCCTGGGATCGAGCCCCGCATCGGGCTCCCTGCTCAGCGGGAAGCCTGCTTCTCCCTCTCCCACTCCCCCTGCTTGTGTTCCCTCTCTCACTGTCTCTCTTTCTGTCAGATAAATAAAATCTTTAAAAATAAATAAATAAATAAGAAATTTCAAAATATTTAGAATTCTATAACCAACCAAACCATCAACAGAACAAAGATATGTTCATTCAAAGTTTCAAAAAAATTACCACTCGTGCACCCTTTTCTGGGAAGCTACTGAAGGATGGTCAACAACACAAGGCAGTTTTGGAGAAGGAAGGAGGAAGACATCAAATCAGGAACTGGGAAACACAAGTGAAGTCAGAGGCAAAAGCAGTCCCCAAGGTAATGATAGAGACCTCAAGATTATAGTTCTATACCAAGTCCAGACAGTGGCCATTAAAGACTATAGTAAGTTAGAGGTCTCCGGAGTAGACCGTGAGGAGAGATTTCTTCAAAAGATGAAATTAATATAATAATCAATGTGTGTGACTATATCGAGAGAAGATATACACTCTCTGGCTGCTGTTTGGGTTTGAGTTAATAAAAGAACATTAAAAACTAAACATTAAACAGACAAGTATCAACACAAATTGTTGTGCAAGAAAGGAAATCCTAGGGGCGCCTGGGTGGCTCAGTCAGTTAAGCCTCGTATCAGGCTCCCTGCTCAGTGGGAGCCTGCTTCTCCCTCTCCAGCTCCCCCTGCTTGTTCTCTCTCTCTCTCCCTCTGTCAAATAAATAAAAAGTCTTTTTTTAAAAAAAAAAAAGGAAATCCTAATAAATTATAGTAAGCACCCAAAAAATTAGAAGAAAATATAGGATATTCTATAGGAGCTTAAGAGAATATGGTAGACCCATATGTACTGCCATGATGATATTTCCAAGACACATTATTAGTTTTTAAAAGCAAATTACAAACAGTATAACATATGCGTAACACCATATACACAGTTTTACTAAATATTTCTATACCAGTTCCATACCATATGCCAATAGCAAAATGTGGTCTGTGGACCAGCAACATCAGCATCATTTTTTTTTTTTTAAAGATTTTATTTATTTATTTGACAGAGAGAGACACAGCGAGAGAGGGAACACAAGCAGGGGGAGTGGGAGAGGGAGAAGCAGACTCCCTGCTGAGCAGGGAGCCCGATGCGGGACTCGATCCCAGGACCCTGGGATCATGACCTGAGCTGAAGGCAGTTGCTTAACCAACTGAGCCACCCAGGCGCCCCAACATCAGCATCATTTAAGATCTAATTAGAAAAACATACTCTCATTTCCCACCCAAACCTACTGAACCAGAATTTCTAGGGTAGGGCTGAGGAATCGAGCCACTTGCTCACCACTTGCTTTTCAGGTAATTCTTAAGCACAGTAAAGTTTGAGAACTACTGGAGTATTGTGTAAGAAAGGTCTGATTAGAGGAATTAACTCTGGGGGTGGGACTGGGATAGAATGTGGATATAGTAAAAGGAGAAGTTTGCTAAAGCATTTTGCTTTAATGGCTTTTGCAAGAATATATTTATTCATAGACTATATATTATTTTTTTTGCAAGAATATATTTATTCATAGACTATGAATTTAAAAATACAATGGAAGATAAAATAATTTTTCAAGGAAAATGTACTCGGGAAAGGTGTGCTTAAAATGTAACATAGCCCCTGCTTATCAATGTCTCTCTTAAGTCGGAATGCTGTTCCCCAGATGTAAATGCCATCGTGCTAACTTTTGCCTGTGGCTGAAAGGCAGCAAATGCTAGAAAGGAAATGAAGAAGAATTTTGATGAGCCCCTCAAGTTCTTCTCCTTGAAGTACAGCTGGTAGGCAACGCGAGAGTGGAAGGAGCCTCCCAGACCCGCTCAGAATAACTAGAGTAGGCGGTACATTTCCTCTCAAACGAACAGACATTGCAGGCGTAGCTCTGCCCCACATGGAGCAGAATGCGACCAGTCTTCATCTGTTCTGGGCACAATGCTACTATTCCCGCAATGTCAGGGAAACTGCCTTCCTTGAGATGCGCCATCAGGAGAAACAGGAAGGAACAGAGGGACAGAGAGGAGGAGGTGTGCTCGTACTACCCCGTGGGCTGTGAAGCTGGAGTCAGGGCCTAGCCGAGAAGGATGCAGGTGGTCCCTAGAAGCTGGAAAGGGTGAGATACTGGATTCTCCCTAGCCTCCAGGAAGAACCAGCCCTGCTGACATCCTGATTCTAGCCTCATGAAACTGATGTCAGACTTCTGACTCCCAGAGGTTTGGTCTCCTGCATCCCTGGTGATAACCAGACAGCAAAAATGATAGAATGCCTCAAGCAGACAAATGGCACGCCTCCATTCGTGCAAGAATGCACAGTCCTGTGTCAAGATGACTACACCTTCCCAGCTTGGTCCGAGTTTACACGCTGCACTGGAAATTGTGAACCACCCCCCCCCCCCCCAAGTCTATGGCGACAGCTCACAGGGAAAAGCAGGAAGAAGGAGAAATGCTAGTACCCTCTTGTGGAAACGGAACTGGGCCCTCGTGGTATATTTATTTCTCAACCTCATAGAAAGTGATCAGAGTGCATTCTTCCAGAAGGCAGAAGGGAGTCTCAAGGAGGATTTCGGGTACAAGGAGACTGCGAAGAATGTGGAAAAGGCACGCGCTTTGAAGGAGTAGCCTGCTCTGATGAAAATGGACGACCTGTTGGCCCCTCCCACTGCTGCCACTCTAGTGGGAGATGGATGAGGAGCACCGGATGGGAATGTACACGTGCAGCCCAGGAGGTGTATCCCAGATCTGGAGGTAGTGGCTTTGTTCTTTAGTAATTGTTTTAGTTGTCCTTTGTCAGTAACACACTGCCTTTCATAAAATATAGGCATTTGGAATGCACATACCCATAACCCACTGACTATCTGGAATGTGATTACTCCAGATCCTTGACTCACCTCACTCTACACTTCACCACTGGCCACTTGCTTCACTGTGGATGAGCACCGTTGCCCTACTTCACTGAAAAAGCCATGTCTAATACAAAATATATTTTGTGTTGTTTTTTGGTGCTCTGATCATTCATACAGAAAGCATCCGGCCTTGAATTTCTTCTAAGTTAGTTGACAAAATACCAATGAAAAAGCTGATTTAAAATGTCTCACAATGTAATATATAAGTATACCCAACTGAATAGAATAAAACTGTAGGGGGAAAAAAAGTAGGCAATTTTGGAGAGTTTTATGAGCTATTATTAATCAGGGAGAAGACTGTCTTTTTTGAACTTTGGGAGAATTTGAAAGGCATGGGTGAATGGAGAAAAGAATGAGGATTAGATACAGTTAGGGTAAATGTTGATGGGGGAGGCTGAGGCTAATGATTACAATGGCACTTATGAATTTCATAATCTAGTTGGTGGCTTTCTGGTTTTTTAAGACTAGAAAGGTTAAGAATTTTACAGAGGGTATGAAAGACAATTCATATTTGACTTGCTAACTGGTGAAAAAAAAGATTTTGGTCTCTGCCATCAGTCTTATGTTCTAATAAGTTCTCTTAATATTAGAAATGGTAAATTGAATTCAGTTCTAATGAAGTCAGGTAAATGACAGTTTGTCTTCATTGCCAAAGGATTAGCTATTCTTCACATTATACAATGCAACTTAAGGTTTAATAACTTTTTAATTGGTGAAATCATGGCTCTGCTTTCTGAGTTATTCTATAAAATTGTTTTCAGTGATTTGACTTGGAGAAACATTAAACATATCACAAGCAAGTAGTGGACCCATTTTATGGAAGCCAACGGTAGTTGACTCTAATTTTGTTTTTCCTTTTTTTTTCCATATATTTTGGTTTATTTTCCTAAAATTGCTTTTCCTTCTTCCTATTGAAATATGATTAGGGCGCCTGGGTGGCTCAGTCGGTTAAGCGACTGCCTTCGGCTCGGGTCATGATCCTGGAGTCCCGGGATTGAGTCCTGCATCGGGCTCCCTGCTCAGCAGGGGGTCTGTTTCTCCCTCCGACCCTCTTCTCTCTCGTGCTCTCTGTCTCTCATTCTCTCTCTCAAATAAATAAATAAAATCTTTAAAAAAAAAAAGAAATATGATTGACTTACAATGTTGTATAAATTGTGGTGTACAACATGTCAATTTGATAGATTTTTATATGGTAGTGATTGCCACTGTAGTGAGAATTAACACCTCTATCATCTTACATACTGTGGTTCAAAAATTAAGTTCTAGTCTCTTAGCAAGTTTGATTATAACGCAATATTGATGTGTATATTCACTATACTGTGCACGAAATCTCTAGGACTTACTTATTATTCAAAAAAGAGGAAACACATACAGGGAATGTTAAGTTTTTTAAAAGTACGGAAAGTTGTATTGGTTAATCTGGAGGCCCATTTGAGGTAAAGAAACAGAAGTTAAGAAAGGAGTTACACTGGGAAGGTAGTTCTTTGCTCAAGGGGCAGTAAGATGCATACACACCTCTCCACTTCTCTTATTCCATATTCTCCACCACACCTCTGAGATTTTCCCATAGCCCTCTGGAAGAAACAGCTACTTGACTTAACTCTTCAAATAGTGCAAGAGCATGCTTTGGTGACAAAACTTACTTAACCAAGACAGTCATAATGATTTTCTTTCTCTGTAGCACCTCACTTCATTATGACACTATTCCCACTACACAGGTACGAGTCATAGACTAGTTCTCACTGCCCTGGAGGGAACCGCGTTTAACCGAGATTCATTACACTTTAGAACCCAAGGGGTGCTCTGCCTTGGTAGTGCACACAGGTTAAATAAGACCCTCTGGGACTCAGCCCCGTGGGTAGGCAGTAGGTTAGGAACAAACTTGGGAAAATCCAACTGAGACATTAGTTAAGAGAACTTTTCTTCTCAGAAAGTTTCTCCTAAGGGAAATTTGAAGTGCCTTCAAAGTGAAATAATCTCTACTGATGAGCAACAGTGGAATATTGAGGGGTGGAGGTGGTTCAAAGTGCTCATAAAAGGGTCCAAAGACAATATTATTCTCAAGCTTAAGAAATGTACTCAGTTGCAAATGCCATGAAGTCTCATACTCTGTAGGATGCCATAATGATGGCTACAGGTCATATATGTTTGTCCAAACCCACAGAATATACTACACCATGAGTAAAACCATACTGCAAACCATGGATTGTGAGTGATTGTGATGTGCCAATGTAGGTTCATCAATTGAATAACAAATGTACCCCTCCGCTGTGGGGTACTGATGATGGTGGAGGCTGTGGGGACGGGAGCAAGGAGTGTATAGGAAATCTCCGTACTTTCCCCTTAATTCTGCTGTGAACCTAAAACTATTCTAAAGGGAAAAAAAGCCTAATGAGAAAAGGAATTTTAAGAGAGCCAAGGTACCATGTTAAAGAACTTACCATTTAATCAACGACATAATAGAGACTATAAAGTAAAATAAAATAGGCAAAACACTGGAATAAACATTTCTGTAGACACACAAATGTCCAAAAAGTATATGAAAAGATGCTCAGCATCATTAATCACTAGAGAAATGCAAGTCAAAACCATTATGAGATATTACCTTATACCTATTAGAATGGTTAATGTATAAAAAAAGAAAAGAAAAAAAATTACAAGTGTTGACGAAGATGTGGGCAAACTGGAAGCCTTGTGCACTGTTGGTGGGAATGTCATATAGTGCAGCCAATATGGAAAATAGTATGGAAGTTCCTCAAAAAATTAAAAATAGGGGCGCCTGGGTGGCTCAGTTGGTTAAGCGACTGCCTTCGGCTCAGGTCATGATCCTGGAGTCCCGGGATCGAATCCCACATCAGGCTCTCTGCTCGGCGGGGAGTCTGCTTCTCCCTCTGACCCTCCTCCCTCTCATGCTCTCTGTCTCTCATTCTCTCTGTCTCAAATAAATAAATAAAATCTTTAAAAAAAAATTAAAAATAGAATTATTATATGATCCAGCAATCTCACTTGTGGTTACATATCCAAAAGAATCAAAAGCAGGATCTCACAAAGACATATCTGCACACCCATGTTCACTGCAGCATTATTCACAATAGCCAAGAGGTGGAAGCAACCCAAATGTCCAGCTATGGATGAGTGGATAAAGAAAATGTGTTATTCACATACATGGCAAAGAAGATCAAGGTTGCAGATGGAATTAAGTTTGCTAATCAGCTGACCTTACAAGAGAGAGGTTATCTGCCTTGGCCCAAATATAATCACAAGGGTCCTTAAAAGTGGAAGGAGACAGAAGAGAGTTAGAGAAAGATGTGGTGAGCGAAGCAGGGTCAGGGTGATGCAATGTGAGACTTGACTCATCTGCTGGCTTTGGAGATGGAGGAAGGGGCCACGTTTGAGTCCCCTCAGGCTGCCATGATAGAATACCATAGACTGACCAGGAATTTACTTTCTTACAGTTCTGGAAGCTGGAAGTCTCTGCTTCAGGCACCAAACAGTGAGAGGCTGGAGAGAGAAGAGAAGCAATAAGTTCTCCTGCTGTGCTCTTGGGACCACAGTCCCTCCGGTCAGGAAGAAGCGTTCTGTCCAAAGGATTTCAGGTGCCTGCCCCGCCATTATTGCTGGTGGCGTCACTGTCCCCACAGTACTGCCTGGGGATCTGGGCAGAAGATAATAGGAAAACATCAGGGAATGTACTTCACTCTTTCTGATACACAGGAGCCCCATTTCTCTTTCCAGACTGAAAAAGAAAAGGGAACGTCTGCTGGAGATCTTTCTTTCGGACTGAACCCAGTGTGTGGGTTTGGGTTTCAGCCTTCCCTTCAATCAAAGCCAACAGATACTGGGGGAGGGAGAGGAGGAGAGACAGAAATTCACCCTGAGTTTAGTGGTAGCTTGCAAGGTAGTTTCCTTCCTGGGTCTGCTTCCTATCTTATTTTTCAGAGTCCTCAGATAGATGCTCCACACATTCTGTCTAGAGGATTTATTTATTTATTAACTCATTCATTTTCTTTTAATTCCAGTATAGTTAACAGTGTAATATTAGTTTCGGGTGTACAATATAGTGATTCAACACTTCCATACATACAAGGATACACACAAGGACCAGTGCTCATCGTAATAAGTGCCCTCCTTAATCCCCATCACCTATTTCACTCAACCCCCCCAGTTAAGAATCTGTTTCTTGATTTCTCTCTCTCTCTCTCACTCTCTCTTTTTCCTTTGCATGTATGTTTTGTTTCTTAAATTTCACCTGAGTGAAATCATACCGTATTTGTCTTTCTATGACTTATCTCACTTAGCCTAATACCCTCTAGCTCCACCCATGTCATTGCAGATGGCAAGAATTCGTTCTTTTTATGGCTGAGTAATATTCCATTATATATATATAAATAATGGAATATTATATGTGTGTATATGTATAATGTATATATATATACACACACACACCACATCTTCTTTAAGCATTCATCAGCCCAGGACACTTGGGCTGCTTAGAGCTTTTAATTGCTTTCTGTGGGAGAAACAGGATGGCACGTGCTTACTTCATGTTGATCCAAACTGGAATCTGTATCCTGGTTTTTACCCTCTTCCTAAATAGAGTGTGCTCCCTTTCAATGCCCCTTTGTTGGCATTTCCTATTTGATGGCCTTTAAATATTAGTGTTTCTCTAGTTTCATCTCAAGCAATTTTCTCACTCTATACTCTCTCCCTAAGTTCATGTTAACCATGTTCATCACATAATTATGTATGTGCAAATATGTCACAAATTTCCATCTCCAGGCTGATCTTTCTCATTAATTAAAACCTGCATATCCTGGGGCGCCTGGGTGGCTCAGTCGACTGGTTAAGCGTCTGCCTTCGGCTCAGGTCATGATCCCAGGGTCCTGGGATCGAGCCCCACATCGGGCTCCTTGCTCAACAGGGAGTCTACTTCTCCCCTGCCTGTCATTCCCCCTGCTTGTGCTTGCTCTCTGGCTCTCTCTGTGTCAAATAAATAAATAAAAATCTAAAAAAAACAAAACAAAACAAAAAACCCCTGCATATCCAACTGATCCTTGATACTTCTACTTATAGGTCTCAAACTCATGACAAATTCAACATGTCTAAACCACAACTCATGATTAACCCTTCAACTCCACCATCAGCCTTTTTTGGCACTCAGAAGTCACCACTGACATCTTCAGGAATGATCAAGTACCTCACTGAGTTACCATCACAAGTTTATTACATGCGTATTTTTATTCAACAGATGCTCACTGAGCACTTGGTCCTTCACAAAAAGTCTGCACTAAACGTCCTCTCTGTGCCGGACCTGTGCTAATGCCTAGGTATACGATGGTTAATGAAACCGATAGAGCCCTTGCCTCCCCGAGCCCGCACACCAGCGCAACTGGTATGAAACAGCCAACCCACAAATTATTATCAAGTTACAGATTACGGTAAGTGCTCCTAGTAAAAGCAGCAGGAAGACAGAGCATAACACTTCCATGAAACTCGAAGGAGTTGCATGTACCTAGAGCAAAGGATGCAAACGGTGGGTAACCAGATTAAGAAAGTCCTTGAAATTGTGCAAGACTGTTGAATCTCAGATCTGTACCTCTGAAACAAATAATGCAATCTATGTTAAGAAAAAAAAAAAGAAGAAGAAGGTAGCAGGAGGGGAAGAATGAAGCGGGGGAAATCGGAGGGGTAGACGAACCATGAGAGACGATGGACTCAGACTGAGGGTTCTAGAGGGGAGGGGGGTGGGAGGATGGGTTGGCCTGGTGGTGGGTATTGAGGAGGGCACGTTCTGCATGGAGCACTGGGTGTTGTGCACAAACAATGAATCATGGAACACTTCATTTAAAACTAATGTTGTAATGTATGGGGATTAACATAAGAATAAAAAAAAAAAAAGAAAAAAAAAAAAGAAAGTCCTTGAATGTCATTTTAAGGACTTCAAGTTTTCAAGCCACTGAGGGATTTAAGCAGGGAAGTAACATGATCAGATTTTTCTACAGCATAGATCTGGGTTATGTAATCCATCGTTCAGCAACTGGCTCTCTGTCAGATGTTGTTTTCCCGTCTCTGTCAAATATATCCCTCTTTTTAACAATACCTGAAAAGGACCCCTTACCCAGACTCTAAAAGTTATGACTGCAATTAGTAATGGTGGAGATGGAATCTAATCCAAATGAAGGAATGCACCATTTACCAATACTTAACTTTAGTATTACCTATAATATATAAAACACATTTATATTTATATTCACTTGTTTTCCATAGCAACTTTATGTACCATGTGGCTATAACTACTTTAACCCCTAATCTCTTAGGTACCAACTGCTACAGAGAGATCTGCCCGGGTCCCATCATGAGTCCTTTTCTGACATCTGGGTCATTTCTAATCTGTTTCAGTGTCCCATTTTGATCCATATCCCATTCTGAAACTCGTTTCCATGCAAATTCACTCAGTTCCTTGTGTCAAAGTTGATGACTAATTACAGAGGCTGCTCAGTTGCTGTGTCTTTAAGTTCTCATAATTCACTTTTCAGAGTAAAGATTTCAGATATGTCTAAAACTCTGGTTATTCCTGTTTATATTCTGTAGCACAGATATTACCGTGAATTCTGGGAGGCAGATAATTCGTTCTACTCGAACATAAAAGCCAGCTCTATTGTAATAAAAGCCTCCTACAGAATGCCACTTGACAATGACTCTGAAATTACCAGGAAATGCATGTGGTATCTGGTTGTGAAAGTTGAGGTATCCAAACAGAAAAAACAATTACTTCTGGGATGAAAGCTTCGTGGTCAGCTCACCTCTACTGCCCCAAAGCCAACTACTCAGGGCTTGCTTTCATCCTCCACTATCAAACATCTCTTGGCAGCAATACCTGGCATCAAATTTGTCCCCCTGCTGCATCACCAGAATTTTTTTTTTAGAGAGGGGGGCAGGGAGAGAGGGAGAGAAAGAATCTTAAGCAGGCTCCACGCCCAGTGCAGAACCCAGTGCAGGGCTCAATCCTACAACCCTGAGAAATCTTAGCTGCAATCAAGAGTTAGACGCTTAACTCACTGAGCCACCCAGGCGCCCCAGCATCACCAGCATTTTGCTGAGTGATAATTTAAAGTGTCTCTTTATGTGGGTTACACATCCCTGAACATGTAACGGAAGGCTTAGATCTGAGGGGATGGCCTATGAGTGAAAGCATCCAGAACTCAATAACCAATACTAAAACTCTTTAGGTCTTTCATATGTTGAAATTTGTCAGGTGGGTTAACCTTCCTCCACTCAAAACCCTCTCCCCTTCCCTACCCCGGACATGGAAGTAGACAAATGAGAGGGCACACACAGAGGAACAAACAATGGAAGGAAAAACAAAAGTAAAAGGCAACACGGGAGAAATGAGAACGAATCCTACTTTTATTTTGGAATGGTAGATTTTTTGCTGGAAACAATGTCTCCCAAAGTATGGTAATCTCAAAATCTGTACCAGAACTTCTCAGGGATCTATTTTTTTTTTTAACATTTTATTTATTTGACAGAGGGAGAGACAGCGAGAGAGGGAACACAAGCAGGGGGAGTGGGAGAGGGAGAAGCAGGCTTCCCGCTGAGCAGGGAGCCCGATGCGGGGCTCGATCCCAGGACCCTGGGACCATGACCTGGGCCGAAGGCAGACGCTTAACAACTGAGCCACCCAGGTGCCCCATCAGGGGTCTATTTTTAAGTGCAGGCTATCAGGACCCCCCCCCCCAGAGCTACTGAATCAGAATATCTGGGAGCAGAGAGGCCTAGAGTCCACGTTTTTAACAAGCAAAATTTTTATACAAATAAAAGTTTTACAACAGCTAATACAAACATGGTCTCTGCAATCGTTGCCTATTTATATAAAGCAAGAAACCTCACTGCCCTACGGTGCTCCTGCATCATCTTCACAGGCGGTACTTACTTCTCACGGGGATTAGGGTAAAGCTGGTAAATGTATTAGTTTACCCAATGGCTGCTGTGAACCTGAACGGGACGCTCTCACAGGTTTCCTGGCCCTTGTGAAGTCAGTCACCCAATAAGGAGAAAAGGCTGACACACACAAAGCCTTCGTGCGGGGCCGAGAAACGGGTACAATTTACACAAGTGTCTATGCGCTGAGAAAAGCAGAGGCGGCACGTGAGCAAATCACACAGGTACTGGAGGCTTTAGTCAGAAAGTCAGGAGCTTTCACCAGGAGTTCTGAATGAGGAAGGGCAATCACGGTTCCACCACAGCAGTGGAAGAACACGCTCTGCAAGACAAGAGGAGAAATGTCGCAGTTCAAGCTGGGCAACTGGGTGATGTTGAGCGAGTCTTTTAATTTTTCTCTAATCTTCTCATTTGCATAATCAAGGCCAATCTCTATTATTTGTTTTCTTTTTTTTTTTAAGATTTTATTTATTTATTTGAGAGAGAGAAAGCACATGAGAGGGGGGAGGGTCAGAGGGAGAAGCAGACTCCCCGCCGAGCAGGGAGCCCGATGCGGGACTCGATCCCGGGACTCCAGGATCATGACCTGAGCCGAAGGCAGTCGCTTAACCGACTGAGCCACCCAGGCGCCCCCAATCTCTATTATTTGTTTCTTTGTATCTTTATGCGCCCACCTCATTCTAGAAAGGCTCTAAGGCAGAGAACATGCACCAATTTCTTCTGGCGCCAACACTCACTGGCTGAATTCATCCAGGTTTGCTGCAGGGGCAAATGTGCGGGAATGCCACAGACCCAGACTTCTCCAACCAGGAAACACAGCAGACAGAAAATACTACCAAATGCCAACTGCAACCTCCTACTGTCCACGGGCAATCACTTCGGTGTACACATATGTCACAACTGTAAAACTACAGGGCGAGGGGTGAAATCAGCATTCTAAGGGTGAGCAGAATTTCTGTGGTGAATTCTGCCAGGAGCGCACCCCTGAGTCAGAGACGTTCGTGTGCTTGATACAACGGTATCTTGCCCAGTACTTTTTTCATGGCATCTTTGACTTCTTTGTTTCTTAAACTGTAAATGATGGGGCTCAACATAGGGGTCAGCACTCCATAGAGCAGTGAGATGATCTTATCTACTTCTTGTGAGCTCGATGAAGGAGGCTTTAGGTACATAGAGAGGGCAGCCCCATAATACAAGATCACCACAGTCAACTGGGCACCACAGGTAGAAAAAGCTTTGTTTCTTCCCTCTGCCGAGCTGATTCTCAGAATGGTGGAAAGGATGAAGACATAAGAGATGCGAATTAAGAGCATGGGGATGGGCAGGAGAAGCATGCTGACCACCAGCATGATCATGTCCATGAGCAGTGAATCTGTGCATGCTAACTGCAGCATGGCCAGGATTTCACATGTGAAGTGATCAGTGAGATTCCCACAGAGGGGTACCAGCAGGGCGAAACTGGTTTCCAGCAGGGCGCTCAGACAACCCGCCACCCAAGAGGCAGTAGCCATGTGCACGCAGGCCTGCCTGTTCAGGAGGATGGGGTACCTCAGGGGGTTGCAGAGGGCCACGTAACGGTCGTACGCCACATGGCCAGGAGCATACACTCTGTGGAGCCCATGGAAAGGGACAGATACATCTGTACAGCACACCCAGAAAAGGTAATGGTTTTCTGGGATGACAGCAAGTTCACCAGCAAAGTGGGAACAGAAGCAGATGTATAACAAATATCCACGAGAGAGAGATTTCCAGGGAACAAGTACATGGAGGCTTGGAGGCGTGAATCTAGGATAATGACCAAGATCAGAGAGCTGTTGCCCAAGAGGGTTATCAGGTACATCACAAGGCTGAAGACAAAGAGAACAATCTCTAACGTTGGGTATCTAGAAAAACCCTCCAGGAAAAAAAAGCTCCAAATGGTGAGGTTTCCTCCTTGCATTTCCTTTTTTGCACCTGTAGTTATTCTGATAGTGTTCTCTTCATTTCATCTGAGGACATAAAGAGGTGGATCAAGCAGCATGTTCATTTAGTTAGGAAAACACTTTTGAACTTATTTTCACTATTATAAATACAATTTTACCACAAGAAATCACAGGACTTACCTATTGATCTCAAGGGGGAGAAAACAGGTTTGATCTACATAAAAAATTGATACTTCCACAGCAAAATTTAGAAGAGAGTGCATTTGAAAACAAGAATAAACACATTTAATACCTGAATGTACCCATTCTAATACCCATTCTGATTATATTGAAGAGCCAGTTTACAAGTCACACAAAATAAGCCACCTTATTTAAACACCGACACACCCATGGTACCGTCTCGTTCACTGTTGAGACCCATACCTTCGTGAGTACGTAAATCGTGCTAAATATTATTCCCAGGCAATACTCTTCTTCTACATTAAAACCCATGAAGGGGCGCCTGGGTGGCTCAGTTGGTTAAGCAACTGCCTTCGGCTCAGGTCATGATCCTGGAGTCCCTGGATCGAGTCCCGCATCGGGCTCCCTGCTCGGCAGGGTGTCTGCTTCTCCCTCTGACCCTCCCCCGTCTCATGTGCTCTCTCTCAAATAAATAAATAAAATCTTAAAAAAAAAAAAAAAAACCATGAAGATCTCGAATAACATTAAAACCCATGAAGATCTCGAATATGCAGAAGTTAAACTCCCTTTTTAAGCTACCTTAAAATCCCTTGGGAAAGAAGATTATGGATCATCTAATCATAAACAAGACGCTGAATGTTTTGGTTTTTTACATTTCACATGAACAGAAAAAAAAGACAAAGGCGTACCTTGCTTCTGCACTGATACTGCTCTTTATCACCTTCAATCATTTTCTTTTCCCTACTAGTTCTTTCCTTTCTATTTTTAGATATCTTCGTTCTGAAACATTCCCCACGTCGTCACGGTCCCCGTGCACATCCTACCTTTGCTCTTTCTCTCACAGGCAGATTCCTCTGTGATATGGTTTACTTACAATGTTTCACTCCTCACTTTCTCATCCCCTGTGTTCCTTCTTGGTTGGTCTTTGAACCAGCGTTTTCATTTGCTTCCCAGGTCCCATATTTCAAAAGCCGGCACACAGGGTGATGGTGTAATCACGTTGGGGGCAACAGCTTCTATCATGCCCCTGGATCCCCAGAGGATTTATCCAATGAGTTTTCATTATATTATGTTATTCTCTGTGACTTCTGCTCCATTGTATCTCATTACTAGCCTATTAGCAAGCCCTTCCGCTGTTTCCTATTTTACTCCTCAGTCCCCAAGCAGCTTGCATTGTAGGTCCAAACATTATCTGCTCCCGCTCAGGACACTGTTGGTATTCTAGGGAATGCCTATCAGTAGGACTTTCCTCTGCGGTCCTCGAGCATGCAGAGTTCGTGCTTCTCCTCCTAAGAGCTCCATTTTTCCTACATCACAGTAGGGAGTTCTTACTCATTTGTTGGTTAACAGATTATTTCTTAGGGATTTCTCTGCTAGATTTTATATTTAACAAATTCTGTACAAAAATTTTATATTATTATAAGATTATTTTAAAGAAACTAAGTGTGTGTGTGTGTGTGTGTGTGTTACTCTTAAGACTAGCAAAAAAGACACAATGTTTTTTTTAGAATGAAAAATCAGCCCAGTTGCCAGAGACTTCGTATTTTCCTACTGTTTAAAAATAATAGCCAGGAGGGGCTCGGTTAGTGAAGGATGAGACTCTTGATCTCAGGGTTTGAGCTCAAGCCCCACACTGGGTGTGGACATTACTTAAAAAAAAAAAAATCTTTTAAAAAAAATAGTAGCCAGGAAAAATTTGTCCTCCCATCTGAATTCCCTGTCATCAACTCCAAATAAAATATTGTTTAGCTATGTGCAAGAAAGAATGAATGTATCCATACTTAAAATGTTAAATGTATTATATAAAAATCAACATTGTAATTCATTTCTTTCAAAAGTATTGACTGTCACCTCCATAACTAAAAGTGCCAAAGGACAGCAACAGACATACTACATAAATTTAAATCATCTGTTTTGTTTGGGGGGCATACCTGTTGTCCCTGAGCAATTTAAAGGTCAGCAGCTATAATACACAGAGGTTTGAAACTTTAGATCCTTGAGGGATAATGTCCCAATGATCCAATTATACCAAACTTTTAAAAATTGAGACACAATGAGCCACAGTTCTCCCAAAATAGTTTCAAAGAACTCATAAAAACAAAGTCTTCTATTCCCACACACAATGGAATATTACTCAGCCACCAAAAAAATGAAATCTTGCCATTTGCAACAATGTGGATGGAACTACAGGGTATTATGCTAAGCAAAATAAGTCAATCAGAGAAAGACAATTATCATACGATCTCACTCAAATGTAGAATTTAAGAAACAAAACAGAGGATCAACAGGGGAAGTGAGAAAAAAATAACCAGAGAGGCAGACAAACCATAAGAGACTCTTAATCACAGGAAACAAAGTGAGGGTTGCTGGAGGGGAGGGGGTTAGTGGGATGGGGTAACTGGGTGATGGACATTAGGGAGGGCATGTGATGTAATGAGCCCTGGGTATTATATAAGACTGATGAATCACTGACTTCTACCTCTGAAACCAATAATACATCATATGTTAATTAATTGAATTTAAATTTTAAAAATATTTTTTTTTAAAACGACTTTTTTTCTTGAATGATTACAGTGTAGAATATTTAACAGTCTACAGAGAAAAGATATCCCCAGAATTCTAAGATACACATTTTTTCATTTGTGGAACTACTCCCTAGTTTTCAGAGTTTACAGGAAGAAAGTTTACTGTTTAAAGCACTTGTCCTAAACAACTTACCAGAAATTTTACTCAAAACACACATACTGAGGAGGGCCTCAAAGCAATGAACCCTCAGCAGCAATGGACACACCTAGCACCCAGATCTTGGTTTCTTTTTTTTTTTTTTTTTTAAAGATTTTATTTATTTGAGAGAGAGAGAGAGAGCACATGAGAGGGGGGAGGGTCAGAGGGAGAAGCAGACTCCCCGCCGAGCAGGGAGCCCGATGCGGGACTCGATCCAGGGACTCCAGGATCATGACCTGAGCCGAAGGCAGTCGCTTAACCAACTGAGCCACCCAGGCGCCCCCAGATCTTGGTTTCTAAATACAATTCTCACCTAAAAAGAAATGTAGTTCCCCTTTCCAAAGCTGGAGCAGGAAAAGACAAGACAGACCCAGAGCAGCTTACTGCACTAGAATATCAGGAAGTATGCAAAGAATGACAGGAAAATTTCAAAAGGCCATAGGAAGCCACTTGTGAGGTTCCCATTGGCCAAATCTGCAACAGATTATTTGGAGCATCAAAATAAATAATGGTTGAGAGACGATGGACTCTGAAGGGCAGGCAGGGTTCTAGAGGGGAGGGGGGTGGGAGGACGGGGTAGCCTGGTGGTGGGTATTGAGGAGGGCACGTTCTGCATGGAGCACTGGGTGTTATGCACAAACAATGAATCATGGAACACTTCATTTAAAACTAATGTTGTAATGTATGGGGATTAACATAAGAATAAAAAAAAAGAAAATAAAAAATAAAATAATTAATAAATAAATAAATAAATAATGGTTAACATAGATTATAATCCAGAGAATAAAATTAGAATGCATGAGTTCTTCTGAAAGAAAGTAAGGAAAACTCTTCCTTACAGGAGAATACCAAAAAAATAAATATAAAAGAACGATGTCGCTAGAAGATCATTACAGGTTGTTGTAGTAATAGATTAGAACAGGTAAACTGTTATAGCAGGTAAATGTAAGCATCAGAGTGGTCAGAAGTAAAAGTTGGATGAGAAAACAGGGTATTTACATGGTGTCAAAGTATCGCACCACAAACTACTGATTAATTTCAAAAACAAGGTAATAATAGCTTTCCAGCGGGGAGACATGGAGGGCAACCACCTTAACATCACCAACCACGGGACCAACGGATTCCATGTGCTTTCTAATACGATGGACGTAATACCACTTCTATGATATTCCCCATCAAAAATACATAACCTGAATCTAATCATGAGGGAAAACCAGACAACATTAAATTAAGGGATATTCTGAAAATAACCGGCCTATACTTATCAAAACTGTCAAGATCAGGAAACAAAGGAAAAGACTAAGAAAAGGTCCAGGAGATTAAAGAAACATGACAACTAAATGCAGTGCATGACCCAGCAGTCAGTATTAGACCATGGGGGCGGGGGGAGCCCTAAAGGACATTATTAGGGCAATAGACGAAATTTGAATATGGGCTGTAGATTAGATAATAGATGGATCGGAGTGAAAGCTCCTGATCTTCCTAACTCCATAGTGCATATATGTAGGAGAACGTCCTTGTTCTAAAATACTTCAGTAGCTAGTGGTACAGGGACAAAATGTCTCCAACTTACCGGCAAAGAGTCCATAAAAAATGTTCGCTCCGGAGCGGCTGGCCCTGCACGTGGCCCCACCGCTCCTGGAGCCAAGTCCCGGCGGCAGCGGCGGGCGGGGATCCGGGGCCCCGGGCGGTCCCCGCAGGCCTAGGAGGCGGCGACGCAGCGGGGCAGCGGGGCAGCGGGGCCGGGGGGCGGGGGGCCCGGGAGGCCAGCTGCGCGGGTGCGCAGCCCGGGCGTCCGGGCCTGTCCCGCGGCCTCACCCCGGCCTGCGGCGCCACCCCCGAGTCTGCCCGCCGGTCCCCGCAGCAAGCACGTGCGGGGCGCCCGGAACGGCAGGACGGCACGCGCGGGCGCCACCGGGGCGTGCCCCAGCCGGACCAGCAGGGTGAAGCGCATCCCCGACCAGCAGCCCTGCCGCAGCCCAAAGCGCAGAGGAGCCTGGCCCGGGGCAGGGAGAGTGCGCGCGAACAAGGGCTGAAGGCGCCCTCGGGGGCCTCGTGGCCCCCGGGCCGAAGCAGAGCCCCCCCCGGCCCCCCACAGGCCACCCGGTGCTTCGTCACGACCTCCCCGCGCAGCTGGTACCGAGGGGTCGCCCCGCCGCGCGCGGGAACCCGCTGATCAATCACCCGGGGTTGGGAGCTCGCGCAGGTGTAACCCATGGCTTCTGGAACACGCCTGCGGACGCCAGCAACACCGGATGCCAGGTCGGGAGGCGCACTGACACCGAGCCGGGGGGTGTGCGGCTGGCAGAGCCTGAGGAATGAGGGGCTCGGGGCCTTCCGCAAGGGCACTGGCCGCCCCCGCCCGCGCCCGCTCAGCCTGGACAGCGCCCTCCCTGGTGGTGGTCATTTACGAGGACGTGGGGAAGCCGCCGGACGAAGTGTGGCACAGACGCAGCCCCCAGCGGCTGCGTGGGTGCCGCCCCCACGCGCCCCCAGACCGGCCCCAACGTCCGTCTCCTCACGATCCCCGGGCGCTTGGTGACCTGGGTCGACTCCTGCGGCCATCAAGGCCACGTGTCCCGTGGGGCCACGTGTCCTCGTAGTCTGCATGATACCACCGTGGTGTCCGTGTGTCCAGCCGAGGTGGGGGGTCTCTCTGGCCTGCGAATGTGTGCACACCGTCCACAGGCCGACTCAGGAGTCATGTTGCTTGTGTTTCGTGGTGTATGTCATGTGACCCTGCGTCTCACTTCCTGGGGTGCCCTTGTCCTGCTGCCCTGAGCCGGCCCCAGCCTGTGCTTTTCACCCTGGGCAGCAAGGGCCCTTGCCCTGCGGCCCACGACCAATGCCGGGCGTCAGCCTAGCCTCACCCACTTCTCCTGCCACTGGCCTTGCCTGGCCCTTGGGCCCTTCACCTGCGACAGGGTGGCACTTGCCACCCTCAGGACCACCTTCCCGAGGCAGAATAAACTGAATCCTGTTGGGGGGGGTGGAGTTTACTTTAGTTGTGCGTGGACAGCAGGTACATTTGTTACCATGTTCTTTTTGCAAGGTATGCAGTTTCCATCTTTCCTGTGTCCTTATGACAGTTCATATACTCTGGATCACCAAGGGTGAATGGACACGCCAGATAAAGAACGACCAGAACTTGGGCATACCACATGAATAAGCAGATTTTTTTTTCCTCCTTAGGAAAAGAAGTAACTAACAATAGACCTAATTAAGTTGTAGAATGACATTTTGGGGATAATGGGCTAGAGTGGCCCGTTCATGATAAGCTTGAACTGGTTAAACCTGCTACACCCAATGGGCTTGTTTGACTGTAAGACACAGGAAACAACGCAGAGTTAATGACTTCACAGTTTTCATAAGATTCATCTTGAAATTCTACTCTCCTGCTAAACATCAGTGCTCACAATAAATCTATCACCAGGCAACAATGCAACAATAATTTTGCTAGAAGATTGACAATGAGATATTAAGTAGAAATGAGAGGCATTGATATCAGAGAAAAGGAGATAAAATTATCACTTGCAAACTATATGATTTTATGTCTAAAAGGAAGAGATCCAATTAAAACTGTTCCCCAGCAATACTAACAGATAAATAAAAATCAGTAATTTTCTTGTAGCCAGTTGAAAGATATAGTGACCAGAAAAAGATGCCATTATCAATTATATTAAAATTCTGAGAAATCTTAGAATGACTCTAGTAAGAACAGTGCAGAACTTACATGAAGGGAACAATAAAATTCTAATAACAGTAGTGACATAACCAGTAAACTAAATGAATCCTGATGCAACATCTTGAGTCCACTTTTGTTATTTTGATCAATAAACAAAAATAATTCTTTTCTGAAGAGTGCCTGGGTGGCTCAGTTGGTTAAGTGTCTGACTCTTGATTTTTGGCTCAGGTCATGATCTCAGGGTCATGAGATCAAGCCCTGCTTTGGGCTCAGCTCTGGGCGTGGAGTCTGCTTAAGATTCTCTCTCCGCCTCTCCCTCTGCCCCTCCACTGCGCTCTCTCTCTCTCTCTGTCTTGCTCTCGCTCTCAAAATAAATAAATAAATAGATAGATAGATAAATACAATCTTTTCTGGCAAGACACAAAATTACTATATTAAAGTGATACCTTCAAAACTGAAGCAGGAGAAGTTTCTATAAAAAAACAGTAGAGATGAAAGAGGCTTACAGAATAATTTCTCACAAAACCAAACCAAAGAACTTAAAGGAAAAACTGCTGTTTAATAGCAAAACTGATGCTAGCTACTTCACCGTTCCGAAGAGGCATAATTATCTCCTCTCCTTTTATTTAGAAAAACACCTCCAGGGCGCCTGGGTGGCTCAGTCGTTAAGCGTCTGCCTTTGGCTCAGGTCATGATCCCAGAGTTCTGGGATCGAGCCCCGCATCAGGCTCCCTGCTCCGCGGGAAGCCTGCTTCTCCCTCTCCCACTCCCCCTGCTTGTGTTCCTGCTCTCACTGTCTCTCTCTGTCAAATAAATAAATCTTTAAAAAAAAAAGAAAAGAAAAGAAAAACACCTCCAAGGGGCTGTTTCATTGTGAAAGCAGGGCCCAGGCTCATGTAAATGGGAAAAGACTGTGATAAAGGGAACTAAATTAATCCACTTAAAAATGAAGTTATAGGATTGTAAAGTTCAATCCTGGCTTCTTCAGAAGGGTTTGGAACACTGGAAGAGAAGAGACTGGAGAGAGAATTAGGAAGAGAGCCTAGAAATCTTGAGAACTAAAAGGAATGCAGAGAAACTAGCCAATGAGAAATATTTTGTAACAGGGAAGGCTAAGGATCTATTTAAATACCGGTATGTCATATTGAATTTTAGATTGTTGGCTGGTCTTAACGATTCTCTACTACCTCTATTACTTCCAAAATTTCAGCTGAAGTCCTATAAACACAACAGTCTTGGGTAACAGAGCTTTGGGTAATGGAGGAATAGGAGTAACTACCAGAATGGAGAACTTAAGGGTGCATGGCTAGCCGACCACGAAGCTAACTGAGCAGAGCCTTGAGTGGTCACATACAATAAAGCATTGAGACGTCAGAGAATTAGTTCAGGAAATCACCAAAAAAGGAAACAGCACTAACAAAAACTCTTGAATGAGGGGAATCTGATTTCCAGAGTTTCCATGTAATATTACTTAAATGTCCAGTCTTCAACAAAAAAAATGATGAGACATGCAAAGGAACAGGAAAGTATGGCCTGTGTTTAATAATGATAGAAGGGCTGATCCATCGAGAAGACATAACAAGTGTAAATACACATAGAGGCACTTAAAAAACAGAGCCCCATTTTGACTTGGGTCGTAATCTTCGAGTCGTGGGATCGAGCCCTGCCTTGGGCTCCACACTCGGAGTCTGCTTGTCTCTCTCTCTGCTCACGCTCTCTTCTCTCTCTCAAATAAATAAAATCTTAAAAAAAGAAAGGAGCCCTAAAAGACTTGAAACAGAAACTGACAGAATTAGAGGGATGAGTAGACAATTCAACAATAATAGTTGAAGACATTAATATACTCAGCTCTCAATAACTGATAGAACAACTAGACAGCCTCTCAAGAAGGATAGAGAAGACTGGAACAGCACTGTAACGCAAATAGACTGAACACCATTTCTAGAACACCCCACCCAACAACACGCACACGCACACGCACATCCTTCTCGAGTGCACGTAGAACATTGCCTGCTGATTTTGTGCCATCATGCGGCGTGTGTTATACTCTGTTTGGCTCCCTTCCCTCCACAATACCCTTGCAAGATCCATGTTGATGTGTGGCTCCAGTTTGCCCATTTTTATTGCTCTATTTTAGTCTATTTTATGATCAGAACACTTTATTTATCCACTGTTCTATTGTGAGATATTTGAATTGTCTCTACTCTTTGGCTATTTCAAGTAATGTTGTATAACCCTGCATGTGTATGTGTTTGGGTACGTGTATGCACATTTCTGAGGGTCTGTACGTAGGAGTGAAAACACTAACGGAACATGCTTCCATCCCCTGTAGTAGCTAGTGCTGAATGATTTTCCAACATGGTATGAAAACTGAGCTATTCTCAGGAGTATCAATGTCCCACTGCTGCATAACAAAGTAATCAAAGCTTAGTGCTTTTTTTTTTTTTTTAAGATTTTTTTATTTATTTATTTGACAGAGACAGAGACAGTGAGAGCAGGAACACAAGCAGGGGGAGCGGGAGAGGGAGAAGCAGGCCTCCCGCTGAGCCAGGAGCCCGACGTGGGACTCGATCCCAGGACCCCGGGATCATGACCTGAGCCGAAGGCAGTCGCTTAACCAACTGAGCCACCCAGGCGCCCCAAAGCTTAGTGCTTTTAAACAGTAGGCATTTTCTTTTATCTCATGGATGTCTGGGTCAGGAATTCAGGCTATTTAAGGGTAATGTTTGAAAGGCTGTGTCCTCCCTAACCATGGTTTCCCTTTCCACTGTTTCAGTTACCCACAGTCAGCTGAGGTCCAGAAGCAGATCCTCCTCCTAATGTAGCATCAGAAGGTCAATAGTTGCCTAACACTAAATACATTTAATTAAAAATTAATAACATTTCATTAATTCTTTTATTAATAATTATGTCATTGCTATTATTCCTAGAATGGTAGCCATTAAAATATTAACAGATACTGGACGCCTGGCCTGGGTGGCTCAGTTGGTTAAGCGTCCAACTCTTTTTTTTTTTTTTTAAAGATTTTATTTATTTATTTGACAGAGAGAGACACAGCGAGAGAGGGAACACAAGCAGGGGGAGTGGGAGAGGGAGAAGCAGGCTTCCCGTTGAGCAGGGAGCCCGATGCAGGGCTCGATCCCAGGACCCCGTGATCATGATCTGAGCTGAAGGCAGTCGCTTAACCAACTGAGCCACCCAGGCGCCCTCTTTTTTTTTTTTTTTTTTTAAGATTTTATTTGTTTATTTGACAGAGAGAGACACAGCGAGAGAGGGAACACAAGCAGGGGGGGTGGGAGAGGGAGAAGCAGGCTTCCCGCTGAGCAGGGAGCCCGATGCGGGGCTCGATCCCAGGACCCCGAGATCATGACCTGAGCTGAAGGCAGACGCTCAACGACTGAGTCACCCAGGTGCCCCAAGCGTCCAACTCTTGATTTGGGCTCAGGTCATGATCTCAGGGTCAGGGCCCATGATGGGCATTGAGCCTGCTTAAGATTCTCTCTCTCCCTCTGTCCCTCCCTCTCCCTCTCTAGAAAGAAAAAAAAAAAAAAGAAAAATTAATTTAAAAAATTAACAAATACTATCTTTGGATAGTTGCATATAGGTGATCTTTCTTTTCATTTTTAAAAAGTTTTGTCATATGTGCAAAAAGCATTTATTACCTTTGTAATCCAAAATAAACCTATAAAATCTTTGGATTTATCTAAAAAATTATTTTTTAACTTTATTTCTTAGAGCACTGTTAGGTTCACAGCAAAGTTGAGCAGAAAGGAGAGATTTGCCATATCTCATCTGCCCCCAAACACACACAACTTCCCCCACTATCAACATTGTCAGACATTTGTCATAATCAGTGAACGTAACCTGATGCATCATTATCACCCAAAGGCCAGAGTTTACATTAGGATTTACTATGGTGTCACACACCATCATTGTAGTATCATACAGAAGAGTTTCTTTGCCTAAAAATTCTCTGTCCTGTTCATCCTTCCCTCCCTACTCCTCCCTGGTGACCACTGATCTTTTTACTGTCTGCATAGTATTTTTTTTTTGGTTTTTTTTAAATTTTATTTTATTATGTTATGTTAGTTACCATACAATACATGATTAGTTTTTGATGTAGTGATCCACGATTCGTTGTTTTTGTATAACACCCAGTGCTTCATGCAGTACGTGCCCTCCTTTATACCCATCACCAGGCTAACCCATCCCCCCACCCCACCCCCCCTAAAACCCTCAGTTTGTTTCTCAGAGTCCATAGTCTCTCATGGTTCATCTCTCCATCCAATTCCCCCCCTTCATTTTTCCCTTCCTTCTCCTAATGTCCTCCATGTTATTCCTTATGTTCCACAAATAAGTGAAACCATATGATAATTGACTTTCTCTGCTTGACTTATTTCACTTAGCATAATCTCCTCCAGTCCCATCCATGTTGATGAAAAAGTTGGGTATTCATCCTTTCTGATGGCTGAGTAATATTCCATTGTATATATGAACCACATCTTCTTTATCCATTCATCTGTTGAAGGGCATCTCGGCTCTTTTCACAGTTTGGCTTTTGCAGACATTGCTACTATGAACGTTGGGGTGCATATGGCCCTTCTTTTCACTAAATCTGTGTCTTTGGGGTAAATACCCAGTAGTGCAATTCCTGGGTCATAGGGTAGCTCTATTTTTAATTTTTTGAGGCACCTCCACACTGTTTTACAAAGTGGCTGTACCAACTTGCATTCCCACCAACAGTGTAAGAGGGTTCCCATTTCTCCACAACCTCTCCAACATTTGTTGTTTCTTGCCTTGTCAATTTTTGCCATTCTAACTGGTGTAAGGTGGTATCTCAATGTGGTTTTGATTTGAATTTCCCTGATGGCTTTAGCCTTGCCGGATAAAGTATTCTTGGCTGCATGTTCTTCTCATTTAGTATCCTGAATATGTCTTGCCAGGCGTTTCTGGCTTGCCAGGTCTCTGTGGATAGGTCTGACGTTATTCTGATGTTCCTCCCTCTGTACATAAGGACTCTCTTCCCCCTAACTGCCCTTAAGATAGTTTCCTTCCTTCTAAGATTTGCAAGTTTTACTATTACATGCCAGGGTGTTGGCCTGTTTTCCTTGATCTTGGGAGGGGTCCTCTCTGCCTCTAGGACACGAATGTTTGTTTCATTCCCCAGATTAGGGAAGTTCTCAGCTACGATTTGCTCAAATATATCTTCTAGTCCTCTCTCTCTCTCTCCACCCCCTCAGGAATCTCAAGAATTCTGACATTGGAACGTTTCATGGTGTCACTTATTTCTCTGATTCTATTTTCATGGATTCTGAGTTGTTTTTCCCTGGCCTCCTCTTTTCCCTTTTTGTCTATTAGTTGGTCTTCTGGGTCACTAATTCATTCTTCTCCTCGCTTACCCTGTTAGATTATCTAGATTAGATTGGATCTCATTGATAGCATTTTTAAATTCTGTCAATTCAGCTTTCATTTCTGCCCTTAGAGACTCCATGTTGCCATTAATTGATTTCTCCATTCTAGCTATTGTCTTCACAATTGCTAGCCTGAATTCCATCTCTGACATCTTGGTTTATCTGCATCCATTTGTAAATCTGCGGCATAAATCATAATCTCTGAGTCTTTCCTATTTTGGGCGTTCCTCCTCCTAGTCATTCTGTTGAAGGATGGTTGAGGGAATGTATAGAGTCCAAATTATTGACCACAACCCAAGCAAGATGCACCTGTTTTCTAGGGACCTTAGCGTTGCTGGCCTCTTGTTCTCCCAGCCTGTCTTCTGGGGGAGGGGCCTGCCGTACTGTTACTCAGGCAACCCTGTTTGGGCAGAGTTGCCCTGCCCCCTGTGGCAGGGGATGGGCTCAGTGAAAACTGGTTTTGGGGGGCTTTTGTTCTCTGACAGCTTTCCCTGGCGGCTTTCCACGTCCCTTCCGAGAGTCAGAGCAGAAGAGACCGTTTCCAGCCCTCTGCCTCAGAGCAGAGAGATGGCAGTCTGTTCTTCAGTGAGCTCTCCAGGCCACACCATCTCCGTTTCTGTCCGTGCTGCTATAAACTGCAGTGGCCTGGGTTGTGCGCCCCTCTGCAGCGCCCCCAGTCCTGCCTCCAGGTCGGGGCACGTCTCTGCCCTTTGTGCTTCTAAAACCGCCAGCTGCTCCCAGTTCATGCGCATGACCCCACCGCTCCAGGTTTCTGTGTGGGGGCACTGCCCTGAAGTCCTTTCCCCACTGCTACTGGTCTGTGAGTCTGTGCCCGGTCCCCAGCGTGGAAGGCGGTCGCTCACCGGCGGTGTAGGATCCCCACAGCCAGGCACCCTCCCGCTGCCGTTTATCCTCCAATATCTGCCCACAGAATCATGCTTCAGACCTGGAAACCAACTGCCCGCAATATTCTGTTTGTAGAGATCCAGATCTATCTTCTTACATCTCAGGCTGATTTCATGGGTGTTCAGAGTGGTCTGGTAGATATCCAGCTCAATTCCAGGGACCTGCTGGAATAGGGTCCCCTACTCCTCCACCATCTTTTCCCCCCTCCACTGTCTGCATAGTTTCGCCTTTTCCAGAATGTCATGTGGTTGGAATCAGAGTATGTAGCCTTTTCAGGTCTTTTTGACTCCATAATATGCATTTAAGTTCCTCCATATCTCTTCTGGGCTTGATAGTTCATTTCTTTTTAGTGCTGGAAAATATTCCATTGTCTGGATATTCCAGTTAACATATCCATTCGACCTACTGAAGGATATCTTGGTTGCTTCCAAGTCTTGGAAATTATGGATAAAGCTGCTATAAACATCCACGTGCAGGTTTTTGTGTGGACATAAGTTTTCAATTCATGTGGGTAAATACCAAGGAGTATGACTGCTGGATCATATGGGAGAAGTATATTTAGTTTAATGTAATTTATAAACTTCCCCAAAGACAAACCCTCCTACGTAATATAACAACTATAAACTCTAGACAAACTACAAAAACCAATTCTCTTAGGGCTCCACAGAGTCAACAAAGGCAGATTTTGGAAGAGAGCTAAAACATGTAAGGCATCAATATACGGTGAGCTTCCTGGATTTGTGGCTTTCGTCTAAAGTGAAACACAGCCAAAATGGGGCCAAGAAGAGCTGATGTTCTCATTGAAAACAACTTCCTTTCAACCTGAGGGAGGCAGAGCCCAAGACAGAAAGTGAAGGGAAAATTCAGGAAAGAAAAAAGGCAGATGGGGAAGCTCCACATTCTACGTGTAAGCTCTGCCCAAGTCTCTGGCTGACCTCTGAAACCACACATGTTGCAGAGTAGATTGCAAACAGGTCCGCTAAGAAAAAAAAAAAAAAAGGATTGAACTGACATTTGAACTGCTACCCACCAAAGGTAAGATATGTTACGGTTTGAGTCTAAGCCTGTTAATTGCCTACCAAAAGAAAAGCACCTCATTGGAGGAATATATAATAGAGTCCAGATTTTCTTCAGCATAACATTCACAATGTCCAGGATATAATCCCAGAACACTGGACATATGAAGAACCAGGAAAAGGTGGGTCAGCGGGGGTGGGGCAGGGGACAATCAACAGAGACCAAACCCAAGATGACCCAGATGTGTCGCTATCAGACAAGAACTGAAAAGCAGTTATTATAAGTATGCTTTGTGAACTTTAATATTAAGCTCGTAATGAACGGAAAGGTTGGAAATGTTAGGAAAAGAATATAAAAAAGAATCAAATGGAAATTTTAAAACTTTTTTAAAAAAGATTTTATCTGAGAGAGAGTGAGAGAGAGAGAGAGAGCAGGAGTAGAGGGAAAAGCAGACCCTCTGCTGAGCAGGGAGCCCGATGTGGGGCTTGACCCCAGGGCCCTGGGATCATGACCTGAGCCGAAGGCAGACGCTTAACGACTCAGCCACCCAGGCGCCCGGAAATTTTAAAACTTAAAACAATATCTGAAATAAAAATTCACAGGATGGTCTTTAATATCAGAATGGACATAGCAAACAAAGTCAGTGAACTTAAACACAGATTTTTTTTTAAATGCCTCAGAGATCTGTAGAACAGTATCAAATGATATTTTTAAAGATTTTTTTTTTTTTTTTAGAGAGAGCACAAGCAGGGGGAGGGGCAGAAGGAGATGGAGAGAGAGAATCCTCAAGCAGACTCCCTGCTGAGCACGGAGCCTGATGGAACCAGGGCTCTATCCCAGGACCCTTGAGATCATGACATGAGCTGAAATCAAGAGTCAGACACTCAACCGACTGAGCCACCCAGGCGCCCCTAGAACAGGATCAAATGATTTGACATAGCTTTAATTGGAGTCCCAGGAAGAGAAGAGGGAGCAAATAGCACAGAAAAAAAACCCCAAAACTTTTGAGTAAATAATGGCCCCAAATATCCAAAATTTGGTAAAGCACAAAAACTTTTTTGTGTGGACATAAGTCCAAAATCTAAGCAAACCTCAAACAGGATAAATACCAAAAAAAGTACACCTTGGCATATCATAAAGTGCTGAAATCCAAAAATAAAGAAGATCGTGGAAGAAGCCAGAAAAAAAGGATACATCTAGGGAAACAACAATTTGAATGACCAGCTATCACACTGGAAAAATCTTGGAGGCTAAAAACAGTGGAAATCTTTATAGTGTTGAAATAAAACAAATACTCAAAAAATATTTGCTTCAACTGATGTTTAGAAGAGATTTTGTATTTGAAGACAGGTCTGGAATCAAAAGTAGCGTAATAGAATTAGATATCTAACTGCTAATACCCCAAACTGATTTTAAAATACTCTTTTCAGGAATACCCAAACAAAAATTAGGAATCCTTCAATGATTACCTGTTTTCTCCCTGTCTTTTGTATTTTAAAGGCAACTTTATCAATGGTCCTTAAATGTAAAAATGTGTCATTTCTTAAGATAAACACTTAAAATTTTAAATAGCCATTGTTGGAAAGGCTGATTGTTTCCAATTTTTGTAGCATTATGATTTTCCACTTAAAAAAAAAAAAAAGCAATCCAATCCATCAAATTGGAACCTGCATTTAGGGGGAAAGGAAGCAGAAGAGAACGACATAGGCTTGTTGGCTCCGACTACCAATAAAGCAAGGTAACTCTCAAGCACATCTTCCAGTGTCAAGATTTGTCTGGCAGCTTACCGCACAGGATGTCTGACATTTTATGTCCATAGCCATGTCCATCAATCTTGGTCAAAAGCAGAACTGCCTGTTTCTATGTGTTCACCTGGGATTACTTTTCTCAAATATAAATAAATAATCTATCTTTCAACGATTACTTCTCTCCAAGTATTTGATTGCCATTTTTCAGGTGTCCTGCCTTTGTTTCTGCTTTGCTCTGGGACTTCCAGTTAAGCCAACTATGTCTGCTTCGGGGACGTAGCTCAGGATATGGCAGGCAATAGGGCCTTTTTTGGTTTTTAAAATGTCACCAGTCAAGGGCGCCTGGGTGGCTCAGTTGGTTAAGCGACTGCCTTCGGCTCAGGTCATGATCCTGGAGTCCCTGGATCGAGTCCCGCATCGGGCTCCCTGCTCGGCGAGGAGCCTGCTTCTCTCTCTAACCCTCCCCCCTCTCATGTACTCTCTCTCTCTCTCATTCTTGCTCTCTGAAATAAATAAATAAATCTTTAAAAAAAATAAAATAATAAAATGTCACCAGTCAATTCCCTGGAAGCTGAACTATTTCCCTAGAGAACCAGTAAAAATCAGTGCACTCCTTCAAAAGAACTGATCATGCAGCTTTTATTTACCACTTAGTATCTTCTTGGGCATGGGTAGAATGTTCCTTTCAAATAGGTCGATCACATGCTTAACTAGCTCAACACATATTGCAAGGGAGTCTATGAAGACTTCACGTATAAAATACAAAAATCTGTTACATATACATCCATCTAACAGCGGTTTGTACATTACAATGAGTTCCAGTGTCGAAATAACCCCCTGTACCTAACTAGCAGCATGAGCAGACTGTGGCAACAGCCCGCAGAAATGCCCCCCAAAGGGCAGGCCACACAGTGCAGTCGCTGCGAGAGCACAGATCAACAAGGTCACATCTTTTTCTTGTTGGTGCACACACAAGGAAAAGATGGAAGGGGAGAGCCTTGGGGATTTGGCAGTGGTCAGTCTTACTGGCAGGTAAACCGTCACAGGCAGTTGTAAATGGGACACAATCATTCATTAAAGAAACTCCTGCTTTTTCTCACCGAAAACACAACTTTATGCTACTTTCATTGTTTTGATTTCCAATTGCCAAACTTCGGGTCCCTCCTTTTCACATACCTAATAATTTTGCGAAGTTCGACCTAAGTGCACTAATTTCAAGAGGAAGGTGTTCAGTAATTAAGCTCTCCAAATCAGATACTTGTATGACAAGTAGCACTGAATATTCCCAGGGGGATAAAATAATAAAAATCCATTCCAGAGAGCTTTGGAGAATGAGGGCCAAAGACATAAACACGTGTGGGTCCTTTCGCCATTGGTTCACCAGTATCAACATCCCAAAATGACAAACTCTCAGTTATTAATCCTTTTAATAAATATGTGCCCACCCAACACAAGCTGCAATGGGACACCATGATTTCACATTACCAGTCATGCCAATGACTTGGCTGGTCGAGGGGAAGGCATTAAGAGTGTAACTCGGCATTGTGCTTATAGAAAGCGACAATAAATGAACTCAACAGCACTGCGCACAAAGGTTTAAGAGTCAGCCCCACTCTCAGCACCATGGGAAATTCCCAGCAGTGAATAACAGAAAGTTTAAAAAGCATAAAACTTGATGAGGTGAAACACTCCGTATGGGCCGAGAGCACAATTCTTGCCCTCATCCTCTTTCAGAAAACAGCTGACCTGCACGGCATTCTTGCCTCAGAGGCGTATCCCAGGGCCTGTAAATCAAAGTCAGAGGGCACTCAGCAGAGGGGGAAATACTGAACTGGAAAACACCAAATTCTATGAGGCCACACGCTTTCTGAAAAATAGCCAAAGTGGATTTTCCCCCCAGGCACAAGCCATTCTTAAGTGGGAGTCCATGAGAAGCTCCTTACAATTCATGCTACTAAAACCCACAATTATATTTAGTATCATCTAAGAGGATGTTTTTTCAAACTGTGCACTACAACACATTTATAAGTCAGGAAATGAATTTAGTGGGTCTGAAGAGCATTTAAAATGGTTGTGGGGGGATCAAAGTATATTACACATAGTTAAAGAGTATGTATTATTATCACTCCTCGGCCTTTTGGCTAAGATAAGTGAAGAGTGTATATTATTTCACAAAACATTTATTTCAGTTAAAGATTTTATATTCGTTCACACACACACACACACACACACACACACAATTTCTGGGTCAAGATGTAAGAAGTTATTTTTATTCTGGTCACAGTCAATACAATGGTCTATAGAGACCACCAAAAATAATAACCATGGAGTTTCCACCGTGGAAACTGTAAAACCAATTTTGTGCTTGGAATCCAAGGTGAGCTAGAGTCGTCAGTTGACCATAAATACTTGCGTTAGGCTTGGTTTTCCCCCTGACCCTACACCCTTAGGCAGGGGTAGAGCAGTAAAAACAAAAAACAAACAAAAAAACCCTAGCTGCAATTGTTTACTTTGAGTGATATCATGTTATTCCCAAATGGCTAATTAAGAGGTTTGCCCTCCTATTCCATAATCATACTGTTAGCCTAAAAATGGGTGGAAAATTTTAAGTCATCTTCACAGTTTGGAGATTATAAATGTTTGTCTAAACCAAAGCGGTCATGATTTTGTTGTTGATTTGGCTTTTTGCAAAGTATGCAACCACAGATACAGAGAGAAGAAGCAATCTTGTCCTAAAGTATTTTCATCTGCCTGTAAAAGGACGATCAGAATGATCACATGGAGATCAAAGTCTCTCTTTCAACCTGTGAAGATGCTAAACAATCATCTTCTAAAAACTGATCATCTAAACGATGTGTTCAGTGTTCAGCTTCAGAGTTTCAGGAATCCCATGGTACTCAGATAATGGGTCGGTCGGCTTCCGGTGCAAGGACTGTTGTGCATGCCTCATCTCAGGAGCTTCTCGGGCAGACCAGGGGCAGCACTAGGCAGGGCATCTAACCCTGGGTCCCAGCCTCGGCACAGGCCGCATGGCGGAAGCTATGTCATCTCCTAGCCTCCCTGAGGCGTAAAACAAAGGGGTTAAATTAAGTGAGTTAGAGAGTCCCTTCCTGAAGTAACTTTATTTACTTTGGATGCAGTTCTAAGACTTTTATCCAGATTGCTCTGCAACTCTGCCTATTGCTTTACTAACAGCTTTAATTCTTTTCATAACTATTTCCGTCAGTTTCACCAACAACCACCTCTCAAACATCCAAGGTCCCATTAAGCTCACTAGGCCCAGACACTTAAAAATCAAGTAAAATAGGGGTGCCTGGGTAGCTCAGTCATTAAGCGTCTGCATTCGGCTCAAGTCACGATCCCAGGGTCCTGGGATCAAGCCCCACACTGGGCTCCCTGCTCCGCGGGAAGCCTGCTTCTTCCTCTCCCACTCCCCCTGCTTGTGTTCCCTCTCTCGCTGTGTCTCTCTCTGTCAAATAAATAAATAAAATCTTTAAAAAAAAAAAAAATCAAGTAAAATAAAGCTAGTAAGGAACAAAATTTAAGGCATTTTTTTTTTTTATTTCAGCCAAGGAATGATGCATGCTACAGATTAATCTTTACTTTTCCCCACTTGGTTTTTCAAAGAATACCACCATTTCAACCCCCAGTGAACATGGCACTTGTTTCTTTCTTCCCCTTCTAATTTATTCCAGATTTTCAAGTGTTTTCTTCAGTAATGATGCTTTCTCCTGCAGCTCAGGTCTGCTGTCTGCCTCCATAGTAGCTAAAGACTCGATTAGGAGCACTCTGCACTCAGATGTCAAACTTTCCCACTGTTTAGATTCTGAATGGAAAAAGAAGAAAAACAGAATCCTTATAGAACAAGCAAGCAAAAAGCCTAAAACTATTCTTTCTGCTTTTCTTCCATATAGCCTATCCCCCGAATAAATGCAAAGCAACCCCCTGATAACAGTTTGGTATAGAACAGGTTCAATAGTTGTCTCAAAACCTAATTATTGACAATAATCTGAGAGCATGTCAGGGAGTTTCATCCTCTGCCCCAGTACTGGTGGGACAAAGAGAATCTAGGGATGCTGAATCAAAGTGCGAAGGAGGAGTTATCAAGGCAAAGCACACAGTAACAAAAAAGCATTTTTAACACACAAAAAAACTCTTTATAAAATATGCTCAGTAAAAAAATCTTGAATAAATTTCATAATGGCCAAGTCAGTCTGAACAGACAACAGACAACAATTACTCCTTTCTTTAAAGCACTAGAAATCTATATACATACTAAAAATTTTAGAAACTCAAAGTATACCAGATCCTAAATCTTGTCTATGAGGTTCTGCCACTTTCTAGTGATAAGGTTTCAAGCAAGTTGTTTTGCTGTTTAGCCTCATTTTCCTCATCTAGAATACATTCGTATGCATCTGGCTAATTGTGAAAATTCAGTGATGTGACTAAGTGCCTAGCTCTTTTACTTCAACAAGGAAAAGATGATGAGGTGTGTAGTGTTACTGAGTCTAAAAGGCCTGCTTCATGGAACCTTAAGGGGGGTGCTTTAATTGCTAAGCAGAAAGAGAAGTAGAAACAGCAAATAAAGACTCTAGAGGAAACTGTTCCATCTTCTCCATTCTTAATCCATAGGCTTAGAATAATTAAAAAAGAAGAGAAAGAACAAAAGTGGCCTCCTTTTGAAATACCCCACTGGAGAAAATCAGAGCAGTTTTCTTTTATCATTAGAAGAAATCTGCTTCTTGATAAAAGGTTTTAAAAAAAAAAAAAAGGAATAGGGGAAAAAAATAAGATTAAGCAAACTGCTGTCAAATTTGATGAGTTGGGTAGGTAAGTGTTAAAATGTTTTCCCAACCCCACTCTTCAGGGATCACTCTGTTTCTTGGCGTGTGTACTGGGAGCCCCATTCTGCCACTGGAAGTGACCCAGATTACATCAGGAGTCATGGCGGAAACAGAACTTTTTTATTTCAACATAACTGTAGCTTCATAATACATTAAAAGTATATAAAATGAAAAAGTACCAAATTTAAACACTTAATAAAATTTAAAGGTTTTAGCTTTGTAGATCTCACTCACATGTCCGTGTACTAATTTGTACTTTAGAGTATACACTTATTAAAAACAAAAGCAGGAAAAAATTTCTAAAATATATGCCATAAAGTATCCTGGCTTTCTGGCCCTCTTCCAATCAGAAGAATCAAGAACTCACCTTCCTCCCCCTCTCCCACTCTCCCTACTTACGTTCCCTCTCTTGCTGTGTCTCTGTCAAATAAATAAAATCTTAAAAAAAAAAAAAAAAAAACTCACCTTCAAGTTTTTTAAGCAGTAATTCTATCACAGATAAAGCTTCTGTTCTCACAGATGAGTAGGTCTTATTTTCTAAGAGGAAAATCAGATATTCACATTATTTGTTTTATACGCCTTACAAACAGAACCTCCAAGATTAAGTTAGTGTTACTGGAAGAAAGATATTCAGAAATTACAAATTCAGGGAAAGATACACCTGTTCTTAAGTAAGCTTCACTTTGCTCATTATCATCAAATACTTGAAATGCGTTACATGTCCATATTCCTTACTTAAGAAAAAAAAACCAAAAAACTGTCATATACCAATATACCAATGTAACTGTCATATACCCAATATACCAATCACCACAACAGATGGCAATATTTCAAGGACCCATTTTAGAAGTGAGAACTCAAAGGACACTATCTCAAACACAGAGTTGTCGTCACATGATACCTAAGAAAGGTCTTTAGGTTTGCATGACTTCCTCATTTTATCAGAGAACATTACAGAACCCAGAGGCCTAAGGGCAATCAGGGACACCTGGCTGAGACCCTGCAGAGACTAGTGTCTTAGCAGCCAGTTTTTTATTCGAAGGCAGGCTACCTCCAAGAGTTGCAACTGAAAGAGGCGTCTCTGGTGTCTATTCTAGACACAGCATCTTGTTCAGGGTGAAACTGTCTACGGAAAAAATTAATACACAGCCAAACCTGAGGCAAGGAAAGCACAGGGTGAGCTTATAACATCCTTTTTATGCTACGAAGTACAGAGGTGCCTAAAAGGATGACAGTGACCTGCCAATAAGACATAGGAGCTTTTCCACTGGCCAAAGCTGGAACAATTTGAGCAAAAAATTAATTAAGGAAAATAATTAATTATAAACTGGTGGGGTGGGGAGAAAATCCACAAATCAGTACTGTTAACAGATCAATAAAGAGGTAGGGAGAGGTGGGATCTTGTTTACAAGAGGATGCCAACTGCCAAATGATAGATATGGAGAAAGCACCAGAGTTGGAAAATCATCTTAGTAAAAGCTGGTTCAGGGAGAAACCACGGATGCATGGTCTAAAGAGGATGTTTTGAAAAGGCGCAGTGTATCTGCATGGTCTTGGGAGTATCTTCTGACTGCTGGTTAGACACACTTTACAAAAGGAGCAGGGTGTCTGAATGGTCTTAAAGTGTGTTCCCACAGGCTGCTTATCAGACACAAGGGAGAAATTTAGTAACTATACAATAAAGAAAACTGAGTAGTACCTTGACCAGGTAATCAAAATTAACATCGCCAAGTAGGGCAGATGAACACTCTATGCCTCTTGAAGTGAGAGCACACAGCCTCACTTTCGGAGTATCCCAACTGGGAATTCATAACCTGGATCCAATCGTGAGCATACATCAAACAAACACCAAATGAGAAACACTCTAGCTTCAACTAGGCCGGTGGGGCGGGAGGGGGGGCTTTTCTTCAAAATTGTCAATGTCATGTGAGGTAAAGGAAGGCTGAGGAAGTGTCCTAGACTCAAGGAAACTAAAAAGACACAACAGCTAAAATCAGTGAATAATCCTGGATTCCTTACTGGAGGGGAGGAGGAGAAAGTCTATAAAAGAACACTGTCAAATCAACTGAACCTAAAATATAAATGGAAAAAATGTGATTAAGCCCACAGCGTCAGCGTCATACAACCTACGACTGGTAACGGTCCTGAGATGGTATGGAAGATGGCACACTGAAGAGTTCAGGAGTAAAAGGGCATGACATTAGCAACATGCTGTCAAACGGCTCCAGAAAAAAATATGTACACGGAAGTACAAATGATGAAGTAACTGACACAAAATATTAACAGGTGACTTTGGGTAAAGGATATACAGATATTGGGCGCCTGGGTGGCTCAGTCGGTTAAGCGACTGCATTCGGCTCAGGTCATGATCCCAGGGTCCTGGGATCAAGCCCCACATCGGGCTCTCCCTATTCTGTGGGGAGCCTGCTTCTCCCTCTGCCTCTGCCTGCCACTCCCCCTGCTTGTGCTCTCGCTCTCTCTGTGTCAAGTAAATAAATAATCTTTTTTAAAAAAGGATATACAGCTATATGTACTGTAACTGCAGCTTTTCTGTAAGTTTGAAATTATTTCCAAGTAAGGGTAAAAAAAAAAAAAAAACTATCACAAACGTTTTCCCAATCTAGGGGTTAAAATCCTAAATTACAGCTCCAGACTAATATACCACAGTGTGGGGCCAAGGTCAAGTAGATGAAGTAGCTCAGCAGCTGTTCCATAAATCTAGCTCCAAGCACAAGGGAGGGAACATCTGAAGTTTCACTCCTTGAACTTGAAAATGAGAGGCCTCCTGGGGCACCCGCGTGGCTCAGTCGTTGGGCGTCTGCCTTCGGCTCAGGTCATGATCCCAGGGTCCTGGGATCGAGCCCCGCGTCGGGCTCCCGGCTCAGCGGAAAGCCTGCTTCTCCCTCCCCCACTCCCCCTGCTTGTGTTCCCTCTCTCGCTGTGTCTCTCTGTCAAATAAATAAATAAAATCTTTAAAAAAAAAAAAAAGAGAGGACTCCTTACCACTGTCAGTTCACCACACTCACCTAAAGAGTAAGTGATTGATTTACAAGTTTCAAGGAGAATTTCAGCCAAAGCCTCAGGATCTGCATGTTCTTCTTCCAAAATCATTAATCTGTACAAATCAGAAAACAAGATACAAATTGCTAGTTATGAAGAAACATTCTAAAACCTTTCTGGCACAAATAATTTCTATCTGCATATATCACTTTCTGATGTCACTGCAGCTTTTCAGTTTTAAAATAAAAGAATTCCCTCTTAATCTCAGGAAACAAACTGAGGGTTGCTGGAGTGGGGGGCGGGGGTGGGATAGGGTGGCTGGGTGATGGACACTGGGAAGGGTATGTACTATGGTGAGCGCTGTGAATTGTGTAAGACTGATGAATCACAGAACTGTACCCCTGAAACAAATAATACATTATATGTTAATAAAATTAATTAAATAAAATAATTCTACTGATTCACTATAAAATGCTACTGGGGGGCGCCTGGGTGGCTCAGATGGTTAAGCGTCTGCCTTCGGCTCAGGTCATGATCCCAGGGTCCTGGGATTTCGAGTCCCACATCGGGCTCCCGGCTCAGCGGGGAGCCTGCTTCTCCCTCTGACCCTCTCCCCTCTCATGCTGTTTCTCTCTCGCTCGCTCTCTAAAAAATAAATAAATAAAATCTTTAAAAAAAATAAAAAATAAAATGCTACCGGGGCAGGAGAGACAAACAAATGAGTGAACTAGAAGCAAAATTACCCCTGAAAAAAGGCGTTCATGGACTGTAGGACTCCGAGCTGCACTTTCCACGTGCTCAGTTTTAGCCGTTCACATAGCAACTTGCACAGCTCCCAACGGTAACAACCTGGGGAGAGCAGGGCAGAGAATGGGCAGGGCCAAGAGACAGAGCAAGTGGGGGACACAGACAGGGACAGAGAGAAATTGGAGCAGAGAAGGACAGAGGGACAGGGAAAGGAGAGTAGAAGAGAGGAAAAAAATAAAATAGCAAATGCCTTTAATTAAAGCCATGAAATCTCAAAAAAATTTCAGCCTGACTTTGTGCCCAATTCCCAAATTTCCCTGGCCAGGAACACGCCCCACCCCACCCCTGTTCAAAAATGTTGGCTCTCCAAGGAACGAACACAGAATCTTAACCACACTACCTTTCCCTGTAAGATACCCTGAGTGATAGCCAGAGAAAGCAGAACTCGGGAGGCAGGGAACTCGACTTGGGACACATCCAAGCTTCTGTGCCTGGTTGGCTTATCAAGAGACAACGATGCCTATTCCAAACATGTTATGCCAACTGCACTTGTTATAATTACATAATTACTATTATGCTAACTGATGAAAAGGAGTATAAAGCTCAACAAAGTAGTTATTTCTTAAATACTGTAAAATTTAGTAGGGTTCACAAATGATGAATGGTGGTAAAAATCTAGAAGAATTCTGTTGCACTTGATTTGTTTCGTAAGAAATTGTAAGTTCTTTTTCCACTATAAAGAACCAGAAACCGGAAATTGTAGATGTGCGTAAGAAGCCAGTGTGGAATAGTTCAATTCTCAAAGGCCTTAGCCCTCCCTTCAATAACTAGCAAATGAATGTACATTCCTATGCCTTCTATGAAAATAAACTGCTTTGTTTTGAGATGTATGTCATCTTTTTTTACAGAATTCGCTACTCTAACTTTTCTACCTATCAAGCAAAAATTAGGAGTCCTAATGGTGTCAATAAAGTGAACTTCCGCTGTGGTAGTCAACGTAATACCAAGAAATAAGGCCACTTAACAACGCTCCATCTTTTGGAAAATCCTTCTAGTATGTAGCAAATAGGCCGTAAAAAGCTCACACAAAGATGGCAAGGTTCAAAGACAACCTTAAGTCTGAGTTTAGACATGTCCAGTCCTGAATAATCAGTAATGTTCTGTGTAACATTTGAGAATACGGAGATGTTCAGCAGGGTGCACTGGAGGAAGCAACACCAGGCCAACTTAGGAGCAGCGTCATCCCGCGACTAAGGCCCTATGAATGAACTACAACTAAATCAACAACAAAGGTTTAGTGGTTATTTACTTAATCCTTTGGAAATACATGTTCAATTTAAAAATCTCTCAAAAAGTTGCAAGTTTCTCAGTGAAATACAGATTTCACCTCTTTATTGAAGATTTGGTAACAAGGCCCTTAATTTCGAGATGGAAAGAACCCACTAGTGAAAATTCTACAGATTCCTCAGAACAGAGCATTTACGTAAAAGAGTACCAGAATTCTTTTTATGGCCAAACTATCTACATAAAATGTATCATGACTGTTACGGGTTGAACTGTGTCCCCCAAATTCGTATGCTGAAGTCCTAACACCAACTACCTCAGAAGGTGACCGTACTGAAAGACAGGGACAGGGTCTGTAAAGAGCTCATTAGGGTGGGCCTCAATCCAGTCTGACTGGTGTCCTTGTAATAAGAAGGGATTCGGACTCAGACACAGGCGGCCATTTACAAGCCAAGGAGAGAAGGTTCAGAAGCAGCCAACACTGCCAACCCCTCGATGCCAGACTCCCAGCCTCCAGAACCGTGAGAAAACCATTTCTGTCGTTGAAGGCACCCAGCCCGCGGTGCTTTGCTCCTGCAGCAGCCCTCGCCAACCCGGTAAGAGGAGTCAACGAGATCATCTGCTCACGTAGGAGTACAATTTACACTGGATCCTCACTACACAACAAACGGTAACTGTGATCTGGCACACACAACATCCTTGCTCTCATTCAGTAACCTCTGGTGACAGCACTTCTCCAAATGCAAGCCGTGTGCTTACGTTGGGTCTCCACATTTCGGGGCCAGGCTTTGCCCAGGCTCTCGAAGGCTCCCAGCAGAGACTCCAGCTGCAGCTCCTTTTCCTTCTCATTCTCATCTTCATTCTTGGTTGTCCGAACGCCAGTGTTTTCAGGGGAGTTCTAGGATACATCAAAGCAAAGGAAAGCAAAACTTATTTTCCGTCAAAGTTACAGGTGTACTGCAAAACAGTCAGGGTACCAGAATAGATGTTAACCAAGAACTAAAAACTAAATTCTCTACCACGGGCCTTCCTATTTGTAAAAAAAAAAAAAATTTGTTACAGAAATACTACACCTCTCTAATAAATTTGGAAAATCCTTTAAAGGACTCTGTTAGGAAAGGTGAAAAAAATACTGTGTATGTAGGATTTTAAACATAACATAAAAAGACTTGCATTAGAATCATGGGATTAAAGATGCAAGAACTTGGTAATAATCCTCTAAATCCAAACTCTCTCTTAATAAAGAAAGGGAAACATGCTGAGAAGTGACTCATCCAGCTAGCTGGTAATATAATCAATTGAAAACACAAGTCTCCCAAATCCATGTACTATCATTATGTAACAGAAATTATTTAAACAGCCTTACTGTTGAAAGAAAACTGCAGATTGGCAGCAACACAAGAAATAAAAATGCTATTTAAAATATTTCGTGTTTCACAAAAAAAAAGATAATAAACCGTAACTTTTTTTCTCTGAACCAGTGCCCAACCTTTACAAATGAGTACTTCATTTTCCAAATGAAACCAAAGTCTTTTTGACCAAAGTCCCTCAATACATGGCAGAGACAATTAACAGTGGCCCACTGAGCTCCCTGTACTCACTCTAGGATGCCTGGGGTGGCTTCTGCACACCCTTAAAGGGCAAAGCATATCACCACTACGTCAGAGACTGTCCATTCACTCCAACACTCACTCTTGGAAGTCACTGTCCCCATAACCCTGAGTTTCCCCGTGTGCAGGTTGAAACCCCTGCAACAAACTCATCTTTCGCTTTGCTTAAGAAGAACCAGCCATTCTCCCATCGTCCCACGGAGGGCAGATGGAGGGCAGACACCTGGAGGACTGCCTTCCTCAGCCTCCTGTGCAGAGCTGTGGCTAGCTGGTGAAGGACTGGCCGATGAAAGAGAAGTGCCAGGGCCATGCAGCAATGTCCGAGAACTCTCCTTGAGAGAGAAGAGATGTGCCGACTTCGACCCTGCATCCTCCCTCCATCTCCTCTGCCATTACCCGCCCGGAAGGCAGTGACACCACGCACCACGATGACAATGGCCACACTCCAGGGAAGGCGGAGCTGTGAAGAGCCTCAACTATTACGTGACAGACAAAACTCTATCTTGTTTGAGGCCATGAGACTTCGGGATTTCCTATTTGCAGCTACACTGATCCAAATAAAATGAGTAAAGAGGATGCCGGGAAAATCTTGCTTCCTTTTCTTTCTTTCTAAATTTTAGTTTTTAAGTCTAAACGAGACCTGAGAGAAGAGAGGTGATCACTACCTTCTTGATGAGAGGTATGACAATGTCAGAAAACTCCTGGAATCTGTCTTCTTTGGTGGCCTTCAAGACATCCGCCGCACAGCTGATTGCTACGATCTTGTATTTAAGGTTCTCTTTGCAACACTCCTTCAGAACAGCCCGGAGAATCTCCTTTGTGCTGGGCTGACTGGGCACAGGCTTTTCCAGCTCTGCACTACGGGAGCCACACAAACGCATCGGGACAGTTAACAAGGACTTCAGCTTTGGGGTTCAGCTTAAGAAATGGCATCTTCTGATGTAATGTATGGGGATTAACATAAGAATTAAAAAAAAAAAAAAAGAAAAGAAATGGCATCTTCACTGAAAGAACATTTACCTGCAAGCTGTCACCACACAGGCAATGGCTTTCAAAAGCTCTTCCTAAAGGGTTGAAAGATGAGGGAACACTGTTAAGCACACAGGTGTCACTTCCATCCCACGTACTATGACTCCATTACCTCAGGAATACTTAATGACTATGAGGACAAAAATTAACCAGAGTCATCTTATCTTTAATGCACTTTACTATTTAACAAGCACATCGACAGACTTGTACTCCAAACCACAAGAGCAGGACAACTGTCTTCATCTCCATCTCATAAAGCCTAGAGACCTGACTTGCCCAAGGTCAACAGGTGGACGTGCCAATCACGGAATGCTGATACCCAGCCCAACGCCTCTCCTCTAGTACAGCGCTGGCCACTACTGACTGGGACAACATCAAGGACATTGTGATATGCTGCCACAATCTCATCTCCCCCACGGAGGGTTCACTGTAAGTATCCCACTAGCACCCTTGTGTGTAACGTGACTGATTCACAGGCCTCAGAGATGGGCATCCTCGGCTCCAGGTTTAGACACAGCTTGCCTTGCTACTCAATTTCACATGTGCCCAATCCTGATCTGTTCATGAGGTCAACAGGGACAAAATGGCGACCAAGTGATTTAAGACCTCTCTTGGAAAGCTGAACATGACAAATAAAAATCAACCCCCAGCATTACTGTGCAGTATTCAAAAACACGTGGGTTATACTTTGATGAAATAGCATATTTAATCAGACAAGGTTTACCCAAAGCTTCCCATTGGCTAGGAAATCTGCTTCACAAAAACAATCCATCTGACATCCCACAAAACCAGATTCTAATTTTTATAGAAAATGAGAGATGAAGTCATAATCCTTTAAGGATACCTTAAATTTAACTGGGCATGAATGGTTCCTTTACCTTTCCTGCCCATGTTCTTCCAGCTAGGCCTTGCAGTAATGCGGTCAGGATCATTCCCAGATATGGAGGTACTAAGGAGCTGGTTTGTTTTGCAATTGATGCCATGGCAATTGCACCCTGGGCTTTCATTTTCCAAGACTGAGACTGCAAAGCCTTCTGGGTAATGGTAATCAACTCCTGCAGGTATAACCGAATGCCACCAAAGGAACCTAGGTTATGAAAAGCAAAATCAAAGCAACTTTTAAGTGACAAAAAGAATTAACTGGGTTTTTTTAATCTGAAAAAAAAGTCAGTGACCATCAGTCTAAAGCAGTAATTCTCAATGGTTAGATCACACCACTCTCGGAAAGAGAAAGAGAACAGTGTTGCGATATATCTTTACAACAGTAGGACTTTACGAACTCGAATATGCCCACAGGAGGGTGTCATGCAAATGGTCGTCATCCATTTACACATGTGCAGGTGAAGTACAGAAGAAGCCTCACTCTAAAATAATACTCTAAGCCAACATCAAATCACCACTCACTCCCAACACAAATCAGTAAAGCTCTACTTAGCTGGGGCAGAGGTTCTATTCTCTCACATAGGCAGCAATGAGGGAGGAGAGAGAAGAGCTGAGCATCAACCTTGAGAAGGCAGCAATTTGGACAGGCTTAAAACCAGACGGGACACATACCGTTAAGGTCCTGGGAAAGTAACTATAGGAGTCTATAAATGAAAAAGAGGAGTAAGAACTCCAGCTGTGGTTCTTAAGAAACGGGATGAATTCACAGGTACTGATTACTAACCAGGTACGTTTTCCTGCCACACTTCAGTCCACAAGTCACACTCTTCTTTCTCTGATTTCTCCTCCTCGGCGATCTCATGCATGCCCAGAAATGCCAAAGGCAGCACTTCTTTGGCATGGTTCTTCAGCACGTCGGGGCTGTACCGTCCAATAGCATGGATGGTCAAAGCACAAGAGGTCTTATAGATGGGTTCTGAAGAGGAGCAGAAATAGAGTCATCTTTATGATACTTACTGTGGTTAGGGTAACGAACTGACGTAAACAGACTATTGCTCAGCTCGCACCACAGCAAAACAAATCAGTAACATCAATCCAGTGTTCCTAGCAAAGCACATAATACCACAGACGGCAAGACCCGATTTGTATTGTCTTACTAGACTGTTAACATCTAAATTAAAAATAACAGAGGGCCGCCTGGGTGGCTCAGTCAGTTAACGGTCCGACTCTTGCTTTCAGCTCAGGTCATGATCTCAGGGTGGAGAGAGGGAGCCCACCCCTCATCTGGCTCCCAGCTCAGCAGGGAGCCCGCTTCTCCCCCCTTCCTCTGTCCCCCGACTCACGAGTGCACTCTCTCTCTAAAATAAATAAATCTTTAGTAAATAATAAATAAAATAAAATAAAAAAATAAAATAAAAAATAAAATAATAAAATAAAATAAAATTAATAAAATAAAATAAAATTAATAAAATAAAATAAATAAAATAAAATAAATACTAGAGAGAAGGAAATAAAGGTACCTTCTTTCTCCATGTACCAGCCATTAAGCTTCTGCAGGAGTTTCTCAGTGCTGCTATCCCTTGAGGTCTGAAAAAGAAAACAATCGCTATTTATTTCTTTATAATTATCAAAGTATAAATACTTAATTAAATAAGAAATTCAACTCACCCGAACTAAATGGCCCATGGCAAATGCACAAGATTTCTGAATTACACTGTTCCGATCTGTCAGGCCACTAAGCAAAGCACTCATGAGTTTACCTATCAAAAATAATGAAGAAAAATCTGATCCTTGGTTGACCAAATGTTCAACCAAAACAAACTTAACCCTGTTTAGAACACATGTATGTTACATGTGTACGATGCACTTGCTTCGTTTCGCCCAATACAAAATTAAACAATCCGTGTCTAGAATATCGTGGGGAAAGTTGCAAAAATGAGAGCTAGGTACATAAAGTTCATTAGCCCCATCGAGGAGTCAATCCAAGAAGAGAAAAATGCTGATGTAAAATTAGGCATAAATGGGAAACAAATCCTACAAAATGGCAGATACTCTTACCTCTTCATAGCCAGTAAGAATTAATCTAATACTTATAAAACAGTGAACACGTGCTAAACTTGTTAAACTTGGTCATCACCGCACCTCTTGCAAACAAAGAAACAAAGGCAGAAGGGGGAGTTTACAGGGAGGAAAACCATACAGCAGATCACAAGCCCGTCTGAAGGATACTTAACATTTTTAAAAACCCTGTCCACAAGACATGGCCACACCGAAGTATCACCACTCGCGGCTCTGACAAACTCACCTGAGTGAGGGGTCAGGTCCTGGGGACACTGAGTCGTTAACGACACGATGACACTGGCACAGCCTCCCTACAGGGTTACAAAAGGCAAAGGTCTAAATCTGATGGTCACAATGTTCTGTCTCTCAAACCCACCGTGTCTTAGGTGTCGCTGATTTAAAGATGAGAAATACAGGACGCCTAACGGGATTCCTATCTGGCAAGAGGAAGGTCCTTATTTTAAGTATGCAATGCAAAGATTTTTTCTCAAGGCTTCCAGCAGGAAGACGTGTGCTCTCACACACACTACAAGGAAGAAAGAAAACTAATACAATCTTTTGGGAGGGTCACATAGGTCAACCTGGCCATCCTTGTTCTAACAGTTCCAGCTCTAAAAATGTAACCAAAGGAACTAGCTCCAGATATGTCCAAAGACATTCATCACAGTGCTCTGTTCAGTATCAAAACAGTTGAAGACAAATCCGATGCTCCTTGACGGACTAATATAAATGATGCTACAGCCACATGACAGAGTACCCCATGGCCATTAAAGGGGACGCTGTCACAGACACGTGCACAGAAAAGAGACTGGAGGAAAACACTGTGGAATATTAACAGCGATTACCACTGGGTGCTAAACTTCATGCACAGTCTTTAACTTTCTCCTGATCTACAAATGCTAAAATGTTAAAATGCAAGCAAGTGCTAATTTTGTCAAGAGAAAAACTGTGAGTTGGCTTTTGAAGTGCGGGGACAGGGTCTGATCCTTGAAAGACCTTGGAGAGGAAGACATTTTTCTTGCCAAATACCTGCTAGCCCCTGTGAAAATGCTAATCACCACCTAAAACCACCATCCGTGCCTTGATACCTACACAAGCATTTCCATTAATGACTGATCATGGCGGGGACCCAGAGGGCACGTACACGGCAACCAGGGGACAGAAATGATCCCACTAAAAAAGTCAGACACTATTTATTGAATAAGTCACATGTTTTCTATTCTGAGTGAGCTACATATTTTAAGTTATTAGTACAACCAGAGAAACAAAATGGTTAATGTAAATTATTATTAAGTTGTACAGAGAAATATGAATTTCAAACATGACGGCTGTTATATTTTTGTGGCCCCAACTAATGAAGATGCAAATTCCTCTTGTGAAAAATACACGTACTTACCTTAGTTCCAAGACCCACACCACTTCTGATCAATTCACATAATCTAGGAACGAGCTCACCAAGCACCGACACATCAAGATATTGCAGGCACTTTGGGAAAAGAATAAAGTTAACCTTAGAAAATGATGAAGGCAATGCCACATCATCAATTAAAAGCTGCTGTGTCACATATGTACCCACTGGATTTATCAAGTTGAAAAACTGCCAGGTTCATTTTGCACTGATTTCAATATAAAAACCACCACTGTACTACAAACAGAAAAAACATTCATCAGTCGTTCAACATTAAAACAAAAATTGGGGTGGGGCGCCTGGGTGGCTCAGTCGTTAAGCGTCTGCCTTCACCCCAGGGGCCTGGGATCGAGCCCCGCATCAGGCTCTCTGCTCAGCGGGGAGCCTGCTTCTCCCTCTCCCACTCTGCCTGCTTGTGTTCCCTCTCTCACTGTCTCTCACTGTCAAATAAATAATAAAATAAAATCTTAAAAAAAAAAAACATAAAACAAAAATTGGGGTACCTGGGTGGCTCAGTCGGTTAAGTGTCCAACTCCTGATTTCGACTCCGGTCATGATCTCAGGATCATGAGACTGAGCTCTGAGTCCAGCTCCACGCTCAGCATGGAGTCTGCTTGTCCCTCTTCCTTCCCTTCTGCCCCTCCCCCCACTCACATGCTCTATCAAATAAAATAAAAATCTTTTTAAAAAATCATGAAAAACACTGACTTACTAAAGGAGAAAATAAATTAGGATTCCGCAAGAAAGGATCTCTCTGGGCCTACTCTTCCTCCTTACCAATCCACGTTTAGTGTAAAACATGTTTAGTTAAAACTTTCAACGGGCCTGCCCTACCAAACCAACTTCTTAGCCAAATTTGCTACACTATGTTTTAAAAACGCAATGACATATTTTCTATTATTAATGAGCATATCCAAAAGGTGTTTGCTAACCATTCCTATTTATTTAAGATTCCTTTTCCCCTCAATAATCCAACTAAGACATAACACCCTTAGACCAAATTTCGGTGACAGTCCCCCAGTAAGCACTAAAAAATATCTTCTTCTCTTGTCCAGCCTTGTGATCTGCTTAACAAAACAATTTCCAATAGCTCACGAGTTGTCAATTAACCACTCCAGGGTATGCGCAGCAGAGCTATCTATCGACTTTAGTGACCCCTAGTCCCGGACTCCAGGATCTTTAGAATTTAGAACCTCAGTGCCAAGCAGATCTTTTCTGCAAATCCCTTCTTACAACTAAAACATTTCAACATTGCTCAGTTCTCCTTCCCTATCTTTTATGCTACCTACCTTCACTGAACACCTCCAGCTTACACCTTCCTAGGTCCTCCCAAAGACCGTGCCCAGGCACACAAATATCTGAACCTTTCTAAACAGGCCAAAAGAGATAGAGATTTATAGAGGAATCTTTTAATATATTGTTCTTCTATGTAACACAAATCTGGACTAACGGATTCTAGTATTTGGAAAATGTTTTATTCCATTTAATAATCTGGAAGAAGAAAGAAAGACCTATACTAAGAAAAAACTAGAGTCAATAGCTGTTTGACTCATCCCTTAAACCTCTACTTCATTTAATGGGCTGTAAAGACTGAAAAATTACACTCTAAGGTAAGCAAAAAACAAACTTTCTTATTACATTAGGCACTGACCATGTTGATTGTTTCCATCATGGGAGAGGATTTGGCAGCACTGAGTCGAGCACTATCCATCGCAGCCTGAGGACACAAATTCAAGTCACTCAGCATATTCGATCAATTAAGAAGAACCCACATACACTCCCATAAAAGGGCTTTACTTCCAGAGGAAATTTTTTAAAAATAATACATAGGTAAAGCAAACTCAAATGTTAAGTCCAACTCTAATTTCTTTTGAGCTACATTCAACAATTACCAATGAGGCAGCCTCTCACTGCAGGTGAGAAATTCAGACAATAGTTAGAAATTAACTGCAGTTAGAAATTAACATAGCGTGGCTCTGAGCAAGCCATCGGCCTGCCTGAGCCTCAGGTTCTCCAACCACTAAATACGAGAATAGGCTAAATAAATTTCTACCTAAGGTTTTAAAAAATTGTATCTAAGCAATAAAAAATGTCATACTTTTTTTTTGCTTTAACTTTGTAAAGGTATTTCAGTCTAACAATGACCCTGCAGGAGAGGTTAACTAGCCACACGTAGTCAATGAGGAAAGGAACGCGTATAGAAGTGACAGGCCTAAGGCTGCAAAGTTTGGGCTAGACATTGTTTCCTACTTCTCAGCACTAGTAAACTACTGTGGGAACCTAGGCAGGGCGAGTCCACTGCTGAAAAGGAAAGAATGATGAATGGAGAAGAAACAGCAACATGAGAGGCAAAGGGAAAGAGGGTCGGTTATTAGAATAGTTTAGCCAAGGTAAAAACCAAATAGCAAACTGAGAGCGAGTACCAGCAGTCTACATGACAGAGGTGTGACAGTCCTAATAAACAGAGACCAACGTAAAAACATCAACAAGCACAAAACCAGGCACGGAATAGAAACACACAATTCACAGAATGTAAGTGACTAACATAATACGATCAGACAATGGACAGCCCTAGTAACAGGAAGGTGTAAAGCAGAACGAGATTCTTGCTCATCAGACTGATGTTCTTCAATGTTGGCAAAGGTGTGGAGGAAACAGAACGGGCACAACTTTTGATGCTGCATAATCTCTCTGACCAAAATGTGAAATCACCTCACTGTAGAATACTATGCATGCATTAAAAAGAATGGAATAGCTCTATATACAGATATGATATAATGTCCATAACAAAAAGCAGGTTGTAGAACAACATTCACAGACTATTTTCAAATCAGTGTGTTTGTTTGGGTTTGTCGCCTGTGACTTCAAGGGAATTTCAAAACAGACCCAGAAGGCTACTGACCATGGGGACCCGGTAGGGCAGAGGAGACTCCTAGGGGATTACTTCCTCCCCCTTCTGCATTATTTTTTCATAGTAAATGTTTCATCTACAATTTTTTTTAAAAAAACTTTGGTCAGTCAAGGCAACTACAGTATCTCTGAAAAGCAGAATAATCTTGGACAATGCCAAAGTCTAGATACAAATCCTCTTTACTTATAGGGCAGGAGTGGTCCATAGAAGGACTCTGAAGGTGGAGAACCAACCCCTAAAAAAATAAACAAACATGTACAAAAAACTGTGTTAAATAAATGGAAATGCATTTTTTGAATGGAAGTGTTAGTTTTCATCCAACTCACAAAACACTATGTGAGCCCTCGTTGTGCTCCCTCCGACCCCCCAAAACACACACTGCATGAAGTCACAGGTGTGGAGTTATTTCAAGAGTGGTGAAAGTATCATTCGAGTAATGGAGTTTGTCTAAAGACACTGGAAAGATTGTTCAGATGGAACTCAGTACCTTAGCAAGGCTTTTCTTCCTTGAGACTCACCAGTATGCCTGTGCTGTCAACTCACCTTTTCTTGGTCTGTAGCCCGGAGGCTCAAATAATTGAGAACCTGCGGTTCCAGTACACTTAAGGATTCCAACAGAGCTGGGATGAGTTTTGGTGCATGTGGTTTCAACATGGCTCCCGCACTTTTGCTAATCTTCACAAGGGTGTTAATGCTACAGACACACAGAATACAACTCCTAAGTCCTTTTGACAAAAGCCAGAAGCTCTACAAATCTAACCATGAGGACGTTCTGTGGTTTATTGTGTTCAGGAACACATTCACATGGTTAGTGTCTTAGCACTATTTTTTTCCTTTACTTTTTATTATAGAAATTTTCGAGCATATGTGAAAGAAGAGAGGATCATAAATGAAATTCTACATATTCTCTACCCAGTTCAGCCATTTGCAACTTCTCACCAATTTTGTTTCATTTATACCTCCTCCAGACACACAAGCACACATTCCCCGCCCCCCATATCATCTTGAAGTATCCTTTAACTAAACTTCAGTATGTGTCACTAAGAGGCAAGAATTCCTTACTATAATCAAAATAACATTTTCAAACTTAGAAAACATTAATAATTTTTTTCATGTAATTTGATATCCAAATTTCCCTGTTTCACAAATGTCTTTAAGAGTTGGTTCGTTTGGAGGGCACCTGGATGGCTCAGTCAGTGAAGTGTCCGTCCAACTCTTGATTGTGGCTCAGGTCATGATCTCAGGGCTGTGAGATCGAGCCCTGCGTGGGGCTCCATGCTGGGCTTGGAGCCTGCTTAAGATTCTCTCTCTCTCCCTCTGCCCTTCCCACCCCTCCACCTCTCTCACTCAAAAAAAAAAAAAAAAAGTAAGTTGGTTTGTTGGAATCGGATCCAGAGTCCACCCACACATTGCAATTTACTGCATTTCTTAAATCCTTTTTAATCATCCCTCCTCTTTTTCCTTATAATTTATTTGTCCTCACTAACTCTCTTCCAATGGTGTCATTTAACATGTTCCTCTCTCTGTCCCCTGTACAGATCTTCAGGCTAAATCAGGTTCAGGTTCAATTTTTTTTTTTTTTTTACCATGAATCTTTTATAGGTGGTGGTGTACATGTCCTATTCCATCACATTAGGATGCATGTAATGTCTGCTTATCTTTTTTTGTGATATTAAGTGGTCAGTGAATTCAAGTTTGGTTCTCCTGACCATCCATTTAAAGCTTCCAATAACCTTTGACCAGTGGATTTAGGAGCCACTAATGATCATTACCCTAGATTATTTTAATGAGGTCAGCAAAACAGTAATATCCTACTTTTATCATTCCTTTGCCTTTGTTATGTGAATTCTTTAAAAACAAAACAAAACAACAACAACAAAAAAAACACCTTCAGGGAGCCTGGGTGGCTCAGTCAGTTGAGCGACTAGCTCTTGATTTTGGCTCAAGTCATGATCTCAGGGTCCTGGGATCCAGCCCTGTGTTGGACTCCGCAATCAGCAAGGAGTCTGCATCAGGATTCTCTCTCCCCCTCTGCCCCTCCCCCTGCTCACGCGCATGCTCTAAAATAAGGTAATTAATTAAAGAAAAAATCTTCCCTCATCAATTATTTTATTAGTAATAGTAAGAAATAGTTACTCTTAGTATGAAATACTGTTGGTACTATTAATGTGATCTAATTTTAAGAGTGAAATAAAATGACAGGTAAAATTCCTAAATAGGACTCTAGTTTAAAAAAAAAACAAGAAACTAGAATCCTTCACTGCTGAATTTTACAAAATGGCCATATATGTCTAAACATGTGAGTGTATTTTTTTAGTACTTCACTGTTGCAGGTGGTACAGTTTATTTTAAACCTAGTTATCTGTGAAATATTACTAAATGGTCTAACCAACAGCAACCTCCCAGGGACCAGGGGCATAACAGAAAGGTGTGCTTGCCGAGGACAGATGCCAACGGCAACACAGTAACACACCTTACGCAAGTCAAAGCAGAACAGCAGGATGTTGGTCCAAAGCAAGGTTCCCGTGAGAATGTTTGTTTCTGAGAAATGTTCCACCTCAGAACTTTTCACAAATGCTCTTGGGTCACCTCAGTGTATTCTCCTCAACTCATTTTCTCCATACTTTGAAGAATCTAACACTCAGAGAAACACTATTTCTGCGGAATGGCTAGACACTAAGTAAATCCATTCATTTTATCAGCTGATTCACACCTGAGGGCTCGAACTTCTGTCACAGGACTCATCATTCCTTTGTCCAGAAGGCAAGGCAGAAGGACCGCGATGGTTCTCTGGCCAGCTGCTCCTTTGGCGGGGTCACACATTTTCACACAAACCTCACATACACAGAGCATGGAAATTAGTGAAACTGACTTCTTACCCAATAAAGCATTCATCTAACAAAATACTTTCTATTTCCCATAGCCATAGAAAAGAGTAAGCATCAACTCCATGACACTTCGGGGAGAAACGGAAAAGAATGCTCTGTATGCCAACACCTAACAGGGAATTGGGTAATGCCTTCCACTCTGTAAGCTTTGGTCTTGTCATTTGTGAGACAGGAAATAGTTGAAAAGGAAGTGAGAAAATCTGTAAGAAAGCACTCTGCAGAAGGCTTAAGGTATTATCATCATCAATAACTTTGGGTGGCGGCATAACACAGTGGTCAGGAACACTAATCGGGAGTAAGAAACACCTGGATTTAAAACCTGTTTTTACTACTTACTAACGATGTAATCTATGGCAAGCCTATACAGATAGAATGTAGAAGTCCCTGAAATACCATACAATCAAGTTCAAGTAAGAAACTAGTTTCAAAAAGCTTGCCAACCTCATAAACATGCAAGGCAGCTGAACACAAAACCACAGTAATAATAAAAGAGGTAATGTGTTCTTCAGGGTCGAGTGAAAGTCATACCTTATGTAAAAGCCCACAGAAGCCGACCAAATAAAGAGACCAGACATATTCTATGCTAAAAATACTAGTATTCTAGTATAATGGCACCTAGTTTCTCATTCACTGTAAGAACACTGAACTATAACATGAAACCGATTACTTTATGTCACTGCAACTCAATGGCAATTGAGATGACAAAAAAATAAGTCATCGTTGTCCTGGTCACAGAAAGCCCTGCCCCACTTCACTCCCAGTATAAGATAAGAGTTTTCACCTTGCTCAGAGTTTTCAGAGCTAGTTCTGCGGCTTTCCGTACCGATTCCTAAAAATGAGGAAAGTATGGCATGACAGATTAGTTTCATTCCCATCCACCCCATGATGTGTATTTAACTGCCTCCGACTCTACACAGATTAGTGAAAAATCCTACTTGCAATATCAGGTAAAAAATAGTGTTTCATTAGGCTCCCTGCCCATCAAGGAACATGTTATAATGGCATATATTTTTTTAGGTATGACCTATTTTGATCTTATAAAAATATGGCTACAAAGTATAACAGTTTAGGGCCGCGTGGGTGGCACAGTCAGTTAAGTGTCCTCCTCTTGGTTTCAGCTCAGGTCATGATCTCAGGGTGTTGAGACTGAGCCCCATGTGGAGCTCTGAGCTCAGCACAGAGTCTGCTTGGTCTGCCTGGGACCCTCTCTCTCCTTCTCCCTCTGCACCTCTCCCTACACTCATCTCTCTCAAAAAATAAATAAATCTTTTAAAAAAACATAAAACAGTTTAGAAACTAAAGGTATTATAAACGCAAACATATAAATATCTGTATGAGCATTCTAAAAGACTTTTAAAAATCTCTAATGAATAAGTCAAAAAGAAAGGCAAAACTAAAGTGCCTAATTCTAATGGTGAGATACCAAAATATCTAAAATTTAGATTGAATTTAAAATTCAAAGGAATTGGTCACGTTATTTGGGATTAACTGATCCAATTTATAAAACTGATCAAGTAGAGGTTGTCTGGATTATTTCCAAACTGTTGCTTGTCCTAATCAATAACATCATAAAATCTCTATTGAAAAAAACCCTGCAACATCACAGATACATTAAGACTGAAATTTTGGGAGGAAACTGTAGTCTCTTAAAATTGTATACAGAGTGAATTCTTAAATACCCAATGTATACATCTTAACAATCTCAGTTAAAGTTATTCTGTGAATAAATGCAGACTTTTTTTTTAATACCTTGATATCATCTTGTACCCGAAAAAGAGTTTCCCAAATTTCTGGAAGTTTATCAATGATGTCATCTAGAGGTCTTCCTCTCAATAAATCATTCAGAGCTAAACAGCTGAAAATAAACAATTTGGTTTTCAAGTCTATGATCAAGAAAGCTCAATCTTACTATGAAACATTCATATCAAACAAGAATATGGATTCTGCCTCCTGGACAGCAACACCTGTTCTCTCCTTGGTGCCTCAAATACCCCCCCCCACACATGGCATTTATATTCATCAGATGTCTGCGTCCCACAACTACAATACAGCCTCTTTGAGAGGATACATCATTTTTTATTTACCAGTGTACCCCCACGCAGCACACCGACAAGCACGTAACAGGCACTGAATAAATTTACATAAATATGTAAGTAAATGACACCCTACAAAGTCATGACAGTATATATCTTATTGTCTACCAATTTAACAAGTGATCTTCTTTAATGTCATACTTATATAAACTAAGACAACTGAGAAAAACCACTGATTAGAGTTGGGTGTTTATTTTAGAGTTTTAAATAGTTAGGTAGAGAGAATTCTCTAACCCAACCAAAAATACGCTTTTTCGTAATTTAGTAATTTATTCCTTTTGCATAAAGTATAAAGCTTGGAAACTTGAAGAAAAAAAATTAGTTATATCTGACTAGTCTTGTATTTCCAAAAATGGTACCTGGATTCTCGAACTCGCCACATACTGCTGGTAAGGTTCTTAACCAAATCTTGAAGAATCTCCTTCAAATATTTATCCACCTAATGAAAGAAAAAGTTTAACATTTAAAATGTGAAATTCATCAACTGTCAAGTTATTAATCTCTCAACCACACTAACCATGTCTCTGTAGGTAGCAGCCTGAGTGTCTCTGGGCGTCTCAGCCCACAAGTCTCTCCCCACTCTGCTTGCTGACAGCTGCTAGAATGATCATTCTAAAATGCAAACTTGATTCTCTTGTCTTCTTCAGGACACGAGAATAAAATCCAACCACCCAGGCATAGATACAAAGCCCTCTGTGACTGAGCTAGCTCCAAAGGTATCATGTACTATTTCGCCTTTATTCCTTGATACATAATGCCTCTCCCTACAATCCCTTTCCATCTCTTGCTTGCCTGGCTAATTCCTACCTGTCCTTCAAGATTCATATCAGGCATCACCTGGTGGAGAATACTGGCCTACTCTCCTCTGTGTTCCCACAGCACCTTCTTCAGCATGTCATATCAGACTGTATGTAACTACACTGCTCCATCACACTGAGACCCCAAGGACAAGGACAGTGTCTGACTTGTCTCCATATCCCTGGTAATATGTACAGTGTCTGGCACCTAAAGAAGTATTATGATTGTTCAGAATGAAAGGTGAGTTGAATCTTTTAAGCCTGTTTTGTTTGGATATACACTTAACAATTTGGTAATAACAACTAACTGATGGAAGGCTCAATTCTTATACTGATCCAAAGAACCTCAAAACTTAAGGCTTGGCGGCACCTGGGTGGCTCCGTTGGTTAAGCATCTGATTTTGGCTGTGGTCATGGTCTCAGGGTCCTGTGATCCAGCCATGGTGGGCTCCACGCTCAGCAGGGAGTCTGCTTCTCCCTCTGCCCCCACCCCTCCCTCCTGCCCCTCTCCCTGCTTGTGCGCGTGCTCTCTCTCATATAAATAAAATCTCAAAAAAAAAACAAAACAAAAACTTAAGGCTTTTCCACTTTTACTCTTATAGGTAGGAAAGGTTTTGTTATCCTCACTTATATGGAAGAAAACCAAGACAGAGAGGTAGGTAAATAACTCACCTAAGATTTAACAAACTGACATCTTATGTCCAGTTCTCTAAACATTCTCCACAGTGATCTCATCTGCACTATCTCATCTATCCACTGAGACAGACCAATCTCACTGATCCCCTTTCACTCATAAGGAGATGATACTCACATCTTGAAAGCCTCAGTCTGTGCACTGGACGCAGATCTATCAAGCCAAGTGGCCTATTAGATCTTGACTGACCCAGTGGTACCAAATACTCTGCTAGAGCCTTCAAAGCTGAATCCTCAAGGCCTATCACCATGAACAGGAACACACTCAACCTGACACTAAAGTGAAGAAGGGGAAAAGCCGTATCATGTGCAGGGACTGCAAAGGTAAGGTAAGGCTCATGGAATTTATTTAAAGTGAACTATGAAGCCACTAAAGGATTTTAACCCAAAATGGCAAAATCCAATTTCTTTTTAAATCACTTTTACTGCTGATTATATAAAGGAAGGCAAAGAGAAGAGAGAGAGAGGACACCCTGTTCTCCAGGAAAGAATCAGGGAAAGAAGACAGTGGATTCAAGAGATACTTTGGAAGCAGAATCAACAGAATTCGCTACTGGATTCAACTGAAAGTAGGGGCACAACAGACAGAAATCAAGAGGATACCAAGTTTCCTGGTATGGGTAAATGGATGAATGTTGAGAAGAGAGGGGAAAGTCCTGTTCTGGACATGTTAAGTTGAAGGAATTGTGAAACAACATCCAAGTGAAGCGGGCAGTTGGATGTGCAAATCAGGAACACAAGTCAAGTCTGGGCCAAAATATAAGATTGGGAACCATCACAAGTAAGATGACATTTAGATTCACTGGAACAGCTGAGCTCAAAACATAAAACTGAGAGAGTAAAAGGTACTCAGAGGCAAGCCTTGAGAAATCCTAACATCAACAAGTGGAATCGAGTATGACAAGCAGCCAGAGAACAGAAAACCAAGAGAGAAAACCATACATGGTAATGGCCTGTTTCCTTGTCTAGCTCCTCAACAAAGGGAACTCCTTGAAGGCAGGACTGTGGCCTGTTCTCCACTGTATGGACAGTACCGATCGACACGGTATTCCGTTTGTGTGAGTATCCCGCCACTTCCTCAGCCAGCCACCCCATGGACATTTAGATTATTTCCATTCTTGAGATTTTAATAAATGTGGCCACGAGCATCTTCGACATCTTGAGAGAACGGAGAAAGCAAAGAATGAAAGAAAGCTTATTTGTTTAAACAGGTAAGTATACAGAGCAGAAAGAAAGATGGGCCTTGGGTTGAAATCCCATGTGTAATCTTGGACAAGGGTTCCCAGATACTTGCCGTTGATTTGTCAGTGACCAATGCATTCCAAATACTTGTCATGGCCTGTCGAATGCCCAGGTTGGGATCAAACTGGTAACGATAAAGACGGGGAACCAGCTGAGGCAGGAAAGGAGCCAGCTGTTCCCCAGCTCTGGAGGCAATCATATTAAAACCAAAAGCAGCACCCTAAAAAAATAAGATGGTGATGAAGTGACTCAGATACCTCACTGTGGTAAAATGTTAATATATTAAATCTACGAAGATCACAAAATCCTCCCTCCCAAACCTGTCCCTGGACCTGATCCACTGGGTGTCCCAGCTGTAGCGGTAACAGCAACCATGTGGTGGTCTGGCTCTCTCTAACCCCAGACTTTTACAAAGCATACTGCATATCAATCGCCACTGCCAGCCAGTGTAGCAGGTTTGGTTTGGAGGTAAAAAGCAAAAACCGTCCGTGATAGCAACTTACCTTCCTAGAGTTCCACATTGCATGATGGTTGGCTAAATTCATAAATTTATACACCAGATCTGGCTGACTAAGATCACTTGCCAGAGAACAAAGCTCCTTGTAAGTAGAGAGGCCCTGGCTTGGAAACAAACAAACAAAAAGTACACAATGTATTTCTCTGTCTCCAGCCTAGTAAAAGTCACATCACCAATATTAGTAGGACATTTTTAAATTATGTTCTCAATCTCATCACCACAGAGGAAGAGAATGAGGTTGAGAGGAATATAAAGAGTCACCTAGTTCAATTACTGACAAGGCCAGGTAAATGACAGAAAGGCCCCCTTGAGTCCCTTGGACATGGAGCCCTCACCCCCCCGGGAGGTGGCTCAGTAATTCCTTGTTACCTTGTGCACCAATCTCTCTCAGAATCAGGAGTTGCTTAGAGACAACTTCTATCATCCCCAAGTCTTTTCTAAGCTACAGCACCCCAATCATTTTTAAGTTTTTATTTTAATGCCAGTTAGTTAACATAGTGTTATAATATTAGTTTCAGGTGTACAATACAGTGATTCAACACTTCCATACATCAACCAATGCTCCTCACAGCACGTGCCCGCCTTGATCCCCATCACCTACTTTACCCATCTCCCCACCCCCACTCTGGTGACCATAAGTTCGTTCTCCATAGTTAAGAGTCTGTATCTTGGTTTTCATCTCTTTTTTCCCATATGATCATTTGTTTGACTCTTAAATTCCACATGTGAGTGACATCACACAGAATCTGTCTTTCTCTGACTTGTTTCCCTTAGCATTATACTCCCTAGCCCCATCCACGTTGTTGGAAATGGCAAGATTTCATTCTTTTTTATGTCTGAATAATACTCCATTGTGTGTATATATATATGTACACCACATTTTTATCCATTCATCTACCTCAGTGAACAGTTGGGCCGCTTCCATATCCCAGCTATTATAGATAATGCTGCTATAAACATCAGGGTGTATGTATGCCTTTGAATTAGTATTTTTGTATTCTTTGGGTAAATACCCAGTAGTATGATTGCTGGATCATAGGGTAGTTCCATTTTTAACTTTCTGAGGAGCCTCCATACTGTTTTCCACAGTAGCTGTACCAGTTTGCATTCCCACCAATAGTATAAGAGGAGGTTCCTTTTTCTCCACATCCTTGCCAGCACCTGTTGTTTCTTGTGCTGTTGATTTTAGCCATTCTGACAGATGTGACATGATACCTCATTGTCGTTTTGATTTGTATTTCCCTGATAAGTAATGTTGAGCATCTTTTCATGTGTCTGTTGGCCATCTGGATGTCTTCTCTGGAGAAATGTCTGTTCGTATCTTCTGCCCAGTGTTTTTTAGGTGTTGAGTTATATCAGTTCTTTATATATATTAGATACTAACCCTTTATCAGGTATGTTATTTGCAAATATCTTCTCCCATTCCACAGGTTGCCTTTTAGTTTTGTTGGTTGTCTCCTCTACCGCACAGAAGCTTTTTATTTTGATGTAGTCCCAATAGTTTATTTTTGCTTTTGTTTCCCTTCCCTCAGGAGAAATCTCTAGAAAGAAGTTGCTTTGGCCGATGTCAAAGAGGTTACTTGCCTGTGCTCTCTTCCAGGATTTTTATGGTTTCAGATCTCACATTTAGAACTTTAATCCATTTTGACTTTATTTCTGTGTATTTCTTTTACATGTTGTTGTCCAGTTTTCCTGACACCATTTGTTGAAAAGACTGTCTTTTTCCTATTGGATATTCCTTCCTGCTTTGTCAAAGATTAATTGACCATATAATTACAGGTCAATTCTGTTCCATTAATCTAGGAATCTATTTTTGTGCCAGCACCATACTGTTCTGATTACTATAGCTTTGTAATACAGCTTCAAGTCTAGAATTGTGATGCTTCTGGGCTTCACTTTTCTTTTTCAAGAGGGCTTTGGCTATTCAGTCCATACAAATTGTAGGACTGCAGCACCCAATCTTGATAACTCCTTCTGAGTCCTATTAACTTTCCTCTGAACAAATAATATTTCCTTAAATACCCGATCATTTGTATTAGTTATTCTGTGAAAAGAAAGCACTTTTTAAAAACTCAGAAAAAGTCTACAGGGACAGTAAGTGGAACAAAAATAATTTCTGATGTGGAAACAGCGAGCTATGGGAGAAAGTCAAGAACAGAACAAATGGCTGCTCTCTGGTGTTGCAGACAACACTGAAGCAGGGCCCAGCCAGCTGCACAGTTTGACCTGAGGGGTTTTAGAGGAAAAGCATCAGCATAACCACAACGGAATAATGATAAGATAAAGGAGGTAAGGCTCTAGGAATTAATCTGAAGTGCTAAATTGATGGACCCCACAATAACAAGCAGAGCTGCCCCCCCCGCCCCCAAAAACGAGGTGCAGCGGATGCGGAGCTGTGCTGCCAGACCGCCCCTCACGACTCAGCTGGCTGGGAGTTCATGGAACTGCCCTTAGTCCAAGGTCAGGTCCTCCCCCAGAGCAGCCCACCACCAATGGCTAGACACTGAGGGGATGTAAAGCCTAATGAGGGGATGTAATGTCCTGGCCCCTCATAGCAGGACAACTCTGAAGGGCCTGCCCAGCCCAGTTCCAGAGGCCAGGGTCTGCTTAAGTGTTGGCAGCAGGTCAGCTCCTCCTTGGGCCATCGGCCCTCTCCTGCCTCCTCACTGCCCTAGGTGATGAGCCTGGGGCACTCTTCAGTCAGCTTCCAGCTTTGTCCAAAACTCCACCTCAGAGTCTGTTTCCCAAGAACCCCAATCTGAGACACTATGCTTTCTCCACAGAAGTTTTCTTCTTCCACTAACACACATTTCCTAGGAGGGTAGAAATCAGTGTCGTGAGTGCTCCATTCAGAGACTAAAGGTGTCAGTGATGACTGATCGATGGATTTGGCACACTTACCCATCGGGTGTTTTGCCAAGGCTTCCCCCTTGAAATACCACTGTCTCTCCAGAAACTTCATGTTTAGTTCTAAAGCAAAACAACAGTAAGACTTTATATTAGCCTCAAATTTTTCAAAGCAGCATTCAACTAACTGATTCATTTCTTTTATAAATTGATAAAATCAAATTCCATAGCAGGTATCGACCAAGATGTAAAAGTCAACTAAATCCTTTCCAATCAGCCTGAGAATTCTGTAAAACTAACTCTAGGATGAACAAAGAGATGTAAAAGACATTCCACATCAAGTTAAACTGAATTAAATGTGGTCATCCATTAAAAAATATCCTCCCTGCAAGGAAGGCAACATAAAACAGTAACCAATTACAAGAATGACTGCCCCTCTCATCCTCTTCACAAATCAGACTATGAAAGACATGCAAGCTTCCCCTCCACATCTTCACTTTCATTTAGCCAACAGCAATTACGGTATTATTATAATCCAATGCTTTGACTGTCCTGAGATCATTCAACTTTTAAAGCTTGACCTACTGGCCTGTTTCTGAACAGTAGTTTAGTTTACTTCACTTTACTGTCTAAACAATATACGCTGAATAATTAAACTGCTATCCACCACATAACAATCACTGACTTGAATTTAAAGACTTAATAAACAAGAACATCAAATGCTGAATTTTCCTTCTTCCACTGCATATTCTCAGTATGTGCAAATCGTGCTGTATGTGTTTAAATCTGAAGTGTACAAGGTCACTGTACCTTTTGCCAGTCATAAGTGTCTCTACAAGTGTAGAAACCAATTCCTGCTGATCTTGTTCATTGCCCAGTTCATACACCAACCCAAGGCCTTTTGAGGCAACGTCTTGGCTAAGTTCTGCACAAAAGTCAGACAAAATAGTATTACTTTAAGAAAATTTGTCTTCTGGCCATTGTCGGATTTTTTTAAGTTGTAATAGAAATCCAAAATGATACCCAAGTGAAGACATGAAAGCAGAATCAATCTGCCTATTTTGTTAAAACATATTAAATCATCTCAGTGGACATGGCACCAAACGTCCCTGTAAGTAAGAATTACATTCACAAAAGATCCAACTCACAAACCAAGTCAACCCTGCTGGGCCTTAGAGTTCTGTGTACTACAAGTCGTACATGTGAAAAGTACAACAGTCTCACGGATTTCCATATACCCACATCCAATTTTTTAAGTAAAAAGTCAATATAAGACCATATGTTTAAAACAATTTATAAAACATGGGTGCCTGGGTGGCTCAGTTGGTTAAGCGTCGCCTTCGGCTCAGGTCATGATCCCAGGGTCCTGGGATAGAGCCCCATGTCGGGCTCCCTGCTCAGCGGGGAGCCTGCTTCTCCCTCTGCCTCTGCCCCTCCCCCCTGCTTGTGCACGCGCTCTCTCTCAAATAAAATCTTTAAAAAAAAATTTATAAAACAAAGCTACTGTTTAAATGTCTAATACATTTGCTCTCTCCTGGCTTACATCAGGAAAGGAACAAGAAATAGAAAAAAAGCTATTTTTGTAAGTACTAATGTTATAGAAGGCCTTGGCGCCATTTTTTTTTCATTTTTGATAATTAACTGAATTTAAAAAAAGATTAACATACAGTGTATTATTAGTTTCAGAGGTAGAGTTCAGTGATTTCATCAGTCTTATATAACACCCAGTGCTCATTACATCACGTGCCCTCCTTAATGTCCATCACCCAGTTACCCCATCCCCCCCACTCCCCTCCAGCAACCCTAAGTCGGTTCCATTTTTAAATGTAAAACTGAAGAACATGATCTAATTAATTAAATCAACCAAAAAAAATACTTTTCCTGTGTTCCTTCTTTTATGTTCATTAACCTAGATTTTTTAAAATTTAAAACACAAGCTTAATGAAGTTGGCAAATCAAATATTTACCAATAACTTACCATCATTTTCCGACAAAACGGAAACAAATGCACTCTGAATTTCTTTAAGGTGAGACTGAAAGAAGAAAACAGGCATTCAAGAACACAAACTCTACCTCTTGGTAGATTAATGGAAGGTAAGAATCTTCTCTCGGGGCATACAACACCTTGTAATTACGAGTCTTCCAACCCAAGACAGCCACAAACCCTATTGTGCTCTGTCTGAAGGCGGCCAAATTGCCTGAAGGTTGTACGTTTACAGGTAGTCTAATGCACACTCAGCCTCCCCCTCCTGACCATCTGACCTTATGCCTTCAAGTTTAGAATCATCTTCCAGCCAATGTACATCAGGCTGCCAACCTTCATTCACAGCTTCTTTCAAAATATCTGTTACTGGCTAATGGCCCTCACTATCCACTGGCCCTCACCTTCATACACTTTCCTTCCTATCACCTTTTAATTATAAATATTTCAAAGATGGTTTCTAACAGTGCTGAACACATTTCTGGAGTGGCTTACCTTCACTTCTTTATGAGTACTTAGCTTCCTCACAAGGGAAAGGAGCCAGATGCAGGCTGCTTGCCTCACGTGTGGGTTGGGGCTGACGATATGTTTATTTAAAATCACATCCAATACCCAGGGGACCACGTCATTCACTTTGGCTCCTGGGGGGAAATAAAGGAATGATAAAATCAATTAAAACAAATGAAAAGAGTATCCTGAAAAATTAAATTTTACTCAATATTTACTCAGTACAACAATCCTAGAACATATTCAAGTCTACACGATTAAGGTGTTGAGGTTGCTGAAGGGACTGATGATCATCCATGTGAGAAGCGCAAGACATATGACACCATGGTACCTGTAACGTGTAGTCAGAAAGCGCGCACTCCTCACCAGTGTAGGCACTAAAAGCCAGCGCACCTCCAGTGCAGAGGTATGCAGAGCGTGAGCAGAAGACCCTGAGGCTTCATTATGTGATAAGGACTAAGGGACAGGTAACTTGGAAACGTAACTATGCCTCGACTTCTGAAAATGGCTAAATACACCAAGCCTCCAGAAAAAGCGCACAAGTTTGAAGGTAATACACAGCTAACTCCTTGTTTCCCAAAGAATTAAAAAAGAAGACCTCATTCATTTTGTTGTGTTCACTCTCCTTTAGCCAACTATTTTTCTTGACCGAACCAAACTGATAAGACATATCCTACAAGAGTGAAAATGGAACACATAAATTTTTTCTTTTGCTTCAAATGTGGTAACAAGACCAGAAAGGGTTACTTGAGGATTACGAAAGGGTTAGCGGAGTGTGAGGTACCAGCAGGGGGAGTATATTCCTCCTCCGTCACCAGCCAGGCGTCCCGGGCAGCCACGGAGCTCGTTCCCACCGCAGCACTGGTGAGGGCTTCGCCAATAGTGAACTGCAGTTCGATCTGCTTGGCCTGCAACCATGCAAACGAAAGCCATGAATCACCGAGAACATTTCCCCACAACATCCACTTCCACAAAAAGCTGTTTCAGATCTTGTCTGTCAACATGCTCTGTTTTTACTCTTTTGCCTGGATTGCTCTCACCTAACCTGGTGGCTCGGAGGGGAGGCAAGGGGAGGGAATGGAGAATGTGAAAATGCCCTGAAGATCTTTTTCCAAGCCCACGTTGCCCTCTTCACCCTCGGCAGAGAACCACTAAGCAGGGATTTTTAATCTCTGGAGGAAAAGGGTATGGACTAAAGCCATACAGATCTCGGGGCAAATTCTTATCTGTCGCTCACCGGCTACATACACTTATTTAAACTGAGCCTCAACTGCGTTTCTAACGCAGGCGTAACACCATCGCCCAGCTCGTCAGGCTGTAGGAGGAAATGAGGGTAACGTACACAAAGCTTCTAGGGGACACCTGGTAGGCAGTAACAGCAGCCATTCTAACTTATTAATACCGCCTCTGGGCGCTGTTAAATTACATGGTGTCCACGAGCTACTCTCCAATGGTTCCGATAAAGGAGAGAACGCGGTAAAATGGTAAAACTTGGTGTATCTGGATAAAACAGTATAGTATAGAAGTACAGAGATCCATGAAGAGCTAGCTAGCTCCAATAGCAAGTTAATAATCCAGACAAGAACAGTTCTTCATGCTATTCTTACAACTGCACTGTAAGGTTGAAATTGTTTCAAAAACCAAACATTAAGAAAATTCTATATAGTATATACTCAAATTTTTAAAATTTTTTTTTTGAGAGAGAGAGAGAGCGAGCATGTGCAAGCGAGCAGGGGGGAGGGGCAGAGGGAGAAGGAGGAAGAGAATCTTTTTTGTTTGTCTGTTGTTTTTTTTGGAGAATCTTAAATAGGCTCCACAACCAGCACAGAGCCCGACATGGGGGCTCGATCTCATGACCCTCAGATCATGACCTGAACCAAAATCAAGAGTCAGATGCTTAACCGACTGAGCTGCCGGGTACCCCTCAAATTTTTTTAACTTGGTTTAGAAAATTTTGACACATTGGGGCACCTGGGTGGCTCAGTCAGTTAAGTGTCTGACTCCGGCTCGTCATGATCTCAGGGTCCTGGAATTGAGCCCCGTGTTGGGTTCCTTGCTCAGTGGGGAGGCTCCTTCCCCCTCTACCCCTCACCCCCACTTATGCACACACGCCTGCTCTCTTTCTCAAATAAATAAAATCTTTTTTCTTTTTAAAGATTTTATTTATTTATTTGACAGAGACACAGCAAGAGAGGGAACACAAGCAGGGGGAGTGGGAGAGGGAGAAGCAGGGCCCCCACCAAGCAGGGAAGCCTGATGTGGGACTCGATCCCAGGACCCTGGGATCATGACCTCAGCCGAAGGCAGATGCTTAACGACTGAGCCACCCAGGCGCCCCATAAATAAAATCTTAAAAAAAAAATTTTGACACGTTTCACAAGCATGAAGTATTCAACATGGAACTGGACCTTAGTTCCCTTTGGTCTTTTTCTCTGTTTACTATAAACTGGAAAACAAAGAATTTGGGGACTAAGAAGAGAATGAAGAACAGAGAGTTCCCACGAGGAGTATGGGAATAGTGACCTTGGAGAGAACTCTACCAAGCACAGACCACAGTGTAGCCAGCCATTCCTAAGCTCAATCAACTATGCTCTCATCTCGAATGAGGTGTCAAGTTCTGATGCCAGATGCTTCCTATTCTGAGGAAAAAGAATTTCAGGGCTTCAGTTCCACAGCTTCCCTGGCCAAAAAATTCTTTGGAAATTTTAAACAGAGAAAAGGTATGTAAACACAGAGGATCCTACAGTAAGGGTTCATTTTACATGCCTGTTTTCAAATGTTTTCCTTTTTTCTTCTTTAAAAATTTATGCCAGAGATGCATTTCTTCTAGTTTTATTTAAATAAATGAAGCTTTGGGGCCCTGCTGGGTGGCTCAGTCGGTTAAGCATCCGACTTGACTTTGGCTCAGGTCATGATCTCAGGGTCATGAGATGGAGCCCCAAGTCAGGCTCCATGCTGAGCGTGGAGCCTGCTTAAGATTCTCTCTCCCTCTCTCTGTCCCTCATCATGTGCACACAACACATGCGTGCTCTCTCTCTATAAAGATAATTAATTAATTAATTTTAAAAGAAATAAGATAAGAAAGCAGACACTATAAGCTTTTCCCCAAGTGGTTACAATGTCAATGACACAAGGGAGAACTTGATGTGTGTATAATTCATTCTCAAAAAATTCACATTAAAAATACTGGATTATGGGGTGCCTAGGTGGCTCAGTTGGTTAAGCGACTGCCTCCGGCTCAGGTCATGATCCCAGAGTCCTGGGATCGAGTCCCACATTGGACTCCTGGCTCAGCGGGGAGCCTGCTTCTCCCTCTGACCCTATCCCCTCTCATGCTGTTTCTCTCTCTCTCTCTCAAATAAATAAATAAATAAAATCTTTAAAAAAAAAAAATACTGGATTATGATTCCAGAGACCTGGATCCTGACACTGGCTCTGTCACTCACTGGCCTTAGTCCTCAACTCCAACCTGCTTCCTGCCTCCCACCCATCCTTCCAGGCCCAGCAGCAACCTTGCCTCCAAAAACCTGCACCAAGTCTCCAGACAGACGTGCTCAAACCCCCCCTTGTGAGTCTACTCCTTGACATGCAAACGTCTCTTCTTTCAGTTACTCTTCCCACATTTACTAAGGTCCTACTACTTCTAATCACACTGCAAGACACCTATTTCATAATGGGGATCAGGAAAGACTTTGCCTTCAGTCTAGTGAAAAATTAGAAACTGTGATAAATGCTGTGAAGAAAAAGTATGGAGTCAGGAGAGCCCAGTATCTAAGGAATCTACTCTAGTTCAGCAGCAACCCAAAAAAGGAAGTATTCATCTTTCAAAAGCTCAGAGCAAAGAAGACAAAGAGGCTGGTGTACAAAAATGTGAGCAAGTAACAAGAATTAAGCCTAGATGACGGGCCATATCAGGCCATGTTAAGACTTATGACATGGGACTAGCAACTGCCTGCTTGTAGGTCTTCCCAACTACATTAGAAATTTATCCAGACAACAGAAGCTTGGCCACCTGCCTGAAGAGCGACTGGAATACCAGCACCCACTTCCCAAATGTAGCTGATTGGGTGAGTCTCCCCTTCTACCCACACTGCACTGGGCTTTACTCAAAAACGAAGAGGAAAGTACTTTCCCATGTAGGTGATTTACTCAATGCTATGCCTACCAAAGTGGTAAGCCCAAGGCTGGTACTCAGTAAGTACTTGGTGAATAAATTAATAAAGGTTTAATTTAAAATCTCACAGCATGCCGGGGTGCCTGGGTGGCTCAGTCAGTTAAGCGTCTGCCTTCAGCTCAGGTCATGATCCCAGGGTCCTGGGATCGAGCCCCGTATCCAGCTCCCTGCTCAGCGGGGAGTCTGCTTCTTCCTCTCTCCCTCCCTCTGCCCCTCTCCCTCCCCCCCAATACTTTTTCTCTCTAAAACAGATGAAAAAATCTTTAAAAAAAATAAAATCTCACAGCATGCAAAATTCCATGCCTTTTGTTTGATTAACTGACAATCAGATAGCAATATAAATACCTCCACAGAATCCATCAGACCTTGCAAGAGGAGTTTCTGGTGAGGAAAATCTCCATCCCCAACTGGAAAATATCCCAGTGTTTGGATTGCTCGTTCTTTCATCTAGAAAACCAGAGAATTTTGCTTTTAAAAAAAAAACACAACAAAGTACGTAACAGCTTTATCCCAGAACAGTGTTTCCAAAATGAGATGACAGAGAGGGCAGTCTGTCTAAAGCACTTATGCATGCAAGTTTTTTTATAAAGTAGCCACAATTTTACAGAATTATGTGTATAAGACATTGGAGGTAGAAAGACATAAAACTGAGTTCATTAAGGGTCCATGGCTGCAAAAGAAGAAGAAAGCCTTTAACAAGGCTTATTATCCGTCACACTGTTTATAAATATAGATTCTGAGTCCAAAGGACTTAAGATCAAATCACGGCTTAACCATTTTAGCAGCCTTTACAGGTATGTGACCCTAGGCAAGTTACTGCACTCTCTGTGACTCCATTTCTTCATATGGGAAAAGAGAGATGACAAGTGTACCTACTTCACTAGACCTTCTGAAGAGTTCCATTAATTAACATATATGAAGCCCTTAGCATACGCCTGGCACATTACAAGTGCTCAACAGTGGTTGGTGAGCACTAATTAGTTAATTAATAGCTAACAAAACTACACTGCGATATTCTCAGGAAGTTTTAAATGGTACCTAGACCAAGAATAAGACTGTTTATTAAACTGGTAGTAAACTGATTCATCTGCTCATTAAATCATGTTATATTTCAACACTGAGGTACTCTGATCACAAATGTTTTAAAGTTTATGAAAGTGTTTATCTAAAACTAAAAAATGATAAATGTCCTTCTCCTCAGATATTACTCACACTGCTTCCTAACATCCAGACTTCTTAAAACCATTTTCGCTGTCAGAGGTTAAGATTCAGATTTAGTCTAAAATTACAAAAGTGATAACAACTATTTAACACTTTATTACCCACTTCCGCATGACAGAAGAATTACCCGTGCAGCTAGTTCTTCACTCAAATCCTAACAGTTATGGGTCTAAACTGGAACAACTGGGCCAAACGGTGCACGCACAGAGGTCATACACAAATCACCCCTAACTCAAAACTAAATAGTCACCTAGACTTTATCATTTTTTTTTTACATTAAATCCTTCCTCCGGCTGCACTGTCATCTATCCTCATGACAACTGCGTTTTTGCTCACTTATGTATCTATGAATAGAAAGAATTTCAGAAGAAGGGGAAAAAAGGAGAGACTTGCCTTATTTGTTTCTTTACTGGAGGGTATTCTATTCAGTAAGCTTTCTACAAGATGTGATTTGGTGAAGCCAGATCCCTCACTGGGGATTGGGAGGGGACCATTCCTGCCAATTTCCCCGAGGGCTGTGCAGGCAGCAATGGCCAGGAGGGGCGACGTACTGTCCAAAAACGAGCCTGGAAGCACATGAGCCGAGACTGAGAAGAAGACACTACTGCTCTTGGGGTCCGGGGCAAGCAGCAAGGGACTCAAGACTGTCTCAGAGACAACAGAACAAAATCAAAGTCCACATTTTCTTCTAATTGGTGGTTTGTTAACATTCAGTCAGTAATGAAACACCACGGGAACAAGGCAGACAGCACTGTCCTCTTAAAAATGTTTAAGGTTTTTCCCTGTAATGCAACCATCTCTGTCATACAGAAACACACAGGAAGAAACGTACAGAAAAATTAAAGTACTTTCATTGTTATTAAAAGCACAGAACTTATCCACCATCAAGCAAGTTTTGTGAAAAGACTTGTGCCTTTAAGGTACGATGCTGTAAAAAGAAACTAAAACGCTGTAATAAATTTGAACCCAACTCAAGGCAGCACAAGCAGGTCAAGTACCTATTGTTTCCGTGGCGCTCTGAATGAGTTCCTCTTGTTCCGGCAGGAAATCGGCATCTGTCTCCAGGTCCTGCTGCTCTGCCATTCTCATTTTCTTTTTGGCCAAGTATCTTCCTACCGTGAATCCCAACGCAAGCAAGGATCCGTGCTGTATCTCTGGGCTCTGAACCACACAATAGCTCTGTCACTCTCTCTCACATGCAAGAATGCACTGAAATAACAGTATGCTTAGGAGAGTCATCTCTCCAATAAGACATAAGGCTACAAAGTGATCATTTGAGGTTCTACTGAATGCTAACGAACCTGGAGTTTCCAACACTCAAGAATTCTGAGAAGGTAAGCTGAGTCTTGATTCACTTCGAGTAATTCCCTAACCCCACACCCACTCCAAGTCTGGGTGAAGTGACTCTCCTGCAGGCTCCCTGTAGCACCCATACTTTCTTCTAGCTTGGAGCACTTACGTAACTACACTACCATTAATTTTCAAGCATAATTTCTCCCTTCTGCCCTACTGCCAACAAAATACAATGAGCAGATACGATTTCTAACTGCTAAAACCTCTGAACACAAAGTAGAGGTTTGATTATTCGAAAGCACATGTTTCCTGACAGAACAGGCTCAATGACAGGTGGCTCTAGATGGGGAAAGAAAAAGGAACTAAGATTTCCGAGCACCTGGTAGTACGAGGGATCCTCGTGTAATCACTCCCCACTGTATTCCTAGCACCTAAAACAGCGCCGATTAGACACAAGGCACTCACAGTTGTTGAATGGACTGAATGAATCAATGTATCACCTATCTCAATTTTTCTTCACCATCATAAAAGTTCCTTTTAGAAATGAGAACACAAAAACTAAAAACATATCAGATGCTTTTAGAAAGCTCTCCCATCTCCCACAAAAAAGAACAAAGACAAAACTGATAACATACATGATTGTCTTTTGTGGTCTTTATAAGCTGTTCTATCATTGACTTCAACTCATTCCCCGACACTGTAGATACCACCACAGAATAAAACAATGCCGCCAGTTCACGCATCTCTTCTTTACTGCTATTCATCAGACTCTGAGTGATGTAGAAAAACAAATATATACGTGATATACAATCATCTTCCTACTGACAACATCTGACATTTAAAATTGAAAGAATAAATGATACATTATATTGTTCAATCTATTGGTATCGGTAAGAAAATAACACAATAAACTACGTCAAAATAAAAGCTGAATTATGTACCAAAATCTTCTGCGCATTTTCATCAAAAATACAAGACATAAAACAGACAGAATTAATACACAGATGATCTGAAACAGAGGTCAACAAATGCTTTCTGTAAAGGGCGAACAAGGCTTTGTAGGCCACCTGGTCTATGCGGCAACAGCTCCATTCTTCCACTGTAGGGCAAGAGTAGCCGCAGACAATGGAGAAATGAAGGGGTGTCTGTGTTCCAATAAAACTTTATGGACACTATAATTCTCATGTCAGAAAATACTACTCATCTTTTGATTTTTTTTCAACCATTTAAGAACGTGAAAACCACTCTTAGCTTGCAGGCCAAATAAGAAAGGAGGCAAGGCAGATTTGGTACATGGACCATACATAGTTTGATGACCCCTGATCTACACGATCAAAAGTCAAAAACTGCGATCATTTTACAATCAGCAAATATTCACAAGGAATAAAAAATCCTTTTTAAATTTGAAGCAATTTCATGAGGTCAGTTTTTCCAGAAAAGCACAAAACTTACACTTCTTGGTATATTACATTCATGCTTTCACCCTAAGAGAGAATCTGCAAATTTTACCATAATTCAAGCTCCAATTTCCAAAAAGAACTGCATTATACAGCCCAAGAGGTATATGAAACTGTATGAGCCATACCTGTACTAAAAAGAACTTTTCGTTGTTTATGTGGAATTCAAATTTAACTGCGAATCTTGTTTTTTTTTTTAAAGATTTTCATTTATTTATTTGACAGAGAGAGACACAGCGAGAGAGGGGAACACAAGCAGGGGGAGCGGGAGAGGGAGAAGCAGGCTTCCCGTGGAGCAGGGAGCCCGATGCGGGGCTCGATCCCAGGATCCCGGGATCATGACCTGAGCCAAAGGCAGATGCTTAATGGCTGAGCCACTCAGGCGCCCCGAGAATCTTGTATATTTATTCGCTAAACCTGGCAAGGCTTTTGGTGTGACCATGAGACAGGAACACTCTCCTACATGGCTGGTGGGAGTGTAAATTGGTACCAGAGGATGTGGACTATCAATAAGAACTGCAGAAGTCTATGTCCTCAATTCCACTTCTAGGGAATCCATCTAAAAAACAGACTTCCTTATATTCAAAATGATGGACTGTTCATTGCAGCAGAGTGGAAGCAACCCAAATGACTATCAGTGAGGTTCTAGAATAAATCACGGCATAGTCATACAATGGAAAAAATGAAGCTGTTAAAGAGGATGTTCCCTCTCTAGTTCTACAGAATACCTCCACATTCTAATGTTAAGTGAAAGAGGTAAGGCACAAAACAGTGTGAGAAGTTAAATAACTTAATAAAATTATACTATATGTTAACTAACTAGAATTTAAATAAACACTTGAAACAATACAACTGTGGAAACTATGTGCCTTTTGTGTAAAAGAAGGAAGAAAAATTGAAAATGCTTTTATTTGTGTGTATAGGCATAAATAAACTCTAGAAAGCACACCATAGAGAAATAAGTGATGACCTACATGTTTGTCAGGTGAGAGAGGAAGGGGCAGGAAGTTGAGAGATTTGGGTAGGTGGGAGAGAGTTACAGAAAGGAGATATTTTACATATATTTTATTTAAGCTACACAAATCTATTTTCTTAACTTTCAAAACAGAAAATACATATATATTTTTTTTACTTATATGATTCTCAATTCTTCTCTCACTCTCACCTAGATGGACTGTTGAGATACACTGACCTACCATGCTTCCCAGGAAGTGTCTGATAAAAAGAGTTTTCAAAACGACCCAAAGGCAGGAAAGGTCATAGGAACACTAGTAAGGAAGATGAAATTATAAGACTAAAGTGTAAAATATACAGAATCAAAGAGAAATATACATGCATAAGATGTACCTTTATCCATTCTGTTTTGTCTACAAATTTGGTAGCCAGTTTTTCTGGATACACGGAGACAGCTTCCAATAGACAGTACATGACTGGCAAACCTAAATAAGAAAGAATTCAGAACCATTTTAGCTTTAAGAAAAGTGATAAACACACAGGGCTCACTAAATTCCTTTAAAGTATAAGCTACTGGGACACCTGGGTGGCTCAGTCGGTTAAGCGTCTGCCTTCAGCTCAGATCATGATCCCAGGGTCCTGGGATTGAGCCCCACATCAGGCTCCTAGCTTGGCAGGGAGCCTGCTTCTCCCTCTCCCTGCAGCTCCCCCTGCTTGTGCTCTCTCCCTCTCTCTCTGACAAATAAATAAAGTATAAGGCTACTGCTTTACGAAGCATTCCCCAGTTCTATGAAACAAAAACCAACATAAATACAGTATGTGATCCAAAACAGCAAATTTATAGACTACGTATCTATAAAAAGATGCCCTGTTCTTCGCACCCACTTCCAAAGTAAAAACATTATCTACTGTTAGCATTTCTTTCCGGGAAGAGTAAGAGTGTATCAAGGATGAATCAAGTAAGTTTGGAAAAGAAGCAAAGACTCATGTTCAGTTACAGTAGTGAAGGGAGAAAATAATTTTGCTATAAATTCTCAGCTGAGTTTAAAATGAGATTTCTGCTTAAGTGCCTTAACTTCCTCCTCAGCAGCACGACCTCCTACCTCCAACACCTGCCAACAGCTGCTGAAGCAGGCCGATGTAGATCTGAACAGGGTGGGTTTCTCCACTCTTGGAAGAAGATGATGAGGATGTCGCCTGGCCGCCTGACAGCAAGGTCCGTATGTAGCGTCCAATGGCTGGGGCGTGGTCCTGCATATCAGCCAGACTCTGGGAGGTGGGCACCACTCCCGCACTGTGCGCTAGGCACATGCGCAAGTACAGGACTATCTAAAAGCAGCAGGAAGAAGAATACCAGACAAGCTCCTCAAGAAATCAGTATGGGAGGGAACTCTTCAAAATGAGTTTCCCATTTTCATTCCCCCACCCCCCCCTTCATAAAGCTGTTCAACAATCCTCACGAAAGCTGGAAAACATGACTCAGTACGTTAACTGAAATTACCATAATGGAGCACAACTTACATAACAAGCTTTTATAAATCCAGAGTGTTTTTAGTGGAGTTTAATGGAGTTAAAATGCAAACTCAACTTTTAAGGTCTAAACTAATAATTACAGGGACGCCTGGGTGGTTCAGCCAGTTAAAGCCTCCGACTCGTGATCTCAGCTCAGGTCATGATCTCATGGGTTGTGAGACAGCCCTGCGACTGGCTCCACGCTCAGCGGGGAGTCTGCTTGAGATTCTCGCCCTCTGCGCCTCCCCCACTCGCATGCTCGCACTCTTGCTCTAACAAATAAATAAATCTTTTTAAAGATTAAAAAAAAAAGTCTAAACAATTACAATAAAAACTGTTATTTTTGAAAGCTGGGGGGGAGGGGAGAGTGAGCAGAAACCTGGGGCAAATCATCTATTCCTGTGGAACTCCAGTTGTATTTAATCTCCACTAGCATAAGAATTTGAGAAAATGGGTTCAAATCATAAGAGTAGAGACAGCACCATAAAAACTTCTGATATAGGGGCGCCTGGGTGGCTCAATTGGTTAAGCGACTGCCTTCGGCTCAGGTCATGATCCTGGAGTCCCTGGATCGAGTCCCGCATCGGGCTCCCTGCTCAGCAGGGAGTCTGCTTCTCCCTCTGACCCTACCCCCTCTCATGCTCTCTCTGTATCTCATTCTCTCTCTCAAATAAATAAAATCTTAAAAAAAAAAAACAAAAAAACTTCTGATATAAACTGGCTACCCAAGGAGTCCTCCTGAAGCTCTTTCCTTGACAGCTAAAATAGGCAGCAATTCCACTGTGGGTATCTTACTCTGAACAAGATTACCTCTTGTCATTTAATTAGTGCAAGTCAATGACCTAAACAACAGATAATCCAAACAACCTCAACATAGCACTGGCTTTAAAATTCAAATCTAATTTGCTGTAAAATCACAATAGTAATCAATGCAGAGCACCCAATTCTTCCACAAAGAATCTCACTGAGATAAATATATTTATAGACTCCACTACGAACTGAAATAATACCAATTACCCAACACTGTTTTTCTAATAAACAATCTGGTGAAGGACAATGACATCACAATATGGGTTTATCTAGAACACAAAAAAATTCAGACATCTCTTTGGGTGTGACATTATCTTTTAGAATGTTTAGAGAGAGCAAAATGGAAATAGGTCCAAGTCCTACCTCTCCAAAGGCTGCTGGGTTAAATGGAAGGACAGTAGTCCCAGTCATGTACTTAGCTGGAGTTTTCATTCGATGGGAAGCCTAAAAAAATAAGCCAAAAACAAACACAATTACTAAAACATGGAGCACGTGTGCCCTTCCTCAATTCAAAAATAACTGTATTTCTAACTACATTATTGTTTGCTACTGTTTTTTCCTAAATCAAAGCATTTTTCCATCAATCATGCTGATTTGCACATGTCCCTCAAACCCTAAATGATAGGTGTGGTGTCTTTTCTTCTTCCTGTTTTTACTGGCATATTTAAAAAGAATAAACCTGCTCAGGGCACCTGGGTGGTTCAGTCAGTTGAGCATCTGACTCTTGGTTTCGGCTCAGGTCATGACCTCTGGGTCGCAAAACTGAGCCCTGTGTCAGGCTCTGTGCTCAGCGGGGAGTCTGCTTGAGATTCTCTCTCCCTCTGCCCTTGCCCCTCACATGCGTGCACGCACTCTTTCTCTCAAATAAATAAATAAATCTTAAGAAAGAAAGAAAAAGAAAGAAGAAAGAAAGAAAGAAAGAAAGAAAGAAAGAAAGAAAGAAAGAAAGAAAGAAAGAAAGAAAGAAAGAAAGGAAAAAGAAGAAAGAAAGAAAAGAAGAAACCTGCTCCAGGCATCTACGAACAGTCACCTCAGGCCACTGCAGTCCAGTTACTTTCATTACTAATGGAGGCAGGAGGAAAAGATGAGCACAAAAACATCTTCTGACCACAAATATGACTGTGCCTCAGAGAAAAAAATCATGACTACTTAGTCCTGACCTCCAATTCCCTTAAGATGTCTATCTAAATAAAAAGCCAGGACCACCAGCATACTCAAAGAAACACTGACGTAAAAAGTGGGACAGGATCAGGACTGGGGGTCACGACAGCCAATACTCTTGTCTGATCCACCAGCAGACAGAACCACACACACACACACAAGGCTTGCAAAAGCAGACGTGATGTTCTCTTATGATCACAATGGAAAAAATCTGAACTGTTCCCTGAAGCATTCTTAAATTTATGGTTTCCAAATAATATCCTTAAAAATACAAAAAAAAAAAAAAAAAGATATTTTTAAGCATGTCATACCAAGGAGAAAATTTTTAAACCCAGCCAAAATGTTGACAAGCATAAAAGGAATTTAAGTAATTCAGATTGGGGCAAAACAGATCAATTTTGAGAATTACATTTTTCTCTTCATTTTGTATTTTCGTCCTCTCATTGTAAATATTAACATTGTTAGAAACCTTACTAATATTCAACATTTAGTGATAACATTTTAAATGTGTCACCTAAAAAAATACATGTTTATTTTCATGATTCATTATATGACCCAAACTAACTATCTGAAGTTAAATGCCATACCTTTTCGTGAATATAATACACCATTTCCGGGAAAGAAGGCATCTGCTTAGAAGCACTTTCTTTTCTGTTTCTACCAGGAAGACACCTTAATACTCGCTGTGCTTCTCCATGAACTTCTTCCCGTCTTACAGAAAGACAAATAGGAATAAAATATAAATTGCAATGACAGAATGATCATGTGATGATTAAGAACAGTCATTTTATTTGACAACGGGGGATCTGAGAAAATGTCTTAAATATATTCTTGGCTATCTAAGCAAAGAGTCATAAAATACATTTTAAGAAACTACTTCTTTGTGGAAATTTCTTGAAATTTGAAGAGTTACGTGGCTTGCATCTTTTAAGTTTACCCACAGAAAAAAAAGAAGATAGGGTATAACTACAGGTCTGTATCATATCAAGGGCCATATTTTTAACTCTTTAATAAACTGCTTCCAAATTCCATAGAGCAATACTGAAAACAATATAAATTTTAGTAATTCTCAAATAATTTAATATGAACCCAAATTCAAATTAACACCTTTTGAAACTTACGGATCTCCTGCAGCTAGTAAGAGCAAATATCTGGAAGGTATATGATCTGAGGGAAACACCGTGCTAGCAAATTTCACAGCCACCTGTCGAACTTGAACTTCAGGCTATTTAACACATAAATACACGCACACACAAACACATAACAGATTTTAAAAAAAGAAGAAGAAAGAAGAATCCAATTACCAACAGCTCATTCCAGTCAAGATAAGTCATCTTAATTGTAAACAATTAAAAATGAAGTTTTTTTAATAACTATATCTAAGTAAATAAAATGAAGACAAATCATTTGTTGAAAATCTTTAATCAAGTTGTTTAAAAGTCTTTTGGACAGCGGCATCACTTAAAAAGTACTTTTATGAGCTAAAAAAGGACCCTCCAAGTAAAGCAGGAAGACCCACAAAGACCATAGCCAGAGAATGTCCCTGTACACGCACATCCTCCGCCCAACTTTGGGACCACGGTCACTGTGAACAGTTTTCTCGCCGTCATCTCTGCTTCCCCAACCCTCAAACTGTCAGTCACATGAATGAAATTAAGATATTTGGCAGGGAACACAAACAGAGGTTACTTGGAATCTCTATAAATGTGAAGCAAATTCGTCTCCAAGTTTTTCAGATTAGCTTTAGTTAAAACTGACTCCGAAGGAGTTTCAACTACATGAATATATTCAATTCACCTAAACAGAATAATGAACAAATCTACGAATACAAAGTTCAATGAGAGAAGCAGCTGAAGAACCTTTATTCTGAAAAGCCTTATTCTCATGTACCTTTCCCCCCAGGTCATTCTCCTAGTCACAAACCTAACATAGTGAGATGAGAGTGATATTAAGAAACAGATAATGGTCCTATTCATTCAGGTATTCTTGCTCTTTAAGCATTCCTTGAGCTACAATCAAGAGCAGTGATACTAAGGACTAGTTCGTATGATTTAGCCTAGAGTCTGGTTGCTTTAAATGTAGTCTGAGAAAAGAACACCAACTAGCTTCGGTTTAGTAACATTGCTGCATGATTTGATCTGCATACGTATAACCAGAACCCACATGCATTATACATGCATCATACATCCTTATACGATTACCTAGGGAAAGATTTAAGTGTTCTATTCTAATGAGCTTCCAAATAAGCCCATACTTCTTTGTCCACAATATAGGACTATGAACCATGTACAAGAGCATCCGACAGTGGAACTCAATATACAGTAATGTTCCTGAGTGTACATAATAATCCTGTCACATTTCAATAGAAACCAGATACCTTTCTGAACCTTTAGTAATTCCCTCGATAGCAATGTATTAAATATGCCAGCCAAATTTCAGTAAGACACAATATATATTAATCACACCAATACTTTTTGACATCATTCCCTCTTCCAATCTCTCTCTTTCTACTCCTAGAAATGGAGGACAAAGAACTGACTATAGCAAGTCCATATTATTTTATATTGTATACTATATATTACATATACATATGTGTATATACAGATACTCAAAATTTCCTATAAAATCCCATGACAGTCAAATAAAGAGGACTAGAAGGAAGAAGACTATGTATGATAGTACTGGCTTACTTCCTACAGACTCGATTTTAAGGTATAAAATTTGTCTTTCTTTCCTTCTGCTTTTCCCCCAGTGTTGGCTATAGAACTCCATCCCAAAGGACTGTAGTGTTCAGCTACCAAGTAAGACAAAAGACTTCCAACTTGGAGGACACGACATCAAGAACAGTTTCCCAACATGAAAGGCTTTAAACATAAAACTTCTGAGAATATCACCACTCCTTCTCCCCTAAAATCAGATTCCCATCATGAAGAATTAAAAATCAATCAGAAATCACAGTCCTGGGCCGCCTGGGTGGCTCAGTTGTTAAGCACCTACCTTCGGCTCAGGGTCACGATCCCAGCGTCCTGGGATCAAGTCCCACATCGGGCTCCCTGCTCAGCAGCAGGGAGTCTGCTTTTCCCTCTGCCCTCCCTCTGCCGCGCTCTCAAATAAATAAAATCTTTAAAAATAATAAATCACAGTCCAAGTGAAAGCAAATATTCTTCTTAATTGTCAAGATCATTAAGGAAAAAAAGCAATTCCAATTCTGTTCTTAAAAATGTACACTGTATCACCAATCATCGCAGTTCACATAGCTGGACCTACCTTTATTAAGTACGAAGCCACAAGTGCCTCCATGAGAGTTCGCTGTGCTCCCTCCAAAGTACTATAAGCTCCCACCATCATAGACAATGCTTCTTGAATAGCAAGCCGAGTCTCAGGCTCTTCCTATAAATATAATAAAAATAGCGTTTCCCTCCCTGTCGGGTTTCCAGGTCAGCATCCAAGCGGAAAGCATAAACTTGCTGGGTGTTTCCCTACCTTACAAAGGGCTTCAAAAAGCTGCTGCACAAGAGCTATATCCTTGGTGAATAAATGGGGCATTCGACTGTAAGAGAATACAAGACCATTATTACGATCATCAATTTCCACGATGTTAGAAGAAAATGTAACTCAACACAAATTTTCTTGAAATGCATTTTCATCTCTAAACATAATGTCGACATCATTAGATTACCTCCCCAAAGAGCCAAATATTGTTAAAAGTAAATACTTAGTTCTTCAACTGTCTAATATAAGTAACCCATGATTAAAATACATACTATCCAGATAGAGCCTTTATAAGATTCCATGCATTCAGTTAACATTTCTGATTTTAACATAAGAAAAATAGACAATTAAGACCAAACTGCTACTTAAACTAAAGGCTATCGTGTAAGTGCTGTATCAGGTGACTGAGGGTAGCTTTCCTCTGAACCCCAAGGATCCTTTCCCTGCAGACAGAAGAGCAAGACCCAGTCCACACAGGCCAGTAAGGGCCCTGCACCACGCTGGCAGCACCACATGGTGCCACAGTCTCCCTGCTCTGAAATATAGGGAAGGAAGAGGAAACCAGGAGGAAGTGGAAGGAGGAAATCATACCATAAGCAGAAGAAAAAAAATCCACCTCTGGAAACGGGCCACCCAGAATCATAATATACCACTATCAGGAAAGAGAGTCAAGAGCTAAACCTTGATGACTGTGGTTATAAAGACTAGTGGTAAGCAGCCACAAGAACACTTAAGGTCAATCAAATGTCTCCAGGGTGCAAGAAAAAGTAACCCGTTAAGACACAATCCAGTTCAAAATCTCATTTCAAGACTACCATTTAATATGGAAACATATCTATCTTCAAATGGAATGTCTCACATCATTTTCCTTCTACAAGGAAAACATTCCTAAACAACCCTTGGCCATTAAATACATTTCCTTTCAAAATCACAACCAATTTATTCTCCATCCATTATTAAATGCCACATAATTTTTCTTAGTTTACCAACAGGGTATCTCTCACTGAAGAAGAGTTTACTCACCTGGAGAGTTTTCCAACAGCTGAATATGCCATTGACAGTAGCTTAGGGTCCTTGAAATTAAGAAAAAAAAAAAAAAGAACAAAAAACAGACAAAACAAAAAATACAGTAAACGGCAAAACCTTTTTGCTGCAATTACATGCATTATTTTACTCCTTGTTAAACCTGGTCTCACTCTGCCTAACTACATGATATTAGCATCTAACAAAACAAACAAACAAAAAAAAGTCCAAACCCAGAATCATCACACTACTAAAAGGAAAAACAAAACAAAACTTTGCATCCCCAACTCACTCCAAAAGGAAAATACAGAGGCCATATATGAAAGGGTTCTCTCAGCTGGTGCTAAATTCAGGATATTTTCAACACTATGTACCCTGCAAACACCAACGCACTGGGAAAACAGCTTAACTTATCAGAAAATTCACCACTGGTCGCACAGACTAGGATCCTCCATCTCTCCCCCCAAAACTGCAGTAAACTGGGGAACGATTACCTAAAACTCTGCATGATAATAAAGAGCTTCCCCTCATATCTTCCATTATAAAAAATGAAAGGGATCATAGTCATCAAGTGAGTGAGGTTCCCTCCTCAGACAGACAGAATTTTATATTGTTTTATGAAAACCAATAGTCTGATTACTCAGAAAAAAAGGAACACCTCTGTGAGTTGAAGTTTATACAATTAACATAGGACTCACTCTTCCACACCTCGATGGACACACTTACAGATTCATCTGTTGGGAAGTTCTGCAGGTACCTCCAGGAGGTACAGAGATTAGGGACCTATGGTTTATCTGGCCTCTCGAATTTATTTTTAAATATACAGATTCTCCCTAAAAGCCCAAAAGCATTTTTATTTCTACCAACCATCCCAAGCATCAGACTATGTATGCCATTAAAAAAACTCTGAAAGGTTCCCTAGGCCTCAAAAACCTTGCAAGCACTATTCAGTAAAGGATAGGAGAGCCAGGCCTACCACTGCTCCCAAAGGAACTGTACAGGAATGAACAGCTTTTCCCTAATAATAATACCTACTAAAGGGCATTCGATGTGCTGAACAATTTTTGTGTATAATCTCATTTAATCTTCACAATAATCCAACGAAGAGGTATTATTTTCATTTTTCTAATAAAGAACAGAACTCCAAAGAATTTAAGCAACTCATCAAAGAACAAAACTAGGATTCAAACTCAATTTTAACTCCAACTGGCAGAATGTTAATTACTATACAACTGCAAACATGCATTCATGTTTAGTTAAGACTTAGGAAAATAATGCTAACTAGAGTTCTTGAAATACTACTTTCTTTAACAAATTCACCTGAACTAATGAAGATGGTAAGAGTGACACAGCAAGGACAAAGGGGATTCCAAAGAATCCTCATCCCACTTAGCTTAAGGAATCAAAAACTTACTGAATGCATGTTTTTATAGAATTTTGAACTGGTAAAAACTCAGCCCTTAAGAATTAACACTATTTCTAAATATAAGCAAATCCAAATAAACATCCATATGGAAACAAATCATAAAATAAAATTTAATGCTTTCCATTCCATTTTTGCACAGTGCCTAAAAGCAGAATAAAATGCAGTTGCTTTAAAAGATGTTATTTAAAGAAGCAATAAGACCCCTCGAAATTCGTACTGTATTTTTAACACTTAATTCCAAAAACAAAAAAGCAAAAGATGGCAGTAATTTCTGAAATTCACACCACTTCAAGTAAAAAGATTAAGAAATGATGGAACAATAGCAAACTGTAACTAACTAAACAAACATGCAGACCAGAAAGATTGGTAACAGAAAATATTTTAAAATATAAAATGTTAACAGTGTTTAAAAGACAAGTCACTTACTTCTTTATATTCATTGATTAGCTTGGTGAGGCCATTCAAAAGCATTGGACCTAATGGCTTAATCTTGATTTCTGGACAACTTTAAAAAAATAGCACACATACACAAAAGCAAGATAAGAATCTCATTATTAGCGTATCTTTTCAGATGATGACTTAAAATAATTAGAGACACAACTGAAATAACCTATTAAAACCTAAAATTTTTTTAAGATGAGCAAACATGGTTTCTTTCTGGGTAAGAAAGAAATACTTGAATCATTTGACCACTCCAACAGCTTGAAATTTTACAAATAGTTCAAAAAAACTTACGTTATACAAATATGATGCACAAACTGCAGGGATAATGTTCTCAATTTTGAATTTGTATTTGTACCAAAAAGTCCATCATATACCACCTATGAAAAAGAGACAATGTCAAGAACACCAATTAATAATAGCAATTTGCTATTCTCAGATATTAGTCAGGATTCAACAGCAGATGTTGTGCACTACCCCTTGTTATTCAAACACAGTTCTTTTTAATACAGATAATCATCTTAGCTGACCAACTTAGGAAGCCGTCAGTAACTCCAATCAGGAGTCTGTGGAATAACGAACACAGTGGTTGATCTTGACAGTCTGCAAAACTTGTGGATCTACCACCAGAAAGCAACAGAGTTCACAGTGGGCCCTCAATCTGCCACTCCACATCACACAGGGGACATGAGCAGATAAAGCCACTCTGGTCCCTTAATTACATGTAGTCAGTCATTCCAAACAAATTGTAATAAAAGCTTCATGGAAAATGTCAAGATTAAAGCATTCATTCTACAAGCGTAGAATACAGGTACTCCATGTATGGTGTAGTCATGCCTAGGTGGCAACAGATCACACAGGTGAGTCCTGTACAGCATCTAGAAGGTTCAGACATTAGACAGCAATGTCAAAGAAATCTAAATTCCTCAAATTCCCACTTTCTATGGGATGGATAGTCTTACACTTAGAAAAAAAAAAATCTCCTCACATTGGTTCCTAAAATGACTAGCAGTATTCTGATCTTACTTAACAAGGGCATGTGACTGAACAGGACTGAGCTCTGCTGGGTAACCAACACTAGCCAGGTACTATGAGACACAAAGAGACAAGCATTGCTCCCAAGGCACTCGATCTGCTTGAGGGATTAAATGTACATACATTAAAAATGATACAGGACAATATATAATCACATGCTACCTTATCTGGAAAAGACTTCTAGAAAATTTATCTGATAATGCTAAATTATACAGAATAATATGGTAAGATAAAAGAAGCAAAAGAATCAGAATACTAATGTTTTATCAGAAAAAATAAAATTCACTGTGCACATATTATACACGAAGAATTATGCTGGGTACTTTCATACGTTCAAAATCAGGGTGAGGTACTATGTGCCTCGTTAAAGCCATTGGTATCAGGAAAGAAGAGGCTCATCTGAATGATGCCCTGAAGGATTTCTATAATTGACAGGTGGAGAAGAGAGGGGGTAGGGCCAATTATGTAGGAGAACAGTAATGCAATCATTAAAAATGGGACTAGAAAGAAGAATGTGTGTGAGGGACAGTGAGTTTGTCTTTGAATACACCAAGTTTTAGCCAGATTTATTTGGAAAACATATAAATAACTACAAATAAAGTACACACAGGATGTCTATGAATATTTTGTCACAAAATTCTAGCTGCTGGTGGCGCCTGGGTGGCTCAGTCGTTAAGCGTCTGCCTTCGGCTCAGGTCATGATCCCAGAGTCCTGGGATCGAGCCCCGCATCGGGCTCCCTGCTCTGCGGGAAGCCTGCTTCTCCCTCTCCCACTCCCCCCTGGTTGTGTTCTCTCTCTCGCTGTGTATCTCTCTCTGTCAAATAAATAAACAAAATCTTTAAAAAAATTTAAAAAAAAAATTCTAGCTGCTTCTCATGTAATGTAGTGTTACTACAACCAAAGTTTCTGAACCAAAATTATCAAGACACTATCCAGGAAACAGTGCTTGCAAACACCAATTATAAAACACCAATTATGAAAAAGAATGACAGAAGCTCTGGGATAATTTTACATTTATGAGACACAGAGAATACTTTAAAGTCATCAAATATTAGAGTGCCAGATAGGGGGAATAAAAGTTTTATCATCGACGGGGAGGAAGTAGCCACTTCAACAAAATAAGCCTTAAGAGGGAGAGATGCTAAGACTGAAGTCTAGGCCCTCCATACAGTGAGCACGATGGCAAGTGTTCTCACTTTGGGACTGAAAAACGAGAGCGGCAGGAAGTGGGAACATTACAGATGGGAGGCGACACACTGGAGGGAATCCTGAAACAGGAGTAGATGTTGACCAGGCTAAAAGGGGAACGGGGCGGGGGGGGGGGGGGGGGCTCTGGCTGGCAGAGGGAACATCATGAGCGGAGACACGGAGCCGTGAAAACAGCGTCTTTAAAGAGGAACAATCTTCTGTTGGAGCATAAGGTACAGGGCAAGGGGGAGGTGAGACAGGAGACCAGAAGAGAGAAAACTGCTACCCCGTCAGCAGATAACTCGGAACGTGGTAACTGAATGAGTACCAGCCACTGTGCTCTCAATTTTCTACGACCCCATTCCGTCTTCAAAACCTTGCTACGAGTAAGCTGCTGTTATTACACCCATTTTACAGATTCAAAAAAGAATTTCTTAAGAAAAACAGAAAAAAAAAAAGAAAGAAAGAAAGAAAGAAAGAAAAACAGAAAAAACCCTGAGGCTTATTTAGGATCTACAGCAAATAACTGATGACAAAATTTTACTCCAATCTATCTGCTACCTGAGCTGAGCTGGCCACCACTTGGGCAAAAAAAGCAGGAGCTTTTGCAGAGGGACTCGTGTCCTGTACCAACAGAGTACAAGGATTTCCAACTGCAACAAAAACTCTGGTGGCAACAGAGAAAACAGGCTGACTGTCTTTCAGATGAGAGGAAGGGAAACAAGCTAGATTACTGTGATGGCCAAAGTGAGAAGGCACAGTCCCAATTAACACCAGCATTAGCTGGAGGGAGATGAAGCTCTTAAGGAGGCAGAATCAAGAGAATATGGCCACTGCTGTTACGCAGGGGTTCAGTTAAGGATGACGCTTGATAACTGAATTTTTCCACTTAACTGACCACCAGAAACTTGGTTGCCTAAGACAAACATTTTTCGAGAAAAGCCGCCCAGAAAAGCACTAGTTTGAAAGGACAGTCACCATACATTTGAGTGTTAACTATATACAGTATGTACTCTATAACAAAAAATTTTTTAACCATGTCTGCAGCTAAACCTGAGATAGAAAAAAAAGATGGAATCTCATTAGACTTGTTACGAACATCAACATACCTCCCGAATATGCGTTAATGCAGTTCTTTCTGTAATTAGACAGACATAAAAGTTGTAAACAGGCCATTTTTCTCTGGAAAGAATGAATTACCTGGATGTTAGCTGGGAACGTTTCTGCAGCTTGTCTAGAACGAAGGAGATGGGGGACAATCTTTAACTTAACCCTTGTACTGACGGGGTCCCTCTTCAGCTCTGGTTTCAGAACTGCTCCCTGTTAAAAATATGTTTAATTATAACTCAGCAGTTCAAAATTACTACTCACTGAAAACAGTCATGAGAAATCATAAAATCAGTGGTCTCTCAATCTTTTGTTTCAAGATTCCTTTACACTCTTAAAAACTACTGAACCCTCCAAAGAGCTTTTGCTATACTGGAATACCTATCAATATTTGCTAAATTAGAAATTAAAACTGAGAAATTTTTAAATATTCATTTAAAATTATAATAATAAATCCATTATACATTTTCATAAATAACGTATTTTTAAGAAGATTAACTATATTTTCCCAAACAAAAAACTGTACTGAGTGGCACTGTTTCACGTTTTCTCTAAGTATCTTAATTGTCCACCTTGACAGAAGAGAGTTGGATTCTTTTCTCTTCTGCCTTCAATCTGTTCTGGTATGTTGTTCTAGTTAAATTACATTAAAAAAAAACAACAACAACTGGCACTGGTTGTGGCCAAAAGAACAAAACAAAACCCAGTTTCATAAAGATATGTGTTTGGAAAAGTGGGGATGATTTCAGCCTTTTCAGGTAATTCCAGGTATTCTTTGATACTACAGCAAAACTTAATAAACAATAGTTTCTTAAAGGCTAGTTACAATTTGGATTTGAAACCTTCTCACTGAACTTTTGTACACTCTGTTATACTAAATTCCACTGATCTGTGTTGCCCACTGAATGGCCCCCTCACCCTCGTAATGCTTCTGTAACATCACCGGCCATTTGGAAAGTACTGGCTCATGAGTGAAGCAAACATTTCATTATGAAACATTTTTTTAAATCACATGTCATTATCACCACCAATCTAATCAGAAAAATCTGTAGGTACTGACAAAATGTCAGGCTCACGGTGACGGATACAAGTTTCCCCAAATTGTAATTTTTGCTTGAAAGTCCAACTTTTACCACTGCCAATAAACCTCGTGAATTGTTTTTCTTGAAGCCTCATTCCTTCATTTTAGAGAACGTATCTGCCAAATACCATCTCGATACCCACAGTTTCCCAGTCTACAGGTAAATAATTTTTACTGCTTCATCAAAGATATTTTTTCCTATTTTTTTATTTATTTTAGAGAGAGGGAGAGAGAAAGTATGCATGAGGAGGAGGCGCAGTGAGAGAGGGAGAGAGAATCTGAAGCAGACTCCACACTGAGCATGGAGCCTGACACGGGGCTCAATCCCACGACCCCGAGATCACGACCCAAGCAGAAACCAAGTGTCAGCTACTCAACTGAACCACCCAGGCACCTCATCGAAGATATTCTTCAGTAAAGCTGGGTTTTATTCTCTCTCTCTTTTTTTTTTTTTTTTACCATGAGTGCTGACAGTTAAGAACACAATAACTACTAGTACTATTTAGTGACACAGTTTTGGTTCGTGCTAGGGCCCCAGCAGTTACACCCACCATTGTCAGCGCACCGTCAGTGCAAACATCGACATGATCAAAAAAAAGCTCCCTATGACCCGACAGGGGTGAAGAAGCACTGATCTAATCCAACCCTTTCATTTTCTCCACGAAGAATATGAGGCCAAGAAAAGCCCTGTGATTAGCTATTCATTACCAATAGCTTGTTATCAATAACTCATTACATCCACGGCCCAATTGGACACCCACACAAGAAAAATGGACTGTATTTCACTCTCCTCCCCAGTACATTTGTGTGCAGCCATTCAGGACTAGAACCCAAGGGGGAGGCTCCCAATTCCCAATTCATTGTTCTTTCTGCCACATCACACTCAATTTAATCTAATTGGAAATAGTATGATGGGGGGGGATTATGATTTTTAAAACAACTATTTATGGTTTAAAAAGCAAGCAAGCAAATAATCCTTGTATGTCTGGATTTGAACATGAGAACACTTTTAAACACAGTGAACTGAACAGAATTTAGCTTATTAAGCAAACACCTTACTTGGAGGCTTCAGAAGAACCCATCTATGGTCCTAGATTTTAGACCAGAGGTCAACAAATGAGCCAATGGGCCAAATCTGGCCCACCATCTTTCTTGATAAAGCCTATGAGTTAAGAATAGTGCCTTATGTTTTCAAATGATTTTTTAAAAATCAAAAGACTAGTACTTCAGAATATGTGAATATTATATGAAACTCAAATTTCAGTAGCCATGAAGTTACACTGGCATCCAGCCATGCTCCTTCGTGTGTTGCCTACAACTGCTTTCATGTTAGGGCAGAGTTGAATAGTTGTTGCCCCACAACCACATGGCCAGCAAAGCCTAAAAAACTGACAGAAAAAGTGTGTGGATCCCTAATCCAGAGATTGTATCATCATTATTTAAGTATAGGAATTGAAACGACCAGCTCAAATAAACTAAGTTACCAGGAAATCTTAATCCACCCAGACAACATGGCTTAAAACTAGTATTTCCTCCAGGATAAATTCAGCTTAAGTCAAAATAACTAGGAGAGGGGCGCCTGGGTGGCTCGGTCGTTAAGCGTCTGCCTTCGGCTCAGGTCGTGATCCCAGGGTCCTGGGATCGAGTCCCGCATCGGGCCCCCTGCTCCGCGGGAAGCCTGCTTCTCCCTCTCCCACTCCCCCTGCTTGTGTTCCCTCTCTCTCTCTGTGTCTCTGTAAAAAAAAAAATAAATAAAAATCTAAAAAAAAAAAAAAAAAAACTAGGAGAAAAAGTTCAAATATATGGAGCTCATGTCAACCAAATGCTTTTTATGATGATGTGAGAATAAACCAAAACAACCTACCTCTTTTGTCTTCAGTGGTATATCTCCAAGGTATACCTTGTACATCTTATTAATGATGGCAGGATTATTCCAGTCAATCAAGCTACAGAAGGTTTCAACACAGCTTGTTAAAATTATTTTTTTGGTCCCACTTCAATGATTTCAAAAAATACATAGCCCCAATATTCGTTACCAAAGGAAAATGTCAGAAATACACAAATGAACTGAGCAACTGACTTGTAGAAGAGAAGGAAAGGGATTAATTTAGATCAATGTTAATTTCTAAACAGAAATCCAGGAAGTCACTTGTCCCACCCTGATTCAATAGCTCATTACATCCACAGCCCAACTGGACACCCACACAAGAAAAATGGACTGTATTTCACTCTCAAGGCCAACGCCACGGAGCAGTTCCAACAGAGCAGAGCTATAGTACACTTGTTCAAAGAGAACTGAGGCAAGCATCATTCTTCTGTTGAACTACCTGGAAACCCAAAAGTGATAAGGAAAGTGACCCAAAAATAAAAAAATTATCCGTTAAAGCCCCAACCCTAAGAAGCTGGCAGCCCCTCCCATTTCTCTTATATTGTGTTACCAGGACCCCCAGCCTCCCGCTCTTCCTTCTCTGCCAGCACATATTTGCAGTTTCATCACCTAATCCTAATAGCAGGCATGCTGCCATTAGTCCCTGACTTGCTCCTACTCAGGCCCCACTGTCAGGTGAATGAGGATACAACACTGTATCCTACAACACCCACCCCCTGCAGCAGCCCCTCCCAGTCATGTTACAAACCTAGCGGTACTGCAAGCCTGCGTTTCACTTCATCAGTGAGATTTAACCGTACTATCTTCTCTCTGCCTTTTGACATTGGTTCTGCTTCCAAGCTATGTTCTAATCTGTGCAAACACAATTTCTTATGCTGCTCTGACAGGTTTTCTAATCCGTCTCTTCTTTCACAGTTCATCCATCTGCCTCTTCCTCAGATAGCCACAATTCCACAATACCTCCATCCTCGAAGATGTTCCACCATTCCATTTTAGTTTTTATTCACCTACACTCTCCTCAGATGACTGCTACTAACTAATCCTCAAGCCCCACCTTTGTCTCCCTTCTATAAATACATCAGGCGTACAGATTTTTGACAACACGTACCCATTTTAGTAAAGCTTAATGGTAAAAACAAACTAAAAACTAAAAATTTTCACTGTTTCCTCTACTTTTCCCCTTGCCATCTTTCTAGGTTTTTTTATTTCATGTTTGTTGTGAAAATTCAGAAATGTACAGAAACTTATAATCTGTATACCATATCCCTCTCTACTCCTTTTCAGTAACCACTAACTTTGGTGTATCTTTTTCTAGACTTCTTTCTTATGCATGTAAAACCGGTGGATGGTATAGCAGGTGGGTAGGTAAAGAAACAGATCAAAAGAGAGATGCATCACTTGAAGAGATACTTCAGGATTTTTCTTTTAACAAAATGGGAAAATATCTACATACCGTTCTCAACTTACTTTTTACCTCTTAACAATGTTAAACTCCTCTTATGAAAAAAATGCACACTTGTTTTAAAAGACAAAATCGAAACGAACTAGAATACTTCTGCACCACATTTACATTTCTAACAATCCAATCCACTACATGGTGTAAAGAATGGGGCCAGCTCAAACACAATGAGAAGTTTTAAAGGAAGATTTTTTGATACTTCGAAACCAAATAAATTCTTTGAAAGGGATACCAGGAGGATGCAGTTATAAGCAGCATGAAGGAATTTTAGACTGGGGGCGGGGGCGGTGTTAATGTACAGTCTAGTCCAGCTTCCTTATTCCACAGAGTCCAAGGCCTGGCAGGTTACAAGAGTCTTTCCTGCTCCATCAGCGAGAGGCATGACCAGAATTAACTCCCTGACAACGCGCTCCTCCCCTAGGCTGCCTCACCTGCTATGGAGGGGTACACCGCTCCTAACCGCCCCCACACGTGCAGTCTGCTTATGGACACGTAACCGAAGACACAACGAAGTTACCTTCCTTACGCGGTTACACCTGCTTATATCACTTTCTCTGAAGTGGAAAAACTACAGTATATGCACTCCACTGCCTTTTAGCATGCTATTACATTAAGCATTAAAACAAATGAAGAACATAACTCTTCCATAATCGTGATAGTTTTCAACCAAGTAACTTCAATTTCTCCCGTTGTTTTTCCAGTCTCCCCACCTCTCCTGTTTTAAATCAGTACACATATTATTTTGTATTCCGCTGTATTCATTTGCCATTACTTGTGGACAATTTACACATTGCTTTATTACTTTCATAATTATTTGGGAAGATCTATAATATTCCATACAGAGACACACAGTTAATTTACTTAACTACTTCCCTATAGTAGAAATTTGAATGTTTCCATTTTTCTTAAAATTATAGGAAATGGTATAATGGGCAAATCTATAACATTTTTCTAAATATAATCTTTTTCTTCTTCTGAATGACTCTCTTAGGATAAATTCCCAGAAGATTTACATAAAACATTATAAATATTTTTATGATTCATTACATACTGCAAAGTGCTTTCCAAAAATTATTTCGGTTTATAATGCCAATCAACAGAATATAAAAACAGCAGTTTCAACAGAAACTTAAATGGAGTTTCAACTGTTACATAATTTTATTTACCAATGGGTACAAACTGGTACACCAGCGTTTCATTTTGCATTGATGTGATTTCTCACACAAAACATTTTCTCTGAGGCTATTACTATTTGTATTTCCTCCTGTGTGAATTAAGATCTATTCAGCACCTCTTTTATGGGACCTGCTTTTTACTGTATTTATCATAATACCTACATATCCTTTATTAAAAGCCATCTCAAATGGTTTGACACAGAGGAAGAATCAAAAATGAATAACTTCTGGGTTCTGACATTCTTCTTAACATCAATTCTTTTAAGTCCATTTACCTAGACGACAAAGGTCCCACTTCTCATGGTAATATCTCTAATGCATTCCAGTTTTAAACTGCTTTTCCAAACAGCTTTTCTTCTTTGTCTTATACAGAATGCTGCTCCTAAGCAAACTGTCTTTATTACAAATTAGGTATATTTCATAATCTCCTAAATTGAATACCTCATTATAGAAAATCCTGGAAGAATAAATATGTGCTGAGTGAGCTTTTAGAAATATGGCCTCTTTTCATTTTTTCAAGGTGGAAAGGGAGGCAGTTTACCTTTGCTTGCTTTTCAATTCTAGGTCCGCTGCTGTCGCTACGCTGTGGCGTGTGTCACTAGAAGCAATCACCAAGTGGAGAACAGCTTCGAGTTCAGGCACCTGTTCAGCTTCTATGAATTTCACTATACCCAATTTGCACTGCAGATAAATGAAGGGAGGGAAAAACGGTGATCAAAGAAACAAATACTACCAACCAAAAATTAATAGTAACAACAGTGGCAGCTCCTGTTTGGGCTTACAATGTGCCAGGGAACTGTATATAACATATATTCATGACTTCATTTAACCCTCACTATCTATGACATAAGTAATATTATACTCATTTTTCTGATGAGGAAACTGAGGCAAGGCTTAAGAGATTAAGGCACATATTAAGTGATGAGAACAAGATTCAAACCAAAGTTTCTCCAAATCGAAGACCATCATGATACACAGCCTTCCTACTCAGGTTACAGTCTCTCTAGAATGATAAAGCCTTGAACTGAAGTCCAAATTTGGAGCCTACAGGTAAGAGATTGGTACATTATAAATAGAGGGCTCAACGGATTGTTTTGACAGTTCAAAAAGAACTAAACCACATTCCATAGAGTTCCACTCTATTGTTAACATATTCATTCTGTCCTCAAAATTCTTAGACTGAAAACAATAGGATTTCAAACACACTCTAGGCAAGGCAAGTGAAATTTTAACCAAACAGTATTCAATCTAATTGAATGGCTAAAATAAAACACAGATCAAAGAAGGATTCTAATTAGAACTTCATGCAATGTGAAGGAGCTATGAATTTCAAAACAAACAATTCTATTTAGGACAAATATGCCTGAAAACTATCTTTACCTTTAAAAATCAGTTATATACCAGTTCTTATGTATATGAATCAAGATTAAGAGAGTTTATAATTATTAAATAATAACATGCAATTTAAAAAGGTATATAAACAGATCATAAAATGCTTGCCTTCCCTCCCCTTGTTCAAAACAACTTACTTGTGGCAAGAGTCACAAGAGAAAAGACTCATTTACTTAAGCCACAGAAGAACAGTTAATGGAAATTAACTAAACAAAGATATAAACAAAAAAATGTGCAAAGAAAACTGAAAATAATACTAATGTCCATCAATAGGAAACTAGTTAAAATCTTACGTGGTTTACACATAATTTTATATAAACATATAAAAAGATGACTTTTTAAAAAAACTTTCTATACTGTTAAATGAAAAAAGTAAACCACAAATACTGTATTATATGTAAATGTATGTAAATGTAATATATAACATATAAAAATGTATTGTATAAAACTGTATTTATATATATATATACACACACAAACATACACACATAGACTAGGCTGTAGATGAATGACAAACTAGGATTTCAGGTCATTTTTAACTTCTCTTTATAATGTTCTGTACTACTTGAATCTTTACATTATCATAATGTTATCATTAGAAAAAATAAAAACCATTTTTATTTAAATAAAAAAAATTTTATTTCATCCTTGAAACTAAATGGTTCATTTAGATTCACTAGATTATAAAATTGACAAAAAACATGGAGAGGACCTTAAAAATTAGCAAATAATTATCAACACAAGATTACAATTTAATGTTAACTATTATTCTCCAGCACTTGGAGCCTGAGCCCTCAGAGAGGCCTAGATTCAAAGCCTAGTAATAGGAGTAAGACCACGGTACATCTCAAAACCTCAATTCCTTTTACAAAATGAAATGATTTCTCTAGCTCCTCGGGTTGACGTAAGGATTAAATGACACAAGGTATTCAAAGTGCTCAGGAGAGTACCCGTCACATCACTCCCACCCAAAAAAGAGGAGCTGCTACTACTATTTACCTTTCTTTCTTACTTACATCATGGTTTGAGAAGGGGAAAAAAAGACCTTTGAAACATGAAGTAAATCTAATCAAATGTAACCCTCGCTGAACAAGTCATTCTATGAATTTTGCGAGTGGAAGCAATCCCCCACTTGCCTTTTTCCCTCTCCTGGGGAACACTGCTTTTTGATCCAAAAAAACACTGCTTTTTTTCAAAAAGAAAAAATATCAAATCACTTAGACTGCCATGGAGAGAGAAAGGAAGGACTGGAAGACTAACCCATGTTGCTTGAATTCCAAAATAATTACATACTGATCTCATCTGTTCTTCCCTGAGGTGCCTGATGACACAGACACAGTGAGGCAACTTCTCTGCAGAGCACCAGTCTTTTTTAAAAGCTGCTCAGAGAACAGCTGTGTCCTGTTTAAATCCAGAATAAAATGCTTAATGCCAATTCTGAAATTCCCAGCAAGAAATATCAAAGGGAGTCATGCTTTTCCCCCATATTGTCACATATGAGTATAGGAGTTCCTCACTTTACACAAAATGTACAGCCCTAAAAAGCTGAATAACCCAAGATAAATTGTATCTTAACTGCACCAAAACAGCTAGATGATTATTAAACCTACAGTTAAAAGCTAAAATGAGTGAAGTTAAACATAGTCCGTTTCTGAGGGGGCTGGATTTCACCCTTGAGCTGTGGACATAACGAAGAGCACTGAAGAGCACTGCCCGCCCCTTCCCTTCCCCTGGGGCTTTAACACATAACTGCCACGATGAAGACAGCACTCGAGGTCAGGCAGGGGTTGCAAAGCTGTTTCACTAGAGAGACTGAGCACATGAGAACTATGGCAGACCTGCTCCCGGGGGGCCCCCCGGGGCCAGCGCACTGGGGCAGGCTCCATTATGAACAAGCAGTGATACCTGTTCCAACTGTTCAGGTGTCCACGGGTTATCACCAATAACTCGCTTAGCTGCATAAAAACTCATTCCTGGGGGAGGCTGGGGTATTCCAGAACCTCCCCCACTATTTGAAGAAGAACCCTGTCCTGAAGATGAATTTTGGCGACTCTGGGATTCATTTAACACATATCTGAAAAGGAAAGAGAAATGTAACCTCCCTATTAAAACACATACATAAACATATATGTGCACATTTAATACATTCAATTTTATACTTTTCTCTGAGAGATTTTTTCTAGAATACTTGAAAGTAAAATTTCATCATAAAGAAAAATTCTGAAGGTATCTAAAAAAGGGTATTTACATCTTTAGCAGATTAACCGTAAGTCCATCTGTTCAGCTTAGTTACAAATGAACTATTACAGTTACCAACAATGAATATAAATATTTTGCTCTCAATCTATAAACAACTCTCTAAGAGCCACTATGGACCTACTACATTTTGAGTTTCAGGTTGACAAATACAGAGAAAGAACAGTTGTTTGTAAGAAGGGTTAAAAAAAAAAAGAAACATTATTCTATATCCAAAGCACGGAACATTTTTACAGTCATTCCCATTTCTGCTAAGTGGCAATTCACCTTTAATTCCTATATCCCATTAGAAAACCCACTGAAACCTCCAAACCACTTACCACACAAGCACATAACACCCCAAAAAGAAAAAAAAACCCAGAGAAAAAGTCATAACAATTAGCTTTTCCCACTGTATGTTCAAAGCCCTCTGTAGCTACTTATTTATTAATTTACCACCCTATTTTCATTTTTAGCTTCTACAGATTAAAAATAAGATTTCTGATAAATTCGTTTTGATCCAGTAAACTGGTATTTCTCATCTACAAAATGAAAATTTTGAAAAAAAAATTTAATTCAAGTCCCTTCAAACTCTAAAATTCTATGCTGATGAATTATCAGACTGGATATTAAAATGAAATACCCATTATAATAAAAATTAAAAATAACACTTAGATTCTGATAGTACAGTAAATTATTCCACATTACTTATATGCTATATCCATTTAATCCTAAATCCATCTATTAAAAAAACCTATTAAGAAATCACTTTAATACTTTTATAAAAATAAGGCAAATTCCCACTGGTAAGAAAAACTGGATTGAGTACATTATGTGCCTAAGTTAAATTTGGATTTGGTAAGAAAAACTGGATTGAGGACGTTATGTGCCTAAGTTAAATTTGGATTTCAAAGTTTATTTACCAAAGCCATCATCACCTGCCAATTCTGGCTGCCTCCTGATTCAACAACTATAAAAAGGAGGTTTTCATTTATTTCTAAGTTAAAGCAAGACTAGTGGCAGTAAGTAAATGAATCAGTAATTACTGAACAGCTAACATTATGCAAAACACCATCTTGAGCACAAGACAGAAGAATACCAGGAAGTGTAAGATCTGGAGCAGGTTGAGATAATAACAGCACATGAGAGCATTTGACATGTTATCACATGACAAAGAAACCACTGAGAAATAAGCAATGATAGGACATGTACTAGAAGTGAACAGGTAGAGGTAGTGGAAGTGTTTCAAGGTCTGGAAAATAAAGCCACCAAACTAGAGGGGCCGGAGGGGGGGCAAACTGGAAAGGGAAAAAATTGTACAGCATGAACCATCTTGTGTCTGGTCAGGGGACAGAGGACAGGAGGCTCCACAGGCTAAGATTATAGTACACATTACCCCTTTGGTCAGGGAAGAAACATAATGAAAGCAGCATTTTAGATAAATATCTCTGGCAGGAGGACAACCTAGAAAGTAAGTAGCCTAGAAGCAGATCACAACCTGGGCCACTGAGCAAGGGACCAGAGCTAGCTAAAACAGCCCTTGACTTCAAGGAGGCCCCAATCTATTAGGGAAGCTGGACATGTCAGCAGTACAATGAAAACACAAAGTGGCAATACAGATGGATGGTTAGTGTAATAAGGATCCGGAAAATAGTGTCCTCTGCCCAAGGCAAGAAATTTGTGTCAGAGACACACACAGCTGACCTCTTAAAGCTAGTCTGAGATGCTTTTTCAAAGCAGTTGTTTTGGCTGTTGTTTTCTTTCTTTCTCCCCTTCTCTTCTGTTGGGCAGGCATTCTAAGCAGAGAGAACTGTATTTTCTTAAAACACGAAAGGCAAGGACGTAAGAGTGCATGAACTGCGTAAGTGTATGTAACGACTGGAAAATAATGCCCCAAGGATTTTAAGGGGGATCTGGTAAGATCTACATTTTAAAAATCAGGGATCCCTGGAGCGCCTCGGTGGCTCAGTCGGTTAAGCAGCCGACTCTTGATTTTGGCTCTGGACATGATCTCAGGGTCATGAGATCGAGCCCCCCCATCCCCACCCCGGAGAGGATTCTGTCCCTCTGCCCGTGCTCTGCCCCTCCCCCACTCAAGCACGAGTGGGCGCACGTGCCCTCTCTCTCAAATAAATAATCTTTACAAAAAATAAAAAATAAAACAATAAAAATCAGGGATCCCTCTGGCAGTGTAGAAAGTTTTGGAGAAGAACAGCTGGAGAGAAAGTCATGACGAGAGCTGAGCAGAGATGAGACCAGCCCGCAGCGGACAGCGTGGTTCCAGGACGAGACAGGGAGCAGAGAGGGGCTACTATGGGACTGGCATTAGCAACAAGGAAAAGGAAAGCTGCAGGCAATTTATAGCTGTACGCAGACATGGCTAAGAGAACCATCACAGCACCGACAGCAGTTAAAGGAAAGAACTATTTTATGGGGAAAAACTGATTTCAGCTGGGACAGGCTGAGTCTGAAACCGTGACAGGAGCTCCACATCTGTAAGGTCAACAAGCAGTGGGGCTGGGGTTTAGAAGAGGTCGGGCCTGCAGCAGAAATGAAAATCTGAGACACATCCATTTTCAAGTGAAAGCTGAATCATTTAAAATAGTATTTAACCCCACACAGTGAAAGCAGTCACCGACAAGGTCGCTGGGTTTTATTTTGAACCTACCCATAAGGCATCAGAAGGACATCTAGCATGAAGTCCAAAAGCAGCTGCACGGTCTTTGGTTTCTCAGCAAGATTAAACGGAGAAGCTGATTTTGATGATTCAACAGGGTATTTCATGTGAAAAAGGGTTGGTATTAAAAGATGCATTAAGCTGAAAAAACAATTACATTTATTGCAACTACTTTAAAAATAAGGTTTTCATACATGCAAATAACAGACAAAACAAAAATCACATTAACAAGAAGTGGCAAGTGCAGCAATGGCCCTGCACTTTCAGAACCACCGATTTACAAAGTCCTAATCTAGGAACTGGCCTCGCTTTCTTTGTTATTGAAACCCCAGCGTGCTGGGTGATGTGATGACTGCCGTTTAGCCACTCCGACTCATTACCAAAAACACTAGGAAAAAGATATACATAATATGCCCTCAGTGCCAGTATCTAAAGTTACCAAAAGAGATTTTTCTATTAAACTTTAGGTATAGTTCAACTTATAACATGTTCCTTCAATAATTTTTTTCTTCTCCAGTTAATTAAAATATTCTAAATCTAAAGAAATTAAAAACCGATCCTGTTAATATTTTGAGTATGAAAATTTCCAATGTGTGAACTTATATAACACAGCTTCAGTAATTCCTTCTTTCATTACACATGAAAACCTCAAAAAGTGCTTGTACTGTTTATTAATTTTATTTGTAAAGATCCGTACGATAGTCTCTTTTAAAAATACATGTGCTCTAAAAAAGCAAAGTAAAACCATCATTTACCTCCACCTTCCCTCCACAGCTTCTGCACTCTTCCTGATGATGCTCACCATGACCAGGCTACACTACAGAACTTTGAGCCAAATCTGAAACTAAGGGTGTTATCCAAACCTTTTCACCCCTCCAATGCCCATATTAATACAAACAAGTGATCTGTTCCTTAAAACTGCTCTAAAACTTCATATGCTCCAAGACAGAAATGTTTTGATGAAAAGCACTTTATGACTAATTTGTGCAATCACATGAAATTAGCCTCTTCAAAATAACTGACAAAATAAATGCATCTAGATTGAGAAACATGTTTTTAGTTCTGCACACATTTTAACATGCTCGCATCAAGAAAGTTGATAATTACCAAAACAGTAACATTGAGGTGACACAGAAAATTCAATCATCTGTCAGCTGAAAGAGCTCAAGCCTTCACATTAGCCCAAGTAAAACCAAATGTGTGACTCTGTGTTTGAGAGGTAGCTGTTGACTCATGCAGGTGGGAGAGAAGGTAATTGAGGACACCATACCTATCCTGCTGTGGCTGAGGCTTCCCTTCCATGGCAGTAAGAAGCGTAGGGGCCAGTTCACATTGTTTTTCCACTGGCAGGCGAGGATAGCCCATCTTAACATAAATTATAGTAAAATTCTAACACGAGAGAAAAGCAAGTGAGCATGAAGGAAATATTCTAGGATTTCAATGAAAACACATGGCTGATAACTTAGGGAGATACGTTATAACAAAGAAATCACATTCTCTCTCCATAAATTTATCACATGTTTATTTATTACAGCTTCAACTATGACATCTCAGGAAGAATTCCAGCCCTACTTATTCAAAATGTTTGCTTTAAGATGTACTTAATGTGAGAGAGCATGACCTAATCTAAAGCACTCATGCATACATATATCAAACTTCATGTTTTTTCACTTTAAATATATACAATTTTGTCAATTACGCCTCAATAAAGTTGGGGGGGATAAAAGCACGCAAATATGCAATTTTCGTTGAAAAGAAAAAGTCATCATTTGGCCCATCTGAACCTACATACTACACATTAGCATCAGAGCTCCCAGCTTGTTGCACTAATCCTTTCAAGCAAAGAGGAGACCACCTGTGAAATCCTAGGCTGCCGTTTCCCAACCAGTCAGTTCCTACAGCCGCCTTATGGCAGTACTCTGGTTCCTCGTTCCGGTAACTGACCAATGGATGATGAACCAAGGGAAACTGAGTGCTGTGGGTATTTTTCTATCACTAGAATCCATATGAATGCTTCATTCTAAGCAAATTCATACATGCATATCTGGATCTATGCATAAGACAAAAACTGGCTTTTCTAAAAGGATCCTTCACTTCAGAATAGGCCTCATAAGGTTATTCTTTGGGAGACATTCTATTTGGCAGTTTTATGGGCACACAGTGTGTCTCTCTGCGTGCAGTAGGAGCTTCTGTAATGAAGCTGTACGTCCAGAGCAGGCACAGAAAAGATCTCTGCACCAGTAGGTGGCTCCGAAGGTTTGGAACCCAGACGTTAGACGATACTCAACAGGTTGAACCTCAGTGCTAGGAGCAACAGGGCCACAAAAAAAACATGCGACATCACAGGACATCAACATTTTTATACAGCTCCATTTCAGGAAGATGACCACTGAAGAGGAACATTTCTTACCAGCCTCGGTTACTTCACTTTCAAAGAGCATACCTTTCTGAATGTATCAGAGACAGAATTTTTTAAAATTCAGCTTCCTGTCCTTGACAGTCGCCCTTTCCTCCTCCTCTTATTGTTTATTCATGCCCATGCTGCATAACTCTGCCTTCTCTCTGTTCAGACTGGCCTCGTACAACCTTTTACTACGAATCAAATCCTTCCTTTATATCAGCAAACCTGAGGAGTCATTTCACCAGCCTTCCTGTGCCCGATGTAGACAACCATGCCTTATCCCACACCTACCACTTCAGTGGAAAAAACGTGTGTCATCTGAAGAAAAACACCTCCTGTTTCATTTAGAATTAGTCTGAGGTGAAATTCTAAACCTGCCCATATACTGATGACATCTAATAAACGTTAGGAGAGAAAATTCACTGTAAGTCAGAAATATGCCAAGAAAACACTCACTGTGACAAAGGAAACTGCAGCAGGGTCCTGGTATTGAACCAACAGTGTCTCTACCGGGAGCTGTATTTTGGGGCGGCTTTTTATACGCTTATTCAGATGGACCAGCAGTTCCATTACCTAAGATACAGAAAGATATGAACTGAAATTATTGATTCCTTTAAAACAAATTCATTTCTCAACCACTATTTAATTTGATGAATAGCAGCTACTTTGTTTTTTTCAAGGACATAAATGTGACATCCCAGAAAGGGAATTTACAGTATCAGGGTCTTGTTCCAAAATGCTGTGTCCCCCAAAGCTGGGATCCTGTGTGAGCCTACACTGAGGCACAGCCCCCCAGGACCCCTGTGAATAAAATGACTGCAACACACCATGCCACGAGTGGAATGTTTGTGTTTCCCCAAGACGCATCTGTTGAAGCCCTAATCCCCAGTTTGATGGTTTTAGGAGATACTTAGTTTTGGCTAATGTCATGGGGGTGGAGCCCCCACGATGAGACTGGTGTCCTAATAAGGGGATGAAGGGATTAGAGTCCTGTCTCTTCCCCTCATGAGGATGCAGCAGAGAGGCTGCCCTGTCAACTAGGAAGGTCCATCCATGAGGAACCCGACATGCTGGCACCCTGACCTCAGACTCCCAGCCTCCGGAATGCTGAGAAATAAAGTGCTGTTCAAGTCACCCGGTCTGTGGCCTTCTGTTACAGCAGCCCAAACGGACAAAGACACACCGTGAATGTGACAATATGAGAAACAGACGACATACTGTGGGTTTCCAGAAAAGACTCTGCCAGATCAAGGAGGACTTAGGGAGGAAGTGACAGAACACTGAATCCTGACAACCAGATGAATTTCCAAGCAGAGAATCAGTTATAAGAAGGAATGAGGACTAAAAGAATATAACATACTGCATGTGACTGACACACAGAGTGATAAGAGATAAAAGAAGAGCCCAGATTATAAAAGGACTCAGGTAAAATGATGGAGAATTTTTGCTTTATTTTGAAGATCATCTGATTCTACTAAAGCAATATAAGTAATAATAAGCTTCCTCTCTTTCAAGTGGGAAAAGAGAAGAGAGATCTGCAAGTCAATAATTCCCATGGGTGGAAAGCAAAATCCAGAAGCTTATGTCAAATGGCCCCAATCTTACTCTAAGAGTGAGATTATCTTGCTACGAGAGAAGTGAGAAACTGAGCATTGAAAAATGACATTTTTAGGGGCGCCTGGATGGCTCAGTCGGTTAAGCGCCTGCCTTCGGCTCAGGTCATGATCTCCAGGTCCTGGGATCGAGCCCCATGTCGGGCTCCCTGCTCGGCAGGGAGCCTGCTTCTCCCTCTCCCTCTGGCCCTCCTCCCTGCTTGTGCCTCTCTCTCGCTCTATAAATAAATAAATCGCTCTCAAATAAATAAAATCTTAAAAAAAAAAAAAGGAAAGAAAAATAACATTTTTAGAAAGCCTCACCTGAGAAAGACTCAAGGATTTAAGGTATCTGTTCTGGAGGGCCAGGCCTATACACTGTTCTCCATCATTTCTAAAATGTGTGCTCTAGCTTCAAAGCAAGTATTAAAGAGAGTTATAGAGGGGTACCTGGGTGGTTCAGTCAGTTAAGCGTCCAACTCTTGATTTTGGCTCAGGTCATGATCTCAGGGTGGTGGGATCAAGCCCTGTGTGGGGCTCTGTGCTCCACAGGGTGTCTGCTTGCCCCTTTCCTTTTGCCCCTCTCCCCACTTGCGTGCTTGCTTGGGCACACTCACTCTCTCTCTCTAAAATAAATAAATAGGGGCACCTGGGTGGCTCAGTCGGTTAAGCGTCTGCCTTCAGCTCGGGTCACGATCCCAGAGTCCTGGAATGGAGCCCCACGTCAGGCTCCCTGCTCAGCGGGGAGTCTGCTTCTCCCTCTGTCCCTCACCCTGCTCGTGCTCGCTCTCTCTTGCTCTTTCTCAAATAAATAAATTTTAAAATTAAGTAAATCTTTTAAAAAATAAATAGAATTGTAGGACTATCCCTGGCAACAACAAAAGTTCAAGTGAATCTAGAGCAATAATGAAATGTGAATTTTAATAACAACAACAAAGCCTGCTTCTCCCTCTCCCAATCCCCCTGCTTGTGTTCCCTCTCTTGCTATCTCTCTCTCTGTCAAATAAATAAAAATCTTAAAAAAACAGGAGCACCTGGGTGGCTCAGTTGGTTAAGCGACTGCCTTCAGCTCAGGTCATGGTCCTGGAGTCCCGGGATCGAGTCCCACATCGGGCTCCCTGCTCGGCAGGGAGTCTGCTTCTCCCTCTGACCCTCCTCCCTCTCATGCTCTCTGTCTCTCATTGTCTCTCTCTCAAATAAATAAATAAAATCTTTAAAAAAAAAATGTATAATCTATGTTTAATGAATAATGAAATAGCTGACATTTATCAAACAGTTTCTGTACAGAACACACCTCTGCATAGCACTCTGCATTTCCTATCTGATTCTCACAACCAGAGAGACGGTATTGTCATTCCCATTTCACAGGTGAGGAAGCAGAGGCTCAGGGGACTAAAGTAACTTATCCTAGGACACTGAGCCACCAGGTGGCATAGTAAAAATCTGATTCCAACACTGACAGTCGAGCTCAATTCATCTGAAGTGTCTGTCACCATGAGACATCCTTGGAACCACTAATATACCTTACAGAGACCTAGAAACTTGCATTACCACACATACTCATCTCAACTTCCTAGCTGTCCAGACCTAAGATACAGCTGACTGACAGAGAAAAGAATCAGGAGGAACCAGGCTCAAGAAACAGCCCTCGTCTGACAATCTAATCTAGACTGAGTCCTGGCAGAGCTCTATGGGAAATCATTATTAGTGACAATCATGCCCACAATCACACACTTTCTTTTTATGATAATTTTTTTCTTACTTTAAATAAACGACAGGGGCACCTGGGTGGCTCAGTCGTTAAGCGTCTGCCTTCAGCTCGGGTCATGATCCCAGGGTCCTGGGATCAAGCCCCGCATCGGGCTCCCTGCTCCGCGGGAAGTCTGCTTCTCCCTCTCCCACCCCCCTGCTTGTGTTCCCTCTCTTGCTATTTCTCTCTCTGTCAAATACATAAATAAAAATCTTAAAAAAAATAAGTAAATAAATAAATGAACATTAAAAAAAAAAATCAACCCCAAACCAACCTTCCCCATGGACAACAATCAGTAAACCTACAGAATCACCAGCCTCAGGTATACAGTATCTTGTCTATATCAGTTCTTACTACTCGTGTATTTATAATTCATTTATTCATTAATAAGCTTTTTAATTGAAGTATAAAACATAACTAAAGTGTACAATTGAGAGTGCATGGCCCAATAAATTTTCATAGAGTAAGCACACCTGGAACCACAAAAGCCCTGTCTACCCCATGCCCCTTCACTCACTAACCCCTCTTCCCCAAAAGTTACCACTATCCTGACTTCGAACACCATTTTTTTAAAGATTTTATTTATTGGCGAGAGAGTGTGAGCGAGAGAGAGCACAAGCTGGGGAAGGGGCAGAGGGAGACGGAGGGACCGAGGGGAGGGAGCAGTGGACTCCCCGCTGAGCAAGGACCCCCCCCCCCATGCAGGACTCGATCCCAGGACCCTGGGATCATGAGCTGAGCCGAAGGCAGGCGCTTAACGACTGAGCCACCCAGGCATTCCTCGAACACCATTTTTAAATTTCTGTAAATGGAACACATAAAGCATTCAGACACGAGTTCGCCTTATTTGCCATCGTGTCTGGGACTCACCCATGCTGCTGCTCATAGCAGCAGTTCACTTTCACTGCTCTAGTAAGGAGATCCCGTCATTTATCCACTCTCCTACTGACAGACGTGAGATTATTTCCAGTTTGGGCTATTACCAATAATGCTGCTATGAACATTCTTAGATATGCTTTTAGTGCACATATATACATAATTCTGTTATATATGACCTCAGGACTGGATATGCGTCATGGAGTACGCATAGGATAAGCTTTCGAGTATTTCCAAACAGTTTTCCAAAATGGTTATACTAATTTACACACCAACCAGCAGTCTGTGAGAGTTCCAGTCCAACCTTGTCAGTATGTGGTATGGGCAGTCTTTAATTTTAGATATTCTAATGACAGCCTACATTTAAAGTTGGCTATGAAGTAAAATTCTACATAACAAACCTTGTTTTCCTTAAAATAGCAAATATACTCTAATATGTCACTAGAAATCTAAAACTTTTATTTCTCTTTCACTCAGTTTATCCACAAATTACCACCTACCCTTGCAGGGTATCCTGCTTAAGTCTAATGTGCATCATGACACTGATAGTTAGGAACCCAAAAATTACACAACTGACAATCAATACAAGTTTTCATCAATCACAAAATTTCACACATTGAAATTATGTGTACATGAGCTTTCAAATTGCTGCCCACTGGCGTCCCTGTTTCCTCTCCCCAAAGCCTGACCACCTATCACTCCTATCACTGGGTGCACTGGGTGGCCCTCAGGTCCCTGAAGTCGTCCCACACTGTTCTAGCTCAGAACATCCACACAGGGCCTGCTGTATCTTATATGGTCTTCCCATCTCTCTGTCTGGCTACTTCCTACACACCACAGAGGCCTTCCTTATGCCCCACATTCAGTTTAAATCAAGTCCTCAAATATATTCTTTCAAAGATCCTTTTCTATCTTGGCACTTATTACAATTTATAACTGGATACTGTCTGTGACTGTTTAATACCAGTCTCCCCAACTAGATGTTTCTTTCATTCACTAGCGTGAATTCTGCTAGTTACCTAGCAGAAACGAACTCATGAGGGGCCTTTTAGTATAACTTGCTCTCCTGAGGGTAACAGAAAGCCACAGAGGAGTTTTAAATAGGACAGTGACAGGATCAAATACATATGTGTTCAGCAAAGCAGTGTTAACAACAGGCACGTCAAATACCTGATGAGAATGTCCTGTCTCTTCCTGCAAACATAACAGATGTTCTTAAAGAGACTCTTTGTCCAATAAACCCAAATTGGGCCTCAGAATCCCTCTCAGGGCAGACCTCCAAGGAGCCATTTCCAATCAATCACAGTGGCCCAAGGGATGAAACTTGATGACAGCTCTAAGACCTGAAGGTCTAGTATAAATACACCAGAAGACTAATGAACTATTTTAAAAATGAAGGGGGCAAATGTTCCCTGCAGAACATTTAGGTTAAAAAAGAAAATCTTGGGGCACCTGGGTGGCTCAATCAGTTAAGTATTTGTGCCTTGGGCTCAGGTCATGATCCTGGGGTCCTGGGATCGAGCCCTCCCTGCTCATCAGGGAGTCTGCTTGTCCCTCTCCCTCTGCCCCTCCCCCCACCAGCTTGTACTTTCTCTCACTCTCTGTCTCAAATAAATAATGAATCGTTGAACACTACATCAAAAACTAATGATGTACCGTATGTTGGCTAACTGAACATAATAAAAAAAACCTCTACACCTGAAAGTAATATTACACTGTATGTTAACAAACTGGAATTGAAATAAAAACTTGAAAAATTAAAAATAAACAAAAATAAAATAAATAATAAATAAAACCTTAAAAAAAAAATCTTGATGTGATAGTTACCCAACTTTTGGTGACAGTACTTCAGAATCCTAAAACAGGAGCTGTACGGTATTTTGCTTTTTAAAAAAATTATTTTGCTTAATTTTCATGAAAGTTGTATTCATAGTCAGCCAAAGCTAAAGAATATTTTTGCCCCATTACCACCTGACTTTCATATCGGAATCAAGGGCATGGCTTTTAGATCAAGCCTCCACATACACGGAATAACGATCTCAATTCTATCATCGGGCACTGGGGCCAAGTGTACGGCTGGCACTAAATGCAGCTGTGCTAAGCATACAAAAGCTACGTTTAAGTCACGTAAGCTGGTCCCAGACTCACTCTCCACTTTGAAAGGCCATAATGAGACCATGAACCTGGATGTCAATAATGAGAACAGAAAACTCACTTCATAATATACACCCATTTACTCACCATTTAACTCCCCCAACCGTCCCAACATGCTTACCTTTTTGCGTACTCCTTCTTGGGTGCTGGACAGTTTGAGCAAAACAGGAGGAAGGAATTTAGATATAATATTCTGTAATTGTTCATCTGTTTCAGCATGGCCAAGTCGTAAAAAGACCCGTTCAAGCTGATCTATAATATAAGAAGAAAAAAAGAACTTAACAAATCAAACACAACCAAAACTAGGTATTTTTATAGCTTAATCCTTTTCCTGTACTACAGTTCACTCAGTCATGATTAACCACAACTAGCCCTGTATGCAGATGACTCTGACATAGTAGGACACAACACTAAAAAAGGTTTACTACTGGGGCGCCTGGGTGGCTCAGTCGTTAAGCGTCTGCCTTCGTCTCAGGTCATGATCCCAGGGTCCTGGGATTGAGCCCCACATGGGGCTCCCTGCTCAGCGGGAAGCCTGCTTCTCCCTCTCCCACTCGCCCTGCTTGTGGTTCCCTCTCTCGCTGTGTCTCTCTCTGTCAAATAAGTAAATAAAATCTTAAAAAAAAAAAAAAAAGGTTTACTAGTTATTTATACTGTCTTACAACTGTCCTGGTCATTTAACCCCTAGAAGAGAGGAAAACAAAGCCAAGAGTATCAAAATTCTCTTCTACATATAGTTATTCCTTTTTTCTAAAGGATTTGTATACTGAAAAAAATACAAAAATTTTGAAGAAATCTTCTAGATCTAGCTAGCAATGGGAAGGAGAACTTTAATCAGACACCAGGGACAATATCTGTTTGGTGAAGCCACCTTACTGATGGAAGTTTCTCCACAGACAGAACCACTGCCCACTACTGTGGTGGGATTACCTAAGCAGAATGTGACAGACCAGTTTCAACCAAGAAAGCCTCTATGAGAGGAACATGTTGAACAGCACCACCGTGATGCTCTCGGCAAAACCCAGACTGTGACAAAGTACAGAACAGGTAGGCAGAACATTCCAAGGGAGGGGAGGGGTAGGGACAGGGGAACCTACCATTTGCAAATGCCTGGATATTTTATTTTAAGGAATTACTGTTAATTTCTTAGGTGTAATAACGGTATTGTGGTTTATGTTTGTTTTTCAAGATTCTTATAAAAATTATCACTTGTGATTGAGGAGACTTCTGAGGGGCTAGAAATGCCCTGTATCTTGTTCTGGGTGATGGTTACAAAAACATATAGCTTGATAAAAATTCATCAAGCTCTACACTTTCATACTCTCTACTCTATTATACCTCAATTTAAAATTTTATTTAAGAGAGTATTTTTTAGAGATCAAGACTGAAATATCTATAGGTGAAATAATATAGTTACTGGGATTTACCTGAAATAACCAAAGGTGTACTGGAAATTTGCTAAGAGAGTAAATTTCAGCTCTCACCACACATACACAAAAAGATAACTATGTGAGAAGATGTATTAATTAGTTTGACTACAGTAATCATTCCACATGTACATATATATCAAATCATCACGATGTACCCCTTAAATATACACAATTTTTATTCTTTTAATATAAATAAAGTAATAGCCTCATTTGGGTCTTCATAAAAAAATAATAATCACGGGCAGAGGGGTGAGGCATGGGGAGAGGCCATATAAATGAAACCAAGATTGGCCACTAATCGATAATTGTTCAAGCTGCATGACAGATACTGAGAATTTGTACTTTTGTGTATGCTTGACGTTTTCCAAATTTTTCAAAGACGCACACACACAGAACATAGAGGCAAGACATTCTGGTAGCAACAAGCACACCCTGCACCCAAATCCTGGTTGTTAAATACCATTCTCCAAAAAGAGGAACCAGGCTCCTTGAAAAAATGACGGATTCTGGGGCTGGAGCACTGAAAAAGCAAGATGACCCCGAAGCATTTTGTCATGCTAGAAAGAAAATGGGGCGTGAAACACATCAAAGGTCTCCAGGAGCCACCTGAAAGAGTTCCAATATGGCCAAGGCTGGAATAATTTGAGGAACAAAATAAGTAACACAGAACTGGATTATAACCCAAAGTATAAAATTAATCTACATGAATCCATGCCGATGTAAAGAAATCATTAAATGATGAAATTCACTGGGGGGAAAAGAAACACATCTTTCTTCTAAAAGAATTCCAAATAATGCATGTAGGTACCTCCCCCTGCAGGAGGTATGGCTTCATTTCTGCTTCTACCCTCTCTGAAAGGGTAGACTAGGTTTAGTGACCTGCTTCCAAAGAACAGAAAAAGGAAAAAGGAAAAGGTTGATGCTACAGTGGAGACACGTGATAAATACGATCTCTACCAAGTGATGAACGTTAACACCATGACTGATGTCACAGGGCTATCATGATCCCTGATAGGATGTGACAAGAAGGGCACTGCACCTCTGTGGTATTCTTTCAAAAGCCCCAGACCCCCCATCTCATTATCAGTAAAACCACCAGAAAAACCCAAATTGGAAGAGCTTCTACAGGATATCCAGCCAGTACCGCTCCAGGCTTCAAGATGGTGAAACACAAGGAAAGACTAAGACACTGTCACAGACCAGAGGAGACCGGAGAGACAACTAAGCACAGGGTGGTGCCCTGGGTTGGATCCCAGAACAGAAAGAGGACATTAATGGGAAAAAGTGGTGAAATCCAAATAAAGTCTCAAAGTTAGCCCAAAGCTCAATGGTAAAGGAAGAAAAGAGTAAAGAAGAAGGAAGGAGGAAAAGGCAGGCAGGACGGCTGTGAGAGCAGCAGATGAGATGATTCTACGTGGTGGCTGTGCAATCAGTCTGCGGCACTCGTGCCAACACAGGAGGCTCTGCCCCAGTGCCTCTCAGATCTCAGGCAGCAAACACTGCCCACAGATTTTAGCTACAGAAACGATGGAAGAATCATTCTGGGGAAGAAGGCAGAAAGTTAAATTCCTCATAACAAACTGACGTAGACAATCTGTACCAAAGGCTTAAAAAGGCAAGTGATACCGGTCTCTTTCGTTTTTCAAACAACCATTCGGTTTCTTCCTATGTCTCCCCAGTATAGTGCCTAAACTTTCCGCTCTCCCTCACTAGGAAAGAAAATGTAGCATCCTAAATTCAATAAAATTATTTATGATGGGACCATGGGAATGCCAAAAGGGCACCAAGCATCATATGGAGTCCCTCCAAAACGGGCCAAGTATACCAGAGGAAGAGTTAAAGCCTCCTACACCCTTTGAGGAGGATCAGTGTAACACTCTTATGCCATCTTTAGATACACACCATACTTTAAATAAAAGGTAATTAATCATGTTCAAGCTTTATGAAAAGAAATGTAAATAAGTCCTGATATAATCAAGTACTAAAATTATCAACCCGTCAAAGCTAACAAAATTAAAAGTAAAGATTTAGCAATAGTATGTTCTCTGAATCCTGTTTTTAGAGGCACAGAAAGAATGTGAACTCCAGGGACGCCTGGGTGGCTCAGTCAGTTAAGCAGCTGCCTTCAACTCAGGCCATGATCTCAGGGTCCTGGGATCGAGCCCCACTTAGCTCTCTCTGCCTCCCCCCGGCCCCGCCCTGCTCATGCCCATGCTCTCTCTCTCAAATAAACAAATAAAATCTTAAAAAAAAAAAAAAAGGTATCTGAATTCTGTGCCCTTACCCAACCCAGGAAACAACCTCATGAAAGTGACAAGGCAAATTAGGCCTAGGACCCCAAAAGTGTCTATTCAGAAACAAGAAGGATTGTAACCAATTAGACAATCTGGAAGAAACAGATGCATTCCTATAGAAGTATAAACTACCAGAACTGAACCAGGAAGAAATAGAAAACCTGAACAGACCCATAACCAGTAAAGAAATTGAAGCAATAATCAAAAATCTCCCAAGAGCCCAGGGCCAGATGGCTTCCCAGGGGAATTCTACCAACCATTTCAAGAAGAATTAATACCTATTCTTCTGGAACTGTTCCAAAAAACAGAAATGGAAGGAAAACTTCCAAACTCATTTTATGAAACCAGCATTACCTTGATCCCAAAACCAGACAAACACCCCATTAGAAAGGAGAATTACAGACCAATATCCCAAATGAACATGGATGCAAAAATTCTCACCAAAATACTAGCCAATAGGATCCAACAGTATAATAAAAGGCTTATTCACCACGACCAAGTGGGATTTATCCCTGGGCTGCAAGGTTGGTTCAACACCCGCAAATCAGTCAATGTGATACAATACATTAATAAAAGAAAGAACAAGAACCATATGATCCTCTCAATAGACACAGAAAAAGCATTTGACAAAGTACAGCATCCTTTCTTCATTAAAACTCTTCGGAATGTAGGGATAGACGGTACATACCTCAATATCATAAAAGCCATCTATGAAAAACCCACAGCGAATATCATACTCAATGGGGAAAAACAGAGCTTTTCCCCTAAGGTCAGGAACACGGCAGGAATGTCCACTATCACTACTGCTGTTCAACACAGTACTAGAAGTCCTAGCCTCAGCAATCAGACAACAAAAAGAAATAAAAGGCATCCAAACTGGCAAAGAAGAAGTGAAACTCACTTTTTGCTGATGATACGATACTTTATGTGGAAAACCCAAAAGACTCCACCCCAAAACTGCTAGAATTCATACAGGAATTCAGTAAAGTGGCAGGATATAAAATCAATACACAGAAATCAGTTGCATTCCTATACACCAACAGACAGAAGAAAGAGAAATTAAGGAGTCGATCCCATTTACAATTGCACCCAAAACCATAACATACCTAGGAATAAATCCACCAAAGAGGCAAAGGATCTGTACTCAGAAAACTATAGAATACTCATGAAAGAATTGAGGAAGTCACCAAGAAATGGAAAAGCGTTCCATGCTCATGGACTGGAAGAACAAATACTGTGAAAATGTCTGTTACCTAGAGCAATCTACACATTTAATGCAATCCCTATCAAAATACCATCCACTTTTTTCAAAGAAATGGAACAAATAATCCTAAAATTTGTATGGAACCAGAAAAGACCCCACATAGCCAGAGGAATGTTGAAAAAGAAAAGCAAAGCTGGCGGCATCACAATTCCGGACTCCCAGCTCTATTACAAAGCTGTCATCATCAAGACAGTATGGTACTGGCACAAAAACAGACACATAGATCAATGGAACAGAACAGAGAGCCCAGAAATGGACCCTCAACTCTATGGTCAACTAATCTTCGACAAAGCAGGAAAGAATGTCCAATGGAGAAAAGACAGTCTCTTCAACAAACGTTGGGAAAATTGGACAGCCACATGCAGAAGAATGAAACTGGACCATTTCCTTACACCACACACAAAAACAGACTCAAAATTATTGAAAGACCTAAATGTGAGACAGGAGTCCATCAAAATCCCTTGAGAACACAGGCAGCAACCTCTTCAACCTCAGCCACAGCAACTTCTTCTTAGACACATCGCCAAAGGCAAGGGAAGCGAGGGCAAAAATGAACTATCGGGACTTCATCAAGATAAAAAGCTTTTGCACAGCAAAGGGAGCACTGAACAAAACCAAAAGACAACTGACAGAATGGGAGAAGATATTTGCAAATGACATATCAAATAAAGGGCTAGTATCCAAAATCTATAAAGAACTTATCAAACTCAACACCCAAAGAACAACTAATCCAATCAAGAAATGGGCAGTCAAGATGTCCATCGACAGATGAATGGATAAAGAAGATGTGGTATATATATACAATGGAATATTATGCAGCATCAAAAGGAATGAGATCTTGCCATTTGCAACAATGTGGATGGAACTGGAGGGTATTATGTTGAGTGAAATAAGTCAAAAAGAGAAAGACATGTATCATATGATCTCACTGATATGAGGAATTCTTAATCGCAGGAAACAAACTGAGTGTTGTTGGAGTCGGGGGTGGGGTGGGAGGGATGGGGTGACTGGGTGATAGACACTGGGGAGGGTATGTGCTCTGGTAAGTGCTGTGAATTGTGCAAGACTGTTGAATCTCAGATCTGTACCTCTGAAACAAATAATGCAATATATGTTAAGAAAAAAAAAAAAGAAGAAGAAGAAGGTAGCGGGAGGGGAAGAATGAAGCGGGGGAAATCGGAGGGGTAGACGAACCATGAGAGACGATGGACTCTGAAAAACAAACAGGGTTCTAGAGGGGAGGGGGGTGGGAGGATGGGTTGGCCTGGTGGTGGGTATTGAGGAGGGCACATTCTGCATGGAGCACTGGGTGTTGTGCACAAACAATGAATCATGGAACACTTCATCTAAAACTAATGATGTAATGTATGGGGATTAACATAAGAATAAAAAAAATAAAAAAAAAAAAAGAAATGGGCAGAAGACATGAACAGACATTTTTCCAAAGAAGACATCCAAATGGCCAACAGACCCATGAAAAAGTGCTCAACATCGCTCGGCATTAGCGAAATCAAAATCAAAATCTCAATGAGATATCACCTCATACCAGTCAGAATGGCTAAAATTAACAAGTCAGGAAATGACATATGTTGGCGAGGATGCAGAGAAAGGGGAACCTTCCTACACTGTTGGTGCGAATGCAAGCTGGTGCAGCCACTCTGGAAAACAGTATGGAGGTTCCTCAAAAAGTTGAAAATAGAGCTACCCTACGACCCAGCAACTGTATTACTGAGTATTTACCCCAAAGATACAAATGTAGTGATCTGCAGGGGCACCTGCACCCCAATGTTTACAGCAGCAATGTCCACAATAGCCAAACTATGGAAAGAGCCAAGATGTCCATCAACAGATGAATGGATAAAGAAGATGTGGTGTATATATATATATATATAATGGAATATTATGCAGCCACCAAAAAAAAAAAAAAACAACGAAATCTTGCCATTTGCAACAACGTGGATGGAACTAGAGGGTATTATGCTAAGCAAAATAAGTCAATCAGAGAAAGACAAGTATCATATGATCTCACTGATATGAGGAATTTGAGAAACAAGACAGAGGATCATAGGGGAAGGGAGGAAAAAATGAAACAAGAAGAAACCAGAGAGGAAGACAAACCATAAGAGACTCTTAATCTCAGGAAACAAACTGAGGGTTGCTGGAATGTTGGGGGGTGGGAGGGATGGGGTGGCTGGGTGATGGACATTGGGGAGGGTATGTGCTATGGTGAGTGCTGTGAATTGTGTAAGACTGATGAATCATAGACCTGTACCTCTGAAACAAATAATACATTATATGTTAAAAAAAAAAAAAAAGACGATAATAGGAAGGGAAAAATGAAGAGGGGGGAATCAGAGGGGGAGAAGAACCATGAGAGACTATGGACTCTGAGAAACAAACTGAGGGTTTTAGAGGGGAGAGGGTGGGGGAATGAGTTAGCCTGGTGATGGGTATTAAAGAGGGCACGTATTGCATGGAGCACTGGGTGTTATACACAATGAATCATGGAACACTACATCAAAAACTAATGATGTAATGTATGGTGACTAACATAATAAAATTATATTTAAAAAAAGGACTGTAACCAAAAGTTCTGAAAATTCAAAAGGAATCCAACACTCAAATTCATCTTTCATACAGACTAAGTTTTCAGTTGTAGAAAGTGAGATCCTCCAGGCCATCACATAGTATCTGAGACATGACCAACACTACTTCAGAGTCAGAAGCCAGTTCCACCCTCTCCACAACTCCGACATTATTCACTGCATACAAACGCGTATCAAAGTATTTTCACTTATGAGAAAAAGACATTGCCATAACTTCAGATAATCACTGTTAAATGTGGAGAATATATTCTGAACTATTATTTCCTGTTCGTAAAACTAACATTATTTTAACCTAAAAACTGGAATATAACATAGAGTATTTTACAGTTTGCCTTTTTTTCCTTTTTTTTTTTTTTTTTAAGATTTTATTTATTTGACAGAGAGAGAGACAGCAAGAGAGGGAACACAAGCAGGGTAAGTGGGAGAGGGAGAAGCAAGCTTCCCGCCGAGCAGGGAGTGCGATGCGGGGCTAGATCCCAGGACCCTGGGATCATGACCTGAGCCAAAGGCAGATGCTTAACGACTGAGCCACCCAGGCGCCCCTTTCTTTTTCCTTTTGATTAATACAAGTCCTTTACCAGAAACCTTTGGAGCAATATATGTCTCAGAATATTTTAGATTTTAGAATGATTATATAGTGAATATACTGTGTATTTCAAATAACCCCATCCACCCAATGGGTTCTAGAGCAGTACCTGTAATCAAATACAGTCATATTTCTGTAATAAAACATATGGGCACTCACACTAAGTGGGATAATCAAAGATTATAAAGAACCACATATCCATTCAGGTCAGGTTTTAAATACCAAATGAAGAACACTAAAAAAATGTTTGGTTACATATAAAATCTTAAATATTTTTCCGTAGCACTAAATAAAAATCTAATTAATAATGGCTACAGGAAGACTGTCTATAGAAGTAGTATAACGTACTGAACGAACCCTCTATTTGTGTTATTACCAGTTAGGACCACAAACAATGCTTCAGAGAACATTCTTATCCATGCATCTGTTCACTTCTATGGGTTTCTGTAAGCTAAAACTCTAGAAATGGAACTGCTGAGTCAAAGGGTAGGTGGGTCATCAAGTTTAATAGATTTTGGAAAAATACCCTTCAAAAAGTCTGTGCTACTGAGTAATGTATGAAGTGTTGAATCACTATGTTGTATGCCTGAAATTAATATAACACTGTATGTTAACTACACTGGAGTTAAAATTAAAAACTTAATTTAAAAAGTCTGTGCTTATTTATACCACCAGCAGTGTATACAAGTAGCAATTTCCCCACACCCACTCCTACACTGAGTACTCAATTTTATAAAGACTGTAAGTAATCAATGTTAGCTGACTATGATAAATGAAAAGACTGTTGTCTTACTTTATACCTATTTTATCACTGAGGTAAAGTATCTTCTCAAATATTTATTGGTCCTTTGAAACACCTTCCTCAGCAAATTACTCATTATTCTTTTGAGTTGCTGACCTATAAAAGCTTTTATATATTGGGGAAAAAAATCTCCCCCTATTCTCCCACACATCATAAATACTTGCCTTGTGACTCTACAGCACTTCATTTTCATATCTAAGTTTTTAAAACATAAATTTACCCTTCCTTCTTTTTATGGCTTCAGAGCTTCTAGCCATGCTTAGAAACGCCTTTCTTACTCTAAGATTACAAAAAAAATAGTATATTCTGCAGAAAAGAGTTAACATAGGGGCGCCTGGGTGGCTCAATCGTTGAGAGTCTGCCTTCGGCTCGGGTCATGGTCCCAAGGTCCTGGGATCGAGTCCCACATCGGGCTCCCTGCTCGGCGGGAAGCCTGCTTCTCCCTCTCCCACTCCCCCTGCTTGTGTTCCCTCTCTCGCTGTGTCTCTCTCTGTCAAATAAATAAATAAAAAATCTTTAAAAAAAAAAAAAAAAGGAAGGAAGAAAAAGAAAAGAGTTAGCATAGCAGGCCTGAGATGGCTATCCTTAGAAACGCGTGCCTGCCAGGCTGGCCCTTGGCTGCCATCTGGAAATGGGTTTCAGGAGAGATCCCCCCACTCCCAGAACTGCTAAGAGTGGCTCACTGGGCCTAAACCCTTTGTACAAACAATATGGTTTATGCTGAACACGCTGAACACTTGCTTTCCTTCTCAGACTCCGGAATTGTGGTACGTGTTAGGCAGAAGATGCCAACATGACCAGCACTGATTAAAAGCCCTTGGCACTGAGTCTCTAAAGAGCATCTCTGGTAGACAACGTGTCACGCGTGTTGTCACAACTCACTGCTAGAGGGATTAAGCACGTTCTGTGTGACTCCACTCGAGTGGACTCTTGGACGCCTATACCTGGTTTCCTCTGGACTTTGCTCCACATATGTGCCTTTTCCCTTTGCTGATTTTGCTTTTTATCCTTTCACTGTAATACATCTTAGACATGAGTACAAATATATGTGGAGTCCTGTGAATTCAACTCACTGAACCTGGAGGTGGACTTGGAGACCCCTGCCACATATATTTACCTATGTTTTCTTCCTACTCTTATGATTTTGCTTTCTGCATTCAAGTCTTTAATCTAGCTGGAATTTTTTTTGGGGGGGAGAGGGGGCACATGGACATAAGAAACCTAGTCTTGGGGCGCCTGGGTGGCTCAGTCGTTAAGCGTCTGCCTTGGGCTCAGGTCATGGTCCCAGGGTCCTGGGATCAAGCCCCGCATCAGGCTCCCTGCTCAGCGGGGAGCCTGCTTCTCCCTCTCCCACACCCACTGCTTGTGTTCCCTCTCTCGCTATGTCTCTCTCTGTCAAATAAATAAATAAAATCTTAAAAAAAAAAAAAAAGAAAAAAGAAACCTAGTCTTTTGTGGGTTCTTAAAATCTTTTTCATTGTAAAATAAAACATCTACAAAAGTGCACAAAATGGAAGTGTGCAGGTTCATGAATTATAAACATCCATGAAACTACCACCCAAGAAAAAAAAATTTATTTTGAAACCTATGCCACAAAGATTTCTACTGAACTCACAGTTGGAGAGGACTAAAAGACTGTTCACCATAAAAAACACAGTGGGTTTTAAGGACTCACCTAAGTTCACAGAGGTAATAAGCAGCAGGGCCAGAACTAGAATGGGGTCTTCTGATCTTCAGTCTAAAACACCTTGCGGACGCTGTGCCACTCTCTGCAACAACGACCCTATTTTCTATAGGGCACTATGCTACACATACTACATCAGACACAGGGAGCCCTGCTCGAGAGCATCACCAAAAGGTCATGTGACTTTGTCTCATTCAAGTGGTAGTTAAGACAAAATGGAACAGTGTACAAAAATCAAAGGTCAAAAAATGACACGAGAGAAGGCTCACCATTATGAATCAGAAGCTAACACCAAATGTGTCAAGTTGCAACTCACCCTTCCACCTCCTCCCTGCTCATCTAAATTCTCTCCTCCCTCAAGGCCCAGCACCCTCCTACTTCCACTGTGAAGCACTAACTTCCCTAACTAGATCACTGATGCACTCATTCAAGTATTCACTGAAACCCCACCCTGTGTCAGGGCTTGGTGGTCATGGATCAACAGAGTGAAGAAGGAAGAGGCAAGGATGTGGTACAGGTCTGAGCACTTGTATATGCTAGTTGTACGCTGAAAGTAAGTACCAGAAAGCCAGAGACAGTGTCCAAGACAACAGCATTTAAGGATAAAGGAAGGAGAATCCAAAAAAGGAAATGATAGGCAGCATACAAAAACAGGAAGAAAACGGAGTTATGGGGTCAGAAGAACTGGGCGAAGAAAAAAATGAACTAGTCAATGAAAACTGGAAAAAAATTTGTTTACCCATATAGAAAAGAAATACCTAAAAATCCCTTGCAGGTAGATTAATGACATATGTAAAAAGTAGAATTTTAAAAATTTTAAAGTAAAACTAAGAAGGGAAAATTAAAACTTGGGCACAAAACATAAAAGACTAATGGGTTAAGATTTAAAAATATAAAACACAAAACATAAAATAAAAAGATAAGTTATAAAAAGCAACAAGGTTTTTAAATGAAAAGGACTTAAATACAGAATACTTTTCTTAAAGATTTTATTTATTTATTTGACAGAGAGACACAGCGAGAGAGAGAACACAAGCAGGGGGAGCAGTAGAGGGAGAGGTAGAAGCAGGCTTCCCGCAGAGCAGGGAGCCCGATGCGGGGCTGGATCCCAGGACCCTGGGATCATGACCTGAGCCCAAGGCAAATGCTTAAGGACTGAGCCACCCAGGTGCCCCTATACAGAATACTTTAAACATTCCTGCAAATCAAGAAAAAGCGAATTAATCCCAATGTCTTTAAAGAAAAAGATATAAGCAAGCAATTCAGAGATGATACCCATATACTAAATAACACAGATGCTCAATCACACTGATCAGGAGCATGCAAAATTAACATAGTAAGATACAATACTGCACCCTTCACATCAGAAAAACTTTGCAAGGGGCACCTGGGTGATTCAGTCAGTTGGACTGTATCCGGCTCCCTGCTCAGGGGGAAGCCTGCTTCTCCCTCTCCCATTCCCCCTGCTTGTGTTCCCTCTCTCACTGTCTCTCTCTCTGTCAAATAAGTAAATAAAATCTTTTTAAAAAGAAAGAAACTTTGCAAATCTACCAATTGTTGGCAAAGACTGGAAACAAACCAAGAGGTACTTGAGCTCACTGCGGATGGGGTGTACACCAATACCATCTCTGAAAACAAATCTCTCTACTAACTCTACACCAGGGTAACATACCCTAAAGCAGTGCTGTTCAAAGTAACCCAGCTGCAAACTGTCACCAGTCAAAAAAAAGATAAGGAACACTCTTCCTTCGTTGAGAATGTCTTACGAGAAATATTAAATAAATTAACAATGACAGTTAATTTACACTCTTCCACAGTTCCCTATTTGCAAAAAGTAATTCTTCCTTCCTTAGACCACACTTTGTGTAACACTATCCTGGAGAAAAACTCTCCTAGGCAAAGACAAGCAAAAGGAACACCTGTAAGAAACTGATCATACACACAGGGTCAGTAAAAGGAAAAACATGGAAACAATCTAAATGTCAGTCAACAGGAAAACAGATAGAGAAATTGTGGCAGGGTCATACCTCAGTGAAAATAAACAAGAGTTGAATGTCACATGGACCAACATGACAATATCTAAAAACCTAAGATCAATGAAAGCAAGTGCAGAAGGATATGTACAGTTTGATTTAAATGCTATATATATGGTGCATATGATATATATACTTCACAGGAATGACCACCTCTGGGCTAGAAGGGAAGAGAGAAGGAAAAGGGGAGAGAAGAGGAAAAAAGAGAATGAAAGGGAAATTGTAAGGGGTAACACAGCAAGCTTGAACTGTATCTCTAATATTTATTTCTTAAATAAAAAACTTTTTGCTAACAGCAAAAAATATAAAGATTTGACAAAGATGGGTAGGACATACATAAGTATTTCTAAGATTAATCTCTATACTTTCTTCATACTTGAAATATTTCATTATTTTAAAAAAGAATATACACACCATACTAATTTTATTTTAGGATACAACTACATAAAAGGGGGAAGAAAATATATCAGTAATTTTTCTTCTTTATACTTTCATGTATTTTTCAAATATTCTTCAGTAAAAACACGTTTTTGTTTTTGTTTTTTCAAAAATCTGTTGAAAGAAGCCATGTTTCAAGGATAAAGAAATTTAAAGCACAGACTTTTAAAACTTAAGAGGAACCTTAAAGAATATGGAAGGACAAAAATAAGAACATTTACTGGTGGGAATGCAAAATGGCATAGTCACTTTGAAAGACAGTTTGGAGGTTCCTTAAAAAACTAAAGAATCTCACCATACGATCCAACAATCGCACTTCTTGCTATTTACCCAAAGCAGTTGAAAACTTACGTCCACACAAAGACCCGGATGGGATGTTTACTGCAGCTTATTTGTAATGGCCAACGCTTGGAAGCAACCAAGATGTCCTTCAGTAGGTGAACGGATAAATAAACTGACATACAAACAGCAGAATATTTTTCAGTGCCAAATAGTTTTTTCAAGTCGTGGAAAGACACGGAGGAACCTTAAAGGCACATTACTACTTAGTAGTAGTAGCAGTACTAAAGAGGCCAATCTGAAAAGGCTGCATACTGTTTGATTCCAACTATATAATATTCCCAAAAAGGCATAACTATGGAGACAGTAAAAAGATCAGTGGTTTCCAGGAAGGAATGGGGAAGGAGGGATGAATTGGAGGAGAACAGAGGATTTTTAGGGCAGTGAAAATACTCTGTATGATATTATAATGAGGGATATAGGTCCAAACTCATACAATGCAGAACACCAAGAGTGAACTGTAATATAAACTATGGACTTCGGGTGATTATGTGTCAATGTGGTTTACCCTTGATTAAAAATGTACATGCTGGTGAGTGATGCTGACGGGAGAAGCCATGCTATGGATGGGAGGAGGGAGTAAAGTGGGGGGTAACATGGGAAATCTCTCTGTGCCTTCTCAATTTTGTTGTAAACCTAAAACTGTTCTAAAAAAAAAAATAAAGTCGTTTAAAAAAACTTAGTCTCAGGGGCACCTGGGTGGCTGAGTCAGTTGAACGTCCAACTCTTGATTTCAGCTCAGGTCACGATCTCAGGGCACTGGGCTCTGTGCCGGGTGTGGAGCCTGCTTAAGATTCTCTTCTCTCGGGGCACCTGGGTGGCTCAGTCGTTAAGCGTCTGCCTTCGGCTCAGGTCATGATCCCAGGGTCCTGGGATCAAGCCCCGCATTGGGCTCCCTGCTCCGTGGGAAGCCTGCTTCTCCCTCCCCCATTCCCCCTGCTTGTATTCCCTCTCTCACTGTGTCTCTCTCTGTCAAATAAATAAATAAAATCTTTAAAAGAAAAAAAAAAAGATTCTCTTCTCTCCCTCTCCTTCTGCCGCCCACCCCACCGTGTCAGTGCACTCTCTAAAATAAATAAATCTTAAAAAAAATATATCAAAACACTGAAATTCTTCAATCCCAAAACAAAAAACAATTTCCAGGGCACCTGGGTGGCTCAGTTGGTTAAGCGACTACCTTCAGCTCAGGTCACGATCCCAGGGTCCTGGGATCGAGTCCCGCAGAGCAGGGAGCCTGCTTCTCCCTCTCCCACTCCCCCTGCTTGTGTTCCCTCTCTCGCTGTGTCTCTGTCAAATAAATAAATAAAATCTTTAAAAAAAAAAAAAAAATTTCCAATTTAGCTTATGTCAACTATTACATTCAAGTAGGGAAAAAAAGCCTACTAAAAATAAATACATTCATTTAGTTTCCATTAAATATTTCTATAATTCATATTATTCACCTGTCTTCAATTTCTCTATGTAGAGACAAAGAAGGGACCTTCCTTCCTTCTACCCCTCCCAAGGAAGAAATAACCAGTAAAGGTTCAAGGACTTCACTTTAATGTTATCCACCATTAGCCACTGATATTTCTGAAAACATGTAATTATTCCTGACAAATGAAACTGCCCACATAAATCACTCATACTTCAGATCACTCCAAAAAAATACAACTTTGACTTCTGAGTTAAGAAGGAAAGGCTATTTGTTCACAGGATTAGAAAAGGCAAATACTGGTTTTTCACTCACGTAATCACCTATATAAAAAATTTTAAAAAAAGGAAAGAAAAAGAAATAGCAGTATGTCCATTTCCTCAGATGTATCATCTTTTCATAACAACTTGAACATCAAAACATTCCTTACAAAGTATGCAAGGCAAGCATACACCATCAAAAAGAAAAGGAAAAGTTACTAAATTTAAGGTAGTGGTTATCTCCATGTGATGGAATTTCAGAGGATCCTTTTTTGGCTTAATTTTATGTCATTGCTAATTTACTTCATCAGCATGAATTACTTGTTTGAATTAAGAGAAAACAGTTATTTCAGGGTAACAGGTTTAGGAATGTTTTTAAGGCTGCTTAAGTTTTCTACAAAGAACATTATTTTTTCTGAATATGAACGTAAATTTTACATTGTTAATCAGGTTAGAGCTTATGGAAATGGAAATGGAAAGCTGAAAATACCTAGACCACTGCCCACTGCATCATAAATCAATTAATAATCTAAAGCTACAAGATATTTTGAGAAAGATCTATCAAGTTACCATAGAAATGTACTAAACTCTAATGGAATAATCTCACAAAGAGATATTGTCCCTCGTGGTACTTACTTTCTTCCGATTCATACATATGTAAACACATTATAGTCACAAAGCAGTTTCACACATCCCTTTGAGCCTCAAACAACACTGTGAGGTGGGTAACTATTGTCTGCATCTATAGATGAAAAACAGGCTCAGGACCTGATTTGCCAAAGGTCACCAAGCTAATAAGACAAAGAATCATTAAGTTGAACCTCGAGAGGTCTTTACCTTCCAAGTACACACTAGAATGCAGTACACTTCCCTCTAAAGTACTATTTATTGAAGTAGGGTAATACTAGCTTCAACTTACACATGAAGAAACGGAGCCTAGAATTCATTAAGAATGTTGATTTTAAAAAAAGGAAGAAGAAGAATGTCGATCAAGACTATAAGGTAGCAAGTGTCAGGGCTCGGGTTCAAACTCCAGGCCAGTCCAACTCCAAACCCAATGCTCCTTCAACATGCTAAATTGCAGCACTGATGAAGCGGAGAAAGGGGGTGGAAATGATACAAAGGCTTACTGGACAACCATGTACAACATGACTTTGTATCCTGGCCACAGCCAATGTGTCAGGATGGGTCCCGACTCAATTCATACCTTCCTCAGCAATTCAGAAGTGGGACCAAAAAAGTCAAGCATCCCTTGAGTGCCTGGACCTATAAAGCCAATGGATAGGACATGGGCCTCTTTAGCCTACTCTATGAAACAGAATCAGAAGAAGCTGGTCTGAAGAAAGAATGGGCACAAAAGCACAGAGAGCGACTGGAAGAACTGGATGATTTCTATTTCGTGAAGGCCCCTCGGGTTTCCATAAAACTCCCTAAAATAAGTGCCCTGTTTTTGCTTAAGCCGGCTTACAAACTGGGTCCAAATACAAGCAGAAGGTCTTTGCCAAAGGGGATAAAAAAAGAAGTACTTCTATAAAAGTACATTTAAAAAAAAAAAAAGCAGCTAGCACATGCCTAGGGTGAATTATCAGATCAGAGAAAGAGTCCTTCCTTCCTAATGGCCAATCTAGCTCCAAAAGAATCTTCTCAACCATGCACCCTATTACTCCCACAACAGCAATCCAAATCGCAATAGCTTCTTAAGTGTACCATGTTTTCCCTGCCCAATTATTTGGTCAACCAAGTCCCCCAACGGGGAATAGTCTCCTTCTCCACACAGCCAATTCCTCCCATTCAAGGTCCAGCTCAGATATTACGTGCTGCACACTTATACATCCTACTATCTGAGCCCTACAAACTCCCACAGATCTCTCTTCTACATCTCTCCTGGCACTCACTGTCTTTTGCTACACATTATGTAACTGCCCGATTTTCTCCTCCTTAGACCAAAGCAGTTCTTTGAGGTGTGATTTCAATATGATTCCACCTAAGTACCCACTCCTCTACCCTCCATCCTTCTATAGAGCTCCTCAGGTTGAGAAACTGTGACTTAAGTCTCTTGGTATCCCAGCACTAAATTCAGTCCCTTGCAGAGAGGAGTTGCTCAAATACCTGTTGAATGTATGAAATATTAATTCCTCGTGCACTAGAATAGTTAGAAGTTTATACATTCAACATCTGTAGCAAGGGAAAGGAGGGGACTGGCGACAATTTATAATACCTGACATCAGAATCTCTTGAAAAAGGGACTATATATATTTTAATACTATGACGAGTGCTTAGGGTTTAAAAAAAAAAAAGGTGGGAGGAATTCTGGACGGTCTGATTGTGTGGCAGAACTGGTCTGCTCCATGGGGCGCCTGGGTGGCTCAGTCCTTAAGCGTCTGCCTTCAGCTCAGGTCACGATCCCGGGGTCCTGGGATTGAGCCCCGCATCGGGCTCCCTGCTCCACAGGAAGCTTGCTTCTCCCTCTCCCTCTGCCCCTGCTTGTGTTTCCTCTCTCGCTGTGTCTCTCTCTGTAAAATAAATAAATAAAAATCTTTGGAAAAAAAAAAAAGAACTGGTCTGCTCCAAATCAGGAGGGATGCAATAGTTACTACAGAGAGGAGAGAAGAAAAGGAGAGACGACAGAACAGTGAAAGGACAGAAAGTCAAACACTCTACACCAAGACTTTCCCCATGACTCACATCTTCCAGAGTTAACTAAATTGCTGAAATGCTTGGGAGAGTGGAGTCAGTGAGTGAGTGAGTGAGTGAGTGAGTGAGTGTGTAAACCAGTGAAACAGGTGGGTTTTCATGTCCAAGCTGACATGAGTAGAACCAAAATATCATTTTCAGAAATGGGAACCTAAGAGAAGAAAAGCATAAGTAAAGTAAATTACAGGAAATTCACAAGAACAGGGTGTGATGGGGGTTGGGGGTGGCGGAGAAATGACCACCTCTGGACTTTGACAACCTCTGCAATTAGGAGTGTGAGGCTAAAACTACGAAGAGTAAGGAAGGCCTAGCTGCCATCTAGATTTTATATGTAATAGTCTTTTCTGGTAGATCAAACCTGTGAATTATCTAACCAGATACTAACTAAGGTTAAAGTAGTTAAAGTCCACATCATCTATTGATTTCTATATGCCATTTCGATTCACTAAATGCCACTCTAATACTTAAGTGACAATATCCAAATGAGGCCAGCGAGATCCTTCTTCAGGAATAAATGCTTTCAATTTTGATCTCTACTGCTAGGTTTTTAAAAAGATGTTTGCCCCAATCCCTACCTTAAAAAAAAAAAAAAAAACTTATTAAATGCAAACATACTTAAAAGGAGAATGTCAGGAAGTCCAGTAGTAATCAATATAAGTCAGAGATGGGGAGAGAATCCATTCCATCATGGCTCCTTCCAGCCAGGGCTGCCCAAAGGGGAGACAGATAAGAACTTCTGCAAGCAATGAGGCTCAGAGCAGGAGGTGCCTGCTGACACAGTCCCTGCTGGTACCCCTTACTCCCAGAACTAAGCAGTCAGACAGACCAACTTCCTGTCCTCCAGCCCACCATCTTACCCCCAGGACCCAGGCAGACACTCCAATATGGAAACCCCTGCACGAGGATGCGCTCTTGACTCTGAGCAGGGAAGGGGAAAGGAGTCTTTCTTCTGCCGCTTCCGAAGTCCTAGCCACCTGGAGATGGTGTCAGGCTACTTTGAGCCCCCCTGACCAACTCAGCATAGCCCTAAGCAAGGCGACCCTCTCCTGCTCACACACATCCCCCTGCCCCCCTCCACACACACAGACAGAGGGAAGGAAGAAGTCACAGGGTTAGCTTGGCAGGGTTGGGCCAAGTGATGAGATAAAAGCCCTCATCTGTACCCCAGATTTACTGAATAAGTGCCACGCTCCAGATGCACTGAGCTCCACAAACACTCCCACCTCCCAAGGAAGCCCTTTCCCCCAGAGACAGCAGCTGGCCAATGCCCAGTTAGAAATCAATGTTAGTAAACTGATGAGCAGAAAGATTAGTTCAGCTTATGAAAGCCAGCTTAGAGGAGACAATATATACTATGCAAGAGTTCAGACTGCATAAAAGTCAAACATGTGATAGTTAAGATCCACCAAAGCAGTTAATTACTTAGGACAATGCTCATTTGGATGTGTAAACTCTAGAAAGTTCTTTAAGTCACTCTTTAAATTCCAGCATTTGTGGTTTGACCTGCTTGCCTTCGGTATATCATAACTTCATTAACACATCTGTCACAGGCCCAAAAGCACTGAGAAAGAATTTAGGAGCAAATAAACAATATCCTCATTTTTCTTCTAAACAATTCCTCCAACCTCCCAGTTTTCCATTTCTCTATAATGGAATGAAGATATGTGAGATAGCAAAAATAAACCAAAGCTTACGCTAAAGTTGAACTCTGATTTATAAAATACTCCATTCATTCTATCCCTCAAAATTCCACCTAACTGAATTAAGGAATCCTACACCATCATCAGCCATATACATAGCGAAAAACAGAATGCACTGGGGAAAGGGGAATGCAGTCGTTAGATCAGAAGCAATAAAACGCACCTTTGGATTGAAGCCACAAAAGCCAAGGTACGCTGGATATTGAGCTCAGGGTATCAGAGAAGTACAATCTGAATTTACAGAGTTTCAATCAAAGGACCATCCAACATCATTCAAGAATGACACCAACACTAGTCTTATTCGGCCCCAGAATTAAGTAGAATTTAGTGGCTTTTTCATCACAGTACATGTCAAAAAGGCAGAATTAGGAATATCCAATTATTATGATGATGCCTCTTTCAATGCCCCCTTTTTTTCTCTCTCTCTTTTTTTTTTTTTTTTTTTTTTTACAAATAAAACCGTTAACTCCAGGATGACATTTCAGGAGCATGTAAAGTCATTTTTTATTGTGGCAGACAATACTACTTGAAAACTAACACTCACAGTCTTTTCCTTGTGCACCCTGCTAAAGTGATGTCTTCAAGTTTTATCTTTTTCTCTCTCTTGCTAATTGTTTAAATTTATGTTTATGTGATGACAGACAATAGAGGCTTCAGGAATATATAAACTAACATGAACTTCACTAACTCTCTCAGCATAGCTGGAAAAGGAGAAAAACCCATGAAGATCTTGGCAGGAAATTTCTTGCTACTTGATAACTTATGCATTTTTAAATGCTACTACAAAAAAATGCACACATCCTAAGAAACTAAGGAACTACTAACCTCTACAATCAATGTGATACATGGTTTATCCAGTCTTGACAAAAATCCTCTGGATCACCAATGGTAGGTTCATCCACTCGTACATATGCAATTGTATAAAGAATCTATTATTTAGAACACCAGGAAAAAAAAGCAATTAAAAGATTTATATTCATAGCTACCATTAAGAAATTTTTAAAAAAAAGCACTTTTCATTTCTATGCTAAGATCTAATTTGATGCCCTGCTTTGCAAATTCAGAATGAGGAGGAAAAAATTATAGTGATTACCAAACTGGAGAAAGATAAGGAGTATGTCCACAAATAAAAGTGGTTGTATAGAAGTAACAGGCTAATACTTTCAAATTATTCACCGAAGGCAAACATTGGAATATCAATACAACATAGATTTCATCATATATGTATATGTGTACATATACATCAAAATCATAAACATACAAAGTCTTACATTACAAATTGAAGGAAGTGTTAATTATACAACAGTTTTATAAGAAGGGTATTAGTAGGTGGGTACACGTTACTATACATTACAACTGAGAATGTAAATGGTGAACATTCATAACCCTGGGAACCTCTGCCCTCTCTCAGCACTCCTGATCCCCTTCTCTGGTTCTTCTTGTTCTTCTTCTCACCCCTACATATGCACAGCCCCCAGACAGCTGTCCTCTGGACAATATGCCCATTGCCCTGACTCCACCATCACCCCCACACTGTCCCAAGCTTCAGAACAAGTTCCCACACCCAAGGAAGCCACACGCCTAGCACTATTTCAGGTTCTTAACATGCATTATTTATCTCTTCCCACTCTTACAACAACTCTGTGAAATAGGTTTGGTGGTTATCCCACTTAACAGATGAAAAAACCAAAGCCCAGAAGTTAGGTCCCTTGTTCAAGGACATTAATCAAAAAGCAGCAGAGCCAGGATTCAAAACCATCTCTGACTCCACACGACATTTCAGCTACTATTCCAAACAGTCTCCCTAAACAATGCAACATGGGCACCTCAATAATTCAACTCATTCACTCAACAAATTATTTCTTTGTTGAACACAAACCTGTTCTCTCTTTTCTCCACTTCCACCTCCCTAAATCTGTCAGAGACTATACTCTCCACCCCCTGCAAATCTCTCAGGTAGATTCTTGGAATCATCTCTAACTCCTCCCTCTCTTGAACAACACTCATCTACTTGGCCGATAATTTCTGCCTATTTTAGGGATTCTAGGTTATGTTACCTCCTTACCAAATCCACTTCCACTGTCCCACTTCAGACCCTAGGTTTCTTTCACTTGGCCACTGCGATACTCTCCTAATTAGTCTTGCTGCTCTTGGTCTCTGGATCCACGCAATCAATGTTACACCACTGCTACCTGTTATCCTTATAAAACAGACCTACTCATGTTACACTCCAGCTTAAAAGCCTTTGATGGTCCTCTACTGTCTACAGAACAAAGTCCAAACTAGTGTTGGCATTCCCACACAAGCTAGTCCCAACCTCTCTTCCCAGCTTCATGTCCTACTGCCTCCCCACCTAAATAATAATAATAATTTACATAGAGCTTAATTGTTTATACAGTGCATTTTCATATACATTAATCACAACAACACTATGAGTATTTCTTACTATCCCAATTTTATGAGAAAGAAACTTAGACCTAGAAAGGTAAATAATTTGCCGAAGATCCCAAATCGTAAAAAGAACATAAAAGGCAGAAAGGGTCAAGTATCAAACTCCAAATTTCTTCTCCTTTCCCAACACTTCCCGCAGCCACAGCACCCCTACTCCGGGACATCAGACTCAAACTTCCTCTGAAAGTATTTTCCAACCTCTGTCTTAGCTCAAGCTATTCTCACTTGAAACTTCCAAAGAACAGTGGAAGGCATTCTTCATATTACACTTTGTATCAGTTACATACATTTATATATAAACCTGTGTCCACAGATCATAAGCCCTATAGGGACAGGACCAAAAGTTAGTCACTCCATTTTTAAAGTCTGCTTACTTAACTGAAAATGTGTGGGGAAAATAAGCCATATAAGACAACAAGCATCAAGGCAGAGACTGGCCAGGCCTGAAACCAGAGACCAGAAACTTGAATGAGACCATCAGAGCACGTTGGCAGTGCCGATAATTTTAACATCTCCTGAACAAGGTCGAATGCCCCAGTGCCAACTACTTTCACGGACATTGGCCTTTATTAAATATTACAGCTTATTGGAAGCACAAGTCAAGACAGAATGGAGTAAAAATGAAGAATTAGAATAGAAGTGATAAGAAACAGAAATACCATTATTTCCCATTTTAACTTCCCTCTTTGACTAAGTAACCAAAATTTGAATGATACAGGCTTGACTGAGCGTTTCCACAAAGATCGGCTCCGCCGCATAGATGGCTGTCTCTGGGGCTATTTCCGTAGGCCACAGAATCACGTTCCCCCACACGGCTACACAGACAGCTTCCCACGTCTCACCCTCGAAAAGAGCCACGAGGCTTCCGGCCACTGGCAGAGCCTCTCTCAGAAGGTATTTGACATGTTGATTATCTGGCCAACTTTTGCAAGTGAAGCTCCCCATGGTTCTGTCAAATGGTCAAACTGAAGAGTGTCAATGTGCTTTAAGATTACAGGCCATACTCCTTCCTGAGTTGTCTTTATCCCAGTGAAGATCAGATGCTAAGGATGCCTTATAATTATAAAGCCCAGAATATGAAACCACTGAACAGCTGACCAGGTGAAAAGTCTCAAATGCTTCCTTCCCTCTGTCAGAAATCTCCCTGTCCACTGCTGAAACAGAACCACAATGTCAACTTTTCTATGAACTGGCAGAGGGTAATATTAGAAGAAAAACTAGCCCACATGCCCTGCACTGAATTTCATTCCATTCCAAACAGTTCTAGCACCATGACCTTAAGTAATTTACAAACTAGATTTCAGAATTATCTTTAAGTCAGAACTAACTGTTCTCTATCGTGGGATCTCACCCAAAAATCTAATATTTCTATTCAATGAACCTCAGAATACTGCCACATTTTATACACAACAGCAGATTTCTTCTGGAGGCTAGTAAGACATGGGGGGGGGGCGGGAGGAACATGCTGCTCTTGTTATTAACTGTATTTTTGCTTTCAGAGACAGTAATACAACAGTCAGTCAGAATTAACATCAACTTTGGAATCAGAGAATCTGAATTCAAGCCCTAACTCTATAATTTGAAGGAAGTTCCACCACTGAGACAGTAACAGCACCAAACTCACAGAGGTGTTGTATGGATTCTGTCAGCCAACATGTACAAAGTGACTAGAACACACAGTAAGCTTTCAATAAACATTAGCTTTACAATCACCTGATTCAAAGTGACAATTACATGAGATTTGTGAAAGGATAACAAATTCTAAGAAATCCCAGCCCAAGATTGTCCTGCTTACCTTTTGGCAACTTCCATATGTCAATGATACTAATCATTCAGTCAATCGATAAATATGAAATAAAACAGAAACCTAACAGTGCTGCTTCTTGGGAGCTCCCGCAAAGTGCGGTGGCAGATACAACTGAAAGCAACTAGATTTAATTTAAATTTATGGCATGTGTATCACCTCAAATACAAAGATAAAAAATGCTGATCTGAAATCTATAGAAACCCAGTGTTACCAGCTATACATCCCTAAATAGCAGATGTGGGAACCACAGATAATATGATTTTAGCATTATCTATATTACATAATCATACACTTTGCTCCCTCCATATTTGTTTACATGTATGCTTCCTCTTTCCCCTCAGCAATATTATAATTCTGTTGGTGGACAGTGGTGTTTCTTCTGCACCCCACAGCAATGTTAAACAGCAGTCCAATAGTTGGACTAAAGTAACATCTAGCTAAGAATTTAGCAGCCCACCTGACCAGATCTTTCCATCAGCGCGAACACTGACTACGGTAGACAGAGGTAACACAGCCTAAAGCCTAGCTGAGTGCACGCTGGAGTCTGAGACACCTGGGATCCAACGCCACCACTCACTTGCTGCAGGACCTTTGGAACGTAAAAAGTCTGTTTTCCATTCCATAAAACAGCAATAATAATTTGACCCACCTCTCAGGATTACTGTGACAAATGAAAGAATATATGCAAAACACTTCATGCTAGACTTGAAATTTTGAGGGGTACGTTTACAGAGGTCTCCAATTTACTTTGAAACACATCAAAAAAGGCTGGATTGAGGGGCGCCTGCGTGGCTCAGTCGGTTAAGTGGCTGCCTTGGGCTCAGGTCATGATCCTGGAGTCCCGGGATCGAGCCCCACATCGGGCTCCCTGCTCGGCGGGGAGTCTGCTTCTCCCTCTCCCTCTGCCTGCCTCTCTGCCTACTTGTGCTCTCTATCTGTCAAATAAATAAATAAAATCTTTAAAAAAATAAAAATAAAAATAAATAAATAAATAAATAAAAATCTTTAAAAAAAAAGGCTGGACTGAGTACTTAATGCCACTGAACCGTACAACTAAAAAATGATTAAGATGATAAGTTTCATTATGTGTATTTTACCACAGTTGAATTAAAAAATAAAATAATTAAAATAAAATTGTAAAAGGTGGATTGGAAGATGGACAGATGCATGATAAAGCTGGTAAAATAACAAATGCAGAATCTAAGTAGTACGTATATGAATACTCACTTTCAACTTTTCTGTATTTTTGAAGATTTTTACAATAAAGTATTAGGGAAAAAAACAATGCTGGCATCCAAAAGTTTGCTTTTATTATCACTGTCAAAAATAATAGCCAGCAATATTCAGATTCTTGGCTTTTTAAAAAATTGTATAAAGCATCATTTATCGGCCATCTCTCCTTTTATTGTAACTATTCTAAAACTAAAAGTGGCTTGGGGCGGCGGGGTGGCTCAGTTGGTTGAGCGACTGCCTTCGGCTCAGGTCATGATCCTGGAGTCCCGGGATCGAGTCCCATATCAGGCTCCCTGCTCAGCAGGGAGTCTGCTTCTCCCTCTGACCCTCCTCCCTCTCATGCTCTCTGTCTCTCATTGTCTCTCTCGCAAATAAATTAAAAAAAAAAAAAAAAACCTAAAAGTGGCTTACTTGAAACTGCTTAGCCAGTACTTATGTATGTAATTTCAAGTTAAATTATTCTAAGGTACCAGCGGCCAAACATTTAATCTCTTCTGAAGGAACACAGAAACCAAGTCAACAGATATTTGTGGTCGATGATTGATGACTTGACCAAACAAAACAATGGAAAAGCAAGGATTGGAATTACTTGTTCCTTTTTCAGTAGCTGCTAAAGCTGTAAGTTCCAGTAGTATTACCAGAAGTACTACCAGCACTTAACAGATACCTGATGTACGGGAGCATGCTGCATGTACACAATATGTCAGCCACTTCAGAATGATACCCAATTTGGGGCGCCTGGGTGGCTCAGTCAGTTAAGGGTCTGCCTTGGACTCAGGTCATGATACTGGGGTCCCGGGATCCAGTCCCACATCGGGCTCCCTGCTCAGCAGGAAGTCTGCTTCTCCCTCTCCCTCCACCCTTCCCCCAAGCTCGTGTACGCTTGCGTACGCTCGCACTCTTAAATAAAATCTTTAAAAAAAAAAAAAAGAAGGATATCCAATTTTCCTCTAGTTTTTTTCCCCCATTCCAAATGGTAATTCAAATTTTAAAGTGTTTAAAGGTACTACAGGAACTGAGATACCATGCGGTATAACAATTTTAAACAGACCATCTCAAACCCATTGCAATGGCTACTTTCAAAAATACAGAAAAGAACAAGCGTTGGTAGGAACGTGGAAAAATTGGAACCCTTGTGTACTTTTGGTAGGAACCTTTGTGCACTGTTGGTAGGAACAGTATGGTGGTCCCTCAAAAAATTAAAAACAGAATTACCATATGACCAAACAATCCCACTTCTGCATATACACTCAAAAGAACCGGAAGCAGAGTCTCAAAGACATATTTGTACACCCATGTTCATAGCAGCATTACTCACAACAGGTAAGCTATGCAAGCAACCCAAGTGTCCATCAACAGATGAATGGATGAGAAAATGCAATATATACACACATGGAATAAAAGAAAATACGGTCACATGCTACAACAGAGATGAACTCTGAAATAACATTAGGCTGAAATAAGGCAGTCACAGAAAGGCAAAATCATGTATGATTCCACTTATATGAGATACCTAGAGCAGTCAAAATCAGAGAGAGAGCAGAATGATGGGTGCCAGGTGCTGGGAGGGTGGAGCGGGGTGGGATAGGGAGTTCAGGTTTAATGGGTATAAAGTTTCAGTTTTGCAAGATGAAGAGTTCTGGAAATGGATGGTGGTGATGGTTGCTCAACAATATGTACTTAAGATCCCTGAACTATAAACTTAAAAATGGTTATGACCATAAATTTTACCTTATGTGTACTTTACCACAATAACAAAAAAAGGGAAGAAAAAAAAATCAGGGAACTGATCTCCCCAGGAGGCCTGGTAGGGGTGCTCCAGCTTGGATCTGATCAACTCTGCGGCCCTCAAACCATGTCTATCTCCAAAAACACCCTGAGACCTTGTCCATTCAGACTCTCCATCCTGCCCAGGGTCACACCAACTGTTTATTTCAGCTTCAGAATGAACAAACATTACTCCTGCTACACCAGTTTTCTGTCAAAGGAGCAAGGAACTTAATCTCTCTAAACCTGCCTCCTCTTTAAAACAAGGATAATTCCTACCTACCTGCTTTACAAGGTTGTTATGAGGGCAAGAGTGAGATCACGTATATAAAAGTAGCTTTAAACTGCCAAACACCAAAGAAACACAGATTACTATGTTTATAACTACTTTCGTATGGAAATGCAGAAGGGACTATAACAACAAAAACTTCACAAGGCTTGCGACACCTCACCCATGCTTCATTCCCCTTAAAACTCACATCATCCCTAAATAACACCTTTTTTGTTTTTGTCATAAACCGGTGGACAGCACCGAAAAAACAAACAAAAGCTCAACCTAAACATTTCGTCTAACCATCCCAAACGCAATCAGAAATCATCTCACGTGTCCTAGGAAAATTCAATTTTTATGACCCCAGCGTGGGCCTGCGGCGCCCTGGAACTACACTTCCCACAAAGCATCGAGGTGAACCCGGGCGGCGGGCGGGGCGGCCTGGGATTCAGGGTGACCACCGCTCTCCCCAAACAGGGATCGCCGTCCCCTGAAAAACGGCAACGTTTACGGCCGAGGGCGCGCTGGCTCTCCTTTCTGAAAGCGCGCTCAGCCCCCGGCCCCCCCTGCGTCTAGCCCCGCGACCCTCTCTCTGCCCTCCCGTCCTTCCTGCTCCACCTGAGGGTCACCGCCTATTCTTGACCTTTCCGCTGATTTCTAGGGTGTCACACAGAGGCACCTTCTCCCCCGCCCCCAAAGCTCCATTTCTAGAACTCCCCCAAACAGTTGGGACCCGGGGCCACGGCGGGGTCAGACGGGACGGGCAGACACAGCCCGCCACCCTGGGCCCCCCTGGCTCGTCCTCCAGCCCGAGAGCAGCGGGCAAGGGGCTAAGCTGCCCCCACCCCCGGACCGGGGCGGATCGCGGGCAGAGGTGGCTCCGCCCGGGGCTCCAGTTTCAATTTCGCAACGTGACGGTGCAAACCTGAGGCCTACAAGCGCAAGCGGCGGCGACCGGCGCCCCCCCCCCTCCCCGGCCCGCCCGCCCGCCAGGCCCGGGCGCCCCAGCCCCCCGCACGCCGCGGCCGCCGCCCGCCCACCCACCCACCCAGCCAGCCAGCCAGCCAGCCCGCCCGGCTCCCGGCGGGCGGCAGCGCGCCCCGGCCCGGCAGCCCGCCCGGCCCCGGCTCCGGCCGCCGCCCCGGGCCCTGCGCAGCGCCAGCTCTGACTCGCGGCCGCGGGCTGGCGGTGGCACTTACTCAGCTCGTCCTGGGAGGCGGAGGCGGCGGCCGCAGCCATGTTGCGCCAGGGAGGGAGGGAAGGGAGGGGCCGGAGCGGGAGGGCGCGGACGGGCGGCGCGGGGGGCTCGCCGCTCTCGGTGCGGCAGGGGCCGGGAGCCGCCTCCGGTCGCTCGGCGCGGGTCGCGCTGCGCCCACGAGGCCCGCCCGCCGCCGTCGCCTGCGTCCTCCTCGCTGCACGCGTCGCTCTCGCGGTCCCCCGCGAGCTCGCGACTCGGGCGCTCCCACCGCCTCGCGCCTCTGCGGGGCCGCCGCCGTCGGTCGGCCGAGTCCCGGTGTGCCCGGCCCGCGCGGTGGCTCTGCGGCTCCGCGCCGCGCTCGCCCAGCTCACGCCGGTTTTATATTTAGAAAGAGCTGAGCCATCCTCCCAGCGGCCCCCCCGCCGGGCCCCTCGCGCGCCCGCCCGCGCTCGCTCGCTCGCTCGCGGCTCGTCCTGCCCACCTGCCGCCGCCCGCCCCGCGAGCGCTCCCCGCGCGAACCCGGCACGCGGCGGCCTGCGCGGGCGGCCCGGCCTAGCCGCCCCGCCGCGCCGCAGCAGCCCGCGGCGGTCGCGACACGAAACGGACGCGCGGGCCTCTGACCTGAGTCTGAGCCGGTCTCCATGCCGGGATGCTGCGCGCGGCGCCGCGCGGTGGGCGCCCAGAAGCGAGGCGGCGGCGGGCTCGGGCCCGAGGCGCCGCGCGCCGCAGTCCGGGAGAGGCCTGGCCGGGCCGGCCCGCGCTGCCCCGGCCAGGGGAGCTCCTCCAGGCGGGGCCCGAGCTCTCTCTTGAAAGGTCTGCGGCTGTCACGTCGGCCGGTCCCGACCTGAAGGAACGCGCCTGGCCAAAGGAAGAGACGTGGACTCGGAAAAGTAGAGCCGGGTTCGGAGTCGGCGGGAGGAAGCCCCGCCCTGCGCCTCCCGCGAACTTCTCGGCCCCGGCGCGTTGAACGCCCGACCCGGCGCCCTGGGCTCCTTTTCTCACTGAAAAGCCGTGATCAAGTATAGTTTGCTGATGTTTCAGAAACTAGGACTGCCGAGTGAAGGAAAGCCACGAAGTCCTACTAAAGTTAAATGAACCAAGATATTTGAAGTTCAAGTATATATGCTTATATGAGCCTTTTTAAAATGTTTATTCTAATACCTACGTTCTTTTTGGTAACCAGAGTGATTTATTTTCAATATACCGATTTGAACTTTACGGCTTAAGTTTGTCCATGAGGTCGTGGACGTGAAAAAACACTTGCAAAATGGAATTCAAATTAAGGGGTTGCGTATGGGACGGCACTGTCAACAACAAACTAGGTACAAGATCAGATGCTTTTTTTTTTCCTTTGGTATAAGAGGAAGAAATCAAGACCCTAAATGGATTGAAATTGCATTTATTCCTAAAAGAAATCTCTAAAGCCCTAGTTAATGTCTTGAAAAATGAATATATGTCATTCCAGGTGTAACTTAGGCAAGTACAAGGTACTTGCAAGACATTAAAGACATTTATTTCCTTTATTGCTCTAGTATGGAAATTATACATGATCTTTGGGAAATTTTCAAATGATCGGGGATATCACAAAATTAAAAGTCAAAGGCCTTCCACTCCCACCGTCCCATTCCCCAGAGAAAAATGCAGTTAACAGGTACAGAGTGGGCATTCTCTGAGGCCTTGTCTCTGCACACATATACACATCCCCAAAAGCAACTAGAAGGGAGAGAGGCCCATACTTACAATAAAGTTCTGTATTTCTGTTTTTCCCCCATAAACATTCTTCCCTGTTATTTCAAAAAGGTCTACACCACCACTCTTTTTATTAATGACCTCACACCACATTAAGTTCACCAATTCCTTTTTTGAGGACGTTTTGGATCTTTAGTTTGATATTGACACAAAGTACATAACAAACTATTTGCAAAGACTATGATACAGAAGTGTATAAAAGTAAAGGTTGTCCCCCACCTCCCTGCCCACCATCCCCTCTCTTACTCCCTGGAAATAATCCTATTAACAACTTGGTGCCTCCAACCTTTCCTGACTATGAATACGTAAAGTAGTTGCACCAAGGATTGGTTTGAGAAAACTTTTGACTTCCCACAGCCTCAAACAGATCCTTCGAAAGCCACCACAAAAAAAAAAAAAAAAAAAGAATATAAATTACAAAAAAAAAGTTTCTTAGGCAATATTAACTTCCAGACAAGACTAGTTAGCATCTCCTAAGTTCATCCTATGTTTAAATTTCAGAGTCCACACATGTGCAAATCAAAGATACGTGCGTATACACAGATTTTTGTTTGTTTTAATAATAATGGAATCCTACTACACATATTATATAACTTTATCTTTTCACCAAACAATATATCACAGGTGTCTTTCCACACAGGTAATGATAATAATAGCTAATACTAATCATGCCAGGCAGTGTTTAAAGTGTTCTACATGGTGGAATCCATTTAGTCCTCATGACAATCTTATGAAGTAGGGATTTCTATGACACCAGATCGTGGAGGAAAAATCCAAAATGCCACAAACTAGAAAGTGGTGGGGCGGGGATTTCAACCTAGGCAGAGTGGATCATTCTTCACCACTGCGATCTGTATGTACAGAATTACCCCATTCCTTTAAATGGCTGCACGATAAGTACATGATAAAACTTATTTAACCATTCCCCTACTGATGAGCATTTAGGGTGTGGACAATTTTTTCTACTAGTGCAAGCAAATGCTACTGTAAAAAATTCCTATACATGTCAACCTAATCACATATTACCTATATAGAGAGAAATATGTAGAGGCGGAATTGTTAGGTTAAAAAAAAGATGCCTTTAACATTTCATCATATACAGCAGCTCATACCACTTTACAGTACTGATGTTAATCGCTAGTGTTTAAAGCTCTAAGCTTTTTTATAATTGCTTCTTCCTTCAAACTATTGTAGTTTATTTTTCCCACTAAATAGCTTCATATTCTGGGGCGCCTGGGTGGCACAGTTGGTTAAGCGTCTGCCTTTGGCTCAGGTCATGATCCGGAGTCCTGGGATCGAGCCCCACATCGAGCCCCACATCGGGCTCCCTGCTCGGGGAGGAGCCTGCTTCTCCGTCTCCCTCTGCTGCTCCCCGTGCTTGGGCTCTCTCTCTATCTCTCTCTGTCAAATAAATAAATAAAATGTCTAAAATAAATAATAAACAAACAAATAAATAAATAACTTCATATTCTTACTAGACAATTTGGTTTTGAATAGTAGCCTGGAGATACTTCCTATCTAGAATTTACTTCAATTTCCAGAAACAGACAAGAAGGAATTGTGGAAAGGGATGCACAGGGGACAGAGAAGAGGCCACTGAGAAGCCAAAATAATGCATCACAAAATCCAAGAACGAAAAACTTACGTCTTCTACTCTTTCAAAGTCCCCTCTCCCCTCTGGAAGGCCCGAATTACACTAAACGTATGCACAGTTCTAACAAAGTAGACTTGTTTCCATAGTGAGAGTAAATTAGAAGCAGAACATTAGAGAGCACTCTTCTGGGCAGGTACTTGGATGACAGAGGAGCTTATGGACCCCTAAAAACCAGGGAAGAAGCAGGAAAACTATGAAAAGAAGCTGTAAGAACTCAAAAAGCAAAACATTCTGGGGTTATTTGTAAAGTACAAAAAGCACTACCCACCCCAGAGTCCCTGAAGTCATTTCACTTGAATAACTGATGGCCACGGCGATAATCCTGACATCAAGAAACAGTACAGGGACACCTGGGTGGCTCAGTCGTTAAGTGTCTGCCGTGGGCTCAGGTCATGATCCCAGGGTCCTGGGATGGAGCTCTTCGCTGGGCTCTCTGCTCAGCCAGAAGCCTGCTTCTCCCTCTCCCACTCCCTCTGCCCTTCCCTGTTTGTGCGCGCGCTCTCTCTCTCAAATAAATAAATTTTAAAAATCTTTCAAGATTTTATTTATTAGAGAGAAAGAGAAAGGGAGAACAAGTAAGGGGAGGGGAGAGGGAGAGGGACAAGCAGACCATCCACTGAGCAGGGAGCCCTATGTGGGACTCAATCCCAGGACCCTGGGATCATGACCTGAGCCGAAGGCAGATGCTTAACCGACTGAGCCACCCAGGTGCCCCTCTAATAAGCAATTTTAGATGCCTAAAAGGATTAATTTTAAACTATCTAGAAAATCCAACTATCCCAGATGATTCAATTATCCAATCCCAAGGAGCTCCAGACAAGCCAAAATTCTACAGGAATAAGTCTCATACAGTATTCATTTTGGCTGCTGAAGAAGTCAGGGACTGGGTCCAGTCAGCCAACAGAGTCCACAGCACTCATGATCTTCATCTCTGCTCGTTTCAGTCAGTTATTAGTTAAAAACATGTTTCACTACGCAGAAAACTGTGTCAGGACTCAAAACATTCCACTTCTAAAAATCAAACTCAAAAACATCAGTCTCTAACCACCATATAGAATCCTTCCACTGTTTTATTCCCTAATTCCTGTGGATTTAGAATACATTTTGGATCCTCCCCATCGCCTGGAACATTTCCACTGCTTTCTGGTCTGTGTTTCCTCTAAGTATCACATGCTCCATTCTTAGCCTAAACCCCAAAGATGGCAATGAATTCAAGTCTGTCTTTCCTTGGTTTCTATCTTAAAGACAGTACCAATCAATTCCCAACCTCTGGCAAAACCTATCATTCACTTTATTTTTCCCTCCCAAATATCACTGGAAACGGGCAAAAAGCTGACCTGGTCCAATACAATACTTCAACTTGCATCTTAGAGGATAAGGCAACATTTCCTCTAGGGATAAAATTTATCCCTATACCAGAAGGGAGATCTCCTCTGATTTCCTTTAGTTTTCCAAAGTTTTTTGTTTACATTCCTCTCCCCACCAAAAAAATCTTCGAAAACTAATGTAATCCATTCACACATTTTTAGCAGCTAAAATTTTCCCTTATGAAAAATTGAAAGGGAGAAATTTTGACAATAAATTCTGCTGTAAACACGAGCACTTAAGTATAAAAACCAGGGCACTAGGGTGGCGCAGTCAGTTAAGCATCCAACTCTTAGTTTCAGCTCAGGTAGTGATCTCAAGATCTTGAGATCAGGGTGCCTGGGTGGCTCAGTCGTTAAGCGTCTGCCTTCAGCTCAGGTCATGATCCCAGGCTCCTGGGATCGAGTCCCACATCGGGTTCCCTCCTTGGCGGGAAGCCTGCTCTCCCTCTCCCACTCCTGCTGCTTGTGTTCCTGCTCTCGCTATCTCTGTCTCTGTCAAATAAATAAATAAAATCTTAAAAAAAAAAAAAAAGATCTTGAGATCAAACCCCCATGTCAGGCTCCATGCTCAATGTGGAGTCGGCTTGAGATTCTCTCCCCCTCTCCCTCCGTCCCTCCAGCTCATGCTCTCTCTCTAAAATAAGTAAATAAATCTTTAAAAAATAATAATAAAATAAAATAAAAATCCTTCTGTTAACTTCTTTAAACTATATGTATAGCACTAAATTCTATCCCTGAAACTAATAATGCAGTGTATGTTAATGACATTGAATTTATTTTATTATTTTTGATTTTTTTGATTTTTTTTATTCTTATGTTAATCCCCATACATTACATCATTAGTTCTAGATGAAGTGTTCCATGATTCATTGTTTGTGCATAACACCCAGTGCTCCATGCAGAATGTGCCCTCCTCAATACCCATCACCAGGCTAACCCATCCCCCCACCCCCTCCCCTCCAGAACCCTGTTTGTTTTTCAGAGTCCATCGTCTCTCATGGTTCGTCCACCCCTCCGATTTCCCCCGCTTCATTCTTCCCCTCCCACTACCTTCTTCTTCTTTTTTTTTTCTTAACATATATTGCATTATTTGTTTCAGAGGTACAGATCTGAGATTCAACAGTCTTGCACAATTCACAGCGCTTACCAGAGCACATACCCTCCCCTATTTTTTATTTTTTAAAGATTTTATTTACTTATTTGACAGAGAGAGAGCACAAGCAGGGGGAGCAGCAGGCAGAGGGAGAAGCAGGCTCCCCACTGAGCAGAGAGCCCGATGCGGGGCTCGATCCCACAACCCCGGGATTGTGACCTGAGCCAAAGGCAGACGCTTAACCACCTGAGTCACACAGGTGCCCCTGAAATTGAATTTAAATAAAAAATTTAAAAAAATATATGTAGCATCTAAATAAGATTTTTATTTTTTTTTAAAGATTTTATTTATTTATTTGACAGAGAGAGACACGGCAGAGAGGGAACACAAGCAGGGGGAGTGGGAGAGGGAGAAACAGGCTTCCCGCTGAGCAGGGAGCGCGATGCGGGGCTCGATCCCAAGACCCTGAGATCATGACCTGAGCCGAAGGCAGATACTTAACGACTGAGACACCCAGGTTCCTCTAAATAAGATTTTTTAAATGAGATATGGATTTGGTGCCTACTATTATCTATTTAAAAATACATGAACAAGTTCTTAAAAATCAGTGATTTTATATAATTGCATTTTCTCCTTGAACTTGTATGTCAATTTTACTTCCCCCCACAATAATTTATAATAATGCAATACAGTTTTTACCTTGAAAGTCTTATTGTTCACTTCATCATCCTTTTCTTCAACAAAAATATGTACATAAATTTAAAAATTTAAATTTTTTCTGTGGCCATTTGAAAAATTATTATGATTAAGCATAATTAGTAGTAGTACACAACTTTTCAAAACAACGTAAATATATTACAACTTTTTTAAAGGCTTTAACTATTAGTGATTAGCATATTTTTATGTTACAACTTTTGAGAGTTGAAATATATCTCTTAATGAAAGGGACAGAGGCTTTTTGGGGAAAAAAAAGAGAAAGAGAGACATATTCAGGTGTTGTTATTCACTTCCTCATTATCTAATTTGGTATATCAAATTGTCCTTTTGAAGTCACTTGAAGTTCTTCCCCGGGGGTAATCAACCATAGTCAGACTGGAGGTGGCTGAGAGGTGTGGCTTGCTTTTGTAAGATGAGAGAAGGGCCATAGTGAAAAAGAACATCTTGACTTTATTTTTTTTAAGATTTTATTTTTAAGTAATCTCTACACCCAACATGGGGCTCAAAACCACAACCTGGAACTCAAAAGTCACATGCTCTACTAATTGAGCCAGCCAGGCATCCCATGGACACCTTGAATTTAGAGCGTTCTTAGGCAAAGCAATTTAAATGAAGAATCGAGGCACCTGGGTGGCTCAGTTGATTAAGCATCAACTCTTGTTTGGTTGGTTTTTTAAAAAATTTTATTTATTTATTTGACAGAGAGAGACACAGCGAGAAGGGAACACAAGCAGGGGGAGTGGGAGAGGGAGAAGCAGGCTTCCCGTTGAGCAGGGAGCCCGATGCGGGGCTTGATCCCAGGCCCAGGCGCCCCAAGCGTCAACTCTTGTTAATCCTTTAAAAAAAAGGGGGCGCGGGGCGCCTGGGTGGCTCAGTTGGTTAAGCGACTGCCTTCAGCTCGGGTCATGATCCCGGGGTCCTGGAATCGAGCCCCGCATTGGGCTCCCTGCTCAGCGGGAAGCCTGCTTCTCCGTCTCCCACTCCCCCTGCTTGTGTTCCCTCTCTCGCTGTGTCTCTCTCTGTCAAATAAACAAATAAAATCTTAAAAAAAAAAAAATTCCTTTAAAAAAAAAAAGCATTGACTCTTGATTTAGGCTGAGGTCAGGATCTCAGGGTCATGAAAATAAGCCTGGAGTTGTTGGGCTCTGCGCTGGGCGTAGAACCTGCTTAAGATTCTGTCTCTCTCAAAAATAAATAAATAAGATAAAATAAAAGAAGAATGTATATGACCAAGAGATTGATTCTCTTAACACTATCCATGTTTTCAGGGCACCTGGGTGGTTCAGTTGGTTAAACGTCTGCCTTCAGCTCAGGTCATGATCCCAGGGTACTGGGATCGAGACCCACATCCAGCTCCCTGCTTGGTGGGGAGTCTGCTTCTCCCTCTCCCTCTGCCCCTCTGCCTGCTTGTGCTCTCTCTCTCAAATAAATAAATAAATAAAATCTTAAAAAAAAACAAAAACAAACAACACTACCCATATCTTCATATCCTAAGAAATCCTTCACTACTCCCAGAGGACCCTAGCTTCAGGATAGTGCATCTTGAGTGTTTTTTGTTCTTATTCTATTCTATCCCTAGTCTCTCCTTAAAAAAATAACCTACCCCATCCTTCTCTTTCCATTCCCATATTCAAGCTGCTCCTTTATTCTTTCCTCAACACATTGGACTACCCTGAAACTAATCACTTGAGGATCAATCACCAGCACACTCTGATAAACACTTTCATCCTGATCTTGTTTGGAGTATGGACTCCATTCTCCCTTTCAAAACTCCTCTACTAGGGGCGCCTGGGTGGCTCAGTCGTTAAGCATCTGCCTTCGGCTCAGGTCATGATCACAGGGTCCTGGGATCGAGCCCCGCATCGGGTTCCCTGCTCCGCGGGAAGCCTGCTTCTCCCTCTCCCACTCCCCCTGCTTGTGTTCCCTCTCTCACTGTGTCTCTCTCTGTCAAATAAATAAATAAAATCTTTAAAAACAAACAAACAAACAAACTCCTCTACTAGGTCTTCCTTACACAATGTTCTCCTGATTTCTTTTCTACCTATCAGTTACCTTCACTGTCTTCTCATTCTCTGCCACCCCTTTGAAGTTGGCACTTCATTGGCTGTTAGTCCCAGACCACTTCTCACTCTGCCTGCTCCTTCTTGGCATTCCCTGCTCCCTCATCTTCAATTACTAAATAACGAACTTCTCTCTCCAATTAAGGTCTCCTGGACGTCTCCACCTCATGTCCTACCTGTGCTTCAAACTCAGTACATCTCCAACTGAATACATTTTCCTTCTCAAACCTATGTCCTGTATCCCTCAGAGTGTGTGGAAGCAGCATCCAGTTGACCAAACCAGAGACCTGAGAGTAGCCCATAATCCCGTCTTCTCCCTCAGTGTTACTCACCATCTGCGGATTGTCACTGACTAGTATCAGGTAGGGGTTCTCCTGTTCCCAGCACAGAAACCAACTCATGTAAGGACAACAATATCTGAAGATGAGCACTGGAGTAATTCACAGAAACAAAGAAAAATGAAAGAAATTGGCTTTAAAAGGATAAGAAGTGGGCACAACCAGGGTCTCTGCAACAGGAACTTGAAGATCATCCCTCAGGGAATTACAACCAGATGATTCAGCAACAACACAGCCTTTTATTTCTGGATGTTGTGGAATAAGAATGATAAGCCCCAACCTCTGATTTGACCTTGATTAAAAATAAAAGAAACCATAGGTGCAAATGCTAATAGATGAAAGGTAAACAACCTTAGTGACATAAATTCTTTGGGAACCCAAAAGTGTTCTGTGACATAAATTCTTTGGGAATCCAAAGTATTCTGTTGGTCTATCATTTCTCAACAACAATAAAAAGAGAAATGATTTTTAAAAATTTGCATTCTGATAACTAGAGGAGCACGATAAATAAGAGACCAACTCATAAGTGGCAAAGGTCATGTTTAAATTTCAAATCTAAGGGCGCCTGGCTGGCTCAGTTGGTAGAGCATACGATTTTTGATCTTGGGGTTGTAGGTTTGAGCCCCACGTTGGGTGTAAAGGTTACCTAAAAATAAAATCTTTTAAAAAATTCAAATCTTGGGGCCCCTGGGTGGCTCAGTCGGTTAAACGGCTGCCTTCGGCTCGGGTCATGATCCCAGAGTCCTGAGATCGTGCCCCACATCGGGCTCCCTGCTCCGCGGGAAGCCTGCCTCTCCCTCTCCTACTCCCCCTGCTTGTGTTCCCTCTCTTGCTGTGTCTCTCTCTGTCAAATAAATAAATAAAATCTTTTTTAAAAAACTCAAATCTAAATGTGCTCTACTTCTTGTTATTATGATTATAGCTTCTTTAATATTTAATAAGGAACAAGAGACTACTCTTAAGTGATCAAATTATCTTATTCATGCTCTAAGTGAATTCACTAGCCTTAGATGTACTAAATGTATTGTATGGGTGCTTCTGTCAAATCAAGAGTATTTTGAATGACTTTCTCTCAGACCTGTAGAAATTAAAGCCACCTCTGATAGAGCTGATCCAAATGCAAACAAAATCTGATTTCTTCAACACTGTCAAGTTTAAAATCCTGGGATGGGAAAGTTGACTGATCTAGTTTGGATCACTTGTCCACACTGGTGGGGATTTGGGACTATTAATAGAAGAAGGAGAATGGGAAAATTGAACAATTAAACAAACAATAGCAACCACCTCCCATTAATCTAACTAGCAAATATTCATTCTCCTTAAAATGGCTCTAATCTGCCACTTCCTCTCTATACCTTGACTTTATCTACTTTCTTTAAGGCATCTTTTGGTAAAAAGAAGTACTCAGTCTTTAATCCTTTGCATTCTGGCTTCTGGCTTCTTCACTTTACCCTGATGATAAAGATCACCACTATTACTCTGAAAGTTTACCATGACTTCTCTTATGTTTTAATTTAATTTTTAAAATTTAAACACATATACATTTTTGCTTTATACACATATTTTTACATTTTGTATATTTTATTATAAATACAAAGAATTTAATTTTTTTATTTTTTATTTTAAAAGATTTTATTTATTTATTTGACAGAGAGAGAGAGACCACAAGTAGGCAGAGTGGCAGGCAGATGGAGAGGGAGAAACAGGCTCTCCGCTGATCAGGGAGCCAGATGCAGGGCTCCATCCCAAGACCCCAGGATCAGGACCTGAGCCGAAGGCAGCTGCTTAACGGACTGAGCCACCCAGGCACCCCAAGAATTTAATTTTTAAAACTTAGTACATATGTATGTATTTTTTAAATTTAGCTACAATTGACATAGGGCATTGTATTCCTTCTAGGTGTACAACACAATTTAATATATGTATATATTACTAAATGATCACCACAATAAGCATAGTTAACATCCATCACCACACATAGTTTAAAAGTTTTCTTGTGATGAGAATTTTTAAGATCTACTCTCTTAGCAACTTTCAAACCATAAGGTTTTGTTAACTGTAGTCACCATGCTGTACATTATATCCCCAGGACTTTATTATAGTGTAACAGGAAGTTTGTACCTTTTGACGTCTTCACCCATTTTGCATACGCCCTATATTATATTATATTTAGTGGTTTTTCAAGACAGCTTAGGCTCCCTGACATCTCTCAAACATCAAACATTTCTTGCAACTCCATCCTCTCTTGTCCCTCTTAACTCATTTTTCTTCTACCTTATTTTTAAAAAGATTTTATTTATTTATTTGAGAGGGAGAGTGCGAGGGCATGAGCACAAGCTGGGGGAGGGATAGAGGGACAGGCAGACTCCCTGCCAAGTGCGGAAAGCCTGAGCTTGGGCTCCATCCCAGGACATCCCCCTGAAATGAGATCATGACCAGAGTGGAAATCAGACACTTTATTGACAGCCACTCAGGCACCCCTTTTCTACCTTTCTAAAGTTTGCCTGATTCCCTCATCATTTCCCCTTCCTACTCCTTTATGCACCTTATCAGCAAACCTTTCCTGTAAAGCGCTAGCTAGGATATAGTTTAGGCTTTGTGGGCCACAGAGTTTCACAACTATTCAATTCTGCCATTATAACATGAGAGCAATCATGAATACTACAGAAACAAAGGAGCATGGTCGTGTTCCACTAAAACTTTATTTACAGAAACAGTGGGCTGATTTGGACTAAAGACCATAGTTTGCTGATCTCTCATCTAGGAGCTTCCTGAGAAAGGGAGACTAGGAGATGAATGCTGGGGACTTGTATGTCTAAAAATGTCTCTAGGGGCGCCTGGGTGGCTCAGTTGGTTAAGCGACTGCCTTCCGCTCGGGTCATGATCCTGGAGTCCCGGAATCGAGTCCCACATCGAGTCCCACATCGGGCTCCCTGCTCGGCGGGGAGTCTGCTTCTCCCTCTGACCCTCCCCCCTCTCATGCTCTCTCTCTCTGTCTCATTCCCTCTCTCAAATAAATAAATAAATAATCTTAAAAAATAAATAAATAAAAATAAAAATGTCTCTAATGTCCAACTGAAATACCCAGGATGACTGGGATAGAATTCTAGGTTGGAAATAACCACTCCTCATCATTTTGAAGGTATTGCTCAATTTCTTCTCACTTCCCCAATGCCTTGTTTCCTTTAGCTCGGTTGGCTCCACTAGCCTCCAGAGGTAGGGCTTTGCCTTAAGATTTTATTCAGGCTCACTGAGCTATTCTACTTCATTAGTAACATTTTTTCATTTCTAAAAAATAAAATCCATTTGAAGAAATTGACTGTGATGTTTTCCAATTTCCTGTACCCATGGACTATCTTTTCCTAGAATTTGGTACGAGGAAAATGTTTGAATCTCACGGAAACTTCTATGCTGTCTTTTATGGGACAATAAGCACTAAGTAATCCATTGTGATTCATTTTTTGTCTTGACTATTAGTGTCCAATTGCATTAAACTCTCATACCATATTCAATTCATTTGTATCCTCAGATGTTTAATAAAAGTGAATAAATGTGAAGGAACAGACAATGGGAAGGCAACTCTTTTGTCAGCTATTTCAGCACTCCAGACTGAAGGGAAAGAAACAGATATTTCCTTTCAATGGAAGGACATCAACACCACATTGTAATACTATATATCTAGGTGGGAAATAGGTCAGTGTAGCCATCTTTACAAAATGTAATCTGCCATATAGTGCATGAATTTGATGATTTATTTGTTCTCACCCATCAGTATTTGCAATAAATCACCAAATCCTACTACTATTATGTCCCAAGTCTTTTTTAGTTCATCACCATTTAGACCACCACCATCATCATCCCACCTGGATTATTGCACAACCTCCTAAAAAACTAGTCTTTTTGCCTCCAGTCTTCTCTCTCCAATCTTTTCTCTCCTGAAGCCAAAACAGCTAAAAAGCAAACAAACAAACAGACCACTTATTTGATTAAGCATTCCTTAGCTTGCTTATCCTGACTAGAAATCCCACTAGATTGCTTACAAGTGAAACTAATTGATTTGTGGTTTTCCTCTTTCTTTACTGATGCACAGTCCACCACTCTTTACCATGATGTTTGCATTTAATCAAAAGTTACAGTTTGGTCACACTTCCAAGAAGGAGTAATTTTTTTCCTAGAAACTTATTCATATGTAGCACATGTCACTTACTTACATAATATTTCAACTAGTGTAGTGTTTCTCAAAGTGTAGTCCAAGGATCACCCACAATGGATTGTAGAGGGGAAGGTCCCAAAATTTGTATTCAAATGAAGAATACCATGTGATTCTAACGTACATACAGTTTGAGAACCACCAAGTAAAGTTTCTCTGACATGCCCAGTTAAACTTAAGAGCCAATTTATTTCATGTTCCTCTGCTTCCTCCAGCTTCTCCTTGATGTCCCATTTTCAGCCTGACAAGGAGAGGTGGGTAGAGGAGAAGAGTATGTACTCTGACCTGGGACTGGGCTTCTTCTTGACTGTGGGAGTTTCTTCAGCTTGCCTTTTTGCCTGTGAGATGAGCTCAGCGGTTCATTTATTTGAGCTTGCTCTATCTTTCTAAAGTCTCGGGGCCTTGACTCACCCTGGTCTTTCAGTCTAGAATGTTTTTCTCTCCCAACTCCACCCGTCCAAAAGTCATCTCGTTATTCGAACCCTCCAAACAATCCTTCTGGAGTCCCTCAGCCCTATATGCTATGCCCCCCAGGAATCCAGGCAAGCGCCCATTCATAAATTCAACAAATCTACTGAGCCCTACTATGTACCAGGTACTGTTCCAAGGCCTGGAGATTGTGTCTCATGGAACAAACCAGATTAAAATCCTTACTCTTGTGGAATTGGTATTCTAGTGAAGAAGACACACAAAAAACAAAAGAAAACAAGACCGACAATACGTAGTAAACAAATAAATAAGAAAATTGTATGTTAAAAGGGGAAACAGGAGTGGGGAGGGGTGGAGTTCCAACTGAAGCAGTGTGGTGGAAGAGCTTTATTGAGAAGCTATTAAAGGGTGGAAGAGTGAGCCATAGGGCTACCTAGTGGAAGAGCATGCAGCCAGAAATGCCAGACAGGTTGGAAGGGGAGGGAGAGCAAGGAGACCTTTGTGACTGGAGCAGGGAATTCTAGGAAGAGGTCAAGGAGGTTATGGGTGATCAGATTCTATCAAGCTTTGTAAGCCACTGTTAAAATTTGGGGTTTTACTCCAAGTGGAATGGGAAGCTCTTGCAGGGTTTTAAGCAGAGGAGGGACATAATCTGTTTTACGTTTTTAACCATCTCTCCGGCTGCAGTGTAAAGAATAGACAAGATTAGAAAAGTGCATTCAATAGGCTATTGCAATAATCCAGGGGAGGCATGATGGCGTTTTGGAGCATGGTGGCAGGTGTGAAAGTAATAAAATTAGTACTTGTTCAAATGCAACTTGCGGCATTAATTATGGCTTGCATTGAATGCATCACTAACATGCTTCTGCAATGGGTTTTCCCAGCCTGGATTTCAGGGAAGGATAGGCAAAGAAAGGAGGAGGGATGGTTTGAGGTTACCAAGGAGACCAAGCATCATAAATCTGAAAACCTGAGATGGTTGTAGGCCTTTAGGCCTCTGGCGCAGCAATAATTCTGTGGCCGAGCCCACCAGCCGTTTCCCAATGACCATGCGCAACAGGCCAGGTGGGAGCCTATGGAAAACACAGGACTTTAGCAAAGCGGGACAAACGCATTCCGGGAATCGTAGTTCTGCGCCTTTACGCAGGCGCAGTGGCCCCTCGCCGGCTTGCGCGCGCAGCTCCTGCAGGACCAGTTTCTAGAAGCTCATTGCGGTGGCGTTGGTCCTGACTGCGGGTGCTGATGCAGGTAGCGGTTGTCCCGGGCCCCTGATTTGGGGGCCGCGGCCAGCTCGCCGGCTCCAAGGATGCACCCGGGGCGGGGTGGGTAGGGGGTGGGTGGGGAGCCGAGCGACCTCACCATGCACTCCCGATGCCGCAGCTTCGGGGGGAGGTGGGCACTGTCCTCAATGACGGAGCTTTCCTCCATCCCTTCCCTGCGCCTATGGTCCTGCAACTTGGGTATGCGGACAGTTTGGGCGGGAAAATTCCTTGATGTGTGTGCGTGGGGGAAGGGAGCTTTGCGGTGACTGCAGGATGTTTAGCAGCATCCCTGGCTGTACCCGCCAGGTAGGTCTCAGTAGCGCTCCTCCTCTCCAGCCGCGATAACCAAAATGTCTTCAGCGCCCCCCTCCCTTTGAGAACTTCTTTCTGCCTGCGTCATATTTTCGCGGAGCCTCTCTTGTAGGCCCCCTGGAGACCGAGACGAGTGTCTTAGTCACCGCACAGCCCCAGGTGCTCAGCGCGGCGCAGGTACTCGGTAGGCGCCTAATATTTGGCGAAGGAATAAGTGACGTCATGCTTACGTGTGTGCCGGGCTCTGTGCTCGGAGGTGGGTAATTACTGGTGTAATAGTTGCAACAGGAGGAGAGTGTAGAGTGTGCTTTCACCTGCCGCATTGTAGCGCATCTCACTCAGGCTGTATTGTCATTTCCTGGGTGTTGTCTGAGGGTGGGGCCCCTGCCCGATCTGTCCACGCGTGTCTCCGTAGTGTCCTGGTGGTCAGTATTTGCAGAATGAAAGAACGCATGTAACACAGGATAGGCTCTGTGCAAGAGAGCACTGGGGGATCAGAGAAAGCTTTATACAAGAGGTGACAGTTGAAAGGAGTCAAGTTTTAGGGGATGAGTAGAAGTTTGGTAGGAGAGGGCAAGAAGGCGGCTTCCGAGGAGAGGGAACTGCTCAATGCAAAGGATGGAAGGGGATGGAGGGTGTGTGGGAATGGGGACATTTCTTCTTTCTGGCGGCCGCATCCATCGGGCAGCTAGAGCTCAAGAGGTGAGGTCTTCAGGGCAGGGTCTCTAGATCATCATGCATGGCCTCTGCATTTGAATTTTATCTTGGGACAAATGGGGGGAGGGTGATAGGACCCGGGTTTGCATATTAGAAGGAACCCTGGGGCTGCAGTCTGAGACTGGATTGAAGAAACCTGTACATGGGTAGTTTAAGAAGGATAGAATGGAGGGGTTCTTAAGAAATAAAAATGCCAGAACTTGGTTATTGATTATGTGAGAAATTTGAGAGGCAAATAGGAAATCAGGCTTGTGGGTTGAGCACCTGGAGGGAAATGGATGGCCCGTCACTGCAGCAGTTCGGGAGCTGATGAATAAATTTGTGACTGGATTTTCTTGTAGCCATGAGCCTTTTCTCATGTGTTTTGCTTATGAGGAGTATTTAAGTCAGAAGAAACTGTTTTCTTGGAGGGTATCTTTAATTACCGTTAAAATCTCCTCCACTTCTCACCTAGACCTTTAATGTAGCAGCTGGGCAGGGCAGTTCTAGGCCTCTGTGTATGTCTACATATATCTGAACCAAACCAAGAACAATGTTTTTAGGAGTAATAATTTGTTTTACTTAATATCTTCTATTTCTTGACAGTTTCTGCAAGACCATTAGCTGAATGTTTGGAACCCTTGATATTTTGCTGCCAATAGTGCCTGCTGGTGGACTGTACTGATAATTCAACTAGAGTCTAAAGGGAATTGGATTCCTCTGCTGATACACATTGCAAGCTGTAGTAGCCTTGAATAAGATGACAGCCATCTCCCCAGACCCTCAAACTCTGGCCTCAAGTGAACCAAGCAAGGTCCTGAGAATGGATACTCCTGGGGATCAAGAAGCTATCCTGAGAGGAGACAGTACTGACCCAGAGACTTTCAGACAGAGATTCAGATGGTTTTGTTACTCAGAAGTGACTGGACCCAGAAAAGCCCTAAATCAACTCTGGGATCTCTGCATTCAGTGGCTGAGACCAGACATCCACACGAAAGAACAGATTTTAGAGCTTTTGGTATTTGAGCAATTCCTGACCATTTTGCCTGGGGAGATCAGATTTTGGGTAAAGTCACAACATCCTGAGAGCAGTGAGGAAGTGGTGACCCTAATAGAGGATTTGACCCAAATGCTTGAAGAAAAGGAAGGTGAGATTTATAGATGGCAGGAGGATGAGGGAGCAATCTCCTCAAGGTGTGAAAGTAAACTCCTCCAAAGAAAGCAATTGATTGCTAAAAAGGAGTCTTTAAGTTTGGGGTTGAGACTGGCTTTGGATCAGCCCTACCATTTACTGTGTTATCTTGGGCAAGCTGTGTAACCCCTCGGAAACTTTTTTTTTTTTTTTAATCTATGGAAAGGGATTCCCATCTGCTTAGTCTTTTTTTTTTTTTTTATGTTAATCCCCATACATTACATCATTAGTTTTAGATGAAGTGTTCCATGATTCATTGTTTGTGCATAACACCCAGTGCTCCATGCAGAATGTGCCCTCCTCAATACCCACCACCAGGCTAACCCATCCTCCCACCCCCCTCCCCTCTAGAACCCTGTTTGTTTTTCAGAGTCCATCGTCTCTCATGGTTCGTCTACCCCTCCGATTTCCCCCGCTTCATTCTTCCCCTCCCGCTACCTTCTTCTTCTTTTTTTTTTTTTTTAACATATATTGCATTATTTGTTTCAGAGGTACAGATCTGAGATTCAACAGTCTTGCACAATTCACAGCGCTTACCAGAGCACATACCCTCCCCAGTGTCTATCACCCAGTCACCCCATCCCTCCCACCCCACCCCCCACTCCAGCAACCCTCAGTTTGTTTCCTGCGATTAAGAATTCCTCATATCAGTGAGATCATATGATACATGTCTTTCTCTTTTTGACTTATTTCAACATAATACCCTCCAGTTCCATCCACGTTGTTGCAAATGGCAAGATCTCATTCCTTTTGATGGCTGCATAATATTCCATTGTATATATATACCACATCTTCTTTATCCATTCATCTGTCGATGGACATCTTGGCTCTTTCCACAGTTTGGCTATTGTGGACATTGCTGCTATAAACATCGGGGTGCACGTACCCCTTCGGATCCCTACTTTTGTATCTTTGGGGTAAATACCCAGTAGTGCAATTGCTTAGTCTTTTATGAGGGTTAAACACGATAAGGTATAATACTAATTTCTTTCCTTGCAGCCTTGAGTAAAAGGGGATCTTAGAACACAGAAGAGAAGGAAATTACCTGCATATGTTTGGAGTCACAAGCATATCATCCAGGGCAGGCCTCAGCTTCTGCCTCCAGTGTGTGAGGAAAAAAGTTTTTATCTGTGATGATAGGAATGCATTCTGCACTGTTTGGCACTTCACATTAAGCATCTGAAATGTGAAGAGGGCAAATAAGGAATTGAATCTTAAATTTAAATAGCCGTATGTGGTGAGCAACTATGCTATTGGATGATGCAGTTCCACAGCATTGGGGAGGACAGCTGACTAACAGTTTTATGATTACATTATTATACATACACAAATGTATAAAATATAAACAGAATTATAACATATCATCATAAAATATTGATAAAAAGACTTTTAGCGTGGATAGCCCTTTGAGGGCATGCGGTCCAACTTTTATAAAATCTCTCTAATATGGGCGCCTGGGTGGCTCAGTTGGTTAAGCGACTGTTTTCGGCTCAGGTCATGATCCTGGAGTCCCTGGATCGAGTCCCGCATCGGGCTCTCTGCTCGGCAGGGAGCCTGCTTCTCCCTCTGACCCTCCCCCCTCTCATGTGCTCTCTCTCTCTCATTCTCTCTGTCTCAAATAAATAAATAAAATCTTTAAAAAAAAAAAAAAAACTCTCTAATATGCTACAGATGTCCCAAATACGTCTAGCAGATGAGCCAGCTCTCAATACATATGTGGGACAGTTTGTATTCAACCAAGAGTTCCCAGATAGGGAAATGGCATTTACCTCTGCAGAGTTAAATTGTGGCCACACAGCTAATTGGTATGTTCAACATCGGGGTTTCCTGTCTGACTTGTCTGTCAGGGCAACACGGTGCTTCTCCAAAATTAGGGCCTCTGTGCGGAAGCCCCTCGCAATAAAGAAGCTTGTGAATTGATCGCTGTAGCATTCTGTAAGAACGGTTTCCTCAAAAGAGTCCCTTCTAATTCCTGTTGATTGTCTAATCAATAAGCTGCCTAAAATTCTTTTCATAAGAAAGTAAAGCATGATTTAAAAAATACTTAACCCTTACCAGAAGAAGAGCTGTTGACATCTGAGGGTTTGTAATATATTTAGTTGATATGTTCAGGTTCCTGATTTTCCGGGTTTAGGCATCTGCTTGTGACTCCAGAAGAGGAGTGTGTTCCTGAGACCAGCTGGGTGCTTTCATTCAAAAAGTGACTCTCTGCAAGGCATTGTGCTAGGACTATGAAGAAAACAAATTAATAACATAGAACAAATATGCCGTTTTACCTTAATACAGCCTATGAATATTTTTAAAATACTATGCAAATAAAACATTAAAACTGTAGGTGTGTGGATTGAATGAAATCAATTATTGTGAGCTTAAGAATTGAAAGGCTATTTTATGGAGTAGGGGGGAAAGCTTCGATTTTAAAAAGAAAGTGTATGTGGCTTTTATCTCTGTTTTAAAAAGAGTGGGAAAAACTTAGTTTCTTCTGACCTTTTTCTCCAGAGAAACATGTATAAGATTTTCTAGTCTGAGGAATGCATTTGAAAGACTAGAGTGTTCTTTCCCCCCCTTCCTAGATCCAGTCTCTGAAGAGTCTGTTATTTCCCAAGAGGAGAACCCTGAAGAAAATAAAGTGGTTTCTGTCCTTCCAAGTACTGAGTCCCAGGTAAGCTTCCTTTCACTGGTTTTCATTCTTAAGTGAATACTTACTGAGCTCCTATGGAGTGGCATAAAGATAATAAAATAATGAAGACAGTTTCCTTCACATTCTTTGAACTCATTCTTCAGATGCTATTTTATTTCAGTTACCAGAATTTGTCACAAGTCTGACTCTAAGAAAAACAACAAAAAAAAGTTTACTGAAATTGTACAGTTATTCTTGATAAAATTAGTCAAGTAGAAATAGAATTATATTTCCTTAATACAATAAAAAAAACATCTCCAGCTGAATGGTATTGGAAAATAAAAAACAGCTCTCACGATGCCTGTAAGAAGATAAGGATGTCTAATCATGCTGCTGTTGATGAGTAGTTTTTGAATATTCTAGCCAATGCAGTAAGATAAGAAGGGAAGGAGTTTAGTATTGGTAAGAAAGAGACAAATGTGTGTTATTTGCCGATAACATGGTCTATTTGGAAAACCTCTGAGAATCAACAAGTACTGAAACTCATAATTGAGAAAAGTGGCTAGTTATAAGTTAATTAGAATAATTTATAACCAGTTACAAATCACTTAGAAAAAATTTTTTAAAGATTTTATTTATTTGAGAAAGAGCGCACGTGCGCACACGCATGCATGAGGAGGGGGGAGCTGCAGAGGGGAGGAAGAAGTCTCCTCACTGAGCTGGGAACCTGGGTCCGGCGCTCCATCCCAGGACCCTGGGATCATGACCTGAGCCGAAGGCAGACGCTCAACGACTGAGCCACCCAGGTGCCCTGAAAAAGAAAATTCTTATTCACAGTAGTAATTAATACCACTGTAGTAGACTGATAATGGCTGCCCAAAATGTGTCCACTTCTAATCCCTAGAACCCGTGAATGTTAATCCAAAGCAAAAAGACTGTATTTCATGTGTTTGTTAGGAATCCGTGACATTCAAGGATGTGGTGGTCAGCTTTTCCAGAGGAGAGTGGAGGAGGCTGGAGCCTTTTCAGAAGGAGCTCTATAAGGAAGTGCTACTGGAGAACTTTAGGAACCTAGAGTTTCTGGGTAAAGATATCTCTTTATGATGTAACGTATGAGCTGTACATCTTTTCATCCACCATTATTGAAAGATAAGTGCTATTAACTGTATTGGCTGGGCACGCAGGGGTGATCCGACTAATCCTAAAAACGGGTTCTGAAAATGTACTTTTCTGCAATGTTTCCCTCCCCCCCCAAAAAAAGTTTCTGCTTCATTGAACTGGAAATGTTGAGTATCATGTGCTGTCATCGAGGACATACCTTCCCCAGTTCCTCCTCATTTTCCAGGCTTGAGGTCTGTATTTGACAGCGTCTTCTCTTCCCTAGAGAACCAGAGGCTGTGCGTGAATGTTGGAACAGCTTCGCCCTCTGCAGAAACAGTCATTTTTTACTCTTTTCTCTATGAGCAGGCTTTCCAGTTTCCAAATTAGATTTGATTTCCCAGTTTAAGTGGGTTGAACTGCCATGGCTGCTGGAAAAAGAAATTTCAAAAGGCTCCAGACCAGGTAAGTTGGTGAAAAGCAAAGAAATTAAAACAGTTGCTTAACCAAGTCATTTGTGAAGAGCTTTTGAAATGTTGGGTGGGCTGGATGCTGAAATAGAAAGGTGATTAGAATAGACCCCTTGCCTTCCTGGAATATTCATTTTACTAGAGAGACCATTCACTTAGGTCCTCTGAGAAGTAGATGCCAAGACGTGGTTAGCTATGCCAGGGACTCACTGGGGAGTGAGGAAAGTGAACGAAAATGGGAGACCTGTCAGAGTGGGTGGGTGTAACACCTGTGAATGACGGAAGGAAGGAAGGAAGGCTGGGTAGGAAGTGTCTTAGAGTGAAGTGCAGTGTTCTATTTTTTTTTTTTTAAGATTTTATTTATTTATTTGAGAGAGAGAATGAGATAGAGAGAGAGCATGAGAGGGGGGAGGGTCAGAAGGAGAAGCAGACTCCCTGCTGAACAGGGAGCCCGATGCGGGACTCGATCCCGGGACTCCAGGATCATGACCTGAGCCGAAGGCAGTCGCTTAACCAACTGAGCCACCCAGCCGCCCAGTGTTCTATTTTTTAAAGATTTATTTGAGAGCGAGAGAGTAAGTGAGAGAGAGCATGAGTCGGGGCGAGGGGGAGAGGGAGAGGGAGAAGCAGACTCCCCACTGAGCAGGGAGCCCGACATGGGGCTCGATCCCAGGACCCTGAGATCACGACCTGAGCCGAAGGCAGACGGTTATGACTGAGCCACCCAGGCGCCTGAGGTGCCGTTTAAGAAAGTTTTGGCAAGGCCAAAGAAGAGTTCCCCAGCTGGAGTTGCGTATCAGGAGTCCTGTGTCTCTGGGCCTGCCCACGTGTCCCTGCTGTACTTGCCATTGACTAGGAGCCCCTGTGGGAAAGTGGCCTTGGCATGCATGCCTTGGTGGAGTCAGGGGGCAGCCACGGGGGCTAAGTAGGCACCGCAGAGTTGGCGATCTGAGCAGTGCGTTTCTGGGGATGCCATGATACGGCAATCAAAGCACACAGTGTTGGTAATGGGATGTATGCTGTACTAACACCCGCACAAGGAGCCGTGGGGAACGCAGGAGCTGTGGCTTACTTAACATTTAAGTTGAATCTTTTTTTTTTTTTTAAAGATTTTGTTTATTTATTTGAGAGAGAGAGAATGAGAGAGAGCACATGAGAGGGGGGAGGGTCAGAGAGAAAGGCAGACTCGCTGCTGAGCAGGGAGCCCGATGTGGGACTCGATCCCGGGACTCCAGGATCATGACCTGAGCCGAAGGCAGTCGCTTAACCAACTGAGCCACCCAGGCGCCCTTAAGTTGAATCTTGAAGGATAAGTAGGAATTCATCCAGCGGACAGCATGGAGAGTATAATCTCATTTTTGTTAAAAGGAAAAAAATGTACATATATGCGTATATATCTAAGTATATAAAATCTTTTTTTTTTTTTTTTAATTTGACAGAGGCACAGCGAGAGAGGGAACACAAGCAGGGGGAGTGGGAGCGGGAGAAGCAGGCTTCCCGCTGAGCAGGGAGCCCGATGCGGGACTCGATCCCAGGACCCCGGGATCCTGACCTGAGCCGAAGGCAGACGCTCAATGACTGAGCCACCCAGGCGCCCCGTGTCTAAGTATATAGATATAGATAGATTTTTTTAATGTCTGGAGAACATTCATGTTAATCTGGGTTATCTTTGAGGGATTACGTTTTTTCTTCATCCTCTTAAAATTTAACAATAAATATATATACAGTTAAAAAATAAGTTATTGCTTATATGTCAATACCTTGGTGTTTTGTTTTTTTTTTTTTAAGAGGAAAAACAGTAATTTCACTTAGCTTTATTCCATCTTAACCAAAGTCAATCATTTGGCTGTTTTCAGTTTGGGAACCCAAATAAGGGATATTAGTTTAATACAAATGGTATAAATACGCTCCCCTCTCCCGGAGAAGCATTATGTAGATGTACAACTTGTTTCAAAAGTTAATTTATAACAGACTGGAGAAAAACATAGACAAAGCAGAGTCGGTAACTATAATTTATAAAATACTTAAGCAAATCAGTAAGGAATGCTGAGTCTGTTAGAAAAATGGGTGAAGAACTTGAGCAGATAGCTGACAAAATTAAAAATAAGTAACAAAACTAAACTTTAAATTGCCGTGAACTTGGGGTGCCTGGGTGGCTCAGTAGGTTAAGTGTCTGCCTTTGGCTCAGGTCATGATCCCGGGGTCCTGGGATTGAGCCCCGCATCGGGCTCCCTGCTCCACAGGAAGCCTGCTTCTCCCTTTTCCACTCCCCCTGCTTGTGTTCCCACTCTCTGTGTGTGTCTCTCTGTCAAATGAATAAATAAGATCTTTAAAAATAAATAAATAAATAAATTGCTGCAAACTTGAAAAAAATGTTCCAAGTCATTGGACAACAATGAACTATACATTTAAAGCAACAGTACTGAGGCACCTGAGTGGCTTAGTTGATTAAGCCTCCAACTTTTGGTTTCGACTCAGGTCATGATCTCAGGGTTGTGAGATTGAGCCCCGCATTGGGCTCCACACTCAGCGTGGAGTCTGCTGGAGTTTCTTTTTTTTTTTTTTTTTAAAGATTTTATTTATTCATTTGAGACACAGAGATACAGAGAGAGAGAGCGCATGAGCAGTGGGAGAGGCAGAGGGAGAGGAAGAAGCAGACTCCCTGCTGAGTCAGGAGCCCGATGTGGGACTCGATCCCAGGACCCTGGGATCATGACCTGAGCCGAAGGCAGACACTTAACCATCTGCTGCTGGAGTTCTTTCACCCTCTCCCTCTACCCCTCCCCTGTGCTGACTCTCTAAAATAAATAAATCTTTAAAAAAATGCACAGAATTTTTAATAATGGTTAACTTCTGGGGAATAAAATATTGTGTTTTGTAGTTAACTCTTTAAAAAATAGTTCTATGAAAGTGATGGTGTGATCTCATGATTAAGAGCCAAGATGAATGATGTGGCTCAAAGTTCTGAGGGGAGTGTAAATAGAGTATGGTATTGGAGAAAGCTGTGGGGACTGTGGGACTTGAACCCAAGGCCCTAAGTGTTTGTGTTTGGGAAGGTGTGGTGGGATTGCATTTGAGGTAGGATGAAGACCGAAAGAATATGATTGAAAACACTAGTGTGGTCGGGACAGTGAATGGATCCTGATCAGAGTATCTTCATAAGGTTGACTGTGGTAACCTTAGAAAGTCTAGCGTAGGCGATGCTGCATGTCTGTGATGTGATTAACATTTTTTATAAACAGTGCTGTTTGGCTGCTTTGAGAAGCAGTTGGTGTAGGGATCAAAAGTATGGGCTTTGGTGTTAGAATAGATGAAAAATCTGTCGCTTACAACACGTGACTTTGGGCAAGCGACTTACACTCTGTGTGGGTAGTTGTCACATCCACAAAACAGGGATGATATCAGCACCTACTTTATTTTGGGTTGTTGTGAAGATTAAGGGAAATACAAGTAAAGTGCTTGATATGGGGCCTGGCGTTTACTAAGCATTCAATAAACGTTTGCACTGTTATTATTTGGAAAGAAAATAGATTGGATCTAGAGAAAATGAGTTTGGACCTATTACGGAAATTTGAAATGAGGGTGAGAACGTGTCTCTTTATTCTAACTATAAAGCACAAACTTTTCATTTTCCCCAATATTTTTCTTAACCCCTATATTTACCTAGTGTCTCTATATTATTTTTTCCTTCTCTGTTTCCTAAGATTCTGAAAATCGTCCAAGATATATTCATATTGTTTATAGTCATTTCTACCTCTCTTCCTGCCTCAGTCCCAAATAGGACAGCTTCCTGTATTGCAAACGGGACACATTGTATTTGTTATTTCTTTTAGAGGGTGAACCTAGAGGTGAACTGAAGGAATCCTCTCGAAATCAAGATGTTCTTCTGGAAGAATCAACTTTAGATAAAATAATAGAAAGATGCCTAATGGGTGCTAATTATGGCTTGATGGGAGAGTCCTGGAAACGTAGCAGTAAGGAATATTCGCAAGTCGCAGGCACACAAAAGAAAACTCATGGGAGAGTTAGTAAGGGTGAGGAATTTGACCCAGAAAAGAGCCCCTTTGGAAGTAATTTCAAGCAAACCTCGGAAATAATTAAACATCTGAGAGTCTACTTAAGGAAGAAATCTCGGAGGTATAATGAATGCAAGAAACCCTTCAGTTTTCATTCAGACCTTATTCTGAACCGCAAAGAACACACTGGAGAGAAGCCATGGAAATGTAATGAAGGCAGGAAAGTCTTAGGTCACTCTTCCTCCCTAACTGAACATCAGAAACATCAGAAAATGCATTTGGGGGGGAAGACCCAGAAGTGCACTAATTGTGGGATAGCCTTTACGCGGAGCTCATCCCTTAAGAGAAAAAACTCCTCTATGTGTGAAAAATGTTGGAAAAATTTAAATCAAGATGTAACCTCAGATAAAGATGAGGGAGCTGAGACGGGAGAGAAGACCCACAAATGTAGCAAATGTGGAAAAGCCTTTGGCTACAGTGCCTCACTGACCAAACATAGGAGAATTCACACAGGGGAGAAACCCTACATGTGCAATGAATGTGGAAAAGCTTTCAGTGACAGTTCATCTCTCACGCCACATCACAGAACTCACAGTGGAGAGAAACCCTACAAATGCGATGATTGTGGAAAAGCTTTCACCCTGAGTGCCCACCTCATCAAACATCAGAGAGTTCACACTGGAGAAAAACCCTATAAATGTAAAGAATGCGGGAGACCCTTCAGTGACAGTTCCTCTCTTATTCAACATCAGCGAATTCATACCGGAGAAAAACCCTACACGTGTAACAACTGCGGAAAATCCTTCAGTCACAGCTCGTCCCTTTCCAAACATCAGAGGATTCATACTGGAGAGAAGCCCTATAAATGCGGTGAATGTGGAAAAGCCTTTAGACAGAATTCTTGCCTTACTCGACATCAGAGGATCCACACTGGAGAAAAACCCTATTTGTGTAATGACTGCGGGATGACGTTCAGCCATTTTACGTCTGTCATTTATCATCAGAGACTTCATTCAGGAGAAAAACCCTACAAGTGTAACCAGTGTGAGAAAGCCTTCCCTACCCATTCACTCCTCAGTCGTCATCAGAGAATTCATACTGGCGTAAAACCGTATAAATGTAAAGAATGTGGGAAATCTTTCAGTCAGAGTTCATCTCTTAACGAGCATCATCGAATTCATACCGGAGAGAAGCCCTATGAATGTAACTACTGCGGAGCAACCTTCAGCCGGAGCTCAATCCTTGTAGAACACCTAAAAATCCACACCGGAAGGAGAGAATATGAATGTAACGAATGTGAAAAGACATTTAAGAGTAACTCAGGCCTCATCAGACATCGGGGATTTCATTCTGGAGAGTAATTCTTGAAATACAGTAAGGTGGGTTGGGGGGGTGTGTGTGTGTGGAATCTCATCACATTGTCCCTTATTAAAAACCCAGGGTGTAAACTACCACAGCATTAATCAGTAGCTACCACTCTAAAGGGTTGGCGGCTGGGAAAAACACTCTTTGTCACTTACCACTCTCCTTTGGTAGATCATAAGTAGGGTTGGTAAAGTCCCGTGGAAAGTGAAGAAAGCAGGATGAGATGGGCAATGGTTCTAAAAGGCCAAGTGCAGATTTAAAAAGCAAGAGGAGGTGCACGGGACCCACTGACGAACCTTTTTTCTTCAATAGATTTCCCTCTTCTAGCTTCTAGCAAGAACTGGTCTCAAGTCATAACCTAGGTTCTGGGTTCTGGCCCAGTTTGCCAGCCAGCTCACTATAACTTTGGGCACATCATTTGACTTTTCTAAATTTGAGTTTTCTTTACTGGTGGCACAAGGGGGGGGGGTGTCACGATTTCCAAGTTTACTTCCGATCCTCTCTGAAGCTGTGGGAATAAGTGAAACGCTTTTGGTTCATTGGAATTTTCAAGTTTCTCTAGTAGAAAAGCACTCATTTAAGATCCTGAACTGAGAATGCAGTATACTTGTTGAATGCCTCACACCGGAATCCCTAGAATATCAACAGGAACGAGTCGGTGGAGCTCACACGTGTGTGTCTTCAGGGAATGTTTTAACTGGACAAAGTACCCCAACCTGTTTTTCCCTCTGGGCTTTGACTGAGGGGATTAGGAATCTAGAGGGCATATGTTGGAACCATCTCAGCCATGAGAGTACCAGTCCTAGGAAAATGGGTTGGGGGCTGGGGAGGGGGGTGGTGGGGAAGGAAGCGGGTGCTGAAAATAGAGCTATTCTGGATGGACTACCTTTTGCAAAATAGAATTCTATTTTTTTAAAAGTTTGTTTATCCTAAGTACTGCCCCGTGTAATCGGAGTGCAAACGTTGTGTATGGCAAAGGTCACAAACTGAGATTGGGCCATTTGATATGTTTTGGTTGGTCTGCATGGTAAGGGGAGTGTGTGTGTGTGTGTGTGTGTGTGTGTGTGTATAACTAGTAGTCACCATTTAAAAATTAGATTTCATACCAAAAAAAAAAAGGCTTGCCTTGAAAAATTATATAATAGGGCTGACAACTGGCCCATATTTCAGTGGAGAAGTCAGCTGGTTTGGGCTAGCACCCCTGCCTTTACACAGGGAATCGACTCTTCTGCTGGCCAGGTTCTCTGATCTACAGGACCCGACTTACCCCACTATAGGAACTTGATACTATGGTCCCTTACCATCTGGAGAATACATATTCTAAAGTCTAAAGAGACGCCATTGATAGTAAAATTCAGGAAAAGAATGTAGAAATCCCACAAAATAACTTCTCAGTTAAGTGTTTTTTGTTGTGAAAATTAGACCTGAAAATAAGAGTGAGCAGATATTAGTGGATTATTTCTTACGATGAATCTCATTCATTGGTGGAGTGTGAATAATTTCTGACTGAAAAAGGCATTAAAACCCTGAGTCAGGTTTAGGTCTCAAGCCCTAGGGTTCTGGAGGCACCCTACTGATTGAACAATGGTACCAAAAAGTTCATAAGGTTGAAATTTGAGGTAGCTCCTATATACATGAGAACGAAAACAGAACAGTTTTGGCTTACGGAAGTGAAGAGATCCTTAATGCTGATGGGAGACTCAGCAGTATTTGCTGTGATTTAATGGGTGTAGGTTTGCAGTGCTACCTCTGGAAGGTTTCTTCCTTATACCTCCTCCCCCCAAAAAAGCTTGTAGTTCAGATATTGCTGTGTGGTAAATTGATCTGCATAGTTATTGCTAAATGAACCAACCAGAGACATTCTAGCCATGAAAGGAATATGGCTTAGAATCATTCATCTGGTCTTAAGTTTTTTTCCAAACATATATAAACCCTGATTTGTTTTTTTTTTTTTAAAGATACAATTTATAGAGAAATACGTAAAATTCTTGAGAAGAGGCTTCTTCCAGGATGTTTACTGGTTATAGCCTCCAGCATTTATATACCAGGACCAGTTGGGTATCTGGAACATAGTTTTTTTTTTAACAAGTTTATTGGGGTATAAATTACAGATAAAAGTCATTTCAATTATACAATTCAGTGACTTTTGGCATATTCACTGAGTTGCACAATCATCATAACCCATTTTTGGAACATTTTATAACCTAAGATCCCTCATGCCTGTTTCCAGTTAACCCCCATTCCTACACCTAGTCTCAGGCAATCACTCATCAGTTTACACTCTGTCTTGAGAGTTGCCTTTTCTGGACATTTTATACAAATGGGATCATGTGTGGTCTTGTGTTTTTCATTAACGTATTTTCTAAGTTCATGTTGTAGCGCATCAGGCCTTTTATTGTTAAATGATACCCTATTTTATGGGTATACCATATTTTGCCCATTCACCAGTTGAAGGACGTTGGGGTTGTTTACAGTTTTTGGCTGTTCAAAATAATGCTGCTTTGAACATTGATGAGCACGTCTTTCTGTAGACACATTTTCATTGTTCTTAGGTAGTGCCTGAGTGGCTGGCTCATAGGGTAAATTTTTGTTTAACTTTTTAGGAAATTGCCAAATTGTTTTCCAGGTGAGTACATCATTTTTCAGTCTGAGCAACACTGTATGATCCCCTACAATCTGGGGAATATATATCTTAAAATCTAAAGAGACTCCACTGATAGTAAGTGAAATTCAGGAAAAGAACATAAAAAACCATAGAGAGTGACTTTTCAGTTAAATTTTCTTTGTGAAATTAGACCTCAGAGGAATAGAGTGTGCAGATACTAGTGGATTATTTAAGAATTTCATTGGCAAAGTCTGAATAATAATTTCTAAATGAAAAGGTAGCTAAAGCCCTGAGTCAATCAGGTTTCTCTACATCGTCACCAACCCTTGTGATATTGTCTGTCTTTTTCATTATAGCCGTTCTAAGGGTTGAAACGGTATCTCTTTGTGGTTTTAATTTGCATTTCCCTGATGGCTAATGATGTCGAGAATTTTCATGTGCCCTGTAGCTATTCATATATCTTCTTCGGAAAAAGGTTTATTCAAGTGTTTTTTTCCATTTAAAGAATTGCGTTTATTGAGTTGTTGTATTTTTTATTCTATGTAAAAGTCCTTTCTCCAGTATGGAGAAATACTAGCCACAGAGAGCAGCCTCTAGTCCTGCTGCATGATATTTATCAAAAGTTTGTTTTCAATAACTACTTATGTATAATTGCCTAAAGTATATTTGATGCAGGCCATCATCTAAGTACTTTAAATTCATTTTTTATGTCCTATCAGATCATCAAGAGATTTTAAACTTGTTTTGATTCCTTATAGAACTGATCTTATTATTAACTAAATTAATAGTATTTAATAATACTATTAAAACCAGTTAGACTTTATGCTCTTTATGTACATTGACAGATATTAAAATCAGCCCTTTAACACATTCTACTTTAAAATGAAGACCTTGTTTTTCAAAAATGTTTCTTAATGAGTTTCCACTGAAGAAACTTCTCTCAGGTCACAGGACAGGATAAAGCTTCTCCTGTCAGTGAATCTCCTTTTATTTCCTTATTTTTGAATTAGTTTCTAATGTGGCAAAATATACATAACCTAAAATGGACCATTTTAATCCTTTCTGGGAGTACAACTCAGTGATATTCGTGTTGTTGTATAATCATCACCACTGTCCATCTCCAGAACTTGTCTGTCATCCCAAACTGAAACTCATTAAACAATAACCCCTCATTCTGTCCTGCCCCCAGCCCCTGGTGACCACTCTTCTGCTTTCTGTCTCTCTGAATTTGGGTATTCTAGGCACCTCCTATAAATGGAATCATTGAATATTTGTCCTTTTTTGTCTGGCTTCTTTCACTTAGCAAAATGTTTTTAAGGTTCATGTTGTAGCAGGTGTCAGAATTTCATTCCTTTTCAAGCCCAAATAATATTCCATCGTACGTCTATACCACATTTTGTTCATTCATCCGTCAATGGACATTTGGGTTATTTCCACCATTTTGACTATTGTTAGTGATGTAAAATAGCAGAGTCCCTGTTTTCAGTTCTTCACAGATGTTGTCAATGGCGTCTAGAGTGGAGACTCTTCCCGGAAGGTTTTTAGTTCACTTTCCTGAGATCCAATGGAGGAATCACTATCTATGGCAGCTGTAGCCTTACGAGATGTATCTCTTTTTTTTTTTTTTTAAGATTTTATTTATTTATTTGAGAGAGAGAATGAGAGAGAGAGAGAGGCATGAGAGGGAGGAGGGTCAGAGGGAGAAGCAGACTCCCCGCTGAGCAGGGAGCCCGATGTGGGACTTGATCCCAGGACTCCAGGATCATGACCTGAGCCAAAGGCAGTTGCTTAACCAACTGAGCCACCCAGGCGCCCGAGATGTATCTCTTATAAGACCTGAAAGTTGAAGTCAGTCCTTGATGCAGGGACTGCAGAGAGGATATTTTGTCAGCAGTGATGAAAACCACAACCTTGTACATCTTCATCAGAGCCCTTGGGTGACCAGGTCAATTACCATGAGCAGTAATATTTTGAAAGGGATTCTTCTTTTTTTTTTTTTCTGAGCAGTAGGTCTCAATAGTGGGCTTATAAAATTCAGTAAAAACCATGTTGTAAACAGATGTGTTGTCATGTGGGTCTTGTCGTTCCATGTATAGAGCACAGGCAGAGAAGATTCAGCATAATTCTTAAGGGCCCTGGGATTTTCAAAATGGTAAATTAGCATTGGTTGTAACTTCAAGTCACCAACTGCATTAGGGCCTAACAAGAGAGTCAGCCTTCCTTTCGAAGCCAGGCACTGACTTCTCTCTAGTTAGGAAAGTCCTAGATAGTGTTTATCAGGCTCTTTGGTCTGCACCGAAAATCTGTTGTTTGGTGTAGCCACCTTCATTAATTAGCTAGATCTTCTGGATAACTTGCTGCTGCTTTGCTGTTTATGTTATGAAGGTGCCTTCTTTCCTTAAATCTCATGAACCAATCCCTGCTCCCTTCGAATTTTTCTTCTGCAGCTTCCTTACCTCTCTCAGCCTTCATGGAATTCAGGAGAGTTAGGGCCTTGCTCTGGATTAGGCTTTGGTTTAAGGGAATGTTGTGATTGGTTTGATCTCTCCAGACCACTCAAACTTTCTCCCTATTACTAAGAAGGGTGTTTTGCTTTCTGATCATTCATGTGTTCATTGGAGTAGCACGTTTAATTTCCTTCAAAAACTTTTCCTTTGTGTTCACAACTTGGCTAACTGATGCAAGAGGCCTAGCTTTTGGCCGGTCAGCTTTCAACATGCCTTCCTTACTAAGCTTAATCATTTCCGGTTTTTTGACTTAAAGGGAGAAATGTGTGACTCTTCCTTTCACTTGAGCCTTTAGAGGCCACTGTAGGGTTATTAATTGGTCTCATTTCAGTATTGTTGTGTCTCAGGGAATCAGAGGTCCGAGGAGAAGAAGAGACCCGGGGACAGTGGGTCGATGGAGCAGTCAGAACACACACATTTATCAGTCAAGTTCACTGTCTTGTATGGGTGTGGTTCGTGATGCCCCAAAACAATACAGTAGTAACGTCAAGGATCACTGATCACAGAACATCTTAACAGAGATGGTAATAATAACTGAAAAGTTTGAAATATTGTGCGAATTCCCACAAAACATGACACGTAAAGTGAGCAAATGCTATGGGGAAAATGGTGCCAGTAGACTTGCTCGATACAAGGTTGCCACAAACTTTCAATTTGTGTAACACAAGCAAAAAACCACACACACAATATCTGTGAAGCACAATAAAATAAGATATGCCTCTATTTTTGCAAATGCTACAAACATTCATTAATGTTTAGTATATACAATGCACTTTAAGAGATGAGGAGATGAATAGTACACATTCTCCCCCCTGTAGAAACCCAGTTGGATGTGTAAGACTGATGTGTCTTGGGGGGTGGGTAGGATGCAGGTCAGCGTAGGATTGCAGCTAACAGCTACAATGAGCTGTGTGCAGTACTAAAAATGCAGTGTAAACCTAGCAGGTGGGAGCACATGGGAAAGTGACTGACAACTTGGGGGTAGGAGTCGGTTGCACCTTGTGTTGCCACAGTTCAGGCCCCACATCATAAGGACCTTTTTTCCGAGCCCTTTTGAGGAGTTGCGTTTTATTACCAGGGCAGTGGAGAACCCCTGGGGGTGGTTCTGTGTGTGTGTATTACCTGATAGAGACTTCTATTTTTGTTGTTTCTTGTTTTGTGTGTTCCTCAGAATTGTTTCTCTGAGGTGGAACTGCTTGATGAAAAGGGAGACATTTTCAGATTCTGAAAATGTACTGTCAAATTGTTGCCTATAAAGTACAGCACTTTCATAGGGTCTCTCCTTTATGTGGAAATATGGACGTCTATAAAGGTCTGACCTAAGGAAGCTTTTCCCGAAACCAGGGCACTTGTGAGGTGTCTCTCCTGAGTTAATCTGGTGCTTAGGTAGTTGGAAATTACTAGAAAAGTATTTTCTATCCTGAGAGCATTGGTGAGATCTCTCTGCTGGACTCTCTCAAGTTCTAAGGTGAGTGCTTTTTCCAGGTTGGAGTCCTCAAGTGTCTCTACCTATAGAGTGGTTCCGATAATCTACAAACTTTGCCAAATCTGTCGGTAGCTCTTCTGGGGGTTCTGGCCATTGGTATTCAAGATGTTGAATTCAAGGAACCAAGAAGAGCATTCCCCTCTAAAGTAGTAATTCATAGATGCCTAGTCTCTGTTTTTTTCTGCCTTGAAGAATCTTCTTCGTTTTCTCACTTGATCTGCCAGCCTCATCAGAACCTTCCTTTCCGCTCGTGAAGCATCTTTAAGCCTCTTGGTTTAAAGTTTTTGTTTAGCAAGTCTGGCCTCTGGGCTTCCCAAGCTACATTTTCTGTTGATGTGTTTTATTCCTTCAAATGGGCCTTACTTTTCTGTTTCTTGGTATGCCTTGTGATTTTTTTTGTTGAAAACTCGACATTTGAATCTTCTAGTTTGGTAGCTCTGGAAATCAGGCTTTCCCTCTTTTCAGAGTTTATTGTCTTTTTGATTGTTTTAGGGTATCTCTGTGCTGGGGATCAGTCTGTGGTGAATGCTTAAAATTTTCTGACTCTATATTTCCCTGGGCAGAGGCCATGGTTTTCTAAATTCTCTAAATTATGTGATTTTTTTTTCAATGTCCAGGAAAACCAGGTGCTGTCCCTTAATTCCTCTGGAAGCTACTTTAGCCAGTGGGGGTTGGAAGAATGGTGGCTGGCTTCTGTATCTGCCCTTCTTTCATGATCAAAAGCAGCCACCCACCTTCAGAACCCAGAACTCCGATATTTAGAGGCAAAGGTTTTTCTTGCCTACTCTGGCTCCAGCAAGGCAAACTACAGATGTGGGTTTCATCTTCTGGGCTGGCCAGTAAAGGCTGGGTGGCTCCTACTGTCCCGAAGGCTAACATCCATCATTAATCATTGCAGTTTACCAGTCAGGGTTTCCCCTGGGAACTCTTAGGTTTTCAAGTAGACATCTTGTATTCCAGAGTAATCACTGGATACCTTCTTCCAGTACAATTGTTCTCTAGGTGGCGAGATGGACTCCTGCGCTTCCTACTCTCCCATCTTCCCTGACATCACTTACTCCACATCTTTGATCCTTTTTTTTTCTTAAAGATTTTGTTTACTTGACAGAGAGAGATACAGCGAGAGAGGGAACACAAGCAGGGGGAGTGGGAGAGGGAGAAGCAGACCTCCCGCTGAGCAGGGAGCCCGATGTGGGGCTCGATCCTAGGACCCTGGGATCATGACCTGAGCCAAGGCAGCCGGCCGCTTAATGATTGAGCTACCCAGGCGCCCCCACATCTTTGATCTTAAGATAGCTTTCTGGAAAATTTTTTCAGCTTTATCTTCCAACTCTACTACTAAATGTTTTGAATGTTTTATTACTGTTGTCACATTTATAATTCTAAGTGCATTTTCTGATTCTCTTTTTTTTTATAATCTGTTTTTGTTTTGTGGGTGAGTTTTTTTTTCCCTCTGAAGATGCTAGTACAGTGTCTTTCCATGTTATTCTGCTTCCTGCATTATGTCTTTCCTCTGGGTGGTTTTTAACCTATTTTCTCTCTCTCTCATTGGTGGCTTTCCTCACATTTCTGGCGATCTTTGTTCACATTTAAGAAAAGGGCTCTAAAAAGTTAAATGGAAGGTGTTTTAGTTACTACAGCACTGTCCAAGAGGAACACAATGTGAGCCACATACGTAATTTCAAATTTTCTAATAGCTACTTTTAAAAAGCAAAGCAGATGAAGTTAATATATTTTATTTTACCCAATAGAGACACAGTATTTCAACATATTTTAACTAGTGTAAAACTTACTGATGAGACATTTTATATTATTTTTTGCATTGTCTTCAAAGCCCATTGTGTATTTTATAAACGTTCTGGCACATTTTAATCCATTCACTAAATTTTCATCAGTTATTTGATCCATTTTTAGATTTATAAAACTTAGCATTGAAAAGTAGATTCACATAGTTCTTCCAAACATATCTTGTTATTCTACATACACTTAAAATTTTTCCAATAACTGCATCAAGCATCAAAAGAATAACTTTACTTTGATATTTGTATCCACATTGACAAAACTGTTCATCTTTTTACTGGAAGAATTGATTTGATTTTGAAGCAAAAGCGTATCATTTTGAAAACTATTTCAAGTAAATTCACTAACTCTTAGGTCAACTCAGTAGTAACATCAAATTTGGCATAAGGTATTGCATAAAATGGAAACAAAACTAAACTTATCCATATCAACAAACCAGTCTTTACATTTGTCTTTTTTTTGCAGCTAACTTAAATAAAATGCTATTGATTACATTTAAAATTTGCATATTGACCCAATGTTAGAAAAATGTGTACAATTGTCATTTTTTAATTTGTATTATAAAATGTTTCAGTTTTAGCTAAATTATTTTTACTAAATTTTTTCACCTAAGTAAGTAGAAGTTTTTCCTGTTTTAAGGAGCTTCAAATTTAGCCTATTCTTGCACAGTGTTATGTTAAGGGGAATTATCATAGTGCCACTTTTTGTCCTTGATTATATGGCAGGCATTCCTTTCATTTTAAGAAAACCTTGAATTGGAATTCCTAGTACAGGATATCCTTGTAAAATCCTTTTATGACTCAACCAAGGAACATTAATAAACACAAGATCGTTAAAAACATCATCTTCACCAATTCCATAACCTGGCAATGATTATTTTATAGCATTTGCATGTATATATTGAAGAATTTTAACATCCGTATTCGTGACTCTTTAGAGTCTGCTTAGAAAACAAACATTTTCAGTAGTTATCAGACAGTGGAACAAAGCAATGAGGGAAACATCATTCTCTTGCTTTAAAATTCCAATACTTTTGTTCTTTTGACTTAACATGGCTGGAGTCTCATTCTTATGATAGAAACTAATTTTTCTATGTCTAGCTGAAATTCTTTGACAGATGAAAAAAATGTCAAAAATACCTGTCATGAGTTTGAGTTTTTAGGCAATGAATTGACATTTCTTTGTAAATTTGGATGTTCTTTGAGATAGAATGTACCAAAATTTTCAACGGGCAGTCTTAACATGACTTATCTAAAGCTAAGAGTTAATACTTGTAACTTTTAAAATTGTGAATTAATTGATCTTTGATAGTATTAGAAACTTCTTGTATTCTATGAACAACATTGCTTCAAGGGTTAATTGAAAATTTCAACTTTTGTAAATGTCTTTTTAAGCCTTTCTCATAATTTTCTAACTAAATTACCATAACTGAAATGATAATTTCTTTTTATCATCTTTCCACCGAAGATTTTTTTTGTGTGTGTGTGTGTTCAAGAATTCAAGTATTGTATAGCTGGCCAAGTTTACAAGCTCAAAAATCTTGTTAAAAACTGTTTAAATTTTTTTGATGGAAATTGCTCATTTCATGTGACTAATTTCATGGATTTTTTTTTTGACTGTTAGAATATTTATTGAACTCACTAGATTGTTGCTGGAAATGACAAATATTAGCTCTTGTCTTAAATACTGTCTACGGTATTTAACACTTTTGTATACAGCAAACAGCTTTTTCATTTCACTGTGCCTGCAGTAAATTACAACCGCCATTCATCATTGAATGTGCACTATACCCTCTTCCCATTTTCTCTTTACTAGTTGTAGTACTCGCTTCTGTAGGGCACTGAATTCTGCCTCAGTAATATGCCTTCATTTAAAATTTAAATATTCTCCCGTATTTTTTTAATCTAGAAAATAATTACAATTAAAATAGTGTGTATCTCAGTTGATGATTATGATTTGCATAGATATCACTGTAACTTGTGCTTTCTACCTAAGTATACTTGAACTTGTGCTAGCCACATAAAATATCCAAGTAAACACATCGTGAGGTTATTTCAGTGCATAGAAGAAAATCATCTGAACCGAAAAAATCTGTCAATACTGCCTAGATTGGTGTTTATCCGTAATCCTAGAACTAATGCACGTTCCTTTACAAGCATTACAGTACAACAACATCCTATGTGATACAACAATTAAAGTGAATTGTAGTTCTACGAAAACAATAAAGTTGTGTTTAATGGTAAAACATTGACTCTGCTTTGGTTTTTTAAATCTCAGAATGTGGCACTGTTCATCCTTGCAGTTCTCCGTAGCTTTATGTGGCTACCATATTGGACAATACAGAGTCGGAGTAAGCAGCGCTAATGAGGGAGCCCAACAGATCAAAGTGGCTTAACTGAGTAACAGTTCATTGCCCAGGCAGGCTTCCTGCATTTTGTTGCCTTCCAACATTTTGTAGCTATGCCATCTGGAGGCCCCAGAGGCAAAGAAAGCAAGAACGGGAGCATTATACATTTATACATATATATTTAAACACTAACCTGGAAGCAGCTTAGAACCATGGGTCTGGGGCGCCTAGGTGGCTCAGTTGGTTAAACGGCTGCCTTCAGCCCAGGTCATGATCTCAGGGTCCTGGGATCAAGTCCCCTTGTTGAGCTCCCTGCTCAGTGGAGTCTGCTTCTCCCTCGCTCTGCTGCTCTCTTGCTTGTGCACTCTCTCAAATGAATAAAATCTTAAAAAAAAAGAAAAAAAGAACCATGGGTCCCAGCTGGGTGCCAAGGTGTCCCAGGTCACTGTAGAGAACTCACTGGGGTTTCCCAGGATATTTTAAATTTTAGGGAAACACAGATATCACTATTGGGCATAGCACCAACTACTATTGTTTGGACCTATTTAGCAAATGGGACAGTTAGGTATTTCTTACCCAATTGTGCTTAGGGGCACTGTGAAAAGCTGATCGTGGTGCTTCGGATGCTCTAACCAAGAAACTGGGAACATGTGGCTTACAAATCACTTCCACTCTCTTCCGTTGGCCAGAAAACAGTTACATGACACCTAACTGCAGAGGAGGCTGGGAAATTGTCTTCCTCTCATTGTGAGCACATGCATTGCTTCAGCCACAACCTGTCCAGATCACTATGTCCTTTCATTCTCCCCCACACAGTGCATACCTTCTTTTCCTAAGGGAGGCAATCCAAAGCCTGTTGATCAGTGTTTCCACCTGCAAGTCCAGGGTCTCTGGGTTAGAAGCTTGAGTACATGGGAGCAGCAGGTCAATTTGTGGGCTTCACAGAAGGATGATTGGGTGTTCACTTAGTTTTTGCCTTGGGGACCCCAAATGTCAGTGTCTGTCCGTCATCCTTGGAGCAGTGTAATTTCTCCAGAAGGATCTATAGTTTTCCAGAGAGGGAGCTAATCTGCCAGGGGCTATACAGCTGTCTCTGTGGACTAGGTGGGAGAAAGCACGGTGGGATGGGAGTTGGAGTTCACCCCCACTTAGACAGACTGCCACTTAATCTGTTTGCAGCCTGACATCTTATCTCATCACTCTCTTCCAGGGCCAGGGACCCAATTTAAAAGCCTCTCAGGTTCCACTTGGTGAAAGATTATACTTCAGTTTTCTGTGGGGGTTATGGAGGGATAGATAATCACCACTCAAAGTAGGAGTGGCATTGTGGGCTTGAGCTGCTCTTTACGCATATTTTCAAGCACTATTTTTTTAGCCCCCCCAATTTCCTTCCCACTTCCAGAGTATCTGATGCCTCCACCTCCCAAATTTTTGTAGGTTTCATCAGTACCCTTTGAAAGAAGGCAGTCATGCCTTTTTTTTTTTCTGTGCTGTCAATAAAAGTTCCTCTAAACAGTATGTGTCTTCATACAATATTGTTTGGGGTTACATGTGTTTCTTAATTTTTTATAAAAGATAAAATGCACATCACAAAATTTCACCTCTTTTTTCAGCTTTGTAGAGGTAAAATCGACAAAATTGTAAGATATTTAAAGCATACAAAGTGATGATTTGTTATGCATATACATTGTGAAATGATCCCCCTGCCACTGAGTTAATTCACACATCCGTCCCTTTATATATTTACCTTTTTTTGATGGGAAATTTAAGTTCTCTTAGAAAATGTCCATTATACAATATGATGTTATCAACTATACTCATCATGTTATACATTGGGTCCTCAGAACTTATCTTATAACTGAGTTTGTACCCTTTACCTACCTCTCCCTATTTCTCCCCACCCCCAACCCCTGGCAACCACTTTTCTACTCTGCTTCTAGGAGTCTTTTTTTTTTTTTTTCCTTTTCTTTTTAAGATTTTATTTATTTTTGAGAGAGAGCACGAGCAGAGGGAAAAGTGGGCTTCCCGCTGAGCAGGGAGCCAGATGCGGGACTTGATACCAGGACCTTGGGGTCATGACCCGAGCCGAAGGCAGATGCTTAACAGACTGAGCCACCAAGTCACCCAACTTTTCTTTTTTTAGATTCCATATATGGTGCCACACAGTATTTGTCCTTTTCTGACCAGCTGATTTCACTTAACATAATGCCCTTGTTTCATCCATGTTGTTGCAAATGGCAATTTCCTTTTCTAAGGCTGAAAGATACTTACATGCGCGCGTATTTGTTTTCTTTATCCGTTCATCTGTTGATGAATAATGATGATAATACCTTGGCTATCATGAATAATGCTGCAAAACTTCATTTTTTTGAAGTGTACAATTTAGTGGTTTTAGTATAGTCACAAAGATGTGCAACTATCACCACAATATAATTTAAGAATATTTTTCATCTCCCCCAAAATAAATTCCATACCTATTAGCCATCACTTCCGACTCCTCCCTTCCCCATCCATATAGCCACTAATCTATTTTCTGTCTCTGGACATTTCATATAAATAGAGCGCCCCTAGGTGGCTCAGTCAGTTAAGTGTCTGTCTTGGGCTCAGGTCATGATCCTGAGTTCCGGGATGGAGTCCTGTGTCAGGGCATCTGCTTCTCCCTCTGCCCCTCACCCCACTTGTGCTGTCTCCCAAATAAATATAATCTTAAAAAAAAAAAGAATCATACAATGAATGGTCTTTTGTGTCTGTTTTCTTTCAGTTAGCCTAATGTTTTCAAGATCTGTATTTATGTTGTAGCATGTATCAGTAGTTCATTCCTTTTTATGGCTGAATAATATTCCATTGTATGGATATACCACATCATAGCCATTCATTGTTTGATGGACATTGGATTGTTTCTTCTTTGGGCTATTATGAATAATGCTGCTATGAACATTTTGTGTACAAGGTTTTGTGTGGATGTATGTTTTCAGTTCTTTTTGGTATACCTGTGAGTGACAGGTGAGTGACATGGCAACTCTGTTTATCATCTTAAAGAACTGCTGAACTGTTTCCTGAAGTGGCCCCACCACTTTACATCCCCACTGGCAATGTGTGAGAGTAAACTGGTCAAATTGATTTTTCACCTCTTTGTCATCACTTGTTATTGCCTATCTTTTTTATAACAACTGGTTACAAAAATCCTACTGGTTCCTCTTAATTTTTCTTAAATGGAGTTTGTTTTTTTGCTTCTTATGCCCTATGTTGTTTTGGATGATTTTCTAAATGAGAAGGCAGAATTCTCACCCCCTTAAAATTAGAAGCTCTGTAAATCTTGTTAAATTTTTTCAGTCGGGCTGATAATATGCTATCAGTGGTGATGTCCTGCCCGGTTCATCTGGAAATGTCCACAGGATGTTGACTGTCACTTTACTATTTTTTTTTTTTTTGAAGATTTTATTTATTCATTTGAGACACAGAGATAGAGAGAGAGAGAGAAAGCATGAGCAGGGAGAGAGGCAGAGGGAGAGGGAGAAGCAGGCTCCTCGCTGAGCCAGGAGCCCGATGTGGGGCTCGATCCCAGACCCTGGGATCATGACCTGAGCGATTTGAGCCACCCAGGCGCCCCTGTCACTTTACTATTGAAATTGCACTGAAAAAATTATATTCTTGGAACATACACAAGTTCACAGAACATAAACTCAGAATACTTGAATTGTGGAATATTACATGCTGGCAAAAATGACTTTTTTTGATGCAATGAATTATATCATATCAAGTCCACTTAGCCAGTTGGCAGTAGTTCTGGATTATGCTGTTAGCATCAGGCTAAAACCCTGTGGCAAGTATTTTAATGAGTTAATCTTCTGAAACTAATAATACACTATATGTTAATGAACTGAATTTAAATAAAATTAAAAAAATAAATGAATTAATCTGAAATACTGTATTAAAAAGAGCACTCTTTAATACTTTATTACAAAATGCATAATTGTGCTAGATTGATAGATGTATTTAAAAACTTTCCCAAGCTCTAGCAATAACTAAAAACTGTAATGGAAAAAAATCCTTGGTATGTCTGGGTGGCTCAGTCGGTTATGCCATTGCCTTTGGCTCAGGCCATGATCTCAGGGGTCCTGGGATCAAGCCCCACATCAGGCTCCCTGCTCAGCAGGGAGTCTGCTTCTCCCCGTCCCTCTGCCCCTCCCCCCGCTTGTGAGCACTCTCTCTGTCTCTCTCAAATAAATAAATAAAATCTTTTAAAAAACCCTCTTGACATTAGTGGCAAATTAACAAAACACAAATCTTTGTGTTTTGAGTGGGTACGTCTAGATATGGAACCAAGTACCTATGAATAGAAAACATAGTAAAAGATGTATTTCAAGTCAATAAAGGAAAGATGGATTCCATAAATGATGTAGGAAAAACTGGCTCGTAACTTGGAAAAAACAAAGACCGATACCTATCTTACTATTGGGACCAAAATAAATTTGAGAAAGAGATATAGAGGGGAGTGGGGGAAACATGAAGACCTGTGTTCTTCCTGTCTCCTCTGAATTTGAAAATATTATTGCCCACTTGGTATGTACCAAGTATGTACCGTGTGGTTGTGGATCTCACAGACTTTGGCCTTACCTTGGCTGTTTATTATCTGTCTTTCTCCCTCTGAGTAAGTCAGGAGTCTATAGGAATTTGGTAGCCAGCAAGCTCCTGTCTTGTGGCCTACTTTTGTACTGGACATACTTTTTCTTCTTTTAAAAATTAACTGTATTGAGATAGAATTTACATATAATAAGATGCACATTTAAATGTACCGCTTTATGAGTTCTGACAATGTCTCCCCTGACCTCACCCCAACAGAACACTGAAATTACCCCGGAAAATTCTCTCTTGCTCCTTTGCAGTCAATCTCAATCCCCTATTCTCTGCTCTGATACAGATCTAATGTAACGGCTAAAACTGTAAAACTTACATAATAAAATATGGGAGAAAAATTTCATGACCTTGAACTAGGCAAAGATTTATTAGGTGAGACACTAAAATCAGTAACTGTAAAAGAAAAAAAGATAAGTATTATCAAAATTAAAAATAAATGCTCTTGAGGTGCCTGGGTGGCTCAGTCGGTTAAGCATCCAACTCTTGATTTTGGCTCAGGTCATGATCTCAGGGTTGTAGGATCTAGCCCGGGGCTCTGTGCTCAGCAGGGAGTCTGCCTGAAGAGTCTCTCCCTCTGCCCCTCCCCCCACTCGTGCTCACGTGCACTCGAGGCCTCTCTCAAATAAATCTTAAAATAAAAATAAAATAAATGCTCTTGACTATCAGTTTCTGGACAAGCATGTGTTGCATTTGGAAGTCATCACTCTGTCCCAACAAGAAATAAGTTGAGGAAACTGAAAGATAACTCTTTTTAGATACAGCAGAGAACTGAGATCACAAACGGCTGCCCCCAAAGTTGAAGAGTCAGACAGGCAGATACAGAGACTCGTGCTATTGAAGTTGAAGCCCAAGAGCCCAAGAGCTGAAATCTCCATGGGCACCAGTAGCATCCATGGTAGGAAAACAAACTGTAAGCGATGAATTGCTGGAGGCTCACTCTGGATGTCTTTGAGTTAAAAACACCAGAGGCGCCCACCTTGGGTGAGGATACCCCCACACTTTCCTGAGTTTTCTCCCATACATATGTTTTACATTCCCCATACGGAATGGGGACCCAGAAGGGCAGGGACTTTTATTTTTTTAATTGCATTTTTAATAGTGGATAACTTATAAGATTTAGAACTTAGAATTCAAAAAGTACAAAAGTACAAAAGGTTATGCAGTGTAAAGTTTCTTTCTTATTCCTGCCCTTCAGGCACTCCTCAGTTCTCTGGCCTGGAGACAAATCATATGTTTATTACATTCCTCCAGAGGTTTCTCACACATACACTTTCTTCTCCCATATTTTCACGGTGGTCTGATTTAATCCCTACTCTATTTGGAGGCAGAATTGATCAACAGATTTGACATCTTCATAATTCTAAATCTTCCTGTCCAAAATCATGGTACCTTTCTAAATGTTCCAGTCTTTTGCGTTCCTGAGTAGTGCCTTAAAGCTAGAAAGTGTTCATGAGGCACCTGGTTGCCTCAGTTGGTGGAGCATCTGACTCGATCTAGGGGTCATGAGTTCAAGCCCCATGCTGGGTGCAGAGATTACTAAAAAATAAATAAATAAATAAAGCTTGAAAGTGTTCCTCATATAATCTCACACATTTTTGTAGGCTCATATTCCCATGTGTTATCTATTTGCAGCTGTTGTGAACAATAAATCCCTTCCATGGACTGGGATGTTAGAAGGCTGCTGTGGAGGAGCAGTGTGGGCTGCCCGAGACCCCTGTACATTAGCAATGATTATTTCTTCTCATGTAATCATAAGCAATAAGGGTGGTAACCTTATGACTTCAAATTCACTGATTTCTGCAAGAAGGTAGCTAATACTGTGTACCTAATATAGACCAGGCCTTATGCTGGCGTTTTTGTTTCGTTTTGAAGATTTAATGATTTTTTATTTTGGAGAGAGAGAGCACATGTGTGGTGAGAGGAAAAGGAGAGAGGGAGAGGGAGGGAGTCCCAAGTGGACTCCCCGCTGAGCACGGAGCCTGATGCCGGGCTGGATACTACAACCCTGAGATCACGACTTGAGCCGAAATCAAGTCAGATGCTTAGCCAGCTGAGCCACCCAGGTGCCCCTATGCTGGTGTTTTAAATAAATTTATAATATGTATATAAAGCAGATGGTACTCTCCTCACTTTACAGATCAGGAAAAAAAAAAAAAAATCAGAACTCCAAAGTCACAGAAGCAGTAAACTTTTGGACTCCAAACCATTATTTTGCACCACAACCCAGGAGCTGTAGTAGGGAGTGAGGTGACTGGCCATTGTTCACTATGAAATTTTCACTCTCTGTTCTAATTACATACCACTTAGATGTGTTTTATTAGGGAGATCAAACTCATCACAATGACTATTTCTTAGATGATGAAAGTAGTATACATTTTTACTAAATGGTTAAGAAGAAATTAAGTAATTATCCAAATGATTTCTAGATTCCATGTGTCATTTTTTTCATACTTTCACTATTGTTTTTCCCAAATTATCTCCTTTCAGCATTCCCATGAATGCAGCTGGCATGTTTTCAAATCCTTCAGTGATGTATTCATGGTACTGGATTTTACCCTGTATCAGAATGACAACAAATATAACAGATTAATTTCATATTCTAAATGATATACTCTTCTCATCATAGCAACAAATTTATCAGGTACACTATGGGAAACCTGGAAATCTAAGATGGAGGCCCTGTCCTCCGTGAACTTATAGTCAACCTCGGGGCATGGTCCACAAAGTACAGATAGAATGTTGATAATAGGTGTTAGATCACAGTATAATAATAGGAGAAATGTCACAGGAAGCGATCAAGCAATTTCTAAGTAAATTATATGGAAAAGTTTAGTAATGTAATGATCTCAGAAGAGATGGAAGAAGATGGAGAAAGGGGCCCCCTTGCAGGGTATTATCTGTTTTAATCCTTCCAGTAGCTTCATGACGTAGCATCATTACCTCTTTGACCCCTGAAGAGGCAGAGCCTGTTCAGCAAATGTAAATACAATGGCAGTCTAATAGTTTGTCCTCGAATCAAGTCCAGGTTCTTTCAATATATGTTGAACATTCACTTAGGAGTGCGGGAGGGAAGGGTTCATTTAGTGAGGGTTTTTCATTTTTCTTTCTACTTCAAGGCAGTCTACTAAGTGGAACTAATTTACATTTTCAAGGTTTTTTAAAAGGGGTCTTATGTGGAGACAGGAGTTACCTGATACCACTTACTTTCTTAATGTATTCCAGTGATGGCTTAGCACCCGGTATAGATTTATGGAGGGACTATTTGCCTGGGGGTGGGGGTCACTCAACAAATTAGTATGCATAGGAGCTGGGATTTGAACTCTTGACTAGAAAGCCCCAGCTCTTTCCTGTTCTTAAAGAGGCAAAGAACCTGGAAAGGGGTTAAAAGCTGTAACCCAAAGTTTAAAAGTTCAAAGTTGAAGATGAATACTAACATAAAAATGTTGATAATATGGTAAATTAAGGTACAGCATACAGGTCATATGGAAACTCTTTGTACTAACTTTGTGAATTTTCTGTAAATCAAAAAATATTCTAAAAGAAAAGTGTATTTTTCAGAAGGGGAAGAGATGAGAAAAAAAAATAAGTAGACGAGAGAGAAACTAGGCCAATTCACTAGTTACTGAAAACAAAACTGTCATTAGGTCCACTCTGTTAGAAGGAGGCATTCGGGACCCCAGCACAGTGGCTTCTTGTCGTCAGCTGTGATTGTGGGAGGGCTAGATCCAATTTCAACAACAGGGACAAAGAGGCTCCACAGTGGGAACTTAAAATCATTCAGCTCTTCTCAGCTTCCTGGAAAGAGCCCAGCTCAGCACTCCAAGAGTTGGACTGGGAAAAACACCAAGCTCCAACGGCTGCCAGAGGAGCAATTTATTTCTTTGAATTGGGAAATGATGATAAAGCCAGGAGTTTAGAAGTGTGATACCACTTTTTCCCTCTAAAACTAAAATAATGCCCCTGGGTAACCCTGAATAACCACGTGGTGTAAGGTGGGAAAGTATCACAGCACAGGACAAGGGGATGGGCTTCTTCCCGTGGATCTAAGGCCATGGCTCTAAGAAGACACCAACCTAGGGCCTGGAAGAGCCATGGCACGAATATATGCCCCTCCAGCATGTACTCAATGATACTCATCTAGTGTTTATGTTGGCTCAGACACTATTCTAGATGCTGAGGGTACATCAGAAAACAAAACGCACGGAATGTTACTGCCTTCATGGAGGTTACATTCTCACAGGAGGGAGATGGGCAATAAATATAAGTGAATTATGTTAAAAGGTGATAACTGCTGAGGATAAAAGTAAGATAAGGAGGACCAAGAATGAAGGGGGATTGCAGGCATGCCTGTGTGGCTCAGTCGGTTAAGCATCAGACTCTTGGTTTCTGCTCAGGTCGTGAGCTTGGGGTTGTGATCTCAGGGTCATGGGATCGAGTCCCTCAACGGGCTCCACACTGAGTGTAGAGGCTGCTTGTCCGCTCCCCACCTTCCCCTGGCTTGCATGCACACGCACTCACATGCATGTTCTCTCTCTCCCAAAATAAATAAATAAAATCTTTAAAAAAAAGAATGAAGGGCGCCTGGGTGGCTCAGTTGGTTAAGCGACTGCCTTCGGCTCAGGTCATGATCCTGGAGTCCCTGGATCGAGTCCCGCATCGGGCTCCCTGCTCGGCAGGGAGTCTGCTTCTCCCTCTGACCCTCCCCCCTCTCATGTGCTCTCTCTCAAATAAATAAATAAAATCTTTAAAAAAAAAAAAAAAAAAAAGATGAAAAAAAAAAAAAGAATGAAGAGGGATTGCAATTTAAAATAGGGCCATTTGGGGGCACTTGGGTGGCTCAGTTGGTTAAGCAACTGCCTTCGGCTCAGGTCATGATCCTGGAGTCCCGGGATCGAGTCCCACATCGGGCTCCCTGCTCAGGAGGGAGTCTGCTTCTCCCTCTGACCCTCCTCTCTCTCATGCTGTCTCTCATTCTCTCTCTCTCAAATAAATAAAATCTTAAAAAAAAAAAATTAAAATAAAATAAAATAAAATAAAATAGGGCCATTTTAAAAGTTGCTTCATTCAAAAGGTAGTTTTTAACAAAGTCTTACAGGGAATGAGTGAATTAAGGAAGCAGTTACAGAGGGACAGAGGGAAGTGGGGAGGGACTGGGCAGAGCAAGGGGGTGAACACTAAGAAATGAAATTAGAGAGGTAATGGAGGTCAGATCATGTACAGCCTTATAAGTTGTTTTTTTTTTTTAAAGATTTTATTTATTCATTTGAGACACAGAGATACAGAGAGAGAGAGAGCATGAGCAGTGGGAGAGGCAGAGAGAGAGGGAGAAGCAGACTCCCCGCTGAGCCAGGAGCCTGATGCGGGACTCGATCCCAGGACCCTGGGATCATGACCTGAGCTGAAGGCAGACGCTTAACCATCTGAGCCACCCAGGCACCCCAGCCTTATAAGTTTTATTCTATGTGAAATGGGGGAGTTTTGCAGGGATTTGAGCTGAAGAATTACATGGTTTGATTTATGCTTTAAAAGATCACTCTGGCAGCTGTTTTGGGAATGGTCTGTTGGGGCATAAAGTCAGGAGGTCAGACAGGGTCTCCTGCAACATCCAGGCTAGACCAGATGGCAGTCTGGACCAGGGTGGTAGCAGCGGAGGTGGGAGAGCTGCTCAGATTCTGTGGGTAGTTTGAAGGTTGAGATACCAGAATTTCCCAACAGATGAGATGTGGGTAGGAGAGAAAGAAAGGAATCAAAGATGATTTCAAGGTTTTTGGATTGAGCAACTAGAGGATAGAATTGCCGTAACTGAGATGGTGAGGTCTGTATATGGAATGGGTTTGGCAGGAAAGATCAAGACATATTTAGTTTTTGACGTGTTGAGTCAAAGATGTGTATTACACATCCAAGTGCAGCTGTTGAGCGGCCGAATGCCCAGGGGAGAGACCCAGGCTGGAGACAGACATTTAGGAGCTGTCAGCATGTGGAGGATATTTAAAGCCAAGAGCCTGACTGAGCTAAGTAAGGGATAGGCAGACTTGGGTAGAGAAGAAAGGAAGCCCAGTGAGCCCACTCCTGTCCCTTGGGACACTCTATTATTAATTTAGAGAGCAGAAAAGAAGCTGGCAGAGGAGATTCTCTGAGGAGGACAAATCTGCGAGGAAAACCAAGAGCCACGGGAAGAAAGTGTACCGAGGAGAGCGTGATCACCTCTATCCGATACTCGCCACAGCCAATCAAAGCCAAGAACTGACCCCTGCAGTTCACAGCAGGAGGACATCGTCAACCTTGACAAAGGCAATTTGGTAGAATGGCAAGAGTGTAAAAGCCTGATATGTGGGTTTGAGAAAGAATGGAAAAAGAGGAACTGCAGACGGTGCGTGTAAACAACTCTGGGATTTTGTTCTAGAAGGGGGAGCTGTGAGATGCACCTGTATTTGCAGTGCAGGTGAAACCTATAGTGTGGAGAGGGAATGCGATCTCGTGTGCAACGGGGACAGGGGCTCTGGAGCCTATTACCTCTACGACCCATTTCAGCAAGTCTTTCAGAGCCTTCTGGCAGACCTCTCCTTGCCAGTGGGTGACGATGAACCCTTCCATGCGGAGCTGCTGATAGATAATATTCTCTGGGGGTGGGCCTGTGAACAGGAGGACACATTTAGGTGACAGGGTCCAGGGAGGTGGCCGTGGTGAAAACACAAGCAGTACAAGTCACGTCACTGTTCTAGATTTCTCCACTCGTTTCTGATCCATAGGGCTGTCCACAAATCAACATGGCCTCTGTGGTAGGCAGAATCTTGGTCCCCAAAGATGGCCGTATCTGAACTCCCAGAACCTGTGAATGTCTTTCCTTACGTGGCAAAAGGGACTTTTCAGGTATGATCAAGTTAAGAGCCTTTAGCTGAAGAGATTATTGTGTATTATTCAGGTGGGCCCAATATAATGACAAGGGCCCTTGTAAGGAGGCAGAAAAGTCAGAGGCAGGAAAAAATGTGTGATGATGGAAGCACAGATCAGAGTGAGAGAGAGAGAGACACTGGAAGACCCTGCTGCTGGCTTTGTGGATGGAGGAAGAGACACGAGCCAGGGGATGCAGGCAGCCTCTAGAAGCTGAAAAAGGCAAGTTAACAGCTTCTCCTCTTGAGCCTTCAGCAAGAATTAAGCCCTGCTCACCCCCTGTAGACTTTTGATCTCCGGAACTATTAGACAATGAATCTGTGTTGTTGTAGCCACTGAACTTGAGATAATTTGTCACAGCAGCAATCGGACTGACCCACCCTCAGAGCCCTTATCCAGGCCAGGCAGCCAGGGAATGTTCAGCCTTCACATGCCAGGAACAAGACCCACCAAAAACGTCCCAAACAGTTCTATGGAACAGAAAGAGGTCCTGAAGATAACCTGTGAAAGTGTTTCTGGGCTACTCAGGCTTAAATACCCTGATATTCCTGATACTTCGCATGTTTTATTCTTTTTTTATGTCTTACTTCACATGTTTTGTTCTTTTTTTATGGCAGTCATTCTATGGCATAGCCCTATCTCCTGTTCTCTTCTCAAAGCAGATATAAAAAAAGCTAGTGTCCACCTCTGGCCCAAGAGCTAAGAGAGAATGATCAAGAGGCTCAGCAACTCCACCTCACCATTTCGGGGTACCAGGAGTTGGCCCAAACAGTGGTCTCACAACTCAGTGTGGATGAGAATCACACAAAGGGCTTGTGGAAAGAGGACGTTGGCCCCTCCCCCAATTCCTGACTGTGGATATGGACTGGGTCCCAAGAATCTGTACTTCTAACAAGTTCTCAGGAGATGATGATGCTGCTGGTCCTGGGCCCACACTTGGAGAACCACCAGCCTAGAAAAAGCCCCAGGCTACCCTGCGGCCTATTAAGAAGATGGTACTCTATCTACTGTGTGAGAGAGAAAAGGTTGTGTTGGTTGCCTGGCTTGTTTCCTCAAGCATCCTAAGGGACCAGAAACTGAGGGAATGACCCATGAGCATAGTGTGAAAAGTTCCAGGAAGGGGCGCCTGGGTGGCTTGGTTGTTGGGCGTCTGCCTTCGGCTCGGGTCATGGTCACAGGGTCCTGGGGTCGAGCCCCGCATTGGGCTCCCTGCTTGGCCAGGAGCCTGCTTCTCCCTCTCCCACTCCACCTGCTTGTGTTCCCTCTCTTGCTGTCTCTCTCTCTCTCTCTCTCTGTCAAATAAATAAATAAGAATTAAAAAAAAAAAAATTCCAGGAAGTCAGGTGAAAATGCTCAGGAAGAAGAGCAAGGTGACTGGCAGAATTTATTTGCGACATCCTTGGTGACTGGCATCATTTAAGCTGAAAGTTCCCACTCACTACTTTGAAGAAAGTCACAGGAGCAGTCAGAAAAATAGGGCTTTGTCCTAAACCAAAACAAACTAATGCAAGATGAGTGAGATGTGAGGGTGACACAGGAGAGTGGCACATCCAGATGCGGGGCTGCTCTTGCAGAAAGACTGCTTCTTCAGAAGATCCACACCAACCATCTTTCTTTTTAGGTTAAGGACTGGAATCCTCATATCCTCATCCTGGAAAAGGATGAAATACTATTTCTGGGCTTATCTACTCTGATGGGAATACAGTTTCTTTATTGGGAGCAATAAGAATGTGGCATTTTAGCATAGAGGAAGGGAGGGAAAAATAAAACAAGACAAAACCAGAGAGGGAGACAAACCATAAGAGACTCTTAATCATAGGAAACAAACTGAGGGTTGCTGGAGATGCGGTAACTGGGTGATGGGCATTAAGGAGGGCTCTTGATGGAATGAGCACTGGGTGTTGTATACAACTGATGAATTACTGAACTCTACCTCTGAAACTAATAATACACTATATGTTAATTAATTGAATTTATATTTTAGAAAAGCTGGGGCGCCTGTTTGGCTCAGTTGGTTAAGTGTCTGCCTTCAGCTCAGGTCATGATCTCAGGGTCCTGGGATTGAGCCCCATGTCGGGCTCCCTGCTCAGCGGGGAGTCTGCTTCTCCCTCTCCCTCTGCCTCATTCCCCCTTCACATGCTCTGTCTCTGAAGTAAATAAATAAATAAATAAAATCTTAAAAAAATAAAATAAAATATAGTTAAAACCCATCAAAGAAAAAAAAATGTGGCATTTTAATGTGGCATTAAAGCCGGGGAAATAATTAATTACCCCTGACCTATCCTAACAATGAAATATGTCAGAATTTCTGGAGATCCGAGGCAGGGCAGAATCTCATCTAAAATGGATGGACAAAGCCAGCTGATGTCCTCAAAGACCTATCTGAGCAGCTGAACTTCCAAACTCTAATTGCTAAAAAGGCTAGATCAAGTTACTGGATCCAAAATATTTGGCTGTACCTAATTGGACTATGGTCAAGAAAATGCATCCTGGAGCTTTGCTCAATGCGCAGACAGAAGATTTCCCATGATTCTAGCTTAGCATCAGTTAGGAAAATATAGGAGAAAAAAGTCCCGAACAATAAGACTGCCAAGTGCACCTGCAGTTTTCTTAGAGAAGATAGTGTCTTTGGTTTTTCAGAACCAAGAGGGAATCTACAAGCTCTCCTTTCTCAGCCCCTTCCACTCTCGCTCACTTGTCTCAGTGCAGTTGTGGGGTTGTTAACTAGCAGGGCTGTAGGGTTTCATTCCCATGAGTGAAGACATCACAGAATGAATACCCAATTTATTTACAGTTATCATCCCAGATCCCGATGACACTCTCCAAGATTCCTTTTTGCTCTTTTTTCTCATTTTTTTGGACCACAGGTAAATCTATAATCTCACCAACAGCACAGAATTGTAGTCTTGAGGGGCTCCTGCGTGGCTCAGTCGGTTTAGTGACTGACTCTTGGTTTCCACTTGGGTCTTGATCTCAGGGTTGTGGGATCGGGCCCTGTGTTAGGCTCTGCACTTAGCTCAGAGTCTGCTTGTGATTCTCTCCCTCAGCCTCTGCCCCTCCCCACCACCAGCTTCCTCTCTCAAAATAAATAAAATAAAATAAAATAAAATAAAATAAAATAAAATAAAATAAAATACAATACAATAAAATAAAATAAAATAAAATAAAATAAACGAAACGAAACGAAAATAAAATAAAATAAAATAAAATAAAATAAATAAAATAAATAAAATAAATAAAATAAAATAAAATAAAATAAAAAATAAAATAAAATAAGAATCTTAAAAAAGGGGCACCTGGGTGGCTCAGTCGTTAAGCGTCTGCCTTCGGCTCAGGTCATGATCCCAGGGTCTTGGGATCGAGCCCCGGATCGGGCTCCCTGCTCAGTGGGAAGCCTGCTTCTCCCTTTCCCACTCCCCCTGCTTGTGTTCCTGTTCTCGCTAACTCTCTCTCTGTCAAATAAATAAATAAAATCTTTAAAAAAAAAAATCTTAAAAAAAAAACAATTGTTGTAGTAGAGAAGGACTCTGTATGAGGAGTTCAGAAGACCCATCCTTTGAGTGTCTTGCTAATAGGATTTAAAGAGCCTCTGGTCCTCTTGCCATTCATCTCCCCATCCATAAAATAAGAGGCCTGTACAATGTCTCTCAGAGAAGTAGGACTTCAGGAATATGGTTCTCTAGGTGATACTGCTTTTGGACCTCTGTGGTATGGATAGGGGAGGGGGTGGTCTCTGCACAGGAGAGTGGAGAGGTGGGGGACAGAGGCACAGGAGAATCAAAATAAGGACAATCCAGAACAGAGGGGAAGTGCACACTCCTTTCCCTTTCCATGGAAATTGTCAGTTTGGGGGAGCCAGTGTGTTCTGCTGCTCTCAGCACTGCCCACTACCATGAAAGGACGTGGCAGCCCGCTGTTCCCTTCACCCACCCAAGCCATCCTCTCCCCAACCCCATACCTCCAGCAACATCTCGAATATCCTAAAGAACCCTCACATTGCACCAGCCAGACGAAGGTGTTCTGTTTCTAAATCAAATCATGGCTGCCTTTTTACAACTTTGCCCAAAACAATAGGTAAAAAACTAAAACTTTAAAAAATTATCAACATTCTTCTATATTTTCAGATTCTGTTATTTCTCAGTATCAAAGTGTAAAGTAAGCTATTTAGTACAAATATATGAAATTACATATTTTTAGTTTAATAAACACTATTTCATCAAGAATATCAGGAAGCCTGGGGCGCCTGGGTGGCTCAGTTGGTTGGGTGACTGCCTTCGGCTCGGGTCATGATCCCGGAGTCCCGGGATCGAGTCCCGCATCAGGCTCCCTGCTCGGCAGGGAGTCTGCTTCTCCCTCTGACCCTCCTCCCTCTCATGCTCTCTGTCTCTCATTCTCTCTCTCACAAATAAATAAAATCTTAAAAAAAAAATTTTTTTTTAAAAAGAATATCAGGAAGTCTTTTTAACATTTTGATAGTCACTGGCCTATACCATATCCGTGAATATTCTTCTTGTCCAGTCTTTCTACATCTGTGATCATGTGCATGAGCTCATTACCTGGGGGAAGAGGGCAAGTACTATTATATGTAGAGATGGCCCCACATATAGCAATTCTTCCAAATTTCTTCATCTGGGGGATAACAATGTTTGAAAACTCTCCATCTACCTATACAGACAGGAAGAAAACAAAACCCACTTTAAATAATCTAAACACTAGAAGATTCAGGAGAATCAGTAAGTCACAACCATCATTTCACAAAATTTATTCTAGAAGTAAAAAAAAAAACCTGATTGAATTAGCACAGCAGTGCAGAAAATTGCAGTTGGAAAAAGGTAGGAGAGGTTGGGAATTTCTATTTGTAGGAACATACCATATATAACTTATACCTTTTACTTTATTTTGGAGTTCTCTGATCAGTTCCATTTTCATTGTCCCTATCCAAGAGCATGGAAAAAATACTCAAAAGCCACATCAAGAACAAAGTTGGAGGACTCACATTTTCCAATTTCAAAACTTACTACAAAACTGTATTAATCAAGACAGTGTGGGAACAGAAATATAGATCAATAGAACTAACTTGAACTAACTCTAAAATAAAATAAAATAAAATAAACCCTTATTTTATGGTACATTGATTTTCAACAAGACAAAACAATGCAATAGGAGGAAAAAATAGTCTTTTCAATAAATGGTGTAGAATAACTGGGTATGGAAAAGGAGGGGTATGGACCCCTTCTTAGGCAATACACAAAAATTAACTTAATTAAATGTATTGGCTAACACCATAAAACTCTTAGAAAAAACATAGGAGGGGCGCCTGGGTGCCTCAGTCAGTTAAGCGTCTGCCTTCAGCTCAGGTCATGATCCCAGGGTCCTGGGATGGAGCCCCACATTCTCCCTCTCCCTCTGCCTGCTGCTTCCCCTACTTGTATACTCTGTCAAAAATAAATAAAATCTTTTTAAAAAAAGGAAGAAACATAGGAGTAAATCTTTGTGACCTTGGATAAGGCAAGGCCTTCTTAGACATGACACCAAGCGCTCAAGCAACAGAAGGAGAAATAAATCGGCCTTCATCAAAATTTAAAACTTTTGTGCTTCACAGGGCACCATCAAGAAAGTGAAAGAAAAAAGCAAAAAAGAAAGTGAAAGACAACTCACAGAACAGAAGAAAAGAACTGCAAACCATATAGTCAATCCTCTTTATTAGTGTATTCCATATTTGAGAATGGGACTACTTGTTAACATTTATTTATAACCCCCAAATCAACACTCACAGAGCTTGCCTGCTCATTTGGAGACATGCCTAGAGCTGCAAAAGAGACACAAATTTCCCAGCTAAGGTCAGCAAAGGCCGAGGGTCTGTGTTCCTTTTTCAGCTCTCCCAGAGATTACCCGGGAGGGAAGGCAGTAGGGGGCAGTGCAGAGTAGTTCAAAAAGCTCCAGCTCCGGGGCTGGTTGGATGGGATGTGAACCCCAAATCTGGGAGAATGAGTTTGTGGGGCAGCCTCAGGCAAGCTTCTTACCACTTCTGAACCTCCTTTTCTCTTTTGAAAAATAAATAGAAGCTGTAGGAAGAGTTGTTTTTAGGATTTAAGACTGTAATCAAGGTGAAACATGTACATATGTGTGACTTGATAGAACATAACTACCAGGAATATTGAGGATTGGCTACATCCGATAAGGGGCTTATCAGAACTTTTATGAAGAACTCTTAAAACTCAACAAATAACCCAATTGAAAAATGGGCAAAAGATTTGAACAGACATATCTCCAAAGATATACAAATGAAAAGATGCTCAGTATCATTAGTAATTAGGGAAACTCAAATCAAAACCACAGTGAAATTCTACTTCAAACCCACAAGGATAGTCATAATAAAAATAATAGACCGTAAGTGTTGGTGAGGATGTAGGGAAATTGGAACCCTCATACATTGCTGGTGAGAATGTAAAATAGTGCAGCCATTTTGCAAAATTATTTGTTGGTTCCTCAAAATGTTAAATATGGAGTTTCCACATGACCCAACAATTCCATGTAGAGGTATATACCCAAGAAAAATGAAAACATATGTCCACACAAAAACTTGATCATGAATGTTTATAGCAACATTAAGCATAATAGCCAAAAAGTGAAAATTACTCAGATGCTCATCAATTGATGGATGGATAAATAAAATGTAGTATACCCATACAATGGAATATTACTTGGCCATAAAAAAGGAATGAAGCACTGAGACACATTACAACATGGATGAAACTTGAAAACATGCTAATGTATAGTGTAAGAAGCTAGTCACAAAAGACCACTTTTGGGGGTAAATGGGGAGTGACTATAATGAGTACAGCAGTTCTTTTTGGGATAATGAAATGTTCTAAAATTGATTGTGGTGATGGTTGTAGAATTCTGGGAATATACTAAAAACCACTAGGTTCAACACTTTAAAATGGGTAAATTGTATCTCAATAAGCCTGTTTTTTTTAAAGGCATATGTACTTTCTTTCCATATTTTAGGCGGAAACTTTAGAAGCATATTCTCTTGTATAGTACTTTGTTAGAAAATAAGATATTAAGTCCAATTTGTACTCACATTGTCGAAGTAACAATCATAACCATCAGGAGAGGCTTTTTTCAAAGTTTCTTCCAAAGACTCTACTGTTTTCTAGTTAAAGGCAACATCATTGGGGCGCCTGGGTGGCTCAGTCGTTAAGCGTCTGCCTTCGGCTCAGGTCATGATCCCAGGGTCCTGGGATCGAGCCCCGCATCGGGCTCCCTGCTCGGCGGGAAGTCCACTTCTCCCTCTCCCACTCCCCCTGCTTGTGTTCCCTCTCTCACTGTGTCTCTCTCTCTCAAATAAATAAATAAAATCTTTAAAAAAAAAAGTTGATTGTTTGGAGTAAAAGTGCACTCCTCAGGGGCTTGGAACAGGGGAATGAGAAGTCTACACAAATGAATAAATTACCTTCTATTTTAGGATTCAAATCTCCTACTATTTTATAGATTACTCTCTCCCCAACTAAGTCATGGGAGACTTGCTTCAAGGTTTCCTCATGTCTCCCTTCACCCCTGCCTTCTTCCACCTGGCTCACAATTTAGAGAGAAAGACAGGTGGAATAACAAGGTGGGAGGAAGAGCTCTCACTAGCAGAGGGTCTAGGGCAAGCAGGCAGGACTCGGAAGTGCTATAATTCTTTTTAGTGCCCACTTATTGAAAGTAAGGTATTAAGCATCCTCTAAATGCCAATATTGTCTCTTGGCCATGGCAATTCTGAGGAGTTCATATTCTGAGTGCAATATGAACTTGGGGTATAGGGGACTGGTTTTTGCTAGAGGCTGATTGTTTGAGGTATATATTTCCATTTCATTCTTTAGAAGTCCTTTGAGGTGTGAAAAAGAAAGAGGAAGGGAGGGAGGGGGGAAGGAAGGAAGGAAGGAAGGAAGGAAGGAAGGAAGGAAGGAAGGAAGGAAGGAAGGAAGGAAGGAAGAAATGAAAGATCATACAACTTGGAGAGAGAAAGGAAATTCATGAATTCCAGACTAAAAATGTTTTGGGGGGACTCCAACAAAAGGAATTCAATTGGGGCGCCTGGGTGGCTCAGTCGGTTAAGCGACTGCCTTCGGCTCAGGTCATGATCCTGGAGTCCCTGGATCGAGTCCCGCATCGGGCTCCCTGCTCGGCGGGGAGTCTGCTTCTCCCTCTGACCCTCCTCCCTCTCATGCTCTCTGTCTGTCATTCTCTCTCTCTCAAATAAATAAATAAAATCTTTAAAAAAAAAAAAAAAAAGAAAAAAAAAGGAATTCAATTGACCTTGCTTCTCCAGACCATAAAAGGAAACTTGAGGTCCCAAGTTCAGCTGAGACAGGATGAACTGACCCAGGAGTCTTCCTGAGGGATAAGGCCAAGGAACTCCTGAGTAGTTCAAGTCTGTGTCAAGCTGAGTGACTGTACAACCATACTTATGATTCATCTCAATTTAAATAATCTCAGATCCCTTTATACCTCAGGAAATTCAGATGTGCATAGGGAAAGGTGGGGAATGAGAGACAGTACAGAAAAGTCAAGGTAGACTGAATTCTTTTCCCCCTTTTAAACTCTGAAATGGAGGTAGAGATGAGTAAGGAGTGAAGCCAAGACACTTCCAGAGATGGAGGGAGCTGGGTCTGTCGTGTTACCATTTGCCCGCTGCTAGGGAGGGGTCATGCCCCATGCTTCTCTGCTCTGTTGCTCTCTGGACTGGAGGGTCTCTGGCCTCATTTTCCCTCTTTCCTTCAGTCCGAGGCTAACTCTAGTCCATCTTCTTCCCTTCTTAGTCCTACCATCTACTCTAACCAGCCCCTGAGCCTAGACTGTCCTAAGTTTCTTCTTGTTGACCACATTCTGAACAAACTATTTTGGAAAACCAGAATGTCAGGTATTTAAACAAATGAAATATACCCATGAAACTCACCCTGTCATGCCCACTGTTCCCAGAGCCAAAGACACCGGTACCGTGTCTGGCCACTCTGCGGGTAGCTTTTCCAGATCTTTCCCATCAGAAATAGAGTGTGTTGTCCAGCCTGAAAAAGCCACTACCACAGTTCCTGCTGGAAAGGCTGAATTTTTACTTTCCACAACTCTGAAAGATAAAGCACATTAAGACATGGGAAACCTCTTTCAAGGGAGTTGGGATGCTGCATGGGTAGTTTCCTAAAAGGGCACTGAAGTTAATATTCCATGATTAAATACCCCACCACATCTCTCCATCCCTCGCTGCTGGTTTCTCCTCCTCCTTGAGAGAAAATATGGGCCATTAGAGAAGAACTCTCTGAACTGGTTCCACATCTGTCCCTGTCCTCACCCACTTCTCTCCAGTGCAACGTGCCTTCTACTCCACTAAGGTCACAACAACTTCTGATTGCAAAATCCAGTGGACACTCTTCATTCATTATCTGATTTTACCTTTCTACTGTATTCAACACTCTGAGCTACCCAAACTTCCTCATTGGTTTCCATAATACTGACTTCACTGGGATTTTTGTCTCTTCCTCTGAGTTGCTCCTTTTCAGTCTCATTTGCTGATTTTCTTTCTCCCACCTTCTCCCACCGTTACCATTTTATACTGTCTTCCCCCTGATCATGAAGTTATATAACACATTTATTTTAGAAAATTTGATGTATGAAATAAAAATACTAGTTCTAATCCCACAATACAAAGATAACTGCTAATATTTTGGGGTGTGTTATGGCAATCTTAATGATATATTCAAAAAAGGCATATTATAAGAAGGCAAACTGGTGCAGCCACTATGGACAACAGTATGGAGATTCCTCAAAAAATTAAAAAAAGAACTACCATATGATCCAGTTAATTCCACTAGTGGGTATTTACCCAAAGAATATGAAAACACTAGTTCAAAAAGATATATGCACCCCTGTGTTCACCCCTGAATTCAAAAAGATATGTGCATCCCATTGTTTACCTGCACTATTTACAACAGACAAACTATGGAAGCAACCCAAGTGTCCACCTATAGATGAATGGATAAAGAAGATGTGGTATATAGACAATGGAATATTACTCAGCTATCAAAAAGAATGAAATCTTGCCATATGCAAGACTGGATCTAGAGGGCATAATATTAAGTGAAATAAGTCAGTCAGAGAAAGACAAATACCGTATGATCTTACTCATACGTGGAATTTTTTAAAAGATTTTAACTTAGGGGCGCCTGGGTGGCTTAGTCAGTTAAGTGTCTGCCTTTGGCTCAGGTCATGATCCCAGAGTCCTGGGATCGAGCCCTGCATTGGGCTCCCTGCTTGGCAGGGAGCCTGCTTTTCCCTCTCCCTCTGTCTGCCGCTCCCCTTTAAAAAAAAAAAGATTTTAATTTATTTATTAGAGAGAGAGCATGTGTGCGAGGGAGAGCAGGAGCAGGGGCAGAGGGAGGAGGAGAAGCAAGCTCCCTGCTGAGCAGGGAGCCCAATGTGGGGTTTGATCTGAGGACCCTGAGATCATGACCTGAGCCGAAGGCAGACACTTAACTGACTGAGCCACCCAGACGCCCTCATATGTGGAATTTAAGAAACAAAACAAACAAACAAAGAAAAAAAGAGACAAACAAAAAAACAGACCCTTAAATGAAGTGAACAAACTGGTGGTTGCCAGAGGGAAGGTGGGCCCTAGGGGGATGGGTGAAATAGGTGATGGGGATTAAGAGTACACTTACTGGTTTTTGTTTTTTTGTCTTTTTTAGATTTTATTTATTTATTTGACAGAGAGAGAGAGAGCATAAGCGGGGGGATTGGCAGGCAGAGGGAGAGGGAGAAGCAGGATCCCCACTGAGCAGGGAGCCAGATGTGGGGCTTGATCCTAGGACCCTGGGATCATGACCTGAGCTGAAGGCAAACACTTAACCAACTGAGCCACCCAGGCACCCCAAGAGTACACTTATTGTAATGAGCACTGAATAATGTATAAAATTTTTGAATCACTATATTGTATACCTGAAACTAATAACACTGTATGTTAATTATACTGGAATTAAAAAAACAAATGCATTTTTAAAAATATATATGTATTTACATAATTGAAATCACTTTGTTTTGTAACCCAGTTTTTCTCTCTCAACATTATACTAGTATATATGACTTATACTTTTTCCCATGTTAGTAAGAATCCTTTAAAACTGAAATGAATTTAGGGGTGCCTGGGTGGTTCAGTTTGTGAAGCATCTGACTCTTGATTTCAGCTCAGGTCATGATCTTAGTGTTGTAAGATCAAGCCCTGCACCGGGCTCTGTGCTGGGTGCAGAGCCTGCTTAATATTCTCTCAAGCAGACTCCACGCTGAGGGCAGAGCCAGATGCGGGGCTCAATCCCATGATCCTCAGATCACAACCTGAGCCAAAACCAAGAGTCAGACGCTCCACCAACTGGGCCACCCAGGTGCCCCCACATAAAAATTTTAAACTATGATTGGACATGGGAGAAAGATAAAGATAAACAAAGATCCAAATATTTGCAACACTAATATTCCTAACATATAAGAAGATCTTACAAATCACTATAAAAGATAAAAAGACCTAAAGGAACAAAGGAAAAGACATAAACATAATTCACAGAAGAAAACTGATGATTAATTTACGAAAAAAATGTCAACATCACTAATAATGAAAGAAATGGAAGTTAAATGGAAATATCAATGTGAATTCATCTCAGATTGCCAAGATGATAAGCAATGGGCATATAGGTATAAGGAAACAAGTTCTTTAATATGCTATTGGTAGGAGTGGATATTCATACAATCTTTTTGAAGAGAAATTTGACATCAAAACTTCAAATTAAAAATGTGCATCTGACCCTCTTCCCTCTCGTGCTCTCTGTCTCTCATTCTCTCTCTCAAATAAATAAATAAAATCTTAAAAAAAAAAAAAAAAGGGGCGCCTGGGTGGCTCAGTTGGTTAAGCGACTGCCTTCGGCTCAGGTCATGATCCTGGAGTCCCGGGATCGAGTCCCGCATCGGGCTCCCTGCTCAGCGGGGGGTCTGCTTCTCCCTCTGACCCTCTTCCCTCTCATGCTCTCTGTCTCTTTCTCTCAAATAAATAAATAAAATCTTAAAAAAAAAAAATGTGCATCTATTGGGTTGGTGATTCCAGAAGAAACAAGAGTACAGCATGAACATAGGGAAGCAAAAGAAAGCAAGAAAGTATGCTACCATGAAGCGAATGCTTAGTCTTCGAGATCAGAGGCTTAAAGAGGATAGATTAAAACCTAAAAAGAAAGAAAAGGAAGATCCCAATGCACTCAAGGAAAGAAAAGTCCCCCAACATCCTCCCTGCTTATTCTTCCAATATAACACAGAGCTGGGCCCACCTTACCACATCCTGGTTGATACCAACTTTATCAACTTTTCCATTCAAGCCAAACTTGACTTAGTACAGTCAATGATGGACTGTCTGTATGCCAAGTGTATCTCTTGTAGAACTGACTGTGTGAATGGCTCAAACTGAGAAACTGCAGCAAAAGTATTGAGTGGCTCTAAGGATTGCCAAGGAGCCAAGATCTGAACTATTACCATGCACACACAAAGGAGCCTATGCAGATGACTGCTTAGTACAGAGAGTAACTCAGCAGAAGTGTTACACTGTGGCCAAGTTGACCAAGACCTTAAAGGACGAATCCGGAAGATCCCTAGAGTTCCCATTATGTACATTTCTAACCATAGGTACAACATTGAGTGGATGCCAGATGATAATGGAGCCCCTCGGTTCTTTTTTTCTTTTTTTTATTTGACAGAGAGAGACAGCGAGAGAGGGAACACAAGCAGGGGGATTGGGAGAGGGAGAAGCAGGCTTCCCACTGAGCAGGATACAGGGCTCGATCCCAGGACCCTGGGACCACAACCTGAGCTGAAGGCAGACATCTAACGACCAAGCCACCCAGGCGCCCCTAATTCTTAAAAGATAAGAGTTCCTCTACCTTCCTTTACCAACTTTCTCTGTTGCCAGTTCATATTAGCAATATGCTATAAGCGTGAATTATTCTTACCCATTTGCTCTGTTACAAGCTGAGTATGGTTAAATACACTCACTTTTTGAAGTTGTTTTGAAATTGATATTTTGTATCATTTTAAATATTGTTGCATCTTTTTATAAATCAGATGATTGCTCATTTTAAAAAAATGTGCATCTCTCGGGCACCTGGGTGGCACAGTTGGTTAAGCATCCGACTCGAGGGGCGCCTGGGTGGCTCAGTCATTAAGCGTCTGCTTTCGGCTCAGGTCTTGATCCTGGCGTCCTGGGATCGAGCCCCACATCGGGCTCCCTGCTCAGCAGGAGGCCTGCTTCTCCCTCTCCCACTCCCCCTGCTTGTGTTTCCTCTCTCGCTGTCTCTCTGTCAAATAAATAAAAATTTTAAAAATCTTAAAAAAAAAAAAGCATCTGACTCAGTTTAGGCTCAAGTCATGACCTCATGGTGCTGAGATCGAACCCCGTGTTGGGCTCTGTGCTCAGCGTAGAGTCTGCTTAAGAATCTATCCCTCTCCCTCTGCCCCTTCCCAACCCTGTGCTCTCTCTCTTTCTAAAATAAATAAATAAATCTTTATAAATAAATAAATAAGTTAGTAAAATATGCATCTCCTTTGACCTAGAATTTATACGTTTGGGAATTTAATGTGAAGCAATATTCATCTAAGTAGGCAAATACACAGACATGCACAAAAAGAGGCATACATGTTCCTTGCAGAACTATTTGTGATAGAAAAAACTGGAAACAGTTGCTACCAGGAGTAGATTAGTTACATGGCAGGTAACAATGGGATAAATTGGCAGCCATTAAGGGGTACCTGGGTGGCTCAGTTGGTTGAGCATCTGACTTCAGCTCAGGTTGTGATTCTGGAGTCCTGGGATCGAGCCCTGTGTCAGGCTCCCTGATTCAGTGGGGAGTCTGCTTCTCCCTCTGTACCTCCCCCCTCCACTTGTGCTCTCTCTGTCTCTCTCAAATAAGTAAATAAAATCTTTGGGAGAAAAAAAAGGACTGATTTAAAAAAATCTGCAGCCACTAAAAGGTAGGTAGTATATTTACATTTTATCAACAAAAGGTATCCATAACATATTAAGTGAGAAAAAGCAATTTGTTGAAGGGCATATAATCCCATTATTTAAGAAAAATTATAAATATTAATTTGTGTACTACGCAATTTTTGAAAGAATAATACATTAACAACAGTCACCTCTAAGGTTCAGATTAAGATAAGGGAACTTTCAGTTTCCAAGATACAAATTTTTGATTTATTTGAATTTCTGCCATAGTCATAAACTGGACAATTACAATTTTTTAAGTTTAAGAGTTGCAATGATGTCAATTTCACAGGCTTCCCTCCTTTCCAATTAGTCAAGAAAGGGGCAAGATTTCCCAAGTTGCTTCTAAGATCAGTGAGTGAATCACACGGACTGAAGAAATTGTAGGGGTGATAGACAGAGGTGGACCCAGAAGGAGGTAAAGGAGAGACATATTTTTCAAGCACTGAGACACACAGAAATACCTGGCCACTTGCTGTCCCATCATCATATCACCCTCCTTCAATCTTTTGGCCGCCACTCTGAAAAAAAAAATCCATTCTTAATAAATAAGGACATCTGGGGAGGGGCCCCTGGGTGGCCCAGTTGGTTGTGCATCTGACTCTTGATTTTGACTGGGTCATCAAACCCTGCCTTTGGATTCTCTCTCTCCCTCTCCTTCTGCCCCCATCCCCACCCCTTTCTCTTGCTTGCATGCATGCACTCTCTTAAAAAGAAAAAAAAGAGCATCTGGGAAAAAACCATCTTGAGTTTCAGGCCACATGGAAAATCAATGGGAAAAGTGTGTGCTGATACATAAAGGCAAAATAATTGGGTGAAATGCAAGAGGAGAGATGTTAGAGGTAGTTCTGCTGTGACCCCAGAGAAGCATTCTGATAGCATTTTTCTGTGAAATGAATATGAGAATCTTACCATCATGCTCCATTGTGGATGAGTTTCTACCAGTAACTTTTAAAACATAACCCGACACCACTGGGTACTTGTTTCTCAAATCACTAGCTGTGATATTGTGATTTAGAGTAAGAACTAATGTATTCTGTCTACATCCCGTTTCTGGCATAGAGCTCCTAAACTCCTGGGATTTCCGAAGTGATGAGAGTGATAAAGGCATCTTTTGTTATATTAATGAGGTGATTTTTGGAAAGCACCTAAGGTTGGGGGCTGGTTGCCAGAACCAGCCACATGATTAGAGGGCTCTAACTTTCATTGCCCCCTCCCCAGACCTCCAGGAAGTGGGGAGGGGCTAGAGGTTGAATCAATTGCCAATAGTCAATGATTTAATCGATCATGCCTATGTAATGAGCCTCCATAAAACCCTAAAAGGACAGGTTCTGGGTTGGTGAACATGAGGAGAGGTGGGGAGAGTGGTGTTCTTGGGGAGGGCATGGACACTCCTTGCCCCTTCCCACATACTTTGCCCTACGCATCTCTTCCATGTGACTGTTTCCAAATCATACCCTTTTATAATAAGCCAGTAAGCTAGTGAGTAAACTGGTTTCCTGAGTTCTATGTGCTGCTCTAGCAAATTAATTGAACCCAAGGAGGGGGTCTTTGGAGCCTCGGATCTATAGCCTGTTGGTCAGAAGTAGAGGTAACAATGTGGACTTGGGATTGGCATCAGAAGTGTGGGGAGGGGCAGTCTTGTAAGACTGACACCTTCACTTGTGGGATCTACAGTTAGATAGTGTCAGAACTGAATTGTAGGACAACCAGCTGGTATTAGAGAATTGGTTGGTATTGTAGGGGGAAAAGAAAAATTTACAAATTAGAATTATTGTCACAGAATCATACCAGCCACACAAAAAGGGATGCTAGTTAACATTTGGAAACATTTTTTTACCTTAGATTTGAATTTCTATTGATCAGTTCTGAAAACAATTATTTTAAATAATGATGACTACATTATTTATCAATAGGCAAAAATTACTGAGAAGTTAGTGCCCCATAAAGGGCACTCCCTTCCCTGGATTATTTACTGAGTACAAATATTTGATTAAATTAAAAGAATACAGGTAAATGGAAGGCAAGAAAAGCTTATTTTAGTCTTACCATCTTCCTCTACCCAAATTAGTTGTCAGTAGTGAAATGGACAAATTGGATTTGGGCTTCTTTAGTCTTTTAATTTTGGGGGAGCAATGAGAGGCAAATTGTGCACATTAACGGAGCCAAGGTAATCCCTCATCAAACTTCTCAAACCTTTGCTGGCAAAGATGAGCAACCATGAATCTTAATGCTGATATTATACTGGGACAACTGGGGGAAGAGACAATCAGTTGGATATTTTAAAAGATGGACTATTTCAAAACAGGATCCAAAGCACAACACATGAATTTTTAGGAGGAAAATCATACCTCATATAAGGATCCACGGTAAGGAACAGAGCTTCCAGCAGGACCTCTATAAAATAAAGCATTCCATAGGCAATTAGAAACTCAAGGCTTGATGCCTTCCTTGACTTTGGCATTCTAAATAAGCACTCAAAATTAACATTCTAAGTAAGATTATCTTTCTGCTTCACGGTTGCCCTTCTGCGCTTGCTATTAAAGAGACAGACAACAAGAGGGGTCCAGCCCCGATTATCATCATCCTCACCATCACCATCATCATCATGTTATGTACTTAGAACTCACTCCATGCTTTACATGGATTATTTCACATGATATTCCCAACAACTATTGTTTCCATTTTACTTAGGCTTAGGTTAAGGAACTTGCTCAGGGCCACATTTGTAATCACTATGTTACAGTGCTCATATAAGATTTCACTGACAGCCCCCATTAGTATTAAAGAATATATATTTTGCTGCAGTGATCCTCATGCACACATTCTCTGGAATTTTGAACCGGACTCCTGGCTGTCAATCCCAACTTAGATGGGACTGAACTTGGCCAAGCTCTGACTGCATGCCCCTTTCTCAAATCCTGCCTTCCTACCTGAAAATACCCCATATGGTCTGCTCTACAAAGCTAATCTCCAAACACGTTACAGCGGTGCCGCTGTTTCTCTCCCCTAGATTTCCTTAGGGTTGCCTTGTCCTTCCACTTCCCCCCATGGGATGGGAGACTCCTCAACAAAGGAGGAGACTTTTTCCCTCCTGTCTGTGCACAGGATAATCTGAAATCTGCACACAGCTGCTAGGCCCTGCTTACCCCCTTGCTTACCCCATCACCAGGCTTGCCAGGACAGAGAGGAAATCCTCCCCAGCATTTGTCAAAGTCAGGAACAATGGACCATTTCAATTATGAAAGAAATCAGAGGGATCCTCCTCTCACATGACATCAAGGCTTCAAACAGAAAACCTTGAAAAAGTCTCTGTGGAAGATTGCAAAATTGTCACAAATACCTCCCATCGCTGTGTGGGGCCTCCTTGCTACTCCTCCCATCAAGAAGTCTATGTCTCCGGGGCGCCTGGGTGGCTCAGTCATTAAGCATCTGCCTTCAGCTCAGGTCATGATCCCAGAGTCCTGGGATCGAGCCCTCCATCGGGCTCCCTGCTTAGCAGGAAGGCTGCTTCTCCCTCTCCCATTCCCCCTGCTTGTGTTCCTGTTCTCGCTGTGTGTCTCTCTGTCAAATAAATAAATAAAACCTTAAAAAAAAAAAAAAAAAGAAGTCTATGTTCTCACTCCTTGAATCCGGACTTGGCTATGTGACTTGCTTTGCATATTAGCAAACATGATATAAGTAGAGGCTTGAAAAGTACTTGCCAACACCTACTGTTCTAGATCAGTGGGACCACTGCAAAGACAGAGCTCACAGCCTGCTAGAAAGGCCACCCAGAGGACTGAGACATGCACCTCTGCAGAGAGCTTGCTAACCACCAGACAAATGAGTGAGGTCCAACCTAGATTAAACGGTCAGCCCAGATGAAACCTATAGAGTTACCACCAACTTAACCCAGCCCAAATTGCTAACCCACAGAACTGTAAGCCAATAAATGATTGCTGTTAGATGTCACTGTAGTTTGATTGTTGTTTGAGGTAGTTTATTTTGCAGCAAAGGCTAACTGATAGTCTTTTCCAGCTGAAATCTTATGACTTACCTCCATTTTTTTTTCACTCTCATCACTTTTATTCAACATATTTTTTTTATTCTTATGTTAATCCCCATACATTACATCATTAGTTTTAGATGTAGTGTTCCATGATTCATTGTTTGTGCATAACACCCAGTGCTCCATGCAGAATGTGCCCTCCTCAATACCCACCACCAGGCTAACCCATCCTCCCACCCCCCTCCCCTCTAGAACCCTCAGTTTGTTTTTCAGAGTCCATCGTCTCTCAGGGTTCATCTACCCCTCCGATTTCCCCCGCTTCATTCTTCCCCTCCTGCTACATTCTTCTTCTTCTTCTTTTTTTTTTCTTAACATATATTGCATTATTTGTTTCAGAGGTACAGATCTGAGATTCAACAATCTTGCACAATTCACAGCGCTTACCAGAGCACATACCCTCCCCAGTGTCTATCACCCAGTCACCCCATCCCTCCCACCCCACCCCCCACTCCAGCAACCCTCAGTTTGTTTCCTGCGATTAAGAATTCCTCATATCGGGCGCCTGGGTGGCTCAGTTGGTTAAGCGACTGCCTTCAGCTCAGGTTATGATCCCAGGGTCCTGGGATCGAGTCCCGCATCGGGCTCCCTGCTCTGCAGGGAGCCTGCTTCTCCCTCTCCCACTCCCCCTGCTTGTGTTCCCTCTCTCGCTGTGTCTCTCTCTGTCAAATAAATAAATAAAAATCTTTAATTAAAAAAAAAAGAATTCCTCATATCAGTGAGATCATATGATACATGTCTTTCTCTGTTTGACTTATTTCGCTCAACATAATACCCGCCAGTTCCATCCACGTCATTGCAAATGGCAAGATCTCATTCCTTTTGATGGCTGCATAATATTCCATTGTATATATATACCACACCTTCTTTATCCATTCATCTGTCGATGGACATCTTGGCTCTTTCCACAGTTTGGCTGTTGTGGACATTGCTGCTATGAACATCGGGGTGCACGTACCCCTTCGGATCCCTACTTTTGTATCTTTGGGGTAAATACCCAGTAGTGCAATTGCTGGATCATATGGTAGCTCTATTTTCAACGTTTTGAGGAACCTCCATACTGTTTTCCAGAGTGGCTGCACCAGCTTGCATTCCCACCAACAGACTTACCTCCATTTTTTAAGGATGGGAGTTCAACTGTCTTTAACTCAAAGTTACTATGAGTAGGGCTGCCTTCAAAGTGCTTCTTCAGGGTCCAGCTCTTAGCATGAACCATCCTGAAGTTTCTGGAACACAGTAAACATGTAGTCAACTGCCATGACGTGACTGGATTATTATGACTTCCTAGCCCCCGCGAGGAAGCCAGGCAGCAGGGTCCACTCACCATCTACTTCTCTTCATGATCATTTAACGCCAACACATTTATTGGATATTTACTACCTTTCTATTCCTGTGCTAAGCACTTCATATGCACTATCTCATTTTACCCTCATAAATTTTAAGATAGGCATTATTATCATCGCCAGTGTACAGGGTACAAATGAGGAAACTGAGGCTTCCTCAGAAATCTCTAAGACAAGGAAAAATATTAAAACCGACATCGAAATTCTTCCCAGCCACCGCTGGGGTTTCACAAGGGCACTGGACAGCTCCGTGGTGTGTGAATATTCCGTTCCTCATCTCACATAAAGCGAATCCTGAGAGAGCGTCAAACATAAAGAACCGCATAGAAGTGCACGCACACCTTTCAGACGGATTTAACAACTTTCTAAGGCAAACAGTCTCAGCCTCCTGAACGCCCCGGCGTGGCGCTACTGCTCAGCTCAGTGGCGAGTTGACTTTGGCACTAAATGGGAAATCCAGGGTTTAAACTTGCCTCCCCAGGAAACCAAAATAGATGATTCAGACAGCCCTGAGCTTTGGGATCAGGACATTTTCTTGGACAGATCTCCCCTGCATCACGAGGGAGCCGCTCCTTCCCCACGTGTGTACCTCCAGCGGACGGGTCTGCAGTCGCTGGCAATTTCAACGGTCCCACAGCAGTGTAAGCAGAAAAGAGTTAGGGGTCCCCCGAAAAAGAAAACGGACACATAGCTTTCCGGCCACAGGAGAAGTCATTTTAGGCCGTCAGCTATTCTTGTGACCTATGCCCTACTGACTCGACTTGCCCTCGCTCCCTTCCTGCAGAACTTCCTCTAGGAGGTGTTAAAATTACAAAGGAATGCAAGAACCTCCGCAGTTCAGGATTTTAAGGAAACAAAGGGAATGCAAAAACTAATCGCTTTGACGGGGCCGATAATAGCCCAACCAAATCAGAGGCAATAAATCAATGGTAAAACTCCCAGCGCTGTTTCAAAAGCAAAGACTGATCTCACGAACGTTCTTGGGCTGTTTGAGCACTCAAACCCCGGGGGAACTGGTCAGGGAGCTGATGATGCCGACCCTTGCTGGCTCTCAAGACTTCAATCAACTAGGACCTGGACTCTGTTGATTTCGGATGACCTTTGCCCCAGTTCCATACTGAACTTTCTTTTGCGAACCCCCTCATGAATATGCACGTACCCTTAGCTTAAAACTTCCCCAATTTTGTTTTTCGGGGTGACACTACGTTGGGAAATATCCCTGGTGTTCTCCTTTACTCTTGCAAGTAAAACCCTTCCTTTTCTTATGCTTTGGCTTGGTTGTGTCTTTTGACTGGACACCCATCGAGAGGCGACCCCAGTTGGGGGTAACAGCAGTGCCCTGGACACTTTTGCATTGCAAATGGAGCGTTCCCGACGGTCGGATCCGCAGCCCGGTTTTTCTACTTGTCTCTTTTCCCAAAAAGGCAGCCAAGTGCGAATTTCGACCTCGCTGGAAGTCCAGAAGCTCCCCACCCCACCAAAGGACATGGCCTCGGGCAACCGAAGTTCAGGGAGAGTCCCACCCACCAAAAGATGTCCGGGTGCAGTGCCCCCAGGCACACTTGCCCCTGGCTCCCATCTCCTCTCCCTGCACACACCCGTGTCTAACCGAATTCCGACCCCTGTCTTTCATCTCCTACCACACTTGTTCCAGTTTTGCAGTCCTGAAAGTTTCCTGGCCAGCCGCCGCCCCGGCTAATGCAGCTATGCCGTGCACCCGAAGGCAGACAGGCCATGCCCTTCCTTCCAGCATATCCCCGAACTCTCCAAGAACAAGCAGGGTCCGGTAGGCATCGATCGGGACATCTGGCTTTCACTTTCCTCGTAGTGCAAGACTCAGAAGTTATTAAGCAAGAGGAGACGGGGGAGCAACGCGCAAACGTTCTACAATAGGGAATTCTAGGGACTCAACAGGAAAAAAGAGTGGGACGGAGATGTTTACTTACCCCAACCCGCAGGTTCCACTACCTAGACAGAGATTGTGGTTGGGGCTGTGCGGCAGTTCCCACCGCCTGCATTTAAGGCCGTCCAGGAGAGGGTGGAGTTCCCCCTCCTCCCAGGGGCGGAGCTGCGCGGGCGCGGGCGCGGGCGCGCGTGCGCGTAACTATACCTGCACCAGCTTCCTAACTAGGAACTGGGTGCAAAGATGGTGTTTGGGAGAACCAGCCGCTCAGGCAGGAAGGAGACAAATGCAAGGTCCCTGAGCAGAGCTCAGAGTTTTCTACTTTTTATTTATTTATTTGAGAGAGAGAAAGCGCGCGAGCGTGCACGCGCACGGGGCAGGGGCTGAAGGAGGGAGAGACAGAATCTCAAGCAGACTCCCCACTGAGTTCTGATCCAGCCTGGCACTAATAAGCCTAATATATTACCAGTAATTTCTAAAAATATCTAAAAATATAGCAGCAATTTACATTCCTACCATCAATGTAGTTGAGTTTTTTGTTACCTAAAGACAACATCAAAACTGGTATTATTATTGTTGTATTCACTTTTTGCCAATCTGATCAGTGCAAATATGAATTTATGCCCCCCAAGGGATGAGATCTGACTTTATTAAGATTTATACGCTTGTACCTACCTGTATCATTTAGAATGTTGTTTTTTTTTTTCCAAGTTACATAAGACTCATATTGGCTTAAAAAATAAGACATTTACTGGTTCATGTGACTGGAAAGTCCAGAAGTAGGATGGGCTTCAGGGTTGGTCTGAATCAAGATCTGGCATATTTCATCCTTACATACAAGGCTTGCTTCCCTCATGCTGACACAATGGCAGCCGTAGCTCTACTAACCTAAAGCAAAGAAAAATATCCATGTCACAAAATTCCTAGCAAGACTCCTCTACCTCTCATTGGTTGAAATGTCTCTAAACCAATCAGTGGCCAATTAAAGACTGAAAAGCTTGGGCCTGGGTTACCTAAACCAATCATGTGTCATCAGGGGTAGGATTCCGGTCTTCTCTTTGCTAGGCTTTCAATTTACAAGGCACTGAGTGAAAGATTCAGAACTCCAAGAGACAGACTTCTCAGCTTTCAACATAAAATAGCATTAAGTAATAATCAGATGTAAGCTGTATAGTATTGTCAGTTTTGCAGGAAAGCTGGTTTGTTTGGTGGCTTGAAAAGCTTTCAACAGAAGAGTTGAAAAAAATCTGGGTGTCTCTGAGAACGTATATTGGATTGTTATAGCTGCCATAACAAAATACCATAGGTTGGGTAGCTTAAACAACAGAAATTTTAAGTTTCTCATGGTTATGGAGGCTGGAAGTCCAGATTAAAGTGTTGGCAAGTTTGGCTTCTCCTGAGCCCAAGCTTCTTGGCTTGCTGATGGCCACCTTCTTTCTGTGTCCTCACGTGGTTTTCTTTGTGCACGCACATCCCTGGTATTATCTCTCTTCTTTAAGCCCCACCTAACAGTCTCCATTGAATTAGTCATCTTTTTGAAGACTGTCTCCAAATACAATCATGTCGATTAGAGCTCACCTATTCATGACCTCATTTAACTTCAATTACCTCTTTAAAGGTCATTTCTCTGGGCATCTGGATGGCTCAGTTGGTTAAGCCAACTGCCTTCAGCTCAGGTCATGATCCCAGGGTCCTGGGATCCAGCCCTACATCGGTCCCTGCTCAGCAGGGAGCCTGCTTCTCCTTCTCCCTCTGCCTCTTCCCTCTGCTTATGCTCTCTCTCTCAAATAAATAAAATATTTTTTTAAAAAAGAATTATATCAGACACTAACCAAGTGCATAGGAGGGTAGGAAGAGGGACTAAGAGGGGAAACCAGGATGAGAGAGTGACATTCCAAGACATACAGTATATTTGTCCAAAATAACATTACTAATAGTTGTTTACAGAGGTCCCATAAGTGTGACCTTTCCTAAATTTGTTCTTACCTACAAGAGGAACCCATCTCACCTATATTGGGAGATAAAATGGAACAGTGAAAAGTGCAGGGCTTTGGAGAATGTTAACTTGGATTCAAATCTCAACCCTCCTACTGACAACTCTGTGATCTTGTCTAATTGATTTCACCTCTTGAACTTCAGATCCCTTAGGCTCTGAGGAAGATAATAGTAATATTTGCTTCCCTGGACTGTTGTGAGGCTTAGAAATTAGGTACTAAGGACTCCTAGTTGGTGCTGCACCGGCCACATTTCACTGTGCTGTGGGAAGAGGCATAATCATTCTCTCTCCAAATGTAGTATCTTACATGTATTAAAGGATTCTTTCTTTCTTTCTTTTTTTTTTTTAAAGATTTTATTTATTTATTTGACAGAGAGAGAGACAGTGAGAGAGGGAACACAAGCAGAGAAGTGGGAGAGGGAGAAGCAGGCTTCCTGCTGAGCAGGGAGCCCGATGCGGGGCTTGATCCCAGGACCCTGGGATCATGACCTGAGCCGAAGGCAGACGCTTAACGACTGAGCCACCCAGGCGCCCCTAAAGGATTCTTTCAATTATGAGAATAATATTCTATCCAGTTCTATAATTATTTCACAAGCATTATCTCACCAGATCAATGCAATGGAAGTTGTAGAAAAGAAAGGAAAGAAGGTCTATTTTTAAAGTACATTGCCATAGAAAAGCATCAGAAGTAATTTCCACCAAACAGATAACAATGACTTGCTTTTAACGCTGTACACATCTGTATTATCTGAATTATTTGACGAGATACATTATCTTATTACTTGCATGATTGTATTGTTTTAAGTGAAGTGTTCCCTCAACTTGCTAGATCAGAGCTCTTTGAAACCTAAGGTCAGAGCACTGAATTGAATAAGATTTTGGCTTAGAGCTAAGTAAAGGAAAAATCTTCTTCCTTGATCCTCTAATCCATATTCTAACTGACTCTGTGTGATGATGCAACAGCCAAGATTGAGCTTTATCATCATGACAGTTCCTTTCAGTCATTAAGCCTGAGTCACAATGACTGCCTGGGAAAGAGATCCTGAGTGACCCGGCATGGTCACATCTTTTTTTTTTAAGATTTTATTTATTTATTTGAGAGAGAGAGAGCTCGTGGGAGAGAGAGCATGAGCAGGAGGGAGGGGCAGAGGGAGAGGGAGAAGCAGGCTCCCCACTGAGCATAGAGCCTGATGCAGGACTCAACACAGAGCTCCATCTCAGGACACTGCTCAGGAAGAAACCAGACACCTTTTCTCTTCTGCTGCCATCTGTAGTGAAAGGCTTTCTTCCACGGTTACAAAATGTTTATTGTACCACTGGGTAGCATCTCCACTTTCCAGGCAGGAAGAAAGACAAAGGACAAAAGATACATGTCTAGGGGTGCCCGGCTGGCTCAGTTGGTAGAGCACGTGACTCTTGATCTTGGGGTTGTGAGTTTAAGCCCCACACTGGGCTTAAAGCTTACAAAAAAAAGATGCATGTCTATTAAGTTTGTTCCTCTTCATTTTATTTTTTTATTTTATTTTTTTAAAGATTTTATTTATTTATTTCACAGAGAGAGACAGCGAGAGAGGGAACACAAGCAGGGGGAGTGGGAGAGGGAGAAGCAGGCTTCCCGCCGAGCAGGGAGCCCAATGTGGGGCTCGATCCCAGGACCCTGGGATCATGACCTGAGCCGAAGGCAGACGCTTAACGACTGAGCCACCCAGGTGCCCCTGTCCCTCTTCATTTTAACCAGGAAAACAATAACTTTCCTAAAAGCCCGACCCATTAGATTTCTGCCTATATCTTATTGACCAGAATTGTGTCTCCATCTGCAGAGGGGTCTAGAAAGCAGAGTTCTTTAACTGGGCACCCTGCTACCGTGAACAAAATTGGGATATGTATGTAGGAAAGATGAAGGGGAAAGTGGATATTGGACAGGCAATCAGCACGGTCTGCCTCTAGATATACCAAGCATGAAATCTTTTTCAAAGTCTTTATATCTGGCTCTCTGCCATTAATTGTACCTGCTTGTTACTTTGGTTACTTTGCAGTATTTCCATTAGATAGTAGAGAAAACCACAAATTCTCTGTGCCCCAAATAGAAAAGGAAATGTTGCAATTGGATGTCATCATGTGGGCCAAATATCTCAGATTAAAAAGAGGGATATAAGGGGCACCTGGGTGGCTCAGTCGTTAAGCGTCTGCCTTCGACTCAGGTCATGATCCCAGGGTCATGGGATCGAGTCCCGCATTGGGCTCCCTGTTCAGCGGGAAGCCTGGTTCTCCTTCTCGTATTCCCCCTGCTTGTGTTCCTGATCTCACTATCTCTCTCTCTCTCTGTCAAATAAATAAATAAAATATTTAAAAAAAAAAAGAGGGACAAAAGAGGGACATAGGTTGTCTTGTGTCCATGGAGCTGGACTGTGGCAAAAGCTTTCTGTCACCCTGCTAAGAAAGGTGTCATGGTTTCTTCATTGTTCATATTTGATTTTGGATCTCAGGGCCAGAGGGTTGAGTTCTTCAAACTCATAATTTATGGTGTATTATCACCACTGGTCTGCCAAAAATTCTCCGTCAATAATTTATGTGCTTAAAAAAAAGCCCCATTCCCTACTCTTCTCTTCCTGCTACTATAGACAACTGTTGTGATGTGTTTAATGTATAGTTTATCTTTTTTGTAAATGTTCTTGCACAGTGTGCACTGGGGGATATCTATTTATTTATTTTGAGATTTAAAAAAATATTTTTATTTATTTATTTGAGAGGGAGGGGAGAGAGAGAGAGAGCATGAGCGGGGGGAGGGGCCGAGGGAGAAGCAGGCCCCTGTGGGACCCAATCCCAGGACCCTGGGATCATGACCTGAGCCGAAGGCAGATGCTTAACTGACTGAGCCACCCAGGCTCCCCTGGATTCAGAGACATTTCAAATCTGTTTTAGGTTCTCATTATCATAGAATAAAATCTGACTCAAAGCTTCTTTTGTTTGCTTTAAACCAAAAGAATTTTGGGTGAGGGCAAATTATTTTTACAATGTTGTTGCTATTCAAGTCAAAGTTACTGGTGATATAGAACTCATGAATTATACAGTAACAATTTGGTTTTTTCTTATTATAACATTAAAAATAATACAAGTAGGTGTAGTATTTTTGTGACTAGGCATTTGCGGAATGAAAGGAAGGTAAATTTACTGCCACCCTGCCGTTCTGGTCAAGTTAGCAGCCTCTCTGACTTGGCAATTTTCTGTGAAAGAAACTCATTTAGGGGAATGAATAAGGAATTCATTGGTTATTATTTGGTTAACCCTAACCAAAAGGTTTTTTTTTTAACCACCCCTACCTTCTTAATTTGCTTCTTTTAAATTGCTTCATTTGTATCACAGGATGATACATGTTTATGTACCTGACAGAACTGTGACATAGTGTACTTGAAAACAATTTCCAACCTCAAAGGACTATACAAGTAAGGGTTATAATTATTAATATAGGGACCAAAGTGCTCTGCGATAGGAACAAGCAATTGAAAACACTAACGTTCAAGGAGAGACAGGTGCAACTCTATTTGATTTTCTCCATTTGCCTTCCAGATCCACTCTCCACCCTGTTTTTCACAAATCATACCCCCTTCCCTCAAACTTCTGCTTGGTTTTGGTGGGTCTGGTGTTGATTCTCCCTGTCAGGTTACTTTGGATTGGCCTTGTTAAAAAGCATACCTCCTGGGGGCGCCTGGGTGGCTCAGATGGTTGAGCGTCTGCCTTCGGCTCAGGTCATGATCCCAGGGTCCTGGGATCGAGTCCCGCATCGGGCTCCCTGCTAGGCGGGGAGCCTGCTTCTCCCTCTGCCTCTGCCTCTCTCTCTCTCTCTGACTTTCATGAATAAATAAAAATAAAAACATTAAAAAAAAAAAAAAGCATACCTCCTTCAGGCAGCCTCTGGGCATACCTCTGTCCCCTGACCCCTTCAGGCTAAAGTAGGAGGGTGTCTTCACAGGCACCATTGGTTTTTCCCTTTCCCCTGCATACTGCCCTTTGGGTGGGTGTGCCCTCTGTCTCCTGATAGAAGACTGCTCAGTCTAATTAACATATATAATTATTGTTTTAAAAAAACAGATATGAAAGTACATGGACTTTGAAAGAGAAAGTAAATTTCAAAGGAATTTTAGACAAATGGTTTAAATTAATAAAAATTGGAAAAAGGACATGCACACTCCCAAAGGTATATGGAAGCAAATGACACCCTCTCCTGGTAAATATGCATATCACATCTCTCAGTCCTGTAGAGAAAGCTTCGCACTCCGAAATGTAAACAAAAAGAAAAACAGGGTCATCACCCTACATACTTTTTTTTTTACCCTGCATACTTCTAGTCCCCAAAATGAATGAAACTTGAATTTTTCCTGTAAGTCATTTACTTACTAACATAATTCCATCCCTGACATTTTCAATACTGATCTTTTATGGATTTGCGACATTTGTGGCTATCGTAATCATGGGAGAAAGTATGTTTTTCCACCAAGAACTTGGAAATGTTGGCAATTTTTTCCTTTTCTTTTCTTTTAAATACATGTTGTATTTTAAATTTAATGAGCCAGTCCTTTTAAAGTCTGTACTTTCTCTAAACATCTTCATTGGAAAGAAATTGGTTTCATTTCTTTTGGTTCTAAGTCTTCCTTATACAGCAAGAACTCAAAAATCCTGTATTTTAAGTAAAAGGAAAAAAACTGTTGGCTTTATTAAGTAGGCATAAATTTAGAAAGGAATAGAAAGTTTTGCTAAATATTTAAGGGAATTAGATGATGCTTGGGGCGCCCAGGTGGCTCAGTTGTTAAGCGGCTGCCTTCGGCTCAGGTCATGATCCCAGGGTCCTGGAATCAAGCCCCACATTGGGCTCCCTGCTCAGTGGGGAGTCTGCTTCTCCCCTGCCTGCCATTCCCCCTGCTTGTGCCCTCTCTCTTCCTCTCTTTCTCTCTCCCTCTGTGTCAAATAAATAAAATATTTATAAAAAAAGAAAGATGATGCTTATCTTTATTTTATTTTTAAGTAATCTCTACACCCAACCTGGGCCTTGAACTCACAACCCTGAGATCAAGAGTCTCATACTCCAGCCAGCCAGGCATGATGCTTATCCTTGATTCTCAAGCTTTGGTGTCTATCAGAATCACCTGTGGGCTTATTAAAAGTAAACATCATGTTGGGGCACCTGGGTGGATCAGGAGGTTAGGTGGCTGACTCTTGATCTCAGCTCAGGTTCCGATCCGAGGGTAGTGAGTTCAGGTGCTGCCTTGGACTCCATGCTGGGGGTGGAGCCTACTTTAAAAACAAACAAACAAACAAACAAACAAGCAAACAAACAAACATCAAACATCATGCCCCTTTCAGGCCTTAGGAGGTCAGAGTCTCTGGTGATCTAAATCATTACAGACTCTCTACCTTCTGTATTATTACAAAATTCCATTTTCTCATTTGTGAAAGGAGGGATAACCTCATAAAATTGTTGTGAGGATTAAGTGACATAATGTATATAAAGCACTAAAGTGCTTAGAAGGGTTCCTAACGCACAGTAAGCACTATATAAATGTAACTACTATTATTTTTGTCAGGAGACAATTCTCCTTGTTTCTTCATGCTTGTGAGCAGGGGCACTGACCACTTGTGTTCTGGACTATTTTCTCCAGGGTATTTGTACGGCAAACAGCCTGGGAAGACATAAGGTCTCCCTCCAGAACAGAGGGCAAGTTTGTTTTCTGTCTAGTATAATGTCTCCCCTTGGTGCGAGTGTCTATTATAAAAGATTTGGGTTCCCTAAGCTCAGAGTTCCTCAGCTGTGATGCAAATCCACTTCATGCACAGCATTCACCTGGGCTCCCCTATGTTACCCACTGTGGGCTGGGGGGTACAGGTGGGGAGCCAATGTGGACATGAACCTTGTGCTGCCTGCTGTGTCATGAATGATAAAGTCCTGTGTTTCTGACCCAGGAGTCTGTTTTCTGCCAGCATCTGTGAAACTGTGGCAGGCTAACTTGGTACTTTGCAAAGAAAGGTAAAAATCTCCGCCCCTTCACAGTTCTTGACAATTATAAAGTACAAAAGCATGCAGTCATGTATAAAGAAGCACAATTTGGCAACCAAAAGTGATTAAGAAGTAATTTCATTTTTCACTCCAATCTCTAAATGAATATATATTTTTTAAGATTTTATTTATTTATTTGACAGAGAGAGACACAGCGAGAGAGGGAACACAAGCAGGGGGAGTGGGAGAGGGAGAAGCAGGCTTCCCACCGAGCAGGGAGCCCGATGTGGGGCTCGATCCCAGGACCCCGGGATCATGACCTGAGCCGAAGGCAGACGCTTAACAAGTGAGCCACCCAGGCGCCCCTAAATGAATATTTAAAGGATTCAATTCATAATTACCTTATTGCACAACCATGGCACCATCTAGCCTCTCCCACATACAATTATGGTCCCCATCTTATCTCCTGGTTTGAAGGATACTATTAATGAGCCATGGAATCTAAATCTATTTGGCCATTATCCAAACCACTGATCAGTGACCAAGTGATAAAGCTGCAGTGTTTTAAGAGATTGGCATTTCTGAACTCCCTCCAATATCTCAATTGACCCCTTCCTCAGCATCCTAGCATGTGATGCACAATTCCCAGCATCTTCCTCCCAAACACCCAATTTCATAGCAACAATAGAGTTTTGTCCCTGTCACTTCCTCAGCCCACTCAGTACTACTGACATCCTGATGGCTGACCCATTCCTAAACGAAATGCAGGCCACCAAGCAGGACATCTAGGAGACTCAATTTTCATAGCCTATAGATCTTTTATTGCTGTGCTCTTCTTTCCCTGCTTTTGACTTGCTGGCCTTTCATTACCATTATCATAGTGGGTATGAATTTTAGTCCAATTCAGTTCACATAAGATTCCAAGGTGCTTCATTATAATTACTGCCTGGCAAATGCCTTCAGTTTCTTGCTTCTCTCTTCCTTTATCAGTCACCTTGGCATAATACTAACCCTGAATAAAATCAACGCTTGCCTTTTCCACGCCTTCTCATGAGCAGCTGAACATTAATGGAGAAAACTGTACAACCAGACTGACTGGTTTTACTTGAATGATCACAAACAACATATTGGCACACTCAACCCCACCCTGTAATCCCAGTCATTCCCCAATAAACCTGCTTTCTCACACAGTGTGATAACAGTTTTACACTTTTACTTCTGTTCTCAAACCTCAGCTCTCAAGAGATAATCTTACCTTAGGCTTCACTGAGAAAATAGAAACCATTAGATCAGAGACCTTGTCTTTTCATGGTCAAAGTTACAAACTTCTCTGCATCTGTACTCATCTTCCCTTTTCTTCCTCTGATGATGGGGGAAGCTCTCTCCTCCTACTAAAGGTTAATGAACATGGACTGTATCTCTTCTAACTTTCTTAGGCTACTTGGATTATTTCTTTTCTCCTGCATAATCAACCTCTTCTGTATCAACTAGAATGCTTTCCATAACAAATAAAAAGACAAAAACCATTTGTAGACAAAAGGCTCTCAAATTTATATCACCTGCCCACACTCAGGAGCCAGACAGATCTGAATGGGTATTATGCTAATTAGTAGATGCGTATGTCCTTAAACTTCCCGTGTAAAACCGGATCATAGAGAATATTTCTGAAATGACTCTTTACCTAATTTCACACATTATTTAGGCAAAAAGTAAATAGATATACGTTTACATATCGGAGATCTTTCTTTGCAAATGTTTTTCCTTCTTTTGAAAACAGAGCCAAATGCCAGTGTTTAAATTACATGGTTGGTGCAAAATCCTTGTAACTGCCATCCCGTTATGGAGCACGCCAGGGGAGTGGGCACTGGAGCTATGTTTAGCTCTCCTCTTTTGTCTATGCAACCAATCAGGTTTATTTTCCCTTCTTAGACCTTTGGTTTTAAAAAGTGCTTCATTCAAGAATTCTGAGGGAAGGCTAAGAAAAATTGAAGCCATTGTAAATTGTGGAATTCAGCCATCAGACATCTATAATAGACTGTGCAGAAATGGGTAGCAACCTCTGGTGGACAATTTGGAACTGGCATAGTCTCTGTCTACCCATTGGAAGCAATCAGAGGTATAGGGCCAGGAGGAGTTCTCTCCAGAATTTCTGCTCAACAAGATTTTATCTGTGGCTCTCTGGTGGTCAACAAATAAAAAACTGACTTCTGTGTACCTGATGACCTAGCGGGTCCAGGATATAAACCCAGTAGGAGTGGGGTATGAGAGTTGTGCGAGTTGTGTGATTTTTCTTCTTGTCTTAAATAAGAATGCTGGATGAGGGGAGAATTGCAAAATGAATTTCTCCACAGAAGTGACTGAGTGGGCTGAACAGTTAAAAGGCAAATGGATGTGAGAAACAACAAGAACTAATACAGTCAGAAACTTCCCCTCTCCCATCCTTCAAGTGGATGGCTGATAGAAGAGATGGGAAGAAACATATTACCTCTTTTTAAAAAGTAGGCATATATCAAGAAAGCAGACGAGAGGTTATATTCATAGAATTCTGACAAAATTTAAAAATGAGTTTGGCAGGGGTGCCTGGGTGGTTCACTCAGTTAAGCATCCAACTCTTGATTTGGGCCCAGGTCATGATCTCAGGGTTGTGAGATTGAGCCCCAGGTTGGGCTCTGTGCTGGGCGTGGAGCCCGCTTAAGATTCTCTCTCTCCCTCTCCCTCCGCCCCCCTCCTAATAAAATGAGTTTGGCAATGAAATTGGTGGTGTTCCAACTCCATAAACCACCTTGTTCACACCACCAGACTCTGGGTTAGTAGATATGACTTAAAGAAGATCAAAAGCAATGCTGGTTTTGAATTAGCTTTTTTTTTCCTTCCTAGTTTTATAATATTCTTTAATTTTTTAAAAAAGATCTTGTAGTACCTATTCCTTGCCTTATAAGTATGGAGAACTTTAAAATAGTATAATATCCCAAGTTGTATATGGAATGGTTGTTTTTCAACCATTTATTGATTTGTGGGTATGTAGGTGTAACTTTTATTTACGTAATTCAAATCAACTTTTGAACCAAGCAAGTCAAAGTAAGTATGAAAAAAGTATGCTTGATTTGAATGGAAAGACCTTTTAAAAGTCTTATAGCCAGAAGTTATAGTCAGATTTTCTCTGATTTCAGGTAAATGGAGATTGTAGATACATTCTTTTTTTTTTTTTGGAAATTTATCAACATTTCCTTTTTTTCTCTTTTTATTAACATATAATGTATTATTTGTTTCAGGAGCACAGGTCTGTGATTCATCAGTCTTACACAATTCACAGCTCTCACCATAGCACATACCCTCCCTAATGTCCATCACCCAGCCACCCCATTCCTCCCATCCCCCTCCACTCCAGCAACCCTCAGTTTGTTTATTGAGATTAAGAGTCTCTTATGGTTTGTCTCCCTCTCTGGTTTAATCTTGTTTCATTTTTTCCTCTCTTCACCTATGATCCTCTGTCTTGTTTCTCAAATTCCACGTATCAGTGAGATCATATGATACTTGTCTTTCTCTGATTGACTTATTTCGCTTAGCATAATACCCTCTAGTTCCATCCATGTCGTTGTAAATGGCAAGATTTCATTTTTTATGGCTGCATAATATTCCATTCCATTCCATAATATTCCATTCCATATATATATATTTATAGCAACAATGTCTACAATTGCCAAACTATGGAAAGAGCCCAGATGTCCACTGACAGATGAATGGATAAAGAAGATGTGGTGTGTATATATATATGTATATATGGAATGGAATATTATATATATATATGGAATGGAATATTATATATATATGGAATGGAATATTATATACATATATATGGAATGGAATATTATATATATGGAATGGAATATTATATATATATATACACACCAATGGAATATTTTATATATATATATATATATATATATATATATATATATATATACACACACACACACACACCACATCTTCTTTATCCATTCATCTGTCAATGGACATCTGGGCTCTTTCCATAGTTTGGCTATTGTGGACATTGTTGCTATAAACATTGGGGTGCACGTGCCCCTTCAGATCATTTGTATTTTTGGGGTAAATACCCAGTAGTACAATTGCTGGGTCATAGGGTAGCTCTATTATCAACTTTTTGTGGAACCTCCATACTGTTTTCCAGAGTGGTTGCACCAGCTTGCATTGCCACCAGCAGTGTAGGAGGGTTCCCCTTTGTCCGCATCCCCGCCAACATCTGTTGTTTCCTTGTAGATACATTCTCACTGGCCTGACTTTTGGTTAGACGGATCAGTAGTCACCCAGCACAGCGGTACAAATGTCAGCTCAGAGTATGAATCATGACACCCACTGCTCTAGTTGGACAGTGTAGACCCACTAGGCTAAAATCCACGGTTGGAGTAGTTTCTTATCTTTACTGTCTCACCACTGGATACATAGAAAAAGCCAATCAACTCCAAATTATTTTACCCAGATTATTCACCTGGTAGGTGAGTCAATTTGTTCATCAGTTGGAAAATATTTATTGAATGCTAGTTACATAAAGATACTATAAGAATACAAAGAATTACAAGGCATGGCCTTAGTGGTTTTTTTACAGACTTTTTTTTTTTATAACAGTTTTAGGTTCACAGCAAGACTGCGGGGAAGGTACAGAGATTTCCCATATACCCCTTGCCCCACACATGTACAGCTTCCCCTATTATCAACATGCCCCACCAGGGTGACAGGTACATTTGCTATAATTAATGAACCTACACTGACACATCACAATCACTCCAAATCCATAGTTTATATTAGTGTTCATTCTTGGTGTTGTACGTTTTATTTGTTTGGACAAATGTATAATGACATGGATCTGTCATTATAGTGTCATATAGAGTATTTTTACTGCCTTAAAAATTCTCTGTGTTCTGCCTTTTCTTCCCTCCCTCTAACCCCTGGCAACCACTAATCTTTTTATTGTCTCCATAGTTTTGCCTTTTCCAGAATGTTACATAGTCGGAGCCATATAGCATGCAGCTTCCCTGCTTGTGCTCTCGTCGCTGTCTCTGCCTCTCTCAAATAAATAAATAAAATCTTAAAAAAAAAAGATTTTATTTATTCATTTATTTGAGAGAGAGCAACAGAGTGAGAGAGCACAAGCAGGGGGAGCAGCAGAGGCAGAGGGAGAAGCAGGCTCCCCGCTGAGCAGGGAGCCCGATGCAGGGCTCAATCCCAGGACCCTGGGATCATGACCTGAGCCGAAGGCAGACACTTAACCTACTGAGCCATCCAGGCACCACAGAGTTTTAATTTTTTAAAAGTAATCTTTATACCCAACGTGGGGCTCGAACTCACAACCCCAAGACTAAGAGTCACATGCTCTACTGACTGAGCCAGCCAGGTGCCCCAGAAATTTTTAATTTTAATGAAGTCTAGCTTATCAATTATTTCTTTCATGGATCCCTCCTCTGGTGTTTATCTTTAAAGTCACCACCGTACTCCAGTTGAATAAGCTTTTTAAACTATAATTTCATTTTTAAAATATATGTGAATTAAGGCAGGGCTTGAACTCATGACCCTGAGATCAAGACCTGAGCTGACATAAAGAGTTGATGCTTAACCAACTGAGCCACCCAAGTGCCCCATTAAACTGTAATTTCTTTTTTTTTTTTTTTTAAGATTCCATTTATTTATTTGACAGAGAGAGACACGGGGAGAGAGGGAACACAAGCAGGGGGAGTGGGAGAGGGAGAAGCAGGCTTCCCGCCGAGCAGGGAGCCCGATTGGCTCGATCCCAGGACTCTGGGATCATGACCTGAGCCAAAGGCAGACACCCAACAACTGAGCCACCCAGGCGTCCCTCATTTTTTAAATATATGTGAATTAAGGCATTTCTTCGTTCACTGTTTTTTTTTGTTTTTTTTTTTTGTTTTTTTTTGAGACAGAGAGAATGAGAGACAGAGAGCATGAGAGGGAGGAGGGTCAGAGGGAGAAGCAGACTCCCTGCCGAGCAGGGAGCCTGATGCGGGACTCGATCCAGGGACTCCAGGATAATGACCTGAGCCGAAGGCAGTCGCTTAACCAACTGAGCCACCCAGGCGCCCCTCTTCGTTCACTTTGAAGAGAAAGATTTTAATTTTGGGACTTCCTGCCATGTGTGTGAATTAATTGTGCTTGTACTTGCAAAATTTCAAATGTTACTATTAATAGAGACTTATATTTTAGAATAAGTTTGTATACTTATTCCAAATGTAACAAGTTAACATCAAATGAAATAAAGCTAAGTTTATGGAAGTCTCAAGATCGTGTTGACACTATAAAATCAATTGTGTTCCATATGACCTTCCGATATTGTTTATCAAAACTTAGAAATGCTCGGGCACCTAGGTGGCTCAGTTGTTGAGCTTCTGCCTTCAGCTCAGGTCGTGATCCCAGGGTTCTAGGATCGAGCCCCACATTGGGCTCCCTGCTCATCAGGAAGCCTGCTCTCCCTCTCCCACTTCCCCTGCTTGTGTTCCTTCTCTTGCTGTGTCTGTCAAATAAAAAAAAAATCTTTAAAACTTAGAAATGCTGTAGAGATCAATCTCAATTACCAGAATCCTAAATACAGTTGTCATCAAGGTTATGATTCTGAAAGCAAGGTATTGGCAGGTTGGTTCCTTCTGGGGCCTCTGAGGAGAGAATCTTTCCAGGCCTTTCTCTTAGCTTCTGGCAGTTGCTGGCAATCCTTGGCATTCCCAGGCTTGCGGTAGCACACCTCCAATTTCTGCCTCTGTCTTCGCACAGTCATTTTCCCTGTATGTACGGCTGTTTACTCCTCTTTTTTTTTTTAATTTATTATTATTTTTTAATTTTTTAAATTATTTATTTATTTATTTGACAGAGAGACAGTGAGAGAGGGAACACAAGCAGGGGGAGTGGGAGAGGAAGAAGCAGGCTTCCCGCCCGGCAGAGAGCCCGATGCGGGCCTCAATCCCAGGACCCTGGGATCATGACCTGAGCCAAAGGCAGACGCTTAACTGACTGAGCCACCCAGGCGCCCTGTTTTCTCTTATAAGGGCATGAGTCATTGGATTAGAACCCACTGTATCCAGTGTGACTTCATTTTAAGTAATTACATCTGCAAAGCCTCTATTTCCAAAAAAGGCCACATTCACAGGTACCAGAGGTTAGGACTTGAACATGTCTTTTTGGGGAGACAATTCAACCTAAAATAGGAGCCATCACCAATGTGGCGACAAAGAAACCAGCACCGAACAGGGAACACTGCACATTGATCTGTTTGAGGGGGAAAAGAAAAAAAGTCCCTTTTCTTTCCCAGCCTTGCAGTGTGTCTCAAGCACCCTCTACAGGCAGAGTTTAACATTCAGCCCCCGGGCAAGGGGGGAAATGCAGTCTGCAGAGTACTGTTCCCCAGGGCAAAGAATGGTGAATTTGCAGCTCAGAGGCAGTACATTAATAATGGCCACAGATTAAAGTCCCGTCTGCTTTGAAGTGAGCCTTCCCGTTGCTAGTTTTATCTTGACTACAAAGCTCTAAATCAGCTGTGGGACTATGACCTGACAAGGGAAGTGTCCCAATAGGAGAGAACTTGGGCTAGGTCCTACAGGATATAGGGGTTGAAGGATACTGCAGCAGGGGAGGAATGGTATTTTAGGCAGAGAGATCAGTATGAGCAAAAGCAGAGCATGTGAGACCCTAGACTGACACAGAATCCTGAAAGCCTGTTAAAGTATTTGAACTCTAATCTAAGGGTAAAGTTGGGTGAGAGCAACATGATCAAATTTGTAGTGTAGAAAATTTCCTTTAACTCAAGGTAGCATGGGAACTTATTCCACCTGGGAAGCTGAGCCCTGAACAAGTATCAGTGAGCTTCTATAAGAAGAGCTTGCGTGGAGGAAGTGGCTGGGAAGTCTGTATATCTGAAGAACCTCATGAGAGGCAAGGTTCAATGAGAATCATCAAATGTTTCAAATATGGATATGACACACTCTGATGTGGACGTAGCTGTGATCTCAAACACAACATGTCTCAAATGGGTGCATCTTCTTATACCATAAGCCTACTTTCCTTCTGTGATCCTTATTTTAGAGATGGCACCTGGTTGCTCAATCCAGAAACCTGGGCATTATCATGATTTATTCCTCTCCTTCACTCCTCCGAACTGATGACCCCAAACTTCTCATTTTGCTTCACAAATGTGTCTCAACTTTTCACTATGCTTTCTCCATTCTCAGTGCTACTACCTTGAAACAGGTAGCATCTCTTACTTGGACTCTTAAAACTGTCTCATAATGGTGGTCCTGACATCTCCCAACTCATTCTCTTAGTAGAGAATTGTTCTGATGTGCAAATTTGAAGGTATCACTTTACTACTTAAATTTCCACACTGGCTCTCCATTGCTCTTAGGATACAGAGCAACTTCTTCAACATGAAAGAAAATGACCTCTCACAATCTGGCTTCTTCCAGTTTCATACCCTCCACTCATCCCCACTCCCAGGCACATAGACTTTTATTTCTTGAAAAGCTTCATGTTCTTTTCTTGCCTCTGCCTCTTTTCCCTTCTTGGTACTTACTTCACAACTCTCTTATCCCAAAACTCCCTCACACCCCTCAAGTCATCTTCTATTTGTCCTTTGAGTCAGTTTAGATGTCCTGGAATTGACTCTAACGATTGACCCTGACTCTAATAATTTCAGCTTGGTGACTCTCCTATGTGTTTGCATTAATTCTCTTGCTCTGTCTATATCTATATATGTAAACTATATGTCATATATATCTTTCCCTTGTTTCATTTTCTTAAAGGAATTTATTATATCTTAAAGTTTATTTGCTTATTTATTGTCTGTCATCCTGCACTAGAATATATATTCCCTGAGGGGCGCCTGGGTGGCTCAGTCATTGAGTGTCTGCCTTCGGCTCAGGTCATGATCCCAGGGTCCTGGGATCAAGCCCAGCATCGGGCTCCCTGCTCTGCGGGAGGCCTGCTTCTCCCTCTCCCACTCCCCCTGCTTGTGTTCCCTCTCTTGCTGTGTCTCTCTCTGTCAAATAAATAAATAAAAATCTTAAAAAAAAAAAAAAGAATATATATTCCCTGAAATCAACATCTTGTCTATGGGGGCTCTGCATGGACCGGGAAGCCTGTATATCTGAAGAGCCTCATGGGAAGCAAGGTTCAATGAGAATCATCAAATGTTTCAAATACGGACGCTCAACTGATTGAGCGTCTGCCTTCGGCTTGGGTCACGATCCTGGGGTCCTGGGATGGAGCCCTGCATCCCGCTCCCTGCTCAGCGGGGGGTCTGCTTCTCCCTCTCCCTCTGCCTGCCCCTCCGCCTGCTTGTGCTCTCTGTCAAATAAATGGATGAATAAAATCTTAAAAAAAAAAAAAAAGAATCTTGTCTACCTTACTCACCACTATGTCCTCAGAGCCTCCAACAGTGCTAGCTTATATTAGAGACTCAATAAATACGTACTGAATGAATGATAGAAGCACATTTTTTTGAGGCAAAATTCTTCATGCTGTTGTAGAGTCCCATGCAATATTTGGGACATAATTATACCAAAAAATTATTTGTTGCTGTCAGAAATTCGAATTTAAGTGAGTGAACTGTTTGTTCTGGCAACCCTGCACCCCACACACATTTAGCAAAATCTGGAGACATTTTTGACTGTCACGACTGGAGTGGTGGTACTACTGGTACCTAGTGTGTGGAGGAATGCTGCTAAACATCTTACAATGCATAGTCCAGCTCTTATTTAGCAAATAATTATAAGGTCCAAAATGTTAACAGTGTGGAGGTTGAGAAACCCCGAACCAGATGGTCATGAACTGTGAGGGTCCCTAACAGGCAGAAGACAGCGCCTAGAACCTCTAAATTCATCTTCCTTTTGGAAAGACAGCATGGGGTTAGTGAAAGGAAGGCGTCCGGGGCTGAGGACTCGGCTTTAAAATTCTGTGCACACATCTTCTTCACATGGATAACCAGACGGCAAGAGAACCAGACGGCAAAAGTAATGGTCGCGCGTGACGGCCACGGTGGGCGGTAACGCGCTCTGCACACACTGGTTACGTGTGCCTCAGACACTGGGACATCCTTTAGATCCGACTAAGAACAAATCCTCCAGCAGCTGGGGCTAGGAAGGCAGTGACACACCGGAAGCGGCCAGGCGGCTGAGGCGTCCTTCTCCCCTAGCAACGATCGTGAAGGAAGTGGTTGTTGCCGTCGCGCCCTGTGCGCCTGCGCGGAGGCGCCGCCTGCTGACGTGGAGCTAGGTCCCGGAGGCCGAGCCCCGCTCACGGCGGAGTGCGGGAGAGTGGCCGGGGTGGTGGAGCAGCGGCCGAGGCCGGGATGGCTGCGCCGCTCGCTCGGCGCTGGGGAGCCGGCGTTGCCGGCCGGTGCTGCTTGGTGCTGCTGCCGCCCCTGCTGCTGGCGCTGCTGCTAGCGCGGTCCGCGGCGGCCCTGGTGGAGGGGCTCTACTGCGGCACGCGCGACTGCTACGAGGTGCTGGGCGTGAGCCGCACGGCGGGCAAGGCGGAGATCGCGCGGGCCTACCGCCAGCTGGCCCGGCGCTACCACCCCGACCGCTACCGGCCTGAGCCTGGCGACGAGGGCTCCGGACGGACGCCGCAGAGCGCCGAAGAGGCCTTCCTGCTAGTGGCGACCGCCTACGAGACTCTTAAGGTGAGGTCTGGGGACGCGGATGGGCAGCGAGGACTCCTGGCCGGCGGAGAGGGTTCTCGGTGACCCCGGCTCCGAGCGCGGCCACCGTCACGACCCCTAGGATGTTCGTGATTTCCTACGTGGCCTTGCTCAAGAACCCGCACGCGGCTCATTGACAAAGATGGGAACCCCCTCGGGTCTTGGAGGACAGCTAGCCCTCTCCTTCTTGTGACAGTTTTTGTTATGCAAAGCTTTGGGCATCTTACAATTTAGAGAAAGCACTTTAAAAACGTGCAGCTCACACTTGGAAAGCAGGGTGATTATTATTACCAAGATCTGTGATAGAACACAGGAAAGGTCTCCAATATTGAATGACTGTGATGGCGCCAATTTGACATGACAAAAACTAGATTTCTGGGGATGGTATTAAATGTGACATTTAGGGGCGTCTGGGTGGCTCAGTGGGTTGAGCGTCGGACTCTTGATTTTGGCTTGGGTCATGCCTGATCTCAGGGTCGTGAGATCCGGCTCTTTCTCAGTGGGGAGTCTACTTGGGATTCTCTCTCTCCCTCTGCCCTCACCCTGCTCTCTCTCTCTAAATAAATAAATAAAATCTTAAAAAAAATAAAAATAAATTTGACATTTAGCTTGGGTTTAAGGACTTAGAAAAACACTAAGAAGAACAATGAACAAGCCAGTCAGAAGACCGGATATTTGACTCTTGGCTCCTACACCCCAGTATGACCTTGGATAGTGACTTAATATGTCACAGTAGCTGTTTCTTCATATGCAAAATTAAAGCCATGATACCTCCTCACAGGGTTCAGTCCTCAATGAGAATTGAATAAATGTGAGAAATCCCCTATACAGGACCTGCAAATACATGCTTAATGACTTGGGGTTCAAGATTCAGAAGTTCTGTCAGGAAAAATTTTGTGAATATGGATGTAGTCATTTGACAAAGGTTTTATTGAGTCCTTTGGGGATGGGGAGATTTAGCCTGTTCCTGTTCCTGTTTTCTTCTGCTACTGCAAAAAATCAAACCATGTAAGGAATCACAGAGTATAAATCATATTTGACGGAAGTGTTAACTGCTTCAAGGGCCCCATCACGCTAATGTAACAGCAGTTGTAGTTGTAAGGTGTTTCTTTATGGCCTCCCCCCCCCCCTTTGGAGGCGAAGTTTTCCATGTTGCTATGTAGTGTTTTTAATGACTACTTTGAGTGGGTATGCCATAATTTAACCATGGATTATTTGTTCAGAATAGCTTTCCAGAACTGAAAATACTGAATCAAGGAGCTAAAGGCTCTTCGTTCATGCTTTCCAGAGCAGTATATATAATATGCAGTCCTATTAATGAATATGACAAGTCCACTGTATTCTCCCTAGCATTGGTGAGACTGTAATTCTTATTGGCAGTTGGCTGAAGAGTGGGTGGGGGCTGGGGAAAGTGCAGACACCAGAGGGTTAGTTGCTTATTATTTAGGATATAGAGTGATTGAGGAAAGACTTCAGAAAAATGGGAAAGAACTTCTCCATCCAGGGCAACCCAGCATCTAAAGTCCCAATCTTTGTTTTTCTGCAGTGAAGAAAGATAGTGCTCCAGACAAGCAGCCAGAAGGCTCTGGTGACACATAAGGAAGCACTGGGAGGATGGAGAACTTCCAGAAGAGAGGGCAGCAGAAACACTGGCAATTGCTGCCTTCTGTTGGGGTTAGAGATGGGTAGGTTTGGCATGAGAGTGGTGAACATGTTAGTAAGACATGAACGAAGAGAGACAGTAGAGAAATTCTTGCTGGGAGGAAGCGCAAGACTCTATTCTTGCCATTTTCTTGAAGAGACAAATTTGGAGGCTGATTTGATGAATCTGTAATGGTTGACTCTAAAAGTTTCTGCCCCTAAAATTTAGTGCTGATTTGTTAGCGAAAAAAGCTTGATAAAATAATTTGTCCACTTTTGGGCTGTTAAAAACTGGTATGTCTGGAGAAAGTAACACTTTTAATCTTGATTCCAACAAGAGGTTTGCGGTACTACAAATGTCTCCCAAGTAGGAAACAAAAATTGGAGTTACACCGATGGATGAGGGAGTAAGAGAATGTGCTGTAGTTTCCTCAGCCTCATTCAGTGTTACTGTCAGAGGAAAGGGATGTCTGGGGATGGTTTGGGCCCTTGAAAACCAGACCTAACTGAGCTCCATGAGAGCTGTTTTAAAATTATAGAAATGGACTTCTAAGTGGAACACCTCCAGAAACTTTCTTTTTCAGACTTCATTGCAGATGCTCTCTCCTGAAATAAGGAAAAGGACTTTGATTTGCTGTATGTGGAAATTATTAAAAACAAACAGGATGGTCAGATTTTATTTCTGTTATAATGGAAAACTGAGTAAGCTGCCAGAGAGTATCATATCTGGGTAATGCAGAGATCTAATGAACTGGAGTCATCCAGTTTGGACAGCCTCAGCCTTCCAAATTATCCCCTTGAGGCAATGAGGTTTTAACCACTACTTTACTCGAATTATATCTGCAGGCTAGAATGAGGGCAAGAGGTCCATGTGGCTAGTCAGATATTATAGTGGGAGAAGTTGATGAGTTCCAATGGCTCTGGAATAAAGAGGAGATACAGAAGCCTATATAGAATTCCACAAATCATCTCATGGAGGTAGCAGATGCCTACCTGGGACCACTTCATTTCTGTTTGCTATTTTTGTTATATGTTATATCTTTCTCCATAAAGAATAATAGTAAACCCTGTGAAAGGTGTACTTATTTACAGAGCCAGCAAAAAAGGAGGGAGGGACTCAGGAAGACTATGTCATCCTTCACAGCCACATGCAATTATTGCTGGCATATGGAAGAAGCAGCTGATTTTACATTTGTTTTGTAAAATACGCAGGTAGATTCCATTTCTGGAACAGTGTATCTAACAGAAATTGTTCCTTTCTTGAAATCTGAAATAATTTAGTTGTAAATTCACTGGAGTAGGAGTTTTTTCTCCCCCCGTAATTTTTTAGAAGATTTATTTATTTATTTTAGAGAGTGAGATCACACTCGCACGCACACGAGTGATGGGGGAGGGGCAAAAAGAGAGAGAGCGAGAATCTCAAGCAGACTGCACACTAAGCGCATAGCCCAACGAAGGGCTCAATTTCGCCACCCTGAGATCACAACCTGAGCCAAAGAGTATGAGGCTCAACCAACTGCACCACCCTGGCACCCCCTCCCCCCATAATTTTTTGATAACCTTTTTATTTCTCTTATTAGTTTGTTCAAGGTCTCTTAATATTTTTAATGTATGTTATATAAGAAGCTATATTATATCTTCATTATAACCTTATAGTGGTACTCATCAAAACTCCTAATAACCAAGGATCTCTGAATGTTGATAATATGTACATTACCAAAATGGGAATTTATATTCGAGAAATATAGTGGATTTATGACTCTGAGGTTGTATTGGTCAAATACATGCCTCTTTGAGAGAGAGGGTTTTTTTTTCTATGGTGGTTGTTAAAAAGTACACTAACATGATTTAAATACAGTTGGTAAGAGAAGAAGATACTATCACACTTGATCATTGTTATTTTAGCAACACAGATTCTACCTGTGCATAGAGAGATTGAGGAAAACCAGAAAAAGAAGGATGGGTAATAATGGAAGGTAAAGGCACTGGTCAGATGCTTTCATCAAGTCGTGCTTAGTTCATAGTTTCAAATAACTTAAAATTGCAGTTCTCAGCAGGACTTCAAACCATTATGATTTCACACACTGCTTTATTTTTGTTTCATAATATAAGCAAAGTCAAGACAATGAAATCGTATTTAGTGTATTTGACTACTGGGGATTCAGGGAATTCATGGACTTTGGAAGTCAAGTAAGTCAATGGACTCTACTTGCTGTGTCAACATTGGATCTTTTTACGTGGATATAGCACTTATCACACTGAACTGTAAATACTGAGTAGCCCTCCCCTCTCCACTAAACCATCTCCTTGCCTTTTTGTTTGTATATCCATGGCACCTAGCCCAGTGTCTGGCACATCAGATAATGAATGTTTGTTAAATGAAAAACTGGTATCTGGAGATAGATTCAGTGGATTTCTGACATTTTGACATTGTTATGTGAAGCCTGCTTTGGCATTTTACCCTAAATGTAGTTTTAAAAAGTGGTACAGATAAAGTAGATTGGATGACTATGAATGAAAAATTCCCACGAGAGAAAAATTGCACTTCTATTTTTAAGGAGAAATTCTGTTTTTTAAAGTGAGAACATTAATCCTTTTTGAATATAGATTGAGTTGGATGAAGTAGATGAAATAAGGATGGCCTAGAAATAAACAGATGATGGACCAGGTGGAAAGAATGCACTTAGAACATGGGAAAATAGACTTTGACAGTATTTTGCAAAAATCACAAAAGAAGAACAGAAAAGGTCTTGGCAGTGCTACTGGCATGAAGGGTATCTGATAAGGTAATAGGTAGTGAGAGCCTTTTACTATTCTAGCCTTGTCTTGGCAGGGAAGTCACACAACACTTCAGTTTCTTTTTATCAGCCTGATTGATGTAGCAGGGCTTTAGCACTTATGAAGAATTTGGCATAAGGGGGGATTCTGAATGCCCTGCCCTTTTATGTTACTGTTCATTGTTCTTTCCTAGTTTATTCTACTCAATCCTTTCTGTAACCTGTACTGAGGTGGGCGTTGGGGGAGGAAACCAATGAAGAAGGCACAGTTCTTGCCTGTAAGCTTTTACCATAACAAGAAGACAGGTACTTATTGTTCGGTTATTATTTATTTAAGTTATATAATAAAGATATGTGTAGATTATATTACAGCACTGAGAGGGTACAATTATTTCTTCTTCAGGGATTGGAGAAGAATGTACTCTTTGGTCTGGATCTATAACAGTCACCAAAGGTTGACAGTGAAGGGACATTTCTGGTAGAGGGAAAACTTGATCAACAAAAACATGGAGTCATGAATGTGCAAGACTTGTCCAGGAACGAGATGTAGTTTCGTGAGGTATTATAGTGTTTTCTCCACCAGTGATCATTTTTGTTATATTTCTCCCAATGACTCTTTGTTTTGGGGAAAAAACAATTAACTGCACTTCTTAGTACTATTGTTTTTCTTTTTCAGCATCTATCCAGATTGATCAGTCATCATAATAATTGGGTATCCATAAAAATAATAAAAAACATGTAAATTTCTATTACAGTTGTGATGCTGATAAACAGCGAAATTAAGTAAGCTTGATGGCAGATAGTTTTCCTTTCACATGTCAACTCTGATTGGTCATGACTCCCTGAAACACTTGCCAAGGTTTTGAGGACTTGTCTGGGTTTAGTCGGAAAGATAAGATGTTTGATAGTGATTTCTCCCATGGGCCTAGAAGAAAGGTGTGGTACTTTACCACAGCTGCTATTTCTGCTGTGAACCCATAAGTGCTCTTTATTTTTTACTGATACCGTAATTTCAGCTGTTATTCCCTACTTAGGGCAAAGGTTGACTGTACACCAAATATGTTCAGTTTTAGTTCTGTGATGACACATGATGTCATCAATAACCAGTCAGAGCTTCTGATTAACATAAAAACTACTGAGTTGATACAATTCTGGCCAGAAACTGAGCGCTTGAGATTTTAATTTAGCCTGTGTGGATTTATCATAGATAAAAGAACATTTTGAGATATTCACAGCACAAAGACCGTTACTGCATTTTTCACAGATATTAGAGGATCTACTGCTTCTAGGTTAGAAGCCTGTCAGGTGCATGGTGGGGAGAATGTTTCAGGAGACTGGAACACAGTTGGGATCGGGTGATGAACAACCCTTTAATCTGTGTTCAGGAATTTGAACTTTATGTATTGAATAGTGACCAGAGGTTTTAAAGTGGAGAAATAACAATCTGATGTTTCTTTCAGAAAGAAAACTCTGGGAACAATATTGAGAATGGGTTGGGGAAGGCTGGAAGGTTCTTGTCTGAATTCATTTCCACCATTTTCTGGAATCTCAATTCCCTCTTTGGTAACTTGAAAACTTCTTAGTTGATGTATTTCACATTCCTTTTGCTTAATTTTGCTTCTTTTAAAGCTAAGGTCACATTTATCTTCTTTTTTTACTGTTTGCTATCTTCACTTCATCTCCTTTTCTTTCAAGCTGTTGTAGACTGACGTGCATCAGCACACGTAATGGAATTGTTCTTAACGTGAACAATGGTGTTCTAAGTGTCAGATTTGAATACTGCTCTTCATTTCTCCCTCCTGGCACTATCTGTGGCATTTGATATTGTTGATCATGTAGCTCTTTAAGCTGCTCTCCCTTGACTCCTTCAGTGTTATTCTCTCCTGTTTCTCCCTATCTTTCTAGTCATGTCTTTTCAGTCTTTATAATCTTCTTCTGCCTACACCTTAAACATTGCTTTTCCTTAGAGTTCTGTCCCTTGGGTACTCTTTTCTTTTTGTTTTCTAAGCTCTTCCTGATGAAACTCAACCACATCTGTGACAATTCTAAAATCTGTGTGGTCTCTAAGTTCGTATTTTCAGTTGTGTCTCATTTGTAGTACAGTTACCCAAAATTAAACATTTCGGAAATCAATCTTGTTATGTTTGTTAAAGCATAACAGAGGAGTGGGGTGCCTGGGTGGCTCAGTTGTTAAGTGTCTACCTTTGGCTCAGCTCATGATCCCAGGATCCTGGGATTGAGCCCCACATCGGGCTCTCTGCTGGGTGGGAAGCCTGCTTCTCCCTCTCCCACTCCCCCTGCTTGTGTTCCCTCTCTCCCTGTGTCTCTCTGTGTCAAATAAATAAATAAAATCTTTAAAAAAAAAAAAAAAATTAAAAAAAAAAAAGCATAACAGAGGAGAGAAGCAGCCTCCGCGCTGAGCACAGAGCGTGACGTGGGGCTGATCTCACCACCCTGAGATCGTGACCTGAGCCAAAACCAAGAGTTGGACACTTACCTGACTGTGCCACCCAGGCACCCCTCTCATGAGAATCTTAAGAGATTATATACATGTGCTTTGGGGCACAGAGTAACATGGTCCACACAGTAACTATAATTAGAAACTTCACTATTAATCCTCAACATGATTGGTTCTTAAACTCCCTTGATCATTAAATCTTATTTATTCTACTTTTTAGTCTCTAAAATCTCTTTCTCCCTCATTCTATTCTTTTTTTTTTTTTTTAAAGATTTTATTTATTTATTTGACAGAGAGAGACACAGCGAGAGAGGGAACACAAGCATGGGGAGTGGGAGAGGGAGCAGCAGACCTCCCGCGGAGCAGGGAGCCCGATGCAGGGCTCGGGAATCATGACCTGAGCCAAAGGCGCTGCTTAACTACTGAGCCACCCAGGCGCTCCTCCCTCATTCTATTCTTTACAATATTGTCAGAGTTAACTTTCAAAAATAAACACACCTACTCAGTGCTATTGTTCTCATGCTTTAAAACATTTCATTTTTGAATAGCACGGACAATAACACTCTAGCACTTTAGCATGGCATATAAGGTCCCTCTACAGTTCTTATCCAAATCAGTCTTCCTAGCCACATTTACTATACCTTTCTTCCTAAATTACCCTAGTGCTCAAGCTTCAATGAATCCGTCCTATTCACTGATGCTTCTGTACCTTAACACTTGCTGTTAACCTTTGTCTGAAACAAGTTTTACTACATCGTACTTGCTTTTCAAGATCCAGTACTCATTTCTTCTCTGCTGTGGATCCCATTACCAGTGATCTCAGGCAGAGTTAGTCAGTCCTTTCTTACCTAGCACATCAAATTGCATTTTTCTTGCTTGCTAGATTCTTCTAGATGGGAGAGTTTTTGAGACCAGGATATTATCTTTTCTTTTTATCCTCCGTTGAGTCCAGCACAAGGCTTAATGCTCTGCATAATTATTTGCTAGAATTGGAAATAACTAAGGTTTCTAAAAGCTCAAGTAACCAAGTAGATGATGATACTCTACTATTAACTGAAACATGGAGGGACAGATTTGGGTTTTGAGCATGTTTACTTTGAGATATTTATGTTACATTTAGGAAATACTTAGGAGATATTTGAAAATAGGACACAGGAAAAGCAGATCTGAGTGTCACTAGTAATTAGGTGATACTGCAAATCAAGGAAGTTGTTGAGGCCACATGTAGACAGAAGAGAAAACATATTCTCATATGCACTAGTGACTAGGGGCAGGGAACAAGAGAAATAAAACTGATAGCAGTTAATTTTATTCCTCTTTAATAGGATGTAATGGCCTGGAAAAAAATTTAGGGAAACAGATGTTATTTTTTTTTAAAGGATCATTTGTATATGTGTATTTCTTTTAAAATGGGGTTTATATATATATATATGTAAATATATACACACACAATAATATATATATACACACACACATATATTATATATATATATATATATATATATTTTTTTTTTTTTTTTTTTTTTGAGAGAGGGAGAGTGAGGAAGAGTCCCAAGCAGACTCCACGCTGAGTGTGGAGCCCAACAGGGGGACAAGTCCCATGATCCCGAGATCATGACCTGAGCCAAAATCAAGAGCTGGCTGCTCAACTGACTGTGCCACTCAGGCGCCCCAATGGGATTAATACATATTTTTAAGAATGAACAAAATAGAATTAAGATAGTGGAGGAGTAGGGAACCCTAAGTTTGGTGCCTCAAATACAGCTAGATAGTTATCAAATCATTCTGAACACCTGCAAAATCAATTGGAAATCTGAGAAAAGAAATGCTGCAGTTCTACAAATAGAAAAGCAATCACTTTTTGCAAGGTAGAAAGTGGGGAAACTTGAATCTGGGGTGATATATCAGAGGATATGATGGAGGGAAGGGAGCTTGCTTAAGAAAGCTACTGCAAAGTATTATAAGCAGTGGAACACAAAATCGGAACTTTTAGAAGTCTGCTACAGTGTGGTAGCCCCTGGCTTAAAGGTGCTCAGGTGGCAAAGCAGGGCAGAATCCCAGGTGGGACACCTTGGTCTCAGGATCCCCACGGTCACAAGAAGAATGGGGGTGCCTGAGTGTGGCAGATTTCTCAGGTACAAGAGTGGGGAACCCAGCTGAAAACAGCCAGTTTAGGTGCTGACTTTCTGCTCTGGGTTGCCATAAACCCGGGAACTGCTGCACGGTTGTGCGACTGCTCTTCTGGCAGGTGTCAAGCAAAAGGCAGAAGCATGGTGAGAGGAACAGCACAGGTCTATTCAGCAGGAAACAATAAAATTTGGAGTTTTGAAACTCAGTTGCGTGCCTGGGATAAAAATGCTTGGCCACAGGCCAGGTGAACAGAGTTCAGACAGAAACTGGGGAGACAAAAGTGACTGACTGCTTTTCTGTGAGGGCTCACTGGTGTGAACTTTCAGCTCCAGGACTAGAGAGCAGGGTGCAGCCATTTTCTTCCCACCTGTCAGTGCTGTAAGCCACGGAGCAAAACAGTGCCACATGGTGGAACCCAGAGTGGCTTACACTGAGTGCAGCCCCCTGGCAAGGGAGGCACATTTCCATTAGGGTGAGGGCACTTGAGAATCAGTGCAACAGGCCCCTCCCCCAGAAGGCGAGTAGGAACAACTGGCTCGCACCAAATTTACTGATCATAGACGGCTACAGAGCTTATGCTCTTGAGGAAAACAGTATATAGCATTTGTGGGGGTTTTTTATTCTTTAGTCTTTCAGTATTATTTTTTCAGTTATTTTCTTATTTCAATTTTTTTAATTTTTATTTTTATATATACATTATATATATTATTCTTTTCATTGTATTTTATTTTATTTTTGTATATATATATGTGTATACATATATATATATAAATTTTCTTTCTTATTTTGGGATCTAGTTTCCTTTAACAAGCAGACCAAAACACACTCAGGATCTAGTGTTTTGTGGTTTTTGTTTGTTTGTTTCTTGTTTTTTTGTTTTTATTTCTGATATGTTTTGTGTTCTTTCCTGTTGTTGTTGTTGTTATTGTTGTTTTTCTTTCTTTCTTCTATTCTTTTCTGGACAAAATGATGAGACTGAGAAATTCACCCCAAAACAAAGAACAGGAGGTAGTACTCACTGCCAGGGATTTAATCAGTATGAATAAAAGTAAGATATCTGAACTAAAATTTAAAACAATGATTATGAAGATACTAGTGGGCTTGAAAAAAGCATAGAAGACACTAGAGAATCCTTTACTGTAGAAATAAAAGAACTAAAATCTAGTCAGGCTGAAATTAAAAATGCTATTACCAAGATGCAGTCCCAAATGGAGTCTATAAAAACAAGGATGAATGAGGCAGAAGAAAGAGTCAGTGATATAGAAGATAAAATGATGGAAAATAAGCTGAAAAGAAAGAAAACTACTGGATCATACAGGGAGACTTAGAGAACCCAGAGATTCCATAAAGTGAAATAATATCCAGATAGTAGGGGTCTCAGAAGATGAAGAGTGGGAGAGAGGGGCAGAAGGTTTATTTGAACAAATTATAGCTGAGAACTTCCCTAACCTGGGGAAGGAAACAGGCATTTAAGTCCAGGAGGCACAGAGGAACCCCCCCCAAGCAATAAAAATAGGTCAGCACCTCAACATATAATAGTGAACGTTGCAAATTTCAAAGATAAAGAGAAAATTCTGAAAGTAGCTTGGGGCAAGAGGTCCTTAATCTGCAAGGGTAGAAACAAGGCTGGCAACAGACCTGTCCACAGAGACCTGGCAGGCCAGAAAGACTGGCATGATATACTCAATGTGCTAAATGGGAAAAATATGCAGCTAAGAATACTTTATCCTGTAAGGCTGACATTCAGATTAGAAGGAGAGGTAAAGAGTTTCCAGGACAAACAAAAACTAAAGGAATTGTGAATAGTAAACCAGCCCTGCAAGAAATATTAAAGGGGATCCTTTGAGTGAAGAGAGAGCCCAAAAGTAACAAAGATTAGAAAGGAACAGAGACAATCTACAGGAAAATGACTTTACAGGTAATACAACGGTACTAAATTCATATCTTTCAATAATGTAAATGGACTAAATGCTCCAATCAAAAGACATAGGGTATCAGAATGGATAAAAAAAAAAAAAAGGTGCTGTTTACAAGAGACTCAATTTAAACCAAAAGACCTCCAGAGTGAAAGTGAAGGGGTAGAGAACCATTTATCATGCCAGTGGACATCAAAAGAAAGCTGGAGTAGCCATCCTTATGTCAGACAAACTAGATTTTAAACCAAAGACTATAATGAGAGATGAATAAGGGCACTATATCATAATAAAAGGGTCTATCCAACAAGAAATTAACAGTTGTACATATTTATGCCCCTAACTTGGAAGCAGCCAAATATATAAACCAATTAATAACAAAATTAAAGAAACTCATTGATAATACAGTAATAATAGAGGACTTTAATACCCCACTCACAGCAACTGACAGATCAATTAAGCAGAAGATCAACAAGGAAACAAGAGTTTTGAATGACCAGATGTATTTAACAGATATATTCAGAGCATTTCATCCTAAAGCAACAGAATACACATTCTTCTTGAGTGCACATGGAACATCTTCCAGAATAGATCACATACTGGGCCACAAATCAGGTCTCAACCAGTACAAAAAGATTAAGATTGTACCATGCATATTTTCAGACCACCATGCTTTAAAACTTGAAGTCAAGCACAAGAACAAATTTGGAAGGACCACAAATACATGGAGGTTAAAGAGCATCCTACTAAAGAATGAATGGGGGGGCGGTGGCGCCTGCATGGCTCAGTTGGTTAAGTGTCTGCCTTCGGCTCAGGTCATGATCCTGAGGTCCTGGGATCGAGCCCTGCATCAGGCTCCCTGCAGGGAGCCTGCTTCTCCCTCTGCTCCCCGCTCATGCTCTATCTCTGTCTGTCCCTCAAATAAATAAATAAAATCTTAAAGAAAAAAAAAAAAAGGAGTGAATTTGTCAACCAGGAAATTAAAGAAGAATTTTTAAAAATACGTGGAAGCAAATGAAAGTGAAAACACAACAGTTCAGAACCTTTGGGATGCAGCAAAGGTGGTCCTAAGAGGGCAGTATATAGCAACACAGGCCTTTCTCAAGAAACAAGAAAAGTCTCAAATACACAACCTAACCTTACACCTAAAGGAGCTAGAAAAAGAACAGCAAATAGGGTGCCTGGGTGGCTAAGTCAGTTAAGCAACTGACTCTTGATTTCAGCTCAGGTTGTGATCCCAGAGTCCTGGGATCAAGCACAGCATCAGGGCTACCACTCAGCAGGGAGTCTGCTTCTCTCCCTCTTCCTCTGCCCCTTCTCCTACTACCTACTTTCTCTCTAAAATCTTAAACAAACAAACAAACAAACAAAAAACCAAAAAACAAGCAGCAAATAAAGCCTAAATCTAGCAGAAGAGAAATAATAAAGATTAGAGCAGAAATCAATGATATAGAAATCAAAACCTGTAGAACAGACCAATGAAACTAGGAGCTGGTTCTCTGAAAGAATAAGATTGATAAACCAGTAGCCAGACTTAATCAAAAAGAAAAAAGAAAGGAGGAGAGATCACAACCAACACCAAAGAAATACAAACAATTATAAGAACATGTATATGAGCGACTATATGCCAACAAATTCGGTGATCTGGAAGAAATTATTGCTTTCCTAGAAACATATAAACTACCAAAACTGAAACAGAAATAGAAAACCTGAACAGAACCATAACCACCAAGAAAATTGAAGCAATAATAAAAAATCTCCCAACAAACAAGAGTTCAGAGCCAGATGTCTTCCCAGGGGAATTCTACCAAACATTTTTTTTTTTTTAAAGATTTTTTTTTATTTATTTGACAGAGAGAGACATAACGAGAGAGGGAACACAAGCAGGGGGAGTAGGAGAGGGAGAAGCAGGCTTCCTCGCAGAGCAGGGAGCCCGATGTGGGGCTCGATCCCAGGACCCTGGGATCACAACCTGAGCCGAAGGCAGACGCTTAACGACTGAGCCACCCAGGCGCCCCTCTACCAAACATTTAAAGAAGAAATAATAACCTATTCTTCTGAAGCTGTTTCAAAAAATAGACATGGAAGGAAAACTTCTAAACTCTTTCTGTGAGGCCAGTATTACCTTGATCCCCAAACTAGACAAAGACCCCACCAAAAAGGAGAACTACAGACCAATATCCCTGAGGAACATGGATGCAAAATTTCTCACCAAGATACTAGCCATTAGGATCCAACAGTACATTAAAAGTATGATTCATCATGACCAAGTGGGATTTATTCCTGGGCTCCAAGGGTGGTTCAACATCTGCAAATCAATCAGTGTGATACACTACATTAATAAAAGAAAGAACAAGAACCATATGATCCTCTCAATAGATGTAGAAAGAGCATTTGACAAAGTATAGCATCCTTTCTTGATTAAAACTTAACAGTGTAGGGTTAGAGGGAACATACCTCAATATCATAAAAGCTATCTACAAAAAGCCCACAGCGAATATCATTCTCAATGCGGAAAAACAGAGCTTTTCCCTTAAGGTCAGGAACACGGCAGGGATATCCACTATCACTTCTGTTGTCCAACATAGTACTAGAAGTCCTAGCCTCAGCAATCAGGCAACAAAAAGAAATAGAAGGCATCCAAATCAGCAAAGAAGTCAAACTCTCACTTTTCCCAGATGACATGATACTCTATGTGGAAAACCCAAAAGACTCCACCCCAAAATTGCTAGAACTCATACAGGAATTCAGCAATGTGGCAGGATATAAAATCAGTGCACAGAAATCGGGTTGCATTTCTATACACTAACAATGAGACAGAAGAAAGATCAAGGAATCGATCCCATTTACAATTGCACCAAAAACCGTAAGATACCTAGGAATAAACCTAACCAAAAGGGCAAAGGATCTGTACTCAGACAACTAGAGAATACTCATGAAAGAAATTGAGGAAGACACAAAGAAATGGAAAAATGTTCCATGCTCATGGATTGGAAGAACAAATATTGTTAAAATATCTATGCTACCTAGAGCAATCTATACATTCAATGCAATCCCTATCAAAATACCACCAACTTTTTTCACAGAGCTGGAACAAATAATCCTAAATTTGTATGGAACCAAAAAAGACTCCGAATAGACAAAGGAATGTTGAAAAAGAAAACTAAAGCTGGTGGCATCACATTCCAGACTTCAAGCTGTATTACAAAGCTATAATCATCAAGACAGCATGGTACTGACACAAAAACAGACACATAGATCAGTAGAACAGAATAGAGAACCGAGAAATGTACCCTCAACTCTATGGTCAACTAATTTTCAACAAAGCAGGAAAGAATATCCAATGGAAAAAAGTTTCTTCAACAAATGGTGCTGGGAAAATTGGACAGCCACATGCAAAAGAATGAAACTGGACCATTTTCTTACACCATACAGAAAAATAAACTCGAAATGGATGAAAGACCTAAATATGAGACAGTAATCCATCAAAATCCTAGAGGAGAACGCAGGCAGCAACCTCTTTGACCTTGGCCATGGCAACTTCTTACTAGACAAATCTCCAAAGGCAAGAGAAACAAAGCAAAAAATGAACTATTGGGACTTCATCAAGATAAAAAGCTTTTGCACAGCAAAAGAAATAGTCAACCTATGGAATGGGAGAAGACACTTGCAAATGTCTTATCAGGTAAAGGGCCAATATCCAAAATCTATAAAGAACTTACCAAACTCAATACCCAAAGAATAAAAAATCCAGTCGAGAAATGAGCAGAAGACATGAACAGACATTTCTCCAAAGAACACATACAAATGACCAATAGACACATGAAAAAATACTCAACATCACTTGGCATCAGGGAAATACAAATCAAAACCACAATGAGGTACCATCTTCCACAACAACTCAGGAAACAACAGATGTTGGCAAGGATGTGGAGAAAGGGGAACCCTTTTATACTGCTGGTGGGAATGCAAACTGGTGCAGCGACTCTGGAAAACAGCATGGAGGTTCTGTGACAAGTTAAAAATAGAGCTACCCTATGACTTAGTGATTACAGTACTAGGTATCTATCCAAAGGATACAAACATAGTGATTCAAAGGGGCACATGCGCCCCAATGTTTATAGCAGCATTATCAACAATAGCCAAATTATGGAAAGAGCCCAAATGTCCATCAGCTGATGACTGGATAAAGAAGATGTGGTCTATATATCCACTGGAATATTACTCAGCCATCAAAAAGAATGAAATCTTGCCATTTGCAACGACGTGGATGGAACTAGAGGGTATTATGCTAAGCAAAATAAGTCAGTCAGAGAAAGACAAATACTGTATGATTTCACTTATATGTGGAATTTAAGAAACAAAACATGAACATAGGGGAAGGGAAGGGAAAATAAGATAAAAACAAAGGGAGGCAAATTATAAGAGACTCTTAACGATAGGAAACAAACTGAGGGTTGCTAGAGGAGAGGTGGGTGGGGGTAAGGGGTAACTGGGTGATGGGCATTAAGGAGGGCACTCGATGTAATGAGCACTGGGTGTTATATGCAACTGATGAATCACTAAATTCTACCCTGAAACTAATAATACAGTATATGCTAACTAAATTGAATTTAAAGAATTTTAAAAAAGAAAAAAAGTGAACAAAATATTATTACATTTTCATATATTATTGATTCCTGGCCTTTAACATCCTAAAATGGTTTCTCCTATCAAGCTGTGTAACTGAAAATCTTTAATGTAAACGTGGCTGCAATATCAAATTATTGCAATTATGTATATTGAGATCAAACAATTCATTATTTCTTTCAAGGGCAAGAATGTAATATATTTTTGCCTCTGGGGAGGGGGGAGAATGATCATTTTCATAAGAGAAGGAAGGATTCAGTGCTTTCTTTGTTTGTGGGTTTCCTCTTGTTCACTTTTGATCTAGATATTGGTGGTTATGTTCCAGTCCTCCTGCATGTGCCCAAGAGGATTGGGAGTGGAGTGGACACCAGCAGAAGCACCATTTTTTCCTGTAGACATTAGAAACAAGGAGCTTATTGCCCTGCTTGTCAAGGCTCAGGACAGAGAGGAGGAAGAAACAAGTATAAAGGTTTTGGTTTTGGAAAGAAGTTGGAATCTCCTGACCCTGGGACCTTAAGATCCACAAAATTGCTGAAAGAAAAAGTACTACCTTATTGAAAGGTAAGACATTAAACTGTTTTAAGGTTTAAGCCGTTTTAGCCACAGTAGCATGTCTTCATAAGCTGTGAAATCAAGCAGTCATTTCTGCTAAGCCAAAGTTGTTGTGAAATAATCACCCATCCAGCATTCCTGGTGAGAGAGAGATCTGTATTGCTCAAGGGCTGTTTATAGTGAGGGAGAGCCTTTACAAAATTGTACTCATTTTTAAATTGACATTTACTGAATGCCAGGCACTGTGGTAGGCCTTGGATATACAGAGATTAATGTGTCAGTCACCCTACCTATCTTCCAGTAGTTCTCATTCAAGGAAAAGAAAAAACTGATATTTGCAATGTGATAAGTGCTATAATAAATAGGTCACGTGTAATAAGAGTGGTCTAAATCTGAAGCAGTAATGTTTGTGTCCTAAAGGATTAATGGAAGCTCATGAGGTTGGAAGAAAGGGATGGGCATTTGAGGTAGAGAGAATTATATGTTTAAAGACATAGGTATGAAAGAGTGTGCTGTATTGGAAGAACACACCAAATTGCAGAAATTACTATCTGATGTTCGCTATGGGGCAGAAGGGGGGCACGTGATGAGATGTTGCTAGGTGAGAGTGGACTAGTTATGGAGGTCTTGTTGCATGCTAAGGAAATTTTAACTTACTTATTAGCCATGGGGAAGCACTGAAGATGAAAAAAAACTGTGGGACTACCTGAGTTCCAAGATGGGTAGAAGAAAAAATAAGTATAATGGTTTTAAAATAAGTATGTACCTGTAGCTCTCAATTGGGTCCCAGTCTCTTGTCTTTCCTTTTTTGCTAATAGTCCTCGTATCCTTGTGTTCTTACTAGGTTGATTCTAAACTTTGTAGGTTACTGGAGAGTAGGATTTTGATTTAGACTATTGAGAACTAACTCTCCAATTTGTGCCAACCTTGAACACCTTCCAAAGTGTATTCATGTCTCAACCTAAAATAATTTTCTTCATTCTGGAGAGAAAGCTATAAACCCAAGAGTAAAGATTCTGGCTGATTAAATGCTGTAACAAGGAGGTGGCCAACCTTTCTTGTCTTTAAAAACAGGGTCATAAATTTATGGTGACCTCAAGGAAAAGAAAACCATCTTAAGAGAAGTCAGACTTGATCCTGAAACCTTCTGCAGGAATTAATTTGAGGACTTATTAGAGGGCCCTGGTTGCAGTAGAGAGGTCAGACACAAGGTATAGATTTTGGAGTGGCTGGTTGCTGGAGCATTAGTTGACTATCCTATTAGAGGAGCTCAAGACTCAATGAAGTAAGTCACACATTTAGGGACCAGTGAGAAGATGGTGACCCTGGTGGATGATCTGGGTGAAATGTTTGAATAGGGATATCTGCATTCTATGGAGTGTGACCTTCACTAAGATAAGGAAGGATAGTTATTGGACCCATGACATTCAAATAGTAGATTTCAATGACACTCAAAGATCTGGCTGTATACTTTAACCAGGAGGAGTACAGTCAGCCTGGGCAAAGGGCTCTGTATAGGTAATGATGCTGGAGATCTGTCAGAATCTGATCTCAGTGTGGCAGTTAGTTTCAAAACTACATGTAATCTAGTTGGAGCAAGGAGAAGAATCGTATTTGAAGAAATACATTTCAAAAGGCATCTGCCAAGATTGGGAGGCTGAAATGAAAGTCAAAGATCTCAGGCCAAAAGCAGAACATTTCTATAAAATTAGTCCAAAAAACAAAAACTGGAGGGAGAATCAAAAATTCTTAAAAGATGTCTTGAAGTACTCAAAATGAGATACATCAAGAGTTGTAGGCTGTCGTCTTCAGAGCTATCTGTGACCTATAAAGTTTCTGTATGTCCTATAAAGTTTTACCCTCTTTAGGTTAGAAGCTCCAAAGTATGATAATGGCTTATAGGAAGAATAATAGATTGACAATTGAGGTATGTGGCAGTTGATACAGAAAATCTTTTTTGACAGAAAGGAACATTCAAGGTGTGAATTTGAAAATGATTAACAGCCTGAGCTCAGCCCTCCTTATATAACAGACAGTTCTCATACTGGCCCTCTAAATAGTGCTGTGGAATAGACTTTAAATATATTTACATTTAATTCTACTAGATACTAGTTTATCTAGTTTCAAATTCTAGCCAGAGGTAAAAAATATTTTGAATGGGGGCGCCTGGGTGGCTCAGTTGGTTAAGCATCTGCCTTCGGCTCAGGTCATGATCTCAGGGTCCTGGGATTGAGCCCTGCATCGGGCTCCCTGCTTGGCGGGGAGCCTGCTTCTCCCTCTCCCTCTGCCTGCCGCTCCCCCTGCTTATGCTCTCTCTCTCTGTCTCTCTAAAATAAATAAATAAAACCTTAAAAAAAATATTTTGAATGTACTGAACCTAAGAGAATTGTCATTCAGATTCAGAATTAAAAAAAAATTTATTAAAAAATTTTTTTAATTTAAGATTTTATTTATTTGAGAGTGAGAGAGTGGGAGAGAGAGCACAAGAGGGGGGAGGGGTGGAGGGAGAAGCAGGTCCCCACTGACCAGGGAGCCTGACGTGGGGCTCAATCCGAGGACTCTGGGATCATGACCTGAGTCGAAGGCAGACGCTTAACTGACTGAGCCACCCAGACACCCCCAGAATTATTTTTTTAAAAGATTATTTATTCATTCATTCATTTATTTATGAGAGAAAGAGAGAAAGTGCATGCACACAGGGAAAGGAGCAGAAGGAGAGGGACAAGCAGACTCCATGCTGAGTGCAGAGCCTGATGTGGGGCTCGATTTCAGGACCCTGAGATCATGACCTGAGCCGAAACCAAGAGTCAGATGCTTAACTGACTGCACCACCCAGGCACTCCACAAATTCAGAATTCTTAATAGAAAATATATGATTTTAATGGGTACAGAGATTTTGTCATTAGCAAACTTATTTTAAATCTAAGAAACTGCATGTTGGAGGATCAGGAGGTCCTGAATAGACCTGAGAGCCTCTGTCTTCGGTAGGAAAGCACTAGGTGTAGATTTTGAAATGCCTTAAGTATTTGCAACTTTATGAGTGTTGAATAATTCATCCTAGAAAGACATCCTCTAGTTAAAAAAGTTTTTTTTTTTTTAATTTTCATAATGATTTGTATTGTACTCCCTTATAGAAAGTAAAGAATTTGTTGTGGTTTTACTCTTTAACGTTTTTTGGACATAAGACAAAATGGGGGTGCCTGGCTGGCTCAGTTGGTAGAGCATGCAACTCTTGATCTCTGGGTTGTGAGTTCAAGCCGCACATGGGGGTAGAGTTTACTTAAAAAAAAAAAAAGAAAAGAAAATAGGTTTACTGTGTGATTAAAAAAAAAGCAAATCATAACCCAGTGTAATAGTTCTTCAACGTATGTAGCTCAGTAAGAGATTGGCATTTATCCCTATTTGAAATTGATTAAAATTAAAGGTTTTAAGAAATGTTTTATTTGTGAACATTCAGAGCAGCATTTCAGAATGCTCTGATTTTTTTCAACATGTTTGTATGATTAAGAAAGACGTGTATGTTAACTTATTTATGAACTGGGCTGGGACAATATGGGACAACATATTTGTAACATGTTTTTGTATAATATCATTTGATATTCAAAACACTAAAATTAGTAGAGCAGATGTTATCTCTGTTTTACAAATGAGGAAGAGTGAGGCTCAGAGAGGCTAAAAATATCACTGGAAGTCACAGAGTTAAACTTTCAACATTACTGCATCAGGGTTTCTTTGAGATGAGCATAATTCAGTTTTATAGGCACAGACTGGCTTTGTCTCCTTTTTATTGTCTAATCATTGCCTTCAACAGACAGCTTTCTACACAAGCCTGGAAAATGATTGTGAATATCTGTAATAGGGATAAACATTTGTTCCCATCAACAGTTACTGAGAGAAGGTAGCAACATGTTCTGAAGTTACAAGAACACAACACCTTATTACCACCACAACACTGGCTAAAACGGCATGGTTAATTGTTATTAAAATGTTTTTCTTTTTTCCAGGAGGACTAACAATACTTAAGAATTTGGGGAGATTACTTTTATTATGCTTATACCTAATATTAAAGTTCTAGAAACAAATTTATGTGTGCTTTTGAAGAGTGGTAGGGAATTTTTTGGTTTTGATCGTTTTACTTCTTTTGTTCAGATTAATCTTATATGGTTATAAAATTCTGTTTGACTTAACAGATTATAAACTACAGCCATTTTCTGAAATATCCTATGAAATTGGGTATCTTGTTATTTTACAGGATGAAGAAACACGAAAAGATTATGACTACATGCTGGATCACCCAGAAGAGTACTATAGCCATTACTACCACTACTACAGCAGGCGCCTAGCCCCTAAAGTGGATGTTAGAGTTGTGATTTTGGTCAGTGTGTGTGCTATTTCAGTGTTTCAGGTGTGTATTGATGGAGGAGTGTGTCTACATGTGCACGTTGCCTAGTGCTGGTCATTAAAACTGAATTAGAAGTACCTTTTTATAAAATTTAACCTGTACTTGAGACTAATTTTTTTAGAGTAGAAAAATATTCATTTATTCATCCAATTGATTAACACTGGAATCTGTGTCAGTTGCAAATCCAAGAAATTGATGATAAATGTCATTATATAATAAGAAAACCCAACAACAGATCTTTTTCTCATTGTTCCTTTAGAGTATTTCCCTCCTAACCTGATAGTATTACTTTTATAGGACTTTTCAATGATTTCCCATTAAATTTGTGAAAAACCTGAACTTCTTAATATGACCTGACAAGTCTTGGCACCTATCCACCAAATGCCAGCCAGGAGCGCTTGCCATCACTGTAATGACCAAAAATGTCCCACGCATTTCCACTGTCTGCTAAGGGCAGTTTTGCTTTGATTGAAAACTACTGAAATAGATTAAAAGAGTAGTAATCTTTCATGTTTTAAATGTCACACAAATTTAACTTCAGCTTGAAATGAGTTTTTCCTACTATTCTTAAACTAACCACAGGTATCTTGTCTTCTTTTAGAGGGAAAGAACATGTCAGGTGACTAGAATGAATCAATTTGCTAGTCTGAAAAATGCTTCTCTAGTTTAATTCCCAGAAATGAGATTTACTTTATATGACAAAAGGAATTACTATTGAAAACTAAGGTTGTGGATTTTAAATGTATCTACTTTTGCAGAAATATTTTCCTTTCAAAGGGGAAAGCAGGGATAATTTTACCTTTCTGTTTTAGATAACGTAATACCCTGGTAACATTTTTTCCCCCTAGTCCTAATAGAGTGCTGCTATAATATTTCAAGATATTATTGGTGTAACTGCAATATTCATTCAGTAAAACAGCAAATTAAATGTGTGGAAATGTGAATAGGACTTTTTCTGACAATTAACGAAACCCTTTGTGTATATTTATGAAATAAGTTATGTGTTTTCCAGTCAGATAAGAGTTCAAACATATTAGAATCCTTTACTTCAGAATATGATGAGCAATACTGTGATAGATCGAGATGGTTTAGGGAAGAGATGGGAATGAATATAGTTGCCTGAGTCTATATCCTGTGATTTTTCTTTTTTTTAAACAGGCTCGTCACTGGCTAGTTTTGCCATGTAACTGCTCCCCTAGAATGTAGGTCACAGTCTCACAGTCTTAAAAAAAAGAGAGATTTCTTAATAGTGATCTAGGGAAAGCCAAATGGTAGATGTGAAATCACAGGTGTGGTGTGATTCTATTGATTTATCCCCTAATCTTGGGTATCTCCTGTCTGAATTAATGGCTTTTTGGCCTAGCTTAGGGCTTACCTGATTTATCCAGCCTCAGGTCCCTTGTACATGTGGGCATTATTCAGTTTTATCTTTTACTTACAGAGAAAGATGATTGAGGTCCCTATTTTTTTAATTAAGTAAGCTCTGTGCTGAATATGGGGCTTAAATTCATGACCCCAAGATCAAGAGTTGCATGCTCTACTGACTAAGCCAGCCAGGCACCCCTTGAGGTCCCTATTTTTAATCAGAATTGCTTTGGGTGGGGGGGATGGTGTTCACCAAGGTGCATTTTGGTAGTAAAATGACCCATTTTTCTTTGTTAAATATTTCAGTTTTTCAGCTGGTGGAACAGCTATGACAAGGCAATCAGCTACCTAGCCACAGTGCCCAAATACCGTATCCAAGCCATGGAGATTGCCAAGCAGCAGGGGCTACTCAAAAAAGCCAAAGAGAAGGGCAGAAACAAAAAGTCCAAAGAGGAAATTCGTGACGAGGAGGAGAATATCATAAAAAACATTATAAAAAGTAAAATAGATATAAAGGGAGGCTATCAGAAACCCCAGATATGTGATCTTCTCCTGTTTCAAATTCTCTTAGCACCTTTTCACGTGTGCTCATATGTAGTTTGGTATTGTCGATGGATCTATAATTTTAACATCAAAGGCAAAGAATATGGGGAAGAAGAAAGACTATATATCATACGAAAATCCATGAAGATGTCAAAATCTCAGTTTGATAGTCTAGAAGATCATCAGAAAGAAACTTTTCTTAAACGAGAGCTCTGGATAAAGGAGAATTATGAGGTGAGTAATTATTTGCTGGGATTTATGTCCTCTTATTTATGAAGTTAAAATTTGGTGTAGGGGAAGGGATCACAGAAATGCACTCCAGTTTCTGAAATCCAAGATTTAAATAATGAATAAAGATCTTATTTTTATTGAAAGTGTGACTGTATTTGGTAGTGGGACAGTGGGTTTTTAACCTGTAATTTGTCTTAAAAGATGAACTTCAAATACTTTAACTGACTCATGCTGAAAATCTTAAGAATGGTCTAATTTGTTATGTTAAACTGCAGTGGGATAATATGTATGTTTGCAAGGATGTCACAACAACTTTCCGTTAATTGCTCTAATTAAAATTTGTTCTTCCCCAAATTTTCTTTCAGTCATGTAAACTTAGCTACAGGGATTAAAAAACAAAACAGGGAAGGAATAAGACATGGAAATTTTGTTGAAATAACTTCATTTCAAAATACAGCACAGAATCTTCTGTATAACTAACTTATATATGAAAAGTTACTTTTATTTTTTTAAAAATGCCTCTAAACTTTGGGCAGTTTAATAAATGTTATATTCTGTAATTGTCAGCTACACCAGTTACCTTGAGGTGATCACGTGCTTAGCTAAAGTCTTAGAGGAACTATTTATCTCGTCATAATGATACTATTTTAGGTTTTGGGTAAAATTAATTGGCTAATGTATTAAAGATAAGAATAAAGCACAGTGATGGGGCACCTGGCTGACTCAGTCAGTAGAGCATGTGACTCTTGATCTTGTGGTCCTGAGTTCAAGCCTCACATCAGGGTAGAGTTTATTTAAAAAACAAACAAAAGAAAAAGAACACAGCACAGTAAAATCTTCCTAAGAAATCTGAATATATTTGTGTTTTTAGTTTCATAGACATTCCTTTTTATATGTGGTATACTAAATATATTTTACTGAAAGTAGAGTTCCAGTCTGAATTATATTTAAGTAACTTACTATGAATTGCCAGAATGTTTTGGCAAGTGGATATAGTTAGCCTGCTTGTAAATAACATAAAAATGGAAGGTAACAAACTATTTTGCTCCTAAAGTACTTGAAAAGTTTTCTCTTAAGTAGGGTAAGCAGTCCAGTTCACAAAACTGTATCTTTCATGGAGTACTATCCTGGGCTGAATTACCATGTTATTATATGAGGTGATCTTAGTCATTACTTCCTAAAATTTGGAAGTAAAGTCATTTCTTTCTAAAATTTGATGCAACTGGTTATGAAAATTTGTCCATTTAGTTTCAACTGACATCCACAAAAAGTTATAGAAATGAAGATTTTCTTTGTCCTTAACCTGCATGGTTTGTTTAACCCTCTTTGGGAACCTTAATAAAATATTTTGAAAAACCAATAATTATCTTGAAATTTGGAGACAGTTGTATATATAAAGGTCATTTTATTCCTTGGTTAGGATCAACAAATACTGAAAGTCATCAGTTAAATTTTCAAAGTACCATATTAAAGAAATAGTGTGATTCTTTAAGATTGGACATTAGTTTTAGAGAGGAAATGTTTAAACCCTTTAAACTCAGCTGATGGATGATGTCAATGAGGAAAAGAATGTATTCTCAGGTTACAGAAATCAGTGACAAAAATTACTAAGTTCTTGTACAAGTTTTTTTTTTTTTTTTTTTAATTTAACACCGAGTGTTAAGGTGCTTAACTGCTTGGTATTTTTAGATGCATGGTCTACAGAAGACAAACCAGTACATTCATAGGAAACTTTTACCTAAAATGTAATTTGAAAAATGTATATTTGAAAAATGTAAATATGCATAAAGGTAATGACAAATGTTTCCCTTTGGATGGTAAAGTAATTTAGTGTTATTTATACTTACAGGTTTATAAACAAGAACAAGAGGAAGAACTAAAGAAAAAATTGGCAAATGACCCCAGATGGAAGAGATACAGAAGATGGATGAAGAATGAAGGACCTGGACGGTTAACGTTTGTGGATGATTGAGGATTGCTGAATGCTACTATGCCAAACCTTAATTGTGATATTTTCATAACTGAATTATTTTAGAAATGTATCAGCTGCTCCTCAGCAGTACTTAAAACTCCTCAAATATTTGATTAAACAGAATAATGTAGAAATTTAAACTTCCCCTTAAAACTTTATATACATAAGACATTTATGATTGTTCAACTTTTATAATCTATTCGTGGATTTTGTTAAATGATCTGACCTGAAGATTTACTTGTTGCCATTTAAAATTTTTATATGTTTAGTTAAAAGATTTGACATGAAAATTTATTAGATACCATTTGAAATTTTTATGTGTTAAGTGTTTATTCTTTACAAGTGCTTCCTTATTCTTTGTTATAGTGCTACATTTTTCTGCTTCCATGGCCTCTAATATTTTCACAAAACATAAAAAATTATAACAGTATTTAATTACATTGTGTCTTTAGACATGAACTTCTTCAGCAAAATGATTTCAACTGTCATGTCATCTTCATTATAGTCATTCTGGGATTGAAATATGTTCAAAATCTCTCTAGGAGAGTCTTCTGCCAGAATATGCTGATACTATTTTTCCCCCTGTCATAATATTCTTAATAAGATCAGAAACTCTCCAGGAGAGTGGATCAACCTTCATGTCCTTGTAGGATGATCTTGATTACAGTCATTATAGGACTATTAACTGTATTCTCAAACATTTTTTCCAGAAGAGACCTTAAAAAGGTCTTTGTACCACAGTATTGCTTTCCCAACCCCCTTCAGTTAAAAAAAAAAAAATGACAGAGCAGAAATAGCATACTGAAAAGTTGTTCATGTATTATGAAGTCCTTGAGCCATGAAAAATCCAGCGTATGTGAGTGTATTTACGTGCATTTAAACCAGAAAGAGGAGGTGCATGGCTGTGTGCTGTTCTTTCAAACAATGAAATATATGTTTTATACATGTGGAAGTGAAAGTAATTCACACATAAATTGACTAAAGCAAGTATGATACTGCGTCAAGGTATCGATACACAATCATGATAGTGAATCAGTACTCCTGTTAAAGGATTTATCTCATTGCTTCATATTAATAAAATGATTGCAATATATCACAAGTTTGTTGGTATGGCATTTTGAATCAAGGATTAACATAATTGCTTTTGTATTATATAGTTTTAAAAGATTAGTGTAGATAATAGAGATACAGAGTCTGTTTCTAACTAAAAGAAACTAGGCCTTTCAGGAGCTCAGCCCAAATATGTGATATATACAGAGGCAGGAGGGAAGAGATTTGACCTTGTGAGTCATTTAGTCTGTGAGTGAGGGCCTCAGTTACCTTAATAGATAGAAAATTGGGGGAGGACTTTAACTAGATTATCAGTAGGACCCCTTTGCTGTTCTAAAATTCTGAAATAGTTACATTTTTCTAAGGCACTTGCCCGTCTGTTAAAATTTCAAACTTACGGTATTCTAAGTATTTTTTGTTACACCTAGTAATAAGGAATAATAAAAGGACTGGGTATGTTAGCATTCATAAAGGTTGACTGATACAAACAATGTGTGTTGGAAATTATTTTGCATATCTGCTAAATTATTGTATTTTTCCCTGGCTTTACTGAAACCTCATTTCTGGAGTAACCCCCAGCAGCCTTCTCACTTGGTAAAAGTTTGGTCGTTCTTTTGGAATCAGGGTCATTGCATGGGTCAAGATAATGGATTCTCCTTATAGAAGGACTATGATTCTTCTCTTTCCTTCCCTCAACAAAATATGCTTCAAAATCCTAGAGTGAAGGAAGAGCCATTAGTTGTGTCATTCAAGTACTATGAATAATCTTTATTCATACTCTGTCCATCCCCCACCAAAAAACCAAAAGCTTCTCAATTTTAGAACCATCTGGAGGAGAGTCCTAGGTGGAGGATCCCACAACCTCACTAGTTAGATATTTTTTCTTGTGCTCCTTTTTAAAGCTATCCTATCACCATTTCCTTTTGTTTGACATGTAGGGGTTTATAGTGCATAGTTGTTTACTGCTATCTGTTATCACTCTATATAATTGAGGTCTGTGCTAAAATTACTCTTAGGATCATATTCATGTCAAATATCTTCGTAAGAGATTCCACTGCTAGCCCTTTCCTCAGTGGTCTTTCTTTCCCTCCCTCCCTTCCTTTTTAAAGCCCTTTCCTCAGTGGTCTTCTTTCTTCCTTTCCTTTCCTTTCCTTTTCTTTCTTTCCTAAGATTTTATCTATTTATTTGACAGAGAGAGAGGGCACAAGCAGTGGGAGCGGCAGGCAAAGGGAGAGAGAGAAGCAGGCTCCCCGATGTGAGGCTCGATCCCAGAACCCTGGGATCATGACCTGAGCCAAAGGCAGATGCTTAACCAACTGACCCACCCAGGTGCCCTTCAGTGGTCTTCTTTATGAATTCTCCAAGTTCTACAAATCAGGGGTTGCTGTTTCATTGAACATCTATACATACAATCTTAAAAATTATGGTAGATAGGATTTTTAAGTGTTACATGAAAAAAAATAGTTGAGATTAGAGAATAAGTATTTTAGTACTACTGAATTTATGTTTAGAAAATCATAGTTCATTTTCTTTGAGATTCTTTTTTTTTTTTGACTTTGGACAGGGCAATAAACTTTTAACTCCCAAACCCTGGAGATACTTTGCTTGAATGGAAGCCATCGCTAGGAAGCTAACATTCAGCTAGTATTATGAACCATTCTACTGGCCCCAAACCGAAAGTTTTGTGAAAAGTAAAGATAAATGGCTTTTATTAGACGTTATAAATAGATGTAGCTACTTTAAGACCTTAAGTCAGACATGATCTCGAGTTGCAACTGTGCATCTGAGGGAGATAAATACTGGTACTGACACAGACTAGTGTATGGATGAAGTATTTAATCTTATTTGCAAAATGTGATACTCTTCACATTAAAGAATGGGTTAAGGCCAAATCTAGAACCTAATAAACTAAATAAAATTTGCTAAACAAATTATTTTACCTTTCTGGTTTCCTCATCTGTGAAATGAGGGGATCTTTTTAGATAATTAGGATTTAACGTTCTAATATAGCCTGCAAATTCATATAGGTTTAGGGTCTGAAGTAGATTAGATTGCTTGCAATTGAGAAATGTTATGGGTATTAAAAAGCCTACCTAATTAGTTGTAAACTTTAATCAGATTCTCAGTATTTGAAGGATTCAGAGTATCCCTGACAATTATGTATGGAATGGATCACATGGTCTTAGGTCAGTGACAAATGGGGTTTCTTAATAGACCTATCCTCCTGGGTATCATTAGGGATGGAGAAACTTCCTCCCATTCGACAGTTCTCCTTTTATAACCTCAGGAAGAGTGAGCCAGATGCAGTGGAAGGGCTCAATCAGGCTTTGCAGCCGGATAGACCAAGATTTGGTTTCTGACTCTCTAAACGACCAGTAACTTGACTTTGGGCAGGTTAACCTCTGAACCTCATTTTCCCATTTTTAATAGTAGCGTTACTAACTACTTCACAGGATTCTTGTGAGAATTAACCAAGACAGGGGTAAAGCATTGGCATATGTTAAGTGCTCAATAAATGGGTTTTCTTGCTTTTAGAGGAAACAGGGGAGAGTCATTTTCATTTGTTAAAATCCATGTTAACAGAAGTGTGTTTAGTGATGACTAAAAACCCCTTGTTTCTTTATTCTTTTAATAGGTATTTGAATCTCTTACCTTGGGCAGGGTACTGTGCTAGAGTGGGAAAGTGATGCCCCTTAGGGCTGGGATTATATATTTTACAGGCAGCTACCTGCCTCTTGTTGTCTTTGAGGTAAGGGTTGAAGCAGCTGAGATGACAACTCAAGAAAGACTGAACTTTCAGGGACAACAAACAACATCAGCTACTTGCTAGTTTACGGCCTACATTCACTGCAGGGAGACTGTCAATGAGATACGGAGGCAGGCTTGGAACAGCTGTTCAAAAGGACAAGTAGCCCTAAGTTCCACTGCCTCCCAAAGTCTCAAAAAAGCCTGTGAAAATCTCTCTGGAGAAGCTGCACCTACAAACCTGCTAGTGAGCCTTTAGCTCTTGCTTCATTATTCTAAGTTCTAAAAATAATGCAATGGGTATAAGAAGTGAAATAGTTTTTTTTATGGTACATTATACTGTGTCACATGAAATACAGTTGTTAAAGTGTTTTCCTGTTTCTTTTAAATCATTTTAGAAAACTGAAGGTATATATTATTGTCATTCTGACATAACGTTGGCAGAAATACATACCTTCCCATTATATATCATATATATCATTTTTTAAAACATGTATCTATTTACTTGAGAAAGAGAGTGAGAGAACAAGTGTGGGTGGGGCAGAGAGAGGGGGAGAGAGAATCTCAAGCAGACTCCCTACTGAGTGCAGAACCCGACTTGGAGCTCAGTCTCATGACTCTGAGGTCATGGCCCGAGCCAAAATCAAGAGTTGGCTGCTTAACCAACTGAGCCACCCGGTCACCCCTCATTATTTTTATGGAGAAGAATTATTTGAAGGTCCTTTTCTGGAAAAATAACCCACGGTTAGTAAAAAGGTGACAAAAACACAGGTCAAAGGAGTGAAGAACTGTATACATTATAACAGAGAGACAAAACATTTGTCTTTACGAGGACACTGACAGGGTGCCTGGGTGGCTCAGATGGTTAAGCATCTGCCTTTGGCTTAGATCATGATCCCGGGGTTCTGGGATCAAGTCCGCATCGGGCTCCCTGCAGTTTGGGGAGCCTGCTTCTCCCTCTGCCTCGGTCTCTCATGAATAAATAAAATCTTAAAAAAAAAAAAAAAAGGACACTGACATTTCTAAAGACTACTGAGATTCTTAAAAACAGTGGAAATTAATAAGTTCTTATTTTTTTACTTCAGTTTTTAAATTCTAATTGACTATATGGTAAAACTGGTTTTAGGTGTAGAGTTGATTAATTCATTACTTACATATAACACCCACTGCTCATCACAAGTGTCCTCCTTTAATCCCCATTACCTATTTAGCCCATTTTCCACCCACATTCCTCCATCAACCCTCAGTTTGTTCTTTATAGTTGAGTCTCTTATGGTTTGCCTCCCTCTTTTTTTCTTCCCTTCCCCATGTAATCTGTTTTGTTTCTTAAATTCCACATATGAGTGAAATCATATGGTATTTGTCTTTCTGACTTCTTTCGCTTAGCATAATACCCTCTAGTTCCATCCACGTCATTGCAAATGGCAAGATTTCATTCTTTTTGATGGCTGAGTAATACTCCAGTGGATATATATACCACATCTTCTTTATCCAGTCATCAGCTGATAGACATCTGGGCTCTTTCCATAATTTGGCTATTGTTGATAATGCTGCTATAAACATTGGGGCGCATGTGCCCCTTCGAATCACTATGTTTGTATCCTTTGGATAAATACCTAGTAGTGCAATTGCTGGGTTGTAGAGTAGCTCTATTTTTTTAACTTGTCACAGAACCTCCATGCTGTTTTCCAGAATGGCTGCACCAGCTTGCATTCCCACCAGCAGTGTAAGAGGGTTCCCCTTTCTCCGCATCCTTGCCAACATCTGTTGTTTCCTGAGTTAATTTTAGCCATTCTGATAGGTGTGAGGTGGTAACTCACTGTGGTTTTGATTTGTATTGTAAGTTCTTATTTTAACCAAGAAAAAAATGTGTAACAAATTTTTTAAATAATATATTGGTGATCTGCGCATTTTAGCTGGGGTAAGGAGGAAAGGATTCTCTGTCCCTGGGCCTCACCTATTTTCAGAGCTCTAGGAATAACTACATCTGTGGGAACAGACTCTACTCCTCCAGATGAGCAGTGACTTCTCTTGGAAGCTAAAATGAAAGTTCTTCTCCCTACTCCCACTTTGTGAGATACTACATAAGTCACTTTCCTTAGTGGCTCTTAGTTTCCTCATCTCTAAAATTGGGATGGATTACATTATATGAAGGTCTCTTCACTCTGAAGTTCCATGATGCAAAAATGATGGATGAGAAGACATTTTGGTAAAGTATAAAGCAAAACACAGATGGTCAGTGGCACCAAGCTTGCCTGTCTATGGATCACTGTGGGAGGCTCTGTGCTAGAACCTTGCTGTTTCTTTCCAAGTCAGACCATTCCTCTCCAAAAGAGTAGCACAATCAATCATACAGAGGAGGGCAGAAATAGTGGGTGTGTACAGCATGAAAAAGGGAGATGGGACTCACCTCTAAACATTTTCTGCTACCTGTGGTTAACACACAAGTATTACATTATGTGTCCCCTCACTCACAGCCCCCAAAGCTGCCTTTTCTAATTGGAGATAATCTCACTGCTTCAGCTGTCATTGTGCTGTGCAGATGTCTCCCATATCAACATCTTGCCACTTAACATTTCTAACCACCTAGAGGCACATAGCATTACAGCTGAAGACTTGGTTTCTCCTAAGCCAAACTCATCTTTGTTCTTTACTCCTCCCTTCAAGCCTAGGCCTGTTTCCTAACATGTCACAGGCACCAGTTCTAGCCTGCTCTCTGCTTCAGAACCTTTACCCCATTTCCTTTGCATTTTATAACCGCCATGGAATATACCTCATTTAGTCTTTTTAATTTGTTCTCCATCCCACCTTTGTAGTCCTACCTAGGGCTTCATTCCAGCCACTCTCCCCACCAAAAAGACAAAACAAAACCATTATTGAAGTCATTTTATTTCAGTTTATTTCGTATCCTCATCCCAGATTAATATTCCCAAAATATGTTACCATGTGGCTATGCCACTGTTTGCTACAAACTTTTCTATTTCTTTTGAGGTTTTCTGTGACTTCCAGTCTTATCAGCTTTGTATCTTCTATTGCTCACTAGAGCCTTCTCCATTCTTCATTCATTCACTCCATATATATATGGCCTGGTCTCCCCTCACTGGAATGCTTTTCCCTGTGCTCTGTGCCATGTGCAGGATTCAGATTTTCAAAGTCTTGGTCCTGCCATTTATGAGGAGCTTTCCCTAACCCTTCCAGTCTATATCTTTGCTCTGAGTTCTTTGCCACACCTTTTTGACACATGACCATTCTACTCTGCCTTACTCACCAATCTAGTAATGTTCCCAACATGTAGTTTCATCTTTTGACTAGAATATAATTTAAGTTTTGTGGTACGGAAACTTGTCACTAGAGAGAGCTTTAACATTTGCAAATCTGCTCATCATAAGAAAAACTTTAACACTGCAAAGACTGAACACATAGCTCACAAAATAAAAAGAAATGTTCAGTCTCAACACTTAAGATACTTAAGAGATTTGAGATGCAATATTTCATCTATTAGGTTAGTAAAGATAAAGAACCACAACATAGAATTGTGAGGGTGCAGAGAAATAAGCAGTCTTCTGGTGGGAATAGCAGTTGATTGCTACCACCTTCTGGAGGATCAAGTTGGGAAAAGTGTAAGAAACTGTTTATATTTTTAGTCCATCAATTCCACTTTTAGGAATGCATTCAAACCCTGCTCCCAAACCAAACATGCACAAAGCTGTATATTTAAGGAGGTCATCACAGTGTTAAGTAATAGGGCAGTAGGTAAGTTATGATCCAGTTGTACAATGGAATATCATGCAGTCATTAAAAGTAATAGATGTAGGGTATATCTTTTCTGACTGCTCTTGGCCCCCTTCTGGGATCAGCATCCGGTTTTCCTTTGGGGAACAACTCTTCCCTTACCCCCCTCAGTCCATGTAGTTTGGGTATCTTAGCTTGGGTTCCTCAGAGAAACAGACTCTAAGAGATTTTCATGCAGAAAGTTTACTGGGGAGAGTGTCAAAATCAACCCCTGTGGGAGAGGCTAGGGAGTGAGGATTGGGCAGAGGGAGGAGGTGAACTGTGAAGTAGTTGCCATAAAGGCCTCAGATGATCCCAGCAAGGAGCTGTAGAGGTGGGATCTTTCAGTGTTGTTCTGACTCGAGGCAAGGGGGTTAGGGTTCGGGTCTTATACATCCCACATCAATTTGGATGAGTGCTGACACTGGGAGGGATGGCTATCGGCTAAGGGCAGTTTCCAGAGAGGGACTTAGCTGAGACATCAGTTGCAGCTACTCCCAGCTGCTGGGGGAATGAGTGCCTCAGTCCTAAATGGGGAAGTTGGGTGGTGCATCCCTCATCCTCCTCCTGGCTAGGCACAGCTAATCTGGGCATTCCAACTCTACATAATGCTTGCTTTCAAATAATGATTGGTTCAGGGTGGGCACATGACTGAATAAGGTTGGTAAGATCCAGTATAGGGGTTTTTTTCGAACAATGAGAAAGAAAAGAGGCGCTCTTGCTCCTAAGTTTGCTAGGTTGGGACAATGAAAGCATGGAATGGACCGTCCTTCACAGTACCTCTTAGAGAAAGTCTATTTGTCACTGAAGAAAATGAGGCCAACACCCAAAAAAAAGCAGAGCCAAAAGGTAGAGAGCCCCAAAGCTAGTATTTGGGCAATTAAATCCACTACTTTAAAGTCCCTGGGCTTTGCAGTTATGTAAGCCAATATATTACCTTTTTGCATTACTCAATTTAAACGAGTTCTGACATATACAGCTGACCTTTGAACAATGGGGGAATAGGGGCACTGACCCCATGCAGTCAAAAATCCACATATAAATTTTGACTCCCCCAAAACTTAACTACTAATAGCCTACTGTTGACTGGAAGCCTTACCAATAACAAATAGTTGATTAACACCTATTTTGTATGCTGTATGTAATTTTTACTGTACTCTTCCAATAAAGCTAGAGAAAAGAAAATGTTAAGAAAATCATAAGGAAGGGGCACCTGGGTGGCTCAGCTGGTTGAGCTACTGATTCTTGGTTTTGGCTCTCATCATGATCTCAGGGTGCTGAGATCCAGCCCCGAGTTGGGCTCCATGCTCTGCAGGAAATCTCTTTCTTTCCTTCTCCCTCTGCCCCTCCACTCTCTCTCTCTCTCTCTCTCTCAAATAAATAAGTAAATAAATAAATCTTAAAAAAAAAAAAAGAAAATTATAAGGAAGAGAAAATATTTTCAGTACTGTACTGAAAAAAAAAAGTATAAGTGGACTCGCACAGTTCAAACCTGTGTTGCTCAAGGATCTACTACTGTACAATGGTGTACAATGATAAAGGCAATATGCACAATACATTAAGTGAAAAAATTTAACACAAAACATACATTTTACATATAGTAATGATGCCGGTTTTGTAAAACAAACTAATGTACACAATTTAAAAAAAAAGAGGGGTGCCCGGGTGGCTCAGTCAGTTCAGAGTTGCCTTCGGGTCAGGTCAGCCCCCCTCCTGGTGGAGTCTGCTTGAGATTCTCTCCCTCTCCCCTCCCCCTGCTCTCTTTCTCCGATAAAATAAATAAAATCTTAAAAAAAAAAAAAAAAAAGAATGCAGCACAACAGAAACAATGTCATAGTTAAATGGTGAGGTGGACGGGGGGTGGGGGAAGCTGAAGTTAGTTTTCTTCTATAGGTTCTGGAAAGATGTCAAGGCCTGGGATTTGAGCCCTGCTTACCCTACTTACCTACCGAGTCAACTGACGGGGTTCCCACGGAACAGTAACAGGTGACTCACAGACCTGTTACCGTTTCAGGGGCTCCTACCAACCGTCCTCCCTCTCCCCCCAGCCCCGTTACAGCAAGGCACCGAAGCCTTCACGAGCTTATTTCAACTCCTTTGCCACCTGGGCTCCAGCCCCACGGAGTCACAGTTCCGACTTCTCAGGAGTGCGTCTCCACCTTCCCGAGCCCCAAAGCCCCCAACCCCTCCGGAAGACCCGCGGCGCTGAGGAGATGCGCCCACCGCGCCGCTCCGCGTCCAGGCGCAGCTGCGGTACTAACCACGTTTAGAGATCAGGGGCGACTCGGGGCCCGACGCCATCGCTTACCTGCGGCTCCTGTCGCGCGGGGGACGGCCACCGGGAGAGGCGGGGCAGCGGGCGGGCGCAGCGGCTTCCCCGCCCCGGGGCGGTGCTCGCGCTCCGGGCCTCGCGGCTCCCGCAGCCCGGCTCCCCCGCCTTCGGAGCCCAGTGCCGCCGCCATGTCTTCCGGGGCCAGCGTGAACGCCCTGCAGCGCCTGGTGGAGCAGCTCAAGCTGGAGGCCGGCGTGGAGAGAATCAAGGTGAGGCGGGCGGCGGCGCCCTTTCCTCAGGGCGCGGTGACGGCGCGCTCCCGCCGTCGCCCGGGAGACGTGAGGGGAGAGGCCGGCTGCCCCTCGCCGCGGCTAGGTCGTGGTGGGCGGCCGTGAGGACGGCGGCCCGGTCCCGGCCAGCTGCCCGGCCTCGGCGGGGATGCGGCCGGTAGGCGGAGGCCGGGCCTGGTGGGCCGGGGGAGCAGGGCGAGTCCTCCGGAGCGTGGCCGGGGCCGAGTGCCCTGGGGGCGTTTCCCAGGCGGCGGTGCGGACCCGAACTCGGGGTGGGGGCGGGGTGGGGGCTGCGGAGCGGGGCGCACGCGCGCAGGCCAGGGATGCGGGCGACGCGGGGCCGGCCTGCTTGGGCTGTTTCGGGAGGATGCGGTCCGGGCCTGCGGAGGCGACGAGGACCGGCCTTAGTGAAGGATTGATGGGACGAGAGCGAGAGCTCGGAGGAAGACGGGGCTCGGGTTTCTGGCGTGGTGACCGGGTGTAGGGCGCTGCCCTTCGCCCCAGCAGAGAGGAGGAGGGAGAGCGGGTTCGCGGAATGAGGAGTTCAGTGTTGGACACGTGGACTTTGCCGAGATATCCAAGTAGGGCTGGAGGCTCAGAGAACAAGGCCGAAAGAAGTCATGAGAATGTATGGGAGTAAAAATTTATTAACGAAAAAACCAGAGTGTGGAACCCAGGACCAGCCACAAGATGGCTGAGAGGAGAGGAGAACCAAGGGAAAGCAAGGAAGGAGGGGTTTTCAAAAATGTGGGGCTTAGTTCTTATGTCTAATGTTTAGTCAGTTGATTGAAAAGCATCTGTTGTGTACTGTGTTGAGCAGCTAGGGTAGCATTATGTATAGAATGTATGTTCGTGTGTATGAATGAACACTGCTGTGATATTCCATGTACCTCCATAGTGCCTTTTCTCTGTAGTTGGCACTATTCTAGGTACTGAGAATATGGTGATAATAGTGGCGAAGATCATCAATAAACACATTAGCCAATGAGTAAAATAATTTCAGACCATAGTGAAGATTATAAAACAAGGTAAAGAGAGTTATGGAATGCAGAAGAGGTTTTAGTAACATATGTAGTAGTAGAAGCAGAATCTAGATTGTAAAAGGGTAGACAGGCCTTTTTAAAAAAGAAATCTGGTTTTAAAGAGGAAACAACTTTTTTTTTAATTTAGGAAATGAAAAGCTTTATTTCGAGGTTGAGGGAAAGGAACAAACTATTTTTAGATTGAGGGGGACCAAATAGAGAAGGAGAATTGGAGGTAGAGGAGACAGGCAGTCTGCCTGTGGGGACATGGCTTGGAGGGGCACCTTCTGAGATAGGAGGAAAGGAGATCAGGACGTGTGTGAAGATAGATGTTTCTAGACATATGGACTTAAGGACTTGTATGATGACAGTTTTCTTTGTGAAATAGGCCAAGTTTTCTTCTAGGGCAAAAGGGAGGGAGCTAATGGAGTCACAAGAGTGAGGGTGGAAGAGAGTGCTGATGGGAATGGGAGAGGAGCCCCTACCAGGCACATCCATAGACACCTTGTGACTCTGAAGACCCAGCTCCTTTGAGATTGGAGACTGATTGCCCTACTTGTGGATTTTTTTTTTTCTCCACTAGCACTTAGCCACCCAGGAATCTGAGTGTCCAGGGTGAATGGTAGTTGATCCAAGTAGTGGGTTAGCAGAGGCGGTATACCAGAAAGATGGAAGTGAGGGCAAAGGGCAAGGAGCTTGAGGGGTTGGCCAGAAGGAGGCTAAACGTAGGCCGGATAGAGAAGGAACTGAGCCAGCCTCCTGGTGATGGGCGGGGCAAAAGGGGAGGAGGAGTTCTCCTTGAGGTCAAAGAAGGGATGTAGTGAGAAGGAAGTAGCATTCTGGATGGGTGGGAGAGACTGTGATCAGAAAGTAGGAAGTTGAAGTGTAAAATTTCAGATGTGGAGCAGTTATACGTGTTGGCTGTAACTGTTGGCATTGAGGAGAAGGCTGTCTGAGGAAAGGAGGTCAGGGAACTGAAACTAGGGTTGTTGAATATGGTCAGGATGATGTTGGCACCTGAGAGGAAAAGGAGAGCTGTGGGCCAGATGCCTGCCTACCTTGTGGAGTAGCTGGGCAAGATATTTTCTACATTTAAAAAATAATTTTGGGTGATGAAACAGACCCAGAGAATTCAAGTGAATTGCTCAAGGTTACACAGATAATAACCTTATTTGTGAGGTGTTCTCATGGTAGTATGGTTTCAGGTGTTTGGTGGGCTTATCTCAGGCAGTAGGAGTCACAACATTCCAGGGTCTAGTTTGCCTCATTGCAGGGCTCAATAATGAATGAGTGCGCTCAGCACACCCACAGATGTCTTCTCTTTAGCAGACTTGCTAACTAGTAAATAAACCAGGACACCAGTTTTCTAGCATATAATGGAGGGCATCCCTTCCCAGTGATTGGAATGCTTGATATCCTTCCAAGGGCCCCTTCTCTGTTTTGGAGAAATCTCTGAGAAGTTGCTGGGTGAGCATGGACTCAAACCAAGGAAAGCCATATAATTTGGGTATCCTACCTCCCATGGCAAATGACAGCTTCTAAGTGTTTGGGCTTGTACTCCACCCTCTCCCCACCCCCAGAGTCTTTTTCCTGTAAAAGTGCTAGAGAAATGCTGACCACTTTTATTCTTCTCTTATTTTCTCTGCATATCCACTCGTCTTAACTTTTTGACCATGTTCTTTAGGCCAGGGTCCAGTTAGTCCCATTTCTCCAGGGATCTTGGAGGATAGTCTCCTTCTACCCATCATGTGTGAGTTCATCTGTTCCCTCTGTTGGAGAGATAGTAAGCATGAGCATAATTGGTTCTAAATTCCTGTGAATTAAAAACTGCTATATATAACCATTAATTCCAGTTATAATTAACATGAAAATGTCAGAACTTCTTTTGAGGGAAAAGGAAGCTTAACCATTAGTTTGATAATATTATTTTGTTTTTATATTTATATAATAAAAACTTACTACATTAATGAAACCAGAATTCCTAAAGCATTCTAGAAACTTAGATGGTAACCATAACATAAGGGGCTGATTTTCCAGTTATTTAGAAGCTTGGAAAATTAACACAAACTAGTAGTAATACTTGAACAGCAACTGGAACCATTTTAGTATGATAGGAGTGAGATTTTATACAAAACACCTTCTCAGTGCACATAAAATGGAACATGAGGAAAGCCTCGATGTACAAATCTGCATCAGATGGAGGCTAAGAAGAAAGGTAGAATAATATTTATCAGTGCTGCCTAATAAACTTCTCCAAAACTTAGTGATTTAAAGCAACATTCATTAATTCGCAGTTCTTAAGTCAACAGTTTGAGCTGGGCCCAACTGTGTACTTTTGCTGATCTTTGCTGGGCTCTTCCCACGCATCTGCAGTCAAATGGAGGGTTGGTTGGTAGCTGGATGATCTTCTCCACAAGATCTCCAGTAGGCTAGCCTGAACTCATTAGATGGTCTTAGAGTTCCAATTACAACAAGAGAGGTAGCAGCAAGGGCTCTTGAGACCTACAGCTTAGAACTTGCCCATTATTTCTGCCACATTTTCCTGGTCAAAGCAGGTCACAAGGCCAACCCAGATTCAAGGAGTCTTAGGTAAAGACTCTACTTCTTGGGGCATCTGGGTGGCTCAGTCGGTTGAGCGTCTGCCTTCGACTCGGGTCCTGATCATGGGGTCCTGGGATTGAGTCCTGCATCGGGCTCCCTGCTCAGCGGGGAGTCTGCTTCTCCCTTTCCCTCAGCCTGCCGCTCCCCCTGCTTGTGCTCTATCTCTTTCTGTCAAATAAATAAAATATTAAAAAAAAAAAGACTCGTGCTCGCTTCGGCAGCACATATACTAAAAAAAAAAAGACTCTACTTCTTGGTGAGAGGAGCTGCAAAATATTGTGACTGTTTTTGTAGTCTGCAACAACTGTATTGCTGACCATGTGTCAACACTATTCTAAGTGTTTTACATGCATTTAGCTCATTTAATTGTCTCATCAACTCACTGAGTCAGGTACTATTACAAAATACATTTCACAGATGAGAAAACAAAAACTGAGAAATTAAGTTAACTTGCCCAAGATCATACAGGTAATGTTGGAGCTAAATAGGAGTCCAGGCATTCTGGTTCCAGAGGCTGCACTCTTAACCAAAAAGCTATCCTGCCTCAAAAGCTTGGTGGAGAAAACTTGTCACTTGTTTTGGGCAGACTGGATAAGGCTCCAGCCTTGTAAATATTAAAACAGTTTGCTCACATGGCAAACCTGACTATATAGTGCACGCTTTGTAAGTGAAAATTTGTAAAGGAAGTACTAGAATGAGCTCTTTCTTTTTTTTTTTTTTTTGAGCTCTTTCTTTACCAATTCAGTCTCAAAACTAGGATTCTAACTGGATAAAGATACATCTTTATTTTTCCTTTATTGAGGAAGCAACTGAATAAAAAAATACCCTTAATCATGGAAATTATAACATTCCCTCTTTCAAGTTCAGTTATTAGAACTTTCAGCAAAAAAGAGACTTTGGAGATCACAAGATGTGGGACCTTTATCAAGTGGTAGGATCATTTTTTGGAGTATCAAATGGCTCTGGCTGTGAGCAGCACGTCAAGCTGTTGTCCCTTTGTTTCAGGTCTCGCAGGCAGCTGCAGAGCTTCAACAGTACTGCATGCAGAATGCCTGCAAGGATGCCTTGCTGGTAGGTGTTCCAGCTGGAAGCAACCCCTTCCGGGAGCCCAGATCCTGTGCTTTATTCTAAAGGCTGGTGAGTAATGAAACACCATGCTATCTTGGGGCCATGGCATTATCACAGGGCTTCCCAAGGGATCGGGCAACTGAGTTTTGAATATCTACTATAGTTGGGGAAATGAAAATAAGAAACAGCAAAATGCACCTGAAGGGTGACTCTAGTCAACATGCCTGTGGAATACATCTCATTAAGGGAGTCTCAATCCTCTTGGGCACTAACTCATGAGATGTTAATATCCTTATGTGCTTGAGCTCTTTAACTGAGTTGGCTGATAGTAATTTCATGACCTTAATCCTACCATCTCTGTCCTAACACCATCCCGGAGTTGTGATTTGCTGCTTGGTGCTATCAGCAGACTTGCTGCTCTCTGGACTAAGGACTCCCCAGAGGAGACTTGTTCCTACCACCAGCTATGATTTCTTTCCTGGAGGCTTTCAGAATATATCTGTTTTAATAGAGGAGGAAATGTAGCTAGTAGGGAAAAGCGTGGGTAGAGTTAAAAGAGCTTTACAAATTGATTACTGAAATGAAAACACCTCTTTGGTGGCATATTAGAAATTTCATGGGTCCTAAAGTGTTGTGTTTCATTCATTCACATTTTCTTTTTTTTTTTTTTCTCCTTTTTTTGGAAGAGGTCAGGGCATAGGTTACTGCAGTCTTTTGGGGCCAGCATATTTCAAATTATGTGTTCTGAGGGGTTTTCATACAGTAAGTAATCATCTTAGGTCCTTTTTCACATATTTGCAAAAGGAAATTATTCATATTAACGGAAGGAAATAATCATGCTATCAGGTACTATTGTACCTTTTAATGGAAAATGTCCACATTTATGGTATTAAAATAATAGTCTTATGCTGGCATAGCATTTTCCTTTTTACAAAGCACCTTAATGGGTGTTACTCATTCAACAATGTAGCTTAGATGTTTTTTATATCGTTACTTTCTACTTTGAGAACACTAAAGTGACCTGTAATGATGACTAGTTAATTATGTGTATAAATCTTACTAACGTGAAAACCTACCTAATTCTCTTTCCAGTAAGGAAGAAGTTCACTGAGGAATGCTTTTAAGCGCAAAGTGATGAATAACTAACTGCCTCCAAGTCTCAAGAAAACACTTTTCTCCAGACAAATGACTCTTAGATATTTCAGACCTTTCCTTGGCCAAGTCCTATAGCCAAAATTCTATAGAAATTGATGAGTTTCTACTCAGATAAGGAAACTGGGTGAGGGGGAAGACTTTAGATAATAATGGTCAGACTCTTGGTAAAGTGCTTTTATATTAAACAAAAATGTTACCACCAAATACACCTCTTTCATAAGCGAATTACTGGTGTTTCTATACCTGGAATATTATGTTTGTTTTATTTACTGGATGTTTACATTTTGGGAAGGCAAACATTTTTGTTTGTTAAAAAATTGAATATTTGTAATTTGTTGTTCCTAAGATTTTTATACCATAACAAAACTGTTCTTTTCTCCTGAATTTACAGTTTCTAAATGAAGACGAGCAAGTGTAAAACTGGGGGAAGAATAGGCTTTATTAATAAAATGATGTCTTGATTTTTCTAAATGAGAAGATTGCTTTATTTTTAACACTAAACATGGGAGCTGTTTCTTAGCAAACTTGTTTGGAAAGATTCATGTTGTGTTGTGTATTAGATTGCCCCATCTTGTGTATCTTCGAAGCAGATTTGGTCTTTGTCTTAAGTTCCTCTACCTTATAGTTGTGGTTGTACTTAAAAAACAAAAAAATACACCATTATCTCATGTCTTTAAAAAAATGTTTAAATATGTTACTCAGAACATTGCAAATGATTAAAAACAAAATAATGTGAAAATATTACGACCTAAATAAATTCTTAATGTCACAAGTGTTTTACGTTGATGATGTGCCTTTGATTTAATTTGGGACACTTTTAAAAGGATACTTTGTGTTTGTAATAATCTTTGATGAGCTTGGAAATAAAATTTCTGCTTAATTCATCATTTTCTATGATAGCAACATTTTCTGTCTGATTTTGTTTTAAGGCGTCATGGATTTTTGTTTCCTTGTGAAATTGAGTGCTAGAAGTGGGAAGTGAGATTTTTGCTTGTAAGTCCTTGTAGAACTTTGTAAAAAAAAAAAAAATATATATATGTATAATTTGCAGAAACGTCTCAATTTCTGGTGACATTTGCACTTCGAAATAGTTATGTATAAATCCATAAATATATAAATGAAAATATCTTTTAGCATAGTGTTACCGAATAGAGAAAATAGAAGCCATCATCTTATGGAAACTCCCTTAATTTCTGGCCACTAAACTTCCAAATCTAAGTGATCTGAATCTCTCCCTTCAATCAAAATTCAGCTGTCCCTTTTCTAACCCTGCTATTTATTCTCTGGATCTGTTTCACCTTCTCTGAAATCACACTATCCATTATCCTTTCTCCTTTATCTTCAGCTACTTTATTGGATCCTTTCTGTCAACATTTAAACATGTTCCAGTCTCCATTTTAACAACAATAAGCATTTTTAAAAATCTCCATTAAAAAATTCATTTTCATTTATAAAAGATAAGTAAGTCCTAGAGATCTACTCTACAGCATAGTGCCCATGGTTAGTATATTGTATTATATACTGAAAATTTTACTAAGAGTTGATCCTAAGAGTTTACTAAGAGTTGATAATAAGAGGGTGGAAGGAAACTTTTGGATATGATGGATAAGTTTATGGTGTAGATTGTGATAATGGTTTCAGAGGTATATACTTACCTCCAAACTCCTTAAGTTGTATACATTATTATGTACAGCCTTTTGTATGTCAAAAAAAAAAATATTTTCTTGATTCCAATTTCTCCTTTGGCAAAAAGTTGGTAAGATACAACAAGAAACCATAGGTGTCTCACTTAGGAATATAGATATTTGCCCTAAATATAAGCAAATCAAATTCACTAGTATATCAAGAGAAGATACAACCTGACAAAACTATTTTGATAAAACCTGTCAGTGTAATTCATTACATTAATGGTTTAAAGTGTAATTCATTATATGAATGGTTAAAGAATCTATGCCAACAAGTCATTTGACAAAATTCAAGGACTGTTCTGAGTAAGAACTAAATGGCTTAGGGAAATTGGAAGAGATGATAAAGACTATCAAAAGCAACAGCAAATTTCATACTACATAGTGGAATGTGGAAGTATTCAGCATGTTAGGAACAAAACAAGCATACTTTTTATCACTATTATTGTTCAGCTTGCTTTCTTTTTTTCCCTTTTTAAAAAAGATTTATTTACTTGAGAGACAGAGAGTGAGCTGGGGGAGGGGAAGAGGTAGAGAAGCAGACTGCCTGCTGAGTGCGGAGCCTGACAAGGGGCGCCATCCCAGGACCCTGAGAGCATGACCTGAGCTGAAATCAAGTCGGATGCTTAAACAACTCAGCGACCCAGGCGCCCCTATTCAGCATTGCTTTAGAGGTGTTAGCTAATGCAGTAAGATGAAAAAAACAAAAGGGGGTAAACATTTTAGAAGCAGTATCTACTTATGGATTATATAATTGTACACTTTGAAAACTGATGAGAATATAGGAAAAGAAATACTCAAATTTGTAATAGAATTTAAGGGGCTGGCTGGATATAAGTATGTGTAGAAAAATGAAAAGTATTTTCTCCACTGGCAATAGCTAGTTAAAAATGGAAATGGAGGGGCGCCTGGGTGGCTCAGTCAGTTAAGCGTCCGCCTTCAGCTCTGGTCATGATCTCAGGGTCCTGGGATCTAGCCCCACATCGGGCTCCCTGCTTGGTGGGGGGCCTGCTTCTCACTCTCCCTCTGCCTGCCACTCCCCCTGCTTGTGCTCGCCCTCTCTCTATCTCAAATAAATAAATGAATAAAAACATTCTCATTAAAAAAATGGAAATGGAAATTATATACCATTTCTGCTTTAATGACATAAAAAATTCTTAAGAATACATTTAGGTGCCCCCCCTGCAAGAATAATTTTTAAAACTGTGTGTGTGTGTATAAAACATGGGAGGGTGAAACCTGTCTTACTGGATATTAAAACTTACTTTGAATATGGGGCACCTGGGTGGCTCAGTTGGTTAAGCGTCTGACTTGGTTTCAACTCAGGCCGATCTCAGGGTCATGAGATTGGCCCCGTGGGCTCCATGCCCAGCGAAGCATCTGCCTGAGATTCTCTCCCTATCCCTCCCCCTCTGCCCCTCCCCAAGGCTCATACTCGAGCACTCTCTCTCTCAAAATCTTTAAAAAAAACCCTTATTTTGAACATGCTGAATCAAAACTATGATTTTTTATTTTAAGATTTTATTTATTTGAGAAAGCAGGGGGAGGGGCAGAGGGAGAAGCAGGCTCCCTGCTCAGCAGGGAGCCCGACGGGGGACTCACTCCCAGGACTCAGGATCATGACCTGAGTTGAAGGCAGACACTGACGGAGCCACTCAGGTGCCCCTTTGTTTTTTTTTTTTAAGATTTTATTTATTTCTTTGACAGCACAAGAGGGGGAGCAGCAGAGGGAGAGGGAGAAGCAGGCTCCCTGCTGAGAAGGGAGCCTGATGCGGGGCTTGATCCCAGGACTCTAGGATCATGACCGTAGCCGAAGGCAGACGCTTCACACCAACTGAGCCATCCAGGAGCCCCTAAAACTATGATTTTTTAAAAAATTAAAAAGAGGGGCGCCTGGGTGGCTCAGTTGGTGTGAAGCGTCTGCCTTCGGCTCCAGTCATGATCCCAGGGTCCTGGGATCGAGCCCGGCATCGGGCTCCCTGCTGGGCAGGGAAGCCTTCTTCTCCCTCTCCCACCCCCCCACTTGTGTTCCCCCTCTTGCTGTCTCTCTCTCTCTGTCAAATAAATAAAATCTTAAAAAAAAAACTAAAAAGAAAACAAAAAATTATTGTGATATAGGAATACGCAAATAAATGATTGGATCATAACAGTTCAGAAATAGACTTGACTTTTCTAGTCAGTAGGAAAGTATGGTTTACTAATAAATGGTGCTGGCATTACTGGCCATCCATTTGGAAGGAAATAAAATTGGGCTTGTATTATGTAATAAAAAAGCCACATGGGTTAAAGAAAAGGGAATACAAAAGCATTAGAAGAAAAATTAAGGGAATAGTTGTGTAACTAAGGTACAAAAGTTAAAAGAGGTCTTCCTAAGCAAGGCACGAAACCCGGAAATCAAAAAAGAAAAGATGTGTATACTTTACTGTATCAAACTTAATTTAAATAAATAATTCAATTTAAATAAGTATTAAGTTAAAACTGTTGTATGATAAAATCATAAACGGAATAAAAAGGCAAAAGACAGAAAAATATGTACTTTTTCAGTCCTCATTTGGGATTGCTCTTTGCATTCTCCACCCTCTCTAATCCATGCTGCTCTATTTATTAAAATCATTGGATCCCTTGTTTGAGGGTCGGCTTATTATGTGGGGGAAAATAACCAACCTATTACTGTTAGAGGCAAGGGGTGAGATGCCCTGGTGTTGATTCCCATTTATACCCTGTATCTCAGTGGCAAGGGAAGGAGTACCTATGTCCATCCACAGTTGGAGGGAGCAGCTGATGTTCTACGGCTGGACCTAGAAACTTGGAGTAAGATCTCTCAAAAGTTCTCAAAAGTGAGCAGCACTATCACAGCAATGGATCTAAGGGCAAGTAACTCTTTAGAACATGAAAAATCTCACAGGGAAATGCTCTCAGAGGGGGAAAAAAAAAATCAAAGTTCCATTGCAAGAGCCAACCTGAGAAGTTGGGGCTGTTCCAAACAATCCCTTGTGATGGGGTGTTTGGAAGAGGATCTTGGAGGCCGGACTGACACTTTTGTTCCCCTAACAAGGGCCCAACCAGACCCTTCGGGGCTTCTATGATCAGCCCAACCTGACATGTGACAATGGCTTCCAGGGAGTGCTCTACTAAAGCAGAGCTCACTTACTTTATCCATTGTTCCCAGACTCCTAAAACAAGACTTGCTTCCCAATACCTCTGACAGAGGCTGTTCCATGCTCAGGCAGAATGTGTCCTTAAACAGCAAGCGCCATTAAGGAATGCCCACAGGAGGACTCATACTTCCACTCCATTTGGTGAGGAAGCAGGGACATGACTGTTAATAGCCTAGCCTCAAGGCTTGCTGTAGTTGATGGCCTATAAAGAAACTCCTCTCCTCTGGAAGCTGATTAAAGGCAGGATAACGGAGATCTGCAAGCTGAGAAGCCTTAGCCTTACCTTAGTTTAGAAGCTATCCTGACAAAATTTTAAGAAAGTAGAACAGGGCGCCTGGGTGGCTCATCGTTGAGCATCTGCCTTCGGCTCAGGTCATGATCCTGGGGTCCTGGGATCAAGCCCCGCATCGGGCTCCCTGCTCTGCAGGAAGCCTGCTTCTCCCTCTCCCACTCCCCCTGCTTGTGTTCCCTCTCTCGCTGTGTCTCTCTGTCAAATAAATAAAATCTTAAAAAAAAAAAGTAGAACAGAAATTCCAATTAGATGTCCAGAAATAGTTTCTCTTTAAAGTCTCCACCCCCACATACCCAAGCAAAACCAAACATCCTATAAATAAAAGTATAATAGCAAGAGGAGAGTAGGAGGAGGAAAGGAAGAGGTGGTGTGAAGCCTGTTTCAAAAAGGACATGATTAACAGTATCAAACGTTGAAGAGAGGTCAAGTAAGGTGATGTCTGCATGTCTCCTGGATCTAAGAAGGTAGAGGTCAATTTTGGTAGTAATAGGGTGATAATTTCAGAAGCCAGGAAAGAGTATGCCTGTGGTCTTCAAACATTTCTGCTGGTGTACCACCTATAATAATGTCAAAAACCCATTACCTCCATTTGAGATGACATATAAAAGTTTTGTTAATAACCGAATAGTTGCAAAGAATATAACTTTATTAGGAATTCTGACATTTTAAAATAAAATTATTACATCTTTAAAAAAATACTCAATGGAATATAAATACCAGAGTAATTAGAAACCTACAATCATCCATTAAAAAATATACAAACTATCCTCCAAAAATGTTGTACCAACAGTATAGGAAAGTGTTCTTTCTCCAATATGCTGACACTGAATATTACTAATTTTCAAATATTTTGCAGATCTGATAGGTGATCTGTTTTCCTTTGCATTTGCCTGATGAGTAATGAAGCTACATATAATTTCAAATGTTTATTGGCTATTTTTGTTTCTTCAGTGTAATATCTATTCATATATTTTGTCCACTCTTCTATTAGGTTGTCTTCCTATCAATTTGTAGGATTCTTTGTATATTAGGAATGTAAATTTTTTTTATTATGTAGGTTGCAAATATTTTCTTAGTTTTAAATTTTTATTTATGAAGGCAACACTTTATTTTTTTTAAGTATTTATTTATTTAAGTAATCTCTACACCCAGTGTGGGGCTCAAACTAATGGCCCCGGGATCAAGAGTTGCACAGTCCTCCGACTGAGCCAGTCAGGCATCCCTGAAGGCAACACTTTAAATGGGAAGTTCTCTCTCTGGTGCCTGGGTGGCTCAGTCGGCTAAGGCTCAGGTCATGATCTCAGGATCCTGGGATCAAGTCTCACATCCAGCTCTCTGATCAGCGAGGAGTTGGCTTCTCCCTCTCCCTCTCCCTTTGTGCGCTCTCTCTCTCAAATAAATAAATAAAATCTTTAGGAAAAAAAAAAGAGAAGTTCTCTAACTTGAACTTTGCCTAGATTTTAACTTTCTTGGTGATGGAGGGTTTACTCTGGTGATCTTCACTTCTTGACTTAAAGGGTCAGACTGAGATGGAGGCTCATTTTAAAAGGCTTGCTGGAGGAAAGATGGGAAGCAGTAAGCCCTTCAGAAGACAACTAAATAACATATATACATTTATATTTATACATATACACACGCACAATACTATATATACTGCTATTGCTCTAAATGTATATATTGTATCTACTGCTTTTAAAAAAAAAGGCTTGCAATGTTCAGGTGAATCTGGAAGATATTTGGATCTTATGACAATTATGCCAATTAGAATATTTTACATACAAAGATGCAAACAATAGGGCAGAATATGTATTTTGAAAATTTAATATGGAAGCACCAAGAACATCTAACAATGTATTTTCTTTAATGAATGAGCAAATCTAAATTATTTTGTTACTAGATTTTCATCAAAAACAAAGGAATGTGGCACAGAACACTATCGTTTCTTTCAAAAAAACCTCAGACGAGTTTGTCCATCAACTCTACCAGGGACTTTTTCATACACTAGACGCCGTTTTTTGAATTGTGGTAGTTGTGAGCACATGAAATCTGTTAAAAGAAGAAAAAGGAAAACCATTTTATTTCTGAGAGTAATAAAATATAGCTATTTTTTCCAGCTATTCTGGTGCATCCTATCTCTTCATCTATCTACAAAGTGTTAAAATTCACAACCTGAGATAAAATGACTATAAAAATTACATTTTTAGCATAAATGCACCTCTACCTAATGGCTCAATACTAATCAGTGTCATGTACACATATTTGTATGGTCATGCTTTGCACAAATAATTAAATCTCCCTAGATTAAAGACTCTTTCATTTAAGTTTTCCCTCATTACCTCCTATCTGTAATGTTGTGGAATTTATCCTGAGCTCTGATATATGATAGGTGGTGATCATGTATGGACTCACCTTCTATGACTGTATTATATATGACACATTAGCCTGAAATATCCTAGATTTGGATTCTTATAGAGGTTAATTAATTAAATCAGTGAAAAAGGAGGCTAAAGTATTTAAAAATGTTTTAGTAATTATTCCTGGGAATATAATCTCATAATTATAAGAGTTGGATGCCATTATAAGCAAATTTAAAAAGCAGTATAGTAGGTAATTTTTATCATAGAGATCACAAATACACATCTATAGGACAAATGGAAAATTATCTTGAGATTATGCCAATGGCTTTGGATAAATTGTCTAGGCCTGCATTAATATGAATTCTAAAAGTGTTACATCTTAAACAATGAAGGTAATGATGTGCTTTGGGAAAGCACAGTAAAAAAGTCAAAAGTTTCCATAGTGATAATGATACTAGTATCAAAGATTCATGTGAACTGTTTGAATAAAATTATTTTATGGAGGAAGTTTGAAAGCAGAAAAAAGCAATATTTCTAAATGAACATTATCCAATCTATGATTTAAAAATATATTTATACTTAATTAATTAAAATGTAAACAGACATTTGACTATTCCATCCCTACCCCCAAGAGCTTAAATATTAAAAGTTATTAGAAATAATTTCTGAGATCTTCTCGGAAGATTATCTTATATATTGGGATGCCCTATGTTCAAGAACATATAGTAATTCACATGCTTGATTTGGTTCAAGATGAAAAAAAATGGAATTTTTAATTCAGTTCATTTATGAAGCTGGAATAAACTTCATGGCAAAATGTGACAGAGCACAAGTAAAGAACACAATAGATTAATTGCATTATGAATATAGATATGAAAATCATAAATAAATATTAGTAACCATATTCAACAGCAAATTAAAAGAATCACTTTTTTTTTTTTAATTTTTAATTTTTAATTTAACAGAGATAGACAGCGTAAGTAGGCAGAGTGGCAGACAGAGGGAGAGGGAGAAGCAGGCTCTCCACCAAGCAGGGAGCCCGATGTAGGGCTCGATCCCAGGACCCTGGGATCATGACCTGAGCCGAAGGCAGCCGCTTAACCGACTGAGCCACCCAGGCACCCCAAAAGAATCACTCTTCAAAAGCCAATTAAGTTTATTATGGAATAATAAGAATGATTTAATATTAGTAAACCTGTTAATATAATCCTTGACATCAATGGATCAATGGAGAAAACATGTTTGATTTTCCCCAATAGGCGCCAAAAAAAATGTGTATAAAATTTGGCATCTATTCCTCACAAATGTTCTTACAAAACTAGGGATAGAATACTTCCCATTAAGATCAGGAACAAAACAAATTATGACTATTAAGCAGGACCAAATCCAAGTTTTGTGAGTCCTGGGGTTTATACAGTTGATCCTTGAACAATGAGGGTGTTAGGGATGCCGACTCTCTCCTTACTCAAAAATTCATATATAACTTTTTTAAAACATAATCTCTGCATCCAACATGGGGCTGAAACTCATGACCCTGAGATCAAGAGTCACATGCTGAGTGAGCCAGCCAGGCACCCCAAAATTCTATATATAACTTTTGATTTCTCTAATACTTAACTACTAAGAGCCTACTGTGGATTGGAAGCCTTACTGATAACATAAACAGTCAATTAACACATATTTTGTATGTTATATGTACTATATACTGTATTCTTACAAAGAAGTAAGCTAGAAAAAAGAAATGTTATTAAGAAATCATAAGAGAAAATACATTTATAGTACCATATTGTATTTATCAAAAACTCTGTGTGTAAGTGGACCCATGCAGTTCAAACCTGTGTTGTTCAAGGGTCAACTGTACAAGTTGGGAGGTCCTCTTTTATTTTATTCTTTATTTATTATTATTTAATCCCAGTATACTTAACATACAGTGTTATATTAGTTTCAAGTGTACAATATAGTGATTCAACAAATCTATATATTACTCAGTGCTCGTCATGGCAAGTGCACTCTTTAATCCCTGTCCCCTATTTCACCCATCCCCCACCCACCTCCTCTCTGGTGACCATCAGTTTGTTCTCTATAGTTAAGGGTATGTTTCTTGGTTTGTCTTTCTTTTTCTTTGTTCATTTGTTTTGTTTCTTAAATTCCACATATGGGTGAGGTCATATGGTATTTGGGGAGGTTCTCTTTTAACAAAACAAAGAATACAAGATTTTCTGGGAGCCTCTCAAGCCTCACAAAAGGGCCTATGCAAAAAAGGAGCTTTGAAGCTTAAGCTTCTCCCCTTTTTATTATTTTTTTCCCCTATCATGGTAAGGCTACGTTTGTATGGCCATTAGAACTTAATGTTTTGTTCTAGATGTTCAAGCCAAGGTAATAGAAATGACGTAGAAAATAAAGGTACAAGAGGTATCATTACCAGAAAAGAGAAAATAAAATTGTCCTTTTAAAAACTGATATGATTAAATGTTCAGAAACATCAATTGTAAAGTAGAGCTAATAGTAATATCTATTTAATAGTATTGTCAGAATTCAATAATCCACATAAAGGGCCTAAAAGGGTACCTGGCCTATAATAAGCTCTTAATAAACGTTAGCCCATTAAATATTCCTGCCCAACAAAGAAGTTAGTTCTTCTAATTCACTGATTTCTCTGTTTAATCTTTGCTAATTTTAGTCTTCAGCTTTATTTAGACTTGTTCTGAGGTTTTATTTTTAACTTCTTAAGTTGAACGCTTAGTTCATCTAAAGCTACAAGAATTTGACATATTTTGTTTGCATTTATTTTCTTAGATGTCTATAATTAGAATTTTGATTTTTTTTTACTCCAAAGTTATTGAAGATTCTTTAAGTACAGTAATTAAAACAAACTTTTTTTTTTTTAATTTAGAGATGGTTCTATCTTTTAAAATTACATCTGCAAGGGGTGTCTGGCTGGCTCATGTTGGAAGGGCATGTGACTCTTGATCTTGGGGTCGCAAGTTTGAGCCCCACACTGGGTGTAGAGATTGCTAAAAGAATAAATAAACTTTAAAAAATTATACCTGTGAGTAGTTTTATTAACGTTAGATAGTGTTACCTGGTAATGATTTCTTGTCTCCTGAGTTAGATGAGGATTCAGAGTGCCTTTTCTGTCCTAAACATTTTCCAGCTCTTTGGTGGAAATAAAGACTGCTGAATTCTTTTTTATTTACATTAGGATCAGAAGCACAAAATAAATCCAAACTGGAGACAGATGGTAATTCTTTCCAGAAAGTCTTTTTAGTCCCAGCATTTGAACTTTCACATATGAAGCCTTCTAACTCATCTGATAGACATTTTTGCTGATTAGTGAATAAATTATCTTTCTGAGAGTACCATTTGTCACATGTAGTCTGCTGTACATCATATTCTAAGTTGAATGAGTGATTCTGTTGTTCCCATACATTTTTCTTAAAGTTCCAGGGAAGAGAAGATTGGGAGCCTTCTAGTGAAAAGCTAGGGGCAGACACTTCTTTATTTATAGGTCCTTTTGCATCATGTGTTCCCTTTTTCTGGTAATTTATAAAATTAGGGGCAACTCTCTTCTGAGTGTCAATTGGTGATACGTTTTCACAGTTCATTTGTGTTAGATCCAAATAAAAGACATCTGACTCTGAATCATTTTGGTTTCGAAAGGAGTTACCAGCCACATTCCTTGATTCTGTATTAACCAGGAAAGGATTGTGCACTGTGTTAGGGTTACAACTGGAGTCCTTCCAGTAGCTGGCCTGATTGTAAGAAGTCACAGGTGGTAAAATGCATGGCATTTCTCTTAGTTCCATAAGGGAAGAGTTATAGTTTGAAGTGCTGTTTGTATCTCTGTGCACTGTCTCTCCTATATCTGAATAGTGGTAATATTCATTATGTTCTTGAAAGACAGAGTTTGAAGAGCCAGAAGCTGAACTCTGGGAGGTAAAGGTACTAGTCTGATTCCCATTTTCCTGAGGTAATGGACTTGGAGGTGAATTTGTTATGGAAGAAGAACTAATCTTGAATAAGGAAGTGATGCTACAAAAATGCTAAAAAATTTTAAAAATTAATTAATATAATACAAATACAATATAAACATCAGTCAAGTAATATAAACAAATACAATATAAACATCAGTCAAGTAAATATAAATAACAATGCTTATCTATATGTAAAGAAAGCAAGATATAAATAAGTAGGGTATTATAGTGATCCATGTCATAAGAAACATAACATAATTAGGCTCTATTAAAAGAAAAACTTATTATAAAATCATTTTCTAATCACTTGTAATAGAATTTTTAGTTACACAAGTTATACATGAATACCATCTGCTTGATAAAAATGTAAAATTTTTACCAATAAGGCTAAAGTTTTCTTTATTACTGTAAGGAAGGGCATCAGGATTGTAAGCACATATGAATAGAGTGTGTGATCACATACTTGTGGGCACAATAACATTTCAAAATAATTTGAAGTGTGATAAGCTGACTGTACTGAATTATCTATACAAGATAGCTTTAAAATGTATAATGTGATTGACATCCAATGAGAGTTCTATGTGAAATTTAGTTCAAGTAAATTATTTCTTTGCTACAGAAAGTCCAAAACAATTTAACTTGGATACCTTCATTTTGAAAACTGTTATGGTAAAAATCAGTACTCAAATGGGAAGGAAATAAACTCATATAAGACTATGGAGTTCAAAAAACTAACCTTTAACACCTTTTCTGGAACTTCAGGTAAAAGCTCCTGAAGTTGACACAGAGTTGCTAATAATATCCAGTGCAGTGAAGGTCCTTTGTTTAACATGAGCTGAGCCACCAATGGGTTAATACATGGAAAGTCAAGTAAGTACATTTCTTCCTAGAAAAGAGTTTAAAGGAATAATCAGCCACTGGTCCTTTGAAAATGATCCATTTTATTCTGCTCAATCTAGAGGATTAAAATTTTTGTCATTGTATCTATCACTCAATTTGAGATGCCTAGAAAAAAGTATGGCTAGTAGGGAAAGGAACTTCTTTGGCAGTTAAGATTCATATGCTCTCAGAATTGAGAAAAATCTTAAAATTCATTCATTTTAATCACTCATCCAAAAATTTTTGTTACAGTTCGCCTCCTTCGAATGACAATTGTTTTACCTAATGGCAGATTTTCTAAAGAGAAACGTTTTAGGGGACTTTTATAACTCAAGATTTCTTTAGCTCTCCCTTATACTTCTATTACTATTTGATTAAGATGAACCCTGTTTATGAGAAACCATGTTTATGATACTTTCAGAAAAGCCTTGCTGTGAAGAGTATAAGAAGAACTTCTATCGAACAGAACTGACCTTGTTGGTCTAAAAATGTGTGTTTTCAGAGAGATCTCATAAAAGTCTAGAAATACAGCAGCCATGTATTACTATTACTGTATTTCCTTTTCTTTCTGGGTTACGCTGGCTTTTTGCACCCTCTTTGATTTTATCAAATGACAGATATGTGAGTAGATTAGACATGCCTTGGTAAGAGGGAAACTGCACAGACATACATACATCCCATAATGAATTATACCCATGTTCTGTTTAAGCATATAAAAATTCTGTGATTTAATATATATAAATATATGAATGTCTGATGAATGTATATGAATACATTAATATTTTATTTATTTGCTTTATAATTTTATTTTATTTATTTATTTATTTTTTTAAAGATTTTATTTATTTATTTGAGAGACAGAATGAGACACAGAGAGAGAACATGAGAGGGGGTAGAATCAGAGGGAGAAGCAGACTCCCTGCTGAGCAGGGAGTCCGATGCGGGACTCGATCCCAAGACTCCAGGATCATGACCTGAGCTGAAGGCAGTCGCTTAACCAACTGAGCCACCCAGGCGCCCCAATTTTATTTTTTAAATAGGTAAAATAGTCACATGGTTCAAAATTCAAAAGGTACTAAAAGGTGTGCAGTAAAAACTCTCATCCTCACCCCATTATCCCAGTTCTCCTCTCTGGAGATAACTAATGTTATCATTTCTTGGTATCCTTCTAGAGATGTTTTATTCATTTACAAACATATAAATATTAATTTCCTCTTGTTTTACACAAGTGGTAGTACACAAGCTCTATGCTGCAACTTCATTTTTCATGTAATATATCTGAAAGATCATTCCATGTTAGCTTCATTATTCTTTTTTTATGTTTTCATGATTTGAATATGTTAAAAATAAAGGTAACAGAGATACTAGGTTGGTATGAGAACTTGGAAAGATTTATGCTTAAACAAAAGGAATTTCTAAAAATTAACTGTGCAATCTTACAAATATGTTACAACTCTACTTTCAGTTTCAATTATGTAACTGAATTACTGACAAAATGAAATGATGGAATTTTGCTATTCTCACATTTACTACTCTTAAATGTTTAAATTTAGGAACTAGAAAAACATGTTTTGAAAATATTAGGCACTGAAGTCATTATATCACCTAATACACTTGATTTGAAAGTTCATTATAAGATCTTGCCATTTGCAACGACGTGGATGGAACTGGAGGGTATTGTGTTGAGCAAAGTAAGTCAAACAGAGAAAGACATATGACCTCGCTGATATGAGGAATTCTTAGTCGCAGGAAACAAACTGAGGGTTGCTGGAGTGGGGGGTGGGGTGGGAGGGATGGGGTGATGGGGTGATAGACACTGGGGAGGGTATGTGCTCTGGTAAGAGCTGTGAATTGTGCAAGACTGTTGAATCTCAGATCTGTACCTCTGAAACAAATAATGCAATATATGTTAAGAAAAAAAAAAAAAAGAAGAAGGTAGCAGGAGGGGAAGAATGAAGGGGGGGGAAATCGGAGGGGTAGATGAACCATGAGAGACGATGGACTCTGAAAAACAAACTGAGGGTTCTAGAGGGGAGGGGGTGGGAGGATGGGTTAGCCTGGTGGTGGGTATTGAGGAGGGCACATTCTGCATGGAGCACTGGGTGTTATGCACAAACAATGAATCATGGAACACTACATCTAAAACTAATGATGTAATGTATGGGGATTAACATAAGAATAAAAAAATTAAAAAAAAAAAGAAAGTTCATTATAAGAGATCTCATTAAAATACTTCTGTGAAGTTGAAAAATACCCATGATTCTGGAAAATGATCTAAATAAATATTGTACATTATAGTTACTGCTATATATGCTCATGCAAACATTATAGGACAAAAAAATGCTACCAAAAAGAGAATTCAAACACATGTATTTATATTTGCTTTGCAAATACCTAATTTACATAATTTAGGAAATGGACCTTAGATGGTGAAACTTCAAGCCAGGATTTATCCAACCATTCATGAGGTTCTCTCTTCGAGGTCATTAAATTGTGATCAGCAATTTGCCGAATTATCAGTGCAGCCTCTTCCACTCCTGGGGCAATTATAAGCTAAAATATATTTTTTATATGTTAGAATACAGGAAATTTTAGGAAGCAAAATATATCATTCAAAAATTGTTTGTAATTAGAAGAAAAAAACCCCAGCAGATTTTAATCTTTGAATATAATTTTAGATATAATTTATTAAAATGTCTATGTGAAATCCAGCATATTTTGTGAGGATAAGCAATTTTCTTTTCTTCTTTAAATATGATATCCTTATAGTTTTCCAATTTTTGGAGCTAAATTTCTTTACTTCCATTTTGTATTTACTAATAAATTTATTTGCAATTTGGATGTCATTAATATTTAATATTTTGGTTTTTCCAAGTTAAATTTAGTAGTTCTCAAAAATAAGAATTTAAGGGGTGCCTGGTGGCTCTGTCGGTTAGGCGTCTGCCTTCAGCTCAGGTCATGATCATGGCATGACCATGACCCCATGGCATTGGTCCCTTGATCCGTGGGGAGCCTGCTTCTCCTTCTCCCTCTGCCTGCCGCTCCCCCCTGCTTGTGCTAGTTCTGTCAAATAAATAAATAAAATCTTCAAAAAAAAAAATAAGAATTTAAAAATACAGTGCAAGATTTTTCAAAATGACATTAAAAGATAAAGGATATTTACAGACGAATTTGATGCTGTATTTAAAAAGAAAAAAGTTGGGGCGCCTGGATGGCTCAGTCAAGCGTCTGCCTTCGTCTCAGGTCGTGATCCCAGTGTCCTGGGATCGAGCCCCGCATCGCGCTCCCCGCTCCACGGGGAAGCCTGCTTCTCCCTCTCCCACTCCGCCTGCTTATGTTGTCTCTCTCTGCCAAATAAATAAATGGAATCTTTATTTATTTATTTACTTTTAAAGATTTTATTTATTTGACAGAGGCTTCCTGCTGAGCATGGAGCCCGATGCGGGGCTCGATCCCAGGACTCTGGGATCATGACCTGAGCTGAAGGCAGACGCTTAATGACTGAGCCACCCAGGTGCCCCATAATTGGAATCTTTAAAAAAAAAAAAAAAAAAAAAGTTTTGTTTTTCAGATTTTATTTATTTATTTGACAGAGAGCACAAGCAGGGGGAGCGGCAGGCAGAGGGAGAGGGAGAAGTAGGTTCCCTGCCCCACAGGGCTCTATCCCAGGATGCTGTCCTAAAAAATCATATCTTAGAAATATAAACATCCTGTCCTGTAGTGAAAATTCAAGAAACAAAGACTGCATAAACCTCATAAAATAATTATGACAATTTTTTCTTTCACAAGATAACAAATACACAACCATTAGTACATACCTGGGGAGTACATGTATTCTAAAGGAGGATTTTCTTTAAATTATATTAAATATGTACAAAAAATTTTTTGAGAGAGAGTGAGCAGTGGCGGGGGGGGGGCAGAGTGAGAGGGAAAGAGAGACTCTTAAGCAGGCTCCATCCCCAATGGAGTGGGGAGCTTGACTGGGAGGCTTAACTCAGGCTCAATCTCAGGACCCTGAGATCATGACCTGAGCTGAAATCAAGTCGTTGCTTAACTGACTGAGTCACCCAGGCACCCCAAATACGTATAGAGTGCACAGAAATAACACTGTTTGATTCCAAATTAATTTTATTGCAGTTCTGGATTTTTTTTTTTTTTAAGATTTTATTTATTTATTAGAGAGCAAGAGAGAGAGAAACAGCATGAGAGTGGAGAGGATCAGAGGCAGACTCCCCGCTAAGCTGGGAGCCCGATGCGGGACTCGATCCCGGACTCCAGGATCATGACCTGAGCCGAAGGCAGTCGTTTAACCAACTGAGCCACCCAGGTGCCCCAGTTCTGGATGTTTTAAGAAGATCTGACCGTTTTATTTATTTATTTATTTATTTATTTTAAAGATTATTTATTTATTTGACAGAGAGAGACACAGCGAGAGAGGGAACACAAGCAGGGGGAGTGGGAGAGGGAGAAGCATGCTTCCTGCAGAGCAGGGAGCCCGATGTGGGGCTCGATCCCAGGACCCTGGGATTATGACCTGAGCTGAAGCAGATGCTTTATGACTGAGCTACCCAGGCACCCCAGAAGATCTGACAGTTTTATTTAAATATAAAATGGCACAATTTTATGGTGATGGTAATGAATATTACCTTAATTTATTAGGGCAAGGATTCTGGAGTCATGGTTAGATTTGGGGAGATTCAGGAACCCCCTAACATTATTTTCAAAGTTTTGCATATATGTTTATCTATGCATTTTTCTACAAAAGGAGTTTATAAAAAATTTATGGAACTGTTTTTGACATTAGAATAAAATATAACACTACTAGCAGTATTTTCTTTTAGTTTAAGAAAATGTACTTAAACTTCCTAATGCTTCCTTTATGGCTAGGCTCTTCAGATGCCTGAAAAATTTTTTTAAAAATCCATACTGATGTGCTCTAACAGGCCAAAAGCCATATTACTAAATAAGTAAGTAAGTAAAGCAACAATATACTCTAAAATAATATGAGTTTAGGGAACCCCCTTTAATGTGGTAATGTCATCAAGTCAGGAGAATAGGAGGCTTGAGTACTGGTGACATCGATAACAGAGCAAATTGGTATTTGTTTCTCAGATTCTATGGAAAAACTGACCTACTTTTAAGATTATTATGTATAACTTGAAAAGCTTTTGGAATAGTTTGATCCAGGTGGGGGCAGACTTTTGTTTGGAATGGATTGTTCCTAGGCATACTTCCTGTGTCATCCCTAAATGCCTTCCTTGGAACATGTCCTCTATGGGCCATATCACTGTCTCTAGAGAGACTCTGCAGCTACTAATTAGGTTACAGTAGTAATGCCGTAAACTAAGTGTGGGGAGGATGAGAAGTTGTGTTTTAGACACGCAGAGTTTGAGGCACCTGTGGGATATTCATGTGGAGATTTCCAGTAGAATGCTAGAATTATAGGTGCAGATCTTAAGAAAAGTCAGGATAATTTTAAGGATTATACTCAGAAATGAAAGCCAAATTTGTGGGAATTCTGAATTTATTTTTATTTTCTTAAAGATTTATTTATTTATTTATTTGCCAGAGAGAGAGGGAACACAAGCAGGGGGAGTGGGAAAGGGAGAAGCAGGCTTCCCGTGGAGCAGGGAGCCTGATGCGGAGCTCAATCCCAGGGCCCTGGGATCATGACCTGAGCCGAAGGCAGATGCTTAACAACTGAGCCACCCAGGCGCCCTGGGAATTCTGAATTTATTAAGGAAAGAGTATAAAGTGGTAACAGAAGAGGACTGAGCCCTGAATTTGGAGGAGTGTCTAAATTTCATAGTAAGACATTGAAAAAAGAACCAAGAAAGGACACTGGTTAGAGATCACTAAAGCAGATAAAAAGAGTGTATGTTTCTTAAGTGAACATTTTTGATCAATGGATATTTACTTTTATTCATATCCTGCCAAGTAGTAATTAAGAGATAAAATATGACTTTAAATTTATTAAAGGCTTTTAATTTTTCTTAAATTTATTTATTTGAGAGAGAGAGAGAGCACAAGCAGGGGGAGCAAATGAGGGAGAAGAAGAAGCAGGCTCCCCACTGAGCAGGGAGCCTGATACAGGGCTCAATCCCAGGACCCCGGGATCATAACCTGAGCCAAAGGCAGACACTTAACCAACTGAGCCACCCAGGCACCTTTCTTTTATTTTTTATTTTTATTATTTTTTAAAGATTTTATTTATTTATTTGACACAGAGAGAGAGGAGCACAAGCAGGGGGAGTGGCAGAGGGAGAGGGAGAAGCAGGCTCCCCACTGAGCAAGGAGCCATACACAGGGCCTGATCCCAGGACCCAGATCATGAGCAGAGCCAAAGGCAGATTCTCAACCAACTGAGCCACCCAGGTGCCCCAAGGCACCCTTCTTTTAGAACAATAGTTGAAGTAGAAAGGATATTTATTAATTTGAAAACTATTCTTTAAAAGGCTTTTAAGCATTTTTTAGTTTACTAATTTAATGTTTCTTTGCACTGGGCACTTGAGTTTGAGTATAATTTTGGTTTATGAAAAATACTTATAAACAAACATTTAAGAAAAGAATACCTTTACATCCAGTTCTTCTGATTTTAGCCCAAATGATATCAAAGCTGCATAAATCAGTGCTAGATGATGAAGTGTTTTTTCTGTAAGATGGTACCTAAAAAAAATTATATTATTATACTGTACTCATTTGATATCTGATTGTACCTATTAGAAGTTCATTTCATTTTCCACATTTCATGTTATGAGAATAATCTGGCTAAGATAAAGCTGTGTGGCAGACTCAGCACTCTTTTAAGAAGATGGTTCCACCTCCATTCTTTAACAATCCAGTTGAATCTAGGGGATGCTGAGAGTGTGTTTGAGGGGAGAAGTTTAATTCATCCCCTTACTGGCTCCAGGGATGGCTATCTAACTGATCCAACTATAATACTCTATCCCCCTGGTCAAAGTAACAAGTTCCGATATGAACACGTGACCAGAGCCAGGATAACTAGACTCCTCCCTGGTCTTTTTCTTGAACTGTTAGAAAAAACACTTTTTAAAATGATCATTATGTGATGTGATAGGGGTGTTAGCTAACCTTACAGTGGTAATCATACTGCAACATATAAATGTATCAAATCAGCATGTTGTAGACCTTAAACACAAAATCTTGTATGTCAATTACATCTCAATTAAAAGAACACTCTTTTTTTTCCCCCTATGGTAATTAAGCAGATCAGATGTGAGTCTTGAGCTATGGGTATATACTTCTACTGCCTTTATCCACTTTAAGTACCCTAAGCAGCAAAAAGAAAATTTATTGGCTCATATTACTAAGAAGTCCAGGAGAGGACATTATTGGATCCAGGGACTCAAACCATGTCATTGAGACAAGGGCTCCTTAATTTCTTGGCTCTCCTTTCCCTTGCTAGTTTTTTTCTCAGGCAAGCTCTTTCCGTAAGAGTGGCTAACAAGAGTGGCTTATTGTGCCTATACTGCTTGTATAAACATGTGGTTTCTGCTTAACACCTGCTTTTCTTCTTGGGAGTCTAGAATTTTGATATGTGCTAGGCAGAGGGTTCCTACACAGCCAATCCTTACTGAAAGCCCTGGGCATTGAGTCTCTAGTGAGTTTCCCTCGTATACAACATTTTAACAAGTGTTGTCACAACTCTTCCCTGTGGAAATTAAGCACATTCTGTGTGATTCTACTAGGAGAAGATTCCTGGAAGCTTCCTTCTAGATTCCTCTGGATTTTGTTCCATGCACTTTTTCCCTTTGCTGATTTTGCTTGGTAACCATTTACTATAATAAATCATAATCATGAGTACAAGTATATGCCGAATCCAGTGACTCCTCTTATCAAATCATCAAACCTGGGGGTAGTCTTGGGACTCCTAACACATTTTCTTAAACAGGAACTAAGGTAATTCAAGCAATTTTACTTTCTATGTTGAATTTTCCTCATTTGGCCAGTTGATTAAGAGACTTCTTAAATGTTTTATACATCTAAAAGTATAAAACTGAGATACCTAGAAGTCTGAAAATAACTACATTTTATAATAATATCTTATTGTGAATAAATAACTCTTCATATCCTGAACATAAAACTATCTCAGACTATTACATAATTGGTTTTTCTTTTTTTAATGAAAATCTGGGTAAAAACAAGTGTGAATCCCCTCTTTTTTGCTGTACTTCAATTACACCTCGGAACATAGGTGAATAGCAATCTAAAAACAACTTAAAATTTTTTTACAAAACAGTTTTATCTATAGGATACTTCCAAGATCTTGATAAAGCTTAAATGCTTTACAAGCAAGTTCCAAGCTTAAAATGCTATACAGCCTTTACTATATCAAAAATGAAGATTTTATACCTAAATTATTATTTTTATTTTTCAATTTTGGTAGAAAGGGAAAAAAAGGTTAAATGACTTGCTAGAGGTTACTGTTAATAGAAAAAGAAATAAGAACCAAGGTGTTTGGACTCTTAAATTTTAACTTATACTTACCCCACATAATAATAATTGTATACAAAGAGCTTGGTACAGTAGGTAAACAAAAATGTAATCAAACTGGAAAGTCAGTAAAGAAAAAAATCACATATGCAATGTCAAATAAGGAAAGATCTCTATACCTTCTCTAATAACTAAATAATGTATTTTTAAAAATTTTATTTATTTGAGAGAGTGAGAGAAAGCACGAGCAGGAGGAGGGGCAGAGGGAGAGGGAGAAGCAAACTCCATGCTGGGAAGGAAGCCTGACACAGGGCTCGATCCCAGGACCTCAGGGTGGTGACCTGAAGGAAGACACTTAACCAACTGAGCCACCCAAGGCACCCCAGACTAAATAATATTTTAAGAACTTCTACTATGAGTGATTTGGTATGTGTTATGTGATACTGTAGAGATTAAAAAAAAAAAGGAGACTAGTTTGAAATTTAGTAGGAAAGATTCATTCATTCAATCAAGGAATATTTACCAAGCATCTATCATATGAAACAATGTGCAGTGCCATGGGGCAAGTACTCCAAATGATAATACATGGCCAAATGTGGTAAATATCAAAGATGAGGAAAAGATAGAGAGCTAAGGAGTTCAAAGGATGGAGAGGTCACAATTAACTTTTGTGTGCATGAGATGGGGGTATTAAGGAAAGATAGAATAGAAAAAGTGATATTTGGATATAGGTTTTGAAAAATAGGCACAATTTCACCAGATCAAATAGTTGGAGGAAACAGAGAATATTGTAGAAAGAGAGAAATGTATCAGCAGAAGTAGAAGTGGCAAAGTAAGGACCATGTTTGTGAACCAATGAGCAATTCTTCTGACTGAAATGAAAAACAGTGAAAATTAAGCCTGAAAATATAGGTCAGGAGTATATTCTAAAGACTTTGAATATTAGGGTGAATAGTATGTATGTATTCAATAGATAATAGGGAAGTCAGTGGGCTTTTTAACAGAGTGAAACAGTAAGAGCCTGGTTTTTGGAATATTAATCGAAGGTATGACAGATTATGGAGAGTAACATGGAGAGCCATGAGGTGGGAAAACGGTAGTTAACAGTCCACATAAGATCTGAACTAAGATGTTGGTAATATAAATGGAGAGAGGGGATAGATAAAAAAGAGACTAGTGGTTACATCCATAAGATATGTTTTCTAATTTCGGTGACTAAAAGAAAGGCAATGGTCATAAATAGTCAAAGGGCAGAAAAGAGGAGATATTGCTTTGGAGGGGATAGAGAATACAATGAATTCACCCTGGAACATGTTAAGTTTGAGAGCCTATAAAATATCAGGGTGGAAATATTTAATAGAAAATTAGAGATACATGTCAGGAATTTCAAAAAGCGACTCCAGCTGCAGATATAATTATAATCATTATAGGCAGAAAGATGCTGATTGAAGCTATGGCAGTGAGTAAGGTTTCTAATGGATTGAATAGAAGAAAGAAAAGAATTCAAATGTATCTGGAGACTGGGACAAGGAAGAAGAGGTAAAGAGAGAGAAAGAGTAGTTAGAGAGAAGATCAAAACTGTGAAGTGTCATGGGACTGAAGAGCTTCAAGTAAGGAAGCACTGACAACAGTCTTCAATACTTTAGAGCAGAGAAAGATAAAAATACTTTTGGAGGTGGAAGTGATCCTGAGAGACAGATTAGTACAGATGTAGGAGAAAAGCCAGACTGCAGAGAATTAAAAAAAGGAGGTGGAAGCTGTGGGTTCGTAAAATTTTAAGATGAAGGAAAGAAGGGACATATAATGATAATTTGAGCCAGTATCTTGGCATGGATTTTTTGTATTTTTTAAGTTAAGCACGTCAATGAAAGAATAGCAAGGTGCTATTTAGTTGGTAAATTTAATAAGCTTTTAGAGAGAAGTGATTTAAGAATGGCATCTTTTAACAGACAAGTCCAGAACTAAAAAGTAATAAAAAGTGAAACACTTAAAGCAGCGACTCTTAGTGAACTAGAGGAGGATGATTTGCACAGAATGCCCAGTGGAAATATATCATCTCCAAAATTCTGATTTGTTTTCCTATGGGCATGCCTCCACCTCGAAGATCCCCACTCAAAGCAAACTAGATGAACAAGTAGAAAATTTGCATAGCTACTTTTATTCAAAGAAGAGAACCAAATAAGGAATATAAACGTAACTTTGGATGAAGAAATGTTTACTTACTCTGAGTTTAATGTTTTTTTTGTATATAAGATTATCCAACAATAGCTGTACTGGAGTGATAATGCCATCAGTCTCATAATGATATTGTCTGATGCCTTCTCACAATTCAATTCTTCTAGGTCCTACCAGAAAAAAAATAAAAAGATTCACTAGGTTGAATAGTTGTTATGAAATTATTATTACCATATTTTAATAATCTATTTTATTTTTTTTTAAGATTTTATTTATTTATTTGAGAGAGAGAGAATGAGAGAGAGCAAGCACATGAGAGGGGGGAGGGTCAGAGGGAGAAGCAGACTCCCTGCCGAGCAGGGAGCCCGATGCGGGACTCGATCCCGGGACTCCAGGATCATGGCCTGAGCCGAAGGCAGTCGCTTAACCAACTGAGCCACCCAGGTGCCCAATAATCTATTTTATATTATATCTATGTTAATATATGTAATAACTTGAGAAGAGTCACGGGTATGGGCTTCCATTTTGTGGAAAAATTAAAATCACACTGGAATAGGGGAAAAGCTACAGTAGATATCAACCAGCAAATGATAGCTTCAGCAAGGAAGGCTCATGAATCTCCCAAAGTCCTAGATATGAAGAAAGCAGCCTATAGAATGCCCCTATTTGGGCAAAGTCCTTTATCGACAGGGATTTGCCTACTCATAAGGGCAATATAAAATATGTTTAAAAACTCATGGGATAATCTGCACTGAATGCTTATTTAAGGAAGATGATAAAGAAGCCATCAATGGACTTCCAGGAATTGCTCTCTAATAGTCTAGAATCTTCTTTTTCCTTTAATGCAATTATTTTTTTTTCAAAGTTACATTCTATTTTATTATGTTCTATTTAATTTAATTTTATTTTATTTTATTTTATTTTAGAGAGAGAGCACACACAAATGGGGTTGGCTGGGGCAGAGGGAGAGGGAAAGAATCTTAGAGAATCTTAAGCAGGCTACATGGAGCCCAACTTGGGTCTACAGTTAATTTTTGATAGAGTGAATGATTCAGGAAGTGTCTTACTCTAACAATAAGTTATGTAACTATGAATTAAATTTAAAAGTCTCCCAAATGGTATTTCTCCCTAAATAATTGTTTTTTAAAAAAACTTTAGGGGCACCTGGGTGGCTCAGTCAGTTAAGCATCTGCCTTTGGCTCAGGTCATGATCCCAGGGTCCTGGGATAGGGCCCCACATCAGGCTCCCTGCTCAGCTGGGCATCTGCTTCTCCCTCTCCCTCTGCTGCTCTCCCTGCTTGTGCTCTCTCGTTCATGCATGCTCTCTCTCTCAAATAAATAAATAAATAAAATCTTTTTAAAAAGCTTTAAATATGTAAGACATGGTAACTCTTAAGAAACCCTCTAACAGAGCTTTGTGTTTCCATTATATAATTCTTACACTGTTAACATTTGCTCACAATCAGACTTCTACCTTACTATATTTGCCATTAATTTATATTCCATACCATTCAAACTTAGTTTCTGCTCCCCACTTCCACCCTAGTGAATTAATTTCTTTGTAATTTGTACTCCAATCAAGCAAACTTATCAGGGAGATTCAGTCAAGAATTTGTACATCTTAAATTTCAACTACAGGGATTTTTTTTTGAGAGAATTTTTTTTCTTGTTTTTTTAACTGGTTTACTTACAGGCAATCCCCACTTACCTCAGAGGAAATCCCGTATTACTAATCATGGATTAAAATACTACCACCTTTTAAGAAACATAGTGACTAAGATTTGATTTTTAAGGTTTTCAACACTGTAATTATTCTATAAATATATTTTAAAATAGGTCAATATTAACATTAAAGATTCCATACTTGCTTTGTCTTCTTAAAGTATGTTAAAAATTATAAGGCATTAAAGAAGCTTGGTAAAAGTCATTTTCCACAGTGATGATTTTAATACTTGTTATCTATTTGCAAAGTTTTGGAAGAAAACACTAATGGGTTATAGTTAAGCTCTCTATAGTAAAGCTAATAATAAATTACATGGTTATATATATTGTACTATATTTATTTATTTATTTATTTATTTAAAAGATTTTTATTTATTTATTTATTTGACAGAGAGAGACACAGCAAGAGAGGCAACACAAGCAGGGGGAGTGGGAGAGGGAGAAGCAGGCCTCCCGCCGAGCAGGGAGCCCGATGTGGGGCTCGATCCCAGGACCCTGGGATCATGACCTGAGCCGAAGGCAGACGCTTAACGACTGAGCCACCCAGGCGCCCCTGTACTATATTTAATTTATATTCTTTACTATATAATTTTACCTGCAAAATTATGGCAGTGTGTTCATCAACTGTCACCACCACGTAACACTCTGTACATCCAAAGAGTTTCAACGACTCACTGCAGCATCTCTCCACTAGTGTGATATTGTACCTGTAAAATACCATATTTTGGGGTGACATAATGAAATGCTAAGAAAAATTCCTTAAGAAAAGCTGTATTGTCCTCTTGCATATTAAATTATTTGAACTACTGTGCTTTTTCTTTCATACATCAATTTATTCTACTTTATAAATTTGAGGAATGAAATTATGATTTATTCAGTATATATGACAAATTAGTTGAGATGTGCATTGCCTTAGGTATTTCACTTAAAGCTTCGTAGTCCTATTTCCCATGCAATATTTAAAGCCCTTTAATTAAGAATACTCATTCTCAATATTATCAATGACCCAAAGATAGGACTATAAAATTCGCAGGAAAAAAAAGACAGATAGTGTTCATATTTGCTGGTAACAAGAGAAACGAAATTAAGATATAAATTTAGACAATAATGAAATATTTTTTCTTCACATGATTGATATATATTGCCAAAAAAGATAATATTCAGTAATTATGGTGGTGTACTATAGGGAGAGAAGTGTAACTTGACATAAACTCTCTGGAAAACTATTTCTATGTGATATAATTGCACACTTCAATCAGAGAGAAATATGCCACGTATATAGCACAATGTTTAGCCATTTAGGATATATATACCTTTGCTAAAGTTATGAAATCAATAACTTACTTGGATTCCAGCAACTGAAGTATTTCTGGAGTATTAAGAAGTCCTTCAGATGCAAAAAACACATATGGAACCTGAATTTCCAAAAGAAATCCACCAAAACTATCCAGCAAGGTGCTTCCTAAATAAGAGAAAGTTTATAAATATTTCTCTTTTTTCTTATCCTTCAGCTCTTTCTCTTTCTTACTAAACATGAGAATAGCAAGTGTATGTTCAAGGAGTAGTACAAAAATAAAACATAGTCATTGTAAAAAATCAGAAATCAGAATAAAGAAAGGTCTGAAGAATAAAATAAAAACCATATGTTATCCTACTACCTAAAAATAAAACAGCATTAACAGAATTTACTAAAACTAATATGATACGTTAATAGGAAAATAATAAATACATCAATAGATAAATGGACAAAGAACATTAATAGGCAATTTACAAAAGAATGGCTATACAAGATCAATTCACATCTGAAAAGATATGGATAATCTAAGACATTATCTGTAATTAACTAACTATAATATAACTATAAAATATTTTATGCCTATAATTCTGTCAAAGATTTAAAAGAATAATAATACCTACTTACAGTAAAGATATTGGGGAAAAGATTTTCTTTACTTTCTGCACAAATATGAATTGAGATAGCATTTCTGGAAGGATATTTGGCAATATATAAATGTATGTATACCTTTGACCCAGCAACTCATTTTACTTCTTAGAACAAGTATACAAAAATAAATAAGACATATAAGCTACTATAAATCTTATATTACAATAGTGGAAAATTGAAGCATTGTAAATGCTCCAAATAAGGAATTGGTTGAATCAATTAAGTTCATCTTTTTTTTTTATTTTAAGATTTTATTTATTTGTCAGAGAGAGAGACAGAGCATAAGCAGGAGGAGTGGCAGGCAGAGGGAGAAGCAGGGAGCCCAATGCAGGACTCGATCCCAGGACCCTGGGATCATGACCTGAGCCGAAGGCAGTTGCTTAACCAACTGAGCCACCCAGGCGCCCCAATTAAGTTCATCTTTGAGAGAATGGAAGGAGCCTCTACATATAAACTGGGATATTTATCTTTTATCTTTTGGGGGGCCCTTATTTAATCAATTTAACATTTAATTTCATATATCAAAGATTCCAAAGTAATCATTATGGTGACTGTATTTTTAGAATTGAATTGGAATATCTCAGAATTCAAAACTTCCCACTCAGACTTGAAGTGGACAGAAAATAACTTAAGGCAAGTATTGAAAGGGATGCACTGGGACTAAAAGTGTACAGGCTTTTTAATTTAATGGATGTGAGAATTCACAACCTGAGTCATGTGAAGTGTTGCTGAGAAATACAAAGAAACTGAATGATATACAAAGTGGTTTTAAACTCTCTTTGAAGTGTTTATGTATAATTTTTTTTGGCACATTAAGTTTTCTGAATCAGTCAACATACTACGACAGAATTTTCCCCTAAAATTCAATAAAAAATACTACTGCATAGAAGTATCAGGTGAAGATTCGATATAATTGTAATAGATTGTGCTATTATAAGTAAAATTTAGAAGGTAAAGGGATGAAGACAAATATAACCAGTAAACCTTACTTTACAAACGAGGAATGAGAGGTAAGGGGTAAAGAACTGGCCCAAGGTCACATGGAGTGCTGAGGTTAGAGTTTGAACTCAAGTCCTCTAATGCCATTGCTCATTCTCTTTCCACAGATCAGAAGCAGAAAACAATTTCCATTCTACTACAACAAAAGGATTTAGTTTATATCCTTACTCTTTAAAACTGTGTCTGGAAGAATCACTTTGAAGACCTTGTGAGGAATATTCAATTTCTCGCAGTGTTTAGTCCAACAAGAGTTTTCTACAAAATTGTATTCCACCACAAATGAGAAGTTACTCCAGGGGAAATCTGATCCAATATATTGATTATGTACAACTACACAGGAACTTGTACTGAAGACAAAATAAAGCCAAGAAAATAGAATTATATTTGTGTCATTACTTACTTGGGAGGCCAAAAGATGACTGTCTTTGGCTATTTTATTCTTCTCTAGTCTGTGCCTACTTATCTTGGAAATGCACTCATGTATTTTCTGTTGATTTGTTCTCCAATTGTGCTAATTCCTTTTTATCTTTCTTTTTGATGGTCATCCATTTTTTAAAAAATTTTAAAGATTTTTAAAAAAGATTTTATTTATTTATTCTAGAGAGAGAGCCAGCCCAAAAGGGAAAGGGGCAGAGGGAGAAGCAGGCTCCCCACTGAGCAGGGAGCCCTACGATGAGGGATGAGGAGGATGATGACGATGACAATGATGACGATGATGACGATGATGACATGGGGCTTGATCCCAGGACCCTGGGATCATGACCTGAGCCAAAGGCAGACGTTTAACCGACTGAGCCACCCAGGTGCCCCTTTTAAGATTTTATTTTTAAGTCATCTCTACATCCAATGTGGGGCTCAAACTCACAATCCCAAGATCAAGAGTTGTGTGCTCTTCCAACTGAGCCAGCCAGGTGCCCCTATGGTCATGTATTTTTTAAAAAAACAGGATCTAAAAAACTGTGGACTACTTCACATTCTCAAATGCAAGGGACCCTAATTTTATTAACTGAGTCCTATCAATAACAGACAAGTCACTGTGAGAATTCATTTTCTTACACATGTGAGGTTTCATCTTTGAGGATCTACATAAGAGAATATTATCTGACAACTTTGAAATGATTTTTCTTTTTCTCAATGAGCTTCATAGGTGATTTAGCAACAACAAAAAACGGATACTTAAATATCATAAGTTTATCTTTCCTATCTTCAAATTCCATATAATAGCACTTATTGTAATGAAAATATTCTACTGCTGCTTTCTATTTAGAGCAATCTAGATAGATAACAGACATATGTTAAATGCTTTTATGGGCTTCTATTTGATTTACAACTTCTCTTTTTATTATCTGGATCCCAATATTAGAAATAAAAATTTCTACATAAAATAAGGCAAAATAAAAACATTTTTAGACAAGTCAACACTAAATTTTATTATTAGCATGCTTGCACCAAAAGAATTTCTAAAGAATGTACTTCAGGAAGAAGGAAAGAAAGAAGATATAAGAAACAATGCTGAGCAAAAAAACCCCAAAACTGGTATAAACAAGGGTAAATCTAAATGGGTACTTCCTGTCCTAACAGTAACACTGATAATGATAAGTTGGGGATATTAAAGCAAGACTGAACTAAAATTCTGGACAACAATAATAGATAATACACAAGGCAATGTGAGTTCAAGTATTCTAATGTAAAACACTTTTCAGGAAGAGGAGAGATACATTGATTCATTTCAGGTTTTATTAAACCTTTTAAAAAGTTAAATTCCAGGAGAAATTGTGCTTTTCCTGTGGAACTGGTATGCTTATTCCCCATAGGTGAAGAAATACATTTTTACCCATTTAAAACACCTTCAGATTCCACAAAATCTTTCCTTCTGTTTGAATGTAAGACAGTCAATGTTAAACCTGTTGGGAAAAAAAAAAGAGTAATACAAAAAGTGTTTTTCAGTGTTTTGTTCATATATAATTTTTAGGTGTTCATATATTTCACTATCATAAAAAATGAACTGGAAGACCTTGAACAAGGAAACTGCTTAAAATACAATTTGCTGGATTATTTTTCTGTCTGTGGGTGTCTGAAAGTTTGAAGCATGGGCAATATTTCTGTTGTGTGTATATGTTTTATATGTATAAGCATGGAAATTCTGAATTTATTATGTAAAATAATAAAATGTATCAAAATCTTAATTTTAAAGTAGCCAAATTAAACACTCATCAATTCTGTGCATTTAATTTTACTTTGCTAAAAATCATGGTTGATTTTACCTTTTTTCTCTAGTCAAAAATTTAAGTACATAACTAAATAGCAAGTGACTACATTTTGATGTTGTTTTTTCCCTTCTACTGGCTGTATAAGAAGTAGAAGACCTACTGGGTGCCATCTGCTCCTCAGAGTCACTTCTGCTTCTTAACTGTAATTTAAGTTTCTTATGTTACCGATTTTTTAACAAAATAGATTTCAAAAAATTCTGTAGCCACACATATAGTTTATTTTTGGTAGACATCATTGGTTTAAGAATAACTGATTCTAGTTAAAATAAATTTTACTCTCGATTGGTGTATGTTTGTCAGTTGTAAAGTTGACAAAGGCATGATGTGATAATGACAGAGTAATGCTTAATAATTTAATGTTTACTTGGCTTGATATGACAATAGTTTTGGTAGCAATAAGAAGAGGATGAGTAGTATTTCTCTTTTGTATATAAATTTATAAAGTCATATTATTATTATTATTTTAAAAGATTTTATTTTTAAGCAATCTCTACACCCAACGTGGGGTTCAAACTCACAATGCTCAGATCAAGAGTCGCATGGCCCACCGACTGAACCAGTCAGGTACCCCAAGCTCATACTATTTAAAACCTAATCTCTTTAGCTGATTTGTTTTAGCTGTAATCTCAAAGCAGATTACTTGCTAAATGCATTACTAGGATCTTGCAAGCAGAGAAGATGAAACCACATTTCTACTTTCTAACCCTAGACAGAAAAAAAAGGGCTCACTCCTAGACACAGAGGATAGCTGCTTGTTAAAAGATAGGAAACACATTTTTTTTTCAGCTTAGAGAGTCAAATATTTTTGTGTCAGTTTCAACCTTGTTGAAATAAAATAGCAGAGTAGTGATGATATAATCCCCAAAGCCAAAAGAAATAGAATGTTCAGCATGAAGCCTATATAAGAAGTAATATATACAATAATAATTTGTCCATGTGTCTTAAGCACATCAAAGGAAAAGATGCCCCATTAAGTAGGGCTAAGTATTCTTCTCTGTGGGGCAGGCATATTTCCTCAGCCTCTTCACAAAAGTATTACCTCAGTTACCCAAATCCCTTTGTTTCTTAATGCTACATTGCTCAGCACTTTCCTAATTAAAAAAAAAAAAAAAGTTTTCAGTTACCCTGATTCCAGACAGGTGTGGCAAGTACAGCCTCACAATTGTTAACTACTACTTTAACATTTTGGTACTAGTAAAATCTTGTGAATTTGGTGGATAAAACCTCATCTTCCCAGGCCCAGAAAACTGGATGAAATAATAAGATCCAGGCTGGCAAATCTGGACTCTAGACACATGATAATGTCTAGAAATAGCACCTTATAAAGTTCGACTGCAAAAAGTCTTCCATTCTCACATTGCTATAATTTAATAGTTAATTTTGCTAAGTGCACTGATAAGCAGACGTTTGTAATATTTGTATATAGTTCAGTTCAATCTTTTTCACTAGTCTCATTCTACTAGGTATACAGAGAGGCATTCATTAGTTCAGTTATTCAATTCATTTACATAAAGTTCCTTCTATATTCCAGGCATTTTTGTGGATGCTGGTAATACAAATTAGGGCATGGTCCTTACCCTCCAGAAAGTGACATGCTAGTGAGGAAAACAGACAATAGAATCTCAGTTGTTATAGCCTAGGATGGTAAGTAGGGCCTTAGAAGTATGCACATAATACACTAAGAGCACAAGGGAAAGCATTTATTTATTTATTTATTTATTCATTCATTCATTCATTTTTTTTAAAGATTTTATTTATTTATTTATTTGAGAGAGAGAAACAGCATGGGAGGGGAGAGGGTCAGAGGGAGAAGCAGGCTCCCCGCTGAGCTGGGAGCCCAATGTGGGGCTCGATCCCAGGACTCCAGGACCATGACCTGAGCCAAAGGCAGTTGCTTAACCAACTGAGCCACCCAGGCGCCCTAGGGAAAGCATTTAAATCAAGGCTTCCTGAACAAATGCGAAGCCAGAGGAAACTCTGGTGGAGGTCCGAAGTGGTCCTGTTTTAACTAATTTTTAAAGGATGTGTAGGAGTTAGCTGCTAAAGAAGGGAGAAGAGCACTATGTAGCAGAAACCGGAGGTGTAAAGGCATGGAGATGAGAAATAGCATGATAAACAGTTTGGTAGGGTTACAGCAAAGATATATTTGGAGATGGCCAAAGATGCAGTTTATGGAGGGAAGAGAAATAGTAAACAAAGGGTGACATAGGTTGAGGATGGATTTTATTTTTAATACTGGAGTGCTTAAAGATTAAGGGAGAGTCACTGGAGAGGAAGGTTGGGCGAGGAAATAACTGATGGGAACACACTGATGCGGGAAGAGATGGGATCTAAAGCAGAAGTGAGAAATTGTTTTTCGAAGGGAGGAGGTTCACCTCCCTTATAAAGAAAGGAGGAAAAGATAAAAGAATAAAAGAAATGAAGGTAAGTTTGTAGATGGTAAGGTTGTAAGATGAAAGGTTGTTAAGAGGTATTGAGAGCTGGGGTGCCTGGGTGGCTCAGATGGTTCTGGGATTGAGTCCCGCATTGGGCTCCCTGCTAGGCGGGGAGCCTGCTTCTCCCTCTGCCTCTGCCTCTCTCTCTCTCTCTCTGACTTTCATGAATAAATAAATAAAACATTAAAAAAAAAAAGAGGTATTGAGAGCCCATACAAGGTCAGAGAAGTTAAGTTTGTAGTCGTACTAAACTATCTGATTTTCTCTAATAATGCTCAGGAGCTCAGGTATAGGAACGGAGAGGTTAAACGTCTTGATGGATTCAGAGCTGAGATTTAAATGGAAGGTACAGTAGAAGGACAAGACTGATTAAAGTCATGGGCACATCACCAAGCCTGGAAAGAGAAAAATGTGAAACAAAAAAGGAGTTGATTGATTACAGATCTCTAAGTTGTTGAACATCATGGAAGAGGTAAGATAGCTGTGGACAGAGAGCAGTGTGTCAGAGTTTAAAGTTCAGAAGTAGCACAGCTCTGCATTATTACAAGGTTAATGGCATAGCCAAGGAGTGAATATCATTTCTCCTGTGGAGGCCAATGAAACTATAAGGTCAGGGTATTGAATGAGCCATTCACATTAAAGACACCTAGGATAATGGCAGGACTAGGAGTGAAAAGAATACCATGAACCAGGTGCACAACTGTCCATGGATGATGGGGAATGTTTGAGTGGCTACTACGTGATGGCAATATGGAGTCGTAGCGAATGGTGTAGCAATATGGCCTAGCCTCAGAGGATAGAGAAATAATAGTATTTTGGAAAGGATAATGAAAAGCAAGAAATGGCCCTTTCAATCCTATGATATATATATCATATATAAGAGGAAGAGAATTATCAGCTTCTATATGAAAGGGATACAGGGGAAGCTGTATCATCTGCGAAAAGCTGGGTTCACTTAAGACAAGGAGATAAAGGAAAATAGTTTACATATAAGCAAGGGGTTCCATGGCACAGGGTGGAAAGGGTTGGCAGAGGGGGCAATAGTTGGTAGAAGAGTTGAAGAATGACACTAGAACAAGACAGACCTTGGTTCAAATCCTGAGTCCCTCACTTACCACCTGTGAGGTGCGGCATGTTACAACACCTTTATGAACTTTAGTTTCTTTATTTGTAAAACTGATTTATAGAGTTGTTGTAGGTATACAGAATCATTTAGCAACTAGTAGTCAATCAATAAAACGTGTCAATTGATAATAATAATATACACAAAAGTACATATAATGTACATATAAGTACATTATAGGATATTTATATTGCACACTTAAAGTCCAGATTTATTTAAAAACTGGTTAGATTCCACTGAGTTATATACTTTTAAAGAATGAATTTTATTATTATATCTTAATTTAAAAACTTAGATCACTACATTTTTATATGTTCCAAACATCTGTTATCAAATGAAGCATAATTTAAAACTCCCTACCTTCCATTTTGTTAAGGATTTTAATGAGTAAATGTTTTTCACCATCTGAGTCCATTCTTACTATAATCAGCACCTGATCAAAAATAAGAATTTCATATATCTCTGAATAATTATTCTTTTTCATAGTTTTGCTACTGTGACAAAATAACAAGCTTGATTGGTTACATGAAACTATTGGCAAAAAGATTACCAAGTAAATATTTGTGCTATAAAAGATGTCAGTGCTTAAACACAAAGGAATAAATTCTGGTAAGATCAAATATCAATGAGGAAAATATTCTGAAGTGGGGCATTCTTAGCATCCGTGTACTCCCATATGGGTGACTGTATACATAAATTGTCTCTACCTGCATTGTTAGCATAAATTCAACCCAGACAAGTTTGAATTGATTGGGAAAAAAAACCAATGATTTGTTGCTATACTTTCCTAGTTATCATTATAGCTTTTTTTGGTGGTGGGGGGGAGAGGACAACAAATAAATTCCAATTCTTAAATTTCTTACTATTTTACTTTATTTTAATGACAAGCAAGTTATCTAAGTAACCACAGAGTTGGAGATAAAGACACAGGAGGGACAAAGAAAAAAAGAAGAAAAAGGCCAAATTTATATCCAGATTTAGCGTAAAGCACTTGAAAAGTTTTCTGGTTTGAAAACATTTAAGAAAGTATTTCCTCTTAAGTCTTTATCAATGTAACCTTCATACGCTTGAGGTAGGGTGGACAAAAATTTCCAATATAATCCAAAGCATAAGCTAATTGCTTTTTTTTTTTAAATAGAATCATATAAGATGAGATTCTGGCTTAATATTAAAAATAAATTATTGTAGTTCTGTTATTTGGTATATGTTCATGAACTTAGATGTACCAGACAACAGTTTTGAAATTTGGAGAGCCAATCCATAGAAAACTGCATATAATAAAAATTAAAGTATTTTTAAATTCAAAAAAAAAAAATTAAAGTATTTTTAAATTCAAGATACATGAACAATGATGCAAATCATCCTTTCTCTGTGTCTGATTCTGTTTTGTTAACTTACTTAAGGAGAAAACCATCAAGGGACCAAATAGTCTAGACTATTTCATAATTTCTGAGTTAAATGCAAAAATTTCTTACATACAATTCTTGTTTAAGCTGATTACCGTTATCTGCTTTATTCCAGCACTTACCTTAATCTGTTGCTCACTTTGCATCCAATTTAGTATCTGACATTGCAGTTCTTGTATCTTGTAGTTGGTTTCAGGCTTTTTTTCCCTAATAAACTGTACAATCTCCAGCTGTCTCCAAATGTCATCCAAATAGGAGCCTAAAATGCTTCTGTAGATATCTTTTGCATTTGACAAATATCCTGTTAAAAACAAAAGCAGGGGGAAAAGGCATATCTTTTTGTTCTTTGAGAAACTCCATGAGTCATAACAGAGTTAATCGTCTTCCAATTTTGATCAAAGATATTGACTAATGAAAACCTTTAAACTGAGTGAAGCTGAAAAATATGTACCAAATGTCTTCTTTTAAGCTACATAATGACATACTCTATATATCCTCTGAATATATCCCATCTTTTCCTGCCTTCTGGCTTGGTCTACACTTACATGCAAGTCATATGGAAATGCCACTTCACTGGAATTTTCTTGGTATTTTATCTATAAAGCTTTTGTACTTGATTTCTTATTTATGTATATGACAATCTCATTAGTCTATAAACTCTTGGGATATAATCCATGATATTTATGCATAAATCACTTATATAGCTGCTAAAACAGCAGAGCCTAAATTCAGACTCACTAAAGCAGTTTCTAAACACAGAATCCTGAGACCAATCCCTGAAAGTTCATATTCAATAAATCTAGACTCTTTCCCAGGGATTTCTGCCTAAAAGCTCTTCCTGATTCTCTAGACCTAATCTTCTGAAAGAGAAGCCTAATCCAGTAGCATCCCTGTTTCAATGGCTCCTTATCATCTACCCAGAATAAGGTCTGAACTCTTTTGTGCAGTTTAAAAGGCTATTCATGATTTGTCTCTTTGTTATGTTTTCAGGCTTAGTTCCTATACCTTTCTACCTTATACTCTTCGATTTAGCTCTATGCAGCACACCCACTGGGTCATTCTTCTGGGCTCTCAATTCTGCCTATAAGACCCTTTTACACTTTATTTATTTGGCAAACTCCTACTTGTTTTTAAACAAATATTCAGCTTTAAGTTAACAGTCTCCATCCTTTGTGCCATAGTACATATTGTTGCTATAATATCCATTACACAATACTGAATTTATTTCTGGGTTAAAGCTCAGAAGTGAAACTCTATGCCTTTAATCTTGAAACTCATTAACTTGCTAGCTTGGGAGAGGTAGCAAACTAGAAACTGGGAGAAAAATAGAGAATTCTGGAAGGCAGCAGGGCAGACAGCCAGACCCCCATGGATCTTTCTTTCTCTGACACTATGCAGAGAAAAAGAAAAGAGGACAAACTAACTAACTCTTTGATTTTGAGAGGTTTAGAGGAGTGAGAAATCTCTCCACTAAAAATGTCCAAGGTGGCTAGGTTATTCCTTATGGCTTGGTACGTAGGGCTTAAGAAGTTCGTTTTCCAACGAGGATTTTACTTTCATAGTATTCCTCAAGGTAGCCAAATAGCAATGTCCAAGTTTGATTTGGTGAAAGTACTTCTTTGAGGAGTAAAAATTATTCAGCCCAAGTACATGGTTCTTAATGGTCTCACCTTATCCTAGGGTAGACTGTAAGAGTACTTAAAGGTGAATATATCTCAAGCAATCCTCCATAAATATTATTTCTCTAATTCTAGCTCTCTAATAAGTATTAAGCAGCAGCGAGTCATAATGCACTCTCTTTTTTTTTTTTTTTTAAGATTTTATTTATTTATTTGACAGAGAGAGAGATAGCAAGGGCAGGAACACAAGCAGGGGGAGTGGGAGAGGGAGAAGCAGGCTTCCCGACAAGCAGGGAGCCCAGCCCGATGCAGGGCTCGATTCCAGGACTCCGGGATCATGACCTGAGCCGAAGGCAGACGCTTAACTGAGCCACCCAGGTGCCCCCACAATGTACTCTCTTTACAGCACTGGGAGCTCAGGTAGTCTAGATTCTGACATTCTGCCTTACACTATGCTTTAACAATCAGCTTAGCTTTTGATAGAACTGATGATTTTTTATGGAAGCTGAAAAGACAGGTGACGAAATAGAAGGGCATGTAATACTACACCCTTATACCAATTCCAGGTACTGTAAACTAGGGCGAGAGCCCCCAATCCATACTTGATGGAGATGGAGGTAAAACAACCCAATCAGCATCAACACCCAAGTGGTTTAATTGGAGAGAAAAGGAAAAGCACCATGTTGGGCTTTCTAAAGGTAGCTGTAATTTAGTTATAATACTTGGCCAGATAATACTAATATAATGCTTGGCCAAATATAACTCCCAGTGCCGTAAAGGGAGTACAGTTGTAATTCACTGCTGCTCAGTACTTATCAAAACCTTGGATTAGAGAAATACTTGTCTGGGTCACAGATAAAACAAAACCTCTGGGTCACAGATCAGAGCAAAATTATTTTCACTTTATATTTTAAATAGGTTCTAGAAATTCTAAATTATGAAACAATCCTATAAGCATACCATTACTAAACAAGTCTAAATAATCCTGCAATAAGGAGCCTCAAGCAGTAATGTACTGAGACAGATATTTAAATGATTTTCACAGTTTAGAAAAAATTTCTACAATCTTTAAATTTTCCAATGTATTCAAAATAGTTTGATTTTTATTCCTCCAGTAATTCATATCCTAATTTACAGACAAAACTAAAAAAGAAATTGCAAAATATCTTACTACTAATAATTTGGTTATATTAGTTATGTATATTCACCTAGCAAAGATTCAAAGCCACAAACATTCAATGAAGACCTAAAACGTACATGGCAAAATATCACCTTACATTAAAAAGTCGTGCATGACAATGATTATACAATCAAATCTGTTTAAGGCATTATGACTCTATAATTCAGGCCTAGATTAGAGAATCCTAAACCTATTTTTCTAAGGGATGATATTTGTTACAAATGATTTCTTTTAAAGAATACAGGCAGAATAAAAATATATATTCTATTATAATTATGTCAAAATGTATATAATGTTTAATGCGGAAGTAAAAGAGGCTACATCATTTCTTATAATTTCTTTTTCAGAAAAGTAAAAGTTATTTCAGATGAAATATTTCAATAGGAAGAAAAGGGGAAATAAAAATTTCCCCCACTAACCCAACGCTGTGTCCAAGCTACATGTTAAAAGGACATCTCTAATTGTTACCAGAAGATGTAAGAGAGCAGCATGCTTGAACGTCATTTCTTTCTCATCATTTGTACCTAAGCAAGCAGAAACATATTTAAAAACATAAGATACACATCAGAATTTTTGAATGTGTATCAGAATGCTTAACAATAATAGCTAACATTCATTGTCAGGTGCTTACTATGTGCCAGGCTGTATGTAAGCTGGTTATTTCACTGAATCTATAATGATAACCCTGTCAGACAAGTTTATTATGAGCCTCATTTTTTGCATGAGGAAATAGTCTGAACAAGGTTAAGTAACTGTCCAAGGTCAATATGTGAATAAATGGTGGAGCTGGCATTCAAACCCAGATGGCTAACCTCAGTGTTCATACTCCTGTTGCTTTCCCACTTAGGAAAAAAGATCAGTGATTCCCAGTTATAAAACAAGAAGAAAATTAAACTCATAACTTGCCAACTGGTGAAGATAAAGATGGGTGATCATAACATAAAGCAATACCTTAAAATGAAGGTAGAGACACCTGGGAATAATTGTCCAAAGATATGATTCAAACAAGAGATGTATTCACAGGGACAGGCCAATTGTCTACTTAATGTGTTCCATGTAGTTCTAGAGCTTTTTGAAGATGACAGATTGGATTTTACCATGTGCAAAAGTGAAACCAAGAAGATAGGAATCTAGGCCCATTGTCCCAAATCAACCAGAAAAGCTCTACTTTTCTCTGTTTTATATAGTGGGATCCCATGAAATATTTATTTGTACAAAATGTTCTGCTAAAAAGTTTGAAACTGCTCATCTAATCAATCAGTAAAGATCAAGGCAAATATGAAGTAGTCACTGGGAACCAAGAGGCAACAGGAGAACCATTTCTGGGTAGTATATCCAGCCCCTGTAAGACTTGTGGAAACAAGTCAATCATGACCTGGAAGGGATGAGAGCAGAGCAGAGAAACCAGATTTGGCACCATTTTTCTTCTTTCTTTAGGAGAATATTTCTTGAACATCTCTTATAGATTTATTTGAGAGAGAGAGAGAGAGTGGGGGGAGGGGTAGAGGGAGAAGGAGAGAGAGAACCCTCAAGCAGACTTCCAGCTGAGTGCAGAGCTAGATGCAGGGCTCAATCCCAGGACCCTGAGATCATGACCTGAGCCGAAATCAAGAGTTGGTTGCTCAACTGACTGAGCCACCCAGGCACCCCTTCTTTCAGTATTTTAAAGATTTTACTCCACTGTCTTTTCACTTGTACAACTTCTGACAAGAAATTACATCATCCTTATCTTTGCTTTCCTTATGCAACATGTTTTCCGTACCCCCTCTGGCTGCTCCTACAATTTTCTCTTTACTACCAGTTTTGAGCAATTTGACTATATGCCTTGATGTAGCTTCATTATGCATCTTATGCTTGGGGTTCACTGAGTTTCTTGGATGTATGGGTTTGTAGTTCTTAACTAAGTTTGGAAACCTTTCAGTCACTATTTCTTCGAATATTTTTTTCTGTTTACCCCCTTTGCCTCTCCTTTGAGAACTCCACTTACTATTACGTCAGGCTATTTGAAGTTGTTTCACAGTGCACTGATGCTCTTTTCTTCTTTTTTTTTTTTTTTAGATTATTTTATCTGCCTGTGTTTTATTTTGGAATAGTTTCTATTGCTATGGCTTCAAGTTTACTAATCTTTTCTTCTGTAATATTTACTCTGCCATTAATCCAGTGCAGTTTTCATCTCATACACTGTATTCATTTCTAAAAGGCTGATTTGTGTCCTTTTTCTATCTCTAACTTATTGAACATATGGAACATAGTTATAAGAAGTTTCAGTGCCCTTCTCTAATAATGCTAACATCTTTGTCAGTTCTGAGTTTGCTTTGATGGAATATTCTCATTATGGGTTGTGTTTTCCTATCTCTTGTCATGCCTGGTAATCTTTGATTGGATGCCAGACACTGTGAATTTTACCATGTTAGGTGCCCCACAAATTATGAGTTTTTCTAATCTAGCTGATCGGAGCAGGCATTACTCCCTGCCCTGTGTGAGTGCAGAGTACTACTCCCTCTAATCCTTTCAGATGGTTTGCTTCCCCAACCTCAGGTGGTTTCCTCACATATACTCTGATCAGTACTCTGCTCAATACTCTGTGTGAATCTCTCTCTGTCTCTCATATTCTATCCTTTGAACTCTAGCTGCCTTGGTCTCCCTGGACTCTCAGTTCTGTTTCCTCAACACAGATTGTCCACTGGGCTCTGCCCCTACTATCTCTCCCTGTGCTATGGCCTGGCAACTTTTTCAAGGCAGTAAGCTAGGGCAATGGTAGGGCTCACCTTACTTGTTTCCCATCTCTTGGGAATCAGGGTGCTTCACTGCCTGATGTCTAGAGTCTTAAAAACTAGTTTCATGTATTTTGTCTTTGTCTTTTCTTTTTTTTCCTGAAAGGAGTGTAAATTCAATCCCTCTTACTCCATCTTGGCCAGGAGAAAAGTCCAGGGTTGACTTTAATTAATCTATTTTTGACATCCCCCCGACCTTGGGAGGGAACTAGGTGGTTCAGATTTAACAATAATAGGGTTAATTTGGTTTTTGCACTAGGAATCTGTCAAGTAATATAAGTCAGTTAGGAGCATTATTGAGAAGCAATGCCAGATGTATTTGTTACCTTTTTCTCCTTACTTAGCTGACCCTCCAGTATTAGTTTATGGGTGTCATATTCTGAATTAAAGTTATGTCTTCATCCATGACTAATTTCTATACCTTCTATATTCAATTTTTACTCATTTGATACAACAACCCATAAATTTTTATCCTTTTAAATAATATGACTTTTATTTGTACTTACCTTGCTGAATAGCATCACTTATTACTTTTTCTTGTTCCTTTAAGAGGAACCTTGTTTGGTCAAAAATGACAGTGGCAAATGTCCAATTAGCAGCAGGGAGAGTACAGAGGCATACAAGTTTTTTTAAGATAGGAGTAGCTGCTGCTTCTAGGAGACAGAATGCTTGGCACTGGCTCTCTGTGAAAGTAAAAGCATTAAAGATAGTGTTTGATAAGGATGGCATGTCCTTTTTGACAAACCAATTAAACATGTCACTTCATGGAAAACTGAACTACATCCAAATTATTTTTTTTTCAAGATTTTATTTATTTATTTGACAGAGACACAGTGAGAGAGGGAACATAAGCAGGGGGAGTGGGAGAGGGAGAAGCAGGCTTCCCGCTAAGCAGGGAGCCTGATGCGGGGCTCGATCCCAGGACCCTGGGATCATGACCTGAGCCAAAAGCAGACGCTTAATGACTAAGCCACCCAGGTGCCCCTCCAAATTATTTTCTGAGTTAAAAATCGTAAGATTATATAGAGGTTCATTTTAGGATATTTATTCTAAATAAACTAGTAACAAAAATAACAAAAAAATAATAAGAAAACAAAACAAAACAAAAACCATCTGTAGAATTTGTGTAGTTTTATGGTTAATTGTATAATTTTATGGTTAATATGTATAATTTTATGGTTATTCTGCTTATTAGAAAATATGTATTCGGTAACTAATATGGCAAGTGTGAAGAGCCATATAAAGAGAATCACATATTTTTTTTTTCCCTCCACAATTAGCTTACAACCTTAAGCTAAATAAATTTACCACAATGACAAACTGTTTCTAGTTTTCACTAGAATAGCAATACTTTAAGATTTGCATTATCATCTAAAGGTCATAAATAAAACTGAACCGAAAAATGAAAAGATATTAAAAACTAGTGTCATATTTCCTTATTGATTTTAATAATGAGCATGATGTTCTTTTAAGTAGGCTATTCTTTAGGAGTCAAAGAATATTCTTCTTCACAGCAGAAGCAAAAATTTTAATCACTATAGGAAACAATAATAGCTTTTTTAACATCACCCTGACAGTGGGCAAGAGAACAGAGGGAGTAAGCCTCAGCAGTTCATTTTTCCTAACTGGGCAGAAGAGTCTGAGCAGCTGCAGTCTGCTGTTCTCTGATGAATGTAGGGAAGCAGCAGGTTATTTATTTTTTTATATTTTTTAAAGGTTTTATTTATTTATTTGAGAGAGAGAGAGCATGAGAGAGAGCGCATGAGAGGGGTAAGGGTCAGAGGGAGAAGCAGACTCCCTGCCAAGCAGGGAGCCCGATGTGGGGCTCAATGTGGGACTCCATCCTGGGACTCCAGGATCATGATCTGAGCCGAAGGCAGTCGCTTAACAAACTGAGCCACCCAGGCGGCCCAGGAAGCAGCAATTTAAATGAAGGAAGAAATAACAGTGAGTGGAGTGGAATAGGGCAATGGAAAGGGGCAGAGGCAGTGAATGGGGTGTTCAGGTGTAGGAATATCTTAAAAGTAGGAATGGAATGAAGAAACATCTGAAACAAATGAAGAAAATTACATGGAAAATCAGGTATGTCCTAGATACTCAGGAAAAGGCTTTCAAATTTACTTAATTTGAATGCATTTTAAAAGCATACAGCATACCTGATGCTTGAATTTCAATGACATTATCCACTCTCCTTTCCTGATTTATTTTCTCTATGGCTTTATTAGTACAAACAGGAGGACTTTCTTCCTGAAGAGTCAAAGAATGTTCTTCTTTATCTTGAAATTCTAATAAAAATTATTAATTTGCATTATTCAGGGAAACTTAATGTTGCTTTACTTAAAATGCTTTCATGTAATATGATCACAGTTGTTAAAGTTCTTCCTTGAAACATGTCAGTGTTAAGTTGAACAACTATTCAGGTCAATGGATATAACACAGTGCTGAAGGCAATCGTGGACAGAATCTTGACATCGAATCACTGTTTCAATCTCAGTTCTGACACTAGCTTCAGTGTCCTCATATGTAAAATATAGATAAACATACCTATTTTGAATATTGTTATAGGGATTAAACACCAAATACAGTTCCTGACACCTGAAAGGCACAAATGGCTCAATTTCATTTCTCTGTGACTTTCCACATACCCCTCCTTCTGCTACTAATCCTCTCCTATGCCCCAAGCCCTCCCTGGCTTCATCCTTTCTTAATTAGGTCAATTCTTACCACTTACCCTTCAGCTCTCAGGCATTTTCTATAAGCCTACTGTACTATGTTGTAAGCTTCTCAAGGTCAGCAATGGTATCATCTTTATCTCTAATATGTATTTTAGTGCCTGGCGTACAACATTCAAATGTCAGTTTTCTTCCTTCTTTCCTAAGTATTGTGGAGGATTACAAATATGTATATAACTAATTAATTTATTTATAGTTACTTATATTAACTAGATAGTAATGTTATCTATTAATAATATGATTACAGGGTAATTTTAGAAACACAATACCATCTTAAAACATTTTAATATATGAGCTTTAAATACATGGTGAAAAATAATGGAGTAAAATATCCTAAACTAGATTATGTTATTATTTTCAAGTATACTTTTAATTAACTATAAATAATTGGAATAGCTAGGGCGCCTGGGTGGCTCAGTTGGTTAAGCGACTGCCTTTGGCTCAGGTCGTGATCCTGGAGTCCCGGGATCAAGTCCCGCATCAGGCTCCCTGCTCAGCAGGGAGTCTGCTTCTCCCTCTGACCTTCCTCCTTCTCATGCTCTCTGTCTCTCATTCTCTCTCTCTCAAATAAATAAATAAAATCTTTAAAAAAAATAAATAATTGGAATAGCTAGGATTAAATAATACAATTACTAGAGTTTTTGAGGGGGCCCAATAAGTTGTAACATTCTTTCTTGCCCCTGAATTGACTATAAAATAAGGCAAGAAGTAAAATATATACCAAAGTATTACCTCTGTTACTAGTAAAAGCTAAGTTGCATAAAGGAGCTTAGTTTGAGAGTCAAATGGCCTTATTAACTAAGCAGCAGAATTTTATGTTAATAATATATGAGACCATAAGACCTAACTATGCTGTAACTCTCATACATAAATTTTTTTTTTTTAAGATTTTATTTATTTATTTGACAGAGAGAGACACAGCGAGAGAGGCAACACAAGCAGGGGGAGTGGGAGAGGGAGAAGCAGGCCTTCTGCAGAGCAGGGAACCCAATGCGGGGCTCGATCCCAGGACCCCAGGATCATGACCTGAGCCGAAGGCAGATGCTTAACGACTGAGCCACACAGGCGCCCCTCACACATAAATATTTTTGTACTTAAGGTCAAGTGTGCTCTCATTTTGTAAGTTTTCTCCCTCTCTCTCTCTCTTTTCCCCTAAAGGTCAGAGCGGGGGAGCAGTGGGAGATTTATTCATGTAATAAAGTGAAGTTTGTGACAAAAAATATATGTATTTTTGTACTTAATTCTTCTGGGCAATGTATGTCAAACATATTCTAGAATACTTATTATTTCTTTACCAGAAGTGAAATGTATGACACGTACTACCTTTGATATGGTTATAAGCAGTGAATGTAAAACAATTACAACTCACACAGAAACTCTTTGGTAAATTTAAAAAGAGTAATAAGCAATCAAATTGGCAAAGTGTTCTTAAGTACACATTAAAATGTAATACTGAGAACTGTCAGCTAAAAGAGAAAAAAGAATGGCAGAATGATCAATAAAAGTTAGAAATACTGACTCTGTATGGCCAAGTTGCAAAAGCAAGTTTTACAAATAGTGGTTTTTCTTACAAGTTCAAGTGTACTTTTAAATTTTTTGGAAAATACATATCTACATCTATATCTAAATAGCCACATCTATCTCCATACTCAATAAGTATCATGAATAAATGACACTTTCTTTGACTTTGAAAAAGAATATATTCTATTTGAAAGAGCTTTAAATTTTCTTACCTTCTGTAATAAATTATACATTTAGACCTTAAAGCTATCATATCTGTGCCAAAATATTACCAAATTACCCACCATCATCTTCTTTACTGTCTGTGACTTCAGTCTTTGAGGTGCAAGTTTTATATTTATTTCGCAGCATAATGAAGTCACTCAAAAGGTCCAAATCATTCTCCCATTTTTTACCATGTTTAAAAGATGCTTTTTCAATTTTTGGAGAGGAAGATGATTCAATAGATGGTACTGTGCAGTCAAGTTCCAAGTAATCTTCATTTTCTTTATTTTGGCTTATTCTATAAACTAGTTCTAGATCATTCTTTGGTTTTTCTTCTTTTGGTCGTTTAACAGAAAAATTGTCATCAGAAAAACACAGGTCTGGTACTTCTTCTGCCGGAGATGAAATCTTTTGTGGAAGTAATAAATGATCATTTGTAGATGTCTCATTAATAAGTACAATAGGTGAGGAACAACTTTCATGTTCTAGCCATGCTAAAAACAGAAAATAAAAATATCCAAATGACTTCCATGCATAAATGAGTGTTCTACTAGGGTATTAGAATAACTTTTATTTGTAAGTTCTTATTGATATAATTTGATCCTTGGAAGTACTTTGTTTATTGCTTTGCAAATCAATTTTGGCCTGAATAATATAAATTTTTAAAAAGGGCAAAAATTCAGACCTCTTTTTCTTAATCCTGGAACTAGGTTACCAAACAAAGAAAGAATTCCAGAAAAGCCCTATTGCCAATAGGCTTGCAATTAAGTCTAAAGGTAAAAACCTTAGGTACCAAGCAATCCATAGACCAGAAGAATATACTTGCAATACATACACTTGAAAAAGGACTGTATTCAATATATCCAAAGAACTCTTATAGCTTAATATTTAAAAAGAAAGCCTATTTAAAATTTGACAAAATATTTGAACAATACTTCACGTAAGATATGTACATGCTACAACATGGATGAATCTTGAAAACATTCTAAATGAAAGAAGCCAATCACAAAAGACCATATATTGTATGACTCCATTTATATGAAACATCCAGAGTCAACAAATCTATAGAGACAGAAAATAGATTAGTGGTTCCGCAGCTGGGGAAAATGGGGAGTGACTGCTAATGGGTACAGGATTTCTTTTGGGAGATGAGAAAAATGTTCTAAAATTGATTGTGGTGATGATTACAACTCTGTGAATATACTAAAACCATTGAATGGCATACTTTAAATGGATAAATTTATGGTATGTGAATTATATTTCAATAAAGCTATAATATATATGTATATTTTAAAGGTGTATTTATTTTAGAGAGAGAGTGCATGTGCAAGTAGGGGGAGGGGCAAAGGGAGAGAATATTCAAGCAGACTCCCTGCTGAGATTGGAGCCAGCTCCTGGGGCTTGATCTCATGACCCATGAGATCATGACCTGAGTTGAAGCCAAGAGTCAGACACTTAACTGACTGAGCCACCCAAGTGCCCCTATAATATATTTTTTAAAGGAAGATATACAAATGGCCAATGACCATGTAAAATGATGTTCACCATCATTAGTCATCAGGAAAATACAAATTAAAACCAAACTGAGATACCACAACACACCCACTGGAATGCTAAAATTAAAGACTGTCAATACCAACTGTTGACAAGGATATAGAGTAACTGGAACTCTTACACATTGCTAGTGTGAATGCACAATGGTGCAACCACTTTGGAAAACAATTTAGTAGTTTCTTTTTTTGTTTTTAAAGATTTTATTTATTTATTTGACAGAGAGAGAGAAAGAGACAGCAAGAGAGGGAACACAAGCAGGGGGAGTGGGAGAGGGAGAAGCAGGCTTCCCGTGGAGCAGGGAGCCTGACATGGGGCTCGATCCCAAGACCCTGGGATCATGACCTGAGCTGAAGGCAGACGCTTAACGACTGAGCCACCCAGGCACCCCATCTTTCTTTTTTTTTTTTTTTTAAATTTTATTTATTTATTTGAGAGAAAGAGAGAGACAGAGATAGCGACAGAGATAATGAGAGAGAGCACAAGCTCTCGGAGCTCCTTCCCAGAGAGGGAGAAGCAGGCTCCCCATTGAGCAGGGAGCCTGATGCAGGGCTTGATCCCAGGACTCTGGGATCATGACCTGAGCTGAAGGCAGACACTTAACTGACTGAGCCACCAAGGCACCCCTTTAGTAGTTTCTTATGAAGTTAAATATATACCTACCATAAGACTCAGTAATTGTATTCATAGATATTCAATCAAGAGAAATGATAACATATGTCCACAAAAAAACTTCTAGAAGTTTTTTTCCTAATAGTAAAAATCTGGGAAATACATCCAGGAGAATTGATAAGCAAACTGGGGTACATCCATATGAAAAATTCCTCAGTAATAAGAAATGAACTAGTCGTACACATAACATCATAAATGAATCTCAAAAGTGTTATGCTGAGTGGAAGAAGTCAGACACAAAATAGTTACTATATGATTCCATAAATGAAATTCTAGAACAAGGGACACTAATACATAGTGACAGAAAGTACACATGGGTCTGACCTGGGATCAGGGGTGAAGGTTAGACGAAGAGAGGAATGTAATGACTACAGAGTATAAAGGGGGAAAGGAAACATTTTGGTGATAGAAATATTCTATATCCTTGGATAAAGAAGAGGTGGTGTATATATAAATACACACACACACACACACACACACACCAGAATATTACACAGCTATCAAAAAATGAAATCTTGCCATTTGCAATGACACGGATGGAACTAGAGGGTATTATGCTAAGCAAAATAAGTCAATCAGAGAAAGACAATTATCATATGATCTCACTGATATGTGGAATTTAAGAAACAAAACAGGTATCATAGGGGAAGAGAGGAAAAAAATAAAACAAGACGAAACCAGAGAGGGAGACAAACCATAAGAGACTCTTAATCATAGGAAACAAACTGAGGGTTGCTGGAGAGGAGGGTGGGTGGAGGGATGGGGTAACTGGGTGATGGACATTAAGGAGGGCATGTGATGTAATGAACACGGGGTGTTATATAAGACTGATGAATCACAGACCTGTACCTCTGAAACTAATAATACATTATATATTAATTAATTGAATTTAAATAAAAACATGTAAAACAAGAAATATTCTGTATCTTAATTGTGGTGGGTTGTTTCATTGGTATGCACATTTGTCAAAATGCATAAAACTGTACAGGTAGAATGGGTGCATTTTATTATATGTAACTTATACCTTATAACGTTTGAGAAAATCTTAAATGTCTATAGGGCCAGAGAAATAAGGTATGTAAATGAATGAACTATATTGCCAGTGCTTAAGGGCACCTGGGTGGCTCAGTTGGTTAAGCAACTGCCTTCGGCTCAGGTCCTGGAATCGAGTCCCACATCGGGCCTCCCTTGCTCTGCGGGGAGCCTGCTTCTCCCTCTCCCTCTGCCTGCCACTCTCCCTGCTTGTGCTCTCTCTCTGTCAAATAAATAAATAAAATCTTAAAAAAAATATTGCCAATGCTTAAATCATAATCTTGAGGAAGATAAATTTTGAATTTTTTCTTCCAAATGCAGTCTGTAATTTTGATTTTGCTTTTATTAGAGATATTGGTTTAAGAAACATTTTACTTTCCTTCTAACTATACTAAATGTAAGACAAAAGTGCAAGAGTAATGCTAAGTGCCAACTAACACCTGGAGTCAATTTATGAGGGCTGGGAACTATGGTGAACTGGAGGTGGGGAGCTATTAACGGCCTGTCTAAAGTGGTGAGCTGCTATTGGTTCCAACCAATTGTTGCCATATAAGAGTATGGGTCTGGTTTTTGGAATTTTTAAAGACAATCTCAAAATACAGATCCTTTATCTGCAACCCTCCAAACTGTAAATGTTGGTAACTAATTAAAACACTATATGGGTCAATAATATATGGGCTGACTAGGATCAGAGGCTACCAATTCGAAACCTCTGAGATATTTTCTAGAGACATCCTGGTATGTTTAGCAAGCAAATATGAACTGTTTATTATTTCCCTTTTCTGATTATTTTCTTCTACTTCTCTCTGTTTAATCACCCGTATCCTGACAACTTGGCAATGAGCTCCTGATAGAGTTCTTGCTTTTATTTATTTTTGTTTTCTTTTCAGTTATTGCTTTTTAAACTTCATAATTAAACTATCATCATAACTCTGTTGGATATCAAGGTGAATTATATGTTTTAACTTCAAAATAGTTACATACCATAATAAAGACTTTACATAGTCTTATAATACATTATTCTGGATATTTGAAGACCCCATAAAATCTTCCTCTCCCTTTTCTTTGTCTAGCAATCTGACTTAATCTCTTTTAAAATTCTTCTGAGTACCCACCTGGGCCTTAGGACAGATAGACTGGTGTACAGATTCTGAAGGTCCTGGATTATTATCACAGCATGGGAATATGCACAAATGTGAAGCCCCATAATGTCATGATTGATCATGAGCACAGAAAGCTACGACTAATAGACTGGGGTTTGGCTGAGTTTTACCCTCCTGGTCAAGAATATAAGGTCAGAGTTTCTTCCTGATACTTCAAAGGTCTGTCTTTGAAACATCTCTTGCTGATAACAATTCTTGCCCCACTTCCTATCCCCTTAAAGCAGTCTCCCAACACACACAATAATATCTAAAATGCATTTTTAAATATATTTACTTACTCTATAATAAACTAAAAGTGAACTTTCCCAACTTCTTTAAGATCTAAAGCTGTTGCACAAACTGATTTAAAAACAATCCGTATATACTTCAAAAATGTGTAATTCAGACTAAGTATGTTCCATTTATTATAATGGCATATATAACAACCAAAATAACTCAAAATATAGATACTCAAAAGACATTTTGCTGCCTTAAATTGTATAAGTAAAAAATGTTTACTGAGTAAACGCTTTGGAAACAAAGGAAGATTATCTATTGTTAAAGAGAGGTTATTAGATACTATTGAACACCCAGAGTTCACCTGTCAGATAGAAAAATAACAGTGCTGCTTTGAGTCTAGTCTGATATTAATAAACACTGGGCTAGCAATTAATCATTTATAAAAAGAAAGTCACTTTAATTGAAAATGGCTAGAAATTTTAAAAACTGAGACTATAGAATTTTAGGACAACAAAGGATTTTAAGATGAGCTAGTCAAACTTCCTCATTTTTTTTTCAAGGAAGAAAATGGGGCTTAATGGAGCTCAAAGTCATAAATTCTGGCAGAGCCAGGGCTAATACTGAATGCTGGAATTTCGTTTCATTTTCCCAATCACCTGGTGGAAAGCCAGTATCTAACATTTTCTCATTCTGAAAAATTCACACAAGTGATATTTACTATTGCGTACTTATATTCTAACTGAAGCACTTTTGTTGGCAAAAATATCTCCATTTTAGTATCATCAGAAGATAGATCATCATGACACAAATATGTATTCAGATGTTCCAAAGTTTCTGCCTCTTTCAGATTTAGTCCTCCTTTTCCCCACCACTCTGTGCTTACAGGATTAACTACAAGACTTTCTTCTTCAATAGAAAATATCTTTTTCAAATCCATAACTGAATATTGACTGTTGGGCTCTTCACTTCTTGGTACTTAAAAAACAATAACAAACCAAAAACAAATAGAAGCAGTTCATAGGGTAAAAGAAAACACAATAAATAGAACCACACTGAAAATTCCTTATGAAACAGATTTTCACACATTGGTAAAAAAGTGAAACTTGAAGTTATATAGCTAGTATTTTGTCTTCAAGATGGTAATACTTGTAAAAGTCCAGAATATTATAGCAATAGAAGTCACATAAGGGATTTATTTCAATCTATGGAAATATCATAAAGTTAAAATTATTCTAATATTTACTAGGAAATAGAACCATTATTTTGTTTGAACATTTTAGTAATTACTAAATTAATACATTTGATAACATTTTAAAGAATTAAAGTAAGATTTACTAAATTTGAAATTCTATTTTATTATAATGAACCTAAACTAGAAGATATATTTGACCAGATTTTATGATGACTATCCTCTTAGATACTGTGGCACAGAACTTTCTACCTCATTACTTTTAATCTAAATAATAACAAATCATAATGTATGGAGGAACTGAAGTAGCACAACTACTTTTATCTGCATTATAAGCACCAACCCAAAATTAAGATGAAAAATTCTGAAATCCTAATTTTGGAACTGTGTATTTATGACAGTAACAATAATAAAAAATAATAAAGCTGACAATGCATTTCTACTAATTATACCTTCTCACCTTTACTTTTTGTTTAGCATTCAAAATCAATTAATCTTTACCTGTAAGCAAAAATGGTTTCAATGAGCTTCTGCAGCTTTCTAACTGCCACACCATCCAGTTTTTGTTAGCTGATTCTTCAGCAGTAAGCAAACTACTGAAAAAGAAGAGTTAAAGCCTAATATATTAATAATATTGAGACTTTTGTATAATAAAATTTTATTTTTTCTTTTTTTTAAAATTTAAATTCAATTAGCCAACATATAGTAGTATATCATTAGTTTTTTTTTTTTTTTTTTCAGGACTGTAACAAGAGAGTTTATAGTTTTCCCACAATTACAGGTCTACCATTTCAGTTTCACTGGAGATAGAGGCTCTGCTCCTACCTCTCAGATACATTTACAAGACTGAGGGACAGGTCTTCTCACTGGATGGCATGTAAAGGAAGAGGAAGAAAGGAAGAAAAGAAGGCAGAAAGCTTAAGATGAAACTCGGGGTGGCCACATCTTCCATTAGCTCTTAAAGAGTTGCTAGCATGAAACCCATATAGACAATGTTTTTCTTTTGTAAAAAGCAGTAAGTTAAGCCCAGTAACTAACTGAATTCAAAATGGCCAAGTCAAAGAAAACTGAAAAAGACTTTTCCTCCCCCTCCCACCAGCTATAGAGCACATGGGGAGATGAAAGGGGAGAGGACCAAGGTAAGGAGCCTGGGAGGGAAGGTATTATAATCTTAAACTGAACTGAAACTAAAAGTAGAAGTGAGTTGGATTTAGGGTTAGGTCAATAAGACATGATTCCTACTGAACAGAAGTTTTCAGGACCTGTCTGCACTTTGGGTAGATTTTCAGCATCTCAATGAAACTAAGACATATTTCCATGAGATTGACCAGGACAACCCCACTGAAGCACTTGGAGTAAAGTGAGAAAAGTGACAAGCAATACACTGCTCTTTTAGCTTGGGCCCTCCCTTCCTCCTTCCTTCCCACCTCCCTTGAAGAACCTACATTTCTGTAATCTCTGGAGAAGAGCATGAGATATAAACCCCCCATAGTGTGGGATGGTTGGGGAGCAATGGTGGACATGGGAAGATATCTCCACCCAAATGAAGCAGCCGGGATTGAGGTTGGTTCATCTTTGTCCTTTAGCGATGAGAAACTGAATTTGAAAGGGGGGAAAGATGTTGTCCGTGAAGTATTCTACCTACAGGTAATTTTTCAGGGAATCCCGAGTTATGAAAAGTTCAAGTTAAAAAAAAAAAAGAAAATCAGCGTATTATAATTTTTTTTTTTTTTTATGACTGAACTACTGCAAATCCACAAGAAACGGTTCAGACACAGTGCTTCTGAAGTATTTCACCCCTCCCCGCCAGGTGCAAGCTGCATCAAGGAAAGTGAGGACTCCCCCACCTCTGCTTAGGCATCAAGAGACAGAAGGGGCCATTACTGCTGAGCACCAGCAGCAGCTGGAATAGGCATCCCAAGGGGGCTGGCAGCAGCAATCACTGGTGAGCCTGCCGGAGGTCCAAGGGGTGAAGGCGTTGGCACTGAAGAAATCCCTGACATCATATTGGTGCTGCGGACAGGTGTACTGCCCCCCGGCATGCTAGACAAGCCCATTAGAGCCTGGTCCTTCACAACAGTATAGAAATAGGGGTGCTCCACGGCCTCTCTTACGGTAAGCCATGACTGGTGGTCGTATCGCAGCAGCTTGTCCAAGAAATCCAAGGCCTCAGGGCTGACCAAGTGCTGGTTTTCACTGTGGACAAAGTGTTCCCATCGCTTACGGGAGTGTCTGCCCAAGATATCGTTGAAACGTGGATCTAATTCAATGTTATATTTGTCAATATAGTCATATAAATCTTCTGTCCCCAGAACCTTGGCTGTCCTCACCAACTGATAATTATCATGGCCATGGAAAAATGGCTCCTTCCGGAAGATCATACTTGCCAGCATACAACCCAAGCTCCACATAGCCAAACTATAATCGTACATCTGATAGTCTACAAGTAGCTCAGGACCTTTGAAGTATTGGGAAGAAACTCTGACATTATATTCTTGACCAGGAGGGTAAAACTCAGCCAAACCCCAGTCTATTAGTCGTAGCTTTCTATGCTCATGATCAATCATGACATTATGGGGCTTCACATTTGTGCATAATTCCCATGCTGTGATAATAATCCAGGACCTTCAGAATCTCATATATGTAAAATAGAATATCATAGTCTGTTAACGTCTGGTACAATTGCTTGAAGTCTGTGTTGTTTACGTGTTCAAAAACCAAGGCAGGGGTTCGTGACACAGGGTCTTTTACAATGTCTGCCAGTGTGATGATATTGGGACCGCCTCATAAATTCTCCAAAATTTTATTTCACGCTTGATTTTCTTCTTCTTTACTGGCTTGAGAATTTTAACAACTTTGTCATTATTTGTGATGTTGATGGCTTCAAATACTTCACTGTATTTACCCCGGCCTAATTTTCGAAGCAGCTGGTAGTCATCTTGATTACCCTACCCTCCACCACGTGTGACTCGTAATTCCAATACGCTCTCTCGGGGTCTGTGCATATTAACATCTGTGTAAACTCTGGCCCTGCTTGGCACGGGTCCCGACATGTCTGACAGGTTGGTGAACGAAGGTGGACTTGATGTTTGGAGATGTGGTGGTCACTGTGTTGGGAAGCAGCTGGGGGTAAGACCTTGTTTCAGACCTGTTTTCTTTAAACTCTGGTGGAAGCGGCAGCGGCGGCTCTCCCCTCTCCTCACACAGACAATATGGCGGTGGCAGAGGAGGAGACACAGCTTGGCTGCCTGCCACAGGGACCAGAGCAAGGCTGCAGCCGCCCATCATTAGTTTTGATGTAGTGTTCAGTGATTCATTAGTTGCGTATAACACCAGTGCTCATCTCACCATGTAATAAAATTTTATTTTAAGAAAATTATTTTTCTAAGTATTTTTTTACACTCAAAAGCAAGTGAAAAATTTACTCTATAAATGTTAAATTGAAGTAGAGTTTCATAGACCAAATTTCATATACTTACTTTTCCTCCCTTTGGAAGTTTTGGCAATTTGTTAGCCTCTTTAATTGCTCCTGCTTGCCTATACCTTAACTCCTACCTCTATCTCCCTCAATGAAACCTGGAGCCAAAGGAGGCTGACTTAGGAGGGTTTTAGCACTTCTTTCCATGAAGTGTGGCAGCACCAACCCTATAAGCCACCCAAATTAAAAATATAATTTAAGTAAAATTACTGTACTTTCCATACAAGACAGTAGCTTTAACAATTTTTTTCCAAAATTGCTGTCCCCAAGTCCATCCTAAACAAATTCTGGAGCCTCTGCTGGTTGAGGATCAGAATTATGAAAAAGTCCTGTCTGCTCTACCTTCTTAGGAAGGTAAAAGTTTAGTGCTAAAGTTTAGTTCAGGTGCTTCCATCTTGGTGGGTGTGTGAATGAGTGATGTATGTCTGTTTGCATGTTTTGGGGTGCTAGGAAGAGAAAGGAAGATGCATGACAATTAGTGTAAATCACAGCTTATCAGTAGCTATGAAGTTACTAGCCTTGGTAGGGAAGATAACATTAATCCTCAAACCCCTTAATCTATGCCCCCAAACCTCTCACTCCAAGGCAAGAATTGATTGTGTTGTTTCTCTGTTCATATGGAACAAATGTGGGCATGCTAATTATAAGTACTGCTAGTTGAGTTGACAGTCCTGGGCCGCAGAAAGCTGTTTTATGTCTAAGCTATCCAATTTACCTACATAATCTAAAATCTAGGATGAGATGACAAACTGTGAGATTCTAGATAATTCTTGAACCTTACCAAGATCTCTGACAACCAGACACCTCAGATTATAGGCAATTACTTTAAAGCAAAAGGAAAGCAAGCCAAGTCCAACAGAAGGCCATAATATAAACAAATATTCTCACTCTTAATGGAACTTTCTGAAGACATGTCTGAATTTGATATATTGTTTGGTCATATATAAAAATATGTTCAGAATTAAGTAACCAGTATGGAAATAAAGTCCGGTGTTACACAGACTTTTCTTTTTAGCGCCATAAAATCTAGCACAGGGTTTGACATGTGGTAAGCACCCAAAATACTTGTTAACTGGATATATTTCCAGCCAAAATGTTGTATTCTGAAATAAAAGTAATTGGGGCCATAAAAGCAAATTAAGAGTACAGTAACATTACACATTATTTTCCCCTTCTGTTGTTTTTTTTTATTTTAACACTTTTTTCTTTGTTTTTAGATTCACAGATGAGGTGAAAACCCATTTTTAGAATAGGAATTTTAAGGTTTTTTTATATTCATAAACCAAATGGAAGTGATTTACCTCTTGCTAATCAATATAGCAGTGATGAAATGACCTCTTTAAGTTGTTTCAAATGGCCCCAGAACCTTTGGCTAATTTTAAAAAGTCTTTTTTGTTCTAACTTAGGCAAATCATAATACATAGATAAGATTTAAATTTCATAAATTCTAATTAGTTGAGTTTCAATAAGTAGATATGTAACTTGTGTGATTAACAGGAATTTTTGATAGTTAAGTAAATGCTTTTAATATCAGATTGAAATTCAAGATTGTACTAATTTCTGCTAGTTTCTCTTTCTGATTGTCAATCTGCCTTAACAGATGAATTAGGGTATGTGGAGTAAAAGAGCACTAAAAAAGACAGTACAGGTCCTGCAAATAAACATCTGCACCTCAGCAAAGGGATAAAAGTATTTAAACAAATTAGAAGTAGGTTCTGTACTTGTTCCATGAGATTTTTTAGAGTTCATATCTGATATGGGCAGTTCTGGTTCATGGTAGAGTTTTGTATATCACAGATTTATCCCCCAAATGACACAATTCTTTGCCAGAAGATAAAGGTAATTGGGGCTCTCAATACCAGGCTCCTCCATCGTGTGCTGTGACACCTTCCTGAGACCATTAATAGAAACCTGAGCAGTTAGTGATGAGTTGTTCCAGTTGCTCCCAAATACGCAATAGAAGTCTCCTTTGACAGATTAGTCAATCATAGCTAAAAAGTCAAAACTCAGTACTCAGCTCCCAAAGCATCCATTCTGGGAACAATTCATTAGAGACTTGTAGACTTTCCTGTAATTTTCCTGATAATGTATTGTTTTAGGACACATTTAGTTTCAGGACTACAGTGAAGAAGAAAGAGGCTGTACTGGTTATGTTCCTAGTTTTGTAACTGGTGTAAGAGCAGGGAAATGGAGTGACAATTCCAGGATAGCAGACTAATCAAACTTAGAACACATTAAGTTACATGTATGCCACATGATAAAAGATAGCAACCAAAGCTATCTCAGACTCCACTGGAGGGCAAAGATGCTGGGCCATTAAGCTATACAATTTTGGCTCAAACTAGAATATAATGATCCAGCCCTGCAGTGTCAATTCTGAGATTACAGACCATTCTGTGCAATAACAATGGGGTATTGAGCAGATTTGTGGATCAATACTTGGTTCTACATGTCTAGTTCCCCAACACCAATACCACATCGACAGAGGTAAACAAGGTCAGTGGATGTCCTGTGTTAGAGACGGGATGTGATCCCTAGTACTCCTAGGAAAGTAATTTGATAGACAAATCTATTGATGGACCCCTATCCACACTGCCCTGTGATCCTTGGCTATTCCTGGTCAGAGAGCTATGACAATCTTTTAGAAGACCTCATAACAACCCTGAAAGGTATATACTATTAATATCCCAATATTACAGATAAGGAAACTGAGGCACAGGGCAATTAAGGTCCGAGCTGGTAAGTGATACAGCCGGGAAATCTGGCTGTAGTTCAGGGCTCTTAACTACTTATTATGGGCTAAATTCCAATCATATCGAAACCCTAACTCGCAGTGCCTCAGAATATGACTGTATTTGGATATAGGGCCTTTAAAGAGGTAATTAAGTTAAAATGGGGTGGTTAAGATGGGTGCTAATCCAATATGCACAGGACATTGGGACACAGACATGCACGGAGGATTGTAAGAAGAGAAAGGTAGATGGGGCACCTGGGTGGCTCAGTTGGTTAAGTGACTGCCTTCAGCTCAGGTCATGATCCCGGAGTCCCGGGATCGAGTCCCGCATTGGGCTCCCTGCTCGGCGGGGGGGTCTGCTTCCCCCTCTGCCCTCTTCCCTCTCGTGCTCTCTGTCTCTCATTCTCTCTCTCTCAAATAAATAAATAAAATCTTTAAAAAAAAAAAAAAGAGGCTGACTCTAGCTCAGGTCATGATCTTGGGATCCTGGGATGGGGCCCTGCTTCAGTCCCCACATTGGGCTCCACGCTTAGCAGGGAGTCTGTTTCTCTCTCTCCCTCTGCCCCTCCCCCTGCTCATGCTCTCTTTCTCTCTCTCAAATAAATAAATAAAATCAGAGATAGTCCAAGATGGCAAAGGAGTAGGAGACCTTAGTTTCATCTGGTCCCAGGAATTCAGCTAGATAGCTATCAAATCATCCTGAACACCTGCAAACTCAAGCGGAGAGCTAAGAAAAGAAAAGCTGCAAATCTACAAATAGAAAAGTGACCACTTTCTGCAAGGTAGGAGGTGCAGAGAAGTGAATCCGAGGTGATATATGGGGAAGATAAACTGCAAGGGGAGGAAGCCTCCATAAGCCGGCACTGGAAAGTGATATAGCAGTGGAGTGCAAAATCAGCACTTTTAGATGTCTGCTCTGGTGAGGGACATCCCTGACTGAAAGGTGCTCAGGTGGTGAAGTGGGGGTGGAATCCTAGGTGGGACAGTGTGGTCTCAGGATCCCTGGGGTCACAGGAAGACTGGAGGTGCCTGAGTGCAGAAGAGCTCCCAGGCATCAGAGCAGGAAAGCCGGATGCAATCAGCGAGCCCAGAAGTGGGCTCTCAGCTCAGGGTTGCCATATACCATGAACCACCACCCAGTTGGGCTCAGCAAGCAGCGGAACCATAGCGAGACCCCTTCTTTCTCTCCTGGCTTAGAGACTCGAAATGGGGTTGCATGCCTCAGATAGAAACGCTTGGTCACAGGCTGGGTGAGCACTATGTGTGGATGGAGACCAGCAAGACAGGAGTGACTGACTGCTTTTCTCTGAGGGCACTCTGAGGGGGTTTTGGCTCTGGGGCTGGAGATTGGGAGGCCGCCATTTTCATTCTCATCCTCTAAAGTGGCACAGAAAACCTTCAGGGAACAAAAGCCACATAGAGCAATCTGGAGCAGCTTGCTTAGCCTGGCCCCCAGTGCAATTCCACCCAGGGCAAAGACACCTGAGAATCAGTGCAACAGGACCCTCCCCCAGAAGATCAGCAAGAACATCTGGCTAAGACTAAGTTTACCAATCATACAGAACTGCAAAACTCCAGCACTAAGGGATAATAGTATATAGAATTCATGGTTTTTTTCCCCATGATTCTTTAGTCTTTCAATGTTAATTTTTTTCTCTTTCTTTTTTCAACCAATTTTTTATTTTATCAACTCTTTTAAAAATATTTTTTAATTTTCATTTTTACAGTTACATTCTATACTTTCATTGGATTTAATTTTATTTTTGTATAAGTTATTCTTTCTTTACAATTTTGGTATGCAGTTTCTTCTAACAAATAGACCATAATACACCCAGAATCTAGTGTATGGCTCTGTTCTTTTCACCTGTCTGATCATATTCTCTCTTATTTCTTCTTCTTTTTTTTGTTGAAGTCTTTTTAAATTTTCTTTACAGTTACATTCTATCCTCTCAATGTATTTGATTTTATTTTTGTATATATATAAGTTTTTCTTTCTTTACAATTTTGGGATGTAGTTTCTTTTAACAAACTGACCAAAATACACTCCGGATATAGTGTATTGCTCTGTTCTGTTCACCTGTTTATATTCCTTCTTTTTTTACTTTTCTTTTATCTTTTAATTTTCATTTTTGCAGTTAAATTCTATCCTTTCATTGTATTTAATTTAATTTAATTTATTTTATTTTTTTTTTAAAGATTTTATTTATTCATGAGAGACAGAGAGAGAGAGAGAGAGAGGCAGAGGGAGAAGCAGGCTCCCAAGGAGCAGAGAGCCCAATGTGGGACTCGATCCCAGGACGCTGGGATCATGACCCGAGCCGAAGGCAGACGCTTAACCATCTGAGCCACCCAGGCGCCCCTAATTTTATTTTTGTACATATATAAGTTTTTCTTTCTTTACAGTTTTGGGATGGAGTTTCTTCTAACAACAGACCAAAATACACCCAGAATCTAGTGTATGGCTCTGTTCTCTTCACCTGTCTGATCATATTCTCTCTTTTTTCTTCTTCTTCTTTTTTTTTGTTAAAGTCTTTTTAAATTTTCATCTTTACAGTTATATTCTATCCTTTCAATGTATTTGATTTTATTTTTGTACATATATATAAGTTTTTCTTTCTTTACAATTTTGGGATCTAATTTTCTGACAAACAGACCAAAACAAACACAGGATCCAGTGTATTGCTCTGTTCTGTTCACCTGTCTGATTATAGTCTCTCTCTCTTTTTTTAATTTTAATTTTTTTTCTTGGTTTCAGGTCTCTTCTGAATTAGAGAAATTAGAGAATTAGAGAAAAAAATTTTAATTTTTTTCTTGGTTTCAGTTGATTTGCTTAGTGTATATTTGTCTGGGGTCATTATTGCCATTTTAGTATTTTGTTCTCTCGTTCATTTATTCTTCTCTGGACAGAATGACAAGATGGAAAAACTCACCTCAAAAAAGAGAACAAGAGAGTACTGACTGCCAGGGACCTAATCACTATGGACAAAAGTGAGATGTTGGAACTAGAGTTCAGAATAACGATACTAGCTGGCTTGAAAAAAGCATAGAAGACAGTAGGGAATCCCTTTCTGGAGAAATAAAAGAACTAAAATCTAATCAAGTTGAAATCAAAAGGCTATTAATGAATGCAACCAAAAATGGAGGCTCTAACTGCTAGGATAAATGAGGCAAAAGAGAGAATTAGTGATATAGAAGACAACATGATGGAGAATAAAGAAGCAGAGAAAAAGAGAGATAAACAACTACTAGATCACAAGGGGAGAATCTGAGAGATAAGTGATACCATAAAGCAAAACAATATTAGAATAATTGGGATCCCAGAAGAAGAGGAAAGAGAGAAGGGGGGAAGGTATATTGGAGCAAATTATAGCAGAGAACTTCCCTAATCTGGGGAAGGAAATAGGCATTCAAGTCGAGGAGGCAGGAGAACCCCCCTCAAAATCAATAAAAATAAGTCAACATCCCGACATATAATAGTGAAACTCGCAAATCTCACAAAGAGAAAATCCTGAAAGCAGCTCGGGACAAGAGGTCTGTAACCTACAAGAGTACAAACATTAGACTGGCAGCAGACCTAGCCACAGAGACCTGGCAGGCCAGAAAGGCCTGGCATGATATATTCAGGGTGCTAAATGAGAAAAATATGCAGCCAAAAATACTTTATCCAGCTAGGCTGTCATTCAAAATAGAAGGAGAGATAAAGAGCTTCCAGGACAAACAGAAACTATAAAGAATTTGTGATCACTAAACCAGCCCTGCAAGAAATATTAAAAGTGATCTTTTAAGTGAAGAGAGAGCCCAAAAGTAACATAGACCAGAAAGGAACAAAGACAATAAACAGAAACAGTGACTTTACAGGTAATACAATGGCACTAAATTCACATCTTTCAATAGTTACTCTGAATGTAAATGAGCTAAATGCCTCAATCAAAAGACACAGGGTATCAGATTGGATAAAAAAAGCAAGACCCATCGATATGCTGTCTGCAAGAGACCCATTTTAGACCCAAAGATACTGCCAGATTGAAAGTGAGGGGGTGGAAAACCATTTATCATGTTAATGGACATCAGAAGAAAGCTGGGGTGGCAATCCTTTTATCAGACAAATTAGATTTTAAACCAAAGACTGTAATAAGAGGAGGAAGGACACTATATCATAATTAAAGGGTCTATCCAACAAGAAGATCTAACAATTGTAAATATTTATGCCCCTAACATGGGAGCAGCTAATTACATGAACCAACTAATAACAAAATTAAAGAAACACATTGATAATAATACAATAATCGTAGGGGACTTTAACACCCCTCTCACTGCAATGGACAATCATCTAAGCAGAAGATCAACAGGGAAACAAGGGCTTTGAATGACACTTTGGACCAGATGGGCTTCACAGATACATTCAGAGCATTCCATCTTAAAGCAACAGAATACACATTCTTCTCAAGTGCACATGAAACACTCTCCAGAATAGATCACATCCTGGGTCATAAATCAAGTCTCAACTGGTACCAAAAGATTGGGATCATTCCCTGCATATTTTCAGACCACAATGCTTTGAAACTTGAACTCACTTACAAGAAGAAATTTGGAAAGAACTCAAATACATGGAAGCCAAAGAGCATCCTACTAAAGAAGGAACAGGTCAACTAGGAAATTAAAGAAGAATTTAAAAAATTCATGGGAACATGAAAATGAAAACACAACTGTTCAAAACCTTTAGGATGCAGCAAAGGCAGTCCTAAGAGGGAAGTATGTAGCAATAAAAGACTTTCTCAAGAAACAAGAAAGGTCTCAAATATACAACCTAACCTTACACCCTAAAGGAGCTGGAGAAAGAACAGCAAATAAAGCCTAAACCCAGCAGGAGAAGACAATCAATAAAGATTAAAGCAGAAATCAATGAAATAGAAACCAAAAGAACAGTAGAACAGATCAATGAAACTAGGAGCTGGTTCTTTGAAAGAATTAGTAAGATTAATAAACCCTTGGCCAGACTTATGGAAAGAAAAGAGAAAGGACCCAAATAAATAAAATCATGAATGAAAGAGGAGAGATCACAACCAACACCAAAGAAATACAATTATAAGAACATATTATGAACAACTATATGCCAACAAATTAGGCAATGAATCATTGAGCACTATATCAAAAACTAATGATGTACTATATGTTGGCTAACTGAACATAATAAAAAAAAGAAATGAAAGTAAAAAAAAGAAAAATAAATAAAATAAACTATGACATCTGAGACAACTGGAAAAAAAAGAAGATATGGTATATATATATACAATGGAATACTACTAAGCCATCAAAAAAATGAAATCTTGCCATTTGCAACACATGGATGGAACTAGAGGGCATTATGCTAAGTGAAATAAGTCAATCAGAAAAAGACAAATATCATATGATCTCACTCCTATGTGGAATTTAAGAAACAAAACAGAGGAGCATGGGGGAAGGGAGGGAAAAATAGAACAAGATGAAATCAGAGAGGGAGACAAACCATAAGAAACTCTTAATCACAGGAAACAAACAGGGTTGCTGGGGGGGAGGGGTAAGGGAATGGGGTAACTGGGTGATGGACATTAAGGAGGGCATGTGATATAATGAGCATTGTGTAGTGTGTAAGACTGATGAATCACTGACCTCTACCTCTGAAACTAACAATACATTGTATGTTAACTAACTGAATTAAAATTTAAAAATTAAAAAAAGAAAAAAATAAAGCTCAAATAAATAAATAAAATCTTTAAAGAACAAAAAAAGAAGAGAAATGTAGAAGATAGTTACCTAAGATGAAGCCAAAAAAAGACATTTCATAATGAATCCAACCCTGCTAATATCTTAATCTTAAGACTTCTAGCCTCCAGACTGTGAATAAATAAATTTAAATTTATTTACCATAGACTGGGTGTTTAAGCCATTCAGTCTATGGTATTTGTTAAGGCAGCCTGAGCAAACGAATATACCACTACACTGTCTTTCGTAGCAGTGAGTGCCAATGGAGGCAGTACCCTTGGCAGGTATCCAATGGCAAGATCCTAAGCAAATAGTTGTAGTGCCAGAATCTTCACAATTTTTCAAGTTGTTTATTTTTAATGGTAACATGTTCACATTCAAAATACTAAAACTATAAAAGAACTGGCTCTATCACTTGCTAGCTCCCATATTGCCAGGTCCCAGTTCCCTTCCAGACACAACCAAAGCTACCTGATTCTTGTGTGTCTTTCTAAAGATATTCCATAAATATAAAAACAAGGATGTACAAATGGCCAATAGACACATGAAAAAAATGTTCAACATCACTCGGCATCAGGGAAATACAAATCAAAACCACAATGAGATACCACCTTACACGGGTTAGAATGGCTAAAATTAATTACAACAGATGTTGGCAGGGATGCAGAGAAAGTGGAACCCTCTCACACTGTTGGTGAATGCAAGCTGGTGCAGCCACTCTGGAAAACAGTATAGAGGTTCCTCAAAAAGTTGAAAATAGAGCTACACTATGACCCAGCAATTGCACTACTGGGTATTTACCCCAAAGATACAAATGTAGTGATCCAAAGGGGGACCTGCACCCCAATGTTTATAGCAGCAATGTCCACAATAGCCAAACTATGGAAAGAGCCCAGATGTCCATTGACAGATAAATGGATAAAGAAGATGTGGTATATATATACAATGGAATACTACTCAGCCATCAAAAAAATGAAATCTTATCATTTGCAATGAGATGGATGGAACTAGAGGGTATTATGCTAAGCGAAATAAGTCAATCAGAGAAAGACAATTCTCATATGATTTTACTCCTATGTGGAATTTAAGAAACAAAACAGAGGAGCATGGGGAAAGGGAGGGAAAAATAGAACAAGATGAAATCAGAGAGGGAGACAAACCATAAGAAACAAACTGAGGGTTGCTGGAAGGGAAGGGGAAAAGGGGATGGAGTGGCTGGGTGCTGAACATTAAGGAGGGTACATGATGTAATGAGCACTGTGTATTATATAAGACTGATGAATCACTGACCTCTACCTCTGAAACTAATAATATGCTCTATGTTAATTAATTGAATTTAAATTTAAAAAATAGTATTAAAAATTTTTTTAAAGTATGTACATATATATTCATATATTCTATTTGCTTACTATAGACATTGTCCTCTCTTACTTTTTTTTCACAGAGGTATCTTGTAAATTGCCTTTATATGGAGGGATTTAATTAAGGACTAGTTATTCTGAATTGCAATTTGAGTTCTAGCTATAATCTTTACTTACATTTTACAAATAGGAGAAAATGGAAATGTCTGAAGTCCTGTACATAATGAAGTCACGGAAGAATGTTGGTTTGTTAGATGTAGATGAGTTAATGGCATTTCTAACTCTACTAGAATACAAAAAGTTTAAAAAATAATTAATTACATAAACATTGAATAAAATTAAGTATAGTTTAGAACTTTTTGTAAGCAACTATGATGTTGATCATTCTGCTACAACAAAGATTTTCAATAAAAAGACATTTCAGTTACTTGAAATACAAAATAACAGTTTTAAATTTCCATCTAAGGAATTACACATATGTCACATGCTATCTCAACAGTGATAGTGGTGATTTTTAAAAAATACATTGACAACTAAACTTTATTGTTTACTGTATGATATAAATTCTAAGAGTTTTATGTGAAATAATGCTTTCAATTCTGACAACTTATGTTGTCAGTACTTAGGAGACAGTACTATTTTTATCTTCATACTAAATATTGGTGATGTTAAGTAAATAGTATTAATGGAGACTAATTCTTCATCTTAGTAAGTCTGGGTGGCCCAGCACAGAGTTACATATTTATAGAGTGGGCTTGAGAAACTGAAACTAATTTATTCATAAGTAGTGTTTCTATCACTTTCATAAATAAAGCAATAAACTTCCAAATAGATGATAAATGTGATTCGATTATAAATGTAACTAAAGGAGCACCTGGTTGGCTCAGTCGGTTAAGCGTCGGACTCTTGATTTTGGCTCAGGTCATGATCTCAGGGTTGTGAGATTAGGCCCCACACTGGGCGTTGGAGCCTGTATAAGATTCTCTCTCTCCCTCTCCCTCTGTCTACCTCCCCCTACCACCACTAAAATAAATAAATAAACAAATAAATAAAATACATGTAACTAAATAATAGTATCATCAACATAGTTAAGAAGCAACACAACTTGGCATTACAGTGGAACAAAAGATGATTCAGAGTCCAAATCTGGTATGATAATAACAGTAACAGTAATGATAGGATTGCTTTGGGTGATTAAAAAGTTAAATTTACAAAAGTGTAACAAGGGTCAGCAAGATTACTAATACTGAGATAAAATATAAAATTTTATTTACTGAACTATAATATGATTTCTGATTTTAATATTAATGCTATTTCCTCCATTCCTTTTCCTCAATCTTTGTAACTCTCTGTATATTATTCAGTTTTGATGCTAGAAGGATAATGAGTAACTAATAGTAACAAATGTAAATGGACAGATATGAGAAAAAAATGACAACTTGGATTGCAATAATCAAATTTTAAACATGAAAACTGTCTCATAGTAGACCTTCCATGTGAATGTATTGTACTTTTACATCAGATATGGGTAACCACTGATAAACTCAATGATTTATCCAAAATTTCTACCTGGTTCACTGTACTCTGGTTCACAATAGCTTTGAATGGCCAAAATCTCTGTGAAGCTGCATTTTATATCCTCAATGTCAATTCCATGCTTGGTAGTAAGATCTGAAAAGAAAAGTAAGAAAGTCTACTATCAGCATAAATACTACTGTATCAGTTTTTTTGTAATGTTGTCCGTTCCTCTGTGGCAATGACTGTTTTATTTAGTATACCATCAGAGTGAACTGAAGGCTGAGAGTGTACCACCACAGTCCTTCAGTAAAGTCAAGTGCCCTTTATATTAGCATTCATGGATCTGTGTCCTGCTAATAAGCCAATGGGTAACCCTGCAGTTTTAAGCTCTGCTATATTTATAAGTTCTGGTATGAATTTGATCAACTTACTCAGGCTGACTTTTCATTCCCTTGCTTTCACTTGTAGGCTAATCAGTAATTCACTTGATTTAGTCTTGTCTATAAGAATTCCTTCAGGTTTGTGGTCTAGTAATGGCAAGCATCCCTCTTCTCAATGGATATCATAAATCTCCCTTCACTCTTCCCTAATATATATCTTTGATGATTTCAATTGGAATTTATAAAAGGATAAATATTTGGGCTTCAATTGTCATTAGAAAGAATTCAACAATATTTACTAAGTCTAACTGGGATAAAAGCTTCTACATTTTAGGTTATGATTCTCCCAGTCATCTGATTCCATGAATCATAACCTCACTCTGAGCTTCTCTATATCTAACTAAAGTCAGCATAGAAGTTGTTAGTGCTTTGGGGCGCCTGAGTGGCTCAGTCGGTTAAGCGTCTGCCTTCGGCTCAGATCATGATCCCGGGGTCCTGGGATCGAGTCCCGCATCGGGCTCCCTGCTCCGCGGGAAGCCTGCTTCTCCCTCTCCCACTCCCCCTGCTTGTGTTCCCTCTCTGACTGTGTCTCTCTCTGTCAAAAAAATAAAATCTTTAAAAAAAAAAAAAAGAAGTTGTTAGTGCTTTGTCATTGTTTATAAGAAAACAACTTTAAAAAATTAGTAGTCATAGGTGATTTAGTTTATTTGTATAATTATCTTGAAATGGTTAATTTTAGAGACGTTTTAAGTTTGTAGTTATATAAGTTAACTTATATATATATATACATATATATGTTAAATTATAAAGAGAAAGACAATGAGAAAAGAGTCTCATCAATAATAATTCTGAGAGTTCAACATGTAACCTGAAGAACACTTCTTTTTTTTAATTAAAAAATTTTTTTTAAATTTTATTTTATTTTATTATGTTATGTTAGCCACCATACATCATTAGTTTTTTTTTTTTAAAGATTTTTATTTATTTATTTGAGAGAGAGAGAGAATGAGAGGGAGAGAGCATGAGGGGGGTAGGGTCAGAGGGAGAAGCAGACTCCCTGCTGAGCAGGGAGCCCGATGTGGGACTCGATCCCGGGACTCCAGGATCATGACCTGAGCTGAAGGCAGTCACTTAACCAACTGAGCCACCCAGATGCCCCATCATTAGTTTTTGATGTAGTGATCTATGAATTCATTGTTTTCGTATAACACCCAGTGCTCCATGCAGTATGTGCCCTCCTTAATACCCATCACCGGGCTAACCCATCCCCACACCCCTAACTTCTTAAAAAACTGGAGGTTCAGAAAACAGTTTAATCAACATATTTTTATAACAAACATTATTAAGTAGTTTTTACAAGTAATAGATTTTTAAATTTATTCTCACCTATTCTGAAAAGCTTTTCACTTTCATCTGTATAATTTATTATTTCTGGCATTAAGTTTAAGGATTCCTTCAGTTTGGAGAGTGATGGAATATCAACTTCTTGTTTGAGGCTTGTAGGTATTAAGAATTCACACTCAGGCAAAATTGATGGCTGAAATAGTATAAGTAAAAGAAGCTTTTAGGGAAGTTTTCCAGATAAATATTTCTAGACTTATAAACATAGATAATTTGTTTAATTGGTGTATCAAATTTTAAACTAAACATTCAAAATTTTTAATGTTATGAAAACATTTAAAAAAAAACAGAGGTATAGTAGTAAAAAAATATATTACAAGCAATGTTCTGAGTAATGTCCTTTATGGCCACTGATTACACTAGTGATGTACAGTATCCTAGATGCAAAAATATCTTCTTTTGGGCTAATAACAAATTTTTAAACTTCTGAATTAAAAATAATCACTGCAGTAGATAAGAGATGGTTAATGGGGAGAAATAAAAAGGGTAGATGAAATGGAATGGATCTTCACTACACTCCATTAAATATGCTTCTCTTTCATTCCTACAGAACTAGACTCTACGTGCATAATTCTCAGAGCTAATAGGTGAGGGAGAGGGGGACTAGAGAAAAGGGGCCAATAAGTGAATTAATATACTGTCACCGTGTGTGTGTGTTGTTTTGTTTTTTTTTACCATGTGTGTTAAAATTTTTATTTGTAAGGAAACCCTTTAAATGCCTTAAGATATCTATATCTGTGTCTGTATCTCTATCTATATCTACAACTATATCTATCTCCTTTGAATGTTTTAAGAAAAGCCCCAAATGTGAAATATTTTCAGTTGTCTCAAAAAAATGTTTAAAGTAACTTTGTAAATGCATCTAATCTATGTGGGCCTAGTTTTTCAAGTTTGTTAAACTGCAAAAAGTTATTTGCACTCTCAACTGCTAAAATTCTTTACACACTAATATCATAATAACAATTTTGTGTGCTATTAGAACTGTACGCTAAAAAAGAGGGGCTGCCTTTGAGGAATTTGATCTTTAATATGCAAAGATGCTATCTTCCTTATTAACCACTGGCAGCATCTAAAATGAAGTCTCAGACCATCTTTATTCTTACTACTTCAATGAGATCCCTTCTCTTACATAATGTAAGTGCTGTTTTGTGTATAACTCACAAATAAAAATAAACATTTCTAGCTCTGATTTCCAATTTTTTAACTAGAATATGACCACTTAATGTCCTATACCAGGTAGATTTATTAACATCATTAAGAGACGTTTTTTAATTCACTATACCTGGGCTGCACAACAGACCAGTTCAATCAGAATATATCTGAGTAGGACCCAGGCTTCAGTATTTTATTAAAACTCTCCAAGTAATTCCAATGTGTAGCCAAGGTTTAGAATCACTATCTTAAGGTAAATTTGACTTCATTATTGATATATTCAACCCACTCATTACCAAGTCTTTTTTAACTTGACATTAGTAGATGGTCAATGCATATTACTAAAATTATAAATTACTAACTTTTGTAAAACTATTACTGAAAGCAAGTATTACAGTTTGATTTAAACCTACTGTATCTTCTAGCTTTTCCTGACTAAAGTTCTCTTTATCCATGTAAAAATCTTCTTCCACTAGACCTTTCAAATCTTCTTGAAAAGAGAAACATTCCCTTAACAAAAAAAAAATAAACATTAAATTAGTGTTTATTAAAAGCAAGGTACATACTAAATGTAGCCAAATTAAATAATAATTTAATAAAATGATTAAAACTGGAATTGATGTAAAGCAATGATAATATATTATTATTGATAACATCTAGACTTTGGAGCATACAAAGAATATTTTCTTCTTTAAAAATATTTACATCGGGGCGCCTGGGTGGCTCAGTCGTTAATCGTATGCCTTCAGCTCAGATCATGATCCCAGGGTCCTGGGTTTGAGCCTCTCCTCAGGCTCCCTGCTCAGCAGGAAGCCTGCTTCTCCCTCTCCCACTGCCCCTGCTTGTGTTCCTTCTCCCACTTTGTCTCTGTCAAATAAATAAATAAAATATTAAAAAAATATATTTACATCAGACAATTAAGTACCTGAAGAAATTAGCTTCTGTGAAGATCTGTCCTTTGAAATCTAAAATGGGGTCCTTTACCAAAAATAGTTTTAGCCTACTCAACAAAGTATGCAAAGTTGGTAGCTGACTTTTATAGGCCATCAAGTTATTTAAAAAAATTATTTCTTCATCAATAGACAAATCTGAAAATAAAAGAAATGTAAAGGAATAAGAAAAAAATCTAAAAGTTACACAAAGAGATCTTGATAGTTACTGCAGTCAGCCATTCAGACACACTTTAAATTCTTTAGTTCATTGTGTATATAAAGCATGCAGCATAGGATTAGCATATAGATAAAAGCTCAATAAATTTTAGTATTACTTAGTACACTCACTAGTAACCAAATATCCTGAAAGAGTTGTAATGGTTCATTTTCTTTTCAACAAAGATTAGTTTAATCAATGGAGTAAAATATCTTGCAGCCTTATGCTTCAAAACAACCAGGGGTAGCCTAAGCAAAGTTGTAAAGAAATAAAAGCATTTGACTTTTATGGAACCTAGTCTTTTCTTTGCATCATTGTACCTCTTAAAGTCTCTAATTCATCCCTAGAGACTCTGAGATGTAGGAAAAGGAGATGGTCTACAAAACCTACAAATGAGATCAATCGGGATTCTATCATTGTAATGACAAAAAAAAAAATTGTTTCTATTGTAAAATAGTTATATGGCAAAGTATCTACTTGTGAAGTGTGATACATCTTATACATTAGGAAACACTACTGCCAAGAGTTAATTACTGGAATAAACTTTTCCTGTTTATCCCCACCCTACTATGTTCAGGTTACTTTAGAATCTTAGCCAACGGGCGCCTGGGTGGCTCAGTTGGTTAAGCAACTGCCTTCAGCTCAGGTCATGATCCTGCAGTCCCCGGATCGAGTCCCGCATCGGGCTCCCTGCTCAGCAGGGAGTCTGCTTCTCCCTCTGACCCTCCCCACTCTCATGCTCTATCTCATTCTCTCTCTCAAATAAATAAATAAAATCTTTAAAAAAAAAAAAAAAGAATCTTAGCCAACTGTGTCAGTGCTTTAACAGTTTCTGAGCCAAGGGAGAGAACATAAAACCTGCTCCCATTCTTCAATAAGCTCCTGAGTGGAAAGAAGAAAAGGAAAATATAAGTTCAGATGAGGAACTGCTCAGAAAGCCAAACTCCCCAAAGCAAAAGCTACATTGAAGAGGGAGCAACAATTTCTTGTTCTGGGTAGTAACCTTTCAGTTAAGTAAATTTAGAATGGCATGAGAGAGGAATAGCATGAAGTGATGTCTCCCATGACCAATTACATCATTGGTATGCATATGTTTAATAAATATGTGGTGTTAAGCAGGAAGCCAGGAAACACCCCTTTGCCTGGTGTTACCTTGAAATGCCAACAGAGAACTTGCTCCGTAAGCTAGCCTCCTAAGAGATTACTTATCTGAACCTGCTAAGTTCCTGATAATTTTGTGGCCAAGAGCTTCCCATGACAAATTTGGCATAGTTCTTTTATATACCAAAGAGAGCTAGCCAATCAATTCCATATCTAAACAGGGCTTATGTGAGACAATTAAAGATGGTTCATTTGTACATCCACTCTGAAAGTATTAATGAAGTCATATTAATAGTAAAAACCCAAACAGCATTTATTTATATCCCTGTTTCCACCTTCCACTTCCAAACACAGGTCCTCTAGCCATCTTCCCTTCCTACAGGCTCATCCTAGTATTTCTGCAAGTCCAAGGAAACAAACATCTATCAGTTATGAGAACTTGTTTTCCAACCACCCATTTTTGATAGAGCCGCTTGAGGGCAGCATTGTAACTACACAAAAGTTGTCTTATGAAGGGTGCTAATTCCTTATATTCTTAAGGTTATACAACACTTTCTGGAGTTCTCTTTATTACAGCTCTTCTATTACCAACACAGATATGAGGAGATTGTTCTCTATTGTAAAGAAGTGTTAAATTGTTACAAAGAAGCAAAATTTTACCTATGAAGAGAAAGAGAAAATAGAGGTCTACTGACAGGAAAGACAAGTTTATTCTTGGCAGAAGATTCCTATGTCTACCTAGAAAACCCAAGGTAACTAAGTGAAAACAAATAAAGGAGTTCACTAGGTGTCTGATAAAAAATTTATAAAATCTCTGGTTTTCAAACATACATAAACACCCCCAAAATTAATGGAAAAATTCATTCATAATGGTAACAAGTATACAAACATCAAAGAATCAACATAACAAAAATGTACAGATAGCATATGCAGGAAACTACAAAACTTTAATGAGGACCATTTTAAAAAGCTGAATAAAAGGCAAGATAAACCATCCTGGCTAGTAAGACTGACTATAGTAAAAAAAAAAAAAAAAAAAAAGTAAAAAAACATAATGACATTTCAATTTCTCAAGAGATCTGTTTTGGAACTTGAAAAACTGATTTGCTGAAAGTAAATCTAGAAGAATAAAAATGTGAGACTAGGGGAAAAATTTAATAACAAAAAAGGAGAGACTATTTATAAATGTTATAATTACAGGTATGATACAATAATAGACAAATCAATAGAACAAAACAGAAACTCCAGAAACACTCTAACGTGGGTAAGGATTTAGCATGTTTTCTAAGTGGCTTTTCTAATCAGTAGAGAAAGGAAAGACTATTCCATAAATGATATTGAGATGACTGCCAAAACATTTGGAAAAAATATTTTTTATCCTTACTTTTAAACATATATCAAAGTCTTAAGGAAAAACTTAAAGAAAATGTGAATAAATATTTATCTAATTTAAAGAAGAATTTTCTAAGTATAAAAGCAATGAAAGAAACCTTAAAGGAAAACATTGATGGTACTGGTTAGTTTTAAATTAAAGATTAAATATATCTTTGACATATACAGATAAAATAGAAGAATAGAAAAATAGATAAAAGAATCATTTCACAAAATAAAAATATGCAAATGGCCAGTAAGCATGAATAATTTTTAAAAAGATTTCATTTATTTATTATTTATTGAGAGAGTGTGAGAGGACACACCAGTGCGAGGGGGCGTGGAGGGCAGAGGAAGAGGGAGAGTAAGAGAAGCTCTTGCAGACTCCCTGCCCAGGGTGGAGCCCCATTCAGGGCTTGGTCCCACAACCCTGAGATCATGACCCGAGCCAAAATCGAGAGTTGGATGTTCAACCAAAGAGCCACCCAGGCACCCCAAACATGAATAATTTTTAAAATCCAAGTAAAAACATAATTTTTGCCCAATATATCGGGCAAAATGTATTAACACAATAGCAGTAGTAATATATCCAATGATGATAAGGCTGGTGTGAACAGGATATTCTCATATCATGCTAGTGGACGTATATATAGTTAAAAGAAATATCAAATAATTCCATTTCCATGAATTTAGTCTATGGAAAGAACTGGAAATGGAAGCATACAAATTTATGTCCATATTTGCAATTAAAAACATTAGTGTTCTCAAATTGGGAAATGTATGATACATACATAAGATTTAAAACTGCAGTCATTAAAAGCCATGCTTTCGAAGTCAAGCATATGGTGAGATGTTCCCAAGATAATGTTAACATTTAAAAATAAGATAATGTGGGGGCACCTGGGTGGCTCAGTCATTAAGTGTCTGCCTTCAGCTCAGGTCATGATCCCAGGGTCCTGGGATCGAGCCCCACATCGGGCTCCCTGCTCCGCGGGAAGCCTGCTTCTCCCTCTCCCATTCCCCCTGCTTGTATTCCCTCTCTCACTGTGTCTCTCTCTGTCAAATAAATAAATAACATCTTTAAAAAAAAATAAAAATAAAAATAAGATAATGCAGACACAATATGATCCCAATAGTAAAATGATTTATGTTTAGATTATAGGTTTGGAAATTTTTAATAAAGGGACATCCTACATATTTAGGATGTATATATCTTAATAGATGTAGAAAACATTAATAAAATTCAGTTCTCATTCATGATCAAAAGCTCTTAGCAAACTCAGAACAGAAAGAGCTTCCTCAACCCAATAAAGGAAATTCTTCTAACACTTAACCCTTGAAACTGACGTAAACATTATAAATGATTCACCATTGAAATGATATTTACATCATTTTTAATAATGAAAGTTAAAGTATTTCCTTTACTGTCAAGAACAAGACGAGGATGGCAACATAATTGCTTCTATTAAACAATGTACTGTAGGTCCTAGTCAGCACACACACACACACAAAGACATAAATGTTGTAAAGGAAGAAACAGATGGCCAACAAAATCACTGTCTTAAAGAGATATCTGTACTCCCACTGCAGCATTATTCACAACAGCCAAGGTGTGGAAACCATGTAAGTGTCTGTCCACAGATAAATGGATAAAAAACGTGTTGTAAGGAAAAGATATGTTATACACACAGACACAAGAAAATATTGTTCAATGTTAAAAAAGAAGGAAATCCTGCCATTTGCAATATGGATGAACATGGAGGACATTTTGCTAAGTGAAATAAACCAGGCAGAGAACAACAAATATTGCATGGTATCACTTGTATGTGGAATCTAAGGGGGAAAAAAGTGGAACTCATGAAAACAGAGAATAGAATGGTAGTTGCCAGGGACTGGGGCTGGGCTGTGGGGAAATAGGGAGAGGTTGGTAAAACGGTACAAACTTGCAGTTATAAGATGAATGAGGTGTGAGGCTCTGATGTATAAAACGGTGACTATAGTTGATACTACTGCAGTGTATAACTGAAATTTGCTAAGAAAATAGAACTTAAGTGTTTTTACAAAAAAAAAAAAGGTAAATATGTGAAGTGATGGATGTGTTAATTCAATGATGTGAATCTTTTACGATGAATATGTATATTAAATCACCACATTGTACACCTTAAATATATTTAAAAAAGGGAAAAAACATGTGGGTGGTTGAAGTCAAAGGACTGCTGCTTTTTATTATAAATTTTGAGTAACTATTTGATTCTCTAAACTGCATGTACAGTTTTTTTTTTAAAGATTTTATTTATTTATTTGAGAGAGAGAGAATGAGAGACAGAGAGCACGAGAGGGAAGAGGGTCAGAGGGAGAAGCAGACCCCCCGCTGAGCAGGCAGCCCGACGTGGGACTTGATCCTAGGACTCCAGGTTCATGACCTGAGCCGAAGGCAGTTGCTTAACCAACTGAGCCACCCAGGCGCCCCTACAATTTTCTTTTAATTAAAAATAAAGGGATGCCTGAGTGACACAGTCAGTTAAACATCTGACTCATTTCGGCTCAGGTGTTCATCTCAGAGTGGTGGGATCGAGCCTTGTGATGGGCTCTGTGCTCAGCTCGGAGTCTGCTTAAGACTCTCTCTGCCCCTCTCCTCTCTCTCTCAAACAAATTAATAAATCTTAAAAAAAATAATAAAAGTTAAATTAAAAATAAAGCTACATTTGCATTTGCTTATATATTCCTTGGAATCTGAATGGATATTCATAAAATAATTACATTTATTGACAAATATGTGAATGTTGTAGAAATATTAGTACATATCAACAAACCAATAAATAAAAGAAAAAAATTTTTACAGATTTGATTGATTTATTTGAGAGAGAGTGAGCAAAAGAGAGAGAGAGCATGAGCACTGGGGGAGGAGCAGAGGGAGAGGGAGAAGCAGAGTCCCCACTGAGCAGGGAGCCTGACACTGGGCTTGATCCCAGGACTACAGGATCATGACCTGAGCTGAAGACAGACACTCAACCAACTGAGCCACCCAGATGCCCCACAATAAAGAAAATTACCCACTGTTTTTATATCTTAAAGAAATATATGTTTTGAAATTAACTTATAATTTAGTAATTAACTACATTTAAGACAGAAAATTTATAGTATCAATTGAATTTCAAAACATAATGCATTCCTTTGGATATAGACACTGAGACCAAAGTATCTATAAATCTGTCAGCAATCAATATAGCTGCAAAGACAATAAATGAAATTGCAAATCTAAATGTATAAAATGATGTCTAATGACACAGGACCCCTAAGGCAATACAGGATACGGACAATTTATATGTATTTAGGAAACTCAAGCATATTCAGTGAATAGTAGTTAAGGAAGCTTCTGACTCTGGTTGATGATAGATATTATGAGGTTTGCCAATAACGGCTCCTGGTTTTCCACATTAATAATAATAGCTATGTTTGGATATCTGTTATTTTTTATAAACTATCTCATTACATGTACAAATATATTAGGTGATCCCCACAAACATTTTTATAAGAAATTAGAAGTTAAAAGAAAATCTAGAAGAAAATTGAAAACCATAAAATTTTTAATAACTGTCCTCAAATTGCACCACTGTTTCAGAGTAGATTTGGACTATGATCAAATTTTCATTTGGACTATGATCAAATTCAGATTATTCCTAATATATCATGTTCTCAAGTTTAGTCTTTATTCTCTCTTAAATATTTTATTTATTTATTTTTAGAGAGAGAGAGTGCATGCGCGAGCGGGAGTAGGGGCAGAGGGAGAGAAAGAGGGAGAGAAGCGAATCCTCGCTGAGCGCAGAGCCAGGCCTGGGGCTCCATCTCACAACCCCAAGATCATGACCTGAGGCAAAATCAAGAGACAGATATACTCAACAAACTGAGCTCTCCAGGTGCCCTTCAAGTTTAGCCTTTATTTATTTTTTAAATTTATTTTTATTTTTTTTTAAGATTTTATTTATTTATTTGACAGAGAGAGACACAGCGAGAGAGGGAACACAAGCAGGGGGAGTGGGAGAGGGAGAAGCAGGCTTCCCGCTGAGCAGGGAGCCCAATGTGGGGCTCAATCCCCGGACCCCGTGATCATGACCCAAGCCGAAGGCAGATGCTTAACAACTGAGCCACCCAGGCGCCCCTGAAGTTTAGTCTTTAATGCAATCTCTCACTCTTTCATCTCAAGCTAAGAGGGATTTAACTCTATGTCATCACACACCTATATGCCAACACAAAAAATTTTATACACAATTTGTATATTTACATAAAAACAGCCGTAAAAGAACCAAATTATTATATATTCTATTAGATTATCATAGCTGAAGCTATAGCGTATCTTAAACTTTTTTTAAATAAACATATAATGTATTATTTGTTTCAGGGGTACAGGTCTGTGATTCATCAGTCTTACACAATTCACAGTGCTCACCATAGCACATACCCTCCCCAGTGTCCATCACCCAGCCACCCTATCCCACCCACCCCCCTCCACTCCAGCAACCCTCAGTTTGTTTCCTGAGATTAAGAATCTCTTATGGTTTGTCTCCCTCTCCAATTTAGTCTTGTTTCATTTTTCCCTCCCTTCCCCTATGATCCTCTGTCTTGTTTCTCAAATTCCTCATATCAGTGAGATATGATAATTGTCTTTCTCTGATTGACTTATTTCGCTTAGCATAATACCCTCTAGTTCCATCCACATCATTGCAAATGGCAAGATTTCATTTTTTGATGGCTGCATAATATTCCAAAATGTACTTTAATTATTAATTATGGTAAATTTGTAAAAATGAGGTGAATTTCCTGATCTAATACTGCAACTATTCCATCTCTACTTTGAATTATGGTTTCACATCAATAAGATGAGATTGAAAATCTTGAGCATATTTTGAAAATAAAATACAGCCATCATTTAGTGATCTACTATTTTAATGTTATACGAGATTGCTATGTCATCAGATCTGGTTACAGTAATATGGTGTGAGCAGACAATGATCAAATCCCTGAGGCTTTTTTGATGACCAGCATGCACAAACTCCAAAAACAACCAAATTCACAAAAAGGGGATTAATATGAAAAAGAAAGTATTTCCCTAATGTGGCAAAGCTTAGAATTATAATTTTGCAGGTGGATACCTTTAATAAAATAGAAAAATTAAAAATCCAATAAAACAGAAAAACACTCACAAAAATGACAATCTGTTTGTTAGTAAGAAATGTTTTATAATAATAGAAACAATAAATGTTTTACCTTCGTCCTGTGTTTGAAGTGCTGGACATTTTTCTAAACCGCTGACAAGTGTAAAGACTTCAGTGTAGTCCTTATGGGTATATAAACTGGCTTCTTCTACTTCAGTTTGGGAGTTTGGGTTTGAACTTGGAACAACTTCCTCAAACCCACAGTCAATCTGAGTCACCATTCCTGTAATTGTTTTTCTATGACATTATAAAATTACTGATTTTATGTATGTCCTATTTTAAAACATCTTTATTAACAAATAATGTTCATTGTAGAAAAATTACAAAATTCCAACAGATACAAAGTTACCCATAGCCCCAACGCTCAAGAAATGAATTCAAAAATTATATATTTTCTCAATTACTTTTGGACATTTTTTAACAAAAGTGGATTCATGTACATAGTATTATGAAACCTGCCTTTTCTGATAAACAATAAAACATGAGTACAATTATATGTCAGTCAATGTACATTCACTTCATTTTGGATGAACAGGATCCCATTGTATTGGTAGGCCATAATATATTCAAACAGTTCCCTATTGTTGGCAATTTAAATTTGTTGTAATCCTTTGCTATTAGAATGCAAGGAATATCTTTGTGCACTTGCCTGTTTTCTTAAAATAGGTTTCCTAAAAACCGAAGCAATGAGATTAAAGGTATACAGATTTTTTTTTTTTAAGATTTTATTTATTTATTTGAGAGAGAGAGAATGAGAGAGAGCGAGTACATGAGGGGGGGAGGGTCAGAGGGAGAAGCAGACTCCCTGCCGAGCAGGGAGCCCGATGCAGGACTCAATCCAGGGACTCCGGGATCATGACCTGAGCCGAAGGCAGTTGCTTAACCAACTGAGCCACCCAGGCGCCCAAAGGTATACAGATTTTTACACTTTTCCATGCATTGCCAAGTTGCCGTTGTATTGGATATTCAGTGTTTGCTTTTCCACATGATTAGCCAACCTTTTATATTCTGTTTTTCAACCTGAGAGGCTCATCTCTATGACTGAACTAAGCTCCCTTGCTCTCTGGTTTCTGGTTGGGTTTAGCCAATAGGAAGCATTGGCAGATCAAAGGTGGGAAGAGAGACAAGTTGAGATATTATTGTTCCCAAATCCCTCTCCTGGGCCACAGTTTGGAAGTGGCTGCATTTTTCTACCAACAGTTACATCTCTTGTCAGACAGCCCCTCTCCTACAGCTAGCCGTAGTTCTTACTGGGTTGATTACTGTTCAGTCCCCTTGCTCCTACAAGCTTAGAGCATTAACAACTTCCTGCTGTTTTGGGGCCCTTTTTTTTCTTGGGGGGCTCCCTTGACCTTGCACATACCTTGCCTGTTGCCTGATTCATCCAGGTAATCTGCCACTGTCTGTAACATTGGGAGAGTTTGGATTTCTAAGAGATCTTTTTAATGAATTTTCTGACAAATAAATATATTATTGGCAATTTAACTACACATTCTAATATATCTTTTCCCCCCTGATATCCTAAAATATTTTAGCCTCAATAATCCCCTACACAGACTGAGAACCAAAATAATATAACCTCCTAATGTAATTGGAGAAAAATGAATATGCCATATCTTCAAGTCATAGAAAAATCTCTAAAGTTTCTCCTTTACTAAGAAAATACAAGGCACAAGAAAAAATATTTCAACTTACCCAGGTCCATATTACTCTTAAGACCATTGATTCCTATGTGAATCTTTACAGACTTCTAAATTTAGCATTTATATTGCAATTCTCTCTTTTGTTTTAAATGTTACTAATAGGGTCAGCACTTTGTAATAATCCTTGGTACTACAGTTTTGAGAAAAATCAGTCAATTCTCTTTCCCTAGATATAAATGTTCTATGAAGAAAAGTATTTCCTGGATCTCCTCCTACCTCCGTGTCCAATATTATCTCTTCTTTGTTCACTGGTGTCTCCTCCTCCACCTAACCTGTGGTACTGGTATTTCCCAGGATTCCAATCTAGATGGTGTTTGCTTTCTTTCCACATCATTCTATCTGGGTAAGTTCGTCCACTCCAATTCACTAATTCCTTAACTTAAAAGAAATATTTATTGAGTGTCTACAGTGTGCTAACACCATTTTAGGCACTGAGAATGGAGTGGTAGAGCAAAACAAAGTTCTTACCCTCGTGAAGCTTACCTATTAATGGGATGATAGACAAACAAACAAACAACATAATGTCAGGTGGCAAAAAATTGTTTTGAATAAAATAAAATATTAGGACATCAAGTAACAGCCTGAGAGTTGATAAGAGGTCTGTTTTAGAGAGTGGCCAGGTGAGGAGCTGATAATTCCACAGTTACCTGAATAATGGTAGGGAGTGACCTATACAAAGGCCTTAAGTGGGGTAACAAGTTTGGCATAATCTAAGAAAAGCAGAAAGGTCAGGGTGACTGGAACAGAGTAAGGTTAGATAGGAAGGAAGGGACCAGATCATGTTGGGCATTACAACACCTGGTAAGAACTTTGGATTTTATTCTATGTGCAATGGGATACTGTCAGTAAGTTATAACAGAGACAGTTCGTGATCTGATTTGTGTCTTAAAAAAAAAAATTCCAGGCAAACTCTTAGAAGAAAATAGAGGAGTAAATCCTCATGACTTTGGATTAGGCAAAGCCTTCTTGGATATGATGCCAAAAGCCCAAGTGACTAAAGAAAAAAAACAGATAAATTGGACTTCATCAAAAATTTTCAAAAACTGTGCTTCAAAGGATACCACCAAGAAAGCGGAAGGATAATCCACAGAAGAAAATATTCGCAAATCATGTGTCTGATAAGGGACTTGTATCTAGACTATATAACAAACTCTTAAAATTCAGTTATAAAAAGACACATAAACCAACTGGAAAATGGGCAAAGGACTTAAACATTTTCTTGAAGAAGATAAACTAAAGGCCAATAATTACACAAAAAGATGCTGAACATCATTAGCCATGAGGGAAATGCACATCAAAACTACTATGACATAAAATAAGCGAACCATTAGGATGGCTATAATCAAAAAGACAGATAATAACAAGTGTTGGCAAGGATGTAAATAAATTGTAACCTTCATCCACTGCTGGTGGAAATGCAAGATGGTACAACTGCTTGGAAGATAATTTGGCAATTCTTCAAACAGGTAAATAATGAGTTACCATATGATCTAGTAATTCTACTACTAGAGAAATGAAATCATATGTATGCACAAAAACTTTTCCACAAATATTTATAGCAGCATTACTCATACTAGCTAAAAACTGAAAACAACCTAAATGTCCATCAACTAATGAATGGATAAATAAAATGTGCCATGTCCACACAATGGATTACTATCTGGCCATTAAGAAAAAAGGTAAGTGCTGAAACATGCTACAACACAGATGAACCTTGAATACATTATGCTAAATGAAAGAAGCCAGCCACAAAAGATCCCATATTGTATATGTCATATTGTGTTTTAAATAAGAAATGTATATTTGGTCTTCATCCCCATTCCTGGCAAGGAAATCCCAAAGCCCTTGGAATTTCCTAAGTGTTTAGAGTGATAAAGGTATATTTGGTTATGTTAATGAGGTGACTTTTGGAAAAACCTCTCTGTTGCCCAGAGAAACAACCATGTGATCAGAGGGCTGGAATTTCAGCCCCATCCCTCTGACCTCCAGGGAGAAGGGCTAGAGGTTGAATCAATTGCCAATGGCCTATAATCAACATGTATGAAATGAAGCCTTCATAAGAACCCAAAGGGTGGGATTCAGAGAGCTTCTGGGTTGGTGAACACAAGGAAACGTTGGGAAAGTGGTGTGAAGGTACAATGTATGGAAACTCTGTGCCCCTTTCCCATTCCTTGCCCTATGCATATCTTCCATCTAGCTGTTCCTGAGTTATATCCTTTTATAATATTCTGGTAATCCAGTAAGTAAAATGTTTCTGTGAATTCTGTGAGTCTGTCTAGCAAATAGATCAAATCCAAGGAGGAGGTTGCTGGAACCTCCAATCTATAGCCAGTGGGTCAGAAGCACAGGTTATTACCTGGACTTGCAAGTGGAGTCTGAAATGGCAGGAGAGGGGAGATAGTCTTCTAGGACTGAGTCCTTAACAGGTGGTATCTGACACTATCTCTGGGTAGATAGTGTCAGAATTGAGTTGAATTATAGGATACCCAGCTGGTATCAGAGCATTGCTTGTTGGTCTGGGGAAACTACATCCCCTCCCTATGCTGGAATTGGTGTATGATTTTACTTTGATTCCATTTATATGAAATGTCCAGAATAGCAAGTCTATAGAGGCAGAAAGTAGACTAGTAGTTGCCTGTCTGGAGGAGGGGGAAAAACAGGGAGTGGATGCTAATAAGTATAAGATTTCTTTTTGTGTTGATGAAAATGCACTAAAATTGATTGTGGTGATAACTGCACAACTCTGTGAATATACTAAAATCCACTGAATTGGACATTTTAAATGGGTGAATTATATGGATATGAATCATATTTCAATAAAGCTGTAATATAAACCAAACCAAACCAAAGAGTATATAGGGTTTGAAGTCAGACAGACTAGGATTTGAATATTTGAATAGCTCCAACTCTTGACTGTGGACAAGTTATTTAATCTGAGTCTCAGTTTCTCATATATAATATTGGGATAGTAATATCCACCTCACATAATAGTTATGAGGTATATGGGAAATAAATATATGTGCAATGCCCTGAATTCAACTGCATTCATCAGAATATAGCAAGCCACAGAGGAATAGGGGATATTGTTATACATTCTTCCTCTTATTCTACTTGTTCATGTGCTCTCTCCTGGAAGCTAGAAGTTTATTGCATGGTTCTCCCTGATGTTTTTGCATTTTGCCCTTGTCTCCATGATTTGATAGCCTCAACCCCTTCTTTATTCTGTCCATCAAGCTAAAATAAGTGCTATATTTACTCTAATATGTATATATTTATTAGGAGCTTAATATGTCTTTTAAACTATGCTGGGGGTTTTTTTGCTGGTGGTTTTCTAAAAATTAGAATAGTTATTATTTTTGTTAGTGCTCTGTCACAAGTTGTAGCTTTGACTACAGAAGCCAATTTTCTTGTATGTCCTGTTATTTTTAGTGTGTAATTTTGCAGAACATAAGATTTCTTAGGAACACACGGCAGAAAATACCCACATATGTTAAAACACAGCACACCAACACGTTAGTAAAAGAATTGAAGTCTTAGAATCAATATTAAGAAGTAACAAAAATAGAAACAAGGAACAAAGAAAGGGGAGAAAGAGAGGAAAAGCAAGATTTAGGGACTCTATGTAGTGCTAATGATCAGAATGTTTATTCCTAAAATCCATTAGGTAACAAAACTGCAGTAACAGAATTATTTAAAATTAAATTTTAACACGGAAAATCTCTATACTTTCTGCTCAGTTTTGCTTGAACCAAAACTTCTCTAAAAATAAAGTCTATTAAAAATTAAATCTTACTGTATGAGACAAAATTGAAGTTAATAATAGCTTAAACACATATAAAAAGTGGACTTTAGAAGTTCATGGTTAGTAAAGCAGCTTGCAATGTGTCAGAGACTAAAGCTCTTTTTGTTCCACTCTTTCACTTCCACATTTAGTTCTTGTCAGTATAGTCCAAGCTGGTTGCTGGAGCCAGTCATTACATCTCTATTCCAGCACTCGGAAGGAGAAAAGTGAAGGAGAAAAACATGCTGCTTCCTTTTAAGGACATTCCCCGGAAGTTGCATAAGCCTCTTTTGCTTAATATCCCATTAGGAAGAACTTAGTTGCATGGCTATATGTAGTTACAGAGAGGCTGAGAAATGTAAAAGTGATTCTAGGTGGTGCCACAGGTCCACCTTCTTTGCCATGGACTCTATCTTGGTACTGCAAAATGAATGGAAGGTCAGATAAGATCGCGCATCCATTCCTTCAGGGCCTCCCATTTCTCCCACACATGAATCTTGTTTGAGTCAAAGTAGCTAGATCATTGCCTTCACTGAGGACTTACTGCGTATTCTTGCTCTATGCCTTCAGACTTGCTGTTCCCTTTGCCTGAAAAATTTTCTCTCAAGTTAGTTTTTCCTTCAATGTCCAGCTCAAGCTCAATTCCTACTTCTTTGTGAAGCTGATCTCTCCTGCTTATAAATGCACAGCCTTACCAATCTAACTCATAAAGTGAAAAGATCTTAGAGATCATCTTGTTTCTTGTTACTTTAGGTAGGTTCTTGGGCCAGCAGTATCAGCATACCTAAGAGCACATTAGAAGGGCAGAATCTGGGGTGCCTGGTTGGCTCAGTCAGTTAAGCATCTAACTCTTGATCTCAGCTCAGGTCTTTATCTCAGGGTCATGAGTTCAAGCCCTGTGTTGGGCTCCATGCCGGGCATGGAGCCTACTTAAAAAAAAAAAAAGTGCAGAATCACAGGCCCGGACACAGACCAACTGAATCAGGATCTCCATTTTTAATAAGATTGTCAGGTGATTCACATGCACATTAAAGTTTGAGAAGCACTGATCCAGTATCATTATACTGATAGAGAGTGAGGGTCAGAGAGAGAAGATGACTTGTCAAGTAGATAGTACTTGACTTTTCAAATCACGACTTGAAATTCACATTTTTTTTTTTAATTCATGGAGCAGAGCTCTTTTAACTACACCTTCCTGCTTCCTCAGTGCTCAGTTTAGTCATGCAATAGGCACTTTGTATTTTGGCCTTATGCCTTGTGATAAACTTTATGATGGTCATCTGATATTATCATTTAATTCTTACATGGTTAATTTTTTTATGTCTATATATTATCTTCCTAACCTGACTTTTAAATTCCTAGATGATGGAAATGGTATATTGGGTTTCTTTGCATTTTGAGTCTGGACACATTTAAATTGGTTATTTGTTTCTTTCCAGCACAATTAAGGAAAACTTAAATTACTAAAACCTGAAAATGTGAATAATAACTAAATCCTTCCTGGGTCTTAGCACTCTTTGTACAGAGTGAAGCAACATAGTAAATTATTTACCTTTGCACTGAAATCTCTAATTTATGTCTATATTAACAATGTAGACTGGGTTAGATGTTCTTCCTTGTATTATGTACGCTCTGTGTTCCTATCTTTGTCATTACACTTCCCATATTGTATTGTAATTATTTATTTATAAATCTGTACTCCCTTGTGTTCTTTGAAAGTAGAGACTGTTTTCTTGTGTTCGTTTAAAGTAGAGACTGTGTCTTATTCATTTGTGTATCCTGTATCCAGCACACAGGATTGTATATAATAAATATTTGATGAATGACTGAACTAGTAATAAATAATGTTTTGACAAAGTTATGTTAGAAAATACCCTTAAATCTGCATTTATACTATAAGAAAAAAGACCAGTTTTAATATAAAGTGTCCTATAGACACATTCTACAAGAAGTTTACTTATTGATTAAAAGCATAATAACATATTTGCTTTATTTCTCTGTGTGTTTTATAACACAAATGCATAGAGAACAGTTAATATGTGATAAATTAGGCCAAAATAAAAAGGGTATAAATCACTTCTATTAACCTCTCTTTTGTGGCTCAGATTAGGGCTTTTTCTTCAGATAAAAGAATAAAATCTCTGAGGATACAAAGGAAAGGATCTTGTCTCTGCAGAGGTCTGGAGAACTTACTATTTCTCTTTTAGATGTAAAGGGGAAATTGAGGTTAAGGACACATACTTCTCTAGGAACTCCTCCACAAAGAGACTTGCTTTCCATTGATCCAAGACTGAAATATCATCTGTCATTCCCCACACTGAAACAGCTGAAACTAGAAAGGAGAATGGTAAACATTAGCTTCTAGAATTTTCTTTTGCACTTACTACAAGCCAAACATGAACATTTTATATTATGGTGTTATTTGTTCACAAATGTAATTTTTCCCAAAATTTTATCAAATTCCAAACATTTAAGTAATCTTTCTCATTATTACAATTCACTCCCCCAAAACCCTTCAACTAGTCAGAACAATATCACCTGAACATACCATCCTCATTTTTACAACCTCTCTTTTGCTAATACAGCACTACCATCCTAGATAGTCCTGTTCAACAGCTCATATTAGTCCTCATGAAGTTTTATTATTAACCATTTCAGCTTGTTCTGATATATTCTCCTTGAAGGGCCATAATTGTCAGTAGCACTCACTCTGGCACATGATCATACACAGCCATATTTAAAAATTTTAGGTATCTATAGCTTGTCTCTCAAATTAGACCACCGGTTCCTTAAAAGAGAGATCATGTCATATACTAATGTCAGAAGAAGCAACTGAGTGAAGTCAAAGGACCTGTATTCTACCACCAATGTTATGTCTTACTAGTTTTGTTATCTTGAACAAATCACTTAACATCTGAGTCTGTGTGTCATTGAAAAAAATACAAAAGTTTAGTGGTTACGAATATAGGTTCTGGAATCACCCTGACTAGATTTTATTTAATACTTGTAGTGCTACTTAGAGTAAGTGTATAAGCTCGGGTAAACCTCTTAATCCCTTTGTATCTTTATTCCTTATCTACAAATTAGGGATAATAATAATGGTCTTTTCCTAGTGTTGTTAAGATTAAATGCGATGAGACATATAAATTGCTTAGAACAGTGCCTTACATATTGTAAACAAATTTTGGCTGTTAATGGGGACGCCTGGGTGGCTCAGTCCATTAAACGTCTGCCTTTAGCTCTGGTCATGATCCCAGGGTCCTGGGATGAGTCCCACATTGGGCTCCTTGCTCAGCGGGGAGCCTGCTTCTCCCTCTGCCTGCCACTCCCCTTGCTTGTTCTCTCTCTCTCTCTCTGGCAAATAAATAAAATCTTTTAAAAAAATTTTGGCTGTTAATGTTATTATTGTTTTTAAAAAGAGAAAAAGAAATAGGAAAAAATGATGAACTCATTTTTCCTTCTGTACATTTATTTCCTTCTGTACTTTTAGATAAGCAGATTAATGAAAGCTATTCTTTATCTTACTTCCAACCTGATTGAGATTCACTGCCTTTTTACAATATTCATTGTAAAATGAAGACTTTCCTCCCTCATGTCCTTACTTCCTTTCTTACACACTTCAGTTTCCATAGCCAGTCACATAACCACTACCTTACAAAGACCCTTGATTCCTTTGCCTCTCTTTCCCTTGTACTAACTCAGGAAAACCCCTACTCTCCACCTTGTGTACATACACTAGAACAGCTGAAAATTATTGGAAAAAGATCATCCAGTCATGCTGAATGAATTCATTTCAGATTATGACCATAAATTTCAAATGGTCATCCAATATTGACAGATGATAATAGTACACCTTCCTAACCAAACTGGTTTTCCTGTTCTTTTTTTTAAATATATTTTTTTTAATTTTTATTTTTAAAAGATTTTATTTATTTGGCAGAGAGCAAGACACAGCGAGAGAGAGAACACAAGCGGGGGGGTGGGAGAAGGAGAAGCAAAGCAGGCTTCTCACTGAGCAGGGAGCCCGATGCGGGGCTCGATCCCCTGGGATCATGACCTGAGCCGAAGGCAGACGCTTAACAACTGAGCCACCCAGGCGCCCCTATTTATTTTAGAGGGAGGGAGAAAGTGAGCATGAGGGCAGGAAAGGGCAGAGGGAAAAGGAGAGAATCTCAAGCAGACTCTTTGTTGAGTGTAGGGCTTGATCCCAGGACCCTGAGATCATTACCTGAGCTGAAGGCAGACACTTAATGGACTGAGCTCCGTGGGTGTCCCTATCTCACTTGTTTTCTTACCTGGTTCTGCCTTTAACTGTTGGAGTGTTCTAGGGCTTTGTCCTAGGCTCTCTGCTCTATATATACTCATGCTCACAGTGACTTCATCCGCTTCCATAAGTTTATGTGCAATCCATATATGATTACTCCAGTTTGAAACTCCAGCAGTGCTCAAGATTTATATAATAAATTGCCTCCTTGATGTCTTCATTTAGATACCTAAATAGGCATTTTAACCTGGCCAAAGCAGAGTTTTGACTCTAGCCACAAACTGGCTTCCCCACGAGCCTTTCCTTATCTTGGGAAATAGCACTGCCATCCACCCAGTTGCTCAGGTCAAAAACCCTAGAAGACATTCTTTATTGTTCTATTTCTTCTTTAACCCTCTCACTGTTGGCTGGATCTCTAAAATAATCTCAATTCAACCACTCCTCACACCTCCCATTAATATAAGCCTAGTTCAAGCCACTATCATCTTTTATGTAGAGTGTAGATTCACTTAGCAATCTAGATTCTGAACTAATATGATAGCTTTCTGATTGAATTTATCATTTCTACTCTTTCCCAATCCCTACCCCTTCCATACTCCAGACAACCAGAATGATTTTTCTAAAGCACATATCAGATTATGTCACTCCCTTTTTAAAAACCGTCCAATGATTTGCTACATTAGCCATAATATAAACAAGCAAATAAACTCCATATTATGGCCTAGAATGCCTTGTATCTTTCAGAGGCTGCCTACTTCTTCGATATCCCCTTTTCATCAACCTGTCACAGTGGCTTAATTTTCTGGTCCTAAAACTCATCAAGTTTATTCCTGAGTCAGGAACTCTGCATTTGCTTGAAAGGTTTCTCCCCCATATCTTTTCATTGTTGTTGCCTTCTCATCATTCAGATCTCAACTCAAATGTCCACTTCCTTCCCTAAGCATCTTAGGAAATAGTGCTCCCCACTAAATCTTGTATCACATTACCCTATTGTGTCTTTTCTGCATATTTATTAATACCAGACATTAGCTGATATATTTAATGGTTTTATTGCTGCATACTTCTTACCAATCTGAAAACCCACTGAGGGAAGGAACTACTTCTGTCTTATTAGTAACTGTCCTTAGCACCTATAACAGTACCTGGTACATAATACATGCTAAATAAATGTTGTTAACTGACTTGACTCCTCAATGGAAGCTACCTCTTTCTTAAATCCATGACATAAGAGCAAAAGATAGTATTTTGTACTTATACATTTAAAAATAGTTTTATATGCGGTATATCATGACATTTTAAAGTAGCCCTCCTATAGTTGAGCAAGACCCTATTACAATACAACAAATGTTTAAAATGCTAGAATATTTTAAGACTTCATCATCTATGTATCTTTTATTTGTTCTATTCATATCTAGTATAAGCTTCCCAATTCCCTACTTTGTCACCTAAATTCTGTCATAAAAATATTAATTTGTAACCTTGAGTTCTTTTTTTTTAAGGATTTTATTTATTTATTTGAGAGATAGAGCATGAGAGGGGGGAGGGTCAGAGGAAGAAGCAGACTCCCCGCTGAGCAGGGAGCCCAATGTGGGGCTCAATCCTGGTACTCCGGGATCATGACCTGAGCCAAAGGCAGATGCTTAACTGACTGAACCACCCAGGCACCCCTTGGAGTTCTGATATGAATAAATGCAATGCAGTTTTATTAGGGCGCCTGGGTGGCTCAGTTGGTTAAGCGACTGCCTTCGGCTCAGGTCATGATCCTGGAGTCCCGGGATCGAGTCCCACATCGGGCTCCCTGCTCAGCGGGGAGTCTGCTTCTCCCTCTGACCCTCCCCCCTCTCATGCTCTCTCTCTATCTCATTCTCTCTCAAATAAATAAATAAAATCTTAAAAAAAATAATAAATGCAATGCAGTTTTATTAATAAGAAAAGCATGCTTTCTTAATAATTTATGGTGCTAAACTCTGACATTACTTTTAAAACAGATTTTTGAGAAATAAAAATAAAACATACCTCTCATCCATGGCCTCCTAAACTTATTATCAATAACTCCTGCATAATTTCCATCTTGATATAAACATGAAGGGACTTGAAGCAATAAAGCATCTCTGCAAAACTTCTTTCTAACTATATTCTATGTAAGAAAGTAAGATTATAAAATCTTTTAATATATTTATCAGATGCAACTATCAATATTCAGAATATTAAAATTTTTTATTCTTTTAAATTCATATTATTTTTATTTAAAGGTAATACCTGCTCATTATAAAATATAAAATAACACAGAACACATAACTGAGAAAGTCAAGGTCCCTAGTAATATAAGTAATACTTTGGCATGTTTTCCACAGACTTCCTTTTCTAGGCTAGGCTAAAATGTGTGTGTGTGTGTGTGTGTGTGTCTATGTGTTTGGACAAAAAGGAGATCACATCATTTATACAGTATGCCATTTAGCAATGTGCTTTTTTTTTGCTTAACAGTATAATATGGCTGTCTTAATTTTGTTTTCTATGTCTTTGCATTATTAAACTTGTGACAACCAGCAAATAAGTTTCTAACTTAAAAAAAATCAACAAATAAAACTATTTCTGGGGCGCCTGGGTGGCTCAGTCGGTTAGGCGGCTGCCTTCGGTTCAGGTCATGATCCTGGAGTACCGGGATCGAGTCCCGCATCAGGCTCCCTGCTCAGCGGGCAGTCTGCTTCTCCCTCTGACCCTCCCCTCTCTCATGCTCTCTGTCTCATTCTCTCTCTCAAATAAATAAATAAAATCTTAAAAAAAAAACCAAAAACCTATTTCTTAAACCTCATAGTCTACGGTGTGCCTCTGAAAAATGTCCCACTATTCTTCTCAGATTATCAAAATCCTATTTATTAAAAAAAAATCCTATTTATCTTTCAAGGCCCATCTTAAGCAATATCTCCTCTATGAAGCTTTTCCTCAGTAACTCTCAACTTCCCACAAACTTCATTATTCTATGTATTTGGACAAATGACAGTTTCTTGCATTATTTCCCAAGAGTTTTATGTTTGCTGAAGGTGTTATAGATATTAAATAAGAGGTCTTAATTATTCAAGAATAAATGGTACAAAGAAAGAAGAGTTAAAGTAATTTATATAAAACAAGGACCAAAGGTTCATTGCAAAACAGAAAAAAAGCTTGATTAATACTTTGTCTAAAAAAAATGAAATAGTTATAAAAATAAAATTTTATAGCTAACAAAATTTTGGTTATAATTAGTTTATAACCATAACTGGTTTTTTGTCAAAATTTTCCCACAAACTGTATTATATAATGATATGCATATTAGTCATTACTTCACCTTTGATTGTAAAGAAGATATTTAAAAAAAATATTTAACCAAAATATTCCCAAGGCATCTCTGACTCCTTTTTTTTTTTTTTTTTAAAGATTTTATTTATTTATTTGAGACAGAGAGAATGAGAGAGAGCACATGAGAGGGGTTATGGTCAGAGGGAGAAGCAGACTCCCCGCCAAACAGGGAGCCCGATGCGGGACTCAATCCAGGGACTCCAGGATCATGACCTGAGCCAAAGGCAGTTGCTTAACCAACTGAGCCACCCAGGTGCCCTCTGACTCCTTTAATATTCAAACAATTCTCTTCCTCTTATCTGTAACTAATGAATGTTGCAAGGTCTTCATTTCACAATAGCTTTACCTGTTGAGTGGTTCCCCAACACTGTTTCCATGAACTTTACAAAATTCTACAACTTTTGCAAGAAATGCCATCAATCAGCATCATATTTGTACTGTATCATGGGGTGTGATCCACCAGCAAGAAACTAAGATACCATGGGCACAGATAAAAGTTAAGGATGTTTGAATACAGACTAATTTTGAAGTGACCAATATATTCATAAATATATTTGGTTAACAATGACTTCTGATTCCCTACCATGAATATGTTATAATAACACATTTACCTCCCACAATTATGAAGAAATACAAAACCTGAAGATGTGTAAATGTCTTTCTTATTTCCTATAAAATGAACAGTTTTAGTTACATTGGAGTAATTTTTTTTCCTGGTAATGAGGTCAAGGTTATAAAGAAAATCAAAATTTAACTTATCAATTAAGATCATAAGAACAATGATTTGTTGTATGACTAGTCCAATTAGTTTCTTAACAATGTACTGGACTTGAATCTTAGCTTTGTATAAGCTGTTTAAGTTCTCTAGACATCAGTTTCCTAACCTGTAAAATTGTAAAATCTAGCTCTTGAAGTAGTTATGATGATCAAATGGCATAATCCATCAAAAGAGCAAAGGATCAAATGATATAATCCATCAAAAGACCAAAGTATCTGGCCCATACAAGTGGTCAATACATGCTGCTACTGTTATTTCCTCATAAAGATAACTGGGACTGCTTTTTCCCCCCACTCTTTTCAAGGAAGATCACTCAAGAATGTTCATATAAAAGCAGCCAAAATATGCCAAGTTTCCATTTTTTTCTGCTGACAGCTTCAGATCCACAATACATTGTCAATAATTTCCTTCCAAAAGTGGCATTTTTAAGGTATATTGGAAGTGGGAAGAAATTTTAAATAAATCTCCAAGTAATTAGACTAAAGATTAATCTAAGGACTACGGCAAAATTATCATAATCATGTAGTGAATGCAGATAGTACTTTTCATATCATAATTCTTAGTAGTTAGTGATCCAATAATACTCTACCTCATATAAATAGTCTATTGCACAATATTTGAATGTTGAAAACATGTCTTCTTTCTTTGAAAGCAGTACAAATTTCAGTATCTGGAAATATAAAAATTAAAATTAAATGTTGGTAAAATAGCAAAGCAAGGAGTAGAAAACCATTCTTAATCACAAAACTTTGGTTCATTCATTTTTAAAAAGGCACTGAGTGTTAAAAAAGTTTACTATAAAAATAACATTTATTACTATGATTTAAATCTAATATGAAAATAATGTATGTTGATATAAAATTTTTCATCTATTTTTCATACATGTTCATATATTGTTTAATCCACACAACTTCTGGTTGGTGGACTGAAATATATATTCTGTGACCATTTTGTTGCAAAAGAGGCAGGAATTCTCAAGACTGGTACAGTGGTTTTCTCAGGATAACCATATTTCTTAAGTGGTCTTGAAACAGAATAACCACACATAAAACTGTGCAGAAGCAGGGGAGAAGAATCTGGGAAATTCAAGTCTCTTAAAAAATAAAAAGCCCAAGGGCGCCTGACTGGCTCAATTAGAAGAACATGTGACTCTTGATCTTGGGGTCATGAGTTCAAGCCCCTGTTGCGGGTAGAGTTTACTAAAAAAAAATAAATAAAAATTTAAAATAAAAAGGCTGAAGTTAGAATTCCCTAATAGCTCATTTGGAATAAAGCCACTAAGACATAGTATTCCTAGGTCAATGGATCATTATTGATAAATAAACAAATTCATCTAATGAAGCAGTAGGTAAAATTTAGAATGCTGAAAAAGTCCAAGATGGTTCTCATTTATGTGAGAACCAGAGCAATTACAGCTTATAAGAGTCACTCTAGGACAGAGTCCAGTGTATCAGATAGTTCTTAGCATTTTGATCAGTTACTTAAAATGTTTTGGGGAATTCAGATGTAAGCTAGAAGTCTTCATAAGGTAGTTTGTCAGTAAGTTTTTAATGAGTGAAATAAACATTTTAATCCGAATGGTTCTGCCTTAGTTTCATTATTATTTTAAACTTATTTGAGGTTTACCTGTTTCCTTCTCTATGGTGAAGGTACTGCACCAGAAGATCTTAAGAGTTCATCTACATTAATTAGCTATGAATCTATTCCTATTTTCAGTCATTATCAAGTGAACATTCTTAACTACTCAACTACTGTATTACAAAATCTAAGAGCAAACTGGTCCCAGAATACAATTACTTTATTTGATTAATGAATCAGAAGACATTTTGGGTATCATAAGCTTTCCAATGAAAACAAACCCAATAAGCTACGTGAATTATTTTTAATATTGTTAGGTTCTGTGGTATCAACAGATATGGGGAGTACATAGTACTCTTAATTCACTCTTTCACTCTTAATTAAACAATATCAACATAGCGTTTTCTTACTGGTGATTGCTTCTCTGGAAATATTTTCCAATCATTGTACTTCCATACCTTTTCCATATGGTGTATCACTGATCCTTTGAGCCAAATATTAATTTAGAATTTCCATTTCTTGATATTGTGCTTTCAAAAAACATTATCTGATTGTGCATCATTCTAGAAGTTATTTCAAAAAATTTAAAACAACCAATCTACTTAATCCATTCAGTTTTATCAGCATTTATCTTAAATTTTCCTTTCTTGTGAAGCCTATATTTCTACTAGCTTCAGATTCATTCACTCTCAACTACCTTAAACAATAATTACTGTTGTATTGAAATTAATCATTTAAATTCATGCTGAACATACAGTACTTAAATAAGATACTATATATCATATATATTCATAGAATTCCTTTCACCTGTCAACTTTACTTCATTGCATTACAGGTATTTGATCCCATCTTATAATAGTGGATGGATAGGAAGAGAGATAAATCGGCCTTATTTCTAAAGTCAAAGGGAGAAAAGCAAAATCATGGCTAAAGAGAAGGTATTTTAAAAACAATCAGTCAATCAACCAACCAATCAGGAATTGCAGCAATTCCTGAAATATTTTTCCTTACCTATTCCTAAAGATTTCATTTCTCTTGTGCTACCTCCTGATCGGGGCCAAAATGGAAATGCGTATAAGTAATCAGGTTCGGCTCTTATGCACAAGGCCAGAGAAGTAAGGCACAAGATTTTCTCCACCCAGTTTTACTGAAGTATCACTGAGGTAAAAATTTTACATATTTAAAGTGTAGGTATATATACTGGGATATTATTTCCAAGATTATTTAAGACACATACGAGTGAATGTGAATTTTAGGGCTGGCTCCCCATCTCCTCTCGCCAGCCTAAGGCGTATGGAGATTTCTCCCCTTCCTCCCTCCTTTGCCTAAAAACCACACTTTAACCACGTAAAATCGCAGAGGAGACAAGGTTCACACATTTTCTCGTATTGTTTAATCTATACAACTTCTTGTTAGTGGGTTGAAATCCCACTGGCCTTTCCGTGCCCTTCACAACCTCTATTCCCGCCTCATTAGGTTACGTGGGCCCTGGTTCTGGGGTCTTGTCCCCACAGAGCCACATCAACCGGGCCTCACAGATCTGTTTTCCAGCAATTTTGGAGCTGCCATACTCTAGCCCCGTCCTGACCTTTTCTTCTCCTCTGCTCAAGAACACCTTCCCTCTCTCCTCTCTTCAGCCTCTCAGGGTTGCTACCGAGGTAAAATCGCCACGTACCCGTCTTCGCCTGAGAAAATTCCCGCCTACTGGGCATGTGACCTCTGGCCCCGGGCTCAGCGCTGGCATTGGCCAGCCAGGCGAGGCCCCGCCCCTCGGGCTCCCGGCACTTCCGCCTGCGGTTGCCCAGTGCCTGCGGTGCCCGGGTCCTTGCGGCTGAGCGAATCCTTTACGGCACGCAGTGGAGAGTGACCGCGGAGAAGGTGGCAGGAAGCCAGAAGGACCCGGTATGAAAGGCAGGGACGAGCAGGCCAGGGAGTCTGGACTTTAGCTAATCCTGGCCAAACGGGACAGGACCAGAGGGAAGGCAAGGACAGAAGCGTTCCAAAGGTAAAACAGAGATTTTAGCCATCAGATTCAGGAAGAAGGAAAGCGAAAGGGAGGAGGGCAAAATGATTCAGGTGTCTGGCTAGGTACTGGCCATGCCTTGAAGGCGGAAGAGCATTTGAGGAGGGGCAGGAAGATATGTACAATTGGGACATGCAGATTGTACACGTTGATTGATAGTCAGCCCTTCACAAACACACTCATTTAGGAATCACTAGACCCACCAGATCAGGAAGAATTGTCGCTGTATTTCTTAACTCCTTTCTTTCCATGATGTAACTTGGTATTAAATTTCTTCCCAGAATATTGCAAGAAGTAACATGCATTTATTTATTTTACTAACACATGGGTGTCTTTCTAGTTAATTACTAACAAAATACTAATTATGAAACATCAGTGGATAAGCCACATTACTCTCCCAAGTTATTGACTTCATTCTATTTTGTACAGGTTTGTGCAGTTTGCTTCACTGATACGGATTTAATGTTTGGCGGTAATCAATATAAAGATGTTCATCTGGCATTGAGGTACACTACTCTGCATTCTTGGATGTATACCTTTCATTAAAACTAATTTTAAATTAAATAATTTTGTAAAAATTACAAAAGTAACACATAGTTATGCTCATTGTAACCAGTAAAACCATCCTAAGATGAATACAGAAAAAGTAATCTCTATTACTAACCCTATTCCCAGATAACCAAGGTTAGCAATCTGGGGTGTATCTTTTTTAAATTAAATTAAATTTTTTTATTTAAAATCAATTAATTACCATATTACATTATTAGTTTCAGAGGTAGAGTTTAGTGATTCATCAGTTGCATATAACACCCAGTGTTTACTACATCAAGTGCCCTCCTTAATGCCCATCACCCAGTTACCCCATCCCCCCACCCAGGGGTATATCTTTTCATACCTCTTACACGTTCACACAAATTTATATGGACATGCACACACAAAATAGTTCAGCCAATTATATAAAAATGGGTGACTTAATTGTCATCCTTCTTTACTAAACAATACATCATGAACAACCTTCCAGATAAAAATATATAGATTTAACTCGTTTTTAACGGTTGCATAATATTTCATAGTAAAGATATGCTGTAATTTATCCAAACATTCTGCTACTGATGGATTTAACAGATTGTTTTCAGGTTTGCTTTTTTTTTTTTAATCTTGACAAATAATGCTGCAATAAGAATTTTTAGACATAGGGTTTTAAATATTATTGCTGTTATTCCTATGGTATAGATTTGTGTTGCTTTGCTGCCGTAAGTGGTAAGAGCATTTCAAATTTAATAGTGCCAATTTACCTTCCAAAAATTTATAGCAATTTATGTTAACAATACTTGAGAGGGATCATTTTTCTGAATACTCAACAGAAATGAATATTTTGCTCTTTGAAAATGTTTGCTGGTCTGACACATGAAAAATACTCTCTCATTATTGTTTTAATTTGCATTTTCCTAATTACTACTGAGATTAAACACTTTTTAGATATTCATGAACCCTTCTGATTTCTTCTTCCATGAATTCCCATTAATTGCATAATTGCGTGTGTGTGTGTGTGTGTGTCTGTGTGCAAGATCAGGCGATTTTTCTATTTGGTAGGTTCTCTTTTGAAGATCTTGTATATAGGTACTTTAGTTACTGTCAGATTTGACTATGTGGATAACAGAAAATCTCCAAGCAATATAAAATTTATTTCTCTGTCATGTAAATGAGGTACGGAAGTAAAAGGTTCAGGTCTGATATGGCAGCTGTGCCCCACAAAGGCCTCAGGGACTTAACCATCCAGCTCATTACTCTGATATTCCTGTGTTGTGGTCCTTGGTCTCATGGTCTCAGGTGGCACTATTTATGTTTCAGGCAGCAAGATGAAGCAAGGAATGAAAAAGAGGAGAGGCCAAGGGCACAATGTTTCTTTATGTATCTGTAATTAAAATTGTGAAATATAATGTTCATATAGAAAAACACATAAGAAAATCTATAGCTTAAAAAATTATTTTAAAGGGTGCCTGGGTGGCTCAGTCGGTTAAGCGTCTGTCTTTGGCTCAGGTCATGATCCCAGGGTCCTGGGATCGAGTTCCACATCAGGCTCCCTGTTCTGCAGGGAGCCTGCTTCTCCCTCTGCCTCTCTCTCTTTCTGTCTCTCATGAATAAATAAATAAAATCTTTTTTTTTTTAAAGATTTTATTTATTCATTTGAGACAGAAAGAGAGAGAGAGCATGAGCAGGGGGAGAGGCAGAAGCAGGCTCCCTGCTGAGCCAGGAGCCCGATGCGGGGCTCCATCCCAGGACCCTGGGATCATGACCTGAGCCAAAGGCAAACACTTAACCATCTGAGCCACCCAGGTGCCCCAATAAATAACATCTTTAAAAAAATTATTTTAAAGAAACATCCATGCAACCTCCACTCAAAGTAAAGAAACAGAGCATTACAAGAATTTGAGAAGCTATGTTTCCTTTTCTAATCACAACTCTCCCTTGAGGAAGTCTCCTCCTAGACCTAGAGATTACTATAATCCTGACTTTATGGTAATCACTGCTTTGCTTTTCTTTAGTTTCACCCAAGTATGCATTTCTAAATGATATAGTTTTGCTTATTTTTAAATATTGCTGTTTGTGTTAGTTTGGTTCTTGTTTCTATTCAGTGGATGCCATTGTATGTATGTATGTTAATTAAATTTCATTGATGAATACACCATCGTATAAATATACTTCAATTTATTTATCCATTCTATTGTTGATGGACCTTTGGATTATTACAAATTACAAATAGTGCTGCTATCAATATCCTTGTACATATATCCTAGTATACGTATACATTTTTCTGGAATATAATTTTAGGAATGAATTTCTGGATTATTGAGTATGCCTATCATCACATTTATTCAATAATGGCAAACTGTTGGGATGCCTGGGTGGCTCAGTTGGTTAAGCGACTGCCTTCGGCTCAGGTCATGATCCTGGAGTCCCGGGATCGAGTCCCGCATCGGGCTCCCTGCTCGGCGGGGAGTCTGCTTCTCCCTCTGACCCTCCTCCCGCTCATGCTCTCTGTCTCTCATTCTCTCTCTCTCAAATAAATAAATAAAATCTAAAAAAAATAATAATAATAATAATGGCAAACTGTTTTCCAAAGTGATTGTACTAATTTACACTCCCACCAGCAACGTTTTAGAGTTCCTATTGCTTTTTGTCCTTACCAACCCTTAGCAGCTTCATATTATTTAATTTTGAGTATCTGGTAAGTATCTAGTTTCTCTCAAGGAAGGTTCCCATAAGCTGCCACATGACACTTCTGCTTACATCTCTTTGGTTAGGCCCTAGTCACCTGGTCACTCTTGGCTGTAGTAAAGGCTAGAAGAGTCATTGTTTATTCTGGACAGTCATGTGCATAGTTACAACTTGGAGACTCTATTATTAAAATAAGAAGGAAAGAACAGATCTTGAGAAATAGTTTCTGCTACATTAAGAATAATAATTTAAAAATAGCTAACTGGGGCGCCTGGGTGGCTCAGTTGGTTAAGCGACTGCCTTCAGCTCAGGTCATGATCCTGGAGTCCCGGGATCGAGTCCCACATCGGGCTCCCTGCTCAGCAAGGAGTCTGCTTCTCCCTCTGACCCTCCTTTCTCTCATGCTCTCTGTCTCTCATTCTCTCTCTCTCAAATAAATAAAATCTTAAAAAATAAAAAAATAATAAAAAATAATAAAAATAGCTAACTTTTATTGAGCGCTTACTATGTGCCAAGCACTATTCTAAAACACTTTACTTATAAATTAGATAATATATTACAAACCCCAGTTTACAGGTAAGAAAACTGGGACATTGAGAATTTAAGTGTCTTACCCAAGATTAAGCTAGAAAGTATGAGACAGAATTGCAAACTCACGTGGTCTGGTTCAAAGTCCATGCTTTTAGCTGGGCCATATACTCTTACTTTATTTTATTTTTTTTTAAAGATTTTATTTATTTATTTGACAGAGAGAGACATAGCGAGGTGGGAACACAAGTGAGGGAGTGGGAGAGAGAGAAGCAGACTCCCTGCTGAGCAGGGAGCCCGATGCGGGGTTCGATCCCAGGACCCTGGGATCATGACCTGAGCCAAAGGCAGATGCTTAATGCCTAAGCCACCCAGGTGCCCCTGGGCCATATACTCTTTAAAAGGAGTATTTGTTCTTGGTCTGCCATATATTTTACAGAGATTTTCCTCCTGCTTATCTTTGGAAATTTCTAAAAGTAGTTTTCTGTTTTATAGTGAATTTCACCTATATATCTAAGTCATCTGTGTTTTTTTCTCAGTAGATAATATTTCTGCATCATTTTTTAAAAATTATGTGTATGAAAAGACTCTTAGGACAATTACTTTTCCCTATAAGTTTTAATTCACATTATTTATGTTACTGTTATTTTGTATCTAGGTGGAAGTAAATTTAAACACACTTGAATATAGAGATCTTATTTATTTATTTGAGAGAGAGAGAGAGAGAATGAAAGAGCATACACAGGGAGGGGCAGAGAAAAAGGGAGAGAGAATCCCAAGCAGACTTCACACTGAGTGCAGAGCCCGATGCAGGGCTTGATCTTACAACACTGAGATCATGATCAGAGCCAAAACCAAGTCAGACGCTTAACTGACTGAGCCACCCAGGTGCCCCTAAACACACTTGAATGTAAACTAAGCTGAGGAGCCATAAAGGAAGCTGGAAAAACCCTTTACTATCCAGATCAATTCCATACATTTGTGGAAATCCCTTATAATAATATTAAGCTTCATTGTTGTATTCTCACGGTATGCTGTTGAGGACAGAGTAATAATGTTTAATGTTTACTGAGAACATACTTTGTGCCAGGCACAATATTAGGCACTGAAGATGCAAAAATAAGGAAAACAGATTTTAGCCTTTGAGAATCAGCTCGTGAATCCTTGTCTGGGGTTATTCTTATTTTTCATCTTTTCTTCAGACAATTCTGTATATTGCTGCCAGGACGATATTTCTAAAATAATTAATTGAGACTATCACTCCCCTGCTCAAACTTCATAATTTATCACATACAGGATGAAATCTGAAATTTTTAGTGTGGAACAATTATTCCATCCCATTTACTTTGGAACCCTGAACCATTAGCCATTCTTTGAACATCTCCCAGATCCTTCAACTTCCAAGTCTTTGTTCTTGCTGTTTTATTTGTATTCTGATCACATGTTGAAAACCTATTTATTCTACAGGGTTCAGTTCAACTGTTTCCTCTTCCCACTGATAATCTCAGAATTAGTTGTTACCTTTTTGGCACTCTTAACAGTTTTTCTCAGTGTCCCACTTTGGGTAGTTTCCATGCTTTACATTATAATTGTTTTGTTTATGCCTGCCTCTCCTACCAGGTTGCTGTGTTCTTAAGATCATGGGCCATGGACCATGTCTTAATTATCTTTATATGCTTTGTATATACTAGCACAATGCCTTATCTAGAGCAAGCTCTAAAATAGATATTTAATTCACTACTTGAAATTTGGCACTAGGTCATTTTGAAATAATAAAATTTTTTTTTTGCATTTTCTAGTAAATGTAGGTTTTCAGTGTTTTTGCAGAAGCATTAATGTGTATGAAATATTACCTACACATACACACACATCAGCCAGAGGAGACATGGCATAAATATGGTAGATAATCAGTTTGAGACAGAGTTGCAGATTAGTCTGAACCAGATTATGCAGAAAATCTGGATATATGGAATGAAATAATATTGCACAAATGTGTTGCATAAGTAAATTGTCTTGTGGTTGCTAATTTATGGGTGTAGTCTCACATACTATCTTTTGATCAGTAAGGAACTATTTTTTTTTTAAAGATTTTATTTATTTATTTGAGAGAGAGAATGAGATAGAGTGAGCATGAGAGGGGGGAGGATCAGAGGGAGAAGCAGACCCCCTGCTGAGCAAGGAGCCCGATATGGGACTCGATCCTGGGACTCCAGGATCATGACCTGAGCCGAAGGCAGTTGCTTAACCAACTGAGCCACCCAGGCGCCCAGTAAGGAACTATTTTACATCAATAGATTGAGAGCAAACATTTTGGCACAACATATTTAATCTAATTAAACTAGATAATAATGCTAGAAACAAGCTGTGGTAGCATCAGCATGTAAAGAAATTTTCACAAGTATACAAGGGAAACCTAATATTTCATATTTATGTAGTTTACCTTTTTTTCAACTACAGAAGCCAGATGTTATTGTAGCCTATTTTTGCAACATTTGTCTCTATAAACACTATCACTTTTCTCTTTTTCACATGTAGAACCCCTAAACATTTTTCTGATTATGAGTCACCTCATACTTTATGTGTTTATTGTATCTTTTACATACATTGAAAAATTTACTTAAGCTAAGCTTCTGGCTAGGATAAAAACATTATCCATGCTTAGACTTGACTCTGTTCCCCTAAAGAAGCCTTAGGCTGGAATAAACAGTTATACTTGTGTCCATTTCCTTCTGAAAAATGGAACGGCTAGCTCTATACTTTAATATTTCCCTGGGTAACATTCACCCTAACACCTCTCATATTTTATGGTCCATTGAAATTAAGGCATTTGCCAAAGATAACATAGGTGGGATAGGAATATAGGTCTTTTGACTTCCACCCAGTGAGGTGAAATTGTTCACTCATCGATTTATCCATCAATTTCTTTGGGGGGGGAGGGGCAAAGGGAGAGGGAGAGAGAAAATCTTAAGCAGGCTCCACACCCAGGGCAAAGCCCAACAAAGGGCTGGATCTCATGACCCTGAGATCATGACCTATCTCCAATCAAGAGTTGGGACGCTTAATCGACTAAGCCACCCAGGTGCCCCTATCCATCAATTATTTTTGAGCACATATTATGTGCAAGGAACTATGCTAGTTGGGGAGAGCAAATGATTCTACTCTGTCAGTGTGGCAGGGGAAATAAGACATTTACATAAAAACTAATTATTCCCTGAGGAAATTAATGTCATAAGAGTTATGGGAGCTTAAAGGAAATAATGCTTTATTGTTTTAACAAATAAGTTGTAGAGATACAGAATAATTGAGTAAATATCTCATTTAGATATTTCACCAGGTTAACTACACCTATGGGAAATCTAGCTGTTTGAACCACAAAAGCATAACAACACCACTGTGTATCTAATAGAAAATGAACCAACTTATAAAGTAAATAACTTCCTAAGGTCTAAACTGCAAATTCAAACTATAATAAGTTATAACAAATCACCAATATCCAGGGTAGCCAATATCATCCTTATACAAGATGGAAAAACTATTTTTCTCTCCAAAAGAAGTCTTTTTAAAAATTATTTATTTATTTTTACTAGAGAGAGAGAGAGAGAGAGAGAGAATGAGCGGGGGCAGGGACAGAGGGAGAAGCAGACTCCCTGCTGAGCAGGGAGCCTGATGCAGGACTTGATCCCAAGACCCTGGGATCATGACCTGAGCCGAAGGCAGACACTTAACCGGTGAGTCACCCAGGCACCCCTCTCCAAAAGAAGTCTTAATGTTGTTTCATAAACAGCAATTCTCACAACTTCATATTTTGAATTTAGACCCAATCTCATACCTCACAATGTAAATTAATTTAACAAATAATTTTTGAACACCTAGTACATGCTTGGTATGTACAAACTTAGCAGATTAGCAGCTTGGTTGTCTCTTATAGGAAAAAAGAAAAAAAAGTACCCAGAAACAATAATATCTAACACTATTGAGCACCTTCTCTTTTATTTATTTTTTTATAAGTTGTTTTTTTAATTTGTTTGTTTTTTATTATGTTCAGTTAGTCAGCATATAGTACATCATTAGTTTTTGATGTGTTCAACAATTCATTAGTTGCGTGTAACACCCAGTACTCATCACAACGCGGAGCACCTTCTCTTTTAAATATCTTTCTCTTTAGGTTTCTAGCTTCCTGATTTCTCTCACCTGTTCTGTACCTAGAAAATAAATATATATATGAGAGAGAGAGTCTGCATGTGCCAGCAATCTTCTGAATGTGAGAAAGAGTCTCAAGACAATGTCCATATCTTTAGGCTCCTTGTCATATTCCAACAGCTAGACCAGTGGTTCTCATTTGAGGTGATTTTACCTCCTAGAGGACATTTGGGCATATCTGGAGACATTTTTGGTTGTCATAACTGGGGGAAGGATTGCTACTGGCATCTAATTAGCAGAGGCCAGGATCCTGCTATGAACATCCTAAAATTAAGAGGGAAGTCTACCACCGCCCTTAAATAAGAATTAGCCAGCCCAAATTATCAATAGTACAAAGGTCGAGAAATCCTGATCTTAACTGATTAAAGACTAAACGATATCCACACTCTTCTAGTCATATATATATAACTTACCCCATTCCCTGGAGATGACTTCATCTTCTTGAAAGAGAAATTGTGTTCCTTCACTTTTCTCTTTTTATATCAAAATGTCCATATAGTCTCATTTGGCATTTTCTTACTTCTTTCTGTGGATAAATATTCTTCTTTCTTTCCAAGACTAATCTCTTCCAATATTTATGCCCTACCCTATTTTCCAAATTATTTATGCTGCTGCTAAGAATGCATTCTGTATCACAGAATAAAACAGGTAAGAAATCAAGCAAAGAGTACTGTTTCCTCTGGATTCTTTATCTCATCCCCACTCACCAGCTCCAGAATTTAGTTCACAGGTTATTTCCTCTCATGTATCTTCATTCTTTCCCCTACAAAAGGTTCTCTCTGTGTCTAAAAAGTATTTAATTATATTCTATCTTAAAATATTCTTTAAAACTCTTACTTTGATCCTTCTGTTTTTTAACTTATCTGTATCCCCTAGGACTCCTATAATTTTCTCCTAACTGCTCTCCCAGCCTCTAATCTAGTATCGTTGTGCTGTAGAATTTAGATTATGTCAACTAGTCTCATCAAAGTCCTTCAGTAGTCAACCAGTGCCCATACACAATAACTATGCCACATCAAGCATTTTTTATTTACAAGATACTATGCTTGGAACTTGACTTAAGTTAGTATTTAATCTCCATCATATAGATGAGAAACTGAAGCTTAGAGAGGTTAAGTGTCTTGGTCAAAATTCTATAGCTAGGATGTGAGGAGCCGATTCAAATCCAAGTCAGTCTTATGCCAAAGTCTTGGTGTACATTTTACACAACTCTTTATTCCCTAAGGCGTCAAGTCCAGACTGCTGATTTTGGCTTCAGGTCTCTCTGTGTCTGGCTTCAAACTTTTTCCAGCTACTGCCGACCTTCATCCACCCTACACTCATGTTAAAGTACTGCTGTTCTCTGCATACTCTCTTTGCTTTCTTTTCTTCTCTTTGCTCCCATTCGTATCATACCCTCTACGTTAATCTTCTCATGCATCTCTAGAGGTCCAAATACCCACCCACTTTCAAGCCCAACCCAAGCTTCCCAGCTGATCTTTGATCTTCCCCCCTTTTTTTTTCCCCTAGTGGGCTTTTTCTCGCTTACAAATTTTGATATTATAAAGTATGTATATGCTTTTTTGCCCTTTCTCTATTTTTACCTCTTTTAGAATAGGGAGCTCATTATGTGATAGTAACATATTTTTGTGTAGAATTTTATAAGCACTCTTTCAAATATGTTAACCTGACAAAGAGCAAGAGCTCAATAAATGTTTGCTTGTTTGGTTCTAATCTTCATAGCAATTCTCCAAGGTATTATTATACTTTACTAACAGATAAGAAAACTGAGGCTCAGAGAGATCAAGTGATCTGCCGAAGGGCAGAAATATTCCAATAAGACCCAAGCTCTAACTCAAGAGTTCTAATTGAGGGTTCTTTCTACTATACTACCTAGGGCTTCAGAATTTTGGCGCCCCAGTATATCCTAACTCTATACCTTGGTCATCGTAGTTATTGAATATGAGCTGAATGAATGAGTAAATGTCTGTTAAGAACATACTTTTTGAGGGGCGCCTGGGTGGCTCAGTCGTTAAGCATCTGCCTTTGGCTCACACAGTTCCAGGTTCCTGGGATCGAGCCCCCCATCGGGCTCCCTGCTCCGCGGGAAGCCTGCTTCTCCCTCTCCCACTCCCCCTGCTTGTGTTCCCTCTCTCACTGTCTCTCTCTCTGTCAAATAAATAAATAAAATCTTTAAAAAAAAAAAAAAAAAGAACATACTTTTTGAGGTTGAAAGTCATGAGAGGTTTATTGACCACCAAGAATAACAGCACTTTAGGATGTGACTCATCCTCACACATAGTATTTAGGTAGAAAGAAAACAAACCCTCCCATTCTGATGAAATATCTTAGGCAGCATTAGGTTCAAGTCTGTATTATTATACACCTAAGAACACCCGTGCCACACACCTTTAACAAACAAGTTTTTATGTTACTTAAAATCAGCAGGTAGAAAGAAAATTGAGAGTAATTTTTCAATTTTTGTTTTTCATTTTTCTGTAGCCAAATTTATCATTCTCTTTCCTTATCGTCTCTGCTTTTTGGGTCATTTTAGAAAGGTCGCCTCTATCCCAAAAATTATACAGATACTCAAATATATTTTCTTCTACTGTTTTTATCATGTCATTCTTTCCATTTAGAATCTCTGGGATTATGTGTCTGTGCATGTGTGAGTGTTTCTATACATGTGTGTAAGGCATGTAATAGGTTTATAATTTAATGTTTTTCTTATATAGTTGAGTGAATTATTTATTGATTTTCTCTTCTGATTTAAATTACATCTTTATCATATATGTCCATATATAGATTATTATATATGTAAACTAAGCTTTCCAGATTTTTAATTTATTCTATTGATGACTTACTCCTGAGCTGTTTTTATTTATTTATACTGTTTTAATTATTATTATTATTATTTAAAGATTTTATTTATTTATTTGACAGAGAGAGACACAGTAAGAGAGGGAACACAAGCAGGGGGAGTGGGAGAGGGAGAAGCAGGCTTCCCGCTGAGCAGGGAGCCCGATGCGGGGCTCGATCCCAGGACCCTGGGATCATGACCTGAGCCGAAGGCAGACGCTTAATGACTGAGCCACCCAGGCGCCCCAACACTGTTTTAATTATTAAAGTTTTAATTTCTGGGCAGCAGTCTTGTTCACTACTCTTATTTTTTTTACTTTAAAAAATTTTTAAAGATTTTATTTATTTATTTGAGAGAGAGAGAAAGAGAGCAAGTGGGGGGAGGAGCAGAGGGAGAGGAACAAGCAGACTCCACGCTGAGCACTGGAGCCCGTCTTGGCACTCGATCTCAGGCCCACAAGATCATGACCTAAGCTGAAGTTAAGAGTTGGACGCTTCACTGACTGAGCCATTCAGGTGCCCCCACTACTCTTCTTTAAAAAAATATATTCCTAGCTACCCTCTAAGGTTTATTCTTTTTTTAAAGTTTATTTATTTTTGTATTAAGTAATCTCTACACCCAACATGGGGCTTGAACTCATGACCTCGAAACCAAGAGCTGCTTGTTCCTCTGACTGAGCCATTCAGGCACCCCTCTAAGGTTTATTCTTAAAAATAAATAAATAAATAAATATTTTGTCAAGATCCCTCATTTTCTTTTACTGGGATTCTGATTGAGATGAAATAAAAGTGATAGATTAATTTGGAGAATTGACTCATTCTAACAAGCAGTCTTCAGAATCAGAGAACTTAATATGGTTTTCCATTTTTTCAAGTCTTCTGTCATTTTTCCCAAAGATTTTATAATTTTACAATTTCTTTTTTTTAATATGTTTTTTAAGATTTTATTTATTTATATTAGATAGAGAGGGAGAGAGAGAAAGCAGGAGAGGGGAGAGGGTCAGAGGGAAAAGCAGACTCCTCGCTGAGCCAGGAGCCCAATGTGGGACTCGATTCTGGGGACTCCGGGATCATGACCTGAACCAAAGGCAGACGCTTAACCAATTGAGCCACCCAAGCGCCCCATTTTTTTTTCAAAGATTTTATTTATTTATTTGACAGAGCACAAGCAGGGGGAGCAGCCCAGGGAGAGGGAGAAGCAGGCTCCCTGCTGAACAGGGAGACCAACTCGGGGCTTGATCCCAGGACCCTGGGATCATGACCTAAGCCAAAGGCAGACACTTAACTAAGTGAGCCACCCAAGCGCCCAATTTTACAATTTCTGTGTATTTGTGTGTGTGTGTACACTTTAATAGAGCATTGTGCTTTAAGTTCATATACACAAGAATCAACTGCCTGGGTTCCAAACTCAGCTATGCCATTTACTAGCCATGTAACCTATTCTTTCACCTTTGTGTACTTGTTCTTTATTTCCCCCTCCTATAATATGGGGGATGATAATAATAGTGCCTCCTAGAGTTATCATGGAAATTAAATGGGTTAATATATCTAAAGTGCTTAAAAAAATACTTGGCACATAGTAAGTACCCTATGAGTACTACCTATGATTACATGATTATATGGTATATAAAAGAAACATTTCATGTCTCTTATTAAATTTGTGTTTTATGTACTGTTATTAAAAATTGATTTTTTTTCTTATTCTTTTATTGGTGGTCATTTTATTAATTTTGAGTATGGAGTGCAATCTTAATAAACACTACACTGAAATTTCAGCCTCCAGAGGGCTCCCCTTTCCTGTGAATTACTATCATTTCCCATAACTTCTTTTTCATAAGAATTTTATGTCACTTAGAGCCAAGTGATGAAAAAGAAAATGTGTGTCTGATGCATTTGAAAGGTCAAGTAAGATAAAGCAGATCAACAGCTAGTTCACTGAAAATACTAAGAGGACAAATAATCCTCTTGCAAAACTGAAGAAAGAGAAAATGCAAAAAAAAAAAAAAAATGGAATTAACAGATGCATATAAATATCCAAGAAGTTTAAAGATTACAAGAATACTTGAAGTTTAACCTATCAATAAAGCAAAAATTTTGACAACATAGGATATTATTTAAGAAATATAAATTATGAAAATTGATATAAGAAGAGGCAGAAAACTTGAACTGATCAAAAGAAGAAATGGGAAATGTTACCAGTTCTACCTCTGAAAAAGGCACTAGGTCAAGATTTTTTTTTTATATCTTATGTATGTATGTATGTATGTATGTATGTATTTGACAGAGGGAGTGAGAGAATGGGGAGGGGCAGAGGGAAAGGGAAAGAGAGAAGCAGACTCTACACTGAGCATGGAGCCTGATGCGGAGCTTGATCTCATGACCCTGAGATCATGACCCGAACTGAAATCAAGAGTTGGACGCTTTTAACCTACTGAGCCACCCAGGCGCCTCTAGTTCAAGATGTTTTAAAACATGGATTCTATCAAAACTTTTAGAAACAATGTTATTTACAGAACTTTGAAAAAGATGGAAAACTTGTAACTCATTATACAAGGCTAACATAACTATGAAACCAAATTAGTGAGGAATAGCAGAAGAAAAGAAAAAACAATAGGACAATTAATAATGAAATAAATGCAGAAATCCTAAATAAAACATTAACAAATTGAATACAACAGCATTTTTAAAGTTGAATGTACTGTGACCCAAATAGATTTTATTTCAAGAATGCAAAGATAATTCGATATATTAAGACATGATCCTCTAATGATTTACAGCTAAGTAATAAGTAAATCTTTAAATATTTCATAGCATTTTTTCTCCTAATGTTATCCTACTTTGCTACCTTGTTTGATCATCCCTGCTTAGAACATTTTCTTCTAAAACTACTTCTCTTTAAAGACTCAACTCGGGTCACTTCTGGTTCTTCTCTGACCCCTCCCTACTGAGGCTAAGAAGCTCCTGCTCTGTATACTTCCACAATACCTTGTAGTTACCTCTATTACAGACTTACCATACTGTTCTGTAAATGCTAGTTAACTTGTTTGTCTCCCCAACCAAACTGTGAACTCCTGAGATAGAGTCAGTTTATTTCTGTGTTTTGCAAGCCTGACATAAAAATTTGGCAGAATCCATTGAGAAATACACACAGATCAAAACTGGAAATAAAAAGTGTTAGCTAATTACTATAAGAGCTGTATTGGAGGGCATGATTTTGATGTCTAGACTGGACTTCTTAATACTTCACCTTAAAATCAAACTTCCTTATCCTCTTATAGGCAAAGTTGGGCAACCTCAGGCCTCCCTGAAGGCACTAGCTTCTTATCACATAGTAAGAACTGACTAGTGTTAACCTTCTCTGTAGGGAGCCTAGAAGATGCTAATGTATTTATTAATGTACTAATCAAAAGTACTAATCAGGTCAGTTCTTCTTCTTATGGTGAAGTGATTGGTGAAGAGAAAGGCCAGGAGTATTATTCTAGCTGAAATACTGCATGGGGACATGAAGCCAGAGAAATAGAGGATACCCTTCTGTAATAGCTACCTAACTTAGAATATTTTCCTTTAGAACTTAGCTGCCTACAATTTCAGAGAAAAAATTTCAACTGCAGTGACTATATTTAGCTTGAGTACTCTCATTTAACTTAGCAGGACTTTGTTCTTTAATTTATAATTTGATTTGTATACTTCCTCAAATTTCTGTTAGAATAGGTGGGGTAAAAAAAAGTAACCAAAAGACATGGAAAATTTCCTCACAAATCTATTTACATTCTATTATGTTCTCTGTACTTTTTTCTAGTTAATGCAACATTGCTTTCAAGGCACTCTTAAGCAGGTGAACTGTTCCTTGTGTAGCCTCATGAAATTGAATGAGAAGGAATTGTCATCTGCATATATCTTGGATCTATTCAATCTAAGAGCATGCTTGGCTAACACTGCCAGAGGGGGCAAGGGCCAGCAAAAGTCAGAAAGTGAGGACAGTTTTAGAATAGGAGTCCATTCACTTAGCATTTGTTTCACTAGCTTTTTTTCCTTTGCTACCAATAGAACTAGTAGATAAATTCTGGAGATCTAATGCATAGCATAGTGATTATAGTCAACAATACTGTATTATATACTTCAAAATTGCTAAGAGACTAGATCTTCAATGTTCTCACCACAAAAAAGAAATGATAATTATGTGATGTGATGGAGGTTTTAGCTAAAGCTATGGTGGTAGTCATGTTGTAATATATACATATCAAATCAACACATTGTACACCTTAAACTTATACACTATTACATGTTAGTTATATCCCAACAAAAAAATAAAATAAATATATATCATAATTTGTTCTCACCTCTTGATGGACACTTAGGTTATTTAGCAACTATCCCAAATAAAGCAACTGTGAATGTTTGTGTACAAGTCTTGGTGTGGATGTGTTTTCATTTCTCTTGGATAAACACCTAGGAGTGAATGGCTGGGTCTTATGGTTTGTGGACCTATAATTTCTTACTGTGATATAATTGACACATAATATATTAGTTTCAAGTGGACAGCATAATGATTCAATATTTGTATATATTGTGAAATAATCACCTCAATAAGTCTAGTTAACATCCATCACCACACAGAGTTACAAATTTTTTTTCTTGTGATGAGAACTTTTTTTAATTTAATTTAATTTTTTTTAAAGATTTTATTTATTTATTTGACAGAGAGAGACACAGTGAGAGAGGGAACACAAGCAGGGGGAGTGGGAGAGGGAGAAGCAGACTTCCCGCAGAGCAGGAAGCCCGATGTGGGGCTCAATCCCGGGACTCCAGGATCATGACCTGAGCCGAAGGCAGTCGCTTAACCAACTGAGCCACCCAGGCGCCCCGAGAACTTTTTTTTTAAAGATTTTATTTATTTGAGAGAAAGAGAGCACAAGCAAGGAGAGGGGCAGAGGGAGAAGCAGACTCCCTGCTGAGCAGAGAGCCTGATGGGGCCTCCATCCAGGACCCTGGAATCATGACCTAAGCCAAAGGCAGACACTAAACCAACTGAGCCACTTAGGCACCCCACTGTGATGAGAACTTTTAAAATCTATTCTCTTAACTTTCAAAAACACAGTACAGTATTATTAATTGTGGTCAACATGCTGTATATTACATCCCATAGGACTTACTTATTTTATAGCTGGAAGTGTGTTCCTTTTGACCACCTTTACCCATTTTACCCACTCCACACCCCTGCTCTGTCAACAATCTGTTCTTTGTATCTGGGAGTTTGTTTCTGTTTCTTTTGATTTTTAGATTCTACATATAAATGAGTCATATGTTCATACTTACATATATATGATCATGTTATACATCATATGTATTTGTCTTTCTCTGTCAAACTTATTTCACTTAGCATAATGCCCTCAAGGTCCATGTATGTTATTGTAAACAATAAGATTTCCTTCTTTTTTATGGCTGAATAATATTCCTCTGTGTGTGTGTGTGTGTGTGTGTGTGTGTATGTGTGTGAGAGAGAGAGAGAGAGAGAGAGAAATCACATTTCCTTAGACACTTTGGTAGTTTCCATGTCTTGGCTATTATAAATAATGCTGAAATGAAATGGGGGTGCAGATATCTTTTTGATTTAGTGTTTTTGTTTCCTTCAGATAAATACCCAAAAGTGGAATTGCTGGATCATATGGTAATTCTATTTTTAATCTTTTCAGGAACCTCCATACTGTTTTCCATAGTGGCTGCACCAATTTGCATTCCCACCAACAGAGCACGAGGGTTTCCTTTTCTCCACATCAACACTAGTTATTTCTTATCTTTTTGACAGTAGCCATCCTAACAGATGTAAGGTGATATCTCATTGTGATTTTGATGTGCATTTCCCTGATAATAAATGATGTTGAGCACTTTTTCATGTACCTGTTGGCCATCTGTATACTTTTTTGGAAAAATGTCTGTTCAGATCCTTTGCCCATTTTTTAATTGGATTGTTTGTCTTTTTGCTTTGAATTGTATGAGTTCTTTATTTGTTGGATATTAACCCATTATCAGATAGATGATTTACAAATATTTTCTCCTATTCGGTAAGGTTACCTCTTCATTTGCTGTTGCAGAAGCTTTTTAGTTTGATGTAGTCCCACTTGTTGATTTTTGCTTTTTTTTTGAAATCCAAAAATATCATTGCCAAGACCAAAGACAAGGAGTCTACCCCCTATGTTTTCTTCTAGGAGTTTTATGGTTTCAGGTCTTATGCTCAAGTCTTTAATCCATTTTGAGTTTATTTTTGTGGTAGTGAAAGAAAGTGGTCTAGTTTCATTCTTCTGCATGTGGTTGTCCAGTTTTCCCAGCAGCATTTATTGAAGAGACTATTCTCCCCCATTGTATATTTTTGGCTCCTTTGTCATAAATTAGTTGACCATATATGTGTCATAAATTAGTTGACCATATATTTATTTCTGGTTTCTCTATTCTGTTCTATTGATCTAGGTGTCTGTTTTTTATGCCAATACCATACTGTTTTGACTCATATAGCTTTGTAATACAGTTTGAAATCAGGAAGCATGATGCCTCCAGCTTTGTTCTTCCTTAAGATTATTTTGGCTGTTTGAGAGCAACTTTCTTAATCCCTCAAATCTTATAGTTTTTTTAAAGATTTTATTTATTTATTAGAGAGAGAGAGATCGAGTGAGCAAGAAAGCAGGAGCAGGACAAGGGGCAGAGGGAGAAGCAGACTCCCCACTGAGCAGGGAGTCTGATGCAGGGCTCAATCCCAGGACCCTGGGATCATGACCTGAGCTGAGGGCAGACATTTAACTGATTTAGCCACCCAGGTGCCCCATTAATCCCTCAAATCTTATTGAGAACAGGCTCTTATTTCCCATCTTCTCTCTTTGCATCTTTCCTCCCCAATGTTTTCTTTTCTTATTTCTCTTATTAAAAAACTTTTTTTTTCTGGGCGCCTGGGTGGCTCAGTTGGTTAAGCGGCTGCCTTCAGCTCAGGTCATGATCCTGGAGTCCCGGGATCGAGTCCCGCATCGGGCTCCCTGCTTAGCGGGGAGTCTGCTTCTCCCTCTGAACCTCATCCCTCTCATTCTCTCTCTGTCATTCTCTCTCTCTCAAAAATAAATAAAATTAAAAATATATATATTTAAAAAAAACAAAACAAAAAGAACACTTTTTTTTTCTACCTCTGTTCCTCATCTTCCTTCTTTTAACTTTCACCCTCATATTCATGTCATTTCTTCTTTTCTGTATTTATTTAACATAAATTATGGGTTGCTTCTAACTTAAGTGGCAAAGTGGTACCAGATTACAGACGTTCATGAGTATAGGGAGAGTATTGAAAGATGCAATGAAGAAATTAATTGGATTGTCAGTACATATAATGATGCCTGAGATGAGAAGAAGTTGGGAAGAGTATAGCTCTCCTCAAAGTAAATATATACTAAATATCCCTGCAAAATATCACAGAAAGAATGGAGCTGTGATATTGTGATTTATATAAGAAATAAGTATTTTATCTTTATTCTGGTTCCCAGCATAGGGCTTTTTTTTTTTTTAAGACTTTATTTATTTATTTGAGAGAGAGAGAGCACAAGCAGGGAGGAGGGGCTGAGGGAGAAGCCCGCTGAGAAGGGAGCCCAATACTAGATTCGATCCCAGGACTTGATCCCAAGACTCTGAGATCATGACCTAAGCCCAAGGCAGATGTTAGCCAACTGAGCCACCCTGGCACCCTGGCATAGGACTCCTTAAACCCTTGGAATTAACTATGCAGGAAGAGATAAAGGTGTCTTTTATTATGTTAATGAGGAACTTTTGGAAAGCACCTAAGCCTAGGGCTGGTTGCCTGTGGAGCCAACCTTGTGATTTGAGGGTTGGAACTTTTAGTTTAGTCCTCCCCCACCTCTGGGGAGGGGAGAGGAGCTGGCGGTGAAGTTCAGTCACCAGTAGCTGATGATTTAATTAATCATGACTATGTAGTGAAGTCTCCATAAAAGCCCCAAAGGACAGGGTTCAGAAAACTTCCAGGTTGGTGAACACATGGAAGTTGTGGGAGAGTGGTATGTTCCGAGAGAGGATGGAAGCTTAGTGTCCCTTTTCCCTTACCTTGCCCTATGCATCTTTTCAATTTGGCTGTTTCTGAGTTATATCCTTTTATAATAAACTGGTAATGTAGTAAGTAAAATGTTTCTCTGACTTCTGTGAGCCACCCTAGCAAATTAATGGAAACTAAGGACAGGTCTTTGGAATGTCCAATCTATACCCAGTTGGTCAGAAGCATAGGTGACTACCTGTATTTGAAATTGGTGTCTGAAGTGTGTGTGTGGTGGGGGCCGGGGTGGGGGGATGGGGTGCAGTCTTAGGACTGAGCCCTTAACCTGTGGGATCTGATGCTATCTTTGGGTAGATAGTGTCAGAATTGAGTTAAGTTGTAGGACACCCAGCTGGTATCGGAAATTGCTAGGTGTGGGAGAAAAACCCCATACATTAGAATTCAGCGTAGAATCTTAGCAGCACACTCACCCTTTGAGTAATTTCTGAGAAAATAATCCAAAACTCTGGTTAGGAAAAACTAAGAAAACAATGTTCTATAGGCTTTAGGTGGCCTATTACTGATTTCCTATAATTTTTTTTTAAAGATTTTATTTATGTATTTGACAGAGAGAGAGACAGTGAGAGAGAGGGAACACAAACAGAGGGAATGGGAGAGGGAGAAGCAGGCTTCCCGCGGGGCAGGGAGCCCGATGCGGGGCTTCATCCCAGGACCCTGGGATCATGACCTGAGCCGAAGGCAGACGCTTAACAACTGAGCCACCCAGGCACGCTTGATTTCCTATAATTATGGAGACTTCCACTAAATCCAGAATTGAGGGAATTTAAAGGACCTTGTAATATAATCACCCCATGATTTTTGATATGTGCTGAGGTTCCTGTTAGCCAACAGTAATTTGATCTGGCCATTTGGTAAAACTATCTTGGATTGAAGTAAGAATGCTGAAAGATTTAACTAATTGCTTTGTGAGGACCACCTAACAATAAGAGGCAGATACCAGGCAGGCAGGTAGGCTTTGTCTAATGAGGATTGCTGAAGCATTCTGTCTACTACTACTCATTTTTTGTTGTTGCTGAGCTATGTTGTGTGGTTGAGCTCTGATCTAGTACCACTCTATTCCAGCAGACACATCTATTTTACAGAATAGGACTATGTATTCTCAACTCTTATACCATCCTATCTCAACCAGTCAGGTGTGAAGACAGAAGGCAAGACCAAAAAAGAAAAAACAGTTCTAAATAGCCCTCTACATAATTTGACTTTGGATATCCTATGACTACCTAAGGAAACAGAACATTTTATATGATCGGGAAGTATGTGCTCTCCAATTTCTACTACAGCTATTTAACTTACATTAATTCAGCTAATTCAGGAATGTTTGCCAGAACCTTTTTAGAGTGGTGCCAACATTTATGTAATCACCTGTGTATGAGGAAGGTTAGATGTAAATACAAATTTTGACTTGCTGAAATGTAATCCTCGATAGTTAAAAAATACTACACTGACATGAAACCAGAACTTGGGAGATTAGATTATAAATAAAGTGATCATAAAATTTGTTGTCTAAATCTGACACTTTTGAGAACGAAAGAAGCAAATTAATAATCATACCATGGCAACAGGAACAAACTGAGGTTGTCCCAGGCAAAACAGGGAATATAGTCACCCTAATTATAAACTACATTTTGTGTAAACATATTCAGGATTTCACAAGTGAAGGATGGAGTTCTGGAGAATTTCTCTCTCTGTATCTACTTTCTCACTTTCTTTCCTCAACCCACTTTCCCTAAAGTTTTTTAATGTTTCCTTCAATATTCCAGCCACTTTTTCTCATTCTTATCTACAAGAATAGGAAGTGAATAAAACATTAAAACTAGTTTCACACATACTTGAACTTCAGCTGCTCTCTATCCTAGCAGCAAAACAGATGTAGTTTTGAGTTCCCACAAAAGTTTTGAGTTCCCAGTACAGCATTTATGTAAAAGGTTAGTCTGTCTTTCCTATTTTCCTTTAGAGAAGGAACTTTATGCCCCCATCTGATGTGTAAAAATCAACAGAATTAGAATGTTAATCTGAAATCTCATAAAGTTTTATGCAGAATAGCTTGTAGATTAATAAAGTACTCTTGATTCTTTTTTTATTGAGATATAGTTGACATCATATTGTATATGGTTAAGGTGTACAGCATGCTGATTTGATACATTTATGTACTACAGTATGATTAACACTGAAGCATTAGCTAATACCTCCCTCATGTCACATAATTACCATTTCTTTTTTGTGGTGAAAGTACTCTTGATTCTATCCTATGTGGCACTCACATGGCCTTTCATATCTCCCCCAAGCAAAGCAAGAACAAGTCTGCCTTATTCATAAATTTGTGTATCCATGCTGAATGCTTTAGATGTATGGACTGTGCATGTCACAAGACATAATTGTGTCTTCATAAGGTTGTAGAAAGAGGTAAACCTGTGACAGCCAGCCCAGTGCCCTCTGGGGACTTCAAAAAAATGTCATCAACTTCACAACTGACAGAAAGGTCAGAGGAAGGGCATATGATAGGAGGAAGACATACTTTCTTTCGTTTTTTTTTAAAAGATTTTATTTATTTATTTGGCAGAGAGAGACACAGCGAGAGAGGGAACACAAGCAGGGGGAGTGGGAGAGGGAGAAGCAGACTCCCCGCTGAGCAGGGAGCCCGATGTGGGGCTCGATCCCAGGACTCTGGGATCATGACCCGAGCTGAAGGCAGACGCTTAACCGACTGAGCCACCCAGATGCCCCGGAAGACGTACTTTCAAACAACTTTTGAAAACTGGCTTTTTAAGTGGGAAACACGGTGTCCTCACCTATAAATTGGACAAATGCTTGTTCTCAAATTCCTGGTATGAATGGGATCTGGAAATTGAAGGGGAGCAGAAGGTGCCACAAAATAATCAAGATGTGGATTATTTTGAGCTGAAGTCAATTAAGACCCAGAAGACTCAAGAAAAACTTTTACCTCTCAAATACCTAAAAGAATTTAGATAAGGAGGCTGGCCCAGAAAAAGAGCTATTACCAGAGATAACTTTTTTTAATGTATTCTTTTTTAAAATTGAAGTATAGTTGATATGCAATATTACATTAGTTTTAAGTGTACAACATAGTGATTCAGCAACTGTATACATTATGCTGACAAGTGTAGCTACCATCTGTCCCCATAGAATACCATTGACCATATTCCCTATGCTGTACTTTTCATCTCTGTGACTTATTTATTCCATAACTGGAAGCTTGTATCTCCCACTCCCCTTTACCCATTTTGCCTATCCCCTCGTCCCTTCCCTCTGGCAATCCTCAGTTTGTTCTTTGTATTTATGCATCTGTTTTATTTGTTTGTTAATTTGTTGTTTTTTAGATTCCACATGTAAGTGAAAAATGGTATTTGTCTTTCTTTGTCTGACTTATTTCACTTAATGTAATACCCTCTGTGGCCATCCACGTTGTTCGAAATAGCAAGATGTCAGTCACCCCCGCATCTCCTTTATCCATTCATCTGTCCATGGACACTTGGGTTACTTCCATATCTTGGCTATTGTAAATAATGCTTCAGTAAACATAGGGTGCATATATTTTTTAAATTAACATTTTCATTTTCTTTGAGTAAATACTCAGTAGTGGAATTACTGGATTATATGGTATTTCTATTTTTAATTTTTTTTTTAAATTTTAAGTAGGTTCTATGTCCAGCATGAGGCTTGAACCCCTGAACTGGAGATTGAGTCGCATGCTGTACTGACTGAGACAGCCGGGCACAAAGATCTTATTTTTAAGTAATGTCTACACCTAATGTGGAGCTTGAACCCACAACCCCAAGATCAAGAGTTGCATGCTCCACCAACTGAGCCAGCCAGGTGCCCCTAATTTTAATTTTTTGAGGAACCTCCATATTGTCTTCCATAGTGGCTACACCAGTTTACATTCCCACTGACAGTACAGGACGGTTCCTTTTTACCAGAGATAACTTTTTATCTAAAAGACCTATCTGTAGGGCAGGGCAAACATCTAATTACCAAACATATCTTATTGTCTTGTGAATTACCCTCCTTCCCTTTGAAGCCCCAGGCCCCTATCCCACTCCTTAACTCAGGATAGCATATAAGCCTCAACTGCTCTACTCACCTTTGAGTGTCATATATCTTTGGGACTTCTGTATGTACAAAATTAAATTTGATTTTCTCCTGTTAATCTGTCTTATATCAATTTAATTATTAGACAGTCCAAAGAACCTAAAAAGGAAGAAGGGAAAAATTTTCTTCCCCTACGGAATGAAGTCATCTTCAAGTAGTGTCTCCACATTTGTCCCAGCACATGGGAATCATTGTCAGAAGAAAGAGGGAGCACTCTTGAGAAACACTGTAATGTATAATAATGACTTAAAGAATATCCAGCATTTACATGGGACTTACTATAAATCAGGGACTGTTATTAATACTTTTCATATATTACCTCAGGAAAAACCTGGGTTTGGAGTCCTACAGGTCTGAGTCTGAATGCTGGTTCTGTCAGTTTATAGTTGTGTGGTCATAGGAAGAAGGTTCTTAAACTCTAATATTAAGTTTCTTCAAATGCAAAGTACTCCTAGGGTTGTTGTGGAAATAAATGAGATCAGGTATGCACAAGCTCTAGTAGGTGCTGGCACATAATGGTCCTTTCCCTCTTTTGTTTGTTGGTTACCCTGTGAACCTTCGGATGACAAAAATTGGTGCTAAGTGAACATTGTCTGTTGGCCATTCTGATATCACATGATATGGGACATTCACATGAGTGCCCATTAACTTTAAAGAGTTTATGTGTCAAAAAAAAAAAAAAAAGAGTTTATGTGTCTCCATCTGCTTGGGAAAAGTAGTCCCTGTTTCTATGACCTGATTTCTGCAAACATGGAGAAGTTTGGAAACAAAGAGCCTGGTAGGATTCACCAAAGCCACAGGAGACATTACAAGAATGGCAAAGACTAAAATTATGAAGATGATGAACTTAATTTGCATTTTTAGTGTCCTGAGATTTAAGATTTTTATTTTCCCAGGAGGGCATTCATGGAGAGATACCTAAGTGTCTGCAGTGTATAAATGAAACATTTATTTCTTGTGAACTAGTGCTTGTTGAAGGAGAGTGACCCTCACATGGTTTTTTTTTTTTTTGTCAAAACCTTCAGATATGTGATATTTATATCCCCACCCATACAGTTACCAGTAAAGAGTATAGATGGTTTATATTGATAAATCCTTAGTACTAAAAGACTTGCTAATTAAAGCAGTCAACAACCACAAACCACTTTGGGAGTGAGGCTGGTCCTTATAATTAACCTCATTTTGCAAGTGAAGGAACATGAGCACTGAAACAATGTGACCAAGCCAAAGCCACGACAAGTTAAGGGCAGGGATAAAGACTAGACTTCAACAAACCCCCAAAATCAAATCACAGTTGTCTTGTATAATCAACTTTTGTTAACCTTCAACAATTTTATGGTTCTGTGGTTGTGCTTGTGGGATTCAGAATTGGGCTTTATTGTTGTTCCTTGGTATGTATAATAAAGAAGCAAAGGAAATTGTGCCTAAAATCAATCTCTCTTTCTCTCTCTCCCCCCCTCTCCTTGCCCCCCACATCCACACATAATCTATTGAGAAAATTCCTTCCTAAACAATAACCTACTAATAAGTACTTTTAGATAATCAAAGGATAAGTACATCAAAAGTATGTCCTGCTGAGTCCCTTTAGGGGGACTTTTGGGCTAAGATGTTATATACAGAGGTACTAGGAACATTTTAGGATGTAAGGTAGTTTACTTCCATGCTGTGTGTTACCCTGTTTCTGGCCCTTGTGATTTAGCCAGCCCATAGAGAGTGTATCAAAGTCAGTCGCCAGTACCAGCTCTCAATGCCAGCAGTATTTACCTAGGATCCTGGCATTTGCCTAGTTAGGATCCTCATCCCAGGATGATGAGTATCCTATTACTCTGAGTTCTCAGATTTCAGAGCTCTCTCATGTTCTCTTATACTCTGGTTTTGAGAAACTGTCTCAGGCTCTTCTCTGGCTGACTGGTTTCATACCCCTAGTAACTAAGTAACACACTTTGTGTCCATGACCTGTGGTACAGCCAAGCAAACAGCTGTAAAATATTTTGAGGTAATGAAGATTGTTTCCTTTTGACCCTTGTGCTTTCTTGAACAAGCTATTGCATGGCAGCAATCACTTCTAAAAGTACTGATCTAGAGGGTTTGGCCTATACAGTCAAGAACAAAAAGTCAAATTCTTGGCTTTGAATTCTAAAGTAGGCTGTTGAAATTGATAGCAGAGAAAACAGGCTTGCAAGCACAGACTTATAAATTGCAATAGTTGGGCTGTTTGAGAGTGAAAGTATTTTTAAAACCAGAAACTTGTCTTTGAAAACCAAGAGCCAAAATCCAAATATAAAGTTTATACCATAATTATCAGATTTTGGAACAATATAGAATGCTGGAAGAGCAGTTTTCCTAGCCAAAAGAAAGTAAGATTTCCAGGACTTGGCAGGACAAAGAGAATTGGAGAGGACATGAAAGGAACTTGTCTTTATGGGTGTAGTTTCTATCCTTAACACTCTTCAGGTTGAGTCCCAAGAGGGATATTGAAGAAACTCATCAGCTAGCTATTCCACTGAGATTTAGGGGGCTGTCATGGCAGGAGAACCATCATCAAACTCCCCAGAATGTTGCCTGATGAGATGGCACACCTTATAGTGAAGGCTTAGTCTCTAGGAGAGCATCTGAACTGAGGAGGAGCAATTGCTAAATGTCACCAGGTAGCTGGGCCTGAGGCAGCTTCTGGTGTTCTGCACACCCCTGCGTAGTGTGAGAGAACCTTCAAAAGTTCCTATGCCACAGTATGATAGTTCCTCAAAAAAGCAAACACGATTATCATTTGATCCAGCAATTTCACTTGTAGCTATATACCCCAAAGAATTAAAAGCAGAAACTCACACATAATTTTTGTAATCATGTTCATAGCATTATTCACAATAGCCAGAAGGTAGAAACAACCCAAATATCCACTGACAAGTGACTAGATAAGTGAAATATGTTATATACACACAATGAAATATTATTCAGCCTTAAAAAGGAATAAAATTCTGATGCATGCTACAATAGGATTGAACCTATAAAACATTATGCTAAGTGAAATAAGATAGACGCAAAAGGACAAATACTATATGATTCCATTTATATGGCATATTTAGAATAGTCAAATTCAGAGACAGTAGAATAGTGATTACCAGGGGCTTGGGGGAAAGGAGAATGGAGAGTTTAATAAGTATTGGTTTTAGTTGAGGTGAAGAAAAAGTTGTAGAGATGGATAGTGGTGATAGTTGCACAAAAATGAGAATATGAGGGGTGCCTGGGTGGCTCAGTAGGTTAAGCATCTGACTCTTGATTTCGGCTCAGGTCATGATCTCAGGGTCGTGAGATTGAGCCCTATGTTGGGCTCTATGCTCAGCGCACAGGGTCTGCTTGAGAGTCTCTTTCTCCCTCTCCCTCTGCCCCTCCTCCCACTTGCATGTGCAGCCTCTAAATAAATAAATAAAATATTTTAAAAAATGAGAATATGAATAATAATGCCAATGAACTGTACACTTAAAAATGATTAAAATGGAAATTTTGTGTGATATATATTTTACCAGAATTTTTAAAAATCAAGGGGGAAAAATTTCCCATGCCCCCAGTAGGAAGACAAAAATGACTGAAAGTCAAGTCAGTGGGTCAGGACAGGGGAGTATAGAGTGACTTGTGAAGCCCTGATGACTGGTAAGCCAAGCTGACACACAGTTTGGCATGGTAATAGTGGGAATGGGCAGCTACTACACAGGAAATGGATTTTTCCTCTCAGCAGAAGCCATTGGGTGGTTTGCTAATGACTGCAAAACATATTACTCTCCCCCAAAGTCAGGGTGATAGACTACCCAGGACTCGGATCATCCAGATCTTAGATGACTACTAGAATGTGACGGAGAAAGGTGAAGGGAAAAAATACTAATTTGACCATTTATCCAAAAAAGATTGAGTTTAAAATAGAATTTACCAAGATTACTTTGGATTACAGAGTCAGGTTTTCCATCATCAGTGCCATAAGGACTCCAGAGCTAAAGTAAGTTGAGTTATAAGTAAGTCATTCCCATTTTGCATGCATGAATGTGCATGACAATGAAATGTATTCCCATTACATCGCTATATGTCTTTTCCAAACCTAAAACTAAGGTGCTTCTCAAATCTATGGCAATTTTGGAGCTGTTCTGTGAGAAACAGGGAGTTCTGCCTGGTGCAAGATTAGTTCAGCTTCCTTGGGCTCACCATCAGAGATAGCCACACAGTTTCACTGATGGCCAACCTTGAGACCAACCCCAGAACATGGGTGATCGTGAAGCTGGATCTTTGGGGTACCTACAATTAAAGCAGTTAACAAACATGACTCTCCAGGTCCCATGGTACATGTTGGCCTTTGAGAACACTCTTGGACTACTGGGACTGTTGGATAACCCTCCCACCATCATCTTCCAGTGGTTAGTGATAAGGTTAGTGATAAGCTCCTAAAGTAGGGCCTCCTAAAGTAATAGCTATTAATAACTGCTAATCTGTATTACAAACGTATTCTCTGCTGGCACTATGCTGCTAACTTTACATGATTATCCCATTTAGGCCTTACCACACATCTGTGAGGTTAAGTACCAGTATTAATCACATTTTGCAGAAAAGGAAACTGAAGATTAATAAAGGCAGATAACTTGCTCCAGGTCACCCAGCTAGTAAGTAACAGAGCGAGGAAGAACCCAGAAACCTGACTTGACAGCCCAAGTGCTAACCATGACAGTACATTACATATTGTTTGGGGACATCCTCCTATTCTAAAAATCTAGCTTGACATGGATATTCCTGGACACAGTATAGTAAAAACTGGCTTAACTGTTAGATTTGTGTTTGAGGACTCACAGGCTGATTACTGGTCCATATAGACAAACAAGGCTTAAATGTGATACCTAGTAATTTAACAATGGTTTTGGAAATAGGACTTTTTCAAAAGCATTTAGCATATCTTGGGGTTTATTGTTTTATGAGCAATTCATCAGCCCAATTTTATCCAAATCACCTCAATAAAGAGAACATGCTGCATCTTTAAGCCATGAGAACTCCCATTGTTCCAAGCCTTCCCCACCCCCATACTGTTGGAAGCTTTACTTTTATCCATGGTATAGGGTTATCATATTCATATAGGCACAGATGACTGACTTCCACAACTACCTCCTGTGGGAGTGAGCGTTAATGGTTTTAAAGGCTGCCTTAGAAGCGTGAGGGCTAATTTCAGGGAGTAAGCTTGGAGCAACTGAGATAGACCTGGAGGCTTACCTCACGTCCTACAAGGTGGTCCACCTTTTTGTTTCTGTCCTGTAGGCACTGGGCAGGCAGATAGATAATGCCTTATCTCATAAACAAGGGAAATAACAGTACAAACACTTCTCTATTCCTCATTCCCTCTGTCCTGTGGTATCTTAGCAATCCAGCCCCAGTGATGACTGGGAACTGTTTGGTACAGGAAACATGCAGATGCTCTGTACCTGAGCTTGATTATGACCGCCCAGCCATCCAGAGCTTGCCTGTGGGAATGCAGAATTCAGAGGGGAACTGTTCTGACCAGGAACAGTTATGAATGAAATGAAATTCAGGCCAGAGAAGCCCATTTCTGGGTGTTTTATTTTTGTCCTAAAATGAATCTAGCCAACCTCTCCAGATTATCCAAAGCCCTTAACATGCCCCACAGAGACATCTGATAGCCTGACATATCCCCCCTTCTAATGTTCTCACACTTATGGCACCTTAACCAGATGTAAAGACAGGCCTTCAGAGGCCTAAGTAACTGCTCACCTATTTCTGATCATGAATGTCCCTGGGCCAACTTCCAGAACATGTCCCTCCATATAAAGTCCTTCCAGAATGTTAAAGTTCTGAGGAATGATTATTTTCAAAATATAATCCAACACTGAGCAAACTATTAATCAAGGATAAGGGAAGAAAACATCTTTTCAGACATGAAAAGACTAAAATTTTACTTTCCAAGTAACTGTTTTTAGAACTTACTTGAGGATATACCCCAGCAAATTTAGAGAACAGACCAAGAAAGATGAGATATGGAATCCAGAAAAGAGTGTACCACTCTAACTCAAAAAAACACAGAGAAAAGAAGTTCCTGGATGAAGTAATTAGCAAGTCTATAGAACAGGTACTCCACATTGAAACTGCAAGATTAAGGGCTCTTAGACAAAAGTTTACAGAAATAAAGGGAACCCAATATTAAAGAAAATATTTTTGACAACTTGGAAAACTTGAGGAAACCATAAATACAGATAAATCAAGAAGAAAGAAAAGCCATGAGAAATCCTAGGAAAATAATTAAGAAATATAGAAAAAAGTCATGACTCTAATGTGAAGCAAAAGACTTTCTTTTTTTTTTTTTAAAGATTTTATTTATTTATTAGAGAGCACATGAGAGGGGGGAGGGTCAAAGGGAGAAGCAGACCCCCCGCTGAGCAGGGAGCCCGATGCGGGACTCGATTCAGGGACTCCAGGATCATGACCTGAGTCGAAGGCAGTCGCTTAACCAACTGAGCCACCCAGGCGCCCGAAGCAAAAGACTTTCAGATCAAGATGGTACAGTGGATTTATACCATGAAATCCCACTTTGCTCCATATACATAGCAATAATAAAAATATAAAGAAAGAAAACCAAAAGGCATAAGTAGGCTCAAATACCAGATAAATGCAAAAAATCCCAAAAGGAACAGAAACTCAAGCCAGTAAAAAGGACTAAAGCTGGTCCAGCTTGAAGTTTGCCTTTTATATAGTGAAAGGGATTGAAAATACGCCTATGAGATAGAAGACTGGAACCAGACACGTAGCTCAGAACCCTGAGCAGTAGTGGTGCATCTTCGACACCATGAAAAGAGAATGAAAATTAACTACTGCTAACTGCTGCCTGGGACCATAACTTCTAATGAACTGCAGGCCTAAGGAGGCCAAAGGTCAAGATCATAGCCTTGCAACCAGGATATAAGCCAAGACACCCAATGGTACATGACTCGATCTGCCTTATACTTAATATCAGCTCTGATCCACTATTATGAGACCTAGTTCTGAATTAGGGACCCAGAGGGCTGAGTGGAGGTAAAAAAAAAAAAAAAAAAAAAAAAAAAAAAAAAAAAGATAGGCAAGGAGAGAGGTTAAGAGAGAGAGAGAGAGCCATAAAATAAATGACAAATTCTCACTTAAGATGAAATAAAATTTCAAGACACAAATTTATTGCTAATAAAGATGGCTACTAAGCAGAGGGTGGATAGGAGGATGTGGAGTATTGGTGGGATGCAAAAAAAAAGGTGGCTACTAAAGCCTAAGGGAGACTTACTTTTTTAGTCTATGCTTTGGTACCTTTCAAATTTGGGGAGTGAATTTTCTTTTTTATTCAAAAAGTCTATGGAAACCTACCTGCTTCAATCTATAAATCTAAAATTGATAATATTCCTTATTTTTAAGGCTCTCTCCGAAGGTTTTTTAAAGAAGAGAAGGTCTTTCAGAACCTCGGCCCAAAGATCCTGTTGACAGTTTTACACAGAAGGCACCCAATAAATATTTGCTGACGTTGGTGTTGTTATTGTTGATAATGATTATGATAGTGCCAATGATAAGATGAGCAAGAACTCATTTCATCACTACCCAAGCCAAAGCACTGGAGCTTTGTGATTTCCCCAGAATGGCATTTCTTTGCCCATTTCCTTTGGGGCCGGGCACTGCCCTTAACATGACTTCTACTTGCTGCAAGGAGTCTCTCCTGTTTATTCTCTTAGCATATCATTCTGCCCCCAAAATGGGTTTTCGGACATCATTAAATCTGGTAGCCATGGCTCTCATAATTCTCTCCATTCAGTAGCTGATGCTGTGGTTGAGAGTGACCCGTGCATTTGGGGAACCTACATTTCAGGAAGCTGTACGTACTCACTAGTCAAGTGAAGAATCTCAGAAAGCATATTATTAAGCAATGCGTTCTTATCTCTCGGGGGCCAAACACATCCACTACAGCATTGTCTGGCAATTGCAGACATGCAAACCAGGGGTAGGGGGAAAGACATATGGAGATCATTGCCACACAGCGTACCATTGAGCCCAAATTAATCCTGCATCCACTCTCTGAATAGAGCGTGGCCCAAGGCTGCTCCTGAAATTCTGTATTCTTCATCATATAGATATGATCTCTGTCACAGAGGATTCTCCATCCTTGCTCCTTCCCCCACCCCTACCCCTTTTCTTTTGTCCCTTTTTCCTTCCTTCACTCACTAGGCGTGCTTTGAGCTATGCATGTCAGACACCACTCCAATAAGAAGGTGGTAAGAATCACATGCCAACTTTATTATTATTATTATTATTATTTAACAAAAATACAAGAGAACAAATCTACACCTTTATTTACTTTTCTTTAAATTTAAATCCTTGAGGGGTACAGCATCACACGGATTCTGTGGCCAATGGCTTTAGCAGGAAGATTGCTTCGGAATTTGGCACAAACCATGCCACTGTTTCCATGAGCACTTTTCCCCAGATTACTCTGGTTTTGTTTGGTTTGCCACCAGGAGTCACTGTGTTGTTCTTTGCTTTGTACTCATAAGCACATCTCTTGCCTAGATAGAATTCCGTTTCGGGGCACCTGGGTGGCTCAGTTGGTTAAGCGACTGCCTTCGGCTCAGGTCATGATCCTGGAGTCCCGGGATCGAGTCCCACATCGGGCTACCTGCTCGGCAGGGAGTCTGCTTCTCCCTCTGACCCTCCTCCCTCTCATGCTGTCTCTCATTCTCTCTGTCAAATAAATAAATAAAATCTTTAAAAAAAAAAAAAAAAGAATTCCGTTTCATCTCGAGCATAAACACCTTCGATTTTAAGAAGAGCTGTGTGCTCCCTCTGGTTCGGAGACCCCGCTTATAGCCAGCAAAAATGGCCTTGGACCACAGCCTTCCAGACATTATTTGGCGTTATAGGAGTCCTGTTCCCAGCAGGCCTCCACAGACTCCAAGATGGTGGGAAAAAAAAGGCCAACTTTATTTTTTTTTTTAAGATTTTATTTATTTACTTGAGAGAGCGAGAGAGAGAGAGAGAGAGCACAGAGGGAGAGGGAGAAGCAGACTCCCCACTGATCGGGGAGCCCTGCTCAGGGCTCCATCCCAGGACCCTGAGATCATGACCTGAGCCATAACTGACTGAGCCACCCAGGTGCCCCACATGCCAACTTTAAATTAGGAAAGTCTGAAAGACCCCAATATTAGGAGCTGAAGTGGGTTTTTTCTCAGACTCTAATTGAGGAATAAGTGGAACAAACTCCAATTAAAACTGAGCAATTCCCATCAGAGTTGCATATACTTGAGTAACGCCCTCTCCTACACCCACACCTGATTTGTTGATAAGATCCTGTGCGCAGTTGTAAGTACATGGATAGAAAGATTCCCCTGAGTTATCTGGGCTCTTTGAAGGAGGAAGAGAAAAGGCCAGTGCCCAGTATTGTTGTGTAAGTTGCTATGCAATGGAGTGCCTGGAGGAGGAGAGTCAGGGCAGAAATCTAGCCTGCGCTCAGCGCACTAACCCGTGAGGCAAGGACTGCAGGGCATGGGCACATTTTTCTCATTGCCACAAAAGTAGTGTATGTTGTAGGAAGCAGATCCATGTTCTCTGATTGTAATTCTCTGATGGGAAGGTCAAGGAGTTCTTTTTTTTTTTTTAAAGATTTTATTTGACAGAGAGACAGCGAGAGCAGGAACACAAGCAGGGGGAGTGGGAGAGGGAGAAGCAGGCTTCCCGGCGAGCCGGGAGACGGATGCGGGGCTCTATCCCAGGGCCCTGGGATCGTGACCTGAGCCTAAGGCAGATGCTTAACGACTGAGCCACCCAGGCGCCCCAAGGTCAAGGAGTTCTAAACCAGAGTGGGAACACTGGCTGTATGGAGAGACACAGGCTTTACAAAGTGAGGTACTGAGTGGTCATCACCATCCACATCAGGTTCCCTGCTTTGAAACAGCCTAGAACCAGGGTTTTTCTGAAGATCCATTTCTAACCTGGAATTCTGACTTCATAATGGGTCTTCTGGTTTCTCGCCAGTCATTCCTCACATTAGTGTTATGGATATTTATCTCCCCTGAATGTGAATATATGCGCTTTATCCTCACTGACATATCTTTGTATGGGGAATTCTAGAGAATCCCCAGGACGATGCAACTGAACTTGAACACTAAGCATTTGAGGAAGTGTGGCATAGAACTGCTGATTCCCCAGGGCCAACCTTGCCTGGAAAACACGAGGTTCCAGTTGTGGTTTTAATCATACTTCTGTGCCTGCTCTTGAATAAGTCCTTACCTCTCTCTGGGCTTCAGTCTCTTGGTCTATATGATAAGAGGATTGGGTCTTTGTTGTTCTGTCAGGCTGTGGTTATACCCTGCTTGGCTTTCAGAGGTTGGAAGCATTAAAGTGACTTGGCAGCAAGGACTGGTTTGTAGTCGCATGGAGCCCACATCTAGGACAAGAGGAAAGATATGGTTGGAAGGCACAGAGCCCTGTCTTCTCTCCCTATTCAGCTCATGCCAAGTGAATCAAGGATATAATTGTCCTTGGCATACCAAACATCACTACACTTACTTCAGTTCAACTTCTTTTATTTCTTAAGCCCTTGTGGAAGTTGCCATCCCTCCCACCTGTACATGAGTGTGCATTTTGCTACAGTAAAAACCCAGGATTTTTGAAGTCTCGGTTTCACCCCTTCATAATTATGTGACTGATTCCCAGTTTCCTAATCTGTAAAGTGGAGATAATAATGTTTATGTCATTGTTGCTGTGAGGATTAAGTGAGATTCTGTCTAAAAAGCATATAGCATAAGGCCTGGCTGATACATGACAACTTCTTTCCTCTCTTACCTATCCACTCCTCCCCGGCCCTGCTGCTGCCAACACCCCACCACCAGTGTGCACATGTCAGTAAAGACTATTAAAATTTTGCACCCTGGAGGGGTGAATTGACTGTCTAAGGACACGAGTTCAGGCATGAAACAGGTATGCCCTTGGCTATTTGTGACTTGAAATCTCGCTCCTGCCATTTTTTCACTACAGTTTTATCTGAAGAGATGTCTCATTAGAAAGATTAAAAAAAAATGTATGTTTTTCTCTCTGAAGTGATAGGTTCCTCCAGTTATGCTGGACTTGATAAATTTGTGTGTGTGTGGAAGAGGTTAGCATCCAATGGGTTCACTTAAATGGCATTGGGAAGTCCCCTTAAATTTCAACCTCATTGCTCCCTGGTAAGTTGACTTATCTCCCATCACTCATCTGTGATTTGAAGCCTCGTTGTGTTATTATTGATACCCAGAACTGAAGAATTCTCCAAGAATTTCACTCCCTCCACTAGGCAATCATACACTGTTCCTATCTCTATAAAACAAGCAAGCAAGATAGTATAATGTACTGGTGAAGAGCAAGGTCTCCATATTCAGACTGTTTGATTTTGAAGACCAACTTTGCTACTTACTAGCTTTGTGACCTTGGGTATAGTTAGTTAATTTCTCGATTTCCTTATCTAAAAAAATGGAGCCAACCTGATAAAATTGTTGAAAAGATTAAATGCATCAATATCTATAAAATGTCTGATACATAATAAGTTTTCATAAATGTCTATTATTAGTAATAATGGCAAAGAGCTCTTCTCCACATGAGAACTTGTCATATCCTAGAATGAAGCTGAGAATGACCCAGTTAACTGCAGTAGAACTGGGTAGCTGAGAGAGCCAGTACCGAGAACTTGAACCATCCATTTCAGAGATATACCCAGCTGCAGGTCCTAGAAACCTTATCTTGAGACAAACCATTGTAACTGGAAGGAAAGACCATAGATAGTATGTGGATGATGTCAGTGAGAAGAGCAGTTTTCTGCTTATTTATCTCCTGACTGATCATGTAAGAGAGCTCAAGTCCCTCTCTCTGCCAGGTTGGACACCTGAGCACTGTAAGATCAGAATGGCTGTGAATTCCTGACCATCAGCCATCTTTGCATTCTTGGTTTGATGACCGTGAACTTCTAGACCATGTCCTTTACCTCATACTGCTTCTATGAACAGTCTGTGCATCTTGTGTCAGTTACCAAATGGCTCCACCAGGACTTGGGAGTACCTGATTAAGAGAATTTCTTGGGAGAAAAGGAAAATGAGATCCCTCTGGCTCTGACCTCATGCCTAAATCCTAAGAGTATGCTTGCTTTTGGTGCTGAAGGCCTGAGTTTTTAGAAAGTACACAAAGAATCTGTAGGTAAAGGTTTATCTGCCTTTTGGTTTACCCTGCTATGTGAAAAAGGGGGGGGTGCGGAATCAGGGTATGTTAGGATTACTAAGGCTTCTTGGTAGTCAGAGCATGCAATAACCACCCACACCTGATCATTCTCAACTTGCTGGACCAATTGAGGAAAGCTGGAATATTCACAAAGTCTTAACTCAGGTGTAACATCAGAATCTAGGAGGATGCCTGGAAGGCAGCATTCTACAATGAATCAGGCAGTCTGAATACTGAGGGATGCCCTTCAGTTTCTGCACTTGAAGACATTAATTTTTAGAAGTGCAGAGAATATAGGATAAATAAAAACTGGATTGGTGGGGAATAGTTCCCTATGGGAAGTGGTCCACATTCTGTACTTCCACTTCCAAGACCAGCTTCCCCATTTTCCCCTCACTCCTACCCAAGATTATGTTAACTCAGGTCCTCTACATCTTTGACCTCTTCCTTTTGACCTAACAGACACAGGTTCTCCCCAAAGGACACTACTTCCCCTACTGCCCTTTCCACACTCCATCAACCACATGTGCCAGAAAAAAACCGCATCATTCTTACATCTCATTGTCATTTGCAGGCTATTACTCCTATACCCTCAAGTAGAACATTTTCCTCTGTTGAATTTCAGGCCACTAGGTTATACCACAGTTCCCTTCCTTGACTCAAACTACTGTCTTCCTAGTCCTTCCCCCACATTTGCCTCTAGCCCCTGATCCATGTCCAGTCCCTTAATATCCATGGGTGACCACCGTGTCTGGGGGGAGCACCTATCCAATAACTTCTTGACCTTCTCAATGTCCTGACCTCCATGTAATTTTAGTCACCACCCCCCCAGTCACAGACAAAACTTGGATCTTGTCAATTGCCCCAAACCACACCTCCATAATCGTAACTCTAGTACCCTCTGGCTTCAGTATTCCACTTCTTTCACTCCTTGCTCTTTTAAACCTGGTCTTTGATCTTAACAAGACCTCCAGTATTTGATTTTTCCATTTTCTTCCAGTCTATTTGTCTCTCCCCTATCTAACCTAAATTCTCAGCTCTTCAGATCAATTACTGATTGGCAAAATTTTCTGTTCTTTTGTCCCCTTAACTTTTTATCTAACCCATGTGGAAAAACGGCTGGACCTTCCATGACACATCACTGATCAGCTGTCCTATTCCTCATTGAAGTTTGAGTTATTTTTAATTTCTCTATTCTCTGCAAACTCTCTACCCCTTCTGTGTCTCACCTTACCTCATCACTCTTACAAGATGGCCGCATTTAATACCTTACACAGAAAATAAAAAGTGTTAAAGAGCAATTACCTTAAGTCTCTGTGCCTCATCTCCAGTATGCAAAATTATCTTCATCTCCCTCCTCTGGTCTAAAGCTAATCCTCTGATCTAAAGCTAATCTAAAGCCAAAACTACCTGTGGTCTGAATTTTATCCCTCTCTACCTCCTCATGGGCCTTACTCTCTGGTATCATTAATGTCTCCCTCTTGACTTGCATTTCAGAAGCTTCTATACCAGGTAGGTCTCTGTTCCCTAGGCTTCTGCCTTATCTGGGAAATATCCACTCTGAGCATCACTTAAGGGATGCCATTGATAGAAATAAGGAAGTTAGAAAAGGGGAAATATTTTTAGAAGCAGGAATTAGGAATTGGGACTTTGGGGGGGAGTTGTTTAAGATTTTATTTATTTGAGAGAGAGAGAAAGCATGAGCAGGGGGGCAGAAAGAGAGGGAGAAGGACAAGCAGACTCCCCTCTGAGCACAGAACCCTATGCAGGGCTTGATGTAGGGGACCCCGAAATCATGACCTGAGCTGAATCAGACGTTTAACCGACTGAGCCATCCAGGTGCCCCTGGGACTTTAGTTTTTTAAGTACAGTTTGATAGGCTATTCCAGTAGAAATGTAAAGTAGAAGGTTTGGAGATGCATACATGTATCTTTAGGAGAGAGATCAATTCTGGATATCCTACTTTCTTCCTTGCTCTGACACATCAAGGGCATAGAACTATCCATTAACTTGGGTAGGACAGGGGTGGGGCTTATCCCTAAGTATTTCTTTTCCTAGTGCTTTTCTACAAAGGGCCTCTAAGTTTTGGGCATATTAACATATTTATTTTAAAGGTACGTCCATGGTGTTGAAAACCCAGATTTTACAACTTTGAATTTCATCTCAATCTCCAGATGTGGAATCTAGAAAAATTTCTCTAGTCTTATAGCAGAAAATAACTATAATTCTGGATCCTTTTTAGGATTTCTTACATTTTTGTATAATTGAGGAAACCCTTACAGTCAATGTGCAGCCATATTTATTAAAAGAAAGGCTCCCCAAACTCTTGTTAGAAAATGACTTTACTAGGGCACCTGGCTGGTTCAGTCAGTAGAGCATGCAACTCTTGATCTCAGGGTTGTGAGTTCAAGCCCCACGTTGGGTGTGGAGTGTACTTAAAAAAAAATAAAGCAGCGTTTTCTTTCTTTCTTTCTTTCTTTCTTTCTTTCTGTCTTTCTCTCTCTCTCTCTCTCTCTCTCTCTCTCTCTCTCTCTCTCTCCCTCCCTCCCTCCCTCCCTCCCTCCCTCCCTTCCTTTCTTCCTGGGTGACTCATTCAGTTAAGCATCTGCCTTCAGCTCTGGTCAAGATCTCAGGGTCCTGGGATGGAGTCCCATGAGTCTGACATCAGGCTCCTTGCTCAGTGGGGAGCAAGGTGTACAATATACATGATTCAACAATTCTCTACATTACTCAGTGCTCATAATAATAATTGTACTCTTTAATCGCCATCACATATTTCACCCACCCCCCACCAACCTCCCCTCTGGTAACCATCAGTTTGTTCTCTATAGTTAAGAGTCTGTTTCTTGGTTTGTCTCTCTCTCCTTTCCCCCTCCTTTGCTCATATGTTTTGTCTCTTAAATTCCACCTATGAGTGAATCATATGGTATTTGTCTTTCTCTGACTTATTTCACTTAGCATTATACTCTCTAGCTCCATCCATGTTGTTGCAAATGGCAAGATTTCATTCTTTTTTATGGCCAAATATTCCATAGAGAGAGAGAGAGACACACACACACACACCACATCTTCTTTATTCATTCATCAATCGATGAACACTTGGGCTCCTTCCATATCTTAGCTATTGTAAATAATGCTGCTATAAACATAGGAGTGCATGTATCCCTTTGAATTAGTGTTCTTGCATTCTTTGGGTAAATACCCAGTAGTGCGATTGCTGGATCATAGGGGAGTTCCATTTTTAACTTCTTGAGGAAACTCCATACTGTTTTCCACAGTAGCTGTGCCAGTTTGCACTTCTACCAACAGTGCACAAGGGTTTCTTTTTCTCCACATCCTCTCCAACACTTGTTGTTTCTTATGTTTTGATCTTAATCATTCTGACAGGTATGAGGTGATATCTCATTGTAGTTTTGATTTGTATTTCCCTTATGTTGAATGATATTGAGCATCTTTTCGTGTGTCTGTTGGCCATCTGTATATAATATATCCTTATCTCCTTCCTTTTCTTCCTTCCTTTCCTCTCTTCTTCCTTGTCCTCCTCTTTACACAAATGTTTACTGAGCACTTACTGAGGACCTGTGCCAGGTCCTATGTTAAGCAATGATTAGTATTTAGTATTGATTTAGTGATGAACAATAATCAGTTCCTATCTTTAGTACTACCTAGTAGGAAAAAGAGAGAACATGTTATATTCAGGAGACTAGGCAGAACGTCTATATTCCTTAACTCAACTGAGTGATCAGGAAATATTTCTAGGGAGGTTATGCTCACCCTTTAAAGGATGAGTAGCAAGTAGCCAAACAGACAAGGGGGAACAGGGATTCCCAACAGAAGAGACATGATGAACAACATCATGGAAGAGTGAGAGCACATGGTGAAATGTAAATGAGCATATTGTGCAAATGTGGATAAAGGAGTGTCTGGTCACCTATTCTGATGATATTTCAGTAAAAATAAAATTAGGCCTTAATTTTAACCCTCTTCTTTAGCAGAATCCTTAAAAAACTGACAAGAATAAAATCTGATTCTATATCATTTAATTAGAAGTGCCTTAGTATCAAATACAGGAAGAAGAAACTCAAAGGAAATTTTTCATCTCTTCAACTTTTAAGAGTTACTCTTACTATTTGCTGGGGGCAGTTGTTATTAATAGGAATAGTCAAGGGAATAATTTCTCAGTTATTCTCAGCCGATCTTCCTGGCAGTATTTCATTCAAATCAGAAGGATGTTAATTCTATTTTTCATAAGATAGAGGACTATGACCAGTTGTAGCAAGTAGAATCCCAACCTCAAAGAGTCAGCTGGATTAGCCTCAGGAAATCCTGGTTTTTATCCAATGTGGCCCATAAATTCAATTATTTTATTCATGAGAGAAGTTCTTTAAGGACTGGCTATTAGCTTCGTTTTGCATTCAAAGGCAGGAAGTGATAAACCTTAAAACAGGGTCACATGGCTTTTAGAGCTGATGTCACTGAGGTCTCTCTTCCTCTCTCCCTCTTGATCTCTATCCTTCCTTTTGACCCCCATCCTTCCTCTTTGCCCATTTTCTTTTTCTTTTGTCTAAATTTCTTCTTAACTTATTTCTTATGCCTACCTGTATCTCTTTGGGCATTTAATTTTTTCTGCTAGTGATTTGGGTTTCTAACACTTTACCTAAAAAAAGATTTCAAGTTACTCTTCAGACTGCTCACTTGTCAAGGAATATCCAATAAGTTCCTCTTATGATTCCTCACATATTTCCACACTTGACAGAACCACACCTAGAGGAATGGGATTATTACTGTTTCTGTGTCACTTAGGAGCAAGTCTTTTGTTAGAGGATCCTGTCTGTCCTAGGCCCTGCCCTGTTTAGCACTTTTAACAGGGATGTGTATGAAGGCATAGATGACAGAATCAGTTTCCAAAATGATCTCAATTGGCTGGAATGCTGGTATGAAATCAACAAGCTGAAATTTAAATTAGGCAGATGTAAAGTCCAATGTGTTAAATTTAAAGAGAACCGGCAGAAACTCAAGTCCTGACTGGGTTTAGTTCATGTGGACTAGATTGAAGGGTTTTAATTGAATATTAGCTTAATATAAGCCCAAAGCATGAAGCAGCTGTTGAAAAGGCTAACATATTATTAGACTGAATTAAAAGTAGGGTCCAGAACAAAGGAAGGAATGGTCATACTGTACTGTGTGTTGTCCTATCTGAAACATGATTTTCTATGGTGAGGCAAAACAGGTAAGGTAGGTGGAGGGGGAAGGACAGTGAGAGGTCAGAAAACTAGAAGAGGGTCTGTACACTATGTCAGATGAAAGTGGTGAAAAAAACTTGGAAAAGAGCAAGTAGGAGGAAACTCACTATCCCAAGGTCAGTGTGAGCCAGACAACAACTCAAGAGGAATGTAGCAATAGCTAAAGTTGATCCCCATATCTGTCCTCCCTGTGCTCCCTGTGTCTGCCCAGTTCCTTTTATCCCTGTGAGTTCTAAAATGAGTTCAGACTTCTTCTATCCCTGGCCCTAGCTCTAGAACACAGATTTTATCTCTCTATCATGACTAAGGTATGGGAGGGGTTGAATTCATGGGTATATGATCTGTGCTGTTGCACAAGGCTCTGCACGTAGATGGACCCTGTGCTTGGTTTAATGTTTCCTTGAAATTCGTAACAAGTTTCAAATAAGGGGCCTGGCATTTTCATTTCCCACTGAGACCCACAAATTATGTAGCCCATCCTGGGTATAGAAAATATCCTTTTCTTCTTAGACCAAATGGAGTTTTCTACAAGGAAGATTTACTGTGAAAATAAGTTAGCAAACAATGTCAGCTATACTGACAGCTAGAAAAGAACAAAATTTCAGATTACAGGTTAATCCCAAAGTGAACTAGAACTCAGCCAAAAAAAATGTGATAGGACAGTTAAGGGGGTCTATAGCTTCTGGCTCCCTTCCACCTCATTTTTAGCTGCCCCGAATGTTAAATTAAGCCATGTACATGATCTGAAATGGATTTTGGTTTGGCAATAAAACCAAGCTGTGGGATCTATAATACAGGCTCCATGCCAGGAATGGGTCCTAGGTCACTGGCTTTAGTTTCGTTACCACTTGTCACTCCCCCGTTTCTTACCTCTTCCTTCTGCCTCTTTCTACGCATTGGAGATTGGAGCTCTGGCTTCTCCAGTCTGACTCCATTTACTTCCTGTTTCCTAGCGAATTAAAAAGGCCAGTTACACAAATTGGAGAATCTTGTCTTCCTCACCAATTATTGGCATCATGTAAAGTTGCAAGATTTAGCAAGTAAAAGTACAGGATGCCCAGTTAAATTAGAATTTCAGATGAACAACAGATAATTTTTTAGTATGTGCTCCAAGTATTGCCTGACATATACTTACACTAAAAAAATTATTTGTTGTCTAGCTGAAATTAAAATTCATTTGAACATCCTCTGTTTTATCTTGGAACCCTAGCATCGTTGACACCTGTGGATCTTGGGCTGCCCCGAACATCTGTGATATGCCTACCATCTAAGTTCCTTGGAATCCGTTGGCATGCCTTCAGTTTTTTTGTCTCCTGGTATTGCCTAATGCCAAATCCTGGCTCCTGCAGTTTCTGCCTCCTAATTCCCATGTCAACAAGAGAGCAGAAATGCAGAAATAACTAACAGATGCATCCTGAGTTTATTAAACAATCACTTATCTTTCCCAATTCATGTTACCAATTCTTCCCATTTATTCCAGTTCTCCTTCATTTCCGTCTCCCAAGTACGATTACTAAATTTTGCAACAGAAATTGCGACTGGTTTTCTCTCCATTATTTCCCCAGTAGCTACTGTATTGTATGGCACCCAGTGGAGTTCAATAGATATTTGTCAAATCAGCCAAGTAAAGAATAAATTCCCCATAGACTGTTAGAACAGATGGAATAAAGTGTTCTATTTTATTCTGGGAGAAGGACTAGGGCCAATAGTATTAATGCTTGGGAAAATAATTTTGGCTTCAACGCCCCCCAGAAATTCCTACCATTAGAGGTTGGAGTGGTAGTGTTGAGAAGGCAAGAGCACCCAACCCTGGCAGTGTTCAGGAGGAGGCTGATTCCCACCTGGTAAGAAGCTGTTGCCACAGACAAAATTCCTGGACTGCAGTGAGAATTGTTAGATTACTTCTAGTCCTAAGATTTAAGGATGCTGATGTACTCTCTCCACACACACATTTTTTTTTTCCCTTTTGCAGCTTAAAGGTTGCCAATGCTATTGAATGCTGCCCTTCTGAGACCTAGGATGTATAATGGTTGCATGCATGTATTAATGATGTGGCAACTACCTTTGGTTTCAGATCTTGTAGGACATAAAGACAAGAAAGTGATTGCTATAAATGGAATGTAAAAAGCTCTTAATTTTTCAGTTTATCTTTGATTTATAAGTTTCTGTGTCCATACGTGGCCAGCCTTTCCTTGGCCTTTTTCAAAAGGAACACAATGTAACAGTTGAAAACAAGTGACTACATGTCCATGGGGGAAATTTTATGAGTGTCACTCAAAAGTACAGTCACTCATGGAAACCCAAACTAGTCCTTCAACATGAAATAGAGTATTTGTATGTATAGTAAACATAACCAATACCTCCAACAACCCTGGAATCCTTACATGTCCCTCCACTCTTTTAATGTTGTAATGTGAAGGAAAGAATGAGATATCTGTGGTAGAGTTGTGTTTGAGCAATGCATGATGTTGGCAGGGGGCAGGAGGGGATCAGGAAGATAAAGAGGTACAGGAGAGTGGAGGCAAGATGAATGATGGGGCATCTGGGTGGCTCAGTCAGTTAAGCATCAGACTGTTGGTTTGGGCTCAGGTCATGATCTCAGGGCCGTGAGACTGAGTCCCCCCACCCCTGCCCTGCCTCCCGCCAAACCCTGAATCAGGCTGTGCACTGAGCATGGAGTCTGCTTGAGATTCTCTCTCCCTTTTCCTCTGCCCCCACCCCCACCATGTGTGCTCTTTCTCTCCCTCTCTTTCTAAAATAAATAAATAAATAAAATCTAAAAAAAAAAGATGAGTGGTATCCCTGGGGCTGGGATAGAGAGTGTGTGACAGCTCCAGATGTGTGTGTCAGATGTGAAAGCTGAGTAGAGCCAGTGTGTATGTAATTATACACTCAGTAATATTTAATGTAATATTTCTTTAAATAAAAATTGATGCTTTGGGTGATGAACATGTTTTAAAATTAGATAATTGTAGGGCACCTGGGTGGCTCAGTCAGTTGAGTGACTGACTCTTGGTTTCTGCTCTGGTCATGATCTCAAGGTCCTGGGATCGAGCCCTGCACTGGGCTCTGTGCTCAGTGCAGAGTCTGCTGGAGATTCTCTCCCTCTCCCTCTACTCCTCCCCTGCTCACGCACTCTCTGTCTCACTCTCTCTCTCTAAAATAAAAATAAATAAAATCTTTAAAAAATAAAAACTAAGTAACAGTGATGGTGGTACAACTCTATGAATATACTGAGAAACCACTGAATTGTACACTTTAAAAGGATGAATGTTATGGTATGTGAATTATATCTCAATAAAGCTGTTATAAAAAAATTAATACAAAAAAACCCCAAAAAAACCCGGGAGTGCCTGGGTGGCTCAGTCATTAAGTGTCTGCCTTCAGCTTAGGTCATGGTCCCAGGGTCCTGGGATCGAGCCCCACATGGGATTCCCTGCTTGGCGGGAAGCCTGCTTCTCCCTCTCCCACTTTCCCTGCTTGTGTTCCCTCTCTTGCTGTCTCTCTCTTTCTCTCTGTTGAATAAATAAATAAAATCTTAAAAAAAAGAAAAAGAGTTGCATGCCCCAAAGCATCAGCCTTAATTCTTAAAAAAACAACAACAACAAACCACACAACTTCATGATAAACAAAATACCAAAATTTTAATGAAAGTAAGGATCAGGCTGGAACCCACCCAAACCCAAGGGCACTAGTTTCCAGATCTCAGGACCACCAGTACTTCCTGAAAAAGGTAGGAAAAGGAAGGAAAGAAAGGGGCCCACATACAGCAAGGAAGAACAAATACTTCCTGTCCCCTTTTTGTAGTTTCAATTTTTCTTTCCTAAGCCAAGAACACTAACTTCCCCCGAGTTCCTCTTTGACCAGTACTCTCCGCGTTTGTTCCTTCCTTTCCTCTCTCTGCTCCCCTGGAGCGCAGGGGAGATGGGGAGAGAAGCAGGCCAGGAGCTAAGTTTAGATGGAGTGAGGAAAGCAAGTCCATCCTGTTTATTTCAGGGCCACCTCTAACTCTGGCAAATGTTTATAATAAAGTGAGGAAAGTACTCAATTAACAAACTAAGGAAAGTACTCAATTAACAGTTTCTAAGGGAGGAAATGTAAGGAGGGAACAATGCCTCAAAATTGTTTGGGATAGGAGATGGGGTCATAAGAGCATGTGTGTCAGCCTGATGGCCAACCTAAGGAGACCAGCCTTGCTACCTAAGCCAAAGAGAGGAATTTGTTTATCTGGAGAGGATGGGGTACCAGCAGGACAGGACAGAACAGTTGATTGTGACAGTGGAGGAAAAAGAGGGACCCTGGGGAATATATGAGACTGGGTTCCGCATAGGCAGATTGATCAGGAGAAGGGTCCCCTAATTAGGGAATGGGAGGAGCACGAACAAGACTTTTTAAAACAAGAATATCTAAAGTGGCTTTTAAAAGTTGTTTAATGTATTCTCTGTGTTGTAATCTCTCCCCCCTACAAGCCCCTGCTCTTAAATAAATTCTGTGTGTATGAGTGGGGTTTGTGTGGGAACCAATGAAGAAACTGAATTCTGTGTACAGAGTGACCTGCTCAGAATGGAAAATGGGACAGAAGAGGCCAAAGCCCAGTATGCAGGAAAGACTATGAGATGTAAGCCCCCTAGACTGTGCAGAAGTTTTGCAAAGGGCTCTGAACTCTTGCTGGCTATGGCATTAGGCCAGTTGAGTCAGTTCTATCTCTCTCTCAAAGACCAGGGAGGCCACATATGAGATCTGTTACAAGTAAATCTGTTAAACAGGGTTAAATCATTTGGAAGGCACTTGTGGGCCCAATAGAGGAGTGGGGAGAATCTTGCCAATACATTCTGCTTATATCTAAAAGGGCCTTTGGAAGAAAGAAGACTTGACACCAATATTGCCTCAATAGACTCAGTTTAAATATCTGGGGCCCAATTCTCTAAGGTTCTTACTCACATTATTACTGGACACATTTCAAGGGGTTATTCACACCTAAGATATTAGAATCTATATTAAGCCCAAGATCCCAGCTAGATAACCAAATTTCTTATTTTCCTAACAGATGTTCCAACTTAAGAGCAGATGTTTACAATATTACCTTGTATATATGATTTTCTTTTTTCCACATTAAAGAAGGTTTCCCACTGAAAATGATAGTTTAATATGAACCATGACAGACCCTGTAGTTTCACAGCCCTCCAGAGCCATGACTATATATATATATATATATACACACTATATATAACTGTCTATTGGCTTTTCTATACTCATTTTTTGTCAATAAGTCACTCCCCCCAGCCCCAGAACTTTCTGACTATATCCCTATTCTGCTTTACAGTGGGCAAGCCTCAAAAAGACTCACTCCAACCCAAATCAGAAACTCCAGAGTTAGGTCTCCAGGCATCAGTATTTTTTGAAAGCTTTCCAGATTTTTCCAATGTTTTGCCTTAGTTGAAAATTGCAGGAACTGAATCTTTAGAGGCATGTGTATTTTGAAAAATTTATCCCCTCCTATCAGTTGAGACTTATTTAATTCTATGGATTGAATAACTAATTATTTAAGACTTACTGTGTTTTTTTCCCCTACTATCACTTGTCAAAACACAACCTAAGAAATGAGAATTTAGAAACCAATATATTAATCCCAAAGTAGCCTGATAATTGAGTTCCTAATAATAATAATTTGAATTACTCCATTGATACTCAGTTGATTAATTCATTAATTTGTTCATTAACTCATGTATTCTTAAGCACCTATTATGTGCCCATACTCTTCTAAGCACTGGTGATACGAAAGTGAACAAGATACGGTCCTTGCCCTCAGGAAAAATTGACAAGTTGATAGGCAATTGCAATGTAGTGTGATGCATATTAAAAAAAGAGTAAACACGGGGAACCCTGGGTGCTCATTGAAGGGCATTTTACTGAATCTTGAAAGTTGGAAAGTTTAGAAAGTGTTGTCTAAGCTGAGACTCAGTGGATGAGAAGGACTCAATCTGAATGTAGACACAAGAGATGAATAGTGCAAAGGCCAGGAGAAAAACAGAATGAACCCAACCAAACAAAGAACTCTAAAAGATACACAAGTAGTTGAACAGGACTACAGCTTAAAATTCAAGGAGAATATGAGGCTGAACATATAGCAAAAGTCAGATTATGAAGGACTCCATCCATCACATTATGGAGTTTATACTTTTATATAGATGGGATGTCAGAAAGAATTTTTGAAAGTCAGAATGACTAAAATTGAAAATATTGACAACACCAAGAATTGATAAGGATATGGAGTAACTGGAATTCTCATATGCAATACCTACTAATGCTCTACAACCCAGCAGTTCCACCCTAGGTTATGTACCAAAAGAAATGAATGCATGTGCTAACACAAAAATGTTGAAACAGTTTTGTTCATATTATCTAAAACCTACAAATGACCCAAATAGCTATCAACAGTAAAAAGGGTAAATAAATTGAGGGTATATTCATAGAATTAAATACTACATAGCAATAAAGAAGAATGAACTACTTATATATGCTACATACTGGATGAATATCACAGACATCGAGTGCAAGGGTCATACACAAAAAAGAACCTATTTTATGATTCCATTTATATGAATTTTTAAAGCAGACAAAACTAATCTGTGGTGGCAGCAGTCAGAATGGTAGTTACCTTGGAGGTGGAGCATGACTGAGGTGGGGACATGAGTGAGCCTTCTGGCATGGCAGAATGTTTTACATCTCGATCTGGTATACATAACTGAATATATATCAAGTCATATATTTAAGATTTGGGCACTTGACTAGGTTACACTTTGGGCACTTTACTAAGTCAACATCTTTATTAAGTTATACCTCAATAAAAATTTAAAAGGGGAGTGATATAACAAGATTTGCATTTTGAAGTGGCCACTCTAGTTGTAGAATGGACTGGAAGCAGGAAGAAAAATTAGCAGTAATATCAGTAAGAGAGTGGTGGCCTGAAATAGGAGATGGATTACTTTTATACATAAAAGATAAGGAAGAAGGAGCTTGGTATTTCTTGTATGTGGTGGATGAGAGAGAAGGAAGTGTTGCGAATGGTTCAGAAGGTTCTGGCTTAGGCAACAGGATGGATGGTGATGACATTCGCTGAGAGAAAGAGCACAGAGGTGGAGCAAACTTGAGGTCTTATATAGTAAATGAGAAAAGGTCTGGGAAGGAGAACAGGGTGTGGCCAAGGCACGCCATCTACTCTCTCTAGCTGGTCTGATGAGAGGGTCATAATCTCAATTTGAGTCACCTGCATTTGGTTAGCACTGGAAGGACAGGCTCCAGCCAGTCAGAGTGGTTGAGGGAGATATTAGGAGCCTCTGTCACCTTGTGAATAGGAATCTGTGGTTTGAAAACAAGGCCTGTGAAAAATAAAGATGGATTTAGAGCAATGGACCTCAAGTTTCCAAAATGTTAGAAAATGAAAAAGGCAGGTTATGCCGAAAGAAATAAATATGTAGACCATCTTCAGACATGTGATGAGGAACACAGATCTTGGGCCTTTGAGAATGAGTTTATGTGGTTGGTTATGTGGAATGAGGGGTGAGGGGAGGCACAAGGGCTCTGGGGCCCAACAGACATAGGCTTAAATCCCACCTCCACTACTTACTTACATTATGACTGAGGGCAATCCAATTAAACATCTATATGCCTCAATTTCTTTATTTGAAAATGTAGCAAATAATACCCACTATCCCAGGTGTGAGATTTAAATAATTTCATGTATGTGGAAGAAGTTAATTCATTATGGGTATTAAATATATATGGATTTCCCTTTCTTCTTATTATGGACAAAGTACCTCCTGTTAAATTCATATAAAAATTCCAAAGGGTAAAATGGCCCACTCAGACCACTTTACCAGATACCACTGTGCCTTTTGTTAATTGGTTTTCAAAATCCTATCCTGCAACCATTTCTAATTGTGTAAAGTAATCATCTTCTCCCTGTAAAGCATGGCATAAAAAAGTAACCCTTAAGCACTACAGCCCTTATTCTTACCCATTCCAGCTCTGATCTCCCGTCTTTCCCCTTCTATAATGCTGTTAAAGTTGTTGTACAGGACTCAGAGCTTGAAAAATTGGTTTTATTACTATAGTTTAAAATATAAACTTGACAAATGTATTTAATTAGTATTAGTTGAGGGGTGCCTGGGTGGTTCAGTCATTAAGTGTCTCCTTTCGGCGCAGGTCATGATCCCAGGGTACTGGGATTGAGCCCTGCTTAGGGCTCCCTGCTCGGCGGGAAGCCTGCTTCTCCCTCTCCTGCTCCCCCTGCTTGTGTTCCCTCTCTCGCTGTGTCTCTCTCTGTCAAATAAATAAATAAAATCTTTAAAAAAAAATTAGGATTAGTTGGGCAGTGTTTCACTAAATGCCCTAAAACAATGATGACTCAAAAATACAGAAATGTATTTCTCCTGTAGAAGAAGTCTGGAGGTAGGCATTCCTGGGTTAGTGCAGCAGCAATCTGATAACATATGGACTTCGAGCTACTGTATTTCTGTCTGCCATATTAACACATAGCTGCCATCCTTAAGGCACCTCGTGGTTCAGGATGGCAGCTGCAGCTGCAGGCATCTTGTCTTAGTTGCAGCCAGAAGGAGAAGAAAAGGCATAAGGGCAATAAAGGGCCACTTGCAAATGGGGCAGTTTTCTTTATGTGGCCTTCGTGAAAATTTCACAAAACATTTGTTTACATTTCATTGACCAAAACTAGCTACAAGGGAAGCTGGAAAACATAATTCCAGGTGGTAAGATGCCCAGACAAAAATCCAGATTCTGTTACTGAGGAGGGAGGGAAGAATTCACATTGAGGTAGGTAATTTGTACTCTCAGGGATTTCATTCATCAAAAAAATATTTATTGTATGACTCTATTTATTAGGCACCAGGCCCTATTCCAAACACTAGGATTTCATCAGGGAAAAAAGAAAAAGTTCTGTCTTCATAGAATTTACATTCCAGTGGAATAATAATTGATAACATTTATTAAGTGATTAGTATACATAAACATTTTATTTGTATTAATTTATTGGATATTTGCAATAATCCTTTGGGGTAGGTGCCATCATTATCCATACTTCAGAGATAAACTAAGACACAGAGTTAATAATTTGGCAAGTTAATAACTTGTCCAAATTGATATAACTGGTAGATCCAGGGTTTGAATTTGGTCTAACTCCAAAATGAATGCTTTTAACCTCTATACTGTATTGTTTCTCCTTAATGTTTTCATATGTTTAATTTGCATTCTCTTTTGGGCATAAATAAATTACATATGTTTTGTGGACACAAAATAGTTGGGCCCAATCCTCCCTCTTTCTTTTACTAGTTGTGAGGAATTGGAAGGGGAATGGCTGGCTATACATTCTACCAGGAGTGGGTGGGAGAGAGTCGCCATATATAGGACCCAGAAAATTATTAGGCTGCTGACCAACTTACAGATGCAATAGGGAGTAGGAAGTGTCCTCTTTTTTTAAAGCTGTGACTAGTTGGCATCACTAGTTGTTCAATCCAGAAACCTGGACATCATTACTGACTCCTCCCACAATTTCACTTCTACATATAATCAGTTAGTCTTTTTTTTTTTTTTAAAGATTTTATTTATTTATTTGACAGAGAGAGACACAGCGAGAGAGGGAACACAAGCAGGGGGAGTGGGAGAGGGAGAAGCAGGCTTCCCGCGGAGCAGGGAGCCCGATGCGGGGCTCGATCCCAGGACCCTGGGATCATGACCTGAGCCCAAGGCAGACGCTTAACTACTGAGCCACCCAGGCGCCCCAATCAGTTAGTCTTTTTGTTTGAGCCTTCTAAATATTTCTAGAATTTGTCCGCTTATCTTCATCTCTATTGTCACATCTCCAAATTCATGGCATTATCATGTGTCTGTGTAATTCAGTCTGCATATATGGTGTCCCTGCCTCCAGTCAAGCCTTCTTGGGTCTACTCTCTACACTGTAGCCTGAGGATTTAATAACCATAGCTGATCACATTACCCCTTCTTAAAATCCTTTAATGATTCCACTTGATCCTCAGAATAATGTCCAGACTCTTAACCTGACTTACAAAGTCTTTAAATCCCAAAGCAGGGTGGAAGGTTGGCTTCCCACAGGAAGCTGACTCAGAGATAAGCATGCAGGAGGTTTATTAGGGAGTCCTCTTGGGTGCTGCACTGCATCTATGAAGGAGAAGGGGAGAAGTAAGATTGAACAGAGTAGGAAGTTAAACTATGATGTGGTCACATTGGAGGCCTCAGCCACCAAGATGTCTCTATCTGAACCTGGGATGACCCATCAGAATTGTCCCAAGTTGGAGTGAGAGGGCTGGGTCTTTATATGCTCGTAGTGATCATCCACTGGCTATGGGAAGAGGACATGACCTTGGATGAGGACATCCACACATTCTACAGCCTCTTATGCTAACACCAAGCCCTTTTTAGAATGTGGACTCAAACTCAGCACTTCCATGTGCCACACCCTTACGTATTCAGGACCTCTCACCTAATTTTCTCAGCTTACTAATTAATCATGTTCTTCCCTTTCATCCCTATCTTTATTTGGCTTCTATGACACTGAAGTCTTCTAATTTTCCTCCCATTTCACAGGTTATTCTGTCTCAATTTTCTGTGTTGGATTAATTCAGTTTGCTAACTTTTAAACATCTGAGTCTGAGTGTCTTAGAGTTCAGTTCTTAGGCCTCTTCTTTATCAATACTGATGACTTTATCAATCTGTTTTATCAATGCTGATGGCTTTTTAGTCTTTGGATACGTGGATAGAATGATATTTCAGTATAATTGACTTCCTTTGTAATACTATATATTTAATATTTTACATCTAAAAAAATGTTTTTTTGAGGAGGGGTCCATAAAAATCTTTAGATTACCAAAGGGTTCTGTGTCATACAAAAGGCTAAGAACACCTACATAATAATTTCATTTATGCTCTTAAAGTTTATTTACATGTAGATGACCCTTGGGTTTATATTTTCTTTTCTTTTTTTTTTTTTAAAGATTTTATTTATTTATTTGACAGAGAGAGAGACAGCGAGAGCAGGGGGAGTGGGAGAGGGAGAAGTCAGATTCCCGCGGATCAGAGAGCCCGATGTGGGGCTCGATCCCAGGACGCTGGGATCATGACCTGAGCTGAAGGCAGGTGCCCAACGACTGAGCCACCCAGGCGCCCCGGATTTATATTTTCAATACTTGGATTTTCTCCCAGTTATTTACTGCTGTGTAACAAATTGCCAAAAATTGTAATGGCATAAAACAACAACTCTTCAACTGTTCTATTTCACCATTTTGTAGGTGAAGAATTTGGCATTGACAGAGATCACTCATTAGCATTCATTTGGCAGATGTCCAGGCCTGGAGAATCTAAGACAGCTTCACTTTGGTAGTGACATCCAGAAAGCTAAACCTATCTGGGATCATTGAATGAAATACCTACTGTGGCCTCTCCAGCATGGTGGTCTGAGAGGGTAAGATTTTTTACATGGAGGATCAGGGCACCCTAGAGTACGTTCCAACAGGCCTCGGTAGAAATTGCAAGGCTTCTCATGGCCTAACCTAGGGTGTTCCAAAATATCACTTTTACCACTGTTTGTAGGTCAGGCAAGTCTCAATTGCAGCCCAGATTCGAGAAGAGAGGAATTAGACTCTGTCTCTTAAAGGGAAGGGAAGCAGAGAATCCATAGCCATCTTTAATCTATCGCAGATGCCTAATAGGTATCTCACTTGTAACACATCCAAACAAGACTCTTAATTTTCTCTCCAAATCTGTTCCCTCTGGTGATCACCATCCCAGTAAGCTGGACCACTGTTCACCCAGTTACTCAGGCTCTGTATGTTAGAACCATTCATGACTGTCCTCTTTCTCTCATACTCTCTATCCTGTTTATTAGCAAATCCTGTTGGCACCACATTCAAAATACATCTTAAGTCTAATTGCTTACTCACTTCACCTCCACTGTTCCTGTTCTCATGGAATCTATATTTTAATGGAGAAGGCATGCAATAAAAAAATATATGTACCCTAATAGAATCCACATCATCCTTTTCCTGGACTGTTTTAATAGTCTCCCAACTGGATTATTAGCTTCCACTCTTATTCTCATGGACTCTTCACTATACAACAGTCAGAGAGATCATATTAAAGTCACATCAAAATCATGTCATCCATGTGTTCATAATGTTCCAGTGGCTTCAGATCTCAAAGTACAATCCCAAATCCTTACTATGACCGTCAGAGCTTTATATTGTCTAGACCCTGGCCTTTACTCTGACCCAATTTCCTACCTTTCTTCCCTTCACTCATTATACTCCACTCCCACTGGCTTATGTGCTCTTCCTCCAAGAAGTCAAATGTACTCTTCTGCAGGGCCTTTGCACTTGCACTTTGCACTAAATAAAACTCTCCCTCTTTACATATTTACATGGCTTACTCCCTCTTTTTGTTCAGGTCTTTACTCAAATGTCATCTCTTCAGAGAAGCCGTCTACTACTGCAGAGATATTTACTCTTTACCCCTTCTACCACACTATACTATATATATATTTTTTTATTGCCTGCATTCTCGATTAGAATACAGGCTCCATAAGAACAGGAACTTAGTTTTGCTCACTGCTATTTCCCCATCACTCAAAACAGTGTCTATTACATAATAGGTACTCAACAAATATTTGTTAAATGAGTGAATAGATAAATGTGCTTCATCTGCCTGTTGGGTGATCCAACACTTGGAGCCAGAAGAGGATGTTCAATAAAATCTTGGGAGTAATTTGGCTCAATGTGGAGCAGCACCTTCCCTAATATTAATAATGAGTAGATTCCATTGCAAATCAAAGAAAGGTATAAAATTTGTGGATCTGCCTCTCATTCATTCTCTTCTAGGGATCTAACAATAGTCCATCTTGGAAGAATTATGAATTGCCAAAATTAACACAACTACTTTCCTTTTATTTCTTCTTTAGAATATTAGATTAATTCCTATCTCTTTCCAGCATATACGTTTAGTAGTCCTCTGACAGGATTCCAGTTCTACTGATAAGTGTATGTATCCTAGCCAAGGTTAGTTGGTAATATAAACCATGGAATAAATCATCAGGGCCCATGCACAAGATGAGCTGGTCAAGGTGATAGGAGGACATAAACATAAGAGATTGGAAAAGTTACTGTAACATAGGAGGTTATAAATGCTAGTAAAAATTTCCCTTTCCTAAGCAGTCTTAAGTTAAGACATAACCTAACTCCCATTTTACTATGTATGCTAAGCAGTTAAATATCACAACATAAGAATATTAAATTCTATCTTTCTGAAACACTAAAAGTAATGTGAACAGTAGCAGAAACTGTCAAAATTAATTTTTTCAGAACTCTGTAAATTAACCAAAAACCTACAATCATCTGAGGAGAACTTATTTGAGAAAAATGTCTGAATCTGGGTAAGAACAGTTGGTTTTGTGACATTTTCATTTGCCCTATTTGCATACTTTGAGGTGAATGGAAACAAAACTACAATATCCCCAAATTTATGGGGTATAGCTAAGGCACTGCAGAGAGAAATTTACAGGTGTAAACATCTATATTAAAAAAGAAGAAAGATCTCAAATCAAGAATCTAAACTTCCACCCTAAGAAACTAGAAAAAAAGAAAGAGCAAGCTAAACTCAATGTAAGCAGAAGTAGGAAACTAATAAAAATGAATATGGAAATAAATGAAATAGAGAATAAAAAAGACAATAGAGAAAACCTGTGAAATGAGAAGTTGGTACTTGGAAAAGATCAACAGAACTGACAACATTTAGCTAGACTGACCAAGAGAAAATGAGAGGACTCAATTTCTAAAGTCAGCTGTGAAAGAGGGGACTTTACTACTGAGCTTACAGAAATAAACAAGGATTACAAGTGAGTAATATGAACAACTGTTTGTCAACAAAGCAGATAACCTAGATAAAATAGAAAAATTCCTAGAAAGACACAAACTACTGAAACTGATTCAAGAAGAAATAGAATATCTGAATAGACCTATAACAAGTAAAGACATCAAAATGATAATTAAAAAAAAAAAACAACCCAAAGAAAAACCCAAGCCCAGATGGCTTCACTAGTGAATTCTACCAAACATTTGAGGAAGAACTACCACAAATCCTTCAAAAACTTTCCAAAAATTAGATAGAGGAGGGAATGCTAGCCAGCTGTTCTATGAGGCCAGTATTATCAATACCAAAACGAAAGGTATCGTAAGAACATAAAACTACCATTATGAATATAGGCATAAAAATCTTCAACAAAATACTAGCAAACTGAATCCAGCAATATCTAAAGAGGTTTATACACCATGACCAAGTAGAATTTATTCCAGGAACACAAGGTTGGTTTAACATCTGAAAATCAATCAATGTAATACACCATACTGATAAAATAAAGGACAGAAACTATATAATCCTTTCAGTAGATGCAGAAAATGTATGTGACAAAATTCAGCACCCTTTTATGATAAAAATATTCAACAATCTGGGAATATAAAGGAACTTCCTCACCCTGATAAAACTCACAGCTAAGATTATAATAAGCGGTGAAGGACTGAAAGGTCCCCCACCCCATCATCAGGAACAAGACAAGGATTTCTGATTTTGCCATTTCTATTCATATTATACTAGAGGTTCTAGCTGGGGCACTTAGGCAAAGAAAGGAAATAAAAGGCACTCAGATTGAAAAGAATGAAGTAAAACTATTTCTTTTATTTTTTTTGAAGTAAAACTATTTCTATTGGAAGATCATGATCTTCTATATAGAAAATCTTAATGAACCCACAAAGAAGCCATTAGAACTAATAAACAAGTTTAGTAAGGCTTCAGGACACAAGATCAATATATAAAAATCAGTTGTATTTCTATACATTAGCAATAAACAATCCACAAATGAAAACAATTCCATTTACAATAGCATCAAAGAGAATAAAATACTTTGGAAATAAATTTCCCAAGAAATAAAGTACTTGGGAATAAATTTAAGAAAGGAAAGGTAAGACCTGTGCACTAAAAAGTAGAAAACACTGTTGAATGAAATTAAAGAAGACCTAACTAAATGGAAAGTCATCCCATATTCATGTATCAGAAGACTTAATTTTAAGATGGCAATACTACCCAAATTGATCTATAGATCCAATGCAACCCCTATCAATATCTCAGCTGGGTTTTTTTTGTAGAAATTGACAGGCTGATCCTAAAATTCATATTGAAACTCAAAAGCCAAAGCAATCTTGAAAAAGAACAAAATTGGAGAACTCACACATCCCAATTTCAAACTTACTGCCAATCTACAGTGATGAAGACCATATGGTACTAGCAATAGAATTGAGAGTCTGAAAATAAATCCATACATTGATGGCCAACTGATTTTCAATAAACATGCCAAGACCATTCAAGGGGGAAAAGTCATCTTTTAAATAAATGGTGCCAAGAACAACTGGATGCCCATGTACAAAAGAATGAGGTTGGACCCCTATGTCACATCATATAAAAAATTAATTTAAAAAATTAAATCAGGGGCTCCTGGGTGGCTTAGATGGTCAAGCGTCTGCCTTCGGCTCAGGTCATGATCCCAGGGTCCTGGGATCGAGCCCTGCATTGGGCTCCCTGCTTGGCAGGGAGCCTGCTTCTCCCTCTCCTTCTACTGTTACCCCTGCTTGTGCTCTCCTGCTCTCTCTGTCAAATAAATAAATAAAATCTTTTTTTTTTTTTAAAGATTTTATTTATTTATTTGACAGAGAGAGACACAGCAAGAGAGGGAACACAAGCAGGGGGAATGGGAGAGGGAGAAGCGGGCTTCCCGCCGAGCAGGGAGCCCGATGTGGGACTCGATCCCAGGACCCTGGGATCATGACCTGAGCCGAAGGCAGACGCTTAACGACTGAGCCACCCAGGCGCCCATAAATAAAATCTTTAAAAAAATTAAATCAAATTGGATCAAAGACCTAAAATCAAGAGCTAAAACTATAAAAGAAGAAAACAGGAAAGTGAATCTTGTGACCTTGAATTACGAAATGGTGTCTTTGATATGATACTAAAGCACAAGTGACAAAAGAAAAATAGATGAATTGGACCATTAAAATGAAAAACTTTGTGTTTCAAAGGGCACCATCAGGAAAGGAAAAAAGACAATCCACAAAATGGCATAAATGTTTACAAATCATATATCTGATAAGGGACTTGTATCTAGAATATATAAAGAACTCGTACAACCAAATAATAAAAAGATAAATATAAATTAAATATAAAGATAAATATGTTCACCATCTGTCTTAGTCCATTCAGGCTGCTAAAACAAAATATACAGACTGGGTGACTTATAAACAATAGAAAATTATATCTCATAGTTGTGGAGGCTGGGAAGTCCAAGATCAAGATGCCAACATGGTTGTGTCCTGTTGGGAACCCTCTTCATGGTTCATAGCCAGCATCTTTTGACTGTGCCCTCACATAATGGAAGAGGCTGAGGACCATTGTAGGATCTCTTTTAAAAGAACAGTAATCTTCCTATTCATGAAGGCTTCATTTTCATGCCCTACTCCCCTCCCAAAGGCTCCACTTCTTAATAATGTCATCTTTGGAGGTTAGGATTTCAACATATGCATTTTAGGGGGGTCACAAACATTCAAGTTGAAAGATTTTTGTGTAGACATATATTTTTATTTCTCTTGGATACAAACATAGGAGTGCTGAGTTTTGTGGTAACTTGAACTTTTTGAGGATCTGTCAGACTTTTTCCTAATGTGGCTCTACCATTTTACAATCTCACCAGCAATATATGTGAGTTTCCATTTTCCCACATCCTCACCAAAACTTGTTATAGCTATATTAGTAAGTGTGAAATGGTATTTCATTATAGTTCTGATTTGCATTTCCTTAATGGCTAATGTTGTTTCTATGGTCTAAATGTGATTTCAATTCAATGATTTTTAGTATATTCACAGAGTTGTGCAACCATTACTACCTAAGTTCAGGACATTTTCATCACTGCAAAAAGAAACCGCAGACCCATTAGAAGCCATTTCCCATTTCCCTCTCCCTCCAGCCCATGGTAACCACTAATTTAATTTCTGTCTCTATAGATTTTCCTATTCTGGCTATTTCATTAAAATAAAATTATGCAGTTTGTGACTGCCTTCTTTCATAGCCTAATGTTTTCAAGGTTTATCCACACTGTAGTGTTTTTCAGTACTTTGTTCCTTTTTATAGCTGCGTAATATTCCATCATATGGATATACTACATGTTATTTATCCTTTTATCAGTTGAGTTGGATTTAGGTTGTTTTCTTTTTTTTTTGGCTATTATGAATAATGCTGTAATCTTTGACAGAGTGAATTTTATGTGACTACATCTCAATAAAAGTGTAATAAAAAATAATAAAAGCTAAAGGAGGTTAAATGGGATCTTTCATATTTAAGACTTTCTAGAAATTTTCCATTGTTTGAGAAAAACTCTGTAGTGGGTATTGTGGTTATCTCTCCAGTTCTATTTCCGCCCATTCATTACACAGCTGCTATGCAGTTTGGGTGTGATTATCCTTACTTCCAGCTTCAGTGGGTCCTGATTTGACCATTCTAGTCTTCTTGCCATAGCTTAAGCCAGTTAATGAGTGGCATCAAGGGGTTTTGTTAGGTGGGTTTGAATAACTAACACATTTTCTTTCTTCTTGCATGTGAAGGGAAAACTATGAGGGACAGGTAACTGTTAGCTGCCATCTTACAACCATGAGAGACGTCAGCTGGAAGATAGAACTGACATGTTGAGAAGGAGAAAGCCAAGACTATCACAGAAAAATGGAGGAAGAGCCCTAATGGAGCCTTGGCTGACTCCTGTGTCTTTTAAACTGTATGTGGCCACATGACTAATTTGCCAAAGACAGTCTCAGTTTACACCAATTCTCCTAGCCTGATTGGTAATAGTGCCCCCTTGCTTTCACAAAAGCGTCCTGATTTAGACAGACAATCATTTATACGGTCACATTCTCTATAACTGGATTTTCAATTACATATCAATTAAATTCTTAGTTAACCAAGGCCAACTGTTTCTCAGATTGTGTCCATTCAAACTGTTTTCTGGCTGACTCCCAGCATGCTCCCTCAGATTATTCAGTTGTTTAAAATACCTGGAGTCACAAAGGAACCACACAAAACATCTTGCTTTCCTCTCACTTTACCTGGTAATCTCTTACTCTTTCTTCAGGACCCAGGACCCAGGACCCAGGACCCAGGACTTCTCCATGAAGTCTTTCTAGACTTTACTAAATTAAAATAATCATTCCCAATCCCAAACAATTTTCCTCACACCTCTTTATCAACACTTATAACGTTGCATACAATGATATGTTTTGATGTTTATCTTCCATAGTCAACTGCAAACTTCTGGAAAAAAAATGATTACATCAATTTTAACTTTGTATCCAAAGCATGAGAACAATGTTCTCCTGGAACATAGTTTCTTTTGAAATTTGTTGAGGAATAAAGGAAAAGAAATACCTGATTAGGAAAGCCATTTGTTTACCTTGTTATCTGAACAGTCTTGTTCATATAATTTTGCTCAGTATTTTCCATTGTACAGTGACTGGCCCTTAATGATGTCTCCCAAACCCAAATGATTACAAAATAATTACAATGGGCTATTGAATTTAGGGATGAACTTAGTATGGAAAAGGCCCCAGTAGTTGTTTCTATTTCCTGGAATTGCACAATGGGCTGTTTCATGCTTCTTCACACTTGAGATAACACTTCAAATTTATGCCCACAAAAAAATAAAGGTTTAAAAATAATCTGATAGGATTTTTTTTTAAATTTTATTTGAGAGAGAATGAGAGAGAGAGAGAGATCACATGAGAGGGGGGAGGGTCAGAGGGAGAAGCAGACTCCCTGCCGAGCAGGGAGCCCCATGTGGGACTCGATCCCGGGACTCTGGGATCATGACCTGAGCCGAAGGCAGTCGCTTAACCAACTGAGCCACCCAGGCGCCCCAATTTGATAGGATTTTTGAACCATAAAATTGTTAGGCTAGATGGAGGGCTTATCTTCACAACTTCATTCTTAGTTTGGAACTATGCAAATGTTATAATCTTTTTTTTTTTAAGATCTATTTATTTATTTATTTGATACGGAGTGAGAGAAGTGCACAAGCAGGGGGAGAGGCAGAGGGAGAGGGAGAAGCAGGCTCCCCGCTGAGCAGGGAGCCCCATGTGGGGCTCCATCCCAGGACCCTGGGATTATGACCTGAGCCGAAGGCAGATGCTTAACTGACTGAGCCATCCAGGTGCCCTGTTGTAATCTTTTTTTTTTTTTAAAACCAAGTCTGAGCTAAAAAAACAAAATAAAACAAACCAAAAAAAAAAAACCCACAATAAAACATGTATATATATTGTCATGTAAACTAGACTCTAGAAGCTTTGCCTCTGTCAATCCTGATAGCCTGATGCATTTTATTCTGAATATTTTAAAGTTATTTATTACAGCAAATATTATGAACACTTATTCAATATCACTGTTTCTTACATGTCAGAAGGCCCCCTGTATATCTAAATACCTTTTTTTATTTTTTTATTTTTTTTTATTTTTAAAGATTTTATTTATTTATTTGACAGAGAGAGACCTAGCGAGAGAGGGAACACAAGCAGGGGGAGTGGGAGAGGGAGAAGCAGGCTTCCCCGCGGTGCAGGGAGCCCGATGCGGGACTCGATCCCAGGACCCTGGGATTATGACCTGAGCCGAAGGCTGACGCTTAACCATCTGAGCCACCCAGGCACCCTATCTAAATACCTTTTTAATCTTATTCTTTGCTTGGTATAATATTATATTTCAAGGCCTGAAATAAAAGGAATTTATTCATGGAATAAAAGTATCTTTGTGGGCACCTGGGTCGCTCAGTCTGTTAAGCATCTGCCTTCAGCTCAGGTCATGATCCCGGGGTCCTGGGATAGAGTCCCACATCAGGCTCCCTGTTCAGCAGGGAGCCTGCTTCTCCCTCTGCCTCTGCCTCTCTCTCTGTCTCTCATGAATAAATAAATAAAATCTTTAAAAAAAGTATCTTTGTTTGCTTTTTACTATTTAATTATATTTTTCCTATTCCATACAATTGTCATCTAATTGCACTTGTTTCTGATTGACTAAACCAGTTATGTTGGCAAGAAAATGAGATCTATAGGATATTCTTATTTGTGTAAAATGCAAGACTTGTAGAATGTTATATGCTTCTATTACAGATAGACTGATTTGCTAAAAAAAAATCCTTGTAAGTATAATTTTATTTTCTATAGGTAAAAACAGAGGGAGAAGTGGAGAAAACAAGTGATCTAGATGAAATTAGAATGAATGAACTCTATTAAGGAATGGTGATAAAACTTTCATAGAATTTACATGTGCTTGAAACTGTTCTGAATATTTAAAATATGTACTTTAATCCCCACAACATGTAGCTAGTAAATGGTAGAACTGGGATTCAAACTCAGACACAGTGGATGTGCTTAACTGATAGTCTATACTGAATCCTAAAACAAAGCATTCTTAAGATAAAAGGTATTTTGTAGAGATCCTAAGCTCAGGTGATACAGGTTATCTCAACAGCCTTTGCTACTTAGTAAAAGTTAAATTCACACTTGAATTATATTGTTAATATATAATAATAATAAATGAATAAATATAATAAATGAAATAACTACCAGAAGAAGCAGATTTGATTGGCATTTCCCTGAATTATTTTATGGGAAGAAAGCACTTACGAAAAAAAACTGTTCTTTTTAATTCTTCTACTTGTTGTTTACTCTCTTAGATGAATTGTTCTGAAATGACAGCATATTGTATGAAATTCCTCTTAACTGAAGCAAAAAATGTGGTAAAAGAGCAAGATGTTTAAATTGCCCGTGTATCAGCATAAAATATATGATCTATTCTTAATATATTTTCCTACATCTCTGATGGTGAAATTGACCTATACAAAACATTGGTTTCCAAACTAAATAATGCTAAACAAAAATCTACTTTGCAGTCTGAACTGAGGATTGATCATCCACTATATATTGTTTAAAATAACTTAATATTTTACTTGCTTATACAAAGAGTATTGGCTTTGAAGGTCCAAACTCCAGCTCCCTCACTTATCAGGTGTGTCACTTGGGTAGCTAACTTAATCTTTTGGCTTCTAATTGTATATTTCATGACTTTTGTGAAAATCAAGTTAATATTTCAAAAACTCACTGGTATATAATTTATGTTCTTGTGTTCAGTGAATATTAGAGTATCATCCTCAGTTCAGTAAAAGTGTCTATTTCAATAAACTACCAAGTTTTTTTACACACACACACACAGCTTAGGTAAGTTTTTAACATTATAAACTTTAATAAATGAATTGAGTCTATCTAAAAAGAAAGCAATTTTAGGGGCACCTGGCTGGCTCAGCCAGTGGGGCATGCAATTCTTGATCTCATTGTCATGAGTTCAAGCCCCACATTGGGGGTAGAGATTACTTTAAAAACAAACAAAAAATCTTGGGGCACCTGGGTGGCTCAGTCGGTTAAGCGTCTGCCTTCGGCTCAGGTCATGATCCCAGGGTCCTGGGATCTCAGGCTCCCTGCTCAGTGGGGAGCCTGCTTCTCCCTCTCTCTCTGCCTGCTGCTCTGCCTACTTGTGTTCTCTCTCTCAGTCAAATACATAAATAAAATCTTTTTTAAAAAATCTAAAGAAAATAAATCAATAAATTTTTAAAAATTTTAAAAAAAATTAAAAGCAATTTTTAAAACATTTTGAAAAAGAAAAGTTGACATTTATATGAGACATATTTGCAAATATTTTAAATTTAGCTTCCTTTTTTTAAAAAAAAGATTTTATTTATTTTTCAATAGAGAGAGAGACAGCGAGAGAAGGAACACAAGCAGGGGGAGTGGGAAAGGGAGAGGCAGGCTTCCTGCTGAGCAGGGAGCCAGATGTGGGGCTCGAGCCCAGGACCCTGGGATCGTGACCTGAGCTGAAGGCAGACGCTTAACGACTGAGCCACCCAGGCACCCCTTAAATTTAGCTTCCTTTAAGAATAAACATTAGTGCTTCAACCTAGCACACTAGCACACTATGGATTAAAATAAAATTAAATGTGAAATTTGAAAAGAAAAATGAGTATGAGGTAAATCTTTTTAATTAGTCATTTGGGTCTGAGTTAGCAAAACACCTGTGAATGAAATGAACTCTAGTGAACTCCAGGCACTCCCCTGGACCACACCCATACATACAAACACACTCTACCTGTGGATTGTCAGGATCAGGACCTGAACTGAGTTTGCCTGGAACCTTTGTGCATTTGAAGGCTATTTACAGTAATATTACACAGTATCTTAGGATTTGTTCCTACTTGTTTCATGGGTAACAAAACCAACATTAAGTTAAGCACCTGAGCTAATAAGTAGATAAGGCATTTTTCTAACTAATTGCAAACATGCTTACAGAAAAAAGAAAGAACAAGAATTAAATTGTTTCTTTTGGCATTAGCACCACAAATTTCAAATCAATTGATTCTAACTTTGTTTTTGAAACTTCAGATTTACTCAATTTCTGGAGGATCCATCACCTTGTTTTGCTTAATCTTATTTTTAAAAAGTTTTTTTATAGGGCTGAAAATTTATAGTATACCTGTCTTTTAAAAATAACACATTAACCATAGGGAACTGAACTGTGATTTTAAAAATGTTTATATGAAAGTTTCTTTATAATAATGACAAAGATGGAAAATATGTCCAATGCTGACATAAAAATCATGCTGTTGACTGTCAAGTAGAGCATGGGCGTTGGAGCAGGTCTTCAGGTTGTGATTAGGCAAACTAATGTGTAGTTACTCTCACTCTGTGATCTAATTGTATAATAGGAAGGAGGGGTTATGGTAGTTAATGTGTACATGTTTATTTTTTTCCACAAAGAAAAAATATTTTTAAAGTATTTGCAAACAAAGGAGAAAGATGAGCAGTTTTTCCAGTGACTTCTCTCAAAGTAGATTATTCATTTGTTCAACAAATATTTGAGTGCCTAGAAGGTGCAAAGCCCTAGTATCTGATGACAAACTAGTTTATCTCACTTATCCAGACAACATTTTCAATATATATATTTTTGAGTGAAGTACTTATTTTTAAAAGATAGACTTTATTTTCTGGATTTTTAGGCTTACCACAAAATTGAGCAGAAATTACAGACAGTTCTCCATAATTTCTGCCCCAACACATGCACAGTCTCCCCCACTATCAACATCTCCACCAGAATGGTGCATTTGTTATAGCTGATGAACCTCCACTGACACATTGTTATCACCCAAAGTCCACAGTTTATATTAGAATTCACTCTTGGTGTTGTAAATTCTATGGGTTTTGACAAATGTATAATACGTGTATCCACCATTATAGTATTGTACAGGATAGTTTCACTGCTCTAAAAATCCTCTGTGATCTGCCTATTCATCCCTTGCCTCCTCCCTGGACAACCACTGATCTTTTTACTGTCTCCATAGTTTTGCCTTTCCCAGAATGTCATATAGTGGGAAAGAGTCTTTCACTTAGTCATATACATTCAAGCTTCCTCCAAGTCTTTCATGGCTTGATAGCTCATTTCTTCTTGTTGCTGAATAATATTCCATTGTTTGGGCATACCACAGTTTATTTATCCGTTCATCTACTGAAGGACATGGTTGCTTCCACGTTTTGTCAATTATGATTTAAGCTCTTATAAACATCTGTATGCAGGTTTTTGTGTGGACATGTTTTCAACTCATTTGGGTAAATACCAAGGATGTGATTGCTGGATCGTATGGTAAGAGTATGTTTAGTTTTGTAAGTAACTGCCAAACTATCTTCCAAAGTGACTGTACCACTCATAATTTGAAGAAAAGTTATGAAAAATTTCTACTTGGTTTTTATTAACTCCTTTGCAACATAGAAAAATGGCAATTTTTCACCATAAAAACAATAATGCCCATTATAGGAAATCAACAACATAAAAAGGCAGGTAAAAAATATTAACACATTTCATTTTTCTTTTTCTTTTTTTTTTAAAGATTTTATTTATTTATTCATGAGAGACAGAGAGAGAGGCAGAGGGAGAAGCAGGCTCCCAAGGAGCAGGGAACCCGATGTGGGACTCAATCCCAGGACCCTGGGATCATGACCTGAGCCAAAGGCAGACGCTTAACCATCTGAGCCACCCAGGCGCCCAACACATTTCTTTCTTTTTTTTTTTTTAATAAGTTTCTTTTTTTTTTTTTTAATATTTTGTTTATTTGAGAGAGAGAATGAGAGAGAGAGAGAGCATGAGAGGGGGGAGGGTCAGAGGGAGAAGCAGACTCCCTGCTGAGCAGGGAGCCCGATGAGGGACTCGATCCTGGGACTCCGGAATCATGACCTGAGCCGAAGGCAGTCGCTTAACCAACTGAGCCACCCAGGCGCCCCGCCCAACACATTTCATTTTTCAAAGACAAATATTTATAATCATCTGGCGTAATTTGTCTTTTTTTCTCTGCATAGCCTTTCAGTGCCACATTTTAAACTTACCTAGAATCTTACCAAAGATGATGTTTTTCTTAGACACAACCCAAATCAGGAATCCTGATTGTTGAAAATGTAACTTTAAAAAATGTAACACTAACTTTTAAATACAGGCAGTTGGGGCATAATGTAACTAAGAGTATCAACATGCCAAAGATAAATTGTTTTGTTTCTCTGGAGTAACTTATGTACCTGTGTTCTCCCAGCCTTCTGCCCTATCTTTTCTGGGACATTGGGCTAGAACCAATACAATTTCATTTCAGTTTCAGTTTTGAGTCAGCTAAATATTTTGGTTTGGGTTTGGTTCAAGCCAAAAATGTGTTCTAACTACTTGGTTTGAACCAGATATTTTGAATTCTTTTCTTGTTAAGGTTTTATAAACTAAAATATCTAGGGCCATTAAATGACAGTCAAATTTGGATTTTGTTTGTCTCTGAAAATATTGCTCCTCAAACAGTATGAATTCTAATATACACTAATGCTACTGGATTGTCCCTGGAAAGCATCTGAAGCCCTGACCTTGGTGAAAACTGGTTTTCTGAAAGAGAGGAGGGCCCCTTAGACAACCAAAAAAAAAAAGCTAACTGCCAAAAAGTAAGATCAGTGGACAGGGTCTTTGCTAGATTCCTATGTTCCTGTGCTACGTGGAAGAAATATACACTTTTACAGTATCTATAGAATGTTAGGATTATATATTCTAATGTTAGGATTACATATTCATGCATATTCATTTTAGAATATGTAATCCTAATATTCTATAGATACTATAGAATGGTTTGGACAAGACCAAGTTTAACTAGGCCTATGTACAACATAGCTGATCTTTACTGATTATACTCAATTATACCAATTCTGTTCTTAAGAATATGTGCTTCTTTCACTTTTCTTGGCCTCATTTTCCATGTTATTGTTCATACTATATAAAATCTTTTGTTGTAAGGTTCCAAAAAAACATTTTGGAGAAAAGCAGAATATAACAAAATGCTTTAATTGACCAACTGATATAGTTCATTGAATATAAGAGGGCATTCATTGTAAGATGCACTGTTACTTACATATGATCAAGAAAAAATCATCTACCAGTTAGTGTTAAGATGTTACTGTGAGATACATTTACATTTCAGAAATGTTAAAATGGGGGCGCCTGAGTGGCTCAGTTGGTTAAGCGACTGCCTTCGGCTCAGGTCATGATCCTCGAGTCCTGGGATCGAGTCCCGCATCGGGCTCCCTGCTCGGCGGGGAGCCTGCTTCTCCCTCTGACCCTCCTCCCTCTCATGCTCTCTGTCTCTCATTCTCTCTGTCTCAAATAAATAAATAAAATCTTAAAAAAAAAAAAATCTAAAAAAAAAAAAAAAGAAATGTTAAAATGTGTTAAAGTGTTGTTTTTTTAAAGAGGGGGAGGGGCAGAGGGAGAGAGAATCTTAAGGAGGCGGGGCTCAATCTCACAACCTGAGATCATGATCTGAGCTGAAACCCGAGTGGGACTTAACCCACTGAGCCACTCAGGTGCCCAATGTTAAAGAGTTTTTTAAAGTGAGTCCTGGGGGTACCTGGGTGGCTCAGTGGGTTAAGCATTAGATTCTTGGTTTTGGCTCAGGTCATGATTTTAGAGTTGTGAGATCAAGGCCCCAAGTAGGGGGTAGGACTCTGCACTTATCACGGAGTCTGCTTGAGATTCTCTCTCTCCCCCTCTGTCCCTCCCACCACTCTCACTCTCTCTCAAATAAATAAATTAAAAAATCTTTTTCTTTTTAAAATGAATCCTAGAATTAATGAACTACAATGGTGATGTTTTTAAAATTTCCATTTATAGTTATTTTGCTGGTAGTATTCTATCCCGCTATAACTTTAATTCATTAATCAGTAACTGAACAATGGAAGTTTCATTTGTAAACATTGTTCTTTCTTACTGATTTTACCCCAGTAAAACAGAGTATAGTGAATGCAGAATTGGTTCTCAGTACAGAGAACTTTACCCCAGTAAAACAGAGTATAGTGAATGCAGAATTGGTTCTCTGATTATAGTTTACCATTTAACTGTAGATTAAGGTAGTTCATTTAATCAATATCAAACATAATAAATAGCAACGATAAAATAACCAACTTCTTTTCAAAATTGAATTCAATTCTGAAATCTCTCAAGGGAGGTCATGGATTATTTAAAAGGAAATCACTTGAAATAATAAACATTGTCTAAACATAAAACAATCAAGAAACAATATAAACTCATCTAGGCTAAAGAAACAAACAGAAACATTTAGTACTAGATTAAAACATCTCTCTGAACTGATTTAAAATTAAGATAAAGCCTGGGGCGCCTGGGTGGCTCAGTCATTAAGCGTCTGCCTTCGGCTCAGGTCACGATCCCAGAGTCCTGGGATCGAGCCCCGCATCGAGCCCCGCATCGAGCCCCGCATCAAGCCCCGCATCGAGCCCCGCATCAAGCCCCGCATCGGGCTCCCTGCTCGGCGGGAAGCCTGCTTCTCCCTCTCCCACTCCCCCTGCTTGTGTTCCCTCTCTGGCTGTGTCTCTCTCTGTCAAATAAATAAATAAAATCTTAAAAAAAAAATTAAGATAAAGTCTAAGTTAACCTATTGTCCAAAGTGCCACTTCTTTACATTTTAGAGCAGTGCTATCCACATGTGTAATTTAAAATTTTCTAGTAGCTAGCCACATTTAAAAAGTAAAACAACAAAAACAGTGAAGTTAGTAATTTTTAATTTAACCCAATATATCAAAAATATTGCTTCGACATGTAATCAATGTAAAATGTATTAAGGAGGTGGTCTTTGACATCCGGTGTATGGTTTAGACGCACAGGACGCCTCAATTCCTACCAGCCACATTTTAAGCGCTCAATAGCCCCGTATGGCTACCGTATTGGACAGTAGTCTTAGGGGACTTTGATACTGATTCCTTACATTCCGAGTTTGAGAATTTCTTTTACATTACACGCTGTCTCTATGGTGCTTACAGATCTGTGAGGAATAAGATTATTTTGCTCTCGGGTCGGCTGTGATCCAAGACAACACAGCATTAAAAGCAGTGAGGGAGGAAGGCAATGGGACAGCCAAGCGCCCAGGAACGTGGCCTGGAGGAGGGCCTAAGCCTCTCTGAGCAAGACCGGGCGGAGAAGCTGCAGACGCAGCTTTGGAAGCTAGATTTCGAGACAACTCGGGCGGCCGCCTGCAACTCCGTGTGTTTCTCTGGGGCGCCCGGAAACACTGGAGCCCGGCAGAGGGCAAGCAGCCTTCGAGCCGGACACAGGGTCACGTGCCGCCACCGCCGAGGGAGGCCGGCCCAGGGCGGCACTCCTGGCCGCCCCGGGCGCCGCCGCCCAACGCCGAGGGTTAGGCGCGGCGGGAGACAGGACCCCGCGGGGAAGGCGGGCTCGCGTCCAGCAGAAGCCTCCCAGGGGCGCGCTCCCGACGGTGACGGTGACGCAGCGGGCGCGAGGGCGGCAGGGTGGGCGGGGAGCAGCGGCGCGCACCACCCCTTAGAGGGACGGGCGCCGCCGTTCCGAAGGGCGGGGGCGGGGCGCGCCGGAGAGTCGGAGCGCTGGCCGCCGGTTTTGATTAGTGCGCGGAGCTGCGGCGGCGGAGCAGGGTGCGGAGTTGTGCGGCCCGGGGCCGGGCGGCGAGGCGGCGGGGCGTTGGCATCGGGGGCGCAGGCGCGCAGGGTCCGGCCGGCGACCGCGAGGGTGTGGAGAGGCGAGCCTGAGCGCGGGCCACGGTCGCTCTGACCACGGAGCCCGGCCACCGCAGCGCCCGCAGCAGCGAGCGCGCCTAGGACAGAGCGCGAACGAGTGCGCGCGGGCGGGGCGCGCAGGCCCTGCCCGCCCCTTCCGTCCCCAACCCCCTCCGCCCCTTCCTCTCCCCACCTTCCTCTCCCCTACTGCGCCCCCGCGCCGGGCGCCCACCCTGTCCTCCTGCGGGAGCGCGGTCCGCGGCGGCGGCCGGAGCGGGCCAGGCCAGGCCGGGGGATGGCGCTCCTGGACCTGGCCTTGGAGGGAATGGCCGTCTTCGGGTTCGTCCTCTTCTTGGTGCTGTGGCTGATGCATTTCATGGCCATCATCTACACGTGAGTGAGGGGCTGCTGGAGGAGCCGTTGGCGCGGGGGTCAGGGCCTCGGGGTGGGTGGGTGGGAGGCATTGCGCTTTGGAGAGGATTGGGCTCGGGTGGGGGTGGAGAAAGCTGATTCTCATACTGTTCCCCGCCCCCCATTCCCTTTCCCCTTGGACCAGCTGGGGCGGGGGTCCTTGAGGGGGGGAAGTGATGAGTGAGGGATTTTGCTGGGCTGCTGGCGACTGCACGGCCAGGGGAAAGGAGACTGCTCTTTCTACGTGTCGGGCGGAAGGTTGCTTGCTTGGTTTCATTGTGTCGAGAATTCGTTTGATTTTTCATCTGGGCCAAGATGTATAGTATGTTGTTGCTGTTGTTTTCTCGATCTGGACGACATTTCTATTATGATGATGATCGTTCCCAGTCTTCTGGGAGCTGCACACAGCTACCCGGGGACCTCCCTGTGGATTTTCTTCTTCCTGGAAGAGCTCTATGCTTTTAGATAGGTGTGAAGCACCTGTCCACCTTGAAAAATGTCCACCAAACCTCCGGGCTGACGTTATAGCCTTGAGTCATGTCAGCTTGTACATTTCATTGTGGTTTTTTTCTTTTTTTCCAGTTCCTTATTTATAGTCTTCCTTAGATTTGTCCCTCCCCCCACACACACACCCCTTTTTCATTATTCAACAAATACTCCTTGAGGCCTACTAGATGCCATTCACTGGGGACACAGTGGTGAGAAGGACAGAATTCCTGTCTTCATAGAGCTTACATTCTAGAAGGGAGAGACAGATAATAAAAATTCGAATAAGGTTATTTCAGGTAGTGATAAAGTCTGTGAGTAATATAAAACAGGGTGGTGGGATGAATAATGACAGGGTATGTGGCTAGTTTTGATATTTCAATTTTTTAAATGTCTTTAAAATAAAATCTGTTTTTCCAAAGAAATGAAAGAATTGCATAGAGCACATTTCTGATGGATTCACTGGCATTTTAGCCTGAAAAAAAAAAAAATGACTATACATAGTAATCTTTATCACCAACTAGAAGAGGGCATGTGTTAATAGAGGAGATGGGAGGACTTTTAAGAAATTTGTTGCTCCCCTCCCCCCTTTTACTACAGAAAAAAATGTGCTTTTTCTTTTGGAAGTTCTGCATTTTATTAGTATAGGGTGGCATTTCCTGGTACTGGAGAAAGATGCTACATTGTAGAAGACCTACCAGTATTTCTTTGGAGATGAAAGAAAATGCCACTTGGATATTGCTGATCTTAGTTTTTGTAGTTTGTGAACTGTCGTCACTGAACACTTTCTGGCGTTCATTTTTAATATATGAGTTCTTAAAAATCAATTTTGTTCCTTTTTTCCAATCATAAAAAATGTTTACTATGTAAGGAATTTAGACAGTACAGAGTGGAATAAAGAAGAAAGTTAAACACACGAACCAAAACTCCCTAACCTTTTGTGACTGTCTTTGTGTGTGTGTTTGTGTGTGTGTGTGTGGGCGTGTGTGTGTGTGTGTGTGTAGAGAGAGGAGATAGAAGGGAGGGGGGGGTCAACATTATGATTATTGTTCTGTAGCTTGCTTTTAAAATTAATCTATTTAGTAAATGCTTTCTGGGAAGCTCTTTTGTACAAGGCACTATTCTAGGTGCTGGAAATAAGGTTGAAGAACAGGACATCCAGGGTTTGCCCAGCCTGCTCACATGGAGTTTACATGTAGTGTCATGACCATTTTTTTCCATGTCAGTAAATGTATGATCTCTATATCATTTTAAATAGATGCATAGCATTTTTGTTTATGAGGTACTAGTATGTATTTGTTGTTATTAATTGGCATTTAGGTTGTCAGTTCATCAAGATAACAAACACTGGTGAATTCATATGTGTATATTTTTGAGAGAGGATTTCCTTAGTTTACATTCCTGAAAGAGGAATTATTGGGCCAGAAGTCTGCACATTTTAAACTTTGATACATATTGCCCTATAGAAAGTTGTATCTATTCATAGTCCTGGTAAAAATGTATAATGGTGCCCATTTCCCAAGTATCAGGCTCTTCACTGTTTTATTTTCATTCCTTTAATTACTGGTTCCATTGAACATTTTTCATATATTGATACGCTAGTTACATCTAGTTGTAAATTACATACTCATAATACTTTGTCCTGCAATCCATTGCTCTGTTAATCTTTATATGAAGATTGTTCTTCTGTGATAAGTTGAAGTTTTTTCCCTAGCTTTTTTTTTTTGTCTTTCAACTGTGTTCATATATTTAACATGGAGAAAATTATGTGTGCCTGTGTTTTGGGTTCTCAGGGCTTTTTTTTTTTTTAATGTTTTTGACTTGTGTAATTTTATATCTAGTCCTCCAATTATTATATAGTTAATGTCTGGTTTTCTTTAGTAATTTGAATTTTCTTCATTTTTTTTTTTTTTTAAGGTTTTGTTTATTTATTTGACGGAGGGACACAGCGAGAGGGGGAACACAAGCAGGGGGAGTGGGAGAGGGAGAAGCAGGCCTCCAGGGAGCCTGATGTGGGGCTTGATCCCAGGACCTTGGGATCGTGACCTGAGCTGAAGGCAGATGCTTAACGACTAAGCCACCCAGGCGCCCCTTCGTTGGTTGTTTCTTGTTTTTGTTTTGTTTTACATTTTATCCTGTAATATACTCGTTTTACTTCATTATATGATGAGAGCCAGAGCCTTAATTTTAGGTTCACCTAAATATTTAGCCACTTGTCCCAAAATCACTTAGTGAATTACTATTTTATTGTTCCACGGTCTTGAAATACTGTTTTTATTATAGACTAAATTCGTCTGTATACTTGCATATGTCTCAAGGCTCCCAGTGCTGTTTCATTGATCTATTCTTGTACTAGTATCCACTGTTTTAATTAATGAAGTTTTACTACCTTATTACTGGTGAGGCAAACCCCTCATTCTTTTCCAAACTTTATTGGCTTTTACACATTTTTACTTAAAGGTGTATTTTAACATTTTTTCCAAGACTCTTAAGTAATCTGGTTTTATAACTGCAATTTTTAAATCTTGTTCTTAAATTGGAATTATTAAATGTACAGCTCAATTTGGAAGAATTTGACTTCTTTCAACATAGGACTATGATATTCCCCTTCCCTCAATTATATATACATAATGGTAAAGTCATAGTTCTTTTTTTTTTTTTTTAAGATTTTATTTATTTGACAGAGAGAGAGAGAGCGAGAGCAGGAACACAAGCAGGGGGAGTGGGAGAGGGAGAAGCAGGCTTCCCACGGAGCAGGGAGCCCGATGTGGGGCTCCATCCCAGGACCCTGGGATCATGACCTGAGCCGAAGGCAGACGCTTAACGACTGAGCCACCCAGGCGCCCTAAAGTCATACTTCTTTAATTAGAATGAACACTAGTGATGTAGCCTAATATTCCAAGTAACCTGTGCTGTTAGACTTGAGACAACTCCACAGTTGTTTTAAGTTATTTATTTTATGTTTAGAGTTTTCTTTAAATACTTTGTGTTTGAGAATAGTGCAAACACTTAGCTTAGTTAAAATACTATAGAGAGGCTTTGTATTTATTTTCTAATGCCCCATATAGTTACCTTTGTGACTGATAGTAACAGGATCCTGAAAATAGAATGAAGAAAATGCAATTAGTTTATAACAGATTATAATGAACAGCTAGTTAAAGGAATCTTGTGAATACCTTTCCGAAATGGGTAATTCAACATAGAGCAAATAGTCAGCAGCTTAATTTATGTATAAATTAAATCTTAACCCTTTTTTTTGGATAAGTTCCTTTCTTCTGGTCCCACCTTCAAAATTACTTATGTGTTTGATCTCATTACTTTCTTACTGAAATAAAGATACTTCCCAGTTTAATGAGTTATTTTAGGCATAGAACTACAGTTTGTGCTCCCTCCCCACCCCCCCCACCCCCCCACTGTTATTTAGTGAAATTGCAAACTTGTTAACATTTTGACAAGGAAAGCTAAAGAACACTGGCAACAATATTTTGGTTAAAATAGTGTGCTAATGTTCTGTATTTTATTGAAGAATATATTTTCTGAACAATATATTTTCTGAACACATGGTCTGTGTCTCTCAAATCTTTTTTGAAATAAGGTAAAGTGTACATAAAATAAGCAGATACTGAAACTTTCCTACTTTGTGCTTGCAACTGGTGGAAATGGAGCCTATTTCAAAAGCTTATATTGCTCCATTATCTGGTTGTCACATTAAAGAGATTAATCATGGACACCTAATTGTTAAAAGCATTTAAGTCATGCAGATATTATAGTAAATGGCTAAGAAAAGTTATAAAACTTTTAAAAACCAATTGGTTATTTTTTTAAATTAAATACAGTGTGTAATGGTATCTAGTTAATTTAGATTCAGTGTTCTATTGAGTTGTGTCCTCTTAGAAAGAGACAGAGCTAATAAGTATTGGCCTGTATTAAAAAATGGAGCTCAGGGGCACCTGGCTGGCTCAGTTGGTAGAGCATGCAACTCTTGACGTCAGGGTTGCGAATTTGAGCCCCACCTTGGGTGCAGAGATTACTATAAATAAATAAATAAACTTTAAAAAATGGAGCTCAATGTGATTAATACAGTGAACAGTTCTTGCTCAGATTATTCAGACTTCACAAATGTCTCACAATTCCTATAAGCCTGCAATTAAAAAAAAAAAAAAATGAGGGGGCGCCTGGGTGGCTCAGTCAGTTAAGTGTCTGCCTTCGGCTCAGGTCATGATCCCAATCTTGGGATTGAGCCCGTGTGAGGCTCCCTGCTCAGCGGAGAGCCTGCTTCTCCCTCTCCCTCTGGCTGCCAGTTTGCCTACTTGTGCCCTCTCTCTCTCTGTCAAATAAATAAATAAAATCTTTAAAAACTAATTTAAAAATTTTTTTTAAATTGAGATAATTTATAAACCTGAAAGCCATTTTTTAAATTTTTTAAAAATTTTATTTATTTATTTGAGAGAGAGAATGCACACAAGGGCATGTGACCATAGGTGGTGGGGGGCCAGAGGGAGAGGGAGAAGCAGACTCCCCGCTGAGCAGAGAGCCCGATGTGGGGCTCCATTCCACTACCCTGAGATCATGACCTGAGCTGAAATCAAGAGTGGGATGCCCAACCCACTGAGGCACCTTCCTTTCCAGTTTTCGTATTGAACTGATGCTTAGTTATTTTGTAATATGTTCTAGATGGCAGACTTTTGTGGGATTACTGCCTGTAATGTTCAAGATAATATTCAAATTAGAGACTAAAATTCAGGGCTCTTATTCCCAAGATTTTTTTTTTTTTAATTTCCTAAAAAAACTAATGAGTCTAGCCTCGCTGGGCAGAGTTAACGGTTAAGTGATCTTTGAGTTTTTCCTTTTTGAGAGCTAGTGTGGTTTGATAGTTTGGGAGCTGCGGTGAAATCCTACAAAGTCTGGAACCAGTCACTTTCTTCTCTTTTTAGCCCTTAGGAGCCATATTGCTGGATTATAAGAGTATCTGAGTGAGGCATCTTGCCTTTTTCCCTCCATCTCCCTTTTTTTTCCCTTCTCCCTCTCCTTGGATTATTATATTTTGTCCTCTGTTTGTAAAGTTCTAATGTTCAGTGCTAGGCTTTATCTTTTAAGTGACTGGAGGTGCCAGGCTAGTGTGAAAATAACTTCTTGTATCTGTAAATATTAACTGCCCTCTAGTAAAGCAGAGGTCTTTCCCTGGAGTTTCCTTTCAAGTTCCTTCTACCTTTTCAAACCTTTTTAGCACAGCAACTTTTATACCTGCTGCATAGCTTTTGAGTGGAATTTAAATACTCATTGTATCAGGATGTCTGTGAACATCCTGTCAGAAACTAATTGTTTTTAATGTAAATTTTAGCATTTCAAATAATATTTTTAGATAGTATGATCTTTGCCTTAAATTCCTTAATACATTGGTGTTCTGAGCCTTAGTGGGATTGTAAATCAAGAGCTTCTTTTCTGGGTTCAGTTCTGAGGATGCTCTTGAACTTTGGTCATGTGTTGATCAGTTAGGGTCATTGCTGCCAGGACCACTTTTGGGAGAATGAATGAGGCAGTTGAGCCTCTTTAACCTGAGCCTGGGAAGACACCGAATTGGGTGACAGTGTGATAACTCTAAAAAGCAACATGACAATTATAATTCAGTGTTAATATTTAGTGATGGTTCTGTTAATGCATTATCCGACCATTTTCCTACATCATGAGTGCAGTACCCTTTATCTCTACTCTAGATTATTGAAACTGTCTCTATTCACTGGTATCTCTACCAACAGCCTTGCTCCCTTTCTGCTTTATTTTTCTTACTGTAGCCTTATCCTCCTGGAGTACTAATCTTAGATCATGTGCTTAAAATATTACCATGGTTCCCTCATTGACTTAGGTTAACATTCAGGCTCCTTAACAAGACACGCATAGTTCTTTAGGAGCTGAGCCCTTGTACCTAATTCTTCAGCAGTATTGAATTACTGACGTTCCCCTGAATATGCTGTGTATTAGAATTCTCTTTCCTTCCTTTTTTTTCCCCTCCCTTCCTTTTTGTTTTACTTCTACTCATTCAAGTCTATTTAGACTTTAGCTTTTTACTGCATTATTAGGCACCTCTTCCTCTTTTTTTTTTTTTTTTAAGATTATATTTATTTATTTGTCAGAGAGAGAGGGAGAGAGAGCACAAGCAGGGGGAGCGGCAGGCAGAGGGAGAGGATGTGGGACTCGATCCCAGGACTCTGGGATCATGACTGGAGCGGAAGGCAGACGCTTAACCAACTGAGCCACTCAGGCATCCCAGGCACCTCTTCTTATATCCTTCTTTAGTGCCTTGAATTTACCCATCCAGATTGTAAATGTGTTCAGTTGTCTCTTTTCCCAATTAGATTGTAAGATCTTGAGGGTAGGGATAGTGTCTTATTTACTGTTCAATGTCCAGTGTGTACTAGGCACTCAATTATTGCTGGTTGAATGAACGAACTTTGAATTTTTTCCAGTGGTAATGGTGGATTTTTCAGTGTCTTTAGTTCAGTGTCATTTGGCCCTTGTGATCTGAGGTAGATGGTCAGATTTGGGGATGCTTTCAGTGGTGATGGACTTTAATGAAATTTATTGGACCAAATGGAATCTTTATTTCACTATTTCTAATTAATAGCACATTAAAATAGAAACAGGGTTTTATAACATGCTTACCTACAAGTCTGAATCCCCTCCCCAAGGTTTTCCTATGGGAATGCCTATCTGACCATAAATAATCTTTACACTAAGATCTGACTTTCAGGGGATGCAGAGCCCAGTACTCTCCTGAGTTGGTTGATGTGCAAATCATCAGTGCCCCCCACTTTTCCTCCATCCAAGAATTTTATTTTATACACAGAAGAATTTGAACATCACATTCTGCTTTAGCCAGTTTTGTAGAAGAGCACTGAGATAGTCCCATTAGTTTCATTTTGATGTGAAAAGAGTTTGAGCATGTGGTATGTTTGAGGGTCTCCTGTGTTTTTGAGCACTATGTGCTGGAACCATAGCTTCTGCTGGGTGCCTGGCTTACTTAGTTGCTATTAGCAAAACACCATGCTCTATCCATTTCCAACTAGGGCAGCTCTGTTGTCACCAAAGGATTAGTGAATTGGGGTTTTTTGGGGGGAGGGTGTGGTAAAATTAATAAAGATCTCTTGTTTTCAATGGTAATGGAATCTTTTGTATTCTGTAGTATATAAGTGTACTGTCCAGTGGAAATAGGTTGTGTTTTCCCATAAAGCTAACTCAGTATTGGTTATTATGTGTTTTGTGGGGAATCTCGTGTCTGCAGAGTTCAAGTTGTACCAGAGGTGTGCTTTGTGTTGCTGAAGAAGCTCATCTTGATGCAGTACCGTTGTTGAAAAGATAGATGCAATATGGAAGTAACATGAGTCATGACACATACTGATTATAAACACACGGTAACAGCCTTCCAGGGCACAGTCAACAAGTAACAACAACAGAAGCCTTTAATCATGGGAAATTGCAGGCATGGACTCTGTGAAGTAGGGGACCTGCTGATACAGCAGTCAGCCTCATTTTACATGACATATTAACAAGCTTGGTGGCATGGAGCAGAGGAGATAAATTCCGAGAATCAGATAAATTGGTTCAACTGAGCCACCCAGCAGAACTATAAAAAAGCACGATCTGGGGCTGTTAAGCAAGGTGAACTTTGCTCTCAAGGAATCCACATTCTCCCTTCAAGCCTTGTGTGAGGACCTTGTGCCGCCGTTCTGGGAGGTGTAGCTTTGCATTAGGATTGCTGCAGAGGCTGCTGTCAGCCGACTGAAGGGGCACAGCCCGCCCTCTCTCCAGGGAGCTTCCCTTCGCACCAAGCTTCCTTCCCTCCTGCTCAGAACGAAATTAGAATATGAACCAGTAAAATAAATCATTTAAAGTCGTGCACACTAGCAAATCAAAAACTTGAGAGGGGGGGAGCTAAAGAGTAGACGGATGAAACAGTAAGCCAAAATGATGAAAAAGAGTAACAATTTTAGAGACTGAGCTGTTAGGAAATAAAAATCACCTAAGATGAAAGAAGGCCATTCCATCAGCTCAGAAGTTGAAACCCCTTGTGCCGAGAGGCGATTAGGCTTCACGAAGATAAAGCTGCTATAAAGTCCAGCAGAACCCCTGAATATTTCTTACCAGTTGCTTGGAACTCTTTGAAGTGTTCCCTGAATAGATGTCCTTCTAGCTCACAATGGAAAGCAGGACCCTGAAGGCCTCTCTCTTTTGCCTGTGATTCATCCCTCACAACCTTTTAGACTTCACTTACTCTGAGGAAGCCCCATGGATGGTGTACCTGCCTGCACTCCGGCTCCCAGTCCTACTGCTGCTGGCGGATGCAGCCCTGCAGGTGCCTGCTGAGAGCACCTCCAACCCCCTGCGCTTGAGGGCAACGGGACCTTAATTACGAGTTTTGTGACAGAGTGACTAGCTTCTGATAGAGAATTTAATTTAGAAATCATTCCTCAGGAGTGACACATTGAAATTTTCCTGTGCTTTCTGTCTCCCCAACATTGCTCACTCACATTCCAGGATCATTTTATCCTTTAAAAATGAAACAAATCAAAACCATTGACCGGACATAGAGGACGTGCATTCCTTTTATATCCAGTGTGTTCCTGAAAATGTAATAAAATCAAATTTCTGAAAATCAAATAGATGTAGGTGTTAGGGGAGATTCTATTTCATAAAGAACTAAGATGATTATTAAAATCCCCAGTTATGGTTCTGCTTGGCCTGCAGCCTGGGACATGGCTACCACTGGATTGAGGGCTCACCCGGTGTTAGGGGTTGTGCAGAGGGGCCTCCCCCTGGCCTGGACTAGGGTGAGAAGGCTGCCTTGTAGCGTTTGCTCTGGGGACTGCCATGGGCATGGTGATTTAATGGTCAACAAAACAGTCTCTTCTGGAATCCCTCAAAACGTCTCCATCCTGGAAGGCAGTGTGCTTGGATTACATAGTAACTGGGAGTGACTTTGCTCATCGTGTCTGGCCTTCTCCCCTCAGCTCTGAGCGTGGCGAACTCTCCCTCTAGCAGAGCCAAGGGAAGGGTTCTTGTGGCAGTGGAATCCCACATTTTGAGTGAGGCTCTGAGGGTAGAGGAATTCAGAGAAGCCAGGACTGTGCAGTGCCTCTGCCCAGTTGAGAACCTCTCTAGTGGTTTAAAAGGAGAGCTCAGGCCACTTTCAATGGATCATTGGTGATATTTAATGTTCCTCTCTGTTGTACTTAATTGCCTCTATGCTTTTGGATGATCTCTGTAGGATTTTGAATTGGTTCCTAAATAGTGAGCATAATTTTAACTTTGAATATAACTTTAGCCTAGATACTGCATATAATTTAAACTTTACATTAGATGTGTTTTATGCCATGTTTTGACTTGCTCTGTTTTAACCATGATTTGGGACTTTTGATGATTCCTTTCCCCCTTTAATCTTTCTTAATACACAAGGGTGATTTTATGTTTTAAAAAACCCCGAGTGCTTGGGTGGCTCAGTCAGTTAAGTGTCCAACTCTTGATTTCAGCTCAGGTCATGATCTCAGGGTGGTGAGATCAGCCCCATGTTGGGCTCCGTGCTGAGCGTGGAGCCTGCTTAAGATTCTCTTACTCCCTCTCTATCTGCCCCTGCCCCCCAGTGCTCATGCTCTCTCGCTCTCTCTCTCAAACAAAGTAAGACGAAACACCCACATAGGGGCACCTAGCTAGCTAAGTCTGTGGAGCCTGCAACTCTTGATCTTGGGGTTGTGAGTTTGAGCCCCACATTGGGTATAGAGATTAATTAAAAACAAAATCTCATAAAAAATAAAAATTAGGGGCGCCTGGGTGGCTCAGTCGGTTAAGCGTCTGCCTTCGGCTCAGGTCATGATCCCAGGGTCCTGGGATCGAGCCCCGCATCGGGCTCCCTGCCCCACGGGAAGCCTGCTTCTCCCTCTCCCACTCCCCCTACTTGTGTTCCCTCTCTCGCTGTGTCTCTCTCTGTCAAATAAATGAATAAAATCTTTAAAAAAAATAAAAAATAAAAATTAATGTAAAAATCCAACATAATGGCTTAATATTTAAATATCTATGAAAGAATCTTTAAATATATGAATTTCCAGTTCTTCCATTCTGGTGTATAAGCCTCATCAATGTTTGACATTTCTAAATCTCTTGGTAACTCAGAGAAGTGGAAAATGTCCTTAAAATTAAAAACAGTAATAGCTGGGTGCCTGGGTGGCTCAGTTGGTTAAGCGACTGCCTTCGGCTCAGGTCATGATCCTGGAGTCCTGGGATCGAGTCCCGCATCGGGCTCCCTGCTCGGCAGGGAGTCTGCTTCTCCCTCTGACCCTCCTCCCTCTCATGCTCTCTGTATCACATTCTCTATGTGTCTCAAATAAATAAAATCTTTAAAAAATAAAAAAAATAAATAAAATAAAATAAAAACAGTAATAGCTATCATTGAATGTTTACCTTGTGGCTTAATCTCATCTATTTCTCACTGCTTTATGAGGTAGGTATTAATTGTCCACACTTTTTTAAAAAATGAGATAAAGAAGTAATTTATCCGAGGATACTCAGTTTGCTGTGAAGCTGGTATAAAAATCCCAGCGATCTGCTCCAGCCCAGGCTTTTAAACCAGCATGCGGCTCTATACAGCTAGTGATAACCTAAAATTAACCCCGGAAGTAATCCACAGGGATAGAGTATCTGTATGGGACTTTTCTCCAGTTGCTGTGAATCTTAAGTTTCTGGTAACTGGCCATGTTGAGAGTACTATGGAGAGACCCCCTACTTCTTTTCTGCAGCTCTTCCCCATTCTCTGACTTGAACTGCTCCTTCACAGCCTCCTTGTTTTCAGCCATCCTATAACTGCTGATCTTCCTGAGTTTCCACCCTTCTTGCGTTCTTCTCTTCTTACAGTGATCTAGTATTCCTAGGTCCATGGTTCTCAGCTTTGCACTTTGAAGTCACCAGGGGAGGCCTTTTTAAAAAAAAAAAATACTGCTTGCTTACATCTTAGCCCTAGACATTCTGATTTAATTGGTCTGAGCATCAGGATTTTTTTAAACTCCCCAGGTGATTTTCTTGTGCAGTCAAAGTTGAGAACAACTGCCCTAGGCTACCTATCCACAGTTGTGGCCTCCACCTGTTATCTCTTGTTTTGTCGAGTTCTCCATCTAGCCAGAACTCAAGAGTTCATCACTCCATCATCTTGCCCCTCACCTTTCCTCCTGTCAGTCGGCCTTGTTATCCTGAACCCATCTTATAATTTATAGCTTCTCAACTTTCAAAATCCTGCAGAGGGCAATCACATAGCCATGTGGGTGAGTACTACTACACATTCGTGGTCTCAGATCTCTGCTTAGCCTGCGGTGCTATCTGAATGCTTTGTTGCTTTATTTAGCCCCTGTCACCCGTTACTGGGAGAACCTCTTCTAATTCTTCACCCCCCTACCTTCAATCTTGTCAGATTTTCCTAACTCCTGCTTCACACCGTGGGTCCTAGCATGCCATTAATTATTTTAAATTTTCTCTCTCTTTACCTTTGACTAGCTTGTTCCCCTTACTCTCTATACTCAAGTATTAAAGAAAAAAAAATTTTTTTTCCAAAATTAAACTGAAAAACCTTTCTCCATCTAGTTCCTCTGGCCAGAGTAACTTTTATTCAGGTCAGATTTCAGGAGACAATAGTGTTTATTCCCTGTTATCACATTGTACTTCTCATTTATTTACTTCTTGGCCTGTTTTCATTTACCTCCCCCTGCCCACAGTGCTCCAAGGTCCCCAAGGCCACACAGTCAGGGGACAGTCAGGGACATGTCTTGACCTCTCCCTCAGCTGCATTTAGTGTTGTTCTTCCTTGAACACTTTCAAAAAGAAAAACAGCTTAGCCAAATAAAGCCTTCTTTACTAAATCCTTTCTTCCTATCTTTCTGCTCCTTGAGTTACTCACTCCTGGTCTCCTTCATCCATTACTGGCCCTCTATCAGTTACATTGATTTGTGGGTACCTGCTAATGGCATGCTCTACCTGAGACAGCTAATGTATTTAACAAACTCTGGATGACTCCGTAATTTTTTTTTTTTAAGATTTTATTTATTTGGGACAGAGAGAATGAGAGAGAGAGCACATGAGAGGGGGGAGGGTCAGAGGGAGAAGCAGACTCCCCGCCGAGCAGGGAGCCCGATGCGGGACTCGATCCAGGGACTCCAGGATCATGACCTGAGCCGAAGGCAGTCACTTAACCAACTGTGGCTCCGTAATTTTATCTCTGAACCAAACCTTACCTTTTTTTTTTTTTTTTAAGATTTTTATTTATTTATTCATGAGAGACAAAGAGAGAGAGGCAGAGGGAGAAGCAGGCTCCCAAGGAGCAGAGAGCCCGATGCGGAACTCGATCCCAGGACCCTGGGATCATGACCTGAGCTGAAGGCAGACGCTCAACCATCTGAGCCACCCAGGCGCCCCAAACCTTACCTTCTGAGCTCTGTATATGTTTATTTACTCTTATTTAGTCAGTGGTTTTTTTTTTTTTAATTGAGATAAACATACTGTTTATCATTATTTTCCTGGAGCCTGGAGAATTTATAGTCTACTGTAGTGTGGTTCACACTAGCCTGCATTAGAATCATTTGGGATGCTTGTAAAAATAGATTCTTAAGCTCTGCAGCTGGTCCATTAAGTTGTGATTTTTACCTCTGGGCATTATGTATATTAAATGTTGAGAAACACTGGTCTCCTGGCCTGGAAATTGTTTCAAAGCAGTAAGCTGGGGCAATTGGAGGGCTTACTTCATTTGTTTTCCATGTCGCAGGAATCACTGTCCTTTACCTTATGTCCGGTATCTTAAAAACCATTGTTTCCCATATTTTGTCTGATTTTTTAAAAATTGCTTCAGGTGGGCAAGCAGATTCAGTCCCTATTTCTTCATCTTGTCTAAAAGTTTAAGTCCAGGGGTGGGAGTGGGGTTTAGGCCAGGGTTTTTGGTACTTTAGTAAGGACAGAGACAAGGCGGCAGACTATTTGTATTAGCCCCAAATTGGAAATAACCCAAATGCCCATCAACAGAAAGTAGCTAAATAAAATGTGGTATATTAATACAAGGAATACATGCTGTAATAAGAATGAATGAACCAAGGGCACCTGAGTGAGACAGTCATTTGGGCTCAGGTCATGATCTTAGGGTCGTAAGATCGAGCCCCGTGTCGGGCCCATGCTCAGTGCAGAGTCACTTAAGGTTCTTTCTCCCTCTCGCTGTACCCCCTCCCGCTTGTGTGTGCGTGCGCGTGCTCCCTCTTGAACATAAATAAATCTTTTTTAAAAATGAACTATAACTAAATGTAACAGCAAAGATGAATCTCACTGAAGTCAAAGAAACCAGACACAAATGAGTACATCCCATGGGATTCCATTTAGAGAAAATTGTAATGCTGGCAGAATTAGTGTGTTGGAAGTCGGGACAGTGGTGACTCTCGAGGAGGAGGGTAGTTAGTAGATAGGGACATGGCAGGGCTTCTGGGGTTCCGGTAATATTCTGCTTCTTGATCTGGGTACTGGTTACATGGGTGTTTCACTCTGAGAAAATGCATGTGACTTTACTATATGTGTGTTACCCATCAATAAAAAATACTCTCCCCCACCCTCTTAAAGAAGGACAAGGCCCGTAAGCCAAATGCACGATGGGGAGGTAGAACTGGATTTCCAGTGTAGAACCTGAAACTGAGAAAGTATTGTACAAAGGATCCCGACAGAAAGCAAGTCACCTGCTCTAGGCCCAGGGTAGAAATGGGCACCCATGATAAAGCCTGTGCAATGTGTGGGTGCAGTGGGCTCAAGTCCGTTCTAAGTAATACAGAACCCCTGCCCTGAGATACCAAAGTTAGAAACCAGATACCAAAGCTTGAAGCCAGTAAACCTTGTAGACCCTGTCACAGACACCCCACTTGGAGGACTCCATCACTCAGGCCACTTTTGAGACTCTGGGCAAATGGGCTTTTGATCATATTTTGAAAAATACAGATGTGTTTACAAAACACTGGCTACGGCTAAGGCATCCCCCTGCATCATTTCTCTGGGTGGCAGGCCAACTTAATATATTTCTCGCTTTAAAACATAGCTTGGTTGACTATACATATAAGTTTTATACGGAGAAGAGCTTATATATGTGTGTGCAACTCCCCCATTAGACTGCAGCTCCCTGATGGTCGGGAATTCCCCTGTTCACTCTACCACCAGTGCACAAGGTAATGCCTAGTGTACATTTGGGGTTCAAAAATGATTGTTCAACAAGGGAATGCTAAGTAGGCATGGAGCCCACTGTGTGCTGAGCACAGTGCGGAGTGATTTTGTGTGTGACTTAGTGGATATTTTACTGTTTTTGATAAACATTTCACCTAATTTGTAACAAGGGGCTTTGTCAGTTCTGTTACATAAATCGAAACAATATTCTCCGAAGTAGGATTCTTGTATCCTAGGGTATACTCCACAAGGTGACTCCTTGGGGTATGGAATGAAAATATTGGGGGGTGGGGGAGGAGAGATAGATATGGGAGAAACACAAATGAGAATTTTTTTTAAAGGTCCTATGATATAGTTTAGGTTATAGTTATTTTGAGTAGAAATTTCAGATTTAGTATTAACCAGTTCTCTTCTTCATAAACCCGGAGAGAGCTTCATTGCTGTTGGGTGAGTCAGAATGTGTCTGATAAAATGCTGCATTCTTGATATGAAAAGCTCTCCAAAGGATAGAAGGTACATCTGTATTAGCATTTAAACTAAAATGTCTTTTTTTTTATGTTGTATTTATCACCATACGTTACATCCTTAGTTTTTGATGTAGTGTTCCATGATTCATTGTTTGCGTACAACACCCAGTGCTCCATGCGGTACGTGCCCTCTTTAATACCCATCACCAGGCTAACCCATCCCCCCACCCCCCTCCCCTCTAGAACCCTCAGTTTGTTTCTCAAAGTCCATAGTCTCCTATGGTTCGTCTCCCCCTCCGATTCCCCCCCTTCATTCTTCCCTTCCTGCTATCTTCTTTTTTTTTAACATATAATGTATTATTTGTTTCAGAGGTACAGGTCTGTGATTCAACAGTCTTACACAATTCACAGCACTCACCATAGCACATACCCTCCCCAATGTCTATCACCCAGCCACCCCATCCCACCCACGCCACCCCCCACTCCAGCAACCCTCAGTTTGTTTCCTGAGATTAAGAATTCCTCATATCAGTGAGGTCATATGATACATGCCTTTCTCTGATTGACTTATTTCGCTCAGCATAATACCCTCCAGTTCCATCCACATCTTTGCAAATGGCAAGATCTCATTCCTTTTGATGGCTGCATAATATTCCATTGTATATATATACCACATCTTCTTTATCCATTCATCTGTCGATGGACATCTTGGCTCTTTCCACAGTTTGGCTATTGTGGACATTGTTGCTATAAACATTGGGGTGCACGTACCCCTTCGGATCCCTACCTTTGTATCTTTGGGGTAAATACCCAGTAGTGCAATTGCTGGGTCATATGGTAGCTCTATTTTCAACTTTTTGAGGGACCTCCATACTGTTTTCCAGAGTGGCTGCACCAGCTTGCATTCCCACCAACAGTGTAGGAGGGTTCCCCTTTCTCCGCATCCCCGCGAACATCTGTCGTTTCCTGACTTGTTAATTTTAGCCATTCTGACTGGTGTGAGGTGTTATCTCATTGAGGTTTTGATTTGGATTTCCCTGATGCCAAGCGATGTTGAGCACTTTTTCATGTGTCTGTTGGCCCTTTGGATGTCTTCTTTGGAAAAATGTCTGTTCATGTCTTCTGCCCATTTCTTGATTGGATCATTTGTTCTTTGGGTGTTGAGTTTAATAAGTTCTTTATAGATTTTGGATACTAGCCCTTTATCTGATATGTCATTTGCAAATATCTTCTCCCATTCTGTCGGTTGTCTTTTGGTTTTGTTGACTGTTTCTTTTGCTGTGCAAAAGCTTTTTATCTTGATGAAGTCCCAGTAGTTCATTTTTGCCCTTGCTTCCCTTGCCTTTGGTGATGTTTCTAGGAAGAAGTTGCTGCGGCTGAGGTCAAAGAGGTTGCTGCCTGTGTTCTCCTTTAGGATTTTGATGGATTCCTGTCTCACATTTAGGTCTTTCAACCATTTTGAGTCTTTGTTTGTGTGTGTGGTATAAGGAAATGGTCCAGTTTCATTCTTCTGCATGTGGCCGTCCAATTTTCCCAACACCATTTGTTGAAGAGACTGTCTTTTTGCCATTGGACATTCTTTCCTACTTTGTCGAAGATTAGTTGACCACAGAGTTGAGGGTCCCATTTCTGGGCTCTCTATTCTATTCCATTGATCTATGTGTCTTAAACTAAAATGTCTTAATAAAGAAGAAGGGAAGGGGGGGAATAGAATCAATACTAGACTGTTTAACACTGTTTAAGTTATCCTTATTGTTTTTAATCTAAAGACTTGCCAAAATCAATGGGTTAGTGGTCTGGGTTTCTCTGTATTGGCATGACCTCGTGCAAGTTTTGATAAGTTTAATAGCACTTAAAGATCATGGAGTGGGAAGAGATGAAAAAATTCCTGGGATATCAGGCCTTCTTGTTTTATCCTCCCATGTCTCAAACTGTTCCATGATTTCAGTGTCTTTCCATCCCATTCTCTCTGTGCCACATCCTGAATAATTTCTTCAAATCTAGATTCCAGTTCTCCAGTTCTCTTTTAAACTGTATATGCATTCTTTTGTCCTACTTGTCTATTGAGTTTCTAGTGTCAGTGATTATGATTTTTTTATTTCCCTTGGGTTTTGTTCAAGCATCACAGGTAGTTTGCATTATGGGTTCCAAACCCATGTGTTTGGGTGTTCTCTTGGAAGACTTTTTTCCTTTTATTCCACTTCATTCAGGAGTGAATCCAAGAAGGGAGCATCCCCATCTTCCCACCGTGGGTCAGCATTTTTCTACTTTGCCTTTCAGAGATGCCATATTTATACACAGTGGACAGAACAGAGTTCCCTCATTCTTGTCTCAGGCTTGTCTCCACCAACAGATGTCCCTGGGGCCAGTCAGCATTCCCTCACTCAGAGATTTCTCCTTGTTTCTGACCTGGGAGGTTTCATTTATTTTCCTAACAGTTCAGTTATGTATTTTAAAACAAGCTTTTAATGCATCTATGTTAAACATTATAAATATGTAAGAATTTGTGCATGTGTGTTGGCTTGTATATGCATTTTTAAAAAGTCTCTGGAAGGATGAGTAAGAAACTAATAATGCTGAGAATGGGGGGCAGGGATGACAGGGAGACTTCTTTTGTGTTTAATATCTTCAGTGATTTGAACCATGTGGATATTACTGTCAATCAATTAAATATATAAACTTTTTTTCTCCAGCAGTCTGTATGTTCTGTATTGGATAGGTTTCTCCAGACATCTAGTCTACCATTTTGTTAGGTATGGAATAGTGGTCATATAAATTTTGTTTTATTTTATTTTTATTATTTTTTTTTAGAGAGAGAATGCACGCATCTGAGAGTGGCGGGGGGAGGGGCGTGTTGGGGGAGAGAAAGAGAATCTTAAGCAGGTTCCATGCTCAGCCCCATGCAGGGCTCAATCTCACAATCCAAGATCATGACCTGAGCCAAAATCAAGAGTCGGATGCTTAACAGACTGAGCCGCTTAGGCACTCCTTATTTTATTTTTTTTAGAGAGAGAGAGAGAAAGAGAATGCATACGTGTGCATGGGGGGTGGGGAAGAGGGAGAGAGAATCCTAAGCAGGCACCAGACTCAGTGCAGGCTCAATCCCATGACCCTGAGGTCATGACCTCTGAGCCAGAATCAAGAGTCGGACGCTTAACCAACTGAGCCACCCATGTGCCCCAGTGGTTATATAAATTTTAGATCATGGTTTTACCTCTGGTCAGCCTCTCGATGAACTTGCTAGATGAATATTTTCCAAACTATCTATGGCAGAGGATCAGCTCTTTAAAATATTTCCAGTCTGGCATGGACTGATACTTTGGTAGACTACAATAAAAATAAATACTGATCACATGCTTGGATGGCATGGAAATGTCAAATTGCTGTAACTGTTTCTAAACGCTTTCTCTCCATTTCTTCTTATCGCAGACCAGTAAAAAAGCAAGTTATGCACTAACCACACCAAGTGGCACTACCGGAAATGGTACCCCATTATTCTCCGGTATTTGGGGGCTGTAGATCGGATATTGATACAATCTTGTTCTTTAAAAAATCTCTTACTGGTTTAAATTTTTTCCGTTGTAGGTAACCTGTTTTCTTTCTGTAAAATGTTTTGCGGCCTTATCTGAAACATTAGATATTCCGCTGTGGCACATCCCAGCCTTTAATTAGTTGAACCTGAGCCCATGGCTAACTGCTCTGCATGCTGTTAGTGGTGTACTTTCAGAAGTCATTCATAGATTAATAGTGTATTTCATGGAATCAAAGATGCATTGATGCTGGTGTTTTCTTGATCTTCTAGAAGGTTTCATTGGTTGGTTTTCATGCTACTAATTTAGGACTGCCACTGGATGCCACCAATTGTTAAGACGCCATCGATTTCAGAGATGTTAAAATGTGGAAGAAGGTGTGTCTTAAAATATCTGTGCATGGTCCCGTGATTGTTCTAACCTCTAATTACTGTTGAGTGCTTGGAGACTTGCTTATGAGAAGGAGGAAAGACTTCAGTGACTTCTTTTAGAAACATCACCCCTCGGGGCGCCTGGGTGGCTCAGTCATTAAGCGTCTGCCTTCGGCTCAGGTCATGATCCCGGGGTCCTGGGATCGAGCCCCTCATTGGGCTCCCTGCTCCGCGGAAAGCCTGCTTCTCCCTCTCCCACTCCCCCTGCTTGTGTTCCCTCTTTCGCTGTGTCTCTGTCAAATAAATAAGGTCTTTAAAAAAAAAAAAATAGAAACATCACCACTCTGCTGAAAGGCATCTCTTCTCTTTGTGGTCACACCACGAACATTAACCGGGGCAAATTCTCTCACTAATTGGCTTGAGAACAACGGCTAACTTATCTGTGTGTTGGTGGCACTGGTTATCTTCCAATGGCATTAATAGACATTTTTCTTATCAGTGAGATTTTTTCTTTTTCTTACTTTCAAATTCCTTCTGTCCCATCACTGCCATTCTGATCTTGTGTATATCAGGAGTTCTGCTAGTTATCCCATTTTCTTGCTTGCCGCTCAGGAGTGTAGTACTTTCAGTCGTGTGCTGTGTGGACTGCTTATTATAGAAATTTCTCAGATTTTTCTGGTTATATTTCTCTCTTTCTGGGGAAGATAGGGATTCCTCCCACTGTTGTTATAGTTCTTGGTCTACAGTGATGGCAGTTTGGGAGGAAGGGTGGTTAATATGTGGGCTAACACTGTAATTCATTTCTTCACCATGTATTTATTGAATGCCTCCTCTCTGCTGGGCATGGTTCTCTAAGCACTGAGACTACAGCCATAAACAACAGTCTTCAGCTCCAGCCTTCACTGGAACATTCGTTCTGCTTAGTTCTGGTTTTCCTAAACTGGATGCTTATTTGGTTACATCCCTTCATTTTCAGATAGCTTTTTAAAACTTAGAATTTAGTAATTTCTTGATAGCTTAACACATACTTTATACAGATTTGGCACTAATGTGTTCTGCAGAAATGACGTAAACATCATTTGCTTTTTAGCCGATTACACCTCAACAAGAAGGCAACGGACAAACAGCCGTATAGCAAGCTCCCAGGCGTGTCTCTTCTGAAGCCCCTGAAAGGGGTAGATCCTAACCTAATCAACAACTTGGAGACATTCTTCGAATTGGATTACCCCAAAGTAAGTACAGCCTTGTACTCATTAGGAATGGGTGAGAGCTTTTCTTCTTTTCTTTCTTTCTTTCTTTCTTTTTTTCTTTTCTCTCATGGTAAACCCTTAAAGAGGCATTTTGACTGTAAAAGGTAGAGGTATTAAAAAAACGCATGATGATGTTGGCCTCATACAATGATGCTGCAATAGCAGCAGTTACAGGACAGAATTGGGGTTGAGGAAGGGGTGCGGATTCCTTCTGTAACCTTGTAACCACCTGCATGTCCATCTGAATTAGAAATCCCAGAGTAGACCTCCTGGAACTCAGACACTGTTAAGTCCCTGATAGTTTGAATATAAAAATCTTGTTCCATGAGAGTTGTATGTGAACGACAGGAGGAAAAGGCAGTGCGAAAGAAAAAACAGTGTTTAGTGGTCTGAAATGAGATTCGAGAGAGCTAGAAGTAAACGTAAATTCCCTTGAGAAATCTGGCTTTTGAGCCAAGAATAGGTTACAGTTAGCAGTAAGATGGGGCTTCCTCATACCTAATTTCTAATTTCTTTATCTTTCTGGGTTTTAATGCCTAATTGTATTGTTCGTATCATTTATCTATACAGTCTGTAGATCTGTGAACTCAACGTACTCCTTTGGCGAACTCCCGGTTTTCTTGAGATGACAGTATTCTTTTTATCTCTTCCCTTTAATATTCCACCTGTAGTTTCTTAGGAGAACTTACTAAATCAAGAGATTTATGTATCTAGCTTTATTGCAGCTTTTTAAATTGCCTCTTTGAAACACCGCTTTTGAATGTGTCTTTACATTTCTACCTGCTTGATCATTCAGTCCCTTGAATTTTCCTCCAAGGTCTTGTGTCAGTTTTTACACTGACTGTCCAGTTTGTCCATAGTTTTTGCCACTTGGAGACCCTTCCCCTCCTATTTCTTTAGGGCAGTGTATCTCAGGTTGTGAGAAGGAAAACAATACACACCACATTTCTTAGGGTGACACTCTTTATTTCTTTTCTTTCAGCCCGTATTTTTCTCGGTAGCATCAATGAAAAGAATAGAGAAGACACAGATGTAATAGCCTTAATACACCTCTTATTAAGTATGTGGACACGAGTATAATTGGTTATTTTTTAGTGTTGTTTTTATATTAGTGCTTTTAAAGTTTGGAAGTGGGTATTTGAAGCTAATTTGAAGCAAAACAGTCATGTATTTTTCTTCTAGTCTGTGTGTGTGTGTGTGTGTGTGTGTATGCACGCAGTATGTATCCAATAAATTGAATATGCAATTTTTAAAAAATAAGATACATACTTGATGTTTTTAAACTAAAAGTGCAAAAAGTGTACTTTTGTAATTTAGGAAGAATGATACAAATAAAATTAATTAGAAAAATGGAAGGTTTTCAAACCTCACATTATGTAAGTAAATGCAAAGAGAATTTTTTAATGAATATTTTCATTGGTAATTAAATCTCATTATTATTAAATATTTCATTGATTATTATTAAGCTAGAATCATGCATTTATCCTTGTGAAACTTGATGTCACATTTTAATTGTTTAATCATCCCACCCTATCCCCATTCACCCACTCTCAGAACTTAGTTATGGAACTTTTAGGTTGGGTCCTTGGGAGATGATGGAATTGAATTGGTTGCGGAAGTTAGTGTGGGTTTTAGTTGTAGAAAGAGTTTCTAAAAATAACCCAGGAACATATGTATCCATTAATCCTGAACATTTGGGACAAATCAATAATTGTTTTCTTCTGAATGAATGAAGATTTTTTTTTTATTACAATTTGAAATTATCTCAAGAGCTCTAGTTTTTGCTTCTTTTTGCACTTACGTCATTGAGGTATTGTGGAGAAAGCTGTTTTGATACTTATAAAATGAGGAACCACATATATAAGAGATTGTTTTTATTCTTTTTTCAGAACTTTACTAATTATAAAAGTACTGTTTGTTAGCTGTGTAAATAGAAAATATAGAAAGTGGAGGGAAAGTGCTAGGGACCTGCAATCTAAAGGAAACCTTGGACCTCCTAGCATTTTATTGGCTTTTTAAAAGACCAAGCCCAGTGGCAAATGTTCCACAAGAAACTGAAGTTAAACTGCTGAAATTCCACAAATCTAAGTGTGAACAGACAAGTTGCTTATGTCACCCATGAGGCATGTAGTCCTGAAAGGGACATCTGTGTGACTGCCAGGCCCAGCAGACTTTACTGTTGGCTTTTTTTCGAGTGTGAACATTGTTTTCCAGAAGTATGTCCAGTTTCATTCTGGACATAAGGTTTTCCTCCTGATTTGATTCCGAACATTATAGACCATTCTGGAAAAAGAACATGTTGAAGTTCAGAAATTTTATTTAATTTTGGACACATGCAAGATTTACTGCTGGTACTTGTTCTGAATTTCTGGGTTTAAATTTTGGTGAGAATCGTTACTATACTAATTGCCCTGAAAGATTTCTGTACTTTACATATCTTGTCAATCCACTTATTTTGGGTTTTTTGGTTTTTTTTTAAGATTTTATTTATTTGAGAGAGAGAACACATGGACCGGGGGGTGGGGGACAGAGGGAGAGGAAGTCTTATTAAGCAGACTCTGCACTGAGCTCGAAGCCTGACTTGGGGCCCCATCCCAGGACCCCAAGATTGCGACCTGAGCCAAAACCAAGAGTTGGGACACTTAACCATCTGTGTCACTCAGGAGCCCCAATCCACTTTTTCTTTCTTTTTTTTTTTTTTTAAGATTTTATTTATTTGAGAGAGAGAGCGTGAGCACAAGCAGGGGGAGCAGCAGCAGAGGGAGAGGGAGAAGCAGACTCCCCGCTGAGCAAGGAGCCCCACACGGGACTCTATCCCAGGACGCCGGGATCACGACCAGAGCCGAAGGCAGCCGCCCAATGGACTGAGCCACCCAGGCACTCCTCCACTTACTTTGATATTTATTCCTTGGGGGAAAAAAATAATGAAAAAGCCATACAATTCATTTTCCGCAAAATTGAGCACTCAGCTTGGTGTCAGCATAGACGGCGTTTTAGGGAGAGATTTAGCTGCGGAGGGAAGATGCAGCAATGTCTCAAATGGCTTGACAGCTTTATGTTAGTAAATTCTGGCCATATGAAGAGTTTTTAAATTAAATGATCAGAGTTATTACCAGAGTGAGGCTGTGGTAATAATGGTGGGTTTTTTGTCTTTTTTGCAAATACAGAATTGGTTTAAAATGTTGCAAGTCCGGTGCCATGTTTGAACTCTTTCTTGCTGGTAGTGTAGTTACCCTTAACAGGATCTAAACAAAGAATTAGAGAAGACAGAAAATCGAATCCATTATCAAAAGACCAAGCACAATATATGTGGTGAATCTGCAAGATAGGAATTTGCCAAGTAAATTTGGAAAACTGTATAGACAATTTCTTGAAAATAGAGAAGTATGTAATATTACTTGTCCAAACTTTGAATTCAGAGCTGTGTTCTTATGAAACATCTCCTTCCTGGCATCTGTCTTTCACTCAGAAGTTATCCTAAGGATAAATGCATTAACTTAACAAGTGTATTAATCACTCCATGCCAGAGAATGTTCTAGGCATTTGTGGTTTAAATCTGTTCTGTTATAGAAAATTCATATTCTGCTGTCATCCAAATATCATCATAAAATTTTTCTGTAAAAATGTGTAGTTATTTATAGAATAGTTCAAGATATTTCTACTTGATATGCAATATGATTGATTAATATCATTAAAACAGTTTTCTATTTTAAGAGGATGTTTTATTTTGTTTGCTATAGTGCAAAGTTTATCAGTGAGGTTTTTCTAATGTTATTTATATACCTAAATCTAATATTATGTATGCATCTGAATTTATTTGTAAAAACTGAAAAGTAGCATTCATTATTGCTGTTTCAGATATTCAGTTCTTAAATATCAAAGGGCTGAATCTCAGTTTGTGGATTTCCTACACCTCTCTTGTTCTCAGCCTTTCAGTCATTGCACTGTTTGAAAAGAAAAAGGGAAAATTAGCCAGTTTAGCTATTTGTATAGTAACCTTACCAAAGAGTTGTGGAACACTAACCTTCTTATCTAAACTACTCTGGGGTTTATTTCTAGACTTTATGTATTCATAATACACCGATTTATAATGGAATTCACTATATCTTGTAGCCCTTTCAGATTTATAAAGTAAATGTTATCTTGAAATATTTTTAAAGTGTAATATTTTTAATAAACATTATGTTTTTGAACATATATACTTATGTCCGATCCTTAAGATAATATAAAAATATCCAGGGGCACCTTGGTGGCTCAGTTAAGCCTCCACCTCTTGATTTCAGCTCAGGTCATGATCTCAGGGTCGTGAGATCCAGCCCACATTGGGCTCTGCGCAGAGTCCGCTTGTCCCTCTCCCTCTGTTCCTCTGCCCCCGCCCCCCGCCAACTCATGCACTCTCTGTCTAAATAAGTAAATAAACACAGTCTTTAAAAAACATTTCAGAAATTTTTTTTGTATTAACTAAGAAAGCCTTTAACCAATTTGATAATGTTGTGTTTTGCCAGTTGCAGGGTAGTTGGAGTGACTTAACTATTCTAATAGAGATTCCTAGCAAATAAAATGTTTGATCAAACTGAAGACACAGGTGATTATCACAGCTAAAAAACGAACACCTGGTTAAAATCTCATACTTTAGGAAATACGTGAAATGCTTACCTCCTATTTGGTATGATTTTCATTTTCAATTTCAGAAACAAGCAAAAGTTATGTTTTTTTTAATAAGAGTCTTAACGTTTTTTAGATAATGTGAATTGAGTTTTATTTGTACCCTGGCTAATCAGGAGGTTTTTGATTTTTGTTTAAAATTAAGTTTAAGAGGTATAATCAATAAAAATAAAAACTTTAATTTTTTGAAGTATTTATTTTAGAGAGTACAAGCGGGGGGAGGGGCAGAGGGAGAGAGAAAATCTCAAGCGGACTCCCTGCTGAGCAGGGAGCCCCATGTGGAACTCCAGCTCTCAGGACCCTGAGAGCATGACCTGAGCCGAAATGAAGAGTTGAACACAACTGACTGAGCCACCCAGGTGCCCCTAAAATAAAAATTTTAAATCTTGCATTTGAAGAAAGGTAAACTCTGCCTCCTTTGAAATCATTTCTAGAACATATATTTTACAAAGTTTTTTCATTATATTTTATGGAATTATATCACTTATGAATATCCCTTTCACTGTATTCGCTCATACCTGCAAAACAACATAAATTATAAAAGCATTAAAGAAACCATGCGGTGTTTGGAAAAACAAGGAATTCTTTACCACAAGCCTGGCTGAACAGCTTGCTCTAGTAGGGAAGCCAGTTGTTACTTTTACCCTTTGGAAGGTCACTTAATCTTTCTGATCTTCATTGTTAAGGTCAGTACCTTTTGGCTGGTTCAGCCAAACATTGTTTTGAGAGTCAGGTTGCAAGGATGACTGATGCTTTATAGGACCTAAGAGTCAACCCTTTGGGAAATTCAAGGGTGTGGGCCAGAGTGGTGTCCTTCCCATCCTCCGATTTTTATCTGGTCCCTGAAGACTGGGTAGTTGTAAAGTTGGTTTTGATACCTCCTGAGTGGCAATTTTGGTCAGTCATTATTAAAGGTAGATAGTTGATAGAATGTATGCTAATAATAGGTGGAAAGTATGAGGGAAGTATACATTGTTTTCCCCTCTACTTAATTATTGAGAAAACTTTTTTTTTTTTTTTTTGCACTTAAAAAATCGTATTACCTCCTTCTTTGACCTTAGTCCTGGCCCCTTTTCATACTCAGCCACCAATTTCCATATTGCCAGTTTTTGCTGAGTTTCCCCTTTACGTGGGCTAGTCCCTGTATGTTAGACACTTAAAAAGTTATGTCTTTAGTTCTTTTTATTTTTTAGGACCCATGGATTTGTTATTTTTTTCATGGACATAATTAACCTCCCTCCTTTGCTTAAAAATGCCAACCCCATTTTAGAAAAAGATTGGTAGGAAATTTGTTGCAGAGTCAGCATGAATTTAGCAGCACTTCTGGAAAAAGAAATTACTACTTAGAATACCCCATAAAATATTGAAGTAGCATCTTTGTATGTGAAAGCAGATACTTTTTAAAAATTTAGTAGTTTACTAATTGGTAACTTAAAGTTTAGCTCAAGATTTTATAAACCTGGTTATATGTCAGAATCACCCCGTGAGTTCTAATTCAAAAGTCAGAGTGGGGCCTAGTATTCTCTTCTTTAAATAAATATCCCAGGGTAACGGACCAAACCAGTCAAGTGCAAAGAAATGACTTCCTAACCTACTGAGCAGAATAGAACCCTGGGTATTTTCATTGTTAAAAGGCTAACCGTGCTTTTCAGGATGATAGATTTTTAGTCAAATTCTATTTTATTTCAGAAATTACTATACAGCAAAAATCTAAACTCCCTTTGTCCTTTTCATGCGAAGAGTTTGGGAAAGTGCTTTAAATTGATCATAAGGGGAATTGATACGTAACTGATAGCACCTTCATGAAATGATAAATTCAGAGACCAAGCTTCTAGAGAACAGAGGGGGTGTTTATTTTGCTTTCTATGTTGCGTTTACACTGCTGGGCACCCTGTGAGTATTTGGTAAAGCTTCGGAGCCACAGAGAAGCTTGAGATCCAGTTTAATTACCAGGTCATGCCTATCTGGGAATGGCCCTCAGCTGTGAGGGCTGCCAGGCCCTTCATGATCTCTTCTGCTTGCAAATAGGCCCCTGTTCAGGGGGAAGCTGCGCTCAATTAAAGCAACACTTGATACCATAAGTGTTTGCATCCATTATGAGTACTCTCTTAACTTTTAAACTGTGTGTGTACAATTGCTTGTTTTTCCTAACGCCTTTTTATCAGTCAGCAAATACTAATAATGTGCTTATTTTTGTAAGAGATTAATTTACATAAAATGTGTTCTTTGACTAGTATGAAGTCCTCCTTTGTGTACAAGATCATGATGATCCAGCCATTGATGTATGTAAGAAGCTTCTTGGAAAATACCCAAATGTTGATGCTAGATTGTTTATTGGTAGGTAACAACTTACTTCTGCAATAATCCTTTTGCTTTAATAATATTAAGTATCAGCAATCTTTGTATTAAACTAGAGTGAAGTTATTAGCGTGTTTGCTTTATGCATGTTGGAGTAGTGATAGGATATGTTTATATCCTTTTGAGAAAACTTAAGTTCTAAAAACACAGGTTTTTTCATATCTGGGATTAACAAAATAACAACAAAAAACCCCTACTCCCTCCCCCCCCCATTACCCTGTTTTCTCAATCAGACATGAGAGTCTGTTTTTTTGTTTCTTTAATATTTTCAATCTGTGGGCTTTTCTATATCACATTCACTGTAATTGGGAGTGATCGATAGAATTTGCTCTTATGATATTGCAAAAAGAATATATATATATATTTTTTAATGTTTTTCAAAAGCCTATAGGCTTATTCTGAAGACTTGTAGAGAGATATTTGCCATTAAACATTGATTCATACTTACTACTGATGCATTTAAGAACTAAAAAACTGAAAATAATGTTTTCAAAGAAATTAATTCTCTTTGAGAATGAACAATTTCTTTCTAAATGTTACGAATAATAAGGAATGTTAAGCATAATGATAAAGTATGTTTGTTTAAATTATTATGTATGAAAGTACTTTTCACTTCTCTCTACCCTATATCTGTATTATAGAAAATATTTTCAGTATTGCATGAATCTTTTTCACTGTTGCACCTTTACATTTTTAGGTGGCAAAAAAGTTGGCATTAATCCTAAAATTAATAATTTAATGCCAGGATATGAAGTTGCAAAGTATGATCTGATATGGATTTGTGATAGTGGAATAAGAGGTGAGCTTCTTTTTATTTATTTCACAAAACTATCCATTTGATGGTAAAATGCCAAAAGCAGTCTGAAAATATATTTGTCAGTCCTTTTTATTTGCCTAACAAAGTAATTTATTTCATCTTATTTCATGGTAAAATGCCAAGTTACACTTACTAAGATTTGGAATTTTGTAATGCTAACCTAGAATGTTACATGTATAAAAATATTTTTGCTTTAAAGAGAAAATTCCAGCTATTAAGAAAAAGATAGTCATGGTCCATTTTACAGCCCCTTATATAAGATTTTTCATAGTTGTAAATTTTCCCTTGTTCATGATCTGTTTGTGACACCAACAATATACTATCTCACACAAAATGTAGTTCACAGAAATTAATAGGTGAATGTATTACCAAAATACAGACATGGCTTATTTTAGTAGGAAGGCGTTTATATACTGAAATTATAATTTGCAGTTTTGCATTTTTAAATATTTATATCTAATTACCACAAGTTTCTCGACCTTAGCATTTTGGACTGGATAGCTCTTTGTTGCTGAGGCTGCCCTGTGGGATGGTTAGCGAGTATCCCGGGCCTCTACACACTGAATGCCAGTCGCACCTCTTTCTTGGTTGTGACAACCAAAAACTGTCTCTAGACGTTGCAAAATGTCCCCTGCAGGGCAGCAGTTGAGAACCACTGTATTTAAGGTCCAAGTACACTTTATAGAGTAGATTTCGTTCGAAAGACTTGAAGGAAATAAAAATAAAGTCATGTAAAAAGATATGAGATGTTTGCTATTTGAAGAGGGGACAGTGATTTAAATTTTTTTATTAGCTTAAAATGCAGATTTGAAACTAATAGAAGTGTGGCATGCCTAATTAATCAGGATCATTACAGATCTCTCAGTTCGTGGTCAGAGATTATGTTCATTCTTCGTGTTTGCTATGTTCAGTTGTTTTTCTCAAATATTTGTTACGTTTTCATAACATGTACACATCTCTGTCAAGTATCATCCCATTCAGTTCGCATTAGCATTAGCGGTTTTAGGAGATAGGATATCTCATACCCTCTAAGAAAGTGGAGGCTCATTTCCTATAGTTAGAGAATGCTAAAGGACCGAGGTCCTTTAGAGCTCTGCTCCTGTACCTTTTCTTTTAGGACATACTGTCTCTAGTCCAGTTTGGAGGTTCTGAAACAGGGAGAGTAACATTTTCAAGGTATATCCTGTCTCTGGTACATGTTAGGTATTTATTAGCCTGAAAATGTATCGTGTAAATTAGCTTATCATGTATTATACCTTTTTTGAGATGTGTATTCTTAGAAAAGTGATTGAGAATGATTCTATTAGATCCAAATATAAAAAAAGGATAATAGCTCACAAAATATGTTTCACATTAGTGGGCACTTTACTAAAAATTTTTTTTCTCTCTCTCCCTTGCCACCTTTTTGTTTTTTTCATTGTAGTAATTCCAGACACACTCACTGACATGGTTAACCAAATGACAGAGAAAGTAGGCCTGGTTCATGGTCTGCCTTATGTAGCAGACAGACAGGGCTTTGCCGCCACATTAGAACAGGTAAGTATGGTGGTCATATGTAATATTCCTATTGTCACATCCCTCATCTACCAGAAACCTGAGACTAGTTTAAGTCTGAGAGTTGGGATGAGCTACCCGAAGTTAACTGTGATTAAGTCTGTTTTAACCTGCTAGGTGCTGACATCCTCAAGATGAGAGTAGTTGTTTTATTAGTGAAGACATTTTTGGGCCCCTGGAATCACTCACAGCTGAACTTAACTGCCCTCTGGCAGAGAAGGAATATGCACAGGAAACCTCTTACGGTCTCGTCACCAGCTGAACAGAGTGTATTCTTTCTCCTTAGGGCTCTCGCTCTCAGATCTAGAGTTAGGTTCTAGACTACTGATTTACATAAAAGCACATGGCATATAATTCTTTCAGAGATCCAGTCTGAAAAGAATCTTTTTTAAATATCACAGAATATTTTAGTTTTTAAAGATTTTATTTATTTGTCAGAGAGAGAGTGTGTACAAGCAGGGGGAACGGCAGGCAGAGGAAGAAACAGGCTGCCCGCTGAGCAGGGAGCCTGATGTGGGACTCAATCCCAGGACGCTGGGATCATGACCTGAGCCGAAGGCAGATGCTCAACCAAGTGAGCCACCCAGGCATCCCCAGAGTATTTTAAATATACAAAAAAGGGAAAATTATTCATACAAATCATTATAAAATCCATTTGATGTCCTACTTTTTTTAAAGTTTTTTTTTTTTTTTTTTAATTTGAGAGGGGAGAGCGTTCTGGAGCTTGGCTGGGGGTGGGGCGCAGAGGGAGAGAAAGAGGGAGAAGCAGACTCCCCGCTGAGCAGGAAAGCCTGACATGGGGGGGACCCTTGATCTCAGGACCCCGAGGTCATGATCTGAACCAAAGACAGGCGCTTAACCAACTGAGCCACCCAGGCACCCCTGTTTGATTTCCTTTAAAAACAGATTTCTAAAAGTTACCTGAGAAACTTACTTTGGGTTTTCCTTTTTTTTTTTCTCTTCACCCTATAACAGAAATATAAACTATAAATTTTAGAAAAATAAAAGAAGCAAAAATAAAAAACAACCCATAACCCTACCTATTAGAGGAAGTTTCTATTTTTTTCTATGTGCTTTTAAAAAATAAGTTGACTTTTGTCACTTCATTAGCTTTTCTCCATATCATTAATAACTTTTTAGAAAGTTATTAATTTTTATGGGCTGTGTCACAGTCTATCATATGTATGTTCTATACTTGATTTAACCATTCCTGTGCTGTTACACATTTGGGAAGAAAAACTTGCCTTAATGTCATCAGGGAAGGATATACGGTTGTAGTCTTCTAAATATATCAAATTGCTTTTAAGCATATCTGCACTTATATTATTTTGTATTTCAGTCTTGTGATTACCACAGATCTAAGGGGGTAAAGGCACATTGTGAGTGGAATTTAACCTTTGGCAATTTGAGCTATGAGCTCTTAATATTGCCTATGAATATATTTGTCCTATTGCAAGAAATTGTTAAATCTTTAAATAGTGGAGTTTTTGTTTATTAAGAAAAACTCTGAGCCGCTACTTTAAAATAAAATACTTTTTATTCTTATATGCCACATTGTATTTTTGTTTTAGAAATATCCAAGTTGATGTATATGGCAGTGGTATACCACATCTTCTAGATCACGGTCAGTCCCTTAGGTTAAATTTAATCCTTAAAGGCCCCTTTTGCCGTACTTAGAGTGAATGGAAATAGAGGGATTGTTTCAAGTCTGTAAAGAAATCCTGGGAGCCGTTGACATAGTCCCTATTTACACCTCATTCTTAAAGCCCCACATAATAACTGCTTAAGGAATTAAGATGTGTGCTTCTGGTCTTATATATTTGGTTCAGTTCAGTCCCACAAACATCAAAGCTTCATTGAAGTCTGGACATAGGGTAGGTAGCAAGAATCCTCTTCTTCATCACCCCTGATAATTCTCTTGTTCCACGCTGTGTGCATAACTCCTGCCATTGAGAAAAATCACCGTTCTCCTCTCAAGCTAATTGGAAAAGGCAGCATATCTCAGATGTAAATAATAATGTTTTATGTCTAATAGGGTGATGACCATTTTATTCTACCACTAATTTAGCAACTTGCATAGCTCATGACTTCAAAGCATATCTAGGGAAAGGGGCAGTAAAATGGGAGACAGAATTTTAGTATCTACCCTCTTTATGAAAAATACATTGAAAAATAACATTGGGGAACTCGGGGAAAAAGCTCAGTGACTTGGGCAGGAAGCGGCTAGCTATGAAAGGAATTAAAATAGGATTGTCCTGTAGGTTGATACACCTATGGGTGGTGTTTGTATGTATGTATGCATGTGTGAGTACACATGTACATTCACGTACATACACTTGTATATGTAGGTGTGTGTGTGTGTCATTACACGAACATTTGATAGTAGGCTATGTAAAATATTTGTTAATATTTGACATGTCAGTGAATGATATTTTTACCTAATTTATTTTATATCCCAGTTACGTTTTATTTGGATAATCTTTGAATCTTGCAGCTTTATGGAACACAATATTTATCTGAGAATAGAATACACTTTTTTTTTTCCCAGAAGTATATTTTTCTTTGTAATAGTGGTAACAAGAATAGTCAATCTAGGGGCATCTGGGTGGCACAGTTGGTTGAGCGTCTGACTCTTGGTTTCGGCTCAGGTCATGATCTCATGGTCGTGGGATCGAGCCCCACATTGGGCTCCTCGCTCAGTGCAGTCCGCTTGAGAGTCTCTCTCCCTCTGCCCCTGCCCCCTGCTCACATGCTCTCTCTCTCGCTCTCTCTAAAATAAATAAATCTTGAAAAAAAAAAAATAGAATAGTCAATCAAATAAGAAATTACTGATTGCCCGCTACATGTAAATGTTATTTTGTAATAACTTTTATTCAGGTAATTATATAAGAATAATAAGATACTCAGTCATACTTAAAGGAGGTTCATTAGGAAAAAAAAAATGTTTATAAATACCATACTTTTAACATAACATTCTAATTACACATAAATGTTCTTTTGTTTTGGCAGGTATATTTTGGAACTTCTCATCCAAGGTCATATATCTCTGCCAATGTAACTGGTTTCAAATGTGTGACGGGAATGTCTTGTTTAATGAGAAAGGATGTTTTAGATCAAGCAGGAGGGCTTATAGCTTTTGCTCAGTACATTGCTGAAGATTACTTTATGGCCAAAGCCATAGCTGACCGGTAAGCAAACGAAATGACATCAGGCTGTAGTAGTCTTAAACCAACTCCTGTTGGTTTATTGTATTTTTTAAACCCATGGGTTTGGGGCTATTTTATTTCTTGCTGGTGAGTACAGAATAGGTTAATATTTTACAAAGTAATTCCTATTATTCATAGATACATTATGAAAGAAATAAGTGAGGAAAATAAGTGTTCTGATTCTTTTAGATTCTTTAACGTGGTTTGACATTAAAAGAAGCTTCTCTGTGATTATAAATTTACATTATTATAGATGTAAATTTCTATGTGTTTTAGAAGAATTAAAAATATTAGTGCAGTCATAAGCCAGCAGGTGAAAATTTAAAGAATATGATTTCGCATTTTGGAATTTCTCAGTAGATTATTTGGTGCTTTGCTATGAAGCCACCTAACGATTCACAGAATGACTTAATAACATTTCTCTGTCACAAAATACTTGTTTGCTTTTAAAAGGGTTTTCATTGCCTTGTGTGATAATTTACTAAAGATAAGATTTTAAAAATTGAGGTATGCTTTTAAAATTCTTTCATGATGTTATTCATGTGGCTCATAGTTTCATAGTGTTTCCCATGAGATACATAATGCTGCATTTTGTTTGCATTTCTTGTTGAATATCCACAACATGTGGATATCTTGTTGATACGCACGTATCACATGTATCTCCCACCCCCCCACCCCCCCATTTGAGCTGGTGGTTTTTTGGTTTTGGTTTTGTTTAGTAGTGATCAGGGACTAAACTATGAAATACAGAACCCACTCCACTTAGTACTTTCAGAATGTCTGTATTTTAAGTTCTTAAACTGTAAACGGAGGGGTTGTAGTTCCTTCCAGCTGTAGATGGTACTGTCATGGGCCTGTGTAATTGCTAAAATATCCATAAGTATGATACACCCCAAGTAGGGTGCTAATCCTGAGAACTAGGCTCCCCCTGAACACCCAACAGTTGCTTCCTCTTTATAGTGATGAGTAAATGCATAGTCAGTCATGCCTGTATGTGTTCATCATCAACATAGTACATTTTATAATTGTCTTAATTTTCAGAGGCTGGAGGTTTGCGATGTCCACTCAGGTTGCAATGCAAAACTCTGGCTCTTACTCAATTTCCCAGTTTCAATCCAGAATGATCAGGTAAATCAGCTGGTTTTTTTCTTTTTATACTTGGTTAAAAGAAAAAGGGTGGGGGGAGTAATTTTTACATGGTCTAACTTGGTATTTAAAATATCTAAAAGTCAAATTTTGCTTAGTTCCAGAAAAGAGAGTTTAACATCATTATTAAAATAAATTTATTGTATAAATACATTTTCTTTGCTGTGTAACCCTGGAAGCATTCAATAAAGAGATGTTGAGGTGGGTGGGGGGTGGGGTAACTGGGTGATGGACATTAAGGAGGGCACATGATGTAATGAGCACTGGGTGTTAAATGTAACTGATGAATCACTAAATTCTACCTCTGAAACCAGTAATACAGTATATTTAACTAAGTTGAATTTAAATAAAGAGTTTTTAAAAAGAGGGGTGCCTGGGTGGCTCAGTTAAGCGTCTGCCTTCGGCTCAGGTCATGATCCCAGGGTCCTGGGATCAAGCCCCGCATTGGGTTCCCTGCTCAGTGGGAAGCCTGCTTCTCCCTCTGCCCTTCCCCCTGCTTGTGTTCCTTCTCTTGCTTTGTCTCTCTCTGTCAAATAAATAAAATCTTTAAACAAAAAAAAAAGGGGCGCCTGGGTGGCTCAGTTGGTTGGGCGACTGCCTTCGGCTCAGGTCATGGTCCCGGAGTCCTGGGATCGAGTCCCACATCGGGCTCCCGGCTCAGCGGGGAGCCTGCTTCTCCCTCTGACCCTCTCCCCTCTCATGCTGTTTCTCTCTCTCTCAAATAAATAAATAAAATCTTTAAAAAAAAAAAAAAGAATTAAAAAGATGTTGAGAATTTGATTTCTTTAATTTGCTGATCTCTGTTTTCTAACTTTCTATATTTTGACTTCTATAATCCATACAAATGAATTTATAGACTTTTTTATATATACTGAATAAAAATAGAAAAGGAATTCATTAAATACTCTTTAAAGAGAGGGCCTTTATATTATAGGGTAAAGAGCTGATCATTTGGGGGGGAAATTGATTAGTCTTGTAACCAAGCTGTTGTTTAAAGAATATCTTTTTTTTTTTTTTAAGGTGGACCAAATTGCGAATTAACATGCTTCCTGCTACAATAATTTGTGAGCCAATTTCAGAGTGCTTTGTTGCCAGTTTAATTATCGGATGGGCAGCCCACCATGTATTCAGATGGGATATTATGGTATTTTTCATGTGTCATTGCCTGGCATGGTTTATATTTGACTACATTCAACTCAGGGGTGTCCAGGTATGTGGATAGGCATGAAAAGGTTGGCAGTCATTTGGTAGAACTAAAACTATTTTAATTTAGAAAAGGTTGAAGAAATCTATCTGAGCCATTCTTTAGCTTCCCATTGAAGGTTAATATCAGGTTTAAACATTACTTTCCTTAGTAGAATGCGGATGCAAAACTCAACTTGATTTTCAACTTTCAGTTGGTAGTTATACTATGACTTTTATTAAGGCTCAAAAAATAATGTAATAAAATGATTTTTATTAAGGCTCCCCAAAGAATCAAGTATTCAAACTAAAATAGGTCAGGATAGCCATGATTTTAATGGTTTTTCTACTCATCATTAACACTTTTTAACAGATATAGCATGGCAGTTAAATCATATAAAGAAGCAGGCTTGATTTTTATGTAGTGTATTTAAAAGAGTGAAATTGAAGAATTTCATTTTTTTTTAACTGTGTCTAGTTCGACAGTCGGTCAGTCAGTTGTTGTTTTTTTTTTTTTTAAATCCCCAGGGTGGCACACTGTGTTTCTCAAAACTTGATTATGCAGTAGCCTGGTTCATCCGTGAATCCATGACAATATACATTTTTTTGTCGGCATTATGGGACCCTACCATAAGCTGGAGAACTGGTCGCTACAGATTGCGCTGTGGAGGCACAGCGGAGGAAATTCTAGATGTATAACGACAGCTTTGTGACTGTACATAAAGGAAAAAAAGAGAAGTATTATAAATTATGTTTATATAAATGCTTTTAAAGATCTACCTTCAGTAGTTTTATCACATGTATGTTTGATACCTGTTCTTTAATTTATTTTGCATGGCACTTGCATCTGTGAAGAAAAAAAAAAACACATCTGTAGTCTTGGCCAAATGGTACACTTTATTTTGTGGAAGTAGTGAATCAAGAGAATTGGTTCTAGGAACCTGGGTTTGGTTTTTGTTGTTGTTTGTTTATTTTTTAAAAATAAATAAATATATATATATAAAATATATGAATGCTCTGCAACAAACACTATGACAGTATCCTTCAGTAGAGAAAGTTTCTTATTTGTGAGTACACTCTTTTAGAACATTCATGGGATGGCAGCAGCTTTGTTTTGGGGTTTAGGAAAGGCTAGAAAGTAATCCCTTTACGTGTCTAAAGTGAAAGGTATTATGTGGTGGACAGCCCACAGTGGGGTACTAACTAAGAAACTTTTTCATGCTCTATGCCTACCTCTTGTAGTTGTTGCAGAGCAAATATAAATTGTAATAAGGTAGCTAGGCCTTGCAAAAACAAATGGGAAAACTTTAAAAATAATAATAAAAGAGCTGGAGTCTAGTATTTATATGAATCTGTGAGAGAGATTTTTTTTGTCTCACTGCAATGAACCAAAAGTGGTTGAGTTGGGTTTTTAATTGTAGCCATGTATTGAAGGCATCCTTTTGACCAACTCCTGTTGGTTCTGTCTTGAACCATTGTTAATCACTGTGCTGGTAAACCTTTCCTTCCTTGCTCCTTACCCGACCCCACCCCATCTTTCCTGAACTTTTTTTTTGGGGGGGGGGCGGTGGTGGTGGTTTTGTTTTAGTGTGAGTGGATGTTTTGATAGTTGTGAGGAAAAATGCATTTCAGACACATTTCACACATGAGCTATTTTCTTACACAGTATGTCTTATTGTTAAAAAGAATGTAATTTCATGATACAGGTATTTAATATCTTTTTTAAGTAAGTAAATATTCTAGCCATCAAATAAATTGCAGTAGAGTATTAAGTGGGGACAAGATGAGTTTTCCTCTTAAAATTAATCAGTATCAAACTAAGTCTACTGTGTATGTGTTTTTTTTTTTTTTAACTCTTACAGTTAGTCTAGTCTTATTTAAATTGGATTTTTGTATTCCAGTTTGTATGACAGAATAGACTAGATCGGCGCTAGTTGTAAATGCATGCTGTCTTTCACTCTTCTCCCCATCCTGCCGCTAAACTTGCTTGTCAGGTTGTACTTAACTTGTGGTGAACTGGACTAGTTACTGTTTTTTTTTTAAAAAAAAATAGGCAAAATGTAAGGGACAGTGCATAAGCCTTTTTTTTTCTGTAGTGGAATTTTTGCTTTTTCTTCAGGATTGGATGGCATGTTGTCCACATGAACGCCTGCTGCAGGGCTGACGCCAGCAATATGGCAGCTTTAAAGTCTAAGTTACTACAGTTTCCGTGTCAAAGCATCATGTGTAGCATATCAGCAATAATTACATATTTATAGAAAATGGACACATTGTCACTGCACTGAGCCAATTCATTTAATTGTCTAATGACTAACATGGTTTCAATTGTAATGTAGCTATTAATGTGTATATACTATGTATACACATTATGTATAAGCTTTTCTCTGGGCCAAACTGCTTCATTCAAAAAAAAAAAATTATTATTATTTTTTTTTTTTTTGCGCCTTATGACAAATTTGGAGGGCATTTTTTTCATGAACAAAGGCTTTGATGCATATTCCTTTCTATGTGAAATGGGTAGTAGTGTTCCCTGAGGAAAGTTGCACAGTGAAAACCAGTCTAGTTGTGACCCACTTTGTGTTTTTTTTTTAATCTCTATTACACAAGTTGAGTTTTACTGAATTTGTAATTTGTCGGTTTGTTTAATGAAGTTTGGTTGATGCCATCTTTTGCACTGCTGAAGTGAAATCTTGCTTATTAGTTAGCTTTTTGCTAATCTCAGTATGGGCAATGTAACAACGAATCCAAATGGCTGGACAGACTTCTTGTGTTTTGTAAATATAAAAATGACTGTTCTGTATGTGTGTTTTCTGTGGTAAAGTGAAGCTTCACTTAGAGTGATTCTTTGTTTAGCAAGTTTAGAGTGGTGATAATATGGTAAGAAATAATATAAATGTTGAAGGAAGCATCACAACAGAACTGTAGGAGTCCAAATTTAAAACAAAAATACCAACAAGTATCTAGAATATACCACATTTTATTATTTAAAATCATTGTATTAAGTTTTTTGTTCAAAATAAAAATTTGAATACAATCAAAACATTAACAATAATGTATTTTTATTTACTGTCTTTCCTTTTTTTATTTTATATTTTTGTAAATAACATGTTCCACCATTCATAGCAGAATTACTGGGAGAATTCTGTCAAGTGTTAATTTTGAAATCTTCCTTTTTACCTGCACTACAGTCAGGCTTATGGCTTCACATTGGGCTTTTCTACGTTGGTTGCATGTTAGAACCACCCAGAGAACTTTAAAAAAAAAAAAAAATACAGATGCCTCGCCCTTGCCCACAGGAGATTCTGGTTCAGTTATTCTGGGGTGAGGCCTGAGCTCTGCTTGTTCTGAGCAGGCAGACCTGAGAAGCTTTGGCCCTTTTTGGCCCCTTTGGCCCCCCCCCCTCCCGCCTTGGCTCACAGCCTGACTCAGCCTCTTAGATGGTACCACTCCAGTGGCTGGGAAAGGAAAGAAATGGCTCCACTGGCTGGAGACCCAGATGGGAGATTGCTAAGCCCGCCCCCCCGCGCCCCCCCCCCACTGTCCAGGGCCAGGCTCCTCCCAAGCTGGAGGCATTTCCAGGCCTATTTCACCATCAGCCTGTGAGGGCAGAATACTTTTAACTGGAGAGCAAGATCCCAGGGGAGGAAGAGTCTGAAAAGAATTTGAAATGATGAAAATGTTTTGCCGTAAAACAGCAGTGATGGTTGCACAACCTTGTGAATAGACAAAAAACCCTGAATTGTATACTTTAAAAGGCAGATTTTATGGTCTGTTAATTATATCTGAATTTTTTAAAATAAATAAAGGAAATCGTGAAACCACCATTAATGTATTATTTCCTTCCAGTCTTCTGATACCTGTTGCCGAAATGGTTCGAGAAAGTGCGCAGAGCTGCTCGTTGTTTGGTATCCTTGCTCAAACACAGAATGGCCGGTTTCAAAATCTTTCTAAAATTGAGAGATGAAAATATTGTACCTCCTTGTTTAAACAAGGAGTTTTTGGGTTTTTTTTTTTTTTAAAGTAGGCTCCACGCCCAGCGCAGAGCCCAATGCAGGGCTTGAACGCAGAACCCTGAGATCAAGACCTGAGCTGAGATCAAGAGTCGGATACCCAGGTGCCCCTCAACATACGGATTTTTTTAAATGACTGGCAAAATTGAGTATTTTTGTATGTATGATTTATAACCACTGGAATAGTGAGGGTCTTAATGCGTCCTTATTGTATATTCCAAGTCTTGTCTCTTAATCATAATAAACAATTTACATCACCAGATAGAAGTTCATTTCTGAACTTTATTTGCTAGTATTTAATGAAATATTTTCTAGGCTTCAGAGTGAGGTTATGCTAACTGCAAAGTCAGTTGGGTTTTTTTTCCCCCCTGTGCTCCAGAAATTACTTATTTAGCCAGGAATGATCTGTTCCATGAAAGTTTGAAAGCATTTATCCATAAAACTATATGGGCCTGGCACTTCAATAACCTTTTGCAGTTTATTTCATTGGTACGAGTCAGTTCACATTTTCTATGTCTTTTAAAGTCCGTTTTGGTTATTTGCACCACAGAGATGCACACAGCATTTTCGTAATTCTCTGCGGACTCCTACTAGCTGCGTGTGCTGCTGGGCAGGAGGTTTGCAGCCCCTGTGCGGATTGAACTTGCACCTCAGGTCTGAGAGCAGAGTTGCAGGCAAGGCCATCCCTCCCCAGGCCGCCAGTATCCTCTAAGAAAACCTGGCCTCCATTGCTCCTAGTCTTAAAACACTTGAAGGGCTTGATGTTGCCTTCAGGATAAAGCCCAAGGCTTACTCATGGCAGAAAGGCCAGTTTAGGTGACATCCTTGCCCACACCTCCCCTCTTGCTGTTCTGCCTAACCCACTCACACTGAACTCTCACTGTAAGCTTCCTGCCGTTTACCTGATGTCTGCTCTTGCCCGCTCTGCGCCTCTGTGCCTGTTACTTCCTCCGACTCCGTTCCTCCAGCCTCCACATTGCCTTTGGGACTCCACTCAGGTGCCAGTTCCTCCGTGACTTACCTGCACGGCTTATGGACCCTGTGTCTGCCTCCACAGCCTCGCCCTGCACGTCCGCCCTAGCACCTAGTACCTAGTACCTAATACCTAATACTAGTTATTTTCATTGGTCCTATAGTTGTTTGTGTTCATCATTAAATTGGAAATACCAAGGACAGGGAGGGTCAGTAATGTACTTGACTTGGTGTCCCAAGCTCCTGGCTTAGGACCTGATACAAAGTCCACTCTCTGGAATGAACGAACGAACAAAGATAAGCATGCCTTTGTCACTAATCTGAGACCTATAGCTAATCGCATGATAGGAATGCAGTCTGTGGAGCCAGCCTGCTCGGGTCCGCTTTCCAGCGTCACCATTTGCTTCCTATACACACTCTCTCTGCCTCAGTGGACGCCGACGTGATCGACCTCTCAGGGTCAGTGGGAGAATTGAAAGGAGGACTGCATTTGAAAAGCCACGTTCTCAGTAAAACCTTGTGCGTGACGATAAGGATCTCGAGGCACTAAGTGAAAAAGAAAGCTTAGTTACACCGTCGACAAAGTAGCTCTTCTTCCTCCAAGGCTTGAGGGAAAGAATTGTTCACAATCTGATGGAGAGAATTGCATGATCTTTTGTAGGGCAACTGACCCCTCGGCCCTTGGTGGTTCAGAGTAAATATTCTAGCCTTCAAGATGAAAATCAATCTGATTCATTTAAACTATTCTCAATAGTGCTACTGTAGCCCATGTAATACTGTTCAGAATGTCAGAGCCAGTGGCCTGAGCTGCAAGGCCTGGCAACACCGCAAGACCCCACCGCACAGACCCGCAATCCGACAACAATGGTCACAGAATCTAAAGGCCGAGAACCTGGTGTTCACAGCAGAGCATTACAACACCTGTGTGGAATGAGGTGCACCCGTGACACTTGGCTGGAATGGCTGGAATATTTCCAGCTATTACTCCTTTATAGGACAATTTTCTGTATAATTCAGAGTTTCCTGGGTGCTCTCTGACTCTGGGCACTGACAGCAATTAGCATGAAGGCCGAGGTCTCTAGACATGGCCATCTGAAGGGGACTTTTCTTCCGCATGGCTTTGTAGCTTTCATGGTTTCCAAACGAGTATTAAGAATTATTTTTTTTTTACTTATTTTTTTAAGATTTTATTTATTTATTTGAGACAGAGAGAATGAGAGAGACATAGAGCACATGAGAGGGGGGAGGGTCAGAGGGAGAAGCAGACTCCCCGCCGAGCAGGGAGCCCGATGCGGGACTCGATCCCGGGACTCCAGGATCATGACCTGAGCCGAAGGCAGTCGCTTAACCAACTGAGCCACCCAGGCGCCCAGAATTATTTTTTTTTTAAAGATTTATTTGTCAGAGAGATCACAAACGGGGGGAGTGGCAGGCAGAGGGAGAAGCAGGCTCCCCGCTGAGCAAGGAGCCCTGTGCGGGACTCGATCCCAGGATCCTGGGATCATGATTCGAGCCAAAGGCAGACAGACACTTAACCGACTGAGCCACCCAGGCATCTCATATGAGAGTTATTTTAAATGCCAACTGCAGTGCTCCACTCCCATGTCCTAAAGCCAAAAACCCCATACCTTTATAAGCTTTCCTTAGATTCTGATGCAGGCACTTTCTGGGACACTTGAAGGAACATTTCAGTAGAGCTATATTACCAGGGGGATGCATTTCACACAAGTCAAGGACTGTGGAATGAAGGTGGTGGCCTTGTGGGCAGGAAAGTTGAGGCTCAGCCCCTAGGTCATATTTTTTTTGATCTCTAAGTGAAGTGGCTGAGATACTTTGATTTATAATAAGAAACAGGGGCGCCTGGGTGGCTCAGTTGATTGAGCGCCTGCTCTTGGTCTCAGCTCAGGTCTCGATCTCAGGGTCGTGAGTTAGAGCCCCAAGTTGGGCTTTGCTGGGCGTGGAGCCTACTTTAAAAAAAATAATAAACATATATTTGATCTTCACCCCCCTTTCTGGCACAGAGCTCCTAAAACCCTTATAATCTCCTACATGAAGAGAGGCCTTTTGTTATGTTAATGAGGTGCCTCTCCGACTGCAGCTAGGGTTGGGGCTGGTCGCTGGGAGAACCAAATGTGATTGGAGGGTTGGAACTTTCAGGGAAGGGAGAGCACCTGGAGGTTGAATCTATCTCCAATGGCCGATTAATTAATTGTACCTATATAATGAAGCCTCCATGAAAACCCAAAGGATGGGGCTCAGAGAACTTCTAGGATGGTGAACACCATCCTGGAGATTTGGGGGAGATCCACGTGCCTGGAGAGAGCATGAAAGCTCCAAGCTTTTCCTCCTGCCATGGCCTCTATATCTTTTCCATCTGGCTGTTCCTGAGTTACTCCCTTTAGTAAACTGGTAATCTAGTCAGTGAGATGTTTCTGTGAGTTCTGTGAGCCGCTCTGGCAGAATAATGGAACTCAAGGCCGGGGTGGTTGGAAACTCCAATCTATAGCCAGTTGGTCAGAAGCTGAGGTGACAACCTGGACCAGCTTCGGAAGCGGCAGGGGGTAGGTTGGGGAACGGTCCTGTAGAACTGAAACCTTACCCTGTGAGATCTAATGCTATCTCTGGGTAGATAGTGTCACAATGGAGCTAAACTCTGGGACACCCAGCTGGTGTCCTGAGCATTGCTTGGTGTGGGGGGAACCTCCCCCGCCACATGGGGGAATGGTGATCAGGAACCAAATAGTGGCCCCATGCAAGTGTAATCACCAGAGGTTGCCATAACACCCAGGAATCTACGAGGCAGATCATACAGAATGGCAGATGTGGACTGGCAAACAAGAGGCCGGGTAAGTGGGAACTTAGACGCAGAGGAAAACACATTGAAAAGTTAACAAAGTTTTCAAATATTTTTCTCTTAGAAACTCTAATTTTGAACTTTGTTACCAGGGTAGCTGGAACTTAAAATTTTTACTTTGTTTTCATGGATTAGCCCAAGGGGGGAAATGTGTGGAAGAGTACCTGCCATTGCTGTGTCTCAAGACACTGAGCCAAAGTTGCTGGGAGCAGCACCTGCCGTCCCAGGGAGTTCTGGGGAAATGACCACCTGTTATAGTCACTTTTTTTTTTAAAGATTTTATTTATTTATTTGACAGAGAGAGACAGCGAGAGAGGGAACATAAGCAGGGTGAGCGGGAGAAGGAGAAGCAGGCCTCCCGCAAAGCAAGGAGCCCCATGCGGGGCTCGATCCCAGGACCTTGGGATCATGACCTGAGCCGAAGGCAGACGCCTAACGACTGAGTCACCCAGGTGCCCCTGTTATAGTCACTTCTGATCTCAGTCCCTCCCATCTAGGACCACTCAGCCACAGAATAAAGAGTCCAGACACAGCTAGGAGCTCGTTGCTTGAAATCTAGGCACGAGTCCAAATCTGGCTGCCGTACGTCCTTGCCGTGATCTTGTCTGGGAGACACCGGTGCATTCCACTGATGGTGCTAGAAAGAAGATTGAGCTTTCTTCCATCTGAGAACAGAGACCCCACCCCCAAAGCCTCAACAGAAATGTCAGGCTTCCTGTCCCTGTTCCGGCTGGCCCATATTACAGTGGCAGTCAGCCCACCACTGCTGGAGGGATTCCACAGCTGACTTACCAAATTATCAGGCAAAAGAAGTTGCAACCGAAGAGAACATGTCATTTGCAGGAAAGAGACCAAGTGGCCAGAAGATGTGGGTAAGTGGAGGCAGAATTAATGGGAGAAACAGAGGGGAATTCAATTTAAAAACATAATGAGTGGGAAAACATAATGAGAACTTTCAAGAAGATGGAATTAGAGCATAACAAATGAAATTATGGAACTAGGGGCGCCTGGGTGGCTCAGTTGGTTAAGCGACTGCCTTCGGCTCAGGTCATGATCCTGGAGTCCCGGGATCGAGTCCCACATCGGGCTCCCTGCTCGGCAGGGAGTCTGCTTCTCCCTCTGACCCTCCCCCTCTCATGCTCTCTCTCTCTCTCTCTCATTCTCGCTCTCAAATAAATAAAATCTTTAAAAAAAAAAAAGAAATTATGGAACTAAAAGGCAAGATTTCTAAATTTAGAATTTCGATGTAGAAATAGGGTGATTCCGTCTAAAAACCAATTAGTGTTTGAGGGTGGGAGGGTGTCTCAATAACCCAGCGCCAAACAAAACAAAACAAAGCAATTCTAAATGCGAAAATGCACGGATCCAAAAGGTAAAGGACCAGTCGGGTGAAGACTTAGTAGTCTAACAGTAGGAGGCCCAGGGAAAAGGGGACGAGAGAAGAAACCTGAAGACATGATTCTTATTTAAAGGGCCCAGGTGGGTTTATTGAAAAGACACACCCACAAAGAAGCATGCTGGTGAAAGGTCTGAGCTTCAAGGATGAATTTTACCCTCATCAGCCAGAAAGAGCAAGTTACTGACAAAGGAAAGAGAGTGAGGCCAGGATTGGACTATTAGCAATACCAGAGGCTCTTGGGAGGCACAAGAATGATATCTACAGGCTGGGGGGGGGGGGGGGGGGGGTAGTGGATTATGATCAGAAAAGCTCACATCCAGTCAAAACATTATTATAGGAGGGCAAAAAAAAGAAGGCATTTTTTGGACACGGAGGGCCTCAGAAAGTACACCAGCCATGTTCTCTGTCTGAAGAAATTAGTCAAGGAAATACTCAAGAAAATAAATCCGAAATCTCTGCATGGGAGAATTGAAAGAATTCAAGGAAACTGTGGTAAATAAGGAACCTTGTGGGCGCCTGGGTGGCTCAGTTGGTTAAGCAACTGCCTTCGGCTCAGGTCATGATCCTGGAGTCCCGGGATCGAGTCCCGCATCGGGCTCCCTGCTCAGCGGGGAGTCTGCTTCTCCCTCTGAGCCTACCCTTCTCAAGCTCTCTCTCTCTCTCATTCTTGCTCTCTCAAATAAATAAAATAAAATCTTAAAAAAAAAAATAAGGAACCTTGTGTTAGTATTGATCTGAATGGATGATGCTAGTGTGGCATGGAATAATGAAAAATTTTTGAATCAGTTAAGACTTTTTATAGGGGAAAGAAAGTTCAATAGCCTTGGCTAAAATTCTAACATCTCTAAACCTAGGAGTAGGGATGTGAAAGAAAATGGAGACGTAAAAATGGTTTCAGGCTTTGTTGAGGTTTACCAAGTCGCGAGCTGTGGTACCATGCCACAGTGCATGAAAAACAACTTCAAATTGCTCCTCAGACCTGCAAAGTCCTTTGCCCATCCTTCCACTGAGGATTTCTTAATGGTAATAGTAGTATCCCCTCAATCTCTCTCTCTTTCTGCCTGTCTCTCTCTCTCTCTCTCTCTCTCTCTCTCTCTATCTCACACACACACATAGTGGTGTCCTTTCTTTACCTTCTCAGCTCCCCATCCTTGTTTTTGTTCCTAGCCACATTCGTCTTACTCTTGACACAGGGCAGATTAGCTACAGATTGCAAACTTAGCTCCAGGCCCATCTGTTCAGCTCCAAATCCATCAAGATGCTCAGTTGAACAAAAGGAACAATTTCTCCCTTAGAAATAAAAAGGACTAGCAAAACCTTGTGATTGTGGTCTTTCTTTTGATAGAATCCACCCCGTTAGAAGGCTGTAGGCTTTTAAAGAACATTTCTCTTGCTTCATGACAGAGTCCTGGATGAAGTTCAGGGTCACTGGGAAGCAATAGGGTTGAGAGTAGGGGTAGGGATGGAGGTGAGGACCATGAGATGAAGATGGATGGAACGACAGGGCAGGAGCATGCTAAGCCTTGAAATCCTAGATAAAGAATTTAAATTTAAAGATAAAGAATCCTAGATGAAGAATTTAAGCTTTATCCTGAAGGCAGTAGGGAGCCATTGAATGTTTTGTGTGTTAGATTTCTCTGGTTGCTACATGGAGATAAAAGAGTGGTAATGACCCTGAAGGCAGAGACCAGAAGGAAAGTTGTTGCTCTAACCTAAGAGGATTTCTGTTTGTTTATGGAAACCATCCCTACCTTTATGACCACAGCGTGGCTAGAAACTTCTTTTTTCCCTTTGCACAGGTCAGATGGGAATGTTCCACCTACAACCTGCTCGCTTTCTACAGTTGGGAATCCTTTCTGTTCCATACCGACCCTAAGTCTGCCTTCATGAGGGTCTGACTTCCCAAAGTCCCAGGAGGCTGACACCTAAGTAAAATCCATGTCAGGATGACAGCCCACTGCATCTGACTTCCTACCCTCACCTGACTTCTCAAGGACACCACTCTCCAATTTGTTCCTGCATATGACGGGCTCTTGGTGCTATTAACTTTATTTCCCTGTTCAAGTCTCCTACTCACAGCTCGGCTTTCCCTGCTGCCACCTAATATTCAAAATTTGATTTTGAAGCTTGTTAAATTAAAACCTTAGCTGAATCCATAGCTTCATCAGGTCTATTGCAAAAGTTATGGCACTGACCAGAAAGAAGTAGGTCCCCAGGAATTGATTTGGGGGGATTTGTGTGCTTCAGAGTATCCCGAATCCCACAGAGCCTCTTGCCGGCAGACGCAGCTTCTCTTCCTTCTTGTCCAGTGGGGATCCCGCAATGATCTTCTCCCGGGACTTACTCTGCAAGGGGGAGCCAGTTTCTTCAGGCCCTACCCTTATCATCTCTGATTATCTCCAGACTTTATAACTAGAATTATATCCTAGTATGTCCCCAGGGGCCCAGAACCAGGAAGATGGCTAAGACATCAAAGGAATTTTTAAATCTTTGCTAATTTTTATCAGCAAAACCCTGGTGAATGTGTGTGAGATTAAGGGCTTGACCAAAGAGAGAGGGACATGACTAAAGATTAGGCTGCATTTTTCGAGACCGTATTCTTGCCAGAGATTCTGGATGAAACTACTAGCTCCAACAGCTGGGAGTACGTCTGATTGTCTTGCTCAACTGGCTGGCTGGAAACTACCTCAGAGGTGGACCCCACCAAATGAAGCCTGAAAGTCAGAAATTTCTGGGACAATGGCAAGGAAGGAGTAGACTTAGGAAGACCGGGATTGGGGAATGCATTTATCATTGGTGATTCAGTACTTGAACCACTACAATAGAAAACCCCATGTCCTCACTCAGTTCACAGGCCTGATTTATTTCAGAAACTCTGAGCCTCTTAAATGAAAGGAAGGGTGCATATCCCTGACAAAAGCCTCTATGATAACATGTCAGGTTTATACTGTGCCTCTTTCTCCCCATCTTCTCCGAAGAGACAGCTATTCATCAGCGTCAATGTATACTGAGGGAAAGAAAATTTCCAAACCTCTGGCTTTGAAATCATGGCAAACTAGGATGCCTCTGTGGATTACCAGTGAGTGGCAGCCTTATCATGATCAGATGATAAATATTTTAATTCTAATCAGCTTCACATGGGGCCCTGTGAAACCCCACACCTATCTTGTGGTTGAGTGTAGCTAGAACAGATCAATTTGGCAATGAGCATAATTTCCAACTTTGCTTCCTGACGCCTGTCATGAGGGCTATTGTGGTAAGAGAAGCAAATTAAGCCTCCAAGGAGTACTGTCCAATAGAGATATAATGTGAGCACACATCTAATTTTAAGTTCTCTAGTGGCCATATTTTACAAAGGTAAAAAGAAACAGGTAACATTAATTCAGTAGTATTTTTTATTTAACCCACTATATCCAAAATAGTATCATTTCAACATGAAAGCAATACACAGCTTATTAATACACTTATTTTTGTACTAAGCTACACTTACAGAACATCTTATTATGGACTAACCACGTGTCAAGTGCTACGGTATTGGAGAGCCCAGCTCTCGAGCTTCTCCTCCCCATTGTGAGGGCTAACCAGAAGCAATGACACGTTCGGGAAGATTCTCAGAAATGCGTATGCAATCGAAAAAGATTTGATTGTGGTTATGGTTATTTGGGAATGGTTCCTTTCATAGCCCTTTTTTTTTAATTAATTAATTTATTTATTTATTTAAAAGATTTTATTTATTTATTTGAGACAGAGAGAATGAGAGACAGAGAGCATGAGAGGGAGGAGGGTCAGAGGGAGAAGCAGACTCCCTGCCGAGCAGGGAGCCCGATGCGGGACTCGATCCCGGGACTCCAGGATCATGACCTGAGCCGAAGGCAGTCGCTTAACCAACTGAGCCACCCAGGCGCCCCCTTTCATAGCCCTTTTTAACAAATCTGTTTTATCTATGCAGCTATCAGATAAACTCAAAGAAGTATACAGTATTACTATAGATTTAATTAGGTAGAGACTCCAATTGTATCCGCCTCTCCAGATGTGGTCTCTTCACTAGAGCAAACAAGCCCAGTTCCTAATGTCTGGTGTGCAGCTATGGGTGGTAACTGTGTCCATTCAAATAAGGAGAAAGCATTAGTTGGTACTTCGCTTTCACCCGGCAGGCACAGCTGCTCACCTTCTCTGTTTGGCTTTGGGATTACACGGACTCTGCCTCCGTGCCACAGTTGTGTCCGAGCTTGGCTTTCTGCCTATTCCACAGGACGTGATGCTGGCCCATTATATGGATGACATCAGGCTAATAGAACCTGGAGGCCAGGATGCAGCAGGTGCTTTAGGTACCTTGGGGAAGATACAGATGTGACTAAAGGGAGAGACGCATGCCATGAAAATATAGGGGGCTGCTGCCTTATTAAGTATAAAGCTCTCATAAAGTGCAAGGCTTGGGATACCACTTTTTTTTTTTTTAAGATTTTTGTTTACTATTTATCTGAGAGAGAGAGAGTGCAAGAGAACACAAGCAGGCGGAGCTGCAGAGGGAGAGGGAGAAGCAGGGAGCCTGATGTGGGACTTGATCCCAGGACCCCGGGATCATGACCTGAGCCGAAGGCAGATGCTTAACTGACTGAGCCACCCAGGGGCCCCAAGGCTTGGGATACCACTTTCAAAGGAAAAGGTCGGTGTGCCTTGCAACTTCTACCATTAAGAAAGAGGCACATCGCTTGGCAGACATCCTTAGATTTGGGAGGCCCTGTATACCAATTTTAAGCATGCTGTTTGGACCTTTTTACTGTGTGACCAATCCTTCCAGGATTGAGCAGGATCCAGAGCAAGAAAAAAGATGAAATGGTGGGTGTAGCATCTTCACTGTTGCATCTGATATACCACTTAGTTTGATGCTCATTTCCACAACTCTGAGCTCTGTTAGTTTAGAATCTTACTACCAGACGAGGAACGTTTCCACCAGGGACACAAAAACGATGACACTGAAGTAAAAGCTGAGCCAGTCACTTGGCCATTTGGGCTCCTCCTATCACTTGAAGAACAGGCAGAAAGGGGGTCATGGTGTTGACCAGGATGATTTATCCTGATTTTCAAGGTGGAAGAGGGTTGCAGTTATACAATGGAGGCAGGGAGGAGGTTATGTCGGAAAGCCAGGATATACCTTAGGTCTCTGTAAGGACAAACCTGGTTTTCCTCCTGTGTGTCTCCTGTGCCCTCACCCTGCCACGCTCACGGTACTTCCGACACCAGGTGTGCGGAGGTTTTCCCCCACCGAGCAATTCTCTGAGACACCAGCTGGGTGTCCTACAACTTAATTTAATTCACTTCTGATGCTCCCTGGAGATAGCCTCAGATACCCCAGGTTAAGGGTCAGCCCCACGAGACTGCTCCCACCCCACTTGCGGTGCCAATCACAAGTCCAGCTTTAACCTGTGCCTCTGTCCCATGGCTCCCCTCCTCCGGTTCAATTAATTTGCTAGAATGGCGGGCGCCTGGGTGGCTCAGATGGTTGAGCGTCTGCCTTCGGCTCAGGTCATGGTCCCGGGGTCCTGGGATCGAGTCCCGCATTGGGCTCCCTGCTAGGCGGGGAGCCTGCTTCTCCCTCTGCGTCTCTCTCTCTCTCTCTCTGACTCTCATGAATAAATAAATAAAATATTTTTTTAAAAAAAATTGCTAGAATGGCTCACAGAACCCAGAGAAGCCTTTACTTATGTTTACCAGTGTATTGAAGGACATGATAAAGGATACAGATGAACAGCCAGGTGAAGAGATGCATCAGGTGAGCTCTGGGAGGGTGCCAAGCTCAGGAGCTTCTGTCCTCATAGAATTCGGGGGCATCACCCTCCAGTACCTGGATGTGTTCACCAACCTGGAATCTCCCTAGACCCCATACTACTGGGATGCTATGGAGGCTCCATCACAGAGGCATGATCACTTATGAACTCCATGTCTAGCCCTTCTCCCCTCTCTGGAGCTGAAAACTCCAAACTGCTAATCATGGCCTGGTCATTCTGGCGACCATCCCCTATCGAGGAGCCCACCAAGAGTCATCTCAGTAGACTAAAAGATGCTCCTCGTGCTCTGAGTGCTTAGAATGTACAGTCTGAGTCAGGAACCGGGGACAGAAACCAATATGTATTTTTCTTATTATTTCACAACCTCCCAGTATTTCTTCACCCAGTAGCAGTTAAATAAAAAACGCTATAGAATAGTGTAGAATCATCCACCCAACAGGCTAACTGAGGACAAAGGAACATAGAGTGGATGGTAGAGGAAAGAAGACATATAAACACCAACTCTGACCATTTAATAAATAGTGGGGGGAAAGGCTATATTATGTACTTGTATTTTTTCCTTTCTGTGTCATAACTGTTATTTTTCCTCTTTCCTATATGCTTACTAATGTATATGGAGGGTTGTGGTACTGGTGGTTATCTTAACAATATAATCCATAGGTTCCCGGATATAAAGCCAGAATCCAGATGAAACTAGAGAATGTGCATCACCCAGAAATCCGGGACTTGAAGCCGGATGCCCTAACTGGTGAGACCTTGAGTTGTCTCCTTTTTGGACAGAGGATAAGTCTGTTTTCTCTTGGAGGATAGTTGCATTATCTCAAGGTAGAAGACTTGTCATCGGTAAGCTTAAGTATGCCAGAAGAGTGTAGATTAATGTTGAGTAAACAGGGTTGACTATACCATAAATATTCATCACATTTTCTGGCTGCCCAGCAATATTTGAGCACTCTTGCTATGTTTTGGGAATTTGCCATCTTATAATTCTCAGCCCAACCCACCCCAAGGTAAAAGCCAAAAGAACTCTCCCAGCGTTCCTGTCAACCGTAGCATAAACATGTAATCCAGACCCCATCGATAAGGCTTACCCACGGAGACAGTGATTTTGAAGTAAGCAATATAAGGAAACAGTAGTGCATACATATTTAATTTTTTCTGTCCAAAGGGTAGCAGAAGTCTGGCTTCTAGAGCCCTCCAGACTGAGTTCTTGCTGAAGAGATGTCACAGATCCTGGCAGAAATAGCAGTTGCAGGGCGCCTGGGTGGCTCAGTTGGTTAAGCGACTGCCTTCGGCTCAGGTCATGATCCTGGAGTCCTGGGATCGAGTCCTGCATCGGGCTCCCTGCTCGGCGGGGAGTCTGCTTCTCCCTCTGACCCTCCTCCCTCTCATGCTCTCTGTATCTCATTCTCTCTGTCTCAAATAAATAAATAAAATCTTTAAAAAAAAAAAAAAAGACATAGCAGTTGCAATAAAATTGAATTTCTGACCCAGAAGTGGCAGCAGGGAAAAACCACAGATTTGGTTAGTGCTCAGGGAAACAACCAAGGTGTTTTCATCATAAACCCCCAGCTCTGTGGCTCGGCTGTTCGGGCTCTAGAAATACAGGGCTGTGGCTGACTCTCTCTGGTCTTGTCAATCAGTCTGCAAACTACCCCAAATCCAGAGACTATTTCTGTCCCTTGCACCTGGTGACTGAAGGATCCATACAGGTGCTAGTTCCATTTGAAAGGGTCGAAGGGTACACAAAAGGAAGGAACAGGAGGCAAGTTTAAAAACTGTGATTGTAGGGGTGCCTGGGTGGCTCAGTCGTTAAGCGTCTGCCTTCAGCTCGGGTCATGATCTCAGGGTCCTGGGATCGAGCCCCACATCGGGCTCCCTGCTCCGCAGGAGGCCTGCTTCTCCCTCTCCCACTCCCCCTGCTTGTGTTCCCTCTCTCGCTGTGTCTCTTTCTGTCAAATAAATAAATAAAAATCTTAAAAAAAAAAAAAAAAAACTGTGATTGTGGAACCAGGGCGGATCTCCGAGCAGGAACTGATGACATCAGAGTGGTGCATCGGGAAAAATTCAACTGGCAACAGTAGGGAAGCTTTATTGAGGAGGAACTTGAGAAAAGTTCCAATTAAGGCCAAGACAAGGCCCATGAAGAGGCCATTGCACTAGTCTAGGTGGGATGCCAAGGCTTGGACCAGATGGGGGTTTAGGTCAGGGATATGGAATTGGAGAAGTCTCATTCCTGGTTTGACTATTGGCAAAGAACTCACTTGGCTTTCTAATCACAACTTTTAATATATTAAAAGTCACTACTGGAACACCTGAGTGGCTTCAGTGGGTTAAACGTCTGCCTTCGGCTCAGGTCAGGATCTCAGGGTCCTGGGATCAGACTCCCTGCTCAGCGGGGAGTCTGCTTCTCCTTCTGCCCCTCCCCCTGCTCATGCTCTCTTTCTCTTTCTCTCTCTCTCAAATAAATGAAATCTTTAGAAAAGTCACTGCTAATCATTTTTAGGGTGTTTGAAAAAATTATCAAACTCAAATCTGTCCAGATGTCACATGACAGTTCTCTGTGTGGATTCAAGTTTGAACTTGACATTCTGTGAGCTTTCTTTGTCGTGTGGTCCTTTCTGCAAAGCAAGTTACTTCTATAAGAAACATTTCTGAGGAGTAGCATCCTACTCAGTGTTTAATGGAAAGAAGAGACATAACATTTAACATTCTAATCATGCGCCTGATCACTGAGCCCATTTATTCCCCCTGAGAACTTTATGAGATTGGAATGATTATATTCATTTTCTAAATGATAAGAGTAACCAGGGATTCTGACAAGTGAATTCCCCACAGTTTTCAGAATACCCCCCTGCCAGGCTGATTTAGTCCCAGTTGGTCTGGCTCAGGCCCCGGTTCTCCTTTTGCTCCAGATGAAGGGGCTCACAGAAAACTTAGCAATGCGATAGTCATCAGAAAACTACTGCATCTTTTTCGTTTCCACCAGAACACAAGAGGAAAAGCAGAGGGAGGTGGGTGGGTGAGAAGAGCACAATGCACTCATTCTCAGTGGGATTGTTGGCAACCACTCCCATCTGCAGAGTCGACAAACGTGTTCCCACTTATTTCCCTATTGAATGAGCTCTTCACAAGGACTGAGTAGGTATCACGAGGTCCATCTTAAAGATGGAGAAACTGAGACTCAGTAGACTTACATATATGTACAATTATGCAAATAGTAACCAGCAGAGCCGAGATTTGAGTTCAAATCCTCTCACCCCAAACCCAGAACATTTTCCACTGCACCGAGCCACAGAAGAAAATGAAGAATGGAGCATCTTTCTGGATAGAGTCCGGGGCCTGGGATTCCCTCGTAGGAGGCCAATATCCCTGCAAGGTGTCCTTCTTTCCTCAGGTTACTTTGGGACCCTTGAGGCCAATCACTCTGGGCTGTATCAAAGCTGGTGTGGCATGCTTTCTAACATCCAGGCCCAAGGATGGGCATCTATTGGGAAACAAGGTGGTTCTCGTTGACCATACTCCTCCCTCCTAAGCCACCTTCCAAAGTGACTGAGACATAATTGTAACATTTTACAAAGACAAAAATAAAAATACTAGCTTTATGGCTGCAAAGGAGACCATGGCTTCACCTCCCCAGACTTCCTACTATTTACCCCCCAAATAGTAGTCTTTTCTCTCTCTGAGGGGCAGAATATGTTCTGGTAAGTTCACTGCATCGAGAAGCAGAGAATCTGCCTTTTCCGAGAGTAAGCTCCTCCAAAAGAGAATTTTCCAGTTGGTCACTCCTCCTCCCTTGGGGAGCACTATGTGGAGAGACAGGCTGGATGTGTCTGCCCATGCTTTCTCCATGACAGTGTCAGGAACGGGGAACAAGCATTCCTTCCTCTCAACACTGTGCTTCCCACATTGCAACATCCTGAGTCTATCAGAGACATCAGCAGATGCAATATGTAATCCATTGTGATGAGGAAAGAAAGACAATGGTCTTTGATGTCTTATCTCAAATGGTAGGTAAATGAGACAATCATATAGGAGGAAGGACTGGTAACCAGGAGGAGCAGATGTGTTATTTGCGGACTGGTATAACCACCAAATTAGATTGTCAGAGCTGTAAAGAACCTTGAAGATCATGTGCAAGAAATCCCTGCTCACCTGACAGGCTTGTTTGTCGTATGGGAATACATAGAGCTGGAATGTGAGTCCAGGCATTTAGTCTGGTTGTCCTAAAGAAGTCTAATGACCTAAGCCCCATACCCATGACCCCCTTCTAAGGCTTTCTCACCCTGGATCCCATGCTGCCACTGTTGACCCCTCCAACATGGCCATAACTGAATGAGCATCTGATGGAACAGTAGCCAGCCTAGATGTCAGTCTATAAACTGAGCAGAAGGGACTCCAGTGACTAATTGAACCCACCACATTCTATCTTTTGAGGATTTTTGAATTTAAGACATTGGGCACTGAGCAATTGATAGGAAGAGCAAAAGACACAGAGAACAGGCAGTAAGAAGACATGAGCTGAAGCTATGAGTGCGCAGAGTGTGAGGTCAGGTGGAGTAAAGAGTATTTCATTGGCGGAGATGTAGATGGCAGAAGAAAGGATGGAGGAGCTGGATCCAAATGATGGTGAAGCTCCAGAGTAGCAATTAGCTCCTCCTGCTGCTGAGGGAGGGGTAGACATCACCTAGCTGTCAGACCCACACTGGATCCTGTACCTTCCAATTATCAAACTATGTCCTAGGCCCTGGGGAGGTTAGCTACTGAGCTATTGATAGGTTCACCAGAGACCTGGTTATATGGCCAACATGTCACTCCTCCTTAAAACATGTAGCTTCACAAACCACCAACACTCAGGGTAATCTGGATAAGCCACTTTGTATATTACAACCCAAACAGACTAACACACTAGCTTTTCCACTGGCAACTTCCCCTGTGCAAACCATATACATTAGTATTAAAATTTTTGATCCAGTAGTTTTATCCCCCCCCCCCCTCGCAGTAAGACCTAAGGTCTTTTGATTAGACCAGAATCTCACCTGTGATCATGTCCTCCATCCCAAATAATCACTAATGCAGCCTTAGAAGCCTTCCGGTACAGCCTAAACAACTCCTTTTTTCCTGGCACACTTGACAGGGACTCCTTGGGCAGTGGGTGCCTCCATGGCTAGTGTCCATCCTGAGGTCCAAGAATGGCATTGGGATGATTAAGTGCCCAGAGCATAACTACCTATTCACGGACGTGGAGCAGCTGGGTGGGATGTATGTGTTGGATGGAGGGAGGCAAGTCAGGTGGAGAGAGAAGAGGAATGCATCTGATACCTAGGAACTGTCATCTCTAGGTTCACTGGCTGTGCCCCAACCTACTACTACTTGACTTCCTCACCCTCTTCACCCTTTTTTTCCCCTCTGTACCACTCTTCTCTCCTCCCCACTTCCCCTCTCCCCAGCCTCTCTTCAGGACCCTGGGGTGATAATGAGTAAACCTCAACAAAGCTTCTGCAGAATCCAGATCTCCTTCTGCCAAAGAGTCTCCAGTGATACAAGCATGAATTTTTCACAGTTGAATGCAAACTTTATTTTATTTGCTCATCTATAAAATTGGCAAAAGCCCATTTTATTTACAAAGGTATAGGACAGCAAGCACTCTTCTCATACACTGCTGGTGGAGGTATAAATTGGCATAATTTTCAGTATGAAAATTACAGATCATGTGCCTTTTGACCTACAGTTCCACTTCTAGGAGTTTATCCTAAAGATATACACGTAGCAAACTTTATTTTTATTCTCTTTCTTTCAGGAGGTATCCGTTGAGGATGGCTCCAGTGAGGAAGAAGGTATCTTTGAAAGTCTCTTCAGTCCGAGATATAAGGTAAGCAGTGTTGTAGCCAACAGTCTGTCTGGATCAAGAATGGATAGAGGTGGGGGCATCTCCCTCCATCAAACCTTCCTCGATTTTTCCCATAGAACGACCACAGATAGCACTTTGCTACATCCCTTACAGATTGCAGCTGAAGAACTCAAACTACTCACCAACTGTTCTGCCTTTTTTTTTTTTTAAAGATTTTATTTATTTATTTGAGAAAGAGAGAATGAGAGACAGCACAAGAGGGAAGAGGGTCAGAGGGAGAAGCAGACCCCCTGCTGAGCAGGGAGCCTGATGCAGGACTCGATCCCGGGACTCCAGGATCATGACCTGAGCCAAAGGCAGTCACCCAACCAACTGAGCCACCCAGGCGCCCCAACTATTCTGCCTTTCTGATGCATGAAAGAGTGCAAGAGGGTTGTGACCATGTACTAGGGGATACTGGGCAAAAAGTGACAGTACTGTTGCATAGGAAATGCCAGGATGCGGTGTAAATGGGGAAGTCACTTTCAGTTCTGACCTCAAGCAGGAAGGGACTCCTCTGGCCAGAGAGCCTTTAAAACCCCTTTTTGCCACCACAATTTATAATGAATCCAGCCACTAGAAAAGAGGAGTCCCAGCAGAGTGTACGCTCAGAGACTTTGGGTAAGAGATTCAGGGCACCAGCCTCACTCAGCTATTCCCAGACTCAGCATCCAAACACTGTACCTTTAAGCATATGCAGAAAGATGACATGTAGCAGTTGGATCCTACAGAAAGAGGCAGACCTTGGTGTGCCTGGGTGGTTCAGTTGGTTGAGTGTCTGATTCTTGGTTTCGGCTCAAGTTATGATCTCAGGGTTTTGAGATCAAGCCCCTCATCGGGCTCCACACTCAGCACCAGAGTCTGCTTGAAATTCTCTCCCTCTCCCTCTGCCCCTTCCCCAGCTTGCATGCACATGTGCTCTATCTCTTTCTTTCGCAAATAAATAAATAAATAAAATCTTTACAAAAAAAAAAAAGAAAGAAAGAAAGAGGCAGACCTCCCAGTGCAGGGCATACTGTGTGAGATGGGGAGACATGGGCTGCCTACAGAGAATTAGACCTCATCTGCCCCTCTGCTTTAGGGTCATCACCAGAATCATCTAAAGAGGAGCCGGAGCTGGGGTTCAGAACTCACCATGGGCTGTTACCCAGTGTGTACTATAGCCGCGCTTCAATCATTCTCAACATTTCACTTTGCCATTTCCATAAAATTCTGAGCTTGGTGAATTCCAAGGCAATATTAGAGTCCTTTAGAAAAATAAAGATATGTACCGCCTTTCCCATCATTCCTGCCACATATTACACCAGTTCTTAATTTGAGGGGGCACGGTAGTTGGGTGAAAAGACCATTTCACTTGCTATTTGATGTAGAATGAGCCTTCTTGTGCTTATTTCCTTATCTGCAGTATCAACTTTTATGATTCTGAGATAAATTTTCTGACATGGAAAGAATGGCGGAGGAGGGAGGGAGTTGAGCAGAATAATGGTGGGGTCTAGAGTTCCTGGATGACAGGCAGATACTTCCGACAGAAAAATAAGTTGTGCCCTGACTGTAATGTTAGCTGTGTTCATTGTGTGGACAGGTGTTTGCCCTCTGATAATGAGTAGACTTTAATCCTAGGTGTGAGTACAAGTCATGTCAACAGGGGTGGTTCCAGAGAAATCCACAGTAATTGCCCAAGACACAACATGAGCCCACAACCAAATTCTCACACTGAAAAATGACTGACAAGTAAGAATGTCAGTCTTAATGCAGCTCATTAGGTAATAGAAAAGGCACTGATTGTTCAAGTCAACAAACATCTTCTGATGCTGCAAAGGCCAGCCAGGCAAGCTATACCAGCAATGGAGAGGTGTGGCTCCAGTGTGTGGTGACACACAGTGAACACCCAAGCTCTGTAGTGCTGATTAGTTGTGTAATGGGTGGATGAGTCAAAGATCATGCTTCCTAGTTTGTCAGCTACTTGGTAGCTCCCAGGAACTTGCTCCAGATTTCCAGTGGCTCCATGCAAGCAATCCTGGGGCTGGTTATGAGCCCACAGAGTCATCATCAAGACTCAAATTTCAGTGTCTTAAGCAGTGAAACAAAATACTCCTGACTCACATCCTTGAATCCAACGAGGGAGCTTTTGGTCAGAGATTGTGTTTCTGTGAGCATCTTCATTTTCATCAAGGCCTTGTGAATTTATGTTGACAGTGCAGGAGAAGGAGCAAAGTAAGAGTCCAGCAAAGTCAGCTCTTGCAAGGTTTGAAAACTTACTGGCAAGACACGACCCCACTGGCCAGTCAATAGCACCCACAGTTGTGGCCCCATGTTCCCTCCAGTGAGCTTCCTCCCACAAGTCCCCTGACTATAATATTGGTATCAACCCTGATTGCCCTGGTACCCAGTAGTCATGGAGTGGGTGGAATCGCTCGCTTTCCTTCCAATTCTCAGGGCTCCAGGAAGAATCAAGCAGTCATATACTCCCAGGGATAAGCCCTGGCTAATCTACTTAATAATTGGATGACCATGGACAAATAATCGGAGTCTCAATTTCTTCATCTGTATATTAAAAATAATAACATCCATTTTGTTGTGTGGTTATGAAGATTAAATTAAATCAGGAATATAAAGTACCTAACACAATGCCTAGCACAAGTATAAGCTCCATAAATGGTAGTTTTCTTATTTATTTATTTATTTTTATTATTTTTTTTATTTTTTAAAGATTTTATTTATTTATTTGACAGAGAGACAGAGAGCATGAGTGGCCACCCAGCCTCTGCTTTGAGTCTACCCAAGGCAAGAGAAAATATCTTTAGGGCTTCTGAGGACTAAATAGCAACCCCTTGCCCACATACAAGAGTAGCACTTCTGGCTGTGCAGACTTGTTGTTCACATAGACTACACTGTAAGGAGTTGGGCAGTGTGGTGGCCCTGTCTATGTAACAGTCATCCAAATATTTGGTGTCAACCTCATATTCCTTTGAGTCTTTTCTTCTCCAATGAAAACTTCCAAATTCCTTTTGTCATGTCTCACATGACAAGTTTTATATCTCCCAACACTCAAGTCACTCTTCTCTCAGTGCTCAACTAAGTACTGCCTCAATCTGGGCACAACACTCTAGTCATCATCTGACCAGTTGGGAGAAATGAGATCCACTTTTCACATTTCATGCTGCTAAGCTACGTTCTCCCACTACTCCATCCTGACTTGCGTGATGTGTTTTATTATTTTAGTTCTCACTTAATCCTTACACTTGCCCTGTGAAATTTCATCCTGCTAGGTGCAACTCATCATTCCAGATGATGAAGACATCTTTGTATCATGCAACATACTCATTCTCTCATGCTGGTACAAAGATTACTCAAGACTCACAAGACAATGGGCAGAGCTCTTTTTTTTTTTTTTTAAAGATTTTATTTATTTGACAGAGAGAGAGAGATCACAAGTAGGCAGACAGGCAGGCAGAGGGAGAGGGAGAAGCAGGCTCCCTGCTGAGCACAGAGCCCGATGTGGGCAGATGCTTAACCATCTGAGCCACCCAGGCGTCCCTGGACAGAGCTCTTTATTCCATTCTTAGAAAATTCCCTCCAATGTGACATGGATTCTTTCTTTCTTCTTTCTTTCTCTTTCTTTCTTTCTTTCTTTCTTTCTTTCTTTCTTTCTTTCTTTCTTTCTTTCTTTCTTTCTTTCTTCCTTCCTTCCTTCCTTCCTTCCTTCCTTCCTTCCTTCCTTCCTTCCTTCCTTCCTTTCTTTCTTTCTTTCTTTCTTTCTTTCTTTCTTTCTTTCTTTCTTTCTTTCTTTCTTTCTTTCTTTCTTTCTTTCTTTCTCTCTTTCTTTCTTTTTCCCTTTTGATATTTGTTGCACTAGCATCCAGTTAAGATATCTCTTTACTGACCACAACCTAACTATGGGAGACTTTGTTGAGTTTCTTGCTCAAGTTATTTATTCCTTCAGACAACAGTACTGGGCACCTGCTGTGTCTTGGCAGTAGTAGACACCTAGAGTACAGGCAGTGTTGTGCTGGAGTATGTTTAAAGTTGACTACCCCCGCCCCCGGAAAAAATCCCTGATTTGTAGCATTTGCTGATTTCCATGACATAAGTACTTCCCAAATGGCAGATTCCAAACTATTAATTTGATGTCACTGAATATGGAGAGGGAGGACATGTGTATGATCAGCTCTTGTGAGCCAGCATGAGCCAACTCCAGCACACCACTGATGAGGTACACATGAACCATAGATGGTTTCTTTTTTAAAAAAGACTTTTTTATTTTAAGAGAGAGAGAGAGCTGTGGGAGGGATAGAGGGAGAGGGAGAGAGAATCCCAAACAGATTCCACGCTGTGTGTGGAGCTCATCACAGAGCTTGACTCATGATGGTGAGATCATGACCTGAGCCGAAATCAAGAGTTGGATGCCCAATCAACTGAGCCACCCAGGTTCCCCGAACCATAGATGGTTTCTGCCATAGAAAAGCTCCAAGAGGTTCTTAGAGTCTGGTGATGCACAATGCCTGTCTTCCCTCCAGACCCACCATGGAGAAACCGTGTCAGTGGAGGAAATAAGATTTGTCTGATGTGATTTGTTCTCAGTGAACCCATGTCATTTCATAATTGCAATGGACCCTTTTAAGTGCTTGTGAACTTCAGTGTTTCATCCAAAGTTACTTCCAGGAGCAATGTTGAACTCATTCACCTATAGTTTAAGGAATCTACATTCTCCGTTTTAAAAATCAGTACATTTCTAATCTTTTAACATGTTTACTAATACTATAAATCCTTCAAACTCTCCACGACTAATTTGGAAATCTCATTCCTAAATTCTCAGTATCTTGGAGTGAATTCCATTCCAATCTGAGAGCCCAGAGCACATACTGCCGCTTCACCCACCTCGAGCTGTTTATTCTTCTCTTTTGGGTCCAAAGATCTTTCTACTTGATGAGAATGATAAAAGGAAAGTAAGGATAAGGATCCTTTCTCCTTGTTTTCATGACGGATAATCTTTGCTAACTGATAGGCAGAATAAGCTCCCCTCCCATGATGGCCACATCCTAATCCCTGGATTAGGAGTGATATGTTATCTTACATGTAAATGTGTTATATTTTTTGGCAAAGAGGAATTAAGGTTGCACATGGAATGAAGCTTGCTAAACAGCAGGTCTTAAAAATGAGAAGATTATTCTAGATTATCCAGATAATCCCAGTGTAATTACAAAGGTTTTTTTAAATGTGGAAGAGAGAGGCAGGAAAGATTTCAAGATGCTACATTGCTGGCTTTAAAGATGGAGGAAGGGACCATGAGCCAGAGAATGCAGGTGGCCCCTAGAACTGGGAACGGCAAGGAAATGGATTCTCCTTTAGAGCCTCCAGAAGGAAAACAGCTCTGCTTACTCTTTGATTTTAGCCCTGTGAGACCCATTTTGGACTCTGACCTCCAGAATTGTAAGACAATAACTTTGTTTTTTTTTAAACTACCAACTTTGTGGTAGATTTGCTGCAGCAGCCAAAGAAAACTCATACATGAGGGGCGCCTGTGTGGCTCAGTCAGTGAAGCATCTGAATCTTGATTTTGGCTCAGGTCATGATCTCAGGGTCATGGGATCAAGTCCTGTGTCAGGCTGTGCGCTTAGGGGGAGCCTGCTTGAGGTTTTCTCTCCTTCTCCCTCTGTCCTCCCCTGCTCATGCACGCTCTCTCTCTAAAGTAGATAGATGAATCTTAAAGGAAGAAGAAGAGGTAGAAAGAAAGAAGAAGAAGAAGAAGAAGAAGAAGAAGAAGAAGAAGAAGAAGAAGAAGAAGAAGAAGAAGGAAGAAGGAAGAAGGAAGAAGGAAGAAGAAGAAAGAAGAAGAAGAAGAAGAAAGAAGAAAGAGGAAGAGGAAGAAGAAGAAGAAGAAGGAGAAGGAGAAGGAGAAGGAGAAGGAGAAGGAGAAGGAGAAGAAGAAGAAGAAGAACTCACACAGAGTAAGTGTTCAGGACATGTTCAAGGAGCAAAGTACAGTCTTCTTTTCTCTACAGCCTGGAATAAACACCTCCTACCCTCAATTCTTGTGCCCAGACCAAACTACTAGGTGGTTGATACTGAGTTTTCCACAGCTGGTCATAGGCATCACTCCTTTGGTCTTGTTCAAAGCACAGGTCAGGGAGGGGAGGAAGTAGAGGGCCTAATTCCATAAGCCCCACCTCTCTCCCCACTCTCTCTGTTTACACTGGGGTTGCAATTGTAAATATCCAGAGAACAGACAGGTATATAAAACACGGGAAGCAAGCCAGGTGGGATGTGTGACAAATTGGAGAGTCCAGTTTGATCCTGGCCCCATAAAATCGCCTTTGCTTACACTTCCTGGGGTGCCCAGGGCTGGGAGACAGACAGCCATTATGGACCCAGCCATGGTTTGAGTTATACAAATGCTTACAATGTCATGTTTGCAGGGACACATGAGTCATTTCTTGACTCATAACACTATCAACACTGGGTGGGTACCTGTAATCCCCGGCCTGAGCTTTTATCTCACGGACATGGTGAGCTGTACCGAACAATCTGTACTTGGGGAAACTGCAGCACTGACAGCTCAGAGGAGACTTTGCGGCCCCACACAGAGATGCATCAGTTACTATGCATTTTAGGGTGGTTGTTTTTTTTTTCCTTCTTTGATCCTACCTAATTTTTTAAAATCCCCTATTTCCATTAAGAAAGAAATTGTGCTTTGGTAATATGTTCAAGTAAAAGTGTATAAAGTCAAATGTATAATTAAAATCCCTTCTAGAACCACCTCTTCGGAAATAACCTCAGCAAGAGTTTGATAGATCTTCTCCAGTTTTATTTTATTGCATACACACACTGTATTAGTTTGCTAATAACTTAAATCACAGAAATGAGTTTTCTCACTGTTCTGGAAGCTAGAAGTCTGAGGTCAAGGTGGCAGCAGGGTTAGTTTCTCCTGAGGCCTCCCTCCTTGGCTTGCAAATGGTCATCTTCTACCTCTGTCTTCACATGGCCTTAACTTGTGTGTGTCCGTGTCCTCATTTCCTTTTCTTATAAAGACACTAGTCATATTGGATTAGGGTCCACCCTCAAGACCTCATTTAACTTTAATTACCTCTTTAAAGATCTTTCCTCCAAATACAGTCACATCCTGAAATCCTGGGGATTAGGGCTTTGGCACAGGAATTGGCCAAATTGGTGGTGTATAAATTCCACCTGCAACACACACATAATAATTCCTTTTCTGCACAGTTCTGCAACTTGTTTTTTTTTTTTTTTTCACTTAAAGTAGTTTCAGCACGTTTCCAAGTCAGAAGATTGTGTATGTTCCTGAGGAGGCTGAGATAGTGAGTATTTAGCTTTCTTACCTGCTATATATATATATATAGCAAGAGAGAAGAGGTTGGGAATGGCCATTTGTGTCAAAACCAACAGCATCCGTCAAACAGCTATGGCGGCTCTTCACTGCCTCTCTTCCTTCTTCTTCTAATTGCCTTTTTTTTTTTAAAAAAGATTTTATTTATTTATCTGCCAGAGAGACAGAGAGAGATCACAAGTAGGCAGAGAGGCAGGCAGAGGGAGAAGCAGGCTCCCTGCTGAGCAGAGAGCCCGATGCAGGCTCAATCCCAGGACCCTGGGATCATGACCGGAGCCGAAGGCAGACGCTTAACCGACTGAGCCACCCAGGTGCCCTCTAATTGCTTTTATTACTTTGTGTTTTCATCTAAAGTTCTTGTGATTTTCTTATGCTTTTTCTTCAGATCCCACATTAAGTTGGCTATTGCATAAATTATGCTCTATGTGCTATTTCTATGATGTGTATTCATTGAAAAATGCTATTATGTCCTTGCTTTCTTTTCTTAGCTCTTCTGGCTTCCTTGTTTTATTTCATTCCATTGATTTATTACTATATCTTTTATCTCTTTTTTCCACAGAGGTCACATGCTCTATCTTCTTCTGTGGGAAGTGCAAGGCATGTGCTATCTGAAAGCCCCTACCGCTCCCTGGGATGTGTTCTCCAAGTCTCCTGTTTGACTCTCAGTAGTGCGAGTGGGTTCTTTTACTCACTTCCTTGTGCCTTTGGGTTGCCCCTCGTACTTCAAAAGGCACATGGATGCCCTATTGTTTACCTTCAGAAGGTATGTGTGTGCATGCATGCATTTGTGAATTTTGTCTCAACTCTCTTCCTTGACCTTGTCAGGGCCCATCCTGTGGGCATGCCTTCAGGCTTTAGAGTGTTCCCAACCTGAGATGAAGCTCATTCCCTTTGCAGGCTCCTTAAGGCCCCTTGAGCATTGCTTTGATGTGTCAGTCAAATCTATTTTAGTGTCTTTAATGTCATTGTTAGGAAAGATTTTCTTACTTCAAGATTATGTAAATGTTCATCCATATATGGAAGTATACTTATCACTTTTTTCCAAATGGCCAGCCAACTTTTCCAATATCATTTTAAAAATTATCCAAATCTTTCCTACCTGTATAATTTGCTGGATGGTGTTTATATACTTAATGTATATAACATACCAAATAATGTATAGACATAGAACTTTCCTAGGCTTTTCTTTCAGCCTCACAAAAATAGCTCTTCAGGTTATATCTATTTTCAGAACACTAATGTATATTCACAAATAGATTATATTGCATTATATTATATTATTATACATAATATATATGAGATTTTAGCTTTATAATACAGGAAATTAAAAGTTGCATAAATTAAATAAAAGCTCCCACTGCTCTCACCTCCCACTTAGACCCCATGGACAAGGTCTAGTCATAATGTTGACCTGAGTAGAGCACAATAGATAAGCCCTAAACAAGAAAACTTAGGGACAACCTCTACTGCCTGTGGGTAAGCCTGCTAGAGCAGGGCACAGGACCCATGCTGTGACCCAAGAGTGAGAAATTTGTCTGAAGTTACCAAATCTTTATTTTCATATAACAGAGGCAAGTCTTATATAGATCATTCTTCAAATCATCAAAACAAATGGCCCTGGATTTATCTTAGGGAGGGAGCACTCTGTTTAAAAAACATTTCATAGTCCACTTAGATAGATAAAGTGGGTTCTCAGGTCACAAAGTCTAGTCATGAGGTGCAAAAGGGAGTTCAATTGCTTTATAACAAAAGGATATTTTAGAGCCCCATGAGGAGAAGACAGAAACAGGAAGGCAGAAAAATCAGGAACCAGTGATACAGTAAAATCCCCAGGGCTGGGAGAGCTAAATGGACTTTGAAGAGGATACCCGATATTCAAAGTTGAGTTGTTAGTATTCTATTTTTTTTTAAGATTTTATTTATTTATTTGAGAGAGAGAGAGAGCATACACGAGCGGGGGTGAGGGGAGGGGCAGAGGGAGAAGGAGAAGCAGACCTCCTGCTGAGCAGGGAGCCCCACATGGGGCTCGATCCCAGGACCCTGCGATCATGACCTGAGCTGAAGGCTGATGCTTAACCAACTGAGCCACCCACGCACCCCTGTTAGTATTGTTTTGACATAAACTCCATTTCTCCAAGTTCCCAGCATCCTTTGCTCCTCAAATGAAAAGCCTGTGTGTAGTGGGGGTGGAGAGGGGAGTAGAGGACAGTAGCTGTGTCCATATCTAGGTCTATGTGTTGTCATGGATGGTCCATAATCTAAACTTATTCAGCAGAAACATGAACCAGAACAGAGGTAACCATGAGCAGGTGGGTTCCTCAAACTATTGCAAAAACTTGGGGAAGATCATTGATTTCTACAAGTTATAAAATGGGGACTTTAAATTACACTAAATTTTGCAAGCAGGATGAACCCAGCTGACATCTTGTAGTTATCCAAAAGGTCACTGCCTATGCCCACATTTGCCCCTCAAAAGAACTGGCATTACTCATACCTTTGGCAAAATGCATTGCCGTACTGCTCAGTGTACCTCCCAGAAACAAGCGGGGAGAGAGAAGGAATAAACAAAATTTCAAAACCTCTGCTAGTTTTTCTAATGGTCCATTTTTAAGCAGAGCAGATGGGATATGATTACATTTTTTAATTGTAAAATGTGATGAATCATAATAGCTTCTTCACAGGATCGTGGTGAAGATTGCATGATTAATGCTGTATGTCCAGTGCTTTAGAACTGCCTGGCACAGGGTACATTCCGCATATGTTTACTATTACGACTACAAATACAGTTGTCATGATCATGCCTACAAGAATAAGGGGAATTGAGCTGGAGGGATTCTAAGAGGAAAAGAGTTGGAACCTTCAGGAGCAGGGAGTGGAGTGCCTGTCCCTGGCTCCCCCTTCACCTCCAACCTTTGACAAGTGGACCATATACAAAAAACAAAAGCCTGTGGGAAGTTTGGGGGGGCAGTTGGGGGGCAAGAATCACAGAAAAGGAGCTGCCTTATGGAGTAGAGAAGAGAGAATGGCTTCAGGAGGTGGAATGTAAATGAAACCATGAGTGTGAGGGAGCTGGAGCTTGAACTCAAAACCAGAAATGATTGGGGGTCAATAAACTCGCCTGCAATCTGCAAACATAATTGGAAGGGACATTGACCTTCCCACTGAATTTGGGATTAAAGAAAATCTTGCCAATCAAAACAAAAGAGAAAAAGGCCAAAACAACATGCAGAGGATGATCTCAGCTGACCCAAGCTCACCTTAAAAATAGAATGTACAAGAAAGTTAAGAAACAACTTGTTGAAAATGTGTTAGATAAACACTTCTGGGAAAGTGGTCATTCAATGCAAATTGACAAGTTCCCTTCCAGCCTATACTCGTTAAAATAAACAAAAATATCCCCCAATAGAGGAGGCCTCCATCTCATACATATTAGGAAAATTCGCTGGCTGTGATTCAATTCATACCAAATTGAAAACTGGTGCTGAGATTGAAAGCATTAACATTCCAGTTGGTGAGCACCTCTGGTATTGGTAGGGGACAAAATTCTGAGGGTCCCACCATTACTACCCAATAGAGAGTTGGGGTGGGTTGTGGGATAGTACATTCAGGACACATTGCTCTGTAAGATCTTAATAAAGTTACAGAGAACACTGGGGAAGTAGATCCTCTGCTTCTATCCTGGACAGGTTAGGTCTTTAGGGAAGCTGCAGAACAGGAGTGACTGGGTGGGGTGTGGGGGAAGATACACCAACCAATAAAACCAAGCACTAGCATCTCCCTAGCCAGACCTCCTCTAAAATGGCTGCCTTTCCCCAAAGTCGGGATCAAACAGAAGGATGGAGACTCACCCACTGTTCCCCCACCAGAAAGACAAGATCCTAAATCAGTGAAGTTGCTCACAGCTATGGGAGTTTTAACAACCTCTGAAAGGAAATGCCACTTCCCCGAAGATTAACAAAAAAAAACCCCAAATAATAAACAAATACTCACAGTATGTCTATTTGCCAAAGCACTTATAGCCAGAATATATAAAGAACTTCTATAGTTCATAATAATGAGACAAGTAACTCAATTCCTTGTCTTGGTGAGGGAGGGAAATAGGCTTTGGAAGCCTAATAGTAATAAAAATAATACAAAGTGTTTCTTGTTTGCCAGGCACTCTTCTAAGTCTTGTATACATATAGCTCATTTAATCCCTTGAACAATTCTATGAGGTAGAAATTCCTATCTCCATTTTACAGATGAGCAAACTGAGGCAGGGTGAAGATAAGTAGTGTGCCAAAGTGCCAAATGTCACAGAGCTAGTAAGGGCTGGGCCAAGATTTAGACCCAGGCAGCCTGGCTCCAGATACAGGACTCTTGTCTCTGCATTCTGCTGCCTTCCATTACAGTGTCAGGAGCCATAGGGTGAGGGAATGGCTGAAGGAGCACACTCTCCCCCTGTCATTTCCTCTCCCCCACATTTCCCTCCCTGGGTGAATGGCAGGAGGATGGCAATGCCCACAGAAGTTCAATTGGAGAAGACCCTCCCGTCCTCCACAGCATCTTCTGATAATGACCGGTCAGGCAGGTGCTTGGCCCCTGATCATCACCTTGCTTCTCCCCCCACAGTCTGTGAGTAGGAAATGACAAACTAGGATACCACCCCTGCAAAAGATCTGTGCCTGGATACAGTGGTTTAGAGATTGTCCAAAGAGTGGGATTGCTAGGGGATTGGGGGGGTGGTTCTTGGAAGTGCACTCAGGTGGAGTTGTTGAGCCTACCCGGGGCTCTCCCGTTCCACTCATCTGGAGAAGAAGACAGTGCTCAGGTCTTCATCCCTCCCTGGGAGACACATGGTCAGCCAGAGTGGCCAGCAGGCACAAGGGAATATGAGCTCACAAGAAAAAAAACAATGAAACATCTGAGGAACACAAACACTATAAAATACAGATGACAAACTGAAAAACTGACAGCAGAGGAAGCTGAGTTAAAGGACTGGCAAAATAAATATCAAATTAAGATTATAGATGTCCAGGGCGCCTGGGTGGCTCAGTCGGTTAAGTGTCTGCCTCGGATCGAGTGCCGCACCGGGCTCCCTGCTCAGCGAAAAGCCTGCTTCTCCCTCTCCCTCTGCCTGACACTCTACGTACTTGTGCTCTCTTTGTCTCTGTCAAATTAAAAAAAAAAAAAAAAAGATTATAGATGTCCTCGGAAACACAGGGGAGGAATTAGAAATGCCACAGTATGAAAAGAATAATAGATGTTATGAGGAAGAAGCAATGTCATGTGAGAAATAAGGTTAAACAAATAATTTTATGGCCAGCTAACTAAATAATGGCAAAAATTAAAAAACAAAACGTGTGTTCATGACAATGCATCACTACAACTAGAGAGTTCCAACGTTCTGGGAGAGAAGGCTGGGTCACAGGGATGTGAAAATGTGCTGAGAGACTTGACTCATTTGGGGAGAAGACAAGGAGAATTTTAAAAGGTATAAGATAAGGTGACAAGGAGGAACACATCAGATGATAAGGGCTGGAGAAAGCTGGAGTCGCAGTTTAATTTTGGGGAAAATAGATTTCAAACTCTTTATTCCCCTCCCCCGCCAAAAAAAACCAGACTCTGGGGAAAATAATGATGTCATAAAATGGTACAAGTATAGTACACCCAAAAAGACATAATGATTATAAGCATGTATACATCTGACTACTTAGCCTTAAAATAGATAAAGCCACAACTGATGCAACTAGGGGAGAATGAGCTAAAACCACCATTTTTAGAAGAGGTTTTAACACTTACTCAGAAACTGTTAGATCACACAGATTTAAAAAATTAACTTCAGTATAGAAGATTTAATAAATAGAGGATTGGACATTTTTAAACCAGGACTTAGCAACATATTTTTTCTCAGCACATCTGAAGGAAGAGGCTCACTATAGCAGTGATTCTCAAAATCAGGAAGTCTCGTTGAGAAAGAGACAGAATACTAATTCATAAAATTAATAATGACAAAGGATGGGCGCCTGGGTGGCTCAGTTGGTTGGGCGACTGCCTTCAGCTCAGGTCATGATCCTGGAGTCCCGGGATCGAGTCCCGCATCGGGCTCCCTGCTCAGTGGGGAGTCTGCTTCTCCCTCTCCCACTCCCCCCTCTCGTGCTCACTCTCTCTCTCTCAAATAAATAAATAAAATCTTTAAAAAAAAATAATGACAAAGGAAACATACAGAATCAGAAAAATTAAAGCGAGTCTAAAAGTTTAAAAATCTGCAATGAAAGAGATAAAATTCTATAGGACAGTTGGCTAAACAAGAATGAGACTCTGATATAAACATGGAATATCTATCTAGACACTGGCTAACCCTAACTCATCTCCTTCAATTCTTAGAACTAATATTTAGTAAGCACCTACTGGGTGCCAAGCACTCTTTCACATCGCATCTCATCTCATCCCATCCTTACAACAACTCTATCAGCTAGGTACCATTAATATCTCCCATTTTACAGAAAAGGAAACTGAGGCACGGAGAAATTAAGTATCTTGCTCAAGGTTACTCGACTTCTAAGTGTGCTATAAGTAAGCAATTAAAATATACTAAATATTAGAATATGAGAGGTAATATTATCATCACTATATCTATTATTTTTTTTAGAGAGAGAGCATGTGCGTGTGCATGTGTGCGTGGGGGGTGGGCGGGGCACAGAGAGAGAGAGAGAGAATCCCAAGCAGGCTCCGCTCTGACTGAGCTACCCAGGAGCCCCCATTATATCTATTTTTTTTTTTAATTGTGGAATCGGACCTAGGGAGTGTTAATTATTTTTCCCAAGGTCACAGAGGTAGGAAGTGATGGAGCAGGTACTTGAATCCAGTTAATCTCACTCTAAGAGCCAAAGCATGTGACCACTAACATGCCTCTCATCAGTGAGATCAGAAGTGGCTCTCTCTACACTCCTTTTGAAATTGCTGCAGGGGGGAGGAAATTTAACTCCAAAAATAGTATGTAAAATATTTCCTTTAAAAACATAACATACCTCATATGTGCACATTATATCATATAATATATAATAATATTATTTTTATAAATTTCTATTGTATATAAATTTATATATATAAATTTTATATATGTACATATAAAATATATAGTATTATATATTTATTAATATATTTATATAATATTCATAGTAACTATGTAATAAAATTATATATTATATATTATATACATAGAGAGGGAAAGAAAGAGACAGAGAGACAGAGACAGAGAGAGATTGGACAGCCTGGGAAGAGTGTCGGAGTCACATTGCATATATTGGATCCCAGCTCTACCATTTACAAACTGGGTAGCCTCCAGCAGGATATATAATCTCTCCAGGCCTCAGTTCCTTTGCCGTAAAATGGGGCTAATAATGGTACCTAATTCCAGGCTGTAAAGATGAAACCAGTCGCTACATGGACGAGTGGTTGACCAAGGGCAGCTGCCTACTAAGTATTAGTTTACTTTTGTTGTTAAAAGTGGCTATTTCTGGAGAGCATTTCACTGTTGTTACTTTTGTAATCAAGGAAAATTATTAAATTAGGAATAACTCTTCTGTAATTAAAACCATGTAATACTGATGCAGATATAGGTAGATCAATGAACTAGACTGGAGACTTCAGAGAAGTCCCCATTATCCTGGGACATTAATGGATAATACGAATGTAGAATCAGTGGGGAAAGTACGGGCTATTTCATCTCGCCATTTGGGAAACTGTGCGGCTATTCTGGGGGGACAACCAAAGCTGAAATCAACAAAACCTCTCCATTCCTTCTGCAGACGTGCTGGGCAAGGAGGGATGGGCTAACTGAGCCATCCTGCCTATCTGCAGTGGACCAGTGAGCTGGTTTATTTTAGTGCCACTCATATTGCTTTTCCTCTTCCCTTTTCTGAATTAGAGTATCCACCTGAGCTGGGAGTCAGGTGGATAGAGTCCACTTAGGACAGTGTTCTCAGCCCTGGCCCGCACAGCAGACTCAGGTGGAGGCCTTTAAAACTACTGCGGCCCAGGCGCCGCCCCCCCCCCAACCCTGTGCATTTAAATCATCTCTGGAATAGGGCCCATCCATCAGCATTTCTCAAAGACTCCTCCAGATGATTCTATCATGCAGTCAGGATTAATAACCACTACTTTACAGGGTATTATTTTACCAAAATGATATATTAAAGGTTAATTTCCTTGGAACAAAAGTTCACACAAGTTGTTTATAAGAGATTTGCTATTCCTGCATTCCTCCCCTTTGGGGATCCTAGTTGGCAGGTACACTTTGCATTTAGATTTGCCCTCGGGAATGTTAATTGCTTGAGCTATCATAACAGTATGGAATTTTTACTTTTCCCTGGTAGAGTGAGAGAAGAATCTGTATAGCATGGCTGAACTCTGACCTCTCCGTCTATTTGGATAGCGCCCCCCAAACCCAGCAAAGTAAGTGGTCCTGTTTATTTATTTATTTTTAGAGATTTTATTTATTTATTTGACAGAGAGAGAAAGAGCACAAGCAGGGGGAGCAGCAGAGGGAGAAGGAGAAGCAGGCTCACCGCTGAGCAAGGAGCCTGATTTGGGGCTTGATCCCAGGACCCTGGGACCATGACTTGAGCCGAAGGCAGTCACTTAACTGACTGAGCCACCCAGGCGCCCCGGGTGGTCCTGTTTGCTGAACTTGTGCACCACTAAAAATGCTGGACTGAGTCAGTTAACAGCACGGAGAAATCACCAGGGCCCCACAGAGCCTGAGATAATGAGGAAACCAAAAGTCTTTCTAATGTCAGATAGTTCTGCTGTATCTCCAAAACTTCTTCCTAGTTTCCAAGCAGCCAGCCACCTGCTCTCTGCTTTCACCAAGAACTAAACAATTTAAGGAAGGAAAAAGATAATTCTAGGCCAGAAAGTTTCTGGGAAACTTTAACTTTGCCTGTGGGGAGGACACTCCTTGGCCTCTTTCCCTTGTCAGGCAGGACCATCTTCTGGGTGGGGGAGAAGAAAGCCCTTTATCTTTTCCTAGTCAGGATCATTTTTTTAGGCCTAACCGCCTGAGCTCACACTGAAAGAGACCTGTTAACCCCTGCTTTGCGGGGAGAGGAGCAGTTTCAGATTAGACCACCAAAGATAAGGTTGAGCAGGATCAGGTGCTAGATTCACTCATTTTATGTTTCCGCGGTGCGCGTCTTGCAGTAAGTAACACTCAGAGATGTGTTGCTGAGCCAGAAATTACAAAACATCTCAGGTCTTTCCAGAAACCTGTGAAAGCTGCCCCTTGGGAGGTGAGGGCAAGTTGCAGATGGGAATGGTTTGATTGATGGGTTTAAAGAATTAGCTGACGGCTCAGTGTGGACACACTCCTTGCTTTCAGCGCCCATCCCTGACTTCTGGAGCAGCTGCTAGAAAAGCCCTACTGTGCAGACTAAGCGTGACAGGTAAGGAGAGAGTTGACGCAGGAAGCCCGCAAAGAAAACATAAGAAGGCTGAGGAAGGTCCCAGCCCTGTGTAGGCCCTCTCCCTCCTGCAGTCCGGCTGCGCAGGGGGCAGTGGACCGGGGCTGAGCCCAGGCCTGGCGGGAGATGCCCTGGTCCCGTGTTTTAGGCAGTGCGCTTCCTCAGACTGCCATCCGCCCAACGCTCCCCAGCGAGTCCCCGGCTTTTACACACACCTGCCTTCCTTTCCCTTGAGAGATTTTTCTGGGTCCCCAGAGAGATCTGTATGAGCAAGTAAAAGGAGCAGGAAGAGCATGATCAGGAAATGAGTAGATCAGAGCTTTGGGACCCTGGGCCCAAGGACACAGCTTTTTCTTTCTCTGAACCTCATTTCCATATTTTAAAAGAATGAGAGCCTAGATGTCCCCGCTCCCCTCTAGGGACATTTACCCTGCCTCCCTCATCGTGGCAACTGTATTGCTATTTCTTCTTCTGTCTCCTGACCAGACTGAGAGCTCAGTGAGAGAGGGGCCACGTCTGTCTTATTTATTCTTGTGTCCCCACTACAGGGACACGCATATAAGCAATCAAAAAATGTATCTGTTGGATGAGAGAGAGGAAGGAGGGAAGGAGGATGAGATATCTCAGCCGGCCACTGGGTGCCTATTTGCATAAAGGTTGCTAGGGGTACTAAAAATTGCTACAAATCAGGAAGGAAGCAGCACCTTCTTTCCAACCCCTAAGCAAGGGAAAATAAATGAGGCCAGAGGCAAAAACCAGATGTGGCCTAGATCTCCAACACAAGACTCTGTCAACGGGAAAAAGCAAAGCTACCTGTGGGGGCCATGGTTTTGTTGAACACCCCACGTTGCCCCCCCTCCAGGCGTTTGGCAGAAGCGAGGGTGGAAGGATTTTCTTCCAATGGGATTGGAGGGGACTGAGGCCTTGCAAGAGCCAGCAGATGAGACTTTGTTAGAGCTTTGCTGTTTATACACTTTTTCTTAAATCTCAAAGGAATTCTGCCGAACAGGGAGGTCACCTGGGGGCTGGGGAACAATGCTGGCCTTAGCATGGGGCCGGGCCTGGGAAGGACTGGCTGGAAGGGTCCCACAGCTGGCAGCCCCAGGATTCTACCCCCACCTGGAGTGATTGGGGGAAGACTCTGGTGTATCCCTTTAGCAAATGTGGCCGCAGAGGAGGAGGGAGAGGGGACGACGCTGGTGGACTTGGAATCAGGGAGTCTGAGGATAATTGGGTGAACACATCTCGGAGTATAATCCAGGGTCTTAGTATTTCCAAAAAAAAGGAAAACAGAGAAATATTTACCATTAGATTATTTTTGTGGTAATCCTGACCTCATGCTCAAATCATAGAATCACAGAATCAGGGACCCCTGGGTGGCTCAGTCGCTTAAGCGGTCAACTCTTGATTTCCGCTCAGGTGGTGATCTCAGGGTTGTGAGATCTGAGCCCCACAACAGGCCCTGCGCTCAGTGGACCCTGAGATCCCTCCTCTCCCTCTCCCTTTGCCCCTCCCCCCGCTCACAAATGCTCTCTCTCTAAATAAATAAATAAATAAAATCTTAAAAAAACAAATTACAGAATCAGAGGATTTGCCCAGAGGCCCATCCCAACTTTTATAGAAAGTATCCCTAAGAGTAACATCAATAGCAACTACCATCTTATTGCACTGCTTTCTGCCCACAGGGCCAGGACCAGGGGAAGATAAGTGAGGCACTGGCCTTGGTGTAAAATTTAAGGGGTGCCCCCAAACCTAATAATCACAATAGATGTTAATGCTCTGATGCAAAAAAGCCCATGATGAACAAAAGAGCAAAATTTTAGAAAAAGACAAATACCATACAATTTCACTCATATGTGGAATTTAAGAAACAAAACATGAACATAGGGGAAGGGAAGGAAAAATAAAGTAAGATGAAAACAGAGAGGGAGGCAAATCATAAGAGACTCTTAACTGTAGGAAACAAACGGTTGCTGGAGGGGCGGGGGGTGGGGAGATGGGGTAACTGGGTGATGGGCATTAAGGAGGGCACACGATGTAATCCTGGGTGTTGTATGCAAATGATGAATCACTAAATTCTACCTCTGAAACTAATAATACACTACATGTTAATTAAATTGAATTTAAATTAACAAAAAAGAGTACACTTATGGTGATGAGCAGTGAGTAATGTAGAGGACTGTTGAATCCCTTTCTCATACACTTGAAACTAATATAGCACTGTACTTCAGTAAAACAACTAAAACGAAAACAAAATCAAAATATTTTAAATAAAGACAGAATCTAATCCTGTACTTGCTGGACCCTGAGAGTGAGCATTGAGTTCGCCTCACTCTAGTCGTGGCTCCAGCCAAATTCATTCTCATTTTAGGGCTTTTGTACTTGCTGTTCTCTGTCTGGAATGTTCCTCCCAAATCCTTGCCTAGCTGGCTTCTTCTCATTATTTAGGAATTTGCTCTAGTGTCCTCATCTCAGAAAGGCCCTCTCTTCTCTGACTTTGCTATAACATCACCCACCCTGTCCCCACCCCGACCCCCGCCCAGTTACTCTCTATTCCATTACTGTTTTACTTTTCTCAAAACACTCATCACTATGAAATTATGTTGTTTCTGTATTTGCTGATGTCTCTTCAGTCCCTGATACGTAGTATAAGCTCGCAATATATTTGTTCCATGAATAAAGTACATGAATGGAGCACTTGCCTGTGAGATACCATGCTAAGTGCTTTCGTGTATGATTTCAACCCCTGTCATACAGATAAGGAAATTGGAGCTGAGTGGGCTTAAGAGACGATGATTTCAGTTCATGTGACATAAGGTCACATAGCTAGCAAGTGAACGAAGGCTAAAATCATCCAGAATTCAGTGATCGATTTCATCATATCTACGGTTACCACCCGTGCTTTGGGTTCCTTATTTCTCTCTTCCAAGGAAAGATTTAACTCTTTTATTCCCAAAGTCAGCCTGCCTTCTCCAGGGAGTCATTGTTGTGAACACAGTAAAATGCCAACCCCTTCCTTGATTAAAAGCATGGCCAACAGTAGGTTTGCATGTCTAGGGAAGGCTCTGGTATGACCCGTTCGTGGATGGGGCTGTTCTCACCAGTCTGACTGAGGTGGGGTCTGATTCCTTCATGCAAGTCTGGCCCGGAATCATGTAGAGTGCACCCACATTCTCCCTCCTTCGAGGCTGTGAACTGTCTAACGTCCCATCAGGTTTGATGAGATAATGGTAGATCTGGGACCCAGAGCCGATCTGTGCTTGACCTAATTTCCTCTTTGGCCTTGTATTCAAAGGTCCTGTGCTTCTGCCCTCCTCAACGCCTCTACGTGTGTGTGTGTGTGTGTGTCTAAACAAGTTTAGATACCATAAGATTCACTAATAATTTTACCAAGTTGTGTAACTAGCACCACAGTCCAGTATTAAACATCCCCAGCATCCACTAAGATCTCTCATCTGCATTTACAGTTAAACCCCATTTCTACCCACAACCCCAGGCAACCACTAATCTACTTTCTCTATGGCTTGGTCTTTTCTGGACATTTTATACTGATGGAATCATTCAAGATGTGACCTTCTTTTTTTTTTAAAGATTTTATTTATTTATTTGAGAGAGAGAGAGCACATGAGAGTGGGGAGCGTCAGAGGGAGAAGCAGACTCCCCGCTGAGCAGGGAGCCTGATGCGGGACTCGATCCCGGGACTGCAGGATCATGACCTGAGCCGAAGGCAGTCGCCCAACCAACTGAGCCACCCAGGGGCCCCCAAGATGTGACCTTCTGTGTCCAGCTTCTTTCAGTTAGCATAATGCTTTTGAGGCTCATTTATGTTGTTAGTGTGTATATATTGTGTTCCTTTTTATTACTGAATAGTATTCCAGATGTGTGATTTGAATGGGACTGAATGAGCAACTCTAGCCCCTGGCTCCTTCCTCTAGCCTCCTTCTTGGAGAAGACATCCAACAACCCTACCCACGGGGCCTCCTCCAGCTCTGAGTAACCTTCTTCCAGAATTGTCTTCATGGGTGGGCACATCTGACCCCTTCATCTTGCACTTGGAAACAGGTTACTTTTCACATCCTCAGCCCAATGTCTTCTGGTGGTCCTGGGTCTCCTTTATCAGACTGAAAGCTCTCTCCAGGGAGAAATTGGGTCCTCAGCTGCTTCTACATTGTTTCAGTCTTCTAAGAACAGTGCTGAGCAGAAAGCAAGTGCCTGCTAGGTATGTGCAGAGATGCTTGTGCGCGAAGCCAGGCTGCCGCAGGGGGTGTGGACGATCCCCGCGTTCCTTCCGTCCCTTCAGCCCCAGCTGCCCGCCCAGTGCAAGCTCAGCACGGCAACATTGAGTGAGTCCAGCGAGACACAGAGCGAGAGCTTGGCTGCGTCAGCTCCCCTGAGGCCATGGGCCCAGATGTCCCTCCAGGCAGGTCTCCAGAATATACTGGAAATACTCAGTTCTACAGAATATACAAAAGCTCTGGCTCTGAGTGACCTCAGGCACGGTTTCTCCTCTGGAAAACAGGGCAAGTGTCTATGCCACAGGCTATGAGGATTCAATGAGATAAGGTATCAATAACATAGTCAGGCCCAGAATACAGTAGTGGCCTTCCCCGCAGTGCTCTCATCTTCTCCCTTCCCCTCCCCTTTGTGGCTCTTCTCACCCCTCCCCTCCCAACTCTCCCAAAGTCAATAGATAATGGAAATTCGAAGCTACTTTGGAACTTGGTAAAAGCGGTATTATCAGTATCCTCAAGGTATTACTGTCTCTGTGGGAGGATTTAACCTGTTGGGGGAAGGAGTCCCAAGGACTGATTCGGTTTTGATATTGCTGAGCTGTTGCAAGGCTGAGTGGCAAATGGACAGCTCTCAGCTGTGTTTCATTTGATTTCTATAACAGAAGTTCCAGGGAGGTATTGTCAACATTTAAACAATTTAGAGGTTTCGTATTATAATCTGGATTTCTGTCTTCTCTTGAAAACAAAAACAAAACAGAAGATCTGGCCATTGGGTTTCATGCTTTGAAGGGCAAGGGTCCCAAATGGCCTCAGTCCCCATGGGTTTTCTCTTGCCCTGAAGACTAGGATCCATTTTCTTTGCTGACACTCATTTACATTTCCTGCCTGGCCCCTGACACACTTGAATCTGTGCCCCCTTAAAAGGTGATGCCTAAAGAGAATCGTTCCTGGAGTTTACAAAGGTTTGGTAAAGAGGTGAGTTGCTCAGCGATGTTAATTGTCCACGTGGGGTGAGGCTGCTGTTATTCTGCCTTTATTTTATCTTAATATCCACTGCAAAATATAGATGATAGTAAGAGCTTGAAGTGGGGAGTAGGGGGTGTTGGAAGGGGGGAGGTTCAGCTTGGTCTTAACTTTTGACCGGGGTCTAGGAGGGGGAGGTTTGGTGAATTCCTTTCTATGCTTCAGAGCAGAGGTCCTGCCCGGCTCTTTACCTTTCACACGAGACTGTGACTATAAACTGCTTAGCCTGGTGGCTGGGAGCACTCCATGCACACTGGATGGCAAGTATTATGACTAAGCCCCTGATTTCCTGCCACTCAGCCAGCTCCCAGCAGGATGGGCTCCTGATACCCTTGCCTTTTAACAGCCACCTCCACTACTCTCTGTCTCCTGACCTCTTCCAAATGCCTCAACTCACTTTGTAGCCCTGCACCCACCCCTTAGACCTACCCACAGCCTCGGCCTTTGGCCCTGCCTTCTGGTTTTCCTCCTCCAGCAGGACTAGCACATCTATCCCTGTTGCACTGCTCCTAGCTACTCCAGGTCAAGGGCTCAGGCTGCCTCCTCCTGCATCTGGCCTAAAATGCAAGCTCTTTGAGGCAGTGCCTCCCCGTGGGAATCTAGATGGCGGAGGACACAAATGCAGAGGCTCCTGTGACTCCCAGGGGAGTGAGGACCGCCTCGGGAGCAGGGACATGTCCGTGGCTGCCTTGTTCGCTGCTGTATCCCCAGGGCCTAGGCCAGTCCCTGGTACACAGCAGGTGCTCAGTAAATGCTTGTTGAATGGGTAAATGAATTCATAGACGAATGAATGAAGGAGTAAATGAAATGGATAAGAGACCTGAGTGGTAAAAACTGTATAAATTCTCTAACTCTCCCAGATGGGTTGGTTTTGCAATGCTGCTTATTTTTCTTTCATGAGTAGGGACAAAATCATTAAGGGGAGGACAGTCTGTGTGCCGGCCTTATAGGGGAAGAAGCAGGGAGATTGCCTTCTACACTGCAGTCAAGCCTTAAGTAGGGCATGGGGTCAGTGGTGCTGACCTCCAAAGGAGCTGGGTGGGAGAGAGGGGAGCACCCACAGCACAGGAAGGCCAGACAGCTTGGGGAGCCAGCTGGCGATTGAGAAGCCACCGAGAACCACACAGGAGAGAGGCCTGCTGGGATTTTCCTGCCGTGGGCACCACTAGTGAAACGCGTACTCCACAAACCCTAACCCTGATTTGCTACTGACCTTAAGCAAGGCCCTCTTTCCATTCATGAGTGAGTCATCTGGGGGCCTGCTCTGGGGCTATCAAAAGGCAGGCACCTCATAAATGCAGCTGGTTATTAGCCCTGAATGATGTAAAACCAACAGCATCACCACCCCAGGACATAACCTTCCTCTTCCGCTCAGTTCTGTTTCTCTTCCTGCCTGTTTCCTGTACTAAGTGGATAGCTAAGGCAGCTGGGGCTTCTCGAGCCCCAGACCGATGAACCCACTTCCTTCCTTCAGAGCAGTCCCAGCATCGACAGCCCCGATGTGGATTCTTCCCCTTCTCCTCCCCCACCTGTCCATTTATCCCCAGAGATGAGCCACGAACCCCTTTGGGCAGTGCGAGCCAAGATGAAAGTAGCAGGCCCCAAGCACTGCCCAGCAGATGGCTACTTCTTCCCTTTCTTCTGGCCATGTGTCTCTCTCATTGGGCACAAGTTAATTTTAGCCAACCTCTATCAGCTTCCTGAGGTTGATTGTTTTTCACCATGATTTTTCTGGAAATTTGAGCTTTTCTATTTCTGGGGTACCCCGAAGGCTGAGCTGGGGGCAGAGCCTAAGCAGCTTTCGGCCTCTGGGATGCTGCTCCTTCTGCATCCCTGCCTCCTCCATTCCCTCCCACCTCGATGATGCTATAGTTGAGGGGCACCAGGGAAGGCCCTTTGCATCGTATTTTCCACTGCACTACCCTAGAACTCTTTCCCCTCGGGGTGCCTGGCTTGGTTCAGTTGGTGGAGCATGCAGCTCTGGATCTTGGGGTTGTGAGTTCGAGCCCCACGTTGGGCAAAGAACCTACTTAAAATTAAAAAAAACTTTAAAAGAGAGAGCATCTGGATTGTGATATAGACACTAACCGAAGGAAGCATCTGGTAGGCAACACACAGTCCCACTTCCTGAAAAGGGGGTACTCTGTCCAAGACAAAATGAAGGAATTTGGGAAGTGTGTCCCACCTTCTGATATGGAAGCAAGGCTGGCCATGGGACGTGGGGACCCACGGTGTTTCCATCATCTCTGTTGCTGTGGATCGACCATGGTCGGAGTGGCTTCCATGGTAACAGAAGACTACAGGCCAGCAAAAGGAGGTAGGGGCCCCAGGAAGGAAGCCACAGACCACCAGGCCATGTGCCTTGAGTGGCGGTTGAGCCGAGGAGAAAACATGGGAAAACTGGCCCCTCTGTAGCTGTTACACCAGATGAGAAACCACAAAGAGCAAAGCTCCCCCCTAGGGCTGCCCTGAGCCCAGCTCTCTGCAGGCTGCCCTGTCAGTTAGGCAACAGGGGGTAGAGATTTCCTCTTCTTACAGAAACACCTCTCTCTCAGACAGGAATAATGCTAAGGACTAAAATGCCAGGCACAGACGAGGCGGCCGGGGAGCTATCCCGGGGCAGCTGGGGAACCTCTAGCAAGGCCTGGCAAGTTCTACCACAACGTGCCCCCTTCCGAACCCAGGCAGTTTGGGGAAGTTAGGAGAGCTGATGTGAGTTTCTCAGCACCACACTCAGATGTGAGAAATGCCACATTTCTTTGTTTCTATAAATACAACGAGTTTTCTTGGGGCCCTCACCCACTTTGCTGAGACGAATATTCCATCTCGGTCACAATCCAGACGCTCTCTCTCATCTCAGCATCTCCCTACCACATACTCCCCCGTACACACAGAAAATGCTGCCAAAATCCCGAGATTGCCAGGGACAGCAAGCCAGGGAGGGGGGAGGTTGGTCCAAAAGAGGTGCATCAAGGAAATGCATTGAGACGAGCCACTGGCTATGGAAACTGCGGAACATCTCAGGGCCACCAGCTGCGAACCCGTTGGATTTCTGCAAGGGGTACAGCAAACTAAGCGGTAAGAAGAGCCAGCACTGGTCTGGGCCCGTTGTGCTGTAGGATGCTTTCCCCCAGAGAAAGAGACCATCAGGGTGGGCCTCACCGAGGGTCACACAGCGGGGGGAGGAGGCATGCCCAGGAGAGACCCCCAAGAGGGCTCCTCCCACCCGGGGGCTCTGGAGGCAGGCCTCTTGCAGTGTTCCTGTCACTGTGTACTTCTCAGACAATCCTCCTCGACCCACTTGCTCCTGTCTTGCTTCTCATCTCCCCTTCAGGGCCTGGCTTTGTATCAGGTTTCAGTTCTCCACTTTATTTATTTATTTATTTGTTTATTAAGATTTTATTTATTTATTTATTTGACAGAGAGACACAGCAAGAGAGGGAACACAAGCAGGGGGAGTGGGAGAGGGAGAAGCAGGCTTTCTGCTGAACAGGGAGCCCAATGCAGGGCTGGATCCCAGGACCCTGGGATCATGACCTGAGCCAAGGGAAGATGCTTAACGACTGAGCCACCCAGTCGGCCCAGTTCTCCACTTTATAATGTTCAGTCTCTTCTTGCCTTTCCAAGCTTCCTTACGCAGGACTCAAGCAGGGTTCCTTCGTGATTCTCTCTTTCCTCACTCTGAAGCCCCGGTCCTATCTACTGACTCCCTTTCTCTGACTGCTTCAGGGAGCATAGGACGGAATCCATGGGCGCTACTCTCTCAAAAGCCAAAGTTCAACAGTTATCCGTGTTGCCCCGGGGTGGGGGTGGGGGGTCTACATTTATCCCAGGCCCCAGCTCAGGCTTGATAAGACAACTCAGCTGATTCTTCAACAATTACAAATTCTTCTTACTCAAACCAGGGAGCGAGCAGGGGCTGTTTCACGGCTGAGTTCCTCAGTCCGGAAATCCTGTTCCGCTTAAGGGGAAGGATTGTGCCCCTAAGGCTAACAGCTCCCTCTAGTGGCAATGATGCATCTAGAGCTGAGGGCACTGTTTAATGTGTTTACATATATTAGTAATTTAATATTCACATCAACCCACTGAGAGAGGCATTCTTATTATTATGTCACCATTTTACAGATAAGAAGACGGGCACAGAGAGATTAAGTAACTAGCCCAAGGTCACACAGCCAGTTGGGAACAAAGCCAGGCTCGAAGCCCAGAAAGTATGTTTCCAAAGTTGGTGATTCAACCTCTGTACTACACTGACTGTCAAAACAAAACACAGCACGCACCTACTCCACTAAAATGCTCAGACACACTTCTACCCCTCCCACAGAAATTCCTTTTCCAGCAGACATGCCACAGGCTTACAGATGGGTAGTGTGAGCCCCCTTCCTTATTTTACTGTTAGCAGGTAAGGTGAGAGAGGATGGGACTTCTCTGAGCAGCCTCTGGTTCTGGAGCAGCAAGATGCATATTCAATGGCCTTATCCAGCATAAAGATAGTCACTGTCTTAAGCTGCAGGTTCAGCCTGGGGAGAGACGGGTTCTCTTCTTGCTATGTGGTATGGCTCTTAGCCAGGCACAAGAATGGAATGATTTTGGACTATGGACTCGACTCGGTTCTAGAAAGAACTCAGGGACATACTCTCCAAAGAACTTGTCTGCCCCATTTCTCCTGGCTGCCAAACCTCCCTATGAAGAGAGGAGCAAACCTCACATCTCAGCTGCCACTCAGGCCAGAAGCCGGACCCAGAGATGCTGAGGAACTACCAGATGGCTCAGCAACTGCAAGAGATGTCCAGCTTCTGGTCAAGGACCCCCGTCCTCACATGGGGCCGATCTGAGACTCAGCCCATGACTCCACCAGGACGTGGTCCTACAGGCTCAGTAGCAGTGGGAGGAAGGTGAAGGGTCTCACGAGATGCTTCCTACTGACCCTCATGCAGGAGAGCATGTGGTCCTGGTGGGGTGAGGATGGGCCCATGACAGTCTCGTGGGCGCTGTTCTCCCTCTCAGTTTTCCTTTCACTTTTGCTGCCTGCATGCCCAGAACACTGCAAAACCTCTTTCGGCCTAATATCCCCAGGGCGGGAGTTCTGGGAAAACACAGACAGCATTTATGAATCCCAAACCCAAGTAGGTATGAAGTCATAGTTTAAAAAGCACAGTCCACAAGTGAAAAGAATTTTTAAAAGGAAGCCAAATCTTTAATTTGCATCTCTATGGTATTAGAAGGGATTTAATTTATAATTTCTAACGAGGTTATAGGGGACAGAGCCTTTAAAAGTAAGACTGCCAAAAGAACAGTCTTTGAAGTTTATAAATGAAACTTCATGAGAATCTTCTCTTCCTTTTTTCTGTTATGTCATCTGTAAAGTTAACTGCCCAACCCTCCAGGAGCTGTTGATAGCAAAAGGAGGCTTGATGGAGAGTTTTGCCCCTCACCAAAGGAAAGGCCCAGTGTTCTTAATTAGAAGGACAAAGCAAGGGCACAGTATTAGAATAAATGTCTATTCCTGCTGAGGCCTGAAAATATAAAAGAATCTCACAATGGGACATCAGACCTTCTCTAACTTAGTGGTTCCCAGACTGGAGTTCACAAAGGTAGCACATTTTGAGCTGTTTGAATCAAATCTAAGACATCATTAGAGTGAATAACAGCACTATTTTATGTACCATTGAGAAAGAAAAAAAAATGCTATCAATTAAACCAAGTGTTCTATTTGTTATAAGATGCATTCAGGTTTTAGAGATGTTCAAATGTGAAAACGAATTCACAGAATCAATGAAACATGATTGATTGAGTGTTGTTAGGATGAAAGGGGTCACCCCTCACAGAATGCTTGGGGCAGTATTTGACACGCTGGGAGAGCCCCGATAAATGTTAACTATGAACTGTAATTGTTGGAATATCTTGGCTATTCCTATATTGGGGATTTAATCCTAAGGAAGGTAAGAGGCTGTATTCAGGGAGAATAATTCACTTCCCACAGCAGAGCGGAGGAGTATAGGTTGAGTTGGTGAGGAGGATGGTCACGAGGAGGCTGCCAGAGGACACTCCAGAAAGATGGGCTGCATGGAGCTGAGGTGAGCACACTCTGTCCATGCCAGGGAGGACCTGCAAGTCTGGTGCCTGTCTAGATCCAGCTGAGAGAATGGGAGCCACTGCCTACCAGAGGCAAAGTCACAGCAGGGGAATCCTGTGACAAGGTCTGAGGAACCTGTATCATTACCATAAAAGTGAGGCCACGAACTAACAACATGTCTTCTGGGCAAGGGTCCCTCACCCCCCAAGAGTAATTGCGTTCTTAAGGGCGCCGGGGATGAAGGAGTGGTTATACCACCAGAGAAGGGAGAGTAAGGCCATCGCATGACACCTCTCCACCCACCACAAAGTTCTGTGTAGTTCAGGCAGGGGCCCAACACAAGACCATGAAGGAAGGGCCATCTGGCTCAGGCCTACTTCTTCATTGCCACCAACTGTGTCCACATTTGGCAGTTGCCGTTTTCGGCAGCTGCTGGTACCAAATGACCATGAGGAAAAGAAGCCCCAGGTTCACACCAAACCCACTGTGCCTCATTTCCAGGTCCCAGCTAAGTCCTGTTACCCATACTTTTACCTCTCCTTTTTCATTGCCATGAGACAATAGGACCCATAAGATTTTTGCTTCGGGGAATGTATGATCGTTGCCTGTCTGGCCAAATAGGTGGTGGTGTTAGTACTCCATGAGCAAGGGATTCCAATTAAACAAGGCAAATGGGGCACATTAAAAACCCACTCAAATGACAGGGAAAGGAATGTTTTACAAAAGCCATAAACCAACAAAGAGAATTGTGGAGGAAATAATAGTAGACTCAATTGTCAGAACTATTTTTTAAGATGGAAAGCCGATAGAAGAGATAGAAGATGGGAGGAAAGTGGGGAGCCTGTTGGGGAAGCCAAGAAGAAGCAAGATGATTCCCACCCAAGAAAGGCTTAGGGCTTGGAGACACTCGTACCTCTCACAGCAACATAAGAAGCCAGAAGACAATTGAACAATAGCAGCCCCAACTGCTACAGGTATCATTTTTTAAAAGAAAAAAGAAAAGAAAAATTAAGTTTCCTCATCTTAAGGGGAAAAAAAGCATCATTCAACCACCCCCTGTCCTCATCAAGATACATCCCTCTTTTCCTTCTCTTCTATAGTCAAACTGATGTTAAATATTGTCATGTCCTCACCTCCCCGCCATTCCTTAATGAACTTCAGTCTGCTTTTCTCTCCCATCACTTTGCCTAAAACTCATCCTGCAGTCGCTAATCCTATGGGCACTTTGGCATCCATATAAGATTTGAGATCTCTTCTGTCTTAAGGTGACATTGTTCATCTTTCTCTCTTTCTTAAGACTCTTTTCTGCCCTTGGTTTCTGAATCTCCACACTCTTCTGAGGTCCGGCCTCTCCTTCATGACCTTCTTAACAAGATCTTCCTTTTCCTCTCCCTTATGTTGGTTTCCTGAGGATTCTGCATTTTCTTGTTCACTCTAGCCATTGTACCAACTCCTTCTATACCTACTGGAAACTCCACAAGGGTTTCTTGTTGATGAATGACACTCAAATGAATTTATCATCTTCCCAACCATCTTCTAGTTCAGAAAAAGGCACCACCATAAACCCGGCATTCCTATTACATTTTCCCCTCTCCCTCCCTGTTCTTGTTATCCATTGCTGCATAAAAAATTACTCCCAAAGCATAGTGGTTAAAAACAGGTATTTTACTCATGATTTTGTAGGTCAGAATTCATGAAGGGCTTGGCTAGGCAGTTCATCTCTGTTCTATGTGGTATCAGCTGGGACCTCCTGGGGTGGAGGATCTACTTTCAAATGTCTTCTTCACTCATATTGTGTGACACCTCAGTACTCCTCGATCTCTTTCTCTTCACAGGGCATCTCATTCTCCAAAGTCTCTCCAATGCCTTGGGCTTTTCACAGCTTGTTTTTTGCGTAGTCATATTTCCTACCCAGAGGTTCTAAGAGACAGGAAATGGCCAGGCTAGTTGGGTACTAACTTGGAACTGACACAGTGTTGCTTCTACATTCTAGTGGTCAGAGTAGTCTCAGGGCGCACCCAGAGTTAAGAGGGTGAAGAAAGGCTCCATTTCTTGATATGGATGGGAAATACTGTTGAGACTGTCTTTGGAAATAAAATCTACCATGTTTACCTGCACAACCAATCATCGGATCTTATCTCTTCTACTTTCTAACTGCCTCTCAAATGCATTTACTTCTCTCCTTTTCCTCTATCACCACTTTATGTAGGTCACCATTTTCTCCCTCCTGGACTCTTGTCTTAGCTTCCTAACTGGCTTCCATGGTACATTCTAGATCTTCTTTATTCTCTGTATAACTGATAGCATGATCCTTTTAAAAGGCAAATATAATTATGTTTCTTCCTATACTTAAAACTTTTACATAGCTCCCATTGCCTTTATTTTTTTTTAAGATTTTATTTATTTATTTATTTATTTGAGAGAGAGAGAGAGAGAGAGCACAAGCAGGGGGAGTTACAGGCAGAGGGAGAGGGAGAAGCAGTCTCCCCGCTGAGCAAGGAGCCAGATGTGAGCTCCCATTGCCTTTAAAAGGAAAAATCTAACATAGTTTACAAGTCCATTCAGGACCTACCTCTGCTTATATTTCCACCCTCAACCCAGACAGTATGATGGGTTAATGTATAGTTCTACATATTTAGAAGTATTTTAAAAGAAGTTTTTAACTTTACACAAAGTTGTTTTTGTATTTGTGTGAAAGTTTCATCTATACCTTTTGGGTATAGAGCTTTCATGACAGACCTTTGATAGTGTTTTGGAAAATAAATCAATGTTTCTAGTTCTCTTTGTACTTATCTTTATATCTTTGCATGATGAAAAATTTTTTAGAACTTTGACTATAGTATCCAAAATCTATAAAGAACTTCCCAAACTTGACACCCAAAGAACACATAATCCAATCAAGAAATGGGCAGAAGACATAAACAGATATTTCTCCAAAGAAGACATACAAATGGCCAATAGACACATGAAAAAATGCTCAACATCACTCAGCATCAGGGAAATACAAATCAAAACCACAATAAGATACCACCTCACACCAGTCAGAATGGCTAAAATTAACAAGTCAGGAAATGACAGATGTCGGCGAGGTTACGGAGAAAAAAGAACCCTCCTTCCCTGTTGGTGGGAATGCAAGCTGGTGCAGCCACTCTGGAAAACAGTAGGGAGGTTCCTCAAAAAGTTGAAAATAGAGCTACCCTATGACCCAGCAATTGCACTACTGGGTATTTACCCCAAAGATACAAATGTAGTGATCCGAAGGGGAACCTGCACCCCAATGTTTATAGCAAGAATGTCCACAATAGCCAAACTATGGAAAGAGCCCAGATGTCCATCGACAGATGAATGGATAATGAGGATGTATATATATATACAATGGAATACTAATCAGCCATCAAAAAAATGAAATCTTGCCATTTGCAACAACATGGGTGGAACTAGAGGATAGTATGCTAAGCGAAATAAGTCAATCAGAGAAAGACAATTATCATATGATCTCACTGATATGTGGAATTTAAGAAACAAAACAGAGGATCATAGGGGAAGAGAGGAAAAAATGAAACAAGACGAAAAGAGAGGGAGACAAACCATAAGAGACTCTTAGTCATAGGAAACAAACTGAGGGTTGCTGGAGGAGAGGGAGGTGGGAGGATGGGGTAACTGAGTGATGGACATTAAGGAGGGCATGTGATGTAAGGAGCACTAGGTATTACATAAGACTGCTGAATCACTGACCTCTACCTCTGAAACTAATAATACATTATATGTTAATTAATTGAATTTAAATTTTAAAAAATGGAAGAAAGTAAAATTTTGACTAGACCACTTTTTTTTTCTATGGTTCAATATTGGTTACTGACCACCTAGTATGCACAAGACACAGATGAGACAATTGTAAAGAAAAGAAACACTCTCTTCCCTCACAGAGCCTATACTTTAGCAAAGAAGACTGACCATAACATAAAAAAAAGTAAAATAAGGCCAGATACAGGTTTTATAGTCAGGTTATTGTCATACATGTTTAACTATACAATCCATTGCAAGAATAATCTTTGGCTTTTGTGGTCCATTTGGAACTGACTTTACCTTTATTATAGATAGTAAGTGATTTTTCAGGCTGCCGTGCTGTTCCCATTATTGGGTCCTTTATTTAGCTCCCCTAGGCTATAACATGTCATTCAAGTAGCTGGGTAAAGGGATTCTTTTATGGGTCCTCCAAGAGCCAGCCCTCAAGGCAAAGGGAACTCAATGCCATGAAAAATTGACACATTCATGATTTTTCACCATCAGGGGACCACGATACATGCAGCAAGCCTGTGGATTAGAAAAAACAAAACTTCCTAGCAAAGTTATAGGGACCACAGCTTGGTTGTTTTTTTTGTTTTGTCTTGTTTTTTTAATATTTTATTTATTTATTTGAGAGAGAGAGCGCGCGCGAGAGAGAGCATGAGCAAGGGGGAGAGGGAGAAGCAGGCTCCCCGCCAAGCAGGGAGCCCGATGTGGGGCTCAGTCCCAGGACCCTGAGATCATGACCTGAGCCGAAGGCAGATGCTGAGCCACCCAGGTGCCCCCACTGCTTGGTTTTGAAAGAGACATTTTTCTAAGACTTTAGGAACTGCAGTAACCTTTATGCATTGAGTATAAGAACAACGACCATTTCAAGGTTCACTGCACCCATACGGAGATCTCATAGCTGGCCATGCCAGGGTTGTGGCCGTCCTGGTAGTCAAAGCAGGGGCAAGGCTGTCTCAGGAAACCAGAACGGAACTGAAATGATGGACTCTGCTCCCACAGAGTCTAGATTGAGATGGCACCCATTTCCTCTCTCATACCAGACATCTGGGACCTGACACAGGATAGTGGGTAAGGGGAAGGACTTGCATAATGACTGCTTTCATGAACAGATACTTAATCTAGACAAATAAAAGCAGGAGGCCAACTATGAAACTGTAGAACCCAGAGACTGGGGAAATAAAATTAGTCTGAGAGTCAAGAGAGCATGTCAAGAGGTTCATGTCAAAAACCAGCCCAAGTTCCATGCCAACATTGTACACCGTTGCCCGTATGTCAAAGACAGCTGTTTACTCTTTGGTGATACAATGCATATTAGCGGTCTGTCTGACTCTGGGAACATTCTGCCTGCTTGCCCATGTGGGTCAGCCTCCTGAAGGTGGTAGAAGAGAAAAGAAGCTAGTGAGAGAAAGAGGATGAACCACCCAATATTCAGGCCTACTCTCTTGACCCTTGAAAGGTCTAGAGGAGTTATCACTGCCACCAAACCCTTAACTTCTCAAATAGGAGTTAGTCCTAGAAAAAAAGGGTGGGGTATTTGGGGCAGAGCCTCATATCCCATACTCTTGGGGAAGGTGGTGGAGACACCTGGAGAAGAAATAAATTTTCTATGTGGGACCACAGGATTTACTAAAAGGAGATGTGTAGGACAATGGTTTAGTAATATAAAATAAGGATTTGTTCCCACCATTACTTCACTCCTCTCCTCTCTTCCATTTCTCCTCATCAAACATAGACTATGTATTCACAAGTGATTTTCAGTAAAAGGAATTTCTTTTAGATCTATATCTATCATCTAACCACCTATCTATCTACCTATGTACCTATCATCATCTATTTGTATACATATATATGTAGGGGGGGGGGTTTGTGTCTGATCTTATTTACTTGTCACTCTTAGAAAACCTCATTTTTGACTGGACTCAGACTTAGAGGTAGAAGCTCCCAGAGAGGACAGCCTCCGTCTCTTGGCAAATCTGTTCCTGGCGTTTTTCTTTGGCCTCCTTCATTCTCTTGGCCAAAAGTTTAGCATATTCTGCAGCCTCTTCCTTATTTTTCTGAGTGCGCTGCTTCTTCAAAGCAATATGCCAACGTTTGTGCTGGAGGACACGTGGAGTGACAAGACGCTGAATCGTAGGCGCTTTGGTTCTAGGTTTCTTACCTTCTTTGTTTACGGGTTTTCTCACAACATACTGGCGGACATCATCTTCTTTAGAGAGACTGAAAAGTTTGCGGATTCTGCTGGCTCTTTTGGGCCCCAGGCGATGAGGCACATAGTATCAATGAGTCCAGGAATATCTGTCTCCCCTCTTTTTTTACAATGACCAAGTCGAGAACACTGAGATTGGCATCCACAGTGCAACCCCAAACAGATTTGCGCTTTCTCTCTCCAGTCCTCTTTGGTCTATAGCAGGAATGCCCCTTACTCAGCACCAGGCAGACACGGCCATGGGTCAAGACACCCTGCTTCAGGGGAAGCCTTGTTTGTCACTGCCACCATGGATTCGGACCACATAACCCTTCCATTCTTCACCCAGAGCACCAGCAGCAACTTCTGTGGCCATATGCTTCTCATAAAAGGTATGAGGTTTGCGTTCATTGTCCACTTCAATGAGTTTCTGGCAGCCAGTAGCTGGGAAAGAGATGCTTCATCCTGAAGCAGCCTACCGCCTCCGAGGCACCACGAAAAAGAGCTATATGTAGTTTTTTATATATTTATAGCTCTTTATATATAGTTATAAAGTTCATTTAATGAATTCTATTAATTATATATTTTCCCCATTTTTTAGGAAATAAAAAACATCATTTTTGCATGGTATATAATATAGAAGTAATTTTAACTTTAAAATAATTTATTTTAGATCAATATCTTATCAGTGTAGTATAAGTTCCTTTTAATACAGTCTGATAATTTTCATAATATGTAAAGGCAAAACTCTATTTTCTCTTATTTAACAAATGACATACTCTGAATTTCTTTTTTTAAAGATTTTATTTATTTATTTATTTGACAGAGAGAGAAAGAGTGAGAGCGAGCACAAGCAGAGGGTAGAGGCAGAGGGAGAAGGAGAAGCAGGCTCCCCGCTGAGCAGGGAGCCCGACGTGGGACTCGATCCCAGGACGCTGGGATCATGACCCAAGCCGAAGGCAGACGCTTAACCGACTGAGCCACCCAGGTGCCCCTGAATTTCTTTGATTATATACAAAGATAATTTTTTGAGAGACAGAGCATGCCCAAGCGGGGCAGGGGGAAGGGCAGAGGGAGAGGGGAAGGGCAGAGGGAGAGAGAGAGGGAGAATCCCAAGCATGTGTGGGGCTCAATCCCACAACCCTGAGATCATGACCTGAGCCAAAATGAAGAGTCAGATGATCAACTGACTGAGCCACCCAGGACTCCCCCCAAATCATAATTTTAAACAAAAACTTAAACATGTTATGTTGAGTTTAGTTGGGGATCAAGCACATACTAAAATGAACTAAATCGCCAGTGTGTTATGTCATCAAAAGTAGACAAAACCCATCATTCATAACTTTGAAATTTTTGAATATTAAAAATAAATTGATTTACTGTTTTAATTTTTGCGTTTGATTTCTGATTAATAAGATTAGAAAGAAAGTTCCAGGCAGCTAACTGGAGACCTTCTCTGCAAATAATCTTTATTCCCAATAGGCAAAAAAAGGTAAATGGGAAATGCATGTCACCATAGTTTCTTTTTTTATATTAATTTTTCAAGTATCAGACACTCTTTGTTATGCTATATGAGAATCTGATTTGGATGAATGCAACATTTGATAGAATGAAGATTTGTTTGAGGCAAACTTACAGAATTATTCCTACATATCCTTCATGAGTTTGTGGTATTTATCACAATCAGTAGTGAGGATGAATCAAATAATATAAATGATAAGTAATAAAACAGCTGTTGAACCAAGCAATACAACCTCTAGACAATTCATTCACCAGAACATTTGTCTGACTCCCATTAAATACTATGTATGCTCACTCACCGTGCACCTGGAGGCTCTCAAATGTTCCAGATCACAGGGAAGAACACTACTTAAAGAAAGAGACGTTGAACCAGATGCCATTAGCCACCTTTAATGATATGAATCCCCAGAAATATCACTTGAAAAATGCTAACGTACTGATGTTCAAGATAATAGAACACAATTTAGAACTGCCTGACTCACAGCTTTAAAACTGACCTTTTCTTCCTTATAAATAAACATTTCTGCAAATCATTATGTATAATAATAACCTTAGGAGGAAAGTCCCCACAAAATTGCTGGAGATATACAAACTCTTAAAAATGCATTTACAAATTTACTTAAACACATGGGAGTTGATTTGAATTGAATTGCAGTTACTAGAGAAGGCCCACCCTCCTTCCAAACTCAGTGCTTTCCACAAAGAAGGTAGTCTTCTGAATATGTAATTATTTTTCATGCCATATGTTGTTATTTGCACTGGGTTCCTGAGCATATTCTCAAACTGCTCTTTCTACCCAAACCTACAGAATAAATAAGAAAGGGAAACAGTGATTAAATAGGGACTGGACTATTCCCCAGGAAGACACCTCCAAAAGCCCTAGGCAACAGCTGATAGCTGAAAAAGTGAGGTGAGTTTTTGGAAAATCCACTGATGTATATTCAAGGACATTGTCACTATATTTTTGTATCAGAGACATTTGGTCTTCAACTTGTAAAGAAACCCATCCAACTTGTCTTTATTATTTGCTCTACGGCCCAAAACAGAAGACTTAAGAAATAAATTTTGGCATAACTTTCATTTTGTTTATTTGTTTTCCTTTAGCACACCAGTTTTAACACCCTTCCTCCCTCTGCTGGGTTATATTTGTTCTTCTAACACCTGTCATAACTAACTTCAGTAGCAATGACATTGAGTGAAGTATCTCCCCAAGGTGCCTGACAAAGCTAGCCCCCCAAAACAAAATCTGGCTGCTTAACTCAGAATTCTTCCTGCAACACCGTGCTGCCTCAGTTCTCCCGAGATGTAAGCCACAGGACTGGCTCTGGGACAGCCATGGGGCAGGGATGAATGGTGGTTATCAGAATTACAAGTGTTCTCTTTTCCAACTAATTCATATCATCAAATAAATCACAGAGATTACTCTTGCAAGTTCAGCTGCAAAGCACCGTTCATTCCTTCCAGGAAAAAAAGAAAAGCAAGAGGAAGTCATCCTGGAGAGTGATGCTATCTCATATTGCCTTTTTACATTTCCTAAATCTTTCCTAAATCAGCCAATGTACCATTTCTCTCCTCACTTCAATTCAGACCTGGAATGTGGGAAGAGCTAGAAAGACTTTACCGAAGGCTCAAGGAAGCACAGGAAGGAAATGAGACCAGAGTGTTCCCACCTCATGAGAAGGCCCAAAACAAAGTCACCATCCACATGGGATTAGGCTCAGTCTCCTTCTACCATCTCTTTGTCCATGCTCCTGCCATATTGACACAGGACAGAGGGAAGTATTTACTGCTGAGTCAGGCACATCTCTTCTGTTTTGACTTCATGGGAATAACAAGAGTTGCAATCATTAAAGCACTATCTAAAGGAACTGGAACCCTCATATACCGCTGATCTGGAATGTAAACTGGTATACACTATTTCTTAAAACATCCAACATGCTCTGCTAAGTGAAAGAAGCCAGACACAAAAGCCACATATTATATGATTCCATATTCATAAAATTTCCAGAATAGGCAAATCCATAGAGATAGAAAGTAGATTAGTATGGTTTTCAGGGGACAGGGGGAGGGAGGAATTGGGACTGACTGCTAATAGGTATGGGGTCTCTTTCTGGGATGATGGAAATATTCTGGAATTAGATAGTGGTGATGTTTGTACAATATAGTGAATATACCTCATCTCAGTAAAACAAATTAAAACTAAAAACACTGGGGCCCCAAAAGGTCTGAATTAAAGCAACCACTTTATATGGATATATCCAATTACATAAAAGATACCTTTCTCAGTTTGGAAAAAAAGGGAATGGAGAGAAATAGGAAGACCAGTTGTGTCTGATAAAAATGATCTACTGATCTACTTGTGTTTTCATAGGCAAAAAATAAAGTCAGGCAGAATCTTACCATAAATCTTACCAAAGAGTCCACTCCTGAGAATCTACCCAAGGGAAATGAAAATACGGTCACACAAGTGATTGTTCAAGAATAGTCATAGCGACATTATTCATGATGGCCAAAAGCTGGTCCACCCAGTGGTGAGTAGAACAGTAAAATGTGGTGTATCCACATAATGCAATACTATTTAGCAATTACAGGAACGAAATAATGCTCCATGAAATGATGTACTCAAAAGACTTCAAAAACACAATGTTAAGTGCAAAAAAGCCAGAGACAAAGACTATATATTCTATGATTTCACTTGTGTGAATTTCACAGAAAAGGGGAATGATGAGAAAGTTCTAAAATTGGACTGGGGTAGTGGTCGCACAGCTCTATGAATCTACAAAAAATTACTGAAGTGTGTATTTCAGTTCGTGAAATGGCGGGGGCGGAGATTGCCAGAGGAGGGTAGGCAGGAAAGAAGAAGAAAAGAATTGAAACAGAAAGAAATATTTTTTAACACAAAAAAATACAAAACAATGTGACAGAAGTAACACAAAAGTTTCAGATTAAGACATAGTTAATGCAAAACACTCAGAAAAGTTTAAATAAAATGTAGGTAAAGATACATCAAGCAAACACATAAAAGCCTGGCAATATTCACAGCAGAAAAGTGGAATTCAAGGGCTAAGCCTTTAACGAGACAAAGAAACTAATGATGTAATGTATGGTGATTACCATAACAATAAAAAATTTTAAAAAAAGATGCAGGGAAGAAATATTAAAGCTTATCATGTTCTGATTTTCTAAATATATGATTGTAACTGTTCTTATTGGTCTATCACCAACCAAACGGACAACAAATAAGCTTATAAAAATGTCCAATAATACATATAATTTTGAATTCATAGATATACATTAAATATGTATAAAATTGTTTCTTTTTAAATGTCCAGGGAAAATTCGCACAGAGAAACAGCCCAGCAAGAAAATCTCAAGTTCTGAAACACAGAACCTTTTCAGACCATATTCTTTGACCACAGAGCGTAAAGCGACATTAATAACAAAACTACAAAACAAAAATAAAACCTCAACTATAGAAGAAGGGAAATTTTAGTTCTTCTCCCCACGTCACATGCTTCTCTGCCCACCCTCTTCCTCCCCCACACTCTTCCCCTAAGCCAGGTGGCTGTTGAGCTCTGCTCACTTCTTTGTCCTTTTCCAGTTCTGCATGTCTAGGACCACTGATACCCAGGTGGGCACCATCAGGGCCCCTCGTAGAGCCCAGCCAGCTCTCCCAGCCTGATGCCTGAGTATTTGCTCCCAAGATTTAGAGCAGGGTCTCTGTTGGGCTTGACCCCGAGTTCTGTGCTCCATTCTAGCTTCTCCAGAGCTTCTCGATGAATATTATTATGAACTGGCTCAGCTATTAATAAAATGGTGCTTTGATTCCCATTTGATTCATGTTTCTTCTGTAAAGCTCTGTGGGAATCTCCAAGAAGTATAGAGTGACTGGATGAGGATGATTTATGCATTTCTGCAATCCCAGATATAAATATTACTGGCAAGTTTCACTAACATTCCATCCTGATTTTTAATATCTACCAATTGGAAACTAGAAAAGACTCCTGTGCTGCCCAACATTAAAATACTATTACAGACTATTTATAAAATAGAACTTATAAAAACTAATGAGATGCTTCCAAAAAATGAACTACTGGGACTTCATCAAGATAAAAATCTTCTGCACAGCGAAGGAAACAATCAACAAAACTAAAAGGCAACCTACAGAATGGGAGAAGATATTTGCAAATGTTTTATCAGATAAAGGGCTAGTATCCAAGATCTATAAAGAACTTAACAAACTCAACACTCCAGAAATTAGTAATCCAGTTAAGAAATGGGCAGAAGACATGAACAGACATTTCTTCAAGGAAGACATAAAATGGCTAATAGACACATGAAAAAATGCTTAACATCCATCATCAGGGAAATACAAATCAAAACTACAATGAGATACCACCTCACACCTGTCAGAATGGCTAAAATGAACAACTCAGGAAACAGCAGATGCTGGTGAGGATGTGGAGAAAAGGGAACACTTTTGCATCATTGGTGGGAATGCAAACTGGTGCAGCCACTCTGGAAAATAGTATGGAGGTTCCCCAAAAAGTTAAAAAATAGAACTACCCTATGATCCAGCAATTGCACTACTAGGTATTTATCCAAAGGATACAAACATAGTGATTCGAAGGGACACATGCAGCCCCATGTTTATAGCAGCAATGTCCATAACAGCCAAATTATGGAAAGAGCCCCAATATCCATTGACTAATGAATGGACAAAGAAGATACGGTGTGTACACACACACACACACACACACACAGGAATAATATCCAGCCATCAAAAAGAATGAAATCTTGCCATTTGCAATGACATGGATGGAACTAGAGGGTATTATGCTAAGCGAAATAAGTCAGTCCGAGAAAGACAAATACCATATGACTTCACTCATATATGGAATTTAAGAAACAAAATAGATGGGCGCCTGGGTGGCTCAGTTGGTTGGGCGGCTGCCTTCGGCTCAAGTCATGATCCTGGAGTCCTGGGATCGAGTCCCGCATCGGGCTCCCGGCTCGGCGGGGAGCCTGCTTCTCCCTCTGACCCTCTCCCCTCTCATGCTGTTTCTCTCTCTCTCTCTCAAATAAATAAATAAATAAATAAAATCTTTAAAAAAAAAAAAGAAACAAAATAGATGAACATAGAGAAAGGGAAAGAAAAAATAAGATAAAAACAGAGAAGGAAGGTACAATAAGAGACTCTTTTTTTTTTAAAGATTTTATTTATTTATTTTTTTTAGAGAGCGAGCGAGAGAGAAACAGCATGAGAGGGGAGAGGGTCAGAGGGAGAAGCAGGCTCCCCGCTGAGCCGGGAGCCCGATGCGGGACTCGATCCCAGGACCCCGGGATCATGACCTGAGCCAAAGGCAGACACTTAACCATCTGAGTCACCCAGGCGCCCCGAGACTCTTAACTATAGGAAACAAACTGAGGGTTGCTGGAGGGGAGGTGGGTAGGGGATGGGCTCGATGGGTGATGGGCATTAAGGAGGGCACATGTTGTAATGAGCACTGGTTGTTATATGTAAGTGATGAATCACTAAATTCTACTCCTGAAACTAATACTACACTGTTAACTAACTTGAATTTAAATAAAATCTTGGAAGAAAAAATATAGCCCTTTAGAGAGGTAATCAAGTTGAAATAAGATCATTAGGGTAGTCCCTAATCCAACATGACCAGTGTCCTTATAAAAAGGGGACATTTGGACACAGAGACAGACTTGCACAGAGGGAAGATGATGTGAAGACAGTGAGGATGCCATGTAAAAGTGAAGACAGATATTGGAGGGATGCATACAAGCCAAGGAATTATACAATTTGCCAGCAAATCACCCAAAGTTAGGAGAGGGGCATGGAGCAGATTCTTTCTCACAGTCCACAAAGCAACCAGCCTGTGGACATCTTGATATTAGACTTCTGGCCTCTAGGACCGTGAGATAATGAATTCTTGTTGTTTGAGCCACACAATTTGTAGGACTTTGTTAAGGCAATCCCAGAAAACTAAGGCACCATCCAAAATGCTAGCTCTTTTGCAGGGTAGGTCTTTGGAAAGCCCTACAAAAAATTGCCCCGCCTCAGGCTTGTTCTATGACATGAGCTTTCTGGCCTGAGTGTGATCTCTTCCACCGTTCCCTAAGCCCCGAGAGACAGCTCCCATCTCCTGGGATTCCTTGTCTGGGAGATGGCCCTATTTGTAGGGTACCAGAAGGAAGGCTCAAGCCCAACGGCCTTCCTCGGTCAGTGCTCACTCTTCCCATGGGAAACTTCTACCACACAAAATGTTGAGAATGTAGGCTTCTCCACTGGTAAGCATACATCCAAGCAGGGAATAAAATGCCAATCCTCCATTCTTGGTCTTTAAGAGTGATTATTTTGAACCACCTTGCCATTGAAAGGGTCAGTGGCTCCTTCCTCCTCAGAGGCTGTGAGGAGAGCCTCTACTTAGGATCACTCCTTTCTCAAAGACGTGTCAACCTCCTTGTGCTTCTCAGGCCTTCCCCTGTACTGACCTGGGGTTGGGAGACTGAGGTTAGTGGCAGGGCCAGATTTATTCTTCCGTATGTCACAGAGCCATCTGTGCGGCATCTGACCCCAACTTCCGGAAGGTTTTGAACTTAGAATACGTGGTGCTTAGTTACCTCCATTTGCCCTCAGTTTTAGCCACAGTTCCAAAATAATAGGAAAAATGCCACTCAGTACCTTGTTATGTATGGATGGTGATTCTGTTACTAAATTAAAATATTTTCTTGTTTAAAAAAAAAACTAATGAGATGCTTCCATTTAATAATGCATTTTTTTTTAACCAGACAAAATAACAATAATGTGTTAACATTTAATGACAGAGATTTAAATAAAATCCACTGGAAAGAAATTAAGACAATCAAAATAATAAAGATAAAGGTGGAAATTAATTAGGAAACAAAATTGGACAGAACAGATAACTAAATCCAAGAGCTGTTTCTTTGTTTATCTAGTTATTTAAAAATAATACTAAGGCAACACAAATAATAAGATTTATCCTGAGTTTTAAAAGGATTTGTTTAGTGACATGAAGATTTAGAAATCATCAACAAATACCATAAATTTTTGTGTGCTAATGATTATGAAGAGCTCAGTGAAATACACAAATCTCACTCTGACAAGCTCCCTGCCACCCACCACACCCCACACCCCGAGACCTCAACTCTTCACTTCAACAGCCCTGAAACAGTGAAATTTCCTTAGAACAAGGACATTGGCCCTTAAGGCTTGGCAAGACTTTTCAACCCATTTCTCTAACAATGTAAAAAAAATTCAAGGTTACACTGCAAACCTCAGGGCACAATGCCCACTCCTTTCAAGTAGTGTTGACCTTGTCTCTATTCAAAGCTGACCCACAACCCCACTGTAAGCCTTGCAAGAAAGCCTAACTATAAAATAAGCTGGGAGAACCTGGAGACTAAAGGGTGTAGATCCCAGTGTTTGACCTGGAAAGTACTGAACTAAAGACTTTGTTACAGGAGAAAGCAAACAGGGATGGGGGTGGGGGAAAAGATCATAAATGTTGCTTGGGAAAAAGCTAAACAATTTTGCACCAGGCTAATCCGTTCAGTTTCTTATCTAGTCCCATCTTTTCTGTTTTAGTTGTATGATTTCTGATTTTGTCTTTTCTGTAAATTGGACATAATCACTTACCCCACAGAATTGTTAGAGGAAAAAGGTAGGCTATGTGGAAGAACTTTGCAAAGAACAATGCTTGATAGGATGGTAGTGCAGGGCGAGGGGTTTCACTGCTCAGTGAGGGATGAGATAAGACAACACATGCCTTGAGTCTGATCCAGGACAGTCATGACATTCGGCTTTCAAATGCAACTGCCCTCCTTGGTCTTCTTGAACCCGCTTCTAGCTGCCAGTAGGCCGCTGTGAGGTTAAAGATCCTTTATAAGTCAGAAGGTCCAACTGCCCCAGCCAAGGAGGGGAAGTAGCATATTTCCAGACCCCAATAATCCCACAAGGATATTAATAAGGGCAACCCTGGACCCTAGCTCCTCCTCTTGGGCACCCACATTTCTTGATCACTAAGGCCTTTGGATAAGAGCTTGAGTGGAAGAACAGATCTAGAAAACTGACTTTTAACTATGAAACAAATATTTAAAAACCCCCTCAGGACTCAGACCCATGTGGAGAAACATAAAGCAGATGAGGCCATTGGAGGTGGCTCAGCCCAGCTGGGACTGGGGGCTTATCGATTGGCTTGTACGTTGGTGTGTGGTGGAAACCCACTGCTCCGTCTTTCTTAGCAAATATTTAGTAGAATCCACATTGATCATTAATATTCTGTTAAATGGATTTTCTTGAGTAAGGCATGCAAAGAGGCCTTGAGTCTGGTGTCATGAGTAGCAAGATCAGAGACTGCACTTGGAAGATAGAAATTCCTGAAATAGACAGTATACATCTTAATAGTCCAAATGAAAAATTTTAAGAGAGAATTTCTGCTGGCCCAACTTGGGGCAGGAATGACGGTTTGGATTAATAAACTATGGCCAAGTGGGTACAGCCAAGTAGTATCATCATGGCAACGAGAGGTCTTGTGAATCAGGGGCCGTGGCCAGGAAGAGACTCTTGGCAAGCTGGGCAAGTGCTCTAAGAGGAGCTATTTTGAGAATACACACCACAATGTGAAAACAGCTTATCTCTGGGGGTGAGCCTGTGGATGTCTTTTTGTTTTGGTTTGTATCATTCAAGAATGGGTTAGTTGCAAGAAACAGAAACACAACTCTAACCAGCTGAGGGAGAAAGTGAAAATCATCAAAAGGCTAACATGCGTGCAGTGCGAGCAGGGTACAACTCGTCTCAAGAATAGCCAGAAACAGAATCTTGGACACTCTGCCAGGACCATCTCTCACTTCTGATTCTCCCTGAATAACAGTTTACTTGTCTCCAGATTTTTCCACACAACAGGAGACATGGCTGCAAGAGGCTCCCCAGCCTGGCATCTCCCTCTTTCACCACCAGAATGAGACGGATATTTACTCTTTCTGGTTCCAACTTTTAAAAGCCCCAGAGAAAATCAGCTTAACTCAGGCAGGAATCGTTACTGCCTCGTTCCCCCTCTGTCCACACTCTCTGGCACGTGGGAGAGCCTAAGTCCACATGTTAAACAAATAGTGGATGTGAGGGAAATGGAGGGAGCCTCGTGAAAGGTAACTCCTGAGTTTGGTGACCAATGGGGAGATGATGCCATGAACTCAACCAGGCTGCAGAAGAGTAACGGCCAGGCGGAGGGCCCAGAGCATTGCTTTGCAGTGAACAATGTGAACGTCAGAGTTAGACGGTCTGGATTGGAGTTCCAGCTTCTCCACTGACCGTCTGTGTGACTGTGGGCAAGTTATTTCAACCTTCAAAGCCTCCACTTCTCCACCCATAAACATGGAGATCATTTTAACACCCAGTTTATAGGGCTCCTTGTCAAATTTAAATAAAATACCCTGTGCAGAGCGCTCAATAATCAACTGATATTATTATATTCTTCTTTCAACCACACTGCATTATGTTTGTTTTTTTTTTTAAGATTTTATTTATTTATTCGAGAGAGAGAGAATGAGAGAGAGCACATGAGAGGGAGGAGGGTCAGAGGGAGAAGCAGACTCCCTGCCGAGCAGGGAGCCCGATGCGGGACTCGATCCAGGGACTCTAGGATCATGACCTGAGCCGAAGGCAGTCGCTTAACCAACTGAGCCAGCCAGGCACCCTTTTCTTTCTTTCTTTTTTTTTTTTTTAAGATTTTATTTATTTATCAGAGAGAGAGGGAGAGAGAGGCAGGCAGAGGGAGAAGCAGGCTCCTTGCTGAGCAAGGAGCCCGATGCGGGACTTGATCCCAGGACCCCGGGATCATGACCTGAGCCAAAGGCAGAGGCTTAACCGACTGAGCCATCCAGGCGTCCCTGCATTATGTTTTTGAATTGACTTTCACTATCTTTGTGGTCAGAACAAATTGTTTCCTGATGATAGCATTGTTTCGTGTTTCCACGTCCATGCCGGTTAATCGGTGTGTTTCTCCAGCCCACAGGCAAAGGTACGTGCTCGATCAAACCTATCTCAATGGGGAGGAATCACTTTGGAGGCCCCACTTTTGTTCGGGTCCTGGTTATAACGGCCTATGCCGTAGAAAGTGTCTGTCTGTCTTTCAGGAACGTGCTTGGCAAGTTGCCAGGCGGCAATATCCAGAAGAAGGTGAGTCATGTTCAGAGAGTGCAGGCCTCGCCCAGCGAAATCTGAGACACTCTGGGGACCACCACACGGGCGAGTTCACTCATTATTGGGACCACACCTACATGTGGGGAAATCCAAAGGCTTTGGCTTCTCTCTCTAAACCTTACGGTTGAAAGTAATTTTCCCCTCTTGGTTTTTAAGTATCAGCTAAGGGGTTGGAATATGTCCTTTACCTGGGAGAACATGTACATTTAAAAGCAGAAGATTTTAATGTGGTCTTTTTTTTTTTTTAAAGATTTTATTTATTTATTTGAGAGAGAGAGAGAGAATGAGAGAGAGAGAGCACATGAGAGGGGGGAGGGTCAGAGGGAGAAGCAGACTCCCCGCCGAGCAGGGAGCCCGATGCGGGACTCGATCCTGGGACTCCAGGATCATGACCTGAGCCGAAGGCAGTCGCTTAACCAACTGAGCCACCCAAGCGCCCTTAATGTGGTCTTTTAAATTTCTCCGTACATAAGGACTATGGCTTTGGGGTCATCCCCGCCCTCTAGACAGGTAATGCTTTGAAGGTATATAAATAGAATCTAGAATAAGAAAGAAATTTTGTGGGTTTACTTTTTATTAGTAGAATAAATTTTAGTATTTTATATAAAGGTCCTAATTTTTATAACATTCTCAAATATGTTGGGGCAAATTATATTTTCCAAAGATGGCTACACCAATATATACCCCAGCCCACATCCTCTGATTATAAAGAAGTACAAATAACTAGTTTCATTCAAAAGATACTGATTGCATCCCTGCAACTATTGACTCCTGTGTCATGACCCAAAATCCAGACCTCAGCACTTGACTTAAAGTCATGTTAAATCCTATTCTGCATTCGTGAATGTTAAAAGCCCTGGATGTAGAATTAAATTTCCTGGGTTGGATTCTTCATTGACCACTAATTGTATGACCTTGGACAAGGGACTTAACTTTCCACTCAAGTACCAAGCTTACTTCCTTTATTCAGGTTAATAAATGAAGGCAAGGAGTCAACTGTTGACTCTATTGCTGGCTCTGCTCTGCTGGGCATTTCTTGGGCAGCCATGTCCTATTACACTGTGGCAGGACTGGGGCGGGGCTGACTTGACCCACATACTTCCTGGAGGCTGAGGTCTGGGAGTAGATGTGTGTGTTTAGAGGGGAAGATAGAGACATCAGGACACTGGAAGGAAAGCTAATCCTAACGACAGAAAGGACCCAATTCAGGATATTGGTTGCCCCAGGAACTAAGCCCATGTTTTATCATTTCATCCAAGTCTGGGCCCCACCTGCCCTCAGTCTTGACACCGGAGGGAGGGAAAGAATGGGGCAAGCCTGTAGAGTAACTTGTGCTAACTGAGGCCCAAGCTGGGGCTTCTGGGCAAGGAGTGCACTTTGGAAGAGGGGAGAGAAAAGGTGGAATGTGCTTTAGAGGTCTGCAACCTTCCTACTCCAATCAGTGAGGGAAAGACGGGGTCCTGCTCCCTGCCCCCCTTCCCAGCTGAATTGTATTCCTCATGACTTCCCAGACTCACCCTGCTTACCCCACTCCCTCCACCCTGAGCACCACAACCTATGGAGACCTTCCCACGGTCAAATGCTTAGGCTGGGTTTGGGGCTAAAATTAAAACAGTTGGGGGTGGGGTGGGGGGCAAAGGGGTGCAGAGAAGAGAAGAAAGATCATTTATTGAATGCCTACTAAAAGTCAGGAAAAGAGCTGAGTCCTTTTCCATGATCTCACGTGGTCTTCAGAAATGACTCTGAGGGGTTCCTGCATGGCTCAGTCGGTTAAGCGTCGGGCTCTTGATCTTGGCTCAGGTCTTAATCTTGGGGTCGTGAGTTCAAGCCCCATGTTAGGCTCCACGCTGGGCGTGGAGCCAACTTAAAAAAAGAAAAACAACTCTGAGTTCAATATTTCTATTTATCTTCAGGCAAAATGGAAACAAGTTTGGTGTCAGGACTGGAATTTGAACCCAGTGCTGGTTCCAAGGTTCGTGATCTTCTGAGTAAGCCAGAAAAAAAGAGGGGGAAATAGGATAGTCGATGCCAAAGCAGGACTTCAGATTCACAATAACAGGATATGCTGAGCACAGCAGAGTTCTCTGGTTATCAAACTCGTCAGTCACCTGCTCTCATCCTGCCTATTTACAAGTCAGGAAATGAAGTGGGGATGGCAAGTGTGAGGAGAAACTTGACAAGAAAGCCAACCCTAGAGCTTTCACTCAGCAGTACGGTTCTGTCTCATTTTGTTATCAGCAGGATAGATAAACTGTCAAGGTTGTAGAAGGTTGCAAGATGAGTTTGTCAGCCACGTCTCCCAAAGCCACACCAGATATGCAGGCACAGTTAAGAGATGTTGGCTCAGCAATGGTCAGCGGAACCCCTGGGGCACCGGCAGCTCCCTCCCCGAGCCAATCCCTCCCTTTCTGATTCAAGGGCTCACACAGCCTCCCAGACCCAGTAGGGTTTAGCAGACTTCACAGGTAGACATACTTGGTTCAAACCCTGGTTCCACTGCACCCCCTCATAGGGTTGTTGTAAGAAATACACTAAGACGACATCTGAGGGAAACCGCCCTCCCGCGCTGTAGCGTTCACTCCCGTCACTGGCCAAGGGTAATTCTAGACTATCCAATGGTTACAGGGTCCTTCCAGCTCCAAGTCTTAAATATTGCAAGTCAGCTTCCTTCCCCAGCCTTAGTTCAGGCTACCAGAATGCTCCATCAACACATCCAAACTGACTTCATCATAGTCACAGAAAAATAGATTTGAAGGGGAAAAAACATATCATTTAGTTTTCAACTTGTATTCTACCATCACAACACACACCTGTAGTGTTACTACTAACTAATATAGTTTAGAAATTCTCTGGTTCTCTTTCGAAACAGTGCGTTCTTTACACTATCTGAATAGACTGTGTGGTTTTCAGTTGTTTCAGTGGGAAGGGTCATTTCCACTTTACGGCTCCTTCTCTACTACTCACAGCTGACCCCTGAACCCATTGGTGGGCTACGTGGCTTGGCTCAATAGCAGTCGTTCCTCTTCTGTAAGAACTAAGGCTAACCTATCAGACGGAGGCGTCCTGGCCTGGGAGGCCTGCAGGCCAATCAGGGATTCCCCAGGCTCACTGATTGCACTGCGGTCCAGCTCACCCTGACTGACCCAATGAGTGACTTTCTCAGATGAGGAGAGATACTTAACTGGGCTGCTTTTTCAGCGATTCTATGGGTTGAAACCCCAACTTCCCTTTTCTCCAACCTGATCTTGCAAGTCAAAACCAACAGCTCCACACTGTGGTGGGGCCATTCTGCTATAAGGACTAGCTGTCTGATGCTTTTTTTTTTTTTTTTTTAAGATTTCATTTATTTATTTGAGAGACAGCATGTGAGAGAGAAAGAGCGCACACAAGAGAGAGCACAAGGGGGGGCAGAGGGAAAAGCAGACTCCCCACTGAGCAAGGGGCCCAACACGGGGCTCAATCCTGATCCCAGGACCCCAGGATCACGACCTGAGCTGAAGGCAGACGTTTAACCCACTGAGCCACCCGGGCACCCCTCTCTGATACTATTTGAAGCCAAAGAAGTAGATGCAACTTCTTGAGGAATGAGTATTGGATGGGAGGAGGGTCTAGGACAGAGCTCTAAAGAACTCCAACAGATGAGACTGGTTAGAGGAGTCACTGACCAGGAGGCTAAGAAAAAGTAATCAGAGACGTAAGAGAAAAACCCAGGATTGTGAGATGTCACAGAAGCCAGTGAAAGCTGGTTTCAGGAAAAGGAGAGGAGTCAACAGAGCTCAAAGAAGCTGAGTGTGAATAGGCGAGCTTCGGGAGAGCAGGGCCAGGGGAGGCCAGATTGCTGTGGGTTGCAGGTGGAATGGAGGTGAGCGGGTGCAGACACGAGAGTACTCAATGTCAAGAAGTCTGGTTACCAAGGAGAGAAGAGAAAGTGGATTGCTTCTAAAAAGGGGCATGGGGTCTTAGGAGGGTTATTTTGGGGTTTTGTGTTGGGGCATGGAAGAAAAGAGCGTTTTAATGCTGATGGGGAGTCTTCCATAAAGGGGAGATTTGACTTGCAGGAGAGGGGACAACCACATACCATGGTCCTTCAGAAGGCAGAGGATGGAGCCAGACCAGAGTTCTCCTGAGGACAGATCTGCTGCAGCCATGGGAGTCTGGGCGGAAGACCATCAGGCACACAGTCTGTCAAACATATCTGGAAGCTGGGAGAACCCTGGCAGTGACAATGTGGGCACAGAAAATGGCAGGTGGAGGGCTCCTCCCTGGACTGGTCTGTCCTCACATCAAAACGACTTCCCATAAGTGGTCTCAGACAAGGAACTGGTGCAGAGCCCGCCTGGCTCCCGTCAACACCCCTCCCTCGGGGACTCCCTCACAGCTGTCCTAGTGGCAGACAAAGCCTCCATTTGAGAGTCTTTCATTGCGTAAAGGGATAGTAATGAGTGGAAAAGGTGGATTAGAGCAAGAGTCAGAAAACAGGATTCCCGACTCCCCAACTCTGATTCCTACCCCCTTTGACAGAGGCAACACCCCTCCAAGGGAGCAGGCTCTGAGGAGTGGGCCAACTAAATTGACAAAGGAAATGATCAAAATAAGGGCACAGAGCATGTTTCACAGGAAGAAGTACAAACAATATCTTGGTTCTTTAAAATAAATAAATCTGGAGGATTTTGAATCATTAATTATCCTGTTTCTGCAGGATGTCCATCCTGAGATTTGTTTGTCCTCTCCCGGACAGTGGCTCCATTTCCAATGAGATTACACAAAAGCCAGGGCCCAACAGGAGCCGAGAAGGAAGCGTCACATCTCCTGCAAAGACACATGATCGGCGGTGGCGCTAGTGACCAGGCCGAGGGTGGGCTGCCCCCCGCCCCGGGGGCCCCGTCTGCAACACACCAGCCCAGGCAGTCGGGCGCTCTGCTCAACCTCCTCAACTTCGGAGTCTCCACGGGCTTCCGCCTCACCCTGGTGTGACAGTTCCACTGATCCGATTCAAGCTCTCCCCTCCTCTCCTCCTGGGTGTTCCCAGCACAATGATGATCACGTGATTACGATGTGCTTATGACGGTTGAGGTGGGGGTCAGGTCAGCTACTGATTCTCAGGATGAGTCACAACCGTCCGAAGAAGGAAGAGATGTTGGTGTCAAGTGCCTGTTTCCCAAGCCAGGGCCTTGTCTTGCCCCGAGTTGGATGGCAATGGATCCTGAGATCACGGATTCCTAAAAAAGCACTTTTATGGCACTGTCTTACTTAATCCTCACATCTCTGGAGGCACAGAGGGGATTACTAGAACATTTCAGATGATGAAACTAAAGCCCAACGATGTTAATGATACGCCCGTGGTTTTACAGGCTACGGGATGAGTCAGAATTTGAACCCGGATCAAGCTGATTCTTGTCCAGTCTGGTTTACCTACCTAAGACTCAGTCCTTGTACTCAAGGAAAAAACAAGGAATGTACACAAATTACCAGAACGTGAATGTGCATTAGAATCCAGTAGGGAGGGGCACCTGGGTGGCTCAGATGGTTAAATGTCTGCCTTTGGCTCAGGTCATGATCCCAGGGTCCTGGGATTGAGCCCTGCATCAGCAGGGAGTCTGCTTCTTCCTTTCCGTCTGCCCCCTCCTCCGCACATGATCTCTCTCTCTCAAATGAATAAATAAAATCTTAAAAAAAAAAAAAAGAATCCAGTAGGGATTGAGAGAATGGAGACCCCACATCTAAACTTTTTAATTTGGGAGATATGGTTCAACTGTCTGAGGAAAAACCAGCCAGGATATCTAGAAGCAAATTTGTTTTGAAAAATCTTGTTAGGCAAACTTGCTAGCTGAAGTAACAAAGTGAGACTTCCAGGGGTGGAGGGGAGGGCGAACACTGAAGTTGGGACCTAATGGTCGGCTTAGGATATGCAGCGAGAGGAGACCTATGGATGTTAGTACCAGAACAGGTTCGGGAAAACAAAAGCCATGATTGTCAAACAGAAGGCCTAGAAGCTGAAGCATGACAGGAATGAATTAGTAACTCCAACCTGAAAGTGCAAGAAAGAGCACATTGCTCTATTTACTTTACATAAAATTAGGGTATGTGTGACACTGAGCCTACCGCCCCCCACCCCACCCCGTTCCCTTCCGCTGGCTGGATTTAATGTCAAAGATTGAGAGGGCTCTCTTCTCCCTCCACCTCCCGCTGCCATCGCCACTCCAAGAGATAATGATCAGGAGTTGGGATGTGAAGTCAAACATTCATCCTGGTCATCAAGGGCAAGCAACCTTTTCTCCGTAAAGGACCAGACAGTAAATATTTCAGGTTTTGCAGGCCAGATGGGTCTCCGTCACAACTACTCAACTGTGCCATTATTGCTTGAAAATAGCCGCAGACAATAATAGGTAACCACTCTTAACTAACAGGTCAACAAAAACAGATGGTGGGCCAGATTTGACCCATGGGCCCACCCCTTATCAACATGGTTTCCACCACGATCCCCATAGGCCAAACTTACATAGATCCTTGAAGTTGGGTGGTCCTTTGCCAGGGCTGAGAGCCCCATTACCCAGAGGCCAGGAAGACCATCCTATATTTAACATGGAATTGTTGCCTCTGGACGGCTTGTCATCTTCCTGAGGTTCTGTGAGGATGGACTGCAGAGCACCATGACAGGTATCCCCTGCTTTTCGAAAGTTTACGTTAGGCCACTTTGCTTTTATGACAGACCTATATTAGTACCTGTTTTCTCCAAAACGGGATTTTTTTAATTGCATGTAAAAAGACAAAAAGCAAAAATAGCGTTCAGTGTTTGTGCTGCAGCCAGCCTTTATAGAGGCGGCATGCACACTCTGAGCAGTGAGCGGCCCCCCAAGCTCCTTCCCCGAAACCACACTCAGCATCTCAGCATCAGGCCGCCGGAGGTCTGAGCTGCGTCTGTGAGCATCTGTGCTTGATCTCGATTTATTCTGTGCCTCCATTAGCAAGGTGCGGCCTAAGGTATCAGAAAAGCCTGAGAGCGGTTATTTTGGGGGTCTAGGAATGCTCAAAAAATGTTTTCATATAAATTCCCGGTAATGCTTCTTCACCCCATTTCAGCTTCCGAAAGTTTTCACAGGAACGCTCTACTTTTGGATAGCCGGGGAAACCTGTACTTGCAAAAACTGCAGACATCTGTTCCTTCTCTTGGGCAAAAATCTTTGCTCTTTCACTACTAGAAACTCTACACCTCAAAGCCACTCTCAGCTCCTTTCCCTGATAAAATATGCTCACATCCCTCAGGAGAAAGGGGGGAAAATCAGGAAGGGAGATGGCCTGCCAACTACTTCTAGAGGCCCCGAGGCAAGGGAGCACAAACACTTGGCACCTGCTGGAATGCTGAGTAATATACAAAGAAAACAAAGACAACCACTTCGTTCAATAAATTTTTCCACCTAGTACCAGAACTTTCTAGCCCCAGAGCAAATTCAGGCCTGATATTCCAAACTTACAAGTCCGGACTGTCCCTTCACACCTCAATGGGTCCTGGCGCTCAGGTGTCCTCAGAAAACCTCCGAAGGGAGGTCAGGGTTCTGGTGACACAGAAGGGAAGTACAAGATTCAGCATTCCCTGGGACCCCAGGGTCCAATGAAAGTGACTCACGGTCTTGGCTTGTAAGCAACTTTGCTAATCACTTTGACAAACCACTGTTCCCCACCAGCTGCCACTCCAGGAGGACTCCCAGAATTTCTGTGATACGTATGAAGAACACCTACCAGCCAGTTTCCATTTCCCCACAAAAGCCCGTTTTGCTTCTGCTTTGGGAGAATTGCTTAAGCTGTGTGCAACGTGAGCCATAATTCCCAGACTGGGAGAACATAGGCTACTTTAGTTGGCATATGAACTTGTCTCCAATCCCCCAGCCTCAAAAGGCCTCATCCCTCCTGAGTTCAAAGCACACACTCAACAGTGCCTGCTGTTCATGTCATCATTGGACCCTTGGCCCCTCTCAGGCCCCTTAGTCATAGCACTGGCTCAAGCATAGTTCCTGTACCACCTGCTCCCCAGTAGGATGGCCAGGCTTACTGGAAGAGAATGTTCTCTACGCAAGGCAATTTGAGATAGGAAAAGTCATCTTTGGAGGGTAGGGGTTGGGTGAACATTAGAGCCTGGGAAATGCAAAGGGTCTGTGCTGGGAAATTGCTCTTGTAAAGAGTGCACGGGAGGCAGGTGTCTTTTGCCCAGACTTATTCGCTCAAGTGGAAAATAGAGACCATCATCCAGGTTGATTTCTTGCTCCTTATCTCTGCACCCATCAACCTTTGACAAGATCACTTTTTTTAAGTTTATTTAAGCAATCTCTACACCCAAAGTAGGGCTCAAACTCATGACCCCGAGATCAAGAGTTACGTGTTCTTTTGACTGAGTCAGCCAGGCACCCCAAAGACATCATTTTTTGTGCCCACAAACATCATGCAGGAAAGACTCAACCAAGCCTTGTAAAATGGATGAATTAATGAAACTCACTCTCAGGAGTTTGGCCACATTTTGCCTAATTTTCCCCACAGCTCTAGAGAAAAAAATATATTCTAAAATAGCCCTCTCAGGGGCACCTGGCTGGCTCAGTCGGTGGAGCATGCAACTCGATCTCGGGGTTGTGAGTTCAAGCCCCACGTTGGGTGTAGAGATTACTTAAAGATCAAAATCTTTAAAAAGAAACAGTCCTCTCATTCCACAGAGCTGTACAAAGCATGCTTGCTTAACTGACTTTATCTTCTTTTCTGGAAGTGGCAAGGACTTGCCCCTTACGTTATGTAAGAGGAAGAAAGTCTCAGTTTCTGTTCTGTGACAGTAAATTTACTCTTTATTAATAGATCTGTGATAATTCCCTTATGAGCCAGCATGTGTTTGGTCTGTGGGAAAACCTGAGCAGAAATTTCTAGAGAAGGAGAGGGCGACCATTGTTATGGTACTTCGTTGAGCACGGGCAGAAATGATCCTGAAAGTTCATCAGTCCTCTTCATGGATGATGATGATGATAATGATGATGATGATGATAAAAATAATAACAGTAGCTAGCATTTCATGAGCATTTAGTATGTGCCAGGAATACGGCTTCTATCCTTTAATCCTCAAAACCACCCTTTGGAATTCTGCTATTGCCGTTCCCCCACCTTTTTTCTTCCAGATGAGGGAATTAATATAAGTTAATCATCCAAGGCGACCCACCCAGGAAGTGATGAAGTCAGAATGCAATCCTTGGTGGAGAGACTCCAGTGCTCACACCCCTAACCCTTATCTTCTCCCACCTCCTTTGGCAGAGCCCCCGATCTACCAGACCGACTGCTGGCAGGCCGAGACCCGACACCAACAGCAGGAGAAATGGTCCTTCCTGGAATGAGAGCGCATGAAGGTAAATATCTGAATTTTCCTGACTCCTTCCAGCTTGTAGGTTAGTGAGAAATACCTGCAGGGTGCCTGGGTGGCTCAGTCAGTTAGGCGTCTGCCTTCAGCTCAGGTCATGATCCCAGAGTCCTGGGATCGAGTCCCGCATCGGGCTTCCTGCTCAGTGGGGAACCTGCTTCTCCCTCTGCCTGCCACTCTTCCTACTTGGACATTCTCTCTGACAAATAAATAAATAAAATCTTAAAAAAAAAAAAAGAAATTGGGGTGCCTGGGTGGCTCAGTCATTAAGCGTCTGCCTTTGGCTCAGGTCATGATCCCAGGGTCCTGGGATCAAGCCCCACATCGGGCTCCCTGCTCAGAGGAGAGCCTGCTTCTCCCTCTCCCACTCCCCCTGCTTGTGTTCCCTCTCTCGCTGTGTCTGTCTCTGTCAAATAAATAAATAAAATCTTTAAAAAAAAAAAAAAAGAAACACCTGCATTGTATAAAAATGAGGACACCACTACACGCCAGATGAGCCCAGAATTGCAGCGTTTCAAGGGCTCAGTCAAGAACGGGAGGAATCAGATGTTTTCTGAATTCCTCATGTTCTGGAAGAAAAGCAAATCCCCCTACTTAAATCCCATGGTGGACAAATAGGGAATTCTAGCTTCAAGAATGTGTTTAGAAGTCTTAGACAACACCATAAGTAGAATTAAAATGTGATGGGTGACATCCCAAACCTTGAAAAATATAAAAGTGACACAGAATAAAAAATGGACAAAGAAATATGATGCAAATGCAAACTAAATGAGAGACTGTCATTATTCTAAATAAAGTAGAATTCAAGAGAAAAGAACTAAATTGAAAAAAGGCACATCATTTATGACTGAACTATAACAACCATTATCTTTTATGTATCAAATAACATGGAAAAGTGCAAGCTGCTGAAAACGAAGGAAAAGATGACAAAAATAGAATAAAAATAAGAGAGTTTAAAATATTTCTATCATTATGTGACAAATCAAGCCTGCACTAAAGGTAAGAGAAGCAAGGAAAAGGGGAACTGAAAATAAGTAATAAGATGAGGATGGATTCAGAAGGGTATTTGTAAGATCTGTTTCTGGGCCCAGCCCCGCAATTCTAAAGGACACACTCCACACCTCTCTTCTCTTATGTGTAAGAGAAGCAAAGATGCAGCAATGATCTTTGTACACCTATACTTACATATCAGTGTCCTTATTTCCTGGAGGTGGATTACCAAATGTGAGATTTCATGGCCAAATATAAATATGTTTTTCGTTGTAATGGATACATCTGAATTGCATTCCTAAAGACTGCAGCAACTCATTATTCCTACCGCCTCATCAATGCTTTATGTTCTGCCAATGTCAGGGGAAAATGGTATCTCCTAATTGCCTTAATTTGTATTACGCTGTCTTCCATATTTATTGGGCATTTGCATTTCCTTTTTTTATAAATTGCCTAGTTATGTCCTTACCCCTTTAAAATTTGATTTGTTTTTTTCCTATCAATCTGTAGGAGCTCTTTGTATATTAGAACATTAAATCTCTATTACATGTATTACTAGCTGGGATTCTTTTGACTTTGATTTTGGTGTTTTTCAAGATAAAAAAAAGTTTTTTAATGTAGCCAACCATGTCTATGTTTTCCTTTGTAAGTTGTGGGTTTTCTGATTTGTTTAAGAATTCTCCCCTTATCCCAGTGTATATATATATTCTCCTAAATTTTCTTTTTTTCACATTTAAAACTTTAACCCATCTGAGATATACTTTTTGTATGTGATGCATGAGGAAGAAGTCCAACCTCATTTTCCTCATAATGCACAGCCAGGCCACTAATGAAATAGATGGATTCTTTCCCCACTTAATCTGATGTCCACCTTTGTCCTATATTAACTACCCACATGTACCCAAGGTTATTTCTGGACTCAATTATGTTTCTCTGATCTATGCATAGGTTTTTGTGTCAAGTTCATAGTGTTTTCATCGCCATTGCTTCATAGAATTTTAAAAGGTGTTAAGTAGGGGCACCTGGGGGGCTCAGTTGGTTGAGCGTCTGACCCTTGGTTTCAGCTCAGGTCATGATCTCAGGGTCGTAGGATGGAGCCCCCTGTCTGGCTCCATGCTCAGCGTGGAGTCTGCTTGAGATTCTCTCTCTCCCTCCCCCTCTGTACCTCTCCCTGCTCTTGCACGCACTCTCTCTCTCTCTCAAAATAAATAATAAAAATAAAATTTAAAAGGTGTTAAGTAACTACAGGTCAAGCAAAATGAAGAGTGAGAAGCTACCGGATATGGATTTGAGTCCCCAAACCATGATCACCCTTGTGAGTACAGTTTCCATGAAGATAGGAGATGGACGCTAGATCTAGCGATGTTTGGGAAAGAGTGGAAAGTACATGTTGTGCTCTTGAAGAATTTGGCAGTGAGAGGATGCGAGAAGGTGGTACGGTGGATTGAAGGAAAAGCAAAAAAGAAAAAAAAAAAGGGAAATGTTTTAAAGCCCAGGGAAGATTAGCACGTTTGTGACCCTGAATGAAGGTGTCAGTGAAAGGGATACACACCCACCGAAGAGTTATAAACATCCATAAACTTCTTCCCAAAAGAACTAAAATACTATGATTATCATAAAACGGTGTGACTTAGTTTCAGGCTCTGTATAATATGTATTGCCATTAGGTTTCCCGTATTCTTTTTTTTTTTTTAAGATTTTATTTATTTATTTGACAGAGAGAGAGCACAAGCAGGGGGAGTGGGAGAGGGAGAAGCAGACTCCCCTGCTGAGCAGAGAGCCCGCTGCAGGGCTCAATCCCAGGACCCTGGGATCATGACCTGAGCCGAAGGCAGATGCTTAATGACTGAGCCACCCAGGCGCCCCCCAAGGTTTCCCGTATTCTCAATTCAACATGAAGCACTATATTTAAAAACACAGGTGAAAAAAAAACAGGTGAAGGAGATTAAGAGGTACAAACTTCCCATTACAAAATAAGTAATAGCAGTGAAAAGTACAGCATGCAGAATACAGTCAACAATATTGTAATAATTTTGTATGCTGACAGATGGTAACTACGCTTAGTGTGTTGAGTAGCAAGGCATGTAAACGTCGAATCCCTATGCCGTACACCTGAAGCTAATATAATATCGCATGTCAACTACACTTCAATTATAAATAAATAGATAATAATATCAACTACATTCTCCCTATTGGTAAAAACAGATGAAGTTCATTTTTTCTCTGTAAAATACAGTTCTGAGGATAGACACTGGGGGAGGAGGCCAATGCAAGGCACTGGATTCTGAGGCATCACACAGACTCTGCTTCCTAATAACTAAGGTAGCAGCAATGGTTTTACCTAGTATTTGCCCATTCCCTTTTCTTCTGCTCCAAACAAGAAACCAGCTAATCTGCACTCCTGCACTTGGGGGGCATGCACAGTAGAGTTAGCTGAGGAGTTAAAAAAAAAAGCAATGCCCAGGTGATACTCTAGGCCAATTAAATCAGTCGTGTGAGAACTGAGCATGAGTATTTTATTTTAAAATTTTTATTTATTTATCTGAGAGAGAAAGAGTGCAAGAGAGAGAGAGCACAAGAGTGAGCGGGCAGGGCAGAGGGAGAGGCAGAAGCAGACTCCCTGCTGAGCAGGGAGCCCTATGGGGGGCTCGATCTAAGGACCCTGGGATCATGACTTGAGCCGAAGGCAGATGCTTCACTGACTGAGCCACTCAGGTGCCCCTGAGCATATTTTTTAAAGCTTCCCAGATGATTTCAGGGTCTAGCAAAGCTTATGAAGCACTGATCTGGAGCTTCCGAATCAGCCGACAACACAATGCTGTTTTCTGAAACTGGTACATGTGAGCCTTGGCAAGGTCCAGTGTGAAAAATATTAGAGACAGACGACCAACACTCCTTCATGTGACAGGGCATATTCTCTGCACGCCGCTTTACTTAGGATGTCCTTCAAGGAGAATGCTAATGATACCTTGAATTGAGGTGCTTTCCCGGGTATTTCTAACATAGGCAAGACTCAGAAAGGCACAACAGTGTTGCATAATAGAGTGTTTTGGTCACAGTGCGGTGGGAAAAAAAAGGTTAAAACATCACAGGAAATGAAACAGAAGCTACTCCTGAGATGAAGTTGAATGTGAGAATTTAATTACTAAGAGCAAGAAAAGAGTTGTTCATTTAGGAGTTTCCTAGGACATGAACTCATTTCTCTGTCAACTCTCCAGTGGCTGGAATGCTGTTTAAACCAATGGCCAAGAGGAATTTAAAAATTAACTGTACTACAAACTGTTTCGACATACAAGCACCTAGAACAAACACATATTCACACCCACCCTAAGGTCAAAGTTTGCAAAACTAAAAAGATATTTACAGGGAAACAAAATGAATCGTACTGAAATTTGGAAAATAGAACACTAGGGTGGCACCCTGACATTTGAGAAGCGAAAAGAAGTATTTGCTAGTGTTTGATTTTTATTCCTAGGGGTCGTCTTTTTGTGATCTCTTAACTAGAGAATGGGAAGTTGAGTTTATCATCCAGGAACTCCTCTCAGAATGAGACAAATGTCTGCACTTATGGAACTTTGTATTCAAAATAATTTCCTAGCTCAAGATTGACAGTACAAAGCCCTGGGTTGGAATCCCAGCTCTGTTAGGTACTCGTAGGTGACCTTGGATAATGATTTAACCACTCTAAATCTCAGTTTTGTCATCTTTAAAACAGGGATGATGATGATTATGATGATGAAGACAGTTAAACACCTACAACATGAGTTGTTTACAAAGGCTTAGCTCCATGCTCAGCATTTGATAGATCATAATCATTCCTCTAGTCATATTCTATTTATAAACTAAGAGATTTAGAAGTGTCCCTGTCATTATCTGATATGTAAAGATCATACAGAAATAGCTGAAATGTTCTGGCCTGAATAAAGGACACATGATTTCATTTAGAGATGCACTATTCTGAATCTTCATTCGTGATTCTGATCCCTCAGCTGGGACCACTCTCCTTTGATGCAGTGCTCCTGTCTCTTAGCTACCCTAGTGCCCTCTCTCCAGTGAAAAACTAAAAATACACTGAGTAAACAGAGTACAAGCTATTGGTTTATTTTTAAATTTTCTAGATTCCCTTGGAAACATAACCATCTCCCATCGGCAAATCAGCACACTCTGAAGAATACAGCCAGATAGAATGCCATGTGGAACAAATTGAGAATCCCATGACCTAACGCCAGTCTCTAGCTCACGACTCAGTGCAGTGCTGCAGGTCGCAAGGGAAGGAAATTCCAAAGGTTCCCACCAGTATGAGTTCTGGAGGCATGGACAAGCTTCTGGAAGAATAAGAAACACTCCCCCAGAGAGCCCATTGGGCCACCACTGATTGCTAAGACTGTCCTGCCAAGCACACCATTTCTTCATTGTTTCCTCTCACACTGGGGCAATGTCTAAGGGCAAAGCCTACCTCACAATCATGGAGATTACTGAATAATCCTGTCTGACATAGTTGGAAAACTAGATGGAAAGAGATTCATAAGTTACTTAAAATGTTCTAGGTTAGAGAAAGAAGGAATTCTTGCCAGTTAACAAATACCAATATACTTCTGTCTTCAACAGACAATGCACAAGAGAAAGCTAGAGATATCAAAACTGATTTTTTTTAAAGATTTTATTTATTTATTTATTTGAGAGAGAGAGAGAGAGTGAGAGAGAGAGCGCAAGAGGGGGTAGGGTCAGAGGGAGAAGCAGACTCCCTGCCGAGCAGGGAGCCCGATGCGGGACTCGATCCCAGGACTCCGGGATCATGACCTGAGCCGAAGGCAGTCGCCTAACCAACTGAGCCACCCAGGCGCCCTCAAAACTGATTTTTAAAAGGTCCTAGGGGCGGCTGGGTGACGCTGTTGGTTAAGCGTCCGACTCTTGGTTTCGGCTCGGGTCGTGATCTCGGGGTTGTGGGATCGAGCCCTGCATGGGGCTCCATGCTCAGCACAGAGTCTGCTTCAGAGTCTCTCTCCCTCTCCCTCTGCCCCTCCTGCTGGTGCTCGCTCACTCTCTCTCTCTTTCTCTCAAATGGATAAATAAGTCTTAAAAAAATTTTTTTTTAAATAAAAGGTTCTATATAAAGTATTAGCAAATAGAAGCTAGGAGTAGATTTAAACAGCAATACCCCATGACTGTGAGTGTGTATTCCAATAATGCAAAGGTAGCTAAATATTAGGAAATCTATATTAATATTGACCAAAGGGGGAGGAAGCATATGATCCTATGGTAGATATCAACAGTTCTTAACATTTAGTGTTCACTCCTGATAAAGGCTCTTTGTGAAATGGGATTCAGTGAATGACTTCCTTAATATCAAGACATATCTTAAACCAAAAGTCAGTATCATCCTTGGTGATAATGTCTATGACAGTGTTTTCATGTGATCGATATTCCAATTAGAGAACAAAATAAGAGGTTTAAATATTGGAATGAAGAAAACAAATTATCATTATTTGCAGATAATACAAAGTCTAAGATTCAGCAGAAAATTATTGAAAAGTAAAAGTCCCAAAAGTTTTCATGATATATTAATATTCAAAAATCACAAGTCTCACAGTGTTATTAGTTAGTATTAAAATATAACCCCAAATCAATCTGTAAAAATATAAAAACATAAAATTACACAAATAAATTTGAATGATCTGAAAAAGCAGAAAACTCCCAAGAAATATAAAATAATAGGTGACGAAGTCAAAAGGCATACGCGGTGAATAAATATTCAGTATGGTTGAAACATAAAACATAAATTCTTCCAAAATAATCTAGAAAATCATCTATTTCTGGTCAAAATCCCAACATGATATTTGTGGGAGGGAGCATTTTAAAAAGTATCCCAACCCATGACTGGGACAAGATAATCATATAAATAATTGTGCTATTATCACTGTGATGAATAGTAGGAGAGATAAACACAGGTTTGGTGCGAAATATTTTATTTTATTTTATTTTTTATTTATTTATTTTTTTTAAAGATTTTATTTATTTATTCATGAGAGAGAGAGGCAGAGGGAGAAGCAGACTTTCCAAAGAGCGGGGAGCCCGATGCAGGACTCGATCCCAGGACTCCGGGACCATGACCTGAGCCGAAGGCAGACGCTTAACCATCTGAGCCACCCAGGCGCCCGGTGCGAAATATTTTAAATAAAATGTGGGCTCTTGTTTCATTCATTACTCAAAGTAAATTCCAAACACAACAAATGTTTTAAAGTAAAAACTAAAATTATGTAAGACCTAGAAGAAAGACTGCACAACTACTTCTATGATCTTGGGTGGAAGGTCTTTCTGAGCACATCATGAAAACTAGCAATCACAAACAAAAGATTGATAACCTCGACTGTGAACAATGAGAACTTTCCAATGGCAACAACATACAGAAGCCTATAAATATAGCTGAAAGACAAAGGACAAATGTGGGAAAATATGTGTAATACGGATGAGAGACAATCTGCTGCTACTCTAATATAAAGAGTTGGGCAATTAAGAATAAATCATTCCGGGTGCCTGGGTGGCTCAGTTGGTTAAGCGACTGCCTTCGGCTCAGGTCATGGTCCTGGAGTCCCGGGATCGAGTCCCGCATCGGGCTCCCTGCTCAGCAGGGAGTCTGCTTCTCCCTCTGACCCTCCCCCCTCTCATATGCTCTCTCTCTCATTCTCTCTGTCTCAAATAAATGGATAGAATCTTAAAAAAAAAAAAAAAAAAAAAAAAAGAATAAATCATTCCTCCTTCCAAGTAAAAAAATAAAAAAGAACCAATACGTTCGTCAAAAGACAGAAAATGAAAATAGTAATTCATGGGCACCTGGGTGGCTCAGTTGGTTACGACTGCCTCCGGCTCAGGTCATGATCCTGGAGTCCCAGGATCGAGTCCCGCATCAGGCTCCCTGCTCAGCAGGGAGTCTGCTTCTCCTTCTGACCCTCCCCCCTCTCATGCTCTCTCTCTATGTCATTCTCTCTCTCAAATAAATAAAATCTTTAAAAAAAAAATAAAAAAAAAATAAAAAGATCCAACTTCCTTAAAAAAAAAAAAGAAAATAGTAATTCGAAAAGATACATGCACCCCTATGTTTATAGCAGCATTATTTACAATAGTCAAGATACGGAAGTAGCCCGAGTGTCCATCATAGATGAATGAATAAAGAAGATGTGGATATTTACACAATGGAATATTACTCAGCCATAAAAAAAGAATGAAAAAATGAACAATGTGGATGGAACTAGAGGGTATTATGCTAAGCAAAATAAGTCGGTCAGAGAAAGACAAAATACCACATGATTTCACTCATATGTGGAATTTAAGAAACAAAACAAACAAAGAAAAAGGACAACAACAAAAAAGTATAGTTTCTACAGCTGATAAATTTTTTTCTCCTGACTCAACTGGCCTCTGAAGAAGAAGGGAAGAAGTATGACCAACGGCAGTTCCTACTACTCACTCCTACCAGGATTCTCCCAGCTCCCTTCACACACACACACACACACATACACACACACACACACACACCACCTTGGGCAGTTTATTGAGGAATCACACCTGCATCCTTGTAGCTTGTTCCTTCCCAGTGTACTGCTCAGCTGTTTCTAAGCTTTCTGTTCTTCCGAATCAAAATACTGCCCATGAATGTGGTCGTGGAGGGGGCAGTTCTCTTCAAAATGGAATCAGTACATAGAGAATCAGTACATAGTTAACCATGTTTATTGCAAGTTTTTTCAAAATGATTCAAAATGGAATCAGTACATAGAGAATCAGTACCTACATGCCTTTTGACTTCGTCACCTATTATTTTATATTTCTTGGGAGTTTTCTGCTTTTTCAGATCATTCAAATTTATTTGTGTAATTTTATGTTTTTATATTTTTACAGATTGATTTGGGGTTATATTTTAATACTAACTAATAACACTGTGAGACTTGTGATTTTTGAATATTAATATATCATGAAAACTTTTTGGACTTTTACTTTTCAGTAATTTTCTGCTGAATCTTAGATCAGTATGGAATCAGTACATAAAGAAGCTGTTTGTGCATCAAACCCCATACACAAACAGCTCTTTGTTGTGAAACAAAGCCAGAGTGTGCAGTGAGCTGATTCCGCCACTAGGCTGTCTTCGTCTTTGCCAGTGCTGGGAAATCCCCTTCCTTGCCCAATTTTGTCAGTCTTCATGGGTGATTTAGCAAGAGGTTCTAATTATGAGTGACTGCACTGGAGGCCACCCGTGAACCATATGCTGTCACATAACAACTTGTCTACTCACGGTGACAAAAACTCCACAGAATACATATGATCATAGAACATGGTCCCTGCGTCTACAGACACTGTGGGGGCCAACACTGACTCCATTGTGTGGCTTCTCAAAATACTGTTGGAATCTCTCTTCGGGGATTGCCATCAGAGCCTGCAGCACATTGTTTTGGGGATTCTGAGTCCACGAGTGAAATCCTTTTTAGATTGCATTTGAGTTTTGGGAAGAGGGAAAAGCCATTTGTCACATTCTCCAATTTATAAAAGGAATGTGCAACTGGTTAAGTTTTAATGATACATATCTTATATGCATATAGGATGCTTTCATCATATATAGAGTCACACAGAGACAGAGAAAACTGTAAGGTAGCAAGACTAGTTGATGCTCTGTTATAGGTCATTAACACATTCTGAAGGCAATTTCCAAAGGGTATTTCTAAATATTTTTTTTAAACACTAATAGTGTCACAAGTGAATAATCTGATTTGTTTTGGGGAAAACCATAAATATCTGGTTTGTTTTTGGGGAAAAGTCACATGAGAGTATTCAGTTTATCCAGCTGATGTTTTCTTCTTTCTAAATGTTATTTTGAAAGGCTTAATAAGCAAATCTTCCCCTTCCTCTATCTACTTCCCTGCACCCTCCAACACCAGCCAATCCAGTGCACCATCACTTCCATTTTTTCTTTCATAACATCTCCCTTACATTGGACCTTCCTCTCTAGTTCCTCCATTGTGATCTTTAACATCTCTCTCATTGAAATTTCATGTCTTTGTTCGAACACTCTTATACCCCCACCCCCGTTACTGGAATTTCCCCCCTAGTCTTTCTTCTCTGCCTGACGAAACCCTCCTAACCCTCCAAGGTCCAGCCCCAAATCCACCTGAGTAGTGGGCTTGCTGCCTTCCTGCTTTGCTCCCTGTCATTCTGCTTGTCACTCTGAACCACTGTGTAGTGTAGGAACTCCATCGCGGGTGGCATTCAGTCAGACATCAACTGGGTGTTGTGAAATGAAGGTTGGACTGATTTCTCAATCACAGGGGAAATTCAGGGTCAAAATGAAAGGGGGCAAAAAATAAGTTTGTTTCAGTTGGGCTGAAACAGAGGGGACTGAATTTTACACTTCCAGTCTCATTCCTTTGAAACTATAGGGGGAAGCTTCCCAGGCACACTCCATCTGGGGGGACACACATCAAGTCCTCCTTCGGGTTGAAGAAATAGGACTCAGAGAGATATGATCAATTGGAAGACATCAATTAGAGAAGACTAGTGGTAGGCAAAAAATAATAATAATATCTGGGAATAGAGAAATTGAAGACGCACACTGTGTGAGCCAGGATGAAAATCACACCTCGCCTTTAGATAGGGAGAACACTGGTCAGCCCTCTGATGTGTTCACCTGGCTTCCAACTCCAATGTTCTCAGGTTCTTCATGGGCTGCTCCATTTTTGGCAGTGCAAGAAAAACTAAACTACAGGTATGACTTCCAGAGAAAAACATGGGCAGACTTGTTGTGAATTGTCTGATCATTTTCCCCCCTTGTACGAGGGGCTTACAGTTTTTCTTACTGATGGTTAAGACTTTCACATAGTAGGCCTCTTAACTCTTTTGTTAACCATGTTTATTGCAAACGAGTTTTTCCCAAATGGTTAGACATTTATTCCTACGCCTCCCTAATAATCCATCTTTCCCCACTAATTTGAAATGGCCACCAAAGCTTTATACTTAGCAGGGAGGGACGGCCAAAGGTCACACAGGCTGTAAAGGTGGGCTCAAAGGCGGACCCCGAGCACTCCAAACCAACTGGACAATGACATTCAGGAAACTAGCAGTTAAAAACAAATCAAACAAAAAACCTGTGGTGATTCAGCAAGTTTATTCCTGGGAATAAAAAATAATAATAATCTACAAGTCAGGAAATGACAGATGTTGGCGGGGATGCGGAGAAAGGGGAACCCTCCTACACTGTTGGTGGGAATGCAAGCTGGTGCAGCCACTCTGGAAAACTGTATGGAGGTTCCTCAAAAAGTTGAAAATAGAGCTACCCTATGATCCAGCAATTGCACTACTGGGTATTTACCCCAAAGATACAAAAGTAGGGATCCAAAGGGGTACGTGCACCCCGATGTTTATAGCAGCAATGTCCACAATAGCCAAACTGTGGAAAGAGCCAAGATGTCCATCGACAGATGAATGGATAAAGAAGATGTGGTATATATATATAATGGAATATTATGCAGCCATCAAAAGGAATGAGATCTTGCCATTTGCAACGACGTGGATGGAACTGGAGGGTATTATGTTGAGTGAAATAAGTCAAACAGAGAAAGACATGTATCATATGATCTCACTGATATGAGGAATTCTTGATCTCAGGAAACAAACTGAGTGTTGTTGGAGTGGGGGGTGGGGTGGGAGGGATGGGGGGACTGGATGATAGACACTGGGGAGGGTATGTGCTCTGGTAAGCGCTGTGAATTGTGCAAGACTGTTGAATCTCAGATCTGTACCTCTGAAACAAATAATGCAATATATGTTAAAAAAAAAAAAAAAGAAGAAGGTAGCGGGAGGGGAAGAATGAAGGGGGGGAAATCGGAGGGGTAGACGAACCATGAGAGACGATGGACTCTGAAAAACAAACAGGGTTCTAGAGGGGAGGGGGGTGGGAGGATGGGTTGGCCTGGTGGTGGGTATTGAGGAGGGCACGTTCTGCATGGAGCACTGGGTGTTGTGCACAAACAATGAATCATGGAACACTTCATCTAAAACTAATGATGTAATGTATGGGGATTAACATAAGAATAAAAAATTAAAAAAATAATAATAATAATCTACACACTTAGAGTCTCAGATGTGTGGCCTATTTGGAGCATTTCCAAAAATACAGTGTAACAGACTAATTTGAGCTACGATTTCTTTCACTGTGAATCAAACCCCATCCCTTCGTGTTACGGTTTAAAAAAAAAAAAAGTTTTCTTTCACTTTAAGCATTTACTATAAATCTTATAAAAATAGATATAAACAACTCTAATGACCCATCACCACCCTCAGAAGGGTGTCCCTAAGGAGCCTCCTCAGGATTATGGGAATTCACTGAGATCAGAGAATTTTAGAGCCTCCCTGTTGAAACACTTGCAAGTTGGGGATAGCTGGTCATCCTCCCCTTCAGACTCAAGTCTCAGGCTCTCATTTACTCAGAAAGTATCTGCTCAAAATAAGTTCTTTTTCCTGTTGCTCAGTTCAAACACCTTATTTTACTTCTGGTTTATCAGCATGCAGCATGGTGGCTGACCAAGCAAGCAATTATGCAAAGCAGAAGTCCTACAGCAAAAAAAAAAAAGTCCATTTGGAAACTTTGTCAGTTTCCTAAAATGCAGGCTAACTCGCAGTGGCAGATGAGAGGTTCTATGAATCCTACGTTCTTGGGAAACCGGTGAAGTCCCAGGGATTAAGGGCAATGACTGGGTGACCGGCTGACGAAAGCCACACGGGGAATGAAGGGCCAGTTGGCAACCCACCTGCCGGCAGAGGCTGAGGACAATGAGCTGCCTGGTCAACCTTAAAAAGCTAAGTGTGCAGTACGATCAATACAGAACACATTCCAGGCCACCTCCCTAAAGCTCTCTGTCAACTCCCCAAGGCTGTTCAGCTTTGTGCATCCTTCCAGGAAGGCGGACTGCCTGTTTCCCTCCAGAAGTGGGTCTCTTTCTTTGATCTCAGTGATAAGCCTGGATCTTTCTATGCTTGGCTCTCACGGAGACTCACTTGCTCTCCTGGCTGTATCTCCACTGTGACTTCCAGCTCTGCATCAAACTCCAACCCCATCTGCGTGGCCTCTCCATGAGGCCTGCAGGGGTCCGCAGGAGCAGCCTGCAGGGAGAGGGAGAGGAAGCCAGAGCCGTGGCTGCAGCAGTGAGGGGAAAGGGAGGAAAGCGGCTGACACCACAGGTGTGTTACAGCTGGAGACGGAGATGTAGTCTTGTGAGATCAGTCTGGGGGGCTGGGCCTTTTGCCTTTGCGGAGTTCCTTCAGTCCCCATGTAATCCAGATGCACCAAACTCAGACTGATAGACCAGATGGCTATGCATTAATTTTCCAGGAGAAATCCAGTAAGAATGTTGATGAACGCAGATCACAGGCAGCCAAGCCAGACTCAGCAGCTCTGCACTCTTGGCGGGAAGCTGGAGACAGGCTGATTCTTGGAGCCTTCCAGCCCCGTGCGCCATCTCCCTTACAGGGCTATGTGCCGTGTGGACGGTTACAACCTCTGGCCCAGGACCGGGACATAGTCTTCCTTGTTCAGCCCAGGACTTGCACTGCCCAGCCACTGCCCCTTCCTAGGCTCTGTGATAACAATGCCCCTGTCCTGGGCACTGCCCTTTTTTAACCAAAAGGCAGTACGGTGGAGAGCCTCCCCGTGTCCCTGACCATCACCAGCATGGCAGAGCCCCTGCAAACCACAAGGGCCCTGGATTCATCTGGTGCTCATCTCTGTGAGATCCCAAGCCACAGCGATCGCCCCCCAAAATGCCAAGTTCCCTTCGCTCTTGGAATTCAGGCCTCTTTCAGGTTCTTGGGTCCACTCTTCACCGGAAGTCACAGCTGGTGGCTAAGAGCTGTGACTGCTCCTCCCTCAGCCTCAGCCACTTTCTGCCTTACAGGACGACTTCCAAGTCCTTGGCTAGGGAGGGTCCTGGGGGCTGGGCGTAACCTTTGCGCTCTCCAGCTCTGATCCCGGGAGCTCTCTCCACCCTCTGGAAGCGTTGAGTCTGGTCAATGTTGCCTTACCCTGTCTAGCCCACCAAGTCTCAGGATGGCCACCTCCAGGGATCATAGGAGAGAGCTAACCCTCCGGGGCCACACGCTACCTCTCTCAAGTTTGGCAGAGATAGACTTTTTCAGGCCAAGTTCACAAACCATGAATCCTGCTAACTAACCCAAAGGCTAGGAGATAGGACACACACCCATGGACCCAGAGAAATGGCGCCCTTTCCCTCCCCCAAATCTCGGTGCCTCACTCAAGTGAATGCATCCAGTCAAAGATGAGAAAGCAGCCTTAAAGACCCAGGTGCCTTCCTAAAATCTCTGGGCCATTGGTCATTTCTACTCCCGGCAGCCTTGACACCTCTCCCTAGAGAGAACAGAATTATGCCCTAGGGTTTTGCTATAAAGTCAAAATAGCCCCATCAGAAGGACCCAGGAAATACTGTGGTGAAGTTTAAAGTTCATAATTGATTTTTTTTTCTTTAGCAACATGTGGTAGGCAGAATTCTAAGATGGCCCGCAATCCCTGCCCCCTAGTGTTCACAGCCTATATAATCTTCCCCTCCTCTACCCCTACCCTTACACCCCTCCCCCTCCCCACCTCATCCTCCCGGTGGGACTTCCTTCTAAACTATAGAATACAGCAAAGGTTAAAGGATTTTGCAGATGTAATTAAAGTTCCCAATTAGTTGACTTTTAGATAGTTAAAAGGGAGAGAGATTGTCCTGGGTGGGCCTGACTTAGATGAAAGCCCTTTAAAAGAGGGACTATGTCCTCCCTGCATAGATTCTCCTTGCTGGCTTGATGAGTTAGGCAGCTGTGTTCAGGAAGCCCACAAGGTAGACGACTGCAGTTGGCCTGTAGTAACTGTAGGTGGCATCTAGGACCTGAGCCACCAGCCACCAGCCAGCAAAATGTTGGGATTTTGCCCTACCATACAACCACAAGTAAATGAACACTGCCAACAATCTAAATGCATGGAAGAGAAATTTTCCTCAGTCGAACCTTCAGATGAAAATGCACCCTAGCCAATGCCTTGACTGCAGACTTGTGATACCCTGAGCAGAGAATCCAACTAAACTACACCCAGATCCTGACCCACAGAAACTGAGGCAGAATAAATGTTTTAAGCCACTATCTTTGTGGTCATTTCTTGCACAGCAAACAGAAAACTAATAATACATGGCGACAGGCATATATAGTCTTTGCTATACTTCTCTTACAAAGAGTTCACGTTCTAGTTTCTGGTTGTCCCCCAAAATCACATGGCCAAAGATTCACAGAAAACTTTTAAGAAAAATCACTCAATCACTACTGTGCAACAAAGAAAAATACACTCAATAATAATAAGACATGTGAAATTTTCAGAAGGCCAAATATATATAAAATTGAAGTGAACAGCTAGCAACAGAATTAGGGAGGAAAATATTTTTGTTTAAAATAATACTTTGGTGGGGCACCGGGGTGGCTCAGTGGTTAAGCCCAACTCCTGATTTTCATCCCAGTCATGATCTCAGGGTCGTGAGCTCGAACCCTGCTTCGGGCTCCATGCTCAGCAGGGAGTCTGCTTGAGGATTCTCTCTCTCCCTCTCTCTTTGCTCATCCCCCCCCCACTTTCTAAAATAAATAAATCTTAAAAATAAATAAAATAGGGGCGCCTGGGTGGCTCAGTCATTAAGCGTCTGCCTTCAGCTCAGGTCATGATCCCAGGGTCCTGGGATTGAGCCCCACATCAGGCTCCCTGCTCTGCCGGAAGCCTCCTTCTCCCTCTCCCACTCCCCCTGCTTGTGTTCCCTCCATCGCTGTCAAATAAATTAAAATAAATAAATACATACATACATACATACATACCTACATACTTTGGTAACAACAACAAAAAAACTTTGGTAAACTATTTGGGTAAAGGTGGATGCTTACAGCATAGATTAGCAAAAAAAAAAAAAAAAAAGGACATAGCTAAATTGTTCTATATTTCAGGAATTTAGAAAGTTTGATAAAGAACAAAGATGGAAAGGGAAGAGAACTTTGAAGAACAGGGATAACTAATCTCCATTTGTAATTTGCATATATAAAATAGAATACTCTCCGTGGTGGGCAGAATAAGGGCCTTCAAAGATGTCCATGTACCAGAAGCTGTGACTATGTTCTCTCCCACAGCAAAAGAAACATTATAGATGTGATTAAGAAACCTGAGGTAGGCACTGATATGAGGAATTCTTAATCGCAGGAAACAAACTGAGGGTTGCTGGAGTGGGGGGTGGGGTGGGAGGGATGGGGTGACGGGGTGATAGACACTGGGGAGGGTATGTGCTCTGGTAAGCGCTGTGAATTGTGCAAGACTGTTGAATCTCAGATCTGTACCTCTGAAACAAATAATGCAATATATGTTAAGAAAAAAAAAAAGAAGAAGAAGGTAGCAGGAGGGGAAGAATGAAGTGGGGGAAATCGGAGGGGTAGATGAACCATGAGAGACGATGGACTCTGAAAAACAAACGGAGGGTTCTAGAGGGGAGGGGGGTGGGAGGATGGGGTAGCCTGGTGATGGGTATTGAGGAGGGCACGTTCTGCATGGAGCACTGGGTGTTATGCACAAACAATGAATCATGGAACACTACATCTAAAACTAATGATGCAATGTATGGGGATAATATAAGAATAAAAAAATTTAAATTAAAAAAAAAAAAAAGAAAGAAACCTGAGGTAGGGAGATTATCCTGGAATTTCCAGGCAGGCCCAAGGTAATCACAAGGATCCTTATAAGTGAAAGAGGGGGTGGGGAGCCAGTCAAGAGTCAGAGAGTGATGTGAAGAGGCAACACGGTCGGCTTTGAAGATGAAAGAAAGGCCACAGCTACAGAATGTGGGCAGCCTCTAGGAGCTGGAAAAGGCAAAGAAATGTATTCTCCCAGGAGCTTGCAGAAGCATCACAGTTCTGCCCCTATGTTGACGTCAGCCCAGAGAGACTCATGACAGACTTGTGACTTCCAGAATGGTAAGTTAATAAATGTGTGTGTGGTTGTAAGCCACCAAGTTTGGGGCAGTTGGTTACAGCATCAACTGGAAAGTGATACACTCTCTCTTCATGTTCTCCAAACGCCCAAAGTCCTTAGTAAGACTTCGAGTGGAAATCATGGAAAGGAGCCAGGTTCTACAGGCGGGTCAGTGGGGGTGGAACAGGGACCCCACACAAGTGAGATGACCCGTCCACTGAAGCAGTTCAGAGGAAGCAGAGACTCCACCCTAGAGTTGATCCTAGGGATATAACACAGGCACCTCTACTCCCTCACAGAATTTGCAAAAATTGTAAAAGACAGCACTGGATACTCTACCAATTTTGGAATAAGGAGTTAAACCAATCCTACCCAAATCTTCAGTGTCCCAGATTAGGTTGAGAAGGAAGCCACGCTGTCCCTGTCAGGTTTTGCTTTGACACATGTGTAACTGAATATGAAAGGGCATACTTTTTCTTAAGAAACTTTATTTTTATGTTTTTGAATATATTCATGTTTCAAACCAAAACAAAATGAGAAGATAAACACTCAAAAGACTCCCGTTCACCCTGTCCATCCCACCCCATTCTCCCTTGCTCTATTTGTAACCATTTGCATTAATTCATTATTATTCCAGTGTTTATGCAAGATTGAATACATATTTTCATTCTCCTATCTTACACATTAGAATACCATATACACAAACAATACATCTTAGAAATCTCTCCATATCAGTGCACAGAGTTCTTCCTCATTCCCTTTTCACGACTGCATGATATTCCACCGTGTTATGAGGAAGTATCATAGTTCATTTAACTGGTTTCCTCCTGAGAGGCATGGGGTTGTTTCTCAGCTTTTGCGACGATAAATGATGTCACAGTGAATAACTGTTCCTGTGTCATTCTGAATGTGTGCAGGTGAGCCCACAGGAAGTGGGACTGACAGGGTTGTGGGACAAAGGCAAAGCAACTATTGCCAGGTTCTCTTCCTTTCCATAGAGGTCGTACCATTCTGTACCCTCACTAACAGTGTTTGAGTGCCTCAAAAGAGAGTGGGTTGTTAAAACTTTTGGATTTCCCTCAGATTGATAGGTGAGAAACAATATCTTACTAATTGGCATTCTTCTTAAAGGTGAGGTTGAGCATCTTTTTTTTTTTAATGTTTAAGGGCCATTTGCATTTCCTTTTCTGTGAGCTATATTTTCATATCCTCTGACCCCAAACTGTTCTTTTTGTTTTGACCAAAGTTCCAAAACCCTGAAAATAATAGGTTGCAAGTACTTCCATATTCTAAAAGGAGGTTTTTCCCATAGTCTTGAGACCCTTAGCCCAATATCCAGGGTATAAAGTGATTTAAATGGAAAAGGTCAAAAGAAAGAAGTTCTTTGGAGAAAGCCATTGGTGTGCTGAGCATTTTCTATCCCCCCACCCCACCACAATGGCGGTGGGGGTGGGGGACCTTCCTCAGGGCAAGCCTGGAAAGAGAAACTTCAAGGGAGCCCCACACTCAGAGATTCTGACTTGTGTACCCTAAAGCTTTGGAAGACACACTGGCCTGGTAACTGATTCCAAGGATAACAAACTCAAGGGTCAAGAAGCTGAGGCTGTCAGGCCAGACAGCAGGACAAAAAAGTAAGAACCACACTGGGAGTGAGCTACACTTTCACTAATGGGAGGACAAAAAGTCAAATGAGTAAGAAAACTAGTCTGTGGCTGGAGCTAGCTGTGAGAGCAGGCAGTCCTCCATTTGGCATGGCAAGGATCTGTGAGTTTCCACAAGTCCAGTAGATACTTTGGAAAGTAATTAGGACTTCCAGGGCAGGAAAGCTACAGTAATGGCAGCAGAGAGCATTTTCAGGGGCAGGAGCTGAGGTAGTGACTCAAGAGTCCAGGATAACAAAATATAAAATACCTAGACATACATAAAAATAAGCATAAACTACCTTGTAAGTTGAAAAAGTAGAATACTCTAGAGAGGGACACACACACAAAAATTAAATGGAGATATGTACCATGTTGTGGGATGGGAGCACTCATTATTTAACACATCTCTCCCCCTCCCCCCAAAAATGTTAAGATTTCAGGGGGGAAACTGACCAAATAATTCTTTAGTTTATGCATAATAAATATGTATCCCTGAATAAATACATAATAAAAGCTGAGGATAATCTGAGCATTAACAGAAAGAGTGGTAACTTAGTTTTACTTGGTATGAAAAACCCTATTTTGGGGGCGCATGGGTGGCTCAGTCGTTAAGCGTCTGCCTTCGGCTCAGGTCATGATCCCAGAGTCCTGGGATCGAGCCCCGCATTGGGCTCCCTGCTCCGCGGGAAGCCTGCTTCTCCCTCTCCCACTCCCACTACTTGTGTTCCCTCTCTCGCTGTGTCTCTCTCTGTCAAATAAATAAATAAAATCTTTAAAAAAAAAAAAAAAGAAAAACCCTATTTTAAAGTTATAGCAGGTGGTATTGGCACAGAAATAGATCAGTAGAACAAAGGGGAACGTTCAGAAATAGACTTTGGTATATGATTCAGTATATAATTCAAATCACTGGGGGAAAAAAGTCAATGAATATTAATAGGACAACTGGCTAAACCATTTAGCAACTGAATAAAAAAAAGATCCACCCCCCGAACCTCACTCCTTATACTAAAATAAATTTCAGATGGATTATAGACTTATGTGTTTTTTTTTTAAACTGCTGATTTAGATTTATTACCTTGAGACTGGAAGGTCCCTCCAAGCATGGCACCAAAGGCAAAATAGATTAGGAAAAGACTGATAAATTTGACTATCCAAATGTAGAGTTTTTGTGTGGCAATTTTTGACACAAACAAGGTCAAAAGGGAGATGATAAATTAGAAAATTTGTTTACAAAATATATGACAGCTAGGAAAAAAAAAATTACTATGATACAAAGAGCTTTTCACATCAATAAAAGACAAGCCAAGTACTTGAGAAAAAAATTCACCAAGACAGAATTACAAATGACCAATCCACATGCAAAAATAGAGATATGCAAGTAAAACACTGAGTCATCATTTTTCACCCATCAGATTAATCAAGATGAAACGCATCAACAGTGCCCAGTGGTGTTTGAGGCTTTCTGCTGGTGAAAATGTCAACTGGTATAAACTTCCTATTGAGATTCCTCTGACAATATGTAGTAAACACAAAATGTATATCGTTTTCAATTTCATCCCTAGGAATTTAGCCTAAATGATAATTACATACATACGAATTGTATAAGGATAGCAAACATCTGGAAACATTCTAAATGCACCACGCACAGAAGAGTATTGGTTAAAGAAACTACAGCACAAACTTTTAACGTAGTCCCTATTGACATAATAAATAAATAAATAAATGTGCCCAAGAAGGAAAGAAGCAATAGTTTACAAAACATGTGTCGTTGAACCCCCTTCTGGTAACCCTGGGTTGTGCCCAAAAAGTATGGATATGGGTACACGTGCATACATACACATCACCAAATGATTCATTCATTCTCTTTTTCTCTCTCAAACAATGAGCACACTGCTTTTTTTAACTGGTTTGCTTCAATGTATCACCCGCCCACAAACTTGGGCGCAGAAAAAGCCACACCCTCTTTCCTCTCCCAAATCGTGCACTTCCGTTCAGTGACAATGGTGTAGCAGGCAAAAGGTCCCCTAACACACTATTTGATTGACTACCACTACTGACTCTGGTTTTCCCTCAGATGAATAGAATAGAAAAATAGAAGGCTTAGAAAATCCAAATGTGAGGTTAGCAATAAAAAGGGAGCACTGAGAATTCTTTTTTACTTCCTTTAAAATCAATTTAAATATTAACTTGATTCCAAGCTAATGTGGAATTGCAAGATAATCACTTCTGCTCTGGTCTTGGTTAAGTTCCCAGCTACAATTTCAGGTCTTGAGTCAGAGATGGGCTATTACCTATTTCCCCTTATTAACTTCCATCTGTTTGGTAGTTTGTGTTCTCCTCTAGAAGTGAGGGGGGAGGGGGGGAGATACCATATAGTGAAAAGATAGATATAAAAAGGCCTGTGTTGCAGTACTTAAGGACAATGGTTAAAATGTGTGTGTGTGTGTGTGTGTGTGTAGGAAATGCAAAGACCTGATTCTCCCCAAAACCAAAAGGACTGTTCAAAGGTTAGCTCAAGGCCTGTCCAATTCCAGGAATGAGGACTAGACTTGCAGTCAGAAGATTTAACCCCACAATTCAGGTCATATACCTGTCTGAACCCATTTCTCCGTTCTAATGTGGGGAAAACGGTAACCCCTGACCTTCCCACCATCCACAACTGTCGTGAGGAGGGGATGGAAGAATGTGTGTAAACAAAAACTCCAATGAGATAAAGCAAAACTACAGGCATGCACACACACAAATCAGCTAGGGAATAATCAGCCCCCTAGCTGGGCAACCCCCAATTTGACTCCTCATCTAGAAGGGAGCACACAGCCAGGTCTCAGAGCTCAACTCGACACACTGTCCCCAAGACAGTTAATAAGGGAAAGATCCTTTCTCCACCCCCAGCTTGGGCCTAGCTTTATGTAGTGGCACGCAAACCCAACTCCGAGCGCTGTCCTACCGGTCCTTCGACAAACAGACCCTGCATTCTCCCAGGAAGACCCACTATCACTCTCCTGAGATCCCCTCCCCACCTTAACCATGAATCGGCTTGGGAAAAAAAGAACAGTCTTGTGGCAAAGCTACCACGCGAATTTAGAGAACTTCTGGCTGCCCTCAAGTTTATGAGAAAACAATTAGAACTGCAGAAAGATGGCACATCCTCTTGCCAATGCTCAGCCCCTGCTCTCGTTAAGTAATACTACTGAGCAACTCTGGGCTGTCATTTAGAACATTCATAGGCAGTGAAAAAGTCCATGTTTTTGTTATTTTAGTATTCTTTCATACTTCCGCACTATACCCACAAGTACATTTTACGTAATATTTTACTCAATATTTAGTGAGTTATTTTAACTAGAAGCTTTTAATACTAAGCAAGTGGGATTTCTTCCTTTCAATGACAATTTTGCTAAGCTCCCCTGTGGAGCACAGGAACTTCTTTGGCAGCTAATTCTAAAGCTGGAAGTTAAGGAGGCTGCAGAAACATATGGTGTTTACAGAACCAGTAAAATAATAATAATAATAATGGGAGTTCAGATTCTCTTTTGGGTAGAGGAGGCTTTCAGGAAAATCCTTACTCATCAGAGACCCTACCCTACACTAACCACGATAATGTGTAATGCTTCCAAATTTCATTCAAAGGCTGCGAAAATACTATGAGCTTGAATAGTTGCATATAAAAATGAAAAGTAGAATGCTATGTGTATTAGTCTTTTGAGAGCACCTAAGATGAGAGCACGAAAGTTTCTAAATGCTGATCCTAGGTTATAGGCCAAGGTGGTGCCTCAGAGGACAAAGGACAATTATTCCAAATACTGCTGAATGCTGATGGGGCCTGGGGCTAACAGCTGTTCCTGAACACCCAAGGGTCAGGATATCACTTCCCTCTCTCTGACTCTCCCCAGTTGAGGGGATATACTTGGAGCCAGGTCTCCCAGGGCAGGGCCGCTTCACAGACAGTTTCCACCTGTTTCTGTTGTTCCTCTCGTTTCCTCCTCTGCCCACCAGCCCAGACCACTCAGATCTGACCCTCAACGAATGCCCAGTGAGCTAGCAGAGAGAGAACTCTGCCCCCACCCCGTCAGGAACATTGTCCCTCTTCTGCAGGACTGCAACCCTGCACAATTCCAGGGCCGTGTTCATACACACTGCCCCCGAAGGTCATATACTACAACTGTCCCCTGCTTGCCTCCCCCAAGCTTTTTATTCTCCAGGCCTCGAAAAAGAGGGAGAAGAGGGAGAATACCATTGTTGCCTAGGAGAGCCACATGCCTCTGCTCCATTCGTTTCTTACTGAGCCTTGGAGTCACACCATCAGTTAGGAAGGAAAGTTAAAGAACACTGATTCAGGTTTTAAAAGTCCAATCTAATACGCCCATCTGTAAATTCAGCAAGTTGAGAGCGGGCCCAGGACCGCTTACATCTAATGTGTCATGGTTCATGATAAAGTAACAGCCATTGTCACTGAGGCTGTAGGTAAAGGGGAAGATCACATCACTCACATTCTTCCCCCTTCCCTGTAAACACATGGACGCTGGCCATGGGCTTGACAGTGTTTCAGCCCATTGTTACTACATGAGCACCCAATCTAAAGGAAGACAAGGGCATTTTTAAGAGAGAGTAATGAAAAAAGTTAGCCAAGACTGCTATAAACTTTGGTGTGGAAGAGAAGAACTGTCTAAATTAACAGAATATTTTTATTTGAATGAAAACTTATGGCTTTTGAATACCTGTAAGACCCATGGATCTGTATCAAAGCAACGCTGCCTAACAGACATTGCAGGAAACTTACTGGAGTGGCCAGGTTAGTATACTTTCTATTAGTATGTCAATTAATTGTAGGAAAGGGGTTGCTTCTAAAATGTTTGACAAGTTGCCTCTGTCAATGATCTCTATCCTTTTCGATGGCCTCCTTCATAAAGGCAAATTCTAGCCCAAACTTAAGTCCATCTCATTGCTCATTGTAAAAGGATGATTCCAAATGAATCCAGAGATGCTATAAAGGAAGGTGCAGAGACTCTCTTGCATTCAATTTCCAGAAGAGCTGACTCTCAGGAATCACTCAGAGGAAGACAAAGGTCCAACCCACATGATCTGTAGCCTGTGGTCAATATTACACTATATATCAAGGGTCTCAAGTACACGGACACAGAACTGGTTGTGTAGTAGGCAGAGAAGACGTCAGCAATTCCTGAGTTTCCTCCTCTTGGGGGGTTCCACAGAGGTATTCACCGTCTTGAATCCAGAAATGGGGCCAAGCTGGGGATGGAAAAAGTTGCAGACCCAGACACACCTGGATGGAAGCCACACGGGGCCTCTGTGTAGGCAGGCACCTGAGAGGCTGTCATTACACCTGCCCCCAGCAGCACTGCATCCCCCACACGTAGCGCCCATCTGCAATCTAGACATGGAGGAGGAAAAGAGTCCATTGACACACTTTGGTTTTCCCTTGGTGCATCTGTATGTACTGCTCACGTACCCTCATGGGAAGCAGCGTGGGAGATCATCCACCACTCTGTGAGTAGCCAGGGCAGCCATCACTGACCCTGCTCCTTCTCTGCACCAGAAGGGCACCCCCCGCCCCGTCCCGAGGTGTAGAGCTACTCATGCCTCTCACCTGCTGAGTGCTGAGCCCACTCAGGTGGGCACTCAGGTGGATGACCTCTACCCACAGCCCCTTTGACCCTCCTCAGTCCCAGCTGTTCTTCATGACTCTAACCCCATCCTTCCGCCATTCCACTCATTTCTCAAAAATGACAGTCTCACATACCACACGGCTGAGAAGGAGAGGAATGCGAGAACAATCACAACGGCCATGGAGCCCAGCCCGACGCCCACCATCTGCTGCAGCACGAATGACGAATCTGCGGGACAAAACCACACACTGAGCCCACAGCACGCAATCATGGCCCTCCTGGGAGGCACACGTGCACCTGTGCTCACTCCAGTCTAACCCAGAGCTTGGCCCCATTTAACAAACCATCCCAAGAATGCCCAGAGTGCCTCTGTGTCCCCTGAGTTGGCCCTGAGGGTGTAGGACCTAAAGAAAACACAGTCCCGGGGTATTTCTGAAAGGAAATGGAAACACAGGCCACATTCAAGTTACAAGGGATAAAAAAGTTCATCTTGCTGTGCATACAAATACAGCGAATTGTGTTGCTTGTATTGGTCCTCTCTCAGTCAACTGCACTGAAAGTTTTTATGGGCAGTTTTCCTTTGCATTGAGGAAGAAGTCATCCTGGACTTTTGCTCCAAAAGTGATAGGTAGCTCCAATGGTCAAATATAGCAAATGAATCCTCTCTGATGGATGGAGTCATCTGTCGTTCTCCCGACACACCAACAAGGATAGTACCTCCTTGCTCTGCTCAGCAGGTTGCCATGAGGGTAAAGTAAGAAAATTAACGTAGGGCGCCTAGGTGGCTCAGTCGGTTAAGTGTCTGCCTTCGGCTCAGGTCATGATCCTGGGATCGAGCCCCGCATCAGTCTCCCCGCTCAGTGGGGAGTCTGCTTCTCCCTCTGCCTCTGCCCCTCCCCTAACTTGTGCACACGCGCACTCTCTCTCTCTTTCAAATAAATAAAATATTTTTTTAAAAAAAGAAAATTAATGTAAAAGCTCTCTGAAAGACATACATATGCTCTATTTGGGGGTGTATCATATGTTGACTGCAGGGAGATCTTTTGCTATAGACTGAAAAACACCCGCACTTGAGTTGCACATTTGGGCCAGCTGACTGAATCAGAGCATCATGTTCTACACCAAAGGTCTCATTTTAATTTGCAAACAACTTATTTAGCACTTATGATATACCAAACACTGTTCTAATGACTTCTCCTAACTACCTAGTACTCACACAGGTATTACAATAATAGTGCCTGGCTTAATAACACACTGAGTACTATTATTATTCCCATTTTACTGATGAGGGACCGAGGCATGGAGCTGTTCAGCAACTTGTCCATGATCACACAGCTAATAAACAACAGAGTCAGGATCCAAACCCGAGCTGTCTGGCTTCAACATCTTTGCTTTTAACCACAACACCATGCTTTCCCAGTGCAGATCTGAATCCAGTTCTGTCTACAGCAGAGCAGGTCACACTCCCCCTCAGGAGTTAGGGGTGCAGGCCCTGCCCTTTCCTGCAGAGGCTGATGATGATGGGATAGTTCCTCTTTAAAAGAACAAAGGTCTGCATGCAATGGTGCCACCAGACATTGAAAAGATCTTGGGGGCTGACGTTGCATATATAGAATTAAAAAAGGAAAACACTGCCCAGCCATGGAAGAGGTGTAAGGAAGTGCAACTAAGTCCAAATTTTGCCAGATAATTTGTCATGGTTGTCACTGTTGGAATATGAAATTATTTCACTTTCCGGTACCCTCCTTTTACTGATGCCCTGGGCATATGCTTAGTCTGCCCCGTGGGGCATCCAGTACTGCCTAGGAAGAGCTGAAAACAGCAAAAGCAAAGATCTGCTAAGTAAGGAGGAGGGGCTTGAGAGGAAAAATAGTAGCCCCCGGACGTGAGACCCTCGAAACATAGATGACTCGCTTCCCTGGCAGCAAATGAAGCTCATCCGAGAAGAGTTCCTGCTCCTTAACTCTCTCATCACCAAATCTGTGCTATCCAACACCGTAGCCACTGGCCTCAATGTGGCTGTTTACACCTAAATTAGTTAGTTTAGGTTTAAACTAAATTAAATTAAAAATTCAGTTTCTTGATCATATCATCTCAAGTGCTCAATTTCAAGTACACACTTCAAGTGCCCCGTAGCCTCATGTGGCTGGTTGCTACCATTTTGGACAGCACCGCTTTAAAACCTTTCCACCGTTGCAGAGAGTTGCATTGAAGGGTACCGCTCCATCTCTTCAACCAGCTGAAGAGCAGTTTGGTTCTATTCTCTCACAGGGTAGCTGGCACCAGCAAAAGCAGCCGGGGAATACACTGCTTGCTAAAAAGCTCTGAAAAACCCATTACCTCAGAAAGTGTTGTCAAGAGACTTTCCAGAAAAACATGGCTTATATTGTTTGGCTACCTTTAGGATTCAGAAGAAAAAGGCTTTGATATTTTAAGAAGCCATACTACAGAATAGAAGGAGTAGCTGTGGTTAAACTAGAAATTAGAAGAGAAAAAATTGGGGGAGTGACTTGAATGACTACCTATTAAAACAGTGCAGTATCAGCATAGGGATGAATACACTGGAACAAAATAGTGTAGAAACAAACCCATGTACATCAAATAATTTCCAAGTCAGGTTGTCCAAGTCTGTATTTGAACACCCTAACTATGGACTCTGGACAAGTTATTCAGCCATTCTGTGCCTCAATTGCCCTACCGAGGGATGATCTAGTAACACGGGAATGATAATAATAGTACCCACCTTATAGGGTTATTGTGAGAAATAAATGAGGTAAGTCCTGTCAGAACTGTGCCCTGGACGGGCGCCTGGATGGCTCAGTTGGTTAAGCGACTGCCTTCGGCTCAGGTCATGATCCTGGAGTCCCTGGATCGAGTCCCGCATCGGGCTCCCTGCTTGGCATGGAGTCTGCTTCTCCCTCTGACCCTCCCCGCTCTCATGTGCTGTCTCTCATTCTCTCTCTCTCAAATAAATAAATAAAATCTTTAAAAAAATAAAAAATAAAAATAAAAAGAACTGTGCCCTGGACACAGGAGGCAACTGGCAAATGTCAGCTATGATTCATTATTGTTGTTTGTTACTGTTTCAAATCATTAGGGGAAATGACATATTATTCATAATTCATGTTGAGAAAATTGGCTGACCATTTAGAATAAAGTGATTTTGATCATTAGAGCTTATACTATATATGCCAAAATAAAATCCAGACAGCTTAAAGACTTAAATGGAAACCTAAAAGAGTTAGAACAAAGGGTAAGTGAATCCTTATCTAAAATATCTCAAGCAGGTACAAATTGTCTAAGCGCATTTATTAATGCAGGAACCATAATGCTCACTGCTGGGATCTGCTCTTTCTACCACAGAGCCACCTCCTAAAAGATCTTGCCTGGCCCTTGACCACAAGTTATCATCAACTACACTTTGCAAACTCTGTCTTCCTCGTACAAAGTTCCACGTTCTTTGCTCATCTCTGGTCGACTTAAGTTTGCTCTTAAAGAATCACCTGCAGTTGTTCACCATCTCACTTGCAAACCGTATGAACCTGCTAGAATATGCTTCATCCAGGTCAAAAGGCTTTAATTTATGTGAAGCAGTTAGCTCTTCTCTTGCTTTGAAAATGTCCCCCCACAAACCAACAGGACAGAATCAAAGTTGGAGTTGATGGACCTTTCTCTTGACCATCCACCAGCAGGACATCATTCACCCTAAGCAATGGGCCCACCCAGCTATTCCTTACTCTGGATGTAAATATTGGAAAATCATCTTTTTCTTTTTAATTATTCTGCATAACATGACTTGGGTTTTGGCTTCAGGCATGATTCTTGCTGGTATTGGTCTCTTGGTCTACTTTGTGTATGTACTCCGTGAAAATCTGAGTCTGTCCAACCCATAGTCCTCACAGTGTAGCCACACAAGATTTCTTTAGGGACTTTCCCAGTTAATTCCTCACTGAGAAAATTTACAACTGGCCAATTCAAATTACATTTTTTAGAGCTTTGCCGTCTTCTGGTTACCCTTCCTTTCACGGTTTCATGCTATAAAACCATGCTTATTTTTCTTCTGAATCACTTGTAGAATATTCTTTCGGAAACTCGAGTGAATCATGTGTTATATCACAGTGACTCATTCTTGGAGAGAGTAAATCCATTAGGTTAAACGCTGCCTTTCTCTTCAGGGTGACTCCCAGAGGAGGTACAGTGTTCGTGAGGCGTGACAGGGCTTCTCTGGGCTTATCTTTTAACTCTTCCACTAATGCAAATACCACAGGTGCTGAAGAGCAAGTTAGAAAGACTCCATGCCTACTTTCAAGCTTCCGGACAGCTTCAGAACTTCCTGTGGCTGTCGACATTTTTTCATGAAGCAGGGTCACTTCCTGAAAGCCATAATCCTGTTCTCCAAATGGATGAACAAATAATTTGCACCATGACGTCTAGTTAGTGTGTTCAATTCTTCTGCTATCCTAAGGTCTCCTCACTTGAGTTCCATGCAGAGTGGGCGAGGACAAAGGAGATCAAAGTAAGAGATTAATTTAATTTAGAGATATGTAACACCTGATGAATCAGCAACATTTTTGAATTCATTTTCTAGTGCAGCTTAGCAGCTAGCCCCCACTCATTAGCTCGCAGTTCTGTGGGCCAGGAGTTCAGGCACATTGTGACTGGGTCCTCTGCTCAGAGTCTTCCAAGGCTGAAATCAATGTGTCAAGTGGGCTGCATTTCCCTCTGGAGCCTCTGGGGAAGAATCTGCTTCCAAATTCTTTGCAGTTGTAGGACTGAGGTCCCCATATTCTTACTGGCTGCCAGCCATCGGCCCCTCAGCTCCTACTGGCCACCCACATTCCTGCCATGTGGTTCCCTCCACCTTCAAAGACAGCAGGAGAAACCCTTATTCATGTCGGATCCATCTCACCCTTGAATCTCCAATCTCCTGTTTCTGACCTCTAGATCCAGATTTAAAGGGCTCATGTGAAGGTCAGGTGCATCTGGATAATCTCCCTTCTCGGGACCTTAATTCTTCAAATCCTTTCTCAGCAACACTTAGCATAGCCTTTGAATGAGTAACTGAGTGAAGGTGGGTGTATACCAGTGGCCAGGAATTTGTGAGGCTGTATCATAATTCTCCCAGCCACAATGATGAAGGTTTAAAGTATGCGTGTGTGTTTGTGTATGTGTGTATACATACAAGTGCACAGCATATACAAACACATACGTACACACTAGGCTTCCATCTTCTCTGGTTCACTTAAGTATTGCACTTACTGTGCTTCATTTTTCATCCGACTCTACTGCTGGTTGACCAGTAATCCTCCAACCCAATTCACTAAATTCGGATTAGGTACCAATGTGCACCAAGCACTGCCCCCCTTCTTCAAATGCTCTCCCTCAGGGGTATGCAATCTAGTAAGAAAAGACAAGTACACCAGTTGCACTATAGTATGGCAGAATGGCTAAAAGAGAGGGAGGGAGGGAGAGAGATCCTGCCCCACTGAGGAAATAAAAAAAGCTTCATGGAGGACATAGCATTTGATTTTAACCTTGGCAAACAGGTGGGATTGTAATAAGCTAATAAACAGAGAGTACAGGAAAGTCATAGGGCAAGCCAGGTAGAAATAAATAGGTAATTGTATGAACAAAGACACAAAGGAAAGTAAGCAAGGACCATAACCAGAGAAGAGCGGACACATCATTTTGAATGGAGAAGATGAGAGGCAACCAGAAGGGTAAGCTGGTGTCAAACCGAGGCCTTAGAAACCAGTCTAAAATGTTAATGGAGAACTCTGGAAGAACCACCAGGGGAAGTAATCAAATCAGCGCTGCAGTTTAGAAATATGGGTCAGATGTGTAGGCTGGAGTGAACGAGCCCCTGAACACCATGGTGGGAGAGGAAGAAGGAGGCTCTGCCAGTCATCTATGCTACAGATATAAAGGCCTATGCTCAGGGGGTGAATCCAGACATGAGATGGGCACACCCTAGGTGTAAAATGCAGGCTGAAAGGGAAAGGGGAATGGTCACTAATGACTCAGGGGTTTCACCCCTATGACTGAAGAGTGTTCTGTGAATACAGTTTGTGATCATCTCACGCATATCAAATGACCTTGCTTTGTGACTCAAGAAATCAAAGAGCCAGTACTTCGTGGCTGGAAGGGATCTGAGAGATCTCAGTAAGAGGCAGTTGAGAACCAGCCAAGTTAAATACAATTTCAAAGACACTCGGCTGTTGAGTAGCAAGGCTGGAGCAAGGAAGCCCAGGCCTCTGCATTTCCCCTCAAGCCCACTGCTGGTTCCTGGTAGTCATCACAAAGCTCTTTTAGGGGCAATCTGCATAAGGTAAATAGCAGAATTCCTTCCTGGGCAAAGGTGAGAATGGGGCAGTTGCTTGGCACAGATGAACTTGAACAAGTTCAGGACTAATCTGGATCCTAGTTCTCTCCAAATTACTTTCTGAGATGGCAGTCTCCAACATTTTTGCAAAAGGGGACTGCCAGAGGTGAGTGCATGACCGTAGATATTTATATCAGAATTGCCTTCAGCGTTTTAAAAAACAGTGGGCTTCTCTATTATCTCCAGAGCCTTCCAATAGTATGAATTCAAAGGTTTGCGCTCTCTTTCAACACTGCTTCTTAGGCTGAGGAGGGTAAAGAAGGCACTACCAAAAGCCACTTAGATTCTATTTCCAAAGCAAAATCCTTCCTGTTAACTTCACAGTAGCCAGCTCTTTGGCCATTTCTTCCACCCAGTTAGAGTGTTTGCTAATCATATGAAACAGCTGCTGAAACCAGTGGATTCTGGAAGCTATTTCTGAGCCTGTCCAGGAGGCTTGCACATCTCCATTCTTCAGATAAAAGCACCTCTTTTCTTTGTGGGAACTGCATTCCCACCCTTAGAGCCTCAGGGAATGCACTGGCTGAAAAATTTCCAAATGCTGGAACATGTGGTTGTTTCTTGTGGTCTTCCCTTAAATTCCAAGACAGGAAGCTAGGCCTATCTGCACGCATTAGTGTAAGAGCATACATCTCTGTGAAGGGAGACCCTCACTAATTATGCTAAGTAAAATAAGTCAGACAGAGAGAGATAAATACTATATGATCATAGTTATACAAGGAATCTAAAAAGGCTGAATTCTATATAGAAACAGAGAGTAGAATGGTAGTTGCCAGGGTCTGGGGGGTGGAGAGAAGTGGGGAGATGTTGGCCAAAGGGTACAAACTTCCAGTTATAAAATAAATTAAGTACTGGGGATCTAATGTGCAACATGGTAACTATAATTATCAATACTGTATTATATGACTGAAAGTTGCTAGGAGAGTAGATCTTAAATGTTCACACATACACAAATATATACACGGTAATTATGTAAGGTGATGGAGGTGTTAACTAACCTTATTTAGGTCATCATTTTGCAATACAAATCAAATCATCACACTGTACAAATGAACCTCAATGTTATGTAAGTTATATCTCATGAAAGTGGAGGCGTGGGGTGGGGGAGACCCTCGCCGCCTGGCAACCGCAATCCAAGATGGCTGATGGTCAGGTAATGTGCCCTGCCCAGTAGAAAAGCCATGTCCTCTGCTCTTATGGAAGTTGGTGTGAGCAGAGATAAAAAGATGGGAAATAAGATTAGAAGATAAGCAGATAAATGAAGGAAGCCTAATTCTCTAGGTCCCTCCCAATCATTTCCTGCTAAGCACCCTCTGCTGACAAGGTAACAGATCCCCCATTGTAAAGTGCCCTTTGCTGGAATCCTTCTGGAAGCAGGGTTATGTGGGCACTTCCTTACCACCCCAGCCTATTGTTTCTTGCTGCTCTGAGGTGAGGGGCAGGATGTAAGGGGTTAAACTGATGCTCCAATCTAAGAGCAAAATTCCTCAGGCTGTTGCTAGGACTCATAAACCACAAAGAAAAGGTCCAGATTCAGAGGTCATAAACTTGACAAGATTTCTGGTATTAGCTACAAACTCATGGAATCCCTGGGAATCAAATCCACTGGCTGGCTGGCTGCCTGTTGGTTGAAAGAAACGTACTGCCAGGGAAATCCCACGTCTGGCAGACAGAGCTGCGATTGCTCAATCCCCGAGGCAGCTCTCCCACCTGGACAGCTGCCCGCGTGGGTAAGTTTGAGGCTGTTGAGCACTCGGCAGAGCTCCTCCCTGCTGCTTCTCAGGCATGGACAGCTTTAGAGGAAAGGGCCAGGGTACTTTCCCAGGAAAAGACTGAGGCAGCCCAACTAAGTGACCAAGTGACTCACTCTGCTGCCAGCCAGGGGATGCTTGCTTTTCCTAGCCAGCAGGATGTGGTCATTGTTCTGGGGCCCCTGTCCACTGCAACGCACTTTATCTTTTCTTCCTTTCTAAAAGAAAGTGCTTGTTGTGCTTGTCCAGTTCCCCCTTTCATGTTACAGACTGTGGTTTGGGAATGTTTACATTTGGCATTTAGTCACCGACTGCCATCGGATCATGAGAAGTCCACCTGCATTGGATCAAGAGCAATGGACCGTCGCCAGGAATCCTGATCTTGGAGCTGGATGCAGTAACAGACCCACCTCTGGGTTGTCTTCCAATCAAGTTCCACTTCTGGTTGTACAGAGGATAATTCTTCCATAATGGGTGTTTTTCCTAAAAGTATATGTGGGGGTGCCTGGGTGGTGCAGTTGGGCGCCCGACTCTTGGTTTCGTCTGGCGTCGTGATCTTGGGGTCATGGGATGGAGCCCCACGTCAGGCTCCCAGCTCAGCACGGAGTCTGCTTAGGACTCTCTCTCCCTCTCCCTCCGCCCCTCCCCAGCCCCGCACACTCTCTCTCTTGCTCTCTCCCTCTCTCTAAAATAAATAAACAAAATCTTTTTTTTAAAAAGTATACACGTATGTGTGTGCACATGCTAAGCAGCTAAATGGCTGAAAGTAGGGGACTGTTGTGGCTCTTTGTATTGGTCTGCCAACATGTTTTTCTGTGCTTCTTTTTCTGATGGGGATCATGTCCGCCTCTCAGTGCAATCCTGGTGTGTCTGTCAATCACACTGATCTGCCCTCAACCAGTCATAATCCAAGCCCAAAATCCCAGGCAGGCTGTTTGTAGTGCCTATATAGTACCATACGAGGGGTACTAGTCATCCCACGGACGGTCACTTAATCTAGGAGGAAAGATTCTTTCCCTGAATTGAAAAATCCTCTGTTCCCAACTGAAGTTGCTAAACTGGGCAGCTGGTGCCCATCCCTCTCCATCGCATGGTTTATTGTAGAAGAAAATGAAGCCAACTCAGAAACAGAAAGCAGAGACACAGACAGAGTGTCCCACTCATGATGTCAAATCCCAAGTGTCAGTTCCTGGAATCCTGGTGATGCCCCTCTGGGGCTAGGTCCATAAGCTCCCCACCCCGCATCCTTTTCAGCTATGGCTTTTTGCTTAAACTAGTATGAGATGGGTTTCGGTCACCTGTGACAACTTAAAAAGAAATCTCATTAACATAAACTTGATGCTGCAGACTGGACAGGAGAAAAAAAGACAGGATGCTTACGCAGAAAGTGGTTTTACCTTTCACTTGAGCCCAAACTGCACAGGAGCATCTTCTCACCTATGAAGAGAAATGCAGCAACACGTTTAATGAAGCAGCACAGAACATCAGTTTAAATAATACATTTTAGCCCGGAAACTTTACTGGGTTTGTTTTTCTCTTGATTTGGATTAAAATATCCTCATCTAGCTCTAACATCTTATAATTGAGCCATGTGATCACTAAGTATTGGAGGGACTGGCATGGGTAGCAGGGACAGAAGTGACCCTAGGGATCAGTTCTGTAGCTTTTCAATAGATCTCAGAAAGCACACACTATGGGTAAACAACAGAAACAAATGGCAATGAGTTTCATTCTCCTTGCCAGCTCTGAGCAACTGGCATTGACTGCCTACAAACGATGTTGAAAAATATTCTGAGATCCCGTCCATGTGACAGGGATGTGACAGTGACAGTAATGCATGTGATAGGCAAGGCTATGGGAAGTCTTGGTAAATAATAAAACTTCACTGGTCTAGATGATACTTATCTGGCCAAGACCCACAAACTCATTGGAATGAGATACCTTCTTTCCTTCTCCCCCAGTTATTCTATGCATATTTGTCTGTTAAGAACACTGGGGTTACTCAGCAAAATGTTCCCCAGAGGATACTAAATAGCAGGGGTCAGAGAAAGATCCCTCCAACTTCAAAAGAATATTCTCTTTCAAGTGACAACCTTGGGTAGTCTGGTTTTATTAAAAATTAAAAAAATATATTTTTACACTGAAAAATGCTGGGGAAAGCTTGAAATGGCCATAAGCTCTTGAATGTGACTGAATTTTGCCTTGGTGCTAAGTGCATCAAGGGCATCTAGTAGAAAATCATAGGCAAGAATAACCAGTGAAAGGGACCTCAAGTAGTAGGGCAGGTACTAGGGAACTGAGTGTATTAAAGGAGAGAAACTGGTGGGGCCAGGTGAAGAAGGAAGCTCATTAAAATAGAGTGTCGTGACCAGATTTACACTTTATGAAACTCATTCTGGCAGGTGTATGGAGCAAAGAGACAGAATAAGAGACAGGAAGATGAGTTAGAAAATTGATGTTCAGGGCGCCTGGGTGGCTCAGTTGGTTAAGCGACTGCCTTCGGCTCAGGTCATGATCCTGGAGTCCCGGGATCGAGTCCCACATCAGGCTCCCTGCTCAGCAGGGGGTCTGCTTCTCCCTCTGCCCTCTTCCCTCTCGTGCTCTCTGTCTCTCATTCTCTCTCTCTCAAATAAATAAATAAAATCTTTAAAAAAAAAAAAGAAAATTGATGTTCAGGCAAGAGATGTCAAAGGCTAAACATTGTTAATGAAGAAGGAGAGGAAAGGATGATTTTACACAGAATGAAGGTGACAGAATTGACAGAATTTGATGGTGCACTAGACAAGAAGATAAAGAGGGAGGAGACAAGAATTATTCCTTGATTTCTGTCTTAGCAACTGGGAGCATGGTGATGCTATTTACTTGGACAGATACACAGAAGGAAAAACAAACTGGGAGAATTGGAAAACAAACTTCCTGGTGTCAATTTTTACTACAAAGCTAAAGTAATCACAACAATGTGGTGCTGGCATAAAGACAGACATATAGACCAATACAGTAGTATGGAGAGTCCAGAGATAAACTCTTGCATATGTCAAATAATTTTCGACAAGGGTGGCCAAGAACATTCAATGAGAAAAGGAAATCTTTTCAGCAAATGGTGCTGGGAAAACTAGATATCCACATGCAAAAGGATGAAGTGGGACCCTGACCTAACACCATACAATTAACTCAAAGTGGATCAGATCCAAATATAAGACCCAGAACAGAAGAAAACATAGAGAAAAAGCTTCGGCAAATTGGGTTTAGCAACGATTTCTTGGATATGACATCAAATGCATGGGCAGGAAAAAAAAAAAGAGAGAGAGATAAACTGGACTTCATCAAAATTAAGAACTTTTGAGGATGTGAAGAAAAAAGAACGCTCATGCACTGTTAGTGGGACACAAACTGGAGTGGCCCCTGTGGAGAACAGTATGGAGGGTCCTCAAAAAATTAAAAATAGAACTAACCAGTAATGCCACTATTGGGCATTTACCCAAAGAAGAGGAAAACACTGAATTGAAAAGATACATGCACCCCTATGTTTACTGCAGCATTATTTACAATAGCCAAGATAGGGAAGCAACTCACGTGTCCATGGATAGATGAATGGATAGAGAAGATGTGGGGTATATATATATATACACAACAGAATATTACTCAGCCATAAAAAGAATGACATCTTCCCATTTGCAATGACATGGATGGACCCGGAGGGTATAATACTAAGTGAAGTAAGTCAGTCAGAGAAAGACAAATACCACATGACTTCAGTTATATGTGAAATTTAAGAAACAAAACAAATTTTAAAAAGAGACAAACAAAAAAAACCCCAGACTCTTAAATATAGAGAACAAACTGGTGGCTGCCAGAGGGGAGGTGGGTGGGGGGATAAATGAAATAAATGAAGGGGATTAAGAGGACATGTATCACAATGAGCACTGAGTAATATACAGAATTGTTAAATCACTATATTGTACACTTGAAACTAATATAACACTGTATGTCAATTATACTGGAATTAAAAAACAAAGAAAGCTGGAATGTTAAAAAATACTAAGAACTTGGGGCGCCTGGGTGGCTCAGATGGTTAAGCGTCTGCCTTCGGCTCAGGTCATGGTCCCGGAGTCCTGGGATCGAGTCCCGCATCGGGCTCCCCGCTCTGTGGGAAGTCTGCTTCTCCCTCTGCCTCTCTCTCTCTCTCTCTCATGAATAAAAAAAAAAAAAAAAAAATACTAAGAACTTTGTACATCAAAGGACACTTACCGAGAGAGTAAAGAAGGCAACCCATGGAATGGAACAAAATATCTGCACATTGCAAATCTCGTAAGGGATTAATATCAGAATATATAGAGAACTCCTAATACCCAAGAACAAAGAAATAAATAACTCAATTTGAAAATGGGCAAAGGACTTGAAAAACCATTTCCCCAAAGAGGATATACAAGTTGCCAAAAGCACATGAAAAGATGCTCAACATCGCTAATCATCAGAGAAATGGAAGCCAAAACCACAGTGAGTTACCATCTCACATCCATTAGGAGGCCCATTATCAACACAGGAAACAGCGGGTCTTGGGGAGGATGTGGAGAAAATGGAACCCTTATGCACTGCTGGTGAGAATGTAATACGTATGGTGCCGCTGCTGTGGAAAATAGTGTGGCAGTTCTTCAAAAAAATACGAAGAGAATTATCCAACTGTAAATGACCCAAAGAACTGAGATCAGGGACTCAAAGAGAAATTTGCACACCCATGTTCATCGCAGCCTTATTCAAAATAGCCCAAAGATGGAAGCAACCCAAGTGTCCATCCACAGATGAATGGTTAAACAAAATGTGGTGTATACACACAGTAGAATATTTAAAAAGGAAGGAATTCGGACACAATGCTACACCATGGGTGAACTTTGAGGACATGAGGCTAAGTGAAATAAGATAGTCAAAAGAAGACAAATAATGTACGATTCTTCTTTTTTTTTTTTTTTTAAAGATTTTATTTATTTATTTGAGAGAGAGAGAATGAGAGACAGAGAGCATGAGAGGGAGGAGGGTCAGAGGGAGAAGCAGACTCCCTGCCGAGCAGGGAGCCCGATCCGGGACTCGATCCCGGGACTCCAGGATCATGACCTGAGCCGAAGGCAGTCGCTTAACCAACTGAGCCACCCAGGCGCATGAAGTACCTGGAGTAGTGAAATTCATAGAGACAGAAAGCAGAAGAGTAGTTGCCAGGGTTTGGGGGAGGCAGGAAGGAGAGAGGCACTGCTCAATGGGTATAATGTTTCAGTTTGCCAAAATGAAAAGAATTCAGGAGACTGGATGCATAACAATGTAAATGTACTTAACGCTAATAAACTGTACACCTAAAATTGTTTATATGGTAAATTTTGTTATACGTATTTTACCATTAAAAATAAATATTAAAAATAAACCACTGCTGGGCCCCTGGGTGGGCCAGTAAATAAAATAAAAATTAAATAAATAAATAAATACATACATACATACATAAATAAATAAATAATATCTTTTAAAATAAAAAATAAAAATAAAAATAAACCACTACTAAATGTTCTGGAATTAAATTGTGGTAATAGTTCTACCACCTTGTGAATACACTAAAAACCACTGATTGTATACTTCATTTTTTATTTTATTTTCTTTATCATCTTAACCATTTTTATTCTTTTTTTTTAAGTCTTGAATTTATTATCTTTTTTTTTTTTAAAGATTGTATTTATTTATTTGACAGAGAGACAGAGAGGGAACACAAGCAGAAAGAGAGGTAGAGGGAGAAGCAGGCTTCCCGCGGAGCAGGGAGCCCGATGCGGGGCTCGATCCCAGGACCCTGGGATCACGACCTGAGCTGAAGGCAGACGCTTAACGAGTGAGCCACCCAGGCGCCCCAACCACTTTTATTCTTAAAAAAATTTTTAGGGGCGCCTGGGTGGCTCAGTCATTAAGCGTCTGCCTTCAGCTCAGGTCGTGATCCCAGGGTCCTGGGATCGAGCCCCGCATCGGGCTCCCTGCTCTGCGGGAAGCCTGCTTCTCCCTCTCCCACTCCCCCTGCTTGTGTTCCTGCTCTCACTCTCTCTCTCTCTGTCAAATAAAATATTAAAAAAAAAAATTTTTTTTATATGGGTATAGTTGACATGTAACGTTACATTAGTTTCAGGTGTACAACTTAGTCATTTGACAAGTTTATAAAAGATGTTCACCACAAATGTAACTGCCATCAGTCCCATTATATCACTATCACCACATCAACTATATTCCTTATGCTGTAAATTATATACTTTAAATGGGTGATTAATGTGGTATGTGAATTGTATCTCCATAAAACTGTTTAAAAAAGAAAAATAAATAGTTCACTACTAATTTTAATATGACTGTAACACTAATAGATTGGAAACCCATAGGGGAAGTAATTGGAATTGAAAAATGCAAGTCCCAATATAAATTTTTTCCAAACCCCTTCACCTCCTTAGCCTCCCAAAGACCAAGTTCTGCGAAGCTATATGAAAAAGAGGTATCCATGACATCATAGAAAAGTTTCCTATAAACTAGGATTCGTATCTTAACCTCTCACTCAATTATCTGTGTTATGGATTGAATGTTTGGGTCGCCCAAAGTTCATATATTGAAGACCTAGCCCCCAGTGTGATGGTACTTGGGAGTAGGGCCTTTGGAAAGTAGTTAGATTCAGATGAGGTCATGAGGGTGGGGACTCCATGATAGGATTAGTGTCCATATAAGAGGAAGAAGATTGACCAGAGCTGGGTTGCACGCTTTCTGCCATGTGAGGACACAGCAAGAAGGCCGCTGTCTGAAAGCCAGGAAGAGGGCCTTACCAAGGAACCAAGTCCACTGGTACCTTAATCTGGGACTTCCCAGTTTCCAAAGCTGTGAGAAATACATTTCTGTGGTTGAGGCTACCCAGCCTAGGGTATTTTGTTATGGCAGCCCATGTGCACCCATGTACCTCTTAGACTGAAGGCTCAATCTGGAAGCGCAGCTCTCTGAGCCCTCCCTCCACCGTACTCATTTTGTACTGCTAGTGCTATATCTTCGGCTAGAAACGCCAAGGCAGGATCTCCAGGTAAGCTTCTGGCGAGAAGGCCCTGAGTCATAAACACCTTGTAAACAAGTTCAGGGAAATATATTCTGGGCTTTAGCCTGCCAATTCTTAATTCCTACGTTACTGTCACAAAATACTACTAAATCTCTTTGCTACTTGTACATATTCTTAAAAGTAAGCACTGGTTTACTATCAAGCATGATAATGGCACATTAGACTTGTGTCCTATACAGAATTTAACAGAGTACCTGTCAGTTTTAAATATGGGATGGGGGCGCCTGGCTGGCTCAGTCAGTTAAGGGTCCGACTACTGATCTCAGCTCAGATCTTAACTTCAGGGTTGTGAGTTCAAGCCCTGTGCTGGGTTCAAAATTAACTAACTAACTAACTAACTAACTAACTAACTAACTAACTAACTAATGAACCTTATACTCAAGATGGCTCCAATTCATCAGTCAAGAGCTGTTTCTATTAGTATAATTTTCTTCTAGTTTCCATTACCAATCTATATGAATTTACATCACACTTGGAGTTCTCCTGGGGCAACCATCACAATGGTTCTTCCAGATCTTTCACCCCTGACTCACTGATTCAGCTCTTGCTATTCTGCTTGTCCAGCTCACTGTATTTACTCATCATGCAACGAATCTATAGTTCTATGTCTCATGAAAGAACCACCACTGGAATAACGCAGGCTTTCTAAGGATGAGGAGAGGTGGGGGTGGCCAAGGAAGTCAAGGAAGCAGAAAATAGGGCAGCGCTGACGGTCATCTGCCTCGCCTTCCTGCTTCTGAGAGGGTGAGGGGAGGCAGCAGCCTGGCAGGAGCACAGGGAAGTGACAGAGAAATCCAGATATTCCTCTTCAAATCAGGCTTCAGCAGGGCATTAGGATGAGGGGATTTGTGAAGCTTAAGAGGAAGAACCAAAACGAGGTCAGTCCAAGCACAGATCCCACCAGGTCCCGCAGGAAGTTCAGACCATCAACCTCCTTAAAGGTCTCACCTGCCCATCATTTATACAGGCAAAGTATTCGACACATTTTTATGGTTCGTACATGCAGTGTCCATCCCAAATAACAGGGAAACAAATGTTCAAATATTGACATTTCACGCGAAGAAGAAAACAGAGAATTCACGAGTTTCTAAAAGAAGTATACCTTATTCCATTCACTTGTGATTCGTAATATAATGCAGTAATCGTTCCCTTTTTTCAAAGGTGCATTATAGTATTTCCCATAGTACAGCCTGTCTCCAATAGATATCTCCGTGGCATCATCTGGAACATCTCTGGCCAGTAGTTCTGCAGCCACATATCCCTCAGCGTCAGAAGTGTTGCTAAAGAATGAGGTGGTCCCTTCAGAATCACAAAAAAATGTGCTTTGGAGGGCCAGGGGAAACACTAACACCTGATATGAACTGGAAAAAAGAAAAAAGAAAATGTCTATCAGACCCTTGCTTGAGAGAGTCATTCATTCAATTATTCATATGTATGGAGCACCTGCTATGAGAGAAACACTTTTCTGGCACTGGAGATACATCCCTGGACAAGAAAAAGTCCTTGCCCCCTGGGGGGATTTACAGTCTGACAGCTCCCACACTTAGGGAATTCCAGTTTGGACCTACGGTGCTAACGGCCCATGACACGATGTGAGGGATCTCAAGTTCCCGCCGCGGATGGATGCCAAGTAAATCCTCTTGAGCTGTGAGAGGTCGTTACATGTATGGCTGCCCTGGGTGTGCATGCCACACAGCTGATCTCATCAGCGGTTTCCACGTGGGCAAATGAAACCCAGCTGTGGAAAGGGTTTAGCAGTCACATGGAGGCTGCCTGCCTACAAGCGTTAATGTCCTAAGTCTGCAAAAAGGCTCCAGTCACATGGTAAGCTGAAACGGAACTCATGTGATCTGCATGTCCTCCAGTTCACAGATACGAGTTCATGTGAAATAAATGAGAAGGAGTGCCAAATCACCATGCGTTAATCTAGCCTGACCATGTCCTGAAATAGGCAGAAAGGTAAAATGTCATGTGTACATTGTGAAACTCTTCCCCCAACGTGGACAGAGGATCACACTAGCCAGCAAGCATCCTTTTGTACGTGTTTTGTTATTATTTATCCCACCAAATACAAAACCTGTCAGCCAAAGGAGGTGTAAGAATAAAACCACACCGAGAATGAATCATGCCTCCTTTTTCAACCCCACCCCTCCTTCCTTCTCTCCTGCCTCTAGGATAGCACATGTCTGAACATCTGCTTTCTCTATCAGGCCTGACAGCAGGGATTTAAATGACTTACTCCTGTATCCTTGCAAATCCTTACCGAGTTCTTTGGCTGTGACTGACTCCCCACTAATGTTTCTTGAGTTGACGTTTCCGTAAAGAGGAAAAACACGCATTGGTACCAAACATGATTAGGGTAATTTCCAAGCCATGAGGCCACATAATCTATTTTACTAGCAAATATACACTTCCTGTTCCACATTCCTAATGCCCCATCTCCTGCTTCCTAAAAGTCCATGAGTCACTAGGTTAAGAAAAGGGAGCCTTCCACGACAGTAGGTCTGGGACTTGGAAAGCCTCCATCCCAAACATCCTATGTGTCTTCGGGGCCCTGATTTCCACAAAGTCTGGGCTCGCTTTCCAGCAAAGAGCTTTCTACAAAAGGTACAAGGTAAAGCCTGCAGGGCGGTGAGTTGCTGCCACCACCACCACTAAACATCTACGAAGCATCCACTGCCTACAGGGGAACACTTGTAACAACACACTTTCCTGGCGATTTGAAGACATCCCTATGAATCATGGCTGCAGGTAAGAGAATAAATGGTGCAGAAGCTCCATGCTGTCCTCAAGCTCTAATCCATCTTGCCTTTCCATGTAGATGGTGGCATTCAAGTGCAACCTCAAGGCTCACCTTTGGTTCTGGACATTAGAGGCACCATTCATGGGGCATAAAGCAGTCTCCCCAGTTAGCCTGATCATAATCCCCCGAGTTGCTTGATAATTATACAGATTTCCAGCCCCCATCCCAGACCTACGGAATCAAAATCTCCAGGAGCTGAGTCTGAGAATTTGTACTGCTGATAGGGCAACCCAGATTATTTCTATAAGTTGGCAAGTGTGGGAGACACTAGCATTAAGAGAGTCCAGGAACAGGCTGCATCATGCACTCAAGATCACCAAGCTAAGGAGGGGAGCCTTGCTCCCAGGGCCCGTTCCACCATGTGCCCCACGCCACTGCCCCCCCTCCCCCCACAACAATGCAGAAAGCAGACTCAGGCCTGTCTCCCACACTGGCAAAGCTGCTCCCCTGGCTCAAACCAGGTAGTCAGGGAGAGGAAACTGCTCCACTTGCCTGTTGGTAATTAACCCTGATGACGTTAGGGAAGCAGTTGTGGCTGTTTGGAACATGACTGTTCTGGAAAGACTTCTCCCCTCTTCCTCACTGCCACCCTCCCTGGAATGACTCACAGATCTCCACTTCCTGTTTTGGAGGCAGTGGAGGGCACATTAGCCACAAGGATAGACTGTCATTTGGCTTTTCTTTTTGCCTTATGTAATTATTGGCCTACATACTACATTTGCTCTTGCAAATTCTCTCAGGCAGTGATATCATAACTTCTGTTCTCCTCATAGCAACAGAATGGCAGTGCCTTCCAGTAACTCATCAGGAATCAAGAAACAGAACAATGTACACAATATCCATGCCTGGAAAGACCTTTGAGAACTTACTGCACTTAAACTAATAGAAAGACAGGAAAAGCCTAAGTTTCATTATAAAGAGACACACAGAGGCGCCTGGGTGACTCGGTCTGTTAAGTGTCTGACTCAATCTCAGCTCAGGTCTTGATCTCAGGATCAAGAGTTCAAGCCCCACACTGGGGCTCCACACTGGGCATGGAGCCTACTTAAAATTAAACAAACAAACAAAAAAGAGACACACAGATAATATATCCAGACTTTCTTTTTCATAATTTTATAATATCTCACATTTATTTTCACATTGAATGTACTGAAGGGTCATTAGACTAACAGGTCAAGAATGACATAAGGCAACAAAGGTTAGGTCAAGGATGGCAAGGCTATTGCCATGTCCTTGCCTTATTCCTGTGAGCAAGGTGCTTATCTCTCCAGGGGTTCCTCTATCTTCCTTTCTAAAAAAAAAGCGGGGGGGGGGGGAGATAATTCTGCTTTCCTAACCCAAGCATGACCCTGTAAATAAAATGCTTAATGGAACACAACGTAGTTCTCCAAGTCAGGTGAATTAATTCCATCCTAATACCATCTGGAATCCCAGAAGCAGTCATTAGCTACGCAGTGTCTTGCCTATAACTCAATGTGTGAACGAATTAAGAGAATTATCCAAATGACCCTTTCAGATCCACTACACACACCCAAAGATCATCTTTAAATGAAACGATGCTCCTGGTCCACCATCACTGAGAGACGTACATGAAGAGGTGAGTGCAAAGGATTAACACTTTCCACATCACACACAGTCAATGCTTGTCTGGCCGGTGACCAAAGGAAGGGATTTCATTTTTTGAGCTAAGCTGCCCAAATGCCTGTCTCTGGCTCCTTAGAAGTCTCTCTATTCATTTGGAAGGATGCTGGTTGGAACTCAAGGCCCAGTCTGTGGCCAAGGAATCAAAAACAAGAGGCCCTGATTGCACTGCCCCAACTATTCAAGTGCAGCACCTAGAAAGTCCCCTCCTCGATCAAACCAAAGTTTCCAAGACTCTCCATGAGGACCACCGGGCAACCACGGAAAAGGGGCCACTACCCACCTGATAGGTCCATTTTTCTCCTTGGCTTTCCTCAGTCTCAGACGTGGTAGAGGCCCTCCATGCGCTGTGACCAAGTCTACTTCCGGAAGGGGAGGCTCTGGAAACAAGCCAAAAAAAGGAAAAGGGTGTGATCGGAATGAGTGGAAGCATGACGAAAGTGGGCATCGGAGAGCCTTCGAAAGGAAAGTTTTAATGTAAAAAGCGATGAGCATTTTCTGACACCTGCTACCACATGGATGAATCTTGAAAACATTACGCTACGTGAAATGAGCCAGACTTAGAAGGATGATCCCTCTTCTATACAACAAATTCATAGACACAGAAGTAGATTAGAGGTTGCTGAGGACCGAGGGGTGGGTAGGCAAGGGGGAGTTAGTTACTTAATGATCAACGGAGATTCTGTTTGGGGTGATGAAAAGGTTCTAGAAATAGACAGTGGTGAAGGTTTACAGCATTGTGAATGGACTTAATGCCAATAAATTTTGTGCCAGAAAATGGTTAAAATGGTACATTTTATGTTGTATATTTTAAATCTACAATAAAAAAAAATTTTTTTAAAGGGACGCCCCAGTGCTGACAGAGGGTACACACAGCGGGCCTGACAGTTAACTTGCTGGACAGGTTCCTATTTGGTGGGGAAGGCCAGCATTCCTGACTTCTACATCCTTTCCAGTCACAGAGCATTCTGTCCTCATTTTGTTATCCCCAGCAACCAGATATCCCAAATAGACCTCCTACTGCGAGGGGACTATATTGGCTGACCCCAGCATTCTAGTATCTAACTGGTAGTTATGTTCATAGTATGACTGCACCATTCTGCCTTGTGGGTACCTCAGCTCAGATGCACTGGCACTAACCAAATGCACTAGCTGCGTCCTGCACAGGCCTCGTCCCATATAATCTTCTCAACATTGCTATCAAGTGAATGAAATTCATAGAGGGAGAAAGGAAGAGAAAAAGACAAAGAACAAAATATGAATGTCTCCCCCAGGTACTATATAAGACGGATGAATCACTGAGCTCTACCTCTGAAACTAATAATACACTGTATGTTTGTTGAATTTAAATTAAATTAGAAAAATAAAAAAAATGAGTGCCCCCCCCAACCCTGGCCTTAAAATCTGTTACAGTGAAATTAAGGACTAGGAGGCCAAGATAAACACTCAAGACTTTATTTACCCAATTAGAAAATAACCTCAGTGGGCACCTGGGTGGCTCAATTGGTTAGGCGTCTGCCTTCAGCTCATGTCATGATCCCAGAGGCCTGGGATCAAGCCCCACATCTGGCTCCCTGCTCAGTGGGGAGTCTGCTTGTCCCTCTCCCTCTCCCTCCACTCATTCTCTCTCTCTCTCTCAAATAAATAAATAAAAATCTTTAAAAAAATAAAATAAATAAGAAAATAGACTTGGGGTAGAAATTCCCAATCCAGATTATAATAAATAAAAACTTATACCTTCCTATATAGTTTGTGGGGTTTTTTGGTGGGGGAGGGACAGAGGGAGAGGAAGAGAGAATCTTAAGCAGGCTCCACGCCCAGTGCAGAGCCCAGCGCAGGGCTCGATCTCATGACCCTGAGATCATGACCTTGAGCCAAAATCAAGAGTCAGACACTTAACCAACTGAGCCACCCAGGCGCCCCAACTGCCTAGTTTTTAATTTTTTTTAATTTTTAAAAAAGATTTTATTTGTTAGTGAGAGCGCACAAGCAAGGGGAGTGGCAGACAGAGGAAGAAGCAGGCTCCCCGCTGAGCAAGGAGCCTGATGTGGGCCTCAGTCACTACCTGAGCCGAAGGCAGATGCTTAACCGACTGAGCCACCCAGGCGTCCCTAGATAGTTTTTTAAAGCACTATCAAATATGATGGTTGCCAGAGGGTAGGGGGTTAGGGGTGGACAAAATAAGAGAAAGAGATTAAGAGTTAAAATCTTCCAGTTAAAAAATAAGACATGGGGATGTAATGTACAGCATAGGGAATACAGCCAATAATATTCTAAGAACTCTGCATGGTGACAGATGTGGTGATCGTGGTGACCATTTCATAATGTATATAAATATCAAATTATCATGTCATATACCTAAAGCTAATACAATTTGTACGTCAATTATTCTTCCATAAAAAGGCTCTATCGAATATGTGAATCATACACCACCTACCAACCCATTTGTTAACCACCTTTATACACCATGCACCCTGGGAGGCTGGGAGAAACAGCCATGGAAGACACAGTTTCTGCTTTCCAGGAATTCGAAGTCTCACAGTGGAGACAGTTTCGTAAACACATGGCACTTAGAGCTATGATAAAGTCATACACGGGGCATTGTCGGCGTGCAGAGGAAGAACACCTGACCAAGGGCAGGGGTTGGAGAGACCACTGAATGCAGAAATGCATGTACCCAGGGGCAGGTGGTAGGAGAGCAGGCAGAGACAGAACCGCAGCCCTACCTCCTGCGGGAGTTCAGGGAAGCTGGAAGGTGGAGTCCTGGCCTGGGACAGGCACGCAACCAAGGGGAGGGTGTGGGGATAGGTCGGATTGGGGGTCCTGGAAACAAGAAGTCATTTACAGAGTCTTAGCAGATGTGGATTTTAGAAGTGCAATTTAGACAGCTGGTTGGAGGATGAACTGAAAAAGAACAAAAGTACAGGATGTCCAGGTATGCAGTGCCTGAGGTCTGAAGCAAGTGATGGACTGAGAATGGAGAAGAGGGGGCAGATGGAAGAGACATTCGGGGCCACTGAGAGCCCCCAGTAACTTGTATCAAACACTGCCAAGTCTAGAATTTCTTCCAAAGTCACCCAGATATGGTCACATAAATTCTGGTTTCCGTAAGCCTGTGGGATTGCCAGAGACCCTCGGAGGTGGCCTGAAATGGCCCCTGCTTACAGCCGAGGTCTCACAAAAAGGTGTTGATGAAGGTCTACCTCATTTCCAAGAGATTCTGGATCTGACACCCCTGAGGAAGACAGCCGCTAGCTTCCTGCAGGGGTGAAGGGGAGAGGGGGCTGAGGTTTGAAAAACCCCGACCGAGTCCCCCAGGGAAATGTACCCCCTTCTAGTTTGAGAAGTTCTGCTCTCAGCCTTTCATGGGAACATGGAAATGCCCTTCCATTTGTGATGTTTTGGTGTTGCTGTAGAGTAAGTGGTTTTTATCACACACTTCCTGTTTTCAGCCCCGAGGGAGATTTACTGTTCATTCTGTGTGTGAGAAGCCTCCTCGGGCTCTTTTAAATTGTTTGCTCTTCTCTGAGATTAATAATTCTAGTTCTTCTAATCTCTTGGCTAACCTTTTAAGGCCCCTCCCCGCCCTTTTCTCATCACCCTCAGTCAAAGCAGAACAAAGTGCTCGCTGGGCTTGCAGAAGGCGGGCCCACAGAGGGAGCAGGAACCGCTCCCCGCCCCCCCCCGCCCCCCGCCCCCCCCCCCCCCCCCCCCCCCGCTTGTTGCTGCTTTCTGCCATCCAGCTGATCCCATCACCATGTGACTTCTAGACTGCTTTATGCTCTGAGACCTTCCCCACCTTGGCTTTTAAACAGGCAACTTTTTCTCTGTAATGTCAAAGCCTGAACTTCATCAGCCTCGTTCTTAGCTACATTTCAAGGTTAAATAACCTTAATTTCCAGCCATGTTTCCAGGGTGCTGTTCCCCATCCCCCAAACTGGTGTCCTGGGCAGATGTGTTCTCTCCTTTCCATGAGCCTCATTACTGATTTAAACCAGATCAGACCCAAGTCCAGAATCAGGTCTCGTCTGAGCCGGAGAGCTGGGGGAGGACCCGGAAGGGAGAACCTCATTACCATCCCTAGGTGTCGACAATATCCATCCTCTACTTGAAGCAAACGACAAAGGAAAATAGAGGGGCTACCACATGAGAAAACCTTGCAGAGTAAGGAGAAAAGCCATGAAAGAGACCGTGCCCTACAAAACATTATATATAGTATAAAATTACAATAATTGAAATAGTGAGGTGCAGGCATAGGACAGGCACAGGACAAGCAATGGAAGAAGCTAGACGGTCTAGAAAGAGACCCGAACAAATAAATGAGAATATAGTGTATGACATGGACAGTCTTTCCAAACGTGGCGGGAAACTGGCTTATCATTTAGGGAAAAAAATTACCGTGTAAATTTAGCTTTATACCATGTATCCAGATGCATTCCAAGTGGGTCTAAGTTTAAAGGTGAAAAGCAAACTATCAAGAAGCATTAGAGGGCCACCTGGCTGGCTCAGTAGGTAGAGTGTGTGACTCTTGATCGTGAGTTCAAACCCCACCCTGGGCGCAGGGCTAACAAAGAAGCAGCAGCACCATAAGAAAATATGAAAGAGTAAGAATTGACCTGGGGCGCCTGGGGGGCTCAGTCGTTAAGCGTCTGCCTTCGGCTCGGGTCATGGTCCCAGGGTCCTGGGATCGAGTCCCACATCGGGCTCCCTGCTTGGCAGGAAGCCTGCTTCTCCCTCTCCCACTCCCCCCGCTTGTGTTCCCTCTCTGGCTGTGTCTCTCTCTGTCAAATAAATAAATAAAATCTTTAAAAAAAAAAAAAAAGAATTGATCTAATTTCAGGGCAGAGAAGGCTTTTCTTGGCATGACCAGAGGCAGAAACTAAAAAAGCATCAATAGAATTGATTACATGAAAACTTAAAATGTCGGGGCGCCTGGGTGGCTCAGTGGTTAAGCGACTGCCTTCAGCTCAGGTCATGATCCTGGAGTCCCGGGATCGAGTCCCGCATCGGGCTCCCTGCTCGGCGGGGAGTCTGCTTCTCCCTCAGACCCTCCCCCCTCTCATGCTCTCTCTATCTCATTCTCTCTCTCAAATAAATAAATAAAATCTTTAAAAAAAATAAAAAATAAAAAATAAAAAAAAAGAAAACTTAAAATGTCTAAATGTTAAAAAGAATATTGACAAGAAAACTAAACAGTAAATAGTATGGGGGATTATAATATGTATAACAAAAGATTAATATCATTCACGTAGGCAAACTATCAAAATCAATAAGAGAAAGGAGGTAATATAAGTGAAAATGTGTTAAAGTCCTCCAAAACATACCAAAATGAACAAAGAGAACCAAAAATAGAAAATTATATCCGCACCAAAACTAACAAAGGTCCCAACTTTATACTATAAACTTCAAGTAAATGCAAGGAATTAACCCACACAAATAAATACACATAAAGACACTGTGATGGTTCTCTCCTAATCCTTGGCACCTCCCCAGATAGACCATGCCACACGCTGATGATATGATCAGTTGGAATTGACAGCAATAGAAAAAATGGTAGCTATATCGTAAGTCATCAGCTATCACATGGCTGGCCTCATCTCCCCTATCGATGAAGTATGAGACTTAGCCTTCCAGGGAGAAGGAACAAAGTTCTTTTCACCTTTAATCCCCTCTTCAGCACTTAGCACAGGTCTTTGTGCATAACAAGTCAATAAATATTTGCTGGATTAAACTGTTATGTCACAGTATGCCCTTCCCACACTTCTATCACACACAGAAACTCTGCTTTTTGGGCTTATGATGTAAAAAAATGTTCCCATTCATATTTTGTAAAAGCTAACGCTAATATAAGAAAATAACAGTATGCAGCCTATTTTCCTCTGTGGCGTATCATCTATGTCTCCACGGGCCCTAGACCTGCATGTGGATGCTTTCAGGGAGGGGAGCTGGGAGATATCCATCCCCACGTAGCCATTCACTTGGGGGTTTGGGGTTGGATTTGCAGCTAGAAAGTAGTTGGGAGATTGCTGGGGATGAGAGCAATCGATGGCCCACGGAGGTATGGAAGGGCATGTGCGCTCCCGTCTGGCTTGATCTAACATTAGATATCCAGATGTCAAAACACTTGTGTCCATGAAAGATTTTGAGAGAGTCCGGACAAGAGGGAAACAGCGGGGTGAAGGCCAGTCCCTCTCCCGACCTCTCCTGCAGCCTAAGGAGATAGGGTTCTCAGAGGACACAGGGGTGCACCAGCTTTGGATGGTCCGTGGGTCGCCAACCACGGAAGAACTCCTCCTGCAGAAGAACTCAGCAGACTTGGTCCCGCACAGTCCTTCCTGGGGGCACCCAATAGTCACGGAGAGGAGGCAGGGGCTGTGGCTCCTAGTTCTGCAGGCAGAATTGAAGCTCCCTCCACTGGACCTACCCTCCAGGAAGGGGGCAGTCTGATAATGCTTGGGACACACATGTGTGTTTTCAAGTGCTTTGCTGAACATCTGAAAAAGTACATTCTCTTTTTCTTCTCATGAATGCAGGCAGAGATGGGAAATTCCCCATATAAGTTGCCAGGCTTGGTACTGAAGGCAAACTTGGGAAGGAATGGTTTCCTTGACATTTTTTTCTTCCCTCTTCTCCTCCAGCATTCTTGATTCTTTTTTTTTTTTTTTAATTTTATTTATTTATTTGAAAGAGAGAGCACAAGCAGAGGGGCAGAGGTAGAGGGAGAAGCAGGTTCCCCACTGAGCAGGGAGCACGACGTGGGGCTCAATCCCAGGACCCTGGGATCATGACCTAAGCCGAAGGCAGATGCTTAACCGACTGAGCCACCAGGAGCCCCCGGCATTCTTGACTCTATAATAAATATTCAACCTCAAATGATCACAGTGTTGGGTGCACCAGTGGTTTAGCTGGACATTTCCGTGCACATTTGCTGTGTGTGTGTGTGTGTGTCTCTCTCTCCCCCCACTTTCTCCTCCCTGGCTTTCTCTCGCTCCCTACGGGAAGATAGTTTTGCTGACAGCTTTCTGACTTGGCTAAAAAATAGCATAGCCGACGTGTGAAAGCCCTTCTGACTCTGGATCTACACGGAGGATGGAAGTTTGCTCTTCACCCTGTCCTGAAGGGAGTATAAATGGTGGAGCTCTTCTGAAGAATTCAGCTCACTGGGCTCTACCTGAGGAAGCTTGTCAGCCCCTAGGCAGAGACTCCGCGAGAGGATCTGGTCTCACCCTCGCTTTCCCGTTCTCACTGGGACACTTGCCTCTGTCCTTCAACATGCCTAGAACTTGTGCCGTCCTCTGAGGTCAGCAACATATTTAAAGCACTTGTCTTCATCCTGTTCCCATCAGTAAGATTTAGTTTAATGTAAGACATGCGGGAGGGAAATTCCACTCACTTTTCTTCTGGGAAATCAGCTGCTGCGTTTTCCAGACCCAAATCCCTTGCCTCACATTTCTGGTAAAATTCAAAAGTTCATGATTTTACTGAAACAAAGCCACATCTTAGGCAATCAGGCATACCTCTCTTCATATCAACATGAAAGGCTCTCTTTTCTCCCCTTTTATGAAAAAGAGGGCTTGGGTGGCTTTTTGTTTGTTTGGTTGGTTTTTACCCCTTTAGAAGATCGTAACAACTTTAATTTTCACACACTTTTTTAAAAATTTCAAATTCTTGGGGCGCCTGGGTGGCTCGGTCGTTAAGCGTCTGCCTTCGGCTCGCCTGGGTGGCTCAGTCATTAAGCGTCTGCCTTTGGCTCAGGTCATGACCTCAGGGTCCTGGGATTGAGCCCCGTCGGGCTCCCTGCTCTGCGGGGAGCCTGCTTCTCCCTCTCCCACTCCCCCTGCTTGTGTTCCCTCTCTCGCTGTGTCTCTGTCAAATAAATAAATAAATAAAATCTTTTTTAAAAAAATAAATAAATAAATAAAATTTCAAGTTCTTTACAGTAGGGTAGAGTTGGAAAACATGCAGCCATTGTCTCCGAGCTTAGCGAAGGGTCTCAATGGATTTAAACAGCTCCACAGTGTCCCCTGGTGGCCATGAGCACAGGGCGCTTGAGCTACTGGGGCTCTATTGAGGCTACAAAACAAGGTAGAAGTAAGTGTCTCCTCAGGAAGAAACTCTCCTCCCCAACTCAAAAAACATGATATACTAATTTGAATCAGCAATGCAAACCATCCAAAACACAACAAGGACCGAAGAGCAGGAAACTAAACAGCTTTTCATTTGAAGAAGTCACCACAGGAAGGAATGCCCAGTCGAACATTACTTCTCTTTCCAGCCCAAAAGGTGGTGAAGTCCTTTCGTCTGAAAGTCTTTCTTCACTAACCAGGCATCCCCTCAACACCAATAACACCCGGGGGCCCCTCAAGGCTTGTGCTATGTGGCAGCACTGTCTTTATGTCTCTGCCTTTGAGGAGGTATTTTAGGAGGGGAGAAAGAAAATAAACAAGTACATTAAAAAATGCTGCAAGTTCTGACAACAAGTTCTGTGACGAAATTCACACAGCACACATGGCTAGAGAGGGATGGGGTGGAGATGGAGATTATTTGTGCAAGGACAGGAGGGAGAGCTCCTCTAAGGTAATGACATCTGAGCAGAGACCCGGATGATTACAAAGAAGCCACATGCACAGAGTGCCCCAGGAAGAGCAAACAGTAGATGGAAAGGCCTGGATGCACTAACAGGTTTGACCCGTCTGAGGAGGGCAGGGAGGCAGCAGATGCTTAGTGAGAAAGGGGGAGAGTAGAGGAGATGAAGTCAGTGAGGAAGGTGGGGGTCAGGAAGCTGGGTTCTATTCTAATGTTAATACAAACTCACTGGACAATTTTCAGCTGGGGATGACATGTTCTCCTACGCATTTTTAAAAAAATCACTCTGACGCTTGAGTGGTCTTTTTAAAGTTATGGTCTTCACCGTAATTTGGGGGGAGGGGGCGGGAGATTGACAGGCACCCACGAAAGCAGAAAGACCAGTAAGAAAGCTACCGCAGGAGTCCAAACGAGAGGTGGCTGGCTTGGATAGGCTGCTTTGTAGGGAAGAGGAAGGTGGGGAGAAGTAGTTGGATACAGAATATATTTTAGAAAGAAGCCAATGGGGCTTGTTGACAGATTAGAAGTCGGGGTGGGGGGGGAGGAGGAGGGGCATAGAATCTCTTTGGCCTGAGTAACGAGTGAATAGGAATGCCAATACCCAAGACAGAGAAGCCTGGGTGGAAAATGGCTTTGGAGGTGACAGAAGAGTTGACAAATCAAAATCCTCTTGGACTTGTCTATTGGGCATGCAAGAGATGATTAAGAGATGTTTAAAAGATGACTGGATATATGAGTGTAGAGCTCAGGGGAGAGTCTGGGACTAGGATACATATTTGGGAATCCTCAGCATACAGGCAATACTTATAGTCAGGAGACTGGTATCGGCAGAAGGGGTGGCTAATGAAAAAGGAACAGAAGCAGGCAGAGAGGACATCTATAAAAGAGGACAGAGCCAGCAAGGAAGACTGAGGAGGAGGAGCCAGCAAGGCAGGAGGACCCAAAAGCCAAGCGAAACGGTGTTTCAAGAAGGAGGGGATGGGGGGGTGGGAGGACGGGTTAGCCCGGTGGTGGGTATTGAGGAGGGCACGTTCTGCACGGAGCACTGGGTGTTATGCACAAACAATGAATCATGGAACACTACATCTAAAACTAATGATGTCATGTATGGGGATTAACATAAGAATTAAAAAAATAAATAAAAAATAATAATAATAAAAAAAAAAAAAGAAGGAGGGGATGTCAGCTGCTGTGGAGGGGGGTGGGGAATCAGAACAAACAAAACTGCCCAGTAGATTTTTTAAGATGAAGACACTTCCAGTAAAGCAGTGTGGACAGGACAACTGCCGTCGGATTGGAACCGGTTAAAGGGAGAACAGGAAATAAGGACGCAGAGCCTACATAACAGACACTTCTTTTAAGGAGTTTTACTGTAAAGGGGATGCTGAAAGAAGTAGCTGGAGGGAATATGGGATCAAAGGAAACGTGTTTCTTGTTTCCTCATTTTAATTTAATTTTTTTTATTTTTTTATTTTTCTAGATTTTATTTATTTATTCATTAGAGACAGAGAGAGAGAGAGGCAGAGGGAGAAGCAGGCTCCCTGCCGAGCAGGGAGCCCGATGCGGGACTCGATCCCAGGACCCTGAGATCATGACCTGAGCCGAAGGCAGACGCTTAACCATCTGAGCCACCCAGGCGCCCCTCCTCATTTCAATTTTAAAAAAGGAGATACTACGACATGCTCATGCAGTGTTGGCACTATTTCTCTGTTGGGGGGACATGATGATTAGGCAGGAAAGGATGGGGTCCAACGCACCTGAGGGTGGCGGTCGCCTGAGGAGTGGAGACAGGAGAGAAGACAGAATACATGGTTCTGCATGCAGGTAGCAAGGGGAGACTTGGGAGAGGCAAGTCCTCATCTGATTACTTCTAATTGCTCAGTGAAGTCAGAAACAAGAAGCTAATACTCTGAGTATTAGCTCAGAGTGGGGGAGGGGCAGGAGGAGGGGGGAGCACCCCAGATTTGAGAGGACAAGAGAAAATGACTGGAAAATGAATTTGCTAGGGGGCCAAAGTGGGACTGCCAATCACTTTTCCCTGAGAATAACTGACTCTGGAGGCACTTGTGACAACATGACAATCACACGTACCTGAGAAACCGTAATGAGAGCCTTTTAGGTATGAAATATGTTAAATATTCCAAATATCCCAAAGGAATGTACCCAGCACTCATGGCTTTAATTCGTGTTACTATTTTGTCTCGACTATCTTTCTAAGAAAGAAAACATGACAGTCACAACCACAGGGCCCTTGCATCCTCTCGCTCTTCAGGTTCACTGAATGACAGGAAGCAGTGGTGTTCCTCTTCATCTGGGCCCACCTACAGCTCTGTGGTGACCTCATTCCTTCAGATGCTGCCATTCAAGACTTACCTGTAATCTGGGTTGTCAGGGAGAGGACCACGGGAAGCTGAGAAGACCAAGCGTGGACGCTGATGCTGTAGTTGGTACCCGGACGCAGGTCCAAGCACATCTCAGGAGCCTGGCTCCTGGCAGTGATATTAAAGATCATCTCCTGGGCAAATTCCTTCTGATACCATCTCTGGCCCCGAATGTGGAACTGAAACAGAAAAGTTCACTAAGTGAAGGGCTAACTTGAGGAAGCCTCCAAATGCCTGGATACTTCCCCTTTCTCACGAGCCATCTTGCCCTCGACTCTAAAGTTCCTTCACCACAGAACAGTAGGCAAATCTTAGAGTCGTCACACCCTAAGCACCATCGTTACAATATATCAGTACAATAAAAATATTTTTAAATCAAAATGTACAAAAGGCCGAAGTCCCAGTGCTAACAATGTTCTCGTTCTTGTTCTCACATCTACGACGCACAACGCTGAAACGTCTGTGGGCAGGAGCAAGGCCACAGAACATTTCCTACAAAGAAAATGAGGAATCTGAACTAAGGCTTCCCCAAAGCAGGACCTGAGTGAGGATACTCCTAGCTGGCCTGGTTAAAGCTCAGCAGGGCTTTTCTCCTCGGCCTGCCCCCTTCTTCTTCTTCTTCTTCTTTTTTTTTTTTAACAATGCATTTTTTATTTTGTGAACACAGTATTTGCAATGTGACGGCCATACACCTTCCAATCTTGCTATTCATTTTACAACACTTGAGGTTTAACTGGACGACCCTGGATCTAGGCAAGCCACAGTGTCTTCAGGATCACAGAGCAACTTTTGACAGTTTAATGTGGAACCAAACTGAATCAAAATAGGAGCTATTTATACATGAAGCAGCATTTAATGCTTCATATAAAGCAATGCATATTTTTTTAAAAGTTAAAATGCATATTATCTACATAGATGTGCCTGCCCCCTTCTGACATTCTCCACACTTTCCTGTAACATCCCAGCACCTGGCCCAAGAGACACACTTCTCTGCCCACTTAATTTCTTCTAGTAGCAGCTCATCCCATGGTCTTTACCTTCCTTACTCACAACCACAATAGCTTCGAAAGTTCCCCCTGACTCTCTAGACACGTGCAGACCCTGGTCAGAGACACTGGACTGAAGAGACACACACAGGCAAAAGCCATGGGTTCCTTCCACGGATACTGTGTGGACATCAGCTCTGCATCAGGCTATGTGCACAAAGTAATTCGCATGGCTTACTCAGCAATCCCCAAAGTCTCTCTCTTCAAATACGTAGTAGAAGTGCCCATTTTCTTGCTTTTTCTTGCAATTCTTACCATAAATCTGCCATTGATAATAACAGCTACATAAGTAGATTTTTAGGTTTGCTGATATTTTTTTTAATTTCCCACACTAGACAACATCTATACATAGAGTAACGTTCGGTAACTTACTGAATACATCTCCTCTGTATCAGCAGTCTTTGTACTTCTCCATCTCAAGCAGGTTTCATTAAATATTGAAATGTTACCGATGATCTGTTTTACTGCAGGGGGGAAAGAATGAGAAATCAACTTACACTCGATACAAACATACTACCTTTCATACAGCATGGAACTCTTGATCTTGGGGTTGTGAGTCAGAGTCCCATGTTGGGTGTAGGGATTACTTAAAAAATAAAATCTTTTTAAAATTACTAACTTTTTTTTTAAAGACTTATTTATTTGAGAGAGAGAGAGAGAGAAAGAGAGCATTCACATGTCGGGGGAGGGGCAGAGAGAGAGAGATCACAACCTGAGCCAAAACCAAGAGTCGAATGCTTAACCAACTATACCACCCAGGCACCCCCCAAAAATACTACCTTTTAATTAAATCATATACATGGGATGATTTCAGCAGTATTTTATTTATTTTTAAAGATTTTATTTATTTATTTGAAAGAGAGAGACACAGTGAGAGAGGGAACACAAGCAGGGGGAGTGGGAGAGGGAGAAACAGGCTTCCCGAGGAGCAGGGAGCCCAATGCAGGGCTCGATCCCAGGACCTTGGGATCATGACCTGAGCTGAAGGCAGGTGCTTAACGACTGAGCCACCCAGGCATCCCATTTCAGGAGTATTTTGATTTAGAAATTAGTGGTAGCAGCACTTTTACATTTATGTAAACGCAGTCCTGATAAAAGATTTAAAATCAAAATGTACCTAATCAGAGGACCCCTCTTAAAAATTACTTAAATCCAGTCACTGCAAACTCCTCTGGTTTACTAACCTAAAACTGCAACTCAGCCTTGGACAACCTCATTTATATAAATAAGTATCAATTTCAAATTCTGAGCTGGGAGCAACACTTCAGCAGAGAACTGAAAAGTGCTCTTTGAAGAACTGAAAAAGATTTGCTAAGAAGTTTCACAGCAGGGGTACCTGGGTGGCTCAGTCAGTTGAGCATCCGATTCTTGGTTTCAGCTCAGGTCATGATCTCAGGGTCCTGAGACTGAGCCCTGCATCAGGCTCCCCACTCAGCGGGGAGTCTGCTGGAGATTCTCTCCCCCTGCCCCTCCCCCTACTCAAGTTCTCTCTCTCTCTAAAATAACTAAATAAATCTTTTTTAAAAAGCTTCATAGCGGGCACCTGGGTGGCTCAGTTGGTTAAGCGACTGCCTTCGGCTCAGGTCATGATCCTGGAGTCCCTGGATCGAGTCCCGCATCGGGCTCCCTGCTCGGCAGGGAGTCTGCTTCTCCCTCTCCCACTCCCCGTTTGTGTTCCCTCTCTTGCTGTGTCTTTCTCTGTCAAATAAATAAATAAAATCTTTAAAAAAAAAAAAAAGCTTCATAGCAACACTGCAATAATTAATAAATGATAAAGACAACTCCCAGGGCGCCTGGGTGGCTCAGTTGGTTAAGCCACTGCCTTCGGCTCAGGTCATGATCCTGGAGTCCCTGGATCGAGTCCCGCATCAGGCTCCCCGCTCAGCAGGGAGTCTGCTTCTCCCTCTGACCCTCCCCCTTCTCATGCTCTCTCTCTCATTCTCTCTCTCAAATAAATAAATAAAATCTTTAAAAAAAAAAAAAAAAAAAGACAACTCCCAAAGCACATGAAAAAAGAAGTCTCATGGGAGCCAATCCTTTATTGTGTAAGCCCTTGGCCTGACAGGTTTCTATGAATGAAGCCATGTTGGTAGATGGGACCCTTCTTTATGGATTGGGCAGCTTTGCCCAGAGGAAACCTGTTCCACAGGTCACAAGCTGTACTTCAAATGCTGTAAGACAGAGTAGATAAGAAAGTACATGTGATTCAGAATAATGCAATCTCACCATTGGGTACAGAAGGTTTTTGAGATAAGTAGCAGTGGTCCAAGGAACCTTATGTTTATAAAACTTTCAAAACCAATAACCTCGGGGCACCTGAGTGGCTCAGTCAGTTAAGCATTTGCCTTCACCTCAGGTCATGATCCTGGGGTCCTGGGATCGAGTCCCACGTCAGGATCCCTGCTCAGCGGAGAGTTTGCTTTTCCCTCTCTCTCTCCCCCACCCACTGCCCATGCTCTCTCTCTCACACACGCCCCCTCAAATAAATAAAATCTTTAAAAAAACAAAAACAAAAAACCTCAATACTATTTAAACAGTTCCAGGGGAGGGATGGTGGAAAATTAATTAATTAGTTAATAATTAAATAAACAGTTCCAGACCATATAAAAAGGTGGAAAGTTTCCCAATTTATTCAAGATGACTAGATAACCCACAACAACGCCAAAACTGTGCAAGGATAGCGCAATTACTAAACACACTGTGCCAAACTCACTCATTAATATAAATGCAAAAATAAAATATTAGCGAATAGAAGTCAGCAGTACATTCAAAGAACAATACACTGTGACAAAAGAAGATTTCTTCCAGGAATACAGAGATGATCATTATTGGAAAAGCTATTAATAGATTAAAAGGGAAAAGCCATATGGTTACTCTTATAACCATAATGGTTAATACATTTAATATACATTCCTGACTAAAAATCTTAGTCAACTAGGATTTAATTTGATAGAAATGTCTTAACTTAAAAGAGTGTTTATCAGAAACCACCACCCTGGGTAGTAAAACAACGAGGCAATTTCTAGTAAAGTTGAGAACAATACAAGGATGCATGTTCTCATAGCTATTATTTAGCATTAGCTAGAAGATTCTAGACAACATGGAAAGAGGTGAGAACAAAATGAGCTATAAATCCAGGAAGAAAGGGAACAAATGTAACCACTGCCAGTAACTCTAACAGAATCCACTGAAAAACAAATATGAAATAGTTTGAAAGCAATATTAAAACAAATACAAACAACGGGACTTCGGCAAAGCATACCCAAATACAAGAACATAGAAAAACTAGTGGTTTTTGATGTATCTGAAAGAACAAGTATGGTAGGCTGAAAATGTGCCCCCCCCCCAAATGTCCACATCCATCTGTGACCATGTTACCTTACATGGCAGAAGGACTTCGCGACTTCGCAATGTGATTAAGACAGGGAGATTATCCAGCATTATCTAGATGAGCCTATTGTAGTGACCACAGTCCTTATAAGAGAGAAACAAAAAGATCAGGGTTGGAGAGCCGATTTAAGGACAAAAGTAGCAGTTAAGCCAAGGAGCTTCAAAAATGGAGAATGGGGCCACAAGACAAGGAATGTAGATGGGATCTAGAAACTGGAAAGGACAAAGAAATGGATTTTCTTTCCCAGCCTACAGAATGAAGACAGGTCTGCTGCCACAGTAATTTTAACACAGTGGAACTGTTTCAGATTTCTGACCTCTAGAAGTATAATAAATTCACATTGTTTTAAGCCCCTAAATTTGCCGTAATTTGTCATACTAGCAATAGGAAACTGAAACAACAAATAAAATACAACAAAAAGGCACAGCACCCAGCCATTGCAGTGCACTGCTCCCAGCCACCAGGTGCACAGCTGCCTCCCTCCACACACTGCACCCAGCCTCATGCCCCAAGCAGCCCCAGCTTGCAGCCCCCAGCTACTGCAGCACTTCGGGGCATCCAGCAGAGGACTAGTGACCCAGCGCCAATTTTGCTAATACCACCTCCTGCTCTCAAGTTCCCCAGCAGGCACGCCTATGCTGCCTGGGTCCCACTAACACCACAGAGAGCAAACACAGCCCACAACAGGCAGAGAGTCAGTGCAGACAACTACACTGAAAGAAAAGAAACTCAGACACAACAGCAGGCTACACACATAGCAACACACAGAGGATACTCTCCTGGAGTGCCAGGTTCTGGTGAACAGGCGACACTGCACTGCAGGGTACTCCAAGACCTCTTCTTCATAAAGTCACTACTTTCAAGAGTATAAGACATAGCTGACTTCCTTAACACACAGAAACAGACACAGAGAGGCAGACAAAATGAGGAGACAGAGAAATTTATCCCAAATGAAAGGAGAGGACAAAGCCACGGCCAGAGATCTAAGCAAAACAGATATAAGTAACATGCCTGATAGAGAATTTAAAGCAATGATCCTAAGGATACTCACTGGACTTAAGCAAAGAGTGGAAGACATGAGTGAGACCCTTAAGGCAGAGATAAGGAATGACATAGCAGAGATAAAGACCTCAATAAATGAAATGAGAAACACATTTGATGGAATGAACAGCAGAATGGAAGAAATAAAGGAACAAATTAGTGACCTAGAAGACAGAGTAAAGGGAAGTAACCAAGCTGAACAAAAGAGAGAAAAAAGAATTATGCAAAATGGGATTAAACTTAGGGAACTCAGTGACTCCATCATATGTAATGACATTTGTGTCACAGGAGTCCCAGAAGAAGAAGAGAGAGAAAGGGGACAGAGAATTTATTTGAAGAAATAATAACTTGACACACCTGGGTGGCTCAGTTGGTAAAGCATCTGCCTCTGGCTTGGATCATGATCCCAGGATCTTGGGATTGAGCCCCATATCAGGCTCCCTGCTCAGTGGGGAGTCTACTTCTCCTTCTCCCTCCATCCCTCCCCCTGCTCATGCTCTCTCACTCACTCTCTCTCAAATAAATAAATAAATAATCTTAAAGAAAGAAAGAAAGGAAAAAAGAAAAAAGAACAGAAAAGAAAAGAAAAGAAATAGTAACTGAAAGCATCTGCCTTCGGCTCAGGTCATGATCCCAGGGTCCTGGGATCGAGCCCCACGTTGGGCTCCCTGCTCGGTGGGAAGCCTGTTTCTCCCTCTCCCACTCCCCCTGCTTGTGTTCCCTCTCTTGCTGTATCTCTCTCTGTCAAATAAATAAATAAAATCTTAAAAAAAAAAAAAGAAAGAAGGAATAACTGGAAAATTCCCTAATCTGGGGAATGAAACAGATATGCAGATCCAGGAGGCACAGAGAACTCCAATCAAAATCAACAAAAGCAGACCCACACCAAGACATATTGTAATTAAATAGCAAAATATAGTGATAAAGAAAAAAAATTTAAAGCAACAACAAAAAAGAAGAAGAGGGGCGCCTAGGTGGCTCAGTCGTTAAGCGTCTGCCTTCGGCTCAGGTCATGGTCCCAGGGTCCTGGGATCAAGCCCCGCATCGGGCTCCCTGCTCGGTGGGAAGCCTGCTTCTCCCTCTCCCACTCCCCCTGCTTGTGTTCCCTCTCTTGCTGTCTCTCTCTGTCAAATAAATAAATAAAATCTTTAAAAAAAAGAAAAAGAAGAAGAAGAAGAAGAAGATGACAGTAACTTACAAGGGAAAATTCATAATGTTGCAGGAGATTTTTCGAGAGAAACTTTGAAGGCTGAAAGGCAGTGGCATGATATATTCAAAGTGCAGAATGGGAACAGTCTGCAGCAAAAAATACTCTATCCAAAAAGCTATCATTCAGAATAGAAAGAGAGATAAAGAGTTTCCCAGACAAACAAAAACTAAAGGAGCTTGTGACCACTAAATCATCCCTGAAAAAAATATTAAAGGGGATTCTTTGAGTGGAAAGGAAACCAAAAGTGACAGTATAAAGGTAGGAAACACAAAAGCAGTAAAAATGAATATTTCTATAAAAAATGAGTCAAAGAACTCACAAAATAAAACAATGTAATATATAATAACATATTTCTAAAACATGGAGAGAGGAGAAAAGACTGGATTCAAACTTGAGCGACCATCAACTTAATATAGACTACTATAGGCAGAAGACATTATATACAAACCTAATGGTAACCATATATCAAAAACCATAATAAACATGCAAAGAATAAAGAGGAAGAAACCCAACTATATTACTAAAGAAAACCAGTAAACCGAGAAAGAGAGAAGAAAGTATCAGAGAAAAACTTTAGAAACAACAAAAAACAAATAAAATGGCAATAAATACATATCTTTCAATAATTACTTTGAATGTAAATGGACTAAACACTTTAATCAAAAGACATATGGTGACAGAATGAATTAAAAAAAACCAAAACACCATCTTTTTGCTGCCTACAAGAGACTCATTTCAGACCTAAAGACACCTGCAGATTGAAAGTAAAGGGATGGAGAAACATCTATCATGCAAATGGATATCAAAAGAAAGCCAGAGTAGCAAGATTTATATCAGACAAAATAGACTTTAAAACAAAGACTATAGGGTGCCTGGATGGCTCAGTCGTTAAGCGTCTGCCTTCGGCTCAGGTCATGATCCCAGGGTCCTGGGATCGAGTCCCGCATCAGGCTCCCTGCTTGGCAGGAAGTCTGCTTCTCCCTCTCCCACTCCCCCTGCTTGTGTTCCTGCTCTTGCTATCTCTCTGTTAAATAAATAAATAAAATCTTTAAATAAAAATAAAAATAATAATTAAAAAAAAAAAACAAAAAAAACCACAAAGACTATAATAAGAGACAAAGAAGGAAACTGTATAATAATAAAGGGGACAATCCAACAAGACGATTTAACAATTGTAAATATTTATGCACCCAACATGGGAGCACCCAAATACATGAAACAGTTACTAATAGACATAAAGGAGCTAATCAATAATAATACAATAATAGTAAAGGACTTTAACACCCCACTTACATCAATAGACAGATCATCTAAATAGAAAATCAACAAGGAAACAGTGGCTTTGATTGACACACTGGAATAGATGGATTTAAGAGATATATTCAGAACATTCCATACTAAAACAACAGAGTACACATTCTTTGCAAGTGCACATGGAACATTCTCCAGAATAGATGACATATTAGGCCACATAACCAGCCTCAACAAATTCAAAAACACTAAGTCATACCATGCATCTTTTCTGACCACAATGCTATGAAACTAGAAGTCAACTGTAAGAAAAAATCTGGAAATACCACAAATACATGGAGGTTAAATAACATGCCACTAAACAATGAATGGGTCAATGAGGAAATAAAAGAAGAAATAAAAAAGCACATGGAAACAAATGAAAATGAAAACACAAAGGTCCAAAACCTTTGGGATGCAGCCAAAGTGATTCTAAGAGGGAAGTTTATAGCAATATAGACCTACAAGAAAAACCTCATATAAACAACCTAACCTTACACCTAAAGGAGCTAGAAAAAGAACAACAAACAAAACCTAAAAGCAAGAGAAGGAAGGAAATAAAGATGAGAGCACAGGGCGCCTGGGTAGCTCAGTCAGTTAAGTGTCTGACTCTTGATTTCAGCTCAGGTTATGATCTCAGGGTTGTGAGACTGAGCCCCATGTTGGGCTCCACACTCGGCATGGATCCTGCTTAAGATTCTCTCTCTCTTCCTTTGCCCCTCCCCCCTGCTCATGTGTGCTCACTCTCTCTCTTGCTCTTTCATTCTCTCTCTCTCTTAAAAATTTTTTAAAAATTAAAATAAAAATGAGAGCAGAAATAAAGATATAAAAACAACAACAATAACAACAACAAAAAAACCTCCATAATAGAACAGATCAATGAAACCAGGAGCTGGTTCTCGGGGGGGAAAAATTTTTGATAAACCTCTAGCCAAGTTTATCAAGAAAAAAAGAGAAATGACTTAAATAAATAAAATCACAAATGAGAGAGGAGAAATAGTAACCAACACCATCAAAATACAAACAGTTGGAAGAGAATATTATGAAAAACTATATGCCAATAAATTGGACAACCTAGAAGAAATGGATAAATTCCTAGAAATATGTAAACTACCACAACTTTGAACAGACCAATAACCAGCCAAGAAATTGAATCAGTAATCAAAAAGCTCCCAAAAAACAAAAGTCCAGGACCAGATGGCTTCATAAGTAAATTCTACCAAACATTTAAAGACAAATTAATACTTGTTCTTCTCAACCTCTTCCAAAAAGAAGAAAAGGAAGGAAAAGTTCCAAATTCATTCTATGAAGCCAGTATCAACCTGATATCAAAACTGGATAAAGACACCACTAAGAAAGACAACTAAAGGCCAATATCCCTGATGAACATAGATGCAAAAATCCTCAACAAAAGGCATTGCTTCTGGGAAAGAAGATGATTAAATGGAAAGAACTGGTGTCCTGTGGAGACTAAGCAGTGATGGGAAAAAAAGCAAGAGGGGAATGCAAGATCCTACAAAGCAAAGGAGAACCCCAAAATAAAAGAATATACCATTCATTCCCACTCTCACCAAAAAACAACAAAAATATCCTTTAAAGGCACTGCACTTCATTAAATGACAGAAGAGGGCACTCTTAACCTAGAAATATTATTAACCATTCTAAACTACCAATTCTATGGAATTAATATACAGGGTCCTGGGATCGAGTCCCACATTGGGCTCCTTGCTCAGCAGGGAGCCTGCTTCTCCCTCTGTCTGCTGCTTCCCCTGCTTGTTCTTGCTCTCTCTCTGACAAATAAATAAAATCTTAAAAAAAAAATCTTAGTTTGTGAAAAACTCTACATTTTTTTTAAAATAATGCCCAAACAATAATTAACATACACACACACACAACAGTAACTCTGTAATACAATAAACTGAAATAAATGTCCTCAAATAAGCATTGTGGGGTATGAGGAAAACACCTCGAGTCAGAAATTCAAAAACTAAGAACAGAAATGGACACAAAGCAGGCAGGAAATGAAACAAAAGTGACTGAATTCGGGAAACAGAAGGAAAAGACAAATTCATACCAGAAATAAAGTCAAAATGTCATGGTACCCAAAGAAGGATAGATTAGAATAAAAAATTAATGAGGAAAATTGAAGAAAAACAGGAAAACAACCAAAAAGAATACAAATGATATTAAAAAGAAGTAAAAAGGAGCAAAAATCAAGTGGCTGAAATGGAATAAAAGCGAAGATCCAACATATGTATAATTAAAGTCTCTAAAGAAGAAAAACATTAAACAGAATTAATATTTAAAACTATAATCCAGGTTAAATCTACAGAAATAAAAAGATCTGAATATAAGTACTGAACGGGCCCACTGTATACCTGAGAAAGTTCATCCAGAATAATCAAACCTAAGACTTAGCCAAGTAAAACTATTATACTTTAAAGATTAAGAAAAAAAAAAATCCTCAGCATCTCCACTCAAATAAATAAATAAGATCCAAAGGCAAAAGAACTAAGTGGCATCAGACTTCTCAAAAGCTACATAAAAAGCAAGGCAACAAAAGAACTGAATTTTAAGATAACTCAAATCAAGAAATGTGAACAAAGAACTTTATATCCAGCCAAAACTATCTTTCAAGTATGAAGGCCCTTGAGACTTCTAAAATTTACATATATATATATATATATATATATATATATATATATATATATATGTACATACAGTATTCAACATATGCAAGATCTAACTATATGCTGTTTACTAGAGGAACTCCTAAAACAAAGTGCTTCAGAGAGACTAAATATAAAGTGATCGGAGCGCCTGGGTGGCTCAGTCCGTTAAGCGACTGCCTTCGGCTCAGGTCATGATCCCAGGGTCCTGGGATCGAGCCCCGCATCGGGCTCCTTGCTCTGCAGGAAGCCTGCTTCTCCCTCTCCCTCTGCTGTTCCCCCTGCTTGTGTTCCCTCTCTCTCTCTCTCTCTGTCAAATAAATAAATAAAATCTTCAAAAACAAAACAACAAAAATAAATAAAGTGATGGACAATAGCACAGCAGACAAATGCAAACCATATGAAAGTAGGGGTTGTAATCCCCACATAAGTAGAAGTCAAGCCAAAAAGCCTTTAATATGACAAAGAACAACACTTTTTAATGCAAAACGCCACAATTCACAATGAAGATAAAATGCAACCACCTTTATAAAGTAAAACAAAGCATAAGAAGGACTATAACAGGACGCCTGAGTGGCTCAGTCGGTTAAGCATCTTCCATCGGCTCAGGTCATGATTTCAGGGGTCCTGGGATCAAGTCCCTCATCAGGCTCCCGGCTCAACAGGGAATCTGCTTCTCCCTCTCCCTTTGCCCCTCCCCCCTGCTCATGTGTTCTCTCTCTGTCTCTCAAATAAATAAATAAAATCTTTCAAAAAAAAAAAAAGGAATATAATAAATATGGAAGAAGAAATTAATGATGTATTTGAGCAAGGGTCACCAACTTTTTTCTATAGAGGGTCAGAGAATAACCATTTAAGTAAAAACCTTCTCGGCCAGTTCTGTCACACAACTCAACTCCATCTTTGTAGCACAAAAGCAGCCACGGATGTTATGTAAACAAACGACTTCGCCTTTAGTGTCCAATAAAACTTTATTATAGAAAACAGGCGCCAGGCCTGATGTGGCTCCCGAGCCATAGCTGGCTAATCCCTGATGGAGATGGAGAAGAAAACAGTAGATCCAATTAATAGAATAAAACCTTGGCTTTTTGAAAATAATAAAACAGATGAACTGCTAGCTAACTTAATCTAGAAAAAAGGAAGAAAATACAAATAAAGGGAGAAATAATCATTGAAACAGAAGAAAATTCAAAAAGTTAAATGAAAGTACTTTGCAGACCACTCTGCAAATAAATTTGAATACACAGAGAAAATGGATAATTCCTAAGAAAATAGTTTGCCAAAACTGACCCCATTAAACTTAAAAAGTTTAAACAGACCATTTTCCATAGGGAAAAAAAAAAAACTGAGAAAGTTATCAAGGAACTATCCCCCAAAAAAGCCCCCATGCCTGGGCTGTTTTGTGGGGAAATTCTACCTAACCATTGGACTCAGATAGTCCAAATGCTATGTGAATTGTAATAGAAGAAAACCTTTCAAATAATGAAGGGCATAACGATGAAGGAAACGTTTCAAATTCTTTTCATGAAACAAAGAAAATATTAAGCCCTAAACCTGATAAAGATGATACAAAACAGAGAGAACTATAAACTAATATCACATATGAATATTGATGCAAAAATATTAAAGAAAATATTAGTGAACAGAATCCAACACCACAGAAGAAACAAATACACCATAACCAAGTGGGATTTATTTCAGGAAGAGAGAGAGAATGGGGGAGGGGGAAATGAGAGAAATTTGAAATCATACCAAAATTTAAAAGTTACAAGGAATTGAAATTAAAAAGAATACACTGTAGTTAGCTTTCCTTTGCACTGTATTAATGGACATTTTAGACTAAGGAGTTACGTGATCTTTTCTCTGATTTCAGCCTACAAGACGGCAGTCTTGGAGTCTCTCTGGGTACACATGATTAGAATATGGGGTAGTCCCGAAAAGAGTAGGATGAATCTACTGCCTCCAAAACCATTTAGGACCCATTTAGTGAAGGGCTCCAATTCTAAATAACTTATTCATCTTGATTTACCCCATGGGTATGGTACTGCCTAGCTGGATCTACAATGTCATTATATTATCTTAAAAAGAAACAACATTTACTACCCACTACCCCCCGCCATTTTTCACATATTGCAAATGCTCAGGTATTCCATGCAAAATAAATGTCATTTTTTTGGCTAGACCAATTGCAAGTATGAGTTTCTCAGGCTGATGGTTTATAAAAGAAGCAGAAAGACTTCAGACATAACTCTACTACCACAGAATACTGTTACAATATTTATCATTTTGTAGGAAACTGTCAGAAACAATGTTAAATTTTTTACGGTCTTTATTATCTTTTCTTTGTACTTCAATTCTGTAAACAGGAATCAGTTGGGGGGGGAGTTTTATAAGGTCAACACAGATCTCAAATTATGCATGCTGTCAGAAAACTTGCAACAAAAAGCAAAAAAAAAAGAAAACTTGCAACATAAACCACCGTAACAGTCACGGTTTTCTACCAGGCAATAGAGGGAAGACTATTCTGTTTCCCCCCTTTTTGATTTTTTAAAAAAATGTACCAACACTATTTTAGAAGTAAATGCATGTAATCCTCTGCTATAGAGAACAGAAAAGCAAGAAATCTCTTATTCCTAAATGATATAGTTTTTAAAACCCTAATCAGGAGCAGTCTAAATAGACGGTTGACTTTGCAAGGGAAACAGTGTGAGAAAAAATGGCTAAGAATCAACTGTTTTGAAAACAAAGTCACTATTTTTATAACTGTTCTATAAACAGTGGTATCACTTTATTATCTTTAGTTGTCCTTGAAGTACATTTTGCAAACAGTTTATCTTAGAAGGAACAAGAGGATATGACATTGTTCAAAGTTGGGAGTTTTACTGTTACTCTGTTGAAATTTTTCTTAAGACAAATTTGGTATCTGGTTACAACTACCATGAAATTTGCTTGCTGAAAGTATATGATCATATTATATGGAGAGAAATTTGGGGGGGTTTAATCACTCATTCAACTATGCAGGGCAAATTCAAATGACTCCCTTGGTTCAGCTCTATAGGCTCAACCCTTTAACAGAGGTGCGCAGCCTTCTATTGAGGCACAGGTCCTCACTTTCAACACAGAACGGCTGCTCCCTGGGTACTGGCCAGAGAGAACAATCTCAGGCTCAGTGATACCTACCATTTATCAGATCTGAGTTGAGAGAAACAATATTTAGGAAACATGGACACCAGTCATTCCTCCAAATAGTCTACAATAATCTAATCCTACCCCTGAATCAAGCCAGATCAGCAAAGGACAGGCATTTTTAAGGCATCTTTCCTTGTCCACCACACACTGAACTGTGCTTTCCTATAATGTAATGAAACACATTGAGGGGCAATAAAAAAACAGCCTCATAAAATCCTCATAAAATGTTGCTCATACATTGTACTATCTAGGAAACCCCCATGGAATAAAAAATTCCTATCTAATCACATTGTTGAAAACAATTGTACTTCCCCTGAGAAACACCACTTTGTTGTAACCTTAAAGACAATGTAATGGCACCATTTCTGACTGGATGGGTCAAAAACTAAACCTAAATTTGTGAGCCACTAATGAAAAAATAAATAAGTTATAAGAATACGGATTATCCTTAACCTTTCTTCTGCATCTTTTTTTTATGTCCCTGACTTTGTTTTCATTCTTCTTTAGCTTACATATCTAACTTATTTTATTCTCTAGACCCATGCAGGTCACTTAAAGTTTTTCCCAGAAGAAAGATGGGATATAAATAAATACTCTTTTGTTTTAAAAATTCTATATTTAATATTAATGTAATACATCACAAATGAAAAGATCAATAGTATTGACTATATAAAATCTAAAACTTTTGTATGTCAAAAAAAACATAAACAAAATGAAAAGAAACTATTAATCAAGAAAAATGTTTGACACAAATAATAATAAAACTCTTACTATATGAGTAAGTTGTATATTATCAGTAAGAATACAAAATTGGATAGATGAAATAATGATGATAAATAAATTGGTCAAAAAATATGGATGTTGAAATAAATGAATTTGAAGGAACCCAGAATTGCTTTCCTAACATAGACTCCTAGAACTAGAGGAGAACTTTCCTGTTCAACCCTCTAACATTGCAGAAGCCAATTACCTTGCTCAAGTGTGTTAAAGGTTGCTATTTACCTGTCTTCCCAGGTGGCCTCTCTCCACTCCCTACTCACTAATTCTCAAGGAAGGAACAGTAAATATGTAATCTGACTGGTAGGAGACTCCCATTCCTTGGGTCACATCTCCTAGTGGGTAGAGTTCATATATTATAGGTCACTGCCCAAACAAGATGCAGATTCTTGCTTTCTGGGAGCTGTGCATAGGACGAGACCAGGAGAGAATGAAATAAAGTGAAGGAAATCACACCAAGGAGAAGAAAATCTAAAATCCTATTGGTCCAGCTAGAAAAAAATATGATAAGGAAAAGGAAATACATCCAAATGTAACTACTCTAAAGAGCCCAGAAAAGATAGGAATATTTACTAGGTTCAGGGAAGGTGGTTCAAAATCATCAAAGAGAGGAATAACGGGACTATTTTGGAGGAGAGACTAAAAGGACACTTCCCCCAACAGGTGCCCAAATCCAGGTATCATTCTATCAAGAAAGGTCTTCTAAAGGTTTTAAATAGAGACACCAGAGTCAACATTAATGGGGCACTCCTCAGTAACTACAATTGTGATGCTATGTAGTTTCAGAAAATGTGGACACATTAAGAAAAGAATGGCTAGAAAAATCGGAGAATTCTTCAAGCATTGTTAAGTTAGTTTCAGGTGACACTATTCTTGTAGCAGGGACAGCACTGGCTTGAAGGAAACCTGCCTGGGAAATGCAGGGAGTTAGAACTTGAGGAAGAAGGAAAAGAATAACAGAGATGCATGAAAGAGAATCCAGGGAGAATGACAAATGATCAGACCCAGGCCTGGGTTACAGGTTGAACGGAATAGAAACCTGTACCTTCTAATGAAATGAAAGGTGGGCAGAATTTATTTGAACACTGAATGATGGTAGCAGACCGAGAACTGTCTGACATCATTCTCTCTCCATGGAGATTCCCTGGCTGAATCCAAAGTAGGATGTTAGGAGAACAAAAATCTAAGTGTGAAAACAAAACCCAAATATAGGGAAGGAAAGTCCTAATACCTAGCAAAAGGAATTGGCCAGACCTGGGGATAGAAAAGGAACAGAAATGAGGAGGATGGCAGGTGGAAAGCTTACAGTGGGAATCATCAGAGGAAGCTGAGCACTGGAGGCTTACCCGATGCAGAAAAGGATATGGTGGCCCGAAGTGATGCTGCAGTCCCCAACAAAAAAGCCCAGGCAGCTGAGTCTTATAAGTCAGTTCTAAGGAAAGTGGACTTGGGTGAAAAACCACTAACCTAGGGCACTTCCTGGACGTCACTAGACCAGTGAAAGCACAAGTTCCAGAAATTCAAAGCAGCTCAAGGATCCACTGAGGGTATTTCTCCAGGAGACAAATGTGAAAACTTCTAAGCAGAAAGTAGCACTCAGAGGCAAGGCATGCAATAATAAGAACCCCAGAAGCTCAGAACTAAAACAATTCTCAGGATCTTTCTGGGGACAGAAATTTAGAGAAAAAAGCAGGAAACTGGGACAGTGAAGGAGGCATGCAAGATGATGCAATTCTCTTGAAGAATTTCCTACTACTCCTCTCACTATAATGTGGGGTATCCTGCCCACAAAGTAAGGAGGCTCTTTCACTAGAGATAAAGATCTTCAGCAATGGTGAACGGTGGATAGAAACAGGGCTTGAAGGAGAAATGAAAATGAGAAGGTTCTAAATCCTTGGGATGGGCACCAAGAAAGACCCAGAACCACCATGGCAAAGTTCTAAAATTTTCAAGGGAAGAGAATTTCCCTCCCCACAAAACATATGGCAAGACTAGTGAGAGACAGAACCCAGTAACCTTATGAGAAGAGAGCACCTCCCAAACTAAGTTCAAATTCACAGGTGGTAGACTCCAAATTGCTTGGTGATCTAGAGAGGCTGAACTATCACATGCAAGATTATACTTACCATTGGTAATTCAGGATCCATGTTGTAAAGGAGAAGATAACTGTGGACTTACTTTCTAAATTTGACACCATGGGACCCTGACTGATACTCAAGCTACAGTTTAGATCCCATCTCCTACCACTTTCTCCAGCTCACTCTGCTCCAGCCATACTGACTTCCTTGATATTCCTAAAACATGCCAAGGACATGCCTCTTGCAAGACCTTGTCACTTGGTGTCCTCCCTGTGCATGGCTTACTCCCTCACTTCCTCCAGATCTGCGCTTAAATGTCACTTTATAATAGAGACCTTCCTGAAGACATGAACAGACATTTCTCCAAAGAAGACATACAAATGGCCAACAGACACATGAAAAAATGCTCAACATCACTCAGCATCAGGGAAATACAAATCAAAACCACAATGAGAAACCACCTCACACCAGTTAGAATGGCTAAAATTAACAAGTCAGGAAACAACAGATGTTGTCGAGGATACAGAGGAAGGGGAACCCACTTACACAGCTGATGGGAAAGCAAGCTGGTAGAGCTACTGTTGAACATAGTATGGAGGTTCTTCAAAAAGTTAAAAATAGAGCTACCCTTAAAAAAAAAAAGAGCTACCCTATGACCCAGCAATTGCACTAGTAGGTATTTACCCAAAGGATACAAATATACTGACCCAAAGGGGCACCTGCACCCCAATGTTTATAGCAGCAATGTCCATAATAGGCAAACTATGGAAAGAGCCCAGATGTCCATCGACAGATGAATGGATAAAGGAGATGTGGCATACACACACACACACACACACACACACACACACACACACACTGGGATATTACTCAGCCATCAAAAAAAGGAATCCTCTGTGACGATATGGATGGAACTAGAGGGTATCAGGGTAAGCTAAATAAGTCAATCAGAGAAAGACAATTATCATATGATCTCACTGATATGTGGAATTTAAGAAACAGAACAGAGGATCATAGGAGAAGGGAGAGAAAAATAAAGTAAGATGAAATCAGAAGGGAGACAAACCATAAGAGACTTTTAACTCTAGGAAACAAACTGAGGGTTGCTGGAAGGGAGGGGGTTTGGGGGGAGATGGGTAACTGGATGATGGGCATTAAGGAGGGCACATGATGTGATGAGCATGGGTGTTATATGCAACTGATGAATCACTAAATTCTACCTCTGAAACTAATAATACAGTATATGTTAATTAAATGAATTTAAATAAAAATAAAATATAAATAAATATATTTTATATATAATGAACATATATGTATTTATACATATAGAGGCCTAAATATAATAAATATATATATATATTACATGTATAAGATATATATAAAATAGAGGCCTTCCCTGACCATCAGTTGTCACTCCCTTTGCCATGCTTTCTTCCCCACCTAACATGGGATTTATTTCCTTACTTGTTTATCTCTCTCTCCGCCATGACCCCTGAACAATTCCAACACCATGTCACCTGGGATTGTTTTACTGCTGCCACAATGTCAGCTATTAGAACCTGCTTGACACAGACTAGAAAAGAAATAAACATTTATTCAATGAATGCATTTATGCATCCATGTCATTTGAAGTTTTTGCTCATGGTCCACAATTGACAAAAGCAAGGTGGGTCTGGACTGACTGTGCACTGGATTCTGAGAATATAATTTTGCTTTTTCCTTTTGCATAACTAGTGAGAAGCAGCAGAAGTGCATTAAGAATGAGGGCCGTGGAGCCAGGGTCAAATCACCCTGTGTTCAAATCACTGGGTGTGTGATCCTGGACAAATTGTTTAATTTCTCTGTGCCTCATGATCTTTGTCTATAAAATGGGAACAATGGCAATGCTTTCCTCAGAAGGTTTGGTAGGTCTGAGTTGATCCAAAGAGGACACATTGTTTTGTTTTTTCTTTTGTTTTTGTTTTGTTTTTTGTTTTATTTTGTTTTTTGTTTTTTGCTCACTGCAATTTTTTTCTTTCTTTTTTCTTTTTTAAAGTTTTTATTTAAATTCCAGTTAGTTAACATACAGTGTGATATTATTTTCAGGCATACAATACGGTGATTCAACAGTCCCATACATCACCCAGTGCTCATCACAAGTGCTCTCCTTCATCCCCATCACCTGTTTAACCCACCCCCCACCCACCTCCCTTCTAGTAACCATCAGTTTGCTCTCTATAGTTAAGTCTGTTTCTTGATTTGTCTCTCTCTCTCTTTTCTCCCTTTGCTCATTTGTCTCTTAAATCCCACATATGAGTGAAATCATATGGTATTTGTCTTTCTCTTACTGACTTACTTCTTTTTGTATTATACTCTCTAGCTCCATCCATGTTGTTGCAAATGGCAAGATTTCATTCATTTTTATTCAATTTTATAAATTCCAATATATATATAGAGAGAGAGAGACAGAGACAGACAGAGAGAGAGAGAGGGAGAGAGGGTGTGATATACATATGTGATATATGTGATTATGTGATATATATATATATATATCTCACACCTTCTTTATCCATTCATCAATGACAGACACTTGGGCTACTTCCATAATTTGACTATTGTAAATAATGCTATAAACATTGGGGTGCATGTATCCCTTTGAATTAGTGTTCTTGCATTCTTTGGGGAAATACCCAGTAGTGCGATTGCTGGATTGCAGGGTAGTTCTACTTTTAACTTTCTGAGGAACCTCCAAACTGTTCTTTGAACTGACTGTACTAGTTTGCATTCCCACCAGCAGTGCAAGAGGGTTCCCCCTTCTCTACATCTTCTCTAACACCTGTTGTTTCTTGTGTTGTTGATTTTAGCTATTCTGACAATATGAGGTGGTATGTCACTGTGGTTTTGATTTGCATTTCCTGATGATGAGTGATGGTGAACATCTTTCAATGTGTCTGTTGGCCATCTGCATGTCTTCTTTGGAAAAATGTCTGTCCATGTCTCCTGCCCATTTTTTAATTGGTTTATTTGGTTTTGGGGTATTGAGTTTTATAATATGTTTCATATATTTTGGATACTAACCCAAAGAGGGCACTTTAAACAGTGCCTGGCACATACTTAGTACTCAATAAACATAGCTATTATTGTCATCATCATTACTATGTGCTGGAAACTATTCTAAACATTTTACTTGTATTATGTCATGTAAAGATCAGTGAGAAGGTAACTGAGGCCCGGGAGCCAAGAAGAACATAGCTAATTTGTTGGCTCTTTTTAAAAAATGGAGGTGAAGTTCACACAACATAAAATTAACCACTTTTGAGTGTATGCTTGAGTGATGTTTCTTAAGTTCACGGTGTTGGGCAACCATTACATAATTCTGCTTTATTTTTTCTCAGAACAGTGGTGAATACGGGAGAGAAGGATCAGGAAGGCAGGAGCAGAACCTAACTTATTCAACTGCCTTCCTTCAAAGGTGGCAGCCCCTCCACCTGGTTGCCCATAAATTTGTCTGTTAAATCCAGTGGATTAGAGAACAAAAAAATTCTATGTCCCTTCCTACTAGAGAGAGCTGTGGACTTGACACGGCTGGCCTCGAGCTGGCTTCTTCACAAGGCCAGATGGCCTTTCTAGGAAGTCTGACCTTCACGAGGCCACTGTTCTCTGTGTCAGGTTCATGTGCTCAGACATGTTCCAGTCGTAAGGCCTCCCTGTCTCAACCAGGGCCAGCACAGTGCGGCTCACGTCACTGATCTCCAGGAATTTGGTTCTCGTTGTTCATAATGACTACCCTGGGGGCTCAGCCATCTTAAACCGGCGGTAAGAGAGAGGAAGCCTTACAGTATTTTCAATCCATCACCATCAGGAAGCCCTAAATGAAACAGTCCATTCTTGATCTCTACCCGCTGCGAGCAAGAACCCCTACGGGGAAGGGGAGGGGTGGTAAGATTCAGGCCCCCTAAAGCCCAGAAAAAGGTCGGTAGTCATTAGAACTAGAACACACGTCTCTTGACTCCCAGATTAGCATTCTTTATGCTCCCCGACATTGTGCAGTTCACATATTTCACATGTCCTGAGACACAAAACGGAGGGACATGTACACCCACCTGCTGGTGCCATTGCCATCATTATTTGCACTGAGTGCTGCTCAGAAGATCCCAGGACGGTGACATTCACTGTGTAATCAGTTGCTGGGTGCAGGTCTAAACACACCACTGGAGCTCGTTCCCTTGTTGTAAAGTTAAATGATGTTGCATGATAAAAATTATTCAGATACCACCTTTGACCCAGAACTTTAAACTGTCATGAGATTAAAAGAAAGGGTTGCATTAAATTTTCTGTTGGCTTGCAGAGATCTAGACTATAAGCAAAACAGAGATAAAGCAAGAAGGTTCATTCTGCTAGAATTGTTTTTAATACAATAGCAAGCTAAACTGGGGATGGACTTTACAAACCTACTCTCCCTATCCTATTCAACGTCCCCCTCCACCAGCTACAGGACAAAGCTTAAAATGCATAACTGCATCTCCAGTGAACAAAATGTAGGCTATTCTAAGACAACGATGTCCTCCCAGGTAAAGAAGATGGCACTGGCACTATTGGGCAAATCCTTTTAATTTCTTTTCATTCATAAAGGATCCATTGATATGCCTCATGAAACAGAATTTTTGAACAGATTCCTCCCAATTATGCATTCAAAGCAACTGTGCAAGGGTACACTTCACTTGGTCCTTCCTATTAGAGCTCCGGTAAGAGTTTTTGGTCCATGGATTCATCATGCACGCTGTTAGCCTTTAATACTCTATCCATTGCCAAACTAAGATGCATGTATAATATAGGGACTTATAAGGGAAAAAATATGTGAAGGTCCCAGAAGTAATATGCTCAACCCCTGATCGATCTGTGTGCTACAGCTGGGCATTTTGTGTTTAGCGTTTCCTTTGATGCTCACGTCATTGGCTATGACCACCCTCCATCCTTCCTCATCACTGCCATTCTTCCACAGTCACTCAAGACCCCGACATCTGGCTCACTGGGAGTTTCCCCTCTCCCCCAATTCCTAGCATTCTCTTGGGGAACATAAAGGTCCTTATAGACAAGCCATCAAAACTTGGCCTCAGAGATCCTTGAGCTCAATGCTATGAAGTTCCTCCGCTCCACTTTAGCTACTCATCTCCACAGCCACATCCCAGGCTGCATCATTCTCAGAGCTGCCCCAAGATCTCACAATCTCCTATCCCTCTGCCCCACTCATCCATTGTGCCTGATCTCTCTCAAGAAACCCCCAAGATTTCCTCACTCGAGATCTTCTACCCATATTCTACCACCCCCATCCTTGTCTTCCCCAGCTCTCTCAGGTACCCTATCACTTCAATTATTCTCTTGCCTGAGACCCTCAACGCCCTTAACCCTCTGTTCTCAATTTCACCCATTCTGGAAAAACCGAAACACATTGGGTCAATCCAGATATTTGGCTTTACCAGTTCTACATTTAGGCTGCTGCCATCTGCTGGAAAAGACCTCACAACTATGTAGGCTGCGTTTCTACAAACTCAGTCTCATCCTAAACTCCACGTGGTTTAGTCTACAAACAAAAAATGACTTTCTGGTTACAAACACTGTATGCACAAATTTATAGTAAAGTTATTTTATTTAAAAATATAGTGTGAAGTTTTTTTTCTCTGTCATTAATTGGTTCTATAAATAAGTATACAGAGTATACGGTGCTGGGTACACAGTGGCAATTAAGGTACAGGCCTAACCTCAAGGAGCTCACCGATGAGTATCCAGGCCAACAAAATACCCAGGGATAAGTCCTAGAATACATGAGGCAGCAGGAGCACTCAGGAAGGACACCTAACCCTCCTCCTTGGGGATCAGGAAAAGCTTGCCTATCTAAATTTGGACCCGAGGAGAAATTAGCATTAAGCAGGTGAGTTGCAGACAGGAAAAACAATTCAGACAGCAGGAGCGGTGTTTGGGGCAGAAGGTCAGTGAAGCCTTCCTACCAGGGGAGATGACTGCGCTGAGCTTTGTGGATAAACAGGAGGCAGCCAGATAGGATAAAGGAAGGAAGGGCATTGCTGGTAGGAGAGTCACATATGTGAAGACACAGTGCGAAAAAGAACACAAAAAGTTAATCAGGGAGTATGGGCCTAGAGCTTATAGAACAGATGAGGCCTGGAGAAACAGATTTAGGACTTACCAGCATAGAGACAGTGAAGGAAGCAAAGAGGGATACAGAATGACAAGAGAAGGGGCAATGTACAACCTTGAAGGTATTCAGATTTAAGGGACAGGCAGAGGAAGGGAATCCTAGGAAGGAGAAAGAGAGTGGGGTCAAAATAATAGGAGAGGGGTGCCTGGTGCAGTCGGTTAAGTGTCCAACTCTTGATTTCAGCTCAGGTCATGATCTCAGGGTTGTGAGACTGAGTCCACACGCCTAGCATGGAGCCTGCTTAAGATTCTCTCTCTCTCTCCCTCTTCCTCTGCCCCCCCTCCACCTTGCACATGTGCTCTCTCTCAAACAAAAAAAACAGTACTCTATGCTTATAGAAGAATCATGGTATCTTGTGGTTTAATTTTTTTTCTTCTTTTTTTTACTAGTGAGGTATAACGTGTTCATATGTGTTTTGGAGATTATACATATATAATCTCATATATATATGTAAGTCCTGGATCTACAACTTAACTGTATGACACACATATATATATATTTATCCTCTTTTGCAAACTGCCTCTGAATATTCACGTTTTACAATGGGTCTGTTGAGAGTATTTTACATGTTACTTAATGTTACTTTATGAATCTTTAACATATTAAAAAACAACTTTTTTCCCCAACTTAACTCTTTAATCATTTTAGTGTAAATGCAAAGAATCATTTATTTTCTCAACGAAGTAGCTAACCAATTGTCCCAGGACCATTTATTTTCACGCCAATTTTTAAAAATCATCTAAACTTTATCTGGGTACCTGAATATGTTTCTAGCCCCTGTGTTCCTTCTAAATATGAAAATTTGAATATTTGGCTCACCTGCTTAAAATCCTTCAGTGGCTCCACAGAGACATTAAAAATAAGATTGGAACTCAAAATTATAGGGCTCTTCATGATCTAGTCACTGCTCAGGTTTTTGCCTCATCTCTTCCCATTCTCCCTTGCTTTCTTTGTTCCCTAAGAGAACCACGTTCCCTAAAAGATGCTTCTCTACTTGCCCACAGTGCCCTTCTTCACCTTCACCTCACATCTTTGATCTGGTTGAGTCCCACTCATTCTCTATGATTTAGCACAGTCTTTGCTTCTTGTTAAAAACAAACAAACAAAAAACAAAACCCTACCTGGACATACACACATGCACACAATCCCCCATTTATTTACCTTTTATCAAAGCACTCATTATACCACACTGTCGTTTACTTGTGTATTTACATTAGTGTGAATTGAAAGTTACAGGTCCTGATACATGATATTCTTTTGGTAAATGGCTAATGAGTGAATGAATGAACTTTAATACTTAGTCTACTCTGCCAGAAGATTTGCAAGGCCCTAAAAGTGACACAAAATAACGAATCTCAGTTCCTACCTGAATTTACCAATCATTTTACTTGAGAGGTATGATTTTTAAAAAGTCAAGTTAAATGAGGACCAATAGCCATACAATGAGTTTCTTAAAAATCTACGAGCCAGCATGAATTTGATGACAGAATAAGCTGCAATTATAAAATGCACTAAAACAAAATATAATACATACATGTGAAATACCAGACAGGGAAACTGATAGCAAGTCACCCACTAGAGTGTCTTCCTCCAATTTAGTCCCCCACTTGGCACCCATCTCACATCCAACTCTAGAAACAAAAATCAAACTGTCCAGAAGTTCATTCCATTAGTGTTTTTAAATACTTTGGATCCTCACCTGGAGAGCCCTCAAATTTTTAAGTGACGTAATACATTAAGAGATAACATGAGAGATCTTCTTACTTGGTACATTTGTTCTGATCCGAGTTTCCTAGGGTGCCTGTTCAGTTTCAAACAAGCTTCACTGAATACTGAAATATTGAAAATTCCATCATCTTCTAAGAGATCATCTTCTAAAAGATAAAACATAGGGAAAGGTTGCACGTCTTAGCAAAACATATCTTGGCTAAGTACAACTGAAACTCTGACATCTTACAAGAGCCAGCAGGGTGTTTAACAGCAAGAGCATCCCATCTGCCTACAAGTCCTGGCTCTACAACCTAATTGCATGACCTTAGCTAAGTCACTTAACCCCTCCAATCCTCAGTGTCCTTCTCTGTGAAATCAGGTAATCCGGTTTGCTTTTATTATATCACAGGCTACTGAGAGAATCAGATAAAATAATTCATATTTAAAAATCACCATAAACTAGGGGCACCTGGGTGGCTCAGTCAGCTAAGCATCTGCCTACAGCTCAGGTCATGATCCCGGGGTCCTGGAATGGAGCCCCGCCATCAGGCTCCCTGCTTGGGGAGGGAGGAGGGAGCCTGCTTTTCCCTCTCCCTCCTGCTCATGTTCTCTCTCACTATCTCTCTCTCAAATAAATAAATAAAATCTTTTTTAAAAAAATCACCATAAGGGGCGCCTGGGTGGCTCAGTTGTTAAGTGTCTGCCTTCGGCTCAGGTCATGATCCCAGGGTCCTGGGATCGAGCCCCACTTCGGGCTCCCTGCTCTGCGGGAAGCCTGCTTCTCCCTCTCCCACTCTCCCTGCTTGTGTTCCTGCTCTTGCTATCTCTCTGTCAAATAAATAAATAAAATCTTAAAAATAAAAATCACCATAAACTGGAGCACCTGGGTGGCTCAGTTGTTAAGCGTCTGCCTTTGGCTCAGGTCATGATCCCAGGCTCCCTGCTCCGCAGGAAGCCTGCTTCTCCCTCTCCCACTCCCCTGCTTGTGTTCCCTCTCACACTGTCTCTCTCTCTCTCTGTCAGATAAATAAATGAAATCTTTAAAAAAAAAATCACTATAAACTAATAAAGCTGTGATATTTTTAGAAAGTTCATCTTATCACTTGGATAGTCCATACATTAAATGTCCTGAAGGTAAGCATGTCAACATCTAAAAAGTCTGAGCATAAGGAAAAGGTGAATGAAAGTCAGAGACCACGGATCAGAACTCTCAGAGTGGGTGGTGTTTCCAACCTAGAAGATGAACAGAGAGGAGATGGCCAGGCAAGATGTTTGCTTCACAGCAGACAGTATTTCAAGAGCTACTCAGCTAAGGACGAAGGCAGTAAAATAATCAGAGAGGAGACTTATTTCAACAAAAAAGACCATTTCACTCCTCCTGCAGTCTGATTTATTCCTTCCATGGTCTATTTTCTTCATGTAGTCATGAAGAAAGAAGAGGTTTGTTACTAATGAGTAAAAAACTCCCAGAGTGTCCAGGAATACCACAGCTAATTTTCAAGGAAGAGCAACTTTCCCAACAAGCCGGTACATTTTCTACAAATGAGAAAAAGTTTAAACAAAACTTTTTATAACTACCTGGAAAACTATATTTCTCCCATGGGAGCCTGCTCCCTAAGAAGGAAGAAGAACAACAAATTATTCTATTCAAAATCAAAACTGCCCACAGCATATTACATGTCACTCACACATGCAACACAAGGCGATTAGCTGGGGGAATAATTGGAAAATGTAAAGAAAAATACGGTTACGAGAGAGAACTTGAGGACCGATCACATGCATTCCCCTTTATCTTCACAGCTTTTAAAGATTCCGTAAAGACATCAGAAATGAAAATTGCTACGTGTTTGCATATAATTTTAGGCACACCAAATATAATATATAAGAAATACCACACGCAGAATGTCTGTTCACAAACAGAACACAAAGCAGAAATACTGTCGGCACAGCTCCCATCTCAGTACAACTGGGCTCACTCACAGCCACGAGAGTCTGAACTCGGGGGGAAGATGGGGACGTGAACAAAAGCATCTGGTTCCCACTTCCCACCCCCAATCCTGACAGACGTGGCGGAGATTAGGAAAAAGGGGTCACAATTTGCATCTGGGTTGGAAGGAAGGGTTGGTTGACATACACAAGCCATCAACATGAAGACGTTTCTGCTTAGCACCATGTGGAGGAGACCAGACAAAAGAAAAGATGCTGAGAGCTACAATGTACAACGTGCCCCCAAGCAAAGAAGCCTGGTCTCAATGTCTTCTAGGAAGGAACTGGGGAAGGACTGGGGCCCACAGAGGTGGGGCCTAGAAGTGAGGAGGGCAACAGGACAAATAAGTGATGGATGCTCCATCTGGAACAATTTAGCCTGGTCGTTCCTGTATTTTGACAGGCAGCCAGGGTAAAAACCATATATACTACTATGACTACTACTAGTAGTAATAATAATAATAGTCCTTCCTTAGCATACTGGAGATCAGTAACATGGAAGGACTTCTATGGGGAGGTCTAGAGACCTGGAGGTTCCACCTGACAGAGAACCTGGGTGGGCAGAAGGAGGGACTTGGTTCTCTCCTGCCTCTGTAGACCATAGCATCATAATGAAGTCAGACAACACAATGCTGACTGAGAGCAACAGTTTCACAAATCAAGACAGCCAAGTGCTGAGGGGCACCTAGGTGGCTCGGTCAGTTAAGCGTGGGACTCTTGGTTTCAGCTCGGGTCATGATCTCATGGGTGGTGAGATCCAGCACCACCACCCTCACCCCCCAGCCTTTACCCCTCCCCCCCACCCCCACAGGTTCTGTGCTCAGTGGCGAGTCTGCTTGAAGATTCTCTCCCTCTGCCCCTGCCCGCTTCTCTCTCGCTCTCTCTCAAATAAGTAAATCTTAAAAAAAAAAAAAAAAAAAGATAGCAAAAGTGCTCAGAAATAGGGGCGCCTGGGTGGGTCAGTCAGTTAAGTGTCTGACTCTTGATCTCAACTCAGGTCTTGATCTCAGGGTCATGAGTTCAAGCTGTGTTGGGCTCCATGCTGGGTGTGGAACCTACTTTAAAAAAAAAAAAAGGGCTCAGAAATAAAGCTCAGGGCATTGGCTTTCTCACAGCTAGCTGCTCCCGGAAGGACAGGACAGAAGGACGCTGGATTATCCAATCAGTAATAAATCCTTCAAGATGAGATCTGAGATAAGCACATTAATATTATCCAATAAAAAGTAAGATCAAAGAGAATGTCATCCATTTTATTACAAGAGAAATATCAAACCTAGATAAAACTTTTATCTTCCAACAATAAGTAATCTAGAAGCAAAAAAACAACATAAAAATGATTCTATGAAATCTAAGAAATGATTCTACAAAGATGTGCTTAAGAGGCAAAGAATGAATATTCTTTTGAAAAAAACAATATTAAGCAAAGTAATAGTAAACTTAGGCAACATCTTTTTTGTAAAATTTTTGTAAAAAATTTTAAAGATGGATTAAAACAGATAAAGGATGAGTTAATAAGAGAATGCATGAGAGGAAACTGGTTGAGAGAGGCAGAAATAAAAAGGGAACTAGATGAGGGGCGCCTGGCTGGTTCAGTCAGTAGAGCATGTGACTCTTGATCCTGGGGTAATGAGTTCAAGCCCCACACTGGGCGTAGAGCTTTAAAAAAAAAAAAAAAAAAGGAACTAGAGGAGATAAGGAAATGCAAGTCCAACAACAAAATATAACATGCATTAGAAATAGTGAAGGCCGGGGGCGCCTGGGTGGCTCAGTCGTTAAGCGTCTGCCTTCGGCTCAGGTCATGATCCCAGGGTCCTGGGATCGAGCCCCGCATCGGGCTCCCTGCTCTGCGGGAAGCCTGCTTCTCCCTCTCCCACTCCCCCTGCTTGTGTTCCCTCTCTCACTGTGTCTCTCTCTGTCAAATAAATAAAATCTTAAAAAAAAAAAAAAAGAAATAGCGAAGGCCAGAAAGGTCGATGCACATATGCATAAATGTCTGTACAGAATAAACCTGCTGTGCTCTCACAGAAGACAGAGGTAAAAGGCAAGGATATAAAAAGGGAGAGAGTGAAGACCAGTGCAGACAAACAAGGAACTCCATATAGGAGCATTTGATGAGCCAAAATACCAAATGAAAAAAAAAAGCAATAATCAGAGATTTCATGAAAGAAACTATTTCTAATGTGTAAATGTGATGTGGGAAACAAAGGCAAAAGAAAGAATCAAGTTTCCTTACTGCCTAGAGACACTGACAAGTCCTTGAAATAGGTGGAGTGACCTTCCTCTGGGAGCTCAGCTGCCTGAATGTTGACACTTTGCTAGGGGCAAAAGGCAATCTTAGCCCAACCGACCCCACCCCCATCCTGTGAGTCTACTTGAACATATACATTCCTTTGGAAACTTCCTTTATCTCTACCCCACCACGATACCTGTGAGCAATCATCCTCCAAGCATATGGCCCACTGATACACATCTGAAGGGTCTCATGACTAAGGGTTTACTAGATAGTAATAAATGACCTTCTCCTAACTATAACTAGTCCCCTCAAGATCCTGGAAACCTTGTTTCCAAAACACCTTGGAGGCTTGTGCTGTCCCTAACCACCCCCCAACTTGAAAGTATATAATCAGTCACCCATCACAACCCCAATGCAGCACTTTCTGCCCACAGGTCCCATCCCCGTGCATTAATTAAACCACCATTGGCTCCAAACCCCACCACTTCAAACTACATCAAATGGATCAAAATCTGAAGATCCAAAAACCTTCAGAGTACTAGGAAAACTTAGTGAAAAACAGTAACATTTATATCACGCCTGATTAGTTTTCATGAGGGAAGGGATTTTTCTGTCTCATTCACTACTGAATTCCCAATGCCTAAAATAATGTCAAATACACAAGTGGTCAATAAACAAATAAATCTCAGGGTCATGAGTTCAAGCTGTATTGGGCTCCATGCTGGGTGTGGAACCTACTTTAAAAAAAAAAAAAAAAAGGGCTCAGAAATAAAGCTCAGGGCACTGGCTTTCTCACAGCTAGCTGCTCCCAGAAGGACAGGACAGAAGGACGCTGGATTATCCAATCAGCAATAACTCCTTCAAGATGAGATCTGAGATAAGCACATTAATATTATCCAATAAAGGGGCGCCTGGGTGGCTCAGTCCTTAAGCGTCTGCCTTCGGCTCAGGTCATGATCCCAGGGTCCTGGGATCGAGCCCCGCATCGGGCTCCCTGCTCTGTGGGAAGCCTGTTTCTCCCTCTCCCACTCCCTCTGCTGTGTTCCCTCTTTCGCTGTGTCTCTGTCAAATAAATAAATAAAATCTTTAAAATATATATATATATTATCCAATAAAAAGTAAGATCAAAGAGAATGTCATCCATTTTATTACAAGAGAAATATCAAACCTAGATAAAACTTTTATCTTCTAACAATAAGTAATGTAGAAGCAAAAAAACAACATAAAAATGAGTCTATGAAATCTAAGAAATGATTCTACAAAGAAGATGTGCTTAAGAGGCAAAGAATGAATATTCTTTTGAAAAAAACAATATTGAGCAAAGTAATAGTAAACTTAGGCAACATCTTTTTTGTAAAATTTTTGTAAAAAATTTTAAAGATGGATTAAAACAGATAAAGGATGAGTAAATAGTCTTGAATTTCACACATAAAGAAAGCCTCTGTGATATCAAGGCTTAAAAATCAGATTATCTACAATAGGATTTTTTTCTAAAAAATCACACCCTCTTCAAATTCTCTTTCAAAACTTTAAATTCCCAAAATCAATGTGAAATGCCTCTAGAATTCTACCAAAAGAAGTTATGGACCAAGGAATTTATCTTCACTTGAGCTCTTATTTAGTCATGAAGACAGCGAAAAGACATTCTCATATAATCATGGGCTCAGAAAGTATCCCATTCCTTGGTAAAAAGATCGAAATCTCTGTGCAGTGAAATAAAAATATAGATAAAAATAGAGAAACTTTGGTATGAAAGGACTGGTAGTAAGCACTGAAACTGTTAAAACATATACCTGTTTAAATAAGTGTTATAAATATTGCTCTAAATCAATATAAAGATGAATTCTTTAAAGACGCAATTTACAAGTTAAAAAATAATTAAAAATAAGAAGCTGGCAATAAAATGCTGTATTAAGCCAATAACATAAAGGAAGCAAGAGGGGAAGGAAAAAAAAAGAAGCAGAGAATGCTAACTTCCTTATCTTATTCAGGAAGATGTTAACATTATTTCAGTCTGAACACTGGTAATCAGAAATACACATTCAAATAGGATTTTGTTTGTTTTTTAACGTGTAATATAAAATAAAAATAAAAATAAATATATTTATAAAAATATAAAATAAAAATAAAATAATGTGTAATATCAAATAAAAAAATAAAAAATAATGTAAAATAAAATAAAAATACTGAACTACCGAAGAAGAAAATCTGTGGAGCAAAAAGGTAGAAAACAATGTACACAGCAAAGCAACACTGGAAGAAAAACAAGATGACAGAAGAAAGGAAAGTCATAAAGAACACTAAATGTAAATTTCTAATCTACTTAAAAACAAAACCTTTCTCAAAACGGTTCAGTCCAGGGCGCCTGGGTGGCTCAGTCGTTAAGCGTCTGCCTTAGGCTCAGGTCATGATCCCAGGGTCCTGGGATCGAGCCCCGCATTGGGCTCCCTGCTCTGCGGGAAGCCTGCTTCTCCCTCTCCCACTCCCCCTGCTTGTGTTCCCTCTCTCGCTGTGTCTCTCTCTGTCAAATAAATAAATAAAATCTTTAAAATAAAAAAAAAAAAAAACGGTTCAGTCCATGCTGCCTCCTGGAGTATAACGCAGCAATGTTACTGAGATAGATTTTAAGAGCAAAAGTGTTTAGGCGTGGGGGGGGATGGGGGAAACAGGTGAAGGGCATTAAGAGCACACTAACTGTGATGAGCACTGAGTAATATAGGGAACTGCTGCATCACTATATTGTACACCTGAAACTGATATAACGCTGTACGTTAACTACACTGAAATTAAAATCTTTTTAATTTAAAAAAGAACAAAAGTGCGCAAAGGCATATTATGCAAACAGGTGTACAAGGAAATCAAGAGAACCAATACTGCTATCAAAAAATTTTTAAACAGGATAAAGTGAGCCAGTTGTTACTAATGAAAGAATCTACAGTCAGACATCAGTCATGAACATAAATATTGTTAACTCAAAATGTGTGAACCCAAACAATTAGAATTTCTGAGAGAAACTGAGAAAAATGGCAATCCAGGTATCTACAAACCATCACCAACAACAAAAAACAGAAGTCTGGAATACCTTTATTTTTTTTTTTAATTTATTTTTATTCTTATGTTAATCCCCATACATTACATCATTAGTTTTAGATGTAGTGTTCCATGATTCATTGTTTGTGCATAACACCCAGTGCTCCGTGCAGAATGTGCCCTCCTCAATACCCACCACCAGGCTACCCCATCCTCCCACCCCCTCCCCTCTAAACCCTCAGTTTGTTTTTCAGAGTCCATCGTCTCTCATGGTTCGTCTACCCCTCCGATTTCCCCCGCTTCATTCTTCCCCTCCCGCTATCTTCTTCTTCTTTTTTTTTTTTCTTAACATATATTGCATTATTTGTTTCAGAGGTACAGATCTGAGATTCAACAGTCTTGCACAATTCACAGCGCTTACCAGAGCACATACCCTCCCCAGTTGGAATACCTTTATTAATAGAGTTGACTGAAGACTAGCTCTTACTCTACTCACAAGCAAACGTACTACCTTATTATTGCAAAACTTTCCCAAATAATAAGCCCCCAAAAAATGACAATAAATCCCCTCAAAAATACCAAAATGTAATAAAACTAGAAATTAACAACAAAGTTAAATGTTAAAAAAAAAAAGAAAACCTACCATTTGTATAATTTACTTGTAATTAATCCTTCAATCAATGGGGAAATCAAATAGAAATTATGTAATGCTTTGAAAGTAAACATAAAGAGAACATGTATTAACACACTCATAAATAATTCTTCAATCAAAGACAAAATCAGAAGGACAATTATACAATGCCTTGAAAGTAGGGATAAAGAGAGTACGTATCAATGCCTAAGGAATTCTGCCAATGCTCAAGTCCAAAAACATTAAAAACTTTTATTATCAAACGGAAAAGAATGGAAATGAGTTGAATTATGCATTCAACTCAAGAATTTAGTAATAGAACAATATAACCAACTTAAGAGAATCAAGAAGAAAAAGGTAATAAAACTAAGGGGAGAAATTAATGAGATAGAAAAAAAAGAACACTTAAAAACCCAAGAGTTTATTCTTTGGGGAAAGAAACAGTAATAAAACAGAAAACTCAAGCTAAGCTAATCAATTTTTTAAGAGAGAGAAGACCAAACTTAGGAATCAGAATAACCTGGGGTTACATAACCTGTAACCCCAGAGCAGTTGTAAACAAATATTCCATATGACATTCTGCCGATATATTTAAAATCCCAACCAAGGGTACCTGGGTGGCTCAGTCATTAAGCGTCTGCCTTCGGCTCAGGTCATGATCCCAGGGTCCTGGGATCGAGTCCCACATCAGGCCCCCTGCTTGGCGGGAAGCCTGCTTCTCCCTCTCCCACTCTCCCTGCTTGTGTTCCCTCTCTCGCTGTCTCTCTCTCTCTGTTAAAAAATAAATAAAATCTTTTAAAAAAAAAAATTGACTGAAGAGGTGGTGCCTGGGTGGCTCAGTCGTTAAGCGTCTGCCTTCGGCTTAGGTCATGATCCCAGCCAGGGTCCTGGGATCAAGCCCCGCATCGGGCTCCCTGCTCGGTGGGAAGCCTGCTTCTCCCTCTCCCTCTCCCTCTCCCCCGGCTTGTGTTCCCTCTCTCGCTGTGTCTCTGTCAAATAAATAAATAAATAAATCTTAAAAAAAAAAAAAAAACTGACTGAAGAAAATGTAGGAAACAAACAGATCAAAGGAAAATCACAGAAGAAATTAACAAAGTTATCAAAGAATTATCTCCCAAGAGGGGTGAAACTTAATGATCCTACGAGTAAATGTATCCAACTTTAAAAGGAAGGCAATAATTCCAAAGTGATACAAACTTTTCCAGAGCATAAAAAACTATGGAAAACTTCCCAATTCATTTTAAGAGAACTAGTGTAAAGCTTAAATGGTATCAGATTGCCAATGTACAGGCTCTAGAGGAAGAGAATGGCCAATCTTTACACCAGTGCATATATAAACAGAAAAGATAAAACTTAAGTACATACTGAGTAAATGTAGAAATGTGCTTTGTTCCCAGTTGGATTGGCTCCACATAAACCCCAGTTCTCACTAAATTAACTTCCAAATTTAATCCAATTCCACTTAAAATTTCAGAGAGAGGAAAGAGCTCTGGAGACATTTAACAACTCAGCCATGGTCACCTAACTCTTCAACACAGAGTTAAGATGCAAAACCAGGTCTGTCTAACCCCAAAGACCACCATCCTTTTCCTGGGGGGTGGGGGGGAGAGAGAACCTTGCAGAGGTAACTGGATATTAGTAAAAACAGCTGACACTGAACAACAAGCTGTCATTCTGACTGAATAATGACACAAGTTTAAAGTCTTTTAAAAAGACATATTCCCCAGAAAAACTACAAAATGAACTACAAACAAGTAACAAAATGACAATAAATACATATCTCTCAATAATTACTTTGAATGTAAATGGACTAAGCTCCAAACAAAAGAGAGGGTGTCAGACTGGATTAAAAAACAAAACCTATCTATATGCTGCCTACAAGAGACCCATTTCAGACCTATAGAAAGTGAGGGGATAGAGAAACATCTATCATGCAAATGGATGTCAAAAGAAAGCTGAAGTAGCAATACTTATACGTGACAGCATAGACCATTTTTTAAGATTTATTTATTTTAGAGCAAGCTAGAGAGAGAGAAAGAGAGAGAGAAGGTGAAAGAGCACATGAGCAGGGGGAAAGGCAGAGGGAGAGAATCCCAAGCAGACTCCCCACTGAGCACAAATTCCAATGCAGGGCTCTTTCCCACGACCCCAAGATCATAACCTGGGCTGAACTTAAGAGTCAGATGCTCAACTGACTGAGCCACCCAGGTGCCCCAGGACAAAATAGACTTTAAAACAAAGACTGTAATAAGAGACAAAGAAGGACACGATATAATAATAAAACGGACAGTCCAACAAGACAATAAAACAATTATAAATATTTATGTACCCAACATGGGATCACCCAATACAGAAAGCAATTAATAACAAACATAAAGGAACTAATCAACAGTAACACAATAATAGTAGGGGACTTTATCACCCCCCTTACATCAATGGACAGATCATCTATGCAGAAAATCAACAAAGAAATAGTGGCTTTGAATGACACACTGGAACAGATGGATTTAACAGATATATTCAGAACATTCCATCCTAAAACAACAGAGTACACATTCTTTGCACACAGAACATTCTCCAGAACAGACCACATATTAGGCCATGAAACAAGTCTCAACAAATTCAAAAAGATCAAAGTCATGCTATGCATCTTTTCTGACCACAACCACTTTGACACTAGAAGTCAATCACAAGAAAAAATCTGGAAAGACCATAAATACAATGGAGGTTAAATAACATGCTACTAAACAATGAACAGTTCAACCAAGAAATCAAAGAAGAAATAAAGAATTACATGAAAATAAATGAAAATGAAAACAGAACAATCCAAAATCTTTGGGGTGCAGCAAAAATGATTTTTTTTTTAAGATTTTATTTATTTGAGAGAGAGAGAGTGCACAGAGGGAAAATGAGAGGGAGAAGCAGACTCCCCGTTGAGCAGAGAGCCTGATGCGGGGCTTGATCCCAGGACCCTGATATCATAACCTAAGTCAAAGGCAGATGCTTAACAAACTAAGACACCTGGGCACCCCAACAAAAATGATTCTAAGAGGGAAGTTTAGGGCAGTACAGACATACCTCAAGAAGCAAATAAATCTCACATAAAAATCTAACCTTACACCTAAAGGAGCAAAAAAAGGGAACAAACAAAACCTAAACCCAACGAAAGGAAGGAAATAATAAAGATTAGAGTAGAAATAAATTATATAGAAACCAAAAAACAATAGGACAGATTAATGAAACCAGCAACTGGTTCTTTGAAAAGATCAATAAATTGACAAACTTCTAGTCAGTCTCAGGAAAAGAAAAAGAGAGAGGAGAAACAACACATCACAAATGAGAGAGGAAAAATAACAACCAACCAAATAACAACCAACACCACAGAAATACAAACGGTTAGAAGAGAATATTATGAAAAACTCTACACCAATAAATTGGACAACCTAGAAGAAATGGATGAATTCCTAGAAACATATAATCTACCAAAACTGAAATAAGAAGAAATAGAAAATCTGACGAGACCAATAACCAGCCAAGAAATTTAATCAGTAATAAAAAACTCCCAACAAACAAAAGTCCAGGACCAGATGGCTTCACAGGCAAATTCTACCAAACATTTAAAGAATTGATATCTATTCTCTCAAACTACTCCAAAAAATAGAAGAGGAAGGAAAACTTCCAAATTCATTCTATGAGGCCGGTATCATCCTGATACCAAAGCAAGATAAAGACGCCACAAAATAAAGAGAACTACAGGCCAATATCTCTGATGACTATAAATGCAAAAATCCTCAACAAAATATTAGCAAATTAAATCCAACAATTCATTAAAATAATCATTCACCATGATCAAGTGGGATTTATTCCCAGGAATGCAAGCATGGTTCAATTTTCACAAATCAATCAATATGATACGAGAAAGGATAAGAACCATAAGATCATTTCAATAGATACAGAAAAAGCATTTGACAAATACAACATCCATTCATGATAAAAACCCTCAACAAAAGTCTAGAGGGAACATACCTCAACATAGGTCTTATCTGGAAAACCCACAGCTAACATCATACCTAATGGGGGAAAACTGAGAGCTTTTCTCCTAAGCTCAAGAATAACACATGAATGTCAACTCTCACCACTTTTATTCAACATAGTACTGGAAGTCCTAGCCACAGCAAATAGACAACAAAAAGAAATAAAAGGCATCCAAACTGGTAAGGAAGAAGCAAACTTTTACTATTTGCAGATGACATGACACTATATATAGAAAATCCTAGGGGGCGCCTGGGTGGCTCAGTCGTTAAGTGTCTGCCTTCCACTCAGGTCATGGTCCCGGGGTCCTGGGATCAAGCCCCGCATCAGGCTCCCTACTCTGTGGGGAGCCTGCTTCCCCCTCTCCCACTCCCCCTGTTTGTGTTCCCTCTCTCACTGTGTCTCTCTCTGTCAAATAAATAAATAAAATACTAAAAAAAAAAAATTAAAAAAAAAAGGAAATCCTAAAGACTTCACCAAAAAGCAACTAAAACTGATAAATGAATTTGGTAAAGCCACAGGATACAAAATCAACATACAGAAATCTGTTGCATTTCTATATACTAATAAAAGCAACAGAAAGAGAAATTAAGAAAATAATTCCATTTACAACTGCATTAAAAACAGTAAAATACCTAGGAATAAACTTACCACAGAGGTGAAAGACTTGTACTCTGAAAACTATAAAACACTGATGAAACTGAAGACAACACAAAGAAATGAAAAGACATTCCATGTTCATGGATTGGAAGAACAAATAGTTAAAATGTCCATACTACCCAAAGCAATCTACAGGTTTAACGTAACCCCTATCAAAATACCAACAGCATTTTTCAGAGAACTACAACAAACAATCCTAAAATTTGTATGGGCCCACAAAAGACTGTGAGGAGCCAAAGCAATTGAAAAAGAAAAGGAAAACTGGAGGCATCACAATTCCAGACTTCAAGGTTTATTACAAAGCTGTAGTGATCAAAACAGTTGGTACTAGCACAAAAACAGACACATAGATCAATGGAACAGAAGAGAAAACCCAGAAATAAACCCATAATTATATGGGCAATTTATCTTTGGCAAAGCAGGAAACAAGATGCAATGGGAAAAAGACAGTCTCTTCAACAAATGGTGTTGGGAAAAGTGGACAGCAACATGCAAAAGAATGAAACTGGACCACTTTCTTTCATCATACACAAAAATAAACTCAAAATGGATTAGAGACCTAAATGTGAGACCTGAAACCATAAAAATCCTAGAAGAGAGCACAGACAGTAATTTCTCTGACATCGGCCATAGCAACATTTCTCTAGATGTTTCCTGAGGCAAGGGAAACAAAAGCAAAAATAAACTATTGGGACTACATCAAAATGAAAAGCTTTTGCAGAGCAAAGAAAACAATCAACAAAGCTAAAAGGTAACCTACAGAATGGGAGAAGATACTTGCAAATAATGTATCTGATAAAGCATTAGTATCCAAAATATAAAAAGAACTGATACAACTCAACACCCAAAAACCAAATAACCCAATTAAAAAATGAGCAAAAGAAATAAACAGATATTTCTCCAAAGAAAACATACAGATGGCCAACAGACACATTGAAAGATGTTCAACATCACTTATCATCAGGAAAAGCAAATCAAAACCACAATGACATATCACCTCACACCTGTCAGAATGGCTAAAATCAACAACACAAGAAACAACAAGCGTTAGTGAGGATGTGGAGAAAAGGGAACTCACGCACACTGTTGGTAGGAATGCACGCTGGTGCAGCCACTGTGGAAAACAGTATGGAGGTTCCTCAAAAAATTAAAAATGGAGAGTACACAGACCATCACCTTGAGGGAAGTGTGCTCAGGACTCATTCTGATCTTCCCTAAATATCTATGTTATGAAGAAGCTCAGGTACTCACAGAATGAATATATCTTCATAAAATGACTCCAGAATCTCAAGACCATTACATATCAACAAGTAGGACTCACCTTTAAGATAATAAGAATCACTGAAGAACTTAACTAGGACTTTCCAACTACTGAGGACCTGTTAATTAGCACCTCCCACATAACCTAAGCTGGATCCTCCAGAGGAAAAGCCATGAGATTACATAGTGAGAAGGTAGGCATCTGCAAATCAGGAAGAGGCTTTCATCAGAAACAGAATTTACCAGCACCTTGATTGTATACTTCTAGGCTCCAGAACTGTGAGAAAATAAATGTCTGTTATTTAAGCCACTCAAAATAAATAAATAAAAATGGAACTACCCCATGATCCAGTAATCGCACTACTGGGTATTTACTCAAAGAATGCAAGAACGCTCATTCAAAGGGATACATGCATCCCTATGTTTATAGCATTATTTCCAATAGCCAAACTATGGAAGCAGCCTAAGTGTCCATCGATTGATGAATGGATAAAGAAGATGTGGTGTGCACACCCATGCGCGCATGCAAACACACACACACACACACACAGAGGAATATTATTCAGCCATAAAAAAGAATGAAATCTTGCCATTTGCCATGACATGGATGGAGCTAGAGAGTATTACGCTACGTGAAGTAAGTCAGTCAGAGAAAGACAAATACCATAGGATTTCGTTCATATGTGGAATTTAAGAAACAAAACAAATGAGCAAAGGAAAAAAAAAAAAGAGAGAGAGGGAGACAAACCAAGAAACAGACTCTTAACTACAGAGAACAAACTGATGGTCACCAGAAGGGAGTGGGTGGGAGTGGGTTAAACAGGTGATGAGGATTAAAGAGTCCACTTATCATGATGAGCTCTGAGTCATGTAGAAAATGGTTGAATCACTATATTGTATACCTGAAACTCATATAACACTATATGTTAACTGTTAAGGAGTTGAAATTAAAAACTTATAAGAAAAAAAAGAAGACCATGTATTCCTGATAAATCCATAGCAGTTTATCATTAATTTTGAACAAGACTCTCTAGTTATCATATTCATATCACATTCATTCTACAACACCTTTCCCTACATATTATATATTGTTTTACTTATATACAAGTGCCCTGGGGATCAAATTTGTATAATTTTGTAGTTGGCTTTCTGTTGTTAAGATTGGCAGACTATTTCATTATTTCTGCCAAATCCATGTCACTTCCCAGTTCCTGGTGGCAGCAATACCCGGAGGCCGGGGCACCTTTTAAGTGGGACATCAGACAGCTAGTTGAGAACTACCTCAACTCACCAAAAATGATAAATGACAGCAATGGCTTCTCGTGATTTGCTTACAAGGTATTTAATTAGTCCTGACACCCCATAATGAGAATTGTGAAAAAAATTATTATAATTGTCACAACATTATAAAAATCCATGAGATACATATGTACAATGAGGTTTATTACCACTTTTTGAAACTCCTTCCTGGGGCACTTGGGTGGCTCAGTTGGTTGAGCGGCTGCCTTCGGCTCAGGTCATGATCCTGGAGTCCCAGGATCAAGTCCCACATCGGGCTCCCTGCTCAGCAGGGAGTCTGCTTCTCCCTCTGACCCTACCACCTCTCATGCTCTCTATCTCATTGTCTCTCAAATAAATAAATAAAATCTTAAAAAAATAAAAATAAAAATGAAACTCCTTCCTGTCCACTTCTCTTTTCACCTAATATCTCCCTTCCTGCATCCTAGGGCTGCTTCTCCCTATCCACTCGCTCACTATCAACTTGATTCGCACCCCCAACCAGTCCTGGGGTCAGTTTCCATCCTAGATGTAAAGCCACTGGGTCACCTTCCCCAGCTCCTCCTCTCCCACAGCCAAGAGTAAGAAAGGACTATTGTGTTTCCTACCAACGGTAAGTCACATTGCTACCCTCTAGTGCCTTGGATAATTGAGAATTGACTGCCTCATCACCTAATGTTCTCCTCTTTCAAATGCCTTATTACCTTCCATTTCAACCAAGGACCCAGCTAAGAAACAATCCATCAGTGCTCATTTGGCCTGGCATCAATAGGACAGGAATCTCTCCTACAAGACCTCCTAGAACTGCATCCTCCTCACGACAAACTTCAGAAAGCAACTATGAACTCTCGTGCCCAGCTGACTCTGAAGGACAGTCCCCCACATCCTGTGCTTAGCATTTTCTGGGAGGCAATGAGACTTCACCTCCACCTACCAGCCGTCTGGAACCCAATGATGGCCGGCACGGAGCGCGCAGGGGGGGCGATGGAAACGCTCACGGTGTAGTTGGTGCCTTGGTACAGATCTAGGCACACTTCTGGGGTCCTGCTGTCTGTGGTCACGTTGACTGTCTCCTCGTGAACTGATCCCACAGGGTGCAACCGTTGTCCTTTTATGTATATCTTTGGGAGGGAAAAAGAAAAAAGAACCCGCTGTGACTCTGGTGAAAACAACTGAGAGACTTGGTGGAGCGGAATCCCATTCTCCTACTATTCCTTTGACACCACACTGTGCACGCAGAGGAAATGAACAAGGTCAGCCTCTGCTATCAGGTATCTGGTGCTGAAGTCTGATCAGCCCAGTAACCAATAAACCCTAAGAAGTGACATAAAATGAGGAGTCCCTCTAGGGAGGCCTAAGCTGCACACAAAGGACCAGCCTTCCGTGGAGGCAGTCACAACCTGTCCCCGAGGCAGCAGATGTTTCCAGGCCTCCTCTGGGGGAGTGAGATAAAAGTGCTGGGGAACAAGCGATCATGATGATGCCACATATAAACAATATATCCCCCACACATACCCCCTGCCGAATGACACATATATTAATGACACATTTAATGACACATAAATTAAATAAATGACACATTTATTAAAAATAAATAAAATATTTATTTTATTTTACAGAATGTAAAATAAAATAAACCAGGTATCTTAAAAAAAAATCTGATCACTTTTTAGAAGAACAATCAGACAATGAGATGGAGAAGCCCTCATGAAAGGAAGTCTCTCCAAGTCATGTTCCTAGCAGGAAAAAGTGGATCATTTCACTTACCACGTAAACAATCTTGGAGATGATCCTTCCTGGATTTATCTGCCACCTCACACAGGTATTATTAAACACTGATACATCACTAATTTCTGTAATTATTTCTAAAATAGAAAAAGAGAGAGTCCACTCACAAAATGCATCAATGGCCTCTGGCATGACTCAGTTTCTCTGTGCAGCTCATATCTCTGCTAATCACCATTCATGCTCTGATTCAGAAAGCAAATCAGGCAATTCAAGCTGCCCCAGGCCAATCACCCCATTTCTCTTCATCAAGAATGAGCCTGGCCTATTACCTGACTTGGAGGAAAAGAAAAGATAGACACCTGCTTGAGAATGGCTAAGAACTCCAACCTGTGATTGGCCTGGCAGGCCACTGGATGCCACCGGCGTTCCATTCCTGCGGGATAGAGAGCCCAGAGCTGTGCCCTGAATCTCCCCTGCAGCTGCCCAGGGAAGATGTGTTTCCGGCTTTGTACCACCTGGCTGACAGAACACTCTTTATTTCCCGGTCACTGCTGTTCCCAAGAGGGAAATGACACGTATCCCCACATGGGACCATTCCTCAGGAGCAGCTTGGAGTAAACTAAATAAATTCTCCATAAGGTCCCTGGATATTTCTGGGGCTTCTCTAACTGAAGCTATTTAATTCTGATTTATCAGAAAACCACTTATTTCTTCAAGTTGTCCTGCTTCTTTTAAATATTCTGTGTGTATTTCATGTAATAAATTTGGCAATATGGGAAACCTTGGTTCTGAGGTCACAATTTCCAATGGACTGTATTGGCTCTCTTTCCTCCCCTGCTTTACTCACTGTACCCCTCACCCCTGCTTCCGGGGATATCATTCCCCATTGTGTAATAAATGTAAGCCCTGAGCCTCAAGCTCTGCTTTCTGGGAAACCCAAGGTAAGACTCCCATCAAGAAGGGTGGGAAAGTTAATTCTCCATCTCAGAAGATGCCTCCTCTCAACTCAGCCCCCTCTCTCCCTTCTCGGCCTCCAACGTGGGAAAGAGAGCCTGCACATCGGGCACCTGTAGGACTGACTCATTTCCCCTGTACCTGGAACCAGTGCTACCTTTAGATAGGCCCTGGTCTACTGATGATCTCTTTGCCATACAAGATTTTACATCTTTATTAAATCATCCATCAGCAGCATTATTGGGTCTTGGGTAAGCCCAGGTCAGGCTGTCAGTAAGTGAGAATAAATACAGGCAGACAGAGGAAAACAGACAAGTTCCTGGAAAGACACCAGAGGAACACCTGTGGCTATCTAAAGCATTCTCGGGTCTCTACATCAATACTTCTCTCAGAGCACAGATAAAATGAAATCAAAGAAATACTCCAGTTGTGGACACGGGTACCCCAATAGATGTAAAGATCCTATCTGTTCACCCACTTGGGGAGCATGAAGATGACGTTGGTGCCAGTCTTTTATCAGCTTGAACAAGCCCCAAACACTCTAGCCCCTTCCCTCCCAATCACCCTTCAAAGGCCCTAGAGCCCTGGACTCCTCTGCTCACCCACCCATCCCTCTGATACTAACACACCACCTGGTCCAGAAGGAAAAGGAAACAGCCCACCCCTCACCTGGTCTCTGACTGCCAGTAAAGCAAATTTCCTTCTCACTTTGCCACAAGCAGAGATGAGAAAGGAGACATGAAAGTTTCCTTTCTTGTCTTTCCATTTTGCTCATTCACTATGACAACAGCAAATGACATCTCAAAATTGCCATCTGCCTCCTGCCTGCGCCATGCTCTCTTGCACAGATGGGACCAAGATCTGATTACAGGGATGTCAGATAGCTCATCCCAAGGAGCAGTTTAACAAAATGCAGTTGCTTTTCCCTCCAGGTGTCTACAAATCAGCTGGAAAGACCTCTTTATAAACCCATCAGATACTAAACATCCACATAAATGCTGCCCTTTTAAAAGAGATACCCTAATTCTAATAGTACCGATAACTGAAGACATTTCTGGAAGTTCTCTTTGGAACTGACTCCAGGGCTCTTTATGCACCATTCACTGAATGATTACCAAATGCCAAGCATCCTCCCATGCCAGGCACTGGGCTGTGACAATGATCAGAACAAAAGCCCTTCCCCCAGGAACATGTTGTCTAATGGAGGGAGCAAACATATAAGTAGGAAGATTACAACTCGATAAATCTTAGAACAAAGTTACACATGAGTACACGGGGTCTAGAGAAAGAAGCCACCCACTCTTACTGGAGGGCCTGGGGAAGCTGGCTTTGTGGAGGGCATGACCTTGACGGATGAATGGCTGAAGTGCAGGGAAGACACCTAAGCAAACAGACAGCAGGGCTAACGCCGGGAATCGTAAAGGGCTGTGGCATATTCAGGGTGCTAAGGAGGAGGCAAGACAGGATCAGACAGGGAACGACCCCACTAGCTATACGAAGTGCAGACTTACTCCTATGAGCAATGGGTAGCTAAAGGCAGGAACATAACAGCACTTTTTTTTCTTTAGAAAGGTAACTCTGGTGTTTTGCAAAGTAGACATTGGAGTAGAACTGGAGATCATAAGAACAGGATACTCTCTACCCAGAGATTATAATGCGCCAAACACTGATAGATCTTTATTTTTTTTTTTAAGATTTATTTATTTATTTATTTGACAGTGAGAGACACAGCGAGAGAAGGAACACAAGCAGGGGGAGTGGGAGAGGGAGAAGCAGGCTTCCCGCAGAGCAGGGAGCCCGATGCGGGGCTCGATCCCAGGACCCTGGGATCATGACCTGAGCCGAAGGCAGATGCTTAACGACTGAGCCACCCAGGCGCCCCACTGTTCTTTAAAGACCAGATCTCATTTGAAGAGCAGTAGTAAGAAGCAACAGCAAACATTTATTGAGTTATTACTATGGACCTGATAGTATGTACAGAACTTTAAAAGTATCATTTATTTAATCTTCAAAATAACTCCATGATAATAATTTCATAATACACGAAAGTCAGACCATCACGCTGTGTGCCTTAAACTTATGCAGTGATGTATGTCATTATTTCTCAATAAAACTGGGCAAAATATTAAAAATTAATTTAATTTAAAATAAGCCCATGAGCTCAATATTATTTTGTCCATTTTCTAGACCTGAGGCTTAGAGAAGTTACATAACCCACCAAAGGTCAGGCGGGTTGTAAGCAGTCAAGTCAGGATTCAAAACAAGAACCGTCAGACTCCAAGGCCAGGAGCTGGGGGCATTGTGGCAGTTATTCAGCAGAGAGGAGGACAGGTGGCCTCAGGGCCGGGTTTTAAAGCCAGAAGACAACTCTGAAGGAGAAGCAATAGGAGGTGAGTGATAAGGAACAGCTGGGAGTCTAGGCTGACTGCCAGCCTTTGAGCTCGAGAGTCTGAATGGATTGTCTTGTACTGTTCTCCTGAGAAACAGAGGCGGGAGTACGCCGGGTTTGGGAGAAAAAGACTAACGAACTGTGTTTAGAACATGCTAGATAGGAGTTCTCTACAGACTATCCAGGTGAAAAAAAATCATCTTGAAAGTCAGCAAGGTACGGATGGTCACTGATGCCAAGTGTGAGGTAACATCCAGGGAGGACACGGAGAGCAGCCCAACGGACATGGAACCCAAGGGGAAACCAGAGGACACAGAGTAGCAAAGAGGAAGGAGACTGGCTGGAGGTGGGATGCCTGGAGGCCAAGGAAAGAAGATGTTAAGGAGTGTCTGCTTCCTCCAAAGTTATCTCCCTTCCTTCCCACCAATTCCCCACAATGTCCTCACCTCTGACCCAAGAAGGACCTGGAGCAGGTCATCACAGCACCAGGGAAAACCTCCACCTCTTTATTCTCTCACATGGTTCTTGATCCCCAGAGCACCCAAAGTGTCATGATGAGATCTGATGTTTGACTTCGGGAAGAGGTAGGTAGAGCAGGCCTGTGCCTCGTCCAGTTAGAGGACACTTAGGCCTTTCTGGATTTTATTAAAAAAAAAAAAAAAAGGAGGCCCCCCCCACCCCATCCAATTGAACTCTCCATTAGATCTGGGGAAGGAAAGCTTCAGTGGGTAACAGAATACCTTTGCCTGCCTTTGGATTCTGTATGTGGTGCATGCATGTGTAGAAATGTATATAGGTATATATTTTAGTATTCTACTAGCATCCAGCATTTCTCTGTAGTACTTACCACATTTATAACTAAATAATTTTGTAATTGGTTATTCAGTGTCTGTCTCTCCTGAATGTAAGCTCTATGATAGCAAAGACCAGGTTTATCTCTCTATCCCCAGAACCTAAGAGAGTACCTTAGATTTTTTTTTTTAATATTTATTTGGTTGACTGACTGAATGGATGGACGAAGCTATGGTTAGGTGATCAACAATACTCAATGTTGTGGAAAGGGTAAGAGGACTGAGGATTGAAACTAGAACAGGAATTTGACAGGTGGTCACTAGGGACCTTGGTGAGAGAGCTACAGTGGACTGAAGGCTCTGGGTGCCTGACTGTTGGCTGGGAAGAGAAGTAGGGAGGGAGGGGACAGAGGCAGTGGACATACTCACAGGAGTCCCACTGTGGACAGGGACTGATTCAACAGACTCTCTTGGTTTCCAATTTTATATCCTTTTTCTCTATTTTTGGAAACAGTAAAAGATCATTGAGAGTAAGTTCAGGTGACCCAAGGAGATGGTCAAGCTCAGTGTCATTTCTAGTCAAACAGTATCTGATTTCAAAAGTTAAATGACTGATCTTCTAATATGACTCACAAACTACTTCCAAAGGCAATTCCCAAACACAGATTACAAAACAGATACATTTTGATAATGGCAGCATCACTGAAATCAAAGTGACTATTTGAATAAGTGCATGCTTGGCTGTAAGAGTTCTGCTATATTTCCTTTCCTGTTTTTAAGTCTTTAGAGTCACATACAATAGGTAGAAGTAGCAAGACTTAGAGGAGTGCTTTCCTAAAATGCATCAAACACCTAAGGATGACTTTTTGCAGCACATGAGTAAATTTATATATGTTTGCTTGTACTGACTTTTGCGTATATTAGAAAAAAATACACGTAGTCCATCCAACTCATAATATCACATATACTACACAAAGTGTCTTTGATCAATAAATTTAAATTATGATTTGAAATTTTAAATATAAGGTTTTTTAAAGAAACTTATTTAAAAAAATAATACTTTTGTTATGGCAAACATCATCCGGGTGGTATACAAATGACTCAAGCTTGGGAAACACTGGTAGGAGAGAGCGAGATCGTGGGCTTCCCAAGCATCCTGACCAAAGTTCAAGTCCTGTCTCTGCCATTTACTAGTTACTGAAGGACCCTGTGAAAGTTGCCTAACTTCTATGAGTCTCAGATTACTCACCTATGAAATGAAAACTAACAATACTTACTTTACAGTGTTTCTCTGAGGACAAAGCGAAACCAGGCATGCAGACCCCTAGCAGAGCCCTGGGCATGTAAGTTGGACACAGCCAACAGTAGCTATCGTGCTTGACAGTCCAAACATTATACACATATTCAAACACATCCCAGCCATGGGGCTATTTATATCGATGTGTCCATTTATTCCAGCTGACCTTTGTTTTCCATCTGAACTGCGTTATTGCTGCAAGTGAGCACTCACTAGGCTGAAAAGGAAGATCAGCAACAAAACCGAGGGGCAGAGGCTAAGAGGACGCCTGGAGGCATTTGGACTCGGGCCTGAATCGGGTTAGGGGGCTCAGAACGGATCCCAGCCCATAAACAGTCTGTGTTTCAATAGCAATGTTACCCTTCTAAGAGCGTGGCAAGAGTGAGCGTCAACCTTATAATTATTAACTCAGATTCTAAACATGAAAAGCCAAATGGCCCGAGCAGAAGGAAAGCCAGCGACAGTCTTATCAAGAATGAATCAGCCTCTTTGATCTTGAGGTAAACCAACCCACTAAACATCAAGCTTCCACCTGGGGTTTTTCCAGGCACATTTTAAAATGGTTGCCTAATTCTCAGCTGTCTGGAGGTTCCAGTCCAAACTGGCCTTAAAGAAAAAGAGGAAAAAAAAAAAAAAAAAGAGTCCCACCACCTTGCCAGCGTTCACACCCCATTAAAAACATACACAGATCCATGCTGCTAATCCAAAGAAACAGGGCCTCCGAAAATAAGTTCAACTAAAAACAATCCAGGTAAAGTGAAGATAAATTATTCCAACCAATTTGGAACTAAACAGTGAAGTATAAAGAGAGGGGGTAAACAGAATGGAAACAGCGAGCAGAGGTAGAAGGCATTCAGAGGTTAGGCAGAAAAGCAGACAGTGGGAGGAAAATCCAGACGTGGACATCGAAGAAGGTAATACACGGAGGGAGTTGGTACAGGAGAGGTGTGCAGAAATGAGTGGAAAACAGGGAAAAGAAGGCAGAAGGGAGTTCAGCTGGGCAACAGCCACGGTAATCAGCATCTCTCACTACATTTCCAGAAGCCTCTCCCCTACCTACCCACCAAGATCCTGCGCGCTGCACCATGAATTAATCAGCATGTAAATCACCCCCTTTATCTGCGGAAATTTAATTTAGCTGCCAATCTTGATTGACGGCACAGAGGCCTCCTCCCAGAAAGATCGCAGCTCTCAGGGAAAAATGCCTTTTCTCTCCTTAAATCAAAGCTTGCATAAACCCAAGGAAACAGCTGCAGCTGGAGCCACAGACTGTGTGAAAGGTGGCAGGCTGAGGACGGTAATTATAATTAGCAGTTACATAACATGTTTGTTCTTCAAAGTGCTCTACAAGAATCAGCTAATTAATAGCTTACTATGCCCCATGCGGATCCACTGTTTTTTCCTGTAGGGACTAATCCCTGTACCCACATTGAATTCTGAACGGAAGCAAAACAGCCTGAGTAATGAGGCAAATGGCTGAGGGTCCAGAAGCTATGCCCAGCTGGCTCATCAAGGGACTCCACAGGTATCTCAGGGCCAGGAACATTGCCCCAAATGTTTAATTCGGCATCCCGTGAGACAGACGCCTCACTGCCTCCAAATAATTCTTAAAGTGCTATTAGAGATACACTAACGGGAGGGGGACGGAGGGATGGTCCAATATGGCATTAGCTCTTCTCAATTTCCCTAATGAGACTGGGACTCTGGAGTCCTTGCTGTTAGTTACAGGACTGCCCTTGCTTCTCCGTGCAGGTAGGGTGAGTCAATGCGAACTCTCTAAGAACAGGTTGAACCAGATCTCTGGGCTCCCATCCAAGTCTACCCTTCTTCGTTTTCTAGGCCTCCAGTCTCTAGCCTCCATCCTCTGCCATTTATGGCGGAGATGACCCGATGGGGGAACTGCATGGCACAGATGGCTCCAGCAGCAGGGCCAAAGTCTTCGTCTAGTCCAGGGAAGTCCATGAACATCCCGAATTTGTGAAACCTTGTATGTACGTGTGTACGTGCATTTCTTTGGAGGAAAGTTGGTTTACCCTGCTGTCCAATGAATTCCAAGAAGGTAGTGTCTAGCAAAGTACCTCACCCCTAGCGTATGCTAAATAGATACCTATTAAATCAATTTGATAGATTACACCAAATTCCTATGCCCCAAATGGTTAGGAACAATTGCTCTATGGACAAATAATCACCAGCAGTCCCCATGTTTTGCTTGCTCTGGCTAGACTTCCCTATGGAAAACTCTGACCAGCAAAACCCAAGACATGCTATAACAATTCAGCGGCAAGTCAAACCGGAGACCCAGACCAAAGCTCCCTTGAGATTTCACTCCTCACAGATCTGTCGTTAGAGCCAACATCTAGAAACACATCATTCCCAGGGGTGCCTGGGTGGCTCAGTCGTTAAGCATCTGCCTTCGGCTCAGGTCATGATCCCAGGGTCCTGGGATCGAGCCCCGCATCGGGCTCCCTGCTCCGTGGGAAGCCTGCTTCTCCCTCTCCCACTTCCCCTGCTTGTGTTCCTGTTCTCACTATGTCTCTGTCAAATAAATAAATAAAATCTTAAAAAAAAAAAAAAGAAAGAAACACATTCCCAGAGCCATTCAACACTGTGTAACAACCATTTGTCACACCCCCTGTCCAGCCGTCACAAATAGAGTCACTGCCTTCTCCCACCTTGTCACTTGGAGGCAGTGGTGTGAACTAAAGAATGCGGAAGCGCATACAATAATTTCAGTAGAAGACCTAACGTGTACACGGTGCTTTAAACTTTTCAAAATTTCCCCACAGATGATCTCATTTGATTCCCTCTCAATAACTCTTGGAAATAGGAAAAGCAGACTTTACTTTCCCCCTTTTACAGATGAAGAAACTGAGGATCTGAGCAAATAATGCCTTTCCTGATGACACACAGCCCATATATGACACCTCTAGCCTTTGAACTGTTGTCTCAGAAGCCCTTTTCACCAGTAACTCCATTTCGGGGTATATCCCCAAAAGAATTGAAAGCAGGGTCTCAAAGAGATATCTGGATGCCTATGTTTACAGCAGCACTATTCACAGTAGCCAAAAGGTGCACGCAACGCAAGTGTCCATCAGTGGATGAATGGATCGACAAAACGTGGTAAATACATACGATAGAATGTTATGCAGCCTTTAAAAAGAAGGAAACCCCGCCCTTTGCAACAACATGGATGAACCCGCAGAACATTATGCTAGGTGAAGTAACCCAGTCACGGAAGGACAAATACTACCTGATTCTGCTTATATGAGGTATCTAAATTAGTCAGATCCACAGAAACAGAAAGTAAAATGGTGGTGCTGTGGGGAGCAGGAAGTGGGGTGTTACTGTTTAATGGGTACTGAGTTTCAGTTTTGCAACATGGAAAGGGTCTGGAGATGGGTTGCACAAGAGTGTGAATATACTTAATACTTAAAAATGGTTAAGGTGGGGGGCGCCTGGGTGGCTCAGTTGGTTAAGCGACTGCCTTCGGCTCAGGTCATGTTCCTGGAGTCCCGGGATCGAGTCCTGCATCGGGCTCCCTGCTTGGCAGGCAGTCTGCTTCTCCCTCTGACCCTCCCCACTCTCATGTGCTCTCTCTCTCATTCTCTCTCTGTCAAATAAATAAATAAAATCTTAAAAAATATATATATAAAAAAAATGGTTAAGGTGGTAAATTTATGCTGCGTGTGTTTAACCACAGTTAAAAATTTTTAAATAGGGGCGCCTGGGTGGCTCAGTCGTTAAGCGTCTGCCTTCAGCTCGGGTCATGATCCCAGGGTCCTGGGATCGAGCCCCACATCAGGCTCCCTGCTCATCGAGAAGCCTGCTTCTCCCTCTCCCACTCCCCCTGCTTGTGTTCCCTCTCTCGCTGTGTCTCTCTCTGTCAAATAGGTAGGATCTTAAAAAAAAAAAAAAAAATTTTAAATAAACATTAAAAACCTCCTTACCCATTACACCACCTTTTTTCTGAAAAGCTGCCAACGTGGGCTAAGTTAGGACTTTTCAGTATGCCCCCCTGAGAAAAATGATTCCTGGAGAAACATTTCTCAGCCAGCCAAGCAGAGGAGACAGGAATCACTGTGATTTAAGGTGAGTTGCAAAAGACGGATGCACGAGATTTTCTACGCAACTTATTTTCCCAATCCACCCTCCAAATCTCTGGGGTTCAGCTGACACACCTAAAGCCAGGTGCCCCCTCAGGTAAATGGCAGAGCCAGGCACAGTGCATAGGGAGCGATGGGTCAGCTGGAGGTCCCAGGCTCCTGCTGGCTGTTTGCTTCCAGGAAAAAAAAAAAGCCCCACCAAACAGAGTCCTTACCTGTGCATGTCAAAGTACTTTCTCTCCAAGTGCCTTTCTCCGTGCAAACAGAAGTGATCTTTCCTCCAGGGCTCTCAAAGCCCTCCTGACAGACATAGTGAGCCACACTGCCCGGGCTGGAGCTGTGATTCCCCACCAGCAGTGCATGCCGCACCTGCGGAGGATGGCCGCACTTGATCTCTGCAAGGGGAGGAAGCACAGCACTAGTTATGATGCCCAACTTCTATCCCTATAGTCCACATTTTAGGAAAAAACATTTAGTCATGCTAGAGTCCCCTCATATGGGAAAAGAGAAAACATGAACCCCATCAAATAATCCAGTTGCAGATATAGAAGACTGTTCGGAAGGAGAGAAAATAGACATGCCTGACTTCAGTGAAACTCACAAACGTGTACACACAGAAAATATTCCAATTATAAGACGATTTACATTATGGAGAATTCCTTGGTCAATGAAATAATCCATTCTGGGGTCCTTTTAAATATTAAGATTTTCAGGTGCCTTTTCCTATGTATCATGAGATCACAAACTCCTAATAAGTAGATGATAACACAATTACAGTTTTGTTCCCAACGGATTATTAAATGAAATAGATAGAAAATCTTTGAACTTTTTGGGGCACCTGGGTGGCTCAGTCGATTAAGCGGCTGCCTTAGGCTCGGGTTGTGATCCCAGAGTCCTGGGATCAAGTCCCACGTCGGGCTCCCTGCTCAGCAGGAGCCTGCTTCTCCTTCTCCCTCTGCCCCTCCCCCTCCCTCTGCCCCTCCCCCTGCTTGTACCCTCTCTCTGACAAATAAAATCTTAAAAAAAAAAAAACTTTGAACTTTTTAAAGCAAATTAATAGGGAAAGTATATACAGTCTAAACATTCACTTTATGTTTCTATAAAAGAAAAAATCAGCTGCATAGAGGGAGACAAGAATTATAAAATTGATATGAAATTTCTTCTCAGCAACTCTGACTACTAGAACATAGTAGAATATTTACAGAAGCTATCTGAAGGAAATGGATTATGATGCTACCATTTCAGACTCAGCCAAACTCTACCTCATGTAAGAGTAAAAGAAAGTCATCTTCAGATATTTTGCAATTTTTTTAAATTCATGTTTATCTTTTCTGAAAAAAAAACAAAACAAAACGAACTCCAGCCCAATAACAACAACACAGAAGAACCAGAATAAATATCCTAAGAAAAGTAGAGGACAGGTTTTAGAAGAAACACTAGCAAGCAATGAAATCAGCATGATGTGCAGGTTAAGTCTCCATAATCATTTAAATGTGACTGGAGAGCTTGATACAACTAGTAGTAAAGGATTCTGTAACAAAAAGTTGAACACTGTAAAAAAAATGAATAATTTGAAAATAAAATTCCAAATTATTTAAAAAACTCTGAGCAATGAGGCAAAGGGAAGAAACGAACATGTCAAATTCCTCATGTGGTCATGGGGAGTTCATAGATATAATTTTATTCAAGAACACATAATAAATCTAAAATAAGGAGGCCATAATCATTGCAAATGTAGCCAAGAGTCCCAGTTATACCCAAATACAGAGAAAAATATATATATATAACTTCTGGTATTCATTCTGATTTTTAGTTTTCTCCCCAATCTGTAGAAAGCCAAGAAAATCAGGCACTCTTGACATGCAGGCTTTTAAAATATAAGTGTGAGGTGTCTGGGTGGCACAGTACATTAAGCATCTGACTCTTGGTTTCAGCTCAGGTCCTGATCTCAGGGTCTTGAGATCAAGCCCTGTGTTGGGCTCTGTGCTCAGCATGGAGTCTGCTTGAGTTTCTCCTTCCCTCTCTCCCTCTGCCCCTCCTGCTTGTGCTCTCTCTCTCTCTCCCTCTCTCAAATAAATAAATAAATCTTTTTTAAAAAATAAAATGTAAGTGCATTTATTGAGATAAAGAACTCAAGATAGAGAAAATGGTATGATCTGTTCCCAACTCCCCATCAACCATTCTTGGCCTTAGAAACAGGTAGCTTCTCTTAAATGAGCTTCCGATAAAGAACTGGTGGATTTAATGGAACTGCACATGCCTCCATCCCACTATGAATGCTTGGTCTGTTGCAGAACCCCAGAGTTCTTTCCCTGAGGGAGGCCTCCCAGAGCAGGCTTTCATCTGTTGTCATCAACGTTCTCATGAGAACATTAATACAACAGCTCAACCTACCCGGCTCTGAGATTTTTTTTTTTTTTAAGATTTTTATTGATTTATTTGACAGAGAGAGAGCACAAGCAGGGGAAGCAGCAGAGGGGGAGGGAGAAGCAGGTTCTCCACTGAGCAGGGAGCCCAATGTGGGGCTTGATCCCAGGACCCTGAGATCATGACCTGAGCTGAAGGCAGACGCTTAACCAACTGAGTTACCCAGGCGCCTCAGCTCTGAGATTTTAAAAGAAGAGTTAGTTTCTGGTCAGTGCAGATTCACATCATGAGCAGTTACGAGACCAGAACCAGGTGGTCATTTCATAAATCCTCCAACCCTGCCCACCTCGCAAGTCCCATATTTGCCCACAGGGACTTGTTCCCTTTTCATACGTGTTTACCAGACACAACGGCTACCTCATCATGTTTTTCCCAGCATCAAACCTTTAGAGATTATCAACAGGCCCCAAACACTGCAAGACATGAGTATATTTGTGTGTACCTGGGCAACCAACCGAATAGGTGGTTAATGTTTCATAAGGCTGCCCAGTCATTGTTGACATCTAAAATAACTTCTAGTTAAAGCCAGGGCTCAGTTATAGCAGGAAATGGAACAGCAGTGAAGAGATTGAGGGTGTAGGTTTATGTAGGCTTATGGACCTTGAAGCTGGAATCCTAACAGCACACTGGAGAGGTTTCAGAAAGAACCCAGTGACAGACCACTGGATTAACGGAGAAGCACAGATTCTAAAGGTGTAAGAGTACAGAAGATACCTAAATTGGCTTCCATCCTCGGACGTGACCAAGAATAATGGAAGGCGTGTAAAAATATAAGATTTTTTTTTAAATTAATACCAAAAATATTAATTTGGGAGTTGATGAGAGATCAGTAGCTTGGTCTCTAGGGACTACGGTTCAGAGACTCAGGGAGCTGCCCACTAGTGGGCAACCATGACTCTGTGAGTTCCCATATCATAGCTACTCAAGTTGGATAGTTCCTTGGTGAGAGACAGACAGGATTCTAGCATGGCTTGGATTAAACCACGGTTCTAAACGGCAGCTGTACATCTGAATTGCCTAGGGAACTTGGAAAAAACACCCATGCTGATGCTCACAGCCTCTCCCCTTACCCAGAGATAATTCTTCCGAATCAGTAGTACTGAGTTGGGTTCTTGGCATCCACATTTCTACAAGGTTCCAAGTTTGATTTTTATGCACACACTCAGCTTAGAACCTAAATTAAATACTGGGAGGAATAGCTACCATTTATCATCACATGCTTGAGGGTTTAATGTCTTTCTATGAATACATTATGTCTTCCCAAATATATGGCCAGTTCGTAAAGGACAGAATCTTTATTTGATCATCTCCTGCACCCCCACAATGCCTACTTAAAATAATACGTTTTGCATAGTGAATACTCAATAAATAATTGTTCACTGATAGCTTGCTACTACTTTATCATTGTTCGAGATGTAATAAATGTAACTTTGATATGAATAACGGCCCCTGAGGAAGGAAAGAGGCATCAGTAAATTGTAAGTATAAATAATAAGACAGGTATACATTACATTTGTTATTCAACAGAAGTAACTCACACCTACCAAATACCAAGTAGATGAAAGAGGAGTAAAAGACAAAAACTAGTATCACTTTTGTACCAGGGAATTCTGGGAATGTTGTTCAAACCTCAATCATTTTAATCATAATAGCATTCATCAAAGTCCTACTAAACTTAAGTCTATTAGATACATACTATCTTATTTATTCATCAAAGAAAACCTTGCAAGGTAGATTTTTTTTTTCTCACGTAGTTTATAGATACGAATATGGAGCTTAAGAGTCCCTAAGAGCTCCTAAGAGCTTAAGTCACATTCAAAAGTCACACCACTAGTAAAAGATAGAGCCAGTACTCAAGCCATGGGATATATGACCCCAAAGTCCAGGTCCATTAAATCTGGGGAGTCTCACCATGAAGAGGTTCAGTCTAGGCCCTGATTAGGACTGAGCTTAGAAGTTAGCTAAAACCTCAGGAGAAAAGGTCACATAAAGGAGCATTCAAATCAGTATGGAAGAGTTCTTCAACAACTCCCTCTTCCGAATCTTGTCTCCCACAGCTTTCCCAGAGCAAGATAGCTGCTGGAAACAAGACTTAACCCTACATCTGTGTGATACCCTGAAGCCTTCTTAGTACTGACGTTTAAACCCGTAACATGGGGGTCTGGCCTGGGTCTGGCCTGGCACATGGCCCTGTCACAGATATTCCCATCATGCTTAAGAGAGATGGCAACCACTGCCACTTCTACTCAGACCAAAGGGTACCCAAGGAAGCAGGTGGCTACTATTAAAAAATACTCCAAAATCAATCCAATGGAGGCTGCAATAGGTGGTAATAAAAATATGGTTCTACACGAAATGCCCAAAGTTCTCACGATCACAAGGAAATAAGCCCTTTTAAAAGAGTTTATAACCAAAGGAAAGAAAAAAATAAGGAGCACAAATCTGCATTACATATGCATTCGGGGTGTTCATTTAAGCACACATTTCTCTGGCTAATTATATCACGAAGGAACAACGTTTGGATATGTATCAGCAATACAGTCAACTAATTATGAACACAGCTGGGATTTTTTAAAGATTTATAAGATTTATTTATTTATTTGAGAGAAAGAGGGCAAGCACACAAATGGGGGGAGGGGCAGAGGGAGAGAACCCCCAAGCAGACTCCCCGCAGAGCATGGAGCCCAATGGGGAGCTGGAGCTCACGTCCTGGGGAGCACGACCTGAGTGGAAACCAAGAGTCGGATGCTTAACCATCTAAGCCACCCAGGTGCCCCCATGGCGGGGAATTTTTTCTTACCATCCTACTATCTGTGATGTTATTCAAATAATCAACTTCAAAACAGGTCTCCCCGGGGGGGGGGGGGGAGGAGAGGCGGGGGGGGGAATGTGCTGTGCGAGTTTCAAGGACCACATTCATACTGTAACTCTGTTTCATATCTTGAAGGTAAAAATGTTTATCCACACTACAGGCTTTACTATTCAACCCAAGAAAATATTCCAGAAGGAAATTTGTTTGATGAAAGGCATAGGCAATTTATGGCATCTAATCAACAACTGGCTGTGTCACCGTGTCATCCCCATTGGTTACTTCTCCTGAGAAACATCAGCACAATAATGTGATTGATTTCAGAAATAACATAGTCACAGAAGGCTTCATCTAGGACTGTTTTAGAGAGCAATAAATACCAAGCTGAGAAAGAAAAAAAAAAAGACTAATAATGTCCATAAATTGAGGCAGACCTTTTGCCAACTGCCAGGGGAATGAAGGACAGTCCTACTCCACATGCTGATACTGACTCAGGAAAAGTCTTCCCAGAGAAATAAACTACGAGCTGGAAAGCTCTGGCAGAGGAGCAGAAACGAGTATGAAAATCAAAGAAAATCATATTAAAGTCAGCTTTCATTTACACAACAGTAACAGAAATGTCTCTGTTGTGCCTTAGAATCAAAGCAGAATTACAGATCACCTAGAAGTCAGCGGGATGGGGCAGGTTTTAAGGGTCCAAATGGTCTAGGCAGATCAACATCAGAGTCTCCACTATACTCATGTCCTGGATCAGATAATTCAGCACTTACACCTATATTTTCTTCATTTGCTTCACTTGGAAAAATGTCCTTTGCCCCCCTTAATGGTAAATTCTCCATGGGATACACCTACATCCCATATTTTTAGACTATTCCCTGCAGTCATGTGAGTTATTAACATTATTACGAACATTAATCCTTGTGATGTGTATAAGAAATACGGCCTAAGGAATGGGGCTGAAAAATGTAACCTTATGGCAAAGTTTCACGTACTTTATGCCACGCTCGTAATTTGGCCACATGTAGTTAGAGCCTCATTCCAGGATCATCTGAGCACTGAATTCCATATGTCATCAATGTGGGGGTTGGAATCTAGCATCTCAGTATGTGGCAACTTGCATTTAGAAAATCTTATTACGGGGCGCCTGGGTGGCTCAGTTGGTTGAGCGACTGCCTTCAGCTCAGGTCATGATCCTGGAGTCCCGGGATCGAGTCCCGCATCGGGCTCCCTGCTCAGCAGGGAGTCTGCTTCTCCCTCTAACCCTCCCCCCTCTCATGTGCTCTCTCTCTCTCATTCTCTCTCTCAAATAAATAAAATCTTTAAAAAAAAAATCTTATTACGATCATCAGAGGAAGATGGGAGGGTTGTACCATGCCATGAAGCACGTTCTCAAGGATAGCTTATTAACTGTGGTAACTAAGCTAATGAGCTCATTAGTACCAAAAAGTCCACTCGCCCTGAAGGCAGTAGGAAAAAAATAGTAATCATAACTTTTTGATGTATTTTGTATCCTCAAGTCTTCATGAACTTTAGCCTTGAAAAACAATACATTTCCTTCAGATCATATTCACAGAAGAAAGCTCACTTGGAAGAAGAAAAATATTCCATTTCACGTAACAACACTTATTGCCAACAAACAGCGTCTACTATGAATACAGCTAGAATCTGAAGACTTCGGAAACTGTAGGGGTGACAGGCTAGGTGAAAGCATGAGAGCTGGAAAGAAAAAAAGTGTTTATCAGTGTAATCTCTTATAAGGATCTTCCATTTGTAGAGGTGATAATGGTTGTTGACGCTTTGGCACATCAATCTTTTTTTTCTAAAAAATAACATTAAAACTCTTCATTTTAATGCTCTACTGGTAAGCAGAATACTTGGATTGAAAACTAATAAATGAGGTAACGTGAAAGCTGGAGAATTTTAGACCTTCCCCTTCCATGGTGGGAGGTTTCACAAAGATCTTATATTTTTGTTAGAGGGACACTACCTACACTCCCCGCTAGATTATGACCCTCTTATCATGATGGGTGAATACATATCAGGCAGCAACTTTGCATCAAGCACAGCACCACGTGCTTTCTATCATTATCTCATTAAATTGTCAGGATGGAAACAATCTTATCCCCTTCTGCAGAAGGAAACTGGAGTTGAGAGAAGGTTAGGGCTGGTTCCGGAACTCCCAAGTGGTGCAGCCAAAACTCACACAAGTCTTTCTGATTCTAAGGCTCCCGCTTCCCCACCCCACGGCAGTCTTCTAACTAGGGTCATCACTCATCCTGCACACGCCAGTGACTCCAACCATTTGTAAGTGACATATTTTAATGGCATTTACTCGACAAAAGGATAACGCAAGAGATCTGTTGCATGCAGCCAGGAAATCAATGCAGTTTTCCTACATGTTTTAAAAGATCGGTATGTGGTGAGGTGCCCCAAAATCTGCTTCGAATGACTGCCCGGAACACAAAAGATAAACACAAGGTATGTGGGCTGCCACTGTGTCCACCCTCACCCACGGCAGGCACCACGCGTCAATCTCTCCTGCCAGCTCTTGATGTGAATCTTCTCCACAGCCCGACTGAAAATTCCGAGACAGCAGTGCAACAAACCTTGTCCGCTGCCCCTCACCTGAATGCCCTAATCTGTGTTCCAACTTAGGTCAAAACTTTTTTAAACATGCTCAACTTGGCAGGGATGAGATGGAGCTCTACTGCGAGAACCTCAAAAGGTGAAGAGTTGACTCCACAACAATACATATTCTTCGGGGTAGGTCCCGGACCACGCTGTGTAACCATGTAACCATGTCCTCCCAGGCCCTCCAGCTTTTCCTTGGTGCCTCCCACCTCCAGCACTCACAAGGGTTGCTTCCACATGGAATCTGCCTTCTAGAAAGTGCTTTGGGTCCTCATCTTGATACATAAACTAGTGACACGAGGTAAGTCACCTCCTCTCTCTGGTTCTTAATGGGAAATAATACCCACTATTCGCTGTAGATAGAATATACGTGAAATGAGAAACAACCTATTAACCACCTCAGAAGGCATTTCAAAAGATCAGATGAGACAATGCTTACAGAAAACCTTGTCAACCTTAAAGCGCTGGCCACCTTTAGAGAAGCAGGCTCTGCTATTAGTAGACGTTAGAAACCATGGCCCATCCTCATTAACCAACTCAAAGGAGAAACTCTGAGGCCCGCTCGGATGGGGACCCATGTCACGGGGTCCTGGCCATGGCGGCACAGCCTCCAGGGACCCGGGAATCAGGGAGGAGGCAAACAACGGGATCCACCAACTGCACCTTCTCTGGTAGGGCAGTCTGTGAAATGGGACACCAAAGCTGGGTCTGTAACACACAGCTGCTCCCTTTCCAAGGACCTGCTCCTCAGCAACATCCAAGTTCACAGTTTGCTAGTGTTGTTAGCGGAATTCCCAATTCCTGTGGCTTTATACCTCCGGGCTGAAAATACCGTGCCGGCTGGCGTGTGGCCCGGCTTCTGGAGCCCCAGGATGATGAAGGATAAATACGAAGGGGTGTGCTCAGAGGAGCAGACACAGCCTTGAGACGTGGCCATGTGGTGACGCGGGGGAGGAGGAGGAGGGTGTCAGCAGGCAGACGGAGCAGTTATTAGAGGAGGGAAAAAAGAAGTGAAGATCTTCCAAATAACAGTTCTTTGGGGAATGTAACAAGTACTCTCCTCTAAATTAACTTTCTCCATTCTCAGTCCAATAATCCAGATGACTACTGGTTCTCGAAGTCACACAAACTCTTTTATTGGGGTTTTCCTATATAAATCCTTAGGGAGCTCTTTGATATGCATTATGGCACATTTTAATCTAAGTTCTGCATTTTAATTGATCCACTGAAAGATAATGTGAGAACTAAAATGTACTTTTAGAATTTCTTAACCCCCAGGATGATAATTAACTATTAAAATGTGTTTAGAGCCTGAATCGCAAATCAGAACAGCACAAGAATTAACTTAGCCAAGCACATCACTGAGATTTCCTAGCTATGCAGTAAATTCAGTGAAAACTGTTTCCTTTTTTCCAAAATGGAAACAGCTTTGTTACTTTGTCTAATGCGTTTAAAATTCTTTCAGTACAGAAAGAATATCAAATGTGAAAGTCATCCAGGATCCCCCCCAGTGGAAGTTACCACTGGTAAACATATTTTGATGTATCACCTTCTAAACTTTTGTAAGCATATATGTGCATATGAGCTTTTTCAAAATTAATGTCATGTTATTCATATAGTTGATAACTCAGTAATACACTGTTAAGGCTAACCTATGTCAATAAAAATTATTTTCCAACGTATTTTTATTGGCTACATAATATTCCATTTCATGTATATGCCATGATTTATTTAACCAATCTCCTATTGACAGACATTTGGGATTGTTTCCAATATGTCACTTATAAACAACTACAACTACAGAAAATTATAAATATGAGTGCTTTCTACTTCTCTCCATAAATAAGTTTGAAAATCTGGATAAAATAGATGATTTTCTAGGAATATGTAAATTACTAAAATGGACACAAAAAGGATAGGAAACTTAGACCAGTAAGTATAGGATTTTTTAAAATAGCCCAAGGACTACCTCTCCAAAAAAGCCACATCCAGATAATTTGCAAGTGAAATCTCCCAAGCCTTTAAAAATTCTATTTAGAGTAGTCCAGAGAAAGAAGAAAGAAATTCTTTCACATTCTTTTTTTAAAATTTAGAATAACACTGACACCAAGCTCAACAAAAATGGCATAGAAAAAAGAAAATAAACCAACCTCACTTCTGAATATCAATGTAAAATTTCTAAATAAAATTTAGCAAATATAATCCAGATAAAAAGAATAAAAAACCAAAGACCCAGAAGATTCCATTCCAAATATTAGTATGTAAGATCATTATCAGAAAATCTAATAATATAACCTTACCATATGACTTGTTTAAAGCAGAAACATATGATCACTCTAACACATGTCTAAAAGATGTGATAAAAGTAACTCATTTCTGATTTTTTTTTAAGCCCTAGTAAAGTGAGAATAGGTAGAGGTTTCCTTAAGATTATGTCATTCCAGGGGCGCCTGGGGGCTCAGTTGGTTGAGCATCGGACTCTTGATTTTGGCTCAGGTCATGATCACAGGGTCCTAGGATCAAGCCCCAAGTCAGGTTCTGAGCTCAGCACGAAGTCTGCTTGAGATTCTCTCTCTCCTTCTCCCTCTGCCACTCCGTCCTGACGCATGCACATGAGCTTTCTCTCTCTCTCTCTCAAATAAATAAATAATTAAATAAAATCTTAAAAAAAAAAAAAAAAGAATGCAACCTCTGAAACCAGAATTCCTGGGTTCAAGTTCGGCTCTATCACTAGCTGTATGACCTTGAACAGATTACTTCATTTCTCCATGGCTCACCTTTCTCATCTGTAAAATGGGATAATAATAGTACATACTCATAGGGATCCTGTAAGGTAAGTGCTTAGAACAGCACTTGGCACATAGCACTGGATTAGTGTGCATAAGAATATAAGCAGATATCCGTAACATCAAAGAGCCAAGACCACGAACAAGTAATGAAAAACTAAAACCATTGCCATGAAAGTCATGACTAAGAAAAGAGTACTCAAAGTCAACACTACTATTTAAATTGTTGTTCTGAAAATAGTAACCAAGTGGGTTAATCAGGAGAAACCTAACTTTTATAAATGTAGAAAAATAAAGATGGAATTAATCATGATTTGCAGATGAGAACTATTGCTGAAAATACCAAGAGAATCAACTGAATGCCTATTAAGGACAACATGAATTTACTGGATCTATTTCATTCATTCACTACCCTAAAGAGAAATTTAGAGAGAACTATGAAAACAATCTCAAAATGCCAGAAGCTGGGAACCTGAACCTTTTGAAAACTCACCTTGGCAATTTAATTTTGGGGACTCCCATGTGCCCAAGGCTGTGCAGCTTGAAACTGTATCTTCTGAGCCACTGAAAAATCCTTCTTTGCAAGCATAACGAACCTGGCTGCCAAGCCTAGAAGTATAATTTCCGACGATAAAGCCATCTGGGACCTCAGGAGGGGTGCCACAGTCTATTTCTGAAAATAAATTAACGTCAAATTCATTAGTATGTGAATATGAATTTTCAAAACTCATCATCTCTCTCCACCCCTACCCCATCATTCCCTTTCCCTCCACACACACCTGAGCGATATTTTACATAGACTGGTTCATTTCCATTTTGACTTCTAGGCATGTTTCCAATGATTGTCTCTATTCAACCTTCTGGCCTTCCATAGGAATAGCATCTACACACGCACAAAGCTGATGGGATTTGGCAGTCAACCTTCACTAATTCACACTAAAGAGAAGCCTACCCCAGCGAAGTAAAAAATTTGAATTGCAAAATACCTTCAGATATATATGGCTTTGTAGTTTTCAGAGTCACTTTTCTGTTGCTGGTCCTTACCAGGGCAGCTATGTTTACTATCTAAAATCAGGTTTAATAGGAGAATATCTATTAACTACTAAAAATCCCAGAAGTTTACTAATTGTAGCTTTAAAAAAAAAAAAAATGAGATAGCCAGCCCCTTCTATCTTGTAATATTGACTTTATTTCATAGGTTGTACAGATGCACAAAGGACAGATAATCTCCACTCATATCCCCAACACAGACCCCACAGACGCAGGCTCAGAGCAGGAGAAAGTCATCTGAGAACAGAATCCCACTTTCAGAAAGCTCCCTTCTTTGGCAGAAACCCACCTGTGCATGACGTGGCATCTCTGGTCGGGTGGAAAGGCTCGGGTCCATTCTTTGGCAAGTATCCATCCATACAGTAGCATTCGAAACTTCCATAAGTGTTCACACACCGTCCTCCTTGCTTGCACAGGCCGGAAACCTCACACTCATCTACATCTTGAGACCCAGATATAAGAAGGGAGAGAAAAAAACAGAAAAAGGGAAACACAGGGGCAGAGGGGTATTGGAACAGCCACTTCTCACATTCTCAATCTACCCTTACAAAAATGGATGCATTTGTTTGCAATGGCATCATGAATTTTATTTCATTCTTCAAAGATTCTTTTCATATACCCTTTATGCCATCGGTATTAAAAGGTGTTCAATAAATCCTTGTCAATGTGTTTTGGAAATTTACGAAAACCAACGACCATCATGAACTCTCTGACACCCAACAAAATGAGCCCAAAAAAAGTATGCTGAAAAAAATTCAATCACTACAAAATAAGGATGTCCTCTACCTCATACTAAAATACCTGAAGGATGGGGCATCTGGGTGGCTTAATCTGTTAAGCGTCCAACTCTTGGTTTCGGCTCAGGTCGTGATCTCAGGGTCATAAGATCAAGCTCCTCATCGGGCTCCATGCTGGGCATGAAGACTGCTTAAGATTTTCTCTCTCTCTCTCCCTCTTCCTCTGCCCCTCCCCTGTCCCTCTCTTTAAAAAAATAAATAAATAAATACCTGAAGTAGAACTCCAAATATAAAACAATTTAAACCAGAGTGAAAAATGCTTTCTAGCTCATGAGCATAGGATGGTGAGGCAGGTGGTAAGAGGAAAATTCAGAAGGGTCTCACTAATTTTACCAAGATTACAAGAACTTAAGACGAGCTTCGAGAAGAAAAAGACATGCCCCTTGGCAGACTTTTCCCCTAGACCTCCAAAAGTATCAGGTACAGCGGTAAAAACCACACAGTAATTCAGAGACTGGAGAAGAAAGCTCTCTGCCAGTTAGCAGATTTTTTCCCCTAGAAATGACTTAGAGAACAAAACTAAAACTTTAGAAATTCCATTAGAGCCATACAAACACCAATTTCACCTAGAGAAAAAAAATACCTTAAGTGAAATGGAACTTTTCCCAGGACACTTACAAGAACCATGGCGGGGGGCAGGGGGCAGGGGAGCAAAGAACAGGGAGTAGCAAGACTGAAGGAATCCTGGTTGTTACCAGGCTCCGGGATTTTAAAGGCCAGTAATTTTGGAAGGACCAATATAAAGTGGCCAGTATTCTACTTTGCCAGGTAAAGAGCATTTTGTTTTGTTTTGTTTTGTTTTCCAAAACCTACTAACACCATAATTTCACAAAAGAAGGAAGAAAATAATATCAGAACCCTTTTAAATTTGTGATTTTATTAAAATTCACTATAGTCTCCTTTTTGTGTGGTTTCTGGTCTTGACCAATGAACTCCTCATCACTCACTGATTATTGTTTAGGAGGCAGTGATTCGTTGAATTGCTGAAAAGAGCCCATACAAGCTAACAATTCTGATAAACCTACGGCTTTAATGCAGCAAACTTTGAGGAAAATCTGGGAGATGATCTCTAAAGATGGTGGCCATCTCTTGGGGATTCAAGAGGGGAATCCATTCCACCACCACCCCCCCTTGGGTTGGTCTCGAGACTTGCTTTGGACAATAGAATGCAGCAGAAGTTAATGCTATGCCTTCTGTGAACCTAATCTTGGAAACGACTAGCAGCTTCCTCTCTCCCTCTGTTGGAATACAGTGGCCATGCTGTAAGGAAATCCAAGCTATCATGCTTGGGAGCGAAGGCACTCAGGGGACACCCTGAAGTTGAGACACCAAGTGAAGAGAGAGACCACATGGAAAACTAAGGTGTCCTGGCTGATAGTCAGCATCAAGGCCCTAGAATGTGAGAGAGACCTTCTTTTACCTACCAGCCCAGCCCAGCCACTAGCTGAATGTTTCCACATGAGTGAGAGAACCACCTAGCCATGGAACTGTGAGTACTAATAAATTGTTGTTATAAGCCATTAAATGGGGCGGGGGGCTGGGGCAGGAAGTACCATTATGCAGTAATAGATGACCAAAACACTCTTGACATATGAAGAGATGCAGGAGTCCAAATGAGATTAAGAGGATACTGTAATCGGGTGCCTGGCTGGCTCAGTTGGTAGAATGTGTGATGCTTGATCTCAGAGTTGTGAGTTCAAGCCCCACACTGGGTGTAGAGATTACTTAAAAATAAAATCTTAGGGGCGCCTGGGTGGCTCAGTTGGTTGAGCGACTGCCTTCGGCTCAGGTCATGATCCTGGAGTCCTGGATCGAGTCCTGCATCGGGCTCCCTGCTCGACAGGGAGTCTGCTTCTCCCTCTGACCCTCCCCCCTCTCATGTGCTCTCTCTCTCTCTCATTCTCTCTGTCTCAAATAAATAAACAAAATCTTTAAAAAAAATAAAATAAAATCTTAAAAAAAAGAGGATACTGCAATCAATGAAAAAAAAGAGGGGAACTTCTGAAAAAAACAATGAGATCTTGGAAATTAAAAGCAAAATATGAACGCCAAAAATAAAAACCAAATAGAGGCACTGAATAATAGGTTGGTCACTGCTGGAAAATAAATTTGCAAATTCCAACTTAAAGAATTCTCCAAAAACACATAGAAAATGAAATTATATAAGACAGAAGCTATAGGACAATAAACAATATAAGGACAGATCCAAAATATGTAATATTCACTTAAGAGGAATTGCAGGGGGCACCTGGGTAGCTCAGTCAGTTAAGTGTCCGACTCTTGGTTTTGGTTCAGGTCATGATCCCCGGGTCGTGGGACTAAGCCCCAAGTCAGGCTCTGTGCTCAACACGGAGTCTGCTTGAGATTCTCTCTCCCTCTGTCCCTCCCTCTCATGTTCACTCTCTTTCTCTCTCTCTCTAAACTAAATCTTTATTAAAAATTAATATCGGGCGCCTGGGTGGCTCAGTTGGTTGAGCGACTGCCTTCGGCTCAGGTCATGATCCTGGAGTCCCAGGATCGAGTCCGCATTGGGCTCCCTGCTCAGCAGGGAGTCTGCTTCTCCCTCTGACCCTCCTCCCTCTCATGCTCTCTGTCTCTCATTCTCTCTCTCACAAATAAATAAATAAAATCTTAAAAAAAAAATTAATATCAAAGGGAAAATTTCCTCTGCTTATGTATTCACTTCCAAACAGCCTTTTGAGGTGACAGGCATTAATGTTGAAAAGTGAAAGTCATTCTGAATTTCATGGAATAAAAGAGAACCTGTGAAATGAGAGAGAAAGGAATGGTTATCTATGAAGGAAAGAACACCAACCTGACCTAGGATTTCTTGTCTGAAACACCAAATAGTAATGGAATATTTACAGAGTTCTAAGGAAAAGGGAGCAAGACACAGTACTATAGTTAAGTCAACGAATGACATTTCAGAACATGAACGATCTCAGAAATCATACTATTGATATTTATTTTTTTTTATTTTTTTTTTTTAAGCAGACTCCACACCCAGCACGGAGCCCAACTCAGGGCTCAAACTGAGAACTGTGAGATCAAGACCTGAGCCAAGATCAAGAGCTGGAAGCTCAACCAACTGAGCCACCCAGGCACTCCCTGACATTTCTTTTCTGAAAAAGATTTTGAAAAATATTCAAGCCAGTGAAAAACATCAGAATAAATAATGTCAAGAAAGAGAAAACATAATTTAAAGCAAAACAAAGAGGTAAGAAATGAAACCAATAAAAACTCAGTTAAACAACTGTTGATAACAGGGCCCCTAGGTGGCTCAGTTGGTTAAGCGTCTGCCTTCAGCTCAGGTTATGATCTCAGGGTCCTGGGATCGAGCCCCACATCAGGTTCTCTGCTCGGCGGGGAGTCTGCTTCTCGCTCTCACTCTCCTTCTGTGCTCTCCCTCTCTCCCTCCCTCTCTCTCTTTCTCTCAAATAAATAAATAAAAATCTTAAAAAAAAAAAAGTTGTAGATAATACAATCATGGAGTTTTGGGTAATAGTTAACAGGATTCTCAAAATATAAATAATATGAAATAAAATCAGTCGCAATCCAGCACAAACTTTAGAGATGATTTCAACCCTGCAGGATCCAACATGTGTTCCTAGAATTGGATCCATTATTTTAGCTTATCAAGATTCTGTATTCCAAGTGGGAGTTTGTAAAATGTGTACATATATATAGGGCGCCTGGGTGGCTCAGTTGGTTAAGCGACTGCCTTCGGCTCAGGTCATGATCCTGGAGTCCCGGGATCGAGTCCCGCATCGGGCTCCCTGCTCAGCGGGGAGTCTGCTTCTCCCTCCGACCCTCCCCCATCTCATGTGCTCTCTCTCTCTCATTCTCTCTCTCAAATAAATAAATAAAATTCTTTAAAAAAAAAAAATGTGTACATATACCTTTGACACAGTAATCATCTTCCAGCCTGCCCATTTGCCCCAGGCTCTTCAAAAGACAGTGAGTGGGAATAAATGGCATTTTCTGTAGACTTCTAAGAACAGGCAGTACCAGCACTACAGGGCAAACATGTGGCTAGGTAGCAATGGTAGGGAAAGAGACGGAGTTTTTAGATACTGATCAGCTCTGTATGAGTCACCACAGTCATTAATCACCTTGCTTTGTGTCCAGTCACTCAACAACCTAATAAAAATGATTGTTATAACGAGCGCTAATCCCAGGGACTCTTGTGCGTCTTCTGACACATGGTGGCCACTGTTCTACACGCTTCATTATTTATGACTAATTATTTTCATCTTATTCTGCACAATAACCCCATGAGGTAGATGCTATTATTATCCCCATTTTACAAAGGAAGTACATGAAGCACAGAGTGGGTAAGTAAGTACACTGAAATCACACAGGTTAAGTGGTGGGAAAGCCAGACTTGGAAACCAGGTATGTGGCTCCAGGACCACACCCTTAACCACTAGCCACACTGTCCCCCCCCCCACTACAGTCACAGTACCAGCATCCAATCAATAATTCCATCTTGTCCACAGACAATGCCAAAGATATCCATTGTCTTAATGAAGTCTAGAAGTCCCTACCATCTATCCCTGAGACCGGTGACATGATTTTTGACTTTTAATGCCCTGCTACCTCTTAATGTTCACAAACCGTCCCTTTTCTAACCTATTCTAGAATCTTGGCTGGGTAAACATATTAAGCTCATTAGAATAACTTCTCCATGTGGTGGATTCCATGGGGCCTCCAAGGTTAGAACATGTTTGCTTGGGAAGGAAAAACGCTCTGAGCAACTGAGCAACCTTATTAACATACCTAACTAATCGAGGGGGAAATTTTCCCTTGTCCCATTGTACATACCAGACTATTTAACTTTATCCACAGCCAGAACAATTCCTTGCCAGAAAGTAGCAAAACCAGGCAGGACACGCTGACCTGGTCCCAGGGCCCTGATGTTCTATATTTACTCCTTTTCATCTAATAGCCTCAGTTTGAAAGTCAAACAGACCCAGGTTTGAGAACTGATTCTGCTACTTATTAGATGTACTTAGGTCTGTTCCTTAACCTTTCTAAACCACTTTTGTAAAATGAAGCTAATTAGGTCCTCGATGCATGTGGGCTAATACATGAATGGGCCTTGCCTCTCTACTGACTCAGTTCTCCCTGCAGCACAAGCCACTCCTTCAGAGCCTGCACCTAACCCTCAGTGTGACCATGAGCAACGTCCTTGCTCGTGCACACACACACACACACACACACACACTCTCATGGGTTTCTTGGCTGAGGTCTGGGGAGCGGCCCCATGGCTTGCCCCCCCTGGATCTGAATGCTCTCGGCCCACATCTGAAAATTCATCTGGAGGACCCTTAGCTAGAACAGGAGTATCAAAGAGGCAAGGGTTTAGCTTCGGCAGCCGTGCCAGAGAGGCGAGTTTCTGAACGCCCCATTACACGCAAGCTCTTGCCTGCAGGAGCTTTAAAATCTGAAGACTCAGAATGGACTCAGCAATAAAAGTGCACTGAAGAATTGCCACATTCATGAAAATGCTCTCACAGCCTGCTCTTCTCCCTGTAGCCAACTAATTACTAGTTCCTGCCGACTCCATGCAGGTGAGACAGAAATGACTTCCTCACATCTTGCGAAGTAACGTTACCGTTTTTTTCCATCTTGCGTCCTCAAATGCCAAGTTCAGCTAAGAAGTCTGTATCTTAAGAAGCCATATTTAGAGGGACAGAAACACCCATTTAAAATCAAGACCGTTAAATTCGCATCATTCATTGCTAATGTCCAGTGTTGGCAAAGATGTGAAGACATGAAGACCTTCATGAAATGACTAGTGAGAGAGAATACTGGTGTGAACCTTTTGGAAGACAGTCTGGCACGATGTACCAAAAGTAACAATGTGTAGGTACACCTTTGACACAGAAATTATTTTCCAGGGTGCCTGGGTGGCTCAGTCGTTAAGTGTCTGCCTTCGGCTTAGGTCATGATCCCGGGGTCCTGGGATCGAGCCCTGCATCGGGCTCCCTGCTCCTTGGGAAGCCCGCTTCTCCCTCTCCTTCTGCTCTTCCCCTGCTTGTGCTCTCTTGCTCTCTCTGTCAAATAAATAAATAAAATCTTAAAAAAAAAAAAAAGAAATTATTTTCCAGAATTTATAACAAGGAATATAATTATCTGTAAGGATGTAGATACAAGGATGTTCATTATAGCATTTCTTATGATAGCAAAAAACAAAAACAAAAACAAAACAACCACAAGAGGGGAAAAAATAATCAGTTAAGTAACACAGTACAGCCACATAATAAATTCCGTGTAGTTAATATATAAGGTATTATATGTCTATCTCTATATTACTTTTTTTTTTTTAAAGATTTTATTTATTTGACAGAGACACAGTGAGAGAGGGAACACAAGCAGGGGGAGTGGGAGAGTAAGAAGCAGGCTTCCTGCGGAGCAGGGAACCCGATGCGGGGCTCGATCCCAGGACCCTGGGATCATGACCTGAGCCGAAGGCAGACGCTTAACGACTGAACCACCCAGGCACCCCTATATTACTTTTTAAGTGTTATAGTTTATACTTAAAAAGTACTGATCTTTTTTTTAAAAAGATTTATTTACTTATTTATTTGAGAGAGAGAGAGAGAGTGAGGGAGGGGCAGAGGGAGAGAATCTTCAAGCAGACTCCCTGCTGAGCATGGAGCCCAACTCAGAGCTCAATCTCACAGCCCATGAGATCATGACCTGAACTTAAATCATGAGTCAGACACTTAACCGACTGAGCCACAAAGGTGCCCCCAAAAATGTACTGATCTTAGGTGTACAGTTCATGAGTTGTGAAAATCTCATACAAACCATGTAGCCAACATCCAAAACAAGAGATAAAACATTCCATCATCCAGCAAGTTCCCTCATGTTTCTTTCCAGCCAATCCCTACCCCCAAACAACCATTTATTTTTTGAAAAGAAAGACCTTACTTCTAAGTAATCTCTACACCCAACATGGGGCTCAAACTCACCACCCCAAGATCAAGAGTCACATGCTCCACCGACTGAGCCAGCCAGGTGTCCCAAATAACCACCTTTTGATTTCTATCACTATAAATTATTTTTGCCTGTACTTTACATAAATGGACCCTCCTAATGCATTTAAGGGAAGGGTGCTTTGGTTTAACCATCTTCTGATTCAGAGTCTTTGACCTCTCTCTCCTTCCTAGGAGCTGGAGCACCAGTGGGAGCCTGAAGCCATCACCCACCACCACTGGAGACCTAACTAAGCAGGAGTCAAGGGGATGCCACAGGGAAAATAGTCAAGAAGCCACTGGTTATGAGCAGTGCTCTGGGAAGTGGGAAGCAATAACCCCCAGGACACTCTTCCTTAGGTTTATCTTTCCTTATTTCTTCCTTCTTTCAGGGTAGTAAAAAATGACACTTCTGGAATAAAACCCAGCTAAAACAAAGGATTAGGATTTGGGGAGCAAAATCCCACTTGGAGAGAGCCCTGGGAGAAACCGCAGGACAGCTGCAAGTCCACCCCACACAGAGCCAGCAGAATCCCAGCAGGACTACACGTTTGGGTCTGAGCCCACAGCAGGCTGCTCCAGGACCTGAAACAACAGGGCAGCTGAGAAGCTTGTGTGCAAAGGCTCACAGGGAAAACAGGCTCCTGACCTGGGAGAGGGATTTACATCCAGAAACGAAGGTGTTTACTTCACCACAGGCAGACCTACGGGGTACAGGCTCTGAGCAGAAGGTTCCAGACACTGATGAAGGGCAAGGCATTCACTCTCTCTAGGTTCTTTTTTTTTCCCCCCATTTCCTAGTCAAGGCTGAAATGCCGTTACATTTCTCTAGAAGAAACGGCATCAGGCCCTTGATCCTGCAGAAATGAGCTGACGAAAAAGAAGGCTGCAGCCGCCGTCAGATTCAAGATGGATTCCCAAGACCTGGGGAATTCAAAGGCGAAAAAAGGCATTTTGCAGTTCTCAGCAGACGTGGTAGGGCCACGCCTCCTTGGAATGAGGCTGGCAGGGAGGTGACAGCCCTAGGCCTGCTCCCACACCAGTTTCATCTCTCTCCCACCCCCCTCACGCTGGAAACGCCACTGAACCTCTCCCTCTGCCAAGCTGCCAGGAGCCCCAGAACTTGCTTGGGGGCAGCCCGGGGGGCGGGGCCAGGACATTTGCAAGCTCTCGGGAACTAGAACCCTTGCAACTGCATTGTCCTCTCTCGCTGGGGACATCCAAAGAGGCCCACCTGCAAGCAGCTCTGAAATCTAGCTCAGACTCTGCAAAGTACAACCAACACCTGGTCGCAGGAGTTCTTGGAATTCCGGAACCAGGACTCAGATCCTGTGGTTCCAGACAAACACCGGATAACTGCTGAGACCCCAAAACGTGCTAAGCCTCTGCCCCAGCTGAAGTTCGCTGCTGTTCCTGTAGCAAGTATGATGCTTAGAGACATTCAGTATCATCGAGAAAAGTCCCCCATCAGCTTTTACGAAGTGATAACCCGAGACCTCCAAAGGAGAGGTCACGAGAATGACTGCCCTCAGATACGGGCCTTCTTTTGAAGTGATGGAGGTATTCTGAAATTAGATAGTGGTGGTTGTTGCACAACTTTGTGAATATACTAAAAACCACTGAATTGTATACCTTGACAGAGTGAATTTGATGGCATGTGAATTATATCTCATTAAAAAAAAGGGGGGGGTCACTAAATAATTACAACAAGTAGAAGAAAGAGAAGCAGAGTCAAGATCAAGATTTTGTTCCAGGAAGACTGGCTCTTATTAGGCTGACATCTCTTTGGCCCTTGCATAAAATATTTCTTTCTTCTTCTCCTCCTCCTTCTTCTCCTCCTCCTTCGTATTTTTTTTAAAGTCAAATGCATCCTTGGGAACTCGAGTGATAGATACAATGATAAACGTTTTTCCCCAGCCAACTCCCGCAGCCTTGAAAACACAATTTCGGGTATCATGTCCTCCAGAAAGTTCCCGGATCCCTTCCCCACTTCCAAGATAAGAGCCCCCAAGGATTCCAGATCCCCTAAGTGCCCTTTGCTCACCTATGACTAACACCTTATACTGAAATTAGCTGTCTGCCCTCAGCTCCCACTGGCACCGCCTTGGCACATGAGAGGTATGTGAGAAATGTGTCCTGACCGAACTCAACACCCTATCACCATCTTGTTGGGCTTCTTAAAAATGGGCACGTGATGGGATGAGCACTGGATGTTATACTGAACCTATGAATCATTGAACATTACATCAAAAGCCAATGATGTACAATACCTTGGCTAATTGAATTTAAATTTAAAAAAATTTTTTTAATTCATACTTTTTTTAACGCATCTACTTTAATTCTGCAGCACTGCACTTCTGCAACCATATAACAAGCCATTTGCTACCAAAAACAACAGTGTATCATAAAACATTTTCTCAGAGGAAATGCAGTTCATTCATGCCAAGAATAAATCAAGTGGACCCCATGAGGGATTTCTACCTCGGTACAGGTCAAGAGGGAGAATGAATCAGAGCATCAGAACCCGTGCTTCCTGGTGGGTAAGGAGATAAAACATGTTCTCCTCTCCCTTCCTTTTCCCCGAAAACCTTTAAATATCACAAAGCTTTTAAGCAGAGTCATTAAGTCTATGCAAAGCCATCCCAGAACCAGGAGTCTTTTCCTGCCTTTCCTCTTCCTTACTGTTCCTAGATTTTCTTAGAAAACCAAAGAGCTATAATGTCATGACATGCTGTACACAAAGTTCAGTCAAGAGTTTCAGGGCCCACTGAAAATTAGGATTTTGCCCACCCATTGTATTCAACCAACATGTGCCCAAAGAGTCAGAGCTGCTGAGATCCAAAACGTTGCTCTCCTTGCCCCGCTGATTCCTCTGAGAGGTTAAGTCCCATCTCTAACCCAGCACCACTCTGAGCTCCCGGAAGCCAACATCACAATGCCCGCCCCCCTGGGCCCTTAGTGCGCAGTGTGCACCATGGGGAGCGCCAGAGTCACCCCAAGAACACCCCAGCTGGAGTGACAGAAACCTGCAGATGGTACACCATCTCTGAGAGCCCCTCCTTGTTTGGTAGAAAATGTTCAAATGCACAGAACAAGAGAAAGAATATTCCGGTGAACTCCCACAGACCCACCCCCCCACCCCCAAGACTGAACAACTCACAGTTTGTCAGTTAGGATCCTTTAGAGATCATAATAACACTAGATACCTCATAATACCCCTAAATACTTCAGCATGCATCTCCCAAAGTGAGAATATCATCCCCAGTATCACGATGCCGTGACGCCAGCTAACAAAAGTAACAACAGTTTCCTAACACTAACTAATACTCAAATTTCCCTCGTGGACCTTCTGAAAGGAGAGTCCCTCCCTTAAATGACACCCTGTCCCGGTCCTGCCCTCTCCCTCCTCCACAGGCCAGACACCTGTCCCGCCATCGTGGCGGCCCCCTCCTCGAGTACCTGTGCAAAAGCTGCCATCATTGGGAATGAATGTTTTGTTGTTGTTTGTGGCTCGATATCCTTCGAGGCAAACACAGTAAAAGCCTCCGAGCGTGTTGTGGCAAGATGTGTGGTTTCCGCAGACCACAGCAGCTCCAAACTGGCACTCGTTTTTATCTGTTGAAATGTTGAGACAACACACAGAAAGGGCTATCAATCCATACCATGTTCAGCAACCCAGACTGTTCTCCTGTGCTATAGACTCGGGAGTTGCTATTCCGTGACAACATCTCAAGGGTCTATTTCCCCAGCCTCTTCTCTTTCCACGATGCTTCTCAGACTGCAGGGCGTGGGACCCTGGTAGTCGTGCGCTAGGTGTATATGAAACCACAAGAGAGGGGCCCCTGGGTGGCTCAGTCAGTTAAGCAGCCGACTCTTGATTTCGGCTCAGGTCATGATCTCAGGGTCATGAGATTGAGCCCCACATTGGGCTCTGCACCGAGCACAAAGTCCACTGAAGTTTCTCTCTCCCTCCACGCCCCCCTACCGCCCCCCGCACACTCATGCCCACTCTAAAATAAATAAATAAAATCTTAAAAACACACACACAAGAGAAACCCAACATCTTAATCTGAACATCATCTTATTTGAAGATTGGGAGAAGGGGACTGCACATTCCCCCATCAACCGTGTTAATCTGTCATTATATACTATTCCAGCTCTGTCTTCCAAGCTGCATACTGTTATTCTTTTTCAATTTCTCCATATTCAAAAAGATCTTGGGAAAGAAACAAATCTAGGAGCATCCCATTTTTCCAGCTCAGCTAGCCATTCTCTTGCTTTTTTCATGAAAGGCAGACCAGGACGATTTTGCATCCAGTGATTAACCGGAAAATTTGTTACTTCTGAGTTACCAGGAAACACAATGGAATTAGTGCTTAAGCCTCATCCGGGAGCAGAGCTAATATGGTGGCAGGAACAGCTCCTGCTAATCGTCAATGACCCATGTGAATAATATTAGTCACCCAGTGAGAAGGAGCTGAAGTATACGATGCCTGATGAGTCTGCAGAGGCCTGACCTGAGTATTTTTAATTCAGTCATTTGACATAGATGTCAAATGAAAGTAAATCTCCCTCCTGTCTCTGTCCTGTAGCTCAGGGCTTAGCGAACCTTTTCTGTGATGGGCCCATCAAAGGTCTCCGGTGGCAAGTGTTCACCCATGCTTTTGGAACACAAAGCAACCACAGACAATAAGTAAACAAACGAGCAATGCTGTCTTCTAATAAAACTCTATTTACAAAAACAGGCAGCGGCCAAATTTGGCCCGCAGGCCTCTGTGACTCTGCTCTGGCCTCTACCATCAGAACTCCTGTGACCAATTTCTTATGCATTCTTTCAGAGCTGATCTCCCCTGCTGGTGGTTTGGTTTGGTTTTGTTTTGGGGGGGCGGGATCACCAATTTATGAACTGGAGTTTTTTCTGACTGTTAGTGTTTTACTGTTCACCTCTCACAACTGCACTCAATTCCTGCCAACTCCCTTTCTCAAAATCTGGTGTTCCTTCCTCCACCGCCCCCCATTCTCCTTATAGGCGTTACCTTTTGGAAAATGTAACTGAACACAGAACACACTTCACTGTTAACACTGTCCGTGTTGAGATCTGCCTGGGAGCTGAGAGAAACAGCCCTCAAGCCACAGCCTGGCCAAGTGTCCAGCCCAGCTTATGAGCACTGCACGGGGCTTTCGGACACAAGTCCATAATGGCACATTCCAGTCCCTGGCTGTTATTTCTGAGATAGGGCCTCCCCTGCAGACTTCACCAGAAGGGACAGTGGGTTTGTAGAGAATTCTAAATTTCTGAGGTCTCTTGACTGCAGACCACGTTACAGCACGTGGGGCACACAGGTAATGTCACCTGTGACCTGCGGTGTGGTCTCAGAAGGCCGTACTGGGCGCCTGGGTGGCTCAGTCGTTAAGCGTCTGCCTTCGGCTCAGGTCATGATCCCAGGGTCCTGGGATCGAGTCCCACATCGGGCTCCCTGCTCGGCGGGAAGCCTGCTTCTCCCTCTCCCACTCCCCCAGCTTGTGTTCCTGCTCTCGCTGTCTCTCTCTGTCAAATAAATAAATAAAATCTTTTAAAAAAAAAAAAGAAGGCCAAGTACTGGCGTAGGCAGTGTCTAGTGTCCGCGAGCAAGCACCACATAAATCAATAAGCCCCTTCGCCCCATTAAGAGAAGTTCCTCTTCAGAAGTCCAAGAGCAATCAAGAGTGTGGTGAGCTTCCGCAGGAGGGGGACTGCCTTCGGGGAGGGAGCAGAAAAGGCTTGTTCGTGCTCAATTCCAACCTCATTTCCAAGCCCCTGCTAGCAAGCCGTGGGAGGAGAGGGGTTCGAGAGATGCCTCAGGAACCTAGACTGTAGGGTAGCCACAATTCTCCTGGGCAGAATCCCAAAGAGAGAGGGTCGGCGGTGGCACAAATCCAGCCCGCAGGAACGGGAGATGGTGTGTGCCTGTGAAAGCTCGTATCTGCGAAGGAGAATATGACTTTTGGAACTGGGAATTTTTATTTTGCTTTGGGAAGAAAAAAAATCCAAAGATATCACAAGGCTGTATACACCGTCAGTGCACAACCGCAAGGCAAACTGTCGGTATTTGCACTGCACGTAACAAGGCTGTCGGGAGGACGCCGTGATCCTCCTAACGTTCACTACTACAAACGTGCCGTGAGGTTTTCCCTCTCTCCGAACTGGGCTTGAACCTGGATACTGCCCGACTCTCACGGCACGGAGGAGACCGTGAAGCCAAAAAATAACCTCAGATACTTCCTAAAGGTCTTTGTATTCCTTTAAGGCACCCAAGACCCCAAAGGGCTACAACTACAAAAAATTTTGAGAATGGATTCTGGTAGACATAAGACCCAAAGCAGGACTACTTCACTAGTTAGCCAGAAAGTCCAATAGGCAACTGTGTTTTGTCTCTCCTCAGGGTACTAATACAAATCGTTTGACATCAGAACAACCAAGAGAAATTAAGGAAGGCAATATTCACTCAAATTGTTAAGTTAAACTCAAGACTTGAAACAGATTTCAAATTTGTGTTGGGTCAGAGAATTTCCAGAGATTCAAGTTCAATGTCCCTCAAACACGAAAGATACTTTCTTGGAAAGGCTGCAGAAAGGCTACATCCAAACACTAAAACAAAGGTGTATTATAATGGACAAAACTTCTTGTAATAAAAACATGTGAACAAAACAACGTTTTCCCCAGAAGGACGTTAGCTCTTTAACACTAGGGAATCTCGTTACTTGATTCAACTTTTCAACTTCACCCAGGATTCAGAACTTACCAATACAGTAAGTCCTCCCATTGCCCACAAATCCATATTTGCAAACACACATCTTCATCCCTTCTGTTTGCTTGCAGGTAGCGTGTTCATGGCAAGTGGCACAGATATCTAAACCGGAATCATAAATTGTAGATGAAGGAAAAGAAAAATTCAATCACCTCCTCTAGACAAGTCACATTTTGGGTAGTAGACATTTACAATGGAGAAGCAAAATTTGAATAGCAGAATTATAAAAGGCAGAGCTGATCCCAACCTTAAAAACCTGCAAAGGCTACTCACTGCCCACAGAGTAAAGTACAAATACCTCTACCAGGCAATCAAAGCTCTGAACAGTCCCGACTCTAAGCTAACCCCTCCAAGCCTCACTGTTCCCAAACCCAAACCACACACAATATTCTCTAGGGAGGAGGCTGACTACCCCTTCCCATGCACGCTGTCCCCTGTCCTACCTCATGCCGCAGTCACGATGTGCCCTTCAAGTAGAATGCCTATCCCTCCTTCTCCGCCCAGCTAGCACCCATTCCTACTTTAAGATTCACCTTAAACATCACATTCTCCCTGGTATCGTCCCCATTCCTCCATTCTTGTGAAAAATTAAATTCCTCTGTGCTCCACTAACACTCGCATATTCCCACGTCAGCCGTGTTAATTTGTCATTATATACTGTTCCAGCTCTGGCTTCCAAGCCGCAGATCGTGCATGAGCTTCTCCCCCAGGACAGGGATCATGTCATTTGCCCATATATCATCATGCCACAGTATAAACATTCAAGATACTTTTACTGACCGACCGGATAAAGGAACTTGCAGTCCTACTTGCCACAACTCAAAAAGCAAGTGGAAGGGAGAAGAGCTCATCTGTCTATTACCCCATCTGTGTTTCTTTTAGGGAAAAACTGAATGTGTTTAAAATGTCAGTGAGATGAACAGCCAGGTCCCAGCAGATGACCAGATCCCAATTACTTCGACAGGCAGCAAAAATGTATGAGGCCAACACAGACAAACCTACCAGAGGATGACTGATATATGGCCCAAGGTCAACCAAGGACGTCCACCCGAGGCTACGTGGGCCGCCATGCTGTCCTCCCAGTGGAGGATTTTAGGAGAGGCCCTCGTCAGGAGAGTCTTCCAGCGTGGAATTCCATCTTCGTCTTGGCCCCACGACTACCCAGGTAATAAAGACTCAGCCCTCAGGTTGCTCTAGGCAACTGAGACAGGGAGATTTCCAAGTACAGACAGCCCCTGACTTACAATGGTTCGACTTACAATCTTCCAGCTTTACAACGGTGCAAAAGCGATACACGTTCAGTAGAAAGCATACTTCAAATTTTGAATTTTGATCTTTCCCCGGACTAGGGATATGTGGTGTGATCCTCCCCCGTGAGGCTGGGCAGTGGCAGTGAGCTCCAGCCCCAGCCAGCCACGCGATCACAGGGGCAAACAACCGATAAACTCACAACCGTTCTGTACCCGCACGACCACTCTGTTTATCACCTTCAGTATAGTATTCAATACATCACATGACATAGTCCACACTTTATTATAAAACAGGCTGGGTGTCAGGTGATCTTGCCCCACTGTAGGTGAACATGTGTTTTGTGCACATTTACGGTAGGCTAGGCTGAGCTATAATGTCTCATAGGTTAGGAGTATTAAACGCATTTTCGATTTATGAGATTTCCAAGTTATGATGTAACCCAATTGTAAGTTCGGGAAGATCTGAACTGATTGTTAACCATGCCTGCTTTTTCTTTCTTTCTTTCTTTCTTTCCTTTTTTTAAGATTTTTATTTATCTATTTGAGAGAGAGAGATAGTGAGAGTAAGAGGAGAGGCGGGGATCAGGGAGAGGGAGAAGCAGGCTCCCCGCTGAGCAGGGAGCCCAATGTGGGGCTCTATCCCAGGACCCTGGAATCATAACCTGAGCCGAAGGCAGACGTTTAATCATCTGAGCCACCTAGGCTCCCCCTGCTTTTTCTTTTAAAATAAATATAACACAGGGCACCTGGGTGGCTCAGTTGGTTAAGCGACTGCCTTCGGCTCAGGTCATGATCCTGGAGTCCCTGGATCGAGTCCCACATCGGGCTCCCTGCTCGGCAGGGGGTCTGCTTCTCCCTCTGACCCTCCCCACTCTCATGTACTCCCTCTCTCTCATTCTCTCTCTCTCAAATAAATAAATAAATAAAATCTTTAAAAAAATAAAAAATAAGATAAAAAATAAAACAAATATAACACAGAAATGAGACAAACCACTGTTTATCCCTAAGTAATACTAAATTAACCATGGAATATTTACAAAATTTATTATATCGCAGACCATTAAAAAAAATGCAACCAAGTGCAAAAAAAAGTAGAAACTGTAGAAGTCATACATGACTACCATGTAATAATGTAATAAGACTACAAAATAAAACATAAGACTAGCATTCCCAAAAGAAACCTACTTGGAAACTACAGAACACTCTCCTAAATAATTCTTGGGACAAAAAGGATAGCCAAATTGAAATGTTTGGGGGCACCTAGCTGGCTCATTCGGTAGAGCACGCGACTCTTGATCTCGGAGTTGTGAGTTTGAGCCCCACGTTGGGTGTGGAAATTACTTAAATTTTTTTTTAATTGAAATGTTTAATACTAGATATAAAAATGTATCCACTCTAGAAAAAGTTTTTCATGTTTTTGTACTTTAAAAGACAGAAAGAAAAGCAGGCAGCCCGAGGGTGGGGGGAAGCCTTAGAATTTTAACACAAGAAATTTGGGGGGGGAAATTCCTTAAAAAGAGGCAGCCAGGGGGTCCTGGGTGGCTCAGTCGTTAAGTGTCTGCCTTCGGCTCAGGTCATAATCCCAGAGTCCTGGGATCGAGCCCCGCATCGGGCTCCCTGCTCGATGGGAAGCCTGCTTCTCCCTCTCCCACTCCACCTGCCTGTGTTCCCTCTCTTGCTGTCTCTCTGTCAAATAAATAAATAAAATCTTAAAAAAAAAAGAGGCGCCAGAGTGACTCAGTCAGTTAGATCAGGTCATGATCCCAGGGTCCTGGGATGGAGCCCCGCATCAGTCTCCTTGCTCAGCAGGGAGTCCACTTCTCCCTCTCCCTCTGCCCCTCCAGCAACCCCCCCGTCCCCCTGCTCAAGTTCGTGTGCGCTCGCTCTCTCTCTCATGCTCTCTCAAATACATAAAGTCTTTAAAAAAAGAAAGAAAGAAGAAAGGAAGGAAGAAAGGAAGGAGAAAGAAAGAAAGAAAAAGAAAGAAAGAAAAAAGAAAGAAAGAAAGAAAGAAAGAAAGAAAGAAAGAAAGAAAAAGAAAGAAAGAAAAAAGAAAAAGAAAAAGAAAGGAAGGAAGGAAGGAAGAAGAAAGAAAGAAAGAGAAAAAGAAAGAAAGGGGGCGCCTGGGTGGCTCAGTTGGTTAGGCGACTGCCTTCGGCTCAGGATCGAGTCCCGCATCGGGCTTCCTGCTCAGCGAGGAGCCTGCTTCTGCCTCTCTCTCTGCCTGCCTCTCTGCCCACTTGTGCTTTCTCTCTGTGTGTCAAATAAATAAATAAAATCTTTAAAAAAAAAAAAAAAGAAAAGAAAAAGAAAGAAAGAAAGAAAGGGAAAATAGAGGGTTTGGGGGGGTTGGGGGTCAAGAATTAGTAAAGAAACAAAGTATTAGAAATTACATCCAAATTCTTGAAAAAAAAAGTTTCCCCAAAGTCAGTGCATCATAAAGACCAGCAGCAATGACTCAAGGGTACTGGTTAGAGGAACAAAGAACATATGCAAACACATAACATTAGGAATATGAAAGAGCTTGTAAGAAAAAAATACATAAAAGTTTTTTTATTACAGATGAAAGACTTGCAGTTAAACATTGCAGATTTAGTACACTCTCAAAGCTCCACCTCCCCGAATGACATCAAGGACCAGAAAGGTATAAACTCTGGCAGACAAGATGACAGCAGATGAGGATGTCAACAATATTTCAGAAGAGGGAAGAGAATGGACATACAGGAATGGTTTGAGAGGAAGAACTAAAAGCCGGCCCCAAAGGCAGGAATTGGGGCCACTGAGTACTTCAGAAGGCAGGTGTCAGGGACAGGACTCAAAGTTCAAGGAACTAGGTACAAACACGGTTAAGGAGTAGGTAGATACCCCATTCTCCTCGTTAACCCTGGCATAAGATGGAGTTTACATCCTGGAGGATGTAAACCCTGGAGGAAATGGACCAGAGAGGCCCCTGACTATAGGGGCAACAGGCAGAGCTGAAGTGAGAACGGGTCGCCGTACCTAAATGTCCATCAGTGCGGAATAAATATACGTAACCATTTTAACATTTTAACACATAACATTTTTAAATGGTGCCACAGGACACTATCAATTCATAATCACACGCAACCAAAATCCTGGAAATACCCTTTAAATAACAGATCCTGGGTGAAGTCCAATAAATCCAGTGTGACCAACCATATAATGATGAACACTCTCCCCAGTGTGTACATATAGTGCAATAACAAAACATAAATACCATATTTATGAAATCATCAACAACAGAATGGTAAAATGTTTGATTTTTTTTCTAATATGGAATATTTGTCTTTTTAAAGATGGCAGCATTTATATACGTCCAGTTCCAGAAACTTACCTCAGATGGGAAAAAAAAAAGGATTATTTCATTCAACTGTTGAGTGAATCTAATAAACACACACACAAAATTAAGAAATGAAGTAGTGCCACCCACTCAGATAAATTAACGGAAGTCCAGTCTGAATTAGTGAAGGACAGAATGTAAAGTTTTTTAAATAAATTGAATTAAGTTCAAGTTCATTCAATAAACAGAACCAAACAAAATAAGGCCTTGTAAGAAGGCAGCCAGATACAGGGGAAAAGCAAGCACTGGAGCTGAGTGTCAGAATTAGATCCTAAATCTAGCCGAGTCTAATTCATTGTACAACCTTTAACAAATCACTGAACCTCTCTGGATCCCAATTTTTTCATCTGTAAAACAAGGGATTTGGGCTTCTCAAATTTTAAAGGGCATTCAAGGGCATCTGGATGGCTCAGGTCATGATCTCAGGGTCATGAGATCTCAGGGTCCTGGGAGTGAGCCCCCCATCAAGCCCCACTCAGCAGAGAGTCCGCTTGTCTCCCTCTCTCTGCCCACCCCCAACATTCTCTAAGATAAATACGTAAATCTTTAAAAAAAAATTTAAAGGGCACTCAAATCACCTGGGGCTAGTGCTAAACCGCAGGCTCTGATTCAGGGTGGGGCCCTGCATTTTGCATTTCTAACAAGCTCCCAGGGGAACCACATTTTGAGCAGCAGGAGTTAAGTGGCCTCCAAAGTCCTTGTCCCCTAATCGGCAGACACTTCATCCTTAGGGTACCTGTTTTAAGGACCCACTAAGAATAATTCAGCAAGGTGTAACCCCAGAAGGACAGTATTTGGCATGTTCGGCTCAATAAATGTCTGTTCCCCACACTGGCAAAAAGAGAACATGTATGCCAGGCTACCAAAGGATTCTCAGACCACTTGCAGGAGGGAAAGCAGTTTCCAGAGGAAGAAGGGCCTCAACTAGAGCTTCTTACTCAGCCATAATTAACCATCTGCAGGGCCTTATATGGCAGCTTCTGAGTTCTAATTGCTTGAGGGACTAAGTAGCCTCTTGTGGGGGCGGGGGAGAGGGGGCGGAGGTCCTCAGGACAATGACACAACTTATCCTAAGGAAAGGGGCAGGAAGTACAATCCTAATCCAAGAAAAGACAGGGCGGGGAGGATTGCTTCTAACCACACAACAGTCTCCACCATTCACCAGCCCCTAGCTCAGTTAAGAATCACCTACAGAGGGGCGCCTGGGTGGCTCAGTCGTTAAGTGTCTGCCTTCGGCTCGGGTCGTGATCCCGGGGTCCTGGGATCGAGCCCCGCGTTGGGCTCCCTGCTCCGTGGGAAGCCTGCTTCTCCCTCTCTCACTTCCCCTGCTTGTGTTCCCTCTCTCACTGTGTCTCTCTGTCAAATAAATAAATAAAATCTTTAAAAAAAAAAAAATCACCTACAGATGGGGTGACTACTTTGTCCCAGTTTTTTTTTTTAAAGATTTATTTATTTATTTATTTATTTGACAGAGAGAGATAGCGAGAGCAGGAACACAAGCAGGGGGAGTGGGAGAGGGAGAAGCAGGCTTCCTGCCGAGCAGGGAGCCCGATGTGGGACTCGATCCCAGGACCCTGGGATCATGACCCGAGCCGAAGGCAGACGCTTAACGACTGAGCCACCCAGGCGCCCTACTTTGTCCCAGTTTTAATAATAAAAGTCCTGTGACCCAGAAAACCCCTCATTTCGGTGCAAACCAAGACAGCTGGTCACCCTACCTGGAGAGTCTGTTAAAACAGAATCCCCAGAGATTCTGATTCGGTAGGTGTGGGGTGAGGCCTGAGAATCTGCATTTCTAAGAAGCTCCCAGGTGGACCACACCACTAGTCACATTGCAAGTCTAGTTCAACCTCAAGGTCTTGGGTCAGAATCCTGGGGAAAGAAAAGGCAACACTGAAGATGTTTTTCACCAGGCCGAGACTGATGCAGAGCATAGCTGCACCAAGGTGACAGAGATAATAACCCAAGGAATGGAAATTCTCCAGGCCAATAGAAAGATCACAGTGTCTTTGCTACATAACCTGAGGGGAAGAGGGTGCGGGAGGGCATCTTCACACGTGTATCAAGGAGCACTTAATTTTGTCATCAGCAGACTCTGCTCAGGAGAGCAGAGAGGTGGCTGCCATGTAGCGACTGAGGGAACTATTGCAGAGGTGAGGAACCCCCACCCCCCTGGCCTAGGGATACCTAGAATTACTGGCAGAGAAACAGGACAGTGGGCATTCCAAAGTCTAGATGGACAAAAAATACTAAATACTCTTTGTTACTATTATTGTACCCCCAGCAAGGACGACCTAGGTCCACTTCCCTTCAGCACTCTGTATCAACTAAGCCAGCTAAAACCACCACCGAGAGAGAGGGCGAGACAGGTTTTGGTACGTCCACCGAGGCTGGGAGACTTCTCTCTTGCTCCCTGCTTTGGTGATCTTAGGCAAGTTAACCTGCCCATCCTCCAGTTTTAATCTGTGAGATGGAATCGTGTTGTGAGGAGTCAGTGAGAAATAGGAAGGAATGCTGTATGAGCTCGAAAGCATTAGGCAAAGGGCTAATTTACATGAATATTTATGTCTCTCTCCACAGATATTGTTATTATGGCTGGAAACAGGTCACGCGAGCGGCAGGGCCTGCTACTTGGCCCGGCGGTTCCGAGCAGGGATAAGAGAGACGAAGGGGGTACAATCCCAAGCTCCACCACTTGCTAGCTGTGTCGTCCTAGATGGGCCTCTGTGCTTCAGCCTCCAATAAATCTGAATATGAGGATAATAAAAACCCACCTCATGGGCGCCTGGGTGGCTCAGTTGGTTAAGCGACTGCCTTCGGCTCAGGTCATGATCCCGGAGTCCTGGGATTGAGTCCCACATTGGGCTCCTGGCTCGGCGGGGAGCCTGCTTCTCCCTCTGACCCTCTCCCCTCTCATGCTGTTTCTCTCTCTCTCAAATAAATAAATAAATAAAATCTTAAAAAAAAATAAAAAGTGAAAAAAAAACACCCACCTCATATGGCTGTTGTGAGAAATGAGTTAATACACATAAAGCAATTACAATATGTTAGATGCTATTGTAACAACCACTCGGCAACTCCATTAATGACTAAATGAAGGTACTGACAGCAAGCCAACTCGCACGTATACTAACGAAGAGGGTGATGGAGAGCTGCATTTGCGCAAAAACCCGAAGCAATATCTTTGTGTAGACAGATGCCTACCCTATTCGTGGCGCTGACATTCTAGGATCCATAATATCTTAATTTACATAATCACCCCCTGCCTTCCCCACATCCTCCCAGCGTTCTGGGTAACACCTGACACAGACCTTGGAAGCTCAGCGTCCTCCCCCCTTCGGGCCTGTTCACCTTCCCCTCCTCCCCTCCACGCACCACGTAGACCTATACCTCAGCCTGGACTGGGGGCTGGCCGCCCAGGCAGCCTACTCTCGCTTGGTATTTCAATATGCAAGGAAGAATTTAAATGAAATAACAGCACACAGACTTCGACGATACAATGAAGAGGTCTGTCCACTGTCAGGGGAAGAAGGTGGTTTAAAAGCACAAATGGGGGCACCCGGATGGCTCAGATGGTTGAGCGTCTGCCTTCGGCTCAGGTCATGATCCCGGGGTCCTGGGATCGAGCCCCGCATCGGGCTCCCTGCTCTGCGGGAAGCCTGCTTCTCCCTCTCCCACTCCCCCTGCTTGTGTTCCTGCTCTTGCCGTCTCTCTCTCTGTCAAATAAATAAATAAAATCTTTAAATAAATAAATAAATAAATAAATGCAAGCACAAATGGAGTGCTTGCATTTGAATCGTAATCTAATCCCCAGCTATTCAGTCAGACCAGACAAAGGCACTGCACTTCCTTCACGAGATACTGTCTCTCAGGATAACCTTGTGGAGATGTGTGGAAACGGAGCAGATGACCAGAGGAAATGGGCAAAGGGGGCCAATAACTCAGGAAGAGAAAGCATTCCCCAGTCTTCCACATTATGTAAAACTGCATTGTTCTTAAGGGACTGCATCAAATTCCAGAAATGGAAGGAACCTGAGAAATCTTGAATTCTCTCCTCTCCCCATGCCTGACAAACAAAACAAAACAAAACCATAGCCTCTGCTTTAAAATCCCCCAAGATAGAGAGTACTCTACTCTCTCAAGCAAGACGATCCTTGCAGGGCATTGGGAATCACTATAGATTACTCTTCCCTACCCCAACCCAGGACTGACATTCCCCGTCAAGAACCTGCAACCTTGACTTGTGTAAGATGGTTAGATGGAGCCCTCGGCTTCCTTTTGCCCTCTTGTGTCCACTTTCCTGCTTGACCAAGACCAACTTCCAGAGGGGCCCCCCCACACGTGGCCTCCAGACCAGGAACCAAGCCTCACTAAGTGCCCCAATTTCAAAGCTTTTGTGTTTTGAGTTAAGCAGCTTTTCATTTAGGCCACACTCTCGGTTCACGTCCAGCACGTCACCCACTAACGCGTTCCTCCCACCTGACGCACACTCTAAAGCCGGCGGAAAATGGTTTTTTTAATCCATGCAATTAACTTCCCCTGTCTCCTCTGCAGAGTGAAGGCCAAGAGGCCACTTGGTACCTGGGGCTGCAGAGACAGAGGAACCCATTTTAGGACTGGACCAGAAAGCTGAGGACACGCCCAGGGCCAAGACCCCGGCAGCGGAAGACAGACCCCAGGGAGGATCTTCTCCATCAGCTTGAATCCTGCTCCCTTACTTTGAGCAACTGTTAAGTCACTCCAAAACAACTCACTCCCCCTGCCACGTCTCCTCTTTCCCACCTTGAGCAGTGACTCCGGATGACAGAGTGAGGAGCAGGCCTATGAAATGCAGGACTGGTGATGTCACGTGCACGTTCTACAGCAAGATCAACTCCTCCAGGCCTCTCCACCATCATCACTCCCTCCCCCAAGATTCTCAAGGCCTCTGCCTGTCCTCCTCCTTCTGGCCTTCCCAACCCAGCCCGTCTGGAGCCAACAAGTCCCCAGCCACTCCTGACTCAGTGCCATGCCTGACAAGGTTAAGAAACAGGACTGACTGGTTCTACCTGTCCTCGCCCTTTCCCAACCTTCCATTCCCCCACCCCACCCACCCCCCAACACCCTCCTGCTCTACCAACTATGCGTCTCACACTTCCCTCACACCCAGGCCATCTGTCTTCACCCACTCCACTCTCTCCTCCCTGAAACATCTTCGGGAACGATTCAGTGTTAATTCAGCCCACGTTACCAGTGAGACACTGAATGGACGCACAGACAATGGCCAGGCCATAGATAAAAACAGAACTCGGACCCACGCGGATGGGCTGGTTTTGAAATACGAAGAGCCCTCCCTAAGCAGTAAGACCCAAATGGTCAGGACTCGCTCGCTCCCAGCTGGCTTCCCTGATTGTTGCCCCCGCTTCGCACGTAGGACCAATCAGAGAGAGCCAAGTACGCTCCCCCAGCCAATCACGCAGCATGTGGGCTGATGGGACGCCACCTCCAGCTTCTCCAGCCCCTCCAGGCCAGCAGCCTCCGGCCTCGCGCTGGGGGCACACCGGAAGCCTGTCCCCTCTGAGCCGCTCTCAGGCTCTCCGAGTGATGCCGACTGACTCGCCTGCGACAGCGAACTCTGGATAAACCCTCGCCTGTTCCCATTTGGCTGCTCTTCCTTTCCTTTCATACCACATTCCTAATCCAGGCCACAGCCCCCGACTCACATGAAGCTCGTAGTCTAGTAAACAGCACTATGCAGTGGGCGCCTGGGTGGCTCAGTCGTTAAGCGTCTGCCTTCGGCTCAGGTCATGATCCCAGGGTCCTGGGATCGAGTCCCGCATCGGGCTCCCTGCTCCTTGGGAGCCTGCTTCTCCCTCTGCCTCTCTCTCTCTCTGTCTCTCATGAATAAATAAATAAAATCTTTAAAAAAATAAAAAAATAATAATAAAATGCAAATTAAAAAATATTATTAAAAAAAAGAAGCCTGTCGAGTAAGGGCCCCGTATCAACACGTACGCGTGCTGGTGTATGCTAGGACGCATACAAATACGTGTGCGTCCTACAAATTCGGTACAGAGGCACGGGCGACGAATCGCTGGTGCTGCAGGGAACTGACAACTTCCCAGGAGGGAGGCCAACTGGGCTGGTTTTGAAATACGAAGAGCCCTCCCTAAGCAGACAGCTGTGGCGAAAGGGAAGAGCGGTTCTTCTCATTCTTCGCCTCCCCTCCCCTCGCAGAGACTAAGCTTTCCCCCTCGTAGACCAATTTCGCTTTCGGACATGCTCCATTAAGTACCGCATTTATTTCTGCATCTTTAACGTCCGCGTCTCTACTGAGTAATGCCCTTCACACTGCGGTGTGCTTGTGCTACTTTATCAAAACCACCACCCCGCAAAAAGAAGAAGAAGAAAAATTCTTGCCCAGACCTGGCCAGCCTAGCTGAATGCGATCTTCCCTGTGCTTCTAACTTCAAGAGTATCTTTAAGAGCCAACCAACATCTCTGCACTCACCAGAGCCCTCTGCATCTGGCTCTCGCCCTCCCTGCTCCGCCAGCCCTGGCCCACGCTGACAGAGCCACCAAATCCAGAGCTTTTTTCTCAGTCTCCACTCCCACAGCTCCCCTTCCTCTGGCTTCCTTGGACACTTGACTGGCCCAGTCCTCCTCCCCACTGTGTGGCCACTCTCTTTCTCCTCCATGTGCACCTACCATAGAAAATGGGTCTTCCCCCAAAATCTGCCCTGGGTCTCCTTCCTCTTTACCAACTTAAAGTTTTCAAATGACCACCAAGTCTCCCATCACTGGCACGCACCTCTTGTCCACAGTCTTAACTCCCTGTTGACTTCACCTCTCCAGAAGCCCTAACATCACCTCAAATTCAGGATATCCAAAATGACTTCTCTTTCTTCCCAAATCTTTTTCCTCCTCCTACACAACCATATATCCAAGTCACCCAGGCCTCAAACCTTCATGTCCCCTTTCTCTTCTGTTCACTGGCAACTTAATGTCCGTTGTTAAGTCCTTCGGTTCCATTTCTTCCTTATTATCTGCGTTCAATCCCTTTCTCCTGCTGCTCTCTTTACGGTGGGCCCAGTCCTCAGAACTTGCAGGCCAGCTATTACAACTTCCTCAATGGTTCTAAGCCTCCAGGCATTCCCCACATTGTCCACTGGAAGGAAACCTACCCTTAATAAAACCAGATTCTTCAAGATTGTAAATGAAGAAAGAGTGCCTACGTAGGGAGAGGAAGCTCTACTGGGCACCCCTGACTTCCATTTACCAAAATTCACCCAACAGCCTTTAAGTAGTAGCCTTTAGGTAGTTACTCTGCTCCACCATCTTAACCTGGTAATTCAATGGGACCATGTGGGACTGTTGCCTAGGCTAGAGAGCTTTAACACAGATTCCAAAATAGGTCCCAAGCATCTACAGGTTTCTTTGCACACTGCCGTGGGAGACCAAGTCAGGGAAGGAAGTTAGAAAGCCTACCAGAATATCTGATGTACAAAAATGGCCACCCCAGAAGGTTGAGCCAGCAAGAGAAACACCCACCAGTGGTGGTAAAAATCCAAAGATGAAAAGAAATTTGAGGGAACAGGAGTCTGAGCCACAAAATCCACCCCCCCCAATCTCCCTACATGGAAGTTCCCTTCTATTTCAGGATGAATGATTTTACTAAAAAAGCTGGAGAGTTTCCTTACACCCACTTTTTATATCACTCCCTGTACAAAAGCCTGCAATGACTTCTAATGGCTTCCCACCACCCAGGAACAGCTAAGTCTAAATACCTTCTTTGTCTGCCAAGCAAGGCTTTCTGCCTTCTGGTTAATCCAATCTGCTTTTCCACTTCCATTTCCCACCCATCTCCTACATACCATAGGCCCCATGCTTTTATACCTCTATGTGCTTCCTCACACTGTCCCTTCCATGTGGAATTCATCCATTCTGCCTATATTTATGGAGAGCTCACTGTCCCCTCTGCTATGAGCTGGGATGCCTTTTCCTCACCTTCCCATATCCAAATATTACCAAACCTGTTGGCCCAGTTCAAGAGTCATCTCATCCCTAATGCCTTCAGATTCAGCAAGCTAGAATGAATCTTGCCCTCCTCGGACCACTTACACCTTCTCAGGGCACCTAGGGCATTCTGCCTTCTATTACGGTTACTTGGGTAAGTGGGTAAATGCCACCTCCCCTACATGTTTGCATCCTACCACCTGTGCCAACGCGTTCCAATTGCCTGGAAATGGATGATTTGCTTGTCTGTCGCCTCCAGAACAGGAGCTCAATGAGGGCCAGCGCGGCGACCTCGCATCCTGCACAGGAATTCAAGGACCATCTGTTGAATGAATGACTTGATTAAGGAATGCTTTATTCCTGTAATCTTCCTTGCACTTCTTTCTCACCCCATTAGCATCTGGTTCTTCATTTAGGAGAAAAGAATGAAAAGGTAGAAAGAAAATTGCTTCGGGTCAAGAATTTGTCGCGCCAAAGCCACAGCAGAGCCGGAAGCGTGACAGTGCAGCCGGAACGCCCTTCCGCGCCCTTCCGCGCCCTTCCACGCCGGGCGCGGTTCTCCCCCGGGGCCCCGGCTCGCGCCCACCCCCCGCCTCGCCCCAGGTCCGGGGCGCCGAGGGCGAGGCCGCCTGAGACAGGTGCCCCACGCAGCCTCCCCCAGCGGCCCGGGGCGGGGGCGGGGAGCCCCTCCTGCCTCCGTGCGCCCCGCCTTCCCGCGCCCCAACGGCCCGAGCGGGCCCCACCTGCGCTCCACGCCCGGGCTCCGCGCCGGCCCTGCCCGGGGGCGGGGAAGCGTCCCGGGCGCGCCCGGCGTCGTCGAGGGCCCAGCCGGGGCACCCAGCCGGCGCCCCCGCCCCCGCCCCCGCCCCCGCCCGCACTCACCGTCGGCGCCCGGCGCTCGGCCCCCGCCGCTGGCCAGGCCGAGCAGCAGCAGGAGCGGCAGCAGGCGGCGAGGCTGGCGGCCCGCGCCCCGGGGCCCCCGGCCCATGCCGCCGCCGCCGCCGCCGCGTCCCTCCCGGCGCGCCCGCGACTCCTCCCGCGGCCCCGAGGCGCCGAGATAAGGCTGCGGGCGCCGCGGGGAGGGGGCCGGCCCGGCCGCTTCCGGCGCCGCGCTGGGGAGCGGAGGGCGCCGCGGGGTCCCGGGGAGGCGGCGGGGCGTGGGCCCTTCCTCCCGGCGTGGCCTGCGCTGCCCGCAAGACGCTCATTCGCTGCGCGCCCCTCGCTCGCTCGTGCACCTGCTGCGCGCCCGGCACGCGGTGGCCCGGGGGACACGGCGGGCGGGGCGACAGGGTCCGCATACTGGGCGCGGACGTGCTGCAAATAGGGACAGACATCCAGCACATAATGACATAGCTGACCCTAGAGTCCCGGACCGTGCCAGGACGAAACGTCCACCGTGCTGCAAGCATAAGGGACGATTGGGAGATCCGAGGCTCCCTGGGGCTCAGGGGGGCACCCCGGGTGGCAGAGGAGGAGGGGTGAGGGGCAAAGGAGCGGGAATCTGAGGAGAGAGTACTGGGGGTGAAGTGGCTGGTGCTCCAAGCTCAAGGTGAGAGGGCAAGAAGCCAACGGTCCAGTCCACCCAAGGGCGACAGACGACCAGGTGACCGGATTGCACGGGGCGACGGAGCCGTGGTGGGGGAGGAGCTGACAGGAGTTCTGCCGCACGGAGGACATTCAGCTTGGGGCTTCGGGAAGGCTTCTTGAGGAAGTAAGCGAAGACCCAGAGGATGCAAAAGACGTGGGAGGGGAATCTAAGCGGTGAGAAGGGCTTATACAGAGAGACAGGAACCCAAGAGCTCAGGCTAGAAATGGGGAGGGTCTCCTTAGAGTGGGGACAGATGGTTGGAGAGAGGCATTAAGCTGCAGAGATAAGGACGACCTCACAAACCAAGGAAAGGAGGTTGCTCAGAGGCTGTAACAGGGTTTTAAGCAGAGAGTGACCTCACCAGGAAAGGCTCCCGTGTCTGCTCTGTGGGATTGGGACTGGGGCTAGGGAGGCGGGAAGACCAGCCTGCGGCGGCTGCAGGAATCCAGGCAAGAGAGGACCCGTCCAGGAGCACGGCACTGGCAATGAGAAGTGGCAAATGAGAGCGGTATTGGGTGGAAATCCCCTGGATTTTATGACCAGTAGAATGTGCACGAGAAAGAAAGAGAAATTAGATGTCACCTAAATTTCTGGTTTGGGCAGCTTGGTGGATGATGGTGGTGGAAGTCCCTGAGATAGAGACCCAAGGGGACTATTTGCAAGTTGGGGTAGGGAGAGGCTGGGAGGGGGGATAAGTTCCAGTTTGAAGGCTTTGAGCTTGGCATGTGTGTCCAAGAGCAGGGCCCCCCTACTACTTCTCCCATAGCCTCACTTGCTTTCTCTTTCCACCATGAGCCTGCCCTAAATCTAACCACCCGTGAACACACCCATATAAGGGCCAAACTTGTGCAGCCTTAAAAAGAAGTTAAAAATAAACTGCCTCGGCTCCTTTGCAGCAGGCTTTCTTGCTAATTATTTTTTGTTCAGCAAAGATAAGAGCCTGCTTTGGGGAGTAGTAGATGGGCAGTGGGGTTACAGGGGTCTATCCTCTATAATTTGGACAAAGTTTTTGTTAAGCTCAATTCTTCACACACTTTGAAACCATGTCATTGTTTCAACAAAAATACATTCATTTAGGACATTGTTAAGCCAGCCTATACTTCTCACCCATGTCCCCTGCAGAGTAAATAAGTTTAAATGTATTTGTGTGTATGTGTGTGTGTATATATACACATATTTTTTTAATTGGTGATATCGGGGGGAAATAGTCCAAAACGTGGAAATGGGCGAGTTTACTGGGTCTTTCCAGTGGGGTGCTGGGTGTTATAACCCTTCTGGGGATTGTCTAATTCTATAGGGTTGTGCACATTTGATGGACTTTTTATTTTTTATTTTTTTTAAAGATTTTATTTATTTATTTGACAGAGAGAGACACAGCGAGAGAGGGAACACAAGCAGGGGGAGTGGGAGAGGGAGAAGCAGGCTTCCCGCAGAGCAGGGAGCCCGATGTGGGGCTCAATCCCAGGACCCTGGGATCATGACCTGAGCCAAAGGCAGACACTTAACTACTGAGCCACCCAGGCGCCCCGTGATGGACTTTTTATTAACGAAGCTATTTTACAACTCTGTAGGTAGGGGTAGAAGATCACTTGCAGAAAATTGAGAGTGCAAAAGATTCTTGTCCATGGCAATGCAAATTAATTTTTCCAGTAGAGGTAGAAGTGATTCTTCCCATGTGAAAATAAGATAAATCTAATAGTAAGATTTTGTCTTATATGATGTCAGCCGGTTTCGCATTTAGCAAATTCATCTTATCACACCTAACAGATAAATATATGTGTATGTATAGTATATTCTTCAAATTTTCCTTGGAACCTTGATATCTTACTAGTACTCCTTTGAAGTCAACAGCTTGCTGAGTACCTCATGAATTAAATTAGTTGAATAAAATCTTAGGTTTTCTTTTTATATTTGCATGAATCACATTTTTAATATTTTGAAAATTTTTATATTAGCATAATCCATGTGACTCATATTCTACATTAGATTGTGTGACTCTCATCAATTCTTTTTATTGGCTCATTTTGTTGCTTTCATTTTTTTTTTTGGTAAAAAGAATTACTTCTTACCCAACGATGAGTTCATGAAATCAAAGAATTAAAAATTATCTCCTGGTCGGTATGTGTCACTAGAATTAAAACAGAATATTAAACCAGTGTTAAATTTGCAGCAGTGGAATTATTGCTGAGAAAACCTTTAGCTTAAGAAAAATGTTCTTTTAAGAGAGCATGGCCAATACACCAACATCTTCTTAAAGAGAATTTAGAGGGGCGCCTGGGTGGCTCAAGTCATGATCTCAGGGTCCTGGGATTGAGCCCCGCATTAGGGCTCCGTGCTCAGCGGGAAGCCTCCTTCTCCCTCTCCCCCTCCCCCTGCTTGTGTTCCCTCTCTCGCTGTGTCTCTCTCTGTCAAATAAATAGAATCTTAAAAATTAAAAAAAAAAAAAGAATTTAGAGAGCTCTCTTTGTCCATATCTAGATTTCAGTGACTTCATCAAAAACTTTTGACTTTTAGTTTCAAGATGGCATTGTAACCCCTGAAAGTTCTCTCTTTCAGTAAAGTGACCAAAGATAAACACACACACACACAATTAAATATGCAACAGTGCTTTCAAACAAGAAAGGATGACATCAGTGAACCAGATAGCTTTGAGGACTGTATTAGGTTACATTTGCCACGTGTCCTCCACAAAACCGTCCACCAAAAGAGACAGGAAGTAGAGCGAAGAAAAAAAAAACAACATGCAATTTAAATTTTTTTTAATTATATGTACACTTCAAATTATTATTTGTACATATTAATATAATGTGCAGATTTTATAATGTTTTAAAATTTAATTCAGAACCACTATGTAAGAATTGTTGAAAAAAATGCAAAATATACTTCTTACCAATTCAAAGCATTTTATTTTGCTCATCTGTGTACATCTTGTTCATTACCAGCAGCTCCTTCTTCAGGCTTCAGGCTATACCAGTTTCCTGGCTCTCCAAAAAAACCCTGTAAATTTCCACACGTAAAAAAAATTATTTTAGGGGGCACCTGGGTGGCTCAGTCAGTTAAGCGTCCAACTCCTGATTTTGGCTCAGGTCATAATCTCAGGGTCATGAGACTGAGCCCCATGTGGGACTCCTTGCTGGGCATGGAACTTGCTTAAGATTCTCTCTCTCTCTCCCTCTACCCCCACCCCGCTTATGCTCTCTCTCTAAAAAATAAATAAATAAATAAATAAATAAATAAATAAATAAATAAATAAATAAATAAAAATTAAAGCTTTTAAATCATTTTATTTTTTATTTTCTAAAAATTTTATTTTTAAGTTATCTCTATACCCAATGTGGGGCTCGAACTCACAACCCCAAAATCAAAAGTCACATGCTCTACTGACTGAGCCAGCCAGGTGCCCCTAAAGAAATCATTTTAAACTTAATTTTTCTAAAAATTTTTTAGAGGGACGCCTGGGTGGCTTAGTCAGCTGAGCATCTGGCTCTTTATTTCAGCTCAGGTCATGATCTCAGGGTCCTGAGATTGAGCCCCAAGTTGGGCTCCACACTGGGCGTGGAGTCGCTTAAGATTCTCTCTCTCCCTCTGCCCCTCTCCACCACTTACTTGCAAGTACGTGCATGTGCTCTCTCTCTATAAATAAATAAATAAAAATTTAAAAAGTTTTTATAGTAATTTACTCATCAGAGGGTCTTCATATAGTTAGACAAAATGTTTAAATCACAACTAAAATATTGAGATTACTGACCAATATCTGAAGTGTTCTTAAGGGACCTCAAACCAGTATACAAGATGAAGAGAGCTTCTCAAAGAGACTCCTTCCACAACAAAATTATTCTACCCTTTGGAAGCACAGGAAAGAAGTTTCTGATAGTTCTAGGATTTCTGATTTGTTCCTGCCTCCTTCATCAAAGTTAAGAAATATTGAAGTCTATCTTAATGTGTCTTGCTGCCCAATTGAAACATTCAAGGAAAACTTGTATGCTTGACAACTTGTATATTCATAGCATCATTATTCACAATAGCCAAAGGTTTGAAACAACCCAAATACCATTGACTGCACAAATGGAGAAACAAAAATAGCCATTCAGTGGAATATTGTTCAGCCTTAAAAAGGAAGAAAATTCTGACTTATGCCTCAATGTGGATGAAACTTGATGGCATTGCGCTAAGTGAAATAAGCCAGTTTTTTTTTTAATTTATTTATTTGAGAGAGAGAGAGAGCGCGCACGCGAGAACACAAGGAGGGTGAGCAGCAGGCAGAGGGAGAAGGAGAAGCAGGCTCCCCGCTGAGCAAGGAGCCTGATGCGGGACTCGACCCCAGGACCCTGGGATCATGACCTGAGCCAAAGGCAGACGCTTAACCAACTGAGCCACACAGGTATCCCAATAGGCCAGTTTTAAAAGGATAAATATTGTATGATTTCATTCACATGAGGTACTTAGAGCAGTCAAACTCATAGAGGCGGCAAAAAGAGGCCGCATGGGGGTAGAGGGGGAGGGGGAGTTAGTGTTTCAGGGGTAGAGCGTTTCAGCTTTACAGGAGGAAAGTTCTGTGGACGGATGGTGGTGATGATTGCACAACCACATGAATGTACTTAAGACCACTGAACGCTACACTACATTTAAAAAGGGTTAAAATCTTTTTTTAAAAAAGTCAATGACAAAAAAAAATCGAGGTGCCAAATTTTATTTTTATTTTACCAGACAAGCATTAACATGTAGGACTTTCCATATCAACTTTGGATCCTGGTGACTCTGTATGGGATTAGAATTATAGGAAAGGTCCCTTGGAAAGTCCCATCCCCCAGTCCCTGAGACAGGAGAGGATGGGATCCCAAGAGAGCCCCAAGCGAGCGGGCTCTGGGGCAGCCAGGGGTGTGGGAAGGAGGAAGACACAAGGGAGTAGAAGGTGAATACCGGTCCACTCTCTCTAGGGTTTTTCCTCAGGCTGCCCTTTGCTATGCTTCCAATGTCAAGTTTGGAGTTTGCCCAGTGGGTGCCCATCTGGGTACTAGGCTGGAAGGAGAAGGGGACAAGGAGGCTGGTTACCAAATATTCTGGAACTCTTCTTTTCTGAAAAAAAAAAAAAAAAAAAAAAAAAAAAATCCCTTGCTTGATCATGACACTACTGAGCAGAAATGATGTACTGTTTTTCCCAGAGTCTGGTTTGGGAATACCACTACCACATTTGCAAATGTTAATTGCTTATATGTGGTATTTCAGGAATGGTTTGAATATCTCATTGTAATGAGCTTGATATACTCTGGTGTTAAATTTATTGCTTGAGGTTTGCATGAACAGGAATGATTTTAATGTTTGAAGACTTTGTTAAAAAGAAAACCACATGCCCAAGATGGTGTCACTTAGCCAAATTCCCAAATGGGGGCTCAATACCTATTCTAATTGCAGTTTCAACCTCCCCAGAAATGTAGTCTTAACCGGTCAGTCAGGAATTTTCCCAGGAGAGCCAAAGAGTCTGTCACCGGAGTCCTCTATCTCCAAAGGAAGAGGAGATAATCTGCATGATAAGACCCCTTGCTCTTTCTTCCCCCTAAGGGAAAGCGACCTTGCCTGGAACAATCCTGTTCTGCTATTAATAACTTTCTTGCCCCATCTTCCTTCCCATAAAATCCTTCCCTTTTGTGCAGCTCTTCAGAGTTCTTCTCAGCTTCCTAGATGGCATGCTGCCCAATTCATGAATCGTTTAATAAAGCCAATTAAATCTTCGAATTTACTTGGTTGCATTTTGTTTAACACTTCCAAGTATGCTGATTGAAAAACTGTTTGAAACAGATGAAAGTGAGTCCCTTTATAACACCCCACTGCACGTTCACACACAGCCACCCCTCCCCAGCTGACATGACATCTGAGGACACCACAAGCCACCTGAAAGGAGCCACACTGACCCTCCCAGAACAGAGGTGTCCTCTCAAGCACATCTGTCAAGACCCGTAACAGGGACCTGGCCCTGCGGAGAAACGCCTTGCTGTCTCTAAGCCAAGCAGAGGCAGACTTCTCGTTCTTGGACGCTCAGTGATGCTCAGACCCGTGTGAGAAACAGTAGGATTATTCTGCCTTCTCTAACCCGTCTCTGCCTCCCCGCAAACACGCACACAAACCACACACCCGGCCTGAAGTTAGTCTGGGGAATGAACGTGGGGAGCAAACACGCTGCACATGGCCGTGCTCGAGCCCGTTGTTCTCAGACCAGCAGAACGAACGAGGGTGGGAAGGGTGGCTCAGTACAGCAGGGAAGGCCCCACGCACAGCAGTGCCCTTCCTCCCCATCTCCCCCCGGCACTGCTCTCCGATGGGACTCAGACACCCCGTGATCCCACCAGCGGACGCTGGAGGAGCAGGTGTGGATTCGGGAACAAACTCCGGACACCTGACAGACCGACGTTCAGGTTCCAGCGGGCACGGTATTGGCCCGTCTGTCCCCTGACCTCAAGAGGTGGGACAGCACCAAGGGAGACTGGTGTCTGTCACACACACACGCACCCAGTCACCTGCCCCACTTGAGGCAGTTTCAGCTGTGGGCCTGTTTGTTCCACAAACCCTGAAAGGAAGCCTGCTGGCGGCCCATGTCCGGACCCAGGATCGGCCCAGGACCCCAGGCAGCCACCCACAGGGGGGACACCCAGCAGTGACAGACACGGTTGCCGAGGAAGCCCACAACAGTCCGTGTGTGATAAAGACCAGCTGACGGTGAGCCCCGGACCCCTGATCTTGGCAAATAGTGCCGTCTTCAAAATAGGAACACTTTATTCGATGATTTTGCAATGGACTTTGCTACAAGTTTTGCTGGTTTCTTTGTTTACGGCTGGGTTGTTTTGGGGGGTTTTTTCATTTTGTTTTTTTTTGTCCTAGGTCTTCCTCTTCTCCCCGCCCCCACCCCCTCCTTAAACTTCTGGTAGGTCATTGAGTATCCCCTTCAGAAAGTTTTCCTGGATGGTAAACTTTCTGAATCTTTGCATGTCTTAATTTGTCCTGATTTTGCTTTCATAATGTAATTATAAATTAACTGGGTATAGAATTCTGAATTCAAAATACTTAAAAGATAGTTTAATGGGGTCTGGAATTTTCCCTCAAAATTTAGCCTTCTCACGATAGCGTTGCAGAGAACCCCAGGCCAGTTTGGTTATCAACTCCTTCCACGTGGTGTGTCTCCCTGACCCCCACTGCAGGCCTTGGGGATTTCCTCTTTCCCCTTGGAATTCAGAAACTTTGTGAGGATGTAGTTTTCCATTATTCTTGCCCAGCACTCACTGGACCCTTTCAATTTGTAGATTTGAGCCTTTCTTCGGCAGAGACATTTTTTTTTCCTTTTGGTTCTTTGATTATTTCATTCTCTCAGCTCTTTTTATGTATAACCCTTCTGGAATTTATGGTAGGCAATTTCTAAAAATGTGCCTCTAGCCTCCATGACCCCGTATTTATCTTCCCTTCCTCTTCTTCAGCTTTATCCACTGAATGTGGGAGACCACCCTAATTCACTAATTCCACCTGAGACTACCCTAATTCACCCTGTTCACTAATTTGACCTTCATCCATACCTAATTCTGCTCTTCAATCCATCTCTTGAAATTTTTTTTTTAAAGATTTTATTTATTCATCTGACAGAGAGAGACACAGCAAGAGGGAACACAAGCAGGGGGAGTGGGAGAGGGAGAAGCAGGCTTCCCTTTGAGCAGGGAGCATGATGTGGGGCTCGATTCCAGGACCCTGGGATCATGACCTGAGCCGAAGGCAGACGCTTAACGACTGAGCCACCCAGGTGCCCCAGAATTTTTTTTTTAAGCAGGCTCCTCACCCAGTGTGGGTCTTGAACTCACAACCACTGAAATCAAGAGTCAGACACTCCACCAACTGAGCCAGCTAGGTGTCCCTGTTGAAATATTTTTTATTTCAGCCATCATGCTTTTGATTTCTAAAAACTCTGTTTCTTTTTCTAGAATGGTTTTTATTTCTATAGATGTGATAACTTCTTTAATTCCCCCGAGTATACCGGCTATCGTATTTTAAAATTCTTTTCTTTCCTGATTAACTCTGTTTTATCAGGGGGTTGTTTGTTTCCTTGTAGTTTGATGACTCTTCTGTTGGTTTTGTCAGTTGTTTCATGATTTTTTTAAAGGATTTTATTTATTTATTTGAGAGAGAGAGAGCGGGGGGGGGGGTGCAAAGGGAGAGGGACAGAATCTCAAGCAGATTCTGCACTGAGTGCAGAGCCCAACATAGGGCTAAATCTCAGGACCCTGAGATCATGACCTGAGCTAAAACACCAAGAGTCAGATGCTTAACCAACTGAGCCATCCAGGTGCCCCTGTTTCATGATTTTTGACTGTTATTTTTTTCCATGGGAGTCTTGTCTGTTTAGAAGTTTGGATATATTTCCACTGCCTAGGTGAGAATCTCTGCTTTCTTTCTTTTTTTTTTTCTTTTATTTTGGTGGGGGGGGCCCTGGGTGGCTCAGTCAGTTGAGCGCCGACTCTTGATTTCCACTCAGGTCATGATCTCAGGGTCATTGGATGGAGCCCCGCACTGGGCTCCATGCTCAGCAGGGAGTCTGCTTGAGATTCTCTCCCTCTCCCTCTGTCCCCCCGCAATCAAGCGCGCTCTCTCTCTCTCTAAAATAAATAAATAAATCTCTTTTTTTTTTTTTCAGTTATTTTTTTAAGTAGGCTCCACGCCCAACATGGAGCTTGAACTCACAACCCCAAGATCAAGAGTCACAGGTTCTGGGCGTCTGGGTGGCTCAGTCATTAAGCGTCTGCCTTCGGCTCAGGTCATGATCCCAGGGTCCTGGGATCGAGCCCCACATCGGGCTCCCTGCTCGGCAGGAAGCCTGCTTCTCCCTCTCCCGCTCCCCCTGCTTGTGTTCCTGCTCTCGCTGTCTCTCTCTCTGTCAAATAAATAAATAAAATCTTAAAAAAAAGAGTCACAGGTTCTACCAACTGAGCCAGCCAGGCGCCTGAGAATTTTGCTTTGGAGTTTTTCCGGAGTTCTAATTAGAAAGTTCACTTTTTTGGGGATCCTCTCTCTCTGGGTTCATGGGGTTGCAGGTGCATTGGCTCCTTCATGTTTTTATTAATCTGATCACATCTGCTTTATATTTTCCACAAATCATCTCTGTGTTGGCACTCTGATAATTCCCTGCCAGGATTTTCAGTACTATTTTTAAATGATTCCTTCCCGCCCCCTCCCCCAGTTTAAAAAATTGACGTCTAATTTACATTCAGTGAAATACGCATACATTAAGTTTGCATTTCTACTTCTAAAGTCCCCCTATAAGTTACGTTTAGCGCTTACTTGTACGTCTTTCCCACTAGGCTTTAAGTTGCTCAAGGGCATGGCAAGTGCCGTGTTAACCAGCTCTCCATCCCTGTATCTGGCAAATTCCCGGTACTTCATAAGCGTTCTACATATTTGGGGAAGGAAGGAAGGAAAGAGGGAGTGGAGTCAGTCACTGTCCTAGGTTGCCAGTGGGTGTTAATATTCGGCTCAGCGTTTATATCCTTGGAGCAGGCCAATGTGGAAAAGCTGCAGATCACTCGTCTCCCGACAGGTCCAATTTCCTGTTCATTCAAGGGCTCCGTGGTTCCTAGATGATATATCCCCAGATGACTGTCTCCTGAACTGTCTCCAGGATCTGATGACACCTCATATTCTACTGACTTGCTCATACAGTCGTCTTAAAAATGGGTCCGAGCAAGAAACTTTGAATCTGTGCCAAAGGCGGTAATGCCAAAGAAAGCATGTATTAGCCAGTTCAAAAGATTTCTTATGCTTTGATTTTCCCTGGCAGGTTTTTGGAATCAACCCTATGCACTCACAGGTAATTTTTAAATCAAATTATTCTTTCTCATCATGGTAGCTACTTCTGAAACTCAGTTTGCCAGTATCAGCCACAATGTTGGGCTGACAGGCCAGAAGTCTTAGATGCTCACAATTCAGGTGAGGTTGGCCCACATCATCTAAATCGTATTCGCTGCACCTGCGCAAACAGCTAGCTTACCGACTCCCCAGTCCCTCTCCTTCATAGCCCTGCTGTGTACCATCTAGGAGATTTTGGTTCAAGTGACTTAAAATGATCCAAAATGTTGAAAGCAGAACTGGAGTTCATTGGCTCCCATAATCTAAAAGAGTCATTGACAGATCTGACAGAAGGTGGGACTTCGCCAAACTCATACGGGGCCCCAGAAATCCAGTTTCGTCCTCTTGGCTCTGCTTGCTCCTGCCTCAGGTTTTCCCCTGACAATTACAACATGGTCCCCGCAGTGGCCGTTCTTATATCCTCCCAGCTTCAAACTCAGTGGACAGAGAAAGCTTCTCTTCCCCAAGAGTGACACAAAAGCCTTTAGCCTGTTTATCCCTGGAGACAAGCGCCCATAGCTAAGCCAACCACCCCACTGCCGGATAATAGGGCCAATAATGAGCCGAGAGCTCCCCCGGCCTTGCCCCGAAGTGTGAGTGTGGGGTCAGCCTCCTCCAAATCTCAAAGACCCAACTGGAGAGGAGTGGTTCCTGATGGAAACACAGAGTAACATTTTATCCGAAGGATAAAGGGTCCAAGGCACAAAAACAGCAGGTGTGATATACCTTATGGGCCTACTGGCTCGTAAGAGTCCCTCTCTTCTCATTTAGTGAAAATGCATTTCCACAAATCCTAACTCATTTGACCTGGCCTCCCTCTCCTTTTGATGTTCTAGGATGTGGCTTTGCATCTCTTATCATTCTCAGTAACTCCTTTTGGTTTTGTTGTTTTATTTTATTTTTTTTAAAAGATTTTATTTATTTATTCATGAGAGACAGAGAGAGAGACAGAGGCAGAGGGAGAAGCAGGCTCCCCGCGGAGCAGGGACCCCGATGCGGGACTCGATCCCAGGACCCTGGGATCATGACCTGAGCTGAAGGCAGACGCTTAACCGACTGAGCCACCCGGGCGTCCCTGTTTTATTTTTATTTTTTTTATTTTTTATTTTTTTTAAAGATTTTATTTATTTATTTGAGAGAGAGAGAATGAGAGAGAGCACATGAGAAGGGGGAGGGTCAGAGGGAGAAGCAGGCTCCCTGCTGAGCAGGGAGCCCGATGCGGGACTCGATCCCGGGACTCCAGGATCATGACCTGAGCCGAAGGCAGTCGCTTAACCAACTGAGCCACCCAGGCGCCCCCTGTTTTATTTTTTTTAAAGATTTTATTTATTTATTGGAGAGAGAGAGAGAGCACAAGCAGGGGGCGGGGAGAGGGAGAAGCAGGCTCCCCGATGAGCAGGGAGCCCCACAAAGGGCTCAAACCCAGGACCCTGGGATCATGACTGAGCCAAAGGCAGACACTTAACTGACTGAGCCACCCAGGTGCCCCGGTTTTGTTGTTTTATTTATTTTGAAGTAGGGTCCATGCCCGACGTGGTGCTTTCAACTCAGGACCCTGAGATCAAGAGTCACACTCTCTACTGATTGAGCCAGCCAAGCACCCCTGTTGTTGTTGTTCTAAACTATATCTACCTAAGGAGTTATTTATATCCAGGACTGAACACAATATTCTGGAAATAGTCTGACTTAGTGTAGAAACAAGTGGATCTTCCCCCCAGGTGCTGACAGTAAACCCTTGTAATACACTCAAATTCTGTATAACTCAGGTGTTTAACCTTTAATGCACACCTGTATACTTTACCTTGTTAGATGCAGTCTATGGCATGTCTTTTAGAACATGAGGATTCCAGAATACACTCAATGGCTTTCTGGAGACCAACTCTCCACCTCCCCTAGGAATAATGAACCTGAAGTCACCCTCTGGCTAGCTCCCGGGACCTCTTTAGGGTGGTTTAAAAGGGGAGGTACTGGGCAAGGAGACTCCATGGCCTCCTTAAGCCACACACTACAGTTGTAACCTCTGCAAAGATGTAGGAAGGACTGTGGCTTATACGCCAACCTAGCTTGCAAGAAGTATTTCTGTCTGGCTTAAAGAAAGGCCTACGGGGCCTCAAAAAGGGGGCTTCTGGCTGCCAAGATTAGGAAAGATATTAAGAAGGAGACCTTCAAGCAAGACCCTGAAAGATGGGTAGGTTTTCAACAGGTGAAAATTGGAACCCAAAAGGGAACATGAGATAGACAGAAAAGGGCTTTTCTCTGAAAAATGTGCACATAAAGAAATTTGCTAAGGGATGGAGGTGTCTGATTTGCCATAGACACACAGGAAAGAAAGTCAGAAATTAAAATCAAGCTAAAAGGAGGGCGCCTGGGTGGCTCAGTTGGTTGGGCGACTGCCTTCGGCTCAGATCATGATCCTGGAGTCCCTGGATCGACTCCTGCATTGGGCTCCCTGCTCGGCGGCGAGCCTGCTTCTTCCTCTGACCCTCCTCCCTCTCATGTGCTCTCTCTCTCTCTCTCTCTCATTCTGTCTCAAATAAATAAATAAAATCTTTTAAAAAATAAAATAAAATCAAGCTAAAAGGAAAATCCTGCTTGCTCCAAGCCCTAAGCTTTCATTCTCTCAAAGAGCTTCCCTAGGAAATGTTCCAAGCCAGGATGCTCTTTAATTATAGTAAGCCTCCATCCTGAACCCTGTTTTTCAGAGGGTCCTGCATGTTACAATCATATTCTTAAAAATTATTTTTAAAAAAATATATTTTTAGGGGCGCCTGGGTGGCTCAGTCGTTAATCGTCTGCCTTCGGCTCGGGTCATGATCCCAGGGTCCCGGGATCGAGCCCCGCATCGGGCACCCTGCTCGGCGGGAAGCCTGCTTCTCCCTCTCCCACTCCCCCTACTTGTGTTCCTGCTCTTGCTATCTCTCTCTCTGTCAAATAAATAAATAAAATCTTTAAAAATATATATATATATTTTTTTTTAGGTAATCTCTACACCCAATGTAGGGCTCAAACTTAAAACCCTGAGATCAAGAGTTGCATGCTCTACCGACTGAGCCAGCCAGGTGCCCCCAAAATTAGATTTATTAATGCACAAAATAGCATTTTCATCATCTGATCATAAAAGCAATGTAGGCGAATTACGGAACCTTTTTTAAATTTTATTTTGAGGAATAAACAGTCTTTATTAGGCTCGGAGCAGGAGTCTGAGAGTCTTGAGGACCTCTGTGTATTTGTTAATTTTCTTCTCAATGTTGTTTTAGGACTGTCTCACTAGCCACTAGCCTTGCAAGCTGTTCTTCCTTCAGGTAATGGGTCTTGGCCTTCTTCCTCTTTTGGGGGGTGGCTGTCACTGCCTGGTTCTTCCAGCCAGCCTCAGAGCCAGGTGATGGGTTCAGGCAAACTTTCCCGTAGGCTACCAACGTACAACTTTGAGGTCAGCAGGAACCCCCCTCTGCTTCTTCTTGTCATGGGGCAGTGGAGCCCATCAAACACCTTGGGGTACTTAGGGCAGCCTGGCCTCACACCTTCATAAAGAATGGTTGGGGGCAGCCACAAGATGGGCTGGCAATCATCCTCCTACAGAAGAAAGCCAGGTAGTTTAATTTCTTTCTCTAGAAATTGCCAGAAATGCTGATGCCCTCACAACACATGACCATTACCTCCTGGCCACGGTGGCTATCAGGTTGCCCTGGGGGTATGCCTGGGCCACTGAGCACCAGGATCCACCCTCTGCCATCTTCCGTGGTCTCCTGGGAAAGTGGAATGTTTTAATACAGAAAAATTATAAGGAAGAAAAAGAAAGATCGGGCATGAACATTAAAATTAACTTCTCCAAAGTCACAGATGTGCCCTCTCACACAGGATCCTACTCTTAGCGTTGGCAGACGCATCCTGTAAGTCTAAACATCCATCCCATGATCAACCCCATCCAGACTCAGGAAATGTTTCTCCATTTCTCTTGCCCCACATTCTTGAAACAAGAAGCAGCAGCTTCCAAATGCCCTGAAAGTTTTTCACTGTATCCTCGCTGGCATGAGAGGGAGACACTTCAAACTAGAGGAAGGACTGAAAACGGAAAGTACATAAAAAAGAGAGAAGACAGATTAATTAAATTATTAAATCCCTTCTTTGGGATGGTACGTGATGAAGTACATTTCCCAGAGTGCTGAGTGTCCATATTCTGTTTCCCTTCATGTTTTATCCAATTCATGGCTCTAAAGCTACTCACAAATTTGCAGTTTTTGCAACCATTGCTCATGACAGTTGAGAAACATTTTGCAACATTAACAGTTCATCTGACTTTTAAATATGCAAATAGAGAGGTCTAGATCTAATGCAGATGAAGCATGATACCAGTTCTTTATGTTGGCACCAAAATGAATATTAAAGGCTAGAATAGTGAATAGTTTTATTTTATTTAATAAGATTTAATCAAATCTTTAAAAATCAAAAGTCTGCTTTAAGTGATTTTGACTTAAAATATTGATATTGACTAATCATAATTTGAATTTGAATTTTAACAGAGGATTTTGAACAGTTTAGAAGACAACTTATTGAAGATGTACTAAAATAATTGAAGATTTTTATTTTAATTGTGATCTACCATTTTTGATAAAATATATTTAAATTGTGTACCCTGCAAACACAATTAAAATAGATTTTTAATCCTACAGGAGTCAATCTGGTCCACCACCTGTTTTTGTTTTGTAAATAAAGTTTTATTGGAACACAGCTATGCTGCTCATCATTTACATGTTGTCTGTGGCTGCTTTCCTATACCAGTGACAGAGCTGAGAGTTTTCACAGAAACCATATGGCCCACAAAACCTAAAATTTTTACTATCTAGTCTTTCATAGAAAAAGTTTGCCAACCTCTGCCTTGGATGATTACTGCCAGTGGAATACAAATTATGTGAAAATCTTTAATATGTCAACATAATTTGGCTGAGATAAATTTTAAAAATTTATGGAAAATCTATCTATACATATATTATAAGTTATGCATGTCTATATTTTATTACTTATCCAAGTATCACTGGCTTCTCAACAGAACACCCAGACATGTGCCATAATTGGGAAAGTCATCTTTAATAGCCTGCCAACTTTCAGCTGTATAAAAGTCAGAGCTTTTCACATATTTTTCAATTTTGTATTTAAGAAGGTATGTTTTTCGACATGAGGTATGTTTATTCTTGCCCTGGGCTCTGCAGATATAAGGGGTAGGCCTGCCAGTGTGGGCTCTGAAACATGCCCATGTTCTGCCATATTGAAGCCTGAGCCTGAATGCTGGAGCTTAGGAGATGGACCCTTGTGCCTTTGATGGGGGTTTTTACGGAGGGCACGATCCCAGAACATTAACACACCTCGCCCTGTGCCCTGCTCCAGGTTGGGTGGCCACTAAGACGTTTGGACAGACTCAGTGCCCGGAAGGACTCTTCCCTCTGCAATTGACCAGATGGGACCAGCTTTGACCCTAGAAGCCTGTGTGAGTTTCCAGGCCAGGTGTGTGGGAGGCTCTGGCATAGGGAAGAGTTCCCGAGGGCACGGACAGTTCTCCCACCCACACAGGCAGCCCTGCATTTCCTCCAACAGCTATAGTCTTGTGGCCACTGCCCAAGATCTTCTCCGCCAGCCCCAGCAAGGGCTCTTGGTGCCCGTGGTGGCTGTGCAGCTCAAAACATGAGGCTGATGCCTAGGCCCATCCGTCCCTGCTGCTCGGAGAGGCAACCATTCACAAAATGTTGGCAAACTTTTCCTTAACTATGGCCAGATTTAGCAAATAAGAATGTAGGATGCCCAGTTAGATTTGAATTTCAGATAAACGACAGATGCTGTTTCAGGATAAGTATATCCCACGCAATAATACTGTGTATTGTAAGTATGTTCCATGTGTCACCTCTCAGACAAGGCATTTAAGAACTGGACATGTAAGAGTCATTGCTCTTACGCTGCTAAGGAGACTTTGCAGGTTATGTGTTTTAAGTGATAAAACAAGATGTGTTTAGATGATAAGATGATGGCTGCCCAGCTCATAGACATGAACTTTTATTCATAGTTGGAAAGTCGTGAATTTTTAAGGTTTATCTGTTACCACAGCATCATCTAGACCTCCCTGAGTATTGTATCATTCAAGACGCTGCCCAGATGTCACTCTGGCTCCTTCCTCTTCCATTGTGCTCCTCTTGTCTTTTTTTTTTTTAAAGATTTTATTTATTTATTTGAGACAGAGAGAATGAGAGAGACAGAGAGCACATGAGAGGGGGGAGGGTCAGAGGGAGAAGCAGGCTCCCTGCCGAGCAGGGAGCCCGATGCGGGACTCGATCCAGGGACTCCAGGATCATGACCTGAGCCGAAGGCAGTCGCTTAACCAACTGAGCCACCCAGGCGCCCAATTCCTCTTATCATTTACGAACCCCTTTTTACAATGCTTTTTTTTTTTTTTTTTAGATTTTTAAAAATTTATTTATTTGAGAGAGAGACAGAGTACACAAGCAGGGGGAGCAGCAGAAGGAGAGCGAGAAGCAGGCTCCCCGCTGAGCAGGGAGCCCGACGTGGGGCTCAGTCCCAGGACCCCAGAATCATGACCTGAGCCGAAGGCAGACGCTTAACCCACTGAACCACCCAGGTGCCCCACTTACAATGCTTACTAAATGCCTGCTTAGTTATCTCCATCTCAGCAGGGCACAAGAGCCTTATTGGACTTTGTGACCATAGGACCTCACATAGGAAGTACTTTGGAGTGTGCTGAATGAACAAATGGCCAATAATCTCCCGAGACGTTAGAGCCAGGAGTTACCTTCAAATTCGCCTTGGTATCACGAAGGACGGTACCTCTTCAGGTTTTATCTCCATTATTCCTTAAATGAAGGACTGCCTCTCTTTAAATAGGTCTGCAATCTTGGGAAATTCAATTACACATAGCGGTGTTATTTATATAGTGACCGGTAATCAGAAAAGCAAGAGATTACGGGTGACGACATTCATTCTTAGTCACAAATTAAAAGAGAAACATGACAACGACATTTCCACTGGGAGAGAAAAGGTCACCTGGCATTCAGAAGCCCTAATTGCCAAGCTGTGTTTTACGTTCTCATCATCTATACTTTCTGAAGATGTCATTGCTACGGATGCAGAAAGGCTGGGGTCCCTTGTTTATTTCCCTAAATACTTATTACGTCTAGATCAGGGATTCTCAACCAGGAAGTGGGAAGAGTGCACGCCTATCAGAATCTCAGAATGGGGAAAACAACAAATATTTTGATTCTATTTTATTTCTTTTTTAAAGTATTTATTTGACAGAGAGACAGAGTGAGAGAGAGAACACAAGCCGGGGGAGTGGGAGAGGGAGAAGCAGTTCCCCGCTGAGCAGGGAGCCCGACGTGGGGCTCGATCCCAGGACCCTGGGATCATGACCTGAGCCGAATGCAGACGCTCGACTACTGAGCCACCCAGGCACCCCTTAGAGCATTTTTAAAAGGAAAATCCAGTGCAGCAAATGAGGTGGAAGAAGCAGGAGAGAATGGACAATGGGTCCAGATAACTGGGTGGTGGATAGAGCAAGATCTCCAGGGAGGTGGGAGGGACGAGAAACTGAACAGACAAGGGAAAGGGGATAAAAGGGACAAAGATTCCATGTGACTGCATTAAGTTTGAGAGTCCCTGGCAGGTTCCTGGGGACTGCAGGCCATCATGGTAATCAGGGGGTAGGTAGGAAACTGGATTTATATATTGTGTATTTTTATGAATATGAGTGCCAATGCTAAATTTGTACAAATTTCTGCAGTTTCATACTGAAGTTTGTGGGTGGCCAAAGAAAGTCACTTGGCTAAATTTAGAAACTATTATCTTACTTTGGGGTGAGGCTAACATTTTCAAACTTTTCAAAAAAGTATAACCTGCAATTGAGTTTGTTTTGTTTGGAATATAGAATTGAAGCCCCGAAGACATTGAATCTGAGATATAAAGGCTCAAATACCAACTGCATTTGTTCCTTTAAGCATTTATATATAAAAAAAATCCATTTGTAGATTATTCAAGTTGATACTACAACGTCTTTTCATTTTCTCATCTTCACAATGTTCTAAAAGACAAGAATTTTGAAATTGGTTTCCAAGAAAAACAAATTCCAACCTCATTCTAGTCCAGCTGCAGGATAAACTCAGGCTAACTTTTCCTTGTGAGTGGAGAGGTCGTAGACCCAAATTTCTTTCCTTTGTGAAACTCGGTGGGCGGGGGCGGGGGTGGGGGCAGAATTCTTCCTTTCTGATCTTCAGTCTTTGCCAGAAAAAGCCTCAGGAAGGGCTTAAGTGATGCAACTTTGAGTTAGTTGCATAAGAAAACATTTAGAATAGCACGTTGGAGAATTTAGGGATAAAGTAGTTCCCTGTTGAGCATAAAGAGAACCGATTTTGTACACCATTGTATCATTTCCCTCAATGTATGGTGCCAAGCTGATCTGTCTGCCCCTTTGGCCACGTAAACCAACCAGGGGCAGGCTGTGCCTTCCACATAAGGCTTGTCATGGGGCACACCCCGTGCTCACCTTGATATTATCTTACTAAGATTAAAAACACACATTTTTTGAACACCAAAATACATTTGTTCTTAAAAATTGCCATTGCTTAGCTTTTAGCCATGATGTTTACATTAGTATAAACCTGTCTTTTTTTTTTTTTAAGATTTCATTTATTTATTTATTTGAGGGAAGGAGATAGCGCGCCCGCGTGCGCACCAGCAGGGGGATGGGCAGAGGGCGAGGGAGAAGCAGGCTCCCCGTGGAGCAGGGACGCGGGGCTCCCTCCCAGGACCCTGGGACCACCACCCAAGCCGAAGGCAGACACCCAACGGATGGAGCCACCCAGGTGCTCCTAGTATAAACCTTATAATGATCCTAAAGGGAGGGTAGGGGAATGAGATTTGTAAGTTTATGAAAGAGTTGAGAAAAAGTAGAAAAATAGAAAAAGTAGTGTTGAGAATGAACATGGGTAGAGAGATAAGGAATAGCTGTCCGAAGAGGCTCCTATTCAAATTCCTGGCTGAAGTTGGAGGGCATATCTGGTTCCATGAGGAGGGTGACTTTAGGATAAGCAACATTTTAGTGTGAAGGCACTTTAGATTTCAGGCTTTGGGTCTGAGATGGATGGGCAGGGTTTCCCTTGTCCATCTGACTCTTTTAGGCCCACTTGAGATCATTAAGCCCAGATGACTCCCCAGACCTCTTGTGGATTGCCTGGTGTCAGATTAGGAACATGGCAAATCATGAAACTTCCTCTAGCTTTATGCTAATTTCCATCATTTTCTGGCCAAACCACTGTTTACCTGACACTTCTCTAAGATGATGGTATAATATTAGGACCCACCCCCTAGTTTAAGACATCTTTTTTTAACATTTTATTTTTTTATTTTATTTTTGAGAGAGAGAGAGCGCGTGCGGGCACACAGACTCCCCGCTGAGCAGGGCACCCCCCCCACCCCCGACGTGGGACTCGATCCCAGGACCCTGGGATCATGACCTGAAACAAAGGCAGACACTTAACCAACTGAGCCACCCAGGTGCCCAAGACATCTTTGACTTCTTCCAAACACCTAGCTAAGACAAATAGCTCTATGGCAGAGACAAAGGAACAATCTTTCTCCCCAAATGATTTTCTAGCTTCATCCTTGTATCAGGGCTACATCCTTAGGATCTTAGGGAAAGAGGAAATATCTATTCACTGGAGGTAAATGTAGAACTTCTGCATCATTTCCTGGGCCGTTGGATGACCGTTCAATAATAGATAACTTTGGATAACATTTATTATATTGCATGCACTATCCTAAGTACTTTATATATAGTAACTCATTAATGCCTCACAACAACTATATGAGAAAGGTATTATTATCATCATCTTTTTTTTTTTTTTTTAAGTAAGCTCTACACCCAACATGGGGTTTGAATTCATGACTCTGAGATCAGGAGTCACACGCTCTACCAACTGAGTCAACCAGGTGCCTCTATCATCCTCATTTTATAGAGAGGCAATCAAAGTACCAAGTGCCATGGACTGAATTTGTCCCCCCAAATTCATATGTCGAGGCCCTAACCTCCAATGTGACTGTATCTGGAGGTTAAATGAGGTCATAAGTGTGGGGCCCTAACTCAGTAGGACTGGTGTCCTTATAAGAGGAATAAAAGGAAAAGATACCAGGGATACATGGATACAGAGCAAAAGCCATGTGAGGACAGAGCAAGGGAAATGTCATCTGCAAGCCAAGGGGAGAGGCCTCAGAAGAAATTAAATGTGCTGACAACTTGATCTTGGACTTCCAGCCTCCACAGTTGTAAGAAAATAAATTTCTGTTGTTTAAATCCCCTAGTCTGGGGCGCCTGGGTGGCTCAGTTGGTTAAGCGTCCAACTCTTGATTTCGGCTCGGGTCATGATGTCAGCCCCGTGTCGGGCTCCGGGCTAGACCTGAAACCTGCTTCAGATTCTCTCCCTCTGCCCCCCCCCCCCGCAATGAAATGTTAAACCACTTAGTCTAGGGCATTTTGTTGTGGCAGCTACCTAACTAATATACCAAGACACTAAGAAATTTGCCCAGGATCACATAGCTCTTAATTGGTAGAGCTAAGATTCAAACCCAGGTAATCTGGCTTCAGAAATCATACTCTCAACCTTCTGTCTTCACCAATGAGTTAAAGCCACACTTCCCAATGGAAATATAATGTAAGCCACAAATGTGAGCCTCGTGTGTGATTGACAATTTTCTGGCAATCACATTTTAAAAAACAGAGGCAGTTAATTATTTATTTATTTGACAGAGAGACAGCGAGAGAGGGAACACAGCAGGGGGAATGGCAGAGGGAGAAGCAGGCTTCCGCTGAGCAGGGAGCCCGATGCGGGACTCGATCCCAGGACCCTGGGATCATGACCTGAGCCGAAGGCAGACGCTTAACGACTGAGCCACCCAGACGCCCCTGCAGTTAATTTTAATAATGTATTTTATTTAACCCAACTTACCGACGTATTATTTCAGCATGTAACCAATATGAAGTTATTAATGAGATATTTAACACTCTCTCTTTTGTACCAAGTCTTCAAAATGGAGGCTTTGTTTTATACTTACAGAGCATCTCAAGTTGGATGAGCCACATTTCAAGTGCTTAGTAAGCCACACAGGCCTAGTGGCTACCATATTGGGCAGCACAGGTGTGAAGCACCTCCCAGCTCTCCATTGTGCACAAGAGAAAACCAAGACCTGACCCCATGTTTCCAGCCTCAGCTCGTGCCTGTCCTAGCTTCACACTTTTAAAGCTCCTTAAATTGGCAATACTTAAATGTTTGCCTTCCATTCATATCATGCTGCTTTTCAGCGTGGCATCCTTGTTCATGCTCTCCCCATTGTCTGGAGGCCCTTCCTCTTATTCATCTGGCCTCTTCCCGCCCCTTGGACGATACTCCACTCAGGTCTCCCCTCCTCCAGGAAGCCTTTCCTACAGCCCACAGCAAATTGGATACCTCTTCTACGTGTTTCCTCATAACACTTCATCCTAATTCATCCTGACATTAAGTTCCTTTTGTTATACTTATTTGTATATGTGTCTGTCTCCCAGATTACACTGTGAGCTCAATAGCAGAGGATAAATACTTTATCTCTGTGCCCAGCACAGAATCTAACACATAACAGGCACCAGTAAACATGTGTGGAGTTAAATTGAACTTAGTACCCATGCTTCGGTATACAGGATTCTTCATCCTGATAAACCAGAATGTTCCCCAAATCATGAGGAAGCCAGGCACAGTTCTCTTGCAGGGGAAATATGGGTGGGCACTACCAAAGGGTAAATGTGTATGGAAGAGTGCATTTAATGTCTTTATAGTCTCCATCAGGTCCTTAAAAAAACATAAAATCAAAGTAAAATCAGGGCGCCTGGGTGGCTCAGTTGGTTAAGCGACTGCCTTCAGCTCAGGTCATGATCCCAGGGTCCTGGGATCGAGTCCCGCATCGGGCTCCCTGCTCTGCGGGGAGCCTGCTTCTCCCTCTCCCACTCCCCCTGCTTGTGTTCCCTCTCTCGCTGTGTCTCTCTCTGTCAAATAAATAAATAAAATCTTAAAAAAAAAAAAAAAGTAAAATCAAATTTTCTATACAAAGGAGTGTCAAAAGCTGGCTCTCCAAATATCACCTACATACCTGTTGAGAAGACAAAGCTAGCTTATTGCTTACCTCAGTAAGCTTTGAAAAAGCTTTGGCAGTGTCTCAGATGGGGGAAGTAAAGTCAGAATTAAGTGGAAGTTTGATTTAAGACAGGTTTTTCAAAGAAAAGGTGGGAGGGGGGATCTTAGTTAGGATTAGGTAAAAGTCACAATTTCACAGTCCAGGATTGGTGGGAATAGCAAGGTAAGGATTTTAAGGGGAGGGACTCAAGGAATCGGCACAAATTATTGCTTTCCACTGGAAACTTGATGAATATTTCTATAAGATCTTATATGAAAAAATCAAACCATTTACCTACACAGGAGACTCCGGAAAAATAAAAGTCACCCTAATGAAGACAGAAGAATAGCAAAGAAGTGCTAACAAAGACAAAGGACTCTCACTAAACTGACTTAGTAGGATTCTGGCTAAAATTGGTTTCGTGAGGACAAGTCCAAGGATGAGATCTACTCAAGAAAAGAGCTTAAAAGAATCTGACTAAAGTTGGTCAAGGGGAGACTCTTTGTCAATGGGGAGCATCCCAGGGTCCTCTTGGCTTGCCCTTCCTGGCATGGAACCATTGTTTCACAAGCCACAGCAAAAGTGACAGGGTCCCAGTATTCTCAATGTGCCACACATGAGGAAGATCCTCCATCCCATGAGGGGCTGAGTGGAAGAAGAAAGCCTCCACCTCTTGACCACACTGGGACTTAGCCTCAGCAATCGATGCTGTGGCCGGATGAGAGAAGGTATTGTTCTGTTACTGAGGGATGTTTTGCTTTCAGCAGTGTGGAAGCTGGGAGGGGAGAAAGAGCTATTTTTGTTCAAGTACCACAAACTCTCACCTTTCTTATCAAGTTTTCTTACCTAGATGATCTTCAGTAAATGTTTCCTTCTGTGCTGTTTGCCTTTAGGACCATTTCCAGAGTCCTTAAAAAAATTTTTTTTCCAGCTTTCACTTTTACTGGGGAGCGAGCGGTCAGTGGAGCTCCTCATGCCATCACGCCAGAAGTCAACCTTCAGATCTATTTCTTTTAAGATCCAGCGCTGGCGAAGTTGCTCAAAGAGACTCAAGATGAAGGATAATACATATTAGATTCTTTTTTGTTTTTAAGATTTTATTTGGGAGAGAGAGAGAGTGCACGAGAGAGAGCATGAGCGGGGAGGCAGAGGGAGAGACAGGAGCAGAGTCCCCGCTGAGCAGGGAGCCCAATGCAGAGCTTGATCCCAGGACCCTGGGATCATGACCTGAGCTGAAAACAGATATTTAACTGACTGAGCCACCTAGGTGCCCCAATATATATTAGATCCTAAGTGGTGATTTTATTTATGCAAGGAAAGTATCCAAAACTTTGAAATAATACATAATTGATGATTATATGATTAATAATCCTGTTAAGTTAGAGGTTAACTTGTGGAATACCATTAAGGGGGTGATTTGAAAAAACATATATCCAGTAGAGAACCCCAAGTGTTATGGTTTAATTGCCTGAAGATTAAATGGTTTTATATCTAAATTAGCAACTCACTTCAGAATTCCTTCCCCCACTGATGACATGAAATATCGTTCTGTACAGCTTGTCATCTTGCTGTCTCCTTCATTAATGGGTTAAATAAAACTTTAACTCATGTCCACGATTTCTGTATAAGAATTATGTTTTTAACAATTTAAGAATTTTACTTTCAAACCTCTGCAGTCTCGATTCTGATTTTTTTTTTTTTTTTTGCTACACAAATAGCACAGACCCCAGTCAGTAAGATTAAGGAATAGTTTTTCTGAGACTCTGCCTCCTAAGGTCCTGAAGATTCTCTTAGGAGGGTCATGAGCGCCTAGGGAAAAATGTTTATGGGCTGAATTGTGCCTCCCCCCATCGCCCACCAAATATATTGAAGTCCTAATGCTCAGTACCTCAGAATGTGACTGTGTTTGCAGACAGGGCCTTTAAAGAGGTAATTCAGGTAAAATGAGGTCACATGGGTATGCCCTAATCCAATATGACTGGTGTGCTTAAAAGGAAATTAGGACATGGACACACACACACACACACTGTGAGGACACAGAAGACAGCCATCTACAAGTCAAGGGGAAAAGAAACCCAAACAACTGAAACCTTCGTCTCAGACATCTAGTTTCCAGAGCTTTGAGGGAATAAATTTCTGTTGTTTAAGTCAGCCATTTGTGGTACTTTGTTATGGGAGCTCTAGCAAACTAAGACACTGTGCAGGGGAATATTTTGGCTTCCTTGGGACTGACCATATGTAAGAAATCCTATGCTTTTGGGGACATCATGGAAGAAGTTATAGCTACCCCCAAAATGTATATGTCAGAAGCAATAGTTTCAGTAAGGGTAGGGATCTGCAAATACATATACTGTAAAAGATAGTTGGGCTGTTGGGAGTTTGTCACCAAACTCCCAAAGCCCTGAAGTAGAGAGTAGATAAATTTCCTGTTACCCGAAAGAGGAAGAAGGAGAGAAGCAAAATCAGATAGATTCTTTAGAACTAGTTTGTAAGCCAGTATCATGCTACACAAAAAGGCACACCAGTTCTTTACGCTTTACTGTGTTCCTCGATGGCATGGCTAGAATAACTTCTTCAACCTCAGATCTTCCCAGCAAACATTTGTCTATGAAACTGTCTACATGAAAGTACAGCAATAAAAGCCATCAGGGGGAGAGAATCATTGGGACAACCCTAAACCTTTTTTTTTTTAAAATAAGCTTTTATTCCTACTTAAATTATTTTATTTCTCTCATATTTGTTGTTTTTGTCATGAAGGATAGATATGTAGTGGAAATCCTTAGGATAAACAAGGCAATCAAAGAGGACAGCTATGATTAATATACCAAAAATCTTTTGCAAAAGAATCACAACATAAATTCAAAAATAGTATAAAGACAATAAAACATCAATACACTAAAAAACAAACCTATTTGGGGGATCAAAACAACTAAAAAGTAGGTTCTTTGAAAATACTTCTGGAGAGATGGAGGGGGAAAAAAAGGCACAACCAAAAAAAAAAAACCATTAAAAAATGACTATACCTGGGGTGCATGGGTGGCTCAGTGAGTCAAGCGTCCGCCTCTTGATTATGGCTCAGGTCATGATCTCAGGGTCGTGAGATCAAGCCGCACACTGGGCTCTGTGCTGGGTGTGGAGCCTGCTTGAGATTCTCTCCCTCTGCCCCTTTCCCCGCCTCTAAAAAAAAAAAAAAAAAAAAAAAAAAAATCTCTCTCCCTCTCTTAAAAAAAGGACTATAATTACCAACTAGGTAGAGATTTTAAAATATTATAAACAACTTTTTACCAATCAGTTTGAAAAGTATTATGTAAAATGATTTAATAGTTAATAATCTTCCAAGTGAAAGTACAGAGTGAATAGGGAGGGGTATAGAAAACAATGAATATGAATTATACAAGTTAGGTGACAGCCACATAAGTTTCTTACACGAGTCTACTTTCACAAATGTTTTAAATTTTCCATAAAAGCACAGGCTTAAAAAAAAAAAACCAACAAAACCCCAAGGTACACAAAGTTTTGGAAGGCAGAAAATAAAACAATCGTTTCAAAACAGGCAAGTAAAGGGAAAGAACGAAGTGTTTATCTTGTCTTTCCTATAGAAACTGTACCTCAGAGTAACCAAATAGTTGATAAGGGAAGTTTCTCTTATTATATAAAAGCAATCAAAATAATACATGCAAAAGGCATGATAGAACTTTGTCATTTTGCTATCCTTAAAAATTAATGGATTTACGTAATAGTGATCAATGGTTACTACCATAATGACACATTAAGGGTCCAATGCCATCTATGAAGTTTTGTTTTTTTTTAAGATTTTATTTATTTATTTGACAGAGACACAGCGAGAGAGGGAACACAAGCAGGGGGAGAGGGAGAAGCAGGCTCCCCGCAGAGCAGGGAGCCCGATGTGGGACTCGATCCCAGGACCCTGGGATCATGACCCGAGCCGAAGGCAGCTGCTCAACCGACTGAGCCACCCAGGCGCCCGAAGTATTTTTTTTTTTTTTTAAGACTTTATTTGACACAGAGAGAGACACAGTGAGAGAGGGAACACAAGCAGGGGGAGTGGGACAGGGAGAAGCAGGCTTCCCGCGGAGCAGGGAGCCCGACGCGGGGCTCAATCCCAGGACCCTGGGATCACAACCTGAGCCGAAGGCAGACGCCCAACGTCTGAGCCACCCAGGTGCCCCTCTATGAAGTATTCTTACCTCCCCGCTTCCCCCTTCAAAAAAAGTAGTCAGGAAGGGGGAAAGGAAAGTAGCAGTTTCCAATTTACAGAAAACTGGAGGTGGGGAGACATATTAAAGAAATAACATCGTGGGAATGTACATCTTCAACGAAATTCAGACTGAATTTTTTTTTTAAGATTTTATTTATTTGAGAGAGAGATAGTGAGAGAGGGAACACAAGCTGGGGGAGTGGGAGAGGGAGAAGCAGGCCTCCTGCTGAGCAGGGAACCCGATTCGGGGCTCGATTCCAGGACCCTGGGATCATGACCTGGGCCAAAGGCAGACGCTTAACGACTGAGCCACCCAGGCGCCCCTGGACTGTTTGAATTTTTAGAGGAAAGAGCTCAGTTCCTTCAAGTAAGTTGTAAGGGAACAATAAAACAATGGAAAGGAAAGCTATGTACTAGAAGACTTTATCAGCAACTACAACATATGGACTTACACATACTGAAATGTTTACAGATGGAATTAGAGGATGACTGGGATTTGTTTCAAAATCATCCAAGGAATGGGATGAAGAATAGATGAAACAAGATTGGCTTGTGGCAGTGGCTACTAGGTCCATGGAGTTCATGACACTAATTAGTATATATTTAAGAATCTTAATGACAAGAAGCTTTGCTAAGCCTTCTGTATAGTCTCTCAGGATGCTAGTGAGCTAGTGAGCTAGGGGTCTTTCTGGCTTTTCTTGATGGAAATATATTAAGGGATTAGATATCAGATAGCCCACAGGATCAGGTTTATAGTTGCAAAAACAAAACTATTAATGCAATCTTTTCTGAATGAGTTGGGTGTAAAACTGTTCAAAAAAGTAAAATTTACTTGAAAACAGTTTGTGCTTTTTGTTTTGTTCTCGGTAATATTTTTCCTATAAGTATGCCATGGCCAGAGAAATGCCATAAATATGTGGGAGGGTTGCCCTGTGAAACCCAGTTCATGGTATCTTGAGTACTTTATAACAAGGTCTTACTTACCGGGTAGAATAATCAGCTGACTTAAGAAGCAAGGAGAACAGTTTAGAGCTCCTTGCTCAATTACAATCATTTTTCAAAATCCTTTTTTTTTTAAAGACTTTATTTTTATTTGACAGAGAGAGACACAGCAAGAGAGGTAACACAAGCAGGGGGAGTGGGAGAGGGAGAAGCAGGCCTCCCGATGAGCAGGGAACCCGAGGTGGAACTTGATCCCAGGACCCTGAAATCATGACCTGAGCCGATGGCAGACGCTTAATGACTGAGCCACCCAGGTGCCCCCAAATCCTTTTAATTGAAGTATAACATACAGATAAATGTACAAATCCCAAGTGTACAAGCTCAATGAATAATCAGAAAGTAAACTCTCCTGGATAACGGGTACAAGGGTTAAGAAACCAAACATTAACCACACACCAGAACCTCTCATACCCTCAATTACCTCCTTTCCAAAGGTAACCACTATCCTGTTTTTGAACATAATGTAAATAGAATTATACATTATGTATTCTTTTGTGTACAGCCTTTGTTCAACATCACCTCTGAGATTCTTCATGTAGCTTTTATGTAGCTTTATTATATGCTTTGCATAACTATCAAGTATTTCATTATATAAATATATCATTATGAAATCTATCTCTAATAGTGTGTGTCCTAAAGTTTAATTAATATAACTAATACCAGCTTTCATTTGATTAAAGACAATCTCTTAACAGGGTCTGCATGGAACATCAGAATTCACTTTTCTGGTCAACTATACTTTATACTAGCACAGTTGGAAGTTCTACATCTAAACCCAATGGCTTACAAATACAGTAATTCCAACAAAATTATTAGAACTTTATCCGTTCAGCATAAATTGTTTTGATAGAAACATATAGTGACCAATTTCCAGAAGTCAAAATAGGACAACAGAAAAAAATCGATAATGCAGGAACAATCACTCAAATTGTAAAGAGTTTAACACTTTGAACTATTCTTCCGTTCATTTAAGTCCCAGTTCTATCAACAAATATTGGTCATTAAAAATTGCACACAGCTTGTTTGACAATGTCCTTTTATTCCTTCAACTGTTCAAGTAATGGTATGTCTTAGAAATGATCACTGCTCTGAAATGGTTCATTTCTAAAAGTGAAGAGTAGATAATTATTGCAGTGTATGTATTCCTACATATTTATAATTAGCTATAGGATAGCTTTAGCCGTTATGTATTCTGACTAGAATTGTCTAGAGAGGCCTCATGATTCATTTTGGGGGCTTCCTATTGGAGGCAAGAGTTCAAAATGATTTAGTTTATGGATTTAGGCTAACATTCCACACTTACACATATCTAAAAAGTAAGGCAATCATGTCCTTAACTCTTTGTATCTTTCCTGGCACCTAGCTCAACTGCTGGTATAACCAGTACTTGGTGAGTTGAATAAATAATCTTTACTAAATAGAGCTATGGGGTGAATTGTGTCCCCCTCAAATCCTTGTGTTGAAATCCTAAGCCCCAATATCTCAGAATGTGACTCTATTTGGAGACAGGGCCTTTAAAGAGGTAATTAAGGTGAAGCGAGGTCAGGTGGGTGGGCCTAATCCAATTATGACTGGTGTCCTTATAAAAAGAGAGATGAGGACAAAGAAACAGAGAGGAAAGGAAAGACTGTGTTAAGGCATAGGGAGAGGATGGCCTAGGCCTATAAGCCAAGGAAAGAGGTCTCAGGACATCTTGATCTCGGACTTCTACTCTCTTGAACTGTGAGAAAATACATTTCTGTTGTTTAAGTCACCTAATCTGTGGTACTTTGTTATATGAACACTAGCAAACTAATATGAATAGCAACTACATTTTTTAAGAGTTCTCAAATTTGCAACTTGTAATTACATTTTTAGCTTAAGTTTTTCAGAAGTAGGTAGGCATTTTTTACCCTTCAGCAAAAACACCCCCAGCACTATGCAATGTCTTCAAACTGGTTTTGGTAGTTTTCAGAAGAGTATATAAGCACCTCAATTCTGTGTACAGACCTTCAAGATCACAGTCTTCGTAATAGTTGGCAGGACAGAGCCCCTAGGGGCAATGCTGGGTACTGGGTAATACCAAGGAGTCCTGGGTTCTAGTCCAGACTCCACAACTGACTATCATGTAACCTTGGGCCAGTCACTTCCTTCTCTGCACTGCTGATCTTTAAAAAGTGGAGATTCAACTAGGTAGCCTCTTAGATCCATTTATTTCAAACCTGTATGACTCAGTGATGGTTAGAAACCCTCTGCTATGTAAATAAGCATTTCACAGTTAAGGAAGTTTATAAAACCTCATATGGCTGTAGTTATTTCATCTTTTCCTGATAAAAATGCTTCTTACACTGAAAAAAACCCAAAGTAATGACATTTATGGATACAATAGATTTTGCAGGTTAGCCAGCAAAGATCAATAGTGGTTACCTAATCTTATATTCCATTAAAAATAAATTCCTACTTCCAAAAGATCCTAAGCAAAAGAGTAAAATAAACTCCAACAATCCAGTAACTCTTTAAAGAACTTACAAATAGAACTTTTGTCTAAGGAAAAGCAGTATCTGGCAGCTGGTAACTGTGTTATCTTTTAATTAAAAAGAACACAAACCTGGTCTGAGATCACACCTCATGTTTCAAATTTATGTACACTCATCCCATAGGAAAGCCAAAATCTGAACTGGAAAAAGTGTTCCAACTCTTGTTTGGCAATTGCGTTTATATGGAGAGTGTGTGTATGGTGGGTGGAGAGAGACAGATACACAGACAGGGAGAGAGAGAACTCACACATGTGTCACTGTTTACTTGTACTAAAGGGAGAGGGCCACAGAAGAAGTTGCATTGTAAGATGATCAGAAAAGCACTTTGCTTCTCAAAATAAAATCATTCCTTAATTAAAAGAGGGGGTTAGCAGACTTAGGGCTTTGTCAGTTTTTAAAGTATGAATATCTGTTTACTATTCCCTCTATGACAAGTTTAGACGGATGGTTAAGAAAAAGAAAAGAAAGTATGACATCATTAGAATTACAGGTAAGACAAGAGGAAACCCGAAGTACAGACACAAGAACACGGAAAATTTTAAGAGAGTACAGATGTCATGACATTTATTAAAAGGCATGCTACAATGCTATACTTGTTAGGAAAAGAGATAAGAGATTATCAAGTAATAGTCAGCAAATATACAAATTGAACGAAAATGGAATATACTGTAGAGTACAGAAGCTTGAATTAACCATGCACTACGCATTTAGAAAATATGTTTTTTAATATTTTATCTTCTCTTTGCATTTATAACATAATTCACTTAAACAATCACAGAATCCTTTTCTTCCAACACCACAAACTGTTACAAATGAAAGCTGGTACTGCTGCTTATCAAAATATACAAGACAATTGATGTTTTATATAAAACCACTTTATATGTTAACTTGTTCCCAAAAACCTTTTTTTTTTTCCTTTTTTGGCCTGGTTTAAAAAAATGTTGTTACAAATATTTACAGCATTTTCTACTTCTAGATGAACATTCTTACAAACTGAAAAAGGGAATTTTATGAACAGACCACATAAAACACAAGACAATGTCAGAGGCTCCTAGCTGTGCTATTTTTGTTTTTCTTAAATACAGTACTGAAAATGCCCATCAAACCCTTGTCATCCTAATCCGTTCTGTTCACATTTATACTCCCATTTTCTCTAAGTAGTCTATTCACCAATAGGAAATAGAAAGTAAAGGCCGCTTTGCACTGGGTCTTCTTTCAGAAAGGAGCTTGGGAAAAAATGCTTAATGAGAGGAGTTAAAACCAGAACAGTAAGTCTTTGGTCAGAGCAATGAGGTGACATTTTGATGCAAAACTTTGCTTGGTCAGCAATCTATAATTAGTACTTTTTGGATGTGGGATGAATTTTTAAAAGATCTGGGTAACAATGGTAAGGGGGGGAAAAGGCCAGAGCATATTGTTTTTTTCAAATGACATCAAAAATATCTATTTAAATATCTGTTAATACAACTACTACGTAGGTTCAAAAACTGAAAATTAACACAACAAAATCTGTTTACAGTGCTGACTTAAGCTTGCTATAAGCAGTTTTCAATCATGACTATTATCACCAAGGTCACTGGACCAGACAAATATCCCTGTTCTCTGGAACATATGCCTCAGGTTACAAAAACTAAAATGACTACCACAAAGATGTAGAGCAGCTCATTCTTGGACCTGCAAAATGCTGTAGAATGAATATTATGTGATAAAGGCAAACTGTAACTGAGACTTCATTTATACAGTTACAATTCTTTGCTTGTATGAATAGTCCGTGGGATAACATTCTTTTAAAATTATATAGTACATATTTCCTGAAAACCAGAATACTGATACTACCTTAGTCTCAAATAGGAAGAAAAGGTCAATTAAGACTACTGAAGAAGGCACATAAACTTTGGTCCTGTTTTGTTTTCCTCCCTTTATAAAACCCCCCAAACTTTTTAGTAATTTTCTACTTTTTAAACCATTCATAACTAACTTTTAGAATTTGCTGTGAAAAAAGACTGCAAATAGTCTTATAGATAACAACACAGCTCTTTTGAAGGACAGCTGAGTTCTATTTTCTTTAAAGGAAAACTTTTGTGCAATCTAAACTGTATTTCTTTTAGCACAATAGAATATCTTAAGTCTGGCAGTTTTATTCTTGTTAACAACTGATCAAGACAAAGGAAAGGCTAAGAAAAATGCTTTTACGCATAGTCATGCTGTCTTTTTGGTTTTAAAAATAGCAGTACACATTGGTTTTTGAAGAGAGACTGATAGTTTGGCAAATGTAGGGTTTTTAAGTGAGTCACTGGGCGGGGGGGGGGGGGGGGACGGACACATACTTTTGAGTTTGTCATCTTTTGTCCAAAAATATTTAGTGGGAACAGAAATTACATGATAATATATTCACTATATAAATTTCACTGCCTAATGACATAGCAGCTTTGAAATGTTTGTATGAAAATGAAGAGAGACATTTATGAGAGTTAACTTTTTATCATCTGAAGTAGAACCAATGATCACCATCCTAGGAGGAGCCAAAGAAGGCATTGCTCCCATAAGGAATTAAGCAGGCAGAAATTCTGTCTCTAAAAATTGTGAGATCTGTAACTTTTAACAATAGAATCAGAAACATTACTAAAAATAACTGATTACCAATCTTAAACGATTTATGTCATTCTATAGGAGCTATTGGGAATTCTGATACTCTCCAGTAAGTTATCGATTAAGATATTAAGATACTGGGTCATTTTTCTGTTTTTATCTCACACAAAACACATTTTACTGCTATGCAAGTTATTTAAATCTCAAAGTAAAACTTTTTGGCATAAATTGCTACTGCTGAACGTGTACTGCTATTTTTTGAAGACCTGAATATATACACTTTGTGTAAAAGTCAAGACATTTCCAAAAACTGATAAGACAATACTCCTTAAAATAAAGTAAATAAACTTAAAAATAGGATACTATGACAGCTCAACAGCGAAAACATTGTTCAGAAGATACTGAATAAATGCATGCCAAAACAAAAGTACAAAGATTTAGTTTTTCCACTACCCTGATATTTTTAAATGTTTCTACAGAAACTATGCCAAAACAAATACTGTAGACCTCTATAATTCAAACAGCAAATAACCCAATATGGACAATATCCATGCACTACAGCTAATTTCAGACACAAATTGATGATTTCAAGCATACTATTTTAGATAAGAATATCTCACTTTTCCAAATCTTAATTTGATTTTGTCAATAAATTAAAATGTATGTACTGTGCATATGTATGTACATTAGAAGAGTGCATGTATGTATATATATATTTACCTACACACACACACACACACACACACACACACACACACACACCCTCCCTGAAAAGGATTCAAATGTTCTCTCTCAGATTTAAAGGCCATTCCCTACTTCAAAATTACATTCAATGCTATTATGATCTCCCTTCTGCTACATTGACACTGAATGTTATGAGAATCATGAATTAAATCACACAGTAATTCCTAACTCAAAGCGAACAAAATAATCCAATTTAATGTGTCACTTACAATTATAATAGTGCCTGTATGTTAGGAAAAAAGAAGCAAATTTTGGGAGATTTCTCCCCCCGCCAAAAAAATTTTTTTTCCTCCCCCCTTACTCAAGTGTTTTAGTAAAAACACATTAAGTGAAAAAAAAATAAAAACTATATAAATGATTATACCTATCTATTCAGTCAATGCTAAAATGGAGTCATCTGAAAGGTTTCTAAATTTAGTGTCCTCCTTCCTATTCTATCTACCAACTACCTGTTGCTCAGTGTTGAGTGAATTCTGCTTTTTAAGAACCTACAGTATCTTCTGTAGTCTCCAATTTTTTGTGAAAATCTTCCAACATTCAAACTAATGGCTGGAATATAGGAAAGAAATTGAGATATTGTTTTTAAAGGTGAGATGAGCTACTCTGAGGATCTGAAAACTGTAAAAGGGATGGACAAAAATGACCCCCTTGACAAATTCTGATTTTAAAAAAATCGGATCAAGCACTGAAAAAAATAATTAACAAATGCAAAGTTTCTCATTAAAAAGAAAGAATTTTACATTATAGAATCACTGAAGCAACATTAAAACATATTCTTACACTCAACCATAGAGAGGGACAGAGTATTGAAAAAGGAGCCCACCTTGTCATACTCCATGTATGTGGGCACTCAGTGATGATGTTACATTAACAAAGAAAAGCATGTCACTTGAGTACTGAGAAAAACCAAGTAATCCTGAGACAAATTCTAATGAGTGATAAAGGTTAGACAAGATCCAGAAACTGAGATTGCATTTTATAGTCCCAAACTGGTACGCTCTGTCAATGACTGCATGACCACTATTGGTCACGATGTGAAGAGGCCTACAGGTGTGCACTGAGACAGTCCCCAAACCATTCACCCTTCCCCACCCCATCTCTGCACCAAAGCACCAAAAATTTGAATAAAAACTATTACTTATTGAAAACCACTTAAAATTGCAATGAAAAAACTTTAAAATCCTTACCAAAACACGGAAAGAAAAAACAAAATGCTCACCAAGCCCACGATATAGCTTTCAAGATACTTAGATAAAATTCTAACCTATTGTATCATAAGCACATAATAAGGCACATAATAAGAAATTAAGTAAATACACAGTAATTCTGAATAAGTATTAGAGATTATAGTGGTACAAAAAACCCTTGAGATTAATTTTTTTCTAAAAGAAGACCTTACCAAAAATAACTTTTAAAAAATCTGTCAAACCATATGATAGACCTGAATATTTTCCTTAAGACTGTAAACTTTTTTTCTGAAAACAATTATAAAAAAAGTAGTTGTAAGTAGATTACTTTTTAAATTTTCCAAGATCATATTACTCAGCAAATAGTGTCATTTTGAAATTTAAACCATGATTTTTCCTAATAAAACTAATAATTAATTTGACACCTTAATAGATCTTGGATTCTATTTAATTTCCTTGGGGACAACTGAGACACTTCATTTCTCCAAAGAGTCTTAAAAAATTGAAGGTGTGTACTAGTCTAAGGAGTGTCTTACAGTGGAAAAAAAGAAACCATTGAAGGAAAACATGCAAGTTTATAAATTTTCTTCCAATACAACCCAATCTGTTTATGTATACCTATTAATATATGCCAAATAATGTAATTTTATAAGTGAACATAATTTCCTATAGGGGTTGAACTTCTGAAACATCAAGTTAAAAACTTGTTTTTTTTTTTTTTAAAGTCTATATGTTTAAATTTTTCCAAAGTACAAAGGATTTTAGAAATGTTGTATAAGGCTGATCTGGACCCAAACTAAAAGAAAGTCTGTCCTCTTGAAATCCAATTTAATATAGGGAATTAAATTATTGAAAAAAAATTCCTTTCTTGATTTTTTTTCCCTAAAGGTTATTTTCATAGAAACTATGGCACAAAGGAAAAACAAACCTTTGATCACATACTGGCAAGGGGGAAAAATGGAAAAAAAGAACATCCCTTGATTTTCTGAATATACTTGAATATCAAACCAGAGTTACTTTTGTGAAAGAGGCAGAATTGGTCTTGAGCTGCTTCAGTCTATGTCTGAAGGTTTTACTGAAATTATGGTCCAATCTTAGGAGAAAAATTCACAGAAAAATCAGATTGTAGATTTTGAGAAGGAAACTCTGAGGTGGTGATTTTCTCCAAGGTCATGGTTATGAAGCTCAATGAGGGCCTGGATTGCTTCTTCCACAGATCCCAACTGAATGAGTGCCATTTTGCGATCTTTCCTGAAAATAATGTAAGAAATAAAAAGTATATAGAATTAATTTTGCCTACAATTCTCCCCAACCCTCTAAGACTTCATTAAACTACTTTAAAAATTTGCATAACACATTAAATAATGTTAATGTATTTCTTGAGAGCATGGACTTACTGAAAGAATTTAAAAGCCTTCACTGAACATCCCGCTTCTGTGAAAAGGTTCTTCAGATCATCCACTGTAACAGAAGGGCTGTGAAAACATCACAGAGAGTGTCAACTATCTTAAGCCCCAATTCTCCCATGAACCAAAGATTAACTGCTGCAACTGTCAAATCTCCAGAGTAGCTCACATTTCAAAGATAATAAAGCCATACAATGAAGACACGATTTGGAAGTGCCCTGAAAGATGTTCAAGGTTGTCACACACATGTCCTCAAACAATGTAATTTGGTCTCAAATCTTTTGCGTAAGATATGAGCAGGTATATAAAGAACAAGAAAATCTATCTGTATTTCTTTTAAAGGGATAATTACCCATATCACTGACTTCAGTAATTAACTCTAGGATTTCCAAAGCTACTTCTAATATTACCAAAGTTACCTCCCAGTTCTGACTTGTTAGCTATCAACCACCAGAGTTCTACATTTTCGATGGCTTTTAGGGTAATTCTGAATACATGTATGTGGAAGTCAGGTTCTATGATGACTCCCTATTATTACTGCCTCCTAATATTGAGGCCTTTAGATACTCCTCTCCCATAACGAAGAGATGTCCTCTGTAACCTTTACTGTACTGTAGAAATGACATGTTTGAATTCTAAGGCTGAGAGACATTGTGATTCCCACCCTGCCCTCCTTGAATCATTAACTTTGGAAGAAACCAGCTACTATTTCATGGGGATGCTCAAGCAGCCATATGGAGAAGACCGTGTGGCAAGGAACTGAGGCTGCCTGTCAAGAACTAGGTACGTAAGTAAGTTAACTACTTGGGAAGTGGATCCTCTAGCCCCAGTTAATGAGAGATCCTTAGTCAAAAACACCCAGCTAAGCCATTTCTGGATTCTGACTCAGAGTAACAGTATGAGATAATAAACGTTTACTATTTTGTTAAACTGTTAAGTTTTGGGGTGATCTGTTATGTAGCAGTAGATAACTAGTACAGTGGCCTATCACATGAGGGTCAACTGACTAAATTATTCTAACATAGCAGCTGTCCTATTTCACTAATTTCTTATGAGATGAAAGGAGACTGTATTTCATCTCATGATTGCCAGTAAGGATGGTGTAGTAGAACAATGAGTCTGCAAGGAGACAGATCTGTGTTCACATTCTATTTCTCATTCATCGGTATATGACTTTGAGTAAGGTACTTAACCTGAGACTCTCAGTTTCACTGATAAATGAAACTAATGACTTTACTTCAAAGGTTACTATGCATGAATTGACAGAGAATAGTGGTTACCAGGGACTGGGGTATAGAGGAAAATGAGGAATTACTGTTTAATGGGTACAGGGCTCCGGTTTGGGATAATGACAAGAATCTGCAGATGACAGTTGTGATGGCTGTACAACAGGAATGCACTTCATGTGAAGGTACACTGAACAGCACATTAAAAAATGGTGAAAAAGATAAATTTTATGTTATGTGTATTTCACCACATTAAAAAAAGGTTATTATATGGAGATTAAATGAGGTAACACATGTAAGTTACCAGTATGGTGCCCAGGAATTGGTAGATGGTTCAAAAAATATTAATGTCCTTTCCAGGTTGTAACCTGAGACCAGCCCCTAGATAATGTATTTAAGAAGGTAACAATGACAGGAGCCTGTCTCGGTATCTAAGTATGTTGTCCTTCTACCTGACTCCATAGCAATGAGCTGCTCCATTTCTAGATCCATGTAATCTCGAGTTTTTCCTTCAGCGACTCCTCCAGTTTCCTGGCTGGAATGAGGTTTGAGCCATTGCCCAATTCAGATTCAAGGTTCCTTCAGGTAGCGTAACCAGAGACTAGCTGGCAGCCCGAGCAATGCACATTATTTTGAGTGATTATTTTCTATTCCTATTCATCCCCATTCTCATTCTCAGTAATGTTCTAGAATTTTACCCTTTCTCCATTCCCTCAGTCTTTAAATTTCCACACACACATGGGCATATACAACCATACCCCACAGCTTTTACCCCACCCCTTCCAAAGTTCATTACTCCTTCATGAATTAGATTAAGTTATACACAACTGCCATCTTCAAAGGTCAAGGATATCAAGAATTAGAACAAGGACTGCATGATGCTTTCTATAAAGGGCCACACAGTAAGTATCTTAAGCTTTGATGGTCACAGAGTCTCTGTTGCAACTATTCAGCTTTGCTGTTGTAGCTCAAAAGCAGCCAGAACTATGTAAATGAATGAGTGTGGTTATCTTCCATGAAACTATTTTTGGAAGGTGAAATCTGAATTTTATATAATTTTCTAAAATCACAAAATTCTTTGCTTTTGATTTTCTCCCCCCCCCCCCCCACGACCATTTAAAAATGTAAAAATCAATTTTAGTTCACAGGCCATATAAAAACAGATGGATTTGACTGGTGGGCTATAGTTTGTTAATTCCTGAGTTAGAAGATGAGTAAAGAACAAGTCTACTACAACACTGCTTAACACAGAGTGGTCACAATAAAGTAATTTTTAGCTTTTAAGTAATTAATATATAAATGGCTTTGCAACTTGTTGATAAATACTAGAGAGTCCACTTTTCCCATATTTTTATTAGATACAAAGTATTTGATTTTGCTATGTTGGTTAATCCTTCTTTTTTTAAAAATTAATTTAATCCTTTACTTCTATACAAAGAGATGAACAAGTATGTACCAATGGAATATTTCTGCACAAACTTTTCTTTAAAAAAGATTTATTTATTTATTTTAGAGAGAGAGAGAGTGTGAGCTGAGGGAGGGGAAGAGAGAAGGAGACAAGCAGACTCCCCAATGAGTGTGGAGCCTGATGCAGGGCTCAATCCCAGGACCCTACGATCATGACCTGAGCCAAGAGTCAGATGTCCAACCACGGAGCCACCCAGGTGCCCCGACACAAACTTATTTTCATGCCCTTTTAAAACTGAGAGATAACTAGTTGCTAATTCCCTATTTGGAAAGAAATTGTCACCTTTCACTTTTGGAGTGTATGACTAGAGACAGAACCTTAAGACATGATGGCAAATAAACCATCTAAGTGACTAGGACAACTGCTACATCAGAATAATTTCAGAGTTTCTACCTCTCCCAAAACATAATTAATCATCTAAAAGAATAATAAATAATTAGGTACATACGGAATGTTGGAAAGATGCAGAGTAGCTGATGGTGGAAAGATATTCTGGAAGTTTTTAGAGCCAGGTTTTTTAAAGCGATGCAGAGGACTATTGCTAAAATCCTTGGTCAGACCTTGGTCTTCTTGTCCCTCTCGAGGAAGCTGAACTGCCTGATGTTTGGACAGTGTAGCACGAAGTACTTTTCCATAAAGTCTCTGTCCACTTAAGTGGTTCATTGCTGGTGCAGAGGAAAAAAATAAATTTTGGGTATTAAGAGTCACTGTAAAATTTGTCTAAATTATCACAAATTCCTTTTATTTAGTCATTTGAAATTATATTGTCAGTTCTGAGGGTTAAAATGGTTTTAAATTCAAAAACTCTTACATACAGAAATGTATTAAGTGACTTTACTTGACTATAATGAAAGAGAGGCAATCTTAAACAAAAAATAACTATTTTCTTAGCAGAGTGCTAGACAGTTCCATAGTGCACAGAACATAGCAAGTGCTCAGGAAATGGTTAACTGAATAAAGGTAGTTTAATCTCAAGCAACACTTTTTTTTTTTTTAAGTGCCTAACATGGGGCTTGAACTCACAAACTTGAGATCAAGAATTGCATGTTCTACCAACAGAGCCAGTCAGATGCCCCTTGGGAACACATTATTATTATTTTTTAATAAAAAAATCTGAGTAGTAATATTTTTAACAGCCACTGTAAGAATGAACAATAAGGCCATGGAATGCCATTTTCTTGCACCATCATTATGAAGCTTGCCCAAACTTTTAAGCCATGAAATAGTATAAAACTTAATTTGGAAGAAAAACAAACAACAAAAAAAATTAAATAAAACAAGGCACATTTATTAGTTTATACTTAATGGAAAAACCCTAGAGTCAAAGTTTTAAACATCAACAACAGGTTCAAATAGATGAATGAACTTCAGACTTCAAAGAGTAATAAATATTTTTAAATCTTAAACTATAAGCAGGTCCAAATAATAATGAAGACATTTGCATAAGGAGGTACTCTTCAGTAAAATCATATTCCTATTACCTATAAATTTATTTTATAGGAAAATACACATACAAAAGGGGCAGATTATCATTACTATTAATCATTAGTACCTAGCTGAGCTTGACTCGCATCTGCCATCTGAACCAAGGCATTTTCTTTCTTATTAAACATAATCTTCACTCGATGTACATCACCATATACTCCTAATTGAGAAGAAAAAACAAAACTTTATTAAAAATTTTAATTCATGTGTAATGTTTAATTTTATGAATACATTTTAAGAAGGCTTCTTTTCTCATATTATATATATTCTCTGGGCAATTCTACACATATGAGCCCAAATTTGTATCTCTTCTGTTTCACATCTATTAATCTACTCAACCCTTTTCACTTGGATGTCCCATAAACACTTCAAATTTAGTATGTCCCAAACAGATTCATCTCCCCGTTTCCAGTATTCACTAACTCTGCTAATAAATATTACCATCATCCACATACTTGCTCCAGTGAGACACCTGGGAGTCATCTTTTAATTTCTCCCTTTCCTTAAACTTTTACATCCAATCAATCACCAGTACCCATTTTATGGCCTAAATTACCTCTTACATTTGTCTGCTTCTTCCCATCCTCATTACCATCAAAGCCACCATCATCATTTCACACCTGGACTATCCTAATAGCCTCCTAACTGACCTCAATACAACCAATTTTTCTATTTCTGTCTTTTCCAAAGTGGATCCCATATTTCAAAGGACTGGCAAAATGATTCATTGGGGTGTAGGGGGAAATAATCAAACTCCTATTTATACTGATTTGTTTATATAAGCCAATATAAAAACTACATCTTACTAATTTTTAATATATACATGAAATTACAGGCAGAAGTTTCTACAATAAGAAGAGTATTCTCTTTTTAAAATTCAGTATATCAAAATATATTGCAGTTTATATGCTAGAGGGTATCACCAATATAATAAAAATAAGACTCTTAAGTAAGTAGCACCATGACCATACTTTGTAATGTGATGAGAGAGTAACTGAAAATCTTTGAGGCACACAAGAGTGCTCGTTATCTTGTGGGAAAGCACCTAAGGGCAACTGAACTTAGAGATGAATGGTACTTTTAAAATTTAAAACAAAAAGACCAGTATTCCAAACATGCTGTCCTTCTTAGAAACGACGAGTGGCTAAAATAGATATTCTTTAAAAAATAACACATACAATCTGTTCTTCAAGCTGAGGGTGCTATTTTTTTAAAATGAGTAAGAAATTAACTACTTTTAGAAAGAAATGTACTTTAGCTATTAAAGAGACATGTGAAAATTTATCATTAATACCTAATTTTGTTATTGAAAATTACATGAATGTGTTATGAATAAAAACTTTCATAGTAACTCCAGTGAGTATGAAGGATCTCTGTGGGGTGATGAAAATGTTCTAAAACTGGACTGTGGTAATGACTGTACAACAATGTAAATTTACTAAATATCAATGATTTATATACCTAAAGTAGGTGAACTGTATGACTATAAATCATATCTCAAAAAGACTTTAAAAAACCTATTATAGACTCAAAATTTTGAAACAATTTTCCATCCTAATAAAACTTTCAAATAAAGAGTACCAGTGAGTTTTAACCCAATTTGTTAAAAAAATATTCTAATGCAACAGTTTTCAACATCAACCAATTTAACAAGAGGAAAAAAATGGAACTTCTCTAGGCAAAGTACAACGAAAATAAGTGGATTAGACTGAAAAATTAGTATCATAATTAGGCATAGTGACAGTGAAATATTTCCACTTAAATCGCTTAACTTTATGAGCTATCTTTTTTAGTTTTGACAACCATTAAGATCAAGTACTAAAATAAACTGAATTTGGGAATCAGATCCGGAAATACTAAATCAAAATGGGAAAGATTATTTTTCATTATTTTTGAAAATAATGAAGCATGTTAAATCATACTTTTCACTGTTAATGTTTTTTATGAAAATTTTCATCAATAAAAATCTTTAAAATGCTGGATATTACTTATTTTGTTGCTCTTATATTTGTTTGTACTATTATACTGTACAGTAAAAAATGGATAAAGTTTACAAATAATCATATATAAATTATGAGTACATGCTAAAAATTTATTTTTAACTGAGAGAAGAACACTATTAGAAAGTCTGGAAACTTTTTAAAATCTGAATCTCATTTTTTAAAACCTGATTTCATTAGGCCTCTTCCCTGCTTAAAACTGTTCAGTGGTTTCCCACTGTTTTTAGGTTAAAAATCAAGCTCCTTAATTTAGTTTACAAAGCTCTTCATGACCTTGCCCATATTCATCTGTCCAGCTTCAACATATCTCCCCTACACTTTCCACTGGGGGGGCTTCCTTCACTTCCACGTTCCAGGAGCTCTCTCATCCATTGCTAGTATCTGGGAAAGGACATTCGCCCTTCTGCCTGGCTAATGCTTACTCATTTTTCACAACTCAGCTTAAGTATCATTTCTTTTGTACACCACCTTTGATTCCCTCAGCTAAGTTAGGTCTCCCAGCTCCATGTTCCCATTACAATCTCTATTTCCCTTTTTATAAAACTTTATTGTAACTATAATTACTTACTTAGTCTTATTTCCTACTCTATCCTCAGCGTCAAACCCACTACTTGGCAAATAGAGATAATTGATAAATATTACTGAATGGTGAAATAGGTTAAATCACAGACATCAAAAACAGCAAAGAACTTACCAAACAGGATAAAAAGCCCATGTGGTGTGATAAGCTGTTTGAAAAGGATAACACAAAATATAAGTGCCTAAGTAAAAATTTAAAAGAAGTTTACTTGTAAAAACAGCAGTTGACTTTAAAGCATTGATTTTATATTCTCCTATATATACTAAGTGATGAACTTTAATAAAAATCCTTGAAACAGGGGTGCCTGGGTGGCTTAGTCCATTAAGCATCTGCCTTCGGCTCAGGTCATGATCCCAGGGTCCTGGGATCGAGCCCCGCATCAGGCTCCCTGCTCAGTGGGAAGCCTGCTTCTCACTCTCCCACTCCCCCTGCTTGTGTTCCCTCTCTTGCTGTGTCTCTCTCTGTCAAATAGATAAATAAAATCTTTAAAATAAAAAAATCCTTGAAACAAACATTTTCATTTGAATACAACCCTAGACCAGAAAGTACTATACCTCCTCCTCGAAGACTAAAATTATAGAAATCTTCTCAACTCACATCAGGATTGAGATTGGTGACAAGCAGAACAGAATTTCCTGGTAAAGCACCAGCCCCAGGAATGGCCATTCTTCCAGTGACAGCAGAGGATGTGATTGTGAGAGGGCCCAGAGCTCCAGGAACAGCTGGGACTGATAATCCTTTTTAAAACATCAAAAGCATTTCATATACTGGTTATCTGGGGAATTACAACACTGGATAGATCTTAAGTAAATAAATGAAGATGAAAGCAAAAATATAGAAGAAAATGTGTCAAAGCTACCATAAGGATATCAAAGGCCAGTTTCCTGCCCTACAGAGTCAGTCTAGGAGTCAAGTTCCTTATTCTTTGACATCATCATACTCAGTACTCTATTATTTGTTTTTATTTTATTATGTTATGTTAATCACCATACAGTACATCATTAGTTTTTGATATAGGGTTCCATGATTCATTGTTTGTGTATAACACCCAGTGCTCCATGCAGAACGTGCCCTCTTTAATACCCATCCCCAGGCTAACCCATCCTCCCACCCCCTCCCCTCTAAACCCTCAGTTTGTTTCTCAGAGTCCATACTCTCTCATGGTTCGTCTCCCCCTCCGATTTCCCCCCCTTCATTCTTCCCCTCCTGCTATCTTCTTTTTTTTTTTTTTAAGCTGGTGCAGCCACTCTGGAAAAGAGTATGGAGGTTCCTCAAAAAGTTGAAAACAGAGATACCATACGACCCAGCAATTACAGTACTCTGTTATTTGTAACACAACGTTTTGCAGAGCAACAGAATTCACTGGTCTTAAAGCTATGAGGCTTTTGGAGGGTATATCAACTGTAAGTATTCCATTTCTTGAAAGAGATACATTCTAGCACATCCCTAGATACCATCCCTTACGGTAGATACAATTTTTCATTTAGTTTCTACCATAAAATCAGATATATTAAAAAAAAAAAAGCCCTCAGCAGAAATCATACTTATGACTAGGAAGTATTACATGTTCTACAAGTGGACTGTGGCAATGGCAGCACAACTCTGTAAATTTACTAAAAATTACTGAATTGTATACCTAAAACAGGAATGCAGAATACATAACATTCTACATAAGAAAAGCATTTTGTAACTTTATAAAGTGCTATATAAATATTATAACCACCAACAACTGATTTATAGAGTTCAATATTCTTCTGTAGCAAGAATTTTCAGAGCTTTCTATTCCCTCAGATATTCCAGAATTATTTCAAATTCTATAATACTGGAATACTGACACTACACACTATGCTAAAACAGCACACTTTTTCAGAAAGTCCCACTATTTGTGTTCTCAACTTAACTAAAGTAAAATCTCTAGTTTATGTAAAATGAACAAGTTCCTTATGTTATTTATTGATTCTTTAAGCTCAAAATTCCTTATTACAGGGTCTGGCCATTTTGCCACAAATCAAATAATTAAGCTGCAATATAGTTTACATTCAAACTATTCTGCTTGACAATCTAATAAGGTCCTTACTACAATCATCTTGCTGAGTTTTAAAACTCTGCAGACCACTTTCTCAGGCTGGATACTTTTCCATGAAATCTATATTCAGTGGTCCTTCACATGGCCTCTTCCCATGCCCCTCTAACCCAACTCTGCAACTTCTGAGTAACTTCTGTAAGTTTATTATATATTACCAACAGTACAACCTGGCTACGCCATAGGGTGTGAAGTACATATGTATGTATGTACATATGTGTGTGTATCTATCCCCCTACTAAAGCTTAAGTCTTATCAACTCAGGAGTCCCCTTTATGCATTTTTTTCTTTCTTAACACCTATACTGATTTATACATAGTGTGTGTCAAAAAGAACTATCTAAAATGAAGGAAACCCTATATCACTACTTCTAAATGTTTATCAATTAAACTTTGGGGAGCTTCAAATAAATAAAAATAATGTATAATGCCTTCATTTTAATGGAATAAGTAGAATATTCATTTAATTAAACATACATTAAGATGTCTTAAAACCACCAAAAACATAAAACTTAAACGTCAACCTTATTACTCTTTCCCTTTTAGTCAAACGTCACCCTCTCCATCAAAGAGAGAGTACTTAAAATTCCCAAAATTGGAAGGATAGAAATATAAAGATTAGTGACAGAAAGCAGCTATGTTGCAATTTACAGTAGAGTTATATTCATTAATCAGCTGGAAACTGGAAATGTAATATGTACACCAGGATTAACACTGTATCACTCTTCTAATCACCAACCTCAGTGTTTTCTTTAGGCACTGGAGAGAAAACCATAAAGAAATGTTTTTCTTTTCCTTAAGTTATGATCAAATTCATTTTGCTTACTATTTGGAAAAGTGAGAAAGTCATTATCAAAATATTAACCAACTGCTCTTAGTTAACTCTATTAGCTAAAAAATATATATCCCTTAAAATAAGCAGCATGTATACTCTATGGCAATCCTCTGAACCCATCAGTGACATAAGAAAGGATTTACAAATATGTTGCATAGTAAATATTTATTAATTCAAGTATTTATCGGAGTACCTAGGTTGCTCAGTCTATTGGGTGTCTGCCTTTGGCTCAGGTCGTTGTCTTGGGGTCCTGGGATTGAGCCCCGCATCGTGTTCCCTATTCAGTGCAGAGTCTGCGTCCCCCTCTCCCACTGCCCCTTCCCCCGGTCATGCTCTTTTTCTCTCTCTCCCTCTCTCAAATAAATGAATAAAATCTTAAAAAAAAATAATTCAAGTATTTATTGACTGCATACTATGTACTGAATGCCATCAAAGGCATTAAGAACACCAATGTAAGTGAGATACAGGTCTGTCCAACATGCAACTGATAAGCTTGTCAGCAAAGAAGCAGTTCATACATTTTATACAAGAATGTAAAAGGCAAACGTGAGGTTAATTAATACATTCAACCTATAGTAATCTATACCAACAGTATAAATGATGCAGAATATATACTAGAACTTGGGGGTTGAGAATGGAACCACAGGGAATTATTTGTAAAGACAAGGAAGCTGTGCATGATGCAATGAGCCACTTCTATGGTTGATATACATAATGCTTTTATTGTAAATCCTTCAAGTATGGTGCTGCTTTTCATCTTGATAAGTTCGCTGATATACATAATGCTTTTATTGTAAATCCTGTTCAAGTATGGTGCTATTTTTCATCTTGATAAGTTCCTAGAACATACACATCATTATAAAACCATTTCAAATTCAACTTTAAAAAAAAAATCACCTGTAGCTTGATGAAATCCAATGGCTGGGGCAAATCCAGCAGCCCCTGCATAGGGTGAAGAAATTATACCTGGTGCACCTAATGGGGAAGAGAAGCTGAAGTAAATAATTCTACCTCTATAAATATGGTTATCAAAGCAATATAAAAAAAGCTTTATGATAGTATATTATTGATAAAGAGATATTGTTATGGAGTTAAGATTTTTTCAACAGGTGAACAGGTGATCCTTAATGTATAAGTAAAGAGCCCCTGCCCCTTCTAGATGCTAACCCCTTTCAACAGGGTGCAAGGTTCAAGAGTCCAGCTTAGCTGTTACTTAGCTTTGTGTTATCAGTTATTTCATTTTCATTTATTTAGTTTTATTCATGCCCTTATTGAGAGCACTGTTTCTCTGTGGAAACTGTCAAATACTTATTAAAATGTACTGTACCTAGGGAGTACTGTTTTGATGAAAAGAAATATGAAACAAACTGAGGGTTGCTGGAGTGGAGGGGGTGGGAGGGATGGGGTTCCTGGGTGATGGACATTGGGGAGGGTATGTGCTATGGTGAGCGCTGTGAATTGTGTAAGACTGATGAATCACAGACCTGTACCCCTGAAACAAATAAGACATTGTTAAAAAAAATAGTAAAAAAAAACCAAAACCTTTTTCTTCAAAAAAAAAAAAAAATCTTTGTTTTTGAAAGGCTTACAAACTAAAAGTATTAATTATAGGAGATTCATATACTGAGGATCTAGTGGTTTGTTTTTTGTTTTAAGATTTTATTTATTTATGTGACACAGAGAGACACAGCGAAAGAGGGAACACAAGCAGGGGGAGTGGGAGAGGGAGAAGCAGGCTTCCCGCCGAGCAGGGAACCCGATGCGGGGCTTGATCCCAGGACCCTGAGATCATGACCTGAGCCGAAGGCAGTCGCTTAACCGACTGAGCCACCCAGGCGCCCGAGGATCTAGTGGTTTAAACACAAATGTACTGTAAGTGGTCTAAGAAGGGATCACAGAGGATCCACCGTGATTGTTCGGAGGTTTATCAGGAGATAAAACCTGAGCTAGACATTATGTAATCGAAAGGCACAATGCTTAGTGTATCCCAGATGCTAAACAAATGCTGGTATTCTTCCCTTTCCTTTCAGAAGCCTGGTGACTATGCACCAGCAACAAAAACAGGAGTTAGTTCCAAGGGGAGGAATCAATATTAGTAGGAAACAATTTGGTTTTGGACATGTCAAGGTTGCGGTGATGGTTAAGACACAAGTGGAAATAAGGCAAACTCAGAAAAACTAGTTTTAAGACACAGATTTGTAAATCATCTATGTAGAAACAAATGTGAAAACTATATGAATGAGAGTTCCACTAAAAATGACAGAAGACAGGGCGCCTGGGTGGTTCAGTCAGTTAAGGGTCCGATTCGTGATTTTAGCTCAGGTCAAGATCTCAGCATGAGATCCAGCCCCACAGGCTGGACGTGGATACTTAAGATTCTCTCTCGCCCTCTCCCTCTGCTCCTCCTCCCTGCGCACCCCCCCACCTCTCACGCATGTACCCTCTCTAAAAAATAAACACACACATACAATAGAAGACAAAAAAATGGAGAGAGTTAAAAATAGAACCTGGGAGTATTAGTACACTTAAGAGGTAGAGGAAGGAAGAACATTCTAAGAAAAGAGAACAGCCTTAGAAAGAAAAAACAGAACAGTGAATTATAACTCCTCAGGATCTAGAGGAATAGCGTTTAAGGGGATAGGGGCTCAAAAGAAGTCAAAGAGAATGAGAAATGCAAAAAGTAAAGAAATTTTAGAGCAATAGTGAGAAGTCAGATTTTAAGAGTAAAGGAGAGGGTTGTTTTTCTCTCTCTCTCTTTTAAAGTATTTTATTTATTTAATTTGACAGAGAGAGACACAGCGAGAAAGGAAACACAAGCAGGGGGAGTGGGAGAGGGAGAAGCACGCTCCTTGCTGAGCAGGAAGCCCGAAGCGGGGCTCGATCCCAGGACCCTGGGATCATGACCTGAGCCAGAAGCCTTGCTCAACGACTGAGCCACCCAGGCGCCCTGTTTTTCTCTTTTTAATGAGAGGGTGATAAGCATTTTATGGGAAGAAATATGTAGGCTATATTCTCCAGAGGAGTTAAAAGCTCAAAAAGTGGGCGCCTGGGTGGCTCAGATGGTTAAGCGTCTGCCTTCGGCTCAGGTCATGGTCCCAGGGTTCTGGGATCGAGTCCCACATCAGGCTCCCTGCTCCTTGGGAGCCTGCTTCTCCCTCTGCTTCTCTCTCTCTCTGTCTCTCATGAATAAATAAATAAAATCTTAAAATAAATAAATAAATAAATAAAAAGCTCAAAAAGTTTATTCTCTTCATTAAAAAGTTAACAGAATTTGTTAAATACATAGTTGTGATTTATTAAAATAATTAAAGAAAATATATAGTCATTAAGAGACATCAGGAATAGAGCTAGCAAGGAGAACTGCCAGTGAATGAAGATAGAAAAAATGAGATAAGTGACAGAATAAGTGATGAAATAAGAAAGGAAACATAACATTTACTGAAAAAACATTGTGAGTCTAGCATTTTTCTAGTGCTGAGGAAGCACTGAACAAAGCAGACAAGAATCTGTCCCTGATAAACTTACATTCAAGTACGTTCAAGATCACAGGTAAAATGATTCATTTTTAAAACAGAAATAACTATATTTAAGGCATAAAGGAAGACTTCACAAAGAAACTTCAATATGGATACGAGTAATTACAAAAATTTGCGCCAGAAAGTTAAACATGAGAGATATAGCAGATTGTATTACTGTTGACAAGTATTTACTTGTCCCTTCCGTAATATACTCTGGCTAGTACTATGACTTGCAGTACACTTTTTTTTTTTTTATTTAAAAGAAAGAGAGAGGGAGAGAGAATCCTAAGCAGGCTACACCCACAGCATGGAGCTCACAGCCCTGAGATTATGACCTAAGTCGGAATCAAGAGCTGGATGCCTAACCAACTGAGCCACCCAGGCGCCCCCAGTGCCACCCACTTTTATGCAATTCCCACTGCACTTAATCATATGAGTACACAAACAGATATGATATATACCACCTCTCTATACAGAAGCTTCAAGAGGCACTATGGGTTTACATCAGCTCTCCTTTTTTACTCTCTGCCGCAAGAATGTCACTTCTCAAATGGGGTGACACTTTCAGCCTGAGCCCTGGATACACGTGAAATACACGTGAAAGGCTGCTGCAAGAACGGATTCACAGCTGCATAAATGTCAGCAGTGTGAACGAAATAAATGTGAATCGCTGTAAACCACTGAGATGGGCGGGGGGGGGGCAAGAAGGTATCTTTTTTTTTTTTTTAAAGATTTTATTTATTCATTTGACAGAGAGTGAGAAAGAGAGAGGCAGAGGGAGAAGCAGGCTCCCTGCTTAGCAGGGAGCCCAACGCGGGACTCGATCCCAGGACCCTGAGATCATGCTCTGAGCTGAAGGCAGACGCCTAACCGACCGAGCCACCGAGGCGCCCCAAGAAGCTATTTTTAAAACACAAAAAAACTAATAGAGATGGCTACAGGGGGATTGCAAGGTTGTGAGGCAGAAGACTAGTAGAAGGTTTTAGAAAAATAATGAAAAAATTTGAAGTAAGTACTACAGAACGCTAAACAGCAATGAATAAAAAAAATTGGGAAACAATTAACAGGGATAAATTTTAAGTAATTTCTTCCAAATAAAATATGATGAATAAGAACATTTGTTAAAATTTGACAAAAGAATCATTGATAGTTTCCATTAATATATACTCCTCAAGCAGAAACAGAAGCGTTTTAGCGAAGTAACCTTTAAAGACAATGAGTTAATATCTTTATGAAAATATTATACAAACCTTTATGAAAAAGGCTCAAGATCTGAATGACCAAGGATATTTTACATTTGGAAAATGTACCACCACAACAGAAATTAAGGCAATAAAAATTATTAACATTTTTACCAATGAAATCAGTTTATCAGTAATATTTATAATAGCAAAACCCTACAGAAAATAGCTTAATGTCCAAATTGGAGAATGATTAAATAAGTCACTATCCAACCTACAGAGCCATTTAAAATACTATGAAGAGTGTGTACTACCAAAAAAAAAAAAAAAAAAAGCACAACCACGGTGTTTTTTAAAATGTGAATACAGTGGCAGATGAAATAATATAGACCACCCTTAATGCAGAAAATGCCCGATGAAAGAGTAAAAAGATCTTTAAAAAAAAATTCAAAGAGCTGACAAGATGATAAAGAATAACCAGGTCAAAAACCTAACCCCAAAAAATTAAGCTTTGGTTTTGCCAGCCTCGTCGGGTAGTAGACAAGATGCAAATTCAAGGATTGGCCCAAGGAAGAAAGTCAATAGGTGACCTTTACGGCATTGATCTAAAAGTGTATGCCTAAATAACCTACCCATCTCACCCTCAGAGAAGACTGCAAGAAAAGGTGCCTTTGTGTCCAGCAAAGAAGGGACAAAAAAGTTTCTGTAAAGTTCTAACCAAAAGCAAGCTCTGCCAATTTGCAGCTCAAATGTGTATTTCTTAGGAGTCCAAAATAAAATTAATAAAGTTGTGGATTTAGACTGAAATGGTCCCAAACACAGAGCCTTTAATGTTTCAGACAAATTCTCCCTAGAGGAGCATACCACGATCCCAAGCCTCAAAGAACTCATGTAATTAATTCTCTAAGTAAAATGAATACCTCATTGAAAGAAAGAAAGAAAAAGAGAGAGAAAAGAAAAAATCTAATAGAGATACAAATCACAATGCTATGATTTCATAGGAATTATCAGATGAAGATTTTATTTTATTATTATTTTTAAAGATTTTATTTATTTATTTGACAGAGAGAGAGACACAGCGAGAGAGGGAACACAAGTAGGGGGAGTTGGAGAGGGAGAAGCAGGCTTCCCGCTGAGCAGGGAGCCCGATGTGGGGCTCGATCCCAGGACCCTGGGACCATGACCTGAGCTAAAGGCAGATGCTTAACGACTAAGCCACCCAGGCGCCCCTCAGATGAAGATTTTAAATAGTACACCTGGGGCGCCTGGGTGGCTCAGTTGGTTAAGCGACTGCCTTCAGCTCAGGTCATGATCCTGGAGTCCCTGGATCGAGTCCCGCATCGGGCTCCCTGCTCAGCAGGGAGTCTGCTTCTCCCTCTGATCCTCCCCCCTCTCATGCTCTATCTCATTCTCTCTCTCAAATACATAAATAAAATCTTTAAATAGTACACCTGAAGAAATAAAAGATATGCCAAAAAATATCTGTAGGGCAGGAAGACACTTAAAAAAAAAGAACAAAAAATTTCTAGAAATGAAAAACAATTATTAAACTCTAAATTACTGGACAAATTTAACAACAGATTAGAGACCATTTGTGAAATCAAAGTTAGGCCCTAAGGAATTATTCAGAATGCATCTTAGAGAGGTAAAGAAATAGTAAATATGAAAAAAAATTTGAGGCACTCAGAACAGAGTAAGAGAGTATAACAACAGGTCAAATCAAAGTTCTACAAAGTAAGAAAAAAACAGTGAGAAGGGGAACTACATGAAAAGACAATTTCTAGAACCAATAAAAGGCAACAATCCATCAAATCAAGAAGCCCAAGGAAGCTCTAATCAGAGTGAATAAATCCTTAAACAGACACTTTACAATGAAACTACAAGACCTCAAAGATGAAGAAAATATCTAGCAGTAGTTAGGTTGATTCAGCTGAATTTCTAAGAGAAAAATGAAAACCAGACATCATCAAATGATTTAATACGCTGAATGAAAAGAACAATAAATATACCTAGATATATATTTTATATCTAGAAATATCTAGAACTCTATGGTAGGAAAAATATCTTTTAAAGCTGACAGCAGGGGTGCCTGGCTGGCTCACTCAGGACAGCATGTGATTCTTGATCTCAGGGTTGTGAGTTTGAACCCCACACTGGCTGTAGAGATTACTAAAAAATAAATAAACTTTAAAAAATAAAGTAAAATAAAATAAAACTGACAACAAAATAAAAACATTTTTGAACAAATGAAAACTTCAAATATGCTACCATGGACTTCCCTAAGTGAATACTAAAGGATATCCTTTAGGCAGAAGGTAAATGAACCCAGATGGCATATCTGAGTTGTTTTTTTGTTTTTTGTTTTTAAAGATCTTATTTATTTATTTGACAGAGAGAGAAACAGTGAGAGAGGGAACACAAGCAGGGGGAGTGGGAGAGGGAGATTCAGGCTTCCCGCTGAGCAGGGAGCCCGATGTGGGGCTCAATCCCAGGACCCTGGGATCACGACCTGAGCCAAAGGCAGATGCTAAACTACGGAGCCACCCAGGCGCCCCGGCATATCTGAGTTGTAAGAAGGAAATAAAAAGTCTACAGTCATGTATGGCTTGATCTAAGTGAACATTTATTACATAAAACAATACTAACAAATTGTCAGATTAAAATAAAAATTGTGAAACATAACAATAATATCATGAGTTAGGAGAAGGTAAAAGAGGGTAAGAGGAGTTACAGTGCCCTAAAGTTCTTATATTATGTAAGGAAAGGGGACAGTATCAGTTAACTTTAGATTTTAATAAAATAAGTATGAAAGTTAAAAATCCTAGATGAAGGGCACCTGGGTGGCTCAGTCCGTTGAGCGTCTGCCTTTGGCTCAGGTGTGATCCCAGGGTCCTGGGATTGAGCTCCGCATCCGGCTCCCTGCTTAGTTAGTGGGGAGTCTGCGTCTCCCCGCTCCCCCCCACTAATTCTCTCTCTCAAATAAATAAAATCTTAAAAAAAAATCCTAGATGAAAATACAAAACAGTATTAAACTTCAAAAACAGCCGGAAAAACAGCATAATAAACAAACATTAATTTAACAAATATTTTTTAAAAAGATTTGTTTATTTTAATAAGAGAGACAGTGCAAGTGGGGTGAGTGGAGGGGGGAAGAGAGAGAGAGAGAGAGAGAGAAACAGACTCTCCACTGAGTGCAGAGCTCGATCCACAATCATGACCTGAGCTGAAACCAAGGGTCGGATGCTTAACCGACTGAGCCACCCAGGCACCCCTAATTTAACAAATATTCATGAATGCCTATTGTAAACTAAATAGAAGACAAAATATCTACCCTGCTGAAGCTTAATTCTAGTGATGAAAACAAAATAAACAATAAATACAGGAAATAACTGTAGGTAAGAAGGTGACAAATACTATAGAAAATAGAACAGGAAAAATCAGGAGTACTGAGGGAGGGCTGGTCAGGGTAGGTCAAAGGCAGCATGAAGAAAATAGAGGATATGTGAAAGAAAAGTACTCCAGGCACAGGGAAATACACACTGGATAATCCGGAGGTAGGAACATACTTAACATGTTTTGTATACTGGAGGGACTGTCATTTTGGTAAGCAGAAAGAGAGCAAGGGGGGGGTGGGCATCAAAGAAGATATTCAAAAAGTAAAGCTGGGGTGGATCGTATAGGGCCTTGTAATCCAAAGTAAGGATGTGAGCATTTACTCTGAAAGAAACCCAGTCAGCATTAGACTGAAATTGATAGGACTCACTTTTCTAATTTACACCCAAATAAATTGTACATACACAAAAGTTGTTTTGTGAAGTTCTGACACATTTATTTTTAAAATTTTATTTAAATTCAATTTAGTTAATATATACTGTATTATTAGTTTCAGGGGCAGAATTTAGTGATTCATCAGTTGCATATAATACCCAGTGCTCATTACACCAAGTGCCCTCCTTAATGCCTGTCACCCAATTACACCATCTCCCCAACCCCTTCCCCCGCTCTAGCAACCCTCAGTTTGTTTCCTATAGTTAAGGGTCTCTTATGGCTTGCCTCCCTCTCTGTTTTTATCTTATTTTTTCCCCTCCCCTAAGTTCATCTGTTTTATTTTGTTTCTTTTAATTTTTAAAGATTTATTTATTTGAGAGAGAGAGAGTCAGCACACAAGTGGGAGGGTGAGGCAGAGGGAGGGGAAAAGCAGACTCCCCGCTGAGCAGGGAGTCCGAGGCAGGGCTTGGGCCTTGAGCTGAAGGCAGATGCTTAACCAACTGAGCCACCCAGGTGCCCTTTTCTGTTTTGTTTCTTAAATTCCACACATGAGTAAAATCCTATGGTATTTGTCTTTCTCTGACTTATTTCGCTTAGCATAATACTCTCTAGTTCCATCCACGTTGTTGCAAATGCAAAGATTTCATTCTTTTTGATGGCTGAGTAACATTTCATTGTGTATATATCCCACCTTTTCTTTATCTATTCATCTGTCGATGGATATCTGGGCTCTTTCCAGAGTTTGGCTATTGCGGACATTGCTGCCATAAAAATTGGGGTGCATGTGCCCCTTCGAATCACTGTTTGTATCTTTTGGATAAATACCTAGTAGTGCAACTGCTGGTGGTAGGGTAGTTCTATTTTTAACTTTCTAAGAAACCTCCATACTGTTTTCCAGAGTGGCTGCACCAGTTTGCATTCCCACCAATAGTGTAAGAGGGTTCCCCTTTCTCCTCATCCTTGCCCAACATCTATTGTTTCCTGATTTGTTAATTTTAGCCATTCTGACTGGTATGAGGTGGTATCTCACTGTGGTTTTTTATTTGTATTTCCCTGATGGCTGAGTGATGTGGAGCATTTTTCATGTGTCTGATAGCCATTTGTATGTCTTCTTTGGAGAAATGTTCATGACTTCTGCCCATTTCTTGACTGGATTTTTTGCTTTTTGGGTGTTGAGTTTGGCAAGTTCTTTATAGATTTTGAATACTAGCCCTTTATCTGATACGTCATTTGCAAATATCTTCTCCCATTCTATCGGTTGTCTTTTGGTTTTGTTGACTGTTTCCTTTGCTGTGCAAAAGCTTTTTATCTTGATGAAGTCCCGAGAGTTCATTTTTACCCTTGCTTCCCTTGCCTTTGAAGTTGTGTCTAGTAAGAAGTTGCTGCGGCTGAGGTCACAGAGGTTGCTGTCTGTGTTCTTCTCTAGGATTTTGATGTATTCCTATCTCACATTTAGGTTTTTCATCCATTTTGAGTCTATTTTTTGTATATGTTGTAAGAATATGGCACAGTTTCATTCTTCTGCATGTGGCTGTCCAATTTTCCCAACTCCATTTGTTGAAGAGACTTTTTTCCACTGGACATTCTTTCCTGCTTTGTCTAAGATTAGTTGACCATAAAGTTGAGGGGCCATTTCTGGGTTCTCTATTCTGTGCCATTGATCCGTATGTCTGTTTTTGTGCCAGTACCATACTGTCTCGATGATTACAGCTCTATAATAGAGTTTTAAGTCTGGGATTGTGAAGCCTCCAGCTTTGGTTTTCTCTGTCAACCTTTCTTTGACTATTTGGGATCTTTTCTGGTTCCATACAAACTTTAGGGTTGTTTGTTCCAGCTCTGTGAAAATGTTGATGGTATTTTGATAGGGATTACATTTAATGTGTAGATTGCTTTGGGTAGCATAGACATTTTAACAATATCTGTTCTTTCAATCTGTGAGCATGGAATGTTTTTCCTTTTCTTTGTGTCTTCCTCAATTTCTTTCATGAGTATTCTATAGTTTTCTGAGTACAGTACTTTGCCTCTTTGGTTAGGTTCATTCCTAGGTATCTTATGGTTTTTCGTGCAATTGTAAATGGGATCAATTCCTTTACTTCCTCCTCCTTCTGCTTCATTGTTAGTGTATAGAAATGCAACTGACTTCTGTGCGTTCATTTTCTATCCTGTGACTTTGCTGAATTCCTGTATTAGTTCTAGGCATTTTTTTGTGTGTGGCGTCTTCTGGATTTTCTAGTGTATTATGTCATCTGTGAAGAGTAAAAGTTTGATTTCTTCTTGCCATTTGGATGCTTTTCTTTTTGTCTGACTGCTGAGGCCAGGACTTCCACTACCAAGTTGAACAGCAGTGGTGAGAATGGACATCCCTGTCCTCTTCCTGACCTTAGTGGAAAAGCTCTCCGTTTGGGCGCCTGGGTGGCTCAGATGGTTAAGCGTCTGCCTTCGGCTCAGGTCATGAACCCAGGATCCCGGGATCGAGTCCCGCATCGGGCTCCCTGCTCCTTGGGAGCCTGCTTCTCCCTCTGCCTCTCTCTCTCTCTCTCTGTCATGAATAAATAAAATCTTAAAAAAAAAAAAAAAAAGAAAAGCTCTCCGTTCTTCCCCACTGAGGATGATATTTGCTGTGGGTCTTTCATATATGGCTTTTATGATATTGAGGTATGTTCCTCTATCTCTACATGGCACAGAGAGTTATCAAGAAACATGCTCTATTTTGTCAAATGCTTTTTCTGCATCTATTGAGAGGATCATATGGTTCTTGTCCTTTCCTTTATTTTTTTTATTTTTTAAAGAAGATTTTATTTATTTATTTGACAGAGAGAGACACAGCAAGAGAGGAACACAAGCAGGGTGAGTGGGAGAGGCAGAAGCAGGCTTCCCACTGAGCAGGGAGCCCGATGCGGGGCGCGATCCCAGGACCCTGGGATCATGACCTGAGCCAAAGGCAGAAGCTTAACGACTGAGCCACCCAGGCACCACTGTCCTTTCCTTTATTAATGTGGTGTATAACATTGATTAGTTTGCGGATGTTGAACCACCCTTGTGGCCCAGGAATAAATCCCACTTGGTCATGGTCAATAAGCCTTTTAATGTACTGTTGGATCTTACTATTAGTATGTTGGTAAGAATTTCTGCATCCATGTTCATCAGGGATATTGGTCTGTAATTCTCCTTTTCAGTGGGGTCTTTAAGTTTTGACATATATTTAAAACATGTGAAACTATCATCACAACCTAGGTAACATTTCATCATTTCAAAACTTTCCTTGTGTCCCTTTGCAATCCATCTCTCTCCAAACCCTGTCCCCAGGCAACCACTGATCTGCTTTCTGTCACTATAGATTAATTTGCATTTTTCAGAATTACACATAAACAGAATCATACTATAGATGGTCTTTTAAAAATCTGGTTTCTTTCATTCAGAAAAATGTTTTGTTGGCTTCCCTCATTCAAAATAATCCTATTTTCCTTACTGATTTATTCCTCTGCATTTAAATAGTATTTCATCACGTGGATAAACTATACTTTATCCATTCACCTATAATAGAGTATTTCTAGATTTCAGTCATTATAAATAAAATTGCTATGAACATTTCTGCACAAGTATCTGTGTGGACATGAACTTTGATTCCCCTTGGGTAAATGATCAGGAAGAATGACTGGGTCACAGTGTAGGCTCACATTTAAGTTTTAAAGAAACTGTCCAACTCTTTTCCAAAGTGTCATTGCTAAATTTTACATAGTACGCAGTGAAAGATGGTCCACATCCTCAGTACAGTAAACTTTGTAAAATGTAGCTATTCTAATGGGCATGCAGTACTATCTTATAGTGATTTTAATTTCCATTTCCCTGATGACTAGAGATTTTGAGCATCTTTTCACGTGCTTGTCCTTCACACATCTTTTGTAAAGTATCTCTTCAAATCTTCTGTGCCCTTTTTCTTAGTTTATTATTATTGAGCTATAAGTGGTCCTCATATAATTTGGTCTAACTAATTTGATATATGTGTTGCAAAGGTTTTTCTTCAAGTCTATAGTCTGCTTTTGATTTTCTTGATCTTTCAAGCACTGAAACTTTTAAGTTTCTATTTTAATTCCAGTTAGTTAACATACAGTGTAATATTACTTTCAGGTAATAATTAAGCAGACACTTAACCTACTGGGCCACCCAGATACCCCTACTGAGGATTTTTTTAAAAAGACTTTATTTATTTTATTATTTGAGAGAGAGAGCAAGAGCGTGTGCATGCGCACACGAATGTGCACAAGTAGGAGGGGCAGAGGATCCCAAGCAGACTCCATGCTGACCAAGGAGTCTGATGTGAGGCTTGATCTCACAAGTCTGAGATCATGACCTGAGCTGAAGTTAAGAGTTGGACACTTAGCCAGCTGAGCTACCCAGGTGCCCCTAGTATTTTACTGAGGATTTTTGCATCCATGTTCATCAGGGATATTGGCTTGTAGATCTCTTTTTTAGTGGTGTCTTTATCTGGTTTTGGTATCAGAATGATGTTGGCCTCATAAAATTACTATAGAGGTTTTCCTTCCTCTTCTATTTTTTGGAATAGTTTGAGAAAAACAGGTATTAACTCTTTTTTAAATGTTTGGTAGAAATTACCTATGAAGACGTCTGGTCTTGGACTTCTGTTTGTTGCGAGTTTTTTGATTACTGATTCAGTTCCTTGGCTGGTTCTCAGTCTGCTCAAATTTTCTATTTCTTCCTGTTTCTGTTTTGACATTTTATGTTTCTAGGCATTTATCCATTTCTTCTAGGTTGTCCAATTTGTTGGCATATAGTTTTTCATAATATTCTCCTATAATTGTATTTCTTTGGTGTTGGTTATTTCTTCTCTCTCATTTGTGATCTTGAGTCCTTTCTCTTTTTTTCTTGACAAGTCTGGCTAGAGGTTTATCAATTTTATTGATTTTTTTTCAAAGAACCAGCTCCTGGTTTCATTGATCTGTTCTACTTTTTTAGTTTCTGTATCATTTTTTCTGCCCTCATCTTCATTATTTCCTTCCTTCTGCTGGTTTTAGGTTTTGTTTGTTATCCTTTTCTAGCTCCTTTAGTGTAAGCTTAGGTCGTTTATATGAAAATTTTCTTGCTTCTTAAGGTAGGCCTGCATTACTTCCCTCTTAGAACCACTTTGGCTGCATCCCAGAGGTTTTGGACTGTTGTGTTTTCATTATCATGTTTCCATGTACTTTTAAAATTTATATCCTGGTTGACCCATTCATTGTTTGCTAGCATGTTATTTAACCTCCATGTATTTATGATCTTTCCAGATTTTTTCTTGTGGTTGACTTCTTGTTTCGTAGCATTGTAGGTATGTGCACAATCATACCACATGCGAGGTATGATTTAGATCTTGAATTTGTTGTTTTGTGGGCTAATATGTGGTCTATCCTGGAGAATGTTCCATGTGCACTCGAAAAGAATGTGCACTCTGCTGCTTCAGGATGGAATATTCTGAATATATCTGTTAAAGTCATCTGTTTCACTATGTTCTACAAACCCACTATATTTCCTTGTTCTCTGTTTAGATGATCGGTCTATTGGTGTAAGTGGGGTGTTAAAGTCCCCTACTATTATTCTATTACTATCGATTAGTTCCTTTATGTTTGTTATTATTTTATGTATTTGGGTGCCTCTATGCTGGGTGCATAAATATTTATAATTTTTGTATCTTCCTGTTGGACTGTCCCCTTTTAAATTTTCTAGCATCCTTTTTTTGTCTCTTGTTATAGTCTTTGTTTTAAAGTCTATTTTGTGTGATGTAAGTATTGCTACTCTGGCTTTCTTCTGACAACCATTTGCATGAAAGATGTTTCTCCTTCCCTTTACTTTCAATCTGCATGTGTGCTTAGGTATAAAATGAGTCTCCTGTAGGCAGTATATAGATAGGTCTTATTTTTATTTTATTTTTTATTTATTTATTTTTTTTAAAGATTTTATTTATTTATTTGAGACAGAGAGAATGAGAGACAGAGAGCATGAGAGGGAGGAGGGTCAGAGGGAGAAGCAGACTCCCTGCTGAGCAGGAAGCCCGATGCGGGACTCCATCCCGGGACTCCAGGATCATGACCTGAGCTGAAGGCAGTCGCCCAACCAACTGAGCCACCCAGGCGCCCAGATAGGTCTTATTTTTAAATCCATTGTTTTTAAATCCATATGTGTTGTGATTGGAGCATTTGCTCCATTTACATTCAAAGTAATTATTGATCTGTGTTTATTGCCATTTTATTACTTGTTTTGTGGATGTTTCTGAAGATTTTCTCTGATCCTTTGTCCTTCTCTTTCATGTTTTGCTCATTTTCTTTAGTGATATATTTGGATTTCTTTCTCTTTATTCTTTGCATGTTTATTAGTGGTTTTCTTATTTTTATTTTATTTTATTTTTTAAAGATTTTATTTGTCAGAGAGAGAGAGCACAATCAGGGGGAGCGGCAGGCAGAGGGAGAGGCAGAAGCAGGCTCCCCGCTGAGCAGCGAGCCCGATGTGGGGCTCGATCCCAGGACCCTGGGATCATGACCTGAGCCGAAGGCAGTTGCTTAACCGACTGAGCCACCCAGGAGCCCCAATTAGTGGTTTTTTATATACTGTTACCATTAGGTTTGTATACAACCTCTCCTGCATAGCAGTATATATTAAGTTGACAGTTGGTCAAGTTCTCCTCCCTATGTTTTAAATATATGTTATCATATTACATCCTTTTATATGTGTGATTTCCTTGACTGATTTTTTACAGAAATATTAATTTTTACTGCTTTTGTGTTTCCTACCTTTATACCGTCACTTTTGGTCTTTCCTTTCCACTCAAAGAGTCCCCTTTAATATTTCATGCAGGACTGGTTTAGTGGTCATGAATCCTTTAGTTTTTGTCTGGGAAACTATCTCTCCTTCTATTCTGAATGATAGCTTTGCCAGGTAGAGTATTCTTTGCTCCAGGTTTTTCCTATTCAGCACATATATCACAAGCACTGAAACTTTTAATGTTTGATAAACAATACATAAATTATTTCCTTTTTTGGTTTGTGTTTTTTGTGTTCTAAGAAACCTTTGTCTATCCCAAGTTGCAAAGATTTTTTCCTATTTTTTCTTGTAGAAGTTGTACAGGTTTAAATCTTACATTATAGGTCTAAAGATCCACTTCCAGTCAATTTGTCAGTATGGTACAAGATATGGAAAAAATGCTTATTTTTTCCAATATGAATATTTACTTGTCCAAAAACGTGTTGAAAGATTTTCTTTCCCTATGGAATTTTACTTGTTGAAAAATCAGCAAATTAGATATGTATGGGTCTATTTCTACACTCTGTATTCTGCTCCATTAATGTAAATCTATATTATCTATCCTTTTTATACTACCAAACTAGCTTGATTTCTGCAGCTTTACATTAAGTCTTGCACTTAAAAAGATTCTTTTAAATTACTTTGACTATTCTAGATAGCTTCCTTTTCCATTTCTATATAAATTTTAGAAGTTCAGTGCATCTTCCTAATGTAGGGAAAAAGAAAGTAAGAACTTAGAAAAAGAAATAAGGGATATGTTTTTATCAAGGTTGCTAAATATAAAATCAAGAAACAACAAGACTGCATTTCTATATTAGCAACAGTGAAATAACAATGATCACTGAAACTTACACTGCATTTATTCCAGGCACCATTCTAAACTCTTTATGTACATTAGCACATTTAATATTTATCACAAGCCTACCATTTGAGTACTGTTATTATGCTCATTTCACATATGAAGAAACAAAAGTGGAGAGCAGTTAAGCAATTTGCCCAAAGTCACACAGATTACAAATACTAGGTCTAGAATTAGAAATCTAAAAAATATGATTCTGAGGAATAAATCTAACAAAGCGTGGAAACATTTATGGAGAAAAGTCACCAAATTCTCTGGAAAGACATTAATGAACATTCAAAAAAAATGGAGGGATGTACAATGTTCAAAGACTGGAGGACTCTAAAGATGTCAATTATCTTCTAAGTGATTTATAAAGTCAATGTAATCCAATGGAAACCCCAATAGGTTTTTTTTTTGAGGACTTGACAAGCTCATTCTAAAATTCATAGGTAAGATGATCAAGAACTACCAAGATACTCTTGAAGAATAAGGTGAAGAGATTTACTCTATCAGATATTGAGCCCTGTGGTGATGACAAAGGAAAGAATAATAAACAGACCCATGAACAAGGCCCAGGAAACTATTTAAGCAAATATTCAGCTGAAGTTAATTAGTATGTGTTAACAACTCTGAAGCCATTCTTTGTGTATTACAGGATTGAGCAAATAAGTAAACATGGTGAGACTAATCTAAACTAGATATCTCATTCTTGAAGTAGGGAGACAATAGTATGAAAAGGGTGCTGGGTTGGAATTGGAGGTATTAGTTAAAATTTGTGGGTTTTTAACCACATGGAGACATATGCTTATGAAGCACACAGAGAGAAATATATTTATGAAATACACATACACACATATCCCAGTAATGTTCATTCAAAATGCCTAGAAGCAATGATGCTCCTATTAACAATGAGCTCATCTAATGCCTGGATATTGATTTCAAAATACCATTTCCCACTAAAAGGAACTAGGACTCACTGAAGTAGCCAATTGCAGCACTAAACAGGGAAGGTAAAGAAGATCTGAAATATCTCCAGCCAGAGAGTCAGGAAGTGTTCAAATGATGATAGGGATATGTCAAAGGCAACAAAAGCCAGTGTGAAAGGCCTCCTGCTAGCCAAACCTGGGAAGGTTGAACATAAAATGAAAAATAATAGTACAAAACCTAGAGAATAAAGTAAGAATCTCTAAGACCATAGTGACATGAAAAAACAAGTACTAAATAAGCCATATACACCTAATGCACAGTATAACGAATATAGACATTATTATACTATAATTATGTAATATAATATATACATCACTACCTCACCAATCATTACAATATATAAATGTATCAAAGTAGCTTGTTATACACCTTAGATTCACACAATGTTATGTATTAAATTTATTCAAAATGAATGAATGAATGAAGGACGGAAGGAAGGAAGTGGTGATAAGAAAAAAGTCCTTTTAATAAAATCCCAGCTAATAAGTGTCGAAGGAAGGATGGCATTAACCAATCTCCAATAAGGTAGCCATCACAGTTTAACAACAAATTTTGGCAATGGATGATAAAATTAAAGAGTGAAAAGTGATGAAGAATAGTCCATTTATATAGTCTCAATGTATCACCCTATAAATTAGTAACAGAGAAAAACAGTAATTGTACTGGGAAGAAACTTGGCAGAAACCACCTTAATTAAGTGATCAAAGTTAGTATCACCAGGAAATGGATACACTGACATCATGTGTCTCCTGATTTATCAACTGACAAAAAGGCAACACTGTTTAAGCTAAAACACCAGACACTCAAATTGAGAGACATTCTGAAATACCCAACCTGAAATCTTCACAAATGCAAAGATCACAAAGGACAAAGAATGAGGAAATGTTCCAAATTAAAGGACTCTAAAGAGACATGCCAAATAAATTAACCTGATACTGGTTTGGATCTTTACCAGAAAACATTCTCTTATAAAGAACATTACCACTTTTGCAACAGGTGAAATTTTTAAAAGGTCTATGGATTAGATAATGGTATTGTATGAATGCTAATTTCCTGATTTTGATTAACTGAACTGTGTTTAGGTAAGAACATCCTTGTTCTTAGAAAATACACACTGAGTTTTTGTAAAGAGGCATCGTGCCTGCAACTTACTCTCCAATATTCAGGGGAAAAAGAAAAAATAACTACCCACCCCCTCAATATAATCAGAGAGATAATGAAGTAAATATGAGATGATGTGAATTAAGGAATCTGGATAATTCTGGTTATAAGGGAATTCTTTGTACTATTCTTGCAACTGAAATTATTTCAAAACAGAATTACTAAAATACTATAAACTTTAGAATATAAGTATATATCTTTGTCAGGGTAACAAAGGATTTCTTTTTCTTCTTTTTTTTTGGAGACACTTTTCTTTTTTTAAGATTTTGTTTATTTGGGAGAGAAAGAGCACTAAAGAGAGAAAGCGAGAGCACAAGTAGGGGGAGCAGGAGGCAGCAGGAGAAGCAGGCTCTCTGCTCTGAGCAGGAAGCCCAATGCGGGGCTTGACCCCAGGACCCTGGCATCACGACCTGAGCCGAAGGCAGGCGCTTAACGACTGAGCCACCCAGGCGCCCCAGGAGATACATTTCTTTATTATCAGCATTTTACCAATGCAGAAACTGGGATATCCAAGAGGTTCCACAACTTGCTCAAAGTCACACAGCCAGTTAAATGATGAAGCTACAGTTCATTAATCTGTGTCTACCGAACAATGAAAATAATGATAAAGAAAAAAAACCTTGGTTTTAGTCACTGATTCATTCATTCATTTTTTTTTTAAATAATTTTATTTATTTTTTGACAGAGAGAGACACAGCGAGAGAGGGAACACAAGCAGGGGGGGTGGGAGAGGGAGAAGCAGGCTTCCCGCGGAGCAGGGAGCCCGATGCGGGGCTTGACCCCAAGACCCTGGGATCATGACCTGAGCCGAAGGGAGCGCTTAATGACTGAGCCACCCAGGCGCCCCTCATTCATTCAGTCTTGAACTGAATTCATTAATTCAGTTCCAAACACAGTTTTCAAGGTTACTAAAAGCAGACCTAGATCCTTTTAGGGGAAAAAAAATCCACATTTTTTCAGGTCACCTGCAAAAGTGGGTTTCTTGGTAATTTGTAACAGCTTCCCAACCCCTATCAAGCAGTGGTACTAAACTCTGGCTTCTAAACTAAATACATTTTCCTTGGCTTTGTAGCTCAATGGCCTATGCTAACAGCTAATGATTTTGTTTAATGTATAGGCCTTTCTCTGAATTCAGCAGTGATTTGGCATATTAAATAATACGTAAGTGTCTATCCCTTTTTATAACCTTTCTTGTTCCTAATGTACTAACTTCAACTTAAAAAAAAAAACTTAATATTTTTTAATTAACATGTAATGTATTACTGGTTTCAGAGGCAGAGGTCAGTGATTCATCATTCTTATATAACACTCAGTGCTCATTACATCACGTGCCCTCTTTAATGTCCATCAGCCAGTTACCCCATCCCCCCACCCCGCTCCCCTCCAGCAACCCTCTGTTTGTTTCCTATGATTAAGAATTTCTTATGGTTGGTAACAAAGGATTTCTTAAGCAAGACATAAAAAACACAAATATAAAGGAAATGGCAAACAAATATGACTAAATAAAAATACCATGACAAGAATAAACCAGTAAGCCAAAAAATGGAAGAAACTATTTGCAACACATATAACCAACAAAGGACTAGTAGGTAGGATATATATTTAAAAATTCCCGGGCACCTGGGTGGCTCAGTTGTTAAGTGTCTGCCTTCGGCTCAGGTCATAATCACGGGGTCCTGGGATCAAGCCCCACACTGGGCTTCCTGCTCAGCGGGAAGCCTGCTTTTCCCTCTCCCACCCCCCCTGCTTGTGTTCCCTCTCTCGCTGTGTCTCTCTCTGTCAAATAAATAAATAAAATTAAAAAAAAAAAAAATGGGGGCACCTGGGTGACTCAGTCGTTAAGCGTCTGCCCTCGGCTCAGGTCATGATCCCAGGGTCCTGGGATTGAGCCCCACATCGGGCTCCCTGCTTGGCAAGAAGCATGCTTCTCCCACTCCCGCTCCCCCTGCTTGTGTTCTCTCTCTCACTGTGTCTCTCCGTCAAATAAATAAATAAAATCTTAAAATAAAAAAAAAAATTGCCACAAAAAGAAAACAAGAAACCAAACACAAAAAAATGGCAACAAAGTTAGAGAAAATTCGTAAGGGAGAATGGCCTATAAATAAAAACATGTTCAACCTCATGGGTGATCAAGAAAATCTCATAGCATCATTGTCCATAATAGCCTCAAGCTAAAACAACCCAAATGTCTATCAACAGAGGAATGGATAAACAAACTGTGGTATATTCATCCAATGGGTATCTATCCACTTGACAGTACTGAGAATGAATAAGCAATAGCCACATATATAAATATGGATGAATCACAAGTCACAAAAGATGAAGAGCATGATGCCATTTACATAAAATGCTAAATAAAGGAAGAAAAAATGTTTAAATTAGCACTTAAGGCTGCATAATGCATGGTAAGAAAAACACAAGGAAAAAGCAGAAAAGCAAAAGTGATTACCATCACTTTAGACTGATCATCTTGGGGCAGGGAGGGAGGGAACATACAAAGAGCACTTCTTCAGGATGTATAAATATATTATTTCTTAACCTGGGTGATAACTACATGGGTGTTAAGAAATATATTTGCATATTTTAGAAGCTTTTCTAACGGTATAATGTATATCACTAAAAACAGACAGTGCTTACAACTTAACCCTAGGAGCTGTAAAGAACCTTTAAAAAAAAAAAAAAAACAGATAATGAGGTAGGAAAAAGTCAGGAGAGTGGTACTGCAGAAGCCAAGAGAAAAAAAGAAGGGAATAGTGAACCATGTCAAATATTAGTGAGAAGCAGAGTAAACATTCACATAATACTCAAAAAAGTATTACTATTCTCTGTTGATGAATGAGTTATCTTAAGATGTAGACATTACTTTGCAACGAGATTAAAATAATAAAAAAGGATGTTAATATTCTGGTATTTTATATTCAGAAACCAAAATTCTTGAACATATTTTTAAAACCTCCTCCCCCCACCGTGTATGACATTAATTACATCAACAGTATATATTCAATTACTGGAATAAGTCCAGTTCTGCATTTGATAGCCAAGTTTTGGTAAACTTAAATGACAGCCTCAATTACTATCATGTATTACTGAAATTGTGATTACAAAGACCTTTCGGCTCTGCCAAATTGGACATGCTAAGTAAAGGCTGGTAACAAATATTATAACACAAAAATTTGGTTAGACCAAGACAAAAACTTTAACAATGCAGGAACATAAACTGAACTAGTCACCTGGCTTTTCCAGTTATAAATAACAAAAAGTGTTTACTTGAAAATAAAGTTACAAACTATTTTCCAGAAAATTCTGGACATTCGGTGAAGGATTCCTTTTTCTCACCTATAAAATTAAGATGGACTAAATACCACTTAAGGTCTCAATAAGCAGTATTTCATGGTGTCATTTGGGAAAGGGAAACCAATCACAATGGGTAATAAAATGCAATACTTTATCTAGATAATAAACCACACTTCTGAGGGTTGCAAAACCAAAAAGTATCATACATTAACCTAATGATATATCCAACTGAGCCATCCACTGCTTCTTCCTTTTTTGTCTTAAAAGTATAAATATACTGATAACTAATTTTAAATAAAAGAAAAAAGCTCTTCAAAGCAGTATTTGCAGAGACAATTCAGAAGGCTGTATTTTTATTAATGAAAAAATGCAATTTCACACAAATTTAAGGTAGACAGGAGTTCTGATATTTAAAAAACCAAACAAAATAAAATAAATCCTCCTGTTTGAGTAGAAGAGGATTTCTATGGAATTATGCCATTTACATAAAGGGTACTAATTTAGGCCCTTGTTTTAAAATACCACTACTTGAAAAAAGTATTTCTCTCAAGAGCACGTACATCAATATTCTGTGGCTATAAATCAACACATTCAAAGCAATGTTAATATGTAAGGCTATTAATTTGAAGCAAATGGTTGTATGGCTTATAAAAGAATGTGTAAGATTAATGCTAGAAAATAAATTTTTAACTCAATTTTAGATATTCATTTGTTTGGCCAACTAATAGAATCTACTAATATTAAGATTTAATTAATGGACAGAATCTGTTCTAAGACTTTTTTCTTTCCTTTAGAAATTCTGAGAGAATCCAAGAAGAAAAAGGATGATATACATGGATTAATAAACTTGTAACTTCAGAAAACTTGCTTTGTACCCAAAATGAAACTACTCACCAAAAGCAGCAGCCATAGGGGGTTCAAGGGATGGCTGTCCATCACCAGTAGGAAGGTCTAAACGAGTGAAGTCTCTGCTTTTGTCATTATTATATTTCACATTAAGGCTGGTGAGCTTGGAGAAGTCAATACGCAGAGTGCAGCATGCATTATAGATATTCTGGCCATCCAGAGCCTAAAGCATGTAAGAAAGGGACTGATGTTTTGCAGGACAACAACACTGATAAATCAAGTAGTCTCTACTTTGACACAGAGTGGCAATTAAGTGTAAAGCAGAGAGCAATGGACTAAAAGCCAAAGACCTGTGTTTACTTTTACCTCTGTCATTCACTATGTGAACGTGAGAGAAAGAAAAAGAAAATCTCAGTTTTTCACAATGTTATAATAATCCCTATCTTGTCTGTGGTAAGATCAAATGAAAGAAGAGAAATGTAAAAGCTTGGGAAAATATCATACATTATTGAGCATCGTACTAGCTATCATTATGATTATTTTGTCCACAACAAATGTTTAAAGATGATGTGATTTTATATTTCATCTTAATTTTTTAATATACTTTATATAGGTTAAGATGAAATAAAGCCTTTGTAAAGGGAATTTGTTAGAATCACAACATCTGAAGTTTCTATCTCGTGTTTTTTTCCTCTTGTAAATTTATTTTATAATAGTTTGAATAATAATCTGAGGGAAATTTTGTAGTCAGTTCTGATACAAGACCAAAGATCAGCAATCCCTCCCTTCACAATAATGAAAATTTATCAACCACCTGACTTCCACAAATGCTCAAATTTGTAAAAACAGAAATCAGAAATCAAAACACATAAGAAAATGCAAATATACAAAAAACACTTTCAATAACAGTTACTGATGAGTACATCATAATGGTATAAAATAATATATACAGGCAAAGGGTACCAGCAAATATAAAGTCTATATTCCTAATCAAGAGGTAGACAGTGTACATAAAACTACTAAAAACCTTAGTCCCTATCTTTGAAAAGAAACTAGAAATAATTCAGATACTGATACAAGACAGAATTAGGGTTAGGAATAGATCTCAGTAGGACATGGGTCAAACATAACCAAATTGAATATGAAATTTTATATCTTGTCAAAAGTCAAGCACTCGTGTACTTAAAAAAAAAAAAAAGACAATATAAACCAATAGCAGCAAACTTCCTAAAATGTAGTATCTTCACTAATTCAGAGCTCAACAAAATTCAATAGTAATATGGTTACAAAAATAGTGAAATCAACCAATCTTTGGGCTAATTTAATAGAAGAAAATGAAGACACAAAGACAAAGGTAATTCTACTTTATTAGTCAGATTTTATCAGGAATACTGTGCTCCACTCTAGACTTTAAATATGACAGAAATGAGAGCCAAGGATCTGAGAAGTGATAAATGATCTGAAACCATTTCATATGAAGAAAGTAATTTTTAGCTTACTATTTTAAAAAGCATATGGAACAGTGCATTTAAAAACAGTAAATTTTTTATTATGTATACTATAATTAAAAACATAATGAACTGCAACAAGGGAGAAGACATGATGGCATTCTTTGGTATCACTGAAGTGACTGATTAACAAATGAAAAATGAAAAAAGATCATAATTACCATTTTGGCATAATGTGCATTCACTGGGTCAGCATACTGAAGCAAGGCTTGAAACTGATTATTCTTTGTAAAGGTGATAATCTTCAAGACTGTGCCAAATTTGGAAAATATCTGGAAAAAGTTCACATTAGGTTAAATCTAAGGAAATCAGGTTAAATCTAAGGGAAAAGTTGGCTAATGTACCTTTATAAATACAACTCGATTCATGAATTCCATTTTTAAATGAAAATAATTTCCTCTATTAAAACTGTTGGGACAGGGACTCCTGGGTGGCTCAGCTGGTTAAGCATCTGCCTTCGGCTCAGGTCAAGATCACAGGGTCCTGGGATGGAGCCCCGCACCGGGCTCCTTGCTCATCAGGGAGTCTCCCTCTCCCTCTGTCTGCCGCTCCCCCTGTTGTGCCCACTCGCTCTCTCTGACAAATACATAAATAAAATCTTAAACAAACAAAAAAACTGTTGGTACAAAAATGACTTACAACCATGCATGGCTTAAAACAGTGCCTGACATGGGCGCCTGGGTGGCTCAGTTGGTTAAGCGACTGCCTTCGGCTCAGGTCATGATCCTGGAGTCCCGGGATCGAGTCCCGCATCGGGCTCCCTGCTCGGCAGGGAGTCTGCTTCTCCCTCTGACCCTCCTCCCTCTCATGCTCTCTGTCTCTCATTCTCTCTGTCTCAAATAAATAAATAAAATCTTTAAAAAAAAAACAACAGTGCCTGACACAAGTGCCTGACAACAGGCACTCAAGTATTTAACCTATTTTACAGTCTGTCATAAATGGCACAGTACTAAAAACATGATACTACAATAGGAATTAATTAGTGTTATGAGATAATGGTGTTACAAAGCGTACAAATAAAGTGGAAGAGTCCTATGGATCAACTATTTCACCTTGAGAATCAGCATCTATTTCTCGAGATTTTTATAGGCAGAGAAACTCAAAATGTTCCTCTAGAGGCTGCTCTATTAATTCATTCAATATTCATAGAGCACTGTTCTAAGCCCTGGGAAATCAGCGGTGAATAACAAGAGTTTCTGCCCTGAGAAAGGATAGACCATAAATAAACAACATAATGTCTCATCATAAAAAAGTGTTATGAATAAAAATAAAAGGAAAAGGCATGAGAGTGAATTGGAATGCAAGTTGGGAAGGTGCAAGAATGGTCAAAGAAGGCCTCTCTGAAGTGTCTTTGGAAAAGAGGAATACACAGAGTGTGGGGAAGATTTCCTGACAGATCCCTGGCTACCAATGCTCTTAAAATACTTCCTCTATTCTACCACCACAAAGGTTCCTGGCCAGGGTTACTACAATGCACTTTGTTTTCCCCTGACATCCCAACTTAAATTTGGATCTTCCTAAGCCAGAAATCTGTCCTTCTACTTCCAAAAATAAAAAGGTAAGTATTCCCTATGCTGGTTAAGAATTTGCTATTATTGGGGCGCCTGGGTGGCTCAGTCGTTAAGCGTCTGCCTTCGGCTCAGGTCATGATCCCAGGGTCCTGGGATCGAGCCCCGCATCGGGCTCCCTGCTCGGCGGGAAGCCTGCTTCTTCCTCTCCCACTCCCCCTGCTTGTGTTCCCTCTCTCGCTGTGTCTCTCTCTGTTGAATAAATAAATAAAATCTTCAAAAAAAAAAAAAAAAGAATTTGCTATTATCAAATACTATCTATGAGTGTCCTTAATAGCCAAATGGTCCTCCCTTGTATTTATCACAAAGAGTGATCAATAATAAATACCCTATGGGTGCCTGGGTGGCTGAGTCAGTTGAGCGTGCGACTCTTGATGGTGGCTCAAGTCCCGCATGGGGCTCTGCACTCAATGGGTCAGTGGGGAGTTTGCTTTGGACTCCCTCTCTCATTCATTGATACATGAATGAATGAATGAATGAATAAATAAGATCTTTAAAAAATAATAATTACCCTAAAGCACAGGAAACAAAAAGAAAAAATAGGTAAATTCTACTTCATCAAAATGTAAAACTTTTGTGCTCAAAAGACACTATCAGATACAGAGCAAAACAGCAGTCCACAAAACGGGAGATAGTATCTATAAATCATACACCCAATAAGGGATTAAAACCCAGAATGTACAGACTCCTATAATTTAGCAACAAAAATAATCCAATATAAAAATCAGCAAAGGACTTAAATAGCCAATAAACACATGAAAGGATCCTCAACATCACTAATCATTAGGGAAATGCAAATAGGAACTCAATGAGATACCACTTCACACCCATTAGGACAGCTATTATCAAAAACAAACACAAACAAAAAACATCAGTAATAAATAACATGATGTCTCATCATAAAAAAGTGTTATGAATAAAAATAAAAGGAAAGGGATGAGACATATCAAGTGTTGGGGAGGGTATGGAGAAAACAGAACCCTTGTGCACTGTTGGTGGGAATGTAAAATGGTGTAGCTGCTATGGAAAATAGCATGGTGGTGCTTCAGAGAAATAAAAAATACAATTACCATATGATTCAACAATTCCATTTCTGAGTATAAACCCTAAAGAACTGAAAGCAGGGACTCAAAGAGCTATCTGTACATCCATGTTCACAACAGCCTTATTTGCAAAAGATGGAAGCAGCCTAAATGTCCAACTACAAAAATGTGGTAAATACATACAATGGAGTATTATTCAGCCTTTAAAAGGAGGGACATTCTAACATATGCTACAACATAGATGAACCCTGAAGACATTTAAGTGAAATATGCCAGTCACAAAATAACAAATTATGCATGATTCCACTTATATGAGTAATCTATAACAGTCAAATTCACAGAGACAGCAAGTAGAATCGTAGTTACCAGGGGCTGAGAAAGGGGGAATGGGGAATTATTCTTTAATGGGTTTCAGTTTAAGAAGATAAAAACATTTCTGGAGATATGTTTGGTGATAATTGCAAAACAATGTGAGTGTACTTAATGTCACTGAACCACACACTTAAAAGTGGTTAAAATGGTAAAATTTATATGTATTTTAAACTCCTCAAAATTAAATAAATAAAATAAAAACTATCCTAAAGTACACATACTATTTTTTGGCAAAATATTCTTTAACATATTATCAGCTCAGAGTCAGACACTTCTTAGAGGAGATAACAGCATTCAACAAGATTTGTGGAACCAATTTGTCTTAGAAGGGCTAACCAAAAAAATGTTATTATGTAAAATTAGATAGTCTTGGGGTTCTTTATTGAAATTCTTTAAAAATGTAGCTAATTTAATTATGTTCATATTTAGAACTTTGGGATCTTATCTCTCTCATTTAGCTATTTTGAAAAACATAAGGAATTTGGTTTTGTATTTTTAATGAAAATTTTGGTCCTGTAACAGGCATTTCCTCAGTACACTTGTATGTGTCCTAGATAATATTCTTAGAATTTATAAAAGAATACCAAATTGCTATTATCAAATACTATCTATGAGTGCCCTTAAGAGCCAAATGGTCCTCCCTTTTTTTTTTTTAAAGATTTTATTTATTTATTTGACAGAGAGAGACACAGCGAGAGAGGGAACACAAGCAGGGGGAGTGGGAGAGGGAGAAGCAGGCTCTCTGCCGAGCAGGGAGCCCAATGTGGGGCTCGATCCCAGGACCCTGGGATCATGACCTGAGCCGAAGGCAGAGGCTTAACGACTGAGCCACCCAGGTGCCCCATGGTCCTCCCTTTTTAATTGGGACGCCTGGGTGGTTCAATCAGTTAAGTGTCTGCCGTCAGCTCAGGACATGATCTTGGGGTCCTGATCAAGCCCAGTGGTCGGTTCCCTGCTCAGTGGGGAGTCTGCTTCTCTGCCCCCTGCCACTCATGCTGTCTTTCTCTCTCTCAAATAAATAAATAAAATCTTAAAAAAAAAAGGAATACCAAATTTGCCTTCTTCTCAGCTGATGTCAAACAATATAGATTTTATGTTGTATCTTTCTTCAAGACATAAGCATTCTTGGGAAAAGGTCTTGTATTTTCTTCATTTCCACCTTTGGTGATACTATGGTCACACACACACACACACACACCCCAGTCTAAATATTGTACGTGCATCAACTGAGTGTTGGCTAAAGGATTAGTAATAGACTTTTTACTGCAGCCACAGGTAGTATTCTAAAGTACAAGATTATATCATATATAATTCTGCCCTAGTGTACCTCTCTAACCACATTTCCTGATATTTTATATCACACCATTTACACCAATAACATGCAGTTGTCTATTACACCAATAACATGACTAAATATACCAAGTGGTTTCAAACTTCTAAGCCTACACATGTGGGTGTTCCCTTTTCTTAGAACTCTGTGCCTACCCTAGTATATTTTCATTTATCTTTTCCAAAACTCAGCTCAAAAGTAATGCCACCGGAAAATTCTCTGCCTCACCCAAACATCAACAAGAGTTAATTCTCTTTCCTGAATATTACTCCCTTCTTGGTCTCGTATATAAATGTTTATTTTGTTTTACTTACATTGTACTATACATTTGTTTACTATCTGTCTTCTTTAATTAGACTGAAAGCTCCTTGAAGGTATACACCTAGTCTTAATCATTTCTGTATCACTGAGTACAATTCTTGGCATATAAATAGGCTGTAAATGCTTATTATTAACTGGTAAAGAATTACACTCAGATCTGATTGGAGAATTATGGCAACATGCAGTTTTTTTTAAAAACAATAAACATTGGGATGCCTGGGTGGCTCAGCTGGTTAAGCATCTGCCTTCAGCTCAGGTCATAATCCCAGGGTCCTGTGATCGAGCCCCGTATTGGGCTCCTTCCTCAGCAGGGAGTCTGCTTCTCCCTCTGCCTGCTGCTTCCCCTGCTTGTGTTCTCTCTCTCTCTGACAAATAAAATCTTAAAAAAATAAACATTTTTGATGTAAAATATCTCATTAATGAAATAGTAAAATCATATAATTTTTTCCCAAATTTGGAATAATTTTACACTAAATTATGCATAGAGCCTAGTTAATTTTCACCCAACTTTCAGATTTTATTAATGTTTACATTCTTTGTCTCATTTAACTTGAACATCACTGTGATGTACATCCTCACTGACTGCTGTTTGGCTGGGTGATTTTTAACTGAATGTGCTAACAGAATATAAATGGACTGAACTGGGTAAGCCTAGAGAGTTAGTTATCTAGAGTCCCCTGGATTGTATTTGCTGAGAGAGGAACTACAAAGATCAATCTGATACTTTTGAATAAAGTAAGTGAGGACCAACATCAGGGAATCCAGGCTAATGCCTCAAGTGTGATTTTTAACATCTTTTAATTATTACCAAAATACTAAATTTTAAACAAATTTGGTCTCATAAGATTAACATTCCGGAAAGTTTAATATACATGGATTTATTAGTATTGATCACAATAATTTGACTCTTTGACTCTATTTCCCTAATATATTTATTTTGCTGTCATTAACATAAACAAACACACAGACTCAACTCTTGATGTCTCCTATGCATTTTAATCTTTTCAAACTTTAAAATGGGATGAAGAGAATACTAAAGATCAAAGTCAGGTAAAATTAATCTTCATGGTGATTTTTATAAATGTAGCACTTACCAGAAACTGAAAAAGTTCATTTGTATTCATTGTAAAAAGTGTTTTGGCCATAATTTGCTTAAAACAGTTCTTGTACCCAACAAAACAGTAAGACTTAAGAACCAGAATTTTCTATTGCTAGCACTGACTCTTTTACTATCATAATAATTGCTTTCTGCAAGTTATTTTTCTTTGCTCTGCAATTCAAAAAGATCAGTCCTTTATCCCAAAGACATTCATCTATTGGACATTTACAAAAGACCCCCATAAATAACAGTACTTGGAAGTAATGGATTATATGAGAACATTGTTTTGAACTATTTCAGTGCACAAAGAAATTTTTTAGTATGCAGGGTTGAATTTACATTATGGATCAGTCGATAAATATTTGCCTTCTTTAGCTACAAATACTCCATAGGTGATGCCATCTAATCCAATGGTTTTAATTACTACCCGTATGCTGATGATAACCAAATCTCTAGCCCTGAATTCTTATACCCAATCCAGACTTATTTCCCAACTGTCTATTCAACATCTGCCACTTGGATGCCTAATAGAAAACTTAACATCCAAAACACTGCCTCCCACCCCTGCCCCAAATCTTTTTGCCCCTTCATTCAGTCTTCACTGTCTTAGTACAAGATCGCTATATTTTACCAGAGGCTCACACCCAAAATTTGGAAGGCATTCTTAATTACTCCTCTTTTTCTTCATAATCCACATCTACTCAACCCATCAGCAAATTCTTCCAAATACATCCATAATCATCACTTCCTGTGACCACATCCTCATTTGGGTCTCACCACCAGCTCTCATCTGGACTATGCCAAGATTGTCCACTTATGCCTACAGTTTATTCTTAACATAGCAACAAGAGTGATTCCATTGAGACATAAATCTATCATTTTACTCCTTTACTCAAAATCCTCTAATAGCTTCCCATCAGCTGGATCCTAACCCCTTCTCTGACTCTTACCATTTATGGCTTTCCTACTTTTTACACTACAATGACATAGACTCATTTCTGATATTTCAACACATTAAGCATACTTCCACTTTAGGGACTTTGCACCTCCTGTTCCTCCTGTTCTTTCTAACTAGATCATTATTCTACCACATGTACACATAACTTATATCCTCACATACTTCAAGCCTCTGCTCAAATGCCATATTGAAAAGCTCCCTTCACTTTCCCCATCTGAAATAGCACCACTCCCATTTCAGTCACTCAATCCCCTTACCAAGAGCTAAAGAAAAAACACTAGCTTCAATAAATGTTAGAGAACAGTGAAGCTAATGCTAATTCTTCAGCAAAAAGTATAAAATAATCTGCTAATTAATTATAATAGAAGCAACCAAAGCCACACTTCCATGTATTCCTCCATCACAATATTCATCACATTTTATGCTATTACCTATGAAATTATATCTTACGTACCAGATAAGAACAATGATCAGTTTATTACAATGCAATTACCTAGCATCTGATAATTACAGCTAACATTTCTTGAGCACTTAATATGTACCTTTCTAATATATACCTTAATATGTACACGTCTCTAGGGGCTTTAAATGTATACAAGAAAAAGATACAGAGAGGGTAAGTTACTTGCCCAGGGTTATAGAGATAGTAAGTGATAGAGCCAGGACTCAACACCAGCTCCAGACCTTGTATCCTTAATCATTATGCTATTCTACATTTTAGTTGGCTAATGATACACAGTGCCGGAGGAGAGGGCTTAATGTAATTAGAGAAAGACTGAGGAGGTAAATTTGACCTGAAAACTGACTGATGTAGATTCAACTAAGTGACTATCTCAGTGAAGAGTGCTCCAGGCCTAAGAAACAGAAATGGACTAAGACAGGAATTAACTGGGGAGAGGTGAAACGGTCAAAGGGCCAGAAAAGCCAGGGGCTAAATAAGCAGAAGAGTATTAGGAAATGAGGTTAAAGAGATGGGGAGAGGTCTGCATGTGGGAAACTGAAGGGCCTTGGTAAGGACTTTGGTTTTATTCCACCAGCAATGGGAAGGATTTAACAATGGAGTGCAGTAACTGCAAGTCTGAGAGTCCTACCCCCATGGTTACTATTGAGGACGCTCAGAATCACTCCTCTTCACCCTGAAGGACCCCATGATCTTTTAGGAGAGAAACAAGGTTTGTTACTGCTCCCAGGGAAATGATAACTGGAATGATGGGACAGGACCACATGACGGTAGCTAAGTTTAAGGCTATTTGATGGCAATGTTGAGCCACAGGTGCAAGAACACCTTTTGTAAAACAGGGTAAGTTAGCAGTAGCTTCAACATTACGGTTATAAAAGCAAACAAACACTGCTGATGGATCACAGAGTGTTCAGTGACACTCTGGGATAAACAAGAGAAGAAAATCTACCAGAACCAAGAAGCCAATCACTTAAGCAACTGCTAAACACTTTTAAGGAATGAGGGTGGCTATGGATTGGCCTGTTAAAGCCCTTCCTTAAGACACACTTCACAAATGCATATATTTAGAAAATGGCTTGCAAAAAGCTATCATAGGGAACACAGTAGGCCTAATAAATGGTGTATTTTGATATTTACATGGATAGCACGGGAACTGTATTGGGAAATATATGAGCTTTATTGCCAATTAGTACAATGACTGTGGGAAAGTAACTTAACTTTTAAAGACCCCAGTTTCCTTACTGATAAAATGTGAGACTAGGATGGAATGCAATTCAATTCTTAAATACACGTGCACATATACACCCCGATGATTCTTCACTTAGTAGTGCGAATCCAAAGGTTTGGAAAACAGTTAAATGATTCTGGACTGACTTGGTATCATGCTATGCAATATATATTGAGATATAAATATGAAAATAACATGTTTTAGTGTTTTAACATTTTAATATATGGGTTGACGGATATAATGAAATGGAATCAATATGTAGCAAAAGAGGACAAAAACTAACTGCAGTTTTTGGGCTAGATGCCAACGTTCATGCATACAGATTACCAAGTAACCCTACATTTTGAGGATATATATATATGGAGTATTAGTTAAAAATATAAGAAGCATACAAAACAAACACTGGACTTAATATTAGGAGGCTTGAGTTCTAACTGGCTCTTCAATTAGTCTCTACAATATTCAATTACTCAGTTACTGGAGTTTGTTTTATTCACTACAAAATTATATAACTAAGTGAGTTTCCAGTTCTTAAATTCGATATATTCATAGTAGGCCATGATTTGGTGGAGTGCCTTTTACCATAACAGTTTGGACATATTAATGGGTAGTCTATGAAAATTATGTTGGCCATCAATCAGCATTTAATATGATACTTCCATTTTACATATGCAGTTATCACATACCTTTCTTTCAGAGTTTTTAAAATGAAAATACTCATATGTAAGGAGTCAACAGAAATAAATTAGTTGTTTTCTATATTGATTTTACTTTCTAGGAATAACTATTACCAGTGTTTTTTATAGGATTCTATGCTTTGTTCATTTTCATGCTTAGGTCATGATCTTAGGGTCCTGGGATTGAGTCCCACATCAGGCTCTCTGCTCAGCAGGGAGTTTGCTTCTCCTTCTCTCTCAAATAAAGTCTTTTAAAAAAAATTATCTCTAATTGATACTATTTCTTACATGAAACAGGATGTTGAAGGTTTTTTTAAAAAATTACTATTATTTAAACAAATACACCAACCAAAATCAACAACCAAAAAAACACTAAAGATAATAAAACATCAAAAGTTAAAGGGAGTCACATTTGCCTCTTTTTTTTTTTTTTTAAGATTTTATTTGAGAGAGAGAGAGACTGAGAGAGCGAGAGAGAGAGAGCATGAGGGGGGGTAGGGTCAGGGGAGAAGCAGACTCCCCGCCAAGCAGGGAGCCTGATGTGGGACTCGATCCTGGGACTCCAGGATCATGACCTGAGCCGAAGGCAGTCGCTTAACCAACTGAGCCACCCAGGCACCCCACATTTACCTCTTTAGAGTATTATTCCACTTTACCTGATGAAGAACTTCCAGAGTAACAGGGTAAAAGAGGTTTTCAATAATTATTCGGAGCACAGGGCTCTGCCCAGGTAGGATTGTGCCTTCATTGGTAGGAGCTCCAGGAAGGGCCAGACTTCCCGACGGGACAGCACTGACAGCCTGCAGTGCAGCTTGGGCTCTCTATAAAACAATCCAAAATGAGAACTTTTAGTTACATTAAAGCATTACATGAATCCTAAAAATCAGTTGATGTAAAATACTATGAAGTAATATAGTTAAATAAAAATATACATATCTACTTTCTCTAGATACACATATCCTAAATCTGTAATCAGTTAAGATTCAAAAGACTTGCTGTCTTATAACAATGACACAATATTTAAGAAAGTGCTTAAATTTACTTGAAGAAATGAAAAAAAAAAACACATGGCAAAAAGAGAGGAAAATCTGGAGATGATTTTTATTTCCTAATTTTTTTTAAAGATTTATTTGAGAGAGAGGGAGAGAGAGAGTGTGTGCAAATGGGGGTGGGATGGGGACAGAGGGAGAGCAGAGAGAGAATCCCAAGCAGACTCTGTGCTGAGCACAGAGCTGATGTGGGGCTCGATCCCACAACCCATGAGATCATGACCGGAGCCAAAATAAGAGTTGAACGCTCAAATGACTGAGCCACCAGGAGCCCTTTTATTTCCTAATTTTGAAATGACGTTAAGAAAAAAAAATGTGAAAGTAACATTAAAGATGACTTAAAAACCACTCAAGTCCCTCTTCCTTTTCCCTCCCTAAACAATTGAGTTCTAAAACCTTTGGGTGGCATATGATAGACGCAAATATGGAAGAGAGGAGCTATGGTGATTCAGAGGGGGTCAGGAATGTATCCCTATAGGAAGGCATCCTGGCATGAGCATCAGAGCCAGAGCAATGTCAGGAGAACATCTATGTGGTAGGGCTGCCTGGCAAGGGGAACCTGAGCCCAAACAAGGTATGAAAGGTGTCTATGTGTGGGGGTGGCTCACTGCTAGACATAAGAACCTAAGGAATAGGAGAAGGGTAAGAAAGACAACCAGAGGAGAATAGCCTGGGCCGGAGTGTCAGAGCTCAAAGAGAGTCATATTCCACACATAGTCCACATAGTGTGGACTAATATAGTGAAGACAGTCCAAGCTGAGTGAAGAGCAGGTCCATGAGGGCCTGAATGGGGTAAGGAGGTAATTCAATGGTGGGGCAGCCTGGCATGAGATGTAAGAAAAAGCCCAAGCAGGGGCAGGCAGACAAGCTTTTTTTTTAGCAAGACAACATTTACTTATAATTAAATATTTATGGAACACTATATGCAGGCATCATTCTAAGTACTCACTATACAAATATCGCTTTAATTCTCACAACAAGGGCACCTAGGTGGCTCAGTCGTTAAGCGTCGGCCTTCGGCTCAGGTCATGATCCCAGTGTCTTGGGATCGAGCCCCGCATCCGGCTCCCTGCTCAGCCAGGAGCCTGCTTCTCCCTCTCCCGCTCCCCCCTGCTTGTGTTCCCTCTCTAGCTGTCTCCCTCTGTGTCAAATAAATAAATCTTTAAAAAAAAAAAATTCTCACAATTTATGAGGTATGCACTATTTTTTTTTTTTTAAGATTTATTTATTTGAGAGAGAGAGAGAGAGAGAAAGTAGGAGCAGGGGGATGGGCAGAGGGAGAGGGAGAAGCAGACTCCCCGCTGAGCAGGGAGCCTGATGCGGGGCTCCATCCCAGGACCCCAAGACCATGACCTGAGTCCAAGTCAGGCAATTAACTGACTGAGCGTCCCAGGCGCCCCAAGGTATGTATTATTATTGTCCCCATTTTTAGGTGAGAAAACAGTCTGAGATAAGTCAAATGATTTGTTTGGAGCCACAGAGAAGACTGTCAACAGTGGCACTTGAACACAATGTACTTAACGAAAATCTGAAAATGTCTCAGACACAATTCTAAACCCCAGTTCCGTCCGACTCCTGGAAAGGGCTACTCTTTCTTTCTTTAAAAGATTTTATTTATTTATCTGACAGAGAGAAACAGCACAAGCAGGGGGAGCGGCAGGCAGAGGGAGAAGCAGGCTCTCCGCTGAGCTGGGAGACATGGGGCTCGATCCCAGGACCCTGGGATCATGACCTGAGCCGAAGGCAGACCCTTAGCTGACTGAAGCACCCACGCGCCCCAGGTCTACTCTTTTAATTTTTATTATTTTTGTTGTTGTTCAAGTATAATTGACATACAATATTATACTAGTTTCAGGTATACATAGTGATTTGACAATTCTATGTATTACTCAATGCTTACCACAAGTGTAGTCACCATCTGCCACCATACAACACTAGTACAATATTATTGACTGTACTCCCTATACTGTACTTTTCATCTACATGACTTATTTATTTTATAACTGGGAGTTTTGTACTTCTTAATCCCCTTCACCTACTTTGCCAGCCCCCCCATCTACGCCCCCTGGGGAAACCACTAGTTTGTTCTCTATATTTAAGAGTCTGTTTTTTGTTTTTCATTTGTCTTATTTTTTAGAGTCCACATATAAGTAAATCATATATTTGTCTTTCTCTGTCTGTCTTATTTCACTTAGTGTAATACCCTCTAGATCCATCCATGTTGTTGCAAATGGCAAGGTTTCATTCAGCAGATAAGTTTCTAAATAGCATGCTCCACTAAAAGGAACTAGGGTGCCCTAAAAAAATGATTAGTTCTAGAGCTGGAGCAAAGAAAGCACAAAATGAGTATGTAACTTTTTTGTTCCAGTTTTTTTTTTTATCAGAATGCAAAGTAGTATTCAAAGAATTATGGAAACATGCCAAAAGGACATAGGAGAGAGCCTGAAGGGGCTCCCACTGGCCAAATATAGGACAGTTTGAGAATCAAAATAGTGATTGTAACAAGTAATAATCCATCAAATGAAATAAGAAACCTTAAGTCCATACCGATACAAATTGACAGTTGATAAGGAGTAATACATTTACACTGCCTTAAATTACCTTCCCCCCAAATACTCCTCTTTGCCCCTAGGTCATAACTTTACAGTGAAGAAGCCAAACATGCACCTAATCAAGGAACTGAAGAGCACAACATCAGTAATACAGCAAACTGAGATTATGTGCCACCTGATAGGATGCAAAAAAGAACATTACTTCTATTATGTTCCTGTCAAATCTATATTCACTGAATGCAATCACCAGGAAATACCAGATAAACTCAAACTGAGGGAAATCTTAAGAGGACGGGTTGCCTATAATTATCAAAAGTATCAAATCAAGGTCATGAAAATCAAAGAGAAACTGAGGAACTGTTTCAGAGTAAAAAAACACTAAAAGATGTGACATCTAAACACAACATGTGATTCTAAATGTTTTGCTCTAACAAACATTATTGAGAGGATGGGCAAAACCTGAGTGGGGACTGAGGACTGAAGGGAAATAATATATCAATGTCAATTTCCCAATTTTGATCTCTATATTTTGGTTGTGTTGGAGGATGTCCTTGATTATAAGAAATGCACACTGAAGTATTACACAATGAAGACAGATGAGGTTCACAGATGCCTGAAGTAATCAAAATTTGTATTTCCAATTGTGACTATCTCAAAAATTAAAACAATTATTTAGAAAATGAAGTGGGTGAAAGAAGGAAAAATTGAAGGGAAAAAAGCATGGTTAGTGATTAATGAAATTAAATGCAACTTTTCATCAATCTCTTGGTCCTACTCATCATTTCTTAAGAATGGTGATAATTAGGGGCGCCTGGGTGGCTCAGTTGGTTAAGCGACTGCCTTTGGCTCAGGTCATGATCCTGGAGTCCCGGGATCAAGTCCCGCATCGGGCTCCTTGCTCCACAGGGAGCCTGCTTCTCCCTCTGACCCTCCCCCCTCTCATGTGCTCTCTGTCTCTCTCATTCTGTCTCAGATAAATAAATAAAATCTTAAAAAAAAAAAAAAAGAATGGTGATAATTAGTCAAACACTTGTGATACAAAATGAAAAATCAAAAAAACAAACAAAAAATAAATCCCAACACTTTTTTATTGTATTCACTTCCAATTTTAAAGATCAGAGTATTCTGCATTATTTTAAATTAACATTTCTTGCTTTCTGTTTTCATGATTTTAATTTTTACTTTATTATATCATCTCTAATTTGAGTTACATAGTTTTCCAACATCACACTACGAAAAATTACATTAAAACAAGTATCATTCTGAAAATTGGCTAGCTTTTATTTTCTGTATGTTTAACAGTTTAACAACTTCCACTTTCATACTTATATACAATTTTTTAAAAGATTTTATTAGAGAGCGAGCGTTAGGACACAAGCAAGTGTGTGGGGGGGCAGATGGAGAAGCAGAGTCGCCACTGAGCAAGGAGCCAACGAGGGGCTTGATCCCAGGACCCTGCAATCATGACCTGAGCCGAAGGCAAACGCTTAACCGACTGAGCCAACCAGGCACCTCCTTTTTTTATATCTTTTCACAGCACTTTTAGGCCATATAGATTTTTATGTATCAGGTAATGTACAAAGTGCCCAATATCCAGTTTCCAAAGAATCATCATCTTTGAGAACAGTATATGAATAATTATTTGAAAATTTTATACCGCTGTTTTTCAAAACTATGCGCTTTATAAAACAACCATGTTTATGGAAAACTGAGCATCCTAATCCTGCTTCAAACTCAGCAGTTTATTTCATCTATTTTACACTGGGCTCCTCCATAAGAGTTTATTTGGATAAAGGGTTCTACTGCTCTCAAGTTTGAAAACGGATTCAAACTTCCACTTTGAGCTTATAATTAGATGAGGGTGGGGGGGGTCAATTAAAAATAAAAAGACCCAGAACTGATACGTAAGTTAGAATTAGCAGACAAGAACATTAAAGTAGTATTAGTAACTGTCTGTCTGTCTGTCTGTCTGTCTCTCTCTCTCTCACACACACACACACACACACACACAAGCTAAGTACAGACATGGAAGATAAACGAATAGTGCTGTCCAACAGAGTTTCCTGTGATGATGGAAATGTTCAATATCTACACTGTCCAATATGATAGTGACTAGCCACATGTGGCTAGTGAGCACCTGAAAAGTGCCAAGTGCAACTGAGGCACTAACATTTTTTTCTTTTTCTTAAAGTTTGTTTTTAATAATCTTTACATCTTATGTGGGACTTGAACTCACAACCCTGAGATCAAGAGTCACATGCTTTTCTGACTGAAACAGTCAAGCATCCCACAATTTTCATTTTTAAATATATTTAAATTTAGCCACATGTAGCTGGCAGCTACCATATTGAACACAGCTCTAGAAAGTCTAGGGGAAGATGTCATCATAGAGAGGTTCTAAGTGGAATAATGGTTCTTTTTTCTCTTAGATTAGGATGATTAAATCTTTACAAAAGTAAGTCTGCATATCCAAAAGTAAACTGAACCTGACTTCATTATGCCATTAGTCTTTCTACCAATCCTTTTTATTAACAATTCTACATATATACTTACTGCTACTAGTTAGTACTATTCTTGTTCTCATAGTTCCTCTTCCTTCACTCTTCCTCTTTGGAATTTGGGATACCATAGTGAAGAAATATAAGAAGGCATGGTATATATTGTCCTAATCATTCTAGAGTTTTCAATATATTCTGCATTAGTACTTCACAGAGCACTGAGTACAAAGGTCTCTGAGTCGCAGGCATGCAAGAAATGCTTTTGACAATAAAAATCTGAGAAAACAGTATCTGAAAAGAAGACAGATTTATTTTTTATTTAAGATTTTATTTATTTATTTGACAGAGAGAGACACAGCGAGAGAGGGAACACAAGCAGGAGTGGGAAAGGGAGAAGCAGGCTTCCCGTGGAGCAGGGAGCCCGATGCGGGGCTCGATCCCGGGACTCTGGGATCATGACCTGAGCTGAAGGCAGACGCTTAATGACTGAGCCACCCAAGCGCCCTGAGACAGATTTATTTTATAAATAACTCTGTAGTTTCAATTTTTAATTAGGCAAAACATTTAAAAAAGTAAAATTGAGGCATACTCTCCACTGAGGACAACAGAAAAGTCAGGGGAAAAAATGAGAAATGTTTTTTAATCTTCTTAAAAATATTTTATCCATTTATTTGAGAAAGAGAGAGAGAGAAAAGGAACAGGGGGAGGGGCAGAGGCAGAGGGAGAAGCAGACCATTGCTGAGCAGGGAGCCCACTGCGGGGCTTGATCCAAGAACTCTAGGATCATGATCTGAGCCCAAGGCAGACGCTTAACCAATTGAGCCACCCAGGCGCCCCAAGAAATGTTTTTTTTAATATATAAAAAAATTATTTCACATAGCTGACTTATGTTCTGTGTCTTTGATGCTAAAAATTATGAGGCAGCAGAATTCCTACTACGGGAGATAATTTTTAAAAAATTCTTTTAAGACTTTATTTATTAGGGAGAGAGAGAGCGAAAGAGCACAAGCTGGGGGGAGAAGCAGAGGAAGGAGAAGCAGATGCCCCACTGAGCAGGGAATGTGACTAGGGGGGCTCAATCCCAGGACTCTGGGATCATGACCTGGGCCAAAGGCAGATGCTTAACCCAGAGTCACCCAGGCGCCCCTAATTTTTAAATGTTTTACAAACAAACTTTCTGAAATAGTTGTAATAACTATTAATAAAGAAAATAGCAGTAGTGTGACTGGCAAATCAACAAATATTTTATCATGGTGGGGGAGGGCAAATATACTTCATGAAAATTTAAATGTGCCTGGACAATGTGAAAAAGACATTTCTAAAATTGAGTTGGAAATGAATATACAATAAAATGCACAGATCATAAGTGTACACCTTGATGATTTCTTAGGGCAACATTTTTAGGGAAAATCCTTCCATGGTTATCTCTTTGCAGGTTTATAAATGTTCACCCACAGGTCAAAAAAAACCTGTCTATACCATAATAACTATAATTAATAAAACCGTATCTCAAATGCTAACTTCAAAATATGATCTAAATGTTTCAGCAGTAATTTTAGTTTAAATAAAAGGATAAAATATTTGATATTCACCTGACCTTCTGGCAAGTATGTCCATAGGCTAGAAAAGAAGTTATGTGCATGTTTTGGGTTATCTTGCTATTCAGAGAACAAAAGATAATGAAATAGTAATTTATCAGTTTTCTGGAGCTGTCAGAATTAAAAGACATTTAGTACATTTTATATATGCAAACAGGTACTTTCAATTCTGACTTCAGCTTTGGTGTAGGACTTTGAATAAAAGAAAAATTATTATATTTTACCAAACACCAATGCATAAAAACTGCACAAAAGTAACAAAATGGGAAAGGGCACTGGGAAGAAATCAAGGCTATCTAAGAATAAACTAGGTCATTTCGACTGGCTTTGGTTGCCAAGCAACTGGGATTTCTCACAGTTTCCCTTTAGAATAATCCAGTCTTTAAGAGTTTATTAAATTGTTTATTTCTTCTTCAAGATTTATACTAACATATTTAGGAATCAAACTAATAAGAAAACTTCCATGACTTATATGAAGGAAAATTAAAAACTCTAATGAAAGACAGGAGACAAAATACAACTTCTTCTTCCAAAGGATCAGAGAGTAATATTAATATGTTAATTATCTTCAAATTAACCTATAAAATCAACCCAAATCCAATTTTTTAGGAAGGGGTAGGAGTTACCAAAATAATTCTATTCTGTATGAAGAAATAAATAAAATATAGTAACTAGTTGGGGGTGCCTGGGTGGCTCAGGCGGTTAAACATCTGACTCGATCTCTACTCAGGTCTTGATCTCAGGGTTTGAGTTCAAGACCTGCACTGGGCTCCACGCTAGGCATGCAGCCTACTTAAAAAAAAAATAATAATAATAAATAAATAAATTTTAAAAATATAGTAACTATTTAATGGCTGAAAAGAGAGAGTAAAATATGGGGCTTTGCCCTATTCAATAGATCAATACTGGAGACATGAGCCCTAGGGACATGGAAACAGGAATGGAACAGAATGGAATCCAAAAGGTAGTCTGGATTAGACACTGAGTGCATACCAAGTAAGCAGCCCACACATGAGGGTACATGGGCCATGCAAACAGAATGTGTATGCATGTCTAGTAAGTGTATATATGTATATTTTAAGTAGGGAAAAGCAAGTGTATGGAAAACTAGAACATGACAAAGGACAAGTTTCACATGAGTGGATAATAATAAGTGGGTTATTCAAAAAAACAATAAGGGAGAAACTGGTCAACTGGGAGTTAAAAAGAAAAAAAAAAGACCAAAGCCTACTCTCACTCCCCAACTCCAAAATATTTCTAATAAAACAAAAATTTAAACATTAAAATAAAGACAGCTAAAACACGAAGTATGAGAAGAAATAGGTAAAAACAAAGTTTTTTAAATGTTGCTATGCTAGGTCTTTATGAGCATGGTATCAAAATAAGAAACCATAATACAATCTTAAAGAGATTTGACTATTGTATAAAAATATTTTAAAAACTGTATTAGCAGACAAAACTCAGAGACAGAAAGTAGAATGGTTGCCAGAGGCTAGCAGAGTTGGGGAATGAGGAATTAGTGTTTAGGGTACACAGTTTCAGTTTGGGAAGATGAGCGAATTCTGGAGAAGATGGTGGTGATGGGTTACACAATATGAATGCACCGAATGCTGCACCTATAAATGGTTAAAATGGTAAATTTTATGTTACATATATTTTTTTTACCAGTTTTAAAAATGAGGAAAAAACTGCATTAACAGAAATCACTATACATGTAAGTTATCAAATAAATATTAAGTAAATAATAAGATGTAATTTCTCATCTAGCATATTAACAAAGATGACAAGAAAACTGCTTGCTCACACATTATCAGTGGCAACTTAAGTAAAATATATTCTTTAAAAAAAGCATACAGGTGGGGCGCCTGGGTGGCTCAGTCGTTAAGCGTCTGCCTTCGGCTCAGGTCATGATCCCAGGGTCCTGGGATCGAGCCCTGCATCCGCCTCCCTGCTCAGCAGAAAGCTTGCTTCTCCCTCTCCCACTCCCCCTGCTTGTGTTCCCTCTCTCTCTCTGTGTCTCTGTCAAAAAAATAAATAAAATCTTTTAAAAAAAATTAAAAAAAAAAAAAGCATACAGGTAACATGTATCAAAATATAAAATATGCGATTTTATATTTAAATATAAAATATAATATATTTTATATTTAAATATATATTTATTTTAATATATATTTATATTATATATTATATAATATATATTTATATTAAATATATATTTATTTAAATATATTTATTAAATATATATTATTAAATATATATTTATTTAAATATATTTATATTTAAAATATGCAATTTTGAGGCCACAAATGTAAACCAGTAAGAAAATGTTGCCAGTGTGCTAAGATATGTAAGAATGTTGCTACAGTGTTATTTGTAAAAGCATAAAATTGGAAACAATTTCGAAGTCTATTAACAAGACATTGATAGATTATGGCTATCTTACAGAACAGAGTATTATGCATTCATTTAAAAATCATGACATGGGGCGCCTGGGTGGCTCAGTCATTAAGCATCTGCCTTCGGCCCAGGTCATGATCCCAGGGTCCTGGGATCGGGCCCCGCATCGGGCTCCCTGCTCAATGGGAAGCCTGCTTCTCCCTCTCCTTCTCCCCCTGCTTGTGTTCCCTCTCTCCTGTCTCTCTCTCTGTCAAATAAATAAATAAAATCTTTAAAAAAAATTTTTTTTTAAATCATGACGTGATTTTACCTTTATTGCCGCAAAACAATATCCATGACACATTATACAGAAAAAATAACACCTTTCAAAACATTAGAATTCCATTGACGTAAAATTATATACATAGAAAATTATACGCCTGAATAGAGAAGGGGTACACACCGAACCGCTAGCAAAATGTTAGCTAATTAGCTCTCTTTGGATAACTGGATTGTTTTTTGATGTTGTTATTGTTGTTATTTTTTACTTTTCTAGATGGTTTGAATGTTTTACCATGAAAAGGTATGCTATTTAGAATTTATAAGTCAGTTTTTGATTTTAAAAAGTCTAATACCTAAAAAATTTAGTATCTAACATCTCATTTACTAAATTTATATAGGTTATTATACATCATTAATATCTCTTAGAACAAGTTAAGGATTATGCACAGGAGAAGTTATTGTTTTAAAAATGTGGAAAACTATAATTTAACTCAGTAGCTTGTACCATAGTGACTTTCAACACAGAATCAAAGAGCTGGAGGAGTTCTTTTGCCTTGTGCAAGAGGATAGGGGCCAACTTGCGCTTAACATAGTAAAAAACCTCCTTACTGCTTTGTGGATTAATTTTTCTAGCCTTAAGTAACTTCAAATTACTCTTTTAGCTACTACATATCAACCTGGAGAGACAAGAAGTCAACATGAACTATATCAAAATAAAAACTGAAAAATTAGGTTAGAGATGTTGCTATTCTACATTCCACATTCATCTAGAAGAGTCAAAATTCATTTAATGACCATTTCTATACAAATTCTTATTAACATTTTAAATGTTAAGTTCAGTTACTTAACATCACAACAGAAGCTTCACTCAGATTCTTAATGCCTCTATTATATATTCTGTATATTCTGTAAAAAGTTCCTTATAGATCTGAAATTTTAAGAGATAGATAAGAATATAAGTTTTTTCTTTTACTCATGAAGTTTCAAGGCAAAACTAACACAATTCCTAATACCATAACTTCAAACCTATTTCTAAGTAGTACACTTAAGCCTTCAGGTAAGAATTTACACGCACAATTTTTACTAATCTTTACACGCATCCCAACATGAAGGAAATCACATGATTTTTTTCCCTCTGAAAAATAGAAAATTAATTTTACATTATTATACCATGTGTTCTTGTAACTAATTTTTAAAATGCCTTTAATACTTACAGCTTGATTAGGTAGATTGTCAGTCTTAAGTTCTCTGTGGTTGGAATACTGAATAAAAACAGGCTGGCTTCGAAGGTGAGGAGTAACAGGAGTGTAATAATTCACCATAGTAACAGCAGCTTCCTCAGAAGCCATTTCTAAGAAAGCCTGCAATAAACACAAGAAAGCAAAGTGAAAGCTCATGTTTTGAAAGACAGCTAAGAACTATGAAAAGACTTTTGCTTCAAAGTGTACCACTGATGTTAACTGAAAACACATTTGAAAAATTGGGTTCAATAAAGGACTTGGGACTGGGAAATTTGCCAGGTGAATAAATGATTTCATGTGGTTTTTGGTTTTCTTCTTTTTTCTGTTTTTCTAAAATCTAGAAATAATTAAAAAGGCAAAAATAAAGGTGAGAATCAGCACTGTAAATGGATGCTTTCAGGGGTTGGATTTAATGGCTCTTTCCTAAACAAAAACTTCTCCAAGATGCGGGGGAGTGGTGGGGGTAGGGCATAATGATTTGCTCTCCTTTACCTTCTACTAAACAGCTGTTTATGATACAATTAAGTTTATGTTACAATTAAGTTTATGATGCAATTAAAAAGAGCATTCATGTGCAAAGGCTCAATTGTTCAAATTAGGGAAATGGGAGAACTTCCTACATTAAGTCAATATTGATTTGAGTTATTCAAGTGACTTTTTTTGAGATCTGTGTTAAAAAATACAGAAGGACGCCTGGGTGGCTCAGTCGGTTAAGCATCTGCCTTCGGCTCAGGTCATGATCCCAGGGTCCTGGGATCTAGTCCCACAGCGGGCTCCTTGCTCGGCGGGGAGCTGGCTTCTCCCTCTGCCTGCCGCTCCCCCTGCTTGCGCGCGCTCCCACTCTCTCTTTCTGACAAATAAATAAAATCTTAAAAAAAAAAAAATTGAGAGACATCAGGCCCAAAATGATGTCACCTGTACTAAGCCAAAGTCACCAAACCAAGACTTAATACCGAGCAGTTTCAACCTCTCCCCAGAGTGGAATCTTAAACCAATCCATCTGGAATTACCTGGTCAGCACTAGTGAGGTTATCTGCCTGACAGACCCCCACCATCCCTAAAGGAAGGTGACCTTGCCTGACAGAATTCACTCTGCTAGTAACTTCCTTGTCTCACCCTATTCTGCCTATAAAAGTCTTTCATTTTGCACTGTTCTTCATAGCTCCTTTCCATCTGCTAGATGGGATGCTGCCCAATTCATGAACTGCTGAATAGAGCCAATAAAATCTTTAAAATTTACTCAACTGAATTTCATCTTTTAATATCTGTAATCATTGTACCAGTATCAGATATTTGAAAAATAATACAGGAAGAGCTGAGATGGAAGAAGATCCTTGGGACTTATGTCTTCTTCTATATATGGCTTCTACTGGCTATTAAAACTCCTGAAACTTCTGTGACAGGTTTTGCCACCCTATCTTAATGGTTAGTTAGGAAGATGAAATAGTAACCATTCTGACCCCTCAGAACTACCTGTAAGAACATCTCAAATTTAAAATGCAGGAAGAACCCCTGATCCCAATCAATGCAAATTTCTAGACAATTCTTTTTCACTACAACAGAGCAAGTGTACAGTAACCACTTCAAATTATGCATAAAACATTTACAATTTATTTATAAAAATATGTATTTATTAACGACAAAATTTCCTGAACACAGAAAATGGCAAATATCTATAAAACAATTTATTTGTTTATAGTTATATTACTTGCTAAATGTTTCTATTTGGCAAATATTCCAGTAAAGGAATACTAACTTGACAAATGTTAAATGTGATGCTTAACTGTATCAATCAAATGTCACAAGTGAATCAATTAAATGCTTTAATGAACTAACAATATTCTATGAGGTAATAATGTTAGCCACATGACAGTCGATCAAATATCATTAATTAATTAATCCACAACAGATAAAATTCCACTATCTTCAAGGAATAAATGTCCACAATGCAATTTAAAACCACTATCCAAATATATCAGTAATATACTTTTACTAGTTTTTCTAAGAGGTTAAAAATGACCAAGGTAACCAAAATAGCTATAGCGATACTTCCTATCTGGTTTTTAATCATCTTTTCAACAAAGAAGTTGTACACTGTTTGCTAATAATATTCACTATATGGAGGGAAGAGTATCTTTTTGAAAACTCCTTCATAAATGCAAAGAACTAAACTCAATGTCTAACAGTCACACAAAAGAAAAGCTAAACGTCTTTGGAATACATGATTTTTGTTACAGAAAATTTTTCCTGAAAGTATATACAACCTAAAAATTCATCCGTAAAAATAAATTTTTCCACATGGAGCCCAGTAAAGGAATTATTTAGGTTTTCCCAAAGTATCCAGAGAAATCCATTTCCATAGTAGGGGGGTGGAGAAAAAACCAAAAGTCGCTACTCACAGAAAGGCTGGTGCAAATATCCCCCACGCCCTCAACACTCTACCTCTAAGTAACATAAGAGAGATTACACCTACAAGTAGTTCTAATGGCTCACATGACACTCTCTTGCTAAAGTATATTACTAACAAAATATTTTCTAAACAGGATTTATGATCCAAAGATAAGCAATTAACCTAACAGTCAGCACACAGATAAATAATAAATCCAGAACCAATGGCAGAGACAAAGTGTGATGTTGCCTGCTGCCCCTCATAACCATTTGACAGAATGTACAGGATACACTACATGAAACATGATACTGTACATGATAAATCTCACAGCCATTAGACTTGGCCAAGTTGGCTCTTTTAAAACTACGCAAACCACACTATTCTCAATAGTGGCAACTGAATTAAAATAAAGATCCAAGTGCATGTACTATCTCCAAAAGATGTACGATAAATGTGTAAACACAACAAAAGTTGAATACTAAGACATGTTATCTAACCTCTCCAGATTTAAATAACTTCATCTGAATTAAATGGGAATGTTTATTTAGTTTACTAAAGGGCCAGAATCTTCCAATCTCTTTCATATCCAACACGTATCAATCTATTTATAAATCTATTTATAATGTATCTTAAACTTATTTATGAAAATTCTAAGAAATAGGGATTTATCACACTGTATTACACAATATCTAGGGCCTAAATCTGTTGTCCTCCTCTTATAGCAATGCTCAGTATAAAGGTTTTCAGGACGACCAAAAACTGGGAAAGAACTAAAGAATTCATCCTACTGGGGTCTAAGCTGGAACAAGAAAGCAGATTAATTGTTCAAGTTAACATAAAAAGTATTGTATTTTTGTCATGGTCACCACAAAAGCAAGTTTCCTTATTCGTCTTAAGAAAAACCTATTAACTTCTGAAATGAAAAACTTCTAACAGTCTCTTTGGAATTATTAAAGAAAATATATGTTAATTCTAAAACTAAAATATACTATACATTTCTATAAAGATTTTGGAAAACTTAAATATTCTTTAATTGCCAAATAAGGTATAATTCATATCCTCTCTCTCTGTCTTGGTCTTCTGATAACCAAAGGATATTTTCATAAACTATTTTGTAATTAAGAATATAAAATGTTTTTTGTTAAGGAAGAAAAGGACAAGTCACTGGAATAAGAGATAATTCTATGTCCTGTGTTAATATTTTTGTTTCTTGCTTCCTGTCACGCACACAAAAAATTCTACTGAAAAAACTACTTATGTAAAGCAAATGAAATTTAGAAAACACAGAAAAGTTCAAGAAAATAAAGTCATCTTTAACACTAATATCCAGAGATAATCACTGTGGTTCAATCTTTAAACATTACATACCTGGCTTTTTCCTTTCAACATCAAAAGATTAGTAACTTTGCCAAATGGTAGACCTAATGATATGACCTCTGCTTCGGTGACATCACTTGGAATTTTGCGAAGATGGAGAACACGGGAAGGCGAACAGGGAGGTCTATCTCCTTTAAATTTCTTGTTGTCATTCCCATTAGCTAAAAAAATATAAGATTTTTTGAAATTACTGAAACTACTTTAGGTTGACATACTACATTAACCCTATTGTCATGTTTCATCCTCCAATAGTTTTAGTTTTTGAAATTCAGGACACTATGGGGCTGATCAGGGAAGAGAAGCAAAGTGGAAAACAAACCATCCACCTTCAATGAATGGCTGTTTTGTTTTTTCACTGCAAGTATTAAATTTGTTAAAAATTCAAGTCTGATTTTTAACTTCAAGGAAAAGCACTGGATAAATTAAGTTTTTAGAGGTATCTCATACCTCTAAATACTACCTCTAAAGAGTCAACTATTTGTTGTGAGTAGAGAACAATGTTTAGGTCTCTAGTGTATTTTTATTTTTTTTAAAAGATTTTATTTATTTATTTGACAGAGAGAGACACAGCAAGAGAGGGAACACAAGCAGGGGGAGAGGGAGAAGGAGAAGCAGGCCTCCCGCGGAGCAGGGAGCCCGATGCAGGGCTTGATCCTAGGACCCTGGGATCATGACCCAAGCCGAAGGCAGACACTTAACGACTGAGCCACCCAGGCGCCCCTCTAATGTATTTTTAAAGATATTTTCCTAATTATTAGTTCTAGTGCTAAATAAATAAGAATAACTTTTAGTAAAGATTATAAAAGAAATTTTATATTTACTACATCCTGAGGGGATTTGGATTTGAGCTGTATCAAATTAAGTTTATTTCTTAGGCATTATGTATTTTTTACTAATCTTTTCATGAAGCGTTTTTTTAGAAGCTAAACTGTGATTTCCTAATATAATCTTACTACTAATTATGTAACAGTAGGTCTTAACATAAGCATCATCTTGTTAGAAATGCAAATTCTCAGCCCTACCCCAGACCTACTAAATCAGAAGCTTGGGGTGGGACCCAGTAACCTATGTTTTAACAAGCCCTCCAGATGATTTCGATGCAATCTGAAGTTTGAGAACCACTGCTGCACAATAAAGAAATCCATTAGCCCAGTTTACAGCTAAATTTTATTTAAATCCTTTTAACACTGACAATAACTAGAACTGACAAGCCTGTAATGAATACTCAAATTTATGTACATAGATTCAGAAATGTTTTTCCCTAAAAATAGCACCACGTATGACTGAATGAATGCAAATTATCTGAAAGCCCTGAGTTTCATTACATACTCAGCACTATTAGGAGTAAAATACAATCTTTCCAAATGCCTAAAATTATCATTTTCCCAAACATTAATGGAACTTTGCAAACAACATGAAGACCACATAAAAATTATATGGCCATATTCTGTACCCATATCTATGGCACAGAACTCAACTTGCTTACAAGTAGGTAGGTTGACTTAATAATGCAAACCAGCACTCACTCCCAAATGTTCTGCTCATGAATGCAGGCAGCATCCTACACAGACCCCAAAGACTATCAATTCCTATAGGGCCTTAGCGGCTGTGCCTGTATACAGCAATGCCCAGCAAGACTGCAAGTAACAGGCAGTCAAATATTTACCGCAAATAAATCTGGGAGGCAAGAGATTCTTCTCCCTCCTCTCAATCACCCAGAAATACTGATTTTTCCCTCCAAAATGACTGATTACATTTTTCACGTCCACTCTCGATGTCATTAAGTTCACCTATGATCTTCCCCTTCTATTCTGCCTTCCTCTAGCCTTACTCCCCCTCTACCGTCACTCAGATCCAACATCTTACCAACCAAACTAAAATAGCGTTATCACATCACTATTCTGCTTTAAACACCCTGATGGGCTTCCAACCACCTAAAATGTCCCTTAGTTTCTAGTTTTCACTTATCCTGCCTCATTTGAGTTGACAATATACCTGAGATAAATCTTACTAATTTTAACAGATGAAAAGACAGGTCCAGAGAATAAATGATTTTGTACATAGTTAGCAAGTGTAAAAAGTGTCATTCAAACTAAAGTTTAAAGGTCATATTTTTTAGCACAAAAATCTCAAAATGTCTTACCATTCCTAGAAAAAAGCAAGCAACCTGACACCGACATAAATTTTCAAAGTATGTGCATATTTATATGGATTATAATGGTAACACTGTCACTACATCAGAACCCTACATATCATGTTCTAGATAGGAGTGAAAGGGCACGGGGTGTGCCTTTTTGCACCCTCCTGGTAGGCCTAGATGGCCAGACAACAATACTACCATCTTGTGCTTTCTTAACCAGCACAAGGTGTTAAAAAACTGGAAAAACATCCTAAAACCAACAGGATTTTATCAATTTACCCAGAATACTCCAAAACAAATGAACATTTAGAAGGTTGTTTCTTTAACAGAGGTTTTAATCATTACCTGTGGAGTAAAAATGAATGCCTATATATGCTATTTGAGCTCGTGTTAGACTATCAAATAAAGACCTATGGTAAGGGGCGCCTGGATGGCTCAGTTGGTTAAACATCTGCCTTCGGCTCAGGTCATGATCTCAGGGTTCTGGGGTCTAGCCCCGCATTGGGCTCCCTGTTCGGCGGAGAGCCTGCTTCTCCCTTTCCCTCTGCCTGCCGCTCTGCCTACTTGTGCTGTCAAATAAATAATAAAATCTTAAAAACAACAACAACAACAACACTATGGTAACAAATTTTTATCGAGAAATATGCATTAGGGGTGCCTGGGTGGCTCAGCCGGTTAAGTGTCTGCCTTTGGCTCAGGTCATGATCCTAGGGTTCTGGGATCAAGCCCTACGTCAGGCTCCTTGCTTGGCGGGGAGCCTGCTTCTCCCTCTGCCTCTCCCCCCGGCTTGTGCGTGTGCTCCCTGTCTTTCAAATAAATAAATAAGATCTTAAAAAAAAAAAAAAGAAACCCACAATTATAGAAACCCACCATTTTAGGCTAATTGTTCTGAATTATAAAAGTGCCTGAACTATGTTAAGAACATGTGCTATTAAATCAACCTGTTCTAACCAAGTTACCTGATATAACTGAGCCTCAAATTCTTTTCCAGTCAAATCAATATAATAACAGGGCTATTTTGAAAATTAAATTAGATAACATATTTAAATACTAGATGTAGGGGCACCTGGGTCGCTCAGTCAGTTAAGCATCTGCCTTCCGCTCAGGTCATGATCCCACGGTTCTGGGATGGAGCCCCACATCAGGCACCCTGCTCAGCAGGGAGTCTGCTTCTTCCTCTCCTTCTGCCCCTCCCCCTGCTCATGCTCTTGCTCGCACTCTTGCTCCAACTTTCTCTGTCTCTCAAATAAAAAATCTTTAAATACTAGGTATAATGCCTAGCATATAGTAATCAATAATATGTCTTGATTTTCTTAGGAAGGACTATTTTACCTGGAAGTGATGTTCTTTCTACCTTTTTGGTATTAAAATGAAGACTGTAGGTGACAGTGACTTTTTTCTCTTGATGTGCTTACTTAGCAAAATTTAAGACATTGCCCAAAATTAACTAAAAATTTTATTATTCTATGAAATTTAAAAATCTAAGAACTACTCATCTAGATGACCCCAGAAAAGGTTATAGCCAAAGACTTGATGAATATAATAATCTGAAAATGGAAAATATATAAGCAATCACATGGCCATAATTTACTAAATGTCAACAGGAAACAAGGAAATTCTAATGTATTAAATACATGACTTTGAAGAATTACTCTGTACAAAATACATTAGAGACTTTCCAAAAATTTTATTATGAAAATGAGCATTCAAAATACTTAGCTTGTAAAAAATCTTGATTTTATTAAACAATATATTGAAAACTACTGAATGCCTGCTACATATTAGTCAGGTTCCAAAGAAAATAAGTAGAAGAGTCTTTTTCTTTTTTTTTTAAACCATGGGCATTTATTATAAATCAGTTGTTGTGACATTTCACAATTGGGAGATAGCAGTGTTTTTGTTTTGTTTTGTTTTTTAAGATTATTTATTTATTTATTTGACAGAGAGAGAGAGCGAGAGCGAGAGCAGGAACACAAGCAGGGGGAGTGGGAGAGGGAGAAGCAGGCTTCCCGCTGAGCAGGGAGCCCGATGTGGGACTCGATCCCAGGATCCCGGGATCATGACCTGAGCCGAAGGCAGACGCTTAATGACTGAGCCACCCAGGTGCCCCGACAGCAGTGTTTTAAAACAGAGCATTGAACTTGAACTCTAGAACACCTGATCTGCTACTTGTTAACTAACAATATGTGGGCAAGTTACCTAACGTCTGTTTTCTCATCTGTAAAGCCTAATAAATGGAAATGCTGGTACTTTAAAAAGGCCAAAAATATAACATCAACTGAAAATTCTGAACCAAATTTAATTTATTTTATCATCAAAAGTTAAGACACATTTTCTTCAGTATTAGGAATCTTGATTCTTAATATAAAATAATCACATCTTACAAATTTTATATTTATAGCTGAATGTTTCTTCAGTCATCACTGCCACTTCCTGATTCACTCAGCTGCAAATCATTTCTTAAAGTACTCATCAGAAGGCCACTGTTGTCATGAGATCTATTCTGGCCGGCATCCGTATCAGGAATCCTGCAATGTGGCATGGCAGACATGGCAGGATGTCCTGAGATATAATTCCCTGGATCAGAAGGAGAGGATCTGCACTCTTCATCGTCTGAATCACTGGAACTATCCTCACTACTTGAAGATGATGAACTTTTGGAATCCAATGAACTATCACAACTACTCATCTGGCCCATCAGACTAGCTTCTGCCTTCAGTTCTCTCTCAGTATCATCCACTGGTGATGCTGGGGACATTTGTCTTCAGATGGAGACTGTTTCACAAGATGGGGAGTCCTAGCTGAAGTCCGCATTTTTTGCTGCCATTGCTCTCAACGATACTGAAGTTAACGACTTCCTTCAACTCTTGTTCTTTTTACAGTGATGTGGCTGCTGAGTTTTTCCAGTTGGCATTCTCCAGTGTCATGGTTAATAATTAAAATGCATTCCTTTAAGTAAGGTTTCTCTGAACCTTTGAAAACAGTTACTGGTGGAGTTGAACCCTCTATATCTGGCACAGTTATTGTCACCTGTTCACCTTTGCTGACTGTAAGCTCTCCTTCACAGAAGTGTCAATAGAAACAGAAGCAGGTTTGAAGTCATAGTGTACAGTGTGGAACGTGCAGCGTGGCTGCTTCTCGAAACTCTCGCCTAACGTGAGAACCCGCTCGCAACAGTCCATGTGCGAGGGTCCGGCTGCTCCATTCATCATTATTCTCCCGCCACGACTTTGCCTTGGCCACCTGTGCTCACTCCCATCTGCCACCTCATCCTGAAGCAGCTTCATCTGCTGTGGCCCGGGCAGCCAGCAGACTCCAGAAGTTTAAAATTCATATATTCCCATCTCAAAACTGGAGAAATCCACCAAGAAAACTATCCTAGAAATATGGATCTTTTTATTTTTTTTAAACATTATTTATTTATTTGACAGAGAGAGAGAGAGAGCGCAAGCAGGGGGAGCAGCAGAGGGAGAGGGAGAAGTAGGCTCCCCGCTGAGCAGAGAGCTGGATGCAGGGCTCGATCTCAGGAACCTGAGATCATAACCTGAATTGAAGGCAGACGCTTAACCGACTGAGCCACCCAGGAGCCCCCAATATGGATCTTTTTAAAAATGCAACTTTGTTAGGTTATACTTTAGATATAATAAAATCCACCTACATTTTAAATGCAGTATGACAACTTTTGACAAATGTATATACCCATATGATGGCAAAAATCAAGATACAGAACATTTCCACCATCTCCAAAAGTTCCCTGGTGCTCCTTTGTAGTCGGTCCTCCCTCCAAAACCCCCACCTCCTCAAGCTAAACATGTACCATATGACACTACCATACTGTCTTGATTACTATAGCTTTAGAGCAATTCTTTTTTCTTTTTTAAATTGTTCATTTTTTTTTTTTTTTTTTTTTTTAGTAATTTCTACACCCAAAGTGGAGCTTGAACTCACAACCTGGAGATCAAAAGTCACATGCTCTTCTGACCGAGCCAGCCCCTTTATAGCCATTCTTGAAATCAGGTACTTATCTGGGTACACATCATACAGGTACACATCATACAGTTTTGAGTCATCCAAAACATATACCTCATTATTTCTCTCTGCATTTATTTAGGCCTTCTTTAATTTCCCTTAACAATGTTCTGTGGTTTTCAGTGTAATGGTCTTACACATATTCCTGACCCTGTATCCTGCAACCTTAGTAATTCTTTAGAATTTCCTACATATACAGCTTTATTCCTTACTTTCCAACATGTATGCCTTTTATTTTTCTTTTTAATATTTTATTTATTTGTCAGAAAGAGAGAGAGAGAGAGCACAAGCGGGGGAACGGCAGGCAGAGCAGGCAGAGGGAGAAGCAGACTCCCCGCTGAACAAGGGGCCCAATGTGGGACTTGATCCCAGGACCCTGAGATCATGACCTGAGCTGAAGACAGACGTTTAACTGACTAAGCCACCCAGGCGTCCCTGCCTTTTATTTCTTATTCTAGTTTTATTGACCTGGCTAGAACTTCTTGTACAAAGTTGAACAGAAATAATGAGATCGGACATACTTGCATCACAGTGGATTTCAGCGGATAGGATTCCCTTACACCATTAAGTATGATGTAGTTTCATGCCTTTATCAGGGTAAACACGTTCCCTTCTATTCCTAGGTGGCTGAAGGTCTTGTTTATCATAAATAAAAACTGAATTTTTCAAATGTCATCGCAGGATATATTAAGATGATCATAAAGTTTTTCTCTTTATTCTGTTAATAGAGTATGTTGCACTAATTTTCAAAAGGTAAACCACTTTGTATTTTTGGAATAATTCTGGCTTGGTCATGATATATGATCTCCTTTCCATAGATATACAGCTGAATTTAATTTAATGCATTCTAAATATTATTTTTGGGTCCAATTTCATGAGGGATATTAATCTGTAGTTTTCTTCCCCCTCCTGTTATCAAGGGTAATACTAACTCCATAAAATAAATTAAACAGTGTTCTTCTCTTCTATATTCTGAAAGAATTTGTATAACACTTGTATTATTATTTCCTTAAATAAAGCCATTAGGTCTTAACTTTCTTTCTCAATTTGATTTTTTAAAACAGGTATAGAGTTATTTGGGTTTTCTAGCCATTTTGCATCAGTTGTGGTACTTTGTATTTTTCAAGGAATTTGTCCACTTCTAACCTGAATGAATGCCTGTTCATTCATTTTACTGGCTTTAAATTGTTCATAATATTTTCTTAATCTCTGTCTTAGCCTGCTTAAGATACTATAACCAAATACAACAGACAGGGTGGTTTAACAATAGAAATTTACTTTCTCATAGTTCTGGAGATTAGAAGTCCTAAATTAAGGTGCCAGGGGCGCCTGGGTGGCTCAGTCTTTAAGTGTCTGCCTTCGGCTTAGGTCATGATCCCAGAGTCCTGGGATTGAGCCCTGCCATCGGGCTCCCGGCTCTACAGGAGGCCTGCTTCTCCCTCTCCCACTCCCCCTGCTTGTGTTCCCTCTCTCGCTCTCTCTGTCAAATAAATAAATAAAATCTTTAAAAAACAAAAACACAAAATTAAGGTGCCAGCATTTCACTTTCTTTTCTTTTCTTTTTTTTTTTTTTAAGATTTTATTTATTTGCAAGAGAGAATGAGAGACAGAGAGCACGAGAGGGAGGAGGGTCAGAGGGAGAAGCAGACTCCCTGCTGAGCAGGGAGCCCGATGCGGGACTTGATCCCGGGACTCCAGATCATGACCTGAGCCGAAGGCAGTCACCCAACCAACTGAGCCATCCAGGCGCCCAGCATTTCAATTTCTAATGAGGACTCTTTTCCTGGCTTATAGACAAGGCACCTTTTCAGTGTCCTCACATGGCAGGGATGGAGGCAAGAGCAAGCTCTCCGGTATCTCTTTGTAAGGACACTAATTCCATTATGAGGGCTCCAACTCCAAGGCCCCATTTCCATATACCATCACATTGAAGACTGGGCCTTACACACATGAATTTGGGAGGTATACATTCAGTCTGTAACACTAGCCTTTTAATGTATAGAAGCATTCTTGATGTTGGTAATTTCTCTCATTGATAAACCTAGAAGTTTATCAATTTTATTGACCTATAAAAAAAAAAACTATTGGTTTCATGATTTTTTCTCTACTGCTTGTTTTCTATGTCCTTAATCTAAGCTCCTCATATTTAATATTTTCATCCTATTTACTTGGGAGTTTCACTTGCTTTTCTCTGTTATGCTTAGAAGCGTAGATAATTCATTTTATACCTTTTTCTTTTCTAATATAAACATTTAAAGCTATTAAGTTTCCTTCTAAGAACAGTTCTAGCTGCACCCTTCAAAGTTTAGTAAATTCTGTTTTCATTTTAATTCAATTCAAAATATTTTCTAATTTCCTTTGTGACATATTTGATCCATGGGTTAAGTGTTACCTTTTCTATAAGTAATTTGGAAAATTTCCCCCATATATTGAGGATTATACTTTTTTGATTTCTAATATAATTTTAATGAAGTAAGAGAACTAACCCTATATAATTTTAATGCATTCACCTTCACTGAGACTTGTTTTAGGATCCAAATATAGCCTATCTTGGTGACTATTTCATGTGAACTTAAAAAAATGTGTATTCTAATAGTGTTACAGAAACCGTTCCATTGTCAATTAAAACAAGCTGGTTATTAGTGTTCAAAACGTCTATATTAGGGGATGTACAAACTTTTTCTTAAAGGGCTACATAAATATTTTAGGTTTTGTGAGACATATAATCTCTGTTGCATCTATTTAACTCTACAGTGGTAGCATGGAAGCACCATGCTACCACTACACATAAAGGAGTGTGCCTGGGTTCAAATAAAGTTTTATGTATAAACACTGAAATTTCTATTTCATATAAGCTTCATGTATCTCAGAATATTGTTCTTTATTTTTTTCACAATTTAAAAATGTAAAAATCAGTCTTAGGTCACACGGAATATAAAAATGGGCAAATAAGACAGATTTGGCCCACATGTCACAGTCTGTCAACCCCTCTTCTGTGTCCTGATTTTCTATTTACTATGCTACCAATTACTGAGATAGAAGTTTTGAAATCTCCAGCTATAACTGTGAATTTGTCTATTTATTTAGTTCTATAAGCTTTCATTTTATATATTTTGAAGCTCTGTAATTAAGTGTGTATATATATAACAATTTATATATTTATATATTGATTATAAATAAAAATGATATATTATAAATAAAAATCATGCTATATATAAAATTATATATATTGCAAATAAAAATCATATATACTTTACATATTTTTATATATTATTATATATTAAAATTATACATATTTTTTCAAGGTATATATACACTTACCAAGAAATACAAATAAATACAATGGAACACAAAATGATAAATAATAAATATTAAAAAAATGGCCTAAAGAAAGCTAGGAAACAAAGAATAAATGGGACAAATACAAAACAAATAGCAAGATGGCAGGCTCAGAACCAACCAGGTCAAATAATTTTATTAAGTGGAAATGGCAAAAGATTCCAAATAAAAGGTAGAGTTTATCAGTCTGATAAAAGCAAGACGCAATTATATGATATGAAGAAGAAATCCATTTTTTTTTTTTAAAGATTTTATTTATTTGACAGAAAGACACAGTGAAAGAGGGAACACAAGCAGGGGGAGTGGGAGAGGGAGAAGCAGGCTTCCCGCGGAGCAGGGAGCCCGATGTGGGGCTTGATCCCAGGACCCTGGGATCATGACCTGAGCCGAAGGCAGACGCTTAACGACTGAGCCACTCAGGCGCCCCAGAAATCCATTTTTTAAAAAAGTTTTATTTTTAGGTAATCTCTACACCCAATGTGGGGCTTGAACTCACAACCCCAAGACCAAGAATCACATGCTCTACTGACTGAGCCAGCCAAGTGTCCCAGAAGAAATTCATTTTAAATATAAAATCTCAGGTTCAAAGTAAAAGGAATGGAAGAAGATAAGTATGTAAACAGGAAGCACAACAGAGCTGAGTGGCTGTACTGGTATTGAATAAAGCAGACCTCAGGAAAGGGAATATTACCAGGGATGAGGAGACATTTCATAATAAAGGAATCAATTTTTCAAGAAAAGGTACTATGTCATGCATAAATGAAACATATAAACATAAAAGGCAGATAATCTCTGCTTTTTTATAAAAAATATATATATTTTTAAAGATTTTATTTATTCATTTGAGACACAGAGATACAGAGAGAGAGAGAGCATGAGCAGTGGGAGAGGGAGAGGAAGAGGGAGAAGCAGACTCCCTGCTAAGCCAGGAGCCCGATGTGGGGCTCAATCCCAGGACCCTGGGATCATGACCTGAGCTGAAGGCAGACGCTTAACCATCTGAGCCACCCAGGCGCCCCTAATCTGTTTTTTAACTAGAATCTTTATACTCTTTGTTTACTTTTGTTTAAGTGACTGCACTGGGGATAAATCATCAATATGCATCTTGAACTTGCCACAGTCCACCTTCAAATGGTAAAACCTAGGTATAATGTAAGAACTTTTCAAAGTATATGTCTATTTCCCTCATCAAAACCTTTGTGTTACCGTCTTTTATTTTACTTTTCACATATGCTATAACCCCCAAATATATTACTATTATCTTGCTTTAAATAGTCAATTATCTTTTTTTCTTTTTACATCATGTTTTATACACTTAATCTTTTTTTTTTTTTTAAGATTTTATTTATTTATTTGTCAGAGGGAGCACGCACACAAGCAGGGGAAGCGGCAGGCAGAGGGAGAAGCAGGCTCCCGATGCGGGACTCGATCCCAGGACCCCGGGATCACGACTTGAGCCAAAGGCAGATGCTTAACCGACTGAGCCACCCAGGCATCCCTTAACGTATCTTTTTTTTTTTTTTAAGATTCCCCACCGAGCAGGGAGCCCGACGTGGGGCCCAACCCTAAGACCCTGGGATCATGACCCAAGCCAAAGGCAGACGCCTAACCAACTGAGCCACCCAGGCACCCCAACACTTAATGTATCTTGGGAGACCTTTCCATAAAGAGGAATCTATACTTTTTTCCCCTTTCTTTCCTTCTTTTTACTGTAGTAAAATCACATAGCAAAATTCACTATCCTAACCATTTTCAAATGTAGAATTAAGTAGTATTAAACACATTCATAATGTTGTGCAGCTATCATCACCATCCATTTCAGTAACTCTTTTCATCACATAAAACTGAAATTCTATACTCATTAAACAGTAACTCCTTCTATTTCCCTCTTCCTCCAGCCCCTGCAACCACCATTCTACTCCCTGTCTCTATGACTTCAAGTACTCTCACTTCCTTTTGTGCATATTCTACAGCTATTTTCTTTGTAGTTATCATGGGGATTATACTTCATATCTTCAAGTTGTAACACTCTAATCTGAATTTATGCCAGCTTATCTTCAGTAACATACAAAAACTCTGTTCCTTTACACCTCTATCCCCAACCTTTTCTGTTGCTGATGTTACAATACTATAATCTTATACACGTGTGCCCCAAAACACGAACTAAAAATTCTTTTAAATGCATTAGTCTCCTAAATTACATGGGAAAAAATGTAGAGCTACAAATAAGTCACATGCTAGTTTTTATATTAATAACATTTTTAAAAATGCAGCTCTTGTGAAAGACCTGTACTTTGAAAACTATAAAACACTGATGAAAGAAATGGAAGGGAACACAAAGAAATGGGAAAACATTCCATGCTCACAGACTGGAAGAACAAATACTGTTAAAATGTCTACACTACCCAAAGCAATCTACACATTTAATGCAATCCCTATCAAAATACCAACAGCAGTTTTCATAGAACTAAAACAAACAATCCTCTAAAATCTGGTATGGAACCACCAAAGACCCCAAACAGCCAAAGCAATCTTGAAAAAGAAAAGTAAAGCTGGAGATACCACAATTCCAGACTTCAAGTTATATTACAAAGCTGTAGTAATGAAAACACTATGGTACTGGCACAAAAACCGACATACAGATCATTGGAACAGAAAGAAAACCCAGAAATACACCCACAACCATATGGTCAATTAATCTTTGACAAAGCAGGAAAGAATATCCAATGGGAAAAAAAGAGTCTCTTCAACAAATGGTGTTGGGAGAACTGGACAGCAACATGCAAAAGGATGAAACTGGCCCACTTTCTTTCACAACACACAAAAATAAAGTCAAAACGGATTAAAGACCTAAATGTGAGGCCTGAAACCATAAAAATCCTAGAAGAGAACACAGACAGTAACTTCTTGGATATCGGCTGTAGCAAATTCTTTCTAGGTATGTCTAATGAGGCATAGGAAACAAAAGAAAAAATAAATTATTGGTACTACAGCAAAATCAAGCTTCTGCACAGCAAAGTAAACAATCAACAAAACTAAAAGACAGCCTACGAAATGAGAGAAGTTATTTACAAATGACATATCCAATAAAGGGTTAGTATCCAAAATATATAAAGAACTTATAAAGCTCAACACCCAACAAACAAATAATCCAATTAAAAAATGAGAAGACATGAACAGACATTTCTTCCAAGGAAGACATGCAGATGGTCAACAGATGAAAAGATGCTCATCATCACTTACCATCAGGGAAATGCAAATCAAAACTACAATGGGATATCACCTCACACCTGTCAGAATGGCTAAAATCAGTAACACAAGAAAGAATAGGTGTTGGTGACAATGTGCAGAAAAAGGAACCATCATGCACTGTTGGTGGGATATCATACGGTATTTCTTGTTTTCTATCTTGCTTAGCATAATACTCTCTAGCACCATCCACGTCATTGCAAATGGCAATATTTCATTCTTTTTTTATGGCTGAAAAACATTCCATTCCATATGTGTATGTATGTGTGTGTATACACACATCTTTTTTAAGACTTTACTTATTTGAGAGTGAGAGAGAGAGGGCACGTGTGTGCACATGAGTGGGGGGAGGGGCAAAAAGAGAATGGGGAGGGGGGAGAGGGAGAAGCAGACTCCCCAATGAGCAGGGAGCCCAACATGGGGCTCAATCCAGGACTGTGGGATTATGACCTGAGCCAAAGGCAGATGCTTAACCAACTGAGCCACCCAGGTGCCCCTTAGGACCTCTACCTCGAACATGGGGCTTGAACTCACAACCCCAAGATCAGAAGTCACACATTCCACAAATCGAGACAGCCAGGCAGCCCTCTTTTTTTTTCTTAATCTGTGATTGGACTTTAGAGTCAAGTGTGTTACACATAAATGATCTAATTTATTTTTTTAAATCAAATTTATTTAAACTAAAACACAAACAAAGACACTTTTGAAGGACAGTTTTGCCAAACACAGGACTAAAAAACAAAATTAAATCTTCATTCTTTTAGGCTCACTGCTTTCTGGTCCCCAAAGTTTCTGATGAGAAACATGCTCATATTCTTATTGAGGATCCCTTGTATGTGCTGAGTTGATTCTCTCTTTTGGCATTCAAGATTCTTTGTCTATGGAAAGTTTGATTATATATGTCTCATGTGGGTCTCCTTGAGTTCACCTTACTTGGAGCTTCTTGGATGTTTATACTCATGTTTTTCAACAAATCTGGGGCTGTGGTGGAACACCTGGCTGGCTCAGTCAGTGAAGCATCTGACTCTTGATCTCAGGACTGTAAGTTCAAGCCCCATGTTGGCTGAAGCGATTACTTAAAAATGCAATCTTTATTGGGGTGCCTGGGGTAGCTCAGTTGGTTAAGCATCTGACTTCTTGGTTTTGACTCAGGCATGGGTCATGGGATTGAGCCCCAAATCGGGCTCTGTGCTCAATGGGGAGTCTGCTTCAAGATTCTATCCCTCTATCCCTCCACCCACTTGGCACACACTCTCCCTCTCTCTCTAAAATAAATAAATCTTTAAAATAAAATAAAATCTTTATTAAAAAATAATTTGGGACTGTGGTAACTCTGGAAATCAGATTCTTCCCCTTCTTCAGGGTCTTCTAAGTTTTTGCTACTGTTTTTTGTTTTTTGATTGTTGTAAGCTATCTCTGTACCAAGAATCAGCCTTGGGTTTATGTAAATTTAAGATCTTCTCTGGTTTCTTTGAGCCTTTTCCCAGGCATGTACTATCACTTTCTAATTTTCCCTATAGACGCAGTTGTTTTTTAATGTCTTAGTCTTTAATATCTCACTCCCAAAAAGGGTGAAAGAGGAAAAATGAAGGGAGAGGGAAAGAGTGCCAGCTCTTTGAATTCACTAGAAGTCATAGGAGGAGGGGGGATAGTTTGCTACAATAGGAGGAGATGCAAAGACAATGGCTGCCTGCCTCTTTGTCTGCAACTGTGCGCTCAGAAGAAGCAATTAACAATCAGAACACAGATTCCTGAAAATTAAGAGGACATGGTCATTTCTAACCATGTAGGCTCCCTCAAGCTATTTATAAGCTGCTTCTGGAACATGTACGTACCTACTGGGGGGCACCTGGGTGGCTCAGTCGGTTAAGTGTCTTTGGCTCAAGTCATGATCCCAGGGTCCTGAGATGGAGCCCTGCATTGGGCTCCCTGCTCATCGGGGAGCCTGCTTCTGCCTCTCCCCCTCCACCCAGTCCCCCACCTCCCTCCCCCGGCTCGTGCTTTCTCTTTCTCTGTCTCCCAAATAAATAAAATCTTAAAAAAAAAAAAAAAAAAAAAGAGCAGAGGATGGGTGGCTGCTACTGTGCTAAGAGCTGAAATTGACCAAAATAAAACACAATTTACCTTCTAAGTCTTCCTCTGGAACAACTTGCAAGCTTTCAATAGATTCCAGAGTTCCAAATTACAGAAAGAGTCTGTCAGTGCAATTGTTGTCTAGGTAGGGAGTCAGATTCCTGGTGCTTCTTACTCCACTATTCCCAGAATCCTCCTTCAATTATCTTAAATTTACAAAACAAAACAAACCAAAAAAAAAAAAAAAAAAAAAGGAGGGAGAAGTCATATATCCACTTTGTGGATATTTACCATTTTGTACAGACCCAAGTTTCCACCTGGTATCATTTTCCTCAAGTCTGAAGAATTTCCTTCACCATTTCATGTAACAGACATCTGTTACTGACGAATGCTCTCAGTTCTTGTATGCCTCAAAGAAAGTTTGATTTTAACTTCATTTTTGAAACTTTAAATGGATATAGATGATTTATTTATTTTTAGCACTTTAAAGATGTTACTCTGTTGTCTTCTTGCTTACAGTTTAGACAAAAAATTTTGTATCATTCTTACCTTTGTTCTACTGAATAAAATGGGGCTTTTTTCCCTCTGGCTACTTTTAAGATTTGTTTTGCATTCCTGGTTTTCAAGAATTTGATTATGATGAGCCTTGGTGAGATTTTCACTGTATTTATCCTGCTTGTGGTTCATTGAACTTCTTAGTTATGTGGCTTCATAGATTCTACTATATTTGGAATATTTTCAGTCATTATCTCTTCAGGTATATATGCTTCCCTGCCCCCATCTTCCTTTCTGGGACCTGAATTACACATATGTTTGGACCACCTGATTTTTTTCTATAGTTTACTGAAGACTGTTCATTTCTTTCTCAATCCTTTTTGGTCTATGTGCTTTAGTCTTCTTTCTTTCTATCTATCTATCTATTTATTTAGGATTTTATTTTTAAGTAATCTCTCCACTCAATGTGGGGCTCGAACTCACAACCCAGAGATCAAGAGTCATGTGCTCCACTAACTAAGCCAGCCAGGCCCCCCGCCACTGCTGTCTTTAAATTGACTTATCATTTATTCCGCAGAAAACATGTGCTATTAATGCCATGCCATGTGTTTTTTAGACATATTCTTACCTTTAGAAGTTCCATTTTTCTCCTTATTACACTAATAGTTTAAATCCTTAAACATACTTTTAATAACCATTTCAAAGTCCAAATCTACTAATTTCATTATCTCTGCCATCTTCTAGGTCTCTTTTTTTTTTTAAGGTTTTATTTATTTATTTGTGGCGGGGAGAGAGCGCATGAAAGCATGCGCATGCACGCACAAGAGCAGAGGAAGACACGGGGAGGGAGATGAAGGGGGAAAGAATCCCAAGCAGACTCCACTCTGAGTGTGGAGCCCAATATGAGGTTCGATCTCCCAACCCTGAGACCATGACCTGAAATGAAACCAAGAGTTGGACACTCAACTGACTGAGCCACCCAGGTGCCCCACCTAGGTCTCCTTCTGTTGACTGATTTTCCTCCTGGTTATGGGTCACAGTTTGTGGTTCTTTCCATGTTTGGCAATTTTTGATTGAACAGTCAACACTGTGAGCACTAGAATTTGTTTTATTCCTTTAATGTGCCAGATTCTTTTCTGGAAAAAAAGATACTTTCAGATCAGGCAATTGTTTTAGAGCTTGTTTTTAAGCTTTGTTAGAGTAGGTTTAGAGTAGTAGCCTTTATGTTAGAGCTGGTGTACTGTTATTGGTAAGGCAGGTGTGGCTTACTACTTGGCAACAGATTCAAAAGGAGATTTCTGGAGCACTTTTCTCACAGAGCTCCCTTCTTTTCCATACACTGCTTCCATAGCTCCCAGTTGCCTCAGCCTTCCCAAACTTGGATCTCTGTCTCTTAACTCAGCAATTCTGCCATGTTTTCCTGGGATCCCCCCAGTCTTACATAGAGTCCAGAAAAAATGCCAGGATGATTACAGGGCTCACCTCATTTGTTTACTTTTATCTGAAATCATAGTCCTGCATAAAATAATATATTTCAAATAAGGGCTGCTTTAAAAAAAAAAAAATCACTGCTCACGTAAAAAGTCTAACTATAGAAATTCCAAATCTGGAATGGTGACATACAAAGTTATCAGTGACTCAGGTTCTACTTGTCTTTCTGTTAGGGTGCAGCCCTCATCCTCATCACCTAAGATGGAAGCTGGAACTCCCGCAGGCAGTATGATAAAAGAGGAAAACTGCAACCATGTAGAGATGTTCCAGAAGTAACTTCTATAACTTCCACTTGTATCTCATTAGCCAGGACTTAAACACATGACCACGCCTAGGTATAAGGAAGACTGAAAAGTAGCTGTTTAATTTGGGAGGCAACATGCCCAGTTAAAAATTAGTGTTGTCACTAAAGAAAACAGAAAAGTATTAGGGTACACAATAGTCTCTACCATAATTCCTAAGATTAAATTTAAAAAGAGAAATATACAATTCATGAAGAAACGTGTAAAACATTTTCATAATTATCAAAGGACATAAAATAAGACCTACAAACATGAGATCACAGGTCAGGTTCCCAGAAGGAAAGGCACAACTGTGCTTATCACCAATTCCATTTGATGTCTTTGCAGTAAAACCACAAATGTGTAATTCTGAATTAATTTAACTTGAGAAGTTTCTTCTCCATGTGTAAAGTAACAGGTGTTAATATGTTGATCCCATTAATAGAACTTTGCCAGCAGCTAAATTATATCAGTTTTATCATCATCTGCTAACAGTGAAAAATCAGTTATTACCCAATAATGACTGAATGTTGAATCATTTCAATGGAATAAAAATAAAACTTTTGGGAAGTCATTCTATCAAAAGTGAAATATCTAATACTAATGAAAACTGAGTTTTAAAAAAGTTCTACATTAAAGGGGTGTCTGGGTGGCTCACTCTGTTAAGCATCTGACTCAATTTTGGCTCAGGTCATGATCTCAGGGTTGTGAGACTGAGCACCAAGTCAGGCTCCGTGCTGGGCATGGAGCCTGCTTAAGATTTTTTTCTCTCTCCCCCTCTGCCCCTCCTTCCTCCCTCTCAAAAAAAAAAAAAAAAAAGTTCTACATTAAAGATCAACTTTTTGTGAGGTAATAATACAAACAGAAGTTTTGGTGCAACAGTGTCATGATAAAAATACTGTTCTGATAGTCCTATGGGGCAGACGTGTACCTGCAATTGGTTTGGTACATACATAACTCCTTTACCAAACAAGCAATATTCTACTAACAGAGATACTATAGTCATCAAATTTTAGAAATTATTTTTTAAATCCACATTTAGATTAAATGAACCATAAAAACTTTGTGATAAGATTATACTGAATACCATAAAGGTCCTTCAGCATAACAGGACGCCTGGCTCTTTCACCTACCCATTATCAATGTGATTTTTAAAATTTCTGTATCTTTGAAAAACTACCTCACGCAGGGATTAAAAACTCTTTTGTAAATGAGCCCTAAAACCTTTCTCCCCAAATTTGTTCAAAATCAACTAGGAATCTTTATTATAGTCAAGGAATGGAGCACCTAAATCTTGAAATTTTAGTGCTTTAAGAGAAATTTGCAAATATTAGATCAAATAACACAAAAATATTTTTGCTGTATAAGTGACTTCAAAAAAAAAGTGAAATTTCCCAATGTCATATCAACAGCCAAGCCCCTCAGTGAAAGCAAACTAAAATTAGAAATTTCTCATCAAGAAAAAAAGAAAGCGAAATCTCATTTTTCAAACATGTTTAAAAAAGAAGCCTATCTCTGGTCAGATTCTGATGGGAAAATGTGAATGTTTGGATTCTGAATTTTCTCTTCCTCTGGTATAAGAATCTCCAAGGCAATAAATTAACATATACATTAGAACATGTTAGGGGCTGGTGATACCTTAGAAAGTCTAGCAGAGCAAACACAAAACACCTTAGAGATTCTCACAGAAGAAAAAACAATTCAGCTAAAAATTATGACTCACACAAGGAAAAACACTAGACTATAAGCAAATATTTAATAGAAGGATTAAACAGCACATTAGACAAAGCTGAATAGAGAATGAGTCAATCAGAAAACCATTTTAAGGAAATTATACAAAATATAGGACCTTAAGGAGAAAGACATGACAATGAATGTATGAGGTTAAAACAAATGCAGGCCTGAATGGAAAGGTCCTATACATGTCTAACCAGAGTTTCAGGAGGAGGCAGTTCTGGGAAGAGCTGGGTCACTCCTAAGCAGGATAAATGAAAGTAAGTCAACTAAGAAGCTTTAAAAATAAACAAAAAACATTGCCTAGACCTCCACTGCCTGCCCCCCAACCCCGATATTTTAGAATTGGTGTGGGGTAGGTCAAGGTATCTATATTTTCCTCAAAGCTTCCCAAGCTATTTTAGTGAACATCCTGGATGTTGAGAACTTGTGATCCATACCTACAAATAGCTAGTTAAACCAGTGAACAAAAATAAAGAGAAAAATGTTTAAAAATAACTAAAGAGAAGTAATTTTACCTACAAAGTAATAACGAAGACTGACAACAGATTTCTAAACAACAGAAGCCAAAAGAATAATAAACAGTACCTTCAATGTGTTAAGAGAAAATAACTGTCAACCTAAAATTCAAAATAGCTAACTAACATTGAATAGTGATAATGAAATAGACATTTTTAGTCAAAGTCTGAGAAGTTACCATTTATAGAGCTTTGCGGAAACAGCTACTGAAGAGGATATGCTTCAGGAAGAAAAACACTGAACAGAATGGGATATAAGAAATTCAAAACATAAAAGCAAAACAGAACTGCTGCTGCCAGCTAAACTCCCATTTCATATTTCTCTCTTTTCCTAAGTAATCAATCAACCAGCATGAAATCTTTCTGGTTATCCATCCTGATAGTTCATAAACGTGACCAAACAAAGTGACCTGTTTTTAAAATAAGAGCAAACATAATGGGTCCCACTCTAGATGTACTGTAACTCTAGGAGTAAGGACTTTTTTTTTAAAAGTAGGCTCCATGCCCAGTGTGGAGCCCAACATGAGATTGGAACTCAACGACACCGAAATCAAGGCGTGAGCTGAGATCAAGAGTCACATGCTTAATCAACTGAGCCACCCAGGCACCCTAAGGACAGACATTTTCTTACAAGCCTACCAGACCAGGAGGATAATCAGGTTTAGAAACTTCAGATTCTACTGTTTCCTCATACAGCATTTCTCAAAGTATGGTTCCTCAAATGGCAACATCACCATTACCCGGGAACTTGTGGAAATACAAATTCTCAGGACCCACCTCAGATCTACTTTATTAGAAATTCTGGGTATGGACTCAGGAACTGTGCTTTAACAGGCCCTCCAGGTGATTCTGATGCCAGCTCAAGTTTGAGAAAACAGCTTTAGTTTCATGCTCATATTATTCTGTTCACACTTCTACATCAACAAATCCTCTGCTGCTGTCCTGCCCACAAAATCTTTCCATTTAGTACTGTAGAGCAGTGTACCACGGTTAACCAATTCCCATATATTCTTAATCTCTTAAATGAATTTTCATTGCATCTTTTGCCTTAACTGAACCTAGTCCACTTCTCTTATACAGTCCTCATATAAAAGCTGTTCACTCTCCCAAACACCGTGTAGCTCAGGGTCTGGAAAGTGAGGTCCACTCATTTCCTATTCCCTATAACTCCAAAAACATTTGGATAAAAATCTGGCCTTCAGGGGCACCTGGGTGGCTCAGTAGGTTGGGCGTATGCCTTTGGCTCAGATCATGATCCCAGGGTCCTGGGATCGAGCCCCACATTGGGCTCCCCACTCAGTGGGGAGCCTGCTTGTCCCTCTCCCCTGATTGTGTGCTCTCTCTCTCTCTCTAATAAATAAGTAAAATATTTAAAAATAAAAATCCGACCTTTTCTGAAACTCTCCACTCTACATGCCTTTTCAACTGTGGAGGATACTAACTTCCAAATTTCTCTTCTGATGTTGAGACCAGAAGAACCCAATGACTATCCAACACTTCCATTTGGATGTTGCAAAGGAAACTCAAATTCAAAATACAAAAATCTGAACCTCCTATGTTGTCCAACTTCTTTCTATATTTTCTATATGAATGGCACCAATATTCATCTACCCAATTATCTAAGTCCAAAACCTGGAAATAAATCATCAATGGAATCCCTTATTCAAACATTCAATTAATCACCAGCTACCATCAATTTCACCTTCAGTGAATTGTCCCATTCTCTCTATCACAACTGCTAGTGGTCCAGGACAAATTATCATCCCTTACTGGGATATCCTACAGAGCAGTAGCCTCTTAACTGCTCACTCTTCCTCCAGTACTGCACTCTGCCAGTTCATTTTACAGTCCCCAAATTTCAAGAACTTATTTTTATTTTTTTTTAAAGATTTTTTTATTTTTTATTAGAGAGAGAGCACAAGCAGGGGGAGCAGTAGGCAGAGGGAGAGGGAGAAGCAGACTCCTCTGGTTCAGCAGGGAGCCTGACGTGGGGCTCAATCCCAGGACCCCGGGACCATGACCTGAGCCGAAGGCAGACGCTTAACCGTCTGAGCCACCCAGGTGCCCAAGAACACTTATTTTTAAACCATGTGGTAACTTATGGAATGTAAATTATGTTCCAATTTTTAAAAAATCATGTGATCTTATAATTTTAATATTTCTATTATTCTAAACCATCATTAAACACAAGCTTTTAAATATAGCTCTTTTACTCAATTGTTCTGGGTCACCAAGTTATTGACAGTTTTATCACAAAGAACATCAATCAAAAAAGTAATTATCAAATGAGATACAAATTAATTCTTAAAATTTAAGGGCTACAATTGGTAATTTCATTTATGTGAACTTTACTGCAATAAATTTTAGTTCTATTACAAATAACGGACTTCAACAAATGTTTATAAGATGAGCAAACTGAGAACACCGTAAAAAATTTTTTTTGAAACTCATGGAAAGAAAACATTTTAGATTTTGAAAAAAATGAAAACTCACCATACACACCTGTAGGAGTAGAACTGTTCATGGTAAAAGGTCCGTTAATGACACCAGAAGAAAGAAGCTCATCAGATCCCCGCTGAAAAGCAAGGGCAGTGTTATGTTAATAAAACAAGTCTTGGATAATGGTCCACCTTTACTACTAAAAATATCAAGTTAATAATATTACTTTGTCTGAATATTAAGGTATTTAAGGGGAAGTCCTCAAGAATCAAAACATCTAAATGAAGATTGGAAGTAAATTTTACAGAAGAAAAATTACTGCATATCCACATGGTTGTTAGTTATAAAAAAAACAAAAACAAAAACTGCTATCACATAATGGGGAACATAGTCCTGCAACCCTTTTTGAACAAACCCTATCTTCAGATGTTACATTTGAAGTACCAAAAATCACATTTAGGGGTTGCACCCTGAAACTATTCCTGCAATTTATTTTAAAGTATATTTAGTATATTTTAAGTATATTAAGATGTCAAGTTTTTGTAGTACATTTTTTTTTTTAAGATTTCATATTTATTTGTCAGAGAGAGAGCACAAGGTGGGGGTGGGGAGAAGGAGAAGCCGGCTCCCAACTGAGCAGGGACCTGGACATGGGACCCAATCCCAGGACCCTGGGATCATGACCGGAGCCAAAGGCAGACACTTAACCAACTGAGACACCCAGGCACCCCTAGTATATTTATTTATAAGTACTCATATGCAAATAACTTGTGTAGTACCCGCTAAGAATCCCAACTTCTTGATACCTATATATTTTTTTAAAGTTGAACACAAAGATGAAATTTATTTCTATGTTGACCAAATCCTTTATAATCAGTGATTTTTTTTTCACTAATGTTCAACATGATTTTTAATGTGTACTATTTCTTAAACAACTACTGTTTAAATAATTTATTCTTTTCTTTTTTTTTTTTTAAAGATTTTATTTATTTATTCATGAGAGACAGAGAGAGAGAGAGGCAGAGGGAGAAGCAGGCTCCCAAGGAGCAGGGAGCCCGATGCGGGACTCGATCCCAGGACGCTGGGATCATGACCTGAGCTGAAGGCAGACGCTTAACCATCTGAGCCACCCAGGCGCCCAAAATAATTTACTCTTTTCTACAGGTAAGAGTTTTGACCAACTGAGGGTGCCCTGGTGGCTCAGTCAATAAGCATCTGCCTTCGGTTCAGGTCATGAGCCCAGGGTCCTGGGATCAAGCCCCCATCAGGCTCCCTGCTCCGCGGGAAGCCTGCTTTTCCCTCTCACATTCCCCCTGCTTGTGTTCTCTCTCTCGCTGTCTCTCTGTCAAATAAATAAAATCTTAAAAAAAAAAAAAAGTTTTGACCAATTGCAAGCTGAACTGTCAATGCTAAAAGACAAGTCAGACAAGCCTTCTCATTTTAACATAAGATCTATTACAAAGATTAAAAAATTTACATTTACAAAGGACAATAAATGCCATGTACAAAGTTAAAAACAATTTCCAAGTGTTACTATTTGTTTAACTTGGTCAATTCTTAAGATCAAGTATTTTGGTCTACTGGATGATAAAACTTAATCCCCAAACTCTCCTACAAATATTAGAATAGTAATAACTCTCCAAAAGATGTTTAATGTTTAGGTATTAAGTACCACCGTAGGAAACTTCAGCCTTTGCTAAAGAAAGGCAAACCACCAATGTGTTTGCATAATAGAAATACAATTATTTAAACAATTCCTGTATTAAACATCCAGATATTATTCCCCTTGGTTCTTCACTAGAAATTTATACAGACAAATTGGGACAAGAGGAAGAAATTAAGTAAGCACACAAGATGAAATAAAAATGAGGGCGCCTGGGTGGCTCAGTCAGTTAAGCGACTGCCTTCGGCTCAGGTCATGATCCTGGAGTCCCGGGATCGAGTCCCACGTCGGGCTCCCTGCTCGGCGGGGAGTCTGCTTCTCCCTCTGACCCTCCTCCCTCTCATGCTCTCTGTCTCTCATTCTCTCTCTCTCAAATAAATAAAATCTTAAAAAAAAAAAAAGATGAAATAAAAATGAAAACCTCAACTTCGAGAAGGCCCAGGATTAAGGCCTCATTTAAGGAACATATGTTATCTTCCTGATGATATCTGAAATAGGAAAGACTTTGTGGTTCACTGGCTACCTGCAACTATGGAGAAAGATGAATTTCTGCAGTTTTAAATGCAGTAAAAATTTAAACATGTCCAGGGCGCCTGGGTGGCTCAGTTGGTTGAGCGACTGCCTTCGGCTCAGCTCATGATCCTGGAGTCCCGGGATCGAGTCCCGCATCAGGCTCCCTGCTCGGCAGGGAGTCTGCTTCTCCCTCTGACCCTCCCCCTCTCATGCTCTCTCTCTCTCTCATTCTGTCTCAAATAAATAAATAAAATCTTAAAAAAAAAAAAAAATTTAAACATGTCCAGTATGTTTTTATCTCTGAGGATTTGGTAAAAGAGGTGTTACTAATAGATATATTTTCTACATATACATGAGTTTAGTATCAGTATGTTTCTATATGTAAACTGAGTTAATTTGAAACCACTTCAGCTTTTTCCTAGACTTACAAAAGTATGTTAAAATGTCAACTAAGCACTAATTCTAAGAGGACTGCAAACTGAAATGTAAAAGGCAAAACAATAAAGACTCTAGAAGATAACAGAAGAGTATCTTCATAATTTTGGAGTAAGGAAAGATTTCTTAAACAAGACACAAAAGCACAATTATGAAGGAAAAATACCGATAAATGAGATAACACTGAAATTAATAATTTTATTTACAATATACACAATATCAAATCATTATGTTGCACACCTGAAACTGACACATGTCAATTTAAAAAAAAAAAAGAATTTTATTTAACAAAAGACATAAGGAGATTTAAAAGGCAAGTTAAAGAGTGGGAGAAAATATCTGCACTACATATAACCAACAAGTTTTATTGATTTTTTTTTTTAAGATTTTATTTATCTATTTGAGAGAGAGCACGCAAGAGTAGGGAAAGAGCTAAGGGGGAGGGAGAGGGAAGGGAAAAAGAATCTCAAGCAGACTGCCCGCTGAGTGGGGATCCATCTCAGGACCCTGAAATCATGACCTGAGCCGAAACCAAGAGTCAGACGCTTAACCGACTGAGCCACTTAGTTTTTTTGTTGTTGTTGTTAAAGATTTTATTTATTTGACAGAGAGAGACAAAGCGAGAGAAAGAACACAAGCAGGGGGAGTGGGAGAAGGAGAAGCAGGCTTCCTGCCGAGCAGGGAGCTCAATGCGGGGCTCGATCCCAGGACCCTGAGATCATGATCTGAGCCGAAGGCAGACCCTTAACGACTGAGCCACCCAGGTGCCCCTGAGCCACCCAGTTTTATATCCAGAACTTACTAAGAAAAAGAAAAAAGGAGGGGAAAAAACCTCATTAGCAATCACTGAGAAAAAGACAAGAGTTCAACAGGCACCTAACAAAGTGGTAGACTTTATTTTTGTTCCAGAGTATTTGTGCTTTCTCCTTCTCCTGTGAAAGGATTTTTCACCCCCATCCATGGTGATGTGACTTGCAATGCCTCTTGTGAGAGAATACTTCCCTCACGCACTGACACTGAGCACGGTTTTGTGATATGCTTTGGCCTATGGGATATGAATAGACATGAACTTTGATAAATCCAAGCAGAAGCTTCAAAAGATATTAGTAGTTTCTGATAATTTTTTCCTCTTTCCCTCTGAAATAGGAGCATATTCCAAAGACGGGCTGCTCTTTCAGCCTGACTTCCAGAATAAGAACACAGAGCTTCACCACAGCCACCAACACTGTAAGTGAACCAGAAAAAAACATTTTTCTAACCTATATCTAAATGACTAATATCATATCCAATAAACATATGAAAAGATGCTTAACCCCACTGGTCATCAGAGAGATGAGTGTTAAAACCATAATAAAATACTAGATATTAAAAAAGACTGAAAAGGGACAGCTGGGTGGCTCAGTCCGTTAAACATCTGCCTTCGGCTCAGGTCATGATCCCAGGGTCCTGGGATTGGGTCCCACATCGGGCCCGTTGCTCAGTGGGGAACCTGCTTCTCCCTCTGCCTGCCGCTTCCCCTGCTTATGTTCTCTCCTTCTCTTTGACAAATAAATAAAACCTTTAAAAAAATAAATAAATAAAAATAAAAAAGACTGACAATATCAAGAGTTGATAACAATGTGGAGCATCAGAGCTAGTATGTTGCTAGTTGGAGTGCAAGTTGGCACAACTCTGGAAAACTAACTGAATATACTCAAGTTGAATATATGAGTATCCTACAATCCTTATGTATTCTACTCCTATGGATACACTCAAGAGACTGCATGCTTATGTGAACCTAAACATATAAGAATGTTCTTAGCAGCATTATTTCTACTCACCAAATTGGAAATAGCCAAATGTTATCAATGACAGAATGGACAGATTTTTTTTTTTAAGTAAATGAAGAAATTTTTTTCATTTAAATTCAATTAATTAATATACAGTGTATTATTTTCAGAGGTACAGTTCAGTGATTCATCAGTCTTATATAACACTCAGTGCTCATTACATCACATGCCCTCCTTAATGTCCATCACCCAGTTAATCCCATTCCCCTACCCCCCTCCCTCCAGCAACCCTCAGTTTGTTTCCTATGATTAAGAGTCTCTTATGGTTTGTCTCCCTCTCTGATTTCGTCTTGTTTTATTTTTCCCTACCCTCCCCTATGCTCCTGTTTTGTTTCTTAAATTCCACATAGGAGTGAAATCATATAACTGTCTTTCTCTGACTGAATTATTTCGCTTAGCATAATTACCCCCTAGTTCCATCCACATTGTTGCAAATGACAAGAGTTCATTTGTTTTGATGGCTGCATAATATTCCATTGTGTGTGTGTGTGTGTGTGTGTGTATACACACATCCCCCCCACATCTTCTTTATCCATTCATCTGTCAATGGACATCTGGGCTCTTTCCATAGTTTGGCTATTGTGGACATTGCTGCTATAAACATTGGGATGCAGATGCCCCTTCAGATCACTACATTTGTATCTTTGGGGTAAATACCTAGTAGTGCAATTGCTGGGTCATAGGGTAGCTATTTTCAACTTTTTGAGGAACCTCCACACTATTTTCCCGAGTAGCTGCACTAGCTTGCACTCCCACCAACAGTGTAAGAGGGCTCCCCTTTCTCAGAATGGATAGATTTTTGTAAATGCATTCAGTGCTTTATAGCAATAAGAATGAACTACTGCTCCATACAATAACATAGATAAATCTCACAAGCATAAGAAGTCAGTCACAAAAGAATATACACTATATTACTGCATTTATATTGAGTTCAAAAATATGGTAAAAACTAAATGACACACTGGACAGCAACATGCAAAAGAATGAAACTGGACCACTTTTCTTACACCACATAAAAAATAAAGTCAAAGTGGATTAAAGACCTAAATGTGAGACCTGAAAAAATAAAAACCATAAAAACTGTAAAAATCCTAACTTCTTTGACATCAGCCATAGCAACTTCTTTCTAGCTGGGTCTCCTGAGACAAGGGAGATGAAAGCAAACATAAACTATGGGGACTCCATCAAAATAGAAAGTTTCTGCACAGCAAAGGAAACAATCAACAAAACTAAAAGACATCCCATGGAATGGGAGAAGGTATTTGCAAATGACATATCCAATAAAGGGTTAGTATCCAAAATATATAGAACTGATACTACTCAACACCCCAAAAAAACAAATAATCCAATTAAAACAAAGGCAGAAGACATGAACACTTTTTCAAAGAAGACATACAGACAGCCAATAGACAATATGAAAACATACTCAACATCACTCATCATGAGAGAAATGCAAACCAAAACTGCAAAAAGATATCACCTCACAGCTGTCAGAATGCCTAAAATTAACAACATGAGGGCGCCTGGGTGGCTCAGTTGGTTAAGCAACTGCCTTCAGCTCAGGTCATGATCCCAGGGTCCTGGGATCGAGTCCCACATTGGGCTCCCTGCTCCGCGGGGAGCCTGCTTCTCCCTCTCCCACTCCCCCTGCTTGTGTTCCCTCTCTCGCTTTGTCTGTCAAATAAATAAATAAAATCTTTAAAAATAATAATAATAAAATTAACAACATGAGAAACAAAAGGTGTTGGCAAGGATGTGGAGAAAGGGGAACCCTCTTGCAGTGTTGGGAGGAATGCAAATTGGTGCAATCACTGTGTAACACATTATGGAGGTTCCTCAAAAAGTTAAAAATAGGACTACCCTACAATCCAGCAATATCACTGAGCATTTACCCAAAGATAAAAAAATACTAATTCAAAGGGATACATGCACCCCAATATTTATAGTACTGTTAACTACAATGGCCAAATTACAGAAACTGCCCAAGTGTCCATCAATTAATGAACGGTTAATGAAGTTGTGGTATATATACACAATGGAATATTACTCAGCCATAAAAAGAATGAAATCTTGAGGCACCTGGATGGCTCAGTTGGTTAAGTGGCTGCCTTTGGCTCAATCCCAGGGTGCTGGGATCGAGCCCCACATCGGGCTCCTTGCTCAGTGGGGAGCCTGCTTCTCCCTCTGTCTGCCTGCTGCTCCCCCAACTTGTGTTCTCTCTCTCTCACTACTCACTCTCTCTGTGTCAAATAAATAAATAAAATCTTAAAAAAAAAAAAAGAAGAAGAAGAAATCTTGCCACATGCAATGACATGGATGGAGCTAAAGAGTATTATGCAAAGCAAATAAGTCAGTCAGAGAAAGACAAATACCATATGATTTTACTCATATGTGGAATTTCAGAAACAAAACAAATGAGCAAAGGGGAAAAAAAAAAAGAGAGAGGCAAACCAAGAAACAGACTCTTAACTATAGAGAACAAAGGGATGGTTACCAGGAGGGAAGAAGGTGGAAGGAAATGTTTAATAAATGGTGATGGGGATGAAGGAGCTCACTTGTGATGAGCACAGGGTGATGTATGGAAGTACTGAATCACTATATTGTACACCTGAAACTAGTATTACACTGTATGTAACTAACTGGAATTTAAATAAAAACTTAAAAAAAAAAAACTGTACTTCAAGGACACCATCAAAAAAATGAAAAGCTGGAGAATGGGAGAAAGTATTTCCAAAATCTAAGTAATAAAAAGACGTATTTGTATTTGTAAAAAATAGGCAAAAAGGATTTGAAAAGACATTTCTCCAAAGATATACAAATGGCTTATACACACACATGAAAAGATACTCAACATCATTAAACATTAAGGAAATGCAAATTTAAACAAAGAGAGCACTTCAAATAAAATTTAAGACTATGACTATGACATCACCACACACTTATCAGAACAATTAGAATAAGGAATAGTGACAGTATCACATGCAGGTGAGGATGTGGAAGAAGGTGGATCTCATACATGGCTGACAGGAACGGTACAGCCACTTCAGACAGTTTGGTGATTTCTTTAAAATAAAACATACACAACAATCTCAAACGACCATATTCTCAAAATGAAAATTCACATGTTCTACAATTTTATTTATATAACAGTGTCAAAATGACAAAATTATAGAGATGGAGATATCAACTACTACAGTTAATTCTCAGAGATCATGCCTATACAATGGTGATCCAGAAGGCATCCCTTCAAAGGCAGACAACATTCAAAAACAAAACAAAACAAAAAAAACACAATCATATAAATTACTTATGGGAATCTATACCTAAGATAAAGGAAGGAAAGAATCAAAAGGCAGACAATATACACCAGAAAAATTACACAAATTTAAATTATGAGCAAATAAGAGCTTTGTAAAATCAAAAAAATTAAGAAAATATAACAGCCTCTCCTAAATAAAATGCAAAGGGATACAACAGCTCAAAGGAAAGGCAAGTGAGAATTCTACCAAAGGATTTAAAAGATAGACTGATGGAAAAAAGAATAAAGCAGTGTCATGAAAGTCAGCCATTAGAAAGAGAAGATAGCCAAAAGTGCAAAACACCTTTCGGCCACCCAAAGAAGAACCAACCTCTCCTGCGAGGAACCAACTCTTATTACTCTAGAATTTCAGCATCAAAAAGCTAATAAAGAACTAATTTTCAGGGGCGCCTGGGTGGCTCAGTCGGTTAAGCGTCTGCCTTCAGCTCAGGTTGTGATCCTGGGGTCCTGGGATCGAGCCCTGCATCAGGCTCCCTGCTCAGTGGGGAGTCTGCTTCTCCCTCTTCCTCTACAGCTCTCCCTGCTTGTGCACTCTCACTTGCTCTCCTGCTCTCTCTCAAATGAATAAAATCTTAAAACAACAACAACAAAAACTTTCAGGAAAGCACTCCCTTGGAGGCACATGAGATTACCTAAAATGCATCTAACAAAGGTGTCAAACTGTTAACATAGGCCCCACAGTGCTTCACAGCTAAGAATCCATAAAATTGTCTGCAGTTTTCTTAATGCACACAGGCCATTTCAGTTTCCATTTGGGGAGAGAACTGAGTTACTCACGGTTCTCTTTCTATCTCATTTAATAAACTGTTACCTAGTTTCCTAACCAGGAAATCACCAACCATTAATATGAAATTTTTGCCTGTTGCTTACCTAATCAAGTCTAAACTTACTGTGATGGCTATTACAAGCTCTTTCTAACCTGTACCTCCTACTCACAGTAACACTCCTGTCCTGTAATTTGCCCCAGACACATCATCTTTATTCTTGCCTCTTTATGCTATTTTTCCACCTCAAACACTATCCCTTCACTACATATCCATTCCTGCCTACTGATCACAGATAAATAATACCACATCCTTGAAAACTTTTCTATCCCCAAAATGAAGAGGTTGAACTTAATTGTGATTGTCTTGCAGCATTAAAATGTGTATGTTTTAGGGTATTAGCACACTTGCATAACATATCCTTCCTACACATGTAACTATCAATATCACACATTTTGTCAAATATGTATGTGAAGTTTTTTTTCAGCTACTTTGAGGTCTATTATTGTGTCTTATACTCAATTATATTTCCCCAAAGTCTACAGCATAGTGTCAGGTACATTACGTGTAATGGCTCTCTGCCTTGGTTATGCATTACAATCATACAGCCATTTAAAATAAATACTAGTTGGGGCGTCTGGGTGGCTTAGTTGGTTGAGCGTCTGCCTTCAGCTCAGGTCATGTTCCTGAAGTCCTGGGATTGACTCCCGCATGGGGCTCCCTGCTCAGTGGGGAGCCTGCTTCTTCCTCTGTCCCTCATCCCACTCTTGTGCTCTCTCTCACTCTCTCTCAAATAAAATCTTCAAAAAAATAAAAATAAATAAAATAAAATAAATACTATTTATAAAGTCCCACCCCAGAGATTCTTAACCAATAGATCTAGGCTGAGGCAGAACCTGTATATTTCCACAGCTCTAATGTGTACCCAACTGAGAACTACTATAAAGAGATGTTGTAATAAACACAGAAACATAATAGTAAAGTGGTTTAAAATAAAGTCTTCTATAGAATATACCATATCTAGGTTTGAACAAGCTCCACAACCTTAAATTTACCTTTGTATGATACTACATATTATTTAACCTCCCCAAGGCTCAGTTTGCTCATCTATAAAAAAGAATCATAAAGGTACCCATCCTCATGGGTCACTCTGAGGATTAATATTTCTATTTTTTTTTAAAGATTTTATTTATTTATTTGACAGAGAGACACAGCGAAAGAGAGAACACAAGCAGAAGGAGTGGGAGAGGGAGAAGCAGGCTTCCCACGGAGCAGGGAGCCCGACGCGGGGCTCGATCCCAGCACCCTGGGATCATGACCTGAGCCAAAGGCAACGCTTAACGACTGAGCCACTCAGGCGCCCATGAGGATTAAAATTTGTAATACACTGGCAATAAACACTGATGACTAATTACTCAGTCATTTTCAAAAGTTACACATATTCAATGTAGTTATTACTAGGTAACAATCAAAAAGGTGAAAGGTAACATTCTTTCAATAAAGAAAACTTTTTAAAGTTTTAAAAAGAAATGTCACTTCCCCATTCTAACAACAAAAAAACTGATTTAAAAAAATTGATAAAAGACTCGGTTTTCATAAAACACGCTTAAAAACTGAAAGCAATTGGGCTCCTGGGTGGCTCAGTTGGTTAAGCGTCTGTCTTTGGCTCTGGTCATGATCCCAAGGTCCTGGGATCAAGTCCCACATCAGGCTCCCTCCCCAGTGGGGAGTCTGCTTCTCACTCTCCCTCTACCTCTCCCCCCTGCTCATGTGCTCTCTCTCTCAAATAAATTCTTAAAAAAAAGAAAAACTGAAAGCAACGCTTTTCATATTTTATGTAACAAACTCTTAAAATATATATCCATTTCTAATAAATAAAATTGAAACCCTCTTTGTATAGGATTACAGAGGAGATCTAACAGTCCCATTTATGATTAACCTCTGGGAATGAGAAAGAATAAACTATGTATCCCCCTGGGCATTAGGACTTTTCCTGCAGAACATTGATAAGATCTCTTAAGAGAGAAAAAAGAAGTAAAAGTTTTCTCTATACCCATCCTTAATTAAGCAACTTTGCATACTCATTCAATTATCTCAGAATAAATCTACAGATGTTAAATAGCTAGTTTTTTATTTTTATAATTCATTTTTAAGTGCATTTTGCAAAGTTATAATATGAATCTATGTTCCTCTCTGTAACTCTTTTATAACTGATAAACTTTTGCTACATTGTTATATTCTTCATAATTATTTTTAATGGATTCTTAAAATTTTATAATGGCACACTTAACTATCCCATTATTAAATATTAGTGTTACTTGCAATTTATTGGTATCCTAAATTATGCTACATTATTACTTCCTTTAGAATGCAGTATTCTGTCTTTTATATTCTATTCAAAATAAATATTCAGAAATGAAATAAACAATTTTTCCTTTGTGAGTGTAAAGTAAGACTGCGAGAAATCTCTAGTTCTTACTCAACAATGCAGAGTAACTTCTAGTTACTACTATACTACAAGTGACTAGTAAGAAGTATTTTTATTTCTATAAGGGTCTTTCAAATATTGTTAGAATATGACCACCTCATTTTAACATTACTCAGAGTTTGGCTCACAGTTTGTATAGTAAAGAATTTAACCTTGCCCGTGAGAGGTGTGGCTTTTGCCCCCTCCTTCTGGGAGGTAACATCTAAACCCCAGGAAGGTCACACCTTAAAGAAGTATCTTTTTACTTTCCTTTTTAAACCTGGGGGCTTAGGTCACTGCCAGTCTTAGGGTAGGAACTGACCCCACCAAAAAGATCAACAGTGTGATTTAGAGTGGATGTTGGCTTTTAGTCATGCTTGAAGACTGAAATTAGCCTCAAAGGCGATCAATAATGCCTACGTAAAGGAGCTTCTCGACAAAAATATACTTAATCACTAAAGCACAAGTGAGCTTCCCTGTTTGACAATACTCCTTAAGTACTGTCACACACTGATGCTGGGAAAATAATGTGTCCTAATGCCATAAAGAGAGGACGGACAAAGGGGGGCGCCTGGGTGGCTCAGTTGGTTGGGCGACTGCCTTCGGCTCAGGTCATGGTCCTGGAGTCCCGGGATCGAGTCCCGCATCGGGCTCCCTGCTCGGCAGGGGGTCTGCTTCTCCCTCTGACCCTCCTCCCTCTCATGCTCTCTCTCATTCTCTCTCTCGCAAATAAATAAAAAAATCTAAAAAAAAAAAAAAGAGAGAGAGAGAGAGGACAAAGGATGCTCTGTTTGGTACTTCCCCAGACTTGACCTAATGTGTTTCTTCCCTTGGCTGACTTAAATCTATATCCTTTCCCTGTAACAATCAGTAACAGCTTTCAGTGAGTTCCATAAATCCTTCTAGCAAATTATGGGACCTCAGCATTGGTTCTGGAAACCCCCAGAACTTATAACTGGTGTCAGAAGTGAGGGTAGTCTTCTGTGTACTGTGTCCCCTAACTTTGCAGTTGGCCTAATTCCTCTCATGGTTAAATGATGAATCAATCAAATATAATAAAACTATTCACTTAACAGATTTTTTAAAACTTTATTCTTAATCACTGAATTAGCATTTGGACTTCTAACTATAAAAAAAATTTAGCCTAAAAATGTGATCAAATATTCAAGTATAGAAAAACCAGAATAATTAAATTTATATGACATCTTAAATAAATTAATATAACATCTTAACTGTCACACTCAATGCTTCCACATAAAATATAAACTGTCATAATAAAAAAATGGTGAACACTGCAATCTTCAAAATAAAAACATTTAAGTCTGATAATTCTACTAGATCTTTAAAGAGCAACAGGAGAAGCTTTCAAAAAAGAATATACCTAAAATTACACATAAGTAAAGCAAACACTATCGTATCAAGTGACGTGTTGGAATGGGTATTTTTATTTTTACACTGAATACACAAGAAAAAAGATTTGATCCTAAAGCTTCATACCTGGAAATCCTGTTTTATATCAGAAAAAGGGTTGACTATTCATCAGACAGAATAAACCACACATCTCTCAAATAATTATATTTTATTTTGACCCTAATAATTTCAGGATTGATAAACAACAGACAAGGACAGTAAAAGGAGCTTACATTTGAAAATGAGGTCATAGAAAAAGTATTCTGATAATCAAAATTTACTGGCTAGCTTTCCTCCCCAAGAATTCATTTTCAAATTATAGAAAACAAATGTTTGTTTAATATTACAAAGCTCAAATCCCAAAAGTCATATTACTTTGTAAAGCTCTGTAAAAGATGAGAAAAACTCAATTAGTTCTGTATTACTTTAAACATTCCCTTCTTTTACAAAACAACTTTTCTTTCCTAGACATAAATTCTTTCTCCTGAAAACACATCACTGCCTATAATTATAAACTACTTCAGTTCAAAAAAAATTTCTGAAAATTATACTTAATATTTATATTCTAAGTGTCTGAAAAGCAATTTTCCACTATACTAAGGAAGGTAAATTGAGTATCTCTCCCAAGGGCTGACTACTATGAGAGATTATGGTTTAAGAGATGGGTGGAAAATAAACAGGATGAAGACCCCTGTGCTACAGATAAACAAATTAACATTATACAAAAAGGCTTTAACAAGCCAAATAATGTAGACATCTCGGAAGTGGGCTGTATGAAAACACTGGATCAACAGTCTCCTTAGAAACACACAGTAAATTTACATAAGTGCAGCAGTTGCCCTGTGGGCTTGTTAGCTCTCTGGCTAAGTCAACATACCAATCAGTTTCACTGCCTCAAGTATCAATTACTGAAGTTCCCTCCTGTTAAATAATGAAATACACAGGACAACAAAGCAAAGGAATATTGTAATTAAGCAGCACAAATAAAGTGTTTCATTATCAAATTTGATGGGAAGTGGTTTTAGTTAGCATTAAAGAGACATTATTAATATGATAGAAGGCAATCCACACAACTGAGAAACAGCCACTAAAGTAGCATGTAAGGAAGATTCTGAAAATAAACCATTAACTCACAGTTAAATTTCAGATCATACCTAAAATGCATATGATATTCAAGATATCATTTGTTTTAGCCTATGAAGACGCTATGACCATAAAAAAGAGGCTATCAAAACTACCTCAGAATTGTCTATGATCCTAGTACTTCTTTTTAAGAAAAATAATCTAAAATACTGAAATTAATATCCAAGTTCTACCGTAAAGCCAAGGTAGCCCCCTCTATTAAATTTCTAGCAGACAGTCTTAGTGAGGCTTTGTGAACACTTTCCAGAACAGAAAACACATGTTAATCCTGCTCTGTTAACTATGTTTTTCCATAAATAGAAATAAGTGATATTATGTAAAGTCTCACCATACTATATCCACTTGTTGATTATGGTCTCCTGATTAATCACCTTTATATCCTCCTCCACAGAACCTACTATAATGTTTTACAATGTATCTATATTCAAAACTTTTTTGCTTAAAAAATGAATAAAAATTATATAGAGAAGGGAATAAACTGAATATTCAGTGAGGCTTTCAGATTAACTGTGAGGCAGTAACTCCAAGTATTTTTTTTTTAATTCAACCTTTTGTTAACATTCATCCTTTCACAGCCTCCTGTAACTCAAAGCACATCCAAACCCAAAGGCACTAGCTATTATTGGTAACTACCCCTAAAAATGACTTGGAGATCATATTCCCACAAACACTGTGGACCCATCAAACTCTTCATCTACAAAATGTGTGACTGTGCCTAAACACATTTCTTAAAAAACAATTACCACGCCCACCCCCAAAATAGTTACCACATTGTTCACTTGTAATATTTTCTTTTCCAAAGCTGCCACTTTTGAGATTTTAAGACAGTGAGAATAAAAAAGGCAACGATGGGGCAAATTCAAACATGCAGCTGTGGCAATGTTCAAAATCCCACTGATGAACCAGTTTCAATAAAATGATCTTGAATGCCTTCATTTTATATGGGCATCTTAGCAAAAAAATATTAACTTTTTAAATGACTAAATTATTCCTCCAAAAGCCTTCTAATTCATGACATGCAACCAAAATGCCATTTATTTGAATATTTAGCTCCTACTATACAGCACAGTCCATACATATTGAATTCAACATGTATAATTGCCTTAGCAATAACATTCCTTCATTCAACAAATCCAACAAATATTTACTGAGCACCCAACTATGAGAGCCAAGTCTTTTACCACTGGGGAAAATCCCAGTGAATGACAAAAAAACCCCTGCCCTTAATGTACGGAGCTTACAATATTGCAGAAGGAAACAGATAATAATCAAAAATTTTAAATTATATAATATGTTTTGAAGTCATAAGTGCTTTCTGGGGCACCTGGGTGGCTCAATCAGTTGGGTGTCTGCCTTTGGCTTGGGTCATGATCCTGGAGTCCCGGGATGGAGCCCACACCGGGTTCCCTGCTCAGCGGGGAGTCTGCTTCTCCCTCTGCCCCTCACCCCGCTCGTGTTCTCTCTCACTCTCTGTCTCTTTCTCACATAAACAAACAAACTTTTAAAATAAATAAGTGCTTTTTTAAAAGTAAGGAAAGCAGCAGCCAAAGATGAGGAGGAGAATTACAATTTTAAACAAGCAGTGAAGGAAAGACCTAAAAGAAAGTGACACTTAAGCAAAGTCTTAAAGAAGGTAAGGAGTAAGCTATGTAGGTATCTGAGAGAAGAATGTTGTAAGCAGACGAAACTGGTATAGAATGCCTTGCATGTTCTAGAAAACTGAGAAGGCAACTGTTACTGGGAGTGAGCAAGGGGTAAAGAGAAATAAAGACATTGGAGGGTGTGTAATAGCATGTGTGACATTGAAGGCCATTCTAAAAGATGTTATTGTGTGAAATGAGGGACACAGAGTTTTGAACAGAAGAGTAACGTGATCCAATTTACTTTTTAAAGGATCATTCTGGCTACTGTATTGAGAAAAGCAAATTCACCTAAATGTTAGTAGGGATTATTATATCTGGCTTATCCGCTTGTCATGTGTAAATATTAATTAGAGAGAAAGGGGTTATTTTCATTTTGAAAAATAATGAACTTTAAAAATTTTGCTGGGGCGCCTGGGTAGCTCAGTTGGTTAAGTGTCTGCTTTCAGCTCAGGTCATGATCTTGGGGTCCTGGGATTGAGCCCCATGGCAGGCTCCCTGCTCAGCAGGGCGTCTGCTTCTCCCTCTCCCTCTGCCCCTCCCCCCAACTCGTGTTTTCTCTAATAAATAAAATCTTATAAATAAATAAATAAGGGCGCCTGGGTGGCTCAGTTGGTTAAGCGACTGCCTTCGGCTCAGGTCATGATCCTGGAGTCCCGGGATCGAGTCCCGCATCGGGCTCCCTGCTCGGCAGGGAGTCTGCTTCTCCCTCTGACCCTCCTCCCTCTCATGCTCTCTGTCTCTCATTCTCTCTCTCGCAAATAAATAAAATCTTTAAAAAAAAAAATTTTTTTTAATAAATAAATAAAATTTTGCCACCATGTGTCTCAAGCTCCATACTGGATCTTTCTTTTTTTTTTTTTTTTTTTAAAGATTTTATTTATTTATTTGACAGAGAGAGACACAGCGAGAGAGGGAACACAAGCAGGGGGAGCGGGAGAGGGAGAAGCAGGCTTCGCACTGAGCAGGGAGCCCGATGCGGGGCTCGATCCCAGGACCCTGGGATCATGACCTGAGCCGAAGGCAGACGCTTAACCGACTGAGCCACCCAGGTGCCCCTCCATACTGGATCTTTCAATCAAATACACTTCATGAGGATTTTTGGCCAATTCTACTACTGACCATTACCATATTACCATCTCAAAAATGTTAATAAAACATTTAATTTTATATTTCTTAAAATAAAATTTCTTTTAAAAAACAAAAAGTAAAATTTCTTTTTGCATCATTTAATGACCTATAAGCAGCTATGAATTTTATAAGAGCCACATTATATGGACTTAAGCTAGTTCATGCTTCTTTAAAGAACACACATTAAGAAATCAGAGTGAATGGTAATGAGCCCTAACATATGGAATCCCAAAGCATCACAAAAATAGGACAGTATTCCAACCTCTTTTTGATCTTAGTGAAATCACAAATATACCTTACTACTTAAGCAGACTAGAAACTATGCTTCCATCCCTAATTCTAATAAAACAGTATACTATTTATTTGTCCTAAAACAAACCAATTTCCAAAAATAGTACTGCTTATTAACCAAATGCTATATGGAATATTAATTTCCCTAAAGCCAATACAGGCACCATGGTATAAAAAACAGAGCATGTGCTTTGCCAACAAACCTTTGTTTGAATCTAGCCCCTGCCACTTACTGCCTGTTTGATCTAAAGTATTATGTTACAGTAACATCACAGGTTTGGTATCCTCTTCTGTAAAATTGGTCTAATGTTACAATAAATATGCAAAGTTCTTTTTCATAAAGGACTTCTTGTATACTGATACCTAGCAAGATAGGAATAAAATGCATCTTTTTTAATCTGGGGGAGAAGGGCATAAGCAGTACTTGTAAACAGAATACTGATGTTATGTCTACTTATTCCAGGAATGATTGAGAGAGATGTTAAAACCTATGATTAGGGATTTGGCTTTTTCTTCTTTCACCCACAACTGTCATACGACTTCTCAAGAAAATGTCTTATTTTCGTAAGCAGAAGTCCTCTCTTAAATAACAAATCCTAAAATCTGAGGAGAGCTAGCTCAGTCTCAAAGGCTGACTCTGCAGCTACGACACTGCTCCATGGCTGTTGATGCTGTTGCTCCAAATGTCATCACTAGCAATACAGCTGCTGAATGAAGTTCCTGTCTGCAGTAGTGACTGAGCACAAACCACTGTTAACCTGCCAGTATTCCTTCTGCACGTAAGAAAGGAAACTCTCCTCTGATGTTAGTCTCAGCTGCTAACCTCCCAAAGTTATAAGAATCTCAAATTCTATATAAATTCATTTATTTTCTCCCTCTCTCCAATTCCCACCCTCACATATACACACATACCCCTACTGCCCAAATCACAACATTTTAATGTCGATGTCTAGAATTAGCCTCAAGACCAACTCCAGGTTCAATAATTCTTTAAAAGGACTCAAAGGACTTGACATAAGTTGTGTTCATAGCTAAGACTCATTACAATGGAAGGATACAAGGCAAAGCAAGCAAAAGAGAAAGGTGACCGGGGCAAAATCCAGGGACACCAAGTGCAAGCTTCCAAGAGTTCTCTCCCAGTGGAGCCACACACACTTAATTCCTCCAGCAATGAACTGTGATAACCAACATACATGGAATGTTATCTACCAGGGAAGGTCATTAGAGATTCACTGCCCAGGGCTTTTACTGGGAGCTGGTCACACAGATACCCTATGCCTAGCATGTACCAAAATTCCAGACTCCCAGAGACAAAGTATAAACCATATCATTTATACAAACACTCTAGGAACAATAAGACACTCTTATCATTTAAGAACAAGTCATATCAATGTAGGGAACTGTTTACCAGCCAGGATTCTAGCCAAGGGCCAACCTTACAAACAGCCTTCTTAATGATAGCAGTCTCTAGCCTGCTACATTAACTATTTTCTGTACACCTGCCAAACCCAAATGGCCAAACAAATCTTAACTTTTTTTGCAGCGCTCTTGTAAGGCTGGACCCCAGACACCCTCCTTTTGTTTAGGTTCTATCTCCATAGCCATTGCTGCTACAGCAGCATTAGCAATGAATTTGAAAGGAGGAGAAACTGAGCCTCTGTGCTGCCTCCACTAAGATCAGAGATGGGACACAGTGTTGTAGGGTTAAATGTGTTAAACAGCACAGGCCTATGGAATCACACTCTTTGGATTTAAATCCGGACTCTACTACTCTCTAAGTGAAGGATAAATTATTTGGTTTCTCTGTTCCTGTTCCCATGTCTGAGATGAAAATAAAAACATCTTCCTCATAGTGTTGTGATGAATACACACAAAAATACACATAAAGGATTTAGTAGCTATTATTTAGAAGGAAGCTTCCCTCCCCCCTGCCCTATTCTTCTCTCTCAGGTTAACGGACAATTAGAATGACCAGGGTCTTATACCTATGGTCATATTACATTTGCAACAGCTAAAGTACCAAAGTATATCATCAATTTACAGTAGAGAAAATGGACTTTATAATAAATGATATCTGGAAAACTGGATAGTCATCTGGAAAAAGATAAAGTTGACCCCATACCTCACACCATACACCAGGATAAACCCCAAATGAATAAAAATCTAAATGTGAAAAATAATCATACTAGTATTCAGAAAAAAAATGAATGAATTCTTTTACAAGACTTGACTAGGGAGAGCCTGTTATCTATGATTCAAAATCCAGTTATACTAAAAACAAGCAAACACACAAATACATAAAATTCAATTATTCAAAAATCAAAAGGCTCCACATGGCAGAACATTTCATAAGCAGCTCAAATGACACACTGGGAGTAAATATCTTCAATTCATTGTAGACAAAGGATTTACTTCCCTAATTTACAAAGAGCTTCTATGTTGAAAAGAAAGATTGACTGAGGTAAAAGGACAAGAACCAACATCCAAAAGAAAAGGGGAATACAAACAACCCTTAAAGATATAAAAATATGCTCTACCTCACTCGTGTATTAAAAAACAAAACAAAACAAAACTCTACACTGAGATAACATTTCTCACCAATAAGACTGGCAAAAATCCAAAAGTTCAACAGCACAATCTCAACAGCACAATCTCACAGAACTGGGTTCTGCAAAATAGTACCATCTCAGTGGAGTTTCTGGTACTATTTACCTGCAACACATTTAAACTTTGATATAGTAATCCCATGTCTAGACTCTACTTCACAAACACACCCTCTAAATATCTAAAGATTATTCATGTGGAACTGTTTATTATAGCACAATATTGTAAATAACGTAAGAGTCCATCAATAGAGAACCTAATGAATTAATTTCTATATCCACAGGATATTTTGCAGCTGTTAAAAAAACTAGAATTGGGTGCCTGGCTCGATTAGTACGTAAAACATGTGACTCTTGATATCGGGGTTGTGACTTCAAGCCCTACGCTGGGTGTAGAGATTACTTAAAAAATAAATAAATAAAATCTTAACAAAAAAATTAGAGAAGGGGGAAGGAACTCTGAGGAAGATTCCCTGTTTTATTGAGAAAATCAAAGTGAAGAACAGTGGATATAAATATGCTGCCTTTTGTATTGGAAGAGGAAGAAAAAATATGTATACTTGCCTTTACTTGCAAAAAGGGTACTAGAAAGTAAATGAAAAACTAATAAAATTGTTACCTTTGGGGGGAAGACTAGGAGAACAACAGTGCAAATGAGACTTCTCTATACACACATGGTTGAATTTATTTTTTGTTGAATTACTTCTGTTCTTTTAACTTTTATTTATAAATTTTTACTTTCATCAAATACATGCTCTATATCAACTATTACAAAGAAGTTTATATGATAAAGCAAATCCCTCCACCCCAATCCTAATCTTTAAACAGTTCTCAGTCTAATGGTTGTCCCTATAACCCTAGATAATATGGTTATACCACTACTTTTGAGTTATCAACTTTAAAAATAAACCAACTTAACTCTAATATGAAACCTTAAAAATTTATCTCTTAAACTTTTCCATTTTCTTGTCCTCTTAATGTTTGAAATATATGTGATTAATTTTAATTCTTAAATAATTTATCTTTAACTCTTAAATACTAACTGTATAGTTTTATTGCTTATTTTGTGAATTTGACAACCTCTTAATTCTCCATTTTGAAAGACAAAGCTGTTGGGGCAAGTTATCTGTTCTCTCCTTCCCTGCCTCTGCCAGCTTCACTTTTATTTTTTATCTTTATACTTGTTACATTCTGGCCTGCAACAAGAGCATTCTAGGCTTCCTTCACTCATATCCTGTCCAAGTTTGACTCAAAGCTAAAAACTCATTAAACAGCATTTACATTTTTATGACTATGTAAATATTGTTCAAGGAAACATATACCTTATCACATTTCACTCTTTACAGTCTAATGTCACAAAATTAGGACCACTTGAAAAAAAAAATTCCTAGAATGAAGATCAAGTGGTCAATCTCTTAATATCACACCACATTCTAATTTGGTTCACAGTGAGCTCATGATTTCCTTTCTTTTTCTGCTTCCTCCTGCTTCAATCAAGAATGCTTTCTAAAAACAAAAAAAACCAGAATGCTTTCTAGGCCTTCTGAACAAGTTTTCTTTTTAGTTTTCTGGGTTGGCTTAACTTTTTTTTGAACTTGTGTCTTCATTGTCCTTAGTTTACTTGATCATTTTGCCAGAGTATCTTTAAGTAACCACCTAAAATGATGGTAAACACAAAGCAAACTCTCTGGATCCATGCATGTCTGAAAATTCTATCTTCATAGTTGTACCCTCATAATTAAACATCTGACTTAGTAAAAAAAAAAAAAAAATTCTGGGTTAATATTGTCCTAAGAAAATTATAAACACTGTCCCATTTTCATTTAGCACATAGTGTGGCTGGTAAGATGACAGAATGACATTTATTTCTCTGAAGGTGACTTGTTTTTTCCCTCCTGAAAGCTTTCACAGTCATGTCTTCATGGAATTCTAAAATTTCACAATAATGTATCTAGGTGATGGTCCTTTGTACTCACTGTACTTGGTAATAAACAGGTTAATCTGAAGCCTGAAATTAGCAAATTAACATGAACTGTTAATTCCCATCTCCAAAACCATGGAGAACGTGCACATGTGTGGTTTTTTAAGGAACCAAAATAATGAGAGAGAAACCTTGAGGAAGTTGAAGGCCAATTTGAACTAGTACATGGGAGAGGGATGATGGAGACAAGTAGCTACCAACTAGAGTTGAGAACACAAAGGTCTCAGTGTGAGGGCAAGCTGGAAGAAAGGTTTTTGAATTCTATTCCTGCCTAAAAATATTCTCAGAGATACATAAGCCTCACCAAATTTGCCACACACAACACAAAATGTTGTATTTTTTTTTTTTTGGGAAAAAAAGCACTCAGACCAACTGAAAAACAAAGCTAAGAGATGATGTGAGAGATATAAAAGAAACTGATCAGATATCTTGAAATTTATATTGTTAGAAAAAAAAAAAGTTGAGGGGCGCCTGGGTGGCTCAGTTGGTTGAGCCTCCAACTCTTGTTTTTGGCTCAGGTCATGATCTCAAGGTCCTGAGCTCCATGCTCAGCAGGGAGTCTGCTTCCCTTCTCTTTCTCCCTCTGCCCCTTCCCCCACTTATACACTCTCCCCCCCCCTAAAATAAATAGATCTTAGGGGCGCCTGGGTGGCTCAGTCATTAAGCGTCTGTCTGCCTTCAGCTCGGGTCATGATCCCAGGCTCCTGGGATCAAGCCCCAAGTTGGGCTCCCTGCTTGGCGGGAAGCCTGCTTCTCCCTTCTCCCACTCCCCCTGCTTGTGTTCCTGCTCTCGCTATCTCTCTCTGTCAAATAAACAAATAAATAAATCTTAAATAAAATAAAATAGATCTTTAAAAAAAAGTTGAATCCTAGAGAAAATGAGAAATACATATAATCCAAAACTAAAATTCTGGATCATCATCATTATGATGAAATATAATAAGGAAAAGAGATAAATCAACATTGAGTTGAAATGTTAATACATGCCTCTTACAAATAGAACAAACATACAAAATATGACCAGAAAAAAAGCAAATAATACAATCAATAACTTGAGTTAATAGATACGTTGACTGCAGAAACTGACATCCAGCTAAGAATACACACACAAAAAGATACTGTATCAGGTTGACAAACTTTATTTGTAAAGGGTCAAATATTAAGTATTTTAGGCTTTGCAGGTCATATGGTCTCTGCCACAATACACAAAAGCAACCACAGACAGTATGAAAATGAATAAGCATGGCTGTGTTCCATAAAACGTCATTTACAGACACTGAGACACAAATCTCATCTATTTTTCACTTGTCATAAGACACAGTAATCTTCCGATTTATTTATTTATTTATTTATTTATTTATTTATTTATACATACTATTTGCAAGTGTAAAAGCCATTTTAGCATTTAAGCTTTCAGGATGTATAAAAACAGATGGCAGTGAACTATTTAGCCCTTGGGTCATAGTTTGCCAATCCCTACATTAGTTAGTAAAAGAAAGAAATCTCAATATAATCCAAAAGAATATATTGAACAGAAACCCTACAATAAAATTAGAAATAATAACAAAAAAGTAGCTAATGTTTGGAAACTAAAATTTTAACACCAGTAAACAATCTTGAGTTAAAAAGGACATTTTTTTAAATCATAATAAAAATGTAAAAATACTTAAGATACAATAAAATGAAAATACAAACTTATGGTTTCCAGCTTTAACACTTTAAGATAAATTTACAGTTGAAAAAGGGAAATTTAAAAATAAGTGGGTTAAATATCCAATTCAAAGAAGTTAGAAAAGGAGCAAGAGAACAAACCCAAACTAACATGAAAGAAGAAAAAATTTTAAAGACCAGAAAACCATGAAATCAAGAACTGAAAAAATCACTTAAGGATTAATAAAAACCAAAAACTGGTTCTTTTAAAACAATACCTGGGCCTTTAGCATAACAGAGCAAGGACAGAAGAAACAAACAATTCAGAACAAAAAAAGAATAACTGAGGACTACAGAGATTAAAAATTAACATGAGTATTATGAACTGCAGAATAAACTTATAAAATAAATAATAAAATGAATGCATTCCTAGAAAAATATAGAATTCAGAAATTAGAGAGGAAACAGAGAACTTGAATTAAACCATACAAATTAAAGATATTGAATTAATAAAGACCTCCCGTCTTCTATTCCCAACCCAGGCCCAGATGGCTTTACAGGTGAGATCAACCAAACTTTCAAGGGAAAAACAATAAATTTACAGTGGAAAACCTGGCAAACACAACCTTAACCAAGTGACCAAAAAAAAAAATTTTTTTTTTTAAAGATTTTATTTATTTATCTGAGAGAGAGAATGGGAGACAGAGAGCATGAGAGGGGGAGGATCAGAGGGAGAAGCAGACTCCCCGCTGAGCAGGGAGCCCAATGTGGGACTCGATCCCGGGACTCCAGGATCATGACCTGAGCCGAAGGCAGTCGCTTAACCAACTGAGCCACCCAGGCGCCCAACCAAGTGATCAAAATTAACATTACAACTAATAGGACAAATCAACATCCTTTGCATTCTGATACAATACACTCAGAAGATAACACCATTTCTGTGGTATTCCTGCCAAAAACAAACAACCTAAATCTAGCTACAAAGGAATGGATAAACTCAAAGTGAGGGACACCTTACACAATAAAGCAAGAACTGTCACGGGTGCCTGGGTGGCTCAGTTGGTTGGGCGACTGCCTTCGGCTCAGGTCATGATCCTGGAGTCCCTGGATCGAGTCCCGCATCGGGCTCCCTGCTCGGCAGGGAGTCTGCTTCTCTCTCTGAACCCCCCTCCTCTCATGCTCTCTATCTCATTCTCTCTCTCAAATAAAAAAAAAAAAATCTTAAAAAAGCAAGAACTGTCACAACTACAAAGAAATAAAAAATCCGCAATTATGGCTGGAAATGCCAATATTCTCTCCTCCTTCGGTAATTAACAGAACAAAAGGAAAATCGCAGTAAGTATATCAGAAGACTTAAATTTTTGTTTTTTTGTTTTTTTGTTTGTTTGTTTTAAGTAATCTGTACACCCAATATGGGGCTCAACCTCCAAGATCAAAAGTAGGATGCTCAGGCGCCTGGGTGGCTCAGTTGTTAAGCATCCGCCTTCGGCTCAGGTCATGATCCCAGGGTCCTGGGATTGAGTCCCACGTCGGGCTCTCTGCTCAGCACGGAGCCCGCTTCTTCCTCTCCCTCTGCCTGCTGCTCCCCCTGCTTGTGCACTCTGTCAAATAAATAAATAAAATCTAAAAAAAAAAAAGGTGGATGCTCTACTGACTGAGCCAACCAGGCACCCCAGAAGACTTAAATTTTCAAACAGCTTATTTTACTGACATTTATAAGGCAATACACTCAACAAAAGTAAACTATACATTCTTTTCAAATGTATATAGACCATTCATACAGACCATATGCTTGAAATTAAAACGAATTTCAGGAAGAGAAATTAAGGAGTCCATCCCATTTAACAATTGCACCCAAAACCATAAGATACCGAGGCACAAATCTAACCAAAGAGGCAAAGAATCTGTACTCAGAAAACTATAAATATATAAATACTCATGAAAGAAATTGAGGAAGACACAAAGAAATGGAAAAACTTTCCATGCTCATGGATTGGAAGAACAAATATTGTTAAAATGTCTATGCTACCTAGAGCAATCTACACATTCAATGCAATCCTTATCAAACTACCATCAACTTTTTTCTTTCTTTTTTTTTTTTAAAGATTTATTTATTTATTTGACAGAGACCGACAGTGAGAGAGGGAACACAAGCAGGGGGAGTGGGAGAGGGAGAAGCAGGCTTCCCGTGGAGCAGGGAGCCTGATGCAGGGCTCGATCCCAGGACCCTGGGATCATGACCTGAGCCGAAGGTGGATGCTTAACGACTGAGCAACCCAGGCACCCCACCATCAACTTTTTTCAAAGAAATGGAACAAATAATCTTAAAATTTGTATGGAACCAGAAAAGTCGCCGAATAGGGACGCCTGGATGGCTCAGTCGGTTGAGCGTCTGCCTTCGGCTCGGGTCATGATCCTGGAGTCCCGGGATCGAGTCCCACATCAGGCTCCCTGCTCAGTGGGGAGTCTGCTTCTCCCTCTGACCCTCCCCCCCTCATGCTCTCTCTCTCTCTCTCTCTCAAATAAAAAAAAAAAATCTTAAAAAAAAAAAGTCCCCGAATAGCCAGAGGAATGTTGAAAAAGAAAAGCTAAGCTGGTGGCATCACAATTCCGGACTTCAAGCTCTATTACAAAGCTGTCATCATCAAGACAGTATGGTACTGGCACAAAAACAGACACATAGATCAATGGAACAGAAGAGAGAGCCCAGAAATGGACCCTCAACTCTATGGTCAACTACTCTTCAACAAAGCAGGAAAGAATGTCCAATGGAAAAAAGACAGTCTCTTCAACAAATGGTGTTGGGAAAATTGGACGGCCACATGCAGAAGAATGAAACTGGACCATTTCCTTACACCACACACAAAAATAGACTCAAAATGGATGAAAGGCCTAAATGTGAGACAGGAATCCACCAAAATCCTTGAGGAGAACACAGGCAGCAACCTCTTCGAACTCAGCCACAGCAACTTCTTCCTAGAAACATTGCCAAAGGCAAGGGAAGCAAGGGCAAAATGAACTATTGGGACTTCATTAAGATAAAAAGCTTTTGCACAGCAAAGGAAAGAGTCAACAAAACCAAAAGACAACGAAGGAATGGGAGAAGATATTTGCAAATGACATATCAGATAAAGGGCTGGTATCCAAAATCTATAAAGAATTTATCAAACTCAACACCCAAAGAACAAATAATCCAATCAAGAAGTGGGGGGAAGACATGAACAGACATTTCTACAAAGATATCCAAATGGCCAACTGACACATGAAAAAGTGCTCAACATCACTGGGTATCAGGGAAACATAAATCAAAACCTCAAAGGGATACCACCTCACACCAGTCAGAATGGCTAAAATTAACAAGTCAGGAAACGACAGATGTTGGCGAGGATGCAGGGAAAGGGAACCCTCCTACACTGCTGGTGGGAATGCAAGCTGGTGCAGCCACTCTGGAAAACAGTAGGGAGGTTCCTCAAAAAGTTGAAAATAGAGCTACCCTACGACCCAGCAATTGCACTACTGGGTATTTACCCCAAAGATACAAATGTAGTGATCTGGAGGGGCACGTGCACCCCAATGTTTAGAGCAGCACCGTCCACAATAGCCAAACTATGGAAAGAGCCTAAATGTCCATCAACAGATGAATGGATAAAGAAAATGTGGTGTACACACACACACACACACACACACAGAGGAATATTATGCAGCCATCAAAACAAATGAACTCTTGGGGCGCCTGGGTGGCTCAGTCTTTAAGCGTCTGCCTTCGGCTCAGGTCATGATCCCAGGGTCCTGGGATCGAGCCCCGCATCGGGCTCCCTGCTTGGCGGGAAGCCTGCTTCTCCCTCTTCCACTCCCCCTGCTTGTGTTCCCTCTCTCGCTGTGTCTCTCTCTGTCAAATAAATAAATAAATCTTTTTAAAAAAAAAATGAACTCTTGCCATTTGCAACGATGTGGATGGAACTAGAGGGTAATTATGCTAAGGGAAATAAGTCAGAGAAAGGTAAGTATTATATGATCTCACTGATATGAGGAATTTGAGAAACAAGACAGAGGATCATAGAGGAAGGGAGGGGGAAAAATGAAACAAGACGAAACCAGAGAGGGAGACAAACTGTAAGAGACACTTAATCTCAGGAAACAAACTGAGGGTTGCTGGAGTGGAGGGGGGTAGGAGGGATGGGGTGGCTGGGTGACAGACATTGGGGAGGGTATGTACTATGCAAATGACATATCGCTGTGAATTGTGTAAGACTGATGGAGTCACAGACCTGTACCGCTGAAACAAATAATACATTATATGTTAATAAAAAACAAAACAAAACAAAAAACAAATTTCAGGAAATGTAAAAAGACTAAACTGATTCTAAGTAACATTAAAAAACCAGTAACGTGAAGGTATCTGGAAAAACCTTAAATATTTAGAAATTAAACCACGCACATAGAAACAATCATGGGTCACAGGAGAAATCACAACTGAAAATAGTTTAAACTGAGTGAAAATAAAAACCCAGTGTAGCAGGGGCCTCTGGGTGGCTCAGTTGGTTAAGCATACAACTCTTGGTTTTGGCTCCGTGGTGGTGATCTCATGGGTTGTGAGATCCAGCCCTGTTTCTGGCTCCTAGCTCAGCAGGGAGTCTGCTTGGAGATACTTTCCCTCTGCCCTTCCCCCACACCTGCACGCACTGGTATAACAAAATCTGTGGGATACAGCTAAAGAAATTTAAAATCAGAATTAACATAGGATCTATTTTTTAAAAAACTGAGTTCATAATTAAAAACTTTATCACAAATAGCTATACTGAATTTTATCAAAGATTTAAGGAACAAATAACATTAATCTTATACAAACTCTTTTTATAAAAGGGAATACTTTCTAACTCATGTCAGTTTTGGTCACTTAATATTTTCTGTCTTTAAAGGAATTTATACATTTCATTTAAGTTACTTATTACCTCCTACATTCTCGCAGTTTGATTTACTCTCGATAAAAATGAAAACAGAACAAATAAAACTTTTGGGATGTGGCTAAAGCTGTGTTTAGAGGAAAATATATAGCACTAAAATGATTACATTAAGAACATCTCAAGTGAGGGGTGCCTGGGTGGCTCAGTCAGTTAAGCATCTGCCTTCAGCTCAGGTCATGATCACTGGGATCGAGCCCTGCATCGGGCTCCTTGCTCTGCGGGGAGCCAGTTTCTCCCTCTCCTCCCTGCTTATACTCTCTCACTGTCTCTCCTTCTCTTTCTCTCAAATAAATAAAATCTTTTTTTATTTTATTTTATTTATTTGACACAGAGAGAGACAGCCAGAGAGGGAACACAAGCAGGGGGAGTGGGAGAGGGAAAAAGCAGGCTTCCCGCAGAGCAGGGAGCCTGATACGGGGCTCAATCCCAGAACCCTGGGAATATGACCTGAGCCGAAGGCAGACGCTTAACGACTGAGCCACCCAGGCGCCCCAATAAATAAAATCTTTAAAAAAAATATATCTCAAGTGAAAATACCAAGTGCTGGTGAGAATTTCTAGTAATAGTAACTCTCAAACACTGCCAATTAGTACTCTGGAACTATCTAGTAAAGCTGAACATGTGCATTACCCCTACACCACTCTGCAATTTCTCTTCTGGAGTAGGAAGCAAACCTTTAAGATGGTCCCCATTGCCTAGTATTCACACCCAGGTGTAACACCCTACCCTTCGGTATAGGCTACACCTAGTGACATACCTCTAAGAGCAGAATACTTTAGCAAAAGTGATAGGTTGCCCCCTCCCAGATTAGGTTTCAAAAGACTGACTTCGGCTTAACTCTTACTCTGTCTATTGGTTACTTGGGAGAAACAGTTGCTGAGACAAGTGCACTATTGAGAGACCCAGGTGGCAAGAAATTGAGTGCAGCCTTAAGCCAACAAGAAATGAGGAAGTGAGGCCCTCAGATCAACAGCCTAGGAGGAACAGACTCCTGCCAGTCATATGAGTGAGCTTGGAAGCAGATTCTTCCACAGAAAATGACTGCAGCATCTACCAACACCTTGATAACACTCTTATGTAAGAGCCCCAAAGTCAGAGGACTCAGCTAAGCCATACCTAGATTCCTGACCCACAGAAAATGTAAGAGAATAAATCTTAATAATAGAGTGAAAGTGATGAAATAGAAAAGTCAACCAAGAGAAAATAAATGAAATCAAAAATTGCCTTTTGAAAAAGATCAGTAATACTGAAAACCTCTAGCTAGACCAATCAGCGAAAGAAGAAAGAAAGAAAGAAAGAAAGAAAGAAAGAAAAAGAAAACATGAATTACCAGTATCAGAACTGAAAAGATGGAAATCATTACAGATCCTAGACAGATTAACAAGATAAGGAAATATGAGCAATTTTATGCCCCTATATTCAACAATTTAGCTCCAATGTACAAATTCCTTGAAAGATCCAAATCCAACATCCATTCATGTTAATAAAAAACAGCAATGAACAGAAAGCAATTTTTCAACATGAGAAAGGCATCTAAGAAAAACCTACAGCTAACAAAGATGGACTGCTTTCCCTTATGAGCAGGAAGAAGATAAGGATGCTGTCACCTCTACTTAGCATCATACTGGAGGTCTTAAATTTTGAATTAAGGCACGAAAAAAAATCATCCAGACTGGGAAGGAAGAAATAAAACTATATTTACAGATGACATGATCATGTACATTAAAAAAAAAGAATCCTAAGCAATTAAAAAAATACAATAACAGCAATAAGTTACAGAGTAAATGTGCGAAGTATTTCTGTATATTGACAAGAACACAATTTGCCATACAAAAAAGGGATACATTTAAAATATACATGTAAACCTGTACACTGAAAATTACAAAACAGCACTAAAAGAAATTACAGAAGACCTAAAAAATTGAAATACTCTATTCTACAGATTACAACACTCAGTATGGTTGAAACGTCAATTTCTCCCTAATTGACCTATATAGTCTGTGCAATTGCAGTCATTATCCCAGCTTCTAAATAGAAACTGATGAGCTAATTGTAAATTTTTAAGTAAATGACTTAGTATAGCTAAAACAATATTGATAAAGACGAACAAAGTTGGATTTGATTTTTTTTTTTTTTTAAGATTTTATTTACTTATTTGCCAGGGAGAGACACACAGAGAGAGAGTGAACACAAGCAGGGGAGTGGGAGAGGGAGAAGCAGGCTTCCCGCTGAGTAGGGAGCCCGATGCAGGGCTTGATCCCAGGACCCTGGGATCATGACCTGAGCCGAAGGCAGACGCTTAACGAGTGAGCCACCTAGGTGCCCCTACACTACTTGATTTTAAGACACACTATAAATCCATTGTTATCAAGACAATGTGAGATTAACATAATAAATAGATAATGGATAAAAATTCAGTGTGCATAAATAGACACACTCACAAATGGTGAGCTGATTTTCAAATAATGGTACCAAAACAATTCATTACATAAAGGAGAATCTTTTTAACAAAAGGTGCTGAACTAACTAGATAACCATATGGAAACAAGTCAATCTCCACCTCTACCACATACAAAAACAAATCTGAGATTCATCTCAGACCTAACCTTTTATAAAAGTTCAAAGTACGACTTTTTTTAGATTTTACTTATTTATTTGTCAGAGAGAGACAGGGAACAAGCAGGGGGAGCGGCAGGCAGAGGGAGAAGCAGGCTCCCCGATGAGCAAGGAGCCCAATATGTGGGATTTGATCCCAGGACCCTGAGATCATGACCTGAGCCAAAGGCAGACTCTTAATCGACTAAGCCACCTAGGCGTCCCAAAAGCACAGTTTTTTTAAAACAAATAAATAGAGTATCTTTCTATCCTTGGGATAAGCCGATTTCTTAGACAAGAACAGAAAGCCATAACCAAAAAATGGAAAAGGAATTTATCAAAATTAAATTCTTCTATTTATCAAGACACCATTAAGAAATGAATAAACAAGCAACAGACTGAGAGAAAATATTCACAACACATATACCTAAAAAAGGACTTACACCTAGAATATATAAAGAACCCTTAAAACCCTATTTCAAAGAACAGAGTCCAAATAAAGAAAATATTGAAGATCTTGGGAAAAAAACAGACGGGAAAAAACACCTTACATACATAGAGAGGAATAAAGGTAGGAATTACAGGTTTCTTTCTCATCAGAAACACCGCAAGCATCAAGAAAATAGAATGAAATATTTAAAGTATTAAGGAAAAAAAAAAAAAAAAACACCCAGTAACCTAGAATTCTATATGAAAAGCATCCTTCAAAAGTAAAGGATGGGGCACCTGTGTGGCTCATTCAGTTAAGTGTCCAACTCTTGGTCTCAGCTCAGGTCTTGATGTGTGTCCGAGCCCTGAATTGGGCTCCACACCAGGCATGGAGTCTACTTTAAAAAAAAAAAAAAAAAAAAAGGTAAAGGAGAAATAAAGACTTTCTCAGACAAAAACCAAGAGAATTGATTGTCAGTAGACCTGCTCTGCAATAAAAGTTAAAAGAGAAAAAAAAAAAGTTTTTCGGAGAGGAGCCTGGGTTAGCTCAGATGGTTAAGTGTCTGCCTTCACCTCAATTCATGATCTCCAGGTCTGGGATCCAGCCCCGTGTCTGGCTCCCTGCTCAACAGGGAGTCAGCTTCTCCTCACCTCCCCCATGTGTGTGCATACGCGTGCTCTCTCTCTCTCTCTCAAATGAATAAATAAAATCTTAAAAAAAAAAACCTTGTTCTTTGGGGAGAAGGAAAATTATATACATCAGAAACTCAGATCCACATAAGGAAAGGAAGACTGTGGGAGAGGAACTAGATGAAGGTAAAATAAAATATACATCTTATTCTTAATTGATCTAAAAGATAACTGTTAACATGATGTCATAATCGTAACAATGCAGTGGATGATTATTGCATTTGGTTAAGTGAAATGAAGGGTAACAGTGTCATAAGGGGCAGGAAGGAGTAAATGAAAATGCTGTCATAAGGTGTACATAAAGCAGTATAGTGTTATCTGAAGGTGGACTTTGAGTAGCTAATGTCTGTATACTGCACACATTAGAATGTATAGGGCAACCCTAAAAAAATGTTTAAAGTAAGTATAAAATCATACAAATTGTTCAATTAAAACCAGAGGAGGAAGAAAATGAAACAAAGAACAAGTCAATGAATAGGTTAACAAAGAAAACCACAGGCCCAACATGGCATCACTTAAGACAAATCACGACTTTCTGCCATCTTTCCGTGCCGCCATAATGGTGCGCATGAATGTCCTGGCAGATGCTCTCAAGAGCATTAACAACACTGAGAAGAGAGGCAAACGCCAGGTTCTTATTAGGCCGTGCTCCAAAGTCATAGTCCGGTTTCTCACTGATGATGAAGCATGGTTACACTGGCGAATTTGAAATCATTGATGATCACAGAGCGGGGAAAATGGTTGTGAACCTCACGGGCAGGTTAAACAAGCGTGGAGTGATCAGCCCCAGATTTGATGTGCAACTGAAAGATCTAGAAAAATGGCAGAATAACCTGCTCCCGTCCTGCCAGTTTGGTTTCATTGTACTGACAACCTCAGCTGGCATCATGGACCTTGAAGAAGCAAGATGAAAACACACAGGAGGGAAAATCCTGGGATTCTTTTTCTAGGGATGTAATACATACTTGCCAATAAAATGCCTCAAAGGAAAAAAAAAAGACAAATCATGAAATCTGGACAGTCAAGAATTTTCTGATCAGCATCAATAAGGTAATCTGTCACAGGGCCCTCTCAATCCCCCAAAGGAAGATGAGGTAATCTGCATAATAAGACCCTGTAAAAGAAAGTGATCTTGCCTAAACAATCCTTTCTTTTCTTTCGCTAGTAACTTCTTGCCCCACCTTCCTTCCTATAAAAACCTGTTGTACAAGACCTTGAAGCTCCCCTCTACTTGTTAGCTGGGATGCTGCCTGATTCATGAATCGCGTAATAAATCCAATTAGATCTTCAAATTTCCTAGGTTGATTTTTTTTTTAACAATAGAAAACAGTTATGAACAAGGTAGATATTAATCCAACTAAATCATCCCCTGAAGTGTGAATGGTCTATATATACCAATTAAGAGAAAGACTGTCAGAGAAGATTAAAAAAAGACCTTACTAGGGGCACCTGGGTGGCTTTTATCTGCTTTTGGCCCAGGTCAGGATCCCAGTGTCCTGGGATCCAGCCCTGCATTGGCTCCCTGCTCAATGGGGAACCTGCTTCTCCCTCTGCTCCCTCTCTCAAATAAATAAATTTTAAAAATCTTAAAAAAAAAAATTAAAAATAATAAATAAAATTAAAATAAAAAAATAGGTAAAAGGAGCGCCTGGTTAAGCAGCCAACTCTTTGTTTCAGCTCAGGTCATGATCTTAGGGTCCTGAGATAAGCCCCAATCAGGCTCTGTGCTCAGAGACAGTCTGCTTAAGACTTTCTCCCTCAGCCCCTCTCCCCATGCCCTATTTCCCTTCCTCCCTCCCTCTCGCTAAAAATGAATATTTTTTTTAAAAAGATTTTACTTACTTGAGAGACAGCGTTAGAGAGATCGTGGAGGGAGGGGAGAGCAGAGACAAAGGGAGAAAAAGACTCCCTGCTGAAGAGGGAGCCCGATGCGGGGCTCAATCCCAGGGCCCCTGGACCACGACCCAGCCAAAGACAGCCACTCAACCGAGGCACCCAGGCGCCCCAATAAATAAATCTTTTTAAAAAAACAGGTAAAAGACTTAATAGACATTCACAAAAGGTAAGTGAATGACTAAAAACACATGAAAGGGTAGAAATACACAAAAAGGTAAGCACCACCACCAGTCATGAGATCAATGCAAATTAAAACTATAATGAGCTACTGTTAGCAATTCTGGTTACACCCATTAGAATGGATAAAAGTGAAGACTGGCAATATGCACAGGTAAACAAGGATGTGGGCAACCTAAAGTCTAATACAAAGCTAAGTAAGAGTATAAAGTGGTACAACATTTAACAAAATAGTTCGAGAGTTTGTTACAATTTATTATTATTATTATTTTTAAAGATTTTATTTATTTATTTGAGAGAGAATGAGAGAGAGAGAGCACATGAGAGGGGGGAGGGTCAAAGGGAGAAGCAGACCCCCCGCCGAGCAGGGAGCCTGATGCGGGATTCGATCCAGGGACTCAGGATCATGACCTGAGCCAAAGGCAGTCGCTTAACCAACTGAGCCACCCAGGCGACCCAGTTTGTTACAATTTAAAGATACACATTATCTAATTCTACTCCTCCCTATGCTGTAGAATGAAACCTACATCTACCCAAAGGCTTAAACAAATGCTTATAGCAGCTTTATTCATTATAGCCCAAATCTGGAAAGAACCAAACATCTACCAACATGAGAATACATTTTAAATATTGTAATACATTCACATAATGGAATACTCTCAGAAATAAAAATAATGAACTACTGACACATGTAACATGGTTGAATCTAAAAATCATTTTGCTGAAGGGCGCCTGGCTGGCTCAGTCGGCCAGTTGAGCGACCAGCTGAGCAAGGGACTCTTGGTTATGGCTCAGGTGGTGATCTCAGGGTCATGAGGTGGGGCCGAGACAGTGAGGCCCCCTCTTCCTCTGCCCCTCCCCCCCAAAATAAATAAATCAATCTATAAACAATCATTTGCTGAGTAAAAGAAGCCAGACATCAAAGAGCTTACACTGTATATACGATGCGTAAATATTTTATTCCATTTATATTAAGTTCAGAAACAGGAAAAAATAATCTATGATGATAGAAATCAGAACAGTTTTCTAGAATGAGTCTGGAAAAAGACAACAAAGAACATTTTACAGTGATTTTCTAGTGCCTTGACTGGGGAGTAGGAAACACAGGTGGATACATTCGATAAAATTTATTGCACTGTATCCTTGAAAACTATGCATTTCACTCTATGTAAATTATAGCCCAATTAAAAAAAAAAATTCCAGCAATGGCCTTCTATATTTTGTATAGCTCAAGCACAGCAACAGGCAAGCTTTTTCTGAAAAGGGCCAGAAAGTAAATATTTTAGGCTTTGTGGTCATAAGATCAACGGCTACAACTATTCAACTCTACCATTCGATTGTGAAAGTCACCAGACAATATGGAATTAGCATGGCTGTGTTCCAACAAAACTATTTACAAAACAGGTGGCAAGCTGGATTTGGTCCACAGGCTGTACTTTGCTAAGCTCTGGTCAAGCAAATAAAAAGTTGATCTTCAAAATTAATTTAAATATGCTGTTTCGTTCTTTCCTTTATATAGACAGGCATGATCATTATTAGAAGCCAATTTTAGTCCACTAAACATGAGTTTTTCTATACTCATCTAATCATTTAAAATAGGAAGACTACCCAGAAAACATATGGAGTATCATCATTTTAAAAAATCATATTTTAGGTGAGCCTGGGTGGCTGTCGGTTAAGTGGCCAATTCTTGATTTTGACTCAGGCCATGCATGATCTCGGGGTCGTGAGACTGAGCAGCATCAGGCTCCCAGCTCAGCAGGGAGTCTGCTTCTCACCCTCTTCCTCTCCCTCTCCCCCTTCCCCGACTTATGAGACAGAGAAAAGGAGAGAGAGAGAGAGAGAGAATGGGGGGGGGGGAGAGGGAGAGGGAGGGGAGAAAGCAAACTCCAGGGGGAGCCCAATAGGGGGCTCAATCCCAGGACCCTGAGATCATGACCTGAGCCAAAGTTGGACTCAACAGCCTGAGCCACCCAGGTGCCCAAAAATCATTTGTTCTAGTAACTACTATAGTACTTTGGAAAAATAACCACAAATATGGGAAATACTTGAGTTTCAGATAAACTAGTATAAGCTGGAAATTTAAAATACACTTAGGTACACACACAAAAAGCTATGTTACCCACCATGCTGACAGTTTGATTTATCTGGTATAATAAAGTTCTTGACACGCGTTCATTATCAGTCATCTCTAAAAACAATTCAGCTTTCTTTCCCTAAAATAAAGGATTTCATATTTAAGGATATTTTTAATTCTTTAAAAATGAAACTCATATTATTTTTCTGAATCCGGGAAAGCAACTTATGGACCATAAGTGAAATCCACTCTTGCCACTGGCTAAAACTATGTGTTGTATCATCATATTCAGATAACGGAGGAAGGTTAAGTAACTGACATTCTTACAGGATTTCTAATTTGCTGATTTTGGTTTATTCAATCTAGATGAATTATGAGCCTTATTTATTAGCCTATTACCTGGTAACTAAACTCCTTGGATGGGATCCAAGAAAGAAGCAGAACAATCTTAGGAGAAATTCTCCATATAATCAGTAATTTTACAGACATTTCCAGTATTTAAGTCTATACAAATATAGACTGCCTAGTGAAACAACTAAATCAGCTTATTTTTTCTTCAGAGTAGGATCTGATCTTTGTTTTTAGAGCGCTTGCTGCTAAACAGGTAGTCAGAAATCCAAATCATGTATTCAAATCTGAATGCCGTGCCTAATCTTTTTCTTCATCACTAAGATATATTTTCCCCCGTAGTAAAAAAGGCATAATAGCCCTTCAAGCATAATTTCTCAACTCAAAAATGTAAGTTTTATTTTAAATGTCTCATGTATTCATTTTTGCCAGATAAACTCTAGAATCACAAATTACTTTTCACACAACATTCACTTTAAATATCCTTTCCCTCACAGGTACCTACAGAGACACCAAAAGTGATCCTAGATATCAGCCTACAGTTTCTGTATCTCCTAGCGTCATTCCCAAAAGAAAGTGACTTAAGTATGGGGGGTAGGGGGGGAGAAGAAGAAGAAAAGCATATCTCACTAAAGAGGTTCCTCCATTTTTTTCAATTCACAAAATATGTTCAAAGTTTGTCAAAGCAAGCTAACTCCACCCAACTTCAAAAGATAGTATAAGCAGCAGTTCCCTATTATGTTAATCTCAGAATCCTATTGTTAGTTTCATAAGCTATTATGCTTATTTTTTAAGGTATTAGAAGATGAGCACCACCACCAGATCCAATAACTGCAAATGTGGAAGTGCTGAAATTGCTAGCAAGAAGAGATGATGAAGAGATGAAGGACAGAAAGTGGTGAAACAATTTTACATAAAATACATATAATATAAACATGAATTATTTTTGTTTTCTATAGTAATCCAAACTATAAGTGGCCTCTAGAACTAGATTCTCAACTCAGTATATCAAATATCAAATTGCTAAAGGAAACCTTAAAACACCCATTTATATTTTAAAAGCCTCATACTGGTGAACATTGCTTACTTGATTTATATTTTAGAATTCAATAAATGAGAAGACTGATAAAACTAATGTGACTTAAAGAGTTATTACTGTAAAATATTAATTATCCAGCTCTCCTGTTCACTTTCTAGACAGCACCCTTATTACTGGCAGCTAGTTATATTAAAAAAAAAAAAAAAAGTCAGGCTTTGGAACCAGGAAGACACGGGTTTGAACTCTGGTGCACCACACCTTGAAAACAAACTTTCTGAACCTATTTTTCCATCTCTAAAATGGGAATTTATTAATACCTACCTTGAAGGACTGTTACAATTAGTGAAATAGGTGTACAGCAGCTGGCACATACTAGGAATTGAAGAAACTTTAGCTGCTATTATTATTATTTTATTACTCAAAAACACATCCAAGAGAAAATACAAGAACAAACATGATAGGGAAATACAGCCTAGGCTATATTTAACTGCTAAAACAAAACAAAACAAAATCAAACAAATAAACTCTGAGAGTTCAAGTAAAACTTTGGGCTAAACTTTTTGTTCACATTTTAGATATACGATAATATTGTAGCCCCTCTTTATAAATATGTAAAATCCAAAATCAACTACAGGTCCACTTATTTTGGAGCTAAATAAAAATGAAAGACTATTATCACACAGTAAAAAAGATAATTTTATGAACAGGTGAGATGATATCACCACTGGAAAAAAAAAAAAAATGCCGAAACTAAGATTTAAAAAAGCTTATGAAAGGATAGTAAAAGAGTCCTACCTTTAAACCGACTGCTATAAGATCTGTAACAACACTGTATGGAAAAAGTAAAAAGAGAAAATGGAAAACAAAGTTAGAGAACAAGTTTTTAAAAGACAGAGATAATAAGATTAAAGAAAAAAAGGAAAAGCATTATAATAATAAAAATTAATAAAAAGAAGAATGCGATGAGTTGTGAAATGTTAATACAAAGAAAAGTGATGGGACAGTCTAGCAACAGCAGAGTGTAAAAGCAAAGCTTTAACCACAATATAAGAAACAAATAGTAAATCAAATTCTTTCAGTATTAAAGTATAGCTGTGTTTCAATAAAACAATATGTGTTTATCCATTTACCTCTATTTAACAAATCCAAATCAAAACTTAAAATCACCAAAGTTCATTCTTTTAAATCACTGGTCTGAATTAACATGTTTTAAAATTTTAAATGAAACAAAACTGTGAGTGGCTTTTACAGAAATAGAAGGTATCTTGCAAATTTCTATCTACCGCCCGAAACAGCTCACCAAAATACAACCAAGATAGTCTCTCAGAACTAAAATAAATGCAAATATCAAATTTCAGACATGAAAATTTTCAAAGATCTGCTTTTTAAAAAAACTCTACCACATCAAAACTGTGTTTAAGTATAAATTATCTCAGGAGGAAATGAAAACGTACACACACACACACACAAAAGACAGTTGGGATTTGAGGAAGAACTAGAAAGATACATTGACCGGTGGTTTGCGGTTTCTTTTTTTAACTATCCAAAATAATGAAAAAGGACCTTTTCAGGCTGTGGGGAAAATGCAGAAAGTTAATTAGCCTCCTGAAAGCAAATATTCACTGTGTTAAAAACCACATCCCTTAACCCCAAGGTGTAAAAACTCCTATAAAGTTCTCTCAAACAAAAATCCATCTTTTCTCATCCCAAAGAAACCATCTTCAATTACAGTTTACCTCCGTATCTCCTAAAAGAAAGCTCCAACTAAATTCTATAATTAATAACCTATAATGCCATTACTTAAAAGTGAACAAATTTATGAATCTGGATTGTTCAATGATGCAAATTTGTTTTAAACAATAACCATGCAGATTTTTAATTTTTCCTGACAGACTTCTGAAACTTGAAATTCATTTCTCTGAAATTTAAATGTGACAAATAACTGTTTCTGCATAGAAAACAAGATTGTATAGGTCCTGAACTTACCTTCCAGAATGTCTTACTGCCCCACATATATAAACCAATAAACTCATTCTTAGCTTTAAAGCCACATATAGGGTAAAGAGAGAGTTACTAAACTATTCAAGAGTAAGTTTGCACTTCTCAGTTACCCAAAAGTTTAAAAACCAAGATGCATAACTCGAATCCTTTGTCATCACTATAAATTTTCCAATACAAAAAGCTAGCCTGCTTCCATAGCTCAAGTCAAACCGTCTTAACGACAACGCACTACACACTGTGAGACATTAATTTCACAGCCTTCCTGAACTGAAATGTTGGCATAATTACACAAATTAAAACAGCAGAACTTTGCACACATATAAAGTGTAACCGAATACGGTGATGTGAAATGAGTTTTCAACGATGTTCTCAGAAAATTTTCAATTAAATAAAAATAGCTTCAATTAAAAAACAGAACATCGCAACCATCAATGAAATCTAAAACCGCACTGTCTAAAGTCTGTATCAGTGTGCAATTAGCATTCAAATGAGTTAATCCAAATATACAGATTTAAGGTTATGGAAGTAGATAAATGAAGTCTAACGAAGGCAAAAATTGTTGGAAGATTCCATTGTCTTTACACAGCATGGCAACAGTCATCAACTATATGGTAACATGTACAAGGCTCTTACTGTTTACGCAAGTTTCACATATTCTTCAACCAAGGGGTTTATAGATATTTTGTCCTCAAAAGCAAGTAAAAGGCCAAACAAAAACTCAGATATATAATGGGAATGAATAAGTGGATTTGCAAGCTCTAATAGAGCTGGAGATATTTTTAAAATCTTGATAAACATATGCTACAATTAATCCACGAAGATCCTAACCTAGTTGTTTCCTTAAATATTAAATTATCTGTCAGGTCCCACGCCATATCCCTGGGTTCTCCGAGAAATATTTCTATCAGTGATTCGAAATCTTTTTATTCTGACAACAGACCTCTTTAACTTCTAGAGCGTCTGAACGCTCCCGAAAATCGCATAAATTCACGAAGTTTCTTTGGGGGGCCATGGGGGCAGGAGTCCACGGTCACCAGGTCCAGACGCCCGGTATACAGAGGTCGTTAGCACCGCTCACAGCCCCAAGTCCGGAGACCTCGGCGGGTCCCCCCGCACGTCGACACCCCGCGGGGGGCCGTGGCTTCGGGACCAGGTCGCCGCCCAGACGTGCCCCGACGCGTGCACTCGCCGTCCGCCTCTCGGCGGCCACTGGCCTCCCCGCCAGGGGAAGCTCCAGCGCTCGCCCCACCTCACCGGTAAACAGCAACTCCCCAAGCGGGAGGACGCCCGCCCCGAGCGCCGCCTCCGCCTCCCCCAGCGCCGCGCACCATTTTCTGAAAGGAAGTGTCGGCAGGCCGGGCCGGGCTCCCCGGACTCCGCGCGCGGAGGGCGGACCCCGGCACCCGGCGGCTGCACCCGGCTTTCCTCCGCTTCCGGGTGTGAGGCTGCGAAGGGGCGGACATTACGGGGGCGCCCCAGCCGGGAGAAGAGGCGGCGGCGGACCGCCCCTCTGCGATTCGGGGCGCCCGGAAGCCCCGCCGTCGGACTCGGCCGGGGTCGCTCCTCCGGCCGCCGGCGCCGCGCCCGGCTCTGCGGCCGCGGCGTGTCCGGCCGAAAGCCGAAAGGAAGCGGGGCAAGCGCAGCCCCGCAGAGCCTTCGAGTACTTACCCATCCATGGCCCAGACGGAGGAGCGCACGGTGCGGGGACTGACGGGCTCACCGCGAGCGGAGGGCGGAGGCGGCGGCAGCTGGGCGGCTCCAGGGACGAGCAAGCGGCGCCTCTCCGGAGCCCCGCCGGGTGGGAGGTGGAGGAGAATGGGAAACAGGGGCGGAGACCAGGGACGCTCCCGCCACCGCCGCGCCCCCGCCTTCCCCACCCCGCAAGCGCGTCCCCGCCTCGCCTCACCCCGCCCCCTAGGGTCGACGCCCTCCCTCCGCCCCGCCCCCAGCCGGCCTCCCGCTCGGCTCCAGGGCGCCCTCTTCCTGCCGTCGCCCTAAGACTCCGCCTCCAGGCCGCTCTTCCCAGCGCACGCGCGCGCCTCGCCCCCGCCTCCCTCCTGCGTCCACGGGAGCGCGCTCCTTGTGCTTCCCGCTTCGCCGCCCCGCCCACCCAGCCGCGGGCCCTGCCGGCCTTCCGGCCACTCTGCCTCGGGCCGCCGGGCTCCCACACCTCGGTCTCCCTGCGGGAAGAGCGTTGGAGACCCGGCTCTGGAGTGTAGGTAGGAGTGTCTCGCCAGGACCCCAGAACCTCGGCGGACTGGTGCGCGAGGCTGGCGGTGGCTGGACCCCAAGCACGGAAGCCCGGCGCGGGCCGTGGTCCTCGAAGCGCCGGGCCCTGTAACGCGAGGAAGCCCGGGCTCGGGCCCCGGGCCGGCGCGAACTCCCGCCGGCGCGGGGCCCGAGGGTCGTCCCCTGGGTCCTGGGAGCCGACTGCTGGGACTCGCACCGGCCCGATAGGTGTGGTTGGGGTTAAAATGAATGAGGAGAATGAAAGAGACTGCCGGAACTTGAGAACCTCTCGGTTGTGTACGGTTTTAGTCTCTGAGTGCTTTTCGACCCGACGGTCTGGGTTTGAATTTATATGAAACATTCGTTGCACAATACGGAATGGCCACTATGTTGCCAGCGTTTTATAGTTTTTCATATCCCTCCATGTAAAGAAACAAACAAATCCTATGAGGGAGTGATCATTCCCTTTTTTTCAGATGAAAATGTAGACACTAATAGAGTGATTTGCCTACAGTTTCACAGCCACTAGAGCCCCTTCCTCTCCTCTGAGCAAAATTATGTATATAATTAGTGGCAACTCGCTTGTTTGCCCTTTTATATTCTGTCTAGTTCTGAAATTCAGTGATTTTTCAATGCACAGATCATCAAAACTTAAGCCACTAAACGCTGTCCTCGACCAAATTCCTAACCTGACTGGAAAGAGAGGACTGCTCCTCTTCAGCCTCCTCATTTGAGAAGCAAGTAACAAGACGCCTCAATCATCTGTCCTTGATAGTATATCCTGCTTTTAAATAAGTAGGAGCTACTAAAACGACTTAAACTGTCGATTCATCCATCATTAAGTCATTATTTATTGAGTGTTAACTATGTGCCAAGCACTGCAGGGATAACCAAGAAAATCAGGTTCCAGCCTTCATGGTTGAATGGATTCCTCAATGGCTTTTTCAGATAGCTCAGGTCTTGGGGGCCCTATTTTTAAAGAATTGTATCTAACTTCAATCCCTCTTTCCAAAAGATGAATATATATTTTGTATGTTAAGTCCAAGTATTAAGTTGCAGTTGTAAACATTGCCACCCTACATTGCCAGATGGATGTTAAAAATATGAGCCAAGGGCGCCTGGGTGGCTCAGTCGTTAAGTGTCTGCCTTCAGCTCAGGTCATGATCCCAGGGTCCTGGGATCGAGTCCCACATCGGGCTCCCTGCTCGGCAGGAAGCCTGCTTCTCCCTCTCCCACTCCCCCTGCTTGTGTTCCTGCTCTCGCTGTCTCTCTGTCAAATAAATAAAATCTTTAAAAATATATATATATATGAGCCAAGTCCTTGATGCAATCTTGATATTGTTTTGGGGATATAATCTGTTGATGAAATTTCCTTAATTTTTTTTTAGCTACACAAGTAACAAACAGGTGCTCCTTTTGGAAAATTGAAATAGTATTAAATATTAAACACTTATGATTGGGGCGCCTGGGTGGCTCAGTTGTTGAGCGTCTGCCTTCAACTCAGGTCATGATCCCGGGGTCCTGGGATCGAGCCCTGCATCGGGCTCCCTGCTCGGTGGGAAGCCTGCTTCTCCCTCTTCCACTCCCCCTGCTTGTGTTCGTTCCCTCTCTCGCTGTCTCTCTCTCTGTCAAATAAATAAAATCTTAAAAAATAAACACTTATGATTATATTTCTTCACAACCTACATCCTACCCATGATAACCAATGCAACAATTCTGTGAGCATGCTTCTAGACCCTCACCATTTTGTTATTCTTTGTTTTTTTTTTTAAGATTTTATTTATTTATCTGAGAGAGAGAATGGCAGAGAGAGAGAGCATGAGCAGGGGAGGGTCAGAGGGAGAAGCAGACTGCCCGCTGAGCAGGGAGCCAGATGTGGAACTCCATCCCTGGACTCCAGAATCATGACCTGAGCCGAAGGCAGTTGCTTAACCAACTGAGCCACCCAGGCACCCAAGACCCTCACCATTTTTTATTTGCTCTTTTTACTTAAAAATTCTAGAGATTTTTTCATATCAGTACTTTTCATCTACTTAATTCAATTTTTTTACATTTATTTTCTCTTTGTAAGTACATTTTATTCTTTTCAAATTTTTATTTAAATTCTAGTTAGTTAATATACAGTGCAATATTGGTTTCAGGAGTAGAATTCAGTGGTTCATCACTCACACACAACACCCAGTGCTCATCATAACAAGTGCTCTCCTTAATACCCATCCCCCATCCCCATCTGGCCCATCCCCCACCCACCTCCATCCATCAACCCTCAGTTTTGTTCTGGTGATTAAGAGTCTCTTATGTTTTGTTTCCCTCCCTTTTTTCCCCCTCCCATATGTTCATCTGTTTGTTTCTTAAATTCCACATATGAGTGAAATCATATGGTATTTGTCTTTCTCCATCTGATTTATTTTGCTTAGCATAATACACTCTAGCTCCATCTACGTCACTGCAACTTAATTCATTTTAATACTGCATAATTTATCATAATTTCATGTACCATAATTTATTTAACTTTTTCCAAAATAGTGGAAATTTACATTGTTTCTAATTATTCAAAATAACAATATTGCAAAAACATCATATATGTATGAGCACCTTTCCACACATGTTTATTTCTGAGGAATAGATCCCTAGAAGTAGAATTGCAGAACAAAGGATATAAGCATTTTCAAGTTTGACTAATATTGCCAAACTGATTCCAAAAAGGCTGTACCAATTTACATTTTCTTTATTTAAGAAATAAAAAGTTGTCTTTCTCTTAGCCCCATGCCTTAAGATAGTTGATAAATTTCAGTAGTAAAAAATAAATGTGAAGTTGATCTGAAACTCACTGTCCATATTACTAACAATAACTCTGAAAAGGCTCCAGTGTAAAGATGGTGCACCTGACTAAAATGAAAAAAAACTGTATGACATTTCCTAAATACTTAACATCCCATTTTACAACAGAAGCCTAGATAGAAGAAAACAGCTCACAACAGAAAGCAAGGTAAAACCCTTCTGTTTCCATTGCCTCTTGGTCATAAGTTCAAAAGACTTTTCACTGAGTAAGCTTCCTAGATTTGTGAGTCCCTCTGATTCAAAACAGTGGACAGAATGGAATTTAGGTCTTCTAGGACCACTTTTAGAATCCTAGCTATTCCCATAGTCCATATAGCATGGGAAAACCATGGCCTTCCATAATCTTAGCAAAAGTTTCTGAGTTTCCAGAATGATGGGATATCATCCACGTGACCTAGCCTGTCATGAGAACTTTATGTTCTGTATAGTGGCTTTCTGATGGTGACGAGAATAACATGTTCTTAATTTGCTATTCTTTTGAAAAGTAAGCAGTTATAATAACTTCTTTGTGTTTTGTTCTAATTTGTCTAAGAAATTCCCCTGAAACACCTTCACTGAGAAGAGAACCACACACACAACCACTATCATTGTTTGGACAAAATGTAACCTTGGGACATTTCCTTTAAGGCATTCCAGTATGCAGTGATAGTTAACATTTAACTAATATTGCCCAATTCACGTTTACAGGTAAAACTTCTTGATGCAGGGCTTGATCTCACAACCCTGAGATCATGACCTAAGCCGAAATCAAGAGTTGGACACAACCAACTGAGCCACCCAGGCGCCCCCTCCTTTTTTCTTCTAATGTAGAAAATGTAGAAAATTGTAGAAAAAATCGATTTTCTCATGTAAATACATTCTCACATTCACAGAATAAAATGTACTTTGTTCAGATATGTATATGTATTTTTTCTTTCTTTTTGTATTTTTTTAAATTTTATTTTATTATGTTATGTTAATCACCATACATTACATCATTAGTTTTTGATGTAGTGTTCCATGATTCATTGTTTGCGTATAACACCCAGTGTTCCATTCATATGTGCCCTCTTTAATACCCATCCCCAGGCTAACCCATCCCCCCACCCCCCTCCCCTCTAGAACCCTCAGTTTATTTCTCAGAGTCCATAGTCTCTCATGGTTCGTCTCCCCCTCCGATTTCCCCCCCTTCATTTTTCCCTTCCTTCTATTTTTTTTTTTTTTTTAGTATATATGCTGCCGAAGCGAGCACCCTTCTATTTTTTTTTTTAAACATGTAATGTATTTTTGTTTCAGAGGTACAGGTCTGTATTCATCAGTCTTACACAATTCACAGTGCTCACCATAGCACATACCCTCCCCAATGTCTATCACCCAGCATTTTTAAATATATTAGTACATTTGTTAATACTTTTATTACAGTTTTAATATCTCTATTAATAAATGAAATTGCTTTAGAGTTTTTGTGGTCTGTACTGTTTTAGTATCAGAATTACGGCAACTTCCTCTGGTAAATTAGAAGATCTAGTTGTAATTCCACTAATGGTTATCTTTAAACTTTAAATATACTTAAATCATCAGCCTCAGAAGCAAAAAATGTTATTTATTGACTCCACTCTGAAAAATGAACAAATTAGCCTTCACCCTAACTCTCATGACTCTCTTTCATTATAGTTAGTTTTGTCAGAGTATTATCATTTTCACATTATGTAAATTTTCTATTAAGAATTATAACCATCACATTAAACTGTATAATCACACCTAAGTGGATTAATGTTCATTGATAGTTGTCTTTTAATTAATTTTTCCATTAGCAGAATTATATCTTTAACAATCTTTTTAGAAGGCATCATGGGTTATCTGTTTCCTGAGTCCTTATGAATCTATTACTTTTCTACATTAAAACTTTAGTGAAGAACTATTGAGTCACTGTCCTCTCCCAGGAAACCCTACTATATGCTCTAGGCTTACTCTCTTCTAGCATTTTAAACTATGATGGAAAAGATTCAAGCCAGTCTTTTCCTTCTAAAGTTTTTTTTTCTTTTTTAAAGATTTTATTTATTTGACAGAGAGAGACACAGCGAGAGAGGGAACACAAGCAGGGGGAGTGGGAGAGGGAGAAGCAGGCTTCCCCTGGAGCAGGGAGCCTGATGCAGGGCTTGATCCCAGGACCCTGGGATCATGACCTGAGCCGAAGGCAGACGCTTAACGACTGAGCCACCCAGGTGCCCCTAAAGTTTTTTTTTTTGTTTTTTTTTTTAAGATTTTATTTTTTAAGTAATCTCTACATCCAGCCTGGGGGCTCAAACGCACAACCCTGAGATCAAGAGTTGTATGGTCCACAGACTGAGCCAGCCAGCACTCCTAAGCCAGTCTTCTATATGAACGATTTCTTTGGGCAGATGCATAAAGAAACCTTTCTTCATCTTTGAAATTTAGATACTTATTTAGAATATGCCTTATTTTAAATATATTAATTTTTCTAGAAACAATCTTATAGACAATTCTCTTATTTTATACCCATTTTTTTCCTGTTTGACTATTGTTGTTTACTTATTGGTTTGCCGGTATCTTAACTGAACTAACATGAGTTAGCTCCTTGGTGAGTCGCAGATAGAAACTACACCAGGTGGAGGTGTTGCACAAAGGAAACTTTAACTGCAGCAAATAGAGATCACAGGGAATAACTTCCAAAGCCGAGATTCCCTGAGCAAGGGTATATGGGTTCCTTTTAATTAGGGTTAGAATGATTATTTAGATGGGGGCCTTGTCATCTGTGTAGAGGCAGGCCTAAGATGGCACATGCACCTTAAGGAAACATGCCTAAACATAAATTTATGTTATGGAAATGAAACTGTACACACACACGCGCGCGCGCGCGAGCAGAGGAGGAAGGGGCAGAGAGAGAAGCTGCCTCCCCGCCGAGCAGGGAGCCGCACGTGGGGCTCAATTCCAGGACCCCCGGGGTCATGACCTGAGCTGATGGCAGACGCTTAACTGACTGAGCTACGCAGGGGCCCCTAAGATTTTAAAACTTTCTAAATAAACTTTACTTTTTAGACAGAAAAATTGTGAAGATAGTCCAGAGTTCTTACATGTCCTACACCTAGTTTTTGTTATTATTAACATCTTACGTGGTAGGGTAGATTAGTCATAATTAATTAACCAATATTGATACGTTGTTATTAACTGAAGACCATACTTTATTAAGATTTCCTTAGTTTCTACCTAATGTTGTTTTCCTGTTTCAGGATTTCATCCGAAACACCACATTACATTTAGTCATCATGTTCCTTTAGGATCCTCTTGGCTGTGACAGTTTCTCAGACTTCCCTTGTTTTTGATGACCTTGATAGTTTTGAGGAGTATTGCTCAGGTATTTTGTGCAATGTCCTTCAGCTGGGATTTGTCTGGTGTTTTTGTTAGTTGTTTTTTTTTTTCCCATGGTTAGACTAGGGTTATAGGCTTTTGAGAGAAAGACCACGGAGAAAAAGTGCCATTTTCATCATGCCATATCAAAGGTATGTATTATTGGGGCACCTGGCTGGCTCAGTTGGTGGAGCATGTGACTCTTGATCTCAGGGTTCTAAGTTTGAGCCCCACATTGGATGTAGAGATTACTTAAAAATAAAATCTTTAGGGGTGTCTGGGTGGCTCAGTTGGTTAAGCATCCAACTCTGGTTTCGGCTCAGGTCATGATCTCAGGATTGTGGGATCGAGCCCCATGTCAGCGCAGAGTCTGCTTGGGATTCTCTCTCTCTCTACGTCCCCTCTCTCTCTCTCTCTCAAATACATAGAATCTTTAAAAAAAAAATAAGATAAAACCTTTTAAAAAAAAGGGCATTTTTAAAAAAGATTTTATTTATTTGTCAGCGCACAAGCAGGGGGAGCGGCAGGCAGAGCAGGCAGAAGGAGAAGCAGGCTCCCCGCCGAGCAAGGAGCCCGATGCGGGACTCGATTCCAGGACCCTGGGGCCATGACCCAAGCCGAAGGCAGACACCCAACAGAATGAGCCACCCAGGTGTCCCAAAAGGGCATATATTATCGACATGACTTATCATAGTTGATATTGACTTTGATCACCTGAGATCATGTTTGTCAGCTTTCTTCACTGTAAAGTCATTTTTCCCCCCTTTTCCTACTGTACTCTTTGGGAGATGTCACTGTATACAGCCATACTTAAGGAATGGGGAGTTATTCTCCACCTTCTTAAGGGGGCAGTATTTACATAACCTATTTGGAATTCTTCTACACAGGAAATTTGTTATTTCTCCCCATTTATTTATTTATTCAATCATGTAATTATATCAGTATGGACTCAAATATTTATTTTATACTTTGGTTACAACCACTTTATTTTATTGCCCAAATTGTTCCAGCTTTGGCCATTGGGAGGTCTTTCAGTTGACTTCCATGCTCCTTTGACATACCTCCTTCAATGTGAGTCTTTTGGTTTTTGTTTTTGTTTTTCAGCACTTCCTAACTTTCTGCCACTATAAGATGTTCCAGGCTCATCTTGTATATTTTCTGCTCTAGTTCTAGAATTGGTCATTTCTCCAAGGAATACTGATTCTTTTTATTGGAGTAGATTATTAGAAATCAAGTATAAGGGGCACCTGGCTGGCTCAGTCAGAAGAGCATGCAACTCTTGATATTTGGGTTGTAAGTCTGAACTGCCACATTGGGTATAGAGATTACTTAAAAATCTTAAAAAAAAAAAAGAAAGAAATCAAATCTGATTTCTAGGTGTTCTCATTTTGACTGGTATTAAGATTGATTTTTTTAGTTTGAGAGTTTCACTCTAGAATGTTATTGGATTTTTATCTTATAGTAAGTGTTTATTTACTCTGCTCAGTTTACTTGGATCATCAGTGACAGATCTGTCTTGTCGGTCACTGTTAACCTTTCAGCCGCCCCTCACTTCCCAGTTTCAATTATAAGTCAGGAAACTGAGTTCTGAAAAATCAAAATGTGTGTTACATTTTCTCTTCTTCAGTTCTGACTTCCTTGCCATCTGAGAATGGATGCCAAGGTGGCCTTAATTTTTCCATGGTCCACCCATGTCCCTAGTGCTTATTTCTTCAAGTTTCATATTACTTTTGGACCTTTATGACCATCTCATTTACTTTCTAAAAATGGCACTGAGTTGCTATTTAGAGGAAATGCTTATCAAATCTCACTGCCTTCCTTAATTTGGGACAAATTTGGAAGGTATTCTTCATAGTCTGTGGTAAGATTATGGCAGTTCCCTAGTTTCATTATACTTGATATTTTCTTCTCTGGTTTTGGTTCATTTCTGTTCACTTTCCTAGACTTCCCTCTTCCCTGGAAGTTATGTAACCATTAATGACTTTCATTAAAATATTTCTACTCTTCCTGGGGCGCCTGGGAGGCTCATTTGTTAAGCGTCTGCCTTTGGCTCAGGTCATGATCCCAGGGTCCTGGAATTGAGCCCCTGCATCAATCTCCCTGCTCCGCGGGAAGCCTGCTTCTCCCTCTCCCACTCCCCCTGTGTGTTCCCTCTCTCGCTGTGTCTCTTTCTGTCAGATAAATAAATAAAATCTTTAAAACAAATTTTTTTCTACTCTTCCTTTCACCAGCCCTTAACATGATTGTCTCTTACTTTATCTGTCCCTAACTGGTTAACTCACATGTGATTCACCTCAGCATTTTCAAAGAAGGAAGGAGGTGGAAAGAAGTAGCAGTGAGTAGGGGAGCAAAGGGAAAGGGCAACTCCCCCTTTTTTTTTCCTTTTTCCATTTAAGCTGTTACTTACAACTCTTCCTCCCTGAATTGAAGTTAGTCTACTATACTGAGCTGATTTGCTTTTCCTGCCTTCATATCCCATTTGTCTATAGATATGTGAAGTTGATACATATTACAGATGCCTATAACACTGTAAAAGTTCTTATATGGGACAAAATAGTCCCTTCTTAGGCATCTGAGAACATATCACCAATAGCAATTATAGATTTTATTTTGCAACTAGAACAAGCCCTTTACTCTGGACACTAATTCAAACCTTCTCTAAATTTTTTGACATAACTGTTTAATAAGGAGCCAGATAGATTGTTGAGTATATTTTCCTTTTCCTCATTTGCCTTTTCTTGAAATATTAGCCTGTGCAAAAAAGCAGATCATAGTCTATAAGTCAGTGGAAAGGTTCCTGGGATGCCAGACAACTGAATAGAGCTGTTGTTCTCCCTCCCCAATATGTTTCTAAAAAATGTTTAACTGCAGATAATCCCACAGGGCACACCAGGCAAATGTTCAACCTTGAACAGGCAAACAAGCAAAAGGTCAGTAGCAGAAAAACAAAACAAAAGAACAATCTGGAACACTTCTCTATGAAGATATGCTATTTAGGTAACTGGAAAAGCAAATCTCCCCATCCCCACCCCCATCCATGGAGGTGGAGAATAACTTCTATCAGAGGATAATAAGTCCTCATATAGCCTCTCATCTCCTGGAAAAGTAGGAGTGTGAGACCCTAATCAAGAATTTAATTTAGTAGAGGGAGGTAGTAGGATGACACCAACAAGAATTTAATTTGGCACAGAATTAACACATTTGGTAATTCCAGAGCTTGATCTTTATGTATTAAAGCAGAGGCCATTAAGAGATAGATGGCTCAATTATGGGCATGATTCTTAAGCTAACTTTGAATGGGTTTCTTTAAATTTGTTTTTTATGGCTTTTAGGCACAGTTTGAAAGCTAGAAGATAAAGAATTAATATTATTCTGCAAAATTAAATGCTATCTTTATAGTGAGCAGGGATGAAGCCATGTTGATTATAGAAGAGTCAAGTAACTTTCTCTCTCAGCTTGCAAAGACTACACATACTAACAATAGAGTATTGTGTCACAGAATTAATGCCTGACTTTAGGAGATGTGGGTGTGTTTGACAGAATAGTTATTTGCTGGATACCAGGAAGAATTAGGTGGAAATATCTCAAGGGAACTGGACTTGGAATACCCACACCCAACCCAGACTCTCTTGCTTAAGTCATATTTTAAATAGAATGAATAATTCAGGCTTGGGAAAATGTATGACCTGAGAAAGGAGGATGGATCCTGATATAAGACCAACTCCTATGAGTGGGGCATGGGATCTCCTAAAAGGGGATGGAGATACTAAAAGCAATTTTTGTTTTTAAGAACTCACGACTCTGAGATCAAGACCTGAGCTGAGATCAAGAGTTCAACACTTAACCGACTAAGTCACCCAGGTGCCCATAAAAGTAATTTTGAAGAAGGAAATTTGAACAATATTGATGCTCTTAGGGAGAAAAGCAGAGATGAAGACAAGAAACAAAGCTAGGGATTTGGGTATGCTCAAAAGGGAACCCCCTGCAATGGTTTATATTCTTTTGATACTTTTGCCTTGAGATAGGGTATCATTTACGAGTTAGGTCCAGATGCATATAACAGGAAACAAAAAATAATTACAGTGTCTTAAACTAGATAAAGATTAATTTCTCCTGCAAAAAAAGTCTAGAAGTAGTAGTTTCGGGGCTGTTATGACATTCCATGTTCATCAGAGACCCAGTCTCCCTTTTGTTTTGTTATGTGAACATATGGTTTTCATTCTTAAGATCACAAAATGGCTGGAAGCTCTTTAAAGAAGCTTTCCCAGAAGTCCACTGCAATATCTTCCACTTATGTCTCATTAGCCATAAATTGGTAACATGGCCACTCCTAGTTACAAGGCAGGCTGAGTGATACAGGTTTTTTTCTGGGCACACGGACACCTCCAGTAATGGATACTGTTGGTAAAAAGAAGCAGAGAATGCATTATAGCTAGGCAAATATCAGTCTCTGACACAGCGGTTGTCCCATAAAGTATAAAGTTAATTATTTTATACATATAATTATAATATATACATGTAATTCCCTCATGTAAGCCTCAACACTTTGGTTAAGAGTTGTGTGAAGATGGATAGTAAATAAACCAACGAGCAGAAAATTGAAATAAGGCATGACCCACACACCTACGTACCCATTCTACTCATGACTTGCACTCATGCAAGCAAGGAGTTGTCTACTGAGGGAGCTGCTTCTTGGAATTCTAAGAGATGGCAGCTGCAAAGCGAGGAGAACCCCCGGCGTACGTTGGAGCAGTGAGAGTATGGGAATGCTAGGTGGAAAACTCAGGAGGGTACTGAGACAGCTGCCTCCCAACTCTAGCCTTTCTTTCCTGAATATTACAGGAGAAAGCTCACCTTTGAAGGAGTCACAGGAAAGGGGAAGACCAATACCCCTATGATGCAACATAAATGCAGGTGTTCCAAGCATCACACCCTGTATTAACATCTAGAAGAGAGGAGGCAACCTATTCTGTGGGCTCTTTCTTTCTTTTTAAAGATCTATTTATTTATTTCAGAGAGAGCGCTTGCAAGTGGTGGAGGAGCAGAGGGAGAGGGAGAGAGAGAATCACAAGCAAACTCCCCACTGAGGGAGGAGCCTGACACAGGGCTTGATCTCATGACGCTGAGATCATGACCTGAGCCAAAATCAAGAGTTGGACACTCAACAGACTGAACCACCCAGGCGCCCTGCGGTCTCTTTCTTAAAATAAGAAAACCTTTCCCAGCAGACCTCACATTTGCCAGAACTAGATAACATATCCCCTTCTAAACAAGGAATGAGTGAGGGGAATGGGATTACACTGACTAAGGTCAGTGATTCTCAATCTTGACTGCATATTAGAACCACTTGAGGGGCTTTAAAAAAAAAATACCACCTATGGGTACCCCATACCATTAATTAGAATCTCTAGCAGTAAGACCCAGACATTAGAATTTTTTTTTTAAGATTTTATTTATTTATTTGACAGAGACAGAGATAGCGAGAGCAGGAACACAAGCAGCAGGAGTGGGAGAGGGAGAAGCAGGCTTCCTGCTGAGCAGGGAGCCCAATGTGGGACTCGATCCCAGGACCCTGGGATCATGACCTGAGCTGAAGGCAGAAGCTTAACGACTGAGCCACCCAGGCGCCCAGACATCAGAATTTTTAAAAGATCCCCAAGTGATTCCAACTTGCAAACAAGGTTGAGAACTACCAGCCTACACCTTTTGGTGCCTCAACCAACAGCATTAGCCTTACCTGGAAACTTGTTAGAACTACAGATTCTTCAACTCCACTGTCTAAGACCTAGTAAATCAGAAACTCCGGAGGTCAGGCTCATTAATCTATGTTTTACAAACCTCTTCAGTTGATTCTGGTGCACATTAAGGTTTAAGAACCACTGACCTAGACTAATCAGGATTTTATTCTAAACTGTATTCTAAACTTCTCTGAAGTGTGGATGAGAGCAAAATTAGCAAGGACAAGGAATTGAAAAGCCTGGGCAGGCAATGAATAGTCTCAGGTATAAGCATTATCTTTCACTTAAAACAAAATATAAAACTTTTTAGTTTGAATTAATTTCAAGCTAACAGGAAAGTTGTAACAAAAAAAAAAAAAAAGGAACTCTCATACATCTTAACTCCAAATCACCAATTTTTGACATTTTCCCACATTTGTTTTAGCGTACCCTCTCTCTCTACACACAACACACAGATACACACACACACACTTGAGAGGAGGTGAGTATTAATTTTCTTTTATTCCTTAATATTTCATACTAGGAACACAGATATTCTCTTTTTTTATTATTATTATGTTATGTTAGTCACCATACACTACATCACTAGTTTTTGATGTAGTGTTCCATGATTCATTGTTGCGTATAACACCCAGTGCTCCACGCAATATGTGCCCTCCTTAATACCCATCACTGGGCTAACCCATCCCCCCATCTCCCAATACAGACATTCTCTTACATAACCCCAGTAGTTATCAAATTCAGGAAATTTATCATTGATGCAATAGTTTAATCTGTAGTACATATTCCAATCTGTTGATTGTGCTATAGCAAATTTTCTTTTTCTGTATAGAATCCAGTTTAGGATCATGTGTTGCATTTAGTTGTAAGGTCTTTTTTTTTTTTTTAATATTTTATTTATTTATTTTACAGAGAGAGACACAGCGAGAGAGGGAACACAAGCAGGGGGAGTGGGAGAGGGAGAAGCAGGCTCCCCGCAGAGCAGGGAGCCCGATGCGGGACTCAATCCCAGGACCGTGGGACCATGACTCGAGCCAAAGGCAGTCGCTCAACCAACTGAGCCACCCAGGCGCCCCTGTAAGGTCTTTTTTATTTATTTATTATTATTTTTTATTATTATTATTATTTTTTTAAAGATTTTATTTATTTGACAGACAGAGACAGCGAGAGAGGGAACACAAGCAGGGGGAGTGGGAGAGGGAGAAGCAGGCTTCCCGCGGAGCAGGGAGCCCAATGTGGGGCTCGATCCCAGGACCCTGGGATCATGACCTGAGCTGAAGGCAGATGCTTAACAACTGAGCCACCCAGGCGCCCCTGTAAGGTCTTTTTTAGTCTTGTTTAATCTATTACAGCTCTTCAGCTTCTCATTTTCCTTTTAATGACATTGACATTTTTGATTTCTCATTTACCTCTGTGATGGTGTAAACAACCAGGGTAATTTTGCCCTCCAGAGGACATTCAGCAATTTCTGGAGCATCAAAACCGGAAGGGCTAGGATGGTGGTACTGGTTGCACAACAATGTGAATGTACTTTAGGATACTGAACTATACACTTAAAAATGGTTAACATGGTAAATTTTATGTTATGTATTTAAACATACATACATGGGAGTGGGGGTTAAACATACTGCAATACATGTGACAGACTCCTGCAACAAAAGATTACCCAGCCCAAAAGGTCAATAGCGGCAAGGTTGAGAAATACTGGTCTAAGTTACAGTTGACCCTTGAACAATGTGGGGGTTAGGGGCACTGAGGCCCACATAATCAAAAATCCGTGTGTAACTTTTGACTCCCCAAAAACTTAACTACTAATAGTCTACTGTTGACCAGAAGCCTTACCAATAACATCAACAGTCTATTAACACATATTTTGTATGTTCTATGTATTATACACTGTATTCTTAAAATAAGCCAGAGAAAATGTTAAGAAAACCATAAGGAAGAGAAAATACATTTATAATACTATACTGTATTTATTGAAAAAAATCCACGTAGAAGTGGACCCACACAGTTCAAACCAGTGTTCAACGGTCAACTGTATCAACACAACCTTGCTAAACTGTATTGTGTAAATCCATTAAGCAAACAGTCCCATTCGAGGAATATATTCTGGAGAAAAATGAGTAGTGAAGAATGATGCATGCCCAAAAGCTTTTATCGCAAAACTGTTTATAATAGAGGCAATGTTGAAACAATTAAAATTTCCATGACAAATGAGAATGGTAAAATTAATTTCAGTATATTCATATAAAAGAAAACTATGCACCTGTTTTTAAAAAGTCAAGGTAGTGGCACCTGGGTGGCTTAGTCGGTTAAGTGTCTGACTCTTGATTTCAGCTCAGGTCATGATCTTGGGGTCCCGGGGTCCAGCCCTGCATTAGGCTCCATGCTCAGTGGGGAGTCTGCTTGAGATTCTCTCTCTCCCTCTGCCCCTACCCCTGCTCATGCTTGCTCTCTCTAAATAAATAAAATCTTTAAAAAAATAAATAAAAAGTCAAGGTAAACTTTTAGGTGTAAACTTGGAGAGATGTCTATGATATATTAAGTAAAACAAAAACAGTGTCCAAAACAATTTGGTATGCATAATCTCCCCTATGATTTACAAATAATCAAAACCTATGTAAAACTTCAAAGTCTTAAAGGATACATGCCAAAATATTAACAATTATTATCTCTGAAAGATGGTATTAAGAGGCAAGTTTTCACTTTCTCTAGATTGTTGTAGTCATGTATTATCAGAAATATAAAGACATTAAAATACAGCATTGAGGTTAATATCCAACAGTTACTAATAAAATAGTGACTGGGAATAATTCTTTGAGCAACAAAAGGTACTGCTAGCAGTCCTCTGTGGAAGATTTGGTACATTATCAGAAGGAACTGCCATACCCTCAAAACCCCAGGGATTTCCCCATTTAATCTGGACCAGGGTGAGCTGTCTTGTGGGTGAAGGAAATTGAAAGTTTCAAGAGCCTTGACTCTTCCAAAGCCATTGAAAGCATCTGCATTGTTTGTTGGTCTCTGACCATTCATTAGTAATTTTATATTTGACTGGAGAAACCTAGAATATCTTAAAAGGCAGGCTGAAAAATCACAATGGTAAATAACAACACACTAAAGCAGTGTTTTCCAAACAGTAGGTTATGATCCATTAATGAGTCATCAAAATAATTCAGTAGGTTATGATCAACTTGATAGAATATAATAGATTCAATAAAATAGAAAACTGTGTGTACTGGGTCTAGATGAAAAATTTCTTTCTTTATGGGGCTCCTGGGTGGCTCAGTTAGTTGCGTGTCTGATTCTTGGTTTCCGCTCAGGTTATGACCTCAGTGTCATGAGATCAAGTCTTACATCGGGCTCCGTGCTCAGCGGGGAGTCTGCTTGAGATTCTCTCTCCCTCTGCCCCTCCCCCCCACTCTCTCTCGCTCTCAAATAATCTTAAAAAAATTTTCTTTCTTTATGTGGGTGTGGTCAACAAACTTGAATGTTACTGCATTATATACCTAAAAAAAGATATTCTTAGAATGCCTGGGTGTTTCAGTTGGTTAAGCATCCAGTTCATGGTTTCAGCTCAGGTCATGATCTCAAGCCCCATGTCAGGCTCCCTGCTAAGCAGTGAGTCTGTCTGAGGATTCTCTCCCTCTTCCTCTGTCCCTCCTCTCTCTCTAAAAATAAAATAAATCTTTAAAAATATATATATTCTTATGCAAGATAGAGTTAGAAAAGTCCTTATTTGATAACTTCAGATTGAAGTTGTTCTCAGTGTCATACCTTTTTTTTTTTTTTTAAGTTTTTTATTTAAGTAATCTCTACACCCAACATGGGGCTTAAACTCTCGACCCGGAGATCAAGAGTCACATGCTCTTCCAACTGAGCCAGACAGGCACCCCTCAATGTCTTATCTTTTAATATTTCAGCTTAAGTCTGCATTTTCAATTTCCCATGCATTTGAAAATTACTTTTTATTTTTATTTTGTAATAAATTCTATTTATTTTTTTAAAGATTGTATTTATTTACTAGAGAGAGAGAGCACAAGCAGGGAGAGGGAGAAGCAGGCTCCCTGCTAAGCAGGGAGCCTGATTCATGGCTTGATCCCAAGACCCGGGGTCATGACCAGGAGCAGAAAGCAGACGCTTAACCAACTGAGCCACCCAGGTGCCCCCAAAATTACTTTTTAGTATTGGTAATATTAATAATTAATTAATAATTAATTTAGATAATAAAATGAATTAGAGTATCACAATCCTATTTTTAATGATATAAAGTATTTTAAGGAATTTAAAATATGCCTCCTCTTATTTCCCCTTAATAGGAGTCCTGTAGAGAACTTCATGCTATATTTGTCTTAATCAACTCAGATTATAATAGTGTATCATAATAATAAATTGACATTTTGCTTTATATAATTTGAATTTTAAAATAACAGCGCCATCTGGTGGTTCTCCTGAATATGTTTACATTTCTCTTGGGGATATATCAAAAAGTACGATTGCTCTTTTGCATGTGGATCTCCAGTAGATGATAATTTTAACTTTTTGAGGGGCTGCAAAACTGTTTCCCGAAGTGGCTATGCCTTTTTACATTTCCACCAACAATGCACGAGGATTCCAATTTCTCCATATCCTGGCCAACACTTGTTATTTTCCATATATCCTATTATAGCTATCTTAGTATGTGTAAAGTGGAATCTCATTGTAGTTTTGATTTGCAGTTCCCTAATAACTAATGTTATTGGGCATCTTTTCATATGCTCGCTGACCACTTGCATATCTTCTTTGGAAAAATATTCAGATTCTTTGTTCATTTTTTTTTAAGGTTTTATTAGTTTATTTGACAGAGAGACACAGCGAGAGAGGGAACACAAGCAGGGGGAGCTGGAGAGGGAGAAGCAGGCTTCCCGCTGAGCAAGGAGCTCCACGCGGGGCTCCATCCTAGGACCCCGGGACCATGACCCGAGCCGAAGGCAGACGCTTAACACGGAGTCACCCAGGCGTCCCTTTGTTCACTTTTTTAAAAAAGATATTTGTTTATTTATTTATTTAAGAGAGAGTGAATGAGAGAGAGCACACGTGTGTGTGAGCGGGAGAAAGGGCAGAGGGAGAGGGTAAGAGAGAATCCCAAGCCAACGCCGAACTCGGGGGAAGCTCGACATAGGGCTGGATCTCACCACCCTGAAATGATGACTTGAGCCGAAATCAGGAGTAGGACGACTAACCAACCAAGCCAGGAGCCCCTGTCCACTTTTTAGTTGGGTTGTTCATCTTTTTATTGCTGAGTTCTAAGAGTTCTTTATATATTCTGGATACTAGACCTTACTGGATATATCACTGCAAATATATTCTCCCATTCTGTAGGTTGTCTTTTCACTTTCTTGAGTGGAATAAGCTTTTCATCTAACAGTCCCTCTCAACACTCCTTTTGAAACACTTAATATCTACAACAGTCTAAGTAACACATGGGCTACTCCTCATTCCTCCCACACAGGCAGACCTTGTCTTTTTTTGTCGGGCTGCATCTCCAGCGACCAGCATGCACTAGGTGCTATTATTTGTTGAATAAACAAATTCTTCTGTAGTCTCTAAGGACAATATCATAGACCAATTCAAATGCCTATAGGAGGCTGGCAATATACATGAATAAATAGAACCATTTAGGGCTTCCAGTAAATGGGAGAGGACATATCCCATCTCCAAGCTAGTTTAACTAGTCCTCATGTAACCACCTCATTGTCCTGTTCTACCCTTTCAAAATACAATTTCTTCACGTCTCCCTAAAGATATGCCAGTCTTCAGTTCATTAGGGTAGCTGAGTAATGTCCAAGGTATACTATAAAAAAACAATACTAGAGTGCACTTGTGATGAGCACCTGGTGTCCTATGGAAGTGTTGAATCACTATATTGTAAACTTGAAACTATTATTACGCTGTACGTTAACTGGAATTTAAATAAAAATTAAAAAAAAAAAAAAACCGCCGTGCTAGATCCCAAAATTCACCTTATTCCTGCACTGAATTTGGGCGTTTCTTCTGGAAGACCAGAGCTAACTATGCATTCTTCCCCAGGCTATTGCGAAGAGTTCAGATCCAGAAGTTGCTGCTCATCACAGGGCTATCTTTAGACGGGTGAGGTCCGGCGGGCTTTAGTCCAGATTCCTTGCGAGAGTCCAAATGCGATCCTGGCCGGCTTCTGGCAGCAAGTATCTGGCGAGGAAAACTTGTCCCTCTTTGGAGCGCGTGCAGCCGGACAGGCACCCAGGCTCGGGCCACGGAGGGACAGAAGAACGAGAGCCAAAGTACTTGCAGGTCAGGTACTCCTCTGCAGAGGAGCTGCACCCTAGCCCTTTAGGTCCCCAGCGCTCGACTCAAACGGCCACCCCACCAGCGCGGTAACGAAGCAGGGAGCAGCGTACGTACGTAGTGGCTGACGCGCCCACTACGCCGGACGCCGGCGGGAGACCGATTGTCACCGCAGAGCCCCGCGAGAGGGTGGGGTGGAATTGCCTTTCTTTCCCAGCGCTTGCGCAGAGAGCTCGTTTCCTGGGGCCGGGCCGGGGAAGGTGGAAACTAGCGCCGAGCGCCGGGAGGCCCATTGCGTGCGCAGGCGCACTCAGAGATCTGCCGCTACCTCCGACACCCATTCCCCGCAGGCCTGGGGGTGGGGAGTGGGGGGTGGGGCTCAAGGGACTGGGCTAAATGAGGCGAGAAGCCCCGCCTCTCACTGGACGCTCGCTGCCGCAGCTGTCGCCGCCGCCTCTGCTCTAGGAAAATCATGTTACCCAACACGGGGTAAGGGCATGGGGGCGTCGCGGGGTGGGGAGGGGGAGAGGGGGAAGACTCGGCCGGGCGGAGTGCGCGGCTAGGTGGGGCCAGAGTGGCTGGCTCGGGGGTCGCGGCCCCGGAGGTGGGAGGGCGAGCTCTGGAGTGCTGGTCCACGCTGGCCGCAGTGTTCCTGGAATCCGCGGTGACGCGTGAAAGTACCCCAGAATTGTGTCCCTCAGGGTGGCAGCCACGTGCAAATCTCTCCCACAAGTAAAGGATCCAGAGTGGGTTACCCCGCCGCTCGCGGGACGGGCCCTATCTTGGGTTTTTGCATTGTTTTGCTGAAGGTTTTGTAAGTTCTGGGTGAAAGGTCACTGTACCGCTAATGGTTCTTCACGTTTTCCGAACTCACAGTTCTGAAATAATGACGGGGTGCTTAAAAAGTGATTTTCAAATTAGTAACAAATTAAACTAATCTTAAATATGGGTATCTTTTTCTCGGGTTCTCGGGGGCAGTTCACTTAAAATTTTTTAAAATATTGGTAAAATACACATAGCAGCATCTGCCTTTTTTTTTTTTTTTTTTTTTAGATTTTATTTATTTATTCGACAGAGTGAGAGTACAAGCAGGGAGGAGTAGTAGAGGGAGAGAGAGAAGCAGGCTTCCCGCTGAGCAGGGAGCCTGTCGCGGGGCTCGATCCCAGGCCCCTGGGATCATGACCTGAGCCGAAGGCAGACACTTAACCATCTGAGCCACCCAGGTGCCCCAGCATCTACCATCTTAACCATTTTTAAGTGTACAGTATATTCACATTGTCTGCAACCATTCTGCAGAACTTTTTCAACTTGCAAAAGAAACTCTGTACCCGTTAACTCCTCCCTCTCCTCCTTTCCCTATTTAGCCCCTGGCAACCACCCTTCTACTTTGTTTCTAGTGTAAATGGCTTGAGCGGAGTGACTTGTCTGTTTTATAATTTGCTTGAAACATACAGGCACATGGCAAAAAGACTTAAAAAAGTCCAAAAGGGTGTAAGGTAGAAAGTGAGTTTCCCCATCCCCAATATTCAGTTTCCCAGTTACTCTCTCGTATGTTTCCAGAGATAGTCTCTGCGTTTATAAACATTTGTACACCACCCTAAACACACACAGAGACACAGACCACTTTAAAAAAAATCGTAGCACACTCCCTTTTTATTTTTACATAATATGTCTTGGGACACGCATACATTTTAGGTATGTATATGCAGATCTTCTCTTTTAGTGGTTACATGGTATTCTATTGATGTACCATTATTTGTCTCACCAGTCCCCTATCATTGGATACCAGATCATTTCTAGTTTTTTATTACTGCGTAATTGCTGCGTGATTAAACTTGTATCCACTGTTTGCACATATTTGAGTGTGTCTGTGTGACACATTCCTGGAGGCGAAGTTCCTGGATGAAAAAGTATGTGCACTCTGTACTTCGATGGCAGATATCCTTGGCGCTCCAAAATAAGTTGCACACCCAAAAGATTGAATGAGAGATTTCTAATCTCACACATTGGCAAACAACAAAATGTTTGGTAATAAAAATATTTGTTTTAATAATAAAAACCTAATTGAAAAAAATGGCACTACATTACAGTTAAATTTTGCATCACGAGTGAGGATGGGGATCTTTTTAAATGTTTAAGGTCCACATCAAGGAGCAATTTTGACCCTTATAGGACATTTCGCAATATCTGGGGATATTTTTGGTTGTCATAATTGTGTATGCATGGGGGTATGTGCATCTTTCGAGTCCAGGAACGTTGGTAAATGTCCTGCAATGCACAGCGTAATCCCTTACAGTAAAGAATTATTTTGTCCAAAATGTCAATAGTGCAGGTTGAGAAATTCTGGTTTAAAGCCATCTGTGTATCTTTTTCTTTGCCTGGCTTACAGGATTCTTTTTTCATTGTGTCTTGATTTTGACTATACTGTTTGTTTATCATGCAGAAACATGTTTTTATTGAGTCAGAGTTAGTCTTTTTTTTTTAAGATTTTATTTATTGATTTGAGAGAGAGAGCGCCAGAGAAAGAGAGAGAGAGCACAAGTAGGGGAAGCAGCAGAGGGAGTGGGAGAGGGAGAAGCAGGCTTCCTGCGGAGCAGGGAGCCCGACGCGGGGCTCAATCCCAGGACCCTGGGATCACAACCTGAGCCGAAGGCAGACGCCCAACGTCTGAGCCACCCAGGTGCCCCTCTATGAAGTATTCTTTTTTTTTTTAAAGATTTTATTTATTTATTTGACAGAGAAAGACACAGCGAGAGAGGGAACACAAACGGGGAGTGGGAAAGGGAGAAGCAGACTCCCTGCGGAGCAGGCAGCCCGATGCCGGACTCGATCTGGGACTCCAGGATCATGACCTGAGCCGAAGGCAGTCGCTTAACCAACTGAGCCACCCAGGCGCCCTCTATGAAGTATTCTTACCTCCCCGCTTCTCCCTTCAAAAAAAGTAGTCAGGAAGGGGGAAAGGAAAGTAACAGTTTCCAATTTACAGAAAACTGGAGGTGGGGAGACATATTAAAGAAATAACATCGCGGGAATGTACATATTCAGCGAAATTCAGATTGAATTTTTTTTTTAAGATTTTATTTATTTGAGAGAGAGATAGTGAGAGAGGGAACACAAGCTGGGGGAATGGGAGAGGGAAAAGCAGGCCTCCTGCTGAGCAGGGAGCCCGATGCGGGGCTCGATCCCAGCACCCTGGGGTCATGACCTGAGCCGAAGGCAGACGCCCAATGACTGAGCCACCCAGGCGCCCTTTTGCTTACTATTTTGACATAGGAAGTGAGTTAGGAAGCTCTCTTCATTTTGGTTCAGATGGCTGGCTGTACAGTTGTACTAGTACTGTTGATTGACTAGTTAATCTTTCTGTTAGAAATTCCACCTCTATCATATAACTGAAATCTTGTGTGATAGGAGTCTGTTTCTGGATTTTCTATTTTATTACTTTAGTCTGTCGATTCATGCACCACTGAACTATTTTAATTGCTCTAGTTTTATAAAATGTTTAAATATCTGGGAAGGCTAGTTTCTGCCTCATTTGGGATTTTTTTCAGAATTTTCCTGGTTATTCTTGGTTTATTTTTCCAAGTGAACTTCAGAGTAGCTTGTATAGTTTTTTTAAAAAGTGATTGCGGGGTGCCTGGGTGGCTCAGATGGTTGGGCGTCTGCCTTGGGCTCAGATCATGATCCCGGAGTCCTGGGATCGAGTCCTGCATCAGGCTTCCTGCTCCTTGGGAGCCTGCTTCTCCCTCTGCTTCTCTCTCTCTCTCTCTCTGTCTCTCATGAATAAATAAGTAAAATCTTTAAAAAAAAAGTGATTGCTTTTCTTTTTATTTATTTATTTTATTCTTTTAAGGTTTTATTTATTTATTTGACAGAGAGAGACACAGCGAGAGAGGGAACACAAGCAGGGGGAGTGAGAGAGGAGAAGCAGGCTCCCCGCCGAACAGGGAGCCTGATGCGGGACTCGATCCTGGGACCCCAGGATCATGACCTGAGCCGAAGGCAGTCGCCCAACCAACTGAGCCACCCAGGCGCCCCCGAAGGCAGACTCTTAACGACTGAGCCACCCAGGCACCCCTTGCTTTTCTTTTTAAAAAACAAAAACTTCATCACATTTATTTTGATTTTGAGGTACCAGAGAAGTTTGGTAAACTGTAGTGTAGATTAACTCTACATTAGCAGGTTTTAGCCGTCCACCAATGGTACTGACAAATTTGGACTCTTTCTTTCTTGCTTGACTCCCATGGCTCTAAGGCTTTTGAGCTGGAGGGGGTTCCTTAGTAGTACAGCCCAGGGCTTCAGGTTAAGAGGAGAAACTGTCTTTGCCTTTCTTTTTGCCAATGCCTGAAACTCTTTGTGAGGAGAAAAATGTCCTTTATCCTGCTGGGAATCAATCCAACTACACCAAAGGCAAAGGGATGAGGCTTTTTTTTTTTTTTTAAGATTTTATTTATTTATTTATTTATTTATTTGACAGAGAGAGATAGCGAGAGCAGGAACACAAGCAGGGGGAGTGGGAGAGGGAGAAGCAGGCTTCCTGCCGAGCAGGGAGCCCGATGCGGGACTCGACCCCAGGACCCTGGGATCATGACCTGAGCCGAAGGCAGACGCTTAACGACTGAGCCACCCAGGCGCCCGGGATGAGGCTTTTAAAGCAATAGTTGAGGGCGCCTGGGTGGCTCAGATGATTAAGCGTCTGCCTTCGGCTCAGGTCATGATCCCAGGGTCCTGGGGTCGAGTCCCGCATCGGGCTCCCTGCTCGGCAGGAAGCCTGCTTCTCCCTCTCCCACTCCCCCTGCTTGTGTTCCTGCTCTCGCTATCTCTCTCTCTGTCAAATAAATAAATAAAATCTTTGAAAAAAATAAAAAAAATAAAAAAATAAATAAAGCAATAGTTGAGACATACTCATCTCAATACTTACATTCAAAAAATCACTTTAATAGTCTGTGAAGAAAGGAAAATTACACACACATACACATGATGTGTTTTTATACATATATGTATGTATATTTGTGTATTTTTGGGAAAAAAAAAAAAACTACAAGAAGGATAAGCCAGAAATAATTGAAGCTGGTTACCTACAGGTAAGAGATTGGACTTCTTTGTACATATTTATAAGGTTGTAACTTTAAAATCATGTACATGTTTTACAACATCCTTCACTAAAGATGAGAGAAAAGAGATAAACTAAAATGGAATGCAAACATTAACAAAGGAACAAACATTAACAAAGGAACTTAACTATATATCTGGTGTATCTCAAATATACAGAGAAAAAGAAATAATTCAAATAATTTGTAAAAAGATTTTATTTAATAAAATCTAAAAAAACAGACAAAAAAGAAAACAGGGCACGTGGGTGGCTCAGTCGGTTAAGTGTCTGCCTTCTGCTCAGGTCATGATCCCGGGGTCCTGGGATCGAGCCCCGCATAGGGCTCTCTGCTCAGCGGGAAGCCTGCTTCTCCCTCTCCCTCTGCAGCTCCCCCTGCTTGTGCGCGTGTTCACTCTCTCAAAATAAATAAATTAAATCTTAAAAAAAAAAAAGATTTTATTTATTTACTTGAGATTGAGAGAGAGAGGAGGAGCAGAGGGAGAGAAACAAGCCGACTCCTTGCTGAGCCCGATATGGTGCTTGTTCTCAGGACCCTGAGATTATGACCTGAGCCTAAATCAAGAGTCGGGTGCTCAGCCAACTGAGCCATCCAGGCGCTCCAATTAAAAAAATTTTTAACATAGTAATTTGTATACCTTCAGAGGGATTTGGTCTAATGACAGAAATGTTCAAGAAAACTTGAATTTAGTAGATTTATTATTGGTAGTGGTATTAGTGCAATAATTTGAATACTGTTGTATTTTTATAGTATATACCTTCCTTTTGTCTGCTTCCATAACAGAAGAACAGATGAAGATCTTTACTCTCCCCTTTGCCTTGGGCAAGAGCATGTTACTGGGTTTTTTTTCACATCCCCTAACCTGGCTCTTGGTACTTTTGTCCTTTTTCTTGTTGAAAGCCATGTCACTCGGCATCCCATCCTTGTCTCCCAGAACTGTTAAGGTCTTGGATTTCTTTAAAAAAAATTTTTTTTAAAGATTTATTTATGTATTTTTTTAAAAGATTTATTTGTCAGAGAGGGGGAGAGCGAGCATGAGCACAAGCAGGGGGAGCTGCAGGCAGAGGGAGAAGCAGCCCCCCCCCCCCGCCCCCGCCCCTCAAGGACCCCGATGCTGGGACTCGATCCCACAACCCTGGGACCGTGACCTGAGCCGAAGGCAGACGCCCAACCGATGAGCCACCCAGGTGTCCCAAGATTTATTTATGTATTTTAGGGAGAGAGAGAGGGTATGTGCACAAGCGGGAAGAGGGGCAAACAGAGAAGGAGAGAGAATCCTCCAGTAGACTCCCCACGGAGTGTGGAGCCCTCGATCTCACAACCCTGAGATCATGACCTGAGTCGAAATCAAGAGTTGGATGCTTAACCAACTGAGCCACCTGGGCACCCCAAGGTCTGGTATTTCTATTTGTCACATTAATGGAGAAATTTTAATGTGTAAATAGGTTACAATGTCTAAAGTAAATAAAATTTTACCATTCCCTCAAACAATGCAAGGACCTAGAAAAGTTAAAACTCTAATCACTCTGTTTTTAATTTATGTTATTCTAACAATATATTTTAATTCTGTGCAAATATTGTGTTATTACTAATTATTATTATAAATACATTTGTAGATTTCTATACTTAATTTACCAGTACTTTTTTTTGTTTCTATTTTTTTGTTTCTTTTGTTTTAGTATTTTTGTGGGGTTTTTAAATTAACATATAATATATTATTTGTTTCAAGGGTACAGGTCTGTGATTCATCAGTCTTACACAATTCACAGTGCTCACCATAGCACATACCCTCCCCAATGCACAGCCACCCCATCCCGCCTGCTCCCCTCCACTCCAGCAACCCTCAGTTTGTTTCCTGAGATTAAGTCTCTCATGGTTTGTCTCCCTCTCTGGTTTCCTCTTGTTTCATTTTTCCCTCCCTTCCCCTATGATCCTCTGCTTGTTTCTCAAATTCCTCAGATCAATGAGATCATATGATACTTGTCTTTCTCTGACTTATTTCGCTTAGCATAATACCCTCTAGTTCCATCCACATCGTTGCAAATGGCAAGAGTTCATTTTTTTTTTGATGGCTGCATAATACTCCATTGTATATATATACCACATCTTCTTTATCCATTCATCTGTCAATGGACATCTGGGCTTTTTCCATAGTTTGGCTATTGTGGACATTGCTGCTATAAACATTGGGGTGCAGGTGCCCCTTCAGATACTATATTCGTATCTTTGGGGTAAATAGTAGTGCAATTGTCTGGTCATAGGGTAGCTCTATTTTCAACTTTTTGAGGAACCTCCATACTGTTTTCCAGAGTGGCTGCACCAGCTTGCATTCCCACCAACAGTGTAGGAGGATTCCCTTTCTCTGCATCCTCACCAACATCTGTCGTTTCCTGACTTGTTAATTTTAGCCATTCTTGGGGCACCTGGGTGGCTCAGTTGGTTAAGCGACTGCCTTCGGCTCAGGTCATGATCCTGGAGTCCCGGGATCGCGTCCCACATCGGGCTCCCTGCTCAGGAAGGAGTCTGCTTCTCCCTCTGACCCTCCTTTCTCTCATGCTCTCTGTCTCTCATTCTCTCTCTCTCTCAAATAATAATAAATAAAATCTTAAAAAAAAAAATTTTAGCCATTCTGACTGGTGTGAGGTGGTATCTCGTTGAAGTTTTGATTTGGATTTCCCTGATGCCCAGTGATGTTGAGCACTTTTTCATGTGTCTGTTGGCCATTTGGATGTCTTCTTTGCAGAAATGTCTGTTCATATCTTCTGCCCATTTCTTGATTGGATTATTTGTCCTTTGGTTGTTGAGTTTGATAAGTTCTTTGTAGATTTTGGATACTAGCCTTTTATCTGATATGTCATTTGCAAATATCTTCTCCCATTCTGTCTGTTGTCTTTTGGTTTTGTTGACTGTTTGCTGTGCAAAAGCTTTTTATCTTAATGAAGTCCCAATAGTTCATTTTGCCCTTGCTTCCCTTGCCTTTGGTGGTGTTTCTAGGAAAAAGTTGCTGCGGCTGAGGTTGAAGAGGTTGCTGCCTGCGTTCTCCTCAAGGATTTTGATGGATTCCTATCTCACATTTAGGTCTTTCATCCATTTTGAGGCTTTTTTGTGTGTGTGGTGTAAGGAAATGGTCCAGTTACATTCTTCTGCATGTGGCTGTCCAATTTTCCCAACTCCATTTGTTGAAGAGACTTTTTTCCACTGGACATTCTTTCCTGCTTTGTCAAAGATTAGTTGACCTGTCGCTCCCCTGTCATATGGGGAGCGACAGGCAGAGGGAGAGGGAGAAACAGGCTCCCCACTGAGCAGGGAGCCTGATTCAGGGACCCTAGGACCCTGGAATCATGACCCGAGCCAAAAGCAGATGCTTAACAACTGAGCCACCCAGGCACCCCAGATAAGCTGATTCTAAATTAATGTGTGGAAAAGCAAAGGTCCAAGCATAGCCAAGAAACTCTTGAGGAAGAACAAACTGAAAATACTTGCCTTATCAGTTATTAAGACTGATAAAGCTATTACACTTAAGACAGTGCAATCCATGTGGACCAATGGGACAGAAGAGAAAGCCTAGAAACAGCTCTATATTTATGGAGACTCATCTTGACAAAGCTAGAATTGAAGATCTGTAGGAAAGATGGGCTTTTCAGACTGAGACAGTTGGTTGTCCATATTGGAAAAAAATGTAATTGGATCCCTACCTCAGTTCATACATAAAAGTGAATTCTAGGTAAATTAAAGACTAAAATTTAAAAGATAAACCATAAAATTTTTGAAAGACAAATTAATAGAGTTGTGGTTAGGGAAGGATTTTTTTTAACCCAAAAGCACTGGCTGTAAAAGAAAAGATTCATAAATTCTACATGAAAATAAAGAATTTCTGCTCATCAAAAGATATTATAGGGGTGCCTCTGTGGCTCAGTTGGTTAAGCGTCTGACTTTGGCTCAGGTCATGATCTCAGGGTCATGAGATGGAGCCCCATGTTAGCACCCTGCTTATCGGGGTGTCTGCTTCTACCTCTCCCTCTGCCCCTCTCCCCACTCATGCTTTTTCTCTCTCTCAAATAAATATAATCTTAAAAAAAAAGATAGTATAAAGATAGTGAAAAGGCAAGCCACAAATGAGAAGATATTTTAAGTATATATGATTTATAGATACATGTAATGCATATATTTGAATATGTAAATATATGCAAACATGTATTTACATAAGTGAATACTTTTTAAAATCAATTATTTATTTGAGAGAGAGCAAGAGAGAGAGAGCATGAGCAGGGGGAGGGGCAGAGGGAGAAGCAGACTCCCCACTGAGCAGGGAGCCCAACATGGGGCTCAATCCCAGGACCCTGGAATCATGACCTGAGCTGAAGGCAGACGCATAACTGACTGAGCCACCCAGGCATCCCCATACATGAATACGTTTTTGGTGAAGTGTATTTTTAGTAATCTCTATACCCAGTGTGGGGCTTGAACTTATGACCCCAAGATTAAGAGTGTCATGCTGTTCTGACAGAGCCAGACAGGTGCCCCAGTATATGAATACTTACATAGTTTATATGTGGTATATAATTTACATTTACATATTTATAACATTTAATCTATACAATTTTAAATATATATGATTTATGAGTCATTAAGAATATTAAGATGAACAAAACAATAGAAATTACACAAAAAAAGAACGTGACTGTTAACATAGGAAAATATTTTTAGCCTTATTAAGTAATCAGGGAGATCTAAGTCGAAACAACACTGAGATACCATTTCATATCTACCAAATTGGTACAAATTTTAAACGTCTAACATTAAGTATTGGGGAAGCGTGGAGCTATGGGAACTTTCATATATTGCTGCTAGTAGGACTATTAACTGCTTCGGAAAGAGGTTTGGCATTGTTTGGAAAAGCTGAACTTCAATGTGTGTTTCAGTTACCTGTTGCCGTTTAACAAATGACTCCAAAACGTAATGGTTTAAACAACAGTGATTTTTTTTATTATCCACAGTTGTGGGTTAACTGGATTCTTCTGCTCTGTATACTCTAAGTTGAGTTCATTCATACAGTTGCATTTAGCTGAGTCCTTGGCTGGGGCTGAAACATCCTAGACAGCCTCTTACCCTCCAGGGCCTCTCTCACTTGACTGGTCATCATTTGGTAATCTGTCCCACTTTGTATCATGGCATCCAGCTAACAAGAGAGAGACAGTGGAAGCTGCCAGCCATCTTACGTATGGGGTTGAAAATCTCAGAATATCACTTCCATCACATTCTATTGCTCAAAAAAAGTCATAAAGCTAACCCAGACTCAAGGGGAGGGGAAAAATACATTCTTCCTCTTGATGGAAGGAATGCCAAGGGATTTGTGGCCATGTTTGATCTACAACAGTACCCTATAATCCAGCAGTTTCACCAGCAGGTATATATGCCTTAAAGAAATTCTTGCACATGTGACTGGAAAAAGTGAATAAGAATATTTTTTTCAAAGATTTCATTTATTTGAGAGAGAGAGTGCGTGAGAGAGAAAGAGATCATGAGCAGTGGGGAGGGGTAGAGGGAGAAGCAGACTCCCCGCTGAGCAGGGAGCCTGATGCAGGACTCGATCCCAGGATCCTGGGATCATGAGCTGAGGCAAAGGGAGACACTTAACTGACTGAGCCACCCAGAACAGGAATATTTTTAGCAACATTGCTCATAATAGAAAAAAAAGAGGGATGCCTGGATGGCTCAGTGGGTTAAAGGTCTGCCTTCGGCTCAGGTCATGATTCCAGGGTCCTAGGATTGAGCCCCATGTTGGGCTCCCGGCCCAGCAGGGAGTCAGCTTCTCCCTCTCCCTGTGCCCCTCCCCACTGCTCGTGCGCACTCTCTCTCTATCTCAAATAGATAAATAAAATCTTAAAGAAAACTGGAAGCCATCACCCAAATGTATACATCGTAGAATGAATAAATAATTTATAGTATGTTCATATGTAGATATTATGTATTAATTAAAATAAATGTAGCTATCTGCACCAACATGGATAAATCTCCACACTATTTTGTGAAAAAAGCGAATCGTACAGTAACATGCTATATGAATCCATTATATAAAGTTCAAATTTAAGCAAAAATTAAACCGTATTTTTTTTTTTTTAAGTAATTTATATGCCCAGCATGAGGCTTGAACTCCTGACCCCAAGATCAAGAGTTGCATGCTCTACTGGCTGAACCAGCCACACACCCCAGGCAAGCTTTTCCTGTAAAGGGCCAGATAGCAAATATTTTAGGCTTCATGGGCAAAAGGCAAAATTGGAGGTAGTATGTAGGCATGAGATGTATATATGACATTATATATAAGTACATACATGTACCTGAGACATACGTATAACCAGAGAGAAACCAATTTCCACAGTATTTTTTATGAGTGAAGTTCAAAATAAGTACAATCTTTTGGCAATACAATGAGAAGAATGAAATTCTTTCTTGGGGGAAAGAGAGAGGGTTTATTAGTTTCCTAGGGCTGCTATAACAAAGTACCACAAATTGAGTGGCTACAAATAAATTAATTCTCTCACAGTTCCGGAGGCTAGATGTCTAAAATCAGGGCGTCACCTGGGCCATTCTCCCTCTAAAATTCTGGGTAGAATTTTCCTTGCCTCTTCCACAGTGTGAGAAAGCTTCTGGTGACATCCAGCAATCCTTGGCATTCTTAGCTTGCATCACTCCAATCTCTGCCTTTGTCATCACATGGTATTCTTGTATATGGGTCTCCATGTAGTCTTCCCTCCTCATTTTCAATCATACTGGATTAAGGGCCCATTCGACTCCAATATGACCTCATCTTATCTAATGACATCTGCAACAATCCTGTTTCCAAATAAGGTCACATTCGGAGGTACTAGAGGTTAGGACTTCAACATATCCTTTTGGTAGATACAATTCAATACACAGCAGGGAGGTAATGTTTGGCTTCATTGGGGTTCCAAATTAGTGTTCCCAGGGCGCCTGGGTGGCTCAGTCGTTAAGCATCTGCCTTCAGCTCAGGTCATGATGCCAGGGTCCTGGGATGGAGCCCCGTGTCGGGCTCCCTGCTCAACGGGGAGCCTGCTTCTCCCTCTCCCTCTGCTGCCGCTCTGCCTACTTGTGTTCTCTCTCTGTCTCTCTGTTAAATAAATAAATAAAATCTTAAAAAAAATGTTTTCTATCCTCAAATTGATCATAAATATTAATCTGTAAACTATTCTTAGCTTTAGGACTATACACAAATAGATGGAGGGTCAGATTTGGCCCTTGGCGTAGGCATAGATGTGTTGGTATTAGGAATAGTAAAAAACAGGGGAATGAGGAATCATATGTAAACTAGTTGTTACTTTGTGGGGTGGGAGAGAAAGGAGGATAGAATTAGAGGAATAGACCGGTGGCTTCTGGAATGTTGGTAATATTGTTTCTCTTCACCTCTTCTCCACTCCCTTCTTTCCTACCAAAATAATTATTTCTTATTTCAAAACCCTTCCCCATGTTCACCTCTGACCTTTTCTGGAGTGTAAATCCTATAGAACTTGGCAGAGACCTTATGTTCTTTTTTGTTAACAAGTCTGTTTATCTGGTTACTGTCCCCTTTTCTCTTTGCTGTTGTCACTTTCACTGTATTCTCTTTATCCTTCTCCTTCGACAAGCTTTTTTTTTTTTTTTTAAGTAGGCTCTATACCCAGCAGGCAGCCCAACATGGGGCTTGAGCTCACAACCCTGAGATTAAGACCTGAGCTGAGATCAGAAGTCAGATGCTTAACCAACTGAGCCACCCAGGCGCCCCACCACAATCAATTTTAAAACCTTTTCATCATCTTCAAAAGAGACCCCACACCTCTCAGCTATCAACTCCAACCCCTGCACCCCTAAGCAACCACTATCCTTGTGTCTCAATAAATTTGCCTATTCTGGACATTTCATATAAACGCATTCATACAATGTATGGTCCTTTGTGACTGGCTTCTTTCACTTCGCATAATGTTGTCAAGGTTCATCCATGTAGCATGGATCAGTACTTCCTTTTTATTGTTGAATATATTTCACTGTATAGATATACTGCAATTTATTTATCCACTCATCAGTTGATAGACATTTACATTTTTCCCAATCTGGCTATTATGAACAATGATGAGCATCTGTTATGCAATGATTTGCTTTTAGATAATTTCTTTTAAGTGGTATGTATTCACTGTAGAAAATTTGAAAAAGCCTGAAAAATATAAAGAATGTGATAAAATTTATTCATAATCGCATCACTCAAAATAAGCTTTGTTAACACTTTTTCTGTGGGGAAAAAATACATGTGTGTATAGTTTATTAATTCCTCATTTCTTGTTAAGATTTACTTTTTATCTGGGGGTGCCTGGGTGGCTCAGTTGGTTAAGCGACTGCCTTCAGCTCAGGCCATGATCCCAGGGACCTGGGTTCGAGCCCCATGTCGGCCTTCCTGCTCGGCAGGGGGGCCTGCTTCTCCCCTGCACGCCACCCCCCACCGCCCCGCTCATAACTCTTTCTGTCACTCATTCTGTCTTTCAAATAAATGAGTAAAATCTTTACCAAAAAAAAAGGTTTACTTTTTATCTGGCCAGATTTTGTTTGCCAAATCAGAGCAAGACTGGCCAACTGCAGTTGTAATAATTTATAAATCATTGTGCAATGGCAGTATCAGAGCTGTTAGCTTTCAGGGAGGGAGGGAGGGAGGGAGGAAGGTTTAGAGAAAGTTTGTTTTTATGTTTTTAAAGATTTTACTTATTTGAGAGAGAGCATGAGCGGGGATGGGGTGCGGAGCAGAGGGAGAGGAAGAAGCAGGGAGCCCGTCTTGGGCTTGATCCCAGGACCCGAGACCACCACCCAAGCTGAAGGCAGATGCTCAACTGACTGAGCCACCCAGGTGCCCTGGTTTAGAGAAAGTTTTACTTATTTATTTTTAAAGATTTAATTTATTTGTTAGAGAGAGAGAGAGTGAGAGCACGAATGGGGGTGAGGGGCAGAGGGAGAAGCACACTCCCCGCTGAGCAGGGAGCCCGATGTGGGGCTCCATCCAGGACCCTGAGATCATGACCTGAGCCGAAGGCAGATACTTAACCAACTGAGCCACCCAGGCGTCCCTAGAGAAAATTTTAGAGGAGGAAACATATATATTGTGAAAATATGCAGAAGTTCCTGTTCCTAATAAGTAAATAAAACATTGAGGTTTCTTATAAGGTCATTATTTGTTCTGTTCTAGGAGGCTAGCAGGATGTACAGTTTTTATCACAGGTGCAAGCCGTGGCATCGGCAAAGCTATCGCATTGAAAGCAGCAAGGGATGGAGCAAACATTGTCATTGCTGCGAAGACCACGCATGTAAACCCCAAACTTCCAGGCACAATCTTTACTGCTGCTGAAGAGAGTGAGTGAATGGGGTGATGCCATTTCATGAAATGTTTTAACCATGGTTTCAAAACACAGAGAATTTGCTGGAGAGTTTAATTCTAGCTATTTGAAAGCTACTCTTAAAAATAATTTTATCTGGTTAAAGAGATATTTTGTCACCTTAGGGCAGTGATTTAGGAACTGTTTTTTTTCCCAGCACTTTTGTCTGATATGAGAGACTCCCCTTAAAAATCATGTCTCTTGAGGGCAGTGGTTCTTGGATCTGTGCAGAGAATGGGGGAGTGGAAATGAGAGGTGGATGATGTGAACACTTTGAAAAAGTTCTCCATGTTATTTATTCTCTGTGCCATTTGAAATTCATTATCTTTATACTTCCAGGACACAAATAATTATCAAGTGCTTCTATTCAAGGCATTGTGTTAGGCACAATATCAGGAGGGAGGGCTTAAAATTCAACTTCAGTGAATATTGCCAGTTTTGTTAGTCATGTTAATAGCATTGTGGTTATGTTAGGGGAACACATATGAGGTATTTATGAATGAGATGATGCCTGAAATTTGTTTTAAAATACACACCAGCCAAAAACAGGATTGGGGGTAGAAAAATTAAACAACTGGCAGAGCATTAACAATCATTGAAGATAGGTGATAGATTCATCGTAGTTTATTATACTATTCTTTATATTTTTGTCTATTTCTTGAATTTTTTCACAATGAAGGTTTTTTAAATTAACTTCCTTTTTTTGCTTTTTAATAGAATTTTTTTTAATTACCTTTTTGTTTTGTTTTTTTTTAAAGATTTATTTATTTATTTTAGAGAGAGAGCATGCATGTGCACTCAAGAGTGGTGGTGCGGGGGAGAATCCTCAAGCAGACTCCCTGCTGAGTACCGAGCCCAAGCAGGGCTCAGTCCCATGACCCATGAGATCATGACCCCAGCTGAAACCAAGAGCTGGACGCTCAACTGACTGACTGAGCCACCCAGGCGCTCCTCCCCCGCTCCCCCCCCCACACTTTTTTTGTTTTTTAATAGAGTTGGTCTCTTTACTTGGAAGCTGGGTATGGGTTTGTCTGTCCTACTGTAGGGTGGAGCCACTAGTAGTTATAAGAACATAGTTATTTATATTGATTTTCTGAAAATAGGGTACTTATTTCTTTTGATTCATATTTTGATTCATATCAGAATGAAAAGTTTAGTATTTGAATGTCTCAGTGCTTTTTTGTTTGTTCATCCTTTGTAGTTGAAGCAGCTGGAGGAAAGGCCTTGCCGTGCACTGTTGATGTGAGAGATGAACAGCAGATCAGTAACGCAGTGGAGAAAGCAGTGGAGCGATTTGGAGGTAGTGCCTTAATTCTGAAATAATTATTGAATATTGTAACTATAATTTGAATTAAAAATTTTTTTTTAAATTTCCTGAGTCTCTGGAGTATAACCAGATATGAGTATTCACTTATGTAGAAATGCAGCTTAAAACCATCTGATGGCTTTTTTATTGTTAAAAGTTATTTTGAATAATATAGCACATCTATAAAGTTAGGCCCTTGACAATAACATATATCTAACTAGTTTCCCAGATCGCATCCTCTTGCCTCTCCTCAATTGATGTAGCCATCATTTGATGACTTTTGATATTTATTGGATTAAGTGTAGCTAACTTACTGGCATTCAGGATATTTCACATTCTGATCTCAACAGACTTTTTTTGGTTCCATCATTTTTCTATGCCCCTATATAAACACTTTATTCTTCCCCAAATAGTTTACTTCCAAATCCTTGCCTTGAAGTTTTTGCCTCTTAATTTTTTCTCTTCCCCATCCTGAGGCTTCTCCAGTGCCCACCTCTCCATCTCCAGTCCTACCTGAAATCCCACCTTTCTGTGGTTAAATCTCATCTCCTCATGAAGCCAATTTCCTCACCATGCCAACTAATCAGAAGTGTATTTTTCTTTCTCTGAATTCCAAAACATTCCTTTGATCCTTACCTTGTACTACTTAATTTTTTTTAAAGATTTATTTTATTTTAGAGATAGAGCAGGGGAGAGCAGAGGGAGAGAATCTCAAGTAGACTCCCCACCGAGTGTGGAGCCTGACACCGAGTTCGATCTCACAACCCTGAGATCATGACCTGAGCCTAAATCAAGAGTGGGACACTTAGCCAACTGAGCCCCTCGGGTGCCTCTATTGTACTACTTTAGATCTTAGTATTTTTTTCCTCAATTAGTTCATAAACTCCTAGAAGGCAGGTGTTAGGGGTTGAGCTAAAGCTTTGATGGTATTATAGCAAGGCACCTGGCCGTGTCCAAATCCTGCCCAAACCGTTACCATGCTTCCCTGCTCCCCCCATAATATTCCAGAGACTGTATGTATGTACATGTGAAAGATATTGACCAATGGGAAGAAAGGTCAATATCTTTTATTATTAGCATGGCTTATGCTTATAACCTTCAATGCCAAGCACTATGTTATAAAGGACTGGAGCACAGAGTTTAATTTTCAGTTAAGAGGATATGTTTTCAATACCTTTGAGGGGAAAAAAAATCTTCCAGTGTATTTTGCTACTTTTTTTTAAGATTTATTTATTTGAGAGTGAGAGAGAAAGCTTGTGCTCGCGTGGACACAATGAGGAGGGACAGAGGAAGAGGGAGAGAGAAACTGAAGCAGACTCTGCGCTGAGCACACAGCCCGACACAGGCTCAATCTCATAACCCTGAGATCAGACTCAGCCAAAACCAAGTCGGATGCTCAAAGGACTTCACCACCCAGGCCCTGCCCCTGCTTTATTTGAGAGAGGCATCTGAAACACTTTTATCTTCTTGATAAATTTACAGATTGGCAACCTCTATTTTGAAGTCTTTCCTAAGATTTCCTTTCCTCCTCCTTAGTAACCACTTTGATGTATTTCAGTTTTTTTGCTTTACTTTTACCCATCAGTTTCTGCTTTCCTGGCATAATACTGCACAATGAAGAGGGAACTCTGTTAAACTACTCAGCTGCCACTCTCTCATAATTATTAAGGATGCCACCTTTATAAGAGATGATTCATAAGCTGCTCCTTTTTTTTTTTTCCTTTCCCTCTGTACTCTTTTTCCACAAAGAGGCCAAGCTTTTATTTTTTGTTTGTTTGGTTTTAGTTCCATACTGTGGTTCCTACTGTTGTGGCCTTCTGTTTTGGAATTCTATAGGCCTTTGAATTCTGCCTTTTGGGAAGACTTTACCTTTTCCTGATATTTCTCTCTGCTGGACAATTGTCTTTAACAAAGTCCTGAGCAGTTGATAATGCTTTCAAACCTGTACCCTCAGGGTTCTCTGCCACAGGGTGCTCCCTATCACCTTGCCTTCCCTCACCTTCAGAGTTTTCCAGGCCTTGAGTAAATTATGTTATTTCATAAACCACAGAATCATTCTTTCCTGCTAACTTTTTTTTTCTGCAGCAGGTATATATATATATGTATGTATACACACACACACACACACCCCTGCTTGTGCATTATTTTTCACTATTATTCCCTGATCCATTTTAATTTGGCCCATCTGAGTTTGAAATTTTAACCTACCTCTTAATTGGAGCTATTTTTTTCTTTATCACTGGCAAGTCAAACATAATTTACCATGTCAGTAGATCCTCATTTCTCATCTACTTTCTTTGCTTTTGGGCCCAGATGTTTGCTCTGCTAACATACTTGTCACTTGTTATCACATAGTGAGAGAGATGAAGTCAATAAATTCTGAATTTGCTTAAGGAATCTATTGATTGGATCAACCCTCACTAGCTTCATCTCTCTGAAGAGGGTGATTCTACACAGGGTGGTGTATATACCCATCAGCCCAGCATCTCACTCAGACCTTCATTCAGTTCGCTTTGCTTCCACCTGGCTTCTTCTTTAGTGAGTATCCTCTTTCTTGCCTCATAGGCCCTAGCAGAGTGCCTTATGTAGCATAGCCACTCGCTGATTATCTTTCAGTGATGTGGCTGAGCAGCTCATAGCTTTGTGGATTGACAAGGATGCCCTAGATTTAAAAATTCTTTTCACAGGTCTTTGCTACTTGTGAAGGCAACCATCATTATGTTCATCCTAGAAGGTTGGTAGTCACAGGATCTAGAACTTGTCTCAGATATATGGATGATTTACTTGAGTTTTGTTATAATGAAGCTATAAAATGTAATATAGTTGAATCCAAAGTTATCCTAAGGACACATTTTAAGAAAACACTATTAACACAGAGTTTATACAAAAGAATATAGAAACTGAGGAATGAGGATGTGATCAAGATTTTATACTGCTATATATGAAGAAAGGGTACTTATGACTAAAATGTTTTAGTGAGTATAATAGCCTTATTTAAGCCATTATCCACATATTGTGAGAGAGGGGCATAGTAAAGAGGGTAACAAAAAATGTCTATTGCAACAGTCTAAGCCAGCAATAGTAGAAGTTGGGATGGTTCTATTTAACTGAATATTAAGTGCCCTTTAAAAAGAATTTTGAATCATGTAGAACCAGAGAAGTGTTTAAGATACTTCTGTATTTTACTATTTTCATTTAACATTACTTCCCTAAACTTGTAACTACAACTTATAACTAAGCTTGTAAACCAGATATGTTACATATAGAGGGACTGGACAGAATGTGCATAAATAATCATTATTCTAGATTAATTTTGTGTATGAATTACTGAAACAAACTTGATATACTTTGATGATTTGCCTAGAATTGAAAATTCACTCTAGGTCTTTTCTCTTTCCCCAGTTCCCAAGACCAGGAAGGACCTCTTTTATTAAAGTGAGGGTCTTAGGAGGGAGACTAGTGAGCTTGGAAGGAGGGCCTTGGAAAGATGCTAGAGAGAAGGGAAAACTTTAAGGAAGTTAACCTAAGGTTCTTGGAGACAAGGAGGGAAGATTGGGAGGTAAGAGAACAAATAGGAATGAAGCTACAGACCACTGAGGACTAAGCCTCCTTGTAGTTTCACGTGGAGCTCTGGCAATTGGCTTTCTCCGTTGTGCCAGTGAAAATCATTTGGGTGTTTTGACACAGCTGTTGAGTCTTGCATTGGTATATTGTCAGTCCTATGACCTAAAAGAAGTATTTGTGAACCAACTTAGCGTTCAGCCATACACACTCAATGTTTTTCTTTCTTTTTGTTATAAAGTTTAAATTACATTAATGGGAAGTTGATTATTTGAAAACAGGAATTGATATTTTGGTGAATAATGCAAGTGCTATTAGCTTGACCAACACATTGGAAACACCTACAAAGAGAATGGATTTGATGATGAATGTCAACACCAGAGGCACCTTTCTGACGTAAGTTACAGTGGTTGGGGAGAACCTTGCAATGTGTTCTCAGAGAACTAGTTGTAAACAGATTTGAACCAGATTAGCAATACAGTTTAAAACCTACTAAGTTGTTACAAAGGCCTAAAAGTGCTCCAAGTCAATAAATAGTGTTTTAAATAGTTTTATTCAGAGCTCCTTTTCTCTGTAAATCTAATAAAGGCTAAAGTATAGCTCCAGCATTTTCAGACATTTGTATGAATAAATATATACATGCATGCCAATTCTTCTGATTATTCAAATCAGCAAGTCTTTCCTTTCTCTGAAAAACACTGGCTATAGTTATGTAAATCATAGGAAGCTCATTATGAATCACATTTTTTTTCCATTTTTATTAAGTTTTTAATTTTAATTCCAGTATAGTTGACCTAAGTGTTATATTAGTTTCAGGTGTCTATGAATCACATTTTAACGTAACAAAAGGTTAATGCTATCTTGGGGAATATCAGGGGGGATACAGAATACAGAATGAAACCAAATGTAGTCGTGATCTGTTCTGGATCAGTCAGACAGTCCACTCTTGTTTGTCCATTTTTTATCTGTTTATTTACCCTCAGGTTCTATCACTTTTTCTTTTCTTTGTTTCTTTTTTTATTGTTATGTTAATCCCCATACATTACATCATTAGTTTTAGATGTAGTGTTCCATGATTCATTGTTTGTGCATAACACCCAGTGCTCCATGCAGAACGTGCCCTCCTCAATACCCATTACCAGGCTAACCCATCCTCCCACCCCCCTCCCCTCTAGAACCCTCAGTTTGTTTTTCAGAGTCCATCGTCTCTCATGGTTCGTCTACCCCTCCGATTTCCCCCGCTTCATTCTTCCCCTCCTGCTACATTCTTCTTCTTCTTCTTTTTTTTTCTTTCTTAACATATATTGCATTATTTGTTTCAGAGGTACAGATCTGAGATTCAACAGTCTTGCACAATTCACAGCGCTTACCAGAGCACATACCCTCCCCAGTGTCCATCACCCAGTCACCCCATCCCTCCCCCCCACCCCCGACTCCAGCAACCCTCAGTTTGTTTCCTGAGATCAAGAACTCCTCATATCAGTGAGGTCATATGATACATGTCTTTCTCTGTTTGACTTATTTCGCTCAGCATAATACCCTCCAGTTCCATCCACATCGTTGCAAATGGCAAGATCTCATTCCTTTTGATGGCTGCATAATATTCCATTGTATATATATACAACATCTTCTTTATCCATTCATCTGTTGATGGACATCTTGGCTCTTTCCACAGTTTGGCTATTGTGGACATTGCTGCTATAAACATTGGGGTGCACGTACCCCTTCGGATCCCTACTTTTGTATCTTTGGGGTAAATACCCAGTAGTGCAATTGCTGGATCATATGGTAGCTCTATTTTCAACTTTTTGAGGAACCTCCATACTGTTTTCCAGAGTGGCTGCACCAGCTTGCATTCCCACCAACAGTGTAGGAGGGTCCCCCTTTCTCCACATCCCCGCCAACATCTGTCGTTTCCTGACTTGTTAATTTTAGCCATTCTGACTGGTGTGAGGTGGTATCTCATTGAGGTTTTGATTTGGATTTCCCTGATGCCGAGCGATATTGAGCACTTTTTCATGTGTCTGTTGGCCATTTGGATGTCTTCTTTGGAAAAATGTCTGTTCATGTCTTCTGCCCATTTCTTGATTGGATTCTTTGTTCTTTGGGTGTTGAGTTTGATGAGTTCTTTATAGATTTTGGATACTAGCCCTTTATCTGATATGTCATTTGCAAATATCTTCTCCCATTCTGTCAGTTGTCTTTCGGTTTTGTTGACTGTTTCCTTTGCTTTGCAAAAGCTTTTTATCTTGATGAAGTCCCAATAGTTCATTTTTGCCCTTGCTTCCCTGGCCTTTGGCGATGTTTCTAGGAAGAAGTTGCTGCGGCTGAGGTCGAAGAGGTTGCTGCCTGTGTTCTCCTTTAGGATTTTGATGGACTCCTGTCTCACATTGAGGTCTTTCAACCATTTGGAGTCTATTTTTGTGTGTGGTGTAAGGAAATGGTCCAGTTTCATTCTTCTGCATGTGGCCGTCCAATTTTCCCAACACCATTTGTTGAAGAGACTGTCTTTTTTCCATTGGACATTCTTTCCTGCTTTGTCGAAGATGAGTTGACCATAGAGTTGAGGGTCCATTTCTGGGCTCTCTATTCTGTTCCATTGATCTATGTGCCTGTTTTTGTGCCAGTACCATACTGTCTTGATGATGACAGCTTTGTAATAGAGCTGGAAGTCTGGAATTGTGATGCCGCCAGTTTTGCTTTTCTTTTTCAACATTCCTCTGGCTATGCGGGGTCTTTTCTGGTTCCAAGGTTCTATCACTTTTTCATGTGGAGGTAAGGAAAGCTAGCATAGAACTTGTTTATCACCTCACATGCATCTTATATGTATCAGCTGTACGGTTATACATAAAATCGGTTAAGACCAATTAGGACCTTGGGCTTTGGAGTTAGACTCCTTTGAGGATGTGCTATTTCATGACTTTGTGCAAGTAACTTCTTGCAGATTCTCTTTCCTTATTTGTAAAATGAGGATGTGAAGTATGTCGTAGGATTGGTCGTGAGAGTTAAATGTAAAATTTGTTGTTAATCTGGAACTTTTCTCTTAGAGATACATTTTATTGGGTCTACAAAACTGGTCCCTGACAGTGTAAAACAATGTTTTTATTAGCTCCTTTATTAGCTCAGAATTTTATTAGTTACCCATATGAAAAAGATCAGATTTACACAAAAATCCAGATTTCTGGCTTTTCTTGAAATTGGAAAATCTGGTCACAGCATACCCATATGGCAACAGTTAGCTGCTGTAGCTGAGTGGCAGAGTGTTAACTGCCTCATTAGAGACATTAGCTGTGGCCTTTTGTTACATTACAGTGTGATTCATAGACACCTGAAACTGAGGACAGGCTAAAAGGTTGCCATTTTTATCTTGTTGTGTGCTTGCCCTGCTATTTTTCTTAAAGAGGGAAGTAAAATATTTCTCATACCCATGTGTCTGTCTGAAGTGGGAAAATGAGACATATGCCAAGAGAGCCATATGTTCAAGTAAAATGAGTGAGAGCCTACTTCTTTATAGATGTGGGGCATATTTCTATAAATTCAGTATGTAAAGTACATCTCAACTGAATGGAAACCACAGTGAGTCAAACCATGGTAAGAACTATGGCAAACATACAGAAAAGACTGTGGTGAAAAACTTACATAGAAAAAGGACTAACACTTCAATAGGATTTGTGTTTATTTTCAAATAAAACAAGCAGTGCTGCTCTGTGTTGCAGTCATGTGTTACATGAAGAAATTATCTGGGCCTCAAAATCTTTTACAGATGGTAACTTGTGAAAGAATTTTGATTAAATATAAACACTCATTTAAACAAGCATTTAAAAATATAAACCTAAGCAGGAATACTGTTGCTCCGCATGTTGAATTAAGGCTTAGAAGGACACGATTTGTGAAAAGTTAAATCATTTGTGGCAGCTTCAATGGTAGGTGATGAAGCCAAGGATATAAATATTCTTTTTTTTTTTTTTAAAGATTTTTTTTTTTTTAAGATTTTATTTATTTATTTGACAGAGACAGCGAGAGCAGGAACACAAGCAGGGGGAGTGGGAGAGGGAGAAGCAGGCTTCCCACCGAGCAGGGAGCCCGATGTGGGGCTCGATCCCAGGACTCTGGGATCATAACCCGAGCCGAAGGTAGACGCTTAACGACTGAGCCACCCAGGCGCCCAAGGATATAAATATTCTACTCACCAAGTTTTATTTACTTAAGGTGTCAGGAGAATTCTGAAGTGATTAAAAAACCTTTTAGACTGGTACCCATGACATGAACATGAAAGTGACTTGTTAAGTGTTGAGAAACATCTTAGGAAGTTTAATATAGATTTGTCAAAACCGTAATAACCGTAACTGCGGACAGTGCTGTTGCAATGGTCAGGGTTAACTTTAAGCTGTAATGAATGGTCAGTGTTAGCTTTAAACTTATTAAACTAATGTAGAAATGTTTCACAGAGTTGCAGAAAGTAATTTTGTTCATCGTATTGTTCATTAGGAGTTGCTCTTGCTAAAAAGTTAAAGATGCACTGTGTTACGAACTTTAAGAACTAAACACACTTCTATGGTTTAAACCACAGTTATGTGCTTTACAAATGTGGACTACAAACATGATAGTCTCCTCTGTGACAAGATTATGTGGCTATGGTGTATTGTTGAAGAGATTTTGTTTGTTTTTTAAGATTTTATTTATTTATTTGAGAGAGTGAGTGTGTGTGTGTGTGTGTGTGAGAGAGAGAGAGAGAATGAATAGGGGCAGAGGGAGAGGGAGAAGCAGACTCCCCACTGAGCAGGGAGCCCAATGCGGGGCTCGATCCCTGAACCCCGAGATCATGACCTGAGCCGAAGGCAGACGCTTAACCGACTAAGCCACCCAGGGGCCCCGAGATTTTGGTTTTAATTGGAAAGAAATCAGCTGTTTTTTGCCACCCATGAGAGAGTTCCCAGCTCAATTCCCATACAAAGACTGGATCAAAGACTTGACTTTATTAGTCGACATCATGACTAACGTAAACACAAATGTCTGACTCTCATTGCTCATTCCTTGTGAAATTATGTCTTTGGAAAACCCATTGGGCAAGAACAACCTGGCCCCTTTCCTATACCATGATCATTTTCCAAAAATGAAACTGATGGCTTAAACTATGTTCCTGCAATTATAGATTTGAAGGTTCAGTTCAAAACAAAGCAAAAACCTGATTTCAAACTGAGAAAATGAACTAACCTTGTTCAGGTACCTTTCTCAATGAATACTACTTGTGTAGTTGGAGAACTACAGATGGAACATATGAGCCATAGAGCACTAATGTACTAAAAACTAAATATGAGTACATTAGAATAGCAGATCTACAAATATCTCAGGAAGAGATACACTAAAATAAAAACCCTTTTTTAAAGCAAAGATTCTATTCATTTTTGAAAGTTCCTACATTTAGGGACAGGTATTATTTTATTTTACTTTATTTTATTTACTTTTTTAAAGTAGGCTCCATGCCCAACGTGGGGCTTGGACTCATGACCCTGAGATCAAGAGTCACATGCTCTACTGACTGAGCCAGCTAGGTGCCCCTGGAACAGCTATTTATTTTTTTTATTTTTTTGGGGGGGACAGCTATTTTTAAAACAATACTAAATATTTTTCCCAGTTAAAGCCATATTGCAATGCCAAATGAAAGACCCGATATTGACCTTTGGGCCAAAGAAAAGGTGTCAGGTTTTTGGCCCTCTGTGGAAGTTATAAGTTATAAAAGAGAAAATTGATAATGAAACATTTCCATTTTAATTTTAATTTTGTTTTTTATTTAGTGATGCTCATTTATTCATGGAAGGAAAGTATAGATTGTTTCCTCAGGCAAGTCTGAGAAATATCGTCAGGGAGAGAGTGGGGACAAGGCCCAAAGAACTGACCTGTTTGGAGGTTTCAGCAAGGATCTAGAGCTGTTTCCTGATCCCTGGCACCCAGGGCCCCATGGCCTGTGACTTGTATCACAGGTTTACAGAAATAGGGTTGGAAGGCAGAGATGAGGTAGAAGGCAAATCCTTAATTTGTATTTTTATTTTATTTAAAATTTTTATTTATTTATTTGAGAGGGAGAATGAGATAGAAAGAGCATGAGAGGGGGGAGGGTCAGAGGGAGAAGCAGACTCCCTGCTGAGCAGGGAGCCCAATGTGGGACTCGATCCTGGGACTCCAGGATCATGACCTGAGCCGAAGGCAGTCGCTTAACCAACTGAGCCACCCAGGCGCCCCCTTAATTTGTATTTTTAATAAAAGTTTTAAATATGTAATCTCCAGTGTAATGCTTATAGAAATTCAGTAGTAAAGTTTAATTGCATTTCTGAACAGTTAATTTTTCTTTCCTATACACAGCTCACTTTATTCATTTGCTCAAATGCCTATGGGGCATTTGAGCTTGTAACCCTAATTAAATAACATAATTCATGTAAGAGTAATAAGGGCAGTGCCTAGCACACAGTAAGTTTTCAGTAAGCTTAACTATTTTATTAAGCTGGAAGTATTAGTATTTAAGTGTGGTGCTAATAGTCTTTAACATAGAAGATTGAACATGTTGCTGTTAAAAATGCAGCTGACTTGGGATTAGTAAAGCTGAGGGCCAGGCAGGCAAAGTGCAGGTGGAAAGGTTTTATCTAATAGATCATGTTTATAATGTAAATGAAATAAGCTCTTTTCTTGGATGTAAAATGTAGTCATGGTCTTATTGCCTGGAATAGATTTGGTTTTTCCTGTTCAGATTTTGAGGTGCAGCTTCATTGTTTTAATGAATATCAGCTGTAATATTGTTTGCCCCTCCCCAACTCACCCCCATGAAAGTGAAGCACTTTTGGAAAGGAAAAACAATATGTATAAAACCCTTTAGTGATATTGATTATATTTGGTTTCTAGACCCGAAAAGACGTTGCAGATGGTAATAAGAATGTCGTACATTAGTTAATAAAAAAAACTGACAATAATTAACTAATTCAAAGTCCTAGAAATTATTGAATGTAAAATAAAACTAAAAGCTATACAGCTTTAAGCTACGTGTATGTTATAGCTTAATAACACAGTGTAGCTTAATCATTAATAAATTAAAAATATTGAACCTGAGTTTTAAAAAAAATGAATTGCCTACCTTTTTGGACAGTTTTTAAAAAAACATATAAAAACTAAATATTCCTCTCAAAGGCATACTGCATTGCATATTGGTGCAAATTAAATTTGGGAATGTATTGGGAGTTGTGTTATTAAATTACAGTTCCAGCATAGTAGGAATACCACCACACCTACTAAGATGAAATAAATCAGCATACATAATACTAATAATAGTGGTTGTTTATTTCATGTTTGACATATGCACTGTTCAAAGTGTTGCATATTTATCATCTCATTTTAATCCCTGGGTCAGTCCTAGATGGTAGCAGGTATTACCAATACTTACAAATGAGAAACCTGAGAATATATTTTGCCTAAGATCACACAATGAAGGGGAAGAAAAAGGATTTGAACCCCGGTCTGTCTGGCTTGAGCACCATGTTCTTTACCGTAGTGTAGTGCTACCTGGCAAGGACATTAACTTGCTGAAAATTATGTGTGTGTGTGTGTGTGTGTGTGTGTGTGTGTGTGTTGGGTGGGAAGAATTGAAAGGATGTAGTTGAGGATAGCTTGGTTGGATTTAAGGCTAATGTGCCAAGGATTTGATATTTTCATCAAGCAGATCATTTTGTCAGGCTGTTAAGCAAAGTTTCAAAAAATGAAAATTAATTGCTTTTCCTACCTTCATTTTAAAAAAGTAAACACAAACAAAAGTACCCTACATATTTCTGACCAAGTTTAGTTGCTTTGTAAAAGTACTTTAAAATATAATTTTAGGGACACCTGGGTGGCTCACTGGGTTAAGCGTCCAACTCTTGATTTTGGCTCAGGTCATGATCTCACGATTGTAAGATCGAGCCCTGCATCAGGCTCTGTGCTCAGCAGAGAGTCTGCTTGAGATTCTCTTTCTCCCTCTGCCCCTCTGCTCTCGTGCACGTTCTCTCTCTCTCAAATAAATAAAATCTTTAAAAATAAAAAAATAATAATTTTGAGAAGTGGGGAAGTTGTTAGAAAGCTATTAACTTGATGTGTTTTCTTTTGCTTTCAGATCTAAAGCATGTATTCCTTATTTGAAAAAGAGTAAAATTGCTCATATCCTCAATCTCAGCCCACCACTGAACCTAAATCCATTGTGGTTCAAACAGCACTGTGGTAGGTGGTAGGTTGAGGGAATGGTTTGTTTGGTTAATTTGTTTTGTATTAAATCAGTGTTCCTATGGTGTAATCACAATTTTTACATAATATTCAACATTAAATTTTCTATGTAGAATCAATAGCACTTTGGAAACTAGATTCTTAAACTTTTATCTGTAATTTAAAACATTGAGGTATAATTTACATTCAGTAAAATGCACGATCTTAATGGTTCAGTTTGAAGAGTTTTGACAAATGTATACATCTGTATAACCAATAGCCAAATCAAGATATGGATTTCCATCATTCCAGAAAGCTCCCTCAAGTCTTAATGGGTGTGTTTTATTGTATATAACTTAGTCTTCAGTGAAGTTGGTTAGAAACTATGAAGTACTTTTCCTTTCACAGCGAACTAAGATTTGAGGTGAGTATGCATTAAATTACAAGATTTATGTAGAGGTACCTCCTTTAAAATAGTTACATCAGGTACTTACTCCTCCTTTGTACATAATTCACTAAAATTTGGACGGGTAATTAGAATAGAAAGCCACAGGGCAAAACCGAAGGAAGTTCTGTTTTAATTGACTAGGTTAGCAAATCTCCAACTTTTTGTTCTTGTTTTACTAGCAGTATAGCCATAGAAAGTGGTTATTTATACTCACAAAGTTGTTTGTTAATTAAGCACTATTCTTTGTGGTTTCTTTCAGCTTATACCATTGCTAAATATGGTATGTCTATGTGTGTGCTTGGAATGGCAGAAGAATTTAAGGGTGAAATTGCAGTCAATGCATTATGGCCTAAAACAGGTATGTATTTAAAAAAAAAAAAATCCAGTTATTGGATTCTCATTTATTGTCCTTGACACTTTTGAGATACATCTTGGGTAGGTAAGTTGAGGTGGGAAACAAGTTAAACTTTTTTTTTTTTAAGAGAGAGGGCGAGCATGCGCATGAGAGCCAGCCTGCACGAGCGGGCAGGGGTGATTGGGGGGCAGAGGGAGAGGGAGCAGGAGAGAGAGAGACTTGGGGCTTGATCTCATGACCCTGAGATCGTGACCTGAGCCAAAATCAAGAATCAGACATTCAACCGACTGTAACACCCAGGCACCCCTTAACTCTCTTTTTAAAACTTAGAAGTTGGGGAAGGGTGAAATATGGAAGTAATTGAATTCTGAAGGGCTTATATGAGAATGGGAAGATTGGGGAAGGAAAAGTATTCTAATAGTCTCATCTTGGGGCAGCCACAATACTAGATGGTATGTTTTTTAAAAATTATATTTTCTGTTTGGGGCTAGGGTATAGAAGTGCTTCTGGATGGGCCCCTGGGTGGCTCAGTTGGTTAAGCGACTGCCTTCGGCTCAGGTCATGATCCTGGAGTCCCAGGATCGAGTCCTGCATCGGGCTCCCTGCTCATCGGGGAGTCTGCTTCTCCCTCTGACCCTCCTCCCTCTCATGCTCTCTGTCTCTCATTCTCTCTCTCTCAAATAAATAAATAAAATCTTTTAAAAAAAAAAAAAGTGCTTCTGGATATTAAAATTATAGACAACTACCTACCTTTTTTATTTAAATTAAATTTTTTATTTTAATTCCAGGATAGTTAACATTCATTGCTGTATTAATTTCAGGTGTACAATACAGTGACTAAACAATTCTCTACGTTACTCAGTGCTCATCCAGATAAGTGTACACTTAATCCCCTTCACCGATTTCACCCATCCCTCCACCCACCTCCCCTTTAGTAACTGTCAGTTTGTTCTCTGTACTCAAGAGTCTGTTTCTTGGGTGCCTGGGTGGCTCAGTCGGTTAAGCCTCTGCCTTTGGCTTGGATCATGATCTCAGGGTCCTGGGATCGAGCTCAGCAGGGAGCCTGCTTCTCCCTCTCCCTCTTCCCCTCCCCCTGCTTGTGCTCTCTCCCTCTCACTCTCTGTCAAATAAGAATCTGTTTCTTGGTTTGTCTCTTTTTTTTCATTCTTTTGCTCATTTGTTTTGTTTCTTAAATTCCACATATGAGTGAGATCATATGGTATTTGTCTTTCTTTGACTGACTTATTTTGCTAAGCATTATACTCTCTAGCTCTTTCCATGTGTCTCAAATACTTTCTCCGCAGTTGGTTTATTCAAATCAGGATATAAACAAGTTTCACACATTATATTTGTGTGGTATGTTTTTCATGTATAGTAGTTAACAATTTTAATTTTTTTTTTCCTTGCCACTGATTTCTTGAAAAACGAGGTCTTTTTTTTTTTTTTTAAAGATTTTATTTATTTGACAGAGAAAGACACAGCAAGAGAGGGAACACAAGCAGGGGGAGTGGGAGAGGGAGAAGCAGGCTTCCCGCCGAGCAGGGAGCCCGATGTGGGGCTCGATCCCAGGACCCTGGGATCATGACCTGAGCTGAAGGCGGACGCTTAACGACTGAGCCACCCAGGCGCTCCGATAAACCAGGCCATTTATAGAGTTTCCAACATTCTGGATTTTCCTGATTTCTCCCCGTTGTGTCTTTTAACATGTTTCTTTATTGTCTAAGGACCTTTCTATTGTTTATTCCTATTCTTCTTTCTGGAATTATTTTGTTCATTTATTGGTCGACAAATATCTATTGGACAGTTATTATGTGGAGACATCATGCAGGGCACTGTGATACTTCGTTAGCCTTTACACCTAATGGATGACGAGGTTGGTAAGAGTTGGCCATGAAAACACATTTAATCCAGCATTTTTGCAAAGTATTATAGCCCTAGGGGTACTCTTGAACTGAAATGCCACATACAAGAGTGTGAAACTAACCCAGAGTTCTAGTTCAGGGACATTTGAGGGATTTCTTTTTATCTTTGTTCCCATCTGCTGTCTACTGGGTGAAGGGATTTTATCTGCTCCAAGCAGAAGTGAAAGGGCCAATGACCTATGGTATTGATGTGGGGGAAACGGGATGCTATGGGTGAGAATGTATGGAGCACAGGGGCATGTTGCTAATGGAACTTTTAGGAGAATTTAGCTGTTGCACCCACCTCTGTAGTCACCACCTTTGTTTTCTTCTAAGGGCTCAAAGGATCAATTTTTTTTTTTTTTAATTTTATTTATTTATTTGACAGAGACAGACACAGCAAGAGAGGGAACACAAGCAGGGGGAGTGGGAGAGGAAGAAGCAGGCTTCCCGAGGAGGAGGGAGCCTGATGCGGGGCTTGATCCCAGGATCCTGGGATCATGCCCTGAGCCGAAGGCAGACACTTAACGACTGAGCCACCCAAGCGCCCCTCAAAGAATCAATTTTTAAAAATTCCTTTCTTCTGCTATTTGACCAAGATTCCTTTCTTCCATGGCCCACTGTGGGATCGGAACCATGTTTTATTGCTTCTTCATTTTTCCTTATGTTTCTGTAGCAGACACAGTTCTTCTAAGATTTTCTGGAGAATGATATTCTTTGCAGTGGGGCAAAAGATCAAAGTGAAAAAGTGCTTCTGTAGTGTTTTTCAAACTGCATGTCAAGACTCATTGGTGAGTCATGAAATCAATTTTGTGGATTGTGAAATTGAGTTAGAAGGTAGCAGCCAGAATTTTGTTGTTTTATTTCTAATGGAATGAAATAGAAAATAGTAGGGAGTATTGCAGATTGTCAATATTGGTTTCACATATAAATGAATACAAATGTAGTTGTGAGTGTGTGTATATGTAGGTAGTATGTATTCTTAGTCATTCGGTAAAAAGTGTTACTGATTATGGATCACAGTTAAAAACTTTAAAAGCTCACACTTGACTGTGCCTCTCTTCTTCAACTTCCTTTCCTTCTCTCATCCGTCCTCAGCCTCCTCCTCCTCCCACTTCAATCATTGCTGTTGTTGGTAGATAGAGTCAGGAAGTTAGTTTGAAAGGCAGGTCTCCCAGAAAACGAAGTCCTAACATAGTATTTTCCCTTTTTTATACCTCTGTTATGTTACTTGTCATTTTCTATTCATTCATTTTCCAAACGTTTTTATATGCCAGGCAGAGTTCTCTGTACTATTTATTTATTATGCATCCACAGATAATTTATTAAGTGTCTATCTGTGTACAAGGGATTAAGGGGTACTAAGATGAATGGGATGTAGATCTTACCCTTAGAGTTTACTCTTCAGGGTGGTTACCATCATCTGCATTTTGTCCTTCCCTTCTCACCTCCACTCCCCTAACCTTTAGGTCTTTGGGATCCTGGGGTAACAAAGTTAGAAAAAGCCTAGAATGACTCTAAGAATTAAAGATTTTATTCATAAAATAGATAATTATTTGATACCTTTTATGTGCCAAGTTCAGCTCTAGTAGCTTAATATGCATCAGAGAACAAAACAGACATGAAGCTCTGTCCTTTTGGAACTTACAGTTTCATTGGGAGAGATACAGTAGACAGTTAACATAATGAATAGTAAAGTATCTAGAAGGTGATAATGCTATAGAAAAAATAGAACAAAGTAAGGGGGATTGGGAGTCTCAGGGACTGGAAGGATAGATTGCAATTTTATTTTTTAAGATTTATTTATTTGAGAGAGAGAACACATGAGCAAGCAATGGGGAGGAGCAGAGGGAAAGGAAGAGAGAGAATTTTTTTTTTTAAGATTTATTTATTTATTTGACACAGAGAGAGGGAGGGGCCAGGCAGAGGGAGAAGGAGAAGCAGGCTCCCCGCTGAGCAGAGAGCCTGATGTAGGGCTCGATCCCAGAACCCTGGGATCATGACCTAACCTGAAGGCAGACGCTTAACGGACTGAGCCACCCAGGAACCCTGGAGAGAGAGACTCTTAAGCAGACTCCTTACTGAGCGTGGAACCCAACACAGGGCTTGATCTCATGACCCTGAGATCATGACCTGAGCTGAAATCAAGAGTCTATGCTTAACCAACTGAGCCACCCAGTCACCCCTAGATTGCAGTTTTAAAAAGAATAGAAAGAAAGGTTTGGCCTTTTTGAGAAGGTGACGTTTGAGCATGGACTTGAAGGGGGTGCTGGAGTTAGCCTTGGTAATGTGTTAGCTACAGGGTATGTGAGGGAAGCATTGAAGGCAGAGGAAATAGCCAGGGGAAAGGTCCTAAGAGGTGAGCATGCATGGCATGATGAAAGAGCAGGGAGAAGGCCAACGTGGCTGGAGTGAGGGGAGAATAGCAGAAAATGAGATGATGCCCATAAGGAAATGGGGAGCAGATGTTGTAGGTCCTTGCCAAGACTTGGGTTTTTATTCTTAGTGAAATGGGGAGCTTTTGCAGGGTTTTGTTTTGATTTTGTTTTAAAGATTTTATTTATTTAGAGTGTGTGTACACATACGCAGAGGCAGGTAGGGGCAGAGGGAGAGGGAAGAGAGACTCTCAAGATTCCACACCCAGCACGGAGCCCGATGTGAGGCTGGATCTCATAACCCTGAGATCAGTATCTGAGCCAAAATCAAGAATTAGATGCTTCACCGACTGAGTCACCCAGGCACCCCTTTGGCAGGGCTTTGAGCAGAGGAGGGACGTGATGATCCTTGAATTTTTTAAAGGATCTGTCTGGATGCTCTTTTTTTTTTTTTTTTTTTAATATTTTATTTATTTGACAGAGAGAGAGAGAGAACAAGTAGGCAGAGAGGCAGGCAGAGGGAGAGGGCGAAGCAGGCTCCGCGCTGAGCAGGGAGCCCGATGCGGGGCTCCATCCTGGGACCCTGGGATCACGACCTGAGCCGAAGGCAGCCGTTTAACCGACTGAGCCACCCAGGCGCCCAGGATGCTCTTAAGAATAGATTCTTTGGTGGGTGGGTGCCTGGTTGGCTCAGTTGGTAGAGGACCCGACTCTTGATTTAGTCTCAGGTGCCATGAGTTCAAGCCCCACCTTGGGTTTGGAGCCTACTTAAAAAAAAAAAAAGAATAGAGTTTTGGGTTTTTTTCTCCCAACAAACCCTCGTGTCGAGGGCTGACTTTCAGTAGATCGCTGCGAGGGAGCTGCTCTGCTATGTTCGAAACCCCGACCCAGAAGCAGGTTGTCTACTAATGGTTCAGCACCAGGTTCCCCACGAACGTGCCTTGCGTGACGGGCGAGGGGGCGGCCCCCTTCCGGTCGTGCCTGTTTCCCAGGAGGAGGGGCTCTCCACAGCCGACCCTGGTCCCCATGTGCAAGGCTGCGACCTGCCTGCAGGAAAAGAATAAGTTCTTGAGGGTCAAAGGGAGAAATAGGAAACAGAGAGACCAGGTTGGAGACTATTACAGTTACCTAGGCAATATGTCTTGGTAGCTGTGACCAGAGTGATAGCAGTAAAAGCAGTGGAGAGTGGTCAGATTCTGCTGTATTTTGAAGGTGCAACCAATAAACAGGGAAAGCTGCAGATGGGGCAGGTTAGGGAGGTTAGGAATTCATGTGGGGGCATTGTGTTTGTGCATCCAAGTAGAGATGGTCAGTAGACAGTTGGATTTGCAAGTGTGGGTGTCAGGAGAGAGGTCCAGGCTGGAGATAGAAATTTGTGGGTTATCAACATGTAAGTGGTATATAAGAAGAGAAGGGACCATTGGCCATTGCAACATTCAGAGATTGGGAAGAAGAAGAAAAACTAATTTGGAGGGAAAAAAAGGAACTATATAGGAGAGTAAGGTAGGAAGAAAATTAGAGTATGATATCCTGAAAGCCACTTGAAGAACCTGTTTCAAGGAAGAAGGAGTGATTCATTGTGTCAAATGTTGCTGATAGTTCTTACAAAATGGGGACTGATCCTTGGATTTAGTAGTCTGTACATCTCCTTCATATTACTTACAACATTTTTAATTAAACTATTGATTTTATAACTTGGCTAATGTCTTTCTTGCTGGGAAGTTTCTTAAAGGTAGAGACGGTATCTGCTTTGTTCATTTTATTGTAGTCCTTGTAGACATTCAGTAAATATTTGATGAATTAATGAATGTACAGTAGGATTACCTTCTGCCTAGCTCCAAATTAGACATTCTGAACAGAACATTGCATGACAGCGAATGTGGAGGACACTACCAGGATTGACAAGAGAAATCAGTTCACTTCCAACATCTTTGCTTTAGCTTTGAGATACTCATTTTAGAAGTTTTACTAGACATCTTGGAGCTATTGGTATTATTTGGGGGCCTAGACTTGATGGCACAGTAAACTGAATTACAGTCCTGTTCCTTGCAATACATGACACAATGAGTACAACTTGAGCAATTGTCTGGAATGTTGGGTAGGTGTGAGGTTGTTGTGGGGAGGTGGATGACTAAGCCCCAGGTCTTGATTGCCCAAGTTGAGGAGCTTGAATTTTAACTTGTATTCAGTACAGAGCCACTTCAGAATTTCAGAAGCAGGAGAGCAGAGGAAAAATAGGAGCAGTGGAGTGATAGGGTTGCTGATGAGGTTTAAGAAGTTTAATTTGGCATCTGAATGTAGGATGGCTTGTGAGATCGTGGAGAGAGGAGGCAGGAAAGCTAGCTAGGATATTGCATTATTCATGACTAAGGCAAGAAAATGGATTCGAGAGGGTGTCCAGGCTCCTGGCTGTTTGTGAGGCTTCTATTTAAAAAAACAACAACAACAGGTTTTCTCTTCCTAGACTATAGAGCAGCTCTTTATGCTTGCTGGAACCAGTAATCTCCCATCATTATTCCCTTCAAGGAAAAGGAGATTTATTGCACTTAATGGAATGGACACAGTGTAACCTGTATTAACCACGATCAGAACAGTGGCCTGGTCCACTCTTTGTCCTCTCTGGTTCAGTGTTCCTTCTGTACACTGGCTACATTTTCCCGTCTGGATTTAGAACTTTTCACCCCGTTGAATTCAACCCACCCAGAGAAGTGGTCAGAGAACAGGCCTTAGTAGTTTAATAACATGAGGATCTCAAGCCCCAGCTAGGTCAGCTTCAGAAGTGTAAGTTTTTCTTTTTACAAGACTGGCTTCATAATTTCTGCCAAAATGGAGGGCGAGGAGGGGGGTGGCCTGCTGTTCCCAATGCCTGCTGCCTCTTACCTCTTGAGCGTTCAGAAGGAGCGTGGTAGAGGAGGGAAGTCCACTTGGGGATAGAACGCACGGAGGCTGGGTTGCGGAGCCTGTGAACCCAGCTGCTGATGGTGGGCCTGGCAGCCGAGACGACGATAGCAGAAGTGTCACAGAGCAGCTGCAGTCCTCTGTCACCTGGACCATGCTACAAATAGACATGGGGACTCAGCTGACCAGGGAGGTCAGGGAAATGAGGTAATAGCTGGTCTCCCTGGTGCTAGAAACCAAAACTAGTTTCCCTGTTTTTTTAACAGACTTGCTTACCAACTTGTTTAAGTAACAGTTCATCTATATTTCACTGATTCTGGGATGCCCATGTTTTCACATTTTTAGATCTTGGATATCAGGATGCTCTTACTACTGATGATGTACCATAGTTTAATTTGGCACGTGTTCTTTTTTCTCAGCGGTTCACTTTATAATCAATGATATCTTTGGTTTCTTTCCAGAGGAGGAGGAGTCAAAGACAATGCTGATGTCTTAAGTCTGATATGTACTCTATATGTTTGTGTGAAAAGGACATCTTTGGTGGATTTTTTTTTTAGAGATTTTATTTATTTGAGAAGAGAGAGAGAGCATGGGGGTTGCAGAGGAAGGAGGGAGAAGCAGACTCCCCACTGAGCAGGGAGCCCGGCACCAGGACCCTGAGATCATGACCTGAGCTGAAGGCAGATGCTTAACCAACTGAGCCACCCAGGCGCCCCTCTTAGGTTGATTTTAAGGCTCTTCTTACTGTTTTGTGTTTTGTGAAGTCTGCAATCAGGAGAATCAGTTGGAAGCTATTAGATACTTCTCCAATTACTCCTTAATAATACTTAAGTTTAAGGGTCACCTTTCAGATTCTTGTGATCCAAGGCATATCAGGTTTCTTTAAAATTTTTGCTTATTTTTGTTTATTCATCAGTGAATTTTCATTTGATGTATTCTATTGTGAACCTGCTTTTGTTGTCAGTTTTATAACCTATTAGGGTAGCCTATGACATTGCAAAACCTTTGTTGAAAATAACTCTGGCTTATTTCTTGATTTTGAGCATCTGTGCCTTCTTTGTATCTTCCATAGAAAGATTACTGAAGTAAAGATAGGTTTGGGGAAATCATTCATTGTTCTTAGGTTGTGTATATGTGTCTATACATATGAACACACACAACATATGTATACATCCATGACATATTCTTAATTTAGAGTTTTAAGAATTCTTACACCATTCATGTAGTCTATAATGAGACTAAGTATATACATATGCATATAGTTTTAAGGTGCACTATATTGAAATCTTTTTTTAAAAGTTTATTTTTTTAGATTTTTCATTCATTTAAGAGAGTGAGAGAGAGAGAGTGAGAGAGAGTACAAGCTGGAGGAGGGGCAGAGGGAGAGGGGGAAGCAGGCTCCCCACTGAGCAGAGAGCCCAACGCAGGGCTTGATCCCAGGACCCTGGGATCTCACGACCCAAGCCAAAGGCAACTGCTTAACTGACTGAACCACCCAGGCACCCCAAAAGTTTATTTATTTTAAGTATCTCTGCACCAAACGTGGGGCTCAAACTCACGACCCAGAGATCAAGAGTTGCATGCCCTCCTGATTGAGCCAGCCAGGTGCTCCTATATTGAAATATTTTTAGAAGAATTCTACAGTTCGAGTGCCTGGGTGGCTCAGTCGGTTAAGTGTCCAACTCTTGGTTTCGGCTTGGGTCATGACCTCAGGGTCCTGAGATCAGGGCCCATGTCAGGCTCTGCGCTGGGCATGGAGCCTGCTTGGGATTCTCTCTCTCCCTGTCCCTTTCCCCCTCCCCCTGCCTGTGTGCATGTGCGCTTGCTCTCTGTCTCTCAAAAAGAAAAAGGAAAATTCTACAGTTTATGGGAGCGAGATAACTGAACTCTAAGAATGCCCTTTAGTTTCATGGTGGTTAAGATCCTGGCTCTGAAGTCAAGTCAAGCTGTTAAGTGTTTGAATTCTGGCTCCTGTAATCTTGGACAAGTTACTTAGCCCCTCCGTGCATGAGTGCTCTCTTCTGTAAAATGAGAATGATAACAGTACCTACCTCATAGAATTCATTCAGATAACTTATCTAAAGTATGTAGCAACATGCCCAGCATAGGGCGCACTTGATAAATATTATCTGCCATTTTTTATTAATAAGGTATCACATCAAGAGCAAAACCAGAGCTCCTCAACTTGGTTAAGCAAAAAAATTTCTTCCTAGTAAAGGAACTGTAGTTATAAGGTAGGGACATATTTTCTAACTTAGTGCTTTTAGGAAATTCCCCAAGTTAATTGTGTTGTCTTTGAAGTAGGGATGTATGCTAGAATGTAATCACCATGAAGGTAGGGGCTTTTGTCTGTTTATCAACTCATTTGTTCCCAATCCCTACAATAATGCCTGACTTATAGTAAGGACTCTATCACTATGTGTTGAATGAAAGGAAAGGGGTCAATGGCTCTTAAAAGCTACAAACTTTTCATCGTAAATTATGTAATCTATTCCAGTATGTAATGATTTAAAATGATGGTTTAACAGTGGTATGGAGAGAACTTTAAATTACTAGAGACTGAAACCTAAAGTACTTAAACAAGTTGATTTTCATTGTTCAAAATATAAGCTAAAATATAAGTAAACTGAGATAAGTTACTGTTCACAACTTTGACAATGTATAATTAATAGTGTACTATGAATGGCAGAATTTCAAGTTACTTCATTAAAAAAAACATAGAAAGGCATGTATCATATGATCTCACTGATATGAGGAATTCTTAATCGCAGGAATCAAACTGAGGGTTGTTGGAGTGGGGGGTGGGGTGGGAGGGATGGGGTGACTGGGTGATAGACACTGGGGAGGGTATGTGCTCTGGTAAGCGCTGTGAATTGTGCAAGACTGTTGAATCTCAGATCTGTACCTCTGAAACAAATAATGCAATATATGTTAAGAAAAAAAAAAAAGAAGAAGAAGAAGGTAGCGAGAGGGGAAGAATGAAGCGGGGGAAATCAGAGGGGTAGACGAACCATGAGAGACGATGGACTCTGAAAAACAAACAGGGTTCTAGAGGGGAGGGGGCTGGGAGGATGGGTTAGCCTGGTGGTGGGTATTGAGGAGGGCACATTCTGCATGGAGCACTGGGTGTTGTGCACAAACAATGAATCATGGAACACTTCATCTAAAACTAATGATGTAATGTATGGGGATTAACATAAGAATAAAAAAAAAAACATAGAATTTAAAAATCACATGCACCTAAAACAAGGGTGCCTGGGTGGCTCAGTCAGTGAAGTGTCTGCCTTCGGCTCAGGTCATGATCCCAGGGTCCTGGAATGGAGACCTGCATGGGGCTCCCTGCTTAGCAGGGAGTCTCCTTCTCCCTCTTCCTCCGCCCCTATATTCTTTTTTTTTTTTTAAGATTTTATTTATTTATGTGATAGAGAGACACAGCGAGAGAGAGAACACAATCAGGGGCAGAGGGAGAGGGAGAAGCAGGCTTCCTGCGGAGCAGGGAGCCTGATGCAGGGCTCGATCCCAGGACCCTGGGATCATGACCTGAGCCGAAGGCAGACGCTTAACGACTGAGCCACCCAGGCGCCCCTGCCCCTATATTCTAATAGAGGGGTGAGACAATAAATTTAGGGAATGAGCTCCATATTTAGAGACAGGGAACTGAGGCCCATAGAGGTTAAAGTGACTTACCAAAAAGCACATAGTTGGCATAAAAGTCCCGCTCACCTGCCTTACTGCTCAGTGCTTTTTCTGTTACACCTTCTTGGCTCTCTTAACTTTCAGTACTCATATGCAAATTCTTGAGCATTCTGAATCAGAGGTCTAATTGAACTTTGCAGTGAGTCTCACAAAGCAGTGTTGTGTACAGTAAGGAATGTGTGTTCTACCCAGTCATGTCAGAACATTTGGCAAATCCCTTAAGCTCTCTGGAGCTTGTTTTCATCACCTGTGAAGTAAAGCGATCAGCTGTCTTGTTTGTTACTTCCACAGTCCTCTTGTTTTCATTTGGAGTTCTCTGTGTGTGTTCTCTCCACAGCCATCCACACCGCTGCTATGGATATGCTGGGAGGATCTGGTATTGAAAGCCAGTGTAGAAAAGTTGATATCATTGCAGATGCTGCCTATTCCATTTTTAAAAAGCCAAAAAGTTTTACTGGAAACTTTATTATTGATGAAAATATCTTAAGAGAAGAAGGAATAAAAGATTTTGACATCTATGCAATTAAGCCAGGTAATGCTTCCAGTTTTTAAAAGTAGTGATGTATTTTTCTACATTTCCTACAATGAACATACATCTGTTTTGTGTGCAAGTTTGTGTGATCATAAAACGAATATGTTCTTTTTTTTTTTTTTTAAGATTTTATTTATTTATTTGACAGAGAAAGATAGCAAAAGCAGGAACACAAGCAGGGGGAGTGGGAGAGGGAGAAGCAGGCTTCTGGTGAGCAGGGAGCCTGATGCGGGGCTCGATCCCAGGACCCTGGGATCATGACCTGAGCCAAAGGCAGACACTTAACGACTGAGCCACCCAGGCGCCCCCGAATATGTTCTTTTAAAAGTATCCTCCCAACGAAGGGGAAGACCATACCAGCACAACTTCAAAAAGAGAGAAAGGAAAAATGGAAGTGAATTGAAGACTTTTAAAGGGATGGACAGATAGAGAAGGCACATCAGCTATTAGCCATTTCCAAATCTTGAAACTAAAAATGAAAATTGGTTTTTAAAGTTGATCTTAAAATCACATATAAAGACTTTATTCAAGGATGTGCTAATAGGTGGTACAGGAGTGCGTTTTCTCTGAAAACTTTTTAGGAATATGGACTCTTTCCAAATGTTTTTCTCTTAAGTGCAGTCTCTTAGAGTAGCTAGCTTACTGATGGATGGTGAAGACGAGGGAACACAGTCTGCCCTTTGTACAAGAGTATGATCTGAGAAGTTCTCAGATGGCCTCCTTCTTCAAAAATCATTCTTCCTCTCTGAAATTGCAGTCATGATGGTGATGATCAGGCATTTTTACTTTATGTATGAAACATAATCTGTATTAAATAGTAGACAATGTAGGCATAAGCAGGAGTTCTATTTATTGCTGCAAAAGTGTGTTCTAAATACTATTCATTAGGTTGCGCTTCCCCATGTTTATATTTGTGTCATCCCTGTCTCTTCAGTTTGAACTGAATTAAATAGCTCTTTATGGTTTTACAAAGCAGTTTTATATACATTATCTATTTAACCCTCACAGCAATCCTGTGAGGGAAGCAGTGTTGTTTAGGGATTAAGAGCATGGAGTTTGGGAGAAGACAAACCAGGTTCAGATTCCAGCTCAGCTGCTCACAAGCTGTGTGACCTCTGGCACGTCACCCACTTTCTGTGAGCGTCTCTTTTCTTACTGGTAAGATTAAAGGAATAGCTTCCATACAGGATTTTTGTAAGAATGAAATGCAATAATGTGTATAATGTGCTTGGCACAGTGCCCAGCATATGACAATCGCAGTACTCAGTAGTTAATATTTACAGTAGAAAAACAGGCTCAGAGAGATTAGTCTTTGCGTAAGAGCAGTCAGCTAATAAATGGCAGAACCTGAACAAGATGCAGGTCTTCTGGGTCCTGAGACAGTGTAATTATCAGTTTAGGTTTTAAAGACACAGTGTCATTGTGCACAAAATCTTAAATTTGATTTAAGATTAAAAATCCTATCAAGTGTAGAGAACATAAGATGAATAGGTACTTTGATAAGCATTAGGATATAACAAAGACCAATGCATTCCTGACCTCCAGTTTTTTTAATCTTCTGAGAGGGAGAGACAGAGATGGGAAACAAGTCCTTCTTAATGAGGAACCCCCTTCTCTCAGGGGGCCAGGTAAGAAATGAGTCCTTAGCACTTTGGAGGGATGTAGGACAGAAGGGTTGCATAGATAGATGAAGAGGGGGCAAAGCCTCCTGGGACAGCAGTTGAGGGCTTAACGTAACAGGTGGCTCTTTGGTTGGATCTTAGAGATGAAATTTGCCATAGGAGAGGAGGATAACTTGGTGATGGGAAAAGTATTTTAGCTTTGTGAAGGTCAAGTAGTTTGACAGTTCTCACGGGAGTCTTTTCCATTGCACAAGAATGATCATTACAATAAAAACAGATATAATGTTCATTAAACAGGTGTTAAAATTTTAATGTATTGATGTTGTCATAGTAACCTGAGTATTTTTGGGGTCTATTTTCCAGGCCATCCTTTGTTACCAGATTTCTTCTTAGATGAATACCCAGATACAATTACCAAGAAAATGGAATCACATGGTAAGACGTAGAACATACTTTATGTAGGAAAATAAAGATGCTAAGTATGTATTTCTTTCAGAATATAAAATTGGACATTTCTGCCTTATGCTTTTAAACTGTTTTGTAATTTAAACTAGACAAGTAATATGTGGGCTTAGTTAATTCAAGCAAGAATGGTTGTCTTTTAGGGGCGCCTGGGTGGCTCAGCCGTTAAGCGTCTGCCTTTGGCTCAGGTCATGATCCCAGGGTCCTGGGATCGAGTCCCACATCGGGCTCCCTGCTCTGCGGGAAGCCTGCTTCTCCCTCTCCCTCTGCCCCTGCTTGTGTTCCTGCTCTCACTCTCTCTCTCTCTGTGTCAAATAAATAAATAAAATCTTAAAAAAAAAAAAAAAAAGAATGGTTGTCTTTTCCTTCTACCGGTAAGAAGTTATTAATATATTCTTTTCATTTGATAATTTAAAAAGTCTAAAAAGAAAACAAACCCTTTTTAAGGTTTTATTTCTTTTCCTTGGCACTGTCTTTAGGTATTTCATGTTGATGTATTATTTTATCTTGAGGGAAAATGTGTCACATCAAAGTACACCTAACACCATTCTCAGAGTTTGTGCTGTGTGACTACTTTATGGGAGAAATTAACTTCAAAGGAGGTTTTGGTTTTACTTTATTTTGTTTTTATAATTGGTCCAGAGTTCAGTCTTTGTGTTCGACATTATGCCACTAGCTTACTGAAAGATGTCAGAAGAAACACTCTTTAACAAATACCCATGAGCTGGGGCGCCTGGGTGGCTCAGTTGGTTGAGCGACTGCCTTCGGCTCAGGTCATGATCCTGGAGTCCCTGGATCGAGTCCCGCATCGGGCTCTCTGCTCAGCGAGGAGCCTGCTTCTCCCTCTAACCCTCCCCCCTCTCATGTACTCTCTCTCTCATTCTCGCTCTCTCAAATAAATAAATCTTAAAACAACAACAACAACAACAAATACCCATGAGAAGAATCTCTCTCATGCTTTATTAACAAGAATAGCTGTGCTTCTCCTGGACCCTTACCTTATTTTTATCTTATAGACACTGTGAATCTCCTAAGTGATCACAGATTCTTTAGATGGCTGCTAGAAAACTTAAGAACAAATTTCCTCTCTACCTTCATAGCAGATTTATAGAACCTTATACCACAGTGCATTTTAGTGCCATCCTTTTTTCTGGCTTACTCTTTTCTAGCTTTATCTTTTCTTTGTCCAAATTCTTGGAGATAGTTTAAGAACTTATTTAATAAAAATGGCAACTTTTCTTTTGTATCATAAAAAACTTGAAAAATATACAGCTTATCAAAGTCTGAAAGAGTCTAGTCTTCAGGTTAGGCAAGAGCAGAATTCTAATTTTTGATCATCACCTTAACATTGGATCTGAGCTCATTTAAATTCCAAATTTAAATTAATAAGAACCACTTATTGATCACGTATATTCATTTTGTTTTTCAACAAATATTTATGGGGCACTCCTATGTATCAAACACTATGCTAAGTCCTTTGCATTCATTGTCTCATTTAACACTTATGAAACTACAAGTCAAGTGTTATTATCTTCATTTTACATCTGAGATCATGTGGGTGGCAGAAGCAGGATTTAAATTCATAGTTCTCCAATTGCAAAGCCCATAACCTTAACCAGTAGATTTAAATTGCTTTTCTAACTCCCGAATACTTTAAAGTCCTTTAAATTAGCATATTTCCCCCCAGTAATCCAATTTATTAATTTGTAATGAGGAGTTGCCATCTCATGGACTAAGCGTGTAGTTGCTATGATCAGCTATTCTCTCCCTTGGGTCATAATGACAGGGAACAGAATCATAATCAGAAGGTTGTTTCATGACCGTGGAATCAGAACAAGAGAGGTTAAATAAGTAAAATGTAAGATAAATGTTTATTAGCATCAAATTTCAATAGGAGTGATTTTGCCTTTGGGATCAGAATATGTCAAGTGCGTTGCTGCAATCCATATATCCATCTCCACATGAGGGATACCCTCATCCTTGAGGTCACAATACTCACATTCCTTTGGCTAAAGCTTCTCTTCCCCATATGATGCTGGAGAGAGCATTTGCTACTGTAGCTCTCTTGTCCCTATTCTTCCTCGTTCATTGCAATTCTATTCAGTATTTTCTGTAGATATATTAATATATTCATATAGGTGATAGTCCAGTATATCTGGCCTGGGATCTAACATCTCTTTCAGGTGACTTTTTAGTCCATATCCACATCCACTCTATGTTGACTTCACACTTCCTCTCTCCGAGGTCTGCGTGTAATCCCTCATTTCTCAAGTGGGAACGGCTCACCTTTCTATTTAATAATCCTATTTGATTGCACCTTTTCTGGTTATTTGTGCTGTGTGTATTTGTTTTATATAATGTATTTGTAACTGTGAAGTATAAACTATGCACATAACTTCAAATTCATGGTTTTTCTCATATTAAAAACAATACTGTCGTTTTTTCATTGATCTCCCCTCCTGGCACCACCGCGTTGCAATGCAGGGAGCCCACAGATTCTTATTTGTTGGTTCAGTTTATTGTTGTTGTTGCTGTTGTTGTTGTTTTTCTTTAGTTCTAGTTTTAATTGCTTCTGTTACAGTTGTTCTGGGTTCTCCCCAGAAACACTTATTCTTAGCCTGGCTGTCCTTTTCCTTTACCCTGTAGTTGTCACCATCTTTTCTTATTTCTATCTTACGGTTCTTTGCTTCTGTGTTCTGGGAGACCTTTTCAAGTTTGAACTCTACTGATAAGACTTTGACAGGGTGCCGGCCTGGCTCAGTCGGTAGAGCACGTGACTCTTGATCTTGGGGTTGTGAATTGAGGCCCACGTTGGGCGTGGAGCCTCCATTAAAAAAAGACTTTTGCCACTTTCATCTCTTCCCTATGGCCTATAATGTTTATTTTAATTTTGCTGTTGTATGTTTTGTTTCTCATGTTCCCTATTTCCTTTTTCATTTTATTCCATTGGCTTTTCATCCCAGCCAGTTATATATGACTCTGTGCCCCTGTTTCATAGAGTTTTCATGTGGAGGAATCCTTGTGAGTTTCATAGTAAATTATTTTTAGAGATAGGTTGTTTTCTCTTCAGGATAATTTTCCTTTACCTTGTGGTACATTGTTTTTCATGGGCATCAGGTTATTTTTTTCCCCCTGTTAATTCATCTTCATATTAGGAGCTATCTCTAGAGCTAGCAGAGCCAGATGACAGAGATGCGTAGCTTGCTTTTGGCTCCACTCCTTGTCCATCTGGTGGAATTCCTTTCTCAAAGCTGTAGCTTCTGTTGTGGTACCTGTTAGGCATATAGCTAGTGCCAGTGTGCAAGACTGACATGGGACCTTCTTTTACTTCCTACTGTCCCCTGCGTGCCCTGCTCCCAGGGTTCTTCCCCTCCCCATTTTTATCCATCATGCTTTGAGGCATGTACTTTGCAGGATGAACCACTATCAAGGCTCCCTCTACTGTCTGCTCCTCTGGTATTTGGAAACCACAAGCTTTGAAATTGGATTTGAAAGATGGAGGAGTTCCTAAAAGGTGGCATTATAGAACAGAGGGACAGATCCTAGTCTTCTAGCTGGCACAAGCCCAGAGTCTGGTCCAGTGTTTTAAAAATGCGAAAACTTATCTTCCTTGTTTAGGTGAGCAGAGCTATTCTTTCTCTGAGATCTTTCAGGAAGCAAAGCATAGGCATTCCTGTGTTCTTCGGCTGACTCTGTCTACTTTAGAGTTACTGAACATTTCTTCCTAGATTCTGACCGTAGATTGTGAGTCTAGGTGATGTTTAGTATTTGTTCACATGTTTATATTTATTTAAGTGTGAAGTTAGGAGAGGCTATGACAGGGGCTGCTGGCCATGTATCTTTTCTTGTTGTTGTTACTGAAATGTTCTTTCTCAGTAAAGCTTACATATTTGTAGTCTAATGACAGTACCTTTCAAATATACTACTGATTTGTTTTTTGTCTCCTGCAGTTTTATTCTCTTGTGAAGAGTCATCAGGCCATGTCTAAATATTCCAGGTGATAAATTATGCAATTTACATAAAAAACTTTAAAGATTTTGCTGTGATCTCTTTGACACCACAGGCTTCTGGGGGACTTGTTATGTCCTCTTCCTTGACCTAGGTGATGATGACACAGTATAGTCACTTACTGATAACTTCTTAAAAATTTATTGAAGTATAGTTGACACAGAGTATTACATTAGTTTCAGGTGTACAACATAGTGATTGGACAACTCTATACGTTATGCTGTGCTCAGCACAAGTGTAGCCACCATATGTCACCATACAGCGTTATTACAATACCATCGACTGTATTCCCTATGTTGCACCTTTTATTCCTGTGACTTACTCATTCCGTAACTGAAAAGCCTGTACCTTTCACTCCCCTTGACCCTTTCTGCCCATCCCCCAATTCCTCTGAGAACTTTCTGAGCTGTATACTTATGGTCATGGTTCATACATGTTGCCCATCAATAAAAAGCAGCACCATGCCAAGGGCAAGGCAGTCAGGGTTGTTTGCTCTGGGTGTAGGCAGTAAAGGGGTGCACTATCTGTAATGAATTTAAAAATAATAACAAATTGACTCCAGGTTTTTTAAAAAGTGTGTATCTTCTTTGCTCCATTGGATCTTGAGGATTTCATCGTTAATATCTGTTTGGATTTTAACTTGTAAGAAGAGAAGGATTTTATTGTTTTTGTCTGTCTCTGGAATCATCATAGTGAAAAGTAATTTATATCCAGCAAATTTGGGATACTTTTATATTGCTTCTGTTGTACCATGGAGTATCTTTATGCTATCAGTTAGATTTCATTTAATAACCTTTGGTGAGTTATATTGGACAGTATGGCTGGGTATAAGTTGAGTTGGGAAGTAGATGGAGAGTTAAATTTCAGCCTAGGGCACAGATTGGCCTTGGAGTTAATTTAATTAATGAATTGTTCTCAACTTGTTTCTGGGGCAACTGCCAAACTACCCACAAGTGGTTCCCAGAGGATGAATAAAGGAACAGAGGTTGGTATTGAGGGACAGCTTCATGCTATGGGAATTGTCCTATGGACTGCAGATCCCCTGGCACATTATGTGCTGAATGGTTATGGCTAGTGGGTTAAGTGGATACAAGTTGAAAAATACTGTAATTCCCCTGGCCTTGTGTTTCTTGGCAGGGGGGGCTTTCGTGAGGCTGATAGTCTCACCTCCCTCTTCATCCAGTGGGAGGAACCATGAGGCTGATGAAATTGGAAGAGGAAATGACTGTGTGGTTTAGACTGTTGTGAAGGTTCTTTCTTTCTGAGCAGGTTTTCCCTGTTCTTCACATGATCTTTACTTTCAAAGGCATTTCTAAGCCCTGATGGGAGGAAGCAGGTTCAATCCAGGGATGAAGGAACTAAGTTTAGTTTAGAGGCAAAGTTATCAGGAAGTTCACTTGATTGTTGATTCAAGCTACAATCTCCAATTCAGCTTTATTGATTTACATGGTTGATGTTCTGATCTCCAGTGTCTCTTTTCTCATTTGGTTTTAGAACTCGGAGGGGGTAATAAAGGAGTGATTAATTATTACTCCTAAAAGTGTGTTTAGGTCTGTTTTAAAAAAACAAACAAAAAAGCCACTACAGTTTAGTAGTGGTTTGGATTTTTTTTAACCTAATCTGAGAGTCAGCCTTTTACTTGGAGAGTATAAACCATTTACATTTGTAATCATAACTAATGCGTTTGGATGTTATTCCATCAATTTGATTTATGCCTTTTGATGTCACCAAATGTATTTAAAGTCATTTTTGTCAAACAAGTCTAGTTGGTGGCAAGTCTTTTCTGCTAATTAATTAATTCTGTGTGTGGCCTTATACTGCCCAGGCTTTCAAACCATTTATATCAATAATATTTTACAGATGCTGTTCCGGAATTGAAAGAAGAGAAGTCACAGCCACCACCAAAACCACGTTCTGGAGCCGTGGCAGAAACATTTAGAATTGTTAAGGACTCTCTCAATGATGACGTTGTTAAAGCCACTCAAGCGATTTATCAGTTTGAGCTCTCAGGTAAGGAGGATATCTGGGAACGTGGTGCTTTTATGAAATAAAGTAGGATATTTCCCTCAGAAGAAAATCAGCTTCCAATAGCAATCACCTTGATAGTTGGCTGTATCCAGAACCCTTAACCCTAGAATGTAGACATTCAAGAATAGCAAATAACTACTGATTTATATTTTTTAAGTTAATATCAGTGCATATGGACACATGTAACATAAAATCTCATTACATAGACTTCCAGTGTTAAATAAATTTTTGGCATATGTAGTTGAGAGAAAATCCTACTTAGGAGGGCATATGGATCATGACATATGGTGTAATACAGTAATGTATCATCAGCCACGGCACCTTGCCATTTTTATCTTTGAAATTAATCAAGTCAGTCTGCATGTAGTCAGCTGAAATTATTCAAGTCAGTCTGCATGTAGTCAGCGTTTTCAAACTTATCAATATTTTTCTTCTCAACATAGTATTAACACATATTAATGATAGCTTTAAGAACTAGCTACTTCAGTCCCATTGAATGCAAACTTTGACATTATCGGTTTTTTCCTTTGTCTCCTCTGTTTCCTCTCTTCTTCCTTTTTTCTCCTTAGCGCCCATGGTCCATTGCTTTAATCATTCTCTTGCCTGTATCCTAAATTTCCTGGCCTTTTTGTACTTATGTCACCACCTATCAAAAGTCTAGTCCTGGGACGCCTGGGTGGCTCAGTTGGTTAAACGACTGCCTTCGGCTCAGGTCATGATCCTGGAGTCCCGGGATCGAGTCCCACATTGGGCTCCCTGCTCAACGGGGAGTCTGCTTCTCCCTCTGACCCTCCCCCCCTCTCATGAGCTCTCTCTCTCTCAAATAAATAAATAAAAAATCTTTAAAAAAAAAAAAGCCTAGTCCCGGATGAATCACACTATCTGACTGTCCCACAGTTGCATCCAGGCTGCTCCGTACTCCTGGGGAAATGGAAAAAACCCATCACGCTACCAGTAGATCTGTATGAGTAGACATTCATCATCGCCCTTCTTCATCTGGGGTCTCAGTGTGCCTCAGAATTCTGTATTTCTGTGGTCAGCTTCCTGCCTCATTTTCCACAGTGACTATTTTAACACTTCCCAGTGCTCCACAAATGTCCCATCTCTCCCTTCACCACTTCCCTGCCAGTTTCAGCAGATAACCCCACCTCCTCTTTCACAGAGATAATAGAAACTGGCAGACAAAGTGCTTCAGCTTCCTGTCCTCTGATACCGAATCAGCTGTTAATGAGCATCGTTCTTTCTTCCTTCCCAATAGAATAGAGCTCAGCTCTAGATTTATGCATCTCAAGCTTTAATGTTCATAGTGATCATCTGGGACCCTGCTAAAATGCAGAGTCTGATTCAGCATGTCTCAGGTAGGGTCTGAATTCTGCATTTCTGACAGGGCTGCAGTCCACAGATTGCACTTTGAGTAGCAAAGTTGTAGATCCCATTTCCTGTGGCCTCCTAAGGGACTTTGTGCTGTTAATTATGCCTTCTCTCTCACCTGCGTATGCTGCAGCCTGCTTTCTGGTGATAATTTAACATTCTCAAAGTCTATTTCATCTTTAAAACAAAACACAACGCCCCCAACCCCACTTCTTACCCCCACCATTCCTCTCCCTTTCAGAGCCAAACTTCTTTTCATCTAGAGTTCACTCTACTCAGGTATCGCATTTCTCCATTCCGCTGAATTATGCTATTACCAAGGTCCTGGGTGACCTCTTTATCATCAGTGGGCCTTTGTCATTCTTACCTTGTCACCACTCTACGGCATTTGAAGTTGTTGACTGCTCTTGCCTTCTGGAAAGGCTCCCGCCCTTGGCTTCCCTGGCAGCAGCTCTCCTTGCTTTCCTCCTTTGTCTGTAATCATCCTTGTCAGTTACAGACTTGCCCTAGGAAACCTCAGTCACTCACACAGCTTCAGTGACCATAGGCAGTGATTACTTACATATCTATATTTCTAGCCTCGTCAGACGTCATTTGACATTTTCACTTGGTTGTCACAAAGATGCCTCCATCTGAAAATGTCTAAAACAGCTCACCATTCCCAACACCTGGCTCAGACACTGCCTATTCAATCTGCTCTTCTCAGTAGTCCTCTCTCAGGACAAAATACAGCCATACTGACCTGGTTTCCTGAGCCAAAAACTGGCAAATCATTTCTTATGCACTCTCCGTCCCTTTTCCTCATCATATTCATTTACTGAGTCTTGTGTTTCTGCTTTGAAGTTACCTCTCAAATATGCCTACTTCTCCCCAATCCCACCGCCACAATCCTGATCCAGGCACACATCCTCAAGTTCCCAAACTACCCAAACACCATCCTAACTTGCCTTTTGCATCCTCTTTATCCCTCTCCAATATATTCTCCACACTGCTCTTAGGGTGATCTATTTAAAATACCAGCCTTATGTCATTCTCCTTCCATGGCATATCCCTTAGGATGAAGTCAGTGAATCTTTCAGATGGCCCACTACCCCCTACGTCTGGGCTGCTTCATGAGCTCATCTCATGCCACTCTTCATTCTCTTTCTACCTTCAGTCCTCCTGCACTGTTTTCAGTTCCTCATCTGGCTAATTCTTACCTGACTTTTCAATCTCATCTTCCATGGGGCTTGCCTGACTTCACATTACCCTCTACTTCATCTTGTGTAAGAACCATGTTACTCCAGGGTCTTCAGAGCCTAGACCAGTGCCTGGCATGGAAGTACTTAATCAATATTTACTGAATTTAATAGAGGCCCAAGGGTTTTAACCTGGAAAACAGCATTATGTAAAATTATTCTAACTGTAGCAGTTACTAAGTTTAAGAAGAATGGGGCTTCTTTGGCATTTTTTTCTATATCTTTGTATTTTGTGTAGGTGAAGATGGTGGAACGTGGTTTCTTGATCTTAAAAGCAAAGGTGGGAATGTTGGATATGGAGAGCCCTCTGATCAGGCAGATGTGGTGATGAGTATGTCTACTGATGATTTTGTAAAAATGTTTTCAGGTGAGTTTTCAATTTTATTAATTGACTGATTATTCAAGGAAAATTTACTTCTAACTTCATTCCTCTCCAAATAATCAAGACTTGTGTTTGTAGCCGTAGAATCTGAGTGGCTATTGATGTTAAAGAGCACAAAGTCTTCAGAAGGTGGGTCTTACTGTTTGGTAAGTTCTGACTGTTCAGCCAACAAGTGGGAAGTCGAAGTCAGAATTTCCTTTTTTCGTGACTGAGAAGCCCATAAGATAATCTTGGAAATAGAGAGGTAATTCAAAAGGACTCCTAGGTGGACTTTATTTCTACTAGTTGGACTAAGATAGCCCTTCCAATAACACCTGGGACACAGGAAGTGCTGAACTCAGCTGCACCTCATTTATTGAGAGTAAGGTTCTGCTTTGATCTTGCCATGACTGTAATAGGAAACAGGGGCCCTCTCCTGTGGCCCCATGATCCTGCTTTCTGTGAAATCCTTAACCAAGAGAACCTTTTGCATAGTTTTCTGTTCTGCCTGTGTACCTCTAACTATGCCAGAGAATTTTAAGGGAATCTTTTCTATTTTCTACTCTTAGAATACTACTCAAATGGTAATTATCACATGTATTTATTAGAAACAACACTTTAAACTAAGACATTATAACATTCTAATAAAAAAAATTCACTTAGTGATCTATAAATGTAATTCATTCTTTGTTCTGCTTTAATCTTCATAAATTGAAGATCACAGTGTACTCTGTGCCATCTAGATCTTGCTTTCCAGTTCCTTTTTTTTTTTTTGAGATTTTATTCATTTATTTTTGAGAGAGAGCATGCATGAGCGGGGAGGAGGGGCAGAGGGACAAGCAGACTCCCCGCTGAGCAGGGAGCTGGATGCGGGACTCGATCCCAGGACCACAGGATCCTGACCTGAGCCGAAGGCAGACGCCCAACCCACTGAGCCACCCAGGCCCCCATTGCTTTCCAGTTCTAATCCAGGATGCTAATGGCCTACATATTATCTGAGCCAGTCTGTGTATGTTACTAATCATTGAGGTCTCTTCAACTTTTCCTTTTTTTTTTTTTTTAAAGATTTATTTATTTTAGAGTGCGAGAATGGGGGTGGGAGCAGAAGGAGAGAATCTTCAAGCAGACTCCCCGCTGAGCGCAGAGCCCAGTGCAGAGCTCAGTTTCACAACCCATGAGATCATGACCTGAGCTAAAACCAAGAGTCAGACACTTAACTGATTGAGCCCCCAAGCGCCCGACCTTTTTTTTTTTTTGTACAGTAGTATTAAATAACTCATGGTACAAAATCAGAAAATACACTTAAAAAAAAGCAAAATAAAGGTACTTCTTTTTTTAATTTATTTTATTTATTTATTTATTTTAAAGATTTTATTTATTTATTTGACAGAGAGAGACACAGCGAGAGAGGAGATACAAGCAGGGGGAGTGGGAGAGGGAGAAGCAGGCTTCCCGCAGAGCAGGGAGCCCGATGCGGGGCTCAATCCCAGGACCCTGGGACCATGACCTGAGCCGAAGGCAGATGCTTAACGACTGAGCCACCCAGGCGCCCCAATACTTCTTTTTTTTAAATATTTATTTTTATTTATTTTTTTAAGATTTTATTTATTCATTTGACAGAGAGAGACACAGCGAGAGAGGGAACACAAGCAGGGGGAGTGGGAGAGGTAGAAGCAGCTTCCCACTGAGCAGGGAGCCCGATGCAGGGCTCAATCCCAGGACCCTGGAATCATGACCTGAGCCAAAAGCAGACGCTTAACGACTGAGCCACCCAGGTGCCCCTATTTATTTATTTTTTAAGATTTTATTTATTTATTTATTTATTAGAGAGAGAGAGCATGGGTAGGGGAGAGGGGCAGAGGGAGAGGGAGAAGCAGACTCCCCGCTGAGCAAGGAGCCCAATGTGGGACTCCATCCCAGGATCCTGGGATCGTGACCTGAGCCAAAGGCAGCCGCTTAACCAACTGAGCCACCCAGGCACCCCAAGATTTATTTATTTTAGAGAGAGAGAGAGAGTGCATGAACAGGGGGAGGGGCACAGGGAGAGGGAGAGAGAATCTCAAGCAGACTCCCCACTGAGTGTGGAGCCTGACACGGGGCTCAATCCCAGGACCCTGAGATCATGACCTGAGCTAAAATCAAGAGTCAGCCGCCTACCTGACTGAGCCACCCAAGTACCCCTAAGCAAAATAAAGATACTTCTTTATCACACTACTGAGAAATCAACCATTAGTTGATTTTGGTTTAGAGTCATATATTTCTGTGAATGTATATAAATATACACGTGTGCTTATAAAAACAGGATTATAGCATTACTGCTGTTTGGCAGTCTTTTTCACTTATACATTATAACATCTTTCAATGTTAATAATTATCTCTTTAGTCATTTTCAGTAGTGTCTTTAGTGTTTTAGTATTCCAACAACTATGTCCTCATAAAACTTAAAGTGCTTTGGACATAGCTAGATGCTCAGTAAATGTTGGCAAATTTATATTTTATAAATAATATTTTGGACTTAAAGATCATTTAAAATAAAAATTGTCAATTTCTAAACTGAAATAACAATAATTATAGCTAATATGCATTGTATGATTGCTATGAGTTGAGCAGTACTCCAGGGGTGGAGTTGTTAAGTGTCTGCCTTCGGCTCAGGTCATGATCCCAGGGTCCGGGGATCAAGCCTCACATTGGGCTCCCTGCTTAGCGGGGAGCCTGCTTCTCCCTCTCCCACTCCCCCTGCTTGTGTTCCCTCTCTTGCTGTGCCTCTGTCAAATAAATAAATAAAATCTTAAAACAAAACAAAACAACAATACTCCAAACAGTGCTTGGAGATAAAATATTTTCTCCATTTTACAAAAATGGAAACTGAGACACCAATGGATTAATCAAGGTCACATAGTGAAGAAATGTTGAAGCCAAAATTTGAATCCAAGCTAACTCTTGGGCTCATGCTCTTTTAATCATTATGCTACTCTGCCCTCCAAAGGTGAGAGTCAAATGACTAATTTATATTTTATTTATGTATCATTAACCTGTAGTAATGGGCTTTCCATTTATATCTTTCTGTGAATGTGCTCCTGGATTGACTAGGGGAAGTCAGTCAGATAAATGAGTAACTTAAAAAAATATTCTTACCTGGTTTCTTATAGCGACAGTGAGTTTACTTCTGCTTCTTATGTCCTTTTGTTCCTACTCTTGATCCCATCTGCTTTCCTTTGAAGGGGCACAATTTAGACCTTATATCCTGGTATGGTTTCTCTTTTAAGAAACCATAGCCATTTCTGACCTAATTTATATAGTGGATATTTTATAAATAGAAAAACTTGAAGCAACTAGTGATCATCTAATCAAAATCTCCTTTTGGCCAGTAGAGGCCACTGTAGGGTTGAGCATTAGAATAGAAAGGAAATAAATTGTACAAGATCACCTGTTTAATATATAGGGAGGAGATAGGATATTGTGCTTACTAGCTATTTTAAAGTTATTTTTTAAACAGTTTTATTGAGGGATAGTTTACATATCATAAAATCCACCCAGTATAAGGGTTAAACATGATTTTTAGTAGATTTATAGAGTTGTACACCCATCACTTACAATCCAGTTTGAGAAATTTCCATCACGCCAGAAAATTCTCTCATGTCTCATTGTAATCATTCCCCATTTTTACCCTCAGCTAGCCAAACACTGATTTGCTTTTTGTCTCTATAGATTTCTGAATAGTTGATGTAAATGCAATCAAACAGTATATAGTCTTTTGTATCTGGCATCACTTACCATAAGGCTTTTGAGATTCATCCATTCATGTTGTAGCATGTATCAGTAGTTCAGTTCCTTTTTATTGCTGAATAGTATTCGACTGTATGGATATACTACATATTATTTATCCACTCACCAGATGGTGGACATTTGGATTATTTTAAGTTTTGGGCTATTATGAATAATGCTGCTCTGCGTATGGTCATACATGTATTTGGGTGGATGTATATTTTCATTTCTCTTAGATAGATTCCTAAGAGTGGAATTGCTGGGTCATATGGTAAGTAGAAAACTTTTGAGAAACTGCCAAACCATTTGCTAAAGTGGCTGTACTAATTTTACCTTCTCATTAGTAATGTATGAAGGTTCCAGTTTCTCCAAATTCTCACCGAAACTTATTAATGTTGTTTTTTTTTTTACAGCTTTATTGAGGTATACTTGACAAAAACTATATATATTTAAGGTATAAAACAGAATGACTGGATACATATAAATACATTGTTAAATAACTATAATCAAGCTAATTAACACATTCATCATCCTACATTTTAAGATCTACTCTTAGCAAATTTCAAATATGCAATACAGTATTATTAACTATAGTCATAATGCTGTACATTAGATCCCCAGGAATTATTCATCTTATAGCTGAAAGTTTGTACCCTTTGACCAACATCTCCCCATTTCTCTCACTCCCAACTCCTGGCAACCACCATTTTACTCTCTGCTCCTGGATTCCACTAAAAGTGAGATCATGCAGTATTTGTCTTTCTGGGTCTAGGTTCATCCATGTTGTCACAAACATTAGTGTCTTTGATATTATAGCCATTCCGGTGAGTGTGTGGTGATATCTTATTGTGACTTTGTATTTCCTTAATGTTGAGCATCTTTCCATGTGCTTAATAGCTATTTACATTGATGAACTGTTCAAAACTTTTGCTCATCTTTAAATTGACTTGTCTTGGGGGCGCCTGGGTGGCTCAGTTGGTTAAGCGACTGCCTTCGGCTCAGGTCATGATCCTGGAGTCCCTGGATCGAGTCCCTGGATCGAGTCCCACGTCGGGCTCCCTGCTCAGCGGGGAGTCTGCCTCTCTCTCTGACCCTCCCCCCTCTCATGCTCTCTATCTCATTCTCTCTCTCAAATAAATAAATAAAATCTTAAAAAAAAAAAAATAAATAAATAAATTGACTTGTCTTTTTATTATTAAATTGCAAAATTCTTTATAAATTCTAGATGCATGTGATTTGCAAATATTTTCTCTCAGTCTGTGTGACTTATCTTTTCATTTTCTTGATGTCTTTTGAGTTACAAAAGTTTTTTAGAATTGATAAAGGCTAATCCATCAATTCTTTCTTTTATGGTTCATGCTTTTTCCCCGAAGTATTTCATTCTTTATGCTATTGTGAATGGAATTATTGTCTTTAATTTTATTTTTGAATTATCTGTTCCTAGTATACATAAATACAGTTAATTTTTTTGTATTGATTTTATATCCTGCGAAAAATCAGTGAAGCCGTTTGGACCTGGGATTTTTTTGTGGGAAAATTTTAATTAATTCAATTTATTGTTATATGTAACAGTAGCTTTTATTTTTTTAACAGCTTTATTGAGGAATAATTCACATACCATACAATTCATCCATTTAAAGTGTACAGTTAAATAGTTCTTAGCCTATTCACAGATATTTGCAACCAGCACCACAGTTGCTTTTAGAACGTTTTCATCACCTCACAAAGAAACCCCATACCCGTTAGCTGTTAACCCCATATCTCCCATCAGCCTGCCTTCAGCTCTAAGCAACCATTGATCTACTTTTTGTCTCTATAGATTTCCCTTTTCTGGACTTTGATATGAACAGAATAGTGGGCTCATGTTTTCATTTCTTTTGCAATGCTGGCTCATGTGGTAAATCTCTGTTTAACTCTTTGAAGAACTGCTAGATTTTTCCACGGCAGCTATACCATTGACATTCCTACTAGCAGTGTATGAAGGTCTCTATTTCTTTGTATTCTTGCCTTACCAGCACTCCTTATTTTTGTTTTTGTTTTAATAGCCATCCTAGTGGGTGTGAAGTGATACCGCATTGTGGTTTTGATTTGCATTTTCCTAATGACTAATGATGTGTTCAGCATTTTTTCATGTGCTTGTTGGTTACATGTACATCTTCCTTGAAGAAATATCTGTTTGGGTCCTTTGCACATTTTAATTGGGTTGTCTTTTTTTTTACTGAGTTTTAAGAATTCTTTATATATTCCAGATACAAAGTGGATATCCTTTATGAAGTGTATTATTTGCAGATATGTTTTCTCAGTTTTTTGGGTTATCTTTTCACTTTTTTGATGATATAGTTTGAAACACAAAAGTTTTAGAATTTGATGAAGTCCAATTTGTAGTTTTTTTTCCTTTGTTGCTTGTGCTTTTTCATGGTCATATCTAAGAATTTTTGTGAAACCTAAGTTTTAAAGATTTGTGATTCACTTTTTTTTGAGGGTTTTTTTTTTTTTTTGAAAGAGAGAGAGTTGAGGGGGCAGAGGGAGAGGAAGAGAGAGAATTTTTTTTTTTAAGATGTTATTTATTTATTTGAGAGAGAGCATGAGTGGGGAAGAGGGGCAGAGGGAGAAGCAGACTCCCCTAGCAGGGAGCCCAAGGTAGGCCTTGATCACAGGACCCAAGATCATGACCTGAGCCGAAGGCAGCCGCTTAACCAACTGAGCCATCCAGGGGCCCTGAGAGAGAATCTTAAGCAGAACCCACACCCAGCACAGAGCCCAACATGGGATTCGATCTTACAACCCTGAGATCATGACCTGACTGAAAATTAAGAGTCAGATACTTAACCAACTGAACCATCCAGGCACCCGAGAGGGTTTGTATTTTTATTTTTTTAAAGATTTATTTATTTATTTTAGAGAACAAAGCGGGGAGGGGCAGAGGGAGAGGGAGAGAGAAACTCAAGCAGGTCCGTGCTGAGCGTGAACCCAACGTGGGACTCAGTCTCACAACCCCAAGGTCACGACCTGAGCCAAAACCATGAGTCTGACATTTAATTGACTGCACCACCCAGGTACCCCTTTTTATTTTTTTAAGATTTTATTTTTATTTATTTATTATTTTTAGTTTGTTTTTTTTTTTTAATTTATTTGACAGAGAGAGGCAGCGAGAGAGGGAACACAGCAGGGGGAGTGGGAGAAGGAGAAGCAGGCTTCCTGCAGAGCAGGGAGCCCAATGCAGGGCTCGATCCCAGGACCCTGGGATCATGGCCTGAGCTGAAGGCAGATGCTTAATGACTGAGCCACCCAGGCGCCCCAAGATTTTATTTTTTAAAATAATCTCTACACCCAACATGGAACTCAAACTTACAACCCCGAGATCAGGAGTTGCATACTCTTCTGACTGAGCCAGCCTGGCGCCCCTTTTTTGAGGGTTTTTAGATTTAACTCTCATAGTTGGGTCTCTGACCCATTTTGAGCTAATATATATATATATGGTGTGAAGTAGAAGCCCAACTTCATTTGTTTGCATGTGGATATCCAGTTATCCCAGCACCATTTGTTAAATAGATTATTCTTTTCCCATTGAATGGTCTTGGCAACCTTGTTAAAGATCAGTTGACCATAGATGTTTGGGTTTGTTAAACCCATAAAATATATAGGTAAAGTTAATTTAGAATTACCACATGACCCAGCATTTCCACTCCCATATTCAAAAGAAAATTCTCAAATATATATATATATATATATATATTCATAGCAGCACTATTCACGGTAGCCAAAAGTTGGAAACAACCCAGGTGGTCATCAACAGATGAATCAATAAACAAATTATTTGTGTGTGTCTGTGTGTATAATGAAATATTATTCAGCCATAAAAAGAAATGAAGTACTGATTCATCATACGATGTGGATGAACCTTGAAAACTTAATAAGCGATAAAAGCCTGACAAAAGATCACATATTGTATGAATCCTTTCATATGAAACACTAGAATAGGTAAATTCATAGAGACAGAAAGCTGATTGGTGGTTGCCAGGGTCTAGAAGGAGGGGAACTGTTAGTGCATAGTGGGTACAGGGTTTCCTTTTTGGGGGGATGGAAATGTTTTGGGACTAGATAGAGGTGGTGGTTGTACGACCTTGTGACTGTACTTAAATGCTACTGAATTGTTCACTTTAAAATGGTTAATTTTATGTCATGTGAATTTCACCTCAGTTTTTAAAGTACCTATTTTTATTTTATTAAAAAGTTTTTAAAGTAATCTCTATACCCAACATGGGGTTTGAACGCATGACCCCAAGATCAAGAGTTACACGCTCCACCAACTGAGCCAGCCAAGTTCCCCAAAGTATATATTTTTAAAAGGTGTTCTTTGGGGGCGCCTGGGTGGCTCAGTTGTTAAGCATCTGCCTTCGGCTCAGGTCATGGTCCCAGGGTCCTGGGATCGAGCCCCGCATCGGGCTCCCTGCTCGGCGGGAAGCCTGCTTCTCCCTCTCCCACTCCCTCTGCTTGTGTTCCCTCTCTCGCTCTGTCTCTCTCTGTCAAATAAATAAATCTTAAAAAAAAAAAAAAGGTGTTCTTTGGCCTTTCCTGCTTCCACTGCACAGAGGTGATCACCTTCAGGTCTTTCTGGTGTCTCTTTCATTCTGTAACTCCGCCTATTTCAATATGATCACATTTCTCAATGTTAGATGTATACTTAAGCAATGTTTTGTTTAGATTCACTAATCTAAAGACTGGTAGGTGAGATTTAAGTTCTCTTACAGCACCTTGATTTTGCTTTACCTCCCCCTTACCTATCCCCCCAATATAATTATATTATCATTTTTGCCTAAATCAGTACTCTGTGTTTAAATAATTATGATTCTGGTGTAGTTTGCTGCTGAGTCAAATAGTATACTATTATTATGTTTCCTCTCAGAGGACTTTTCTTTTTCCTAGATATAAATAATTGTCCTATTTTTCCCCCCACTAAAATAGGTATAAAGAAACTAGGCAGAATCTTCCTATGCTCTTCCCACAACCTTTTGATACAATTTTCCACTGCCAAACGTGTCAGATTACCTGTCGGTCTGCTTTTTTCCTGGAGCCCTTTGTCTTGTTATAATAGATAGATAGGCTTATTAAGCCTGCTACACAACTGTGATCCTAGAAATTTTTAACTCTCTCCTGCACTGAATCTCTTTATTTCCTGTGTCCCGTGTTCTTTCTTGGTTTACAACCTCTTTTGGCGGCACACATTCTCCAGTAGCTCCATGAGAAAGGAGATTTATAAGAGATAGTATTTTTTTAGTATCTCAAACTACTTATATTCTGCCAGCACACTGCTTGGCTGGGTAGAGCCTTCTGGGTTGAAACTCATTTTTCTTCAGAATTGTGAAGCCAAGGGGCGCCTGGGTCGTTCAGTCGGTTAAGCGCCTGACTCTTGATTTCGGCTCAGGTCATGATTTCAGGGTTGTGGGATCGAGCCCTGCATTGGTCTCCACACTCAGCGTGGAGTCTTCTGGAGTTTCTTCCCCTCTGCCTCCCCCTCTGCCCCTTCCCCTGCTCACATGCTCTCTCTCTCAAATAAACAAATAAATAGAATCTTAAAAACAAAATAATGAAGCCATTGCTCCATCTTCTAAGATTACCATTGAGAATTTGATACTATTGTTTTTCTTAATCTTTTGTGTCTACCCTCTCTTCTTTCCAGAAGCTTTGGAATCAAAATGCTCTCTTTCTCTATAGTGGTTTGAAATTTCATGATGATGCAAGGTAGTGTGGTCTTTATTCTTTCATTTTCCTGGGTGCTTGATGGACTCCTTGGGAATGTATCTTATATTATTTCTTTGATAGTTCTCTCAGTTCTCACTTTCTGGAGAAAACATTCGATCTTTGATTCAATCTTTGACCATCTCTTTCTCCTATTGCACATGTTTTTATATGACTTTTTTACTTTTGGGGAGATTGATTCACCTTATTTCTACTTACTATCTTTTTTTTTATATAGTAAGGAGAAACTTTATTTGTAAAGAGTATTATGGGGGGGTGCATGGAGAGAGACTTTTGCAGTAGTGGGGGGATGGTAGCAATGAAGAAGATTGACTTCTGTGACCAGAAGATCTGCAAGTGCCTCTTGCCTTTTAATATTATCTCTCAAATTTTTAATTTCTAGGAGTTCACCATTGTGGTCACTGTTTGTTCTTCTCTTATTGCCCCCTTTCCACTCACTGGATCCCATTCCATTCGCCTTCTACTGCTTCTTTCCCTTCCTCTCATTCTCCTCCCATACCCCTTTAAGTCGTCTCCTCTATTTCTCCCTCTTTCCTGTGCTTCTCTTCTTCCCCTTTCTCCAGCATTCTGTTCTTGATACATTGCTGCTGTATCTTCTCTTACCAATACGGACATGAACTGTGGAATTTTTTGTTTGTTTACTTTGTTTTAGCTTTCTTCAGTGCCTGCCAAATGGCTTTTATCTGTTTTTGTTTTTTGTTTTTGTCTCCATTTGATGTCCATTTGTCTTTATAGGCAGGGCTCCATAAAGCTAGTGGAAGCTGTGTATGTGTGAGCAAGGCTTATGGACTGGTGGGTTTCACTGTAGGGTGACAGAACAGGGAGCCAGTTTTTCAGCAGAAGGGCACCCAGATGTCAGTATTTTTGTTTCTGGAGGAGCTGTTCTGTTCCTTTATTATTTTTTTTAAGATTTTATTTATTTATTTAAGAGAGAATGAGAGAGAGAGAGAAAGCACATGAAAGGGAGGAGGGTCAGAGGGAGAAGCAGACTCCCCACTGAGCAGGGAGCCCATTATGGGACTCCATTCCGGGACTCCAGAATCATGACCTGAGCTGAAGGCAGTCACTTAACTAGCTGAGCCACCCAGGCGCCCTGTTCTATTCCTTTAAAGAACAAAGATTTTCCGGTATCTTCTATGTAAATCAAAACTATCCCTTAGTTTATTATTTGTAAATTTAGGTATTTTAACATCACATTTCCATAGAATAATGCGCAGCTATTTATTCATTAAAGAATTGGACTTGATTCTTTCTGTCCCTAAGCAATCTATAGTACTTTGTACAACCCCTACATAGAAGAATTTAAAGGTATTTAATATCTCAACACATATAAATACATTAACCCACACATTTTTTTTTTTTGAGCATCTTGGTGTCTGCTAATTTTTTTTTCTTTTTTTTGTTTATTAATTTATTTATTTTTTATTCTTATGTTAATCCCCATACATTACATCATTAGTTTTAGATGAAGTGTTCCATGATTCATTGTTTGTGCATAACACCCAGTGCTCCATGCAGAATGTGCCCTCCTCAATACCCACCACCAGGCTAACCCATCCTCCCACCCCCCTCCCCTCTAGAACCCTGTTTGTTTTTCAGAGTCCATCGTCTCTCATGGTTTGTCTACCCCTCCGATTTCCCCCGCTTCATTCTTCCCCTCCCGCTACCTTCTTCTTTTTTTTTTTTTCTTAACATAGATTGCATTATTTGTTTCAGAGGTACAGATCTGAGATTCAACAGTCTTGCACAATTCACAGCGCTTACCAGAGCACATACCCTCCCCAGTGTCTATCACCCAGTCACCCCATCCCTCCCACCCCACCCCCCACTCCAACAACCCTCAGTTTGATTCCTGCGATTAAGAATTCCTCATATCAGTGAGATCATATGATACATGTCTTTCTCTGTTTGACTTATTTCACTCAACATAATACCCTCCACATTTTTTTTTTCTACAAAGAGCCCATCTGCATGTTGCTCAGTAGAAGTTTACTGATGCACCAGACACATATTGTGCCTGCTGGAGAGATGATCTACAGAATTGGCATCATATAGCTCAGAAAACTATAAATAAGAGTCAGGGGCACCTGGGTGGCTCAGTCGGTTAAGTGTCCAACTCTTTTTTTTTTTTTTTTTAAGATTTTATTTATTTATTTGACAGAAAGAAACACAGGGAGAGAGGGAACACAAGCAGGGGGAGCGGGAGAGGGAGAAGCAGGCTCCCCACAGAGCAAGGAGCCCGATGCGGGGCTCGATACCAGGACCCTGGGACCATAACCTGAGCCGAAGGCAGATGCTTAACAACTGAGCCTTGATTTCTGCTCAGGGTCATGGGATTGAGCCCCACATCCGGCTCTGTGCTTAGCACAGAGTTTGCTGGAGATTCTTTCCTTCTCCTTTACCCACTGCCCCTTCCCCTGTTCACATGTGTGTGTTCTCTCTCTCTCAAATAAATAAAATCTTAAAAAAAAAATCAGAAACACCTGGCTTTGAATTGTAGTGTGTCATATACAAGCTGTGTGACATTGAGTGAGTCAGAATCCTCTCTGAGCCTCTGTTTCCTCATTAATTCCACTGTGTGCCTGATCCTGTACTAACACTGGAATAAGAGTAGCAAATAAAGTTTCCTCCCTCCATGGAGCTTCTGTTTCTTTTATGTTGTTAATAACTACAATTCTGTTGTAATGCTCATGTTTTCCATCCTGGCATTTCTGTGGTTAAAATACTGCTAGCACATACTTTTGTTGTCTGTACACTATGTTTTTAATGATAATTTCTTAAGAATAGTATATGCATTTATACCATTTGATTTTTTGAATCTAAACCTGAAATGTTAAAAGTTTAATGAACTATAATAGATTGGAAAATTACCTAAAATAGTATTTGTTTACTACAATTCATCTGAGGGCCATGTATCCTTTAATGCGTTGTAACTAGTATATAAATGTTGCATCTTCAGCTTTTTGGTATAATCTTTCGCTGATTGTTTTTACATTATCTCTCATATTGTAAGATATTGTTAATATCTAAGTCAAGGAATTGGGATTCCCAAGATACTGATAAAAAAAATTATGGAATAGAAATTTGTGTGCTTCAGAGGCTTATAGAACTCAAGAAGATTCTTTTTATAATGCATGTTCTTGAAGTGGTACCTCCCTAAGGGCACTAATGGATGCTTTTCCTTCCCTCATTTTCTCATTTTAGGGAAACTAAAACCAACAATGGCATTCATGTCAGGAAAATTGAAGATTAAAGGAAACATGACCCTAGCAATCAGATTGGAGAAGCTAATGAATCAGATGAATGCCAAGTTATGAAGGAAAAGAAAAAAAAATGTCAATCACTGAGCTCAAAAAGTAAAAGGGATCAACAGTTAAAATCTGTTTGTTTTCTTCCCTTTCGTATTATAAGGATATGCAAATTTGTTTTGGAAAAAAACAATTTCTGTATCTGTAAGACTTGAAATTGTAATTAAAACGGCTAGCTAATTAAACATAAGCTTCATTAAGTGGAATTCTAAGACAGTCTGCCTATGGAATTTTCTGAGTGTTGCCCTCTGAGAGCTAGATTTCATTCATTGTGGGAAAGGTATGATCAGGTTCAAGCAGTAAAGTTAGCTCTTTTCAGCACTTCCCATATAAAAGGAGATTAATCTGTTTTAAATTTTTCAGTTTGGGATTGTATGCTAATGAAATATTAATGATATTTTAGATTTTCATATACTTGTTTTAAGGAAGATCTTCTATAATGCATTTTCGCAGAAATCACATAAACTAATAAATAGTGAAGACTAATGAAACAAAAACAGTGTTTCATTCTAACTAGCTTTCCAGGTATAAGTTACCTATTATTAATGTAATTTCGCTAATGTAATTCAATATGTATCCTCTTTTAAATGTGTAAAAATATCTTATAATAAAATAATTTCTTCCCAGAAGTATGCACTTGGTCACAGTGTTGTAAAAAGAGAACATCAGAATAGATGGCTGTTTAGTGCTGAATTGTAAACCTCCCAAGCTCATTTGTTGAAATCCTAACACACATGCACACACACGCACACACACAAGTCCCCCCCATGTTGAAAGAAGTGATTGAGTTAAAATGAGGCTTTTAGGGTGGGTTCTAATCCAGTCTGACTGGGGTCCTTCTAAGAAGAGGAAATTTGGAGATAAAAGACCAGGGATGCACACACAAAGGAATGACCATGTGAGGACCAGCAGGCCTCAGAAGAAATCACATCTACCAAGACTCCTGTTCTTCAGAACTGGAAGATATCTGTTGGTTTGGCACCCCAGCTAAGGTTTAAAAAAAAGTCCTTTCCTTTCACTTTAATCAGTTAAAAATACTTGTTCAGTATAATACTTTTACTTATCTTCCGTTCTGCAATATTACTGTGCTTAATTCTGGCATTTCCTAGAATTGTAATGTTAGAAGCATTTAATGTCTATTTTACAAATGAGGAAACAGGATCAGAAAATGGGAAAATTAACAAAATCCCTATCCAACAAAAACCTCCCAGGACATTAGCCTTGAATAGAACCTGAAGACCTTACCTCCCCATCCAGGAAGCCCAGATGGATTGCCTTTGGGATGGCAGCCTCACAACTCCCTTTGCATCTGCCAGTCATTCCTAGCTATGTGAAGATCCTGGTCAGGTGTTGCCAGCTGGCTCGTTTTCTACTGAAGGTTATTAAAGGCTTCTCTCTTTGCATTTTCCAAATGGTCTCAAAGCTTTGGGAAAATAAAAAGAAAATATGGTGAGACAGGAATTCTGGGTTCTAATCACTAAAATATGAACTTGCTTACTAAGAGGCTTTGGGATATTGGGAAAAAATATTTTCACAGGACCCTGGTTTTCACATCTATAAGTGAGGGAGTTGCATTAGGTCATCTGCAGCCCCTTTGTGCTCATTATTACTAAGAAGTACCAAACAATTTGCAGTATCCTATCAGAAATAAAGATAGCCACACCTAGATTCCTGCAGCCTGCTCTTGCAACATCCCCCTGATACCTTAATGAATTCACATGTTCCCTTTCCATGGATCTTGCCCATTAATTGCACTGAAGTTGTAGAACCTCCCAGAAGTTTTGGATGGCCATTTTGTGTGTTGTCCAGCAGCCAATTGAGCCCATTTCTTTTTTTTTTCTAAAAATTTTTTTTTTTAAGATTTTATTTATTTGAGAGAGAGAGAACACATGAGAGGGGATAGGGTCAGAGGACGAAGCAGACTCCCTGCCGAGCAGGGAGCCTGATGCGGGACTCGATCCCGGGACTCCAGGATCATGACCTGAGCCGAAGGCAGTCGCTTAAGCAACTGAGCCACCCAGGCGCCCCAAGCCCATTTCTGAAATTAAATGGTATGGAGGTAAATCAAGGCCATGGGTCTTTAATTAATGATTGAGTGAAGTTATTTAGACATTATTTTTAAGATGGTTTGTTGCTAGTAATCCAATATTTCAACAAATCCTCTTATATAGTGCCTCTTAAATAAACCTCTTAAGTAGAAGAAAAAAAGTCTTTTCCCTCTACCTATCAAGTTTTCACCTGGGGTCCTGTAAATTAGATTAACAAAAGGTAGCTTAACAAGAGAAGAAGAAATTGAAGTTTACTAACATGTGGCATTACAAATATACATGGGAGTATTAAGACATGAGTACCTCCAAGGAGTGGTTAGAACTTGAGCTTATGTAACATCTTAACAAAAGAACAATAGATTTTTGGAGAAATGATACAAAAGAAAAGAACTTTGAGTTTCTAAAGTGGCAAATTGTGCAAAGGAAAATATATGGTAGTAGGTTTAGTTTTATAAGAAACTGCCAAACTGTCTTCCAAAGTGGCTGTACATTCCCCCCAGCAATGAACTTGTGTTCCTGTTGCTCCACATCCTCTTGGGTATTTGGTATCGTCGGTGTTGTGGATTTTGGCCATTCTAACAGGTATGTAGTGGTATCTCCTTTTAGTTTGCAATGTTGAACATCTTTTCATATGTTTACTTGCCTCTGTATCTTCTTTAGTAAGGTGTCTGTTAAGGTTTTTGGCCCAGTTTTAAATTAAGTTGTTTTCTTACTGTTGCATTTTAAGAGTACTTCGTATATTTTGGAAAACACTCCTTTATCATATGTCTTTAGCAAATATTTTCTCCCAGTCTGGGACTTGTTTTCTTATTCTTTTGACATTGCCTTTTGCAGAGCAGAAGTTTTTCATTTTTTTTTTTAAATCTTCTTAAGTTTATTTATTTTAAGTAATCTCTACCCAGTGTGGGGCTCGAACTCACAACCCCGACCGAGATCAAGAGTTGCATGCTCTTCTGACAAAGCCAGCCAGGTGCCCTGAAGTTTTTCATTTTAATGAAGTCCAGCTTAGCAATCATTTCTTTCATGGATTGTGCCTTTGGTGTCCTATCTAAAAAGTCATTGCCATACCCGAGGCCATCTAAGTTTTCTCCTGTCATTTTCTAGGAATTTTACAGTTTTGCATTTTGCATTTAGATCTGTGATCCATTTTGAGTTAATTTTTGTGAAAGGAGTAAAGTCTTTGTTTAGATTCTTTTTTTTTTTTTTTTTTGCGTGTGGATATCCAGTCCCAGCACTGTTTGTTGAAAAGACTGTCTTCTCCTTTGTCAAAGATCAGTTGACTGTATTTATGTGGGTCTATTTCTGGGTTCTCTATTCTGTTCTACTGATCTATTTGTTTATTCCTTCACCAATATCACACTTCTTGGTTACTGCAGCTATATAGTAAGTCTTGGGAGTCGGGTAGTGTCAGTCCTCCAACTTTGTTCTCCTTTAATACTGAGTTGGCTATTCTGGGTCTTTTACCTCTCCATATAAGTCATTAGAATCAGGGTCACCTGGCTGGCTTAGCTGGTGAAGCATGTGACTCGACCTTGAGGTTGTGAGTTCAAGCCCCACATTGGATGTAGAGCTTACTTAAAATGAAAAACTTTGAAATCAAAAGTACAAGTATTTCTCAATTAAAAAAACCTTAGAATCAATTTGTTGATAGCCACAAAATAATTTGCTGGGATTTTGATTGGCATTGCATTGAATCCATATATCACTTTGGGATAGACTGATATCTTGACAATATTGAGTCTTCTTATCAATGAATATGAACTATCCATTTATTAAGTTGTTCTATGGTATCTTTCATAAGAGTTTTGTAGGTTTCCTCATACAGATCTTGTTAGATTTTAAGAGTTGTACCTCAGTATTTTGGGGGGGTGCTAATATAAGTGGTGATGTGTTTTAAATTTCAAATTTCACTTCTTCATTACTGGTTTTGGAAAGTGATTGACTTTTGTATATTAATCTTATATCCTACAACCTTACTGTAATCATTTATTAGTTCCCAGGAGGGGTTGGTTGGTTTTTTGGTCATTTTTTTCAGGTTTTCTACAGAGACAATTATGTCAGCTGTGAACATAGTTTTATTTCTTCCTTTTATTTCCTTTTGTGGTGTTATTGCATTAGCTAGGACTTCCAGTATGATGTTGAAAAGCATTAATGAGAAGGGACATCCTTGCCTAGTTCATGATCTTAGAAAGTTTCTAGTTTCTCACTATTAGCTGTAGGGTTTTTGTAGATATTCCTCATCAGGTTGAGGAAGTTCTCTCTATTCTTAGTTTACTGAGAGATTTTATCATGAGTGGGTGTTAGATTCTGTCAAATGCTTTTTCTGCATCTATTGATATGATCTTGCCTGTTGATGTGGTAGATGATTAATTATTTTCGAATGCTGAACCAGCCTTGCATACCTGAAATAAATCCCATATGGTTGTTTTTATATGAATATTCAAGCCTTCCCCCCATTTCATATGTTGAAATCCTAACCCCCAAGACAATGGTATTAGGAAATGGGGCCTTCAAGAGGTGATTAGATCGTGAGGGTGGGGCCTTCGTGATTGGATTAGTGCCCTTAATAGACCCCAGAGAGCTAGCTGGTCCATTTTACCATGTGAGGACACAGTGAGATGGTACCATCTATGAGCCAGAAATCAAGCCCTTATGTCTACTGACTCTGTATGTGCCTTGGTCTTGGACTTCCTAGCCTCCAGAACTGTGGGAAATAAAGCTTATTGTTTAGAGGCTACCCAGTCTCTGGTTCGGAGGGTCCCTGATTTAATGATGGTTCAACTTACAATTTTTCAACGTTGTGATGGTGTGAAAGTGCTAGACATTCAGTAGAAACCACACTCTGAAATTTGAATTTTAATGTTTTCCTGGGGTAGTGGTATGTAGAATGATACTCTCTCTCATGATGCCGGTCAGTGGCAGTCAGTCACAGCTCCCAGTCAGCCACTCAGTCATAAGGGAGGACAACTGATACACTTAACAACCATTTTGTACCCATACAACCATTCAATAAATTACATAAAATATTCAACACTATCATAAAATAGGCTTTGTGTTAGATGATTTTGCCCAACTGTAGGCTAATGTAAGTGTTCTGAGCATGTTTAACACAGGCTAGGCTGAGCAAGGGTGTTTGCTAGGTTATGTGTATTAAATGCATTTTTAACTTATGATATTTTCAATTTACAATGGGTTTACTGGGACAACCCCATGGTAAGTTGAGGAAGATCGGTATTTTGTTATGGCAGCCTGAACAGGCTATCACAGTTGTAGCATATAGTTCTTTTTATACATTGTTGGATTCCATCTACTAATATTTTGTTGAGGACTTTAGTATGTATCCATGAGAGATACTAGTCTGTAATTTTCTTGTAATGTCTTTGTCTGGTTTTGGATTAGGGTAATGCTGGCTTCATAGAATGAATTAGGAATATTTTCTCTATTTCTGTCTTCTGAAAAGGACTAGAGAAAAATGGTATAGTTTCTTCATTTAAATGTTTGTTAGAATTCATAAGTGAGGGGCGCCTGGGTGGCTCAGTCAGTTGAGCATCTGCCTTCAGCTCAAGTCATGATGTCAGGGTCCTGGGATCGAGTCCTACATCAGGCGCCCTGCTCAGCGGGGAGTCTGCTTCTTTCTCTCACCTGCCTCCCCCACCCCCTGCCCTCATGCTTTCTCTCACTCTCCCTCTTTCTTAAATAAGTAAAATCTTTTTAAAAAATGAAGTCTCTTTAGAGAAGATTTGCTATTTTTCTTGCAGGCAGATAGAACTTTATGGAAAGATCATCTTGACCCACCTAGTCACTGAAATCGTTCAGGCTGTTTTAGGCATTGTTAGTGCTGTTTCTATTTGCTTTTACTCTCAGGGTATAGTTCTTCAAGGATCTCAGTTGAGATTCTTGAGGTGTGTACCAGGGCTCCTCCTTCCTGTTTAATTCTTTCTAGCGCCCTGAGACAGCGAAGTGTTAGCGCTCAGATTTTTTTTTTTCTTTTTTTTGTCTTAGCAGTTGGTTTCCTGGCTTCTTGCCCCTTGTGTGTACAGATCAGGAATTATCAAATGCTTTGAGGATAAATGGCGGGTAGAGTGATTGGCTCTTCTTGCTGTGATTGCCTTTTCTCTGGGATCTTGGGCTTTCAAGTCCTAGCTGTCTTGATAGATTTGACCTCCAAATTTTGTATCTGTAGCCCAATCAGACTGTCGAAAATTCTAGGATGTTTCTCACTGTTTGGTTTCTATGCTCCTAGACACAAATCAACAATGCCCTAAGAAAGAAAAGTGGTTGAGAATGTAAGATTCACTTCAGTGTGTTTCTCTTCTTGCTGAGCTCTTGGACTCTCAAGCCTTGGTTGCTCTAGAATAGCTTTAAACAACCTTTGTTGTTTGTTGTTTTAAATACAGTGTTTATAGTTCCAGTTCTTAGTGGGAGAGGTAGTTTATTCAACAAGGTAGCCCATCATAGCTGGAAGTCTACATCATTAAAGAAATTCATCATGATGGATATATCCTTTAAATGAGATTGTATTTTCAAAAAGTTATTTGTGGTAAAAAACACAATATAAAATTTATCCTCTTAACCACCTTTAAGTATACAGTTCAGTGGTGTTAACTATATTCACATTGTTGTGTGACAGATCTCTCTAGAGCTTTTTGATTGTGTCAAACTAGAATTCTATATTCATGGAACAACTCCCCATATTCCCCTCCTCCAGTTCCTGGCAACCACCATAATACTTTGTTTCCATGATTTTGACAACTCTAGGTATTTCATGTAAGTGGAATCATATAGTATTCCAGTAGTCCTTTTGTGACTGGTTTACTTTACTCAGCAGAATGTCCTCAAGGTTCATCCATGTTGTGGCATATGACAGGATTTCTATCTTTAATGAAGAAATACAAGATTTCTTTAAGTCTGAGTAATATTCTATTGTATGTATATGCCATATTTTGTTTATCCATTCATCCATCTATGGACATTTGGGCAGCTTTCCCCTCTTGGCGATTCGAATATGCTGCAGTGAACATGGGTGTACAAATATCTCTTCAAGTTCCTGCTTTAATTGCTGGATATATACCCAGAGGTGGGATTTCTGAATCATAATTTTATTTTTTGAAGAACCCCCATATTGTTTTCTATAGTGGTTGTACCATTTACATTTCCACCAGCTATGCTTAAGGTTCCAATTTCTCCACAGGATTACATATTTGAAATATGTGGCAATTAACTTTTTTTTTTTTTTGGACAGACATTATTCTGTCAAAAATGTTTACATTTTTTTTTTTTTTTAATTCAGCCTAGACCAGGAGGAGTGTTGACAGAACAAGGTGTTAAGAATCCTTTCTTTTGGGGCGCCTGGGTGGCTCAGTTGGTTGAGCGACTGCCTTCGGCTCAGGTCATGATCCTGGAGTCCCGGGATCGAGTCCCGCATCGGGCTCCCTGCTCGGCGGGGAGTCTGCTTCTCCCTCTGACCCTCCTCCCTCTCATTCTCTCGGTCTCAAATAAAAAAGAAAAGGAATCCTTTCTTTTTTGTTCAGAAGTTAGTCTCTTTCTCTGCCTCATATTATTCTCTCTCCTCATGTATGGCAAGGGTAAGAGAGACTGAGGTTTCCTTGTCACAGTGGGGTGAGGTCAGGATGTGAGCACCACATTTGGCTAATCAGTCAGATATGCTTTAAATGTTATTTATTACCACTATTATTATTTTGGAGATACTTAATGCTGTAAGTAGAAAGGGGGTTAAGAGCATGGAATCTGGCTCCAAACCGCCTGGGATGAATCCGGGTTCCTCCAGCTATTATATGATCTTGGGCAGATGTCTTAATTCCTCTGTGCCTCAGTTTCCTCATCCATAAATTGGCAATGCTAACAACACCCGCTGCATAGAGTTCTTAGGATTAAATAAATTAATATCCCCTAAGCACTTAGTGTAAACCCCGGTCACATATAGTCAGTACTATAAAAGTGTTTGCTAGGTAAAATAAAGGTGGAGGGCTCCAGCCTTACCTCTATGATTCTGAGCTGTGTAGGTGGTGTTATTGTATGCCTCCCTGGTCCTAGTGTGTTTTAGGTGTTATTAAAATGCCCCCCACTCCATGGGATGGATGCGAGTGTTGTAGTTGGACTGGGAACTTCCACGGGGCAGCAGTGACTGTGGGTTGTAAGTCAGTAGATGTTCCTGAATATGCCTACTCGGTGCGTTAAAACAGGTGTTAAACACCAGACGAACGGAGCGGGTTCTTGCAAGGTCCGCTCCTTGCGTTTAGGTGAAGCTCTGCGGAGCTCCAAGGGGGCAGCAGGGACCGCGGGCCAGGGCGCGCGGCAGGACGGAGTGCTGCCCACTTCAGAACGTCGCGGGGACCGTGGGTTCCACACCTGTCTGGGCACAGACACCGAGCTCGTGAGCGCCGGTGTGTGCTAGGAAGGTCGGTCCACACCTCCTCCCGGCAGCGACGACCGCGAGCTCGGAGCGCTTCGTAGGAGGTGTCGTTACACACTTCCTGTGGGTCTCGCGGACCACGGCGCGTTTCCGGTGCCGTCTGGAGCCCGGGGTCCAAGCCCCCGCCCCGTTCGCCAGCCCCGCCCCGCCCGCGCCCCGCCCCCCGCGCTCCGAGCCGGGCGCGCGGAGCCCGGGGCGCACGGAGCGGCGCGCGCCGGTCGGCAGAGCCAGGCTGGCGCCCCCGCCCCCCGCCCCGCGCCTCCGTCCGCCGCCCGCCCGGCGCCTTCCCCGCTCTTCTCGCCTTCGCTCCCCGTTCTCCCGGCCGCTTTCCCTCCCTCCCCTCGGTCCCGCCCCGTCCAGCCCGGGCTGCCGGCTCCCGCAGGCCCCCCCGCCGCCCGCGTTCCTATGGACAGACGCACAGACACCTGCAGGTGGGTGAGAGCCCGCGCGCGGGGCGGGGACGAGCGCGCCGACGCTGCGACCTGGGCCGGGGAGCCCCTTTGTGTGGGGGGCGGCCGCGCTGGGGTCCGCGCTGCCTCCCCTTCGGCAGCCGAGCAGTGACCCGGCTGAACCCTCTTTTGTCTCCTGGGGGGGCGGGGTGGGAAGGCCGAGAGTCAGGGCAGCGACTCGGGCGGCTGGCCGTCGCCGACGACGGGCTTAGGGGCGCGAGGGGTGAGACCCCGGGCGGCCGCACGGGCTCCCGGAGCGAGCGCGGGCGGCCGCGGCTCTGGTCAGCCTCGGCGGAGCCGGCCCGCCGCCCGGCATCTCCTGTCGCCGCCGCGGGCGCGCTGCGTGGGGCTGGCTCGCCTGCTCCTGCTCTTGGGTCTGTTTGGAGGTGGGAAGGAGAAAGAAAAGATCTGCCTTCTTAGTTTCCAAGTCTTGAGACGGCTGTGGAGAGAGCGAGAGAGGTGGTCCGGGTCTTTGCCCGACTTGTTTCCCTCGCGAGAGGCACGCTGAGGTGCGTGTGGGGCGTGTGTGGAGGAACGTGCATCGCTTCGGTCCCTTATTTATTGTTTCTAACGGAGGAGGGCTTCCTCCGAAGGGCTCTTCCGCCCCCTCCCCCATCTGAGGCTGCGCGCAGTGATTTGTGTTTGTTATCAAATACATCGACAAATGTATTCCCCTGGGTGCGAGGAGGCTCGGCTGACCGAAATCAAACCAAAATCACAGACTGTTTCTGGTTTTCAGGTGGCTTTTCTTCTTTTCTTAAGATTAGGTAGGGACTTACAGGCAAATCAAAGATAAACATGACTGTGATTTTTACGCCTTTTTTTTTTTTTACATGTATACCTATTTTAAAGTTTGATGGTAAAGTTTTGTTATTTCCCGTGCTCGTTAGGATTAGCATGACAGAATCTTCTACCTATTAAGTAAACAGTTAACAAGCGAGTCAGATAGTGACAGCTTCCCCAGTGCAGGTTAAATTGGAGTGCAATAAATCTCTAGCTTTCCGTTTAGGCTGAAACCTGTATTTTTGCTGGTTTAAAATATGAGGTCTTCCACAGCGTATGGGGACACCGTGAATGTTAGAACTGATTTTTCTCTCTGTGATTGTGCTTTCCCTCTTTTATTGTGTTTTTATGTATTCTCTCTCTCTATAAAACCCAACGATTGGGTTGTACATGGTGGATATAGTTTTTGAAAAGTACTGTAGGTGATATTTCTGAATTATATTATTTATCTGGCTGAGTTTCTTATGAAGAGTTGGTATGTGTTTGTAGATATTCAAATTATAAATGAAGTTGAATAAGCACCCAGAAACTTCATTTTACAGATTCAGATTTTTAATGCAGGTGTGGATTTATATCTTTGTATTAATCTCAATCTAGTGCTCACTTCTGGAGACTTTTTTTTTTGCCTATTGTGTGAGAATCCATATTGACAAATTTAAATCTGATGGTTATCAAGGAGATTAAAAAAATAGTTTTGGGTGCACTCAGTTATATATATAGGTATATGTAGAAAGAGGCTTTCTTAAACATCTGAACTTAAAGGAAAAACATTGTGGTGGAAAACAATTGATTTAAATCTTCATCAAGTAAGATGTAGAAATTCATCAGAAGGCAATGTACAATTTTAATGCAGTTTTAATTAGGCAAACTGATTTTTGTCATTATAAAGAGGAGACTGTTTTAGTGTGCCGAAAAGAGTGGTCTTTTTCTAGGAGAAAAAATTAGCCTAGATTCTTGCCCTAGTTACATTAACAGACTATTATTATTGCATGCCTAATTTTGTAAATATCTGGAGTGTACATTTTTGTACACTTAAAACCTAGAAGAGGCTGCATCTAACATTAATTTCACCCTTTGAATTTATCAAATTTTATTCTTGCTTTGACTTCCTGTCTAGATTAGCTAAACGAATTTAGACTGCATAGGGCTCAGTGCAAGGCGCTAGTAGGCCCCTTAGGAAGGTTCCTCTTTCTTTTTCAATAAGGATGGCCCAAAGAGCATAGGTATTGAAATTTGTTCAGGCTTTATTAGGAATGGTGGGATGGAGTTCAAAAATACTCCCAGAGTGTTAGATTACACACTTCTAGTTCTTAGAAGTTTTAAAAAAGATAAGCTAACAACTTGAATTGTTTGTTTAGGTATTTATTTATAGGACTGTCAGTCAGAGGAATAAGGCTTAACAAAGAGTCACTGTGTAAATTAAATATTAAGAGTGTGGCCTGTGTTGAGAATTGCTTGGCAACTTGTAGTTACACCTAACAGTTTTTTGGGATTGGCAGTGTAGTGTCTTCATGTGGGTTGGCTAAAAGAGAACAACTAGCTTTTTTCTGTTTTGTTTTTATTTTTGGCTCTGAAAAGTGGATATTAATTTTTTGGTTTTTGTATAATTAACATTAATATTTTCGTGTAACCAGAAGCAGTCCAGAGAACCTTACATATTTTCAACTGATTTCTCTTCTGGTTTGTTGGTGTTTAGGAGGGCGTATAAATTATGTTTCACTCTTCATGAATGAAATTTTTTTCTGATACTTTTGATATGACAAATGTTACTTTCAGAAATTTTGAATATGTAAAGTTGGATTTTAAATATAGCCAAGCAATATAAACTAACATTTGCGAGTTTCTTTTTTTTTAAACAACGCTAAGCTGCCCAGTTAAATTTGATAGGCTTGAAAATCCATAGACTTTTCCTGCTTTTTAGTTAACAGTGTGGTACCATGAAAGGAAACTCAAAATGGCCACTTAAGGTTACCTGGAACCCTCAAAGGACTAGTATTATCATTAGTACTAACCAAATGGAAAACTGAAAAGTAACAGTTTTATTCTTTGTAATAGATCTGTGACTTCCAAATACTTCTTTTTCATGAAGTTTTTTATAGCGTAGTGTGGAAGCAGGTCTGACTGTGAGAAGTATGGACAGTGACCTCTCTCATTCCAGCCTTTATCGGCCTGCATTGTTTAAGAATGGCATAAACTCATGCTGCTCTTTGAAAATGCGGAATTCATTCTTGGATTAATATTCTGCTACCAGATGTACGAGGCTGGCTCTGAAGAAGCTTTTTCTCTTAAATACTGTCAAAAATAGAGAAGCTGAAGATTGGAGAGAAGCCATTTATTTTGAACAGTTTATTTTCTGACAGTTTGTGTTTGTAAAGAAACCTGCTCATAATATTTACGTAAGAGATCTACATAGTTGCCCAAGAAGCCCCACAGGTTTCTTTTTTTCCTTTAAAAAAGTTTCCATAGAGCTTAACTCTTATGTGATACTTCTTGACTTTGCTTCTGATTAGTTGATTTATGGACTTTATTTACCAGCATGATTGGAGAATTCTTTTGCTGTACAGAAATTGCACTCTGCCTGTGCTCTGGTCTGTTTCCTAGGTAACAAATGTACTGCATAGATTCCATAATGAGGACTGTGGTTGGCTAGTTACAGTGTAAATTCTGTTGTTTGGTAAAGCTTAGTCTCAAATTCAAATAAAGGTCAAGAAACCAAAAGTACTCAAGATGCGAATTTTTGAATTTTATTTTGTATCCAGTGTCAACAAAGTTTAATACACTTTTCTGGAGAAAGGCAAATTATGCAGCAGTATTCAAGTGTATTTTGTAAAGTCTTAAATAGTTGGAGAGCTTTTTGACTCTTCCATATTGGTAATACCAATGGCTCTAGTAACAAAGAAAATATTTCAAAACACTTTATCACACTTTATTTATTTTTTATTTTTTTATATTTTTAAAGATTTTATTTATTTATTTGACAGAGGGAGACACAGCGAGAGAGGGAACATAAGCAGGGGGAGTGGGAGAAGGAGAAGCAGGCTTCCCACTGAGCAGAGAGTCCGATGTGGGGCTCCACCCCAGGACTCTGGGATCATGCCCTGAGCGGAAGGCAGACGCTTAACCACTGAGCCACCCAGGCGCCCCTATCACACTTTAATATAGAAAGCAAAGGGATATTGTCTAGGATGTCAGTAACTGGCTTTTTTATATTGAAAGAAAAGTAACATCATATATGTTGCTAAAGATAAATTGTGCAACTTCATGTGAAGTACAACTTTTAGGGGGTCCTGGGTGGCTCACTTGGTTGAGCGTCAGACTCTTGTAAAAAAAAAAAAAAAAAAAAAAAAAAAGAATAGAACTTTAAAAAACTTTAAGAAGACATTAAAACATTTTAAGAAAACATTAAAAGTCTTGGGACGCCTGGGTGGCTCAGTCGGTTAAGCGTCTGCCTTTGGCTCGGGTCATGATTCTAGGGTCCTGGGATCGAGTGCCGCATCTGGCTCCTTGCTCAGCAGGGAGCCTGCTTCTCCTTCTGCCTCTGCCACTCCCCCTGCTTGTGCTTGCTCTCTCTTTTTCTGACAAATAAATAAATAAAATCTTAAAAAAAAAAATTAAAAGTCTTACGGTGAAATGATACATTGGTACTCTAGCTATTTTCTCTCTGATCAGCCTGAATTTTGGCCTGCTCAGCACCAGGGAGCAAGTCTGTCTTAGGTAGCTACAAATTGGAGAATAGCTTTCCCCTCCCCCTTACTCTCCTCTTGAAGTCTATAGCTCTAGATGCAGGGCAAGAAATAATATATGTGCAATTGCTAGTAATTATTACCTGTTTGTTAAAAAAATTTACAGTGAACCAGAATTCCATTAATACCCATTGAAAGTATCTTTTCATTTGATGCCTGAAAGTGCTTTGTTTGTTGATCATCAGGGATTCTATTAGGTGAAAAAAAAATTTTTTTTAAAGATTTCTTTATTTTAGGGAGAGAGAGAATCTTCAAGCAGATTCCCTGCTGAGTGCAGAGCCTGATGCAGGGCTTGATCCCAGGACCCTGAGATCATGACCTGAGTGGAAACCAAGAGTTGGATGCTCAACCGACTGAGCCACCCAGGTGCCCCTGAAAAAAAAAAAATTTTTTTTTAAGTTAATTTGAGGGGCACTTGGCTGACTCAGTTGGTAGAGCATGTGGTTCTTGCTCTGGGGGTTGTGAGCTTGAGCTACATGTTGGGTGTAGAGCTTACTTAAAAAAAAAAGTTGGGGCAACTGGGTGGCTCAGTCATTAAGCATCTGTCTTCAGCTCAGGTCATGATCCCAGGGTCCTGGGATCGAGCCCCACATCGGGCTCCCTGCTCAGCGGGAAGCCTGCTTCTCTCTCTCCCACTCCCCCTGCTTGTGTTCCCTCTCTTGCTGTGTCTCTCTCTGTCAAATAAATAAATAAGATCTTTAAAAAAAAAAAAGTTGGGGTGCCTGGGTGGCTCAGGTGGTTGGGTGTCTGCCTTCGGCTCAGGTCATGATCTCAGGGTCTTGGGATCAAGCCCCATATTGGGCTCTTCGCTCAGTGGTGGACCTGCTTCTCCCTCTCCCTCTGCCTGCCACTCCTCCTGCTTGTGTGCACTCGCTCTCTCTCTGTGTCAAATAAATAAAATTTTGGGGAAAAAAGTTAATTTGAATTCTAAAATATTATCCAAATTGCTTCATTTGCTTTCCCTTGCTTAGCAGGATTGGTTTGGATTATTTATTTACCTTTTTAATTAATTTTAATTTCAGGGATAAGATGTATCTTGTTTGGGTTTTCTTTCTTCTTGGTTTTCCTCAAAACTGACAACTACTTTAAACCTTTCTGGCCTTTTCCGGTTGCAAATATTGTACCCCTTCAGTTTTCCCTTGTATTTTCTCTATAAATATTTACTCTTTAAAAAAATTTCTTTTTTTTTTTAACTTTTTTTTTTAAAGTAGGCTCCATGCCCTGTGTGGGGCTTGAACTCATGAGTCTGAAATCAAGAGTCTTATGATCTGCTGACTCAGCCAGCCAGGCACCCCTATTTAAAATTTTTTTAATCATTGCGTTATTTAAGGCGTAATCACTACATATCAAAAGCTCTACTTTTCTGAGACTTCATACTTCTGGGACGGAGTTAACAGTATTTGTGAACTCCTACCTAGCCAAAACAACTTCCTCTCCCCAGCCAGTATTAGTTAACAAGGGCTGTCATAACAAAGTATAAGAGACTGGGTGCCTTAAACAACAAAATTTTCTCATAGTCTGGAGGCTAGAAGTCCCAGATCAAGATGTTGGCAGAGGGGCGCCTGGATGGCTCAGTTGTTAAGTGTCTGCCTTCGGCTCAGGTCATGATCCCGGGGTCCTGGGATCGAGCCCCTCGTCGGGCTCCCTGCTCAGCAGGAAACCTGCTTCTCCCTCTCCTACTCCCCCTGCTTGTGTTCGTTCTCTCGCTTTGTCTCTCTCTGTCAAATAAATAAATAAAATCTTAAAAAAAAAAAAGATGTTGGCAGAGTTGGGTTCTTCTGAGGCCTCTCTTGGCTTTTTTTTTTTTTTTTTTTAGATTATTTATTTATTTGACAGAGAGAGACACAGCGAGAGAGGGAACACAAGCAGGGGGAGTGGGAGAGGGAGAAGCAGGGGGAGTGGGAGAGGGAGAAGCAGGCTTCCCCTGGAGCAGGGAGCCCGATGTGGGGCTCGATCCCAGGACCCTGGGATCATGACCTGAACCGAAGGCAGACGCTTAATGACTGAGCCACCCAGGCGCCCCTCTTCTTGGCTTTCAATTTCAGTCTTCTCAGATGTTTTCACAATATGCCTGTGTCCTAATCTCCTCTTCTTATGGGACATCTATCCATAGCCTTAGAACTCACCCAAATGACCTTGTTTTACCTTAATTATCTCTTTAAAGGCCCTATCTCCAAATATTGTCTCATTTTGAAGTACTGGGTATTGGGACTTTAGAGTATGAATTTGGGGGGAAAAACAATACATCTCATAAATATAACCTATTCCTCCACTCATTGTCTTTCATACATACAGACATACTTTACTCCGTATGTGTGATATAATCGAGCCCCTAGACTCCTTGATTCCTACTCCCTAAGATTTCTCAGTTCTGTTTGCCCCCATACAAATCACATACTACTCTATCACCTTTGCCTATCATTAGCCTTAGTTTTACAGTTAAATTTATTCAATGCACAACACAAATCCTTGTGCTAAGGCTTCTGTAATCATCATTTGATAGTCTGAAGCTCTTTGAATCCTCATAAATGGCTCATGTGAATAATGTGTCCTTTCATGTTTAAAGCTGTTTATCTGGGGTTTTTATACTTGAAGGCCAGTGTTGCTGAATAGAAGTACATGGCTCACATTTTCTTTCCTCAAGTTTCTTAAATATGTTACTCTGTTGTAGGGTTTGGCAGACCTTTTCTTGAAAGGCCAAATGGCAATTATTTTAGGCTTTGTGGAACATGGGTCGCTGTCACAGTTATGTAACTGTGCCACAGCAGTGCAAAAGCAACCATATAGAGTATGTAAATGAACGAGCATAACTGTGTTTGGTAAAACTTTGTTTATAGAACCAGACAGTGGGCTGGATTTGGTGCACAAGCCATAGTTTGCTGAGTCCTAAAAAAAACTAGTTTTTTTTAGATTTTATTTATTTGAGAGAGTGAACATGCATGAGAGAGCATGAGCAGGGGGAGAAGCAGACTCTCTGCTGAGCAGGGAGCCTGATGTGGGGCTCCATCCCAGGACCCTGAGATAGTGACTTGAGCCAAAGGCAGACGCTTAACCAACTGAGCCACCAGGTGCCCCGGAGTCCTACTCTATTGTATTGTAGTAAAAAGTGTTATTGTCAGAGTCTAGTACCACTATGATTTTCTTTTTTTTTTAAGTGACTTTATCTTTCTCTTAGATGCCCAAAAGACTTTTTTCTTCATCTTTAAAGGCTAGTAATTTTACTAGAGCATGTATTAAGTGTTGGCTGTTCTCTGTTAATTTTTCCAGATACACAATATGGATTTTATAATGTTGGTTTAAATATTTTTTCATAAATATTTTCATCAGTGATAGATTTTAGTATTTAATCTGTTTTATTGCTTTCATTTTGTTTTTGGGGGGGTCTCCTGTTACATGTATGTTGGATCTTCTTTGCCTGTCTTTTATATCTATACCTTTCTTCAAATTCTTTTTATCTTTTTTAATAATTTGTTTTATTTTTCTATTTTTTCCTTTTTAGCCTTTATGAGGCAGTTTCCATGGTATCTATTAAGTCCAGTTTTGTTTTCCTTTCTGAATTTTTTTCTTTCCTATTCTGTCCTGAATTCTATCATTTCTCTTTGTAAATGCTCTTGTTCTGTGGCCATTCCCTTTTTTTTTCCACTTTTCTATTTCTAATGTATATTTTATAGCTTCTATTATTTTCTCAATTTCTTTTAATATTAAAATATTATGCTATCATTCTCATTTTACTTTATGGCCATATTTTTGTGATGTGCCTTTATTGACTATTGGTACCTTATTTGGTTCTTTTCCATCTTTTTCTCATAGTACCTCACATGGGATTAGATTGCATTCCTTTCTCTTGTTCATGTTTAAATTAGATGGATTTAGGGGCACCTGGGTGGCTCAGATGGTTAAGCGTCTGCCTTCAGCTCAGGTCATGATCCCAGGGTCCTGGGATCGAGCCCCACATCGGGCTCCTGGCTCAGCGAGGAGCCTGCTTCTTCCTCTCCCTCTGCCTCTCTCCCTGCTCATGCTTTCTCTCTCTCTCTCTATCTCTGTGTCTCAAATGAATAAAAAAAAAAAAAAAATTAGATGGATTTACCTGTACTTTAGGAGAAGGTTTCTGTGATGGAGATGGAAGTAGACCAAGGTAGTTCTTTTTTAAAAAGTTTCGTGGTGTGAAATTTTTTCCTTTGTTGCTTATGTGAAATATTAAAAAATATGGCCACTCAATTAAAATTAGAGTGAGATACCATTGCATACCCACTAGAATGGCTAAATGAAAAAGATGAAAAATATTAAGTGGTGATGAGAATGCAGAGTAGCTGGAATTCTCAAGCACTGCTATTGGAAGTATAAATGGGTACAGAAATATAAATGGAGGGACGCCTGGGTGGCTCAGTCAGTTGAGCATCCAACTCTTGGTTTGGGCTCAGGGTCATGATCTTGGGGTCGTGAGATTGAGCCTCATGTCAGGCTTGGCACTCCGCACAGTCTGAGATTCTTTACCTCTCCCCTTCTTCTCTTCCCACCTTCCCCCCCCAAATAAATAAATGAATAAAATCTTTAAAAAATATAAATGGATACAAGCAATTTGGGAAGCTGTTTGGCAGTATTTACTGAAGCTATGCATATGCGTGTTTTATGGTTCAGTAATTCCATTCAAAGATATAGGCTTACCAAAATAAATGTACTAGAATGTTCATAGTACTGCTTATAATATCCCCCAAACTGAAGTCTGCATAAATGACAATCAGTATAATATGTGGTAGAGTGTTACATTGATGGCCCCAAGTAAATGACATTTCTTGGTGTCTATGACCATGTATTATATCTGCACAATGATTCTGATTTTAACCATGTAACTTACTTTGGCCTGTGGGACATTAGGCAAGTGTGGTGCAGCAGAAGCTTGATAAATGCATACACATTGGAGGGAAATACTGCCCTGAGACCATAACATAAAGAAATACTCAAGTAGGAGAGGTCAGGTGGAAGAAAATTGAGGTACTCCAGTTGATGACCAGCACTTACTGCCAGAGAGGTGAGTAAGACCATCTTTGACCTCCCAGTTCACCTGACCCTCCAGCTAAAAGTAGTCGCATGAGCAAATCCAGGTAAAGCCCGGAGAAAAACTGCCCAGATAACCCACAGAATTGTGAGAAATGAGGAATTATTTTAAGTTACTAAATTTTAGGGTGATTTGTTATAAAACAATAGGAAACTGAATCAGAATAGATAAATTGTTCTATATTCATACAGTAGGATACTGTGGAGCAATGAGAATGAACAATCTTTAACTACATAGTATGTATGAATCTCACAGACCTATGTGGAGCTAAAGAAGCCAGGCAAAAAGAGTTCAAACTGTGTGCCTCCACATATATAAATTCCCCAAGTAAATTCTGTTAGAAGCCAGAACCTTGAGGAAGTAGTGACTAGAAAGGAGAAAGTAGAGGCTTCTGGGGTGCTGGTAATGTTCTGTTTCTTGATCTGGTTGCTGGTTACATACATGTGTTCTGTTTGTGAAATGTGGCATATCAGCAAGTTGTTCACTTATTATTTCTCCTTTTTTGATTATATGTTATATTTCTTTTTTTTTTTTTTTTAGACTTATTTATTCATTTTAGAGAGAGAGCAAGAGCGAGTGAGCATGAGCGGGAGGGCCAGAGGGAGGAGGAGAGACAATCTCAGGTAGACTCTGAGCTGAGCATGGAGCCTGACTGGGGGCTCAATCTCATGGCGCTGAGGTCATGACCTGAGCCAAAACCAAGAATTGGTTGTTCAACCAACTGTGCCACCTAGGCGCCCCTATTTCTTTCTTTCTTTCTTTCTTTTTTTTTTTTTTTTTTTTAAGATTTATTTATTTTAGAGAGAGTGCATGCAAGCAGCGGGAGAGGCAGAGAGAATCCTTAAGCAGACTCCCTGTTGAGCATGGAGCCTGGCGGGGCTCTATCCCAGGACCCTGAGATCATGACCGGAGCTGAAATTAAGAGTCCATGCTTAACTGACTGAGCCACCCAGATAACCCTGATTTTATATCTTTCAACATAAAGGAAGAAAATGTCCTTTTTATTTAGTCTCCTTTTTGTTATTCTCTGAGATTGACCTCCTTTGGGTCTCTCATTTATCCCTAGCAATGCCTTTTTGTTTGATTTGGATTTTATTTTATTTATTTTTTAAGATTTTATTTTTATTTATTTAAAAGATTTTATCCATTTATTTGAGAGAGAGAGTGTGTGAGCTGGGGGAGGGCAGGGGAGAGGTACAAGCAGACTCCCTGCTGAGCAGGGAGCCTGAAAAGGACTCCATCCCAGGATCCCAGGATCATGACCTGAGCTGAAGGTAGACGCTTAACCAACTGAACTACCCAGGTGCCCCTTAAGATTTTATTTTTTAAGTAATCTTTACACCCAGTATATGGCTTGAATTTACAATCCCAAGATCAAAGTTACATGCTTCACCAGCTGAGCCAGCCAGGTGCTCCGATTTGGATATTAATTCCAACAGTTTTCTTTCTCAGGCTTCTTAGTAGGTCTTGTCTCCATAGAAGCCTGACAAACTTTACTTTTCTTGATCCAATTTCACTTAAGTAGGATCCTCTCTTTTTTGGAGTGATTATTGGTAATTTCTTGTTCACCAGCTTTGTTAATATCATAAGTCTCCTTTTTCTCCCCTCATCTGCTGATCCTGAGTTCTATTTTTATGTGTCCTTTAGTTCTGCCCACTCATCTGGGGTTCATGGGGCTATCTCATCACCTAATTTTGTTGAACATTGTGTCTTTTGTTATCCTTGTTGTTCCATCTGTGTGTTTGTTTTCTACTGAGATAATTGTAGATTCACTTGCAGTTGTAAGAAATAATAGATTATTTGCCTATTTGCCCAGTTTCCTTAAATGGTAACATTTTGCGAAACTATATTTATAATACCACAATGAGGATATTAACTGTTATGGGCTGAATTGTATTCCCCCCAGACTGATATGTTGAAGTCCGAACTCCCAGGACCTCAGAATATAGCTGTATTTGGAAGTAAGGCCTTTGAAGAGGTTATTAAGTTAAAACAAGATTGTTAGGCTGAGCGAAATAAGTCAATCAGAGAAAGATATGTATCATATGACCTCACTGATATGAGGAATTCTTAATCTCAGGAAACAAACAGGTTACTGGAGTGGTGGGGGGTGGGAAGGATGGGGTAGCTATGGTGAGCACTGTGAATTGTGTAAGACTGTTGAATTACAGACCTGTACCTCTGAAACAAATAATACATTATATGTTAAAAAAAAAAAAAAAAAAAAAAAGAAGATAGCAGGAAGGGAAAAATGAAGGGGGGGAAATTGGAGGGGGAAATGAACCATGAGAGACTATGGACTCTGAGAAACAAACTGAGGGTTCTAGAGGGGAGGGGCATCGGGGGATGGGTTAGCCTGGTGATGGGTGTTAAGGAGGGCACGTACTGAATGGAGCACTGTGTATTATACGCTAACAATGAATCACGGAACACTACATCAAAAACTAACGATGTAATGTATGGTGATTCACATAACATAATAAAATTTAAAAAAAACAAAAACAAGGTTGTTAGGGTGGCCCTAATCCAATCTGCTGTCCTTGTAAGAACAGGAAGTTTGGATGCAAAAAGAGATACCAGAGATGTTGTATACAGAGGAAAAACCATGTGAGGACACAGTGAGAACTTGGCTATCTGAAAGCCAAGGAGAGGCTTCAGAAGAAACCAAACCTGCTGACACCTTGATCTTGGATTTTTAGCCTCCAGAACTGAGAAAATGAATTTCTGTTATTTAAGCTACCCAATCTGGTATTTTGTTATGGTAGCCCTAATAAATGAATACTTTGGCATTGATACAGTCCACCACTCATATTCAGATTGCCAGTTTTATTGGTACTCATTTGTGTGTATTAGATCAGTACAGTACATTTTATTACCTATGTATGTTCCTGTTTCTACCAGCCCTTCTATTCTGCTCACATCCTACCAGCCTATTCCTAAGCTTTGACAACCATTAATGGGTCTTCCATTTCTGAAATTTTGTTGTTTAAAAAAATACTATATAAATGGAATCATATTATATGTAACCTTTGAGATTGGCTTTTTTCAATAAGCATAATTCCCTGGAGATTCATCTAGGTTGTTTCATGTATCAGTTGTTTTATATTTTTAAAGATTTTATTTATTTTTTTGAGAGCGAGAGACCACAAGCAGGTGGAGGGGCAGAGAGAGAGGGAGAAGTAGGCTCCCTGCTGAGCAGAGAGCCAGACGTGGGGCTCTATCCCAGGACCCTGGGATCACGACCTGAGCTGAAGGCAGACACTTAACTGACTGAGCCACCCAGGCGACCCAGTAGTTTGTTCTTTTTTATTCCTGAGTAGTAATCCATGGGTGTATCCTAGTTTATTTAACTTCATCTGTTGAAGGACATCTGGGTTGATTCCATTTCTTGACTTACAGATAAAGCTGTTACAAAGGGCGCCTGGGTGGCTTAGTCAGTTAAGTGTCTGCCTTCGGCTCAAATCATGATCCCGGGGTCCTGGGATTGAGCCCCAAGTGGGGCTCCCAGCTCAGCGGGCAGCCTGCTTCTCCCTCTCCCTCTGCTGCTGTTCCTACTTGTGCTCTCTCTCTCTCTTGCTGTCTCCCTCAAATAAATAAATAAAATCTTAAAAAAAAATAAAGCTGTTATGAACGTAATTTGTAATCTCTCTGGGATACATACCCAGGAGTGTAACTGCTGTATCACATGGTAATTACATGTTTAGTCTTTTAAGTAACTGCCAAACGTTTCCAGGGTGATTGTACCATTTTATATTCCTACCAGCAATATATAAGCTATCCAGTTTCTCCACATCCTTGCTAGCATTTGCTGTCATTATTATTTTAGGCATTCTGATATATATGTAGTAACATTGTGGTTTTAATTTGCATTTCCCTAATGGCTAATATAGCACATCTTTTCATGTGCTTATTTACCATCTGTATATCCTCTTCTGAGAAATGTCTCTTTATGTCTTTTGCCTATTTTCTAATTGGATTTTAAATTTTTTTACTATTTGGAGAGTTCTTTATATATTCTAGTTACTAGTCCTTTGTCCTTTGTCAGATACATGGTTTGCAAATGTTTTTTTCCTGTCTGTACCTTGTCTTAATCCTTTTCACATGGGCTTTCACAGAGCAAAAGATTTTAATTTTAAATTTTACCAATTTTTCCTTTTATGGATTATGCTTTGGTATCAAATCCAGGAACTCTTTGCCTAGCCCCAGATCTCAGAGATTTTTTCCTGTGTTGTTTTCTCCACGTTTTAAAGTTCTACATTTTATTTTTATTATTTTTTAAGATTTTATTTATTTGAGAGAGCGAGAAATCACCAGTGGAGGGGGAAGGACAGAAGGAGAGGGAGAAGCAGACTCCCTGTTGAGCAGGGAGCCTAATGTGGGGCTTGATCCCAGGACCCTGAGGTCATGACCTGAGCTGAAGGCAGATGCCTAACCAACTGAGCCACCCAGTTGCCCCAAGTTCTGCATTTTATAGTTAAGTCTGATCTGTTTTGTATTAATTTTTATTTAAGGTGTGAAGTTAGGTTGAGGTTCATTTTTTTGCCTATGAATGTCCAGTTGTTCCAGCACCATTTGATGAGAAAGCTATCCTTCCTCCATTGAATTGCTTTTGCATCTTTGTAAAAAAGCAGTTGAGCATACATATGGGTCTATTTCTTGGTCTACTTCATCTGTTTTGTTAATTTGAGGAGAGTCCAAACTAAGCCTTTGCTACTGTTTAGCTTGCTTAGAACTCCTTGTTCATTCTTAAGCTTGATTTTTTTGTTGTTGTTGTTATTATCTTGGAAAACCTTTTTTTTTTCTCTTGATCAAAAGGGACAAATATCTTATTAGGTAAAAAGTGTAAGATATGCAATAATTTGATTATTAAGAGTTTTTCGAGTTTATCTTCTCTATAATATAGTGATAAGTCAACATATTTGTTTCAGAGAATTCAGTTCTTTTCTAAATTACTTGGGTTAACATTTTCATGACAATTATGGCTCAGTAATAATAAGTACGCTTTGTTTATCTGGCATCTTGAGAAAATGGAGCTCTGCATTAATGGATTTTTGTATAACTAAAGTTTATCTCTTGGACAAAACTTAAAATTTTAATTATTTTTAGGGAAAATGTTTCCCACATGTGGTTAAATTTAAATAAAGGGTGGCAATTCAGTTACTTATGGAAATCTGCCAAGAATCCTTTTCTGGCATCTGGATGAACACAGGCAGATAGAGAGAAATTTGTTTCTCTCCCCAGAAAAGTCTCTTAAGCTTTCTGGCTCTGAAGTTTTGCAACTTTAGACCAGTTTCCTACGACCAATGCAAGGAAAGTTCCATCCCCCAACTGACAAATCTGTCAAATTCATGGATTTACCAAACCTTGTTTAAATAGCCTTTGAAGATTTCTGTGAAATTTTACCTGAAGGTATTCCCATTCTACCTTCAGAGCAGCATTTTAAGGAATGTTCTGGTTTTGAAAGCTAATAGTTATTTGATGGCCTAGCCTTCTTGTAAATATTTTCTTTTTAATATATGTAATGCAAGTGAATATATTCAATGAAAAGTATATATTTTATAAATAATATTCTTTCTATGAGTATATTGTTATGAATATAGTATATGTGAATATATTCTTCATATGTAATATTCTTTTTTTTTTGCTAACTGGCTGGCTTCTTTCTGATGGATGAAAGTCTTACCACAAATTATATTTCCTGTATACTTAGTATTTAATGATGTGTTTATATACTGATAAGTTATAAAATCTGTGCTTTCCGTTAATAAAATAATTGCCTCAAATGTTTAGGGTTTTTTTCCTTTTTAGTAAACTCTACTCCCCTCCCCGCCGTGTGGGGCTCAAATTCATGATCCTGAGATCAGGAGTTGTTTGCTCTACTGACAGAACCAGCCAGGCGCCCCTGGGGTTTTTCTTACTTAAAAATAATTTTTAGAGTCAAAATTCATTCTATAGATTTGCCTTATTACCATTTTAGTTGATGCCTTCCTGTTAATCATCCAAATAGATACTTGTCTTTCTAAGAGCAAACTATTGGCCTGAGAAGTAAGGATATCCTTATACATTATGTAGTAAGAAACAGTATTTTTGTTAAAAATGAAAGAATTCTGTATAATGTTTCTTGAGAAAAGTGTACATAGGTGAAAAGGTCAATTTGGCTATGTGAAAACTTAAACTTTTAAAGCTTGTTTTTTAAAAAAAATGAAATCAAAAAGGAAGGCAACAGTTTGGAGAAAATGCAGTGATAGATAGTTGAGGTCCTTATGGCACTATATTATCTTAATGATTTACAAAAGAATTAATAAAACTTTGGGGAAGAATAGGTAAAATGAAGAGCCAATTATCTGCCTCACTGATAATTAAGCATCAAATAATACAGCAATCCATTTACTTTTAATTTTCTTTTTTAAAATGTTTGTTTATTTTAGGGAGAGAGGGAGCAAGAGTGCACGCACACGAGTGGGAGGGGCAGAGGGAGAGAGAGTCCCAAGCAGACTCTGGGCTGAGCGTGGAGCCTGTTGTGGGGCTCGATCTCATGATCCTGAGATCACGACCACCATAAACCAAGAGTTGGAGGCTTAATGGACTGTGCCATTGAGGAGTCTGTCCGTCGTTCGTTCGTTTGTTCGTTTGTTCCTTCCCTCCCTCCCTCCCTTCCTTCCTCCCTTTCTTTCTCCCTCCCTCCCTCTCTTTCTCTCTTCCAGTATAATTAACATAGTGTTATATATTAGTTTCAGGTGTACATTAGTTTCAGCAATTCTGTGTTACTCAGTGCTCATCACCAAAAGTGTACTGTTAATCCCCTGCATGTTTCCCCATCCCCCCACCTGCCTCCCCACTCCTAACCATGTTTGTTCTCTATATTTAAGAGTCTGTTTTTTTGTTTGTCTCTTTTTTCCCATGCTCCTTTTCTGTTTCTTAATCCATTTATTTTTTTTTTAAATCTATCAAATTAGCAAAAGTATGAAATGAGATAATGCCCATCGTTGGTGAGGGGAAAGGAAGGGAGGAGGTTATTCTCAGATATATTGCTGATGGGTATATAGCATTCTTTTTTTTTCTTTTAAATTTTGAAGGTGTAGGGGAGGAAAAACTTTATTCTACCCTCTTTGATTCTGTGGCTTGGCCTAAGTAATAAACAGATTAACAGGAGAGAAGCATACAGATGTTATTTAATATTTTTATGTGCACACAGGAGTCTTCATAAGGCAAATGAAGACCTGAATAAACAGTTAGAACTGAGAGCTTATATATATTTAAAACAAAGAATATATTTGTGAGGAAGTGACTAGACAAAGGAGTTTTAGCTAGAGGCCATAAATTGTGAGAAGTGACTAGAAAAATATATGGGGGATACTAATGGAAGATAAGGGTTACTTCATTTTATTTTTTTTAGATTTTATTTATTTACTTGAGAGAGAGAGAGCACATGGGGCAGGGGGAAGGTCAGAGGGAGAAGCAGACTCCCTGCCGAGCAGGGAGCCCGAGGTGGGACTTGATCCCCGGACTCCAGGATCATGACCTGAGCTGAAGGCAGTCGCTTAACCAACTGAGCCACCCAGGAGCCCCAAGGGTTATTTTAGTAGATATATTTGTACAGATCCATTTTGGCATCATCTCCCGGTCTCTAGTGCTAAGAATGTTCTTCTCTTCCTATATAAGAAGGGCACCTTTCTCACGGGAAATTTTGTGACCTGCTTTTAGGTAGAAAGAGGGAGGTCAGAGAGACCTTCCTGCGTTTGCTATTTCTCACATGCTTTCAGCCCAAAATAATCACTATGCCAAAGTGACATATTGGCACCTTCTGAACCCCTTCAAAATGTAATACGTATACCAATAATGAACATATTATGTATACAGTTGATGAATTGTTACAAATTGAATAAATGTGACTGGCACTCATATGAGAACCTGGACTTTATCAACACCTTAGAGGAACCCCTTATACTCCTTCCCATATCTAACACAGTCTTCCTGAAGGAAAACAGTATCCTGACTGATTGCTGAGTCATAGGGTATATATGCTTAGCTTTAGTAGAGACTGCCAGTTTTCCAGAATGATTGTATCAGTTTATACTGCCATTGGCAGTGTGTCAGTGTCCCAGTTGCTCTACTACTTCATGATTATCATTTTGAAAAGCATTTTGACAGAATGTATCAAGAGCTGTAAATCTATCTATACCCATTTATCTAGCAATTCTACTAATTGAAAGGATGGGAAAAGATACATGCACAAAAACATGCTGCGAAGCAGAGGTCAGAGACCACAAGCTAAATCTGGCCAGCTGTAGCCCAAATCCAGTTACAACCAGTTATACAAATTGTTTGTGGCTGCTTTTGTGCTACAATGGAAGAGTTTAGTAGTTATTTCAGAAACCTTGGAAAACAGAAAATATTTACTATCTGACCCTCTCCAGAAAAAGCTTGCTGACCCCTACATTAGAGCATTACTTAGAATAGTAAAAGATTAGCAATAACCAGTATATCCGTCAGTTGGGGAATTACTAGATAAATCTGGTGTAAGCATTTGATGGAATAGGATATAGCCATTTAAAATGATGATGATAGAGATTATTCATCCAGCAAATATTTATTGGGCATTTGCTACATGTTAGGTACTTTTCTAGGTGCTGGCAAATCAGTAAACACTAGAATTCATGCCCTCATAGAACTTTAATTTTAGTGGAGGAGATAGAAAATAAATAAGTACATGAAATAACATGTTAAGAGGTGAGTGCCAAGATGGGAAAAAAAGGGAAGGAAGATATGAAAAATTTCAGGGTGAGGGCTTGACATTTTAGATTGCCTTCTTTCTCTGAGAAAATGACTTTTGAGTAAGGACTTGAAATAAGTGAAAGGGCTTGACATGCAAGTAGCTGGAGGAAGAGCATTTGAGGCAGAGGAAAAAGCAAGTACAAAGGGACAAAGTTGGAAATGTGCCTGATGTGTTCTAGGAACAACAAAAAGATGAAGGGCTGTAATAGAGTGAAGGAGGGAGAGAGTAGCAAGGGATGAGGTTGGACAGGTAATGGGGGTGGGGGTGGCAGTGAGGACGCATCATGGTCAACCTTGTAGCAACAGGAAAAATCCCTATCATAAATTGTTCAAGTAAAAAAAAAATGCTTTTCTCACTTCCATTTTCCCTCCCTCCCTCTCTGCTAGGTAATGACAGTCATGTAAAACAATGCACAATAAGGAAAAGACTAGAAGAAAATAATGCCAACATTCTTAATGTCCACGGATTATGAATTATGCTTCTTGCCACACTTAATATAATTTGGCTATCTTTTATAATAAAATGCATATTTAGAAACTTGAATGATTTTGCATACTTTAGAAATCAATTACTTTAGTTGATTGTAGCCTGCCAGTGGATAGCACTTTTTTTTTTTTTTTTTAAGATTTATTTATTTGAGAGAGGGCACAAGCATGCAGTGGGGGGAGGGAGCAGAGGGAAGGGGAAGAGAGAATCTCAAGCAGACTCCCTGCTGAGTGCAGAGCATGTCATGGGGCTCAATCTCAGGACCCTGAGATCACAACCTGAGCCAAAACCAAGGGTCGACGCTTAACCAACTGAGCCACCCAGGCGCCCCAGATAGCACTGTCTTAAATCATCTAAGGAGTTGCTGGTTTTTTAATTATTAATTTTTCAGTGTTTGAACCAGAAGGAACTATGGATATTATCTATTTTAACCCCTTCATTTTATGTTTTATAGGTAAGGAAATGATCTGGAGAAGTGAAGGAACTCAGGCTTTCAGTTCTTTTTCTTAGGTGTTTATATGTTCCATCACTATTTAATCGGAGGTTATTCTGCACTTTAGTGATTTTTGTGATTAATGACTTACTTAATCTTTAACATAAAAAGAAAATCCTTGAAAATAATGAAATCTAAATCTGTGTTGTCTGGATCTTCTTAGTGTGAAAACTAAGGTAGCAAATATGGTGTTAATAATGAATTCTTTTGGCTAGCATCTGGATTAAGACCATGGATGTAGTAGAGCTCAGACTGCCTGGGTTTGTTTCTGGCCCTTGTTCGTGCTTAACCTCTCTGTGCTTTGGTTTCCCATTCACAAAATGATTTGTTACTAGGTATATACCTCATAGGGTTGTTGTGAGGATTAAATGAATTCATGTGGGTAGAATGCCAGGCACCTCAGCCAATTTATTATTGAGGCTTAAATATCAGGAAGGGAAGCTATTTGAACACTAGGTACCAGAGAAAATTGAGTTCAACAAATACTTGAATTGTGTTGTTGAAAGTGTATATATCTCTCTACTTTGACTTCATGGGTATCATGTAGCAGTTTATTAACATTTTAAAGCCTATCATCTTAATTAACACAGTGGCTTGAAATTGTGCTTATGCTATAAACCCTTCACAGATGGTTATCGAATTTGGGGGGAAATAATACTTATTTTTATTTGAGGAGGAGAAATACTGTGACTTAGTGAATGGTCTGAGTAAGTGGGTCATGTTACAAAACAGAGCACGATGAGTGGTAAAAAAAGCTGGGTGGCACAGTGTCCAGCCAGCGCTAGGAAAGATAGCTTGTTTACTGGAGCATGCAGGAACTTCGTTTTGTGCCTGTAGAGGTCAGGGCAGCAAAGAGCTCCACATACACAGACCACACTGGTGGAAGGGAATCACATGGAGACTGATGAGGATGTAACCTCGTCCTTTGAAGTGTGCCATCAAAATTTTAGTATTTGAATGCCCTTAACCGGAGAGAGGCAGAGCACCGTAGATCTCACATAATGGGCATAGTTAAGAATTAACACTTTTAAAAAAAGCTTTTCTAGAAAATGATTTCCAAAAGACATGATAAAACTTGTGAAAATTTGAAGTATGGGAGCACCTGGGTGGCACAGTCAGTTAAGCATCAGACTCTTGGTTTTGGCTCGGGTCATGATCTCAGGGTCGTGAAATCGAGCCCCCAGCTGGGCTCTGCGCTCAGCTCGGAGTCTGCTTAAAGTTTTTCTCTCCCCTCTCCTCTGCTTGCTCCTCCCCTCCCAAATAAATAAATCTTTAAACATTTTTTGAAGTATGGATAAAACAAACTTTAACTTAGGGTACTTTGACAATTTGTGAAAAAAAAAGTTATATTTTTCTTAGAGGTATTTATCTTAGTGAAGGATAATTTTATACACACGCTGTATCCCTAATGTATTTTGTGTTTGTGACTATCTGGGGATTGCATAAAATTCTGTTACTTTTTAGTGGGAAAAATCTGAAATCTTCTTGATATGTTGATTTTGTTTTCTTCAGTACTTAAGTCTTGAGAAGTTTTTTTTGTGTGTGTTTTTTTTTAAAGATTTTATTTATTTATTTGACAGAGAGAGACATAGTGAGAGCAGGAACACAAGCAGGGGGAGTAGCAGAGGGAGAAGCAGGCTTCCCGCGGAGCAGGGAGCCCGATATAGGACTCGATCCCAGGACCCTGGGATCATGACCTGAGCTGAAGGCAGACGCTTAACGACTGAGCCACCCAGGCGCCCCAAGTCTTGAGAAGTTTTAACCTGCTCAAGCTGCTGTTTTTTTTTTTTTCTTTTAAAGATTTTATTTATTTATTTGAGAAAGAGAGAATGAGAGACAGAGAGCACAAGAGGGAAGAGGGTCAGAGGGAGAAGCAGACTCCCCGCCAAGCCGGGAGCCCGATGCGGGACTCGATCCCAGGACTCCAGGATCATGACCTGAGCCGAAGGCAGTCACCCAACCAACTGAGCCACCCAGGCGCCTGTTTTTTTTCTTTTTAACATAGCTGGATTAATGCAGTTGTAGTCAGCAGTGTTTCTGCCACACTAGCTTCATAAGAAAGTTTCTGCCTTCCTTGCAGAATCATGGGTTATAACTTAGGGTTTCTGTGGGCACATTAATTCTGAATAGAACCTGGGGATTGTGCTTAACTAGAAGTGTGGTGGTTTTGGTAGTGAGTTCCTAACAGGACTCAGGTACTTATATGCTCAGTAAGACATTGCTGTTGTAGCAATTGTGGTATTTAATTGAACCTGAAGGTCCCATGGAATTTTCCTAGTCCATTATATTAAACTGAGAAAGTTTTAAAAAATGCAATTCAGTATTTATGATTTAGTTAATAGTTAAGCTAAGGACTTTTAGAAGCATTTGGAAGAGGGAGGAAGGAAGCCATACATTTACAGAGACCTTCATGAAACACAAAATTGTGACACTGAATTAGCCTTTCTTTCCCAGCCCTCTGCTGTACACCAGGCTCTGGTCCAAAGAGTAGCGTATGACTCAGATTTCCCCTTAACACCCTTGTTGTTGGGTTTGTTATTCTTTTCACGGTTTGGTTGGTGTATCATATGCACATAATTAATCTGAATACTCAGAAAGGATGTATGGACTCTCTTTAGGTTTTAATAAATGAGTATGATTGAATATTTTAGTTTGATTCTTTTGAGTAGGAATTTTTTGTTCTTTGTGATAAATATACAGCATTAGCACCAGGGGAATTAAATTCCTATCAACTAGGATATCAGTCAACCTTTTTGTTCCTGTAAGATCAAGTATGACTCTGAGATATGGTGTCTCTTAGCTTTACTTGGTAATTCTTAATCTTTTGGGGGGGTTTTCAACCCCTTTGAGAATTGTATAAAAAATTTGGATTCCCTTCTTAGAAAATGCACATCTGCAAATACAGCATGCAATTTTGTATAAATTTTAGGAAATATGTGGATCTTTCTGACATGTTATGCTAACAATCTCTGTTTTGTGTATTTACATTTTAGCATATGACTTTCTCCTGTTTTCTTTAGAATGGAAACCTTAAAAGTTTGAGATAAGGATTAGGAGAGTGAGCTTATGGGTTTCCAGGGAAAATTTATGTTTTTGAAGGAGGGGATACCATGGTATTTTTCCATCAGAAATCCATTTAAACTGTTGTTTCTGATAATGTACGAGTAGTGCATCTGGTTAAATCATTCTTCTGCACTGTAGGTTATGAAAAAATAGTGTCTCACTTGGTACATTCACAAAGGCAGTCTAGCAAGGAAAAATTAAAAAGCTTAAACTCTCATTCTCATTTCTACGGGAATAAAGAGGGAGAATTCATTTTGTCAAGCATTACAAATAAGCATGTATTAAAGCGGCTACATATGATGATGACACATTGTTGGAACACCCCATGAAAGATAATTTGCATGGAAGATGATTATTCAATAGGGCTTTAATTTACAAGAAACATTCCACAATTTAATTGAGCCCTTTTTGCACACACTGCTTTGCTTCAATAGATTGCATTTGCTCCCTGCATATGTACAATGCCATAAGAGTGGTTAAAATCTGATTCAGTCTAGCTGGAAGGTGAAACAACAGCTGAAAGTCATGTCATAAAAATATACATTATTAAACATTTGAGAATTGTTTTTGAAATCAGTTTTCTGTTGGCTGATTTGTACCATAAAGCTGATTGTCTAGTTTTCTTTTTTCTACTAAGATTTGTATAAGATTATTTGGCCCTGCTGGCCACTAGTTAAACTATATGGTTCAATTTAAGAATTTTTCACTTTTACAGGCTAGTCACCTATATTGTACTTTTGCAAAATGAGCATACATAGCCTGCATTTATAGTTATTATAGAAAGAAAATTATTTGGTGATAAAGAAGACACTAAAATAAACATTTCAACAAATAGCTGACTTATGATTAAAATGCCTAGAAAGTTAATGCAGTTAATCTGTCTCCCCTTATCCATGGGGAGATAGATTCCAAGACCACCAGTAGATGCCTGAAATTGCAGATAGTACCAAATGAGATATCTATATATCTGTATATAGCTATATAGATATATATATATAGATACACACTTTTTTATTGATGTATATGTATGATAAAGTTCAATTTATAAATTAGACTCAGTAAGAGATTAACAACCAACAGTAATAGAACAATTATAATAATATACTGTAATAAAAGTTATGTGAATGTGGTCTCTCTCAAAATATCATCTTGTACTGGACTCACCAATCATCTTGTGATGATGTGAGATGATAAAATGCCTAAGTGGTGAGGTGAATGACGTAGTATTGGGCTACTATTGACCTTCTGACACTGTGTCAGGAGGATCATCAGCTTAAAGACCACAGTTGACTGTGGATAACTGAAATATTGGAAAGGAAAACCTCAGGTAAGGGGGCCTACTATATATGGTTAGAAAAAAAAGATAAAAAAGAAAGTAATGTAGGTATGTCTAGTGTCTTCTCTGTCTGTATTAGAATAGTATTATGGATAAACTTTATCCTAGAGAGGAGGTTTTGTGTGAGCCTGAACTGACTCCTTATGGATGTTCCATCCTTGAGCATTTAAAATAAGCCTTGTTGTGAGAAGCCAAGCCCATTCTTGGTGGGGAAACACTAAAGGTATGTCCAAATAAGGAAAACATGGAAGACCTGCAGGTTAAGTCAGGAGGAGCAAGATAAGGATGTCTGTTGTCTCCATTGTTTTGGAGTCCTAAGATAAGGCAAGAAAAATGGATATAGATGTTGGAAAGGAAACCATATAATTATCACCATTTGTAGGAATAGTGATGGCATAGAGAAAAAGAATATTTTTGAGAATAAGATGAAGTTTAAAGTGGAGGGGAGGGAGGTTGAAACATTTTTTATTGAGTACCCTCCATGTTTTTTGGTGAATGAAGGCTTTCTGCTGAAAGGGGAGGGGCTGAGAGGGAAATGGGCAACTAAGAAGAATGAAAAGAAAGGATTTAGAATAGCTGTGGTGAAAAAGTATTTGGAGTAGCTCTAAGAGTTCTAAGAGGGTAAATTGTATGAAGGCGGTATGGAGTCAGTCAAGAAAGGTTGGTTCCTGTGCGTCAGGGTGATCTCTGAATTCTCTGAGCATAAGCAGTTGATTACCTGTGTGGGCAGCTTGATGACCACCTTAAGGTGATAAATAAGTGGTTCAGCTTCTTCCACAAAAGTTTGCTTCTGAGATCTGATGTTTGACTCCGTGAGACCCTGAAGTTGGAGATCCTATAGGATGAATTATAATTAAGGTAAGGGAAAAAGGAAGGATGAAACTATTTGGAGGAGAAGCTGTGTTATTTTTGTAGTGGGCCATCTGTTAGTAGAAGTCTCTGATTATGTACAAAAAAGTCTAGATGGAAATTCCCACTTCCTAGGGTTATTGTGGAGATTAACTAAATTAGATGTGAAAGTGGATATTTATTGTTTCCTACAGTGCTCTGCATTATAGTAAGCTCTTAGTAGATATCTGCTTTAAAACAAAAGCAAAAATCCTGTGCCCTGTGAGCCCATTCTTTTCAGATATTTAAGCGATTTTATCTCCCATACATTCTTTCAATATCAGCATCTTTAAACTTTTTCTTTGCACTGGTCCTGGCCTCTGTTCCTTCATCTCTGCCTCTGCATCCTGAGAAACCTGTGCTTGAGCCTGCTATTTCTTATCCGTTTCCTTCTTTCATAGCCAGATTCTTAAATAAATGGATTACAGTGCTATCTTTTCTTTTATTACTAATTCTCTTTAATCCCAGGGGAATTTGGCTGTGTCTACCTCCCTTCTACTCAAAGTCTCCACAAAATTAAACATAACTAATAGACAAACACCGAAGTAAATGATCAGGTGATAATAAGTGCTGTGGAGAAAAATAATTCAAGTTAGGGACTGCCAGGCACATGTTGGGGATTGGGGGCTCTGGGATGGTCAGGAAGGTGTCTCTCTCTTTTTTTGGGGGGGGGTTCTCTAATAAGTGGACACTAAAGCAGATTTAAGGAAGTGAAGGAGCAAATCATACAGATATCTGGGAAGAAAATTCCAGGCAGCCAATGCAAAATCCCTGTAGTGGGGGCAAGGTTGGTGCATTTGAAGAAGAGCAAGGAGGGTTTTGCAGATGGTATAGAGTAAGAAGGGGATGATGTCAGAGAGGTAAGTAGATTGACATTGGGAGCTTGTGGAAATTGTCTTCTGATTGCTTCTTTTTCCTCAGTGAGAGTGAGAATGAAGCAGAAGGGATTGGAGATTTGAAGAGATGTTCAATTAGGACAGTAGAGAGAGAATGGACTTGAGCAAAGTGTTATCCTTCAACCAGCAGCACCAGTATCATCTGGGAATGTGTTAGAAGTGCAAATTCTTGGATCTCATCCCAGACCTACTGAATCAGAAACTCCAGAGGTGAGGGCAAACAGTCTGTGTTTTTACAAGCTTTCTGGGTTACGCACAAAAATGTTTGAAAGCCATTGGACTAGAGAGTTAAGTACAATTACTAGGTAGCCCTGAGGACCTACTTGAGTTTAGTGATGTTAAGTTTAATGTGAAAATAGTCATTAGGTTATGTTGAGGGAAGAAAGGGATGAGGGAATTGAGTGTGTACAAGGAATTGTTTTAAATGATGTACTGCAAAATCTAAACTGCATAAAGAAAGAAGTAAGAATGGGTCATTGGGGGGGCGCCTGGGTGGCTCAGTTGGTTAAGCGACTGCCTTCAGCTCAGGTCATGATCCCAGGGTCCTGGGATCGAATCCCACATCGGGCTCCCTGCTCTGAGGGAAGCCTGCTTCTCCCTCTCCCACTCCTCCTGCTTGTGTTCCCTCTCTCGCTGTGTCTCTCTCTGTCAAATAAATAAATAAAATCTTTAAAAAAAAAAAATAGAATGGGTCATTGGGACAGTGAAAACATGCTAGGATCAATGGACTTTTGGTCCCAGTGGGTCAAAGAATTGGTCAGTGAAAAAATTCTGACACAGATCTGATTGATTCTAAATTACAGTTATTTTCCCTTTAGTCAAGTATCTTCATAAATCAGTATTTCTGCTTGAGAATTATATGTCAGAGCAAGTAATTTTGAGTCAAAAGTTTTGAGTTCAAGTCCTGCCTTTGTTAACTGACCTTGGGTAAGTTACTTAACTTTTCTCAATCAATTCAGTATCTGCACAATGGGACTTAAAGTACTTAATAGCTTAGTCTCACAGTTGTTCAGAATATGAAGCAAGAGACAAGTGTATGAAAATGTTTTATAAAACATGAAGTCCCATCTCCTTTTTTTTTTTTTTAAAAGATTTTATAGAGAGAGAGAGCGAGCACGAGTTGGGAGAAGGGCAGAGGGAGAGGGAGAAGCAGACTACTCACTGAGCATGGAGCCGATGGGGGGCTCAATCCCAGGACCCCGAGATCATGACCTGAGCCAAAGTCAGACACTTAACTGATTGAGCCACCCAGGAGCCCTTGAAGTCTCCTAATCAGTGCTCTCCACTGTTTTCCACACCTACCTCCTCCTCTTCTGTATCCTTTTTTTTTTAAAGATTTTATTTATTTATTTGACAGAAAGCGAGAGAGTGAGCACAAGCAGGGGGAGTAGGAGAGGGAGAAGCAGGCTTCCCACTGAGCAGGGAGCCTGATGCGGGGCTCGATCCCAGGACCCTGAGATCATGACCTGAGCCAAAGGCAGATGCTTAATGACTGAGCCACCCAGGCACCCCTCCTCTTCTGTATCCTATATTTTGTTTATGTAGTACAAAGAATCTTGCCTTGTGTCTATTACAAAAACACGAATCTTGTAGAAAAGTAAAAAAAAAGTATTCATGACTGTTGTTACAACTTGTCTTGTAATAAAATGTCTTAAAAATACATTAGACTTACGCCTCTGGCCAAGGCAGAGTAACTGGGAGCAGATTTATCATCCTACCTGTATTATTAGGGTTCTGCAGAGAAATAGAACCAATAGAATGTGTATGTTTATATATTTATTATAAGGAATTGGGTCACTTAATTGGGGAAGCTGAGAACTCCCAAATTCTGCAGTCTGCAAGTTGGAGACCCTGGAGAGCCAATGTGTAGTTCCAGTCCAAGTCTGAAGGCCTGAGAACTAGGAAAGCTGATCATGTGTATGCCAGTCTGAAAGCCTGAAGGCTCAAGATCCAGGAAGAGCCAATGTTTCCTTAGAGTCTGAATGCAGGAAAAGACTCAGCTCATTCGTCAAATGGGAAGAATTCCTTCTTACTCAGCTTTTTTGTTTTATTAAGGTCTTCAATTGATTGGATGAGGCCACTCACATTTAGGGTGGCAATCTGCTTTATGTAGTCTACTGATTCAAATGTTAATCTCATCTGGAAGCACCTTCACAGACACACCCAGCATAATGTTAATCAAATGTTGGGTACCTATGACCTGTCAGGTTGACATAAAATTAACCATCCCACCACCTGAAACAATTAAGAAACCAGACAAAATATATTAAACAGTGATTTTTAAAACATTGGATATCAGACATTGAAGTAACAATGATCTCTGAGAGATGAGAAACAAACAAGATGAACCCCATGACTGCCTCAGCTTACTTCCTGGAAAGGGTTTCTGCTTTCCGAGGAGGGGGGAACCCAAGTGGAGGCTGCCAGTTTCCCTGAGTTGAGAAGGTGGGGATGGAAGTCTGAGGAGGCCATGGTGACTAGAATTCATAGGAAGAAGCAAAACTATCTATTCGCAGATGACATGATCCTATATATATAAAATACCAAGGAAACCACAAGAAAACTAGAGATAATAATATATGAATTCAGTAAAGTTGCAAGGTACAAGATCAACACACAAAAGTCACTTGTATTTCTATACACAAGCAATGAACAATCTGAAAAGGACATTAAGACAGCAGTTCCATTTATTTATTTATTTATTTTTAAGATTTTTATTTATTTGACAGCACAAGCAGGGGGAATGGCAGGCAGAGGGAGAGAGGGAAGCAGGCTCCCCATCAAGCAGAGAGCCCAATGCTGGGCTCCATCCTAGGATCTTGGGATCATGACCTGAGCTGAAGGCAGACATTTAACTGACTGAGCCACCCAGGCACCCCAGCAGTTCCATTTATAATAGCATCTAAGAAAATAAAATAACCTAGGAATAAATTTAACCAAGATGGTGAAAGACTTATACACTGAAAACTATAAAACAGCGCTGAAAGAAATTAAAGACCTAAATAAATGGAAATATAGCCCGTGTTCATGAATAGGAGGACTTAATATTGTTAATATGTCAACATTCCCCTGAGCTATTCTTATCGAAATTCCAGTAGCCTTTTGTACAGAAATTAAAAAGCTGATATTTAAATACATTTGGAATTACAAAAGGTCTTGAATAGTCAAAACAGTTTTGAAAAAGAGCAAAGCTGGAGGACTTGCGCTTCTGATTTCAAAACTTACTACAAAGCTATTATAATCAAAACGGTGTTGTATTGGCATAAGGATAGAAATATAACTAATGGAATAGAATTGACAGTCTAGAAATACACCCGTATATCTAGGGCCAAATGGTTTTTGACAAGGGTGTCAAGTCCATTCAATGGGAAAAAAATAGTCTCTTCAACAGGTGGTAGTGCTGGGACAACTGAATTTCTACACATAAAAAATGAAGTTGGATCCCTGCCTCATACCGTATTATAGAAGAATTAAAATGGATCAACAACACCATGTAAGAGCTAAAACCATAATACTCTTAGAATAAATGACTGCTGAAGAAAGCAGAAGAAAGGGGCGCCTGGGTGGCTGAGTCAGTTGGGCGTCTGCCTTCGGCTCAGGTCTTGATCCCAGGGTCCTTGGGATCGAGTCCCACATCTGGTTCCCTGCTCAGTGGGGAGTCTGCTTTTCCCTCTGCCCCTCCCTCTGCTTGTCCTCGCCTTTCTCTCTCTCTCTCTCAAATATAAATTTAAAAATCTTAAAAAAAACAGAAGAAAGATCATTCTTTGCTGTTTTTAATTTAGGATTTCTCTGTTGATTGCTTTATGAAACATCATGTGGCTGTTACTAATCTATGCTGTTATACTAACATGAGATTTAACACAAATGAAATGTTCCTTTATGATGTCTAAACTTGTGCTCATAACATACTACACTGTCCTGGATCCATTTGGAAGTTTCACGATTTAGTTTTTGTGTGTTGATTACTACCAGGACATTACATGTTCTGGTATTTAAATATAATTTCACAGTAGCAAAATCTTTATCAAGCTTAAATATAGATGACTTTTAGGCTTTTAGGAATTGGTTGTCTTGAATTATTCTTATGACTCTTCTGAACATTTCAATACATAAGTTTGCCTTCCTTAGTACCTGGTATGTAGGTACTCTGATTACTTATTGAATGAGCAGATATTGTGTTAAAGTGTGATTATCATGAAAATTAGTTCCAGATCCTTCAGTTCTTTGAGGCATTTCCAGCAGATACATACTACTGTTACAAGTCATAATAGTAAGAAATGCTGGTGTACCTTTTGGAGTTCAAAGACCTTTTTGTACTAACTTGTTTCTGATGAAACAATTACTATATGGGAGTAATTTGATCCCATTGGATTATGTTCATGTAATTGTTGGATTATTAAAGCATTTAATTTGTATTTTAGTAAGTGCTGGTATAAATACATTACCTTGTGTCTTGTTCCTAATTATACTATACTGCAGGAGGTGGACCAGTATAATAGAGGAGAGGTGGTTCAGTCCCCTTGGTGATGTGTCATCTTAATTAAGATCAAGGAGTTCTTAAGTTTGTGTGTTTGGGAAAATGACAAAGTGAAAACATTTTTTCACCATTTTACACTAGATTGGTTTGTAGAAAGGAAGCAGCAAATTAAATTGCTTTTACATTTTTAAAACACTTAAGATGGAAAATAGAAAAGACAGAGGTAGATAAACATACTATATTACTTTCAAAGAAATTTAATTTAGTCTTTAGCAATGGCTTTGAGTAGAAGTACTACCTTCAGTTGTAGATAAGATAATGCATGTGGTATAGTCTCAAGTAACTAGAGACTGAATGGAATCGATATTTTACATTAGTTATGCATTATTTATCATGTCTGATAAAGCAACAGCATACGCCTGATGCTTTTACCACCATCTGCATGATACTCTATACTCCAAGTGAGTGAGTATATTAATCCTAGGTTAACTTTTACAGTAAGAGTTGTGGACTTCCTTGGTAAATTAACATCCACAAACTTAAAACCACAGGTAGGAGAATGATAGAGGACGCAGAAGCACTGATAAGAAAGAAAACCGAAGGAACAGAGAAATGAACAGGGTATTGAAACTGTGAGAAATACACTGATTTTCTTTTTTACTGTAACTGTTCGTTATAAGTGATTCTAAAAGAAGAAATCCAGATCATCAAGAAAATTCTGAATACATGTAAATGTTAATGATTATTTTTCAATAAGAACAAAGTCAAACTGTAAAGATTAAAAATGGAAATTAGACATACTAAGGTCCTGCGTTTTCTTTTCAGGAATCCTTTCTAGACCATCTATGGTGTGGGTCAGATAAGCATATGTTGTTTTTTTCCCCCAACATTCTGTTCCTAGCACCTGTCATGCATTACTTGGGAGTTAGGAACTGCTCAGTAAATAATGTCTACATTTGATCTTTTTTTCCTCCCTGATATTGTGACTTGTTAGATTGCCATTTCCTCTTTCATTTTGTTTTTGGTTTAATTTCTCCTTTACCTATAAGCCTTTTCTTCTAGTTTCTTTTATCATGTTTCAAGCTTGAGTTTAATATTTAGTTGACTTATTTTTCAATCTCAAATTTTTTTTTCTAATAAAAGCATATAAGGCAGTTCATTTTCCTGGATTCTAGGAATCCTGTTCTCCTTGGATTTTAATGTGTGTTATTCTCAGTGTTTTGTATTTCTGAATAGTGTATACTATTTAAAATAGTATTTTTTAAAGATTTCTTCTTCTTTTGATTATTATGCTTATTTTCAGTTTTATTGCATTTTGGTCATAAATATGGCCTATATAGTCTTTGCTTTTTAGAATTTTGAGATTTTTCTTTTTGGCATATTGCACGATAATTTTTGAGAAAGGTTTTATCAGCATTGGAAGAAAATGTACATTCTTTATTTGAAAAAACTCAGATCTAATTGTGTTTTTCTGATTTTTTATGTCTGTTTTGAATCTTTGTTGAGATTTATTTTTCATATCACCAGAATACATTCTCTATTCTTTTTTTCCCCCCAGTAAAAGTGTATTGGGCTTCTTGTTGCCTTAACTGCCCTAAATGAAATAGCTTTATTTTTGTCCATACACTTGAATGATCACTGCTGGGCATAGAATTCTGATTTTAGATAGTTTTTCCCTAAGAAACTGTAGCTCATCTTTATTGTCCTCTAGTATTTCATGTTTTGCAGGTAAGGTATGTCATATTTTGATTTAGTACTTTATCCTCAGTACTACTTTCCCACGACCACAGCTACCCAAGTCTTAACCCTGTTCTGTTTTGTTTAGTATCTCTACCATCTCTAGGTAGCCCTGGGCCTAGTTTCCTTTAATCTAAGTCACATTTGGTATCTATCCAGTCTCTATTCTTCATACACCTATCTCAGCTCCTTATGCCTTTGAAAAGGCCAGGATTCCCTCCTCCTTGGTTTCACACCACAGAAATGATAAGCTTGACATGTGCAGTCATTCCCATTGCTTACTTTGACCTTGAACCCTGGTCCTTGTTGATCCATTTGGTATCAGCTTCCTTATTTCTACTTGGCATATTTACTCTTCTGTGGCTTGATCCTTGGGTATAGCCATAGAGCATATCCCCCTTACCCAGCCCATAGTCTAAAGCTGGGCAAAATGAATGTACTGAATCAGAAGGTCTTGGCTCAGCCTCTAGTGGGTCCTTCGAATAGCTGCCCAGAGCACCAGTGCAGGAACTTACTCTTATTGTGTGGACCCAACATCAGTCATCTGTCTTTTGATCACATTAGATGGAATAGAAATTTGAATCCACATGGCTCAGACTGCTTTTAGAGTTGAGTGGATGGTGGGAGTATCCCCAGGTTAACAGGTATGGGTGGCCTGAATTAGCAAGATACAGGGCTGTGTGATGACAACTGGGCAATATCTTTTCTACCCATAGCATAGCCACCTACCATCACAGCCACCCATCAAAAACTGATTTCTTTTTGTACTTATGACTCTTAATTTGAGAAGTGACAAGAATGAGATGCTGAGGGTGGAGGATGGTCCTGGTAAGATGCTGAGACTTTTCAGATACATGCATAATCGGATGTGATGATTTTAAAGCACCAACCAGTAGATACGTGGTTTTAGAAGTTTTGCCTTGGATTACATGAAATTTAAGCCATTTACCGGATCTGATCTCTGGCCTGGAATTTCCTCACCTCATTCTGTGCTTTTGAAAGTCCTGGGAAAGATAGTTTAGAATTTCTTAGTGAAATATTTTTCTAAAAATAATTAAAAGTGAGACCTTGCACAAATCTTTCTGGAAGGTGTGTATATGAGCACATGCTCTAGTGTCAGCTTAGTATGGATTGTTCTATAACCTCTACAATTTTATGGACCTGTCCCTAGTATTAATAGCCACTGATGGATCAGCTACGGCTGGCCAGAGTGCCAGTTGGAGAGGGGCAGGGGCACTGGTTGGCTATAGAGTGTGCTCTGAGATGCCACAATTAGTGAGTAGATGGGGTCAGCGAATCTGCAGACTAGCACAGGTGAGGTTAGGGGATAGAGCTGGTTTGGATGAGGAGTATAGTACTATAAAAAATAATAGCTACTATTAATGACAGACTCTGTGAGCTGAGGTGAGTGCTGAACATACAGCAAAACCTGAGAGGCAGTTGGCTGAATGAGACAGTGGCGGTCATGCAGAAAGAAGTTTCTTAAAAAACCTTTTTGCTGGATGTGGTGTCAGTCTTTTACATAGGTTATCTTGCTGCAGTTATACAACTAAGTTATTGTTACTGTTATTTTCACCTTATAAATGTGAAAATTGAGTCTCAGAGGTTAAATTGTTCAAAGTTATACAGCTAGTAATTGCTGGAGCCAAGATTTGAGTCATGTCTGTCTGGTGCCAAACTTTGTGCATAGTGTATTGAACCAGTGTGTATAGCAGATAAGACCCATGGGGTGATGTGCATCTGTAACTTTTCTTGAATTCTCCTATTAAAAAAAAAAAAAGCTTAGAAGTTTGCCCAACTATGTCTTAACAGACAGATTTAACAGGAACCTTGACCTGAATGGAAATTTGCAAGTAGCTCTTTGGTTTAAGATTTGAGGATTGAATGAGAGATAGTGCAGTAGGTTCATTCAGCATCCATCCAGCAGTAAATCTGAGTGTGTCGCCAGGTGGTTGCACTAGAGCCCACGTCACACATGTGATGCCATTTCGGGAGAGTTGGCTTCTTTCAAAGGCCAGGTTTTCCATGTTTACAGACTGCTGACGAATGGGATTAAGAAAGTAGTGTGGGTGGTTTAGCAGAACCATAGAAGACATAGTGTATATGACCTAAGCGTGGTTGATGAAGTTGTTAGCATTTCTCTGTATATAAAAGAAATGCTAAAACAAAACTCAAGATGAAGATACAGTGATAAAGTTGGCTCTGATTCAGATGGCTTTGCTTTTATTCTGGGACCTCATGGATGAATAGGCATTGTTTATGTGGGGAGTTGCTTTCCTAGAAGTCACTGTATACATCAAATATGCCTCAGGTGGGGGAGTGTGCATAATATGCCGACCCCCTGTAGGTTTAAGGCAGGACACTTGAATAAGATTTCATAACTGAGGGAGCACTCCATCTTATTTCTCCCATTTCAGCTCTTTTTTCAGTGTTAATTGATCATTTCCCATCCATATTTTCCCATATGCAAAGCCAAGAACATACCACCAGTGGCACTGGTATTAGTCCTGAGGGTTAACATAGCTCTGAAGGACAGAATTACGTGTCGTAGGAATTTGAGAAGGGGTCTAGTTGAAATAAAATGTGAATGGATCCAAGCCCCAACTAACGATATGTATAAACTCAGAAAACTGAAGCATGAGCAGTAGAACCAGACTCTAGGAATTGCCCCTTTTTTGTGTGTTCACAACCATGTACAAATTCTTGGTGTTGGTGTGTCTCATACTTGCAGGGGGTCCAGTTTAGCAACCAGTTGCAATTCGTGCCACACCTTGGAATATAAGGAAAGAGTGTAACTGAGCGATCTGGCTTTTTTTCCCCCCTTTTGTTGTGGTGAAAATGCATATAACATAAAGCTTACCATCTTAATCATTTTTAAGTATGCTGTTCAGTGGTATTAAGGTCATTCACATTGTTGTGCTGTCATCACCACCATCCATTCCTCACAGAGCTATTTTCTTTTATGATGCTGTTAGAAAAGTGAGAAGCCTTAATTCATAAAGATGTAAAGTAGTGAGTGCTGTTCAGTAGAACTTGAGGCAGTGATGGAAATGTTCTCTTTCTGCACTTCCCACTGTGGTATCATTAGCCACATGTGACTGTTGAGCTCTTGGAACATGGCTGGTAAGGAACTGAGTTTTTAATTATATTTAATTTTAATCATTTCCAGTTTAAGTTAAAATAGTCACTGTAGAAGAGAATTAGTAAGTCTTTACGGACTCCTGCTGCTGCCCTGACATCTGGGATGGTTGCTGGGTAGGGCTTTGATGCCTACAAAGGAGTCAGAGTTTGCCATCTGGGATAACTAGAGGTGCATTTTCTCATAGACATAATAAAAATTCTAGTTGGCGGTGATATGTAGTAATAATAGGTCTGTGTTTCTAGTTAGCAGAGGGGGTTAAATGAGATTTTGGTGGGTGGCCTGAGAACCTAATTATAATTTGTGTAGCACTGTTTTTATGATAAAATTCTCATTCATATTCAAAACTAATTAATTTACCACTTTTTGGACCTCAGTCTCCTTGTGGGGACTTGTCACGTGTTTTATTTCCCCAGAATCCCCTCCACAACAGATTATAGCACATTTTGTGTACGGCTCACTACATGTTGATTCTTTAACTGGTGTGCCAGAGGTCATTTCATCAATGAAGGTTTTTGGGTATGTGTTCTGTATATACCGAATAATCAGAGAACATTTTACTGTGCTGGCTATGCGTTGACATTTGACACCTTTCCTTTTTACTTTGCTCCTGATTTCCCATCAGTCACCCCTTGCCCATCCTCTCAGGACTACAAACACTAGAAATACATTTTTTCCTGAAATCCACAGCAGTTGACCTCCCTGTAAGCATACAAATCTTGGGAAAATGAGCATATCCTGTGGTTTTCATTTATTCATAATGGTATGTTCCCAGTAATGGTGAAGTAGACTGATTCTGGGGACCACCAGTGGTCTGTTCATTGTCGGAATTATTTGGCTGTTCCTAATGATGCCATTACTTCTGCTTTATTGGTGTTTGTTATTGCAGTTATTCATATATAAAAGTAATTTTGCCTAGGACCTATTATATGAAGGATTTATTACATATTTCTTTTTTATGTAATTTTCTAGTCCTCATAGAATTGCACAGTTTTACTTCCTTGGAATGAGAGAAGCCACATTGTGTCCTTGATTATTGTTGCAGTTTTGCAAACTTACTATATTACATAACCAAAATAGGAATAGACCCTCAACTTACTGAGTCTACATAAGCATAGAAGAGAAGGAATAGGACAAAGGGATTCAGGGGCTGTTATTAGGGACTGTGGGAGTGGGACAAATTGGGAGGCTTCTTTTAAGTTTTTTTTTTTAAAGATTTTATTTATTTATTTGAGAGAGAGAGAATGAGAGACAGCATCACAGGGAGGAGGGTCAGAGGGAGAAGCAGACTCCCTGCCGAGCAGGGAGCCTGATGCGGGACTCGATCCTGGGACTCCAGGATCATGACCTGAGCCGAAGGCAGTCGCTTAACCAACTGAGCCACCCAGGCGCCCCTTTTAAGTTTTTTATTCTGGTGTGTCTCCATCAGTGAATTCTCACAGTGCCATCCGAATCATTGACTGTCAGTGGTCCTGGTGTCCATATTTATCTGAGTTGTTCTACAGGGTTTAAGGAAAAGGAGTCCTCTTTGTACATCTCTGGGAGGTGCTAAACAGGTTGAAGTTACTGCTGCTTTATTATAAAGAAGCCTAGGAAGTGTTTGTGATGAACTCATACAGGTACTAACATGTTCATATACTGGTTTTTTCATCTCAGCATTTAAATAGACAGTATTGTCTAGGCATGAAGACACCTCTCTCCCTCTCTCTCTCACTCTCTCTCTTATGTAAAGATTTTATTTTTAAATAATCTCTACACCCAACCTGGGGTTAGACTCACAACCCGGAGATCAAGAGCTCCACCAGCTGAGCCAGCCACGCACCACAAGACACTTTTCTACTTCAGCATCTTTACACTTAGTGTTCTCCATCTCTGGAATCCACCCCCCCACACACACTTTACATGGCTTGTTCCTTCATACTTCTTCATTTTCAGCATAAAATTCACTTTTTCAGGGGGGGTCCCTGGGTGACTCAGTTAAGTGTCCGACTCTTGATCTCAGCTTAGGTTTGTTTTTTTTTTAAGATTTTATTTATTTGAGAGAGAGAGAGAGAGAAACAGCATGAGAGGGGAGAGGGTCAGAGGGAGAAGCAGGCTCCCCGCTGAGCTGGGAGCCCGATGCGGAACTCAATCCCAGGACTCCGGGATCATGACCTGAGCCAAAGGCAGTCGCTTAACCAACTGAGCCACCCAGGCGCCCTCAGCTTAGGTCTTGATCTCAGAGTTGTGAGTTCAAGTCCCATGTCAGGCTCCATGCTGGGCATGGAGACTACTGAAAAAAAAAAAAAATCACTATTTCAGAAAGGCCTTCTCTGACAATCCTCATTAGGTCTCTCCTGTAATTCTCTATCATAGCACGTTGTTTAAATTCTTTTTAGCATTTATTACATCTATGATTATTTTGCATGTCTTTTTTTATCTTAAGCTTCTCATCTGATTAGCCTTCAGGTTTATATATCCACCTACCTGTTGGGCACTCCTACATTTATTCTCAATTATTTATTGAATGTCTATTCTATTGTGTACTAGATGCTAAGGGACAGAAAATCCTGGCCTCTGCCCTATCCTTGTGGTTTTACGGATTATAAAGCAAATAATGGTAGTCAAATACAATTGATCTTCATTATTGGTGGATTCTCTATTTGTGAAACCACCTGCTCACTAAAATTAATTTGTAACTGCAAAATCAGTACTTGCAGTACTTTTGTAGTCATTTGCAGACACAGAGCAGTAAAACATTTGAATTGATGCACATGTTCCCAGCTGAGGTTGAAGAAGGCGATGCTCTGCTTCTTTTAGCTCTCATACTGTAAGCAAGTGTTCTTTTCACGCTCTATGTAATGCCACACTTTTTGCATTTTTCTGCTTTTTGATGGTGATTTCTTTTTTTTTTTTTTTTTAAGATTTTATTTATTTATTTGACAGAGACACAGCGAGCGAGGGAACACAAGCAGGGGGAGTGGGAGAGGGAGAAGCAGGCTTCCCGCAGAGCAGGAAGCCCGATGCGGGGCTCGATCCCAGGACCCTGGGATCATGACCTGAGCCGAAGGCAGACACTTAATGACTGAGCCACCCAGGCGCCCTTGATGGTGATTTCACTGTTTAAAATGGTCCCCAAGTGTAGTGCTAACGTGCTATCTAATGTTCCTGAACACAAGAAAGCTGTGATGTGTCTTTGGAGAAAGTACTTGTTAGATAAGCTTTGTTCAGGCATGAGTTATAGGACCGTTGGCCAAGTTCAATGTTAATTATTCAACAATATACAGTATATTAAATTGGTATCTTTAAACAGAAACACAAATAAAACAAGGTTATATGTTGACCAATTGGCAAAAGTTTTATGACCAGTGGCTCACAGGAACCTAACCCTATATTTCCTCTAGGAATTTCAGTGTTTAGTGTTGGCAGTGACTTTACAGAACATAATTCCTGTAGATAAAAAGAATCAACTGTACTTGCAAATTATCTTAAGTGCAAAGAACAAACAGGATGCTATGGTGGAGAATAGTAGTGGTAAGACAGAGACTTCCCTTTTTTGGGGCCGCTTGGGAGGTAACATTTATGTTGACATCCATGAAACAAATTAGGAAGCAGAATATTTCAGGCATAAATGGCTCTAGAACAGGAAGACACTTGACATTTTTAAGGAATTGAAAGAAAAGCATTGTAGTTGGAGGAAGGTAACACAGAGTGAAGTTGGAGAAGAAAATAGGAACTTGATTATGGTGCCCTTTGGAGACCACACTAAAGAGTTTGGTTTTAGAATATGTAATGGGAAGCCATCTGGAAAGTTTTAAGGGTGTGTATGTTTAAGATGGTCTGCTTTATTTTTTAAAAAGATAGTCTGTCTGTTGTGGGGGAACAGGTTGAAGAGGGCAAAGGGTAAAGTGGAGAAATGATTTAAGAGCATGGCTATCCGTATTCAGTAATTGCCAAATCTGTCTATATTATGTCCTGCATAGTTCTCACTTCTGTCCCCTCCACACTATCGCAGGTCACCATCTTTGCCTGTTGTGCTCTCACAACTCCACACCAATCACTCTGCCTAAACATGCTCCACTGTGTCTCCAGAGAGATGCGATCTATTGAAGTTACCTCTCTTATCATGCCACTGCCCTCCTTAAATCCCCACCCCCACTCACGGTGACTCCCTAGACCTCTAGATGGTCTGATGCCTCCTTGCCTTTCAGGCATCATCCATCACTATGCTTTGTCTTGCATTTAGTGCCGCATAGGCAGAAATGCTGTCTCTCCACACATCAGTTGTTTTGGGCCTGCTTGACTTTCTTTGCCTATGAATCCTTTCCCATTTACCATCCCATGCAAGATTAAGTGACCCTGGTATGCATTTTCATAATAACCCAAAGCAATTGTGAATTTCATGTTTTGTTTTTGAATCCCCAACATACTCTTTGTGAATGGAATTATAGAAATAAAACCAGGGTCACAAAACATATATGTTCATTTATTCATTTCAAAACTTTTTTTTTTTTAAGATTTTATTTATTTTTGACAGAGAGAGAGTGTACAAGCAGGGGAAGCAGCAGGCAGAGGGAGAGGGAGAAGCAGGCTCCCTGCTTAGCAGGGAGCCCGACACGGGGCTTGATCCCAGGACCGTGGGATCATGACCCAAGCCGAAGGCAGACGCTTAACGTCTGAGCCACCCAGGCGCCCCTGAAAACATTTTTTTAAAAGATCTTATTTATGTATGTGAGAGAGAGCACAAGTGGGGCGGAGGGGCTGGGGGAGAGGGAGAAGCAGGCTCCCCACTGAGCAGGGAGCCCAACGCAATGCAGGCCCAATCCCAGGACCCTGGGATCATGACCTGAGCTGAAGGCAGATGCTTAACTGATTGAGCCACCCAGGCGCCCCTCGTTTCAAAAATGTTTATTGATTGCCTAAAGGTGTTCTAACTTGGAGTAGTTCACTATGGAGTAGTGAAAAAAACAAAGTTTCTGCTTTTTTGGAACTTAGATGTGTGATACTTATATATCCATTTCAAACCCATTTTTAATTCTAGAATACTTTTAGATTTACAGAAACCCCACATACAGTTTCTTGTATGATTGACTTAACATTAATATGGTACATTTGTTACAACTAATTAACCAAACACATTACTATCAACTAAAGTCTATGCTATTTTCAGATTTCCTACATTTTTACATAATGTGCTTTTTCTGTCCAGGATCCATCCATGATACCACATAACATTTAGTCATCATGCCCTTTAGGCTCCTCTGAGCTGTGGCAGTTTTTCAGACTTTCCTTGTTTTGATGACCATGACAGTTTTAAGGATATTGGTGTATTCTGTAGAATGGAGAATGTCCCTCAGTATGGGTTTGTCTGAAATTTTTCTCATGATTAGATGGGGATAATGGGTTCTTGGGAAGAAGATCACAGAGGTAAAGTGCCATTCTCATCATATTATATCAGTGGTACATGTTATCAACATGAATTATTGCTGTTGATGCCGTGGTCACTTGACTGAGGTAATGTTTGTCAGGTTCTTACACTGTAAAGTACTCCCCTCCACCACATACTTTACTTTTTGGTAGGAAGTTACTATGTGGAGCCCACTTAAGTGATGGGGTGTTATGCTCTACCTTCTGTAGAGTAGAAATTCGTCTGTACAGTAGATTTGTCTGTTCTCTCCCAGTTATTTAGTCAGTCATTTATTTATATCAGTGTGGATTCATGGTTATTTATTTTGTACTTTGGTTTATAATCCAATACTACTTTATTTATTGCTCAAATTGTTCTAGATTGGCCATTGGGAACTCTTTGAGTTGGCCTCTGTGTCCCGTTGGCATGCTCCCATTGGTTTGTTTTATGAACACTTCCTTATTTTCTAGTACTATAAGGGTATTCAAGTATGTATTTTTGAAAATTTGAGTAATTTCCCTGCAATGATTTTGCATAGAATTTGAAAATAATTTGATGTGCTTATATGAACTCAAGATTATTAAGTAGATAAATTTTCAATATTGTTTTCATTTTTTTTGTGATGATTTATATATAGTAGGTGAAAATATATATGAGTATGAATTTTCTCAGAATATATTGTGTTTCTTGGAATAAATAATGTATAAATACTTCTCAGAATAATATTGTGACCAGTTTATACTTTCAATTTGTCAGGTGTAACTTTCACCTTGCAAATCATATTAGAAAATTTTTACATTTCTCTAGGTTTCAGGGACATTTACAGTTGCCAGTGGCTGAGCAGATATTCTGCAGGAAGTGTTTCAGTGATTATATATGCTGAGTGGTAAGCTTGCTTAGTTTAAAAAAAGGACTTCATAATATTTGGCTTTTGGTTATAATTACCAGTCATGCTTGCCAGAAATTAAGTTTAGCTTTTAGAAGCCTGAAATTCTTCATATGTTTATCTCTAACTAAATATTTCAGAGACTGTTAGGAAACTGTCAGTAATTCCATTATATATTATATGTTCAGCTTATTTTTGAGTTATAGATGGAATAACATATAACAAGTGATTGTATAGCAACATGGGAAATGCTTAAGATAACAGTATGTAAACAATAATATTTAGTTTGATTATAACTTTTTTTTTTTTAAAGATTTTATTTATTTATTTGACAGAGAGACACAGCGAGAGAGGGAACACAAGCAGGGGGAGTGGGAGAGGGAGAAGCAGGCTTCCCGCTGAGCAGGGAGCCTGATGCGGGGCTCAATCCCAGGACCCTGAGATCATGACCTGAGCCGAAGGCAGACGCCTAATGACTGAGCCACCCAGGCACCCCTGATTATAACTTTAAAAGGGAACTGATTACAGATAATAAAAGACCATTTGGAAAATACCAAAATGTTAACAGTGAATGTCTTCTTAGGTGGTGTGACACGGCTTTTCTGTTATTTTTCACTTTTAAAAAATGGCCATGTTGTTTAATGAGGCAATGAGGACATATTTTAGATTTAGGAGAAAGCATATTCTGTAAGGATTTTTATCAGGTGCTAATTTGTTTGTTCCATTTTAGATACTGAAAGTTCAAAGGCCTTTAAAAAAATATTCTGTAACTCAGTTAGGTTTTCTCCACTGGTGAGCCAGTTCTTATAATAATAATAATAACACTTGAGAGTTTACAAGTTTTTAAGTACATCGTATTTCATTAAAGAAAAATCTGTATCAGATGGATTTTTACTTCAATTATACACGCAAATGGGCCACAGTATAAAGGTTGACATTCAGTGTTGATAGATTGAAACCAGGACTCCATTAACGTCTGCTCAGCTGGACGGAGTTGGAGGCTGAGGGCTCTAAAAGCCGTGCAGTGACCGTGCAGGGAAAGCCTGGCTTTTACTGCCGTTGCTGCTGCCGCCACTGCTGCCAGACAGACCACATTTTGAGGGACAACCTCACATTCCTCTCTTTGGAGACTGGTGGCCTCAATAGATACCTTGGGGAGCCTTTTGGGGTTAAAAATACCTAGCATTATCGAGCTGCTTCTAATTTTTTTTAGCTTCTGGTGGCAAGGGGGAGGTGAATTGAGGCTTGGAAGTTACAGTCTTTTGCAGGCTGATGTCTCTGGGTGTCCACAGAATGGGTCATAGATAGAAGACTATAGTTTACAAAAAATATGTTCCAGTTCTCAAAAAATGTGCAAAGGTACCACACTTAAAAACAGATGCATTTTGTATCTTTTCTTTTTGTAAAGCCTTTTTAGAAATTTTTAGTAAGGTAAACCATACATTTCTTTTTAACTTAATGTTTATAGATAAATTCAAAGACAATGTGTTTTTTTGTCCTTAAGTCAGAGGAAAATTCCTTTTTTTTTTTCTTCCTAATATGACCCTGGTCTCTGATGGCCAGAGCCCAACCGCTTGTTCTTTCTGTTGCTAGGAAATATCATGATATACAAGAGAATAGGGACTAGAGTGGTCATTTCCCTGGTTGTCTCCTTGGGGGTGGGGTAGACTGTTTTGTTTTTGTTTTTGTTTTTATGATTTATTTATTTGAGAGAGAGAGCATGCATAAGCAGTGGGGAGGGGCAGAGGGAGAGGGAGAGAGAGAGAATCTCAAGCAGACTCCCAGCTGAACTTGGAGCCCATCCCAGGGCTCAATCTCACAAACCTGAAATCAGGACCTGAGCTGAAATCAAGAGTCAGACTCTTAACCGACTGAGCCACATAGGCGCCCCTGGGGTACACTGTTTTAATAGAAGATTATGATGTAACAGTGGTGAGATTACTATAGCATTTGATAGCTCAGCCCTGGAATTAGGATTTCAATGTCAACAACTGGGTTTGTATTCTAGGTAGCCTGGTTTCACGATGTTAGTGGGATTATTCCAGTCTGCCTGTGTGCCACTGTGCATGGTATAACGTCGCCTTGTGTGTGCCTTGATAAACAAGTGTGCCTTTCAGTAGAATGCCCATGAATTCTTCATAATGAGATTTATCGGTACACTAAAATGATAATCAAGAACTGTGCAGAACAGGGGCGCCTGGGTGGCTCTGCCTTCAGCTCAGGTCATGATCCCAGGGTCCTGAGATCAAGTCCCGCATTGGGCTCCCTGCTCAGTGGGGAGCCTGCTTCTCCCTCTCCCTCTGCCTGCCACTCTGCTGCTTGGGCTCTCTCTCTCTGTCAAATAAATAAAATCTATAAAAAAAAAAGCTCTAAAGAGAGAGGGAAAGTTGATTTCTGTGAAGCCGTGGAGTGGTACCAGAATCTGATTTTATTTATTTATTTGAGAGAGAGAGAGAGAGCACAAGAGGGGGTAGGGTCAGAGGGAGAAGCAGACTCCCTGCCCATCAGGGAGCCCGATGCGGGACTCGATCCTGGGACTCCGGGATCATGATCTGAGCTGAAGGCAGTCGCTTAACCAACTGAGCCACCCAGGCGCCCTCCTTTTGATTTTTAAGTTAAATTTCCAAACTATTTAGAATTTCATATTCTGCTTATTAATTCCATTTAAAAAAATTCATTATTCTTTTTCTGGGTAGACCAGCATATGATCTAGAAATAATGCTGGTTTTGTGATTCTTCTGCAATATTTTTGTCTATCGTTTTGCCTTATTGCATAGGCTAGCACAGAACAGTTTTGAATGATAACAATGAGTAGGCATCCTTATTTTTAATTTTTAATGTCAATCTCTTGTTCTAGTGTTAAGGTTTTATGTTTTTTGATAAATACTGTTGATTGGGTTAAGGATGTTTTAACATTAAAACAGTTAAGTGAAACAGAGTAGTCAAATCAGAGAATTTAATGGAAAAAATATATGATGAAAAATAATTCTAAAAGGTAGAATGGAAATGATACCTGAAGATAGATTGTGAAAATCAGCTGATGGGGCTGCTAGAAGTTTTAACATTGTTAGTCCTGTATATATTCCAAATCAATGTGTTTGAGTAAAACGAGAAAACCATACATGTTATAGAGCCTGTGAGAGCTGAGAAATCCTGGGACATCACTGGCACATGTCCAAATGAGTTTCATTGGGTAAATCCTGGGGCTGATACGTTCTTGGTTGGAGATAAAAATCCTTCTAAAAGGCAGTGTGTCAGTTCACCAATAAAAACAAATATATTCTTAGCACTGTTTTAAGGAATGTTCATTTTGTCAAAGGTGAATATTATTGGATGGGTCCGTTGCCTTGTGAATATATTCTTCTTGAATATATGCAGTGAATATGATTGTATTCTTATGAATATCTTCTTAATGAATCTATTGATATTCATTAAATTTTAAACTGAGCTCAAAATTTTCCAGTATGGGTTAAGAGTACAGGCCATGAATATGAATATATGCTGATGAAAATATGAATATAGTCTTAGTGAATATATTGATATTCATTAAATTTTAAACCAAGTTCAAAAATGTCCCAATATGGTCAAGAACTTGCCTCATGAATGTGAATATAAACTTACGAAATCTTCATGAATATATTGATATTCATTAATTTTAAACTACATTAAAACATTTTCCCAATAGGGCAAAGAAGAATATATTCATGAATATATTCATAAGGAGGATATATTCATGAATATAATCATAAAGAATATATTCACATCTATTGAATATATTCATGAAGAATATATTCATAAGAAAACTAAACCACTCTACAACTCTTTGCTTTTTGCAAATTAAATAGTTCTTAAAATGCTATGAAGCAAATACTAAAATTCCACTGAAATATTGAAAAAGTGAAAGAGTATAAATTTGGTATAGTCAGTGAATTGATCTATTTATGAATTGGCTCCTAGTGAACGGTTTTGGCAAATTAATTTAGAGCCCTCTGTCTGAACAAGCACCATTATTTATTGCAGCATCTATTCTGGGAAAACCAATACAAGAAAGAAAGGGTATTGAGAACAGCTGGGCTATCAAAATACTCAGAGATTGATTGATAACACTACAGAAATGATGGTACCTCTTAGAAGGGAAGGCTTCAAGCCCAACATAACATCCAAAGAGCAAAGTACTCAGGTAAATGAGTTAGTATGCCAGTCAGTGAGTGTAGCCAGACATTGTTATTTTAACTTCCTGTTCATTTCCCTTGGATTCACATTCATGAAACTGTATAGTTTGTTTTTTTTTTAAATATTTTTATTTATTTGACAGAGAGTGAGTGAGTGAGAGAGAGAAAGCACAAGCAGGGGGAGAGGGAGAAGCAGACTCTCCCAACGTGGGGCTCAGTCCTAGGACCCTGGGATCAGGACCTGAGCCGGAAGGTAGATGCTTAACTGACTGAGCCACCCAGGCGCCCTGAAATTGTACAGTTCAGTAATAAAGTAATAAGAGTGGGTTTCTAGAGTTGGACTACTTACAAAAGACTCCAAGTCTTTTTTTTTTTTTAATTTAGGTATAATTTACATCCAGTAAAATGCACAATTCGTAAACATATATAGATTGAAAAAAAAAGTGTATGGATTGATAAATTCTTACATATGTATACAACCATATAAACACCATCAACATAAAATGTGGAATACTTCCTTCACCCCAGAAGGTTTCCTTGTGCCTCTTTCTGGTTGATTTTTACCGTGTAGAGACAACCACTATGCTGACTTCTGTCACTAATAGATTGTTTTGCCTGTGCTTAAAATTCATATACATGGAATATACAGTAAGTATTCTGATGTTCCTTGCTTCTATCTCTGAAGTTTATTCGCTGTAGTTGTGTATATCAGTTAGTATATTATTTTATTATTGCTGCCCATTGTATGAGTATACAACAAATTTTTAACCCATTCTGATTTGGGACTATTTCCAGTTTGGACCGTTAGGAATAAGACTACGAGTTATATTCTTGTGCTTTTTGTGGACACATATACTCATTTCTCAACATTTTTTTGGATGAAAGGATTATCAGTTATAGTGTATTAAATACCTAGTAGGTATTAAGCAGCATATCTACTCTGCTTTGAGACAAATACAGTGGTTAAAATGAAAGTTTTAGCAACAAAATACAAAATAATTATGAATATAACTAAAAGGACTGCCATCCTAATATTTATTAACAGATTTTAGTTTAGATATGGACTGGAGAAGTTGGAATGGGTCATTTCAGAATGAGCTTTGCAGGCTACTTAGGGATCTAGGTTTTTTGGGGGTTTTTTTTGGTAGTGAAGTGCCAGATATTACATTAGGTGCTTTACTGTACCTTCTCCTTTAACATTCACAGCGACATTAATGAGTGGGTGCCACTTATATTATTAGATTGCAAACACATCTAGGGTGTACTTGGGAGAGGCGCATCTCTTTCTTTTGCTATAGGATAATTTAATGTATTTTCAAACCTGGAGCTAATGATATTCTGGAGTTTACTGTTTTCTTTTGTTGAATTTGTAGTATTTGGGGGCTGAAGAGTTTAGTGTCCATCTGCAGGATGAGTGTGCTTAAACTCAAAACGGAGGGACTCTGGGAATCAACATGGCTTGCTTTGTGTGTTTCTTACCTCATCTTCATGTTTTGGTAGTTCAGAAAGGAATGCTGAGGCCTCAGACAGTTTGCTACTCTGAGATCTCATAAATCAAGCATTTTTCATGGCCTTTGTTCACCCTGAGTAGATTGAAGCTCTGGATAGTTTGAACACTGCTCATCCAGAGGCTTCCTGCCAGCAACAACCCAAATTTCTCAACCCATTTATGTTAAAAAAAAAAAAAAAAAAAAAAAAAAAGCCACATTATAGGCACAGCTTTTGGAAAAACAGTATTATTAAAATCTCTTAACATTCCATGGATATTCAGAAATAACCATCTACTTAACATACATATCTGAGTAAACAATTAACCATTAAAAATTTAAAAAAAGCTGAGTGGGCCAGATCTTGTGAATACCTTGGTTATATAATGTTTTGCACGTGATATTGTCTGGTGTATGTACAAAGAATTCTGTAAAATGCTTAACTCCTTCATTAACCACTAAGCCATGAGCTTCTTAAGGTCAGTACCCATGTCTGATTTATATTTGCTGTGCTATGGCATCTGGCACAATTTATTGTACATAGAAGATGCTTAATCTTTATATTTTTAAATGAATAAATATATGAAATATTGATTGTTGAAATACCTTCTTATGGATGATTATCATAATGTTTGTAAAAGATTTCACCTGAAATACCAAGTCATTGGAACATAAATTTTCCTACAATATTTATATTTCCCCTGTGATGTTTGCGTTGCTATTTTGCCCATTAACTAGTTTGAGGAGGTAGGTGTGAACCCTTGTCTTTGTCTCTACTGTCCTGATAAAAATGTCCTCTTTTTGTCTATGTACCCAATCTTTGTGCACTAAAATCCTCCTTCCCTCAGTTCCAAGTATATTAGATTCATTTCTGAGCCCTTTTCTTATCTGTGGCCTTCTTTACTATAAAACGGAGGAAAATGTTTAGCACATTGAAAAGTTTTTAAAAATTCTCTATACTGGTAGACTTGAAGTGAATGTCAGATCTGAGATGGTCCTGAGAGATCACCATTCAACCCCTTTATTACACTGATGGAAGAACCTTAAGTTCTAATTATTTCCTCACTATAGCTCACATCACAGTGTTATAGAATTGCTTAATTGTAAGCATTTCTAGCCAGACCTTAAACTCAGTGGGATGGGGACTACATCTCTCTTATTTAATACTGCATCTCTGGCACAAGCACAGTACTTGGAAAAGAAAAGATATTCAGTTATTGGTGTTGAATAAATAAATAAGTAAATGAATCAAGCTTGGTGAAGGGACTTGCAGCTCACAGCTGTTGAATCCCTTTTCAGCACACTAAAAGTTGGACATTTGTAATCTATTCCACTATCCTAGAGAGTAAGGGCTGGTGGAAATGATTAATTTCCTTAAGTGCATGCCAAACTCTACAACTTATACATTTCCAAACATTGGCTTTCAACATGCAGAGTACTGCTGTACAGATCAGCAGTTGACCAAAGAAACACCAGAGGATGTGCTGTCTTGTTTTTGTTCATGCTTGCTAACATATAAACTCACGAATGGCATATGTAGAAGGGACTGTAACAAATACCGTCTGTTTCAGTCCCTTGATTGCTCATTCCCAGTAAAGTTCAGGCTCTTTAGCTTGGCCTTTATAACTCTCTGTGCTATTCCAACCTATTTTTCTTATCTCATACCCTGTTACTTACCTTTTTTTTTTTTTTTGAAGATTTTATTTATTTATTTGACACAGAGAGAGAGCGAGCACAAGCAGGGGGAGTAGCAAGAGAGGGAGAAGCAGGCTCCCCACTGAGCAAGGAGCCCAACATGGGGCTCGATCCCAGGACCCTGGGGTCATAATCTGAGCCAAAGGCAGATGCTTAACTGACTGAGCCACCCAGGCACCCTCCTGTTACTTTCTTTTACCCACTCTATTCTCAAGCAAATGAAAATGTTTGCTATTTTTCTGTACACCCTGAGCTTCCCACCTTGCCTTTCTTCAACATTGTTTTCTCCCTGTAACTCCCATATTACTCTATATATCCTGATCCTATCCATTTAGTCCGCAAGCATTTACTGAGACCTCATTATGTACCAGGTGTTGGGCTAGGAGCTGAGAGTATAAAGTTATAAGCCTTATGCTCAAGGAGTTAACACTCTAAATGGAGGTGGTCATTTATTTAGGGTAACATAGGATCCCAGGGGAGCAAATGGAGTGGCACCTAAGCGAGTTTTGGGGACAGTGTTGAAGAAATGGCTAAATTAGTGGTTCTCAAATGGAGGCGGGGTAGAGGAAAGTGACAACGTCTGGAGATATTTTTGGTTGTCACAACATTAGGGGGAAGAGTATGCTTCTGGCATCTAGTGGGTATAGGCCAGGGATACTGCAAAATATCCTTTGCACAGGACAGTCCCCCAAACAAAGATTTATCCAGCTCCAAATGCGGAAGGATGAGAAACGACTAAATCAAGTTGTAAGGACTGAATACGAAGGTGTTTAATCAGGCCAAAAAAAAAAAAAAAAGACAATATTTTTTACTTACCTTTACGACTTGGATCTGAGATACCATAGTTTGGGGAACTAGAATGAGTTTGTTAATATGACTGGAGCTCAGCTTTTGAATGGGAAGGAATTCAGTTTGAGAAGTAAGCTTCAGTGGCAGGGTCCAGATCAAGAGGCCTAAAAAGCCATGTTGAAAAATTGGGATGTCTTCTCTTTGGTTATTTGAAGCCTTTGATGGATTGATGTTACTGTAGGCAAAACCTTAAATCCACATTAATGCAAATGTAAAACAAGTGAACAGTTTGTACATTCTGGTGCTTTGTAACTAGTAACAAATCTGAGTTTATTAGTAGACACCCATGGCAGGGCACATTGGCTGAGAACAACCATTCTAGCAAGTCTGAACTCTTGGTTTACCCATCTACTAAGGATCACTGATGAGGATAAGGGATAAGGAAGTTCCTTGTTAGCTGAGTATAACTGGCACTTAAAGGGCATTTAAAGTGAACCCACTTCAAGTAGGGACAAAAATTTTAAAGTAGCTAGTGAGGGGACTTGACTGGGGCTCTGTGTTGGGAGTCCCCAAGACCATCCTAGGCATAATGCTTTGCTAGAAGGACTGACAGAACTCAGAAAGCTGTTACACAGTTACGGTTACAGTTTGTTACAGTGAAAGAATATAGATTAACACTAGCAAGGGGAAAAGGCAGGTGGGTGACAATCCAGGAGAAACCAGGCATAAGATTTCTGGGTGGAGTCACATGAAGACACATTTAATTCTTCCAGCCATGTATGTGACAGAACATGTAAGATACTGCCAACCAGGGAAACTCAACTGAGCCTTGGTACTTAGGGTTTTTGTTGAGAGGCAGTCACACAAGCATTGCAGTCTATCAGGTCTCCAACCCCCAAGATATCAAACTGATACAATGTGGCTCAAAGCCTTTGGCATACAAAAACACTCTTAACAGGCAAGATATTCCATGAATTTAGAGGTTATCTCTCAGGACCTAGTCAAGGGGGAGTTTTCCTTTCTTTGAATATTCAGGGTTTAAGCAACCCTAACCTGCTGAATTAATCTTTTACTGCGTGGGCTTTTTGTTTGTTTGTTAAGGAAAGTACATATTTCTGCTTTACTATGAGGTGTTTTGTTTTGTTTAAGATTTTGTTTATTTGAGAGAGAGAGCACAAGCAGGGGGAATGGCAGGCAGAGGGAGAAGCAGGCTCCCTGCCAAGCAAGGAGCCCTATGTGGTGCTCGATCCCAGGACCCTGGGATCATGACCTGAACCGAAGGCAGACGCTTAACCGAATAAGCCACCCAGGCACCCCTTACTATGAGGTTTTTAAAAATTGTGGTAAAATACACATAATATAAAACTACCATTTTAGCCATTTTTAAGTGTGCAATTCAGTGGCATTATAACGGTGTGTTCACATTGCAAATTGTTGTGCAACCATAACTACCCATTTCCAGAACTTTTCATCATCTCAAATTGAAAACTTAATGTACCTATTAAACAATAACTCTCCATCCCACTCTCCCCCAGCCCTAGGTTGCAGTATTCAACTTTCTGTCTCTTTGAATTTGACTTCTCCAGTTAACTTATATCAGTGGAATCGTACAGTATTTGTTCTTTTATATCTGGCTTATTTCACTTACCATCTACATGGTAGCACATATTAGAATTTCATTCTTTTTTATTTTAAAGATCTTTAAAGATTTTATTTATTCATTTGTCAGAGAGTGAGCACAAGCAGGGGGAGCGGCAGGCAGTGGGAGAAGCAGGCTCCCTGCTGAGCAAGGAGCCCGATGCGGGGCTCGATCCCAGGACCCTGGGATCACAACCTGAGCTGAAGGAAGACGCTTAACCAACTGAGCCACCCAGGTGTCCCAGAATTTCATTCTTTTTTAACACTGATCCTGCACGGGCTCCATCTTGAAAACATAAACTGAAAATTTTTGATAGGTTTTTTTAAAAATCTTATATTTAACAAAGTTTATATAATTTGAAGCACTGTGCTAATCCTTAGAATGAACAAGAAGAGGCTTGAGTGTTCATTTGGGGAGCATAGGTTTTCTGATGAAATCATATAAGAGCATAATGCAGTATCCTTCACCAAGTTCGTTTCATTCAACTAGGTCAGAAAGAGGGATGTTTTTGCAGAGACACTATTTGGCTTCTTCAGTTTTCCTAAGGGCCTCTCTTAGTTCTTGGAGATTTAATCCATTCTTTTTTATATTTACTGTGTCATCTTTGAGAATTCTCTGCATTTGCTAACTGCTGTAAGTCTGGCAGACATTTATCTGTTAAAATGGACCTACTTTGATTAAAGCAGTTCTCTAGCATTTTTCAGCAACTTGTTCAAGTCCTGCATTTTTTGAAAACTTTGTAGTTTCAGTTTACATTCATCCTCATTTTATGTGGTCAGGTGAGTGATGTAAACAGGTTCCCAGAAATAGACACTAGTATTTGAGGGAGGGGGAGTTTGACTGGAGACTGGTCAGCTCATTGGTGAATATTTTTGTGCATGACAGCTTTTGCTGTTCACAATCTCATGATTATAGGGTCATGGTTAATGAGCATCTGGATAGTGAGGACTCCTGTACTTTATTTGTGGGAGTACTGAGTGTTTGTTCAATGATCTGTTAGAGAATTTAATTTAGTTCACTCACTCATTCAGGGCCTGAAGTGACTGAATGTTCCTTACAGAAATACTGGAACGTACTTCTTTAAGTTCTCACACTTCAAACTTTCAAAAAGTTTGGCAGACTGACAGAGGATTAAGGGTCTTTGGTTTTAAGCCTTTACAGGTCCCTTGTTTCTAATGCCTAGTCTGCTTACACTATATTCAGAGTAATCCATCTTTAGTGTTTATAGGCTTACTGTACATGGCGAACATAAAAATAGATTGGCAGCCTATGGGAACCAGGCTTGTGTCAGGCAGGGTCACTATAAGAGGCGATCAATCATTCTTAGCCTGAGAGGCTTAAAAATCCGTAATCAATGGATTTCCCACCCACTTCCTCATGAAACAGTGGTGTTTAATGTTCAAATATGTTATAATACAGAGATGATTACCAAGAAATCATCAACATGGGTGTATTTGGGATTACTAGTTTAAAAACAAGGAAAATCCTCCTCCTGACTTGACTTCTCTAGCACCTTGGTCAGGTACTCTGGGGATTGTGGAGCAATGGTTGCAGCTCTGAAAGTGAGTGGGAGGAGCTATCCATCTTTAGTAAATTCTGTGATAACTCTTAGGAACTTCACGTCAGTGTAGAGCTTGCATGCCTTTCCTTTGGACCAGCACATCATCCCTTTCTGATGAGGCAAGGGGAGGGGAGCCCGTGTGGGCACAGGGTTCAGGAACATCACCTAAGAGGTGGTATAACATAGTGTTTACTAGCACTGACTCAAGTGGACTACTTGATTTGAATCCTGATTCCTTGAGTAACTAGGAATGTGACATTGGACAAGTTTCCTAAACTGTCTGACTCACTTTTCTCATCTCTAAAGTGGAGATAGTAATAGTATTTCCTCATAAAGGTCAGTGCATTAATATATCTGATGTACTTAAAGTCTGACACTAGTAAGTGCTGTCAGTGGGTGTTTTATTATCTTTACTGTTAACTTCATTTCTCAGGGGGGTTTCCTCTGACATTTCTGAATAGATCCAGTCTCTGCTTTATAAGATCTAGTGGCACTACTTATAACAGTGATGATAAAAAGTACCATTTACTAGGTTTATTTGATTATTGAATTAATGACTCTTTTTTTTTTTTTAAGATTTTATCCATTTATTTGATGCAGAGAGAGAGACAGCTAGAGAAGGAACAAAAGCAGGGGAGTGGGAGAGGGAGAAGCAGGCTCCTGGCTGAGCAGGGAGCCCAACGCGGGGCTTGATCCCAGGACTCTGGGATCGTGGCCCTTTGCCGAAGGCAGACACTTAACTGAGCCACCCAGGCACCCCTTAATGACACTTTCTACATAAGTGAGAGTAAGAATCATATTTGGTTTTTCCCACATTGTTCACGAGGCGTGATAAGTGTTCAATAACTATTTATTGAATAAAAAAGTATTTTACAGTTATAAAATAACTATGCAGTGAGATGTCATTTTACCTCTACAGTTAGCAAAGATTTTTAAAAATAATGCTATCATACCGAGGCAGAGAGGTAAGGAAATAGACACTATGATGTACTGCAGTTGGGAGCTGTCTGTGGCAGACCTTACCTTGAAGGCAGTTGACTAAAAGGACTAAAGAAGTCTCTGCTTTTGACTCATGTCTAGGCATAGAGGTATATTTAAAGGTTAATATAGAAAGATGTTCGGGCGCCTGGGTGGCTCAGTTGGTTGAGCGACTGCCTTCAGCTCAGGTCATGATCCTGGAATCCCGGGATCGAGTCCCGCATCGGGCTCCCTGCTCAGCAGGGGGTCTCCTTCTCCCTCTGACTCTCTTCCCTCTCGTGCTCTCTGTCTCTCATTCTCTCTCTCTCAAATAAATAAATAAAATCTTTAAAAAAATATATATATAGAAAGATGTTCATTGTAGCACCTATATTAGTGAATAAGTGGAGTGAAATTAAGGAAAACGTCTAAAAGTAAAGACTTATTAGTTAATTATAGTATATTAATTACTAAAAATCATATAGAACCATGGTCCTAAAATGGAGATTCTCATATTGGCTGCAAGACAGTCACCAAACACTAGATAAAAGCAGACGCCCAAGGCCAACCTCTTGGTCAGTGAGTCAGAATCTTTACAGTTGAGCTAAGAAATAGGCCCTACATTTTCTAACAGGAAACCTGGGTGATTTCAGTGCGCATCCTGATTCGGGAGCCACTGTTGCGGTGGCTCTCTCATTATACGTTGACTCTCAGTCAGCTGAGCCAAAGGTTCTACTCATCTCTCTCTCTCTCTTTTTTTTTTTTTTGAGAGGGAGAGGGTGGGGAGGGACAGAGGGAGAGAGAGAATCCCAAGCAGGCTCCAAGTCCAGCACAGAGCCCTACGCAGGGCCCGATCCCATGACCCTGAGATCATGAGCTGAACAGGAGTCAGACACTGATCCAGTTGAGCCACCCAGACATCCCTCTACTCATATCTTAAAACCAAATGAAATACCAACTATATTAAAATCAAAACAAAAAGAGGACTTAAGAAGAACCAGAAAAAAAAAAATATGCAAGGGAAGAAGATGAGATCAGATTATCCAGAAAGCTAATTAGTGCTGAGCATCTAATATAAGCCAAAGAGATGTCATTTCTGTACTCTCCACCCCCCAAAAATTAGTGGATGACTTTCCCCAAAAAAGAACAAAAGATTCTCCTAAATATTGGAGCAGCAAGCCTTGATTTGGAGGTGGTAGTTGTAGTTGCTGGTACCATCTTCCTGGTACAGAGTATCTACCTTAGAGCTCATTGCTGGGCAGCATTTTGAAAGAGTATCTCATTAAGAGTGAGTGAACTCATTTATAGTTTTGGTCACCATGGACAGTCCTGAGATCCCATGAACAGAGGCTGAGCAAGTAAGAGAGTTAAGGAACAAACAAGACTGAGATACTGTACCACACTGAGTAGGTGATCATGGTGTTCATCCTCTTACTTCATAGGGACCCCTGGGGAGCCAAGTAAAGTTCGTAATACTCTGTGACATCTCAGATCTCCCTTGAGAAGATCCAGGTTGTGTTGGTTTCTGCTTTTGTACTTCTCAGGGGGACCCAGCTGTCAGCCTTTCCCAATAAGCACCCTCTGCACTGAGGGCAATGTCTGCTGTCTTCAAAGCCACGTAGCTTCTGGCTGAGCTCCTTGAAGTAGAGCAGGGCACAGTTCTGAAAAGTTTACTACCTAATGTACACACACTTACTTACTCTTACCTAGTTCACAGACCTTTTCTCTCTGACTTGTGTGTTATTATGCCGTCCTCTTCACTTAAACTTCTTTTGTGAGCAAGGCAAAAGATTGTAGCAGGCTTTCTGGGTCAATTTCCTTTCCCTTTCCTTTCCTATCCCTTCCCATTTCCTTTTTCCCCTTTCCCCTTTCCTTTCCTTCCTTCCAATTTTATTTTTAAGTAATCTCTACACCCAGAGTGGGGCTCAAACTCACAACCCTGAACTCAAGAATTGCATGCTCTACAGACTGAGAGCAGCCAGGCACCCCTCTGGGTCAGTTTTCAATAAACTATAATTTTAATTAAAGATGATGTATTCTTATCAAAGAAATTTTAGCCAGTGAGTATTTCACTTGGATTGTTGACCCATTCCCCTTCTCTGAATTGCTGCTGTGCTTCATGCAACCCTGTATGTGAGTGGACAAGAGTGGTATCTGTTCTTATCAGGTTGGTCAGGAAATAGGGGGGCAGGGGGGACTCACAATGCTAGGGTTCAGCTGATAGGTGGCAGATCAGGTGAGTAACATATTTCAAATCGGAATTCATGAGAACTCAGTTGAGTTGTTCATTTAGTATATAATGGTTTGATATTTCGTTCAGTATTTATGAACGTCTTCTCTTTGTCAGGTTTTGTTAAAGGTGGTAAAGACACAATGCTGGTCAAGGTTTCTGCCCTCCAGTAGTCTGCATTTAGTGCTTATAGAGGATTACAGGGTAAGAAGATGCCTGGTACATAACTGCCTAGCCCCTGAGCACTGTATTTGTATAAAGAATCCTAAAAAAAATAGAGATCTATTTAGGATCCCCAAATCTTAAAAAAAAATAGAGATCTAATTATGGAATTTGGGCTTCAGTCAGGAGAATGGTAATGCCACTTTCTGAGATATTAATTGGGGAAACATTAGGGAATATTTGTCTGCTAACTAGATGCACAGAGATTGGTGAAAGTATCATCTAGTAAGACAATACCATGAGAAAAGTGCCAGTTTTGAAGGTCAGAAGAGCCAATGACAAAAATTGAGAAGTAGCAGTAGGAATGCAAGATGGGTCAACACTGAGAAATCTGCAGGTGTAACTTTTAAAAAATATATTTTATTTTATTTATTTATTTGAGACAGAGAAGGAGCAGGGGGGAGGGCCAGAGGGAGAGGGAGAAGCAGACTCCCCACTAGCAGGGAGCCTGCCATGCACACCCCCCCATCACCCCCACCCCGTGGGGCTGGATCCCAGGACTCTGGGATCATGACCTGAGCTGAAGGCAGATGCTTAACTGACTGAGCCACCCAGGCGCCCCTGCAAGTATAACTTCTAATATGAAAAAGAAAAAAGATCAGATGTATATTTGAGTAAATACTTGATAAAATTCAACATCCTTTACAGTTAAGAAACCAGACAACATTTTTAACATAGTTAAAGAAATTTATTAGGAACAAATAACTGATAATCATAATTAAATACCAGAAGCTTTGCCATAATAGTTAGGAATTAGGAAACAATTTTGAAAAGTAGGGATAATGAGAAGGGATTTGCCATCCTCAATGTAAAACCATATTCAGCTGTAGGGATTTTAAATGATGCAATATTAATTATAAAATAGATAAATAGATCAATAAATCAGAATATAAACTCTAGAAATATATGGGAAAGGACATTTTTGTGCCTTTGCAAAGGGACCATAATAATCAACCAAAACCATATCAATTTTTTTTAAGATTCTCTAAAATTTATTTATTTGACAGAGACACAGCGAGAGAAGGAACACAAGCAAGGGGAGTGAGAGAGGGAGAAACAGGCTCTCCATCAAGCAGGGAGCCCGATGTGGGGCTCGATCCCAGGACTCTGGGATCGTGATCTGAGCCGAAGGTAGATGCTTAACGACTGAGCCACCCAGGTGCCCCGAAAACCATATCAATTTTTAAATTCCTTTGCATTTTTCAGGGAAATGGTCTCATTCCCTTCCTCTTGTATGTTTTCTAAAACAAATGCTCTGTCTCCAAATTGGAGGGTTTAGTCCTATTACCAGTGCCCTGAAATTTAAGCTGTTTTGATGTCTGTTCAGAATTTCTAAAATATTTCTTTATGAACAAAACTAGGTTATTCACATTCCTACCCCATGTCACTGACTCATCATCTCATCGGAACAATGATACCACTTTCAGTACTCAACCATGCTTATTCCTAAAAATGAGAGTCAGAGTGGAGGACTATTAATATGATATATACATAGTAGCTTCAAAATTTCATTCCCATGAGCAGATATTTCACAATAATAAGAAAGACTGTCTTCCCTTTAACTGAGAACTAGTAAGGATAAAAGAATTCTATATTTTAGAATTGTACCCATATGTAAGAACTAAATAATTGTTATCCATATTTATTAATGTATTAATACATTTAAAATGTTAATTTAAGGTTAATCGACTATGCATAGAGAAAGTACATCTCTGAATGTTTCATTTTTTTCTACAAACTTTAGAAGTATGCAATAATATAAACAAGAAGCTTTGTAAAACCTAGTAATTTTGGAAACCCTGACTAGAGATGAATTCTTAGAATTAAACCTGTCCTGCAGATTCCTCTACATATAAAAATGTGAAGGACACTTTGGAGTCAAAGGTGACTTGGAGGATTTAGACTTCAGCAGCTGAGGAGGTAGTAATGCCACTTACTGAGATACTAATTTAGATGTCAGTTGTCAGGGTATATACCTGATAACCAGATTCATAGGGATAGATGAAAACAAAACATTGTCTAGTGAGACAATAATATGAGAAGACTGCCAGAACCACTGGTAAATTCTAGTGGGGTTTTTTTTTTTTTTAAGATTTTATTTATTTATTGGGGAGAGAGAGCACAAGTGAGGAGGAGCAGAGGGAGAGGGACAAGCCGACTCTGTGCTGAGCGGGAAGCCCAATGCAGGGTTTCATCCCAGGACCTCAAGATCATGACCTCAGCTGAAACCCAGAGTCAGACACGTAACCAACTGAGCCACCCAGGTGCCCCTGATAAACTCTAGTTTTAAAGGTCAAAAAGAGGATGATGAGCCCCAGCAAAGGAAACTGAGAAATAGCGGAGTGTACTGGAAGCCAAGGAAAGAGAAGATTTCAAGTAAGAAAACAGCTCTTTGAGCTGTTGAGAAGCCAAGAAAAGAGAAGTTGAGGAATATCCATTGAAATTCTTAATGTGAAGATTATTGATGATCTTGGTTAGAGCAGTTCTAGTGGAGAATGGAGTGGCTTGTATATTTTCACATTGTTTTCTAAAATCTGGGATCAGCCTGCCTTTAGTTCATCTACTGAGATGGGGCTATATTTCCAGCACCTAGGACCGAGTCGTCATTATATGACTCTGCTACTCAAGTCTTAGAAAATTCTATCAGTAGAATGAGGGTATGTAAATTTAAAAGTAGCTAAAAATGTTAACATCACTCACTCACTCTGAGATAGAATTTTCAGTTTTTCCATTTATAATACTTCTTCTTTGAGTGGGCTGTAAAAAGCATGAACCATCATGTTGAATCATGCTCATTGATGGGAAAACCACTTTAAAATGTGGGTAATATTACTAGTCAATACATAAGGAACAATTTGTATGAATGGAATGCCATTAATTAATTTTAATCCTTTTCTAATAGTATGTAGCACAAACTCAGTATAAACTGTAGAAATTAAAAACATGAATAATTGGGAGTCATTAAGAATTCTGAGGTATTTATGGTATTTTAGATGCATTAATATATTTTTTAAAGGTTTTATTTTTATATTTGAGAGAGAGCAGAGCAAGAGAGAGAGCACAAGTGGGGTGGGGAGAGGGAGAGGGAGAAGCAGACTCCCTGCTGAGCAGGGAGCCCAATGCGGGGCTCTATCCCAAGACCCCGGGATCATTACCTGAGCCGAGGGCAGATGTTTAACCGACTGAGCCACCCAGGTGCCCCCTAGATGCATTAATATTTTTGGAAGCATTTTTTTATATAATGTCAGTATCAAATTATTGACTAAGGTTAAAATCAGGGAGGCAAACGGTGGAGACTCTTAACTATAGGAAACAAACTGAGGGTTGCTGGAGGGGAGATGGGTGGGGGGATGGGGTAACTGGCTGATGGGCATTAAGGAGGATACTTGAAGTAATGAGCACTGGGTGTTATATGTAACTGACGAATCACTGATTCTACGTCTGAAACTAATATACTATATGTTAATTAATTTGATTTTAAATAAAAATTGACCAAGGTGTTTGTTTTCCTTGACAATAGGAATTTTGTTAAGAATTGTTTTTTAAGGCGGGGCGGGGGGGCAGATGGAGAGGGAGAGAAAGAATCCTAAGCAGGGAGGGACCCAGCGTGGAGCCTGACATGGGGCTCCAGCCCATGACCCTGAGATCATGACCTGAGCTGAAATCAAGAGTTGGTGGCTCAACCGACTGAGCCACCCAGGAGCTCCTAAAAATTATTTTTAATAATGAATTTGTTTTCTTGGCAAATGCATAATTAGCTTGCATGATATAAATGTGTATTTCAAGTTAAAATTTCTACTGGATCAGTCTCTCAAAGAAATGGTGAGCAGCATTTGTTAGGAGGGTGTAGGTGAACTATGGTGGAATGGATAGGGCAAGAAGTATTTCGGGTAGTTGGGTTTATTATCCTGACCTCTGTGTGGGGTGCTAGAATGTTTCAGAAAAGTTGCTAAGAGTGGGTATATCATGGGATTCCAGAACTTTTCTGAGGCCCTTTGCTTGTACTTGAATTACTTGGAAATTTCTTCTCTCCGTCTGCCCTTTCCCCCTTTCATCTGTGAATTCCTACTAATCCTTCAGTTCTTAGCTTAAATACTACTTTCTCAGAAGAGCTTTCTCTGATCCCCTGAATAGAACAAGTCTCTCTAGTTTTATGCTCTCTTAGCATAAACTAGATAAAGTAGATTGTCTTTGCAGAATTTTTGTCAAAATTGCAACAAAATTATTTCCTTTTTTTTTTTTTTAAGATTTTATTTATTTATTTGACAGAGAGAGACAGCGAGAGTGGGAACACATGCAGGGGGAGTGGGAAAGGGAGAAGCAGGCTTCCTGCCGAGCAGGGAGCCCGATGCGGGGCTCGATCCCAGGACCCTGGGATCATGACCTGAGCCAAAGGCAGACGCTTAACAACTGAGCCACCCAGGAGCCCCTCAACAAAATTATTTCTTATATAATTAGTTATCCCATCCCATCCTGCGTCCTTGAGTTCCATATAGGCACAGATCATGACTGCCTTGTTCATGACAATATTCTAGTGCTTAGTAGCCTAATGTCAATCAATATTTGTTGAATGAAAGGATGCCACTGAAAAGTCCATATGATTTAAAAGAAACTCTAGGACCAAAGTTTAAAGGTGGCTACAGAATAATAGATCCTATAGCTGGTCTAAGGCCTATTTGCATGATTCCCAGGGATGTCTGGGTAGCTAGGCCTTGTTCTGTAATGCTGCTCGAAATTTAATGTGAACTTTGATGAATCTGTGTTAGTCTAAGGAGTCTGAGAAAGTTAAATGAGGACCTTATTCTTGACTGAGTATACCATAGTGTATTGTATGTTCTCTGGGTTTCATTCTTCCACAAGTGTACCATGCCAAATTGTATGCTCTCTATAGTTATATTGTAGACCATTGAAATGGGGAAAAGCCTCTAATTTCAGGTAAAAAATTATCAAGTGATTCTTCTAAGCATTTTTACAGTATGAATTAATTTAATCCTTACAATGGCACTGTGAGGTTGGGTTATTCTTATCATAATTTTACAGATTAGGAAACTAAGGTGCAGAGAGGTAAAAAGTAACTTGCCCAAGGTCGCATAGCAAACAGCAGAGTTAGAATTTAAATTCAATCTGTCTGGCAGTGGAGTCTATGCTCTTAACCTCTGCACTGTCCCATCTTACATGGAAGTGGTCCCTCATGCACATCCAGAATAGTCTGTGTGCAGAATTTCTTCTGTTTTATGCATATTAAGATTGGGCTTGGAGGAAAGCGGTTAAGGCCCTTCTGGGAGACTCAGAAGCTTTTATCTCTATCAGTCAGTGGAGAAATGTTGCTGATACTCTGCTTTCTAACTGAGTGACCTGATTTCCTTCTGTAGCCATCCTCCTATAAATCTTGTTTTGATTTATCAAGTCTCATCATTCAGGTAACCTGAACATTGACACTTGCCAAATGGTGTCTGTGCAATCACACATTAAGTTCATACATTTAATTCCCTTTCATCTTAATTTCTTATATATATATGGCCAAAGAAATAGAAACATAAGGGAAAAATTATCACTGATGAGATACAGGAAGGTTAGCCATGAATTGGCAAGGTAAGACACCCCTTTCATCCCCCCAGGAACCCCCTACCAGATTTGAGTAAATCTCTAAATGAGCTCGAACTCCTCCTTGAGCTCAGAGTTCACAGGGCTATTGTTAGTGGTCAAGTCAGAATCTATAACTTCTTTCTTCCTCCCACCTCCTTTATCCAGTCTTTCATCTTTACCTCTTACTTGAGTTTCACATCTGTCCCCTACTTTCCATCCCTCTGCTACCATCCAAGGTAATTTACCATTATATCTTACCTGAATTGCTACAATGTATCTCCTAACTGGATTCCTGTCTCTGGTCTTGATCTCTTCAGCTATAATCAGAATGATGATTCTAAAGTCACTTTGTTGCTTACAACCATGTAATACTTTTAAATTATCACTATAATAAAGTCAGGGGCACCTGGGTGGCTCAGTCAGTTAAGCATCTGCCCTCGGTTCAGGTCGTGGGATCAAGCCCTGCATCAGGAATGGAAAAGAAAGGAAGATGGCAGATCTGTTAGAAGATAACAAGCAGCAGTTGGTGTGAATCACTTTTGAGGGATGAGGGCAAATAGAGACTAGGCCAATATCCAAGTTTCTATCTCGGGAGCCAGGATAGATTTGTTCTCAAGATAAACATCGTAAGAGAAGAGCAAATGTATAGGTTAAGAGTGATGATTTAATCAGTTTTCTTTAAAAAGACAGTGAACTCAGGAATCACTGATTTTGAGGACATAACATGAGTAGTCTAACTTAAATATAAAAACCTCCCAACCTAAAGACAAGCGTAAGTACCCTTTCTGTGAAAAGTACGTCCTGTCTGACTTTGGAGAATTACTTAAGATAATTTTAAAAGAATTTTTTTTAGGGCGCCTGGGTGGCTCAGTCGTTAAGTGTCTGCCTTCGGCTCAGGTCATGATTCCAGGGTCCTGGTATCGAGTCCCACATCGGGCTCCCTGCTCGGCAGGAAGCCTGCTTCTCCCTCTCCCACTCCCCCTGCTTGTGTTCCTGCTCTCGCTATCTCTCTCTCAAATAAATAAATAAGATCTTAAAAAAAAAAAAGAATTTTTTTAAGGGCCTGGGTGGCTCAGTCGGCTAAGCATCTGACTCTTCATCTCAGCTCAGGTCTTGATCTCAGGGTCATGATTTCAAAGCTCTGTATTGGGCTCCATGCTGGGCATGGAGCCTACTTAAAAAAAAAAAAATTTTTTTTTTACTCTGCCCAAGTGAAAACCATTTCAGTTGACTTTCAAAGTCATTCTAGTTATTCTAAGCTTCCGAGTGAGAATATAAAATATGAGACTTCAGAGATTTCCATTGGTTCACCTAACTTACTTCCTTGAGTCAAACATAAAATGTCACCTATCACCCATTCTATCAATAAATATGTATTAGACATTGTGAAGCATTGGCCTGACCCCTAGAAAGAGAAGGGTGACAAAGACAGACATTCTATATCATCACAGAGCTTATAGTCTTAAGAAAGAAGAGAAACAATAAAATAAATAATTTCAATAAAGCATAGTGCTGCAACACAGACAGAATAATGTGTTACAGGAACATAAGGCAGGGACATTTAACCTAGACCAGGATGAGTCAGGGAAGGTTACCTAAAAACCTAATGATGTGCAAGTTGAGAACCAAAGGATGCATAAAAGTCAGGTGAGAGGCTGGCAAAGTAAACTGTGTGAAGGCCCAGAAGATACTGAAGAAATGGAAGTTGTTTGGGATGGCTGAATGGAAGAACAAGAGTATGTCTGAAAAAGTAGGCAAGGGCCTGATTATCATGGTCTTATAGATTATGTAAAAGACTTTTGACTTTATTATAGAGATAATTTTTAAAAATTTTGTTTATTTGAGAGCGAGAGCGTGCACGAGCAGAGGGGAGGGGCAGAGGGAGAAGCCGACTCCCTGTGGAGCAGGGAGCCTGATGCAGGGCTCAATCCCAGGACCCACTCCAGTCTCTTTCTTTGCTTTCACATGGCTTTCTCCCTGTGTCTGTCTTCACATGGTGTCTCCTCATAAGGACACCACTCATACGGATCAGGGGCCCATTCTACCTCTCTATGACTTCATGGAAACTTAACTAAGTTAAGTTAATATCTGCAATTACAGGTTACCTAATAGATAACATTCTGAGGTACTGGAATTTAGGATTAAAACCTACCTTTTGTTTGTGGGGGAGGGAGTCCATAACACAGTATTTAGCATGTAACAGGTACTTAATAGATATTTACTGAATTGGAATATAAATGAAATATATGTTATATATTCATGGCATAGAATTAAAAGCTTTCTTTATTATGATTTTTTAATTTGTTAGGTACAAAGTATCTTTTAGATTTGTCTGTTTCCAAAAATTACATGATGGATTACATGGTACTTGTAACATTTGAAAATTAATAAATACATTATCTTAAAGTAAAAGCACATATTATATAGTATGAATTCTTTATTTGTAAGTTCACTTTTAATGCTTGTACTAATTTATGTAACTTACAGATACATTTTTTTAAACAATAGATGGGTTTTGGCAGCTCTTTCTGCCCATGGGTCCTGTTCCCATACTTTAATAAAACCACTCCTTTGGCATCCTCCCCCCCACAAAAGATGGGTATTAAATTTTGGAAAGCACATTTTAGGTCTCAGTAGGAATAAATACCCTTTCCCTATCCTTTATATTTTTTAAGTAGTATCTTTCTGCACATTATTGTGCATTAATGTTGGAACTTTTTTCTTCAGATGTTTTTTGGTAGAATTCCAGTTGTTTGAATATTTTTCCATATTTAGCATATATAATAAATTGCATCATTTAATGAAAATATGGATAAATTAGGCTCATATGAAACACTTTTTAGATTCTAAGAATTGTAACGGTTTGTTTTATTTTCTTTTGTTTCTAGCTTTGTTAGTCATTGGTCTGTTAGTTGAGACATCATCAGTGCTTTTTAGACCATACCCAAGTTTCCTTAGGTAGCATTGAAAATTACATAGGGGAATCTCCTGAAAGAAGGTAGCATTGTTGAGTGTGTTTAAGTTTGATGGATACCTTTGATAGATACCTTCACCATCTCTGGATTATTTATATTCCATTAGCAATTGATGTAGTTCAGTTTATCACATTTTTTGTGGCTTGTGCTTTTTGCATCCTAAGAAACCTTTGCCTACCCCAAGGTGACAAAGATATTATCCTATGATTTCTTCTGGAATTTTTCTAGTTTTAGAGTTTAGATTTATTTTATTTATTTATTTATTTATTATTTGTACATACATATATACATACATATATACTGGGCTCCACGCCCAGGGTGGAGCCTAGTGCAGGGCTTGAACTCACGAATGTGAGATCAAGACCTGAGCTGAATTGAAGAGTTGGGCGCTTAACTGACTGAGCCATCCGGCACCCCCTATGTTTTAGATTTAGGTCTGTGATCCATTTTGAGTTAATTTTTATGTGTAGTTTAACTGAAGGTTGTTTGTTTTTTAATGACTGTCCAATTGATTTAACATTGTTGAAAAAATTTTCCTATTGAATTGCCTTTGCCTTTTGAAGAAAATCAGTTGACAGAATATGTGTGGGTCTGTTTCTGGACATTCATTCTGTTCCGTTAATGTATATGTCTATTCTTTTGTCAGTACCCCATGATCTTTTTTTTTTTTTTTTTTTTGAAGATTTTATTTATTTATTTGAGAGAGAGAATGAGAGAGAGAGAGCAGGAGAGGGGGGAGGGTCAGAGGGAGAAGCAGACTCCCTGCAGAGCAGGGAGCCCGATGCGGGACTCGATCCAGGGACTCCAGGATCATGACCTGAGCCGAAGGCAGTCGCTTAACCAACTGAGCCACCCAGGCGCCCAGTACCCCATGATCTTGATTACTATCGCTTGAAATTATTCTTAGCCTTGAAATCAGGTATAGTGAGTTCTCCAACTTTATCCTTATTGAAAGATTTTGCTTTGGTTATTCCAGATCTTTTCCATTTCCATATAAATGTTAGAATTAATTTATCTATTTCTTCTAAAAAAGCCAACTGGAATTTTTGATTGGAATTGCATTGAATATATAGATCAGTTGGGAATAATACCAATCTAACAATATTGAATCTTCGAGTCCACAAATACAGTATTTATCTCTATTTATTGATGTCACATTTAATTTCTTTCAGCAATGTTTTGTAGTTTTTAGTATAAAAGTCTTGGATACTTTTGTTAGATATATTCCTAGATGTTGAATACTTTTGGCACTACTATAAATAGAATTTTTAAAAATTTAATTTTCTAATGTTTTGTTGCTAGTATATAGAAAATCATTGATTTTTAAAAAAATATTAATCTTGTACCTGATTACTTTGCTAATAAATTTGTTTATGAGTTGTAGCAGTTTCATGAATTCTCTGGAATTTTCAACATAAACAAGTATTGTCTACATGTAAAAACAGTTTGACTTCTTTTCTAATTTTTCTATCTTTTATTTCTTTTTATTGCATTATTTCAGTGTTACAGTGTTGAATAAAAGTGATGCAAGAGCATTCTTGTCTTACTCCTGATCTTGGGAGAAAACAATTCAGTCTTTTATATTAAGTTTAATATTAGTTGTAGATTTTTTAAAGATATCCTTTATCAGCTTGAGGGAGTTCCTACTATTATTAGCTTACTAAAATTTTTAATTGTTAGTGAATACTTAATTTTGTCAAATGCTTTGTCTGCATCTATTGAGATGATCATGTTACGGTTTTTCTCCTGTGGACTGTTATTATGTTGAATTATATTGGTTGATTTTTGCATGTTCAGCCAACTTTGCATTCCTGGGATAAGTCTTAACTTGGTCATGATGTATTACCCATTTTATATATTGTTGGTTTCATTTTGCTAATGTTTTGTAAAGGATTTTTTGCATAAAATAAGGAATGTTGATCTGTAATTTTCTTTATTGTAATATTTTTATCAGGTTTTGGTAGTAGGGTTATGCTGGCCTCCTTAGACAAGTTGGATAATGTTCCTTTCTCTTCCTACTTTTTGAAAATATTTGCATAATTTTGGTATTATTTCTTCCTTGAATGTGTGATAGACTTTACCAGTGAAATCTTTCTTCCTTTTTTTTTTTTTTTTTTAAGATTTTATTTATTTGAGAGAGAGAGACAGGGAGAGAGCAAACACGAGCCGGGGGTTGGGGGAGAGGGAGAGGGAGAAGCAGACTTCTTGCTGGGCAGGGAGCCTGACACAAGTCTGGATCCTAGGACCCTGAGACCATGACCTGAGCCAAAGGCAGACGCTTAACCAACTGAGCCACCCAGGCACCCTGCAGTGAAATCTTTCTTTTGGAGAAGATTTTTTTTAAAAAACATTCAACTTCTTTTATAGATATATGGCTACTAAGATTTTCTTTTTTTTTTTTTCTTGTGTCAATTTTTTCATCCATAAGCAATTGATATTTAGTGGTATTAAAACAACAGCAACACCAAATCCTTTGAAAGGTTCAGAACCTTATAAAGAGAGAGACTATAAGGGCTGTGGGGCAGATTGTTGTAACTGAAGTGAGGTAAAAGCCAACTAGACATTCACTGGTATTTGGCTGGTAACTCATTTTGTCAGGTTTTGGAAAAGTGACATAATCTTTTCATACTCTTTTTTCTAAAAAGCTTTTCTCAGTCTTTTGAAAGAAAAACATTTTCATGGACCTTTATACCCAGTGCTTCCTTAAGTCATTTTTGGTCATAATGTTATTTAAGTAGGTATAAACATATAACTTACACTTACAGTTCCAAGACGGCTGTAAACCAAAATAGTCCCACAAATTCAAGCAAAGTTAAACTATAAAACCAACATAAACTCAAATTAACATCAATATGATAGGGAACCAGATTTGAGACAATGTCTTTTCTGCTCTCACAGTGCCAGAGTGTAGTATGTTAAGAGCATCGGCTCTGGAGTACGACCAAAGTTCAGATTTTGGCTCCACCACTGCTTTGTTCAAGTGATTTAGTTTACTCCTTTATAAAATGAGGATAATAATTTATTTAACTTATTAGGATTGTTGCTGTAATTAGGACTATTGGTATGTCAAGTCCTAGAATAGTGCCTGGCAATTAGTAATTGTTCAATAAATATTAGCTGTAATAATAACTAGTTTTGTATTATTCTACTGAAAACTTAATGATCAGTGTTGGGTTTATTTTTTGTTTATTTTTTTAAAGATTTTATTTATTTAAGAGAGAGAGCACAAGCAGGGGGAGCAGCAGAGGGAGACGGAGAAGCAGGCTCTCCACTGATTAGGGAGCCTGACGTGGGGCTCTATCCCAGGACCCTGGGATCATGACCTGAGCTGAAGGCAGATGCTTAACTGACTGAGCCACCCAGGCACTCCTAGTGTTAGGTTTAATAGTAGAGAGTAGGTTTAATATAGAGAGACTCTATATTTAATGGCTTTCTGATTTTGACTTTAATAATGTAAATACTAATATATAGAATGTCTCCTTGCCTAAGTTAACGTACAATGTGGTGATAATAACTTCATAGCTTTGTTTGCTAATTTAGGGTAAGCAAATTTCATACTTAACCTAAACATACTTAACCTAAACTTTGCTAGTCAGGACTCTTTGAGTTTTGGTTTGTTTTGTTTTTAAGATTTATTTATTTATTTGAGCAAGCGAGCAGCGGGGAGGGGTAGAGGGAGAGGAAGAGAGAGAATCCCAAGCAGACTCCCTGCTAATGTGGGGCTTGATGCAGAGCTTGATCTCACAACCCTGCAATCATGACCTGAGCTGAAACCAAGAGTTGGACATTCAACTGACTGAGCCACGCGGACACCCCTCTTTGAATTTGTTTTTAATCAAGTGTCACATGATAACTCTGTAAAGCTGAGTGTCTAATCCAATCATTGCCCTTATCAGATATGGGAAATACTATGAAGTTATTTTTAATTCTTGAAAATGTAGAAAAGGCATTACTTTTCAGTGTAGAGCTCATCATCAGACTTTTGAAGCAAATTAGTAGGTTCTAGAACTGACTTATATTCAGCAGTTTGGAAATACCTTAATTGTCTTCTTACTGATTCTGTTCTGTATTAAATTTAGAATATATTACAGTATATTGATAGCTATTCCTTGTCAGCTTGGACTCAATCCATTTAATTACCCTAAATATCAGCAAATTATGCTCTCATAACTACATTGGTTAACATTGGTTGCCTGGCTAAACATATTAATAATGATACTGGAAAAATATTTTCATTTTATGATACTCAAGAAAAGTTTAAGAGCCTCTTCATGAGATTGCTAGTGAATTTCAGAATGTAATAAAAGTGACTTATGATTACTACCTATTGATTCTTAAAGGTTGGTGATTATTACAGAATTAAGTGCATAAGCTTTTAACAAAATTTAAAATTGTATCTATTTTGTCTTTTATTATAATTTTTTTTCCTGGCTTGTGGGACCTTTAGCAAAGGTACTATTTTACTATTGTATAGTAGCTTTTACCTGAACAATAAGTTATTTTGAGTTCCACATGCTTATATAATTTTGTGTTTTGATTCTGCCACATTTTTACATATTTGAACTGTTACAACATTTTCATTCATATATTGTGCCATAATGTATATTATTTTCTTTCTGTGAAAATATATATTTATCTCAACTGCTTTTATTTTCTCATTACCCTGTGACACTTGAAAGTGGTGTATTGTTTCAGTATCACATTCCATTTTCATGATGTCAAATCATGATGCCTTTCATTTGCAAATTATTAATGCAAAAGACAAGTTTTATATTTATATTTGCTAAAAAGGAAATAGCATGAACAGGTTTCCCAACAAATTGAAAGTTGAGTCATGTCACTTTAGGTGATTATGGACAATAATGTGAGTATAGATACGAAGGCAATATTCGGATCTAGGTGATTATTTAGATGATTCATAATATGCTTATATTAATCATATTTTTACTAGAATCAAAATGAAAACAGTTGTCAACATTTTGGAATAGAATTATAGACCTCCCAATAATTTATTTGTGGAGTCCAGTCTGAGAAACTATTGTACTTGGGGGGTGGTGCAGAGAAATTGAAGGATTTTGCTCTGAGGTTCCAAAACCCAGAGATGAATATTATTTTTTGTGTATCAGTTAGTAATTGAGTTCAGCTGTATATAATCAAATACTGCCAACAACAGTGGCTTAAGCAAGATCAGGGCCTTATCTTTCCTTATGTAACAAAGAATCCTAGATAGTTCAGAGTTGATGCAGTGGCTCTGTGATGTCAGCAGGGACCCAAGCTCTTTCTGGGTGTTCTCCCTCAACCTTAAGTTCTTATTTCATGTTCCCAATATGGCCTCTGGAGCTCCAGCCATCATGTCCTTATTCCAGACAGAAAGAAAGGGAAGGACAAAGGGAAAAAGGCAGAAGGCCAAAACCAGACGAGTTACTCAGTGACTTTTATTTACATATTTTTGGCCAGAACTGTGTCATATAACGATTCCTATTTCAAGGGAAGCTGGGAAATGTGTTTTAGTGAGCATATTGCTGCCCCAACAAATTGGGACTCTCTGTAAGGAAAAAGAATGGATACTGGGTAGGCAAATGGTCTGCCATACCAATTAAATAGATATATTAAGAAAGCTTAAAAAACAAATACCAAAAACCTCATTCTTTCTTTTTTTTTTTAACCAAGTTTTTAATTTTAATTCCAGTGTAGTTAACATACAGTATTATATTAGTTTCAGGTGTACAATATAGTGATTCAACAGTAGTATACATTACTCAGTATACTGAGTATCATTGTGGTAAGTGTACCACTCTTTCTCTTTTATCTGCATTTTTACTTTAAAATTATATGAAAGGAATATAAATAAAGTCCCTAAATTCCTAAAGTAGTATGAAAGGAACATAAAAATCATATAGTCCTGACATTTTAGCTTAGAGGTAATTAGTGACTTGTCTGAGGCCACAGACATCAGTTCCAGGACTGGAATTGAAGTTCCCAACTCCAACACCAGTCACTGGTCTTTCCATTTACTGTGAAGCCTCACAAAATCTGGTAGCTCACTTATTACTCTCCTATATGCACAAGACAACTGCGGTTTGGTTATACCACTGGGGAGAAAAATCCTCTGTCCCCTTCAATTATTACAATAAAAGTGATAGGAAATTTCATGTTTCTTATTTGAGGGTCTTATGTTTATTTTGTTAGTGTTGATGGCACTGCCAGTATTTATATGTTTATTGATTCATTTTTCATTTATTCATCATTAACAATAGATTATAAGGTCTCAAGAGCAGGACCATATCGATATGTATTAATATCTCTGTCCCCAACTAGGTCCTCATTGATGAATGAAAAATTATAGCCCCTTATACTAAAATTTTAAAAATAAATAAATAAAAAGTTAAAAAAAATTATAGTTCCTGTACTCAGGGAATTCTCAGTCAAGTTTGAGAGACAGACAAGAATGGCAGTGATAACAGTACAGAGATAACTCAAGAGATGATAGAAATACAAGTGAAGAGTGAGTACAAGTGAATAAATATCTGAGGCTGAAAGAAGGTCTGTAAAGATTTCAATAGGAGATGGTCCCAAGTTCAGTTTTAAAAGGGTTTTCCAGATGAAGAAAGAAGAGGGCTGCATATCAAGCCGAAGAATGAGTTTTTAGAGGCCCAGTGGGTGTGAGAAACTGTTTAGAGGAAGAGGAGAAATATGGGAAAAGCCCATAGTAATAGGAAATGAGGCTTGAGGGGTTGACTGTAGCCATGACCACATCACAGAGGCCTCATGATATGTGAAAGGGTTTGAATTTACCTAACTATTGATGGGGTGCCACGGAGGTTCAGATATGCGCTTTTGAATGGCCACCTGACATTGCAGTTAGACCTTGGCACCTTAGTGCAGAGCCCACCTACAGTGAGGCACCACTTGTCACTCACAGCTACAGATAAACAGGACAGACTAAACCATACATCAAGATCCTTGCTCCTCCCCTGCTCAGTTCTCTCCAGGATCTCCCCTTTATCAGAAACGTACTTGACCTTTCTAATCACATGCAGACTCCACATGTCCCATTTTACTTTTCTTGCCCATCATGTTGTCCTCACTGTTACCCAGCCACAGGCCCATAACAAGTGATTGTTTTTGACCTCCGCCCGATAAAGAATGGTTTACTCCTATTTGATAGTTGGTTATCCTTAGATGCCCAGGAAGCTTAGATGGTGGAATAAACCAGACACATCTTTTACCTCCAAACTGTGAGGTGAAGGGCAGTATTTCAGGAGTTTCAGACAGCAAGGAGGCAGAAAGCCAGCTCCTAAGATTTGGTTAGAGTCCTGGCACCTGGCCCACCTAGCCTTGCTTCTGGCCTATAGACTGCCTGTGTTTCTGACCCCAGCAGATGCCCTCTAGTGGCTCTCCTCCCAGTCCATTCTCCCTTCCCTGCTAAAGACTTTTTCTGTCCCACTATAGCACTTCATTCTCTCCTTGGACTCTCAGTTACGTCATTTGTTTTCTGGTGCCCAGCAGAGGATTGACTTTCCTTCTGTGACTCATCCTAGAATGGACCTAAGCCTTTGTTGGTTCTGCCTTTAGTAATGAAGTTTCTGATGGCGGAGGGTAAAGTTGGAAGTGCATCCTCTTGGTTAATACAGATAATGCACACATTTTATTATTAAAGAGCTGACTAAACCTCTCTTTGTGACTTTGGAAGTAAAACATACCATGAAAAAGCTCACCTCTTTTTTATTGCTTGTTTTTTTTCTTTCCCACTTTTTTTCTCATGCAAATATTTTTATGCAGATAGTGTTGTAACAATCAAGGAAACTAACAAAAATCTTCTCGTCTGACAGCCAATAGGCATCACTTTTTTTTTCTTTTTTACTTTTCCTTGTATTCTCTTCCAGTCTGCCCATGTGCAGCGATATTATCTAGATACAGTTTTGAAGTACAATTCTTTTTTATGCCATATGATCATAGTTCAAGGAAATTGAAGTAATGGAGATATGGGAATATCTTGGGTAATAATGGCTTCTTATTTTGATTATTTCCCTTTAGGAAAGACACTGCTGATCCTGTAACATGGAGGATTGCCTTCATACTTCATCTGAGAATCTGTCCAAATTGGTCAGCTGGGCCCACAGCCATGGGACCATTTGCAGCCTCATTCCAAACCTGAAACACTTGCTTTCGGAAGGTTCCCATGGGAACCTTACAGCAATGTGGGGCTGTAGTGCTGGCCATGCTTATCACTGGCCACTGACAGCTACTTGCAGAGCTGGGTCCCAAGAAAGGGTCTGTTTCCAGGATAACAGAAGTTTTAACTCTGATAGTCCCAGTATAATTGGAGTACCCTCTGAGACACAAACTAGCCCGGTTGAAAGATACCCTGGGAGACCAGTGAAAGCGAAGCTAGACTGTAATCGGACCAGAGACTCTTGTGACTTCTCTTACTGCAGTGAGCCCTCTGAACTGGATGAAGCTGTTGAAGAATATGAAGATGAAAACACCCTGTTTGACATGGTTTGTGAGTCTTCTGTTACAGACGAGGATAGTGACTTTGAACCCCAAACCCAAAGGCCTCAAAGCATTGCTCGAAAAAGGCCTGGAATAGTCCCATCTTCTCTCCATTCCAGCTCCCAGACTCAAATGGTTGATGAATGCAGCAATGATGTCATCATTAAAAAAATCAAACAAGAGATTCCTGAAGATTATTACATTGTGGCGAATGCAGAGCTGACTGGAGGGGTGGATGGACCAGCCCTGTCATTGACACAGATGGCAAAACCCAAGCCTCAAACTCATGCTGGTCCCTCCTGCATAGGGTCTGCTAAGCTGATTCCCCATGTGACATCTGCCATTGGCACAGAGCTAGACCCACATGGTGTAGCTGCATCCCCCTCTGTCATGTCCAGACCAATCGTCCAGAAGACTGCCAGGGTATCTCTGGCTTCACCAAACAGAGGACCCCCTGGTGCCCATGGCACCAACCATCAGGTGTCCATGCAGATGCCTGTGAGCACATCCCATCCTAACAAACAGATCAGCATCCCTTTGTCTGCCCTGCAACTGCCTGGACAGGATGACCAAGTTGCTTCGGAAGAGTTCCTGCCCCATCTGCCCAACCAGGTTTCCTCCTGTGAGGTAGCTCTTTCTCCCTCAGTTAACACAGAGCCAGAAGTGAGCTCCAGTCAGCAGCAGCCCCCAGTCGCTCCAACCATAACCACTGAGGCCACAGCACAGTGCATACCAGGTATGGCACATGAGGTGACAGAGAGTCCCTCATCCATGCACGTCCGAGAATTCTGCGCCGTCAGCACTTAAAAAACCATTGGCTCAGTTTGCTAGAATTCAGGCCTTTATTATTCTCAGAAAGATAGAAATAATGAAATATATTCTATCCAGGTGATACTCTGAAGGAAATTCATCTCAGTTAAGGCCATCCGTCCAGTCCGTGTACCTCAGGGCTGAGAGGACAGCTGTAGGATTGTGTTCTTGATATTGCATGGCTAGATTTAAGGTTTGTATCTGATCTTAAGCTGAATAATTTTTATTTTTATTATTTTTTAAATATTTATTTTAGAGAGAGCGAGTGACTAAGTGGGGGTAGGGGCAGAGCTAGAGGGAGAGTGAGAATCTCAAGCCAACTCCATGCTAAGCACGGAGCCTGATGCAGGGCTTGATCTCACAACCCTGAGATCGTGACCTGAGTCGCAATCAAGAGTTGGACACTTAACTGACTGAGCCATCCAGGCGCCGCAAGCTGAATAATTTTTGTATATTAATGTTGTCTTTGAAAAAAAATTTTTTATGCTCTCCTATCAGTATCAAGGTATTTGGTTGCTCTTTGAATCCAGAATGATACGATGTTGGGTTAGGCATATAATGACAATAGAACTGGTGCTTTTCCATTATCATTTGTTTGTCTGAACCAGCTTGGCCTTTCTATTCATTTTAGTTGCTGTGGCAGTTTAGAACAAGTATTTTTTTTTTTTTTTAAAGATTTTATTTATTTATTTGAGAGAGAGAGAATGAGAGAGAGCACATGAGAGGGGGAAGGGTCAGAGGGAGAAGCAGACTCCCCGCCGAGCAGGGAGCCCGATGTGGGACTCGATCCACAGACTCCAGGATCATGACCTGAGCCGAACGCAGTCGCTTAACCAACTGAGCCACCCAGGCGCCCTAGAACAAGTATTTTTAAAAGCTACAAATAATTCTAAAAGAAGTATTTTTTTATCTCAAAATTTAAAAGAGTCTGATAACTTGCACTCCTGGAATACATGGGCCTAACTGGAATGGACTGAGAGGAGAGGGAAATAATTGTATGAGGTCTCTATCTAATTTTGACATTCTAATGTTCTGTAATTCTAACATGCAGTATTTATTGAATCTATTTAATTGAGGCTATTACTATATAAAGAGGGTTTGGGGTGTCGTGCACTTGGGTTCATTATTCAAATCTAATGAGCCAGAAGTAGAAACGTGGACAAAGATGAACAGATATACAGAACAGAGTATATAGAAAGCAGAAATTTGTGGCACGTTTTGGTTTGTTTCATTTTAATCCTTCTCAAGGAAGTCATGTATTTTGGGAAAAGTTTCCTAGAAGCCTGCAGTACCTCTGCCTTTACCCAATTTATGATTTTACTGACACAGTCATAGTATTATTAATAAGATATACAATGAAAATATTCATATCCTGACTCAAAATTATGCTTTTCAGTTTATTCATTTTTCTTTCTTTTTAAAATAATAGCTTCACTGAGATATAATTCACATACCATAAGATACACTCTTAAAGTATACAGTTCAGTGGTTTTTGGTGTATTTACAGAGTTGTGCAACCATCACCACTATCTAATTCAAAACACTATTATCACCCCAAAAAGAAACCCATACCCATCAGCAGTCCCTTTTTACTTCCTCCCAGCCCATCAACCACTGATCTACTTTATGTTTCTATGGATTTGCCTATCCTGCACCTTTCATATAAGTGGAATCATAGCATGTGGCCTTTTGTGACTACCTTCTTGCACTTAGCATATTTTTTTTTTTACATTGTAGCATGTATCAGGATTTCTTATTGCCAAATAATATTTCACTATATGGATATACCATAGTTTGTTTTTCCTTTCACCATTGAGGTTGTTTCTATTTTTTGGCTGTCATGAATAATGCTGCTAATAACACTCGTATACAAGTTTTTGAGTGGACATATAACTTCATTTCACTTGGGCAACTACCTAGAAGTGGAATTGCTGGGTGTATGATAATTCTATGTTTAACTTTTTGAGGAGCTGCCAAACTGTTTTCCAAAGTAGTTCCACTATTTTTTTTAAGATTATTTATTTGCCAGAGAGAGAGTGTGGGAGAGAGAAAGAGCAAGAGTACAGGCAGGGGAAGCAGCAGGCAGAGGGAGAAGCAGGCTCCCTGATCAAGCAAGGAGCCCAATGTGGGACTCGATCCCAGGACCCTGGGATCATGACCTGAGCCAAAGGCAGATGCTTAACCGACTGAGCCACCCAGGAATCCCAGTAGTTCCACTGTTTTAAAATCACCAGCAGTGTAAAAAGGTTCCTGTTTCTTAACATGCTGACCAAACTTGTTTTCCATTAAAAAAAAATGATAATTTATCCTGGGTTCATGAAGTAATATCTCATTGTGGTTTTGATTTCCATTACCTTAGTGACTAATGATGTTGAACTTTTTAACAGTATGGTCTTTGGCTAATCCTGGCATAATTTAGACACATTTTTATTAGGCTGGTGAAAGTCTTTGTATTAGGTAGGAAATCTGACTCTTAGTACATACAGGATATAAATAGTGGTACCTTTTCACTTAAATAAATAGTTGTATCTGGTTTATTTGTGTGTCTCCCCCCCCCACCCCCATTTTTTTTTAAATAAAATAGGAGACTTATCCTGACAGGGTTTTCTGCATTCTCACTTACTTTATATTTGAGGGTAGAATTCAGAATTGTATTTTGCAAAGTAGTCCAGTATATCAAAACAGCCTTAGTAAGACTTGTATCACACATCCTTCCATGAACTTACCCCAGCATCCCTCTACTAACTTACCCCAGCTTAGTAATACTGTTGTATTACCCCTTCCACTAACTTACCCCAGATTTCCTTGCATCTGCCTAGTGGACAGTGAATGAAACATCGAGGTTCTTTTTCTTTCTTTCCTTTTTTCTTTTCTTTTCTTTTTTCTTTATTTTTTAAAGATTTTATTTATTTATTTGAGAGGGACAGCCAGAGAGGGAACACAAGCAGGGGGAGTAGGAGAGGGAGAAGCAGGCTTCCCACTGAGCAGGGAGCCCGATGTGGGGCTCAATCCCAGGATCCTGGGATCATGAACTAAGCCGAAGGCGGATGTCCAATGACTGAGCCACCCAGGAGCCCCTTTTCTTTTTTTTTTTAAGATTTTATTTATTTATTTGAGAGAGAGAGGGCACATGAGGGGGGGGGGGAGGGGGGAAGGGGCAGAAGGAGAGGGAGAAGCAGGATCTCCACTGATGGGACTCGATCCCAGGACCCCGGTATCATGACCTGAGCCGAAGGCAGACACTTAACTGACTGAGCCACCCAGGTGTCCCTCGAGGCTCTTTACAAAACAAAATATGAATATCTCATTATATAATTGTTTTGGAAAAGAAATTCAGCCTATTTGAAAAAGAAATATTTTAAACTATTCATTTTTGTATAGATTACATTCTCAGGTTTTTCTCTTCTCTTAATGAAATTGCACTTTTTTTTTTAATTGCACTTTTTATAATAGCTATAAAAAGCAGGTATGGCCAAGTACGGCACATAATGAATACAATCCTAAACTGTGATTTAGCTGTACTCTTGCAAAGAGAATTGGTTTGGCTTGGAGTTGAACCTTTAAGGAAAAACAGTATGAATAACTGGTAATGGGAGTTTCCTAAGGAATCATCCTGATGTTTTGATCCATTGTTCTTTGGAAGGATATTATATTGCTAAGATATTATTAGGGTTTTTTTTTTTTAAAGATTTTATTTATTTATTTGAGAGAGAGGATGAGAGGAGAGAGAGAGAGCACATGAGAGGGGGGAGGGTCAGAGGGAGAAGCAGACTCCCCGCCGAGCAGGGAGCCCGATGCGGGACTCGATCCCGGGACTCCAGGATCATGACCTGAGCCAAAGGCAGTCACTTAACCAACTGAGCCACCCAGGCGCCCCAAGATATTATTAGTTTTAAAGAAATACTATTTTACTAGAAACATTGTCAACGTCTAGTGCGTTGGGGTCCCTGGGTAAGGATCTACGAAATCACCAGGACACAGGGGATGCAGAGCAAAGGCAGCACTTGCAACTGCATACTGCCGTTTATTTCTCACATAGCTATATACTCGCAGAGATCAGATAAACATAACAGTGTATCAAGCCAACATCTGTGAAGTGAAATATACACGAAATGCAATAAGAACAAAATACATCCTGTTTATGCTTGCAGAATAAAGAATTCTCTTAGCCATCCTTCCTTTGGAGACAACATGTTCTTTGTCTTTAGAAAGAACACTTCTGATTAGAAAGATACACTTTAAGCTAGGCAAGAGCCACTTCCTGCTGATCCAGGCATTTAGGCCTTGCAACATGAGGTAAGGGGAAGAGAACATTTTCTCCTCCTGGCCTAGGCCTGCCTGGCCGACCTTAACCTCACTGCAGTCCTCAAATGACCCTGGCCGGCAAGGGGCCTACAAGCCTACATCATCTCAATTCCTTCTTTTTTTTTTCTTTTCTTTTCTTTCTTTATTTATTTATTTATTTGAGAGAGAGAATGAGATAGAGAGAGCATGAGAGGGGGAAGGTCAGAGAGAGAAGCAGACTCCCCGCGGAGCAGGGAGCCTGATGCGGGACTCGATCCCGGGACTCCAGGATCATGACCTGAGCCGAAGGCAGTCGCTTAACCAACTGAGCCACCCAGGCGCCCCAATTCCTTCTTTTTTCTTTTGTTTTAATAAAAGTGCTCTCCAAAGGATGGCCATAGAATTCTGGGAAGGCTTTAGATAGCAAAAATGCAACAGCATAAAGCATAAGATAACAATCAACAATACAAATCCCATTCCTCCAGCAGTATGCCCCAAACTTTGAATACCACCTTTTGGATCTAGTCCCTTAAGTTGCTTAAGAAGTAAATTGGCCAACGTAGCGGCATCTGATACAGTAAGCAAGGCACACATAGCCAAAAATAAATTTTCAGGTGTATAAGCCTTCCCCGTTCGCTGCAGGATTTTTTGCCCTTCCCCACTAAGCTTTTTAATTTGCCCCCAAGTCGGCAAAGCAGTAGCAAATATCTGCCGACAGCGACGTCGTCCTCCCAAATTCAGATGTGCCATGGCCTGTAACGGAAGTTCATCTTGGTCTGGATTCCCCATCCGTCGCCTGGTGGGATACGGTGCCGTTCAAATTGGCCCTCGACCGGATCCATCGCGCGGGGAGCCAGGAACAGGTCCGTCCATCCTCTGTGGAGACATAAGCATAACCCTTCCCTCTATAAAGCAATAGCCCCGGTCGCCATTCTGCGTCTGCGGTTGGTTTAAACCATATATGTTCCTTTAATGGAGGGGGAGCGACCTCTCCCTCTATGAACTGTTTCTCTGCACGGGAGAGGATATCTCCCTGCGGAAGATTCAAGAAATTTAATGCGAACAGAGCTTGTTGCAAAATAGAACGTGCATTTGATTGAGTGAATGCTAAGATATGATCCTTTTTCCTCCTTTTTAATTTTTTAATTTGCAACTTTAAAGTACTATGCGCACGTTCTACAATAGCTTGCCCTTGAGGATTGTATTCAATGCCTGTTTTATGCATGATACCATATTGTTCACAGAAAGTTTGAAATTTTTTTACTGCTATATGCAGGTCCATTATCTGTTTTAATAATAGATGGTAAACCCATCACAGCAAAAGTTTCTAGAAGATGGGTGATAACATGTTGTGCAGTTTCGCCACTTTGTGCTGTGGCCCATATAAATTGAGAATATGTATCTATTACCACATGTACATACATACAAAGTTCAGAAAACCACATCTGCCACTGCAGATATTCAGGCTCCTTTAAAAGAGCCCGACAGAGGACCCTCCAGTCCTCAGGAGAAAAATTGTTATGTCGAGCTAGACCATTGACTAGCTCCTTAACATAATGTGATTGAGGTCCATATAAAGACACTGCCTTTTTCAAGCGACCAATATCTTCTATACCTATTCCGTCAAAATATGGTGCTTGTGCCACCCCCTGGATTGGGGGAGGCCTGAGAACAGGAAAAGCAAAGACAGAATTACCTGCGCCACCCTCATCATCGCTATCCTCTAGCGCATCAAGCTCAGCTAAAGCAGCAGAAAGGAAAGGATTTTTAGAAGAAAGCTGCTACAGACGGCAAAGGCGGAGCAGAGGGCTTCCTAGAGGGTTTCTTAGACTCTTCCGCCATAGCCATAACCTGCTGAAAAACCTTCCACACATGCTCCACCTCGGGATCCGACTTTACTTTCGGTTTTGGTTCTTCATTACCACACTCGCTAGGCTCACGGGATGGTGTAAGCTTAAAGGTATCTTTCTCTACCGCCCTTTTCTCATCCGTATCTAGAGGGAGGTCTTGTATAGAAGGAGCCATCTCCTTCTGGAAATCTTCAACCGTGCGGTCATCCTCCATCGCTTTAAGCACTGTAAAAATAATCAACCAAATAGACCAAAACCGCACGGGAATTTTTTCTCCCTGTCTCATTGCCTTCTCGACATTATGTCGAACTCGCCGCCAATTATCTAAATCTAAAGTTCCCTCCTCTGGAAACCAAGGATTCCATTCTCGAACCACCTTCAAACACAGCTCAATATCATTAGAAGCGACAGTGATACCATAGACAGCAAGAGAATGCTTCAGCATTCGAACATAAGGAGTAGAAGTTTCTTGTCCCATCACCCTGTACTTAATTAAGTTACTCACCCTTCCTGTACGTCCTTCAGGGTCCCTGTTCGGGCGCCAATTGTCAACGTCTAGTGCGTTGGGGTCCCTGGGTAAGGGTCTACGAAATCACCAGGACACAGGGGATGCAGAGCAAAGGCAGCACTTGCAACTGCATACTGCCGTTTATTTCTCACATAGCTATATACTCGCAGAGATCAGATAGATAAACATAACCGTGTATCAAGCCAACATCTGTGAAGTGAAATATACACGAAATGCAATAAGAACAAAATACATCCTGTTTATGCTTGCAGAATAAAGAATTCTCTTAGCCATCCTTCCTTTGGAGACAACATGTTCTTTGTCTTTAGAAAGAACACTTCTGATTAGAAAGATACACTTTAAGCTAGGCAAGAGCCACTTCCTGCTGATCCAGGCATTTAGGCCTTGCAACATGAGGTAAGGGGAAGAGAACATTTTCTCCTCCTGGCCTAGGCCTGCCTGGCCGACCTTAACCTCACTGCAGTCCTCAAATGACCCTGGCCTGCAAGGGGCCTACAAGCCTACATCATCTCAAAACATCACTGGAACAAAAGTCTGATTGACATTTTTCTTTCGTGGGAGTTAGATAAAGTTAACTTACCAATTTACCTTTGTTCTATAGAGCCCAAATTAGTCTCTGTGCTCTTAACAGTTTTATTTGTTTGTTTTGCGTATTTATTTTTATAGATAGTCTTCATTCTAAACATAGATTTTTTTTTTTTAATTTAGAATTCACATCCAAATGTATGTGAATGAATATGTACAGATGGACCTAACTCAGTTAATATATAAAGTATACTTGGCACTAAGCAAAGAAGAAAGCTTTTGAAAGAGCTAGCTGAAAGCAAAATCAGGTGCTCTTCTTAAAACGGACGTTGTATAAGCTGGAGTCCTTACCAAATCATTGTAGAAATACTGCATATCTTTGAATAATATTTTTTAAAATAAATATTCTGACAAATGACTGTTGAGTCAACCAGAAACAAGGAGAAATTGTTTCATTTTGTTTAGTTTTACTGATACCATTTAAATTCTGTTCTCCTAGTGGAAAGTCATCCTTATGTATGTTCAAAACTAAACTCACAAAGTGATAAAATGTTGACTTTTTTTTTTTAAGATTTTATTTTATTATTTGAGAGAGAGAATGAGAGAGAGCACATGAGAAGGGGGAGGGTCACAAGTGATAAAATGTTAATCAAGGTATGGATAAAATTATTAATTTTCATGTCAGCCCTGTTATACTGCTCAACCCAAATCTCAGCAAACAGTAATGAGTAAAGAGGACATATTATTAGAAGAATTATTGACTGTCTCCCCAGTGGCTTAGATTCCATTAAATTTTGAGGTTTTTAAATGTAAATTTGGGGCATTTGTCATAAATTTAAATCTCTATTGCATTCTCAGTTGGGTTTTTATGTGTATATTTTTTAAATATACACACATACACATGACTTCCTTTATGATTTTGTGCAAGGACCCCATTTATTAATCAGCTTTTTCCCCAGCAAGTAATCAACTTTTTCTTATCAGATTTGAAATATATATATTTTTTCTTTTGAAAATACACATCGTCAGTATTTCTTTTAATTTATTTTTATTTTCTATTTTATTTATTTGACAGAGAAAGACACAGTGAGAGAGGGAACACAAGCAGGGGGAGTGGGAGAGGGAGAAGCAGGCCTCCCGCAGAGCAGGGAGCCCGATGTGGGGCTCGATCCCAGGACCCTGGGATCATGACCTGAGCCGAAGGCAGACGCTTAACGATTGAGCCACCCAGGCGCCCATCTTCAGTTATTTCTAATAAATTATATGATTCCTCATATATTAGAAATACTAACTCATAGTATATTTTGTATATTGGAAATACATTTCCCTCTTTACCATTAAAGTAATTTTGGTGTAATTAAAGTAATTTTGTTGATGGCATTTTTTTGACATGAATTTTCTTAATTTTTATGAAGGTTATTCCTTTCAGTTTCTATTTAGCTGTCATCTTTTCAGCATTTGGTTATTTTGCTAAGGAAGTCCTTTCCCTCCTTTGAATCAGATAACTATTTACCTATATTTTCCTCTGGTTCTTTTTTGGTTTTCCACCAGCTGCAGCTGCCCCCACCCCCTGGTCTCCTTTCTTTTTTTACATTTAACTGTGAAGCCAGAATAGATTTTGGATTGGAACCTCACTTCATTATTCTTGCAGGTAGTCAAATGTTCCAGCATCATTTATTGAATAAGTCCCAGTCACTACTGAATTGATTTATGCATAACATTTTTGTTTATAATTGGGTCCATTTCTAGGTTTCAATTCTGTTGTTATTGATCTCTTTTTCTTTTAATTTTTATTATTTGTTTATGTCCTTTTTTTAAGTTTTTTTTTTTTTTTAAAGATTTATTTATTTGAGAGAGCGAGAATGAGAGAGAGAGAGAGTACATGAGAGGGGGGAGGGTCAGAGGGAGAAGCAGGCTCCTCGCTGAGCAGGGAGCCTGATGCGGGACTCGATCCCAGGACTCCGGGATCATGACCTGAGCCGAAGGCAGTCGCTTAACCAACTGAGCCACCCAGGCGCCCCCTTTTTTTTTTTTAAGTAATCTCTACACCTAATGTCAGGCGCAAACTCATCACCCAGTGGCCAAGAGTGGCATGCTCCACTGACTGAGCCACCTTGGCACCCCAGTATTTGATTATATCTTATAAAAAACAAAATGCATTCATAGAAAAAGAAGGGCATAATTTAAAGTATTTAATAGAGTACTTTTTGAAACCTACTCATGTAAAATTGAGTTCAGTAAGCTTTTAAAAATTAAGTCATATATTCTCATTGTTTGGTATATGTTGACAACATAAACAGTGATTTCTCTTGTCAAAAACAGAAAATCTGAGTTAAAATAAGTTTAAAAAGAATAAATTGCTTTATAGTCTGAGGATATATCTTGAAACAAGCTTTTAGCCAAAGGTTAAATGAGGTCTAGTTTCTTCTTGCCATTTCTCACCTTAGGTTCCTTGGTATTAGCTCTCCCTATAGATATTTGATTTCTGCGTGGTCCCCAAGGTGGTTGCCAAGTGCTGCTAGGATTCATGTCCAGCAGTAGACAGAACCTGTGCCACAACATTCCCATTAACCCCTGAATCAGTCTCTGGGGCATTAGACCCCCATTGGAAATGGTATTGAGACCAGTTTACATAAACCACATAGCTAAGTGTGGAGGTTGGATGGGGATGTCCTTCCAAGGACATTCTAGGCTCTAATCTTGAAAGGGACAGCAAACCAGAATTACCTACTGCTACTTGTGTATTTTTTTGTTTTTGTTTTGGGCACTTAAGTTTTTTTTTTTTTTTTTTTTTTTTTAACATGGGTACATAGGAGGAGATGTTTATATATGTCATTCAAGAACAGGATATACTAGAACGGTGTTCTAATAATATAAGGGGTAGAAACATAAATATTTATGCTTGTGTATGTGTATGTATGCATATGCATACATATGCATTGTATTTTACATATTTCCTTATTCCACAAGAAATATATGCCTCTTCTTGCAAGGTAGAACAAGACTAAATTTGTTTTTTAAAGATTTTATTTATTTATTTGAGAGCGATAGTGCACTCAGGAATGAGAGGAGGAGCAGAGGGGGAGGGAAGAGGAGGGGGAAAGAATCTTGAGCAGACCTCACATGGGGCTTAGTCCCACGACCCCAAGATCACGACGACCTGAGCCAAAAGCAAGAGTCAGACGCTCAACTGACTGAGCCACCTACGTGCCCCGGCTAAATTTGTTTTCTTAGCCATATCCTTTCCTGTACCTTCCTGCAGGACGACCTGAGACGTAAATTCTGAAAGCTAAGAGAGGCAAAGTAAAAATTCAGGCTCAATTTATGCCATCATTTCCTTCCTTATCACTGGGTGCTTATCTTAGGATTGATATGTCAGGCAGTGCTGGGCATTGAAAGTAGAGACTGGTCTCTCCAAGTTTGAAATCAGACATGCCTAGGTTGATTCCCAACCCTATCTCCTGCTAGCCTTGTGAACTTAGCTAAGTCATTTCATTTTCCTGAGACTGTTTTCTCATTTGTAAAGTAATAATAATGCCTGTCTTGCAGGATTGTTTGAGGACCAAATGCAAAAATACAGGTAAAGAGAATACCTGACATGTAATAAACATTCAGCAAATAATAATTTCTACCATTATTAATATTTTTTTCATTGTCATCACTGTTATTGCCATTATTATGCTGTGCTCAGTACTCTTTTAAGTAGTGTAGTAGAGTCTGATCTTACGCAGTTATATCCCTTCATCTACTAGAAAATGGTCCATGGAACAGTATCACTGGCATCAGCTGGAATCTTAGTAGAAATGTAGACTCTCAGGCCCTATCCCAGACCCAAAGAATCAGAATTTGTGTTTTAATAAGATCTCCACATAACTTGTATGCACACTGAAGCTGGAGAAGCAGTGATATAGGGAATGCAGGACCCATATCATGGGGCACATTGTTTCTATCCCACCACCCAGTAGCTTTGAACACTCCTACTGTGTGGGAGAATTCCCTCCTTTGTTCATGTGCATTTCTCTATTGGAGAGGCCAAAAACTTGGATTCCAAGTATATATTTCAGTGAGGACACAGTCTTGTGACCTTAGGTCTTGCTAGTCAGATGCACTCACACCAGACTAATCAGAAGTACCTAGAGGAATCTATTTTGCAAGTTGCAGATCTTGCAGTTTCTGGAGGTGGCAGGAACAGCACACCTGTGGTAGCTCTGACTGTAGAGGCTGTCGCCGGAGTTTGGTGGCTTTGTTGCCTCTACCAGAGCAAATCTGTGCTGGGTTATTTGCAGACACCTCCAAACCTGAGTTACTGGAGTTCTAGGAAATTCTCTGGCCTTTATTAAATTATTTTCTGCCTAAGCTGGCTAGGCTGGGCTTTTTGTTTTAAATAAAGAATCTGGAGGAATATAACCTCTAAACCTCTCCTAGGTGTTGCATGAAAAATAAAATAATTTTCTTTTTGTCACTAGGTTTATTTTCAGCTAAAATTAATGACATCCCTTTGGTAATTAACCACTGATACCAGGATGCCCTGTATTGTATGATATCTTGCTGTACATACTGCACAAGCAATCCATAGGATATGGATTCTCCTCACATTAATCCTTCCCTCCCTTCCCAGTGGGAGTTTCTGCTGAAATGTGTCCCTTGTGGGGAGTGCTTGGAAGCACAGGTTAACATACTCCCTGAACCTAGAATAGGGGAAGGAGGTACTTAGGACCTTTGCTCTCAGCTATGGATTTTAAAGGGCATTTCTGGGAAATGAGAGAAATCCCAGTTGGAACTTCTTACTACTATGTAAAATATTTGTTAAAAGTTAATTTTGAATTATTAGTTTTCCCTTAGGCATACCTTTTTCCACATGAACTCATGTGGTACTGTTTTCTGAAATGATCTATTTTATTTCTTTACCATTTCTTAAGTTGATACCTCTGACAGGGGGATTGAACAGCTAAATCACCTGGAAGTAGCCCAAATAAGGAGGATTTAGGAAATCTGGACATGGACATTTTTTATTGCCTGTGTATTTCATTTCTTTTCTTCCTTCTTACCCTCCATTTCTTTCTCCTTGTATAATTTTGCCCTTGAGTTGCCATTGGTAGTGGTGGTAATGTCAAGAGTTTTATAAGATCTGGTGAAGGTGAGTGAGCTTTATTTCATTGGGTCTCTTAGAAGAAACTTAATGATCTAGATACTTATCTAATTTATTGTGTTCCCTTTCTCTTCTAATGCTGAAGGAGGCTTTAATGGAACTATGCAATACCCTTTTCTTCAATTCCAGTGCCTTGCACATGGTTTGAGTGTGATCATTGTGTTGTTAATTTCTTGACCATGAGAATATATCTTAGGGAAAAATTATGTACCTGGATCCATGAGTTTCTGGGACTCACTGCTTGCTGTTAACAACATCATCTAAAAAGCAATAACCTTGTTTTCATTCCTCTACTCACCTAATTGGGCAATGAAAAAAATCAGGCCCCTCTATCTCTGGGGAGGGACTGCACATCCACAGGAAGAGAGAGCAAGTCAAAACCTTGATAAAGTTAGAGATCGCTAATGTGTTACTGAACACTGTTAAACCTTCCAGATCTGTACAGTCAGCACGCACCCCTTCCCCTAGCCTTTTAGATGGCACCTTCCATCCCTCTGCTGAGTATCACAGAGTCTTATTGTTCTTCTACTTGAAGATCACCAGCTCTTGACTTTCCTACTTGAGTGTCACAGGATCTCCTCTCCTCTACCTAAATGTTGTAAAGCCCTTCCTCCCCAACTGATCAAAGGGCAGTTGTCAGAGTGGAGTGGTGGGGGTTGTCTTAGGTTTTATCATGCATAGTAGAAAGCCTGTAATAATGAGTTTAAGGAGCTGAGGATGGTGGTCTTTAGCCCCTGGCTGGTAAGCACTTCCCTCCTTCCTTCCTGCAATGTACTTCTTTGAAAAGGTAAAAGACTTGGTTTTAAATTAGTAATTTCTAGTTTTATTTTCTACACTGGCCGGGAGGGTGGGGAGGGTGGGGGGGTGGTAGGTGAAGGGGATATGTGATTAAGTACAGCCATTCTGTTAAAAAAAGAAGAATTGACTATATTTTCATGTCTTTTCAAAGTATTTAGGTTTTTACAAAGATAGTTTTACCAAGGCAATAATGAAAACCCATTATAACTTACATGACACATAATATATAATTTACATACATCTTATTATAAAGCTATAATAATTAAAATGGAATGATCTGACATAAAGATAGACAAGTAGAGCAGTGGAGCAGGATAGAGAGCCCAGAAACACACCTACACATAAATGGGAACTGTATGTGAAAGAGATGGCATCTCAAATTAGTGGGAAAAGGACAGATCGGTCAATGAATGGTATTGGACATTTGGTCACCCATGTGGAACAAAATAAAATTAGATCCTTATCTCACATCAGACATGAAAACAAGTCTCATTTAAAGATCTAAATGTGGAATTATAAAGCTTAAAGCTGTCTGAAGGAAATCTTGCAAAATAGCCTTGATGTCAGGAAGAGTTTTTAAAACATGGCACAAACCATAAAGGAAAAGATTGGAAATGCTGACAACCTTAAAGTAAAAGTCTGTAAGTAAAAGCCTTAGCTGGGACAAGGCATATCCTAAATAAAGTTAAAAGATAAGCAGTCATCTGTGAGATGATTTTAATTCACCTAACCAAAAATATTCATACACAGACTATATATTAAAAACTGCCACAAATCAGTAGGAAAAAGGTTAGATAATCCACTAGGGAAATGGAGAAAAGGAAATGAAGAAGCACTTCTAATAAGAAGAAACCCATGTAGTTAGTAAACATGAAAAATGCTCAACCTAGGGGTACCTGGGTGTGGCTCAGTTGGTTAAGCATCAGACTCTTGATTTCAGTGCATAGGTCATGGGATCGAGCCCCGAATCAGGTCCTGCATTCAGTGCGGAGTTGGCCTCAGATTCTTTCTCCCTGTCCCTCTGCCTCTCCCCATTCACTCTTTCAAATAAATAAATAAAAAGAAAAATGCTCAACCTCACCGGTAATCAAAGGAACATAAGACAACAATGAGGTACCATTAGAAAGGCAAAATAATTAATTATGAAACAGGGCAGGACATACAACAAATTTGATAGTGGTTGCCTTTGGGGAGGAAGGGGGATGGGAATGGGTGCACAGGAAACTTGAACTGTATCTGTAACATTTTCTTTCAAAACATGTAAAAAATATGACAAAATAATAACATATATTAAATCTGAATGACAGGAACATGAATTGTGTTATATAAAAGACAACATAAGTGCACTGCTTAATTAACACACAACTGCTTGGATTCATATCCCAGCTCTACCACTTATTTTCTGGGTGACTTTGGCAAGTTACTTAACTTCTCTGTGGCTTCATTTTTTCATCTGTAAAATGAAGAAAATAATGTATTTATTCTATAGGGTTGATTATAAGGATTACGTTAATCCGTACTAAGCCCTCTGATTCATGGTAAACACATACTTTAGTATTATTCTGTATACCTTTCTTTATATTAAAACGTGATTACTTTTTTTTTTTAAGATTTTATTTATTTATTTGAGAGAGAGAATGAGAGAGAGCATGAGAGGGAAGAGGGTCAGAGGGAGAAGCAGACTCCCTGCCGAGCAGGGAGCCCGATGTGGGACTCGATCCCAGGACTCCAGGATCACGACCTGAGCCGAAGGCAGTCACTTAACCAACTGAGCCACCCAGGCGCCCAAAACATGATTACTTTTTAAATACAGATTATGGGGGCGCCTGGGTGGCTCAGTCAGTTAAGTGTCTGACTTCTGCTCAGGTTATGATCCTAGAGTCCTGGGATTGAGTCTCGCCTTGGGCTCCCCACTCGGCAGGGAGTCTACTTGTCCCTCTGTCCCTACCCCTGCTTGTGTGCATGCATGCACACACGCTCTCCCTCTCCCTCTCTCTCTTTCTCTCTCAAGTAAATAAAATAAAAATAAATATGGATAACGAAACAAGATTGATTGTGGAGTATTTATGAGATGAGGATATTATGACATTATTACTGAACATATAGAAAGGGTTTTTTTTGGTAAGAAAGCAAACTTGACTAACATTGTCTTCTAGTGTACTTGTTTATGGACAAAGAATTTGGGGATTATTCTTACAAATTTCAAGACTATGGCTTTCTTTCTTATGATTATAATGGGATGCTGTCATGGGGAATTTTTTCAAGTTCTTCTGCTGGAATAAATTAAAAAACAGCCAACCCCCCGCCCCAAATGTTCTCTGTTACCTGTTAGCGCTTTTATTTCCAAAATAACACTGCCTGAGTTCCATGAAGAAAAAGGTTGTTTCTGTTACTTTACTGATGGGAAATGAGGCACAAAGAAACTAGGCGACTGCTTACTTACAATTCCTGCTTGTTAACTCAGAGGCATTGAGTCACTGCTATGCACCTACCTCCGCTTGTCTTGGGATAGGAACAGCCTAAACCTCCAATTGCTTCCTCTTCCCCTTTTTTCATTTTCAGGTTGTGCCTATCACTTACCCAAATTTTAGGCTGCTAGAGTACATCTTAAAGAGAGAATTTATTTTCTCTGAGAATCATTTTTAAAAGGACCCAGGGTTTACTAGAAGGATTCATTGTACTAGGAGCCAGTCTGAGTCTTGGTCTCTTTTTCTGCTAAGCATCTGGCCAGGTCACTTGCACTTGAATTTATCAGACATTTTTTCAGGATCAACTATATGACAGAGGTGATGAAAATACAAAGATGAATGTCAAAGTCCCCATAGCATTGTTTATAGAAGGAGGCCAGTAAACCAACAACTTTAATTCCAAGTGTATAGAAAGAGGTATATGAAATGCAGTGGAACACACATGAGGAGCAGTTGACTTAGTCTTACGGTACGCAGAGAAGAGTGTTTCAGGTAAACAGAACAATATGAGCAAAGACATTCAGGCATGAACATTTGCATACAACTTAGGGAAGCATGGATTTGAGTGTGGCTTGAGAGTAGATTTCCAGGGGCTCAAAGGAGTTGCTGCTGGAAAGGTAGGCTGGAGCCTCCCATGAAGGGCTGTACATGTGATGTCACAAATGTCCTACATGGGAAACAGAGGACACAGTTCATTATCTTGGAAGATTACACTGATAGCAGTGGGGAAGTAGAGGCTGGGACACAAGATGTTTTATAGGGTATTACAGTGATTCCTGTGGGAGATGGCCGTGAGTGCTCATGACACAACAAAAAAGGCATCGGAGAGGAGACAGGTTGATGTTTCAGGAGTTAGAAAGTACAGACCTTGATTATTCTGAGTGTTTGGCCTCTTGATATCTCTGTTGCTCCCCTCATATTCTTTGTCCAAAACATAGCACTATTTTAGTAATACCAAAAGTTTTCAGAACATGGGTACCTACAGTGAAGTCTTAATTCTCTGTGTGTAGGATAACACAGTGTTTGTAGTTCTGAAGCATGCTGTGACCATTCATTCATCCATTCATCCATTGGAAGGCTATGAATCGCCAAGTTCAAGTTGGGTACCACTAGGACACCAACCAACATTCAGGGCAAACATATGGTTCCTATTGTCATATTGCCTACAGTCTAATGGGAGAGAGACATCCTAATGCTAGCCCTCTCAGAACATCCTCATTAAAAACAAACAAACAAACAAAATGTTTTCTGGACCATGATGCTGTTCAGCTTTAAATGAGTTTGTAAGACTAAATTGGTTGCTTTTGTTTATTTTTTTTAATTTTATTATGTTAATCACCATACATCATTAGTTTTTGATGTAGTGTTCCATTTTTTAATTTTATTTATTTATTTGTCAGAGAGAGAGAGCACAAGCAGGGGGAGCAGCAGGCAGAGAGAGAAGCAGGCTCCCCACTGAGCAGGGAACCTGATGCGGGACTTGATCTCAGGACCCTGCGATCATGACCTGAGCTGAAGGCAGATGCTTAACCTACTGAGCTACCCAGGCACCCTAAATTGGTTGCCTTTAGATAATACATTTATGAAGGTTGTTTCTAGAATGATGTATGGTTAAACATGGTTAAATGCACAATTAAGCCACTGTGGTAAATGAAAGGTGAGTTTTAGCTGGAAATTAAGAGTGCAGAGACTACAGACAACCCATTCCACATCATTTGTTTGAAATACTTTATACTCAGCTAAACATAACATGAGCCTAATTATATTAAAATTATAATATTACTTATTTTTGCATATAACTGGTGACCTATCTTTAACAATTAAAAGTATAATTGTTTTAAGTTTTCCAAAAGGCAAAATAAAAAAAAAAATCAACCTAATTGCTCTCCTGTACATATGCATAATATTCTGGGAAATTCACTTTTATCAGCTTTTCTCTAGTTCTTGCACATACTTTTATTAGCACCACGCTCTAAGCAACTGAGCTAACCGGCCACTTTTGCACATACTTTTAAAATATCATTTGTCTTAGTATTTCACAAGAAAATCTTCCCAATTGACTTTCTATTTCTCTAAAAAAAAAAAAGGCATTTTTTATTATACCAATGAAATAAGAGCTGTTACTTATTTAATGTTCACCCAAATATAATTAAGACTTCCAGATATGTAGAATGTACCCAAATACAGCAGACTACCAAATAGCTATAAACCTCACCGTGTAATTTTCTTTCACTGAATTTGGATTTGAGTAAGGCTGCTAGGAAGTTCAGAATTGAAGAGGCATTGACCTTGATTTTCTAGTCTTGGTATCCATTATGTGTAGTCTCAAGAGATGAAATAATGTACAACTTCTGAGCAGAAAAGTCAGTGCCAGAGCACTGAAGTCTTCACTTCAGTGTCCCGGGATTGAAACATCTTCCCTGTTTGCTTTCCTCAGAGAAGCAACAGCCTCCGACCTCTTCTTACACCTTTTGCTCCCTGACCATCTTGGGTCTCAACAGGGATGGGCAGAGTGCAGGTGATCCCCTGCATCCTAGGCCTGGCAATAACTTCTCTTTCAGTCTAGATCCCATTTATGTAACTAATGGCTTGTGTTCCCAAGAATATTAGAACCGAAAGAAATATAATTTAGTAAAAGTGATAAATTATGCTTCTATGGCTTCAAGGTGATTTTAAGCTTTATTTTAGTTGAGAAGAGTGATCAAATATATAATCAAGTAAATCTTATTTAATGATTGATGTACCTTAGTTAGCTTACTGTCTTCAGTTACAATACACATAGCTGATCCTTCAGTTCTGCCTTAATATCTATAGGATTGCTTTTTTAGGAAAAACACTTTTTAGTGCCCTTTTCAATTTTCTGTATTTTTATCAAGGTAATACATGTACATGGCAGTCAGTAAGAATATTGCTTAACATTAGCAGTCTCTCACCTTAGCTGTCATCACCCCATAATCCCACTCTTCAAGAGAAACTTCATTTGAGCCTATTTTCAATTCTTTCTAGAATTCTGAACACATTGTTTATACTTCTATTTCTTTTTTTATCAACTTGAGAAAATATCTACAGACTCCTTGTTTTGAATGATGAGAATTTAATTCATTTTCATTAGCCTTACAGTATTTTAGTTTTAAGCTATTAAAATACACAAGTAACCAATAGAAGAATAAAAATAATGAAAAAGGAAATAAATATGCTTTCTCAACCTAAGACGGAAGATATTAGTGTCCCTATCCTTCCTTCTACTGTTCTCACCTCCCTTCTAACCATCTTCTTAACCTGACAGTTGTCAATATTTTTTTCATTGTCTTTGGCAGCCAAACTGAGTCTTTCCCTGCCTTTTTTTTTTTTTTTAAGATGTATTTATTTATTTTGAGAGAGAGAGGGAGAGAGCACGTGCACGAGACGGTGGAGGGGCAGAGGGAGAGAGAATTTCCAGCAGGCTCCCCACTGAGCCCAGAACGCAACTAGGGGCTCTATCCCAGGAGCCCGAGATATCATGACCTAAGCTGAGATACCAAGAGCCAGACACTCAACCTGTTGAGTCACCAGGCACCCGAGTCTTTCCTGCTTTATCCTTAGGTTGACTCTAAACATTCAAAATCAATAACACCATTTATGTTATTTTGACAGTGTAAATATTGTTCATAGCTATTAGTGTTCTAAAATTGAATCTCTTTTCATCCTGATGAATTTCACTACCTCTGGGACACTGAAAGGAGGATGTTCCTAAGGGTTGTTGTATGGATAAATGACTTAATCCATGTAAAGGGCTTAGAATAATTCCTGGAACAGAGAGTAAGTCCTCAATAAGTATGTCCCTGCATTACTACTGTATTTGTTGCATGTGAAGTGTCATTGATTGTAAATGTACCATTATTTTATGTTCCACAAAGAAAAAGATGCTACCAATTAAACTATAATTCCCAGGAATTGTGAGACAAATTTCAAAGATGTTAAAATGTAGAAATGCATCTTATAATCAATGAAATATAGTATTATCCTAGTTTGGGGGGTTTTTTTGTATGTGTTTTCTTAAAATTTTTGGTACCATTTCTTGACAGAAGAGCACTGTGACATCATATCTGTGTGGTCCTCCCAAGATTCCCATTTTGGGCCTCAATCTTCCTGCTGCGATTTGGACTAATTGATTTAATATAAGCCTGAGATAACCCTCCCACCCTTGAGGGTTCTCTAGGTTGTATCGTCTGTTTCCTAGATTTCATGCATCACTTTTTTTCTCATTTTGCTGGAGTCCGTCAAATAATTTCCCAAGAATGGATATGTGGGAAGTAAACTCAGCCTTTAAATCACTGGAAATTCCTTTCCTCTAATATGAATTTTATTATTTTTAAATTTTTTTAAAGATTTTATTTATTTATTTGACAGAGAGAGACACAGCGAGAGAGGGAACACAAGCAGGGGGAGTGGGAGAGGGAGAAGCAGGCTTCCTGCGGAGCAGGGAGCCCAACGCAGGGCTCGATCCCAGGACCCCGGGATCATGACCTGAGCCAAAGGCAGTTGCTTAATGACTGAGCCACCCAGGTGCCCCTCTAATACGAATTTTAAAAGTTTTTCTTTAGTACTTGTTCCTTTCACAAGGATTACAGTTAAAATAATCTCTCTAATCTCTCAGAACTTTGATTACAAGTTTTTAAAAAATTATCTTCTGTCCTTGTATTATCTTTTCCGTTGTTGTTTTTTTTTTTCTGTTCTCTTTTCTTCATTCTCTTTACTGCTGCCAGTTTTTTTCTGATGCCTACTCAAATTGTTCACATTTAAGAACACAGGACAAGAATCTGGTGTTAGTTTCTTCTGCAGTTGTGTAAATAGGTTTGCTTACTTTGGGCCTTTTCCTGAGTGAAAAGTATGTGGGACGTATTGATTGGCAGGACTCTGGTTACAGAGAGTGGGCAGAGAGCTGGTGCTTGGTCAGCAAGGCCTCCAAAGACAAGTCTCAGGCACCAGCACCCACAATAGAGGCCGTGGCTTTCCCACATTGATTGGGAATTTCCTTAGCAAAGTTTTGTCTTTTTTTTTTTTTTGAAAGGGGTGAGGGTGGATCAGTGGGAAGTTTAGGGAGACTGGTTTTCAGCTCCACTTCTCACTGTCACACTCCCTTGCCAGTTGTCCCTAAGTCCAGAGCCTGTCTGAGTTTCCAGCAGAGTGATTGGCCTCTACCTTGGATGCTCTAGGCCCTCCTGACTCCATGTGCTGTTGCTGGGTTACAGTCAGGGTGCAGTTGGTACTCTTGTTACCAGTGGCTCAGGTGGTGTGGATCTTATCTGGTCCCTGAGTGGATGTGATTGTCTTGCGTACCTTGTTTGGTAGGGTAGTGCTGGGACGAAGGTCCACTTTAGGGTCCACAGTTCAGACAGTGGCCCTATTAACTGGGTGTGCAGACAGTTGTAGCTCCCACCAGGTCCCTGGAAAGGCTCCTTCCTGGTTACTGGATAGGTCCTTGGGTTGGCAGGACTGGCCCTGGACCATGGCCTAGAAGGCTGTAACTGATCCCCAGCACTGGTTCTGGTTCCACAGCCACGGTCGAGGTCTGCCGACCTGGCTCTGGAGGCATGAATGGGTGTGTCGCTTGCCAGGTCCCTGGGTAGGCTACATTGCTCTCTGTCTGTGGCAAAAGGAGCTAGAGCTGAGTATAGGGTTGTTTCAGGATCTCTTGGGGGTGCAGACAGGAGTGTCTCCTGCAGAGTCCCTGGACCAGCAGTACTACTCATGGACTGTGGCTGAGAGGCTGGAGCTGAGTATTGGGCCCTTTCTGAATCTCTGGGTTTGCAGATGGGTCCTTGGACCTGTAGGACTGCTGGCAAACTGCAGCTCTAAGAGGACTGGAGCCAAGTATAAGACCCTTTTGGAATTTCTGGAGGCACAGATGGGAGTGTCTCCTGCCAGGTCCCTGTGTCAGCCGGACTGTTCTCAGGCTACAGCTAGAACCAGCTGGAGCCGAGTTACAGGGCCTTTCAGAACCTATAGTCTGACTGAGTTTGGAGGGGTTACCTCCAGAGGCTCCTGCCCACACCCAAGAAGAGGCTGACGTGCTTCACAGGACACTTGAGGGTCCACATCCTGAACCAGGGTCTGTATGCCTCTTACCTAATGCATGTGGGCATGAGTCCTCCCGGGTCCCTTGGCATATGGTGCTGGTGACAGAACTAAAGCCAAATGGAGCTGTAGCTGAGTCCTCAGGGGTATGGAGCTGTTTGAGGATCTGTGGTCAGGACCTTGGTTGGTGAGACAGCCACCTGGGTATGAACTCACCTCAAAATGGCTGTCCTTGATCTTAGACTCTACTGGGGTTTCACAATCTCCCACCCAGTCCAAAGCTCCCACAAAGGCGCTTTTGTCCATGCATGCATACCAAATTATTGTTGATAGGGGTGATATTCAGACATCTTGCTGATATCACTCCCTTCCACCCCCAGAAACTTAAAAAAAAATAATAATAATAACTTTAGTATTACTTAATTTTCCTTACAATCCAAGAATCTGCTGTTGGTATGAATTTGACTTTAGGGTTTGGTACATATTCCTTAAAAATAATGCCTGAAATTATATTTTATGTATTTTTTTTTAGTTTCTAGAGTATATTAAGATTTATGTTATGGATCACTAACTTTTTAACACCTTTATACTGTTATAATTACTGCTGCTAAATTATTTTTCTATGAAATGAAAAGCCATCTCACCATTAAGAAAAAAGCTTTATTTTTCTGTTTTGCCTGTACTTATAAGTGGGTAATAGAAAGCTGATCCATGTAAAAAAGTAATTTTTATTTTATAATGAAGTTTTCAAAAATATATTTTGTTTTTACCCAGTGACCCAATTAGAGAAATTAGCATTCTCCTATCCATTAAATTATTACTTCTTGGATGGAATTTAATGAATATTAATAGACTAACTCAGAAAACCGGAGGTAATTTATTAGAGTTTTCTGCACTTCTATTTTTATGTGTTATCTGTTTTCCTTTGCATTATGTGCCATACATCTTTTGTTTCAAGTTGATTAATAATTCCTTTGTGTTTTTTACTTTATTATTCATTTTCAGTAAAAGATGCCTTCACATTTTGAGCCTTACTAATTAAGATATGCAGTCCTATAAATTGAATGTAAATTTAAAGGAAGACCTGGTTTCTAATCAAAATGTTTTATAGCTATTTCTGTTACGGTATAGCATTTCATTTCTTAAATTCATCAGATGTTACCTAATATAGTGTCCTTGTTTGTTTTTAATCACTGAAGCCATAGCATTTTAGCAAACTCATGAAAAGTGCTTTTCAAATCTCATTTCTGACTGACATACTGATGAGCTATTAACAAATGGTGATGATTATTTTTCTTCATAGGCAGGGTCATATGCCTATAAAAATAGCCAATACTTATAGGGTGCTTATTATCTCACTAACTGCTTGTGGTAACTCAGTTCTCACAGCTCTGTGAAGTCGTCAGGACTATAATTAACTCCATTTTACAGATGAAGAAGCTAAGTCAAGAAAGGTTGATCTTGCTGGAGGTCAACACAGTAAGAGGGTGGGAGAGCTGGAATTCTGACAGTCATTCTGGTTCCCAGGTTCATGCTGTTAACCACCAGGGTCACTGGCCATGCTAATGCTTCTCTTGCAAATTTCAGCATCTTCCCTCTTAGCATTGAGAAATCCTTTTAGGACCTGCACCAACTTTCCCTCAGTTTTCTTTATTTCTCCAAAAACTTCATTGCCAAAACTTCTCCTTTTTACTCTTCCTTTTCTAGTCCCACTCTCCCATCTGCTTTTATTGTCTAATTGTCTCCACAAGGAGGGGATGAAAATCAAAGTATTTAAACAGTTGAGGAGACATACACAGACATGTCTAAAACAGTGCCTGCCATGTTGAGGTACAAATGTGTTTTTGTTGAGTGTCAAAGTAAATATGCAAATGCTAAAATTTCTAGAAAGAAAAAGAGGTAACTTTCATTTCTTCTGCTTTCTTTTGGGAAAACTCAAGCTGCTATGTGGAGAACAGTTTGGATAGGGACAAGAAAAGATAGGGAATTTTTAATACCTGAAAGAAATTTGTATGTCATCAGTGGATAATAAATCCAATGCCAAATTCTCATTTAGGTCTTAAAATCTGTAATTTTGGATGATCAACAGGGATATGTCAGAAAATAGTAACTTAACCGGGCATTACTGTGTTAACAGTAGTTTTCCTCTTGAACATAAGACAAAGCAGTATTTCCAGAGAAAAATAAAAATACATCACAAAAGAAAACTGAAGTATATAGTTAAGATGGAACAGACTAGACCCTTGCTGATTAAAGAGTCATACTTTTAATTAAAATTTTAAATCAGAAGGATATATATCAAAATATATCCAGTGGCCACCTTTGGATTTATGGACAGTTTTTCTTTCTTCTTTATACCTGTATTTTCTGGGGGAAAACTTTATATTAAACATGTACTACTTTCATGCTAAAACTAATAAAATCATTTTTATTAGGGAAAATATACATAAAATAACCTTTTCCTCATGTGAATACTCTTTAAACCATCTGTTTTTTAAATATCAGATATTTCTAAATTTATGCAAAGCATATTTAAGGATATGTGAATTCACTGAAGTGAAATGCAGTCATGGCTGAATCCCTGAACTGTGCAAGGAGTAATTTTTACTTTTGAAAATGATTTACTATCCAATAAAATTTTACTTAAGACTTAGGTGTTGAAAGCAATGAAAGAACATATATAGGTTGATGAAATAATGCCTGTGTAACTGTGTACTAATGGAGTCACCATAGAATAAACTGGAAAGGAAAGCCACATGTGCAAAGCTGTGACTTCATGATTGAAACTAGAAAATGTAAATGTCACATCAGTAATGAATACCTGTATCTTCTACAACTGCCTTAAAGTGAGAACTAAAAAACAAGGTTCTTTGAGGAAATTTGTATGATGTTTTATATATGAAAGTCTGATGGCAGCAGCTCCCTCTATATTTTATGTATTACACCAGCTGAAGATATTTTAGACCCATCAGAAGGTCCAGTGTCTCTGGCAGTATAGTAATAAAATAAAAAAGTGGAGGAGAAATCTCTGCAGTTTCTAATAAGCAGTCTATCACGGAATACTGTCAGATTCTGTAGAAAACTCCACAACATGATTTATTACGTTAATTACAGTCATGTGGGTTTCATGCTGCTAAGCCTGAAAATGCAGCCACATTCTACAGTTGATTTAAGAATATATTTTGGCCAAGACAAAAGAGCTCCTTCTTGTGATTAATATAGTTCAGTATTTATTCTCTTGTTCTACTCTTCTTTCGCCTTTGGAATGCTTAATTTCTTTTCTGTGATTTGAAATTAAGTTTGAGATTTGAGAAGTTTCACCTAGTTTTTATTCACTTCTGTCATCTGGTCTCCCTTTTGTCTTTTTGTGCCATCTTAATTGTCACTAATGTTGCATGTCCTCTATGTGTGAAGTCTGTGTAACTCCCTCTGAGCAAATGTGGCTAGCCTGCAGCTGTCCCCAGCTAGCACTGCTGACCCCAAGGCTTCTCAGGTCACACCTGTGATGCTACAGCTCACTTTTCAAAGGGAAGGAGCAATTGAGACATCCTCATTTTCTTAATGCAAAGAAGCAGAATTCTTAGAGAATTCCATAATTCTACCCTTGTTTAGTACTGTACTGAATTCATAGTCACATAATATCTCTTCCTTAGGGACACAGTAAGCTTGTCACATCACAGGATTCCAGGTGGTGTCGAATGGAAGGTGTCCTAAGAGCTGTTATAGATAGGATATTAATTCTGGTTGCTTACATATGTCAGTGACAGGATATGTTCAGTTATGCACAAATGCTAACCCTGGTTGGCCTTTATAGATTAACTTGGAAGAATTAGCAAATATTTGCTACAAACTAAAGCATCAATAGAAAAGAAACTCAAGTGAAGTAAGATTTAGTGGGTTTGAACACATTTCTAAGAAATGTTTTTAAAGAGTTGTACTAGATTATTTATGTGCCCAACACTGAGCTAGGTGATTTGTTTTTCTTTCTTACTCAATTTTTATACAACTCTTAAGAGATAGATATAATGATTACACCTGTTTTACAGTTGAAAAACCTGAGGCTTAGGTTTAAAAAACATGCAGATTCACATAGCTGCTTAAGCAGTAGAACTGGAGATTTGAACCCAGCCTGCCTGTCTTTCCCTCCCTCCCTCCCTCCCTCCTTCTCACCCTCCCTCCTTCTCACCCTCCCTCCTTCCCTTATTCTCTCCCTCCCTCCTCTCCTCCCTCCTTCTCTCCCTCCCTCCTTCCCTCCCTTCCTTCCTTCCTTCCTTCCTTCCTTCCTTCCTTCCTTCCTTCCTTCCTTCCTTCCTCTCTTCCTCTCTCTCTCTCTCTGTCTCTCTCTGTCTCAGACAGAGCATACAAGCAGGGAGAGGGAGAGAGAGAATCTCAAGCAGACTCCCCACTGAACATGGAGCCTAATGTGGGGCTCAATTTCACAACCCTGAAATCCTGACCTGAGCTGAAATCAAGAGTCAGACGTTCAGTCGACTGAGCCCTCCAGGCACCCTATTTTTCTAAATTTTTATTGAGGAGAAAATTTTCCAGAGACTCTAGAGTTGCATAACATATAACTGAGAGAAATGAACAGATGACTAATGTTTATTTAAGTGATTTCTGCTTCAGTGAAAAATACTTTCAGAAATCATACTGGATTGGGGCATCTGGCTGGCTTGGTAGAGCATGTGATTCTTGATTGGGGTTGTGAGTTCAAGCTCCAAGTTGGGTGTAGAGATTACTTAAATAAATCTTAAAGAAAAAAATCATACTGGACTGACTGGTACTGTTCTAAATTTTTGTGCTTCTGAATATTTGTAAGAAATGTGTTTTACTCTCACTATTGGAAAAGGTAAGCTGAGCATTAAAATAATTTGCTGGTCAGATAGCTATAATAACATACAAATCTGTCTTCAATTAGTGATGTTAACAATCTTACAAAATAGCCTGTGTTTTAAAGTTCTAGGAGAAAGCATATAAATGCACAAGGACAGGCACCTGGGTGGCTCAGTAAGTTGAGCGTTGACTCTTGATTTTGGCTCAGGTCATGATCTTGGGATCCTGAGATTGAACCCTGCGTCAGACGGAGTCTGCTTGTCCCTCTTTCTCTGCTCCTCCCCCTGCTCGTGCTCGCTCTTTCAAATAGGTGGATAAATAAAATCTTAAAAAAAAATGTTCAAGGAATTGGGTGTTGAAAGGAGAAAGGAGACACTAACTTTTAATACATTTTGTGGTAGTTACAAGTTTATCTCAATTTATTTTCCACTTTTTTTAGAGATTTTATTTTTAAGTAATATCTGCACCCAGTGTGGGGCTCTAACTTACAACGCCAAGAGGAAGAGTTGCATGCTGCACCTACTGAGCCAGCCAGGTGCCCCTATTTTCCACTTTTATTTATTTATTTAAAGATTTATTTAAAAGTTTATTTACTTGAGAGAGAGCAATTGTGCGTGAGTGGGAGGAGGGGCAGAGAGAGTATCTTCAAGCGGACTCCCTGTGGAGCGTGGAGTCCCACATGGGGCTCCATCCCATGTCCCATGATATCATGACCTGAGCCAAAACTGAGAGTCCGAGGTTCAACTGACTGAGCCAGCCAGGTGCCCCTAGTTTCCACTGTTATAGTAAATACAGCTCACTTTTTTCCCCCCCCCAATAAATTGCAGGAGTTAGGAGCTATTGCTGTTTTCAAAAATGAAACATGAATGTTGGCAAAATGATTTTTGTAACCCTTGACAAATAAAATTGGTGTTTCCTAAGATTACCAACCAGGACATTTTTTTTTTTTTAATACCAAGATTATTTTCCTTTAACGTATGAAAGAGTCCTAAGAAAATTTAATTGCTTTCAAAGGAATACATTTATGGAAGAAGTAAGTACTTAACAGAAAACATCATCATGTCAGTATAACCTTTTTTTAAAGTGAAGGTCAGGACTGGGGGGGGAGCTATCCCTTGATTTTATGGACATACTAATTATGGACTTTAATTATTTTGTTTGTTTTTTCCCTTATCCTGACAGATAAAGATACTTTCTTGTAGCAATTTATGTAATAGGTCTTTTTTTGTTTTGTTTTTTTTAGTAAGCTCTATGCCCAGCATGGGGCTTGAACTCACAACCCTGAGACTCAGAGATCAAGAGTCACATGCTCTACCAACTGAGCCAGCCAGCCCCCCACCCCCACCCCTTGTGTGTTATGTCGTTTTATCCTAAGGAATTAGCCCTGGAAAAGCTTCCAGTGGCCTTATAAGTCATTTCGTAAAGTTATTATAGATGTTCATATCACCCGCCCCAACCACAACAGACTCTCTAAAGAGGCTTAATGAAGGAGAGGTGACTATGAGATTCTGATTGTGAGCCCCCAAATTTAATTTTATACCATTGACTTTTGTTTTTAAATATAGTCAGTATGGTTGGTCTAAAGTGATTATGTAATTACACACACTGTTATCTCGTAACTTTCCTTTTAGCTTTGGTGTTAATTCAGTCAACAAATGTTTATTGAATGCTTCTACTTCTCAAGTGCTTTTCCATACTCTGTGAGTAGAGTAGCAAAGTCCTGGCTCTTACAGAGCTCACAGCTCACAGGGAGAGACAGATGCTAAGCAAGGTATCAAAGAAATATGTAGGGCGCCCGGGTGGCTCAGTTGGTTAAGCGACTGCCTTCGGCTCAGGTCATGATCCCGGAGTCCCGGGATCGAGTCCCGCATCGGGCTCCCTGCTCGGCGAGGAGTCTGCTTCTCCCTCTAACCCTACCCCCTCTTGCGCACGCTCTCTCACTCTCTCTCTAATAAATAAATTTTAAAAATCTTAAAAAAAAAAATATGTAGTATGTCAGACGGTGACAGGTGTGCAGAATAAAATAACAGCATAAGGGGAATAAAGAATGTCAGAAGTAGAGAAATGGGTTGTTGATTTATTTTTAAAAAGCTGTTTCTTCAAATGTTTGGCATTTGGAGGTTCTTTGCACTGAGCATATTCAGTTTCTTCTCCTGGTGTATATATTTATAATTACTATATAAAATGCTCCATGTGGCGCTCCCACTGTTCTAGCTTTATGCCCCACCCAACCCCTCTCCCACCTCCAGACCAGGATCAGTGTTTTATAATCCTCATGACCAGAAGCCAGACTCCCTCCCATCTCATTTCCTTTGTACATGCAATTTCTTCCTGGAACGCTTTACCCTACTGTTCCTCTTTACAAAATGGTACCCATTCCCCCATGGAACAGAGCTCCAACACATCTCAAGCTCTATTTGACTCCTCTCTCTTTTGTTTCTGAATTCCTGTAGGACCTAGAGTCATGCCACAAACACATTGCCTAATTGCATAGTGCCATGTATGGTCATTTTAATTAATTTTATGTGTGTAAGTCATCTCTTCTGGCTATGATGTAATCGACATAACCATCAGGGACTTGCCTTTGACTACACCCCACAGGACTTCTTGAAATGCTAGGAGGCAGGGTGGGTACTCACAAATGTAGATTAAATATTAATCCCAGCTGCAGTCTCATAAATATAAACCTACTCACCAGATTTCTTTTTTCTTTTTTACTTTTCAAACTTAAAAATACATTCTTATTTAATAAACTCGTGGACTTATCATTCATTGAAAGAATTTGGACATCATTTCTCTATCAAGTGAAAAGACAAAATATTCAAATAAAAATAACAAGTTAAATATCAAGAAATGTTTCTTATTGCTTCAGATGTATTGCTTTAAGAAAATCACAAAAGGAGGGCGCCTGGGCGGCTCAGATGGTTAAGCGTCTGCCTTCGGCTCAGGTCATGATCCGGGATCAGGGTCCTGGGATCGAGTCCTGCATCGGGCTCCCTGCTCCTTGGGAGCCTGCTTCTCCCTCTGCCTCTCTCTCTCTCTCTCTCTGTCTCTCATGAATAAATAAATAAAATCTTACAAAAAAATAAAATAAATAAATAAATAAAATCACAAAAGGAATGTGATAGCTAAGCTTATTTTTTGTTAAATTGAGTGCTGCAGCAATAGAAGGAAATGGATCTGAATTTAAACCGAACATAAATCTCCTCAAATTAAATGAGAACACAAGATACTGCACTAATTATGTGTTTTTCCATGCCATCTCCTAACAAGGGAGGAAATAATTGGATTAATGGGGCATGAAGACTATGTAAATAAGTACAGAAAAGCTGTGTGTGTAAAAACTTTACTCAGGCTCTTGGTAAGAATTCCTGTGCCATTGCTGAGGCTCTCCCTATGGCCCTGTTCCAGGTCACAGATCTCTTGGAAAACAGTAACCTAAAACTTTTCCATCTCTTGGCTACATTTGTAGAAGACCCATTTCACTGTACTAGGTTTTATGGTATGGCTTCTCCTTTTGAGAGTAAGTTTAAGTGGTCTGTGTTATGGCTCTTGTGTGTGGTGTAGGCAAGACATGAGTGACAATTCATTCGAAGAACCGAGGTCACTCATACCTTCTACCTGAAGAGTTTATTCCCCCTTCATACTTAAAACCAAAACCATACTAGTGATGCATACTAGTTACAGCAAGGACCCCCTAAGACAGTAGTCCGGCAGGATACAGTATGGGTAGAAGGAAGCTAATACAAATTAAAAGTCTGGAGGAAAGGCAGACACTTTAAAAATGCATTTTTGAAAGCCACACATGTCCAGAAGTTCTCCCTTTCCTATCATTCTCAGGTCAAAGCTTTAGATGTTTAGTCTTAGAGATATATGTATAGGATTTGTAGATTTAAAATTCTTTTGGGGGCACCTGGCTGGCTCAGTCAGTGGAGCATGTGACTCTTGATATCGGGGTTGTGAGTTCAAACCCCGTGGTGAGTGTGGGGATTACTTAAAAATAAAATCTTTAAATAAATAAATAAAATTTTTTTAACAGTTCATATATTTATTCATTCAGTCTTCATACTTTGGGTAGCTCTGGAGTGCGGGAACGTATGCTGGATACTCAGGATTCATAGATGATGAATACATGAAAAATAATGTAATTAATGGGACATAGAGACTATATAAAAAAGTATAGATAAGCTGTTGCTTAAAAATTTTACTAAGACTGGGGCACCTGGCTGGCTCAGTCGGTGGAGCATGTTAACACTTGATCTTGGGGTTGTAGGTTCAAGCCCCATGTTGGGCGTAGAGATTACTTAAAAATAAAATCCTTTTTTAAAAAAAGATTTTTCCTAAGACTGTCTCTAAGCATTCTTTTCTCCTCAAGGAGGTCACAACCTAACAGAGAGATGTGAGATGGAATGAAATAAATAGGGCAGGATAATGGAAGCATAATCCACTTATCAGCGGGTGTCTTCTGGTCCTCTAAGATCTCAATAAGATGAGCTCACATCTATTAGCTCTATCCCACAATTTTTACCAACTCTAACACCTCTCCTTCTTTTGGAGGGTGGGTAGAGGGGGAAGGGTGAGATAGTGGTTAACTTGCATAGTCTCTTGTTTTCTCTGGTTTCTTCCACAGAGGTAGTTTATGCATCATTTCACTGTCTGGGAATGTTTTGCACCAGGTCATTCAGATGTGAACTTAGCCTTACTTATACAAGGCAAAGTTTATTGAAGATTTTCTTAGCATGGGAAGAGATAGGTCTACAAATCTATAGATAGGTTTATATCATAAAAAGAGCAGTGTGAACCTGACCATGTAGTTTTCTGACTAAGTAGTTTTCTTAGGATAAAATACAAAGTTATTAATAAGGCCTGCAAGGCCTGGTGTGATCTGAGCCCGGTGGGCTTTCAGACCGCTCCTCGTACCACTCTCCCTTTGGATTGCTCCAAGCACACTGATACTCTTTCAGTTTCTCAAACTTAGTTTCCATTGTAGGAACTTCTCATGTGCGGTTCCCTCTGCTTTTCCTCCTCCTACAGTTTACCTGACTGGCTTCTCATTTTTAGGTCTCAGCTAAAAGTCCTTCTTAAAGAGTCCTTCCTAGAACATCCATCCTTAAGTAGGTCACTTATTCTTTCTCACAGTACTCTGTTAGTTCTCTTCATAGTATTTGTGTCAGTTTGTCCAAGATTTCCGTAGTTGTGTTATCTTCACTCATTCTGGTAAATTCCACAAAAGCAAGGACTGTTCATTGTACTCAGACTGTTTCATTATACTGTAGAATCAGCCTACTTAATTCCTAATGTGTGTCAGTCACTCATTAAGTGTGCTTGAATGAGTGAGGTGGCTCAGCAGGGATTGATGGATTCGCTGCAGAGGAATGGGAGCACAGTGTCAGGGGTGGTGCTCGGGTTTCAAGCTTGGGGAAATGGGTAGGTGTTGGAGGCACTGACTAGGTGGAAGAGCAGGTTTGTGGGAACAGAGCCAAAGTTATATTTTAGGTCTGGGCACATATAATGATTAGACTAACACCTGTGTTAGGTTCATGGGACCCATGGGGACATGATTCTGATGCCTACTCATTCACCATAAGCAAAACTGTATTTCTAATTGTTAAGTACCTGATCTGTTAGAAAAAAATAATTTGTACTTCTGTATTTTTGGCTGCTACCTTGTCTTCTCCATTCAGTTATCAAGGCCTTTGGGATTTTATCCACATTCAATTTTTAAAAGTTGTTACTTAATCACAGCTACCTGTATATAATAAGACCATTTTGCTCATCTCAATGCATGTATTTTTTTTCATCAATAACAGTGACTCATTCGGTTTGCTGAATGATATACATACTTCTCTTAAGAAAATTGAAAGTGATCTTTTATCTTTTGTTTTGAAGCAATTATATCATCAGCATTAGATAAACAATAGAACTACTTAGAATCCAAGTTATATTTCTTACCACATACATTCAAACAAAATTTAATGAAATTGGGTACTGAATTTTTGATGAATGACAAAATCTTGAGGAATGTAACTCTTCTTAATAGAGTAGACTTCATGTGATGAGAAAGCATTCAATGAACATTTATGGGATCCCTGTTAAGTACAAGGCACTAGGTTAGGGACTAAAAGTTGTCTCAATCTCATTCATATGCAAAGAACTGGATCTGAATTCTGGCTTCTCTTTAAAATCACTTCAAAATAAGAAAGAAACAGAAACAAACTTTCTCTTTTAAATTAAACTAGAATTCTTCTGCTACAACCACAGTGTATAAAGTCTGCTGGATGCAGTAATCTGTTGGGGATTTGGATATGACACCAAGAGACATGTGACTGTAGATATCAGATGGAGGTGTAAGAACTCAGTTTTCCACTGAGGATGGTACATGCTGAGCAGTAAAATTAACAGTCACTTTTGAAGAACTGGAACAGGGGCTGCTGGGTTGGTTTTGAGAGCTTTGCTGGGCCCAGTTTGACACCAGAGAATAACAGAGGAGACAGGACTGAGGCAAGAAACACATACACACTTGTCATCTTTGTGGGAGGTGGTCTGCCAGTATGATAAACCAGTGAAGATATACTTGAATTTGTGGCTTGAAAGAGCACGCCGTATACCAGAAAAAAAGATGGGTACACAATGATCAACACTGAGATATAGCCTAGGAACCTTACTGCCCTTCACAGATAAAGAAATAATCATTTAGCTATCTAGGCCCCTGCCTTAAGAACAATCAAGAGACCTATAAGGGAGAAAGACTGGGCTGACCATTGACTTTCCTACACCAGCATTGAATTCTAGAAGATACTTGAGCAATGCTGCTATTGTCCAGGGTGTGTGGGAGGGGTGGGGAGTGGGGAGTATGAATGGAGAGTCTTGTACCTAGTCAAACCTTTGTTCATTTTAAAGACAAAAGCTTAAAGGCATACTCAAAAATTCAAGACCTCAGGAAAACATGGTTTTCATAAATACTTTCTGAATAAGCTATTGGAGGACAAACTTTAGCTGAGAGGAGAATGGCAAAACACTGATGGTAAGCATTGATTTTATCTATTTAATAATTGCAAGACTGAGACCAAAATGTGGAAATTACGATTAAAAACAGAATATTATAAATTATTTTATAAATGTTTATATTATCACAAGCCACAACCATGTGGAAATGTATAATTTTTAAGATTTTTTTTTAATTATTTATCTGAGAGACAGCATAAGCAAGGGGAGGGACAGAGGGAGAAGGAAAATCAGTCTCCCTGCTGATCGTGGGGTTCAATCCCAAGACCCTGAGATCATGACCTGAGCTGAAGGCAGACCTAGACCCTTAACCAACTGTGCCACCCAGGCACCCCAAAAATGTATAATTTTTAAAAGCTGGGAGAGCACAGGAGAGAGAATGTGGGAAACTATGTAAACCAAGATTCAAAAGATATTACTTAAAGCTAACAATTCAAGTAATAGGATATTCAGATACTTGAAGGTATAAAGGTAATACTAGAAGAACTAAACCAAACAGTAAAATAAAAGATAGTAAGTATAAGGACCAAGAAAAATATTAAAATGGAAAATGATTAGTTGGAGAAATATAAGTGAATGGTATAATTTTGGCATTGCTTGTAATGAGGTATTAAGTTGTATAAAAATAGATATGCAAAGTTATCAAAGTAATGATAACCACTAGAAAAATTAGCAAGAGAACATAAACTGAAAGAGGTCTTTTTACTCCTAAGGGGAGATTACTGGAATAGATGGTCCCTTTTCAGTCTCTGGCTGTTGTTATCCTGCTTGTGGTTGAAGCCAACACAAGAAAGAGGGTTCAGCCAAGAGAAAGAGGAGCTGAGCAAGAGCCCGGATACAACAGAAAAACAGAGAGCCTGACATATATTATGATCACAAGAACTAAGATTAAATGAAACAAATAGAAATGAGAAAGTTGTTGAGAGAGTATATCCTAAAAATCCTCACCATGAGGAGAAATTTTTTTCTTTTCTTTTTATTGTATCTATATGAGATGATGGATTTTAACCAAACCTATTGTAATTATTTCACAATACATGTAATTCAAACCATTATGCTGTAATGTATAAACTTACACAGTGATATGTGTCAATTATTTCTCAATAAAACTGGGGAAAAGTCTATATATTAATGTTAGTGTGCAAAGTAACACAACTAATATTAAAACAAAGAAATGAGATAAACTCAGTGTTGACTCTAAAAATGGATCACAATCCGAAACCCAGTGATATCCTATTCAGGTGTTACTGTCATCAAAGAATACATGCATTTCTGAAAACCATTTTGCAAATGACACACAGAAATGACAGAGCTTTTGGGGCAGACTACTCAGAGCTAATACAACTTTGTAATCAGATCACTAACCAACCAAACTAATTCTAATAAAAATGCTTCAGTAGTTTAAAAGACATGATAGACTTCTAATAAATAATGGCACAGTACAGCAAATATAGGAATTTACAGTGAAAAAATAATTTTAAAGGTCAAGTTATGTCAATAATGAGCCACAATCACCACTATTAACAGCGGGATGACTATCTAGAAAAATGTCAATTTGGTGCCTATCTTTTTACACCAAAATAAATTAGATAATTAAATATTTAATTTAAATATTTAAAGAGTAAAAATGAAATTTTAATGAAATGAAAATGGAAAATGAAATAAAAATGTTTTAGAAGAAAACATAGAATTGTTTTATGGTTTCAAAATGGGGAAAACATCTCTAAGTATACCACAAAATATAAAAAACATTTAACAGAGAGATAAATTCAATCCCATAAATGTGTAACAGTCACAAATACCAAAGGTAAACTAAAAAGAATTATATATTTATACACAGACATCATATATATCACAAAGGGCTAAAGATAATAATGATAAGACTAAATAGTATGAACATAATATTAAGACTAAATATAAATGAAAAATTCCTAAATGTATCTGTAGCTCCTAAATCAATATAAAGAAAGAAAATGGACAGAGGCCAGAATTCACAGAAAGAAAATGAGAAAATATAGGGAGCTAATAAGTATTTGAAAAAAATATTAAGTCTCATTTATCATAAATGCAAAATAAATAAAACCACAGCAATATATTTTACCAATTAAATAAGCAAAGATTAAAAAGATGGATAATACATTATGTCTAAGAAGGTATGATTAAACCATCACTCTTATACCTTATCATGGAAGTAATAATTATTACAACATTTATACATACAGGGCAACAGCAATAGAGCAATTCCACTTGGGAAATTACTTCTGTGTCTATACATGCCCATAAATGGGAAATGTCATGTATGCAAGGATACTCACTGCAGCATTGTTTGTAATAGCAAAAGGATGGAAATAATGCAAATGTCTATCAGTAAAGAATTAGGGGTTAGACAAATGTATTATGGTATATCCATTATAAATACAGCTATAGATAGTGGCAACTATGTATATGATGATATGGAGCTACACTGTAATACATTGTAATGGTAAAAAGAGTGTAGGATAGAATGTATAGTATATTCCATCCCCCTTTTTGAAAGGCAAAAAGTAAGTGCATGTGCGTAGAAAAATAAAAAATTATACCCCATAAATTGACAGTATTGGTTGTCATGCAGAGGGAAATGTGGCAACAAGGAGATGGGGTGGGAGGGTGACTTACTTTCACTCTATACCCATTTGTAACTTTCAGATACTGTACTATATGCTGTATTGCCTATTGAAAGTTTATTAATTTATTAAAATCAAATGGATCGCGGGCCATACTGAAAAAAAATTAATCATAATTTTTATCTCAGGACATACAGGTAGATGTTCTAGTGGATGGCAGATTGAAATGTGAAAAGTAAAACTGTAAAGCTCTTGGAAGAAATAGATCTTCCATTACTTTGGGATAAGCAAGATTTCTTAAGCAAGATGCAAAAAGCATGAACCGATAAAGGAAAAAAATTGATAATTGGGCGATACTAGGATTAAGAACTCTTATTTTTTAAAAACACCATTAGGAAAGTGAAAAGGCAAGCCACAGATTGGAAGAAGATATTTGCAATATGCATTTCTGACAAAGACTCAAACAATATGTTAAAACCTTCTACAAACAGTAAGAAAAGGGCAGACAATCCAACAGAAAAATGACTTGAACAGGTACTTCACTGAGAGAATATTCAAATGGCCAATAAGTATATAAAGAGGTGTTCGACTTCTTTAGTCATCAGGGAAATGAAAATTAAAACTACAGTGCAGTACCACCCCACACCCAGCAGAATGGCTAAAAAAAAAAAAAAAAGAGGAAAAAAGACTACTTAGTGTTGCTGAAGATATGGAGCAAACTGAACTCTCATGTACTCCTGTTTGTGAAAGTAAATTGGTACAACCACTTTGGAAAATTGTTTGTCAGTATCTGTTAAAGCTACTGAAACCTATGATTTCCTCTGGCCCAATAATTCCACTTCTAAGTAAACACCCAACATGATCATTTCATAGAATGTTCATAACAATTTCATTGGAAATAACCCCGAACTGAAAACTACCCAAATGCCCGGTAGAATGGAAACATATGTTGTGATATAGTCACACAATGGAATGTTACAAAATAATGAGGGTAAGTTATCTACAGCTACAAAACAAAATGGATGAAACTCACAAACAGAATGTTGAAATAAAGAAGCCAAGCACAAGAGAGTCCATCCTCTTAGATTCCATTGATACTAGTAATAATAATAGACCAGACAATTGTATTATGTTTCATCAGGATAGCTGTTATTCTTGATGCGAGGGAATAACTGGAAGAAGGGGCCATCAGAAAGACTCCGGGGATGCTAGTGGTGTTCTTTTTCTTGATCTGGATACTGGATTTAGTTTGTGAAAATTAATTACATGCATTTAATGACTGGTCTACTTTATTGTATGTTTGTTATACCTAATAAAAAGTTTTTAAAAGGAGGTGGATCAGAAGTTTTTCTAAAACTAGAGATAAAAGCAAGATAAATGTAACAGTTTTATATTTTGTTATCAGTCTTCCCTGGTCTTATTTGATTGTGTAACTAGCTGAAAAACGATTACTTGAATTTGAAGCCATTTACTTCCACCTATTCATGCAAAATGAATGAGGGTTTCTCTACTCTTCTACCTCCTTTTGTGGCACATTCCAGGCTCTTAGGAAAAGGATTTTTTAGTTCTATTTTTCTATAGATATAATGGCTCTTAACTAAGATTGAGACTGAGTAGAAAGAGGAGAAAGGCTTGAAACAAAACTGGGCTGGGGTTGTTGAAGCAGTGCTAATGTGTTGGTCAGCTCTAAGAGTGTTAGCAGGCTCTCCACATGTGAATGGAGGAGATGCAGATGTGAAAGAACTGGCTGCCTTACCCAGGAAATTTGCAGATGAGTGACTCCAGACCCTTCCATTCTTCTTCACCAGTTCCTCCTACAGTATACTGACTAAGGCGGCGTAACTAAGTTCAACAGACTTAAACTCTTTTATTCACATACCCCTCGAAAGAACTTTGAAAAAAATGATACCATTCACTGATATTTAAATGGACACCCAAAGGTTTCCAACAGTTTATTTTTTTAAAAAGGAGGTAGGAAATAGTGAATATTTTATAAAGTGAAGATGAGGATTGACTGTAAGTAGAATTAATATTTCATGTATTTGATAATAGTTAAGCATCTTATGAACAAAAGCATGCTGAATCTGAAAGAACTGAATAGTTTTAAGCCTCTCTCTTGAACATTCTGATAGTCCTGCAGAATATTCTATTTCTAGTGAAAAGAACCCACTTCACTAACCTATAACCCCCTCAGAAGTCCTAAATTCACCCCAGTTCACACCCAAATACCCTCCTTCTGATGGCAGATTTCACCTACATCAGAATATGTAAAAGAACAAAGAAGGACAAGACATGCTATGGATTTAATCATCGATTTATAAATTTTGTTTGCCTCCTCAAAGTCTTTTACACCCCAGAGTATATATCACAGTAGATTTGGGATGGCAGCATGTGCAAACTCAGTCTTCACCTCAGACAAATAAGTTTTATAAAAGATTCTGTGTGAAACTTGAGAAACTAGACGTTTTTTCCCTGAAGTTGTCTTATGAATGTTTATTTCTTAGAAAGTCTTTGGAGTTTGAAGTCCACTGTGGTAGATATTTAAACAATTAGTCAAAATGAACCGATGTGTCAGCCCCATTGGCTTTACACGTAAACAGCCAAGGAAGCCAGCCTGGTAAAAGGTTACATGCAAAGTGTGCCTTCCATCTTTTTGATGGAAAGATACACATCTTTATTGTTGATATATAAACAGTTTTAATGGGAAGAAAATGGCATAATCAAAAGTTAAGTCTAATGAAGCATAAAATATACTTTTGTATACTGAATTTTAGAAATATGATCTTTCAAAAATGTGCCTATAGAAATATCTAATTAGCTAGTTTAGTGAATTTTAGTTGATTTCATTTTATAAACTTGTGAGGATTTTGGCAAATATACATTAGAGCTGTCATTTAAAAATAACATACTGTAATACAAAAAGTGTATTTTATGAATAAAATTCAATTTATTAGAAATTTTATTTTTATTATTATATATGGTTATTACAAAGACTTCCACTGAGCAACCTTACAAATTAAAATTTTCCTAAAGAAGATAATCAGGATAAACAGACTATTTTACATTATACTAGAATCAGAAATTACATTTTTATGTTGTTTTAAGTTGAGCTTGAAGCTTGTCTCTCAACAATCGGATAGCCCAGTTTTCTCTTGTGTACTTTCATTTTTAGAATTTCTCTTTTTGAGTTACACCCCTGTCTGACATAACAGTGGTGAATTTTGACAAAACGTTTTTATTGTTAATGTTAAGAATCCAAATTTAAATTACACATTACTGAAAGGAAACAACTTAAATGATATCATTGAATTTAATATATATAAAAAAAAAAAACCTGAGTAAAAAAAGAGTAGTTTCTCTCAAACCTCATCCTGAGCATGGATTCCTGCCACCGAGGAATCTGATATTGATCAAGCATTCTGAGTAATTCACAAGTACACTAAAGTGTGAGAACTGCTAGTCTAGAGCAACATTACTTAATCGTGGGTGATCGATAATGGAAAGAGGCAACCCTAGTCCTTGGTGGAAGAGTGTAAATAATAAACTAATAAAAGGATTTGTCCAAGAGATACACCCCTTTCCTTACATCTGGATTATAGTAACCTGATTCAAGTTTCACTGTCCTGTCTTTATACCTATGAAGTTTTATCCTTATTTCTTTACAAAATACTAAATATTTTTATAACTTATTACAAACTGCCCTGCAATTGCATACAGAATATTTATAAACTGTATTTACCTAAATTGCCATAGAGTGTTGAATAAACTACTACAAATGATCTGTTTAGTAACTTTTAAATATAGATTTCTAGTGATGTGCTAAGTAACAAATTTGAATATTTTAGTTCAGTAAAATGGAACCAGTAAAACCTCTGGCTTCACAAATGAAGTGATTCAAAATGAATGTGTCAGCTTTAATGGGGCCCTTGCAGCCTGCAGTAGGGTGAATAGCACATTTCTGTCTCACACTCCTCCTAAAACAGAGGCTGGCTCTGATCTCACTCTTACCACAAACCTTCATGCACAAAACTTGTGTGTCAGTGACACGAGAAGCTCATTTTGATTGTAATGGGCCATACTCTTGTCTAGTACATCATTTGTGAAACTGAAGTTGGCTATTATAAGGCAGCAGGTATGTAAGTAATAACATTTATGAGTGATCTCTGTGAAATGGATTCCTTCTTTCCCTTTTCATTATAAGAGGAAACTTTATTTCAGAGTAGAAAGTGCATTGTCTGAACTCATCAACACCCTCTCTATCCCTCCCCTCCCCAATTTGTTGCAGACCAGGATGAAAGAGCAGCTGAGCTCAGCAGGGAGCAGAATGAGAAAACCATCCGGAGCACGCAGACCGCGCTCCGCAATTTCCGAGAGTTCCTCATCTCCAAGTATCCTTCTGAAACAAGAGAGATTTATGTCATCCCTTGCAAGGAGTTGGATGCCTACCTGGCCTCTTTCTTTGTGGATGCCAGGCAGAAGGATGGGTCCGAATATGAACCCAACAGCTTGGCCAATTACCAGTGTGGACTTGAACGGTACCTAAAAGAACACAGGTATGGCTACAGTATCACCAGGGATAAGGAATTCAAGCGTTCCCAAGAGGCCCTGAAACAGAAGCAGATTGAACTCCGATGCAAAGGAAAAGGAAATAAGCCACACAAGTCCATGAAGCTCACCTTTGCTGATGAACTCATTCTGCGGAAAAGGGGACTACTAAGCCGCTATAATCCCGAGGGTCTTCTCAACCTTGTCTGGCTCAACAACACAAAAGCTTTTGGGCACTGCACAGGCTTCCATGGATCTACCTTGAAGTGGGGCGATATCCGGCTCCGGGTAACAGAAACGGGGCTGGAGTACTTAGAGTGGATGGGTCAAGACACTGGTGACCTGAATGCCAAAACCAAGAGAGGGGGCACGGACTCTCGTGTGTATGCCACCCAACACGCCCCGCAGACCTGCCCCGTACAGGACTATAAGGAGTATGCCCAGCGGCGGCCTCCTGCCATGCGCTACGAGGATGCTCCTTTCTACCTGTCCATCAAGCCAGTCGTGAACTTGGCAGCTCTGCATTGGTACAACTGCCAGGCCCTCGGCAAGAACAAGCTGGCCAAGATGGTGAAGACCATGTGTGAGAAGGGTAACATCCCCGGCAGGAAAACCAACTTCAGTGTGTATCAAAGCTGCAGCACCTTGTCTGAGGCCCAGAGCAACCAGCTGGTGCTTATCTGTAACAGTCTGAGCCAGCAGGCCGCCCAGTCAGTGGCTGGGCGCTCCAACGGTGGCGATTTCATCGTCTCTGCCTCCTATGACTCTTCCTCCGACACTGCTTGACCAGGTGGCTTGAGCAAGAGCCCAGTTTGGTTACCGTGTCCAGAGAAACTGTGATCATACACTGCTTCTCATTCCCTTTCCTCCACCCTCAGTATTAACTTTATAAAAATCTAAATATATACTATATTTTTCTTTTTACAAATAAACCAATGGAGATAGTTTAGTATTGCTAACATAGTATTTATAGGCTTAACACAGATGTACTCGTGGGTGATTAAATGTAATTGCTGTTACAGACTCTACAAAACCATAGTGGTCTTCAGGCAACACAAAGTAGAGAAGGAATTCCATTTTTAAGGAACTGTCAGAAAAGTCACTGAAAGTTATCCTAGACACTTGTGTCCTCAACTCCTGCTTTCCTTCCCACCCCACCTCTCATTTTTAGTCTAGTTAATAAATGGCTTTATTTTTTTAATTTTTAAAATTTTGTATTAATCGGGAGGAGACTATTAACCCTGCTGCTTACACAGAACTGTATTCAGTCAGATCCAGAATATGAACATGTTGATATAAGCTCAACAAATTATCTACATACCTTTTTTAGCGGAATTAGAATTTTAGCTCCTGTGCCTCATTTTTTGTAATGTCTGAAAATCTAGATGTTTAGCTAACATCTTTTCTTTCGGGGGCAATAAAGGTGCCATTCTTTTTGGAAGATACATAATTTTTCAATAATATGCAAAGTCCAATATTGTGGCGATAAAAACTGTTAATAGCTCCTTTTTACTGTTGCGCTTAAACCTGGATAGAATATTATTTGTCCCCTAAGAAATCAGTTAAAATGAAGTGTGATTTTCAGATTTACAAAACTACCAAAGTTTTTGAAAATGTTCCCAAGCATTAGATTGTATATCAAACATAAAAAGAAGGTAGAGAATGGGAGAGTCTTAATAAAAATCCAGAAGCACTAGTCAAGACAACAGAAGAGTCCTACTCGTCAAAGCCCAAATCCCCTGATTTATTTATTTATAAGCATTAAACTTCGGTCTCTTTTCCCAAGGAGATTACTTGACTCTGTAGTTGAGATCAAAAGAATATTGACGCTCATTTTGGGTAACAACATTTTGTTACCAGATTTAGCTGAATTCAAAGCATTCTTGAAAATGTGCAGAGTTTCTTCTACAGTAAATATAAATTTATCTGTGATACCCTGCAATTATAATAATAATAATTTTGGTTAAACAACTCTTTGTGGTGGTTTTTCCAAGGTCTTTCTTTTCAAGTCTTGAAGTCTGTGGTGTATTTTTAGTTAAGATCCTTCAATAACAACGTAAGTTTAGACACTAGGACGACAATAAAGTTGAGCTAGGTTCCTATGCTGTATAATCATTAACACATAAAAAATCCAAATCTTAATAGCTTTATTGGATTCTATTGGAAGTATTTGTTCTTCAAGGTAACCTCATAATTCGCATTAGCTAGGAGGGTAGGTGGTATTTTATGTATTAATTTATTGTAGACCAGGACAAACTTCATTTTGATTTGCTTTGCTAAATCATCACATTAACTGAGCTTTCCACATGGCTAGGCATCTTTTCCCAACACTAAGTTGTAAATATATAAAGACCCATTCCTCTAAGCTGTGACCTTTCCTTGGGCTCCGGAGTAGAAAGTCTGCTGTGGACTTTGTGTGGAATCCACTTCACTTCATGACTTTTCCTCCATAGGGAGGCATCCAGAAACAAGAAGAAAGGGTGGAAGATATCTTGCTTTATTGTTTTATATTAACGATGATACCCACCGTTTTTTGAGCTAACGTGTGTGCCAGCACTGTGCCAAGTGACTTATTACATGCAGCATTTATACAATAGTTACTAACTGTATGAAAATTAGAAAATTCAGATAAGCATAAAGAAAATTCTCCTGAATCTGCTGGCCAAAAAATAACCACTGTTAATATTTTGGCAAATATTTCTTTAGACATTTCAATATGTATAATTTATTTCTCTCTATATTATCTTTAATCTTTTCAATCCTTGAAAAGGTTAGTTATCTCCATTTTATGTTGAGATCAAGACAAATCAGTTAGGGTATCGTTAAGGAAATGGTACTGTCATCTGACTGCAGAGTTTTTTTCTGTTTATCTTCTTTATTTCCAACTCCTAGTCAGGTTCCAGTGATTTGAGCCAGAAATGGGGACACAGGGTCATTCCCTCTCTGAAGGCTATCTGATTAAATGGAATGCTTGAGTGATCTTTCATGATGGCACACCGTGCTCCCTAATGCCCCCTCTTCTGTTCATTTTGAACCACAGGGCCTCTTTCTCCAAGTTCTCTTTACAAAACTTTCCTTATTCTATACCCGGTTTGTAAGTACACAGGACAGCCTACTGTAAAAGAATTCTTTTTTAAAAAAATAAGGTTGTTTTTAATGGGTTACCTCTCATGTTTAAAAATTTTTTTTCTGTGAAACATTTAAAATGTAATTGTGCATTTTATTTTTGCATTGACATACTTTTAAAAATTCTTAATATGTTTTTGACAACAAAGTAAGTTTGTGATGAGGAAGAAGAGCAGTCAGTATGTACTGAGAAAGCAGAACTAGGAGATGTTGCATCCCTCTGTGTGTTTATTGAGGTACTACTAACATGAAAGTCTCTCTCCTATTGCATTTTCATTCAGAAGAACACAATTAAATTGAGAATGTGAATTACTTTTTAATTATTTATATTTTGCTTTGATAACTCAAACCAAATAGGAACATTGTGATCTAGATTTAGAAAACTTTTCTGAAGAATGGCTTGGTAGAAGTTTAGTTGAACTGTAGTATCTCTTTGGGTTAATGAAATTACAAAAAATTATCTACAACTACCTCTAAATTTTGTGTTTTTATATAAACAATACTGAGGACATGCTACTGCCTGATGCCATTTTTATTATTTGTTATTTTAGCTTAAAAAAATGTTATGTTCATACTGTGGCAGTGGTACATGCCAAAATATCGTATATGTGCTTTAGTGAAAATTCAGCAGTCCACCAGGTGTTTACTACAACTGAATGTGCTGCCTTCCCAGGCAATCCTCTGGTTCATAAAAAAAAACAATAAAACCACATTTGCAAAATTTACACTTTTAGGTCAGTGTAAGGTCATCTAAGAAAGAGACCGTGCCCCTCACATGACTCTGGAAGTTTTGCACTGTCCACAACAAAAATGTCAAACCCATCTGTCAGCTTTTGGGGGACATACCTGCAAAATTCAGTCTTTCTTCTATGTGAGTGGCTGTTGAAAACCATGGATGGTAGCAATTTTTCTTTAAAAACCCATAATGTCTGAAAAAATTCGAGATATTCAGGTTGTTTATCCAACAGAGCTTATTCTTAAAATTCCATTTCTTATCATGGGTAGTAGGGGTGGTCTGAATATGATTTGTAATACACCAGCTACTTAAAATATTTGTTATCTTATATTTTCCCTATGTTAATTCACTTTTACCTATGTTAAATTACTTCCTGATGCACAAAAGAATAGTCTGAAATTTTTTAAGGTAGATCAAGTCTCTCTGGCTTTTCAGTTAGGTCATTGTTAGCTGAAACTTCCGTCACATTAATTTGTCTAAGTCATATGGCTTAGCTTTTAGTTGTCATGAAATCCAATGACTTCACTGAGATGAGAATTTACAGTCATATCAACAAATACTTGAACACTATTATCTAGACACTGGGAAGGGTACAAAGATATATAAAATAGTCCCTGCCCTCAAAGAATTTATAAAAGATACTGTAATAAAAGTTTCATTTCATTTTTGAGAGCTCACCAAAAAAGTCTGCCAGTACTATCTTGCATCATTTCCCAAACTTTGTACTCATGCAGTTTGTCAATTATTCAGCCATTGAAAATGTTGGTTTGCTGTGGAACACATAATACTGCTTTGAGTATTTTGAGGAGAATCTTCCTTAAGAGCCTGTTTTAAAATCAGTATGAAGGCAAAGCCATTCCTACACCACCCATTGTGTTCACATAGGTGCACACGTGTATAAGAAGGTGTAGATTGTCATCAATGACTATCATTTACTGAGTACTTACAATGTGCCAGAGTACTAAGTGCTTCTGTAAGTTGTTTCACTTAACTCTCACGTAATCCTGAGGGTAAGTATGATTATTTCTCCTTCATAGATGAGGAAATCCAGAGGAGTCAAATGGGTTGCCCATATCACAGCTAATACATAAGAGCATCAGGATCTGAAACCAGATCCAGATACTATGAAGTACTGTCCTTTTCTGTTGCAGCTGCTTGTTCACAAAGTGATTTGCTCTGCTTCTGTAGACTCTCTGAAGTGATAAATTATAAATGAAATCCCTGATGCAATAAAATCATCAGTATTCATTGTCTCCAAATTGACTGAGAGCAGTGTCATCACCTGGCATGTTTGTTAGTACAACATTGTTTAGGCCTCATTATTTTAATTACTTTGAGATGGAACATTCGGCACTTTGTTTCCCCCCGGCCATGCTTAGCAAAAGTTTGCGTCACTTTTTAAAGGACACTTAACTTTGTCATGGAGATGAGTTTGTGTACGAGTAATTATATTTTAAAAAGTGATTGTCATTTGTTTTTATGAATCAGATGCGGAAAGGGAAGGTTCTAGGCAGAGGGAATATCTCTCTTAAGCCCAAAAGCCAACATTGCTATCCACCAGATACTGAATATTGATTGCCAGTTTGCCAGGGAGTTTGATCTTCCCTGCAAATTTGGTGCCAGCAAATTAACAATATTTAATATGGGAATTTGTTGTTAATTTTTTTTTTAATCTATCGAGATTGTTTTTGGGGCACCTGCCGGACTCAGTTGGTAGAGCATGTGACTCGATCCTCAGGGTCATGAGTTCAAGCCCCACATTGGGCGTGGAGCCTACTAAAGAAAGAAAGAAAGAAAAAGAAAGAGATTGTTTTTAACAAAGTTTTTAAGGAAAAATACTATCCTTATGATTCTCAGAATTAGAGATTGACCAGAACCCATTCAGATTTTCTCTAGTTTGACTATCTCCACAGTTCAATATATTAGAAACATATATTAGAAACAAACACTTCTGATTTTAATCAGGCTTCTTGTGACTCGTTTTCTTTATAGGAAAGAAGTATTTTGGTCTGTATTTCTCTGGCCAAAATATAGCTGTAATACTTAATATCTATAAATAAAAACTCTACTATGTGATAAAGGAAATAAATTTCCAAGCCTAGAGGAGAAGTCAAGGGAAGTGTATGATCATGTATTGCAGTAAGCTGGTTTTTAAAAGGTTCCTTTATGAAAAAAAGTATTATAAATACTAAAAGAATTAAGTTCTCTATCAATTAGTTTAATAGATTTTTTTCTCAAATAGAATTCCTTTATATCAGATCTTGGCATATTACCATATACAGGTACAGAGAGAGAGTTGCTTATTAGGAAACACACCATTGGCAAAGGCAGCCTCAGTTGTGTTTTCTTATTCAACACTGCTTCTCCCCACTTGGATCTGGCTGAGATGAAATGAATTGTATAGCTTTTCATAAGGCAAAGTGATGAAGATAGGATGATTTTAAGAGATCCTTCCATTGAATATAACTGGGACACAGAAATACACTGCATATATCATCCTTTAGTGGTTGGTGTATTTCTAATGATATAAAAACAGAAAAGGGGATGATATTGGCAAACTGCCAACAACTCTGATTTCACTTCTAATTAGAGAAAAGAAGGATAATCAGAATTTCTCATGCTTCATCCTATCTGTAAATTGATCATTTGGGCCTGCCAAAGCTGAAGGGAACACCTGATTTGGTATTAAAGATCGCTTTTTTTTTTTAATTATTTTTTAAAGACAGCATTTTAATACATTTAAATTGAGTTGTTATATAAACCATGACTTTGTTTAATTACACTCAGTATTAAGTCAGAGTACTAATTTGATCAGAATATTAATTAGGTCAGAATATTAGTGTAAACCATCATCTTTGCTGAATTATAATCATAGAGGATGACCTGGAAAGGACCCAGGAGATCCTCTAGCCCAGTGCTCTTCAGTGCTATGAAGAATAGGAGTCACCATGTCTTGCAGGTAGGGAGCAAGGAGGGCAAGAAGGTAGAGATTACAAAGGGAATCTTCAGACACTGATTCTCCAGGAACTCTTATGTTCCCTATGCCCCTACCTTCCTACTTTGAAACTCAACCGACTGAATGAGCTACTACCTTTATGATACATCCTTTACGTGGAAGCGGAAAATAAGATTGGAAACATCTACTCTAACCCACCCCTCTTTTATAGAAGAGAGAATAGCCCTAGATATATTAATGAGTGCCCAGGTGAACACACCTTGTTAGAGTCAGAACTAGAACCCAGGCACCCTGACTTTTAGTCCACAGATAAGAGTGGAGGATGGTAAAACAATCCTACATTTCCACTGAGTTAGAAAGGGTATCCTTTTCTTGTTTTCAAAATTGTAATAGTTTTTAAGCCCTCAGTCAAGTTTGTACTAGGAGTAGATTCAGGCTGCCAGTTTCCAAGTAGGCTATTTTTGCATGTGAATTTTCACTTTTCATATTATACTGTTACATTTAGCAACTTCTCTTTCTGGAATTGATGAAATAATCTCTAAATGTAACTGTTCACTTTTTTAAACGAACATCTCTCAGCTTACCCCATTCATATTTAGTTTTCATTTACAGAGGGAAAACTAGTTTTCAAGTATATGAATTCCAGTTATATATTATGAACTGAAAAGTAACTTTTTGTTTAGTGTGGTATTCATTTGTATATCCAGCTACATAGTACTTACATTACCAGTTTTGAATGCAGTCTATAATACCATTTTATACTCTGTGGAAAGATTAAAATATCATTTGAAGGTTTGGGACCTATCTTCAAAAGATCAAACTTCTATCAACATAATTAGGATGTTTCTGAAGTGAATTTAGTTATAGGGAGGAAAAAGAAAATGGGAATTAATGGAAGACCTATAGCAGGAAGATGTTGAAATACAAAGTATTTGTAAATTCTCCTATTATCCTGCTTGGTCTTCTAAAGAGGAATTCAAGCATAAATATAAAAAATTTTCACAAATTTTTATTTTACAAATTATATTTACCAGATTATAGCTGAAGAAAAAGGTGAAATTCTAGGATTTTTTTTTAAAGTACAGTGGAATTGTCTTTTGAATGCAATGTTGAATTTTGCTAGACTTCTGATGTTCTTCTTTGTATTACACTGGAATTAGAGAGTATTTTTACCATAGTACATTCATTTCAGAGAGCTTTGAAAATACTTTGGCACAATTTATTTATTTGTGGTAAGTAGAATTAGGAAGACATCAGCAATATAGAATCCTAACAGTAATTGTGCATACTGTATTTAAGTGATTTTTATACCTGTTTACTTTCTGTAATTTTTACATTTTATAAATCAAATACCTTAGTATACTTCCACTAGAAATTAATTTATAATTGATTATTTATACTGGATGAAGTAGCAGGTCCATTTTAGTATTAATCCACTCAGATTAACTTTATCTAACTGAATTTTTATATCTACAATTCATTATATTACAACTTTTTAAATAGCATTTATAACAGAAGAACTTTTGTTTTATAAAGTATTTGTTACAAAAAAAAAACCCATCTTGCCAAAAACCATTACAATTTCTATGCATTGTGTAATATTCAGTGACATCGCTGTTGAGATTTGCATGTTGTTCTAGGTGCTTTTTCATGTCTGTGTTTGTGGTGTTTATATGGAATTGTTAACCATCGCTGCTATCACTTATTGTAGTTAAACTGAAAAACTGTGCTAAGAGCTGTGCCAGTCAACATTTGTTATGTGTGACTTGTGAAAATATGTACTTAGTTGTTTAATATTTTGAGCCAGCACTTAGTGGCCTCTACAGAAGGAAATATTGTGGTTGTCGAGTGGTGCCAACTTCAGAATCTCGTTTCACATGTGTAATTCCAGGTCAGATTTTCTTCCATACTTTCCCCAACTCTTTGAAAGGAAAGTTTGCAAAAAGAAAAAGCAAGAATTCTTAACTTTTTCCAGTACTCCCCCCACTTTAGATCTTTTTTTGTTCTTCCGATACTTGAACACGTTACAAAGAAATCCAATAGAATGACAGTGTAGCAGCATAATTACCTTTATCTGGTTATTTTTATCCAGGTAAATGATAACAGGACTATGAGGTGCCTACATTATTTTTGTTGGTTATCATGGCTTATTGTTGGAAATGCATTTGATAAGAATATTTAGTTTTTAAAATTTATTTATTAGGGACTGTGGAAACCTCAGAGTTCCCAAGTATTAACTTTTATATTCAGCATTTACATGGGCTTATTTAACATATTTATTTATTTGACTTATGATCATCAGAATTTTTTCATGCCCACCTGTCTTTAGTTTGGTTCCTAGCATTTCCATCTTGCCTGAGCAATTACAAACACACTCTGAAAGTAGAGAGAAAATTATTTCAGTGAATTAATTCTATATTTTGTTAAAATTCCACATGGGGGAAATATTATATGTTTATACTCTTAAAATGGAAGTGAAACTGTCATAAAATGCTAAGAAAAGAAGGCTACTTCCTTAAGAGCATTTTAATACCAACACACCAAAATTCCTTGCTTAGTGCAGGGTTTCATTCTATCTGTTCAATGGGTTTCTAATTATGAGATTTCTTTAAAGGGATAATCTCCTGAATTATATAGAGGCTTTTTGTGTGACTGCAGATATATGGTGACAGCCAGTGCTGTATTTGGAAACATTGCTGCTGAAATTGCTGATTTAATTCTAAGAATATTAAAACTAATTCATCAAGGCTCCTGCCACTTCTTTGCTTAAAGGAAAAGAAAGGCAGATTTTAATTGTGAGACTTTCTCCAGAATATACTTTAAATATTTACCCCTCAATGGAGGTGATAAAGCAATAAAAGGAAATTCAATTATGTATGTTTTAAAGAAGTTCTGCCCTTGTCCAGTAGCCTCCAGAGCAACACTAAAGTATTTCTTGATTCCTGCACTGGGGGTTTTCAGGCAAGGCCTTTATACTTAGAATTTTTTTAATATTTTGGACACCAAAGATTATGGCATGATATATCCTGATGATTAATGGTTTCTATTAGATAGCTGTGGGCACGTTTATTTGAATCCTGCTCTTGGAATTTTTGTTACCCACTCTGGGTCTTCTGTACATTTTGTATGTCTGTCCTGAGGCACTTATGCCCAGGGCAACTTTTTAATTAAATCATGCATATATATTTATTAGGTTTCTAATTTATAGAATATGTTTCCATCATGACTTTAAGCTTTTTTCACTGCTAAAATTACACATAGATTTGCCAGATTAGCCCCATTGTGAGCAATAGCTTGTACCTTTTTCGTTGTAATCTGGAAATGTAACTGTAACCCCATAGGCCTGAGACCTGGCAAGAGAATGACTGGAAGCATTTTGGATTCAACAGAATTACTTAAATGACTCATTTATCTGTTAAAGTGAAGAACTTTGTTTAGTAGAGTGAATGCTATGTTCAACTTAAATAAGGTCTTCCATCTTACGAATTATTTTAAGATTTTAAAGATTATTTTAAGAGTAATTTTAAGATTTCTTTTACTTTACCACTTAGAAGTTAATTGGGATTTAAAAGGTAGATTTGTCAGTTTATTCAGTATAATTTAACACCAGGCATTTTTGTAAAATAAATATAACCACCACAATTAATACTTAGAAAAATTTTATGAAAAATGATACTGTTCTTTGGAGATGCATTTACTCCCCCCGCCTTTTGGTAGATTGTAATTTTTTTATATATTTTCTGGCCACTTGGCTTTTAACTGATTTATGTGAAAAAAGCATATGTGTGCCTGATGTTGACTCTAATCCTATTTTAAAATTCTCTTTTTAAACTGCTGCAATTAAAATTTGTGAAAGAGAGAAAGGTGAATTGAAATGGAGGGAAATTTCTGTTAATATGTTAAGATGTGTGACTGTGGTGGTGCTCTTGGTTAATTAATCCTTTGCCAGTTGATATTTGTATTAATATGATAGAACTTTTTTGTTAATAAGAATATCCTATTGGCTTCATTTTTATTTTGCTGCTCACTGCTTTTCATACTAAGGTGTTTTCATCTTTTTCAGCTCACTGTTTTTGCTTCATATTTGTCTGTGTACTTGTGCTCTAAATAAAATTCTAGTTTTATGTCCCAGTGGCTTATTCCATTGTGTGTATAATATTTGTCTCTAACGTCGTGTAATTTTCTATTGTTTTCAGTATTTGTTGGTACAGCCTAAAATTTAAGGATGTAAGAAAAAAATCCAGTAGGGGTGCCTGGGTGGCTTAGTTGGTTAAGCATCTGACTCATGATTTCAGCTCAGGTCATGATCTCAGGGTCTTGAGATGGAGCCCAGCATCAGGCTCCATGTGGGGCATAGAGCCTGCTTGGGATTCTCTCTCTTCCTCTCCCTCTGCCCCTCCCCTCCCCTCACGTGTGTGTGTGTACTCTCTTTCTCAAAAAAAAAAAAAAGAAAGAAAAAGAAAAAATCCAATAAAATCAGCTAATGAGCATCAGTGATGTCTCCATAATGAGAGCATGCTTTAATCACAGTATTTTGTCTCTACTTGGATATGACCAGTCTTCCTTCATTTAATAAGTGGTTTCCTGCAAAGTTGGCTGATTTTTGTAGCCACAACAAACAATTGTAAAAACAAACCACATTTTGAAAAAAAAAAATTGTCCTGGTCACTGTGCATTAGGCCCCAGGATCTAATCAATGCATATTGAGCAGACTATTCCATATCAGGTGTTGTTTCTCTTTCTTTCTTTCTTTCTTTTTCTTTCTTTCTTTCTTTCTTTCTTTCTTTCTTTCTTTCTTTCTTTCTTTCTTTCTTTCTTTCTTTCTTTCTTTCTTTCTTTTTCTTTCTTTCTTTTTCTTTCTTTCTTTCTTTCTTTCTTTCTTTCTCTTTCTTTCTTCCTTCCTTCCTTCCTTCCTTCCTTCCTTCCTTCCTTCCTTCCTTCCTTTCTTCCTTTCTTTTTTCTTTCTTTCTTTTCTTTCTTTTCTTTCTTTCTTTTTCTTTCTTTCTTCTTTCTTTCTGTCCTTTTTTTGGGTAAGCAGCAAAGTTTATTGAGTGATAGTACAAAGCTCCCAAAGAGAGAGGGGACCCGAGATGGGTTGCCCCAGGTGTTGTTTCTAACCACTAAGGAGGGGGGAAATCATGGAAGGAGAAGCATTTCTACATGAGTATGCTCACGCATAGCCCATAGGGTAGGGAAGACACTTTCAGACAGCTGAATTAATTATATGCTTCCTGGAGCCCCAGGTCCAAAAATCCTATTAATGTAACAGAAGTCTCCACTACAAACTCACTATCTATGAGCTCTGCGGCCAATTGCACAAAGTTATACCAAGCTAAGTAGATGTCAGGTTCCAGATGTCCTCATTTTTAGGAAAATCTTTTTGGTCAGATATAATTCCCCATGTGCCATTTGTTGTATTTAGCATATTTGATGATATTCTTTAGGCAGAATAGGAATGGTTATTCAAAATGATTATAATTGTTTAACTTCAGACATCTTTGTTGTGTCACAAAAATTCTTTAATAAAGAAAAACATTAAAACGCCAGAAAATATAATGTTCTTTATCATAGTCATTTGTTTTACAGAATGCAAATGTATTTCTTTCATATCTATGAATAATCCACCAGTCTTTACTCACAGAAACCTGAATATTGCAAACAGAAGTGATAACTGTATTTTCGTATAATATTATTATTCTTTAAGATTTTATTCATTTATTTGACAGAGACACAGCGAGAGAGGGAACACAAGCAGGGGGAGTGGGAGAGGGAGAAGCAGGCTTCCCACGGAGCAGGGAGCCCGATGTGGGGCTTGATCCCAAGACCCTAGGATCATGACCTGAACCAAAGGCAGATGCTTAATGACTGAGCCACCTAGGCACCCCTTGTATGATATTATTTTAAGGCTACTTTATAAATCGCTATAATTTAGTTTATGTTTTCCTGGTACTTTAAGAAACAAGGAACTTACCTTTAAATTTGTTTACAAGTTACACATTTAAGACATGCCTAAATAAATAAATAAAATATGTCAAATTTTATTTCCCCAATAAGGGAAGAATATTAGAATTCAAGTTGAGTAATATTTAGCCTAAAACTCAGAAAATGTTTTCTTTTTTTTAAAAAAGTTTGTTTAATTTATTCATCATCTTATGAGGAGATATCAAGTAACTAAAATGTCTAACATGTACAAAATACTTCACATTGGTGATATACCATCTGAAAAGATTATGTTAAAAGCGAACATTGAATTAATGGCAAACATTTTCAGACTGAACGATTGTTTTCTTAAAAGAACACTCTCTTTATTAAAATTTATAATGCTTTTAAAGTGTTAAAGCAAAAATACTCATTGTGAAAAATTTGACACATACTAATAAATATAATAAAAGGAAATAAAAATCACAGGAATTTTACTACCCATAAAAATAATTCAACTAATATTTTGGTGTTTTATAATTCTTAAGCATAGATGTCCTTCAAAAATTGTAGTCAAGCTGCATTTACTGTTTTGTATATTTGTAAAAGATCCTTAGCCTTTGAAAGTGTGATTATTATATAGTTACATAGTTTAACATTGCATAGTAGCACCAAAATCCATTTTACAGTGCTTTTGTTGGATTGAATTTGTGTCCAATTTTTCACTTTTATAAATTTGCCTTCAAGAACATCCTTAAGCATACATTTTTGTATGTAACTATGATTAAATGTTTAGCATAAATTTCTACAAGAGGAATTCCTGGGCCAAATAAAAAACATTTATTTTTCCTACATAAACATTTCCAAAATCGTAGTTATTTTTATAACTTTAAAAAATAATTATTCATATTGTAAAGCTTACAAGTCTCACAGAGGTAAATACTAACCAATGTGATATGTATCCTTCCAAATTTTTTTCTAAACTAGTGCAAGTTCCCCTTATCCTAGCCAATACCTAGATATGGACCTTTTTATATTTTTGCCAGTCTGATAAATGAAATACATCTTCTTTTGATTATAATGTCTTATTATTATTAATGCTTTTGTTATTTGTATTTCTTCTATGAATAATTGCCTGTCATATCCCGGGCCCATATTCTAGTGAGTAATCTTTTTCCAATTGATTTAAAGGAGATTTTCATATGTACTTTGTCACTTTATGTGTTACAAATATTTTCTCCAGGTCTGTTTATTGTCTTTTAAAATTTATTCAATGCAGAACTTTTGAATTTTTATGTCATCTGATTTGTTATTCTTTTTTATAGCTCTGGGTTTTATCATGCTGAGAAAGGCTTTACTTACTCCCCAAATCATGAAAATTGTCTTCTTTATGGAAACAGCCTTTTGAAAAAAAGATCTATTTGGAAATGTGTGTGGTATGAAATAGGAATCTAAATTTGCTTTTGTTTTTGTTTTCCAACCCAATAGCTTATTATCTCAAAGCATTTATTGAAGAGTCCATCCTTTCCTCAGCAGTTTGAATTGGAGCCTTTATTATATACACAATTTGCATATTTACACAGGCCGTTTCTGGACTTTCTTCTGTTGCGCTGATCTCTTTGTCTCTTTCTTTTCCAGAACTTAAACTTTAAATTATTGCAGTATTATAGTACATATTTATATCTTTCAGGGCAAAGCCTCCCAAATATTCTTTTCAAAATTTCCTTGCTTTTCTTATGCATTTACTCTCCCAGATAAACTTTAGAATCAACCTGACCAGTAACAACAAAAAGGGGGATTTTAATTAGAATTACCCCACATTAAAGATTACTTGGAGAAATTAAACATCCTTATGATATTGAGCCTTTCCATCCAGGTACGTGGTATCACTCTTCATTTATTAGGTTTATATATACATTCTTAATTTTAAGAAATTTTTGAGGGGCGCCTGGGTAGCTCAGTCGGTTAAGTGTCCAACTCTTGGTTACAGCTCAGGTCATGATCTCGGGGTCTTGAATCAAATCCTGCATTGGGTTCTACACTCAGCGCAGAGTCTGTTTGACATTCTCTCTCCCTTTCCCTCTGCCCCCCACCTCGCTCATGCTCTCTTTCTAAATAAATAAATAATCTTATAATTTTAAAGAATTTTTTGAAAGTCTTCTTTCTGAATTTTACAGACATAAAAGGGCACAAATAATGTACAGCTTGGCTGATTCTCATGAAGCAAGCATATTGCTGAGAACACCACCTAGAGGAAGACATAGAACATTACCCGAAACTCAGAAACTTCCTGCCTGTGCCCTCCCTCAGGCAACCACTTTGTTATTTCACCATAGAGTCATTTTCTTTGTTTTTGAATTACATAAGTGGACCATTTCAGCTCACTCTGTTGTGTCTGGCCTCTTTTGTTTAACATTGTGTTTGTGGGCTTCATCCATATTTTTCATGTTAGTTGATTCCGGTAGTCCATTCCTTGCCGTTATTGTATAATATATTGTATACATATTTTACAATTTCATATGCATTCTTTTGTTTATGAACATATGAATATTTCCAGCTCGGGGCTTTCCATTATTTTTTTTTAAGATTTTATTTATTTATTTGACAGAGAGAGACACAGTGAGAGAGGGAACACAAGCAGGGGGAGTGGGAGAGGCAGAAGCAGGCTTCCCACTGAGCAGGGAGCCCGCTGTGGGGCTCGATCCCAGGACCCTGAGACCATGACCTGAGCCGAAGGCAGACGCTTAATGACTGAGCCACCCAGGCGCCTGGGGCTTTCTGTTATTAATTGTACTTTTATGAACACTCATATTACATGCCTTTCAGTAAACATGTACACATTTCTGTTGGGTTCAGGTGTAGGATTGCTGGATCATAGAATATTTGTGTGTTCAACTTTAGTAGATACTACCAATTAGTTTCCAAAGTGGGTGTGCAAATTGACATCTACCAGATGAGTAGGAGTGTTCCTGTGGTTCCACATCCTCACCAATGCTTGATATTTACAGATTTTGTTTTTTATTTTAGACATTTTGGTAGATGGACCTTAATTTATGTTTCCCAAAAAATTAGTATTTTTTATTTTATACAGTGCCCATTCATGTTTGCCCATTTTTAATTGGTCTAGCTGCCTTCTAATTGGTTTGTTAGATATACACACTTCAGATACCTTCTTTCACTATGTGGCTTGCCTTTGCACCCTCTAAATGGGGCATTTTAATAAATGTCTTTTTAACTTCAAAGAAATTCAATTTATCAATCTTTTATTTTTGAGATGATAATATTGATGTGCTATTAAAAATATGCAGCTACTGCAAGGTCATAAAGATGGTCTCCTATATGTTTCTCTAGAAGCTTTATTGTACCATTCACATTTAGGTTATGATCCATTTGGAATTGGTTTTTTTGTTTGTGGTGTGAGGTAAGCATTCAATTTATGCATATTATGTTAAGGATTTTATGGGCGCCTGGGTGGCTCAGTTGGTTAAGCGACTGCCTTTGGCTCAGGTCATGATCCTGGAGTCCCTGGATCGAGTCCTGCATCGGGCTCCCTGCTCGGCAGGGAGCCTGCTTCTCCCTCTGACCCTCCCCCCTCTCATGTGCTCTCTGTCTCTCTCATTCTCTCTGTCTCAAATAAATAAATAAAATCTTTAAAATATATATATATATATATATATATTATGTTAAGGATTTTTGTGTCTGTTTATGAGCTGTGTTGGCTTGTAATTTTCTTTTTTTGTATTGTTCTTGTCATATTTTTTAATAGAAAAGTTATGCTGCCCTAAAAAAGAAAATGGGTATTATTCTCTCTTTCTCTATTCACTAGCAGAGTTTTTAGGTTTGGCATTATTTGTTTCTTACATGTTAAAAGAATTTGCTAGTGAAATCCATCTCAACCTGAAGGGGGTTTTTTTATATATATATTTTAAATTACAGATTCAGTTTCTTTAATGGATGTAAGACTACTTAAATTTTATATTTCTCGTTCAGTTTTAGTAATCTGTGGCTTTCCTATATATTTGTCCATTTTATCCAAATTTTCAAATTTATTGGCATCAAGTTGTTCTTAATATCTTACTATCTTTTTACTATCTGTAGGATCTGTAGTGATAACCCCTGTTTCATTCTTGGTGTTGCAATTTGTGCCTTCTCTCATTTTTCTTACCAGTTTATTAATTTTGTTAGTCTTTTTAAATCCATCTTTTTGGCATTACTTCTTTTTTAATTATAAATTTCCTACTGCATTGATTTCTGTGATGTGTGTTGTTTCCTTCTTTCTACTCTTTTGAGTATATATGTTGTTCTTTTTATTATTTCCTGGTACAGTTATATTCAACCTTTCTTTCCTGATCTCTGCATTCAGTGCTATAATTTTCTCTATAGATACTGCAATAAGTGCCTTCCACAACTTTGACATATATATTATTATTATTTGGTTTGAAATATTTTCTTTTTTTTTTAAAGATTTTATTTATTTATTTGAGAGAGAGAGAGCATGAGCAGGGGGGGAGGGGGAAAGGGAGAGGGAGAAGCAGACTCCCCGCTGAGCAGGGAGCCTGATGCAGAACTTGATCCCAGGATCCTGAGATCATGAGCTGAGCTGAAGGTTCAGATGCTTAAACCACTGAGCCACTGAGGCACCCCTGAAATATTTTCTAATTCCCATTGGTTTTTTTCCCCCTTCATCAGGGGTTTATTTAGAAACATATTATTGCTTAGTGGTTAGAAGTTATCTTCTTGTAATTGATTTATATTTTAATTCTGCTGATATTGTAATCCTTAAATAATCCTATTTAATCTTTTGGAATGTTGAAGTTTGCTTGATGTCCTAGCATTTCTATTTTGGTAAAAGGACCATGTATCTTTGAAAAGAATGTGTCTTCTGCAGTTGTTAGTTATGTTGTTCTTTGTGTATCAATTAAGTACAGTTTGATATTTGCATTGTTTCAGTCTTCTATATCTATACTATTTTCTGTGTGTCCTTGTTCTGTCAGTTATAGAAAAGGATGTATTAAAGTCTTAGTTGTAGATTTGCTTATTTCTTTTTAAAATTCTTACAACTTTTGCTCTTTATATTTTGACACTATGTGATTAGATAGAAATTTAAGATTGTTATATCTTTCTGTTGAATTTTAAAACATTTCTCTTTATTTATAGTAATACATCTTGCCTTAAAGTCAGTTTTGTCTGATATATAGCTATACCAGCATTCTTTTCTTTACTGTTTACATAGTGTACCTTCTTTTCATCCTTTTGCTTTCAACTTTTCTACCCTATTTATTCCTATGTATAAGGAGCACATAGCTGAGTTTTATTTCTTTATCCAAACTGACATCACTTATCTTTTTTTAAAAATTTATTTATTTGAGAGAGAGAGAGAGAAAGCATGAGCAGGGGGTGGGGGGGGCAGAGGGAGAGAATCTCAAGCAGATCCCCACTGAGCATGGAGCCCAACTTGGGGCTCAGTCTCATGACCCTGAGATCATGATCTGAGCTGAAACCAAGGGTTGGACACTCAACCAACTGAGCCACCCAGGCACCCTGACATCACTTATCTTTTAATTGGAATATTGATCCTAGAATAATTGATACATTTAGGTTTAAGTCTATAATCCTACATTTTTTGCTTTGTCTCATCTATTCTTTGCGCCTTGTTTTTGATTAAACAAGTCTTTTTTATTCCATTTCCTCCTCTATCAACTTATACATTCTTTCAATATTCTTTAGTGGTTACCATGGAGATTAAAATATGCATCCTTGCACTGTTAAAGTCTACTTTAAATTAGTGTTTTCATCATTTTCTGGATAATGCAAAGACCTTTCAACACTAGCTCCAGTTACCCTCTTTGTGCTATAGTAATGAGTATTAATTCTACATACATTTAAAGCCCCACAAGACACCATTAGTATTGTTTTAAACAGCTGTGTTCATTTAGATTCACCTAAATATTCAATCTTTCCAGTATTCCTTATTTTTTACTATATCTATGTGTTTCCATCCTGGATCATTTCCTTTGCCTGAAAAACTCACTTTATTATCACTGAATATTTGACTGCTGATAATAAATACATTTGTTATTTTGTACGACTTCCCCTGTATTTCACCTTTATTTTTGAAGGATGCTTTGCTTAGTATGAATTCCACACTTGTAGCAATTTTCTTTCAGCACGTTAAAGATAATCTGTCTTCTGGCTTCCATCACATCAGTTGAAAAATCAATCTGTTCTTGCTCCTTTGAAAGTAATATGTACTTTTCCTCCAGTTTCTTTTAAGATTTTCTCCTTGTCTTTTATCTACTCAACTTATAACACTCTGCACTGGGCCATTCTCCACTCTCTCACTCCACTCAAACTCTGACATCCCATGCTGGGAAGCTTTCCTACCTGGAAGCCCTCATCACACTTCTTGAGCTGTGATACTTGGCACCAGACCACTCCCATGCAGGGAAGCCTTATTCACTCCAGTAAGACTCTGACTTTTCACATAGGGCTTCTTCCCATATCTCCCACTGCTGTGTGGGTATCCTCCTTACCCTGCTCAGGCAATCACACCACATATCTGGCTACCCCTGCATGGGATGTTTGGATTTTTCTTCTCTCTGAGTTCAGGCTCTGTTGCCTCCCACTGAAACTTATTTCTTGCCCCAGTCAGTTTCCTATACCCCTTACTGGGCAGGCTTCATGCTTCACTCTAAGCCCCCACAGCCCTTTCAACACACACATACTCCAGGAAAACAGATGTCTATTTCGCTCTGCCCCACCAACAGCTTTGAAACTGAAAATTTCAGGAAGAAAAGGGAAAAAGAAGACGAGAAGAGAAAGAAGGGAGAGAATTCTATAATTTCCATTTTGTTTATAGATTCTAATGTTTTAGTAAAATTCTCTATCCTTTCCTTATTTCCTTGAACATAGCAAAATTATTTTAAAGTCCATGTCTGACAACTCCAGTAATCTGGATAATCATGTTGTCTGATTTTTCTCCTGTTTTTCATTCATTTGGTCTTACTTTATAGTACGTCTGTTAACTTGTTATTGAATTCTGGCCATTGTGTATGAAAACTTACTGAAGTTGTTATCCTTCCTCCAGAGAGGATTTAAATTTCTGCCAGCTAGCAAATAAGGTAGGCAGATCATCTTAATCCAGTTGAGACTGTTCTACATATCGTCCTTGACTTACACTAGGGTTATATCTTTTTTTTTTTTTTTAAAGATTTCATTTATTTGACAGAGAGAGACACAGCAAGAGAGGGAACACAAGCAGGGGGAGTGGGAGAGGGAGAAGCAGACTCCCCGCCAAGCAGGGAGCCCGATGCAGGACTTGATCCCAGGACCCTGGGATCATGACCTGAGCCGAAGGCAGACGCTTAACGACTGAGCCACCCAGGCGCCCCTAGGGTTATATCTTGATAAACCCTCATAAGTTAAAATGTTTTAGGTAGAAAATGCATTTAATATGCCTAACCTACTGAACATCTCAACCTAGCCTAACTGACATGTGCTCAGAATACTCATGTTAGCCTACAGTTGGGCAAAATCATCTAACACAAAGCCTATTTTATAGTAGAGTGTTGAATATCTCACATAATTTATTGAATACTGTACTGAAAATGAGAAACAGAATGGTCGTGTGGGTACAGAATGGTTGTGAGTCTATCAGTTGTTTACCCTTGTGATCACGAGTTTGGCTGGGAGTTGTGGCTGTCTGCCACTGCCCAGCATCACAAGAGAGCATCCTACCACATATCACTTAGCCCAGGAAAAGCTCAAAATTCAAATTTTGAAGTACAGTTTCTACTGAATGCCTATCACTTTCGCATCATTGTACAGTTGAAAAATCATAAGTTGAACCATCGTAAGTCAGGGACCATCTGTATTTCCAGTTTTTCTTATTCTTAAAGTTAAGGCCTTCCTGGGTCTCAAATGAAAGCCTGTATTGTTACCAAGTCTTCTCCTCCTTAGAAGCCTGTTAGTTCTTGACTCCTCAGTGCCATGCAGTTTCCTTTTAGTGATTTCTCTTTTCTGCTTGGTTTCTCTGCATCTTGCATGTTTAACCTAGGAATCAGCAATTCCTGGAAGGAAAATTGCATGCAGAATGTTGGTTCACTTTTCCATGGTTCCCTTCCTCCAGGACGTCCAACTCTCAAGTACTGGCTGCTTATTAGCCTTGTACTTAAGTATTTGTATACTTGTTTCCCTGAGATTGCTGTAGACTTTAGGCTGCTTGTTTCTGTTTGGGCTCTATGACCTGCACTGCAACTCTTCAAATGATAGAAGAGGAAAACATGGTGATCAATGCAGGACTCACTTCTGTGCATTTCCCATCTCTCCAGGATTTTTGCTCCTTGAGTTCCAGTTAATTTTGTTTTCCAGTGCATTTTGTCCAGCCTTATTCTCAGCAGGAAAGATAGTATAATACCAGCTACTCCATTATAGCCCTAAGTGGAAGTCCTCCTGCCATCATTTTTAAGTTTTCATTTCTTTTATTAACTTGTTCTTGGATGCTATGTCTTTCATGATTGAAAATATCTTTATTTTGCCCTAGTGCTTGAATAATACCATAAGTAGGTAATAGAATTCTTCATTTTATAGTCTTTTCCCCTTACAACTCTGACAAGACAGAGTCATTATTTTTTAACATGTGGTCTCACAGATGAGAAATCTGATTCTTGTTACTATGTTAAAGACTTTTTCCCCATAAAGATTATAGAATTTTCTTTTTGTTTATAGACCTTGGAAATTTCACCAAGATATGTTTATATATATCTTATATAAGAAGATATGTCTTCTTCAGTATGTATTTTGACAGTTCATAAACCTTAACACCCTAAAGATTAAAATCTCTTTGATTAATGGAACTTTTCTTATATTATTTCTTTCACTATTTATTTTATTCTATCCTCTCAGAATTTTTTCTTTTGAATTCTTATAAGCTAGGTTTTGAATTTCCTGCCTCAGTCTTCTACGCCTCTTAACTTCACCCTCATAATTTAAAAACTGTTAGGACTTTGCTTGCCCTTCCAGGAAAATTCCTTCCATATCACTAATTCGTCTTTTAGCCATGTTCATTCTAATACTCAGCTCTTCTTTTAAGTATTATGTTTTTTCAATCATTTTAAATTTCCTGGGTCTTTCTTGTTCTCCTATTTTTCCTTTTCCAATGAAAGCTGTTCTTGTTTTAAGGATAAATTATGCTCTCAAGTCTATGTAATGATATATCCGTGATCTTTTGAATTTTTTTCCCATTGGATTAATTTTATGGGAGAGTGGGAATATAGAATTAGTTGCTCTGCTTGTGTAACTTGGTAACTTTCATGCTATTGGTTTTCCCCAGGTGCCAAGGGATGCTTGTTTGTGTACTCACATTTTTTTTTAAACATTTATTTATTTATTTGAGAGAGAGAGAGGGCAGGGGGAGGGGCAGAAGGAGAGGGAGAGAGAGAGAGTCTCAAGCAGAGACTCTCGAGAGTCTCAAGCTGAGTGCGGAGCCCAACACGGGACTTGATCTCACAACCCTGAGCTCATGACCTCAGCCAAAACCAAGAGTCCGGCACTTAACCAACTGAGCCACCAAGGCACGCCCGTGAGCTCACATTTTAAAACGAAAGTCTAGATTTATCATTACTGCTAGCTTACAGGGATTTCCTTAGACATTATTAAAGGCTCTTGTTTGATATATCTGGATACAGTTCACTCTTTTTTTTTTTTTTTTAAAGATTTTATTTATTTATTTGAGACAGAGAGAATGAGATACAGAGAGCATGAGAGGGAGGAGGGTCAGAGGGAGAAGCAGACTCCCTGCCGAGCAGGGAGCCCGATGCGGGACTCGATGCGGGACTCGATCCCGGGACTCCAGGATCATGACCTGAGCCGAAGGCAGTCACTTAACCAACTGAGCCACCCAGGCGCCCTGGATACAGTTCACTCTTGAAGGTAATAGTTGAGCACAGGGTTTTGCAAGTGGACTTTAGCCCGCTGTAATGAGTGGACAAAGAAGTCCCCACAAATAGGCTTCTCTTAAGGGTGTATAAGCTGAAAACAAGATGGGAAGCAGGGAACTCTCAAATGTAGACTCAGGGGGAGTGTTACCTGACAGAGGGCATGCATTCAGCCATTTTTTGCTTTTTGTAGCTGCTTTTTGTTTTTCTTTCCCCTTGTCCAGTGGGGCTGCCTAGAGTTTCCTGAGGCAATGCCCCTTTTCTCTCTGACTCTGAGGGTGGCTTTTCACAGCAATTTCCCTCACTTTCCACACTGTGCTTGCTAACACCTATGCTGTAAATGATGTAGGTAGTAACCACGCATAGAGGGCAGGGGAATTGTTCAGATCTGGCCATCCTTAAAGGGAGTACACAACCCCACAGTCCACCCCTGCTCCCATGGCCAGCTCTTCTGAACTTTGAGCTTGAAGTTTGCCTGTTCTCTAGTGGAAAAAAAAAAAAATGCAAATCCTTCTTTAGAGTAGTCCCCTCTTTCTCCTGTATTCAGTTGTAAGCCCTCCCTTTTGTTTATTTCTCCATCAGTAGAGTCTCCTAAAAATTTCCTTGGCACCATAGCTCTACAACTTCTACTCAGAATTTTTAAAAAGCAGTGTATTGAGTAAATTTATTTAATCTTTAAATAGAATTATGAAAGAACCATATGTGTCATTTAATCATTTTCACACAATGTCTTTCCCATTATGTAAGCATTTGAGCATTCTTTACGTTTCTCTGTGTACTAGGATTTTGTTTTCCATTTTCAGTGTACGGTCTCTGTCCTGTGTTAAAAATGAAATTATTTAGGGGCGCCTGGGTGGCTCAGTTGCTTAAGCGACTGCCTTCGGCTCAGGTCATGATCCTGGAGCCCCGGGATCAAGTCCCACGTCGGGCTCCCTGCTCGGTGGGGAGTCTGCCTCTCCCTCTCTCGTGCTCTCTCTCTCTCATTCTCTCTCTCAAATAAATAAAAAAAAAAAGAAATTATTTAAGGCCATGTAATTGTTTCATGTAATAATTAAACATCCTGTCTCACAGTGTGACTTTGCTATACTGAAATGAGGGAGACTGTGCTATGTTGCAAATAAATCTTTTGTTGTGGTTGTTTAAAAGCAAATCAACAGTGGAGCTGTAGTGGTTGTGTAAATAAATCAGACGTAGTTCTCCTCACTGAAGATTAATACAAGTAAATGTTGGGGGCGGGGTATACTTTCCATAAGTGGCTAATATCTAAATTGTATTCCATCCTGAAACGTTATCCATGTAGTACATGATTCCTTTGCTGTGGTGGCCAGAGCATCGAGTCAGTGGGACCCGAGTCCAAACCCTAGCTCTAGCACTTGCTAACTCCATGACTTGGGACAGCCCAGTGCCTGGCACAGAGAGGGCACCTTGGTAAATGTTGGATGAGTGATGTATGAAGTTACTAAATGTATGAGGTTCAGTTTCCTTATCTGTAAAATAAGTATAACAACACAGTTGCTTAGCGATTACAGTAACTCTTGGCATATAGTAAGCATTCAATTAACACTAGATGTAATGATAATAAATTTTATACTAGAATCCTTTTATTGATATCAAGCAAGTCCCAGAAACAATGTGAGTTATCTCAGTTTATGAGGGTGGTGAGAGGAATATACTCACATGACATGGTCACTTCTGATAGTCTTTCTAGCATTGTTTATTTCTCTTTTGCTATAGGCATTTATTAAAGCAGATTGTGTGTTTAACAGTTCAACAGCAAACTTAAAGGGTAAAGACACGGTCTTAAGGAGCAATACAAACCAACTGGAGATCTTCTGGACGCAATTCCATCACAGTTCTAAGGAATAATAAAGCAAAAGTGAGATACATACTGGAGAGAATAATAAGGGAGTTCGGTTCGTATGGGGAAGGTTGTGTAGAAGTGTGTTTGGAATTGGAATTGGAAGTGGGAAAAAAAGACACTGGGGAGACCATGTGGAGATTTCTCAGGCTACAGTGGGGGAAGGTTGGTGTGGTGTCTTGGGCTGGGGACAACAGGTGCTGGTGGTTGGGAGTTCCTCAGTGGGGGCGGTGGAAGGTGGGGTGGCTTAGGCAAAGTGGAACCAATTTGCAGATCACCTTGGTAATTGCACCAACTTTCCATTTTGCTATTTCTCAACCTCTTAATGCCTTGTTTGAACATAGAAACATTCCAGAGAGGATCAGAACCATTAGATAAACTAGAGGTTGGCATTGTTTTCATTTTAAGGTGGTCCCCCTTGTTGGGTTTTCTTTTTTCTTTTCTTTTTTTTGAAGATTTTATGTATCTATTTGACAGAGAGAGACACAGCGAGAGAGGGAACACAAGCAGGGGGAGTGGGAAAGGGGAGAAGCAGGCTTCTGCCGAGCAGGGAGCCCGCTGCGGGCCTCGATCCCAGGACCCTGGGATCATGACCTGAGCTGAAGTCAGACGCTTAACGACTGAGCCATCCAGGCGCCCCGGGTTTTTTTTTTCTATCCAAAGACAACAATTTAAACAGTTTAAGTTTGGTTTTAGTAGATCACAGAGTATAAAGAGAAGCCTAATGGTTATGGATTTGATTATCTCTTCTGTATCCAACAATTAAAGGGAAGACCAGTTTTCATCTGACTTAGTTTGGCAATTGCAATTTAAAATCTGGGTCTCCTCTGAGGTCATGTAAGCCCCTCTGGCATGTTCTCCCTTCTTTCCCGTAAAATTACCTTCCATTTTACCTTCCATTCTGATTCTGAGCTAGCTGATGGGTTGGGGAGTCAGGGTTTAAGTATCTCTTTGTTTGTTTGTGAAAAGAATTAAAGAAATATGCCAACACCATTTAATACAAGGCTGTCCAGGATGACACATAAGACACTACATTACAGAGAAATAACAGCTCTGCATACACTGAGGGTAAAGAGAAAGAATGTGTAACTTGTCTTCCCTTATATCCTTCTATTTTTGTTGTTGTTATTGTTCATATAAATGCCTTTTAATTCCAAGTGAAAATTTTAGACAGAACATTCTTTGTTTTTCTGCATTCATTTTTTTTCCTTCTGTTATTGGAATGCCTGCATTAGTGCATCAGTTGATATATATAGCAAAAATACTAGGATCAAATGCAAGGTTACTGCATTGATTCCATGCTAGAAATATTGTTCCCTACTTTATTGATTCTAATATATGTACACTTGATAAACATTTCATTTTTTAAAGTGTTATCTCTTAGGAGATTTCTGTTATTTAACATGATCCCAAGATGTAATTCTCTAAAGAAGGGAATGGCAAATTATTTTAATGCTTTTATTGTTTTTGTTTCTAGCCTATTCCACTAAGCTCAACAAATTTCCTGTATTTAATATTAATGATGACTTGAATGATCTGTGTACCAGTGCAGTAAGCCCAAACACTACCAAAGCCACACGATATGCTCTGAATGTGTGGCGATATTGGTGCGTGACCAACGGGCTCAAAGATCACACGGACATCACCAAGGTAAGAAACTTTTTTTTTTAAGATTTTATTTATTTATTTATTAAGATTTTATTTATTTATTTATTTGACAGAGAGAGAGAGCACAAGCAGGTGGAGTAGCAGGTAGAGGGAGAAGGAGAAGCAGACTCCCTGCTGAGCAAGGAGCCCGATGCGGGACTCGATCCCAGAACCCTGGGATCATGACCTGAGCCAAAGGCAGACGCTTAACCAACTGAGCCACCCCGGCGCCCCAAGAAACTCAAGCTTACTTCTTCTCTCAGCCACTTTCACAGCTTCTAAGTGCTGGGCATTGTGTTAAGTATTGTGGGGAACACGGAACAGTTGTTTTTTGCTTGAGAAAACTTTGAAAGAACATGAAATCAAAAGAAAAATATACACAGTACAAAGCAGAATTTAATAAGTGTCTTATGAATGTACAGATCAGAAATGCCAAAAAATTCAGATGGATAAATTAATTTCAGATTGGTGAAACTAGTGAAGGAATTGATATTTAAGCAGTGTTTTGAAGGAGAGTTAGAATTTCGGTAGAATTGGCTGAAGACAAGAGTCTTCTAGGCTGAGTGACATGAGGAAGAATAAGATTTGGAGGGATAGACTCACTTGCCTGCAGCAGAGATTTCAGATAGGGGAATAGTGGACTATAAAACCGGATTTTGATAAACCCTTAAAGGCCAAACTAAAATCTTGTGAACATTGGGAAGCCGTTGAAGTTTTGTTTTGTTTTTGCTTGTGAAGAGAGACTTTATCTGAAGGATTATTGCAGTGTGGCAGCAGGGAAGGGACTGTCAAAATAGGGAGAATGCTCTGACTATAAGATCTAAAGCGTTAGGCAAAAGGGAAACCACTGAAGTTTCTTTAACAGGGAGGAATATAGTGAAAGATATTTGGAAAAATTAATTGGAAGTGATGAGCAAAAATTTATTTAGTATCCTTGGCCATCCATTTCTCCAGTTGTAAAATGAGCTCTTAAAATCTCTTCCAGGGCGCCTGGGTGGCTCAGTTGGTTAAGCGACTGCCTTCGGCTCAGGTCATGATCCTGGAGTCCCGGGATTGAGTCCCGCATCGGGCTCCCTGCTCGGCGGGGAGTCTGCTTCTCCCTCTGACCCTCCTCCCTCTCATGCTCTCTGTCTCTCATTCTCTGTCTCTCAAATAAATAAATAAAATCTTAAAAAAAAAAAATCTCTTCCAATTTGAAATGTTTGAGGTTGGTGAATGGAAGGAAATATTTTTGGACATGTAGAGACAGAATAGAAAGGCATATTTTGATTTGGATATACTGAGTCTAAAGCAGACAGATGTCCAGATGGACATGTCCAATAAACGGTTGTGAATGTGGGATTCAAAACATGGGAGAAAAAGGGGCACATGGCTGGCTCAGTCGGTAGAGTATGCGACTCTTGATCTTAGGGTCATGAGTTCAAGCCCCATATTGGGCCTAGAGCTTACTTAAAAAAAAAAATTATATATATATATAAACAAGCAAACATGGGAGAAATGCTAGAGCTGGAAGCATAGATTTAAAAGTCTTGCACATAGAGGTCATAACTGAAGCCCAAGGCAGGTGACATCTCCAAGTTTGGTTATGTGTTTAGGGCACCAACAATAGATGAAATAAGAAATCCAGGTTTCTACTTCTGACAGCATGGTGCTCTAGATACTGTGAGGGGCCTTTCTGTTCTATCTGCAAAAAGGAAGGAAAACATCCACAGCGCATGCACGCACATGCACACACACACACACACACACAAGACAGCTGGACCTGGAGCAGTGAGCAGTAGCACATATGAAAGGTGAGGTTCTCCCTGAGGGCATATATTGATAACATTATTAAGGAAGGGAAGAGACTGATGCACGGAAGAACCCTTGATTTAGTAGAGGACCCTGAGGGGCACCTGGGTGGCTCAGTCGGTTAAGTGACTCAGAGTCCCGGGATCGAGCCCCACATCAGGCTCTTTGAAGAGAAACACCCAAAATATAGGGGATTGGGTTTTTTTGCAGATTAAAATCAACTAAATATGTGCTCATTAAAAAAAAACAACAACAGAAACCACCAGCCACTCAAGGAAATAGATCACATGAATGAGTCTGCATAGAGAGAACAAACAATAGATTTAGACACCAAGGACTTTAGATAGTATATTATAGACTAAGATGTGTTATATATATTATAGAAATAAAAGAATTATACATTGAGCAAGCAACAACATAGTAATCAAAATAATCCAGCAGATTTGAAAATAAAGAAGAATTTCCACTTGTGGCCATAGGGAGAAAAAGGCCCAAATTACCCTTCTGCTGTAACAACTAGAAAACTGAGCACAATATGTGCAACAACTGTTTTCAGACAGAACAGACAGCATAGGACTTGATCCCTTAGAGAAAGGTAACAAATGAGAGTACTGAGAAAGGTCTTGCAACAGATGTGGAGAATAGTTAGCTCTAGACTAAGCTCTGCTCTAATCACACCCAACAAATCTTAAATGCTAGACCCAGGTGCATGAAAAGGTGCTAACATCACTAATCATCAGGGAAATGCAAATCAAAACTACAATGAAATACCACCTCCCACCTGTCAGAATGGTTAGTGTCAAAAAGACAAGCAATAACAGGTGTTAGTAAGGAATGTGGAGAAAAGGGAACCTGGTGCACTGTTGGTGGAAATGTAAATTAGTGCAGCCATTGTGGGAAACAGAATAGAGTTTCCTCAAAAAGTTAAAATTAGAACTACCATATGATCCAGCAATTCCACTTCTGGATATTTGTGTGAAGGAAATGGAAACACTAACTTGAAAAGATTTATGCACCCTCATGTTCATTGCACCCTTATTTACAGTAGCAAAGACATGGAAGCAACCTAAGTGTCTACTGATGGATGAATGGATAAAGAAAATGTGGTTCATATATACACAATGGAATATTACTCAGCCATAAAAAAAGAAGGAAATCTTGCCATTTGCAACAACATGCATGGATCTTGAGGGCATTATGCTAAGGGAAATAAGTCAGAGAAAGACAAATACCATATGACCGAACTTATATGTGGAATATAAAAACAAAACAAAAACAACAACAACAAAAAACTAAACTGAATTCATTAGAAAAAGAGAAAAGGTAAGTGGTTGCTAGAGGTGTGGGATGGGAGGGGGAAGGAAAGTAAAATGGGGGAAGGTGGTCAAAAAATTCAAACTTCCAGTTATAAAATAAATAGGTCCTGGTGATTTGATGTACAGCTTGATGACTACAGTTAATAATACTGCATTATATATTTGAAGTTGCTAATAGAGTAGATCTTAAAAGTTCTCATCACAAGAAAAAGAATTTAACTATATCTGATGATGGATGTTAGCTAGACTATGATAATCATTTCTCAGTACATGCAAATATTGAATCATTGTGTTGTACATCTGAAACTAATTTAGTGTTATATGCCAATTACATCTCAATTCTTCTAAGTAAAAAAAAAAAAAAGGCAAGACTCAGAAGGATTGAATGATTTTCAAGTAACTTAACTGTGTCCCAGAACAAAGCTTAAAAATACTTATAGGAACATAAAAATATCCAGAACCAAAGAAAAAAAATTCACAATGTCTGGCAACTAAACAAAATTATCAGACATGCAAAGAACCAAGAATATATCCCTTAAAGAATGAATCAATCAGTCGCTTCTCGGCCTTTTGACTAAGATCAAGTGAAGAATGAATCAATCAAAACCAGCCCAGATCTAACAAAGATTTTAGAATTAGCAGACAAGATATTAAACAGTTATTATAAAGAAGATAAACAAATGGCCAATGAGCACATAAAAGATGCTCAACTTCATTAGACTTCAGGGAAATGCAAATCAAAACTACATGAGATTCCACTTCATATCCAACAGGAAGACTACAATAATAGTAATTAAAAAAAAAAGATAACAGGTGTTGATGAGAATGTAGAGAAACTGGAACTTGTACACTTCTGATGGAGCTGCTTTGGAAACAGTCTGGCATTTCCCCTCAAGTTAAACATAGAGTTACTCTTTCACCCAGCAATTCCACTCCACGCATATACCCAGAAAACTAAAAACATGTATCTATACAAAAAGTCATACATAAATATATGTTGTAGCTTTATTCACAATAGCCAAAACAACCCAAATGCCCATGAGCAGAAGAATAGATAAAATGTCACGTATCCATACAATGGAATATTATCTGGCAATGAAGAGAAATGAAGTGCTGATAGATGTTTACATGAATGAACCTAGAAAACATTATATTAAGCGAAATAAGTCAGAAATAAAAGAACAAATATGTATTATTCCATTTATGTAAGATATCTAGAATAGGCATGGTCATAATGACAGAAGGTATGAGAGAGGTTACCAGGGGCTCGGAGGAGGAGGAAATGTGGAGCTATTGTTGAATGAGTACAGTTTCTGTTTGGGATGATGAAAAAGTTCTGGAAATGAATAGTGGTGGGGGTTGTGCAATGTTACAAATGTACTTAAAGGGGGGAAAGATGGCGGAGGAGTAGGGAACCCTATTTCAACTGGTCCCCGGAATTGAGCTGGATATCTACCAGACCACTCTGAGCACCCACGAAACCAGCCTGAGATGTAATAAGATCTGGATCTCTACAAACAGAATATCTCAGGCGGTTGGTTTTGAGGTACGACGCGGAGAGCCGTGATCCTGCAGGCAGATATCGGAGGATAAACGGCGGCAGGAGGGAGCCTGGACGTGGGGACCCTACACCGCCAGTGAGTGACAGCCTCGCGCTCTGCGGACGGGGCACAGACTCGCAGACCGGTAGTGTCGGGAAAGAACTTTAGGGCAGCCCCCAGGGTGGAAAACCAGACCGGCGGGGTCGCACGCACGGGAACCACAGGCCCCCTGGACAGAAACCGGAGTGACGGTCGCTCGTGCACGGGAACTGCAGCCTCCGAGTCGGAAACCCCGTACGCCCGGGTCGCGCTGGTGAACTGCAACCCCCGGGGGTGGAAACCCCAAGCGGTGGAGTCGCGTGCGCGAGCCCGAATTGGGAGCGACTGGCGGTTTTAGAAGCACAAAGGGCAGAGACGTGCCCGACCTGGAGGCAGGACTGGGAGCCCTGCGGAGGGGCACACAACCCAGGACGCTGCAGTTTATAGCAGCACGGACAGAAATGGAGACGGTGTGGCCTGGAAGCTCACTGAAGAACAGACTGCGGTCTCTCTGCTCTGAGGCAGAGGGTTGGAAAGGGTCTCTTCTGCTCTGACTCGTGGAAGAGACGCGGAAAGCCGCCAGGGAAAGGCGCCAGAGAACAAAAGCCCCAAAGACTGATTCCCTCTGAGCCCATCCCCCGCCACAGGGGCGCAGGGCAACTCCACCCAAACAGGGTTGCCTGAGTAACAGCGCGGCAGGCCCTTCCCGCAGAAGACAGGCTGGGAAAACAAGAGGCCAGCAACCCTAAGGTCCCAAGAAAACAGGTGCATCTTGCTTGGGTTCTGGTCAATAATTTCGACTCTATACATTGCCTCAAACACCCATCAACAGAATGACTAGGAGGAGGAGCCCCCAAAACAGAAAAGACTCAGAGATTATGACTTATGCTGCAGATTTACAAATGGATGCAGACATGACCAAGATGTCAGAGATGGAATTCAGGCTAGCAATTGTGAAGACAGTGTCTAGAATGGAGAAATCAATTAATGGCAACATAGAGTCTCTAAGGGCAGAAATAAAAGGTGAATTGGCAGAACTTAAAAATGCTATCAATGAGATCTAATCCAATCTAGATAATCTAACAGCTAGGGTAACTGAGACAGAAGAGAGAATAAGCGATCTGGAAGACAGTATAATAGATAAAAAGGGAAAAGAGGAGGCCAGGGAAAAACAACTCAGAATCCATGAAAATAGAATCAGAGAAATAAGTGACACCATGAGGTGTTCCAATGTCAGAATCATTGGAATCCTGGAGGGAGTGGAGAGAGAGAGAGGGCTAGAAGATATATTTGAGCAAATCATAGCTGAGAACTTCCCTAATCTGGGGAATGAAACAAACATTCGAGTTGTAGAGGCAGAGAGGACCCCTCCTAAGATCAAGGAAAACAGGCCAACACCCCGGCATGTAATAGTAAAACTTGCAAATCTTAGAACCAAGGAAACCATCTTTTTTTTTTTTTTTTTTAAGATTTTATTTATTTGCAAGAGAGACAATGAAAGACAGAGAGCATGAGAGGGAGGAGGGTCAGAGGGAGAAGCAGACTCCCTGCTGAGCAGGGAGCCTGATGTGGGACTCAATCCCGGGACTCCAGGATCATGACCTGAGCCGAAGGCAGTCGCTTAACCAACTGAGCCACCCAGGCGCCCACCAAGGAAACCATCTTAAGGGCAGTTAGGGGGAAGAGATTCCTTAGGTACAGAGGGAGGAACATCAGAATAACGTCAGACCTATCCACAGAGACCTGGCAAGCCAGAAAGGCCTGGCAAGACATATTCAGGGTACTAAATGAGAAGAACATGCAGCCAAGAATACTTTATCTGGCAAGGCTTTCATTTAGAATGGATGGAGAGATGCAGAGCTTCCACGACCAGCAGAAGTTGAAAGAATATGTGACCACTAAGCCGGCCCTGCAAGAAATATTAAGGGGGGGTTCTATAAAAGGAGAAAGACCCCAAGAGTGATCTACAACAGAAATTTACAGGGACAATCTATAAAAACAACGTCTTCACAGGCAACATGATGACAATTAATTCATACCTTTCAATAATCACTCTCAACGTGAATGGCCTAAACGCTCCCATAAAACGGCACAGGGTTGCAGATTGGATAAAAAGACAGGACCCATCCATATGCTGTCTACAAGAGACTCATTTTGAACCTAAAGATACATCAGACTGAAAGTGAAGGGATGGAGATCTATCTTCCATGCCAGTGGACCTCAAAAGAAAGCTGGGGTAGCAATTCTTATATCAGACAAATTAGATTTTAAACTAAAGTTTGTAATAGGAGACACAGAAGGACACTATATCATTCTTAAAGGGTCTATCCAACAAGGAGATCTAACAATTGTAAATATCTATGCCCCCAACATGGGAGCAGCCATATACATAAGCCAACTGTTAACCAAAATAAAGAGTCATATTGATAACAATACGTTAATTGTAGGAGACCTCAATACTCCACTCTCAGCAATGGACAGATCATCTAAGCAGAAAATCAACAAGGAAACAAGAGCTTTGAATGATACATTGGACCAGGTGGACCTCATAGATATTTACAGAACATTCCACCCTAAAACAACAGAATACTCATTCTTCTCAAGTGCACATGGAACTTTCTCCAGAATAGACCATATACTGGGTCACAAATCAGGTCTCAACCAATACCAAAAGATTGAGATGATTCCCTGCATATTCTCAGACCACAATGCTCTAAAACTGGAACTCAATCACACACACAAAAAAAATTGGCAGAAATTCAAACACTTGGAAGCTAAAGACCACTCTGCTCAAGAATGTTTGGGTCAACCAAGAAATCAAAGAAGAACTTAAACAATTCATGGAAATCAATGAGAATGAAAACACATCGGTCCAAAACCTATGGGATACTGCAAAGGCGGTCCTAAGGAAATACATAGCCATCCAAGCCTCACTCAAAAAAATAGAAAAATCCCGAATTCACCAACTAACTCTACACCTTAAAGAACTAGAGAAAAAGCAACAAACAACGCCTAAGCCACGCATTAGAAGAGAAATAATTAAAATTAGAGCAGAAATCAATGAATTAGAAACCAGAAACGCAGTAGATCAGATCAACGAAACTAGAAGTTGGTTCTTTGAAAGAATTAATAAGATTGATAAGCCACTGGCCAGACTTATCCAAAAGAAGAGAGAAAGGACCCAAATTAATAAAATTATGAATGAAAGGGGAGAGATCACTACTAACACCAAGGAAATAGAAACAATTATTAGAAATTATTATCAACAACTATATGCCAATAAACTGAGCAATCTGGATGAAATGGAGGCCTTCCTGGAAACCTATAAGCTGCCAAGACTGAAACAGGAAGAAATTGACAACCTAAATAGGCCAATAACCAGTAACGAGATTGAAGCAGTGATCAAAAACCTCTGAAAAAACAAGAGTCCAGGGCCTGATGGATTCCCTGGGGAATTCTACCAAACATTTAAAGAAGAAATAATACCTATTCTGCTGAAGCTGTTTCAAAAAATAGAAACAGAAGGAAAACTTCCCAACTCATTCTATGAGGCCAGCATTACCTTAATCCCCAAACCAGGCAAAGACCCCATCAAAAAGGAGAACTACAGACCAATATCCCTGATGAATATGGATTCCAAAATCCTCAACAAAATCCTAGCTAATAGGATCCAACAATACATTAAAAGGATCATCCACCACGACCAAGTGGGATTTATCCCCGGGATGCAAGGGTGGTTCAACATTTGCATATCGATCAGTGTGATAGAACACATTAATAAGAGGAGGGAGAAGAACGATATGGTCCTCTCAATTGATGCAGAAAAAGGATTTGACAAAATACAACATCCTTTCCTGATTAAAACTCTCCAGAGTATAGGGATAGAGGGAACATTCCTCAAGTTCCTAAAATCCATCTATGAAAAACCCACAGTGAATATCATCCTCAATGGGGAAAAGCTGAGAGCCTTTCCCTTAAGATCAGGAACACATCAAGGGTGCCCACTCTCACCACTGTTGTTCAACATAGTACTAGAAGTCCTAACAACAGCAATCAGACAACAAAAAGAAATAAAAGGTATTCAAATTGGCAGAGAAGAAGTCAAACTCTCTCTTTTCGCAGACGACATGATACTTTATGTGGAAAACCCAAAAGACTCCACCCCCAAATTACTAGAACTCATCCAGCCATTCAGTAATGTGGCAGGATACAAAATCAATGCACAGAAATCAGTTGCTTTCTTATACACTAACAACGCAACTGTAGAAAGAGAAATTAAAGAAACGATTCCATTTACAATAGCACCAAAAACCGTAAGATACCTCGGAATAAACCTAACCAAAGAGGTAAAGGATCTATACTCTAGGAATTACAAAACACTCATGAAAGAAATTGAAGAAGACACAAAAAGATGGAAAAATATTCCATGCTCATGGATCGGAAGAATAAACATTGTTAAAATGTCTATGCTACCCAGAGCAATCTATACCTTCAATGCCATCCCGATCAAAATTCCAATGACATTTTTCAAAGTGCTGGAACAAACAATCCTAAAATTTGTATGGAATCAGAAAAGACCCCGAATCGCCAAGGAGATGTTGAAAAAGAAAAACAAAGCTGGGGGCATCACGTTGCCTGATTTCAAGCTATATTACAAATCAGTGATCACCAATACAGCATGGTACTGGCACAAAAACAGACATACAGACCAATGGAACAAAATAGAGAACCCAGATATGGACCCTCAACTCTATGGTCAAATAATCTTTGACAAAGCAGGAAAAAACATGCAATGGAAAGAAGACAGTCTCTTCAATAAACGGTGCTGGGAAAATTGGACAGCCACATGCAGAAGAATGAAACTCGACCATTCTCTAACACCATTCACAAAGATAAACTCAAAGTAGATGAAAGACCTCAATGTGAGAGAGGAATCCATCAAAATCCTAGAGGAGAACATAGGCAGTAACCTCTTTGACATCGCCCACAGCAACTTCTTTCAAGATACATCTCCAAAAGCTAGTGAAACAAAAGCAAAAATGAACTTTTGGGACTTCATCAAGATAAAAAGCTTCTGCACAGCAAAGGAAACAGTCAACAAAGAGGCAACCCACAGAATGGGAGAAGATATTTGCAAATGACACTACAGATAAAGGGCTGGTATCCAAAATCTATAAAGAACTTCTCAAACTCAACACCCAAAAAACAAATAATCAAGTCAAAAAGTGGGCAGAAGAGATGAACAGACACTTCTCTGAAGAAGACATACAAATGGCTAACAGACACATGAAAAAATGTTCATCATCATTAGCCATCAGGGAAATCCAAATCAAAACCACACTGAGATACCACCTTACACCAGTTAGAATGGCAAAAATGGACGAAAGAAACAACAAATGTTGGAGAGGTTGTGGAGAAAGGGGAACCCTCTTACACTGTTGGTGGGAATGCAAGTTGGTACAGCCACTTTGGAAAACAGTGTGGAGATTCCTCAAAAATTTAAAAATAGAGCTACCCTATGACCCAGCAATTGCACTGCTGGGTATTTACCCCAAAGACACAGATGTAGTGAAAAGAAGGGCCATATGCACCCCAATGTTCATGGCAGCAATGTCCGCAATAGCCAAACTGTGGGAAAAGCCGAGATACCCTTCAACAGATGAATGGATAAAGAAGATGTGGTCCATATATACAATGGAATATTACTCAGCCATCAGAAAAGATGAATACCCAACTTTTGCATCAACATGGATGGGACTGGAGGAGATTGTGCTAAGTGAAATAAGTCAAGCAGAGAAAGTCAATTATCATATGGTTTCACTTATTTGTGGAACATAAGGAATAACATGGAGGACATTAGGAGAAGGAAGGGAAAAATGGGCGGGGGGAATTGGAGGGAGAGATGAACCATGAGAGACTATGGACCTGAGAAACAAACAGGGTTTTAGAGGGGAGGGGGGAGGGGGGATTGGTTAGCCCGGTGATGGGTATTAAGGAGGGCACGTACTGCATGGAGCACTGGGTGTTATAGGAAAACAATGGATCGTGGATCACTACATCAAAAACAAATGATGTATTGTATGGTGACTAACATAACATAATAAAATTAAAAACTACAAAAAAAATGGGTGCCTGGGTGGCTCAGTGGGTTAAGCGACTGCCTTCGGCTCAGGTCATGATCCTGGAGTCCCAGGATCAAGTCCTGCATCGGGCTCCCTGCTCAGCAGGGAGTCTGCTTCTCCCTCTGACCCTCCCCCCTCTCATGTGCTCTCTCTCTCTCTCTCTCTCAAATAAATAAATAAAATCTTAAAAAAAAAAAACTACAAAAAAAACCAAAAACAAACAAATGTACTTAAAGCCACTGAATTGTATACTTACAGATGGTTAAGATGGATTTTACCACAATTAAAAAAAAATAAATCAGTAAAAATGTAACTATTTCACCTTTATTAATAATTTTAAAATTCACCTGTTCTCACAGACCCCTATCAGCATTTCTTCATCCCCACTAACCTTAATCTAGGCCCGAGAGTCTTGTCTCTCAGACTTTGCAGTTGTCTGTTACTGGGAACCTTTACGTTCCCATGCAGGAATCCCCAAAAAGAACCTAACTTCTCCACACTCTCCAAGGTTTAAATAAGTTCTGCATCCCAGGTGGATAAAATATCCCATCTGTCCCATAGAGTGTGCCTTATCACTGCACTAGGATTTCTTAGTTTCCCCTGTGTTAGCTAGAGGAATCATGGATGAGAAAGAAGATAGATTTCAGTCTTCTGTAATCTATTCACATGGGTGGCTCAAATTAAACATTTTTAATAATAAATTCTTAAGAAAGAGGTCAGTATCTTAGAGAATTAGCCAATATTTAGTAAAAAGTAGGAATTGTGATATCACAGCCCATATTCTTCAATCTCATTTTCTTGGTCTAGATGCAAGGTATTTTTAATCTAGATATGTCTTTTTTTTTAAAGATTTTATTTATTTATTTGACAGAGAGAGACACAGCGAGAGAGGGAACACAAGCAGGGGGAGTGGGAGAGGGAGAAGCAGGCTTCCCGCCAAGCAGGGAGCCCGATGCGGGGCTCGATCCCAGGACCCTGGGATCATGACCTGAGCCGAAGGCAGATGCTTAACGACTGAGCCACCCAGGTGCCCCTAGATATGTCTTTAAAGATAGATAAAGGGGCACCTGGCTGTCTCAGTTGGTAGAGTATGTGACTCTTGATCTCGTGAGTTCAAGTCCCATGCCAGGCATGGAGCTGACTTTAAAAAAAATAAAAATAAAAAATAAAGATAGATATAGCTGGCAACAGACAAGGTGAATAACAGCTCCTGATCTGGTTTGGTAGCTGGTGAGCCTCAAATTTAGTTGTTTGTTCAAGGGAGAAAAGAGAGAGTCAAATCAGACTTAAAAATATCTAAATAAGCAGGGTGCACACTGGCAGCCTCACTCTGTTATCTACTGTGTGAGTTCCACATAGTATTTTTCCTCCAGGTTATTTTCACAAGTGTGATCTGATCCTCACTGACCCATCTCCCTCGAGGTTGCTGCCTCACTGACTTAGACTCACTGTTGGAAAACAGAGCATCTTAAAGTTCCACACCTATCTTTCTAAATAAAGTAAAATCTGATTAACTGCAAAAATGAAGTCATTTTTGTTGCCAGCAAAGGTGACTTCAAGATTCATTTTATTCATTTTATTCTTTTAGAAGAGTACTTGCAGTTCATAAGCATTTCTCCACTTTCTTCATCCCCCTCGATAAGATTATCCACAGAGGGGTTTGAGGCATTCCCCAAAAGTAACTCTTGGTTTTACTTGTCTTTGAACTCTTTCAAGTGTGAAGGATTACTGTGTAGTCCTGAAACTTTGAAATTTGCCACACAAGTCAGCTATTTCTTATTCTGTTCTTTTTGGAGTCATCTACCCCATGACCAAGCTCTTACTTCTTTTTGGTCATTTTTACCTCAAGGAAACCAAGTTTATAGTCCGTGGTGAATTTTGACATGGTAAATCCATACAGAGTTGTTAATGAAGAAAAACAGTTTCACACAATATCTTTATAACAAATCAACAAATTGAAGACCTTGTAACCTGGGCAAATAACCACCAACCAAAACTCAGTCTGAGAAAACTAAGAAGGCAGCCAACGTGGGCCAGAATGAATGGTTTCTTGTGTGCAAACAACATAAATTTTGTGACTTGACATTTCTCCCAGAATTGCTGTTGCTGTGGTTTTACTTTGAAACCTGTGGTATTCTATGTAAATCAAGAAAAATATTCTGCATCTTAAGTCAGCTCGGTTCTTCTGACTGCAAGGTTAATTCCTTGACTTAACCCACATGTACCAGTTCATTGTGGATCACTGATGTCTTGCAGGCCTTCTGCTAGGTGTGAAGACCCACGTGGTCACGTATAAGATGTAGTTTTTGCCTCCAGGGAGCTCTCAGTCCATGTTGAGAGATAGACGTATATAAAAGAGCCTGTGCAATATGAAGAGGGCCATAATAAAAATTTAAATTAGGTGTTGTGGGATCCTAGGTGAGAGAGGAACTTTGCTTAGGGAAGCTGGAAAAGCCTTTATTGCAGACAGCAGAATTTGAGCTAGAGCTGAAATAATGAACAGAGATTTTGCAAATAGAGAGGGTTTAGAGAAAAAAGCATTCTGGTCGTAGCATGCATAAAGTCTTAGAAGCCTAAGAGGATCTGGTGGTTCCTGTGAATGGCACAGAGTTCAATGAGGCTGGAAAATAAAGTACAAAGAGAAGAGCAGATTAGGCTAGAGAAAGTGTGTGGGTACCAGTTAACTCTTGCTGCAGAACGAACTGCCTGAACACTTAGGGGCTTAAAGCAACATTCATTTTATTTGCTCATGATCCTATGGGTTGTTCTCACCTGGGAGAACCTATAAGACCAAAGCAGATAAAAGCAGCATCTCTGAAGCCTTGGTTTGGAATTCACACATTGTTACTTCTGCCACCTTCTTTGGTCAAGATAAGTCATGGCCAGCCCAGATTCCAAGGGTGGGAAAATAGATCCCACCTTTTGATGGGAGGAGTAGCAAAATCACTGTGCAGAGGTGTGTGGGAACAGGGAGGGGAGGAGCTGTTGTGGCTGTCTTGGCAAACAATGTACCGGAGGGTGAAAGCAAATTGTAAAGTCTTGCTTACAAGGTGAACAGTTTGAAATTTATCCTAAGGGCAACAGGAAGCTATCAGAGGTGGTTGTTGTTTTAAAGATTTATTTATTATTTTGGGGAGGGGGGGCAGAGGGAGAGGGAGGGAGAGAGAATCCTCAAGCAGACTCCCCGCTGAGTGAGGAGCCAGACTTGAGGCTCAATCCCAGGACCCTGAGATCATGACCTGAGCTGAAATCAAGAGTTGGCCGCTTAACTGACTGAGCCATCCAGGTGCCCCTCAGAGGTTGGGTTTTTGTTGTTGTTGTGTTTTGTTTTGTTTTTAAGTACCATGGTAATAAGGTTTTCTGCTCAACATCCCTTATTAAGGAACCCTTCTCTCCTACAATCCCCATGGTTACTGAAGAAGCATTATGTTAGTACAGTGCCTACCTTTTGGTCAATTGTTTAGATCAGGAATGAGCCAACCAGAATCCTTTCTTTAGATTTTCTTCTACTATAGATACTGTAGATGAGAATTGAACATTGCCAGTAGCTGAGGCTGTAAGAAGCAGATCTTAGGGAGTGCTACGGAATTATGTTTTAAGCTATATAAAGAAAGCCACTCTGCACAGAGAGGCAGAGATGAGAGACAGAGTCCTGATGGTCTTGGAGTCCACTAAATCTGACATCCCTCTTTGCCTAGGCTTATTCAAATGTGGCTTAGCTCTTGGACCAAATGAATCCCAACTAATACAAAGAGAGGTTAACACCTGCAAGTAGGGAGTTGCAAGTGACAACATAAAAATCTGAAATCAGTTGAGTTTGAAAGTCATGGTTATTTTGACTGGTTTTTACTGGTATATATAAGAAAGCTGTTGCTTTTCATACTTTGTATGTAGCTACCCTACTGGTGGCTTTTCAGTTGAATCTCTTAGAATTTCCTAGACCAACAATCAGATTATCAGAAAACAATTATATTTTATCTTTTTCCTTTAGTATATACACATAGACATACGCACATATGTGTGTATGTGTGTGTAATTTTTTTTTTTTTAATTTTATTTATTTAACACAGAGAGAGAGAGAGCGAGGGCAGGAACACAAGCAGGGGCAGTGGGAGAGGGAGAAGCAGGCTTCCCGCGGAGCAGGGAGCCCGATGCAGGGCTCAATCCCAGGACCCTGGGATCAACCCTTCGACCCTGAGCCGAAGGCAGACACTTAATGACTGAGCCACCCAGGCGCCCATGTATGTAATATTTATTTCTTGTTTTGCCTGGTTTGCTAGAACCTCCAAAATAGTGTTTTATATATATATATATATATATATATATATATATATATATATATATATATACAGTATCAGATATTCGGCAAGTTCATCCTGTTCCTGACTTTATAAAAAAAACATTCTAATGTTTCCATCTTAGGTATAATTTTTATCGTTCTTGTCTGTAAAATACTCTTCATCGTAGTAAAAGGATTTTTTCTTCCAATCTAAATTTAATTTGAATTTTAAAAAATTTGAAATAGATATCAAAATTTCAAGTAATTTTTCAGTAATTAGCAAGTTCGTATTATTTTCTCTATAAGTCAATTATATTAACATATTTATTAAGATTGAATCATCCTTACACTCTGCAACAATCCCTACTTGTCTTGATGTAGTACTGCTTTCCTGCATTTCTGAATTTGATTTGATAATATAGGCAGTCCTTGTTTTTTGTGGTACCATGTTAATTGCTACTCTGGATATCAGAAATGTGTATCAGAGGCTTGTCCTCGCTTTCCAAGGTTATAACATGCACCTGTCTTATTTAACATAGCACTGTGCAAAACAAAAATTGCCTGTTTATATTTATATTCATATACTTTTTTTTGGTATATCTGTTAGATTTGGATTAGAGAAAAATGAAGACCCTTTCTCTTTCCTATGCTCCAAAACTGTTTAAATACAAAAGCTAAATAGACTCCATAAAGCCATCTCCTTAGGAGTGATATACATCTCTGACAATAATTTCACTCTATTTTAGGGCTCTTCAGATCTTTTACTTCTTATTTTTTTTTAAGATTTTATTTATTTATTTTTGAGAGACAGAGAGAGCGCACAAGCACGAGCACGAGGAGGGGCAAAGGGAGGGGCAGAGGGAGAAGCAGACCCCCCCCACCCCCGCCCCGGTGAGCTCTGAGGAGCCCAAAGCAGGCTCGATCATAGAACCCTGGGATCATGACCTGAGCCAAAGGCAGATGCTTAACCAACTAAGCCATCCAGGTGTCCTCTTTTACTTCTTATTGAACCAGCTTTGGTAATTGAAAATTATTCAGGTCACCTAGATTTTCAAATTAATATGTATAAAGTATATAATGTTCTTTCATATTTTTGATTCATTTTCTGTAGTTATTGTCTTTCTCATTACTGTTATTGTTTAAATGTGTATTTCCTTTCCTCTTCTTTCTCTCTCTTTTTGTCAGCCCTTCTGGAAGTTTGTCAACTTTATAGGTCTTTTCAAAGATTACATATTTTCATTTTTAAATTCAAATTTATATCTCTTCTAGTTTATTATGTTTTATTTTTATTGATTCACTCTATTATTTTTTAATTTGGTTTACTTTCTCTAGCTTTTTGAGCTGAATAATCAGTTTGCTTATTTTCCATACAACTTTCTAAAAAAGTCATTCAAGACTATGATGTTATAAGAGTGTATTTAGCAAATCTCATGCATTTTGATATGGAATGTTTTCAGTTTGGTTTGTTTTTAATCTCTAAGTCAGTTTTTATTTTCTGTTTGACCCAAGGATGTTAGAAGAATGAATGTTACCTGTCCAGTTTCTACTTTTAAAAAGTTTTCTGTTGAGACTTTCTTTTGTCCTAGAATGTGTACTTGGCCTGAAAGGACTATGAGCAAAGTCCGGTTTTCTCTTTCTAGCTCCCTCTTGAAAATAAAGCCTGGGTGGCTCAGTCAGTTAAGCATCTGCCTTTGGCTCAGGTCATGATCTCGGGGTCCTGGGATGGAGCCCGAATTGGGCTCCCTGCTCAGTGGAGAATCTGCTTCTCCCTCTGTCCCTTCCCCCCACCCCCGTGTGAGCACAACTACTCTCTCTCAAATAAAATAAATAATTTTTTTTAAAAAAGTTAAAGAAAAGAAAGCTCTCTCAATGCCCGGGCTTCCTTTTCCCACCATACCCAAGTGAGGAGCTCTCTCTGTCAGTGCAGTCATCAAGCTTTTCATATTTTTTGAAAAAGTATTGATATTGCAACCCTATGGGTCATTAAGCCAGTGATATTTCAGGGCCTATATCAGATACATTCAAGTGAAGAATTAAGGTAATGAACTTGCTCTGCAACCCGGACATACCCATTGTCTTTCCCTAACGGTGCCGTGTTTAGTGCCCGCAGGACCCAATAGTATGTGCAAATTTTGAGGAAATTAATGCTGGGAGGATTCAGAGTTTGTGAATTTCATTCACAAATTCTTTAGAGAGAATGGTTGGATTTTCCTGAAGGAGAGAGAAGAAATGATTTGCTAGAAAAGAGAAAAAAGGCTTTCCAGAGAGGAATAGAATAGTGAAAGTTACAAAGGCCAATAATCATAATTAGTATATACATGTATATTTATGTGTGCATACGTGTATGTGTGTTCTCCACTATTTACAAACCATTTCACATCCCCTACTTTATTTAAGCATTACAATAATCCTTCAAGAACGTCTTGATTATCATGTCCCCATTTTGCTGCTTGAAACACTGTGGTTCCAGGTATGGAACCGAGATCTTCCATTTGAAGTTCTTTCCCTGTATCAGGCTGGGAGGATGAGGAGAAGCAAGGGGTCTGGCTCTTTGGGTGTCCTCAAATGTGTAACCTCAGTGTTTGTCTCATTTGAGATCCCTGCGGCGAAGTTGAACGAGCTGCTCGAGAATTTTTATGTCACCGTTAAGAAGAGTGATGGCTCCGACTTCCTGGCCACCTCGCTGCACGCCATTCGCCGAGGCCTGGACCGCATCCTGAAGAATGCAGGCGTGGGCTTTTCCATCACCAGCAGCACCTTCAGTTCTTCCACCAAGAAACTCAAGGAGAAGCTGTGGGTGCTGAGCAAGGCAGGGATGTCAGGGGCCCGTGCTCGCAATATCGTCTACTTCTCTCTTTCCGACGAGGAGGAGATGTGGCAGGCAGGGTGTTTGGGTGATGACAGTCCTGTCACTCTCCTGTCCACCGTGGTCAAGTACAACAGCCAGTACCTGAATATGCGGACCCTGCAGGAGCATGCAGATCTGATGTATGGTGACATTGAGCTGCTCAAAGACCCACAGAACCAGCCCTATTTTGCCCGGACGGACAGTGTCAAGCGGGAGAGCCGCAGTGGTACCACGAGAGTGTGCCACGGGAAGATCTACCATGAGCACTCCAGGGGACACAAACAGTGCCCTTACTGCCTCCTATACAAGTACATGTACACCCACCGGCCGCCCACCCAAATGGAGGCCAAGTCCCCTTTCTACCTCACGGCCCGGAAGGAGGCCACAGACACGGGCAGTGTGTGGTATGAGGAGCAGAGGATGGGCCTGCGGTCTCTTCGGGGGATTGTCCCCAACCTAGCCAAAAAGGTCAAGCTGGAAAACTGTGAGAACTTCACCTTTGTCTCGTTTACTCAGGTCTCCAGGAGGCTTGGCTCCCACAGTTGCTGTCAGTGAGTCTTCCCCGACAAGCAAGGGCTCCCTCAGGCAAGGGCCAGAGCTCTGGGGTGGCAGGGAATGACAGCAACTTCAAGGTCAGGCTGATCTTGGTCAGGGGGACCTGCTATTTCTTTGACTTTGGGTGTGTTTTTTTAACTGAAAGTAGAGGAGTCTGAATAATTAGGGTATTTCATCCAAATGTGTGTCACCTTTGTTAAATTATAGAATCTAACACCATGTATAATTGTTCCACAAACAAGAGTGAGGAAGTTCATTTTATCTAGTGCCTTTTTAGCACAGATTTTCTTAAAAAAAAAAAAAAAAAGAAAGAAAGAAAGAAAAAGGGAGACTGTTTAAGTAGTCATTAAAAACAAAACAAAAAAAAAAAGAACCTCCCAGTAGCCTAGTAGCTTTATAATGTTATGAAGACTCTATATACTTTGTTGAATTACACTCACAATAAGGAACTGGAAGGAGAGGCAGACACATTAACTATTTCCAGGAGACAAATTGCACTCGACACCCCTCTCTCTGTTTTGTTGATGGATAGTTTGGTTCTGCAGAGCAAGCAGCTTTGCCTGATAGAAGCTGGTGGAGCTGCCTGCACTCAGTAGTGCTGATGGGGGGGTGGGGGCCGCCCCCACTGCTCTCAGCATGGGGAGCAACTTGGTCCCTGCATCAACGGGGACAATTTTAGTTTTATGAAAAAAAGATGAATGCACCAGACAATGTTTGGGAGAGCAAGGTTTCCAGTGAACTAGGTGGTTTGTACCGTGAGGGAATTTCCAGTAGTAGTGGCTTGGAAAAAGCGATCTGTAATCAAAATATGAAAACCTCCTGAAGCAGAAGTGCCTACATGTTCTTTCTCAGCACCGTGTGGAAGCTATTTCCATTTGAGCCTTTTTTGGAATTTTTAAAATCTGTCCTTCGTGTCATACAGTTGTCCCGTCAGCATCTAGCACCAGATCTGTAAAATAACTAAAGGTACTTTTCAGGCTTCACCAGGAAAATCCAACAAAGCAAGCTGCAAAGAAAACAAATCCCCAAACGTGTTTATGAAAGTACTTTGGAATATGTTCATCAAAGTATGATTTTTTCAGCCATGATAGATGTCATCATTTTAGGTTGGCCCCAGTGCGTGGGACATGATGATGGAGGCAGCCTGCCAGGTAAGCAGACTCAGCATTAAGGACATGCGTGTAAAAATCAGAGCATGATGATAGGCTATTGACGCACTCAGGTAAACTGCAGCCTGACCACATGTTATGGAAACATGAGCAGAATTTTCTGATAACCACTCTGAATGACAAGTGAAAAAGGAGCCCAAAGAGTGCTAATCAATAATAACAATAATTTCCAGGAATCTTTATGTTGTATTTGAGGAAAGACTGCTACAACATTATGTTCCTGTGTGTGCTTTCTAATCCAAAATTAAAATTCCAGTATAAATTCATGTTGCAAGAGTCCTAGAATCAGTCCTAGTTCTTTTTCAAAACATTTTTGTAGTATTTATTTTAATTAATTGTTCTTAAACATCATTCACCAGTCGTTGAAATATGTAAGACATCCTTTACCAGAAAAGAACTCAGCCAATGCTGCCTTAAGGTTTAATGTTGTTCCCTTTTTAGTTAAACTGCACATTTATAATTTATAATTTTAGTTAAACTGCACATTTATAATTTTGTTTACTAGTTGATCTTTCCTGAGTGTGGGTTAGTTTTTGGTATGTCTCCATGTGTATATAAATAACAGGTAATATTTAGTAATCAGTGTTATGACTTGATATTGCATACTATTCTGTTGTGATTTCCTATAGTGATTTTAGGGTTTTGCTTAAAAAAGAGACACAAAACATTGGTGTAGTTTTCTTTAGTTTGCTTAACACCCAAAGGATATTTTGTTTGTGGAAAGCAGATGGTGATTTTTCCTGTCAGTTCTGCACTTAAACAGAAATATAACCCATGTGAACAATGGGGTGGATGGAGCCTGCAGCCTAATTAAATAAAATCTCCATTTTTATTTTAAATGGATTCAAGAGGAAATCGCTATTAGGAATCACTGGGATCTTTTCAGATTTCAACATTTCCATAAGTAGCAATAACTGACCCAGAGGTTGTCATCCTTCTGTTGACAGGGGCTTTTCGTCAGCTGAGTAACCACCTCTGCCTCACATTGGTTGCTTATCACTGTTTGATGTGCTATAAATCCCCAGAGTTCTGAAGTGAATGATTATAATAAAAAATCAGGAGGTGGAATCTTCAGTGACATCTGATGGAATAAAAGAATTGTATCTCAGCATCCTAAACGCCATGCATTTCATGCCTCCCTTGGGGAGTGGGAGGGAGAAGGAAAATGCATTTAGCAGGTGCTACTCGGCACCACCCGTTGAACGAGGTACTTTTTTTACATGTTTGTGTTAGATGTCTGTGTGTGTGTGTGTGTGCAACACACACTTGAAATTTATATGTGGTGATGCCTGGTAAACCTGCTAACGTGGTAAAGCACCTCTTCTTTGTATGGCCATGTCCATCCTCAGAGGATCTGAAGTGGGGACGGAGTAGCTAGTTTGAGGGGGCCACCCTCACTCGTGCCCACTGGGGGACTCCCTGATTTTCTACTCTTGCCTAAGCCAGGAGAAAGGAGAATCCCAACAGAAGGAAGGGGGGGTAGATTAAGGACACTTTCTCCACTTACCTTTATTTATTTATTTATTTTACTCAAAAGTGGGAACGAATATCAGGAACTCACAAGCTCACCGAAGCACAAGTTGCCTTTGGCTCAGCATCGGGAACAGTAGAATGTAGGTATTAGGGAGGACCTGTGGAGCGCTTTGGGCGAGCTCTTGCCCACAGCACCCCTTCTGCGTCTGCTCTAACATGAGCCCTGCTTGCTTGGTACCTCCTCTCCAGAATCTAGCAGGTCTCCCCTTGAAAGTGTATCCCGGCAGAGGTGATAGGGGGTCAGCTTGGAAGGGTGTGATCCCATTAAATGTAAAGGGTTTAACACAGCACTAGGTGCACAGTAAGCATGCAATATATATTAGCTATTTTAGCTACAACTTTTGGTAATAGTAATAATATTATTCAACTAATCTGCATCGCATCAATTATTTCTTCCATTGTGGAGATTCTCCCTCCTTTAAACTGTTAAACTTAAGGAGGAAACCAAACCTGATAATCTGGTCACATGTATGCCCATAAATTCTACCTCCAACACAGCCAAGCCCTGATACCTCAGTTGTAAGCAAAAACACGTGAAGAATGGAGATGCCTTAGGAGGCTTTATGAGAAAGCTTTTGCATTGTTTAGTGTGTTTGCAAAGGGGAGTATTATGGAAGAACCTAACCAAAGTTGTGAGAGAAATGGTCTCCTTGGTTGTGTGGCATTTTCCAGCTCTCCTTGGATTATATGCTGTATTAATCTTGCCCTGACTGATAAATGGTGTTTGAAGAAATGTGAAATTCTATTACTTTGGTATTTATTTCAATTCGACTTTCTTAAAACGATCGAGCACTGTATCTCAGCATGTTCATAGACAGTCATTGGGAGAATCTGGACAAAATAACCTTCATGTGGAAGCTGAAGCCTCCTGCTACAGTAGAAAGAGAACTTGACTGGGAGCTCCTTCCCTACTCAGCAATTCTGGTCTCACTTCCATCAACGATAAAGTGGGATCATTGGAATGGATCATCTCCAACGTGAACAGTATTACAGTTCCTGAAGCCCATATAGTTAGGAAATAGCAAAACTTGGAAACAAAATTCCTAATTCTTCAAGGTCATATAGTGAATCTTCTAAATTTTAAGAGCTTCTCACTCTACTGGAACACTTTCTTTCGAAAAAATACTTTTCTTGAATTTTCAGGTTTCACAAATTTTAAAATTATTTTTTGCTATCTCATAGGCAGCAACATGTTGATTACTTTTCTCAGTTTAGAATAATGCTGACCACGGTTTAATTACTTAAATAAAGTAAACAGGATGTTTAAATGTTATGCTTATCAACATGCTTCACTTTGTTGTTTTTACTGAAATCTGGACTGCTAAACCTTTTTGAGCTAGTAACCAGTTACATGCTTTTAGGCATCGATAAATGCAAACAACAAAGACCTCAAAGTTACTTCATTTTCTTTACATGAGATCCACTTTTGTCTAAGTTAGGGCCCATGCACATTGAGAAACGGTTAACAGTCCTGAGCAGAAGAATGTATTAAAAGTTTCAAATTCACATATCTTTAAATGTTTTTGCTTTGGGGTTGAATTTTTAATGCTCTATATTAAAAGAAAAACATTCGATGGTTTAGTCAGTGTTCTTAAAAATCTTTGTTGTTTTTTTCTCCATGTGAATTAATCACCTTAGCAGAAACATGAGTGGAGGGAGAGTTGGGTGGTGACCTAAGGAGACGACACGCTCCCTTCCTGAGAGAAGAGAAGGCCATGTGGGGTGATTAACTTATCTCTGGGAATTCCTATGTATTCCGTGTCCATGAATTCTGACATCACAGGATTTCCCAAAACTCTTTTGAGAGAGGCTGCCCATCCTTCTGGCAAAGTTTGCTTATTATGATGATGATTTTATGTACTTCTAGTTCTTCACAGTCCAGGAAGTCCAGAGATGTTGCCCATGTTTAGTTGGTTTACCAGAATCAGATTTCTGTGCTAAATTAAAGTGCTATATTAATCTAATGCAGGTGATATGGCAGTTAATTTCAGGAAATATTTATTAAAACCAAAAAAAAAAAAAATCACTGGGTTATATTGGATGCATATTGTTTCCATTACTATTAAAAGCAATTGGATAGATCCCTCCCCCACAATGAGAGGAGAATGAGCTCCTAAATATTTTATGGTCAATATAACTGATTAGATTAATTTGCATTTAACTGTAGTTATTGTTACAGTTCAAAAAAGTTTCTAGAAAGCTCACATTTGACTAACACTGTGATAAGTGCTTTCTCACAGCTGCCTCATATTCTCATTTAATCTCACAACAGCTCTGCAAGGTAGGCCTAAGTATTCCCACGTTACTTATTGAGAAACCTGAGGCTCAGAGAAATTAAGTAAATTTCTCAAAGTCTCACCAAGCTTGTAAGTGGGAGAACTTAAGTTTGAACCCAGGTCTTCTGACTCCAAATCCAGTGCTCAATCTATGAGACAAAACTGCCTTCTTTGGGGCTACAGAGGGTCCATTTATTACAGAACTTTAAGAAAATTAAACATAATTTCTGTCTGTTTAGGAAATACTTCATTTCTCAAGTCATACAGTGGCACACCTCATATGTACTCTTACTAACTGATTGGTCACTTGGTATGATTCAGTAGTTCCTGGGAAGCCTGATGGTTTCTGTGAATGTTCTGCCTATTGAAAACTTTCTGTATTTATCCAATAAATAACTTGTATTACTTATTATCTACCCTAAAGGGCAGACGGTCGTGCCCTCCTTATCCACTGCGCCATATACCCACAAAAGAGAATTGACAAACACTCACGTGGACAAATAACACAACCAAGGGCAGATACTGGATCTGTGAAGAGGACTGTATTTAAGGATGAGTATATAGAGAAAAAAAAAAGGGAGGGTACATAAAAAAATGACTGAACCAAGGAAAATAAACAGCTTCCAAGAGCATTTGAAAATGAAAGTGGTCTACTGCGAGAAATAAGAAAATGGTAGGATTCTTCTTGTTGTAACTGAAGGAACAGAATTGCTTCCGTGCGGCATAGTTATCTCAGACTGGGAGTTGGTTTAGAGAAAAAGGTGTTAGAATAAAATGAAAAAGAAGAGAAATTAGAAAGAAGGATTGCAAGAAAACTTAAAGCACAAATTACAATCCACACTGGAAGCAGAAAAGAACACGATGAGCTTAGAAACACTCAGATCAATAATGTGAAGGACAGACTTGACATTTTCTTCTTCATGTTCTTTCAAAAGAAATAAGAGATGAAAACAATGAGGAAAGATAATGGATTTGGAAGACAGAACATTAGCTAACATTCCTGAGTTTTGCTTTCTTGATGGAAAAACTGTATTGAGAAAAGAATATATCATCAGACTATAAAAATGAAATCTTTCCTGAACAGAATGAAAATCTGTGTATGTAGGGTGAAAGGATTTGCTGCATTCCAGCACACACACACACCCCAAAAAAGGGAAAAGAGACTATACCCATGCACCTCCTGGCAAAAATTTTAACTACTGAGGATAGAGAATGAAAAATCCTGTCAGAAAGTAACAAGTTGCCTACCAGAAAACAAAAGAGCTTTCTGGCTTCAACCTTCTGCTTTTTAGCACCAAATGCCAGGAAACAATAGGGAATTGGGGTGGGGGGGAGGGAACGCTGTGGAATTCTGGAATTTGATCCACATTAAGAAACAAAAGGATTTTTGGGCGCCTGGGTGGCTCAGTTGGTTAAGCGACTGCCTTCGGCTCAGGTCATGATCCTGGAGTCCTGGGATCGAGTCCCACATCGGGCTCCCGGCTCAGCGGGGAGCCTGCTTCTCCCTCTGACCCTATCCCCTCTCATGCTGTTTCTCTCTCTCTCTCTCTCTCAAACAAATAAATAATTAATTTTAAAAAAAAAAGAAACAAAAGGATTTTTAGTTATAACAAGCATTCAGGAAATAAACCATCTATGAATTACTCTAATCTGTTCTGTAACCTACAAAGTTTGGTTTAAAAAAGAGCAATTTTTGCTTAATATAATTTCAAGGGACTCTGGGGGTATTAAACATCAGATCATTTACCCACGAGAAGAAGGATATGTATGCTCTTAAATAGGTAATATGGCTGGAAGCCACATATCTAAAAGTGCCCAAAGTCCTCACCTAAATGGGCTTCCCTAACGCAAGAAAATGTACCTGAAAATAATTGTCGTATCACAGCGTCATGTTCCTTCATTTTTATTACTTAAGTGATGCATTGTCATGATCATATAAATAGAAAATTCAGATACATTCCTTACAAATAGAATTTAAATGGCCCTCAGTTTCCTCTGCTTCCGCCTAAAATACTACTCTGAGCGAGATTCCCTCGCTTCCAGGTGAGAAAAGGCAAGGGGTCTGAGCGCCTGGACGAGAGCTTGCCGAGGCTATCCCGCGTGCTTATCCCCTCTCCTCAAATCCAGAACTAACAACAGGTGCCGAGTTAGAAAATCATGGAATTTATATCTGTGTTTTAAAAAGAGACCCAGGGAAAACAAACCTTGTTTTAGAATATAAGGAAAGTTCGTTTCAGCAGCAGGAAGCTGGCCTGGGGCAGTGACCAAGCTTTCCCTAGCTGGACTCAAAGTTTTAAATGCAGATATTAAGGGAATAGAAGCAGCTAACCACCACCACCACCACCACCCCTCCCCCACCCCGCCAAACTAATTACTTCTGGAGTCTCATGTCAGTGTTAGAACTGAAGCTGCGTTGTTTTGTTTGGTTTTTCATTTGCTTGCACTGGAAGGACTTGAAAAGACCCAGGAATGTTGAGTATCATTGGCCTTAATGCTCAGTTCCTTCCTGGCAGTCTAAAGGTTTATCGGTGCCTGCAAGTTTCCTTGCGATTTAAACTCTAAATTAAATTTTCAACACAACCAGCATGTTTGCTTTAAATTTAGCAATAGAATGGCTAATAGGTTGCTTTGCATTTGCTTCGTTTTTCATTCTGAAGCTCAGCAAACCTCTTCCAGATGGAGAGAGTCTCTTCTGGAGAGGTTCCAAGTGGAAGCTTTTCCAGGGTCCCCTATTGCTTGGCTGTGACTGACAAAAGTCTGTTCGCTCTAAGGACTTAGATGAGAAATGCAATGCTTTTCTTTAAAATTTTAAATATTTTCTATGTGGCTATATGTTCCAAATGATGGCAACAAAGCTGTGTCCTAATGTTTTCACTGTTCTGGGTATGTTGGGTTGGTTTTTTTGTTTTTTTTTTTTTTAGTGTAGAGGAGGATATCCATGATTTCTTAACACTGGAAACATCATTCTGAATAATATAAGAAATGGTCAGTAACTTGAACGATTTTAATGTATCATTTTCAGCTTTTTCTTTCTTCCCCCACTGATGTCTGCACGTGGGAGCACACGTGTGGGAAAGCCCGTGTGGCATCTGTCTTTTCTTGTTCATCTAGTTCAGCTCTCTAGTTGATAGTCTATTAGAGTCAGTTAACAATTTGCAAGGTTCGGGGTTTTGTTTTGTTTTGTTTTTAAGTTGTTTGGTTTATGTATGTACAGCTTGACTGTTTAACCAGATTTTTGAAAATAAAAAAAATTAATGTCTATTTTACGTCTGTTTTATTAAAATAACTTAGTTATTGAAACTTAATCAGCAGTATGTATGGTTTCTGAATGTTTTTTATTTTCGTATCACATTCCTGGAAGTAACGCTTTCCTTTATAGTTTGCAACGTAAGGACGTTTTGAGCAGTTCTTTGCCCAGATGCTCCTGAGCTAATTAATGCCCTGAGTGAAATTGTTCTGGCTGACCCTCACTCTGGTTCTCTGACTTGGATTTCTTCACTGGGAGGCTGGGAGCCCATTTGGAAAGCCCTTATAGGTGACTGTATATCGTCCATGATATATGTGCCTCTAATGTTTTTCTGCTCTCTAAATTATTATTTTTGGCTTTGGGAGAGTATATTTAATCCTGAAACCCTTCAAAAGAGACATTTACAGCTCTAAATCATTCCTAAAAAAACAGGTTTCTGAAAAATCTTTCCAAATGGGTAAGATGGTGATAATGCTGAAACGATGAGATGTTTCGTTGAGAATTATTGACCCTCAGGCAGACTGCCTCTCTTCTCATTGTCCCACTTAGAGCAAGGATTTCTTAAATTTTAGACTTCTGGACCAGTTTGAAAACTTAATGGAAGCTATAGACCATTTTCTCAGGAATATATACATGCAGCATTTTACACACATAAACCCAGGCTTAAGTACGCCTGCATTTGATTTTTTTTTTTTTAAAGCGCTGCCTTTTTGAGATGTAGTCTAAAAGATTTAAGGATTTGCTTCAACATAATCCAGAAGGGTAGAGTCAATGGAAATGTAGATGATAGGCAAATTGGCTTAGAATGAGATCACTGTTAAAGCAAGTCAAGGGGTACATGAGGGTTTGTTATACTCTCCTCTGTTCTTTTGTACATGCTTGAAATTTTCTATAAGGAAGAGTTTAAAACAACAGCAAGTGCCTGGAGATTCTGCAACCTTCCTCACGGATCTCATAGAATCACAGAATCTTCCAGCTGAGAGGAACGACCCGAGGAGAGATGAGAGTAAGGATGCCGACAAAGCCAGGTAAGACCCCTGCACAACACCTGAGGGTGATTTTCAGGCCCGAATGCTGGGTTGGAGCAGGACTGGCAAGAACCAGTGACATCTGAATTGTTACTAGTAACGCGACCTCATTTGCACCCACCAGATGGGACACATTTTGTTCTCTCCCTTTCATGCAGAAAGTAGCTCTGTGGAAATCTTGGGGGGCTGATTCTGGCAGCTGCAAGAGAGCTGTAGTCATGACGTACAGATTGAGACGGGATCCGGGCGTGCTGAAGGTGCCGTGAAGATTGTACACCGAGCCTGGAGGTCCAAGGGCCTGGGATAGCTCGGGGCTTTCTGGGCCTCAAGGACAAACACTCCCAGGGGTTGCCATGGAAGCCATGGGCTACCAAAACCTTGAAAGGACCAGAGAATGTGCAGGCAAGCACCAGCAAGGGGTGCGGAGTGTGGGTACATGCACCAGTGGCCTGGTGCACCCTCACTCTCACTTAGGTGTCACGACATTATCTTCCAGGGCCTGGAGAGTGTCTCGTGACCAGTATGTTTGGCTCATTCAATCTGTTCCATTCTCCTTTTCCTTGCCTTCTCCCAGATTAGGACTTGGAGCCCCAGGTGGTGTACATCCCATCTTCCTTCCCCAATACGTCTCCTTTTCCTTTTCTTCTTTTCTGTTTCCCTCTATCAGTTCTCCCTCTGTTTACGAGCATTTTCACTCCCGTTTTTGCTGGTATGACACCAGGGACAGACATGAAAGATATTAAACAAGATATATTTCAGCAATAAACAAGATTCTTGTATTTCTCAGGGGATCCCAAAGAAATAATGATGAGAAATAAAAATTCCTGCTGGAGTATTTACAATGTACTCAGCTGTTGCAATGTTCAAAATGCAATCCAGGAAGTAATTTAGCACATTTCTAATACACTCAACTATGGTCACAATGTTGAAGAGTTTGGCCAAATTTTAAAAACCCAGTGAATCTTTTAAGACATTACTAAGGAATCTAACCCTCACAAGAACAAGTGCATCTGTGGTAGTTAATAGTTAATATTTCTATTTGTGGTTTGTTGTTATTGTCCGTCCCTAGGATCATGGCCCAGAATTGAAAGGATGCAGTTTGACCTCCCCCTAGGCAGGGAACAGTATGATCCAGATGTTTCCTTTTGTGCTGTATTCTCAGGACATGTGTCAACTGTGTTTGGTCCACTGTCACGTATTTCTCTTGCTTGCTCATGTCGTTCATGATTTTTCAGTGTAAGTCTCCAGTCAGGGCACTGTTCCTCCAGAAGTGTTAGTCATTCACCTACCTCGTCCACAACTGTAGTGATAGCTGAGTCCACTTGGCCTGTTATTTATTTGATGCTTTCTTTAAATTAATTCATTTTTTACTGGAATTTATTTTAAAGCAAATAATAATAATAATAATTTTCTTTTGAGCAGAGTTTCTCAAAATCAGACCACTCGGGTTCAAATTCCAGCTCTGCTTCTTACTAGTTCTGTGACCTTGGGCAAGTTATTTGGCCTCTCTGGGCTTCAATTTCTTCATTTTAAAAAGGGGAACAACAATATCTATCTTATAAGGTTGTGGTGAGGATGAAGTAAAAATATTAATACATATGAAGCACTTAGAGCAATGCCTGGTACAAAGTAACCATCAAAAAAATAAGTAACAGATATGCTTATTATTTATAACATAAATGCTGTATTACTTGAGATAAACACATAACTATTGCAGTTTAAGATGTTTGCCCACATAAACTCCAAGAATCATCTCTACCATCACCAGTGACACAATAACCACACTTTAGGAGAGAGCTTAACCAACCTGCCCCCCACCCCATCCTTTCTGAGATTATCTTCTCGTTGGCTTCCATGAGAATTTAAGGTGCCATGGTCTCCTGGTTTTTCCAATGTGTCTTTAGACTCTCTCCTGGGCTCCTCATCCCTTGACTCTCTCATTTATACTGATTCAGTCTTACATACTTTCTCAGGGTAATTTCATCTACTCCCACAGGCTTAGCATAAGGAGACCTACGTTATCAAAACCCTTCTCCACTGGGTCCTTCCTCTGAACCACAGAATGCAGAAAATGACTCAAGTACCTAACTAGTACTCTGTACTAGTACTCCAGCACATGACTAGTACTCTGCTCTATATATACAACAGCTAAAATCATTCCCAAGAAACAAGTTCTAGGTGCAGGGGAGAAACATGAATTCCTCCCAGACAATGGAGGCCTTAGGACAATAGGGCTTACTTCTCTAGGGGAACTCCAGTTGAGAAAGGCCCTTCAACCCCATGTCTCCACCCTATATTTCTTCCTAAGGAAATGGCACACATATCCACCTTGTTGCCCAAGCCAGAAACCAGACAGTTATTCTAGAACCTCACTCTGCCCTCTCCTCAATCTTCTGTCATCCTCCATAATCATTTTCCATTAGTGGATAATTCTATCTACCTTAATATCCTTTGAATTTCTTCCCTTCCCATTCTCCTCACTGCCATCAGCTTGGTCAGTCCATACCATTTTGCCCCATGATTATTTAAAAGCAACCCGTGGTCTCCTTGCTCCCTCCAGTCTACCCTCCACTGCTTCCTGGGGAAATTTCACTAAACATAAATCTTATTCTATCTTTACTCCTTTAATGGCTCTCCAAAGCCTTTCTGATAAGCTCCAAACCGTCCACACGGATTGCTGCTCGTGCTATTACAGCATTCCCTCCCTCCCTCTACTGTGCCTGCTCACCTTCTGCTTGGGGGGCCCACTGCCTTTTACCCACTCCTCTGCCATCATGCCCTTCTTCCGTAAAATTCTTACTTAGCAGTTTCCACCTGGCATGCTGTGCGTGTGAGCTCCTCCCGAGGAGGAGTCAGTCCTCTCGGCTTCTGCTGTCTCAGAAGCTGGCAACATTGAACAGAACCTATGAGCCCATCAGTGTCACCCTGTGCCATCTCCTGTTCCCGAGGAGCCAAGTGCCCTCCACAGGAGCAGCTTTGTATCCGTGAGCATTTGACTCACAAAGTGGCGAAGCTGGGAGAAGATCCGTTTTCACACGAAGGTCTATGCCTCTGGAGATGGAGGGCAGGGCCTCAGTTTGTGGCTGCTCAGAGCCTGTACTTTTACTGTTGGATGTTTTCCTAAGAACTTGAATTAATAGCTCAGTTATGAAAAATGACGGGCTGGCACACGCTCTTGTTTCTTAGCGGAACCGTGGCGGCCCCTTTGCTGTATTTGCTACAATGTTGGAAGGCTCCGAGTCTTCTGGGAGACTCCAAGTAGTAATCACATCTGTGGCTGCACTGGAGAGGCATCCAAAGACGTATAGTAACTAAATTATTATTTTTTAAGATTTTATTTATTTAGAGAGAGAGCCAGTGAGCGGGGGCAGGTAGGGGTAGAGGGAGAAGGATAGAGAGTCTCAAGCTGACTCCATGCTCAGCGCAGAGCCCAGTGTGGGCCCCATCTGATGACCCCGAGATCAGGACCCCGAGATCAGGACCCTGAGATCACAACCAGAGCAGAAACCAAGAGTTGTACGCCTGACTACGCCACTCAGGTGTCCCAGCTGGATTACTTTTGATCATTGGGTTTTTGTTGTTGTTGTTGTTTTTTAAATAAGAATGTTTAATGGCTTGAAAATACTTATGATGTATTCGTAAGTACAGAAACCAGAGTACAGAATATTGTGACCCCAGTTTTGTAGAAAGGAAGACAAAAAAGAGCAACATGATCATTGGGTTTTAACCTGGCATTCGTGGCTGGGCTTCAGGGAGCCTAGGAACCCCCCTAAAATTATAGGTGCTGTTTTTTGTGCATGTTCATGTGTAGATTTCACTTGCAGAAAGGGTCCACTGCTGAGGACCAAGATGCCATTTTTCCCTTTGGATGATCAGACTTATTTATTCATTAAAATATTTGAACACTTGGGGCCTCTGGGTGGCCCGTGAGCTGGCCCAATCAGCTGAGCACCTGACTCTTGGTTTTGGCTCAGGACGTGATCTCAGGGTTGTGAGATCCAGACCTGTGTTGGGCTCTGCACTCAGCCTGGAGTCTGCTTGAGATTCTCTCTGTCTCTCTCTGCCCCTCCCCCCGGCTCTCTCTCTCTCAAATAAACAAATAACTATTTCAAATAAAATAAAATAATATATTTGAACACTTGCTATGATGTATCAGGCACTATCCTAAGCACTAGGGGTAGTGGGGAAAAAAAACACATAAAAGCATCTGCCCTCTCAACCCTTATATTCTAGTAGGACAAGGCAGACAATAAACAAGGAAGTAAATTACATTCTATTTTATAAGGTGCTAAGAGCCACAGAGAAGAATTAAGCAAGGTTGTACTGGGGGGGGAGATGAAATTTTAAATAGTGGTCAAAGAAGGCATCATTGAAAAGCTGACATTTAAGTAAAGACTGGAAGCTATTGAGGGAGCAAGCTACATGGGTATAAGGAAGAAGAAGAGCATGTCAGGTAGAGGGCATAGCAAGTGCAAAGGTCCTGAAGCCCCAAAGGTATCCAGAGGACTCTCTCTTCAAAGTTGCTTTTGCTTGACATGAAGGCAGACAGCAGGGGCTAAAAAAACATCATCACTTTCCCAAAGAGTGGAACAGCTGAGCATCTCTGGTCAAGCTATTTTTTGTTTGATGGACCAGGCTGGTTTGCCTAACCAAAGATGCACAGAACAAGGATATTGCTCTGGATCGGGGACTGACATTCATTATCATTCAGACCTACTGGTTCTCCAATGAGATAGAACCACATATACTTTTGGCTCAAATTCCAATTATCATTTTGATCATGGCCTCACAATAGAAGTACTTAATAACTCCAAGGGGGAAAGCGAGAGTACATTAAGATTCAAGGGGGGAAAACTTCCCTTTGTTTTCAGCTAAATTCTTTTTGTTCCAACAATTAGACTCATTTGACAATATTTTGTGTATTTGTAATCCATTGTAAAGATTTTGACTTTTAGTGAAATGGAAACTCATCAGAGAAGAAAAATGACCTGATCCTACTTATATTTTTAAAAACGTATTGTGGTAACATATGCATAAAATCAACCATTTTAGACATTTGTGTTACAGTTTGGTGACCTGAAGTGCATTCACATGGTTGTGCAACCATCACAACTATCCACTTCCAGAACTTTTTCATTCTCTGTTCTGTAACTCTGTACCCATCAAACAATAACTCATCATTTCCCTTCCCTCTGGCAGCCACTGTTACTTTGTGTGTCTATGAATCTGACTACTCTAGCTACCTCATATTAGTGGAATCACACATTTGTCCTTTTGTGTCTGGCTTATTTCACTTAGCATAATGACTTCAAGGTTCATCTATGCTGTAGCATGTACCAGAATTTCATTGTTTTGATGGCCAAATAATACTCCATTATATGTATATACTACCTTTTGTTTAATCCATTCACCCACTGATGGATATTTGGGTAATTTCCATCTTTTGGCTGTTGTGAATAATGCTGCTATGAACATGGGTGTACAGATATCTGTTGGAGTCCCTGCTTTCAGTTCTTTGGGGTATATGCCCAGAGAAGGAATTGCTTATCAAATGGTAATTCTATATTCGATATTGTGAAGAACTGCCATACCGTTTTCCACACCAGCAGCACCATTTTACATTCCCACCAAGAGTGCACAAGGGTTCTGATTTCTCCACATCCTCACCACCAACACTTGCTTTTGTTTTTGATAGTAGCCATCCTAGTGGGTGTGGTGTGGTCTCGCTGTGGGTTTTTTTGTTTTTGTTTTTAAAGATTTTGTTTATTTACTTGACAGAGAGAGACAGCGAGAGAGGGAACACAAGCTGGGGGGAGTGGGAGAGGGAGAAGCAGGCTTCCCACCAAGCAGGGAGCCCAACATGGGGCTCGATCCCAGGACCCTGGGATCATGACCTGAGCCAAAGGCAGACATTTCACCGACTGAGCCACCCAGGCGCCCCTCGCTGTGGGTTTTGATTTGCATTTTCTTAATGATTGCTGGACCATCATTTGGAATGATGCTGAGCATATTTTCAAGTGCCACACTTATATTTTACAAGCATCCCTCTGGCTGCTGTACTGAATGGTCTCAGCTATGGGATGAAGTGGAGGGTAGGGGGCAAATGTGGAAAGAGGAAGATCAGTTGGAAGGCTATTGCGGTTGTCTAGGTAAATCACAATGGTGGCTTGGAACAAGATGATAGCAGTGGAACTGGCAAAAATTCATGGGATTCTGGATAGATTCTGAGGCTAGAGCTGATAAGATTGCAAGAGGAGTGTGAAAAAGGAGTCTGGAATGACTCCTCTGTTTGTGGCTGTGCAAATGTCCATTTACTGAGATCGTAACGGTAGGGGAAGAGTATGTTGGGCAGGTGAGATGTCAAGAGACCGACTTTGGACATGTTAAGTTTGGATGCCTGTTAGACTTCCAAGTGGAGATGTCATGTTGACAATGGATATGGGAGTTTGGAGATCAAGGGTGTTTCAGTTCTCTTTTGCTGCCTAATAAAATACCCCAAAACATGGAAGTTTGAAACAGCAACAATTTTTTTTTTAAGATTTTATTTATTTATTTGAGAGAGAGAGAATGAGAGAGAGCACATGAGAGGGGGGAGGGTCAGAGGGAGAAGCAGGCTCCCTGCTGAGCAAGGAGCCCGATGCGGGACTCGATCCTGGGACTCCAGGATCATGACCTGAGCCGAAGGCAGTCGCTCAACCAACTGAGCCACCCAGGCGCCCAATTTATTATTTCTTAACAATTCTGTGGGTTGACTGGGCTACGCTGGACAGTCCTGCTCTATGTGGCATCAGTTGGGGTCACTCACGAGGCTGCATTCAGCTGGCAGCTGGCCTGGCGCCTCAGTGCTCCCCCTTGGACCCCCCCGTGTGGTTAGCTTGCAGCACGGCCGTCACAGAACTGACTTCTTACACAGTGGCTAGCTTCTCCCCAGGGGATTAGAGCATAAGCTGTCAGCCCTTTTTCGTTTTTTTTTTTTTTAATTTTAGTTAACATACTGTGCACTATTGGTTCCTGGAGTACAGCTGTCAGGCCTCCTAAAGGGTAGATCCAAACTGACTTAGCATCTCTTCTGCTATATCCTGTTGGTCAGAACAAGTCACGGGGCCAGAGGAAACAGACTCCACCTTTTGAGGAGAACAGCGGCCTATGCCTGTGGGGATGGGAGGAATCCTCGGCAGCCATCTCTGGAGACCAAGCACCACAAAGGGAGCGATCAGGGCTGGGGATGGCAGTTTGGACGTAATCAGAAGATAATCACCATTAAGGTCATGGTACTGGATAAGCTTACCCAGGGAATAACTCTAGGTAGAAAAGAGATGGAAAGGCTGATCTCCAGGATATTCCAACATTTTGCATTTGAAGGAGAAGCCAGCAAATGAGACTGAGAATAAACAACTAATAAGTAGGAGGAAAACCCAGGAGAGTGAGGTGTGGCTGACGTCAGATGCAGATAGCATTTTAAGAACGAGGGTGTGTCAGTGTGGTAAATGCCGCCGAGAGTTCCACGTGAGACTAGAGATGAAGGCTGACAACTGGTTTTGACCAAGTGGACTGAGGTGTTAGTTCATCCTGAGGAGGCCGTCGATGTCCTCAGGATAACAGCCGAAAAATGCAAAACGCAGAGGAGACGAAGACTGTGAAGTAGGAGTCAAGGCCCTTAAGGACTGTGAGGGAGCGCCCAGACATATTGTCAAGGACACTGGCATGGCATGAATTTTTTAAGGCGGGAGGGGACATGTGTTTTTAACAAGTGAATTTAAGTTTATATTTAAATTCCAGTTAACATACAATGTAGTATTTGTTGCAGGTGTGCAATGTAGTAATTCAACACTTCCATACATCACCCGGTGCTCATCACAAGGGCCCTCCTTAATCCCTATCACCTGTTTAACCCATCTCCCCACCCACCTCCCTTCTGGTAACCAGCAGTTTGTTCTCCATAGTTAAGAGTCTGTTTCTTGGTTTTAAGAAGTGAATTTTTTTTTTTTTAAGATTTTATTTATTTATTTGAGAGAGGGAACACAAGCAGAGGGAGAGGGAGAAGCAGGCTTCCCGCCGAGAAGGGAACCCAACGTGGGGCTGGATCTCAGGACCCTGGGATCGTTAACGACCCTCAGTCGTTAAGCGTCTGAGCCACCCAGGCGCCCCAAGAAGTGAATTTTAAAATGACGTTAAAACAGTATTTTAGAGTTCTAACAACGAGTAAGCCAGAAACTAGCTGGACCTACAGCCAAGGTGTGAGCCCCTGAGCTGCTTCCTCCTGAGGCACAAGACCCCTGCAGACCTCAAGAGAAAGCCAGGTATCAGTGAGATGGGGAGGGAGACAAAGGAGGACTGAGAAACAGATGGAAAGCATAGATACGTATTTTGGTGGTTGAAATAAATTCCAGAGATCACGGCAGGGTAATCGAGAAGGGACATGGCATGGAAGGGTGTAGGTCAGCAGGTGCAGGGCAGGGGACTGAACTGCAAGGGAGGGAATGCATGGGCCACTGGCTTCGGTGACCATGAAGACGGGCATGAGGTAGCAGAGGCGGCGCTGTGCGGGCCTGAGGAGAGACTCGGGTTTGCGTCCTGCTTCCCCACTGCCTAGCTGTGCGGTGTGCGGCTAACACGTGGGCCACCAAGTCAGTGCAGCTCCTATTAGAGAACTTAGGTGGCAAGTGACAGAACACGGACTTTAAATTGGCTTAAACAAAAATAAAGATTACCTCCCATACCTGGAAATTCCAGAGAAAGGTAGCATATTTTAGGGATTGTCTGACTCAGCAACCCAGTGATGTCATCAAGGGCCCAGTTTCTTTATATTTCTCTGCTGCCCCTTTTATGGTAGTGGTTTCATTCTAAGACTGGTTCCATCTCCCGGTCACTATGTAAATATAAATTATATATAAATATAAACATTGGTATTTCCTTTTACACATCTAGAGAGAAAGACTCCCTTTTGTTAGCATTCTTGCAGGTGAGAACATGTCTTTGCCATAAGCCCAGCAAGTGTCTCCTGGAGTCTCATTTGGGTTGAATTTGGTTAACATGTCCAATCTGAACCCATTCCTGCGGTCTGTAAAATGCCAAGTGCTGGACACTGGCTGTACCAAAAATTACCCGGATCGGCATGCTCCCCCGCCGCCTTAACCCAAACCAAATGAGCCCCACGTTGGGTATAGAGATTACTTGAATGAATTTTAAAATATATATCCCCAAAAAAGGGGGTTCGGCTTTTTATTGAACAGGTTACAGAAGAGGTTTAGTCAAAAAGATCAAAGCCCACGTCGTCAGCAGACTCCTCGGATTCTTGCTTCCACTTTCTTCTCCTCAGCTGGGCAGCAGGGCTGGAGGGCGCGGGGCCTCCTGCTGGCGCAGCACCAGCTGCCGGGCGGGTCCCTCAGCCCCTGCACTGCAGCCGAGGCTCCGATGTAGACTTTGGCCAGGACCTCTGCAAGCAAGCCGGGCCAGAAAGGTTTAGCGCCGACCCCCGCTGCTTTAACGAGGGCATCGATCTCGTCCTCGGCCTATCAGCTCATGGTTGCGCAGGAGGAGGGCCCAGCAGACACAGGCGAGCGCCGAGACGGAGGCCGTGGTGCTGCCAGGCCCGGGCCCCGTGCTGGTCGCTGGATGAAGCGGCCTTAGCTTCTCTGGAAAGACGAGCATCTTGGCGCCTTTGGCCTCATTTCTGATTATCACAGTATACAAATTTATCCAAATCTATCCACACGAGTCCAGCCAAGTTGGACTTTTGGTGCTTCACGATGGCCCGTCTGCTCTGCCTTTGTGCAGGCTTTTCCTTTGCTTTCACTGTTGTCCTAGCTTTCCTGGCTGAGACCCTCTTCTCTCGGAAGCTGAGTTCCAATGCTTCTTCTTCTTTTTTAAATAAGGATCTGTTTAAGTAATCTGTACACCCAGTGTGGGGCTTGCCCTCATGACTCCGAGATGAAGATCCTACGCTCCACCGACTGAGCCAGCCAGGCGCCCCTCAGATGCTTATTCTGTTGTAGGCTTCCCTGGTCTATCCAGGCCCATCCTCTCACTAATAAAGGGCAACCAGTGTTATCTACTAGTGGGCTTGTCTCAGCCGCTCTAGATTCTCAGGTTGAGGACAATGAAGTTCTCCTCCTCCTCCTCCTCCTCGTGCTGTATTTGCTCAATTTAAAACTGTTGTGTCCGCCGTGCATACAGAGGGGAAGGAGAACAGCATTCCGTAAGCGCCGCTGAGCTGGTGTTCCGCTGGGACTCGAGCCGGCTGGCGGGACACCCGCAGTGTAGTGGCGCCGCCCCAGGGACCTGACGCTCTCAGGGCTGATCTTCTGTCCTCGGTGTGACCGTATTTGCCAAAAGCCTTGCCGCAGTGGGCCTTCAGCTCATAGAAAGGCTGAGTTTCTACTGCCAAAGTGAAGGAAAGAACTGAGACAACTTAATGAGACATTTTACAGATTGCTCAGGGGAAACAGAATCTCTCTTTGAAATTACTGAGTCATTTCAGTTTTAATTTCAGAATCATACAAAGCACTGTCATCTGTATTATTATTATTTTATTTATATATATATTTTTTAGAGAGGGTGAGAGAGAATTGCAAGCAGATTCCATGCTGAGTACAGAGCCCAACACAGGGCTCGATCTCACAACCCTGAGACCATGACCTGAGCTGAAACCAAGAGTCGGACGCTTAACCAACTGAGCCACCCAGGTGCCCCATCATCTCTATTATTGAGCAATGGCTTTCACAACTTTTTTTTTGCCATGACTCAGAGTAAAAAAAAATAACAAATACCCTTTCCATCATGACCCAGAGGTCACATATACTCATTCATTCATTCCTTCAATAAGCAGGTACTGGTCACCTTCTATATGCCAAATACTAGTCTAAGCAAAATACACTTATGAACAAAAAGGAAAGGAGGGAAGGAAACAAAAAATATTGCCTCAAAGACCTTACATACTGGTACAACATACAACAAACAAAATAAGTAAAACACACAAACACACAGAAACAGAAGATTCATGAAACAAAACCTATTACAACATGCCATGCACTCTCATGTTTCCTATTTTTCAAAAAAAAAAAAAAAATGCTGGCCACACTCCATTAAACCATTAAGTTAGTTGGCTTCTCATTTCAGTAACAGGCTGAGCCTGCACTTCGAGAAATACTGGTCTAGACAATTTATAAAGTAGGCCGTGTGCTGTTCCTACTTTACAGGCGAGACGGAGAGACATGCCGAGAGAGGTGAAATGAGTTACCCCCTTTTCCCCCTCCTCCCAGCTTCACCTCAGGGCTTCTGACTAGTGTGCTGCTTTTCCCTTTGTCCTCTGCAGTCCTCCCATCGGCCTTAATCCCTCCTTCTCTTTGATTGTGAGACCTTGACCTTTGCCTGAAGCAGCTCTTCCTGCCTTTCCAGGTGAAATCCTACCAATCCTCCCAGGCCTATCTAGACTGCGATGTGCTCTGGGGGCCTCTTCTGTGGCGGGCTGCACTCGGCCTTCCTTTATCATTTCTGCTGTCCCACAACAGGCTCCTCTCCATGTGACCTCCTTCATAGCAGGTCTCATTTTTCTCACCTTCCCCCCCCCCCCCTCCATACTCCGGTGCTTTACAGAGTGCATATTCACAAACACATATGGAATTGACCTGAATTTGTAAGGGACTCACAGGAGAGGGGTGGGAGGAAGTGTTTCCTAGCCAGGACTGCAGGATTTAACAACATCTATTTAAAAGGAAAGATACCACTTTAGAAAAGATACCACTGAAAAAAGATCTCTTTACCTAGGTTATAAAAGTCACACATTAGGTAGAGGCTTCAATAGTATAAAAAGTATACAATCCAAATTGTTTCTCTCCTTAGCATCAGTAGATAGATTTAGAACCATGCCAGTTGGTCATGTGTTGCACGGAACTGACACGGTCAAAAGAATTCAAGAAAATGAGGGCCACCGTAGAAGACCCAAGGAAGTGCTGGATGGACCTGGGGCAGGACAGGAGCCAGAGGCCCCTGGGGACCTCCTCAGCAGCAGGGAGTAAGGGCCCCTTTGTAACAGCTATAATAGCGACCGTTACGATGGGAATGGCTCTACCTCACCCAAATGCAGAAAATCAGTTCAAATTCTCAAGAGAAAGACTCTAAATGGCACAGCCAAGTCTAGAATTCTCCATTCCTGCTTTAATTAGTTTGGGTTAACCTAGGGCTGTGCAGCTGGTGCAAATATCTAGGGAAGGAAGGAAAGAAACTCTTTGAAAAAGGAGATGAACTTCAATTAAATATTGACCCAAACTGGAATTTTAAGTTTAAATTTCATCCTACCACCAGAGATGATGGGGACTCAAGGCTAATATGAGGTCAATTACAAGTAGTTATATAAAGTACTGTATCTGTAATATAGTATAAAATATAATTTCAATCCTATTAAAGGTTTAAAAAAAAAACCCACATAGAATTTAGCTAATTTTAGCTAAGTTTCAGGGACAAAGAAATCTATGAGTTTATATATCTATGATACAAATAGATATACAGATATAAAGAAAACTGAATTCCTTACCCAGGTTTTTCAGACTTTGTTTTGAATTAGAAATTCTAATTCTCTAGGACTGGGGTAAGGTAGGAGGGACTGCATGCTCAAATAAGCACCCCAAATTCTGTTCAAGATGTGTCATATTGAGAAACTTGCTTAACCTGACTCCTTAGAGTAATTAAAAAGGGGCTCAACTTGCATCTGTTTTTAATTAGATAAATAAAACGTGGGCACACTACATGTGTAGTAACACTAAATAATAAGAGCATGTACAAATTTTAAAATCACATTTCTTATCATTGTTTTTAATTGCATTTAGTCACATAATTTATAGTAGCATAGGTTTATAAAAGATGTTTAAGACTGGTAACTTAGTCTTAGATTTTCTTTGAAAACGGATAATAAGGGAGTTGGTCATGAGTTAAAGAGTATTTCAGGATGACAAGTTGACTATAAACACAAAAGGTACACTGACAGCAATTCTACAAACAGCAAATATGAATGTAACTTATTTAAGCCTATTGGTTCACGTTTTTAAAAGCACCCTCATTTCTTTGAAGTTAAGTACTATAAATGGTTCATGAGAGTCTACTGTGGACAATGATATACTCAATCCACCTAGTTGGGGAGGTGGGGGTAGGGGTGAATTTATGTGACCATTCAATTTTGATTTGGGTTCAAAAAATCAAACTGTGTTCCAAACAGTCACAAGTAGCATCATCAGTTCCTCAGATAATACAGCTCCCAAGACTCTCATCCTCCCGGAGACCCCTCCTCTTCTGCTCTGATGTACACATGCCTTTCTTTTAAAGAAGCAATGAAAGTATAAAAGTTCACCAAAATTCTGAAAGTCACAGTTTGTAAAGCACTAAATGATAGTAGCTTTGGCATCTGATATTCCAGTCACTTTTGTTACAAATCTTTTCTTCATTCTGGGTCAAGGCGAGGTAAGACGGGAAGAATAAGATTCCCAAAAGCAGAGTCTTGAGTTATGAAGTATCCAGATGAGTGTGCATGTGCGTGCTAGGGAAGAGTTAAAAAAAGCAAAAGGCAATTAAGCTATTAGAAATCACAATTTTTCAACCAAGGCATTAAAATTACTTATCCTATCTGAGTGTTTAAGACCAAATTTATTTTAAAAATCAGTTCTGCTGCTAATTTTGTTTAAATACACAGGAGATGGACAGTAATAAAGAATTTATATTAACAAGCTGCACCAGGCACTCATTTGTCAGACCCACTCTGTCCTCTGTGATTCTCTAAAGTCAATAATGAGTCAAAGACATGAATTACTTTGTTCCCTGGAGTGGGGAAACTTGCAACAAAGACCCCCCAAATCTGCCTCTGATCAACAAAGCAGGAGCTTGAGAAAGAAGGCAGTAGTTGGGAAGGGAGTGGGGTGGGCAAGGGAGCTGATTACTGGTGATTAAGATCCCAACATTTTGTAGAGAATGTTGAAATGTAAGTAACAGAAAACCACCAGCGACCTCCCTCTGTCACTAGAGAAAGGAAGACTGTTTTTAGGTTGCCTTATGTGAGATGATCTTTCATGCCTCTTCCAATTCTGAGATTCAAAGTTTTAACAACATAGGTAATGATGGCTTATTCAAGGTCTCTGGGAATGTCAGTTAAACAATCCAAGATCGCTGTGATACTAAAACTGTTTATTACTATGAAGAACAGTATTTTTTAAACTGATGGATTATCATTTCCAGTGCAACAGGTATGCTGACTATTAAAAAGAGAATCCAAACAACAGTAAACCAGTAAGATTATCAAGGAGTGTAACAGCATGACAAATTTGAAAAAATATATGTATGTACTATTAAACTAGCCGGTTCAGCTTGTAAGATCCTTCTGTCCGTCCAAATATCCTTGTACGCAAGCAACCCCTTGCCAAGGACAGTCCCGACTCACTGATGACCGTGTCAAACCACAGAGGATGCTTTCATTACTGCCGTATGGGTCCTTCCAATCCTCGGCCTGATGACCGAACATCAGAAAACCACTGCAGTTGTGTGTGGAACGTTTTTGTTGATACTGCTCCACTGAAATACAAACCAGGGACTGTGCTGGCCTCCAAGACCCGGGAACGCTCCAGAGGCCCGAGCGTCACTTCTACTTTGCTCACCTGCAAAGCCGCCTTTTGTTGGGCTGCAATATGCTGCTGCTCAGCATGATCCCGGAAGTCCTTATTAAGCGAGGCTCTCGAGAGTGCAATGCTAAAACGGGAATCTCAGTTACTTGGCTGTTTACGGCAGAAGAAACTCCCGTACTTCTGAATCGCATTTTCCATTATATATTCTTTATAGGGATTTAAAAACAACAAAAAAGGCCTCCCAGAATGTCTTTTTTTCCTTCTCCCACGGTTTATATTAATTTATATGAAGAAAAGCTTATGTTATTTTACTGGGGCTTCAAATTACCTCTGTTTTTTATTATTTTTTGGGTGATCTATGGTCCCCTGCTTTCAAACTGATTTGAGGTACTCCAGTCTATCTTAAGGTTGCATTTATGATGAAAACAGAAGCACTGAATGTTTCAGGCAGGAGGTACAGCAGGCAAAAAGCCCAGGGATAAAGAGCTTGGCGTGTCTGAAGAAATCAGGAGCTTGACAGGACTGGAGGTCAGGGTTGGAAAGGGGTGAAGTGGGTTGGCAGAAAATGACAGGGGGGGAGAGAAAGGCAGGTGCCCTGTGAAATAAATTAAGAAATGTAGACCTTATCCTCACAGTAAAGAGAGATTCCCAGAGAGTTTAATAAAGCAGAGGAGTGACATGATCACAAGTACCACATGAGGGCTCAGAAAGACCACGCTAGGCAGACTGTGCTGGTCACCTCGTCGTCGACAACTGTTTATCTCCCTATTTCCTTGCTAATGGAATCCAAACTTCATTCAAGTATTGGTGGTACCATGCTTCAGGGCTGGCCAGGCTCATCCCTCAGGGGATGATCGGTGTAAGACAATGCCATTCCCATTCCCTTTGTTGGTTCCTAGTTTAAGCAAGAGAAAGATACACAATTCTGGGCAGCTAGGCTTGACGGGCAGTCTGCTGGGAGGCTTCTGAGAACATTCTCCGCACTCTTACAAGAGAAATGTAGGACAGGAACCTTTCTGGCTTCGGCCTCTGTAGCTGGCTCAGTGTGGGGTGAGGCTGAGACTATGGCAGTCCTATCTGGAACATGAGGGAGCTGCTGGCCCACAGAGAAAGGCAGAAAGGAAGGCTGGAGGGAGGCCGGAGCACGGCTCACCCCGCTGGCCACTACATGAAGCCACTCCGGAACCACCGGCTCTTCACCCTCCTGGGAAACATCCATCCTAGCGTGTATGCCAATTTTCTTGGTTTTCTGTTACTTCCAGATTAAAACATCCTAACCGACACAACTGCTAAATATATTCAGGAGGACTGAAGACTACAGGAAGTTCAGTGAGGAAGCAGCTATCGGAATGGAAGTGGCCAGGACGAGGGTGGCATCAGTAGCCATGAAGAAAAATAGGCAGATCGGAGGCATGTTACATGAAAGGGAATAACAGATGAAGTCCACACTTCTGAGGACTAGTAGATCGGTGCCATTCGCCAAGACAAGGAACCCAAGGATAGTAAGTAGTGAGTGAGAGCACGGGAAGGGAAGAGGAGTTCAGCTTGGGCCACACTAAGTTTGAAATGCCTAAGGGACATGAGGATGGAGCTACCCAAGAGGCAATTTGGGACGTGGGAGAAAAGACGAGATAAAACTTATCGGCACATAAATAACAGGTTGTGGAAGTGGAGGCAACTGGCCAGTGAAAAGCTGTGTGAGGACAGGAAACTGGCTGTAGGACCGGACTCTGAAGGGCACGGACATTCACGACACAGGCAGCGGAGATGCGTCTGCAAAAGAAACCAAGACCGTGTGGCACAGAGCCAGTGGAAGCCGAGGAAAGAGAGTATTTCAAGAAGGACAGAGTGATCAGTGGTGTCAAACAACACTAAGACGTCTAATAAGAGAAGGCCCTCGGCCCACCCGATTTAGCTACCACGAGGCTGCAGGTGACCGAGGCAAGCACCTCCTCTTAGGAAGGGGAGAGTGGATCTCGAGTGAGATTGAAGTGCGCTGAGGAGTCAGTGAGTGAGAAAGTAAAGGTGAGGACAGACAGCACTTTCAGGAGGTCTGGCTGAAAGAGGGGGCAAGGCCAGGGCGGTGGCTAAATGCGATGGAAGGAGGCAGAAACTGAACACAATAAAGATGAAGCCCTCTACATTTTACCTGCTTTGCAGAATGCTTAAAAAGGGGGACGCTGACAATAATTTCAGCAACAAACAAAAACCATACAAAACCCTTTTCTTTTTTTAAAAGTAGGCTCTGGGGACCATTAAATATTCTAATTAGAATTAGAATATTTAAGATCTAATCACTTCATCTAATTTTTTCAAATCTAACTTAAAGAAACAAAACATGTAAATTGCAACATTACAGAGACAAACGTCTGCCAACCAACTTGAGGTATTTTGTCCAAGATCTTTTTTATATCACTGAATATGAAAACCACATTATTCTTCAATACCTTGCTCCAGGATGATTAGTTGAAGATTGGTTCTGCATTAGTAATTTTCTTTTCTCTTTGTCCAGTTCTGCCAAGATTGCAACCCTGTTTTTGTTTTGAAAACCTAAAAAAAGGGGTGGGGGGAGGAGAGACAGAGAGAGAGAGAAAGATAAAAACATTTTAGAGCTATTTTTATAGACCCAGGCCATCTAAAAACCCAGCAAGCAAATTCTATTCTCTAAGAAGATAATGAACCCACTAGCGAATAGTTCCCCTAGATGGTTACACCGTTTTCCTACCGCTTCCCAGTGACTTTACCAGCATAGCCCATGATGGATGCAAAGCAGAATACTGACTGAGGATTTTGAAGACTTAGTTTTAAAGAACTATAATCACCAAGGTTTTCAGGAGGAAAACAGCAACAGACATGCTCACATCCAAACAATATTTCTTTTTCGTTGTCAACTGCTTTCCTTCAGAAGTGACAGTCTTTTCAAGGGACAAGTCAAAGAACTGCAATGGATTACACAGCAATTCTGAGAAAGAAATGGAGCTTAACAGATGGGGCACAAAAATGTGTGTCCTTCATCAACTACTTAATACTGGGCCTGATTTTGATCTTCAAATTTTATAAGATCTAGAGCAGAGGATGCAAAGTCCTGGCCCAGAAGCAGCAACCCAACTAGGTTTTATAATCTGAATTAGGGGCACCTGGATGGCTCAGTTGGTTAAGAATCCTTTTGATTTCGGCTCAGGTCATGATCTCAGGGTCACAAGATCGAGCCTCACATTTTCAGCATCACACTCAGTGGGGAGTCTGCTTGAGATTCTCTCCCTCTGCCCCCCCCCCACCGTGCTCTCTCTGAAATTAATTAATTAAAATCTGAGTTAAATGCCAACATGTAAACACTGAGAGAATGTAAACAAAATCCTCAGATTTCTTGCTTCTCTTGAAACATCTCAAGCACTGGCAACAAGGGATATGGATATCCCCATGGTAAAAATTAACTAGAATGAAGAAATAATCATCACTGTTTCATCACATTAAAAAGACACTGGGCGGGCGCCTGGGTGGCTCAGTCGTTAAGCGTCTGCCTTGGGCTCAGGTCATGATCCCAGGGTCCTGGGATCGAGTCCCACATCGGGCTCCCTGTTCGGCAGGAAGCCTGCTTCTCGCTCTCCCACTCCCCCTGCTTGTGTTCCTGCTCTCGCTATCTCTCTGTCAAATAAATAAATAAAATCTTTAAAAAAAAAAAAAAAAGACACTGGGCACTCTCTAGCTTATTACAGCCCTTATCAGACTTGTTTATATGCCTGTGGGCATTTGAGTTTGATCCCTAATTTAGAAAAAAACAAATGGAAAGATAAAAGGCTAGAAAACAAAGCCCAAAGTGAGTTCTCTGTAAAGTGAAGAATGCTTTCCAAGGGAAAGTAGCACTCTCCCATTTGTATATATGAAGATGCATATATAAAAAGCAAGTTACACCATTAGGTGTATTTCTAACTATAGGACAAGACTTTTTTCCACTTCTCAGAAGAGGCTAATGCATCCTTAGAAGATAATTACGTAGTTCCATCTTTGTAGGAATTTAGAGACACTGTAGATATAAAATCTGATAGTGGTGGGACACCTGGGTGGCTCAGTCAGTTAAACATCTGCCTTCAGCTCAGGTCATGATCCCAGGGTCCTGGGATCGAGCCCCACATCGGGCTCCTTGCTCGCGGGGAGTCTGCTTCTCCCTTTGCCTGCCACTCCTCATGCTTGTGTGCTCGCTCTCTCTGACAAATAAATAAATAAAATCTTTAAAAAAAAATCAACAGTGTCTAAATTATGTGATGAGCAAAATAAATAACCACACTCAAAAGTACTGGTGTGCTGTTTATGGAAATACCCATTTCTCTCAAGATTAATTTGTTCACAAATAATATTTTAGGGTCACTATCAGTAAAGAAATTGTATATAGATAGAAATTGTATGTACAAAGCATTAAAAAGACTATATGAAGATAATTTGATAAATAATGTTCAGATAAATACAAGCACAACTGAGCTTTCCAATGTTCTTCAATGTGTTTAAGCTTACCTATATTATTTTAAATGGCTGTCCTCTGTGAAAAGGAACCAGAGTTCTAGGAAGAGTACTAGTTGCATGTCTTAGGGCAAGAAAAAAAAAAATCAAGATGTGCCTGGAACATCTTGTTGTCAGAAAGCAAGAAGGTTTTTTTTCTTTTAAACATCCAGGGTAGTGCTGAAAGAACAAAGAAGCCAGGCGCCTGGGTGGCTCAATCGGTTAAGCGTCTGCTTTTGGCTCAGGTCATGATCTCGGGGTCCTGGGATCAAGCCCCATACTGGGCTCCCTGCTTAGCGGGGAGTCTGCTTCTTCCTCTCCCTCTGCCCGTCCCCCTCATTTATGCTCTCTCTCTCTCACTCTCTATCAAATAAATAAAATACTTAAAAAAAAAAGAATAAAGAAGCGCATTTGAGGTTAGCCAGGCTGTCACATTTGGAACATTAAAAAGAGAATAATAACTATAGCTAAATGGAACAAATTAAATCTATGATAAGCCATGACTCCATAATAAGATACAAAAGGGAAAGTTAAAATACATAAAAATATAGTTGTAAAGAAGGGTGAAAATAATTATTATAATTAATAATTAGGTCAGTTGTAATAATCACAGTTAATAATTAGGTTAGTGTTAACATTTAGGGATTTGTTTCTCCTATTAAGTATATGTCTGTTTATAAAGTATAGCTGCATACTTTTTTGTTTAGGTACACCGAGGAAGGGGTAGATACAGGGAACTGGGGCTAAGCCAAACAGTTCCAGAAAAAGCATGTTTGGGACCAAGAACAAGAGAGGTGGATTCAGCACAGGTTCTCTCTCTCTCTCTCTCTCTCTCTCTCTCACACACACACACACACACACACACCATTTAACAGGAGCCCCAGTGGTGATGAGCACCCATGTCACACAAGGACCAAGCAGAAACTGTGAGTTCTAACTGGATGAGTTAGTGAAATTCCTAAAGAGAGCTAACTCTTAAGACCTAATGATCCCTGACCTCTTGGGAGATGAAATGCATTAAATCCTGGCAGTAAAGCTACCAGAAAAGGGCAATTCATAACGAAAACAAAACACGGAAGTATTTCATTTAGGGACTAACTCCAGGCTGCAAGAAATTAAAAATCTATGAGACAAGCGTGAGCTTAAAAAATCCCATTAACTCAGCAGGTAAAGTTTAATGATAGAAGGGACCCAGTGCACAACAACACAGCTTTTGTATCATCTTTAAAGGCATAACCAAATCTTGCGTTTTGGCTGAGAATCAAACTTATCAAAAAACACTAAATCTTGACTTACCTGAAATTTTGTTTTGTTTTGGTAGTGGTAAGATTACTGTAACCCTAGGAAGGTACAGAAAGATTACTATAATCCTGGGAAAGTACAGAAATAAGAATCTGGGAAGATTATTATATCCCCAGGAAGAAATAAAAAAAACAAGTACAGAAAGAGTAAGTTAATTAATTAAACCCATGGATTAATATTTTAAAATAGATTTAAGTGTACTAAGTTTTGCAATCATTACAAAGTGAAGTATTACAGTCATATTATTTATAATTCTAATTTAAACTACTATAGAGAATTTAACAAAATAAGTTTATAATCAATCCTAAATGTTTAAAATTTTTTATTTTAGAAGTTACTTTATTAGATGAGTGTGGGCTTAATACACCATTAATCAAATTATGAGCAGTGATGAGTATTTTTCTCCATGCAGAGATCCCCTTGGACTTTAAAGAACTCATTAAAGTATTTAAACAAGGGGTCACCGGAGTGGGCTAGCCCATAGCCTTCCCTCCCTAGTAAAGATGGGATGATGCCTATCTCTGTATCTCATTTAGTGCCCCATACTCACACCCAGAACTCCGAGTTTTATCCTTATAACCCCTCCCTCTTACTCCCCACAGCTAACCAATCATCGAGTCCAGTGAATTTTATGTCCCAAATGTCTGCTAAAATAACCTCCCTTCTCAACTCCTTTTCCACAGTATAACCAAGCAAAATTATCTTTTGCATAATATTCTAGATATTAATGTGTATCTGCAGGCAGCTGAGAGCCACAAAAGCTACTTTCCAAAGAAAGGGTATGGTCAGATCTTTTAGGCTTTTATTTTCTGATCTTGTCTAATGTTCCTGAAACCTAAGCTTCCTTCTTGATTTTTTAAAAAATAATACAGTACTATTTTACATGTCTATTTTACACAAAACATTTACATTATAAAAGTATATAAAAGTCAACAGATAGCACTTAGGAGATAATAATAGCTTATTTCAAATTTGAAACTTAAGGCACAAACTAGGTAATCTATCTGGTTATACGAAGTATAATGTTCTATAGTAAGATTCTCCACCTTCAGGGTTTATACAAACGAACTCTAACTAAGACATCAATATATAACATTTAACTGTTTTATTAAACTCACTCTGCGAGTTTTTTTTTAAACATTCACCTATCTCTTGCCATAATTTAACATTTGATTTTTACATTCTTTTACACATATCATAGTTACATGTAACTTTTACATTCTCAGAAGCATGAGAGTGTTAAAGATATATCTCATGTATAGTACTTAATATTCCTTTATAATTAACCTTTTTCCTAATAAAATTATCTTAGAATAAGGCAGCACACTCTAAACTACTTCTACTTTTAGAACTATAACCCTATCTCCATTCACAATCATATATATTTTCATTTCTACATCCATTCATAGAAACATATAACTCCCACACATTTTTTTTTGTCACTAAAAACATTCCCAAGGAACTGGCATCACATCAAATTGCATTTAAAACCTAACAGCTGATAATCACTTTACATGAATAGCTCTATCACACTTAAATAAGCACTAACTGGAATTCTTTTTATTGGAAAAAAAATCTAAAGCTAAAGAATGAAAATTACTCTAAAATATTACTCAAATCCTTTCAAGTGGTTATCCTACAGGCTATATATTCTTTACAACTATACATTAAATCAACATATCATACTTAAGGTACCTGTTCAGTATTAAAGGAAAGTCACTGTGGCACCATTAGTTTAACATGTTTTAAGTTATTTACTGAATCAACATATATTTATTGTGTGTTCATCATATACAGGCACTAGAGAGGTTCTAAGGATACAATGATGAGCCAAAGCTGGACATGATTCTAGCTCTCATGGTTCTCAAACAGTCCAGTGAGGATAGAGATGATCAAATAATTACAGCAATGAATGTATACTTAGAATCTAAGATGAGTAGTCTGAAATAAAGAAAGAAAATTCTATAAGCATTTATAACAATCCATTACTGTGGGAATCAATGTTGAATAAACTTGACCTAGGCTGGGAGTAGGGGGAGCAGTGAAGGCTTCCAGAGAAAGTAATGCCTGAACTGAAATCTAAAGGACAAATAAGTTCATTAGGGGTCGGCGGAAAATAACACCTTCCCCTGTAACAAAAGCACTGTAGCTGCAGTGTTGAGAACAGACTAGACAAGAAGAAACAGGAGACTATGACAGTAGAACAAGCTAGAGATGGCAAAAGTTGTTATGGCCCAGGGAATGGAAAGATAGGAACATATCCAAGAGCTATTTAGGAAGTTAAATCAACAGGACACTGACAGAGTAAAGATTAAGTAAGGAATGACAAAGAAGGTGTCATGGATGGCTCCTAGATTTTTGGCTCATATAATTAAATGGTGAATTATTTCTATTGTTCTATTGCTGCTGTAACAAATTACTACAAACTTAGTCTCTTAAAACAACACAAATCTATCATCTTACAGTTCTGTAGTTCAGTGGTCTTACTGGGCTAAAATCAAGGGCTGCATTTCTTTCTGGAGCCTCTGGTGAACAATCTGTTTCCTTGCCTTTTCTAGTTTCTAGAAGCTGCCTGAGTTCCTTGGATCATGGTACCCTTTCTCTGCCTTCAAAACCAGCAACACTGTATCTCTCTGACCCTTCTTCTATCATCATTTCTCTGACCATAGCTAGGGAAAAAATGTGCTACTTTTCAGGACTCACTAGATTAAAATGGGCCCACCTGGATAATCCAGGATAATCTTCCCATCTCAAGGCCCTTAACCTTAATCACATGTGCAAAGTTCTTCCTGCCAGAGAAGGTAACATAGTCACAGGTTCTGGGGATTATGAGGTGGGCATCTTTGGTGGTGGGTGTGGGGAGGGGATCATTTTGCCTACCACATTCCCCAATAATATATGTATTCAGTGGTTAAAGCTTAAACCTCATCCAGAGGAGACTGCTTGATGTCTAAGTCTTAGCAGAATAAAAGCATATAACATTATTAAGTTAACGTGAGTTGATTAGTACCAATTAGTTTTTTCGGTATCTAGTTAATGGCAAACACTTCTTGTATCTGGAGAGATTGAAAAATTATTCAACTCAGGGCACCTAGGTGGCTCAGTCGGTTAAGCATCTGCCTTCGGCTCAGGTCATGATCTTAGGGTCCCGGGACCAAGCCCCGCGTACTCCCTCTCCCTCTGCCCCTCTCCTCGTGCTCGCTCTCAAATAAATAAATAAATAAATAAAATCTTAGAAATTATTCAACTCTTAGCTACTTTTTGGACTTTACTGAAAATACATATCAAAGGAAAGGAATGAACCCTAATATCTGCTCAGGTGACCTCCCTGTTTTCAAGTTCTCGCTCCGTCAAGGACTTACTCCTTGTAATCTACTGCCACTTTCTCTACCCATTTGAGGTTTCCCTTCTTCAGGACTGGCTAACTAAGAACATGAGTTATCTTCTGCTTGAACCAACCTTTCCTCATCACTCATTTTTCCTCTTACAGATAAACTCCCAAGCCCATTTCATTGCAAGGATTTTCTGCTTAATAACAGGTGCAGAAGAGATACAAAGATTAAGAATAAGAAGTCTTTTGCCCCTATTCTAGAGCTCCCAATTTTTTTCTTAGAATTAGAATTTTCTTAATTAGAATGTTCTAATCCCTCGGCTAAAGTGCAGTATGGAAAAACAATGAACAGGGTACTGGGTAGAGAAGTAATCTGACTTCTCATATCACTACTACCAGTTACTATTTAATATTGGGAAATTATCTCACTAGACAGGACCAGAAGAGACAACAGTAACAGCTTCGAAGGGTGGTTATAGGAGGTACAGAAAGTAGAAGTAAGACACCTAGCATGCAGCACGCCACATGGTAGTTGCTTAATACTCTTATTGTCATTCTCTAGCATTCTGCATTAGTTAGTTCACATCACTGGATTCTTCTCAGCCCCATTCTGCCAATTCACTTTCAGTGAACAGTGTTTCATTACAAAGAATACAACTGATCAGCATGCAGCTTTCTAGGTTACACTCGCATGACAGGCCTCCCAGGCCAGTCTCAATGGGCCTGGGAATCTCAAGCTCTCTCCTAACTATACACAAGATCTGAAGCTCCTTTACGACATATTCTGCCTCAACTCAGTTTAATTCCTATTTCAACCTGGGGCCTACAGATCATTCCTAGCACATCAGAAAAATACTGTATTCTGCCTTTGCAGCTAAAAATGAGACAAAAAGAAATCTAGCTTTAAAAACCTACCGCAAATTGCATCCACACTCTCCTCTTTAAAAAAGTACAAACACAAGAATTTTAAATTATTTTTACACAGGGGCGCCTGGGTGGCTCAGTCGTTAAGCGTCTGCCTTCGGCTCAGGTCATGATCCCAGGGTCCTGGGATCGAGCCCCGCATCGGGCTCCCTGCTCCACGGGAGGCCTGCTTCTCCCTCTCCCACTCCCCCTGCTTGTGTTCCCTCTCTCGCTGTGTCTCTGTCAAATAAATAAATAAAATCTTAAAAAAAAAAAAATTATTTCTACACATCAGCGTAAATTTTAATTTACATTTAATTTACATGTTAATTGAGAGGTAGCATACCTTGCTTTTCTTCTGGACCATAGATAGTTTGGAGTAAGACTTGTATTTGGGCCTGAGGCCAAGCAAGATACCTCCCAAGAGCTACGCCACCCCACTCCTACAAAGCACCCTGAAATCACAGCTAAGAGCATCCAGAATGGCCCCCAAGTCAAAAGTTCCCACCACCTGATCTGCAGGGCTTATAGTTATTACTATAAACATTTTAAGATAACTAGAAAATAAAAGAATCAAAAAAAATAATTCACATTTCTTACTCAGTATTTCACTAGGTTTCTGTGTGTCTGAAATCAGGTGCCACCACATGATCATAGGACCTTGATATTTACGAATAATGATTCTTTTACATAGTCCGTTGGCCAAATTCCAATTTGAGAATCTGCCTCTACATATTAAAATTCTCAAAATGTTACTTATCAATCAGGTAGTTATTAAGAACCAACCAAATGTTCCATAATACAATGGATGGTAAGGAGGAGACTTCAGTGACTGTGTGCCAAGAGCTTATGAAATTTAGCAGTCCTGATTGCTAGCACAGTATGACAGACTGCTAGATCTGCTAGAGGGCTCAGCGAATACCACAGGATTCTGTCTCCTACACCAGAGACATTAACAAATGGCAATGTACAGTTCAGGACTTTTTTTAAAGTCATGGTTCTTTCAGCAATCATTGTAAGATAATTATGGCACTTGGCATTCAATCTCTGTATTAAGTAGTTCCTATACATATAAAGAGTACAGAAATAATTTAATATAGAAAGTAAAATGCAATAGATCCAAATAGATGAGAATTTTAAAATTTTCACTGGGCGTCTATAGAGCATGATATGGACTCCCTCTGCTGGTGCCTAATACCAGCTCAGGACACCAACAAAATCACTGACAAAAGAACAGAGGCCAAAGGCTCATCTAAATTCACTTCTGTTTAGATTAGAGGATGTTTCACAGCAGACATGATTATGGATCAATCAAAGGCAACCCTAGAAATGATTGCGTTTTATTGCAAATGCTAAAAAAATACATAAATAACCAGCAAATTGTAAATCTCAATTATTGTGCTATTAGAACAGATAACTTAAAATTTATTTTCATCTGGACTGCACTGTGTGATTTTTAGCAGCATATCTTCCTTCCAAAATAGATGTCTCTCTGTTTTCATTTTGGTTCAAATTAAATTATTTTTCATCTGATAACCTGATGAAAAGAAGAGATCAAAGGTCAGAAGCGAATGTTGACCTGTGATTAATCCATAGAGCACACAAATCACACATGGTTATTTGAGAGAACAGAACGGTATGAGCTAGTTACAACTGTCAGCATAGCTAGCTTTTTACAATACTACCATAAAACTCATGCAACCTTTCGTGTGCCCTAAATGCTATTAATATACTAAAATAGATTTATATATAATGAAAACAGCAGACTTCCAACTTCCAGTAGTAGCAGAGTAGTTTGGTTAGACGGAACCCTGCCACAGTATAATTATAAATTCTGGACAAAAGATTAAAAATTCATTATTTGAAGGCACTAGAGACTGACCAAAATCAGGCAGAAACTGCAACTAGAGATTCAGGAATTTGTGACCTTTTTTTCAATCCACAAACAGTTGGGACAGCCTCACCTTACTGGCTTTGAGTTATCAGAGGACAGTTCAGGCTTGCAGAGTAGCCAGAAAACGAGGGGAGAAACCCCAGAGGGAAAGGTAGAAGGAATAAAGCCCCAAACATGCCTATACAATCCACCCAATGTTTCTGCTTCCTGCCAGGGGGTCCAGCAATAAAGCAGCAGTTGGAAGCTGAAAAGACTGAGCAGAGATTTCAGCTACTGCCCAACACAAGGAAGACAAGAGTTTGCAATTTGAGTTGAGTTGAAGGCTTGCACTTGCTAGAACAAAAATCACATTTCAGAGCAATACAAAAGAATCCAGAGTCTCTACAATATATTAGTCATAATATCCAATCACGAAGTATAGCCAAAAAAAGGTGATTCGCACTCAAAAAAAAATGCAGTCAACAGAAACCAACTCCAAGATGACCCAGATGATGCAATTAGCAGCGACAAAGGACCTGTATCTAGACTCTAAAAAAAAGAAAACTTAATGATAAAAATAAACCAATTTTTAAAAAAAATGAGCAAAAGACTTAAACAAGTAAAAAAAGAAAAAAGATTTACAATGGCCAGTAGGTACAAAAAAAGAGCTCAACATTTGTCATCAGGGAAATGCAAGTTAATACAATGAGATGTCACTTTACCACTAAAATGGCTAAAATTAAGACGACCTATAACACTATATATAGAGCACCCAGAATTTTCACATGTTGCCAGAAGGAATGTAAATTGGTACAGCCAGTTTGGGAAAAGGTTTGGCAGCTTTTCAAAACATTAACAATATACTCAGCTATTAATCCACGTATCTACAAAAAGACTTATAAACTAATATTCAAAGCAGCTGTATTCACAATGGCCAAAACTGAGATGACCCCAAAGCTCCTGAATGGGAGAATGAATTTTTTTAAAAATGGTGGTAAATACATACAATAGAACACTACTCCACAAGAAACAGAAGGAGCTATTGATATATGGCACAACATGGATGAAACTCACAGTGTAGTGAGTGAAAGAAGCTGGACACAAACAAGTACACACTCTATGATTACATTTATATGAGGTTTAAGTTAAGATAAAACTAAGGTAAAAAAAAATCAGAACAGAGTTAAGTAACAAAAAAATATGGGTCAAACAAGAGTTTAGAGTTGATAGGGAAAGGAAATAGAGGTTTGCTTCAAGTTTTGAAACAGGACATAACTTCCAAAGTGGGATTTAATACTGTCTTGAGATTAAATTTTATTTCTTAAAGCTTACTTTTAAATAAAAACTTCTCTAGGATGTGTCTGATCTGATGTGCTTTAGAGAGCTTCTAAACAGAGGTAATGTGTATGAAAGTTTCTAGAGCAAATGAAGATAAAGGCATGGATATTGCCTGGTGACAATATAACTCTTTAAAAGTGGTTCTGATTTCAAATAGAAGAGAACACAGATGTCAGAGGAGGGCCTAAGGTTTACAATGTGAATAATCTTTTTATTTTATTTTATTATTTTTAAGATTTTGTCAGAGTGACAGAGCGCGCACGAGCAGGGGGGAGGGGCAGAGGGAGAAGCAGGCTCCGAGCTGAGCAAAGAGCCTGATGTGGGACTCGATCCCAGGACTCTGGGATCATGACCTGAGCCGAAGGCAGATGCTTAACTGACTGAGCCACCTGAGGGGGTCCCCAATCTTTTTTTTTTTTTTAAGAATTTTATTTTTTTATTTGAGAGAGAGAGCAGAGCAAGAGAGAGAGCACGAGCAGAGTGGAGGGGCAGAAGAAGAGGGAGAAGCAGACTCCCCGATGAGCAGGGAACCTGATGTGGGGCTCAATCCTAGGACCCCTGGGATCATGACCTGAGTCGAAGGCAGATGCTTAACCATCTGAGCCACCGAGGCGCCCCCGTTTGTGAATAATCTTAACACACGTCAAAACGTAGGATTAATAGCTATTAAGAATGTTATATATCTGACACAATGTTGGACTTACTTCAAATACAGGGTTTTTACTTTGCTATTCATTTTTTATTCTGACTACAGTAACTGCCCTATCCTAACTTTTCTATTAAAACACGTTTATCAAAGGGGGGAAAAAGTTCCTAGTAATAACAAGTTCCAGCATGCATTACCTTGTCCTGAAGGGTTTGCTGCCATATCTTCCTATTTTGTTTCAACTATGCTCAGTGGCAACTGGTCAGCACTTTACAGTCACCTGTAAAAAATATGTGTACACATATATAAAATGCATCACACTTTAGTAACAAACTAAAAGCTGTCAGGAACAGCTAGCCTCCCTACAATGAAATGTTTTCAGTTTTTCATCGCTTCAGAAATACACATCTGAAAAGCGCACAGACTTAAATCACAAATTTAAATTCTGCAAGCCCCTCAAGTATTTAATTAGAACGTTAAATGTTTACTCTTGCAGATGCTGATACCAACATTTAGCACTGCTGTCTTTAATATACACCATTACGTTGTATTTACCAAACACTACCAAATGTATCAACCAATTGATAGCATCAATACGATCACTGCTAGACAGAAAAAAAAAAATTCACTTAAAAAATATATCCAGCAACTACTGTGTATACTGAAAGCTAAAAAGGAAAACACGCCTAGAATTTATCAAGTACATACTCTGCACCCATACACTGCGTAAGATGCTTGAAATTCTTTTACTTATCACCGTTTTATAGATGGGGAGATCCGTGCCCAAGCCCATAAAGCTAGTAAGAATACTTGGAGCTGTTAGTTTCCAACTTTGTGGGTTTTGTATTAGGCCTTGGGGAGATCGCAAATGAGCAAAGACCCTACTCCTCCCTTCAAGGAACACACAGTTCCAGAGGGAAAATATACTCTCATTCAAACAACCTTACTAAAAAGTTTAACAAACGCGCTCTTTAAAAGGCGCAAACAGTGCTCCGGAAGCAGAGAGGAACTGATTCTATTGGCGTGATGAGGGATGCCTTTAGAGGAACCCGGGCAAAGTACAAGGGCTGGCAAACACATTTTGGGTTTGAACAAAGTATCCTTACGTGCTCCTGCGGCAGAAGCACAGGGCGAGCCAAGCCGGTTGGGACGAGAGGAAAGAGTGCCATCTAGTGAAGGGAAACATAAAGCAGGGATGAGACAGGGCGGCACCTGCGTCTCAAAGGGTCCTTGCTGGAGGGCGTGGAGGGCAGGCTGGGCGGCTGCGGCCGACAACATCCAGAGAAAGGGAAGTGAGGAAGTTGGGGAGGCCGCTACCCTATGGCAACAAAGACAGCAGCAGCAGATCAGCGCCGGGGCCACACACTCCCCTCCCCCGGCGCCGTCAGGCGGTCCTACTTACCAGGGCCAATAAAGCGCCCAGGACCCTCCTCGCCTTGGGATCGCTCTCTCAAAGGGGGCGCGACCACTTAGAGACCTGCAAACAGAGCCCAACGTGCGGTTCTACAACCTTCCCGCCCCCGCTGCGCTTCCGCCTCCTGCCTGACGTACACCCGAAGGAGCGGAAGTCCCGCCTCCCGCCGGCGCCCTGCAGCCCCTGTCCGCCGCGATCCGTCTTTTAACTGCTGCCCGGGTGCAGAAGGCCACTTCCTTTCCGAAGAGTGGCAGCCGAAGAGGCTCATGGGAGATGCAGGCCGCGCTGTTGGGGGCGGGGCCCGAGTGGGGCGGGGCCCAGGCGGGGCACGGAGACGCTTGCCGCTGGCTCGGCTGGGCAGGGGCGGGGCTGACACCAGCTGGGTCCCTAGCACCGCGAGTGGCCCTTTTCTCAAGGCTGTTCAGAGAAAAGTCACCAGCCCGGCCAGGCCTGCGACGATAGGATTGCACTTCGACTGGGATGAGGGGAGGGCCAATCTTCACAGGCTGGGCTGGCTTTCGAGATTCAACAACCATCTGAGGTTGTGCGCCCACACACATCCACAAATCCCAGGGATTTTTTTTTTTTTTAATAGTTCGCATAATTATACATAAGAAAAGCACAAAACATGCAGAAGTTTTTGCTACTGTGCAATAATCTGTTCAAGAAATGGCTGTGCCACATCTCAGAACACGAAGACCCTCCTAGTGGGTTCACTTGATGCATGATTCCAGTGCAACGAATCTACATATTTACACTGGAAGGTAACCATGTATTGATGTGTACCTGTTCCGTGGTCGGTAACCACCGATACGCATATTTTCTAGAATTTGAACATACATTCTTAATAATCGGTGTTTGCTCAATGGTAAATGTTTACAATGCACAATTTTGTTGTGCACGGATCTAGGACTGAAGTAGTTACACTATCAAGCATTTATTGAGTGCCTTCTGCACGCTAGGTTCTTCTTGTGCATGAGTTCTGGTCCTGTCATTTCCTGATTTATATATGATTTATATTTACATATTTATATATGAAACTTAGAAATGTTGGGTTACTTTATGTCAAGTAACAAGCTGAGTTTCAAAGGAGTAAATATTTGCCAGATGCTAAGGCCCACATTCTTAAATCTCACGCATTGTCTCTTGCTCTGGAGGAAGGAATTTCTTTGAGGCCAGCTTTTGTTGGCATCTTTAATACAGATACAAAGTGTAATACGTGAGCATTCTGGTAGTGGGCCAGGGCTGCTTTTCAATTAAGAGGCCTTTTTGAGGGGTGCCTGGCTGGCTCAGTTGCAAGAACACAGGACTCTTGATCACGGAGTTGTGAGTTGGAGCCCTAGGTTGGGTGTGGAGATTACAATCAATCAATATTAAGAAGAAGAAGAAGAAGAAGAAGAAGAAGCCTGTGGTGCCTGGTTGGCTCAGTTGGAAGAGCACGGGACTCTTGATCTCAGGGTTGTGAGTTCGAGCCCCATGTTGGGTGTAGAGATTACTTAAAATAAAATAAAATAAAATCTTTACCAAAAAATGGGGGGCATTTTTGAGTCCTGAACTGACTAAAAAGACAGCTGGGATGTATATGGCTGACAAAACCTTAATGATTTTTTTTTTTTTTGGTGTTAGGTGGCCTGACTAGACAATACAGAAACCAGGGTATAAGAAAGCTCCAGTCTAAGTCCGATTTGTTTAAGTTTTTATTTAAATCCCAGTTAGTTAACATACAGTGTAATATTAGTTTCAGGTGTAGGATTTAGTGATTCATCACTTACATACAACACGCAGTGCTCATCACAAGTGCACTCCTTAATGCCCGTCCCCCATTTAGACCATCCCCCACTCACCTCCCTCCAGCAGCCCTCAGTTTGTTCTCTATAGTTAAGAGTCTGTTTCCTGGTTTGCCTATCTTTTTCCCCCCTATATTCATCTGTTTTGTTTCTTAAATTTCACATATGAATGAAATCATATGGTATTTGTCTTTCTTTGACTTATTTTGCTTAGCATAATACCTTCTAGCTCCATCCGTGTTATTGCAAATGGCAAGATTTCATTCCTTTTAATGGCTGAGTAATATTCCATTGTGGATGTATACCACAACTTCTTTATCCATTCATCAGTCGATGGATATTTGGGCTCTTTCCATAATTTGGCTGTTTGTTGATAATGTTGCTATAAACATCAGGGTGCACGTGTCCCTTTGAGTCAGTATTTTTGTATCCTTTGGGTAAATACCTAGTAGTGCAATTGCTGGATCATAGGGTAGTTCTATTTTTAGCTTTTTGAGGAACCTCCATACTGTTTTCCAGAGTGACTGCACCAGTTTGCATTCCCCCCAACAGTGCAAGAGGGTTCCCCTTTCTCCACATCCTCCCAACATCTGCTGTTTCCTGTGTTGTTAATTTTAGCCATTCTGACAGGTGTAAGGCCATATCTCATTGTAGTTTTGATTTGTATTTCCCTGATGATGAGTGATGTTGAGCATTTTTCATGTGTCTGTTAGCAATCTAAGTCCTAATGGACATTCTGAAAGAAGCTCATTTATGGAGAAAAGGAAAAAAAAAAAAAGAGTTCTACTTCCAGAACAATATTTTGTAATTTCCTGGCAAGTTCGGCTTCCAAGCATTGGGAGAATATTATCAGGAGAAAGATAAATTTAACTTGCTCCTAATTGTTTTGCCCTTTACTTGGTGGGTGTTAGCCCTTGAACTCCCTTTGTCTTCTCCTTGAGAGTTTTGGAACTTCTGCCTCACAAGAATTTTGACATCTTGGTTAAGAGTGGATCAGTTTACTTGGATTCAAATCCTGGCTCTAACACTTAATGACTGTGAGCCCTTGTTTAACCTTCCAGTGCTTCAGTTCTGTCATCTATAAAAAGGAAATAAAAATTAAATGAATAACCACTTCACATCCACTGGATGGCTACTATAAAAAACAAAATAAAATAATAAGTGTTGGCAGAGAAATTGGAACCCTTGTGCACTGTTGGTGGGGATATAAAATAGTACAACCATTGTGGAAAACAACATGACGGTTACTCAAAAAATTAAAAATAGAATCACCATATGATTTAGCAATTCCACTTCTGGGTGTATTCACAAAATTCTTGAAAGCATGGCCTCAAAGACATATCTGCACACCTGTATTCATAGCAGCACTATTCACAGTAGCCAAGAGGTGGAAGCAACCCACTTGTCCATCGGCAAATGAAAGGATAAGCAAAATGTGGTATAAACATACAATATAACATTATTCAGCCTTAAAATAGAAGGTAATTCTGACATATGCTACAGCATGCACGAACCTTGAGGACATTATGCTAAGTGAAATAAACCGGTCACAAAGGGCAAATACTGTGTGATTCCACTTATATGAGGTACTTAGAGTAGTCAAAAATCATAGAAAGTAGAATGGTGTTTGCCAAGGACTGGGGGGAAGGGGAGAATGGAGAGTTGTTGTTTAATGGGTTATAGAGTTTCAGTTTTACAAGATGAAAGGAGTTCTGGAGATGGCTGGCAGGGATTGTGGCAACTATGAAAGATCTGCATTTTCTTGCACACCTTGGTATTCAGTCATAGGTCAGATGATAAATACACAGATCCTACACATCAACTAGGGAAGAGTCCAAGACAAAAGGAATGCATAAGACAGTCCTGTGGCTCTGCTAATTGATAAGGAAATGCCAGGTAGCAGTCTATGAAGGCATTATGAATATTATGGGCCTTTAATATCAAAGTAGAGCGTTGAGAAGAGTTCCCACTTTCCACTGGAGCTACCTTAACTCTCTTTTGCTATTTTGTGATTAAATATTTATGGGAAATGCATTAAGCTAGAAAGCCTTTAAAATAAAGTGTGTAGAAGTTTGAGACAATTGCCATATTAATTATCTATTGCATGTAATAAATTACCTCCAAACTTGGCAAGTTTTTAAGAGATTTATTTATTTATTTATTTGCGAGAGGGAGAGAGAGCCTGTGCGCAGGAGAGAGGGGGGTGGAGCAGAGGGAAAGGGCGAGACAGAATCCCAAGCAGACTCCCACTGAGCACAGAGCCCAGTGCAGGGCTGGATCTCAGGACCCTGAGATCATGACCTGAGCCAAAACAAAGAGTCAGACACTTAACCAACTGAGCCACCCAGGGGCCCCCAAACTTGACAATTTATAACAACAAATGTACATTCTCTTACAGTTTCTGAGGGACTGGAATGTAGGCAGCACGTCTGGGTGGTTCTGGCTTAGGGTCTTTCGTAAGATTGCAGCCAAGATCCTAACTGGGGTTGTAATCATTTGAAAGCTCAGTTGGAGGAATGGATCTGCCTCAAGTTCACTCACGTGGCTGAGGGCAAGAGGCTTCAGCTCCTCAACCTGCAGGCCTTTCCACAGGGTTGCTCATGACATGGCAACTCACAGCTGGAGCACGTGATACAAGAGGAGAGAGAGTGACCAAGACAGAAGTTGCAGTGTCTTTCATTACCCGATCTTAGGAGTGACATACCATGTCTTCTGCCATATACTGTTGCTCACAGACGGGCCCTGGTACAGCCCTGGTACAGGGCAGAAGGGACTACAAAGCATACAGAGAGATAAGATCACTGGGGACTTAGTCCATTCGGGCTGCTATAACAGAGTACCATAGACTAGGTGGCTTCTAAAGAACAATTTTATTTCTCACAGTTCTGGAGGCTGGGAAGTTCAAGATCAAGGCAGCAGCATGATCTGGCTCTGGTGAGGGCCTGCTTTCTCATTCATAGACACCTGTCTTTTTGCAGTATCCTTATATGGTAGTAGTGTTGCCCAGTGGACTGGAGAGACCCTTGGGCCCTCAGGCCTCCACCCAGCCCATCCCCCAGATGTCACTGGAGGCTCTTGGTCTCCTGCAAGAGAGCATTCGAGGACAGACCAGACACGGGTTGAGCGGTGCAAGTGAAGAGTTTATTAAAGCGAGTGTATACTCTTTTTTTAAAAATTTTTTATTGTTATGTTAATCCCCATACATTACATCATTAGTTTTAGATGAAGTGTTCCATGATTCATTGTTTGTGCATAACACCCAGTGCTCCATGCAGAACGTGCCCTCCTCAATACCCACCACCAGGCTAACCCATCCTCCCACCCCCCTCCCCTCTAGAACCCTCAGTTTGTTTCTCAGAGTCCATCGTCTCTCATGGTTCGTCTACCCCTCCGATTTCCCCCCCTTCATTCTTCCCCTCCTGCTATCTTCTTCTTTTTTTCCTTAACATATATTGCATTATTTGTTTCAGAGGTACAGATCTGAGATTCAACAGTCTTGCACAATTCACAGCGCTTACCAGAGCACAGAACTTCCCCAGTGTCTATCACCCAGCCACCCCATCCCTCCCACCCCCCGAGAGTATACTCTTAAATAAATAAATCTTTAAAAAAGGGAACGCCTGGGGCACCTGGGTGGCTCAGTCGTTAAGCGTCTACCTTAGGCTCAGGTCATGGGACACCAGGGTGGCTCAGTCCTTTAAGCTTCTGACTCTTGATTTCAGCTCAGGTCATGATCTCAGGGTCCTAGGACTGAGCCCCAAGTCAGGCTCTCCACTTAGCTCCTCCCCCTGTTCTCTATCTCTCTCTCTCAAATAAATAAATAAATCTTAAAAAAAAAAAAAAAAGATAGGAGTACACTCTAAAAATGTGAGATCCAGAGAGCTCAAGAGAAAGCTGCGCCAGGAGTTTGGGTCTCTTTTATTGACAGTTGTTAACCAAGGGGTGGAGCATTTATTATTTGGGGAAGGGATTTCTCAGGGTTTGGGGCCTTTTCTCCCTTACTTGGTCAGGGTCTCTGGCCTCCTTTATTTTGGGCCTGTCTGGTTTGATCAGCGGCTTGTGGCTTTGTTTTTGGAATGCTGCCAAGACAGGTCTCTATCTTCCTTGATAATGGGCCATGACTCCCCCTTTGCTGGCCCCCTGGCATCCTATCAAAGCCTAACTAACTGCCAGCTCTAACAGTAGGGCGTAAAGTTCTCTCTGAGGTCTCTTTTATAAGGGCACTAATCCCATTTATGAGGGCTTTGCCCTTATGACCTAACACCTCCCCAAAGCCCCATCTCCAAATACCAGCATGCTGGGGACTAGGATTTCAACATACGGATTTTGGCGGGGACACAAACATTCAGTCCAAAGCAGGGATCATTGTAGAAGCTGGCTACTAAAACTACATTGCTTAAAAAAAAAAAAAAAAAAGTATTCTTATTTCAGATCCTGTAACATAAAATGGGGTGAAGTTAGTTCAGGAGACTTTTAGCTACAGAAAAGGGTAGAATTGCCCACTTGTTAAGAGAGCAACCTCTAGGACCAGACTATCTGGATTAAGATTCTGGCTCTACCACTTACTGAGTTAACATTGTTCAATTACTGTGCCATTGTTCAATTTCCTCATCTGTGGAAAGGGGTAATAATAGCACCTTCTGCCATGATCTGTATGGTTGGACTCGAGCATTTTCCATCTTTTAGGAATCTCAGAGAAGCTACCCTTGAAGGAGAGTGGGTTTCAGTTAAATCAAAAGGTAGACAGATAGTCTGATGATTTGATTAAGGGGAATTTATGTACCATGAAATGAAACCTCTAGAAACTTTAGAAGTAATTGGTATCCTTTATGGAATCTTTACTATAATGCTAGGACTCTACTTGCGTTGTCTCAAGACTAAACTTTGAGAAGGATACAATGATCATCTTTCAGCTTTAAATATGTAGAGACATGGGGCGCCTGGGTGGCTCAGTTGATTAAGCGTCTGACTCTTGATTTCTGTCCTGGTACTATTTGCTGGGTCATGGGATGGAGCCCTGCGGTGGGCTCTGCACTCAGCAGGGAGTCTGCTTGAGATTTTCTCTCCTTCTGCCCCTCCTCCCACTCATGCTCTCTCTTGCTCTCTCTCTCTCAAAGAAGTAAATAAAATCTTTAAAAAAAAAAAAAAGATGTGGAGACATTGAGACTTTGAGAAATGAAATAAGTTTCACAAAATGCCACCGTTTTCTGTTTATAATAATGAACTGTTAAAGGACAAAAATTTCAACCTCTACTTGGCTTTATTCAGCGACTCATGAATCAAACAGCCTTCTATCTTCACAAATAGAAGGATACTTTAGGACTTGTACAAAGTGGAAGGCTTTTATAGGCAGAAACAGGTCAGGACAAGGAAATTATCAACAAAAGAAAAGAAAGGATTGTTTCAGGCAAGGTCACCTTCCTTCCCTTAGGGGGAAAGGGCATGGGGTCTTATCATGCAGATTTCTTCACCGGTGCTGATCAAGAAATTCCAGACAGATTGGTTTAAAATTTCACCCCTGGGAGAGGCTGAAACTGCAGTTAGTATAGGAATTAAGTCTCGGTGAGACTTAACATAAGTGACTCCATTTTGAGCCTGTTTCTTTTTAACAGAGGTCAACCACTAGGTGAAGCCACCCCTTGTGTTTATAACCGTGGCCAAGGATGATTGTGGTGTGATTGCATGCCACCGGCTGGTGTAGATCGGGCCCCACGTGGAGTCAGGTCTAGTCCACAGTTTGCCGGTCAAGTCTGTGTGGCACTAAGGGGCACCAAGGGGTTAGGTCATTCTGCCTCTTTCCCCATGGAGGGAGGTCAAGGGGTACTTCCTCAGGTAGGGCAAGGAGAAAAGGACCACAAGAGTGGGTAAAATTGGTTTGGAAATATTTTATTTAACAGATTGGTTGACTTTAAAAAGTAAGAGTTTTATTTTACCACTGGTTTGTCCCTTTATTTTTTTTAAAAAAGATTTTGTTTATTTGTCAGAGAGAAAGAAAGAGCACAAGCAGGGGGAGCGGCAGGCAGAGGGAGAGGGAGAAGTAGGCTCCCCACTGAGCAAGGAGCCCGATGCAGGACTCGATCCCAGGACCCCGAGATCATGACCTGAGCCGAAGGCAGCCGCTTAACTTACTGAGCCAGCCAGGCATCCCTGGTTTGTCCCTTTAATTAAATCGAACCCTGACGTTTTCAGTGGGCCATGAAGTGGACTCAAAAAATTGCATTAAGCTACTCATGGAGCATGGCAACGTGAGCACAGAGTAATGCTTCGTGTCTTCTGCTTCTAACTTGGTCACCCCTAAGGGCCCGGTTTCCAGGATCTTTTGGCATCCTCTAAGTGTCTACAAGCGTACTAAGCAGACACACCCACTGACTGATCTTTGTTTGCAACCCAAGGGAAGCCAAGATGTGGCCTTTGGTTCATGTATTCAATAAACATTTAATGAAAATACAAACGGAATGATCTGTCCTTATCTCTAATGTGAGTGTGCAGGCCAGAACCCCACTTTTGCTTTTTCACTCTTTTGAAAACTAATCTAATCCTAGAGGATGCTTTGTGGACTCTTACTGTATACAGCTAATATGCTCTTCAGCATTACTGTTCCATCAAAGTTCAAGGTGTTTGCTCGTCTTAAACTATTACACTAGCATTATTAACAGCTCCTCCAGGCTTGGTGCCCTTTGTAAATTTAATAAACTGCCCGAAGGGCTCTGGTTGGAGATCATTAATGGTAAAATACCAGCCACGTGCTGTATGCTCCATCCCCCAGCATTCTTAAAATTCCTTTTTAATTAATTAGTACCTTTAATTTACTATTCTTGGGCCAATTTTATTCAACCCCAACCTTAGGAATGGACTGCATTCCTACTGTGACTTAAGGTAAAGTTATTCGTGGTCAGGTCCTAATCCCTAGAACCTGTAAATGTTACCTTATATGGAAAAAGGGGACTTTACAGGTGAGATTAAGAATTTTGAGATGGGGAGGTTTTCCTGGATTATCCTGGTGAGCCCTAAACACAATCATAAATGTCCTTAGAAGAGAGAGGCAGGGAGGGGTGTCTGGCTGGCTCAGTTGGTAGAGCATGTGACTCTTGATCTCAGGGGTCATGATTCAAGCCCCATGTTGGGCGTGGAGCCCACTTTAAAAAGAAAGAGAGAGAGATAGGGAGATTTGACATAAGCAGAAGAGAAGGCAGTGTCCTGGAAGAAGTGTAACCCAACCAAACAAGAGTTCATCTGTCCAAAACACGGCAAGCCAGTGAAAAATCTCACACTGAGCTTTTGCAGTGACGCAGGCTAGGCTATGTACGGGTATGGCACCACCCAGGAGAAGGGGAACTAAGTGCTCAAAGTCCAGAACTCCCAGGTGGCTTATGGACAATGGTTTTCAAAGGGTGGAACTTCAGGCTAAGGGACTGATTAGGGGTTTGACCGGCTGTAATAATTCCTTTCTTGATCTTCCTGTCCCTTTGGGTGACTCCCTGTCTGGTCTCAGTGTGACTGTGGTGAGGTGATTGTTCTGCGTCAGGGGCCTGGCCCTGCAAGACATTCTCCGCAGACTGCATTAGCGATGTCACCCCTAGACTACAAAGGCAGAGGTTCTACATCCTGTGACTATTACTAAGCTGCAAACTGTTATTTTTCTCTTGCAAACACAGCACATTATGTTTGTTATCTTAGACAGAACAGCATCCCACAGACTTTTCGGGAGGCAACTTTATGTTATTTCTTGAGGCAATTTTACAGGTTTCTTTCTCAGTAACTAAGGGCTATGTGACTCTGGTCAGAGGCAGCCCGGAGCCGTATGTCCTAATTGTGGTGTCTGAGGGGGCTTGCATCTCCGGTTTCAGGAGCAAGGGACCTTCTCCCCTCCTGTGCGTGGAGCATGGCCTTGATTTTAGCACAGACTGATTTCGAACTTTTGGCCTCCAGAACTGAGAGGATCAATTTCTGTTTTGCTTTTTTTTTTTTTTTTTAAGATTTTACTTATTTATTTGACAGAGAGAGAGAGAGAGAGAGAAACAAGCATGGGCAGCAGCAGAGGCAGAGGGAGAAGCAGGCTCCCCGCAGAGCAGGGAGCCCGATGCGGGACTCGATCCCAGGACCCTGGGATCATGACCTGAGCTGAAGGCAGACGTTCAACCAACTGAGCCACTCAGGTGCCCCTAAATTTCTGTTTTTTTAAGGCACCAAGTTTGTGGTCACTTGTTACAGCCCCCACAGGAAGCTAATACAGTACTATTCCTGGCCCCTAGGAGCAGATGTGAGAGTGCCTGAGAACAAATACCGGAGAGGCTTTTTTGTCTGGGTTGCATTTTATTTTATTTTTATTTTTTATTATTTATTATTATTTTTTTTTTAAAGATTTTTTTTATTTATTTGACAGAGAGAGACACAGCGAGAGAGGGAACACCAGCAGGGGGAGTGGGAGAGGGAGAAGCGGACTTCCCGCCGAGCAGGGAGCCCGATGCAGGGCTCGATCCCAGGACCCTGGGATCATGACCTGAGCCGAAGGCAGACGCTTAACGACTGAGCCACCCAGGTGCCCCTATTAATTATTATTTTTTTAGTATGTATCTGAATAAGCCCAGAATCTTCACATGTTTTATTAGGAAAATATCATTACCTTCATTTTATAAAGGGAAAAACAGATCGCAGCTTAAGTGTCTTTTTTTTTTTTTGGTTTCAGGAGTAGAATTCAGTGATTCATCACTTACACTTACATACAACACTCAGTGCTCATCACGACAAGTGCCCTCCTTAATGCCCATCCTCCATCTAGCCTCTCCCCCCCCACCTCCCCCCATCAACCCTCAGTTTGTTCTCTATAGTTAAGAGTCTCTTATGGTTTGCCTCCTCCTCTCTCCTCTCTTTTTCCCCTCTTCCCACATGTTCATGTGTTTTGTTTCCTAAAGTCTACATATGAGTGAGATCATACGGTATTTGTCTTTCTCTGACTGACTTATTCCACTTAGCATAATACACTCTAGCTCCATCCACATCGTTGCAAATGACAAGATTTCATTCTTTTTGATGGCTGAGTAATATGTCAGTATGTGTGCATATATATATACTTAGTTATTATATATGTACCACATCTTCTTCATCCATTCATCAGTCAATGGACACTTGGGCTCTTTCCATAGTTTGGCTATTGTTGATAATGTCTGGGTTACATTTTAATGAACTGTTTTCAGGCTTCTAAAAATATGTAGCTAATAATATAATAGACACCCTGGAACATACCACTTAGCCTAAAAACCAATATGCTTTAAATATGTTTAAATCCTCCCAGACACCCTTTCCATCCTGTTCTCCTCTCTCTACCTCTGAGGCGAGCCACTTTTCCTGAATGTAGCCTTCTTTCTTTTTTTCTTTTTTAAGATTTTGTTCATTTATTAGAGAGAGATAGAGAGAGAGAGTGAATGAGCAGCGGTAAGGGCAGAGGGAGCAGCAGACTCCTCGCCAAGCAGGGAGCCCGATGTGGAACTCCATCCCAGGACCCTGGGATCATGACCTGAGCTGAAGGCAGACATTTAACCGACTGAGCCACCCCGGTGCCCCCTGAATGTAACTTTCATTGCTCCAATACATACCTTTAAATTTTTACTACATTGTATCCCTAAAACATATATTACATTATTTTAAAACTTGGTAAAAATGCATATGACCATTTGCAATTTGCCTTTTTTCCATAACTATCTGAACTTTTCACTGAGTGCTTTCTACATGCAAATCACTATGTTGGGCAGTGTGGATGATACAAGACAAATCAGACTGGACAATGTTGCACTGATATGAACCTATTGGATGAGCTACAGATGTAATCTCTTATGGGTATTTTCCCACTGTTTTAAAGGAAGGTTCCTGTTCAGTATCTACCATCTAATACCTAACTGGCAATGGGAGTGATGATTTTCAATAATCTCTTAATACCCGTAAATCAGTACAAGTCCTGTGCCTCCATGTGAGGATTACTTATCTTTGCAAGACTTTCAAAGTAAATACGATATTTCTCAAAATTAAGAATTATTTAGAAATCAGGTTCATAACTTCAACACAGATAAAACTATTACACTCAAATCAATAAGTTAAATTTTATGTGACAGTTGATGTTTTGCCAAACTCGAATCTCTGTTGACAGCGTGAAGATGATGCTCTTAACAACAGCATGCATTTCTTTGGGTTTGCTTGCTTCTCCCACCAGTTTTCTTCATTCAAAGCGTAGCTGTGTTCCCAGCAGCCTAAAGGCTACATATCTCTAACTCGTTAACTGGTGCCTTCTAGCTTACAGCTTGACTAATTATAGCTTCTTTGAGATCTCAACAGAACACTGACCCTGGGGAAACAAGGAACCAGGTGTTCCCAGAAGATGAAGCTTGACCACACTAGAGAATAGCCTTCCCTGATGCCAGTAAATTTGCATGAGATCACATTGAGAATGCTTCCCCTGCAGGTCGACCCTCCCCACTTCCCTTGCTTGGTCCAGGACTTTGGGAAAGGGTCTTTGGACATTAGTCCGCCATCTTCCCAGGTTGCCAGCTTCCTGAATAAAGCAAACTTTCCTTTCCAACCAACACTTGTCCCTTGAGTACTGGCTTTCAAGCTGTGAGCAGCCGAACTTGGCTTTCGGTAACAAAACGACTGTAAAATCTTCACCTCTGTAGGGTAATGTGAAGTCATTTGGCTTTCATTGAGCCCAGGAATACCTTTAGACCCAAGCAGGAGGGACTTCTGTATAACACACACGTTTACACACAACATACACACATTTGTTCAAGAGCGGATGAAAACCTCTGTCCCTTGAGATCTGGCAGTCAGCACTGGCTCACACGACCTAGAACTTTGGACATCTGCTGCTCTATGACTAACACTATCCAGGCCCCATGGAGACACTTCATATCTCTTGCCCTATGTATATATATATTTTTTTAGTAAAGTTTTATTTATTTATTTATTTAAGGAATCTCTACACCCAACATAGGGCTCAAACTCACGGCCCTGAGAGCAAGAGCCACACGCTTCTCCAGCTGAGCCAGCTGGGTGCCCCTTGCCCGATGTTCTTGAGTCAAAAGGCGGCTGAGGTAGAAAGTTGTGAAGATGTAAGGCTTATGCCCTTTCAGGTCTGAGTTGGGAAAAAGCCAGTCTTCCTCTTGTGCATCTCCTGTGCTCTCACACCCCTACCCCACTCACGCCGTTCTGCAACACCAGCTGGGTGTGCGGCCATTTAACTTGATTCTGATACCGTCTTCCTGGACATAGTGTCAGATCCCTCAGGTTGAGGGCTCAGTCCCACGAGACTGCTCTTCCTCTCCCCCCACTTCAGGTGCCAGTCGCAAGTAGAAGGGCCTCAGGTTACCCACAACTTCTGCCCAACTTGGCTGCAGACTGGAGGCTCCACCCCGCTGGATTTGATTATTTGCTAGTACAGCTCACAGAAGTCAGGGAGACCCTTACTTTCATTTACTGGTTTAGTAAAGGATATGATAAAGGATACAGATGAACAACCAGATGAAGAGATACATAGTGTAAACTCTGGGGAGGGTCCCAGGCTCAGGAGCTTCTTTCCCATGGAGTTGGGTTGTGTCACCCTCCTAGTATGTAGATGTGTTCAACTACCTGGAAGCTCTCCAAACCCTGTACAACTGGAATCTTATGGAGGCTTCCTCCCAGAGGCATGATCGATCATTAACTCCATTTCCAGCCCCTCTCCTTTCTCTGGAGAAAATTTCAAGCTTCCAGCCCCCCTTCCTGAAGCCATGCAGGAGCCCACCCAGTCATCTCATTAGAACAAAAGACCCTCCTGTCACCCAGGAAATTCCAAGGGGGTTAGGAGCCCTGTATTAGGAGCCAGGGTCAAAGACCACATTTTAGAACAAAGTTGCTCTTGTGTTCTTATCATTTAGGAATTTACAAGGGTTTCAGGAGCTCTGTCAAGAATGAGGTGGGAGAGGGGGCAGAGATCAATGTATATTTTTTTCTATTATCTCACAAGGCTAGAAATAGACACTGCTTTTTAGTGCAGGGAGTAAGTGAGCCGCGGAAGTACTTAGGTAAGACAAAAAAACAAATTTCAAATACTGTGTCTCAGATCAGATGTGAATTCAATAAATTCTTGCATAACCAACAATCATTTGTCTTTGGTGCTGAATTTCCAATTTTCTTGATTTTCTTCTTACTCTTATTTGTGATTCTGGAGTTGTTCCTGAATTACTGCAGTATTCACAACACCTATACTGGTGGCTGAAGAATATTCCTGCAATATTAAACAATTGATATTCCTCTTATGTTTGTGCATATGTCACTTTTCATTTGTCATGAGTGAAGCGTAATACTGATTCTTTACTGTATGACTCTAGAGATTGCTTTAAGAGATGGGAAAAATTTCAATATAAGTGATAATTATGACAAGATTAAAATACATTCTAATATTCTGCGATAATTTATCATGCATCCCCATTTCAATGTTTTAATGATATGTAAAATTTGTGATTCATTTCTGCATCTAAGTATTACTTTAAGAATTTAATTGGCAATTTCAATTGTTTCCTTATCAGAGAATACATTTCCTCCATGTTGAAATTAAGAAAACGCTATCTAAGAAGGACAATCACTAGAGAAAGTTTAGTTTGTCTAATTCCACATCAACTGTTGTTAAATTAATTAAACAGGAAGGCCATTAGCCTGGGGTGGCTCTAATTCGATTTAAGCCTGTGCATGCTTCAGGGTGATGAAATTGAAACCTCAGGACAACCAATCACAAAGAACCATCTAAACTTTAAACTATAGCCAATCAATAATTTCCTTGCTTTTCTTCTATCTTTTCTTTATAAAAGTTTCTCCTTAGCTCCTGTTGGTGGAGTTTCACTTTGGCACTGGCCCCATTTGAATCGTTTTTTTTGCTCAAACTCTTAAATTTTTAAGCATGTCTCAGTTTATCTATTAACCCTGTCAATGGTAAACAATTTGTGTGAAAAACCTTATAATCATAATGTAAACAATTATTTTGCTGCTAGAAAGGCAAAGAAAAGTTTACAAGCTGTGTATGTATTTATTTTATTACTCATATCAAATATCAACAGACTACCCAAACATGAAAAATAATAAAGTTAGTTGTCTTTGATATTTAGCCAACTTGCAGTCATTTCAAAGCCATAGCTTTATGTGTATTTATTAGCTTGATTTATAACTTGTAAATATTTAGACATATGGAGCCTCGCATCTGTGCTGTGGCCCCAGGTCCCCCAGATGCTCAGATGTGCCTGGCCGGGTACAAGTTTACATGTGTTACATTTGTCATTAACATAAGGAAATTAAAGTTGAAATATGTGGGGGTTTCTTGATCTTAAATATAAATGTGGGAACTGATATCTATTTCATTAGTCAACTAAACAGTGGTCACCCAGACAATTCAGACTAGGCTGTTATATTTTATATATATGTAGTATTCAGAATATTAAAAAAAAACTTTAAGATCATCATCAAAATGAAACGCTGAAAACATAGCAGTTCCAGTTAAATTAAACATTCTATATACAATTAACAGCAAAGAGACACATATTTCTGAAATGTTAGAGCAATTCTAATAAGTGAAATTGAAGTTTTTTCTAAAATTGGAAATGCTTCTATAGTGTAGGTCAGATTATATGATGTAAATTCAATCTTGTTTGTTAACACATGTCCCAAGATGCATCTGATAAAAGTGAGATAGAACGGAGTATGTCATAAAATGGAGGAGAGGGGTGGGACACAGCTATTAGGTAGAGGTCTGGGACTGTGCCTGAATTTGTCTTTGTTGTTGTTGGGTAGCATATAAATATAATTTGAAATAGAAATTGATATCGGGGGCGGGGGAGCCTGGGTGGCTGAGTCAGTTAAGCATCCGATTCTTTTTTTTTTTTTTTTTTTAAGATTTATTTATTTATTTATTTTTTCATGAGAGACAGAGAGAGAGGCAGAGGGAGAAGCAGGCTCCCAAGGAGCAGGGAGCCCGATGCGGGACTCGATGCGGGGCTCGATCCCAGGACCCCGGGATCACGACCTGAGCCGAAGGCAGACGCTTAACCATCTGAGCCACCCAGGCGCCCAAGCATCCGATTCTTGATCTCAGCTCAGGTCTTGATCGCAGGGTCATGAATTCAAGCTCCACACTGGGCTCCATGCTGGGCGCACAGCTTACTTAAAAAAAAAATAAAAAGTGATACCTGCAAGGCCTGGCTGGCTCAGTCGGTAGAGCATACGACTCTTGATCTTGGGGTTGTAAACGAGCCCCACGTTGGGTGTGGAGATTACTTAAAATTAAAAAAAAAAAGTGAAACCTGTCATAAGAGGTTTTTTTTTTTAAGTGCTGTTAATTGGGATATAATGGAGATATCTTAAAGTTCTTGTAATTATATCACTTTAGGAGTGGAGAAAGGTTAAGTAAAAGGTTGACTTATACAGAGAATATGGCTTAGCCTTGGAAAAGAAGTAGGAAGTAGTGCAAATACGTTTAACTCAGATGTTGTTTTTTTTTTTTTTTTTTTTTTTTTAAAGATTTTATTTTATTTATTTGAGAGAGAGAGAATGAGAGGCAGAGAGCACGAGAGGGAAGAGGGTCAGAGGGAGAAGCAGACCCCCGCTGAGCAGGGAGCCCGATGTGGGACTCGATCCTGGGACTCCAGGATCATGACCTGAGCCGAAGGCAGTCGCTTAACCAACTGAGCCACCCAGGCGCCCTAACTCAGATGTTTCATTTAAAAATTGTTCCGTATTAGAATTTTTAAATTGCAAAAGAAATAAATGCTCTTTGTAATGTGTAAAGGGAAACAATATGAAGTTGTAGAAAGAAAATGTGAATCTGGTCTAGTCTTGCCCTGCTGCACCCTCACCCCTAAGATAAAAACCTTAACTGTCTGGTCCATATCCTGTCATATTTTTTTGTTATTCTCCTATAAACCTATACACGCGTATGTTCATATATGTATGTATACATGTATACATTCATATATAGTGATCCCACTATATGTTATTTCACCACTTCCTTTTTAAAATTTAACTTAAAATCTTTTTTTAAAAGATTTTATTTATTTATTTGAAAGAGAGAGCTTGTGAGAGAGAGAGGGAGCACAAGCAGGGGGAAGGAGTAGAGGGAGAAGCAGACTCCCCGCCGAGCAGGGAGCCCGATGTGGGGCTCAATCCCTGGATTCCAGGATCATGACCTGAGCTAAAGGCAGACGCTTAACCAACTGAGCCATCCAGGCGCCCCTATCATAGACCTTCTGATACATAAAACTCTAGTTTTTTATTGCTGCATAATATAGTCTGGAGGTACTATAATTTGTTCAACCTTTTCCCTGGTGATGTATATGTAGGTTGCTTCCACTCTCTCGGCCTTTACAAACAGAGCTGCAGTAAACATCGTTGCGCATATATCCTCAGGGACTAGTGCTTTTATTCTGGTAGTGAAACAAGTTTGTGCTGACACTGAGGGCACCCAGTTGGCTTCCTGTACCCTTACTAATAGTGGACGTGGAGGCGGATTTCAGGTGAAGCTTGTTTCAGGGCTCTGTGCTTGACCAGGTGTCTCTATACTGCTACCAATCCCTGCCCCAGGCCTTGGGAGAAGTCTCAGCAATGTGCTCACAGGGGTATGTACTAATGTAATATTTGAAAAAGTAGGTTCCTTTATCCACAACCATTTAAGACAACTGTGCCTTTTCACTCCAAATTTCCCTCCCTTCACACTTCCCCTTGGCTTGTATGGCTTTGGAGTGGCTTTGCAGAAAATTCTTCCCATCATCCAAGTGATAGCATTCTAAGCAAGTGTTTCTCTTCCATCAGGGATATCCTTGGTAAAGCGGTACATATAATTACAAACTCACCTGGAACTTACGTGAAACACAGTAAGAATTCCTGTGTCTGTAGGTTAAAACTTTGTAACAGCAGTACCAACAGCAGGTCTGTTTGGTGGTAAGCCATGTATTTTATGCCTGTCAATGTATCAGACTGCATCTTAGCACATTACCAACAACAAATCTGGGGCTGAAAGAAACTTCTCTAAACTGTCAGTAATAAAAACGCAAATTTCAAACAGCCATGCTAGAGGAAAGACTTCAATATCTTTCTATTCTTTCTATAGAAAACAATGTTATAAAATAGTTGTCTTATGAAGAAGTTCTTAAGGAATATGCATCCAAAGACTATGAAAAAAAGTAATGTAGGGGCGCCTGGATGGCTTAGTCGCTTAGCGTCAACTCTTGATTTTGGCTCAGGTCATGATCTCGGGTGTTGGGATTGAGCCCCGAGTCAGGCTCCATGCTCAGCGGGGAGTCTACTTGAGGGTCTTTCCCTCTGCCTCTCCCCCCGCTCACGCACGCTCTCTCTCTCTCAAATAAATAAATCTTTAAAGAAAAAGAAGGATAGTGTTGTAGAGGTGTGTCAGGCAGTTAATAAGTAACTTAAATTTTTTTTTATATTTGCGATCAGATTCATAACATTTCTCATTGTGGTGATTTCTCATTTTAAATAAATATTTACCCTTGTACTAAGTTTTGTAATGAAAATTTAAATTATTTTGCTTGGAAAGGGCCCTCAAATTGTTTAAATTTCAGGCTTCATAAAGCATGAATCCTCACCTAATTATAATTTATTGGTCTTTCGATGTTTGCCAATAAGATAAGCGAAAATTGTATCTTTTTGCTTTCATTGACATTTCATAGATCTCTAGTAAAATTGAACATTTTTTTTACATATATACTGGACATGTGTATTTCTTCTTCTTTGAATTGACTATCTACATTCTTTTGTCCATTAAAAAAAAAATTTTTTTTAAAGTAAGCTCTAGGGGCGCCTGGGTGGCTCAGTCTGCTGAGCCCCTGACTCTTGATTTTGGCTCAGGTCATGATCTCAGTATCCTGAGATTGAGCCCCACATCTGGCTCTGTGCTGGGCATGGAGCCTGCTTAAGATTATTTCTCTCCCTCCCCCCCACCCCGCTGGCTCGCTCTTTAAAAAAGAAAAAAAAAGTAAGCTCTATGCCTGATGTGAGACTTGAACTCATGACCCCTGGGATCAAGAGTTGCACACTCCACCAACTGAGCCAGCTAGGCACCCCTCTTTTGTCCTTTTTTTTTTTTTTTTTTGAGTACCTGGACTGGGATCTTTTGTCCATTTTTTGGTAGTTTATTAATTTGTAGGGGCTGTGTTTAAGGATGTTAATACTAGTGGGTCATATGTGTTACAGATAATTTTCTCCAGACTATCCTTTGTCTTTTTTTGGTAACAGCTTTATTGAGATCTAATTCATATACCATATAATTTACCCATTGATTGATTAATATTCTCTTTTTCCAGCTTTAGTGAGGTATAATTGACAAAAATTGTACATATTTAAGGGGGGCCTGGGAGGCTCAGTCAGCTGAGTGCCTGACTCTTGGTTTCAGCTTAGGTCATGGTCTCAGGGTTGTGGGATGGAGCCCCGCATTGGGCTCTGCACTCAGCTGGGGGTCGGCTTGGGATTCTCTCCTTCTGCCCCTCCCCTGACTCTCATGCACCTGCTGTCTCTCTCTAAAATAAATAAATAAATGTAAAAAATTGTATATATTTAAGGTGTACAATGTGATATTTTGATATCTGTGTACATTGTGAAATGATTATCACTATCAAGCTAATTAACATATCCATCAATTCACCCATTTAAACTATACAATTCAGTAGTTCTTTCTATGTCCACAGGTTGTGCAACCGTTTCCAAAATCAATTTTAAAACATTGAATCACCCCCAAAGGAAATCTCATACCCTTCATCTATCGCTCTCCACCACAATTTATCTTTTGACATATGACATTTTAGTATCAAATTCTCTTAATTTTCCTGTAGTCAACTATTTCTCTTTTCTTTTACAACTTCTATCCAGTTTCCTGTGTGGCTTAAGGTTTCTACTCTCTCCCAGGTTCTTTAAACATTATGCTAATATTTTATTTTTACATTTATGTCTTTACTTCATCTGGAATGCATTCTCAATTTTTCCTCATCACTAGTCAGGTAGAACCCCACTTGTTGACTAGATTTTGGGAAAGGATTAGTGTATCTGAGAGAGAGAAGTTTCTTTCAACAGGTTTGGGGGGAAGATAAACCCTTGAGGGCCAGGAACAAAGAACGAGAGCAAGGACGAAGAATACTCCCGGAAGGCAGAGTCTTGATCATCCCATGTGAGTGCTTAGGGTATGACATGGGTGCTCAGGTGATGCTTTGAGACCTGCCTTGACCACATAACTTTCTCTTTCAAATAAAGAGTTGAAAATGGGGTCCTAACCACAAAGGTCAGAAAGGAGCCAAACTGCACTTAGCACTGTGTTTCCAGAGACTACGGTATGGGGAGGGGTGGGGGTGGGGAGAAGGAGTAACCACAGTGAAGAAAACTGACAAACACTAGTTGGACCAGGTCATCAAGGTTAACATCATGATGACAAATCATGTTGATAGTGTGCACCTTTGATATGATATGATGAGAATAGCACTTTACTTTTGTGGTCTTCCTGCCCCAAACCCATAATCCCAGTCTAACCACGAGAAAAACAACAGACAAACCCAAATTGAGGGGCATTCTATAAAATGCCTGGTTGATATTTTTCAAAACCAGCAAGGGCATCATAAACAAGGAAAGTGTGAGAAACTGCCACAGACCAGAAGAGGCTAAGAGACATGACTACACAACGTAATGAGGTATCCTGGTTAAGATTCTGTAACAGAAAACACTAAGGAAAACTAATACAATCCAATTAAGTGTAACATTTACTTGGTTAATAGTAACATGCCAATGTTGCCTCCTTATGACAAACGTACCATAATGATATAATGTGTTAACAATAGAAGATGCTGGGTGAGGAGTATGTGAAAACTCTCCTTCTATCTTTGCAAACTGTTCCGTAAATCTAAAATTATTCTCAAATTTTTTTTAATTAAAAGGGAGGGGGAAATATTTTTGCTAGCCACATCCTTCCTGAGGGAATATATCTAGGCCAAGAAAGCATCCTGCTTTCCCAAAGAGTTGGTGCCCCTCTACCACCTAGTGCTTAATTTGAACAAATTTTGTGGGTGGGTCAGAAATGAATTTTGAAAAGTCATTTCCTTTGTCCAAATTCTCCAGCCAGCTCAGAGAAGCCTTTCAGAATAGCTGATTCTGGCTGCCCTGGGCACTCCATGCCTCCCATTCCAGCAAGTTCAGTGGGTTACGATGATATCTCTTATCCCCTCCTGCCCCAAGATGGTGCTCTGGGACCACCAGGAGGCTTATTTTCTCGACCTGTTGTTCCTAGTTCTTGAACCCTTGTTCCTTTCTTCACCATTGACACTTGCTTTTACCACCCACCCCCCTTGCTTTAGTGACCAATTCAGACCCCTTACACTGGTTTTTCTATCTTGGCTTCTCACTTTACTCAACTCTGCACAATTTCATGACTTCTGTACTCCCTGAAGCTGCAGGTTAGAAATATTCCTCTTACCATCTTTTCCTGCCCAACCAGCCTAAGGGCCCCTGGGTCTCAGCTGGAAGGACTGGACACTGTGTAGCTTCTCTTACCCATGTGATAGAACACCATCAGCAGCGCTATTATCAAATATAAAAGGCATCCTCTCTACTCCAGGAAAATTACAGGAGCCGTCCAGATGGCAATAGCTTAAAAAATATTATTCTATTAGTAATTATGCTACTATATCAAATTATGATTGTGTAGATTTTTTTTTTTATGAAGGGAGTGGCAGCATGATTTAGTTTTTGGTATCCCCTTAAAGTTTCCTGATCCCCAGACAGCACTGGCCATGTACCCATGTATTAACCCTCTAGAGGGTTCTGGGTAGTACTGGTGCTGATAGAGACTGAAATCAACAGAGCAGACCTTTACCCTCAGACTGTACAGAAACCTCGTGTTCAAAGTGAAGCTACAACTCTGCTCTCATTTCACTGTTAAATTACTTTACTTGTATCATCAATAACCTCCTAAGATACCACTCGGAGGGACTGGATGTGTGGCTTTTCCTAGGAAGAACTTAGGTCTGCTTTGACTTGATGACAAGAAACAGCTGAATGAGTAGATTGGGACAACCTCCCAAGGATACGGACTTGGAGGAGCCAAGATACACCACATGCACTAGAAATTGGAAGTTCAATGAACCTTCATTCTAGTGTAGCACAGTGTGGTTCAAGGAATCTTCCAAAGGACTGCGTTTGATTTTGGAAAAAGTGAGCAAGTCCACAAGAGAAAACTTCTAGAAGTTTCCATTTATTGCCCTCAACTCAAAGGCTGCTATTCCAGCAAACAGAGAGAATCAGACTAATGGGTAAGTGGTGAGAGCAGCTTCCTGAATCTGCCATTTTCTTCATGGGTGGGTAATGACGGTGGGCTGCCTGCCACATCACCAGAGGCCCCGAGGAGGAAAAACCAAGCCTCCTGCTCTGCCAATCGGAGAACCTGACATATCCGCATGATCAATTACCTTATCTAGATGGTGGTGTGGGGGAAGCCCTGCCTTTAGCAAGTCACCTCCCCTGGACCAACAGTCTGGGTGCTGAGTGTAATTTCCTGCCTGTGCCCCCGGCACCATCTTGCTACGCTGCCCACAGGTCCTGCAGAAAGATGAAGCCTCCTGCCCGCAGACTCCTCCCTCTGTATGATGCGGACGAGACTGTGGGCCAGCACGTTCCTTATCACCTGGGTGACAAAGGACAGGAGGGCCTGGGAGGAGCAGGCCTGGCTAGACCTATCACGGTGGTCGAGCCTGGGCCAAGGTTCTGGGAAGAGCTGCTGGAATTCTGAGGCTTTGGGAAGGCTCCGGAGCTCTGCCTTAGGAAGCCGGAAACTCTCTATTCCTTTTCTGTCTTACAGCTTTTCCTGCTTGAGAGAGCAGGTGTTTCCTAATCTTTTTTCCTCATCACAGCCCTTAAGGGGGAAAAGTGAAGTAGGTTTCAATTTGCGCAAACACGAAAAGTTAAATATTAAAGAATAAAATTTTGTTGGTTAGCTTTGGAGAGCCATAAACCATTGTAATCCCTAAGACTTTTTTGCCCTACTGTGATCCCAAGAACCAATTTTCACCCCTTTCGGGGACAGTATTGCCCCCTTCGCGAAGGCACGCCAGAGAGGGATGTTGCTGCTGCTGTGGACGGTGCTGCCCACAAGGGGGGGGCTTTCTTCTGAGACCCTCTCCTGCCTGCTTGTATTCCCCTTCTTCTGAATCCCTACGGATGAGTTCAGCTGCGTGTCACAGGGATCGCAGTTCAACTGCCTGAGACCATAGGGAGGTTTACTTTTTACCGAAGAAGCCTGGAGTCAGGGGCCACGGCTCAGGGATGCCCGAGTAGTGGGGATGTTCCCGCTCACGGCCACAAGATGGCCCTCACGAGCCTGCGTTCCAAGGGAGGGGGGAAGAGAGACAGGGCGACCAGCGGGGAAAGGGGCCCCGGGGACTGGTAGGTACATAATAGCTGCTGACACCACTCTCTTTCTCGTTTTTCTTCCTTCTGCCCTCACTCCTTTACCTTTTACTTACACGAGTATTGCCCAAGCCTACATGTGAAGCCCTATGCATCCAAGTGGAAGGAAGCACTTAACATTAGAACTAGCTGATTGCCCTTGAACAGGTTACTTAATATCTCTGGGCCTCAACTTCCTCATTTATGAAGTGAGGGGCATAGACTAGTTGCCTTTTTTTTAAATGTAAACTTTGAATAAAGCCTAACATAAAGGCTCACAGATCATAAATGCATTGTGTGAACCCAGCCCCCAGATCAAGAAACAATATTATCAGTACTCCAGAAACCCCCACGAAAGTCACACTATTCTGACTTCTAGAACTGCACTTTTGTTGTGCCTGTTTTTGAACTTTAGACAATTGGGAGTCATCAAGTAGATACTCTTTCTTTTTTTTTTAAGTAGGCTCCATGCCCAGCGTGGAGCCCAATGCAGGGCTTGAACTCATGAGCCTGAGATCGAGACCCGAGCTGAGATCAAGAGTTGGACGCTGAAAAGACGGAGCCACCCAGGAGCCCCAAGTAGACCCTCTTTTGTATCTGGCTTCTCGCATTCAACATTGCGTTCGTGAGGGGCGCCTGGCGGGCTCCGTCGGTGGAGTATGTGACTCTTGATCTCGGGGTCGTGAGTTTGCCACCCCACCCCACCCCCCCGCCTTAGGCATAGGGATGACTTTTTGAATAAACTGTGTTGTGAGATTCACTCACCATGCCGTTCCTCCCCTGTCATTGCTGTCTAACATTCCCAGTGTTGACAGTTATGTAAATTGTTTTTAGTTTGGGCTATTATAAGTAGCGCGGCTGTAGAGATTCTCACATCCATCCTTCGATGCATGTACACACGCATTTCTGCTGTGTTCTGGGAGTGGAACTACTGGGTCATAGGATGTCTGGATGTTTACCTTCTAGATGCCTTTTAAGGAGCATGCCGGGTGATGAAACCAAACACTGTCCTGGATCACACAGCCAGTAAATAGGTTTCCCTTCCTCTCACGGCCAGTGAGACTCAGTGCCGGGTTTTCCAGCGCTTGTCAGCCCTCCAGCTCACCCTCTCTAATGGGCAGCCTCCGCAACAGCATGCATAACACCCCGGGCCCTCCAGAGCCTGCTTGAGAAGAAAGCCCGGTAGCAGGTACCCCTTGTGAAGGTGGCGAATGACGCTGCGATGGCCCGATGAGGCCCAGTGACTTGAAGCTGGCAGGGCCATCCCAAGAACTTTTTTGGGGGGCTCTGAAAAATACCCACTCCATGGTGAGGCATCTCCCTGGCAGAGCTATGAAATGAATCTGTCAACGGATAGTTTTGTTCATCTATGCTCTTCTCCCAAATTTTAAGCACCTGGTAGAAGCTCCATAAAAAGAACCATAAAAGTTTAGGGTAGAAGGTCACTATAATAGAATTTTGTAAGAGAATTTTGTCTTTTAAGAAACTTTTCAGCAAACAGGAAATTTCTCCAAAGTAAGCACTTAAAAGTGCTGTTTACCAAAGGTGGTTTGGAATGTCATCTTAGGTTTAGAGAAATGGGTGGAGCTCAGAGAGTGTTTCTCGGAGTATAGTTTATAGATCAGTATCAGCATCACCTCGGGGTGGGGGGTGGGGGTGGGGGGCTGTTGAAAAATGTCGATTCCAGGACCAGCCCAGAATCAAAATCTCTTGGGTGAGGTCTAAAAATTTGCATTTTGACAAATTCACAGGTGGATCGGAGGCACCAACTCCATGGTCTGTGTTGCACTATCCAATGCCCCAGGGTCTCTATGCTTTGGGGGCCAGGAGTTTCGGTATGGAAGCATAATACGATCCTACCATTTACCCACAAGCCTTTCTGCTGGTTCTGGGGCAAGGTCCAATTTCTTGTTTGCAAAACTCTTCAGATCCTGGCCTCAAGTGGACCTGCTGGCTCTTGCTTTCTCCTGCGCCATCATTGGCTGAATTAAATTGTCCTCACAATTTTGCCTGTGTTGGCGATGGTGTCTTCTCAGTGGCCCCTCTTGTTTGAGACAGCCTTCTGTGGCTTTCTACATGTCACCCTGAATGCTCTTTGAAAACCTCCTTTGTCCTCCTCAGCCGTCCACTTCAGAAGTGGTGGTGGTATTTTGAGGCAGGGTTTGGGATGCCATATAAAATAAAGCTACGATTGTATTAAAAACCAGGAGAGGATAAGCAGCTAACACAAACATGAATAAGGCCTAAGCACATGCTGTACCAGGGGAAAGAAAGAGAGAATGCTTTGTTGTGACTCTGCTTTGTTTCTGAGGTTTGAAGACTGGGTGCTCGTGGAAAGCCCCAATAGACTTGCTAGTGAGGTTTACAGGATTCCAGCTTGGCAAACTTGCCAAATTCTGGGGTCCGAGGCCCCGTCTCCTGAAAGGTGCCTTCCTAAGTGCCTAAGATTCCCTGTGGATGGTGCAAGGCCCCATCCCATCCTGTGTTCTTGGGATCTGGTGGCATCTCCCCCATATCCCCAGGCATATAACATCCAGTGCATTCTTCCTCACAACTCAGGCCTAGAGATACAAGCTTCCCTCCATAAATTCCAATAAACACTACAAACTTCTGTTCAGATATAAAAACTTCACGTTTCTTCCTTCCCACCATGTTGCTCTGAAAGCTTTCGGTAGAAGTGTAGCCACATACTCTAGGACACTTAATGTTATTTCAGGGACAATTTCCCACCACAAGGAACACTGAAATACAACAGGAAGTGGTGAGTATGAATAGGCAGCCCTGGGCTAAATTTGAATGGTGGAAACTTTATACCAAAATGTTTTCCATACAAGTTCACTTTCTTTAGTTTTGATGACTACCCACCAGATCATGGTGGCCAGATGCCATTGACCAACCAGGAAACCGGAAAATAAATGAATAAAGTCTTTCATATGGCCTTTTAGGAACTCTGGGTTTTTTTGGGGGGGTGTTTATTTTTGGTAGGAGCACAGAAAAATGGTACTCTGATCCAAACTAAGCAAGTAGAAGAGTTTGGAGGGCAGCATGTTCAGTTATGAAAACTCTAGGATTATCGTTTTGTAACAATAGTAGAGAAAAGCTGAGGGAGAGAAAGGGAATTCACATTTAGGAAATGTCACTTCCACACCAGCATTTTGCTAGGAATGTTACATACCGAATATATTATTCCACAACAACCACCAAGGCAACTATTATTACCTGCTCCCTCCTCCTTTCTAGGTTAGGAAACAGGTTCATGAAGGTTAGGTAACTTGCTCATGGTCACCCACTTTTGTGACTAAGCAGGAATCCAAATGTGGTTCTCTTTTCACTCTTCCCTGGTGACCTGAGGAGAAAGCTGAGCAGAGTCTTCATAAAGTAAGCTCTCTATTATGTTAAGGTGGGCTGCTTGTTAAAATAAATAATCCTATTCCGGAAGAGACACCAATGTTATCCATCTACAGAACCCTCATTTCTAGTTATATCCATGCTATTTATTTTGGTGCTAATAAGAACAGTTAATAGGTTCGGTAGTAGTTGTAAGCAGCCCTTGAATATAAAAGTATTAATTTTACCCACCTCTAGGAGGACCAGACATTGGCATTCTTGTGAGGTAGATAGACGCAGCATTTAAAATTGTTCCCAGTGCCCTCTGAATCCTATTCTCCCCAACCAAGGCAGAGCCATGTTGGGGAGAGAAAAGATAACCTGAGGGCTAAGGCCCAGCGAATTACACCAGGGTAAATAAGGGAAGGTCTCTGAAGCTCAGTGAGTCTCTGAGCGATATTCTGGGTCAGCATTCTCCTCCTGCTGAAGTATTACTCGTTTCGCGATAAAGGTGTGGCGGAGAACACGGTGAATTCCAACTGCAAAATTTGTCAGGTGAAACCGGACAAACCTAAAGAGGCTGGAAATCGACAGGAAAAAGTACACCCTCACAGTGGGCCACCCTACTCTCTACTTTGCTAGAAGCCATCCATCAGTTCTTGTGCGGGCTCATGCCCTCTACTGACTCGGTCCTAAGGAAAGAAGCTTCAAAGACAGGTACGGTGGGAAAAGGAGGTGAACTTCCACCCCAAAGAGCTCATGTAATGCCTTAACTATTTCCACTCTGCTAACAAATAAAAATGAGAATTCCGCTCATCCACAGGCCTGGAAAGGAAGCACAAACGCATGAAAAATACGGTTCTCTCAACAGGCAGTTGGGTGAAGGTGTGAGTTTGAATCATACATCATTTGTAGCGTTCCCTGTCTTTCTTTTCTGACGCTCACTGAGGTTTACCCTTGCACGAAGTGGGCTTCCCTGCAGAAGCAAGACGGCCTGGGGATGTCGCCGCGCACGGGAAGAAACCTCCCGCTGCCTCCTTGAATTCCCGTCTGGGTTCCCCACCCCAGGTCCTCCAGCTCCTCTGCGCCTCAGAGCCTTTCATGCCCTTCTGATAATACGCGGCGAAATTCCATTTTGGGTCATCTTCGAGGCCAGAAGATCCCCACTCATGTGCGGGCCCCAGACCTCCCCCCCCGCCCCCCGCGTGGCTCCCGCGGACGCCTCAGTAAACGCGGGTGGAATGGAACAGGATGCTCAACGTCCTTTTCCACCGCTGATTCCCGTTAAACATGTGTCTGGGGACGGCGCGCGGCCCCCTCAAGGCGGCCTCTCGGAGGCGAGGTTGGCCACGCGGAGGACAGCGGCCGAGGGCTCAGGGCGCACTTCCTGCGGGGCGGCGGCGGCGGGCGGCGGGCGGCGGGCAGGGGCGGGGCCTCGGGCGCGCCTCCTCGTCCCCTCCCCTCCCTCCTCCGGCCTCCTCCCCTCGGCTCCCGCCTCCTTCCCCCTCCAGGGCCGGCCGAGGCGCCGCGGGGGCGGGGCCGCGAGCGGGCTGGGCGGCGTGGCGGAGCGGGCTGGGCGCCCCCGGCCAAGGTGCGAGCGAACCGCGGCGGGCTCGGGCGCGGAGCGGGGCGCGCGGACCCGAGCAGCCGGCCCAGCCCAGCCCAGCCCAGCCCGGCCGCAGCCCGGCCCGGCCCCGCGCCGCCAGAGACGAGCCGGCGGGCGGCGGCGGCGGCGGCTGCCGGCCCGGCTGGTGGAGGGCCTCCGACCGACCGCGGCCGAGCCGGGCCTGGGCGCGGGCGCTGAGGTAGCCCGCCGCGGCGGGCACGGGAGGAAGCGGCGGCGGCGCGTCCTGAGCCGTGCGCGCCATGTCGGGCGGGCCCCCCAAGGGCCTGCCGTCCACCGGGCCCCACTCCCTGCTCGACATGCCGCACCCGCTGGCCGGCTCCAGCAGCGAGGAGGCCGTGGGCGGCGACAGCACGCCCAGCCCGGACCTGCTGATGGCCCGCAGCTTCGGCGACAAGGTGGGGCGCGCGGGGCTTGGGGACCGCGAGGCGAATTTCGGGGATGGTGGACCCGGAGCTCCCAACCGGCGCCGCGCCGCGCCCACCCTGGCGCCCCAACCCGGGGGCGGGCGGGCCCTGGGCCCCAGAGCCTTCCGAAAAAGCGTCCGTCCCTGCCGCCCCCGCGGGGTCGTAGCCGCGAGGGGGCGGGCGCCAGTGACAGCTGGTGGGGAGGGGTCCTGCCCGCGTGGTGGGGCCGGTGGCGGGTGTGCGGTGGCCGGCGCGTGTGTCCTGGGATGGGGTCCCGAATTCCTCCAGGTGCATCCCCGAAGGCTGAGCTGTCGGGTAACTTGTAGCTCCCCCACTTTCCTGGGACTGCAAAGGAGCAAGAGTTAATGGTTTTCCGTGGTAGGACTGGCAGCCTTGGTCTAACTGCCAGAGTCATTTTCCCCACGCTCTGTCATGTGGGGAGTGATCTTTGTTTAGGTTTGCTGTGTGCCCTGCGGGGTCACCTGACTCAGACCCTGGCCGGCGAGGGGAGAGTCTCGCTGTGGTTTTCTCTCCGGGGCTAGGTTCACCTCTGACGGCCCTCCACACTGGTTAGCTTCGGCAGAGGCCCGTTTTGTGGTTGATGGAAAGAAAGCTCGCCCTTTGACCTTCTTTGTGCAGAAGGAGGCTCCTGATTTTCTTAGAGCAGCATAATCCTGGTGTTGCTTTGAGAGAGCAGAGTCCAGCGAAGGGTAAGGGGCGGCATCCTCCTACCCCTCCATTTCAGCTGGGACCAGAGCTTGAGCTGTGATTCTGTCAGCGCTGCCGTGGCCACCTACTCATTAATTGCAGAAATTAGAATTGCTCTTAACACTTGTAATTAGGAGTCCCTCCTCCCGGTAAAATACTAAATGAATTCCTCCTAGTCCCAATATTAGATGGGATTAGAGGACCCAATTCTTTCCCCGATAGATGGGAGGGCATGTGGTACAATAAAAATGAGTATTAGTGCACCGAGCACTCAAAATAGCTATGGAGGGGAACTTGATGTACCTTCATAAAAGAGTTTATGAAAGCCAGGAGTGGGGAGTAGAGCATTAGGAGCAAAAAGGCTTGAAAAGCTAATGAAACCAATGGATTGAGCAGTTTGAAGTGTGTGTGTGTGTGGGGGGGGAGGCTGTTTGTGATTATTTCTCTTTATTTTATAGATAATAAGTGATATGAAGGGTTATGTTGCTTGGAAATACCTTGTGCATATTTGACATTCAATAAGCAATTGTTGAGTGACTGAATGAATAATTTGTTGCTTTCTTCTAGACCGAGACATTGTTCCTACATGCATGTAGGACAGGGACCCAAGTTAAACCTTCTGATTTCCTTCTCAGGATAGTGAATTAATTATCTATTGCTGTCTAACAAATTACTCCAAAACTTAGCACCTGAAAATAGTGTGTGGGGGTCAACAGTGTCACCTAGGAGTAGCTTAGCTGGGTGGTTCTGACCTCAGGTCTCTTTTGAGGTAGCAGTCAAGGTGTTGACCAGGGCTTCAGTCATCTGAAGTCTGGGCTGGGGGAGGATTCGTTCACTCACTCGGCTGTTGGCAGGCCTTAGTTCCTCTTCATAGGGCTGCTGGACACGGCAGCTTTTTTCCCCCCAGAACAAGTGGTCTAAGAGAGCAAGAGATCCCAGGACTCAAGCTACACTCTTGTATAATCTAATCTTGGAAGTGACATCATTCTGCCACAGACCAATGCTAGTACAAAGTGGGAAGAGGGTATAAATACCAGGAGGTATAAATATTGGAGCCATCTTGAACGCTGGTTGCCACTGATGGCTATTTTATTTATTTTTTAAAAATTTTGTGTTTATTATTACTATTACGATTATTATAGTTTTTAGTAATCGCTACACCCAGTGTGGGACTCGAACTCATGATGCTGAGATCAAGAGTCACATGTTCTTCCGACTGAGCCAGCCAGGTGCCCCCACTGGTTTAAACATTTGCTTAATTTGGGGCACCTGGGTGGCTCAGTTGTTAGGCGTCTCCCTTCGGCTCAGGTCATGATCCCGGGGTCGGGGGATCGAGCCCCGCATCGGGCTCCCTGCTCCATGGGAGGCCTGCTTCTCCCTCTCCCACTCCCCCTGCTTGTGTTCCCTCTCTTCCTGTGTCTCTCTCTATCAAATAAATAAATAAAATCTTAAAAAAAAACCCAAAAAACATTTGCTTAATGATCCACTCTTGGAGGATACCTGTCTCAGAAATATGGGCATTTTACTAATAAGTACAGGGAGGACAAACGCCCTGTACCACTAAGATCTTGTTGGTGGGTGGGAACTCAGGCCCAAGTCTAAATACTGCTGGCTTCCTTTACAGGGACAGTTCGTGAGAAAGACCATCTTGAAGCCGTTATTATTAATTATTGAATATTTAATAAGTCTCCTTACAGCTGTAAGAAGCATCAAAATGACATCACTCCCAAGGGCCTGATTTATAGTAAGCCACTTTTCCTTAGAGGTTAAATAATGTAATTTCTTTCCCTGACTGGAAGTAACATTTTCCTTGAATCTTGGCATGCACGTGTGTTCTAGCGACTGTGGAGAAATTTCTGTAGAGAGAGGCTAGCATTCAACCAAGGTGAGTCAGGACCAGTGGAAGGAAGCCTTCTGTTTGGCCTCCTTCTTTTGCCCATGCAGCGCGGGGGTCGTTGGAGGACAGGTAGGAAAGCTGAGTGCTGTGATCTGTCTTTGAAAAGAAACCTGTTTTCTCGCCTTTCTGGAAAATGGAGTTGTGACCCTGGATGCCTGGTTCAGAGTCAGTTCTGAGCTTGGAGAATGAGGGTTTGACAGGCTGCTCATGGCACAGGGCTGTTGTATGACGCAGAGGGGAATTGCTTTCTGTGGGCCCAGGATGTTGCCAAGAACGGGGAAGCCTCGTGTCTTGGTCCAGCACACACTTCTGAATGGCGTCTGGGATGCTTGCTGGAGAAGGAAACAACAATCAAATATGATGGCTTTTTCATCCACTAACTTCTAAAATCATTCAAACCTTGGAGTTACGGGAGAATCCTTCTTCCAAGGGTTGCTAGGACTAATTCTTTTCATGCCTGATGAACCCACCAGGCCTTCTGTCACTTCATCCTTCATCTCCACCTAGAATGTAAATAAACCACTTGGCCTGACTCTTTTTTTACTTTCATCTGCAAACCACTCAGGGCTGCTTCTCCCTGACTCAGCCTCCAACTTCTGTGTGCCTCCCAACACTCAGACACCAAGCCCACTCAAGCCCCAACTGTGGTTAACTCTCCTTTCCACACCCGCAGCCTCTTCACTGAACTCTTCTGCCTACTTCCTGCCCTCTTCGGTGGCTACTTCTTCCAAAGGTGTCTTTTCCTTATCTATTCCACTTATATCAGGATCAGGAGATGGGGGTCAGTGTCCTTTCTCCCCACGGCCCTTTACAAACCAAGCTCTTGGCCCAGCTTATTGTATGGGTTCAGCCACATATTTGAGGGCCTATCATGAGACAGGCACTCTTCCAGGAACTTGAGATGAGTCAGCCGGTTAAAGACCCCTGCCCTCATTGGGTACTTCTCACTGAGTACGTCCTATGTTCTGTAATAAATGCTATGGAAGGGAGAAGAAGTAGGTTGGGGAGGGGGCTCAGGATCACTGGCTGTGGGAGGAGGATTTGGATAGACCTTCCTGAGAACTGGAGCTTTGAGTAGAGACGTGGAGCAGGTGAGGGAGGGAGTTAGCGAGTGGAGGTCTGGAGGCGGGTCCAGGTGGAAGGAACAGCCAAAGCGGAGGCTTGCAGGCATCTGCCTGGTGTGTTGTGGAATAGCCCAGAGGCCACTATGGCTGAGGCAGAGTGGACAATGGAGAGTTGTAGGCTGACAGCAGAGAGGGGAGGGTCCAGATGGTGTAGGGCCTCATAGGCCACCCTGAGAATGTTGGCCTTTTCTGTGAGTGCCACTGCAGAGTCTTGAGCAGAAGGAGGGCGTGATTTGACTTGTGTGTTGAAAAGCGTCACACAGGCTGTTGAATTGAGAACCCTTTATTTGGCTATTCTGCTGAAATTTGTTTCCTTTTAGTTAAAAGGACATAAACCAAATGCAAACTGGCGAAGAAAAAAAAATCTCCTGGCTTTAATGTTTTTGAAAAGCCCCAGGTAATTCGGCTTCAGGAGTGGCTGGAACTAGGTATTCAAATGATATCGGAAATCTGTCACCCTCCGTCTCTTGGCTCTGCTTTCTTAGGTGTTAGTTTTATCCTCAAGCTAGCGAAGGGATATGTTCTACAAATAAACCTCACAATTTCAGCAGAAAGAGTGTCTCTTTCCTGATAGCTCTGGCCAAAGCCCTGGGCTGGTGTCTCATGAGCCTAAATTGGGTCAGGCACTGAAACCAAGCTTTGTTAACTCTGATTGCCCAGACCTGTACCAGGTCCTTATCTTTGGAGAGTGGAGAAAGGAAATTTTTTGTAGGTCTGTGTGTTTGAATTGTGAAATGTACATATAAAGTACATAAAATGTTTAAAGAATAAAATGTATCTCTACAGTTTAAAGAACAATAAATACTCATGTTCCTCCTACCCCGCAGCTTAAGAGAATATTGTTAGTATCTTAGAAGCTCCCTGTGTGGCTGGGGAGGATGGAGGTGGTTTCCAAAGCAGATTCAGGAGGCTGCTAATAGAAGGAGGAATGAATGAATGGGGGACAAGCAGAAACAAACGTCCATTTTACAGGACTTCCACGACCTTTCCGCTCCCTCTCATTTCTAACACCCCTGCCTCTCATTCATTAAAATCTCTAGCCCTCGGAGCGCCTGGGTGGCTCATTCGGTTAAGCGTGTGTCTTCCGCTCAGGTCATGATCCCGGGGTCCTGGGATCGAGCCCCGCATCAGGCTCCCTGCTCAGTGGGGAGCCTGCTTCTCCCTCCCCCAACCCCCCCCTCAAATAAATAAATAAAATCTTAAAAAAAAAAAAATCTCTAGACCTCAATTCATGGTCTTCTACAATCATGCCCTCCCCTCAAGGGACTCTGTTCAGACCTTCAAAGCTATGGGCTTCTTAACTTTATCTCTACACACCTTGACCTCTTTTTCAGTCCAGCTGCCCTCCCCCGGCCACACCCTTGCGTTCTAATACCCAGAATGGTTGGGCTTTGAGATAATGCCTTGAGATAGCATCTTCTCTTGCCTTCCCCTCTTCCCAGTCAGCAAGTACCGACTGCACCTGTTCACCTCCCTCCTTCACATTGCATGGCTCATCTCATCAGCTCCTCCTGCCACTTCCTGTCCTCCATTCCCTTGCTCTCCTTCTTTACACCCAGCCTGAATCATTCCATGGGTTCAGGTCTTTTGCCTACACCTAGGGTGTGAGCACACCTTGAGAATCACTGCCAGGGTCAGTTCATGGGTACCAGCCCCAGCTGGGGCCTCAGTGGCGCTGGGCGCTCCTCTCTTTGCACAGACGCTCCCGTTGTGCGCCATGGCTGGTCTGAAGCTTCACTCTGTTCCTCACACCTCCCGCCCCTCTACTCCGCCCTCCAGTTCTGCTGATGAGAAGACAGAAACCACTATAAAAGAACTTCCTTTTTCCAGACTACGAAATGATCTGAATCCGTAGCCATCATTTCTTGGTTGCCCCCAGTTGCCGTGGAAGGGATTCTAGGCTGCTCCTGGACTGTGTGGCCCGCCCCGTCTGGCCTCTCAGAGACCTTGCTCTGTTCATCACCCTCATTCATTCCTGTGTCTTCACACTCCCTCTCGCCTGGCTCATTCCATCAATATTTAAACATGCTCAGGTCACCCTCGCTTGTAAAGCTAACCAGAGGTAAAGAAAATTCTGCTGTGAGGCTCTCTTCTTCCCCATCTCATGATCTATATTGTGACTGACTCCTCTTCACAGCCAAACTTTTTGAAGGAATGGTCTGCCCTGCTTGTCTTACTTGCTAACTCCTCAGCCCACTGCTGTCTGGTTTCTGACTTTACTCGTGACTTCCTTCTTGCAAAATCCAGTAGCCCCTTCACCATCCTCGTCTATCCTGACTTCTTCTTCCACCTGGCACTTGATGCTGTTGAGTTCCCTCCTGGAAACACTTTGTCCTTGGCACTCCAGAGCCTGGCTGTCTGTGTTTGAATCCCAGCTCTGCCTACCTACAGGCTTTGTGACAGCAAGTTATTTAACCTCTCTGAGCCTCAGTTTCCTCATCTGCAAAGAGGGAATGAGAGAAGCACCTCTAGCACAGGGTTGATGTGAGGATCTGGGGAGTTCGTACTTAGAGTAGTGCCTGATACGTAGTGAGCCTTTAGTAAACATGCAGTGGTGATGGTGGTTATTCCTAGGGGTCGTACTCTCCATATCGCCCCTCACATTTCTGCCTGTTCTTTGTCCATGTCTGTATCAGTTGTGGTCCCGTCAGGGTGAAAAACCTCTGTAGGTATTTCAAACTGAAAGGCTGTGGCACAGGGAGCTAGTTACATAGGCAATGGAAGACATGAGAAGTCAACCAGGAGATGGTGAGGTTAAGAGAGTAGCGACAGCAAGAAACTGCAGTTACCCTCAGGGCCGGAGGGTCAACGGGAGGGGGTGATGTTAACATCCAGGAGCTTCTGTGGGAACTAGAACCATGGCGGGGCGGCTCCCCAAGTGTGGGGTCCACAGAGGAGGGGAGGTCTGGAGAGGAAGCAGCTGCTGCCAGGGACGCTCTCTGAACCAGAACAAAAGGCTCGGGGCAGGGGGAGAAGCACCTTGGCTTCTCTTCTCATCCTGTCTTCTGGTCTTTCATCAATATCTTCCATTGGCCAAAATATCTTTCTTGGTGGACATGGGACTCTAGGAGAGCCAAACTGTCTTTCTTAGATTACTCAGATGGATGCTGGGGGAAAGAGTATCTCTTTCTGTTAGACTATGAACCTCTGTTTGCTGCGATGTGGAGAGGGGCTGCTTAAGAAGAGGTCAGAGAGGAGAGCTAGGAGAGAAAGGGGGACAGGCCCTGAGGGTCACTTGAATCCTGGACCCCCCTGTGCCGGTGATGCCCGAAGCCAGCACTGCTTCTTGGTTACAGGAGGTCACGAATTCCCTTTTATTGACACTCTTTTCAGTTGGGTTTGTCACTTGCCACTTAAAAAAAAAAAAATTGACTGATAGATACATTGACCTTAAAATGTGAAGTAAAAATTGAATTTTACTTTGAGAATATTGAATATTGAGAAGGGGTGCTTAGTTCCTATCGGTCAGCCCCACTGTTGGGGTGTATGTCTGAAAATCAGCTAAGGCAGCCGAGGTGGTGTTTTCACCGGGTCCTTGAAGTTTGAGGAGCCTTTCTGGTACGAGGTGGAGGAAAGCATCACGGGCTGAGGGAGTAGCCTGAGCAAAGCTCCTGAGATGGGAAGGACCTGTGCCCGCTGGAATTGGATTGAGTCGCGTCATGTGTTGGGATGGGTTTTGAGGGTCTGGAGGTGGGGATTAGTGAGAGAGGAGTCAGCAGACCCAAGACTGCTTTGAATGCGGTGATGTGGAGGTTAGCTTTTATTCTTCAGGCAGGAGTCAACCCTAGAGGGTTTTTGGGCAGAGGACCGTGTGGTCAGTGCTTGGGGTGGGGTGGGGCTGGCAGCAAGAGAGGTGGTAGGAAAGCGTTGGCCTGGTTTCAGTTGGAGTCGCGGCCTGCAAGAAGAAAGATTAGAAAACATAAAGATGACTCGCTTTGGTAGAGTGGGAATGACTGGCGCCCTCACAGAGAGGGCGCGCACAGATTGGGAAGCGAGTGTGAGCAGGAAGTGTGAAGATGATTAGGGTGCAGTTTGAGGTCAGGAGTCAGGACAGAGGTGGTCTGAGCCCACCTTTGGAAGCCTACTCAGAGTTCAAGGCTTAGCCCAGATGCTGCTTCTGGGAAGCTCTTCCTTAGCATATAGACACGCAACCCCAATAGATCCAGCTAAAGATGGCCGCGGAAGATGCGGACGTTGACGATCACATGGAAGGCAGGGGTTGTAGCGCTTGGGTTATAAGAAGGGTACTGGCTTGGGGGAAAAACAGGGGTGAGCGAAGACATTTAGGATAGGGGAGACTTGAGTATTAGTAAAGGTTACAGGGAAGAAGACAGACGTTTTGTGTTAAAATACAAAACAGCTTGGCAAAGGTGCACTAATTCGTGTATGAGTAATTGGGTTTGTTTATTAGATATTAGAGGGGTTATATGCAGTCTTGCCTCCGCTCACCCCACAGAATTGCTCATCTTGGCTGCCAGAGCAGTAGTCAGGATGCTGTTCTGTGTGTGTGTGGACGGCGTGACGGTGTGTGGACCAGGGCAAGAGGGATCTGAGGAGAGGTGTTCCTCAAACTCCTGTTTGAGTAAAGGCACAGAGGCAAGAAGAACACACAACGGTTGGGGAGCAGAGTGCAGGCTCTTTAAAAAACCTTCATGTCTCAAGCATGTGCTTGTGTGCCTGGCTCTGCTAGATGCTGAGGACAGTGAGAAAGATTAAGATAAAAAGGAACCTCCCTCAAGAGGTTCTTGGTCTAGTGGAGAAGAGATGGTTACAATCGAATGTGAAAAATGTTACATATATTTACTGGCTCTGAGGCCTTGGGCAAGTTTCTTACCCTTGTAATGCCTCGGTGTCCCCTTATCTAAATTTTGGGTTATTTTTACGGGGATGTTCTGAAGGTGGAACGCATGTTTGGAATAGTGTCTGGCATATAGTAAATACTGTGAAAATGCTGGGTGTTTGGGGCGCCTGGGTGGCTCAGTCGGTTAAGCGGCTGCCTTCGGCTCGGGTCATGATCCCAGGGTCCTGGGATCGAGCCCCGCGTCAGGCTCCCTGCTCGGCGGAGAGCCTGCTTCTCCTTCTCCCTCTGTCTGCCGCTCTGCCTACTTGTGCTCTCTCTCTATCTCTGTTAAATAAATAAATAAAAATCTTAAAAAAAAAAAAAAAAAGAAAGAAAATGCTGGGTGTTTGTATCGCCTTAGAAGCTGACCCTGAGAAAGAATTTAACTGCTAGTAGTTTATTGGAGGGGTGAAGGAAAGTGAGACAGGGAAGGGAAGGCACCAGAAAAAGGTAAGTTACCGAACCAGTTGACACCCCTCGGAGCCTGTACAGAACACACGCCTCGGCTGTCCACACCCGGGGTGAGGCCGCCCGGGTCTCCAAACCGCAGCCTTTATCAGTCATTGGTTGAGCAGGCCATGGACGGCGCGTTTGGGCATTGAATCCCCAGGCACTTTGCAGTCTGCGCCGTGGGTGGGCAAAGTAGGAGAAGCAATCAGACCAAGAAATGCACGTGCTGGCGGTTGGAAGTCAGGCCAGTGGGCCCTGGACTGGTCAGGGCGAGGGGACGTGATTGGGGCACCAGCCGTCTCCACTACAGTTACTGTGAAAGTAAGGTACAGGGTTGGAAGTAGGGAGTGAGCGTGCTTAGGAGAACGGTGGCTTTTCCAAAGGAGATGATGTTTGAGGTGGAGAATGGAGAAGTAGATGTTTTAGCAAGCTGACAGAGCAAGGAAAAGTACCCGGGGCAGAGAAACCAGCATGTGCCAAAGCTGGGCAATGTCTGGTTGCAGGAATGGCCCAGGAGACGGTGGCTGTGTCGTGCAGCTGGAGAGGGAGGGGGTGGGCAGATGGAGGTCTGTATTGGCAGACGGCGAGGGCTTTATCCCACGGGACTGGGAGGCCAGTTTGTATTTTAAGCAGGGAAGGTTTAGGGCCATACTTGTTAGGTCCCTGTGACTGAGCCTCTAGCTGGGGCTGGAGTGGGATAGGGTGGAGTCAAGAGGCTGGGAGTCTAGGGAGAAGACTGTTGGAGCAGAAGGTTGGGGGAGGCAGTTTTGGTGGAGTTTGACTCACTGATTTCAGGGAGTGTATTGCTCAGGAGTTTTGTTTGCAAATGTTACAGATCAGGCTTTCAGTAAATTACGCAAAAAAGGTGAACCTATGGGCAGGCTCACTTTAACCCCAGGAGTGAGCTGGAAGCAGGGGTCTGAATGTTCCCGAGGGTCAGATTCATGCTCCAGAGCAGTTTTCTCCAGGAGGGAGGGAGGCGGGGCAACTGGCAGCTCCCATTCCTCCCATTTTACAGCTGTGCCTCCAGAGAGGGAGTCAGTCTCTTACACAGGGAAGAATCTCAGGGAGACATGGCTTGGGTCGTATACCCAGCCTGAGACCAATCAGCTGGGCCCAGAGCTTCAGCCGTGGCCCCCGGCTGGGGGCGGGGAGTCTGCAAGAGTAAGTCAGCCCTGCTTCCAGAGCAGCTCTGAGGTGCGTGCGCTAGGCAAACAGTAGGAGATTACTTACGGGGGAGACTCTTGAGTCACAGGTTTTAGTGACTGGCCGAATCATCATGGCAAGAACAAAACAAATTTCGGGAGAAACAGGTCAAAAATTAAACTGTAGATTTTCTAAGGCTTTTAATTTTTTACTTTATTTTTATTTTTTAAAATTTATTTACTTATTTTAGGGATGCCTGGGTGGCTCAGTCGGTTAAGCAGCTGCCTTTGGCTCAGGTCATGATCCCACCCACGGTCCTGGGATCCAGTCCCTGCATCTGTCTCCCTGCACCGCGGGAAGCCTGGTTCTCCCTCTCCCACTCCCCCTGCTTGTGTTCCCTCTCTCGCTGTGTCTCTCTCTGTCAAATAAATAAAATCTTTAAAAAAAATTATTTTCAAAGAGCACGCAAGCGGAGGGAAGGGCAGAGGGAGAGAGAGAATCTCGAGCAGACTCCCCACTGAGTGTGGAGCTGACTCTGGGCTCCCTCTCATGACCCTGAGATCACAACCTGAGCCGAAACCAAGAGGCCGACGCTTAGCCAGCTTTGCCACCCAGGTGCCTCAGGCGTAGTTGCTTTTCAAAAGAAAAATTGAGATAGAAATCACATACCATAAAATCCATTTTTTAAAAGCATGTAGTGTGGTGGTTTTGGTATATTCACAAGGTTGTGCAACCGTCACCTGTTTCTTTCTTCTTTTTTTTTTTTAAAGATTTTATTTATTTGTTTCACAGAGAGAGAGGGAACACAAGCAGGGGGAGTGGGAGAGGGAGAAGCAGGGAGCCCGATGCGGGGCTCGAACCCAGGACCCCGGGATCATGACCCAAGCCGAAGGCAGACAGTTAAGGACTGAGCCACCCAGGTGCCTCGCCCACCCCGTCATCTGTTTCTAATTCCAGAATGTTCATTACCCCAAAGGTAACTCATCGTTCCCCTTAGCAGACACTCCCTCCACCCCCCCCCACCCCTGGTAACCACCATTCTGTTTTGTGTCTTTAAAAGTATGAGACTTCTCTTTTAGATACCCTATATAAATAGAATCATATAGTATTTGTCTTTTTGTAACTGGCTTATTTCCTTAGAATAATGTCCTCAAGGTTCATCCAGGTTGTAGCATGAGACAGGATTTTCTTTTTAAAGACTGAGTAATATTCCATTGTATGGATAGGTCACATTTTCTTTATCCATTCATCTTCTGGTGGATGTTTGCTTCTACCTTTTGGTCATTATAAATACTGCTGCAGTGGACATGGATGTACAAATATCTCTTTGTGATCCTGTTTTCATTTTTTTTTTTTTTTAATGTAAACCCAGAAGTGGGATTGCTGGATTATATGGTAATTCTGTTTTTAGTTTTTGAGGTACTTTCATACTGTTTTCCATAGTGGATGTACCATTTTATAATCCCACCAAATGTACACAAGGGTTCTAATTTCTCCACATTCTAACCAACACTTGATATTTTCTGATCTTTCTTTTTAAAGCTTTTTATTTTTTAATTTTAATTTAATCTTTTTTAGAGAGGGAAAGTGAGGGGGTGGAGAGGCAGAGGGAGAGAGAATCTTAAGCAGGCTCCATGCCCAGTGCAGAGCCCAAGTCAGGGATCGATCTCACAACCCTGAGATCATGACCTGAGCCGAAATCAAGAGTTGGACACTTCACCAACTGAGCCACCCAGGCGCCTGATATTTTCTGTTCTTTTGACAAAAGTGGCCATCCTAATGGATGTGAAGTTTGATTTGTATTTCTCTGATGATTGATACTGTTAGGTGTCTTTTCGTACACTTTCTGGCCATTTGTATATCTTTTTTGGAGAAATGTCCATTCAAGTCCTTTGCTCATTTGTATATCAGATTATTTGATTTTTTAAAAAGATTTTATTTATTTATTAGAGAGTGAGCGAGCAAGAGAGAACACGAGCGGGGGGAGGGGCAGACTCCCCGCCAAGCAGAGAGCCCGATGTGGGGCTCCATTCCTGGGCTCCAGGATCATGACCTGAGCCAAAGACAGATGCCCAACTGACTGAGCCACCCAGGTGCGCCCAGATTATTTGATTTTTTTGTTGCTGAGTTGTAGGAGTTACTTTCATATTTTATTTTTATATTTAACCCTGATCAGATACACAATTTGTAGATATTCTGTCCTATTCCCTAGGTTGCCTTTGTGTCTTTTGCGCAATTTTTTAGTTTGCTATAGTGTCATTTGTCTATTTTTGCTTTTGTTGCCTGTTTTTTAGTGTCATATCCAAGAAATAATTGCTAAATCCAATGTCATGAAAATTTTCTTCTATGTTTCTTCTAGGAGTTTTATAGACTGGGGTCTTAGGTTTGGGTCTGTAATCCATTTTGATTTAATTTTTGTATATGGTGTAAGACGAGGATCCCACTTCATTCTTTTGCATGTGGATTTCTAGTTTTCCTAGCACACCATTTGTTGAAAAGACTGTCCTTTCCACATTGAGGATCTACTTTTTTTTTTTTTTTTTGTATTTGACAGAGACGCAGCAAGAGAGGGAACACAAGCAGGGGGAGTGGGAGAGGGAGAAGCAGACTTCCCACTGAGCGGCGAGGATGTATCTACTTTTAAAGCTAATTTCTTACTAAAATCAATAAATCATATTAATAGTTGAAGTGCTAAGATGAATTCTACAAATGTTTGAGTGACTTCTCTGTACTATGGGCTGTGTAAGGCGTGTTCCTTGGGAATCAAGGTATCTAAATTCTGGAAATGACATTAGCCTGGGACAGGTCTGTAATTAGAGTAGATATGCTTGTAGAATAGCTGTTTTACTGCAAAAATGGAAGCCTAGACCTTCTTTAGGGCTACTTAATGAGGGCAGAGGTGTGTTCTAAGGAACTGGGCTTGTTGTCGTCCCACTGACATCAGCATTTATGCTGCAAAAAATGCAATTTAGCAGCCTTTCTCTGCGCTTTCCGGTCAAGCAAATGTTTATTTCATGACTTGCATCAGCAATTGTGAAGGGCACTTGGACTTTTCTTCATTTTTCTCAAAGATTTATATGGGCCTATTGTGTGTCATACCTTGAGGTTACATAGATGGACAAGAAGACCTTACCTTTAGGCAGTCAAGGCCCAGGAAAGGAGACAGAGGAGGTACCAGTGAAGGATTGCAATTGAAGATGGTGATAGGGGTTACACAGAATGCCAGGAGGGTAATTCAGAGTGATTTCTTTTGAGTTAAACAAATTCTAGAGTAAAGCATGTTTGAAGGAGGCATTGGGTTACCTATTATGGGTTTTGTCCTTGATATTAATGGTCAACATTGGGATTTCAGTGAGAATTTGAGTAATTGTTTTCGGGTTTGATAATAACGGGAAATTCTCTACTGTCTTTCAGCCCTTAGATTTTCTTATGCATATGTTAATCCAGTGAATGTTCTTTAGCAGTGTATCCAAGATGGGCTGTGTAATTTGTGGGACCCAGTGCAAAATTGAAATGCTTGTCCCCTTGTTAAGATTTTATTAAGAATTTCAAGATGGTGACAGCAGAGCATTCAGCCCAGTGTGGAACCCTTCTGAGCACAGAATCCTGTGTGAGTGCAGATTGCACACCCACGGAGCTGGCCCCAAGTATATCCTTTAGAGGTACTGGTTGCCAGGTCCTGTTAAAATCACCTCTTACCCATCTTGGTGTTCTAGATCAGGACTGTTGGATTCCTTGGGTGTGCTTCTAATGAGTCCAGCTTCCTGGGGCTTGCTTCTCCAGTCTGGGTTGACCATGACACTTGCTACTCCATCCCCTGTCAACATTCTAGCATTTCCTGTTTCTAGAAGAACTTAATCTCCCCTCGTGCCCAGCTTTTCATGCTTAATGTGTGCTTCGGACTGCTTTTCATTTCCCTAACCATTGCTTCTACTTTCTTTCCCCTTTGTTCTGGTCTCTCCCCCAGAGAGGGTGCTCAGCATATACGCTCCCCCAGTTATCCTTGCCTTCGCTCAGAGATATTGGCAGGGGGTGCTCATAATCGCTGCTAACAGTTACAGAGCGCTAACTGGTTGGGAGCCTTGCTGGATCATCTCTGTGCGCTCCCCTATGGTGTAGTTACTTTGACAGCTGGGGAGATGTAGGCTCTGGGAGCAGTAACTTGTCCCAAGTCACAGAGCTAGAGGAGAGTGGGGCTGGGATTTGAACTTGGGTCTGTCTGACTTGAGAGCCCACTCTTCTTCACCATCACCACTGCTGTTGAATTGGCTTCCTTCCCCAAGCCCCCTCCCCGATTTCTGAACACTTGCGCACCTGAGTCACCGTAGTACCTTGTGTTTTGGCTACAAAGAACATCTGCACCCAGAGGGGGAATGAAACCAGCCTCTCCTGTGTCTTAGCTCATGTCTCTTCTCTCGGTTCACTTTCTCGCTTTTTTCAGCCTTGGTCCTCACCATACCAGTCTCCCTTGTCAGGGAAGTTTCCCAAGGCTTGCTGGCTGCTGCCCGCTCGCTCTCCCCATCCCCACCGGGCTCCTCGGATGAGCGGTCTTTGGGCATTGCCTCCATCTGCCTCGGCGTCAAGGTCCACGGCCCAGGCCTGCCTCTACCACTCACCCCTGCAGAGACCCGCGACGGCTTTTTCGTGCTGTGGCGCCCGGGCCTTTAGAGCTGCAGAGACCTGGAAGGGCATCCACCCCAAGACCCTCTTTTTTGCACTTGAAACCGTGGCCCTGCGAGAGGAGCGATTTGTCAGACCCAGGTCACCCAGCTAGCTCCCGGTCGAACTGAGCCCAGGACCCAAGTTTCCCAGACCGCTTGGTCCGGTGTCCATTTTCTGTGACTTGTGACGTTAACCAGCCTCCCCTTGATTTTCTTCACTCTCTTTTTTTTTTTTTTTTCCTCGGGGTCGCATTCTGTTCACTGCTGTATTTCTCTAGCCCAGTGCCTGGCACATAGCAGAGGCATAATAAATACGTGCTGAAGGAATGGATTCTGTCCTCCCCTGGTCCACCCCTGCCTCTCGGGATCCCCCTCTTTTTCCTTCCGGCTCTAACGGGGGCCCACCCAGCCGTGCTCCCTCCCCTTTGCTAGTTACTTACACCCCATCTCTGGATGGGCCTCACGACTGCCCCAGGGTGTAGGATTCCCAGACCTTCAGGGCCTCGCTTCAAATGCATCTTCCCAAACATTTCTCTGATACTTGTTTTTAGCACCCTTAAAATCACTCTGTGGTGAGAGTATTAAAAATCATACCTTTCTTGGCCTCTCCTCTTAAGTATCTCATTCCTGCATGCAGCATCGCTGTTTACTCTCTTCTCATTTCTCTTGTCCTCCTCAGCAACCTAATGAAGGTGTCTGATTATCTGTATTGTTTCCCTGCTTTCACTCAGTCTACTCTTTTCTGACCACTGTAGCCGGAGTTCCCCATTCCTGCAAACACTCCATCTCTGGAGACCTGCAGCGACCTCCCATTGCTTACGTAGTGACGGTGCAAGCTCATGCCTTCCGTGTTCAGGTACCAGTTTACCACTCTGGTCCTCTCCTAGGGAGTTAGTTCTACCCCTGCCAGATGATTTCACTCACGAGCTGCCTGGCATGTCGTAGGAGTTTTCGCTTGCCCACCTTTTCTGTGTTTGTGTTTCCAGCTGCCTCCTACTATGGCTGTGGAACCTTGCTACTCAAGAGTGTGTTCCATGGACCAGTGGCATTGACATTACCTGGGAGCTCACTGGGAATGCAGAATCTCGGGCCGAATTCCGGACCTACTGAATCAGAATCTGCATTTTGACATTATCCCTGTTTTATTTGCATGCACATTAAAAATTGAGAAGCCCCGTCTTCGAACAAGATTATCAGGCTTGACTAAGCAGTCACAGCATCGGGGGAATTCCTAGATGATACCGATGCCTGGCCCCACCTCAAGAAATTTGGATCTAATGAATCTAGGATGGCCTAGAGACTGGTGTTTTTAAAAAAGGTTTTTGTAGACAGTTCTGATGTGCAGCCAAGGTTGAGTTCAGTTGCCTTAGAAGAATTCTCGGATTCACCCGGTGGGAGTTTGCCATCACACGTGTATATCTCCTACACTATACTATAAGCTTCTCGAGAGCAGGGACTCTATCTGATTTGCTTATTGCTGTAATTTCAGGGCATGAACAAAGCCTAGGATGGGGTAGGTACTCTGATATTTGTTGGCTCAATAAACGGACATGTGCTAAATGATGTGTATATAAGAGTTATTTGTTGCAGTATTATTTCTAGTAGCAATAGGTAAGAAAGAGCCCAAATATTCATCAGTAGGGAGCTAGTTGTAAACTATGGTAATTTATAAAATGCAATATTAAAGGGAATGGGCAGCCTTATGTACACTGATATGCAACAATGGCAGGATATTTTAAGTAAAAAAAAGAAAAGGTACATATGAACTGTGTGCAGTCTATCGTTTTTGTGTTTTTAAGAGTGTAGGTGGAAATGTGTACACTAGCCTTGGAAGGATGCAACTTTACCTTGCAGAAGGGTCATTTTCTGACCCTTTGAGAGTATAGTCTTCCACCCCTGGAGGTTTTTTGACCAAATTAGAAAGAACCCTTCTACTCCCTTCCTAATTTGGTTAAATAGTTGATACTGATTAAAAAGGAAAAATTTGACTAACCAGCCCCTGACTAACCCTGATCGTATTTCGAAGAAACATAAAAAAAGAGGCTCTCACTCATACTTCTGTTGAGTAGACATGAATGTTGTCCCTGCTTGAAAACTGAATCATAACTGCTCATAACCTGAAAGGGAGAAGGCTAAGCTGTTAACTGAGGGGATAAAAGAGAGAATGCTCTTCTAGTAGTTTTTATTTATTTTTTATTTTTTAATATTTATTTATTTTTAAAGATTTTATTTATTTATTTGACAGAGAGAGACACAGCGAGAGAGGGAACACAAGCAGGGGGTGTAGGAGAGGGAGAAGCAGGCTTCCCACCTAGCAGGGAGCCTGATGTGGGGCTCGATCCCAGGACCCTGGGACCATGATCTGAGCCAAAGGCAGACGCCTAACGACTGAGTCACCCAGGTGCCCTTCTGGTAGTTTTTAATCTGTTCTGATCAAATACAGGTGAATATTGGCTCAGTGATCTTTACCCGTTTCTCCATCAGTTTTTTGAATTATCTTTTTTTCACTGGGTTAAGCAAGTCTTTTCTTTCCTGGTCCAAGTCAACTGTTGTTTCACTGGTTGTCCAGACTTCCAGGACCCCCATTTCATGCCCCCGCCTCTGTCCTTCCTGGCAAACGGGCTGTCCTGGACTTTGCCTGTCTTGGCGAAAGAGGAGGGGGTGTTTTCAGTCTAGTGACGTTAGCTCTTTCCCTGATCGCAGTCTTTATCCTGGTGAATGGGTTACCTGGGCTTCACTGTAGCTTCTTAGAAAGAGAGGTAGCCAACTTCCTAACAAGCAGAAATGGAAAAAGTGGGACTGGGAGGTGGTTATGTTAGTGATGAGACTGACACCTCTTGGTAAGATGATGCAGTTGAGTTGACTTGATTCTCTTGGTGTAACAAATTCTCTTGGGGCAGCTTGACACATTATTTTGGGTAGCTGTGAAACTTTTTGAGCAACCTAGAAAGTATCTTATATAGTATGATAGACGGGACTGTGTAGACTTTTAGATAGAATGAGAGCCAAATTTGGGTCTAACATGCATATGTGCAGATTTCTAAGCATGTCTCAAGTGCCATGGTTTGAGCAAAATGGTCACATCTCCACTTTCAGATGCTTCTGAAGAACAAGGTAGCCACTGTTTTTGTTGTTGTTGTTGTTGTTATTGTTGTGTGTTTTGTTTTTCTTAAATCACTCTTAATCTCTTGGACTTTGCCATGTCCAGTGCTGAGTGTGAGTGGAAAGGGCCACATTTATTTACTTATTTTTAAAGATTTTATTTATTTATTTGACAGAGAGCGAGCACGCAGCAGGCAGAGGGAGAGTGAGAAGCAGGCTCCCCACTGAGCAGGGAGCCCGACGTGGGGCTCGATCCCAGGACCCCGGGATCATGACCTGAGCTGAAGGCAGATGCTTAACCGACTGAGCCACCCAGGCACCCTGGGTCACATTTATTAAAGATGTATTAGGGTGTTCCAAGATTATAAATTGTAGAAGCAATGTTTACATTTTATAAACATCAGTTTTGGTATCATATATATGAATATGTTTTCAAGTTTTGACCTTGGTGTGTTTGTTACTTAATTTAAAACAAACAAACACAATACTGTCCATTTTAAACTTTCTTTATGGTTAAATTACAATGAGGCTGACAGGAAGGTCTTGCTGTTGATTTATACAGGAATCAAGGAAGCATCTATCTATAGGTTTATGAGTTTGCAGTAAATGGGTAAAGAGGATCTGTTAATCCTGAGAAACAGTGTTATCAGCAACTGAGTGAGTAAAATTTATTTGCTACCTCTGCTTCCAAAGCAAGGAGGTACACTATGTAAAGAAATTTAGAATTTACATTGGAGAGATTAATGTAGGTTCATAGCAAGTGCAGCCTAGTAGAAAGAATGGAGCCTTTGGAGTCCATCAGGGGAGTCCTAGTAGTCACTTACTGCTGGCAAGTCACTTACCTGCCCTGAACCTCTGTTATCCTATCAATAAATGGGAATAATAATAGTACCAGCCTCATATGGTTGTTCTGATAACTTAATGAGATTATGCATAGTAGGCCTCAAAAGTTATTCTCATAGCTGATTTTTATAACTGAGATGGGCAACATGTTTTAGATGACTACAGAGAATATTCTTTGCCTGTTTTTGTTGTTTTTTTTTTAATTTTTTTTTTTAAAGATTTTTTAAATTTATTTATTTGAGACAGAGAGAATGAGAGACAGAGAGCATGAGAGGGAGGAGGGTCAGAGGGAGAAGCAGACTCCCTGCCGAGCAGGGAGCCCGATGCGGGACTCGATCCCGGGACTCCAGGATCATGACCTGAGCCGAAGGCAGTCGCTTAACCAACTGAGCCACCCAAGCACCCTCTTTGCCTGTTTTTGATAGATACTCACAGTAAGGACAGGTGCACCTTGTGGTATAAATATCCAGGAAGTAAAAGATGAAAGAGAGGAAATATGCTAGTTTCTAGAACAGCAAGGTTGTATGGTGAAGGATTTTTGTAAAACAACAGAAAAAAGGAAGAGAAAATTGACCCAGTTCTTCAGAAGAGTAGAAAATAAGTTGTGGTAAAGAAAATTTTGAGTCCTCTCTAGGATTATTTTCTGTAAGTATGACTTCAAGGCCAAATCGTAGAAACCTTTAACAAATAAATAACCCACAATATATATTCACAATTATGTTATATTTACATTATCATTGATCCGATTATTACCATGAGCTGATTATGGCGGACATTTTCATTTCATCTTTTTACTTGATTTTCATTTTGTTTGACCTAAGTGAATTACTCTTGGCTCATTCAGCATGAAGCAAAAGAGGAATCTTTTTGATACGTGAGCTATATACCTTGAGAAGAAAGGGTTATTTCAGCTGGTAAGAAAACAGAATTCCCTCCCAGAGGAAATAGATGAGAGGAACCAGACTTAATCAGGAAGTTCATATTACATTCACTTATTCATCAAATATTTATCTAGTGCCTGGCACCGTTCTAGGTGCTTGTAGCCAAATTATCTTGGGACAGTCTGATGTGCTTCAGGGCTTTTCAGGTTCCTGTTTCTCTCCCCCTACCCCAAGATTAAAAGATAAAAGTCTAAAATCAAAATATTGCTATTATCTTACAGCTTATTGCCAGTACGGGGGAAAGCTATTGATTTTTGTAACTTTATCTTGCATCTAGCCACCTTACTCAATTCCTAACACATTTCAAATTATTTTTCTGTTCAGTGTCTACTTAGGGAAAAAAAACAAGGGATTAATGTATTTAGCAGGTCAAGGCTTCCTTTCAAAAAGAAATTTTTTTTTTTTCATTTTATTGCATTGGTCAGGACCAATGGATATTCTTAAACAGTGAGGGCATGCTTATGTTGTTACTTGTTGAAGGGTATGTATTGAGTATTTCCTCACTAGATATAATGTTTGCTGTTGGTTTCTTATCAAGAAAATTTTTAAATTCATAGCTCACTATTTAGAAAAAATCAGGAATGGAATTTGGATTTAATAAAATGCCTTCTTAGCATTTATGGAAATGATCATTTGATTTTTCTGCATTAATTAATTAGTTGATTCTTAATACTGAACCATAGTTACATTTATACTTAGGGTAAATTTTACTTGGTTTGGGATTTAGTTTGCTAATGTTTTTTTTTTTTTAAAGATTTTATGTATTTATTCATGAGAGACAGAGAGAGAGAAAGACAGAGGCAGAGGGAGAAGCAGGCTCCCCACAGAGCAGGGAGCCCAATGCAGGACTCAATCCCAGGACCCTGGGATCATGACCTGAGCCGAAGGCAGACGCTTAACCGACTGAGCCACCCAGGCATCCCTTGCTAATGTTTTATATTGGATTTTAGATTTACTATTTTCTGTTTATTCTATCCTTTTTTTTTTCCCTCCCTTTTCTCCATTTCCTGACTTTATTGGATTGATCAAGTATGCTTTGTTCAGTTTTCTTTTCCTCCAAGTTCTGTTTCCTGTTTCTGTTTGACTAATGTTTACAATTATATTTTTCTACCATAGGCAAGACTTAGTTAGTAACTGTAATTTTCTCCAGAACAAGGCAAGACTTTGGGCTTGCTTTTACTTCCCCTCCTAGGTTTTATTGAAATTATCCTGAATTTGAGTTCTTGATTGTGATCAATCCTTTTTTAAAATTAATGCCTTTTTTATTTTGTTAATTCTTTTCTGAATTGCACTGAACCTTACAGTGACATCAGCTTTCCGTTAAACGAATGTTGGGGCGCCTGGGTGGCTCAGATGGTTAAACGTCTGCCTTCGGCTCAGGTCATGATCCCAGGGTCCTGGGATCGAGTCCCACATCAGGCTCCCTGCTCCTTGGGAGCCTGATTCTCCCTCTGCCTCTCTCTCTCTCTCTCTGTCTCTCATGAATAAATAAATAAAATCTTAAAAAAAAAAACAACGAATGTCTTCTTTCTTGAACAAAGCTTTATTCGGATTTATTTTTCAGTGTGCTGCATTATGTCTGTGAGCAACTTGAGCTGAAAAAGAAAACCTGGATGGTGTATATTATACACCAACACCTAGACATTATTCTTTTCTGATTGGTAATTTGGCTGAGTTTTTCCCCTTAAGACATTTTTAAAGGTTGCTCCATTGCCTTCTTTTTACTTTAAAAACATTTAAGAAGGTTAAGGCATTTTTAGGGGTGCCTGGGTGGCTCAGTAAATTAAGCATCTGCCTTTGGCTCAGGTCATGATCTCAGGGTCCTGGGACTGAGCCCAGCTTTGGGCTCCCTTTTCTGTGGGGAGTCTGCTTCTCCCCTCCCCAGAGAGCTCGTGCTCTGTCTTTCTCTCTCTCTCTCTCAAATAAGTGAATAAAGTCTTAAAAAAAAAAAAAAGGTTAAGTTGAAAATCAACTTCTGGTGTGTAATTTATATAAAATAACTGTCATTTAAGTGTGTGATTCACTAGATTTGACAGTTACATGCACCTGTGAAGACACGGTCACAGTCAAGATACAGAACATCACCTACACGGGTTTCCTTCTGCCCCTCCATAGTTCATCCCTTCCTCCACTCTTGACCCTAGGTGACCACTGATCTGCTTCCTGCCACTATTTAGTTTGCATTTTCTAGAATTTTGTGTAATTGGAAGCATAAAATATATACTCTTTTGTGTCTGGCTTCTTTCATCCAACATTATGATCTTCATGATACTGTTGTATCTGTAGCTTGTTCTTTTTTTATCACTGGTTAGTATGCCATTGGATGAACATATCACAATTTATTTATTCGTTTATCGGTGGACATGTAGGTTGTTTCTAGTTTGGGGCTCTTAAAAATTAAGCTGCTACACTGGAAAAAGAAGCACAAACTAAACCTAAAGTAAGCAGAGGAAGGAAATAACAAAGATTAGAGTGGAAATTGATGGAATGACTAGAGGATAGAAAAACAATAAAGAAAACTAATGGAACCAAAGTCTTGGTTCTTTGGGGAAAAATCAACAAAACTGACAGACCTTGGGGCGCCTGGGTGGCTCAGTCGTTAAGCGTCTGCCTTCGGCTCAGGTCATGATCCCAGAGTCGGGGGATTGAGCCCTGAATCGGGCTCCCTGCTCAGCAGGAGGCCTGCTTCTCCCTCTCCCACTCCCCCTGCTTGTGTTCCCTCTCTCACTGTCTCTCTTTCTGTCAAATAAATAAATAAAATCTTAAAAACAAAACAAAACAAAAAAAAAACAACAAAAACTGACAGGACCTTGAGCTGGATTGACCAAGAAAAAGAGAAGATTCAAATTACTAAAATCAGAAATGAAAGAGTAGACGTTACTACTGAACTGACAGAAATAAAAAAGGATTATAAAGGAATGCTGTGAATAATTCTGTGCCAATAAATTATATAACTTTGATGGAGTGGACACAAGACACAAATAAAGCTGCTGTGAACATTCGCGTACAAGTCTTTGGTTGGAGTGATTTCGTTTCTGTTGGGTAGAGACCTGATAGCAGAGTTCCAGTAGCTCCATATCTCTGCCAAGAGTTGGTATTGTGAACTGTTTCCTCAGATCAATTCTAGTGAATGCATAGGGCATCTCACTGTGGTTCTAATTTGTTTTTACCTGATTACTAATAACGGTGAGCCTCTTTTCACATGCTAATTGGCCATTTATATCTTTTGTGGAGTATCTTCAAATCTTGTGCCTATTTTTACTGCACTGTTTTCCTTATTATTGAGATTATATACACACATATACAGAGAATTATTTACATATTCTTTAAAAAATCACTTTATAGAGGTATGATTGGCCTACAAAAAGCTGGAAATGTTAAATGTATACAACTTGGTGAGTTTGGAGTTAATGTGAAACCATCACCACAATCTGTGCCATAAACATACCTGTTACCTCCAAGTTTCCTCCCACCCTCTATATTATAATTATTTTTATTATTATTATTCATGGTAAGAACACTTAACATAAGATCTTCCCTCTTAGCAAATTTTTAAGTATACTATACAGTACTCTTAACTGTAGGCAACTATGCTGTACTTTATTATTTTTTTTTTTTTAAAGATTTTGTTTATGAGAGAGAGAGCGAGAGCGTGTGGGCAGGGTAGGGTGGGAGAGGAGCAGAGGGAGAAGGACAAGTAGACTCTGTGCTGAGCATGGAGCCCATCGTGGGACTCGATCTCAGGACCCTGAGACCATGACCTGAGCCAAAATCAAAGAGTTGGATGCTTAACTGACTGAGCTACCCAGGCACCCCTAGTTCTCTAGAATTTATTCACCTTGCATAATTGTAGCTCTATACCCTTTGACTAAAACCTCCCTGTTTTCCCCTCCCCCATCCCCTGGCAATCACCATTTCACTCTTTGCTTCTTATGAGATGGACTATTTTAGATTTCTCATATAAGTGGGATCATGTAGTTATTTGTCCTTCTGTGTCAGGCTTAATTCAGTTAGTATAATGTCCTCCAAGTTTATTCATGTTGTTGCGCAAGGCAGGATTTCCTCTTTTTTTCCCCTAAGATTTTTATTTATTTGAGAGAGAGAGTGAGTGAGCACAAGTTAGGAGAAGGACAGAGGGAGAAGGAGAAGCAGACTCTTCACTGAACAAGGAGCCCAATGCGGGACTCGATCCCAGGACCCTGGGATCATGACCTGAGCCGAAGGCAGACGCTTAACCGACTGAACCACCCAGGTGCCCCAGGATTTCCATTTTTAAGGCTGACTAGTATTCCTCTGTGTGTATGTATACCTACACGTGCACATACACGCGGCATATATTTTCTTACTGAGCTCTTGATATTTTTCTGGATACAAGTCCTTGTCAGATACATGTATTGCATTTTCTTCCATCCTGTGGTTTGTCTTTTTACTTTAAATTAATGTGTGTGTGTGAGAGAGAGCAAGAGGGAGAGACTGAGCATGAGATTTTTCTCTGTGTGTAGGCAGTGCATTCAAATGGCAGAAAATTCAGAAGATACAAAATTTTATCTGGTGATAACATCTTCCTTTGCCCATCACCTCCCTTCCTCTAGCAGCAGGTTTCCCTCCCCAGAGGCAACTAATGTCACCAGTTTCTGGAGAAACTTTCTGGAGGTCTATGTTATGCATAAATAGGAAAATGCATACATCTCATCTTTTTTGAAAACTCAAATGGTAGCGTACCTTACCAGTGTCTTGTACCTTGCTTTACCCTTAGCCATAGGTCTTGGAGATTGTTCCATATTGGGACAGAAAGTTCTTTCCTTCCTTGCTCCTCTTTTAATGATTGTATAGTGTTCCATTGTTTCAGTGAGTTTAGCACTTACACTCCCAGATAAGTCTGTGCTGGTGATTCTTTTTTTCTTTACCTAATCTTCCACATAGTTCTAGATTTATTTTCTTAAATTTAGAAATTTCACCAGCCTGCTGGTATTGAGAGGTGTATTTTTCTCAGGTATTTCCCCTTGAAGCCCTTGCAATTTTACTGCTTTGTCTATATCCCTTTCATGCTTCATTCTCCTCTTTAGGGGAAAGGACTGTATGGATTTTAGTCTGTCCTTTTTGGGGCTTCACTTTTTCTTGGCTCATTCTATCCCATTATATTTTCACGGTGATGGGATAATTCTTTGTATCTTCTGAGTGATGGCTTTATTTTTTTTCTTTCATTCCATTCCCATATTTCTACTCTTCTATTTAATTTAAATTTAGTCTTGCTTCTCTTTGTGTTAGCCCTCGTGTCTGGACCTGCCCTCAGAATGTGATGTCCACGATCGTGATGTTGACTTAGGGCAGGAACTGACCTCCTGCCGTCGAGAGTGTGCTGCGTTTCTAGTCCGCACACGTGGGGCCCTGTGGCTTCTACCTTCTGGGAGAGGCACATGCTATGGCCTTATACGAGACTGGTTCTTGTGCCACCGCTGACGTGTGTACGTGTGTGGTCATTCGTGCGTGTCTGTGTGTGTCCGTATAAACACGTACGTATGCACGCACAAGCCGTACACGGAGACTCTCTGTTCCCTCTCCTGACTGCAGTGATGGTGGTAGCGATGGAATGAGGTCAGGAGAGAATGGAGAAGAGACGCTTGGAATTCCTCTGGGTGGGCTTCCTGTCAGGGCGTGTGGCTGATAAAGGACAATAGGCTGGATGGACTATTCTTAATTGAGGAAGTGGGGACAAAGTTGCCCTACAGATGGAGACTTTCACAGCTGATCCCAAAATATGCTTCCTCTTTTCTATATTCAAGTTGCACTTCATCACCCCCACCAACCGCCTCAGGGCCTGTTTCTGCTCTCAGTCACTGTCATTTCTGAATTGGGTTTTCTTCCCCAGGGCCTGTGTAGCTAATCCCATCTCATCACCACATCCACCATTTCCCACTGGGGCCCATTTTGGTTTTATTTCTCAACTCTGGTTACATTTGATTTTTTCTGTAGGTTTGATCCTGTCTGCTGTACCTCTTCCAGAAATTCCTCAAGATGTTTTTGACTGAGGGCACCCATCCCTGTTTTATGGCTTTTTAAATGGGTTTATTCTGATTTTTATGTTTCTTTTGTCATTTCCTTGGGATTTGAGTGACATGGGCATCAGATACAGGGCTCAGCTCACCACCATTGTGGACCTGTGTTCCTCGTGACTTTTCCCTGGCAGGGATGTGATAGCCTCGTTAATTAGTTCCTCTCCTTGCTTGTTCTCTATCCACAACATTTTAATAATAGCAGCAGCTACTAAATTGTTTGCTGTGTGTCAGGCATCATGTCAGAGCTGATTGAGTTGTTTTTTCATTTTTGGACCTCCTTTGTACCAGGCAGATATCGTTCTGGTTATGCACTGCTGCTTAACAAACCACCCCAAAATGAAGTAGGTTAAAACACAAGTCGAGTCTTAACCTCTTGCTGTTCTGTGAGTTGCCTGTCCTCAGTCAGCTGTGTGGTTCTTGCTTGAGGTCTCTCCTGTGGTCATCCGAGGGTTCAGGCAGGCTGGGTGCGGAAGATAACACGCTTGTGGTTGGTGGTTGACTAGAGTGCCATCGCTGTGTGGCTTGGGCCGCGCAAAGCATGGCGGATGGGTTGCTGGAGGACATGTCCCAAGAATGAGCATTCCAAGAGGCGGGAAATGTACATCACTTCTGCCCTGTCCTTTTGCTCAGAGAACCACCGTGATTCAACGGGGTGGGTTGATTGACTCCAATTCCTGATGGGGAAGCAGCCAAGTCACACTGCAGATAAGCATATGGGATATGAATTGCCATAGGCATGATGCTGAGGTACAAAGACGCCATTACAGGTCCATAGTTCCTTACCCTTAGGGTTCGGTAGCAGAAGCAGATAGGTAAGTAGGCAGTGATGGTGCAAATGCTAAGTGTCATGAAAGGCTAGGCACTGGGGCCTGAGGACAGTGGTGGGGGGTATCCACCCCGTACTGGGCAAGTGTGGGAGGGCTGGGGGTGGAGAGGTCGGTTGAGAAAGAAGGCATCTTACCAGGGATGTTTTTGGATTCGAGTCTTGAAGCCCAAATGGGCATTGGCTAGAGGAACAAGAAGGAAGAAGGCATCTCAGGGCATATTTGCACCATGTCTCCGTCTGAGATGTGCACAGAATTAAAAATGTTTCTTAGGCTTTTCAGCACAGCATTTGGCTGACTGCCGTTTGTGTCCTTTGCTTCCTTGGGTGGTTTTGAGGACTGTTTGCTTTCCTGGGGCTTGAACTTCATAGTGAGATGAAATTCACTGGATATAAAGATTACCTAATCTGCCCAGAGTCACAACTAAGAGAGGACAAGGACTTGGGTCCTTGAAGACAAATGGATGTGCGTGGTGTCTCCTGCATTTTCTTCCTTGGCATGGGCAGCAGTGACACTTAGGCATGGCTGAAGATTAAAGAAGGGGACATCTGTTCTGTTGTCAGTATTTTATTTTCTCTTTAGCTGGGTAGTTGAACCGGTCATGGAATCCCCTAAACAGAGTATTGTCATCCAACCTGTGTTCTCACTTCTTAAAACGCCTTCCTTGCTCTTTTGACTTTGAACAGAGCTTTGAAAAGACATTTTATTTTGTAGTTGTCCTAAGTAATTTTTAGTGTGGTATAGGAGAAACAGTGGCTTTAGAAGATTTTTACAAGATTTTTTTTAGATTTTCTTTTTTGCTGTTATACACACACACACACACACACACACACAGACCTGTTTTATTGAGGTACAGTTGACACACAGTGTTAACATTAGTTTCAGGTGTACAGCATAGTGATTTAACAAGTTTATACATTGTGCTCTGCTCACCCCAGTGTAGCTGTCATGTGTCACCACACAACACCATTTACCATACCGCTGACTATATTTCCCATGCTGTACTTTTCATCCCATGACGTAACATCCTTTAACTGGAAGCCTGCCCCTCCCAATCGCCTTCCCTCATTTTGCCTGCCCCCACCCCTCCCTTCGGGTAACCATCAATTTGTTCTCTGTATTTATGGATCCATTTCTGCTTTTTGTTTGTTTGTTTATTTGTATTTTTAGATTCCGCATAGAAGTGAAATCATACGGTATTTGTCTTTGGCTTATTTCACTTAGCATGATACTCTCTAGGTCCATCCGTGTTGTCACAAACAGCAAGATCTCATCCTTTTTTTACGGCTAATAATTGTGTGTGTGTGTGTGTATCTCACATCTTCCTTATCCATTCATCTATGGATGGACATTTGGGTTGCTTCTATATCTCGGCTATTGTCAATGATGTTGCAGTAAACATAGGGGTGCATATATCTTTTTCAATTAGTGTTTTCATATTCTTTGAGTATCAAGTACCCAGTAGTGGAATTACTGGATCATATGGTATTTCTGTTTTCAATTTTTTGAGGAACCTCCACAGTGTTTTCCACAGTGGTTGTGCCAGTTTACGTTCCCACCAGCAGTGCATAAGGGTTCCTTTTCCGCTACGTCCCTGTCGGCACTTATTACGGTCTTTTTGATTCTAGCCGTCCTGACAGGTGTGAGGTGAGATCTCATTGTGGTTTTGATTTGCATTTTCCTGATAATGAGTGATGTTGAGCATCTTTTCATGTGTCTGTGGGCCATCACTATGTCTTCTTTGGAAAAATGTCTATTTATGTCCTCTGCCCATTTTTTAATTGGATTATTGGTTTTCTCAGGGGTAAAAAATTTTTAATCTTTGCCAATTTGATGGGAAAAATACCTTCTTTTCATTTTGTTTGCTGTTGATATGGAACAGTTATTGTTATTGAGCATATTTATATCATTTGTCCATATTTGTATCAGGCTCTTCTTTTAAATTGATTCTCAAAACCCTTACTATATTAAAGCAAACAACTTATGGTTGTATATGTTCCAGTTCTTTTCCCAGTTTGCTATTATCTTTTCATTTTTACTAATTGTGTGTTTTTGGCATCGAGGAAAGAAAATGTTAAATCTTTTAGTCTTTTCCTTTATGGATTCTGCTTTTGGTTTTGGGTTTAGAAAGCTCTTCCCAAGCACAGGATTATATGTACTCTTCATGTAAATCAGGAATCATCAAACTAAGGCCAAGAGGTAAAATCTGGCCAGCCACCTGTTTTTGTACAGCTCATGAGTTAAGAATTTTTTTTTCTTTTCTTTTGAAATAATTATACACTCATGCAAAGTTACCAAAAATGTATAAGGAGGTCCCAGGTGCCCTTTACCCAGTTTCCTCCAATGGTAATATTTTAGCAGTACCAGGAAATCAACATTGGTGTAATCCACAGAACTCATTCGGATTTCATCACTGTTACATGCACTCATTTGTGTGGGTGCCCATGTGCATTTAATTCTGTGCATGTCTGTTGCGTGTAGATATTTGTAACCAGCACCGCCACAGTCCAGACACAGACTGTTTTATCACTAGGAGCCTCCCTCCCACTATCCTTTTATAGCCACGCCCACCCCACCCCCATCCCTCACCCCTGACGCCCTCAGTCTTAAAAGTTTTTACATTTTTTATTTTTTTTTTTATTTTTAAAAAAGATTTTATTTATTTATTTATTTGACTAGCACAAGTAGGCAGAGAGGCAGGCAGAGGCAGAGGGAGAAGCAGGCTTCCCACCAAAGCAAGGAGCCTGATGCGGGGCTCGATCCCAGGACCCTGGGACCGTGACCTGAGCCGAAGGCAGACGCTTAACGACTGAGCCACCCAGGCGCCCCCCTTGCTTTTACATTTTTTTTTTTTTTTAAGATTTTTTATTTATTTATCTGAGAGAGAGAATGGGAGACAGAGAGCATGAGAGGGGGAGGATCAGAGGGAGAAGCAGACTCCCTGCCGAGCAGGGAGCCCGATGCGGGACTCGATCCAGGGACTCCAGGATCATGACCTGAGCCGAAGGCAGTTGCTTAACCAACTGAGCCACCCAGGCGCCCCGCTTTTACATTTTTAAATGGCTGGGGGAGGTGAAGAGAAGATTTATATATTTCATGATACCTGAAAATTCGTGAAATTCAAATTTCCACGTCCAGATATTTATTTACTGCATTCACTTATTTACCTCCTGCCATGGCTGCTTTTACCCTGTAACAGCGGACTTGGGAGACTGCAGCAGAGACTGTGGCCTGCAGAGCTGGAAATGTTTACTCTCTGGTCCTTTACAAAGAATGTTTGCTGAACCCGATATAAATCGTCCTATATTATTATTTTTTTTGATATTTATTCTTTCACTTGGTGTTAGAGAAGCCTGTAACTTAATTGTTTTCTAGATAGTTAAGCAAGTTTTCCACCAGCACTAGTTGAACGGTCTCTTCTTTCTTCATTATTTGAAGTTCCATAGTTACCACGTATTAACTCAGATCTTGTTCCGTCAATTTCAGGAATGACAGGGTGAATCATCAAGCTATTTGGGCAGAATATATGTTACCCAAGAGTTCTCTGGGGACGAGAAGCCCTTATTCCCTGCATTAGCACTGTGTTCAAGCCAGATGTGTCCATGCACAACGGTATCTAATCACTCAGGTCTAGTTCTAAGTGCAAACAGTATGGTGGGGTCTTGCTTTATTTTTCTGGAGTCCATGGGGATTGCTGACAGCCAAATGGAGCTGTTTGTTAATGGGTTTTGGTCCTTTATGTTGGATCTCTCTGGAGCTGGCTGGCTCTAAAAATCCTTTGAGAGAAGTGGTGTGATTTATTTCTCTGACACTGGTGGATCAGGACTTATTTTTAAGAAACACCTATGAAGGATTGCTTACCCCCAGGTACTGGTGCAGATGCAGACATGCATGTGGTGGTAGTGGGGGTCTCTTGTCCAGGAGGTGCCTACTGAATGAAATCTGTGACAAGGGGGCAGATCATGGAGGGCTATTAGCCTCTGCTCTGAACTCTTGGGGCTGTGCCTCTGCTTGTTCCAGGCTGAGGGACCTTGGGCCCATCCTCTTAACCTCCCTGGGCCTGTTCTCTTCGTAGGAAAACACGGACAGTAAAGCTCACTTCCTTCTCCTTCCCCCTACCCCTGACTTATTTTAAGGGTTAAATGAGACCTAATGTCTAAAGTTTGCATAGTGCCTGGCAGAGAGTATGAGTTTAAGACATATTCCATTTGTGTACCTTCCCTCCTGTTGACTTAGAGGAATATGTGTAGATGGTGTGAAAAGTATGGATTTTGTCTCCAAGTCCTGTAATCTTTCTTAGCCCTAAGAGTTCGCTTTCTATTTGGGGTTGTGTTGTGTTTCTGAGTCCCCTCATAGCCCAGGCTTGCAGGGTACTCAGCTGGCCATCTTTTGCTCTCTGCCTGGAGTGGGTTCAGGCGACCCGAGAAGCACCCTCTGGCCAGGTGTCCAAGCCAGGCCATGATGACAGCCTGTGGGCTCTTGGTCCATCTGGCCTCCTTCAATGGACGGTGGTATAATGTTCCCCAGGGGAGTTCCCGCAGTGAGGGGTGCTGGCTTGTGAGTGTGGACAACTGACTTGGGTCAGGTATCACCGAAGCAGGTGACCGCAGGTGAGTGGGAGGAATCTCCCCAGGGAAGCAGCTCCCACGTGGGTAAGAATGTCAGGTACTTGGTGACCTTGGTCTAAGTCTTGGCTGAATGCAGTCATTTTGATAGGACCTGCCCTCCTGTCCTAAGGATGGGCTCCATGGATTTAAAGATAGCACACAAGGCTGTTGAACTTGGGTTTACTTGATTTTGCTGGAACTGCAGCAATTTCTAATCCTCTGTAATTTGCCTGTGATTGAAACATGAGCCGGTGTGGCCAGACTGTTTTTTTCTGCCTGGGAAACAGTCCTCAGAGTGTCTCAGGCCATCTGACCCCAGTGTCGGTGACACTTCTCATCTGTGCTTCCCTTTCCTTGCCTTGGCATCTACCACCTGGTTCAGGTACCGTTCGGAAGGGGGAGTGTGTCTGGACAATTACAGTAGCCCCTGAACTGATTCCTCTCTGGTCTGTTATTTCTTTCCCTTCTTGCTTGTTCCGTGTGCTTTTTCTGAGGTCTTTTTTGGTAAAACTTAGCATTCGATCGCCACTTTCCTGCTTAGAAGCTTAGCCGCTGCCCACGGGGTGCACCTCAGAGTCTTAAGCATGTTACTTAAGATCCCTCAGAGTCTGGGGCCAGTCTGCCCTCCAGGCCCTACTTCCTGCCCGATGCCCCCCCCCGAGACGGCTCACGTCCATGTCCTGTCCACGATGACGTTCTCCAGCTGGGTGTTTGCACCTCCCCCATGGTAGTGTTGCTGATGCAGCGTTCCATGGCAGAACGCATTTCTCTTCCATTAAGTGGCTCTTCCCCACTGTTTATACAGACATGCTCAATACTCTCCATACAGCCTGGCCACCTGGACGGGTGGTCTTTCATTTTCCAGTGAATGTTGGGTGCATTTAAGTGGTTTCCTTGCAGCCCATAGCTATTAGGAGAGCTGGAGTTTTAAGCCAGGCCTCCTGCCATCCTACAAAGCCCGGCCTGACTGTCCTCCCGGAAGCCTTCCTTAGCGGGCAGAGCTACCCTCGCTTTCCCTGGGACTGGAGCGCAGCCAGTTTCTCCTTCTTCACCTGTCTATCACATTATATCCTGTTGCTCTTTGTCCTGGGTCTGTGCCACACCCCATACTCCACCCTAACACTTGATTCCTCAAGTAAGTCCCTAGGCAGCTTGCTTTCCCCTGCATCTGGAATAGTACCTGGCACTCAGCGGGAACGCTGTGTTTGTTTGGACAGATACATGAATGAATGGAGTTTTCTTTCTACATCCTCTAATTCGTGGTTTGGAGGAGGAAAGTACCCTGGTAATTAGGCTACTTAACTCTCCCGTGCGTTGGAAAACATCTCTCTTTTGGTCTATAGAATAAATAGAAAGTGGTAATTATTTTGTCCCATTCCCTCTGCCATCTCATAGAGACAATCACGTGTTTTTTACTACTCGAAGAAAGATGCTTAAAACATTTAATTATGTATGTAAGAGGAATATAATCTTTAGCTGAGTTCTGTCAAACAACAGCTATACCGAGGAGTGGCTTTGAAGATAGGTTAGCTCTCCTTTGATCTATCAGCCTCCCCACCTCCCCGCCCAGCAACTTTAACAACAACAACCTCAAAGTAATCATCTTCACCCTGGACAGTTGATGTTCTTCTCTAGCATATGTGAAGTGTAAATAAAGACATCCTGAGAAATCCTTGCTGTTTATCGATCTCCTGTATACGGGCTTCAAGACAAGCCTCCGAGCCTCCCCATGTAGGCTGGTGTCCCGTAGCCACTGCCCTGCCCGCCGTGGGGGAGCCTCCTTGTTTATAGGCAGATACGGTGGTAAGATTTCTTTCCTCATTCATTCCTTGGCTTTTTCCCTTCCTCTGTTTCAGTCCCTCTGCTGCCTGTGCCTGGTCTGACATCCCTCCACTTGACTTTATTCACAGGGCTGCCTTCTGCCTCTGAGCTCAGAACGTCTGGAGGGCCAGACTGACCAGGGTCAGAGCCCGCTTCTCGTGCGTCCCTCCTTGCTGTCTTTTTTTCTGCTTTCCTCATCTGGTTACTTAGTTGTAAAACTCTTTTGAGCTGTTTTGGTTTAGGATGTCCTATTCCTGCTTTTTCTTTTACTGTTGAAACTATGGTCAGACTCTTGGTCATCGAGGGCCTTTTTCTTTGCCAGTGAATCATTAACCTTGGGAATAAAAAGAAATCCCCCACATCCAGTCTGAGTCACATCAGTAGGAACGTGGGAATTAAAGCGGGAGCAACCAGGTAGCCAGGTGGACGTCAAGCCTGGAAATACATTTGCACTTTAGGGTGAGAGTCGGGCACACTTCAGCCTTCTCAAAAGGATGCTGTGGGGGAAGCCTTGTCTCAGGCTTTGAAGAGTCCCATTTTGCGGGGGGGGAGGAAAAACGTTTTTTAGCTCCTTTGTGGTAAGGTGCTGATTCCTGAATCAACACAACTGTGCTTGATACCAACAAAAGTAGTACTGAGAGAATACTGTGTATGCATCCTGTACAAGGGGAAACTTTGAACAAGTAACCTATTTGAATATAGTCACATATTTCTTCCTAATTTAACAAATTCTCATCTCGGGTTAGTTTTAGGTTTGGGTTGAGGGTTTAAGGACATCCCCACCCTTAAAGTAGGATATATGCGTCACACATCATGGCATGTGAGGACGCTCCGTAAGAGGGTGGTTTGAACTTGGGGAGCTCATGGAAATTGAAATGTGCTTCTGTTTCCTCTTTTTAATTTAGAGAGTTTAGAATCTATAGTGCTTAACTGCTTTCCCCATGGGTGTTCTGGGGACTCTAAAAATGGTAGGTTCTCTGTGAAGGAAGATTCAAATTCCCACGTGCACACACAAAATTTGCACATAATTTTTGGCATGAAGGGCTTATGGATCCCTGAGAAAGAGTCCCAGTTATAGAGGAATGGTTAACTTGAAGTAATTTTTGAGGCAAGGACACTTTTAGTCTTACTAAATGTGTAAGGCTTTTTTTTTTTTTTTAAAGATTTTCTTTAATTTTAATTTTTTTTAAGAGGAGAGCGGGGGGCGGGGGCGAGGGAGGGGAGGGAGAGAATCTCAAGTAGGCTCCAAGCTCAGCACAGAGCCTAATATGGGGCTTAATCTCAGGACCCCTGAGATCATGACCTGAGCCAAAATCAAGAGTCAGATGCTTACCTGACTGAGCCACCCGGACTCCCCTGAAGATTTTATTTTTTGAGTAATCTCTACCTGCAACCCAAAGATCAAGAGTCACGTGCTCCCCCTACTGAGCCAGCCAGGTACTCCAAGGTACAAGACTTTTTAAGCATAGCCGAGTGGTGTGGGCTATAGGCATGGACTCCACAGTAGCCCCTTGGCACTTGCTGCTGGTGATTGAGTCCTACCTTGTTCTGTTCCTCATTTGAAAGGTTGTTGCCCTTGAAAATCTTTGCTCTGGGATGATGATTCATCAACAGGTATTTGGTCATCTAGTACACATTCAGCTTTGTATAGTATACTGTTTCCTCCAGGTCCGTGTTCTGAAAACCAGAAATGCCCCTTCTTTGAACTTTAACTTGTTTTGTCGAATATGGAGTGCATTCTATATACATAGTACGGTGTCAGATGGTAGCACAAGAACATGAAAATTAGAACCAGGTTTTTTTTTTAAGATTTTATTTTTAAGTGATCTTTACATCAAATGTGGGACTCGAACCCAGAATCCTGAGATCAAGAGTCGCAATGCTCCACTAACTGAGCCAGCCAGGCACCCCTAGAACCAGGTTTTGTAAGATGAATGAATGGTAGAGGTAAGAGGTATTAGGTGAAGGGTGGGAAAGAACTAACATTTATTAAGGGATTATACTAGGCACATTACGTGTTTTCTTTAACCTCTACACCCTCCATGTCCTAAATGGAAAATGGGGGCTGGCGAGAGGAACAAAGCCAGAGTTCAGGCCCAGTCGTTTGGACCCTTCTGTTACAGATCGGAGCAGATGGAGGAGCGGGTTAGCGTAGGAAGAGCATGGAGAGGAGCACCTTTGATGGAGTATCCTCAGTAGGTTAGCTTCATGATCTTTATGAAACTTCACTTATCCTCTGCTGATTACCAATCATAATATAAGTTTTTCTCAGTTGGTCTTTTTTCTGCTTGTCTTCTCCATCACTTACCTTTTTTTTTTTTTTTAAAGATTGTATTTATTTATTTGACAGAGAGAGACACAGCGAGAGAGGGAACACAAGCAGGGGGAGTGGGAGAGGGAGAAGCAGGCTCCCCGCAGAGCAGGGAGCCCGATGCGGGACTCGATCCCAGGACCGTGGGATCATGACCTGAGCCGAAAGCAGTCGCTTAACCAACTGAGCCACCCAGGCGCCCTCCATCACTTACCTTCTTATGGGAGGTACAAGGAGGAGCATCAAGGTTATGTAGCACGGCTTTAGAATAGAAATCAAGGACCTGAATTCCGCACATTTCCCCTTGAGTGACCTCATGCATGCCACTTCTAAGCCTTCTTTCTGACACAGACAACTTGGGTGGTCTCTGAGGGGCTTTATGCCTCAGACCCTCCTGTGATTTTGGTGCAGAAAAATCAGTGGAGGAATACCTTTATAGCTTTCAATCGACAGAGTGGGTCAAGGGGGACCAAAAAAGAGAGCAGGTTTTTAGGTAGAGTCACATTTTCTTTCAATATATGCCTTTTGGGGAGGTTTAATCTGTGTGTTTAGAAACCTGTTGGCCTGGGCTTTTGAATGCTCCAGATGGCTTGCACATACCTGAGTAGCAAGAGGGGCAGAACCTTTGTGTTGTGAGTCTTAGTAATTATTCGGTTAGGGACAAGCTTTTGTAAGTACCTCTCCTCCTTCACACGCCAAGCTCCTCCACAGCCAATTTCCTGTTGGCAAATTCAGTCGTTCTTCTCAAGTTGTCCCAGCAGCCTTTGCTCCCCTCCTTCATTTTGCGTGGAGCTCCATTACAACCCATATTGCATTGCCTTGTAGAGGTTTTCACGCCCATGTGCCCGGCTAGACTGAGTCCCTTAAACACTATTTTAAAGTGTTTGGTAGCACTTTTGTTTGGTAGCTCTGTTCTGTTTGGTAGCTCCTCATTAGCACTTGGGCTAATGTATACGAGGTGCTCAGGATGTGGCTGAAACAGAGAGTATCGTCCTTAGCAGGAATGAAAAGGTATCATGTTTAAATTCATCTGAGACTGGGAGAAAAAATCTTTGCTCCCAAGAATCACAAGAATGTCTGGAGAAGTGACTGCTAGTCTGGAGATTCTTAGAAAAAGCGAGTAACAGACACTGGGATCTTAGCCAAAGAATGTGGACTTGTGCTCCTTCATTTTGACTTCATTTGTGCTCTGGTGAGGTCTTCTTTTGCATCAAGTCCGTAGGTGGATTTTACTCAAAGGGCAGGTTTTCCAATAGAAAATCTAGGGAAGGGGCACCTGGGTGGCTCAGTTGGTTAAGTGACTGCCTTCAGCTCAGGTCATGATCCTGGGGTCCTGGGGTCAAGCCCCGTATAGGGCTCCCTGCTCGGCCAGAAGCCTACTTCTCCCTCTCCCACTCCTGCTTGTGTTCCCTCTCACGCTGTCTGTCAAATAAATAAATAAAATCTTAAAAAATCTAGGGAAGTCTTTTCAGTTTCTAAACAACTTTATTAGTCTACAAATAAGGCTTTGAAACAGGGGGTATCTTAACCCATGTCTAAAGAAGAGTCTTTACCTCATAAGAAATGGTCCAGAATCCAGAGTAGGAAAAGGTAAGAAGCTCAGGGAAGATGCTAACCTAGAAACCACAGGCTGGTGGGCCTTGGGAACTTGGAGATACTTGTGCAAGCAGCCTTGGAGGTTTGAGACAATATTTGTGATAGGGATCCCAGGGCAAACGTAGGAAGGAAGGAGGATTGAGCTTCCTACTAATAAGAAAGTAGGGTCCTGGAACTTAGGAAATACAGTTAAGATGCATTTGAATAACTCTACGGGGGGGGGGGGGGGAAGATACTTTAGCTTAAAGTTTCATATTGTTGATAGCACTATTTCCCATCTAGGTTTAAAAAATTATATAGACATTTTTATAATTACATGCATTAGTCAGCCTTGCTGTGGTAAGAGCTCCGAAAATTCAAAGATTTGCAGCAAACATTAATTTCTAGGTCACGGTATGTGTCAGTGGCTGTGAGTTTGTTGCTATGGCTCTTGTCCACAGGGACTCCATTCTGGAGGCGCAGCCCCCGATGGGACATGCCAGTTTCAAGGCAGAGGAGAGAGAACCGGAGAGCTGGTGGAAGGGTGCGGAGGGGAGAGAACCGGAGAGCTGGTGGACGGGTGCGGAGGGGAGAGAACCGGAGAGCTGGTGGACGGGTGCGGAGGGGAGAGAACCGGAGAGCTGGTGGACGGGTGCGGAGGGGAGAGAACCGGAGAGCTGGTGGACGGGTGCGGAGGGGAGAGAACCGGACAGCTGGTGGACGGGTGCGGAGGGGAGAGAACCGGACAGCTGGTGGCAGGGTGCGGAGGGGAGGGAACCGGACAGCTGGTGGCAGGGTGCGGAGGGGAGGGAACCGGAGAGCTGGTGGCAGGGTGCGGAGGGGAGAGAACCGGAGAGCTGGTGGCAGGGTGCGGAGGGGAGAGAACCGGACAGCTGGTGGACGGGTGCGGAGGGGAGAGAACCGGACAGCTGGTGGACGGGTGCGGAGGGGAGAGAACCGGACAGCTGGTGGCAGGGTGCGGAGGGGAGGGAACCGGACAGCTGGTGGCAGGGTGCGGAGGGGAGGGAACCGGAGAGCTGGTGGCAGGGTGCGGAGGGGAGAGAACCGGAGAGCTGGTGGCAGGGTGCGGAGGGGAGAGAACCGGAGAGCTGGTGGACGGGTGCGGAGGGGAGAGAACCGGACAGCTGGTGGACGGGTGCGGAGGGGAGAGAACCGGACAGCTGGTGGACGGGTGCGGAGGGGAGAGAACCGGACAGCTGGTGGACGGGTGCGGAGGGGAGAGAACCGGACAGCTGGTGGCAGGGTGCGGAGGGGAGGGAACCGGACAGCTGGTGGCAGGGTGCGGAGGGGAGGGAACCGGAGAGCTGGTGGCAGGGTGCGGAGGGGAGAGAACCGGAGAGCTGGTGGACGGTTGCGGAGGGGAGAGAACCGGAGAGCTGGTGGCAGGGTGCGGAGGGGAGAGAACCGGACAGCTGGTGGAAGGGTGCGGAGGGGAGAGAACCGGAGAGCTGGTGGCAGGGTGCGGAGGGGAGAGAACCGGACAGCTGGTGGAAGGGTGCGGAGGGGAGAGAACCGGACAGCTGGTGGAAGGGTGCGGAGGGGAGAGAACCGGACAGCTGGTGGAAGGGTGCGGAGGGGAGAGAACCGGACAGCTGGTGGAAGGGTGCGGAGGGGAGAGAACCGGACAGCTGATGGAAGGGTGCGGAGGGGAGAGAACTGGAGAGCTGGTGGCAGGGTGCAGAGGCCCTGATACTCTCTGCTCCCATCTGGTGTGTGTGCCGTATTGGCTTGTGTGCCTTTGGCTGGAGCAAGTCACATAGGCAAGCCAAAAGGAGGAGGGGTGGGGGGTGGGGATGTGCCCTCCTGTGGACAGTCACTTGGCAGTAGTCAGAATGTATAATCCTCTTACAGGAGGGAAGCTAATAACTGCAAATGATAGTGCCATCCCCCATATAGTTTGTGTCCTTTCCTTTGTCACTGAACATTCTTACAGTTACATCAGTTCAGACCGATCATTTTAAAATGTTCTAAATACATCTTCTCCCTATTAAGTGTATTTCAATTTTAGATAATTTAGGGGGTTATTTGGGAAACTGACCTCTTGCCAGGGAGTGATGTGGTGGATCGCTGCATGTTTTCAAGTATTCTTCTCGGGTACCTCAGTGCAGGGAGCTCCACTGTATGGACATCATTGCATTAGCTAGAGTCTTCTGGAACAGTTTGAATAATGGGGTGATATTAGGTATCAGGATCTTGTTTCTGAATTTAGTAGACAGGCCTTTAATGTTTGCTGCTTTTCAAAAAAAATTATTGGGATCGAATTCACATACCCTAAAAATCATCTTTTTTAAAGTATACAATTGAGTGGTTTTAGTATATTCACAGCATTGTGCATACATCATTACTATCTAATTCCAGAATACTTTTGTTACCGCAAAAAGAAGCCCCATACTCCTTAAGCATCCACTCCCTGTTCTCCCTTCCCTCAAGCCCCTGGCAACCAAAAATCTGTTTTCTGTCTCTATGGATTTGTCTGTTCTGGACATTTCATATGAATGGAATGATACATGTGGTCTTTGATGTCTGGCTTCTTTCACATAATGTTTTGAAGGTTCATTGTTGATGTTTTCTGATATAAACTCTTTAAAATATTTAGGAACTTTACTGTTATTGTGTGTCCCCCGCCCCACCCCTGCATTCTCTTCAAAAGTCTCATCATATCCAGCCTGGTTCCTGGAAAAGTCTGCCATGGGACTGGTATTGGTTTTTGTTTTGTTTTTTAATTAATTGATTTATTTTAAAAATTCCAGTATAGGGCGCCTGGGTGGGTCAGTCGGTTAAGCGACTGCCTTTGGCTCAGGTCATGATCCCGGAGTTCTGGGATCGAGTCCTGCATCGGGCTCCTGGCTCAGCGGGGAGCCTGCTTCTCCCTCTGACCCTATCCCCTCTCATGCTGTTTCTCTTTCTCTCTCAAATAAATAAATAAATAAAATCTTTAAAAAAAAAATTCCAGTATAGTTAACATACAGTGTTCTGTTAGTTTCAGGTGTACAATACAGTGATTACTCGGTGCTCATCACAATACGTGTACTCTTAATCCCCTTCACCTATTTCACCCATCGCCCCCACCCCCCACATTCCCTCTGGTAACCATCAGTTTGTTCTCTGTATTTAAGAGTCTGGTTTTTGTTTGTCTCTTTTCTTATTTGTTCATTTGTTTTGTTTCTTAAATTCCACATATAAGTGCAGCCATATGGTATTTGTCTTTTTCTGACTAACTAATTTCATTTAGCATTATACTTTCTGGATCCATTCATGTTGATGCAAATGGCAAGATGTCTTTTTTTTTTTATGGCTAAGTAATATTCCATTGTCTATATATACCACATCTTCTGTATCCATTCATCTATAGGTGACACTTGGGTTGCTTCCGTATTTTGGCTATTGTAAATAATGCTGCTATAAACATAGGGGTGCATATATCTTTTTGACTTAGTGTTTCCATATTCTTTGGGTAAATATCCAGTAGTGGAATTACTGGGTCATATGGTGATTCTATTTTTAATTTTTGGGGACCCTCCATACTATTTTCCACAGTGGGTGCCCCAGTTTGCATTCCCATCAACAATGCACAGGGTTCCTTTTCTCCACATCCTTACCAACACTTGTTGTTTCTTGTCTTTTTGAGTTTAGCCACTCATTTTTTTTTTTAATTTAATTTATTTATTTGACAGAGAGAGAGTGCATACAAGCAGGGAGAGCAGCAGGCAGAGGGAGAGGGAGAAGCAGGCTCCCCGATGAGCAGGGAGCCTGATGTAGGGCTCAATCCCAGGACCCTGAGATCATGACCTGAGCTGAAGGCAGACACCCAACCGACTGAGCCACCCAGGCACCCTGAGGTTAACCATCCTGACAGGTGTGAGGTGATTATCTCATTATGGTTTTGATTTGCATTTCTCTGGATGATGAGTGATGTTGAACATCTTTTCATGCATCTCTTGGCCATCTGTATGTTTTTTGGAGAAATGTCTGTTCATGTCTTCTGCCCATTTTTATTATTATTATTTTTAAAGATTTATTTATTTATTTATTTGAGAGAGAGAGAGAGAGAGAGAGAGTGAGAGAGAGCACATGAGAGGGGGGAGGGTCAGAGGGAGAAGCAGACTCCCCGCCGAGCAGGGAGCCGGATGCGGGACTCGATCCAGGGACTCCAGGATCATGACCTGAGCCGAAGGCAGTCGCCCAACCAACTGAGCCACCCAGGCGCCCTGCCCATTTTTAAATTGGATTATTGTTGTTGTTATTATTTTGGGTGTTGTGTAAGTTCTTTGTATATTTTGGATATTAACCCTTTATCAGATATATCATTTCCAACTATCTTCTCCCATTTGGTGGGTTGTCTTTTTGTTTTGTTGATGGTTTCTTTTGCTGTGCAAAAGTTTTTTATTTTGGTGTAGTCCCAGTAGTTTAATTTTGCTTTTGTTTCCCTTGCCAAAGGAGACCTATCTGTAAAAATGTTTCTATGACTGATGTCAAAGAAATTACTGCCTATGCTTTCTTCTAGGAAATTTATGGTTTTGGGTCTCATATTAATCCATCTTGAGTTTATTTTTGTGTATGGTATAAGAAAGTGATCCAGTTTTGTTCTTTTGCATGTAGCTGTCCAGTTTTTCCAACACCATTTGTTGAAGAGACTGTCTTGTTCCCATTGCATATTCTTGCGTCCTTTGTCATAGATTAATTGACCGTATAATCATGGGTTTACCTCTGGGCTCTCTATTCTGATCCACCAATGTGTCTATTTTTTGCTAGTACCATACTGTTTTGATTACTATGGCTTTGTCATACATCTTGAAATCTGGGATTGTGATAGCTCCAGCTTTGTTCCTTAAGATTGATTTGCCTGTTTGGGGTCTTTGTGGTTCTGTGCAAGTTTTAGGATTATTTGTTCTAGTTCTGTGAAGAATGCTGTTGATATTTTGCTAGGAATTGCATTAAATCTGTAGGTTGCTTTGGGTAGTATGGGCATTTTAACAGTATTTGTTCTCCCAGTCCATGAGCATGGAATATTTTTCCATTTGTGTCATCTTCAATTTCTTTCATCAGTGTTTTCTAGTTTTCAGAGAACAGGTCTTTTACCTCCTTGATTAAGTTTATTCGTAGGTATTTAATATTTTTGGTGCAATTATAAATGGGATTGTTTCCTTAATTTCTCTTTCTGCTACTTCATTATTAGTGTATAGAAATGTAACTGCAAAGAAGTTTCACTTCTTAGGAACTTTACTTTTTTTTAAGATTAAAAAAAAATTATTTGAGAGAGAAAAAGGGAGGGGGGGGTGCGGGGAGAGAATCTCCCGCAGACCCTGCGCCAGGAGCCGATCCCGACGCGGGGCTCAGTCTCACGACCCTGAGATCATGACCTGAGCCAAAACCAAGAGTCGGATGCTCAACTGATTGAGCCACCCACACACCCCTTAGGAACTTTACTTTTATTTCTTAATTTTACTTAGCGATTTTAATGGAATGGCTGATACCAGTTCATTACCAATGAATGATACCAATAAGCATTTTGGTAGTTGTACAAGGACATGATTATATCCAACAATGATTATATAATCAGTTAATGTAATAAATTGCATAATACATTTCCTAGTATTAAATTATTCTTGATTTCCTTGAACATATTTGACTTGATCCTGGAATATTCTTCTTTTTAAAAATTGTTTTAATACACCACTTGCTGTTAACTTTATTGACAGTGTTTACGCTTGCTATCTAATTTCCTTTTCTGTCCTAATATTTTGATATCAAATATAATTAATCCTCATAAAATGATTTAAAAGATTTCTCCATTTTTTAAAAGTATGTGTCTTAGAGTATTTGAATAAAACAGAACTTACTCCTTGATGTTCAGTGGAGCTCAGCTGTACAACAATGGGGCTTAGCTTACCTGTCAGTAAAAGTTCTCTGACAACAGTCCTGTGCTTATTTATTTAGATTTTCTACCTCAACTAAATTTCATTTTGGCCGTGTATTTTCCTAAAAAGGCATCTATCTCCTATAGACTTAGAAGTTTATTGGCTTAGTTATTTATAGCATATCCTTATAATTTATAATAATACATAGAGGTAAAATTTAAATAGTTATTGTCTACTCCCCTCCCCCACTCCCTTCTGTATGGATCAGGTTTCCTAAGTTACTTTATCTGACTCATCTTTTAGAAGGCTTGTAGTTTTTACTTCCTTCCATTTTCAATTTATACTTTAACTTTTTTATTCCCTCTTGCAGTTTTGACTTTTTGTCTTTAATAGGAGCACAAAGTAAATGTGGCCTAAAGTGTTCTATTTCATGGGATAAATCTTTTTCAAATACATATATTTATCTGTTCTTGAGGACTGTGCTACTTTCTTCGTGTTTTTGTCGTCTTGGGTCTGAACATGAATTAACATCGGCTGGGTATATTTTTAGGTTTTCTTGTGTCTAATGAGGTAATGCAGGCGTGCCATTTGCCTCCTCTCAGAACAAGTGAATTATTGGATCTCTTCTGTTTCTCAATGATGTTAGAATTGTCTTCTTGGATCTTAGGTTGAGTTGAGTAATCAGTTGACAGTTGAGTTGAGTGATCTGTCAGTGGGGAAAAGAGTCAGAAGGAAGAAAGCCAGGGTCCTGGTTAGTCCTCTGGAAACTTGGCTTCATTTCTCTCTGTGTCTGGATCCAGTGTAGCCTGGCTTCCTTCTTGTTTCGAATGTTCTCCCCATCTCAGTAGAGCCTAGCTCCTTCAGTTGGCAGTCTTGCCTGCCTTGTGCTTGGTGGACCCTCCCAGGGCAGCTGAGGAGCTGCCTTCATGTTCCTCTGACCTTTGTCTTGCATTTGCATCTCCACCCTTCATGGAGAGAGGAAGCCGTGTGGGCAGGCCTCCCTCTATTGGTGGTCCTCACGTGGCCTATCTGCCTGTGCATGGCATCCCCTTGCCCACAGCAGCCAGCCACTCTGGTGGTCCTTCTCTGCCCCCCTGTTGGCCCTTCACTCCCCCATCCCCCCAGAAGATCGTCCTTTCAAATTATAGAGTGTATATGAGGGCTTCAGGGCATTTTCTACTTCTTTGGTAATCTTGATAACCTTAAGTGACCTCAGGGACAGGGGTTAAAAGATACCTCCTAGTTCTTTCCTCACTTGTGTCCCAGTTAGATCCAGTAGAAAACCTTTGGAAGTTTTGGTATTTGGATGGCGTTCTTGCCTGGTTTCCAATCTTGTCCAATTCCAGTCACTGTTTTGCTTTTATTTCCCCCCCACTGCTCTTTCTTTTCCATTCTCTGGGTTGTTAAGTTAGTATCTGGAGAATGGAAAGAGGGAGAAAGCAAAGGTGCATCTGCCCAGCTCATGGAGTTTATCTAGGAGTCTAGATTTGTAATGTTTAAATGAGTGTGTAACATTCCTATTAATGTAAACACTATCATTTCCTGATTATTGAGCCCTTGGGATTTTTCCAGGGTTCACTGTGTTCTTTGCTCTGTTATGAGCATCTTTGAACAGAACATTTTTGGGATTTTCCCTTTGAATGTATTCTCTAAAGTGGGCTTAAATTCAACTTTGCAGCAAAGTCAACAATCAAGAGTGTTCTGTTCACTTTGTGTAGGACATATTCATTCTTCAAGCATCTCCTGCGTGCTTGGCAGGAGGGAGGTACAAATGGAGACAAGTCAGGTACGGTATGTGCCTTCTCCCCTTCGGTATAAGGATGCCTTATGTCAAGCTCTTCTGAAACTAGATCATCATGTTGCCCACATTCCCCTAATAGTATCAAAAAGAGAAGTTAGAGTATTTAAGCATGACTTTTTTTTTTTTTTAAGATTTTATTTTAGTCACCCAGTGCTCATCACAAGTGCCCTCCTTAATAATCCGCATCACCTATTTCACCCATCCCCCACACACCTCTGTCTGGTAACCATTAGTTCTCTATAGTTAAGAGTCTGTTTCTTGATTTGTCTCTTTTTTTTTTTCCCCTAAGCATGACTTTTAAAAAATTAAATCCGTATTGGCTCCTAATGTATACCACTTTCTTTTCATAAACCCTGTGTATAATGTAATATAGAATTTTGCCAATGACTTATGTTAATTTAATAATCTATCTCGTGGCTGACTACAATGGTAGGTCTAATAACTGAAAGTCTTTGAACCAGAGGGGTTTCTGAAGCAGCTTATGTATGTGTTTCTCTTCCTAGGTAGAAAGGGGTAGAGGGGGGAGAAGAAATTCACTTATAACTGAAACCTGCATAAGTGAGAATTGATATTTTGGAACAATGAGGAGTTTTCATTTATTTATCAAGTATGTAGTTGTAATTTTCACAAGGGTTACTGTAGCTATAGTAAAATCATTAAGGAAAGTGTATTTGAGGCACCAACAATGACTCTTGATACAATTTTTATTTTCAACAGCATTTATTAAGTATCTGTTGTGAACCCAGCCCCATAGTTTCTAGGGGGATTCAAGAAAACTTGCAGACAAGTTGATTTCACTTTTTTTTAGCACCCACTCTGTTCTAGGCACTGTTCCAGTTGCTTCCATATACTAACTCACTCAATCCCATTATACCCATTTTATAAATGAGGAAACTAGGGCATGGAGAGATTTAAGAAACTTGCTGAAGTCACACAGCTTGTAAATAGTGGAACTGGACTTCAGAACTGCCTAGTCATTGCTAAGCTCAGTTTATTTATTGAGTCCCTGCTATTGGCAAGGGGTTGAGTTGGATTATTTCTAAGACTCATTCATTTATCAGGTACTTACTGAGTACCTACTATATGCCAGAGGATAGCGGAATAAATAAGACGAAAGTCTCTACTCTTGTCAGTCAGTCAGTCAGTCAGTACATAATAAGTTTTCAGATAGTGATAGTCTTTGACTAACATAAAGCCAGGGAAGGGGCTGGAAAATGATAGAGGGGTGCAGGGATATTTTTAGATTTTGTGGGCTGAGAAAGCCTGAGTCGTGTCATTTGAGCAGAAACCTATTTGAAGAGAGAAGCCAACCACATGGAATGTGAGGGGAGAAGAGTGATCCAGGTAGAGCGGGCAGCAAATACGGAAGCCCTGAGGCCTAAATGAGCCAAGACTTGTGCATCTGGAGCAGGATGAGCTAGGGGGAGAATGTCAAGGATGAGGTCAGGGAGAGTGATGAGGTCCCATTGGCCCTATAGGTTATGGGATGGAGTTTGGATTTGATTCTGAATGCGATTGGATGTCTTTGAGAGTTTTGAGCAGGAGAGTGACAGACATGCTTTGATTTTTCAAAGAGCTCTCTGGCTGCAGGGTAGAAGCCTGACTATAGGGTAGTGAAAATGAAACAGGAGGCTTTTGTGTTGAGCCAAGGTTTCTCTCACTTCTTGCATTCTGTAATTCATGTTGGTCAGAAAGGTGCTGCCGTTCCACAGCACCTGCTCTAGAACTTAGGTCTCTTAGCGAAGCACACCTCCTGCTAGAGGACTCTGATCCCTGACCTTTTCCTCCTAAGATTCTCATATTTTCCTTCCACCTTTACTTCTCTTGGGGACTGTATCTTGAGGCGGAGTCACTTGGGGCATAACTTGTATTAAGACCCTCAGGGAAATGTTAGCTTTCCTTGATTGGCTTTAAAAACAGAAGCTTTGTGTTTACCCAGAAGGATTTATGGCCAGATAATGGAGCTATGGGGTGTTGTTGGGTTGGAAAAAGCCACACAAAAGGCATTTGGCTTGATAAGAACCTTGAACTCAGAACTAGAAACCTGGGTTCAGCTCTTAGCATAGCGATGACTAGCTTCATTTGGACTCGATACCTGACCTTTCGGAGTTTGCCTCCTTCTCGGTAGAGACGTTATCTGTCTTGCTAACCTCACAAGGCTGCCCTGAGCTGCGATGAAATAAGAACATGGAAGCATTGTGTACATGTGTGCCATGGAAAGCCCAGCTGGTGGGGTCCAGTTTTAGGAAATTGTAGACATTTGTAAGTCACCGGCTATTTGTATGTGCTTACGTAATGGCCCGTGAAACACCTGATAGTAAGGGTGGGAGCGTTTCCCTGGTCACACAGTTCTTTTTTTTTTAAAGATTTTGTTTATTTGATAGAGAGAGACACAGCGAGAGAGGGAACACAAGCAGGGGGAGTGGGAGAGGGAGAAGCAGGCTTCCCGCCGAGCAGGGAGCCCGATGCGGGGCTCGATCCCAGGACCCTGGGATCATGACCTGAGCCGAAGGCAGACGCTTAACGACTGAGCCACCCAGGTGCCCCCCTGGTCACACAGTTCTAGGTGGAAAGACTCTTCAGTGTGATAAGATCTGTTTGCCTGACTCTTCCCTCCCCTCGCCCCACCCCAGTGACCTGACTTGAGAACAAGTTAACTTCCCGCTGTCTGGCCGAGACATCTCCAACCTTTGTGTGAGCTCTTTTTGGAAAGTTATTGGCAGAGGTCCCCAGAGCAAAAGTCAGGTGAGTTGGCTTGGAGCCATTGGGAGACCGGCACACAGACAGACAGACAGACAGACAGACACGCGTACACACACACACACACACACACACAGGTAAACGAGGCACAGTCATAGTTGTTGGGGACTTGCGGTGTTTGTGGATGTTACATAAATGATTAGAACTGTGAAAACTGCTTCAGTGGGAGTATCTTCAAAGAACTGAGAAGATTGACTAATTTTGTCAGGGGGCAAATCAAGGAATGATTCCAAGAGGAGGGGGCATTTGAGCAGATTCCAGTGAGATACTTGGAGACCACTACGTAAGAAAGACGGGTGGCTTTGCAAGCAAAGGTGAGGGGTATGAAACAGCATGGTGGGTTCTGGAACGGATGCCATGAGAAACAAGGCTGGTAAGATCCTTCAAGGCCAGACGGTGCAGAGCTGCTGTGGGTGGCTTAGCTGACTAAAGATTTTGAGTTCTTCCTTTCTCTTGTGCGGTGTTCAGCCATGGCTAGAGCTGATTTGAGGCCCCACGTGCTAGTGTTGATGAAATGTAAGCAAGGCTGGGCCCCTGCAGTGCCTAGCGTGGTGCCTTGCCTGAGGTCGGTGTTTAAACATTACATACTGAAATGAGGGAGACACGATGGTGATCACGGAGTTCCAGAGGCGATGTCCTTGCAGACCCCCAGGCCCTGGGGCGTGGACAGTGCATGCCCAGTGGTGTCTGTCTGCTGACAGAGTGGTCAGATCAGCTGGACCCTGCTGCTGATGACCCTGCAGTCCTGTCTGCACTGAGGGCAGCTGCTGTGGGGTTTGACCAGCCCCCCGGCTGGGGAGAAGCGGAGAGTGGGCTCTCTTCCCACAAGTATCTTCTGTGAAAATGGTATCCATTCAGTAACTAAAATATTTTTGACATTGCGTAAATATGCATGTGATTAAATTCTCTGCAGTCAGTAGAAATGGAGACAAACGAAGGTGCCTTATCTGTTTACTTTCCATCATCCACTGAGTGGGGGGGACATTGCCCTTGACTCCAGACCATACTTCCCTCTACCTTGTCACAGCCCTCTTCCCAGATGTCCCATGATCAGCTAGAGCTCATGGATGTGACTGCTGGGTTGACCTCTCATTTTCTCTGTGTTCTCTTATCTGGGAGCTAAGTCAAATCCAACCTACATACAAGAAGAGAATTTAGGGAAAGCATCTCCCCACCTCCGACCTGTGATCTGATGACCTGTGATCAGATGACCTGTGATCGGATGGCCAAGAATGTTTCCAAGGCTTTTTCCATGGTGTCCTGTCACTTTCTTACCTTATTCCTGTCTTTGCCTCCTGATGAATTTACGGTGACATGCAGATGCATTCACATCTACTGCTAGACAGGGCTTTGTCTGTTATTAAAACCTAAAAACCAAAAAAGGTAAGACTGCACCTTTTTTGGATATTGTAGGAACGTAACTTAATCAAGTGACTTCCTCCTAAGGCCTAAAGAGAAAGAGGTCCATAATTCAAAAAATTTTTCCTTCTCTTTCCTTTCTGGCATTTGTACCTCTTCCCCCGCCCCCCCCCCCCTTGTAAAGCTTTTATATTGTGGACATATCTACACATACACAAAAGAGGAGGGAACTGGTGTCATGAACTTGCAAGTCCCAGCTTCAGCAGTTAGCAACTTCGGGGCATATCTTGTATCATTTATATCCCCGTCTATGTATCCTTCATTATTTTGAAGCAAATATCACACATCCTGTCATTTCATCCATGAATATTTTATTTTTTTATTTTTATTTTTTTTAAAGATTTTATTTATTTATTTGAGAGAGAGAATGAGAGAGAGAGCATGAGAGGGGGGAGGGCCAGAGGGAGAAGCAGACTCCCCGCAGAGCAGGGAGCCCGATGCGGGACTTGATCCAGGGACTCCAGGATCACGAGCCGAAGGCAGTCGCTTAACCAACTGAGCCACCCAGGCGCCCCTCATCCATGAATATTTTAGCATATATTCCTAAGAGATGAAGACTTTGTAAAATCATAATACTTTTATTATCATGCCTGATAATTCCTTAATATCATCCAATAACTGATCAATATTCAAATTTCCCAAATATCACAAAATCTGTTAATATTTTGTTTTAATCAGGATCTGCTGCAGTTGTTATAATAGGTCTCTTAAATTGCTTTGTATCTCTAGGTGCTCCTCTGTCTTTTTTTTTTATTCCTTGCAGTTCATTTATTGAAGAAACTGGGTCCTTGGTTCTCTTTAATTTCACACAGCGTGGGTTCTGCTGATTGCATCCTTATAGTATGGTTTAACATCTCCCTCACTCCTCTGTATTTCCTACAAATTGGTGTTGTGTCTAGAGATTTGTTCAGGATTCAGATCCAGTTTTTGGGCAAGCATGCTTTTTAGGTGGCGGTGTGAACTTCTTTCGGGAGGCACGTCATGTTTACTTGTCTCTTTGTGATGGTTGATTGAGTTTTTAAATGTGCCAAGTATTTAAGAGGGTTCAGATCTGTTAATGTGTCCCTGGGCCCAGGTGGTGGTCTTGAGAAAGGGGGAGAAAGAGAATGCTCTTGCGGTGTGCTCCTGGCATTCTCTCTCTGTTGAAGTCTGACGGTGGTGGGGGCTGTTAGGTTCTCTGTCCCTGAGCTGTGTGCATCTTGGAGGTTCCTTCAGTGCTTGCTGGAAGATGAGTCGGCATGAATTTGACGCAGAGCACTCCCATAGTTTGTTTCCCTCAGTCCCAGAAGACCTGTGCACTCAAGAAACACTTAGTAGGGAGAGGCTCAGTTTCTTTGAACGTTTACTTTTGTATGTAGAGGTGTTTCTTGGTTTGGCTACACAAGGCACTTTTGCTGATGTTCTCCAGACAGTGTGTTTTCATTTAATTGTAAGGTGACTCTTTCCTTCTTTCAGGATCTCATTTTGCCCAACGGTGGTACTCCAGCAGGTACTTCGAGTCCAGCTTCTTCATCTTCCCTTCTCAACAGACTTCAGCTTGATGATGACATCGATGGCGAGACCAGAGATCTCTTTGTCACAGTTGACGACCCCAAGAAGCATGTCTGTACGATGGAGACCTACATTACGTATAGGATCACCACCAAAGTAGGTCCCTTCATTATCTTCTGCCCCTATTGAACGGTCTTGGTGAACTGGAGACCTGCCACCTGATTCCTGCCTTGGTTTCTCCCTCCCTTTGTAGGACTCGGTTCACCTTCATTCCAATGGTGGGTGTGGCTTTTTGAGAGACTAGATGTATTCAGATTAAAAGGATTCTATGTGAATTTTTTCCTTTAAAATGAAGGAGAAATTGTGACTATAGTCTTTCAAATAAAACATTTAATCCCTCTACTTTCATTATTTTTGGTCATAATACTATTTAACAAGTTAATATTACATTACTATTGAAATTTATGCATCATTGTATCATCCTAAATCTCTGGTGAGACCATGGTTGTAATTTGGTGTAATTGGAATGGATCATAGGGGGAGCGAAGTAAGAGAAGGATGGGAATGAAGGTTGATTGCCTTTCTGCTATGGGCCACACGGGTAGTGAAGCAGGGGGCTGAGATTGACTGGCTTAATGTTCACACCGACCCTCAAAGGTAGATCTTGTGGTTACAGTTTTAGAGATCAGGAAACTGAAGAAGAAACTTTAAGTAACTTGTTCATGGTTACAAAGTTGGTAACCAGGATTCTAACTTGAATTTTTAAGGACTGTCAATCCAACATTTTTATTTTCAAACCCATACTCTTTAACCTAATTCCACTTATTGTATTTTTTTTAAAATTTTATTTAATTATTTGTCAGAGAGAGAGAGAGAAAGAGCACAAGCAGGGGGAGCGGCAGGCAGAGGGAGAAGCAGGCTCCCTGCTGAGCAAGGAGCCCAATGGGGAACTCGATCCCAGGATCCTGGGATCATGACCTTAACCAACTGAGCCACCCAGGCATTCCAACCTAATTCCACTTATAAAAGAATAACTTTAATGTGTCATTTTTTACTTTGGAAAATTATTTTCTCAATATTTAAAGTAGCATTACAATTTTAGGTTTTGAGCAGGGTTTCTCATCCTTGGCAGCAATGACTTTTTAGATTGAATAATTCTTTGTTGTAGGGGGTGTCCTCTGCACTGTAGGGTGTTTACCAGCACCCCGACCTCTACCCAGTAGATGCCAGTAGTACCCCCCCCCCAGCCCTCGGTGGAGACAACCAAAATTGTTTCCAGACATTGCCAAATATTCCCTGGGGGGACAGTGTTACTCCTGGTTGAGAATCACTGATCCAGAGGAAGAATAACAATATTTACACTATTAGGAGAAAGTATACACGATCACTTTACATATATTAATCTATGTGTATACTTCTAACTTGTGTTACTTGATTACCAATTTATGATAAAAGGATATGGTAAAAAAGAAGCCCAAAATGGAGTCGCTTGCCCCCCACTACAGCAAACCAAGACTGATTTACAGTTTCAACCTATCCTAGAGTCATCACTTTGTATTTTTGAATAAAGAAAGTGTTTTATTCAGGAAACCATCCTGTTTGTGATATCCCCCCTCCACCACAGGCCACATGATGAAGAAGGATTTACAGATATTTTTAGAAGTTTTAATAGATTGAGGGCACCTTAGTGGATGGTATTAAGAGAGATATTTATGAACATCTCTTCTGTGCCTTTTCTCTTTTTCATTGCAGAAGTTAATTTTTCACTTGAAAATTTAGTAGGTTCTGTAAACTCAAATTTTGTTTCTTCATCTTTTATTGGATGACAGTGCTGTATTTTAAAAATTATGCAAGTATTATAAATGCTTTATTGTGAACAATAAAGTAAATGATGATAAAGACCAAATACAAGTCTTCCTTAGCCTTCTTCACTTATGTTGTTCTCGCCAAAAGCAACCATTGCTAAAATTTGGCGTATATCCTTCCCATTCTTTTTTTGTGTTCACATATGCACATACATAGTTAAAATATATATAATTCAGATTTCTGTAATTTTTTTTTTTTAAAGATTTTATTTATTTATCTGTCAGAGAGAAAGCACCAGCAGGGGGAGAAGCGGGCTCCCTGCTCGTGGGACTCTATCCCAGGATCCTGGGATCATGACCTGAGCCGAAGGCAGACGCCACCCAGGCCCCCCTGTAATATTGTTTTCTAACCTTCCCCTCTACAGTATTTTTGAAGACCTTTCCATGTTCATATGAATAGAGAGCTTAGGTTTTCAATATCTGCCTAATTATTTATGCAATGATTATACAGTATCTTTTCTCTATGGACATGTAAGCCTTTCTCAGATATTTCTTTGATATTCCTACCCCGTCCTTTCTGCATCTGGTTCACATTTGAAAACTTGTCTGTGTATGTGTGCACACGCACGTGCACGCACGCCATCTTCCACCATCCCCCGGGGCCCCTGGGTCCCTGCTTCCCAGGCATTGGGCTAGGCACTTAGATGTATGTTAAATCCTCAGAGGTCCTAGGTTGATACCTGTATTCCCATGAATTATTTCCACTCCCTCCCCCTCCCGCCCCCAGGGTCAACTTATTTTTTTACCCTGTGGTCAGCGAAATGCAAAACCTGTTTTTCTTGAATTTATGCTCCAAAGAGCTGAAGGACAAGGTGACTGCTTCCCTGGCACAGACGTGCTTGCTTACCTGCACAATTTGCCGCCTCCCCCCCCAACCTGATTCCTCTGCTCTTCAGTGGGCCTCCCCTGCCTCGCCCACCTCCCGCAATGCTAATCCCGCAGGACCTCTGTTCTCCGAGTCACAGGCTGACACACGTGCTCCCCTGTGCCTCTTCTCTTTCCTTCCTTCCTCCCTCTTTCCCCCCAGTGTTCTTGTTTCTGTCCCTTCTTCCTGGGGTTGATATCCTATAAGTCAGAACTTCTCCCACTTCTGATTCCACATTTTCCCTTGGCTGGGATACCACCACCTCTTGGTGAACTCGTTGCAGAATTAAGTTTTACTTCAAACTGGAGTCCTTTTCTTTTCCCATTGCAGGTAGCGACGCCAGGTTTAATATTCTTGGGGGTGCATTTGGAACCTTCTTTCTGAACATTGCAGTAAAGCATAGCTACACATCCCTAGGTAGTGACACAGCCTGTGGTGTGTGGGGATGAGAGGGAGAGGACACACAGAACACGGGGTCTCACACACCGATCTTGCCCGGGGGCCCCCTGCTTCTGCTGTGGTTCTCTAGCAGAGTTAATGGTCACAGGAAGAGATTGTGCAAATAGTTTATTACTTTGAGCTTTGACTCCCCTGTCCTAATTCAGATTTCTGATGACCAAAGCTGGACAAAGTACAGAGCTGCTTTTGCCTGAGCTAAAATGAACCTAGGGCTGAGAGCCAGTGTGGGCAAAGCATTCTCTACCCAAATCTAAGTCATGGGTGTCTTTCCTCTCTAGTGGTGGGGGGTCAGCCCAGCCTCCTCAGGGCAGGCGGACCCTGGCTCTTTTCTCTGCGGGCTCCTAGAAAGTATCATCATCATAATAGCTAATTACTGAACACTTACCATATGCTTGTACTTTTTGGTCATAGAAACCTTTTCTTTTATATTGTATAAGTAATATGAGCTTATTGTAGAGAAGCTAGCAAACTCAAGGAAGCTAAAACAATAAAATAAAAGAACACCAATAAGCTCACCAGCCAGAAATAATCATCTATAAATTTCTGAACTGTTGGTCTCTGTCCATTTACAAAAATGAGTATTTTGTATGCTGCCCATTCACTTCATGTGTTGGGCATCTTTCTGTGCTAGTAAATGCCAGCAAGCACACCTTTATGTTATCATTTTTTTTTAAAGATTTATTTATTTACTTGAGAGAGAGAGCGAGAGCTCGGGGAGGGGCGGTGGGGAGGGGCAGAGGGAGAGAGAGAACCTCAAGCAGACTCCCTACTGAGCGCAGAGCCTGACTGTGCTATCATTTTCTAAGACTGCGACAGTGTTCTGCTATATGGATGAGCCATCAATTTATTTTGTGCTTTAAATATATTGTCAGTTAATCCTCACACTCAATGAGGCAGGTACTGGTGGTGGTTTTCCTTTGTGGATGAGGAAGCTTGAGACACAGACCTACTAAGAGAGTTACTCCAAAACATGCAACTGATACGTGGCGGAGCTAGGACTTGAATCCGGATCTGTCTGTGGCCGTTCTTCCAACAAGGCGTGATTTTCAAGAGAGGGATGCTTCTGCCCCCCTGCCCCCAGCACTGTGCTCGGTCTACTGCCTGGCCTTTAGGAGCCATCCTCCTTCCTGTCTCTTACCCCACCTCCTGAGTAATCCCAAGTCTTGTGCCGCAACTAGCTCCTCTTTTTAGATGCCTCTGTGGCTAAACACCACTCAGAGGTCAAGGATGCATAAGGATTACAAAGCGAACGTTTAGATTTGATGACAAGAGGGTTGTGGATGACTGCGGTTGGCGCAGTCCCACTGGGGTGCTGGGCAGAAGCCGGTGTGCTGTGGGGTTTGAGTGAGTGAGCAGGAAGACGAGACATGAGTGTTGGTGGTTTGGCCGTGAAGTGAGAACAGGAACTGGAGGAAGTGTGGATTTGGGCTGGAGGGCGGACTTTTTGTTTGGTTTTAAGGATGGACAGGACTTGTGTGAGCGCCCAGAGGCCAGCGTTGCTAGAGAAGGAGACGTTAAGGTGAGACTAGAGGAGGATGGAAGCCGCTGAGCAGGGGCGAGGGGAGTAGCCTGAGCAGAGGTGGAGGTAGCTCGAGCCTCCAATGGGGGAGGCGTACTTCTTCCATTGTTTCTAGAGGTAGAGGGGAAGTTTTTGTTTTACTTTGTTTTGTTCTTTGTGGCAGGAAGTTGAGGGTTCTGTGCTTCTAGCTGCAGTTTTCTCTAGGAATAGATGATGAGGTCTTCTGCTAAGAGCAAACAGGAGGTTTCAATGTGAGGCTGGGAGGTTTTCAGGACTTCTACAGGCTTTGCATTAACCGGTGTGGAAAATGAAGGAGAGAGTTGACAGAGGAAGTATGCGAAGATCGCTTGGCAATGTTGAGGGTCCAGTGGAAGATTTTAGTGTGTCACTTAGTGTTTTGCCTGTTTTGTTTTCCCTCCAGGAGTGTGCTCACACACGCGTGTGGCCGAGCAGGAAGTGCACGGTTGCATTTTTGCCAGAGTCGTGCGGATGGACAGTAGGGGAAGGGACGTTTAGGATATTGGCAAATAAGAGGTAGATGTGATGGGTTATGGAATTGATGGAGAATAAGGAAGGAAATAAAGATAGGATTGGACAGAATGCCATGGAACTGTAGGTTCCAAGAGGCTGAAAAACCAGGGGTCTTGGGAAGTGGAAAAGTCTGAAATACAGGAGGTGCTGGTTGGAGAGAAGGAGGTCTGACTTTCTGCCAGATGACAGCCTGAGGGGAGGCAACGGGAATGGAAGGAGATGCTCTTGGCTCAGAGGTGGGTGTTGTGTGTGCAAACTCACAGACCTCGAGGGCACCCAGCTTATGGAGGGGCTTTGGAGAGGAAGCCCCTTTGGCACTGGAATCCGCTGGGAATCAGGAAAATGATGGGGTGTCAGTAGATGACAGGTGTGAGAGGGACAGAGATGTAGATATCTTGATGGCATGAGCCTCAGAAAGGTTTTCACAGGGCCGTGGAGCAGTGGAGGCGAGGAGCAGTGCGGAATGAGGGGGATATCAACAGCAACTCTTGGTCTTGGAGAGTGGGGCAGAGTTGGTGAGATGTGAGAAAACGAGCAGCTTTCCACCTGCCGGGACAGCAGGGAGGCTGTAGTCTCCTGGGAGAGTCGGCTTTCAGAATCTGAATAGCTGGAAGAACTATAGGAATTTATTATTTTTTTTTATTTTTATTTTTTAAAGATTTTATTTATTTATTTGAGACAGAGAGAATGAGAGAGAGAGAGAGCACATGAGAGGGGGGAGGGTCAGAGGGAGAAGCAGGCTCCCTGCCGAGCAGGGAGCCCAATGCGGGACTCGATCCAGGGACTCCAGGATCATGACCTGAGCCGAAGGCAGTCGCTTAACCAACTGAGCCACCCAGGCGCCCTATAGGAATTTATTAATTACGGAATGGGTGTTCTGGAAGGCTTGGTCTAAAGCTCCGAGAAAGGAAGCTCTGAGGAGCATGAGGAGAGACTAGAAGCCTCTCTGGTCATCATTCTCAGGCGTTCTCTTAGGGTAGCAGTGTTCTGAAGCAGAATGAGATTAGCTGGCTAATATTTGACAAGGGAAGAGGAGGTCCCTTTTGTGGGGAAGGGGGGTGGGTGTCACTCAGACTTCACAGGATTCGGTTGTGGCCTGGACAGATGGCACTTCTGATGAAGACCAAATCTCTCTAGAGTGGACTGGTTGTAAATTTTAGATTGAATGGAAATTCTTTGGAAGGGCTCCAGGCCACAGTAATTAGGCACATCAGCTCCTGGGGAATAAGAGTTCTTCTGTGGTTAAGGTGAGGCCCAATGGACAGGTGCTCTGCTGGCTGATTGATTGCCCTGTGGCTCTGTGCTAGGTCTTCTAAAGTGTTGAATTTACCCAAAGAATAAAAATTAAAAAAAAATTTTTTTTTTTAAATTGGCAGGGGTGCCTGGAGATATTCATATGGAGTGATGGCAAAAATGAATATTCTTCATTACAGCTCTTGTGCTCAGTTACCTATTTGTAGATCTGGCTTTAGGTGTGTCCCCATGACCTTGTGATCTTGTGGGGCATTCTGGATTATGGATCATGGTGTGGAAGGACCCAGAACAAAACAGTGTAGTGGTTGTCTCTGATTATGGAATTGTGGGTGTGCACTTTTCTCTTCTTATTGTTATTAGAAAATAGAGCTTTGCTTTATTTTCCTTACTCAGTTAGACCCTGAATTTCACAGAGGAAAAATTTACTACAGAGTCATAGTTGGAGTTTTATTGGCCTGCATATTTTATGAGTACTGTTGAGTCTTATAACTGACTGGGTTTCTCTCCAGAAATTCACAGTAATGTCTGTGGCCCAGTTTTAGCAAGTGTGCAGAATTCTATGGTGAGTGTCTTTTGCTAGCCTCGTTCCTGGCTCTACTTTCTCTCTCTGTCCTTGTTTTTTCTTGATCTTTCTCACCTACTTCTAATTTATGTCATTTAATATTATTTCATGTAGCTCTGTATCTTTTCTAGAACAAATTGTGGTGAAAGTAAGTAAAACAAATATTGGGTCAAAGAGTGTGAGCATCCTTCTGCTTCATGATGATTTTTTTTTTACCTCATTGCTTTCCAAAGCATCGAACAAATTTTTATTTAATCCATTATGTCCGTAAAGGAGCTTTTAAAAAATAAACAGTTTTTTGGTGTGACTATGAAAGTATCATATGAGAATTGTAGAACATTTTAAAATAAGGATGAGTATAAAGAGGACAGTTGTCATTATGAGTTCTAGATTTTTCCTAACCTTTTATATCCACATTTTTAACACTAATGAAATCATAATGTATGTGCAATTAATTTTAAATCTTTCTGTTTTCTCTTAAAAGTATATTAAAGCATATTTGTTATTAGAGATGTCTTGTGGGGTGCCTGCGTGGCTCAGTCGGTTGAGTGTCTGCTTTCAGCTCAGTTCATAATCCCAGGGTTCTGGGATTGAGCCCTTGCTCAGCGGGGAGCCTGCTTCTCCCTCTGCCTGCTGCTCCCCCTGCTTGTGCTCGTGTGCTCTCTCTCTCTCTCTCTGTCAAATAAATAAATAAATAAAAATCCTAAAAAAAAAAAAAAGATGTCTTATGACACAATTACCAATAAGCCATAGAATAAAAATACCATAATTTACCTGTTTTTATTGTTGAACATTTAGATTGCTTTGATTCCTTTGCTATTTTACATAGTATTGCGGTGAACATCATTATACAGATATCTTTGCCACAGTTTAAAAAGTATTTTCTAATGGCAGATCTCTAGAAGTAGAATAGCAGTAATTAAAGATGTAAATAAATAAATAATAAATAAAGGAGGGAACACAGGTGAATATTTTTAAAAGCTTGCAATGGGGACAGCCTTCTTATCCATGACACCCAAAAATATAAAGGGAAAAAAAATGGCTGAATTAAAAAAATATATACCTGGGAAACCCTTTGGAAATTATGATAGATAAATGGCTATAAAGAATTTCCACAAATGAAACAGACTTTTAAAGACAATGAAAAGACAATTTAAAAAAGAGACTTCTCACAAAAGAAAAATCTGTAGCTAACAAATATTTCAAAGAATGTTCAACCCCAGTAGTCATTAAAGAAACAAAGATGATGTATTATTTTTTAATTATAAGTCCATCAAAGATAACCACTGGTGATGAGAATATGTGATAAGAATATAAGTTGATATATTTCTAGAAGCAGGCTGTTAATTAAAAATACATGTACCCTTGAGCACCTGGGTGGCTCAGTCAGTTAAGCGTCTACTCTTGATTTCAGCTCAGGTCGTGATCTCAGCATTGTGGGATGGAACCCCCACCTGTTTGGCTCTGTGCTGGGCATGGAGCCTGCTTGGGATTCTCTCTCTCCCTCTCCCACGTTGTTACCACCCCCCCAACTCATGTGTGTGCACGCTCTCTTTCTCAAAAAGAAGAAAAGAAAACCACTAATAAATTATAAAGATCAAACATTTTGTAAAAAAAAAAAAAAATACACCACACACACTCTTTTATCCAGTAATTCAGTCTTTAGGAATTTGAGTTTTATCAAACAGATACCCGATGGTGTTTACTACAGCATTGTTTATTGATTGAAAGATTGGCAACAACTTAAGTGAGGATTTGGTTTTGTTGTTATATATCCATCCAGTGGAATTTTTTTTTTTTTTTAATTTATTTGAGACAGAGAGAATGAGAGAGAGAGAGACATGAGAGGGGGGAGGGTCAGAGGGAGAAGCAGGCTCCCTGCCGAGCAGGGAGCCCGATGCGGGACTCGATCCAGGGACTCCAGGATCATGACCTGAGCCGAAGGCAGTCGCTTAACCAACTGAGCCACCCAGGCGCCCCAGTGGAATATTTTTTATGTGTTAAAAATAATCATGTAGATTTGAATTACTGACAGAAAGATACTTAAGAGCTGTTAGAGATTTAGAAAATATGAGTGAGTGAATGGATATGCATAGAAAAAATATGGAAAGATATAACCATAATATTTATAGTGTTTTTTCTCTATTTAGAGGGATTATGACTGATCTTTATTTTTCCTGAAGTTTAAAAAAAATTATTTATTTGAGAGAGACAGAGACAGAGTGTGCATGCATGTGCTAGTTAGGGGAGGGGCAGAGAGAAAGAGAGAGAATCCCAAGCAGACTCTGCACCAAGCGTGGAGCCCCACGCAGAGCTCGATCCCACGACCCTGAGATCATGACTGGAGTTGAAACCATGAGTCAGACTCTTAACCAACTGAGCCACCCAGGCGCCCCTTTGCTGAAGTTTTAAAGTAAGTATGTTTCACCTGAATAAGTAGAAGGGGGAAAAAAGCCAGTTCCCCCAAAGTAAAGTTGTTTACAGCAGAAACAAAACTTGTGTTTAGTCATACTGCTCTTTGTAGTTACCAAATACTGATTTCAAAGTTAGAAATGTTACCTAAACTATAATTTATGAAGTGGATTTGCAAAAGCATAATAAAGAGAAGTGATCAGTTGATACCATGTAACATTAGGAAGGCAAAAATTAGAGCCCTCCATCAGTACATTTACAATGAAAATGAATTGCGTTTGTCACACATCCAAGTTGCCCTTTTGTGGGCACATCATCATTGGCAGGTCCTCAGAGCCCGTTGGGGGTGCTCTGTGCGGTTTTGAAGAATGTCCCTTCCAACCCTCTTCTTGCTGTTGAGAAAACCTAGGCTCCAGGAGGCTTAGTGTCTCAGGAATCTGGTAGGTGCTAGGACTGCTCATGCCCAGGCTTCTCCTCACCAGCCTCGGAAGGAGGCATCACCCTTATACATGAAAATTCATCAACAGTGATTTGTTCTTTGAATTTAAGCATTCTCCCCCACCCCCAATTCTATAATGCTAATTCCTTTGGGGAGTCTTCTAATAAATCACAAATACTTAGGTTGCATGAATTTCCTCACCTCTTCCAACTCATACCCTCTATCATAGGGGAAGGTTCTGCATGGGATTTTGAAAAGGAGAAGAGATGCAGGAAGAGTTAACTGAGGTCCAGTCCAAGACCGAGTCCTTTCACTTCAAAATTTTGCTCGGACTGTGTGAGCGCGGGTTTTGGGGAGGATGAAATCGTAATTTTCAATGCCAAAGATGTTCACAGCTTTTTCATTGATAGATGACTCATATGTTTATATGTTTTTAAGATTTTCTTGGTGTCGTGGATTAAAATGGACTTTTGGCCTGAAAGAGTAATTTTATAAAATGTAGCTGGAACCATTTTTATTTTGACCTTTCATTTCCGAGAGCTATGACTGTCATGTAGTCTGTACCCTTATAGGGAAAAATGGTTTAGCTGAGACACAACTTTAGTTTGGGCAAATTAATGTGTAAAAATCTTGTTTTGGCATAAATTAATTTCATTTTATTTAACATTGGTTTTCATTATCAAAGTGCTGCAATCACATTTCAGAAAACTTAAATTCAAGAAAAGGGATGACTGATGTAAAACATTAAATGCTTAAAAAATGGGGGGGGGGAGAAAAGGGATGATATTAATATTTTTTCTGCAGCACAATGACATTTTGGCATTATTTCCTTCTAGATTTTTTTTCTTATCACCTGAAATACAACATAGTTCCAAGCTTATGGTTCTGGCAGAATGTGGCAGATGAGGCAAATCCTTTACTGTGTTCATCCAATCTGACTCCTAAATGAGCAGGTGCTCTCTTAGCTCTTTTTGTTCATCTCCCTTCTGCCTTTGGTAAAATTTGTCAGCATATGTAGCAGAAGGTGGAGACGTAATTTTTTTTAAAAGAAACATGGATTGGGATTTAGTAGCAATATCCTCTGTGGAATTATTCCGCTAAAAGCAATCCTCAAAGTTAAGCCTGGAGGAAATGAATCAAATGTTTCTAAACACATCCTGAGGGGTAGTTGAATTCCATTTCCTAAGGGTAGGAACCCCCCCCCCCCAACATTTCCTTTCGAGATCCTTGACTTTTGAGCTGGGCCCTAGGGACCTGGACGCATCATTTGGTGTTGGTAATTGATGCCTTTTGGCTGGTGTTTTGGTGGAAAGAAAGTGTGTTCTTGCCCCGTTTGGTTACTCAGAGCTTTTTTCCTTCTTTTCTGCCAAGATATGCTACTCTTCCCTTATGCTTATTTTGTTCCATTCTTATTTGCAGAGTACGCGGGTGGAGTTTGACCTGCCAGAATATTCTGTTCGTCGAAGGTACCAGGATTTTGACTGGCTGAGGAACAAACTGGAGGAATCCCAGCCTACTCATCTCATTCCCGTAGGTACTAAGTCATTATAGCTTGTTCCTCTCTTTTCCTGCGTCGTCTTTCCTGAGGATGTTCACTCAACTCTCACCCTTTACATTAGGGGCAGATTCTGCCTGACATTTTATACCACGTTTTCCCATCAAACGCACATAAAACATTTTCGTGGATACTGTCTAATCTATCTCACCCTCGGGGTGTTGGTTTCTGGTTTGCTGTCATCATGCTGGTTTCTTGAGCGGCATGGGGGTAGTTTTTCACTGGCATTATGACAATTTTTTTGAGGTATGGAGAGTCCTAATTCTTACTTGCTGCCTCTTTAAAGACTATCTGTTTCCCCCTTCTAGACACTATTCTTGAGGTTTGGGTGGCTGCCACCAGGTGAAGAACAATGCCTTGGGTTACAGCCGGCTGGGCTTTCTTTAGACACGGGTAATTCAGGGAACAAGAATCTAGCACACAACCCACTCAACCCCAGTTTTTCACTTAAAAAAACAAAAGCCACCTACCTCCGTTTATTGAAGCAGCGTAATATTTATCTATTGCTCATATCTACACATTAAAAAAAAAACTAGAGCAAATAAAATTTAAAAGACTACTTAAACCAACATACATATTGAATGCTTTTTTGACTTTTTTTTTTCCCCGGTAGAAATAATAACCATTTAGACCCCAGATGTTTCTTTGGGCTTTGGGGGCATTGGTGCAATTTAGGCCATAAAACTCTTTAGAGGGGCTTTATCTTTCAGAAAACCTTGGTTGAGTAACTTCTTAGCACTTGCCAATCTTCATGTTATGAGTGCATCTTCCAGTGCTTTTCTCCCGCGGTTGGATGAGGTTGAATAAGGCGTGGTAGAAATGATGGGACTGGGACTGCATTCTTTCTTGGGGGAAGAAACTCATCTTTAAGCAGTTGGAACTGTTCCTTAAACTAGAATTGCAATTTAGCAAAATTGGCAGCTAGTGAATTTTTTTTTTTTAAATAGACTTTTTATTTGAGAACAGCTTTAGATTTCCAGAATTACTGTGAAGATAGTGCAGTGAATTCTCATATGACCCCTTATTATTTGACTAAAAATCCTTTATTCAGATTTCCTCAGTTTCCTCATGTCCTTTTCCTGTTCTAGGGTCCCATCTAGGATGTCACCTTTCATGTCTCCTTACTGGTTGTGATGATTTCTCAGCCTTTCCTTGTTTTCGATGACTGACAGTTTTGAGGAGTACTCGTCAGGCATTTTGTAGACTGTCTCTCAGTTGAGATTTGTCTGATGTTTTCCTCCTGATTAAACTGGGGTCCTATGTTTGGGAGGAAAAGTGCCATTCTCACCACATCATACGAAAGGTACATACTATCAACAATATTTATCACTGTTGATGTTAACCTAGACCACCTTATTTGATATAATGCTTGTCGGGTTTCTCCACTGCACAGTTACTCATTTTTCTCTCCTGTTCCATGCTGTACTGTTTGGAAGGAAGTTGCTCTTTATGCTTAGCCCACACTGTGCAGAAGGGGGAATTATGCTCCACCGGCTGGCAGCTAGTGTATTTGAAGTTTGGTTCGACAGCGACACCTGCTGGTTGAACTTATGCATGGACACTGAAACCAGACCTGAAAGAGGATGGAAGTCTGGAATGTCGGGGAATGATCCCTGGTATCTTTAAGTATGGTTTCCTATGGTCAGGGTAGAAGCACTGAGTAGGAAGGTATTCTAGAAGCAAGTGGAGACATAAATGTATTCAATAAATTCTTGGTACATGTCTGGGGTGGAGAGAGATTTAATATAGGAGAGCATCTCTAACTCAAATACAAAAGTCAAACTGGAAACAAGCTCTCTTTTTTCCCCTTCAGAAGTTATTCTGCAGCAACTTGGCTGGGAAGTATCTTTCTGTTATTAAGCACTGACTTAGTGTTAGTCTTTATACTAGGCCTGGTGAGTGCTGTTGGGGAGGTCAGGGGTCATAAGATGGACAAAGGACCCCTGCCTGGAAAGTTTATTTTCAGGTGGAGACCTAGTAGACATGCAACATAATTATTGTTTACATTTTCATTTCTTTATTTAAAAAAACAGCTTTATTAAGATATAATTCACTCACCGTACAGTTTGCCCCATTAAAATATACAAGTCAAGGGCTTTTCTTATATTTAGTATCAATATTTAGTATATTAGTATATGCTATTTCAGTATATATATTTAGTATATAAGTATTTTAATATATTTAGTATACAGAGTTGTGCATGCATCAGCACAATCAATTTTAGAACCTTTCCTCACCCCCCTCACCCGCAAAAGAAACCTCCCACTCCTTGCTTGTCACTTCCAAACCTATCTTTTCCAGCACCTGGCAACCGCTAATCTTTCTGTCTCTATAAATTTGCCTATTCTGAACATTTCATATAAAGTAGAGTCCTACACTATATAGTCTTTTGTGACTGTATTTTTTTTTTTCACTTGGCATAATGTGTTCAAGGTTAATTCATGTTGTGTCACATGTCAGTACTTTTGTTCCTTTTTCTTGTCAAATAATATTACATTTTATGGATATACCCCTTTCTGGTCTGTCTGCTCACATTTAGTGGACATTTGAATTGTTTTCACCTATTGGCTATTATGAGTAATGCGACTATGACCATCCATGTGCAAATTTTTGTGTGGTCCTATGTTCTCATTTTTTCTTGAGTGTGTATGCCTAGCAGTATCATTGACAGATCATATGTAGCTGTTTATTTAACCTTGTGAGAAACTGCAAGGCTGTTTTCCAAAGTGGCTGCATCATTTTACCATCCCACTGGCAGGGTATGAGGGTTCTAGTTTCTCCACGTCTTTACTAACACCGTGATCATCTGCCCTTTGATTATAACCATCCCAGTGGGTACCTCATTGTGGTTTCGATTTGCATTTCCCTGACAGCTAATGATGTTGAGCATTTTTTTATGTGCTTGGTGGCCATCTGTCATCTTCCTTGGAGAAGTATCTCTTCAGATCCTTTACGCTGGATTGTCTTTTTGTTATTAGTTCTTTATATAATCTAAATGCAAATCTCTTACTAGAGATACGACTTGCAAAAAATTTTCTCCCAATTAATGAGTTGTCTCATTACTTTCTTGATGGCGTCTCTTGGAAGTACAAAGGTTTTTAATTTTGATGAAGTCCAATTTATCTTTTTTTTTTTCTTTTGCTGCTTGTGCTTAAAGGTGTCTTATTTAAGAAATCATCACCTAGTCTGGGTATTGAGGAGGGCACATTCTGCATGGAGCACTGGGTGTTATGCACAAACAATGAATCATGGAACACTACATCTAAAACTAATGATGTAATGTATGGGGATTAACATAAGAATAAAAAAAATTTTAAATAAATAAAAACTAAAATTAATAAAAAAATAAAAGAAAAAAAGAAATCATCACCTAGTCCTAGGTCATGAAGATTTACACCTATGTTTTCTTCTAAAAAAATTTTTTTTAACATTTTGTTTTCAAGTAATCTCTACACCCAACATGGGGCTTGAACCCATGACCCCAAGATCAAGAGTCGCTCGCTTCACTGACTGAACCAGCCAGGCGCTCCTCTTCTAAAATTTTGTACAGTTTTAGCCCACACATTTCAGCTTTTCATCCATTTGAGTTCATTTTTGTACAGTAAGTTTTCCTTTAACCAGTGAGGCTGAATGTCTTCCCCTGAACTTACTGGACATTGGCATTTCTTTTATGATTTACCTCTTCATTTTCTCTCTCTCTCTCTCTCTCTTTTTTTTTTTTTTGTAAAAACTCCGTATCTGCAAAGGAAGTTGACTTGTATCTTTTATATTTAAATCTAGCATTTGTTCTGATGTGACATGGGAGGACCATACTTTTTTCAGGTAGTGAGTTGTTCCAGAACCACTTATGAGTAATCAATCATCTTTACCATCGTTTGTGCATCAGACTGAATCATGCATTAGACTTGTGTATTCCTGGGCAGCTCCTGAACCCTTGGTTCATGGGTCTTTCTAATCTGGTGCCCCTCATAAACGATTTGAATGACTGTAACTTCATAGAACGTTTCAACATCCGGTTGTACAGGTCCCCATCTCCGTCTCCACCTGCCAATATACTTTGTTTCCAGAGCTTTTCTAGCTGTTGGCACATGTTTTATTTTTTAAGATGAACTTTAGAGTCTTTTGAATTATTTGGAAAATTTGGGAGAATGAGTTCCAATTATTTTGTTTTGTTTGTTTTTTGCCAACTCAAGTCGGCTACGGTTAAAAATGTGTGAGGATTCTGAGCTTGCAGATTCTTCTGCTTGTGTTAGAAAGCGTGGAAATACCTGGGCTTCATTGGAACCATGTGAAGTTGTAAGTGAACAGCCAGCCAGACTGTGGTTCCGGGAAGGGACCCACATTCTTTCATTTTCCTCTCCCCATTGGCCATCCCGAGGCCTGTTTTCAGCCCCTGTGGCTCTGAACTTGGCAGCTTCTGGGGCTGTACTGGGGAAACCCAGCCCTTTACTTCCTAGGCCAGCCTTTCCTTTGCCTGAATAGAATCACAAGATGATCAGTATTGCTTGACTTTTCTCTCAGTTCAGTCTTTTTCTGCTTTGTACCTTTAACAGATCCTGGCCTGTTTGATATTTTCTGGTGCCGCAGCATATTTTTTATTTTTTATTTTTATATTGCTTCGTTGCTGCTCTATAATTTGAAAAGCAGAAATGCTCATATGTTCTTAAAATGCCATCTTACAACTAGAAGTGTGCTGGATGTGTGTGTATTTGTCATCTCATAATGACAGCTCACTTCATCATCGAATAGTTGGAACCCCAAGAAAGTCTTCATTATGACATGGTTTTGGGGTTTTTCGTTTATTTTTTGGCCCACAGGTTGGTTTTAACACTACTTCTTTTGCTGGGGCACACCTCGTTACAACAATAGGTATGTTTCATGATTTGATGGGCACAGGTAGATTTGGGAGATGAAGCAAATACATTTATTAAGCTCTTTAGTGTTTAATTGCACTTGGAAGTTTACTGTTTGCTTCAGTTTTTGTGAAGGAAGCTTTGTTGGAAGGACGCATTTGTATTTACTATATACCTGGTTTGTTTTGGGTATTGGTAAACTCATAGGAATTAATAAGAACTTTGTAATGCAACAACTGTTTCTCTTAATATAAAATAATCAGTAAAAACTCTAACTTCATTTTCTAGTTGGGTCCTCCTTTTTTTGTACTGTTAAAAAAAGCATATGCACAAGGGGTGCCTGGGTGGCTCAGTTGGTTAAGCATCTGCCTTCAGCTCAGGTCATGATCCCAGGGTCCTGGGATCGAGCCCCACATCGGGCCACCTGCTCCGCAGAAGCCTGCTTCTCCCTCTCCCACTCCCCCTGCTTGTGTTCCCTCTCTCGCTCTCTCTGTCAAAAAAAAAAAAAAAAAATCTTTAAAAAAAAGCATATGCATGCTTTTAGCTTACCCAGTAGGTAAGTTAATAAGTAGTTGAACATTGATTAGACTTTCAAGTACTTTGAATTAAACCAGGCTTGACGGTGGCTTTTATGGAGAGGAGGTTTTTAATCTTAATGCTCTTTTATTTGTTATTTTTTCTTAGGAGCAATATTATCTGTTTGATAAGGATAGGAAAAATAGTTTTCTGTCATGTAGGGGATGTGTTGCTGAATATTTGTTTAATTGCAATTTGCAGTTAATTGCAAATTAATATTTGTTGAAGAAGCAAATGCTGACAAGAGGAAGTTGGATCATTTCAAGATTGAGCAATTGAAATCTTTGCGCAGATTTCGCACTATGAAATAGTAGCTTCCCATGACAACATACGGGAAGTATGCTTTTGTTTTCACAGATTATAAGGTACTTTATTGTAAACTGTTATGAAATATAACACCTGTGAAAGTGCTTGACCAAAGTATCAAGTGCTATGAAAACGTAAATATTTTATAAGGTTAAACCTTGAAATATTTAATGGGTTATTGTAATGCTTTGCAAATAGGATTTTTTAAAATATATTTTTTAAAGATTTTATTCATTTGAAAGAGAGTGAACAAGAGAGAGAGAGGGGAGTGGGGAGAGGGAGAGGGAGAAGCAGACTCCTCACTGAGCAGGGAGCCCGACATGGGGCTCCATACTGGGACTCCAGGATCATGACCTGAGCCGAAGGCAGACGCTTAACTGACTGAGCCACCCATGTGCCCCACAAATAGGATTTTTTCTAAGTTCCAACATATACATGCATGTGTTGTTTTTAAAAAATGTTTTCGTTATGGAAAATGTCAGAAATACTAAAGTAGAGCGATTCAGTGCAATGAACCCCCTCATGTACTCACCGCCCAGTTTCAGCATTTATCCCCAGTGGCCCATCTTGTTTCATCTCTGTCCTTACCCACTCCCTTACCCCCATACCAGGTAAGATTTTTTTTTTTTTTTTAGCAAGCGATTTGAACAACAGAAGTTTATCACCTTATAGTCTGGAGGTCAAAAGTCCAGAATTGGTCTCAGTGGATTACTATCCAGGTGGCAGGGCTGCATTCCTCGTAGAAGCTCCAGGGGGGAGTTGGTTCCTTGACTTTTCCAGCTTCTAGAGGCTCCCACATCCTTTGGCTCGTGGCCCCTTCCGCCATCTTCAAAGCCCCTTCTGCCATCTTCAAAGCACAGTGTTTTCTCTCCTCTCTGACGTTTGCTTCCGTCACCACAGCTCTTTTTTTAAAAAAATTGAGGTAAAATTTGAATAACATAAAATTCACCATTTTAAGAAGTGTACAGCTCCGTGGCTTTTGGTGCATTCATGATGTTTTACGGTCACCACCACTATGTAATTCCAGAATATTTTCATCCCCCCCAGAAGAATCCCATACCCATGAAGCAGTCGCTTCTCATTCCCCTTTTTCCCAACCCAACTATTATAAATAATGCTACTTGCACATTGATTGTACGAGTTTTTGTTTGAACACTTGCTTTCAATTATTTGGGCTGCGTACCAAGGAATGGAATTCTGGATCCTATGCTAATCTTACACTTAATATTTTGAGGAGCTGCCAAGCTGTCTTCCACAGAGACTGTACCATTTTACATTCTCACCAACCATGTATGAGGGTTCCAATTTCTCCACGTACTTGCTTCCTTTTTTTTTTAAATCTTATAGCCATCCTAGTGGGTGTGAAATGGTATGTATCACAGAGGGTTTTTAAAAAACATTTTGGCCTCAAAGATGTATGGAAATTCCACCCTTTGGTCCACTCCCCTTCTGCCTTCTGTTGTCAGTGTTTACAAGGTCATAAAAAGAGGTGGCATGTGTGTCACATCTACCACGTGCTTGGAGCTGTGCTGAGCTCAGTTACAGTCCAGAGAGGCACTTGATTTCATCAGCAACCCAGATTCCTATGCATAAAGGAACCAGAAGGTAATTATAAAGGTGACGCCAAGACTAGGCTTTAAGTCCCCTTTAAGTAAGCTCGAAATAGGAAGAAACAAATTTCCAAAGCCATGTACGTTTGGGAATAATAATGCTTAGAAGGAAATTTTGTTTGCAGAAGGATTCACTCTGGGGTTCCTTTAAATAGCAAGCTTCCCTGATTCATTAAACATAAAGTTCAATGTACTAAACCTGAAGAATGAGTTAACTATTTCGTGAGATTATCTGTTACGTTAAATGAGGCACACCTAGGCACTTATTTTCTCATTAGGCTTTCCTCCCAAGTCCTATTCAGCATAAGCAAACCAGAGCATGCTCACCAGGACTCATGAAATAAGAGCAGGTAAATATCCACTGGATTTGGTCGTTAGAAAGCCATTGATCATCTTTAAAAGAGTGGTCTGCATTGGGTTAGGGATAAGGCGGAGAAATGCAGGATTGAAGGGAGAATCAAAGACAACTTCGTTTTGGGGTGGAGGAAGCTTGGGGCTGAGACATCGATGGAAGGAGTGGGAGTTAAGATAAATGATTCTTTCAGAAAGGTTGAGTGAGCCCTGCAGGAGGGTGGAGAAGAAGATGTAAAGTCAAGGGATAGTTGGGTTTATTATTTTGGGGTAGAAAGAGAACCAACTATATTTTTGTAGACTCGGGAACAGAGCCAGGTGAGGAGGAAATGTTGAAGGTACAGGGAAAAGAAGGTATAATTAATTAATGACAACACATGCATGATACTGAACTCATGGGTCAAAGACACAGAAGAGTTAGCTTTGTGGTGTGTTGGGGGTTGGGTATGTTGTCCACAGGGACCTGAGAAATGGAGGGGAGATGGGTTTCTGTGGAGGAAGCAGAATGGTTAGGGAATGTTTATGTGATGCCCTTACACCTGGTTCCTATGTCAGAGAGATGGTATTGTGCTTAGCATGAAAGGTTGGGGGTTTAGTGTAGGGTTTAAGGAGAATGGCTGCCTAAGGGAATGGGAGAAGAACTGATCAGAACAAAGAAGTTGTCTTAAAGAACAACCACACCCTATTAAGACAGATTCCCTGGTGCTTTTGACTGGGCTGGAACATTGGGCTGGATGGCCCTATATGCATCTCACCCACTACCCCGTCTCCAATATTCTCCCCAGGCGTAAGCTCTACCGGCTATCTAAGTTGGACGTGTTCTCTCCATGCGGCTCTGTAATTTTATTCCTCACTCTGCTACCCTCTCTCTCTTCATTTCCATGCCTTTCCACCATGCCCTCTAGAACTCCCAATCTGGTAAAGAGAAACCAGTCAGTTCTTAGCCTCTTCTGCCTGCACACTGCCACCATTTCAAGATGTAACTGGACATGGTTGTCCCCGAAGATTAGTAGTTCCCAAAGCCGCTGCCCCTCCTACAGCAAAGACCCCCGCAAACTTTTGTTGTTGCTTCCTCTGCAGTAGGAATTGTGTGGAGCACATTCAGCCTAGCAGCGAATTTTAATCCTTGTAACAACCCTGAGAGGCTGGCATTACTGTTACCTATTTTTTTTACAAACGAAGAAGAAACTGAGGGACCAGGAGATTATCTGTTACATTAAATGAGGCACACCTAGCCACTTGACCGAAGTCAGACAGCTTGGCTGATGGGGGAAGATGAACCCTGGAGGCATGGAGCCACGGTCTCTATTCTGGAGATGGAAAACATCCTGCCTTTCCAAAGCTCTTCCAAGTGCTTCATCCCAGGGCTGTTGATGGTGCCAGACTACAAGTCTTTGAAAGGGTTCAAAGTTGGGATCACTTCTTGATTTCTCCACTCCAGATACCTTAGGATTCCACTTCTTCGGGTTGGTGAAGTCCTTGTGTCTGTTTTTGTGTGCTCGTGCGTGCACTTGAAGGTTTATAATTTAAAGGAAATAAACTGGGGCGCCTGGGTGGCTCAGTCGGTTAAGCGCCTGCCTTCGGCTCAGGTCATGATCCCAGGGTCCTGGGATCGAGCCCCACGTCAGGCTCCCTGCTCAGCGGGGAGCCTGTTTCACCCTCTGCCTCTGCCCCTGCTCCTATGCTCTCTCTCTTTCAAATAAATAAATAAAAATCTTCAAAAAAAAAATAAAAGAAATAGACCTCTTTATTGTCAGAATATGGGGCTGAAGGAGGGTGTGGAATTAAATCTTGTTCCATCCTCACCAGTACTTGTTCTGTTCTTTGTTTTGCTTGTTTCTTTCTTTCCCTTATTCGGACCATCCTCATGGGTGTGGAAGTCGTATCTCACCGTGGTTTGCATTTGTGTATCTTTTCACGTGCTTGTTGGCCATTTGTAGATCTTTGAAAAAATATGTACCAATCGTTTGTCCAATTTTTAATGTAAATGTTTTTTTAATATTTCATAACCCAAACGTTTTTGAATTGCTCATTAGCAGATTCTCTCTCTCTCTCTCTCATGGTAGTAATGGGGAGGGCCTTTTAATCAAGCATTTAATAAAAGCTACTATGGAAATAGGTCAAAGCTCAAAGATCCCTTAGTAACCAGGTAGTTTTAAATTGCCCACAGTATTGGCTCAAAGCAAATATTACAGAGACATTTGTTTGAGGAAGAGGAGCAAAGGAAATGACAGAACTTTTGAGTGTAAACCTACACAAAAGATTGGCTTGGAAGAGGTATTTTTTAGATACATGGGTTTGCCCAATGTACTTATTTCTCCATTCACCAAGTTCTTCTACCCCTTGAACTGGGAGCAGAATGTGAATCTATTTAAATCAATTTTTGCGTGGTTGATCTTGTCTGCCTTCTTTCCTTAGACTGTCTTTCTGGCCCTGACTTTCTCATTATACCACCTGTGCATTAAGCAATGTACAGATAGCTAGACTATTGGATTTACTGTCATCCTTGTGCCAGGGTCATGCTAATCCTTGTATTGTTCCAATTTCAGTGTATGTGCTGCCAAAGAGAGCAATATTTGATTTACTGGATACATATTGACTGACTGTTTTCTGTATTCCAAGGACTAGTCTCTAGCATTTTACTTCTTGGGTTATAAAACTGAGAAGGGTAGCTGTGATTTACTCCATCTGTATGCTTCAGAAAGGTTTATATTGATGACTACATAAAGATCCACCCGAATAAGGAGTATATTCTTGGACAGAATTATTTGCTAGCCTGTGGTTTTTCTTTCCACTATCTTATCAATTACTCTGAATATTTTTCTTCCTGTCTTCATAGCCGCTTCCTGAGAAGTTTGTGGTGAAAGGTGTTGTAGATCGTTTTTCAGAAGAGTTTGTGGAGACCAGGAGAAAAGCTTTGGATAAATTCCTAAAAAGAATTACAGATCATCCTGTGCTCTCTTTCAATGAACACTTCAATGTTTTCCTTACTGCTAAGGTAAGAACAGAGTTTTTCATGTTCTTCCCCCAAATTAGTATCCTTCAGGCTCTTTCTCAGAAGCTGCTTTGATCTCTCACAAACCACCTTTGTGAATGGCCCACAATAGTGGATGTCATCAAATTGCTCTATTTTTTTTTGTGTGTGTGTGTGTCCATTTACCTCAGCAGGGTTTCCATGTTAGAATTTGGGAGAAACACCCCTTTGCAGCAGCAGAGGGAGTTAGAGTGTTTTTACTCGCCGAAAGGAGGGCTGAGCATTTCCTTAAACACTTCTTGGCATATTACTGGGTCAGACCGCTCTTACCAAGAGTGGGCTGAAAGAACAGAGCGTAAGAACATCTAGTGAGGGTTTGGTAAGGATGCTCTTCACAGGAACCCGTCACAGGAACCAACCTCATTTTACAGATGAGGAAACTGGAGTTCAAGGAGTCAGTACGTGTTCAAGTAGCATCACTAGGATTTGAGATTGGGTCTTTATGGCTCCGGAGGCCACACTTCCCCTCTGTATCTGACCGCCCGACCAAGACGAGTTGAGTGTTACTTGCCCACAGCCATGTTCCTATTGGGTGGGCATTTTTCCAAGCATTTGCCAGAGAAACGTTTGGGTCCCACACAGTTGCCAGGTTCTGTGTGTCCCCACCCAGGTTGGTCATGCCCTGGCTTCTGTGTGCACTTCCCTTTTGGCAGAACTGGTGGGAATTCTGAGGCACTCTGCCCTAAATGTCTGCAGAAATGGGATCTCAGGCCCAGATTCTCATGCCAGCTCCTTGTAGCCACATTTCTTTACTTCTGTGGGTCACATTCCCATCCTCGGGCCATAGGTGCTTTATCCCATGTTGGCAAGGGTGTTGAAGCTCAGGGATTTCCCAGTTTTCTTTTTCAAAATGGCAAAATTGAGAAATATTTGCAGATAACATCAGCTGACGTTAAAGATTTTAGAGAGGGTGCCGTTCTCCAGACGATGGAAACCACCTGGCTAAGTCCTTTAGTATTTTCTTTTTTTAAAAACCACCACTGGCATTTTTTTAGCCCCATTGATGACCTTCCCATTTATCTCTTTTTTTCCTAAAGGCCTATTTCCCCCACATCAAACTCGTGTTCTTTTTCAAAATAAATATTTCCTGGTAACAGATCCTCAGGTACAGTTGTTACACAGAGTAAAATCCATCCGATTCTCCAACATTGCAACTCACTGCCTCACGCACGGTTCAGGTTGTTGACCTGGCAGGCCCCAGTCTTGGTCCTCTTTACTGAGCAGAGACACAGGGGAGAACACGTGGACCCTTGGTCATTAGGAATCTATGTGGAGATTAAAGAGGAAAGATGTGGGGGAGGGGGCATTTGTGGGCCAGATGAATGATTAAACAAACAAACAAAAAGTCCTTAGTGTCTTAACCACAATCCAACTTCCCATGAGTGAGTGCTGGGGTGTTGACTCTTAACACAGAACAAATCCTAGCCTAGTTCAGTTTTACTTGCTGAGCTGAATGTACTAAATAACCCCATCTTGTTCTTTTTTTTTTTTTCTTTAAATTGTGGCAAAATACATAATTTACCATCCTAACCATTTTAAGATATACATTTCAGTAGCATTAAGTCCATTCACAGCTAATCCTCAGAACTTCCTCGTCTCATGAAACTGAAACGCGGTACTGTACTGTGTGCTGTGTGATCCCACAGGAGCTCCCCATCTCCCCTGCCCCATGTTCCCCATCTTCTGACACGCCTTGAATAATTTGGTCTTGTTCTTAGGTGAGGCCTTGACGCGGTCTGCCACAGTAAAGGCAGAAGCATTCCTCTTCCTCGTGATAACCTGATCTTAACCACAAACCAGGAGTGTCTTTGAGAAGAAGCCAGTAATGCTGGGAGAGGTGGGGGGATGCTCAGTATCGCCCGTGTTCAGATCAGTATTTTTATCTTTGCCAGAATGGGTGCAGCAGTCAGAGAGACACTACCCAATAACCTCATGCAGTATGTTGGCTAACTGGGGGTTCTCTTCTAAGCCTCTACTTGGAATAGAGCTTCTGCAGGCCAGTGAGCCCATTGGGGTCTAGCCCTGCTCCCAAGAGTACTGAATCTGCAAGCAGTGCAAAGAATGGCAAGGCTTCCGTTACTGTCTTGTGAAAGCTAGGTGTCTACGGGGACATTTTCTTGTCTAGGGTACCTGAGGCTAGAAGAGGAGATGGAATCTTTGGAACATTCTCCCAGGTAGCCTGACTTTGGAAGGAAGAAGAGAAATGGAGGAGGGGAGCTGGAGGAAATTGCTGCTGTTTTGAAGATGGGCGAGCCCTGGGTGTCTATTACGCACCGAAGGGTAAGAAGTTGAAGGTAGAGACAGAAGAGGGAATGGTTAATGGGCGGGGGCCTTGCTGGTCAGTGAGGTGTAGCTAGGAAAGAGTGGAATCAAGAGCCCAAGTGAAGGCCTTGGCTGCCTAAAGAAGAAGGAAGTGAAGTCAGGAGCAGTTTCCCCTGCAGACACTTGTGGAGACAGGAGCCTGTGACTGTGGCGGTGAAATGGGAGGGGGCCGCCCTGTTCTCTGCTCCATCCCCAAACCAGACAAGGTGACCAGAAAGCAGTGGCCTTGTGCTGTGTTCCCTTGTATCTCTGTGGACATGCCCTCCTCGGACCAGGAATTCCTACTGTTCGTGTTGAGGGTGGATATAAGGAGCAGACACCTGATCTTCTGTAAAACCATTTTTGAAGGCACCATTAAAGGAGGTGACGTCGAACAACCTGAAGGTGCTGTCGATTCCTCCTAGAGTTGGATGACAGGAGGAAGTTCATTTGACCTGACAGACTGATAGGCATTTTAAATTTAGATACAGTGGCTCATGTAGCTCAGCACATTTCCCGTGTATGCCCTGACCAAGACGTTCAGGATAAAGTGTTTTGTTGTTTACAGCATCTTTCCTTGGCTTGGGTATTCTTGCGCTGCTTTTTCTATCACTGTTCCCTACTTCCTGTCCTCTTCTCCCTCCTTTCTTTATATCACTTTGCTTGGGATATAAATAAATGAATAGAATGAATTTCAGCTCTCCTAAAGATAACGTAGGATATCTTACATGAGAGAAAGGGACTTTTTTTTTCCCCCTTGGTCAGAGACTTTAAAACAGTCATGTTAGAAATAGTGTTGAGTTTAAAGGAGAGCATACTCAGGTGAGTGAGCCCGATCAGAAAGGTGGGAGTCCTGCTCTGGTGGAAGAGCTCAGGTATGTGCGTTTGGTTGTCTCTGATGGCGAGGAGAGAGGACTCTTGTGTACGTGGTCAGTCCTCTAACTCAGCTCCCTGTTTTCGGAGTCTGCCACTTCCAAGAAGAAACCACCTAAAGGGGTTGGGTTTACCGAGGCCTGGCTGTGGGAGTGATGGAACCCCTTGAGTTTGTTTGTTCATGTGTCATCCTTAGGACCTGAATGTCTACAAGAAGCAAGGGATGGCGCTGCTGACCAGAGTGGGCGAGTCTGTCAAGCACGTCACTGGAGGCTACAAGCTGAGGAGTCGACCTCTTGAGTTTGCAGCTGTCGGTGACTACTTAGATACATTTGCGCTCAAACTGGGAACCATTGACCGAATAGCCCAGAGGATCATTAAGGAAGAAATAGGTGAGCAGATATTGTGCAGATATTGATCATGCCCAGGGAGCATGTGCGCAGAAATGACATTCACGTGTGCTAGCAGAATCAAACTGGAGAAACGAGGCCACGCTTACAAAACTAAAAAATAAATACAAGGAGGGGAGGGGGTTGTCATGAGCAGAGTATAATTTTGTGCCCCCTCCTTTGCCCCGCTTCTCAGCCTTGTATTTGCTTTCCCCGTAGCATACAGCCACTTCTCAGCCCCGAGGAGTTTCTTTCCACTTCTCTCTCTCTTAACTTTAGCTTTAAAAGTGAAGACATTGACTCAACTTCCTTTCATTCATGGGAACGATAATTTAAAAAACAAACTGGGGGCGCCTGGGTGGCTCAGTCGTTAAGCGTCTGCCTTCGGCTCAGGTCATGATCCCAGGTTCCTGGGATCGAGTCCCGCATCGGGCTCCCCGCTCAGTGGGAAGCCTGCTTCTCCCTCTCCCACTCCCCCTGCTTGTGTTCCTGCTCTCGCTGTCTCTGTCTCTGTCAAATAAATAAATAAATAAATAATCTTTAAAAAACAAACTTTGGTACCTTTCTGGCAGAAAGATGGTTCAAAAGGACAGCATAGAGACCGTGTTTGCCAAAGTTGTCCTAATGAGCCTTCAACTTGAAATTGACTCACCTGCCCCACCCCTGCTTCATTTCAGACCCACTCTTCCTGACCTGGGGAGTTATGAGACCTTTCTGGAACCTTCCAGGTTGTTGCCACCACTCCCTCCCCACCCCCCTTGTGGCCACCTGTTTTTCTGTATGCCAGAATATTCGGGCTTTTTGTCTTCTTACACATGTGTAGGCCAGAGAAACTGGAACAACGTGAATAATCATGCTGGCACAAGACATGAAACACACCAAAAAGGATTCTCCAGTAGTTGCCATCCATTGGTTACTGAAAAATGGCAAAAACCTCTTTTTGTAATGGCAAGAATCCTGGTGACGGGACGCCTGGGTGGCTCAGTCAGTTAAGCATCTATCTTTGGCTCAGGTCATGATCTCAGGGTCCTGGGATCGGGTCCCGCATCGTGCTCCTTGCTCCACGGGGAGCCTGCTTCTCCCTCTGCCTCTGCCTGCAGCTCCCCCTGCTTGTGCATGCGCTCTCTCTCTCTGTCAAATAAATAAATAAAATCTTAAAAAAAAAAAAAAAAACAAAAAGAATCCTGGTGACGAATGATGGGCTAGATTTTTTTTTTTTAAGAGGAAATAAATCAACATTTGCCCTTTTTCCCTGAACTTTCATTCTCCTCTACCCATGGATGGTATCATGTGGGGCCTGCAGGTGCTAGAGGTAGCTTTCAGTACCATCCACATCTAAGGAGCATGTGGAATAAATTCCGATGGGACCACAGTTTTGGGATGACCTCTGAATGAGAGTGATTCTGCATATGTAAGACCACATCCGTATCAAAATATTCCCTAAAATCCTATAATTTTCCCTTGCCACTGGTTTTTCTTTCCCTTAAAAAGATCCCCCTAAACCTATGTGAAACTCTGCCCCCACTGCTGTTAAAATACTGCTTCACCGTATGAGTAGGTGAGTGGTTATTTTTGAAGATATGTGGTCGATGTAGCTTCTACCACTTCCCCCAGAAGGCATTGTGGTCCCCATTATCCAGAAGCATGGCATTCCTACTATGGGGTGAAGTCAGGTGATGTTATGATGTTAGCTATAATATAGGTTTATAGAGATTTTAAAGAACTGTAAACAATGTTGTGTTTAAAAGAGAGCGTGCTTTGGTGAGTGAATGCCCAAGGAAATAACATCTTACTATAGTGAGCTCTTGGCTACAGTTGTTACTGAGTCAGTAATACCAGTGATTGTCTTAATTACCCCCCAAGTCTTACTTAGTTTCTCTTCTCCCTTTAGAGTACCTTGTAGAGCTGCGAGAATATGGGCCTGTGTACTCCACATGGAGTGCATTAGAGGGGGGGCTGGCTGAGCCCCTGGAGGGTGTGTCAGCTTGCATTGGCAGCTGCTCGACGGCCTTGGAAGAGCTGACCGATGACATGACAGAAGACTTCCTACCTGTGCTCAGGGAATATATTTTATACTCTGACTCTATGAAGGTAAGCTGGCTCACTCCTTGTGCACTTAAGTAGGTTCCTTGTTTTAGTCATTTTCAAGAAGTAATTTATTGTTGCCTATTTGCACATGGAATAGGCTTCCTTCTTCCTGGGTGGGCAGGATCACACATGTGGTCTGATCTCATAGGCATGTAAATAGAACACATAGTGAACCACGTATGTGAATTAAATGAAGAAAAATAGTGTGGGAGAAACTCTTAACGTTCTCTAAGAGTTCATGGAGGTATAACATCTACTAAACAAGACCAGGATGCTGTGAAAAGAGAACATTTGGATGATTAGAGCTCTTGGAAGTTAAAATCTGATTTGCTGAGATGAAATTGAAGAGTAAAGTTGAAAGGTGAGGTTGAGGAAATCTTGGAAAGTACAATAAGGAAACCAAGTAGTTGGAAAGTAGAACAAAAATGCAAAAATACTGAAAATGTGGAAGAATGATAAGAGACATAGAGGATTACTTGCAAAGGTTCAGCATCTGTCTGATAAGAGTCCCTGAGAGAACAGCAAAGACTGATGGAAGAAACTTATGAAAGAAATAATACAAGAAAATCTTCCAGAGCTAAAGGATGTGAGTTTTCAGATTAAAAGGACATGCTAATGACCAGCAAAAGGAATGAAGAGAGAGCCAACCCACAGCATATCACTGTAAAATTTTAGAACGAAAGTTACAAGATTTTTAAAAGCTTTTAAAGAAAGAGGGAGAGGGAGGAGACGTACAAATGGAATAAGAATCAGAATGGCTTTGATCTAGCAGCAATGGATGAGAAAAGACAGGAGCTGTGAGGACAAATGATTTCCAACCTCACATTCTAAATGCAGAATAAGGATGGGGTCAGATGCTTTAGTGCCCACACTAGAAACTACCCCAGCCTGCACTTAGACCCTTTTGAGAGGACAGCTACAGAGACTCCTACAATGTGACACCCATTAGAGAAAAGTGTCAGGCTTCCTGACCAACAGAAAAGATTATGTCGCTCTGTGTTGAACATCCCAAGTAGCCCCTCTTCCTATTTCCCAAAGGAGACCTCTGATTTATTGATCTGTTTTTGGGGCAGATCTAGGGCACCCCTTTAAGAAGGATTGGCAGGTGAGAAATCTACTACTGAACCACCAATGCCCCTTTAAGAAGGATTGGGGTAAGGATTGACAAGAATCTCTTGGGAGAAACTCATCAGACAACTTTGGGTTGTGAAAATGGAAAACCAGAAAAATCATGGCAATATGAAAATATTCTACACCTTAAGAAGGGGAGTAAAAAGTAATGAATCAGCTAGTTATAAAAACTTAAAAAAAAAAAACCCTTATGGAAAATTTCAAACATACAATAGAAGCAAAGAGAATAATATGACAAACCCCCATATACCCATTACCCGTGTTCCATTTTGTTTTACCGGGTATGAACCTTTTAAGGCTCTTGATAACATGTCAAATTGTGGACAGTGGAAAATGTTCCTGCTAGAATGAATCACTGTCTCATGTGTACTCTGTAAAGCTGATAATAAAACACTTTCAAAGACAGGATTGGGTCTGGATCTCACAATGGGCTGGGAAACAGTATGAATTTCCTTATCTGTAAGGTGAAGTGGTGGTAGTCATGGTGATGATAAGGCTAAAACTCACCATGTGACATCATTAGCCTGAGGCAGTTTTATTGGTAATTATTGGAACTGAGACTGAAAACCACAGCCCCTGATTTCCATAAACTTCCTACTCATTTTCCTCTATTACATTGGGTTTATTTGTTTTGTTTTTTAATGAAACCTATACATGGCATATTTAATTCTGTGGCTGAAACAAGTGTAGAAAGGCATTCTGGGGCTGGGGGGTGGGTGGAATGGGTGAGGGAAGTCAAAAGGTATGAATTTCCAGTTATAAGTAATAAGTAAGTCCTGGGCTGTCATGCACAGCATGGTGATTATAGTTAATAATGTATTATATATTTGAAAGTTGCTAGGAGAGTAGTTCTTAAAGTTCTTATCAAAGAAAAATGTATAACCGTGTGTGGTGATGGATGTTAACTAGTCTGTGGTGATCATTTCACAATATATACAAATCATTATTTTGTATACCTGAAACTAATATAATGTTATGTGTCAGTTACATCTCAAAAAAAAAGGCATCCTTACTTGCTTAAAACAAGCCAGAATATTTTGCTTTATTTATAAAGTTAATAGTATCTATTTTTGTGAACAAAAATAAAATTTTACAGTCCCTGGGGTGTCTTTGAATTTGTCTCTTAATAGAGACACAGCCTTCATCAAAAATTCTCCCTTAACCTTGCCAGACTGGAAATCTGATACATACACGTCCTGGGATATTATGATACAAATTACTTTGTTCTTGCACGTGGCAGGTATGTTAGTACTTAATATATATTTGTACTTGAAGCAGGATTTGAAATTGTCATTTAGCTAAGGTTTATCTGGCATCTTTATTAAGATATTATTCTACAGTGAGGCATAAGCTTATGTGAGTAATTGAAGTTCTACACCAAAGAAACACTTGTTTGTTTGCTCTCTTTCTTCACCCCGTGTGAGGCATATGTATTGAGTTTCTTGTTCACTAAGCCTGAATAAACATTAATCAGGTTAATCAGGCTGGGAGAATGGGAGTGTATACAGTATTTTCTGGGAAAGGCATAGAAAGGAGGAAGTGATGGGGCGCCTGGGTGGCTCAGTTGGTTAAGCGACTGCCTTCAGCTCAGGTCATGATCCCAGGGTCCTGGGATCGAGTCCCACATCGGGCTTCCTGTTTGGCAGGAAGCCCGCTTCTCCCTCTCCCGCTCCCCCTGCTTGTGTTCCCTCTCTCGCTGTGTCTCTCTCTGTCAAATAAATAAAATCTTTAAAAAAAAAAAAAAAGAAAGAAAGAAAAGAAAGGAGGAAGTGTTGACTCTGCCCCATTGGTGAGCTGGGCTAAGCCTGGTTAGAAAGAAACAAGGTCTACCCACTCCCATTCTTCCCAAAGGGAAAATGTCTCTGCAGAGAGGTCTGGGTAGGACAGAAGTGACTTGATGACAGAGCCAGGACTGCGTGGGTCCATGATCTCCAGTATTTTCTCCATGCAAGGCTGAACTAACGTTCAACTATTTCATATTCCTAATGATGGTTGAGGTCTGCGTGGCCAGGTCCAAAGACACTGGGAGAGGGGGATAGGTGTCTTAAGTGGCTCCCCTGCCTTTGCCTTGTAATACTGATGCTCTGTAAGAATTCTTAGCTGAATTCTATTCCTCTGAGAGAGTCGTAGAGTTCCATTTCCAAAGTAACTTTCTGATTTGGGGGGTAGGTGGGATCGACTTTGCTGTTTAGTATGAAAACGAAACATACAGTAGAGAGCTTACTGAAGGCCTGGCTGTGACATGGTCAGTATCGACTGCTGGATGGTCTTCCGAACTGAGCAAGTCCTTCCAGTTATGTTTTGGTGGGAAGGTTTTGGTGTGGTGACGTTTTATTAGTCTACTCGGTTATGGCTTGAGTGGACCAAAGTGAGTATTCATCCTCATCGTTTGGAACGAGAGGCCTGCGCCTTAGGAATTTGGAGTAGTTGTGGGTCAGCCGAGCCCTGCATGGAGAAAATGCTGGAGATCATCGAAGCCCTCTCCTGATGGGGCTAAGGTTAGGGTTCCTCTTTTAAGTTCGAAACAGTCTCTCGAGTGACTTCATCTCCTCGATCTAGATCATCTTGTCTATCTTTTTTTTTTTTAAGATTTTATTTATTTATTTGAGAGAGAGCGACACAGCGAGAGAGGGAACACAAGCAGGGGGAGTGGGAGAGGGAGAAGCAGGCTCCCCGCAGAGCAGGGAGCCCGATGCGGGACTCGATCCCAGGACCCTGGGATCATGACCTGAGCCGAAGGCAGTCGCTCAACCGACTGAGCCACCCAGGCGCCCTCATCTTGTCTATCTTGCTCATTGTATAGATGAAGAAATAGAGCCCCATCGGTAAATCTTGTCTTTGTCCCATGGCCATAGTTGTAATGAGCAGTCACCTTGTACCTGTGTCTTTACTCTTGGCCAAAAAGCAAACCAGATCAGTTCCTGTTTTTCAAGGCTGAGTCTCAAACTGTCTCTCTTTAAATGCACTTGTGCCTGGGTATGCTCTGTTCCCTTTGGAGGTAGAAGGAAAGCACAGAAAAAGTAGGGTTGTCATCAGGCCATGTGGGACACATGAACAATGTTCGGTGAACAATGAGGATAGCTTGTACTAGAAAGATGGTTGAGGTCATGTATTTCAAGGATGCTGAGGAGAGATAGTGAACAGCATGTGAGAGGGAGAGGTATCAAAGTTACCCTCAGGCCCAGGACTCAAGTTAAACACCCCGAAGACATGTGCACATGAGCCCTTATATGGGATTTCACATCCTATAGACTATGTATGGGGAAAATATAATGAAGATAGTGATGGGCTGGGAGAGAACATCTTAGAGTCCTTACAGATTTCAGGCAGTGCCTTTTGAGTACTGGCATCCTTATGACCAGGACACGAGTAGGAGAAGCTTTAAGAAGGTTAGAGTAGAGTATGGGTTATTTCCCATACTGCCTTATTCATAGAAGGTGATTAGCAAATGTTAATTGAATTTGACATTGTGGTCAATTTGAAACATTAACAGATATAGAACTACTGCATGTCCCATATCTTGTTATTTTTAAGAGATGGGTTTACCTACAAGGCAAGGAGCATGCTTATCTCAGAGGTCTTGCTGAATGACTAGGGTGGGTTGAATCAGAAGAGGGTGGTAGGGAAAAGCCACACAGAGGAAGTGGCTTTGGTTGGAGACTTGAATATAGGAGTTACCTGTGCAAGGACCAGAGGATTGAGCATTTTAGGCAGAAGGAACCACCGGTGCAAAGGCTCTAAAGCAGAAGTGAGCTTGGTGTCTTTGCAGATCAGAAAGGCCAGTGTGAGTGGAGTCCAATGAGCAAGGGAGCAAGTGGGAAGAGGTGAGGTCAGAGAGATAGGTGGGGGCCAGGACAGGCATAGTAGTAGCATCTTAAAGGCCGTGGTGGTAAGAGTGTGGGTTTTAGTCTTAGGAACAAAAGGGAAGGCATTTGGGTTTATGCAGGGGAATGACAGGATACAGTATTTACTTCAAGAAGACGGCTAGTGCTACAACAGTGGGGAGAACGGGTTGTAGGGACTGAGAGCGGAGGTAGAGAGACATTTGGGAGACTGTCACAGGGAGCCATGTGGTGGATAACTATGGTGGTAGAGCTTGGGCTACAGTGGTGGATTAGGGTAGATTTTGGAGGAAGGGCCGACCAGACTTGCTGCTATATTAATATGAAATCAGAAAAGGAGGGATTGGTGATGATTCCTGGGTTTTTGGCTTCAGCGACTGGGTGGACAGTGGTTGCTGTTCGTCAGGATGGGGAAGTTCGGGGCAGAAAGTTTGGGCAGTTGGGAATCAAATTGTTTTGGCCATACTGAGTTCAAAAATACCTATTAGTCATTAAAATAGAGATGTCATGGCAATTGGTTATAAGTTTAGTTCAGAGTGGGAATAGAAATGTGGGAGTTGTTTGTGTATAGATGGTGTTTAACTCCTTGGGAAGGGAGTAGACCATCTAGTGAGGTGAGATCCAGGTAACTAGTCTAGGCCTGGCTCTGAGGCATGACAATATTTAGTGGCCTAGTACCTAACTAGGAGGAGGAACAAGTAGAAAAGGAGACTCAGAAGGATTGGTAGTGTAGTAGGAGAAAAAACGTAGAAGAAGCCAAGAGAAATGTTTTTAGGGTGCCTGGGTAGCTCAGATGGTTAAGCGTCTGCCTTCGGCTCAGGTCATGATCCTGGGGTCCTGGGATTGAGTCCTGTATCAGGGTCCCTGCTTCTTGAGCCTGCTTCTCCCTCTGCCTCTGCTTCTCTCTCACATGAATAAATACATAAAATCGTTTAAAAAAAATGTTTTTAAAAGGGGCATGATCCACAGTGACCGTTGTATTTAATAATATGGAGGTCATTGGTGATTGTGGTTAGAGGTGTGAGATGTGGATGCAGAAGTTTGGTTTTAAAGACATAGTTTGTCTTTGAGTTGGAGATAATTTGAACAATGTTCCGGGATAGCTTTTTCCAAGTATCCGTTATTTGTGGTTTTTTTCCAGCCTGCCCGCCTTTTCCTCTATGAGCCACAAGGTGGAGCTAATGAGTCGAGTGACCAGGCTTCAAATTTGCCTTTGAAAACAAAAACAGATTTTCTTTCTCTCTTTTTTTAAAGATTTATTTATTTATTAGAGAGAGAGAGAGAGAGAGCACAAGTGGGGGGGTGGGAGGTGGAGGGGCAGAGGGAGAGGGAGAAGCAGACTCCCTGCTGAGCAGGGAGCTCCACGCGGGGGCCGGATTCCAGGACCCCTGAGATCATGACCTGAGCCAAAGGCAGATGCTTAACTGATGAAGCCACCCGGGCGCCCCCAAAACAGAGATTTTCTGGAAGATTGAGTCAGGAGGGGGAAAAAAAGGTCCTCTTTCCTAAACAAAAGTAATTATAGATTGAGGGCATAATTTCTTGGAAAAATGAAGCAGCAGGATGGAGAAATGTACATGATCTCAAATGTTTTTGTTTTTAAAGATTGTATTTATTTTTTTGACAGAGAGAGAGAGCACAAGTAGACAGAGCAGAGGCAGAGGGAGAGGGAGAAGCAGGCTTCCCACTGAGCAGAGAGCCCGATGCGGGGCTCAATCCCAGGATCCCGGGATCATGACCCGAGCCGAAGGCAGACACTCAACCGACTGAGCCACCCAGGCGCCCCCATGATCTCAAATGTTTTAAAAAGACAAGTATATAAAAATTAGCAATCTGAGATTCTCAGTGATGGCAGACTAAATATATAAACTCCTTTTTCACGAAACTGCACCAAGATGACGCTAGAATGGTTTATTTGTTTGTTTGTTTGTTTGAAGTCGAAGCCTGCAAAGATAAAGAGCAACAGAAGAGGAAACAGTAGTAGACAGTGGGGACTGGAAAGCAAGCCGAGAGGGGATAAGGGACTTAGGGGACTCAAAAAACTGCTTTTGAAGCTGACTGTGAGGGGTGGGGGAGAAACTTGGAGACCTCCTGGTTTACACAGTGGAATCCTTCAGAAGGGTGGAGAATTGGCAGCACCAAGTGCCTCTGGGGTGGGAGAGCTGAAGAGAAGGATTAGTCAGGAATCTGTTTAAAGAAGAAGTTAGAGCTTCCGGTTCTGACCTCCCTCCTCACACAGGGGCCACTGTCCCTTCTGTCCTCTGGCAGAACTGGAGGCATATTCTCTGGAGGAGGTAAAACAGGGACCCCAGGCACAGTTGAGGTTGAGAGCTAAAATCCTAAAATCAGGATGCTAAGTAGAAGATTACCAAATGCTGAGACTCTTAGTCATCTTCCTCTGCTTGACTTTCTTATATCTTTCCTGCAAGGATTAGAAGAGCCTTTTCTATAAAAATCTAAACAGGCCAAGAGAAGAGATTTGAGGGTACTGATAATGGGGAAGGATCCACAATGAAACGACCCAGCAGGGTCCCTGTAGAGAATTGTCAACAAGCTGTCGATGTGCAAAGAGCTTTCAGTCAGTGTTGCCCTCTTGGATGAGTGGGCAGGCAAGGTCACTGAATATTTAAGAGAAGATTCTAGTATGAGTATCAAGTAAAAACAAAGAAAAAAAAGTATATTCAATGAAAAACATCATTGAGGGAGACAAAATTTCCAGGAGAAAAAAATCATTAATGTTTTCAGAAAGCGATGTCACAACCATAAAACAAGACTTTTTTGTTATCTAGAGAACAAAGAGATCATGGCAATTAAAACCATGAGAGAAATGAAAAAAAAATTAGAAACGTTAGAAGAAAAAGTTAAGGAAATTACATGTAAGGTGAAACAAAAAGATAGATGGAGAATTTGAGAGAAAAAAGTGTGAAAATGAGAGGACCAGACCTCAGTATGCAACATCTAAATAACAGACTGCCAGGAAGAGAAGACACAGAAATGGGGAACATCAAAGAAGTCTATTCAAGAGAAAAAACTAGAAGTAAAGACATAAGGTGTCAGTGGTTGTGCCTAGAAGATGAGATTCCCCCCCCTTGTATGTTTTTCTTTATTTTCCGAATTATCTGTAACAAATACCTTTTAGAACTAGAGGGAAATGTGTGGTTTTAATATTACCCACACTGCCCTAGAAAATTTAACTCACAGGTGGTCCATTTTTGATAGAATGGAGGTATAAAAGAGCATGTCAAAAGGGGCAACCTAAAAAAAAGGGGGGGGCAACCTAAGTTCAATCATTTAATCAGAAATTATGTCACCAGGACCAAGGTCAGACTCATGGTCCTGTCTGCAGGAAAATACTGTCCTCGAGGGCCACCCCAAAACAAGCCACAGCGCTATGTTGGGTATTTGATTTTTATTCCCATTCGAACATCTTCATTACTGAGCACTCATTATTCTCCATGAATCCCCCTTGGGTGTTTTGGGCCATCAGCCCCTGGCATATCAGAAGATGAACCATTCTGTTCTGGAGTCCTCTACGCATGGCTGAGCTGTTCCTGCTGCTTTCATCTGCTTCCTCAACCCTCAATCCTAATGTCCCTCTTACAAAAAAGATTTGAACCTTAGAAACCTTCCAGACTTGAGGTGGCTTTTTGGTGGCCGCTGACCTTTTGCAAAGGGGGCTGGTTTTGGAGCTACTTCTTCCTCATCCTATAAATTTGTGAGCCTGTGGTCTCACTGGTGGAAGATGTGAGCATGAGCTCCGGGGCTGGAGAGGGAATGTTGAGCCTTCCAGCTGATGCTGACCATTGTGGTATTTTCTTGGAAAAAAGCCAGTACAGAGATTGAAAGCCAAACCACAGAATGTATCTGTGATTTAACTTCCAGACACTGTTGTCTTTGTAGGTCAGTGGTTATTATTAGCTTGTTATTAACAGTTTGGATGGCTGGTATTATGTTTAACTTTTTTATTATGGAAAAATTGAACCGTCCAGAAGTCGAGTGGAGGTGTCACAGTCCCCCACATACCCGTCAGCCAGCTCCAGGAGTTGCCCACTCATGGTCCATTTTGTTCCAGCTCTGCTCCAACCCCCACCGCCTGGGTTATTTTAAAGCAAATCCCAGGCATCAGATCACTTCGTACAAAAATACTTGGTACATATCTCTAAAGTACAAGTGCTCTTTTAAAAAAAGAAGAACCACATTATTATCACACTTAAAATTTTTTTCTTAAGGTTTCCTCAAATATCCAGGTAGCGTCCCTTTCCCCAGTTGTCTCGGACACTGTTTTTGTAGGTGTTTTTTGAAATCGTGATCCAAATAAAATCCATACTTTGCTCGATATGTTTCTTAAGTAGTTTTAAAAATCCCTCCCCGTCTCTTTTTCCTTGAAATTTATCTCTTAGACAGATGGAGTCATTTTTCCTCTCTACATTTGAAAATAAGTGTAGTGAAGTACCAGATTACTAGGGCCATTTCAAAATCACGATAAAATGTTCTACATTAAAACAAACAAAACTTATGAGAAAAATGTATTTCATGTCTAATTACAAGTCACCTTCTCATCGAGGCTACTTTGTGTACAATTCCGCTGTCCTCTAAACCCTTGGCCTTCTATATCTTCCTGTCCTATTTTCTGTTTTCCTCTTTCACTCAGCCCTACACACAGCTATATTCCCCATATATTAATATATTTTACTGTGTGATACCTTCCTCCTCTCTAGAATGTAAGCTCCACGAAGGCAAGCGTTTTGTGCCTTTTGTTCTCTGCTGGATCCCCAGCACCTGCGTCATGAATGGAGACACATAAAGGCAGGGCAGAAACAGGGTTGAGGATAGCTCGATAGGGAAGCAGCAGAGGGGCACAAAGTAGCCGGGAAAGTATCCCCATGCACTTCGCCTTTTGATTTACGTTCTCCACTGGCATCAGAGACCCCTACAGAGTTCTGTGAGCAGCTCAGATGATGACTAGCTTTTGTTTGTCCCTCAGGGATGGTGGGACCTCTCTGTAGCTGCTGACCGGGTTCCTTTGCAGTCTCAAGCTCAGGCCCCATCAACCATAGGCTGGTTTGACCAGTTTTATCGACATAGCCTGTGTTGTTTGGGGTACAAGGCTGGTCCTTGCAGATCATCATCAACTGTGTGCAAAGATGCTTTTAACAAGGATGGTAGTCTTAGTTTATTTCGATTCAAAAACCTGTTTCCCAGCCTGCAGCGTGGTTGGGCTCACAGTCAGACTGGGAAACTACATGCTGTCCTGGAACGTGGCAGCAAATGCCTGGGTCACCGCTATGTCGCTAGCGGAGTGGCCTCAGCCAGGTCCCTCCACTGTACCTTAGTGTTCTTGCCTATAAAATGGGGATAATATCCTTTCACTTCTTCAGGCTCCTTGTGAGTCTTTTCTGCTGTCCAGCGAGGTGGGGGATGGTAGTGCAAACCCGCCAGTGGTGTGCATGAGAAGGCAGCATTCTGGCCACTTCAGGTGACGTGGGTGTGGCAGGGGCTGAGGAGTCAGAGGCTGACTTCTCCCCTGGGCCAGGGAGGGCCCAGGCTAACTAGGGAAGGGAGTAGAGCTGAGTCTTGGGGCCCCCTCACCTGCTTTAGGGTGGGGAGAGGAGGTGCACCTTATCTGTTCTAGCTGTGTGCAGCTCTCGCCATCGCTACCCTCCCGGGGGCCGTGGCACCCTCAGCAGAGAGTCCTGGAGCAGAACACGGGACAGGCAGCCCCATGCCGTGCTGACTGGGTTCTGGGACACTGCTTTGAGAACATTTCTAGCTTTGGTTGCGAGGTTCTTGCCACACTACAGAAAGAGAGTATCCCTGGGACAGCCCAACCCATTCCTAGTCTGGCTACTGTGCTTTTTCCAGTAAGAAATGAGGTGTCCCATGATGAGAGTCCACGGGGCAATGATGAGGATCCAGTCAGCCCCTCCCTGCTGTTCCGCTGTGCCCCGGAGAACCCCATCTGTGTCTCCGTGGATAGCATTGTGTGTTTGGGTAGAGATTATGATTTTTACTCCTGCAAGTACCAGACTGGTAGATTTAGAATATTTTCTGGGTTCTAGGAAATCCAGAAAGGACCCCTGACTTTTTTTTTTACTTTATATATCTATGCGCTGTCCGTATGGTAGCCACTAGCCATAGGTAGCTGTTTAAGTAACAGCTTACTGAATTTTAACTAAATTCAAGTTAGTTAAAACAAAAATTTAAATCCAGTTCCTCAATCACACCCGCCAATTTCAAGAGTTCAGTCAGCAGGTGGGGCCAGTGGCTCCTGCATTAAATGCAGATGACGGAAAGTTTCCACCGCGCAGAGAGTTCTGTTGAATAGCGCTGCAGGCATTCCTACTCAGAGAAAGACAAGTGGCAAACAAAAGCTACTCTGTTGCACGTTTTTTTTTCCCCCTCCTGTTCTTCACAGGGTAAAACACTTCTCAAAGGAAATACTTACTTCGGAGGAAGACTTGAGGTTCCCTGCATTGACACATTCCATTAGAAGGTTTCCCCCAGGGCGCACTCAACTGTTCAGCCACTCCTCACTTTTTGGCATATTATCAGGGACACAAGGTGCCCACTGCTTAGCCAAGGAATGGCTCCTTCCTGCCTGACTCCATACTCTGCGGGAAGGTGCCTATGGGAAAAGCATGAGCTTAGCAGCTTTCACAGCACTTTGTGACTCCTGAGTTGGAAAGAAAATTCTTACCACTCTTGATTTGCTGTTCATGCTGCTTATACTAAAAGAAGAAAAAAGAAAGCCTTGGATGAGCGAGATGCTTTCCTAGACTGTGGATCGCATTCTTTTCTGTCTTACGTAGTGGGGTCTCAGTGGCAGGGCCAGCACGAGGTGGGGCAAGGGAGGCACCCAGGGCACAGATTGAGGGAGATGCTCACGCTCCAGTGCCGACCTCTCACTTACAGGGGCCTGGGAGTGATTGTCTCCTTAAATGTTGTGTCCTGGGCACCTGGCTTGCCTCACCTAGCCCTGCTGAGGTTGGCTCTGTTTGAGCTCATTTACCGCTCACCCTAGCAGGCTCACTGTGTGCTTCTAGGGATTCTGGACTTGTGCATAGATGCACCTTTGTGCTATGTCTACACCTCTTCCCTGGCTGGAACCCCTCAGGTAGGGGCGGTATCTCTCTGCTCTTTGGATGCCTGGTCCAGAGTGGGGGGGACAGATGAGCAGCTGATGGATCAGTGAGCAAATCAGTCCACCAGGGATCATCAACTCGGTGAACCAGAGTCAAGAACTCTCCTGACTTAGACTTTTCCATGAACGGTTCAGAGAACATCCTGCCTTGTCACCTGCCAAGCCTCCCATTTCAGCACAGCTGAGTCCTCTCATCAGTGTGGCTGAGGATGGGCACTGTTCCCCCTACTTGTCCTTCCCCAGAGCTTCCGTCACCTTCAGTATCAGGCTGAGTTAATGGTGCCACCCCTACTCCACCCCTGCTTCCTCCAGAGTCCATGTCACGTGTCCTGGGAGCAGGTGGTGGAGCCTGGGTGTGCCAGGACTTGGGGAGGAATGGGGTAAAGAGGCAACTGCCTGGGGCCAGAAGTCTCCTTTGTGAACTCTGTGTGATGTGCTTCCTCTTTCTCTTCCGGCAGAGTGTACTAAAGAAGAGGGACCAAGTGCAAGCAGAGTATGAAGCCAAACTGGAAGCTGTGGCTCTGAGGAAGGAAGACCGCCCCAAGGTCAGGGAGGCCGCCCCGGGAGGGCTGGGCTCCTCAGGGCTGGAGCCATAACTGCCCCGCTGGTGCCAAGTGAAGTCTTGTCCCTAGATCCGTATGATGAAGGTGGTCAGCCCCAGCTGGGCTGTGTTCATGCTGTTACTGTCCTCTGTTTGTTCTCTTTGATGTCTTATTTCTGGGACTTTCTAACATGTACTTGGGGTTGAGTTTTCTGCTGTTTCTTCAGGGGTTTTTTTTGTTTTTGTTTTTTGGAGGTTTTTTTGGTTTGTTTTTGTTTTGTTTTGTTTACTTTCAGCTTTGCCATTCAGGGGCAGTTCCTCTCTCTGTAAAATGGGACTGAGGAGAAAGGGGGTAAGAACAGTCTAGATCACTGTTCTCAAAAGTGTGGTTTGCTAACTCATCCACTAACTGTTACTGATCCGTGACAAGAAAGGTGTAGAAGCTGAGAGTCAGCAGCTTCATAGCAATTTGGTATTTGTTGAACCTGCAGCAGGCGTGTTGTCAAACTAGCTCATGGGGAGCAAACTGTGTACTCGTTACGCATAGTAGGTCTACAACTTTGTCATACTGGGGGCGGAAAAAAGCCAGCAGACAGTGGTCCTTTGCCACAAAGTTTAAGAAGCACTGACTGAGTGTATGTATTTAAGGGCTCTGGGTCCAGACAGAGGATCCTAAGGTAAGTATGCATCAGTTGTATTGCCCTCTGTCATTTGTTGCCTTTTTCTCCCCAGGATAAAACCAAGATCAAAATAAGATTAATAAAAGCCAGCATGCAAGTGCTTACAAATGTGCTAAGCTCTTTACAGTATCTCACTGATTCCGTACAACAGTCATGTGGTTTGGGTACCATTGTTACTCCCACTGAGAGCTGAGCAAACCGAGGCCCACGACCTCACAGCCAAGTTACCACTATGTTACTGGGCTCCTTTCCTTTTTGTTTGTAATTGGAAGGTGTATCTGTTTTCAGAAAAGGGGTGGGGGCAGGGAATGTTATTAAAGAGATAAATCGCAGGGGCGCACAGTCCAGGGAAGTGGTTGGACACCAGAGCAGTTTGTCTCCCGCTGCCTTGGTTCTAGCCGCCCCTGCAGCCGTGCCGAGACGCACCTGGAAAGGAGCCCGCTTTGGAAAATTGAAACCCACGCCTCCGAAATGGCGCACCTTGACTCCGTATGGTACTTGCTTTGTATATATATGTGGATTGCTTCACGTGGTCACCACAGCAGTCACCTGGGGCCCAGAGGGAAGGCATTGTTCTTTCCCCATTTCGTGGGCGAGGAATGAGCCACGGAGCAGCTCCGTAAATTGCCTGGCTTTGCGGTTACCCGAGCTCTTCACCTGGCGTGCTGCACGCAGCGGGTGTGCAATACACGTTTGTTGCGTTGGTTCAGGTGTCACCCATAGGGACCTACGTGAGAGAGGGGAGGCCACGTACAGCTGCTGGAAAGTCAGGCGATAGGGATAGGGACTCCTGTCCTTGGCCCGGTGTGTGCCGCTGGGACTTGGCACCTCTCGTGCGTTCCTCTCGCCACAGGCTGTTGGCCTGCTTCCGTCCTGTGTGTCAGGAGGGGGGCCGTGATGGGGGTGCAGCTGTGTGCACGGCCACGCCCTGTCTTGTCTTCCGGCTGCCTGTTCCCTTGACTAGCTCCGAGCCGTTCCTGTGATATTCTGGAACACGGTGCCATTTAAAGGGACATCAAATACTGTGTTTATATATCTCGAAGTTTCTTTCTGTCTTTTTTTTTTTTTTTAAAGTAGGCTCCACGCTGGGCTTACACTCATGACCCTGAGATCAAGAGTCGGACGCTTAACTGACTGAGCCACCGAGGCGCCCCTTGAAATTTCATTCTAACAATTTTGCTTTCCAACATAAATATAGAAGCCACTTTACCTGGCGAGGGAGGGACGGGGGGGGGGGGGACAGCAAGTTCTGCTGCTGGCCTAGTTTGGGAGATGGAGATCCTGTATTTAAAAGATGTTCTGCCAGCATTCATCCTTGCTCATCACTGAATACAAGCTTTGTCTCAGAGGCTGGTTTGTCATTTAATATATGTTTTGCTCTGTACGGAACAGTTCCTTTGTGAAGACAGGACCTGGAGGTTATGAATAATAGGCCAAACAGAAAGCTGACTGTTCCTTGGCTTGCCGGCTGCCCGAGGGTCGCACCGCCTCGGAGCGGATGGGGCCGAGCTCCCACATGCCACCCAGCCGAGCTGCTGGGGCTCCTGCCTCGTGGCTGTACACCGCCTACGGGCCTGGGTGACGCCTCTTCTCCTCCCAGTGGGTGTGGAAATCTAGCTGCTGCCGTTTTCACCTTCCTGGAGCATCACCGTATGACTCCTTCTCTTGACCACAGGCGTTCTTAGAAGAGGGGGGCAGGGCTTCTTTCCAGCCAGCGAGACTAGCCAGTAGGTCTAACCATGCCTGCATTCTCTCAGCACACTGGGGGTAGGCAGTCTTGGTCTTCCCTCTTTCTTCTTTCTGGTGGGATGCTGAGCCACGTCCATGTTAATGTCCCCTTATTTAGCAATTGTGCTTAATTAACAAAACGGGGGCTGTCGCGATGGTGGTGCCCCAGTGAGTGTGGTCTCACTGGAGCCACGGGTTTTGAATCTGGGGCAGCGGCTACTTTGGTAGGCAGTGGAGGGCTCCATTGGTGGCCCCCCCAAGTGGGTAAGGGTTTGGTTGAAAGAGCACAGGATTTAGACTCAGATGGCCCTGGGTTCAAATCCCAGCTCTGTCCTCCAGCTTGGATTGGTTTGCTCATTAGACCTTGTGGGTTGCATCCACGGGACTGCCGTGAAGGTCGGTGTAGTGTCTGAGGTGGGGACAGAGGCCCCACGGTGGAGCCTCTGCTTCCCATACTAGCTCCACTTGTCTCTGGGAGGAATGCTGACTGCGAACTTTGTTTTCCTGGCTTGTTGCCCTTATGGCTTTTTTTCTTTTTTTTTAATTCAGCTTTTTTTTTTTTTTTTTTTTGGCTGCACTGTTTGGGCATGGTTACCTTGTGTCCTAAAGATTCCCCTGCTTTCCCAGCCCTCCCGAATGCCTGTCCTCCCTAACAACCCATCAGCAGGTAGAGAGACATCTCTCTCAGACGTCACAAGTAGCCAAACGTTTTGCTGTGTTTCATTTTGTGTGATTTGGGGCTCCGCTTCCCAGAGCTGCTGTTGGCGAGAGAAGAGCCAGGGTGTCAGCAAGTGGGTCAGGGCAGATTCTTACCCCGAGGACCCAGTGGGCTCCGCTGTCTGTGAGGGGGGCGGGAGCAAGATGGCTCACAGGTTGGCCCCGGGAATGCTGGGAAGGAGAGGATTCTTACCCGAAGACGGGCAGTTTTTACAGGGCTCTGGGCACGTTAACAGCATCTGAGGGACTTAGCAAGCCTGGGGGCTTACCTTGTTTTGAGGCTGAAGTCTTGAAAAGTTGCTCTAAAGGGGGGCGCCTGGGTGGCTCAGTCATTAAGCGTCTGCCTTCGGCTCAGGTCGTGATCCCAGGGTCCTGGGATCGAGCCCCGCATCGGGCTTCCTGCTCGGCGGAGAGCCTGCTTCTCCCTCTCCCACTCCCCCTGCTTGTGTTCCCTCTCTCGCAGTCTCTCTCTCTGTCAAATAAATAAATAAAATCTTAAAAAAAAAAAAAAAGAAAAGTTGCTCTAAAGAGAGAGGGAAAGGTGATTTCTGTGAAGCCGTGGAGTGGTACCAGAATCTGATCACTTCTCCAAAACCCAGAAGAAAGAAATGGCCTTGTGGGTCTCCACGGCCCTCACTGCGAATTTCACACCGGAGAGGCTGCGTGAGGGGGAAGGAGAGGTGTCCTGTGGCCCCCGCTGCTGACCGCGGCTTGGCTGTGCGCAGGGATGAGGCCGAGAGTCTCACAGAATTTAAAGTTTCGCTTTGGTTTTGGGTTGAGAAAAGTCAGCAGAGCCTGAGGTGGTTTCTTCTCAGGCGAGTAGACCTTCAGCTTGCATAGACTTGGCCTGCCTTGTTTGAACTCTGAGGTCAGAGAAATTACAGGCACTTAGTGGGCTGCCTTCTGATGCACTTTTCAGGACCCCAGGCTTGTGTAAATCTGATACCCCTTAGAGGCCAGTGGGGTATCAGAGCTGTTACTAGACGCAAAGAGGGGCCGAGGAATTGCATTTAAAACTGGACTGGAAGCTCACACTAACAAGAACAATAAGAGTAAACCATGGAGGGAAGTTGCACGTTTAACTCCATTCTGTGATGGACTCTTTCCAATACTAATCTATTTATGTGATTCCAGAAAGAACAAAGGGATGTCAAGGGAGAATGCTTTATAAAAATCTTACAGTTATCTTCAAAAGACTAAGAAAAGGGGAGGGGAGGGGAGAAGAATGCCATTTTAGGCCCCGGCCCACAGGTGGCCTTGTAGTAGGTCTGGCGCTAGGTGAAGAAGCTGCTGGAAACAGGGAGTGTCATCTTGCTGATGAGAAGGTGCGTCACGTGGAGGTGGGTGGGAGCAGAGAACAGGATGTACTGAGCTGTTGCTTCTCGGGGTGAGCAGAAGTAGGGAAGGGAAGTGGGACTTGGGATCACTTGGGCACACCTCTTGAAGACCATGGACCTTTCAGAGCTCTTAAAACCCCCAGCATGGTGACCATTCTGGGCTGGGGAATGTGGCAGGGAGCAAGAACTCTAGTTCTAAAGCAAGATGGGGGCAAGGGGACTTCTTCATGTGGAGCTTCTACAGACCTGAGAGTTTTGCAAAATCATCTGTCATTTTCAGACTCTTTGGACGAATGAGGAGAGACATGCCTGATGTCTCCCCATTCTCTTCATGGTGGCCACGTTCCCAGCCTGGGATAGAAAGCCAGAGGTCACGTCAGCCAAGGAAGGGCAGGACTCTGTCACTTCCCTTACATAGTTCCTACAACACCTTCTATAATGTGGTTATTCCCGTTGTACAGAGGAGGAACCCGGGCTCAGGGGAATTACATAGTATACGTGCCAAAGCTAACAAGTGGTGGAACTGGACTTGGCCCTCGGATGTGTCTGGCTCTGACATTAGACCCCTTCATCCCCACTCCAGGGCTCCCAGCAAGCTTTGCTCCATTGAGGTAGAGGTTCTGGCTTTTGTAAGCATGTTTAGATGAACACTAGTGGGCTTGGGGGAGAGAACGTAGACCTTCTCTTGGGTCTTCATCTCTGTGTCTGTGAGCTCCTTCCAGTCATCACGCAGGTGAGCTCCTGGCTTCTCTCTTCTCAGTGCACCTGCTCACTGCCCGTCTCATGCACTCACTTCTTCCTCCTTACCAGCCGTTCTCTGAAATGTGTGTGTGTGTGTGTGTTTAAAAGCATTCTTTCAGTAACTTCCTATTTGCCTAGTTCAGTAGCCTCTTATTGATCTTTTCCCTGTCTCAGTGTTTTCTCAATGTTTTTTCATCTCTGACTCATGTAGAAAATGAAAATATTTGTATAGTGCGCTGGGATAGCAGGTCAGGTTGCTTGAAACGAGGTGACCATCCTGGGGGATCGATACTGCTTCATTCACTCAGCACCAGTGAGGAAGCCCTGCCCCTCCTTTCCCTCAGCAGCATGTGGCTGAGAAGGCTGCCATCTTTTTTTTTTTTTTTTAAAGATTTTATTTATTTATTTGAGAGCGAGAGAATGAGAGAGCACATGAGAGGGGGGAGGGTCAGAGGGAGAAGCAGGCTCCCCGCTGAGCAGGGAGCCTGATGCGGGACTCGATCCTGGGACTCCAGGATCATGACCTGAGCTGAAGGCAGTCGCTTAACCAACTGAGCCACCCAGGCGCCCAAGAAGGCTGCCATCTTGAATTGGTTTTGTCATTGGTCCTGGGACCTGTCCTGTAGCAGCCGTGAGCCCTCTCTCTCCCCCAAGTCTTGGGATCATGTCCTCCTTATATAATCTTTAGGGACTTTTACTAACCTACTGTCATCAAGGGAGCAGATAATGTGATATCTCCAACCTAATTCCAAGAAGGAAACTTAGGTAGAGATTTATATTGTAAGGCCTAGAAATGCCTGGTACATGGGAGAGCTCAGTTTTTAAATGAGCATTGAGTGAATTTGCTTCCCACCCTGCTCCCCAACATACAAAAATGCTTAAGTTCATCCCACATTACCCTTCTCCCATCGCTCCAACAACCCATATTCTGTAATGGAAATTCTCATGAGAGAGAAGGGAGCCACTGTGAAAAATATAGCCTTGTCTCTATTTAGAAGTGTTGTCTTTTGAGGGCCCACCTGGTAATTTCTTTTCTTGTTGGTGTCTTGTGATAAGTGATAGCCTGTCAGTAGCATTGAATAATTCTATCTCAACATCCTTCAGACAAGATACCACAACTCTAATGACACCTCAGTCAAAAAATGTTCCTGGTCAATGAACTGATTATCACAAGAACACCATCCAGAAAGAGACAAGAGTGAGAAGAATGCCAGCCGCCTTCCTCTTCATTAAGTTGGGCACCTCAGGTGGTCTCTTCAGACAGCTCATCCCAATTCCCACTTCCTCTTAGTCTCTTCTTTTTAGCCCTTACCCCTCTCTGCCTCCTAACCCCTCCATCCTTGTGTGTCTGTGGCTCCCCTCACCCTGACTCACTTCCTGCTTCTGTGCTCATCTTTCTGAGTCACCTTTGCTGATCCCTTTACTAACCCTACACATTTAGGCTTCTCCATGAATTCTACCCTTCAACCACCACCCCCAACCATCTCTTTGATTTCCCCATATATTTAAAAAAAATCTGAATCGTGGCAGAACACACATAACCAGAATTACCATCTTCCTGGGGTTTTTTTAAGATTTTATTTATTTATTTGACAGAGAGAGACACAGCAGGAGAGGGAACACAAGCAGGGGGAGTGGGGGAGGGAGAAGTAGGCTTCCCGCAGAGCAGGGAGCCCGATGCAGGGCTCGAACCCAGGACCCTGGGATCATGACCTGAGCCGAAGGCAGACGCCCAACGACTGAGCCACCCAGGCGCCCCATCTTCACTGTTTTTAAGTGTCCAGTTCAGGAGTATTAAGTAAATCCACAGTGTTGTGCAGTGGATCTCCAAAACTCTTTTCATCTTGGGGAACTGAAACTCTGTCGCCATTGAACACGTCCCCATTTCCCCTCCCCCCGGCCCCTGGCAACCACTGTTGTGCTTTCTGTTTCTGTGAGTTTGATTACTTTACTACCTCTTGTAAGTAGAATCATATAATATTTCTCTTTTGGTAAACTGCCTTATTTCAGTTAGCATGATGTCCTCAAGGTTCATCCATGTTGTAGCACATGTCAGAATTTCCTTCCTCTTGGAGGCTGAATAATACTCCACTGTATGTATACACCCCTTTTTGTTTATCCATCCATCTGTGGACAGACACTTGAGTCGCTTCTACCTTTGTCATTTGTGAATAATGCTACGGGGAGCATGTGTGCAGATATCTCTGTGAGATTCTGCTTGCAGTCTCTTGGGCATACCCCCAGAGTGGAATTGCCGGGTCATACGGTAATTCTGTTTTTAGTTTTTGAGGTAAGTGCCCTACTGTTTTACACAAATGTGCAGGGGTTCCAGTTTTCTACATCCTGGGCAACACTTGTTCCTTTGTTGTTGTTGTTAGTAGCCATCTTAATGGCTGTGAGTTGGTTCTCACTGTGGTTTTGAGTTGCATTTCCCTAATGATTGGTGACGTGCAGCACCTTTTCCTATGCCTGCTGGCCATTGGTAGATCTTCTCTGCGTAAATGTCTACTCAAATCCTTTGCTTATATTTAAAATCAGGTTGCTGTTGTTGAGTTGCTTCAGCTCCTTCTGTGGAGGGGGGTCTCCCCCTTCCCGTGGCCATAGCTGCCTCCTCTCTCTGGTCTGTGCACCTGCCCTTTATCCCGAGCCCTACGATGCGCTGCTGTCACCCTCACCACCCAGACTGCAGACTTCGGGCTCCTCTCTGACTTCCTGTGTCTTATTTCTCATGTGCAGGTGGTTGTCAGTTCTGTCTCCACCAGCCTGGCCTGATCCGTCCTCTCCCTTGTGCTGTCAGAACCACCGCCCCAGTTCCAGGGTGCCCCGGGTAATCTCACGCCAGTACATTTGGGTGTTGACTCATCTCTGATCTCGGGTGAAATCTCGGGGTGAGGTAGCGTGGGTGAAGGGTGGTGTAGAGCTTGAAAGAACATACTTAATAATATTTTATATTTGGAAAACAAAAAAGAAACTTTTTTATATGACACAGAATATAGTTCATAACATTCATTCTTGACTGTGGCTGGGGGGCGGTGGGGGTGGGCTGTGCACACAGCAGATTATCTTTTAGGAACAGCGATTTACAGTATTGATATTGATCAGAATGATGAAATATATGTGGAGCATTTAAACTATGCCAGGCACCAAGTATTTTATTCATAATATCTTGTTCAATCTCATGACAACCTTATGAGGTGGTTGGTATTATCCAGAAATGGAAGCTGAAGCCTGGAGAGGCCCCAGGTCACCCATCTAGGAAGTGGTAGATGTGGTATTTCAGCTCTGGAAATCTGGCTCTAGAACTTTCTGTATTGTTAGAGGAAGCACAAGGCTTTTCTATTTTCCAAAAAAAGGGGCACGTGTTAAGTGGAACGGAGAAAACCTGGACTCAGGAACCCAGGCTTCTCATCTCCTCACTGCCCGGCCCCCACCCTCCCCCCCCGCCATCTTGCCAGCCAGAGTTCTCTCTCTGTCCTTTTTGGGCATTGTGGCCTGTGAGCGATTCCTGAGGTGGGTCCAGACACAATCTCCCCTCTCTTACTTGCATGTGCTATCACTCTGGAGCACCCTCCTCCTACTGTTGCCTCATTTTTTTTTTTTTTTTTAAGATTTATTTATTTATTTTAGAGAGCACGACTCTGTACTGAGCACAGAGCCCGACTCAGGGCTCGGTCTCATGACCCTGAGATCACAGCCTGAGCTGAAACCAAGAGTCGGACACCCAACCAGCCAAGCCACTCAGGCGCCCCCGCCTCAGTGGTATTTCTCCAAGGAGGCCTGATCCCTCATCCAAGCTGGACTCACTCTCCAGTTCCCCCTCCTTGTGCTTACCACGGGGCTCAGAGTGAAGGGAAAGCACCACGACCTCCCCCCAGAGTGTGCAGGCATGTTCATGGCCTTCCCAGCTAGACTGTAGGCAATCTGAGGTAAGACCTGCTTACTGACACCGAAACCCTTCGGTCTCCCTCTGTGCCAAGCACAGAGTGCGGTGGGAAAACGGTAAGTTACTGATATTTCCCAAATGGAGGCTCAGGTCATCATAAAATCCAGAGCTGTGGTTTTGGCTCTTAATTTTTGTGGATCCACCAGAGTTCCCATCTTCAGAACAGACCCGGGCGTTGATCTTTGGATCAGAGGCCCTGGCTCCCCTCTTCTCACTGGACCTTGATGCTGTTCTCTTTTCAGGGCTTTGCTTTTCCTGCTGCCCACAGCAGTTTTGTTAAGCAAACAGGAAGCTGCTCCAGGGAACTTACAGCCCGTGCTAAAGTGAGCAGTGGCTGGGAGAGGAATAAGGGAGCTGGACTGTGTCTGCAGGGGAGTGAGGCCCAGAGACACTGGCTCGCTGGGCCTCCACAGAGGCTGGTTCCCTGTGTGTTTGTGGGGAAGGCTCTGGAGGGGCAAAGGCAGGGGCGGGTGGGGGTGCATCTGTTCCTCAGTTGCCCCCGAGTTGGACAACAGCGACGGGAGAGGCAGTGGGAAAAGGCAAAAGTCACTTCGGTCATGGAGTCAGAAGAAAAAGTCAAGTCCTCTTTCTTTCTTCTTCCAGAGGCTAAGTGCTGTGGAAGAGGCTTTCCTCCCTCTTTGAAGGAGAGTTCCTTTCTTTTAAATTGCCCAGGATGCCTCCCTCTGGCTTTCTGTCGAGCTCCTCCTGCCCCACCCGACTTCGGATCCCACGACAGGCCTGTGTGACACCCCAGCCCCAGGCTGCTCACTTCCCTTGCTCCCGCGTCCTGCAGCCATCTGCACAGGGTCTGGGGGGCCCTCGGCACTACAGGAAGCCCTGAACGTATCCGACTCCCTCAGCCTTGGCTCTCCGTTTATTGGTTTTTCTGGGTCCTCTCCTTGCCCATAAGGCCTGGGGAGAAAACTTCCCTCGTGGGTAGAGATTGACCCCTGATGGTGACCCACAGCTTAGAGCCATTTGGGATCATAGACCCCGGCACTCAGAATGCACAAGGCCTCATTTGTTGTCAAGAAGCATCTGGCAGGTAGGCATTTGACCCAGTTTTAGGCATGTTTGCCCCCTGGCCACCCTTAGGGCCCCGTGGAGCTCTTGAGTGAGGAGAGGAGCCAGCTTTGTGCTTTGGGGACCCGGGTAGCCACAGGGTCCTCTGACTGTGACAGAGTTCCATTTTGAGAAAGCCTTCTAAATTTCTTTAAGAAAAACTTGAGGGGCACTTGGGTGGCTCTGTCTGTTAAGCATCTGCCTTTCGCTCAGGTCATGATCCCAGGGTTCTGGGATCGAGCCCCATGTCAGGCTCTTTGCTCAGCGGGGAGTCTGCTTCTCCCTCTGCCTGCCACTCCCCCTGCTTCTGTTCTCTCTCTCACGCTCTCTCTCTCTCTGTCAAATAAATAAAATCTTTTTAAAAAAAGAAAAACTTGAAATAGTCTGCTATATTTTTCTTCTTCATATTTCAGATTCTTTTGACACACATAAATGGTTTTCCTCCCATTTTCTCAGAATGCCCTAACCTAAACTCATCATTTTTGATTATCTGCTATCTGGGGGAACGTAGACAGGTCTCTAGTTGATTTGTAATGTAGGGTTCAGAGGGAGAAGTGGGCTGATAGTCTTATTATTACAGTTAATTGTGTGACTAATGAAGGTAGGCGTTATCAAATGTCACAGGTAATGGAATAGTTTCTATGATGTGGGAAAACCTTTCTGGTTTCACATACAGGACCGAGGAGAATAGCAGGGACAGTGCCAATGCTGCTGTATGTTTGCAAAATCTACACACATTCTTACGTACAGATGGATAAAAAGGAGGGACCAAAGATCTCTCACTCTGAACTGCAGTGTTTCTTCTTCCTGTTTGTAAATAGGGGGGTGTTCCCCCGTGAGTCTCTGTTGTGCTTGGATGGGTTTGAAGATTTGGGTAGGGAGAGCACTTTTCAGAATTCCTTCTTAGACCTGAAAACCCAAGGCCCTGCCTTCCTGTAAATGCCCCCAGAGGAGGGGCTGTTTTCAGAGCCTTTCATGTAGGGCTTTGACCTTTCACAAGGGAACTCGAGGCATGGGGTCACCAGATCTGCATCCAGAGTCCCTGCTTCTGCACCCCCCTTCCAGGTGCCAGCAGACGTTGAGAAGTGTCAGGATCGGATGGAGTGTTTCAACGCCGATCTGAAAGCCGACATGGAGAGATGGCAGAACAACAAGAGGCAGGACTTCCGGCAGCTGCTCATGGGAATGGCCGACAAGAACATCCAGTATTATGAGAAGGTAAGGGGCGCGCCGGCAAGACCCCGGCCCTCTCGCGGAGGAAGCACGAGGAATGGCCAGAGCCTTTTGCGAGGGCCAGCCAGAAACGCAGAAGCAGAGGGCCCGCCAGCCCCACCTGCTTCCCTTATTTTGTGCGTCTGGTCTGGCGGCCCCTGCGTGGTCCTTGCCCCGCTGTGCGAGATGGGGGCGCAGACTTTGGAAGCAGAGCCCCTCCCGCTCCCGGTGCCCACAGGGCTCTCCTGGTACACGCGGCTCGTGGAAGCAGCACTTTTCTCGCCCGTGCCCCTTGGGGCTGGCGGACAGCTGCTTCCCAGAGTCCGAGGGCCTGCCGTGTGGGCGTGTTCAGTTAAAGGGGGCTTTGAGGTGACCCCAGGCCGCTGTGTGGTTCTGCCTGCGGGGGTTCCTCACTCTTATAGTGCCGTAGATGCCGCCGAATCCTTACCAAAATACTGTCCGGTTGTTTTTAAGACTTCAAAATACTGTTTGTAAATAGCCCCCCCAAAAAGTATGTAGGATTACAAAGGAAAACTATTAAAAACGTGGTTCCCCCCCCCCATGAATCCCCTTGATTTGTGGAGTTTGCACCCTTCTCTCTCTCTCTCTCTCTCTCTCTCTCTCTCTCTCACACACACACACACACACACACACACGCACACAGACCCACTTAGGGCGCTCATCAAGCTCCAGCAAAGTCTCTCACTCAGGGTTTGCTCTTGGCATTGCTAAACCCAGATCGTTTCTGCTGCTGAGAAACCCTGATATTCCTTGGAAGCTTAAAGTTAGAGATGAAGCATGGCCCAGTCACAATTCCACAAGTACCTGTAGACGTGAAACCAAGTGGGACAAGCATTAACTCGGCTGTTCCCACTGCAGTTCTAGAAACACGTCCTCATCCCAGACTAGAAGAATCCATATCTTCTGAAGGCTTCTGCTGTTCGGAGGCAGCGTGCCTGCATCTTTCTTTGGAGGAGGGCTGAGGAGAACAGTCACAGATTAGCCCTTACTGGCCAGGCCTTCGGGAGGGCTGATTGAGAGGGAGAGAGGAAGGTGCCGTCCTCCTTCCCCCAGGACCGTTTTTATAGAGCCCCTGCCGTGGCTGCCGGCACAGAGATGGACGCTGCGCATATGTCACCTCCTTAAATTTAACCCCCAACGTAACAACATGAAGTAGGTTTTATGGTTCTCCACGTGAAGCTGAAAAAACAGAGGCGCAGTAAGGTTTTAAGACTGCCCAAGGTTACACAGCTTGAGTGACTGAACTAGGGTCAGACTCGGTTCTGCTGCGGCCACTCATGCACACTGTCGCTGTGGTGGGCAGGGGACGTGCATCTCTGGGGCCAGTTCTGACTGCGCAAAGATAGAAAGGTCACTCCGTGTGAACTGGCTGTGCCTTAGGCAGGGTGCCTCTCTGTGTCTGCCTCTTCCCCTGTAAAATGGGACTGATCCTTCTTCATTGAGGATTGTGAAGACAGTCAAACGATGCATCTCCGAGTCCCTAGAACATACCTGGCACATGGTAGACCCTCAGGGAGTGGTACTACCTTCCCTGATCCCCTCCCCACACCTCTGCTGTCCGACAGCCCTCCTGCTACACGGAAGCCGACCTGATCGGATGTGTCCATCACGCCTCCTCGTGATTAGTGCCAGCACTCCCGAGGCCCCGGCCCCAGGACTCAAACCCAGGGCTTGTATCTTCCCAGATACCGCAAGTAGGGGCGCTGTCGTGGGGGCCTCCTCTTGGCTGCCACACACATTTAACATGGCCTGCTGTGTCCCTGCCGTGCACCAGGGACTGGGGATAGGTTGCTAAATGAAACAGCAGGACCCCTGCCATCAAGGAGCCCTCTGTGCAGTGGAAGATACGCATTAATCCAGAAATCCTGTCACTTCAGAGTAAGCTACGTGCTCTACAGGGAAAGCACAGGAAACCTTGGAAGAAAATACTGGGTGCACAGTTCAGATCAGGGATGGAAGGAGGGAAGTGGAGTGGGCAGGAGAGGCTGATCTGAGGAAATAACATTTAACCTGGGTCTCAGAGACAAAGACTTGGAGAACAGGGAACAACATATGCAAGGGCCCTGAGATGGGAAGAAGTTTGAGCATTTGAAGACTGGAAAGAAATCTGGTGTGGCCTTGGTTCCCTATTGCTGACAGAGAAGGACCTTTCTAGATCTGAGATGATGGCCTAGGGAGAGAGCAGGGCCCAGGTGCCATGGACCCTGCATGGGGTCTCTCACTGCAAGCAAGTTCCTGAAAGCTCCCCAGCCTTCCTTATGGAGGGCAGGGTCCTAGTCTAGTTTCTTCTCTGACTTCAGAGTCACTAAGGAAGGAAGCATGGAGCAATTTCGCCACCCTGCTCCCCAGCTTGACCGAAGAATGCCTCTCTCCTCCTATCTGCTCAGAGCTCCTCCCCAGATGACTCAGCACAAAGTCCTGCTTCAGCCCGAGCTGCTTCTAAGGAAGGCCTTGTGTGGTTCTTCTGGCCTGCCCTTCATGCAAGAGATGGCTCAAAGGGAGGATCCTTTCGCTAAGTAGGGTGCTCCTACAGTCTTTAAGTTCAGTGCATACGGACACTGGCCCTTCACAAGGATCTGGAATGAAAGGGGATTGGTGTAGTGGAAAGATTTGGCCACTTACTAGCTACATGTCTTAGGCAAGTTATATAACCTCTCTGGGTCTCATTTTCTCCATCTATGAAGTGTGTGTGTGTGTAATAAGTAATAATTCTACTTCATAGAATTGTGAGGACTAGCAATAGTGAATGTAAAATACATCGTGTTTGGACCCAGTGAAACTCAATAAATAGAGTCCCCCCCTCCATTTTCCCTTTTGGGAGATCCAAGAGTGGCCCATACAACCAAAGCTGAGGTCAGTAAAGAAGAGCGGGGTTTCAGAGCCCCCTCTTGAGTCAGGTGGCTGGGCCATGCCAATATGATTTGCATCCTCAGCAAGTCCTACCCACCACCTGGAGCAATGTCTTCAACCTGGCTGAGGACGTCGGGCCCCATGGAAGGCTTGCAGCCTCTTACCTTTTCTGCTTTTTGAAGGAAAAGAATGTCTTCCAGTGAGTACCTTTCCACTCACCAGCTATGAGCTCCAGGGACAGTGCATGTAGGCCTTGCCGAGACCCTGCTGTCTTTGGTAGAGATGGGGGTGATGTATTCAAACACCTGTCACCTTCCTAGTTTCTAATAACAATGGATAATAATGTGTAGATGTTGGACGTGACATGCATACATTACTTAGCCAGTACATAAGACGGAGAGATTAACAGTGAGAGGCTAGATCAGAGGAGAACAAAGAGCCTGATCCTGAAATCTGATATTGATACTGTGCGTGTGTGTGCGTTGTCATTTCAGTGCCTCATGGCGTGGGAGTCGATCATTCCACTACTGCAGGAGAAACAAGAGGCCAAGTAAGTCCCCTCCTGGGACAGAGACTCTCCTGCCTACACAGGGCATGGTGTACTGGAACGCCCCTGTCGTGCAGAGAGACGGCACTGAGAAGCATCTCTCCTTTGTGTATTTCTTTCCCTGCCCGCCCCTCACCCCCTTCGTCTGCCCGCCGGTGGTTTTCCATTAGTTTCTATTCCTTAGTGGAGTCCGCAAGGCTATCATCATCTCTCCACGAAACAGCATTCCTCCGTGGCGCGAAGGAACCTACGAAATGGAACACTAAGAAGATTTGCAGCCGAGGGACGAGACGACCCAGCTGACATTCTGACATCGCATTATGGTTTCCTGTTTGCGGGGACCGCAGAGTTGCCTGTGGTGGAAGAGAGCCCGGGTTTTGCTTTTCAAGGACACGAGGAAGGCACGGACGGGAGGCAGCCCCTGTTGTCCGTGGACACGTGGTGACTGCGGAACGGACCCCCGTGGGGCAGTGACTTGTCTCGGCCTAGAAGGAGGTGTCGGTACCTCCGTGGAAAGCCCTTAACTAACGTACGGTGGCCTGCAGCTGTGTGTGCGGCCCGCCGCCTGCTTGTGATGAGCGACAGCTGTCTTGTTGCTTCTGGTTCATTCAGGACCGTTTATTTCAGTGTCTGTATGCATCTGTGCTAGAGCGAGCGAGCCAGTGTCCTTGTCCTCACGCGATACCTCGGGAAGCCGAGGGGGGCAGTGCTCCCCAAACTTGTTTCTGACACTAGAATGCAGCAGACTGGAAACTTGTAAAATGGGGGGGAAAAAGGTGCATTTTTCTCTGTGAAGTTCTTCGATGTTCTCTTTTGCCTTGTGAAGTGCCGTCAGAGTAGAGATTAGTCCTGTTGTGGGGAATCCGTGTTGTCTGGAAGTCAGAGTAGCTCCCCAGTTGCTGGGCTCGGTGGGCACACACCAGGCCCCATCCCCACGCCTGCCCTGGGCAGTTTGCCTTTACCTCACCCGAAATTCCTCATTTAATGTTTTCCTGCCGTGTCCACTGAATGTTTGGGCAAACTTTTGGTGAGAGGCTGTTAACGCTGTCGTGACCCAGTTGAGATTTTGTAAACTCAACATGAATGTTCTACATGAAGTGCTTTAACCCTTGATAATTCCCCGGTCAGGAAGAGAAGTCAGTAACCGGATGGGCCTCGGAGATGACAAGTGTAACAGAGAACGTCTTTGCTTCTAGATAAGCTAGGATCTCCTCCATTTGCAGCCAAACCCCTGGGGACCGCCAGCTGCATCTCCAGTCTTCACTTCGAACCACGACCAGGTTTGCTCTCTTTGCAAATCAACACAAAGCAGACAAAAGAGGATCTATCTTCCAACTCATCTTGTTTCCTCCTGAAATGAAGCTGCCTAGGTCACGTTGTGTCCTTTCATCTGTGGCTCATCCCCTCTGAAATGATAAATCTGAGCCTCAAAGAGGCGGTAGTCTGTTTGTAGCGAAGCGAGCTGTGGGCCAAGATGCGGGCGCAGACACAAGTTAACCCGCAGATGCGGGGCACTGTGCGGCATGTCAAGATCGCTCCGTCCCGCGTCCACCTGCGGTGCTGACCCCGGGCGGCCGCCGCTGTGACGTCAGCGGCACGGCGGTTCTGTTCATCGTGTGTGAATGAGTCACAGTTTAAATTAGAAGTTTTGTTATCATTTGGTACTTGCCTGTACCGTCAGACCCACTCATGCCATTCCAAGATCCTGCAGTGCAGGATTTTCAGCTTGGCACAATTAGAAACGATCTCTTCGAAGCAGAAGGGTAAGGACAGTCCAGCCGCCCTGAGTGGCGAGTCCGTGTTTCATGCTACCTCTACACCATCCCGTCGGTGCGGGTCTGGACGTCTGGGTCCGACCTGACAGTTTGCTGGTAGAACAGGGTTGTGTATCTAATAGTGGGTCGATGGCCCTCTATCGATATTTTGTGGAAGGCACTAGACTGACCTTAGCAGCAAGTGCTCATCAGCAGGAACGCGCGAAGCCTTGCCTTGTGGAATGTGTGCTTTAAAAATGTTGTCCAGTGTAACGAGTGCTTGGAAAGAACTGTGGAAAGAGTTACGGGAAGACCAGAACCTCATCTGCTGCTAGTTGCCAATGCCCGGGAGCATTCCTGTGTTAAGGTTAGTTGGGAAAGAAAGCAACCCTTCAAAAAAGTCCTCGGGTTCCTCGCTGGGACGCACGGGAAGGGAGTGGGGGGATGTAGTCATTCCATACATTATTGGAGGCAGAAGACTGGCCGAGGGGAATCCAGCATCTCGGGGTTTGTCTTTCTCTCTTTGTGCCCCACGTGATGTTTCTGTGCTTGAAGACACCAGGGAGAGCGGGAGCATTGACAGCAGAGCTGGGAGAACCAGCGCACGTTACAGACTTCCCTGGAGAGATGCACTTTCCCCGAGAAGGGACCCTCGCCCCTTCCTCTTCAGGCTGGCGTCCGATGAGGTGAGGAGGCTGGCCCATACAGAAGGCACGGTAGGCCGTGAGGGAGGGTCCCTCAGCCCCTGAGGCTCCACAACCCCGGGCATCTGCCCCTTGCCCTCGGTGGGCACAAAGGTGATTCCCTGTGCGAAGTCACTTGGAGACTTGCGTGCCAAAGACTGCCTTGTAAGAGGCTTCCTCGCCCCATCCTTCTTGGCTCCAAAGTCATGGGGCTGAGCTCACTCCCTCTTCTCTCGTATTTATGTCCGGGGGGCTTTTGCTTGAAGACACGCTTGACCTCAGGCAGACAGACTTGGACAGATTTTGAGTCTCGAGCACATGGCCGTGGAATGGAGAGTGGTCCCTGTCCACTGTCCCTTGGGTGTGGGAAGTGAAAGGTTCATTCACCCAGGTTAAAAATCCAGGCTGAGGCAGAAGAGAGAATTCTTAGACACCGAGCAGATGTTAGAGAAGCAGGTGTTGAAGTGAGCAGCTGTGCTTCGTGGCAGGGTCCGGACACTGCGCTTCTTCTCATGTGCCGGCCCCACAAGAAGATTCTAGGCTCCTCCGCCCAAAGCAGAGAACTACTGCTCTTCCCGAACGAGGAGGAAACACGTTACACTGCCAGGTGTGGGGTTGGGTTTCATCCTTTAATAGGACTTAATAATGATTCCCGGTGACCCCAGATAAGTGCAATTATGGAGAGGATGGCTCGTATTTCACTGTGCTGCTTGTTGAACTCGCCAGACACCTGTCTTTAGGTGAATAACGACAGGTACGACTCCGGGGATCGTGGTGAATGTAACGGAAGTTTGTCTTCGTGCCAAATTTCAGCCACAACTGGAGTGCGTGCTGCATGCTGTGGAATTAAATGTTTTGTCAGTCACCATCCACACGAGGGATTTAAATGCTCTTGTGAGGCCGCCTTTGTGTTGAAATGGCAGGAAGTCGTGCTTTAGAGGACGGAGGGCATGGTGGCTGGGTGGGCATTTGCAAGTGGAGTTTCTCTCTTGGGATGGCAGGTATCAACCCAGGACACACCCGGAGGCCGAGGGCCTGGGCCTGGGCCCTGCCGTCCATGGCACTGAAATCCCGGGCCCCTGGCTTTGTTCTGACGCCATTCATTGGACTGAGAGTAGTCCTTCTTTAGACTCTGTCCTGAGAGAGGGCAGGAGAGTGAGATCCACCCCCCCCCACACACACACACCAGGTCTGTGTTGGCCTTGTCTGTGTGGGTCTCGGGACGGCTTCCCTGAGGAACGCCCCTGCTCAGAAGGTGGACCACCTGTGGTCAGGGCCGGGCTCAGCAAGCCTGCTCCCCGCCTTCCCAGATGCCTACTCAAAAGGCCCGTGGAAACTGAGCAGTCTCCCCGTAAGGCTGGAGTAAAACTGGCTTTGGTGATCCCCGCTTACAAAACATTTTGGGAATTTGGGTTTGCCTTCTCGCTTTCAAGAGTCCTCGAGATGGTAACACATCGGACAGGCCCTCTTATGTTTTCTCCATTCAGGTGGCAGGTGTTATTTGTCAGTAGAGTTGAGGAAAATGTCCTCCCCTGCGCCCGACGGACCTATGGAGCTGGGTGTGTCGGAGTTGTTCCCTGCTCCCTCATGCTTTCTTGATTTAGCGAATAAACCAGAAACCTGATTTTTTCATCAGTCCACCCAGTAGGTGGTTAGCTTTCTGGTTTTAAGGATGGTTGGTCTCCCTACAGTTGCCCGGATGAGAGCGTGCCCAGGGCTGTCTGCATTAGAAAAGGCGGAGGAAGGACCTTTGTGTCAGGGACTTTGACTGTTGTTCCTTAATCAGATGTGTTTGAAATGCATTCTGGGGCATGGCTATCTAACCTGTTCTGTGTGGCAGCAAAAAAACAGATGTTTTTACTACTCTAGATAGCCTGCAGGTAAGTGCTTTGGAAAAAATAACTTCAACAAAACCAATAAGGTATTTGAGTCATGTAGAAACATTCTGTCTAGTTAGCACTTGAAAATCAACAAACCCAGACTTTTAAAAAGGCCCACAGACTGTTGAAAGCCTAACTCTGCTTTTTGAGAATGGTCAATGCCTATTAATCTGCCTTATCTGCCTAATCTGTTTTAGATTCTGGATAGAAGTTTTTAGACCTGTAACTGGTTGTTCAGCTTAATGCTAGAGGTCTAACGTAGCCCATCCTCAGCCCTCTTAAAGAAACAAAAATGTGGGGTTCATAATTAGGGCTGCCTTTTGGGAGGAGAAAGCTAAGTGTTGCTATTGCCAAATGATATTTTTGATAATGTAAGGAAACACAGGGACCACTGAACCGCTTTTGTTTGTTTGTTTGTTTTAAAGTGTGAAAGATTAACTCAGTGCTTTTCTGCACACTCTTGATTGTAGAGGTCATATGGTGTCGGCATCGACAAATCACAGAGATACAAAGAACTCTAGATTATGACAATATTAATGGTTTACCCCGATTCTACTGAACAGCTTTTAAAAAGATAACCGGGGAACGGGCCGGGGGGTGGGCCTCAGATCAGCATATTTCAGATGGAAATTCTCCACAGGTTGAAATGCCAAAAACGTAAAACCTACTGTGTTGCCTCACATACTTTAGTCCATTTTCGCAGAGCTTTCCCTATTAACGCCAGTGACTGAGTATTACACGCGCACCTCCCCTGGCTGCACCACCCCCCTCACCGGGTGATCCCGGGCTCCCCATGGGCCAGGTCTCAGAGCAGGTGACACCTGTCAACACCCCCGCTCGACAGGTGGTTCAGTCTCAGACCAGCCCTGCAGTCACAATGGTACTGGAAGGACAGAAGGGGGATGGCTGTTTCCCCAGTGTGGAAACAGGGAGGGGAGGGGAGGTTGCAGACAAAGTGTGAATCACTGTGATCAAAGGACACCTAGGTCAGCTGGGCTTTTGTGGAGCCACAAACCAGCAGCTCTTCACAGTCAGCACGGTTCACCGGGACACTCCTGAGGTTTTGGTCCTGTCCAGTAGATGCCCTGTCCGTTGTACGTCTTGTGTGCCGACCCCCTTGATGTCTGTGTGTTGGGAATACATTGAGAGAGGATGTCCATCTGATATCTTCCCATACAATAAACTGCCAGCAAACTTTCTAACTTGTATTTTAACTGTTGAAAAAGAGATTCAAAACTTTTGCGTAGGTCATGTCCAAAGGATGGACTGTATTTCTTATTTTTAGAAATCATTCTTCACATTTAAAATTTTAACAGAAGCCCCCACCCCGAGGTATTGATAAAGTCCTCCGTGTAAATGTGTTTCTCTTCTCTCCATGCTGCCAATAAGCCAAATCAAAAGCTGTGAAGAAAAAAAAAAAAAGTGCTCAAGAAGGTGTGTAGATGAGAAAGTGATTTATCTCCAGGTCAAAGTCTCTGTTTCATGAAGCTACCAAACGTTAAAAAGAATGTCACCTTTTTTTTTTTCCTTTGTTATGGAACCCAGAGATTGTAAAAGAAAGAAGTTTTTGTTGCATTTTTGATGCTGGCACGAGGTTTTTGTCCCCTTTTTTTCATATATCTGTGTATAAAAAATTCTGTCCATTGTTTACTATGAAATTAAGTATTACATTTTGGGGTAAACAAAAGAATTTGTATTGCTTGATAAACTATTAGCTTGTAAATTTAAAAGGTTTCCTCAATTAACTTAATGGACCAATAAACCTATGAAAGATGCTTTCTTTACCTTGAGTCCTGTTGTCCTTTGCGCCACTCCGTACAGCAAGAAGACGTGCGTGCCCTGTGTTGTGTTTCCTTGTTTTCTCCACAGAGATGAATGAGCCTGTAGGAATCAGGATGTACAGAGCAGCAGGAAAAACACGTAACTGAACTATTTTAATTCTTTTTCACGTCTCTGTAGACTTACCCTCAGTTTACCTTCTCCTGTGTCTTACAAGTTGGCACCAATCGGAGGAGATGAAGAAACTACCTAGTATCTGTATGTAACCGCCGTGATTGGCGGGCAGGTTGGCAGGGCTGGCTTGATCCCACGACCCTGAGATCATGACCTGAGCCAGAATCAAGAGGCACATGTTTAACCAACTGGGCCACCTAGGCACCCCTGCCATGATGGTTTTTTTGGTTTTTGTTTTTTTGTTTTTTTGGGTTTTTTTTAAAGATTTTATTTATTTATTTGACAGAGAAAGACACAGCGAGAGAGGGAACACAAGCAAGGGGAGTGGGAGAGGGAGAAGCAGACTCCCTGCTGAGCAGGCAGCCCGATGCGGGACTCGATCCAGGGACTCCAGGATCATGACCTGAGCCGAAGGCAGTCGCTTAACCAACTGAGCCACCCAGGCGCCCCTGGTTTTTGTTTTTTTTAAATCTGTAAGGCAAGAAGAAATGTCTGTGTTTAATTAGAGTGTTAGAGTGTGTTTCGAAGAGAGACTAGAATGCTCAGTCTAGCTTATACCTAATGACGGCAATCCACCAGAAATGGACTTGAGCTGACAGTAGACATCACTAATACAAGACTGTAGTCATACAAAATGAGGCAGCAAGGTGGGATAAGAGAGATTTGGGATCGGATCTCAGCTTTCCTACCTGCTAGCTCTGTGGCTTTAGGGAAGTCCCATCCCTCTGAACTTTAGTATTTTGATCTTTGAGATGAAAACCTGCTTTCCCAGAAGGGTTGCCAACAGGACTAGCAAGCAGTAAAGTCTACAGAGCACCCGAGTGCCAGAACTCACTATGTAATAGCTCTTACGGGAAGACTCTTCTATTACTTGTATAAATATGGCCAACTTAAATATCAAGCGTTCCCATAACAATCCTTCCCGTTTGCTTTGTCAATTGAAAAAGCGGGGGGGGGGGGGGTATGTATTTCTTGTAACTGCTTTAAGAAGGTGCTGGAGATAGTATGCTGGAGGACTGTGGTCAGACTGAAGCCCTAGGGAATAGATGGGACTAGATCATAAAAGTCATGGCAAGAGGTGATAGGAATAGAGATGGATTCAAGAGATTTCTGTGGTGAGGGGAAGGGCTCAGAGATGATGTGGAGGTCTCCAGCCCGGGAGCTGGGAGGTGATGCCATTCACTGACCTGTAAAAACAGGATGAACATATAAAGGTTGGAGTAAGCTTAGATGGTGGAGAGGGAGAAGAATTTGGTTTGGATTTTTGTTTGAGGAAATCTAGGTGGAGGTGTCGACCAGTTGTTGGGAAGAGGTTCTGGAATCCCTGGGAGCAGACTAGGTTACCTGGGGAGAGTACAAAGGGCAGGGCTTTCTGGGCCTCAGGAATTAAGGATGCAGGGAGAGGAGCAGGGGGGCGAAGGGGAAGTTCTTAAGGAGAAAAAGGCCCAAAGATAAAAATACTGTTTTTAAGCTTGAGAGCTTGTGAAAAACACAGGTTGTTGGGCCCTACCTCTAGAGTTTGATTTGGATAGAGCCTAAGAATTTGCATCTCTAACAGCTTCCTCAGGGGTGTTGATGCTGGGCTGGTCCAGAAACGACACTTTGAGAACATCAAAGGGATTAGAACATCCTTTAGAAGAATTGGTGACCTGGGGCAAGTGTCCAAAAACTGCTGTCTTGGTGACGGGCGGGGTTGAAAAGAAACCGGTGCTGGGGCTTCGAGAGCCCAGCTCTGCTTAAAACCCAGAAGCTCATGGCAAGGGCGAGTGTGGGCAAGTAAGGAAATGTTTCGGATGTTGCAAGCCAGCTTTTCAGGAACAGGGAATGGAGCAGCCAACGATAAGATTCATCCAGGTTGGGGAGCCGATCAGGGGCTGGGACAGCAGGCAAGGAGTCCAGAGGAAGGAGCATAACTGTGAGAGTTTAGAGAGGTGAGCGTGGCCTTGAACTCCTCCTCCCTTCCCCCCTCCTCCATCCACATTGCCTGTCTCAGCGAGAGGCTCTGCCTTCTTCCTAGTTGCCCGAACCCCGAATCTGAGCATTCTTGCCTCCATCTGCCTCATCCTCTGCAGTTCATCTGTCCCTGGCTCCCATTGACCACTAGCTCCCAAGGATTCTCTAAGTCCCTCTACTTTTCTCGATCCTTGTAGCTCCTTATCCAGCATCAGTCTTCCATCGTCCGTCACCTAGATTACTGCATCTCTGCTCTTGCCTCCTTTCTGCAAGTAGTGCTTGCTCCTTCTGCTCCTCCCCACCCCCCGACCCCCCAGTTCATTCTCAGGGATGCAAGAGCATGTTCCATGCCCCTGCCTGAAAATTTCTACCAGCTTGCCCCATTACTTTAAAGAGAAACCTTTTTCTTTAAGCCTCTGTTTGTGTGTTGTTCCTCCTTACCTCCCCAGTCTCGTGTCTTGATCCTGTCCCTTTGATACCTGCCCCTCCCTCCTCCCCTCCCCTTATATTGAATTCCTCTATCTGGAGATATTTTCACCTTCAGGCCTTCCAACTTGTGATTCCTTTTTCCTGGACTGGCCCTTAACTTCTGGCCTCGGTAACTCCTTATGCTTCCAGTCTTTCCATTCGCCACTTCTTCTGAGAAGCCTTCCCTGCTTTCCTAAATCTGGGTTATTTGCTCCCTTATGTTAGCATGTATCATAGGATGCATTGTTGCTGGCTGATCTGTCTTCTACACCTGCTAGAGAGCACATGCTGTCCTGGCAGGAGCCGTCACATTCTTGCCATATCTCAGCACCTAGCCTGGTTCTGGGACCTCAGGAGACATGCCAGAAAGTTTAGTTTCTTCCTTGCAAGGGATCAGAGATGCAGACTCCCTGAGCCCAAATCCTTGGAGCTTTAAATGCATTCTGTAGCTTTAAGTTTTACCCCAGTATAAGAATGCCATGCCTGGAGTTACAGAGGGAGTCTGGCCAGAGAAGAATGATTCACACACATACAATAAATGTCAATTTTATTAGGAAGTGAGTCTGCTTTTCTGTATGTATAGGTAAAATAGGCTATAAAAATAGGTACCTCAACATAAAATGGCTCTTAGCATATCTCCACTCCCCTCTCCCTTCACACCACCCACTTTGGGAAGTATTGTTGACTGAAAATATTCAGTATAATATTCCACTAAAGAAAGTCTTTTGATATTTGCTTCTTAAAAGCAACAGTAACAACGGCAATAAAACTACCCTGAAGCCAAGAGCCGGAGCCCCAAATCTTCTAAAACATTGGGAGTTCTTATAAAACATCCGCTCTGTGTTTCCCTTAGGCTGTTGAAAATGTATGCTTTGAGTTTTCACATGGGACTCCCAGCACAGCACCCAGGTGACTAGTTAGCTGTACCTTGGAGTCCTGGAGACAGTTCCTGGAAGAAAGGGGGCTACCGTCTGAAGCCCCTTGTGCGTCTGGCATGACTGTGTATGCAGCCTGCATATAACCCTTGAAATTTCACACTCTACTGCCCCCGGAACCCAACCTCTGTCTAGCAGGGACATCTGAAAGCTGAGAAAGTACTTCCATCACCAAGAAAGTGGTGTTCCCCACCCACCAGGGACCCCTGAGCTGGAGCGGGTCATTCTGAGGCCAACTCTGGCTGGGACTTGGGGTTTGGGGGCGGTGGGTTGCCTTGGTCACCAGCACCCAGTCCCTTCCTTTGCCTTCAGAGGGCCTCTGCCGTTGCTGGTCCTCGCAGCTCCCATAGGTCAGTGCCTTCATGTCTCCGTGATGTCTCCATATTGCAACCACGAGGCTTGTTTATAGGCCACGATGCTGTAAGAATTTACAATCCAGAATTACAAGCCAGCAGTTGGAATGGGGCAAAGGGTGTGCCTTTTCCTTCCCACCAACAGCCGCCTGAGAGGCTCTGTCCATCATGCCCAGAAGACTGTTCCGAGTGGAGAGATGGCCCAAGGAAACTTCTCCCACTCCAGGCCCATTCCAGTCCTAAAACATCTCAAGCCCTTTGCGTCTACATTTTCCTTTTCCTAGAATCTCTCTCCATCTCACTTCTGCCTGATGATGACCTCCCACATGTATTTCAAGATCAAGACTGGCTAATCCCAAGCAGAATTGGCTGCCTCATCTTGTGCCTTTCCATAGCCCCTTTATCTCTTCCACAAATCCTCATTACATTGTTTTCAAATATTTGTAGCTAAAGGGATGCATAGGAATTCGGAGCTCTGAGTCAAAGTCTTGGATGTGTGACGTTTGGCATGTCCTTCCACCTCCGGGGTCCTTGGGTTTTCCTGTGTTTGAGCTCTAGGAGCCTCAGTTTCTAAGCTAGAGCACAGCTCTTCCTGGCTGATGGCCAACTCCTGGAGCTGCTGGATGGGGTGTGAGCGAAATTCCAAACCTTCTAAGGGAGAGCTTTGTGAGAACTTCCAAGAACTCTGACTTCCCATCTTCAATAAGCCCCAGGGCTCTACAGGGAGGAGCACTTACTGTACTTGAAACAAAACTCGTATTACAAAGCTGGCAGGGAAGCCCAGCCGTGGAGGCAGCTAGCCCAGGACCTCGTGAATGCCAGGCTTCAGGCTTGACTCCAGCTGAGCCTGCGCAGACCCGGCCGCTCAGCCACGAGGGGGTGGCCAGCCCCCGCCTTCAGGGTCGGCCAACAGGCAGCTCTGGGGGGGGTGGAGGTTCACCGTGCTGGCGAGGAGGGGCCACACCCTTCTAACATCATTCCTTAAATATTTTTTGAGTACTTCTTACATGCCAGGCTCTCTGCTGGACACGGAAGATTCGTTCCTGCCCTCAGGCAGCCTACAGTCGGGTGGGCAGGCTTGTGTAAAGATAATCACTAACCATCAACTGTCGTGCTATGAAGGAAAGTATAGGAAGCTTTGGGAGCATATGATAGAAGGACCTAATTCAGATTGAGAAGGGGATTGTCTCAAATCCTTTTTGAGAAAATCGTGTTTAAGACCGTAGCTAGCTGGGTTAAGAAGGAGGGCACGGGTGCAGAAGGGGGAAGGACATGAGGGGCAGCCACTGGGGCTGACGCATGGGGTCGGGGAGGGTGGTGAGCGGCAGAAACAGGCACTAGGAAGGTTGGCAAGGCCAGATTACGCGGGGCCTTGTGGTCCGTGGGAAGACATTCGGGTTGTATCCTAAAAGCAGTGAGAGCCAAGTGCGGAGCTTTGAGCAGGAGATGACATGATCTGTTTAAACACTTGAAGGAAATTGCTCTGGGCACCTGGTGGAGGGAGGATGGGGGGGTGGATCAAGAGTGGACCTGGGGGGCATGGTTCAGAGGCTAATCCAGTCGTTCAAGTGCTCGGGCCTCAGGGTAGTAGCAGTAGCAATAAAAAGAAAAGGATGAAATCGAGGCCTGCTTTGAAGGTAGAATCAGTGAGGCCTGATGGATTGGAGGTGAGGGGAGGTGGAGAAGAGGGAGGACATTGGTGACTCAGATTTCTCTTCCTTCCTGAGTGGTGGTGCCTTTTAGTGAGGTGGCACAGACTGGAGAGGCAACAGGCGTAGGAGGGCATCAAGAACCCAATTTTGGAAACTTAGATGGTAATTTGAAGTTTTGAAAGTACTTTAGTTTGCTTAGAGAATATGAAGTGAGAACCCAGAGCAGAGCCCCAAAGAATCTTCCATTTGGAGATTTGCCGAGAAGCGATAAGGCGTTGACAAAGCCCAGTGATGGTGAAGAGTGACCACCGGTGTGGGGGCCGTGAGGAAATCATGTGGGATGAGGACTGCAGGGAGTCCACTGGATCCAGCCTTGAAGACTGGTTAGTGGCCTTAGTGAGAAGAGCTCTCTGGTGGTCGAGGGGGGGTGCCTCAGGTGGGTGGGTTGAAACGTGAGTGGGAGGTGAGGACACAGAAGGTGCACACCAACCTTTGCAGAAGCTGACCGTGGAGCGGATGGAGGTTGAGGAGAGAGAGGGTGGTAGATCACGTGTCAGCTCAGTGAGCATTCAGGAGAGAGCAGCTGGCTCGCGCAGGGAGCTCTCTAAGGAGATGGGACCCAGACACTGGTGACTCTTCTAAGAAGCGGTGCCCTGTGGCGGGTCGGAGACTGCCTGGGTTCAACTCTTGTCTCCGCCACTTACTGGCTGTGGAACATTTGGCAAGTTACAGAATACCTTAGGGTCTCTGTCTCCTTATTTGCAAAAATAATGATAGTGATGACCTCAGAGGACTTTGGGGGAAGATTCAATTCATTAAAATATATACAATATTTTAAGTGGTAGCTGGCACATGATAAAAGGGCTATTTACATGTTTGCTATTATTACTATTATTTTAAAAAGGGTGGGGAGGGCGGAGAAGAATAGAGAGGCAAGTAGGTTGCCGGTGGATGGAGCCAGACAGTTACTCCTTTAGCATCTCCCAATTGCACAGAAGAAGAGCAAGTAGGAGAAGGCGGGTTCTCCAACAGTAACGTGAAATTGGCTCACTTCGGTACCAGGAAGGGCTGGGGGCAGAGTCCCTTCTTGCAAACAGGCTGTTGGCAGCTCTGGCTCAGGGACTTCTCCTCCCAGCCTTCTGCCCTCCGCTGTGTCCTCTGTTCCCCTGCTCTGACGTGCCTTTCTGGGCTTTTATGTTGTTGGAATGTAGCTTTTCTCTCTGTAGTTAGAAAGTTCTATTGGTTTTCCCTGGTGCTCTCGCTTGATTGATGGTACAGCCTTGGCCTCGTCTTGCTGTAAGAATTTTTCAGGATCTTGTTCATTTAGTGACTCCATGGAAGGGAAAGGTAATGGAAACACTCCCTTTATACCAGAGTTCTCAATCTTCGTTATATATTCAAATCACCTGGAGAGCTTTTAAAAAGTCCTGTGCCCAGGCTGCACTCCAGATTGACTAAGTCAGAATCTCTGGGGGTGGGATCCAGAGATCAGGGATTTTTAAACCTTTTTAGGTGATTCTAGCATGCAGCGAATGAGGCTTTATATGCCTGCATGTCTCTTTACTGCTAAATGACTACAAGAGAGAGAAATAATGATCAACTACTTCAGTGCCTCATTCACATACGCACTCAAGTATTTACCTGATGGATTCAAGATTCTGTCCCTGCATCTGTGATAGAAGATTGCGAAGACCCTGCAGGGCCTAAGGAAGACACCTTTCACAGAAAGTATGACCAAATCCAAGTGCATGTTACATAGTGCACTGGGGTGAGGGGTTGAGAGTGGCCCACATCCTTCATGTGCGACTAAAGTCTCTTAACAAAGGCCCAGCAACGAAACTGTAGAAAGGAACCAATTACTGTATTTTCTCATGGCTTTCATCTGCCCATTTATCTGTCTAGCTATGCCACACATTAACTAGTCAGGCTTTCTTTCTTTTGTTTTGTTTTCCTTTGTTTGTTTAGGTTAATGAGACTATTTCACCCATCTCCCAGTCAAATAGGGCTGGATAACTTCCAAGTGGCACAGCTACTGATCCATTACTTACTTGGGCAAACAGCTGGGAAATTTGCATTGCATGCTAGGTCTAGCTGAACCCAACCCATTCAGCAAAGACTCACATAAAAATAGGGCTCAGGAAAAGGCCTAAGGGCTGGGCAGTCTGAGGACAGGTCTGGCTCAGTCCCACACCTTGAATAATTGAGAACAGGGCCAAGAGGGTGCTCTTGATCATGCTGTTGCTTGCACAAATTCTCAGCTGTTGACCTTCCTTCTTCCCTCCCTCCCTTCGTTCCTTCCTTCATTTGTTCCTTCCTTCCCTCCTTCCTTCCTTTTCTGATCTTCCCATCTTTCTTTTCTCAACCATGAAATAGAGCAAAGAGCCTTCATGATTGATGGCTCAAGAGGCTCAACCTTTTGTGTAGGCAGGGAGCTACGTTATGACATGATATGAGAATTCTAGCAAGGGCCTTACTGCCACCCACTTTCCGCTTCTTCCAACCTGCCTTCAACTGGTTTCTACTGGGCTGTCTGTAATACCACCATTACTGATACATAGAGCTCTCTGTGCTACCAGGCAGGTCCCCTAAAATGCAAATCTTTATCAAATCCCTTGCCCCTTAGTGTGGATACATTTACTGTATTCCTTTCTCCTCTGGTGGGATTGATACAAGCATGACAGGACCTCGCTAAATGAGGAGGGGTAAATGGGCCCAAACCATCCAAGGCTGTGCTAATGTAGTAGCCACTGGTTGCACTGGCCCCTGAGCACTTGAAACATGTGCAGATTGAGTCCAAACTGAGACGTGCCGTCAGCATAAAATACATACCAGATTTCAAAGACTTAAAAAAAACCCAAACCGCACTGATACTTTTGTAAATTGATTACATGTTAGAGTGATATTTTGGATATATTGGTTCAAATCAAATGTGTTACTAAAATTAATTTCACCTGTTACTTGTATCATTTTCAAATGTTACTAGAAAACCTAAAATCACGTATACGGCTTGCAGTGTGGCTTGCACTGGTGACTTGCACTGGAGAGGGCTGATCAAAGACCATTTGGGTCCATTTTGGTGATGTCCTAGGCTGGTGCTCTTACCCTGGGAGTGGAGTTCCTCTCTTTGGCTTCTCCAGCGGTCTTCCTGTCTGTTATTTCTCTGACTTGAATGCTCTTATTTGACAAATGAGACAACTCCCCCAGAGAGGTCAAAGGAATTTCCTAAGTCATCCGGGGAGCTCACACAGTCCAGTGGCGTGTGAGATTGCGGGGGCGGGGAGGGGGCACTGAGCACAGAGGCCTCCAGGTGCCAAAGCCCTTGGAGGGCCTGGCAAGAATACTCAGAAGTGAGGCAGATGGTTCTCATCTAAAAGGACCTAAACAAAAGGGGTGGAAGTGGTTCAAGAGGATTTCTAATCCCAGCCTCTGATTACAAGGAAGTGTATGAGGCTCTTATAAAAAAACCATATTACCTAACTGCCAGGAAGTATGCCAGCTGTGTGTGGCCCTATGTTCTTATTTAGGACTTTGGGGGTTTCCCATATTGCCATATTATTAGCTTGTGGGGAACAGGAGGACTTTTTCTTTGTGGGAGAGCCGACTCAGAACCCTAATGCCTAAATGCTACAAATATAATTCTTTATGATAATAGGCTGGAGATGGTCCAGCAGGCCCTGATATATGCCCCAGGGCCCTAGCCCAAACCACAGACACCACTCCTGTCTTACCCAATTGGGATGATCGCCAGGAAGGAGAGAAAGGAGGAGAGAGCAAAACAGGTGCCGACGAACTTTTCCATGGTGAGCTGATAGATCTTGTTGTACACCGTGGAGGTCACCACCCCAGTCAGAGCCAGGGACAGCTGCAGGATGACGAACACCTTTCCTGTGGAAGGGACGGGGGTTACCAAGAAGATGTGCTGCTGTCCCTTCCATGTTACCAGCTAGCCGAGTTGCCAGGGAGCTCTCAGGAGGCTCTGCATCCCTCCCAGAACTCCCTCTCCCATCTCGGCTCACTCCACTGGGACCCCTGCCTCTATCCAGCTGGATCTTTCTGCGGCCCGTGGATAGTAGCATCCTCCTCTGACTGTGGCTTTTCAGTGACTGACTTTCTGAGTCTTTCCCACCCTCCTGTTTTCACCTGCTCTGCCCTGGCTGGACCCCAGAGTGTTCCTAGTGTATTCAAGGCAGCTTCTGGAACTCTCGGGGGACTTCTGCAAGTCTGAACCCTGTGCCTCAAGCCAAGCAGCTCTGAAACGGGCCAGGCAGAGAACTTCAGAGAGACTTCTTTTACTTACCATAAGAAGAGCCCTTTATGAGTTTGGACATTGCTGATCGGATGGTTGTGATGGGGATGAGAGCGAACAGCATGACGGCTCGGGCTGGAAGGAAATCACACAAGAACACTCCTTATTGTGCCCAGCCTTGGCCAAGGAGTAAATCAGAAAAAAGCAAAAGCCTCACCAGGACCCTCCCTCTCCCTGCAGCCCCCATGGGCTTGCCCTGGAAGTAGTGGTTTCTCTGCTGGAGGACTAGCACCCCCCACCCTGGGGCAGGCTGAGTCCCTGAGCTCTGACGGTGCCAGAGATGCCACAGACCCACCTGTGAGGTGGCGGGGCACAGCTGACATGGTGATGGATAGGGAAGGGTGTCTGCATTGGCAGAGTGAAGTGGCATCTAGGGAAGTGGACCTGATGATGGAGTGACTCGAGACTCCTCGCCTTGTCGCTGGGACAGAGGTGTCCTCTGGCACCATTCACGACCCCCTCTGGGAGACGGTGGCGGGAGCTTTGGCAAACTGCATCCAGGAACGTGTGCCACGTTACACAGCTGCCACACGCCCTTCCTTCCCTCAAGCCTTACTCATAATCCCAGTGCGGTGTGTGCTTAAGTGTGTGTGTGTGGAGAGAGAAGAGGAGAGGTCGAGGTGGCGGGAAGGGGAGAGGGGCACTCTGGCCTTTGCACGTGGCCCATCTAACGGGCAGGTGGCCAGACCTAAGTTGCCATTTGGTTAGGTGTCTCCCGAGATGCGTGACCTCAGCCAAGGGACAGCCTGTGGTAACTGTCTAGAGTTGTTTTTTCTAATACGTTAGCCACTAGCCACATGTGACTATGTAAATGAATTAAAATAAAATCAGATTTAAAATTCTGTTCTTTAGTTGTGCCAGCCACATTTCAAGTGCTCAGTAGCCACACGTGGCTAGTGGCTACTATATTGGGTGGCACAGATTTAGAACATGTCTGTCATTGTAGAAAGTTCTATTAGGGCTCTCTGCCTGTGGTCGTCAGACGGAAACTTCATTCTGCTTCCTTGAGAGAATTTATGACATTGGTTGTGGAAGGCATTTATGGGGAGTTTTCATGCATTTTTGAACAGCCCGTGCTTCGCCTGAAATGATTTTAATGAAGGGACCTTTCCAGCCCGATTACGTTAATGTTTTATCCCTTTAAAATTGGAGAGAAGAAATCCAACCCCTTCTCCTAAGGCCAATCCGAAACCTTCCCTCCTGACTGCAGGCACCACTGACCAACCCTCCCCTGACCTCCTAGAGCCACGGGCACCACTCTGATAACGTGTCAGTGGGCAACACAGATAACACGGTACAGTGCAACTAGATTAACTCGATGGCACATAATCCTGTCTCCCTTCCTAGGCAGTAGGTCCAGTCCCTGGTGCTGAGCTGGGACACCTAGGCCACACCATGCCACACCACACCTAAGCCATAGCATGTCAGCCCCCTGACTCTAGGGGTCCGCAGTGTCCTTGTCCTGCCTCCCCGGGAACGCCAGACTCACCGATGTAGAACATGTATGTCTCTTTCACAAACGCCAAGAGGAGGGCTCCTGACCCAAAAGAGACCATACCGATCATGATCATGGTGGTGTCCTGCAAGCAGCGGGAGAAGACCAGGACGCCCAGGAAGCTGGTGATGAAGATGGTGTACCCCGCAGCCATACCATAGCCCACCTGCACCTGGTTCCAACTGAGAGGCTCCCTTAGCAGGAAAAGGGGTATCACATCCACTGTGCCCGCCACGGCCAGGTCATATATGATGGCAGCCAGAAAGAGCAGGGCAATGATAGTCCTTGGGGGCTGTGCTTTCCCAGGAGAGGGAGGGTGCCCCACCACACTCTGCTCGTCTAACTGATCAGGATCCAGGGCACGATAGGTGCCAACCGTGCCCGACACCGTATTCACGGCGGGGAGCGCCTTGCTGGGACCTGCCGTCGACTCAGGGACCTTCAGGACCAAGAGGCTGTAGAGAAGGGCGAAAGTGGCACAGCTCACGCTGCAGGCCGTCAGCACCAGGCCCTGCCCGGAGTGCCCCGTCATCTGCTTGAAGAGATGCCCGGAGGCCATGCTCCCGCAGAACCCCGCCAGGCCCAGGATCAGGTCGAGGAGGATGAGGCGCAGGGAGCGGCGGCCCTCGGAGGAGCCCAGGGAGCCCAGGGCCATGACGCCCGACCAGAAGGCCGAGAAGCCGCCGCCCAGCCCGTTCAGCGCCGCCGCGCCGTACAGCACCTCCACGGGCCAGTCCAGCAGCACCTTGAGGAGCAGCCCGAGGCGGCAGAGCAGGAAGCCCAGCAGGGACACGCAGACGGAGATCTTGCGGTGGTAGCGGTCGCTGAGCCAGCCCAGGCAGTAGGCGGACAGCAGGGGCGTCAGGCCCACCACGAGGTTGTAGACGATGTAGAAATTGGAGATGGCCCTCTGCTGCTGGTCCTCCGGGGCGCCCCGGGGCGACGGGCTGGCGCTGTGGTTGGAGGAGGCCCCGGCCGCGAAGGACGCCTTCACCACGAGGAGCAGCCCCGCCTCGTAGAGGGAGGCGGCCACCTGCGTGGAGGCCACCACGGGCTCGATCCAGGTCCTCACCCGGAGGCGAGACAGGAGGCCCCTCCCGGGGCAGGCGGCCTCGGGGCCCATGAGGAGTTTCGGAGAGGGGCCGGATCCGGTCCCAGAGCGCGAGGGTGCGCCGTGCGCCGGGTGCGCGCGGGACGGGACCGAGCAGGGGCGCGGGGCGCGTGTGACAGCGGCCAGCCCTGCGCGGCTGACGACCCCGGGCCGGGCCACTCCTCCCGGCCTTAAAAGGCCGCCGCCGCCCCCGCCCCCGCCCCCGCCCGCCGAGCAGGGCTGGCGGCCGCCCAGGAAGCCGGGCGCCCGGGAGCGCACCGCCCGTTTCGGCCCCCGCGTCGCCACCCTCCGGTCGCCGCGTCACGCTGCTCCGGCTAGCGCGGCCGCCTGACGACGGCCCGATGGCCCCACAGCCCTAGCTTGCCCCGACCTCCCGCGGGGCGCCTTCCCCGGGCGTGCTCTGGCCTGGGCCGAGACCCACGGCAGGGAGCGAAATTCTATTATCCGTGGCGGGCAGGTCTGGGCGAGGGGCGGTGGGGTGGGGTCGGGGGTACAGAACCTAGGATTCGTCCTGGGAGCGGGGCCGGGGTGTGGGGTTTTTTTGTTGGGTTTAAAAGCCAGAGGGACTCCTTCGCTGCTGTAGGGAGCCGAGTAGCAAAGACTTTGAGAGAAGTGCTAATATCTCTTTGAGATGTTGCTTTCAGTTCTTTTGCATGAATACCCAGCAGTGGGGGGGGGCGGGGGGGGGGCGGGGGGTCACTGGATAGTGGGGTAGTTCTAGTTTTAACTTTTTTGAGGAACGTCCCTACTGTTTTCCATAGAAGCCACACCATTTTGCATTCCCACCCACAGGGCACAAGGGTTCCAATTTCTCACACCCCCATCAATACTTGTTTTCTTGATATCTTTTTCTTTCTTTTTTAATAATAGGATAGCCATCCTGACAGGTGTGAGTGATTATCTCCTTGTGGTTTTGATTTGCATTTCTCTGATGATGAGTGATGTTGAGCATCTTTTCAAGCTTGTTGGCCATTTGTATGTCTTCTCTGGAGAAATGTCTCTTCAAGTCCTTAGCCCATTTTTCAGTCGGGCTACTAGTTTGTGTTTTTGTTCTTACAATTGTAGGGGTTCCTTATTTATTTTGGAGATTAACCCCTTACCAGATGTACGGTGTGTAATATTTTCTCCCATTTTGTAGGTTGCTTTTTCACTCCATTGTTTCCCTCCCCATGTACAAGCTTTTTAGTTTGATATAGTCCCACTTGTTTGTTTTCAGGATCTTGAAGAGATGTCAGTACTCCTTTGTTCATTGCAGTATTATTCACAATAGTCACAATAGTCAAGATGTGGAAATAACCTAAATGCCCATCAATAGGTGAATGGATAAACAAAATGTGACATATATACATACAATTGAATACTATCCAGGGCGCCTGGGTGGCTCAGTTGGTTGAGCGACTGCCTTCGGCTCAGGTCATGATCCTGGAGTCCCGGGATCGAGTCCCGCATCGGGCTCCCTGCTCGGCAGGGAGCCTGCTTCTGCCTCTGACCCTCCCCCCTCTCATGTGCTCTCTCTCTCTCTCATTCTCTCTGTCTCAAATAAATAAATAAATAAAATCTTAAAAAAAAAAAAATTGAATACTATCCAGCCTTTAAAAAGAAGGAAATCCTGAAACTGGGAACAACGTGGTTGAACCTTGAGGACATTATGCTAAGGGAAATAAACAAGTCATAGAAAGACAAATACTTTATGATTTCACTTATATGAGGTATCTAAAATAGTCAAGTTCAAGAATCAAAGAGTGGCATGGTGGTTGCCAGAGGCTGAGGAATCACTAATCAATGGCATGAAGTTTCAGGTAAGCAAACAAACAAGCTCCAGGGGTCCTCTGTACAACATTGTACAATAATAATATGTTGTATACTTAAAAATTTGTTAAAACTCTCATGTTAAGTGTCCTTACCACAATTAACAAACAAAAAGTCCAAACAAAACCTCAGGAGGAGCTAGGCTCAGCCCTTTCACCAAGCCAAAGGCCTCTAGGAGAAGAGTCCTGCTTTGAGCACCTGCTCTGGTGGGCCTGGAGCTAGTATGAGTATGAGCCAAAGGGTGGGCCCCAGCCTGCAGGGTCCAGCCTCAAACCCCAGGGCCAAGGGAGAGACAGGGAGGTCCTGCAGCCCTAGGTGTCCCTCCAGATGATAAAACTCGCTGGCAGGGGGTAGATCCCACCAGAAAGAAGAGAGTCACCAGGTCATCTGCTTCTGAGTAAAATCCCCAGGGCCCTTTCTGTTTCTCTGCAATTGTTCTTCCGTCTCCGTGGGCTCGCTGTCCTGGATTGGCCTGAGCCCTCCACTACTCTGGCTACCTTGCTTCCTCCTTGAAGTACACACTTCTGCAAAGACGACCAGGCTGATGGGTGGCGCAGGGACGGTAATGCACCAAGAAGAAAGGTCACCCCCAGGGATGGAGAGTCAGAACACACAAGCCCTCTCGTCAGTTCAACCCCAACAGAGCCCTGGCAGCATGGATGAGCAGGACTCCAAAGCCACACAAGGGAAGCTCAACTGTGCAGGGAACATTTATAAAGCCAAATGGATAATGTATTCATGGGAGGAGGGACTCGACTCTAAATGACTTTGTGTAGGTATGTGCCCTTTAGGTGAGCTATCTGTTTCCCTCCCTGGCACTGCTCAGCCCCCTGTGTCCAAGCCAGACAACTCTGCCTTCTGCAAAGAGACAGCCCTACCTCGTCTCTCCCTTGAAGATGTGCCCTGTGGAACTGGCCTGGTAGCCCCCTCAAAGCTTCCCCACTTCCTTCTTCCTCCCCCTCACCTAGGCCCACCTTGGGAGGGATTGGTTTCACTCAGCCCATGCCCAGCTCTCCCACTCCATTCTTAACCCTGTTTTTTTCAGAGGCTGGAACAAAGCAGTTCAACCAGTCTGTTCCTGTGAGGTGCAGAGGCTCCTGGGGTTGGGGAGGTTTTGGGGAGAAGATGGTATTCAGCAGTCAGATGTGGCCATGAGGACGACAGCCTGAACTGTATGGACCATTCTGGCCACTTAATCAAGGGGTCTGTTTATTCTTGGGGTTGTAGGCACTAGAGGGTAGACTTGATCCTCCCTGTTGTCTCAGTTCTTCCTGTCCTCTTGTGAAACTAGGGAAATTTGAGGGGCCTCTGAGAGATTCCCACCAGATCTAGGACAGGTCTAGTGGGAGCTGGGTCATCATGATGCTAGCCAGCCAGCCCTGGGACCCTCCAGCCTTTGACCTGACTCCTCTGGCCCAGAAATGAACTAGACCCAGGGCAGTCAGTATCTCTCCCGGTTTAGGCTACTCTGCTTTGGATTATATTTTCATCCTGTTCCCGAGACCCCTCCATCTCCGACTGCAGGCTCCAGCTAAGTTATTGCCTGGCCATCCTCTGTGGCCTAGGCTACTGGCAGTGTATGGCCCTTGAGCCAAGTTGAACACCTACCCTGCCACCTTTGTCTCTAGCTCAGGGTTGGCTCTATTCAAGTGCAAAAGTTAAACTCGCTCATCTTTTATTTATTTATTTTTTGAAGATTTTATTCATTTATTTGACAGGGTGAGACACAGCGAGAGAGGCAACACAAGCAGGGGGAGTGGGAGAGGGAGAAGCAGGCTCTCTGCCGAGCAGGGAGCCTGATGCGGGGCTTGATCCCAGGACCCTGGGATCATGACCTGAGCGGAAGGCAGACGCTTAACAACTGAGCCACCCAGGCGCCCCTAAACTAGCTCATCTTTTAGATTGATAAAGTCACACTATTTGAGGAGAAAAAGACTTAAAAAAAAAAAAAATGGAGCAGCTAACATTTACTGAGCCCTTACTGTATACTTAGCACTTTGCAGGAATGAATGAATGCAGTTCTCCCAAGAAGTCCATCAGCTGGTCTATCACCTCATTTTATGGTTGGAGAAACTGGGGCCAGAGAGGTTGAGTAATTTGCACAAGACCACGCAGCTAGTAAGTTGGGGAGCCAGTATTAGGTACTAGTCTTTGCAAGTCTATAGCTATGGGAAAAATACACTCGACAGGGACTCTTACTTGAGGGTACCCTCTCAGCCAGCACAGGAATGTGGAGAGGAGCAGAAACACCTTAGTCGTGATGAAATTATTGTTGATCAACAGTGTATTGCACAAATGGAGAGCAACAAAGGAATGGATGGAAGTTTATTTACCGAATGTATATCCCAGGCACTTTACAATCAAGTAGGAAATACTTTTATTTTCTTTTCTTTTTTTTTTTTTTTTTTTTTTTAAAGATTTTATTTATTCATTTGAGACACAGAGATACAGAGAGAGAGAGAGAGAGAGCATGAGCAGTGGGAGAGGCAGAGGGAGAGGGAGAAGCAGACTCCCAGCCGAGCCAGGAGCCCGATGCGGGGCTCGATCCCAGGACCCCGGGATCATGACCTGAGCCGAAGGCAGACGCTTAACCATCTGAGCCACCCAGGCGCCCCAATACTTTTATTTTCTTAATGGAGGGCTCAAAAACTCATCTTAGAAAGGAACCGTGTTTGTTGGGAAAATACCTGGCATCAGTTAGAAGGTGAAATCCCTAGGCCTGGACTTCAGCTGCAGAGGAGGCTCCAGAGAAGGAGTGGAAGCTCCGGGGCTGAGTCAAGGAGAGGAACTTGTCTGACGCTCTGGAGGTGGGGCGGGAGAGAAGGGGTGTGGGGGAGGGGAGGGAAAGAATGTTTTGTGTGAGTGCAATTTTTCTGGGGAAATCCGTAAGGAAGCTGTGGTTCCCGTCTGGGTTGAAACAATGCTGAGCAGTAGTCGTGAGTAAACAGGAGGAGGAGGATAGCACAAGGACACAAACCTCCCGGGGATTTGCTGGAATCTGGGACTGGCTTAGGACTTTCACAGCCTATGGACTCGGGGGAGTTAAGCTGTTGACCCAGATCTTGAGGGCCAGAGAGACCCTCGCAGCTGCCCAGCAGGCTGCGCTGATGAGGGAGGGGTTATTCTCTTTGTTGTTAATATTTCAGGGTCCGAGTTCAGTCTTTCCCCAAGACATTGCAAATGAGGGAAATAGGATGCCCTCAGAGACATCAGTATGCAGTGGAACAAAGTGAAGATGTACAGACTTATCCCAGGAGGCAGAGATAAGCCTTGTCAGTGGCCATCCGAGCCCCTGTCTTTGAAGGGTTTCCCAGCGGCCAGTCCATCGCTACCCGCAAGAGGAAGCCCCAGTCCTCTTGCATGACCTCAAGTAATCCTCTAGTTACAATTTTACTTCCCAAATATAGCTGCACACAGGGACAAGTGTGCTAGTTATTTGAATAGTTACTCCAAATACTTCTTTAAAAGATTTTATTTATTTGAGAGACAGAGAGAGAGAGAGCACAAGCAAGGGAGGAGCAGAGAGACAAGCAGACTCCCCACTGAGCAGGGAGCCCAACATGGGGCTGGATCCAAGACCCTGGGATCATGACCTGAGCTGAAATCAGACATTCAACCAACTAAGCCACCCAGGCGTCCCTACTCCAAATAATTTCTTATGGTAAATTAATAAGTTGGCATTCTGGTTTATCTATCTGCCTTTCTAAGTTGGTTCATGCGGGCCTCTGGAAATGGCTGCTTCTCCATGTGCTGGTGAAACGGAGGTTTTTATACCGTCAGGCTGAGAGCTGGGCCCCATCTACAATAAATGTATCCACATAATGAGTGCCACCTCTTGGGAGATTGTCTCACTGGCCTTCTGGCCCCCCCACCCTGGAGGTGGCACTCTCATGCTGCCCAATTTTATAGATGAGGAAATGGAGACTGAGGGTAGCGAATCATTTGCGCAAGCTCGCGCAGAGCCAGAATTCACACCTGGGGCTGTGTGACTTTGGGGTCTCTGTTATGTTCACAGTGCTCCATTTCTGATGCAACTGAATAGAAGAGAGACATTTTAAAAATGGGCTTCTTGGGGCTTCTGGGTGGCTCAGTCAGTTAAGCGTCTGTCTGTCTCTCTCTCTCAAATAAATAAATAAATAAATAAAAATTAAAAAAAGAGAGAGCGAGAATAAGAGAGAGTACATGAGAGGGGGGAGGGTCAGAGGGAGAAGCAGGCTCCTCGCTGAGCAGGGAGCCTGACGCGGGACTCGATCCCGGGACTCCAGGATCATGACCTGAGCCGAAGGCAGTTGCTTAACCAACTGAGCCACCCAGGCGCCCAAGTTAATGTTTTGAATATTTAGGTTGTGTCATCATATACTGAAATGAGAGTTTATTCCACATGACTTCCCTTTCATGAGGGAGAACAGTGTTCTCTCGCTCTCTCTCGCTCTCTCTCTCCTCTTTCGACTGGCTTGCATTTGGGGACTTCTCTGTTCCGTGGATTTTGCCTCCAATCTGATTCTATCTCCTCAGCATTTTCCAGATGTTCCTTGATCATTCTGGTTCACTGACGGCACCTATCCTGTTTGTCTTTGACTCTGTGGAGTTATTCTTATTTACGTGTATTTATATTCCCTCTGCATTCAATAATATTTTGCAAGGAAGGAGAGGTAATGCATATATCCATCCACCATCTGGAGATAAAAGCCATATTGTATCTTGAAGTATCTGGGCTCTTGTAGAATAAAGGTAGTTTGTGGCTCATTGGACATAAACAGTGTTTGTGATTTTATTACCTAACTCCCGAATCCAGAAGTTCAATGAAGAATATGAAATTAGTGTGGTCCATTGCACTGATACCTTGTGCATGTAAAATTGTGTCCTTTGGCTGATCACTTAAACGTGGTAGAAGATATATTCTGTTGATTACGGGGTAAACATTCGTGTCATGATTTTCTATAAATGTTAGATGGCGAGATAAAAGTATACAGAGTGGTTGACATCGTTCATGCCAGATTTTCTTCCAATAATAAACATACAAATGCCATTTCTAAGGTAGAAACATGTTTTAAATAAGTGAATATTATTTTGTGAGTATAAAATTATAAAAGTAAATGTTTCAAATACAGGCGAGCTCTGAAGAAAAAATAAAAATCCAATCCAACAGAGAGACCGACCACTGTCAATATTCTAGCACTTTGTCTTTAAATTTAAAAGCTTTTATTCTCACTTCAAACATCAAGGGCATTTTCCCATATCATGAAATGCCTATATGAAATTCTTGACTGAATATGGGAAGAAATATAAAGTGCTCAATAGTTCATAAAACTGGGATTTTAAATCCATGTAACTTAAACTTATTTTTATTTTTTTTATTTTTATTTTATTTTTTTTAAGATTTTATTTATGTATTTATTTGAGAGAGAGAGAGAGAGAGAAACAGCATGAGAGGGGATAGGGTCAGAGGGAGAAGCAGACTCCCCGCCAAGCAGGGAGCCCGATGCGGGACTCGATCCCAGGACTCCAGGATCATGACCTGAGCCGAAGGCAGTTGCTTAACCAACTGAGCCACCCAGGCACCCCTTAAACTTATTTTTAAAAGTCTGATGATTCTTATTTGATAATATTCCGACAACTAATGAATTTACAAAAGACATGTGGATCAGTCATGATAGGCTTGGTTATGTTGTGGTAACAAATAATCCCCAAATCTCAGTGGTTTAAAATGACCAAGATTTATTTCTCGCTCAGGCTACATTTCTATCATGGGTTAACAGGAGGGATCTGTTCACTGTAATCCTTCAGGGTCACCACCAACTCAAACACTCTGGTCACCATTTAAAGAGAGTTCTAGAGATTCTTGCACTGGTAATTAAATGGTTGGCCCAGGAAGTGACATCCACTACTTCTGCTCAAAACTCACTGGCCAATTGGAATTCATCCAGGCCAGAAACTTTTGTGCTATAGGGGCGCCTGGATGGCTCAGTCGTTAAGCATCTGCCTTCTGCTCAGGTCATGATCCCGGGGTCCTGGGATTGAGCTCCGCATTGGGCTCCCCGCTCGGTGGGAAGCCTGCTTCTCCCTCTCCCACTCCCCCTGCTTGTGTTCCCTCTCTTGCTGTGTCTCTCTCTGTCAAATAAATAAATAAAATCTTTAAAAAAAAGAAGAGGTTAAACATAGACTTACCATATCTTCCAGCAATTCTACTCCTAGGTATAGACCCAAGAAGATTGAAAACCTGTGTCCACACAAAAACTTGAACATGAATGTTCATAGCATTATTTGTAATAGCCAAAAAAATGGAAATGACCCAAATGTCCATCAGCTGATGAGCAGATAAACAGATCAAATATGGTATATCCATACAAGAGAATAGTATTCCACCATAAAAAGCAATGAAGTGCTCATACATGCCACGACAGGGATGAACCTTGAAAACATTCTAAGTGAAAGAAGTCAGACACAAAAGGCCTCATTTCCTGTGATTCCATTTATATGCAATATCTGGATTAGGCAAATCCATAAAGACAGAAAGTAGAATCGTGGTTGCCAGGGACTATGGGGAAGTGGTAATAGGAAGGGTACTGAGGGGCGTGGTGTTTCTTTTTTGGGTGATGAAATACTCTGGAATTAGTGGTGGTGGTTGCAGAACCTTGTGAATATATTAAAATCCACTACATTGTACCATTTACAGGATGAATTTTATGGTATACGACTTTTTAAAAAAAATGGACTTATACAGCACATGCTTCAATTTCATTTCTTAAATTAAGGTTTTTAATGATGTTCCAATGATTTATGTAACATAATTTTATAATCTTAATTTTTATTCTAATTTTAGGCATAATCTTACTGTAAGACTATGCTCGAACTTTTAAGTCATTGAAAGATTTTTTTTTTTTTTTTAAGATTTTATTTATCTACTTGACACAGAGAGAGAGATAGCGAGAGCAGGAACACAAGTGGGGGGGTGGGAGAGGGAGAAGCAGGCTTCCCGTAGAGCAGGGAGCCCGATGCGGGGCTCGATCCCAGGACCCTGGGATCATGACCTGAGCCAAAGGCAGACGCTTAACGACTGAGCCACCCAGGCGCCCCCATCGAAAGATTTTAAATACAGTTTTCCATTGTATAAATTTCATCAAAATAATATAATAGAAGAGCCATTTACAGTCTTGCTTTTCACCAAAAAAACTAGAAACCTCTCTGGGACCAATTTCTTAAATAGTTACAGTACATTAAATTTATGACTCAGTTTATGATTAGGCATACATTTTTGTGATTATTAAATTGGTAACAATACTACTCACTAGAAAGTCCCTCGAGGATGGGAACCCTGTCTGTTTCGACTCTCCAGCACCAAGCAGTCTGTGTGGCTTGTAGCAGATACTCAATAAATATTTGTGAGAAATGAGTGGGTGATTAGTTAAAAGAGCTAGAATTTCAAAGCCTCCGCTAAAGCCATTTGGCACTTCCAGGGCAATGATAAAAGATACTAATACGGAAGTGAGGTAAGATGGAGAGAAATACAAAGTAAGTCAATTTCCTAAAAGTGATCCTTTCTCCGCTCTGGAAATTTGTCTTTTTAATTCCTTGAGCATCTCTAGCCATCTTCCAATGTTTCTTAAAGATGACTGACTTGTTATTTTGGGTGTATATCTGACCCTTCTTTCAGTGTCTTAAAATATTTTTCATCTGGGGCGCCTGGGTGGCTCAGTCGGTTAGGCGACTGCCTTCGGCTCAGGTCATGATCCCGGAGTCCCGGGATCAAGTCCCGCATCGGGCTCCCTGCTCGGCAGGGAGTCTGCTTCTCCCTCTGACCCTCTTCCCTCTCATGCTCTCTGTCTCTCATTCTGTCTCAAATAAATAAATAAAATCTTTAAAAAAAAATATTTTTCATCTGGGCTTTAGATTAGAATTTAATCAAGTAATTCTGAATTCTCTGGTTATCTTCGTCACTAAGACATATCGGGTTCTAATTCCTTTTTTAATCACATTTATTTTTCCCTTCCTAGTTTGAAGATAATTTTCCTTGCCCGGGAAGGCAGGTTAGTGCGGTGGCTCAGAGCCCAGGCCCTGAAGTCAGGCTAGTCCCTGAGTCCTGGCTCTAATGCTTACTGACCATGTGATTTTAGTCTCTCATACCTTATTTTTCTCATAGGTAAAATGGGAACAATATTAGGACCTACTCTAAGGGTTGTCACAAGGACTAAATGAGTTAATGCATGTAATATGTTCAACGTAGTCTCAATAACTATTAATTTCTATTATTGTCAGCCCAACAGAGGAGTCAGATATTAATTTATCATTTTCTAGCTGCTGCCAGGTTGTAGGTTTAGCTCTTTCTTGTTTGTTTCCATACGGTAATCAGGGCTTACCATGTCAGTCCCGTTTTTCGTGTTCATGATAATCTCCAAAAGCTTTGGCTCATTGAGGGATTTGGTCTTTATTGGCCAATGGAGACTGTTTCAAAAGGAACAGTGAGGATGGCGAGTGACTATTCAGGACATTTGAGGACCTGTCAGAAGAATCATGCTTTTTAAACAGGAAGAAAGGACTAAGTGACGAGGGCAAGATGGGGTAGAGGGAAAAGGAACAGTGCGTTCCTTAATCTACGTAAAGGACTGCAATGTTGATAGGAGCTGACTTGTTCCTTGTGATCCCAGAAGAAAGAGCTGGGGCCACTGGCTATAAGGTTTGCTTCGATCAAAGGCAAGAATTCCTAATAGAGGGCGCCTGGGTGGCTCAGTTGGTTGAGCGACTGCCTTTGGCTCAGGTCATGATCCTGGAGTCCCTGGATTGAGTCCCGCATCCGGCTCCCTGCTCGGCAGGGAGTCTGCTTCTCCCTCTGACCCTCCCCCCTCTCATGTGCTCTCTCTCATTCTCTCTCTCTCAAATAAATAAATAAAATCTTTAAAAAAAAAAAAAAAAGAATTCCTAATAGAGCTTTCCAAACCTACCTCAGTCCAAGTCACCAGCTTCTCTCTCCCACTTACTACAGTAATCTCATAAATTATTTCCCACGTCACTGAGGCCCCTCCAGTACCCCAGTCACACTGCAGCCAAGGTTCTTTTTGTAAAGCGCCGATGTGATCAAATCATTTCCCTACTTATTACCTTTCAGTATCCTTGGAATAAAGACCCCAATCTGTATCATGGCCTGGAAGGCTTACTGGGTCTGGCCCTCCTCCCTCTCCTGTGCCCCCCCTCACTGGACACTCTCCTTCGCTCACAGTGGCCTACCCACACTGGTCTTCACCATTTGCCTCCTCAAACTGCCCACGGGGCCTTGAACAGGCTTTTATCTCTGCTTATGACATTCAGCTTCCATTTTCTCTCATCAATGCCCTACTCTCCCTTCAGATGTTAATTCAGCCATCCATTCTCGAGGAAGCCTCCCTCGAACTTCCTGTCTTGGGCTATTAGATGTTCTCCGAGCATCATGTACCTCTCACCTGCATGCACTTCTTTCCGCTGTTACAATTTAATGGTATTTGTATGATTTTTTGATTAGTGCCTGCAAGGTCCATGAGTGCAGAGATCATGCTTTTTTTCTTTTTTATCCTCACCTGAAGCCTCATTAGGGAGCACAGTGCCTGGTACAGAGTAGGTGCTCAGTAAATGCTTCTTGAACGAATGCATGAACAAACGACCCAAGAGCTGATGAGCTGTGTTGGTAGGAATTACACTGCTTCTACTGGAGATGTTTAAAGCTGAGGATATGCAAACTCAAAGTCCTTTTTAAAAGACTCTGAGTCTATAATCCCAGGGTCCTTGTAATAGAAGTTTACTTGACTTAAAAAGTGGTAATAAACTCACCGAATTGCTGTCGTCAATCTCTGATCCGCCGTCACATTGTGTAGTTGGAAACTGCGTGAGCGCCACCTAGTGACCAGAGGAGATGCGCCTTTCCCCACCCTCACTGTCCCCTCGCGGTTGATGCCTCCTACTGTGTGCCTCCCTCAGCTCCAGGAGGTACCATTCACAGAGACCACGATGTCAATGGTGCCTCGTGGAGTTCTGCAACATGGTGTCCCTGGCCTTCAAGCATGATTACTGGGGAGGGTTTGGGACAGAGGGAAGAGAGCCATTGGAAAGGAACCAGTTGACGATTTAAGATGGTGAGGGAACAAGTAATGGATCAAGATTCAACAGGGGGGACACCTGGGTGGCCCAGTCGGTGAAGCATCTGCCTTCGGCTCAAGTCATGATCCCGGGGTCCTGGGATCGAGCCCCACATCGGGCTCACTGCTCAGCGTGGAGCCTGCTTCTCCCTCTCCCACCGCCCTGCTTGTGTTCCTGCTCTGACTATCTCTCTCTGTGTCAAATAAATAAATAAAAATCTTAAAAAAAAAAAAAAAGAAGAAGATTCTACAGGGAAGAGGAAGCCACAGGGCAAAGGGTACGATGGGCCAGACGCAGATGAGGTATTACGTGGGAAGAAGGCATCCTAAAGGAGAACATCTTGTGTTCTGGATAGTTTTGAGCTTTTAAACTACTCAAAGATAAATACTTTTTCACTGAACATGTCTTGGGAAAATATTATATGAGGTAAGTTTTCTCAAACTTCCCAAGCCTAGACTTTCTATGGGGTTTGGGCTCAGAGGGCAAACAGATGTTCCCTCCTGCCGGCTCACTTCTCTCAATGTGGGAATTCTCTCCCAAATTCCCTGTTAGCACACGGTCCCTCTTTATCCCAAACCCCAGGCTTCTACAGCCCTATTTTGGTATCTTTGGACTGCAACCATTTTTAGCTGAGGCCTCAGTTTCTCTTTAGAGGTAGGAAGGTAGGGCTCCATCTCTCACCACCTTACTCCTTCTGAGGACCAAGACACCGGAGTGCCAATTTTGTCCTTAGAGAAGGGATCAGACACAGGAACCCCCAGTTCAGGAGTTGGCAAGTGACGCCAGTTGGGGTCAACAATCTCTTCCATATCATATCTTAGCTCAGAAGAGCAAGATGGGGAAGGAAGGTGAGGACAGTCCCATTATAAAGGATAAGGGAGGAGCAATCATTTCTGGAAAGCAGAGGTAAAAAAAATAAGAAAGGAAAAGTGAAATGTGACTGGTTAATAAAAACTCTGACAAACACAGAAATTCAATGCCATATAATAGGAGATAGGAAAACTAAAGTTTTCTGTCATAGTAGTAACATGGTAACTATGAAATGTTTTAGATGAAAATGCCTGTTAGGAATGTTGAAGCTAAGGTGGCAAAATAAATCTATCCATTTACAATGTTTTGAAGAAAAGATGTATCACCTGTTTAGTACTAAAAGAAATATCTTAACTCAGTGCACAAATAAAGTAAAAAATCTCTGGTCCCAAAACTCAAAGTCCAGTCTCAGATAAGCACTTATAAAACATATTTTGACATTTGTGGGGAAAGTCACTATAATCTGTAGTAATTACAAAGCCTTACTTATCTAAGGAGACAAGTTTCCTACAATTGTCATCACATCCCTTACAGTGTCTGATAATGATCTGGTTCTTTTCATTACTACAAGGTAAAGTTCATTGGCACATCCTCCTATGCCACTGGTTCCTAACACATCAAATACCTACTCACTAAAGGATCACTTATGCAACCATTTATGACATAAAGTGTAAAGCTAAGAACTGAAAATAACAAAATGGAGGGCTAGCAAGTTGTCCAAAGATGATTCACGGTTCTAAGCAAAAAAAGTGGTTAAAAGTACATTATTTCGCACCACTATATATCTGTTGAGAGTACAAAGAAGCAAAACAAGAGGAGAGAATGAGAACACTGCAATATGTGAAGGAATAAGGATGGAAGATTTTCCCAATTGAGGACTCACAGATTCAAGAAGTCCCAAGCCATAAGCACACTAAATACAAAGAAAAGCACATCCAAGGATATCACAGTCAAACTTCTGAAACTCAGGGACAAAAAAAAAATCTTAAAAGCAGTGTAAGAAACAGGCATGGTAACTTCGAAATAGCAACACTCTGCTCACTCACTTCTCAGCAGTTAAAGAGAATCAACTGAGAACGCATGTTTCTGGAGTCTCTTCGGGAAGAAACTCAACATCTTGAAGATGCCAGCTCGCTCTTAAGAGTTGAAGGTACCGGGCACCTGGGTGACTCAGTCGTTGAGCGTCTGCCTTCGGCTCAGGTCGTGATCCCAGGGTCCTGGGATCGAGTCCCACATTGGGCTCCCTGCTCGGCGGGAAGTCTGCTTCTCCCTCTCCCACTCTCCCTGCTTGTGTTCCCTCTCTCGCTGTTTCTCTGTGTGTTAAAAAATAAATAAAATCTTAAAAAAAGAGTTGAAGGTACCCCCTCTCCCCCAAATATGCTGAAGTCCTAACCCCCAGTACCTCAGAATGTGATCTTACTTGGGAAGAGTCAGTGCAGATATACATAGATGAGGTCATACTAGAGTAGGGTCAGCCGCTTATGAGTCATGTGAAGACACATACACAGGGAGGACACCACGTGACAATGAAAGCGGCAATTACAGTTATGCAGCTGTAAGCAAGAAATGCCAAAGACTGCTGGCAGACTGCCAGAAGCGAGGAAGGACTCCCCTGCAGCTTTCAGCCACAGCACGGCCCTGCTGACGACACCTGGATTTTGGACTTCCAGCCTCCAGAACTATGGGACGATACACTTCCATTGTTTGAAGGCACCCAGTTTGTGGGACTTTGCTAGAGCAGCCCTGTGAAACTAATATGCCTCCCAATTTAATTACTTAGAGAGTATGTATTTTTGAAAAAGAAAAACGAAATGAGGCCAAATGGGGATGTGTCCATACCACATATCAAAACATACAGTAGGTTCATTAAAACAGGGTAGTGCTGACACAAGGACAGACAGAAAAAAATAATAAAACAGAATAATGAGCCTAGAAATAGGCCCATTCTTTTTAGGGATTTAATGCATGATAAATGTGGCATTTCAAATATTGGGGGAAAGATGGAGATTCAATAAATGATCTTGGGACAAGTGGCCTATCCATTTAGAGGAAAAAAATAAACTTAATACCATTGCCTTAAATTATTGGTGAATTAGAGTGAAACATTAAAAATAAAACTATAAAATAACCAGAAAACAAGAATATTTTTATAATCTTGCAGTGGAAAAGTCCCTTAAAAATGTAAAACCTGGGGGTGCCTGGGTGGCTCAGTCGGTTAAGCGGCTGCCTTCGGCTCAGGTCATGATCCTGGAGTCCTGGGATCAAGCCCCGCGTCAGGCTCCCTGCTCAGTGGGGAGTCTGCTTCTCCCTCTCCCTCTGCCTGCCTCTCTGCCTACTTGTGCTCTCTATCTATCTGTCAAATAAATAAATAAAATCTTAAAAAAAAAAAAAAGTAAAACCTGGAGGTTATACAGTTAAAGACTCAGATCTGATCACACAAACCTACTAGGCTATCAATGAAACTAAAAGAGAAAAGTCATACTGGGAGTAAATATTTGCAACTTAATAAAACAAAAGGATTACTGGCTGTATTATATAGAATTTCTACAAGTCAATTAGGAAAAAATATAATGCAATACAAAGGTGAGCAAAGGAAACAAACAGGAAAATTTACAGAAGAAACACAAATGCCCAAACAAATGAAAAGATTTTCAACCTCACTTTTAATCATGGAAACACAAATTAAAATGAGATCTCATTTTTCAAACATCAGATTGGCAAAAATGTTAAAATACAGATAATATCCAGTATTGCTTAAGTATGTGGGGAAATGGGTGCTCTCATATACCACTAAGTGGGTATTTAACCTGCAACAGCCTTTCGGGGAGGAGATCTTTTTTGAAAAGGGCACTTATTTATATGTATTAAAGTCTCATTACAATCATACCAGGTTAATGACAATAATTTGTCTTTGTTTGAATCATATATTTTAATAATAATTATTATGTTACCGGCAAAAATTAACCTGTGGCATATTATACTTCCTCTATTATTACATTTATTATACTTCAGTGTTCTACTTTCAATGTTCTGTCTTCCTTCCTAGAGTATAATCTTCTTGAGGACAGTGACACTGTCTAATTTACTCTTCTGTCTTTAGCACCACACACAGAAACTGTCATACATTACACATCCAATAAATATTTCTTGAATGAGTGAGATTTCTCTCGATTCCCAATCCAGTGGCCCTTGTACAACAGTATCCTGCCAGTTAAACCTGCTCCCTTAAAGAAGTGTGACTTAAGACACTATTTTTCCCTATGTCTCTATAGTCAATCAAAGTGTACAGACTGCATTATGATACTACCGTAAAAAATTCAGAATTGAACAGGATTAGGATCCTAAAATATCATCTAATCTGTCCCCCTTCTTCTATGCAGACCTACCTACAGCTAAACTATTACTAATTACATTTTCCAGCATTTATGGAACGTCTTCTAACTGCAAAGGAAGTTTAGAGTTAATGTTTCCTGTGGTCAGCTTTCCTATTCTGAGCAAGGACTATAATCACCGATTTTTTTTTTAAACCCCATGTACTTGGTAGGGTGCATTTTATTTTATTTTTAAAGATTTTATTTATTTGACAGAGAGAGACACAGCGAGAGAGGGAACACAAGCAGGTGGAGTGGGAGAGGGAGAAGCAGGCCTCCCGAGGAGCAGGGAGCCCGATGCGGGGCTCGATCCCAAGACCCAGGGATCATGACCTGAGCCGAAGGCAGACGCTTAATGACTGAGCCACCCAGGGGCCCCTGGTAGGGTGCCTTTTAGATGTTTCAGTGAGTACTTGATTAAATTCTACAAACTGATATTTTTTCCTTATCAGCTTAGTTTCTGGAAGCCTGCATCTCAGAATTCTAAACCATACCTCTGTTGTTGTTGCTGAATCTGAGGTTTCTGGATTTGGGTAGCCAGAAAGAACCCATGATAACCCCCCTAAAAATGTCATCACTGACCCTGTCTTTCTTACTTCCTAGTATACTGGTGACCTGACTGTCATTAAAACTCCCTGTGGTTACAACTATTCTCTCAACTCAGAACCATCCCCACAATCAGCCAGGCAAAGGTGTGTGTGACTGTCCTAATCTTTGCCACGTTCCTCAGATCATCTAACTGAATTCTTTGGGGTTTTTTTTCAGGGCTGACTCTGATATTGTTAGAGAAGTAGAGACAAGAAGATGAACACAAGGACCAGATGCTAGAGGCTTTTCCTTTCAGAACCTCACAAACGATGTCATGATGTCAGGCATTTGAGCTACAAAGAGGCTCAGGAAACATGACGACTAATTCCCTCATTTGCCCAAGACACAATCAAGCCTAAGGTCACGCAGCCAGCCACTGGCAGCACGAGGACTATAGCCTCTCTCCATTCTCAAGTTCAGTATTACTTCTCTCCCTTTAAAAATAGTCCAAGCACAACTTATGAAAAGAAAATGACAAGAATAACCAAAAGAATATTTTGAATTATCAGTCAAATCCAGAGATAAAAATTATTAAAAATCAGTGGTTTAGAAGTCTGTAGCAATGGGCTATTCAAGTTTTCCAGAGTCTTTCTAAAGACACGAATACATTATAAATTGTTTAAATAATGATGACCATACCAATGTATCTATTTTTAATCAAACAGGTGGACAGCTGTAAACATTTTAAATGGACAGCCTCCCCGTTGCCATAGGCAACCTGAATGCCTATAAAGCAAATCTCCACTCACAAATGACAATGGGATCGGTATAAATCTGAAATCAATATGCATTTCAACGGTCTAAGCCCAAGCTGAAAATATAGACAGCAAAGCTTTGAGAATTGGCTAAGATGTCTTCTTTTCTATGTTTAAAATAAACTAAACTGAAAATGAGACACACTTGGAAGAGAAGGAAATCCGATACATTTAGTTCTGTTCCAAGAGGGCATAGTTGAGCTCTTCAAACTGAAGTACCTTGTAACTCAAGAATGACAGAAACATGAAGTAACTGTAGAGATTTCTTCCAGTGCATATTAGTGTTGGTGGATAGTAGATCATTTATAATTTTTTAAACCTGTATTTGAATTTTTCTGGAGAAATTACTGTTCTCGATATATCCATTTAAAAATATATATATGTGAACGACGGAACTATCAGGAATTTTGCCCAATGATTATCCCAGACACTGGCCTGGGTACATGAGAGGAAGTGGGATCTAATGCACAAGTAGAGGGGTTGACCATAAATTAGAGCACAGATCTTTACTCTATAGTAACAGGAGGACAGATTACACGGGAATACTTCCAGGAAGGTTGGTGGATGTGAGAGTGAGAGCCTTTGGAAGTTCTTTTTTTGGCTGTTCTCTTCTCTCAGTGAAACAGGAAGCAGGATCATCAGCTGAGGGTGAACGTGGGGAAGGAGCTGGAGGTCTGATGTCAGCAATGTATCAGATAGTTGGCAGGAGTGGGAGAGTAAAGAAAACAGGGAAGTCATCTTTCACCTGGATCACTGCCTTAGTTCCTAACTAAATGTCCTATGTCTGTTCTTGCTTCCATACAGTCTGTTCTCAACAGAGCATCCAGAACGGTTCCTTTAACATATAAGTCAAATCATGTCACTTCTCTCCTCAAAATCCTCCTACAAAAATCGGTAAATTGCATGTAAATTATACCTCAATAGAGCTGATTAAACAATAATTACTACAGACACCTTCCTATGGCTTCTCTTCTCCCTCTGAGTAAATGCGAAACTCCTACACAGCCCTGTGTGATCTGGACCCCTCTTACCTCTCTCATCTCAACATCTACTATGCTGTTACTCACTCTTCTGTCCACAATGGCCTGCATAAAGGCTCAGCATATTTGAACCTCTGGGCCTTTGCATTTGCTGTTCCCTCTGCCTGGGAACTCCCCACCCCAACCTCACCTATGTGCAAGGCTCACCCTCTCATTTTCTTCAGGTCTCTACTCAATGTCACACTCATGAAATAACAGCTGTCCTAGGTTCTCCCTAAGCCTAGTACTCTAGTGTAGTTTCCTCTGCAAGTCACTCTCTGACACACTTATATTTACTTGTTTATTGTCTGTGTGCCCACCCTAGACCATCAGTTCTATGTACACAGGGACTTTGCTTTGTTCACTGCTGTATCCCCAGTGCCTCAAACATTACCTGGCAAAAAAGCAGGCCCTCAATTAACATTTATTCAATGAATGAAAGAAAGAAAAATCTTTCCTCCCTCTGGGCACAGAGATGGTATTTCAGGAAAGAAAAAGTAAAACCTAGTTGTTACAAACTTACTTGTATGTTTTATGTGTACAAAGTTGCCAAACAGGCCCAAGAAAGTATGCCACCTGGAGTGAAGTGTGAGATGGAAAATTCTGCTGTTTCCTCAGTCTCAATTCTCACATGCTTCTCATAAGTGAGCCTCTTGCCATGCCAGGAGTTAGTTCAATGTTTAAAGAACATATTTGTGTACATTTCTACATATATTACTGCATAATTGTATACATGTAATGTGTACATATAACTTATGAGCAATTTAAGAAAATTTCAAAGGATATTTAACTACATGAGATTTTTCAAACTTCGGGTGGGAACTTTAGAAATTAAAACCAGCTTAATGTACAAATTGGCCTTGAAAAGTTTTGCTCACCAAAGACAATGTAGTCAGGTCTTCCTTCTTAATGCCATCTTATCTACTCAAATAGAGACCCGAGAAGGCAGAGCTGAAAAAGACAGGGGCCCTGAGAAGTCAGGATTGTCTTTATGGGAACCCTGTCTGACTACCTGGATGTGACTCACAACAATCACTGCTCTTCATAGCCCACAGAAAGTAGGGAAGCAATTCCACAGCTCCTTACAGAAGAGGATTCAGAAATTTGCCTACAAAACAAAAAACCTCTGGAGAAACTGTTTTCAGAGGAAAGGGCAAAGAAGTGGATGTCAGAAGACCTACATCCTACATTCGGGGGTGGGGTGCTACTAAGTTCCTAGATCAGTTTTCCTCTAATTCCCAAACAAGGTCTGGAGCAGTCGTCCTTACCCCTTTGACTATCTGATCCCAGCACAGCCAAAGGCCCCGCGCAGCCCCACGCTCCGCGCTCCTGACCTACCCCCCAACTCCCAACTCACCAGTGACAGCCCAAACCCCGACCCTTAAGTCTGGAATGCCCAGCCAGAGCTCTGCCTCCCCCTAACCCAGACACAGCCCTAGACCCGCTTAAACCCGATGTGGAGTCCAGATGACCGCTTCGCGCTGAACTCGGACCCGAACCCGGACCTCCAATTCTCTGCCTTTCTCCCGCCCCCACCCCTAAGCCGGGACGACGCGCTATCCAAGCCCCTCGCCACCCCGCCCCATCCCCTGAGGTCGTGAGAATTCCTGAGCGGAGGTCCCTCCCCAGCTACCACCCGGGTGCCGGCGTCAGGGAAAGAACAATCTCACCGGCACCAAGGAGAAAGGAACACCCTCCGGCTATCCAGAACCCCCTACCCCGCAAGCCAGGAAGTGCGCTTGCGCACGCGGCCGCCTAGAACTACATTTCCCAGCGTGCTCTGCAAAGGACGGGCGCCCGCGAGCCGCGTCTCCTAGGGGCTCCGGAGTTGCCTTTTCCTCTCGTGGCTGCTTGCAAGCGGCGTAGCCTTTCTTTCCTTATTCAAATAAAAAGAAAAAAGGGACGAAGAAAAGCTTTTTCTTTCGCAATAGGCAAATATGAATCCGAAGGGATGCAGATTTTTCGTTAACCTTTACATAAAAGGAATACCTATTCATTATATTAATAGATGATTCAGCTGGAATATAACCTTTTATTCAACAAGCTAAAAAGGGTGGGGGGAAAAAAATCAACCCCAAACTAGATGGAATTCCTTAACAAAGAGATAATCACCGTTAACACTGTGGTATACACACAGTATTCTAAAAATAAGTCTCACAATCAGCCCCATTCTTCGTTGGGGCTTGGGGCTTCTTTTTTCAGGATTGTTAGCATACTCTAGACCCTTTGTGATGGTATTTTATTTCCCTTTCAACTCAAAATTCTCTTTTTTTTTTCAAGATTTTATTTATTTGAGAGAGAGAGCGCGGGCATGAGCAGGGGGAGGAGCAGAGGGAAAAGCAGACTCCCCGCTGTACAGGGAGCCAGAGGTGGGGCTCCACAGAGGACCCCAGGATCATTTCCTGAGCTGAAGGCAGGCGCTTAACCAACTGAGCCATCCAGGCGCCCCAGAATTCTCATTGTTAGTATATAAAATATAATTACTGTATTACTTCTATTCTGTAACCTTGCTAAAGTCACTTACTGGATTTATTTATTTTTATGTTTTTTACAATATATCCTAAACATATGAAATTCTTAAAGAAAATTTAACACAGTATGGGTAAGGCTTGCATGTTGAATACTACAAAACATTACACAGAGAAATTAAAGACCAAATAAATAGAGGGGATATATCATGCTTATGGAAAGGAAGATTCAAATTGCTGAGATGGTTATCTCTAAATTGATTTATAGGTTCAATTAAATCTAAATCAAATCTCTTCAGGTTTCTTTGTAGAAATTGACAAGCTGATTCTAAAATGATGTAAAAATGCAAAGGGTCTAGAATATGCATAACGATCCTGAAAAAAGAAAAATAAAGTTTATTTCAACACAACAGAAAACTAAAGAATAAATACAATGTGGTAAGAACAGATGTAAATATCAGTGAAAAAAAGAAAGTACAAAAATATATATACTTGATTTCTGACAGAGGTATTATGGTAATTCAACAGAAAAGGATAATCTTTTTTTGGAAAATGGTGCTAATCAATTACATATCCCTATGCAAAAAATATGTACCTCAATTTTAATTCACAAATATATTAAAATTAACTGAATAGGGCTCTTAAACATAGATGTAGGAGCTAAAACTACAAAAATCTCTAGAAGAAAACAAAGGGAAAAAATCTTTGTGACTTTAATTTAGGCAAAGATTTCTTGAACACAAAAAGCACAAACCATAAAAGGAAAGATTGATAAACTGGACTTCTCAAAATTAAAAGCTTTCCTCCTCTGAAGAGACTGCTTAGAAATTGAAAAGAGAAACTAGATAGGGAGAAAACATTTGCAAAATATATCTGATAAAACTTGTATCTAGAACACAAAAGGAATTATTATCACTCCATAATAAAAAGACTAATGATTTGATTTTTTAAAATGAGTATAAGATTTGGAAAATCACCAACATAGATAAACAAATTGCCAATAAGCATACATAAAGATGCTCAGCATCATTAGATTTTAGGGAAATGCAAATTAAAACCACAAAGTAATACCACTACACATCTCCTAGAATGGCTACATTTTTTTTTTTAAACTGAGGGCCATTTTACAAAAAACCTGAAAGGTACTCCTCAAAAAGTACAAGATCATGAAAAACAGGAAAGAGTAAGAAGGTCAGTTGTGTGGTTTTTGTTAACATTTGTTAAGTACGGTCTTGGGGTGTCCGATGTCAAGGCAAAGTTCAACAAAGACTGCAAGGGAAAGTGATCTAGTTTTATGTTTGGTCAATATCATGCTGTCCTTACACTTAGGACAATACTTACACTGACTCACAGGTCCTGGAGGAGATACATGGCACTCAAGGACACACATGGGGAGGTTAAGGCAGGGGACAGGCAAAGAGTGAGCAACAAGAGTTGGAGCATATGGCTTTTCTAGGGCTTGAGGGTCTAGTGCTTTGGGATCCTTGGGCTAAGGCCAGATTGGTCAATTCAAACTAAGAAGAATGAGGTTTTGGTAAGTTTTGCAGGGGTCTTATCTAAGGGGCCCATAAGGGAAGGATGCACAATCCCAGGAGAGGCTGCTTACCACAAAGACTACTTACTTGTGATTCAGCAGGCTGTTATCTGAGGGAGGCATGCACATGAGGGAGGGGCCAATGTCAGTTCAAGGCCACTTAGCCACACAAAATGGATGCCAAGGAGGCAATACTATGAAGTAATTTAGCTAACCAATAGTTGCAGGCCAGAGGAGACAAAGGAGACATGATGACTAAATCCTACATGAAATCCCTGCGTTGAATTCTGGAACAGAAAAAGGATAGTGGAATTCAAATAAAGCCTGGGATATGATTAATATTAATGTAAATGTTAGTTTTCTAGTTTTCACAAATGTACAATGATAATGTAAGATGTGAACATCAGAAGAAACCAGGTGGCGGGCATGTGGGAACTCTCTCTACCAGCTTTGTAACTTTTGTAAATCTAAAATTATTATTATTTTTTAAAGATTTTATTTATTTATTTGAGAGAGAGAGACTGAGAGAGAGAGCACATGAGAGGGGGGAGGGTTGGGAGGGTCAGAGGGAGAAGCAGACTCCCTGCAGAGCAGGGAGCCCGATGGGGGACTCGATCCAGGGACTCCATCCAGGGACTCCAGGATAATGACCTGAGCCGAAGGCAGTCGCTTAACCAACTGAGCCACCCAGGCGCCCTAAAATTATTTTCAAACAAAATGTTGATTTAAAAAAAATCAGTTGGGGGCGCCTGAGTGGCTCAGTTGTTAAGCGTCTGCCTTCAGCTCAGGTCATGATCCCAGGCTCCTGGGATCAAGCCCTGCGTCAGGCTCCCTGCTCCGCGGGAAGCCTGCTTCTCCCTCTCCCACTTCCCCTGCTTGTGTTCCCTCTCTCGCTGTGTCTCTCTTTCTCAAATAAATAAAAGCTTAAATCTTAGAAAAAAAAAAAAAAAATTTAACCTTTGTAGATTCCTTAGGATTTTAAATGTATAAGATCAGGTTGTCATGAATAAAGAAAGTTTTACTTCATCCTTCCTAATTTGTATGCTTTCTTATTTTTTTTTCCTTTGCTTATTACATTGGCCAGAACTTCTATTACATTGTTGAATAAAAATGAGGGGGTGCCTGGGTGGCTCAGTCAGTTAAGCATCTGACTCTTGGTTTCAGCTCAGGTCATGTTCTTGGTGTCCTGGGATTGAGCCCTGAGTTGGACTCCACATTCAGTGTGGAGTTTGTTTGTCCCTCTCCCTCTGCTCCTCCCCCCCGCAACCCATTCTCTCTCTCTGGAATAAATAAGTATCTTTTTAAAAAATGAGGACGGGGCGCCTGAGTGGCTCAGTTGTTAAGCATCTGCCTTTGGCTCAGGTCATGATACCAGGGTCCTGGGATCAAGCCCTGCATCAGGCTCCCTGCTCTGAGGGAAGCCTGCTTCTCCCACTCCCCCTGCTTGTGTTCCCTCTCTCGCTGTGTCTCTGTCAAATAAACAAATAAAATCTTGAAAAAAAATGAGGACAGATATTTTTGATTGGTTTCTAATCTTATGTAGAAAGAAGTAACCATGAAACTGGTTGAAGTAGAGAAGTTACCATCTGTTGTTCATTTGTTGAGTTTTCATCACAAATGGATGTTGAATTTTGTCAAATGCTTTTTCTACATCTATGGGAATGTTTTTCCCCTCATCAAAAAAAAATTTGGTGAACTACATGGATGGATAATTAGCTATTTAAATAAAATATTGCATTCTTGGAATACACTCCAATTGGTCAGGACATAGTTCACTTTTTATGTACTGGTGGATTCAAAATATTTTCTTAAGCTAGGCTCCATGCTGGGCATGAACTCACAACCTGGGGCCTGAACCCATGACTCTGAGATCAAGACCTGAGCTGAGAGTCAGATGCTTAACCGAATGAGCCACCCAGGTGCCCCTCAAAAATATTAATTTTAAAGCAATTTTCACATCTACAGTTATCAGGGATATCAGCTTGTAATTTTCTTTACTTATAATGTCTTCATCTGGTTTTGGTTTCAGGGTAATACTGATCCAATATGATGAGTTGGAAAATGTTAATCCTCCTCTACTTTCTAAAGTTTTTGAAGAATTAGTATTATTTCTTCCTTAAATATTGATAGAATGCCCCAGTGAAGCCTCTAGACCCATAATTTTCTTTCAGGGAAGATTTTAAATTACAAATTCAATATCTTTAATCAGTATAGGGCTATTTGTGCATTCTAATTCTTCTTTACTCAGTTTTGGTAACTTATGCTATTTCAAGGAGATCTTCCATTTTACCTAAGTTGTCAAATTTTCGAAGTAAAAGTCATTAATAACTCTGTATCATCTTTTTGACTATAAAATAGTGGTGCCACCTCCTTTATTCCTACTAGTACTTTTTGTCTTCTATTTCTCTTGATCAGTCTATCCAAAGATTTACCAATTATATTGATTATTTCAATGAATCACCTTTTGTTCTCATTGATTTTTGTTTGCATATGCTCTGGTTTAGGAATTGGCGAACATTTTTCTGTAAAGGGCCAGATAGTGGATATTTTAGGTTTTGTGATCCACCTATGGTTTCTGTTGTGTAGTCTCTGTTTTATTCTTTTTTTCTTTTCTTTTTGTTTGGTTTGTGTGTTTTATAACTCGTTAAAAATGTAAAAATGAATCTTAGTTTAAGGCCTGTATGGGAACAGGCCACTAGCCAGGTTTGGCCTATAGTCTGATCCCTGTTCTAGTTCATTGATTTGTGCTCTTCCATTTATACTTATATCTTCCTACTTATTTTGGGGTATCATTTGCTCATATCTTTCTACCTTCATAAGATGGAAACTTAAATAATTGATTTTACACATTCCTTCTTTTCTAATAAATCATTTAAAATTATAAATTTTATTCTAAGCTCTGGTCTAGTGACATCCCCAATACCCACACACACAATGAGTCCTGACTTTCCACTGAAGGCTCTCCCACACTGAATATATTTATATGATTTCTTACTGGTTAGAATTTCGGTTGTACAAAGAGGTGTGACTTCTGCATGAAGGCTCTGATGTGTTCATTAGATGTTCTGTTCAGATGAATTCCTTTTCCCGGCACATTGTTTCATTCATAATCTATCTCCTCAATTCTGACATATTGTATTTTCATTCAATATTATCTAAACATTTTCTAATTTCTCTTGTGACTCATCTCTACCTAGGCTAACAAATGGAAATTCAGTTTTCTCTACCTTTTCAGAAAAAATTCCATGGTGTGCCTCTTTCCCATCCTACCCACTCACATTTACATAATGCCATTTTGTTCTGTTATACCCTAAGAATGTCCAAAGTAGGGTAGATTAGACTGTGAAGTGTGTAACTGTGATAACTTGAAGTTGAAATAAACATAATACCTAAGCATTTGTGTGACCAGCAGCATATAAAACTTAAAGTAAGCATTAACATCTCAATAGCAAGCATGTTAACATTTTAATTATTTAATTTCCAAACCATTTAAAACCATATTTTCAGAATTACTAGGGTAGTTCCACTTGTTTCAACTTTTAACTCTGCCTGAAAACTCCAAAATATGTTTATATATAGCATGTTTCAGAGTCCTTAGATATGAGTCATGGTATCTTGTGTAATCTCTTAAATTCCAGTTGTTTAAGGAGACCAGTACCTAATTAATTCATAGTACCCAAGAAATATCTATTAGTAATACTACTGAAGTATACAAGTAAATAGGCTCAGATAACAACATATTAGGAGGCAAGTTAAAAAAAAAAACCTGGGGGGCGCCTGGTGGCTCAGTCAGTTGAACATCGACTCTGGATTTTGGCTCAGGTCATGATCTCAGGGTCGTGGGATCAAGGCCCGCGTCAGGCTCCACACTCAGTGCAGAGTCTGCTTGTCCCTCTCCTTATGCTCCTCCCCCCACTCCTCCCCCTACTCATGCTCTCTCTCAAAATAAGTAACATCCTTAAAAAAAAAAAAACACTAAAATTTCCTACTTATCTTATGTTAATGGCAATACTAGCTATGTATAAGAAACCATTAAATAGAAGGCAAAACATTGAAAATAGAGATATTGAATCTCCTAAGCACCTGAGACTTGAAATGACTATAGAAGGGGCAAAGCCTTCTTCTTCCTGAAGTCATGCACAGAATTAACGGGATGATAGGAAGGATAAGGGCGAGAAAAACAATGAATTCTAATTATGGAAGGCTCTCTGAAAATATTACATAGTTTCATATGAGGCCTGACAGGCAAACTAGATCTGAAAGAAGTTCTAATAGACAGGAATTCCACAAATTATTGGCTGCACAAGCGGTATTATCATATAGTTTCCAAGATGACAACAATGAAGGCGAGATACACATTAATAGTTTAGTTTCTGACGTGTTTAGAAAATGAATGTCCTACATTTACTTAACAGCTAAATATTTATCTTCAAAAGTGACTTAAAAAATGACTAATAAAAGAATTACATGACTGCAATTCACTATTTAGTTTAAAATTATTATTTGTGGAGTGCCTGGGTAGCTAAGTCGGTTAAGTGTCCCTTTTTGATTTTGGCTTGGGTCATGATCTCAGGGTCATGAGATCAAACCCCACATTGGGCTCCACACTCAGCACAGAGTCTGCTCGAGATTCTCTTTCCCTCGCCCTCTGCCCCTCCCCCAGCTCACACTCACTCTCTAAATAAAATCTTAAAAAAATAAATTATTTGAAAGTTAAGATTTACAGTGAAAATCATGGCTGCTGTTGACCGTTTTCAATTTTAAAACATTTTTAATTTAAAATCTAAGAAAAAATGTTTGATTAAAAATTTAGGATCAAGGGGCGCCTGGGTGGCTCAGTCGTTAAGCATCTGCCTTCAGCTCAGGTCATGATCCCAGGGTCCTGGGATCGAGCCCCGCATCAGGCTCCCTGCTCCGTGGGAAGCCTGCTTCTCCCTCTCCCACTCCCCCTGCTTGTGTTCCCTCTCTCTCTGTGTCTCTCTCTGTCAAATAAAATCTTAAAAAAAAAAATTTAGGATCAAGCTCTATGGTGTATCAGCTTCACCTTCATTTCAAGGAAAGACTGAAAAAGGTTTTTTGCTATCAATCCTTCTTTTCCTAATATTGCTTCACAATGAATATTTACAACTTACATAAGGTTAAGTTATTGTGCTTGAAAAGGAAAGGATGCCCTGGATAATAGAATTTGTAAGAAAAGTTATTAGTGATGATAAAATGACAACTCAACAAAACAATTTTTTTCAAACAAATTATAAAATAATAGTATAATTTCTATGTTCAGACTGATCACAAAAAAATGTATAGGGCAGCAAAACAGGTATCCCTGAACCAATATCTCAAAATATACCTCTAAGAGCTTCTACATGTAAGACACTAAAACTTAATACCTCCTTTGAAATGCATTTTTCTTGTTAATTTATTTAACATAATGTAGGGACAGGATACAGAATACCATATGATGTCCAGTCAAATTCAATTCAATTCTGTCTGGAGCTGAAGTGACATTACATTCAGTCCTGCTTGTCTCGAGTGGGACAGAATCCTGTGGAGGCTAAGAGGCTGATCTGAATCTCAGCCCTCCACTTACCAGGCCCATAGCTTTAGCTGAATCAGGGCACCTCTCTGGGCTCCACTTGCCTCATCTATAAAATGGTAATAATCTCAGTTTCATATATTTGCTCTAAGGATTAAATAAGAAAATACATGTCAAAGTGCTTAGCAGAATGTGTGTGTGGCAGAAATATCCAATAAAGGAAGCTTAAAAAAATTCAATTCTAAGAATCACAAGGATATAAAGATCCCAAGCTATGCATACCAGTACTCACATAAGTCCTATGAGTTGAAACAAGACTAGGAACAGGAATTTCTTTGTGTAGAACTATTTTTATCATGTGTTGAATACGCCAACATTGCTTACAGCCACATCACTGCCTGCTTTGCCTGTTGTTTAATGTCTCTCTTAACTATATGCTTTACACCAAGTGATATTTTTAAAAGTCCACCACTTTTTTTTTAAGATTTATTTGAGAGCAAGGGAGAGAGAGAGTGCACAGGGGGGAGGGGCAGAGGGAGATGGAGAGAATCTCAAGCAGACTCCCTGCTGAGCACGGAGCCCAATGTGAGGCTTGATCCCATGACTCAGATCATGACCTGTTCTGAAATCGAGAGTCAGACACTTCACTGACTGAGCCACCCAGGCGCCCCTCTACCACTAACTTTTGATGTCTCTATAAATGCACTGGCTTCATCTTCTCTTAATTCTATATACCTTAAGAAAGAGTGGGGGAAGATCTATTTGTTATTTAGTTACAATTTATCCTTTTATGTTTTTTAAGACGTGGGGAAAATGGTGTCGTTTAGTGTGGAAAGTAAGGCAGGTGCAAAGATCCATATTCACTTCCAAATGACAGATAATTTGGGTTATGAATGCCATTTCTACATCACTTGTAGAATGATCACATACAGTAGTCACTTTGTTGTCCTGATTAATCAATTTGCAGTTGACCCTTGAACAACACAGGTTTTAACTGTGCAGGTCCATGGATTTTTTTTTATTAATACAGTACAGTACTATAAATTTATTTTTTCTTCCTTATGACTTTCTTAATAACATCTTTTCTCTAGCACATTTAATTGTAAGAATACAGTATGCAATACATATTACATAAAAATATGTGTTGATTGACTGTTCATGTTACCAGTAAGGCTTCCAGTCAATAATAGACTATTAGTAGTTAAGTTTTTGGAGAGTTAAAAGTTATACATGAATTTTCAACTGCACAGGGGGACCCTAATCCATGTTGTTCAATGATCAGCTGTACTCACTCATTAAAAAAATTTGTACCTTGGAATGCCTGGGTAGCTCAGTCGTTTAAAAAATTTGCACCACATGTGATCAAGCCAATCACCTATGGTTGAGATTTTTCTACATACTTAAAAAACTTACTATTAGGCTGAACCAAGATGTCCAATATAATTTTTTGGATACATGATTTTTCAAACTTGCTTCTCAGTATGGATTTTCTGGTGCTTAATAGTTTGGGAGCTATTGTGGAAGGCTTCCCATGTTTAGTATATTCATAGAGTTTTTAGACTTTGTGAATTCTATGATGTGTGATGAAATTTTAATCATTTAAGTTTTCTCATTCCATTAAAAGGGTTTCTGTTTCGTATGAATTCTCTGATGAACAGTCAGAGTAGATTTCTTGCTGAAAGCTTTTCTACAAATACTACATTCATAGGGTTTTTCTCCAGTGTGTATTCTATGATGTACAGTGAGGTGTGACTTCTTACTAAAGGCTTTTCCACACTCAGTGCATTCATACGGCTTCATCCCAGTATGGATTCTTTGATGAACAGTGAGTTGTGATTTCTGGATAAAAGCTTTTCTGCATTCACTGCATTCATAGGGTTTCTCCCCAGTATGAATTCTCTGATGTTCAATGAACTGTGAGCTCCGGATAAAGGCTTTCCCACAATCACAGCATTGATACCTTTTGTCCCCAGTGTGAGTTCTCTGATGTACAATGAGATCTGACTTTTTAATGAAGGCTTTTTTACATTCACTACACTCAAAGGGTTTCTCTCCAGTGTGAATTCTGTGATGTACACTTAGTTCTGACTTCCTGTTGAAGGCTTTTCCACACTCTTTACATCCATGGGGTTTCTCCCCAGTATGAGTTCTCTGATGTACAACAAGCTGTGACTGCCAGATGAAGGCTTTTCCACAGTCACTGCATTCATATGGTTTCTCCCCAGTATGAGCTCTTTGATGAATACTAAGTGTTGACTTCTTGATGAAAGCTTTCCCACATTCCTTGCATTCATAGGGTTTTTCCCCTGTGTGAATCCTCTGATGAATAATGAGGTTTGACTTCTGGATGAATGCTTTCCCACACTCACCACATTTATAGGGTTTCTCTCCTGTATGAATTCTCTGATGTACAGTGAGTTGTGACTTCTGAATAAAGGCTTTTTCACATTCATTACATTTGTATGGTTTCTCCCCAGTATGAATTCTCTGATGTGCAATGAGTCCTGACTTTCCACTGAAGGCCTTCCCACACTGAATACATTTATATGATTTCTCACTGGTTAGAATTTTTGGTTGTACAAAGAGGTGTGACTTCTGCATGAAGGCTCCGATGTGTTCATTAGATGTTCTGTTTAGATGAATCCCTTTCCCCAGTACATTGTTACATTCATGATCTATCTCCTCAGTTAGTGGCTTATTGCTAATGAATGCAACTTGATTCAAAAGCTTGTCTTGGTTTTCCTGGTGATTTATCTCATCTTCAAGTCTCCAATCTTCAGAAGTTGAGTATACAATCATGTTATGAAGTATCACTTGTTCAGAAATGCTCTTCCATGGTGTTAATTCTTTCATCTTGGGTCTAATACAAAAGTCTGAAAAAAGCCCAAGTGTAAATGATGTTACTTCACTCTTGAGCTCTGAAGAATACAAAACAAAGCACAAAAATAAAAAACAAATAAAGCTCTTCATTTTAATAGAAACAGATAGAAATCTGATAATGAGTGCAATCAGTTTTGAAATGTAAGAATATGACCTTAAAACTCAAAGACAGAAGAAGAAACAGACCTAAAAGAAAAAGAAGTGAGTAAGGGAGCAATGGAAAAAGAAGAGGTGATGAACTCAGTGTCAAAGTTCCACGAGGCACCAGGGCCAATCCACCACAAGGCTCTGTGAAGAGCAGAAGCAGATCAAAAAATCATTTCAGGAAAGACAGAGGAAGGATGCTAGCAAAGGAGACTGAAGGTGAGTTGAAGTGACCAGCAGAAAGATTAAATCCACACTAAATATAACAATATTCATAAATATTTTATAAGTAACCAGGTAGAAGCACAACTACAGGGTAGGGCTTTCCAAGTACATTCATCTTAAAGAGTCAGATGACACAAAAAGCATGGGATGGGACAGGCTCTATTAAAAGGGGGAAACTGAGTTTGAAGAATAGGCAGTTTCAGAGAGAGGGGAAAAAAGGCAAAAAAGGAAGGAAGAAATACCTGCTCATAATTGGGTGGTGTTAATGGGGAAAGAAAACAAGGGAAATTCAGGGTCCTGGAAGACAAAGAGAACCACAAAACCAGAAAAGCCGAAACTCCTCTTCAATCCAAAAGAAAGGAAGGAGGGAAAGGCCCTGCTATATTAACAGAGAAGGACTCCATAATATTTAAAAATCTTATGAAAATACTGTAATGTAATAAAAATGAACAAAGAAATATATGGTCCATAGAGAACTACTACAGAAAATCAGGAAATGAATTTGTGCAGCTATCAACAGAGGAAATTGTCCCTTGTCAAACCAAAACCAAAAAGAAAACTAGCCATAAAGCAAAATAAAATTTTGTCTGAACTCTAAACAGAATTAAATATACTCAAACAAGCATTTCAGGTCATGGAAAACCACCATGAATCAGAACTTATTTAAAAAAGAAAAAAACAAATAAACAAAAAATGGAGTGATGAAAAAGAATTGGTTAAACTTTGGGGGGGGGAATGAAAGATTAAATTATGAGGTGTGGGCAGGGGGTAAGGAGAATTTCTTTTTTTATTATTAATTTTTTATTGTTATGTTAATCACCATACATTACATCATTAATTTTTGATGTAGTGTTCCGTGATTCATTGTTTGTGCATAACACCCAGTGCTCCATGCAGAATGTGCCCTCTTTAATACCCATCACCATGCTGACCCATCCTCCCACCCCCCTCCCCTCCAGAACCCTCAGTTTGTTTTTCAGAGTCCATCGTCTCTCATGGTTCATCTCCCCCTCCGATTTCCCCCCTTCATTCTTCCCCTCCTGCTATCTTCTTCTGCTTTTTTTTCTTAACATATATCGCATTATTTGTTTCAGAGGTACAGGTCTGTGATTCAACAGTCTTGCACAATTCACAGCACTCACCATAGCACATACCCTCCCCAGTGTCTATCACCCAGCCACCCCATCCCTCCCACCACCACTCCCCACTCCAGCAACCCTCAGTTTGTTTCCTGAGATTAAGAGTTCCTCATATCAGTGAGGTCATATGATACATGTCTTTCTCTGATTGACTTATTTCGCTCAGCATAACACCCTCCAGTTCCATCCACATCGTTGCAAATGGCAAGATCTCATTCCTTTTGATGGCTGCATAATATTCCATTGTATATATATAGGGGGTAAGGAGAATTTAATAAGCAGCACTGAAAAAGGCAGGAAAACAGCCAACATAATAAAAATAACATAAAAAATCCAGTAAAAATGGTCACAGAGAAAGGAGAAAAAGAAGAAGGCAAAGTAGTATTTATATTACTGGAGTATCTGAAAAATTTAAAAACACAAAGCATAAGATTATAACTCTAAGACATATCACACTGAAAGAAGGTGAGAAAAACAAGGTAATTATAAAGGATATGAATATCATTCAATAAGTTACTTTGATAGAGGGCATATCTAAGACTGGGGAAATGCATAAAGGGAGGAATATAAGCCCATTCTGGAAGAATAGGGTGCTGAAGATGTTAGCCAAAGAGAGGTTAACTAAGAAATGTCCTAAATGACATGGGCATAAATAAGATCCAAAGTACAGGTAAGGGGGTTACTTCTCTCTCTCTCTAAAAGTTAAGCAAAGAAAATGGATTGCATGGTTGTTAGATATGTAGCAGTGTTATTTAGGTATTTGACAATCCCACACCAACTGTCTTCAGCCATTTCTAGACATCTATGACCTTAAAGAATGATTTCCTAAAAAATATTTCAAAGATAAATGTCTCATTAATCAGGATTAATCTTACATCCCTGTCTCCCATATGCCAGGTTCTCACTTACCTGAGTAGGCCCAACTTGAGATTTCTTCCTCCTTCATCCATGGTTCTCCTCGCTTCAATGAGATTACATCTGACTTCAGAGACTGACATCCTGTTTATGGGAAATGATACAGGACTTGGCCATTAGTGGACATCCAACCATCCTAGAACTCAAGCCCACCACATATGCACCAGAATAGCTAAAATTAAAAAGACTAACATTATCAGATGTTGATGGAACTCTCATATATTGCTAGTAGGAAATAAATTGGTATAACCTCTATGGACAACTGTCTGGTAGTATCTACTAAAGCTAAATATACATGTACTCCATGACCCAGAAATTTCCCAATAGAAATAAAATACTTATTTCCACTAGAACATGCATATAAGAATGTCCATAGAAAAAGTAAAAAAAGACAAAGACAAAAACACAGAACAAGAAGATTAAAAAAAAAAAGAAAGTCCAAAACAGCTTTATTCAATGACCCAAGTCTGAAATAAGCCAAATAACTATCAACAGAATGGATAAGTTGATGAATTACCCTATACTCGTTAAATGGAATATGGTGCAACAGTAAGAACAAATATTGTCATGTGCAACAACATGGATGAATTCCACAGACACTATGTTAAATGAAAGATGCCAGACAATTACAGTGATTACACTTACATGAAGTTCAAGAACAGACAAAACTAATCTATGGTGATAGAAGCCACAAGTTGTTATCTCTGAGGAGATAAATGGCAAGGGGTCAAAGGGAGCCTGCTAGGGTGCCTGAAATGTTTTACACCTTGATCTGGGCGGTGGTTAAATAACATAGGAAAAAGATGCATCAATCTGTATATTTAAGGTTTGAGCACTTTACTACATATGTTCTATTTCAATTAATCTATAAAAACTAAGAACTTGGGCACAGCCCATTGTCTTTAACCCTCAAAGAATGAGCAGGATGCAGCACCCATTCTCTTTTCATCCAAGTCCAATGGTGTATTTGGTACTCAAAATCAATATTCTTTTGACCTTTATAGTTTGAAATGAAGCTCATTAAACATGCAGAGACCCAGCAGCTTTTAGTAAATAAGAAAGGAAAGGTAGTCAATTGGGTACTATGGTGGATTTAATATATGTTCGTAAATTCCTTGGCATTCCTCCCTTCAAAAAGTCCTTTCCTTCCCTTAAGCATGGGCTGGACTTGATAACTATTTCTAATAAACACAGTAAGGTAGAGGTGATGGTCTGTGATTTCAGAGACCTGGTCACAAAAGGCCCTGTGACTTCCTCCTGGCTCTCCCGGATCACTCTCTGCGGAAGTTTGTCATGTCGTGAGAACAGGCCCCCATGGTGAGGAAGGAGCTGAAGGCTCCTGTCAACAGCCATGTGAGTTATCTTAGGAACAGATCCTACACTCTCCGTCAAGCCTTCAGATGACTGCAGCCCCTGCTCACATCTGATTCCAGCCACACGGGAGACCACAAGCCAGAACCACCCAGCTAAGCCCTTCCAAACTAAACTGTTTGTTTTAAGCCACTAAATGTTGAAGTAATTGTTATGCAGCAGCAGATAACTAATATCCAGTACCCTCTGAGAGATGTTCTTACCCACTGAAACAAGGTTGCTATAGTTCTCCAGCATCACATCCCTGTACAAGTTTCTTTGAGCAGAGTCCAGGTACTGCCACTCCTCCCAAGTGAAGTCCACAGTCACATCCTTGAGTGACACAAATCCCTGTAACAGGACATTCCTGTTCAATCTAAAGTGAAAAACACTGGGTGATGTGTAAAAGATGTTTAATCATGCAGAGTTCATCATAATAAATTAAAGAAGATGTTTACTATGAGGCCAGTTTTACTATGTGGGAGAAGCAGAACTCCTATTAGAAAAACTCTGCTATTGAGAAACCATTCATCCTCTCTTTCCAGCAATAAGCACGTATTAGGCCACAACACAACCTGCACTATTTGATGGTCAGAATACAAACATGAAGAAAACACTGGAAGTTTACAGAATAGTAGATGGAGACAAACAAGTAAATATATAAATGCTATTGGGTGTTAAATGGGTTATAATAGAAATGGGAAAGAAGAAATGATTCTATTTGGGGAAGTTGAGATGGGTTTTGTAGGTGATATACAGTTATGCAAAATGAATAATGAAAAATGTAAAATTTTTTAAAGTAAAGATAAAATACTTTTTTTGAAGTGTTAAAAATGAATAGTGTAGGGCGCCTGGGTGGCTCAGTTGGTTAAGCAACTGCCTTCGGCTCAGGTCATGATCCTGGAGTCCTGGGATCGAGTCCCACATCAGGCTCCCTGCTCAGCGGGGGGTCTGCTTCTCCCTCTGACCCTCTTCCCTCTCGTGCTGTCTCTCATTCTCTCTCTCAAATAAATAAATTAAAAAAAAAAAAAAAAAGGGCTCCTGGGTGGCTCAGTTGGTTAAGCAACTGCCTTCGGCTCAGGTCATGATCCTGGAGTCCTGGGATCGAGTCCCGCATCGGGCTCCCTGCTCAGCAAGGAGCCTGCTACTCCCTCTGACCCTCCCCCCTCTCATGTACTCTCTCTCATTCTCGCTCTCAAATGAATAAATAAATCTTAAAAAAAAAAAATGAATAGTGTAAACTCCAGTAAGGTATGGAGGAGGGAGAAAGATCATTCTAGATGGAGAAATGAGTAAAGAAAAAAGCGATGGGGACGAGAAAAAGAACATGGCAAATTCAAGGAACTGTTCGTACCTTTGGAATAATGCTCAGACATCATTTATTCATTTACTGTTTTCACAATTTTTATGTATCTGCATGTCACTCACACTATCTTTGACTTAATAGTTTTAACAACTCTTTTACTTAAATAAATGATTTTAAAAGGAAACCACTAAAGGGAAAACCAGTATCAGTTCCTAAAACGAAGATAACAAAATCTGCAAAACAAGCATATACTGATGAAATGTCATTTATGGGGTTTGCTTTAAAATACTCTAGAGAACAGGGGTGCTTGGGTGGCTCAGTTGGTTAAACATCTGACTCTTGATCTCATCTCAGGTCTTGAACTCAAGGTCGTTAAGATCAAGCCTCCACTGGGCTCCACACTGGGCATGGAGCCTACTTAAAAATAAAAAAATACAAACAAAAAACTCTAGAGAACAAATGAAGTAAGAGGGGAAAGACAAGATTGGAAAAACACTGGTAATCGCTGAAAATATAAGAAGAAACACAGGGGTTTATTAAACTGTTCTCTAAATTTTTGTGTATGTTGGCATTTTCCCTTAAAGAACTTATAAAAATTAAATACAACAAAACCATTGTTTTTAAAGTTTAAACTAAAATGAAGACAATAAAATGTAAGCAATATTTAATTTGGTCAATTTATTTTTTTAAATACCTACTTAGAAATAAGAAGAACAGAATAACTTATGACCAGTTAGTAATAAAGTATTACTTTGTTTTTACTTATTTTTCAAACCATGATTAGGTTCCACCTCAATAAGAGAATTCAATTTTTAAATTTGATGTTGATCAAATCCAACTAAGATGTATCTGAAAGACAGTGGGAAGATGAGGGAAGGAGAGTAATCAACTAAGAGCGCTTGGGTTTCAGGCTAAGCAACTGGCATCCCACTCAAGTCCAGAAAGTAAGAGCGAGCAGGTCTGGGGGGAGGAGAGAAGTGGAATCTACTTGTCCAACAGTAAAAGGACAAATGATCTGATTTAAAAATGGGCAAAGGTTTTCAATAAACATTTCTCCAAAGAAGATATGCAAATGGACAATAAGCACATGTAAAGATGCTCAACCTTACTAGTCACTAGGGAAATGCGAGTCAAAACCACAAGGAGATACAACTTTACACCTAATAGGATGGTTATAATCAACAAAATGGAAAATACAAGTGTTAGTGAGGATGTGGAGAAACTGGAACCCTCATAGGCTGCTGGTGGGAATGTAAAATGGTGCAGCTGCTACACAAAACACTTGGGCAGTTCTTCCAAAAGTTAAATGTAGAATTACCATATAACCCAGCAATTCCGCTAGGTGAAAAAAAAAGACCCCAATAATTGGACAACACCAGCTGAAAGACAAGATGGAGTCCTTCATGTCAAGGGAGAGAAACTACAGTTTTAACCTGCCCAAATGACCATGGGAAACAAAACCAGTTAGCATATCATGAGGTGACAAACCTGCACAAAAGTCAACAAAATCCATAAAATCCCTTGCAACACATCTTACCATGTTCTCCGTGGCTGCCACAGCCTGATGCTGCCACCAGGAATAGCAGGCTGTATCCTGTTTGTCATTCTACTCCTTAGGATGACAGGTTACAGCTTAGGCCTGCAGTCTGACCAACCTGGATAAGGGCACAGAACTTGCAGTTTTTGCCTATTTAACCCCAAACATAAACCTTCCCCTTCAGAGCACACTTTTGGTTGTAGCTGAAGGCTGCGATCTCCCTGGTTTACACACTGTATGGCAATAAAGCTTTCCCTTGCCTCTGACTAAACCTCTGCGTTCCAGGAATTTTGGTTGACAGAGGTATATACCCAAGATTTGAAAACAGGTACTCAAAGAGATACTTGTAGGCAATTCATAGCAGCTTTATTTACAATAAAGCCAAAAGGTAGAAACAACCTGAGTGTCCATCAGATGAAGGGATAGACAAAATGTGTTTATATAATGGAATATTACTCAGCCATAAAAAGGAATGAGGTTCTGATACATGCTACCGCGTAGATAAACCTCAAAAACATGCGAAGTGAAGTAAGTTAGACACAAAAGGACAAATTTCATACGATTCCACTTCTATGAAATACCTAGAGTAAGCAAATTCATAGAGCCAGAAAGTAGTTTTTGAGTTTACCAAGGGCTGTGGGGGTAAGGGAAAAATGGGAGTTATTGCTCAATGGGTACAGAGTTTCTGTTCGGGATGATGAAAAAGGTTTGGGAACAGAGAGTGGTGATGGATTCACAAATTGCAAACATAATACCACTGAATTGCACACTTAAAAATGGTTAAAATGGCAAATTTTATATTTCACCACAAAAATTCTATTGGCCCAAATTAACTTTAGTTTAAGTTTCCTTTGTGAGATAACTCTCCCTGGTGTAGTTTCTATCTGTGACTCACCAAAGAGTAAACTCATGTTAGTTCGGTTTTAGTACCAACAGTACTGATAATGTGATTTAGAATAAGAAATATATATTTGGTCTTTGTATTTCCTAGCATAGAGCTCCTAAAACCCTTGGAATTTCCTGTGATGAAGGCGATAAAGGTGCCTTTTGCTATGATAATGACATGGCTTTTGGAAAGCACCTAAGGAGGGGGTGGCTGGTCACCAGAGGCACCAACCAAGAGTAGACAGAACTTTCAGTCCCACTCCTGATTTGGGGGGAGGGAGGTGGGGCTGGAGGTTCAATCCATCACCAATGGCCAATGATTTAATTGATTATGCCCACATCATGAAGCCTCTAGAAAGACCCGAGAGAGTTCAGAGGGCTACCAGAATGTTTCCACGTGACAGATGCCAGGTGCCAAACCTTGGACTCCACGCTTCTTTGTTCAGGACCTTGTCTTATGTATCTCTTCCTTGGCTGTTGATTTGTATCCTTTAATATCCTTTGTAATCAACTGGCAATCAAGTGTTTAAATTGGTTTCCTGACTCCCAGGAGCTACACTAGCAAATTAATAGAACCAAAGGAGGGGGTTGTGGGAACCTCTGATTTATACCTAGTGAGTCCAAAGCAGAGGCAACAACTTGGACTTGTGATTGGCATCTGAAGTGAAGGGCAGTCTTGTGGGACCGAGCCCTTGACCTATAGGATCTGACACTATCTCCAAGTGGATAGTGTCAAAATTGAGCCAAATTGCAGGACAGCCAGCTGGTGTCAGAGATTGATTGCCTGGTGGTATGGGGAAGAAACCCCACACATTGGAAATGGGTGCAGAATTACAGGTACATAACCCAGTATTCCCCAAACTTTCTTTTTTTTTTTTTTTAAAGATTGTATTTATTTGACAGAGAGAGACACAGTGAGAGAGGGAACACAAGCAGGGGGAGTGGGAGAGGGAGAAACAGGCTTCCCGCGGAGCAGGGAGCCTGATGCATGTCTCGATCCCAGGACCCTGAGATCATGACCTGAGCTGAAGGCAGACGCTTAACGACTGAGCCACCCAGGCGCCCCTCCCCAAACTTCTAAAATCAGAGACTGGATACTGTGATATGATAAGAAATACATATTTTGGTCTTCATCCCTGGCTCCTAGTCAGAATTCCCAAAACCCTTAAAATTTCCTAAGGAATAAAGGTGTGGCGAGCATCTTTTGCTCTAATATTTGTTCTTTGACTCTGTCTGGTTCCTGACACAGAACTCCTAAAATCCTTAGAATTTCCTGGATGACAGGAGTGTCTTTTGTTCTAATGAGGTGACTCTTGATGAGACATTTTTCAGTTAAAAAAAAAAAAAGTGCACACATCAATAATATATACCTTTTTAAAAAAACATAAATTATTTCAATACTGAGATATGGTCATTAAAAAGACATGTAGGTAGGGGCGCCTGGGTAGCTCAGTTGGTTGAGTGATTTCAGCTCTTGATTTCAGCTCAGGTCATGATCTCAGGGTCCTGAGATTGAGCCCTTTGTGTCAGGCTCTGCACTCAGCAGGGAGTCTGCTTGAGATTCTTTTTCTCCCTCTCCCTCTGCCCCTCCCCCCACCCGTGCTCTCTCACTCATTTCTCTCTAAAATTAAAAAAAAAAAAGATATGTAGGTAGTTCTTTTCTCCCCATACCTCAGGGGATCACCTTGCACATCTAAGGAATGGATGCTCCCCACTTTGAAGACTACTATACTGAAACTGTGTGCTACATAGTGGGTATAACCAATGGAACATGATAGATAAAAATTAGATACATATCTTCAAATAAAAACATTTAAAACCATATGACAATCACAACCACTAAGATGCTTGCTAGCAATGTTTAGCTGAGTGATAAACCAACAGAAATGAGCAAATTCACTTGATTTCCACTATCCATGAAGCATACTCACCTGATAATACACTTTGAGGCTCTCAACCTATTGCATTTTTAAAAAATATTTTATTTATTTACTTGAGAGAGAGAAAGAGCGAGAGCACAGAGGAAGAGGGAGAAGCAGACTCCCCACTGAGCAGGGAGCCCGATGCGGAACTCTATCCCAGGACCCTGAGATCATGACCTGAGCCGAAGGCAGACACTTAATCAACTGAGTCACCCAGGCACCCCAACCTATTGCATTTTAAAGGAAAAATATTTCATTATTTATTGGTTAAAAACTGCAAATTAAAATTGATACTATTATGACCTTTAATAGTATTAATTCCTTGGACCAATTTCACAAACTTTTATTCATGGATCAAGACAGATTTTTTGACAGCTATGTACCTGGGCCCCATGATTTTACTGCCCAGAAATTGAATTCTGCCTTGTTATGATGCCCTGTAGTTATTTTGAGAAATGACTTAAGAAACAGCTATAGGGAGGCCTCCTATGGTATTTATCATGGGTTGGTAAATGTTAAAGACACTGTCTACTACACCATATGTATGCATCAAGAGAATAATTTCAAACCTAAATGCCAAAAATTCTTTACTTCCCTCAAGAAAATATCATATTTAATGTGTTATATAAATCCTATCATTGTAGATGATATGCTCAACTTCAATAACTATAAAAGATCTTATAACTTGTATGACTATATTTCACACATTATTTGGTCTAGATTTTCTATTTTCCCAGATCTCTATTTACATTTTTTCATTTAACTGAATTAATTCTTTTAAACTGCCTCAAATACAATGGAAAATAATATGGGATATAAATAACTCACTTACCTGAGAATTGGTCATTTTCTGTTGCTCTTCAGAAGGTGCAGATATCGGTAAAGATAGAGCTGGGATGGGCAGGGAGGGGATAAAAAGAAGACCACCTTGAGAATCTGGGCCTGCCCTGTGATTCCCAGAACTATGAGCCTAGAAATTCCTATAACCAACTACATAAAAGACTACCTTTCAGAGACTGCCCCTTTCAAAGTTTCCTTTGAGGGACCACATAAGATTATGCTCTGATAACATCAACCTATTACAGTTCTGAAAGGGTCAGGCCATGGTCTGTTTTATCTTTATAGATGTGTATCCCATTGTATGTTTAAGAAGTTTCTCCTCCTTTGACCCCATAAATCTATAATTAGATATTTATCCTAAAAAAATAAGCATGGATGTACATAAAGATATATCTGCAAGGATATTCATCACGATGCTGTTTGATCACTTAAAAAGTAGAAACCACCTAGATGTTCAACAATAGGGATTGGTTACATCGGTTATCAAAGTATAGAATACTAGACAGCCATTAAATTATCTTAGAAAAGTATTTACAGACTTGGAAAAAGGGTCTTGTTGTATTACAAAGCAAGAAAATAGGTTATAAAACAACAAATATATTGAAAAGAAATATATTTGAAAGAAAAAAAGTGTGTGAAAGGACATACATCAAAATGTTATGGTTACCTTTGGGTGGTAGAATTACAAGTGATTTCTATTGGGTTATATTTAGCATTTTCATTTTCCAGTTTTTCTAGAATGAACTGTTACTTTTTAGCAGCGGTTATTCTACTGACCTCTTAACCCAAACTCCTATCAAGGAAGTTCTAAAGGGCACAATTCACTAGCTCAATAAATTCAATAAGCTGTAACAGTCACTCTCATCCACAGACTTATAGGACCACTTCAAATGTATAGGCTCAGTTCAAATGTCACCTCCTCTAGAAAGCCTTTTCAAATGTCTCCTGGATAGACTCAGCTATTCCTTCCTTTGACTTGCCCATAGTGTCCAACACTCTGACACTGGGTTTTCCTGATAGAGGTTTAAGGCAAGGGATGATGAAGCCTGAACTAAGACCATGGCAGTGGGAATGGGGAGGACAAACTGGAGAGATGTCAGGGAGGCAAAATCACCAGGATCAGAAGATTGATCCAACATGGGGAGAAGGGTGGGGAGAAAACTAGATGTCTCCAGGATTTGTACTATGGCCACCTAGAAGATGAGTGAGTGACGTTATTCATAATGATGAACATAGTAGGATTAGCAGGTGAAGTATGGAGAAGGAAGATGCTATTGTCTACTGCCATCACGTTAAGGTTGAGATCCTGTGAGTAAACCTCACAGAGATGTGGAGACAGTTGTCTACTGTGAATCTGGAGCGTGTTAGAAATGTCTGGGCTGGTGCTATAGACTGGCAAGTCATACTTTTAAAGGCGGAAGCTGATAGAATGAGTGTGGTTGAAATTATCCAGAGAGAGCACATGGATTGAAAGACAGGCAAAGGGAAAAGGCACAGCTTTGAGAAAGGGTTTTTGAGAGACTTCGGCTTGAAGTACTTAGCTAGCTAAAAGACAGTAGTAGAGAATATAAACTGCCTGAAGTCCATTCACCAGACAGATCCAAGGGTGGAAACAAAACCTCCGGGGGCAGGATGGGAACTCTCCCCTGACTCTCATACCCTTACATGCATAAAACCCATACAAGAAAACCCAGCACACAATATGTGTGGAGTGCAGCCTGAATGCAAGCTATTTATTATTCAGGGCTGGAGCCCCAATCCCTGGTCGCGAGCCATCTGCTCCCCAAGCTACCAAATAGGCTCCTAACAGTAGCCCACTACAACCCCCACACACTGATCCAAAATAACCCTAAAAATGGGTATCTGCCTTCAGGACCCAACCGTTGATATCCATGTGACCCCAATCCGGGACTCTGAGAGACGCAGAATCACACAGACACGCTCAATCACTAGTCCCACAAATTCCCAATCAGCCGCTGAACCCCCTCAGAGTCCACTACCGGCAGCACCACTAAATACCGATCTCCACGTGGCGGCAATCACTATTTTGAGCGGGGCTGTTTAATCAATAACCACAATTAAGACCGAAAATTACGGACCGCTAGAGATGCTCTGTCGCTGATCAAACATGATGCCCTTACTCCCAACACCGCAGCCAGGGACTGAAACTTCCTTTCCTGAAGACCGGAACCCTCAACTCACAGCCTCGCCTGCAGGGCCCTCAGCTGAGCGCTAGGGCCGCCCCCTCCGCCGCCAGCGCTCCGGACTCTCCGGTGTTAACGGCGGAAGCAGGGCAGCCCGCGACCTGCTTCTATCGCGAGACTTACCGGGTGTTTAGTCGGCCGGAGCCGGGGGGATTAATATGGCCGCGCCTAGTGAGCGGGAAGTGTGTCGGAGTGGGAGGCGCCATATTTCGAGTAGATGTTGGCGCCGTACAGCAGAGAATGCTAAGAGAAAGGGAAGTTAGAACTGGGATACGGGAGCTACTGAAAAGATGTACTGGGACAATGCGGGAGCAAAAACATGAAGTAGGAAAAAATCCCAGGTCTCTGAGGATGGAGTCAGGGAATCTCTCCAGCTAAGATGTGTAGAAAATGGAAACTCAGCGCAAGGTGCAAATAAAGATGGGGAAGCAGGGTGGGGAAAGAGGAAGAGCCGCTCCTGTTATTAAGCAAACGAGGAGCATGAGTCTCAGCCCGAGTCAGTTGATCTACAACACATTGCCTCACTTTCCCAATGTTAGGTATAGTAATGATAATAGTATGCGTACTGAGGGAGGTTATTTATTTATTTATTTATTTATTTATTTAATTTTTTTAAATTTATTTATTCATGAGAGACAGAGAGAGAGAGAGGCAGAGGGAGAAGCAGGCTCCCAAGGAGCAGGGAGCCCGATGCGGGACTCGATCCCAGGACCCTGGGATCATGACCTGAGCCGAAGGCAGACGCTTAACCATCTGAGCCACCCAGGCGCCCTGAGGGAGGTTATTTAATTTAGGTTTTAACTGAGGTGGAAAAGTCAGGATGGAGCAGTATACTCCCTGAGAGAGAGCCCTGGGAGAGGGAAAGTCAGAATGCTTTCATCTGGTGACCTCCAGCCTGCCATCCTGGAAAATGAAATTCAAATGTCCTCTTCTGGGAATGCTTTCCCAGATTGGGATGGGGAGACTCTGCCCCTGCTGAAGACACATCAAATAGCAGCAGAGGGGAAATGATTGAGGATAAACTCCGTAGGATGATTCAGAACCCCTAGGTCTTCTGAACCTGGTCTTGAACTTGCTCTGTGGCTTTGGGCCAGCTGCTTTCCCTCAGGTCTCTCATTTGTAAAGGAGAAGATTATGAAATACTCGTTTGGGTATTTCAATGTTTGCTGACATAAAGAAGAAAATTTCAGCGTCAGTGTCAATGAAAAGCACTTCAGAACCCATGCAGTTTTTAAAAAATAATAAATACCATATAGTAGCATTATTAATGTTAAATTAAATAAGGAGGCTATTAGACTGAGGTGGTTCTAATGCCTTAGCAAACCCAAACCTAAGCCTGTAAATGCCTCAAGGTTAAGAAATCAAAACCTAAGGACAATCACAAACGAGGCTTTCCCAAATAAGACACCTGCTTCAACTATAGGCAATCAAATAATTTCCTTGCTTTGCTTCTAGGTCTTTTCTATAAAAGTCTTGCCTCTAGCTCTTGTCAGTGGAGCACTTCTAACCACTTGTGGTTTGGTGCTGCCTGATTCGACTCAGTTACTACTGCTCATTACTAGAAAATATCCAACCCTAACTGATGCTGAACGACACTATGAATTAATTCTCAGGGTTGACTCAGCTCTTTGAGTCGGATACAGTGGACATCATGCTTCTGGAATGTCCTCCCCAACTTTATGTCAGGAAAAGTTCTATTTGTGCTTTAAAGCTGGGCTCCAATATCCTGTTCTAAGTTTTTTCCAGAGCTTCCTGGCATCTGTGCCTTCCTATGCTTTCCTGTGTCTCAGTCATCACTGCCTGGCACTGGGGTTGGCAGTGTTTGTGTCTTTTCTCCCCTGGGGTCTGACAGCTACTCAGGGCAAGACTGTCAGAATCAGCTTAGTTTCCCTTTTTTGGTTTAATACATATTCATGTCTACTGAGTCTTCCACCATAATGTAAAGTTCATTCCTTCCTTCACTCACACACATTCATTTTTTGTCATGCTTGGTAATGCAAGGAAGGAGCTCAGAGTCTGAGAATGACAATGTAGTGTGATGAGTGACCTGACAGAAGCATGACTGGTGGGCACAGTAAGAGGTAACTAGCTAGGTTAGGGACCGGGTGGTAGTGGTGGGGGTGTGGGAAGGGGCTGTCATGATACTAAGGACATGATTTTAAAACCTGAGTCTTGGGGGGCGCCTGGGTGGCTCAGTCAGTTAAGCGTCTGCCTTCGGCTCAGGTCATGATCCCAGGGTCCTGGGATCGAGCCCCGCATCGGGCTCTCTGCTTGGCCAGGAGCCTGCTTCTCCCTCTCCCACTTCCCCTGCTTGTGTTCCCTCTCTCGCTGTGTCTCTCTCTGCCAAATGAATAAATAAAATCTTAAAAAAAAAAGTTTAAAACCTGAGTCTTGGAAGGGGAGCAGGAGTTTGTCAGGAAAACAAGGTGAAGAAGGGAAGTCTCAACAGAAGAAAAGCAGTTATATACCACTTCTTACATACTTGATAGAAGACTAATCCCACCCCTACATCTTTGTTCAGGTGGTTCCCTCTTTTAGGAATTCCCACACACTCCTATTTTGGGGGTAAATCCTATGCCAAAAACCAAGGGAGGTTCTTATGCTTTGTGAGGCCCCAAATTAATAGCTCCTTTACATGTATAATCTAATTCAGGAGTCTGCAATCTACAGCCCTGAGGCAAATCTGGCCTGTTGTCTATTTTGATAAATAAAGTTTTATTGGAACACAGTCATGCTTATTCATTTACATATTGTCTGTGGTTGCTTTTGTGTTTTAATGGTAGAGTTGAGTAGTTGTGACAAAAACCATATGGCCTAACAAGTCTAAAAGACTTACTATCTATTCTTTTACAGAAAAGTTTGCTGACCCCTAATCTAATTTAATGCTGAGGGAGAAACCATTATTATCCCTCTTATACAGAGAAGGAATCTGAGGCACCAAAAGGTCACATAGCAGGTTAGTGGTATAGCCAAGATGTAAACTCCCAAAGTCTAACTCAGAGCTTATGCTCCTAGCCACTACACTACACTTCAATGAATGTCTTTTGAACATCAATTAATTTCTGTTGGTAAAGAGACAAAGATATCAATATAATTTGTCATCCAACCCAGGACAGCTTTGACAGTGAACAGAGGTGCTATTAATAACTATATCTGGACAAGGGGCACCAAACCTCTTCTGGGCAATCTGTGATGTGGGATCACCCTAGAGATAGGAACAGAGATAAACAAGATAGAACAAAATACATAGATAAAATAATGAAAGATGTTTTACTTCATAATCCAGATAAGTGTACTTTCTTGCTTTAGAGTTGTACACATCTACATTAAGAATACTTTCTGGTGAATTTTTATGTCACTCTCACTAGCTTATGATATTTCATCTTACTTAAGCAATGAAAATAATTCTTACTGTTCAAATACTCCAGGTTAATTATGTTGTGTGGGGGTGGGGTGGGGGTGGGTGTTCTGTTTAATATTCCACTCTACTCTCAGCTGGCTTATAAGGTGAGAGGGAACATGGCCAGACAATCCATGGAAATGGCATAAGGCACATCAGAAAAAAAAATGTGTAGAATCTTATGTGCAGCAGATGTGTGATAGCTACTTACTTTTAGACAAATTTATAATATAAATACTGCCTTCAATCAATAAAATATAATCAAAATGCATCTAAAGCTGGTGGTTCTTATAGATTATTATAGAAAAGAGATGCAATCAATCAGGGAAAGCACATACAATGGAAAAAACAAGACACCTAGGGTGGAGCCCTGGAAAATTTCAACTGGTGAGGGATAAAAGAAAGAGGAACTGACGATGGGAAAGGAGGAGAGAGGGAGGGCGCAGAAGATCAAGAAGAATGGTGTCAGAGGAACTAATGGTGAAATTTTTCAAGGAAGAGGGAAGCATCAAATATCAGACGCAACAAAAATCCACTAAGATAAGGACAAAAATGTCCCTTGGATTTAATAATTAGCAAGGTGGTTTTTTTAGAAATTGTGTCACAGTAATGATGAAGACAGAGCCCTACCGAACTGCACTGAAGTATAATGTGACTGAGGAAGTAGAAACACCATGAAGCTTGTATATTAAGGGAGAGAAAGATGAGAATTCAGGTTACAAGCTGTTTTTAACACACAAGAGAATTTAAGCAGGTCAAAGACTGATTTCCGATGAAACACATGTCTTCAGACAACTAAAAAGACACAGATCAAAAATCCAATGGAAAAAAGGACAGGTACCTCAATAATAATTAAAGATATGTAAATTAAACAATGAACTTTTCCATATTGATAAAAATTTTTAAATTGATGTTATCCAATATGAAGAAATCAAGTATGGAATTGTTCGCACATACATGTAGATGGGTGGCAGACATTTGGCAATACTCTCAAAATATAAGATGTGCCAAAACAACTTTAAAAAAGAAAAACAAAGTGGGAGGGATTACTCTCTTTACCTGACTTCAAAACTTAGTATAAAGTTACAAGAATCAATTTAATGTAATATTGGCATCAGTTTAATGTAATAGATAAATAGATAAATGGAACAGAGAGTCCAGAAATAGACTCTCACATACATATTCAGCTGATGTTTATTTAACCCTTGGTATTGGTGGTTATCAGTGGTGGGGAATGGACGCCATGTGGAGTTCGTGGCAAGCCACAATAGGAGAACAACATAGGCTCCTCAAATTTTGGAGTAAGGCCAGCCCATCTGCGGTGGAGGATTAGATGCTTTTGTAAAACATCTGCTGGCAGGCTATCGCACCCAGGTAAAGGCAGAATGCATGACCATGGGACACTAAATGACTACTCCACCAGAACTACCCAGTATGAAGTAGAATCTGTCAAAACCATCAAGTCATTAATTAAGTGGGTTTAGAAAATATCCATTTTAAGATACAAGTGGAACATTCAGGAACAGCAGGAATAAGCAAGCACATGGCATCCACCACTGTTACATCAGCATCCCCTACAGGAACTTCAGGCTGATGCCTAAGTATGAGCTCTTTGTGTTCAGGAACCAGCAGGCAAGAGGGAGGTTATCACTATCTTAGAAGAGGTGAATAACCCTGACGTCAGTAGAAAGTGAGGTGCTATCACACAATGTGGGCAGGGAAGAAAACAAAGAACGCATTGATCCACTTGGTACCCCTTGCCCAATTGTGCCATAAAAAGATGTACAGGTTCAGGTCTGAGAAGGGCATAATGGCCAGTGTCTTATGTCAGCAGAGACATATGTTAGCTGAGAATGGAAAGTGGGGAAGTGAGATGATGAATTATCTGTTATAACCTTGGGACCACGATAGCACCTTGAGCTATAGTTTATCCCACTAATCTCTTCTGAGAGACCATGACCTGAGCTGAAATCAAGAGTCAGGCACTCAACTGAGCTATCCAGGAGCCCCTATCTTAACTAATTTTTCTGTCTAGCTGTTCTATGAGCTGCCAAGATCAGGATGTGAAAATCTCCAATTATGACTGTCGAATTTTTTATCTCTCTCTTCAGTTTTTTCAATTTCTGCTTCTTGTATTTTGGAACCCTGTTTTAGGTGCATAAATGTTCATGAACCTTATGTCTTCCTGAGGAATTAATCCTTTGATCTTTTTAAATTGGCCCTCTTTATCTCTGTTAATACTTTTATTGAGAAGTCTGTTTTGTCTGCTATTAATATAGCCATTCATGCCTTTGTATGTATTTGTATGATATATCATTTCAATCCATTTAATTTTAACTTCTTTGTGTCTTTTTAAAGTCTAGACTTTGTACAGAGCATAAAACTGGGTCTTGCTTTTTTATCCCATTATGAAAATCTCTGCCTTTTCATTGGAGAGTTTAGGTCACTAACTTTTAAAGTAATTATTGCTGAGATTGGATTTAGGTCCACCATCTTATTATTTGTGTGTTTGTCTCCTTTGATTTTCTTCTTCTGTGCTTCCCTTCCTATTTCCATTATGAATTTTAAAATACTTTTTAGAGGTTCATAAATTTATCTGTTATGTTTCTGGCTATACCCCTTTGCTTTACTCTTCAGCGGTTTCTCCAGGGATTGCTCTATCATCTTTGACATTCATAGTCTACTTGAAGTCGATATTGTACCAAATGACATAAAATTTAGACACATTCCTACATTATAGGCCTGCCCCCATTCTTCATGCTAGCATTGTTACATGTATTGCATCTAAATGCCTTACAATCCACATAAGACAATGTTATAAGTTTTGTTTCAAACAACCCTAAGCGGGTGCCTGGGTGGCTCAGTCAGTCTGCCTTTGGCTCAGGTCATGATCCCAGGGTTCTGGGATCAAGCCTTGCTCAGTGGAGAGCCTGCTTCTCCCTCTCCCTCTGCTGCTCTCCCAGCTTGTTCCTCTGTCAGATAAATAAAATCTTTTTTAAAAAAATTAAAAATCCTAAATATTTTAAAGAAATGAAGAGGTTAAAATAGTCTTATATTTACTTACATATTTACTATTTCTCATGCTCTTCAGTGCTTCCTGAAGAACTGAGTTTCCATTTGGTATCATTTTTTTCAACCTGAAAAACATTATGGTCTTCTGGGGATAAATTCTCTTAATTCTTTTATCTAAGATGTCATTACTTCACCTTCATTTTTTTTTAAGATTTATTTATTTATTTATTTATTTGACAGAGAGAGAGAAACAGCGAGAAAGGGAATACAAGCAGGGGGAGTGGGAGAGGGAAAAGCAGGCTTCCCTCTGAGCAGGGAGCCCGATGCGGGGCTCGATCCCAGGACCTGGGATCATGACCTGAGCCGAAGGCAGACGCTTAACGACCAAGCCACTCAGGCGTCCCTTCACCTTCATTTTTGAAGGATACTTTTGTTGGATACAGAATTCAAGGTCGGAGGGTTTTGTTTTGTTTTTCCATACCACTTGAAGGATCTACTGATCTACGGTTTTCTGTTCCCCACAGTTTCTGATAGTAAGTCACCAATCATTAGAATTGTTTTCTATCACATATGGGTTGCTTTTCCCCTGGCTTTCCAGATTTTATTTTTATCTTTAGGTTCTGGCAGCTTGTCTAGGATGTGTTTTCCTCACACTTAACCTGCTTAGAGTTCACTGAGATTCTCAATCAGTACATTTATATCACTTACCAAATTTGGGGAAATTTCAACCATTATATCTTCAAATATTTTGTGTATCCCACTCTTTCCTTGCTCTCCTTTTGGGACTTCAGCTACACATATTCAAGACATTTTGTTACTGTCCCACAAGTCACTGAGGTTCTCTTCCTATCTTTTCAATCATTTCCCCCTCACTTTGAATCATTTCTACTGAGCTATTTCAAGTTCAATCACCCCTTCCTCTGTCATTTTCATTCTGCTGGTAAACTTACCCAGTGAAATTTAAATTTAAGACATTGTATTTTTAAGTTCTAGAATTTTCTTTTTGTTTTTCTTCATAGTTTCTATTTCTTTGCTTAGTTTTAAAAAAAATCTTTATTCACTGTGAGCATATATATCTTTATTTCATTAAGCACCATTATAATAATTATATTAATATCCCCATATGTTCATTCCAACTTCTGGGTTGGTTGTCTCTTTTCTTGAAATGGGGTTGCAATTTCTCAATTCTTTGACTGTCAAGTAAGTTTTTCTTATATCCTATATATCATGAACGATAAGTTGTGGAGAGTTTGGATTCTATTTCTCTGAAGAGTATTAATATTTTTGTTTTATCAAGTAATTAGCATGGTTGAGCTCAAACTTCAAACTAAGTCTGTGGGGCAGTAGCACAAATCAAAGCTCAGTTCTCGTCTGTAGTTGAAGCGTTAGGAGTCTGTGCCAAATATGCATGGTTCAGGGGTCAGTCAGATATTTGGGCAGAATTTATTCACAGAATTTGGGTTACCTCCTCTTTGAGTCTCTCTTTTCTGGGATTCTCCTCTCACTTTCCAAGTGGCTGTGGTTGCCCTGAACTCAGTCCTATGGTTTTTCATCTTAAAAAGACTGCATGTTTTCTATCAAATTACACCCCCTGCCCCCGCCACACCAACTTCAGTGTGTCCTCAGGCTAAAAGCTGTGATCTAACCGCCTACATTCCCTTCTTCCAAGTTTCAACTCTTTCCCATAATCTGCTTTTGTTCACTCTCCAGTACCTTCAGGTCACTGGTTGTGTGTGTGTGTGTGTGTGTGTATGTGGTTTTGTCCAGAGTTTATAACTGTTTTCTGTGGGAGGGTCAGGATTAGTAGGACCCTATTGGCCATACCCCAGTAATGAAAATTGATTACAACAAAATAAATTCAGGAAAATAGAAAAATTATTTAGAAAAACATAAAACTTACTCTTAAACTGACAATCCTGAAAAAATCACTGTCCACATAATGATGGTGATATTATGCATTTTCTAATGTGTATTTGTGTATAGAGACATTATCTTCATATTAAAGAAATATCTCAGAAACATTTTAAAATACTTTTTAAATTCACTTCAACAGGGCACCTGGGTGGCTCAGTTGGTTAAGCAACTGCCTTCGGCTCAGGTCATGATCCTGGAGTCCCGGGATTGAGTCCCACATCAGGCTCCCTGCTCAGCAGGGAGTCTGCTTCTCCCTCTGACCCTCCTCCCTCTCATGCTGTCTCTCATTGTCTCTCTCGCAAATAAATAAAATCTTAAAAAAATAATAATAATAAATAAATTCACTTCAACAATGATTTAAATCAGTTTCTCAAAGTGTGGTCCCCAGACCAGCAGCACCAGTTTCCTGGCGAGTTATTAAAAATGCAAAATCTCAGCCACCCGTCCCCACCCCCAACCTACTGAATCAGAAACTCTGTGGGTGGGGCCCATTTCTAAAGTCTGTGTTTTAACAACCCCTCCAGGAAATTTTGATACATTTTATCATTGATTTAGACTCACTTCTGTATGTCTATTTTCTTTCATCCTTTGCCTCCAATCTTTTAGACATCACTTCCTCATTTATTGATGCTAACTTTTAATTCCTTTCTTACTCTACAGGATGACTTTCAGCATTCATTTCTACTACTCAGGCATACTGTCCCAAGTATGGTACTATTATGGGTTCTCCAAGAGATGTGGGTAATTTAACATAGCCATAAAACATGCAACTGTTTTATCCTTCTAAAAAGTGCAGATTTTCCACAGCTCTGGACAGTGAGGATTCATTTAGTGCATAGTACCAAACTTCCACGTGGTTATAAGTTACTGATGGAAAATGGCTTTCACATTGCTCTTTCCTTCTCTAAGAGTAAATAAGTTACTTGGAAACGAGGTTCTAACATCCATGAGTTGATTTTTCAATGCATATGTGCACACATGAATGCACACATACATAATTTCATTCTCAATACTTACATCTGTTAATTCTCTGAAATGAGGAAATCAGGAAGGCAGGAACTTGAATGCGAAGTATTTGCAAAGATGGCACTTAATCACTTGTTTGTTGAGGGTCCATCATTATGCTAGACTAGTATCCAGGTGAAATATTTATTGAGCAGAATTGACCACTAGAAAAGTCTTGCTTATTGACCCATATGTTTATTCTGAAGAACAAATGAGGTAATGTAGTGAATGTGCTGTGAAAATGTAAAAGGTGACATGCATGCCCAATATTATTACCTTATATAACAAAACCATTTTTGTCCTTATGTCACTGTTTTTGGTGTAACAATTTAAAAATAATTCAGTTGTATTTTATCTATGACTTATGAGTAAAAAATAATAATAGTAAATAGGTATGCAGTAGAAAATAGGTCTCATCTGGAAACCCAGACTGATTCACAGTACCTTCCGGAATGCATGCTTAAGAGTGACTCTGAGACCAAGTCTAGGTTCACTCAGAAAAAGTGCGGTGATCCATTAACAGTGTCTGCTATTGAGCAAGAACAGGAAGTAGTGGTATTTGTTGCAATACATTTGAAATCCCAGATTCAGGTGTTTGTATATAAGTGCTCTGAATATGTGATAAAATGGAGTGACTTCGGAAAATCACTTTCATTCACCTGCAATCACAATTTATCTTCAGTCTTTTAAAAATATGGCATTAGAAGAAACACGGTGCTAAATTATAGTTGTAATTCATTATTTTAATAAAAAGATGTGTGTTTGATAGGAAAAGTCTTTGTGAATTCAATATTAAGTTTAATACCATATCCTCAGATTCATCACCCTGAATTGATAATAGGCATAGACTTTCACTTCATCGAACAACACCATGGAGTGAGCTCAGTCAAAATTTTAATCAGTGTTGATGTATGCATATTAAAAAGATTTTAATTGTGAAAATAACACATGTACATTATTTAAAATTTCAAACAGTATATAATAAAAAGGAGGTCTCCTTCCCATCCTAGCCCCCATTCCTGTACTCCTCTGCTCATGACAACCACCATAAAGTTTCTTCTGTATTTTTTCAAACCAAGTCTATTCACATACAAATATATGTATATATATTTACTTACACACACACACACACACACACACAGAGACAAGACAGGCAAACACACCCTTTTGTACATTAAGTGGGAACATACTATACACACAGTTCAGCAACCTGCTTTTTTCACTTAACAATTTTAATCACTTAACAATACACAGGTGCTGGTAGGGAATGATGTCCCTATCCTTGGCTGCTTTCTTTTTTTTCTTAATTTTGTGTTAATGTTTTTTACATAAATAACTTTTAGAAAGTATGCAGCTGATGTAGAAGCTAACAAAGACATTAAGAAAGAGCTAGGTGATAACATCAAAGATGAAGCTCATACCAGTGGCCAGACACACTTATACATGGAAATTAACAGATGTGCAAATTCAATTCTCAGATGTGGAGCTTAAGGGCACATACTCAAGCAACTCAGGAATTGTCAGCATATGTAATTTGTTTCTCTTTTGCTCTGATTATTCAGCTCATTAACGATTTTTAAAGCTATATTTTGGTCTGAATATATAAATAATTAATAATTACTTTTAAAACAATATATTCTATAAAAGGTTGGTATCGTCCATCGCTTCTATGTAAGATTCACTTTCTTTTTTTTAATTTTTTTTTTATTTATTTATCTGAGAGAGAGAATGGGAGACAGAGAGCATGAGAGGGGTAGGATCAGAGGGAGAAGCAGACTCCCCGCTGAGCAGGGAGTCCGATGCGGGACTCGATCCCGGGACTCCAGGATCATGACCTGAGCCGAAGGCAGTTGCTTAACCAACTGAGCCACCCAGGCGCCCCTAAGATTCACTTTCAAACTCTCTCATGTGTAATTAGGTATGACTGACTTCTTATTAAAAGCTTTCTAACATCCTTAAAATTCAGAGTCCTACTAAGGTTAAACAAAACCTTAGTTGAATTAAAAGGTTTCCCACATTAATTTCACTCATGAGATTTTTCTTCTGAATGAGTTTTCACATGTTTGGTAAGAGATGCATTTTGTTTGAAAGCTTTTCCACATTCATTACATTCATAGGGTTTCTCTCCAGTGTGGGATCTCTGATGTATAACAAGTTGTGACTTCACATTGAAAGCCTTTCCACATTCATTACATTCAAAAGGTCTCTCCCCAGTATGAGTTCTCTGATGTACAATGAGGTGTGACTTTTGGCTAAAAGCTTTCCCACATTCATTACATTCATAGGGTTTCTCCCCAGTATGAACTCTCTGATGTTGAGTAAGGCCCTCAATTTGTTTGAAGGCCTTCCCACACTGATTACATTCAAAAGGACTTTCACCTGTATGAGTTCTCATGTGGTAAGTAAGAGAAGAGCTATGTCCAAATGCTTTTCCACATTCATTACATTTATAGGGCTTCTCCTTAGTATGAGTTCTTTGATGTATAAGGAGGTGTGACTTCTTGCTGAAAGCTTTCCCACATTCATTACATTCAAAGGGTTTCTCACCTGTATGAATTCTCATATGTTTAGTAAGGGATGAGCTATATTTAAAGGCCTTTCCACATTCATTACATTCATATGGTATTTCACCTGTATGAGTTCTCACATGTTCAGTAAGAGATGAGTTATACCTAAAGGATTTTCCACATTCCTTACATTCATAGGGCTTCTCACCTGTATGAGATCTCACATGTTGAACAAGATTTGAGCTGTGTCTAAAGGTTTTCCCACATTCAGTACATTTATAGGGCTTTTCCCCAGTATGAACTCTCAGATGGTCGGTAAGGGCATGTTTATGACTGTGGGCTTTGCCACACTGAATACATTCATATGGTTTTTCTCCAGTGTGAGTTCTTTGATGTACAACGAGGTGTGACTTTTGGCTAAAGGCTATCCCACATTCATTACATTCATACGGTTTCTCTCCAGTATGAATTCTCTGATGGTCAATGAGTCCTTGTTTATGGCTGAGAACCTTCCCACATTGATTACATTCATAGGGTTTTGCTTTAGTTTGAGTTCTGTCACACTTAGTAGGAGATGGGCTATGGCTGGATGATTTCTCATGTTTCTCTCCAGTTTGAATTTTGTCCCATTTAGTATCGGATGAGCTATGATGAGCTAATTTCTTATGTTTCTTGCCAGTTTGAGTTTTGTCATGCTTATTAGATAAGCTAGGGTTGGAGAATTTTTGTTTCTTTCCAGTTTGATTTTTGTCTTTCTTTGTATCAGGTAAGCTATGGCTTAATGATTTCTTGTGCTCTTTAGCTACACTAGGTTTCTTTTTTGCATAGTTTCTTATACGACCAGGTAAGTCTGAACTCTGTTTCAAACTCTTTCCATGTGAATCGAATTTAAGCTTTTTCTTTGAAGGAACATGTTTTGTACTCACACTCTTTTCCCCCAGTGAACTACATTCATGGCTTTTCTTCTTAGTCAGACTTCTTTTCTTGAATGCAACTTCCTTAAGGAGTTTGTTTTGAGATTCCTGGTGGTTCGCTGGCTGGTCATTACCTTGCTGGACCTCGTCTAAAATGGAATTCAGTAAGAATTCAATTGTGAATCTTTGCCCTCTCATATTTTGGAACACAACTTATAAAAGAAATGTACTATTGTGGGGGCTGAATCTTTACTCAAGCTTAGTATCCCGAAGTGAGTGAATTATCAAGTGCAAATGTCCCTAAGCTCTTGGGCTTGAGGGGAAAGTGCTGTAGGAAAAACAAGAAAAGTTAATTGACAATAGAAACTAGACAAAACTTTGCCTGTTTATAAATATGACCTTGCAACCTGGGATGGAAGATGAAATAAACACAAGGAGCAGTGACTAGGTAACAGATGAAGTTAGAGGAGCTTGTGATTGTAGTTGATATTTTTTGAGATTTCTCCTAAGCCCAAGCTTCCCAGCTTTGGTAACAGCCAATCCATCCACAGTATTTGGCTCCCACAGCCTCTCCATGGTCATAGTTGGAGACACACCTGGCCCAAGCCACGGTGTCCAATGAGAGTCTTCCTCCTAAAAATTTCGACTCTAGTCTCCCTGGGTTTTACAAGGATATAAGACAAGAAATAGTAAAGTCATATCTTCCCCGTGTATGCAGAAGGTTCATCAGTACAAAGAATGAAGCATATATCCACAGGGAAAGAGATGTAAGATCACGGGTCCTCAAAGAGGCCATTCACATAACCCCAATTGCTGACGGCTTCCCAATTCTAGTTCTAGTCCCTGGTAGGGTCTGGCTGAAGTATCAGCCTTTAGGTTACAAGAGATAACCATATGTCCTTGTAATAAATTCCTCTATTTACTTAGGCTAGCTCAAGTTATCATTATTTGTCATTTGTTATTGCACTCCAAAGAGCCAAAAGAGAGAAAATAAGATAAGTACATCAAGAAATACTGAATAGCTTATAGGCGACTAAGGGGATAAGCAGGAAAGCATGTTACACCGCCACCACCAATGATCAATAATGACATGCCTGGAAATAAGTCAAACAGAGAAAGACATGTATCATATGACCTCACTGATATGAGGAATTCCTAATCTCAGGAAACAAACTGAGGGTTGCTGGAGTGGGGGGTGGGGTGGGAGGGATGGGGTGACTGGGTGATAGACACTGGGGAGGTATGTGCTCTGGTAAGCGCTGTGAATTGTGCAAGACTGTTGAATCTCAGATCTGTACCTCTGAAACAAATAATGCAATATATGTTAAGAAAAAAAAAGAAGAAGAAGAATGTAGCAGGAGGGGAAGAATGAAGCAGGGGAAATCGGAGGGGTAGATGAACCATGAGAGACGATGGACTCTGAGAAACAAACTGAGGGTTCTAGAGGGGAGGGGGGTGGGAGGATGGGTTAGCCTGGTGGTGGGTATTGAGGAGGGCACATTCTGCATGGAGCACTGGGTGTTATGCACAAACAATGAATCATGGAACACTACATCTAAAACTAATGATATAATGTATGGGGATTAACATAACAATAAAAATTTTTTTAAAAAAATTCTCAGGAAAAAAAAAAATAATGACATGCCTGTACTAAACACAAACCCTCAAAACCAAAGTAACAACCTGCAGTTTTTCTGCATTCCCTGCTGCTTTTACCATGATAAAAGTAGTGCCATGATAGTAATGAGATTAGCAAACAAACTTTATAGCATTTGGATTTAGAGTGTACACGTGTGCTTGTTTTCCAACAGTTTGCTATGGAGCATGCCTTTGCTTCTGCCAGGTCACTCTACTAATTACCAATTATAAATTTTAAGCTTATTCCCAGCTTTAAGTGATTGCTCACATCCTTTCCTCCACACATTATACAATGACATATTTTAAGCTATCTTCCCAGTGTGCGTTGCTTCTCTGAAACCACCACCCACACTGACAAATGGAGGCAACCATGTTTGAACCATATGATCCAACCCTTGGGTGAAAACAATTGACTGGGCAGTGGTAAACAGAGGGCCCTACCTAGACCAATAATATTCTCGCTCCTAAGAATTTAGAATTGAAATCCAGAGAGTTCTTTTAGCTAGGTATGGATACTACACGTTTAAAAATCCGAAAACTTAAGAGTTGAGACTACCATTTTAAGGTGATTTTTTTCAGTTATGTGCATGGAAAAGCAGAAAGATCGTTAGGGTGGGAATTAAACAGACTCAAAGAGAAAAGCAGATATGAGTCTCCAAGAAAGAAAGAAATAGAAATTGAACAGCTGCCTTGGTTGTAAAGGAACATTACATGGATAAAGTGAAACCTGGGATCAAACAGAAAAGAGTCATGGTATTTGAATATAAGCCAGGAAATACTATTCCTTTCATCAAGGATTCTTAAGAGATTAGTTCCCATGGAGTAAAAGATCAATTTTTGTAAGTATAGATATAGTAGTACAGATATAGTAGGGAGAAGTAGAGTTTCCAGCTGCTTTTTCATTTAGGAAATTTTAAGTGATACAAGCATTTTGGGGGAAAGAATATAACAAGAGCATGACAAAGGCAGCATCTCCCAATGCCCAAGGATGCTGGAGAGGATGGAGGCAAATCTCTTTCTGGGAAGAAAGGGATCAAAACTCAAAACTACACCCCTTGAGGCATAACATTATAGGAACCCCTTATGATGATGGAAATTGGCCAACAGGAAAAGATATAAAGCACTATGAGAGAAATTTACCATGAGGGGGAGAAAGAAAAGAACCTGAACTAGTGAAATGGTATAATAATAAGGTAATACTAGGAGAGAGTTGGGTGTGACAGAGCATGTGATTAAGGCTGTAAGCTTGTCCTGAATCTGAGACAGTAACTAAAACATGAATTTTAAGCTAAAATGATTGTAACTTCAGGAACTGAAGTATATAGCTCACTACACTCAGCAAATCATTGGAGGGAATAGAATAGTCTTTCCTTGAAGAAACTCCAAGTACTATATAAGAACCTGAACCAAGAAGAAAGTCACTGCAGCAATGACAAAGATGTATTAGATGACTCGGGACTATTTTTTAGTTGTAACACCAAGTATCAGAGAGAGAGAAGTAAACAGAGCCAAAATTGGAGCCCCGAGTGGATGAATCAAAACTCCAGGAGGTCTCTTCATTTGTCATTTGAAGGACTAGTCCCTCTGGTTTCAGGAAATTCATGGAGTCTTGGAAAATTCAGAGGACACTTAAAAATACATTGTAAACAGTCTGCTATTTGGGGGACTATAGTGATATAAATAATAACTGAATATTTTAATGTTTGGTGGCAACATATAAGAGGAATCTAAGAAACAAAAAATGGAGCCAATAAATCAGCCTAAGAATGGGAGGAATTTAGGTAGGAGATAATATACACCTGATTTGGGTGATGTCTGTGAGAACTGGAGAAAACCAACCAACCAACCAGGAACTGAGGCAAGGACAGTAAAAGAGAAGGCAGAGAGCAGAGATTCACAGGAACTCCATGGTACACAGGCCTAAAATCAAAGTAGACCCTGATAAAAAGAGGGAAGGTGAAAGAAAGCTCTAATTTAGAAAGAAAGGCAAAAAGACACAGCTTTCCATTTCTGACACTGTGAGATTGAACTTTCCTGGAAGCAGTAAAATATGAGTGCAACATGAAGAAACTGGAGATTTATCTGGACAAGATAAATTTACCTTAAAAGTCACCAGTATAGAATAAATAGCTTGATTCTTTCGAGGACCCTACCTAGACCAATAATATCCTCGCTCCTAGGAGTTTAGAATTGAAATCCAAAGAGTTTTCGAGGGAAATACGATGAAATACGATAGAGAAAAAAAAAAAAAAAGAACAGATAGTAGAAGACAAAACCTTAGGGACACTTCAGCAAAGTGAGAAGGAAGAGAATCTGGTGAAATAAATGTAAAGAAACACTTAGAAAAGAAGACCAGATTCAAGTGGTGTAATTCAAGCCAGGGGCAAGAACTTCACGCTGACCAAAACTATTAAAATATGAATTGGAAGGGAAGCCAGAAATTTACATACAGGCATGAATTCTGTGGGATCTGACTGCATAGGTTAACAAGTAAATGGAAATAATGATGCACTATAAACCACAAGTTTAGAGCATTTCACAGCGAAAAGGAGGGAAATGGAAAATAATTAAAGGCAGGGGAACATCATGCCAAGAGATTTGGAAAGAGGATGGATCTAAGAAGGTTTGAAGATACAAGGAGAGAAATATGATACCACGGAGTCCCAGAGTTTGAGTGGATGAAGGGAAAAAACTGAGGATATTAGGAAAAAAGAAGATAATAAAAAACAGCACAGCTTCAAAAAAGGTAAGCTGTAATGGGATTCTGAAAACAGCTAAGAGGGGTTAGTGCTCCTTCTGGAAGCTGAGCGATGGAGAGCACGGATGAGGAAAGACAATAAGGAAGGGTCAGGTAGGCATTTGAGGGGCTGGTACCCGAGGTTCAGAGCTCTGGTTTTCACCTTTTTTCCTACCACAATACTCATGGTGTGGCAAACTGTACTACTGTTCCTTGTGGAAAGATTGTACCTCCCAGACCCATTGCATGGTCCCTTGAATCCTCCCTGTGGAAGGATTATACATTCCTACCTATTGAACTTAGGAGTAGCGAGGTGATCTGCTCTAACCAATTAACCAATGAAATGTGAGCAGAAAGAGGCATCAGTGATGTTAAGAGTCATCAGTGGTTCTACTCATTCTTCTTTCCTTCTGCCATGAGACCAGAATTTGCCAAATAGGGACTGATCTTTCAGTATAGGTTCAAAGGATAACGTGGAATAGGGCCATAGCATGAGCAAGAAACAAATCTTTCTTGTTGGAAGCCACTAAGGTTTAGGGGTCATTCCTTAATAGAGCAGAACTTAGCCTAAGCTCACTGATGCGAGTGGTGTAAGCAAACTCCCATGAGTAACACTGGCTTACAACTATAATGACTCTCATATGAGAGCCTCACACATGAAGAGGTTCACAGACAGAAGAGAGATTAGGATCTCTAAGGTTAGAGAACCTGTGTAGTTTGAATTCCTCCTCCCCAAGAAATTCTGATACTTTTCAACTGCTACTCCTGGTTAAGAAAAAAGGGCCTAGGATCTTGAAGAAGATTTAAAAAATGAATTATTCATTGAACAATTCCAAGTTACCACCAAAAAATTAGAAACTTACTTCCATTGGTTCCTATTTGCTTGGGTCTTGCTATTTCACTGGGACCACCTTGTCTGGGTCTTTTGCCCTTCCCCAACCATGGCTCTTCTCCTTTTTCCAACTTGGAGATCATGTCTGGTTTGGGAGCTTGATACCCTGCTCATGAGAAATGGCAGAAGTTGAGTGTTAGGAAAACAAACATCCCAGAAATCAAGCCCTAATATTTGGACTTCAGAGCCTTGAGAGGATAAAGAATATATGGCTTCTAAGGAGAAAGAGAGAAAGAGAGAGAGGAAGGAAGGAAGGAAAGAAAAGAAAGAAAGAAAAGACAAGAAGAGAGGGAGGGAGGAGGGAGGAAGGAAAGAAAGAATATATGGCTTCTGAAATTTCACAATGTGGCTGCCCATGTACCCCGTCTAAGCAGACCTTCCATTTTGGAGACAGGGGCACAAGTATCCTGCCTCATACCCAAAGGGATTAAAACTCTTTGATTCATAATAGCCAAGGCCAAACTTATCAAGAACTTCAGAGAGAAGGTATTACAGTGGACACATTTTGAATTATGATAGAATTGTCCTTACCCATTGAGGCAAGGTTGCTGTAGTTCTCCAGCATCACATCCTTATACAGGTTCCTCTGAGCAGGATCTAGCTGCTCCCATTCCTTGTGGGTAAAGGCCATAGTCACATCTTTGAATGTTACCAATCCCTGTAATAGCAATATTCCTATTCAGTCTAATGTTATCCATATTATTGGGTGATTTGGACAAGGTAATAAAGATTTGCTCTTACCTCAACCATTCAATGTTGATCATGATGTTATATAGGATACTAATTCTTTACCCAAGTCTGCATTTTTTTGAGAGACAAAAATCATATTAAGAAATGTCCCTGAGGGGCGCCTGAGTGCCTCAGTTGTTAAGCATCTGCCTTCGGCTCAGGTCATGATCCCAGGGTCCTGGGATTGAGCCCCGCATTGGGCTCCCTGCTCCGTGGGAAGCCTGCTTCTTCCTCTCCCACTCCCCCTGCTTGTGTTCCCTCTCTCGCTGTCTCTCTCTCTGTCAAATAAATAAATAAAATCTTAAAAAAAAAAAAAGAAAGACATGTCCCTGTTATGGATTGAATGTCTGTGTATCCCCAGAATTCATATGTTGAAACCCTACCCTCCAATGTGATAGCATTAGGAGAGAGGGCCTGTGGGAAGTAATTAGAACTGGATAAGTACATGCAGGTGGAGTCTCCATGAATGGGATTAACGCCTTTATAAGAGTCGCAAGACAGCTTGCTTCCTCTCTGCTCTCTCTGCCAAGTGAGGATACAAACAAGAGTCTGCAACCTGGGATCACCAGATCCCAACCATGCTGGCACCCTGATCTTGGGACTTCTAGCCTCCAGAACTGTCAGAAATAAATTTTTTTTTTTTAAGATTTTTTTTTTTTATTCATGAGAGACAGAGTGAGAGAGAAAGGCAGAGGGAGAAGCAGGCTCCCAAGGAGCAGGGAGCCCGATGCGGGACTCGATCCCAGGACCCTGGGATCATGACCTGAGCTGAAGGCAGACGCTTAACCATTTGAGCCACCCAGGCGCCCAAATTTCTGTTGTTTTTAAGCTACCCAGTCAATGGTACTTTGTTGTAACAGCCCAAAATGACAGTCCCATTTGCAAATTTGTTTATTCAAGAGGATAAAAAATCAGAGAGAAAGAAAGTTACCAAAAACAAACAGAATCAGTCTATCTTTTCTTCTATAACAAAAGATGATGGAATAGAGTTCTGAGGTAGAAGACTTGAGACCCTTGATTTTTATAACCAGTCAAAAGATCATTCATGTTTGGAAGCAAAAATAATGTATTTTAGGCATGTAAGGATGCAGAAAGTATATCACCTATGGGCTTTAGAATTAAAGAGAAGGAAAGGGACAGGGAAAGAGGAGGAGAAGCAGAAAAGAAGTGATTTTTAAAAGAAGGAAACCGCATCAGAATAAAGATTTCAAGATTGGGAAAGATGTAATATACAAGAAAGAGCTATGAATAATAAAACCAGTCAAATGTCTAGTTACATCCGAGTAACTTGATAATGTTGTACAACTGTTATAAAAGTATCCTTAAAATCAAGAGGTATGTTGTAAGAAAAATAAGCAGGAATATAACTGGTAGGGTTGGGAGATGGGGGAGAAATTAAAGCATGTTCAAGATTCTCCTCTTACTAGGCAGGTGAGAGGAGGATGACACAGCTACTAGAGAATTTTGCCACTAATGAATACACGTTCAAACATGATTGTTTCACATTGAAAAATGACCCCTTACCTCCACAAACCACCAATCAATTAGCTGCATATGTCACTAATCTATAATCTCACGGACCTCCAGTCACTGATTTCTTTTTTTTTTTTAAAGATTTTATTTATTTATTTGACAGAGAGACAGAGAGAGAAAGCACAAGTAGGCAGAGCAGCAGGCAGAGGGAGAGGGAGAAGCAGGCTCCCGACTGAGCAGGGAGCCCGATGTGGGGCTCGATCCCAGGACCCTGGGATCATGACCTGAGCCAAAGGCAGCTGCTTAACCTACTGAGCCACCCAGGCACCCCCAGTCACTGATTTCTAATAAGCCCCATCACTGAGGGCCACTGGCCTCCCAATCATTGATGTAATTCCAAAATGACTGATCCCAGCAAACTTCCCAATCACTAACAGCAACAGATTTCCCCAATCGCTCCCCAGACACTCCAGTCACATATTCCCAGGGGTCCTCCACTACTGATACCCATGGAACACATCAATCTCTATCTCCGATACGACCCCAAATCCCTATCCTATCAATCCCCAATCACTGACACCAACAGAACTCCACCAACAGCGGCCTTTACAGAAACCCTAATCACTGCCAGCAAACTGCACTGCACCTTCAACCTCTTTGGCCAGTCCCTTCACCTGCTCCCTTTATCTGAAATCTACCAGTCTCCTGAGAATCCTGCCCCTTACAGTGTTCCCTGGAGGAGGTTGTTTGTTTCGGCCCAACCAAGACTCATGTACCTCATGGCCTGAAGATGAGGTAAATGCTAACTTTCAACCATTTTTCATACGTCCTTCAAAATCCCTACCATGTTTAGAATATCACGAGACTTTAAACCATTAACCCTCTGGTTCAATGATTCACTAGATAAACGCACAGGACTCAGCATACAGTTGTACCCGTAGCTATGATTTAGTACAGCTCAGGAACACACAGCAAAATCAGCTAAGAAAACGGTGTGTATGGGGTAAAGTCTACAGAAACCAGGCACAAGCATCCAAGAGTCCTCTTCCAGTGGAATTACGCAGCGCATACTTGATTCCTCCAGAAATAAGTTGCGAGAACACGTGTGAAACGTTTCCCAAGGAAGTGCATCAGGGACTCGGTGGCACTCATAGGCACCCTCTGCCTGGCACACACAAAGATCCTAGGTTCCCATAAGGAAATCAGGAGCTCGGCATAAACCACACTGTTTACATAGTTTAGGCACAGTGAGCCACTTTTATCATTTCTGGAAACGATAGGAAGCCTCCTGAAGTCTAAGTTCTCAGACATCAGCCAAAGGTCAACCTTGCAAGCAGGCTTTTCGAAGGATAGCTGTTTGGGGCCGCTTAGGTCAACTTCTGCACACAGTCATTCTGCCTCGTTCACTGAAAACTTGAACGCCATGCTCCTCCTCACTCCAGCTCCTGAGCTCTCACTACATCAACGTAGAGGAGTCCACAGCCTGGCCCTTCTCTTTCCTGACTCCAACAATCTTTTCTCACACCCAAACTCAGCCACCTCCTTCTCACCCATCCATTCCTCTCTACTTAAAACATTCCACCCTCCGACCACTGTTTCCTATGCTGTCAGCCTTTTTCCTCTAGCACTTCCATGCCAATAATTCTCCAAATGCATTCAGCCCCCAAAGCATTGATCTGAATCACTTTTCTACAGTCTTCCATCACCACACGGCCTTACTTTTCCTCTATCTTGTTTAGATTCTTTGTTCTAACAGCATATGCACTCCATGGAAAACAGCTTTAACTTCCTTGCCCCTTTTCTTCTCTACTGTACTTACCTAGCAAAGCCTCAAACTTAATCAAACCCAACTCTCCTCTTCATCTCTGCCTGCAACCTTGTAGCTGAACATCCCAAGAGAGAAAAATCAAACAACTGTGTTGCCTGGACTCACTTTAGGTTTATAACACATATCGCAATTGGGCATCCAATACCGGGAGTTTCCTATTCCTCTTTCCAAGATGGTTATTCCAAACATTCTCCTCTTTCTCTCGGAAATCTCCAGCATCTACTCCTTCCCCACTCTCAGCTGATAAATTCATCTTATACTTTCAAAGAGAAAGTAAGTGTAAATGGACAAGAACTACCTTGCCTTGTCACCACCAATTCCACCAATCTGTTTCCAAAACCCCTATCATCTGTCTCCTTTCTGTTAAAATGGAAGAAGTGTTCCTTTTCTCACCTAAGGCTAGTTTCTCCACTTACGCTCTACAGCCCATCCTCAACGGCCTTCTCAAGGAACTCACCCCCTGCAATTAACCTCTTTCTCTTTTGTACCACCTATTTTTCCCTTTCTACTCAATCATTCCTATTGACATACAAAGTTGCTTTAAAATCAATTCATCTAATGAAAACCATCTCTTAATCTCATGTCCCATCCAATGTCAATTTATTTGCTCCCTTTACCAGCAAAACTCCTGGTGTGGTTGATACTTGCTGTCTCTACTTCATTACCTCCATTCTTTCAACTCATTCCAACAGGATTTTACTCTTATCACTCCACTACAAAGCTCTAATCAATCAAAATAATCATTGAGCTACATCTTGCCAAAGTCAAATTCTCTGCAGTCATGCGTCTGGGACTCACAAGAGCCTATGGCACAACTGTGACAACACAACTCGCATTGTCTTGAAAAGCTTTCTTCTTTATGCTTCTTTGACACCCACCTTTACAATTTTCATCCTATCTGAAAGATAGGAGAGATGACTACTCCTCATTCTCTCTTTTTTTTTTTTCTGTCCTCTACCAAACCTCTAAATGGAAGAGTGACCCAGAGCTCTGTCCTTGGTCCCTCTTTTCTTCTCTGTCTGCCTTCTCTCCCTAAGTGATCTCATCCAATCTTACGGCTTTAAATACCATCTGCACGCCGAAGCCTTTCACATATGGATTCTTTAGCCCAAACCTCTCCTAAGTTTTAGATTCACACATTTAACAACTACTCATTCTCTACTTGGACATGTAATGGGCATCTTGACGTGGCCAAAACAGAACCACTGTCATCCACTCTGGCTCCCACTTATATCCATCAAATCTGGTTGTCTCCAACGCAACCCTTTCTCAGAAAAGGGAAGCACCCTTTATCCAGTGCCTCAAGCCAAAAGTCTAGGTGTAAATCTTGATTCTTCTCTTCCCTCATGTTTCATATCAACTCATCAGTAAGTCCTACTGGCTCATCTCCAGATGTATTCTGAATCTGATTTTGCATTTCCCTATTCTAAACCATCATCACCTCTTCTCATGAACTATTGTGATAAACCCCTATCGGACCTCCCTGCACCTCTGCACACACACAAGGACAATCCGGTAACTCCCACAGGCACTATAATCGCTTGGCTCCCATAGATCACAAATTGTCACACACCTCCCCAGTCTTCGACACACCACAGAGCCCCTGTATCTGATCCGCAGAGCCTTCCAGACTCTGGCTTTTCCGTGAGTGCCACAGACCCCCCCCCACCACTGCCCCACAGATCCCCCAGAACGCCGACGCCCCCCCCCCCCCCCCGCCAGAAGGCCCTCCGGCATCGCCTCCGATTCCCAAATCGCTCGTCTCAGAGACTACGGTCACCCTCCAATCACGGACCCCCAATTAGACCACCTCGGGCCACCACGCCGCCCCGCCCCGCCCCGCCCCGCCCCGCCATCGCGCTCACCGCCGCGCTGCCCCCCGGCTCGGACACAGCCATCTCCGCTGGACGCCCGGCCCCTTCGGCCGTCCGCGCACTCCTCCTCCGGCCCACGCTCTCCCGCTTTGTGAGGATCGGCTCGCAGGCGGAGGCCGACATGGCGGCGGCTCGAAGCGCGGCCTCAGCGAGTCCGGCGGCTGCCATGGCGGCGCCCCTGGGTATCGCGGCCGGGCGCGGCCATCTTGACCGAGGCTCCGCCGTACAGCGGGGCTCCGCGCTCCCGCGCTCCCGCGGGCGCGCAGGCGGGTGGCCGCGGGGCTCCGCGGAGAGAGTCCTGCGAGGGGAGCTGCGAGCCGGCGGAAAGCGTGCTCAGTTCCTCACGGCGCGGTGCCTCGCGGTGTCCGACGCCCAGAGGCTCGGCCACGCGAAGGCAGAATCTGGAGTTGCCTTTCCGAATTGGTCACCGCAGCCTGCTGCCGGGAAACCCGCAAGCATGAAGCCCAGCGAGGACTCCAGACAGCCAGGATAATAAGAGAGATTGAGGGAGGAAAGGGAAAGAGCCCGATCACGCAGACACCACTGTTTTATAGGGAAAGAGCACTGATCGCTCAAATATATGTCTTTACATGTACGGTATAAGAACAATGAGAGGGCGCCTGGGTGGCTCAGTCGTTAAGCGTCTGCCTTCCGCTCAGGTCATGATCCCAGGGTCCTGGGATCGAGTCCCACATCGGGCTTCCCGCTCTGCAGGAAGCCTGCTTCTCCGTCTCCCACTCCCCCTGCTTGTGTTCCCTCTCTCGCTGTGTCTCTCTCTGTCAAATAAATAAATGAAATCTTAAAAAAAAAATTTAAAAATAAAGTCAACTAAGAGGGGCGCCTGGGTTGCTCAGTCGTTAAGCGTCTGCCTTCAGCTCAGGTCATGATCCCAGGGCCCTGGGATCGAGCCCCACATCGGGCTCCCCACTCAGCAGGAAGCCTGCTTCTCCCTCTCCCACTCCCCCTGCTTGTGTTCCTGCTCTCGCTATGTCTCTCTCTGTTAAATAAATAAAATCTTAAAAAAAAAAAAAAAAGAACAATGAGAAAAAAAGGAAGCGGCAGGTTCCATGAACACATCACTCCTCCGTGAAAACCCACGTCTAATGGAGATCAAACGGAACCCAATAATCAAACAATTGGAGCAGAAGTTATTTCTCAATGAGCTGTTCGGTGTATTGACGCCATTCATTTCACAATTATAAGTTGAGCTTTTTAACTGTGTGCAGACTAGGTTGCTGCGCTGTGCTAGATAATGGGGAAAGAGTGGAGACCCACTTAGACACAGCCTGTGTTCGCCCTGCTGGAATTTACAATGGGGCAGTAGGCTTGTGAAGTTATTCTAAATATGCTGTTCCTTTTTCCAGAGTCAAACACACCCTGTTTCGCACCTTCCACTTAGATGAATAAAGGACTAGGTCCCTCAGTCAGCAGCGGCTGCATCTGCGGACTTTGCCCTCTCAGTCTTTAGTCTGAATATAATTCTCAGTGCATCTTCGCTGAGCTCAAGACTCCCTAGACCACCTAATTTCAAGACAGTTTTCTGCCTAGTCTCCCCATCCTATTACTGAAATTTTTTCCTAACAATTATTTTTTGCCGTTGCACAAATCACAGTGGTACGTTTCTCATTTATTCTCAAACTATCCCAACAATGCTTTCCCTAGTCTTGTGGCATCAATTCTAGAGCCTAACAAAGTATGTTGTAAATATTTTGACAAGCAGAATGCTAATATGGCCCCCATTATTTCTGCCCAACCCCCCCACACCCCGTGTTACACCATTATGAGATCCCCTCTCAGGAACCTGTATATCATTCCCATGATAAGATCCCAAATCAGTTGATTTTGAGTTCATAAAAGTGGAGATTATCCTGGGTGGACCTGACCTAATCAGGTGAGCCCTTAGAAGAGACCGGACCTTTCCTGAAGTCAGACATTACAAATATGGGGGTGCCTGGATGGTTCAGTCGGTTAAGCGGCTGCCTTTGGCTCAGGTCATGATCTCAGGGCCCTGGGATTGGCCCTTTTCCTCTACCTCCCACCCCTGCTCATGCTCTCTCTCTCTTTCAAATAAATAAATAATCTTAGAAAAAGAAAGAAAGAGGGGCGCCTGGGTGGCTCAGTTGGTTGGGCGACTGCTTTCAGCTCAGGTCATGATCCTGGAGTCCTGGGATCCAGTCGCGCATCGGGCTCCCTGCTCAGCGGGGAGTCTGCTTCTCCCTCTGACCCTCCTCCCTCTCATGCTCTCTGTCTCTCATTCTCTCTCTCTCAAATAAATAAAATATTTTTAAAAAGAAAGAAGAAAGAAAGAAAGAAAGAAAGAAAGAAAGAAAGAAAGAAAGAAAGAAAGAAAGAAATTACAATATGAACAGACCTGTGGAGGGGCCATGTGGCAAGCACCTGAAATCAGCCTCTGGGAGCTCAGTCCTCAACAGCAAGGAAATGATTTCTGCCAACAATCTGAGGGAGCTTGGAAGCATACCTTTCTCTAGTGGAGCCTCTAGATTAGTACACAACCCAGCCAATACCTTGATTTCAGCTTCGTGTGACCTTGAGCAGGGAATCCAGCCATGCCGGGCAGAATTATGACCTACTGAAATTCTGAGATAATAAATTTGTGTTGTTTTAATCCAGTAAAGTTAGTGATAATTTATTATGCAGCAATAGAAAACTAAGGACTCCATGGAAATTGAAGGCTAATTGCTTGATTGAGATTTCTCTTTGTCTTCTGGGGACACAGCCCTCTTCCCTGTGTTCCAGACTGAGCATTCTTCCATCCTCATCTTCTGGGTGGGAGCAGTTCCTTCCCATGCTCCTCAAGTATAGTCCTGACTTAATTGACCCTGATATTACTGTCCTAAAGGTCCAATATTTACGTGAAAGAAAATAGCTGTCTGCTCTCTATCTGCTGATAGCTAGCTCAGAAAGAAGAGAGGCAGGCCAGTGTCTCCAGGCTTTTCTCTAACATAGTATTCCCTCACAAATGGAAACAAATCCCACCATATCTATAAACAAAAATGCTGTACTAACTGTGACAGTTCTCCAAGACACCTTGATTCTAGTATTGACCAGTCAACCTCAGATACCCTTTGGGAAGCACAGTATTGAGAGAAAGAACTGGATGGAAAAGCATAGGAGAAGTAGGTTGAGGATATTCCTGCACTGAAGAGGGGGCGATGGGAGCAAGGAGGAGAGACCTGCCAAGAGAAAATGAGGGAATAAAGTTGGTAGGTCAGGGGTGCCAGACTGGCTCAGTCTGTAGAGCATGTGGCTCTTGATTCTAGGATTGTGAGTTCAAGCCCCATGTTGTAGAGATTGCTTAAATTAAAAAAAAAAAAAAAAAGTCAGTTGGTGAGAATGGGATGGTTACCAGAAGCTTTTCAACTTACATAGTTCCATCATTTCTGCACATTGCAGTCAGTCAGTTTCCTACTTCAGATTAATTGGAAAAGAGAAAATCTTATACTTGAATTAATTCTGTAAAAACTGTGTGTTGGTAATATATTTACATTTGAATTTTTGTATATGTTAAGACATTCTCAGATGAGTAAAAAACTTGTAATATCAAAGAAATCCCTAGAAAATTGTCTCCTTTGGATCAACTCTATTATTTCCTTTGCTAACAGCTGACCTTACTGAATATACAGTTTTAGGTACCCCAGTTTCTAACTCTGTCTCCTCTATTAGCCTGTATTTTGACTCTTGACTATGTAGAACTTCTTACAACAGTCTCTAGGAAATGTCCTACAAACTCATCTCGTGTAGGGCTGTACCAGGAAAGGAAAGAGAACTGTGTGGTCCTACGTATCAATGCTTTCTCATTCATTCAATACTTCAATACTCAATAAGTACTTACTGCACATCTATTGTATACCAGGAACTATGATAGGCATTGTGGATGCAATGATGAGAAAAAACTTAAACACAGCTCCTACGTTCAGGGAGCTGAGGATCAGGGGAGGAGACCACTATTCTTCCAATAAGCACACAACGAAAATGTAAAATGATAGCTATGAAAAGTGCTTCTAGGAAATACACAGAGTGCCAGGAGAGCTCATAATCTAGTCTCAGCAATTTTGAACCTTTCCGTGATAGCTGAAGATGAGTAAGAGTGGACTCAGACAGCATTTCAGCTCGAAGGAATGGCGTGAGCAAAAGCCAGGGCACCTCCCAGCCCTCACCCTCTCCCAGAAGAACATGGAACCTTCCTGATCTCCTCTGACAGCCCCTCCCCCCTGAGTCTTGATAGATCTCTGCTCCTCCATCCTTTTACTAGGGGCCTCACCCTCTCCTTTCTCTTCAAGGGACAGGGTTCCCTTGCAGGAAATGCCTCCATATTTTCTGTGTCAAGGACCTCAACTCTCAAAGTTCTCATCGCCTGGGCTCTTGCCCTGTAGCCCATCCCACATCACCTATGTACATCACTCTCTTTTACTCAGAGTAAGGGGTGGAGGAAGAGTCAAGGAGTGGTGTGCCACGCAGGTAGGAAACTTTAGGAATATGCAGGTAGATGAAGCATGTGACATGTAGCTATGTCCAAAGCAATTGCTTCAAAGAAGAGTTGATGTTGGGTGGTGTAAGGATTGCAAAGTGGCAAGCTAGAAATATGCTATGTCTTGACTGGGATGCTGGTTGTATGGGTATGTGATACATCTGTGAACGTTTTAGTGATGTGTACGCTTGACGACGCTGGGCATTCTAGGGTTACAAATAAAATCTCTTTCATGTTCGTACAATGAAGCCCTGAAATAGGAAAACCAAAGATGAATGAAAGATTCAAGAGACGAACAGAATACACAATCACAGTAGCAAAGGTCTGAAGTGGTAATAAATTTATTGCAACATATGTAAACATGGTAATCCATAAGGAAGGGAACGCGGGGTGTTCACTTCAGCATCAGCCACCCTGCGAAACCCTCACATCTCCAGTTGCTCATTTGTCCTAATATAAGCCCTGCTAGAGGTCAGCTTCCAAGCGTTCGTCCTGAAGAAACCCAATGTCCAGCAGCGCCCCCCCCCCCCCGGCCCCCGCGCGCAGGACAAGTGTATTTTAGTTTTCAACTAAAACAGGAAAACACATAGGGGCGAGAGGACACAAATCCCTTCACTCCGGCGATCCGAGGCCACCAGAGGCACAGAAGGGTTTTGCTCTGCAGGCTCATCTTCGCGGGCTGTCTTCCGGAAACCGGGCCCGTGTCCCTGAGCTGGGGACCGCGCGGCAGCGGAGCTGTGGTCCGACCGAAAACCGTTTCGCGGCCCGGCGGGTCTGGGCCCGGCTGGGCGGGAGCTGGGCGGGAGCTGGTCGCGGCGGTGCGCACCGTGCGGCCTCGGACGCCGGCCGCGGAGTGGGGCGCGCCGATCGGAGCGGCTCCGGGCAGGGCGGACCGGCGGGGAGGCGAGCGCGCCGTGCGCCCCTAAGGCCAGGGCTGCGCGGCGAGCGGGGCGAGGAGCCGGGCGGCCGCCCAGTACAGGGTCGCGGCCGCGTGCGCCAGCTGCCAGGAGAGCCAGGCGCGCTGCGAGGCCGAGAGCTGCGTGCAGCGGGTGGGCACAGGCAGGAAGGCGCCCCCCGGAGCCCGCAGCTCGTCCAGGGCCACCTCCAGCGCGCCCACCCGGTGCCAGAGCCTGGTGGTCACGGCCGCCAGCGGATCGCGCGCCTCTGGCCCCAGGTGGCGGCGGCGGCGTTTTGGGGAGGCGGGACGGGCCTCGCGGCTGTCGGGGCGGCGTCCTGGGCCGGTGGTCCTCACTGGCGATCTGGGCCGGGGGGTCCCCCTGCCCTTGAGGCGCCTCGGAGAGTGGGCAGCACCTGCGCGGGAGAGAGAAGGAGAGGGATTTCGGGGAGTGCCCAAGGCCCAGGGGGGATCCCTTGCCAAGGTCGCCACCGCCCCTTCCGGGGCTGGACTGCCCCACCTCCATGACCACCGCACCCACTACGACCCAGCACGCCCCACTCTGGTGGCCCCTTCGAGGATCTGGTGGGAACTGGTGCCCAGTCTTGCAAGCCTTCCTCTCAGCCCCATTGTGCTTTGGGAGCATCTGGCCAGTGGCTGCATCTGTCTCCTCCCCCGGGGTGCCTGGTTTGCCCTGCCCTCCTCCCATCCAACACACACACACACACACACACACACACAAGCTCCATCCCCACCCCTGCAGCGGCCCAGCCCAGACACCTACCTCTTCTGCCAGGACATCCTTCTCTAGCGCAGTCAAGCTGGTCCTCTCTTCTCCCTTGGGCTGGAGATGGTCCTCCCCGGCCCTTCTCCTCCCACTGTCCATTTTCTTTGTGGCGATTGTCAAGGGAGCCACCGGGGCATCTCCATCGCTTGTGCCTGGAGTCCTTGGCCACCTGGCTCTGCCTGGTGATCGCTGTGGGTGGACAGGAGAGGGGTGAGTGATCTGTGACCCATCTCTGGAATCTGGAGTCCAGTGGACTAGAGGAGGTTCCAAGTCTGACCCTGGTCCCTAACGGCCCCACCCCCAAAGGCCGGATTCCTCCAGCTGCGAAGGGCAAGCTCTCCAGGGCCCAGGCTCTTCTGTCACTGTCTATGTGCCTGAGCTGCCTGGCACACATTATCTTGCAACCCTACCCTCCAGTCCATACCCCACGGATGGCTCAGCTGGCAGAGCCCTTGACCACAAGGACTCTGACCTTCGCCTTGGGTTTCCCTCGCCACTTTCAGCAGTGGGAGGGTCAAATCTTCCCCAGTGTGAAAATCAGGGGAAAATTCATTTAAAATGGGATCGGGAAGAGTTCCTTGCTGAGTGTGGAGCCTGCTTAAGATTCTCTCTCTCTCTCTCAAAGAAATAAAAGTAAAAATTTTTAAAAATTATAATAAAATAAAATGGGGTTGGGGGGCCAGAAGGGGTTATTCTCACAGCACAGCACTGGAGGTCGATCAGGAAGAATCATCAAATACAAACCCTGGGAGGAAAAGATGAACATTGCCTCTCCTACAAGAAATGGCTTAGGCCAGCAACTCAGCCCACGAGAAATCCTCATCACCTTGAACCCGACCTTTCTCCCGTGAACTTTCCTTCAAAACAGGCCCACCCAACTTCCTCCTTCTTCTCCATCAAATAACATTCCTCTCCTCCGTTTGTTGGACTGGCCTATGGATCTGCCAGAGCTTACAGGTCCTGGACTGCAACGCCCTGCTATTCCCCAAGAAACCCATTTTTTTTTAAAGATTTTATTTATTTATTTATTTGACAGAGAGATAGAGAGAGAAAGCACAGGTAGGTAGAGAGGCAGGCAGAGGGAGAGGGAGAAGCAGGCTTCCTGCGGAGCAGGGAGCCCAATGCGGGGCTCGATCCCAGGACCCCGGGATCATGACCTGAGCCGAAGGCAGCCGCTTAACCAACTGAGCCACCCAGGCGCCCCTCCAAGAAACCCATTTTGCTGGTAAAATGACTGACTTTTATTTTTAAGGTTAACAGGGGGCCTGCTGCTTTGCCCAGCCCTTGTGTCTCCCAAGCCCTCACAACCATCGTGCCAAACCCCTCTCCCCAGAAGAGAAGCTGGACCCCTACCTCCTGTGCTCTGCGAGCCCTCTGTGTTCTCCACGATGTCATCCTTCCTCTGGCCTTCACAGGAACCTGGATCTGCTCCTTTCTCTGCAAAGGACAGGTCTGCCTTGGAGCGCATCCCTTTGTCATTTCTGTGGGAGCGACCTCGGCTCCACGGGGGCTCCTGGCCAGGCCTCCTGCTGCTTGTAGCCGCTTCCATTTCAGCCACACATCTGGATGCCTGAGGACCCTCTGGACACCTGAGGACCGGAAAGGCCACTGACCAGGCGGGCAGAGGGCAGGCCCTTTTTATGGTCCTCGGGCCGCCCAGCCCCTCCTCCTACCCAGCCAGCGCAGGACCACACCCAAGGCAGGGGAAGCCAGGGGATTACACCAGGCCCTCCGTGGGCTCTTGGTCCTTTAGCTCTTCAGGGGCTGGTTTCTGAGCTGTCTTCCTACAGCAGTTTGCAGACCCAGTCAGTTCTGTGCTGCATGTTGACTTCAAGGAAGGTACAATCTTCTGTTGTTTGCTTCTGCTTGCTTCCTTCGTATTTGTTTTAACAGTTCCACATGTTCATTCGTGTGTCAGCATGGCACGCCCCCTATGCCCGAATCAGCAAAGTGTTGGTAAAGGTATGAATCCACAACTTCGAAACGTGACATGTGGTGAAGAGCAGAGGTCGGCACTTAGGGCCCTGGGGCTGAATGTGGGCCTCTGCTGTTTTGTAACACTAATTTCATTGGAACATTAATTTGCAGCATGAACCACTCTCCGTAGGTGGGGTCTGGGGTGGCAGTCCTGCCACAAGGGCAGAACCAAGTAGTGGCCATAGAGGATGCATGTCTGACAAAAGTCAAGGTTGGTCCTTTGCACCAACACTGGTGGCCTCAGATCGCAGGAGTGACGGGATTTGTGCCCTCTCGCCCCTATGTGTTTTCCTGTTTTAGTTGAAAACTAAAATACACTTGTCCTGCGCGCGGGGGACGGGGGGGGGGGCGCTGCTGGACATTGGGTTTCTTCAGGACGAACGCTTGGAAGCTGACCTCTAGCAGGGCTTATATTAGGACAAATGAGCAACTGGAGATGTGAGGGTTTCGCAGGGTGGCTGATGCTGAAGTGAACACCACGCGTTCCCTTCCTTATGGATTACCATGTTTACATATGTTGCAATAAATTTATTACCACTTCAGACCTTTGCTACTGTGATTGTGTATTCTGTTCGTCTCTTGAATCTTTCATTCATCTTTGGTTTTCCTATTTCAGGGCTTCATTGTACGAACATGAAAGAGATTTTATTTGTAACCCTAGGATGCCCAGCGTCGTCAAGCGTACACATCACTAAAACGTTCACAGATGTATCACATACCCATACAACCAGCATCCCAGTCAAGACATAGCATATTTCTAGCTTGCCACTTTGCAATCCTTACACCACCCAACATCAACTCTTCTTTGAAGCAATTGCTTTGGACATAGCTACATGTCACATGCTTCATCTACCTGCATATTCCTAAAGTTTCCTACCTGCGTGGCACACCACTCCTTGACTCTTCCTCCACCTCTTACTCTGAGTAAAAGAGAGTGATGTACATAGGTGATGTGGGATGGGCTACAGGGCAAGAGCCCAGGCGATGAGAACTTTGAGAGTTGAGGTCCTTGACACAGAAAATATGGTGGCATTTCCTGCAAGGGAACCCTGTCCCTTGAAGAGAAAGGAGAAGGGTGAGGCCCCTAGTAAAAGGATGGAGGAGCAGAGATCTATCAAGACCCAGGGGGGAGGGGCTGTCAGAGGAGATCAGGAAGGTTCCATGTTCTTCTGGGAGAGGGTGAGAGCTGGGAGGTGCCCTGGCCTTTGCTCACGCCATTCCTTTGAGCTGAAATGCTGTCTGAGTCCACTCTTACTCATCTTCAGCTATCACGGAAAGGTTCAAAATTGCTGAGACTAAATTATGAGCTCTCCTGGCACTCTGTGTATTTCCTAGAAGCACTTTTCATAGCTATCATTTTACATTTTCGTTGTGTGCTTATTGGAAGAATAGTGGTCTCCTCCCCTGATCCTCAGCTCCCTGAACGTAGGAGCTGTGTTTAAGTTTTTTCTCATCATTGCATCCACAATGCCTATCATAGTTCCTGGTATACAATAGATGTGCAGTAAGTACTTATTGAGTATTGAAGTATTGAATGAATGAGAAAGCATTGATACGTAGGACCACACAGTTCTCTTTCCTTTCCTGGTACAGCCCTACACGAGATGAGTTTGTAGGACATTTCCTAGAGACTGTTGTAAGAAGTTCTACATAGTCAAGAGTCAAAATACAGGCTAATATAGGAGACGGAGTTAGAAACTGGGGTACCTAAAACTGTATATTCAGTAAGGTCAGCTGATAGCAAAGGAAATAATAGAAGGTATCAAAAGTGGAGACAATTTCCAGGCATTTCTTTGATATTACAATTTTTTTTACTCACTAAGATAATGTCTTAATATATATAAACTGTCGCAATATACAACCCACACACTGATCCTTACAGTTTTTACAAAACTGATTCCAGTGTAAGATTTTCTTTTACCCATCTTGACAGCTGAGGGGGAACATCTGGTTGTGTCCACCCTCTGCAATCTGGGCCCACACACCCACCACAGGTCTCTGAAGTCAAAGATGGCGGGGGAGTAGCACAAAGTCTGGTTTACCTATGGCTTTGGGTCGAGTCTTAAACTTCTCACAAAGAGAAGCTTCTGAAGATCAGGTAGTATTTTCATTTGTTCCTATGGAAATGTATAGAAATTTGTTCATGGTTTTAAGAACAAAAATGAAAAATTTAAGTCATTGCACTTCTGAGCAGGAGCAATGAAAAGCCTCAAAATGGCGTGTGGTGGAAGGCTACTACCCCCCCCCCCCAACCCCCATCATGTGAGCAGCCTACATGAGCCCTCAGGAGGATCTGCAGGGGACACTTGCATGCCGAGCCCCCAGTCCTGGGACACCCTGAATACTCCCAAACTGGCCCAGACAATATGGAGCACTCGGCCCTTAGAGGAAAGAAATATTGCTAAAAATCCTCACTAATGATAAACAGGTGCTTCAGAGGACTGCTAACATGAGGGCAACAGGGTTAGTTACATGTATGCAGACACTCTTTCTGGAGATTCCACCTCTGGGTGGATGTGGGTGGGGGGATGATTTCAGGCTGCTGATGAAAACATTCCCAAACCCAGCGGGCAAAGCGAGGGTGGCCTAGGCTCTGCTCTCCTTGCCCCATTGCCCCCAGGGACAGCTCTGATGGCTAGTGGTGTGGGGCTCTGCACCCAGCCTGTCAAGTCTTGGTTTGGATCAGGTCCTTTTTGTCCTTCCCTCTTTTCAGAGGATGAAGAAGCTGAAGGAAACACCTATCTTGTTTCTATTTTGTCCTTGGTAGAAGCACTGGCAAACTGGGGCTTTGTATCCCCATGTGTTTCTGCTGATTCCCGGGCCTGGGCACAGAGATGCTTCTCTGGGAGGCAGGAGACCCGTGGGGAGTGGGAGGCGGTTGCCTCAAACGCAGGTGATGATCCTAGTACCCCATGTTCCTGGCAGTCTGGACTCTGTCTTGCACCTTCCCCTTGCCATTTGGGCCTTTCAACCTCCAGACCGCTTGCTTGGGCAGAATGGGGATTTCAGGCGCTGTTCCCATCTAAGGAAGGAACGAGCCTGGTAATTACATGGACTTTGTGTATTTTGGCGCTGTGAGCACACCCTTGGGTCGACTTTTCCCACTGCATCCGCTGCACAAACAACCAGAGTTTTGTGATGTAGATCTGATCATGGACTGCACTGTTCTTCACAGTGTGAACATCCCGCTTGTCCTAGAACCACTTCTGATTTCTGGGCTCTGCCAGAGCTGGACACACTCCTGCCTCTGTGACCTGCACCCTCTGGCCCCTCTCCTGCTTTCCAGTGGTTAGAACAGACGCCCTCACTGTATTTTGAATATGCTGCTTGTGGAGATTGTGACAGGTCATGGAACACCTTGTTCCCCAGATTCTGTGGGTGTCTGCTGTCCTGGGCAAGGGGCCCTTCTCCCTAAGGTGCAAGGTCCCCCAGTCCTGCCCTTCCTCTTTGCTCCTCTCCTGCTAAGGGTCTCCTATTCCTGGATCTGGTCGCGGTCTGAGGGTAGATGGGAAAGGCAAGTAGGGATGGTGATGGTGGTGATTCATCCCTTTACCAACACAGGGCTTGAACCCATAACCATGAGATCAAGAACTAAGCTGAGATCAAGAGTTGGACACTTAACTGACTGAGCCACCCAGGCACCCCTAAATATTTATTTTTAATTACATAATTATATGCATATGTTCTGCAGTTGTAAAATACTGTGCATATTATAAAATATACAATAATAAATTTTTGAAAGAAATCTGAACACAATTTTTAAAATTTTTTACATTTAAAAATTATTACAGGGCTATTATCATTTGCCCTCACAAAATATTACATAAAAAATAAGAAAAATATGCTGACATTAATAATGTTTCAACAAGAAGAATGATGGGGAGTGCTTCGGTTTCTCTCTTTGGATTTAATTTTTTAATTTAGAGCCTGGTGAAGATGAATATATTCAAGTGAGAAAACTGGTTGTTTTTTCCAAATCCAGTGTTAGCATACACATACAAGAATTATAATTCTTTTTAAAGTAGACTCCACGCCTGGCGTGGAGCCCAAAGCAGGGTTTGAACTTAGGACCCTAAGATCAAGACCTGAGCTGACCCAAAAGAGAGAGAGAAAAAAAAAAAGACCTGAGCTGAGATCAAGAGTCAGACACTCAACCCTCAACCACTCAACCAACTAAGTCACCCTGGCACCCTGCAAGAATTATTTTATGTTGAAATCGAGTGAAAAATAAACATGGCTCACTCTAGAGCTTTGACGCAGGATACTTAGCACCTGCTGTAAATGAAGTCCCTCCCTCACCTCCACCTGAATATCCTCCTTCACTGCCTCCTAAACTTGAACCTGCATCAGAGTCACCTGGGGGTTTGTTGAAATACAGAGCATTGTCCCACCCCCGGGACTCTGACCCAGTAGGTGTGGGCTGGAGCCCAACGTGTGCATTTAAAAAAAAAATTTTTTTTAAAGACTTTATTTATTTATTTGAGACAGAGAGAGAGAATGAGCGGGGGGAGGGAGAGAGGGAGAAGCAGCAGGGAGCCCAATCCCAGGACCTGAGATCGTGACCTGAGCTGAAGGCAGACGCTTCACTGACTGAGCCACCCAGGCGCCCCTCAATGTGAGCATTTTTAACACATCCCCAAATAATGCTGACACTGCTGTTCTGACCACAATTTGACTACACTCACCTAGCTGGTAGAATATAAAAGACAAAGGCACTGTCTCCTGAGGACTCATCTCACATGGTCCTGTGATACCCGAACAGGAGTGAACATCCTACACAGGGGGCATTTGGCAAGGATCGTTTTTTGTCTGTCCTATTAGCACAGATTAGACAGTCATTTTTGTGCTTGGCAATGCTCTATGGAGAGCCTATGAAAACAACAACCCCAGATGCTCCCATAAAACTGCCCTTTAAGGAAAACTGGTCAAAGCTTTTTTCTTTCTTTCTGTGTTTCTGGTGCTCAATTGACATGGGTGAGTGAAAGCAACACTCCCATCATAGCTACGATGATGAGACCCAATGTTGTAGACACAGAGTAAACCAAAACTCTGAAAGACAGAAGATTCCAGAGCAAGTGATGGTAAAAATGATCCAATCATCTTCTTGTGGGGAGTAGAAATGCTTGGTAGGTGAAGAGTCTCAGACTCCTGATAGAGATGCAGGTCTGATTTCTTTTTTTTTTTAAGATTTTATTTATTTATTTGAGAGAGAGAGAATGAGAGACAGAGAGCATGAGAGGGAGGAGGGTCAGAGGGAGAAGCAGACTCCCTGCTGAGCAGGGAGCCCGATGCGGGGCTCGATCCAGGGACTCCAGGATCATGACCTGAGCCGAAGGCAGTCGCTTAACCAACTGAGCCACCCAGGCGCCCTGCAGGTCTGATTTCTATACCCGGTTATGAGGCGGTGCTCGGATGGTTGGTACACCTCCTATACTGACTACCATGTCCTTCAACTTTTGTAGCCATTGCTTTGTTTTGTTTTTCAAATTAGAGGTTTCGTTTGTTCCATCCAACTGAGGCAGGGTATATAAGGTCGGAGTTATTCTGCTGTTAGTTGGCCAAAGACCAATCGGCCAAAGACAAAGGTTCTTTTCGTGGTCTTATTTCCTGGGTATTCTCCCTGGTTTCTTAAGAGGCCTGAGGTCTGTTCCATGGGGGACAAGACTTGAAAGAGAAAGGAAGCTATTTATGCAGATGATTTGAAAATTGGGGGGGGGGAGCAAAAGATGTCTCAAGGGAAATTCTAGAAAGTGTCTTGTGTAATCATCCTACCCGAGTGTTAGTGTAAAAATCAAAATCTGGGTGTTGAGAACTTCCTAGATATTGCAAACCTGCTGCTTCCCATGCCACTGTGAGCCGTAAGTCCACTCTGCAACTTCCTTCTGCTCAAGAACATGCTTATGGTTCTGAAACCTTGGGCTGGAAATGGGCCACAGCTCCCACTCCTGGGCTCTAAGCAACCCAACCTCACATAGAACAATCTGCACAGCCTGGTGCTGGGATCTTTCTTCCTGCCCCTGCTAGCACCCAGTCATGGCTCAGCAGCAGGTGGAAGTAGAGCTGGGAGACAAAAAAGAATATTTCTATTATGTACTCTTATTTTGGCTATTTTGGTGACTTTTAGGAAGTTTTGACAGATCGGAATGACAATTCATCTTACCCTTCTCCTACACTCAAGATTCTTTTTAATCTTTGCTTTATTGACCTACAAAAAGGATATCTCGGGGCACCTGGGTGGCTCAGTTGGTTAAGCAACTGCCTTCGGCTCAGGTCATGATCCTGGAGTCCCGGGATCGAGTCCCACATCGGGCTCCCTGCTCAGCAGGGAGTCTGCTTCTCCCTCTGACCCTCCCCCTCTCATGCTCTCTCTCTCTCTCATTCTCTCTCTCTCAAATAAATAAATAAAATCTTTTTAAAAAATTTTAAAAAAGGATATCTCATTTTAATTCACATTCCCTTAGATTCTTAATGTGCTGAAATTTTTTTTAGCCATTTCTGAGACTGCTGTTTTGTATTATATTATCTCTTTATATATTTCCACATCTATTCATGGTTTAGTTCTTTATACATAATAACAGCTTGTCTTTATTGAGTTGGAAAACTATACATTAGACATTGTACTAAGTCATGTGATTTTAAATCTACTGAAACTTACGACCACGTACTATTGGTATCCACATATGAGCAACGTGAGGTGCAGAGAGATTAAGTCATTTACAGTTTTCCTCTGTATCTGCAGCTGAAGACAGACTGTCCTTGTCACAAAAATACAAAGAAGTCCTGCCTGGAAAGAGTTCTTTTGAGCTTTGCTAGGAAAATTAAAAGGAGTTCTGATTAGATCACACATGCGTGGACCTGCCTTCTGCTCACTGGGGTTAATGTCTGTCTTGGCCAGTGACTGATTTGCTCTCTGAGATTCAGTCCATTGACAGATAAATGCATAAGGAAGATGCAGCATATATATGTATATAATGGAATATTACACAGCCATAAAAAAGGATGCGATCTTGCCATTTGTGAGACATGGATGGACCTACTTAATGCTCCATGAAGTAAGTCAGACAAACAAAGACAAATGCCACATGATTTCACTCATATGTAGAATATTAAAAAAAAGGAATGAATAAACAAACAAAAAGCAGAATCAGACCTATAAATACAGGGAACAAACATGGTTTTCAGATGGGCGGATGGACAAAATGGGTGCAGGGGAGTGGGAGATACAGGTTCCAGATATGGAATGAGTAAGTCACAGGAATAAAAGGCACAACATAATCAAGCCTATCATTTAGGTGTTACAGGAAGCAAAGGAAAGTTTGTATGTTGTTCAAACAAATAATTTTGTGTTTATCTGTTAAAGCAGCTAACTTCACCTTAACTGACAGAAGTCTATAACAAAAGAGCACACCAAAGGAAGTTCTCCATAAAAAAAAACTATTTCAAATTGTGGAAATAGCAAATACTCCCTGAAAATTTGCAAAAGCAAATGGTAAATGCAAAATCATAAAGTTGTTTAAGAAATACAAACCATGTTTTTCTCTAAACTTTCTTATGGAAACTGAAGGTGTACAAGCAGGATTTGGGCTGCTGGTATTTTAGAGTTGATGCAGAACTACAAGGGCAGATGGACTTCTCATGCTTAGCAAACAATAATAAAGAGTATTACAAGTTCTACTTTCCTCTTTATTTCCTGATTTTTCTCCAGGATTTGTTCAATGAGAGAAAAGCACACTTCACTTACCCCTCTGACAAGTTCCAAAAACAAACTGGCTGTATTACTTCTGCTTCAGATAGCTACTGAGTTCTTGGAAGTTCCTCTAGACTATTCCAAAAAGGTACAAACCTGATGATTTTCTACCTCCTCCATCTTCTTCTTCTTCTTCTTCTTTTCTTCTTCTTCTTCTTCTTCTTCTTTTCTTCTTCTTCTTCTTCTTCTTCTTCTTCTTCTTCTTCTTCTTCTTCGTCTTCTTCTTCTTCGTCTTCTTCGTCTTCTTCTTCGTCTTCTTCTTCTTCTTCGTCTTCTTCGTCTTCTTCTTCGTCTTCTTCTTCTTCGTCTTCTTCGTCTTCTTCTTCTTCGTCTTCTTCTTCTTCTTCGTCTTCTTCGTCTTCTTCTTCGTCTTCTTCTTCTTCTTCGTCTTCTTCTTCGTCTTCTTCTTCTTCGTCTTCTTCGTCTTCTTCGTCTTCTTCTTCTTCTTCTTCTTCTTCTTCGTCTTCTTCTTCTTCTTCTTCGTCTTCTTCTTCTTCTTCTTCTTCTTCTTCGTCTTCGTCTTCTTCTTCTTCTTCTTCGTCTTCGTCTTCTTCTTCTTCTTCTTCTTCTTCGTCTTCTTCTTTGTCTTCGTCTTCTTCTTCTTCTTCTTCTTCTTCTTCTTCGTCTTCTTCTTCTTCTTCTTCGTCTTCGTCTTCTTCTTCTTCGTCTTCTTCTTCTTCTTCGTCTTCTTCTTCTTCTTCTTCTTCTTCTTCTTCGTCTTCTTCTTCTTCATCTTCTTCTTCTTCGTCTTCTTCTTCGTCTTCGTCTTCTTCTTCGTCTTCGTCTTCTTCTTCGTCTTCGTCTTCTTCTTCGTCTTCGTCTTCTTCTTCTTCTTCTTCTTCTTTCTTCTTCTTCTTCCTCCTCTTCCTCTTCTTCTTCCTCTTCTTCTTCTTCCTCTTTTTTAGATTTTATTTATTTGAGGGAGAGAGAGAATGAGCGGGGGGGCGGGGCGCGTGCAGAGGGAGAGGGAGAAGCAGGCTCCCCACCAAGCAGGGAGCCGGATGAGGGGCTCAATTCCAGGACCCTGAGATCAGGACCCGGGCTGAAGGTAGATGCTTAACTGACTGAGCCACCCAGGCGCCCCTACTTTCACCTTCTGCTCCTGTTAGTGATCAAAACTGGAGAGTAAACTATCCAGAAGGGTCTTATGCAGGTAGCACTGTAGTCTGTCCAGCAGCTTGAAAATTGTTCCAATGGCAGAAACAGGTGTGTGTATCTGGATTTTGGGACCCTCTCTTGCTCATGAAACTTGAAGTCAGTCCTGACATTGCGGCATGACTTAGAAGAGATCCTTTCCAGATATCTCAAAGGCATGAAGGTTTTCTTACTTTCCAAGCCATGGCTCCAAGGCATGTCCCAGGAAGGAGAACAGGCAAATCAGGAGCAGAGCATCCCATGAGTCCATCGGCAGAGACGGGGGCCAGGAGAATTTCCGGGATTCCGCGAGACGGCCGCGAGGGGGCGCGCGGCCACCGCTCAGTCGCGAGCGCAGAGCGTCTTTCGCTGCTCACCAACCGCCAGCAGAGGGCGTCCGACTCGCGCCGGGACCAACTGACGCCTCCGCCGGTGCGGGAAACGCCGCGTCCTGGGTCCCGGCGATGCGGCGACACTTCCCGGGCGGGAAGCCGGGCTTAGTTTGCTGCAGGTCCCGTTGCGTGTGGGGCCGCCGCCCAGGCTGCGAGACCCGCCGAGGCTGCGCAAATAGTGAGTTAAGAGCGGTCTTTCCCCAGTTCCCTTGACTGCCGTGGGGGGGCCCGGCTGGGCTGACGTCTCCCCGGACTGTTCTCTGAAATGCTGAGCCCAGGGCCGTCAGTTTCGCGCACTTTCTCCACCGTTGTATTCTTCACTTTCTCAGATAACATTTTAGCGAGACACTTTACTTATTTCACGTATCCATTTACTGAGGCGTTTGGAGGCTCGAAAGAATCACGAAGTGCACTGATGTTCCTATTCCTGATTATTTCTGGGGAGAGATCCCGACCCAAATTCAGAGAAAGGGAAACTTGTCTACGATCGGGGTAAAATATGCAAGTATGGGGACCTTTCATTTGAACGAGTTGGGGATACCTCCGGTGCCGAGAAAAGCCATGTGGTGTAATCACTCTTTTTGGGGTGGGGGGCCGATAACGGATTTTACAAGCCTCGTGTCCACTGTCATCCTTGTTCCCTATCACATAGCTGGTCGCTAGCATTTCTATGTCCATAGTATTAATAATTTCATAAGTTGGACCATATGCAAGTTTCTCTTTCATTTCAATAAAGTCAGGAAGTCTTTCTTCTATTGCCATAACAGTATCCGTAGTGTGAACATACTCTATCATCTGACCCATTTCTTCAACAAGGACGTTTGTTGTGCAATCAAAAATAAGGAAAGCATTTTGCTTCTATGTTCTCTACAGTATTTCAGATGGAACGTGATTTCTTAGTAGCATTCTACATTTGTGTTGAATGTTATTACACAGATAAGGTGGGGGGAGAAAACTATAGCACCAAACACATGTGACGGTCCCCGCCTCTAGAGACAGGGCCATTAAAAGACTGAGATTTCATCACAAGATTACACAATGCTCCCCTCCCCCACAAGGTAACACCATAGCCCAAGGCATCCCCTCTAAGAGCAAACAACAGCCGGAAGAGCCCCGGGGACACAATGGAGGCCCAAAGTCACAAGGAGATGACCATAACAAGGACACTAGAGGCACTGGAAGTTTCTGGAAGCTACAGTGACAGAAAACATTAAAAACAGCTCAACTCCTAGCTAGATTAATGTTAAGCCCTCACACAGAAGGCCTATTTACCTCAGACCACATCACCCAATACAGCATGCTTGGCTTTCAACAAAAAATGATCAGGCATGCCAAAGGGAAGTTTATTCAAGAAAAAAGCCTGAATATCAGTAAGAACAGTGAGCTCGGTGGCATTTGAATTTGCCCTATTCTATCCTCCCCCTGGTTCCACAGTGGCTTGAAAATCGGCAGGCTCGGGGCGCCTGGGTGGCTCAGTCATTAAGCATCTGCCTTAGGCTCAGGTCATAGTCCCAGGGTCCTGGGATTGAGTCCCACATCAGGCTCTCTGCTCCGTGGGAAGCCTGCTTCTCCCTCTCCCACTCCCCCTGCTTGTGTTCCCTCTCTCGCTGTGTCTCTCTCTGTCAAATAAATAAATAAATAAGATCTTTAAAAAAAAAAAAAAGAAAAGAAAATCGGCAGGCTCACCACTAAAGTCGCTGTGAAAACCAGCAGCCGAGCAGCCACAGGAGAGGACAAATGGATATGGAGCCCCCGCAAAGGCCCATCTCCAGAGGGTTGTCACTCTTTGACCTGTTGTTCAGCTCCCTGGAAAGGCCCGTTCGCAGGGCTTGTCTTTATTTCACCTAACTCAGACCTCACTCAGGGAGGAAAAGCCCCTGTCCTCAGGGAGGAACAAGAGGCTAACCAAAATCTTAGAAGGAAAATCCAAGGAATGAGGTGTCCATAGGAGGAGAGCTGAAAAGCATTTATGCATCATGGGGCTGAGGAGGGATCCAATATGAGCCCCCCAAGCCCCTCCACTGGTTAGGCAAGAAGCAGGACCCAGCTACGGCTAATGCACCTGATTCCAAGTGAATGTACAAAGATCACAGTGGAGCGGCTCAGCCCCACTGGGGGCACCTCTGCATACCGACAAGATCCTGCCCATTGTCACCAAGTGGGGTTAGAAGGCAGGCAGGCACCCACCCCCCTTCCCCAGAGAAGGTGATGCCCAAACTGGACATTTTTCTTGGGCTTAAAGACAAACCCCACATGCAAACACTTCAGAGAGGGCATCACAGTGTCCTTCTCGAGGAAATACACCAGGGAGGAGTGTGTGCACGCGTGCATGTGTGCGTGTGCAAGATTGTGATTCTTGGGCATGCCAATCCTCTTCAGGGACTGATCATTCCACCCCCCTCCTCCTTCCTCTCTTACCACTCATGCTACCGCAAATTTTTCCTCACTGTCCTCATTTTTCCCAAGGTGCTCTGTGTGGCTACAAGCGGGACATTTTCCCCACGGATGGCTGGTGGATCTTTCTGACCTGCGATAATGCCATCAAGCTAGCCAATGTGGAGAGCCTCCATGGAAAGATGCTTCCCTTCCTGAAGGTATTGAGCTCAGTGGGGAGTCCTCATTGTCAAGTTCAAAGTTAAACCAAAGGCGTAACTAATATCCATGACCTATCCTGTTTGTAAACCCCACACAGATGGACATAGGATCACAGGGGACTCCCCACCCTGGAGGACATCCATTTGCACCAGGACAGGATTCTGCACGATGTCATAGAGAACAGTGTAAGGAGGACAAGGACACTCACCGGAGAGGGCTAGCCCAGCCCGAAAATACCCCTGTGGGCACGGTCTTTACACTCAAACACAGGACCACGTGCACTTTGTGAGATGGAGCCCTGCACTCCACAGCATTCTTGTCATTCACCAGCAGGTGACTTTGCCTCCCCAAACCATTTCCTCACTCTCTGCCTCACTTCCCCAAGGCACTCTTTGTGGCCGCAAAGGGCACATCCCCACCAGTGAGTCCTGACTGATGCTTCTGACCTGCAGCCAATGTGAAGAGTCTGCTTGGCAGGGGCCCCGTTTCCTCAAGGTATGCACTCAGCGGGAGACCTCATTGCTCATTGTCAAGTTCCGAGTGAAACCACAGACCTGGCAGATACCTACACAGCACCGGGCCTGATTCTAGGACCTGGGTGGGTCAGCCTGGAACCCACCCCGGCCTCCCTCCCAATCCCCATCCCGCTCAGTGCACACCCTGCACCCCCTCCCTGTGGCAGTGGACATTGTTCCTTCTGGGGGTGGGCTTGGCAGGGAGCCGGGGGCCATGCGGAAGCGTAGTATGTGTTCCCAGCTATGAAGTAAGTCCCCACTGCAGTGCTTGGGAAGTAACCTGCACTCCTTGTGGGTATGTTGAGATTCCCTGTAAAGCTGTAAATGTCACGTGCTCCTCACTCTGGGTTTTGCTAAGAAGACCTCTTCCTGCTCTCCCCAGGCTTTCCCTTTTGTCAGGGAGAGGAAGAGGAGTAAGCGGTCTTGCCTTACCCTCCCACCCCCACCTCAGGCCTGGGGAGTTCATACCAGCCGGCCCAGGTCACTCCCCACATAGTCACAGCCCGTGGCCCTTCCACTGGGTATCAGAGTCCTCTTTAGGGCTGGGAGAGGACAGGGCATTCTGGAACCTCAAAGGGGCCACTGAGTAAGAGACACTTGTCTGTTGGCCAGGTGGGGAGGAGCCACCACAGCCTCCTCCTGGTCTGCTCCCCACCTCACAGCACAGAGCTGGTGTTTCTGGTCCCTTCTGTGCTAAGAGAACCGGAAGGGGAGGGAGGGGACGTGCGGCAGGTGGCAGGCCTCCAGCAGGATGGCCAGGGCTGGTGGGGGGCAGCTGCTCACTCTTCCTCATCCCGGGATCCTGTTGTCTCCTGCCATTGAGTAGGCAGGCCCAGCCACCCCCAACTCCTCCAAATTGTGTGAAATGGAAATCTACTTGCTCTTTACCCATCTTGAAAGCTGAAGGGGGATGTTCGGTTGTGTCTGCCTTGGCGATCTAGGCACACACACCCCTTCAGAGCTGTGCCAAATGAAGGGTGGTGAGGGAGCAGGACAAAGCCTGGTTTATCTGTGTCTTTGGATGGAGTCTTAAGCTCTCACAGAGAGAAGCTTCTGAAGGTTATATAGTATTTTCACTTGTTCTTATATAAGAAAAAAAATGAAAATTTAAACTAATTGTGCCTCAGAGCAGGCACAATGAAGTATCCTAGATGTGTGCAGATGTGCACCATCTCTGTTGCTGTCTCCCTGTACCCTGGGTCACCTTTGAGAAGCCAAAGCAGGCCATCAGGAAGAGCCAAAGTTCACGTCTTTTGTTCTCTAAGCCCGCAGTCTGGGCTACCCTAAACTTATATCCTGAACAGAGCGAGCATAGACAGAAGACAGCACTCAGCTGTGAGAAGAAATACATAAATTAAGAAACAGCAAAAACTTTTGCTCATGGGAAAGAGACTGTCCTCTTCAAAGGATGCCAATGTCAGGGCTATTAGATTTTGACTAAGTGCATGCAAACACTGCTTCTGGAGATTTCCCTATGCACAGGAAACAGGGGATGAATTTCCACCTAACTTGATGGAAAAAACCATCGCCCAAAGCCAAGCCTGGCCCAGTTGGGAAAGGGGCCTGAGGAACCCGGTTTCCTTTGTCCAGATTTATGTATCTTGGCTCAGGACAAAAGCTCCCTGGGGGTTGTGGAATAGACTAGACCCGACAGATTGAGCATTGAATCTGAGCTTTGTGGTAACTTCTCTCATGGTTTCCGTTTCCTCTGCTCAACTAGGACTGTTCTGGCCCTCAGAGGCTGCTTGAAGGCTGCATCATGGGGCACTTGTCTCTCTCCTTTGATCTGGATAGGAAGGAGCCTTGTAGAGAACAGGAGCTCCAGTCTAAAAGCTCTTCCTGAACCCAGACTTCCTCCTTGTTCTGCCTTTCCTTGCGTATTGGGAATCTCTGCTTCCATCCGGCTTTCTTCCCTGGGGTCAGTCCCAAGGCCAGCATGCACCGCTGAGACCCAGGGGTCCCCCAAGTCCATAATGTCTGCTTCACCTTCATCTGGGCCTGTACTTCATGGGGCTGGTTCTGCCACGGGTTTTTGCAGCAGGCCTTCTTGCCCCTTGCCTTTTTCACTGGGACTGAAGCCACTGAGAATAGCTCATTCTCTTTTTACTCATGTTTATTTGGAAGGAACCTGTGTGCTCTATGGCACGACTGACAGACTCTCACTCACGAGGATCTCACTGACCTGGGCAGAGTGGCTCTTTCTTTTGACCTGGGTGTCCCACAGTCCTTTCTGCCTCCCAACGTGCCCTCCGTCACTGAGGCACATAGCATCCTCTTTCTCAGCTCTTGGGGCTACATTCTTTTTCTGGCTCCTTCTTGCAGCCTGAAGCTTAGCCTGCTCCCACTGATGCTGGCCACTTTACCCAGCTTCCCAGTTGGCACCCAGCATCTGGAAGGGTGCAGGTCCTGATTGGCCTTGCTCTGGGGATGAGACTCAGAGAGACCAGGAGCCAGGCCATCTGAGGCCTGTGGCTACAACCGGGACTCTGTGCCCAATGGGAGATTAATGTAACCAAGTTGCTGCTCTTTAAAAGCATGGTTTTCCTAGATCTTAGCAGGCCACATCCTTACTGATGTGGGACATTGCTTGCTTACTGAAGTCCCTAGTCACTCAGATCTCATCTACCTTATGGCAATTTCCCAGGCACAGTCTTCCAAAGTCTCCCAATCATTCTTGAGGAACATGGTGCTGTTTGAACTTGACTATTTCTTAATCTTCTTGGCCCCTGAAATTCCTAAATTCTTTGCTAACATGTTTTTTTTTCCTAAAGAGGAAATTCAGATATTCATGAAATGTGGCTGAACTGGACTTGGGTAAACTCGCATTCTTTGAGGTTGGTGTCATGCCTTGGTCCCTTGAGCCTTATGTATACTCAGAATATCTTTTTTTTTTTTTTTTTGACCTTCCATGATTACTCACTCTTGAAATGCCTCTTGATTATGGTTAAGGAGCATTGGGGTCTTCTCCCTCTATTTTTTTCCCAGGACATATGACCATGGATATATCATAAAGCCATCTCCACTAACTTCTTCCTGATGTGAAAACTGAGCTTAGAAGAGATGCTTTCCTTCTTTGGTGAGGCTGACATTGACAGACTTCAGCATTCAATGCCTGACATGTTTGGGAGAGAAGAGGCAAGCCAAGAGGGGTTGTCTGGAGTTGACCTCCATGGGACAGTGTTCAGTTGGATTGGAATTGACTAGTGATAGCAGTGTAGAGAGAATTGGTGGTGAGGTATGACTGCACTGTGTGCAGTAAAGAATTAACCTTGTCCAAAGGAAGGTTTGGCTCATGCCCCCAATTCCTAGTATATAACCTCTAAGCCCTTGGACTGTCCTGCTTGATATGTTTACCTGGGGCCTTGGGCCATGCCAGATAGTCTATACTAACAGTGTGATTTATGTTGGGGGCCTTGGGCTATATGGTATCAGCTTGACTCTTGGAGGAGCTGGAGACAGAAGTCAGCCTTACTGGTGATCAGCCATGTTTATATGACTGATCTCCAATAAAAACCCTGGACACCAAAGCTTGTGTGAGCTTCCCTAGTTGGCAATATTCTATGCATATTGCCATATGTTGTTGTTGGGAGAAGGGTACACCATCCACACAATCCCAAACTGGAACTCCATATCCGGAACTCTCCTGGACGATGCCTATGCACCTCTTCCCTTTGCTGATTTTAGTTTGTATCCTTTCACTGAAATAAACCATAACTGTGAGTATAACAGCTTTTCTGAGTTCTGTGAGTCCTAATTCATTATGAAACCTGAAAGTGGTCTTGGGGACCCCCACATTTAGGAGGTATGTGGAGTGGAATTCACTAAAACAACCCTGGCTGGCTCAGTGACACGTGGTAAAAACAGGATTTGGGTAAAGGAAAGATGAGGAGGCAGAATTGGATGAACCTTTGCTTTCTGAATGGCCAGTGGGTCGCCTATGGTATGGAATTACAGCTGTACTGTTGTCAGTTACTGGAGATAAAAATTACCAGTGTAATTTAGAAACAATAGATCCAGCTCCCATGCAGTTAGCTCATTGGATACATAAGGAAATGCAAAATAAGATACAAGCTAAATATACAATCCCTTGGCTATTGCTAGAGCTAAAGTGAAAATAAGAGTTTGGGGCAGATTCTGATGCTGGGCCACGCGTGGACTTTGAGCGATCCAAGCTACAGCTACTAGTATCAGGGCTGCTACCAAAGGGAAAAGTTATGCTGAAATGACAGATAGCTAAGGAAATTAGAGTGATTGACCAAAAAAATGGGGAAGACAAAAGAGAGAGCTAAGGGAATCATCATCCCAGCAGGATGGAAATCTTTGAAGAGTCATTAAGAAATGGGTAACATTTCTGGTGGGCATGTAAAATGGTGCAGCCACTGTGGAAACAGTTTGGCTGTTTCCTCAAAATTTAAACATAGAATTACCATATAACCCATTCCTACATATATACCAAAAAGAAAAGAGAACATATATCCACAAAGGAACTTGTATATATATGCGTTTATGGCAGCATTAGTCATAAAGGCCAAAAGGTGGAAACAGCCCAAATGTCCATCTACGGACGAATGGATAAACAAATTATGGTTATATACACTGAGCGGAATATTATTGAAGTGAAGAAATGAAGTACTGATACATGCTACACCTTGAATGAATCTCAAAAACATTATGCTACATGGAAGAGGCCAGACACAAAAGTTCACATATTGTATGATTCCTTTTATATGATGTATCGAGAATCAGTAAACCCATAGAGATAGAGAGTAGCTTAGAGTTTACTAGGGGAAGGGAGAATAGAGGGATGAAGAGTGATTACCTAATTGGTACCTGGTGTTTCTATGGGGTGATGAAATTTCAAAACTAGAGAGAGCGGGTAGTTTCACAATATTGTGTATAAACCAAATACCACTGAATTGTACACTTTAATTGTATGCTGTATGAATTTCAACCACACTAAAAGATTTTTTATTGGGATGAATAAAGGGGTCATTGATGGGGTCAAAACAGAAGTCTTAATACAGCATATTGGAAGGTTGAATGGACCAGTGGGAACCCCTACTGGTCTCCCAACATTAAAGGGCCCTAAATAAATCTGCTTTATTCTCCCTAGTTTGGAAGAAATTTAAAAGCCAGAAGGCAAAGATGATAATGAGATGCCTGACCTAAAACAGCCTGGGGCAATGGTCCCACAAACTAATTAAGATAAGGACTGACAAAGAGGCAAGGTCCCTTGGCCTAATTTCTTACTTGAGATCCAAAGCCATATGCACATGTGGGGGTAAAATGGCCAAGAGGTGCAGAAGAAAATGTTCTGGGACTTCTTGGCATAGGAACCCAATGCACTATGATTCCAAATCTGTTAGTGAAGTCCTAACCGTGAGTTTAGGTTAAATTGGGAAGATATGGGGATGCAATGGCTGATGGGATTAAGGTGAAAGTTTAGATGAAAATGGAATTTTCTAAAAAGGGAGCTTGGGTTTTCTACATAAAGTGTCTGGAGAAAAATCAATATATGTATAGCATATATTACGTTATTAATAATGTATTTAATTAATGTATTTTATTAATATTTTATGGGTTTTAATATATGTGCTTAGGAAAATGCATGTTTTTTTTTTTTTAGATTTTATTTATTTATTAGACAGAGACAGAGCGAGAGAGGGAACACAAGCAGGGGGAGTGGGAGAGGGAGAAGCAGACTTCCCACGGAGCAGGGAGACCAATGCGGGGCTCAATCCCAGGACCCTGGGGTCATGATCTGAGCCCAAGGCAGAGGCTTAACGACTGACCCATCTAGGCGCCACAAAATGCATGTATTCTATAGGAAAAGTTATAAACTTTGAATCTCTGGTGTTGGGAAAATTGGACAGCCACATGCAGAAGAATGAAACTGGACATTCCCTTATGCCATACAAAAAAACAGACTCAAAATGAATGAAAGACCTAAATGTGAGACAGGAATCCATCAAAATCCTTGAGAACACAGGCAGCAACCTCTTCAACCTCAGCCACAGCAACTTCTTCTTAGACACATCGCCAAAGGCAAGAGAAGCGAGGGCAAAAATGAACTATTGGGACTTCATCAAAATAAAAAGCTATTGCACAGCAAAGGAAACAGTCAACAAAACCAAAAGACAAAAGAATGGGAGAAGATATTTGCAAATTACGTATCAGTTAAAGGGCTTGTATCCAAAATCTATAAAGAACTTATCAAACTCGGGGCGCCTGAGTGGCTCAGTTGGTTAAGGGACTGCCTTCGGCTCAGGTCATGATCCTGGAGTCCCTGGATCGAGTCCCACATCGGGCTCCCTGCTTGGCAGGGAGTCTGCTTCTCCCTCTGACCCTCCTCCCTCTCATGCTCTCTGTCTCTCATTCTCTCTCTCTCTCTCAAATAAATAAATAAAATCTTAAAAAAAAAAAAGAACTTATCAAACTCAACACCCAAAGAACAAATTATCCAATCAAGAAATGGGCAGAAGACATGAACAGACATCTCTCCAAAGAAGACATCCAAATGGCCAACAGACACATGAAAAAATGCTCAACATCACTCGGCATCAGGGAAATATAAAGCAAAACCACGATGAGATACCACCTCACACCAGTCAGAATGGCTAAAATTAACAAGTCAGGAAACAACAGATGTTGGCAAGGATGCAGAGAAAGGGGAACCCTCCTACACTGTTGGTGGGAATGCAAGCTGGTGTAGCCACTCTGGAAAACAGCAGGGAGGTTCCTCAAAAAGTTGAAAATAGAGCTACCCTATGACCCAGCAATTGCACTACTGGGTATTTACCCCAAAGATAGAAATGTAGTGATCCAAAGGGGCATGTGCACCCCATTGTTTATAGCAGCAATGTCCACAATAGCCAAACCATGGAAAGAGCCCAGATGTCCATTGACAGATGAATGGATAAAGAAGATATGGTATATATATATATATATAATGGAATATCACTCAGCCAACAAAAAATGAAATGTTGGCATTTGCAATGATGTGGATGGAACTAGAGGGTATTATGCTAAGCAAAATAAATCAATCAGAGAAAGACAATTATCATATGATCTCACTGATATGTGGAATTTAAGAAACAAAACAGAGGATCATAGGGAAAGAGAGGAAAAAATGAAACAAGACGAAACTAGAGAGGGAGACGAACCGTAAGAGACTCTTAATCATAGGAAACAAACTGAGGGTTGCTGGAGGGGAGGGGGGATAAAGGGGTGGGGTAACTGAGTACTGGACATTAAGGAGGGTATGAGATAAAATGAGCACTGGGTATTATATAAGACTGATGAATCACAGACCTGTACCTATGAAACCAATAATACCTTACATGTTAATTAAAAAATAAAATGTAAACCACTTAAAAAAAAACTTTGAAGAGTGTGGTTATGATGAATATTTGATGGAATGTTACCCATAAAGTCTTTTGTATCAAGAATAAAGCTTCTTCATTGACATAACCTGGAAAAAAGAGAATTGGAATGTTTAAACAGAGACTTCATGGGACGCGATTGTGTCTCCTTTACCTAAGTATATGGGAATGAATATTATGTCTGACAGGGGAATGCTTCCCCTGCCTAGTATTATAAACCAGAAGGCATGCAAATTTGTCCTTCAGCCAATGTTGATTAAACATACTAAATGGGAACGTATGAGATTACCCAAGTAGGGTACAGGTTGTTAATTTGAAACAATAAAGGATACCTGATGGACAAAAAGAGTTTATCACTTTATAGTGACATATTAGAAAATGTAGTGCAGGTACCAAAAATTTTTGGGGCGCCTGGGTGGCTCAGTTGGTTAAGCGACTGCCTTCGGCTCAGGTCATGATCCTGGAATCCCGGGATCAAGTCTCGCATCGGGCTCCCTGCTCAGCAGGGAGTCTGCTTCTCCCTCTGACCCTCCCCCCTCTCATGCTCTCTCTCTATCTCATTCTCTCTCTCAAATAAATAAAATCTTTAAAAAAATTTTTTTTCCATATAGTAGACTTGTATGGACCACAGACTGAGGCTGATATGAGTATCACCCAGCAGCAACTACTGAGATTTTGGACCAGAAAATTTCCAGACACTATGCCATTACAATGTATGCCATTTGAGGGACAAATACTTGCTTACTTAATTGAAACTTCACTTATGAAGGACATAAAATAATCAAAACCTGAAATACCCATAAATGTCTTGGGTGATGTTGGAGAAACACTTTGATGGGGGAGGGCAGGGCCCAAAAGAGTTCCATAATAAAATGGGAAAGTTTATGCAGGAACATACTACTGGGGGATGTAAGGAAGTACTCATCATATTCACAAGCAGGTAACCTCTTTTCCCCTAAAGGAAGCACCTGAGGAGCTGCTGAATCCCATGCCTACATGGGCAATGGCCTATGAATATGTCTCTACTGACCAACAAAGAGTTGCTTGGTTCATAGATGTCAGTTCCAAGTTGAACAAACAACATCATGTTTGGAAGACCACCACTCTGACTGAAGAAAGTAAAAACATATCAGCTCAGCAGACCGAATTGTATATTGTTTCCCCTGTGTTTGGGTTTTTGCCAACTCTAGGATGGAGGCTAATGGCCTGTCCATGTGGTCAGGCAGATGGGCAGTGAAAAACTAGACAACTAAAAGATTGCCAGGATGGGGCAAAGACCTAGAGAAATCACTGGGAATTTAAGAAGTGCATTAAAGTAAGATATATCAATACCCATCAGAAGAACCCCCTTCCATGACTGTAAGGTGAATGGAATTGGCAAGTCCATATTCTGGTGCACTCAATTGAGTTGGCCATCATGAGGGAGCTGCAGCAATGCAGAGATGGGCTGATTGTTGACATATTTGTCTTGCACCCTACAATGCACAAAATGCCAAAAGTACTGTCTATCAGCAAGAGAGACCCACTACAGACACCTATAGGGCAGATTTCTCAGAAGGAAGGCTCCATTCATTGCTGGCAAGTCAGATTGATGTTGGTAGCCCTGGAGGCTACAAAAAGGTCCTGACAAGAGTAGACACTAGACTTAGCTTTGCATACCCAGTAGTAGATGAAAATGCTCAGAGTACTAAAAAGGGACTGGAACAGAAAATACTGTACCAATTTGGACTGCTAAGTTACATTTCTTCAGATCAAGGAACACATTTTATAGCCAATAATGCCCAAAATTGGGCAAAGAGATATTACATCAAATGCAATGTTACATATCATACCCACAGTAATGGTTTAATAGAAAATTGGAATGAGTAATTAAAATATTTGTGATCTAAAATGGAGATAAAGACATGAAGGGCTGGCTTATTGCATTCATGAGGACGTGCTTACACTCAACATGAGAGGGACCAAGGGAGGGTCCCACTCAACAGATTCGTCTGCTTTGCTGAGGGATCCAAGGCAGAGGAAGTTGGAAAGGATGCTAGTACAACTCTATAGTTTCCAGTACATCACTTAAATTTTCTTTTCTCCCTTTTTTCCTTTGCCTGGAAGAGGCATTATGGAAAGAGCAGACTTTGAAGCCAGTATCCTCACTCCCAACTGTGAAGGCTGCAATTTTCTAGCTGTGTAACACTGGACAAGGGAACCTCTAAGCCTGCTTCCAATTTCTGTAACATTAGGATTATAGTAGCAATTTCATAGTATAGTTGTGAACATTATCTTAGTAACATATATACTGAACATTATTGTTAAAGAGCAGACAATTCCTGATAGAGCAGGGAAAGGGTATTCAGATCCAAACTATCTCTGCTTGATGGAACTTCTTTTGTCCCTTTCAAGCTGGTATCTGAAAACTAGCTTGTCGCGGTAGCTGTCCGTGGTGCTGATCTCACCAGGACTGGCTTCACAGTCCTCTTGGGAAGTCCTGCTCGGTAGTCTACTTGTGTCATTCTCCTGCAGTCTGAATGATGCCTCCATCTCAGCCAGAAGCCTTGCCCTGCAATCAATGTGCTGACCCAACCCCCTCCCTGCCCATATCCTGCCTGCCAGCTCAGCCCTTTTGTGAGCCTTGTGGAATAAGGGCTGACTCAGAGCCATCATAATGGGATAGGGGTTCTCACTATCCATACTCCTACCTCTGTAGAGTTAGAATGGGGCAACTCTCTGGTTTGTCCATGAACTCCAGCTGCCAGAGAGAAGTGCCAGGCTCCAGCTCTAAACTTCTGCAGAGGAAACTCACCACTCCCCCCAAAGCCCAGAAAGTGTTTAGCTCCTGCCAGAGCAGTGGTTCTCAACTGGGGGCAATTTTATCCCTCAGGGGACACTTGGCAATGTCTAGAGATAATTTTGGTTGTTACAAACCAAAGGTGGGGGCATTTTTAGAGGACAGAGGCAAAGGATGCTGGCAAACATTCTGCAATGCATAGGACAGTCCCCTACAACCAAGAATTATCTAGCCGATTGGGCCCAAAAATTAATGCCAACATTGAGAAACCCTGCCCTAGGGTTTGAGGCAATTTGAAGTGGTGACTAGAACTTTATTGGATATCCTGGTCTAGCCCCAATGTTCTTTACTTGCCAGCTATTACCTTGGCTAAATCACTGAACTACTCTGAGCCCCATTTTCTTTTTTTTTTTTTTTAAGATTTATTTATTTATTTTTAGGAAGAGGGAGAGAGAGAATCTCAAGCAGACTCCACGCTGAGTGCGGAGCCTGACATGGGGCTCAATTTCATGACCCTGAGATCATGACCTGAGCTGAAATCAAGAGTCAGACACTTAACCAACTGAGCCACCCAGGTGCCCCCATGAGCTTCATTTTCTATGTATGAATGTTTAGGTTCCTAGACTAGAAGTCCTCGAAGCCCCTGCCAGTTCAAACGCAACATGTCTTCATAAATACTTGCTGAGTACACCACTAGGAACCAACATTCTGTGATACTATGAATATAAAATATAAGGAGATGCATAAAATATCAAAAGGAAAGGAACAGAATGGGAGAGGGGGGAGCTGATAAAAGGTTACTACCCAAATACACACAGAATTTATGCAAACGTAAGTGTGCAGATAAAATACAGCTTGTAGATTCTCAAGTGGTGAGAAAAATATCTTCACTAGCAATTAAAGAGATATAAAATGAAATAACTATTACTTTTGCTAATCTTATGAAAAAAATCAATGCAATGTCTTTGGGACCGTGAGGGAAAAAATGCACTTATATATTCCTCTGTCTCCCTCTGAACAAACTTTCACCCTGGCACTATAAAACAGCAGCTACAAAACTGGTTCTGCTGCACAATCGAATAATTCCATCACAAAGAGTATACTTGAAGCTTATTTTTACATCTATAAAGATTCATGCTAGCCTTTGGACTGGAACTAACACATCAGCTCTCTTGGTTCTTGGGCCTTTAGACTCAGCCTGGAAGGAGACCCTCAGCTCTCCTGGGTCACCACTTGCTGATTTGTCTGCAGACCCTGAGATTTGTCAGCCTCCATAACTATGTGAGCCAGTTCCTTATAATAAATCTTTTTCTGTGTGTGTGTGTGTGTGTGTGTGTATAAATGGGAACACCCATTCTAAAGTACAGAACAAGGTGCCAGATTATTGCTACTCCCCCTTATTCACCAAACAGTAAGACACTGGATTTAAATAATTTGTTTTCAGAATTAGGAACAAACCTCCTTATCACACCTTCCTCTAGCCTCTTAAATTAATCTTGACTATCACCTTCAGAGTTAATGGGGGCCAAAGGGTATAAAGATTCCAGAAGGAAAGAAACACCATCATGGATTGTGAAGTCCACTCTTCACAGACGTAAGAAAGCAGGTGTATCTCTTTCCATATGTAGGTCTCTGCCTGAGGCAGTCAGTGTTCCTCATCTGTCCCTGTACAAGAAACTCTTTTTTTTTTTTTAAGATGTATTTATTTATTTTAGAGGAGAGAGAACGTGGTGGGAAGGGGCAGAAGGAGAGAGAGAATCTCAAGCAGACTCCCGACTGAGTGCGGAGCCTGATGCGGGGCTCGATCTCACGACCCTGAGATCATGACCCGAGTGAAATCAAGAGTTGGACAAATAACCAACTGAGCCACCCAGGCACCCCAGAAACTGTTTTATAAGGAGCAGAAAGAGGTTGCTTCCAGGAATCGTATCTTACAAGTTCATACAATTTGGAGATGGAGGCCTCTACCACATTGGTTTCAGTAATTTGACAAGGACAGGCCAACTTAGCTGTGCCAAGAGGGGGAGATCACACATCACAGGAATATTTGAAATTACCTCTCTTGAAATCATATTTGCATGACCCTCCATTGCATCAACCCTGAGGGCGAAGAAACAGACCTCTTTACTCTGTCTGTAGGTCAGAGAGAGAGAAAGAGCTAACACCCCCAAGGAAAAGGTACTACTAAAGGAATGAGCCTAGAAAGTATCCCTCTGCTCCCTGAAGTCTCATTTACTTGATCTGGCAATCAGCCTGTTGCCCATTCAGAGGACTCTTGAGCAGAGGAATCAGAGAGAATCGGGCATAGGCAGTAAATGAGGCAAAGGCAATGAGAAGAGAAGTGGGAACCGCCAAACGCAAAGAAAAGCAGACACTGAAGTGGAGTAAATGGAGATGCCACAAGGACCAAAGGGCAGTACTTATCCCCACTCCCAGTATGAGAGTTGGAGGTCCGTACGCATGGTGGTGGGTCAATGGTGCACATTTCAAACCACAGAAGTGGACTGCCTAAGAAAAAGTGAGTCCCCACTTACTTGCTATTCTGGACTGGACTTCGGAAGGGACTCCATGGAGGAGATTCAGGCTCTGGGAGGGGATAGAGGAAACAGGTTCCAGCCCAGACCGTCTGTGGCTCTCTGACTTTGCCCCATTGCACAGGGCTCTGAGCCCTTAGGTAGCTCTCATGGTATTTCTCTCCCTCCTGCCAGGTAAAGCTGGCCATCATCTTGGTCAGCTGGCAGGTGCCCATTTTGGGAAACCAACAAGGGATCCAAAACGGGTCTCTGAAATACTGGACGTACAGCAGATTTTCTATGTACAAGCTGATGAGGAGCATATAGTCCATTGGACACTGAACTGCTACAATTACCAAAATGTTCTCCAAATGCCATTTGGTATATGACACTGCAGGTATGGGCATGCGTGCACACTGTTGTCCACGTGTTCATTTGTATGAACATGCATTTACTACACGTACATTTACTACACTTATTTATTTACACTTGTAGAGACATCTTAACATGTGCGTACACGGGCAAATGGAAATTGACCTTGTGCACATAGATTCTCTGAGGTCACAGAGCTGCTCTGCTTCTCAAAGTAAATCCATTCGTGTGTGAGGTGACCCTGTTTACATCTTTGGCCATAGCCAACTGGTTGTTGGTCCGATGACCCCTGGGGCTGTCAAATCTCCAACAAAGCTCATCCCAGATAGATGTGGAAGAAGGGATGGCTGCCTGGGGTTCCATGGACGGGGCGGAGGCCATCACTGCCTCTATTAGTCAGGGCATTAACACTGGTGCCCACCAGGTTCCTAGGCAGGGCAGCCAAAATAAGCCATTACCGAGCATCTAGGCCATGCCAGCACTATTGTGAGCCTCAGTGGTGGTCTTTCCCTTTTGTAAAGCCCCCATGCCTTTGTTTCAGGAGTTTTCCTTCCTGGAGTGCCTGTCTATGATCAGCGTTCAGGACTCAGGAACACTGCTGCATTCAGGAAAGCTTCTCTTGTTCCCACCTACCCTTCCCCCAAGTTGGAATTAGTCACTACTTTCCCAGGGCTTCTCTAATTCATTGTTTCTGTGTTGGTGCATTATAATATAGTCACATGAGTACCTGCCTCTCCAGACCACCAACTATAGCATAGGGGGAGCTGCTGTACGTCTGTCTTTGTGTCTGCACCAACTGCTGTAGTACAAGACAGGTAATAAGTCCCCTTGATCTGAAATAGCTCCTCAAGCTTGGGCAGTTAATGCCCCTGTGACTGGGACATGGGGAGTTCTCTCATCCTTCCTCTGATTAAGGCAGGTAACATTTAATCAGTGTTGGGCACTGTGCTAAGCTCTGGGGTTATCAAGGTACAGAAAACACATTTCCTTTCTGCTGGGATCTCAAGGTCTAGAGAGAAATACAGGAATTTAAATACACAGTTTTAATGAAGTTGGGTACAGAGGGGAGGGTGCAGAGGTTTCACATACTCAGGCCTTGGACTGACAACACAGATGACAACACAGCTCACTGTTCGGTGGTCCTTTACCTGATGTCTGGGACACCGTGGGACCTGGGGAGGGCCAGCAAGGTGATGTGGCTTCCTAGCGAGCTGCCCAAACCCGCTGGGGCTTGGGGCTTCACTCCTTCGCCAGGATGAAATGTCTGGGTGGGGACACGACTGTTTTCATGGGAGTCAGGAAGGTTGTTCTTGGCTTGGCCCAGCCCAGCACCCAACCCAGTGCCTGAGGGAGGAAATGTCATTCCTATCAGACCTGGTCTCAACTCCCAACCCTGGATCCCCAGATTCCTGGGGAATGGCTTTCTCTGGCCTCTGAGATACATAATGGAGACAGATAATCTGAAGGCTATTAGGACGGCTATCATTAAAAAAAAAAAGATAACTAGTATTGGCGAGGATGTGCAGAAAAGGAAAGGCTTGTGCATTGTTGGTGGGAATGAAAATTGGTGCAGCCACTGTGGAAAATAGTATAAATTTCCTCCAAAAATTAAAATTAGAACAACCATATGATCCAGCAATCCCACCTCTGGGTATATATCCCAAGGGCTGAAATCAGGATGTCGAAGAGATATTGCACTCCCATGTTCATTGCAGCAGTATTCACAATAACCAAGATATGGAAGCAAACTAAGTGTCAGATAATGAAAATGTGACATATATACAATGGAATCCTACTCGGTCATTAAAAAAGAATGAAATCCTGCCATTGTGACAACATGGGTGAACCTGGAGGACATTATGCTAAATGAAATAAGCCAGCCACAGAAAGACAACTACTACGTGATACCACTTACATGAGGAATCTAAAACAGTCAAACTCATAGAAGCCAAAAGCAGAATGGTGGTTGCCAGGGGCTGCTGGGGAGGGGGGGCGGGGGGGGGGGACGGGGAAGTGTTAGTCAAAGGGTACAAGGTTTCAAATATACAAAATGAAGACTTCCTAGGGACCTACCGTACAGCACAGTGCCTATAGTTAATAATACTGTATTGTATACTTTTAAATTTGCTAAGAGGCTACATCTTAGGTTAAAAGCTCATTATCACAAAAAATAAAGAATTTAGGCAGGAAGAAACTTTTGGAGGTGATGCTATGGTTGTAGAACAGACTGTGGTGATGGTTTCATGGGTGTACTCTGGTCCCCAAACTCATCACATTGTCTACATTCCATATGGTTTGCGCATGTCAACCATACCTCCCTAAAGTGGGTTTTTTTGTTGTTTTAACAAAAAAGCATGTTGCTTCACTAAGCGGTTGACAAATCCCAAATATTTCTACATTATCTTGCCATGAAGCCTATTTTTCCAATAATAAAACTAACAGAACTTCATTCTTCCATAAGAACTATTGTCAAAGTGATTCTACATCCCCCAAGATCATTCCTCCCCTTTACGTGGAGAACTGTCATGCAGGAACTGTGACTGTTTTCTTTTTAGTGAGTCTGAGGAAAAGTATGGATTCTCTCTAAAGACACGACCCTGCACGTGTGGCATAACATTTTGCATATAATTTCTGTGGCTATTTGACAGATGTCCTTGGATCCAGGTTGTTTTTTTTTTTAAGTCTAGAAAAGGAACATTTGGCCTCTAAAGCATCTCAGAAGCTGAGGCGACAATTCTTTATTACACTGGTCAAGCCAGTCTATAGACAGTGATAAAATCCCGTTCTGCTTCTTGAGTGCTACTCCATCTCCAGGGAATGTTCAGTTCAGACTGACCAAAGTCAACTGTCCCAGCAGAGGTCATGCCTTCAAATATCTCTTCCCTCACCCTCCTTGCTCCTCAAACATCCTGAGCTGGTCTTGACTCATTGCACTGGTGTGGGGTAGATGCAATGGAGAAGCAGGTGGGCAGGTGGAAACCTTCTAGTGGTAAATCAGGGCTGGGATCCCGCTCAGCTCTCCCACCAGTGCTCCTGGGTTCTTGGCAAGCCTGATCCCTAGATCCCTGGCCAGCATTCCTCCCTCCCTCTGCTGTACCACTACCCTGGGCCCACCTAGAGGGCCACACTCGAGGAAAATGCCTCCTTAGAGAGAACCCAGCTTGATCAGGGACTCCCAGCAAATGCAAGAAGCTCAGAGAAGGATCATGGTGCAAGTGGTAGGAGCTCACACGGCTTTCTTTCACAGATGGTGGTAGGTCATTCTGTATGGTCCCTAAGTGGTATAGGAATGGGGGAGTGGGCCTCTCTCAACCTTCCAAAAGTGCAGAAGTAGGGTGTTCCTCCCGCTGTGGTGTCCTTTGGAGATTCAGATCTCATGCTAGATCAGTGTCTGACAGGTCAGAAGTTAGGAGAGTATTCCGGAGAGATCAGAATCAGACACAGTCCTGGGCCCGTGTCCTTTGCTTCAACACTTACATTCATTCACACTTTCTATGCAATCTGTGAAATGGGTATAATTATCCAGACTCATGGCACACTCACTGGGCCGCTTCACATGAGAATAATGAAATTCCCACGGACTTTGTTAGGGTGAAATAGGCAAGCTCCATTTGTAGGCTTCGTCCTCTTAGACGCAAAATACATTTTCAATGAGTTTCTGTACTCCTCTTTCAGAGAGCAAAGAACATATTAAAGCTTATCTGCAAGGCTTGCACAAGAAAGAGCCTCATGGCTAAAATTCCAGAGAACTCGTGGTTATCTAGAATTTCCTAACAGATTATTTAGCCCTGGGCTTCTTTTCAAATGTTTGGTTGTTTGGGTTTTTTTTTTTTTTCCCTTAAAAAATGGGTCACAGGTGTATAATCTGCCTTTTCTTAATACAGCTTTGATAACATCTGCTTGGGTGTCCAAACTCCTTTGTAAAGTTCTGCAGAAGTTTCCCCAGGGCACCATAAAATAGCACCTTTTCTTGTGTAATCTGGAAGCCCGACAGGACTGGGGGGACTTGGACTCCAGGTGCCACCTCTAACCCATCATCTGGCTCATCTGATCTGCCCCAATGCCCCGCTGCCCGTGGGGAGAGATCACCTACCGCGCTCCAGGAAGTCCGTGTCTGGGCCAAGCTGCAGTTCTTTGCAAAAGGTCTTCTGCTGGGGCCTAGGGTGAGGCAAGGACAGGGGTAATCAGTTACTTTGCTGCGGCCCTCCTGGGTCAGACTTCTCCCCAGCGCGGATCAAAGCGAACACCAGCGCCACCCAGTGGCCAACCCCCATTAAAACAGCGTCTCCCTTCAGGACCGGCTACAGGTGACGATTAATCACTTGAAATGTAGCTAAACGGGAATCAAACCCAGGCAGAGAACCGGGCCGAGGAAGTGATGCCGCATTCTCTTCTGCACGCCGAGCTTCTTGATGTCTGCAGAAGAACTGATCTGGAATCGGTGAGCCAGGGCTGCAGCCCCAGCTCTTCCCTTGCTCGCTAGGGGTCGCTGAAGAAAGCACTACCCTTGCTGGCATCCATTTTCTCCTCTATCAGATAGAAAATATTTAACAAGACGACCTCAAGGCACTGTCAGGCCCAAATGTCCCCAAATCTCTGTTGTCTCTTCTGTCCTCTCCGGACGAAGTGAATGGGGGAACTGTAAGGGAAGGCCTCATTTCTTGCTGGTCACAGGCTCCCACCATTTCCTAGGAGCTCAGGAGCCTTGAGGGGACAAGAGAGACACACGCAGAGTCTCAGCTCTTCACAGGACGCTGTCACGCAGCCCTGTGGGGAAGACCAGTCTGGGGGCGATGGTTCTCCCCATTTCACAGAGGAGTAAACAGTTTCAGGGACACTGCAGGATTCATCCAGAGTCAGACACGGACTCACAGGATTTAGTGCTGGAAAAGATGTGAGAGATTAAAGGAGGGTAAGTCCCCACTGTCACTTACTTCACTGATAAGGAGACAAGATGACGGGACCAGGTAGTAGCTGTGGTAGTGGCCTCAGGGTCCAAGACTACTAAGCCTGTGTTCCTCTCTTTAAAATGTGCCTCAGGGGCACCTCGGTGGCTCAGTCAGTTGATTGGCTGACTCTTGGGTTCAGCCCAGGTGGTGATCTCTGGTTCGTGAGATCGAGCCCCGCGTAGGTCTGTGTGCTCAGTGTGGAGTCTGCTTCAGATTCTCTCTCCTGTTGCCTCTCCCCCGGCCCCCCTTTCTAAATAAGTAAATCTTTAAAAATAAATAAATAAAAATAAAATAAAATAAATAAACTGTGCCTCAGTTTCCTCATCTATAAACTAAGGATGAGACTAGCGCCTGGCTTACAGGGCGCTTGGGAGCGCTCAGAGGCAAGTTCTCATTAAGTACAGCTATTAATATGTTGCTGCTTGCACAGGCCTTCATCTCCATTTAAGATTTACCCGTGACGTCTTTGGCTAGAACTACCCCCAAACAGACTTTTCAAAAAATATTACCCTTCCGTCATCCGCAGAAGTGGGCATAGAACGAGGTGGGTGATAAAGACCAGCGATTGAGTTGAAAGCATATCTGGTGGAGGGTGCGGAGGTGGATGTGATTTGGGGAAGGGTTCTCTTGCAGGTGTAAAGGAATAGAGAGCCTGACAGCGCCCCCCCACCCCACCCCAGCAGAGATGAATGCCATGGGGAGGGACATCCGGGTCCAGCTGGCAACTCACAAAGAGTTATTGTCCCTGTATGTCTGCCCTAGCCGGAAGTCCCCTGAAAGACGGGCAGCTGAGTCCTCGTGGCAATAAGTGCCATTATCAGAGCACAAAACAATCTCTGTGCGTGTTCCCGCCTCTCTCCTCATGGTGCCGTCTCACATTGCACAGCGCTTCACGGTTTATCGAGGTCAGACTCGGGCAGATTCTATCCTAGCCCATCCTCCCAGCATCCCTGTGCAGGGTGCAAAGAATGCCTGTCTTCATTTCACAAGGCTTCTGTCTCCATTTTACCAGCTAGAAACCAAGATGCAAGGATGGTTGTGCAACTTCACATAAGGTCACAGAGCTAGGACGTGGCTCAGCCACGACCAGAAGTATGGTCCGACTTCCTGCTGAGTCCTGTCCAAGCTGCTCCTCTGAAGGACCGCGCCGACCAAGTGATGTCAGCGTCTGCCATTGCTCTGCTCACACCTTAAATGCGTGGAGAAGCTTCATTCAGTTCTGTGTGGTCATGCTCTTCCTTTGTTCTCTTTTTTCTACGCCTGCTCTGAGCCCTGAACATACTACCTAGTGTGTTGGGAGAGAGCGTGTCAACATACCCAGTTAGAGGAACACAAAGCATTTGTGTTCCAGGAAATCCCCAGGCCCTAGGACGATGACGTGCCATTTCAGTGGTCTCATTTCTGGGGGAAAAAATTTTTTTTTCTAACAATTACAAAGGACCTCTGGGTATGAAAGAAAATAGCCTGACACAGCTATTCCACTCCTAGGTATTTACCTAAGAAAAATGAGAGCATATGTCCACAAAATTGTACATGAGAGTTCACGTACAACCCGAATATAGATTGACAGGAAATAATACATCCACACAGTGGAACACTACTCAGCAATGAAAAAAAAAAGAACTGTAGACCATGAGAGGGATGAATCTCAGAGACCTTAGGTTTACCAAAAGGAGCCAGACACAAAAGACCATTCACTATGTGATTCTATTTAGATGACATTCTAGAACAGACGAAATAAACTATAGCGATAAAAATCAGAACAATTGTAGAGGGCAAGAAGGAGGTGATGGAAAGAATTAACTAGAAGGTGACACAAGGTAACTTTTTAGGATGATGGAAGTGTTTCTATCTTGTTTGGGGTGGTGGTTTTACAGTTGTATATATTGGTCAAAATTCACCAAAGTGTACGCTTATGCCCCATTAAGTGAAGACATTATTAATAAAAACTTGTTAAATTGTGCATCATTTTTAGAAGTCAAAATTGAGGGAAGTGTGAGAGTCACTTTAGGAAAAAGTGTTTTCCCCGTAATTCTACTCACACATTCTCTTCTGCATATATGGTTCTATAGATCAGTGGTTTTATATGTATTGATTTTATGGTCACTTTGGGAACATTTTCAGAAGTGATCCTTGGGAGGTGCTTGGGTGGCTCAGTCATTAAGCGTCTGCCTTCAGCTCAGCTCATGATCCCAGGGTCCTGGGATCGAGCCCTGCATCGGGCTCCCTGCTCGGCAGGAAGCCTGCTTCTCCCTCTCCCACTCACCCTGCTTGCGTTCCCTCTCTCGCTGTGTCTCTCTCTGTCAAATAAATAAATAAAATCTTTAAAAAAAAAAAAAAGAAGTGATCCTTGGCCTTTTGTTGTTCAGTCAACCTAGCATTGTGTGAGCACCTAACCACACTCCTGGAAACGTCTAGGGATAGTGGATTGGGACAGAAGCAAGCAAGACACGGTCTATCTTGGAGGAGCCCATAACAGCAGATAGGAAGTAAGCCAACAACCACTAAGGCAAGAATGAGGAAAAAGCACCAAATATTGTTAAAAAAAAAAAAAAAAGAAGAAGAAGTATCCAAGACAGTGTGGTGTCAGGGAAACTGAGCCCTGAAAACAGATTTGACAGGCCGAGGAAAGGAGGAAATTTAATTGCAGGGAACAGCTTATTTCACTCCAGCAATAATTAATCCTCTCTTACTGAGCACCTTGACAGGCCCCCTAAGGAAGACCATTTTGTTTGCCCCTACGAGAGGGCCTCTGGAATCAGACTGCTTGGGGTCTGTCCCTGACCAGCTGTGTGCCCCAAGCAAGCTACATGGCCTCTCTAAAAAGATAGGGATCAGGGCGCCTGGGTGGCTCAGTTGGTTGAGCGACTGCCTTCGGCTCAGGTCATGATCCTGGAGTCCCTGGATCGAGTCCCGCATCGGGCTCCCTGCTCGGTGGGGAGTCTGCTTCTCCCTCTGACCCTCCCCCCTCTCATGTGCTCTCTCTCATTCTCTCTCTCTCAAATAAATAAATAAAATCTTTTAAAAAAATAAAATAAAATAAATAAAATAAAAAGATGGGGATCAGCATGACATTCATGCCATTGGTTATTGTGCTGATTAGAAAAGATGGTCCATGTGGAAGGGTCACCATCGAATCGGGGACACAGTAAAGTCTCAATGACTGCTAGATACCACCGCTGTTACTATCATCCTTTATATATGCCAGGACCTCAGACAGGCCCCGGAAATTCAGGAGAAAACCCCACGTTTGTATGACTCAGCTCAGGCTGCTGTGAAAGAATACCACAGACCGGGTGGCTTAAACAACAGATGTCTATTCTAGCAGTTTCGGAGGCTGGGGAGTCCAAGATCAAGGTGCCGGCAGATTCCAGTCCCGGTGAGAGCCCACTTCCTGATTTGCAGATGGCTGCCTTCTGTCTGTGTCCTCACAGCACAGAGAGAGCTCGAGCCCTGGTCTTCCTTCCTTTTATAAGGACACTAATCCCATCCTGGGGCTTCACCCTCGTAACCTCGTTTAAACCTAATTCTCTCCCAAAGGCCCCACCTCCAAACCCCATGACACTGGGAGTTAGAGCTTCAACATATGAGTTGTGTGGGGTGGAGAAGGGGATACAAACCATCTGTAGCAACATTCGAGCTGGGGAGACAGACAAGTTGACAGATCATTACGATACTGTGTGTGATAACAACTTGACCAAAGCAGGAAATCCAGAGATTCTGTGCTACGGATTATCTTTTTTCCTCTCCAGAGGCCCAGAGGAGGGAAATGACTTTCCTGAGTTTTGTGGGTTTTTTTTAAGATTTTATTTATTTATTTGAGAGAGAGCACAAGTGGAGAGAGGGGCAGAGGGAGAGGGAGAAGCAGACTCCCCACTGAGCAGGAAGCCTGATGTGGGGCTCGATCCCAGGACCCTGAGATCATCACCCGAGCCGAAGGCAGATGCTTAACCGACTGAGCCACCCAGGCGCCCCACTTTCCCGAGTTTTGAGGGCAATAGCACAGTTTGGGAGCCAGGCTTCCTGAGGCTCAGTCCGAGGGGGGATGTCCACTGCTGTTCATCTGTCCGAAGGAAAAAGGCCTGTATCCTTGCTCCTTGGAATTGACTAGAGATCTGATGATAGTTTTCTGGAAACGGCCACCTCTCAGTGACTAGAGAGACAGGTGAGGTCCCCCCTCTTCCAGTGCTTGTGCTCGGTCCATTTATACAGAAACACGTGTAGGCAGCTTTCTGGAAGGTGACAGCTTCATCTGCCCCTCTGCAAACCAGACAGGGACCTGCAGATGGAGATGGTCTGCGGAGGAGTGTGTCTCAGGGCAACAAGAAATGGGAGGAGAATTTCACGAGCTATATGAGAGTAGGACCCGGACAGATGAGCCCTGGGGCTAGGAAAGTGCATAGTAAATCAACCATGGCTCGGGTGGGGAGCAGTGGAGGCCTGGGGTTGGCCAAGTAAGGGATTGCCCATTGACTCTGCAACATTTGTGACCCACGTGGACCTCCCGGGGGGTGTCTCACGGCCCACAGTGAGCCAGCACCCCTTCCCCTTTCCCCCTTCACCGGAAGTGCTACACTCACATAGACCTACACCCGTGTCCCCACACACGCATACAGCACTCAGCACTGACCCGCATTCTCAGCTCACATGCTAGCTCGCACAAACTCACACTCGCCCCCTCATTCCGACTCGCAAGCACAGAATCACAAATCCTCCAAACACACATGCACAGTTACCCACGCACTCACCATACACACGTCCACTCCCCATCCACACACAGGTAGCCCCTCATCCGCAATGCGGGCATGTTTGGGACAGAGCATCCCAGACCTCTGGGTACTCACAGCAAAAAAAACCTCCCTGACTTACAAACCTCATGTGGTTCTTTGTCTGCAGTATCTGAGGCCCGAACAGTGCAAGGCGTCTTTGGTGAGGGAACAAATAAAGTATCACCTGCTTATCTGATTCCTTGGATTTGCCTCTGAGTCACTGTTGGAGCTTCGACTGTTTAATGCCAAATCTGTATACCTTTTTTGTTTGGCTAAATTAAGCATTCCTTAATGCTAATCCCTTAAAAAAAGAAGAGTTTGTATGTGGGGAGTATCAACCAAAGGAAGATAGAAATGGCATTAATTGCCCATCCCCCTAAGCCCAGATCAGCAGCTGCAGAGTTGAAGTCTGGGCATGTTGCCTCTTAGGATGGAGGCTGCTCAGAACGGATGTAGTATGAAGGGGTTCCTCCTGGGACGCTGATGCGCTACGGGGGCCTCACCTTCCCTATCCGGACAGAACCGAAGGGATAGAGCTATATCTCAAAGACATTTCCTGTTTTCTTTTTTTTTTTTTTTAGATTTATTTATTTATTTTAGAGAGAGTGTGTGCATGAGGCGGGGAGGGGCAGAGGGAGGGAGAATTGCAAGCAGACTCCCTGCCAAACAGACGTGGGGCTAGATCTCATGACTCTGAGTTCATGACCGGAGCTGAAATCAAGAGTCAGATGCTTAACTGACTGAGCCACCCAGGCACCCCTCAAAGACATTTGCTGATGGGTATGCATAATTTAACCACGGCTGCTTCAGACTTGGACCAGAGCTGGACTTTTTTTTTTTTTTTTTTTAAGATTTTATTCATTTATTTGACAGAGAGAGAGACAGCGAGAGAGGGAACACAAGCAGGGGGAGTGGGAGAGGGAGAAGCAGGCTTCCCACGGAGCAGGGAGCCCGATGCTGGGCTCGATTCCAGGACCCTGGGATCATGACCTGAGCCGAAGGCAGACGCTTAATGCAGTACCTCCTACTCCTACCCCCCACCCTCTTCCCCCAGGCAGAAAAACAACTTTTACTGTATCAGAACAGAACCAGTTTGGTCTCTCCCAAGGCAATGGAGTCAAAGCCAAAAGGTTTGTCTCCCCCGGCTCCCTTCCCTACCAGATACAAGCAATTGGCTCCATTATTGGTTGACCTGTGTGAAATTGCAATCTAGGCAGTTAAAAGTGATTCGATGTCAGCAATTTCATCTGTTTCAAATGAATACTTTATTATACTACCAGAGATAAGGCAAACAAATCCAAATGGTTTTTCCAGTTGGGTCCTTCCTCCAGTATCAAGTGATCATTTGATTGATGATCCATTAAGGCCCGAATATACATAGTAGATAAACAAGTGGATATTAACAATATGTTGCTGTCTGACTTGTTTTAAGGTTACTGGGGATGAAAATCAGGTTTTTCTTTTTTTTTTTTTTCCCTTTTTTTTTACTAAGGGGAGAAAACCGGCTGTAGAGGAAAATTTCCATAACAAGCTGAAAGCTTGCTTTGCCTGATCTTCCCTTAAGATTAGGAAATAATGTGTAGTCTGGATTAAGTTGAGATTTTCTTTTTCTTTTTTTTTGAATATAAAACTATTTATTGACCACTGTTTACCAGTATTTACAATAAAGTAAACAATATACAGTTGGATAACATTTTGACTACAAAGTTACTACTGTTTTTCCTGGTTTCTGCTGAACCAGTAACTCAAATACTGAGAAGACTGAGCCTACATGTCAGGAACGAGTTGGGGTAAAGAAAATACATGCAGGTTAAGAATTTGGATTATAAAGGTCCGTCCACCCATTTATTCCGGCAGGTGCTAAATTGCCAACATCTCTAACCATCTGATTATGATTTGGTTTCCATGAACAAAGTCTTAGACATTCCATGAATCATGACCTTTTAGTCAATACAGCACAGAGATTTCAACTTCTTGAAAAGGAATGGTTCACTAGAAGGAACCTTTAAATGTCCATTTAACTAAGTTTTGCTCACCTAAAACACACCAGGACTTGTCTAGTTTTGTCATTTGGGTGGGGAGGTTGGTGGTGGTGATAAAATTTTCCTTTCAGGGATCTTGCAGATGAACTTGCATTTATATGACTGTAGATATGGATATGGATTCTGATATGGCTGCTTTTAAATTGTCCAATTTAAAAATTTGAAAGGTTAAGGCTTCAGGAAAAACTTCAGTTTAACTTTAAGTGATTTATTTCTTAAGTTGCTGAAAATCATAGCATCCTGGAAACACGGGCTTATCCATGGTTATAAATGCTGTTTTTGTTTTGGTGAATGTTAAAACAAAAACCATTTATGTATGTATTTTAAGTATACACACAAAACCCCCCTAAATAAACAAAAAATCCAGAATGGTCCTTAGGCATATAGGAGTTAAACACAAATTCTGACTGAGTAACGACTATGAAGATTCCCCCCAACATTTAGAAAATGTGTTCTCTAATGCAGGGGGATAATATACCATGGTCTCAAATATTTTTTTCTGATAAAGGAAGCAACTACAGAAAGCTTTTATTTGTTCAAAGTAACCAGTGTTATAGATGCAAAAAAACCCCAACAACTCCCCCAATACTACTTCAAAACAAACATATCAAACTTGGTTTTCATTAGAATGTTACTTCTTTTTTTTTTTTAAGATTTTATTTATTTATTTGAGAGAGAGAGAATGAGAGAGAGAGAGCACATGAGAAGGGGGAGGGTCAGAGGGAGAAGGAGACTCCCTGCCGAGCAGGGAGCCCGATGCGGGACTCGATCCCGGGACTCCAGGATCATGACCTGAGCCGAAGGCAGTCGCCCAACCAACTGAGCCACCCAGGTGCCCCTAGAATGTTACTTCTTCACACTAATAAATCAAAAAGCAAAGACCCAGATTATATATATATAAATATATATAAAAAGCAACACAAACAATTATTGAGCTTCATCTTCTGGACAAGAATGCCAAGTTAGTCTCTCTTCATAAAAAAGCAATTACAATCTGAGGACACTTCATATTTGCCTCTTTTGCCAGCACCAAGTCTGCCTCATCTGAATCTTTCCATTTCATGAGAAACATTAATTCTCCCCTGCTGTCTGTGGCGCCAATTATTCGTTTAGGATCAAGGCCTCTGGCAAAGCCTCTTGGTTTATCAGCATCTCTTTTCTTCTTTGATTTGCTATCATCAGATTCACTGTCAGATATTTTCTTTTTGTACCATCTTCTCCTTTACCAGCGTTTTGAGAATTAAGAAATGCTTCAATTAACTCTGGACAACCTAAATTTTCTTCAGGTTCCCAAGTATTGTCAGCATCTGTAAATCCCTTCCACTTCAGGAAATACTCCCCCTTCCCATTCACTACATGTCGGTCCAGTACGTTTTCCCACCACAAATTTTTCAGGCTCTGCCTCTTCTACTTTTTCACTCTTTCCATTTTGTTTCTTTCCCATTTTTTGTAGTGTAGTTTTATTGGAGGCCATTTTTTATTGCAGACTTGAAGAGCTATTATTATTCACTGCCTCCGAGCTGCTCTGGGGCCCGGGTCTGCGGTGTCTCCGGCCCTGCGCGCCTTAAGCTCCAGCCACATGTGAGGAGCTAAGTTGAGATTTTCAGGGACACATTCAGGATGCTGCACCCAGCACGGACCCTCCACAGGGAAAGAGAGATGGCGTTAGTTGACTCTTTCTGTAAGAACTGACAGTGCAGGGTCAAGTCTCTTGATAAGCATTTGTGGGCTCCTGGGTGGCTCAGACTGTTAAGCGTCTCCCTTTGGATCAAGTCATGGTCCCAGGGTCCTGGGATCGAGCCCCGCATCGGGCTCCCTGCTCGGCGGGAAGTCTGCCTCTCCCCCTCCCACTCCCCCTGCTTGTGTTCCCTCTCTCGCTGTCAAAATAAATAAAATCTTTCAAAAAGCATTTGTGTGTGTAGCCACATTCAAAGCAGCATTGTTCACAATAGCCAAGAGGTGGAAACAACCCAAGGCCATGGACAAGATGAAGAGATAAACAAAATGTGGTATATACATACAATGGAATGTTATTTAGCCTTAAAATGGAAGGAAATCCTGACACGTGCTCCAACATGGATGAACCTTGAAAACATTATGCCAAGTGAAATAAGCCAGTCACAAAAAGACAGATATTGTGTGATTCTACTTATATGATGCATCAGGAGTAGTCAAACTCATAGAACAGCAAGTAGAATGGTGGTTCCCAGGAGCTGAAGGGGGGCGGTGGGGGTGGGGGGGGAGAAATGGGAAGCTGTTGTTTAAAAGGTAGAGTTTCAGTTTTGCAAGATGGAAAGTTCTGGAGATAGGTTGCATAACAATGTGAATGTGCTTAACACTGAAAAATGGTTAAGATGGCCACGATTTTTTTAAAAAGCATTTTGTGAATCTGCTGTCTTCTACTGAGTGGGATGTGGACAGCTCTATTTTTCATACCTTTGGATCCTACACGTGTGGGACAGTCTGAGTGGCTGGCCCTCCGAGCTCCATGCAGCTCTGATGGAAAGTTCTCAAAGCCCATAGCTTCCTGCAGGAGGCAGAGGTCCCAGGCTTGGGAGTCCTTGGCAGCTGGAGTGAACAGCCTCACGGCAGGTATGGGAGGAGCCTGTCAGGATGACTCAGGTCAGAGTCCCCGTGAAGTCGAGCAGAGCAGGGAGCCTGTGCCTGAGAATTCTTGGCAGTGTTCCCCTCCTCGACTCTGGCTTTAAGAATGATGGGGTCAGCACAGAACTGCCCTTCCCAATGAGGCCCAAACATACCAGTCTTTTCTTTCTCCTCTGCCGGTCGTCCTGTTGCTTGCTCTGGGTTGGCTAAAGGCCCTTCTAGACAGCAGGAGAGTTATAAATGTTGATGTTCCCTACGATAGGCTGAATAATGGCCCTAAAAAATATCCAGGTCGTAATTCCTGGCCCCTGTGAATGTTAGCTTATCTGGCAAAGGAGACTTGCACATAGTATTGAATCAAGGATCTTGTGATGGGGAGATTACCCTGGATTGTCTGGATGGACCCTAAATGTAATTGCAAACTGTGTCCTTTAGAGGTAAGCAGGGGACTGGACACAGAAGAGTGAAGGCAAGGTGAGATTCAAAGAGAGATTTGAAGCTGAACCCTTCAGCCTTTGAAGATGAAGGAAGGTTCCCCCAAGGCAAGGAATGCAAGAGCATAGCTCTAGAAGCTGGGAAGGACAAGGAAAGGACTCTCGCCTAGACCCTTGGGAAGGAGTGATACCTTAATTTCATCCCAGTGAAACTAGTTTCAGACTTCTGACTCCGACCTGTGAGAGAATCAATGTGTGTTGTTTTAAGCCACCAAATTTGTGGTAATTTTTAATAGCAGCCCTAGGAAACTGATCTACCCTTCGTGGTAGGCTGGCCGGCCCATGCCCTCCTTCATCCCAGCAGCTTTAGATCCACCAGAAAGGGATGAATGGAGAGGCACTGAAGTGCACCCTGCATTCCTTGGAGATCTCTACTGGAATGTGGGGGAGCAGAGCCCTGGGGATGCAGCATGAGAAGTGCCCCAGCAGGGAGAAAGAGAGTCAGCCTAGCCCTGGCTCCCCAAGAACTTGGAAGCAGGCTACAGGAACCCCCAGGAGCTGCCCCCTGCATGCTCAATGACCCAGGATGAGCAGGGTCAACTTCGGGAGCAAAGAAAAATCTCAGAGTCCTAGAGGTGACAGAGCCCGAGCAGACATGTCTCAGGCAGGGAGGAACCTGGGCTTGGACCAACAGTTTTCAGAACAACCAGGCCCAGAGTCAAAGTTCGCAACCTCCAAAAGGGGCAGAGCCCCAGGGTTAAGACAGGGCATAACTGCCCACATGTGACTTCTCCTCGCATGTTCCCTGATGCGCCCCTAGAGTCCTTGCTGGAGAGGCCCCGGGCAGGGCCTGGAAGGCCTACACCACAACCCTGTCATAGCTGCTGAGTGGTGAGCATTCTCTCTATGTGCTCAGTGCTAATGTCACTCCCCCTGTGGGCTCTTCTGGGGAACTTTAGTGCTTTTGTCCCCTGATCATGGTGAATTTTTCTCTCACTTATTTTCTATCTTTTCTCGACTGCCTGTGAACTGTCTCAAAGCCTGTGTGGTGGCAAGACACATTCATAAACAAATGGTTACTTTAAAAAAAAAAACTGGGGTGCCTGGGTGGCTCAGTCGTTGGGCATCTGCCTTCGGCTCAGGTCCTGATCCCAGGGTCCTGGGATCGAGTCCCACATCGGGCTCCCTGCTCCACGGGAAGCCTGCTTCTCCCTCTCCTACTCCCCCTGCTTGTGTTTCTGCTCTCACTGTGTCTCTCTCTGTCAAATAGGTAAATAAAATCTTTAAAAAAATAATAATAATAAAAATAAAAATAAAAACTTTCAGAAAAAGCAAACGTTAAGGACACTCCCCACCCCCGGTTTCACCTCACCTCCACTAAATGAATCCAAGAGATAAAGAAGAAATCAGCTGGATTATAAGTGTCCCTGTTCTCTATTAATGCTTAACAGATTATCCCCCGAATTTAAAACCACCATTTTATTTTGTCCAGGATCTTGTGGGACAGGACTTGGCTGGACAGTTCTTGCTTGGAGTCTCTCATGCAATTTCACTAAGGGGTCTGCTGAGGCCATAGTCATCTGAAGGCTTGACTGGGCTGGAGCTCCAAGGCGGCTTCGCTCACAGGATGCCGGCTGACAGATGCAAGATCAGGGGGCCACCAGCTGGGGCATTTATGTGTAGCCTCTCCATGTGGCCTGGGCTTCCTCACAACATGGTGGCCTCAGAGAATTCAGGGTTGCTGTTTTTTTTATACTTAGTCGCTCAGAGCCCTGAAAGTGAGAGACCTAATATATAAAATCTTCACTGCCTTAAAAAAAATAAGTAACAGGGGCGCCTGGGTGCCTCAGTCAATTAGGCGTCTGCCTTCAGCTCAAGTCATGATCTCAGGGTCATGGGATCAAGCCCCGCTGGAGGATTCTCTCCCCCTGCTCTCTCACTCTCTCAAATAAATAAATAAATCTTTCAAAAAAATAACAACTTTCTTGAGACATAATCTTTATATCATAAGGTATAAAATTTTAGTATAGTCACAGAGTTGTGCAACCACCACCACTATCCAATTTCAGAGTGTTTTTACCACTCAAAAGGAACCCCATACCCACTATCTGTCACTTCCCATTCCTCCCTCCCTCCAGGCCTGTCCTGATGGTAGAGGCACTTCTGTACCTCGGTATGACTAGCTGAGCCCCACCAAGCTGCCGTTCTTGGGTCTGCCAAAAGCTGGCCCAGAGGCCTCTTGCTCTGCGCCTTCAGTTCTCACTCCCTCTTCTAGGCGGAGGGATTCCGTGGGTGCCGGGAGGGCAGCCCTGCTTTTCCTTGCGCTTCTCCATAAATTATTTTCTCACTTCTGCCAAAAGCTGCCCCAAACCCGTCCAAACTCTCGTGAGAAACAAAACTGTCATGTCTCACAAGCTGGTGGGTTTCTACCACTTCCTTCCTCTGAAGCAATGAAGCACAAACCATGAACCTGTTGGGATTCATTCATTCAATAAATATTTATTTATTTTTATTTATTTTTTTTAAAATGATCTCATTTATTTATTTTTATTTTTTATTTTATTTTTTTAAAGATTTTATTTATTTATTTGAGACAGAGAGAATGAGAGACAGAGAGCACGAGAGGGAAGAGGGTCAGAGGGAGAAGCAGACTCCCTGCCGAGCAGGGAGCCCGATGCAGGACTCGATCCCGGGACTCCAGGATCATGACCTGAGCTGAAGGCAGTCGCTTAACCAACTGAGCCACCCAGGCGCCCCAATAAATATTTATTAACAGTCTGCTTTGTGACATGAATTATTTTAGGAACCGGGGCTACCTTCCTGAACAAAAATACAGAAATCCCTGTTCCCCTGGATCTGTTTGAGTGGAGAGAAAGGAATAAGGAATAAGCAAAATAAATAGCATGTCACAAGGTGAAAAGTGCTGTGGGGACATACGGCAGAGCAAGCAGGACAGGGAATGCGAGAGGGACGGCAGTTTTAAATAGGGTGGTCAGGATAGGCCTCACCAAGAGAGTGACAAGGGGGAAATGCAGGGAGAAAAGCATAAGTGAAAAACCCTTTGCTGGGTCTCCTTTGTCCCTGAATAAATTCCTGACTTTGAACATGGCCTTCAGCTCGTTCATGGCCTGGATCCTGCTTTCTCCAGTCTTACCAACACAAAGTCCACTACATAAATACACACACACACACACACACACACACTGACCAGCCTTGAATGTGTGGACTCTCCCTGTGTCTTCACACAGCGGGTCTGTAATGCTACTCACAGCATAAACATAAACTAGCAGAAGGTTCGTGAGAGAACATAGGAGGCTAGCTGAATGGAGCAACATGGAAAACAAACAAAAGCCCTAGCTACAGGGGTGCGGGGCTGGCTCAGTCCGTACAGCATGCATTTGCTTGATCTCGGGGTTGTGAGTTTGAGCCCTATGTTGGGTGTGGAACCTACTTGAGAAAAAAAAAAATCCTTGCCATAAAGTGAGGCTTCCAACCTCAAGCTCATTTATAACTGCAGATCATCAGCATGTGAAGGGTCAGTTAGAGGTCATCCATGCCACCCCTTGGTGGGGCCCAGAGAGAGATGGTGGCATTCGTGGGGTCACACAGCCTTATCTGCACATCAAGGTCAGATATTCTGCAGGAATAACATTTTACGCATGCCGTTTTTTTTATGAGACTTCAAGTTCCTCTATTGAGTGTCAGAAGGAGAAATGACCGGTTAGACTTCCCCTCCACCAACTGACCACGGCTGAGCTGAGTGCCTAAGTTAAAGGGCCCCTTGCAGATCTCTGTGACCCCCAAGGCAGCACCATCTTTCCTGATTGAGGATTCTGTCTGGGGGCTCTAGGTGTGTGCTGGAAAGAAAAGGGTGGGCTCTTTGTTGTTTCTCAGGAGGAGGGGATTGTCAAAACACAGAACCTGGAAAGAATCTTGCCATGGACTGAGGCTTGGTCCGCTCTGGTGTGATCTTATGAGTTGGGACTCTGTGGTTGGCACCAGATTCTCTGCCACGGGGCCAGAGGAGGGGAGTCTCTGGTGCCTCGGAAAGAAAAAGGGCACTTTAGAACTTCAGGACTAAAGTGTATAAGCATAACACACATGAGGAAGTTAGAACTAAGTGTGAAGGTCATCAGATTGTGACAAAGCCAACAAAAACAGTCGAATAAAGCTGTGTTATCAATCCTTCTATAGGGGGATGGAGATGGGGGGTAAAGGGGTGCATGAGAGCCTGCTTGTGTGAAGGTCAAGTCTTATTACTCCTACTTCCCCAGATGATTCCACCTAAATCACCAAATCCCTCCCAAGCTCTTGGGACCCAGAGCCTTCAAGAATATCCATAAGCCCTTCTCCCAATTGCCTCCTCCATGGACTAGTGCCTCCCCCACCGCAGGCCTCCCTCCCAGACCTCCTCATGGTCTCAGTCTCATATTCTCTCCCCGAGGCTGCCCCCATCCCTGACTTCCCTCTAACCCCCACTATCCTTCAGATTGAGGCTCTTAGAAGCTGTGTGACCCTGAGCAATTGTCTTGACCTTTTGCAATCTGCTTCCTGTCCAGAAGCATTTATGCTGGTGATGACAAGGCCCACCATTTATTGAGCAAGGTCCCACTGCCAGGTTCAGTGCTGAAAATTTAACATACGAGTCTTCATTTAAGCCTCACAATACCCCTATGACATAGATTCTGTTATTTTCATTTTATTGGCTAGGAAACTGAGGCTCAGAAACGTAAAACCATTTGCCTGAGGTCCCATCGCCAGTACTTGGCTGACTCAGGATTTGAACTGAGGTTATACTCCAGGCTCAAGCCCCTACTACTGTTTCTGGTAAGGTTTCCCTGAGGATTCCCCTTTCCCACAGGAGGACTGGCAAAGGGTTCCTAAGTATATTTAAAAATGAAATACTGTTAAAGGTCACTCATCCACCAGAAAAGTCTCCCCCTCCAGCCACCAAAACTGGATGGGTGAAATGGACAGACAACACACTAGCCGAGATGCCAGTAAGAAAAAAGTTTACCACTCTCGCAATCAAAGAAATACAAGTTAAAATTAAAACTGTGTGTTGCTTTTTGCTTATCAGACTGGGAAAGATAGAAAAAGAATGGCTACACTAAAGCCCGGGGGCATAATTTAATTTACTCCTAATTTGTTGCTATTTGTCCATAGAATGGACTTGACAATTTTTCACTCAACATGTTAATCTTCGCTGGGTTTGTTAGAAGAGCAACAAACTTTGTAAGGATAGTTGCAAAGACAAGTCAAGTGCAAAACAAGGTAAGGGGCCAAACGGAGCGCAGGAGGTCGCCCGCGCTGCGCTTGCGACTCGGGCTGGCGCGCCGCTGGCTCGGTAAGGGGGGGTGCGCCCCAGGACCGCCCGGAGTGACGCCACACGCGGGGACCACAACTCCCAGGCGCCCGCGCGCCCGCCTCGCCCCGATCATGTGACCTCGCGGCCCGGATCGCGATCGCGGCGGCGGCGGCGGCGGCGGCGATACGGACTCCGAGCGCGGAGTCCCGACCGAGCGGCAGCGGTCCCGGCGCCCGCCCGGCGCGCTCATCTGGAAGGTGAGTCCCGGCGCCCCCGTCGGCGGCCACGCGGAGAGGGTGGACGGGAGCAGGGTTGAGGGGACGCGGGAGGCGGAGCCGGCGGTGGCTTGGCTGTGGGATTTTCTCTTATTCGTGCCTCCTGCTGGGAGTCAGTCCGGCCCGACGAGCAGCGGGGGCGCGGTGGGTGAAGACAGTCTTGGCCGGAGGTCCCCTGCCCCGGGCGCAGGGACTAGGGGGAGATTCCGAGAGGCCCCCATCAGGAGGGAAGTCCCCGTGCACTTCACACACCGAGGGCCGGCTCCCTGTCCTGGCAAGCTGGTGGTCTGAATCTCGGGGGGGCGGGGAGGAGCACCCCAGGTCCACCTGCTTTCCATCCTCCCTACATTTGCGTAGGAAGTAGCATTTCAGACAGACTGGTTTTTTTAGGCAGAATTCATGTGGGCGGAGAGAATGATAGCTTGCAAGACTCTTTGGTCTTTGAAGAAATCATAATTTTCTTCATCCCATGAATATCATAGAATTTAAGATACAGGAAGCCAATAGTGGTCAGTTAGTCAAGCGGCCACCCCCACGTGCTGCTAGCCCTCTAAAAGGGGAAACAGATGGGAAGAGCTTGTGAGAAGTTCCTGAGCCAGGCAGTGCAGGACAGGGACCTCAACCTCCCCCAGAACTCTTGGGTTTATAAATGAGAGAGCTCTTCTCAAAGTGTAAGTAACCTCAGATTCGCACATAAAGAAGAAGACAAGTCCCGATTGCTCACTTCTTCACCGCAGCCCCTCCCTGCCCAGGGTGGGGCCCTGAAGAAGGCGCTGATAAGTTAGACTCAGGGGCTGGAGGCTGAGATTCTGCCTAAGTGAGGAAACAAAAGTAGGGTGCTGCCTCTTACGTATCTGACCACAGGGCCCTTTCATTGAAAAGGGCAGCCCCAAGTCAGGGTGTGCTGATTTGAATCTTTCAACCCAGCGAAAAGGCAAGGGTAGGTGAGCCTTTGTCCTTCCTGGACGCCTCGCTCCCCGGTCAGGTAGAACTACTGTCTGGGCACTTCCAGCTTGGAACGTACTAGACTGTCCGTCTTCCGCTGGCCACCTCCTGATCCTCCTCTTGGATAGATGTCCTAGCCATCTGCCTTCCTGGCCGGGTTAGGTATCTCCCCGGGGGCTTCCTCCCCTGTGCCTCCTCACTCACCACATTCACCCTGTTGTAACGTTCCCTTCCCTCTCCCCGAACAAACGGTTAACTCCTCGAGGGCCAAGGACTTGTCTCATCCGTCTATCTCCAGCATCTGCACCCCTAGCAAAACCAAAGTCAGTGTTTGTCCCCTGAATTACTTGGATTGTTTTGTGGGTGTTCAAGTCTACAGCAAAAGCTGTTTGAGGCCCCCGAGACAGCTGGCCCAGGCCCAAGGATGACAGAAGGAAGCCAGTAAGGGAACTTCTCTGATTAACTAGCCGTTGGGGACATTCCAATCATGCCAACTGCTTTATTAGGTGAACTCAGAGAAGGGGCATGGTGCAACACCCGCCGCTGTCCCCACCGCAGAGATGGTGCTCGAGACTTCTGCTGAAGCTGAATGAGCGTTAACTCCAGTGTCAACGGAGTCTCACAGGATGATTTGTGCTTTTTCATCCTGTCCATCAGACCTGTACCTCTGAAACAAATAATATATTATATGTTTAAAAAAGAAAAAAAGGCTTTTTGAAATCTTAACAAGGGATGTTTCTGGATAGTAGGACTCAAAATGATTTCTGCTTTCTTTTTGGGACTGTTTCAGGTTTTACATTAAACAAGTACACCCCCCCCTCACATTGGGGGAGTAATAATCTATTTTGATTTTAGAATTCTTCCACATGATTTTTAAATGACTGCCTAGGTTTCCATTTTCTTCTCATGAGATCTTGGGCCAATCCCTTCCCCTGTTGGGACTCATTTTCCCCCTCTGGGGATGAGATGGGGTTAGAGAGGGGCCAAGTTGGACTAGACCAGTGTTTTACAACTGAGTTCCAGCGGAGTTCGGACTGCTCTCCCCTCTTCACTCAGAGCCCTGGTTTTATATGGTGGAGTTGCAAGGAAGATTTTATTTGCTGGTGATCCCTGGCCAAGAAAAAAAAAAAGAAAAGAAAAAAGCTGAAAGCCAGGGACTAAAAGCCTCTGAGAAAACTAATGTGTCCTGGGGATGTGCTGCCCAGCCTGGTGACTATAGTTAATACTACTGTATTGTATGTTTGAGAGTTGCTGAGAGAGTAGGTCTTAAAAGTTCTCATCACAAGAAAAAAATTTGTGACTTTGTGCGGTGATGGATATTAACTAGTCTTAACGGTGGTGATCATTTCACAATATATACAAATATCGAATCCTGTTGTATACTCGAAATTAATATAAAGTTACATGTCAATTATATCACGATAAAAAAAAAAACAACTTCCTAAGGACACTCTAGCTCTGACACTTGGGGATTCTAATACCTGCCTTAGAAGGCAAAGGCTTCTATCACCCGATCCCGCTCACCCAGGATCTCCTTAGCTGGAGAGCAGAGTTGCTGCTGCTGACCGAGGTCCTACTTACCCGGTGATGACCTCCCTTTCCCTGAGATGGTGAACTAACATGGATCCCTCCGGCTTTAATCTTGCCAAACACAGTCATTAAGCCTGGTGTGGGTATTGAGAATCGCTAACCGGCTCTCTTCTTGTCCTTCCTTGGCGAGCAAGAGGCAGCATGGTATCCTGGAATGCACAGCGCTTTGGCATCCAGCTCGACCGGCTTTGAATCCCAGCTCTGCCAACTTACTAGCTCTGTGACCTTCAGCAAATGACTTAACCCTTCTGAGCCTAGTTTCCCCAGTTTTCCTTTCTATGTGATGGGCCTAATTGTCCCTGTCACACAGAAGATGGTTGTGAAATGAGATAATGCACAAAAAGCCATTGATGCCACCCCAAACACAGGCCGGGCAAGGCGCTCTTTGAGAAGGGCATTCAGATGGGTGCGGCATGGTCAGTGCGTCTACCTTTGTTCTTTCTGTAAGGCTGGGAGCTCATCGAGGGCAGAGACGTTAACCTTTGTCCGGAATGCTGGGCACAGAAGGGGGTCAGCAAATGTTTAATGAGTGAGCAGACAGATGTGGAGTAGAGTGGAGACAGCTGCCCCTGGCGCCTCCATGATACACATGGCCAGGGCAGAATGACTAGGACCCCCGGGGAAAGAGAGGCAGTCAGTTCTCAGTCTAGTGCTTCCCCACTGTGTTTGGAGGGCACAGGGGGGACATTTCACCATGACCTGAGAACACCGACCTGTGTGGTACACCCTGTACCTCACGTCCACCCCGAATAGGGCCAGCTCAATTATAGCTCTGCTGCTGACCCACTGTGGGACCTTGGGTAAGTCCTTACCCTCTCTGGCCTCAGTTGGTCCTGATGACCACTAGTGGCCCTTCCAGCACTTAGGACCAGTGACCTCGTTCCTCTAGGCCTTTAGGGGTGGCTGCTGGAGAGCATTAGGGACCATGACTTTTACTGCCTTAAGCCCCCTGAAATGCAAATTCCCTTCTCTTTCAGATGCATTTCATTTTCTCCAATGAGGTGGTGCTTCTGTTTGATTTCTGGAGTGTCCACAGTTCTGCAGGTAAGAATTGGGAAGCCTAGGCTTATAGCTTGGGAAGCCTTGTAGCTCTAGGAAGTGGAGAGCCTGGGTTCCCTTCACTCTTGGACTCTGTGGACATTTAAGTGAGCCTGACTCCTCTTACATAAACACCGAGCAGGAACTTTGCATTTATAATTCCAAGCACTGCTCTTCACATCACAAAAGGCTCCATATCTCACTGATTGTCACAAAGGCCCAGAGAGAGGCCAGTGTAACAGCTTTTGCCTCTATGACACGAGAAGGAACTGAAGCCCAAAGAGGGGAAGAGGGTCACATAGCGAGTAAGTAGTGAGCCAGAACTAGATCGAGGCCTCTTGTTGCCTCCTAGCACCTACCTCCTACCATATAGAGCACCGGCTCAGAAGCCCAGAACAGCTGCTACCGGCTGGACCTCAAATGAGACACCAGTTTGCAAGAGAATGGTATTGCTTTGACTTGAAAAGGCAGAGCTGGGCCCAAATTCATGATATAGTTCTTTTTCAACTTAAATAACTGTATCTTAAAAGTGGACGGAAAAATGGCCCAAGTGCCCAGCCCTGCAGGTGCTGATGAAATCAGTCTCGGTCATCCCTACAGCGGGTTACCACCCCCTGCCGCCCCCGTAAGCCCAGTCATTGTAGTATTCCTTCTCGAGGTTCCGAGTTGACTGGGCTCAGCTAAGCGGGCCCCATTCACAGCCTCTCATGCGGGTGCAGTCCCAGTGGCTGGAACTGGAGTCCTCCTGAAGGCTTCCCCACGCTGTGTCTCCTGGCTGCTGCTGGTTGTCACGGGGGCGGGGGGTGGCCGTTACCGGCTGAACAACTACGTGTGGCGTCTCCTGTGGCCTGGGCTTCCCTGTGGCAGGGCAGCTGGGTTCCAGGAGTGAGTGTGTCAAGAGAACAAGGTGGAAGTACACGGGATTTTTAAGACCTAGCCTTGGAAGTCACAGAGCCTCACTCGCACCTTGCGTGGTGAGGAAGTCACAAAGGTCTTCTCAGCCTAAAGGGGAGGGGACATGGGACTCCACCACTTGAGGGCAGGGGTGTTGACACTGTAAGAAGGGCATGTGGGATGGGGTGGCCATCCTCGGACAACAGACTGTATCACAGCTACTGTGAAGCCTCAGAATTAAGGCAGATCTGTGTGAACGGAGGGGAACCTCTGTACGAGGTGTACTTGGCTGATGCCAGATGCGGAAGAACATGCACAGGTCGAGGCCTACAGCGGGTATCCCCAGAGAGCTGTACAGGAAAAGGCTCTTGGGGAGAGGACTGGAGTTTTAGGGACTTGGCTGGGAAGAAGACTTACCTTTCACTGTATGCCCTTTGGTCCCAGTTGAATTCATACTGCGTGCATGTAATTACATGTAATTTTATATTTTAAAATATCACCTTCTGTCTTTTGTAGATGATCTCCTCCTGGGAGCCCAATAAAATAACTATAGCTGGCCCATTTAGTAGCCTTCCTCGTCTTGTAAAACACAAGTAGCAATTAGCCGCTAATTTTACAGCAGCTCTCGTAAGCATGTCATGTTTTCTGTACAATAACTTCGTGGTGTTTTCCACTATTATAAAAGCATATACACAGTAGAAACTTCGGAAAATTAGGTGAGAAGAAAATAAAAATCTTTTATATCCTAGTTTGCTGAGGTAATTATGACTCCTTTGCGGTACCCCCAGACTTTTCCTTATACATACTCCTACTCAGGACCTTGCTGTACATGCTCTTCCCTTAACGAGAAGTCATGACAGACACTTGTGCCGCCTGGGTCGGGGGGAGCCACTGGGGGCAGTGGTGTGTGACCTCTTCAGCCTCAGCCCCTGGCTTTTCCAGACTTGGCTTCTCTTCCTGATCTCAAAGCCATACCCCAAAATAGGCCATCCATCCCAAGAAAGAGCTGGAGGGGGAAAGAGACAGTGAAGTTCTGAGCCCAAGGAGGGTGGGGAAGAAGAGAGAGATGGAATGGATTCAGAGGGACCGGGTGGAGGCGCTCTGCCACCTATCCCGGGTCCTGAGGGAAGCTGCCAGAAGGGGATCAGTGCTTGCTTGGCCAGGTCTCTGCAGCTCAGCTTCGTTTGGCAGGCATGGCCCTTTCAGTGCTGGTGGTCCTGCTCCTGGCTGTGTTGTATGAAAGCATCAAGGTTGGCAAAGCCAAGCTGCTCTACCAGGCCACAGTGGGCATGTCCATCCCCACCAGCCAGCTCACTGAGGAGACAGACCAGGATTCTTCCAGCTCAGACTCACCCCCGGTCAGCAGAATCCGCCTCAGGTAACAGGCACAGTGTGTGGGGAATGGCAACGTATTCACATTCACCCTGAGAGAGGCTGGGCCCAGAGGGCATTGGCCCCATTTTGCAGAAAGCAAACTGGGGCCCAAGGAAGGACCAGGACTTGCCAAAGTGCTTACAGTGAGTAAGCAGTGAGGTTAAGCTAGAGCCCGGGTCTCCTGGTGCCTAGGCCAGAGCTCTACAAACAGCCACTCGGGAGGCTCAGATCTTCAGAACTCTGATGCAGGCCTCAGCCCAGCAACAGAGGTGTCCACCCAGTCCTCCTCCAAATCTCAGCAGCTCTTCTTAGGTCACTAAGGCTTCCAAACCCAGGATGGAATCTGCAGCTGTGCCTACACAAATAGTAAGGATTGCTTGTCAGCAGTGGACCAATCTTGGCAGGGGAGCTCCCTCTTCCCTCCTTCCCACCCCAGTCTGGTAAGGCAGCCGCGTGGGGTCCCACATCTGCCCTCTCTCCAGCTCCAGCTGTGCTTCCCGAGCCTGCCTGCTCCTTACACGGGTGTCTCTGCTGTTCACACCCAGCCTGCAAGGGAGGTATCCTTATTCCTCCTTTACTGATGAGGAAATTTAAGTTCAGAGAGGTTAAGATATTTGTGCTAAGCCACAGTAAAGTGGCCGAGCTAGGAGCTGATCTTTCCATTGTAATACTGCCTCCCACAGCAGATTCAGAAGGAAAAACATACCTGCCTTACTGATGATTTGGTATTATCCTTTATCAGACATGACAGAATACATATCTCATTTTCCCTTTTTGCCTTGGATGTCAGGAAGCTCAGAGCTGAATATAGTAGAGACATGATTGCCCAAGGCTCCTTATACAAGGCCCTGTCCCCTATCAGTGGTTTCTCATATATCTCTTTAGAAAGGAATCTCTTCTGGGTCAAGCACACAAATTATAAATAAGCTGGTCCTATAACTCAGCTGCTCTAATTCCTGACACCAGCTCATTACCACCACCATTAACTTGACTTTCCTTTTCATCTAGGTGGTTTTTCTGTCACTTTGGCCAGTCTCTAATCCATGTCATTCAGGTGGTCATAGGCTACTTCATGATGCTGGCTGTCATGTCGTACAACACGTGGATCTTCTTCGGCGTGATTCTCGGCTCTGCTGTGGGCTACTACCTAGCCTACCCGCTTCTTAGCATGGTTTAGCTAGTGAGGGCTATGCAGGCACTGGGGGCTGGAGAGAGCTGGGGCCCCCTCTTGCAGACATTGAACTTCCAGCCCCGTGTCTCCTGTTTCTTCTGATGGCTGTTCGGCTCCCCTCGCTCCCAGCTCCTGGAGACGTCCTGCTGAAGCCAGCACTTGCTGCCCGGAGTTCGGAGGCCCCTGCAGCTACCTCTGTCCTCAGCCAGCCTGCACGGGGCCTGGACATGAGCTTTTTGTGCCTTAGTAAAGCTCCTGTGACCTGAGGGAGAATGGAGAGACCAGAACCTGGGAGCAGGGTTGCTGAGCCCACGATGACTTATCTCTGTGACTAAAAATTAAGAATTTCCAAAGATCTTCAAGACAGGGAGATGGGTTCTGGGTGACGAAGAGCACGAAAGCTGCATACCTTCTGCCCTCGTGATTTGTGCCTTATAGAGAGGAGCACCTTCCATTGGACTTCCCGACCTCTTCTGTCTTTGAGGGATGGAGACCGAGCTGGCTCCTTTTTCTCACCTTTCTGCCTTTGGGACACATAATGATGGTCTGTTCTGTGGATCATGGTGACAAACTAAGATTTTTCCTTTTTCCCACTGGACCCCTGGTTCGCAATTTTGCACAAGAATACAGAATTTTTAGCAAAATGACTTCATCGGATTCCTGCTGGATGGCTGCGTCTGCTGGGAACTGTTTCTCTTTCTTGTGGAGCGTGATGGCAGATTCAGGGCTGAGAGGCGGGACTGTTCTCAAGGCCCTTGACCTATCCTCTGGATGGTGAGCTGCTCCCATCAGATAGCACTGCCTGCAGAGGAAGGCAATCTAGAGGGGCCTGGGGAGCTTTTCAGGACCCCACTGCTCCCTTTTATCCTGCTCCTCCTTTTATGCAGAACAGAGAACTGCTGAATATCCAGTATTTTGTATTCTCTAGTTCTTACCCACTGCTCACCCATCTCATCTGGTGGGGAGACACAGTTCATTCACTGAAAATACTGGGTGTAAGGCACGGGGAGTGTTGACTGAGGACGCAGTAAGCAGTCAAACCAAAGCGTTACCCGTAGAGTTAGATGGGACTCTCCAGATAGTTCACTTGACAGAGAAGCAAACACAAGACCCAGGGAGGGAACATCGAGGCTGGATACTGGAATGTCTATGCTCAAGTACCTCGCGGGCTAGGTGAAAGACGGTCTTAAGCTTTGGGAATTAAAAAAGAAATAGGTGTTTTAATAAATATTATTTTTAAACAATCTGTGACCATTCTTGTGTTTCTGCTCAAACAGCAGGCACATGCCATCCTTGTAGCCACTGCAGGAGCTGAGGGGGGCGCGAACGCAGCTGGTAGTGCTGGCCGTAGGGCTGTCCAAGGACGGAGTCTGTCCATCTGCTAGGAAGACGACTCTGTGCTCAGGGTAGCCAGCCCTGAAAGGCTGTGCCCTCAGGCAGACACCCCACAGCCTAGCCTCGCTGACAGTCATTCTCAGGTTCTCACACACCGAGTCCTGACTGGGTGCTGCCCGCTGTGAGAAAAACAACTAGCTGCCACGTGGACTGCAAGGCACCTTCTCTCCCTGAGGGTGGCAGCAAAAATACATCAAAACCACTTTTTAATTTGCAGTGAGAACTGTAACTGCAAGTAGGTGACCCCTTCAGGACTGACCGGTGCAACCTCCCCACCTCAGCAGCAAATTGGAAGGCTGCTCCGTGGCACGAGGGGGGTGAGCTTTCTCCAGCACGGTCTTGCTGATGGAGGCGCACGTACCCAGTTATCCATCGTGACCAGCTCAGGCTCCCTCCCCTGGGGCGCTGCTGACATGAGCACTTCCATGGGTGATCGGCAACCTCTTTGGTTTGATACGGTGGTAATACGTGTGGTGAGGGCTTTTAAAAAAATGTGTGCTCTATGGGTGTTATGCACAAACAATGAATCATGGAACACTTCATCTAGAACTAATGATGTAATGTATGGGGATTAACATAAGAATAAAAAAAAATGTGTGCTCTAGAGAAGCTGGTTAGATAAGCATTTCAACATTCTTCACGGCCAAGTCACAAAAGGTGGCACTTTCTCTACGTGAAGTTTTTTTTAAAATTTAACAGACACCTATCTAGTGCTTTTTACGTGCCAGGCAGTGTTCTAAGCCCCTCAGAATATTAACTCATTTAACCCTCACAACCAGGTACAAATTGTTCGTCCCTGTTTTAGACAAGAGGAAGCTGAGGCACAGAGAAGTTAGTCACCCAGCTTGTGAGTGGCAGAGCTGGGCTGCAGCACCAGGCAGCCTGCCCTGAGTCTGCTCATCAGCGCAGATGAGCATGAGGCTCAGAGGGTAACTGGCCGAGGCCACACGGCACCCAGTGGCACGAGGCTGTGAACGGAGACAGTGGGGGCTGCACAGCCCGTGCCGTGTGTTTTACCCCAACAGGGCAGAGGGCAGAGATTCTGTTTCAGAAGATCTGGCCGGAGGCCCAGGAGCCTGGATTTTGACAAGCACCACTGGCCCTCTTCCCCCAGCCCAGTGATGGATGCCACATGGTGGCTCCAGAATAGGCTGGCCAGGATTTGAATTCTCGTTCTCCTGCTTCCTGGCTGTGTAATCTTGGACAAGTTAATTTAACTCTCTAAGCCTTGGTCTCTATAAAATGGGTTAAGTGTCTTATGCAAGGGGCTGCTGGAGATGAGACAGTCTGTGTAACGCGCTCAACAACAAAGTTGAGTAAACAGTGGTTCTTACTGCCTCCCAGCCCCATTTACGGCACACAGGCTCACAAAGGATCTGTCTTCACAAAGGATGGGGTCAGGTCATCGGAATTCAGGACCCTCTCTTACGAACATTTTAAACCAGGGAACATTTTTATTAAAATTATTCTTTTTCAAGACTGGTTGCATGGTCTTTGGAAAATCCTGAAATAAGGAAAATGACCACAGATATTTTCTCACTACTCTTCTCTGCATTCGTCCTGGCCCCGAGTCCAGAGGGAATGGAAGCTGCTCTCGAAGTGAAGAATCAGTCAGGTGCCACGATGCACGACAATGCAAGGTAGGGACCCTCCCACCTTCTGTGCAGGGCTTCCTAGGGTGTAGGACCAAGTGTGCCAGAGCGAGCGGATGATATGACCAGTTCTCAGATAAACCAGTGCCCCAAGCCTTCATGCGTCTAGGATGAGCTGGGACAGCAGAGTGGTGACTTTCCTGAAAGCCTGAGTTCCAGGGTTAGGTGCAAAGGGAGTATGTCACAGGGCTTTCGTGCATGTGAACCAACCCCAGTCTGTTCCAACTCCTACCCTGAGAGTCCCAGAGAAGAGCACAGCCAGCCTTAGAGCCAAATTCCATTTCTCCCCAAGAGCTTGAGGCAGGTTTCATTGCAGACATTTATTTTAGTTTTGTTAATTTCAAATATTCATTGACCTCTTGTATCAGATTTAAGGCAGAGAAAAGATACATGTCCCAGGACTGCAGGCAAGGCTGTTAACTGAACCAGGGTTTGGATAGTGTAGTCCCCCCTAGGTTCCGGGCAGACCTGCTTCCCCGAGATGACAGATCCCGTTGCTGGTGCAGTTGAACATCGGCAGGCAGATCAGTCTGAGTTAGTGAAGAGACTAAAAAGCTTGGAAGAGGGCAGGATTCTTGTAGGTGACTGGCTGCAGGCAATCCACCAGCCCTTCCTCCCAAGGGGACTCTGAAGCAGGATCCCAACGTTGTGAAGACAGGCTCACACTGCTCTCGGACCAGCCGGGCAGGGCGCTCAGAAGTTGGCTAACTCAGGTATGTGCACTGCTGTCCTCAGAATGCTCACCTTCACCTCACCCTGCGGCTTGTCTAGACACAGGGCTGGCTGTGCAAAATCATGCTTAGGGAAGGGTCGGTAGAGAAACCTTCGCACCAGTTTCCTGGGTCTTCATCCCAGCCAGTCAATGTCATCGTCATCGTCATCATCTCCGAAAAGGGGTGTTGGGGGCGGCCGTCCCTTCATGCTCTGACAAAACAGGAAAGAGCAGTCAGTCCTCACCTGGCCCTGCACCAGACGGCCTTCCTGCCCATGTGAGGTATAGCGAACCGACACCTGTTCCCCGGCTCCAGGTTGGGAAGGAGGGTGTTGGTTAGGGTTTTACTGAAAGGACTAAGCCTGCGGCCAGCAAACCTGGGCTTCCAGGTAAGTTTGCTGGGCTTCCAGATAAAGCTGAAACAAGCAGGCAGAGAAGGGAGGCAATCTTCCAACACACAGACAAGAAGACCAACATTGGCTAATTTTGTCATTTATTTGTGAAACACATGTATTGATTTGACAGGTTTCTTCTCATGCAGTGACTTACACATTTCGTGTGGGAAAAGAAGGGTCGATGGGGGAGAGATGCGAGTGGGAGGAAGAAAGAGAGAAGCAGAGCAGCCCTGAGGGGAGAGAGAAGATGCAAGAAGATGAAGGGAGGTTGGGAAGAATACAGCTCCATCTGAAGAAACGTTGTGGCCTATGGTGGCCTGTCTGGTTCTGGACGTGCCCCGAGCATGTGAGAGAGTTGAGTTCAGAGGCTTGGCCACATTACCCAGTGGCAAATCCAAAAGATGATGAAAGCCCAGGAGCACAGGGCCACAGCCCCCAACACCCCTGAGGTCACTGGCCCTTCCCTCGCTCCCTCCACCCAGGTAGCAGGAAAAGGGAGATTAACAGGCCACGGAGGAAACCCTCCCCCACTTTTCATGACTTGAGCTCCTGGCCTTTTTCTTCTAGATTGCTGGGAACAGGTCCCACGGCGGTGGCAGGGATGGATACTGGAGAAAGGCACACATGGAGTTTCCCCTGCTCTGAGCTACTCTGGCCCAGGGTCTGGCCAAACAGAAGGCAGCATGATGCGGTCAGGGGTCCCTGGTACGGACCTTGTACCTCTCTCTGGGCCTCAACTAAATGATCTTTAAACTCTGACAGTAGTGAATTAAAAGGTGGCTCACTGCTTCTGTTTTATTCCAACTAAAGTTCTGGCTCTGCATTCACTAGCATTATAACCTTGAGCATATTACTTAATCTTGCTGAGCCTCAGTCCTCTTTTCTATAAAATAGGATAAAATCCTCACTGGGTTAGTAGAGTATTAAATGAGAATGTCTGTGAAGTTTTCAAAGTATCCCAGAAACATAAATTAACTTGGTAGTATTTATATTAGTACCAATAATATCCTGCTAACTAAACATTCCAACTATATTTAGGGCAGCCACTTGGGATACTCAATTGGCTTTTTGTTTTTATTTCTAAGTGCAGAATTCATATTCAGAACTCCTGAATGAAAACTTACTTCTTGGGAAGAAAGGCCAACAGGAGGAGATGGTGCCCTCCCCGCAGAGCAGCGCAGGCAGGAGGCGAGGGCGTCGGTACACGCAAAGCCGGCTTCTCGCTCGGCCACAGCCATTTCCCCAAGGTTTTGGCAAAAGGCAAAACCCACTCTGGCTGACACATGAGGGGAGAAAAATGTGCCCTCAATCACCTCACATTTCTGTCCTTGGGATAGGCTGAGCTTGAACCTGATCTGTGTTCTCCACCCATGTTTCACTCTGGTGACATTCCCGTCAGAGCAGTCAAATGTCCTAGGGACAGCCTAACTCCGCACATGGGGACAACAGATGCGAGAATCGGGGCTCTGATCCAGGCTGTGTGAGCAAGCCACCCTCCGGCCGTCACTTTGGAGCTTTGTAGAGCGAGGTCATGCTATCGGTACTTAACCCATTTTCTGCCTGGGGTGTTGTGAGGACAAAACAAGGTAGCAGCTTGGAAAGCAGGCTGAGGATGCGGAAAGGCCCAGAAACAGGTGGTCTTAGAAGGAGCTTGGGGTTTCAGTCCTAGCTCTGTGGCTGTAGGTAAATCACCTTTCTGAGCCTCAGTTTGTCTATGAATAAGGACACAAGACAAAAAATTCAAAGTCCCTTCTGATTGTAAAATAGACAATCTCTGACCAGATCTGGGGGAACCTGAGGCCTTAGCATTCTAATGCAGGACTAAGCAGCCCAACTTCCTTCACTGAAAGTAGAAATCATTCCTGCATGGACACAGATCGTGATCCTTTTCCAGGAATAACGTGGTATCTACCCATCCCCACTGTGCTTACAGAGCTGGCCCCTCCCAGCCCCACGCCTGCTCCCACAGGGCGCTGCACACAGAGCCCAGGGCATGGGCCACCCACAGACTCCACTCCTCTTCTCAGAGCCAGCGGGGAAGGGCCCCCGGGTGGTGGTGTGAGGACTGGGCAGTGCCTGGGATTTCCTTACCACCTCATCTTCATCCTCCTCCTCAGGCTGTGCTTTGGGCCTTGAAACTTTCAGAGTTGCCCCTTTAAATAGTTCATCTTCTTCATCCCCTGGGAGACTGAAGGAAAAATCAAGAAAATCAAGTCATAGAAAATGGTGTTACTGGGGTGCCTGGGTGGCTCAGTCGGTTAAGGGTCTGCCTTCAGCTCAGGTCATGATCCCAGGGTCCTGGGATCGAGCCCCACATCGGGCTCCTTGCTCAGCGGGGAGCCTGCTTCTCCCTCTCTGCCTACTTGTGTTCTCTCTGTCAAATAAATAAATAAAATCTTAAAAAAAAAAAAAAAAAGAGGGCGCCTGGGTGGCTCAGTTGGTTAAGCAACTGCCTTCGGCTCAGGTCATGATCCTGGAGTCCTGGGATCGAGTCCCGCATCGGGCTCCCTGCTCAGCGGGGAGTCTGCTTCTCCCTCTGACCCTCCCCCTTCTCATGCTCTATCTCATTCTCTCTCTCAAATAAATCAATAAAATCTTTAAAAAAAAAAAAAAAAGAAAGAAAATGGTGTTATTTCTGTTCCTGTTCTAGGCCACAGGGCCCACAAGCTCTGGAGAAAGAATCCAACAGCTGTGGTAATTGCCCAGGGATTCCTCCCACCTCTACACTGGCCTCCTAGCGTTCTTGACTCCCTCCATGACCTACAGCCAGAGTGATCTTCATAAACTAATACATCAGGCCATGTCACTTTTTGCTTAAATCCCTTTAACAGCTTTTCACGGTACCTAAAATCCAAACTTCTAAGAGTGACACAAAATCTCACGTGCCTTGTCCCTACTTCATTCTCCAATCTCAGATTAACACCATTCTCCTACTTACTGTGCCCTCCTTAGTTCCTTGACTGTCATGTCCCCTCCTACCACCTTTGCATGTGCTGTGCCTGCTTTCTACAATCTCTTCCTCCCAATCTTGGCATTGAAGGCTCCTTTCCATCCTTTAGGTCCCAGTTTAAACATTACCTTCTCAGAATCCTTCCCTAACCACTCTATCTCAAAGTAGAGTAACTCCTCCTCTATTCTCTATTATATGAATAGAGAATTTCTTTTTTTAAGCACTTTTTTAAAGCATACTTTTATAATACATAAGTATTTGTTTGTCTTCCCCACTAGACTGCAAGCTCCTTAACTCAAGAACCAAATCTGCCTTGCCTACCACCCTATTGCAGTGCTGACCACAGAGTCTCTTACATAGTAGGCATTATTGAACAAATACATGAATGAGTAAGTGAATCAGACAGTCCTTCTCTGAGGACGAGTTACCAGCCTTGGAAACACCAGCCACAACCTCCGCATACAGCTGCCTTGTCCTGGAAACTGCTCAGGAAGACCTACCTGGCATGCTGAGAAGAGTGGCCGGACCCACTTGCTGCTCCGACAGTTAATGAACCTGCCTCTGTGTTTTCTAGCTCCTTAAAGGGAACAGTGGAGTTAGGGACATTCTCATCTTTCTTGAGCTCTGGAGGCTGAGGCTCTTCTCCTAGACTTTCAGGACCCAAGGCTAGTGGGTCCTCTTTCATGGAATGTGAAGTCGGGGATAGTCTCGTGGAGCTTTCTGGCTCCCCGACGTAGGCATTCTCCAATGGGCTGGCAGCAAGTGTCTCCTCGCACTCAGAGTCCACAAGCACAGGGCCCGGAGGCTGAGGGGGAATTGAAGTTGGGGGCCCCAGAGGTCTCCGGGAGGGAATACAAGCCAGTTCGGGTGGGAGGGAATCACCTTTTATCTCTGAGAACACCTCTGCTTCTGCGGGCTCCCCTTCCCTTCCCTGTACCTCATCCTGGGGAGCAGAGAGGGCCTGAGGAGGCAGGGGGATAGCCTCCTGGACTGCCTGCTCCGATGACACCAGGGGGTACTCCTGCGACTCCCTACTCAGGGCTGCTGGGGGCGGCCCAGAACCGGCCGAGACCAAGAGCTCCCGGGAAGGTCTCTGGGGCTGCTCTTCCTCCTCCTCCTCCTCTTCTTCATTGCTGCTCTGTCCCTTGTCTTGCTCGGGCTGGTTTAACAGCTGAAGAGTCACCATCTGTTCAAAAGCCAAGGAGGAGGAGATGCTCACTGACAGGAAAACAGCAGACACTCCTACTTCTTCGCTCCCTGACAGCACAGCGGCTCGTGTAGGTCGAATGCCTGCTTCTTCCTCTAGCTGGAGGCTGCCCTCATCTCTCCAGATAAAAGTCATGCCACTTTTCCTGATTCTTGAGGAACAGTCTTGAATTCCTTTTAGATTTATGATCCCTCAAAGGGCCCTTAAGCCACAAGATTCCCACTTCGGGGCAAAAGTCACCGGCCGGCCCTACCTTGATGGTGTTCATGATGGTCCCCAGAACGGCCCTGCCGCCGTAAGATTCCTCCAGCTCAAACTCTCCCCGCAACGACTGGAACACCTGGTTCATGATCTTCTTGACCTGCGTGAAGAGGCAAGGAGAGCAAAACAAAATCTATGTTGCCAACATCAAGTGATTTAAGTGATGCAGGTAAATGCCAGAGAGGGGTTGGGAGGGCTGAAAGGAAGCCCTCTGGGTACCGTAGTACGCGCCACAGCTGGTCCTGAACTGAGACACCAAAGGCTGTCACTGTGGAGAGGGCGATGTTAAATAAGGAATAGCATTCGGTGGAAGGGTTATCAAGGACTGGCAAGCTGCGGCCCGTGTTGATCAATGCCTCCTCGTGCTGAGGCCACCATGCGAGCCGCCGCGGGCTACGAGGACTGGCGCTAGCAGATGCTAGGCAGGCTCCTCACTGCGCCAATTTAGAGACATTTCCCTTATCTGTCAAAACCCCAGGACAGGGCCCTCTGGGGTTTCTCACCAACGTGATAGGCTCCAAAGAGTTCATTTTTACTGAAGCCAGACAAGTGGTGTATCACTAAAGTCAGAAGAAAAGCTGCCAACACAAAATTGGTCCCATTCTTCCTGAAGGCCTGATAGACACATTCAATCCCTTGATATGACCTGGGATGTGTCTTCGAAATGCCCACTCACCTTCTCTGAGGGGTCAGCGGCAGCAGCTGCAACTCCAGACACGTGGGGCTTGGTCTCCAGGTCCTTGGCGTGCTGTTCATTTTGCTCTGTCAGGGCCGTGACTTGGGCCTGGAGGGCTAGACACTGCAAAACAACAGACTGTGGCTGTGGCCACGGGAGCCTGGACTGCCAGGTGAAAGTCAGGTCACTGGGAGGACAAGAACCATCCTAAGCATCCAGTGTTAACCTCAGGTAGGTCCGCCGGTGTCCATACGCCCCCACCCACCCCAGGCCTGCCAACTCAGGGCATTCTTTTTCCTCATCCCTCAGTCTCAACTCACAACTTCACCTCCTCTTCCCCACCACGTCACTTGCCTTATTCCTTATCAGGTTCAAGAGCATGATGAAAAAAGGGGGGATATAAGTCCAGTGACACAGACATATGAAAACCGGCCATTAGAAGCAGCCTATTCACCTATAAGACTGCCTTCATCATCTCTGAGTCAAAGATTTTTAACTAGATACTGTAAGGAAAGAAAGTCACCTCCAGATGGGGGCAGGGGCTGTCATACCATAACCCTAAACCATCTTCCATCTCTGTCACTTTCATGCCAGTGACCCACCAGATGCAGGCCCCACCCCACATCCATGCCTCTGCCCGGGGCATTCTGCCGCCTTGGGCACCTCACTTCACCTCATCAACACTACTGGTCCTTCTTGGCTCTGCTCCCTCAGGCACTTCCTCTTCCAGGTCTCACAGCACTTCATGCTTATCTTTGTTTCTCTCCTGCTCCCTTTCTGGACTGTGAGATGCTTAAGGGCAGAGTTCTTTGTAAGTCCTTTCCCTAACACAGTATCTGGACTATCACTGGCACTCAATAAATATTTGCTTCATAAATGATCAAATAATGGAATTAAACATGTTGCTTTTTCTTTTTCTAGGTCACAGACCTGTCTTCCCAAAATCAGTATGTGAAAGATTACCGGTAAACTGGAGAGTTGAACAAGCGTGGTTTGGCTTTCAAGCTATTAACACCTTTTAGGTTCAGAAGGATTTACAAGACCCAACCTGTTTGCCTCAAATTAACTGGGCCGCCTAAGCTGTCGGCCCCGGGGAAACGCCTACCTTTTCCTGAAGGTGGAGCAGCTTCTGCTGGTTGGCATCTCTCTGCGCACAAACTTCCTGGTACTGCTGCCGGTGCTCACCCCTGGCGGAGGCCAGCAGCTGCTCGCACTTTGCTTCCCAGTGGGTCTGCAGCTCAGCCTGTACCAGAGACAGCTGCCAAGAGAAGGCAATCCCCATATGGGGGCAGGGGGCACAGTCGCATCTAGGGAAGCCCATCTTTCCTAAGGCAAAAAGAATAAGCTAACAGCCCAGATTTAATAGGGACACAACTATTTGAAAGACCTTGATTACTTTGAAAGTAAATGTACTTTTTAAATATAGGTACACAGATGTCATTGGTGGTCAGGATTCTAAAAGCTACTCCAACCAGAGAAAGAGGTGACTGTCTAGACAGGTTGCTAGAGGATAGAGCCATATTGTAATCTTTTCAGAGTCTGGGCCCTAAACTTCACAGGTTCAGGCCAAACGGTTTTGTCAAAATCCCCAGAGGAGACTAAACTGAGGGCACTAATTCACTCAACAGTCAGACACGCAGATATGAATTTATGAACTTATAAGGAAAAAGGTCTCTGTCAAATGCACTAGAGACCCAGGTGTGTCCTGTCACTGTCCCTGGTCTCCCTGCCTGATTACCTAAATAAATCCCTTCTCTTCAAGGACGGTAATGGGCCTGAAGGCACATTTCCAAAGTGCTTCAGTTTCCTGTTACCTGCTCTGCAGCTGCTTGGTCTGTGGACACCCGAGCCTTTTTCAAGAGCTGCCGAAGCTTGTCCAATTCCTCCTGGTAGGACTTGCGGATTTCATCGATCTCCTCCTCAGCCTGACAGCGCTCTTGAGCGGACTTCTTTTTCCTTTCAGACAGGTTCTTGGGAATAAGAAAACCATCATCAGCTCTAGCTGTTTCACAGAGGATAAATGCAGAAGATGGTGACAGTGGTGGTAGTTTTTTACCTGGGTCTTCCTGGAAACAATTCAATGTTTAATTTTTCTTCTATATTTAACATTCTTGGCTACTGAGTGACAAAAATTGTGACAAGAAGAAGGAAAACAAGAAGTTCTTTATCTACCATTCTATTAAGAGATAGGGAACATCTTAACAGTGGTAAGGGCACAGGGAAGTGGACACTTTCATACCTGCTAGTAGGAAAATAAATGAGTGTTCTCTCTTGGGATGGCAATTTAGCAGTCCTGTGAAAGGATTTTCAAAATACATCCAGAAATTGCACAAATTATCATTTATCTTAAGGAAGCAATAAATCATGTTCACAAAGACTGTGGTACATGGATGGTCACTGTAGTGCTTTCTCTCACAATGAAAAACTGAAAACAGTCCCCCCAAATCAGAAGGAATTAGGTTTAAAAAAAACCCTGATAAAGTCATAGAAGAAACTGAAAATGTAGACCCAGATTTATCCCCTAAAAAGGCACTAGGCCACCAAAGCTTTACTAGAGAGTTTTACAGAAATCTCAGAAAGGGGGAAAACGCTGAGCAGGCTTGAAAAGAGGCTGTGGCTATGCCTTTTAACTCTGGAGAGGGAGCATAAGAAGTGTTTGTTTAATGAATGAATGACCTATCCATTTAGGACCTGTTTAGACCCTGAGGATAACCCTGTGAGTTGCTGATAGTTCACTGGGTCTGGCCCTCAGTGTTGATCTCAGTATGCTGTGGCGAAAACCAACCCGCCTGGAGCTGAAGCTTGATGACACTGAGGAGTTTGAGAGCATTCGAAATGACCTGGAGACCCATAAGAAACAAAAGGAAGAAGTGGACATCGTAGGAATCAGTGATGGAGAAGGTGCCATTGGGCTGAGCGGTGACCCCAAGAGCCGGGAACAAATGATTAATGATCGAATTGGTTATAAACCCCAACCCAAGCCCAATAATCGTTCATCTCAATTTGGAAGTTTCGAATTTTAGAGGCAGATTGTCTGGCATGCCAGAGCCCTGGAATGGAGTAAAATGATGGCAGAAGTACAAACAAGATTTAGAGAATTGAGTGCATGCAGTCAAGCAGAATGTTTTACCTCCTGCTGAGAAACACTTCTGCATGAGATTACTGATGCTTAACTTTTGCTCTAAGTGGAAATCTAAACTCTAGTTTGTCTCTGGAAAATTTGACTCTATAAAACTTGTCTGATTTTTGTTTTTAAAAATATATTTTTGGAAAAAAAAAAAAAAAGAAATATCAGAAAGTTTGCTCTTTTCATATTTAAACTGTTCCAGAATAGAAAGACAGAAATATTCCCACTTTGTTCAATGGGGCTAGTTTAGGCTGACCTTAAAATTTTAACACGACAAAAGATATAAATACTAAGTGATATTTGTAACATCTATGAGTGACAAAGGATTAATACCCTCAGTAATGTTTATAAATCAAACTAATATTATAATAAGAAAGAGGACAAAGAAAAAAAAAAAAGAAAGAGGACAAAGGACATTAAAAAGTGATCTAGCAATTCTAATTCATGCAATTCATTTTATGGAAATGCTCAAATGAATTTGCAAAAAATAGTTGTATAGTACAAGGATGTCCACAGCAGCAATGCTTGAAATTGTGAAAAAACAGAAACATAAATACCCATCAGTAGGTAAATAGTTAAGTAAGTTATGGTATAACCTCACAATACACTAGACTACTATGCTGTAGTTAAAAGGAATGAGAGTTTTCTTTTTTTTTTTTTTTTTAAGATTTTAGTTTTAAGCAATCTCTACACCCAGCATGGGGCTTGAACTCACAACCCCGAGATCAAGAGTCACATGCTTTACCAACTGAGCCAGCAGGCATCCCAGAAAGTTCTCGTTATTAGTACAATGTCCATGAGGGGGAAAAAAAAAAAAAAGCATTAAACACTATCCTATCATAGTTTAAAAACGATCAGTATACATACATGTATGCACAAGTATGTGTGTACATATGTTTTATACATGCAAAGAACAAATTGCATGGATACTCATACATTGTTTATAGTCGTTATCTCTAATGCTTGAGATTAGAGAGGAAAAAAGATAAATTTTTTTATTTCATACTTTTCTGTATTATTTGTATTTGTTACAATGAGCACATGCTACTGTAATTTTTAAAAGGAAAGCAACAGCTTTATTCAACAGCTAATCCTGGCCACTTGGGTCCAACAGAGAAATTCTGGGTGTAGAATTTACCTTTTCCAGAGATTCCTTCTCATCTCGAAGATCAGCCAGCTCGTCCTCCAGGGACACCACCTTGAGCTCTAGTTGTCTCCGGCTTTGCTTTTCACTTTTGAATTTGGACTGAGCTTGCTCCGAGGTTTCCTGGAGTTCTGGGATAGAACCACAGAGAGACTGGCTGCAGAACCAAAGCTGCAGGGGCACCTGGCATCCCGGCCGCTCCTCCCAAGCTGCACCGAGCGGTCTCCCGACTCGACCACGTGCACGCCTTCCCCTCACTCCCTTCAGTACCACCTCCCTGACCAGAGAAAGGCAGATGAGGTCATGAACCAACTCCCCTACCAACCCATGTTCGTGTCTGTATGTGTGTGTCCCCTTCTCCACACACAAAATGAAAAAGAAACGTTTCAAGCCGTCCAAAGCCACTTTCAAAATGTATCGCTGCCACAATCCCATTTCAGCCACTGCCTCAACATACTGAACAGATCTTTATTTAGCGTTAGTCCAGGCCCTGTCTCACCGCCTTGGTAAAATACTCCCATCCTTCTTGGTAGCTGGGACATTCTACCAAGAGTTTCCTTTTAAAACACCAAAAAAAAAAAAAAAAAAAAAAAAAGGCTCAAATAAAGCTACTCAGAATATTTCTTAAAAATGTAACACACTGGGGCGCCTGGGTGGCTCAGTCGTTAAGCGTCTCAGGTCATGATCCCAGGGTCCTGGGATACAGCCCTGCATCGGGCTCCCTGCTCTGCGGGAAGCCTGCTTCTCCCTCTCCCACTCCCCCTGCTTGTGTTCCCTCTCTCGCTGTGTCTCTCTCTGTCAAATAAATAAATAAAATCTGAAAAAAAAAAAAATGTAACGCATTAAAATGAAGTTTGTACAGAAAACTTCTGAGACCCTTATGGTGCTTTTGAGGTAACTGTCATAGGGCACCATAAAAGCAGAAAAGATACCTGTACAACATTCAAATCTGAGACTGTCCCTCAGGTGAACCCAGGTGATGCTCTAAAAGGGAAGGGGTTTATCCTCAAGGTGTCACTCTACCGACTTACATCAGTGTTTTTAGCTCTTTTCAGGCAAGCGAACTTTGCTTCTTCCCAATTCTGCTGCTGCCCCAGCTACCCCCCGCCCCCTGGTCCCATCTGTGTCTTCCACATTTGTTTCTACACACCAAAGTGCATGAATCAACATGCTGGTCTTCACAACTCTTCTATTCAAGTCCCTGTGTCTTGAGCAGCACCTTTATGCCAGGTACTGAACTAATGCTAACTTGGAAGAAAGGACTTTGCAAAAGATGGGCAAGATACCATCCTTGGCCTCCAGAGGCTTGTATTCTAGAAGGGAATACAGACCTATAAATACTGCTGATTTGAGGTTAACTCTGATAATGGTCATAATAATGTACTCAGAGATAAAGGATTCTAAAGGAGATCAAATGTTCTAGAAAAAAAAACAGGAAAGTTTCTGAAAGAGATTTTGGAGAATTGGAGGCAAATATTGGTAACAGAGGACACACCAAGTCCAGAGAAGAGCATGGATAAAAAGCAAGACCAGAACCACAGGATGGGCTGAAGCTGCAGCAGGCTGGCTAGTATGTCCAGAGCCAAGATGAACTGAGCAACAGAAGAGGAAGTAAGCCAAGCTGGAGGGGCCTCGAGTGCCAGGCTGAAGGGTTGGAATCCACCCTCTAGGAAGGAGCCGGCCGCTACAGGAAGTACTTCTTTTTTAAACTTCCACTGAGTCATGAGTTAGAGGAAGACATTAAACTCTTCCAGGCCCATGAGCCAAACACAAGTACCAAAGACACTGAGGACAACACTTGCCAAACAAAGTGGGAAAGTGGTCACTAATCAACTTCAGATGAACAGTCAGTTCTTTAGTAGTCCTTTATGTCAAGCAGTGGTGTAAGTTTATACCGGTCTACTTTCATTTTTGCCTCAGTCCTTCACAAACTTCAAGAGCATCAAGCCAAATGGATTTGAAGGAAGGACAGAGTTTAATTTTTTTTTTTTTTTAGTTTTTATTTATTTATTTGAGAGAGAGACAGAAAGTGTGAGAGAAAGGGGGAGGGGCGGGGGAGGGGAGAGGGAGAAGCAGATGCCCTGGTGAGCACAGCCCGACATGGAGCTTGATCCCAGGACTCCAGGATCATGACCTGAGCTGAAGGCAGACGCTTAACCGACTGAGCCACCCAGGCGCCCTGGTCTTTTTTTTTTTTTTAAAGATTTTATTTATTTATTTGAGAGAGAGAGAATGAGAGAGAGCACATGAGAGGGGGGAGGGTCAGAGGGAGAAGCAGACTCCCTGGGAGCCCGATGTGGGACTCGATCCAGGGACTCCAGGATCTTGACCTGAGCCGAAGGCAGTCGCTTAACCAACTGAGCCACCCAGGCGCCCACACCCTGGTCTTTTTTAAGTAAATTCTACTCCTCAACGCTGGGCTTGAACTCATGACCCTGAGATCAAGAGTCACATGCTCTACTGAATGAGTCACCCAGGTGCCTCTCAGTTTAATTCCTTAGGTTTAAATGGTGAAGGTCCCAGCCCCTCCAAGGACGTACCTGAGAACTCTGCCTGCAGTTTGGCGAGCTGGCCCCTAAGGAGGTCTGTCTCCTTCAAGCTTCCTGTCAGCTCCATCTGCAGCTCTGTTTCTTTCTTTTGGTGAGCAGTCACTTTCAGCTGCAGACGAGAGACTTGAGCGGTGGCGGCTGCTAACTCTTCTGTCACCTTGGCCTGAACAGTAACAAAGTATGACACCACTTCAAACATGGGTGTCCCTTGTCTCCAAGTGATGACCCAACCTCACACACTCTATGCTGAATGAACTGGTAGGAAGGGAGCTAAGGCACCCTCAACCTGCATTAAGCCAAAATCAAGCCTTCAATACGTGCCAAGTCTCTGACCCAGGAATTCCCTTGCAGAAATCTGTCCTTAGAAAGCAGGGAAATCTGTCTTTAGGAAGCATTGGGCAAACTTAACAAAAATTTTGCTACAAGATATTCGTTGCAGACTGTTTACATAGGTGCAAAAGAATGGAAAAATAAAATACTGGAAAATGGGCTTAAGCAGATTATGATACACGCATCCCATATGCAGCTATCAAGAATGGTGTGCAACAGAGCCATAGTCCCTTGTTCAATGTTACCCATCTGATACATGAGAAATGGTGTTCCTGCTGTTTTCTACCTTTTCTAGGATACACATGTATTTTTCTTCATAAGAAAAGGGTATTTTAAAATTAAATTGAATGCCTTCAACAGCAATCAACGTCTGAGTCTGTAGTTTCTCCCTAATGGTCCTGACTACCCGTGCAAGTATGATGGAAAGCTCAGCTACCTGAGGATGGCTGCTCTGGGGGTTCTTGGAAGAACAGAGCTAATGAAACATGGCCACACATCAGTTTTCTGCATGCTCCACGTACTGCAAATGGTGCCCTGGCCTGGCCTCACAGAAGCTCTATGCTCTCAAGTAACATCTGATGAAACCACAATGACTCCCTGGAGAACCCTCTAATGATACTCTGTGTGGTAAGGGTGATGATTAAGAGGATGGTCAATAAAACGGAATGGTAAGGGGCGCCTGGGTGGCTCAGTCCTTAAGCGTCTGCCTTCGGCTCAGGTCATGATCCCAGGGTCCTGGGATTGAGCCCCGCATCGGGCTCCCTGCTCCGCGGGAGGCCTGCTTCTCCCTCTCCCACTCCCCCTGCTTGTGTTCCCTCTCTCGCTGTGTCTCTCTCTGTCAAATAAATAAATAAAATCTTTAAAAAATAAATAAATAAATAAAACGGAATGGTAAACAAGTGACAAATACCACATCCTCGTCACCTGAACTGATGGGCTCCCATACAAATGAGGAGAAATGAGATGACAAGAAAGGCAGTGAACAGTTGCTCTGCTGGTGAACAGTCTTGACTTTTGGACAGCCAAGTATTTATGGGATTGGACCGTCTCTTCTCTGCTGTTATGCTGCTACTCCCATTACTCCTCCTATGCTATTCTACCTGACATGCATTTACAGTTGTCTCCTTCCTGTCACATGTCCCTTCTTAGGCTACTCACTATGCCCCTGCAGATTTAAGCGTTCCAAAGCCTTTACTGGTTTGCTAGCTTCCATTTAAAATCTAGTATTTTGGCTCTGCTAAACATGAAGGAAATAAAGCAAATTAAAAGTGTATATAAAAGAGGCGCCTGGGTGGCTCAGTCGTTAAGCGTCTGCCTTCGGCTCAGGTCATGATCCCAGGGGCCTGGGATTGAGCCCCGCTTCGGGCTTACTGCTCAGCGGGAAGCCTGCTTCTCCCTCTCCCTCTGCCTCTGCCATTCCCTCCACCTGTGCTCTCTGGCTCTATCTGACAAATAAATAACTAAAATCTTAAAAAAAAAAAAAGTGTATATAAGATAAAAAGAAACAGGTTATGAATGAGTATCTGAGAGTCCACCGGCAAAGACTCTCTTTGACCAAACTTTAGTCAGGCTCCTCTGAGCCCCTGACCTTGGTCTCCCACCCTGTCTGTGGGCTGCCCAGCCTAGTTTTAGCAAGAATCCTGCTACATCCGTTTAGAGAGCACCCCCGCCCTGATATCCGAACAAGTTCTTCATCCTCGACCTTTGGTATCCCAGTCCTTGGCCAGTCATTAGCAAGAATCCTACTAGGTCAGTTTAGCAAGAATCCCCCCACCCATGAGGTCTCCTCTGAATAATTTTCCAGCACTGACCCCTCACTCTGCTCCTTAGCTACGAATCCCCCATCTGCCCTTACTGTATTTGGAGTGGAGCCCAATCTTTCTCTCCTACTGCAATAGCCTTGAATAAAGTCCTCCTTACTGCTTCAGGAAGTGTCTGAGTAATTTTTTCTTTTGCAGTATGAGACCTTTCAAGTGAGCTCTAAGATACTTATTTTTGCTATTCAGTAGCCTTAGGATTTTACCTGTTAAACACAGAGGACAACGGCCGCTAGAACTTCCAGATAGAAAAGGGGTTTTCATCTACCCCATACAGAATAAAAGTTTTAGTCACTGTCCTGACGCACATGGCCTAACGGGGCCTGAGCTCACACAGCACCCAGAGAGCTTTGTGTCTGCAGCTCCAGAGTTCACAAATATCAGGGCGAGGGCCCCTCACAAAGGCCTCGCAGCAGCTAAGACCACTGGAAGGGCTGAAGGTCACTGGAGGGGAGGCAGTGGGATGGGTGGTCCCTCTCTCCCCAAAGGACAAGCAGAGTGAAAGGTCACTCAAAAGCTCTATTTATCTCAGGGCCTTATATGGAAAGGCCTATTAGAAGCATGACAAGTAATACTCTCACCCAAACACACCTGTGTGCACAGAGAAATGAGCGAAGGGACGAGTAAACAGGAAAGGAAAGCAAAGGCAGGGAGAACCAAGAGTTCAGAAAAACAAGTAAAAAGAAGCATTCAAGTCAGAAGCAGGAAAATGGTACCAAAGCAAAATGGCAATTTGACAAAAGGAAAATGACACAGCTGACTGGCAGTGAGGCCCTGGGCAAGCTGCTTCCTCTCCCTGGGCCTCAGTTTGCCCTCTGTAAAACAGGAAGGTCAAACCAGGTGACCTCCAACAGCTCTCCTGTTAGTCCAGGGTTTTATGTGGAAATACTAACCCCATCAGAGAGAAAAATAATGAATTCCATTCACCAAATGTCCACTGAGGTCTCAGCCAAAACTCTCTGAGCTGCATTTGAAGGCAGAGAGCTGCCTCCAGGGATCAAAGGACCTTGATGATCTCCCTTTAGGAGGACAGCCCTCATAGGGATGACTATCAAGTAAGAAAGAAGTGGAGCAAAAGGAAAACAGGAAGGGTCAAGCCTTGAAAAGTTTCACTGAAATCAAAGCAGCCAAGCGAGGTGTATGATATCTGGTACCCAACTCATCAAGCACAGTGCTACTCAGCCCAGAAGATGCTCTCAGACAGATGTGTGGGAAGCACGGTGCCTAGAACCTGGCGGGGACTGAACAGATCAGAGCTGTTCTCTCTGTTGTTGTCATTACTGCACGTTCTGCTATCACAGACGGAGCATCTACCAGGTGCCAGGCATGGTGCCAACCATTTTTGTTTATCAATATGGGGCTCCTGGGTGACTCAGTCGGTTGAGCGTCTAACTCCTGATTTCGGCTCAGGTCATGGTCTCAGGGTCATGAGATCCAGCCCTGAGTTGGGCTCTGCACTCAGCGCGGAGTCTGCTTGAGAGTCTCTCCTTCTACCTCTGTCCTTTCCCCTGCTCGCGCATGCGCTCTCTCTAAAATAAAAAAAAATGTTCAAAAAAAAAAATCATGTGGGTGGATTAATAAGCTAACTCATGCGGTTGGCAAACTCTGACCCACAGGCCAAATTGGCCTGCTGCCTGTTTTTGTAAATAAAATTTTATTGGAACACACACACATTCCCCCCACTGATGCTCAACATGAGAATCACATGGGGAAGTTCCTAAAAACAAAGGCACCCAGCTGCCACATCTAGAGACTGAGGCAAAAGAAACCACTAACAAAGAGCAGTGAGTCCTAGCTGGCTGTGCGTCAGAATCTAAAGGAGCTTTTGAAAGTTCAGATTCAGCCCTTGGCTATATAATGCTGAATTAGAATCTCAACGTGAAGTTTAAGAACATGTATTTTTTTTTTTTTAAAGATTTTATTTATTTATTTGACAGAGAGAGACATAGTGAGAGAGGGAACACAAGCAGGGGGAGTAGAAGAGGGAGAAGCAGGCTTTCCGCTGAGCAGAGAGCCAGACGCGGGGCTCGATCCCAGGACTCTGGGATCATGACCTGAGCCGAAGGCAGACGCTTAACGACTGAGCCACCCAGGCGCCCCAAGAATATGTATTTTTAATAAAGCACCTCAAGTGATCTTGAGGCAGCCAGACTAGTGTGTGGGAACCACTGATCTAGAGCAAGGTCTAGTAATCATGCTAGACCCGAATAACAGGTCTAACAGCTCGACCAAACAACATATTTGGGTGTCCCTGCCAGGCCTAAGGATTAAAAAAAAAAGTAAATGAGAGCGAGAAAATAAAAGTAGAAGAAGGAGAAATAGTAAAAAATATGGTTAATGGAGAGTGAAGTGACTCCAGTATTATTCAGTGATGGCAGTGTCCCAGGCTGCTGACCTCAGGCTGGAGGAGCCAGCCACAACAAATGAGGGATGCTGGAAAGTAGCAGCGAGAAAGGACCGGGGTAATGTTGGGATGGGGCTATGCAGGGCAAGGCACTGCTCATCGGAGGATAAGGGGTTGGAGCTATTTCTTCCCGGAACACTATGACTAAGAGAACACGGAGAATAATAATAGCACAAGATCTAAGTAAGGAATCCTCAGCATTACTGGTCTATGAGAAAGTGAGTAAACTCCACAGGTTATAAAGTGCATTCCACTCAACTTCTTCAAGTGTTCAGGAAAAATCCAAATACAAAATATAAACTATTTCTTAAACCTGTGAGATAACAGCAGATGGCTGGGTCAAAATCTCCAGCTAAGGAGCAGTAGCCCAAACCAGAAGGACTCCACTCCAGATAAACGGTGTCACTGGGGCAGCAATGGGAGGAGTGCGCATCAGCATCAGCCTAGCCCAGCCCAAGACCCACTAGGGTCTTCCTTACAGCTACTCACAGGAACAGGTCGAAATGCCTCATTCTGAATGGACTGAAGCCAGACAGCAGTACTCTAAAATGCTCTGGCAGATGCAGATGGAGGAATAAGCTAGACAATCTTAAATTTCACTAAAGTGTTTGTTATATGGCATAATAGGAATTTTCTGTTGATTAGGTCAAGAGAATAAATTTCATTTGCTAATAAACAATGTAATCCTCACTTTAAACAAATTACTAAGATCAGTGATAGTTTTTGAGTCAACTCATTGCAAAGAGTACTTTAAAACAGAAGGCTAGGGATGCCTGGGTGGCTCAGTTGGTTAAGTGTCTGCCTTTAGCTCAGGTCATGGTCCCAGGGTCCTGGGATCGAGTCCCGCATCGGGCTCCCTGCTCCGTGGGGAGCCTGCTTCTCCCTCTGCCTTTCACTCCCCCTGCTTGTACTCTCACGCTCTCTCTCTCTGGCAAATAAATAAATAAAATCTTTATTTAAAAAAATAAAACAGAAGTCTGGATGGTGGATATAGTAAAATCTGTTAGAAGCTTTCTAGTTCTGTTCCCAATGATGGCAAAAGTTTTTCTGAAAAGCAGACTAGTAAGTATGTACACAGGAGCACTCCTTAGCTCTACATATCCTGATGGGCTTTTCTCTCCCTAGTTACTTTACCTTCTCTTGTTCAGCATGCAATACTCTTGCCTGTGTGTTTTCTGTGGCTGTTTGAAGTGAGTTATTCCTCTTCTCCATCATCAGGTTACTCTGCTCAACGTACCTGTGAAACAGGGGAAAAGACATTTATCAAGCACTGAATGTACATCAGACCCAACCAGCGCACATTCAGTCCTCACAACATTGCTCTATACCTTTGAAAAAATAGTCTGAAAGCATTTTGTTTTCCTTAGATCTGCAGTAATCAAGTTTGGAGGTAGGAACCTGGGCCAGAAGTGAATTGCTTTACATAATGAAGAGAAAAGGAACTGGAAGCATGTGTCGTGAGGGGGAATGAAGGATGAAAGAGGAGAGGGGTGAAGAAAAGAAAGCACTTCTCCCCCCAGCTCCCCCTCCAACCCCCCCACCGTGTGGGAGACAAGAGACACTAGAAAAGAGAACCATGGAAGAATGATTTTCTAAGTGAAATGCTATTTGCTATGACACGTTACCCTGACCACACAATCCCCCCTCATCCCCTGCCAAAATCTTTAGAAGGATCTAGAAAAATTACACAATGTTTGGGCTTTACATGGAAATCGCTGAAGTTCTGGTTGATGAAATAGCCCACATAGTAGAGAGAAGAGTTGATAGTATTTTCTAAAAGTGTTCTAAGTATTAACGCCACTTTTACAGATGAAGAAACAAGGGCAGGAGGAGTAAATACCCAAAGCCACACAACAAAAGAGGAGCAGAGTTGGGATTCAAACACAGGTCTGCCTGACATCACAGCCTACTGCGCTCTTTCTATCGGAATGCATCTCAGAAAACAAACAATAATTCACATGACAGGCAGGAAACAGAAATAGCAGTAGTACACATAAACTACCCTAAACAAACATGTTTATCTAACTTGGGCATTTACAAATGAAACCCTTTGTCCATCCTAGCCAGTGCCCCGTACCTGTCATTACCTCTGATTTCGTTCAATTAGTTCACTAATCTTGTCATTCTGTTCTTCTATCCGACTGCTCTTTTCAAGGATCTCTTGCTTCAATCTTTCATTTTCCTAAATTCAAAATATACAAGGTATAACTTAAGTTTTTAGAAGAAAAGTGCCAGATATAAGGGAATCAACTTGAACTGACAGGTGATACTGTTACAAATTTTGAGATAAAAAACTAGAATTTATGTCCACATCGATATATTTAAAACAACCAATCATATCTGATGGATACCAGTCACAATGCCCAATAGATTAAACATAGAAATGCCCATTAAATGAGGCAAAATGCTAAAATATGGTCCAAAAGAAATGTTTCCTTGTGACTCTATACTGATAAGTCACTTGGACCAAATTAGGCCATAACAGATTTTCCAGAATTTCCCAACTCAGTGTAGCACTGATCACATGCTATCTGTGCAGCAGAGGTTTTAGAGAGTAGCACATCCTGGAAGAGAAGGAGGCAAGATCTCCAGGCTGTGTTCTCTTCTCGATGCCCCTCACCTGAATAATACGTTGGATGTTGCTCATAATCATGCTCGTCTCCATCGTAAGCGCCATGCTGGGAGGCAGCAGGGAACTGCCAGCACTGTGCTTCTGTAATTCTTCAACCTACAAACGGGACAGAAAGACTTTGAGAGAAATTTTTAAATGGAGAAATATAATTTACCCAAGATCTGACCACTTTTTGGAAGGGCCTAACAAGTTTCTGAGACAATCTCTAAGATAAGCTAGAATTTTCTTCTGCCAACTGGATTCCAAACTAAAAACTAACCTTCCAGGGAAATAACTACCAACTACTAGGAATACAGGAAACCAAGGAAGAGTTTACCTATAGCCCTGGTTGCTCCCTGCTTATACCCCCTGTTCACTCCCCCACTTTCAACACAGCCCCAACCCTGACTCACTCACCTTCGTCATTAGATGATCCATTTTATCAGCCACTTTGCTGACAGCCATTCGAATTTCAGTGTTATGTTGCCGGGCTTCAGTCATGAGAAATGAAGCCATGTCACCAGATCCTAAACAGACATAAGCCAAAAAGAACTTTACGAAACTAGAGCAGAGGAACATCCCAAAATAGCAGGAACTGCTGTAGGTGATTCACACTGTCTGGAGAAGATATAGAGGACACAGAGGCAAAAGGGTGCCAAAGCTAACAGTAAGTAAGCTCTGCTCCTGCAAAATGCATCAAGGGGTACGGTCTGGTCTAGAGCACAAGGATGCCCACTTTGGTCTGCCATAGCACTAACAGCTCAGATTGCATCTCTGCTCATCCAACTGCATGCTAGGTATTGTACCAGGCACCAGGGATTCAGCAACAAATGAAACCCGGTTCCTACCCTTGGCGAGCTCACAGTCTGGTGGGGAGACTCACATGTAAACAGATCATTACGACAGAGTGCTTAAGTGCAAAAAATGGACCATGTACAAAGTACAAAAGGAGCACAAAGAAAAGCAAGATTAACTCTTTGGTGACACATATACACAGTTATGTCTGTGGGAGAAGAGGAAGAAGCGATGGTAACAATCGGGGAAGGCTTCACAGAGATGATAGATTTGGTGGTCTCCCAGATGGACAAGTGGCAGGGTTTCCAGACAAAGGGAGCATCCAGGAAACCCTTACCAACCCGGGACCATAAATTATGCTGTAGGACATACTGGCTCCTTCCTACCACTGTCCCAATACCAAAGATAAGCTGCAGAATAAGAAGGTAGAATAGCATGCCAGCTACTTACATTTTATTTTGTTTTGTTTTTTAATATAAAATTATAATTTTTGTTTTTTAAAGCAATGTGCTTTTTATGCACACTTGTACATGCATGAAAGATATCTGAAAAGTTACCCAAGTAACTGTTAACAACAGTTTCCTAAGGGTGGGGGGTGTTAATGATGGAGAACAGTAACTTTTCATTTTATACTCTTTTATGTGGACTTTTTTATAAAAGCATATGATTTCCATAATTTAAAAATGTTAACAAAGTAGCTTTCATTTGAGATACTGAACACCCACAGTTACCTATGCGTTCTCCCAATTCCCCCAACATTTCACTCTCTTATTGTTTTCTAGAAACTCTACAGAGCAACACTGACAGAGCAATGGAAAAGGGCTGACCGGAGAAAATGCAAGAAACAAAACAGAAAGTGGGCATGAGGTGGTTTTTGGGGAAGATGTAAACGTTCTAAAATTGGATTGCGGTGAAAGTTGCACAACTCTGTAAACTTACTGAAAAAATCCTTAAATTACACACTTAAAGTGAGTGAATTGTAGGATACATAAATTTCACCTCAACAAAGCTGTTTAAAAAAAAAAAAGCAGAGATCTGTTGGAGTGAAAATGGAAAGGGGGGTGGGAGGAAGGAGAGCAGAGCAAGAGTGGAAGACGAGACACTGAGGGCCCACGGCCTACCTTGAAAATGGGGAGACTGAGAGAGTGGAGCGGGGTAGAGGGGCCGGGCAGGCTGCAGCTGGGAGGTGACAGCTGATGTGTGGGGATAAGCGTAGGCTTGCATACCTGCATAGGGCTGAGAAAATGCCAAGTTATATTCACGGCTCTCTTTCCTGCTTAATCTGTCTTTGATGGAATAAAGAGATTAAGCTGGAAGGAGACGCAAATTTATTAAAGCTGGAGACAGGTGAGATCTGATTTGGTACTGGGTAGGCACCACAGCAGAATTCTGTATCATCCAGAGACACAGGCGCCCGATCACTGAAGTCCCACCCAGAAAGTCAGGGAAGGCTGTCTCAGATTGCTCCCCAGTCCTCTGCCACTGTGATTTAATTAAGTAGGAATTCAGTTCCCAGCTGTTAGGCCTACTGATGGTCTAAGAAATTGTAAATCTAAAGAGACTCAGCTGAGGGTGCCTGGGTGGCTCAGTCGGTTAAGTGTCTGCCTTTGGATCAGGTCATGATCCCAGGGTCCTGGGACAGAGTCCTGATTCAGGCTCTCTGCTCAGTGGGAAGTCTGCTTCTCCCTCTGCCCCTGCCCCCCCCCACCGCCCACAAGCGTGCGCACGAGCGCACGCTCTCTCTCTCTCATGCATGCATGCGCGCAAAAATAAAAACATAAAATCTTTAAAAATAAATAAATAAAGACACTTGGCTGAGTTTCCACTGGGATCAAAGGACAGGTGTTCACTGAGATTCCAAAGTAAATCCACGAGTCTCCAAAGGATACCTCTCCCCTGCAAGATTCTGATGCTCTTGTGATCAAGAGCTCTCATTTTCCCCTGAACCTTGGTCACCTCAACTATAAGATGAAAAGACTAACACCACTCAGGGTTGTTGTGTGGACCAGATGAAGTGATATATAGGTAAAGTTCCTCACAGCTGGTAAATTAAGTGCACAGCAGATAGTAAATGCTCAATAAACAGCAGCTTTATTTTAAATGATGATGGTTGTTCTTCCTTGAGTTAAGGAAATCCAGTTCATTTCCAGGGACAGATAAACTACCCATCCATTATTATTATTATTATTTTTAAAGATTTTATTTATTTATTTGAGAGAGAGAGAATGAGAGACAGAGAGCACGAGAGGGAAGAGGGCAGAGGGGGAAGCAGACCCCCCGCTGAGCAGGGAGCCAGATGTGGGACTCGATCCCGGGACTCCAGGATCATGACCTGAGCTGAAGGCAGTCGCTTAACCAACTGAGCCACCCAGGCGCCCCATACCCATCCATTATTAAAAAAAAAAAAACGAACTTAGTCTATAGGATCGAATTGTCCACTAGGGAGTAAGGAGAGGGCAAGGTGGGACTTTTTAAAATTCGAATACACCCTGTCCCAGTGGGGCATAGCCCGCTCACCATCACTGCCACCCTTCCATTAAGAATCACCAAGGAAGTGAAGCCCTCCTATCGCTGGGAGTATGTTCATGCACTCATTGTGTCAGACAGAAGAAAGAGCCCAGTACCCCAGCAAACAGCAGAGGCAGGCTGCTGCCACTACCTTCTGTGAAAACAGAAAAAACCTACTTTCCGACACCCCTTTTGGAGGATAACCAGAAGCAGAGTTAGCTGTATTTTCCATATACCCTCAAGCTACAAGCATTCTGCTCCACACAGAGCAGAACCTTAGCCTATCGAGCTAGTGGACAAGAACAGAGGACTTGCATCCCCCTCCAGGCGACCTGTGTGCAAAGGAAAGGAAACAAACACTGACTGGGCCTTTACCATGTGCCAGGCCTTGTACCCGGTGCTCTGCCTGTTCTTACCTTTCGGCTTTACAACAACCTGTAAGGGAGGTAATCCTTGGTCTGATTTAGAGATGAGATGGTGGTGGTTCAGGAAGGGGGAAAACGACGAATTCTGATGTGGGGAACTGCTACTGCACAAAGTGTGCAGGAGGGAGGAGAGAGACTGACGAGCACCTAATAAATTACCGCCTATGACTGATATGGTTTAAAAATGTCATTACCTGAAAGGACTGGGCATTTCCAGACACCGCGGAGTGCGAGTCGAGGGAGGCAACTTGCATTAAGGCAGGAGAGGGTGCTTGGAGGCCAGAAACAGATGGCTGAGATGCTACGATAAAGCAAGAAGTTTTCACTGTCATCCACTCTGGTTTCTTGGTAAAAGTCTGGACTAGAACCTTACATACTGCAACATGCTTCAGACTTGACCACCTCTCCTCACCTGCTCTCCCGAAACCAACTCTACTGGAGTCTCAGGAACAGACTAGTAGAAGGAACCTGGGGTTCTCGGGCACATGGGACTCAGACCTACAATGCCATGCGCTGATGGGAAGTGCACAATTACACACAGGGCACAATTACACACAGGGAAGTGTCTCATTAGCTGAGAGCACGCTTCCGAACCTGGCAATGCCACATGGCAGGAGACAAAGCACGCAGACCAAATCCATCTCCAGGGTGGAAAATGCCCTACCCAGGGACAAACTGCCAAGTTTTACACTCTAGTCCAGTCTCAGTACTAATACACTGCAGCCCGACAACTTAAGGAACCGGGATGATAACTCTGGTAATCTGCAGAGCCGGAGAGGCCCCTTACCTTGTGCGGCCATCTGCGGGAGGGCTGGATGCGCTGGCTGAAGAGCGGGCTGCAGGGACGGAGCTGCCGCGGGCTGTGCAGCTCCGCGCAGGGCACTCGCATCCTGAAACAGGAAGGGGCATTTTGGTGACTATGTATGTGGGTCCTTAACTGGAGACCGAGGCTGACTGTCCACCCTAAACCTGCTTACAGCCAGTGTTTTTAGGCAAAGAAGAGGAAGGAAAGGCAAGAGTTTAGGGTGTGGGCTGTGGGGAGATCCCTTCTCCCTGTAAATCATATCAAATAATTAAGTATATGTAATTTCCCCGAACGTTCTAAGTTGTTGTTTTATTGACTGAAGCAGCTAAAGTGACTGCTCTCCAGAATGGATCATTTTCCAAACCAGCAGCTACCTTAAACCTGACCTAGTCTGTTCCCACAGAACGGGGGTCTCTTGCAAGGAAACCCAAGCAATAGTGCAGCCTCTCCTCTCCTGCCAAATCATCTCCACAGACCTCAAGGTACTCACTGAAAATCAGACACAGCAAGATTCACTGCACCTCATTACCATGTTTTTTGGATAATGCGGGTTTTTTGGTTTTTTTTTTTTATTTTTAAAGATTTTTTAAAAATTTTATTTATTTGAGAGAGAGAGAATGAGAGAGAGCACATGAGAGGGGGGAGGGCCAGAGGGAGAAGCAGACTCCCCGCCGAGCAGGGAGCCCGATGCGGGACTCGATCCAGGGACTCCAGGATCATGACCTGAGCCGAAGGCAGTCGCTTAACCAACTGAGCCACCCAGGCGCCCTGGATATTGCAGTTTTAGAGTGTTTCTTCCCCATTCTTTCTTTTCATAAAAGTCAAAGCAATGTTGGTCCCTACTATAATTCTAAACAAAGTTACTAAACATCTTCCCAATTCATACAAGGAAAAGAAAAACTTGGGGCACAATATACAGTTTACTTGCTATCCTACAGTTCAAAGGCGGAAATCTCTTTGACATTCTTTTACTTTAGAACTTCCCCTTGCCCCCTGATGTTCTCCAAAACGCATTATGCACTTCTGGAAAAGCATGACAGTTTTATATCGCTGCAGCTCTAAATCCACTTAAATGTCTAACAACAGAATGAAAGAAATTATGATAAATCGATCTAACAGAACAATGAGTTGCCTTTAAAGGAAATAATGCTTTGCTTTATTTACTTATGTTAATTATATTATTTATGTTATTCATATTGGTATTAACATAAATATTCATGATACTAAGTTAAAAAATCAGGTTACAAAGCAATAATATATAAAGAAGAATGCACTTTTTGCTAAATATATTTTTTCTTTCTTTGCAATTTAAATCATTCTACAATGAATAAGTAGCACTTAAAAATTTTAATAACAGTATTACCTTATTAAAATTTAATTTCCAGAACCAGCTAAAAATCAATCCTATAACAAGAGGCCCCAGAAATCCTACCCTCTTTTAAAATATTAAATCTACTTACAGCTTTTCCAGAAAGAAATAAAACAAAATTATGAAAAATAAAGCCTATGCTAGAAAATTTTTTCAAGAGCATCACCTTTGCTTTGTTTTACATCAAAGTCAAAGAATCCTAAAAATCAATCTCTGTTAATCTCTGTTAAAAGTGTTTCAATTCAACTGAGAGGATGACTTTACTCAATAAGGAACTAAGCAATGGGAAAAGAACTAAGTTAGAACTGAGCTACTTCGTATCATACACCAAATTCCACATGGATTAAAATTTTAGATCTAAACACGAAATAATATTTTTAGAAAACACGTGATGTTTATAATACCTGAAAGTGAGAAGGCTTTCTAAGCATAATGTCAAAAGCAAAAAACAAAGGGACAAAACTGATAGATTTCACTGCAATAAAATTCTTGAACTTCAAAACACTCACACCATATACAAAGCCGAGAGACACAACAGTGCAATCTTTAGTAACAGGTAACATCAGTGGGAAGACAAATGTTTCCCAAGAGAATCTAAACATTCAATCAACCAAAGTGAATTGAGCATCTTTTATGGGTTGGGCACCATGCTGCCTCAAGTGTGATTTTTACTGACAGTAGAGAACCTAGTAGAAGGCTATATGGACTACTTAAAACTTCCCCGTTCTTGTGCAGATGTGCGGGATTGCTTCCATTTCTCAGGGGAAGTGCTAATCACAGTGGAAACACATGTACCAATACCAACCTATACCATTTTGAATATAAGCTTTCTACATGATGATTCTGGGTTACAGGCAGAAAAAGTAGTAATCTTAACCAAAAGAACACAAGGCAGAAACGTCTGCACTATTCATTCTAACACAGCCCAGGGGTCATACCTCGATTTCTGAATCATTGGAATCCAGCTGTGGTGGAAGGATGGGCAGCATGGGCTGGCCCATTTTAGCCATCCGAGAGATCAACTTGGCTTTGACTGTATCAGGATTCTAAAAAGAGGAAAGTCACAAAAATCACTATAATCAAGGCTCGCTACTTTAGCTCTATGTCTTTGGCTTTTACATCAAACCCTTCAACAAGTCCCCCTGCTATATCGATTTGAAGCTTTTTCTTCTACAAAATGAGAATTAAAGATTTCTTGCCAAGAAATTGTGACATGGGTCACAATTAATAATAGCAGTAAAAATAATTCCCTACATGTTGGAATGGACAAAGCGGTTCCACATGTATTATTTCATTTCAATCAAGTCTCCCCACCAGGCATAATTCTTCTCATTTTCCAGATGAAAAACTAAGTACAGATCCATCTAAGATGACAGTACCCTCTGAAAACCCTGGGAGCAATTCAGCAGATAATATTCAGAAGCAATTTGGGGAAAGAAGGAAACAGGAGCTCTTTGTTCCAAATTCACGTTCATTTAACTCTGACTTGGCACTGACTACATAATAGCCCCTGTGCTAGAAGCCTCTGTATCCATTAACTGGTCCAAAGTGCAGCCTTCAGAGTGGAGAGTATATACCCCTGAGGTGTACATGATAATCTACTGGGTATAAAAAGAGATGATCATGAGGCACCTGGGTAGCTCAGTCAGTTACGCGACTGACTCTTGATTTCCGCTCAGGTCGTGATCTCATGGGTTGTGAGATGGAGCCCCATATTGGGCTCCGTGCTTAGTGGGGAGTCTGCTTGAAGATTCTCTCCCTCTGCCTCTCCCCACACCCTTACAGGCGCATGTGCACATGCACACATACCCTCTCTCTCTCTTTTTTTTAAAGATTTTATTTATTTATTTGAGAGAGAGAATGAGAGACAGAGAGCATGAGAGGGAAGAGGGCAGAGGGAGAAGCAGACCCCCTGCTGAGCAGGGAGCCCGATGCGGGACTTGATCCCGGGACTCCAGGATCATGACCTGAGCCGAAGGCAGTCGCTTAACCAACTGAGCCACCCAGGCGCCCCATACCCTCTCTCTTAAATAAATAAATAAATAAATAAATCTTTAAAAAAAGAGAGATGATCATAACCTCTAATTTTGAATTATCTCTAAGCTGTGGTAAACGTAAGACATGAAGCTTGTTTACAGGGAGGGACGGTATATATATAATTTATAAATATATATAGATACTGGGAGTGTGTGCTCAATTTTTCTTGACTGATTGGAAACACATAATCAAAGAAAGTTGGGTTCAGGGGCGCCTGGGTGGCTCAGTCGTTGGGCGTCTGCCTTCGGCTCAGGGCATGATCCCAGGGTCCTGGGATCGAGCCCCACATCGGGCTCCCTGCTCAGTGGGAAGCCTGTTTCGCTTCTCCCTTTCCCACTCCCCCTGCCTGTGTTCCCTCTCTCACTGTCTCTCTCTGTGTCAAATAAATAAAATCTTAAAAAAGAAAAAAAAAAAAGAAAGAAAGCTGGGTTCATCAAAAGAGGACTAGTTACATAAACCATACCCCACAATGGCATACTGCAATCTACAGAAAAAAAAGAAAGAGGAAGCTTCCTGTACACTAACATGGAAAGATACTATTACATATATTGCAGTATGTAGAAATGATAGGTAATATATATACTATGCCATATTTTGTGAAAGGAGGGAGAAGTAAAATATACATTCCTATCTGCTTCCATCTGCATACAGAAACACTGAAAGAATATATATGGAACTAATAAAAGCAGTTACCTAAAAGGAGAGTGAGATGGGATGGGGTACCCAGGGGTCAGGGTGGGAGCAAGTCTTTTCAAGGTACACTCTGTTATACTGTTTTAATAACTGAACTTTATGAATGCAATTACCTATTAAAAAAAAACTTAAATGTAAAAAGAAAAAAAAAAAAAAGATGGTGAGTTTTGCTTCAATTAAAAAAAAAAAAACTAACAAGACAAAAGAAAATTTTAAAGAAGGCTGGAGGGCGCCTGGGTGGCTCAGTTGGTTAAGCGACTGCCTTCGGCTCAGGTCATGATCCTGGAGTCCCTGGATCGAGTCCCGCATCGGGCTCCCTGCTCGGCGGGAAGCCTGCTTCTCCCTCTCCCACTCCCCCTGCTTGTGTTCCCTCTCTCGCTGTGTCTTTCTCTGTCAAATAAATAAATAAATAAAACCTTTAAAAAAAAAAAAAAAAAAGAAAGAAAGAAGGCTGGAGACCACTAGTCTATTGGAAGTTACTCAAGCTTAGAAATAGGTGACAAAAGTAGCTCTGTCTAGAAAGTACCATAGAACCAATACTAAATAAATTTTGTGACTGTTCAAAGATCTGAGATTATAGTTTTTTAAATTTTCTTAATTCTTTGGCTTAACCTTCTGGGTTTCAGAGATCACTTTTTATACATACCAGATCAATTATTTGCTTAGTAATTCCTGCTTTGGGCTGAGTATAAACAAGTAAACTAGGGCTGGAGAGAAAGTAATCACCAATTTCACTCCAAGCAATCATCCTGTTTCCCAAAGTGGTAGGTGGAAGCCACAGGGCTTTCGCCGCATGCTCATGCAGCAAACTCAGATGCCTTCATGAACTAGGCAGGGTAGTGGCAAAGTACAGCGTACATGCTGCTCCCAAAGGCTTTCAAATCCAAATTTTACTACAACTGTATGCTAGTCTTCCTGTCTTACAGTTAGGGAAACACAGAGGCCCAGAGACCATCTCAAAGTCCGCTAGTTGGTGAATTAGTGCAGAATTCATCTAAGAGAATGAAAGTGTGAAGGTATGTAGTGTTAGCAGTAATTATAATAACAAGAGCTAATGTTAATGGAGCTCTTACAATATGCCAGACACGATACTAAAAACTTCACACGTATGATTTCATTTAAATCTCATAAATACCTCTTGAGTATAAAAATCTTCATGCTTAGTGAAGTCATACTTTATGTAGGCTCTGAGCTTAGTGCTTTGGGGCTGTGAGAATTATTTCCATTTTAATCATGAAGAAGCGGAGGAGTAGAAAAGTTAAGATAATTTTCTCAAGGCCACAAGTTTACAAGAATAAAGATTTGAACCCAGGTCAGCCCATGCAGAAGCTAATTTATACTAACTCTCCAGTAAGGGGAAATTAATAAAGTAGCTTTTTTTTTTTTTTTTTTTTTTTTTTTTGCTCTAACCTACCCTACCGCGAGGCACACGAAACCTTCTCAGTAGACTGGGGGTGAGAGACAGACTTGTATACTCACTGAATTTACTGTAAGCTGTTCACTGAGGGAGTTAGATTTGATACGAAGGGCCGGCTCCCTGAAATCAAGTAAGACATATGCTGAGGTTAAAAGAAAAAAATCCCAAATCTATAATCATAAGTCCCGATTATGCTGCATAAACAAATTGTTTTTGAAAGCGTTTGCCAATTCAATGGCTATGATACAGAATCATAACCATTCTTCAGTTTGCATTAATCTCTGAAAGCTGGTGAAAATGAATAATTTTCCATTCAAATTCTTCTTATTTTTTACCCAGTTTTCTTCCAGAGTTCAGCAGGTATTCATACACATCCAAGTTAGTGCATTTAAAGACTATGAAAATTAATCCTTTGTCAGAAAAATCTTGATGCTAGTATTTTCCCCATTTCTCTCATCCCATTTTTTTCCCAATTATTTAAAATTACTTAAGTTTGCAACCATCCCAGTTTCTGAACCCCTCTAAGGATCATTTTTATGGACAGTAAAAGAGCATGATACAACTCCAGGATCTTACCCTGATTTGAAAGGCACTGAGGTGGGTGGTGATAAAACAGGGTCAGCAGAGAGGCCGTCAGCACCTGGTATGGGAGAAGGGGCCGCAGAATCCCGGGAACTAATGCTGTGCCCGTCAGAGCCAGAATCTCTGGCAAACTTGACCTAGGGAGAGAGCAACCACAGGTGGAACAGGCTACAAAAAAGGAACCCTGCCCTCTCCACCCTCCTTTCTTTTACCTATTTTTCACTACACAAGTCATTACCTGTTCCCTTGCAGCAAATCAGAAAATGTGGATAAGCCAATAATAATAATCACCTGCAATCCAATCATGACAAAATAACACTGCTAGAATTTGAGTTGCAGTATTTCACATTTATATTATGTCTTTGTGTATTTTTTATTAAAAAGGGACCATATTGTTTTGTGATCTGCTTTGTTCACTCAGTAACATATTTCCATGTTACTAAATTATTAATCTACAACATCATTTTTTTTTAAAGATTTTATTTATTTATTCATGAGAGATAGAGAGAGAGAGAGAGGCAGAGGGAGAAGCAGGCTCCCCGCGGAGCAGGGAGCCCGATGCGGGACTCGATCCCAGGACCCTGGGATCATGACCTGAGCTGAAGGCAGACGCTTAACCGACTGAGCCACCCAGGCGTCCCTCTACAACATCATTTGTAACTACTGAACATTATGTCTAACTTCAAGGGTCATGCCCAAACCTGCCATTATCTATAGGAAAAAGTCTCCAAAAGATTTTGGGAACAGAAGTCTTAAATACCTATGCTGCTACAAAATATATTTCACCAATTCCTGGTTGTTAGATATACAGTTCATTCCTAATTTTCCTGTCACATCACAAACAATACTTCAATGAATAACTTTCTATCTACATCCTTGCACATAATCATTCCCAAAGTATAAATTCCCAGAAATTAAATAGTTGAGAGAAAAGGTATGTTCATTTTTAAGACTTTTGATATATACCACTAAATTTCACACCACAAAGGGTGAACTACTCTATACTCCACAAGTAGTGTGTAATGTTCTCTCGACACTCATCACACTGGGTATTATCATTCTGTAGCAGCCTGGTCAATTTAATAAGCATGTCAATTTGTTAACAATAGCCAAGGGGTGCCTGGGTGGCTCAGTTGGTTAAGCGCTTGCCTTTGGCTCAGGTCATGATCCCGGGGTCCTGGGATAGAGCCCCACATGGAGCTCCATGCTTGGCAGGGAGCCTGTTTGTCCCCCTCTCTGCCCTTCCCTCCAGCTTGTGCTCTCTCTCTCGTGTGCACTCTCTCTCTCAAAAAAAAAAAAAAATCTTAAATAGCCGAACTATGGAAGCAGCCCAAGTGTCCATCCACTGATGAATGGATAAAGAAAATGTGGTGCATATATACAATGGAATATTACTCCGCCATAAATAAGGAATGAAATCTTGCCGTTAGCAATGATGTATTTTTTCCTTACAGTTACAAAATGCCAGTCTTGGTGGATTCAAATTGGTTTGTTATCTAAAACCATTCATGACTTCCTCAAACTCAATGGAAAATTGAGACAAGATATAAAAGCTGTGAAAAAGGCAGCTAAAAGCCATGAGTAAAAGAGGGTTGGATTGACCCAGCAGAGATAAGGGTGTTCAATTAGGAAAGAGCCACTGAGAAGAAAAGTAGATCATTTGTTGCAGCAGAAATAACAGCCACAATAAAGATAACCATAATACTTATTTTGTGTACTATATTTTGTAGTTTATAGTCACAACCACTATCACATTTGGACCTAACAAACACAGTGTAAAGCAAACAAGGTCTTTTTTTTTTTTTTTGGAGGGGGGCATTAATTTATTTAACCACAATTTGTTACAAATTTTATTGTAGAAAATTGTGCATACTCTTGATAACATTTTTTTAAAGATTTTATTTATTTGTCAGAGAGGGGTGCGCGCACAGAAGCAGGGGGGAGCAGCAGGCAGAGGGAGAAGTAGGCTCCCTGCTGAGCAAGGAGCCCGATGCGGGACCTGATCCCAGGACCCTGAGATCATGACCTGAGCTGAAGGCAGCTACTCAACCGACTGAACCACCCAGGCATCCCTTGATAACATTTTTTAATGGAAAATAAGGGGAGAAAATAAAAAGGAAAAAGTTTCTGAACTCCATTACCATTCCCCAGAGAAAGACGCTTTTAATAATTTCTTCTAACACTTTCAGCAATTTTCTATGAATATATGTGCATATATGTATCAATATGTATAGATACACAAATATGTACGTGTATGACTGTGTAAATTATTTATTTATATGTAAGTATTTTTATATGTTTACATGTATTTGTATACACACAAGAGATCATACTATATGTACTCATTTGCAACTTCCTTTTTTCACTTAATAGATTTTGGATATTCTGTAAGAACGCATAAAAGCCTACTCCGTGAAAGACCTTAACTTAACCAGTTGTTTAATGATGGATATTTAAATTGTTTCCAGTTTTTACTATTACAAATAATGTGGCAGAAGGAGGAAACTATGTATCTCTATCTACATACAGGTATCTTTGCATACTTACTGTGAACATAGCAATACAATAAGTTTATACCCATGGAATTACTAAGGCAAAAGGCAAGTGCACCGGGTAGGAATCACTATTTTATAGACAGAATAAAAAGGTTAGTGTAGAAAGGTCATTTGTTCAGTCACCACCTCTTCTAGACTCTAAATAGGGTGCCAGGAAGGACATAAACCTTGGTCTTTAGATTCCAAAGCCACTGCCCTTTCCAACTACACCATTTTTACTTAAAAAAAGAGAAAGAAAGTCCTTGAATTTGTTATTCAAACATATTTATTTACTCATTTTACTTAATGGCAAAAAGGACTCATCAAACACAAAACAGCACAATTTCACTCACCCGCCTTATCTCCACCTCGTACACCAGGATTGAGTCCGGCGACTGAGTCCATCCTACTACCCCTTCAGAGCCAGCAGCACAGGCTGGAGGGATGACAAGCAACCGCTTCCCTCCTTTTCTCATGCCCAGCATCCCATCTTCCCAGGCCTTCGGGAATCAGAGAAGAGGAAAAGCTCATCAGGACACAAGCCTCCTCATAAGAAAAAATGAAGTCCCGGATATTAAGCTCCTCTCCTCCACACTTTCAGGTTTGGACCTCTTGAGAGACATCAAATTCAACTATAATCCCCCCTTGGTTATAAGAATATCTAGAATACTGCTTCTATTCCCTTGTAAAAGCCGGCATATCCAGGGCTAGATGATATATGCTTATCTTAGGTGATGAGAGAAATTGGAGGACAGGACAATGGTATTAAAAGAGAAATAAAAGCTACCATTCATACATATTTTTTAAGTACTCTGGTAAGTGCTTTACTTACATTATGTTGTTTAATCCCTAAAACAACTTATAAGATTAGGAGCATTATCTCCATTTTACATGTAAGAAAACTGAGGCTTAGGGAGGTGAAGCAACTAACTCAAGATCAGATCACTGGTAAATTGTTAAGCCAAGATGAAACACTAGATCTGTGTACCTTTAAAGTTCATGCCTTAACTCCTATGATCTACAGGAAGAAATCTCCAAAAGATTCTGGCAAAAGGAGGCATAAACAAAGCTATGAAGAAAACCTCTGTTATGCAAAATGGCAATGAGTACTTTTGCCAGTGAGTGCTTCGTAGAGCATCATCAGGTCCTGACATGATGATACTCAACATGTGTAAAATACTCTTTATTCTATAAAGCACTTGCACAGCTGGTAAAGAAAAGCTTCACAACATGAAGCCAAGTCCCAGACTCCAATCCCAGTGTTCCTCTTGCTGTGTGGTAGTTGCTTCCCACAATGACTGGGAAGTGCTGATTCAAGGCATCTCAGACAGGTAAGAATCACCCATTATGATACAATTCTAGAAGAAACAGTTTCATCTCTTCCCCTATTAGGCTACACGGAAGATTGAATAATTTTAATAATTTCCTCAGAGTCACACGATGAAAAAAAAGAGTGAGAATTAAACAAATGTCACCATCTTCAATATATTCTCATAGGTAAAATTTCCCAGGTAATCTCCCAGATAACGTAAACATTCTTCTCCTCCTACTTTTTAACCAAGCTTTTCCAGACTCAGAAAATACACCCAGGTTAGAAATTTTACAAATTTAATATAAACTAAGCCTACCACAAGTGATAAAGCCATATAAGAACACAGTCAAGCCAATACCTTGATGACTTTTCCTGATCCTAATTTCAGGCGAAGCAGCTTATCTTTGTTAGCAGTAGAGTCCAAAACCTGCAATTTGATCAAAGTAAATGAGGTCAACCAGTTTCAAAAATAATAGTAATCAGTAATAGTCAATACAGATTAGCACAGTATTCCTGGAATAAGGAATGTCAAATATACTGGGGGGGGGGGCGGGGGGGGTAGTTCTTAAAATACCTGAAGAGAAACGTTCACTCACATCATGGCTAAATTGGGACTTGAATGTATATTTTTTTGAATCATAGTCTAAAGCTCTTTCTATATCATACTGCCTTTGGGATATTAAGACACAAGTCCCCTCTATTTATAGTATCTATTATACAAAAAACAAACAACTGGGAGGAAGTTCTAAAAAGAAGTTTTAAGACCTAATCCCATAAGAATAAATTCAAGTTTAAAACCGATATAGGAAGACAAGACATACACATGAACAATTACCAAAAATGATACTTAGGAAATGGGTTTCCATTCTAAACAGAAGAGACAAAGTGGCACTGAGCAGATTTAACCTGATAGGATTTCATGGCTGTGCCCCAAAAGCAGCCAAAGCAGGGTTCCTAGAAGATTTCTATTTGCCGACAGCAGCAATTCATGGTAATAACACCTTACATATGAAGAGTCCTAGTGCGATTTCAACTACAAATGAGCTTGTAGGCTACATTTCCTTACCTGGCCCAGCACGTGATTCTGGAAGAGCCAGCTGGTATAGGCCACTTCCAAAGAATCTCCAGCTTCTACAGCAGGGCCTTCTGCTACAGTGAGGTCCTGGGAGAGCACTGCCTCCAGGGAGCGGGTGCTGTTGCACTTGGCAATGCACACCTGCGAGATGAAACCAAAGCCGCATAAACTCAGTGTAAGCTCGGTAAATATTCACTCCATTATTGCTAATGTTTCCAAACAGTGGTATCCACTAACAAAACTGATTACATGTTTACAAATAAACCATTCCAAAGTCCGTAATCTTGCCAGGAATCAAAGTGCCTAAGAGTAAGGCTTTGGAGTCAGACCATCGGGGTATAGATCTGGGCACTGCCACTTACTAACTTGCGGCCTCAGCCAAATAACTTCTGTGAACCTTATTTCATACAGGTATTTTGTAAAATGGAGATTAAAGACTCTGCATGCTTCCTAGGGTAGTTATGAAGATTGAGCTAAATACAAATAGAGTCCTTGGCACTGTGCCTGGCAAATAACAGTAAGTACACAAAAACCATTAGCTAGCATTACTATAAGGATCTTACTGTTTCAGTGTTTGGGAACCCATGAAAGAAAGGAGAGCTTCTAGAACAATTTCAGAAGGCATTTCTAAAGACAGTAAGCTAGAAAAAAGGCCCTTTATAAAACCATGCTACATTCCCAGATTTGCATGCCCACCACCTACAGACTTAGTCATATCATCTTAGCACAAATCTTAGACAAAAGAGTCAAACACATCTTTGTGAATACTTACTTTACTGTTAATTTTTTAACATGGTCTACATTACAAATTTGCTACTCATTTGCTTAAAAGAAAAGTTTCATTATTACAATCAAATAAATGCTACCTAAAGCAATGAGATGTCGTTTTTTACCAAGCATATGAGACTAAAAAAAAAAAAAAAAAAAAAGATAATTTTAAATGTTGGCAAAGGTATAGTGAGAGAACAGATATGTATATGAAATCGTACAATCTCTCTGAAAAGCAGTATGCCAAACTGTCTACAGAACCAAGAAATATTTGGACTCTTTGACCCAATCTTCCACTTCTAGAAATTTAGCCCGAGGAGATGATCGGGGGGGAAAAAAAGGACACAGAATTATACACAACAATGCTTGCTACAGTATCCTTTATTTCAGATGGAGAGTAATCTAAATGTCTAAAAGTAAGAGAATGGTTAAATAAATTAAGGAACATTCATACCATGCAAATTTCAAAAATGTTTCCAAACAATTTTTCATGAGGTGGGGAAAGACACATTATACATTGTTAAAAATACATATACATAGCAAGATATTGAACTCTTAAAGGAGTATACTTACTTATGTACACTACACATAGAAAAAAAGAAAACATTAATAGTGGTTACTTTGGGCAGTAAGATTTCAAATGATTTTTTAAAAAAATGCTGTTCTAGGGCACCTGGGTGGCTCAGTCGTTAGGCGTCTGCCTTCGGCTCAGGTCATGATCCCAGGGTCCTGGGATCAAGTCCCACATCCGGCTCCCTGCTCAGCGGGAAGCCTGCTTCTCCCTCTCCCACTCCCCCTGCTTGTGTTCCTGCTCTCGCTCTCTCTCGGTCAAATAAATAAATAAAATCTTTAAAAAAAAAAAAATGCTGTTCTAAATGTTCTACAAGGATCATTTAACTTTGTAAAAATTCTTTTAAAGCACTATTTTTAAATGACAGTTTTGGGCGCCTGGGTGGCTCAGTTGGTTAAGTGACTGCCTTCGGCTCAGGTCATGATCCTGGAGTCCCAGGATCGAGTCCCGCATCGGGCTCCCTGCTCGGCAGGGAGTCTGCTTCTCCCTCTGACCCTCCCCCTTCTCATGTACTCGCTCTCTCTCATTCTCTCTCTCTCAAATAAAAATAAATAAATAAATCTTTAAAAAAAATGACAGTTTTATTTATTCCTTAAGATAATTTATGAAGTGGAAAATGTTTTAAAGAAGTTTGCATTAAGCCTTTTTTCTCTTAAAGTCTCATTTTCAAGCAATTTCAGTAAGTATTCCTATTATCTCCTTGAAATACAATAAGCTCAAGTGACAAATTTAGTGGGTTTTTAATGCTTGTCACTAACAAAACATAGCAGGTTATGAATTTTCCATATAGTTTCCTAAAATCAAGGGAAATCCAGGCTAGTGTTTGGCCTTTCACAGGAGGAGTAAGATGGTATTACCTGTTTATTGAACTCCACAGCAGCCTTTTCCGACTCAAACATGATGGACCAGTTTTGTCTCTGGTCATCATAAAAAGTGCTATAGTTATTGGGCCGAACCTGGGGAAAGAAGATGTTGGGATAACTCAACGACAGGCAGCAGAGTGCAAAAATCTGACTGCTTAAACTCACAGAGAAGGGCCTTGACTCAGGTGGACCCAGAGAGAGATAGGGAACTTTCTCCTTCCCTCCAACAACCACCCCTTGGTCTGTTTCCCAGAATGCGGCCAAGAGACCTTCTCGAGAGGCTCTGTTAAGATATCCACTCTGATGTCCAGGGGCTGAAGCAGTAGATCTAATTCCCGCCAGGTACATACAGACCAATTTCTCCTATAAACCCATCCCAAAGGAGCTGATGATTCCAACATGAGAAGTCTTACCATTAGCTCAAAGTTCAGATGAATCCTGGCAACAGTAACTGATTGTTGTTGACTGATGTAAAGAAGAATCCTATACTGTACTCAAGTAAAGGTGGGCCAGAAAAAAAGAAAACCGAAGTTAAAAGGAAATACAAAATCATCAGCGAGATGTCAGGGGTTGTGCTGCATAGAGGTATAAAACTCAAAACTCACTAGATCCCTTAAAGCTTAGGTTTTAAATTCTATCTTCTCACTATCCACTTTCATCTCTTCTCATCTTGGCCTTATTTACTCTTTTACTGTAATTAGCAATTATTTTGTTGGTGTTTTCACTGGTATGAGGGTGACAAGAGATCTACAAATGGCCAACACATACATGAAAAGATGCGCAACATCATTAGTCATTAGGGAAATGTACATTAAAACAATAAAAAAGTATGACTTCATACTGACTAGAATGGCCATTTTTTTTTTTTAAAGATTTTATTTATTTATTCATGAGAGACAGAGAGAGAGAGAGAGGCAGAGGGAGAAGCAGGCTTCCCGCGGAGCAGGGAGCCCGATATGGGACTGGATCCCAGGACCCTGGGATCATGACCTGAGCTGAAGGCAGACGCTCAACCATCTGAGCCACCCAGGTGCCCTAGAATGGCCATTTTTAAAACGCTCATCTATTGCTTGTGAAAATGTACAATAGTACAGCCACTGCGGAAACAGTCTGGCAGTTCCTCAAAAAGCTAAACATAGGGGCGCCTGGGTGGCTCAGTCAGTGAAGCGTCTGCCTTCGGCTCAGCTCATGATCCCAGGGTCCTGGGATTGAGCCCCACATCGGGCTCCCTGCTCCGTGGGAAGCCTGCTTCTCCCTCTCCCTCTGCCTGCCCCCCCTCCCCGCTTGTGCGCTCTCGCTCTGACAAATCAATAAAATCTTAAAAAAAAGAAAAAAGCTAAACAAAGAATTAACATATGACAAGGCAATTTCACTTCTAGTATATACCCAAAAGAACTCAAAATAGGTACTCAAACATATACTTGTATGTCAATGTTCACTGTACCATTATTCACAATAGCTGAAAGGTGGAAACAACCAGAAGTGTCCATCAACTGATGGATACATAAAATGTGTTACATGGGCGCCTGGGTGGCTCAGTTGGTTAAGCGACTGCCTTCGGCTCAGGTCATGATCCTGGAGTCCCGGGATCGAGTCCCGCATCGGGCTCCCTGCTCAGCGGGGAGTCTGCTTCTTCCTCTGACCCCCCTCCCTCTCATGCTCTCTGTCTCTCATTCTCTCAAATAAATAAAATCTTTAAAAAAATAATAATAATAAAAATAAAAAAAATAAAAATGTGTTACATACACACAGTGGAATATTATCCAGCCCTAAAAGGAGTGAAGTTCTGATATATGTTATAACATGGATAAATCCTGAGACCGTTACGCTAACTGAAATAAGCCAGATTCTGTAAGTGATTCCACTTATATGAAATATCTACAGTAGACAAATTCATAGAGACAGAAAGTAGAGTAGACATTACCAGGAAATAATGGAAGGCAGGAAGGGAAGTTATTGCTTAAAGGTCACAGATTTTTTTGCTTGGAGTAATGAAAACGTGGAAATAGACCACGGCGATCATTGCTCAATATCGCGGATGTAATTAATGCTACCGAACTGTGTGCTTCAAAATGGTTCAAGTGGCAAATACTACGTTTCATATGCACTTACTACACGCACACGCACAATCATAGTTAAGCAAATGACTAAAATTCAATTCCACAGGGGAGGGAAGGACTGTGTCGGCTGATATACAATCTTGCACCAAAAAAGACTTTCCTTATCCTATGTTAGGCAGATAGAATGAGGGGCTGAAACCTCAATTCCGTCTGATCATAGAGACTGAACTGCTCGGGGAAGGATCAGAGATTTATCAATAGTTGGTCCACTTCTGGGCTGCCCCTATTCTCAAGTATTTATTATCTTCCCTGGCTTTTGGTTGAGAGCCTGGAAGCTCTCTGACTCCTCGGTCCTGAAAGTTCTGCCCATCATAGATTCTGAGCTGAATTCTTTTTTTTTTTTTTTTAAGATTTTATCTATTTATTTGAGAGAGAGCGTGTGAACGAGCAGAAGTAGGGAGAGGGGCAGAGAGACAAGCAGACTCCCCACTGAGCACAGAGCCCGATGCGGGGCTCCATCCCAGGACCCTGAGATTATGACTTGAGCCGAACTCAGACGCTTAACTGAATGAGCCACCGAGGTGCCCCTCTGAGCTGAGTTCTTTAGCCTCCTCCCCATGAAGTTCAAAATCTAGCAAATGTATTGAGAGGAAAGTCGTTGCTGTTGCTTATTCCAGGTACCAGCCCTATAGTAGGACTTTTATCTCCTGTGCACCACGAGATGAAGAAGTTTCCCTCTGCCTTTCCGGCATAGCCCCTGGACTTCTGCACCATCCCAGAACTCTGCAAATGTCCCATGGGGAAAAACCAATCTTGTGCTTGGAGCTCCTCTAGCGTCTGCCGGTGTCTCTTCCCCTCAGTAGCCTCTTTGATTGGGCCATACCTGACCATGCCATGCCACTCCTAGGCATCATATCAGTGAAAGAACCAAGGGAAGGAAATAGTCAGCTCAATGGCTTTTCCCTCTCTGAAATTTTAGTTCATCTAGTCCTCATCATTTCCACAGCTCTCCAGTGAATTTTAAATATAATTTTTGCAATTTATCTTCTTTATAATTGTTGCAGTGGGAATTGCTGCCTGCCACAACCTACTACCTCCTACTGGTGGTGAAGGGTGGTGAAGTCCCGATACCAGATTTTTAAAATCCAAATGGCAACTCCTAATGAATTAATACATCCAGATAATAATCATGGATGGCTACTATATGACAATATCAGGGACAACTAGACATCATTTACCTCTGGACAGGAGAATGAAAGATTTAAGGGACATAACAACCAATTGCAATGTCTGGACCTTATTAGACCTGATTAAAACAATCTGGAAAAAAAAAAGAGACAATCAGGTAAATCTGAACACTAGCTGGTAGTAAATGAGATAAAAAATATTAGGGATGCCTAGGTGGCTCAGTTGTTAAGCGCCTGCCTTCAGCTCAGGTCATGATCCTAGGGTCCTGGGATTGAGTCCCGCATCGGGCTCTCTGCTCAGCGGGGAGCCCACTTCTCCCTCTCCTCTCACTGTCTCTCCTTCTCTCTCAAATAAATAAATAAAAATCGTAAAAAAAATTTTTTTTGTGGGGTTTTCAGGTGATAATTGGATAATGGTTATGTTAGAAACAAAAATCCTTGGGATATATACTAAAGTATTTACATCTAAAATTGTATGCTGGAGATATAGTCAAAATACTCTGAGCAGAAGAAGGAAGACAGGCTGGAATCAAGATGAAATAAGATTAATAACTCTTAGAGCCTAGGAATGGGTTTCTGGGGGTTCATTATTCGAGTCCCACAATTTTTATATGTGTTTCCAAATTTCCACAGTTAAGTTTTTTGTTTGTTTGTTTTTAATACAAATGAGTGTTGTCTATTACATTAGTTACCCTGAACAGGTCATCTTATCTGTGTCTCAGAGTGTCTTAGGAGCGTGGCCCTTAGTTCACTGGACCTTTGAAATGCCAGAATTTCTTATGCTTCTCTCAACAATGTTTAAAACATTCTGGAGCAGAATTTTTTTTTTTAAGATTTTATTTATTTATTTGACAGAGAGAAACACAGTGAGATAGCGAACACAAGCAGGGGGAGTGGGAGAGGGAGAAGCAGGCTTCCCGCTGAGCCAGGAGCCCGATGAGGGGCTCGATCCCAGGAGCCTGGGATCATGACCAGAGCCCAAGGCAGCCGCTTAACAACTGAGCCACCCAGGCGCTCCTGTGGAGCAGAATTTGAACCTAGATACAACCCACATAAGGAAATCAAGTCTTGGGGCTTCTAGCCACATTTCTTTTTGACCCAAACCAATACTATGCTGTGCGATCCACTGCCCACCTCACTGTCAAACTTTCAAAGGATAAACACCGGTCATTGATTCAGGCATAAAGACAGAATGCTCTAAGTAGAACACTAAGTGTTTTTCATTACCTAACAAAGGGATGTCCTTGGTAAATGGTTTACTCTAAAACTCTCCAAAGTCTTTGGTACCATATCACAAAGGTCAAACTTAAAAGATTTTGCATGGTTGGATTTGTTTTAATGCACAATAGTAAGCAAGATGTGACTATGAATGTTACTATGTACCTCATATTAAAAATTCACATTCAAAACGAACCATCATTCTAATCCTCTGACACATGAGACATTGGGCAAGTCGAGGTAAAAACTAACTCATCAGTATGATACGGGACACCTGAGTGTACACGAGACATGGGGGCATTCTCACCTCTCTGGCTGTGTGATTCCCCAGCACTGCAGCACCAAACTTGCCCTGCTTTATATATTGACCATTTGTGCTACAGAAGCAAGAAAAATAATAGGTATTAATACTTCCGTAAACTAAGTAGAACAGCTTTGTCTTCTGCCACAGAGAAGTGAGGAATCTAGTCATTTCGCCTCAAGAAAACAGTTTATAACTTAAAGCTCTTATACAACTTCTTTACTCTCCGAATATCTATTCATGGTATCTCAGTGGAGTGAGCACTTAAGAAGGCAGTTGTTGAGGGTACAAGCACTTCCTAGAGAGAGTATACAAAGCAATGGCTCTCCAAAGTTGTATGTGCAGAATTCTCTAACCGAAATGTTAAAAAGCATTACTGATCCTCTGCCTATGGAAGGACTGTGCAGCCTAACTGTGTAGCTCCTTTGGCCACCAACAGAGGCTTATTGAGAAAAGACAGGAGCTTACGCCAGTATCCCACACCCAACTTCAGAAAGCATTCCTTCTCAGCTACTTACTATCGATACGCATGAACTGCTGTTGCAACCAACACGGTGGAGGTGCCTGTTGTAGTGGGGGCTGCTTTTGCTGGCACCTGATTTCCTAAAGATGAAGAAGAAAACAAAGATGTCATTCATGTCTTTCTTAAAACCGATTTTTAACCACTGAGGCAGCTTCAAAATTCTCCTTTACATCTTACAGTTAGGTGGTACAATGTTTTCACGGCCATTATCTTTATCTGACCCACAGAACAGCCCTATGACCTCATCTGGGAATGAGGACACGGGAGCTCTAAGCACCCAAGTGCGATGACACGATGATAGCAGCGAGCCCAGGATAGAATCCAACTCTGGTTCCACTCCAAACAAGTCTCGGAGCTGGACAAGAGGCCCTGCCCAAAAAGCGAGGTCATATTCCATCTACTTTCTTTTCTTTTTCCAGTATTTTGCCAGCTCTAATATAAATAAAATTACTTCTCCTTCCCTTATTTCAGGCTAGAAAATTAATGATGATATTCAGATCATATTCACTACTTCACTTTTCCAGTGATTCAGGGTAACACTAATGTTTTAAAACAGTGTATTTAGAGAAAACTGCATATTTATACTCACCACATTTATGTGTTGATGGAAGAATAGTGAGAACATTGGCACAGACATGGAAACCAAGAACTTACTTTCAGAAGTATCCCTGTTTGGGGCGCCTGGGTGGCTCAGTTGGTTAAGCGACTGCCTGTGGCTCAGTTGGTTAAGCGACTGCCTTCGGCTCAGGTCATGATCCTGGAGTCCCGGGATCAAGTCCCGCATTGGGCTCCCTGCTCGGCGGGGAGTCCGCTTCTCCCTCTGACCCTCCCCCCTCTGTGTGCTCTCTCTCTCTCAAATAAATGAATAAAATCTTTAAAAAAAAAAAAAAGAAGTATCCCTGTTTGATTTCTTTCTTTCCTTTTGTATTTTAAAAACAAGATGACAGGCTTAAGATGGAGTCACTTATGCTAAGTCCCAGTCACCAAATTGAGACTTACCGACAGATGTCACTAAACTGAGACTTACTTAACAGTTTCGGCTCTCCCTGAAATGGAATCTGAAACCAGTCAATCAGGAATTCCCTGCTCAGCATTAGTTAGGTCATCTACATGACAGATCCCTGCCATCCCCTGAGGAAAGCAATCTTGCAATAATCATCCTGCTTTTTTGCCTACTGTAACTTCCTTGTTCTTGCTCCCTTCTGCCTATAAAAGTCATTTTGTGCAACTCCTCAGAGCTCCTTTCTATCTGTTGGATGGGATGCTGCCCAATTCATGAGTCATTTAAAGCCAAAAAGATCTTTAAAATTTACGCAGTTGAATTTTGTTTTTTAACAATACTGACACATCTTTTTGTCTGATTATAGAGTACATGTACTCTATAATATGTAAAACTTAGCAAATGCAGAAACAGATAAAGAAAATAAAAATGACCTGTAGTCTCACCAATTAAAAATAAATGTTAATAATTTGATGCATTTATTCCTGGTCCTTTTTCAATACACATAAACTTCACAGCTTTTTTTCTTTTAGTTTTTAAATGAAATTTATGATATAATTTGACAACCTCCTTTTCTCATTTAGTACTAGTTTTTCTTTTCTTTTTTTATTTTTTTAATTTATTTGCGAGAGAGAGAATGAGAGACAGAGAGCATGAGAGGGAGGAGGGTCAGAGGGAGAAGCAGACTCCCTGCTGAGCAGGAAGCCTGATGTGGGACTCGATCCTGGGACTCCAGGATCATGACCCGAGCCGAAGGCAGTCGCTTAACCAACTGAGCCACCCAGGTGCCCTAGTTTTTCTTTCTTTTTTTTTTTTTTAAAGATTTTATTTATTTATTCATGAGAGATAGAGAGAGAGAGAGGCAGAGGCAGAGGGAGAGGCAGGCTCCCCGCGGAGCAGGGAGCCCGATGCGGGACTCGATCCCAGGACCCCGGGATCATGATCTGAGCTGAAGGCAGACGCTTAACCGACTGAGCCACCCAGGCGTCCCGGTGCCCTAGTTTTTCTTTTAAAACAGTCTCCAAGACAAAGATAAAATAACCCTAAAGATGCTTTTTGGTGGTTACATAAAATACTGTATTATGACTTGGCCAGAATTTATCCAATGTCCTATTATTTGACATTTCTTTGAACTGTTTCCAATTCTCCTCCATTATAAATAATGCTGTGGTGAACATCCTGAAAACATACATCTTAGTATGTATCTCTAATTACTTTCTTAAAATAAATTCTTAAAACTGGAATTATGGGGTGAAGGAGTGTAAAACATTTTAAGGTTTTGTTATGTCCTGCCCAAATGCCCTTGAGAAATGTCGCACCAGTTTACAGCCCCACTAGCAGTGTGAATATGCCCGCTTTGCATTCTTGCCTACAACAGGAGCCGATCTTTTAAAAAAATCTTTACCAGCCAAAGAGGGACAGTAGGGAAAAGGGAAATGCCATGTTACTGTTGTTTTCATTTGCATTTATTGATTACAGTGAAGCAGAGATTTAACATTTTCTATAGATTTGTACTGGTCCTTTTGTTTTGTTTTGTTTTGATGAATACCCACCTACGCTGTTTGCTTGCTGTCCTAGTCTGGTCTTCATGTTTTCCTTATTATTTTATAAAAACCTACAACATAGTTGTCAATTCAACCAGTACTGTCCAGTTGAACGTCATACGACAATAAAATTTTTCTCCTGATAAGCCAGCTGTTAAGAAAAAAAAGTAACTAAGGCCAGAGGCAGGTTATCAGGACAGGTGTGAAACACTGAGAAAAAACACTGTCTCCCCAAGGTCAGCCTAGCATCCTCCTTCAGGTTAGTTCTGCTTCTCCCAGTACGCTCTCATCTCGCTATCTAATACCCTAGAAATGGAAGGTTGCTCATGGATTTGCTAGAAGGGTAAGTCAGATGGGATCTTCTCATTGGCTCAGCAGCCCTTCTTCTCCAAAATCAGTATTGCAGATTCTGAATGCCCCACCGACAAGGACTTCTTTTAATATGTACTTACAAATCTTTTTTTTTTAGTAAAGTTTTTTTTTTAAGATTTTATTTATTTATTTGACAGAGGGAGAGAGAGGTTTTTATAAAATAATAAGGAAAACACGAAGACCAGACTAGACAGGGGGAGTGGGAGAGGGAGAAGCAGGCTTCCCGCCGAGCAGGGAGCCCGATGCGGGGCTCGATCCCAGGACCCTGGGATCATGACCTAAGCTGAAGGCAGACAATGACTGAGCCACCTAGGTGCCCCTGAGTAAAGTTTTCTTGAATTACAGTTGTTAGTGTCTGTTCTTTTCCCCTTCCTTTTTTTTCTTCTGTGCACACACGCGTGCACGTGCGCACACACACACACTCTCTCTCCATGTGTTGAATCTTCTTTGCCATCCTTAATATTTGTCACACTTTCTTTTGGAACATTTTTATCTCTTAAATTTTTTATTTTTTAACAATTTCCTCTTGTTAACCTTCTATTTCTCTTCAGGTATAATCTGCTGTTTTTGTTGTTGTTGTTGTTGTTGTTTTGTTGTTGTTTTTTTTTTTAAGATTTTATTTATTTATTTGAGACAGAGAGCATGAGAGGGAGGAGGGTCAGAGGGAGAAGCAGACTCCTGCCGAGCAGGGAGCCCGATGCGGGACTCGATCCCGGGACTCCAGGATCATGACCTGAGCCGAAGGCAGTCACTTAACCAACTGAGCCACCCAGGCGCCCGGTATAATCTGCTGTTTTTATTCATTCTTGTGTTCCTTCTCATTTAGCCCTCATTTCTTTTCTTTTTAAAGATTTTATTTATTTATTTGACAGAGACAGACAAAGCGAGAGAAGGAACATAAGCAGGGGGAGTGGGAGAGGGAGAAGCAGGCTTCCCGCGGAGCAGGGAGCCTGATGCAGGGCTCAATCCCAGGACTCTGGGATCATGACCTGAGTCGAAGGCAGACGCTTAACGACTGAGCCACCTGGGTGTCCCTAGCCCTCATTTCTGAAATTTTTCTTATGTCTCTAATTCTTTCCTGAGTCTTGTCACTTACTTCTGAGATTTTCTAATCTCATTTAGGTTCTCATTTCATGTCTTATATTATTTTCCTAATGTTAACAGGTGGTTGTAGTTTTTGATCTATTCAGTAAGAAACATTCTCACAGAATAGAGCTCTCACTGTCTGTAAGGATAGTATTCTCATTACTTGACATGGAGTTGGATTCTGGTAAATTCCTACTGCTCTTTTTAATGCGAAATTTGCTTTTCCGAACTTCTAGAAAGCGGTAGGGTTCAAGGTGGCTTTCTTAACTTCATAGAGCTCCCTCTTCTGTTGCTTTCGAATAGAGCTCAAAAATATGGTGGTTTCCTCCTGAGACTTCCTGATTCTATTTCTAGCCCTACTTTTATCTATATCTTTTCTCCTTCACTTCTATTATATCCCCATCCTCCTCAGTTTTAATTCCATTCCCAGCTGGTTCTTCTGAGTGTGGGGACCTGTCCTACAAGATCACCCTAGGGGATGAGTTTCAAAAGTTCATAGGAGTGGAATGCTTGGCTGGCTCAATTGGTAGAGCATGTGACTCCTGATTTCAGGGTCATGAGTTCAAGCCCCACGTTGGCATAGAGCCTACTTAAAAAAAAAAAAGTTCATAGGAGCAAGACTGCTCCAGTTCTTTCAGTCCCCATTATCAACCGCTTGTACCTACCCACAACCAGAGTGGGCAAAACACTTTCCAGTTTCGGCTTCACCTGCCATATTTTCCATGAACATCTGGTGGCTGTTTTGGGGTTCTTCCATGCTCAGATTTAGATAACCCATTGCTACCCTGTTTTCTCCCATGCAAATGCTGATACCACATAAGCCTTGGAGCTGTTAGTGGTTTGTCCAGACCTGCCTGTATTTTGAGATATTCATGAAGATACCTTTTCAACTGGATTTGTTGTAAATATTACCCATAGGTTTGTCTTTTCTATCTGCTCTATTTTTATATTGAAATCTGAAGGGATTCAAGAACTATGCTGCAGTCACTTTCCCCGCAAAGACTTCTTACACAAATATCCCTTGAACAGAGAGGATCTCCTATCTTGCGACTTTATTTTTTCTTTGTAAATGCCTACATAAGACTGTATAGGTAATTTTTAAGTTGAAACGCCTCTATAACTCCCCTTTAAAAGTATAATTAACTCATAGTTGTTGTTTTCTAATTAAAACAAAATCAAGTTACCTCATTGGCTGGGGACTGAGGCTGTTTATTTTTATCCACATCCATTAACTCAACCGCTTTAAACTGAGTCAGAAACACACTGCTGATGAAGAGCTGTGCCAGAGGAAATGTAAAGGCAGAGCCTACTAGAAATCTGGCCTGGTCATGGCTTGGAGAACAGGACCAGCAATCTATAGCAAAGCTGCCCAAAGTGACAGGTAAGATTTAGAGCAGGGGACAACAAACATTTTCTGTACAGGGCCAAGCAGTAAATATTTTAGTTTTATGGGCCATATGATATCTGTTGCAACTCTTCAACTCTCAATAATCTAACAAACCCTCAGTGCCAGGATTGTGCCCAACATGTAAAAGGCACTCGATACTTTCATCTTCATTCAACAAACAATTTAATGCCCCTTACCACCTGTTCTGCTCAGGACTATTTCTATCAGTCCCCCACTCCTCTTCAGGTTCTTACAGAAAGACAGCAAAGTGTAGAGGAAAGAGCTTTGGAGTGAGTCAAGTCAGGGTTCAAATTTCAACTATGTCACTTACTGCTGTATGACCTTGATCAAGTCCCTAAACCTCTCTGAGCCTCTGAACTGGTGGTAGTCTTCCCTATTTCACAGCACTGTTGAGACAACTAAATAAGGCAATTTATGTAAGTACCTGAGACCAGACTGAAAGCAGGCATTTTAGAAATATTAGTTGCCCCTTTCTCTCCTTTCATTCAACAAATGTTCATTCAGTGTGTCTCCATCATGATGAAAGGTACAGGGGAGAGAGCACTGAGCACCACTGTCCAGTTGGGAAAAAGTCACTGTCAGCATACATCTAACCTATCCAGGTAAAAGAACTGAAAAGCAGCTCTTCCTTCTTGCCAAAACATTGGACAGTGCCTCAGGCAGTTTTAGAGAATGCGGTTCACGTGGGGCAAAAGAGTTTGCCTGAGACCTTCCTCCCCCAGCTTCCAACAAAGGGCATACTATCTAGGTGCTGGAATTCAGGATATCAGAGCTTAGAGAGGAATGTACCACTGGTAGTGAACTTGGCCAGACTGACTGAGGATGGACAACCTGGCATGTCACTTTTGGAAGGCTGTTTATCCTTCCAACTAACCTGTTAGGGACCAATCCTAACCTCTTCACTTACCTGTTGCAGCTGCTCCTGGGCCTTTCTTAGGCTGCTTTGGGGCTGTGTACTGGAAGAATTCATTTCCATGGCCAGCAGATGTCTGATCCAGTCCAAAAAGAGAGGCCAGTCTGGCACTGGTAGTAGAAAGTGAAAATGACATTTCATTTGACATATCTCAAACCTGGAATCATTATAAAAGCTGTTCATCTCCAACCTTGAACAAATACCTCCTTGACTGCATATCCCACCATACCGGAAATGACAAGTAAGTGTCTTTGAAATCAAGATTGTATTTCTGGGGATGCCTGGGTGGCTCAGTTGGTTAAGCGTCTGCCTTCGACTAAGGTCATGGTCCCAGGGTCCTGGGATCAAGTGCCGCATGGGGCTCCTTGCTCAGCAGAGAGCCTGCTTCTCCCTCTGCCTGCCGCCCCCCCCCCCGCCCCCGCTTGTGCTCTCTCTGTCAAATAAATATATAAAATCTTAAAAAAAAAAAAAAAGATTGTATTTCTGATCTAAACAGCATCAGCTGACCTTGCCTGTCCACAGGACTTTGGTCAAGGCATTTATTTGGGACCTCAGTTTCTGCGTATATAAATTGAGGTGATTGGTAAATTGAGCAGATGCTCTCTGGTCTCTTCAAACTGTAAATTCTTGCCTTGCAAGTCATAATTTCCTACCTTTTACTCATTTATTACACTGAAATAGAACTGTACTTCAAACTTACTCCATCAAACATGGTCCTATCATCTAACAGGCAGAATGATTCCTTCCCATCCCTTGCAATGAATCTTATGCCCCAACCATTCCAATGAAACTGCTCTTGTTAAGCTCACCAGCAACCTCCTTGTTACTAAACACAGTTTATCAGTCCTTATCTTATTTGGCCTTCATGCCGCCCTTTTTACACTGTCAACTAATTTGTTCTTCTTCAAACAAACTCTTCCCTTGACTTTTGTGGGGATATTTGCAGGGGTGGGAGAAGGGATTGACCCAAGCAAGACATCAATAAATGCTAATGGGATCCCTCTCTTGTTGTCTTCCCATGTCTCTGGCTCCTTGTTTAACTCCTGGGCCTCTTCTTCCTTTGCCCAACCTTTTATTTTTTTTATTTATTTATTAGAGAGAGAGAAAGAGAGGGATGGAGGGAAGGAGGGGGTGAGAATCTTTAAGCAGACTCCCTGCTGAGCATGGAGCTTGCTCTCACGACACTTGAGATCACGAGCTGAGGACGTGAGCCGAAACCAAAAGTCAGACACTCAACCAACTGAGCCACCCAGACGCCCCTTGCCCAACCTTTTAAATGCCCATGCTCCCAGATTTCACACTCTCCCTCCCTTGGCAATCTAATTCATTTATGTTGGTATCAAGTGCTATCCAAATGCTGATAATGCTCAAATCTGTATCCCCAACCCAGAATTTGCTCCTGAGTGTCAGAAAACACAGATATCCCACCAGCCACACAAATGCAATATAACAAACTAGAACCTGTATCTTTCAATCCCCACTGCCCCAGTAAAACCTGCTCTCACTCTTGTATTCTCTTCTCCTGGTGAAAATACTTTTTTATCAGGGTCCCCAAGACCACCACCAGGTTCAGTGATTTGCCAAGACTCACTGGACTCAGCATATAGTTGTACTCATGGCTAAGATGTAATACAACAAAAAGATAACACAGCAAAATCAGCCAAAGGAAAAGGCACATGGGGGCAAAGTCCAGAGGAAATGAAAAGCAAGCTTCCAAGAGTCCTTTTTCCAGTGGAGTGACACTGGACACATTTAATTCCTCCAGCAAAGAGTTGGAAGAGCATATATGAAATACAGTCTCCCAAGGAAGTTCATTAGAGACTCAGTGCCCCAGGTTTTTTATTGGGGGTTGGTCACATAGAAACCCTCTAGCATAAACCAAAACTCTACACTCCCAGAAAGGTAAGGTTCAATAGAAACCTACTGTTTGTACAGTTTAGGCACACTGAGCCACGTATCATTTATGGAAAGCTTTGTATCAGTGTGGGGAACTGTTTACCAATCAAGTTCCCATATGCTAGTGAAGTGCCAACCTTGTAAACAGGACTTTCTAAAGATGATGTTGTCATGTCTCCTGTGTTAACTCTTTTCTGCAAACATACACAACCAAACTGAAATCTGGGCAACATCCTTTGTCTTTCTTTCCTCTGGTGCTCATGACCAATCCCTGAGTCCACCTGATTTTACTTGCTCAATACTTCTTGAACCCATCCATTTCTCCCCATCCTCACTGCCACTGCCCTAGTTCAGGTCACCATCATATCTATCTAACTAGAATTATTCCAAAAACCTCCTGACTTATCTCCCTGTCCTGGTCTTGCCTGCTTATCCATTCTCCACACGGCATCCACAGTGATCTTTCTAAAAACCAAACTTGATCGGGCACCTGGGTGCCTCAGATGGTTAAGCACCTGCCTTCAGCTCAGGTCATGATCCCAGGGTCCTGGGATCGAGTCCCACATTGGGCTCCCTGCTCAGCAGGGAGCCTGCTTCTCCCTCTCCACCCCGCCCCTGCTTGTGCTCTCTCTCTCTCTGTCAAATAAATAAGTAAATAAAATATTAAAAACAAAAACCAAACTTGATCAAGTCTCTTTCCTCCTTAAAACCCTCAATAATACCTCAGTATTACCAAGATAAAAATCCAAACTCCACAAGACAGCTTTACAGAGTCCTTCAAGACTTCACCTCTCCATACTTCCCCAGCTTCCTAACTGGCCATTTCTCAACTCCAACTGTGTGCTACACAGAACTTCTAGTTTCTCAAATAAGGCAAGATCTTTCTAATCTCCAACCTTTGCATATCCTGTTCCCTCTGCCTGAAACATTCTTCTTGTTCTTTCTCTCCCCTGGAAGTTGCCCCTAATCTCAAAGTCTAGATTAGATAATCTTCTTAGGGGCTCCCACTGGAGTCTACTTCGTTCATTCAAGAAATATGTATCCAATGCTGTGCTAAATGCTGAGTATATATTGATGAGCAAAGCTGAGTTCTATTTTCAAGGAGCTTACATCCTCTAAAAAGGATATTAAGCATTATGTAATAAATAATTGCAAACTGTAATATAAGATATATAACAAGTAGCTGTTGTATGGAATTATACCCCATACAGATTAATAAAAGTTATTCAATCAGTTATTATGTAACATGATAATTGACTATTATAATTACCACTTGACTATATTTTGCCTAGGGTCTGATATATAATAGGCTCAATAAATGAACTCAAAGTGGGGCGCCTGGGAGGCTCGGTTGTTAAGCATCTGCCTTTGGCTCAGGTCATGATCTCAGGGTCCTGGGATCAAGCCCCGCATCAGGCTCCTGCTCGGCGGGAAGCCTGCTTCTCCCTCTCCCACTCCGCCTGCTTGTGTTCCCTCTCTTGCTGTCTCTCTCTCTCTGTCAAATAAATAAATAAAATCTTTTTAATAAATAAATAAATAAATAAAAAATAAATGAACTCAAAGTCTAGTCTAGCTCTGAGCTCCTCTTCTCCAAATATTGAGGGGTGCCTGTACGGTTCAGTCAGTAAAGCACTGCAACTCTTGATCTCAGGGTTGTGATTTCAAGCCCCACACTGGGCATAGAGATTACTTAAAACAAAACAAAACAGAACAAAAAAACACCTTAAAAAATAAAAACTTCACAACTTTTGGGGGCCTTTTCCCCCAACAATTTTAATGTATAATACATACTAACATTTTGCAAAATAAATTTAACATGATTTGAAACTATTACCCTGTTTTCTCAAGGTAGTGGACTGTAAGTTTCCTTTAAGTTTCCTGTATATGGGGTCAACAATGCCTCCTCTAAAGGACTAAGAGGTTAAGTGAGATTGCAAGTGTAGAGATCTGTGCTGGCCTAAATAAGACATAAACAAATGATAATACTATTAAGAGGAAACCAAGATTTCTCCTTTAACCGAGGCAATCTGGGAAGATTCCCTAAAAGAATAAGATTCTGGGGGCGCCTGGGTGGCTCAGTCGGTTAAGCGTCTGCCTTCGGCTCAGGTCACGATCCCAGGGTGCTGGGATCAAGGTCTGCATTGGGTTCCCTGGTTGGCGGGGAGTCTGCTTCTCCCTCTACCCTTCCCCCCTGCTCATGATCTCTCTCTCTCTCTCAGATAAATAAATAAAATATTAGAAAAAGAAAAAAGAATAAGATTCTGGGAGAGTTGGGCAATGCCTTTAACACAGTGAAAAATTTACAAAACTTAGAACCTAGTTAAGATATAATAGTTTAGGGGCGCCTAGGTGGCTCAGTAGGTTAAGGGTCTGCCTTCGGCTTGGGGCATGATCCCAGGGTCCTGGGACTGAGCCCCGCATCAGGCTCCCTGCTCAGCTAACAGGGACATTCTTATCAATTATCTGTGCAGGAAGACAGGAAGATCATGACCTGAGCTGAAGGCAGATGCTTAATGACTGAGCCACCCAGGCGCCCCGGCATTAATTCATTTTAAAAATAAATGTTAGCCAATGCATTTAGTTGCCAAAGTCTTTACCTAACCTTAGCTTTATACGCCTTTTCTCTTCTCATCAAAAACGGTAACACAGGGGCACCTGGGTGGCTCAGTTAGTTAGGCATCTGCCTTCAGCTCAGGTCATGATCCCAGGGTCCTGGGATCAAGCCCTGCGTCGGGCTCCCCATTCGGTGGGAGGCCTGCTTCTCCCTCTCCCTCTGCCTGCCGCTCCCCTTGCTTATGCTCTCTCTGTCAAATAAATAAATAAACAATCTTAAAACAAAAAACAGGGGCACTTGGGTGGCTCGGTCGTTAAGCATCTGCCTTCGCCTTAGGTCATGATCCCAGGGTCCTGGGATCGAGCCCCGCATCAGGTTCCCTGCTCGGTGGAGAGTCTGCTTCTCCTTCAGCCTGCTGCTCTCACTGCTTGTGTGCTCTATCAAATAAAGAAATAAAATCTTAAAAAAAAAAAAAAGGTAACACATAGCAGTTATACTGTATTAATATATTTTAAAAAACAGGGATTCTTTTTGCTGTTAAAGTATTTCTTTTATAAACTATGGCATCAAACATCTACTTCTACAATAATAATAATGGGCACATGGCAACCTACTGGAAATCCGCTTGCCTGATTTCAAATCCAGGCTCTTCCACTTTTTAGCTGTGTGACCCTGAGCAACTCAACTCTCTGACTCTTAATTTCCTATGTGCAAAATGGGTATAATAGTAAAAATTACCTAATAAACTAGTGGGGAAAAGTAAATGTGATAATGTATATTTATTACTTAGTATGGTACCTGGCACAGAGTAAGTACACAATATATGTTTTATATACATGTGCACATATCCTATTACCTTGAAATGTCACTTGAACTCAGATACCCCTATAAGGGAGAAAGCATGATCAATCAATGCACAAACTGACTTGCAACTATAAAATGCTATCAGCTGAAATGAAGTACCATACACTTAGCAGACATTCAAATATTTCTTCACTTCAAAGTCATGATGGCAGGAAAAGAGCTAAGAGGAAAAGAGGTAAGGCATAAAAAAAACAAAGAAAAAGAAAAAAAAGAAGCAAGCCTTCTGATTACTACTTCTAGGTTAAACATGGATTTGAAAAGACCTGGAAACTTGGAACACAGATTATCAATCATCTCAACAGCCATCCCAGGTACTAATACTCCCACTTCTACCAGGCTTGAATATCCTAAATGAAATCAAGTCAAAATACTTGAAAATTAATAAGCAAGTATATTTACAGCAAATTACAGTTATAAGAGGAAGTGGAAAGCAGCTGCAATACTTACTGTCATATGTTCTACTTCCTCAGGAAAAAACAAAGAAGGAATAGCTGAAATCAGAGACCCTTGGTAAAACCTTCAATATCCTCAATCTTAAATTTGATTTGGTTTCTCTGGTTATTACTGGGAACAAAAATAAGTGATCTGTACAACTTTGTTTACTAAACCTTTTATCACTCAATTAGCTACTGTCTATGTTTAGGAGCACAGTTTAAAAAAAAAGATTTTATTTATTTGAGAGAGAGAGAGAGAATGATTGGGGAGAGGGACAGAGGGAGAAGCAGACTCCCTGCAGAGCAGGGAGCCCGATATGGAACTCGATCCCAGGACCCTGGGATCATGACCTGAGCCGAAGGCAGACGTTTAACCAACTGAGCCACCCAGGCACCCGAGGAGCACAGTTAAACATCTAGAACTAAAATGTTTCATGTCCTTGATGGGCCTGCTCAGAAAAGCAGCACAGATGAGCCACCAAGAACTATCTCAGGCCAGGAATCTGGAAAAGAACACATGACTGGCGTTATCTACCCTGTCATTTTTAGTCAGTAGCAGACTGCTTGTTGCATAAAATTTGGGAGCTTTAACATTCATTTACCAACTTCTCCCAAATATTTTCACCTAGGGAAGAATGTGAATTTAAAATATCTCTTATAGGGGCACTTGGGTAGCTCATTTGGTTAAGTGTCTGCCTTCGGCTCAGGTCATGATCTCAGGGTCCTGGGATCGAGTCCCGCATTGGGCTCTCTGCTCAGCGGGGGGCCTGCTTCTCCCTCTCCCTCTGCCTGCTGCTTCCCCTGCTTGTGTTCTCTCTCTCCCTGTCAAATAAATAAAATCTTAAAAAATAAAGTATCTCTTATAGGGGCACCTGGGTGGCTCAGTTGGTTAAGCGTCTGACTTCAGCTCTGGTCATGATCTCAGAGTCCTGGGATCGAGTCCTTAACCTTAACCCCGTGGGCTCCCTGCTCAGTGGGGAGTCTGCTTGTCTATCTCCCTCTACCCCTCTCCCCACTCATGCTCTATCTCCCTCTCTCAAATAAAATCTTAAAAAAAAATTGTTGGGGCACCTGGGTGGCTCAGTTGGGCGTCCGCATTCAGCTCAGGTCATGATCCCAGGGTCCTGGGATCAAGCCCCGCATCGGGCTCCCTGCTCAGCAGGAAGCCTGCTTCTCCCTCTCCCACTCCCCCTGCTTGTGTTCCCTCTCTCGCTGTGTCTCTCTCTGTCAAATAAATAAAATCTTAAAAAAAAAAAATTTGTTAAAGTATCTCTTATAAAGTTCCAAAAGTCACAGCCATACACAAAACAGATTGATATGAAAAAATATTAATTCAAAAAGCTTTTTCCAAAAAAAAAAAAAAAAAGCTTTTTCCCCTTTTAAAAAACATATCCTTACTAATTTTTTATCCACTTTATTCTAGGTTTGGGAGATGTTTGTTAAAGTCTTCTTATGAATATGTTTATTTGCCCTTTCATATCCTGTAGTTTAGTTTTATGAAAGTTGCCGCCCTACTACAAGAAGCCCTCAGCTTGCACGGTTCCTATACACAACATCTTCAGGTAACGTTTTAATTAAACACTAGTCCCTCAACAGCACAGTTCAAATTTCAATTATAATGGTTTATTAACTGAGTAAATGCATAAAGTGCAAACTTTGCAGCTGGCTCTTCAGTCCACAAATCAGTACATAACAGACACAGATCATGATCAGTGAGCGACTGTCACTTCTTTCAGTGTGTTGGTGATTGGACATTGCACACTGTTTTTCAGTTCAGAGACAGAGAGCAAAGCGTGTGCTTGTGCTGTCTTGTCTACCAATGATAAACCCATGTGACATTTTAGAAAACCAGATATTCAAAAGACAGAATTGGCCAACAAAGATAAAAGTGCAGCACAGAAACTAATGTGATAATGCTGGAAGTGAAATTTGGGTCACAGTATAAATGAAGTTATAGAAGAAATGGTAAACTGTGAATTGTTAACGTCACTGCTGTTTGACTCTAGATATGCAGTCAGAAGAACTTAAAGAGGGAAAACATCAATATAAGTAAGTGGTTATGACGAATGTCCCAGAAGAAATGACATAGCAAAAAAACTTCACATTAAAGGAACTCTTGGAAGTACTTTACAAGATTGAAAACTCAAATGATAAAATGTCAGAAGCTGATCCAGACTTAGAAATATGACAATTTGCCAAGGTATAGAAGAAATGTTCCCTCCATATAAGATGTACAAAGGGAAGGCAAGCACTCTTGACTTTTTTTCTTGATAAGTTTTTTTTTTTTTAAGATCTTATTTTTATAATTAGAAAGAGACCTCGTGCGCACAAGCCACATGAGCCAGGGGAAGGGGCAGAGGGAGAGGGAGAAGCAGACTCCCCGCTGAGCAGGAAGCCTAACAAAGGGGTCAATCCTTTGACCGGAGCTGAAGGCAGGTGCTTAGATGACTGAGCCACCCAAGCACCCCTCTTGACAAGTTTTTAAAAACAGAAATAAGGGACACCTGAGTGGTTTAGTCGGTTAAGCATCTGCCTTCGGCTCTGGTCATGATCCCAGGATCCTGGGATCGAGTCCCATATCGGGCTCCTTCCTTGCTCAGCGGGGAGCCTGCTTCTCCCTCTGCCTGCAGCTCCCCCTGTTTGTGATCTCTCTGTCTCTGACAGATAAATTAAAAAAAAAAATCTTTTTTTTAAAAAAAGATTTTATTTATTCATCTGATAGAGAGAGACACACCGAGAGAGGGAACACAAGCAGGGGGGAGTGAAGAGAGGGAGAAGGAGGCTTCCCGCTGAGCAGGGAGCCCGATGTGGAACTCGACCCCAGGACCCTGGGATCACGACCTGAGCCGAAGGCAGACGCTTAACGACTGAGCCACCCAGGCACCCCATAAATAAAAAAAAATCTTAAAAAAATAATAATAATAAAATAAAATAAAATACTAATTCTCAAGGTACAGCTTGTTTCAACCAAAATTTTTAAAGACCATGAAACAACTGTAATCTTTCCCATTAATTATTAAGCTTGCTTGCTTTTTTTTTTTTAAGATTTTATTTATTTAACACAGAGAGAGAGAGAGTGAGGGCAGGAACACAAGCAGGGGCAGTGGGAGAGGAGAAGCAGGCTTCCCATGGAGCAGGGAGCCCGATGTGGGACTCGATCCCAAGACCCTGGGATCATGACCTGAGCCAAAGGCAGACGCTTAACAACTGAGCCACCCAGGCGCCCCATAAATAAAAAAAATCTTAAAAAAAATAAAAATAAAAATAAAATAAAATACTAATTCTCAAGGTACAAAGTTTGTTTCAACCAAAATTTTTAAAGACCATGAAACAACTGTAATCTTCCCCATTAATTATTAAGCTTGCTTTTTTTTTTTAAGATTTTATTTATTTAACACTGAGAGAGAGAGAGTGAGGGCAGGAACACAAGCAGGGGCAGTGGGAGAGGGAGAAGCAGGCTTCCCATGGAGCAGGGAGCCCGATGTGGGACTCGATCCCAAGACCCTGGGATCGTGACCTGAGCCGAAGGCAGACGCTTAACGACTGAGCCACCCAGGCGCCCTATTAAGCTTGCTTTGTACAGTTTCAGCTTGCATGGCCACATTTGCAGTAACTCACTACCATACAGTGAGTTCTGCCTGTATTTGGTTCCGATTTCTCTACATCTTTACCAGCACATTATTGTCTTTTTGATAACAGCCATTCTAGTGGGTGTGAAGCAGTATCTCTTCGGCTTTAATTTGCATTTCCCTAATAACTAATGATGTTGAGCATCTTCTTATGTACTTATTGGCAATTTGTACATCTTCTTTGGAGAAATATCTATTCAAATCTTTTGCTTATTTTATTTTTTTGTAAAGATTTTATTTATTTATTTGACAGAGAGAGAGAGACAGCAAGAGAGGGAACACAAGCAGGGGGAATGGGAGAGGGAGAAGCAGGCTTCCCGCTGAGCCGGGAGCCCGATGCGGGGCTCGATTCCAGGACCCTGGGATCATGACCTGAGCCGAAGGCAGACGCTTACCCAACTGAGCCACCCAGGTGCCCCTCTTTTGCTCGTTTTAAATTGGGTTCATCTATTTTTCACCTGAATCTATTTGCTAGCTCATCAGTTTTTTGTTTTTTGTTTTTTTTAGATTTTATTTATTTGACAGAGAGAGACACAGCAAGAGAGGGAACACAAGCAGGGAGAGTGGGAGAGGGAGAAGCAGGCTTCCCGCCGAGCAGGGAACCCGATGTGGGGCTCGATCCCAGGACTCTGGGATCATGACTTGAGCCGAAGGCAGACGCCCAACCATCTGAGCCACCCAGGCGCCCCTCAGATTTTTTTTTTAATAGGTGAGTTAAGCCTAAATCAAAAAGGTGACTACACAGTCAACAGCAGCAGGCTGGACTATGTGGAAATTTTAGTGAGTGTTTTGGGTGGAATAGGGAAAAAGGAACCAAAGCATAGCTTAACTCCAAAATAACTGAGCAACTTAAAGAACCCAAAGCGGAACTCAGTGGATATAGACCATCTAAAGTGAGAGCAGGGGTGGAACACGGTGGTAAGGGTGAAGAAAGGACTTAAGGGTAGGTAATATACAGCCAGTCACAGTGTAATTCAAAAGATCCTATTCAAGACCAAAAGAGAGCTGATGTCATTTTATGGTCATTCTTGTACTGAACTCTCCAAAAGAAGCAACTTGAGAGCAGGGACAGTAGCTTAATCATTTTTGTAACCTCTTAGCAGTAAGATGAGGAATGTATGTTGGGTGTATTCATCACCCCTCTGTACATTCTTAAATTTGTTAAACATATGTTCAAAGAAAGGGCTCTGTAAGGATCAGTACTGGTAGCTCACTTTCAAAGGAGTCAAGCTGTCTACTTACACAACATGAGGGAAAAGGCTAAACTGATTATGGGGAGAGACAAAACCCTGCCTCCTGAAGTCCTGCACCCCAGGCTAGCATATATAATGACTGGGGGCAAGGGGTAGCGACTGCAGTCTCTTACATTGGCTTTGAGCTTTTAAGTGCAATTTCACAGCTATCATTCATTCAACAGGCACTTCCGGAGCACACACGACATACTGTGCTGAGCGCTAGACACAGATGAACAGCAAAAGCAAGTCCCTGTTCTGTCAGGGTTCATAATCCGGTAGGTTCGGTGTTGCAAGGATAGAGGTAATCAGCCTAACTGTGGGAATAAGGAAGAGAAAGCAAATGCATTCTGCCCGGGTCTGTGGGAGAAGGGAAAGCACCAAAAGGTGACATCCGGGCTGGGCCTTGAAAGATGCGGAAGCTAACCCACAAGGGCCAATTCTGAAGTGTCACTGCTTTGTCCACAGGGAAGAGAAAGTCTCATATCAGCCCCAGCTGACTCCTATAAAAACTCTTGAGGCAGACGTTCTCATCAGTAATCACCTCCATTTCACAGAAGGAGAAACTGACCCACAAAGCAAAAGGCGAAGCCCAGGGCCAGGCTGAGTGACATGGGACACGCCAGGTCCAGAATCGAGGTGGACAGACACGGCACAGTTTCGAGCTCTGCCCGGATTCTGAAACCTGAAGAGCACCGGAATGTGCCAGGGGTCTGGACCCGGAAGTTGGAGAGAAGTCTAAGAGGAGAGCGACCCCTCCCACCATTTGCCCAGTTCTCTCAGTTACGCCCCCTGTCCCACGCTTCTCAGTCACTCACCCGCCGCTAGGCGAAAGGAAGTCGGTGTCGTCTTCGTCTCCCGCACCGAACATCGCGGTGCCTCTCGCCCAGCCGTAGGGGGAAAACAAGAGTGTTTTCGGGCCTTTCACTGCCGACGTCGTGAAATGCCGCGGTGGCGTGCTGCTTTCCGGCAGGACGAACTCTCGCACGGTGGCTCGGCTGGGAGGGGTCTAGACTCCGGAGAAGGTGGGGGAAAGGCAAATGGCAGGACCTCGCGGGCACGCGCGCCCGTGACGTAAGGCTTCTCCAGCCTGCAGAGGCAGTGAAATCCGCGGGAGCTCCGAAATCCTGCGCAAGGATTGGCCGACGAGGCGGGGGGCGGGGCAGGGGCGGGAATCCGCGGCCTCGGTGGCGGTCGTGGACACGTCGAGCCCGGCAGAAGTGGAGGGGGCTTCCGAAGAGTCGTCGGGGTGGTGACGGGTTAAGGTTCTAAGAGGGAGGTGCCGGTGGCGAGACTCGATCTGGAAGGTAAGCACCCACCGCCCCTCTCACAGCCCTGGCATGGGCACAGTCCTTTCTCCCCGGGACAAGGACCCTCCACGCCACTCTTCTCCGCTCTGCGAAAGGAGAAAGGGCCCGGGACTGGCAGTCTGGAGAACTGAGCTTTCGGCCGGGCCCCTACAGTGACAGCTAGAGTGACCTTGGGGCTGGGTGTTCGGTGCCTCACTTTCCTCGTCTATAAAACGGGCCTGCCGTCCCTCTCGCTTATTCCCTGTGGCCGACCTCGCTATTTATTCAACGGACTCTTTGTCCAGTGTTTCTCTGTGCCGGCTGGTCAAGAGGCTTTTAGACCTCAGAGGTCATCCAATTCAATCCCAGTCTCCTCATAATCCCAGAATTTGCAATAGGGAAACGAAGTAATAAGCACTTGGATGACTAGTCCGAAGTCACACAGAGCTGGGTCCCTAGTCTCTTGGTTCAGGACTTAGTAAGCTGATGGGTGAACAAGAACCTTATCAACTTTTAAACACTGTGCGTCTTTCCAGAGTGGTTATTGCTAGACTGTGGCATAAATCTGGAGAGAATTCCCCTCCCTATGCAGGTGAGGTGCAGAAGAGCTGGGATATTCTGGGGGTGAGTGATGGAAAAGAGAAAACTTTAGAAGGGAAAATCCCCAGTCCCAATCTTGGTCTGGGTTTTGCATAGTCTTCTTGCCACAGACCTAAGTCAACATCAGTTGTTGGGGACTTCTCTGTCTCCAGTTTCCACCTTCTCTGTATCTTATATAAGTATTTCTTTGGTTAACCTGGTATAATTCTTGAAACAATCTCTGGGTAAGCTTGGTTTAGCCAAGGTGTGGATAAGCAGATAATGTTTCACTGTAGCATCCGTTTCCATAGATCTCAACTGGAGTTGTTTCACTCGGGGCTTCTCTTAATCAGGTTAGTACAATAGGTGTCCCTTACCTGGATGTTTTAGTCTGTTAACATGAAATTGAAGTGAAGTGATTGGTAGTGATTCACCTCCTAGAGAACTTTGTACTTCTTGGTACTTCCTTTGTTAGGCCTGTTAATATAGTTTGTGTGCTTGTACTAAATTGTAAGCTCCTCAAGGACAGGGACAGTTTTATTCATCTTGATGTCACCTGTGTCACAGAGCACTATGCCTTCTTGACCATAATGGATTCTTATTCTTTGTTAGACTGAGTAATGGAATTCATCCTTATTCCCATTCCTTAATTTATGCCCTTGGGATCTTTTTCACATGTGACTCAGAGAGCCTTACAGTGGCTCTTGCCTTCCAGAAAGATAAAAATGCTGTAGTAGCTGTGAACTATCAGGGTTGCTTCGTCTCTTTTGTTAGTTGAAGATGATTTTACTATTGTTTAAAGCTCTAGGGGAGGGCGCCTGGGTGGCTCAGTCGTTAAGCGTCTGCCTTCTGCTCGGGGTCATGTCGAGTCCCGCTTCGGGCTTCCTGCTTGGCGGGAAGCCTGCTTCGCCCTCTCCCACTCCCCCTGCTTGTGTTCCTGCTCTCGCTCTGTCTGTCTCTGTCAAATAAATAAATAAAATCTTTAAAAATAAATAAATAAATAAAGCTCTAGGGGAGGGGGAAGAGGGGGATAGAATAGCTAGAAATAGTATATGGAACTGATTTTTGTTGGTAAAGTATCTCTCTATTAAACTGAGAGACAGGGCTGTTGTCTGCTTCCTGTGTACATTTTACAGATTAAGATGGTTAAAGCAGTGAAGGCTGACAGTGTGAAAACAGTGATGCAACTGGAATCTAAGCACTAGAACTGGAATCCTTTGCAGTAGCTCTGTTTAGAATATGAACTTGGCTACCTGTCAGGGAGAGGGAGAATGAACTGCCTAAGTGACATCACTTTTTCTAACCCCTTTCCCCAATACTGGTCATCGTCATTCCAGCACTGAAACATCTGAATAGTACCTTTTAAAAAATGCTAAAAGATCATTTGAGTGCTTATCCTGAATTCTTGAGTTGGGGATGTTTTCATCCAGTGTATTTAAGTAGCCTTTTTAGATAGGCAGGCACGTAAAATCTGGATCAGCATTTTTGGCAATTGGGACACCACAAATATGCATGCCCAGGTCACCACTGTGGGAACACAGCTGCTAGTTCTGATCAGCAGTATGAAAAAGGGGAAGACAGTGGTGAGGCTCCCTAAGTCCTGCAGCATTTGAACTGCAGGATTAGGTATACATCTAAAAAGCCACTGTCTGGGCCGCCTGGGTGGCTCAGTCATTAAGCATCTGCATTCCGCTCAGGTCATGATCCCAGGGTCCTGGGATTGAACCCCACATCCGGGCTCCCTGCTCAGCGGGAAGCCTGCTTCTCCCTCTCCCACTCCCCCTGCTTGTGTTCCCTCTCTTGCTGTGTCTCTCTCTGTCAAATAAATAAAACCTTAAAAAAAAAAAAAGATAAAAAGCCACTGTCGGGGTGCCTGGGTGGCTCAGTTGGTTAAGCATCTGACTCTTGATTTCAGCTCAGATCATGATCTCAGGCTCCATGCTCAGGGGGAAGTCAGCTTGAGATTCTCTCCCTCTGCCTCTGCCTCTGCCCCTCCCTCCACTCGTGCTGTCTCTCTCTCTCTCTCTCTGTCTAAAAAGTAAATAAATAAATAAATAAATAAATAAATAAATAAATAAATAAATAATTTTTTTTAATGGAAAAAAATTTTTAAACAAATAAGTAAAAAGGCACTGTCTTCATGAATTAGAATATTGGAGCAGGAATCAGGAAATCTGAATTCCCATCCCAGCCCTTCTAACTCGCTCTGAGCTTAGGCCATGCTTCCTAAACACTTTGTGAAAGGAGTGATTTAGACCCAGGTATCTATTAAGTACTGCTGGGAATACGGAGATAAGGAAAGCACAATCCTGATCTCAGGTTTGAATTAAGCATTTTTGTTTGTTTGTTTTGCTTAAATACACAGTTTTTAAATGTATTTATAAAATATATTTTATATTTAAATAAATATAAAGATTACCCAAGATTAACCAGTAAGTGGCAATTTTAACAATTCCTTTCAAATTATCAGCAATTTTGGGGGCACTGGGTGGCTCAGTTGGTTAATCATCTGCCTTCGGCTCAGGTCATGATCTCAGGGTCCTGGGATCGAGCCCCCATTGGGCCTCTGCTCCCAGGGAGTCTGCTTCTCCCTCGCCTCTGCCTGCCACTCCCTGCCTTGTGCATGCGCGCGTGCGCTCTCTCTGTCAGATAAATCTTAAAAACAAAAAAATTATCAGCAATTTTGCTGTAGAGATGATAATTTTTATATACAGGTACACCCATACTAATCTGTACTAGTGAATGCATTGCAAATATTAAACTATAATTAAAGTTTAAAGTCATAACCAAGTTAGATGATAGGTGTGGTGATAGCAATATGAATTGAATATAGGTTTGGGGGAGTTGGTATAGTGTTCTTTCTGTTCAGTCACTGAAAACAGAAGAATGTCAGAACACAATTCAAGAAATATCTGAAAACCTTCTATGTGTAAGGTACTGTGCTGGGTGTTGCCTGGAATAGGAAAATGAGTAAGTCATTGTTCTTGTCCTCAAACTGCTTGTACTTGAACAGTAGGGATAGTTGAAGTATACAAATAATTATACTAGAAAACATAGCAAAGTAAGTCCCATAAGTAGAAATTAATTATTGTAGGTTTTCAAAGGAAGAAGAGATGATATCTAGTTTGAAAGAGTATGTGTGGTTAGATAATAGGCTTTGAGGATGAGTGGGATTCCAAATGGAAATGAGGAAGTATGGTTCTCCAGGTTGAGGGGGTGGCTTTGGCAAAAGCACAAAGACAGGAGAGATGGCACAAATTTCTTACAAGACCAGAGTTGCCCTCTTATTTGATGCAATTAGGGCCAATAGTTGGCCAACTAAAAAAATAAGTTAAAACAGAGAATCCTACAGATACTAGTTACACACAGACCTTAACCATTTGATCTTAACTTAAAGCATAAACATCTTTTTGCCATTCTTTAAAATAAGGCTTTTCTTGGGTTGTGGACCCCAGGAATCTGTAAACTACAGCATGAGGGCCAAACCTTGTCCTAGCCTTTTGCCTATTTCTGTAAATAGTTTTATTGGAACACAGCCATGCTCATTTGTTGACATATTATTTATGGCTACTACTTTGATGTACAAGGTAAAGTTGAGTAGTTGTATGTATCTGTGTGACTCATTTTTATCTAGTCTTTCCAAAGCTTTCAACTTGGTTTTCATGGAAACAACTACCAGACAGTCCATGTAGTATAGTAGCTAAATTCTTAAGCTCTGGAGCCAAATTGTTTTGCCGTTTATTAGTTATACAGGTCTTGGGCACGTTGCTCAGTTTTCTCCTTCGGAAAATAGGGACAATGATAGTACCTAGTTTCTAGGGTTCTTGTGAAGATTATAGGAGTCAGTTCATGTAAAGCACTTAGAACAGCGTCTGGCAGGTAGCAAGTACTCAATATTAGCTGCTGCTGTTTTCCTCTTGTCACTTACAGTTAATTGCTTTATGTAATACTTTATTAAATTATATTCTTACATTAATAAGCACAACTGGCATAAGTTAATTTATGAATAAACTTACCTGACACTTGATTAAGGACACAACTTCCCTGAGGGAGAGAAAAAAGTGTTGATCCCATAATATTAGAGACTAGCCTTGTTAGTGTGTTATCATTTAAGTCAGGTAAGAGAATTCCCTGGGATTGTTTGCTAAGAGTATAAGACAACAGAACAGATAGGGAAGTAGTGGATTAAAATTGAAAAGGAGACCAGAGCCGTATTTGTCTAACACCTTGAAAGCCAAGGGGATAAGTTTGTACTTAGCCATGTAGGAAATGGGATTATTTATTCTAAAGGACATGATTGATAGGAAAAAATTCAAGTGGTTTAGGAGTATATGACAAAAAAGTAAAAGCTTCCCGTGTAAGTATCTGCTTCATTTTTCTTTTTCTTTCTTTCTTTTTTTTTTTTAGTTTTATGTTTAATCTTCACACCCAGCATGGGGCTCAAACTCACAACCCCAAGACCAAGAGTCACATTCTCCACTGACTGAGCCAGCCAGGTGCACCTTCACTTCATTTTCCTAATAGTCCTTAGAATGGGGAGTTGTTGTGAGGATTGAATGAGATAAGGTATGGTAAACACTACTTGTGAAACAGGTATTAGCCCTTGAAAACCTTGATCCAGTTTTTCTTTGGATTATAATCTCAATTTTGAATTGAGAAAAAAGTAAAGGTTCTAGGCTGAATGTGAATAAAACAATTTATGCCATACTCTGTGGAGTCTCTGAACTTTGAGTCTTTACCCCTCCTACTTTCAGTTTGGCTCTGCTGTGGATTCCTCTTTGTGCCTTCCTCACCAGAAGTGCTACAAAAGAAGAGATGGCGTAATTATCACTGGAAAAGCAAGTGTTTACAATGACAAGATGACTAACTAGTGGAAGACATCAGATAAGTCAGTCACCAGGCATCCCCCAGATAATTCTGCCATTTAAAGTTGGCAAGCCAGGGGGCGTGTGGGTGGCTCAGCTGGTAAAGCAGCGCAGATTTTGATCTCAGGGTCGTGAGTTCGAGCCCTGTGGTGGGCTCCTTGAGCCCACTTAAAAAAAAAAAAAAAATTGGCAAGCCAGGAATGACTGGGGGGAAAGAGAGGGGAGAAGACAGGGCAGGTTGTTGATGCGGGTACTCCCACATGCAGCTTTTAGCATAATACAGCCATTTAGGAAATCAAAAGTTTTCTGTAGTTTGCTGTGAGAAGTCATCAGGAGTCTGATACTTTATACATTAAAACGAACCTTTTATGCCAAAAGAAAGCTTACAGTAGGGACTGGGAAGGAAATGCTTTTGAAGTTCCATGCTTTGAGGGGTATCATTTCAGATTTAGGTAACATTCCCAAGCAGAGGAGGGGCCCATCCTTAGGAATGCAAAGCGCTGCGGAAAAGGAAAGGGTTGAGGAGGGTCCACCCTACCTCTTCCTTTACACAAAGGCCCTAGGCTTTTGTATACAACCTGCTTTTGTAGGTTGAGAACATTATGCAGTACAGTGTAATGAGATGGATACCTGCATTACAAGGAGAAATGATTTGGAGGGAATCTATACATTATAGAGAGCAAATCTAGCAACCAGTGAAATATTAGAGGACCTTTTCAGCCAGGTTGAGTCTTTCTCTAAATAGGTAGTAGAGGTGTTAATGAGACTGTGCTGAGTGTTGACACAATTTTGAAGCAGTTTAGAGCACCTAGAACTTAGTCTTTTGGTTTTCAAAATCAAAGGCAAAGGCATGCTGCTAACTATGTACCTACAGGCCCCCATTCCTCTCTCCTACCTTTTTCCTCCCTACCTTTTCGGATGACTTTTTATCAGCTCCCACACAACCCTGTGCATGATCTATATCTTAGTACATCTTATACTGTTTTTCATTATTTGTATGTATCCCTTCTCCAGACTGGGCTTCTTGAGGATAGGGGTTCATCATCGTTCCATCACTCCATACGTACACAGTACATTTGAGTGAATGAATGAAGAGAGTGAGTTCCTCAGGGTCACAAAGATAGTAAGTCCCAAGAGCCAGATCTAGAACCCAGGGTTTCTGATTCCTAGCCCAGTAGTTTTCCACACACTGTGCAACCTCAATCTGAGGTATTAAACAACTTTTCTCATTTTTGTGTATATTCTTTCAGTGTGTTTTCATTAAGTCATCCTTTGTTAATTAAAGGGAGGGAGGCGGGGCGCCTGGGTGGCTCAGTCACTTAAGCATCAGACTCTTGATTTCGGCTGAGGTCATGATCTCAGGGTTATGAGATCGAGCCCCATGTTGTGCCCAAGCTGGGTGGGGAATCTACTTGAGATTCTCCCTCTTTCCCTCTTCCTCTGCCCCTCCACCTGCATGTGCACACTCTCCAATAAATAAATAAATCTTTTTTTAAAAGGGGGGAGGGAGGAGTAAAATAGCAGTTAAAATGTTTTCTAGTTTCTGCCTCACACCAAATTAATTCCTACGTCACTATTCTGTAGATGTTTCTAGTGCAAATTAATTCCCAGCATTCACAGGCAAACCAATAACATTATGATCTAGATTATTAAAATCCTGTATAATGTAACTAAAGGAGAATTTAGGGACGCCTGGCTGGCTCAGTCGGTAGAGCATGCAACTCTTGATCTCAGGGTCGTGAGTTCAAACCCTACATTGGCGTGGAACCTATTTAAAAAAAAAAGGAAATTTTAAGCAAGGGGAACCTTTGCCTTTGATTATAACAGGAAGGCAGTTAAAGCAATGCTTTGCTGATGTATGTTTATCTGATTAGCTTGTTTTCTTTAAATCAAACTGTAAGAGACTGTATACTTTAAGTGACATGAAAGTGAGCCCTATGTGTGACTTGGACATCTCCTTTCAGAGATTAATTTTGTCATCTAATGAGTAAGCAAACCATTACTAATTATATTTCATCCTTTCTGTACCTTAGAATTAGAAAGTATTTTGACATATTTGATCCTTACAACCCTATGATATTGACAGAGTGTAGGTATTTTTATATCCATTTTGCAGTAAAGAGACTAGTACTTGTTGGGTTTAAGTGATTTGCTTAATGTCGTGTGGCTCATATATGGCACTTGTGTCTATAGCTCAGAGCTTCTCATGTCTAGTCCAGTGCTTTTTTCTACTTTTATCACACTGTCTACAAAACACTGAAATCTACAAAAATCATACTAAAGCATTCGTGGTTAGCATGTTGGAAATGTATCAAGACTACAAAAGGATCCAGTAAGAGGGTACGAAAGGGTGTATCTCGTGATTGCTGGATTTCAGAATATGGCTTAGCCAACAACAAAGGTATCCAAGAAATGGAGCATAGTAGCTGGGAGATCCACTCCCCATTGGACTTAGGCCCTTCTATCATTGCATAACTAAAAGACCTTTTCAGTTTGTTTGCTTGACATATCAAATTTGAGTTGTCCTATTCAAACTAGGCAAATAAAAGCTTTGCTAAAGGCCTTTGTGAAGAATGTAGTTGTATACTTGATCTTGTACAGAAAGGTGAGAGTGGGCAAGAGAAACAGGAACTTTTATGGTATTTGTCACTAAAACAGGATATGTAAAGCTCAGAAACACCCCCTGCTTAGCTGCTTCCCAGCAAACCATCTGGAGAAATGGGAGGTTTGGGGTAAGTGGTTAGACCACTGTTACAGAAGCCTTATATGAAAAGTAGATGTTATGGGTTCAGTTGACTAAAGAGTATGTTAGTGCCATTGTTTAATAATGTGGGCCTCAGTTTCTTCACCTGTAAAATAGGGGAGTTGTATTTGATAATGTAATTTTTTAAAGTAAGAAATATATTCACATGGTTCACAATTCAAAAGATACAAAAGGATATTTAGTGAAAAATGTTCCTTCTGCTCCTACCCACATCTGACCAGTTCCCCTCCTAGGGATCATAGTGTTACCTCTTTCTTATGCCCTGACCCCTAGAGATAGTATAGGTGTTTATAAATAATATGTATATACTTTTAACCCTATTGAATTTTTTTTTACAAATGCTAGCATACGGTACACCTGCTTTTTTTCATCTCAGAACTTGGAGATCATTCTATATAAGTATATAAAGAGTTTCCTCATTCTTATTTATGGTTGCAAAGTATTCCATTTTATGGAAATATGATAATTTATTTAATCCATGCCCAATCAGTGAATATTTATGTTGTATTTTCAATATTTGGCTATCACAGACAGTCCTGTGACAAATAACTTTGTTCATATAACATTTGACATATGTGTCAGTGTATCTTTAGGATAGATACATCTGATCCTTGAACAACATGGGCTTGAACTGTGTGAGTCCACTTATAGGCGGATTCTTTACAGTACAGCACTGTAAATGTATTTTCTCTTCTTTATGATCTTCTTAATAACATTTTATTTTCTCTAGCTTACTTTTTTTAAGAGTTTATTTATTTATTTTTGAGAGAGAGAGCGAGCACAAGCACCAGCAGGGGGAGGGGTAGAGGGAGAGGCAGGCTCCCCACTGAGCAGGGAGCCCAATGCAGGACTCGATCCCAGGACCCTGAGATCATGCCCTGAGCCAAAGGTGGATGCTTAACCGACTGAGCCACCCAGGCGTCCCTCTAGCTTACTTTATTGTAAGGATATAGCATATAATACATATAAGATACAAAGCACGTTAATTGACCTATGTCATCAGCAAGGTTTCCGGTCAACAGTAGGCTTAATAGTAGTTAAGTTTTGGGGAGTCAAAAGTTCTACGCAGATTTTTGACTGCTTGGAGATCGGTTCCCCAACCCCGGTGTTGTTCAAGGGTCAGCTGTATTTAGAGGTGGAATTACTGGCTCAAAGGGTATGTACATCAGACAGATAATTAAACACTCTTCTAGTTCTGGTATTCTATGAGATTTTAATTGTGAATGAACAGCAAAAGAGATGAGAAGGTATCATTTTCTTGAAACATCTTAATTTTTTAAATTTATTTGAGAGAGAGAGTGTGGGAGAGGCAGAGGGAGAAGGAGAGAGAGAATCTCAAGGAGACTCCCCACTGAGTGCAGAGCCCAACATAGGGCTCGACCCCATGACCCTGAGATCATAACCTGAGCCAAAATCAAGAGTAAGACACTTAACCAACTGAGCCACCCGGGCACCCCTGAAACATCTTCATTTTTATCTCTTGTTATTTGGAAACTACATCTTAAGTGAGGGCCAAGTATAGGCAACCTCACCAAAATGCTGTTGAATTGAAAATTTGATAAATCACCTACTACGTCACTATCCTGTAGATGTTTCTAGTGCTGTTCAGTGTGCTGTCACTCAGGAGTTAATTTGTAAGGTGAATGTTATAAACTCAGGACAAAATGGGACTGGCTCCTAACTACTTTTACCACATAGAGGATTCAGTCCATCCATGTAGGGAATAAAAGTGGAAAAATCAAGAAAGAGAGCATAACTGAGATGTCTGTTTGTGTGTGTCTTTCACTGGCTTCCCAGGTTTTTGATGATTGTGGAATGTGATGATTTTGTGAAATGAGTGGTACCACAACAATCAGATGTCTTTCTGAGGAGCTAGGGACCACAAAGCAGATCAGAATTCTGTCATCCCCTCGTACCTCTTGACCAGACCTAACCTTCCTTCCTTCCATTTCTCACCTCCATCATTCTCTCTGTAGGTGCCTTAAGCCATTTGTGAAATTTGTTCTGTAAATAGCTTTCAATCAGAGCCTCTATCCTCTTCATCTCTAAATTTCCTCTAGCACCTGGGGTAGAGGGTATTTAATAAATACTCGTTGAATTGAGATTGGGTAGATGTCAGAGTGATCTGGCCTCTATTTGGCTACCCTCTCAAGGTGCCATATCTTTCCTTTTCCCGGTATAGTGTGAACACCTTCCAACCCACTCCTCTGCACCCCTAATACAATGCAGGAAGGGACAAAAGGCCAAGTAAACTGCCTTGAAGAAGGGGGTGTGTGTGGGTGTGTTTAAGTAAGTGTACACGCACATTCCTTTTGGCTCCCACTGCCATTCTTTGTGCTGCAGTTAAAAATTTGGACCTCACTGGGCGCCTGGGTGGCTCAGTTGGTTAAGCGACTGCCTTCGGCTCAGGTCATGATCCTGGAGTCCCTGGATCGAGTCCCACATTGGGCTCCCTCCTCGGGAGGGAGTCTGCTTCTCCCTCTGACCCTCCTCCCTCTCATGCTCTCTGTCTCTCATTGTCTCTCTCAAAAATAAATAAAATCTTAAAAAAAGAAAAAATTTGGACCTCACTTAGCTACATGCTAGTGGTAGCTGTGGAGTTAGACATACTCAGTAGGAATAACCCAGGAATATTCAGCTCAAAATAAACATGTACCTTTTTTTCCCGCAAATCTCATGTATATGAAATCATAAAGATAAAAGGGAAAACTAGATGAATACAAACTCTGGCTTATAAATAAAGTTGTACATTTAGAAGAGACCATTGGATTAGTGTTGACTTTTCTAATTTTAGAATAAAGAAACTTGTCTATGGGCCATGCTTTAAGCACTTAGACACTCTGTGGGATAGGAGATTGTATGGCTCCCTTGTGCACTATAACTCCTAAAGTTACACAGTAAGAGGATGACAGGTCCTCACATGCAGCTTAATCAGGTAGGTCCCATCTTTTCAAATATAAACTTTAATGCCAGGCTCCCAAGGAAAATTACTTTTGGATAGCTTAAGGTAGATGCTTCACTAGGCTTCTTTCTGCCTGTTATTTGGACAACTTGTAAAAGGGCCATAAGCTTTCTAGCAATTAACCATGAAGAGAGTTTCCTTTATTATGGTTTCAGAAATACCACAGGGTGTATGGTGCTATGTTATAGCTTAGAATTAAGGGGCAGAATTAATACCCCTTCCCTACTCTTAATAAACGAGGATGTAGAAAAGATGGGATAGGCAAAAGCATAATGTATCATATTTCCATTTCAAGATGGTGTTTTTTTTTTTTTAAGATTTTATTTATTTGAGAGAGAGAGAGCACATGCATGCATGAGTTGGGGGAGAGGGACAGAGGGAGAGGGAGAAGCAGACTCCCAGCCCACCAGGGAGCTGGACTCAGGGCTCCATCCCAAGACCCTGGGCTCATGTCCTGAGCTGAAGGCAGACGCTTAACCAACTGAGCCACCCAGGTGCCCCTCAAGATGGTGTTTTGAGCAAATCCCTTTTCCTTTCCAAAATCCTAGTAAAATGACTATAGAAATCTAAACATTTTTTAAGTGTGATATTGTGATTTATAATAAATATATATTTGGTCTGCATCCCGTTTCTGGCATAGAACTCGTAAAACCTTTGAGATTTCCTAATTGATGTGAGCTATAAAGGTGTCTTTTTTTTTTTTTTAAAGATTTTATTTATTTATTTGAGAGAGAGAGAATGAGAGACAGAGAGCACGAGAGAGAAGAGGGTCAGAGGGAGAAGCAGACCCCCCGCTGAGCAGGGAGCCCGACGCAGGACTCGATCCCAGGACTCCAGGATCATGACCTGAGCTGAAGGCAGTTGCTTAACCAACTGAGCCACCCAGGCGCCCTAAAGGTGTCTTTTGTTATGTTATAATGAGGTGACTTTTTTTTTTAGCATCTGTTAATTTAGTTGGAAATCAAGAACGTAAACCTGAGTCAATTAGCCTTCTAAGTAAAGTTTATATTCTTAAAAAATGTATAAGACACTCAAGGGAAATGCAAACACAAACTGGATGCTTGAAGATATTAAGGAATTATTGTTAATTTTTCAGGTGAGTTAATGGTATTGTATTTTGTTTTGTTTCTTCTAAAGTCCCCTTCTTTTTTTTTTTTTTTTAATTTTATTTATTTATTTGACACAGAGAGAGAGTTAGCGAGCGCAGGAACACAAGCGGGGGAGTGGGAGAGGGAGAAGCAGACTTCCCACAGGGCAGGGAGCCCAGATGCAGGGCTCGATCCCAGGACCCTGGGATCATGACCTGAGCCGAAGGCAGACGCTTAACGACTGAGCCACCCAGGTGCCCCATAAAGTCCTCTTCTTTTAGAGATACAGACATGTATACAAATAAAATGTTTTAATATCTGAAATTTGCATTAAAATTAGGCAGGCCATGGGAATGAATGGGGTATAGACAAGACAAGGCTGGCCTTGAGTTGATAATTGTAGAAGTTGAGCAATAAGTACATTCGGTCTACTTTTGTATATATTTGAAAATTTTTATAATAAATTATGTTATCTTATTTAATTTTTCTTCAGTTGTGAAATCAAACACTAAACATGCCTGGGGCCTCAATGATCCACCATACTTTATATTATACTCTCTCCACCTTCATATCCTAGCCAGTGAGCCTGCCTGCCCTTTCCTCCATGGCCTCTATCCAACTATAATAAGGTGCTTTTAGAAAGCCCCGACGTCCTCTAAGGTTGGTTGCCAGTAAAGCCAACCAATGTGAATTGGAACTTTCAGTACCCAGCCTCCCAGGAGGAGAATGGGGCTTAAGATTGAGTTCAGTCACCAATGGCCAATAATTTAATCAATTGTGCCTATGTAATGGAACCTCCATTAAAAAAAAAAAAGAGCTTTCAGCTTGGGGAACCAGAACACTTCCATGTACCACTGTGCCAAGTCCCAAACACCAGGACAGAAACTCCTTTGTTCATTCAGGACCTTGCCCTCTCTTCATCAGGCTATTAATTCATACTGTTTAATATACTTTGTAATAAATCAGTAATCTGGGGCGCCTGGGTGGCTCAGTTGGTTGGGCGACTGCCTTCGGCTCAGGTCATGATCCTGGAGTCCCTGGATCGAGTCCCGCATCGGGCTCCCTGCTCGGCGGGGAGTCTGCTTCTCCCTCTGACCCTCCCCCCTCTCATGTGCTTGCTCTCTCTCATTCTCTCTCTCTCAAATAAATAAAATCTAAAAAAAAAAAAAATAATAAATAAATAAATAAATAAGTAAGTAAGTAATCTATTGAGTAAGTGGGTTTCCTTAGTTGTGTGAGCTGCTCTAACAAATTGCTTGAACCCAAAGAGAAGGGGTTGTGGAGACTTCTGATTTTATATCCAGTTAGAAGTGCAGGTAATAACCTGAGTCTGTAATTAGCAGCTGAAGTGGAGGGCAGCCTTCTAGGACTCAGCTTAACCTGTGGACTCTGCCGCTGTTTCTGGATAGTGTCAGAATTCAGTTGAACTGTACGACACCAAGCTGGTCTTGGAGAATTTCTTGGTGGTGGGGAAACCACCCATAAAATGCAATTTTTATAATTAGAAGAGAGGGAGAGAGAAGCCTGAAACTTTTGAGACATCTCAAAGAATATGGATGCAGATTGGAATCCAATTAAAGCAAATTACTGACCACCCGATTCAACATAGGTGAAGGACGTCCCTGTGGGTGAAGTTAAGTGGCTGGGATTCGCTAGCTCACCCCAAACCCTCCCAAAATGAGAACAGCAAAGGTTAGAAAGAAAGGTTAGCTATGGAGCAGGCGGTGAAAGACAAATCAAAGACAGAGAACTGAAGTTTAGAGAGAACAGTAGATGAAGAAGTAACAATGCACTACGGCATTCCAGGGTCACTGTATTTGCATACACCATCATGAGATTGGTGCTATAGGCAGCCCTAGCTTTGAGGAAACTAACTTGCCCTCTTAGCTACTATGCTATCACCTTAGTGAGCTCCTCATAACAGTCCTGGAAACAATCCTATGAGGTAGCTACTTTTATTACTCTGATTTTTAGAGCTGAGGCACAGAGATAAATTAAGTAATTTGCCCAAGAGCCTACAACCAGTAGGTACAGTTTTACCAGTTAGAGAATGAATATACTGCCTGGCGTACTTGGAGAGCCGCCATAAAAAAGAAAGAGAAAATACCTTTTCTGCCCACAGCTTCCTACTTGTGGCTTTTTGTTTGCTTTTGGTGGATTGTTCAGGATCTCAGACAGACCTTTCGATCTCAGAAATGCAGGAGTTAATGGTTAGGGACAGACCCTGGGAGCAAATCCACTTTCATTAATCATGTTGGGAAATATATCCAACAATTTCTTCATACAGTAGTTTGGTTTTTTTGTTCATGCATTTCCTATTTGAGGTCTATCTTCCTGGTAGTTCAGTTACTGTAGTTCATAACTAGTCTAGAAAAGTAAGACTACAGGAGATGTATACATTCCCCTTCATCTGGAACTCAGAGATTTTATTTACATAGTAGGTAAAAAAAAAAACAAACAAACCCTCAGATCCCAAAGATGAGCTGTTTGGTATTAAATTCAGTGTCAGCCCAGAAGGTTCTTTGATTATCAGGTGACAAATTTTAAGTGAGGCTAGGTTAGCTCTCTGCCCTTTTGGAATATCACAATAAACAAATGCTTTATTTTAGTTCCTGGCTGAATCTTGACTTTTTTTCTTTTTTTTTAAGCTCTCACTTGTTAAACATCGAATCTTTAGATTCTGTGTACTGTATATCTATGTTGTACATCTCTATAATTCAGAACTATGGTCTCAAAGTTTAGAGTGTGTAAGAATTGCCTATATAGCTTGATAAATAGCTAGATTCTGAGGCCCCTTCCCTGCAAGGAGATTCACTGGTCTGGAGTGGGGTCTGTAATTTTCATTTTTCACCAAACATCTCAAGTGATTCTGATTCAGGCAGTCCTGGGACCACACTTTAAGAAATCCTTGAATTAGGAAGTAATTAACATTTATTATTTACTGTGTATGTTATTAATGTATCAGTCACTTTCATACGTATTTTTACATTTTGATGTTCAGAATATTGGGAGATTTTGTTTCCTAGTTTTATATGGATGTATTATCCCACAAAGTTTTAGTAACTTGTTCTGAGCTTCAAAGATGACATAGCCTTATGACAGCAGTCTGACTCCCAGACCAGGAGGGCTCTTGCTCTCACTGTTTCTGCTTCAGCAAGTTATCTCTCAGAAGAGATGATTAAGATTGGTGGTTTGGAGGGCTACCTGGCTGGCTCAGTCAGAAGAGCATCTGACGCTTGGTCTTGGGGTTATGAGTTCAAGCCCCATATTGGGTGTAGAGGTTACTTAAATAAAACTTAAAAAAAAAAAAAAAAGATTGGTGAATTGGAAAATGTGACAGAGCGATATGAACAGTATGCTCTGAAATGTGTTTGATAAAGCCACTGAGATGTTAGAATGTCTAAAGCATATCAGTTAATATTCACAGCATATCTAGAAAAGATAGGTAAGCATTGTTTCTCATGAAAAATATCATGTACACCTAAAGATGAGTTATTTTCTTTACCGAGGAAACTGTGACCATAAAGATTAAATTACCTGATGTAATGGAAAAACCGGGGCTCAAAACCAAAATTTCCTCACTTTACTCTTTAACATTCTTTCAAATCGTAATCACAGTAAGGGCTAAGGGCAGCTGCAACCCATATGCTGCCAGAGAATTATCCAAAGAACTGTGGAGTCAATGGTTAGGAGTGATGGCTCCTTGTGACAACATTGAGCATTTGAAAGTTTGCACAGAGGCATAATAATCAGAGGTGACCTGGTATCTCAAAGGAGTAGAATAAATGATGACATTTTTAGAAGTCTGAAAATATATAGTAGAATGGCATTTTGGGATTTTGTGAATTTGAACAGATTGCTAAATGGGGCCTGGAGCTCGGGCCGCGTGGAGTGTTTTCTCACCTTACTTAGAGCCATGTAGAGGTCGAGGAGTCAAGAATACTGCAGGTAGGGGCGCTTGGGTGGCTTAGTCGGTTAGGCGGCTGCCTTTGGCTCAGGTCATGATCCCGGCGTCCTGGGATCGAGCCCTGCATCGGGCTCCATGCTCAGCAGGGAGCCTGCTTCTCCCGCTACCTCTGCCTGCCTGTCTGCCTACTTGTGATCTCTCTCTCTCTCTGTCAAATAAATACATCTTAAAAATATATATATATAATAAAAGAAGGTAACCATTTTAGCCCAAATTGTATGCCACAGCACGGTAGAAAGCATCGGAAGACACACCTGCTCTGCAGGTAGGTAATAGCTAGACTTAGTTCCTCCTGGACAGCTTAGTGGGCAAGGACTTCAAGACTTGGCAGGGCCCTTGGATAACTGGACATCAGTTTACCCCGAAAGTAGGGAATAGCCACGTGTGCCTCCCCATAGAAATAGGTCCACATTTCTTTCTAAGCCACTCTCCATTTCCTTATCTCAGCTTTCCTGGATTGCACCCAGAAAGCAAAATATCTGACTTTGTGCTAAGAGACAGGGACACAAGATAGTTCGATGAAAGTACCATGATACAAGTAATAGAAAGAGCACTAGACTTGAGGTCAGAATCTGGATTCTAATTGCAGACTGCCACTAGGCTAACTGCAACATGACCTTAGCTTGTCTGTTAACCTTGTGTACCTCAATTTTCCGTCTGTAAAATGAGTAGCCATTCCTGTTTAACCCAGGCCCATCTTTCAAGTGCCATTAAGTTTGGAAACACACGACATTGTTGTAGCTCAGCAGAAAATAGCCTGAGAACATGCCACAAAAGTGAATGGGGTAATTACTGGGCCCAGACTTAGAATCACAAATATTGAATGCCTGAAAGGTATATTAGGCTGCACTTAGCCTTAACTTAAGGCTTACGATGCATTCTATAAACAAGATGTGAGTAGTTTTCTTCAGCCTCATTATTGAGCACTCACAGAACATAATAATAACTCACTGATGCCAAAGGGGAGGTGGGTGGGAGGATGGGTTAAGTGGGTGATGGGGATTAAGAAGGGCCCTTGCTGTGAGGAGCACCGGTGTCCTGTGTAGGTGCTGAGTTGCTGAATTGTGCATCTGAATTGGTATTACACAGTATGTTAACTGAGTGGGATATAAATTAAAAATTTTAAATAATAATAATTATAACTCAGTGAGGGGCGCCTGGGTGGCTCAGTCGGTTAAGCAGCTGCCTTCGGGTCAGTTCATGATCCCAGGACCCTGGGATCAAGTCCCCATCGGGCTCCCTGCTCAGCAGGGAGTGTGCTTCTCCCTCTGCCTACCCTTCCCCCCCCCCACTCATTATTGTGCTCTCTCTCTCTTTCTCAAATAAATAAATAAACTCTTTAAATGATAACTCACTGAGTAATAATGCTTTTACATATGTTATGTGGTCTTTTTTTCCCTCAGTATTTCTTCCCATTCATTATTTCATTTGAATCATATAATGACCGTGAAGGAGAGTAAGACTGATGTTATCTCTCTCTTTCCCTGAGTTTTAGATGAGACACTGAAACTCAAAAGACCAAAAGTAGTTCTCAAAGAGGTAGGGTGGTTTTTGCCGTCCAGGGGACTTTTGGCAATGTCTGGAGACATTTTTAATTGTCACAACTGGGACGGTGCTACTGGCATTTGGCGGGTAAAGGCTACGGGTATTGTTAAATACACTACAGTGGACAGGACAGCTCATACAACAACGAATTATTCAGCTTCAAATGGCAGTAATGCCAAAATTGAGAAACTCTGAGATAGGTGTTTTATCCACAAGAACACAAGGTGAAAGAGTTGGATGAACCAGAATCCAGATCTTAGACTCAGTCTAATGTGTTCTCCACTGTCCTCAAAACACTTGAGAATAAAGACTAGAGTCACATAAATTCTGGATTTTGTTGCTACTGTTTTGAGGAGGTACAAGTGAGAAGTGGGGTTTGTTTATATCACTGTTGAAGGTTTCCACAGTGCAGATTGCATAATCCAGTAAAAATCTAAGCACTTGCCATGTGTCTCACAGTCTGCTGTTCTTGTCCTTCAGGGAGCTTAGTCTACCTTTATCATATTTTTCTATTTATTGAGTAAATACCAAATTTGAATCATTTATCCAGATACTTTTGAAATCTGGACACAGCCCCTTTAGCAGTCTCTATGCACAGTACCTACTGATAACCTAAAGACCCATAGAATTTTTTTTTTTAAAGATTTTATTTATTTATTTGACAGAGAAAGACACAGCGAGAGAGGGAACACAAACGGGGAGTGGGAGAGGGAGAAGCAGACTCCCCGCCGAGCAGGGAGCCCGATGCGGGACTCCAGGATCATGACCTGAGCCGAAGGCAGTCGCCCAACCAACTGAGCCACCCAGGCGCCCAAAACCCATAGAATTTTTACAGGAAATGTCACCAGGACACTCAGCTGGAAATTAGCAGAGCCAGGATTTGAATACCATCTGACTCCAAACTCATGCTCTTAGCAGTATTCTGTAAGCTTAACTCTCACCTACAAAGGGTGCCATGGGATTTGAAAAGCTCTTACAATCCAGGATAGTTCTTGTAGAATATTCTTCAGTTTTGCCCCTCAAACCACTTTATAACCCAGAAATTAGAAGGTTCTTTTCCTTCTAAAGTTTTAACAGATATCTTTATGGTTTCTGGCAAATTAAAGGACTATAGCCCATGGTTCCATAAGGATTTTTTTTTTCTGTGAATGCCTCGCAGAAGAGCAAATAAAGGCCACTCTATATAGCAACAAAAGTACTTACTAAAAGATAAATCTGATCATATCACTTCCCTGCTTCTTACCCTTAAATAGCTGCCAGTTGCCCTTAGAATAAAATTTAGTCTCCTTAAAATGACTCAATGTGTTCTATTCATACTGACCTTGAATGCCCTTGGTTCTTTTCTTGCCTAGGTATGCTGTTCCCTTACCTTTCTACCCAACTCCAATAATTCATCAGTCTGTTTGAAGTTACCTCCTAAGGGGCACCTGGGTGGCTCAGTCATTAAGCGTCTGCCTTTGTCTTGGGTCATGATCTCAGGTCCTGGGATCGAGCCCTCCATCGGGCTCCTTGCGCAGCGGGAAGCCTGCTTCTCCCTCTCCCACTCCCCCTACTTGTGTTCCCTCTCTCGCTGTGTCTCTCTCTCTCTGTCAAATAAATAAATAAAATCTTAAAAAAAAAAAAAAAGTTACCTCCTTAGAGTGCTTCTTTCTTCTTCCTCCCCCCCAATCTAAATTAGTTATTTCTCTGTTATTCTCTGCCACAGTACCATGTTTACTTCCTTCATACCACTTATCACGATTGGTAGTTGTATATACTTACACATATTTATTTGTTTATATACTTAATGAGGGCTTCCTCTTCTTAGAATAAGCCCCACAAAGGCAAGAATCTTGCCCTTTTGTACCTGGCTCCTTGGAGGTAGATATTGAAACCTATGGATTTTGTAAGAATTAAATACTTTTCGGGTACCTGGTGGCACAGTCAGTTAAGCGTCTGCCTTCAGCTCAGGTCATGATTTCAGGGTCCTGGGATCGAGTCCCACATTGGGCTCCTTGCTCAGCAGGGAGTCTGCTTCTCCCTCTCCCTCTGCCCCTCCGCCTGCTTGTACGCTCTCTCTCTCTCAAATAAATAAATAAAATCTTTTTTTTTTTAAGATTTTTTATTTTATTTTATTTATTTGAGACAGAGAGAATGAGATACAGAGAGCATGAGAGGGAGGAGGGTCAGAGGGAGAAGCAGACTCCCTGCCGAGCAGGGAGCCCGATGCGGGACTCGATCCAGGGACTCCAGGATCATGACCTGAGCCGAAGGCAGTCGCTTAACCAACTGAGCCACCCAGGTGCCCCTAAATAAATAAAATCTTTAAAAGCAATAATAATAATAAAAAATTTTAAAAAGAATTAAATACTTTTCTAATGAATAAATGCTTATTGAATGTTCTTCCAGATGTAGTAAGGAGGTAGAAATTAGAATGTTTACTTGTCCTCAGGGAACTTGCTGTGTAAAAATGGTATTTTTTATCTTGTATTTTAAGAACTGTAAGTCAAATTTTCCATAAGAAAAGATTGCCGGGGAAATTCAGAAAAGACATTTCTTCTGTCAAGAATCCAAGGAAAACCTAATGGAAGAGATGGCATATTAAATAAGCCTTAAAGAGGGGCGCCTGGGTGGCCCAGATGGTTAAGCGTCTGCCTTCGGCTCAGGTCATGATCCCAGGGTCCTGGGATTGAGCCCCACATCAGGCTCCTGGCTCAGTGGGGAGCCTGCTTCTCCCTCTCCCTCTCCCTCTCCCTCTCCCTCTCCCTCTCCCTCTCCCTCTGCCTCTGCCTCTCCCCCTCCTCATGCTCTCTCTCTCTCTCTCTGTATCTCTGTCTCAGATGAATAAATAAAATCTTAAAAAAAAAAATAAGCCTTAAAGAATGAGCTAGATTGTAAACTCAAAAGAGCAAGGGCCATGTTTTAACTTGACTCTAATTCTGACACATTTTAAGTGCATGATAAATGTTGACTAAATAATGGGAGAACTTGCACATGCTCGGGAAATGGGGGAAAGCAGGGGGAGGCATTACAGGGAATGACACAAGCCAAAAAGACATACAGGTGTCAAAGTGCCCAATTTATTCAGGAAAATGAGTAGGTCAGTTTCAATGGGATACTTGCAAAAAGGATTAGTTTGAAATAGGCTGGAAGGTAAGTCAGTAACAGATAGACATAAATGCCAGATAGGATAAAGTAAGCATAACTGATATAAAAAGTTGGATATAAAGATACTCAGGGGCACCTGGGCGGCTCAGTTGGTTAAGCATCTGCCTTCAGCTCAGGTCATGATTTCAAGGTCCTGGGATTGAGCCCCGCGTCGGGCTCCCTGCTCAGAGGGGAGCCTGCTTCTCTCTCTCCCCTCTCCTCATTCTCTGTCTCTCTGTTTCTCTCAAATAAATAAAATCTTAAAAAAAAAAAAAGATATAAAGATACTCAGGTTTCATGGAGCGCCTGGGTGGCTCAGTCGTTTAAGTGTCTGCCTTTGGCTCAGGTCATGATCCCAGGATCCTGGGGCCCTGCGTCAGGCTCCCTGCTCAGCAGGGAGTCTGCTTCTCCCACTCCCTCTGGCCCCTGCTCATGCTCTCTCTCTCTCACTTTCTCAAATAAATAAATAAAATCCTTAAAAAAAAAAGATACTTAGGTTTCTTGGGGCGCCTGGGTAGCTTAGTCGGTTGAGTGTCCGACTCTTGGTTTCAGCTCAGATCATCATCTCATGGGCATGGGATCGAGCCCTGCATCAAGCTCCATGCTCTGTGGGGAGTCTGTTTGAAGATTCTCTCCCTCTACTCCTCCCCCAACTCGCTCGTTCACTCTCTCTCTAAAATAGGTAAATAAGTCTTTTTTTTTTTTTTTTTTTTTAAGATAACTTAGGTTTCTCTTTGCAGACAGTTGTTAGTTCAGGGGAGTAGAGCCTAAAATGCAAATTACAGCTTCAGGAATGTATGTAAATAGTACCTGGAGTACAAATACTGGTTTAGCTTTGAGCACTGGTTCCATTATCAACATCATCACCATCAAATAGGAAGATTCAGATTCCTGCAGAACATCTTCTGTACTTGGCTTGTCTGGAAAGAGAGTGTTTGCTTCCTTATATTTCTAGAAGAAAGCAACACACTAGCCTGACAAATCCCTGGGCATGTTCAAACAATTATTACGGAATTTGTATATCACTGAAGAGCTCCATGCAGTGCATTCTGAGGTCCTTCCAATTCTTAGTGAGATTTCTATGACCCACCAATTAAGGGACAGTGCACTCAGGTTTCCATTTCAGGTGGTCTGCATATAGTTGAAGAAATGGCTCATGCATCTCTTTCCAGGCCTAATTGTGTTTCTCCTACCTTTTCTCAATACCATTCTATCAATGTGATGACCGAAATAGGCCCCAAATGAAAAGATCATAACAACATTTCAGGATATTTTGTGAGACCTAATCCAAGCTGGGGTTATTGGGAAAGGCACAGTGTGCTCTGAATGTTCGGAGGGCTTAGCAGGAGACCTTGGAAGATAAAGGGTTTGTTGCATCAGAGATGGTAAGGATGGGCATTCCAGCCTGAAGAAACAATGTAAGCAAAGATACCAGACAGAAAAGCGTGGGGTTTGTCCAGTTCAAGTTTTGGCTATTGGACTCGTTTGACTGGAACTCCAAGTATGTGCAGGCAGGAAGGTAGGTTGAGGCCTTTATTTTAGAGATCTGTGATCTCAGAACAAGGAAGTTAATAGACAAGGGAGAGGTTGGTAAACAGTGGTATTTTTTGAACAGATAAGTAGAACCATGTCTTCAGTAGGTTAATTTGTCTTAGGTGTATCACATGGGATAAATGGGGTAGAGGATACTGTTAGGAAAACCCATGTTTGTAGGGATGCCTGGGTGGCTCAGTGGGTTAAGCGTCTGCCTTCAGCTCAGGTCATGATCCCAGAGTCCTTCATGATCCCAGGGTCCTGGGATCGAGTCCCATATCGGGCTCCCTGCTCAGCAGGGAGCCTGCTTCTCCCTCTCCCTCTGCCACTCCCCCTGCTTGTGCTCTCTCTGTCAAATAAATAAATAAAAATCTTACAAAAAAAAAAGATAACAGAGCTGGGTTTATAGGAAGGAAGCGCCATTGCTTCATTCCCCATCATTTGTTCAGTTCCCACACAGTTATTCATTGGGTAGATGTGCAGAGTAAAATTATTTTCACATTGGGCTTATCTTAGTTTAGTCTGTTTTCTCTACTGTCCCTTTCTAGAAAGTGGCACTTAACCAGGTTCAGTGCCCTAGAGACTTGATTCATATAAAGGATCTAGATTTGGCATTTCAGGTCACTTGAGGGTCAACAGTGTATTCCTTTCTTCCATATTTTTTTCCTTTCGTCCATTTTTAAAACAGGTGTGTTTTGTTTACAATCTCTTCACACTCATCACCAAACAAATATTTCATGAAAGTATTTATGAAGGCAAATGAGGCCAGAACATGTAAATGTTAGATTCTCCCAAGCACCTGTGGTTTCATACTCTAGGCTTCCGTGAAATGAATAAATAGAACTAGATGAATTTGTAATTCCCTTCCAAGTCTTAAAAAGTTCAACTTGTCTATGTTATCTACATCAACTGCATTTTGCTACTTCTAATATAGAGCTATTGAATAATTTCTAAGCATATCCATCAAATATTATATAGCATTTTAGACTCACTAAGGTGGCAGAGAGAAAATTGAGGTTTGTCCAGTGTCTCATTAACAGATTAAGGAATTGATTTGTCTGTTTTATGTCTATGCAGAGAAAAACAATTCATTTCAGCAAGCACTTACTATTGTGTGCAGGATGTTAGAAAATGCAGGTGATTCATGGATAAGTAAGACAGGGTCAAGGCGTGTGGGGGGCTCAAATGGTTAAGCATCTGCCTTCAGCTCAGGTCATGATCTCAGGATCCTGGGATCAAGCCCCACCTCGGTCTCCCTGCTCAGTGGGGAGTCTGCTTCTCCCTCTCCATCTGCCTCTCCCCTCCCCTGTGCTCTTGCTTGCTCTCTCTCAAATGAATAAATAACATCTTAAAACTTAGAACTTACAATCCAGTAGTAAGGATAAGGATAGAGAAGCATTCTATTCTCCTGGAACCTGACCTGAAAAAAGGTAGAATTAAGTTTTAGCTCTGGGTGAAACTTGACTAATCATATAATTCAGTGTTTATACAGTTAAGGAAAATGAAGCTATAACATATAAAATTACTTGCCCAATATAGCATTTATCACCTGTATCCCTTTCACGTTTAAACTTGTTCTCTTTCCTTTATATTTTGTTGCTTACATGGTAATAGCATTGTCCATTCATGTTTGCCCAGAGGCATAAGTGATCTAGAGATTAGACAATGGCATTTTAAAAATTAAGTTTGTTGGGGCATCTGGGTGGCTTAGTTGGTGAAGCATCTGCCTTCGGCTCAGGTCATGATCCCAGGGTCCTGGGATTGAGCCCCGCATCAGGCTCTCTGCTCAGCAGGGGAGTCTGCTTCCCCCTCTCCCTCTGCCGGCAGCTCCCCCTGCTTGTGCTCTCTCTCGCTCGCTCGCTCTCTCTCTCTCTCTCTCTCTCTGTTAAATAAATAAATAATCTTTTTAAAAAATTAAAATTAAGTTTGTCTTTAGCATGCTCTCTCTTGAAAATGATAGGCCTCCCTGCCTGGATAATTCTCCATGTAATGGGTTCCTCCAGGACCTGTCTTGCCCCATCGGCTTCTTACCTACCTTGCTCAATCTGAGCAGCTTAATGAGGTGGACTGGACACGTGGAAAGATGAAATATATGATAGGGGTGACCTTGAACCCGTATCTGGAAACAAAGTGCTTGTCTTAATCTGATTAGAATCAAATTACAAGTTTGCTGTCTGTCTTTTCTGTGGATAGTTAGAATGAACTCAGGGCAGCTCCTGAGTTACCATCCTTTCTTACTAATGCAGATATTCTTAGTCAGGAACTTCTCAGTGAAAGAACTACTCACTAATTCATAGCTGCTCTTTTATTTTTCTAAAAACTTGTCAGTCCATGCCACATTTCTTGTTTGCCTAGATCACTGGCCACTCATAAATGAAGGCTCTTTAAGTTTTAAATGTAATTGTTTGAAGTAGTTTTCCCCTTTATGACTGTTGGCTACTTGTGGTGGAGCCCATCAGTCTGATACATGAGTAAGTCAGTCACATAGACTCTGCTGTTGTTTGAGGATGTAGACCGTGCCTAGTTTGGTTTCTTTCCATGAAAAGTGCTTTCAGGGAATCGTGCTCAGACTATCCGAAGCAGTAGAGCTCACTTTGGTAGATGGTGAAGAAAAAGAAAATAATATTGAAATCAGCAAATAATCACAACATTAATTCTTCGCCAGTTCTATCAACATTTTTTCGTATCAGCCCCTCCATGGCCGTGAAGAAAAACAAGTGAGAATTCATTGTGGATGATCCCTGGGAGTTATTTTTATTATCAACAAAGGCAAAAAGTTAGAAGGGAAAACAGTGGCCTTTGTTTTATTGAAGAATTTTTTTTTTTTAAGATTTTTATTTATTTATTTGCGAGAGAGAGAGAGAACGTGCTGGGAGAGGGGCAGAAGGGAAAGGGAGAGGCAAACTCCCCAATGAGCAGGGAAGCCGGACTTGGGGCTCGATCCCAGAACCTCAGGATCATGACCTGAGCTGAAGGCAGACACTTAACTGAGCCACCCAGGCACTCCGAAGAATTTTGAAAAGGATAAAAATCTAAGTGTTTTAGTTTTTGTCGTGGTAGTTATAGTAGTGATGGTGGTGGGGTTCTGGCCACACTCCTAAATTCTGACTGTCTTTATAAACCTACAGTCATAGCAAGTTTGTTTGTTTAATGGTTTGTTTAATGTTTACAGTCATCTCCCATCACCTGCCAAAGTTAATCTGGGGGGAAGTGTGTGTGTGTGTGTGTGTGTGTGTGTGTGTGATTTTAGGGTCTTTTACACTTCTTTTTCTTACTGACCTGACCTATTTTCTCTCTACCTCTAGTGCATCATTTTACTGACTGTTTAGTACCTCAATGGGGCGGAACCTCATCAGTTTTTGACAATTCTGGCTGAGAACCTGTGTAAGCCTAAGCCTACTACCTTTTGTAAATACAGTTGGTAACACTACGTATCTTTATGATCACTGTACCTCAAGAAAGACACAGGCCAAAGAAGGGCAGCTACAATATCCAAAGAGTTGTGTGGTTACATTCATACAATTATTACCAAATTTCTGCCAGTCAGTTTGGAGTACCAGAGTGAGGCCAGGGCAGAGGGGTTGAATGGAACAACATCATAGCCTTCAAGGGGAAGGGTCTACCCCCTATATATTCATCATATTATATTCCCCTTCCCATTTACCGGGAGCTACTACTTTTTTTTTTTTTTTCCAAAACAACTCAAGTATATTGGGTTGGAATGCCAAGTGATGGAGGGATACCTAAGCCCTATTTTATTAATGCATTATATCTCTTTACTTCTTCATCTCCTTTACTGCCTCCCTCCCCAAAGGACAATATAAATGTGGAATTCATAAAGCCATCAAGAGAATTTTAAAGTTCACCTACAGGGACACTTGAAACAAGGCCAGAGCTATTTCTCAGAATATCTGCTGACCCTGCGCAGGTCATCAAAAGGCAGGATTAGTCCAGTTGAACTGGTTGCTTGATCATGAGAACATAGTCCATAAGCATGAATCCCTGTTTATGGTAGTATACTGTCTGTGACCTTGAATTTTGCCTATCTGTGCCTGCCTAAAGCTTATAAGTCACCAATAAAAGTAATGACTGCAGGGGTGCCTGGGTGGCTCAGATGGTTAAGCGTCTGCCTTCGGCTCAGGTCATGATCCCAGGGTCCTGGGACCGAGCCCCGCATCGGGCTCCCTGCTCAGCGGGAAGCCTGCTTCTCCTTCTCCCACTCCCTCTGCTTGTGTTCACTCTCTCACTGTGTCTCTCTCTGTGAAATAAATAAATAAAATATTTTTTAAAAAAAAGTAATGACTGCAGAGAGCAGAAGAGCAACCAGACAGATTTGCCTCTTTTTTTTTTTAAAGATTTTATTTATTTATCCGACAGAGAGAGACATAACGAGAGAGAGAACACACAAGTGGGGGGGAGTGAGAGAGGGAGAAGCAGGCTTCCCGCAGAGCAGGGAGCCTGACACGGGGCTCAATCCCAGGACCCTGGGGTCATGACCTGAGCCTGAGCCGAAGGCAAACGTTCAAGGACTGAGCCACCCAGGCACCCCCAGATTTGCCTTTGTTTAATGGTTTTACAAATCTAAAAAGGAACCTGACCTTAATCGTTGTAAGAAGAAAAACTTTCTTCCTAATCTTCCTTATCAGGAAACTGTAGGTAGTCTCCAAAAGAATTGTGTAAAGCTCTAGATTTTATCTGTCTGTGCTAGAGAAGAGGGACCACATGGCAGATGTCTGACCACTTCTGTGTAGTCTTTTTGTGGGGGTCTAACCTCCATAGTCCCTATGGATTACCATTTCTTATCCATCATTGTGCAACACCAGGAAAATAAAAAAGAATTGGACGTTTAGAATAAACTATTAAAAGTAAGGTCAGTGTTAAGACTCAGGATGGTCATCAGCATTCAGCCTTCTTGCCAATTTCCTAACTTCTGTTCATAAACTCATGTTTATTTTGGTAAAGATGCTAGACTTTGCAAACAATCCGGTCCTCTAGTTAAGCTTTATAGCGTGCCTGTGTTGGGAGGTGGGAGGTGGACAGGAATAGAGGAAACTTCTTTTTTGATGAGCCTCAGAAGTAAGCGGAGAAGGAATTAGACCCTTTAATACACGGAGGTTTTGGAACCTATTTGTATAAATGCTGCACAATTCTTACTAAGTGAGGGGAAGGGGGGAGAGAGAATGAAATGCAAAGCTACATGGCATGCACTGTGGAATGTGCCATCTCGTTTTCCAGATCTAATAATGTTCAGGGCGAGAGAAACAACTTGACATGTAGCCGACTTAAGTACCCAACTGAAGATGAGATAAATTATTCCCTAGGAACTGAAGAGTGTAAAGCCTTCCTGAGAAATCAACTTCTTAGCTATTCTATGTGAACTAAATTCCATAGAAACTCAAGCTTGAGGGGCACCTGGGTGGCTCAGTCGTTAAGGGTCTGCGCCTTTGGCTCAGGTCATGATCCCAGGGTCCTGGGATCGAGCCCCGCCTCGGGCTCCCTGCTCCACGGGAAGCCTGCTCCTCCCTCTCCCACTCCCCCTGCTTGTGTTCCCTCTCTTGAGTTCTCTCTGTCAAATAAATAAAATAAAATCTTAAAAAAAAAAAAAAGACACTTGTGCTTGATTTTTTTTTTTTTTCTGTAATCAATTCCTAGACTATTTCTCTTGTATTTCCAGAGAGTTTCCTATGCTAGAAGAAGGAGCTATTATGACCTAGAGCTGTCCTGTGAGTGTCCATAGCCACTTTGTGGTCTCGGAGACAGGATAAGTGGAAAGGGCCCTGAAAATGGTCTTGGCTTGAAGACTTTGTGGGAGAGAAGCAAACAGCTAATATTTTGATTACGTCTTCTCCCACAGGGTTTATTCATTGGAATTTCCTTATCTAAGGTCTTTTATCCCCTCATATTCCACATAATAACACTACCATTTGCCAGGCACTCTGCTAGATGCTTCTTTAGCCTTTTATCTCCTTCATGCTCCCAGCATCCTCCATGATCTACTAGCTCCACAGAGGGTGAGGGACTTTCCCGGGTTGTACAACTGGAGCACCTTCAAAAGTCCTCGACAGATGTTTTCCAGCTATGTTGTTGAGCTCCTCACTCCATTCTCCAATATAAAGGTGCTTCTCCAGTATGGGTCCCTCTTAAATTCTGTTAGAGAGAACGAGTTTGCCTGAACTGGCAAAAATGTAAATGAAAATACCATATTCCTAATTTTTCCACGTAGCTCTAAACTCAACTTGGTAACTAAATATTGGGGGTGGATTTTATTGGTAGATTGAAAGTCAGGAATTCTAAGATTTTTTGTTGTTGTTGCTTTTCAGTTTTATCCCTGAGTGATATATTCAGATTTTTTTTGGTTCGTATTCTTCTTTATAAATAATTTGTAAATTTGATGAAGTAGAAGGCTAAGGATAAGAAGAGAAGTGAACAGTGGAGGTTTTAAACAAAAACAGGAAGATTAGCCTGGAATTAACATGTGCACATAGTTTGTCCTAAAACCAGAAATCCAGTGAATCAGTAAATATAAAAATTTTGCTGAGGTTCCACCTGTCACTCATCATTACTTACTCATTCACAGGTTCCATTAATTGCAGTTGCTTTACAAATCAGGAAACTTGATTACATAAAAAGTATAGTACAGCTACTTTATAGACCTTGACCCCAGTTCTTAGAGACAATAACGTGGAGCTACGTTAGAGAAAACAGTACTTGGACAGCAGCAAGTGGTTAAAGTTGGCTGTGGAGTCTAGAGAGGCTTGAGTAAAGCAAAGACAAAAGAGCACAGCTCATGGTGGCGCCTGGGTGGCTCAGTCATTCAGCATCTGCCTTCGGCTCAAGTCATGATCCCAGGGTCCTGGGATCGAGCCCTGCATCGGGCTCCCTGCTCCGCGGGGAGCCTGCTTCTCCCTCTCCCACTCCCCCTGCTTGTGTTCCCTCTCTCGCTGTGTCTCTCTCTGTCAAATAAACAGAATCTTAAAAAAAAAAGAGCACAGCTCATGATCAAACCATTTTTTTTCAGATTATAAATTGAAACAGCAAATGGTATTGCCATGTCGCTGTTTCTGATTTATTTTCACTTCAATACCCATTTTTATTCTGGAAGAAGCTGAGCTTGGATCTTCTTAGATTAAAGCTATCAAGGGAAGCAGACTAACACTAACCAACTGCCAGATTACCTCCTGTAAGTAGAATTTCTCTTCTAGAGAGAATGAGTTAGGGGTGTTTGATTGCTATAGAAGATCAGTTTTCCAAATACATAGGGCACATCACTGGAAAGTCAAGTAGGAAGAGAAAAGAATATAATTGCTTTTATTTTTATGCTTTAATAATAAGTTGTGTATATATTTCATTTGAGTTTGGCATATTCCCATGGCATCTTTCCTGGAACAGACTTTTAGTAAGCCTAAGGACTTGGCAGAATTGGTTTGAATATGTGCCTATGGTACATGTTTGCACATTAATCCACCAGATGTGTACCTTCCTATTCATATACTATTGGGCAAGCCTTGCATAGGATTCCATTACAAGAAAACCATTGTCCACTCACAATGAAAAGAAGTAGATTCTATTCTTGCTCTATTTCCTAGTATATTTGAATGTGAAATTTATCCTATAAAGATGACACTTCAGAACAGGTGCATACTTTGAAAGGTGTTCTTAAGATTTGTACAAATGAATTATTGGGCCAGCGATATGTCTGAAGAGATTTGATTACATGCCTCCATTTAGCAGGTGTCTCTAACTGGTAATGAAGTACCTGAACAATTAGGAAACTATAGGTCTTAAAAACTGTCGATGGGGGGTGCCTGGTTAAGCAACTGCCTTTGGCTCAGGTCATGATCCTGGAGTCCCTGGATCGAGTCCCGCATCGGGCTCCCTGCTGAGCAGGGAGTCAGCTTCTCCCTCTGACCCTAACCCCTCTCATGTGCTCTCTCATTCTCTCTCTCTCAAATAAATAAATAAAATCTTAAAAAAAAAACCAATACTGTCAATGGGAAGAATATGTGAAAATTAATCAAGGATATTTAAGGCTACAAATCTTAAGTAATTTGTGGTGCTAAGATCTTGCTTTTTAAACTGCCCTTTACATGTCTTCTTATGCCCAAAATGAAAAATTGCTGTTCGGTTTCCCCTTTTAGGTTTTAGCCTTGAGGCTTCTTGGGGAAAGACTCTGTCTAGTTCATCTCTGTATCTCCCTCAGTCTTTTACACCAGAAGACACTGCAAGTAATCACTGAATTTATGGCGAGGATTCAGGTTGATAATGTGAAATAAAGTTATCCTTATGGTTTTCTTTTGCTATAATCACTTTCCAAACTCTTACTGGAAGAGAACAAATTGTGACTTCTACTTGAGTCTCTTCATGAGGATGTGTTCTCAGTCTTCCTGGCTGGCAAAAGTCTTTTTATTCTTATTTCGCTGCATTTGCTTAGCTCAAAAACCATAATCTATCATCACTCAGATACCAGGGATGTCTCCATTCTACCATGATTCTTTAACTGAAAACTGCTGCCCACTTAACCATTTTTCCCATCATTGAAATTTTATGGGTGCTGTCGTGTTGATTATTTTTGTGTGTTGTTTTTTATCCTTTGCTATAAAAACTTTATGGACAAGGACCCTATTATATATGTCCTTTATGCCCATGGTATTAATAATGCCAGATTGTCAAGCTCTATAATTACGAAGTAATATAGTGTCTGGCATGAAAGTTATTTATATTCACAGTTGAACTTTGATTATCCCTAACTGATGCTTTGCCTTGATCCTTTGCTGGAAATTCAAGCCTATTTCTTGAGCTTCCTCTCATAGAATCATGAGATGGGAGTTTGAAGAGGGAAAAATAGATGGCTGAGTAATTGTGCTTTTAAGTTATACATGCCTCCTTGGATCTATATAGATTTCCTACCTAAGGTATGCCTTTTCTCCACCTCTTAGTAATGTTGCCATTTTACCCTGTTTGTTTCCTTCATCCCACTAATCATACACCACGAAATTGTTCTGTTTACTCTACTTCCTTGTTTCTCTTTCCATGAGGTACCTTGTTTGTCTTACTCTCTGAATTACTAGCACTTAGCTCAGAGTTTGGCACATAGTAGGAGCTTGATAAATATTGATTGATTGAGTGAGAGGCACACTCAGGCTCATGAACATGAATACCTACTTGGAATTTTTTTTTTTTTTCTTTTTTAAGTAGACTGTATACCCAGCATGGAGTCCCAACTCAGGGCTTGAACTCACGACCCTGAGATCAAGACCTGAGCTGAGATCAAGAGTCAGAAGCTTAACCAGCTAGCCACCCAGGCACCCCCCTACTGGGAATTTCTAAAGCACTCTTTCCGCCACAAACTGGAGTCAAGGGACACATAAAGAGAATCCACCAACACCTCTATTTTCAGCTTCCCACTCCCCACCCCCACCCCAGCTACAGGAGTTTTTGCTCCTTGGTTTATGTCCCAGATGGACTTTTGCAGTAAAGCAGTGATGTGGTAGTAAAGACACAAGGCTGAATGTACAGTTGTCTAGACTTAATTTAATATAGAACATTCAATTTATACCTTGTTTTCAGTGTTCTTAGCGCTAATGCTGAGCTGGGATTGAAATTGTATCTTCTGAGCACACTGCTTGCCCAGGGCAGTAATAGACCTTTTCTTCAAGTTTAAATTAGCGGTAGGCTGGTTGTCCTGTATGTGAAAATGTATTCTTAATATCTTGATTGAACACAGGCCATCCAATTAGGTCAATTATTTGAAGCACTTGCATTTTATCTACTGACATTTATGATTAGAAAGCCTTAGAGCAGTTAAATTTCATTAATGGCATCAATTTGTCCACTGTTACAAATTGTCTGTTTCGAAACCTGCAACCCAGAGAAACTACTTTTCTTCTCCTCATCTTAGATTTAAATTTGAACATACATTGAACATATCTATTAAAGGAACTACTTTGCAGAATAAGGCTTAGGTCTCTGAAACCCTAGGTGCAAATCCCTTGTGCCACAATCTCCAGAGGTAATCGTATTGGATGAAATTCCACATAAATAAATAGTTATCAAGAATCAAGATTTTAGGGGCGCCTGGGTGGCTCAGTCGTTAAGCGTCTGTCTTCGGCTCAGGTCGGGCTCCCTGCTCTGCGGGAAGCTTGCTTCTCCCTCTCCCACTCTCCCTGCTTGTGTTCCTGCTCTCGCTCTCTCTCACTCTGTCAAATAAATAAATAAATAAAATCTTAAAAAAAAAAAAAAAGAATCAAGATTTTAGGGGCACCTGGCTGGCTCAGTTGGTAGAACATGTGACTCTTGATCTCGGGGTCATGAGTTCAAGCCCCATGTTGGGCATAGAGCTTACTTAAAAAATGTTTTTCAAAAAGAATCAAGGTTTTATATAGTGAAGTTATTATGTATAATTCTTTTTCTTAAAAGAATCTCCTGCTGATTCAACTTTTCCTGGAAACCTGGACCATTCCCACCATAAGGAGACAAGCCACATGGCTTACAACAGTACAACAGTACCTCATCACCATCATCCAACCACTTTGGCCTCCCACTCCCATGGCGGGGGAATGGGCAACATGATGATGGTGAGTGCTACAGGAGAGGCTACCCTTTTCCACCCACTTGGGTAATAGAAATAATCGAGTTTTAGGTCTGGCAGGTTATTATCTTTAAAGGTCAGTTTACCCAGGAAGAAAAGCGCAGACAAAGACAAGACAAGTGATTTGCCCAAGATCATGTGGCAGGTTAATTTCAGAGTCACACCAGAACCAGGATTTCTAGGACTCTTCTGTCTTCCTTCCTTTCAGAATTGACCCTTTTCTGAATTAAGTTCTGGTATTCATGCTTTGTATAGAAAAGAAAAAAAGACAGTACACTTACCATGATACGCACTGAGGAATGTATAGAATCGTTGAATTGCTACATTGTGCACCTGAAACTTACATTAACACTGTATGTTGACTATACTGGAATTAAAATTAAAAAGAGAGAGAGAGAAGGTTGGAGGGAAAGCAAGGGAGAGTACTTGTGGAGTGTCTGTGGTAGTAATGAAGGAGAAAGTCTGCCACTTCAATGAATGTCTCTTATTATCCAGATCTGATACTTTTAAATGCTCTCAGCTTCTTTACCTGAAATTCTCATTTAGAATCTTCAATCCTGTCTAACTGACTTGTTTTTGGTTTACTGGCAGCATATGACCTTCTACTTCGGCTTCAAGAATGTGGAGCTATTGTTTTCTGGTTTGGTCATCAATACTGCTGGAGGTGAGTAAGCCACCCTCACCAGGTGGTATTCAGAGGTGACACTCACATGAGAGACAGTGACAAAGAATCTGGAAACCCAGCACCTCTTCCTGCTGTAAGCACTGAATGGTTATGGTTATGATACATAATCATCTTCCTCTTAACTACCTACAAGGTAAGGATACACAATGCTTACTTTGGTCCTACAGGAAACCTCCCTTCAATAACATGTGTATGTTACGGGGCGCCTGGGTGGCTCAGTCGGTTAAGCATCTGACCCTTGATCTCAGCTCAGGTCTTGATCTCAGGGTCGTTGAGTTCAAGCCCCACATTGCGCTCCATGCTGGGTGTGGGGCCTACTTAAACAATAATAACAACTTGCGTGTGTTTTAGAGTTTCTGAAAAATAATTTAGAAACCAGATAGGAGTCTTCCGCAAATCCATTTCCTTTCATCCTTTTCCAGAGTGCTTCCTTATTTGGTAAGTTACTGATCCTGGACATAAGGCTATAAGTCAAGTTAAAATGACATAAGAAGCATTTTGTAAACAGACCACAAAATAACCCTAGGTGGAGAGCTAATCATCCAGTACAGTCCTTCCATTTTACAGATAAATTAAGTCTCAAATACGGAAATGGTTAGCCCTAAATCACACAGTGTGAGTGTGTCAGAGATTGGACAGGGACCCAGACGTTCTAGAGCTGCCTACTCCAGTGCTGTTTCTAGCATATCAAACTGGTCTACATCATTCCTGATTCTTCGCATGGCTCATCTTAGTGTCCGTCCTACTTTGGGGGTAACTAATACCCATTTTTGTGTGTCTGTAATGTTGAATGGGCATGCCTTAAATTCAAATTGCACAAGCTCAGTGGTCAGTTGGACTGCTTTAAGCATCAGGTATATCTCTGGAGCCACAAAAATCAATTTGGGGAAAGAGGGGAGCTTTTAATTCCGGTAGTGTGTTAAATCAGCAGTTTGAGTATATTTGTATCATTGCCAACACTTCACAGTGTGAAAGACTTAGAACTGAAATGTCTGGGGACGTCTGGGTGGTGCAGTCGGTTAAGCATCCAACTCTTGATTTCGGCTCAGGTCATGATCTCAGGGTCCTAGGCCTGAGCGCTGCATTGGAGTCGGCTTGAGGATTCTCTCCTTCCCCCTGGCTGCTCCCCACTCCTGCTCATGCTCTTTCTCTCCCTCAAATAAAAATAAATCTTAAAAAAAAAAAAAAAAGAACTGAAATGTCTTTTCAAGAAATAGCACTTTATTTTTTTTAAGTTTTTATTTTTAGTTAGTTAACATAGTGTGTATTAGTTTCCGGTGTATTTAGTGATTTAACATATAGTGATTTAACAATTCCATACATTACCCTGTGCTTATCACAAGTGCCCTCCTTAATCCCCATCACCTATTTCACTCATCCCCCCCCTCCCCTCCCCTCTGGGAACCATCAGTGTGTTCTCTGTAATTAAGAGTGGTTCTTGATTTATCTCTCTAGTTTTTTCCCCTTTGCTCAAGGAAGTAGTCAACACTTTAAAATGTTGTTTTATGGGCACCTGGGTGGCTCAGTCATTAAGCGTCTGCCTTCGGCCCAGGGCATGATCCCAGGGTCCTGGGGTCAAGCCCCACATAGGACTCCCTGCTCAGTGAGGAGCCTGCTTCTCCCTTTCCCTCTGCCTGCCACTCCCCCTACTGTGCTCTCTATCTGTCAAATAAATAAAATCTTTAAAAATACATATATCTATCTATCACCACAGTCACAAAAAAATAAAAACAAACAAAAAGGTTGTTTTATTCCCCTTTTGCATATTCTACATTGTGTCATAACAAGCTGATTTATGACACCAGGTAGCCAGACCTGCAGGTGATTGTTGTTCAGATGATTTTTTGTGTCATAATCAGAAAATGAGTATGTTCTCCAGTGGAGGCAATGGTTTTCACTAATTGAAAACCATCTTCACTCTTTTCCCTGTCTGTCTGCCTGCCTGTGCAAATAGAGAGGTAGCAATATAATGTATTTGGAAATTGAGAGTAGCTCTCTTCTATGTTGTCTCTCTAGCTTGGACAGCATACCAGCTAGTGATTTTGCATGTGTGACTGTACCACCATCTTTTCCTTCTCTACTTAGAAATGGCTGGAGCTTTTGTGGCAGTGTTTTTACTAGCAATGTTCTATGAAGGACTCAAGATAGCCCGAGAAAGCCTGCTGCGCAAGTCACAAGTCAGCATCCGCTACAATTCCATGCCCGTCCCAGGACCAAATGGAACCATCCTCATGGAGACACATAAAACTGTTGGGTAAGAAGACTGAACAGATCCAGACAGACGTTCTGGAGAGCTGGATGAGTTAAGCAGCAAAACAGCTATTTTATTAGCAACAGTCCTCTTCTTGAGTTAGTAGTGATTCTGTATGACCTTGATGAAAACTGTCTCTGGAGGCTAAGGTTGTGAATCATGAGCAGGCCAAAGAAGGAATGATAGGAACCCTTCTGAGCATGAACATTTGTTCTGAATTGTAAGCCTTGGTCACTGTGGAAGAAGGTAAGGAATCTATATTTTAAAATATTTGCCCAAATTGAAAAAGGAAAAAAATATGTTTGCCAAAATAGTAATATGCAGATTAAAAGAAATTCATGTCAGGTATAGAAGAATGACAGAATCCAATTGATTCTTTCCTATAACAAATTGTATGCCCCCAGCTCTATTTTCATTTTGTTTTATAATATAAGATGTACAGATGTCTGTATTCTGTCAATGCAAGTATTTGGATGACTACTGGCTTTCCCACAGATTGGCAAATGCTTTTTGAGATTTTTGAGTTTTAATAGAAATGTAGGTCTTAAACTAAATTAGAGTTCAAGGAATCCTATAAATCAATATGCTACTTTCAAGTAACCACAATGTTATTTATTCCCATTGTAACTGATGAGCTTATTAAAGCCCAAACATGTTGTGACTTACCTAAGGTGACAGAACTAGTGAGCGACAGAGGGGCTAGCCAAGGCTCCTGACTCCTGGTTAAGAACTTTGTACTCTACTACCCAACCCTCAATTCTATTTCCATTCTTTAGAATGTGAACGTTGCCAAGGTGGAAGGCCTGAACATGTTTAAATAAGTAGGGGAGGGTTTAGGGCTTCCCTTTTATAGGAGCCAAGGTAGAGTAAGTTAGGGGATTAGTCCTCCTTTGTCTCCTCTCCTCCCAAAGAGGGTTCCTCCTGCTGACATATAACTGTATCTGGCCAATGCTGATTATCCAGGCAGCCCTATCGTGTTTCATTTCCAGGGACCGTAAACAACCTACATACACACAAGTAGCCATGAGTTGCCGGGATGGCTGTGAAGGAGTGCAGTTCAAGCTGAGCTCCCAACCACAACTGCTCCCCCTTTATCCTGATCTGCAGAGCTGCCTGAACACTCCTAAGGGTCCCTGATGGTTGTGTCCCTGTTTACTCTCCAGGCAACAGATGCTGAGCTTTCCTCACCTCCTGCAAACAGTGCTGCATATCATCCAAGTGGTCATCAGCTACTTCCTCATGCTCATCTTCATGACCTACAACGGCTACCTCTGCATTGCAGTAGCTGCTGGGGCCGGCACTGGATATTTCCTCTTCAGCTGGAAGAAGGCCGTGGTCGTGGACATCACAGAGCATTGCCATTAACGTTAAACTCCATGGTGCGGCCTTATCTATTGCAGTAGGAAGCAGTTCAAGACTGAAAGACGTGATTCCTACTCCAACCTTCCCTTCTTGCTCCTTATCTCCTTACACACATACACCCCTGCTCAACAGAGGTTTAGCTCCTTATCTCCTTACACACAGACACACACACACACACCCCACCCCACCCTCAACAGAGGTTTAGCCTACAGTCTCTGAGCGAAGTGAGAACCTCCCTGTTTGTTCTAATGAGCTGAGATTCCCTCAGGAGATGTCCTCTCCTCCCCCATCATCCTAGATCCAAATTATATGTTCTTGTCCAAGTCAGGTCGCTTTCTGTTCAATGACTTGATCACTGCTTCCTTTTTTACTCTTCTGTTTTTATTTGGTTAACAGACAGTATGTGAATTTGGTGGGTTTTTCCTGGGCCAGTGATGGAGAGAGATTCACTTCAGCTAGGATTGATGGCAGCTGAGGGAAATTCTCGCCCAACTAAACCCAGAACACAAACTTAACATTGAAAAGTGAGCTCCAGTCTTTGGATGCGAGGAGTATGAAGTACATTGTGCCTTTCAGTGTGATGCGTGGTACCGAAATCTCGGTAGTTTGCAGAAAGGTGGTTTGAGACTAAATATGGGCCTGGAGCTTGCAGAAGTGTGTGTGCATTCTTGGGTGGCTGACTCATCAACTTGTATTCCTACTTAACATTTTGATCAGAATGAACTTGTCAATCAAAAAAAGAAGAGGACAATCAATTTGAGAAAAATAGAAATAGATATTTTAAAATAAAACCATTGATATTTTACTTTCGGTACCTTGGATTGTCACAGCTGAATGAAGCAAAAGAATGTGAATTGTTTTCTTTTGTTATTGTTTTCAGGTGTTGGCCTCTGAACCAGTTTTCAAACTTTAGCCTGCATCAGAATCACCTGGAGGGCTTGTTAAAACAAGTGTTAAAACTAGTGTTAAAACACTAGTTTCTGGGCCTCAACCCGGAGCCCCAAAATTGGCATTTCTAACAAGTTCCCAGGTGATGTCCCTGCTGATGGTCAGGGGACCATGCTTTGAGAATCTCTGCTTTAAACTAAGGAAGTGTCACCTGGTGGGGTGAGCTACCTGGTACTGGGCACAGGAATTTGAATTGACAATTGGTAGGTAGTATATCTAAGCTTAATTCGTGTACTAAATGCTGCTGGTCAATACTTAATCATTCCACAAACATGTATTCATCTCCAGCTGTGTGTACGTGTGCCCAAGGACTGTAGCTAAAGTAACTTTTATCAGTATGTATGAAATCACTAGTCTTTATTTTTAAAGGTCTGTGGTTTCTTGGAAGTAGCTCAAAGATTAAGGAAGACCTTTGATCTGTAGTGTAAAATCAGCCAGTCATGGGTCAGGAGGGCAAAAGCCCAGCCCTCTCTTCGGAGAGGTTTAGGGTATGGTCTGCTGATGACCAGATTTTCCTCAGCCCCCAATATCCATGTCCACACCAAGCAGATCCTCATTCTCTATGTGACTGTCTTTGTTACTCTTGGGGGTTTCGATAGATCACATGTGGCCAAAACCTCTTTTTCTCAATGAAGAATCATATTGGACTTTTATTCTGTTCAGTTAGTTTACACCACAGCCTGGTCCTCAATCCAGACTACCTGTGTGAAGTGACTCTTCCCATGCTGGTCTGTTAAATCCTGCCCTCCTTGGTGCTAGACTCCAGTCGTGCCTCAGGGCACACGAGAAAGCACACAACTCTTCTGTTGGCCTCTGTTGTGGTTTTGAAGTTTGTACTTTCTCTGTGGGTGCCAGTTAAATATTGGAGAGCGAGGAATGTGTACTTCCCTGGCTTTAAACCAAGAGAAGGTTACAAGCTTACTGGATCGAGGGTAAAATCTGAGAACCAACATTTAGAGTTTTGTGCTTTTCTCTCATTCCAACCCCTTGTAGTACTGATCTTTCGCATGAGCGGAGTGAATGACAGGTAGTGACAGAGTCCAAAATGAAGGTGTAAATAGCCAATTATTGTCTCAGTAGCCAAGGAATAATAAAACTGTGAGAAATAAAATACGACTCAATGTAAAAGTGACCCTGGTGCTCTCTAGAAATCTTGGCCTGAGCTGCTATAAAATACCCTTTCAGAAACAAGACCTTATCAGTAAGGTAAGAAAAATCAAGGCCAGTTAAGGCAAAGTGCTGTGAATTTGAAACTCAATGGAGAAACATCAGTCTGGGATAGGTCTTCAGGTATTAAAGATAGTGTCATGAAAAACCTGAATTCCAGCAATTCTTAGATTAGGTTGCCAAAGGAGGAAGGTAGTGAAGGAGAAAAAATGGAAAGCTTAAATTCCATCTTTCTTGAGCTTTTAGATTGTGATAATGATCTCATTGACTTTCATTTCTGTATCCCTGTTGACCTGGAATTTAGTGCCTGACTTTTGTTCTTTTGGATCCAAATTTCTCTTTTCCTCCTTCCCTGTTCACATCTCTGAGAAGCTGGTATCCCCATTTCTTTGGCCCCCTATTCTGCTTTCCTTTCCCTTTCTTTCAGTCTTTAATCCCATGTATCCAGTTTATGAAATCTCCCTAGCCCTCCTGAGGCAGTGGAGATACCAACCAGAAGTTGTAAAACCTAGTAGAGACCTGACGCACATTTTGATGAGAAATTGTCCTGTTGGAATTGCTAGAAGGGCTACCTACTGGCACCATCAGCAGAGTTACAGAATCTTAGGTGCTGTCTAAGGAGGAACTTGGAGGAACACGCAGCCCCTCATTGCCTGCAAACAGGGAATCCTCTGTGTCCACCAGGGAATTAGAAATTAAGGTTTCTTCACTACTTCTATGGTAGGGCTGTCTGGAATTCTGTTTCAGACTGTGAGGCTCTGGGCTTGGAATCTTAGCCACAAGGGGTTTCTTATAAGGAGCTGGAAGGGGAGGGGGCAGGGGTTACACGTTCATGTCATTTCATTTTGATCCTGCTCTCTCCATGTTTCTTTCAGAAGATACATCTAAAGATACAAAGTCTGCATTTGATATAATGCCTTAATCACTGAGTCTACAATTAATGTTGACTGTTTTAGATTGTAAGCTCCTGGAGAGCAGTATTGCTGTAGTAGGAATGTGTTAACAGTGTCATATGTGAAAGAACAAAATAAATACTTTGATTTTGTGATTCTATGCATGTCTTTCTACCCAGAGTGATTATCAGGATAAGTGGTCTCTCCATTGGCCATTACCGTAAGTTTTTAAGATGTCAGTCTTTTAAGTGGCAAGATCCCTTTATAGTTTTCATCTCACTCTCCTCTCCTCTTACTCTACTTAAAATGACAAGCTTGGGACACCTGGGTGGCTCAGTCGGTTGAGCGTCCGACTTTTGGTTTCAGCTCAGGTCATGATCTCAGGGGTCAAGCCTGGTGTGGGGCTCCGTGCTCAGCGGAAAGTCTGCTTGAAGATTCTCTCTCCCTCTCCCTCTGCCCCTCCCCCTGCTCACCCTCTTTCTCTTTTAAATAAATCTTAAAAATATATAAAAATAAAAATAGGGGCGCCTGGGTGGCTTAGTTGTTAAGCGTCTGCCCTCGGCTCAGGTCATGATCCCAGGTCCTGGCATCGAGCCCCGCATCGGGCTGCCTGCTCAGCGGGAGCCTGCTTCTCCCTCTCCCACTCACCCCGCTTGTGTTCCCTCTCTTGCTGTGTCTTTCTCTGTCAAATAAATATTAAAAAATAAAAATAAAATGACAAGCAGCAGCTTTCTGCCCACAGGTTCTGTCCCTGTGCTTTAATAAAACCACCTTTTTGCACATAAATAAATAAATAAAAATGATAGGGGGTGCCTGGGTGGCTCAGTCGTTAAGCGTCTGCCTTCAGCTCAGGTCATGGTCCCAGGGTCCTGGGATCGAGTCCCGCATTGGGCTCCCTGCTGAGCGGGGAGCCTGCTTCTCCCTCTGCCTGCCGCTCCCCCTGCTTGTTCTCTCTGTCAAATAAATAAATAAAGTCCTTAAAAAAAAGACAAAATTTTAATTTTGTTCTCATTTATAAAAAAGGCAATAACAGTACCATTTCAATTTAGGAGCAATATATATAAAGCACCTAGCACTTAATAGGCAACCAAACCATAGTAACTTTTTGATTATTTTTACTCCAGCTTTCATGAAATTAAAGGTAAGCTCTTCTGGATGAGTTTAATATCTCTTCACAAGCACTTGACTATAATCTAGGAATGAACCCTAGGACCTAAGGAATAAGAGAACCAATGCATGTAATTTCAGTTGTGTCTAAAAGGATTTATAGCTGCAATAGGCAATAAAGAAGCTATTAATCTGGTGAATGCCTCATTCTTTATAGATAAAATAGCATAAGATAGATAAAATTTCATGAGAACTGAAACAGCATCCCCTCCCTCCACCCCTGAGAACCCCACCTTCTAGACCCAGCAGGGGGAGACTGGGAAAGCAGTGTAGCAACACAGTTTAGAAACTTGGGTTCAGAGATCAGTATGCCTGGTTCAAATCGCAGCTCTACCCCTTAATTAGCTGAGCATTAGTTTCACCTTCTATAAAATTAGTATCTAGTACTCTCCTCATTGGAGTTAAAGATTGAGATAATCTGTGGAAAGCACTCAGTATAGTGCCTCCGAGTGTTGGCTCATCAGGAGGGAAGCAGAAATTCAGGAGGCACAATGTTTTATGCTTTTGTACCTATTTGTGCTGGGAAGCTAGTGACGGAGCTTAGGCAGAGGCTTGTTTCTCCCGTTTTTTGCCCTTCCATATTGGCCTTTGTAAGCTTCAAGGTGATGTAACTCAGTTTTCCCATCTAGAGCCTGACTTGCTGTGTCTCTAAGACCATTAAAATAACAGAATGGAAGGACCTAGATCAAACTGGAAGAATAAAGGTTTTCTTTTTTTTTTTATTATCGTAATCCCCATACATTACAGAATAAAGGTTTTCTAAGAATGGTTGGAGGAAGAAGAGAAACTATATATCCTCCTTTCCCTGCCTCTCCCACATTCTTTTTATTTTTTTTAAAGATTTTATCCATCTTCGAGAGCGAAGAGAGCACAGGAGCAGGGAGAGGGGCAGAGGGAGGAGAAGCTGACTCCCCAGGACCCCGAGATCATGACCTGAGCCAAAATCACACTTAACCGACTGAGCCGTCCAGGTGCCCTTCCTCCACATTCTTAATACCCAGCCTTAAGCTACCCCTAGAAAAATTGGGCAAAATCTTGCTAAGGGGTCTCTTCAGAACTGATGACTCCAGAGGTTCCTTCTACCACAGTTGGCAGTTCCCTGTAGTTGAATTAAATGGTAAAAACAACAGGACATGATTTTTTTTAAACTTTATTTTTTTAGTAATCTCTACACCCAAAGTGGGCCTCAAACTCATGACCCCGAGATCACGAGTCGCATACTCCTCCAACTGAGCCAGCCAGGCGCCAACATGATTCTCAATCACCCTCTCGACTGGCTCTTGGTGGGAAAAATTCTTAGGCAAGTTGGGAAAGAAAGGAAAACTGGAATGATGGTAATTCTGTTAGGAGCATTCCTATTACTGTGTTTCCCTCCACTGTCTGTCCCCCTCCCCAAATTACACTCAGACTAGCTACAAAGCCATTCTGTAAACAGATTCTGGAAACCCACAGCATGACCACCTTTACACAAAATCATTAGAATCTCATCTCCACCAGGGCAGGGATCTTTGATTTTGTTCACTGATGTTACTAAGTGCCCAGAACAGTATCTGGCACATAACACGAACTCAATAAAATACTTGCTGAATAGATGAGTTGAAAGTCAGTGCCAGGGATCAACTGAAGTGTTCTGTGCTTCACGTCTCTCAATAAAGGTGGGAAGAATGATGTTACCTCTTGTAGCAATTACCTTTTAAAGTCTGGGGGGTTAACAGTGCTATGATTATGCTTCATTAAAGGTGTCGCACGCTTTTCCAAAAATATATTTATTTTTAAAAACAAAAATCAGACAAGTTTTATAGAGTCAAATTTTCCAGAGACAAACTAGAGTTTAGATTTCCCCTTAGAGCAAAAGTTAAGCATCAGTAATCTCATGCAGAAGTGTTTCTCTGCAGGAGGTAAAACATTCTGCTTGACTGCATGCACTCAATTCTCTAAAGCTTGTTTGTACTTCTGCCATCATTTTACTCCATTCCAGGGCTCTGGCATGCCAGACAATCCGCCTCTAAAATTCGAAACTTCCAAATTGAGATGAACGATTATTGGGCTTGGGTTGGGGTTTATAACCAATTCGATCATTAATCATTTGTTCCCGGCTCTTGGGGTCACTGCTCAGCCCAATGGCACCTTCTCCATCACTGATTCCTACGACGTCCACTTCTTCCTTTTGTTTCTTACGGGTCTGGAAGTATAAAAGTCTTAGGATTAAAACAATGTTCTTTCCATTAGCAAACATTTATTTGGCACCTGCCATGCACCAGGCATAGGGTGAAGGCTAGGGTTAGGGCCTACAAAATGATAAGCTGAAATCCTAGGTTTAAATGGATAGTAAGGGTACAAGCGGGGATACAGGGACATGGCGAGAAAAGATGTAACCCCTACCCTCCAGGATGTCACAGTCTAACAAGGAAATAGGTAAAGAGACAAGGACAACAGGGTGATCACAGCTATGACAGGAAAGTCCACACTGCTAAAGAGACATAAAGAAGAGATAAGGAGTTGGGTGTGTCGTGGCAGAGCTTCAGAGCAGGAAGCTGCAATTAGAAAGATAAATAATATACGAGAAGATGGATGTTAGCTGAAACTACTGTGGTCATTTCACAATATATGTAAATTACACCATCATGCTCTATGCCTTAAACTTACACAGTGGTATATGTCAGTTATTTCTCAATAAAACTAGAAAAAAAAAGATAAATAAGTTGGCAGACAAGGGAAAGAGAAGGATGTTTCTTTTTTTCCTTTCAAGATTTTATTTTAAGTAATCTCTACACCCAACATGGGGTTCAAACCCACAACCCCGAGATCAAGAGTCCCATGCTCTACCGACTGCACCAGCCAGGCACCCAGAAAAGGGTGTTTCAGTAAATGTATTATTCAAGAGAAGAGATGGAAAAATTAAGGGACTGATAAAGCAATAACCACCAGAAATTAACAACTTCACTGACACCATGAAATTAAATGTAACACAGGAATACAAGGTTTTGTCCTATCTTATCAAAATGCCTGAATTTTGAGGTTTCATTTTGTTTTCAGGTAAAAGGTTTGGCTCTTGGGGTGCCTGGGTAGCTCAGTCAGTTGAGCATCCACCTCTTGATTTCAGCTCAGGTCATGATCTCAGGGTTGTGAGATCTGGCCCTGCATGGGGCTCCGTGCTCAGCACAGAGTCTGCTTGAGATTCTTTCCCCCTCCTGCTGCTCCTTCCCCTGCTTGCACACACTCTCTCTCTCAAATAAGTAAATTAATTAAATCTTAAAAAAAAAAGTTTGGCTCTTAAGTCACAAGTGACTGCAGAATTCACCAAGTCGGTATCTCAGTTTGATCATTTTTCTTTTTTTTATAATTTTTTTTTTTAATTTTTTATTTATTTGCGAGAGAGAGAATGAGAGACAGAGAGCATGAGAGGGAGGAGGGTCAGAGGGAGAAGCAGACTCCCTGCTGAGCAGGGAGCCTGATGTGGGACTCGATCCCAGGACTCCAGGATCATGACCTGAGCCGAAGGCAGTCGCTTAACCAACTGAGCCACCCAGGCGCCCCTAAGTTTGATCATTTTTTTTAAAGATTTGATTTTTAAGTAATCTCTACACCCAACGTGGAGCTTGAACTCACAACCTCAAGATCAAGAGTTGCACAATCCACCAACTGAGGCAGCCAGGCACCCCTCAGTTTGATATTTTTGAAAAGAGAGATTAACACTTATCCCTTAACTACTACTACCTGACTATAAGATGATATTAGATAATAATATTCTCTGAGAGAGTGAACAAATGTTTTATCTAGCATTCCTTGGAAGAATGGCTTGACTACTCTAACCACTGGAATCGCCACCATTCTTCACCACTTACTAATGAACTCAGCATTAAATGCCAATGTCACAGTATCATACTAAATCAAATAGGGTATTACTTTATATGTGTGTGTGTGTGTATAAAATGACCTTTTTGAGTTACTCTCTAGTCTACACTACCAATAAGTAACATTACAAATAACTTAGTGAAAACAGGTTAAAAGGCAAAGGATACTATCATTTTATAAGCCATGAGAAACTGAGAATGTCCAAATGGTATGAAATCACTTATAAGGCTTCCCACCATGAACAACTACTGACTGTTTCAGAATCCAGAGTCATCAAAATATAGTTAAACTCATTTCAGTATCAAATGAAATACCAGTTTCTACTGGTTTCATTTTATTTTAGTTTAGGGCAAATCTATCCCTAAGTTGCTCTAAAACAGGTCAAACCCATTGGATAATTGCCTTTAGCAGAAACACTAACTCAACAGTGAACTGATTCTGCAGAATCAAAGTTCAGTATGCCAACACTTTATGAGACTCATTACAACTGAAGTTTAAATCATACTGAAAGGACTTTTCAGTGGAAGGCAACCAAGTGTGCAGAGGCACCAAGATCAAAGTTAAAAAGACGAACCATGAGAGATGATGGACTCTGAAAAACAAACTGAGGGTTCTAGAGGGGAGGGGGGGTGGGAGGATGGGTTAGCCTGGTGATGGGTATTGAGGAGGGCACATTCTGCATGGAGCACTGGGTGTTATGCACAAACAATGAATCATGGAACACTACATCTAAAACTAATGATGCCATGTATGGGGATAATATAAGAATAAAAAAATTAAAAAAAAAGATCAAAGTTAAAGATAACTTGACAGTGAAGATAAAGTAAAGATAAAGATAAATGAGCAAGGACTAGGCCACAAAGGACCTTGTATGCCATCCTAAGGAATCTAGACTTTATTCTCAGAGCCATTGAAGAATTTAAGTCTTATTAATGGACATCATTTAATACTGTGGGATAAGCTACACTTAAAAATACATATTGATGGGGTGCCTGGGTAGCTCAGTCGGTTAAGCATCTGCTTTTGGCTCGGTCATGATCTCACGGTCTTGGGATCGAGCCCCACGTTGGGCTCCACACTCAGCAGGGAGTCTGATTCTCTTTCCTCTCCCTCTGCTCCAACTCCCACTTGTGCTCTCTCTGTCTCACTCTCAAATAAATAAATAAATAATCTTAAAAAAAATACATATTGAGCTCCCACCATGATGCAGGGATGAGCTCCTTCCCAAATGCTGGGAGCTCTCCAGTGGAGAAGACAAACGTGGTATCTACAATCAAGGTTCCTAATGTAAATGCTACAATAAACAAATCATTGTAAATTATAATAAATGCTATAAAATAAAAGGATAAAGTGCTCTGGGGCGCCTGGCTAGCTTAGCTGGTAGAGCATGTGACTCTTGAGCTTGGGGTTGTGAGTTCAAGACCCACGGTGGGCATAGATTACTACAAAAAAAAATAAAATTAAAATAAAGTGCTTTGAGAGACCCTGAGGAGGGATAGCATGGACGGGAATGACACCCCTAATTTGAATAGGGTCAGAAGCAGCCTCTCAGACTAAAGAAGCAACGTTTCAACAGACATGAAGACAGGGGAAGAGGAAAATAACATGTACAAAGGCCATGCACGATAAACAGCTTGGCGTGTTCAAGGAAATGAAAGAAAGCCAATGTGCCTGGGATACAGAAGCCAGGGCAAAGAATGGCAGGAGCTGAAACCTGAGGAGCCAGAACATACAAAACTTGGAGGTCATGATAAGAAACTGGGATTTTATTCTAAGTGCAAGAAACCATTGAATTCCAGGGGAATGACATGATCTGAAAATTTTTAAAGAGCATTCTAGAAACCTGACATAGAATAGATTAACGAGATAAAAATGGAAGTAGGAAGACCACTGAGGACGCAACCAAGATTGTAGAGAGAGAGGTGATGGTAACTTGGACTAAGGTAGTAACCATGGAGATGCACGGGGTGAATCCAAAGGGTAGGAAAAGGGAGAACTCAAGAGTGACTCCTAGGTTTCTGGCTCGAGCAGCTGCAGAGATACTGACATAGGGAACACCTGAAACTGGCTTGAGGAAGAAATCAAGAGGTCTTTTGTTTTAACACGTTAAGTGCAGGAGACTGAACAGAGACTCCCAAGGCTCTCAGGTCCAAATCCCTGAACCTCTAAATGTTGCCTTATATGGAAAAGGGTCTTTGCAGATGTGATAAGGATCTTGAGATGGAGACACTATCCTGGATTACATGGGTGGGCCCTAAAATGCCATTCCATGTATCCTTGTAAGAGAAGGCAAAGGGAGATTTCACAGACACAACAGGCGAAAGCAATGTGATCGCGGATGCAGAGACTGGAGCAATGTGGCCACAAATCAAGGAATGCCAGTGGCCACCAGAAGCTGAAAGAGTCAAGAAACAGATTCTCCTCTACAGCCTCTGGAAGGAGCGTGGTCCTGCTGACACCTCGATTTGGGACCAGTGATACTGATTTCAGATTTCTGGCCTACAGAATGGTAAAGGAATACATTTCTGTTTTTTTTAAACCACCAAGTTTGTGGTAATTTGTTACGGCAAGCCACAGGAAACTGAACACATTAAGTTTGAGATGCCTTCCAGCATCCAAATAGAGGTTTCAAATAAGCTGTTGGTAAAAGAGTCTGGAGTCCAAAAGTTAAAGTTATTGTTTTAAATATCCCTAAGGATTCGAAAGTTGTACTCTTACCTCCAGGTCCTTTCGAATGCTCTCAAACTCCTCAATGTCATCAAGCTTCAGCTCCAGGCGGGTTGGTTTTCGCCGCAGCATACTGAGATCAACACTGAGGGCCAGACCCAGTGAACTATCAGCTGTTAGAAATAGCAGAGGAGGAAAAACCGGAGGGGATAAACCTCAGCTACAAATACAAGATCAATTTGTCAGCATGCATGTTAAAGGAATGGTGATACAAAAGACTCATTTGGGTTCACACATAGACTTCTAAGTCATCAGATGTATGATTATTACATGATGAAGATCCATAACTCTCCAATTCCAAAAAAAACCCAGTCTTCTTCAAGAAAAAAAGAGCAAGCTGCCTATAAAAGAGGATTCTAAGCAACAATCACTTTAATCTTATACTCCAGTCACATTCAAAGAAATACTCTAGCTCAGAGAATAAAGCTAAAATAACATATCTTAATTCAGTATAATTACTGGGAGAGTACATAAGCCATTAAATTTGATCGACTCTGCATAAGAACTGTGACAGATTTGTTATCACTCCTGAATACTGAAATCAGCTTACTAAATCTCATGAAAACTCCGTATAACTCACCAACTCACAGGGTTATCCTCAGGGTCTAAACAGGTCCTAAATGGATAGGTCATTCATTCATTAAACAAACACTTCTTATGCTCCCTCTCCAGAGTTAAAAGGCATAGCCACAGCCTGTGGGGAAAACAAACACGTAAACAAAAAATTGCAACATATTCTAATGACTCTGATGGAGGACAATGCAATGGCACCACACAGGCACCCAATCCAGTCTGGGTGGAGTGTGGGATAAACAGGGACATGGAAGGCCTTCTGGAGGAGATGTCTTAGCTGACTTGTGAAGGGCAGGCAGAGAAAGGGGAGTAAGGTAGAGAGAACAAGAACACAAAGAGGCTCAAAAGAACAATCCTGAGGCTGAAAGCCTAAGGTAATGCTTATGCTAACAAAAAACAATTTTTTTTAAAGACAGTGAAACTCCCCAAGTCAGTTTAATACCTGTTAATGGCATCATCTTTATATTCTCCATAGCATCCAGCAGAGTGTATCTATAATAACCACTCAGTACATGTGCTGTTGAATAAACTGAGAAACCCAAATAAAGTTAAATGAACTTTTCTTGAGCACTGTGCTACACTTTTCCATTCCCATTCTTTACATTTTTATTTGAACACAGAAACCCTGTGATGCTGGCAAAATTACCTCTATTTTATAAATGAAGTTGAAACTCTTCAGTTTGGTTAATAAATGTCAGCCTCCTATAAAACTTATACATAGGTCACATGGTGAGGATTAAATGAGAATGATGTAAACAAAAGCTCCTTTAAAGTATGTGCAGCTATAGGGGTGCCAGGTTGGCTCAGTCAATAATGCATCAGACTCTTGATCTCAGGGTCATGAGTTCAAGCCCCACATTGGGTGTGCAGCCTACTTGGAAAAAAAAAAAAAAAGTGGACGCCTGGGTGGCTCAGTTGGTTCGGTGTCTGCCTTTGGATCAGGTCATGATCCCAGAGTCCTGAGATGGAGTCCTGGGATCCAGTCCCACATAGGCTCCCTGCTCAGCGGGGAGTCTGCTACTCTGCCCCTAACCTGGCTCATGCGCACATGCACAAGCCCACTCTCTCTCTTTTAAATAAATAAATAAAATCTTTAACAAAAAAAAGTATGTACAGGTATAAACTATTATTACATCTATTTAGTATGTAGCTAGAGACTTAAGTATACAAAAGAAGAAACATATCCTTCTGTGAAGCTTGGAACAGAACAGGGGATATTCTCAAACAGTGGCACATACATTTCATATTGTTTTACATTGTTTCAGATATTATCTTGGGGAGCCTGGCTGGCTCAGTCGGTGGAGCATGGGACTCTTTATTTCCGGGTTGTGAGTTCGAGCCCAACGTTGGGCGTAGAATTAAAAATAAAATCTTAAAAAAAAAACCCAAACAACCCTAAAATAAATAAATAAATCAGATACTATCTTAAAGCCAATGTAAACAAATGGTAGAGGAAGCCAAAGTTCCAAGGGAGAGTAGGGGAGGAAAGAATATTTCAAAGAAAAAAGCTCTGCTGTACATTTTCTTGTATTTTCTTTAGTTTTCTGCAAACTGTAAAGCTCGCCACTAGGAAGTAGTACAGAGTAAAGGGCAAAAGTTCTCGCTCAAGAAAAAGAGCAGAGGACAGAGATTTTAATCCCACACGCCACTGATCTTGGACAATTAGCTTCATCTTTCACTAGACCTTAGTTTCCTCGTGTTCTGTACTCTGTTGCTTAGATTGAACGAGGTAAGGCAGTGTAAGTTTCTGGAACATAATTTGGCATTTGGTAAACGCCCAATAAACAATAGTTATTATTACTGTAATTGTCCTTGGCGAGGTTAGGGGCGGCTCTGTCCAGCTCGAGGAACACCAATATTTTAAGTATCTCCACCCCCGACACGGGGGCCAAGTCCTCGTCTTGTTCATCTCCGCTGCCCCAGCCCCGAGCAGAACACAGGGCCACGCAGAGTTGCCGGTGTGCACTTTACCTGACGCCTTCACAGGCATCTTCTCACTCTGAATCAGATACAAAGACCGGGCTGAAGACAAACAACAAAAGAAGGCCACGGCTCCTCCTCCGGGTCTTTATTTTACTTTGGCGCTAGAGGGCTCTTCGAGCTTAATCTGTCGCCAATGCCCAAATCCCCAAAAATTCACCCAGCTCAGAAGACCCTTGGGAAAACTTCCCGACAGCAGAGGAGGAGAACAGCACTCCCTCCGCTGCTCCAGAGTGGCACTCCCGGGTCCAGAGCGAGGGTTTCCATGGCAACATGGCCCTCCGCTCCAGGACGACTGAAGCCTCTCGTAGAGCCAGGAGCGACGTGAGGCCTCGGAAACCCTCCATTTGCTCCGGAGTTCAGCCCCAGGCCGCGCGACTCGACGAACCTACCTCTTTTCAAGCCTGCTCAGCGTTTTCCCGGAACCCCGGCGCCCACCGCGAATCTTCTGCTAAGCGAACTGGACTACACTTCCCAGACTGCTCTGAGATTCTCTCCTCCAGAACCTCGTCTTCCGCGTGCTTTTCTCAGAGGTTTTCCACGGTTCACGCTACTCTTCGCGCCACGACTCCTCCGTACTACAACTCCCATCATGCTCCACGCCACCCAGGACGTTGCGTCGGCCCTCGGCCCACTTCCGGCCAGTGACGTAGTTCCGCTTTGCTGGGCGCGCGGTGGACGGTCTGAAACGTAGCTCGGCTTTCGCTGGGACTTCGCGGCTCGGGAGCTCAGCATGGCTACCTCACGAGGCTCCTCCACGGTACGGATCTCCGCTCACTCTGGCGAGGAACGCGGAAGGGGTTGGGGGACAAGCGGTTCCTGCGAGATGGGGCCGCTCGGGAACGGCCTAAGGTGGTGGAGGACTGAGGTGAAAGGCTGCGAGACTCGGTCCTGTCTTAGAGGAGCCGCGTTTTCCTGATCCCTAAGTGCGTTCCTGTGTTTTAGTTCATTTGCACCTCTCACTACAGCCCCAAACTGTAAATACCTCTTCCAACTGGTCCAAAAATGGAGCTCTGGAAGGGAGTAGTATCTTGGCTCAGATTTAGGTCTACGTCAGATTTCTTAATTGTAGTAAGGCCTCCTAACTTCATATATATTGCCTTACGTCTGAATACGTTTGAAACGTGTAGACCAACAACTAACTAGTCCCCCTCAGTATTGCGTTGGTTATTCGTGATCCTTGATGTTTCCCCTGTGATGAGCAGTAGCCCTGGAAGTTTCATAAAACCCAAGAAGAGATTGCAACGGAACGAGGTAAATATGTTCCAAAGCAAATCTTTGATAGAAAAATTACCAAGAGTAATTCACTAGTTTTACTAGCTTTTTCCTATCTGCAAAACCTAATTAAGAGACACACACGCCCCCGCCCCCAGTCAGTGGAGATATCTTAAATGATGACCAACTTGTCCTTTCCTTTGGGGAAGAAGTAGGATTGAAGCTCAGGATGAGCTCCATCCTTTGGGGAAGCCTAATAAATGACTAAGATTAAGCCTCAGGTTGATCCATGTCTTCGATTTATCAGGCAGCCAAAACTAAGGCACCTGATGACTTAGTTGCTCCTGTTGTGAAGAAACCACACATCTATTATGGAAGTTTGGAAGAGAAGGAGAGGGAGCGTCTGGCCAAAGGAGAGTCTGGGATTTTGGGAAAAGAAGGACTTAAAGCTGGAATTGAAGCAGGAAATATTAACATAACCTCTGGTAAGATGCAAATAGCGAGTCTCTCTTTATCTTTGTATTATACTCAGAAATTTCAATGAAACTTGGATTTATGTAAGGCCATCCTTTGCCTACACTGGTTAGCATCATCCAAAGAGCCTTTCTCTTAAAACCTTTTATACAATTTTTCTTCCATTGAATTGTTAGTAATCTTACCAGGAATTTATTCAGTGTGTATTTGGATTCAAGTTGATTCCATTTGTCTTCCAGAGATCTAGTATAGTTCTGGCATTGGTTTGAAGCTACTATGGTTTGTAACATTCTCTCCTTTTTAATTTTCTAATTTTTCACGCTAAATGAAATATCTGTTTTAAATCATAAAAGTAATATTTTTATTTTGAAAGAAATCAAAGTGTTAGGGCGCCTGGGTGGCTCAGTCGGTTAAGTGTCTGCCTTCAGCTCAGGTCATGATCTCGGGGCCTTGGGATCAAGCCCCACATTGGGCTCTCCGTTCATGAGGGAGTCTCCTTCTCCCTCTCACTCTCCCTCTGTGCACGTGTGTGCGTGCGCTCTCTCTCTCAAATAGATAAATAAATAAAATCTTAAAATCAAAGTGTAGAAATGTGTAAAGTAGAAAATCCTGTAATCCTTATTAATTGGCTCTATATCTTTCCAATTTAATAAAGCTGTAAAAATTTGTCATTTTTTTCACAAATGAAACATATACAAATTGTTTTATAACTTGCATTTTTCACTGATACACTGTTGGGGATAGCTTTCCACGTCAATAACTAATGGTCCTCTATATCTTTATTTATTTATTTAGAGAGAGAGCACGCAACCGCACATGTGCATGGGCGGGGAGGGGGAAACAGAGGGAGAGAGAGAACCCCATGCAAGCTCCACGCTCAGCATGGAGCCCAATGTGAGGCTCGATCTTGTGACCTGAGATCTTCTCTAAAGTTATACATGTTTGTCATAAGAAATTCAAACAGTACAGAGGGTAAAAAGTGAAGAGACTTTTCTACAGAAAGGACTTAAGTTTCTCATTGATCTTCCCACACATTTTCTTTTCTATATACATGCACTTTAATGACTTTTTTTAACTGTTCAGACTGTTTTAGGTTGCATCACCACTGTAATTCTCACTTTTTCATCAAAATCCTTGTATTCAGGGGCGCTTGGGTGGCTCAGTCAGTTAAGCATCTGACTCTTGATCTCAGCTCAGGTCTTGATGTCAGGGGTGTGAGTTCAAGACCCACGTTGGGCTCCACGCTGGGTGTGGAGCCTACTTAAAAAAAAAAAAAATCGGGGCGCCTGGGTTGCTCAGTCGTTAAGCATCCGCCTTCGGCTCAGGTCATGATCCCAGGATTCTGGGATCGAGCCTGCGGGGCTCTCTCCTCAGCGGGATGCCTACTTCTCCCTCTCCCACTCCCCCTGTTTGTGTTCCCTTTCTCGCTGTCTTCTGTCAAGTAAATAAATAAAATCCTAAAAAAAAATAAATAAAATTTAAAAATCCTTGTATTTAGTGTGGGTTTTAAAACTAATCGCTAGAGGGGGCGCCTGGGTGGCTCAGTCGGTTAAGCGACTGCCTTCAACTCAGGTCATGATCCCAGTGTTCTGGGATGGAGCCCCACATCAGGCTCTCTGCCAGCGGGAGCCTGCTTCTCCCTTTCCTTCTGTCTGCCGCTCCCCCTGCTTGTACTCTCTCTCTCTCTCTCTGTCAAATAAATAAAATCTTCAAAAAATATATTTAAAAAAATTTTAAAAACCTGCTAGATTATTCAGAAAGCCTTTAGTCAAGACATGGGTAGAACTGGAGGGGATTATGCTAAGTGAAATAAGTCAAGCAGAGAAAGACAATTACATGGTTTCACTCATGTGGAACATAAGGAATCACGGAGGACCACAGGGGAAGGGAGGGAAAACTGGGAAGAAATCAGAGGAGGAGACAAACCATGAGAGACTCTGGACTCTGGGAAACAAACTGAGGGTTACAGAAGGGAGGGGTGGGGGGACAGAGTAACCGGGTGATGGGAGGAGGGCAGGTGTTGTGATGAGCACTGGGTGTTATATGCAACTAATGAATCGTTTAACACTATATCAAAAACGATGTACTATATGTTGGCTAACTGAACATAAAAAAAAAGCCTATGATCAAGGGATAGCATTTTCATGGAAATTATCTCCAGTTTAGTAGTTACATTTGTAGATGTCCACAGACTGGGACTGTTTTAGAGAATAGCTTTGGCAAGTGTTAAAATAATGTGTCTATTTTATCTTCTGGATAGAAGGTGTCTACTTAATTCATTTGCTGAAGGTGCTTCATACTCTTTTTCATCTAAGTTATGTGTTTATATAGGTGTAAGGTTGTCAGAATAAGATGGCATGGGGGCACCTTCATGGCTCAGTCAGTTAAGCATCTGACTCTTGATTTTGGCTCAGATCATCATCTCAGGGTCATGGGATCTGAGCCCTGCATGGGGCTCCCCACTCAGTGGGGAGTCTGCTTCTCCGCTCTTCCCCCCACTCATACATGCACGCTCTCTCTTAAATAAATAAATAAAATCTTTAAAATAAAAAAATAAGTAAGATGGTGTGCAGTTTTCCTGCCTTTTAAAGCTATGTAATTTAGTTTTTTGTGTTTGGCACAATTTAATAAACTGAGAAACAGTAAACTCTGAAGTATATAATGGACTAGTTTCTAGAGGACATGCAGACTGGAATTATAAGAAATTACTTTTTCCCCTTATTTGAAGAAGATCTGGTGATTATGCTGATATTGCCTGTTCTTTTTATAGGAGAGGTGTTTGAAATTGAAGAGCACATCAGTGAACGACAGGCCGAAGTGTTAGCCGAGTTTGAGAGAAGAAAGCGAGCCCGGCAAATCAATGTTTCCACTGATGACTCAGAGGTCAAGGCTTGCCTTAGAGCCTTGGGAGAGCCCATCACACTTTTTGGAGAGGGTCCTGCTGAAAGAAGAGAAAGGTGTCCTTTCTAAATATTTGATCTCTTTTTTAATCACAAAGTTCTACTTTGAAATTTCTGTTGATACTTGTAGCTAAGACTTTAATGGAATGTCTCAGGTAATGTTAATAGAATATCTAAGTTGTTTTTATATAGTTTAGCCCATGATCTGAGTAGACCAATTTTTTACTCCACTACTAATTTTTCTTTATAAACTATGAATAGGGTGTTAACATGAGAACCCTCTCTCCCCAATATGGAATTGTGAGTTGAGTAAATATGTGTTGTCGAACTTTGAAAATTTAGACAACACACACGTTCCCCTTGTCAGTGTCATAAAACATAATGATAAGTATTTGGGGTTATTACCGAAAAGGGGCACTTTCCTCAGATGATACTCCTCTTGTGATTTTATGGTTTCAGAGTCTCTTAGTGACGGCTAATCATACACAGTGATGAGGACCTCCTTTGTCTTTCTGTCCACAGTCCCATCTCTCCCTTTCATCATTTTTTTCCTTATTTGCATAGTCTGCACATTTAATCACTTTAAAACCTCTACCATATCTCATGTCCATTAAGTAGAACCAGTAATGCTGGGCCTGTTTAAATTACAAGAAAAAAAAAACCACTGTACCAACCTAGTATCTTACAAACCCAGCCTGGCTGGCCACAAGGCTTGGGGAGGGTAGGAGAGGAGGGGGCACCCCTGGGCAGTGGCTGGGTGGCAGGAAGGGCTAAAGGACAGAAAGAAAAGGGGGCTCCCAGATGGGAGGGGACTGGTTGTCCTAATAGGGGTGGGGTGCAAAAGGTACTTCAGAAGAGTGGAACTTGGGGAGTGGACAGGTCAGTGCTTTCTCCACCAGAGCACAGTGTTGGAGGAGGTGCTCCATGCCACCGTCTGCCTAACCCTGGCAGTTGGAGAACAGTGACCCATGAGCCCTGGGCATGACGAGCCCCTCTGAGACATGAATGACAGCCTGCCCCTCCTGCCATGGTCCCCTTTTCCTTGAGGATCATCTACTCCTCACTTAGTGCACTGACTCTCTTCGGGCCCTTACCCCTCATTTGCTCTTCAGCCTGCTGCAAACTGACCACTGCCACATCGAAATTGCTCTTTATTAAGGTCACTAACTCCTCTTTACTAAGAATGGCCCTGTCAGCCACTCCCTCCTTGAAAACACTCCCTTTCATAAAACCAAGTCTAAATTTCACTCCTATTTCTCTGGCTAATTCTTCTGAGCCCCATTTTTCCCCTGCCCAACCTTTATATAAATTGTAGTTTTTGCCCTTATTCCGCACTCATCCTGGGCAATCAGATCCACTCCGATGGCATCATTTACTGTGTATATTCTGTTGACTCCCAGATCTCTGTGGCCTAGATATCCTGTAGGTACTTCAAACTGGACATGTCTAGATTGAACTCATCTGTTTCCCACCTTCTATTCTCCTTGCAAATAACACTACCATTCACAGGTTTCAGTTGCCTCACCTCCTTTGTAATCCATCAGCAAAATCTGTTTCTAGATTTGTACCGAAATGTACCTCCGGTGTGTCCTCTTTTCTCTGCCTTAATTGCTTTCACACCTAGATTGTTGTAATAGCCCCAAACACGTTGTGTTAATTGCTTGCTTAAAATCCATCAGTGTCTTCTTATTAAACATAGAGTAAAAAACTGTTGATCATGCTCTTCAACCTCTAATGTCACTCTTTCCCAATTTACTAGACTTAGTACCCTTAAGGGTCTTCCTGGAATAGTAAAACTCTTTTTCTGTTTTTTCCATTTAATTTTTTTCTCTTTTTGTTCCCCTCTCTTGCCTTTAAAGCCTTTTTATTCTTTTGGTTTCAGCATAAATACCACCTTCTCAAAGAAGACTTTTATCATCCCTGCTCAGTAGGGAGTCTGCTTCTCCCTCTCCCACTCCCCCTGCTTGTGTTCCCTCTCTCGCTGTGTCTCTTTCTCTCAAATAAATAAATCTTAAAAAAAAAAGAGACGATTCCTAAATAGTAGGTTGATTTCCCTACTTTTATTATTCCCTCTTCAATCCATTGTCTCTCTCTACTTCCCCAGGGTATCTTTCTCAAATGTAAACCCTCCTTACTACTACTACTACTCCTGACTACTCTTTATGACCTGGCCCCTACTTACATTTGCAGCCCTCTCTCTCACCAGCCCTTCTCTGGTGCTCCAGGCTCCAGCCACATTGAAATATTTGCGATTCCAAGCTCACCATGCTTTTCTTACTTTCAGACCTTTACATCTGTTGAACCCTCTGCTTCAGCTGTCCTTCTCCATTCTTGATCTATCAACCTTACTAAATGAGGACTCAGTTCAGGAAACACCTCCTCTGTGAAACCTTCCCTGGTCCTCCCTGCAAGCCTAGGTTAGGTATTTTTTTTATGTTCCCCCTTAGTGCCCAGTACATACCATTGTCATAATACTTAGTATAATGTATTGTGGTTCCCTGGTACTTTCTGTCCACCCACCTTCTCCACCGCCCTCCTCCCCTCTACCAGGATTATGCTAACTTGGGATCAAGAACTGCTTCTTAGTCATTTTCGTACACCTAGCACCTCAGTCAGTATCCGGCACATAGTGGCATTGAACAAAGATTGGCTGTATTCACAGACCAGGTGGTAGTAGTGTTGGGGCTAGTTGACTCTAAATTGAATAGGATAATTGCTTATAGTTCTAATTAGGGAATCTTCAAATAAGACTGAGTGAATGAAATCACACTGGAGGTGCACCTGGCTGGTTCAGTCAGAAGAGCATATGACTCTTGATCTTAGGGTTGTGAGTTCCAGCCTCACACTGAGTGTAGAGGTTACTTAAAAAAAAAAAAAAAAAAAGAAATTAAAAAAAATAAGAAATCACAGTGGGAGTTTAGGCATGACAACTTGACTCTTAAAGAAGGTTGCTTGGCGTTTAAATGGTGAGAGAATAGGACAAGCTTTCTCTTCTTAGACACACTTCACAGTCTAATCTCGACTCCATTTAAATTATAATCTTTTTTGTTACAGGTTAAGAAATATCCTCTCAGTGGTTGGTACTGATGCCTTAAAAAAGACCAAAAAAGATGATGAGAAATCTAAGAAGTCCAAAGAAGAGGTAAAATATGTCTTTGGTTTCACAGTATGAAAGTGAAGGAAATGAGGGGTGCTCTCATTTTCTTTTGCCAGGTTTTGCTTTGCCAGGGGGAAGGGAATGTGTTTGAGGATTCCACCATTCAGGAATAGTTGTTGGGAATAGTTTGTGGTTCCTATGTAGGTGTAAGTGGGTTTCCCATTCAGGAAAAAAAACATAGGGTTCCTGGTGTAACTTTTAACAAGGAACAGGAAGCCATCCAATAAGAGTTCATAAGAACAGTAGAAAGCACACATGGCTGATTTCATCCTATTACTGAACTATTTCACCTTTTTTTCTGGGCAGTTACAATAGAGAGTTGACAGCTATGAGAGGGGCAGGAATGCTTCAGACTTAACATTTCTGCTCTTAATTTCACTTTCAGTATCAGCAAACCTGGTACCATGAAGGACCAAACAGCCTGAAGGTCGCTAGACTATGGATTGCTAATTATTCACTGCCCAGGTAAAGAGAGCCTCTAGAAGGAGAAAGAAGCATATTTTTTCTTGTTTTCTCTCAAGGACTGAGGATCTGTTTTAGAAAGACTGGTTAAATGAAAATTGAGTATTAGGGATACTCTATGGACCTTTTTCTCAACCTGTTTGCTCATGGTAATCATCTGTGTCACAGGGCAATGAAACGCTTGGAAGAGGCTCGTCTCCATAAAGAGATTCCTGAGACAACCAGGACCTCCCAGATGCAAGAGCTGCACAAATCTCTCCGGGTAAGATGCTTTCAGTGATTGCCCAATATAGTAAGGGCTTTTAAATAGTCATTAGATTTCCTACTTTGGCCTGCCTCTTGGAAGGTAAAGGCAGCTATGATTATCCCTCCCTGCTTACACTTGCTGTTTGAGAAGAGCCATCATTTAGGGTGGCAGGAACCTACTGTGGTTGGTACTCAGCAGAGGCCTTTGGTTCTGCTTTTTAATTCCCTTTTAATATGTCAAAGCTGTACTTTAGCTCTCTCCGTGGCTTTCCTGTGTAAGTTGAGCTGACAGCAAAAGTAATGACACTACTAGTGTAAAAGACAGCATGCTGGAGTTCCATTCATGAACATAAGTGTCTCTTAACAACAAGAGAAGTATAGGGGCGCCTGGGTGGCTCAGTCGTTAAGCATCTGCCTTCGGCTCAGGTCATGATCCCAGGGTCCTGGGATCGAGCCCCGCATCGAGCTCCCTGCTCCGCGGGAAGCCTGCTTCTCCCTCTCCCACTCCCCCTGCTTGTGTTCCCTCTCTCGCTGTGTCTCTCTCTGTCAGATGAATAAATAAAATCTTTAAAAAAAAAAAAAAAACGAGAAGTATAGAAGAATCTTGGGGGGTGGGCTAAAACTAGAAAGTTGGGTCTTTTTGGGATTAGCCTATTAATGATTACTATTTGTCCCTTTTTTCCTTTTTTTAAGTCTTTGAATAATTTCTGCAGTCAGATTGGGGATGATCGGCCTATCTCCTACTGCCACTTTAGTCCTAATTCCAAAATGCTGGCCACAGCTTGTTGGTAAGTCCTGTTTTTACAGTGATATTTTTCCTAAGTGGAGGACAGGTTCAGGGTAAAAAGAAAAAACCAGCTTTTGTCTTAGATGCTCATTTCTGTGTCCTTTCTCTGGTTCTCATGATCGCACCAAACTAGAGATGCCAGTTATATTATACACCCGTTATATTATACAAGATAGTCTGCGCTTAGCAGTTCTTTCTATTCATAAGGGACCCCAGAGATCTATGACATGTCAGTCATGTTCTGGACACTAGCATTTTGGAGCAGATACATAGTTTATTGACTGACCAGTTTCCACACCTCAATACGGCTTTTCTTTTTTAGTTAGATAACCCAGACAAGATACTCTGTAAGCTTCAGTTTCCTTATCTGTAAAGTAGGGTGAGATAATGTTGTAAACCATTTTGCCTTAACAGTGCGTGGTATGTGGTTTAAGGACTCAGTAAGCATGAATTATTGTTTTTATCTTTTATTTTCTTTACTAGTTACCACCACATATGCAGAAAGCTCTTAGGATGTGATAACTTTGTTGTTTTGCTCTATTTAGTTATTTTTGTGGGACATGGCCATCTAGTGACAAGGGAAGCTTCTTTATGTTGTATGCACAGGAACTACTTGACTGGGTAGAAATTGAGATTGGGTCAGGAGAAAGCCAAGGACCTACTCAAATCCTTCCACCTCTGCAAGCCGTAGAAATGGTCGTTCCTACATATTTACCTCCCAGATCTCCTATAAGGATCATTTGAATTGTTAGATATAAAAGTAATTTGTTGGAAATTTTCTGAAATAAAAAGTCTTTTTAAAAAAATTTACTTTGTAAACAGAAAATGCTATTCCTATTTAAGGAGATAATATTATTCTTGGATAGTTTAATTCGTCCTACCTTCTTTCACCAATCAATCCAAACGTTAGGGAGAATAACAACTTGTACTATATTAACTGTAGTCCTGTAGAGGCATCTGGTTGCATGAGATGTGGGTGCAGCTTTCTTCTATAAACCATCAAATCGTAAGCCCTTTAGTTTTCTTTTTCTGTGTACCACTGTAAAGTTTATTGGGGTGAGAAGAGATTGTCCTTTAGGAATGTTATCAAGGTACCTTTTCCTTCCCAGACCAACCCTGGCTTAGATGCTTTCCTTTGTATTTGATAGGAGTGGGCTTTGCAAGCTCTGGTCTGTTCCTGATTGCAACCTCCTTCACACTCTCCGAGGTGAGTTAGAATCTTGTTTAAATCTCACTCGTGGGCAACCCTGTCGGGACTCCTCTCACCCTTGAGAGCTTTTTCTGTATCTTCACTTAATAAACTTCTGTTGCTTTACTCACAAACAAATAAATAATAAATCTCATTTTCCCAGTGTGAACCCTGTCAAACAGCAAAACTATACTAATCTGCCTGACACTCAGACCCAGTACACACAAGATTAATTCTTCTTCTTCTTTTTTTTTTTTTAAGATTTTATTTATTTGAGGGAGAGAGAGAAAGAGAGAGAGCACAAGCAGGGTGAAGGGCAGAGGGAGAAGCAGACTCCCTGCTGAGCAGGGAGCCTGATGCGGGACTTGATCCTGGAACTCCAGGATCATAACCTGAGCCAAAGGCAGACGCTTAACCAACTGAGCCACCCAGGTTGCCCCAACACAAGATTAATTCTTGATTCAAATTGTCTTGGTTTGGTTCTCACCACAAAGCTGGAAGACAGTGAGTTTATATACAAATCACTTTTCTCTCATGTCCAGCCCCATTCTGGCATTGTGCAATCTCTGAACCAAAAAAAGTAAAGGTGGTTTGTGTTTTGCTCTTTTTAATGTAATTAAAATTTTTTTTTTTTAAAGATTTTATTTATTCATGAGAGAGGGAGAGAGAGAAGCAGAGGGAGAAGCAGACTTCCCGCAGAGCAGGGAGCCCAATGCGGGACTCGATCCCAGGACTGGGATCATGACCTGAGCCGAAGGCAGACGCTTAACCATCTGAGCCACCCAGGCGCCCCTGTAATTTAAATATTAATTTAAAATAGCTCTTTTTTTTTTTAATAGTTCAGCAGTCACTTTAATACCCTATCTGTCCACATGTTCCCTAATATATATTGTGTTAATTCATCATAGTCTGTTTTGCACATAAATTGTAAGGGGTGGGAAACCTTTAACTTTGATTTCTTACACTCCTTCAGGCCATAACACAAATGTAGGAGCAATTGTATTCCATCCAAAATCCACTGTCTCCTTGGACCAGAAAGATGTCAATCTGGCCTCTTGTGCTGCAGATGGTTCTGTGAAGCTTTGGAGCCTTGACAGGTGAACATGACTCTTCTGCCCATACTGCGGTCACTAAAGAGTTGCTTGGTTGGTCCTTGGGACCTGAGAATCTGGCATCTAACCCCAGAGATGGTCTAAGAGTCAAGGGAACTTGGTGTGACCATAGAATGTAGGATTTCTTTCTTTGACCTTTTCTCGACAGAGGAGTTATGTTAGGTTTTTCTTATTTTTTAACTTTGGACCTTGATTTTTGCCTCTAACATAGTAGCCATTGTTTTCCCAGTCCAGTTATTCTGGAAAGATCTATTTACACTTCCTGTGCAATACACTGACTTGGAGAAAAGCCCTAGTTGGTAGATTGAGTAAAGATAATATTCTTGGCAGCACATTGGCTCCTAGCAAACGGCCACAGGGGAGAGGACAGTGAAGTTCTGAGGCAATATTGCTAAGGATGTGATGTCTCCTCCCAACAGCTTCCTCCTTTACCTAGAACATATTTTCCCATTACAGCAGTTTGGGGGTTTTTAATGTGTTTATGATTATTGTTTTCCAGGAAATTTGTGAAAGCTCTTTGTTGGCTAAAAGAAATCTAAATTCAGTTGCTTAGTTTTCTTTCTTTGGGAAAGCACATGCGACTTTTCTGCCAGGTTTTTGTACAGAGCTAATTAGCATCTGTACTCTTTGCCAGACAGGGTCTTACCTCTGAGCACAGCAAGTTTTAATTGGCTTTGGTATCACTTAGCAATATTTGTTCCCCTAGGACTTTGATTAGCTCTATGTATGCACATTGACAAAGTTCCCTTTTTAATTGCCCTCTTTAGGGTTCGTGTTTACTTCCTTTCACTGGTGTTTCAATTCTTTTTTCTGTGGTTGCTGGGGAGTAGAATTTATGGCCACCAAAGGAAACTAAGCCTCTATTTAGGAGTTCCTTTTTTCGTGTGCATCCTTCAACAAGCTAAAGTTTGAGATAAATTTATCTGTAATCCACTTGTACCAAAACTATTTGTTTGTTTTTTTAAAGATTTTATTTATTTATTTATTAGAGAGCGAGTGAGAGAGAAACAGCATGAGAGAGGAGAGGGTCAGAGGGAGAAGCAGGCTCCCCGCTGAGCCGGGAGCCCGATGTGGGACTCGATCCCAGGACCCTGGGATCATGACCTGAGCCGAAGGCAGTCGCTTAACCAACTGAGCCACCCAGGCACCCCGTACCAAAACTATTTGATTTCTGTAGCTTCACATCCCTATTAAAATATGTTTTCTTTCTAAATCTCAGCACTCCTTTGGTGTATATTTTGCTTGTCAGGCTGAATTATCTTTTATTTTTCTCTAATCCCAAATGATAATAGCATTAAGCATTGATTAACATACTGAATTGAGATATAGCAAGATAGTGTGTATTGAAGTGCTGTGGGCAGTTTTGCCCTGTGAGCACATGAAATAGTCCCAAATCTTTTAAGACTTTGGAAGGCAGCTGTGCTCACCAGTATATCACCAACGCTCTTTTAAGACTTTGGGAAGTAACAAATTGTTAACCCTGCATTTTTAACAGTGAGTTTAGTTAGGATTTGGCCTTTTAAATCCTACAGAACGGGTGCATTTGTCACAATAGTTAATAAATTCAATGAATATTTATGACTATAAAATAGTTTACTCCTTTCTATTTGGTTCTTTTTCAGTGATGAACCAGTGGCGGATATTGAAGGCCATACAGTGCGTGTGGCCCGTGTAATGTGGCATCCATCGGGGCGTTTCTTGGGCACCACCTGGTAAGCCATCCTCTTATTGTTCTATCCATACAGGCCTGTGGCATCTTGTTAACCCCTTATGACTGACGGCCAAGGAAATTTTAAGAACAGAGATCTTCAAGTAGGATTTTCTTGGGCTGCAATGAATCAGAATCAGAAGAGAGTATATGATAAAGTTTGGGCCAACTGTATTTGCTTTTAAACTGCAGTTAATCTGAAATTTCAGTTACTAATTGCCAGAAAACTAGAATTTTCACTCTTCTCTTTCTTGACCAATACTAGTGGTGTTTTGTGCTTTTTTTGGTTTTTGTTTTTTTCCACCACACATTGTATTTTAATCTCTCTGCTTACAAGTTGGTCTCCCTTTCTGGGGCACCTGGCTGGTTCATTCAATAGAGCCTGCAGCTCTTGATCTTGGGGTTGTTAAGTTCAAGGCCCACCTTGGGTGTAGAGATTACTTAAAAATAAAATCTTTAAAAAAATTAAAAAACAAATCGGTCTCCCCTTCCGGTTCTGTAAGCTCATTAAGGCCAGAAGCTGTTAAAGATTTTTTTTTTTTTTGGTAAAAGATTTTATTTATTTATTTGAGAGAAGAGAGCACAAGCAAGGGGAGAGGCAGAGGGAGAGTGAGAAGCAGACTCCCCACTGAGCAGGGAGCCTGACCTGGGGCTTGATCCCAGGACACTGGGATCATGACCTGAGCCGAAGGCAGACTCTTAAAAGAACTGAGCCCCCCAGTGCCCCAAGAATTTTTTTTTTTTAAGATTGTATTTATTTGAGAGAGCGCAGGTGGGGGAAGGAGCAGAGGGAGAGGGACAAGCAGACTTCCCGCTGAGTGCAGAGCCCAATGCGGGGCCTGATCTCAAGACCCTGAGATCATCAACTGAGCGGGAACCAAGAGTCAGATGCTTATCTGACTGAGCCACGTAGGCACCCTGTTAAAGAACTCTTTAACTGAGATATAATTTACATGCAGTGGAATAGATTTCAGTGTACAATTCAAATGCATACACTCATAACCCACATCCCTATCAATAGAATATTTCCATCACCCTGGAATGTTCCGTCATGCCCCTTCACAGGGGACTCCCCCTTCCAAAGCAACCACTGATATGATTTCTATCACTGTAAATTAATTCTGTCTGTTCATACTGTGTGAACTTGTTTGTGCCTAACTTCTTTTGCTCAGCATAATGTTTTTAAGATTCATTCAGGGGCACCTGGGTGGCTCAGTCGGTTGAGCATCTGACTCTTCCTTTTGGCTCAGGTCATGATCTCAGGGTCATGAGACTGAGCCCCTGCATCGGGCTCCATGCCGGACGTGGAGCCTGCCTGAGATTCTCTAACACTCTCTCTCTTTCCCCCTCTCTCTGAAAGGAAAAAAAAAAAAGGTTCATTTATGTTGTTGCATGTATCAGTAGTTCTTTTTTATTGCTGAGTATTCAGTTGTATGGCTCTGCCACAGCTTATCCATTCTCCTTTGATAGACATTTGGGCTGTTTCCAGGTTTGGGTCAGTCAGAATAAAGGTGCTATAAATACTCTTGCACAATGCTTTTATTTTATTTTTTTTAAAGATTATTTATTTATTTGACAGAGACACAGCAAGAGAGGGAACACAAGCAGGGAGAGTGGGAGAGGAGAAGCAGGCTTCCCGCAGAGCAGGGAGCCTGATGCGGGGCTTGATCCCAGGACCCTGGGATCATGACCTGAGCCGAAGGCAGACGCTTAACGACCAAGCCACCCAGGCGCCCCTTGTACAGTGCTTTTTGCAGACATGTTTTTCTTTACTTTCTCTTGAATGAATACCCAGGAATGCAGTTGCTAGGTCATAGAGTAAATGTATTTTTAACTTTTTTAAAACTTCCATATGGTTTTTCAGATTGGTTGTAAGTTTTACATTCCCAGAATTCTGCTTGCTTCACATCCATGCCAGCATTTGATGGTGTCAGTTTTATCATTCTGCCTATTCTATCAAGTGCATGGTGAAATTTCATAGTTTCAATTTTTATTACTCTTATGACTCTCTTGGTATTGAGTATTTTATCCTCTGCTTATTGACCATTGACCATTTGTAAATCCTCTTTTGTGCGGTGTCCGGATGCTTTACCTATTTTTTTTAATTGAGGTTTTTTTTTTTTTCCTTTATTCTCACACACAGTTCTACCACCATGTATTTATTTGTTTATTTATTTGAGGTTTATTGAGGTGGGTTTTTTTGTTTGTTTTTATTTCAGGGATGCCTAGGTGGCTCAGTCAGTTGAGCATCTGACTCTTGATTTTAGCTCAGGTCATGATCTCAGGGTCGTGAGATTGAGCCCCATAACGGGCTCCATGCTCAGCGTGGAGTTTGCTGAAGATTCTTTCCCTGGGCCCCTGGGCAGTGCAGTCGGTTGAATGTCCGACTCTTGGTTTTGGCTCAGGTCATGATCTTGGGGTTATGGGATTGAGCCCCAAGTCAGGCTCATGGAGGAGTCTGCTGGAGTTTATCTCTCCCTCTCCTGCTGTGTTCTCTCTCTCTTTCAAATAAATCTTTAAAAAAAAAAAAAAAAAAGATTCTCTCCCTCCCCCCCATACTTTTTCCTCTTTAAATAAGTAAATAAATAAAATGTAAGTTTTATTTAAGTAATCTCTACACCCAACATGGAGCTCAAACTCATGACCATGAGATCAGCCTCATGCTCCACCAGCTGAGCCAGCCAGGCGTCCCTCTACCACCGATTATTGAAGAGACTTCGTTTTCCCTGTTGAAATTGCTTTAGTGGCCTCATTAAAAATAATTTGACCAAAAATGTGTGGGTCTCTTCCTATACTCTCTTCATCTGTTGCATTAATCTATTTGCTCATGACTGATTTTTGTATCCCCAACATCCAATTTGAAGGCCCAACAAATACTCAGTGAGTGAAAGGACTTAACAGTGGAATTGAGAAAGAAAGAAGGCAACAGTCTCTGCTGGCCCATTCTGAGAGAACTGTATTCTTAAAATAGCCACTGAAATAAATTTATAGGAAGTCCATGGTTTTCCAGGTAGCACTCAAGACAGATATGCTTAGTTGTTGAGGTATTTTTTTATGCCAGAAAAGAATTTGATAGTATGGTTGTATGAATAGTTTCAGAAGCATAATTTTTTTTAAAAGATTGTATTTATTTATTTGACAGAGTGAGCACAAGCAGGGGGAGCGGCAGGGAGAGGGAGAGGGAGAAGCAAGCTCCCCTTGGAGCGGGGAGCCCGATGCAGGGCTCAATCCAGGGACCCTGGGATCATGACCTGAGTTGAAGGCAGACACTTAATCGGCTGAGCCACCCAGGCGCCTCATCAGAAGCATAATACAAGCTACAAGTGTTTATAGTACTTTACACATTGTAGGAACTGAATATCTGCTGGCTAATTGTTGGTTTGATTTTTTTTGTAGCTATGACCGCTCATGGCGCTTATGGGATTTGGAGGCTCAAGAGGAGATCCTGCATCAGGAAGGCCACAGCATGGGTGTGTATGACATTGCCTTCCATCAAGATGGCTCTTTGGCTGGCACTGGGTAAGCCTTCTTCCACCTAGCCAGGGGCAGCTCAGTAGTTCACCTGTTATGTATCCCTGCTTCCAGGAGAAATGGATTCAGAATGTTCATTTATAAATTACTTTGTCAGGGGACTGGATGCATTTGGTCGTGTTTGGGACCTGCGCACAGGACGGTGTATCATGTTCTTAGAAGGCCACCTGAAGGAAATCTATGGAATAAATTTCTCCCCCAATGGGTAAAATGAACTCATTGATTAAGGGGTGGGAAGGGTTATTGGTCAGAGATAAAAAGAATATATCTTTGTTTCTAATTTGGACACTATATCTGATCCACAGGTACCACATTGCAACTGGCAGTGGTGACAACACGTGCAAAGTGTGGGACCTTCGACAACGGCGTTGTGTCTATACCATCCCTGCCCATCAGAACTTAGTGACTGGTGTCAAGTTTGAGCGTAAGCTTTCCTCCTGTTTTGCCTAATCACAGGACAGATAGATTGAACTTCCATGGAATGCAGGCCAGGCTTTAGGTTAACTTACAAGTGGAACAAGAGAGAATTTGGTCTCTGTTGAAAAAGGAGCACATTATAAGTTCTTTCCCTCTACCATATTTTCACATAGAGCTATGGCACAGCATGCTTCTTGTTTTAGGAAGTAAAGAAGACTTCCATAAGTGCTTTTTTCTCCTGAAAGTTGTAAGCACTGAATCCTTAATGTTATTCTAAAAAAACTGTCAGGGAAAGAGCCAGAAGACCTTAATAATGTTATTCGTTTCCCTAAGCGTGTAGTCCCTTTTTCCTGGAGGTCTCGTAGGAATGTAGATGGGAATATTGGGCTTTTCCAAATGGAGAAATATCTTCTTTTTTGAAATCATATATTCTAGCAGATTTTTGTGCTTTCATTTTCTTTCCTCTTTTGATACTTGAATTCCTCAAGCAGCTCCCCTTCTTTTCTCTTAAAGCTATCCATGGGAATTTCTTGCTCACTGGTGCTTATGATAACACCGCCAAGATCTGGACCCACCCAGGCTGGTCACCACTGAAGACTCTGGCTGGCCATGAAGGCAAAGTGATGGGCCTAGACATTTCTTCCGATGGGCAGCTCATAGCCACTTGCTCATATGACAGGACCTTCAAGCTCTGGATGGCTGAATAGGCAGGGCCATGGAAAAAGGACTCTAACCTCAAGCTCTTCCGTAAGAGCCATTTTCAAAAGAAAGGAATTGATATGTTTCGTTCTGTCATGTTTTTTGCCAATTACCATGTATAGACCCTCAAAAGAATTGGATTTCCATGTCAGCTTCCACTCCAGGTAGGCAGCCCAGTCTCTTGGTGTTGATGAACCCCTTTTGTAGTTGAAATTTTTATTTTCATCTTCAAGCCCTGCCACGGACTGTGTAGACATTGTTTTTATTAATCTTTTGTTTGAATGCCCTGTTGCCTCCTTCACAGCACTCAGGATTGTGACTGGCTCCATTTTTACTTTTGAAACTTGGCTTTCCATTACGTGGTACGTGCTTCAGGACTGCATGTGACCCACAGAGCAAGCAGCTGCACTATAGTCTGGAAGCCCTCGAGTAAAGAGGCACTTCTCACCACACACCTGGTTAACCAGTGCCTTGACAGTGCGAACCTTTCCTCTGCCTTTAGAACAGGAGATGAAGAGGTAGACTACAGCTATGCTCAGGGTTATGCAGTAAAGAAGATTTTACCTCTTCCTGTTGAGTTTGCTTGGAATGCTAACTGCATCAGGAAGCTCAGAACTGAACGTTTGCCCTGTCTGAAAATGTCTTCCATTTTGCTTTGAAGTTTGGCATCCTTTGTGTTACCCCAAAGCTAGGCCATTGTGTCAAGAGGCAATGAAATTTCTAGAAAGCAAACATGAAGTCTCTGTTGTGCCACGTCCTTTGTATTGGTTATTAAGAGGATGTACCTTTCATGGCAGGGTAACCGGGAAAAATCCCTCATGGGTATTCGTCAACGTCAACTTTCTTTTTTTCTTTATTACGCACTTGCTACAGAGTAAAATCCTATTATAAAAAAAATGTCCTTTAAAGACTTACTTTGTATAGTTAGACATTTTCTGAATCCCAGCCATTGGTCCATAGAGGTTCCTGCCCCCTTTTTTTTGTTTGAGATATAACGGTTGATACCAGATATGGCTTATTCCAGTTTTTCTTTTCTTAATAAGCACTCCGCTAATAGGTTTTTGGTTTGTTTTTTTTTTTTTTTTGTAGAGACTACTGCCTTGTGGGCCAGACTATTGGCAAACTGGGTCTGGACTCTGTAATTCATACTCATTGGCCGTGCAGCAGTCACCTTCATCTCTTTCCACCCAAAATACACAACCACTGAACATGAAGTACACAGTAAATTCTGACAAAAATACAGGAATTTGGAAGAAGAAAGGATTGCATATAGAGAAGTGGAGAAGGGCTTATATGATGGCTTTTCCTTGAATGTTCAAAACACTTCATTTGCTGATCCAGAGAGGCTGACAGTGGCTTTGTCTAATAACTATCCTGCAAACTATGAATGTGTGATAATATAGCTAAACTCTTTTGTCTAATTTTAATTATAACCAAATAGTTGCATATTTTGAGTCCCGGTTAAGCTTCTGAATTATCGGCTCTGCCCCCTGTTGGGCATTTGGCACTTCGTTATTGTTTAAGTATTAATGGGTTTTATTTCCTCCATAGTTAGCCGTGAAAAATAATTTTTCATTACTAACTTTTGTAGTATGTGTAAAGTAATAGTTAACATTAGTGTATTAGCATGCAATCTGCATATAGTGTATTAACAAAGGTTTTAAGTTTGTCAAGTTTACATTTTACTAGTAGTTCCGTTAAACTTTTTTTTTTTTTTTTTGTGGTTGTTCCAAGAGATTTAGAGGTAGCAATCAGGTGAACACATTTCATGTAAGCTTTTGGCAAAACAGTTCCCTTGTGAAATATACATTATTTCATTGTAAGGAGGCAGTTAGCTGAGAAGCATAAACCAAATACAGCATTTCATAATAATAGTGAGAATCAGAGCCACCACTTAAAAGGACACTTCCTGCCTACAGACTTTGCCAGGCATGTTCAGACACTTCATCTAATCCTCCCAGTCTTCTGAGTTAAGTCGTATTCCCTTTTTACAGACAAAATCGAAGCTCAGAGAAGTTAAGTAACTTGCTCAGGGCTACCCTGTCAGTGAGTGATGGAGCCTGGTCTGTCTGTGTGTCTGTGACCTTAGGAAGAGATTTCATAGGGATTTACTGAGTATGTTGGCAGCACTGGCCAGACAGAATGACCAGTCCAGCCAGTGTGGCCTGTTTCCCATACAAAGCCAGAGCTTTTTAGCCCCTCTGCCTGTGACCCCTCCCTTGTGATGAGTCTGCATCTCAGTCTGACTTCATGCCAGAGGGGGTCCCGGGACTTCACCACCTCTACCCCATGAACTAGTAAGGCGCCTGTACGGTCACTCAGCAGGAAACTTCGCATCTTGGGATGGATGTTTTGTTGTGTGGAACTGTCCTAAGCATTGCAGCATGTCTCACCATCCCTGACCTGTAGAGTACTAAAAGCCAGAAGCACAACCCACCCCTTACACCGGAATACCAAAGATGCTTCCAGACATTTCTGCATGCCCCCAGGTTAGAACTACTGAAGGTGAAAATAGAAGACACCCTACTGTTGAGCATATCCTGCCCTACCCCCAAAAAAACTCAAACCTGTATCTTTCCTTATTTGGATGGTATACTAGCCACTCCAAGAGCCACTCCTCAATTCTACTTGGACTAAAAGGCCCCCACCACTTACTGGCTGGTGAGCTGGAACGAGACAGCAAAACCTGTGGAGCCTCAGGTTCACCTGCAGAACACGGATGAAATTTCCTTAACTCAAAGCAGTATGCTCTAGTGCAGCGGCAGGTGTTTCTTCCTGAGCTTCCCCCGGCTCCTCTCCCTCTCCTCATGGCCCAGAGAACATGGGGAGATCATTGCCTAATTTACTTGCCATGATGTTAAGGAGCAAGGATGTGTAAAGAAATGGAAGTCAACAGGGAGAGTTTGAGTCCCAGCTTTAGTGTAATTATCTTCGATGGCGCAAATGGAGAGGTAGGTGTCAGTCCCCTGGCGAGATACATAGGGTGGCATTCCAGTTTTGTAATGGAGAATTTTCTTCACGTTGGTGCTTAACACCATTTGGTCTTAAGAAACATGAAATATAGGTCTTGGCTATTTTGGAATATTTTGTACATTAAGATCCCTTAAGAATTTATAGAAGCTAGTTCCGTTAAGCACAAAATTTTTAAAACAAATAAAACCAACTCCCGTTTCTGACCTCTGAAAGTTTATTCCACAAATCAAGATCCTTTCATCATTCTGATGGTGTTTTAACCACCGTGGGCCACAGGGCAGTATTAAAACTGGGGAAGCAGAAGGGGTTTTAGACAGTGCAGAGGTAGCAACTTGTAGCCGAACAGCTGAAGCATCTAGTTTGCCTTGGTTCTAAGATTCTGTCTTGTAAAATGAAGACCAGGGTCCCCTGTCTGCATGGCCTGGGATGGAAGCTAAGGCTTTTCCTCTGTCCAGGGCTTCTGCTTTATCTCTCAAGGTCAGACAGAATTCCATTGCCTGGAGGAGGGGAGTTGACTCTACCCAACATCCAGGCTTACTTGAGGCCTCTGCACCTACGTACACCTTTTCTCCAAATCTCAGATTTCTTTTGATTTGACTGACCCTGGTTTCTTTGCACCTTTAAACTTTTATATTCTCAACACTCCATAAACCACATACTGACAAGAGGTTGTCTTGTACAAGAAGCAGCCCTCCTTGCTGGTAAAGGCTCTCTGTCACCCATGGATAATCCCACCCTTCTCTTCCCCTAGTTCTGACATAATGTGGGCCAAGTAAGTGGTGGTAGAATGAGTAAGTGCATGAATTCATGAATGCACACCATTTTTTCCTGGGACTGGTGGCAAGACTTCCAAAGAGAAAACAAAGAAGGTATGCACATTTGCTCACGGAATTGAAGCTCACTTCGCAAAATTTTAGCAACACCTATTAAAAAGAGCAGCTCAAATGTGAACCGAGTTCGAAGCAACTCCATTGAGAAACGCAACTTTCTCTTGGGCTAGTCGGGCTCCTGGATACCGTGGTTCAGCCCTTTGGCACAATTTGTTCCGTAGCCCTATAATCAAAGATCTGCTTCTCTGCCCTTCTTGGCCCCGTGGCTCACACCTAGAGGTCTCTTCACATCTTTTCCCAGCCTTTTAGCTTTCAGAGGTTCTCATCATAGTAGGGATCTGTTTGCAGAAGCAAACACGTGGACTAACTGATAGACTAAAAATGAACAATACTACAAAGGAAGACAACCCCAAATGAGGCTGTGCAGTCCCCATCCCCAGCAGCAGTCAAGAAAGGCTTAGATCCAGGGCTCTTGGGTGGCTCAGTCAGTTAAGTGTGTGACTCTCGATTGCTCAGGTCTTGATCACGGGGTTGTGAGTTCAGGTCCCATGTTGGGCTCCACGCTGGGCATGGAGCCTACTTCAAATAATAAGAATTAAAAAAAAAAATTTTTTTTAAAGGCTTGGTTCCTTGTCCAGAAACAGTGCTCACCCCACACCCCAAAGGAATTGCTTGGTCCAAAAGATGGAGAAGATGAGCAACAGAGTGACACTGAGGATAACAGCCATCAGGTAAGAAAAGATCCGGAACTGAGGGTTGCGGAAACACTCCCTCAGAGAGTAGTGGCTGGGGATGGGAATGGGCAGAGACCTGGTGGTAGGGCCCATGTCCTGGGGGGGCCCCGTTTGGCTCCCGGGCTCAGGGCCTAGGTGCAGCGTATAGACCCGGGGCTGGCGCAGGAAGTAGCGGCTCTTGGGCTGGTCCTTGAGACAGAGCTGGTGGCCTTCCAGGATGACGTGGTGGGGCTCCAGGCGAAGCAGGGTGAGCATGGCGGTATCTGTGGGCAAGTCGGTGACCGGCTGCCCAGAGGCCAGCACAGTGGGCTGGCGACAGAGTGGGCACAGCAACTGGCGCCGGGCTGGAGTTACCAGGCTGAGGTGGGCCAGGCACTCCACACAGAAGGAGTGACAACAGTCCAGCACTTTGGGAGTGTGAAATGTGTTGTTGAAGGGGTTCCAGCAGACAGGGCACTCAGGCTCCCGGCCCTGCCGCTCCGCCATCCTCAGATGAGACACCGGGAGGCCTGGCAGGAATGTCCTGGCAGAAGGGGAAAAGGAGCAAAGGGATAACCCGTTGAGCTCCATCCTTGTGCTTGGTCCTAGACTAAGGGTTCTGTGCCTTGTCAAAACATACTGTCACCCATATTTCACAGATGAAAAACTTAGATTCAAAAGATGAAGCAACTTGTTCCAGATCACCAAGTTCCTAAGCTGTAGAGTTAAGTCTGGTGCTCCTGCAGCATCCCCCCTATCAGGGCAAAGGCCTGAGTCACCCCACCATTAATGAACTGGCACTGGAGGGGACTGTACCCCCACTTGGGAAGTGGAAAAAAAAATGCTCCTGCTCCATGCGACTGCCCTTGACTTCTCAGACTCCAGGGAGAGGGAGGGGAGCCAGCCCATCAGTGGTTTGTGCTATAAGACAAATACCTCCTTCTCTGCTGCCTCAAGTCCCTGACTAATGCAGAGATGGCCTTTGTGAATTCCCTGGTCTGTCCCTCCTCTGGGACAAATGCCAGGCCCTCTTTCCCTCCTCCCATTGGGCTATAGGGCCAACCCTCCAGAGCTCATTTGCCCAGTCTTTGTGCAGGGCACTTCACTGGCTTGGCAAGGCTTTTCTCCTTGACCTGGAAGCTTAGAGAGGCTCTCCTGCCCAGGTCCCCAGGTCAGCCCTTCCAGAACCTCCCAATATTTGGCCTCCCCTGGCTCCTCCTCCCTCCCTTTGTCCCCGGAAACCCCAGGGCACTCACCTGGGCTTCCTTGGTACTAGGGTGGTCAGGCAGACTACCTGAAGGACCCGAGGCTCCAGTCTCTCCCTCTCCTGAATCCACACAGCTTCTCTCCACCAGCCATCAGCCCCGGGGCCTGTCTCCATGGCAGCACACACAGAGCACCTGGAGCTGCCAGGTGGCCCGGTCTGCAGCCTCTTGAGCACACCTGCCTGCTGCACAGGCCACAGAGCTGCCTGGGTGGCAGGGGGTGGGGAGGTGGGGGACCAGAGTTCCCCCAGGGTGTGGCAAACAACCAACCATGGAAGCCAAACATCTGCAAGATTGTGGGCGGTCTCTTCAAGACCTGGGATCCATGGCCTAGGAAGGTGGTAGGGGTGGCAATTTCCTTTTTCTAGATTGTGGAGGGGGTAAGTGAGCCTCTGGGCATCTCTCCTGGGCCCTCATTTCTAAGATGGCTAAAACCTCCTTCTAACACAAAGGGGCGGTCCACCCTGCACTTCAATTGCTGTGAAGTTTTTCTGCTACACAGCCTAAAATCTCTGCACCGCAGACTCAGCAAATTTGTTTATTTTTAAGTGACATCTACACCCAGCGTGGGGCTCGAACTCACTACCATGAGATCAAGAGTCACATGGTCCTCTGAGCCAGCCAGGCACCCTCCCTTTCTAATCCTTTAATGTGCCCAAGTAGCTGTAACCATGCAAGTCTTGCTGCCATCTTTGTTCTTAGAACATGGACAATCAACCTGGCAGGCAGTGACCCCTGAGGTCTTAGATGGCCAAAGGTTGGCCATCTCCCCACCCTTGGGGACTTAAAAGAGGGAGTCAGGAAGGAGAGTTCCAGCCCCACTTGCCCTTGTCAACCAGAAACACCTAGCTTTTCTCCTATCCATCACTTGAATTAAGTTGAAGAGTTGAGCTGCTGAGGGGGGAACAACATGTACCAAAGCCCCAAGGTGAAAAAAGGCTCTGCCAGATTCTGGAAGTGAAAGAAGCCTGAGGTGCAGTGGGTGGGGCTGGAGCAGGAAAGTGGCTCAGGAGCGAGCCAGCGAGGGTGGAGGCAGGCCCTAGAAGCTGGGGAGCAAATCGGGATTGAATTCTAGGGATGGGGGTGGGGCTCATCACCTTTTTTTTTTTTTTTTTAAACATTCCATTTTAAAAGCACCATTTCAGGGGTGCTTGGCTGGCTCAGTCAATAGAGCTAGAGCGGCTCTTGATCTCTGGGTTGTGGGTTCGGGCCCCATGTTGGGTGTAGAGATTGCTTAAAAAATAAAATCTTTAGGGTGCCTGGGTGGCTCAGTTGGTTAAGCCTGGAGTCCCAGGATCAAGTCCCGCGTCAGACTTCCTGTTCAGTGGGGAGTCTCCTTCTCCCTGTGACCCCACCCCCTCTCATGCACTCTCTCACTCTCTCAAATAAATAAAATCTTTAATAACAACAACAATACCATTCCAGAGCAGAGAACGACTAAAAAGGACAGAGTGGAAGTAAAAGACGATGAGGGACTTTATTATTCAGGCTGGGATGGTGGTGCTTGACTTAGACAAGGTCATGGCAGAGAAGATCAAAGGGATGGAATAAAAACCATCTCTGGAGATTAAATCAAAAGCACTTCCCAAAAAGCAGTGAACAACATAGGTTCTGGAACCATGTTGTTGAGGCTCATGACCCCAAATGCACTGCTTATCAGGGCTGTGATCCCAGTTGAATTGCTTAGCCTGTGCCTCAGTGTCTTCTGAAGAGGAAAGTAGTATGTCTGAAGGTAAAGCTCTTAGAGCCTGGCGCCCAGCAAAGACTACCTATGAGATGGGCCATTATCCCTGCAAATGGATTTGAGAGACAGGAAAGATCAAGGTTGACCTTGAAGCCATGAGAAAGTTCTCTGCGTTGAGCTTTAAGGAGCTCTGAATTCCAGAGTGTGTCCAAAGCAGACCTTGAGTACTTACCAAAAGCCTTGAAAGGTAATAGCCTTGATCCAGCAGTTCCCCCGCTGGGAATCTGTCCCATGGAAATAATCAAGGACCTGTGCAAAGGCTTGTTGTAGGGATGCCCATAGAAGCGCGGCTCTACCAGTGAAGTATGGAAAACTACATACTCCGTCAACAGTGGGACGTTAATTAAAGACATTCTACTCCAACCACATGAAGAGACATTCTGCAGCTTTTAAAATGATGTGATAAGGGGCACCTGGATGACACGGTTGAATGTCCAGCTCTTGGTTTTGGCTCAGTTCATGGTCATGAGATTGAGCCCTGCGTCAGGCTCCTCGCTCAGCAGGGAATCTGCTTGAGATTCTCTCCTTCTTCCTCTGCCCCTCCCCCTCCCTCTCTCTCAAATAAATAAATAAATCTTTTTCTAAAATGATGTGCTAAAACATCTATTAATATGGAAATATGTTTGTGATATGCAATTAAGCAAAAAGAACCAGTAATAAAACCATATCATGATATTACTCAATTATCCTGCATATGTGTGCCATGGAAAAAATGTTTGGAAAAGCAAACACCAAAATGTCAACAGTGGTTATCTCTGGGAGTAAGATTATAGGTGGATTTTGGTTGTTTGTTTTAAATTCTCTTGTCTGAAAATCCTCTAACTTTACTGTAGTCCAATAAACTTGTATTACTGCCCTTAAAGACCTCCCTCTCCCCGCCAAAAGCAGACCTCACATTTTCTGAAGTTCCATGGCCGAAGCTGTAAAGGGCCCCGTTCAGGAGGAGGAATAATCATTCTTGCCTCAGCACCTGGGCCCTTATCTGCCAGGATCCCCATAGACATCGACTGCTGTTTCCGGTGCAGCAGGGCAGAGTCCATTCTCTCCAGGAGAGACTCTGACCACGTACCCTCCCTCCACCACTCACCCCCCACGCTGTCGCAGCTGCAGTAAGTCCTAGACACCACCCCAAAGGTACCACCTTTGTCTGTGACCAAGTCAGCCAAATATTGTCTATAGCATCACCCCAAAGTTTTTACCCTCGAGAGAGATGAGGAACTAGCATTTTTTTTTAAAAAGATGTATTTATTTGGGGGCGCCTGGGTGGCTCAGTTGGTTGAGCGACTGCCTTCGGCTCAGGTCATGATCCTGGAGTCCCTGGATCGAGTCCCGCATCGGGCTCCCTGCTCGGCAGGGAGCCTGCTTCTGCCTCTGACCCTCCCCCCTCTCATGTGCTCTCTCTCCCATTCTCTCTGTCTCAAATAAATAAATAAAATCTTAAAAAAAAAAAAAAAGTATTTATTTGAGAGGGAGAGTGAGCAGGGGGGAGGGGCAGAGGGAGAGGCAGAGAGAGTCCCAAGCAGACTCCACACTGAGTATGGAGCCCGACACGGGGCTCGATCCCACGACCCTGAGATCATGACCTGAGCTGAAACCAAGATCCAGTGGCTCAACTGAGCCCCCCCAGGCGCCCCAAGAGCTAGCATTTTTATAGGACTTCACAGTTTACCAAAGGGTCCCCCTCCTGGCTAGGATCTAAAGTGAGGCAACTCACATCTACATTTGATGATTGCCTTTTACAATTTTTTCCCATCTGCATAAGGCCATTTGTTTTTTGTGTCCAGTTATTTATTGTGGTTGTTGTTTTTAAGTAATCTGCACACCCAGTGTGGGGCTTGAACTCACAACCCTGAGATCAAGAGTCACATGCTCTACCAACTGAGCCAGTCAGGTGCCCCAAGGCCATTTGATTCCTTAAAACCACCCCGTGAAGGAAGCAGGATAGGGATTTGAAAGTATGCAGGCTTTGGAACCAGACTTATTTGCTGTGTGGTCTTAGATAAATGGCTTATCATTTTTCTTTGTAAAATAGGCTAATAATCCCCCACCTTAGAGGCTTGCTGTGAGGAAGGGATAGTATCTGTAACATGCCCTGCAGAGCACAGCAGGTGCTTAGTACACGGTTGGCATGATAGTTTTATACCCATTTTATAGATGGGGACGCCGAGGCTCAGCATGTGAAGTGGCTTGCTTAAGGCTTCATAGCTAACGAACTGCTAAGCTTGAAAACTGGTCCCAGGAGCCCTGCCTCCCAGGCCAGTGTTCATGCTGGCTGACAGCAGTGCCCCTCAGGACCCTGGGGTTCTGTGTCCCATCCATCCCCCCATGACCCTCTGTGGCTCCTTACCTGCTTCCTCAGAGTCTGCTCCAGTCTGCAGGGTGGCCATGTGGCATGTACTCTGTGCTCTAACTCCTTTGGCCTGGTTTCCAGGCAGTTGTGGGTGGGTCTTATTTGCATGGGTCTTCTGGCCGCTCCTCGCCACAGCTCTATTGCAGGTTTTTCTCTTCCTTCTGATGACTTTGGGCAGTCTGTGCTCACGGGGGACAGCCCAGGAGCTCTGGTTTCCTCTTCCTCCTGTGAGTCACTCTTGCTTGTTCTCGAAGGGGGTCAAAGTCTCTCATCCTTGCAGACCTCGGTTCGGTATTCAGTTGGTTTCCTGCTATGTCTGACTGCACCACTTTGACTCACGCCCAGCCTTACTTTGATGGAAGGCCGGGCATCTCTGAAGCCACTTCTGGCCCTCAACCTAGTTAGCTCCTTCCCTACTCTGAGCCCCCACAACCAAAATACAAAGGGCTCTTGCAAAATATTAAGAAAAAGGCAAATTGTCCAACAGAAAAACAATCAGGGGAGAGTTATTTAAGCATAAGCGTGAAGAGCCTGGGTCAATCAAGTCAGACTTTGGGGTCAGAGTCAAGTCCTTGCTCAGAATCCAGACACTACTCATTGACTAGTGATGGAGATGAGCAAATTGACTTCTCTAAGCCTCGGTTCCCTCCCCTGAAAATTGGCATCGTAATTTTATCTACTTGATCTGATTAAATGAAATAGCACTTGTAGAGATCACAGCACGGTGCCTGGTACACGGTATAGCACGCAGTAAATGTTAACTACGACTATTACGATGATGTGATCAAGCAAATCACCAAAAAGAAAAGAAGTACAAACAGAACATATACGTAATTACTCCACTTCATTTATGATTAGAGAAACTCAAATTTGAATAAGACACTGATTCTTTTTTTTTTTTTTTTAATTATTTGACAGAAAGCACAAGCAGGGGGAGCGGGAGAGGGAGAAGCAGGCTCCCCGCTGAACAAGCAGCCCTATGCAGGACTGGATCCCAGGACCCTGGGATCATGACCTGAACCGAAGGCAGATGCTTAACCATCTGAGCCACCCAGGAGCCCAAGACACTGATTTTTAAAGACATTTCTTTTAGGGGCACCTGAGTGGCTCAGTTGGTTGGGCATCTGACTCCTGCTTTTGGCTCAGGTGATCATCTCAGGGTTGTGGGATCCAGCCCAGCATCTGCGCATCAGGCTCGCTGGGCGGAGTCTGCTTGGGATTCTCTCTCTCCCTCTCCCATCCCACCCCCACACCACTCACACATATGCACTCTCTAAATAAGTAAAGACACTTATTTCGATACTTGTCAGTCTGATAGGCAAAAAACCCGCCACTATTACTAAAAGTAATAATGGCAGTTTTCTGTGTGCTTTACTAAATGCTTCTGATCTATTACAGTGAATGCTCCCAACAATCCCAGGAAGTACAGTGCCTAGCATAATATGGAATACTGAAAATCAGTGACTTTTCCTTCCTCTTTCCCAGATAAGGAATCCGAAGCTCAAAGCAAATAAGGGATTTATTTGCCCTCTCCCCAAAGTGTGTCTATACGGCCCATTTTCTTTTTTTTTTTTTTTTAAAGATTTTATTTGACAGAGCACAAGCAGAAGGAGAGAGAGGGAGAAGCAGGCTCCCTGCTGAGCAAGGAGCCCAATGTGGGACTCGATCGCAGAACCCTGGGATCATGACCTGGGCTGAAGGCAGCCGCTTAACCGACTGAGCCACCCAGGCGTCCCTACACGGCCCATTTTCTGTTCCCTCCCTCATTCTCTGTATTCAGGGACCCCTTCTTTCATTCTTTTACTGACCTTTTAAATGGGGTTTGTAGAATGAATAAGTAAATAAATGTATTTGGTGATCTGATCAATTGCCCTAGTCCCATCATTTTATGTTTTTTTAAATTATTTTTTATTTTTATTTTTATTTATTATTAAGATTTTATTTATTTATTTGTCAGGGAGAGAGAAAGAGAGAGAGAGTGTGCGCACAAGTGGGGGGAGCAGCAGGCAAAGGGAGAAGAAGAGGGATCATGACCTGAGCCGAAGGCAGACGCTTAACCAACTGAACCACCCCGGCACCCCAGCCACCTTGGTAAATTAATCAAACCTAAGGAGTGGGTCGTGGGGACCTTTGATCTAGAGGCAGTTGATCGGACGTACAGGAGACAACCTGGACTTGTGATCGGTGTCTGAAGTGTGTGTGGAGGTGGTGCTGGGATGTCTTGTGGGACTGAGCACTTAACCTGTGGGATCTGGTGCTATCTCCGAGGTAGTGTCAGAATTGAGTTACTTGATGGTGGTGAAAGATACACACGCACTGGAATTGGGCTCACAATCAGAATGTGCTTGTATCTTTTGGTTAAGTGAGGATGTTCATTGAAGTTTTAAGCAAAAAAAAAAAAAGATTGAAACAACTATAAGAGCCCAGCTATGGCACATCAATTAAGTGGAAAACTACCTAATCATTTAAAATGATGTTGCAGAAGAACTTTTATTGACTTGAGAAAATGACCGCAACATATTGTAAATGGACAAGGGAAAGCAGTTTACAAAATGGGGTGTGTCGTGTGAGCCAGATTTTGTAAAACAACATTTATACATAAAGACTGAAAGACCACGAGGCAAAACGTTGCATCTCTGGGTGATAAGCTCGCTGGTATTGTCATTTTCTTTTCATTTATATTATTCTAAATTTTTATCAATGAATATGTATTGTGAACTTTCATAATAGGAAAATTCACTTGGAAAGTCAGTCATTGTGAGCTTTCTGTGGAACTTTTGAGTTCAGGAAAGCCAGAACTCAAAAAGGAAAGCAGGGAGGGCATGTAAGTAATCAGTTAGAGTGTTGCAAGCATTGAAATAAAAATGAAATAAACCCTGGCCCTTTTCCGGGTCACTGATTGTTTAGTGAGCAAATGCATTATCACAATGTCTCCGGGTGGTCAAGGCTAGGGAGTACTTTGCAAACAGTGGAAAATTTTTTCGGGAAGATACCCAGGAGAGATAGTGAGGCATCTCAGGAATTTGAGTTGAACTAATTTAGTTCATGCTTGGGGGGGATGAGGTCAGCCAACCGGAAAAGCACCTCATCTAAGCAGTACCTGGGAGCCGGGTGAGTGAGGAGTCATGAGACTTGGTGGAGCCCAGCCAAGGTGTGGAGTGGAGGCCCCCGGCGGCATGAACCCATCTGGGGAGGAAGAGGCAGCAGAAGGCAGTAGAAGGGCAGTGGAGGATGGAGAAAAGGCAGGTTTTAGCCAGGTAATGATCAGTGTTTGGCAAGGGCAAGAGGCACCTCTCCCTGGGGGCACCACATTGTCATTACTCAGAGCCTTGCCTCAGGCCTGTCCAGAGTTGAGAACAGTCCCATCGGCAAAGGCATCACCTGCAGATTGTTCGGAATGCTGAGTCCACACCTACTATGTCGTAATTTGCGTTTTTACAAGATCCTTAGGAGATTCAGGGACATGTGAAAGTATGAAGAGTCCGAATTTAGGAGAAATATCCCCAATATATGCTCCTTGGCTCATCCTGATTACATGCATGATTCATTACGTTCAGCTTCATGAAGACTTCGCAAGGATGTGAGGCCAGGAGGAAAATGTCCTGGACAGACAGGGCTGGATGAATCCCTACCCGTGAACAGGCATTCCCCTGCCTCTGCCTTAGGCAGCATGTGAATCTGTTTTATAAGGTCACAATCCCTTATACAAAAACCCTGTGGCCAGATGTGTTTCAGAATTCAGACTTTTTCTTTTTCTTTTTTTTTTAAGGATTTTATTTATTTATTTGACAGAGAGAGACACAGAAAGAGAGGGAACACAGCAGGGAGCGGGGGGAGGGAGAAGCAGGCCCCTCGCAGAGCAGGGAGCCTGATGTGGGGCTCAATCCAGGACCCTGGGACCATGACCTGAGCCGAAGGCAGATGCTTAATGCCTGAGCCACCCAGGCGCCCCTAGAATTCAGACTTTTTCATATTTTAGGACCGTGATATGGGGCATTTACCAATATATTAAGTAACTCTCCCAGTGGGATCTGAGGTAGTACCCTGGGATCAAATGCTTTAATATTCTGCAATTTATTTATTTATTTTTTTTAAAAGATTTTATTTATTTTTCAACAGAGAAAGAGAGACAGCAAGAGAGGGAACACAAGCAGGGGAGTGGGAGAGGGAGAAGCAGGCTTCCCGCAGAGCAGGGAGCCCGATGCAGGGCTCGATCCCAGGACCCTGGGATCATGATCTGAGCTGAAGGCAGATGCTTAACGACTGAGCCACCCAGGTGCCCTAATATTCTGCAATTTATTATACCAAAATATTAAACATGATAAGGCCAGGTCAATTTTGGTGCCAAATTTAATGAAAAAACTTTGTCTTCAGAGGGCAGGGATTTTATTTATTTTTTTAAATCTTTTATTTAGTTATTTTTTTTAAGTAGGCTCCATGCCCAATGCTTGAACTCACAACCCTGAAATCAGAGTCACGTGCTCTACCAACGGAGCCAGCCACATGCCCTCAGGGTGCAGGGATTTTAAAGAATCATGGATAAGCATTATGAACTATATTATTATTTTACGTTTAGAATGTATCAAGCGGTTAGAAACACTGAATGGTACCATCTCCCAGTTCTAGTTAACCTCAGACTTAGCAGGAACTACAAGATCTAGCAATTCTTTCAACTATAAAGTAGTCCCCATACTTCCTCTCATCAAGCAGGTCACACCTGGCGTGGTGATTCCCAGAACCCACGGGGTTCTGTGAAGAGCAGTTGGATTTTGGTGAAGTGAAGAGTTGATCCCAGCTAACATCGAGGTGAAATGTCAGAGCGGCGGCGGGAACCCAGGGCCACCAAGTTCCTGCCCTGTGCTTTCCTCCCCCTGTGGACAGTGTGCAAGGTGAGCATGCACTCCTGGGCACTTTCCTCCCCTGAGTCCCCACGGAGGAGACAGGCTCCGGCTGAAGGATGAGAATAACACATTCCACCTGCTGTGTGTACAAACACGGAACTGAGATTGGACCGTTCTTTCCCCAGCTGGGCTGTGATGACACATCTCATCTTTCCACTTGCCAGACTTTCAGCCACGTCAGGGTGGTGCTAATTGGTCCTTAGAAAGTCCTTGGTGTGAGTCAAGTCCTTGCACTTGTTCTGAAGCCTTTCTCCAGGTAAGCCCTGCCAGGAAGACAGTGGCAAAAAAGAGTTTGCTGGAGGCTCTTGGTACAGCAAAGGTCCAAGGAGTTTCTAGGAAAGTCTCAAAGGCCAGAAGAGAAAGCTCCTGGGCCAGAGTCCATCTCTGCTCTTGGGATGATGCTCTGCTGAAACTGGCAGAGGGACCCTCATGGGCTTTCGAGTATCAAAATCAGGAAACCAGGGGCGCCTGACTGGCTCAGTCGGTGGAGCACACAACTCTTGATCTTGGGGTTGTAAGTTCGAGCCCCACGTTGGGTGTAGGGATTATTCAAAAATATTTTTAAAAAATCAGGAGGGGCGCCTGGGTGGCTCAGTCGGCTAAGCATCTGCCTTCAGCTCAGGTCATGATCTCAGGGTCCTAGGATTGAGCCCCGCATCGGGCTCCCTTTTTTTTTTTTTAAGATTTTATTTATTTATTCGACAGAGAGAGTGAGAGAGTACAAGCAGGGAGGAGTAGTAGAGGGAGAGGAAGAAGCAAGTTCCCGCAGAGCAGGGAGCCTGATGCAGGGCTCGATCCCAGGACCCTGGGACCATGACCTGAGCCGAAGGCAGATGCTTAAGCATCTGAGCCACCCAGGCGCCCCTAAATAAACCTTTAAAAAAAATCAGGAAACCAGAGGCCTCCCTTGTCTCTGGGGTTGCAGGCATCATTTCTGCTTGTCCTTGGGCCCCACGGTCTCTCACTCTCGTCTGTGCTGCAGTCTGTGTCTGTGCTGTTTCCCTTCTCTTGCGGGGGTTTATTCTTTTTTTGTAATACGTGTCCAGTGCAGGAAAAGGAGGAAACTGAGATGAACGTAATCATCCTGACACTTGGGAACAAAGCGAGGCGTTATTCTAGGGGCTCTGCCTGAATCCTGTACCATTCCCGATGACAGCCCTGTGGGGCGGTTCTATTATTGTATCATTCCTGTTCTACAGATGAAGGCACAAAACACAGAGAGAGGAAGTCACTTGCCCCAGGAGCTGGGCAAAGAGGTGGCAGCCTGGGATTTGAACCAAGCAGTGTGGTGTCGGGAGTCCACACCCTTAACCACCACACCTCTTCGTAAGTATTTTATTTTTTATTTTTTAAAAGATTTTATTTATTTGAGACACAGCGAGAGAGGGAGTACAAGCAGGGGAAGCGGCAGGCAAAGGGAGAAGCAGGCTCCCCGCTGAGCAGGGAGCCCAATGCAGGACTCGATCCCAGGACCCTGGGATCATGACCTGAGCCAAAGGCAGACGCTTAATGACTGAGCCACCCAGGCACCCCTTTATAAATATTTTTAATGTAAATTTTTTTCTTTATTATAAAGATATGTGATACTCGAACTCTTTGGTGGTCTTTCTCCCATTTATCATCTTTCGACATCATAAAATAGTCTTCTACAACCTTTCCTTCAAAATGGAAGTAGTCCTGCTTTTTGGTTGTAAAAGTGATAAAGGAAATAAATTTACGTATTTCCTTGTCTGTGCATAAAGTGTCTGTGCAGGGTTACACCAGATGCTGGTAACACTGCTTACCTCCGGAGGGAGCCAGATGGAAGGCAGACACGGATGAGAGGGAGGTGTTTTATCGTATAAATTTCTTTTTTTTTTTTTTAATATTTTATTTATTTATTTGACAGCACAAGTAGGCAGAGTGGCAGGCAGAGGGAGAGGGAGAAGCAGGCTCTCCGCTGAGCAGGGAGCTGGACGTGGGACTCGATCCCAGGACCCTGGGATCACGACCCGAGCCGAAGGCAGCCGCTTAACCGACTGAGCCACCCAGGTGCCCCTATCGTATAAATTTCTGCACTCTTGATTGAACTTGCGAATGTAGTGCCTATTTCCAAAAGTAAGTAAGTTTTAAAAATAAGACTGATTCATTCTCATTGCCCCCCCCCAAAAAAAATCAAACAGTATAGAAAGGCATAAAGTAGGAAATAAATTCATCTTTAAAAAACTCAAGACCCAGAGATAACACTGCTAACATTTTTGCTCTATTTTTTCCAGACCTTTATGGATGAATATACAGACACATGCAGATTGATTTTTACCAAAATGGGACGACGCTGTGTGGTGCTGTTCTGTTACCTGTGTTTTTCCCTTAGGGCAAATCATGGACCACATTCCAGGCAGCCTCATTTTAAATGTCTGCATGGTTTTTAAGTCATGTGAAGTTGGCCAGTTTCCAAAAGATTATTTCTGGCTGAACTGAGAGAGTCCAGCATCTGGACATACGTGCTAGCTGACACCAATTCCTATCACCCCAAACCTGGGCTTTTTAATTTGCTGTGTTCCAGACCCTGGAGAGATCACATCTGGGAAAGGACTGGACCTACTTTCTGTTTGTGATGTTTAAACGATGTCACTTACTCCACAGGTACAAGTACTTCCTACCTGCCCCTGCCCCTCGGCCTTCATGCCCCCCACCGCCGAGACACCAGTGAAAGTAGAGGGCTCTGGCGGGAAGAACCAGTTGGCATGTCCAAGGACCTGCGTTCCCACCTGGGCTGTGCCGCATGCTGTGTGCTCTTGGGCAAGTCCCTTTCCTTCTCTGCAGGACAAAGGTAATAACCTCCACGCTGCCCATTTCACAGTGTTATTTCATTGGAAGACTCTGATGAAGTTACGATTGCAAAAGTAGTATGTAAGATCTAGAACACTGTATACATACAAGCTTCTATTATGAAACTGTGGCCTCTGAACCGGAGCTGTCGAGAAGAACTGTAGACATCAAAACCAGTTGGTCCAGCTTCTTCCTAATGCTGGCTAGTGGAGCTAACACTCCTGTGCTAAGGAGCGAACACACCTTCCAACATTGTACACACACATCTTTCAAACCAAGGGTTGCAAAGTATAAGAACACAGTGTGGCAAGGGTATGGAACGACTGAGACTCTGCCAGCGCCCCACACAGTGGGTGGGAATGGGGACGGAAACCACCTTTTTGAAGAAGAGCTGGTATCTACTCAAGCAGGTTACCCTGGGGCCCAGAAAGGCCTCTCTAGTTACATAATGCACACATATGCACGCCGGCATTCACCAAATGGCAGTTAGAATGTTTCAAGCAGCCCTGTTCGTAAGAGCCCCAAACTAGCAGCCACCCTTGTGCCCATCCACAGTTAATGGGTGAATTGTAACATTGGCACACATTCGAATGCTGTCCGGCAATGCGCAGGAGAGGTCGTCAACGACATAGGACAGGGTGGCTCCATCCCACAAACATGCTGAGCGAAAGAAGCCGGAGCCAGAATAAGAGCACAGGACTTGTTTTACTTAGATCTATTGCTGCATAACAGACTACCCCAAAACTTAGTGTCTTCAAGCACCAATTTGCTATTTTTCATGATGGCATGGGACAGCCGTGCAGTTTCTCTTCTGATTTCATCTGCGGCGGCGTTCAGCTGTGCGTTTGGCAGGCTGCAAAGGTTCAAGGTGACCTTCATCACACACCTGGCGGTGCTCAGCTCTTCTACACGTGGCCCGGGTCACTCCCTGACATGCAGCAGCTTTCCAAGACAGTCCAAGTGAAGACATAGTCCTGCTGAGGCCCCACCTACAAGTTCACAGCATTTGTTTCTCTGCATTTATTTATTTATTTTTAAGATTTTATTTGAGGGTGCCTGGGTGGCTCAGTTGGTTAAGCGACTGCCTTCGGCTCGGGTCATGATCCCGGAGTCCCTGGATCGAGTCCCACATCGGGCTCCCTGCTCGGCAGGGAGTCTGCTTCTCCCTCTGACCCTCCCCCCTCTCATGTGCGCTCTCTCATTCTCTCTCTCACAAATAAATAAATAAAATCTTTAAAAAAAAAAAAAAGATTTTATTTGAGAGAACAAGCGTGAGTGGGGGTTGGGGAAGGGCAGAGGGAGAGAGAGAATCTCAAGCAGACTCCACGATGAGCATGGAGCCCAACATGGGGCTTGATCTCATGACCCTGAGATCAAGACCTGAGCTGAAATCAAGAGTCGGATGCTTAACTGACTGAGCCACCCAGGCACCTCTGTTTCTCTGCATTTATATTGGTCAAACTAAGTCAAACCTTACAGATCTGCAGATTCAAGGGGTGGGAAAATAAGCCATACCTAGTGATGAGAAATCACCTTGCAAAGGGCCACACATATAGGGAGGGGAGAAATTTATGGCCCTGTGTCCCATGTGCCACAGTACAGTATGATTCCATGTACATAAAGCAGAAAAGCAGACAAAATCAATTTATGCTGTTATAGATTCCTTAGCAGCTAGGCCTCTAGGGGAAGATGAGGGAGACCATCCAGGCTCTGGGATGTATTACACCTCCTCATCTAGGTTCTGGTTACTAGAGTGTGTTCAGCTTATGGAAAATCAGCAAGCTCTAAACTTAAGGCATCTGAAATTGTTTATGATTGCAATAGTTGAATGAAAAGTAAAAATATATACAGTGGCTTAAAAAGAATGACATTCAGGGGTGCGTGGTTGGCTCAGTTGGTTGGGTGTCTGCCTTTGGCTCAGGTCATGATCGCAGGGTCCTGGGATTGAGCCTTGGTGGGGCTCCCTGCTCAGTGGGAAGTCTGCTTGTCCCTCTCCCTCTGCCCCTCCCCCTGCTTGTGCTCGAGCGCTCTCAAATAAATAAAATCTTTAATTAAAAAAAAAAAATGAAGTTCATTTCTCTTTCAGGTCACAGTCTAGCTGGTCAGCATTTCACGGTAATTCAGGGCTCCTCTCTTGCTGTTCCATCATCTTGTCCTTATCTGAATAGCTGAAGCTGTTACTTGCAGTCTGAGTTCCAGCTAGTGGGAAGGGACCCACAGGGCTAATCCCAGACAAACACTTCCTTTGGAGCTAATAAAGGAGAAGTTACACACATCACTTCCACTCACAATCCACTGACAAGAATTTATGCTCATGGCCGTGCCTAGCTGGGAATGGAGGCTTACGGGGGCAGCCTGGGCCAAGAGGTGCCAACTTCAGGAAACAGCCAGCACTCTGCTGCATTTTTCACGATGAAGCTTTTCTTCACTCATTCTGTTTTCACAAGGCTACCCAGAAATAGCTAAGTTCCTTTTTCACAGTGTTAAAAGATTAAAAACACCAAATAACCTGAGTTCTATACTTGTAATTCCTGTGTCAAAGTCAAGGGTGTTACAGACTGGAAACATGTCTCTTGATACCAGTGTTGAAAACATTAAATTTCTGCTGCGGCCAAATGGAAGATCCAGAAGTATTTCTTTAGTGACTGTGAACTCAAAACTCCAGGGGAAGTTTCTTTTATAATCATTGCTCAGATGTTAAGTGATGAATCACTGAATTCTGTTCCTGGAACCAATATTGCACTGGATGTTAACTAGAATTTAAATTAAAAAAATTTTTTTAAATCATGGTTCAGGAAGATAGTGATAATGGGGACTTGTCTGATACTTTTGTGCTACCAGTGATATCCACTGTATCACAATACTTTAATAGCTCGTAGCTATTTTATTTTTTAAAGTTTTTTTAAAAGATTTTATTGATTTATTTGAGAGAAAACAGAAAGAGCACAAGAGAGGGGCAGAGGGAGAAGGAGAAGCAGACTCCCCACTGAGCAGGGAGCCCGATGCGGGATTCGATCCCAGGAGCCCCGGGATCATGACCTGTGCTGAAGGCAGATGCTCAACTGACTGAGTCACCCAGGTGCCCCTATTTTTTAAAGTCTTAGTTATTTAAGTAATCTCTGCACCCCGTGTGGGACTCAAACTCATGACCCTGTGATCAAGTCACATGCTCTTCTGACTGAGCCAGCCAGGTGCCCCAGCTGGTAGTATTTTCAAGAAAACAATATTTTGAATACAAATTGGGACTTAAATTATAGACAGTCTAGATTATGTGTGAAGAATAGCACTCAAAATTGTATCTTTTCCGGATCATTTTTAACCTTTCAGTAAAAACAAAGATCCTCTTGTAAGATAGTTTCAGCTACCAAAAAAAAAAAAGGTGTTAATAATCATGACTCATTTTCCCAAAAAAAAAAAAAAATATATATATATATATGTATATATATTTTTTTTAGGTAATTTCTACACCCAGTGTAGGGCTTGAACTCACAACCCCAAGATCAAGAGTTGCACACTCCACCAACTGAGCCAGCCAGGTGCCCCTCCTGAAATAAACATATTTAACTTATATAAGGAAATACATAAATTTCTTCAAATTTTAAATATATAATTGGCCAGATTCCAAGGGATTATATATTTTCCTGGAAAAAAAGGTCAACTGCCTTTGGAAAATTCCTTTATATGATTTTACAGGGGCATCATGAAGTGTGCAATGAATGTCCAATGAGCAAATTAATGCATTTTAGTAGCTTGTATCTTATGTGCTGAGAGTACCTGATTAGGGCATGTAAAACTGAAAATGCACAGATAGGGAATTTTTACATCAAACAAATGTGTAGAGTTTAAGGAAATAATTTATTGTTAATAGAACCCTGCTAATTCATTCGATTTTCTCACATGTACATTCCCTCCGTTCCCTTTCTTTGGGACCCCCTCCCAACCCACTCCCTTGGATTTTCTGACTTACCGCCGGCCTTCTTTCTAGAAGGGTCAGCTGTAGCACTAACAGTTCAGGATATGCTAGGATTTTCCCTGAGATATCTGTGTACTGTTCCTGGGCACCTGGCCAGGAGGATCTCCTTGGAACCAAAAAGTTAATAATGGTCTAGAAAATACAAGTGTCATGGTCTATGAATTTCTAAAATGAACTTTGTAACATCATGCAAAGACAAAGGAGTGGAAAGGAAAGTATTCTGGCTTTGAGTTGGGCAGTCCCCAGTTCAAATCTCAGTTTTTCCTCCTCATTAGTACAGTGGTATCCCTGCCTGTCAAATCTCCGTTCTTCCCCTTCCTACCTCCGTGTGTAACCTGGGGCAAAGGACTGAGTGTCCCTGGGCCTCAGCCGCCGGCTCTGTGACACGGGAGTAACGAGGCCTGTAGTGAGAATAAGCATATTCAGCGAGCTGCAGGTGCTCAGGAAAGTAGCTCCTCTCCCACTACCCCCTTGTCCTCCCAGAGCTCAAAGATCTGTAACCTAAGGAATCAAAGGGAAGCCAAACAAGGACTGAAGCTTTACAAGTAAGATCTAAGGAGAACGGGTGAAGGGATGTGTTTAGTGAGGGAAAGAAGAGTGTTTAGTCCAGACAGAGAACAATAAATAACTATGGCCACCCTCTGTAAGCACCCGCTACCTTGCTTGGCATTTAATACAGTTTTACCCGGTCCTCGGGACAGCACTGTGAGGAACGTACGATTTAGTTAGTGAGGAAACTGAGATTTTATAACACCCAAGATCATTCAGCTGAGTGCAGAAGTGGAGATTCAAACTCAGATCCTCCCACGGGGAAGCCAGCCCTATAAGAAGCAGGAGGGACACAAAGACAATGGCTGTAAGTCACTGGTATCAGGGACAGGCAGGGACCAGAGAAGACAAGCGCAGTCTTTCTTTGTCTCGGACTCCGTTCCTTTATGTGGGGGCTCTCCTGAAGGCAGGAGGGACTCTACCTTCCCAGAAGGAAAATGGGCTTGTGAGCGCCATGCTGGGAATGGATCTCCGGGGGCCACACAGGCTGGCCTGAGCACCGAGTCCCTCCTCACCGAGGGGGACTCAGTGGCTGGCCTACAGTTGAGTCCATCCCTCTGTTCTATGTTCTTTTTTTTTTTTTTTAAGAGTTTATTTATTTATTTTAGAGAGAATCTCCAGCAGACTCCCTGCTGAGCATGGAGCATGACATGGGGCTTGATCCCATCACCCCAAGATCATGAATCAAGCTGAAATCGAAGAGTCGGACGCTCAACTGCCTGAGCCACCCAGGCGCCCCTCTATATTCTACTGCCTTTGCAGACTCTCCTTCACCTCACACTGGTCATCCCTAAGAGTTTATATAAAATGAAATAAAAATATTAAAATGTACAAATGAAATTTTTTTAGCCTTCATTTCTGGAAACTCTCCATTTCTTTGTGCACAGAACAGGTCAGACAGCTAGGATTCGGGGCAAGGCCCTGCGGTCGTCAGCCTTTTCAAGCCACCTGGGGTCTAATTTTCATGCTGCCTGAGCACTGGTCTCGGACCCGCCACCTGCACTCTGCTGCTCTTCCGAGTGGAAGCCCAGACTTCTTCACCTTGCTGAGGAGCATGGTGAGCTGGAGCTGAATGTCATGTCTACAACCCAGGTCCTCTACGGAGCTGCGCTCCCCTCTCCCGTCTGGGTAACTGTGAGGCCATCTGAACGGTGTCTCTCCCCCTGTGGCTTTTCCTTCTGTGGAGACATAGAATAGGTCAGTCTGATACACTCCACCCCGTGTTCCGACTCACAGAGGCCTATCATGTTTCTAAACGGCACCTGGGCTTAAATTGGCTTCTAACCCTGATACACCTTCTGAGTGAACGTAAGCAGAGAATCGCACATCACCCTCCCCGCGAGATCACCGGGAAACACAAAGCCACACCAAGAAAGGACGGGCCACAGTTTGATATTGTCCAGTGAGTGTCTCCTGGCCTCAGAATACTGCCACTTCTCGCAGCTCCAGCCCTCGGCTGTGCTCCACTCTGAGCAGGTGAATTCCTCTGCTGAAACTTGCACACAGTAAGGAGACGGTGTCGCCAACAGCCAGGGAAGTCAAAGGTCCTGATCCATCCAGGGACAAGGTGAACAGGCAGGCTGGGGGAGGAAGAGGGAACCAGCAGCTCAGGCCAAGGGCGCAGCATCATGGGACGCGAGGTCTCTGTGAGAAACCCGTGTAAACAAAGCGTGTGCTCTCCATGTCTAACCCAGGTAAGAGCCGCATCCCTGCTCCAGAGGACTGTGCACCCGCGCGGAGGTCAGACTCAGATCGGCCGCAAGGCTTCAACTCCAGAGAATGGCACATGGACCAAACAAGGTGGGGATCCCTGAGATACCCGTTCAGACAGTCAGGGCCTCGCCTGCAAGGACGTGTGAATACACTGCCCTCAGTTCCCACCCACCCAGAGAACGGAGCAGGGGGCCAGGGCAGAGGAAAACAGAGGCGATGCTGATCTTCAGCTGCTGGCTTCTGGGGTCTTGCTCCCTTCAAGACCAAGGAGATTGGGACCTGAAGGGGAATCTGCGGGCCTCCAGCTGACCCGGTCTGCCTCCGTCCCCGTCTCGGGGGCTGCTCTTCTGAGAACTATAGGTGCACATCTGGGGGGCAGGGCAGCACTTCCAGACCTTGTTCTCCCCGGTGTCAGGTTTATAAGCATTGAACCTGGCAGCAGCTGCCCCCCCAACCTCCCAGAGCTGTCACACGGGGCAGCTGGTGAGGGCACCTCCAGGTTTGGCTCACCTACCACTAGACGTGATCTCACATCTTTTCTCTGAGGGGGCTATCCTATCCTCCCCTGCTGGGAGCTGAGTTTCTAGAACATTACTGTAGGAGGGACTGGTTGTGAGATTCTCTAAGTTAACACTATTCCTGTGTCTGACAGAACCCCGGGTCCAGCACAAAATAGTCTGGAGGCACTGGGGTACTGATAAGGAAGAAAAAAAACCAGCCACCTCTACTCATAGCATATGCCACGCTTTGTGGTGCAAATACTCCCACTATGACCATATTAAATACTCCTGAATATTTAACAATCAGCCAGTAGCAGTGGGCTCTGGCATATTTCACTGAGGACTCTGGGGAGCTGCGTTCCCTAAAACATCTTCTTCTCTGGTGCTTTGAAGTGTTATGACCTGACTGTCATCTCAAATCTTAGCTGCAGCATCAAAACAGGGCAGTCTTGCTCTACGTCACCCCCACCATGAGCTGAGACTCTCATTTTAGTCCTTAAAAAGTGAATCTGAAAATGACAATCCTTGTTTTCTTTGCCAGACATTTTGAGTATCACGTGTTAAAACCTGATGGAAGAACTTCAAGTAGAAAGAAAACTAAGAGCCAAATATATTTGAGCTCTCAGGAACAAGTCTCTACAACGTGGTACCAGGGCTCATGCAGTGATGGCTTCCAGCCAGGGGTTCAACAGAATCCTGGTATCTTAGTGTCATCTCTTAACCACTAGGGGACTGGATAGTGGCAGGACAGGGCTGTTTTTTTATTTGCTGAGCCTCAGAAAGAAAGAGTTTCAAGGAAGCTTTTAAGACTCCATGTGTCTTTGAGAAGCACCACCAGCAGGCTCCTTACCTCCAGTATCTTGGTTCCAAATCTTCACTTTACAGTCATGCGATGAGGTAGCAATTATAGGCATCGAGGCCAGTGCTCTTGGTAGAAAGACGCAGGATGCAACAGTCTGGAAATGCCCCTTATATTCACATATTCTGTTCCGAGTCTGCCTTAGGTCCCACAGCTGCAGAGTAATGACATAGGCTAGCTCATACATACATATTTCTCTAGCTTCATACATGCTACCTTCACTGATCTCCACCTCCCCACCTTCTCATCACCCACCTATCCCCCTACTTACCTACTCATGTAGCTACCCCTCATCTTCATCCATCCCATCCACATATGAAATCATCCATCCATCCAGTGATTATTTTAAACATCACCGATCTCAGACAACCATGGGTAAGGATGTGCCAGAAGGGTCCCTGCCTTCCTCATTAATGTCATGGTTAGGGAAGTGAAAGCTCCAAGTCCTACAGCATGATGGGACAGTATGGGGTTGCCTACTTTTTTTTTTTTAAGTTCTTTTATTTATTTAAGTAATGTCTACACCCCATGTGGGGCTCAAACTCACGACCCCAAGATCGAGAGTCTCGTGCTCTTCTGACTGAGCCAGCCAGGTGCCCCAGGGTTGCCTACTTTCTACGACAGTTCAAGAGCTACCTGACATCAGCCTCTTGGTGTCTGTGGCTTCTGTGGAGACCCCACAGTGAGGGGCACCTTCTCATAAGTACACAGAGGTGCAGACCTTCTGATTTATTGCCTGCATGCTGAACCTTGGGATATGAAGATGAGACTCTCCAACAAAGGAGGTGGCAGTCCTGCCAATCCCACTCTTGTTGACACGATCAGACCATAGCTAGAGAACAAGGTTCAGGGAGGAGAGCAAACCGAATTGTGTCCAAAAAATAATGAAGTCACTGGACACCATGTAATTCAGGAAAACAACATTCAGAGAGGACAGTGATCTGAATTGTGTCCGAAAAATAATGAAATCACAGGACACCGTGTCAGTTGTAGGGGCTGGAAATGCTTAGCTTGGTGAAGAGATGCTACATCAATAGCCTGGGATTCAATACCTCAAAGTACCACTTACTAGAAGTGTGGTCTTGTGCAAGAGATTTCAACTTGCCATGCCTCTATTTGCTCATGTGTAAAATGGGAATTATAATAGAACCTAACTCATGAGGTTGTTGTAAGGATTAAATGAGATAATGCATGTAATGTGCTCAGGCCAGTGCCTAGTATATGATGTTCGGTACAATGGGAGCTCTAATTGTTCTATTTGGACTAGATGCCCCTTTTAACCTATATTCTACAATGAGGAATCCAAGGTACTTTGGAGGAGCCAATGCAATCTAATCCAAAATGACTTGCGAGGAAAGGTATATGGGTAAGGGTTGGGATGGGCCGTTGACCAACACTGGGGCCTCAAACTCCCTGAAGAGCTTGAGCCTCCTTTACTGTGACCACAGGTACAGTGGGAATACACTTGGCTCTTCAAATAGTCCCTCCCCTTTCTAAGCTCTGCTGGGAGCAGGGACATTAGCAAGCTGGTTCTGTGTTGAGCACCTTCCTATCTTGACTCTCATCCCATCCCTTTGTCTACTACCAATTCAGAGAGCCCAAGGCTAATGGAGGTTTCTTGAGAGATGCATCTGGAATGCAAAGGCTCACTTACAGTATGCACTTGGAATAGGCCTGAGCCATTAATAGAGCTGACCTGTGTAGCCCAGTACAGACGGGAGGTCGGAGGAAGTACTTTGCTCATCAGCAACCAGACCCCCAGACCCCCAGAATCTCTTACCGTGGCTTCGCAGCCTTCCCCTCCAAAGCCGCTGCTGCAGGAGATACACTTGTGTCCGTCCTCACTGACCTCGCAGTAGGTCTGAATATGCTGCTTTGTGGGAAATATATGAGCTACCTGCAGCCCCCGGCTGTCCCATAATCTGCAAGAAATGACCGCAGGATATGAATCTGTCGGCTCTTTGCTGCTTCAGCCAGTCTGATGGAATGTCATGATTTACGTACAATCAGGAGTATGAACCAGATCAACCTTGGAGACCCCAAAGCTGCCAGGAAATAACCAAACTGAATGACATCTGAGTCCTTTCTAGTTTGAGATACAGTTAATAGGAATTTAGACCAAGCATCTTAACTGTATAAGTTAATTTGTTAATTTGGCCCTTTGGGATACTACTTTCAAGGGACAAGAGGATATTTCTGTGCCTGTGACTTAATTTTTTTAAAAGATAGTTATTATGATCCAGAGGAGCAGTCACCATTCCAGAATCAGATAGAATAGACTGCAGTCCTTGGCCTACTGGGCCACGAGGTCCCCGGGGGAGTGTTTTATTCGGCCTCTCATCTCATTTTCACCTCTTTACCTCATTCTTCCTATTTTCTAAGTAGAATGAATCTCTTATGAGATCCAGACTTTCTCGTTGTGCTTTCTACTCAAGAACGATTTACTTCATTTGACTCTCTTGATGCAGATTCTGACCCCATTTCCCCAGACAAGGCTTCACCTGAGGCCTGAGTGATTGAGAACATCCGGCGCCAAGCAAGGGTGGCAAGTGGAGCCAGGCAGCTCAAAGCAGGGGGACAAGCAAGTGACCAGGTCCGAGGTCAATCTGAATATTTTCACACAGGGGGCGAGGGTGGGGCCAGACAGAGTCAGCTGCTTCAGAACCATCCAGGACAGGCGCTTTTTCCTGGCCCCACCTCTTGCCATTCAACCTCTACCCAGATGGTCCAGGAGGCCAGGTCAGAGAGACCCCAGCCCCAGCAAGGGGCAAAGGGGCAGAAGGCCCTGGGCAGGCACAGCAGTGTGGAGAAGCAGAGGGGGAAAGGAGTCATATGAGCATGGGAACCACAAACCTTCACCAGAAACACATTCACAGCTGCTCAGTAAGCCCACCTGATGGTTTTATCTTCAGAAGTCTGTAGTACATATGGTTGGTGGGGGACCCAGCGCAGGTGAGTGACCTGGAAAAAGCAAAATTTTCAAAACTTCTCACTGCCAAGGCATTCTTCTACGGCAATTCCTGTAAACTGTGCTAAATAGCATCTCCTCACCACTTCTCAAGGATGCTGACGCGTACGTTTGACTTGCAGGGAGTGTGTGTTCTGCAGATACCCACCAGTCATGCCCACCAGTCATGCCCACCGGTGTGCCCTGGATCAGCAGCAGCAAAATGGTAGCAGCCGGGCCAGTCGTGAGTACAGAATGCATGCAGGCACGCACACACGTGGTGGGGAACTGCTGGTGGGTGGCAGCTAAGGAGAGCAGCCCCCCGTTCTATATGGGACCACTGAAACCCTAGTCTAAGGCCTCACAGGGTTCAGGGCATGTTCTTTCTTCTCATCCCTGTAGCCCCCTCCTGGATAGGCACAAAAGAGGTTTCAAAACAACCCAAGATGACAGGATTTTCTTCTAGCAACCTCCACAAATATGGAGGGCATAGGGTGAGCATACCTTGCCATGGACAGTTGTCTTCAAAATTGGAAAAGATGACCATGAGTGATATTTAATGATCACTAAAGGAACATCTATCATGTCAGGTCATAGGATTCTCTCCATTTCATAAATGAAGACATTGACACTCTAAGTGACTTTCTTGGAGTAACACAGCTAAAATGTGATGGATCTTGGGGTGCCTGGCTGGTTCAGTTGGTAGAGCGTGTGACTCTTGATCTCAGGGTTGTGAGTTCAAGCCCCATGTTGGGTGTAGAGATTACTTAAAAAAAAATAAAAAGGTGATGGATCCATAATTTGAACTCAGGTATGACTGACCTCAGAGGCTGTGGAGTTTATATACCAGTCTGCTGGTATATAACATTGGTCTTCATAAACACGGCAAATTATACATAAAGCAAAGGGTCATGCTTGTTTCTCTGTGCATAAGCTGTGAGATCCTGGAGGACAGGGGCTGTGTCCTAGGCCACTAACCCTGCTCCTAGCAGAGCAGATATGGAATAACACATTTTGAGGGAATAAATGAGGACACACTTAAAATTCCAATATGAACTAGTGGAGGTGTTCTCTGGAGCAGAAGGCTTTATTTATCTTTTATTTGTTTTAAAGATTTTATTTATTTATTTGTCAGAGAGATAGAGAAAGCAAGCACAAGTAGGGGGAGTGGCAGGCTTCCCGCGGAGCAAGGAGCCCGATGCGGGGCTCAATCCCAGGAAGCTGGGATCATGACCTGAGCTGAAGGCAGATGCTTAACCGACTGAGCCACCCAGGCATCCCTGGAACAGAAGACTTTAAAGAGATCATCCAGCCTGATAACCCTGAGAGGCCAGGGTCTGACAGAGAGTTCAGGGTGAGTAGTAATGAGGCCCCAACCTCTACTGCCTGGTGTATCTCCTGATCTCTCTCCCAGGCTCTTCGCCTCACCCCATGCTCCCTTCTGCTGTCCCACTCTCTACCAACTTTGAGTCCCTACCAGGTTCCTCGAGATGGAAGCTCTCTCCACACACCGTCCGGTCCCAACGTCCCAGAGAAGCAGGGTGTTGTCCCGAGAGCCAGTGCACAGCTGTGACGAGTCTGGGGGAGCAAGGGAGAGATGGTCCATGAAATGGGCCTGGCACGGGGCTTTTCAGAAGGTACAACAGGGAGCGCCCAGGTGGCTCAGTCGGTTGAGCATCCGACTCTTGGTTTCAGCTCAGGTCATGAGCTCAGGGTCATGAGATCGAGCCCCAAGTCGGGTCATAGGATTCTCTCCCTGGGAGAGAGAATGGGACTCTGCTTCTCTCCCTGTCCCACTGCCCTTCCCTCCACCCCTGCTCACGCACACTCTTTCTAAAAATAAATAAATAAATTTTGGAAAAAAAGGAGGGGCGACTGGGTGGCTCAGTTGGTTAAGCATCTGCCTTCGGCTCAGGTCATGATCCCAGGGTCCTGGGATCGAGCCCCGTGTCAGGCTCCCTGGTCCACAGGAGTCTGCTTCTCCCTCTGTCTCTCCCCCTGCTTGTGCTCTCTCCCTCTAATAAATAAATAAATAACTCTTTAAAAAAAAGAGAGAGAAAGAAAGTACAACGGTGTTGGGGAGAGGTCTGTTTGACTTTACCTGGACTCACAGCCAATCCAGTGACCACCATGGCGTGGCCAGAGAACTGCTGCCTTGGCTGGGAAGGGCCACGCAAGTCCCACATTGTGACTGTCCTGTCACGAGAGCCGCTGAAGAACTGGCTGGATCTGGGAATACAGGCTATCTGCTCAAGAGAAAAAAAGTCCCAGTGTGCTTGTTTGATTGGCCTTGGAAATGGGCAACAGGCCTGGGGCTGCAGGTGTCAGAGCCCGAGGCTCTCCCCCGTCCCTGTCGGGGTGGGAATACATTGCATCTGGGTGTCAGTACCCTACTCTGCGCTGCGAGCTGAGCAGATGATGGAGTCTGCATCTCAATTCCGATTTTCAGTTCATTGAGGGGGATTCAGGGAAGGGCATTGTAGAGACTGGCATTCTCTATCATCTTTGCTGGAAGCTTACGCTGCCCTGTAATGCTTTTTTAGCAAATTAATTTTTATTTAACTGTTCTTGGCTTTTTAAAAATTTCCCCAACTAGAAGTTTCCTGAGTATAGAGATTTTATCATTAATTTATTTAAAATTATCATTATATTATTATATATTATATGATAAATTATTATTATATATAATAAAGTATTTATACATAAGTTATAAATGAATAAATTTTATCATGTATTATTTATTTATTTTTCTAGCTACAGTAAACACACAGGCAACCTTCAGTACCTGTCCCTGTTGAGTTAGGATAGGCAGGGAGAATTCTCTATTTACCACCTGAGCTATTAAGGGCTTAGTGACAAACTAAATCATGTCTAATATGCTTGTAACCATAGCTAAGGGAATGGTTTGCTCTGCTTTTCCTCGAGTAGGGCTTCACGGCATCAAATGGAGCTCTTACATTTTCTTAAGACTGAATATCCCATCCCTCTTACTAACTAGAGCTATTAGATACTCCTTTATTTAGTTCCAAATTCCCTCCACGATAATGATCATTTGATAATTACCTTAGTGATCTCTCGTTCATGTCCTCTGAACCTTTTCACCACATTTCCACTTTTCCAGTTATAGGCCACCACTGTCTGCAGAGAGTCATTAGGGTCATTAGAATCTCTGTAATATTTTATGTGAATTTCTATTTAACTGAAGCAAGCCTTTACTTCATTATCTACCTAATTTCTCCCTCTCTGTCAAGGGTCTTGTATTAGGGCTTTATTGTTATAACCTTCATCCTGTCCCCCTACATTGACTTCCTTTTCTTTCCTCCTGACTGGGGCGCTGTCTCTCTGCAAGGCAATGGACCACTGCTCTGGGCCTTACTGACGGGTTCGGGAGGACACCCCACAAGGGGAACGGACTCAACCTGAGGTTCTGGTCATAGATGCTGAAGTAGAATTCTACATGGGGTTAGAGTTTTTTCCCCTAATTGTTTTGTACTTTTATTTTAGTGTATTTAAAAAAATTTGCTATCTTAAAAAAAAAAATTTACCGGGTGCCTGGGTGGCACAGTCAGTTGAGCATCCCACTCTTGGTTTCAGCTCAGGTCATGATCTCTTGGCTCATGGGATCAAGCCCCACGATGGGCTCCGCACTCAGCAGGGAATCTGCTTCTCCCTCTGCCTCTCCTCTTCCCTCCCCCACCCCGCTCTCTCTCTCTCTCAAATAAATTAAATCTTAAAAAAAAAAAAAAGAATCTGTGAAATACAGTATGAAAATGAGAGGAATTAAAAGAATCTACATTTTTGCTGTCAATGTCTTAGCTGTGAGTCCTATGATAGATGCAAATATGGGGGGAGAAGCAACCAGATTCAGTGACAGTGGGAGAAAGGACAGAAACAGAAGGGAAGAATCATAATGCTCACCAGTGTAGAGATTTTGACAAAAGAGCAGCATAAGAGACTGGAAGTCTCCTTTTTTAAAAAATATTTATTTATTTATTTATTAGAGAGGGAGAAAAACAGAGAGAGCGAGCACACAAGGGGTGGGGGCAAAAGGAGAGGGGGAGAGAATCTCAAGCAGGCTCCAGCTCCCCACTGAGCGTGAAGCCTGATGGCAGGGCTCGATCTTACGACCTTGAGATCATGAACTGAGCCGAAATCAACAGTTGGCTGTTTAACCGACTGAGCCACCCAGGGAACCCCAAGGAAGTCTCCTTTTGATGACAAATAGCTCCTGTGTCAGTGTGTGGGTATGAAAATGGCTTGGTCGGGGCGCCTGGGTGGCTCAGTCGTTAAGCGTCTGCCTTCGGCTCAGGGCATGATCCCAGGGTCCTGGGATCGAGCCCCACGTTGGGCTCTCTGCTCAGCGGGAAGCCTGCTTCTCCCTCTCCCACTCCCCCTGCTTGTGTTCCCTCTCTCGCTGTGTCTCTCTCTGTCAAATAAATAAAATCTTTAAAAAAAAAAAAAGAAAGAAAATGGCTTGGTCAGAATAATACTTGCCATTTATAAAAAGCATATGGGCGATCTGGCACATCACTGAAGATCTTGCCACCTAATCCTCACAACTGTCCTGTGTCCTGTGAGGCTGGCATTATCACCCTCATTCCATGGATGTGGAGACTGAAGCTCACGAACAGTAAATGACCTCCTCAGAGGAACCGGAAGGGGAAGAGCGGGGACTTAAAGCCAGTCTTCCTTAGTCTAAAGCCTATGGTTTTACACTACTCAACATTGTTGCCAGAAACGCAGAACCAACGCTTCCTTCCCAAATCTCTTCCCTTCTCCACAATAAGCTGGTTCCCTGGGAAGCGCCACAAACCCACCTTATCTTTTCCTCCAGAGACACACAGGTCTGAGTTCAGAGCAGCAACGACAGAGACACTATCCACGTGAGCTGGGCTATACTCCAGACAAGATTTAGTTTGAGTTCTCTCTTCTATAATCCCGTCGGGCCTGCTAAAGACAGGATGGCAAATGAGAGGCCCTCTGTTACGGAGTGTGCAGCACGGCATGGGGAAGGCGTGGGCTACGGGAGAGGCCAGGCTGAGGAAAACATCTGGGAAAGGAGTACAGAAGGAGACCCACGGTCATTGCCAGAAATGGGATTATTAATGCTGAGCACGCTCAGAACAACCGAAGGACTAGAATCCGATAAAGAGGAAACCTGAAGCCAAGAAGCCAGGAGTCTTTGCTCACCTAGAGCTTATTCCCAAAGATGCCAGGCCTGTCTCTGAGTGGCTGCAGACACTAGCTAATCAGCTGCTTCTCATCCAAAAGAAAACAGACCAAACTAACTGTTCAGGGAAGGTCATCAGCAATCGCTCTGGGCCTTCTCTTTCTTTAGGAGAGAATTTTAATGCGACATGATAAAACTTGGGATCCCAATGTAGTATTGCTGTACCTGTATTTATAAGTGCTGTGTTTGAGCTTGCTTTGCAGTTTCCCCATCCCTGCACAGAACCGCCCCAAAACCTTGTGAGAAGGAGCTCGTTTCAGATGGCCGCTGAGCCAGCAGCATCCCTTGTGGCTGCTGGACGTTGTCCTCCCTGCTTGGTGGAAAGAATGCATACTGTTAATGTTGTTAGGCATGATGATGGTAGTCTGGTGATGTAAAAACAAAGCCTATTTTATTTATTTATTTGACAGAAAGTGAGAGCGCACAAGCAGGGGGAGTGGCAGAGGGAGAGGAACAAGCAGACTCCCCGCTGAGCAGGGAGCCCAGTGTGGGACTCGATCCCAGGACCCTGGGATCATGACCTGAGCCGAAGGCAGGGTGCTCAACCAACTGAGCCACCCAGGCACCCAAGCCTTCTTTTTTTAAAGACTAATTCATTGCTCTCATTTGCTTTTCTTCTTTCCCTTGCCTCTTCTTACGGCCCTGGGAATGCACCCTCCCATAAAGCATTAGCAGATCAGCAAAAACAGAAACAAAATTAATTTTAAAAATACAAAGAGGTTTCTTGGGGCACCTGGGTGGCTCAGTAGGTTAAGCATCTGCCTTTGGCTCAGGTCATGATCCCAGGGTCTGTGATCGAGCCCCGCGTGGGGCTCTCTGCTCAGCAGCGGGACTGCTTCTCCCTCTCCCTCTGCCTGCCGCTCCCCCTGCTTGTGCACTCACTCTCTCTGTCAAATAAATAAGTAAAATCTTTTTTAAAAATACAAAGAGGCTGGGGCGCCTGGATGGCTCAGTCATTAAGTGTCTGCCTTCGGCTCAGGTCATGATCCCAGGGTCCTGGGATTGAGCCCCGCATTGGGCTCCCTGCTCGGTGGGAAGCCTGCTTCTCCCTCTCCCGCTCCCCCTGCTTGTGTTCCCTCTCTCGCTGTGTCTCTCTCTGTCAAATAAATAAAATCTTTAAAAAAAACATACAAAGAGGTTTCTCAACAAGTTAAACATAGAATTACCATATGATCCAATAATTCTGCTCCTGGGAAGATAGCCAAAAGAATTGAAAGCAGGTGTTCAAACAAAATTTATACATGAATGTTCATGGCAGCACCGATTTACAATGGCCAAGAAGGGAAAACAACCCAAATGTCCATCAATGGATGAATGAACAAACAAAATGTGGTGTATCTGTACAATGAATATTATTCAGCCATAAAAAAGGAATAATGTACTGAAATATAGTATAACATAAATGAACCTTGAAAAGATCATACTAAGCAGAAGAAGCTAGACACAAAAGGCCACATATTGTATGATACCATTTATATGAAATATCCCTAGTCAGAATCTAGAAAGAAAGCAGATGAGTGGTTGCCAAGGGTTGGAATGATGGGGGAACAGGGAGTGACTACTTTAATAGGTACAGAGTTTCCTTTTTGGATAACGAAAATGTTCTGGAACTAGACAGTGGTGATGGTTCCATAACATTGTCTATGTACTAAATAAGAATAAATTTTATGTTATACATATTCTACCATAATAAATACTAGGAACGTGTATTTGAAACTAAGAAATAGTTTTCACCAGTGAAGCTTCTTGAAAAGAGCCTTAGTTATTCTAAAAGGTCATAACCTTCCTAGCTTGCTGATTTGTTTTTAAATAATTTCATGTGACACTTGTCTAAATCAGTGTGCCAGGTCATGAGGTTATTATGTAGTAACAATGAGATACAAGGGGCACTTGGCTAGCTCAGTCGGTAGAGTATGCAACTCTTGATCTCAGAGTCACGAGTTCGTTCAAACCCCATGTTGGGCATGGAGCCTACTTTAAAAAAAAAAAAGAGATGTGAGAGCTGATGACACTAAATGAGACAATACAGGTAATGACCTAGACCAGTAGTTCTTAATGTGATCTGAGGACTGATGGGGATTCCTGAGACCTTTTCAAGGCATCTGCCTCTCCCTCTGCCCCTCCTCCCTACCTCCCCAACTCAACCTCTCTTGTGTGTGTGTGCTCTCTCTCAGATAAATAAATAAAATCCTTTTTTTTTTTTTAAAGATTTTATTAATTTATTTGACAGAGAGACACAGTGAGAGAGGGAACACAAGCAGGGGGAGCAGCAGAGGGAGAAGCAGGCTCCCCACTGAGCAGGGAGCCTGATGTGGGGCTCGATCCCAGGACCCTGGGATCATGACCTGAGCCGAAGGCAGACGCTTAACGACTGAGCCACCCAGGCACCCCTAAATAAATAAAATCTTAAAAAAATAAAATTATTATTTGGGGGGAGGAAGGGGGAGAGAGAGGGAATCCTTTTTTATTTTTTTATTATTTATTTATTTTTATTTTTTTTTAAGATTTTATTTATTTATTTGAGAGAGAGAGAGAGCACATGAGAGGGGGGAGGGTCAGAGGGAGAAGCAGACTCCCCGCCAAGCAGGGAGCCCCATGCGGGACTCGATCCTGGGACTCCAGGATCATGACCTGAGCCGAAGGCAGCCGCTTAACCAACTGAGCCACCCAGGCGCCCTATTTTTTTATTTTTAAAGATTTTATTTATTTATTTAACAGACAGAGATAGCGAGAGCAGGAACACAAGCAGGGGGAGCGGGAGAGAGAGAAGCAGGCTTCCCACCGAGCAGGGAGCCCAATGCGGGGCTCAATCCCAGGAGCCTGAGATCATGACCTGAGCCAAAGGCAGACGCTTAACGACTGAGCCACCCAGGCACCCCGAGAATCCTTTTTTAATAAACAATTTATTTATTTATTTATTTGAGAGAGAGAGCACGGGCAGGGGTGGGGGGACAGCGGGGCAGAGGGAGAGGGAGAAGCAGACTCCCCGCCGAGTGGGGAGCTGGATGCGGGGCTTGATTCCAGGACCCTGAGATCATGACCTAAGCCGACGGCAGACAGTCAACTGAGCAACCCAGACTCCCCAAGAGAGAGAATCCTAAGCAGGCTCTGAATCCAACACAGAGCCAGACACAGGGCTCCATCTCATGACCCTGATATCATGACTGAGCTGAAATCAAGAGGTGGACGCTTAACAGACTGAGCCACCCAGGTGCCCCTAGGAAATGAGTTTCTTATAGGCATGACCAGCCCAGCTCTAGGAAGAATGGTCTACAGGAAGAACAGCAGCTAAAATTCACCAAATATTCTCAATGATACCATTAAAAAACAGTGTTCCAGAAGAATTTCAGCCTACATTTTGAAAAGCTGTCAGAATTGACCTCCGGACAAGATAGGTAACTGTACAGAAGCAGAGTGCAGTGACAGGAACGTTGTGTGTGACACCAAGAACCCTGGGCTCCAGCCCCAACTCTACCTCATTCCACTGTGTGTCTTTGAGTTCCTCCATTCCCTGCTCTGCACCTCAGCTTCCCCGTCTGTAAGTGAGGACACCAGATTAAATCATTTTTAGTAGACTGTGTGTTCCATGAGAGGAAGAAGTCTACCATATTCATCTTTGTACCTCAAGTGGCTTGCACAGTGTGGCAAAAACATTTCTTGTTAAGTAGTGTGAATCTAAGGTCCCTTCTAGTTCAGACATTCCAGGATTCTCTATAATAAGTATACCATATGCTACCAGAAAAAACTCCAGGATAATTTTCAAAAACCTTGGGATGTTGTATTGCTTATAGACAGAGGTTGCAGGGCTTCCTATCTGCAAGCATAGCCCGTTTTTCAACATTGTCATCAAACCAAGGACAGATGCCATCCATAGATCTAGGTCACCAAAAACAGCAGATGCTATAAATGGATTGGCTTTGCTTAACACTGATTGGATTCTTAGCTGATATCTTCAGAGAGCCATATTTCCCATCTGAAGAGCACTCACAGGACATTCTAAGCAAAAGATAACTTTTAGAATTACTTACCCCCCAAACCAATTGGATTTTTTTGGTGAGCTGCCACATTCAATGCTTTGTAATGTTTATCCTTTGGAAAATAGTTCAGGCAGCAACTTCCTAATCTCTGTAATTACTGAAAAGACGCTTAAATTAATCTCTTCCCTAAGATTATGTTTGTACTGAAAGGAGATTCACAAGGTAAATAAAGACCTTGTTTATTTATTTTTTTTAATGTTTTATTTATTTATTCATGAGAGTCAGAGAGAGAGAGGCAGAGGCAGAGGCAGAGGGAGAAGCAGGCTCCCCGCCCAGCAGGGAGCCCAATGCGGGACTCGATCCCAGGACCCTAGGATCATGACCTGAGCCGAAGGCAGATGCTCAACCATCTAAGCCACCCAGGCACCCCAGACCTTGTTTAATGAAAAAGATTGTTAAGTGTAGTTTTCCCTCACAAAGAAATAAATATCTTACAAAATTCCAAGATTGTATAAGTGGCACATTTCCAACAATTATGGAAAATATACCATAATGTTAATTATACATCTATTTTTATTTTCATTTATTTAAGTAAGTTCTACACCCAACGTGGGGCTTGAACTTATGCCCGAGATCAAGAGTTGCGTACTCTACCAACTGAGCCAGCGAGGTGCCCAGATATATCTATTTTTAAATATACAAAGTAAGGGGGCACCTGGCTGGCTCCGTCATCAGAGCATGCGACTCTTGATATTGGGGGTGTGAGTTCAAGCCCCACACTGGGTGTAGAGATTATTAAAAAGAAAATATATTTTTAAAAGATTTTGTTTATTTATTTGCCAGAGAGAGAGAAAGCACAAGCAGGGAGAGTGTCAGGCAGAGGGAGGAGCAGGCTCCCTGCTCAGCAGGGAGCCCAATGCGGGACTCGATCCCAGGACCCTGGGATCATGACCTGAACCAAAGGTAGACACTTAACCGACTAAGCCACCCAGACATCCCTATTAAAAAGAAAATCTTAAAAAAATATATATATATATATACACACACACACACACATATATATCCCCTACTTTATTTTTTTTTAATTTGAGAGAGGGCAGAGCTAGAGAGAGAGAGAGAGCATGCATGAGCTGGGGGGAGGGGTAGAGGGAGAGGGAGAAGCAGACTCCCTGCTGAACAGGGAGCCCTGATGATGAAGCAGGGCTTGATCCCAGGACCCTGGCATCATGACCCCAGCCGAAGGGGTACCTTTTATTATTATTATTTTTAAAGATTTTATTTTAGGGGTGCCTGGGTGGCTCATTCAGTTGACTGTCTGACTTTGGCTCAGGTCATGATCCTGGGGTCCTGGGATCGAGCCCCGCATCGGGCTCCCTGCTCAGCGGGGAGTCTGCTTCTCCCTCTCCTCCCCACTCATGCTCTCTGTCACTCTCTCTGTCTCTCTCAAGTAAATAAATAAAATCTTAAAAAAAAAAAAGATTTTATTTTAAGTAATCTCTACACCAATGTGAAACTCAAACCTACAACTCCAAGATCAAGAGTCACATGCTCCACTGACTGAGCCAGCCAGGTGCCCACAAAGTAGGATATATTTAAATACTTAAATACATCATTAAACATTTTTATTTTACTCATAGTACTTCTGTTCAAAAATTTTCAGAGTTGACTGCTACTGTTTCTGCAAGAAAGGCAATTTCTCCTGTTTAAAATAATACTTCAGGGGCGCCTGGGTGGCTCAGTCAGTTAAGCAGCTGCCTTTGGCTCGGGTCATGATCCCAGGGTCCTGGGATCGAGCCCCGCATCGGGCTCCCTGCTCCACAGGAAGCCTGCTTCTCCCTCTCCCACTCCCTGCTGCTCTGCCTACTTGTGCTCTCTCTGTCAAATAAATTAAATATATATATATATATATTTAAAATACTTCAATAAGTATGAATCATAGAATTTGAGATGGAAGAGCTTTCAAAATCATCACATATAAACCCTTTATTTAAAGATCTGAAGAATCAGGGCAGAAACATTATCTGCTCAAAATTCTAACTAGGTAGGTTTCCCGACCTCTAGTCTAGAGTTTCCCTTATAAACATCTACAAAGAAGAAACACAGTTTTATTGCATTTTAACAACTCTATTTTAAAAACTTAATAAATTCTAATCACCAATTGACAGTGTAGCTTATTCTAAAAATGAAGAGCAATACAGAAGAGTCAGAATAACATCTGATTCAGTGCATCAGCATGGGAACTGGACAGACTTAGGTCTGAATTACAGTTCACTGCCGTCTTGGGCAAATTGCTGAACCTCATGGAGTCCGTTTCATATACGTAAAATGGAATAATCTCTCTCACTGGGCTTCTGTAAAGATTAAAGATAGCACTTACAATGTGCCAAGGACTATTCTAAATGCTTTATATTTATTAACTCTTTTGATTTATTCCACAAGCCTCTGAGCTAGATGCTGTTACTATCTTCATTTTGCAGATGAGAAAAGTGAGGTGCAGAGATGTTAACATAACTTGCCCAAATTTACAAATAAATTGCCAATAAGTGGCAGAGCTGAAACTTGAATGTAGGCAGTCTCCAGAGGCCTTGCTCTTGATCAGCATAGTATACTGCATCTCTATAAAGGCTAGTGCATTGACAGCCCTCAGCTGAACCTGGCTATTGGCATGATTGCTAGATTAACAACAGTATTAGCAACTGAAAGGAGCAATTTCTGCCAACTTCACCCTTCACCTAATACTACGGTTAACACACACATATTAAACATACGTAACAAATATACACAGAGAATATACACAAATGGGTATATGAGTCTGAAGGATATTAAATTGAAGCCAATTATGTGTCCTGGCCAGAGTGATTGATCACACTAAGGCTAAGAATTCATTAAGTTATATATCATATACCAAGGCAATTTAAAATCTCAACAACAAGTACACGTCCTTGGATAATGTCCATGCAGTTGTGATTTATTATGAGCAGACTAATCTAAGCAGTGAAATTCTATTCCGTTATCTTCTATTTATACTGTGAACATGTAATATGCTTGAGAGGAGGGACAGTGTCTTGTTCATTTTTTTATCTGAGCTTTAAGCGTAGTCTGGGAGAATGGATGCAAGGCAAATATCTGTGGAATGAGTGAACGGATGGCATACTAAGGTGAAGAGTCTGTTTGGCAAGAAGCTTTTTTTTTTTTTTTTTTTAACGTAGGCTTCAGGGGCGCCTGGGTGGCTCAGTCAGTTAAGCATCGGACTCTTGGTTTTGGCTCAAGTCATGATCTCAGGGTCCTGAGATCGGGCCCAAGTGGGGCCTCCTGGGTCTGGCTCTATGCCCAGCGTGGAGTCAGCTTGTCCTTCTCCCTCTGCTCCTCAAAACCCTCCCCTCCCCATTCATGTTCTCTCTCCTCAACAAATAAATAAACCTTTAAAAAATAACAATAAAGTAGGCTCCATGCCCAACGTCGGGCTTTAACTCAAGCTACCCTGAGCTCAGGAGTCACATGCTCTACTGACTGAGCCAGCCAGGCGCCCTGCAAGAAGCTTTTTAAGGACCCAACAACATAAGGGTCCTTCAAAATTGCCCAACAACAAATCATTCAGGGAACAGTTACCTGGGCTCTGTCCCAGATTTCAGGGCAGGAAAGGCTGGAGAGGACTTGGAAAAGCCATAAATTCAATTATGGCTCTGCCCCAATTTGCTTCCCATAGACCTTAAGATACCCAGTGGTCACTCTAAACATAACTCAGAGAATTCTCTTTTAACTGTATTCCTCGATATACTCCAGCATTTATCCAGTTGTTATTTTCCACGAAGAAAGAGGGACTCAGAGGGTTGTGACTTGCTAAAAGTCACACGAGGCAGAGCTAGGGCACCAGACCTTATTTCCCTGGACTCCTGGTCCAATCAGTGTTCACGGAAATGCTGATTTCGTATCTCCCTCCCTCTCCCCAAATCTTCTGCGCACAAGGCATCAAACCGAAAGCTCAAATACAAACAAAGCCCCAGTGGAAGCACCGGAAGATGGTCTGAGTCGACACTCTAATGGTACAGATAGGGGAAACTGAGGCCCAGAGTCTCCCAGACAGTCAGCACTAGGTCAGAACTTCCAAGGTTGCCCCAAATTTGGGGGACACCCTGTGTACAGTTTTTCCTTCCAGTCTCTTAGATCACAGACGTCCCCCGCTCCATCCATGTGCACTACCAAAGCTTATTTTTGATGTGTGGGTGGGTGGGGGGAGAGGGAGCAGGATGCGCTGCGTGGTGCACCCACGACAGGGGGGTGTAGCACCACCCAACCCAAGGCCGGCCCTCGAACGCTCCGCTTTGACCAGGTGGGCGGCTGCAGCCTGCGAAGCGCGAGGGCCCCCACCTCCCTGCCCGCCCCCCACCCCCGCCGCACCCCTGCCCGCCCCCGCCTCGCGCTGCATACCCACCCGCAGGCTGGCGGGGCCGGGAGCTGAGGCCGCGGGGCGCAAAACGGAGGGCGTCCGCAGCCACCACGCTCCACGCCTCCCGCGCCTCCGCCCCTAGCAACGAGGCGCGCGTCGCTAGGGCAGGCGTCCCCGCGAAAAGCCTCCGAGCGCTCTCCCCGCCCCCGAACCCCAGTTCCGCTCGCCGGACGTCTCCCGGAGACCGGGCCCAGGGCGCCGCGCCCTGTTTTCTGCCTGGAACAATGAGGTGGTGAGGTTTCAGAGAGGGGGACGGTTGTGCCCAAAGACCGCGCCACCAGGGAATCTATATAATGCAAGAAAAGCGGTACCACCGTAACAGTCATCGAGGAAGTACTGAATAAATGTCATCTTTTTTTTTTTTTTTTTAAGATTTTATTTTATTTATTCATGAGAGACAGAGAGAGAGAGAAGGAGAGGGAGAGGCAGGCTCCCAAGGAGCAGGGAGCCCGATGCGGGACTCAATCCCAGGACCCTGGGATCATGACCTGAGCCGAAGGCAGACGCTTAACCATCTGAGCCACCCAGGCGCCCTAAATGTCATCTTTTAAATAATAACTATTCGCCCAGATGGAGATGGTGTTATATTTCTTCGGAGTTTTCTGTGATTCCACCCCGTGATCCCTCTTTTGGACACTTCCCCAGGTCCCCCCGCCCCCAACAGTCCTCTTCTTTTTTTCTTTCATCAAACCAGCACCACAGCAAAGAGACCCCTCAATACCTTCTTGAGATCCAATGGGAAGACAGTTCCAGAAACTAACAGCAGCTGCAGGTACATTGCTTCCAGGCTAGAGTCTATTCATTTCTGTATTTCTAGTGCACAGGGTTTGGTGTAGAGTAAGGGTTTGTTGAATGTTGAATGTTGAATGTTTGAATGAATGAATGAATGAATGAATGAATGAATGAATGAATGGGATCCGAGCCAACATTTCTCTTGCACCCAGAAGGGACCTGCTGTAGTGCTGATCTCCCAGCAAAGCTGCTTTCAATGAAGACTTGTGGAGTTTCTGAAAGTTGAGTGCCTGTGGGAACAGGAGTAGGGGTGGTAAGAGAAAATTACCTTCACGGACTATTAGGGCTGGCCATTGGTTCTATCTTCCAAAGTAAAGAGGCAATACCCTCCACAGCATTCCTGATGGAGGTTCCTTTAGCCCCTATTGATTTCCCTCGGTGATGATGCACTCATTACTTTCTGAGTCAGTGTCCTGTTGTTCCTGACAGGAGCTGGGATCTATCCCCACACAACACTGATCTTAGTTCAGAGCCGAGGGCTCTCCCTACAAGCTTAATCCCTTTTGCCCACCACAACCTGGCAACCTTCAACCAGGAGAGACTGATTGTTTTGCCCTGAGACACTGGGCCAGGCTCAGTGCAGCTAAAGAGTTGACTTGCCTGATCCCTGCCCTCAAGATCTTCCAGCTCTGAGGATGCAGCTCTTCTGGAAGATGCTTTAGGCTTGAGGCACATGAGACTCCCCAACTGGTATCTCTAGCCAGACTTCTCCTTACACCTGTATATCCACCTGCTTTCTGCCCATCTCCACCTGGCTGTGACTCATACTGAAGACATCATCTTCCCCCCTAAACCTGTTCTTCCTCTTTTCCCTCTGAGTGTTGAGCAGTACCACTCACCAGTCACCCACGCCAAGGATCTTGGAGTCATCTGTAACTTCACTCTCTCTTCCTTGTTCCAGAACAAACCCCAAGACTTAATTCTGCCCCTGAAATATCCTTAAAAAAAAAAATCTGTCCACTTCTCTCTACTCACCACCTTGGTTCAGGCCAAGATCATGCCAGAGTGTGATGGATTACAAATGGCCACAAATTCTTTGTAGCTTCTGTCATCAGGGCTGGTCTTGTAACTTATTTTGACCAACAGAATGTGGTGGGAGTGACATTGGCTACTTCCGAGTTTAAGCCTCAGAGAGCTTTGTAGTCTCTGCTCTCATCTTCTTGAAACACTGCTGCCAGGGGAAGAAGCCCAGTCTAGTCTGTTTAAGACACATGGCGCATCCCGTAGCTAACACCACATGGCAGACATGTGAGTGAGAATATCTTAGACCATCCAGTCCTAAATGAGCCATCAGATGACTGCAAACCACGAGTAACCATCAGAAGAAGAGCCCACCCGAACGAACCCTGCCCAATTTGCCAACCCACAGAATTGTGAGCAAATAAACAGTTGTCGTTTTAATCCGCTCAGCTTTGGGGTGGTTCGTTATAGACAATAGATAATTCATATTCAAGATAAAGTCCAAGCTCCTTCCCTCGGTCGGTAAGGCTTGGTCCATGTCTCTTTAGCCTCAGCTTCCACCTCTGGCACCCACACTATAGGTTCCAATGGTCTAAACTACTTGCAGCTTCTTGGCTCACCTTGCTGTTGCCTTTGAATCCTTGTACATGGTGTTTCCTCTGCCCAGGGCATCTCCCCTACATCCCCTCACCTATCTGTCTGGCTAACTATTTATCCTCAGCTTAGACGCCATCTCCCTCTCTACCCTCAAGTCTTCCCTAACCATTCCCCTCTTCCTCCAGATTGAGTTAGCTACCCTTCCTTTGCGCTTCCAAGGCCCCCCACACTTTCCCTACCACAGTGTGATTTTCCATTTACCGGTTTCTCTCCCTTGATTCGGAGTTCCATAAGGGCAGTGACAGAGTCTCATTTATACCTGTATTTATTGCTGGTGTCTAATACAAGGTCTAGCACAGCACTGCAATAGAAATTTCTGCTATGATGGAAATGTTCTATGTCTGCGCTGTCTATAGATACGCTGGCCCCAAGTCACGTGTGGCTATTGAGCATCTGAAGTGTGGCTAGTGCAATTGAAGGACTGAATTTTAAATTGTAAATTTTTTAAAAGACTTATTTGTTTATTTGAGAGTGAGCGTGAGATAGAGAGCCAGCACCAAGTGGGGGGGGGAGGTTGCGGAGCAGAAGGAGAGGCAGAGGGAGAAGCAGACTCCCTGCTGAGCAGAGAGCCCAATGAGGGGCTCCATCCCAGGACCCTGAGATCATGACCTGAGCTGAAGGCAGACTCTCAACCGACTGAGCCACCCAGGCGCCCCTAAATTGTATTTAATTTGAATGTAACTTTAGCAGCCACCTGTAGCTAGTGACTATGGTGTTGGGCAACACAGGTCTAGTACACAGTAGATGCTCGTTGGTTTTTTTTTTTTAATATTTTATTTTTTTAAAGTAGTCTCTACACCCAGTATGGGCCTCCAAATCATAACCCCAAGATCAAGAGTCGTATGCTCTACCGACTGAGCCAGCCAAGTGCCCCACATTGAATATTTTTGAATAAACAGCGAAAAGGATGACAATCATAGACAGCCAATTAAGACACAAGGTAGAATGCAAGGGAGGTAAGCAACATAACCCTCACTTTTCATTCGTTCATCCCTAACATTGTCAATACTTCCAACCCTGCCTTGTATAATCTTAATTCTTGGCTCTTTACTGCCTGAGCTGGTTATTCTCTCCTGAACCTGCCCAGTTTGATATTGTCCCTCCTGTGAAATGGGCTGGTCCTAAGTGCCTCCTGGAGACTAATCCCATTCGGTCCAGACTGGTCAGGCCCAAGCAGAGAGGACTCTCTCCTTGGGGGCCTGGACTTAATCATGTGGGAACCATGTGGTCTAAGTTTCTCTACACTGGCAGGCTGCCAAGCCCCTCTTAGAGGTGACAGTTGAGGCTGTTTCCGCTATAAAAAAGTCACACAGAAAAGAAGCCACAGGGCTGATAGTCTTGCTACTCCTTACAAGAAACTGTACAAGCCCTGGTCAGATCATTTCCAGCCCGGACACCAGAGACTTTGGTGGCCTCAGGGTCTGAGGAGGAAGGAGGCATGGGGACAGGGTGAGGTGGGATCAGCGATAGGCCAGGGCCTCCTACCAGACAGGCAGAGGAGGGCTGGGTCTGTGGTGGAAGAGTAGGCCTGACAGAGAGTAAAGGCCAGGGAGGTACAGTCCTTTCCAATAGACTTTCCCAAATATTCATTACAAAAAAGTTAAAAAAAAAAAGACAACCCAAACCAAATAGCATAAGCAGACAAGTGAGAAGTCCGGTTACAGGGAAGAATGTACAGATAGTCCCAATTTTATAAAAATAAATATGTCCTGGGGGCGCCTGGGTGGCTCAGTTGTTGGGCGTCTGCCTTCGGCTCAGGTCATGATCCCGGGGTCCTGGGATCGAACCCCGCATCGGGCTCCCTGCTCCGCGGGAAGCCTGCTTCTCCCTCTCCCACTCGCCCTGCCTGTGTTCCCTCTCTCGCTGCATCTCTCTCTCTGTCAAATAAATAAATAAAATCTTAAAAATAAATACCTACATACATACCTACATACATACATACGTTCTGTGGGGCGACCGATTGGGTGGAGGCTAGTGGTGAAAGGGTTCACCCGGGGCAGAACAAAGGAGATAGAAGTTTTTTGAGTACACTGCAAGAGGATAGCGGGCAGGACAGCACAGGAGAGACTGTCTGCCAGGAGGCAGGGGTGGGGGGCTACAGCTACACGGGGCGTGAGGAGGTATGGGACCATATGGAATTTTCCTGCTTTGGTACCTGGGCCCAGTTGTGAGTAGCCCATTGGTCAGCTAGGGCCTATGGGTCTTCTGAGGTGGGTCACTTAAGGAGCCTGCTTGCATTCAGCTGGTGGTCACTGTGGGCCCTTCTGCCTTACTCGGGTTTCCATTGCTCAAGCCTGCTGCCTAAAAGCCGCCTCGACGTGTCCCTGCCTAGATCATACAGTAGGGGCTAACGGATCCTCTACCATGTGTGTGAGGATCTGTAAATATATTTGTAGTGCCTTTTTCAGAATGCAAATTGTGTATGGTTCCTTGGTGAGGGGGGGAGTAGAGCTCATGGCATAAAAAGAAATTTTGCCCTTGCTAGTTCCTCTGCTTGGAAACTCCTTCCCCAGATTTCTCACGGTCTGCGGGCTGTCTCTAACCAGTCGTAGTGCTCCTCCTCCCAGAGACCTCCTCCATCGCCCTTTCTAGATCAGCACCTCCCTCAAGCCCTCTATCTATATGCCTGAGCATTTTTCATACAGCTCTTCTCACTCACCAACATTATATGACATGTCTGTTTATTTTGTTTGCTCAAGAGAGTAGACTTTGCTCTTCTTTACGGTTGTATTCTCGGCGTCTTAAATATGGCCCGGTGCATAGGTAGATGGTCAATAAATCTACTGAATGACTAAAATGTAACAAAAGTGTCCATTCTTTAGGCGCCTGGTGGCTCAGTCGGTTAAGCGACTGCCTTCGGCTCAGGTCATGATCCCAGGGTCCTGGGATGGAGCCCCACATCAGGCTCCCTGCTCCGCGGGAAGCCTGCTTCTCCCTCTCCCACTCCCCCTGCTTGTATTCCCTCTCTCGCTGTGTCTCTCTCTGTCAAATAAATAAAATCTTTAAAAGAAAAAGAAGTGTCCATTCTTCTCTGTCCCTAGCTCCGGGTGTTCTGCCTAAGCAAGCCCTGAAGTTCAAGTACAGCCCTACCGGCTCCCACCAAGGCTCCCCAGGTCACTTTAGAGCAGCGGCTTTCAAACTTCTTGACCCTGACTCTCAATAGGAAATACAATCCCCAATGCTCACACATGTACATGTTTATGTAACGGAAATAAACCAAAAAAACCCTGCACTAGGAGCAATGTGTTCTATTTTTTCTTTCCTTTTTTTTTTCCTTTTTTTTGTTTAATGCTGGTCTCCGCTTCTTGAATAGATTTCACCACCTGCTAAAGGGTCACCATTGCCTTAGAGCAGTGTTCGTAGGAGTGGTCAGAGAGCTCTTTTGTAGTCCAGCCTCAGGGCAACTGCTACAAATGCAGATTCCTGGCTACACCCCAGATTTAGTGAGTGAGAATCTTATCGGAAAGTTTGAATGCTTAACAACCCCTCTCCCCCAACCGTCCCGGGTGATTCTGAGACCTGATAAGGCCTGAGAGCGGTCACTTGGGAGTTTCCGAATATCCAGAGGCCTCTGGTGGGGACTTGGCATCGGGCACATGCACATTAAGGGAAGGGGCTGAATTTTCAGTTCCAGTCCGGCTCAGCACGAGTGGCAGAACAGATGATCCCCACTTTATTTTTTTAAAGATTTTATTTATTTTTGAGAGAGAGAGAGAAAGCCCACACGAGCAGGAACAGGAGGTTGGGGGGGGGGGCGCCAGAGGGAGGAGCAGACTCCCCACTGAGCAGGGATTCCCAATACAGGACTGGATCCCAGGACCCTGGCATCATGAACTGAGCTGAAGGCAGATGCTTAACCCACCCACTGAACGACCTAGGCGCCCGATGATCCCCACTTTATAAAAACAAACCCGTTGCCACCTAAGCCCCTAGCAATTCCTAGTCCTCTGCCCGGAAGTACTTCTGGTGATTTTGCTACCGCTTCCCAGACTCCAGCCGTCGGAGGGCCACTGACTGCTCCAGGGCCACACCCAGTGAAGGGGCCCCAATTTCCCCAAGGACCTTAACCCTTATTTCCTCCCCCTGCCCTCCACAGTCTCTTTTCCTTCACACAAAATCACTTCTGTTTTCTTTCTTACCAGAAGGTTTAAGAGCCCTCCCCACCCCCCGCCCTTAGAACAAAAAAATTCTAACCACAGTCTCTAGTTATGGTGGCGCATTTCCAGCCCCACCCCCAGAAGAGGGTAAATGCCATTATGAAGCCTCCACCCTCCCACTAGAAACAACTTTTGATGCCAGGAACGCTGCACTCCCCTCGCCAAAGACCTTACCTTACACAGTTTACATTCTGAAACCCTGCTACAAGTGTATTTCCAGAGCCTCACACGTCCAATAAAACATTTTGTAGCGGGCGCCTGGGTGGCTCAGTCGGTTAAGCGTCTTCAGCTCAGGTCATGATCCCGGGGTCCTGGGATCAAGTCCCTCATCGGGCTCCCTGCTCTGTGGGGAGCCTGCTTCTCCCTCTCCCGCTCCCCCTGCTTGTGTTCCCTCTCTCGCTGTGTCTCTCTCTGTCAAATAAATAAATAAAAAATCTTAAAAAAAAAAAAAAACATTTTGTAGCCCCTACTGTATACGATACACCCAAGCTCAGCACTTTCAGACAAGATCTCATTTTTTTTTTAAAGATTTTTTATTTATTTATTTGAGAGGGAGAGAATGAGAGAGAGAGAACACATGAGAGGGGGGAGGGTCAGAGGACGAAGCAGACTCCCCGCCGACCGGGACTCCAGGATCATGACCTGAGCTGAAGGCAGTCGCCCAACCGACTGAGCCACCCAGGCGCCCGACAAGATCTCATTTAATTCTCGAAGCAGCCCTCAGAGGTAGATAGTATTCTCACCCCCGTTTTAGACATGAGGAAACTGAGGCCCAGAGGGACTAAACGATCTGATCCAGGTCCCATAGTTTTAAGTGGCGGAGCTCTGGGGCTGTCAGCTGTCCTCGCCCTGAGGGGCTGAAGCTGAAGGGGCTGACGGAAGGGAATCTTTCTCTTCCCTCTGTGCTGTTGTCACTTAGAGGGGCCTCGGGGTAGAGGTGCCTCAGCCCCTAAGTGCTGCAGGATGTAGTGATGCTTCTTCTCTTCAGGGTTTGGCTTTCACAAGTGTCCAGTCCCGATGAATTCAGAATAACCCCTGAGCCCCAAGTCTGGCCCCTTCTCCCTTTGGCTGAGTTCTCTCCTCAGGCCTCTGCCAAGACCTCTTAAAATGGAGTTTGGGGCCTGGGGACCAGCACCCTCCTTGTACGCCCAGGCTGGCTGGACTGGAGCCCCAGTAGAGGGTTTAGTCTGGACTTAGACTGATTGATGAGATCCTAAGAAAAAAAGCCCCAAGGCAGCTCCAGCACATATCAGCCGTGGCTTTTTCTGAGGATGGGTGTTTCATCCATGTGTTTATCTGCATATTCTCTTTTCTTCAATAAACATGCATTAGTTTTTTTCAATACTAGTTATAAGAAAAGTTTCAAATGAGGAAAATTTGGTTGTAAATACTTTGGGGAAATCAGCCTAATACAGATGTCCCTCATTGGACATGCAATTTAAAAAATTATTACCCATACTAGCCACAAATCAAACCGCCTGAATTCCAATCTCCTTGCTACCAGTTAGTAACTGTGACTCCTCGCAAGTTACTTAACCTCCATAAAAACGGGGATCATAGTAGTACTTTCCTTGTACTATTAACAGACGCTTTGCAGTTGCAGCCGCTGTCTGTGCTCCGGGGGTCCTGTTTAATCACTTAAGCCTCAGCACAAGTCTGTGCGGGCAGGTACCGACGCTATCCCCATTTTACAGCTGGGGCCACTGAGGGTGCTCTGCCTGCGAACAGATAAATGGGATTTGAGCCCAGGCAGCCGAACGCCAGAAGCTACCTTCAAGCTGCTTGTCTAGAGCTGCCCCTCGGAAAGGGCTGTTGCGGTACATGGTAAAACGCTTTAAGGTGCTTAGCAAAAGCCTGGCACTTAATAAGTGCTCACTTAAGTTTCCTGCGGTCACATTAATATTCGGTGTTTTACGTTTGTCATAAAACTAACACGCATACAAGGCGACTTAATTCCGCAGAAAATCACAGAGCCGCCTGAAGCCGGCGGACCCTGCGCGGGGGTCGGGGCGGGACGCGGACCGGGGCGCCGAGCGGGCGCCCCCCCGCGGCGAGGGCAGGCGGGCGGGAAGCCGGGGTGGCCGGCGCGCGGGGCCGCCCGTCGGGGCCCGGGGGCGGGGTCGGGGAGGCTCCGCCCAGCGGTCACCTGCGGCAGGTGGAGCGCGCGGCGCCGGGCGCTCGGCCATGTCTGCGGAGAGCGCAGGGCCGGGGTCGGCGCCGCTGTGCCCCGAGCACGGCCAGGCTCTGAGCTGGTTCTGCTGCTCCGAGCGACGGCCCGTGTGCGCCGCCTGCGCGGGGCTGGGCGGCCGCTGCCGGGGGCACCGCATCCGCCGGGCGGAGGAGCGCGCGGAAGAGCTGCGGGTGAGCGGCCGGGGGCGCCGGAAGGCGGGGGGGCGCCGGGGGGAGGGGACACCGGGGTGGCGTGCCGAGAGGGACCCGGCGGGGACCTGGCGGCCGGTCCAGGTGGCACTGGCCGTGGAACTAGGCGGTTAAGGGTGTGGCCCCCGGAGTCGTGGGGACCTGAGTTCGAATCCCGCCTCCTCCCCACCTGCCTCGCAGTCTCGTCTCTGGGCCTCGGCGCCCTCATCTGTGGTTTGAGGGCAACACTAGCGCGCGTTTATTGGGGGTGTTGTGCGAGAGACGTAAGATAATGGGCGAAATGCTCTTTAGTCTACCACACAGTGGCGGCTCGAGCTGCCCACTCTTCCTTCGTTGCTTTGTTGGGGGGGTGAGAGCCGGGCCTGGCCTTGGGCAGTATGCGGCCACACTGCTCCAGTTGCCGGGGACTCCGTGTCCCACGTCCCGCCCCATGGAAGCTGGCCCGAGATAAAAGCTGGCCCTCCTCCCTCCTCAACCCCTGGGCTCAAAGCCCCTCCCCTCGTCCACCCTTCGGGCTTCCTGGTGAGGTGATTTCTTTTCCCTTTGGGGTTGGCCCTGACTGTACTCCAAACTGGTTCCACCTGGGTAAACGGAGGGGGCGGGTAGGATCTCAAGAGGTTCCTGCTGGATCTCTTCACCTAGAGTTCCTCCCCATCTCCACGCCAGTTTAGCTCCACGCTGGTCACCTTCATCACCACCCGCCCTTGGTCTGAAACTGGGGAGTCGAAGTTGCCCTGGGTCTTCCTCCCTCCTTCCACCCTAGTTGTGGTCCCCCGGGGATTTCCTTGCCATTTGATTAAGCCGCTTTATTTCCCCAACCTCACCAGTGCTCTGCCCACCTGTGAGGCTTGAGGGCTCTGGCTAGGGACTCAGACTGCAGGGGAATAAACACACGTGACTGGCCCAGAGGGATTCACTTACTCAGTGACACCTGAAAGCTCCTGATTGGCCCTACCTGTCACCACTATCCATCATCAGTAGTGGCGATGAAAATAACTTGGGTAATGTGGTGTAATAAACTTTCATAATGGATGGAAACTTTGTGAGCGCCAAAGCACTTCAATATCCATCATCTCACTCCATCCAGACCAAACTTTTGAAGTGATAGGCAACTTCCGTTTTACAGATGAGCAAACTGAGGCCCAAAACAGGGCGGTAACTCCTCCGAGGTTTCTAATATTCAGGAGCTGGACCAAGGGAGTCATTGACTTGCTCAGAGAAAACCACCTCTTAGCCTCAGTGGAGGGAGGAAGGGGTGCTAATGGGTGTGAGAATTAAATAAAAACCTTAAAAAAAGAAGAAAAAAAGTTGCCATCAGAGCTGAATCTGAGTGGTGGAAGGAGGTGAAGGCTGGGGCAGGGTGGCAGGCCTGGTGCTTGGTTTGGAATGCAGTCTGCCCAGGGCGCCTTCCCTGAACCCTACTGATGCCCTAAGCACATTCATCTCCTTTGCCTGGAGGGAGGGGTTTCTTGCCTTCTCCCTCCAATTTTGAGTATATTATGGCATTTACACACTCCTTCCACTATCCCTCTAGCCAGGAAAGAAATTTTGGCCCAGGGCAAGATGGTTACCATTCAACAACTTCTCTCTTACCTTCCGGGTTCTTGTCCTGTAGCTTTTTGGAAGTTAGGCTCGGTTTCCTCAGGCCTCTGGTGTTTGCTGATCACAGCTTCATCCCAGCCAGCTCAGTTCTTTCACTTAGTATTTGGACCAGCGAAGCGTCAGATGAATTCCTGACTGTGGGGCGGGAAGGATTTGCAAGGGCTTCCTGGAAGAGGCTGAGTTGCCTTTGGGCAGATGGAACTGGGACAGAGCTGAAGCAATGCAGGAGCTGTTGGCTAGGAAGGAGTCCAAGTACCTGGAGAAATGGAGTGGAAAAGCAGGGGCCTGGCAGGTCACTTCTCCGTGGGCTCCAGTTCTTCATTTCTAAAAGTCTCCGCTGCTCTCCTGGGGGACGCTCATAGCTCTGGCCGATGTGAACCACTGAACCTCTTATGGTCACAGAAGTAGATGTTCACTCATTGAACAAATATTTATCCAGGGCCTCTATGTGTAGGAGGAACTTTCTTCTAGGTAGTGGCCCATAGCGAACAAGTCAAAGTCATGGTGCTCATGTTCCAGTGGTGGGGGGAGAGATACAAAACAAGTAAACACACCCAGAATGTACAGGCAGAGGAGTGACAAATGCAAGGGAGAAAAATAAAGCAAAGTAAGAGAATGGGCTGTGGGGATGGTCGGGGAGGGCTTCTGAGGCGGTGACCCTGAATGGAGTGGGGGAGGGGACTTGTACGGCTGGCCGCAGAGGAAGGAACAGGTGCAAAGCCGCTGTTGTCAGGACGAGTTTGGTGTGTTTATGGGACAGAAAGAAGGCCAGAGTGGAGAGTGCTAGGAGGTGGCTTCGGAGCAATAGGCAGAGTCCCATCAGACAGTCCCTTGTTGGCTGAAGTGGGAAGCTTGATCTCCCTGTGTGTGTGCTGGAAAGCTGTTGGAGGAGTTTGAGCAGGGACGTGAGCTGACCTAACCTCCTGACACAAGGTGGTCGTGGCTCACTGTAGGGGCGAATAGCAAGAGTGCAGGTGACCAGAAGTGGCCAGAGGAGAGAGAGAGAGACTTTGGAGTCAGGGCTGATAGGACTCACTGAGGGATTAGATACATGCGGGGTTGGAGAGTAACCCCAGGGGTTTGGGTTGGGGTAATGAGGTTGATGATTGCTGGTACTGTTTAATGAATGGGGATAACTTAGGGAAGGGCAGTTTGAGAAGCCGTGTTCTTTCCACTCAGGTGTGGAGAGCCAGGGAGCTGGGTCAGAGGGAACGCTGAGAGCATATGCAGGAAAGTGATTATGATGATGGGCCACCGAATTTAGGAGAAGGAGGGAACTGAGGCCACAAAGTGGGTGATAGACACGGAAAAGTGGTAAGACTAGTGTATGAGCGGCTTCAGCTGAGCCGAAGAACAGTTGGACTGGAGAATCTAGAGTTAGTAGTCTGGAAGGATGGAAGTGGTGGACAGGGTGTGGGCCCCTTGAAATGAAGATTTGGGAGGTGCTATAGTTTTCAGTAATAACGAGGTCTGGGATGTGAGTGGCTGAGGGGGGATATCATGGGGATGGAGTGAATGGATCAACGTGGATCGAGACGCCATAGGTGTCCTTTATATTGCAGAACAAGATTGTGGACCAGTGTGAGCGGCTGCAGTTCCACAGTGCCAGCATCACCAGATATGTGGCTGAGGTCCTGCCAGGGAAGAACCAGAGAGCAGTGGTAGGTAGCTCTCCTTCCTCTCTGCTCTGGACCCCTCCTAGGACAAGACTCCAGCCTTAGGAGCATGGACCAGTCTGGGATCCCTTCCCAACCTCACAGACTCACAGTGCTCCTAGCAAAGGCAGATGCCCAGGAAGGACGGTTTCCCATCTCTCGGAGCTGGGAGTTTTACCATCTGGGCAGAGAGGACTATTCCCAGTACCACACTGGGGCAAATACTGCTGGAAAATGACTTTCTTGGGGTAAAGGATCAGAAAGGGTAGCATTCTTCCACCATCTAAGTATTTCGTGGTCAGCCCCTGAATTATAAAATAACCTCTGGACTTTGACGTGGAGTGTTCTTTATGACAATCTTATCCCTGTTTACAGATGGGGAAGTGGGTCGCCTAGAGGGTGATTGACTTGCCCAAGGTCCACAGCCTCCTGCCAGAATCAGATCCAGGACCTGGATCTTCTGACTCCCAGGCCAGTGCTCCTTCGGCTACCCGCCACTGCTGATCCTTTAGCCAGTTGCCCCCATTGCCGATGCTCGCAGGTGTGCCCCTCACGGGTCGGGGCTATGAATTTCTTTCTGTACATCCCCTCCTTCCTTCACCAACGTGGACAATGGAGCAGGCTTTGCATGGTCTTAGTCAAGGTTCTTTTGATTGTGTAGAACGAAACCCAGTTGAACTAGTTTGCGCAAAAACAGGGAATTTCCCAGCAGGATACAGAAGCCTCTCAGAACCTGAAGGGGACAAGAACCAGGAAAGAAGATGCTGCCAGGAGGCCAGGCAGCTATTCTGTGTCTGTTCCTGCCTCTCTTAGCATGATGGTTCCTCTGTCTCTCTCTCTCTCTTTTTCTTTATCCTTTTTATTTTCTCATCTTGACTGCACTGGCTAGGACCTCAGTACAGTGTTGAATAGAAGCAAGTGTAGCAGATGCCGACTGCAAGGAGCGTACTCACAGCATTTCACCATTTATGTATGTATTTAACAAATCTGTTGAGTACCCATCACATGCCAAGCACCATTGTTCTATGTGCTAGAGATTCCACAGTGAACAAAACATATGGAAATTCCTGTTTCCGTGAAAATTACATCATTGGCCAGGGGGTGGGGGGGTTGGGGGGAAGGCCAATAATTAAATACACCCTATGTCATAAGGTCAAAGGTGCTATGGAGAAGTTTAACACAGGAAGGAGGACGTTCCTTTGTTGAGAACGGGGGCGGGGGGGTTGCAATTGCATATGCTGTGGTCAGGAATGACCTAATTAAGTATTGATATTTGCACAAAATTTACAGAAGGTGAGGGAATGGACCAGATATCTGGGCGAAGAGTTCTAGAAAGAGGGAATGGCAAGTGCAAAAGCCCTAAGGTAGGAGCAGTGAATGAGATAGGAGTCAAACTGAGTGTTGTGTCCACATAAGAGGTTTCAAAGAGGTGGGATGTCAAATGTTGCAGAGGTTAAGTAAGGTGAGAAATGAGAGTGGGCCATTGGATTTAGTAACATGTTCATCACTGGAGATTGTGATGGGATGGGGAGTGTTTTGTAGAGTGGTGAGGTGGAAGCCTGATCAGAGTGGGTTTCAGAGAGAACAGAAGAGTAATTTGGGAGAGTTGGCTCAGCCAACCCTTGAGGACCTCTGCTGTAAGAAGGGAGCTGAGAAATGGGTTGATAGTGGAGGGGGATATGAGATCAAGAGGGTATTTTATTTTTAAGATGCAGAAATTACTCTCTGTGTGCTGGTAGGCATTATCTGGTAGAGAGGGGAAAATTAATGGTGAGGGAGAAATGGGGGTAACCAGGTATAGCAAGGTGGGGTATAGGCTAACAAATGGAAAGTTAGCCGTAGGTAAGAGCATGAGCTTTCATCCGCAGAAACAGGGAAGGCAGAGTATGGGGTGCAGGTGCAGGTGGATGCGTAGGTGATGGACAGAGCTTGTGTAATTCTCTTCTGATTGCTTCTATTTTCCATTATTTATCACATTTGCTGTAGGTTCTTAATGATGCTGTTTGTCAGTTTATAGATATGCTTTGTCCCCTATCAATCTGTTAACATGGTAATACATTAATAAGAGTTTCTAATGCTAGGGACACCTGGGTGGCTCAGTCGATTAAGCATCTGCCTTCGGCTCGGGTCATGATTCCAGGGGCTTGGGATCAAGTCCCAGGTCAGGCTCCATGCTCAGCGGGGAGCCTGCTTCTCCCTCTCCCTCTCCCTCTGCCTGCCGCACCCCCTGCTTGTGTTCTCTATCTTTCTCTATGTCAAATAAATAAATAAAATCTAAAAAAAAAAAAGAGTTTCTAATGCTAAACCATCCTGAATTCCTGGGGAAAACCAAGTAAGCTTGATCATATGTATTTTTTTTTTTTACTTTAAATTTTGAGATAATTGTAGATTCACGTATAGTTGTAAGAAATAATCATAGAGCCATATCCCCTGTACCCTTCGTCCAGTTTCCCCCAATGATAACATGTTACCTAACTATATAGTACAGTATCATAGCCGGGACATTGACATCCATACAACCTACCTTATGCACATTTCACCAGTTTAACATGCGCTCATTTGTGTGTGTGTGTATTTAGTTCTGTGCGGTTTTATCACATGTATAGATTTGTGTGACTTCTCCCACAACCAAGATACAGAGCAGTTCTATCATAAGGATCCCTCGTGCTACCCTTTTATCATCGAGACCCCCTCCTCTCCTTCTCCTTGTATCGTTATACAAAATTTCTGAGGTTGGATTGCTAATCTTAGTTTGGGGTTTTGTGTGTATGTGTTTAAGGATTTTTGTGTCTATACTCAGGAGTGAGATTAGCCTATGAATTTCATTTCTTGTATAGTCCTTATCAGATTTTGGTATTGAGGTTCTATAAATCTTATTAAATGAATTGGGAACTCTCTGTTTTCACCGGAGGTATTTGTGTTAAGATTGGAATTATTGGGCGCCTGGGTGGCTCAGCTGGTTAAGCGACTGCCTTCAGCTCAGGTCATGATCCTGGAGTCCCGGGATGGAGTCCCACATCAGGTTCCCTGCTCGGCAGGGAGTCTGCTTCTCCCTCTGACCCTCCCCCCCTCATGCTCTCTCTCTCTCATTCTCTCTCTCTCTCTCAAATAAATAAATAAAATCTTTAAAAAAAAAAAAGATTGGAATTATTTGTGCCTTGAATATTTGGTGACACCCCCTGTAAAACTATCTGGGCTTGGTGTTATTTTTTGCAGGTGGATTTTAACTACTGATTCATTTCCCACCATGAGTAAAGGATTCATTCTTTTTCTTTGGTTTTAGTAAATTTTTTCTAGATAAATTATGTACTTTGTCTCTTTTTAAATGTAATGGCATAAAGTTCTTAAATTATTTTTTTAGATATTTTATTTATTTATTTGAGAGTGAGAGTACAAGTCGGGGCGGGGAGAGGTAGAGGGAGAGGGAGAAGCATGCTCCCCACTGAGCAGGGAGCCCGACATGGGGCTCGATCCCAGGACCCTGAGATCATGACCCGAACCAAAGGCAGACGCTTAACCAACTGAGCCACCCAGGCGCCCCCCCAAGTTGTTCTTAATCTTGATTAAAGTTGCCACTGGTTTGTCTATTTTGTTAGTCTTTTCAAAGAACCAGCTTTTAGTATTTTGATCCTCTCTTTTGGATCTTTTTTTTTCAAAGTTTATTTATTTTTTTCTAGTGATCTCTATACCGTGGGGCTCGAACTCACAACACCGAGATCAAGAGTCACATGCTCTTCCGACTCAGCCAGCCAGGAGCCCCTCTTTTGTATCTTAAAAAAAAAAAAACAACTCATTATTATTTCCTCTTATCTTTTTTTAAATGATTTTATTTATTTATTTGTCAGAGAGAGAGAAAGAAAGAGCACGAGCAGGGGGAGCAGCAGGCTCCCCACTGAGCTAGGAGCCTGATGCTGGACCTGAGCCGAAGGCAGCACTTAACTGACTGAGCCACCCGGGCGTCCCTTCCTCTTTTTTTTTTTTTTTTAAGAAGCCAGGCATGGGAGTGCATATTGTATGATTCCTTTTTTTTTTTTTTAAGATTTTATTTATTTATTTGAGAGAGAGAGAGAGCACAAGCAGGCAGAGGGGCAGAGGGAGAGGGAGAAGCAGACTCCCCGCCGAGCAGGGAGCCTGATGCGGGGCTAGATCCCAGGACCCTGGGATCATGACCTGAGACGAAGGCAGACGCTTAACCGACACACCCAGGTGCCCCAGGTGTCCCTTCCTCTTATCTTTATAAATTTTTTCCTTCTAATTTTTTTAGGGGGGAGATATACACCATTGTTATTTAACTCCCTCAGCTGAACACAGTCTCTTAATTTTAGTCTGTCTGCTTTCTCAAGGTCAGCATTTAAGCCCTATATTTCCTTCTACATATTGCTCTCACAATTTCTGATGCAATATTTTTATTCAGTTATAAGTATTTTTAAATGTCCACAATGATTTATTTTACTATGTGTTGTTAGGAATAGGTTTTTAAATCTCTACATCTCCAGATGTGTGGTTTTACTTTTAAAAATTATCATTGTTATTTTTTCCACTAATTTCTCACTTCATTGTAGTCTGCATATCAGTTGTTTGAAATTTGTTGAGACTTGCTCTATGCCCTAAAACATGGTCACTTTAGGTAAATGTTTCATATTCAAATCTTCTCTATACTTACTAATTTTTTATCTGCCATATTTACTGATTGCTGGCAAGAAGCATTTATGGTTTCATATTATGCTGTGGATTTGTCTATTTTTCCATATAATTCTGTCTTTACTGGGCTCTTAAGTTTAGAGGAGTGTAAAATTCTAAAATAAATCACAAGCTGCATTCAGGGCAATAGAGTCTCCGCTCTTGATTACACCAGTTTTCAATTTCCTTTCTACATACGCTTGGACTCCAGGGGATTTCCTTTACTTAGCTGCCAGAGCAGCTTGACTTTTAAAAGGATGCTTTGGGCTATTTTTCCAGCATTTCTGTGCTTTGTTTTAGGACAGTGTTTAGTTTATTCTGGCATATCTTTGGAAAGGGAAATTTTTTTTCTCTGCTACACTTTTCTGGGAATGAATCGAGAAATGTGTTGAAATTGATTACAGTCTTGGGGCGCCTGGGTGGCTCAGTCGTTAAGTGTCTGCCTTCGGCTCAGGTCATGATCCCAGGGTCTTGGGATCGAGCCCCGCATCGGGCTCCCTGCTCCGCGGGAAGCCTGCTTCTCCCTCTCTCACTCCCCCTGCTTGTGTTCCCTCACTCGCTATGTCTCTCTCTGTCAAATAAATAAATAAAATCTTAAAAAAAAAAAAAAAAAGAAATTGATTACAGTCTTTCAGTGAGAGTGTCTGCTGCATCTTGGGCCAGGGTCTGTTCTTGGTCCTGATCACACAGTACAAACATGGCTACGGACAGCCACCCCTGTGGGCAAGGCAGCAAGGTGGGATAGAGAGAACAATAGCTAATGGTGTTGAACACTTATGTGCTGGGCTTCGTTCTGTGTACTTTGTATGTATTAACTCATTTAATCTTCCACAATAACCTCATGCTGTAGGTACTATTATTATCCTCATTTAGCAGATTAGAAAACTGAGGCATAGGGAAGATCAGTAATGTGCTCAACATCCTACAGAGAGTAAGTGGATCAGCTAAGGTTTAAATCTAGGCACTGTCTGTCTCTAAAGCCTAACTTCCTGGGACGCCTGGGTGGCTCAGTCGGTTAAGCATCTGCATTCGGCTCAGGTCATGATCTTAGGGTCCCGGGATCGAGCCTGACGTCAGGCTCCCTGCTCAGTGGGGAGCCTGCTTGTCCCTCTCCCTCTGCCCCTCCCCCTGCTTGTGCTCTGTCTCTCTCTGACAAATAAATAAATAAAATCTTTAAAATAAAATAAAGCCTAACTTCCTAACTAGTGTGTTATGTTGGCTCAGGGAACACTGAAGTTGGAGTCAGAACTAACTCCTGGGTTCACTTAGGCCATTCACTCTCTTCCTCTCCCCTGGGCAAATTGTGGGTCTCAGTTTCTTCTTCTTCTCCGAATCCGTAAACTGATAATGGAGGGTTATGTCTTCTGTAGAGGACATCACTGGGAGCTAGAGACCCCACAGTCCAGGCTTTCGGGTGGCAGTGGTCAGGGTAGGCTTCCCAGATGAAATAACTTCAAAGCTGGTGCCTGAAAGGTAAAGAGGAACGGCTACGTTTCTTCTGTAAAGCAGGGGTCGTTACCTGTACAGAGCAGGTTTGCACAGGCAGGGCACAGAGAAAGCTGCTGGCTATCCCTGACGTTCTGGCATGAAGGAGACTGTTCTACTCTCCCTTGTCTGGCAGGAGTGCAGGTGTTTCATGCAGCCTTTTGGGAGGACTGACTGTTCCGATGGCACTGGGGGAAAGGGAATCGTGTTAGACTGAGAGTCGAAAGAACTGGGTTCTAGTCCCAGCTCTGTCCCTGACTTGGCCTGTGAGCGCTACCAAGAGATTTTTGACTTGGTCGGAAGAAACTTTCTTCCTCAGTCATTCAGGAACTATTTGAGTACCTACTGTGTGCTAGGCCCCGTGCTAATTACTAGGAGACCCACATTAGCTTCACTGGAGTGGATGGCATGCCCCCTGGCATGAATAAGAATTCCACCGTGGAAGCCATTGGAATGGACAGATTTAGGAAGGAATGAGATTTTTTTCACTCAAACCTAGTCAGAATATCAACTGGACTACTGTTGGCTCGGATCCTGTTGATGGGGATGACTTTGTAGGCTCTTTCGCTCTACAATTCTGTAATTCTCTGACCCTGATCCCTTGACCTTGGTATTCTCAACTATGAAATAATTGATTCTAGTTATCTCTAGACCATGCCCACTAACCTTAACCCAGCTCTTCCATTCTGTTATCCCGGCTCTATGAGATATGACCTGGATGTCTGAATCTTATATTTCTTTACCCTAAACCATATTTGGGAACTCTTAAGGCTGGGATGGCTTAAGCACCTGTTTCTTCCATTACTGTGCCTGTGGCAGACATGGCTAATCAACCCCAGCACTCCTTCCCACTGAGCCCAAATCCTCTTAATATTGACTGGGGCTTTGCTAGGACCCGATTCTCTGTGTTACCCCTCATCAGAGCACGGCCAGCGCGGCGCGGGAACTGGTCATCCAGAGGCTAGGTGTGGTGAGGAGTCTGTGTGAGAGCGAGGAGCAGCGTTTGCTGGAACAGGTGCATGGTGAAGAAGAGCGGGCCCACCAGAGCATCCTGACACAGCGAGTCCACTGGACTGAGGCGCTGCAGAAGCTCGACGCCATCCGGACCAGCCTGGTGGGCATGCTCACCCATCTGGATGATCTCCAGCTGATTGTAAGTCAGGCAGGGGTGAGGACACAACCAGTGGACCAGACACCCCCCAAGTCTAAAACATCGAGAATGTTTATTGGTAAGAGTTGGGTGGATAAGGATAATTTGGGGAGCAGGGATGAGGCAAGGGAATAAAACTAAATGGATTTTTTTTTTGCACCTGCTAACCGTTCTTTCAGTAGTGAGCAGATATCTACTGAGTGTCTACCACGTGCTCTTGTGCCACGGGGTGGAGATACAGGACACAGCTGTTAGTGCCTCGTGGCCTTACGGAGCCGAATCCGTAAACTGATAATGGAGGGTTATGTCTTCTGTAGAGGACATCACTGGGAGCTAGAGACCCCACAGTCCAGGCTTTCGGGTGGCAGTGGTCAGGGTAGGCTTCCCAGATGAAATAACTTCAAAGCTGGTGCCTGAAAGGTAAAGGGGAACAGCTACGTTAAAGGAAGTGGAGAGCTAGAGAGAGGGTTCGGAAGTGTGCAGAGGGAGGGAATGGCCCCGGGCGGTCCTTAATCTCACCACCCAGAAACTACCGTGGTAATATTTTGGTACATATCCCTGCAAAGTACTTTCTGTAGAGATGCAGATACTTGCAGTTTTAACGGGACAATCTGACATCTGAGTAAATATGCCAAGCAGAGAAATCTGAATGTGGAACAACCGAGCTGTTCTGCAGTTCAAGTAGGGCAATTTCCATCGCTGCCCTAGATTGTGCATTGACTGAGTCACTCAGCTTCCACGGACAGAGCACATTCTGTCCCAAACGCTGGGACGGTCACAAGGGAAGATTCAGAAAGAGTCCCAGCCGTCCAGGAGCTGGCAGTCTTGGTGGGGGGTGAGGTGTTAGTAAATACGTCGTCCTGCAGTGCGGTTTGGCGAAACGCAGGATGGCACCAGGCACGGGCGACTGAGTCATTGTGAGTGCGCGGTGTGGAGGTGTGCGAAGAAGAACCCAGATAGCTTTGTTTTGGGTCTTAATGCAGGAACAGAATGCTTTATGCTAGAGTCTGTCCGTGTGGCACCCTCCATACCAGTTGAATATATTCAAATCTGGACTACCTGCTGAATTCCTGGTACCAAGCCTGACTCTGTTTTCTTTTCTCACAGCAGAAGGAGCAGGAGATTTTTGAAAGGTGAGTATAGCCCGTCATTTGCCTGGGCAAATGGAGACCATTGCCTGTAGGCCTGTAACTAGTCCGCATTCAGGTCCTTCTGCTCCAGGGCGAAAGCCCAAGGCGTGCTGTGCCACCGAGTGCTGCCCTGGATCCATGCTCCCTGGACGGGGGTCTTCCTGCCTCTGACTTAGAGAACTGCTTTAGATCCCCTTGCAAGGGTAGTGAAAGAAACACTTAGCAATCAGAGGCTTGCCAAGGGCTTTCTGAAATGTTATCCTGCTACAAAATAACCAGTCCCGCTATTGGAGTATTTTACACCCCCATCTACAGATGAAAATACTGAGACTCAGAGAGGGGCAGGGACTTGCCTATGCCCCACAGCTGGGGCGTGAACCCACACCCAACACCTGTCCCATCACCGTCTTCTCTGCCTCAGTCCCCCTTTCTCTGATGAAGGGATCTTTGAAACCTAAGTCTGTGTTAACCACCACTCAAAATTTGCACTTTAATGAAGCAATAATAAAAGCCCTTCACCAGGCTCTCCCTGGGTTCTGAAAGACTGAGAGCCAAGAGCCTGAGGAAGTGGCCAAGAGGATGTAATTTGCCAGGCAAAGAAATTAAATTCTTACATCTTCTGTGAGAGATTTCAGAGCTGTATGTGGGGGAGCACAGCCCATTCTTCTTAACTATTTTTATATTTAAATTTCAACAGTAATACGTGTGCATGAGAGAAAGAGAAAAGAATGCCATCAATATAAAACCATTGAAAATTTAAAATGTCTCGGGGTGCCTGGCTGGCTCATTCGGTAGAGCATGTGACTCTTGATCTCAGGATTGTGAGTTCAAGCCCCACATTGGGCATAGAGACTACTTAAAAAACTTTTGTGTGTGTGTGTCTCCATCACCCCTTCCCAATCCTATTCCCTGGAGGTGATCAGCTTTAACAGTCAGATATGTATCTTGTGAACTTTGCTATGTAAATAGAGTCCTCGAGAGTATGTCTGGGCTTGTTTACCTCTAAAAATATATATTTTTAACACAGTTGGGATTGTTTTAATACTTGCTGTTCTATAACTTATTAGGCTCTCTTGGATCTCTCCATGTCAGTACGTATAGATTTACCTCACTCTTTGGCAAGTCTGTGAAGGCATCCCTCAGTACGGATGCCCCCAACTTTATTTTACGGTCTCCTTTAAACGCTTGGCTTCTTCCTGCTTTTTCCCTCTTTTAATATTTCCACACTTCTGCTAGTCTTCTCTTTCTCCTTTACCTTCTTCATCTTCCTCTAAAACCATCCTGTCTTCAATTTCAAGCTGCTCTGATTTGTGAAAAAAAAATTGATCTTTAAATTTTTTTTTGTTTTGAAATATTTCAAATGTGGAGAAAAGTTGCAAAAACAGTATAAAGAGCTTCAGCTAGAAATCCTAATTGTTAGTATTTTGCCACATCTGCTCTCTTTCTTGGTCGGTTTGTCTCTTCCTTCCTACCTATTTAACAAGTGAATATATGGCACTTACTTTTTCTGACCTATTTGAGAGTAAGTTGCAGAAAGCGAGACCTTTTACGTCTAAATACTTCAGCATCTTTCTCTCAAGAACAAAGACAATCTCTTACATAACTACCGTGTCACTATTAAGCTCAGGAAATTTAATGTTGATGTAACACTATTATCTAATATACAGTCCATATTCAAATGTTGCTAGTTGTGCCCACAAAGTTCTTTTTTTAAAAGATTTTATTTATTTATTTATTTATTCATTCATTCATTCATTCATTCATTCAAGAGAGAGCGCGCGCACATGAGAAGGGGGGAGGGTCAGAGGGAGAAGCAGACTCCCCGCCGAGCAGGGAGCCTGATGCGGGACTCGATCCCGGGACTCCAGGATCATGACCTGAGCCGAAGGCAGTCGCTTAAGCAACTGAGCCACCCAGGCGCCCGCCCACAAAGTTCTTAACGGTGTTTGGTGTGTTTTTTGTTTCCTTTTTTTTTTTTTTTTTTAAGACTTTATTCATGTATTTGAGAGATAATGAGAGAGAGAGCATGAAGAGGGGTAAGGGTCAGAGGGAGAAGCAGACTCCCTGCCGAGCAGGGAGGGAGCCTGCTAGAATTCCTGATTTAATCTGGAATTTATTCCTTAGGCTTTTAAAACAACAATAACAAAAAAATACTTTAAAAGAGAGAGAGAGAGATTTATTTATTTGTCAGAGAGAGAAAGCGAGAGTGAACAGCACAAGCAGGGCGAACAGCGGGGCTCGATCCTAGGACCCTGGGATCATGACCTGAGCTGAAGGCAGACGCTTAACGCAGTACCTTAACCGACTGAGCCACCCCGGAGTCCCCATGAGTTTTCCCTTCTGAATCATGAGGTGCTGGACCAGCTAGTTGTCTAGATTCTAGTGTCTAGGACTGTCCTCAGATTTGCCTTGGGTTGGCTCAGCACGGCCGACATGGGCTCGTTCCTCTTTCCTCCCCGTCTGATGGTTGGGGCCCCCCCAGCCCCAGCTTCAGTGCTTTGGGAAGATGGCAACAGCCCCTCTCTTGTCCTGACCACAAAGAGCCTTTGTTACCAGAGCCTGCTCTTAGCTTTTCTAGGGCTTTGGTCACCTTGCTCTTCCCAAGCCAGGACAGTCAGTGACAAGTCTTGCAAAGAGCTTGCACCCATGAGCTGTGCCCCGCTGTCCCTCCCTGCTCCTTCATTATGGGCAGAGCCAGAGAATTGGAGAAGAGAATGTGCTCTCAGAACTGCTGCCTGATCTCAAAGCCATCTTCAGGGTCACAGGCGGTGGGAAAGCTCTTTCTCAGAACCCAGTTCAGAGGTCTGCACAGGTCTCTGGCGAACCCTTCCTTTGCCCTACACCCCGTTGATTATTTTCATTTTAGATCAAGGGGAAAATTATGTTGAACAGTGCCTGGACTCCAGACTGGGTTTGTCCTATTTTTGCATGGAGGCAGGACTTGAACCCAGCTCCCCTTTTTAGCTGAGTGCTTTCTCTGAATCTCTGTTCTTTCCTGTCAAATGGGATAACAGCTATCTACCAGGTTATAGCAAAGATTACATGAGAGTCTATAAAGGAAACTGGATACTTAATAAATGGTAATTCTCCCCTCCTAGGCATCTTACGTTCCCATGTTCCCTCCAGCCAAACCCAGTGCCCCTGTGAGCTGAGGAGAGGTAGCTACTGGGAGCAAAGCGCTAGAACTAATTTATGGTTGGGGTGATAACTGATAGTCCCTTCTTGTGGGATCCCTCAAGGGTATTTGCATTTTGTTTTTAAAGATTTATTTATTTATTTATTTATTTGAGAGAGAATGAGAGAGAGAGCATGAGAGGGGGGAGGGTCAGAGGGAGAAGCAGATTCCCTGCTGAGCAGGGAGCCCGATATGGGACTTGATCCTGGGACTCCAGGATCATGACTTGACCCAAAGGCAGTCGCTTAACCAACTGAGCCACCCAGGTGCCCCAAGGGTATTTGCATTTTAAGAGCAGAGGAATGGCTGTACCTTCTTACTGAACCAATAGGTTTTGCTGCAGTAGGTTTTGGAAGGAGGCAAGATTTTCTCCACATAAGTCGGGGGAGTGGAAAGACTGGTGCGTAAGAGGCTCAGGTGCCATCCCTGTTCTGCTGCTAACTTAAGAGACGCAGCAGGTTGTTTCTCCTACAGAGCAGACCAACTCCAAGTTCCAATACCGGTACCAAGTATTTACCTCCCTGCAAATTGTCCGCCTTGCTGGAATTAAGACTCCTGGGGGACACAAGGGGAAAGCCCTGCTTTCTGTTTGGCTCAAGCCTTTTTAGGGGGCTCCTGTGTGGGGCCTGGCTGCCAATCTTGGTGTCACCCTCACGGGAAGAAGATTTTACTTCTGTCCCTTTCCCATCACCCTATATTGATCCAGATCCATTTCCAGAACCTTCCTGAATTTGTCTTTTTTTTTTTTTTTTCCCCTTCCACAAGGACCGAGGAAGCAGAGGGCATTTTGGATCCCCAGGAATCGGACAAGTTAAACTTTAATGAGAAGTGCATTCGGAGCCCACTACTTACCCAACTCTGGGTGACAGCGGTTCTCGGGTCCCTCTCAGGTTAGGAGCTGGTAGAGCCCAGCACCAGGGGGAACAACTGGGCGGCTGGCTGGACGGCTGGGGTGTGCTGCTGGGTCACGCTGGGGAACAGAACATCTGGCACGGTAGCTAAAGCAAACAGTGATGCTAGATGCAGGCTTGTCGGTGAAGCCAAGGTCTGGACGGGCCTGGGGCGGCTGGGTCAGGTCCTTCCGGTTTCCAGCCCAGCCTGCTCTGTTGGCTCTAAGAAAAATCTTGTTCCTGTAAGTCACAGCTCTGTCCTGCCCGAGTGGGACAGCTTAGTATTATTTCTTGGAAACTGAGTTTCTCTTTAAGAAGATACAAGTGCTGGCCAGCTGGAGAGCATCTGGAGCGAGAATTGAGCTGCCTGGATTTGCCTCACTTACTTAACCACTAACTCAGGCCGGCTGTGGCCTGGCCTCGTGCTGAGTGCTAAGGCCACGGAGGTAAACGCGACACGGTCTTCTCCCGCGGGAATTCCCACTTAGTGCGGGAGTTCCCCAAGCAGAATCTCCCAAGCTAGGTGGAAGCTTCTGTGCTCCTGGTTGTGGTGTTTGCATGAATCACAAAGAGGTTAGGGTAATGGATTGAATTGTTCCTCAGTTTTGTTTTTTGTTTTATTTTTTAATATCTTAGCTTTTTTTTTTTAAGATCTTATTTATTTATTTGCCAGAGAGAGAGAGGGAGAACACAAGCAGGGGGAGTGGCAGGCAGAGGGAGAAGCAGGCTCCCCACTAAGCAAGGAGCCCGATGTGGGACTCGATCCCAGAACCGTGAGACCATGACCTGAGCCGAAGGCAGACGCTCAACCATCTGAGCTACCCAGGTGCCCCGAATTGTTCCTCAGTTTTAACCCTCCTCCTTGGGTGTTAGCCTCCCATGTTTGGCGCAAGCTCCAGCTTGTCTGCTCTGCACACTCGTATCAGAGTGCGCCGGATTGCCGGCAGTCCCATTCAGTGAGTTGTTGGGAAGTACGGGAAGTACGGATCTGATGCTTCCTAGCTCCCGGGGCCTTGCCCCTAGGACAGATCTGATCTGGAGGCCGCAGACAGGCCTCAACTGGAATGCGCTGTGATCGGTGCAGGGTGCTAGATGTGGGAGCAAAATGCTGGGTCTTCATTTTGCCCTGCCACCAACTAGGTGTGTGACTTTGGGCAACTTGCTTCTCCTCCCTGGGCCTTCTTTCTAGTTTACAGATGAGGGTCCTAGACTAATAATTAATAACTATTGTTGTCATGGCCACAACTTATTGAGCACTTAATTAATGCTAGGGACTTTAGATGTATCATCCCATTTGGTCCTCACGTCCACCCTGTGATAAGTCCGACTGATCCCCATTTTACCGATGAGGACGCTGGGGGCTCAGAGGGAGGAAAGGGCTTGTGTGAGGTCACGTTACTGGTGGGTGGTGCGGCAGCCTTTTGCTGCCTGACAGGACCGGGTCAGGGCTGACGGTGGGCCTTGGGCAACTCTGAGAATTCGTCCTGGCAGGCACGGAGGACGTGCGTATTGACGAGAGGACCGTCAGCCCCTTCCTGCAACTGTCAGATGATCGAAGGACCCTGACCTTCAATGCCAAGAAGTCCAAGGCCTGTGCAGATGCCCCCGAGCGCTTTGACCACTGGCCCAATGCCCTCGCGGCCACCTCCTTCCAGGCTGGGCTGCACACCTGGATGGTGAACGTCCAGAACAGTTGTGCCTATAAGGTGGGCGTGGCCCTGGGCCAGCTGCCCCGCAAGGGCTCCGGCAGTGACTCTCGTCTGGGCCACAACACCTTCTCCTGGGTCTTCTCCCGCTACGACCAGGAGTTCCGTTTCTCCCACGACGGGCAGCACGAGCCCCTGGGGCTGCTGCGCTGCCCCACCCAGCTGGGCGTGCTTCTAGACTTGCAGGCGCAGGAACTGCTCTTCTACGAGCCGGCCTCGGGCACGGTGCTCCACGCCCACCACGTGCCCTTTTCGGGGCCCCTCTTCCCGGTCTTTGCGGTGGCCGACCAGACCATTTCCATCATCCGCTGATCCGCGACCACCGGGAGCCCCGGTCTGCTCCCCACCACGCGTCCAGGCCATGTTCCTACCCAGTGTCTCCCCCCCACCCCCGATGTTGCCTCTGCCTGATGGGCAGCTTTAGGAGGGTGGGGGATCCATTTCAGGTCTGGGTTCAGCCGTGACATGCTGGGTATCTGTGGGGAGCCTGCTACCCGCGGGGCCTTAGTCTCCCAAATCCACCAGGCATCTGGCCCTCCGTGGGTGTCTTGTTCACCACATCGTGTCTGGCACCCAGCATGGTGCCTGGTGCCCGGTTGTGCAAGAAATACTTGGCGAGCGAACGGGTGGATGGAAAGGTGCCTAGGTGTGTGTGGTAGACTCTTCTGGAAAAGCACTGCCTTCCAGCCCTGTCCCTGGCTTTGATTCAGAACTCCTGCGAGGCTCTTCTTGGCCAGAAGACTCTGGCCTGGGGGGGGCTGTGTCCCCCCACCAGGTCCAGCCTGGCGGCTCAGGAGACTGAGGGGATCCTGTCCGGAGGAAACCTGACTGCAACACCCCCAAAACTGCCCCCTCCCCGCAGCTCGTGGCCCCCCCCCCGACATAATGTGGAGACCCGGAGTGAGGGCCTCAAGCCCCAGAGAGCTGAGGGAGTAGGAGGGCCAGACGTAGGGAACACGTCTGTTATTAAAGGTTTTAGAAGACTGAAAAGTTTCTTCCATGTTCTTTGTGGGAAATTGGGCACATCCCCCAAGTGCCAGCTCACATCTAAAGAGGTACGCCTGCTAGGAAAGAGATCTTCCTCACCCTCATGCGCACGCCCGGCTCAGCGCACACAGCCACTCGAGCCCCGAGACGGCTCTGGGCCCTGCATTGCTGGAACCCCGGGCCGAGTCCCTTCCTGTTCTCTGAGGTCACATCAGAACAGTGGTGCTCACATTCCTGTTTTATTTAGGAACACAGTTCAGAGGCAATCTTACCTACAACTTCAGGCCCCTGGGCTCAAAGATGGGGGCCAGAGCCCTCCCCACTCTTAAGTTTGCTCAATAATTTACTCCAAACACTGGGTAGATCAGATCCAGTCCACAGATCGAATGGCAACTTTTTCGGTTCAGGTACTTCTGAGGCCCTTGCAGCTCTGAGAGTACAGCTCAACCCACGTCCTCACTGCCTGATACTTGGGAATTAATGTCACCTGGGCTTCGTACCAACCTGGAAGTTTGGCCAAGTCTGAGAAGAGCCTCCCTCCCCTCACATGGGCACAATCTCTGCCCAGAATCCTGGGTCAGAGCCCACCTTTTCAACCCAGCACCCGAAGGCACCCCCCACACCATGCCCCCAAATTGCCAATCTAACTCTCCATGGCAGCCCTCGGTCCGTAGTTCATGGGCCACCTGCCAGGAAGGCATCTTACTCCTCTGCCCACCTAAATGTCACCGCAGTTCGGGGCCACTCGGGAGCCCTCCCCAGCAGCTGGCACCAGAACCTAACACCGTGTGTGTGCCTGGCAGTAGGCAAGGAATACAAGCGTCTGGTAAGTACCAAGCAGGTGTGAGAGGAGTGTGAAGAGGGGAGAGGCAGGAAGGGACATGGAATTTTTAAAACCCAGCCTACTTCCTTCAGTCTCTAGTCATTCCCCGCATGTGTCCTACACTCCTGCCACCTCAAGCTCCTGTCCCCGTTCCCTGTGCTCTCCTACCTCCATGCTAACACCTGTGACTCGGGTGCTCTTCAAAACCGGCCTCCTGTGGAACAGCCTCCCTGTTCTCCCACGATCACCACTGCACCGTCTCAAGGGCCACAACTCTCCTTGCAACGTCAGGCAGGCTACTTAACTTCTGAACGTTTCTCATTTGTAAAGTGCACGTCCCGCTACCTCTGCCCATTAGCTAGCTTTGAGGGTTCTATCTGCATGTAAAGGACTAACAACACATGGCAAGCATGAAAGAAGTTTCTTCTCATGATGTAATTTGGGTGCTCCTTCTCTGAGATCCTATTTACACTATATAGTCCTAGAGGACATGTCCCTACAGCACAGCTTAGCACCCCAGTTTTCCAAACTAAGCTCCTCCGATCTCCTGCTTCCCACAGGGAGTCATAGAGGCTTCAGGGCCCGACTGTGGGGCTAACCTGTTTCAACCCTAGAAGTTTCTTGCTTTTGCTGTTTTGCACATTGGGGTTCCAGTAAGATCTCCCATAACAATAGGGCCCTGCTGCTAAAACAAATTTTTGAATGTGCCCGGTTCTGAAGCTAGTTGGGCCCTCAGTGAATCTTGTAGGTGGGGGTGGGGGGTGGGGTGGGGAAAGACACAGGTGTGACAAATAAATCACCTGAGAGGCGTGGAGACGGGCTCAAAGCCCTGCATTCACCGCTTTATAGTCAGAACGCATGTGGACGCCGCAGGGAGAGAGGCAAAGGCCTGATCTCAGAAAGGAAGGAGCTTTCTAGTTGGCTGGAGCCACTCCCCTCGACTTCCCTCGACTTCCCTCGTCAGACTCAAAGTTCCAGAGGTGAGCCCTCCAGGCGGTCAAGGGCAGGCAGGAGATGGGACAGTGAGGGGAGGAGGCATTCTTGGGGTACAGAACCCTTGACCGCAGGGTCTAAGGGCTCTGGGCCAACCACCAGGAAGCTGTGCATCCCTACAGCCTGGGCCCCCTTGTAATCACAGTGGTAACTGTCCCCAATGTGGGCTGCTCCTGCCGGGTCCACTCGAGCAAGCCGCAAGGCCTCGCGGAAAATCCGGGGGTCAGGCTTGGGCCAGCCGGCAGCCTCAGAGGTCAGCACAAAGTCAAAGTGTTCCCGCAGGCCCAGCCCCCTCAGGATGTCCTCCAGCCGCCGGTCAAAGTTGGAGACCACTGCCAGCCTCACACCTCGTTCTCGGCACCGTCTCAGGGTGGCCTCGGCCCCCTCCAACAGCTGCCAGGTGCACGGCTTACAGAAGTCCTCGTACAGCCGCTCAGCGATGGGGGCCACAGCCTGCGCGTCTCGAACACCCGCGAGCTGGAAGGTGTGCAAGACCACATCCAGCCACCACCGGCGGGAGGTGAGGCCTTGGCTCAGGCCGTAGTTGGGGAAGCTGTGGCTCTGAGTCCTGTAGGCCTGCCTGAAGGCGTGTCCCAGAGCGGCGGCCTCCACCTCCAGCCCGTGGGCCCGGGCCCTGGTGGCGTATTCCTCTCCCACAGGATGGCGGAGCCTGAGCAGTGTGTCCTTCACGTCCCATGTCAGCAGTCGTATCTGCAGCCGATGCGCCATGGGCCTGTCGGAGGGGGGCAAGTGCACCCTAAGTCCACCAGGGGTTAAAGAGAAACTGAGCCGGACAAGACCCCCCCCCCCCCCCGCCACAACCTAAAGGTCTTCTCTCTCCGGGCCTTGTGGGCCAGAGTTGTGGCACGTCCTCACAGCAGAAGATCCTGGAATGAGACGGCAGTGAGGTAGAAGTTCAGACCTTGGGGTCAGAGCCAGACTGGGTTCAAATTCTGGCACTTCCCACTTACTGTGTGACCCTAGGAGTGTCACTCTCTGAATCTCTGTCTCCTGACTGAAGAGGAGCACGATGTGCCAACCTCACGAGACTGTTGCATGAAATGAGATCATCCGTTCATTCCACAAATTTCTGGGCACCTACTATGTGCTAGATGCTAGGGAACAGGATAGGTTTCCAGCCCTCCTGGCATTTACAGGCTTTAAAGAATACGAGACACAGATATTAGACAAAGAACTATACAAACACTGAAGTATAACAAAGTCAGCATGTGCCATAAGGATATACACCCAGGGATCCCATCTGTGTTGAACTTCCTAAGTAAGTCAAGTTTTGGGGGAGATCTGAAGAATGACTATGCAGGAAATGGAGGTGGTTAAGTGTTCCTGGCACTGGAAACACCAAGTGCAAAGGCCCGAGGTAGGTCAACGGCAAGTCTGCTGCTTTGGGTAGACAGGGCCCACTGTGGCAGGGCCTTGTAGGTCAAGGTAAGGAAACAATTATGATTGCTATTACTATTGTTAACAATACCAAAGACACAGGGTCCTTGCAGACCATGTGACAGACCCCTTGTTTATCAGGGAAGACTGAGTCAGAGAGGAGCAGATACTAGCCTAAGGTACACAGCCAGCACCAGAACCCAAACTTCCAGACTCTGGCCAGTGCTCCCTTCTACTGCATCATGCTTAGACAAATTTGGATTTTAAAACAATCTGATTTGGGTGAATCGGCACAGCACAGAGCCAAAGGCAGACAGAACCAGGTCCTGTCTCTAAGCCTCTGATGCGTCTTTACTGGCGGTAACAAGGTCTGCCTAGGTGGGGAGCCAGTAAAAGGATTACTGACTCCATGCCCAAGAAGCGAGTCCTCAGCCTGCTGTCGGGAGGCTGGGTGCAGCTTCTTGCCCCACACAGTCGATTCCAGACAATCCCAGGTGGTCTGGGGGAAACCTGAGGGTCCAGAGTTTCAGAGTACAGCCAAGTTGCTGCTGAGGAAGGGCAGTGGCTGGCGAAGCCGGGGGCAAGCCGTAGCGGAAGTCTGACAAGGAAATGAATTTAAGTCAATCTGGAAATTAGGGAGAGCCATCCAAAAACCCTCCCACTTTACTGGTGGGTACATGGAGGCCCAGTGAGGGGCGGGAACTCGCGCAAAGCCACGCCGGGAGTCACGGGCCCGGCTAAGACTAGAACAAAGAGCTCTGGCTCCCGACCCACAGCGTCTTCCATTTCTGGAAGCCGGGGCTGAGGCCTCTGGGCTGCAAGCCTGAATTTCTCGGCCTTCCTCCTCACCTCCAGGGCTCGATGGGGACAAAGTCCAGGTAGCCCGCTGTTAGAGCGAGATCTCCACGGCTGCCATTTGCAGCGTGACCTTGGGCGTGACGTGGCTGCGGCCGGCCTCCTGGGGGCCCCTTCCCAGCTCCGGCGCGCTCCGACCGCTCGGGGCGGACCCCCGGTCCCCAGCCTCCCGGGATCCAGACACAGCGGACCCGGACGGAGGCCAGTCCTTAGGAAGCCCGGCAGCCAGCCACCTCCGGAGAGCTGCGCAGGCGCTCTGCGGCCCCCACGGAGCTGGGGACCCGCCTCCTCACGCCCCACCCCCTGGCCCCGCCCCCGGCCCTCTGCCCGCCCCTCTCCTCCGCCCGCGGTTCCCCCCACCTCTCCCCTGCCATAGTCCTCTCCGCTCCCTCCCGTCGCACCCTCACCTGCCTCCCCGCCCCCGGCGCCCTCGGTCACCCGGCTGCCCCTTCCTTTCCGTCTCCCTCTCATTACCCGTCCCGCCCCCTCCGCCCCGCTCCCCGCATCTCTGGGTCACCTTGCACACTCTCCTCCCTTTCTGCCTGCCCGCCCTCGCCGACTTCTCCCCCTTTGGGCGCTTTCTCTCTCCTCCACTTCTCGCAGACCCCTCCGCCTTGCTCGGATCCAGACACTCCCGGGAGGTCTCCAGGCTGACTTGGGAAGAGGGGGATCTGGGTCCCGGCCTGGCTTGCTGAGTGCTGTGTGGACTTGGGCCAGGCGCTGCCCCTCTCTGGTTTGAGTCTCCAGTCGGTACTAGGAAGGAATTGCTTTCATTTGGAAACTTGTCTAACCCAAGACATTCTGCTGAGGGTAGAGTCCTCTGCAGTAACCTAGCTGGGTTTTTTTTTTTTTCTTTTGATGTAAAAATAATCATCTTCAAAAATGTTTTAAAATACAAAGTGTTCAAAGTAGAAAGCGAAAGCCAATCTCACTCACTTCTCATTGAGCATCGGTCTGCTCTGTGCCTGACGGTGCGAAAAAAGACAGGATTCCTGCCTTCACGGAACCCGGGTGGGGCAGACACAGACCAAGTAAATACACAAGCTTTCAGGTAGTGATGAGTGTTATAAAGGCAATAAAATCAGAACGGCGCCATGAGCAGTGCCAGGGCCTCTCTGGATGAAGTTAGGGGAGGGGCAAAGATCTGAACAGCCAGGTGAAGATTAAGGGACGGGTACTGAAGGTGAGCCACTGGCAAAAGCAAATTGAGCAAGGGCAGTGGCCCCTGGAGGTGGGGAGACCAGGAGGACCTCCGGCCCCCCACGCACTCCCCAGGGGTTGTGGCAGTGGGGCTTTGGGTCATTATGCTATTTTCCTAGGAGCACACAAACATGCATATATTTTCTTCCTTCTTCCCCTCCCCTCTCCCTTCTTTTTAAACAAATCTTCCTCCTATATTCTAAGACTGGCCTGTTCATTTCATTCAGAACCACCTCCTCCTCATTGGACCCAGGCCTGGGAGAAATACAAAGTGCGGAGCCACAGACCTAGGCCAGCAAGGGAGAGCTTGATTCCAAAATTCATTACAAGCAGGATTCCTACAAGTGGGAGTGGAAAGGGTGAGTGGGAGGTCAGAGGTCCAGCTGTGATTCACAGAAGCCCAGAAGGTTTGAGATGGTTCAGGTTCCAGGGTCACCTAAAACCCAGCTCCTCAGGTTCTGGTCCCAGCTCTGCCACCTGGCTCTCTGTGAACCCTTCACTGAATTCTTTTCCTCTCTGGGCCTCAGTCTCCAATCTGCAAAATGGGGAGACTGAACAAGATAACTTCCAGCTGAAGTCCAGGCCAGCTTCTAAGTTAATTTCCAAGGTAATTAACTTTGTCGGCGGGACCTGAGTTCCTCCATGTACAAATAGAGCATGCTTACATCAAGATTAAGTGAGAGCACAGAAAAAGCTCTTTGAGAAGTAGAGGATTCTTTTTTTTTTTTAAAGATTTTATTTATTTACTTGAGAAAGATAGCAGACAGAGGGAGAAGGAGAAGCAGACCCCTGCTGAGCAGGGAGCCAGCCTCGGGGCTGGATCCCAGGACCCCGGGATCAGGACCTGAGCCCAAGGCAGACGCTTAACTGGCTGAGCCACCCAGGTACCCCAGATGATTCTTTTTTTTTTAAGATTTTATTTATTTATTTGAGAGAGAGAGAATGAGAGACAGAGAGCACGAGAGGGAAGAGGGCAGAGGGAGAAGCAGACCCCCTGCTGAGCAGGGAGCCCGATATGGGACTCGATCCCGGGACTCCAGGATCATGACCTGAGCCGAAGGTAGTCGCTTAACCAACTGAGCCACCCAGGCGCCCCCCAGATGATTCTTTAAAAAAAAAATTTTAGGGGCACCTGGCTGGCTCAGTCAGTAGAGCATGGGACTCTTGATCTCGGGGTCGCAACTTTGAGCCCCACATTGAGCATAGGGATTACTTAAAAAATAGTAATAAAAAAATGCTTTGAGTATAGCTGACACACGGTTACATTAGTTTCAGGTGTACGACATAGTGATTCAACCTCTGCAGACACTCTGCTCACAAGCGTAGCTACCGTCGGTCACCGCCCAACAGTATATACAGTATTGACGTATTCTCCGCGCTGTCACTTTCATCCCTGTGACTTACTCCACACCTGGAAGCCTGCCATCTCCCACTCCCCTGCACCTGTGTTGCCCATCCGTCCACCCCCTGGAAGATGATTCTTTTCACATAGTTGAGTCTCCTGAGAGGTTAAGGGCTTTGTTTGGTCCCATGACTATTTCAACCCCAGGCACCTGTTGCACACGGCAGGCAAGTCCATTATAATCTACGTGAGTGTGCCCTCTGGAGGTGTGGCCCTGATTTGACTGTTTGCCCTTTAGGTTCTGTCTCTTCGAATAACTTTTCAGCAGAGATTTAAAAAAAAAAAAAAAAGCCTTGAGTGTCACAGGAAAGCCAGTGACAGGTCCCCACTATTCGGAAAACAAACTTCTTTTTGATTTGCCAGTTCAAAAATGGGTACACTTGGGGCCAGGTCAGGATTCCTCCTTTCCTAGTTGGGAAATTGGTAGTAAAGTGGCTGGTTAAAATGCCTGTTTGTTGGGACCCTCAACCGTATGCCCACTGAGGTTGTAGTGAAAAACTGGTGGAACTTAACAGCTATTTGTTGTGGCTTCGGGAAGGTCCTACAAGAAACAGACGAGCTACCATATAAGCAGGCACATCGGAGGGAAATAAAGTCAAGACTCACTGAGAGGCCCTGCATGCCCACCAGTTGTCTGCAATGCTTGGAAGTCTGAGGCCGTGCCTTGCCAATTGTGGAAGCTGCGTTCTCTCTGCACCAGGATAAAATTACCACTAGTGAGAGGAGAGCATGCAGCAGGAGACGGGCCGTGGAGCTAGAGCCCCCAGCACCACCCAAAGCCTCCCAGCTCGCCTGCTTGGCCATTCTCTGTACACAAAACCTAGCTGCGCTGGAGCAGATACTGAGCGGGCACCTCCGGTGACAAATCGACTCCAGAGGGCGCCACTTCACACAGGCCACCATGCCTGAGGCAATGCAGCCCTTGGCCTGCGCCATTGTAATAGCATCATGTTCGATCCCGAATTTGGCTACTGTTTACTGGGAGATGGTGTGGCACAGTGGTCCAGGGTAGAGGCCTTGGAGTTGAACTATGTGGGTTCCAATCCTGTCTCTGATGGTTCAGGGACAGGGTTCTAAACCCAGTTCTGCCACAAACTAGTAGAACGGCCTTAGGTGAGTCGTAAGCTCTCTAGATACTCCCTCATTGCAAACCCAAGCTAAATTTAGGACTCCCGCTCGACCCTCCCTTCTAAGCTTTCCCATCCTAGTCAATGTCCCACCAGCCACCAAGAGCTCAAGCCACGTTCATCCTTCCCAGCTAATCTACCTCCTCCAACCCCACTGTCACCAATCCAGTCCAGGTTACACATTTTCCCATCTGCACTTTGCCAGTGCTCTCAAATGTTTTCATAAAATGCAAAATCAGAGCGAGTCGTTCGCTGCTTAAAATCCTTCAAATGGCTTTCCTTTCTCTTGCAATAAAGTCTGGGAAGACTCCCCATCTTCCATAAACATGGCTTTCGAGCCCTGCACGGTTTGGGCCTGGTCTCTCTCCCTTTCCAGTTCAGGCCATCTCTTCTTTCGTCCTCCACCCTGCTCCAGCCACACCTGCTTTGTGTTCTAGCTCATTCTAGAGGCAGAGTTCCCTCTGCCAGGAATGCTCTTTGCTTGGCTGCTCATCCCTCCGGTCTAGGCTTAAATGTCAGCCTCTCACGGAAGTGTTTTCTGATCCTTCAAACCCGGTCAGGTCCTGGTGGCCTCCCTCATAGCACCTGTCACAACATCCCTGGAGACACATCTGCCTCCTAGTTCTCCTCAGTCCACTTAACGTTGACTTCTGGAGGTTCTGGACACACATAATTTTTGCCTCCCGTGGGGTTTATACCTAAAGAGCAGTGTCTGTCTCCTGTCTCTCTAGGCCTACAAGAACCGGGCCTCCTATTAGCTTGGCAATGATGAGTCTGGGATGCCCCTGAAGAACCTTCCTTTCCACACTAACCAGAAATGAGCTCAGGGACTGGGACCAAGGGGCCGGGAGACAAGAAGTCAATATGGCCAAAGTTCTGGTCTGGTCAGAACCCTGAGGCCCATCAGTGGCTCATCTTTAATTAGTGCTTCAGGCCTCTAGCGGGGGGCATGGTGGTGGTGGTGGGGAATTCCAGGCTCAGACTCCTTGGAAGGTGAAGCTATATGCCTCTTCAAGCCCTGATTTTGGCTGGCTACCTCCCCAAATGCTAAGGACAGAGTGAGATCAGGTCAGCTGCAGCTCTATGGAAGACAACTGGGAGCCGGAGGGGACTGGCCTGACTACAGGAGCCGCCGGGAGTTTATAATTCTACATTTTTTTTTTAAAAGATTTTATTATTTATTTGACAGAGACACAGCGAGAGAGGGAACACAAGCAGGGGGAGTGGGACAGGGAGAAGCAGGCTTCCCTCAGAGCAGGGAGCCCGATGTGGGGCTCGATCCCAGGACTCTGGGATCATGACCTGAGCCAAAGGCAGATGCCTAATGACTGAGCCACCCAGGCGCCCCTATAATTCTACATTTTAAAATGGATTGTAGGGGTGCCTGGGTGGCTCAGATGGTTAAGCGTCTGCCTTCGGCTCAGGTCATGATCCCAGGGTCCTGGGATCGAGTCCCACATCGGGCTCTCTGCTCCTTGGGAGCCTGCTTCTCCCTCTGCCTCTCTCGCTCTGTCTCTCATGAATAAATAAATAAAATCTTAAAAAAAAAAAAAATGGATTGTACTGCTTTAAGGTCTGAGTTGAGCTTGCTTTGGCCCTAGATTTGGGATTTGTCACTTTGCAGATGGGAAGGTGGACTTGCAAAGGCCCTTAGCTGGGCCTTACCTTTTACTAGGGGAGACATGACGTGAGTCTTGGAAGAAAGCACTCAACCAGGGGCTCAAGCTAGAAACCCATGAGGGCATCCTTGTTTCCTCCCGTTCCCTGGATTTACAGTTTAGGCAAAACCTGCTCATTCTGCCTCTGGGAACGTATCCTGAACATATACCTACTTCCTCCTCTCTCCACCGCCACCACCCAGGTCCAGGCCAATGTCAGTCCTCCGCGGGGTCTCCAGGTGCCTCCCAACCAGCCTCTTTTTCGCTCACCCTTTCCTTTTCACGCAGCAGGAGACTGGGGGAAGGGGAACACACCTAACATCTAGTTAAGATCCTTCAGATCGCCTTCAACCCAATGCAAAGGAAGACCGAGCTTCCTACAAGGTGTACAGCCTACCTTTCCAACCTCCAGTCCCGTCCCCCTCCTCCGCTTCCTCACCCTGCTCCCAGCTGGGAGGCTCCTCCCGCCGAAGGACCTTTGCACACTTTGTGTCATTCTTGTGGCTTCTGATGCTCGCTCTCTGGAAAGAGCCTTTCTTGTCCCTCAGCCTCAGGGAGGGCTTCTGGACCACCCTCTCAGGAGACGCCCTTGGTCAGTTATGCTGTCTCAGACCCTTTCTTTCCTTCAAAGAACTAATTATGATTTGTAATCGCTTTGTTTTCTTATTGTCGTCTGTCTCCCCATTCTCCTTGCATAGATTCCTTGCATAGAGACAAGCTGAGATCTGTCCTGCTATATCCCCAGTACCCAGCATCATCTCTGGGCACTGAGCAGATGTTCTCAAAAATTCTCTCTTCAACAGAAAAGGCTTTTTGGTGGTGGCATCTCCAGCAGTCAGAAACTCTATTTGCTTCTGAATTTCAATCCTCCGGCAGTGTTTCTGCTTATTAACAAGTAACTCTTCTCTGGGTATATGGCTGAGAGCAGAACAGGAGATCTCAGGCAGCCTGGCAACATGGGCCTGTGTGGGAATCACCTTCCAGTGGAATCGAGGCAAATGTCAACTCTAAACCTGAAGATGTCTTTCTAGGCCTCCGTCCCGGCGCCCAGCTCAGACAGCTGCCAGAGGCCTCAGGCTTTCCAGAGCTTCTCATGATACAAGGTGCAACTTGCCCTCCTCTACCCCTAACGCTCCAAGCCCCGCTCCAAGGCCCCACCAAGCCTGCGCCCTTACCTCCTGGTGGCGTTCAGGCTGAGGCCACGCCAGACGAAGGAGCTGACCCAGCGGGGGCATGGGGAAGCCTGGGGGAGCCTGGGAGGCTCGAGTGGTAAGAGGGGGGCAGGCTGGCAGAAAGCACCCAGGGCTGCTGGGCGCCTGCCAGCACGTGAGTAGGAAGAGGGCATGAGGGCACAGTTCTAAAGCAGCATTTACTTTGGTTTTCACTTCTCCAAGGCCCCGGGACCTTTTAAAAGTTCTAGCTATTACTCTTGTACGTGGTCGCCATCACTCCTCCTTCAGCCACTGCAACAGCTGAGGCGTGTAGTAGGTGATGATGATGTCAGCACCTGTGGGGGGACAGAAGCAGGAAGCGGGGAGGGGCCAGGCATCAGCTGGGGGCTAAACTTCGGGGAGACCGGGGCCAAGGAGGGGGCAGGCGGCTACCACGAAGAGACAAAGCCCGTGGGCGTCAGAACATATGACAGAGCCCAGCTCCGGTCAGTTCGAGCTCTGCGCGCTGTGTGACCCTGGGCAAGTCATTTTCTCTTGCTGGGCCTCAGTTTGCCGTCGTATGAAACGCACAGAGGGAGAAATGAGTACGTCATAAGGGCCCTTCCCATGCTGTGTGCACACCGGCACCACCAGCTCCCATTTGTGGAGTGGTGAGCACATGCCAATGACACGCATCCCCTCCCACAATGCTCCAGGCGACACGCCTCGGGTATTTTATCCCCGGTCTGCAGACAAGGTCACTGAGGTGCACAGAGGCGCCTCGGCTAAGGTCTCAACACCAAAAAGTAACGGACGGCTCTGCTTTCTTCACTGTCGCACGTTGGGTTCTGCAGCTCCACGGCCCCTCCTCACCCTGTCTCTCTCTAGATCACTGGTATCCCCAGGCCTAAGACTCCAGGCTGTCTCATGACTTTATTTTGTCCTCTGGGCAAAGTGCCCATCAGCCCCGTGGCACAGGTCAGGAAGCCCCAGCGCCCCTGTTTACCTGCGCGGCGGAAGGCGGTCATGGCCTCCAGGACAGCAGCCTTGAGATCAAACGCCCCGGCCCGGGCTCCATGCCACAGCATGGCGAACTCTCCAGAAACATGGTACACGGCAAGTGGGAGCTCAGGGTGCTGTGGAAAAGCAGTGGCGGGTGGACAGGTGGAAGTGTGGAACCTCTGGGAGTGTCCCTTCCTGCCTGCCGAACCTGAGAGCATCTTTTTTTTTATTTTTTTATTTTTTTTTAAGATTTTATTTATTTGCGAGAGAGAGAATGAGAGACAGAGCATGAGAGGGAGGAGGGTTAGAGGGAGAAGCAGGCTCTCTGCTGAGCAGGGAGCCCGATGCGGGACTCGATCCCGGGACTCCAGGATCATGACCTGAGCCGAAGGCAGTCGCTTAACCAACTGAGCCACCCAGGCACCCAACCTGAGAGCATCTTGAGCCCCATGCCGTGTCCCTACTGTTGGCAGCCGGGCCCGTTCTTTTTTTTTCCTTAAAGATTTATTTATTTTAGAGCGGGGAGGGGCAGAGGGACAGGGAGAGAGAGAACCCCAAGCAGACTCCCCACTGAGTGCAGAGCCCAATGCTCAACCCCACAACCTGAGCGAAAACCAAGAGTCAGACGCTCAACCAACTGAGCCCCCCAGGCGCCCCATTCTTGAACTGTGAAAGCACAGCAGCTTGAAGGCTCCGGCCAGCCCTGGGGCAGATGCCCATGGTGGTTCCTGGGCAGGGGTGCCGTGGCAGGCTTCCTGCTCAGGGCCAGGTCGCTCTGAACCCAGGGGGTCTGCAGTCTCTGAGCCTGAGATCCCAGAGTCTGCGGACAAACCCGCTCATGTCCCTGGGCCCCTGCCTGCTCACCTTGTCCTTCACCTCCCGCACGATGTCCAGGTAGGGCATGCCCGGCTTCACCATGAGCACATCGGCTCCTTCCCGTACGTCCCGGGCCTAAGGGACGAAATACTCTGTGGGGAGGGCCCAGGAGGCAAGGTGGGGGGGGGACCGGCCAGTGGGCTCAAGCTCTGGTCACTCACCACCGCTCGGAGGGCCAGGCCTCGGGCTCCCGGTGGCAGCTGGTAGCAGCGGCGGTCTCCAAAGGCTGGGCTGGACTGAGCTGCGTCCCTGGGAAGCAGAGGCATCAGCACGGGGTGGGGGGTGTCCGGCTTGGGGCGAACAGGTCAGGGGAAGCTCGAAAGCAGACCCCTGCCGACCCCCACTCACCGGAAAGGTCCGTAGAAACAGGACGCAAATTTGGCACTATAGCTCATCACTGATACCTACAGGAGACAAACAGGGTCAAGGTCCAGGCAGCGCTTTTCAGGCGTCCCAGGGTGAGGTGACAGGGAGAGGAAGCATGTAGGCTGGGAAGTGGAATGCCTGCGGTCTAGTCCCATTAAAGCTCTGGGCCTTGATTTCCCCACGTGAAGTACGGAGGTTGAGACGGATCTCAAAGGCCTCGTCCAGGGCTGTCTTCACTTCCGGGATTCTTAGCAGATACGGGGATAGGGCTGGTCCAGGCTTTCGCTGTACCTTCCCCGCACCCCTCGCCACACTCCCCGCCCCTACCCTGTTGCCAAGTCCATGGGCCATCAGAGCCTCCTTGATGGCTTCCACACGTCCGTCCATCATGTCCGACGGGGCTACCACCTGACATCCTGAGGGGCAGAGGGTGGCCTTCAGAACTCTGGGATCCTCCTATCCGCTCTGCCACCTCCCCGACCCGGAGCTGCCGGTGGCTCACTCACCTGCCTTGGCATAGGCCAGTGCCACTTCCGCCAGCCGCTGGCGGCTCTCCTCAGCCTGGAATGCCCCATTCTTGCTCAGGAGCCCTGCAGGACAGACAGCTGGGTTTGGGGGAGCATCTCGGTCCCTGGCCCAGCCCACCCAGAGGAGGACTAGGTGGAGGGAGTGCAGGTGGAGCAGGGCAGGTGAAGGGAGGGAGCTCACCACAGTGACCATGAGAGGTGTAGGGGCACAAGCAGACATCGCAGGCCACCAGGAGGCTGGGGAAGGTCTTGCGCAACAGGCGGATGGCCTCGACAGCTGGGGAGTCCTCGGAGTCGGCTGCAGAACCCCGCTCATCCTAGTGGCAGGGGAAGGGTAAAGAGGTACGTCCGCAGGATGGCCAGACCTCACAGAGCCCAGCTCCCTGCACGAGGATGCAGTAAGGACTGTCCCCATTTTGCACAGGGCACTTGACCTGCCCAGTCAGGGTGGCATGGCCCTATTTAGCTTCCTGTCCCAAGGCGGGTGCTATCATCAAGCAGGGGGCCATGTCCCCGTGCCCACGCCCCAGGGCCAGCACAAGGCCGTACTGAGGACACGGTCCATGTGGGAGCTCAGCTCACCCTCACCCGACCCTCCCTTGTCTTCCCCTCGAACTCTGCTTCTGATTCTCCACCTTGGGGACTCTGCTGGGGACTCCAAAGACCAGGACACAGCGCAGACCCTCTTCCACCAGGGGCTTCAGCATCTCTTCCAGCCGGTTCACACCATACCTGCGTGGAGGTGGGACAGAGGGGCTGAGATGAGGCAAGTGGCAGGCAAGGGTCCCCCCTCACCCCTCTGTGCTGCACACGGCACCAGGAGAGCTCAAGCCCCACAGTCCAGGGAGGGGTGGGAATGCGCCCACCAAACAGATGGGAAAACCAAGGCCCCCAGAAGCAGAGCTATGGAACTTAGCTGTGGAAGGTTCTTACTGAACTCCCATTTGCAGCTCAGCTCTCCTTTGCAATAGACTCTGCTATGATGTCTCTGGTGGATGAATGGGCTGCTCATTCCTTTATGGGGCTGCCTCTTCTGTTCTCGAACAACTTTGGCCCCGAGAAAACCCTTTTCTCTACTGAGCTGAAGTGAGCTCCTCCAGATCTTCTACCTCCTGGGTCTGCTTCCTGGCACCTCCAGCTGGGAAATCTCTCCCGCCACCCTCCCCCGGCCCTCCCCACCACATCTCCTACCTGGCTACTCCTGGGAGGCTGTCGATGGGCTGTACGTCATCGGGAACGTCCCTGCAAGAGCGGGGGGTGGGGGGTGGGCTATGGACTGGTAGCTGTGGGAGGGGCCGGTGGTGAGGGAGTGACCGGGAGGGATGGCTGGGGAGCTGGGAAGGAGTATGAAAGTGGGGATGGAGGGAGGAGGTTGGGGTCCAGTGTCTGGTTCCCTGCCTGGCCAAGCCCAGGGCCTGAAATAATAATAGGAACAGCGAGAGTGACAGTGACAACAGAAGCAACGGGACTAAAAGAACTAAAAGAACACTAAATCATACGAAGGAGTCAAGTGGCTACAAACTTGGGATTCTGAAGTCAGAAGGCCCTTGCCTGCGATCCCAGCCACTTACTGGCTGGGTGACCTGGGCCAAGTTGCACCATCTCTTTGAGCCTCAGGGCCCTTCATCTGTATTTGGGTGGATTCGTTCATTCATTCAACGAATGGTGAATGAATGGCCTTACTATGTGCCAGGTACTATTTACTCTCTGGAGATACAAAGTGAACAAAACAGACACAAATCCTTGCCCTCGTGGAGAGAACACTCTAGGGAACAATATCCATTCTTCCCTCATATGAAAACTGTCAGGACTGAAGGAGATGATCCATGTACGCTGCTTAGCACAGTACCTGGTACACAGTCAGCAGTCAATAAATGTCAGCCATTGCTATTAGGAATAATCATGGCTGCCACCTCTTACACGTACACAGCTCTTTACAACCTACAGAACGAACGCCTTCTCCGCTTCTGTCTTACCGCAAGGATGGCGGGCCAGGGTTATTATCCTTATTTTCCGGATGGGAAGACTCAGTTCTTTCCTAGTTTGTTTGATTCCTAAGACGGTTGTCCTGAACCCACTCTCTCTCCCTCTCTCTCTCTCTCTCTCTCTCTCTCTCTCTCTCACACACACACACACACCAGCAGATCCGAGGCCTGGACCATTCCTGGGGACTCACGTGACAAAGATGGGATAGATGAGGTTGGAGGCGCTGAGGGGAGAGGCGGCTGCCTGCCAGGTGCGAAGCAGTGGGTGGAAGTAGCCACTGTGCAGAACCGACTGGGGCTGCATGGTGGGCAGCGTGGACTCCCGGGGCATCAGCTGTGCGCTCAGCTCTGGGGGGGGGGGGGGGACACAACAGGATGCACGTGAGACACGGTCCCTGTCCCCAGGGGATGGTCCCATACCCCCACGCTCTTCCCGATTCTTGCCTCCCCAGCTCTCTGGCCAGTGCTCCCCGTAGCACAGCTCGCCAATCCCTGCTGGTCTGTGACAAGGGTAAGTGGAGGAAAGGAAGTGGGCCCTCTGGAAACTTCCCTAGCGATCGGAACCGAATAATCTAAGATTTCAGCTTGTATTTTCTATGGTGTCTCTCTTTTTCTAAAATGACATTTCTTGGGGCGCCTGGGTGGCTCAGTCGGTTGAGGGTCTGCCTTCGGCTCAGGTCATGATACCAGGGTCCTGGGATCGAGCCCCGCATCGGGCTCCCTGCTCAGTGGGAAGCCTGCTTCTCCCTCTCCCGCTCCCCCTGCTTGTGTTCCCTCTCTTGCTCTGTCAAATAAATAAATAAAATAAAATTAAAAAAATGACATTTCTCAGGGCGCCTGGGTGGCTCAGTCAGTTGACAGTCTGCCTTCAGCTCAGGTCATGATCCCGGGGTCCTGGGATCGAGCCCTGCATCGGGCTCCCTGCTCAGTGGGAAGCCTGCTTCGCCCTCTCCCTCTGTCTGCCACTCCCCCTGCTTGTGCGCTCTCTCTCTCTCTGTCAAGTAAATAAATAAAATCTTTAAAAAATAAATAAATAAAATGATATTTCTCCAGCAATTCAATACAATTTTTTTTTTGTATTTTATTTAAAAAAAATCAATCTGTGATGGATTGGAAATTAGTATGAGAAGCACTGACCTAGACAACATTTAAACTTTGTTTATTCCATAAAAAATGTGCAGGTGCTTGGCAGAAATTTTAGATAAGCAAGCAAGAGAAAAATCGCCTGTAATTCTACCTCTAGAGAAAAGCACTATTAACACCCTGGTACAGAGACGTCTCGTCAGGCACAACGCACACTAAGAGGATTAACTAGCAGGTGCCTGAGAAGACAGACAGACAGAACCCCTGCAGGGGGGCCGTTGAAGCTTTCTTTTCCAGCCTGAGCGCCTCCTGCTGTTCCCCAAGCACCAGCCACATTTGGCCGCTTTCTGGTTCTGCTCACCCCGCTCCCTTAACCTAAAAGGTCCTGCTCTCTGCACCACCTCCTCAGCCCCAACTCCTACCCGGTGCCCACCTTCCCTCTCCCGCTGAAGCTTCTCTTGCCCAGATCATAATCTCTCTTACATAACAGCTCTCTGTGGATCTATTTTAGCTCATTCCAGGAGACAGAGCTTCTGCAGGGCATGGTCCATGGTGAGCTCATTTCTGCACCGTCCCCCCCAGCACTCTGCCACAGGGTAAATATTTAACTACATGAAGTACAAGACAAGCGCTAAAAGACAGAAGGAAGCTGGGGCATGCACATGTTTCTTGAGCACCTACTGCGTGCCAGGCCATGCCGGGCACCCGCACATGTGGTTTCTCATCGAGGAGGCAATAAATTGTTTGGGCAGGTAGGGCTGATGGAGTGCGTCTCAGACAGGAGCTGCCCTAAGTGAACCATGAGCTCCGAGGCGAGTTTGGAGGTTGGAAGAAGCTTGTTGGAAGAAGACGGGGCTTCAACTTGGTTTTTCGGGATGAGTGGGTTCAGCTTGGCAGAGGGAAAGGGGAGAATGTTCCCTCAGGAAGGGAAGAAAGGGGCAAGGGTGCGCAAGGAGGAATGGCCGTGGGCTGCTGGGAGGACTGAGGACGCAACAGAAGATGTGTGTACCAGGGAGGGGACAAGAGAAGGCCAGACTGAGGACGGGGAAGATGAGGAGGGGGGTGGGGGAGTGGCCTGCTCAGAGCCTGGCTTGAGGAGGCTAATTCTTGCAGGAGGGGCAGAGCTGACTGAGCAAAGGAGCGCAGACACTCCAGGGGGGAGTGGGGAGGGGAGGAGAGGGAAGGGCCATCGTAAGGCAGCCAAGAGGCAGTCTCTTGGGGCGGATGCTCTGAGCTTGTGTGACCCAGAGGGCAATGGAGACAGGGACAAGGCAGGAAGAGGGTGGTTGGGAGCTGAGCTTTTGGAGGTGCCTGGGGAAATACCCAGTAGCCAAGGAGGGGGGTAAAGGAGCCACCCATGTCTCCTTGTATGAATGGGACCTCAAGGCAAGGACTTATTCAAGGTTACACTTAGTGAGGTACGAGGCTAAAACAGGCCTATAAGCCCAAGTGTCATCTCCCAGGTGGTGAGTGGGGAGTGGGGGTCCCCTAGTACACTGATCATGCCTTTTATCTCGTCTCTCAGGTCCCTTTAGCTCCCTCCCAACCAGCTCAGGGGCCCATTTTTATCCAATACTCCTCCTTGGCAGGGTTGGGGTTATCAGGAGCCACAGAGGGACCCACCCTACCACCACACCCCCTCCAGCAAGCCACATCATCTGACACAGAGGCAAGTCAGGCCTCCCCAAAGATGTCCCAACCCCCAGATGAGCAATCAGTCAGGTGGCAGATAGAAGGTCCCGAGTGCCCATTTTGTGCAAGATTGGCTGTCAGGTCTGCTATGGGTTAGCTCAGCTCAGAGAGGTTAAGTCTTTTGCCCAAGACCACACAGTTGGTTAGTAAATGAGCCAGAATTTGAATCTGTTCTAGACAATGAGTACAGGGTTTTATCTACCATACCCCATAGTCCTGATGAACACTTGATTCCTCAAGCATCTCTCTGGCTATACTATCTGCCTGGTGAGTCAGAGAGATGGAGGATACACAAGAGAAAAATATACTGAGCGTATGTTATGTGCTGGGCACTGGACTAGGTATCTCATTTCACTGCAGAGACTATTCCAACTTTCACTAATAAGGAAACTAGGAGGCTCTGAGAGGTTAAGTGACTTGCTCCATGTCATTCTGGAGAGTCAAGTTGTTTTTTGAACACGCCTCTGATTCACTTCCCAGAGAACAACCTTTGTAGCAGGACTCTGGCTTCTGGAATCCAAAGCTGCATTCTACTGGCCTCAACTCCCCATCTGTTTTAGAAGGCTGGGCAAGCACATGCCTTCTGCCGATCAGAAGCAGCAGAGCAGGGCTGCTCAGGAGCTTTGCAGCCCCAATTGTACCATGAGGAGGTGGGGGGGGGGTTGGTGGGAGGGGCAAGGGAGGGGCAAGGGAGAAGGGTGAGAGTGTGAGGAGGAACCTGACTAGGGCACTTCTATTTACATCTGTTTAATTTTAGGGTTAGGGAGAGATTTGCTTTGAGAAACGGGTGTCAGTGCTGAGAAAAATTTTAAAACATTGAAAATCACCAATGCTGTTCATCTCTTACATTCTGAAGTGGAAAATGAGGTGCAGAGAGGCGACAGGACTTGTTTGACATTGAGCAGTGAGTGAGGTGCAGAGCTGGCCCTGACCATGAGTCTCCTGCCTTCTAGTCCAGTGCCCTGTCACCTCAACCACACATGGGCATTCTGTTACAGCAGGAACTTAATAAGTATCTGTGGAACAGAAAAACAGCCCCTGAGCCAGAGCTGCCTGTTTGCAGAGCCAAATCCATGCCAAGGTTTTGCTTTGCAAAACGTCCCTCAAGACTGGGAGATTTCTACATACTTGGGAGGGCACTTCTTCCAAATCAAGGGAGCCTCCAAGCCACAGCTTAAGTCCTGTGACACCTCACTGAAGACAGTAGCAAGTCACCTTGGGACCCAGCACCTATGTTCACCCACATGAGAACAGGTTAGCTTAGCTGGAAGGTAGGACAGGGCAGTGCAGAAAGAACCTTGTTTCAGGGTCACACAGTCCCACATCTGCTCTGTGTTCTGTGTGTGACTTTGGGCAAGGCTGCTGGCCTTTCAGAGTCTTTATTTCATAACCTATAAAATGGGAATGATACTATCAAACTTGCAAAGCTGCAGAAATGAGATTAGAGCAGCCCAGGGAACGTGTACCTACTTTTATCATCATTAGGAGCAGAAGTGAGCTGGAAGTAGCCCCCCCCTACTCCCCAGAGTCCACACAGCTGTGTGTTCTGCTCCATACCCGGGAGGGAGAACTTTCTATCTTGGAAGAACTTTTCTATCTTGGAAGCCACAGGGTCTTCCAAGATATCTCAGGTGGGGTCTCTGCCTTCCAGCAGCTTCTGTGGTGTGAAGTGATAACCAGAGACTGCAGCAGAGGGGTGGACTAGATGCTATCTATGGGAGGGGCCTGTGTCTCTAGGAGTCAAGCACGGCTTCATGGAAGAGGCAGCTCTGCAGACTGATTATGAAGGTATCTCCTTCCTTAGAAGGCAACTTCCCCAATCTGGGAGTAACAAAGTTGGGCCCTAAGAGCTGACACCGTGGGGAGGAGGGTTAGAAGGAGCTGCAGGCCTGAAACCACCCCCCCCCCCACCATGCTGTGCTCTGCTGAGGATTTCAGAGGCTGTTGTCTTGGCACAGACGGTTGGGAGCTGCCAGCTGGGGAGAAGGCAGTCAGGAGGGCCAGCTAAGGTGGAAGGTGGCCAGGCCTGAGAAATCCAAAGCCCCAGAAGGGCCCAGGATAGCAGACGTCAGGCAGTTCTGAAAAGGGACCAACTAACTGCCTGTTTATTCAATCAGCATTTCCTGAATATCTACCCTGGACTTGCCCCAGTGCTAGATACAGGGATTAAAGAGAAGCATGAGACCCAGGCCTTGCTTAACCTAGGTAGGGCTTTGAAGAGCCCAACCTCTTCTGGGTTTAGCCATCTGGAGCTGCAGGGAGAATCTGCCAGTTCCACAGACTCCTAGAATATCTTGGCTAAGAGGATCCTTCAAGCTTGTTGATTACATAATTGAAACGATGATGAAACTGGGCTCAGAGAAAGAGAGACACTGGCCCAAGATCAGGCAAGGGGTCAGCAGCAGATCTGGGGCTAGAATCCAGGTCTTCAGCAGCCCAGACCTCAGTGCCCACCTCGATACTTTAAGTACAGATTTCAAAGCTGCGCTTACCAGCAGCAGTGGCCGTGTGCAGAATTCTGGATGAAGGGGTTGGGGAAAAAGGAGATAGAACGTTGACTCTGGACTTGGCTGCACTTGGCAGCCTGACGGTTAAGCACATGGGTTTTGGAGCTGCAGACATGGGTTCAAATCCTAATCCCGTCACTTCCCAGCTGTGTGATCTCAGTTTCTGCACCTGGTAAATGGTGACTTGAACCGACCTCAAAGGGTTGTTGTAGACTTAATGGGCCAGTGGATGTGACTTATGTCTAAGTCTCGCACAAAGCAACTGTTACTACCTCCACTTCCCTCCCCCGTCCTTCGAGGCACTTTGGGTTCTGTACCGATGGAGAATGCCCTAGGCGCCTCCAAGGGAGTGGACCCCAGAGAGGAGAGGCAGAGCCCGGAGCCAAGCCCCCAAGGGTACAGCCACGCGGGGACCCCAATCCCGGCTGCAGCAGGGCAATCTAAGAGTCCAAACAAGGGCTCCACAAGGACTCTGTCCCCGGCTGCACCGCCAGCGCTTCAGGCGCACGGCACATTGGGGCCTGGGGACAAGGGACTCTTCGTGTCACAGCCCCACCTCCAAGCCCGCCATCTCCCTGAGTCCGGCCCCCACTCACCTGCTTCCTCAAGGGCTCCCAGCTGCCGCTCCCGCCACCGCCGTAGCGCGTTCTAGTCTCCCGGGGCCCACGTGGGGGCGGGGCGGCTCACCCGGAAGCAGCTCCCCCCCCTTGCAGCCCGCCCCGACCGGCGTGCAAGCCACGCCCTCTGCGGGCTCTCTGCCCGCGTGCTGGTCAACTCCGGCCGCGGCTCCGCCCATGCACCTCGAGGCCTGGCCAATCGGGTTGCGGGAGAGCTGCCGGGTCCGCGCCCCACCCCCTAGGGGGCCGCAGCTTTGGTGGCTGAAGGCCCACCCGAGCCCACGTCGGGGCGCAGGGGCGGTGCGGGCGGGGTGCAGCCCGCGGTTACAGCCCCGAGGCTCTCCTTACCGCCCTCCTCTTCCCAGCCTAGCGCATACTTGGCTCTGGTTAATTGTTGAAAGAATAATTGGTGTCAAGGACATTAGAGCAACCCCTTAACGCCTAACACAATAGCTAAGTCCATTTTTGCAGACTGAATATTTTAAAAGCTGTTGAGTTCAGCACCAGGCTGCCTTCCAGGTTTTCAGAGAAAATTAATTCCAGAGTAATTACTCAGGGCTTGCTCTGTGTTATGGATTGAGAGATGTGATGTGAAAGACATGGGCACTCTGGAAAAGCTCTAAGTCTGAAAGGTGCATCAAACCGACCTAGGATGGGTACAGTGCGAGATTTGACTGGAAGGTCTGTGCGGGGTTTGGGCAGAGTATGTGCAGGGGCCAGAGGGAACTGGTGAGGCTTATGGGGCTTGGGTGAGCTAGTAGAATTGGATGGGTGAAGTAGGGATGGAGATCAGTACCCTAGCAAAGGAATGCCTTTATAAAGATGGATCAGGGCATTATAGAAAAGCTGACTTTGACTTGCTGAAGAGGCCAGTGGGCTGGTTGTATTACACTTCCTCTCAGATTTTATTTCTCAAAATCGGTGCTCCAAACCTGTTTTATACCTCTTTATATTCCAAGTTAAAGAGGCAGAGAGGTTTAATGCATGCTAGGGAAATAAGACCTGCGTAATTTCCGGCTACTAGAGTTCTGATCTGTGGTCAAATAAGGGAGATGGTGGAAATGAAGTCCTATTTTTTGTGCATTTAAGAGTCAGGGACAGTACCATGCGTTTTGCATTCACTTATCTAATTTTGATGACAACTATGTTACTATCCTCATTTTACAGACTGGGAAGACAATCTCCAGGGAGATTAAATAATTTGCCCCATGTCACACTGGACTTTCTCTGCAGCGCCTGCTAGTCAGGTTCCTTCAGCTCATAGTTGAGAGTCCCTGCTCATTTCTTTCATGACACCTGTTCCATCTCTGAGTTTATTGGTAACTAAGCATAATTAGGAGCTACCTCAAAGAGCCCAAAAAGAGTGAGAAATTTAAGAATGCTGCTGTTTGGGGGGCACCTGGGTGGCTCAGCCGGTTAAGCATCTGCCTTCAGCCCAGGTCATGATCCTGAGTTCCTGGGATCGAGCCCCACATTGGGCTCCCTGTTCAGTGGGGAGTCTGCTTCTCCCTCTGCCTCTGCTCCTCCCCCCACTCATGCTCACACTCCCTCTCTCAGAATAAATAAAATCTTAAAAAAAAAAAGAATGCTGCTGTTTGGTGTAATCTGTTTTTCACATGTCTCTCTTATTCTTGGCAGAAAGACCTGTTTCCATTCTCTACCCTACCCCAGGTTTCTGAAAATAATTTTACCTTAATCTTTCAATCTTATCCACAAAAAGTATTGTGAATGCAACAATATGAATAAATCTTAAACATTATGTTGAGCAAAAGGAGTCAGACACAAGAGTACATATCGTATGATTTCATTTATATGAAATACAAACCAGGCAAAATTCACTTGTGCTGTTGGAAGTCAGGATAGCGATTACCATTGGGGAAGATTGGAAGTGCCCGGAAGGGAGACCATAGGGGCTTATTAAGGTGCTGGTCATGTTGTTTATTGATCTGAGTGTGAGTTACATGGATGTTTGTGCAAATTCATCAAGCTCTACATTTATCTGCACCATTTAGTAAGTATGTTATACTTTAATAAAAAGTAAAAAACAAAACAACCCACAAAACCCAAAAAACCTACTGAACTATTTTGAGTGCTTCCCAGGTAGGTATATGGCATTGTGCTAAATGCTGTGAAGTGCATAAAAATAGAGATGAGTGGTTGCCAGGGGCTGAAGGGAGGGAAGCATGGGTAGTAAGTGCTTGACAGGTACAGGGTTTTGTTTTGGGGTGATGCACACATTTTGGAACTAGATAGAAGTAGTGGTTGTACAGCATTGTGAATGTGCTAAATGCCCTGAATTGGTCATGTAAAAATGGTTAATTTTATGTTCCATGAATATCATCCCAATTAAAAGATAAAATTGGGGGGCACTTGGGTGGCTCAGTCAGTTGGGCATCTGACTCTTGGTTTCGGCTCAGGTCATGATCTCAGGGCTGGCGGTGGGCTCCACACTCAACAGGGAGTCTGTTGGAGATTCGCTCTCTTCCTCTGCCCCTCCCCCTCCTCGCTTGCTTGCACTCTTAATTTTTTTTTTTTTTTAAGATTTTATTTATTTGCAAGAGAGAGAATGAGAGACAGAGAGCATGAGAGGGAGGAGGGTCAGAGGGAGAAGCAGACTCCATGCTGAGCAGGGAGCCGATGTGGGACTCGATCCCGTGACTCCAGGATCATGACCTGAGCCGAAGGCAGTTGCTTAACCAACTGAGCCACCCAGGCGCCCCGCTTGCTTGCACTCTTAAAAAAAAAATAAATTTTTTTTTTTTTAATTTTTTTGAAATAGATTGAAACAGATTTTGAAACAGATTACACCAAACAGCGGCATTCTTAAAATTTTCACTCTTTTGGGGCTCTTTTTTTTTTTTTAAGATTTTATTTAGTTATTAGAGAGAGAGAACATAAGAGGGGGGAGGGTCAGGAGAAGCAGACTCTCTGCTGAGCTGGGAGCCCGATGCAGGACTAGGTCCTGGGCCTCCAGGATTATGACCTGAGCTGAAGGCAGTCGCCCAACCAATGGAGCCACCCAGGCGCCCTCAAATAAATAAAATCTTCAAAAAAAAACCCTGATTAAAAAAAAAGAAGATAAAATTGGTTCACTGAATGCAATGCGGTATTCTGGAATGGCTCCTGGAACAAAAAAGGGTGTTAGCAGAAAAACTGGTGAAATACAAATAGTTCGGTATTTGGTAGTTCTTCTCAGTTTTGATGAATGTACTGTGGTTACGTAAGATGTCAAAATGAGGGAAAGCTGGGTGATTACATGGGAACTCTCTGCACTCTGCAACTTTTCTGAAAACTAAAATTGTTCCAAAGTAAAAAGTTCAATTAAAGAAAAAAATAAATAGAAACAAGGCCATGGGCCACTAGAACAGGACCCTAGCTTTCATAAGTTAGTGGTAAGATCTTGAGCAAGTAAGTCACTTTTCTCTGATGAGCCTTAATCTCTCATCAGCAAAAATAGGATTAGGCTGCAAAAGTAATTTTTATTTACTTATTTATTCATTTTTTTTTTAAAGATTTTATTTATTTGACAGAGAGAGACAGAGCGAGAGATGGAACACAAGCAGGGGGAGTGGGAGAGGGAGAAGCAGGCTTCCCGTGGAGCAGGGAGCCCGATACGGGGCTCGATCCCAGGACCCCGGGATCATGACCTGAGCCAAAGGCAGATGCCCAATGACTGAGCCACCCAGGCGCCCCCAAAAGTAAATTAAAAAAAAGATTTTATTTATTTGAGAGTGTGTGTGCACAAGCAGAGGAGGGGCAGAGGGAGAGGGAGAAGCCGACTCCCCAGAGTGGGGAACCTCACGCAGGGCTGGATCTGAGGACAGAGATCATGACGTGAGCCAAAGTCGGACACTTAACCAACTGAGCCACCCAGGTGCCTAATTTTTTTTTAAGTAATCTCTACACCCAACGTGGGGCTCAAACTTATAACTCCGAGATCAAGAGTTGCACGCTTTGCCAACTGGGTCAGCCAGATGCCCCTGCAAACGTAATTTTGTGTGGGTAAAAATGGTAACCTTCCCACCCTCCAAATCCAGATCAGAATCTCTAGGCATGAAGGGCTGTGGCTTACAAAAGATGAGATTTTTGCCTTAACCTAGTAAGCAACCTTCAAACTTCAGATACCACTACAGGAATGATAAAAGTGTACTTGGAAAAAATTGGTTGATAACCTCAGATTCTTCCTAGTTTTTTTTTTTTTTTTTTTCTTTTTAAAAGGAGTCTCTACACCCAGCATTGGGCTCAAACTTACCACCTCGAGGTCAAGACTCACAGGTTCTACCAACTGAACCAGCCAGGCATCTCTTAAATTCTGTAGTTTTAAGTCACACTTCCCACTCTCAGGAAACATGTTTTCTTAGGTAGTCAAAGTTTGGGAAGACCTAAAGCCATGTGGAGGGAGCGTTCTTTTGGGGATTCATTGACTGGAGACTTAACAATGAAGTAGAAACAGACTGGAAGGCAAGCCCTCCTCAAGCAGGTTTTGCATACCGGGTTTAAGTATGGATTTGATGGGAAGCAGTGAGGGACTAGAACATAGCAACGTTCCAGGAAGATTTACTTGGCAAGCTACACAGGGGAAGCTGGGGCAAGCAGAGATGTGGTAGGAAACCACAGGACTCCAGATGGGACTTGAAAGCTTTGCTGAGTGGTGCTCATGGGAGTTAGGAATGGATGTTTCTGTTGTGGAGAAGGAAAAAGCCACCAGATCTAATGACTATTGGGTTGTAACTTTATGTTCTTTATAAATTCATGATTTGAAAAAGTTATGTAGATTAGAGGTAACAGAGCATTGTGGTGGACATCATGAAGGTAAAGGCAGTTCTCCTTGATAGGATTTCAGAGTTCATGTGTGAAAGCATTTAGAATAGTATCAGACACATAGTAGGAACTCAATAAATGTTGAGTCATTGAGCAACTAGTAACACATAGGGTGCCCTGCAGAGCCATGGAAAGCTCTTGCTGTGGTTGAAGAGCAGCATCTGCTGGTCATCCACGGCAGCGCAGGATCCCATAGTTACAAAGATCGGGCCCAGTCCACATTCCAAAAACTATATACAGGGATGATCAGTGGGTCCTCCCCAAAAGCCTACAATAAAAAGGCAGGATGAAACAGGAGCCATCACTTTTAACAAGAACGTTCTTTATTTGTACAAAGCATAATTTTCCTCAACACTCTTCACTCATTTGTCAACAAACTTTTGACTGTATTCATTTAACAAATTAACAGTGTCAAACTACATACATTTGACTACCTGTCAACCTCCAAGCGCTCAACTTAGAGACAAACAAAAAAGTGCTTGGAGCACCAAATATCAAGAGGAAAAAAAAAAAAACAACTCAGAAGAAAGGTCAACAGAGTTACTTTAGAAGCAATTAAAGGGGATGGTTTTTTGCAGTGGGGATTAGATTCCTGAGCACCATCAGATTTCTGCACTTTGGGACATTAAGCAGGTTATCAAAGTTCCTGGGTTGGCAGATGTGAGAAAAGGAGGGAGAGAAAGTGGGAATCGGGAACAGAGGAGAGGCAGAAGAGAGACAGGAAAGGAAAGGCACAGAAGGAGAAAGTTGTGCCTAGAAGAAATAAAGTCTGGAACTTGTCATGAATTGGAGGAATGAAAAACGAACAGTCAAAGTCTGGGAAATGGACTACAAGAAGAGAAAGCCTGGAATTTTATACCTTCCAGGAGGTGACCATAAATCCTAAAGCCATACAGTGGTAGGCAGTGAGGTGCATCTAAGACTATCTTTTTTTTTTTGGTAAGACTTATTGGCACACTTGCTTGACTAATTCCATTCTACAATGCTGATTCAAAAGCATATGTGCCCAGAGCGCAGCCTCGCCAGCAGGTCAAATGCCTACCAAGCAAGACAGAGGAGCTCCAAGCCAAGTGGGTCTGGAGAAATCAAAATTCAATTAATGTTACTGTCAAGTGAAGAGACAACAGATTTCATTCTTCTCCTGTAACCTTTTATAGTTTCCTAACGCTAAACACATTCTGACCACTTTAACAAGCTAGTATTGCCAAATCCTGTACAATCAAAACAGGCTGACCATGCTCAAAGCCCCAATTTTTCCTGAGCTTTGACTACCCCTGTGATCTGGAACACAGCAGGCAGCATGGAAGTCATTACTACTTTTTTGGGGGATGGGTGGGAAGGGAACTGGGGATCAAAACCCGCCTACCATATATATAAGTAAACAAAAAAGATCAAATTGACTAATCAAATTAGCCACTCAGAATCCCCCTTGCCAAAAGTCATTACCTTCAGACTGATCTGGCAAAATGGGATTCTGCTGTGCTGATGCTCTGACGGAAGCGCTGGTTTTGATAATTTTAGTCAGTTTTATTTTGATCTTCTCAGGCTCTTCTGGCTAAGACTATTTGCCCCAGCAGGGAAAAGCTTCTCACAAACGTACCACATTTCAGGGTGGTACCTTCCAAGGTGCCAGTCTTCCCATCCCATTAGTTGTCCACTTCCTCCTCTTCATTCTGTTCTTCTTCTTCCAGCCTTTCCTCATCTTCATCGTTGTCCTCATCCCTGCTCTTGTCTTGCTCTTCGGCATCTGTTTTTTTGTCTTTGTCCTTCTTCTTTTGCTCTGAAGCTTCCTTCTTGCCTTTCTGCTCTCTCCTATATGCTGTAAGGAGGAAGATGGGAGTCAGGAGGCAGGGCTGAACCAAACAGACCACAGCAGCTAACTCCACTGTACAACCAGAAAAGCTGGGGCAGAGAAGGAAAAATAACCTGCTCAGCATTACAAATCGGATCTGAGGTGGTGCCAACTGGACTGATTCTGAGTCACATCCAATACTTACTTCCTGTCCTTACAGGGACCCAAGCTGAGAAGACTCAGGGCCAGGTGAACATCTTCTACTTGGCTGAACAAAGGAAAGGGTCATTACCTTCCAAAGCTTCTTTCAACGGGGTAACGAACCGCTGGAACTCCATCTCTTCCATGGCTGAGAGCACGTCACTGGCATTCAGTGTCTTGCGTTTCCCTTTCATTGCGAAGTTGTTGGCACTGAAAGAAAAAGAGTAAAGGCCGTCAGGGGGCTGTCAGACCCCCTCCTGCCGCGTAAGGGATGGAAAAGGGGCACCAGAGGTGGTATGGAAAAGCCTAGGTCTTAGATGCATGGATTTTGGTGACGTGTTAAGTCCCTCCCTTCCCTGTACAAAGGGTAATTTTGCTGTTTTATTTTGTTTCAGACCTTGCAAGAACTGGATAAGGGTGAATCTTCCCCGCACTGAGATAAGGCACAATTGTTGGGGTTTGTGGACTACAGGCCAGGGGGTCTCTTTGCGGCTCCCTTACGCCCCAGCCCCAGCCCCAGCTAAGCTCTGGCTAGCTCAGCCCGCCTCACCAAGAAGTGGCGTACAGCACGAAGACGCTAGCAGCGCGGGAGATGGCGCTGCGGGCCTCCTTGGAGATGTTGACACCGTCCGGGAGCTGTAAAAAGAGCGTGGGTGAATAAAGCTGCCGGCCCAAGACCTGCTTCCCCCGCTGCCCGCCCTTCCGCCCCTGGCCCATCCGCCAGCCAGAGCTGCTCACCGCTTCCTTGATGATCCTAGTGATGACGGCATTGGGCAGGTTTAAGTCCTCGGGCCTCTCCGCCATTGCCGCCGGCGCCGCGGCCCGCGCCTACGTCTCAAGCCTCTTCTTCAGGCCGCCAAGGCGTCCGGACTTCCCGCGTCGCCACAGTCTGACCCAAAAAGGCTTCCGTCACGCCCCACGTTGCCCACACTGTGTCCCACAGTGCCCCGCGCGCCATAGCCTCCCTCTTCACCCAGCCCCGCCTCCGCCTCGAGTCGCCCAAGCCTCCGAACTTTCCACGTCGCTACGGTTTTGGCCCTTCCGGGCTTCCGTCCGACCCCACCGGGATCCAGCGCTCCTTCCCAGGTTCGTTTCCCTGCTTCTTGCCGCCACCATGTCTGGAGACTTCTCATCAGCTCAAGTATGGCTCACTGGAGCTTCCGTCCCTTCCCCACAGTGCTCTGCGCCGCTGCCTGGCAACGGCGCTGCCTGGCGGCTAGCGCGGGAGACGGAGGCGTGGACTGAGCGGACGGGGCGGGGCTCCTTCCGACGTGGGGCGGTGCCCCGCCTCCTCTCCCAGGCGGTCGGAGGGGTCACGTTTGCTGAGTGGATTTCGGCTTTCTGGCAGTTTGGCGTGCCTTTTGTTAGCGCGGGCCTCCGAGGCCGAACCCTTCCACGTCCCTCTTCTGGAACGAAGCGGGTATCTTCTTTCAGTTCTGCGGGACCTGATGTTCATCTTTAATCTTTTCACCCCTCCCAAATTTGTAATAATCGCACTAAGGATAATTGTCCCCAAAATTGTTGAACGCAAACTCCTTTGCCAGTACAGCGCTAACGCTGGCGACATAGAAATGGGCACAGGTAGACCTCGGGCCTCAATTCGGGCTGGTCAGGTAACGAAAGGGCAGCAAGCAGCCGGTTTTAAGGATAACGCGACATTGCATTCCATTAAAAAACAAACCCTGTTAAAATTGTATTTGTATTTTTCAGTTCATTGACTTACGCATCATACGTATTTCGCAGTCAAAAGCTTTAGCATGGTTTTGCAGTGGCTCTTAAGTTGTATCATTTTCATGTTGTGTAGGTAGAAATTGTCTTCGATCCCACTGAGCGAGCAGGAATGCTTTTTTTTCTTGAAACATGCTGTCTCACGTCACCCTTAATTTTCCTGCTTTTTAAAAAAGAAAATTATTTATTTTGAGTAGTTTCTACAGGCAACCTAGGGCTGGTGCTCATGACCAGAGTTCAAGAGTCACATGTTCTACCTACTGAGCCAACCAGGCATCCCAATTTTCCAGCGTTTGACAGAGACATGAGTACAGAGGAATTCTTCCCCTATTAGGAGAAAAACAACAGCAAACACGGTGATAAACGGCAACTGAAACTGCATTAGTTAGAGATTATAGGGTTTGTTGAGAGAATTCGCCATTTGGAGAGAACAGTTCTGGTTTAAAGATACCAGGAGACACTCCCCTCCATCCAATTGCTGTCTAGTTGGAATTGGGACCCCTGTGTTGTCAGATATTTTGATTTTTTTTTTTAAATTTTATTATGTTCTGTTAGTCACCATACAGTACATCATTAGTTTTTGATGTAGTGATCCACGATCCATTGTTTTCGTATAACACCCAGTGCTCCATGCAGTATGTGCCCTCCTTAATACCCATCACCAGGCTAACCAATCCCCCCTCTCCCCTCCCCTCTCCCCTCTAAACCCCTGTTTGTTTCTCAGAGTCCATAGTCTCTCATGGTTCATCTCTCCCTCCAATTCCCCCCCCCATTTTTCCCTTCCTTGTCCTAATGTCCTCCATGCTATTCCTTATGTTCCACAAATAAGTGAAACCGTATGATAATTGACTTTCTCTGCTTGACTTATTTCACTTAGCACAATCTCCTCCAGTCCCATCCATGTTGATGTAAAAGATATTTTGATCTTTAAGAGGAGTCATAAATCTGAATACTGTGGACTATTTCCACTTAAAAAAGTGGCTCAAAGTGTAGGCCAAACAAAACGAGTCATAGGGCAGGTGCGATGCCATACCAATAATTCATTATCTTTGGTTTAATTTATAAGTTCTTTAGAACAGGGACTTATTTTGTTCATTACTGTTCTCTATGCCTGCAACATGTCCCGTCACATATTTGGTAGTCAATAAATGTGTTGAATAAAAGGAAGAAGAAATGGATACTGTCCTTAAAAAGGGGACCTAATGTCCACCTTTAATCTTTTCACCCCTCCCAACTTTGTAATAATCGCGTTAAGGACCAGGTGGTAGTGATTGCCTAAAATATTTCTAGAGAAAGATAATACTATTTATTGAGCCCCTATTACGTATCATACATAAAAGTACGTTATTTCTCTTAATGCTTCCACAATCCTACTTAGGGATTTCCTGTCCCCTCTTTATATGAGGAAACAAGCTGAGAGACGTGAAATCACTTGCCTACGACAGTACAGCCAGTAAATGAAAAGCCAGAGGCCTCTGATGTAACTGTAAGTCTACTGATCTACTGTTTGAGCAAACCCATTCATTTCTGGTGGGTATTTAAGCTGCCTGTATGAGAATTGGAGCATATTGCAAAATGAAGCATGTTTTCCAAAGGTGTGAACCATCTAAAGCCATCTCAAGTACTTCTGTGGTTATATTAGTTCTGATTTGATAAGGCTTTTTAGAGATGATGGTGTCTTCTCCCTAATGATTAATGAAGGGGAAAAAGAAAGGATGCTAATACTTATTTTGAACTATATGCCAGAACTTTTTAAAAAAATATTTATTTATTTGAGAGAGAGAGAGAGCATGATAGAGTGAACACAAGCAGGGGGGAAGGGTAGAGGCAGAGGGAGAAGCAGACTCCCCGTTGAGCAGGAAGCCCGACGTGGGACTCAGTCCCAGGACCCTGAAATCATGACCTGAGCCAAAGACAGATGCTTAACCGACTGAGCCACCCGGGCGCCCTTTTAATATCCAGACCTTTTAATATCCATTAACTAATCTTTGTAATGATCCTGTGAAACAGGCTTATCCTTATTTTGCAGATGAGGAACCTGTAGCTCAGATTGCTTAAGACCCAGGTCACTCAGCTACTAAATGGCCAAGTCGGAGACTTTATGAAGTTAGTCTGCTCCAAAAACTCTTGCCACTCTACTTCATGCTGAGATGTTTTCATACTTGGTTGTTATCCAGTTTTTTTTTTTTAATTTTAATTATAATATGGTCAACATATAGTGTTATAGTAGTGTCAGGTGTACAATATAGTGATTCAACAGTTTTATACATTTCTCAGTGATCATGACAATAAGAACACTCTTCATCCCTATCACCTATTTCACCCTCCACGCCCCTCCCCCCACCTTCCCTCTAGTAACCATCAGTTTGTTCTCTATAGTTGAGGGTCTGTTTTCTGGCTTGTATCTTTTTTCCTTTGTTTTGTTTCTTAAATTCCACATGAGTGAGATCATATGGTATTTGTCTTTTCTCTGATTGACTTATTTCACTGCGCTATACCCCCAGCTCCATCCATGTTGTCGCAAATGGCAAGATTTCGTTCTTTTTAATGACTGAGTAGCTTGTTACCCAATTCTTAATTATCCTGTGACCATCATTTATGTATGTGGGTTCAACAGAAATATTTTATGCTTTGAGTCCAAGATTTGGACTGCATGGCTGAGGTATAATACACTCTAATTGTCTGTTTTTTGTTACTTTAGAGGGCTAGAAAGCTGCAAGATTGGCTTTTGTCCTAAACCATTTGTAGCTATGGACTTACCAGATGAGAGCCAGTGGGATGAAACCACCTGCAAGTTGGCCATTTGTCAGCATCCACAATGCTGGGCCACGATCCGCCGTATTGAGAGGGGCCACCCTCGAATCCTGGGCTCCCCCTGTAAAACAACTCCAAATGATGAAGGTGCATTAGTCAGCCCTGCTTCTTCCTTACAAGATCCTTGAACTATTTCTGTTTGGCTCCTTTTGACAGATTACATGTTTTCTTCTGTTCTGTTTTCTCAGACAAACTCCCCGTGCTCACCATTGTAAACATAGCAGATTCCTGCATCCAAGCCAAGAGACATGCTCATCATCATTTATCAGGATTTACCTTCACCAAACCTCCCTCTTTACTGTGTCCAGGTTCAAAGCTTGACTCCAAATTCCAAGGCAGGTAAATTATCATGGAATCTTCCATTATTAGCCTCCTATCTCAAAATTCTGGGTTGATTTCCTTTACCCATGTAGTAGACTTTGAGAAAGCTGGGTTAAAACTAAAACACCAGTTCAGTTAGAGAAATGATGACGAGGCAGTGGGAAACAAAAGGAAAGCATTATCTGTGTTGTAGGAGTTGCTAAAATAGAGGTGTATTAGTTTGCTAGGGTCACTGTAACAAAGTACCCTCGACTGTGTGGCTTAAACAACACAAATTTATTTTTTCACAGTCTAGGGGTTAGAAGTTCAAGATTAAGGTGTTGATAGAGTTGTTTTCTTCTGAACCCTTTCTTCTTGGCTTGTAGGTGGCCATTTTCTCCCTATGTTTTAACATGGTCTTCCTTCAGTGTGTCTTTGTCCTAATTTCCTCTTTTTTTTTTTTAAAGATTTTATTTATTTGAGAGAGAGAGAAAAGCATGTGTGGGAAGAGGGGCAGAGGGAGAAGCAGACTCCCTGCTGAGCAGGGAGCCCAGTGGATGTGGGGCTCAATCCCAGGACCCTGAGATCATGACCTGAGCCCAGTGCAGACACTCAACTGACTGAGCCACCTAGGCATCCCATCCTCTTCTTCTTTTTTTTTAAAAAGATTTTATTTATTTGTCAGAGAGAAAGAGAGAGAGAGCACGAGCATAAGCAGGGGGAGCGGCAGGCAGAAGGAGAAGCAGGCTCTCCACTGAGCAGGGAGCCCGATGCGGGATTCGATCCCAGGACCCTGGGATCATGACCTGAGCTGAAGGCAGCCGCTTAACTGACTGAGCCACCCAAGCATCCCATCCTCATCTTTTTTTTAAGTTTTTAATTTTAATTCCAGGATAGTTAACACGGAGTGTTATATTGGTTTCAGGTATATGATAGAGTGATTCAACCATTCTCTGTTAGTCACTGCTCATCATGATAAGTGTTTCTTAATCTCTTAATTTCCTCTTTTTAATAAGAACACCAGTCATATTGGATTAGGGCCTGTCTGTATGACTTCATTTTACCTTAATTACCTCCTTAAAGACCCCATCTCCAAATACTGAGGGACTCAAACTCTGAGGTATTGAGGGTTAGGATTCAGTGTAAGAATTTGGGGGGCACAATTCAGCCCACCACGGGGGGTATCTCATCAGCCTCTGCAGGTCGTCAGAACACTGTGTCCACACACACTATCTTTCTTATCCTTTATTTTTAGGTATGAAACTATTTGTAAGCTTTCGAAGGCAGAAGCAATGGTTTCCTTTTGAATCTCCTACAAAGCCTAGGCATACAGTTAGTGCTTGTTGATACGGGAAACTAAGGGCCTGGGTGGGATCTACAGAAAACTTAGACTTAGAACTCCTGTGGTTTGGAACCAAGGCATGCCTAGTGGCCTTGTACCGGTTCCTTTTCTCCCGTTTGATGTAAAGCAGCCTTTGGTGGTTTCCTTTGGCTAAAGACAGGATGGGAAAGGGTAGGACTGCTTTCTGGTTCTCTAGGACTTGAACCTTGGGAAGAAGGTGGCTTCTCCCAGTCAGGTCCTATGAAGGCAAAGACCATGACCTCATTCGTGTAGTCACTCATTGAATTCACAAATGTATTTTAGTGGGGACCACTTTGCTGGGCTCTGGGGATTCAGTGGTAAACAAGATACAGTCTTTACCCCCAAAGGGTTTTCAGCCTCACTGGGGAGGACAAGAACTGTCCCGTGTGATGAGCGCGATGAGAGGGCCCCCGCGGGGGTGTGGAAGCACATGGGAAGGGTTCCTCACCCAGGGCACTGTCCTCTGTGGACGTGGAACCTGCACCTGTATACTGAAGTGTGAGCAGTCTGGCAAAGTGGGGGTTGCAGATGGGAGGTGGCCACGAGGAGAGTTCTGGGCTGCGGAAAGAGCATATGCCAAGGCCTGGAGGCAAGAGGAAGTTCTTTCGATGTCAGGAGAAGGGCTCATTGTGCGTGGAACATAGAGCAGGAATGGGGGAGTGGTCAGAGCTGAGGCTAGGGAGGTGGAGTAAAAAGCAGTGGCCTATGGCACGTGAATCAGCCTAAGGAGTTGGGTCTTTTTTTTTTTTTTTTTTAAAGATTTTATTTATCTATTCATTAGAGACAGAGCGAGAGAGGCAGAGGGAGAAGCAGGCCCCCAAGGAGCAGGGAGCCCGATGCAGGACCCGATCCCAGGACCCTGAGACCATGACCCGAGCCGAAGGCAGACGCCCAACCATCCGAGCCACCCAGGCGCCCAGGAGTTGGGTCTTTATCTTACACTTCTTCGCCATATGTATTCATTCCTACACTTGACATGGCTTTTAAAAAAATATAGTAACAAGTGATATGAAAATGTAAGGGGACAGTATTCCTTTTTTTTTATTGTGGTAAATATACATAGTGTGAAATTTACCATTTTAATCGTTTTTAAGTGTATAATTCTGTGGCATTAAATACATTCATAGCGTTGTGTCACCACCATCCATTTCTAGAACTTTTTCATCAACTCAAACAGGAACTCCTTACCCATTGAACAGTAACTCCCCATTCCCTCCTCCCTCCAGCTCCTGTTAATGTCTATTTTACTTTCTGTCTGTATGAATTTGCCTATTCTAGGTACCTCATATAAGTGGAATCCTACAAAATTTGTCCTTTTGTGTTTAGCTTCTTCTTTTTTTTTTTAAAGATTTATTTTTGTATTTATTTGACAGAGAGAGACACAGCAAGAGAGGGAACACAAGCAAGGGGAGTGGGAGAGGGAGAAGCAGGCTTCCCCCCGAATCAGGGAGCCCGATGCGGGGCTCGATCCCAGGACCCTGGGACCATGACCTGAGCCGAAGGCAGACGCTTAACGACTGAGCCACCCAGGCGCCCCTTAGCTAGCTTATTTCACTTAGCATAATGGCTTCAAGTTTCAGCAATATTGGAGCATCTATCAGAATTGCATCCCTTATTAAGGCTGAAAAATATTCCATTGTGTGTAAATACTATGTTTGGCTTATTTAACATGCTTTGAACATCTACATCAAGGGTTACTCAGTCAACTTTTATTGATAGTGACATAACTGTCTGTGGTTGGAGAGGGGCATAGGCTCTGAATTCAGTTTGATGCAACAAAGAGTTGTGGAGTGTTTACAGTGTGCAGTGTCTGGGAGCTGTTCCATAACAAAGAAACACAACTTAAGGCCATGGGGACACCCTACATTCATTCGGTAAGTATTAAGCCCCAGGTCTTCTGTGGATAAGCAGAAGGCTTTTCCTCAGAGCACTAACTGCCATCCCCGTAGCTCTTTTGTATCTCTATGTCATGTTTGGAAACTCATTTTTTAGGCCTCGGGAAGATTTACCTGACAAAGATTTAATCGACCATCCTGATAGATCTCCTAAAGTAAATCACAGATTAAAAAAGGTACTTCTTCAGCATTTTCTCTTTACTAGTGGGAATAAAATACTTGCCTCTGTATACCATTCAGGATGACCATGATCTGAATAATGACAATGATAACTATCTAATATTGGGCCCTTAAGTATATGCTGGGCTTTGTACTAAGCCTTTACGTGCTATACTGTCTCCAGAAATCCCAGACGCTAGTGGGATCAATGGTAAGACTTTTCTGTCTGTATCCTGCAAAGAGCATGTTCAGCTACTAAGTAAACCCTGTCATCTCATAATATGGGGAAATTAGAATGCTGGACTGTCACACCTAAAATGTGCCTTCAGGTCATCTATTCTGATGACTATCCAACTTTTTAGCTGCTATGACCTACAGTAAAAAATACATTTTGCAACAAAATAGCATAAAACAATCCTTACCATAATTATGAGTAATGCACTCTGATATTTTCTGTCCTATTCTATTTTACTTTTTTTTTTTTTTTTAAGACTGAGAGAACACGCATGAGCAGGGGAGGGACAGAGGGAGAGGGGGAAAGAATCCTAAGCAGGCTCCACACTCAACACTCAGCGAGGAGCCCAATGCGGGGCTCAGTCTCACGACCCTGAGATCATGACCTGAGCCAAAATCAAGAGTCAGACGCAGGGCCGCCTGAGCCACCCAGGCGCCCCTCTATTCTTCTTCTAAGCAATGTAGGCTACAGTTCACAAAAGTTGGTCCCATGACCTATGAATTAGTTGCAGTTGCAGTTGAAGAACATTACTGTGGTCTGTCTCTTATGTCTTACAGTTGAGAAAACTGAGGCCCAGATAAGGAAGTGATTTGCTAAAGCACATAGCTAGTTAGAGGCCGAGCTAAATTAGAGTTTAGGAGGAAAAGCCCTTCTACTTATCTACCATAAAGAGAGATTTACTCTTCTTTGCAGTCTTACGGATGCCTTTTATTTTTTTCAAGAGATACTTTACCTTTCACTGTCACATGGTGGAGAGTATAAGGGACAGAGAGAGGGTAGATGTGTTTGAATGGATGAATGAACAAATCACTCTCCTCTTTGACCTCTTTAGAACAAGGGGTTAGATTAAATTCATTTTAAGATATTTGAATAGCTAGTACTTGCAAATGGTTCAAAATTCAAAAAACATGAAAGGGTTTACGGTGCAAAGAAGTCTCCCCTAGTCCCCCAAGCCCTTCAGTTCCTTTTCATAGGACAACGCTATTTTTTAAAAAATTTATTTATCTCTTAGGGTCGGGGAAGTGAGCACGCAAGCAGTGGGGAAGGGCAGAGGGGGAGAGAGAGAATCTCAAGCAGATTTCCTACTGAGCTCAGGAGCTCGGAGCCTGAAATGGGGCTCAATCCCAGGACCCTGGGATCATGACCTGAGCCAAAATCAAGATTCGGTCACTTAACTGACTGAGCCACCCAGGCGCTGAATTTTTATTAGTTTTTGTTTTTGTTTTTGTTTTCTTGTTCCCTGTATCCTACCAGGGGTAGGGACTAGATCATTTATAAGGTTTCCTTGAGCACCAGTGTTCTAATATCTTAAATGTCTGAACGTGAAAAGTGTTGTGATCTTAACTTTTATGTAGATGCCTTTAATTATAGACAGGCGGTAAAAGCAGAAAACTGGCTTCTGTCCCTACCAATTCCCTCCCAGTTCCCAAATTCTGTTACCTGCAGGGGATCTAAGTGTTTGGAGTGGAGTAGGCAGAATGAGTGCATTCCCTTAGGCAAACCCCAAGTTCCCCTCTAGGGGATATGGGGTGGGGAGTTGCTAAATGATGTCACAGGGAGGCAGAGGAGACTATTCACTTAAAATGCTCACTCTTGCAGAGTACTGTACTGGTATCTGGTTTCTTAGGGCATTGTTATGAAGACAATCTGGGGATGAGAAATGTCTTTTTGTCATCTTCTGCACCAGCATACCCTTTTCATTACCATGGTAATTCAGTTCTTAGCCTGTTCTGAATACCATCAGGAGCTGGTACCTTCAAGCCACATATAGGCTTTACATCTTTCTCTTAGCTTTCAGTGCTGAATTTGAATGAGACCCACCTTCCCAGCCCTCAAGATGTTAGAAATATGGTTGTAATCTGGATCCCAGAACAACCAGAGAGGCATGTGAGGTGAGTATTGTGTCCAGAACTTGGGAGCCTTCCGCCCTTACGTTCTGCAAGTCCCTCCTGCCCTGCGCAGGCCTCCTATTTGTGATCTCCCTTTTAGCCACCTCATTGCAAGTAACAGGAGGTCAACTAGAGAAGAAGGTCACGGTCTCTTGTATTTGCTTCCTGCTTCACTGGGGTTCTATTTAATGCACTTTGTGCTTCCTGCGTTGGGGCTTCTCTACATCAGATCCTACATGGCATTAAGTAACAGGCAAGATAGGGCCTGTAGATTTGTGAGGGCTAAGAAACAGACGCTTCCTGATGATCAGTTTTTCTTTTTCTTCTTTTTTAAAGATTTTATTTATGTATTTGAGAGAGACAGATAGCGAGAGAGAACACAAGCAGTGGGGAGGGAACACAAGCTGTGGGGAAGGACACAGGGAGAGGGAGAAGCAGACTCCCTGCTGAGCAGGGAGCCCCGTGCTTGCCGGGCTTGATCCCAGAACCCTGAGATCATGACCTGAGCTGAAGGCAGGTACTTAACAGACTGAGCTACCCAGGCGCCCCTATCAGTTTTTCTTATTAGCCATCCCCAGCTAGTGAAAACATTTTGAGTGAAGCGCGTGAATCTTTGGTCCCAGCCCCAAGGCCTAGCGCAGTGGCACAAGATGAATAGCCTGTAGGACTTGTGTACAAAGCAGAAGGGTCATTGGGTGAGGGCCCAAAGGCTTGATAATACTGATAACCACTGGAAAAAGGTGTTTGGTTTTTCTTTCATGAATGCTAAGGCTTTTGGATTCTTGTTAAGTGACTATGTAGATAGGATGTGATTTAAGAATTTCTTCTTACTTGATTTTTTAATTATCCTGTCAGTGCTTATGCATGTGTATATATATATACATATATATACACATATATATGTATATATATATATGATATAAACAAAAAACTCCTAGAGGTTTACTTCTTTCGTGTAAAAAAAAGCCCAGATTTGGGTGGATCAGGGCTAGTACCTCAGCTCCACGTGTTCATCAGAAACCAGAACTCCTTCGGGCTCTCTGGTCATCATCCTTAGCCTGTGGCTTTCATTTTCTAAGGTGTCTCATGGGGGCTTTGAAGGTCTAAGTTGACGGCTAGTGCTCCAGCCATCATATACGTGTTCCAGGCAAGGAGGTGGAAGATGACGGAGCAAAAAATACTTGAGCACCTCCTCTGTGCTAAGCAGTGAGAATCCAGTGAAGAACCAAATAGACTTGCTCCCTGTCCTCCTAGAGTCTTGTGGTGGTGGGGGGTGGTGGTGGGAGGGGTGGGAGGGTTGGGATTCAGGCTTTACAAATATCACCATACTGAAGTATATAATTACTAATTTGGATTAATGCTATGAAAGCAAATAACTGGGTTGTAGGAGAGAATGGCAGGGAACCTAATGTAGATGTGAGGTTAGGTCTTATTTCTCACAGCTTCTGGGCAGTTGGTTCCTCCAGGCTTCCAAGCAGCCATCTTTGAGTACTGAAGAGAGGATAGAAATCTCCATGGTCATCATTCACAAATACCCTTGGTGCTTCTGTTTGAGATGTCTGGGAATAAATTGTGATTGTTCTTATTTCAAGTCCAGCTGAGAAGAAGCATATTCTTCCCAGCCAGGACTGGATGAAGAGAAGAATGAAATCTACAGGGGTAAGTTTGATGTTTTGGTCAAACCTTTATGAGATTACTCTGTAGAATTTTGTTTTTCCTTTCAGGTACTTTCCCCCTTCCCCCATTCTTTTTAAATGAATAAAACTTGCAAAAGAAAACCCCTTTTAAGGAATAATTACCAAAGCATTTTCTATTGAGAGACTCTCTTCCCTACCCACTCCCTGTAGGAAGGTGAAGAGCATCTTGAAGAAAAGTTAGGAGGAAGCCTTGGATATTCAGGGGGAGTTTTTGACAAATTCCTGGTGTGATAGAAAGAGAGCTTCAGTGGACTAGGGGTTATAATGGACTTGGGTTTCTCATCCTTATGCCACCACTTATGGGTAAATGTAACCTTGGGTAAGTAACAGAGCTGGAAGGTTGCTACAACCATCAGAGTAGTGTCTTGGTCCACTTTGTTCATTGCTGAATCCCCAGTGTGAGCCCTGCACCTGGCACATAGTTGGCCAATAAATATTTGTTCAGTTTTGCTCAGTGAATGAATTAATAACCTTTTTGGGAAAAAAACCAAAGCAATGAATCCCTGTATGATCTGAATTCAACAATGGGGTGGGGAGCCAGAGAGGGAAAATATGGTGGCCTTCATAGTGCAAAGGAGGGGTTGCTGCTGGAGTGGGTCTGGAAACAGGGAGTTTGGCATGCCAGGGTTATGTTGGGAGGCTGGAATGTTGATGGGAAGGAGTGGCACTTTCCATTGTTGCTTTTCTAGAAAGACAATTTTCGCTGTGGAAAGCAGAAAACAGAAACACAGCTGGGACCTCCAGGGATGATTGTGCCTCCCCCCTCACCAGTACACTTTTTTGAGCAACTAAACGCAGAATCCATACCTTTCTGGAACCAATTTGACATGTTACCTCAGGATCTACTGAAGGAGTAAGTATCATGTAAGCCTGTGGGAGAGCCAGGGGACCTGCTCTTCTCTGAAGCAGAGAAGGCACTAAGTCGCATGCTCTTCCTGAGTAAGGAGGGGAGAAGAACTGTCCCCTCTGCTTGTTCAGTGAGTTCGGAGACTTACCAATGTACAGTGATGACGGTAATGACCACCATTTATCAAGTACTTACCACTTGCCCGGCCCTGCGCTATAGAAGCACATTACGTCTATTCTCTTGTTTTGTTTTGTTTTTCAGATATACAGTCATCTTTATTATAATTCATAAATACATTATAAACAGACCTGGATCTTTAATAAGACACACTTAGGATCTGATAGGCTTCTGTTTTCCACTCAGTTATGTAGTTAGAAAACCCAGTTTACTTGAGAATGGTAGAAGTAGTGTCTTAGTTTCCTTAAGAGAAGTTTTCTCCTCATAGGCATTCTGGAATCTTTGGGCTTGTGGGTCAAAAGACCAGACTGTTTTAATAGACATGCCCATGTTCAGTGCTGTCTGCATTCCTCAAATTTCAATGGGCACCTGTCCTATAGAACATTCAACTTGTTCCCCAAATTTAGTATAAAGTGCAGTTTTAAAAAGGGGTCAAGGGGCGCCTGGGTGGCTCAGTCGTTAAGCGTCTGCCTTCGGACCAGGTCATGATCCCAGGGTCCTGGGATCGAGCCCTGCATCGGGCTCCCTGCTCTGCGGGAAGCCTGCTTCTCCCTCTCCCACTCCCCCTTCTTGTGTTCCCTCTCTCACTGTCTCTCTCTCTGTCAAATAAATAAATAAAATCCTTAAAAAAAAATAAAAATAAAAATAAAAAGGGTCAAATGTGCCCAAGCTTCCAAGCTTCCAGGCTTATCCTATAAAAACAGCATTTATCATTCACTTTACCAACTCTCCTGCCAAATAAAGGACCCCAAAGGATAAGTGTCAACCGCCAATGTTAGGTGAGGCTCCTCTTCTCTTCTCAAATCAATTTATTTGGAATCCTGAGCAATCACAGCCAACTTCAATGGAGGGCTGCAATCTCTCTCAAAAAGCCTATTTTCTTATTTGAACCTCTACTAGGCACTATTACTCTCTTCTTCTCCTTCTCCTTTTTCTTTTTAAAGTAAGCTCTATGCTCAACAAGGGGCTTGAACTTATGACTCTGAGATCAAGAATTCCATACTCCGCTGACTGAGCCAGCCAGGAGCCTTCACTCTCTTCTTTTTATAAACGAGTTACGGATAAGTGGGAGGCAGAAGGGCAGTGTGGTTTGGAGTGAGACAGCCTTTGGATTTTGCATTGAAACTTCCCAGTTTTGTGCATTTGGGTAATTTATCTAGCATCTTTATGCCTCATTCCCTCGTTTGCAAAATGGGGATAAGAACGCCTGTCCTCAGCTAATTGAAAGCTGTTGCCCGATGAGCACCTATTGGCTTAGGTCTTTCTAGGCCCACAGTGGAAATTTATTCAAATTTGGAGTCCTTTCCATGCCTTTTTCCTCAGCCACGCTCTCCAAGAAGAACTGTTGCTGACTGGCTGTCTCTGTCCCCTCCAGCCTCTTACCTGATGAAGGGAAAACCATGCCTTCCCTGGAGATGAAGACACAATTGGCCATGATGAAGAAGAAAGCTCCCCTGGAAAAGAGCCGACCCGACAGTGCCATTTCTGCTAAGATGTTCTTATCCATACACCGTCTCACCCTGCAGGTGAGAGCTAGGGAGCCTCGGAGACAGAGGTCTAGATGCAAATCCAGACTCGTTTCTCTTCAAGGCTGGAGGAGTTGATGTTCTCTTTCTTCTTTCTCTCTACCCTTCCACGCTGGACCCAAGCCTCACAGAAGGGCTGGGCTATATGTAGGCAAAAGCAAAGCACGGGGAGGGGTTTGAGGAACATTCTCTGTTTCTCCTGCACTTTGTTCCCCACTCCGGCTCCTCTCTCCAGAGCCCTGCTACAACGCTGCGCATACCTGGTTCTCAAACAGTGCTCGTTGGCTATGTGGGTACCTACCTGCATTTGAAGGGTATGTCTTGGGAAAAGGAAACACCTTCAGTAGAGCTTTTCCTCTTCTTTGTCTTTTCTTTCTTTTTTTTCCCTCCAGAGACCAGCATTGAGATATCCTAGACAGCTGAAGAAATTATATTACACCCCGAACATAGAAGGTAGGTTTTCTGGTGGATCTGGCCAGATCCTCAGGTACTGTCCCCGCCGTCAGCCCACAGTTCTCATACTTGGTCTGGGTCCCGGTTTGTTATGTTTGTGGCCACAGTCATGCAAGGTCCCGTGTAGAACTCGGGAAACTGCCGTTTCAGGAGGCAGCCCCCCTCCTCCACCACAAAAGGCTTGGTTCTGACAGAGTGGGTGTCACTGTTGTGGAGCAGGGCCCAGCAAGCAGCCCCCGGGGAAGGTGGGCAACGCCAGGGAGAAGAGGATTGAGCCTGTGCTCTGGTCACCAGGTCACAAGAAGCAGCGGCAGAGGAGGGTGAAAACCCCACCGAAGAGACAGGTAGAGTGGCCGTGAGGGAAGCCGGAGGACCGGCTGGGACGGGCCACGGGGTGCAGCCTGGAATGGGAAGGGATGGAGGAGGTGCGAGTCTCCCTGTTCTCCATCTGGTTCTAGATACAGAGTTCCTGTCTGCTTGCAGACACTAACTTCTTTCTTTTAGACTCTTTTTGAAACGTTTTCTTCACTTCCAAAGGTCCTAATTCAGTTCCTCCTCATGTGGGTTTCAGGAGGCTAAAAAGAAATCCAAGAGTGATCCAGGGAGCCAGGACATTTTGCATAAATGTTCAGGTGCCGTGGTGTGTGGCCCACGCTATGGTAAGGAGAATATGGGTTTGGGAGGGATGGGATCTCAGGACGTAGCTGAGGACGGGAAAAGCCGGACACGTCTGTCATTTTGGGACCTGCCTTCATTAGGCATTCACAGTTCTCCTCAGAATGTTCTGGCTTGGCTGGGCTTCCGTGCATCATCTTTCCATCAAATATTTACTAAGGAAGCAAGCTGGGCCAGATGTCTGCTTCATGTGGGTGTTTGAGAGATGACCATGAGCATGAGTCAGAGTCATTTTTCCTCAGGTCTTACTTTAGGAAAGATGGAGTGGTTTGAGAATGAAGAGCAAGCCATGAAGCAGGAAAGAGCCAGGGCCCCTGTCTGGCCCCAAGAGGGTTCTAAGGAAGCAGAGTCCAGGCTCCCTCGCTTCCCAGCCACAAGTTAGTTCCTGGAGGCTCAGGTTGAGGTCAGCACATTATCTAGACCCCTCTAGGAGGCAGGTGGCCAGTTCTTGACAGGCAGTTCTTTTCCTGTGGTGTTCATGCTGAAGACCAGAATAGGTAGCTCCCCTTTTTGGAATCCTAATCACGTGCCTGAGCTGAAAGATATCCTTACCCTGGTCCCTCTGATGTTGCTTAGTTTGAGCGCAGACAAAAAGAAAGAAAGAAAGGGAGGGAGAAAGAATCCTCCTAAACCTTAGGAGCTTCTTCGGCCCTACTCAGAGTGGACCTTGTTGACTGCTTCCTCATCAGAATTCGCTCTCCCCCTCCTAGGGCAGTGAGAGGGCTCAGGTGAGCTGTTTCCCCAGAAGAATGCTCCTCTCTTGGTTTATTTCCCATCCCACTGAGCTCTCAGATGCCAACAGTGGCCCCTGACCTGCAGAACTAAGAAGCTTCCTGACATTCACATGGGAGGTAGACAAAACCAGGGCTGTAGCCCAGGGTAAGGCTGACAGGTCCAAGGTTAGCACTCCATCCAGGGTGATCAGCACTCCCCTGAATTCATTCAGGTGCTTTTCATTCCTCTTCCTGATGTCTCCAGTAGGAGCAGATTTGCTTGGGTGACTGGGGTGCCTTTTTGAATTATGTTCTTGGAGCAGTGGCCTGTCCTCACTGGGTTGAGAAAGGCCTTATGAAGAGTTGATTTTTGCATTGGATCTGGAATGTGTGAGAGTCTTTCTGATACGGAAGAGAACTCCAGAGGTGGGAATAGCCTGTTCGGGCGCACCTAGGAGGAGCATGGCTGCACAGGGAACACGGTGGTCCATCGTGGCTGTGGGTTATGAAAGAGACAGTGGTAAAGGGTCAGGCTGAAGAGGTAGGCAGTAGCTTGTATAGCTTGCTAAGATGTTTGACCATGGTCATGGTGCTCCACCCCCTGACCGCACACTGAAATCAACTGAGATTTTCTTTTTTTTTCTGAGAAAGTGAGAGAGAGAGAGAGAGAGAGAGAAAAAGAGAGAGAGAGTATGAGAGTGTGAGCAGGGGCCAGAGGGAGAGGGAGAGAATGAATCATAAGCAGGTTCCACGCCTCCAGCGCAGAGTCCAATGTGGGGCTCAATCTCATGACCCTGAGATCATGACCCTGAAATCATGACCTGACCTGAAGTCGAGTCAGATGCTTAACTGACTGAGCCACCCAAGTGCCCCAACTGAGGAGCTTTTAAAACCCAGATACCCAGGACGTACCCCGCACCTATTCAGTCAGAAGTTCTGGTGTTGGGACCCAGGCCTCAGTGTTTTCCAGAACTCCTGGTGCTTCAAGTGTGCAGCTAAGGTAAGAACCAGGCTGGTAGGGAGCCAACAGAAGTGCTCAGCAAGGGAGTTCCTCGACTGGCTTTGCCTTTTTGCATAACACCTCGGGTGGCAGCTTGGAGGATGTTCTCTTCTTTTTTTTTTTTAAGATTGACTGATTGATTTGACACAGAGAGAGAGCCCAGGAGCACAAGCAGGGAGAGTGGCAGGCAGAGGGAGAGGGAGAAGCAGACTCCCCACAGAGCAGGGAGCCCGATGTGGGGCTCGATCCCAGAACCCCGGGATCATGACCTGAGCTGAAGGCAGACCCTTAACTGACTGAACCACCCAGGTGCCCCAGAAGATGTTCATTTAGAGAAAGGGAATTGAGAAAGGACAAGATGAGTGCATTTAAGGACTCACTGGGGAAACAGCTGATGCAGAAGAATCAGAGAACTAGAGCTTTTGGAAGGAAGGAGTTTCATTTTCAGAAGCCAGTATGGGGACATTAGGGTTGGTGCAAGAAGGTAAGAGGAGTCTTCATTAACCAAAAACATAGGGTCAGGGTTTCTTTTGCTGCTATGATGTGCAGATACCTGCCCCTTGGGTTTCTTGGAGGAACCCTAAGTCTTTTTTGTTTTTCCCTAAGTCTTTCCCTTGACCTTAATCTCAAATTCTGTGACAGATGTGGTCCCAGTCCCAGGTGAACAGAGCCACAGGAGAACTCAGAGGCCCAACTCCCTTTCACCTCCTCTAACCTGTCTTGTCCAAGATGAGGAGTCACTTGTAGGCTAGGGGTCAACTAGAAGCCCAACAGTGGGATATGAAATAACAGTAAGAAGAGAATTGAATTGACTTCGTGGTCACTAGGTCACAGAACTCTACTAAGTCGGAAAACTGACAAAAAGCATCCACAGCGGACAAAGTCAGAAGGACCCAACTTGGAAAAGGTAAGAGCACCAGAACCATTCTGCTAGGGCCCTGTTTCTGTTACCTGTTACTGTTTAACACACGACGTCAAAGCTGAAACCACAGTGGTTGGCCGTTCCTTGGGATTCTGAGGGGTGAGTGGACAGTTTTTCTGGTGTTGCTTGATGTCACTCATGCACCTACCTTCAGCTGGCGGCTGGGGTGGGGCTGTTAGCCAAATCATCTTAGTTCTCTTCCATGAGGTCTCTTCATTGTGCCTTGTTTGGGTTTCTTGATAGTATGGTAATCTCGTGGAAGCACTTCCTTGAGAGATGGGGCTGGAACTGGAACAATGTCACTTCTGCCACATTTCATTGGTCAAAAAACCACAAGTCCAGGGGTGCCTGGGTGGCTCAGTCATTAAGCATCTGCCTTTGGCTCAGGTTGTGATCCCAGGGTCCTGGGATCAACCCCGCGTCAGGCTCCCTGCTCCGTGGGAAGCCTGCTTCTCCCTCTCCCGCTCCCCCTGCTTGTGTTCCCTCTCTCGCTGTTTCTCTCTCTGTCAAATAAATAAAATCTTAAAAAAGAAAAAAAAAGAAAAAAATCTTTTCTTTCTTAAAGTCTTGATTCAAGTTTCCTTACACTTACTCTAATGAATTTCAGGGTTCCACAAGGAGGCCACAGATGGAATACTCTGAGAATTATCTGGAGTCCTTCCCTGATAAGGATGGTAAGTTACTAGGGTGGAGGGACCTTAGTAAGTCACTCAGGCCAGTGAGAGCTGAACCTATGTTGACAAGGATGGTTCACCTCCCTGGAGGCCATAGTCCTCATCCCTCAGAAGGGTCCTAAAGACACCCAGCCCTTCCTTTTCTGTCCTCCATTTGTCACATTTGGGAGAGGGCTGCAGGTGCAGTTAATGGCTGGGTCTTCTTTTAGATCCTGAGTTATCCAAGATAGAACCCTCTAACAAGGACATCAGCGCTCAGGAAGAGGTTGTGCTGGAATCCCGAGAGAGGAGCTCAGAGGACCTCTTAGACGATACATCTAGAAGAGGGTGGAACCCTGAGCTCAAACTCCTGAGGATTCTTCAGGCCACTGATGATGAGGATGAGGAGAACCAGCTCTGTGGGTCACAGAGTGAAGAGTCGTATGGGATTTCACAGGACAGTCTTACTCCAGAGCAGGATGCTTGGAATGCCAAGGACAGTGACCTTGGACGTAAGGACAGAACGGAGAGGGGACTTCTGCTCCCGGGAGCCTTTACCAGGGCCTGACTGTAGGAATTCTGCTTTCTTCATTCACTTCTCCTTACCTCTAAAATCAGTGAGGGAGAAAAAGCCTCCCCCTTCTTAAACTGAGATTGTTTCTCTTTCATTAGGGACAGAATAATTTTAGTGATTAAACACAACTGCTTAAGGAAAAGACTCATTCTGTTTCTGGGAGGAGGGGAGAGATGTTTCTGCCATGTGTTTTCTGGGTCACTTTTATCTCCCCTCTGAAGCTCTGAAAGGTTTCCAGTTATAGGAAGATGAGTTTTGGGGCACCCGGCTAGCTCATTTGGTAGAGTGTACAATTCTTGATCTTGAGGTTGTGAGTTCCAGCCTCACATTGGGCATAGAGGTTACCGGAAAAAAAAGGGGGGGGGGCGGAGATGAGTTTGGCCTATGGGAACCCCTACTGTGTTCTAGATTTTCCTCTCATTCTCTGGAAATGGTTTTTTTGGGGTTGGCACCCAATAATCACTTTCAAATAGTATATGTATTAACCTGAAAGAGTCTAAAGCTCCAGCTTCTAAATTACTGAGTCTGTGGGAATGTTTCAGTGATGCTCATAAAGACTCAGAATTTCAGAGTCTCAGGGGACCTTGAATTTGGTTTTTGGAAGGATTTTTTCCCCGTGTTTTTGTCCTTAAAGTTTTTAATATAGAAAATTTTCAAAATTACCTAAAAGTCAGGAGAATAATATAGTGGAAATCTCAGGTACCCAGTAGCTTAGATGCGGGCAGTGAAGGCCCCTGCCCTGGGCCCCTGGGCCGTGAGCTGCTGTCAAAGCAGCTGGAGCCCATTATTCTCACCAGCTCTGCACCCAGGGTCAGGTCTCCTTCCCAGAAGTGGGAGCTGGGTGGAAGAAGAGAGCCCAGACCATTGGTGGTACTCACTAGCACTTAGCCTCAGCTACCAGCAGCTGGGGGAGGATGAGAAATGATGACATCCTGTCCTTCCTGAGGAGACCAGCCCTCTGCCTTGGAGCTGGGAGGGGGAGCCCTGTGTTCTTGGGCAGTAGCAGTCTGGAGTCGTTTCTGTCTCACCGAAACTGGGGTGGGGACGGGGAGAGCACGGCTCTAGGGTCACATAGCAGACTCAGTTACTACCGAGCTTTTGTAGATTCTCTTAAACAATGTGCTGTATGCTCTTAGGGCCATTTTCAGAGACATAAACATATTTTTAAAAATAATTTTCACCAGTTTCATTGGACAGCAGTCTGCGAACGTCTTACACTCTTATGCCAGAAGTGAAACTCAGGACTGGGCCTGACATCTTTTTTATTTTTTTAAGATTTATCTATTCATTTAGAGAGAGAGCACACAAGCGGGGCGAGGGGCAGAAGGAGAGGGAGAGACTCCCAAGCTGACTCCTTGCTAAGCTTGGAGCATGGGGCTCCGTCTTTGTGAGATCATGACCCGAGCCAAAATCAAGGGTCGGCCGCTCAACCGACTGAGCCACCCAGGTGCCCCCCTGACATCTTTTTATAAGAGAAACTTATCCCTCATCAATTATTTGGTTCTGCTAAGTACAGTTTGTACAAGGAAAGCAGATTAAATGTTAAATCTTTTTTAACGTTGTCTCAAAACAGACCAAATTAGAAAGCTAAAACTGCTGCCTACTTGTTCCTTTCTCCCAAGCCAAATCAAAATTATATATGACATCATTTGTGTTACTAGACTGAACTATACTTAGCTGAATCTTGATAGTGAGAGGAATCCGAGAGGTGTCATCTGGGCTATTTTTCTGCAAATAATTATGTCTCGAATGTACATTACATTGTAGAATGATTTGTGTGGGTTAACTTAAAAATGACACCTTTTTTCAACTCCTTGGTCTTGCCTCAGACCTGTCCACTCAGGCAAACCCAATTTCCAGTGGTCAGTAGTGAGGCTGAGGAGGGGGCAGGGCTGAGCTTTCTTTTTTTTTTTTTTTTTTTAAAGATTTTATTTATTTGACAGAGAGAGAGACAGTGAGAGCAGAAACACAAGCAGGGGGAGTGGGAGAGGGAGAAGCAGGCTTCCCGCAGAGCAGGGAGCCCGATGCGGGGCTCGACCCCAGGACCCTGGGATCATGACCTGAGCCGAAGGCAGACGCTTAACGACTGAGCCACCCAGGCGCCCCAGGGCTGAGCTTTCATTTGCTCATTTTATCTGAAGACTCAAAGAGAAATTCTAACTATTTTTTTTTATTCTTATGTTACATTACATTACATCATTAGTTCTAGATGAAGTGTTCCATGATTCATTGTTTGTGCATAATACCCAGTGCTCCATGCAGAATGTGCCCTCCTCAATACCCACCACCAGGCTAACCCATCCTCCCACCCCCCTCCCCTCTAGAACCCTCAGTTTGTTTTTGAGAAATTCTATTACTGATACAACTACGTACTTAGTTAAGCAACTGTTAGAAATTGGCACATTCTTTTCAGTTTCGTTGATGAGTACAAAGTTACTTTTGAATCGCGACATATTTTGAATGAGAAGATGTTTGCTATTTGAACACTGGCCTTCGCAATCGCTTCTCGGCCTTTTGGCTAAGATCAAGTGTGAACACTGGCCTTTCGCTTCTGTTTTCGAAGGGAGGAAAACCATTTGTGGGCTGAAACCTGTTTCTCTCTCCTCTGTTATACCAATCCCTCAAATCGCAAACAGAATTTAGGACAATATAATCTGCATGCCACATTACAGTCTTCAAGGCAGTTTATACCCACTATTTCTGGCCGACTCTATAGATAAATGTGGATTGTCTCCATTTTATAGATTAGAAGACTGAGGCTCAGAATTTAGGGCTGATGATAACTCATTCGGGGCCTTAGTGAATTAGAAAAAAAAAAAAGGCATCCTTTAAGACACTTTACTACCTGTTGAAAATTCCCTCAAAACAAATCTACAATGATTACAATATGAGCGGCAACCCTAGAGTTGGTCCACAACCTTCACCATAGGACCTGGAGGGCTTACTGGAGAGGTGAAGTCATTTGCCAGAAATCTAAGGCCAGCAAGGGAAGGGGGCTGGGCTTAGAACCTGGCTCCTTGCTCCTCTCATCCACTGAACTCTGATGCCTCTCTGATTCCCTCTCTTTAATGCACGGCGGAGCCTGGGACAGTCTTCATCTGAAAGGAAGGATGAGACCACGTAGAAAAGAACTGACTGAGGGGAAGGAGCCCTCATGAACACTTTGCATTAGCCTCCCAATGTTCTGAGAGAAGAGGAGCCAGGTAACTGTTGCTAACTGCCATTTCCTCACCATCTGTGCCATGGGCATCAGGAGAACTAAGGCCCAACAGCCAGGAGGCTCTAGCTAGAGTTGCTTGGAGATCCGCTTTACACATTTAAGCAGACAAGAGGTCTTAGGACTTAGCTAGTTGGAAGATTGTCCTGGATCCTTATAAAAGGCTCTGGCTTCTTTTTTTCTTTTCTATCGTTCTTTGTGATCCTTACTAGTGGTAGGCCACTGTGTTTGGGTCACCATGTTTTCTGAGCACACTTCCCCATGACACCTGGCTTGGTTTGACTTGTGTGTGAAAGCAAAGTAAGTGGAAGAGTCTTCAGACTGTCTGTGTCCACAGTCTTCTCCCTGTGGGGCCAGCGATTCCTTTGTTTAGGTATTGGTCCTGACATCTGGGCTAACAGACTCTGTTCTTCATTGTTTCTGGGTTACAGTAAACTCCCTTTGATGGGATGGAGTCAGGGTTTCAGCCAGGGTAGCAGTGACCCTTAAAAAAATCCGTTTTGGGGTGCCTGGGTGCCTCAGTCATTAAGCATCTGCCTTTGGCTCAGGTCATGATCCCAGGGTCCTGGGATCAAGCCCCACATCAGGCTCCCTGCTCAGTGGGAAGCCTGCTTCTCCCTCTCACACTCCCCCTGCTGTGTTCCCTCTCTCGCTGTTTCTCTCTGTCAAATAAATAAATAAATAAAATATTTTTAAAAAATCCATTTATTAAAATGTGCTTAAAGGAATTGTTTGCTAAATTAAAGGCAGAAATACCTCTGGCTGTTGGATAAGAATGATTAGAGGCCCTTGGGAATCCAGGGCAATCTGGGAAAGACTTTCTAAATTGTCTCTTTCAGTTACCAGAAGGTACCAGGGTATGAAATTATTTTGTCCTTCTGTTTATATATTTATTTAATAAATACTGAATACCTATTTCGTATTAGACAATCGACCCCTAGATTATCTTTATAGAGAAACAAAAATTTCTGGGGAGATGAAGAGTCATTCCCGGGAAGATAGAAATTTTTCTGGATCACTTGGTGAGGTTGTTTGGGACCACTAGGTGGTGATAGTACATTGTGAAAATGATCCTCTTCCAAAACTGGAGGCCTCTGGTTCTTATTCTGGGGCCAGAATAATAAGCCAGAGATTTCCTTGTTGAGTACATGGAGGAAAAAACCCCACGTTTCACCAACGAGATATGTGATCCAATTTAAATGCTCTGATGAATGAATTAGTTGTGGGTTTTTTTTTTGAGATTTTATTTATTTGACAGAGAGAGACACAGCAAGAGAGGGAACACAAGCCGGGGGAGTGGGAAAGGGAGAAGCAGGCTCCCCGTGGAGCAGGGAGCCCGATGCGGGGCTCGATCCTAAGACCCTGGGATCATGACCTGAGCGGAAGGCAGACACTTAACGACTGAGCCACCCAGACGCCCCTGAATTAGTTTTTCAACAATTTAGAATGTCATTGGAAGAACTATTTCAAGAGTGTGACAAATTCTGGAACAATGCCCAGGGGCCTAGGATTTGGGGAAGTCAGGAGCTATTGATGATCCTGACAGTCATCAGTTGGGCAGATACAGGGAGGCAGCATTTGATGGGTAGAAATATCAAAAATTATCTGAGGGCCTTATCCTGTTTTGCATCTCCTAAATTTATCTTTTTTTTTTTAAAGATTTTATTTATTTGACAGAGAGAGACACAGTGAGAGAGGGAACACAAGCAGGGGGAGTGGGAGAGGGAGAAGCAGACTCCCCACTGAGCAGGGAGCCCAATGCAGGGCTCGATCCCAGGACCCCAGGACCATGACCCGAGCCGAAGGCAGACGCTTAACGACTGAGCCACCCAGGCGCCCCCTCCTAAATTTATCTTGATCAGATTTTGCCTGTTTAAAAATTCAGGGAAGGTGAAACCAATAAATTCAGTTTGTTTGTTTGTTTTTGAGTCTATACTACTACTAAGGTTGGCCCTGCTTTGAAAGGGATCTCCACAGATAACTAAAACTCTCTCTTGGTCTCCGGATCTAACCCAACCCTTTTGCCTGTCTTATAAGCCTTACGAGGTAGGTTTGTGCTTGTCTCCCCAGTCATTGGTTCTAATGAGTCATGTCCTCTCTTATCTTCAGGCTTAAAAAAAATTTTTTTCCCTGTACTTTTTTTTCAACCTGTACAATTCTTTTCTTCCCCCTCTGCCTGACTACTTTCTACTCATTCTGTAGATCTCAGCTCACATGTTACTTATTTGGGGAAGCTTTTTCTGACCAGTGGCAGGGTGAGGTTCTCCTCTTTCACTTTTCCTCTCCCGGCCTGTGTGAAGTTCACAGCTTATCCGCCCCCACCTTCCATTGCCAAACCGTGAGTTCTGTGAGTGGCATCCATCTTCACTGCATATCTTCAGTACCTAGTTGAGTGCCTGGCACATTGTAAACGCTCAATAATATACACTGAATGAGCAGATGAATAAAAATCACATATGACACCTCTCTTTTCTTCAGGGTACATATTATGTAGTAGTGGGAGCTGAGTAGTACAGAGAAGGAGCTATAGTAACGAGAAGAAAGAGGGGCACTTTGGATGCTACCATCTGAGGCTACTAGGTTTTGGCAAGTGGAGACGTTTGTGGAGGTGGGCCTTTAGGTAGGTGGAGGGAAGTGATGCAGGTGAGAGAAGGTGGGGGGATAAGCAAGGAGTGTTGTGTTCCAGTCTGGAGAGAGGGGTAAGGAGGGCTGGAGACAGCTTGTGTCCCTGTTGTTCAGGACCTTGGATGCTGGGCTGGAGAGAGTGGGCTCTATGTGATAGCCATCAGTGGCTTTCGACTAAGGGAGTGATAGGACTAAAGCAGTGCTTTCGAAATTGTTAATCTGGGGTGCCTGGGTGGTGCAGTTGGTTGGACATCCGACTCTTGGTTTCGGCTTGGGAAGTGATCTCAGGGTTGTGGGATCGAGCTCCGCATCGGGCTCCACGCTTAGCACAGAGTCTACTTCAGATTCTCTCTTCCTCTCCCTTTGCCCCTCCCGCTTGTGCTCACGTGCGCACTCTCTCTCTAAAATAAATAAATAAATCTTTAAAAAAAAAAGGAAAAAAAAGAATTTATTAATCTGATGGCAGCAAAACACAAATTGGAGAGAGACCAGCAAGCCCAACGAGAGCAGCTGGGAGGCTCTCGTAGAAGTCAGGATGGGAGGTGACCAGGGCCTGGAGTATGTGGGCGGCAACAGACCGGGGACAGAGGGGCCCGGCGCAAAGGGAAAACTAACAAGAACCTGGAAACTAGAAAGCAGGAGTGAGGGAGAGGGAGGAGCCAAGGAATTTTCAGCCCGATTCAGTGAGGTGCTGTCATTATTGGAAACCGGGAGGCCACGAGGAAAAACCATGTTTAAGGAGAGAGAAGAGAATTCCTCCATCAAACCCTTACAATGGAGTTATGGCTTTGTATGCTTCTCATTTATAGAAGTTCAATCAATGTACAAGCAGAAAAATGAAACATAAGTGGGAAGAAGTGACAGGGAGTACAATGCAATGGGTGGGGGGCTGTTCCAGCTCTGGCACTCGGTGAAAAAACAGCCCAGAGGGAGTGCGAGATGGGGAAGGCACATTTGCTGTTTGCCATCTGGTTTACGATACCATGTGTGTTTTATGGGTGACGAAGGGCTTCTTTGAAGGTAATTTGGTTATTCACAATTTACGCCTTACATGTTGATTTTAGAGCTGAATTTCCTGGCAAGATCTGACTTTTTTTTTTTTTTTTAAAGATTTTATTTATTTTTTAGAGAGCGAGCGAGAGGGAAACAGCATGAGAGGGGAGAGGGTCAGAGGGAGAAGCAGGCTCCCCGCTGAGCCGGGAGCCTGATGTGGGACTCGATCCCAGGACCCTGGGATCATGACCTGAGCCGAAGGCAGACGCTTAACCATCTGAGCCACCCAGGCGCCCAAGATCTGACTTTTTAAAATGTGTGCCAGATGCTAGGGTGGGCAGTAGGCAGCTACCAAGAAGACCCATCTCGGGCATCGCATTAGCGTTGCTCACAGTCTAGTTGGGTAGAAAGATGTGGATGCAGACAATGAGGGCTAGTCGAGGTCAGCAGTCAGGGAGAGAGTGGATGCAGAGAGGAAGAAGAGGGTTGGTCAGCATGGCAAAGCGGAGGTGGCCCTGGGCCCAGGGTTGGAGAGAGATCGGAGTCCTCACCAGAACAGCTCAGAGTAGCGGCAGGAGAGGAGATCTTGGAGGGAGGGAATCTAGAGGTGGGAAGGGGATTAAAGGGTATGGCTGGGGAATACACCTCACTAGAAGGCAGGAAGTGCCACAGAATAGAGAAATTATCAGAGAAGTAAGAGGAAAACTATGGTGAGGTGGATGAGGACTGAGAATAGGCACATAATTTTCATAATTAGGAAGTCACTGGTGACCTCTGAGTGAACAGTTCCAGTAGAGTGGTGGGAGGCAGAAAAAGGGGTCCAAGAGTGATCAGTGAGGATCTGGAAGCAACGGGAATACATGCTCCTTCTCTCAGTTACAGCTCCAGTCAAACCCACTTAGATATATTCCCCAACTCCCCGTGAAATTTCCCTGGAGAACTTCTGGGACCTCTGGATGCCATGACCTCTGTTCCTGGAGTTCTTCCCAGCATGCTCTGCTACTGTCCACTGGAAGGGTACTCCCCATCAGAGGACACTGATACAGGCTTTGCTCTAGGTAAGCCTCCTGGTCCAGCTTGAGTGCAGTCCAGCTGAGACCCAGCCCTCAGCTGTGCTTGCTGCATTTCATACTCAACATATTTAACTGCTCTCTGCCCTAAGTAGGATCCACACTCCCACATGACTGCAAATGCTAACTTGCTAATTGCTCCCCTGGAGTTAGCTTCTTGCAATTACTTTGTCAGAATCTAGACAAGGCAATATAACAATTTATTCCAGGATGCAGGGAGCTCTGGATGTTTTTTAGTCAATGGTTCCTTATCCTAGTTATATTGTTCTTTCCAAGAGATTAAAATAGGAGGAAATGTATGGACCCACATAGTTTACCATTTCTAGTGTTCTCTGCATTCCTTTGTGCAGATCAGCACTTCCAGATGGTATCATTTTCCTGCTGCCTGGAAGACGTTAACATTTCTTGTGGTGCAGGTTTTGTTGATGATGAATTCATTCAGCTTTTGGAAGTCTGAGAAGATCTTCATTTTCGCCTTTGTTTTTGAAAGGTATTTTTGCTGGGTAAAATAGGTTGACAGTTTTTTTTCTTTCAATAAAGATGTTTCACTGTCTGCTGGTGTGCATTTCTGATGAGAAGGCTAATATCATCTTTGTTCTTTGTTTGTAATCTGGGTTTTTTTCCTGGCTGCTTTCCAGACTCACTTTAATACTGGTTTTAGGCAATTTGATCATGATGTGCTTTGGTGTAGGTTTCTTCATATTTCTTTCACTTGGAATTCATTGAGCCTTGTGGATTTGTGGGTTTGAAATTTTCATCAGATTTGGGAAATTTTTACCCAGGATTTCCCCAAATATATTTCTGGCCCCTATCTCCTTCAGGATTCCAATTACATATGTATTAGGGTGCTGGACATTGTCCTGCGGCTCACTAATGCTCTTTTTGTTTATTTTTTGGGGGGTCCTTTTTCTCTGTATGTTTTATTTTGGATGGTTTCTATTGCTATATTTTCAAGTTCACTAATCTTTCTTTTTCCTAAAGTGTCTAATCTGCTGTTAATCCCATCCTGTGTATTTTTGCATCGCAGACATCATAGTTTTCACCTCTAGATGTTTGATTTGGTCTTTTTTTTTTTTTAATATTTTATTTATTTATTTATTTGAGAGAGAGAGAGAAGGAGAGACAGCGAGAGAGTACAAGCAGGGAGGAGAGGGAGAAGCGGGCTCCCCACGGAGCAAGGAGCCTGATACGGGGTTCAATCCCAGGACACCGGGACCATGACCCGAGCCGAAGGCAGACGCTTAACGACTGAGTCACCCAGGCGCCCCTGATTTGGTCTTTTTTTAATATTTTATACATTTCAACATGCTTTTAAAGTGCTCCTTGAGGGGCACCTGGATGGCTCAGTCGGTTAAGCGTTTGCCTTCAGCTCAGGTCATGATCCCGGGGTCCTGGGATCGAGTCCCGCATCAGGTTCCCTGCTCCACGGGAAGCCTGCTTCTCCCTCTCCCACTCCCCCTGCTTGTGTTCCCTCTCTCACTGCGTCTCTATCTGTCAAATAAATAAATAAATCTTTAAAAAAAAATAATAAAGTGCTCCTTGAACATAAAAACACAGTTGTAATAACTATTATAATGTATTTGTCTACTAATTCTATCATCTGTGTCATTCGTGGGTTGGTTTCTATTACTTGATTTTTCTCCTTACTATGGGTCACATTTTCCTGCTTCTTTGCATGCCTTGTAACTTTTTATCGGATACCAGCCATTGTGAATTTTACCTTGTTGGTTGTTGGGTGTTTTTATATTCCTCTAAATATTCTTGAGCTTGTTATGTTACTTAGAAACATTTTGATCCTTTGGGGTCTTACTTTTAAGCTTTTTTGGATAGGACCAGAGTGTTATTTAATCCAGGGCTAATTATTCCTCACAACTGAAGCAAAACCCTTCTGAGTCCCTACCCAGTGCCCCATGAATTAGGAGGTCTTTCCAGTGTGGCTGATGAGTATAAGAACTATACCTGGCCCCGTGTAAGCCTCAAAGACTGTTCCCTCTAATTCGTTTGAGTGGTTCTTTCCCCAGCCTTGGGGTGCTTTTCTCACACCCATGAGCTTATAAGCACTTATCTGAGGACTTGAGGGGAGACCCTCTACAGGTCTCTGGGGCTCTCTTTGGGCAGCTCTCCTCAACTCAGGGATTTGGAGTTGGCCTAGCTTCCCTCTCCCTTTTTGCAAGTCTCTCTGGGCACTAAGCTGAGACAATCATCAGGCTCACCTTGTTGGTTTTCTGTTTCTCAGAGATCACTGACCTTTTTGTTTGAGGTCTAATACCTTGAAAATCATTGTTTCACATTTTTTGTCCAGTCTTTTCGTTGTTTCAGGTGAGAGGGAAAATCCAGTCCCTTGATTGGATCCAGGCTGAAGATGTTACTCCATCTTGGCTGTAGGTAGAGCTTTATATTATTTAAGTTCAGAAGACTTTTTGAGGCCCTGTGGACTTCTTGACTGTGCCAGGCCAAGTTGCTTATTGTCAGGCCAGGAAAAGGCTGCCTCTTGAAGAGGACTTTCAACCTAACTACAAGGATACCGAGCCATTCTAGGAGAGACTGGGGACTCTGCTTTTCTTCTCTGGCCTTTGTCAAGTCTCTGGCTTTTATCTTTGGATTCAACGTACTATTGCACAATTCTCTGGCAGTGAGGGCTTTGGTCTCTTGTACTTTGAGAGCTTGTTTGGAAATTCTAGCAGGGGAACACAGCTACTCATATACCCCTGACTGAATCATGGTCCTCTATCAAGGAAGGTGGTCCACTTAGACCAAGCGTGCAACTTTGGGGGGATGCGCATGGCATATGGAGCAGTTAGGGAGGAGGCGGACACCGGCCTAGCCAGCCAGACCAAGTGAATCAACCCTGGCGACGAGTGGGGTGACAGATGCCACAGCCAGATTGCCTTCACACCCTGGTCTCTTCTACTTTGAAACAACACCACTCGGCTCACTTGGAATCTTGAGTTTTTTACTTGGTTCCCACTTAGACCCTGTTTGTGTATGTAGGTCACCAAAGGCTTCCCCATCTGAGGCAAATTACAGTTTCTCAATAATACTTACAGCAACCAGCATCTGCTCTCATAGAGAACCACTAATTTAAAAGATCCTGTGTTCTACCTTGAAGATGAATTGCAGACATATGTTTAAAAAGCAAATCCTGCATTTCAAGGGTGAATAAAATACCACTTTACAAAGCATTCTAGCTGGTTAAATTTAGGACGAGAAGAAAACATGACCTAAGAATATTTCCTGGCTTTGAGCCCAGGGTATTTTTCCTTTTAGAGTGAATTTGGTACGTTTTCATTCATGTGGAGCTGTTGCCTCCCAGCATTTTATTCTGGGATGGAAGGTCAACAATGACTGCCTTGTTGCTAAATCCAATGGACACTTCTCAGTTATTAACCTACTTGACCTCTCAACAGTATTTGACGTGGTTGACAATTATTTCCTTCTTAATACATTCCCTGGCCTTCCTTCCCCCTCTTGTGCCTTTCTTCCCCTGCCTGTCTTTTCAGTTGGTGCTCTCATTGGTTCTTTCCTGAGCCTTCTTCTCACATTAAACATGCTCCTTGGACTCTCCTATCCATGCCCACAGCTTCCCTGGGAATTCTACATCCATATGTCTAGCCTAAATATTTTTCCTGAGCTTCTTGTCTAGTATCTTTAGGGGCTCACTTGACATCTCCACTTGGGTAGCACGTGGTTCACTCAGTCTCACGCCAGCTCCTCTTCCCACATTCTCCATCTCTGTAAAGGGCACTTTTTTTTTAAGTTTATTTATTTATTTTTCTAGTAATCTCTACACCCAGAGTGGGGCTCGAACTCACAATCCCGAGATCAAGAGCTGCATGTTCTCCCGAGTGAAACAGCCAGGTGCTCCTGTAAAGGGTACTTCTAAACATCAAATTTCTCAAGCCAGGATTCCATTTTGCATTTTTTCTTCCAATCAGTCCCCAAGTCCTATTGATTCTACCTCTTTCCATGCCTTCCAGCCACCATCATCTTCTGCCTGGACTCCTGGAAAAGACTTCACCTAACAGGACTTTCTGTTTCCATGTTTCTAACCCTCAGGCCACCCCTTTCCCCCATCATCCATTTTTTTCTCACTCTGGCCAGAGTGATCTTTCTAAAGCATGAATTAAAGCCTTTTCTGGAATCTTGCTTAAAATCTTTTGATGACTGCCCTGTGCTCTTAGGACAAAGTCCCAGCTCCTTTTTTTTTGGTTAAAATATACAAAAACTCTTTGTTGTAAATTCCACATAGTGAATTGATTCTCACAGGATGCCTCCACTGATTTTTTCCTAGCTCTTGTATCCACAGCCAACCTATAGTTTTAATTAAATGGTGTTTTGACAAATAGAGTTGCATCCTAATCTAGACAATCAATCAACAAGCCAAACGCAGCCCTGATTTGTAGTACTTGCTGATTTCTTTAGTGCAAATACACCCACCATGGTTTGTTTCCAGCTACCAGTGTGACATCACCGCACAGAATTGGGGAGAGTTGCACGGTAGTGTGTGGATAATAATAAAAAATGGTAAAATAATTAGGAAGTGATGAGTTTTAAGAGTTCATTTTGAGTTTAATATTAGTTTACACAATATAACTTTAATAATGGCTGTGTTTAACAATTAGCTTGCAAAATCCTGAAAATTTCACTATCTGCCCTCATAGGCCTGTATGAATTGGTTCCAGCACATCATTGGATTCACATTATAAATAAGTATTTCCTAATATGGGTTGAAGTTAGAAAGATGAAAACTGGGGCGCCTGGGTGGCTCAGTCATTAAGCATCTGCCTTCGGCTCAGGTCATGATCCCAGGGTCCTGGGATCAAGCCCCACATCGGGCTCCCTGCTCCGCGGAAGCCTGCTTCTCCCTCTCCCACTCCCCCTGCTTGTGTTCCCTCTCTCGCTGTGTCTCTCTCTGTCGAAAAAATAAATAAGATCTTAAAAAAAAAAGATGAAAACTGCTCTAGAGACCTATAATTTTTAGGCCCGGATTTAACCCAGTCTTTAAAAATCTCTGGGGATGAAGTTACATAGTCTCACATGGGACAAACCCATTTCCTTTCTACAGAAATATGAATTCTGAAACTTTTCAGGAGGTTCATTTTTGATAGTTCCTCTGGGTGATGTCTACAGTTTCTGCTCACCCAGCACCCTTTCTGCTTTTCTTGGGGTGGGGGATCAGCCTCTGATTTTCATCTGAGGAACCACCTTCCAAGCTTCTTGTAATAACACATGTTGCTGGTATGGTGTTTACCTTCTTGCATATTACTTCCACACCCACACTCTTAAGTTCCCTGCCCCCCCTTCCCACTGTTGAGCTCCTTAAACAATGCTTCTCACTCCTTTGTGGGCCTTTGGGTGTTTTGTTCTCTCTGCCTGTAACCCTTTTTCTTTCTGACTGTAACCCTTCCTTCACTTCCTTTGCTTAGCTAAATCATTCTTCAGGTTGCTTTCTTTGCAAAGTCCTCTCTGACTTCCTTTACCATCTCAGCCCGCCCCAGCTCCCCTGACTGAAAGAGACGTTAATCTGTATTGCCACAGGTCAGTGGGATGGTTCCTCTATTGTAATACCCATCCAATCTCTCACTAGATCATACGCTCCACCTTGTTCACTTCTAGAACCCCGGCGACAAGTGTAAGGCTCAGCACAAAATAGTGTTTAGCTTCATAAACATGGGTTGGATTTTATTATTATTATTATTTTTTTTAAAGATTTTATTTTATTTTATTTTTTTAAAGATTTTATTTATTTATTTGACAGAGAAAGACACAGCAAGAGAGGGAACACAAACGGGGAGTGGGAGAGGGAGAAGCAGACTCCCTGCCGAGCAGGGAGCCCGATGCGGGACTCGATCCTGGGACTCCAGGATCATGACCTGAGCCGAAGGCAGTCGCTTAACCAACTGAGCCACCCAGGCGCCCCTAAAGATTTTATTTTTTGACAGAGAGAGACACAGCGAGAGACAGAACACAAGCAGGGGGAGTAGGAGAGGGAGAAGCAGACTTCTGGCTGAGCAGGGAGCCCGATGTGGGGCTCGATCCCAGGACCCTGGGATCATGACCTGAGCGGAAGGCAGAGGCTTAACGACTGAGCCACCCAAGCACCCCTATATTTTAAAGATTTTATTTATTTATTTGAGAGAGCACAGCAGGGGAAGGGGCAGAAGGAGAGGGGCAAGCAGACTCCCTGCCGAGCAGGGAGCCCGAAGCCAGGACCCTGAGATCATGACCTGAGCCAAAGTCAGACGCTTAACCGACTGAGCCACCCAGGGGCTCCTTGAATTGAATATTATTTTATTTTTTAAGATTTGTATTTATTCATTAGAGAGAGAGAGAGCACAAGCAAGGGGAGTGGCAGGCAGAGGGAGGGGGAGAAGCAGGCTCCCCACTGAGCAAGGAGCCCGATGTTGGGACTTGATCCCAGGACCCCGGGATCATGGCCTGAGCTGAAGGCAGACGCTTAACCAACTGAGCCACCCAGGTGCCACCCTTGAACTGAACTTTAATGCGTCAGTAGCCACAGAGGTCTTAGTCCCCTTGTTTATAACCTAGTCATTCTGAGTAGGAGGACTGGTAGGAAAGACGACATTGTACAGTGATTCTTTGGCTGAATTATGATTTCTCCACTGTTTACTTACTGCTTTGGCAACCTGATTCAGTTTAACAACTCTGACCCTTAGTTGCCTCATTAACAGAAATGCTTGAACTTCCTGGAGGCAGATGAATTTTTTTCTTTTTTATTTCTCTGGTTTACCAGTATTTTATGCATTATTAGTCAATTACACTGCCCCTCTTGTGTGATGATTATTCATGTTTTTTGGTACATTTATATTTTACTGATTTGTGAGATACTTGATTCATATATACATATTTGCCATGTGTTTTATAAATATTTTGAATTAATTTTTAATTTAAAATTTAAAAAATTTTTATGGCCATAGAAAACCTTTTAATTTTTTTTCAACCATTTTAAAATGTAAAATCCATTCTTAGTCCATTTGTACAAAAATAGGTAGGGGGCCAGATTTGGCCTGTAGGCATAGTTTGCCAACCTCTATACTAATATGCTCATTAAATTTGAATGATCTTTGTATTCCTGGAATAAATACCACTTGATCATGAATATACTGCAAGTTTTTTGTTTTTTTTTAAAAGATTTTATTTATTTATTTGACAGAGCAGGAGAGCACAAATAGGGGGAGCAGCAGAAGGAGAGGAAGAAGCAGGCACCCCACTGAGCAGGGAGCCCCCTGGGACCCTGGGATCATGACCTGAGCCAAAGGCAGAGGCTTAACCAACTGAGCCACCCAAGCACCCCATTCTGCCAGCTTTGATTTGCTAACATTTTAGTTAGGAATTTTGTGTCTATATTCATAAATCAGATTGGTCTAGCAGAGATTTCAAACTAGTTACAGGGCAGAGATATATTTTACTTGGCCTACAAAATATTTTATTATGATTTTTTGAATGAATTGCCCATATTAAAAAATTGGGAGGTATGAAAATGAAAAATTCAAGATTTCTGGCTTTTCTTTAAAAAAAGGAATGTGGCAAAACTGGGAGAAGGTGGGCGCAATTTTGTCACATTTTTAATAGAGCTCCTCTACGAATGTTTTGTATTTCATTAATTTCTACCCTTATTTTTTTAAAGGTTTTATTTATTTATTTATTTGAGAGAGAGAGAGAAAAGGAGCAGGAGGAGGGGGAGGGGCAGAGGGAGAGGGAGAAGCAGACTTCCTGCTGAGCAGGGAGCCTGCCACGGAGCTCTATCCCAGGACCCTGGGATCACCACCAGAGCGGAAGGCAGGTGCTTAACCGACTGAGCCACCCAGGTGCCCCGTCTATGATGTATTTGTGCACGTGTGTACCTGGGAAGTGTTATGGTCTGTATGTGTACGTGTGTGGAGTGTGTGCAACGTGCGTTTGTGTTGTGTCTGTAGTACACACCGGACATGTGTAGTGTGAGTGAGGTGTGAGGGAGACATTGAGGCCCACAGCCCAGGCGCGCGAGAGTGCTCAGGGCCTGCCACAAAGACAGGCTTGGTCAGCAAACTCGCCTGCCTTCTTGGGGAAAGCAGGGCCATAACCGAGACCCTTCCTGGATGTCCCCTTTGGACAGTGTGGGTGAACAGGCCCAGTTTCTCCTGCATCACCACTGCCCAGGCTCCCACTCACTTCTGTCCTCCCTCTCCTGAGAAAAGAGTGACCTCCCTCTTTAAGAGAAGGAAGTGTCCCGTGTTCTACTAAGTAAAGAGGCCTTACTGTTGATGGTGAAGGTGGTGGAGATGGTGCTACTAGCGGGATCAGAATGGCATTGAGTTCTCCCAACTGAATAGGTTAGCTGCTGAGTGGGCCTTTATCCTGAGTGGGGGAGAGGAGCTGGTGTGGGCTTCAGTCTTTCTACCCAGGCGACATTCAGATAATGCAGCTCTGTCCTGCTCTTCTGGGTCCCAGCCTCCTGAGGGTGCTTCTGCACTTTGCTCACAGCGTCCAGAGCCCAGATTGTCTTCCCCAGCACAGGCTCCCCAATGGTCCCTGGCAGAGCTGTGAAGGGGCCACCACCATCTTGGGCACATCACTGTCCCTTTCCCCGTAGACCTTCCTTTGCCTTGGCTCCAGAATGCCATGCTTTCTAACTCTTACTGGGAATAAACACCCCTCTCAGGGGGCATCCTCAGGTCATGCCTAACTCATGTTCCCATCTTGTTCCTGCAGGTCTAGAACACCTCCAGCCTCAGTGTCCTTTCTGCATCCTGTGGCTTGAGCCTGAGGTTGCCCATTATCCCTGGCTGGATGGAGTGGCAGGGCCAGCATACCTCCCTGCCCAGAAAGGATGCCTGGACGCAGACTCCCCCAGCCAGGAGGAGAATCAGGCAAGCTCAAGTCCAGGGTGCAGGTATGTCCACCTGTCATTGGTTGGGGCGAGGCTGCTATGGGCAGTGCTCACGGTATGGGGGCTGGTATGGGAAAGGGCAGAGCAGGGCTTCACAGAGGGCCCGGTTTCAAACAATCCACTGGCCTTTATGTGACTCATTTGCACTTGACCACTAGTTTGCTGATTTCGGGGCTCCTTCTCTAGCTTCTGCTCCCTGCTGGCAGCCAGCTGGCCCTGTGGCTTCAAGTTTCCTTACTGCTTCGAGAAGGCACGTCTGCAGCCTGCACTTGCTGTTGGCCATGGGGCAGGATGGAGGCCAGAGAAGAACGGACGGAGGATGGCCTTTGGGGCAGGCAGGCCCGGGTTCAAATTTCAGCTCTGCCGACCTTGGACAAGTCATCTACCCTCTCTGCCTGAAGTTCAGATTTATCCCTGGTAAATTGAGGCTGATACTTCCTAGGATCACCGTGAAGATTAAATGAGATGATACATGTAAATTGCCCAGCTCAGCCCCTGGCACCTGGTACTCAATACATACAACTTTTCTCCCCACTTTCTCTCTTGCATCCTCCAACCTCCTCTTGAGTGGATCCCTGGGCCAGATATCCATCTGGCAACTTCCAACACCTCCCATTTTTAGATTTACGTAAGACCAGCAGCTTTCCCTCCCACAGCAGCAACAGTCGGAGATTTGCAGAGCAGATGTCTTGGTGTGAAACTGTTCCCAGGAGGTGTCCCACGAATGTTTGCTGACAAAGCAGTGCAGGGACTGACCTTCCCTTCCAGCTCTGCCTCCTGACACCTGGCTCTGGAGACTGAAAGCGCCTACCCTCCCCACATCCTGTGTGTTTCTGTCCCCTTGGATGCTGAGCGCCTGCGTTCCTGTTTCACGGCTGCAGATGGGGCGCTGTGAGGTTGGCTGGAGCAAGCTGCTTTGGCCCGGACCTGTGCCGGGCTGCTCCCATCCAAGGGGCAGATGGCGAGGGCAGAGTTGGGAAGGGGCTGCAGCCTGGTGGGGGCAGCCAGTCCAAGCATGAAGAACACTTTTCCAAACCCCACTGCACTGGGCCGGGAGGATGCTCCTTTGCGCTTGCTTGGGTCTGGTGATTACAGGTCTGAGCTTCAAAGCATGTTACAAACCTGGCTAATTGCTGGCCTGGGGGAGCTGGGCGAGCAGGCCAAGCCCGCTTGCGTGGACACGCCAGGGGCCGCGGGCCTCACCTGGGGCTGGCACTTCCAGCCTGGAGCCAGGAGCCCTGGTGTGGCGGCCCGGTCCTTCTGGCTCCTCGGGGAGGACTACCGACGGGAGCGCGGAGGAGGGACCCGCCCCCTCCCCCGGCTGCAGCCGCGGCCCCTGCGGTCGCGGCTGGGGCGCGGGCGCCTCCTCCCCGGGGCCGGCGTCCGATCGGTCAGGTGGAAACCTCCCCATTCAAACTGGCGCGGGCCAATCAGGGCCCGGCGCGCCGGCTCATTCGAACGCGCGCCGCAGCCGGCCTCCCGCTCCCGCCTCCGGGACACTGGCGCGGGGCGGGGGCGGCTGAGCCTGCTGCCTCGGTTACAGGGGAGCAACACAGACGCCTCGGGTTGCAGGCGGGCCTGGCCCGGCCGCAGCGGGGCCGCCATGGAGCGCTCCCTGCACCGCGTCTCCCTCGGGAGCCGGCGTGCCCACCCGGACTCGTCCTTCTACCTCACCACCTTTGGTAAGTGCCCGCGACGGCTGGCTGCCAGGGCTGCTTCACCCCACTCCGGCGCCCGGACGGGGCCGCCCCCCACCTCCGTGATAGGTGGGGCTGGCAGCAGCGGGTCCCTCCTCTGGTCCCTTCCTCCTGGGGGTGCCCAGGAGGAGGGGCCCAGGGCGCACGGGCCCAGGCTGAGCAAGCCGCGGGGCACCACCTGCTGCCGGCCCGTGGTGCCAAGCGCAGCCGCTTCTGCCTCGCTTGGCTGGAATAATCACAACCCGGTTAATCTTTCAGAGACCCGGTCGGCACCACTAGAGTTTCCCATTAGCCAGCCGCTCAGGGTTGAAGCGCGGTCTTGTTACTACATCTCGAGATTTCCTCCCCATCCTCTTTCCTTTGGCTCGGGGACAGGACAGGTGCGGGGTCAGCTCACCTTGGAGGCTGCAGAGTGACTGCGCCAGCGGCTGGCGGACCCACAGAGGACGTGGGAGGCTTCTCTTCTCCAGCAGAGACCGGGCTCTCAGGAGGGTCACAGGCCTGTCCTGGGGGCTTGAGATAGAAGGAAATGGGCAGTAGGCCCCTGCTCCCAAACCCCTTGCTGGTTCGCCTGGGTTCCCCCAAATAACAGCTGGGCAGCCTCTGCCCCAGGGGTCTGGGCAAATCCAGCCTTTCAAGTAGCCATAGTAGAGATGAGAGTCCTGTCCCAGGGCACGGCCCATCACAGCTCTGTGTTTCCTCTGCAACTCCCTGTGGATCGCGGGTAGTATTTCCTCTGTGGAGACTTGAGATCCAGAGAGAGAAAGGTTGCCCGGTGAGCCAGTGCCAGACTTGGTACCTGAGCTCAAGCCTTTTGAGATGACTTGTCCAGCACTTTTTTTTTTTTTTTTAATTTGTATACAATTTTCTTTATATAGGTTGGGGTAATTACTGCAACATGCAGGACTTTGCCCAGATTTCATGGACAGAACAGCCCAGGAGTTAGGCCCTCCCTGGGCTTCTGGCTCTCCTTTTCTCAGGCTTACCTCTATCAGCACACTTGGTTCCTCACAGACTGGCTTTTCTCTAAGAGCAGAGGGAGTGATAGAAAAGAGGTGGCTTGGGCCCTAGCAATGGCCTGTGGTCTGGCATCCTGGAATTCGCTGGTCCAGTTGGTGGACGTAACAATGGGAGTAATGAGGTGGCCGCCATTTGCTGAACGCTTACCATGTGCCATGCCTTGTGTCAAGTGCTTTATCTCATTTACTCTCCCCAGCCCTTGCAAGCAGTTCCTGTTAACCCCACGGGGATGTGGGAGTCTACCAGACAAGGGAGGTCTCCAGGGTGACCTGAATTGGTGGGGCTGGGGTGGTCAGGAAAGAGTGTCAAGGAGCTTTGAGGTTCTATTACCTTAGCTGTGTCCTGATTTAAAAGTAAAAATATAGGGGCGCCTGGGTGGCTCAGTCGGTTAAGCGTCTGCCTTCGGCTCAGGTCATGATCCCGGAGTCCTGGGATCGAGCCCCACGTCTGGCTCCCTGCTCAGCGGGGAGTCTGCTTCTCCCTCTGCCACTTGTGCTCTCTTGATTACTCACTTGCTCACTCTCTCAAATGAATAAATAAAACCTTTTTTTAAAAAAAGTAAAAATATAGCTCATTGTTTTTTCCTCCTTACTATCACTGTAAGATGACTTCATTGTTGAAAACTTAGTGAAAAGAAGAAAGTGAAAAATCACCTGTACTCTGACTCCTAGAAAAGACCGTTGTGAGTCAGTATTTTGTTCATATCCTTCCAGACTTGTGTGTGTGTGTAGAGGTGTGCTATAATTTGAAAAGGATGGAGACCATATTGTATGTACAGTTTTAGGATCCATTTCTTTTCCTTACTGGTGTAGTGTGACTGTTTCCTAGCATCAGTCCATATTCTTCTATTGAATTAATCATCCTGCCAGATCTGGGAAGTTGGGGAGTGTCCAGACCAGCTGGGACTGGATCCTTTGCCCCAGCGTGGCCTCAGGGCTGGGTCGGATGGTTATCTGGGAGGGTTACTTTTTGAACCAGTGACTGACCTGAGTGTGCAGCGGGCAGGCAGGAACCTGGTGGGGTGGGGGCCTCCTGCTCTTATACAGTCTCTTCTCAGGGCTCTCGGAGGACACAGATCCGACACTGGAAAGTTCTGCCCTCTTTCCTGCTTCAATCCTCTTTCCTTGAAAAATGCTGCCCCTCTTTGAGGCTGCTGCTTTTCTTCATGCAAGGATTGGTCTTTGCTTGTCTGCTCATGAATGAAGATTTGTATCAGTGGTTACCAGACCTGGTCGCTTGGCAGAAGCACCTGGCGAGTCTATTAAAAACACAGATTCCTGGGGCCCCTGGGTGGCGCAGTCAGTTAGGCAACTGACTCTTGGTTTCGACTCAGGTCATGATCTCAGGGTTGTGAGATCAAGCCCTGTGTGGGGCTCTGTGCTCAGCATGGAGTCTGCTTAAGAATCCCTCTCCCTCTGCCTCTCTCCCACTGCTCTCTCTTTCTCCCTCTCCCTCAAAATAAATAAATAAGTCTTAAAAAAACCAACAACAACATAGATTCGTAGGATCTTGATAAGTCTAGGGTGTAGCGTGAGAATCTGTAATTGTAAGAAGCCACAGAAGTATTTTGATGATCAGCCAGGTTTGGAAGCTATGGATTTCGTTAGCTTTGGTAGCCACTGTGAACTCCCTTAACATGAAGGTCTTTGCTAAGTTTACCCCAGTTCGCTGGCCTTTCCCCAGCATGGCAGGTAACCCCTGGCCTTCAGGAGTGGGCCTTGCCCTGGTAGAACCAGATGAAAGTGGTGCCTAGTTGGTGGTTTACCCCAAGCACAAACATTTAAAGGATCTCTGGAATTCTATTTTTTGTTGTTGTTGTTGTTTTTCTTTTTTTTTTTTTTTTTAAGATTTTATTTGACAGAAAGAGATACAGCAAGAGAGGGAACACAAGTAGGGGGAGTGGGATTGGGAGAAGCAGACTTCCTACAGAGCAGGGAGCCCGATAAGGGACTTGATCCCGGGACCCCGGGATCATGACCTGAGCTGAAAGCAGGCGCCCAACGACTGAGCCACCCAGGCGCCCCGGATCTCTGGAATTCTAAAGAGACAAAATTGTTTTCCTTCCAGGGAGAGTAGTGTGTATGTGTGTATGCGTGCACATGGGTACAAAGCCTTGTCCCCCAGTAGCTGACCACACGGAAGTGTTCTGGCTTCAGGAGAGGGGAGTATGTAAACTGGGCCTAGAACCCAGCTCCTCCAGAGATGACAAATGTGTTTTCTGTGGAACAGATGCCAGCCAGCTGCCCGGCCTGCTGGGCAGTGAGAAGCGAGGCCCCGAGCCCGAGGCTGCGATCTGGCCCCACGAGCTGCCCCTGGCTGGCCGTGCCGCTCAGCGCCTGGGCCACCCCCCGGGCTTGGCCTGGAAGCCCCGCCGAAGACTTCTCAGGGGCCCATCATTTGCTGGTTGGGGTCCTTAGCATTCACTGGCTTTCCTGTCATTTAGGGTCTGTTTGCTTGGGAGTGTTCGGAAATTCTCAGTTTCTGACCTGTCGAGAGTTCTTTTGTTCTCTTTTCCAATTCTGCTCTATTTTTTTTTTTAATTTATTTATTTGACAGAGAGAGACACAGTGAGAGAGGGAACACAAGCAGGGCGAGTGGGAGAAGGAGAAGCAGGCTTCCCGCCAAGCAGGGAGCCTGATGTGGGGCTTGATCCCAGGACCCTGGGATCATGACCTGAGTGGAAGGCAGATGCTTAACGACTGAGCCACCCAGGCGCCCCAGTTCAAAATAGTTTCTAATTTTCATAGTCCTACTTTCTCAAGTCTTTAGGTGATTTGGAAGTGTGTTTCTTAATTTCCAAATAGTGGGGATTTTCTGTTAATATTTTTATTCTTTGTTTTCTATTTTGGTCAGAGAATATACTCTGCATCCTTTCACTCCTTTGATGGCCCAGGATATGGTCAGTTTTTATAAATGTTCTGTGTGTACTTGAAAAGTTCTGCAGTAGTTGGGTGTAGTGTTCTTTTGTATATGTCAGATTTTGGTCAAGTTTACTAATTATGTTGTCCAAATGTTCTGCATCCTTGCTGATATCCCCCCTCTCCCCCAATTTGTTCTATCACTTACCAAGAGAGGTATGTTAAAATTCCTACTGTGGTTGGACATTTGTCTCTTTATCATTAGAGTTGTCTTTCTTTTATATATTTTGAAGTGATTGTAAGAGCATACAAATTTAGAACTATTTATCTTAGTAGTGAATTGAAACTTTTATTATTATGAAGCCTTTTCTTTATTTCTAGTGGAGAGAAAGTCTACTTTTCCTGACGTTAACATAGCTACCCAGCCTTCTTTTGGTTAACAATGAATTGCCTGGCATATCTTTTTCCATCTTATTTCTGTCAATCTTTCTGTTTCTTTATGTTCTAGGCGTGCTGTGTCTCTTACAAATGGCAGGCACAGAGTTGTTATTTTGCTTCTTGGTGCAGACCTAGGATGATATCTTCCTTCAAAAAAATATTTGCTTTGGGTGTTTGTGTGGCTTAGTTGGTTGAGCGTCTGCCTTCGGCTCAGGTCATGATCACAGGGTCCTGGGATCGAGTCCCACATCGTCAGGCTTCTTGCTCAGTGGGGAGTCTGCTTCTCCCTCTGCCTCTGCCCCCCCCACTCCTTCTCTCTCTCTCTCTCATATAAATAAATAAAATCTTTAAAAAAAAAAAGCTATTAGCTTTTTTCAGGTGCTTGAGGTCACTAGCGATCTGGGATAATCTAGATGTTAGGCATTGGGATTATCTGAGATTGTGCTGCAGTCCCTTGAACTGCATCTCATCACGGCTCATGTATTTCTGAGGAACAACCCTTTAGGGTTCTGACCCAAAAGGTCAGGGCTCAGAAGGACCCCACTCTTTTTTTTTTTTAAACATTTTATTTATTTATTTGACAGAGAGAGACACAGCGGGAGAGGGAACACAAGCAGGGGGAGTGGGAGAGGGAGAAGCAGGCTTCCCACTGAGCAGGGAGCCCAATGCAGGGCTCGATCCCAGGACCCCAGGATCATGACCTGAGCTGAAGGCAGACGCTTAATGACTGAGCCATCCGGGCATCCCAGAAGGACCCCACTCTTGACAGACCCTGGTCTCCAACTCCTGTTCCTCTTGCCCTGTGAGGCAGACAGAAACTCTGCTCAGCCTCTCAGCTTCTCCGTCATCTCTCTGGAATTTGAAAACACCCCAAGGAGAAAATTAGCCCAGGAAAACATTAAACTTCATTCCACGGACCTCCCTGCCCCCAGAGCCTGCTCCGTAGTTCCTCCGTAGTCTTGCTGTATCTCCAAGAAGCTGCTTTTAAATATTTTGTCCAGCTCTTCTAGATTTCCTCGGTGGGTCTGTCATCCCAGAAATAGAAGTCCCCTATGTGTGTTTTCTAATTTTTCTGAGACATTTTTACTTTTCATCTCCTCTCCTTTCCTCCCTCTCTCCCTTCCTTCCACCTTTCCATCCTTCCTTCCCTCCATCCTCCCTTTCGTCCTGTCAGTGGGAGTGCTTACTATTTGCCAGGCTCTCCGTGTATGTTAGTTCTCAGTTTTACAAGAGCCCCCCCCCCAGAACTGTATGATTCTTCTTCTTTCCTTTGTACAGATGAGGAGACGAAGATGTAGTGATTCAGCATCATCAGTGGTGGACCGATCAAAGCCAGGTCTTATTGACTCCAAAACCCACGCTTTGCTCATGGTTCCTTCTGGGCTTCTTCCTTTGTGTTTTCCGTATTAGACTTGTTCTGCTGGAAAACTTTGATAGTGAAAAAGTAACTATAAGACATAATGAAAATAAATCACTGATTTCATGGTGTGGCTTAAAGCCATCAGCAAGGATGTAACAGGTGCTCATCATTATAACATAAAATATTTATGGAGAAAAAGTCTGTAATATGAAATAGGTAAGAATGGCAAGTCATTTATAAAACGTGGCAAAACTGACAGTTTGGGAATTAAAATCATTATAATAAAATCTAAAGGAAAATCGTGAAAGGGAAGAATAACGTGAATTTTCTATATATTGTGGTATTGTACACAAATGAGTGTAGAAGAAAACCATTTGCTCTGTGGGTGAAGCATTTTCGTGAATGTGCTGGGCCGTCAGTGGGTTAATGTGGGACAATTCCAGATTTCACGGTTGAATTGGTAATGAGTCTGGTTTGAATCTATCACAGTTCTTTAGGGAGAACAATGAAGGACCTCACAGATGGAAGGCCTTTTGTTTCCTTAGTCATAATACAGTGATTTATCTTAGAACTGTATTTTCTTAACGATTTTAAAAATTGAAAAGTTGTCCCAGCGCTGAGATCAGGTTTATGTCACTTGGTTGTGGAGGCAATATGGCTCTGTATTTTTTTTTTTTTTTTGAGAGAGAGAGTGAGAGAGAGAGAGAGCACAAGAGGGGGGAGCGGGAGAGGGAGAAGCAGACTCCCTGCCGAGTAGGGAGCCTGATGCGGGACTCGATTCCAGGACTCCAGGATCGTGACCTGAGCCGAAGGCAGTCGCTTAACCAACTGAGCCACCCAGGCGCCCATGGCTCTGTATTAATTACCTATTGCTTTATGACAAAGTTCCCCAATACTCATTGGCTTGAAAAAACCAAACATTTAGTATGTCCCGGTTTCTGTGAGTCAGGAATTTGGGAATGGCTTCACTGGGTGGTTTTTGCTCAGGGTCTCTGCTGCCAAGAAGTTAGCTGACATGTGCTGGCGAGAGTAATCTATTCCTGGAAGGAAAAACCGCTTGGGAAGCCACATTAATATCAGGTTACACAGGAAGTGGAGAATCAGAAGAGAGGAGTCACACTGACCCTCATCATCTTTATCTCACCACTCAGCCCCCTGCCTCCCTGGGCTCTGCAGGCCTCCTTCCGCCAGCAGGCACCAGCATCAGCCAGGCTGTTTCTCCAAATGGAACTCAAGATTCTCCCTCTTCAAAAGAACAGTCGCTTGAAAGGCTCCACAGGGCTGCATCCCCAGAGCTGGATGGCTCCCATTCCCCCAACCCTCCTGCAGCCTGCCATTTCTCCTTCAGAGGGCAGAAAGTGCAATCAGTAAACGTACATACCCCTCTCTGAGCCTTGGTTGGGCTGCCCTGTGGGTCAGGCAGCCCAGGATCACAGAGAGAGGGGTGCCTCACAGCTGGGTGCCTCCCTCCCACTCTCCTGCACACACCGCTTGAGGTACAGACTCGTCCCCACAAATGGAGGGGAAATCTGTGAGTGTTGGTGGCTGCCCAGGCTCCATGGAGACCCGGCCTCCTTTGTACATTTGTCCTGACATCCTCCCCGTTCCTGTGGCTTTCAACACATGGTAACTCCTGACTGGGGAATTGCTTTTGAGGTGAACTGGGTTTTGGGTTGACCATGGCTTCATGCCAGCCAGGCAAGTCCCTCATAGGGGTATTCTCTGCATACCCCAGGGTTCCATGAGCTCCCTCTAGGATCCCTGAGCCCAGCTGTGGTGTGCAGCCCCCAGCTTCTTGCTTCGTGTTTTGAGTGTCTCTCCCCAGCTGTGTCCTGAGAGTCAGAGTTCATCTTCCTGTGGTCCTCTGCAGAGTAGGGTCTGCCAGACTGAATTTCTTTAGCTGGCTTCCATGCCCTTTTTTTCTACGGGGCCCAGTGAGTCTGAATCCCCCTAGGTCCTGTGCCAGCAGAATCTGGGTTCAGGGCCTTCTGAAGCTCACTCTTACCCAGTGTTTTTCCTGTCACGTGTGGCCCGTCTCTTCTCCCTTTGTCTCTGGGCCCTGGCTCCCACGTACTTCTGCAGCCTCTCTGGGTCCTACCTCCCTTTGCAGACAGAGTGCCCAACTGCAGCTCCATGGGAATTGGGGGGCACGCCCTCTCCACGGCCCTTGAATACCCCAGTGAGGATGGCTTCAGGCCCTTTAGCCTGGACATTCCTGGGCACTCTCATAGGCCATTCCCTGGCCCTGGGCAGAAAGTGGGGCTATTGACAAGATCAGAGATTGGAGGGGCAGGTGAGGGGCTTGGTTACTTAGATCGGCTGAAGGCCCCAGGGATTCATTCTGACTTCTCCCTTACCCAGTGGTTTATTTCTTTAGACTTGGGAACATTTCTTTGAGCCTGCCCTCTTTTTGGCTTCTTCTTGGCTTCCGAAGCAAAGCTGTGGCACCTGGTCCTGTGCCTGATGGCTCTCTCTGCTCTCGAACCCCAGGGTTGCATTGGCAGATGCAGGAGTGCACATTAATGGTCTGGAAGACAGGCTCGGTGTACAGGCCAGAGTGCTGGAGTTGGGGCAGCATTCTGGTATCTCCGGGTCACTCTGGGCCAAGGGCAAGTCACCTTCCGTATCTGGGCATGACTCTTCTGGCTTCCAGTTGAGGAGGCTGGGCAAGATGACTTCAGGGCCCTTGAGACACATTCATTCGATGGAATGGGCTAAGGAGGGGGGGAAGGCAGAAGGGACAGGAGTGGCCAAATGGGTTGGGGCGTGGGGACTCATTCTTCATTTTGCTTATCTGTGAGTCCATGGATGGGCTGGGGGAGGGTGTGTCCCTCACTGGGGGCCTGAGTCTGGTCTGCTGGGCTTGGTTTCTCTGCTGTAACTGGGTAGAGGGCACGCTGGCTCTCCCCGAGGAGGAGAGGATCTGCAAGGGGAGTTAGGCAGACTCCTCAGATTTCCGAGTCAGTCTTTGCTCCAGGCCCATCCTGTGCTCCAGTTCTACTTTTTAGCCTTGCCCATGCTCCTGCCCTAGTCACTGGGCTGTGTGTTCCCTGCCAGCAGGCACCCGGCCATTCAGATCTGTCGTTCCTGACTCAGGGCCCCATGCAGGTGCCTGGCTAACGTTTGTCGAGTGGAACTAGCGACCATTTGTGCTGGGAGATGTCTCCATCCTGATTTTTTTTTTCCTTTTTTTAAAAAAATTAACATATAATGTATTATTGGTTTCAGAGGTACAGGTCTGTAATTCATCAGTCTTATGTAACACCCAGTGCTCATTACATCACATGCCCTCCTTAATGTCCATCACCCAATTACCCCATCCCTCTACCCGTCTCCCCTCCAGCAACCCTCAGTTTGTTTCCTGTGACCAAGAGTCTCTTATGGTTTGTCTCCCTCTCTGGTTTTGTCTTGTTTAATTTTTTTCCTCTCTTCCCCTACGACCCTCTGTTTTGTTTCTCAAATTCCACATTTCAGTGAGATCATATGATAATTGTCTTTCTCTGATTGACTTATTTTGTTTAGCATAATACCCTCCAGTTCCATCCACGTCATTGCAAATGGCAAGAGCTCATTCCTTTTGATGGCTGCATAATATTCCATTGTATATATATACCACATCTTCTTTATCCATTCATCTATCGATGGACATCTGGGCTCTTTCCACAGTTTGGCTATTGTGGACATTGCTGCTATAAACATCGGGGTTCACGTACCCCTTCAGGTCACTACATTTATATCTTTGGGGTAAATACCCAGTAGTGCAATTGCTGGGTCATAGGGTAGCTCTATTTTCAACTTTTTGAGGAACCTCCCTACTGTTTTCCGGAGTGGCTGCACCAGCTTGCATTCCCACCAGCAGCGTAGGAGGGTCCCCCTTTCTCCGCATCCTCACCAACATCTGTCGTTTCCTGACTTGTTCATTTTAGCCATTCTGACTGGTGGGAGGTGGGATCTCATTGTGGTTTTGATCTGTGTTTCCCTGTCCATCCTGATTTCTGTGAACAAGCCGTCAGGTAGATGATGGTGTCGTGTGGCTCTGTGGCCCCCATGGCTTCGGAAAGCCAAATATGTTCAGGCCAAAGCTGCCTTTGCACTCATAATAGATTCAGAAAAAATGTTTGGGTTTAAACAGTCGCCTTTGGGTTCATGAGATTGAATCTGTGACTGCTAGCCATTTTTGTCTTTCAAAGCCTTCTCCTACCCCACACTGGATCCGGCACAGTTTTTTTAGGAGAGTTCTCAGCTCTAGAGGGGCCCATAGTGGTAATTGCTCAGATCTTGAGCTAATTTTCTTGGCGCCTTTCATGCAAGGACCTCCTCACCCTCCAGCATTATCCGATTCACACACAGCTTGGCAAGTGCAGTACCCCTGTTATTAGCCCCACCTTGCAGCCAGGGGACAATGTGGCTCTGAGATAGAGGACAGTAGTCAGGGCTTGGAACTGGAACAGGCCTCCGGGCTTCTGAGATCTGTGTTCTGGGCAGGAGAGTAGCAGGAATTTCTGATGGGTGAAGAGCTGGACAAGGGTTTGCTGGAGTCTGGATTGCCTGGGTTTACAGTTTAAACACCCCCAAAGTGTGAGGAGCAAGTGGTTTCCAGGTCCTAGGGGTTGGGGAACTGCTCAGAATTTCCCTCCTTTCTGTTCTCTGAACCCTGCCTGGCCTTCCTCCAGCCAGCAGCAATGCACAAGCCCCAGCCACAGTCCCAGTTTCATGGGGCCTGTCCAGAAATAAACAGTTGGGATGATGAAGGGACATCTCACTGTGCCACAAGAAGTGGCAGATTTCAGACTTGAAATCTAGAGGAGAGAGCCCAGAGACTGACAGCAGAACCATGTCTGGGCAATAAAAGTTACTGAGAGGCCACTTCTGGCTCAGTATAAGATGGAGCATTGAACAGTCAGAGCTATTGCAAAAGAAAAAGGGCTCCCATTGTAGGAAGTGAGCTTCCCATCACCAGAGGTGATCAAGCAGAGGCTGATGACTGTAAGACAGGGTTGTCATGGATGCAAGGGCTTTCTGGTTGCTGTGTGGGGTTGCTGCAGGCTGGGAGGCCCTGCCCCATCCTCCTTGCCTCCCTAGTACATGTCCACCAGGTGGATTGAGTTCAGTGGTTTGTTTTTTTGTTTTTAAAGATTTTATTTATTTGACAGAGAGACACAGCGAGAGAGGGAACACAAGCAGGGGGAGTGGGAGAGGGAGAAGCAGGCTTCCCGTGGGGCAGTGAGCCCGTTGCGGGGCTTGATCCCAGGACCCTGGGATCATGACCTGAGTGGAAGGCAGACGCTCAGCGACTGAGCAACCCAGGTGCCCCAAGTTCATTGGTTTCTTGAGGTTCCAGCAAGAGTCCACTGGACTGAGGAAAGATCTTCAACATGTCACTGAGGAAGAAGAGTATGATCCTTCTCTCTTCTGTCCGTGCTGAAGGGCCACTGGGCATCTGTGAGGATGACTTGATGTTTTGTTTTGTTTTTATATTGTCTTCAAAAAAATTAGAAAAGCCAGGGGAAAAACTCCTCATTCTTCACATGCTTTCCAGCCCTGGCCCTTCCGTTATGTTCACACTTCCCCCACCCTCCCTCTCTTCCTCCTCTCTTCTCCTCCCCACTTCTCTTCTTTTTTCATTTCCTCTTCATATTTTTAATTTAATTTTTATTTTTTAAAAGATTTTATTTACTAATAAAGTGAGAGTGGGGGGTAGGGGCCAAGGGAGAGGGAGACAGAATCTCAAGCAGACTCCCCACTGAGTGCGGAGCCGGACTTGGGGTTCCATCTCATGACCACAAGATCATGACCTGAGCTGAAATCTGGAGTTGGATGCTTAACTGACTGAGCCACCCAGGCACTCCACCTCTTCTTATTTTTAATTATAGAAGTGCTATAGTTCATATAATTTGTATTGTTGAAACAACAATAGCGATAGATTTAAATTCCTCTTGACTTCCCTCCCTCCAATTCTAGAGGCAATCCCTGTTTTTCCTTTGGCATCCTTTCAGAACACACACACACAAACACGCGCGCGCACACACGTAGAAATATATGTCATCTGTATTGTTCTGCAATTTGCTTGTTTCTCTTAAAAACTTATCACAATGTTCCCCCTGCCTGGACATACAGAGTTCCCCCATTTTTTTGGTAACAGCCCCTACTATTCCAAGCACAGCTAGAGATGGCCCATTTAACCATTTTCATACTGATGGCCCTTTCAGGTGTTTCCAGTTTGTCCACATTTTAAACAGGGCTGGAGTGCCAGCCTCGTGCTCAGCTGTGCGGTTTTTGTCTGTGATGGTTACCTCGAAGTAGAATTGCTGGGTTCAAGGACATGCACAATTGACTTCTGATAGATATTGCCAGAAATTACCCTCCATTACACTTCTTCCCACAGGGTATGAGAGTACCTGTTTTCTTACATTTTTAACCAACATTTGACATTATCCGTCTCTTTTTAAAAAGATTTTTACTTTATTATTATTGTTTTTTAAGTGGTGTGGAGCCCCACGCAGGGCCTGACCTCAGTGGCCCTGGAGATCAAGACCTGAGCTGAGATCGAGAGTCAGACGCCCCAACGACTGAGCCACCCAGGCGCCCCTAAAGATTTTATTTTTAAGTAATCGCTACACCCAGTGTGGGGCTCGAACTTACAACCCTGAGATTAAGAGTCGCATGCTCTACGGACTGAGCCAGCCAGGTGCCCCAACATTATCTGTCTTTTAAACGATCGGCCAAGCAGATTGAAGGAGAATGGTATTTTATGGCTAATTTGCATGTCCCAGATCCCTGTGAGGCCTAGCATCTTCTCATACATTTATTGGCTGTTTTGTCTTCTCTGCATTTGCAGTTTAGGACCTTTGTCTATTTTTCTATTGTGTTGTCTCATAACCTTGTTTATGATATCTTTCATTGTAATGGACATTGAAAAATCGTGTGGAGTCAGAGTTGTCTGTCTTTTCCCTTGGTGCCTCTGCATTTTGTGTCTTGCTAAGAAGGCCTTTTCCAAGCTTATAAACATGCTCAGAGGCCCTTCAGCGTGCGCTAGTCCGGGACTCCTCAACCTTTAATGCACCTGTGCCTCCCTGGGGATCTGGTTAAAGTGCAGATTCTGATTCAGTATGCCTGGGGCGGGGGCCTGCAATTCTGCATTTCTAGCTATCATCCAGATGCTTCTGGTGCTGGTGGTTCTCGGACCACACATAGCATGGCCAGTGGTCGGTTTTTCTTTAGGGAGATCAGGGTTCTGTGCAATGATGGAGGGTGGTAGCACTGACTTCGAAGGATCTCTCTGCCCACACCTGATCTCTTTTCTTTTTTTTTTTTAAAGATTTTATTTATTTATTTGAGACAGAGAGAATGAGAGACAGAGAGCATGAGAGGGAGGAGGGTCAGAGGGAGAAGCAGACTCCCTGCCGAGCAGGGAGCCCGATGCGGAACTCGATCCCGGGACTCCAGGATCATGACCTGAGCCGAAGGCAGTCGCTTAACCAACTGAGCCACCCAGGCGCCCCCTGATCTCTTTTCTTTTGCTTTTCCCCCAAATCATTTGTTCCCTGCCCTTGTGTTGTTATTGCCTTTCCAGAACACAACTAGCTGTCTGTCACAGTGGAGGACTTGCCCTGACCTCCCCCTTGACCCCCTGACCCCCAAGGACTGCTGACCAAGACCCAGGATCCTTAACTCTCCAATCTGGGCTTGTCTTGATGTGGATGCAACAACTTTTCCAACTGTCCAACAGAGAGAGCTCCCCAGCATTAACCTGGGCTGCCTTGTAAAGTAGTGAGCTCTGCATCACCAGAGGGGTATAAGCCCAGGGTGGAGAGCCACTGCTGGAGGTATTACAGAAGGGACTCCTGATGTTATGAGGAGGCTGAACTAAGTGGCTTCCGAGCTCCCTCCCAACTCAGAGACCCCATGGATATTTGAATCACTTCACATGAACAAAAGAGCATTCCCATCACTGCTACCCCATCTTTCACCCAACAAAAGATGAGGTGAAGTTGCTTCTGTTGTTGTCTCCTTAGGTCAGCTGAAGCTGTCAATCGATGCCCAGGACCGGGTTCTGCTGCTCCACAGTGAGTATGGGGCCAGGCGGTGAAGGTTCCCATGGGCCACCCAGAGGATTTTACACTTTACCTGTCCATTTATCCATTTGTTTGTCCTTCCACCCAGCACACACGTAGTTACTGAGCTTCTATCGTGGTCTTTGCTGCCTGGACTCTTCTGTTTAGCCCAGCAGGCCCTGCCTATCTCTCCAGCCTGTGTGGCCCTTGCTGTTAAAGTCTCCCTGCACTCCCCCCTCTTTTCTTTTTTTTAAAGATTTTATTTATTTGAGAGAGAGAGAGAGTGAGAGAGAGAGTGTACGAGAGGGGGGAGGGTCAGAGGAAGAAGCAGACTCCCCACTGAGCAGGGAGCCCGATGCGGACTCGATCCTGGGACTCCAGGATCATGACCTGAGCCGAAGGCAGTCGCTTAACCGACTGAGCAACCCAGGCGCGCCCCCCCCTTTTTTAAAAAAAGATTTTATTTATTTGACAGAGAGAGACAGAGAGGGAACACAAGCAGGGGGGGTGGGAGAGGGAGAAGCAGGCTTCCCACCGAGCAGGGAGCCCAATGTGGGGCTCGATCCCAGGACCCTGGGATCACGACCAGAGCCGAAGGCAGACACTTAACGACTGAGCCACCCAGGCGCCCTTCTGTACTCCCTTTTCTGTCCAGTTACATGCACCCCCTTGCTCATGCCTCTGAGCCTCTGCACCCCACTGTCTCTTGTGCCTGGAGTCGCCTGCCTTCTTTTTGAATTCCTTTTGAAAAATAACTCTCCCTCCCTCTGATTTTGCGAGAAATGTGCCTGCCTTCATCATCATTAAGGCTCAGGAAGGAAGGCTCACTTTGCTTCATTTTTTACCCCCTTCAGGAATCACCCCCCTGACCTACCTGAGTATGTTGCTTCCTCCTCTGTGTCCTTCACACAGCCCTGACTACGCTGCGTCACTCTGGGCTGTCCCGGAATGCAGTGGGGCAGGAACCATGTCTGCCGCACCTGCTCGGGCAGGGGGAGGGTGGGCAGGGAGACCCGGGGTTTCCTCAGGCCGGGAACCTGCCCCCCCCCGTGACCACGCCCTCAAGAGGAAGGACGCACACAGGACTGGTAGCTAGGACACCAGGCAGCATAGACCAGCAGGCGCCTGGGGTCCTCCGGTCCTGGCCTTGGGGGGCCCAAGGTGACGTTCCCAAGGACCAGCAGAGGAGGGTTCTTTGCGGGCCAGAGCCTGACTCCAGCTGTGCAAACAGATTTTGCAAAATGCATCTTGGCCTCCACCACTTCATTTGTCCTGCATGGTTTGCTTTGGCTTCACCCCAGTTGTAGGGCTCTTCATCCCTTCCAGCCTGTTCTCTCTCCCCTTTGGCTTCACAGGCTTCATGCCTCAGACTACAGGAGCCCCGTCCAAGCCAAACCCTAGGCCTCAATCCCCACTGAACAGAAAAGAAAAGAGCAAAGAGGCTCCGCTTCTGTCTGATTTCTACAGACTGCAGGCAAATGCTAACATTCAGGATCAGGCCTGCGCCTCACCTGCCACCTATCCCTTGCCTTTATTATTTTTTCTCTAGCAAACCTTCTTTCAGCAATTACGTGCTTGCCAGGCCCTCTCCTCAGCACTTTAGACACATCATCTCATTCAGCCAGCACACCTTCATGTGAAGTGGGTGTCGTGATCCCTGACCCATTACGATCACTCCTCCATTGAAAAATAGCGAATTCAGTGGCAGAGAGACGAAGCCACTTACTCATACTGTCCCGTCTAGTAAGTGCCGGAGCTGGTATTTGTGCGGGTCTGTGGCCCCAGGGCCCCGGGCCCGTCTCTGGACCCAGGCTTCTGCCTGCTCTGCCATACCGTCCCACAGTCCCAGTGCAGCCGACGGGGCAGGGTAAGTTCTCCAGCCTGGCCCCTCCGTCCCAGGAGGTGGACTCGGGTGGAGGAGGGAGCCCCGGACTGGGAGTCAGGAGATAGGGATTCAAACCCAGCTCTGGCTTACCCATCGCTCTGATTGCTCTGTGACTTTGGGTACGTTTCTTACTATCTCTGGGTCCCCCTACAGTCTCATCTTTCCCATTAAAAGAGGGGTTAAACTCGATAAATTTGATGTTCTTTCAGCTGTAAGTTTCAAGGAATCGAATGCGCCCTGCAATGTCTCAGTGAGGGTGCCGCCTGTGTGTGGGAGATGGTGGGAATGGACTAGACCAGAGGGGCTTAATAGCCAATGGCTGTTACGCACATTAGGGGCTAATGATAATCCTTCCTGCCCAGGCACCCACTCCAACATTTCCATTCTCTCTTTAGTTATAGAAGGCAAAGGCCTGATGAGCAGAGAGCCTGGCATCTGTGATCCCTACGTGAAGGTATATGATGAGCTGGAGGTAGGGAGGTGTGTGGGTGGGGGTGATGAGGGGCCATGTCACTAGACTGTGTCCCAAGGTCTCAGCACATCTGTGGGCTTGGGGCCACTCGAGGTGGCAGGGACCACCTCATTATTTGGTCATTAGGCATTTATTAGATCCAGTGATGAGGTGCTGAGCTAGGATAGGCCCTTCCCTTAGCCCAGCTTGGTCCCTGAGGCTTCCTGCAAGAGCGGGAATCTTGTGGGTGATCTTGGTCATCCACACAGGTGAGCACTGTGAACGTGTGGGTGACAGAAATCCACAGATGATCCCAAGCCCTCTCATGAAAAGCAATATTCTCACCCCTCTCCCTGGCAAAACCAGAAGCAAGATGGCCAGGTTTGGGTGGTGGAGGGGAGAGAGTGTCTCTGAGGCCTAGAAGATCCATCTGAGTGGGGCCATTGCAGTGAAGACAGAGGCCCCACAGGGCAGAGGGCCTACTTCCAGCCAGAACCAAAGGCCAGAGTGTGGCAGCTGGGATGCACCCCTCTCTTCTCTCCCAAAGCCCCCAGGCTGGTCATAGGCCCCTGTGGGTGAGGACTTGGGCAGGAGCAGAGGCGGGGGAGGAGCAGCTCAAGGGCGAGAACATGGATTTGGGGCCTTGGCAGAGGGAGCCTCTGGTGAAGGGAGCACCGAGCAGCTGCGGGGAACTTAGGAGAGAGGCCAGTGCTGAGAGGAAGACCAGAGATGGCTGAAGTACACCCCATCTACGGCTGGGCCTGTGGCTACCTTGGTGGTGGCACCCACTGTGGGGCCTTCTCCCGGCCTCCTGGCCCCCCGGCCCCGCATCTGATTCTAGCGCCTCGGCGGGGGCTTCTGTTTGTCTCCCGGCCTCTGACTGAGGACTGCAGTCTGTCCTCTCCAGAGGCTGGTTTGAAGGACACCGGGGAGGCCTTTCACCTGGGGGCTGGGCAGTCAGCTGCTGGGCTTCGGTGATTCCGGAGCCACAAGCCATCATCTCATGCTTCCTTTTCTCCAATTCAAGATTTCTTTGATCCCTGAAGATAATCGACTGCGTCGCCAGAAGACGCAGACCGTCCCAGACTGCAGAGAGCCGGTCTTCCGTGAGCACTTCTTCTTGTAAGAGTCTGGTGCCCTCGAGGGGAGAGGGAAGGAGTGTTTATCTGGAACCAGCTCCGTTTGCCAAATCTAGAAGTAGATCTAAGCAGAAAAACAGTGACTTCTAAAGGATGTCTGTGTTTTCTCGTTCACTTGTGTCCTTGCATCCCTGGCACCCTGCCCGGCAGCGAGGTCCACAGTGATAAGGTGTCACTTGGCTGGTTCTCACAACCAAAATGCCCAGCCTGAGGCTGGCAGCCCCTGACGAGGAGGCATTTTCCCACAGGGCCTCGGGCCAAGCCTTCTCTTTCAGTAGAAGAGATTTTCCAAGCTGAGGGATTCCCCCCACCTTGTAAAACTTGCTAACCACCCCGGGCCTCAGCTTCCATCGTTGTAAAATGGGCTGATGAGAATACTGACCTCGGAGAACTGACCTGTGAATGAAACCGTGTAATGCGATGTCAGCTGTTTGTTATTATTATTATTAATTATTATTATTATTCCCCCCCCACTCTGAACTCTGGGGCCAATGGGAAGGAAATGGCCATTTGGTATTCTGTTACTGAAAATTAAGAACACTTTGTTTTTTTTCAAACTAATTTGCTTATTGTAGAAAAACAGATTAGCAAAGAGAAGAAAAGAGAAAACCCCTCGAGCCCTACTACTTATGACATGTCTCGGCTTATTTCTTTTCAGGTCTTTGATTTGTGTGGGTGTGTATGTCTGTCTGTGTGTAGGTGTTTACAAAAATGGAATTGTTCTGTAATATTATGTGGTAACCTCCCTTTTGTCCTGAACAAAGTAATTGAAACTCTTTTATGTATGTGAATACTCACCTCCCACCCTATTGGTGCTTGAGTTTCTTTAACCAGCTCCTTATGGTTGTTAGGTTATTTCTAAATTTTGCAATTGTGATGAACTCTGTGGGTCCAGCCTGGAGCTTGGCCCTACTAACACTCTGACCGTCTGGTTTGCTTTGCAGTCTCATCCAAGAGGAAGATGAACAGAAGCGCCTTCTGGTCACTGTGTGGAATAGGGCGGGTGACTCCAGGTGAGGGGAAGCACTGAGCTGGAGGGGAGAGCCTGTTCTCGGCCCCCAGGGGGCAGCCAGGCGGCCAGCAGGCACCAGTTAAAGCCTGTGGGATGAATGAGTAGTAGTGGAAACACTAAATCTGAGAGGCCGCCACTAGCCTGAGTCCCCATCGCTCCAGACAGTGTGGAGGACCGTGTTATCAGGTAGCATTTGCTATGCCCTTGGTATCAACAAGGCATTGCTTTGGCCCCCGGGGACGCCAGCCAGCCTGCCTGTGGCTTCTGCTCTCAAGATGCCCACTTGTAGGAAGGGACACCAGGTGCTGCCTAGACACCGATTACAGTAACAATATACACACGCTCAGTTCCACAGGAGTAGAAGCTCCTAGAAAAATAGGCCCATTTCTTTTTTAGTCATCACTGTACCCAATGCCTAGCACATAGATGTTCTGTAAATATTGTTTGAATGGATAAAAGACTGAATGAGTAATAAGGACAGTAAGTATGGGAAGAGGGAAGTTCTTTGTGGGCCGGGGTGATCAAGGAAGGCTTCCTGGAAGAAATGGGATTGTGAACTTGGGGCAGAGATCAAGAATAAGACAAGGAGAGAAGGTTTTGCATGAGCAAAGGCAAGAGGCAGGAATATGCATGCTGGGCTCAGGCTGCCATGAGGAGGCAGCGTGGGAGGTGCAGAGGTTTTATGTGGGAATAGCCAAACAGGCTGGTCTTGCATGCTGCGCGGGACACGGGTGGCCAGATGTGGTCCTTAGCATGGGGTTTAGTCCAGCACAGGGGAGGAGTGCTGGGTGAGGGGGAGAATCGGCTGCTCAGCAGAGGGGGTAAGAGCAACTGGACTGCTCACTGAGTTGTGAGCAGCAGGGGCTCATTCACCTGGGGCAGCCGAAGGAATCTGGGGGACCCTGTGGCCATACATTTGTCAAGCCATCATAGAACCAAGTGGTAATTGGAAAAGTGCCTCAGTGAATGAAAATCCGCTCCGTTTACCAGCTTAGGACTGGGAAAATATTTTGGGGTTGAATGCTTTTTAGTATCTTAAATTTTATAGCTGGTATGCTTTTTAAAATTGAGCCTTATTCATAAGGAAGAATATTTCTTTTAATGGAGCATTTACTTTTTCTCATGGAACTTATGGTGCTGTAGACCTGATTCATTCAGCTGCCATTTCCTGGGTACCAATGTGACAACATTGGTCTAGATGCTGGGGACACATGGGGTCAATCAGAGACTCTCCTGCTCTCGAGAAGATCACTGATAGGGACTTGGGGGTGTGGGTGAGAAGGAGGACATCACATTGATAATAAGCAACCATTTACTGGGTGTTGACCACAAGCCAGGGGTTGACAGTGCATTATCTCATTTAATTCATAACTCTTAAGAGGAGTATGTTTTTGCCTAAGTTTTCAGAAGAGGAAATGGAGGGTAAGAAAGGGAGTCACTTGCCCAAGGTCACATGGTCAGTAGGCAGTAGAGCCGGGATGGGAATCCAGGCAGTTAGACCCCAGATTTTCACTCTCAACACTATACTGCTTCCTGGGGTGCAAGCAAAAGGACAGAAGAAAGAACCAGCAGAGTATAGAGGGCAGGGCAGGGCAGAAGTGGGGAGGGGTCTCCAAACTCCTTGGCATTGCAGGAGGGTCAAGTACAAAGTAGGGGCCAGCTAGAGATAAGATGAAGAGGTTGGTGTAAGCCAAATCAGATGATTCTGTAGGTGTTCTTTGGAGCGTGGGCTGCCTCCTAAGGCCAGTGGTTCTCAGCCCTGGAATTGCATCAGAATCCCTGGGATGCTTGCAGAGAACATAGATTCCCAGGTGCCATGTCAGATGGATTCAGTCCGATCTTCATGGGCAGGGCTGAGGGAGCTACATTTATATAAGTTCTCAGGGGAACCTCATGCCGTCAGCTTGGTGTTTGGGAAGCTGGCGGTGAAGAGATACTGAGGGGTGTTGAGCAGGGGAGAGGCAGACGCGTGTTCTAGATCTATCATCCTGGTAGGGCTTTGGAAGGCTGGGGAGGAGCTAGGAGATCGTTGCAGTGATCGGTGAGAGAGATGCTTTAGGGATGGAGAGGAGGGAGGCAGACCTAGGACAGATTTAGGAGATTAGATTAATGGTACTTAGTGGTGGTTTGGCTGTGAGAGCGGCGGGTGAAGTCAGGGGTCATTCCTGGGTATCAGGTGGTGTCCCCAACCAAACCAGCATGCCCTGGAGGGGAAGGGAACCAGCTTTGGGTCCCCCGAGAAGGAGGGGCTGGAGAGCAGTCGGATGGGAGCTGTGTAGGGGTGCCTTGCTGACACAGAGCCCAGAGGGAGAGAGAGCTCTGTGCCAAGGTACGGACGTGGGAGCCATGACCAAGGCGGTGGGTGAAGGAGGGTAGACTGCCTAGGATGACAGTGGGTGACAAGCCTCAAGGGTCAGAATCCCGTCTTGGCAGGAAAGCCTGAAGAAGCCCGAAGAGGAGTGCCAGAGAGACGGAGGGCGTCTGGGGAGCCCACGGGACGGAGGCAAGGAGGGGGGCAGGTGCTAGAGGCATGCGCTGCGCTGGGACCCGCCACAGAGGTCTGCCCTCCTGTGAGACCAGGGCGAGCCCAGCAGAGGGCAGTTCACGGGTTTTGCAAAAGAAAGTGAGGCCAGGGGGGAAAGTGAGTCAGCACCCTGCGGGGCAGTGCGACGGAGGCTGTGTCTCCACTTGTTGCCTATTTTGGGAAAGTGAGATTCCTTATTAAACCCAGCACAGTGGAGCTCGTGGTCACAGTCCCGATCCAAAGCTCAAGAGGGACAGAGCAGGCTCAGGCAGGCCTGCTTTGGAGCAGGTGGCCCCTCCGAGGCCGCCAGCGCCACGCAGGGACACGTAGTGTCGATCCCTCTCCGAGCCAGAAGGCCTCGGAGCCGGGGGAGGCCGACGGAGCAATTGCAGGAAACTTCCGCCCTGCGGAACGCTCTCACTTCGCGTTGTGCTTCTCCAAAGGACGGACATGCAGCTTAGCAACATCAAAGACCAGTACAGGAGGAAGGAAACAAACATTTACTGAACTCTTCTCTGTGCCAGGCCCGTTACATACATTATTTCATTTCATCCTCATAAGCAACCTTGGGACGATGTAGGAATTATTACTGTCCCTCCCTTCGGAGAAGAAGAAACCGAGGCTTATAAAGGTGAAGGAACTTGCGTGAGGTTATTAAACCCTGAATGTCCACTGTGTGTGGACCTTGCATAGCATATTCCATGCATTGTCTAATTTAATCCTCACAACGCTGTGTAAGTAGGTAATAGGGCTGTCGCTCTCTGGCAGGTGAGGACACAGAGGCACAGAGAGGTTAAGTAACTTGCCTGAGCTAATGCAGCTAGGAGGTGGTGGAAACAGGATTCAAATCCAGGCAGCCTGGGAGTTGACTGTCCTCATGCAGGCAATAAATGACTCCAAAGCTATACTCCTTCTGTGACGCACTGTGTCAGTACCCTTGTTCCTTGGGGCCTGGGCTGCTTCCTCTGGGCTGTTTCCCAACAGAAACAGATGTGGTTTTACGTAAATCATCCAGGTGAATGTGTGGCAGTTACATTTTGTAACTGATAGGAGATAAAAGGGAAGCCTCTGTTTCATGACTTCTCACGATCCTTCCAGTGATGGCTGTAAACTCGTCTTAGGGGGACAAGGTGGTCTACAAAGACGTTCTGGGGGAAACGCTGGGGGATGTCACCTCACCGTGGTGACAGAGTGGGTGCTGAGGGGAACCAGGCCTCAGGGCAGGAGATTTGGCTTAACGCCAACGTTGCTACGAGACCTTAGGTAAGTCTCTTCCCCACTCCAGGCTTCAGTTTCAACTGTGAAATGCAGGAGAGATGCTAAGATTTCTTTCAGCTTTCGGGTTCTGTGAATTTTCAAGAAATTTTCAAACAAAAAAAGCAAAAAAAAAAAAAAAATTTTCAAACATACCGTAAAGGTAGAAGATGTCATATAATAAGCCCTCATATATTCATAGTCCAGCTTCATCCATCAGCTATATGGCCAATTTTATTCCCTCCATGCCCCCACGCATTCTCCCCTCCCTCCTCCAGTGGATTATCTTAAAGCCAGTCCCAGACATCATCTCATCTCCTCTCTATATATCTCTCTAAAAGATGGCTTAAAAAGACAACCACAACGCCATTATCATGCTTGACAATTAAGAGTCACTCCTTAATATCTTTGACTATGGAACTCAGCTATTTAAAAGTTTTGTTTGATGATACGGTGAAGGCCCCACTGAAGCTTCTAGTATCAATGATAGCACTTTCAGAACCTGTGGCCAGAGAACAGTCTTAGGATTGTAAGGTCACACCCCACGCTAAAAAAAGAACAAAACACACATAGCTTGAAACACATAATCTTTTATGCGAAGAGTAGGAACATTTATGGAGAGTCTGCTTGCTGTGTGTCATACCCTGTCCTGGGCATTCCAAGTCTTCTCTCGCCTTTGATCTACTTTCCAAACGGGACCTCAGTGCGAAGCACAGTGCCATCTTTGTTAGAAAGCTTGTGACCCAACACAGGGAAAGAAAAAAAAAAAAAAACAAATGGAAAAATATGTGTTCAATTTAAGCCATCAAAGTAAAAATAAATGGAGATTAAATGCTGTAACCCTGCAGCAGAAATAGTTTAAGGCCCCTGAGAAGAATGCATTTTCTTCTGAAAGTTCCCTGAAAAGAATGCATTTTCATTTTGCAGTGGGTCTCTTACCCTCTGCTCAAAAGGTAACCGAGCCCAGTACTCTTCGCCACGAGTGTTCCATGAAGCCTTACCTCTGAGTCTTTGTACTGGCTGTTCCCTCTGCCCGCAGTGCTCTTCCTTTTCCTCTCTCTGGCTTAGCTCTTCAGGCCCTCTTCCGGCATCTCAGCCCTCCCAGAGCTTTCAGCGTTTGTTGCCTACACTGTCCATCTGTCTGTCAATCTCGCCCTGTCAGTGATATCCCTTGTATCGCTCTCTTGGATTGCTATTTACATTCCTGCAAATCCGTCTGCTTTCCTTAATGCTGCGGCTCCTTGCCCAGGGCCTGCCAACCCACCACGGGCATGATGGGTTCCTGCATTTGTCAAGCCTTCACTGAGCGCGGAGCCCTGAGCTCAGGGTTTAGCATTGAGAAGTCACCAAGGCTTGGCCCCTGAGACTTTGTGCTTGTGCAATTCTCAGGCAGCCTCCAGGGTAAGCACTAGTTTCCAAGTTTATAGGCTGACCGACCGGTACATTGCCTGCCGGGTACTCAGATTATGTGTAAAAGAAGTCTTTCTTCCTCCAAAGATTTTTCAAAAGCAGGCTTAAGGAGTAGCTAATTGAAGAACACTTAGAGAGCGTTTCCTGCTTATGGACATTAATTGTGACAATTTACTTGGCCTGAATTAGCATGAAATCATTGGAGGCCCCTTAGCAGGAAGCAAAGCTCATGTGGGCTATTAACCATTTAGCATTCTCTAAGCCCCAGGGAATGAAAATTCCACTTATTGAAGAGCAGCGGGGAGAGGCAGCCTTTATTACAGCTAAAGCATCCTGCTTGGAGATTTAGAAAGTTAGAGCCATACCCGGTGTGATAGGAAAAGTGTGCAACAAGGAAGTGTGAGCACCTGGGTACCAGCCGGGTTGCCCTTGAAGGTGTTGAAAAATAGAATCAAATTGGTGGTAAGGACTTTGGCGAAGTCTTGACAAGGCTTTTCTGGAATGGCAACTCAGACCAGGGTCTGCCGCTCGTGATGGTCACTGTGGCTGGCCACTTCCCAGGAGGGAGGAGTGTTGTTCCTGGGGGTGGGCTGGGGAGATGGATGTGGAAGGGTCTCTTTACTGGGGGTGAGCGCACTGTTCTCTTTGGGTAGATTTTTTTTTTTTTTTAAAGATTTTATTTATTTGACAGAGAGAAACACAGCGAAAGAGGGAACACAAGCAGGGGGAGTGGGAGAGGGAGAAGCAGGCTTCCCGCAGAGCAGGGAGCCTGATGCGGGGCTGTATCCCAGGACCCTGGGATCATGACCTGAGACGCTTAACGACTGAGCCACCCAGGCACCCCTCTTTGGGTAGATTATTAATATGGCCTTGTCTGATGGGAGGGGGCAAGGAAGAGGGGGAGCCGGAGTGCCCAGGCCACAGGAAATGAGGGCAGGGGAGGGAGCAGGGGGAGTAGCCGAGTGACAGGAGGTGGGGAGGCACTGTCAGGTGCAGAGTGTGCCTCTGAGGGGCGGGGGCACCAGTTCCGAGGATCAGTCTCTAGTGCTCGGCAGCCCCGCCCCTCACTTGACTTGGCTGCCTATGAGAAGCCAGTTTTGTTTTGCTTGGGACCGTCAGGTGGTAAGCTGCCACTCTTTCCGGAGAATGCAAACAATATTTATTTACAGAGACCTGGTCCACTGGTCCTTGACTGGGGCAGGCACAGGCGGGTGCCCTGCAGGAGTCCTGGCATAGCTTTCTCTAGACTCACAGGTCTGGATCCCACCTCGGACTTACTGTGTCCGGTCCCCAGGGGCAGGCTCTGGGGCACAGGATTTGGGTGGGCTCTTCAGAGGGTCCTGTGGTGCACCCTCAGCTAGAGCCCCTGGCCTCACTCAGGCCGCCCTGGACCAGGTTCTGGGGAGGCACACCTCTAGGGTGTTCACTACCCGTGTGGGCGGCTCATTCCATCTTTGGCTTTGCTCTTGTGTCTTCTACAGTATTTGCTCAATCTCTCCTCTATGTGGGTCCCTCAGATACTGAAGGATTATGCTTCCGTCTAAATACTCATGCTGTTTCTTGGTTAACAGCTATTAAACCAGTCTCTGGGGCGGTCTGAGTTGGGGATGCGCTAAGAAAGAGGACAATAGAAAAATGAAAAAGCGACTCTAGTGCTAAGATAGAGAAAGATATGGTAGAATAGAAGTATTTGCAAATATAAAGATATAAATACTGTTTTTCTTTTCTGATTACAAAAGTAGTGCTTGTTCCCTGTGAACACTTGAAAACACTGAAAACCCAAAGAAGAAAACAAAAACCCCTCGAATCCCACCTACCGGAGACAACTACTGTTAATATTTTCGTGGGTGTCTTTCTCATTAAACTACAAATTTGTAAACTACTTCCTTTTCTCTCCCAGTGACAAGATTATTTTTTTGAATTTCATTAACATTAGCCCATGCCATCCTTACTGAAAGCTGCCTTGTATCAGTCAGTCCCAGATTAGACGCTGGGACTCAATGGTGATCAGTCTTCCGGAACTTTGAATTACTCTTAGTCACGGGGGACCCGACTGAACTCAGCCTCTTGCCACAGTGTGACACCCCCCCCCCCCCGCTCCCCGCCAAGTCCTGACTCTGGCTCATGCCTACTTGTCCAGGTCCAGTGAGTCTCAACAACTTTTGTGTTGATTGGGACTTTGATCTGAACCCGTCCAGGAACTGCGAAGGTCCTGCCTGTACCTGAGAAGAGCTTCTTGAACTTGAGGTCCCACAACTTTTCAGTTGAGCATCAACCCACTGATATGGGTGCTGAAATTCCCTGCGGGGCCTGCCTCTTCAGATCTCCCTAGTACTAGAACAGTTAATGCTGAGTGAAATAAATCAGGCAGCGAAAGACAAATACCGTATGATTTCACTCCTATGTGGAATTAAGAGACAATACAAATGAGCAAATAAAGAAGAAGAAGGGAAAAAAAGGACAAACAAAAAACCCAGACTCTTAAGTACAGAGAACAAACTGGTTGCCAGAGGAGAGGTGAGGGCAAGGGAGGGGAGACAGTACCCTATCTTGAGGAGCACTGAGAAATGTAGAGTTGTTGAATCATTATACTGTACACCTGAAACTAATATAACCCAGTATGTTAATTCTACTAAAAAAAAAAAAGAAAAGAAAGAAAAAATCCCCAAAGCCTATGGGTAGCCCTAAGCTTCTGTGGTTGGTAGAGGGAGAACTGTTTTCCAATCTAGGGTGCATGGCTTTCCCAAGGACCTTACTACTAACCCGGTTTGTGACCTTGGGAAGGGGACCAACTCTGAGCCTCAGCCTTTTCCTCCATGAAATGGGGAGACTTAGCCCTCTCCAGCCTAACTCACAAAGTTGGAAGGATCAAATGAGACAACGCGGGTCAAAGTGCTTTGTAAACCGCAGTGAATCAGGCAAACCTATGTTGCACGGGATAATTGGCCTCCCCATAGAGCCCGGCGAGAAGGTGCTGACTCAAGCCTCTGTTGTTCTCCCAGACAGCGTGGACTCATTGGCTGCATGAGCTTTGGGGTGAAGTCCCTCCTGACTCCGGACAAGGTGGGTCCCGGGGACGCTTCTGGCAGGATCATCCCACCAAGGCCAGGGCTAGCACGGGCAGAGGCCTTTGTCTGGAAGCCCTTGGGTGGAGCTTCTGTCTCGCATGCTTCACGACCTGAAGAACAACACTGTTTATCGTCCGAGTGACCAAGGCTTTGGGTCTTCTTCCTGGGTTTGTGCTTGTCAGAGATCAGTTGTCAGGCAGCCCCTAGGCCTTCCAGGGGGCTCTGGGCCTGGTGTCTGGCACACCAGGACGCTGGCAGATCCCCCGGAGTTCTGAGCACTCTTGGGCTTGCCCCGGAGGAGGAGGGCTAGGTGGTTCTCATCCTCTTGACATTATCTACCAGGTCTCGTGTTTTTGGGTCTAGCAAGTGCTCAGGGATGGAGTGAGCAGCACCATCCTCTATGGAACTTTCCTTTAGGCTGAGTGAGGACTCTGGAATCCAGAGACCCCTCCCTCTGGGTAGCCAGTTCCTTATCCACCTTTGCATTCCCCCCCCACCCCGGCCCCAAACTGGAGGCTTTTGAGCAGGGGAGGTGGAGACACTCCTTTCACACACACCCCTAGAGATGTCCTGGTGGCCTCTGCATGGAGTTGCCAGGTGGCCTGCCACTTTGTGTTCTGGAAGTGAAGTCTGGGATAGGTGGTGAGGACCCTTTATCCTGCATGTAGGTCCCAAATAGCTTCTCTGGCCTGCGGTGCTGGCTTCATTCCCTCTTGGGAGATGCTCCCTGCATGGGGACTGCTCAGGAGCCTTAGGATGCCCACCTTCTGGCCTCTCCATCCCTCTTTCACTCCCTCCCTTCTGTTCTGTCAACATTCATTGGGCTCCTACTGTATACCAGGCACAGTGCTAGGCCCATCGGAGAGCCTATGCACAGCCCAGTGGGGAGGCAGGCATGTAAGCAGACCGTTGTTCTCCAGGGACAACAGGCTGTGGGAACTCAGCAGAGAGGATGAGCAGCTCTGCCTGGAGCATCAGGGAAAGCTTCCTGGAGGTGTAGGCATGGCAGCTCCCTCTGGGGGAGGGCAGCTGAAGGGTCTGTCTCTGCAGAGATGATGCTCTTGAGGGAGGCTCTCCAGGGGCTGCTTTTTGAGGGGGGGCTGGTAGCTGCCTGACCTGTGTCCTCTGCCTCTGTCTGAGCATGTCACGCCTTCCCTTGTGACAGGAAATCAGCGGCTGGTACTACCTTCTGGGGGAAGACCTGGGCCGGACCAAGCACCTGAAGGTGGCCAGGCGGCGGCTGCGGGCCCTGAGAGGTGGGTGCGCCCCGCCTTCGGCTTCTGCCCAGATGCGCTGCTCCACCCACCCCCTTGCCTTCCCCCTTCCCTCCCTTCCTGAGGAGTAGCATTGCCCCTGTGTTTTGTGGCATCTGTCACCCCTCGCTGCAGTCAGGTCGGGGTCCAGGGGCTTCTCATGAGCACCTGCTGGAATGCAGGCTGCAGGCAGCATTTGCCCACAACACCTTGTTTTTGTGGTTGGACTTTCCTCGGAGAGGATTATAGGCCTGACCCTATGTGGTTCAGATCTCTCCACTCTAGCTTATGGAGGTCTGGGTTTCAGGAGCTTCCTGCCTGGCTCCTCTGTGATGTCAGGATCCGCCCCAGGTTGCCTTGCTGGCCTTGGGGAGTCCACCTCGAAAGGTAGGGCAAGTGGGCCCTGCCATGAGTCCTGAGGCTCAGGTCTCGGATTCTGTGTTCCCTTCTGTTCTGTCCTTCTCACACACAGACCTGGCTCCTGATACCCTGCTGAGCCTGAGCTCAGGCACCCCCACATCTTGGAGGCCGGCAGTGACCACATGGGCCCGGCATCCTGACCTCGTCCTCTGGGTGGTCTCTGGAATGGACTCTTATGTGCCAACAGAAACTTTTTGACTCTGCTCTGTCATCTTACAGACCCGCTGCTGAGAACGCCAGGAGGTGGGGACACTGAGAATGGGGAGGAATTCAAGGTAGGTGGGGACAGGCCTGGGCGGGACTCACAGGCCTGGGCCCTGCCCTGGGCTCTAACTTGCTCCTGGTCCGTCCGTTGGCCCAGGAGACCCCTAAACAGGACTGCATTTGGGGCCCGAGACTCAGGTTCACTTGGAGCTTGGAAATTCAGCAAGTCATGCATTTTTTAGGGGTTATTTCTTATGCTTTTCTCAGTTTACTCATGGTTACGGCAGCAGTGGTGAGAGAGCCAGGCCCCGGCCCCTGGGGATGGATCTTACTGACCTTCAGTCTCTTGAATCCAACTCTCCCCTTCCCCCCAGGCCCCCTCGGACCGCTTGCTTCCCCTGGCACTGTGGCCGAATCACCCTCCGCTTAGGCCTGCTTGAGGTCAGGGAGCAGCCATGAGGCTGAACCTGAGACCCATGGGCTCTTACTCCACTAGGGCTTTGAATCAAGAGAGGAACCTTCACAAAGGGATTTGGGGGCATTCCCCCAAGTTCATTCCGTCTCTTTGCGGGACCTGGTTTTCTCTAACAACTAAGAGAGGGAGAAGCAAACTGCCCCTGACTGAGACGCCCCTCTGTGCCAAGTGCTGCTATTCCCCACTTTAACCCTCACTCCCTTCTCTGTGGCGGTCCTTACTTCCCCATCTCACAGAGGTCAGGTTCAGAGAGGTTAGGTCACTCTCCTGAGTACCCTGAGCCACACTGCCTCCTGCACGCGGCCTACTTGGGAAGATACGGTGGTGCTGTTTCCCCTGATAATATCTTCCATAGAGGTGTATTATATCCTACAAAATGTTTTCTCTTTCATTTACTCCATTCGTTCGTTCACTCACTCACTCACTCACTCACTCACTCACTGTTGATTGAACATTCTCAGGGGCCAGACCCTGTGCTGGGTGCTGGGATATAGCCATGAGCAAGTCGACGTTGTCCGCCCTGTGCAATGTGGTAGTCACTAGCCACTAGCTCTTGAGCCCTTGAAATGTGGTTAGCGTGACGGAAGACCTGACTTTTTCATTTTATTTCACTTGAATTAATTCAAATTCACGTTGCACATGTCTTGTCACTACCCTGTTGGATAGCACCGTTATTAAGTTATTAAAATAACTTGCTAGTTACTGTATTCTGTGGCTTCATTTGAAGCTTAAAATCTTCTAGCTTCAAGGGCACCTGGGTGGCTCAGTCGGTTAAGCATCGAACTCATGATTTCGGCTCAGGTCATGATCTTGGGGTCGTGGGATCAAGCCCCGCATCGGGCTCCACCCTCAGCGTGGAGCCTGGTTGAGATTCTCTCTCTTTGTCTCCCTCTGCCCCTCCCCCTTCTTGCTCTCTCTCAAATAAAGAAATATATCTTTTAAAAAACCTTCTAGCTTCACTGGAGTTGCTGCAAATACCTTCCTCCCTCTCTCTCTACTTCCTGAGCACAGGGAGGACAGTGACTAGAGAGCCCTGGTGATTGTGGGAGTGACATGACATGGACATCAACACTGCAAGTTTCCGGGCGGCTTCATTCTGGATCTGCACACAGGCCCTGACCCGTGGGCACACTCTTCTGAGGCCCATTTGATTTTCCTGGGCTTACACACTCAGAGATGTCCATGGGACCCAGCACAGTGGGGGTGCTTGTCAGAAGGTGACTTAGTTGGACTGAGGGAGAGCCCCCAGAGGTCCTACTAAACTTCCCCATGGTGCACATGGGGTGATGGAGTCCCAGAAACCTGCGTGACCTGCCCACTGTCATAGCAACCAAAGCTGGGCTGTACCGAGGGCCACTCTCTGGCCTCAAGGACAGGAGTGGCTGTGGGTTTCCCCAGGGATGGTGAGGTGGGTATAAGGGGCGCTGGGCTCACCAGGTACCGCTCTACAAGGCAGGGAACAAGACTGGGGTTCTGGTCCCAGCTCTGCGTACTCTGCTATGTGACCTTAACCATTGTGGTCCCCAGCTTCTTGAAGGGTAGAATGAGGAGGCTGGGTCATCTGGTGATTGGAATTCCCTTCCTGATTAGCCTTTGTGGTCTGCATGTCATCAGATGCCTAATGCTGTTGCCTGGCTAAAGAAACTGACTTTTAAGTAGCTTGTGAATGGCAGGCTGTTCTCAGACCCACATGTTTCATGTTCTCCGTTTTGAGATGGGGTGACTGTGAGTGCAACCCCCTAAGGTGTCCGTGGATCCTTTAGATGGTGTTAGTCCTCTGGATTTGCTACCGGGGACGCTGGGATTTGCGGGGGGCGGTGGCGTTGTTATAGAGGGGGCCGTGTTTTCTGCCTGGGTTCTCTTTCAGCCAGGGGTGTTTGTGAGAACACTGGAATCACAAAGTGGCCCATGGCGGAGAATGCAGCCAGAACAAAGGCGCCCTCTCCCCGCCGGGGCTGGGGGAATACTAACTAGTTGACAGGAATTTTAATATAAAACTCTCCCTCTTCCTTGTCATTCTGAGGTTTCAGGAAGCCTTCGGGCTTATCGTGCAGAGGCACACAGCACAGACAGGGCTTGGGGAGGTGAGAGGTGATTTCCTGCCATTCTTCTGCGGGGCGGGCTTCCCAGGGCGGTCATGCCAGGCTGACGGGGCGCAGTGCGGGCTCCCGCTGCCGGGGGGAGAGCTGGGATTTCATGGGGCGGCAGCCGAGACAGGACCCGCAGCCATGAACCGCTTCAATGGGCTCTGCAAGGTGTGCTCGGAGCGCCGCTACCGTCAGGTGGGTGCTTGGCCCTTTAGGGGTGCCCGGGCTGTCACTGGGGGTCGGGGCTGGGGGCTCACCTGAGCAGGACTTCTCTCCCCACGAGGCCTTCCTTGCCTCTTCCTGCTCCTTGTAGGTTAATTTCAATCTGGGGGGAGGATAGAGGCCGGAGCTGGCCCCAAGGTCCACCCTTTACCTATGGCCCCTCTCTAGGGGCAGACCAGGCCCAGCTCTGCATCATCCTAACCACGGACATGGTGGTGTCCTTGGTGAGGTTATCTAGTTGATTCTCTGTTTTGTTTTGTTTTTTTTTAATCTGGGGGCAATGTGGGTTTCAGAAAAGCATCTCAAGCCTGAGATTGGAAGTGGCTGAGCAGCTGGGTTTTGTGTTTTTCCTAACTTTATACTTTCACGAGTATTCCCTACTTCTGATGGGACAGGAATGCCTTGCCCTGCACTGTATGTGTGTGACTCTGTGTGTTCACATGTGTTGGCATGCACTTCTTTGTGAGATGGGATGTTTCCGTGTATATGTGCGTACACATGATTTCCTCCCTGGTAGCTGCCGTGCCTTGAGGTGCCTCCAGAGCCCATCCTCATAGAGAGGGCTCTGCCTCTCAGCCTCCAGTTCTGGGATGTGGGGCAGGGTGGGAGTGATGATCCCGTGGCCTCAAGGCTTTTCTGGAACTGTGTTGGGCACTTTTTCTTATAAACAAGGAAGGGGGTAAGGGAGGGTGAAGGCAAGGGATGTCCAGATTTGGGGACTGTCCAAGCTGATGGGAGCTCAGGAATGGTTCTGATTTTAAAAGTATAGGAAAGCCCCTCTGTGTCTTGTAATGGCCAGACTGAAATGTGGGTCCTGACTCCTGCAGACAGGCAGTCTTAGGGTCTAGGGAGATGCCCAGAGTGGCCTCCTGCACCTTGGCTTGCCACCATTGGACCCTAGCACCCTGGGACCCACCTGTTCTCCCTGGCATCCTTCCCAGCTCTCAGGGCCCCTCCCGTCCTCCCGGCCCTCCTGGAGCCCAGCAGAACAGCTCCCATGACACCAGCAGCTGGGTGTAGGGTGGTGGGGCGGAGGGCGCTGTTTAGGAGGTGAAGTGTTTGGTCACCTTGGGCCTGTGGGCCAGAAGACAGGCACGCAGGCTGTCAGAGCGGAGCTGGGCATGAGTGCGGGCGGGGCTTGGGGCTCTGGGACTGAAGTTCAAGACAGATCCTATGCTAGGAACCAGCCCAGGGTTTTGAGCACCAGCTTTTTGCCCTTCTTTAGCTGTGGCATTTGAGCATGTTACTAGACCTCTGTGAGCCTCAGTATCCTCGTCAGTGGAGTAGGGATGGTAATGTCCAGTGATGGTGCTCTGCGGGACACGGAATGCTGTGTACAAAGTACCTGCTGCAAGGCCTGGGATGTACATATAGGACATGTTCAGTTAGGGATGGGGATGGAAGCCTAGACATGACAGAGGAGCAGAAAGCAGGCAGGAGGGCAGAGGTGAGATGCCGGCCTGGGTGAAATCTGGGAGCGGTGACAGTCCCTGCCCTGGACAGGAAAGAGCAGGGACCACCCCCAGGAAGGACAGCCTCTGCCAGGAGCTGCCGAGATCTCAGAGTCTGGGCCAGGCTGCTCCCCTTACCTCCTAACCCTGATGCCCCGGGTCACGGAGGAGGGCTGAGAGCTGGGGGCTGCCACTTCCTCTCTTTAGGCCTCGGCTTCCTTCTCTGTGAAATGGGCATATTAAAGCCAGTCCTGCATTCCCCTCAGGGCGGCAGCGATGATCCAGTTCTTTGGGCACTCTCCTCTCAATGCAGTGAGTCTAGTGATGGACAGATCGTAATTCTGCTTCCTTTATGAGGTCCCACCCCTCACACAGAGCCAGGAGGGGACCTTGCTTCCTGGCACCCTTTCCTCTTCCCTTCCTTCCCAGCCCCCAGCTGACTTGGACTGTTGTCTGGGCTGGTTCTTCTTACTGAGGCTGGTGCCTTGGAAGGCAGAAGGGGCTTGGGCCCACAGTCCCACCTGGACGAGGGGACCAGGATGTGGGAGGGGGAAACTGTTTTTGCAGGAGTATATTTCTTCTCTCCAGATTCAACTCTGGGGGCCAGTCCCCAAACTGCTAGCCCTGAGCCCATGGGCGCTAAGTCCTGTTTGCAGAGCCGGCATCCCAGGCAGGGGGGCTGTGGCCCTTGCTGGGGTAGGACGGGGTCTAGAAAGGTCTAGAAAGCCTCTGGAATCCCACCTTCTGCCTGGGCTGAGGGTGGGTTAAGAGGCCGCATGAAGTCCTCACTGGTCGCACAGAGTGGACCAGGCTCCTGACAGCTTCCCTCAGTCTCAGCCTGGGCTTTCCACACTCACTCCACAGTTTGTTTTTCTTTCTTTCTTTCCATTTTTTTCTCTTCCTGTCTTAGCCGCATGTTTTCCCAGAATTCTTATGGGAACAGGGTATTTTCCTGCCCCCTCCCCCTTCCCCTTGTCTGTCAGATTTCCTGTTTTACAAACTCGCTTTGAATCCAGGCCCAGGGCTGGTGGGAAGCAGAGCCTCAGGGACCTCCCCGACAGCCTCCAAGGGCCTTGGTCACCCTGGGTCCCCCGGCCCTCCCCTTCCTTATGCCTGGCCTCTGGGACAGCTGGTAGGTGAATGCCAGGCACCTAGCCTTGAAGAGACAGCCCCTAAAGGAAGGAGACCGGAGTCTCCTGACAAGGCCTCTGGCCCTTGACCTTTTCCAGCTTGCTGAGCTGGCTTCTTCCTCAACTTGCCTGGGACACCCTCCCTTGTGCCTCACCAGGGCCCCCTCCATGTCCACTTCTCCTAGGGACTCTCTTGGGACCCCAGTGAACCCTTCTTCTGACTTTTCCTCCCTTAGGCCTGTCACTTTCACACACCTCCTCTGAGCAGCCTGGAATCACTCGTTGGGCAGGCAGGGTCTGGGCCTCCTGTACCCCACCCACAGCCAAATGGGCAGTGCACAGAGGGGCCACGTAGCAAGGCTGAACTGAACCGAGCCAGCAGACGGCACTGTACCCTAATAGTTTCCTGCTGCGGATGGGACGGTGCTGGGCTGTCCTCGCGAAGCACTTGCTCAGTTCCTGCCGTGCACCCAGCCTGCCATCCAAAGTCAAACACAAAGAACTGTTCCCAACTCAGTTCTCGTACTTCGCTCCAGGGCACTCTAGTACAGTGCTCCTTTGCTTTGGAGAGATCTGCAGATTCTTGTGGCCCTCGAGGAGCCAGAGATCAAGCCCTCATGCCTCCATACCTCAGCAGAACCTGGCATGCATGCTAGGAGCTTGATAATTGTGTGTTGCTTTGAAAAGAGATCCAGGTGGCAGGGCCCTTTCAGGGGACTTCTGGAAGTAGGGTTGTGGATCTGCCATGCAGCAGGCACTGTGAGATCAGTGGCTAGTTCAGGTTTTGCCAGGAGGCCTGTCTGTGCCCTTATGTGCCCTCTCCCCTGGGAGTCTTCACTGGATGCCTTGAGGCCCCAGCGATGGACTGCCCTGAGAACCTAGCACTTGTTCCCTGGCCCTCGTCCAGAGGTTTTATGTGCGTCCCTGTCTTCCCTCCCCTGTGCTCTGGGAAGGCAGCACCCAGGTGGGTTTTGTCTGTGGGCCCTCAGCGCAGGGCCAGCCCTGGGCCGATGCTCTGTGAACCCCTGGGAGGAAGAAGCAAGAGACCAAGAGTCAGTGGATCACAGGCAAGGTGGAGGCGGGCAGGTCCAGGGGGCTCTTTGGACTGGCCCATGTGTCTGTGGGGTCTGAGGAAGACGAGGCTTACCCTTCCAAGGCTCTGTCCGTGCTGAGCCCTTCTGCATCAGCCTGGATTTACCTCCTGAGCTCCCAGCCTTCCTGCTTGGCCCACAACCCAGTGCTTAAGATGCCTGGGCCAAGATAGGGACAGCAAGGGCTGGCCAGCCTCCTTCTTGGCTCTAGCTCCCTTGGAGAGGAGGATGGCTCTGGGGCAGGGCCTGTGGGCTTCCCGACCCTGGAGCAGAGGCAGCTGCCTTGTGGCTTCTGGGAGTAACGGCGCAGGGCTCTGTCCTAGATCACCATCCCGAGGGGGAAGGATGGCTTTGGCTTCACCATCTGCTGTGACTCTCCGGTTCGAGTCCAGGCTGTGGATTCTGGTAAGTGAGCATCTCGGCGGATGCCAGCCCCACTTGCCTGCCATGTGCCTGGCTTCATGTGGGATCTGGAAGGGGAGCCCCAAACTGGAGCAGTGTCCTGGTTTTTCAAAACAAAAGAATAATATTTTTAAATGACCACAGATGAAACGGAGGTTTATGAAAATATATCCACATTTTTTTTTGTTTTTATCAAAATGAAAATATATTTTTTTTCTATGTTGTTTCCCAATCATGTTAACAGGAACTAAACCTACATTTTCAGTAAGGGTTGCATGGGAAAATGAGAGTCATTTATGGACCTCATTGGGAATGGGTATTTTATTCTATTCCAAGCCTGATTAGCACTTAAAAATAGGCATTCCCCTCCCTATTTTTCACAAAGACTTCTCCTTATCGTGGAGGAGAAGCCAGGGCTTGGTGATCTGGGTGTTCCCCCATCCCCCTGCCCCCCTGTGCCTGCATGGGGACGGGCATAGGACTGGCGCTCAGTGAACGGTGTTGAAGGAATGAATGAAGTGTGTGAGCCTGGCAACAAGGAAGGATTCTCTAGGGGGTGGGAGGCCCTGGGGAGAGTGAGGTGGGACCTGGCTGGAAGGACGGATAGCTGAAGAGTGAGCAGGCAGAGGAGCTGAGGGTGAAGGGGTGCCTCCCTTCAAGGACCCTGAGGGCCACCAAGGTCGGCCCCGCATTTCGCAGATGAGGGAACAGAGGGGCAGGGCAGTGTGCCCCTTGTGAGGTCACTGTGGAAGCCATGACTGTAGGCCCCTGGACAGTGTCCTGAGCTCCACGGGAGCCCTTGGGTGGCTTTTCTCTGTCCCTGCAGGAGGTCCAGCCGAGCGGGCAGGGCTGCAGCAGCTGGACACGGTGCTGCAGCTGAATGAGAGGCCCGTGGAGCACTGGAAATGCGTGGAGCTGGCCCATGAGATCCGGTGACAGGGGCAGGGGCGGGGGGGGCGGGGTGGGGAGGAGGCGGGGAGGCTTTGGGCCTCAGGCTAATGGCACAGCTGCCCCCTGCCCCCTGCCTTGGGCACAAGGCCTCACCCTCCCCTCCTCGGCGCAGCTGTGAGCAATTCACTCTGCTCCTCAGGGACTCAGTGTCTTGGCCTGCAAATGGAAGGTTCAGGCTCAGAGCAATTTTGGATTGCCTGGAGCGAACAGCGGCCAAGATGCTCTCAAACAGACCCTACGGTTCCTGTTGCGGCTCCAGGGTGGCCCTTTCTACTCCAGCTCATTATTTCTGTGACTTCAGAGCTAAGCCTGTTGTTTTTAAAGGATGTGTAGATGTTGCAAATGTTTCAAGTGCATACTTGAAAAATTATTCTTTAGAATGTTTGGGTCCCCTAAGTTTTGGCCCGCTGGAGTGAAACTCTCATGACCATTTTAGGTATACTTCTAGAATGACTGGACGTGGGGTTGCACAGAGGTGGCTTGCTCGCTCCTCCTTGCTTAGACTCTGCCCGTGGCCGACATCACTAGTAGGGTCTGGTACTCTTGGTTAACCTGGCCTTGGCCTCAGGGTCCTTCTCAGCCACTGCCAGTCAGCTAGAGTTGACTGATCTAAGGAACACTTTTGCTGTCTCAGCTTGAGATGGCCCCTCACCTCCCTTCCTGCCCGACTACTGGGGGCTTCTCTCCCCTCCCCCACCCTTCTTCTCTGCCCCGTAGGCCCCTGCCCTGGCTGACTTTCCCCAAACTCAACTTCTTTGTGTCACCCCCGCCCCCCTCCCCACCCCACCCCCCAACTGTAGGAACTGCTCCAGTGAGATCATCCTGCTCGTGTGGCGCATGGTCCCCCAGGTCAAGCCGGGGCCAGACGGCGGGGTCCTGCGGCGGGCCTCCTGCAAGTCGACGCACGACCTCCAGTCCCCCCCCAATAAGCGGGAGAAGAACTGCACCCACGGGGCCCAGGCGCGGCCTGAACAGCGCCACAGCTGCCACTTGGTGTGTGACAGTTCCGAGGGGCTGCTCCTCGGGGGCTGGGAGCGCTACACAGAGGTGGCCAAGCGCGGGGGCCAGCACACCCTGCCCGCGCTGTCCCGCGCCACCGCCTCCACTGACCCCAACTACATCATCCTGGCCCCACTGAACCCTGGGAGCCAGGTACGGACAGCCGGTCTCGGGGGAGGCGGAGGGTTTGGGCCCCTGGCCTCGCACTACAGGTGTAGGGAGGAGCCTGCAAGGGGCTGGAAGTGTTCAGGGAGGAGGCGGGGTATGTGTCAGCTTCCCGCCAGAGATGGCTGTTCTGGGGAGAGAGAGCAGATGGGTACCTGCGGCCCAGGGCACAGATCCAGGCCCACGGGATGTCACAGGGAGGAAGATTTCACCTCGAAAGAAGGAAGACCTTTCTGCCAGTCTCTGCTTTTTCTACAGTGTGGAATGGGCTGTGGTGAGAGGGCTGTTCCCCCTGTCACGGGTGGGAACCCAGACACCGCAGATGGCACGGTGGGCCGAGGAGTACGCGCACCAAAACGTTGGTCCCATGGGACACTCTGGGGGAAAAGTGTCCCGAGGTCAAATAAGCTTGAGAAATACCCCAAACTCTCCTCCTCTTCTGGGAGATTCCCAGTGCACAGGAGCCTACTCGAGGCTCTGGGGGTGTCTTGCGGGGGAGGATGGTTTCACCCAGCATTTCCCCAATTCCCCTGACGGCACACCCTTTGTGGCGGGCCTGGTAGTGACCCATGGCGCCACCGTCGCCTGGAACGCACTTTGGAACAAGCCACCATCAAGAAAGCTGGGGACACGGCCAAGGGGTTACACTGGATGAACGTTAAGGCTCTGCCCAACTCTTAACATTCTAGAGGATTCTGGAATCTGTAATCCCTCCAAGCACCACCCTCTGCTCCTTAGCCAGGGCTGCTGGGTCTTGTGCCCTGAGGTGCTCCCTTCCTATGGCTAGGCTGTGGGTGAGCAGCCTGCCTAGTTGTCCCTCCCCGTTCCTGGGGCTGAGGTGATTCTTCTGTCTTCTTTTGCAGCTGCTGCGGCCTGTGTACCAGGAGGATGCCATCCCCGAAGGTGGGTCTGTCCTCCGCTGCTGTGCCCTCCAAGCCCCAGAGAGATGTGAGGTCAGCCGTCCGGAGCCCCGCACATTGACACGGACTCTCTTTCCCCTCCATACCCGTTCTCCCTCCCTGAACCAGTATCTTTCCTCCTTGGAGCCTGAACAAGCAGGAAGAAGGGGTCTTCCCACAGCAGTCTAGGAGGTGGTGTTCAGGATTCCGGCATTCGATTGGGACTCATTCCATTTTACTGAGCAACCGATATGTGTTAGGTGCCATACCTGGTCGGGCCCGCTCAAAACAGGGGCATGGAGGGCTCAACTCGGAGTTGCATGATTGTGAACAATCCACGTCCCCTCCCTGAGCCTCAGGGAGTTCAGTTTCTTCATCTATAAACTGGGGCTGACAGTTCCCACCTCAGAGAGTTGTCGGGAGGGGTAAAGGAGAGACTGTGAGTAGGGAGTGTGCCCATGGAGGGAGGCTACACAGAAGATGGCTGTCCTTGAACTGCAAGGGCGTCTCTGTACCCGTTCTTCTCCTTTGGCCTTTGAATCTTGGCCCTGTGTTTTAAGAGCCAAGGGGAGAAGCTGAGCTCAAAACCAGGGCCCCCTCAGGACGCCTGAGATACCAGTCTTGGTGCTGGAACTGGTAGGGCATTCTGGAAGGCCCTCCACGTGCCTGCCGGGGTCCAGCTGACTCAAGTCCAGCTGGTATCTGGAAGGTGGGGACCAGCCTTGCCTGGTGGTCCTATGCTCGAGCCTTTTCTCTAGTGCCTACAGAATGCCTGGTGACTTCCTTCCTTGAGAGGGGCCTTTTCCCAGCCGTTTGCAGACTCACTTCCTTGCCGCCCTCCCCATCCGTGGTGTGAAGTCGATGCTGGCTTGTAGCGGGTACTTGGAAGAATGCCTGGGCCTTTGGGGGTTGGGGGGAAAGGGCTCCCATCAGGCCCAGAGCTGCTGATGGAAGGCATCTGCATTCCCTCTAGGGTAGGCCATTTGGATGGATGAGCCTGGTCTGTTGGAAATGCATCTGTGTTCCTTCTGGAGAGGAGTCTGATAGTTATTCAACACTGAGTTCTTAAAAAGCTTTTAGTCAGCGCATTAGGTTAGAGTGGGGTGTCACTGCTAAACGGTGACTTCATTAAGGCAGGGCCTCGGCCGACTCATCTCTGAGGACCCGGTGCTGGCCCTGGTGTGTGGCAGACATCAGGTACTCAGTAGAATTTCAGCCGAGTGACCGAGTGAAGGAGAATGACCCTGGCTGGTTGCTGCTGGGCTTTGAAGGCTGATCACGGAGCTCAGGAGCTGGAGAGCCTGCTGCTCGCGGTGGGCCGGTGATGTGGGATCGAGTCCTTCTCGGCCTGACACGTGCCTCTCGGAGCCCTCCCATCCGGGGTCCGCGTTTTGATTCCCCTCTGAGAATACAGTATTGAGTGAACCAAGGACATAGTCATCTAGGCCACGGAGAGAGAGGGACAAGGAGATGTGAGAGTGTCCACAACAGTGGTAGCTTTTTGAAGGCATTGGATTAAGAACTTGACCTTCCTTCATTTGCTCTTCACAGTAATGGCTGTTTTTGGTATGCAAGGATATCTTGGCTCTTTATCAGCAATCAAGTCTTCACAGCTCCCAGTCCTGGAGTTCAGAGGAAGGGGTGGGACTGAACCTTCCCTTAAACACACTCGGGGTTCTTCAGAGGCCCGGGGCGGTCACCATGGTGTTGACTTCTGCCTCCTCCTCTGGCTGGGCCGCCTGGCCTCCTTTTGCAGGGGCAGGTTGAGCCATCCAGAGTTGAGCGGTGTCTGGTGCCCTTCTGAGGCCTAGGGCGCTTGCTGCTTGTAGTTGACATATTCCCTGGGGCCGCTGGTGCCCTCAGCGTTGTCCCCTGCACTGCGAAGGGGCCGAGCCTCAGATTCTCCAGGACCAGAGCGGGATGGCTGCCAGGGCTCGCCTTGGAAGCCGGAGCAAAGCTGAGTAATTATTGTGTTTGGTCAGTGGAGCAGGTGATGTGGGGGTTTGGACCAGGGGATGTTAAGGTGGGAAGTCAAGGAGTTTGACTTCACAGAGCTCAGTAGCTGGGTTGCAACCCGGGCTGGTTTTAAAAAAGAGGTACTTCAGAAAATCCATTTTGGAGAGCCACGCCCACTTGCCACAAGTTATCCAGGGGTGTGTGGAGATGGGGCTCTCAGGCGTGACCGCTGCATATGTTGGGTCCATCTTGCTCTATACCTTATACTGGTCAAGTGTCCTCGGGCAGGTCACCCAGGGCTCAAATTCAAGTGTCTTTTCCAGCTCAAATCCAGGGCAGATCTGGAGACACAGGATGGGTTCTTTCAGCAAAGAGGAGAGGCCTGGCAGCACACACACCCCTCTGGGGCTGAGGTCGGGGGCCAGATCAGAGGAGGGGCTGTGGAACTGCTTCCATGCATCCATCCTCCCCGGTCCCCGCTCCCTTCCCCAGCCCGTGGGCTCACATTCTTTCTACTCTTCTCTAAGCCACTGCTTGAAGAGGCAGGAAGTGGTTTAAGTTATTATGGTTTGAGTCCTGCCCTAAGATACGGCTGTGATGGCTCTGATCGGTGGTCACTTGTGATGGGGATCTGGCTTGTTTTTCTCACCCGGCTCGGTGAGAAGGGGCATGTGGTGGGCGGAGGAAGTAAGTGTGAGATCTTCTGAGCTGAGTTTTTCCTCTGAGGCCAGGGACCTCGCGTTGGTGGGGAGCTTCCCCCGAGATGTAGCTGGACTCGGACCACCTGTTCACCCCCTGGCTGCTGGGCCTCGGGGGGTGGTGGAAGGATGCCTGGGTCCTGGGACGTAGGCCAGGCATTGGGGTCAGTTGCCCACCTAGCAGCAGGAGCCCCCCCAGAGGCGGCCCAGGTATTTACGGAGCCCGAATGCAATGCACTTGGCCTCCTACCTGCTTGCACCCAAGAATCCCTGACTTTTTAGCTACTCTGTGTCTTGTTCCTCTGCTCAGTGGACAGGACCCAATAAAAACCTGCATGCTATCTCTTGTTCAGCGTGGGGTTTGTGTCCAGCAGCATCCCCTTAAAGAGGAACCCCAGCCATGCAGCCTTCTGCTCTCTTCCCTGAAGTGTTTCTCTCTCTCTGTGTCCTTTTTCTGATTAGAATAGAGTGTGAGTTGGCCAACCAGAGTACCTTCTGACTTCAGTGAAGCCTAGGATTTTCAGAGTCTGTGGGGCACCTGATTAACTTGCTTTTCTGAGTAGAGGACCACAACAACACGAGCCACATTAAGTTAGCAGCTAACCTTTGTTGTGCACGTACCAGATCCCAGGCGTTGTTCTAGGGCTTTCCTTGAGCATCTCCCTGAATCCTCACAGCAACCCAATGAACTTGGTACTGTTACTGCAGCTGAGGAAACCAAGACTCTAAGGGGGAGAAGTGAGTGGCTGAAGGTCACCAAGCTAGTAAGCAGAGGAGTGGGGACTGGGCACAGCCATACGGCCTCAGAGCTCGTGTTCTTTCCCGAGAACTGGGCTAGCAGGTGCCACTCCTTATTTTAGACTGACATAGGCGGAGCCAGGCCGCCCTGTGGCTAATAGAGGGCAGGCTCCAATACAGCCTAGGAAAGTCCTCTGTCTCTGCTACCACTGGACCTCCAGGCCTTCTGTCCGTGGGACCTGGAAGGCGAGGGAACAGGTGAGCTACACTGGGCACGCAGAGGGAGCCGTGGGGCTTGGTGTCGGCGTGTCCGATTGTTCTATGTGGGACTGTGGGTCCGGTGAGGTCAGATCTTCTGATTTCTCAAATATGAGAGAAATTTCCTGATTTTGAAAAACACGAGGCCAAACTGATAGGTCTGACTCGGGCACCAGACACGAGACGGGGACTGCTGCCTCCATCCTAGTTGGTGGTTCCTGGCTCCATCTGAGTCCCAGAGTCGCTTCTTTATGGGTCAGTAACTCCCACTAGAGTGTGAGGGATTTCCCTGTGGCCTGAGACCCTTCTGAGGCCTCCCTCTGTGTTCAGTAGCTTGCATAGGGCCTGGCATGTAGCATACATGGGCTGGCCGTGTCTGTGTTCTCTCTTTCTGCAGAGGGGATGCCTTTACGTGGAAATGCCTCATGGTCCCCCATTTCTGTTCCCCAGAATCAGGTAGTCCCAGTAAAGGGAAGTCCTACGCAGGCCTGGGGAAGAAGTCCCGGCTGATGAAGACAGTGCAGACCATGAAAGGCCACGGCAACTACCAGAACTGCCCGGTCATGAGGCCGCACACCCCACACTCAAGCTATGGCACCTACGTCACCCTGGCCCCCAAGGTCCTGGTGTTCCCGGTCTTTGTTCAGGTGAGCTAGTGGTTGGCCCCAAGGGCTCCCTCGTGAGATGAGAAAGAGGAAGGTCCTTCACCCCAGGATCATTCCAGAAGGGTTCCCTTTGGGGAAAGAAATGACTTCAGGTGCTCAGGCTTCTGGGGGTTATACTGAGGGAGCAGAGGTTTCCAGGGGAGGACCAGGAGAGCGGGGGCAGGGAAGCCGAGCAAAGAGGGGCTCTTCTCCCTGCCCCCTCTCCCAGTTTTCCCTTCCTCTGGGGACAGGGCAGGCTCACTACAGTTCCTAGTTGGCATTCCCATGGGGCCTGCTTGCTGAGGCTTCTGCTCTCTGGCCCATCCAGTGGTTTGTTGTTTGGAAATGACCAAGGGAGAGCCTTGAAGTCTGGCGTCCTGTCTGGTCTCCTCGGTCTTAGCAAACGTGTCTGGCCAGTATTAGCTGGTGGCCTGAGACTCATTTCCATCCCCTTCTCCTACTTCTCCCTCTGCTTCTTCCTTCTCTTCCTCTCCATTTCCAAACCTCTATGGCTTCCATCCCCCAGACGCCATTAGTGTGAACACATAGGTGTGTTTTCTGTGTGCATGTACACACTTCAGAAGGAAAACCGAGCAGCCTCCTAGTGCACTTTTTCTATCCTTTTGCCTTTTTTAAATGAAAGTTGCAGCAGGAACGTTCCCCGCGTCCACTAAATACTCTCCGAGCCTTTGATCTGTAGTAGCTGCACACTATTCTAGCTCACGGACATGTGTTTATTTAACTAGCTCTCTGTTCAGATAGACTTCTGTCTCCTTCCTTTGCTATTGCAAACAACTCTGTGATGAAAATCCTTGTGCATGAATTGCCCCTTTGATTATTTTCCTTGGGAGAGAGGCCTGGAAGTGACATGACAGTGTCATGCATCATAAACATGTCAAAGGCTCTTTATATATATTGACAAATGGCTTTCCAGAAAGACCGTGTTAGTTGGTCCTCTCATCAGCAACCTAGAGGAGACACAGTCCAGGGGCTTAATTTCTGACCACGCCTTCCCTCTGCATGAACCTCTGGTGGGTGACACCCCTTTCCTCAGATGGCTCCCGCCTTTCTTTTGGTCTCTTCTCTTTCTCAGGACGGGACCACAAAGCTCTTGGCATCCACAGGAGTTATTTTTCATTTTCCTTTTAAAATCTTTACAGAAAATGAAAACTCGTTTTCAGAAAGTTATAATAACGTTTAAATTGTAAAGTACATAAACCCAAAACGGCCTAACAAATACACAGTTGAACCAATTGTTGTAAAGCGGGTGTCCACTGAGATAAAGCTGTAGGCCGTGGCTGCCACTCCAGAGGCCAAACGTTTCCTCCCGATCCCAGTGCCCTCCTCCCTGCTGCGCCTACCCGCGAGCTCGAGCTCGACTCCCTGATAGTCATTTCCTTGCTTCCCTTTACTTTGATCACCTCTGTGTGCTTTCCTGGAGAACGTGTTTTGTTTGGCCTCTTCTGGGGCCTTGCTTCTTTCACCTCACATTCTTCGTGAGATCCATCCAGGGGCTTGTACGTAGTGGACATTTGCTTCATTATCTTTCTTCCAGCACCTTGCTTGGTGTCAGGTACCTAGAAGCCATGTTATAAATATGCATTCACCCAGGATAAGCCCTGCTGGGTCATCCAGATCTTAGGGAGCTTTCTCTGGGCTGGGCAGGGGGCAGGGGCTCCTGAGCGGGGACGGGGGAGGATGATAGGGTGGGTGAGAAGTTTGGGTGAGAATTGGTCCCTGGGGACTGCTTGCTGGGAAGGAGTCCCTTAACTCAAGCATGTTATGCATGTAGAGCAGGGACCGGCCTGGCTCTGAAGGGACCAAAGTGACCATATCTGGCATGAGGCTCTCAGGATCTGGGGCCTGGCAGCAGGGACTTTCCCCGTGAGGCTGGAATGGGACAGATGGAGGAGAGTGGGGGCTGGGGGGGCCCCCCGGAGCCCAGCGGAGTCGGGGAGCTTGGGGGAGGTCTGTGAGTGCCTAAACGTGTGGTTGGACTTCCTGCCAGAGCCTGGCTCTTACAGTGGGGCTTGGTGGGGAAGGTGGCAGCGACAGTTCCGGCCAGGACAAGAGCATCTGTCTTTCTGTTTCCACCTGTGTGTGAGGGGGCGTGTGGGCTCTCAGGGGTGGGGGGGGGCGTGGTGCTGGAGGCTTCTTTCAGTCAGTCGAGAGGGTTCTCTGTGGCTGGCTCTGGCAAGCTGCCTCCCCCCACACCCCATCTCCACTGGGCCTCTCTGAACTGCCTGCGTTGTGTTCAGCCTTTAGATCTCTGTAACCCTGCCCGGACTCTCCTGTTGTCTGAGGAGCTGCGGCTATACGAGGGGAGGAACAAGGCTGTTGAGGTAAGGCTTACACGTGTGGCTTCACCGACATCCTCCAGGCCCCTAACTTTTCTCTTCCTCATGGTCTTAGAATTGTACAGTCTCAGGGTAGAAAAATCCTGAAGTCTTCCACCTCCATCCCCGTCCATCCCCCTCCTTACCAAATGGCTACCCATCTTGTTTTTGTACATTTCCAGTGATGGGGAGCTCACCACCTCTCAAAGCTGTTTAGTCCATCTTTGATGGTTAGAAAGTTTCCCCAGCCCCACAAGACATCGCATTGTTTATCCCAACTTCCTCTAAGGAGCAGGAGAGGTGGTAGTTTACCCTGGCTGTGATGAATGACTTCGTAGGTAAGAAGATTGGAGCTATTAGCCAAAGAGAATTTTTTTTTTTTAAAGATTTTATTTATTTATTTGAGAGAGAGAATGAGAGACAGAGAGCACGAGAGGGAAGCGGGTCAGAGGGAGAAGCAGACCCCCCGCCGAGCAGGGAGCCCGATGCGGGACTCGATCCCGGGACTCCAGGATCATGACCTGAGCCGAAGGCAGTCGCTTAACCAACTGAGCCACCCAGGCGCCCCTAGCCAAAGAGAATTTTTGAAGGAGCGTCAGTTACTCAGGTTTTCCAGGTCTGTATTTACCCAAATCCCAAATCCTCTTCTAAGGAGTAAGTCTGTGATTTCTTCTGGGCTCTCGCTCTGCCAGCAGAGGCCTGGGTGTGGAGATCACGCCGTTCTGCCTGGGAGCTGGCCTCTGTTCATCTCTAACTGGGGGAATTTCCCTCCCCCCACAATCCCCAGAGTTGGCTCGGGCCTGTGAAATCTACTTGGCACCAAAGTTGGAGCCCTGGGATCTGACTGGCCTATCTGGGGGCTTGCTGCTCATCAGGCCGGCCGTGGGGCTTGGCTGAGCTGAGTGGCAGCTTGTGGGTAGTGCAATGATCTGGTTTGTTCTCCTCTGAGCCAGTGGTAGTGTGTGTCTTTGAGGCAGCTGAGGTTAGCTGATCTCTAAGGGCCCGTTCAGCCTCAGCGTTCTGCGACCTTCTGTGTAATTGTGGCTAAGCAGGAGGCTGCTTTTGTTTTTTCTCGACAAGGGGACCAGAACTCGTGTGTTGCAAAGGAGCATTCTCTCTTTCTCCCCGGGGAGACCGCATGCTTATTTCTACCCCATGGGCATTGCTCACTACATTTCTGGACTTCCTCTTGAGGAGCTTTCTTAGGAACTTTGGCATATCTTCTGAGTTGCCTCTGAGAGAGTAAAACTTCATCTTGGTGGGGTGGTTTGAGTTTTAGGAACAAGAAGTCTCTTGGAGCTGGGCTTGATGAGTAAGTGTGTGATGGAGCTAAGTCAGGTGGCCAAGGGTCAGAAAGTGAGGTGTGGCTACAAATTCACAAGACCCAGAAGAAGGCAGAAATGGCAGCAATCCTGAAATACACACGTCTGCCTAAATTTGCTCTTTTGTTTGTCCTCTCACCATTAGGTGCTCAAACACCGAGCACTTGCTGTGTATTCTCACGGTGCATGCATTTTACATAGTAGATCTTAAATTAGCTCCTGCAGCATCCTCATGAGAGGCCCGGTTGTCCCCATTCTACAGATGAGGAAGCTGAGGCTCCAGTGAGATTAACTGGAACCCAAGGGTCTCAAGGCTCATTAGGGACAGAGCCAACTTTAGCAGTTGGATCTCTGGCTCAGCACTGCTTTCTCACGCTGCCTCTGGCATGTTTGTTGAAAAACAGACTGGCAAGCACAGACTGGAGCCATAGCCTGATTATATTTACAATCTGTCCAAAAAATCTTTGTTTAGTGGATCTTTGGAGTCTTAGAATTAAGATATCCCTTTTGAGGATTGAAGGAAGTGATTTGAAGACAAAGTAAATATATTTCTTTTTCTTTTTTCTTTTTTCTTTTTTTTTTAAGATTTTATTTATTCATTTGAGACACAGAGATACAGAGAGAGAGAGAAAGCATGAGCAGAGAGAGAGGCAGAGGGAGAGGGAGAAGCAGGCTCCTCGCTGAGCCAGGAGCCCGATGTGGGGCTCGATCCCAGGACCCTGGGATCATGACCTGAGCTGAAGGCAGACGCTGAACCATCTAAGCCACCCAGGTGCCCCAATATATTTCTTTTTCATGAAATATGCTGGGAAGCCAGTACATGGATCTTGGTACCTTCAGGTCAAAAATATGAACCAATTCAAGAGGTACTTGGATAAGTTTGTAGGATTGCAGTATTGGTTGGGCCCTCTGAAGTCGTCCGTTCTGACTGCTTCTCTGTAACTTTCCAGCTGAAGGTTTTCCAGCCAGTTTTTGATCTGCAGAGGCAGCCCCTCCAGGCATAGGTTTTGTTACTTGGAGAGGGCTAAATTGTCGAAAGTTCTCCCTTACCCGTAACAGAAATCTTTATTCCTGGAATGTTCTCCCCTTGTTCTTCTTCCCATCTCTTCTCCGAGCATGCTCCAGTTGGCTAATGTCTGTGAGCTGATGCAGTCTCACACTGGGCTGCCCCACATCATACCCCCTCCCAGAAGTCACACACTTGAGTAACGTGCCCTGAGATCAAATCAGCATTATGGCGGAGCCTCGCTTACATGTTCGAACAATAGCTGTTGAGTATCTACCATGTAGCCAGGCCCTGCACTCAAGGTCACAGGGGAACTATGGGGCACAAGATAGACACACCCTTACTTTATGCACTGACTCACTGAGTTTACCATTAACTAAGGCACCAAGGTCTGCCTTTAGGCAAGATCTCCAGAGAAAGCTCAGTTAGGGCTACCTGGGAGAAGTGAACCTCCAAGTTGCAAGGATTTCCTAACCAAGCAAAACCCTTGAGCCTCTGGGAAAGCAGATGTATCCTTGGAGCAGGTGTGGGGAAGATACCTGGCGGCTCCCATGGCCTGTTGTGGAAGTCAGCAGGTAACTGGGCCTTGGAGATGGGCATCACTCCCCTGTGGGCCGCTGCAGCTCCTTCTGGATGCTGGTGACAAGGGAGAGGGGCCCACCTGGCACGCTTGCCCCTCTGCCCTGCCTCCAGCTGTGTGCCATCTCTGTCCTTTCCCTGACCCGACCCTCGGGAAATTCTTCATTCATGCCTTAATCACTTCCTGTCTAGACCACATTCTCAGCTCTGGGAATTGGGGCCAGAGCGGTGGCCTGCAGCTTTTCTCACCTTGCCCATGGTCTTCCCTGGTTGCCATCCACCTAGCTCTCTTGGAGGCTGGGACATTTTTTGACATTTTACGTTCCTGACAGCCTGCCCCCCGCCGACCCTTCCCTGGCCAGCTTCCCTATGGGTCCGGAGGTGACCGCCAGATTTCTTCTGAGTGGGAAAGCCTGCAGGTTTGCTCAGAGAGTCAACCCCTCAGATCCTTCTCAGCTCTCAGATCATTTTCTTCCCCTCCCTTAGCTTTACTTTGGGTCTCCTTTGCTTTTCTGTTTTGGTCCCTGCTTGGATTCTTTCACATTCAGGGGCAGGACAGCTGTAGGCTTCTTGCTACCTCTCCATATTAGGGGAGCTTTGGGGTCAGCCAGACCTGGGCAATGTCCCTGGCTGTGTGGCCTTGGACAGGTCACTTAACCTCTCTGAGCTGCAGGGTCCCCATCTATAAATGAAGGCAGTGATGTTATTTACAAGTAAGAATCCACTGAGCAGAAAGAAAGAACTTAACAGATGGGGACTTCTTTTAGGCTCTGTTGGGTCAGGACTGTGGTTTGGAAGGGGTCTGGAGAGAGTCACTGCCAGGATCCCTCCCAGCCCACGGTTCCGGAGCTCTTGTGTTTGGTCCCCCTTGGAGAAGCTAGGGCCCCTGAGAGCCTCCTGCTCCAGGACACCCCTATTATCCCTGTGGCCCAGCTTCCTTCCTTCAAACTTCTCTGCACTGTGCTCAAGGTGTCAAGGGGTCCTTTGAAAAATATGTATATATTTTTAATCACAAAACTAATAGACTCTCTTGTCATACAATGCAAATTAAACAGAAATATAGGAAGTGAAATTCTGCTCCCCAGCGAAGAGTGTGGTATCTTAGACATTTAAAAAATGTACACATTTACAGTTTTATTTTACAAAATTGGATTATGTTGTAGGCATTTTTGCACATTGCACTCTTTGGCTTACATAGTGCAATGCGGGCACTCTGTGGGCAGATTTCTGCCCGCATTTCTGTCCACAGAGCTTTACTTTATTCTTTTAATAGTTGCATAAAATTCTACCATATGAAGATAATTTATTTTATCCATCCTCTGTTGATGGACATCTGTGTTCTTTTCTTTTTTTATCACAAAGATGCTGTTGAGAACATCCTTACAGTTTCGTAGAGGTGGAGTTGTCAGGTCATCTTAACAGCTGGAGAGCTAAACGTCACCATGTTAACTTTTGAAACTTGAGCAACCATCCCGCACACACTCGCTGTGGCCTTTGGGGGTGCACGCCAAGCCCTCTGGCTGACTCTTCTTACCTCAGAAGGGATGAAGCGTCAGGTTTGACACCTCACAGGGAAGTTCACATAATTAATAACACTTTGTTTTCTTTGGAGAATCTAAAATTGGATTTCATTGCTTTTAACTAAAGACCACTGCAGGATTTACAAAACAAAGAACAGTGTAATCTTTAGTGGCATTACGGGATCAAGTGGATTTTTTTTTAGCATGAAACTATGCTGAGCATGCCTGTTGGTTTACCTGTAATGTCTAAAAATAGCATTCTCCTTTTATTTTTGGAGTGGCTATATATATGCATAAAAGAGATACGAGTTCCATACATGTCTGTTTTGGAGCGGAAGTAACTGGCTTTTTCTCAGACCAATCTTGCATTAATGCAGTTAAAATTATCCTCGAGGAATGTGATAATAAGACCTCACACTGCACAGTGCTTCAGTTCACAGTCTACATGGGGTTCGTGAAAGAAGTCTGTGAGAGACCTGGGCAGGGATGCTCCCCGGTCCGTAGAGACGAGAAAACCAAAGCTGAGGGTTCGGGGACCCTAACCACGTGTTCGTGGCTCCCCAGTGGGAAGCGTCAGGACTTCTGACTCCAAGGGCAGTGCTCTTTCAGCCAGACGTTTAGAGGAGAATACAAGCAAATGGGCCAACATCCCGCAGCTTGAGGGTGGCGCCCAGCCAGCGGTGCTGGGCTGGAGATTCCAGGGGCGTGTAGTCAGGAAGATGGCCTGGCTGGGGGTGGGCCGTGGAGAGGCCTGCAGGGGCCACCTGCCGTGGAAGGTGAGGGTCGGATTTTATCCTATCCCCCGGCCCCCCTTCCGCCCGCTGTGATCAAGAGTGGAGGCATAGAAAACTGTAGCGCAAAGGGGAGGTCCTGGTTGCAGATCGCTTCTCTGTCCTTGGCGGAGGCCACACTGAGAGTCTGACCCTCGCTCTGCCCGACATGACGAGGACGCCTTACCTGGACCTCCCAGGGAGGTTGTGGCTCCTGGGCTCTGGGCCAGCAGAGCAGCTGGTTCAGCGTGCTCTGTCGTGATGCAGGTGACGCTCTTTGCCTACTCGGACCTGCTGCTCTTCACCAAGGAGGATGAGCCGGGCCGCTGCAACGTCCTGAGGAACCCCCTCTACCTCCAGAGTGTGAAGCTACAGGAAGGTAAGCGTGTGCCCCAGAGGTGCCCTGGACTCCCGCCTGCTTGCCCCGAGGCCCACATCCGTGCTGCCCGGTTTGGATTCTGCCCCTCCGGCGGCCGGGCTGCCAGCCATCAGTGGGGCATCTGAGCATGTGTGCTCGGGTCAAGTCCAGCCTCCCAGGGGCCGCAGGGCTCTCGGGCACGGGCATTCTGTGCTAGGCTGTATGCCCTGAGCGTTACTGGGATGTTTCTGTTCCAGACCCGTTTCAGGGAGGCGGTGGAGTGGAGCGGGAAGAGCTTTGGGCTCCGAGCGACACGTGTTTCGATCTTGGCCCTGCCCCTCACCACCTGTGATCTTGGGCACATCCTACTCAACTGCTTTGAGCCTGTTGGCTCACGTGTGAGTGGGGCTCCCGATAGGTGGTGTACAGATTCAGTAAGGTCGTATGCAGAGGGCCCGGCCCACACCGGGTGCCCCGCGCCAGCCGGCTGCCGGCCCTCTCACCGCACATACCCTGGGCCCGAGCGCGCTGCTCCTGGCCCTCCCGGCTGTACCGCGGAGCTGGGGTGTGGCGGAGCCTGAAGCCAGTGTCTCCCGCAAACTTTCCACGGTGCCTCCGCCACTGGGGAACGGGAAGCCAGCTGGGAGTATCTGCTGAGCGGTTTGGTTTGGCGCCTGAAGTCTCTGCTGAACGGGCTTGATTTCCTCTCCCAGATTATGAAAACAACAACAGATCTGTTTGAGCATGGGCGACAGGGGCAGAGAGGAAAATATTACCCGGCGAAAGAATTCTGTTTTGACGGGTTTTGCTCCAGGAAAACTTCCTGCCTGTTTGCAGACCCGTCCTGTGTTCCTGTGTGTTGGGCGCCCCCGCCGTGCTCCCTCCTTAGAAACCCAGGGAGTGTGAGAACCTCCACTCTGGCTGCCCCACAGGGAGTCACTTACAACGTCTCCTTCTCTGCCTCGAACTTTCTCCTGCCCACCGACCAGGATGGCCCCTGAGGGGAAAAAGCAAGTCACCTGTCTGGGGGCTGGCCCCTCCCTCGGGGTGGCGGGGAGCAGCCCCTCTGAGCAGATTCAGCTCTGACCCTGGCTCCCCGGTGCCCACAGGAGGGGGCAGGTGAGAGCTACAGCGGACTCTGCCCTGGGCTTCCCTGCCCCTCCCGGTTTCCCTCAGAACCAGCTTCCCCTGCAGCCCCGTTCTCCTCTCCCTGCCACCCCCCGCACACCTACTCACACACACACTCACACTGTGTAGTCCCTTCCTCTCTGGGCCTGCCCACCCCAGCTTAGACACTCGGGACCCAGGCAGGGGTGGGGTGATCGGTAATATGTGTTGACTGATTATAGGAACCGAACCCTTACTCAGTTGTGCTCATCACGTTCATCACTCAGGTCTGGGGCCACAAGCCCAGAACCCTCATCTGCTCAGCCTCCTGCTAGAAGGAGGGAGGACAGAGAAGAGGGGCTCAAACTGGCTGTGCTTTGCAGAGGGGCTTGGGGTGGAAGAGCTGAGGGTAGTAGCTGGGAGTTTGGGGTCCGGGCATGGAGAGCCAGTGTGACTTTAGCTGGCCCTCTCCATTATCTGGGCTCTGGTGTCTCAGACTGTGAAAGACAGGTTGGGCCAGCCCTTCATGTTCTTTCCCAACCCTAACATCCCCACACGGAGCCTGAGGGTCATGAGATGCGGGACAGTGCCCAAATGTCCTACCTCTACTCCTTGGGGTGGGGTGGGGGGCTCGGCCGGGAACTGCTTGGATCTTCCCCTCCTGGAGCCCTCAGACCCAAGCCTTGAAGTTAGAGTCAGTGTGAGCTCCGTCTTCCATTGGGTGGCGGCTGGTCAGAGTGGCTGGTGTGGGGTCTGAGGTGTTGCAGAGAAACCTTCCAGATGCTGAGCTCATGTGAGCAACAGCCTTGTGCAGGCATGGCTTCCTGAGCTGGAGACCACATCCTCTCCCTGCAGAGGGTGGCCAAGGCCAGCACTCCTCAGGAGAGATGACCACGGCCATCCGAGCCTACGGGGTTGGCTTGAGTGTGAGGGTTGTGTATGCAAGTATGCACGTATCCTGGACTTGCTGGGACGGTTTGGTGCAGATGGTTTGGTGCAGATGCATTGTCTTGCCCTTCTCCGGCAGTGTCAGCCAGCAAACTGAACATGGCTCCCCAGGGACGTGGCTCAGTGACACTAAGCACTCAGGTGCATGTCCCATCCTTTAGGTTTTCCTCCAGGCATCAGTAGGGCCCCTGCTTCCTCCCCTGCCTCCGCTCCCCTGAGACAGGCTTGTGGGTCCTGGGGTTTGCAGAAGTCCCATGTCCCCTTCTCCTGTAGTCGGGAGTTGGAACTGTGGGACCCAGTGTCCTGGGTCCTGGTGCTCAGCTTCCGGCCCGTCTCCCTGGCACCCCCAGATACCTGCCGCAGCAGCGAGGGCCCTAGTGAGGCTTTTAAGAGATCCATGTGGGGCCTCAACTGAAGCTTCTCTTGGCAGAATGGGCTCTGATGAGTGTTGCTCATGCCTCTCAGGTGTGTCCTTTTCAAGTCAGCATGTTTGGAAAGTTCCGTTTGGGGCAGAGAAGATGGGAACGAGGAGCACACGCGGCCTTTCCTGTGGGCTGGGGCTGGTGAGGGCTTTTCTCCCAGCAGGGGAGAATCTACCTCACCCGGGGACTGATGACTCCCGTGTGTGACTTGCCTGAATGGAGCTTAGCTCTCTGGCCAAGCGTCCTCCGGGGCCTTACATGAGGCACAGAACATTGTGGGTGCCCAGTGAATGTTGGTTGGCTGAATGAATGCATGACTGACTAGGAGACTAGAAGCACTGACCAGCTTGGGGGCTGGAAGCACCCTTCTCCACAGCTCCCAGCTGGTGGTGGCCACATAAACCTTGCTGGCCCTCCTCCTGCCCGGCATCCCCCCAGCTTCAGCAGGTCTGAATGGCAGCGTAATGGGAACAGGCGGAGAGCTCACGCTAACAATTGGGACATCTCCGGTCGTCCGGGGCCCATTGTGGCCTCTTCCTGTCTCTGCCGCCCACTGGCTGTGCTGGTCTTTGTGTTTCTCCCTCCCAGGCGGCCAGCATCCCGCCCACAGGGTGTCTTCCTGGCCTGCTCTGGTCTCTCAGGATGGCCTGGAAATGTCCAGCTGATTCTTGGGCTCTCCATCCACCCCGGGGAGCCAGGTGCCCAGTCTTGGAAACTCAGCGGCTTAGGTCCCAGCTGCTGTAATGCTTGGACTTAAATTTTGTCAGTTGACATTTGCTGAGTACATCCTTAGAGCCCACCTGAACGCTTGCTGCCAGGGCGATAGCAGGGGGAGAGACACGTTCCCACCTCTAGAGTGGGAGTGCCAAGTCTGGTGGCATGCAGATTCAGAAACCGGGGGGGGGGGGGGGGGGCAGAAATGGGACCCAGTGGTCAGAACACGGGCTTTAGAGGTAGCCATCCTGGGTTCAAATCTCAGCGCTGCCCCTCACTCACGGCATGCCTGTACAAGTTGTTTTTTCTCCCAGGGTCTCAGTTTCTACAACTGGAAAACGGGAACAACACGTCCCCTGGCTTGTCACACAGCATAGGGAGGGCTTGGCCAATGGCTGAGTTTGGGACCTCAGGCCAGGCTGGAGAGGGCTCTGGGAACATGACAGAGGGGTCAGACTTGGGTGGGGAAGCCATCTCTGGGCCTCTGGGACTCTCTCTGCACAGCCCACAGCCCTTGGTAGGAAGCAGGGTTCACCCAGGAGCTGGTGACTTGGTGTGGAATTTCAAAATGGTGAAGGCAGTTGGAGTGTGGGATGGAAAACCCAAATGTGTGCTGCTTCCATGTCCCTTTTTACTCACCCCCCTGTTTCCACACTCTGGAAAGCCCAGAGCCCAGTCTAATGTCCCAGAAGGGTTTCTGAGGGGGTGAGGTTGCTCGCCTGGGTCAGCCACCTTGCAGCCCGTTGTTCAGCAGCCGTGGCTCCTTCCTGGCACCCTGGGCTCCCGAGGCTTGCTGTCCCTTTATGAGGCTCTGAGCCATGCTGAGCACTGCCCCCGTTCCGTCCTTCTCTCAAAGTACTGCCAGCACAAGGCCGTGATGTGGAGCAGATTTGGGGGCGGGGGTTAGGGTTAATGTGGGAGGGTGGTGGCAGGGGTGTCACAGCCCAGGAAAGTTGTCAAGCAATCGTCAACTACCCCGTGCCATCGGGAATATGTCATAGGCTGAGTTTCCCCCAACCTCTGCCTCCTGTCTCCCTGAGGCTTCCCTCTCCTTGGCTTTCCCCTCCCTTCTAGAGCCTTCTTTTCTCTCACTGCCAGCTTCTAAAACCCACATTTCTGTTATTTTCTTACATAGATCTTTTTGTTTCTCCCTTGGCACTAAGATCTGCTTCTGGAAAGTCAAGGAGACATCCAGTATGTTTTCTTAAACAAAAGAAACCACCTCCCCTTGTCTCCACCCTCAGCAAGGCAGGGAGTTGGCAGAAGCTTCCAAACGAGAGGTTTCTCAAACATGATGGACTTCTTAGGTGGGACCCTCTCCCTCCCAACCCTCCTGTAGGTGGGGAGAAGTAGAAGAATTTCTTCTAAGTCCAGAGTGAACCCCCCCACTTACTATTGGCCTGTTTTTCTCTGGATCTTGCTGGCACCCCTGGCCCTCGTTTTGCGCAGGGAACTGCCCACATGCTTGCTTCGGGGCTGGCCTTCACCCACATGAGGGCCTTCACTCACCACTTTTCTTAGGAATTGGCTTGACCCATTGTCTCTGTTACTTTGTCACCTTTACTTTGCGATGCATTTTGGTTTATTGGACAATTTCTTTGATTCAAATGTGTGTTGCGCCCCAGTTTCCTCACATGAATCAGGGATGATAATAGCCGCTGCGTCCTAGGAGTTGTTTTGGAAGGGTTGAGCTTATACACAGCCAGCATGTGGCACAGTGTGTGTGTGGTTTTTCTACAGGTGGTGTGGTGGTTTCTCTTGGAAAGGACTGGTAACCTGCCCAGTGAGGTCAACTGCTTGAAATTCAGGAAATTACGAACCATCCCTGGTCTGTGCCCAGAAGAATGAGGCCCAGTGGGGAGGGATGCCAGGTTCTGAGGAGCAGCCCTTGATGGTCAGGGAAGGGGCAGGGCTTCTTCCGCATGCTTGCTGGTCCTCGAACCACACCTTGTGCTTCTGCACTTCCCTGCCTTTCCCTGTGCTGTTCCCACCTCCTGGAAGTGTCCTTTCTTCCCATCTTGCGTTTATGTTCAAAATGATCCTCCTGCAAGAAGCCTTCCCCAGCATCCAGGGGTCATGTCTCGGTCTTGGTCTTTCTGAAGCAGTCTGACCACATACAGCTTCTGTAGCTATTCCGCCTTCACTCCTCTGCTGGAGGAGCAGGGAGCCTGACGCTCCCTCCCAGCCGCCTCCCCAGCGGAGAGGTGGAGAATGGGTGAATTTGGGATTCGAGACCAGGGCCCTAGGAAGACACACCAAGGGGCTGGGCCCCGGGCTGGGAAGCCATCTGTGGGCACCATCTAGCCCATGACTGGGGATCTCGCTGCATAGCCCACACCTTCCTAGGTCCATCCAGCAAGTAAGCGGCTCCTTGTTGAACTTCAAAATGGCGAGGGGCGCCTGGGTGGCTCAGATGGTTAAGCGTCTGCCTTCGGCTCAGGTCATGATCCCAGGGTCCTGGGATCGAGTCCCGCATCGGGCTCCCTGCTCTGCAGGGAGCCTGCTTCTCTCTCTCTCTCTGTCTCTCATGAATAAATAAATAAAATCTTAAAAAAAAAAAAAATGGCGAAGGCAGTTGGGAGCATTTAAAGGAAAACCCAGACGTGTGCTATCTCTGTGTCCTTCCGTGTCCCTCATGTCAGGGAGCATGGAAAGATGGAGGCCTTTTGAGATGGACGACAGCTCCCTGCCCCTGGCTGTTTGATGCCCAGAGGTGCTCCTGGCTACCTGTCATGGGGGTGGGACCATAGCATTCCTTGGGTGACGCTGACCTGTGGGCCAAGGCCTTGTGGCTGTGTCTCCATCTGCTTAGTTACTAAGTGGGCTTTCCTCCAGAGATTTCCCTGTCCCCTGTGCCTGCCTCTTTCTTCCTCTTTTTCCAAGAGGTACCACATACGGGCTTCTGGGTGAGGCAGTTGGCGGTGCTGGGGCAAGCTGCTTAGACTCTGGAGCCGACTCTAACACAAGTCTTACTTTTTGTTCCCTCCAAGGTTCTTCAGAAGACCTGAAATTCTGTGTGCTGTATCTAGCAGAGGTGAGTCCTTGCCTCTGGATCTGAGGAGAGAGCTCTGTGGCCTGGTGCTAGTGGGAAGACATTGATCCTGGTCTAGTCCAGGGCTCTGGGGCCAGGCTCATACCGTGGTCCTGGGCAGGGCTCCTGCCCTGTGGAATGGGGACAGCGGTCCCCGCCTCAGTGCCTCTCACCTCTGTGTGGAGGAGCAGTGGACACAGAAGTGCCTAGAAGGGGGGTGCCTGAATGGCTCAGTCAGTGAAGTGTCTGCCTTTGGCTCAAGTCATGATTCTGGGGTCCTGGGATCGAGTCCCACATTGGGCTCCCCGCTCAGCGGCTGCCTCCAGTGGCGACCCGAGGGCCAGGAAGGCATCGGATGTCTTCCCCCGTGTGGGCACACCTCCACCAGGCCCAGGAAGCAGCTGTTAGAGGCCCTGCAGAGCCAGTGGGGATTCAGTTCCACAGCGCCCAGCAAACAGCCTAGCAGCTGTGAACTGGCAGGGCCTGAGATGAAGCTCCAGGTTCTTTAATGCCAGGAGAGCTTCCGGCCGGGCTGGTTTGTTTGGCCCAGAGAAAAGCACTTCTGCTTATTGGCTTCCAGGGAGCTGTGACCTCCCCACTCTCCAAAGATTGCTGAAGGGATATTGATCCAGGGCCTTTTATTTCAGTTATAAGTGCCAGGAGTTCTGACCCAAAGGGGCTGGGAGATGGGAGCTCACAGGCAGCCAGAGGCCTCTCTTTTCTCCTAAGAGGCTGTGGGGAGAGGCACGTCTGTAACAGGAAGCCAGGGTGCCTGCTTGCTCTGTAGCCCCACAGAGGCTCCACACGATGGTCTGGGATCCCATGGGAACCCCAAACTCACATCTTCATGGGACCTTCTTTTTTTTTTTTAAAGATTTTATTTATTTATTCGACAGAGACACAGTGAGAGAGGGGACACAAGCAGGGGGAGTGGGAGAGGGAGAACCGGACTCCCCGCTGAGCAAGGAGCCCGATGTGGGACTCAATCCCAGGACCCTGGGATCATGACCTGAGCCAAAGGCAGACACTTAACGACTGAGCCACCCAGGCGCCCTTCACGGGACCTTCTGACAAGCGGTGTATCTTCATTGTCTAACATACAGGTGGCACCCAAAAAAGAAAGTGGGGCAAGAGAGTCAGGAGTTTGAGGGATTTTTCCCACTACATTCAGAAAGCCTCAGTTGGCTGGGCGGCCCCAGCTTTGGGTGTTTCCCAGCAGTAGGTCCTGGGTGGGATTGTCCTAAATAGTGCTCGGCCCTGGAGTCTCTGTTCTCCTGGACAGGTATCCCTCAGCCCCTGGGAGCCCAGGGGCAGACGCAGCTCCCTCCTGGCTCGAGAGCACCGGGGTCCCTGGGACAAAAGGGCATGTTGGTCAAGGACCGGTCTCTTAGAATCTGATCCTGCGCTCCCTTCATTGAAGAGTTTGCGCTTTGGGGTTAGGAAGACCTAGACTTGAATCTTAGCTCTGCCATTTCCTGACTGAGAGGTCTGGGCAAGTCATATACTCCTCTCTGAAACAAGGCTGATGGGGCCTACCTGGCAGGGCTGTCGTAATGATTAAATGAGATTCAATAAGATACCCTGACCAAAGCACTTAGCACAGAGTCTGGCACACGGTGAGTGTTCCATAAATGGAAGTTATTATGATTGTCAGCTTCATAATGGGGGGAGAGCTTTTCATATTCATTTATTCTCCATTAGAGACATCACCAATGATTTATTGACCTTTTAAAAAGAAAGCTAAAGGGCGCCTGGGTGGCTCAGTTGGTTGGGCGACTGCCTTTGGCTCAGGTCATGGTCCTGGAGTCCCGGGATCGGGTCCCGCATCGGGCTCCCTGCTCGGCGGGGAATCTGCTTCTCCCTCTGACCCTCCTCCCTCTCATGCTCTCTGTCTCTCATTCTCTGTCTCTCAAATAAATAAATAAAATCTTTAAAAATAATAAAATAAAATAAAAAATTAAAAAATTAAAAGAAAGCTAAGAAGAATATCTCATGTTCCTTGTACATATAGAGTTATACAAATGTGGTAAGATTACAGGCTCTGGAGGAGGCAGAAGACAGACTTTGACTGTCCTTTCCTGAGGTCTCCTGGGGCCGCTGACTTAGCATCTCCAAGCCTCAGTGTTCTCATCTGAAAAATGGTTCAACGGCTGTGCCTTTCCTTCCTACCTGTGTCATCAGGTCATTAGAATTAAAGGTTTGTCAAGGCGAGTGAACAAACAGTAGCAGAAGGGGTTTTATTTCCTATAAAGATAATACTAATTTAGGAACAAGGACGTGAGGCAAGATGGGGGTTTTAAAGAGGCCAGGAGGACCTGGGTTTCTGGTTGGATTTGAGGATGCTCATGTTTGAATGCAGAGGTCCAGGCCCAGTGCTGCCCCATCAGGAGCCCTGTCTCTGGGTGAGTTACGTGAGGATGCCTTCAAGGCTGCTTACAGCCTCAGCCCTGGATCCTGGTAAGAGGAGGGCACGGTGTGCAACGGCATTGAAACCAGTGAGTTAGATCACGTGGGGGATTAAGAGACAGCCTTCATATGTAGAGCAGTCAGGCAGGCAGTGGGGTCCCTGATTGGGACAGATGTGTGCAGATGGGAGTTCAGCTTCCCTGGAGGGAGTTGGTTCTGTGCTTTCTCTCTTCACCAGGCCAGCCTCCAAAATCTCCTAGAAAGGAGCCTAGGGAGCAAGGACCTCCCCAAAATGTTTGCCCATCTAAGACAGCCAATCCCTGGCCCCGGGCCAGGCCTGGGTTTAGGTCTTTGGTAGCTCAAAAGGCTTCTGGATTCCCTAGCATTATGGGGCTTTCAGCTTCAAGCTCTCAGAGCCAGAGACTCAGCCCTGAACTCTGCTGTTGAGACAGGTCATACGGTCACCATCCCAGGCAGAGAGAAATATGACTTTCTAAAAAGAGATTATCCACAGGGCAGGGGAGAGGAAGTGGTTCTTGTGGGTGTCAGTAAAATGGAGATAATCACAGCTTCTACCTTGCAAGGTTGTTGGAAGAAGTATCGAGACCCCACTGGTGAGGTGCTTAGCACTGTGCGGGGTACGGCATGTCGGTGGGGGGTGACTCAAGATGAGGATGCTGGTAGCCCTGTAACTGTGAGGAGGCGGCCACCATCCTAGAGCTCAGAGCAGTGCTGAGTAGTACAAGACGTTACCAGTGAGCTCTGTGGCTGCCCTTCGAGCCGCTGGCTGACTGAGCTCTTCGAAGGCTTTCGTGCTCTGGTCGCTTTGGGCCCACTCTGCAAGGAGGAGCATTCCCGCCAGCCGGCAGCAGCCCAGTCAGGGCCTCCCGGGGCGCCTCGGGTTTGGGGGATGAAATCTCAACGGGTGTTTCTGCAAGGCTTTGAGCCTTCCTTCTGCTGCTCACTGGCAATAAGGGCCTGGAGGAGGCCCTTGGCTGCTTGGAGCCTTGGTTTTCCCCTTCCTTGAATTGGGAGTAACCATCCAGGAACCTCCCTACCTCTTCATGCAATTGTCAAGAACAAAATGAGAGCATGGGTAGGAAAGTGCTCTTTAAAATGGATAGTTAGATAAAAGGAATTATTATTAAGGCAGAATTCCTGCTTTGGCACAGAAAGAAAAAGGGAGGTTTGGCTCCAGGAGATTAAGGGATTTGTTGAAGCCCAAAGAGCTAGGTAGAGGCAGGACCAGCTTTGTGGAGAGATGGCCTTTCCAAGCTGGAAGGGACCGTGGTCCTTGCCTCTCTCCTCACCTGGCAGGGGAACATGATGAGACAGGGAGCCCAGGACCCTCTGGTCAGCTCCTGCCCTGCCTGGCTTCCCTCAGGGGAATCTTGGGGTATTTTTTTGCTGGGCCTGTCCTTCCCCTACAGCAGGCTGGGAGTTCTGAGAAGTGGAGGGAATCTGTTGTTAAGTGGGAGGATTGCCTCCCCATATCCGCCCAGTTCCCTGAAGCCAAGGGGAGGCAATTTCTTCCCTCTCTCCTCTGATGCTTTTAGGAAGATCAGCTTCTGAGCACTTTGGGGCAGGAGAAGAGTGGCTGGCGCGCTTGGGAACACTTAGCAGGGGAGCTGGCCCCGCCCTGAAGGGTGGCATCCCTTAGGGTTCGGGGGGATAGCAGAATAGAGAATGTCCCCACATGCTAGTTGATGATGCTGGTAACCATCTCAGCTCAGAGCCCTCGCATGTGCTGTTCCTTCTGCCTGGAACAGTTTCTCCCAAGCACTTGCCTTGCTGGCCTTTATCGTTCAGGCCTTCGCCCAAATGCTGCCCCTGCGGAGAGGCCTTCTCTGACCACCAGGCTCAGACGGGACCTCTCCGTTTTGGCCTTTCCCAATTGGTTATGATATTATTTCATTGTTTCTTGGTTTATTGTCTCTTCCCCAACCTGAGGGCCAGAGCTCAGTCTCTCTTATTTGCTTCTTCACCCCCAGGAGCTAGAACAGTCCCTGACATGTAGTAGGCGCTCAATAACTATTTATTAAATGAGCAAAGTACAGAGCAGTAACAACGGTAGCTGCTGTCTGTCGAGGCCTCCGATTGTTCTTGTGACTTACCGGCTCAGGAGCTCTGAGAGGGGGTCATGTCATTCCCACTCCCATTCGACAGGCTTTCCTAAGGTGCACCACTAGGAAGTGGCAAAGCTGGGATTTGAGCCAGGCCTGTCCAACTGCAAAACAAGGAAGGACTGCATAGAAACACTGTCTTTTTCTCTGTTCCAAGCCATCCAGCTCATGCTCTCAGCTCCCTGGCTGAGCTCATGTAATCACAGCCCTGTGAGGTTATAATCAAATTCCAGCGGAGTTGGAAAGAGCCTGCAGTCCCCTGACCAGAGTGTTCTAGAGTGGATGATAGCCCTGGGCATGCTCTACCGCCCCCCCGCCCCTCCCCCCAGCACGCTCCTACTCCCCGCGGCCGCCTCCCTGGGTCTTGGCAGAGCCCTGATGCTTATGCCAAAACTGGCCTGGCTTTGACCTCATCCCGGAAGCCCCTCCGGGAGCTTACCAAGGCCATTACTTGCCCAGTACTGTGCTGGGCCTAGATGGGAAAGGCCTTCCTGGAAGGATTTTCTAGTCTAGCTGGGGGAGACGAGACTGCACTTAACGAGGTTAGATGGCAAAGCGAGATGGGAATGACAGCAGTGCTAGTGCTGGAGCCTGTCCTTGCACTTGGCTGAGCTGAGGAGCCCGGGTTGGACCCAGCTCTGGTGCCAGGCACGCGTGTGGCTGTAGGGGCCACGTGACTACGCCCGCATGAGACTTTCAGAAGGGACCTGAGTTTCTGTTTGAGTTCTCTTGGTATGTCTGTCCAGCTGCCCATCTAACCTTGGCCTTGTGATCAGATCGTGTGCCCAGGTGGGGGGAGGGGGGCTCTGTGAGCAGGCCGGAGACCTTGGCCCTCTGGGTTCCCCATGTGCTCCTGCAGCTGCCGCCTTGTGCTGCCTGTCCCCGGGGGTGACCTCACCATTTCTGTCCTGTGGCTCTCCACAGGCCTCCACTGTGTGGGGAGCTAACCCTCCCCCCCTCCCCCACCCCAACCCGCGGGCACATGCCGCTCGCTCGCCAGCTGGCCCCCGAACCAGCTTCCTTGCTCCTCTGGCTGCCTCGATGTCACTGGGGATTAGTGTGCATTTGTGGCTTTTAGTGCCCCCCCTCCCCCCCCGCTGCTGCAGCCTCACCCTCTGGAGCTCAGGGATGGGCTTGGGCCTGGGAGCCCCCTGAACCAGGGAGCAGCCCTGACCATCCTCTCCTCTGTTTTCCCTGACGTCAGAAGGCAGAGTGCTTATTCACTTTGGAAGCGCACTCGCAGGAGCAGAAGAAGAGAGTGTGCTGGTGCCTGTCGGAGAACATCGCTAAGCAGCAACAGCTGATGGCTTCGCCCCCGGAGAGCAAGGTAAGGGCCTCGCCGGTGGCCGCCGCCCTGGCTGCCTGGCTTCCCCGCCCCAGCCCGGACCTGCAAGCCTCCAAATTGAGCTCGGGACCAGCTCCAGCTTAGGACTTGGATCTGAGCAACAAGCTCTTGGCAGGGAGGCCCGTGCTTGAGTGTCTCTCCCCCTTGGCGTCTCACGGGGTCTACCGGGTGGGTTTTGCATGGCTCAGGTAGAGCGACGGAGCCTAAGGGAGCACGGCCATCGCTTCTCGGCTCTGTTCAATGGTTTGCCTCTGGCCAGGTCGAATCTGGGTTGGCCCGCTGCTGCCGCCTGGCATGGAGTCCCCCTCTGCCATGCGGTAGGTCGTGCCCAGGGGTAGCACACGGGCGTTTAATGTTGGCTGAGGGCCGGCATCGTTGGGAGGTGATGTCTGTGGCGGAAGCTGTTTCTAGTTCGCTGCAGGCCACAGCCAAGTGGAACCAAGTGGAGTTTGCTGGGGACTGGGGGCTGGCCAGCTGGAGCATCAGGGAAGATTAGAACCTCCCAGCTGAGGCTGACCTGGGATGGGCGCCCTGAAGCAGCTGGTCCGGTGCCTGTGGAGGGGATGGGACAGGAGCCAGATCCCGGCCTTCCCCTTTGTCAGCCGGATGCTAGCCACCGGGCCCAGCTGTAGTTCCCATTTGTGAGTCAAGCGGGGGGCTTCTCTTTGGTGAAAGTGTTGGCCATTTGGGGGTTTGGTCTGGTTGGCTGCAGGAGGATCTGAGTGGTTGGTCTGCTGGCTCAGGGGGAGAGGATGAATGAAAGCAAGTGGCAGCCAGTAAACTTGCCGGCCTGTTTCTTCTTCCCATGTGTTTGGCAGGCATACGGTGGGGGCTGCGGGGACAGGCCTGCTAAGGGCAGGAGGTTTCTGGGCAGCCTCCTCTGGAGCAGTGGTGGTAGATAGCAGCCCAGCAGCTAGTCCTGAAGGAAGGGAGTAACAGTCTGAGGCTCCTGTAATCTCAGACTTGAAAGTTATTTTGTTTTATACTAGCCAGAGGCAAGAGTAACTTTGATGAAGGGGGAGAGCGGGAAGGGCACGGACTTCGACTCACACTCTACCGCTGACTGGCAGTGTGACCTTGGGCAAGTCACTCGACTACTCAGTGCTTTGGTGCCTCCATCTGGGAACAACAGTTCCTCCTCCGAAGTGTTGCCAGGAGAGTTAAATGAGATGGTGCATACGCAGTTCATGGCACATTGCCTGGGACGCAGCAGGTGCTCGCTCAACCACAGCGGTGGGGCGTGCACCGCCCCCAGCTCTGCCCCAGCACCCTGTGGCTACCCTCCCATTGTCCAGTTCTTCTACTGATCAGAGACCTGTTGCTGAGGCTGTAGGCTGCCTTGTACCCTTGATCCTGGCTTGGTCACAGTCAGAAACCAGACCATTCTCTTCACTGGGGCGGTCCCTGGGATGATCCATGACTAAACTCATGCCCCCCAGCTTTCTTATATTTTGGGCTTAGCTCCTTCTGGTGTGGGGGGAAGAGTTCTTTCTGCTTCAACTTCAGAGTTTGCAGGCTCTGGAGTGTGTTGGCAACTGTCTTCTCGGTGCCTTGGGCAGTCTGTCCATCTTCGGTTGGGAGGACAGTTTGAGTGGCTGACGGTAGTCTGCATTTCTGAGACAGGCTCTGGGCACTGCAGGCTATGGATTTGGCTGGCTGACACTGGAAGGTCCCCAGAGTTTGGGGCCCAGCTTCGGGGCCACGCCGAGACCTGTGGGCGCCCTGGGCTGGCAACAGTTAGACGCCTCTTCAAATCAAAACTCTTTAAATGTGTGTTTAATGGAGCAGCTGTGTGTTGGGTAGGAAAAGGGTAAAGAAGGAGGGCCTGAGCACTGGGACAACCTCAGAATTGCCTCCTTGCCTGAGAACTAAACCCTGGCGCAGCCCTACGTACCCCACTGGACCACCATCCTTAGAAGGGAGTTATGTAACCATGTTTTGTTAGGCAGGCAGACCCCTTGGGGTCCCAAGCCCAACCTCCCCCACCCCCACCCCCACCATACACACTTCAAGAGTCTTAGCAACTTATTCCTTCTGGTCCCTTACAAAAAGCTCCCCGAGAGAAATTCTGGTAAGTATGATTTCTCCAGGCCCATGGAGTTCCAGGAGGGCTCTAGCAACCTTAGCAACTTGGCCTGGTGGCCATCCAGCTGGCCCACTGGTCGTCCACCTGTGCTCAGCTCCACCAGGTCCCGGCAGCCTCGGAGGTGACTGTGAACATCTTTGCCAAGGGCTGGGCCACAGCCTTTCTGCTAAGGTTGCTGACCTCCAGGGAGAGAGAAGAGGGAAGACCAGGCAGAGCTCAGGCCCCAGCTTCTTGCTTTTCAGGCAGAAAGAGTCCTGCTTGATTAATTTGTCCTGATTGAGTAGCATGCTTTTTTTTTTTTTTTTTAAATGCCTTTCCTTTCTTTGTTCTTTCTGAGAATGCTCCGCCTTCTGCTGTACATGGGGGAAGCCTTTCCCCAGGCTGCTCCCAGCCTTAACTCAGATGCCTCTCTGGGGAAAGAGGGGTTTGCAAGGGAACTCCCCAGAGTCCCATGCCGCCCCTTCTCAACCCTGTTCAACAGTGTTTGCTGATACCCTGGAATGGGGGACCCTTCACACATCTCAAGGAATGCAGAGTTCTTCCCAAATTTGCAAACCATAAATGGGATGCCCCGAACATGAAATGCTTGTTGGGAAAGGCAGAGGTATTGGAAGAAGATGGATTCCAAGAACAACAGAGAGGCAGCTGGGCCACTACCTGTGTGTGGCCTCTGGCAGCTTCTTCCTCAGTGGTCCTGATCGGGCATGGGTCAGGTGGCTCTTTCTGGCTCTTTGAACTTTGGGATTATCCTGAAAGCTTCCCATGGAAGATTATCATGGAGGGCCTGGGGTCATGCAGTCTCCATGAGGGAACCCTGCCCTGCAGATTCCCCCAGGCCTGGATTGCTGTGAACTCAGCTGCCTGTAGCGGCTGGGTCCATTGGGGAAGTCACAGGCTTTCCGTGCTGTCCCCGGAGTACCTGTGGGTTGCTGTCTGGGTTGGGGGGGGCTCCAGCTGGGGCAGTGTGGACACAATGAGGCAGGCAGTGTCTGGCCTGAACCCCTTCTCTGGGAGCTCTGTTGCCTTTCTCCAGCTCCCTCTAAGGTGCCCGCGGTTAGGGACGGGGCTGCCCTGGGTCGGCCCGTGTGAGCTCCCCTTCTCTCTGTAGAATTAAGACCCAGCTTCCTTCCACTCACCACTCACCACACCCTTCTTTCTCATCAGAACTCTGCCTACTTGCTTCAGGATCTATTCCTGGAGGGAACCTACCTTTCTTCTGCCTTGGATAACTTTTACTAGACTCCCCGCCACGGGGAGTGCTGGGATGCTTCTAATCTAGAATAACTCACAGGTAATCCCACCTGGGGCCACTGAGGTTCTGAGCCAGTAGGGACAAATAGGTGCATCTTATTTTGGTTATTCAATCAAATACACATAACAAATGCCTCCTCTGTGCCAGACACTAGGTTAGATCCTTTGGGGTCACAGAGATGGATGGGACCTGTCCTATGGAACTCTCCTTTCATTGGACAGAGGTGACTGGGAATGGCGATCCACGCTTTAAAGGCTGTGCCTGTTGCGTCCTCAGAGCCGTCTGGTGGGGTCTGGGCCACACATTCGTCATCTCCACTCTGTGACCCTCCACTGAGCCCCCACCACACGCACAGCACTGGCCTGGGCCACAGGAAGGCTCTGAGGAGATTAGGCTTCCGACAGCCATCAGGTAGGCGAGGGGCGCAGGGCATCAGGGACTGCTCCGTTCTCGGGGTACTCCCTGGACTCCACGGTGGGAATGCACGGATGGATCTGCCACGTTCTTTCCTTGCGAGATCGCAGTCCAGGGGCGGAGACAGATCTGCCAACGGATTGCTCAAGAACGATACGGCAAGTGATATGGGAGGTGTAAACTCTTACCACTTTGTGACCTCAGGTGGGGCACCGAGCCTTGCTGAGACTCAGTTTTTTCATCAGTAAAGTGGATGGATTAACAGGGTTCTCGTGACGAGTAAGCTCATGTCATGTGCACACAAGAAGAACTCTGTGAACTAGCTGCTTTTGTTACCATTTTAAAGCTATGTTTATTTAGGACGATTCTTCTAGTGGCCTTGCTTATTGAAGCTGAATGCTGCTACCCTGAGCGCATGGGATGATCGCTCCATGTCACTGCCTGGTAACTGCCTGCTGTGTTCCAGGGTGCAGGCAGGGAAACTGAGGCCTCCTGGGCCTGCTCTGGCTCTGAGACTTCTCCCAGATGTGACGCCTTGTCATCTCCACTGGTCAGCTAGAGGCGGGGCCCCGGTGATGCCAGGGTCTGTCTGAGCACCTTAGGAAGGAACAGGGGCAGGTCCTGGAGACAGGCAGCCCTGGCCTTAGTAGACAGCGAGCTAATTCCAGTTCTGTCTGGTTCCACAGAAACTCCACCCTTATGGCTCTCTCCAGCAGGAGATGGGGCCGGCCAACTCAACCAATGCTACCCAGGATAGAAGCTTTACCTCATCAGGACAGACTCTGATTGGCTGAGCAATCCCAAGGGCGGGACTCTGCTTCTGGCAACTTAACCCTTTCTTGGGCATCCCCTACCACACAGTAACCTCACCTCAACTGGACCCAAAACGGAGGACCAAGATGGTGGGCCTAGGGTCATCTGAAGGGAGTGGCCCCACGGGTGTGTGTGGACTGGCATCAGAAGGACCACAGTGGTATGAGAGGCCCTATGGGCACGTCCCAAATGGAGAAGACTCAGATTTTTCCCTACAAGGAAGAAGGAGGAGAAATAGCATCTGGGCTTCCCGTGGTTCCAGGGCCCGCCTTGGGGGCGTAGGAGAGGTTGGCAGAGGTCAGCCATGACGGAGAACAATGTCATCAGCCTCCGCTGCCAGAAGACATCTCCACGCAATCACTTCTTCATCTATTCTCATTCATTCATTCCTTCATCCAGCAGATATTTGGGGGGCATCTACTTTATGCCAGGCTCTAGACTAGGAACTGGGGATTCTGTGGAGAATGAGGTGGATATGGTCTCTGCTCTTTTTTTTTTTTTTTTTAAAGATTTTATTTATTTGAGAGAAAGAAAGCACGCATGAGAGCACGAGGGACAGGGGCCAGAGGGAGAAGCAGACTCCCCACCAAGCAGGGAGCCCGGAGCGGGACTCGATCCCAGGACCCTGGGATCATGACCTGAGCCGAAGGCAGATGCTTAATGACTGAGCCACCCAGGCACCCCATTGTCTCTGCTCTTATCAAGATACCAGTCCTAGTAGGGGAGTGAGCATTAAATAGATCAACACCAACACACACACACACACACACACACACACACACGTGATTACAAACTGATCACCTATGAAGAAAAGAATTCCTTTAAGAGAGAATATTACTGTGTGTGTGGGTGGGTGGGGGATGGGCAGGGAATGTTTAAGTTGAGACCTGCAGGCCAGAAAGGAGTTAGCCAGTCAAGGACTTTGGAAGGAGTGTTGCAGGCAAATAGAACAGCTTGCGGCGAGTACCTGAGATGGGAAGGAGCTTGGCATGCTCGGGCCAACAAAGGCCGGCGTGACTGGAGCTGAGTGAGGAGGCAGACCAGGTGGGTGTGTGGGGGCCAGGTCACGCAAGTGCATGTGCAGAGATCAGTTAAGGGGTCCCTTCGGTCTTCCAGGTGAGGAGCAGTGGTGGCCCGTCCGGGATAGGGATAGTGGTTGGGGAGGTAAGTATGGGACTTTCCAGACCCTGGGATGTGGTGGAGGTTCTGGAATGAGAAGAGAGAATTCCTGGCCCCACCCCCCTTCTCCTCCACTGTGTCTTATTCTCTCAGTGATGCAAGTGAGCACTGGAGCCTGCCTCACAGAGCCTCCTGGCTGGGCCTGGGCGGGCACCAGGGCCGAGTTCTAACAATGGCCCTGGAAGGGGGGGGAGCAGCAGGGGCTTCACGTGGCCCAGGTGGGAAGTTCACAGCCCCCAGGCCTCAGCAGGGACTGCCTGTGCTGTCCCTCCATCCTGTGCTGAATGGCCCGACAGGAAGCTGGGACTCAGCCCTCTGGAAGTGGATTTGGTTTGCTTTCTGCAGAGCTCCCAAGGCTCAGGGACTGGGGCTAGGTGTGGCTCAGCTAAAGGAAGACCTACTGGGGGACAGTGATTAGAGCCCAGCCTGCTCACGGCCTGGAGCAGCTCAGCTCTCATGCCCTTCTCTAACTGCCAAGACCTAGCGGGAGGGAAGCCGGAGGTCACAGGTCCGAGTAATATAGCTCCAACACAAAAGGTATATGTAGGACCATAGTCACTTACATAGAAAAAGGGGGTCAAAGAGGCTGGAGAGATGGCTCAGGCCAGAAAAGCCCCTGGACCTTGGATGGTCTCTGCATCGTGTCCTGTAAGACCTTCTCAGTGCCTTTAGAGAGGGCTCTTATGCCTGGTGAGGTTGCTCAGCGGCTGTGGCCACTTGAACTCCAAGAAGGATGGCCCAGAAGAGAATACTACGTCCCTGACCTCCCATGTAGGCAAGATCAGACATCCCCTGAACAGGGGGGATGGAATGTATCGGCCAGTGACCGGGCTGATGTCCCAGCGCCGCAGGGAAACTGGCTCGGCCCGCTGCCTAGCGTTACACGGTGTCTGTGGGCCAGGACTCAGCCCGCAGGGTTAACTCTCAGAGGCGGAGCAGCTGCGTCTGCACAGACAGCAAGGGGCACTTTGATTTCATTTGATTCCCTTACAAAATGACATTAAGGGGAATGTGAGGCCCGGGAGAATTGCCTGTCTGGGAAGGCAGCAAGCTTGACTCTCTGGGACCTGGTCACCAGATAGGTGAGGACGACAGGAGCTCTGGCCACAGGGACATGGAGAATCCGAACACAACACCGAGCCCCGGGGGCAGGGCTTTCCTCCCAGCTTGTCCCCGACCGGCCGCCGACCTGAGTGGCGCTCCCGTTGGGGTCCTAGGCCCGGCCGGCTGCCGGGGGAGCGGACATCAGCTCCTGGAGGGCCCGGGCCCATCTGGCCAGGGACTGTGGTGAGCCACAGCGCCATCGGCGCTCTGCCTCTCAAATCGATGAAACAATTCACTGGGCTCCACGGGCTTGAGAAGATGAAATATGACCGGGTGGCTGGAGCTCTGCAGCGTCCCAGTCCGTCCCCACCGTCCGGGATGATGGACACGCTATGGAAACTGCGTCTGAGAGTCATAATCACGGGAAACACGGCTGGGCCCCACCCTCCACGTAAATCATGCTAAGAAGCCTACACAATGGTCTCTTTCCTGATGGTCCAATTGTCTTGGTTTGGTGTCTGGGGCCCGGGAGCCGGGAGGACGGGAGCATACCATTTATTGTTGAAAAGGCCATCTGTGCGATTTGAATACAAAGTGATCCTTTAAGTTCCCCTCACACCCTTGGATCCCGTGCTTTCTTAGTTCGCAGGCGCTGGGTCTTTTTGAAACTCTGTCTCTCCTGTAAGTAGCCTTGCCGGGTCTCTGCTGGCCTGGCCTTTTGACCCTTTGGGAGCTGGGACCTGTTGGAAATAATGTTGACATTTCTTTAAGTATGTCTTGTTTGTTTGTTTTAATCCTTTATTTAAAATTTTTTCATCAGTTCAGGCACCAAATCCCTCATTTCTCACACACAGCCCCAAGTGGGGGTCTGCAGAGTGAGGGCGGAGGCTGTCTGTGGGAGGGTGCTTCACAGGGACAGCAGGGCCTTCCGGGATGGCAGCCGCGGTCCCTAGGCATTATTCTCTCCCCAGGCCTTCAGCAGCCTCACTGTACGGATGAAAGGGACTGAGACTCAGAGAAGTTAAATGACTTATCCAAGGTCACACAGCAGGCAAGAGGCCAAGCTAGTCTTCAAGCCAAAGACTTTCAGCCTAAGCCACTGCTCTTCCCAGATGCCAAGGTTTGCCTTTTGGGGGTGGAAGCAGAGAAATCAATCATCTCCTTCTGGAAGAGGCGGGAGGATGATATCGTGCATGTGGAAGCTGTGGACCTTTTAGCTCTAGAAGAGATGCTTTAGGACAAATGAATGAGATGTCTTATTCTCCACATAGTGGAGAGTAAGCTTCCAGAGTTCATATGTCTGAGGGGTGGCCCAGAAAAGCTCAAGAGCTTCACACCAGATTTGATATGGAGGGCAAGAGAGAGTTCCTGAAGATAGGCTCTCAGGGGGCACTGGGATGGTCGGCTGATGCCCCTTTCTCTTTCGCGTCTGGCATTCAAGAGGATCAGCAGACACAGTATTGGGTGCCCAACAGCAATGGAACTGTGGCCAAAGGCAGAAAGGGACAGCTACAGGTTTAGGACCTGAGTCTTGGAAGCAGGCCTTTGACCTGAGCCCTGTCAAAGGTGGGGAGAGAGTCTGCTCTGCATTCTGGGCCCAGATTTTGCTAATTGACTAGTACCAAATCTCAACCCCAAGTAACTGGGAATCAGCTGGACTGGATTTCAGATATTCCCCCCAGGAAGCAGACTCTTTTCCCTAAAAGGCTCAAGTGTTTTCCAGTCTTTCCAGCCTTCTCCTCTCCCCTGCTTGCTGCCCACCTGGCTCTGGACAGACTGCCCACTCCGCCATCTTGCTCTTCTCCTCCACCATGGTGCACTTCCTGCTTTAGCTCTTAATGAAGACAGCACGACCTGACCCTCCATCCTGTCTTGACCTTATCTTCCCTCAAGCCTTTCTCCAAACAGGACCACCATCCTGCAGTTGTTCCCAGGTACTTGGTTTAAGGGTAGAACAATAACACAAGGTGGTCCGGTGAGCGCCTACACTGTGACCTCTGTGATCTCTTTAACCCTCACTCCAGCCCTCATGAGGTTCATTATCCCCATTACACATCTACTTTCCTTACACCCAACTGGTAGACAAAGACGCCGAGTCTTAGAGAAGTTAAGAAACTTGCCCAAGGCCACGCAGCTGGGGTGGCAAGGATTGGACCCTGGCAGCCCAGCTCCAGAGCACCTGCCTTGGATCGCTCTGTATTACTGCTTTCTGGCAATCACAGACCATCCAAGCTGCTTCAGACCACGTGGGAGGCTGTTGTCAGAGTAAAGCCCAGGTCTCTGCTTGGCTCTCAAGGCTCTCCCTGGGTGCGCTATACTCCTGCCGCATGGCTACAGTCCGGCCGCACTGGATTATTTCAACCCTTCTCCAAACTCACTGTGCACGTTCATGTTTTGGCTGTTCCACCTGCAGTTGCCTGCCCTCCTTTGCTGTCCCTGCAGTCCTCAACCTTTAAGGCTTGGCCCCTCTCCTGAGACACCGCTCTCGGGCGTGTGTCAAAGGTGCACCAGAAGTCAGTGCTTCCTTCTCTGTATTCCCGTGGTCTCTTGTTCATCCTTAGCACAGTGTGTTAAGCAGATATGTCTCATCTGCAAGACTGTGAGCTCCTTGGGAGCCAGTGGTGGTCATATCTTATCTATTTCTTTTTCTCTTACTGCCCCATCCTTAGTACGACATGCTCAGGAGATGTTGTAGAATAGAATTGGGTCCTGTGGTTCAAGCCTCTCGTGTTCTAGAATTTAAATGAGGAAACTGAGTCTCAAAGGTAACTCAAGGGAAGTGACCTGGCCACAGTCATGGGACAAGTTAGTGGCTGAGTCAAATCTCCTGTCTTGGCTGAGAGCTTTCTCTGTTGTGCCTCCATCTGGTGAGACCAGAGCCTGGATCCCCACCTGGTTTATTAAACAATCTGGCCAGGCTCATTTCAGGGTCTTGGATACTACCATATTCTGTGCTGATTCCTGGCATTCTCAGAGGCAAAGGACAAACTGACCAGAGCTGCTCCCATGGCTCTCTTCCCCAGGTTTGTGGCCTCCCCTCTCACTGAACCCCTTGCCCTCAGAGAAAACCAGAGTAGGATTCTGAAAATCTTGGTTCCAATCCTGATGGTGCCCGTAACTCACTGTGTGACTTGGGGCAAATTACTTTCTCTCTCTGATCATCTGTTTCTTTACCAAGAAAAATGAGGCAGCTGAGTCTAAATGGGCTCCAGGAGTCATCCTCAAAGCCTCAGGACTCTAACAGCAGGTTAAAGGAAGAGAGAAAACAGACGTTTTGGTCTTCACATTAAAACAAGAGTATGCGCGGTGGATATATGCAAATGCTGTACATGGTTAATATTCATCATGGACTCGTGACACATAAGGTATACTTAATGGATCTTGTACGGGAAGGGATCCCCGTCATAGGTACACAAGTTATAAGCACATTGCTGCTTCCTCCCCACCCAAAGGTGCCTCCTTCCAGGCTGGCCCCTGGGAAGCCAGTACAAAGAGCTTTCCAGCCCCAAATCCTCCCCTCTTCCTTCTTCCTTTCTACTCACCAGACTCTTTTGTTTGAACTTCACATATATATGTTCTTTAACCTTTCCCATGACTGGGTCGGCTCTTTCAAGTGGAATTTGTGGTGATCAATACGCAGTGCCTTTCGTTTCTCGTGTGGTCAGAAATCTCCTTCAGACTCTTCCCCAGAAGTCACCACTGACTTTTTTTTCATTGACTTTAATGTATATCTTCTTTCACTCAAACACTACTCCAGGTAAATTTCCTAAGACAGTGTCTTTCAAATGTGAGCAGCTCTCTGTGATAGCTTTTGGCTATTGTTCCTTGTGGAAGAACATTCAGGGTTAAGTAAGTAGGCTAGCCTGAGGAGCTGACCACCATTTATAACAGAGTTTTCAGTGGGGGAATGCATTCTGAGACCCATAATCAACTCTCAGACGGACTCTGGGAACACAACTCAACACATACCCAAAAGCCGATGAGTACAGTGTTTATTTTATGAATGACTAGAATTTTGATGGAACCATTGAACCTTTGAATGTGGAACTGAAAATCCTCCCTCCTCCCACACTAATACCAGTTGATGAACAAGCTGATTTATAAAAACCAAGACCAAGAGAGGGTCAAGAACCTGGCCAAGGGCTAAGCAGTTGGTGCTAGAACTGGAAGTAGGCCCCAAACCTCTAGCTTCTAGGCCAGTGTTCCTCTTTGGGGACTTTTGAAGAGTCGGCCAGGTTGGGGGTGGTGGGCGGGTGGGGCACAGATGTCCTAGAGATGCCCTCCTTGTCTCACTCAGCTGGAAAAGTAAGTCACCACCAAAAGTAACCACTTTGGGCTGTCATGGAAATAGTGAGAAATGGCTTGGCTAATGGCGTGGGGAGAGGTTGTCTAGTGGGCTGGCCCATCTATAAATTCCTGGTGTGTTCCTGCTGGAGTGGAATGAATGGGCAGCTGTTTTACCTGGGGCTCTGAGCATGGCAGGACTGGTGGAGATGCTCCCTGTGCTCTGTTCTAAAAATAGTGGTGGGAATGGAGCTGAGGGGAAGAGGAGGGGGATCCTTGGGGAGCTGGGTGGGGCACCTCGCCCCCTTCCTCTTCCTGCCAGGCCCTCTGTGAGGAAGGGCCAGAGGTTCAGAGGATTTAGATCTGGGAGGGTCCCGGAGCCATCAGCCCTCACACCCCGTCCACACACAGGAGAGGAGGCCCCACAGGCCCCAAGAGGGGAGAGGACTGGCCAGCAGTGGCTGAGCCCAGGGCAAAGGCCCCAGCTCGTAGGCTCTTTTCCTCCCGCTGTTTCAGCAGGGCAGCTGCGGGCCTCGGGAGGCTTTCTCTCACTGCCTCTAGGCGTGCACAGGGCCTGGGAACTCCTGGGGCCGGATGTGGTTGCTTCCTGAGAGTCGCCCAGCAGGCGAGGAGCACGGCTAGTCTGCCCCCAAGCCCTGACTTCTGCCGGTGGGCCTTCCAGCACCACGCCCTCCGTTTGCTGGTGTCCCCACCCTTGCTAACTTGTTCTGTTGCCTCCTGGCCTGTCTGCAGGGACGGCGGACAAGGGCCTACAGGGCAGAGGGCCTACTAGCTCAGGACCTTTCTCCACCCTCCCTTAGGAACAAGGAGACCTAGCTAAGGTTCAAACCCCAGCTCTGCTTCTCGGTAGCTGTGCAGGTAGTGGTGGGTCACCTAGCATCTGTCAAATGAGATGAGGACCCCTATCTCACTGGATTCTTGGGAACATCCGAGGGGTTGGATTGTGCGAAGTCCCTGGCGTGTAGTAGGTACTCAGTCATGGGAGCTGTCACCACCAGATCGAGCATGGGCACAGGCTTGACTTTCTGCAACCCCCCTCCATGGGGCTTCTACCAATGGAGATATGACAGTTGTTGGTTTGTTTTTTAAAGGCAGTTGACTTTTGTCGTGTTGTTACAAAAAGTGATTGGTGTTTAATATGAAGAAAACATTTAATACAGTTGAACCAGAAGAAGGAAATGAAATTCGCTTTTAATCCCAACACCCAGAGATAACCACTTTTAACATTTGGGGGGTGTATCCTGTCAGGCATTTGTTTATATACACATATATCTACTTGCAAATTGGGGCTATTGGTGCACACAACTTTCTAACTTGTTTTTTTCCATTCAGCAATGTGTAGTGTATCCATGTTTCCATGTCAATAAATATTCTACAGCATCATTTTTAGCACTTGGGGATTATTTCATTGTGTAGGTGAAATAGTTTTATCTAAATAATCTCCAATAGGGGCGCCTGGGTGGCTCAGTCATTAAGTGTCTGCCTTCGGCTCAGGTCATGATCCCAGGGTCCTGGGATTGAGCCCCGCATCGGGCTCCCTGCTCGGCGGGAAGCCTGCTTCTCCCTCTCCCACTCCCCCTGCTTGTGTTCCCTCTCTCGCTGTGTCTCTCTGTGTCACATAAATAAATAAAATCTTTAAAAAAAAAAAAAAATCCTTAGAGGCATATCTTGGTATCCCCAGCATCATCCAATGTACATGTTTGATCCTCTACAAACATTTGTTGAATGAATGAATATTTTGTTAGAATAAGTTCCAGGTAGTAGACTTTCCAAGCCAGAAGGTATATTTTTGTAAAAAAGGTTCTTGGTATCTATTGCTAAATGACTCCCTGGAATGGCTGTACTGATTTATGATCAATACTTTAAAGATTTTATTTATTTGAGAGAGAGAACACAAGCAGAGGAAGGGGCAGTGGGAGAGGGAGAGAGAGAGAGAGAGAGAATCTCAAGCAGACTCTGTGCTGAGTGCGGAGCCTGATGTGGGGCTTGATCTCAAGACCCTGAGATCATGACCTGAGCTGAAACCAAGAGTCGGACACTTAACCAACTGAGCTACCCAGGCACCCCAGGACTTTCCCTTTTTAGCACAGAAAGTCCTGCTTGCTGAGAAACCCCTTAGTCCCAAGCAAACTGAGAGTCTGGGTGAGAGAATGCCCATTTCCCCACACCCTCACCAACACCACATTGTTACACTTTGACGGGGGTTAATTTCTTTGATTACTAGAGATGTTGAATATTTATTTATATGCCTTTAGTCACTTATGTTGCCTCTTTTGTGAGTCATTTTGCACATTTTTAAAATTGCGCTGCTTATAGTTTAACTATTAGTTGACAAGAGCTCTCTGTATAATAAGGATGTTTGTGTTTTATTTATTATTCTTTGAAACTATAGATGTTTCAGATCGACAGGTAGTCTGTCATGTCTATAAATTGTTTTGGTAGTAGTTTTTTGAGATATTATTCATATGTCATATAATTCATTCATTCAGTGTGGGGTTTTTTGGTGTATTTCACAGAGACTTGTGCAACAATCACCACCATCAATATTAGACTCTCCAAAAGAAACCATACCCTATAGCTGTCATCCCCCATCTCCTCCAACCCAAGGCAACCACTGAGACACTTTCTTGTCTCTATAGATTTGCCTATTCTGGACAGTTTGTATCAGTGGAATCCTGTAATATATGGTGTTTGGTGGCCAGCTTCTTTCACTTTGCATCATGTTTTCAGGGTTCATCCATATGGTAGCACATAACAGTGCTTCATTTCTCTCTATGGCTGAATAATATTTCATGGATGGATGGATCCATGGATATACCGCATTTTATTTATCCAGTCATCCATCGATGAACATTTGAGTTGTTCCTACCTTTTAGCTACTATGAATAATGCTGCCATAAATGCTTGTGTGCAGGTTTTTGTGTGGACATATGTATTCACTTCTCCTGAATATATACCTCGCTGTAGAATCCCCAGGTCAAATGGCAACTCTATGTGTAACTTTTGGAGGACTCGCTAGACTGTTTTCAAGAGGGGTTGCGTGGTTTCACATCCCCACCATCAGTGTATTAGGGTTCCACTTTCTCTGCATCCTCTCGGATAACACTTGTTATTTTCCCATTTTAAAAATGATAGCCATCCTAGTGGGTTTGAAGTTGTAGCTCACTGTGGTTTTGAATTGCATTTTTCTGATGACTAATATATCTATAAATTTTTAAGTTTTTTTTTTTTTTTGGCCTTTGGGGTTGTGGTATTCACCACAGGATTATATAATATTCACCCCCCTCGAACTGTTTGGTTTATTTTTCAAATTTTACCCCCCCCCATTAACTGTCTATTCCTACAGCAGGTTTGTTATAGCTTTATGGTAAGTGGTAATCAATGCACACATCCCAAGGCTGCCCTCCCAGTATTCCGCAAAATTTCCTCTGAAATTCTACACCTTCATTCTAGTCTGCCAGTTTTACCCTTACCTTTTCCATAAACATATTTCTTTTTTTTTTTTTTTTAAAGATTTTATTTATCTGACATAAAGAGACACAGTGAGAACAGGAACACAAGCAGGGGGAGTGGGAGAGGGAGAAGCAGGCTTCCTGCCGAGCAGGGAGCCCGATGCGGGGCTCGATCCCAGGACCCCGGGATCATGACCTGAGCCGAAGGCAGACGCTTAACGACTGAGCGACCCAGGCGCCCCCATAAACATATGTCCATATCAGGCATGACACCAGATCTAGAATAGTTTGTCCTCACCTCCTACTGCTCATAGCGAATGAGTCAGCTAGCCCATACTTCTCTTTGCTTTCCTCCGTGCCTCCCAGGGATGGTTGAAATCATCTGGAATTTTAGTTTGTGATTATTATCATTTTTAGACATTCGTCCTGTTATGTTTTAAGAGTCATTTATTTAAATTGCATTTAACTCCTCGATTATGTTGCCAGTGGTTAGGTATATACATGTTTCTGGCTTCCTTGCTTGCCCGTCTCTCAGACACCACACCATCTCATTCTTGACTCCTTGACTTGGATTCATTTTTTTTTCTGGAGAGCTCTCTTGAGTAATTTTTCCAGAAAGGGTCTGTGGGTGGCATAGTTTCTTAGTCTTTCTAAGTCTGAAAATATTTGCCCTCACGTTTGAGTCACCTTTTCCGAAGTAGAGAATTCTAGGCTAACAGTCCTTCTCCAGAAACTTGAGAGTGATGCTTTGTCATCCCAACATTAATGTTGTAGGAAGCGCCGTACTCAGCTGATTCTCTAAAGTTTCTTTATGGAAACAAGCAGGATTTCTCTTTCTGGTCTTGGAATTTAGAAACGTCACCAGATCATTTCTAAGCTGTTTGTTCTCCATTGGTAGTGTTTCCTGGTACCAACCAGGTAAGCTCTTTCAGCTTATACTGGTTCAGGCAAACAGGTGAATGGTGGTGCCCATTCTCTAAGGCAGGAACAGTGAAGAGGGAACAGTTTGGGTGATGGAGGACTAGTTAGTGGGTTCTCATGGAAACAAGAACCTTTAGAGCAGGACTTCTTAAACCGCCTGTGGTGAAGGGCCTTCTGCTTTTATAAAACTCTCACTACATGTGATTTCCCATGCTGGTTTGCTAACGCCAGAACCAACCTTGTACCCAATTCACATTCAGTAAGACCAGTCCGCTGGGCTTGGGCTTGGGTATCATGGCAATGTCAAATGGCTACAAAAGTTTCCAAACACTTGATTTTGCTGCTCATAGCATTGCAAGCCAGTAACAAGAAGTGTGTGGATCAGTACCATTCTGCAGACCACGCTGAGCAACACTGACCTCGTCAAAGCCCGGTGCGCATTTTAGAAACAGGGAAGCTGAGGCCCAGAGAGGAGATTGGCCTTGCCCTAGATCTCACAGGAGACAGCAGCAAAATCAGCATTTCAGTCCGGTCTTTCCTCCGCTGACCGTCTGCTGTGGTGGCCTGGGCCCAAAGCCAGCAGGTCAAGCAGCACGTAGACTCAGGAGGCGCTATACCTAGCAGTCAAGGTCACGGGGCTGGCCTCCAGGTATCTGAGCTGGCGGCTCTGTGCTGAATGCCGGCTGGGAACTCGGGAAGTCAGGGCCCAGCCTGACCCTGGAGCTAGCACAAGCACAGCGGGTTGGGGATTGCTCCCTGAAGCCTGAAATCCTAGGCCGGCATGTGGCTGGTTGGACTGCAGCCAGGAAGGGAGACGGTCTTGGCCCTTGGCCATCCTGTACATCGGCAGCTACCTGAGGTCAGGCTGATGCCGCCGAGGCACAGCAGTGGGTGCCCAGGTTGGAGGCAGGAGCCAGCCAGGGACAGTTCACAGGGACATTTGGTCTCCTGGCTTTCGCCGCACATGGGCCTCTCCTCATTGTGGTTGGGAGATCTAGCTCCCGGGAGCAGATTGTGAATCAGCCTTGCCGCCTGAAGTTGTTGAGGGTAGGGGAAGATGGCAAGAGGAGAAGCGCTTAGGGAACAGGAGCTGGGGGCAGAGCGTACAGGGGAAGAGCATAGGCCTTGGGGCCATTGTTTCTGCCACATGACCTTTCTGTACCTTAGTTTCCCCCTCTGCAAGATGGACCTGTCGCTCAATAAATGTGAACGGCTATCAGCTGGGAGGACATGCCGGGCACCGTGTTAGGCCCTGCTCGTCTGTTAGAACATCAGCAGATACTTTCACATTTGACTCTTCACATCAGCCCTCCCCAGATGAATTCTGTCCTTTTCAGAGGATAGCCCCAATAATGCCAACCCAACAACAATGATGCTGCTACTTACTTGTTACACACTTACTGTATGCTGGGTACTCCACATGCACCACCTCATTTGGTCCTCCGCAGGGCCCAGTGAGGCACATGGTAATAGCCCCATCTTACAGATGAGGCAACTGAGACTCAGAGACATTAAAATGGCTTCCCAAGGTAACTCACACTCTGATTTTTTTTGGACTCCAAAGCCTGTGTTCTTTCTAAATTCCACTGACTGAACTCATTCCTTTAGTGAGAGAGCCTGGAGGGACCTGGGACTGGCCACTGAAAGGGGGCCAGGAGCAGGGCTGGGTCCACCAGATACCCCTCTCTGGCCTCGCTTTAGGGATAGAAGACTGAGGCCAGTCAGGAGGAAGGGACTCACCTGGGTCCTGCAGACTATAGGCCAGAGCCTCCCATGGATTTGAACTTAAGGATACCTGCTGTGTCCTGTCCCACCTCACCGCCTGTAGCTCATGCCCCAAGAACAAGGCTAGTAATACCAGGAAGAGCCAGGTACGTGCCCTTAGCAAGCAGTGGGAGAGCAGGTCCCCTACCCTGGCATTAGGGTCATGGAGGCCAGAACACGGCAGGACAGTCCCTGCCTGCAGCGTCCACGCCATGGTCAGCTATGCTCACTCTCCAGGTCAGATCTTGGGAGCAGGCTACTTCCCTGTCTGCCTGTGACCATAGTTCTGAGCATGGGCTCCAGCGCATGTAGAGATTCAGTGTTTATTGAAATAACAAATGTGTCTTGGCTTACTGTTGTGTGGGGAGGGCCTTTCTGAACGGAGTCCATAGACCTCTAAATCAGGGATGTGAGACCCAATGAGTAAAGGCCCAGAAATTCCTAAGTGGGTTAGCAGATTTAAAGCTTGGGCTGGGGTGGGTGTGTACAGATAATTCTGCAGTCTCCTAAGGCAGCCCAGGCTCATCATACTCTTCTGTAGCAGATTGGGGCAGGAGCAGGGCTCTGGAGAAGGTCAGGCCAACATACCCTGGCCCAGGCTTTCGCTGCCCTGCCACTCAAGCACAGACTTGGCTCTTTTATTCTCCCGGGAGAATGTTCCAGGGAGAATTAAAGCCCGAGCCGCTGCTGGTGGGGACTGCAGTGGTCCTAGTCTGTTACATGCCCTGGAATTCCTGGGACCACACCTCTCCCTGGCTTGTGCCCAGTTTCTGCCCTAGCAGCATCACTCTCCTCCCCAACCCGGAACAAAATCCCAGTGTACTTTGGATCGGAAGGCAGGATGGGGAAACTTATTAAGTAACCTTTGGCAAGGACCCTCCTTTCCTTGAGGAGGGCGTTGCCAGCACGCAGCGTCCCTCAGGTAGAGTCTGCAGGAGGAAGGAGGGTGGGTGGGTTTCCGTGTTCCACGGCTCATGATGGGGTCTTGGGAGCCCAAGCCCGGGCACAGCAGGCTTCATGCAGTGGAGGCAGTAAGGGAGAATGGTGGACACATTGCCGTGGTGCCGCTGCAGGGGAACGGCCCGTCCAGTTGCCTGGGCTGCCTCCTGAGGCTGCTGAATCCCCCTAGGGGCCTCTCTGGAGCCTTGGGCTTTGGCTGGGGGTGCTGCCCCCCAGAAACGGGAGGTACATATACACTGGCTTCCTGCTGACCCTCGCTGGTCCCAGCCCTGGGAGCCGCTGCCGGCTTGTCTGAACAGTGGGAAGTTTGCTTGCGTGATTGGGCCATATAGCCAGCCAGCTTCTCAGGCTAGCCGGGGGTGGGGTGGGGGCTCGTCTGTTGCACGGGCTGCCCTGTGCGGCGGTGCAGGGCACAGTGGAGAGTGGACTGGGTTTGACCCATAGCTCTGCGCTTACTAGCATGTGGCCTTGAGCATGTTTCATCATCTCTCTGCCTTTGTTTACTCATTTGTAAAGTGGGGACATTAGACATCATATCTGATCGGGCTGTGAAGGTTTAACGAGACAATAACAGGGAAGTGCTTTGACCAGTGCTGACACATAGGAAGTGTCAAATAAATGTTTGTTAAGTGAATTATGTGGATCCGTAAATGGGGCCTAGGCCTTGAATGCTCAGGTGCCCATCCCTGTGGCCGGAGAGCCACCTAGATCTCATTGTTCTCTGGACCCCAGTTCGCCCTGTGCTGAACAGCACCATCATTTATGTAGGTCTGAAGAGCACTGGGGTGCAGTGGAAGGAGCACTAGGCTGGGAGGAGCAATCCTTGGTCCCGGCCCTACCACTCAGTTGCTCTGTTTCCTCCGGGCCTCAGTTTCACTGTCTGTAAATGGGAAACAGCAGTGAAAGATCTCCAAGGGCCCTTCTGGCTTAGATAGCCCGAGTGTCCGTGACTCCCCATTCTGCCCCAGGCTCTACACTGGGAGGCCCATCTGCTTCGCCGATTTGTGTCTGGAGCTATGGAGAGGCAGAGGGCAGTGGCTGTGTGGGTTCCAAGTTGATCCAAGTGCTCTCCTGACCTGGTCTGGCAGGCTCCTGGGCCTCAGGGCGCTGAGCTGCTGGGCCCTTTGCTCATTATCCTTGTGGTCCAGAGCACTGATGAATGCATTCTGGATCTGTTCTGGACCCCGCCCCCTGGGCTGGCAGAGCTGTTCTTCCCATCGTGGCACAGTGTCCAATTACAAACTCAGTAGTCTGGCTGTGTGGCTGATGTCTGTCTCCCTCAGGAACTTTGTGAGTGCAGGGCCCAGGTCTGTCCATTCTCTACCGCATCTCGAGGGCCCAGCACGGAACCTGGCATGTAGTTGGTGCTCCAGAACTATTTGTTGATGGAGAGGTGAAGACCCAGCTGAAACCTGGGGGCTCCTCTCATGTCAACTCGGGCTCTCCACCCTAAGCAGTCTTATCCCACGCACCAGAAATGCCATCCTGGCAGTCAGCCCCACTGGAAATGGGTCAGCCCCATTAGAACTGAACTCTCTTGAGACTCACCTTCTTAGTTTCCCAGGATAAGGTGGACCCTGCTTCCCAGGAGCCTGCAGGATGACAGTCTTCCAGTCTGGTGCTGCCCCCAGCAACAAGACAAAGTATTGATCGGAGTTTGTAAGTGACAGCTCAGATGAGGGCTGTTCCAGGTTGACCCTGATATAGGATGTTTTCTTCCACCTGCACGCGAGCGTATGCTTGTACGTGTGAGATGAGACAGGCATGGAGTCAGAGACAGGGGCAGGGAGACGGGCAGCGAGAGGCCTCCAGAGACAGTGAGACTGACACAGGGAGAGTAAGAGGCAGAGGACAGCCCTTCAGCCCGGGGTGGGGTGAGGTGGGAAAGGGGCATGGGGGCTCCTTCTGCCCATAGTTTTTCCTATGTGACATCCCGGGGGGCCCACCACCCCGGTAGTAAGCAGTTTCAGGTTAGAGCTGCTGTCGGATGGGCACCCCTAGCCTGGGCCCCAGGCACAACCCAGGGCGCGTTGTCGATATCAGACAACCAACTGCAACAGCCCCAACATCAGACAGCTTGGCGGTGGCCAAGCAGTGTCCTGGTGGCAGGGCATGCAGGGGTAAGGAGCAGGCACCCTGGAGTTGGCCCCACTGGTCTTCAGTCCTGAAGCTAGCTGTGTGACTTTGGGCAACTTCCAAGCCCATTCTGTACCTGACATTCCCCATCTGTGAGTAGGGTGGTAATAGCCCCTGCCTCACAACGTGCTGGCGAGGATTAAGCGAATTAACGAAAGCCAAATTCTGGGAGTAATGCCTGGCATGGGATCATTGAATTCTCTGAATCCCACAGTTGGGCAGGTCAAGGGTTGTCAGCCCCATTTTACAGATGAGGAACCCAAGGCTCAGAGGTGGGCGGGGACTTGATCGGGGATACCCAGCCAACCAGTGCTGGAGCTGGAACTGGAACTGGGGGCTCCTGCCTCCCAGTGCAGGGCTCTTTCCTCTGAGCGCCCCCATCCCTCTGTTAGGGATGTCTCTTTCACTTGTGGCCCTAACTCTTGAGCTGTTGTACTGTGCTCCTCCCAGCCATCGCACTGTGGGGGAGGAAGCCCCGCGCTCTCTGTCCATCGGATGCCCCGGAGTTTGACACGCACGAGTGCTAAGCTCCGGCTACACTGGATGGTGCTGTTGTGCACTGAGCATAGCCGGCCGCTGCCCCATCCCAGCTCCCCCATCCCGAAGCGGTGACATTCTCGGAGTCCGCCGCACGTTGGCTGCAGGACCCTGGGTTAAATTGCAGCCGCCCACAGGGATGTGAGCAGCGTGGGGGTGGGGGCGTGCCGGGAAGCCCGCGTGACGGGCTCCATCCTGCCGGGAACGGCAGCCAGTGGCTTTGCACTGCCCCTGCGGGGGGAGCCCTCAGCATGGCTGTGGGGTGCACCCGGCTCGGGGATCCCAGTGCCAGGGGCCGCCACCCTCAGCGATGGCTGCCTCTTCCTCCAGAGCGGCCCTTGGGGGGCCTGCCCAGGCCCCGGGGACGGGCACAGGGGAGCCAGGGCCAGTGCGTGCCTGCGTGTGAGTGTGAGCATGTAACCAAGCGGCCGAGAGAACCGGGGCTCCTTGCAGGCTGAAGGACTGGCTGCCGGCAGAGGACGAGGACGCTTCCTGAGACCTCCCGCTCTCCTCCTCCTCCCTGGATGAAAGTGACTTGGGAAATCAGAGTTTTCTTTGATGGAAGAAAGAAAGGCAGAGCAGCGGCTGCCAGCTGGACAGGGTGTGTGTTTGGAAAGGAGGAAGAGGAGGAGGAAGAGGAGGAGGGCAAGGAGGAGGAGGAGGAGGAAGAGGAGGAGGGGCGAGTGATGCAAGGGTTTTGAAAACGCTACCTAGATGTGGGAGGTGGAACCTGGTCATTTGGTTCTGCTTTTGCCAGCAGGTATCGCTGCCCTGGGGAACTTGGGTAAGTCCATAAATAGCTCTGCTGACACAAAGAAGCTCTGTCTGGGGCAGGCGGCTGCTTGACACGGGCGGCCGGGCGGCCAGGAGCTGCCACAGCCACGGCCACCCGCCCGCCCACCCGCCCTCCCACGGGAGGAGCCCAGCCGAGACTGAGACGGAGACCGAGACCGAGACCGGGACCAGGCTGGTGGGCTGGCTGGCAAGAGCAGCAGCCAGGAGTCTCCTGGGTCCCTGCTGGAGTGTGCTGGGTAGGTGCCTTGGTGGCAGGGTGGGTGTGCGGTAGGCGGGGGTGGGAGCACTTGTCCAGGCCACCCCAGGCCCCTGTCTCCATTGTTTCTTCCCCAGGGCAGCCATTGATAGGCATGTTGCAACTAAATCGTGTGTGTTATGCTCTGAGATAGCTCTGTATGTATGTGTGTGTGTGTCTGTCTGTCTGTCTGTCTGTCTTTCTCAGGGTGGGGACCCACAGGGCCGGGGGCATGTAAACCACTATGTGCTCTCCCCACTTCTAGGCTGGTCAGCTGGTTTTTCCTTCTGGGAGAAAGGAATGTTTGGTGACCACAAGTTGGGACACTGCATGGGGAGGGAGTGTCCAGCTAGCCGTGTTGGTGACCATGTCAGGGACGCTGACTCTACTCCAGCCACCAGGGATGGCCCCTCTTGCCTAGTTCGTGTCAGGGAAGGAGATGGTCTGGGGTGGGGGTGGGGTGGGGGGTGGGGAGGTGGGTCTCAGCGGGGGAGGGGGTTGCCTCTGATTCGAGAGACTTCTGCTGAAATGTCCGCAGAAAGCACAAGCGGGGATGCTCTGGCTCCTGAGCCCCTTGAGAAAGGTCCTCCTGCACCTGCTCCCCTGGCTCCAGTTGAGAACTGTAGGCAGGGGGGTAATTGTTAGGGACCTGCTCACCCCACAGAGCTAACCACGGTGAGGGGACAGAGGGCAATCCTTTTATCAACTTGGAAGCCCCACTTCTCTATTCTTGTCCTGAGGTGTCTGGGAAGAACCTTTGTGCCCTGGGACCTCAGCGTTGTGGAAGAGCCATGGTCCAGATTGGGAAGGGGCTGTGTCCACACGGCAGGCCTCTGGCCAGGACCAGGATGGAGGACTTCTGCTTCCTGGAGCAGTGAGGACAGGACACATGGGTGCCATTACCCTGCCTCAGCTCTGAATCTGGTACTCCTGGCTTGAGATGCCTGGTGGGGTACAGAGCCCCCAGGCCCCTCACTGAAAACTTTCCACATCTTGCTGCCCTCAGGCCTATGGCTGGGGGCTACTATATGGCTCCTCCCTCGAGGTGGCTGGAGTGGGTATATCTCTTGGAAGGAAGGAGCTGCAGGGCCTGCCCACCGATACCTGTGGATCCCAGCCAACGTACTGAGGCCATAGTCAGAGTTTCCACCGGGGCCCCTTGAGTCCTCCGTCCCCAGCCAAGGGGCACCTCCCTTCTTCCCCAGCCCTAGCATGAGGCATGCCTTAGCCCAGGGTGGGCCCTTCAGGGAGCCAAGTTCCACAACAGGGCTTGCTTCAGGCCCAGCCTGGCATCTGAAGCAGCCAGGGGGATGGTGAAGATGGAGGCAGCTGAGGCAAGGGACCCCCTGTTGGGAAGTCTCCAGGGCCTTGAACCAGAAACGCTTGATGGGGCTGCTGATCCTAGGACTTGGTATCAGTGAGACCACCCCACCCCCCAGCGTACTTGCCTTTGCACACGTTTCCGCTGCCTGGAAAGCCCATTTCTTCTCTCCAGGTCTTCATCCTGGAGACCCTGAACTTCTACAGCTAGAGCAAATACTCCTGTGGGAACCTGTCTGTCCATTGGTGGTGGCACCCAGGGTGGTTACTTCATGTCTTATTTATGTGGGATCTGGGCCTTATTCATCTCTGGGTCCCAAAGGCCTAGCCTGGGATGCAGGGCATGGTGGGAAAGGGCTAGGATGGGCTTTCCTTGAGGACAAGCCCTGATGTCCAAGTCAGCTCTTTTCTGCCCATCTCCTAGCTCTACATGTCAGAGAGTGCTATTTTGCTCCCATAGGGCCAAGGGGTTGGGGGGTGGGATTTGACAGGAGGTGAAGCAAGGAGAATTTTAGCTTCAGCCTGTCTGAGGTCACGGGGGAGCCTACTTGGGTCATGTTGGGCTGGGTGGTGTTCACACCATGACCTGGGCCATCGAGGATGGAAGGGGCAGCCCTGGCTGCTTTGAATGCAGTGTGCATGGTCCTTTGCACAGACTGCAGTGGCTTAGAGCCCAGCTTGGGCCCCCTTGGGATACTGCCAACCATGGAGGTGGATCTGGGATTTTGTGGGAGGGTGGTCCTCAGCCAGTGGGCTGCCTGGCTTCCCCAGAAAAGGCACAGTTGAGGAGGGAGTACCTGTGCCCAGCTGGGTTCCTGGAGGCCCTTACAGCTTCTTCCCATTTACTTACCCAAGGCCCTGGAGATGGCTGAGTCCATTTGCCTTCTGGACAGATAGGGGAGTAAGGCAGGAGAGGAAGGACTTGCCTGAGGCTCAGTAGCCAAGTGGGGACGAGAACCCAGGTCTCCGGTTTCCCAGCCCAAATCTCTCTTTAACTGGATCACACCAACTGGATGACTCAGAATAAACCTAGCTTTCATCTTGATGTTCCCTCTTTTTTGGACTTCCCAGTGACATGTTCCTTTCTAGAACCCCCCGGCTTACCACCTAGAGCCTGTCTCTCCTCTGAAAAACTGTGTGCAGTACAGAAAGCCCTTGCTGGGCCAACAGGCCAGAGACTGAGGCACATTCTAGCTCCTACTCACTGGATGATCCCAGGCAAATATCCTTCCCCGCCACCCCCCCCCCCCGGCTCAGTTTCCCCTTTGGAGCAACCAGGAACTGGACCAGGTCCCTTGTAGGGATCCAGTTCTTTGATTCTCTGTAGACTCTCTTCCTGGGTTCTGTGAGTCACAGGTCAGGGCGAGGGTCTGGCTCAGCAGGGAAGTAGCCCCTAACCTGTTACTCAGGCATTTTTGGCCAGAGGCCTTCTCCTGTAAGCTGGAGCCCAGGGCAGGGCTGGGAGCTTTGTTGTTGTTTGTGGAACCAGGCCGTTTCCAAGATGTCATTGCTCAGGGAAAACCATCATTCCTCCCAGGGATAAACAAGGCTGCTTATGGCTTAGCCCGCTAAGCCCAGAGAGGCTGGTGCCACTCACAGCAGGCCAGGCTCAGCCCCAGGGAGCTGCCACCTTCCCCTGCACAGCCAGCTGCATCCAGGCATCTGGGATTGGGGTGGGGGTGGGGCAGGACTGGGGACAGGGGTGCTGGGGCTATGACCCGCTGGGGAGATCAGAGCCTCCAGACACAGAGGAGAGGGCGGGGGGGGGGGGTGTCCCAGGATTCCTTCTTTCTCTGGCAATGGGCCTCCGTCACTGCTCCAGATGTGTGGATAGCTGCCAGGTGTGCTCTCTGTTCCAGATGGCCCAGGGCTTGTCCCCTCTCCCTGCCTGCCATGGGCCAGCCTGCTTGCACCTGGCACCGTAGATCAGGCTGCCGCCGAACTGTCAGCGGCTCCCAACTTAGAAAGGCCGGGGGTGTAGTAAGTTATTTTGAACTGGGCATGCTTTTCCCCATGTAGCCAGGGCTCTCTGTGGTGTCCTCAGTTACCTCTTGGTGGGGTTACCCTCGGGCTACTAGAACTCAGGCACTTGGGGCAGGGTGGCAGGGGGCGGGGCGGGGGTAGAGAAAGCCGGACAGAGCAAATGGCTGTCCACAACGTTGGGACAAAGGCTAGGGGCAGCCAGGGGGAGGGCCATGGAATGGAAGGGGGTGTGGCCGTGCAGCTCCTTAGGTCAGGGGTTGCAAGCGATGCTCATCCTGGACACGGAAACCTTCACTGCTCCGACCTCGATTCATGGTTTAAGAGCATCTCTGAACTTGCCCTCTCTGCCTGCCCCCCTCCCTCCCTTCCTTCCACAGGTGTAAAATACTGGCTGTGTACCACGCACTGGCCAGGTAGTGGAGGTATAGACATAAAGGGCCCGATCTTTAACCCGGGGCTAAAGACGGGCATGTGATGGATGGTAACAGCACAGCTCTGATGGGGAGACTCAGGGAGTGGCAACCCTGGGGAAGCTTCTAACCCAGCCTGGGAGATTAGAACGATACAGCTGATGAGTTTTCACAAAGTGAACAAACTCTCCAGGTCAAGAAATAGAACATTCGAGTACCCCGGAAATACCCCACACTCCCTTTGAGTTATCAGCGCCTTAGAAGTAACCCCTGTCCTGACTCCTCTCATTAATCAGTGTCTCCTGATTTTGAACTTGGTATACCTGGAATCACTGAGCATGTACTCCTTCACGCTGACTTCTCTGGGTCCACAGTTTGATGATGAGACTTGTCAACATTCCTGTATGAAGTGTTACTTTGTTCATTCTCACTACTGTCCTATTTCACTGTGTGAATATCCTGCAATTTACCCATTCTACTGTTGAACCTTTGGGTTGTTGCCAGCTGGAGGTTATCGTGGAGAGCACTGCTATGAATAGTCTCATGGAGTCTTTGCTGCACCGTATATACTTTTCTGTTGGGTAAATACGTAAGGTTTACAATTGCTGAGTCATAAAGTGGTATATAATTAGCTTTAGTAGATCCTATCATATAATTTTCCCAAGTGCGACACCAGGGCACTCTGTGCGAGCTGTGTATAAGAGCTTCTGTTACCCCACGTCCTCACCAACGTTATTGGTGTTAGATACTGCGATAACTAAATGTGGGTTTATTTTGCATTTCCTTGGTGACTAATAAGGTTCAGGACCTTTCCCTATGTTGATTGGCCACCTCTTAGTGAAGCGTCTCTTCCAGCTTCTTCCCTCCCAGCTTTCCCTTCGGTTGTCTGTCTTTTTCTTACTGGTTTGTGGGAGCTTAAGAAATATTCTGGATATGTTTTCACTGTGGAATATACACATTGCAAATATCTCCTCCCACCCTGTGTCTTGCCTTTTCCCTCTTTTGAGGAGGGTCTCTGAAGAATACAAGGTCTTAACGGAGCCCAACCTGTCAGTCTTTTTCGTTAAGGAGAGTGCTTACTGAATCCTGTTTCTTTGCCTGTTACAAAGTTGTGGATATGTTCTGTGTTATCTTCCAGAAGTTCCGTTGTTTTATGTTTCATATTTTGGTCTAAAATCCACTTGAAATAGATTCTTATGTATGGTGGATGTAGAAGTCAAGACTCATTTTCTCAGGGTGGTTATCCAATTAGTTTAAGAAAAAAACCCATCCTTTCTCACTGTTGGGGATCATCGTCTTTGTCAGAAATCAACGGGCAATACACATGGGGGTGATTTGAATTTGGAAGGATGAGTAGGAGTTTGCCCCATGGACAAGAGAGGGGAGGTTGTTCTAAGTAGGAAGTACAGTGAGCAGAGGTTTCGAGGTGCCTGAGAGTAGAGTGTGTTTGGGGAACTACAAATGATTTAGACCTGCAGGAGGGAAGGGAAGAGATACGGCGTGGTGGGGAGATCAGTTGGCAGGGGCAGAACACACAGAGTAAGGAGGTGGAGCTATCCCAGAGGGAGAGAAGGGTTTTCAGTGGGAGAGGAATATAATCAGGTTCTTGTGAGGGAGATGAGACAAAGTCCCATGACAGGAGGAGGCAAGAGGATGGTTTTAGAGCAGACTGCAAACCCACATGACCCCAGCCTCAACATCACCCCCTAGCAGAGAGCATGTCTGCTTCAGGGGGGCAGTGGTGGACGTAGCAATGTGCCTGGGGCCTTGGAGGTGACCTTTGGCCACAGGGTGGTGGCTGAACCCAATGGCCAGATACCCATTCTAGTGTCCTGGAATGGAAGAGCCTCCCCGCTCAGCTCCCAACCTAGTGTCTCCAGCACTGCAGGCCCCGAAAGAAGAATATTTTAGGAACTGGGGCACACAGACAAAGGTTGGGGTCCCTGGAGAGGGGGTGCTTTCTGCTTCTCCTGCCCTCGATGTACCCACAAGGAGACCTGGCCATACCATGGGCCTTGGTTCTTCCAGGCTGGCTGAGATTCAGAGCTGGGCAGACCCCCTCCAGAAGATGTGACCTAGAGAGGGAAGTAATTTGGCCCAGGCCACACAGGGAGCCAGACTGACCCAGCCTAGGGGAAACTGAGCACAAGCTCAGCTGCCTCTCCAGCCTCCGGGGCCTTTGGTATGGGCCTCAGTTTCCTCCCCTGAAATGTACAGATAATAGTACCCCCATCTTAAGGCTGTTGTCAGAATGTGCCAAGTAGCATCTCCCAGAGTGGGATGCAGGGAAGGGGACTGATGATGTTAACACTGTTGGTAGTAATAAGTATGATTACAGGAACTGGAAATGTTTATCGAGCACCCACTATGTGCCGGCCCCTTTATGTGGATTCTCTCCCAACAATGCTGTGATATAGGTACTAACTACTTATATCACCATTTACAGATGAGAGAATTGAACCTGGAACAGGGTAAGCAGCCTGCCCAGAGGTAAGGGCATCAGGCAAGAAAGTGGCAGAGGCAGGATTTGAACCTGAGTCTGTGTCTCCAGACCTCAGTTCTTCACCAGCATTCGGCTTCCCTCCACCACCCCTGGCTTTGAAGGCGCTCTCTGTTCTCTGAGCCTTAGATTTGGGGTTGGTCCCTGGTACCTGCTGTGAGAGAGAGGGGGAGCCAAGTGGTGAAGAGGAGGGGCACCCCAGCAGGCTGAGCACCACTGTGCACCAGGCCCTGCCTCCTGCCCTGTGGGGGGTGTCACATTGAGTCAGCCACAGGGTTAGGAAGTGAGATTCAACCCCAGGCCCTCCTGATTCCAAATCCTGGTCTCATGACCACCGTGCTATTTGTGCCCTTCCCTGGGGTCCTCCTAGCTTGGCAGAGCTTTTCTGTTCGATCAACCTGGCATAGGACATCACAGAGACATCACACGCTTCCGGCTTCTCCGCACATGAAGTGGGCCCTGGAGGGAGACAGGTTGGGAAGGTCACCAGCTGTATGGAATGCTGTACCACCCCACCCCCTCCAGGTGAGTCAGAGACCTGCCCCTCACTCTCCACCAGTTTGGGGTATGAGCAGGGCCCCTATGTCTGGAATGGCTCACCGTGCCTCACGGCGCCTGGCCCAGGTGGGTGCTGGGTGAGGTCTTTTGAAGGAAGGGAGGGAGGGGGGTGAGGAAAGGCAGTGAAGGGGCCGGAAAGGAGGTTGTGGGATAGTAGAAAGAGCAGGGCTTTGCAGCCAGGCCGACCATGTGACTCCTCTACTTACTTGCTTGGTGATCCTGCACGTCACTGAACCTCCCTGAGTCCCAGTCCCAGCTTCCTTATTTGCCAACTGGGGCCGGTGGTACCGACCATACGGGGCTGCAGGGGGTGAGCGAGTGTATGGAAAGCAACTGTCATGGTGCCTGGTATCTGGGAGACACTCAAGTCATGGTTTCTCTCTTCCTCTCTCCCCCCATCATTATCACTGCTCTCTGTTTCCATCATCTCTGGCTCCACCTTCCCTATATCTCTGCAGCATCACACAGACACGGCTCTCGGGGTGAAGTCCAAATTCCTGAACATACCCATGCTTCTGCTCGCGGAACCACCTGCACTTCCTTGAAGGTTCCATGCTGTCTCTGGCTTTGGCCTGGGTCCTCTCCCATCCCTGTCCCATGACCTCCTCCAAGAGCCATCCCCTTCTTTCCTGCTGCCTCTGTAGCCCCCTAGGGAAGGGGGAGTGTAATGGGTGGTAGGAGAGTGACATGGGCCTCTCAGCTGGTTCTCTGCCCCATAGGCCAGCACCTTCAGGGAAGGGAAGGTGTCTTGCCACTGTTTGCCCTGCACAGGCCCTGGCACGTGGCTGGGGCTCTGTCGGTATTCGCTGAGTAACTCTGGGGGTTGGCGGGGGAAGTAAGTGAGCCAGGGACACAATCCTGATGAGCCAAAGCAGGGCCTGCCCAGAGCCATGAGAGCAGGGCAGGCCGGACATTGGCAGGAGAGCAGAGAGCCCTCTAGCCAGGGCATCCCAGGGAGCGTTTAACTGGGCTCTGGGGGATGGGCAGGAGATGGACTTAAGAGGTAGAGACAATAGGGAAGTGAGACAGTGCATGGATCAGGCAGAGAAAGGGGGTGCCAGGGGGGAAGGGGAATGGTGGCGGAGCCCGCAGGGGCTGGTTCTGAGCAGAGAGCCCAGAGGTGGGGCAGGAGAGGCTGCTGGGGCCTGGCATTCTCCTTCTGACGGAGGCTCCGGTCCCTATGGGGACAGGAAGCAGCTGGGACAGCCCTGCTCTCCACTTTCATGCTTTCAGAAGAGAAGAGAGCTGAGGTATGGAAGGGGTCTTGGGTTTGGGGGGCTCCCAATCCAGGTCCCCCCACCCACGCACATTGAAGCAGTGGCATCTGGGTCCCGAGAAGAGGGGCTTAGCCAGATGGTGATGGGGGAGCTTGGTCCTGGAAACTCTCACTTTGGGAGGTGCTTTCCCTGCCCGGTGAGAAGCTGGGCATCCAGTAAGCTCCAAAGGCCTGAGGACATGTCCTTCTGGCTTACCCAGGTGGCGATGCCAAGAGTAGGGAAGCCTCAAAGACGGGTGTCTTCACTTCTCCTTCCTTAAGCATTCTCCTTCCCTGTGTATTGGCTTTGTCCTGACGGTTTCTGACCTGGGAAAGCTACTTCTCTGTGTCTCAGTATTGCTTCCAGTCAGTGGGTCTGGTATGCTCCCTGTTGTGGTGCGTTGCCCTCCTGAGTCCCCGACAGACCCAGGAGGAGTCGTGGGATCTTTTAGGAATGGAGAATTTTCGGTCTGCGTTCAAATTCCTCTTTCCTTTCTCTCCTGCAGCTGGGCCTCTGTGAATAGGACGCATGAACGGGGAGCTGCCTCCAGTGAGCTTGCCTGCTCCTTGTCTGGGGACAAGGGGCTGCTGAGGTCAGGCCTCTTCTGCATGGGCTTCCCATGGTAGAGGGAGTGCTGTGTGTTGGAATTGGTCCTGCACTGGGTTCTGGTCTGCATGCATGTCCTGATTCTGTTGTATGACCTTGGGTACATCACCTCCCTTCTCTGGGCCTCACTCATCCTATCGGTTAACTGGGGCTGCTCCCCAGGATTATGTGGGGAGTTGGAAAAAAGTCAAGATGCCAGCCCTCCTCTTAGGGAATCTTATCCAGTAAGGTCTGGAATTGGGCCTAGATATAGATATTTTTAAAATGCTCCACCGGTGATTCTGAAGTGTACCTCTCTTTTGAGAACCAATAGTCTGGATCAGTGATATTTTTAATGTGCAAATTAATCTCTTGGAATCTTGGTAAAATGCAGATTCTGATCCAGCACCTGTGGGTGGAAGACTAAGAGTCTATATCTCGTGTGGGCTTCCAGGAGCTGCTACCGCTGCTGTTTCAGGGGCCCCACTTTAGGTCCTAGATGGTCCTGTGAAGTTCACTGGATTGCCCGCTCATTCATTCATTCATTCATTCATTCATTCATTCATTCATTCATTCATCCCTCATCAAACACTTGAGATGGAGAGTGGTGGAAGGTAAAGCCAAAGGGAGACAGAGCCCAGACCCGCTCAGGGCTACAGAATTTGGACTTCATCTGGAAGGCATTAGGGAGCCTTGTCAGGGCTTTAGGCAGAGGCGTGACAGGGTCAGATGTGCCTAAAGGGCTCCTCTGGCATGGCGACCAAAGGGGTCTGGGCTGCCGCTGCGAGGTCCTCATCAATTCCGGTGGGAGATGACCGTGTCTGAAGGGAGGTGGTGGTAGTGGAGATGGAGGGAGTGGAGAGGTGATTTTTTTTCTAAGTTAATCAACTTGGCTTTTGGAGCAGTTTCAGGGATTGAGAGGAAGGTATATGGAGTTCCCATATACTCCCTGTCCCCACTCTTGCATCCCCTACCCCAGGGGGATGATTCTGAAGATTTTCCAAGGGGCAATCAGGAGGTTTTGGTGACTGGCCGGAGTTGGTGGGAAGGGTGGTAGTGAAGGGACAGTGAGAGAGGATGATACCCGGGTCCCTGGTTTGGGCAGCTGATGATGGCATCCTGGATGGAGTGGACTCGCATGCAGCCTGGGAGCACTGGCGGGGTGTGCAGAGGGCAATTTCTGTCTTTCTGCCTGGGCTCTAGCCACACAGGTGTCCTCCAATGCACCAGGGTGCTGGCCTCCCTGCCCACGCAGATCTGGGGCTCAGTGTCGTCGCAGAGTGGCCTTTCCCACCTGACATGCATTCTCTCCCGCCGCACCTTACGGTTTTCCTGTCCATCACCGGCCACACTTTGTATCCATTACGTGTTTCTGTGGGCGATGTCGTGGCTCGGGTCAGTCCTTCCTCTCTGGCCTCAAAGCCCCGCTCGGACAGGGATCGTGTCTTTCTCATTTCCTGTCGTACCCACAGAGCCTAGGACAGTGTTTGGGAGCAGCGCTGTTTCACGAGTGCTTGGTGAACCCTTGCCTCTGGGATCAAGACTCAGGAGACAGGTCGGGGCTGGCAGTGTGGGCTGGGCAGTGGCCAGGTGGCGCGGATGGTGACTGTAGCCCAGGGAGGGGATGGGTGCACCAGGGAGCGTGCAGGACTGAGATGGGCGGGGGTCTGGGACAGGTTCCCATGGACGGACCAAGAGGCCCAGGACCTGGTGGAAGAGGGGTCATCAGACTGGTGGCGGGGGGTGGGATCCAGGGAAGGAGATGTAGGAGTTGGGCCGTCCCACTGTGGTCGTGGCTGCCGTCCAGGTGCTCCGTCTGCCACAAGGTGCCCGGCTCCGGGTGCACGTCAGCTCAGCACTCTTCCCACCGAGCTGAGGAGCTGTCAGGAATCCCATGTTATGGCTGATGGAACTGGGGCTCAAAGAGGCTCTGCCTGAGGTCACCCAGCCAGTGAGTGAGGAGGGGGTCAGTCTCCAGAGCTCTCTCCACTGTAAGGTGCTGTCCCCATGCCCCGTGTTCTGTGTCAGACCTGTCATGCTGGGGACAGGGGAGGAGGAGAACAGCCTGGAGGCTCTGAGCTGGCAGGCAGAGGCAGAGTGGTGGCTCCAGCCTCTGGGTGTCAAGAAATCAGGCGGAGGAGCTGGACGAAGGCTGGGCTGGGGGAGCGAAGTGTTGGCCAGGCAGCTGAGGTTCCTGGAAGCCAGCCTCATGCTGGGGACCTGGAAGCCAGGGAGCTGCTTAGGAACCCAGAGTGTGCCAAACTTGAAGGAGCAACCCCATCTCGCAAGTCAAGCCTGGAGATCAGGCATTGGGCAGGAATTCTAATAGCCTCTCCCTTTCTCCAACCACGTTCCAGTTCGCAGAGCACTCTCCTGTCCTTTCTTAGACTTGGTCCCCTTAGCCCTCTGGAAGAGGGGTGGTGGTGGCAGGAAGTGTCCTCACTTCGTGTCCCATTTCACACAGGAACCCAGAAGTGACAGCCTGTCACACAGCTAGCAGATGATGGAGTCAGGATTCCAACGCAGGCCTTCTGGCTTTCTGTCCATGCTCTATCTGTAAAATCCTAGCTGTGTAAGGGCCACCCAGAGACAAAAGCAAACCCTAGTTCACACCCCCCACCCCCGCTCCAGGGCAGGAAGTGGTTTTTGAGGACAGATGCAGAGCCCAGCATCTGTGGTGGATGTCATGAGTCATCTCAGGGTGAGAGCTGCAGGTTGACTCTGAGGTCAGCAGACCTGCTCCACATTTAGTAGCTGTGTGACATTGGGCAAGTCACTTCCAGCAGCTCACTGCCACCCCCTACCCCAGCAGCAGGGCGGGGCCCAGGAGATGCTCTGGGAGTCCCACCTGCCACCCTTCCCGGCCTCTTCTGAGCCCTGGATTGGACTGGGGGCAGAATTTGATTAGCTCCTAAACAGCAGCTTCATGTAGAGGGCCTGGCTCATTTCCTGTGTGCTTCTAGCTGGCAAGACATGGACAGAATTAATACTGGGCCAGCCAAGCCAGAGAAGTGCAGACTCCCCACAGGAAGGGGACCGCTGCTCAGAACACTCTGGACCCAAGGCCCTGGGCCAGCAGGCGGATCTCTCTGGGGCCCTGTGGCTGGATTCTTATCACCCCAACCTGTTGCAAAGCAGTCTAACTGGGTGTTGCCTGTTAGCTCCCTGTACCTCCTCTGTCAGAACATTCGCCGCAGGCCTTACTACCAATTGTCCAGCCTCTGTTTTTTTCCTGCTCAACGGAGGGCAGTTATTGTGTGTGACTTGTCCCCTTCTGTCCTTTCAGGGGCTCCTTCAGTGCCTGAGCGCACCGTTGCATGTTAGGACGCATGCGTGTCCCTGCAGTCCTCCCCCCACCGCCACCCCCTGCTCACACTGCCCAGAGCAGTTTTGACAGAGCAGGGCTCTGCATGGATCACTCTGTTCCTCATAGGACAATCCCACGCCTGGCATCCCTTGTGACATACTCTCGTCTTTATCTCTTTTCCTGTCCTAATTCCTTCACTGGCCACCCCTCCCCCCAGATTTCTGAGGTTTCCTGTATTTGCTCCAGAAGCCCCCTCCCCCCCAAGGCACTCCCAACCCCAGCTCGCCCAGGAACACTGGCCTGACCAAACCCGTGTGGGCACTCACACGAGCCCGATCCTGGAGCACAGGGAAGAACCAAAGAGCTCCGGCTGGTCCTCCTTTGCCAGTACCTGCCCTGTGTGTATGGGGCCCAGGTGAGGGGCCTCCGGCAGTGCTCAGCCTCCCCCCACCCCCACCTTCCCTCTAGACTCCTGGGTCCACCATATTGTGTGGAAGGGCCCAATGAAGCCAGGAGGTACCCTTGGCCAGGAGACTTGAGGGCTGATTCTACATCAGCCTCCAGTTTCTTAGGTAACTCCCTTAGCTTCCGGGACCTCAGTTTCCCCATCTGTGAAATAAGACTGGACTAATGATAGCCACCATGTTACCAAACGCGTCGCCTGGGCCAGGCCCTGTGGGGAGCACTGAGAATGGTCCCCGTGAGTCCCTGGTGTGATAGGATGGCCCTGTTCCAGGTGAGGGGACAGGGACTGAGAGGTTGGGAGGCTGGCCAGAGTCACACAGCTGGAAAGCAACACCGCTGACATCTGAACACTGATCCCTGGGCCCTCTCAGAGCCCTTGGGTCCTGGGTGGTTTCTCGGCTGCCCCGGGGCGGGGGCCCTCCGGGGATGGTGGCACTTCCCCTCCTGGCTTTGTTTGGTTTGGCCTCAGTTTGGGGCAGGATTGGCAGAGGCAGGCTGACTTGCATTTCTGGTTTTGGGTCTGTGGCTGCACTTTTCCCGAGGAGGGTAGGCGGGCTCAGGCTCAGTCAGTGCTGGGACAGGCCCGGCCCCACCCCCACCCCCCAGGAAAGGGGAAATGTGGCCTGCTCCCCGCTCAGGGCCACTCCGTGCCAGGCCCCGAAGGCACCGGTTGCTGCTTCCTTCCATCTGTCCTTCCAGGTCGGGGGGTCTGGCCAAGGGGGCGGGTGATTGAATGTGGGGCACCAGGGAGCTGGCTGTTTGTTTTCCTCGAGGAGCATGCTCCCTGGTGGGTGGGGGGAGGGGCGGAGGACTAGGCTGCTCTGGAATGAGATCAGAAGCAGGCCTGGGAAGAAGGAGCCAGAGGCCCTGCTCTCACCCCAGCCGAGCCCCGATTGGTGCTGGTGCTTTGGGGCATGTCTGTAGGTCACTGTCCAGGCTGGGCCTCAGCCTTGCTGTCTGTCCATCAGCAGGGGAGCTCTCTCTCTCCCTGGGAGCAGTCTGATGGGGCTAGAGCACAGACCTTGGTTTCTAGATGAGATTTCTGGAGAGGCCCGCCGTCACAATCACCAGCTTTGATTCTGGGTATTTGGCCAGAGCTTGCTTCCAGGGGTCCGTGGGAAGGATGGGCCACGGTTTGGGGTCTGTGACTTCAGCTCTTCCCTCTAGACCCATTGTTCCAGTCACTACAACTGCTACCACCACCAGCATCCTGTTCAAGAGTTTTATACTTTCGGGGCGCCTGGCTGGCTCAGTCAGGAGAATGTGCGCTTCTTGATCGTGAGTTCAAGCCCCGCCTTGGGCATAGAGCCTACTTAAAAAAGAAAAGAGCTTTATCCTTTCTATGTTTATTCTCCTGGCTTGTCACTTGTGTGTGTGGGTTATTTCATTCAATGGGTGGGGACCTTGAGACCCAGGGGGTTTAGCGACTGGCTTTCCCTGGCCCTGCTGTGTGATATGCCCTTGGCTCCTGACCCTCTCTGGGCCTCAGCCTCCCCCTCTGTGCACTGGGGATTTGGGATCAAGGATGTGTCAGGAGGGCGCCTGGGTGGCTCAGTTGGTTAAGTGACTGCCTTCAGCTCAGGTCATGATCCCAGGGTCCTGGGATCGAGCCCCGCATCGGGCTCCCTGCTCCGCGGGAAGCCTGCTTCTCCCTCTCCCACTCCCCCTGCTTGTGTTCCCTCTCTCGCTGTGTCTCTCTCTGTCAAATAAATAAATAAAATCTTTAAAAAAAAAAAAAAAAGGATGTGTCAGGGCCTGAGGCTGAGGTGTGAGGGGTCTCTGGGTAGAGTCATTTCCCAGCTGCAGGTACGATTTATAGGGCAGGGAATCCCTGTGAGTGGACACCTGTCTTCAGCTGTGCCTGAGAACCGAACCCTGGCCAGATCATCCTAGAGTCCTCTAAGGCCCACTCCGCTGCCTTGCTCAGTCATCTTCTCCATCGGGGGGGGGGCTCCCCTTTCACTTTCATGCTCCCGGCCTGTGGCCCTTACCCACACTGTGCTTTCATATCCGCTCTGGTGCCCCCAGATGCCAGTGGGACCCCTGCCACGTGTGGGCAGCACTCTGTGGCTGCCTTGAGCCACGGCTGGGCCACAGGCTGGGGCGTCACTGTCACGGCCTCCCCAGGCTTGAAAAGACTTCTTAGCTTTGGGCACAGCCTCTCAGTCCTGGGCAGCTGTGCGGTAGTGGAAAAGTCACTGCTCTTTGTGCTCAGCATGGTCATCCATCAAATGGATGTTATAATGGTCTCTACAACGAGAGCTCTTAACCTATGTTCTGGGAGCACTTACCTCTCCGGATCTCAGCCAGTGTCCGCGTGTGTGCACGGCCAGTGGACGCGCACATTCCTGTATATCTGTAGAGTCCCCAGGGACGTGTGGCCACTTTCCCCTTCTAGGTGGCCATGGCCTCTTGATGGGTGAAACCCAGACCCCAGATAGTTCTCGCGCCAGCATTCCGAGTCCTTGGGTGTGATGAGGGGCCCGGCCCAGGCCTGAGACCTGCTTCCCCCCCGTGCGGTTGCAGTCCCGTGGATACTCCTGACCCTTCTCTGAGCCCCAGTCTTCCTGTGAGCAAGCTGGCTTTCAGACTTCATCAAGGGCACTATTTTTTTCCCTTTGCAAATGAAATCTGTAGGAATCCAGCAAAAATGCCGAGGGTTTGAGGGTTGTGTGTCAGGCAGGAAAAGCTTTCTTTTTCTGTGTGGAGCTCCTGAGGTTCCTCCAAACACAGTTTAAAAACCACTGGGTGGATGATCCCTCAGGGAGGTCCCCATGTGCCCGTGACATCTGTGTCGTCCAAGGGTGGGCAATATTTTGAAGTTCTGGTTTCATTCCAGTTTGCTAGTTTCAAAGAGATACTTAAATATTCAGAGCAAGTTCTTGTTTGAATGGGATTTTTTTAAAACTTTGGTTCAGGTAGAAGATACCCTTTGGCCAGGTCCAAGGTTCTATCACTTTGTGATTGCTCTGGCTTGGGACTTGGCTTGGTTCTGGTCCATGAAGGAGGAGCCTGCGTGGCCCCTCCTTTACTCGGAGACACCATGACACTTCCCTCAGAGGGCCGTCAGGAAGATCGCCCAAGAGGAGTGTTTAATCTGGCACGGCCCCGGCCGGCAATAGGATCCAGATAATGGCGGTTACCCCTCCTTCCTCCCCTAAATGACCAGCCACGCTTTTGATGGAGCAAACAGAAGATTCAAGCAAGAAGACAAGGATGGGAACCCATGTGCAGCGAAGCCAAAGGGGCTTTCTGTTTCCAATTCTCACTTTAGCTTTCAGACTGCGGGCTGTCAGGTGTGCGGTTCTGGCCATTGCCTGATTTATTTCAGTCTCTGTGAGGTTGGCTCGTGTACATTGCCTGGCATCTCAGAGCTTTCTGTTCTGAACCTTTCTTGTTTGCTTCTTGTTTCCCAGATGTTTGAGCCAGAGGCAGATGAGAAGCGAGAGATGCCCTTGGAGGAAGGGAAGGGGCTGGGTGCTGAGGACCCCCCACCCAGCAAGGACCCCTCTCCAGGCCAGGAGCCTCCTTCAGGACAAGACTTGTCACCCAACAAGGACCCCTCTCCTGGCCAGGAAGCTTCTCCTGGCCAAGAGTCACCGTCCAGCAAAGACTCACCTTCCTGCAAGGAACCTCCTCCAGGCCCAGAGCCCCAGCCAAACAAGGACTCCCCACCATGCCAGGAACCCCCTGCAGCCCCGGCCCTCCCTCCCTGCCAGGAACTTCCTCCTAGGCAAGAGCCCCCTCCCAGCCAAGACCTCCCTGTCATCCAGGACACCCCTGCTCAGGAGCTTGCACCCTGTCAAGACCTGCCCCCCGGCCAGGTCCCCCAGCCAGCTAAGGAGACTGCAAGCTCTGGGGACCCCCCAGCAGCCACCAGGGACCCGCCTGTGGCCTCCAGGCCAACCTTTGTGATCCCCGAGGTCCGGCTGGACAGTGCTTACAGCCAGAAGGCCGGGGCAGAGGGGGGCAGCCTGGCCGATGAGGAGGACGAGGAAGAGGCTGAGGAGGGCGAGGAGGGAGAGGAAGAAGAGGAGGAGGACACGAGTGATGACAACTATGGAGAGCGCCGTGAGGCCAAGCGCAGCAGCATGATCGAGGCGGGCCAGGCTGAGGGCGGCCTCTCCCTGCGGGTGCAGAACTCCCTGCGGCGGCGGACACACAGCGAGGGAAGCCTGCTGCAGGAAGCCCGCGGGCCCTGCTTTGCCTCCGACACCACCTTGCACTGCTCGGATGGGGAGGGCACCACGTCCGCCTGGGCCATGCCTTCGCCCCGCACCCTCAAGAAGGAACTGGGCCGCAACGGTGGCTCCATGCACCACCTTTCCCTCTTTTTCACGGGACACAGGAAGGTAAGAAGGCTGAGGGTGGGTGGGAGTGGGTAATAAACGGGGTGGTACGGAGCGGGGAGGTGGGTCCAGGAGCTGCAGGGGACGAGCAACGCAGTCCCACCCCTCTCCTCTCTAAGCCTTCCAGGGAGCCTTCTACCCATTTGACAGAGGATACAGCTGAGGCACGGAGGGACTGAGAAGGCCACGCCTGCACTTAAGGCCGTGACTCTGACTCCAGATGCTGTGTTCTTACAGCTCCTTTGGACTGGGGGTCCCCACCGAAGTAGAGCAGGTGTGGCCTCCCCCAGGACATCGTGCGTTTGGATCCAGAAGGTCTGAGACATTCGCTAGAGGACTGTCTCCTGTAGTAGAACAATTGAGGCTCGGTCCAGGCCTAGCCAGACTAGAAATCCATCAGCCAGCAACGATAGCACACATCTACCCTGTGTTGGCATTATGCTATGCAATTTATTTTTTGTTGTTTTTTTATTTTTTGAGAGAGAGAGAGAGAGTGAGTGCACGACTGGGGGGCAGGGGCAGAGGGAGAGGGAAAGAGAGAATCTTAAGCAGACTCCACGCCCAGCACAGAGCCCCAAGCAGGGCTCGATCTCATGAGATCATGACCTGAGCCAAAACCGAGAGTTTGATGCTTAACCGACTGAGCCCTCAGGCGCCCCAGTTCTAAGCAATGTAGCTGACTGCACCAGTGCTCATGACAGCCTCATGAAGGAGATGCTGTTGAAGCTCCCTCCAGAGGAGGAGACCGAGGCACTCAGGGGTTATCTCACTTACCCCAGGCCACACAGTTTATAAATGTCTGCCCCAGAATTAGATTCTGGCTCCAGGGCTGGAGTGCGTCCCTACCATGCCGCAAATATTTATAAATAGATGAATAAGTGTTTATTGATTTCCTGCCGTGTGCCAGGCCCTGTGCCCTGTGCCAGTGAGGGGCCGCAGGAATGTGCGAGGCTGCTCTCAGCCTGTGAGCAATGAGCTATCTGTGGGGGTGCAGAAGCTGCCCCCGCAGTGAAAAGACTGCATCACGTCCTCGAAGCCCACTAGCCAGCTCGAGCCTGGGCTTGGTCTCTCACTTACTGTGTGGCCTTGGGTGAGCCACTCAGCTCCTCTGAGCCTTAGTGTCCTTCCGTGAAAAGCAGAGACGAATTACACTCATGTCGCCGGGTGGTTGAGGATGAACCCGAAGAGCCTGTTGCCTGGTGACCTTTAGTGCAGGAACCGGTAGATGCTTTTGAGATGCTAGCAGCCAGCGCGGTGCGAGGTGTTGTTATGACAATGTTGTGAGGCCAGGTGCGTGGGGGGGGCGGGGGCAGGGACCTGGGAGTTCATGGAGGAAAGACCTCAGGGCCTTAGGCCATCAGGGAAAAGCTTCTGGAGCAAGATGCCCTTTGGCTTGGCCTTGAGGATTGAGCAGGTTTAGAATGAAGAGAGGATGAGACAGGCATTCTGGGCAGTGTCTGTAGAAGCCAGTTTGGCTAGAGCGGGGGATTTCTAAAATGCAGGGATGGCAGACGCATGGTACTCACGCTGCCCTTCCTGCCTCCACGCCCAGGGCAGACATGACTAATGGATTCCAGCTCATTTCCCCACTGAGTTGGGCCATGGCTTTGGAAGCCTTCTTCGCCTCAGGCACTAGTGAGAAGGCTGACTTCACACTTGGGAGGACACTGCTACAACGTGGTTGGACTGGAAGGGCAGGCTGGGACCCCCCCCCCCCCCGCCCCGAAAAGGCCTTAAACTTTGGGCGCCGGAAATTGGAACCAAATCCCAAAGGAACTGGGACTGGACTCCGTTTCCTCATCCACAGACACGTGTGGTTCTAACTTTGATGTGCTCAGAAGGAGGTTATTCATACATAGATTTCTAAGTCTCCAGCCCCAGGCTCCTGGAATCAGAATTTCCAGCATATGGTACCCAGACTCTGCATTTTAGACAAGCCCCCCAGGGGCTGTGCTGTTCCTCGTAGTTGGAATATCACCATCTTTGGCCATTTCTTGATGCAGCTAGAGAGAGTCTAGAACTCTGCCCTACCCGGGTGAGGCCTCAGGCTCACTCAGACCAGGCCTGGCCACTCCTCTCCGGTGGGCACTGAGATCCCCAGGCTCACTACCCTGTTTCCACACCCCCTCCCCAAGACCCTCCCAAGTTCTGTTCTGTATGTAAATACAAATATCTATATACAGATACAGCCACCCACCTACACGCACATCCTTCTAGTCCCCCCCAGCCAGCTGATCCGAGCTCCTATTTTGGGGCAGATACTCCTGCGCAGGAGTCCGGCAGGCCTGGACCAGCTCTTGTCATGCTTCAGCTTCCTCCTTTGGGAGCCCAGGGTTTTCACGGGTATCCCCCACCCTCTCCTGGCCTCTTGTTTCCTTTCTTGGGCTTGAGCGACAGAGTTGGCAGGGGCCTCAGAGGCTGTGCTCCCACAGTTTCCACGGACCCGGCTGCTAGTCCATCATCATGTGTATCCTGCTCACTGCAGCCAGCCAGCTTCGCTAAGAACCCTGCCCTGGAGGTTGAGGCTGGGCAAGCCCCTGGTCCCGCGCCATCCCTCACTGCCAGTGGGCCTGGGGCAAGTCCCTGCCCTTTCTCTGAGCCTCAGTTTCTTCATCAGCGAAACGGGCATGGTAATAATACCTCCTTTGTAGGACTGCGGGGAAGATAAAGTAGCCCAGCGTGGGTGGAGTGTTTCGGGCAGTTGCCGGTACTCAGCACTCGGTGGGTGCTCCATAAATGGGCATCATGTTGATGACGACAAGGAGGAGGAGAGCAGTGGCAAACGTGGTGGCCGTTATGCCAACATTCACAAAGTGCCCCCAGCTCCCTTTCCTGGCCTGCATGACACTGCTGCAGGGTGGGACTCCTTGTCCTCGTCCTCCAGCAGGGAGCCTGAGGCTGAGCGGGAAGTGTTTTGTCCCAGGTCACACAGCGAGCGCTGCTAGAGCCGGGCCGTGGCCTCACCCTGCGCAGTCCTCCCTGGCTCGACTCCAGACCCTGCTCACCTCACCTCAGGCTGGTGAGGGACAGAGTGTGGGGGGCTGGCAGCGGGCAGGGGCGGCGGTGGGTTCCCCCGTGACTTCCATCTTCCTGGCTTGGGCCTGGCATGGGCCTGGCTTTCTTGGGAGGGTCAGCTGCTGCCTCCAGGCCACTGTTTCCAGGCTATGCCAGGCAGGAGCTGAAGAGGAGAGTTCAAATCTCAGCTCTGCCTCCTCCTTCCTGGTCCCGAGACCCTGGCCAAGTTAGGTCTTTCTTTGAGCTTTCGTTTTCTCTTATAAAGTGGGAGTGCTAAGTCTTCCTTGGAGGTATCCCAGGGATTCGAGAAGATTGCACTATGTGGAAATCTCTGCGCCCATGGCAGGGATCCTGTCATGATGTGAAACCCAGGAGGGCCAGACAGAGCTGGTGTGGCCCCGGGGCTGTATGGCTAAGCTGAGGCTGCCCGGAGGGCATGCTGCCTGTCACAGGGGTGACCCTTACTTGTCACCCTTTGCCCTCTTGGGCGCTGAGTGATTTCTTTCTACTGGGAGTAGGAGTATCTGAACCAGACAGATCTGAGAGACGGCCCACTCGTCATGGTCATTTTACAGATGGGCTGCTGGAGGTCCAGAGAGGAGAAGACCTCCCCACCAAGGTTAACCCCCCCCCGGGCCATCCCCTGCGCCTGGCTCCCGGTGCCGAGTTGAGTGGTCTCACAGTGCCCTCTGCTGCCAGACCCCTGCCTTGCTGGCTGCCCCCTGGTGGCCCCGCAGGCAGAACCACGGGCCTGCATCTGCCCTTTTCCTGGGAGCCTGCGAAGCCCTGAGCGAATCTGTGTCTGGGCCCAGGGTTGCTGCCCTTCACTTCCGCCTCAGCCTGGCCTGGCGTGGCCCAGGGTCGTGGTCGTTCTTTGACAGTGAGGAGACAGAGGCTGCGGCCCCTCCCAGGCCATGCTTCCTTCTCCCCCGCCCCCTGCGGGGACTGGCTTGGGCAGAGGCTGTCTGCCACGCCAAGCTTCCCGCCTAGGCAGGAGGTCAGACCAGAGGGCCTCTTAAGATGCCTTCCAGCTCCAAGATGTGGCAGTACTCTCGAGCCTCCTGTTTACAAGGCGCTTAAAGAAAAATTATTTCCTGTGTCCAAACAAATATGTGTAGCGTTCAGATCCAGTGTTTCCACAAGGTTGTATGGGGCCCGCCAGGCTGGGCCAGGTCAGAGGGGGACAGGGTGTGGGACGCTGGCGCCAGCATGTCCGGGTAGCCCCAGAAGTTGGGTCCAGACCAGCGAGAGGAACCAGGTGAAGCCCCTGCTCACAAGAGCCCTCAGTCGTGGGTGGGCTTTGGGGCCAGGCCTGAAATTCGCTGCCACTTGGCAGCTTGTGCCTCAGTTTCCTCCGCTGTGGACTGGGGCAGGTGACAACAAATCGTTCTCAGAAGGGTCGTGAAGATGGAACGAGGTAAAAACATGAAAGCCCTTCACTGCAGACCTGGCACGTAGTGAGTGCTCAGCGAACACTCGCGATAACCCCCACAGCCGGCAGCAGTGGGGCGCTGGGCGTACAGGTACCGAACTAGGCTCTTCCTGTGTGTTCGCTTAGTTAATCCGCACCACGCCCCGATGAGGCAGGTCCGGTCATTATCCCCACTTTACAGCTACAGAGACCGAGGCACCGGGAGAGGTTGTAACTCGGCTAAAGCCAATTAGCTCCTAAGTCACTGAGGTAGGATCCCAATCCAGGCAATTTAGAATCGACACCCTTAACCACAACTATTATTATAGTGATAATTACAGTAAGAATTATAGTTATTATTCCAAGGGGTGGGGAGCTCCCAGTGCCTGGAGTGGCCGGGCGGGCCCCAGGGATTCCTGCCTGGTGGCTCTGGGCCCCCCTCCGTTTCCCTTCCAGCAGGGAGGGCCCTGGGGAGGAGCAAGGCAGTGGGGAGCAGAGGGGAAGGAGAGGCCTTTTGTGTGCTGGGTACCGGGCAGGACCTCCTGAAGAGGGGAGCCTTGGGGGCCACTGTGGGGCTGGGAATCAGAACCCTGACTTTCTGGCTCAGTTTCTTCTCTGTCTAGCCTGCAGCCACCCCCACGTAGTGCCTGGGTGTCCCCAGCTGCTCTGCGGGTCACTGCCCAGGCACTGGGCTATCAGGCCGATTGGTGTGGGTTGGTCCCTGCCAAAGATGACCCCCTCCCAGCAGTGGAAGGAAGAGCCCATTTCCCAGCAGTGCAGAGGCTGAGGGGTGCGGGCGGGGCGGGAGTGGCCCCCAGGCCCATTGTGTGGGCTCGATAAAGTACGGAAGCTGAGGTTAGAATGGGAGGAAGCCCAGCGCCCGTGGCCCTTTCCCACGGGTGGGGGCTCCAGGCACTGCCTAGCCTGGCCAGTGTGACTGCAGCCGGTGTGTGCGACGGGCCCAGCTTGGGGAGCCCGGGGGAGACTCACTGAGCAATGACCCCGGGCAGCCCTGGTTACAGAGGGCCCCAGCGTTGGGCCACAGGGGCTGAGGCTTGATCGTGGTGACTCTTCCAACTGCCAGGGGGCCGTCACCCCACCTGTGCTGTAGCCAACGAAGCTGAAGCTGAGAGGCTAAGAAACTCTGCCAGAGTCAGGACAAATAGGATCAGTACCTGCTTCCCGCAAACCCGAGCTCTGGAATCACACACCGTAGATGGGTGTGTGCCTGTGTATGCACGTATACACGCGTGTTTACAACCCTGGCGGGGCAGTCTTCTCAGGAAGGAGGTGGCACTTCCCCCGAGACTTTTACTGAAAACATTCAGAATGTGCCCCATCCTTACATTTGAATAGCAGCATCCTCTAGTGGAGAAACACGGGCCTTAAATGCACACAGACCTAGATTCCCGCAGTCACTTCAACTCTGGGTATCTTTGGGCAAGTGGCTTAACTTCTCTGAACCTCTGTTTGCTTTATGGACTTACTCTGAAGATTAATGAGATAGTATCTGGATAATGCCCATTCCGGGGTCTGGTCTATAGTATGAATTCATCCATCCGTCCGTCTGTCCGTTCATCCATTCATCCGTCCATCCGTCCATCCATGGGTGTGTATTCCACTGAGGCTAGTAGCTCCCCCTGTTGGCTATATCTGGAATAAGGCCACTTTTCTTTACAGAATTAAGAGCGCTTTAAGAATTGGCCCATCTTTATTTTACAAATGAGGAAATTGAGGCCCAGGGTGGGACTCATGAGGAATTAGAGCTGAGATGCACACTGGGTGGCATTCTGTCTTGTCTTGGGACATAACGTCCATGCCCAGCCTACTCTGAGCTCTAGCTCCTCTCCCATCCTCAGAGCATTTCCTGGGCTCCTGCCCCAGGGTGGCACTGTTGGGGCCTTGGGTTTCTTCTGGAAGAAGATGGACAAGCGCCAGCAGGGCAAGGGAAACAGGACAGCCCTGAGATGGTGGGAATCTGGAGTGGTCTGGAGAAGAGGAGTGGCAGACTGAGGGGGAAGAGGAGAGAGGCATTCCAGGAAGAGGACACAGCACAGGCAAAGGGGAGGGGAGAGAGGGGTGGGAGAGGTGCAGTCTGTGGGCCGCAGTGGAGCGGAGGGGGTGGGGGATACAGCTGCAAGCTGGGATTCAGGCAGTGAGGGCCTCAAGACTCATTGTTTCCAGTCTGCTTTCCCTCTCTTGATGCATTCATTCATTCGACAAATATTTGTTGAGCTCCTAATCGTGAGGTGCTCACCCCGTGAGGGTGACCCAGGCAGACAGAGGCCTCGCTCATGAGAACTCACAGCCAAGGGGTTCCTGGGTGGCTCAGTCGTTAAGCGTCTGCCTTCGGCTCAGGTCGTGGTCCCAGGGTCCTGGGATCGAGCCCCGCATCGGGCTCCCTGCTCCGCGGGAAGCCTGCTTCTCCCTCTCCCACTCCCCCTGCTTGTGTTCCCTCTCTCACTGTGTCTCTGTCAAATAAATAAAGTCTTTAAAAAAAAAAGAAGAAGAACTCACAGCCAAGCAGAGGGGACAGATTTAGAAAAAGCCCTTTTGAATGTGGCGGGAACCTCAAAAGCGGTGAAGGGGGCACAGCCTTGGTCTTGGGGTCTGGGAGTGCTCCCTAGGTGAGGAGGCATTTAAGTGGCTTACCCGAGGTCTGCTCTTTCCTGAGGCTGGGTCTTGGGAGTAAAGGGAGACGGGAGGGTCACAAAAGCATCCCCCGTGGAAGGTGTAGCCCAGGTAAAGGCCTGAGGTGAGGGGGCAGTTCATGCAAAGACATTCCATTTGTCTGGAGGGCAGGGTCAAGGAGGGAGCTGGACCGGAGAGATAACTGAAGGACTGTAACTGATGTTCAAATGCAACTTCCTGCCCAGCTCCTAAGATGGCAGACCCTGTATATCATGTCACAGAGTTTGGATGTTACCCTGGGGGCACTGGGGAGCCATGGAAGGCTTTAAGGCAGGAGAGCTTCTCTCAGGCTTGTGCGACAATTCACTGTCCACCCTGCTGACCAATCCCAGGTCTCTGCCAAACCTCAGAAGCCCGAGTTAGTCATTAGGATCTTGATTTTTTTTTTTCAAAGATTTTATTTATTTATTTGTCAGAGACAGAGAGCGAGCACAAGCAGGGGGAGGGGCAGGCAGAGGCAGAGGGAGGAGCAGGCTCCCTGCTGAACAAGCAGCCCGATGCGGGACTCGATCCCAGGACCCTGGGATCATGACCTGAGCCGAAGGCAGACGCTTCACCGACTGAGCCACTCAGGCATCCCAGGATCTCGATTTTGAAATTAAGAAATCGAGGCTCACCGAGGGACCATGACTGGCAGAATCCCACTGCAGAAGCCCTCCTGTAGCCCTGCTCTCCAGTCTGCTGTCTCTGGTTCTGCCATCAGTGCTGTGTCTTCGGCTTCTCCCTCGCAAACCGGGCTCCTAGTTGCACTGGGAGGAGACCCCTTTGGCTGGAGGATCTGCCAAGCTGGCCACACTTCATGGACAGACTGTTCCCAGTAATGGGCCTCCCTGTCCCTCACCTGAGGGGTAGGAGCTTTGCAGGAGAGGGGTGGGACAGTTTGCAGGCACCGTTGGATCCCTGAGCCTCTCTTTGCTCAGGCAGCAAGCAGCCTTTGGATGCCCCGACTATAACGTGTCTTTCTTCCACAGATGAGTGGGGCTGACACGGCTGGGGATGATGATGAAGCCTCTCGGAAGAGAAAGAGCAAAAACCTGTACGTTGGAAAGATCCCTGGTCCTCAACCTTGCAGTTAGGGAGGCTCCCCAACCCCCTCTTCTTCCTCTGTCCTCGGGCTTGTCTCTCCTCCAGGGGGACAGGTGGGGAGGAGGGGCTGTGGCCAGTCCTGCCCTAGACAGACACCAGCGAACAACAAGATCTTAAGACTTGCTGGTGGCCCCAGTGTGGGGTCGCTAGGGTCCTGAGCGTCCGACACTGCCCTCAGCATTCATGCAGAGTGAGGCAACATGCTGATTCAGTACTGGAAGCCCCAGGGAACCAAGCAGAGGCAACCAGCTGGGTTGTCCTGGCCCGGGCCCAGCCTCTAAGCCAAGCAGTGGCTGAGTGACCTTGACAAGTGCTTTGCTCCCTGAGAAAGGACACGGGATTCCCCCTTTCTCCTCTTGAGCTCTTGAAGACTAGCAGTCTTTGGCGTTGCCAGGAGGTGGCGCTGCTGGTCCAGGTAGCGTGTCCCATACTCCCCAGCCTTTCGGGCCAGGCTCTGGGGCCTTACACATCCGTTTGGAGGTTTGGAGGTGCCAGTTAAATGAACAGGGTGTGTGTGGGTTCCCCTTAGGCTCCTTGTACACCTGGGCCCAAGGACCTGGAGACTAGGGGCGGGATGGAGAGGAGGTGGTGGGGCACACGGTGGCCCCCAGAGGGAGTCCTCCTCCCCTCCAGCTTGTGTAGTGCCCACCATTATTTACCAGTTGGGCCTGGGCGGGGAGGACAGGGTCTTCCCAGATGCCTCCTATAGCCGTTTTCCTGGCCTCTACTTTGGCTAGCGTCCACTACTCTAGAAACTCTTTCTCCCCCAGCTCCTCGGGCCTCTCCAGGTTCCTGTGGCAACTGTAGGCTCCTCTCACTCTGCAGCCAGGAGCAATCCCGCCTTCTAGGGCAGGTAACAGGCATCAAAAATAGCCCTTTGGTCCAGGTATCACCAAAGCTGCTGGGGTGTTGCTCCCAGGGGTACAGCAGTGGCAGGCCGTGGAGGGTGGGCATCTGGGGATGCTGGGGCTGTCCTGGGCCGGTCCTAACTCTAGCCTCCCTTCAGGGTGGGTGCTGCCTTTTGAATGTCTGAAGCTCACATTCTTAAAAGCTTCATCGAGGACTCTTAGAATCTGGGATAACAATAAAAATAACTAATCTTTATTGTGCCAGGCACTGTTCTGTGCGCATTCCATATATTATCTAATTTAATCTTTACCATTGTTTTTATTTTACATTTCCTTTTTCTTCTTACATACCCTATTTGACCAATGAGTAAACTGAAACAAAAAGAAGGTACTTGTCTCCAGTCCCACAGCAAGTGTGTGGCCGAGTGGGGATCGGATACCTGGTGTGCTGGCTCTAATATTATAAATATAAATACATATATATATATTTTTTTTTTTTTTTCTTCAGAGCCTGTTATATTGAAGCTCAGTGTAGAGTGTTCTGAAGGAGGTTCACAGCAGCCCTGCTGTGTAGCCTTTGAGCCCCTAGTGATGAGAGTCCATTCCCCAGAGGCCACCCATTCCATTTCTTCATGGCTCTGACTGAAGGAAAAGTGCTCCTTTAGCTTCCTCTTGTGGGTCCCTGTTTTGCCTTCTGGACCCACGTGGGAACACTCGGGGCCCGTCTGAGCTCTGCCATCCTGTCAGACAGACCACTACGTCCCAGGAAGTCAAATGCTGGCACCCTAGTCACCCCTGGGGTGGCATTCTGAGGGCCCCAGTCCTCACCCAGAAGACTGCCAATCCCTGGACTCCTTGGCCTTAGTTCCTTGGCTTGGACTTTCTAGAGCAGGGTCCCCATCCCTGGGCAGCTGCCGCAGACCCTCAGGACACAGTGGGCCGCCACTCCCTTCTCTCTCTCTCCTGAGCACTTCTGCCCCAGGCAATGTGCTAAAACTTTATGCGCATTTTCTCCTTGCTTCTCACAACAACCCCAGCAGATGGTAGGTACTATTATCATCCCTGTTTGATGGATGGGAAAATTTGACGTTCTGAGAGGTGAGCTGACTTGACCAAGAGCACACAGTTGGCAACTGCTGGAGCTGGGATTTGAACCCAAGGCTGTGCGGTTGCAGAGCTTCACACTTAACCTCCACGGGGCACCGCCTCCCTCACCGACTCACCCAGGGTGTCCCGGGGGTCTTAATGCCGCTTTAAGCTCCAGTAACTTCAGAAGTATAAATACTACAAACTTAACAAACACCCATTTGAAAGTTGAATCATTTAAATTTCTTCTACACTTCGTTAGCTTTGTGATTTTGCCAACGCATTTTTTAACTTTTGGTTTCAGTCAGCATTTTTTTTATCGTTGATCAGCAGAACAGAGACCAAAACTTAAAATTAAAAAAAAAAAAAATGTATCGTTCAAAAATCACAACACTCAATGTGCATTAAAAAATTACGTAATTAAAATTCCAAATGACATTTTGGGAAGTTTATAGGACTTGTGCTCCTGAAGTTATCCGAGCTTGAAACTGTACTCAGACTTGGGGGACATCCTCTTGCACATTCCTGGATGCTTGTATCCAAAGCCAGTGACTGAGGCCGAGGCCGGCTGCCAGGAGCTATCCCGGAGGTGCCCAGGGTAGGGGGTCCAGCGACAGGGGGGGCAAACGTGAGCATGGGGCATTTAACCCCTTTCTTGCCAGCAGCTTTGGCCAGTCCCCAAATCGGCTGCCTCCTGGGGGAGTGGCAAGGCTAAAAATGCTTCCTGGCTAAAAATAGCCAGGCCTGCCACCCTGGTGGGCAGAGCACTCCCCCCTCCCTCCCAGCAATTTGCTGCCTTGTTTTCTCCTTCCCCCGGCGCTGCCACGGCAACGGGGAGGCCGGTCACAAAGAACTCGGTCGGGCCCTCGGGCCCCAGAGGCCGGCCCTTGCAGACACATGCCCCTTTCACGGGCTCCCTCTCGGGGTTGGCCGGGAGGGATTTTTTTTTTTTTTTTTTTCCGCTCCCTGTGCTGGTCCCTCCCATTTCCTGGCTCCTCCTGTCTGAGTCCCAGCCCGGCCTGTGCCTGGGAGCCCCAGTCATCCGGCTGGGATCCCGGCGAACGAACACTTGGCTGCAGCCCGCGCCGCCCCGGGACGCAGGGAGGGGAAGAGGGAACCTGGGGGCTGCTCCCTGCAGACCGTCCCGGGCCCCAAGGTGGGGGGCCCTACAGAGATGCTCCGAGGCATGTACCTCACGCGCAACGGGAACCTACAGAGGCGGCACACGATGAAGGAGTAGGTGCCTCTGCCCCCCGGCGCGCACCCTTCCCACCCTGAGTGTGCAGGGGCCGAGCGCGCCAGGCTGACTGACCCCCTTCTCTGCTTCTGCCCCCAGAGCCAAGGACATGAAGAACAAGCTGGGCATCTTCAGGCGGAGGAACGAGTCCCCCGGGGCCCAACCAGCGGGCAAGGCAGACAAAATGGTGAAGTCATTCAAGTAGGTCCTCTCTGCACCCCGGGGCCCCTCGGGCGCTCGCTGGTCCCCAGGGGAGCAGGGCTGGCGGTGGGGTCAGATGGAAAGGGGTTTTTGGGCTTGATCCAGCTCTGAGTTGGACGGCGGCTGTCTTTGAGGGAGCCTGGTACCTGGCAAGCCCTCAAGGGGGACAGACTCTCTGGGAAGGCCGGCCGGGCAGGGGCAGAGGCGATGGGGCCCAAAGAGAGGGGCTGGGCTCCCCAGCTGGGCTCGGCCGCTGCCCAGGCCAAGGGCAGCTAACAGAGACCGCCCCCCCCCCCCACTTCCCCGAACCTCACGGTGCCTCACTCTGCCCCTTCCCTCGCCCCTCAGGCCCACCTCAGAGGAAGCCCTCAAGTGGGGCGAGTCCTTGGAGAAGCTGCTGCTTCACAAATGTAAGTGGGGGCCAGCTGGCCTGCTCCCCTCCCTGCGTGATCTCCCTCCCTTCCCGTTCCTGCTCGCCCAGGCCCAGAGCGTGTGTCTGCTCCCAGAGAGGTGGCCTTTCCCTCGTTCCTGGGTCCCGTCGGGTGTCCCTGCCGTTGGGAGAGGCCGAGGCCCTTGCGCTGGCCTTGGAGCTGGCTTCGGCCAGGCCCTCCCTGTCCGGGGCAGCCGGCAGTGCCTGCAAGAGGCCCGGGGCCTGTGTGCTCACACCCAGATTCCCAGAATAACAATAAACATTTCCACATACCGAGGGCTTCCACTGGGCCACATGTGCTCCGCATCTCGTGGGCAGGATCCCCTCCGATCCTCACAGGGCTCCAGGAGATAGACTCATGACCCCCATTTTACAGATGAGGGAACTGAGGCACAGACGGCAGAGACGTGGCCAAGGCCCACAGAGAGGCAGTGGCAGGGGTGGGTCCACATCCCAGGGGCTCCTGGCTCTTTGAAGTGGTTATCTTACTAAGCTCCCAACATCTGCACCCTCAAAGGCCCCTGGAGGGGAGGTTGGGGGGTCCAGAAGGCAGAAGGGGCTCGTTCTGCCTCTCACCCCGGGGCCTGGGCTTCTCGTCACAGATGGCTTAGCAGTGTTCCAGGCCTTCCTTCGCACCGAGTTTAGTGAGGAGAACCTGGAATTCTGGCTGGCATGTGAGGACTTCAAGAAGGTCAAGTCACAGTCCAAGATGGCGGCCAAGGCCAAGAAGATCTTCGCTGAGTACATTGCAATCCAGGCGTGCAAGGAGGTAAGGCCTCAGGCTGGGCCCTTGGGTGCCCCAGCCCCATCCCCATCCCCAGTGGCCTCTCAGTGATCACAGGTACCTGGCTGCCTCAGCAAGGAGCTCAGGAAGGGGAGAGGCCAGAGTGACTCTTGGGGACCATGTGTCCAGGGTGGAGAGGAAGCAAGCTGGGGCCCTGGGAGGAACAGAGTTCTGTCGGTACCAGAAATGGGCACTGTCGAGGCACTGCGTGCCGGGCATACACCAAGCCCTTTATGGATGCACTCTTTGATTTGATCCTCATGACAACCTGTAAAATGGGTTTAATATTATCATCATTTGAAAAATGAGGAGACAGTCTCAGAGAGCCTAGCTCGGAGTCGCTACCATCTAGTGAGTGCTTACTGAGGGCCAGGCACTGTATGCAGACTCGCAGTGGGTGATCTGTTGATTGACTCCATATCTCTTTACCATGGATGACCTTGTTTCGTCTTTGGCACTCTGAGGAGTGTACCATCCTTCCTTGCCTACAGATAAAACAAGGGGGCCTCAGAGCACTTAGGTGATCTGCTCAGGGTCACATGCCTAGCTACGGCACTGCTGGAATTCCAACCAGGCAGTCTGACCTCAGAGGTGGTATGTCCAGGCCCTATAAACTACCCGCCTTAGAGTGAGTGACCGAGCCAGGACTTGAATCGCTGCCCCGAGGGTCTCCACTCTGAGACTTAAGACATGGAACAGAGGGGCTTGGAGGTGAAGGGCTGGGGAGGTCCCATTCCTGGCCCCCCGTGCCCAGGGTCAGCCCCGTGCCAGTGGACCTGACCATACTGCCCTCTGCCCCCACAGGTCAACCTGGACTCCTACACACGGGAGCACACCAAGGACAACCTGCAGAGTGTCACCCGCGGCTGCTTCGATCTGGCGCAGAAGCGCATCTTCGGGCTCATGGAAAAGGACTCCTACCCACGCTTCCTCCGCTCTGACCTCTACCTGGACCTCATTAACCAGAAGAAGATGAGTCCCCCGCTTTAGGGGCTGACTGGGTAGAGCTCCGTGTTCACACCAGGCGGGCTGGGCCCCCTTCCCACCTGCCTCTCTCCCTCTGCGACGGAGGGGGCAAGCAAGCCCCCGGAGCCTGCGTCTCCGGACAGACAGACGGACATTCGGATGAGAGGCCTGGACCAAGGGAGGCCCAGGCCACTGGAGGAGTAGAAGGACTGGCCCCGTTGGGTCCACACTGCCCCGGTACGAGGGGGCCCGAGGGCCCTGGCAGGTCAGGGGCCCTGGCTGAGCCAGATCCGGAGCTGCTGTTCCGTGCTGCGTGGGCTCAGCATTGACCAAGTTCCTGAAAGAACTGGCTGATGGGGCAGGGGGCCTAGCTGTGGGCTCCAGGGCTCTCCAGGGGGGGCCGCTGGGACTCGCAGCTCAGACCCCGTGCCTTGAGTTTTATTTATTTAAACAGTAGTCGGATGCTTGGCACGTTGTCCTGTAATAGGAAATTTTTGCCTCATCGGTTTTCCTAATTTACAAGTGCAATATTTTAACCAACGCCTTGTGAAAAAGCCACCTCACCGAGAGGGTGGACACCACTTCCCAGTTTTAGGGGATTTGCTTGTCCCAGGCACCGTGGCAGGCAGCTGGGCCTTCCAGACTGATGAGGCCTGGAGGGGCAGGTGCTGCCGTGTGACCTTGCACAGGAATCCCGCACTCCCCAAGGGAGGTGTCCCTCAGGGGCTCTGGGAAAGCATGGCACCCTCAGACCACACAGCAGCCGAGTTCTGGAACAAATAAAAGGCCTGTGTTATTTCTTGTTCTTGCCCCTTTCTGTTTGTTTCTGGGTTTGAGCTTTCCCAAGGTGGACTGGGGCTGGGGCTGGGGGTCAATCCGGCGGCTTCTCCTCTCTTGCCATCACCCGCCTCCCATCCCAGAGCCACACACATGATCTTCCGGGCTCGTGGCTCCCTGACAGGCTGTTTCCCTGTGCTAGGCACTCTGCCATGCTCATTCCATGTAATTACCTCTCCCCTTCTCCACCAGCCTGGGAGATGGGGGGTTATGCCCGTTTCACAGATGAGGAGAGTGAAGCACAGACAGGGTGGGTGACTCGTCCAAGGTCATACGGCTGGCAAGTGGCAGAGACAGGGTTCTGCCTAAGCCCTGCTGGCTACCAAGTCTGTGCTCTGGATTGCTGTCCCCTGCTTGCCACAGGACAGAGTTCTAGCTTGGCCACCAGCTGGCTACATTCCTCTGCCCACCACACCCTGAGATTCCAGTGGAACTTTCAGGTGGCACAGGGCTGGTTGGTGGAGGTGGACAAGGCTAGCCTCTCAGGCTGCAGATGGGCCGGCCCGTGGACGCCGTTAGGACAGAGGTAAGAGCTGGGCAGGTGACAAGAAGTAGGGCTTACAGAGACCCCCTCTGTGTCCCAGAGGAAGGCTTCCCACTCCGTGCCTAACTGGAGACGCAAATTTAGGCAAGGCCTGGAGGCCCCAGACCACTTGCCTGGAGGAGGTAGAAGAGAGCCTGGAACCCAGGCCAAGCTGACGCCAGAGCTGGCCCCCACTGCCCCCACATACAGCCTGCCAGGGTCTGGGGGGCACTGCCCGGAGTGGGGCCTGGCCCAGCAGGGCTGACTTCCATGCAGCCGGAGGGAATTGGTGCAGGAGGGGCTGGGCCCCATCTCCCTGGATCTTGTTCCCTGCCTGGGGTCCTGGGTTCAGGTCTGCCCACCTTGACTTGGAAACACAAAGGACATGGGGCTTTGTAGCCACTCTCCTCTGTGCCTCCCCTTGCTGTTTGCCCTGGAGGCCTAACCTAGGGCCAGGCATACAGTAGGTGCTCAGTACATGTTCCAGCCTTTTTTTCTAGCACTGGGAGTATGAGCTCTTCCAGGAGTGGAGCTGGGTCTGGCACTGGACCCGGCCTGAGCCTTGTTGGGCCTTGTAATCAGTGAAGGACTTGCCTGCCCCGGAGACCCCAGAGCCTCAATGAGGCTGGAAGGACAGCGAGGGGCAGAGATGTGCCCCTAAACAGAGCAAGGCCACCTCACAGGTGTCATCCAGGCCTGAGATTTGGGGACCTGACAGCTTGGGAAAACAGGCCCGGAGGGGACCACAGTACCACTGCTGTTCCTTCCAAAATGGCTAGTGGCCGAGCTGACAGTGGAGCTCAGGACTTGAGTCCCAGCCCAGCCCGGCCTCTCTGTGGTGTCTTCCCCTTGGAGGAGACACTGTGGGCCTGAAGAGACTCACCTTCCCCTTTCTTCAGGGTCCAGGGATTTAGCTTAGGGCCAAGCCCTCCACCTTCCCACCCCCAAGTTGCCATGGAAACAGAAGTCCCGTAGAGCAAAGTCAGACAGATGGAATTCCCATTTCCGAAGGCCCCGCTGCCTGGTTTCCATTACTCACACGGGGTCTCTTGCTTGGCCCAGAGCAGCTGTGGTTGTGCTGAGCATCCAGAGAGCGGGCTGGAGAGGTGCCTGGGTCCTCCTGCCCTGGGCCCTGCCTGGGCTCCCTGGGGACCATCACCTTTACAGTGTACGGGCTGCTCCCCATTTATTTTTATTTTTTAAGATTTTATTTATTTATTTGACAGAGAGAGACACAGCGAGAGAGGGAACACAAGCAGGGGGAGCGGGAGAGGGAGAAGCAGGCTTCCCACGGAGCAGGGAGCCCGACGTGGGGCTCGATCCCAGGACCCTGGGATCATGACCTGAGCCAAAGGCAGACACTTAATGACTGAGCCACCCAGGCGCCCCCCTGCCTTTTTTTTAAACATGCGAGGAAGGAGCAGGCCCCTTGCTCTCTGTCTGGCAATCCCAGGCTGGTCAGTGTGGGATATGAGGGCTGTGAGGTCCTCATGTCCAGGTCCCTTCCCATTCCGCAGATGGGAAGACTGAGGCGGCGGGAGAGAAGCAGCACTGCATAGAGGCGAAAGGCCTGGGCCCTGGCTCCATTGCTTACTACTAGCTCTAAATCTCTGAAAAAATCACGTCACCTCTCTTTGCCTCAGTTTTGTCATCTGTAAATAGTGCATACTGGCACCTTTCCCAGGGCTTTGGTGACTAAGTGAGGTGGTGCTGGCAGCTTAGTGACATCATCACTCAGGGTCACGGGGAGGTGGAAAGCTCGTGCTCAAGTGGTCCAGGCCCTGGGCTCTCCCATGATCAGAGTGGACAGGGAGCCTCCAGTCTCAGTCCCCAGATCGCCGTCCTTCCAGGAACATTCAGCTAGAGGACAAAGCCAGCCTATTCCAGGGAGTGTCAGAAACAGCCTGTCCTTGCACCACTGCCCAGTCAGCCTGGTTGGGAGCCGCTGGGGTCAGCTTGCAAATAGGCTGTGAAGGGTGGAAAGGGGAAAGGGCACGGTTGGATGCCAGTGGGAGGGGACTCAGCGTTGGCCTGCCTGTGACAAACTTCGTCCGACTCCTTTTGGGCGGGTCATCCCTCATGCTCTTGGCCTCTTGGCCCAGCTTGGGGCAGATAGGGCCTCCGAGACTCTCCAGCCTGGAAGAGACCACCTGGTCTAAACTGCTGTCTCATGCTTGCGTCCCTTCTTGGGTTCCTGCTTGCATCTCTCCTGTGACAGGGAGCTCATTACCTCACAAGGCAGCTCAGAAGGGCCTGGGAGCATCTGGGGGTTCTAAAATTCTTTCCCTGTGAAGTCAGGATCCTGGGGTGGGGTGGGGTGAGAGGGGCAGGTCAGCAGTAACCCCTCTGAGTCTCCCACCTGGATAGCCTCCTCCAGGCTCCCTGATTCTCTGGTTTCACTCCTCTCTCCTCCCCCCACCTTCACCAAACTCCTCTTCGCTCCCCACCCCTATGTCTCTGCCTTTCTCCTCTGCTCCCTTTGCCTACTGTCTCCTCCCTAGGTCCCTCTGCCATCCTACTCTAGAAAGTCTCCCCGATTCACCCCTCTGCTGCATCCTCTCCCTCAGTGCTCTCCAGCCCTCAGGCAACAGACCCTGGGCTGCAGACAAGTGCTCTTGTGCTCTTGTTTTGCTCACCATCGGCAACATCTGTGAAACATCTGGCTCTGCCTATCCTCTCCCTGGCAGGGCCAGGCAGGAGGAAAGGGGGTACCCTGGGTCCCTGCCGCCAGGGTGCCCCTTCCTTGGGTTGGAGGAGACAGTGGGGGTGAGGAAGAGGTTCGGGGCTGGTCCAGGCCTGCTCAGCACGGATGAGAGTGGGGCTTGGGGGAGGGCAGTGTCAGCTGCAGATAAAAAAATCGTATCTCCGGCCACACGAGGCACACACCAAGGGCATCCCATGCCTTATCTCCATCAGTCCTCACGTCAGGCTCGGAGAGGTGCTGAGTATTGTTTTTCCTTTACCAGTGAGGAAGTTCACGTTCAGGGAAAGTGGAAAAGTATGCTGTAGCTGAGCAGAGACTGCGAGCCCAATCCCTAACGTCCAGGCAGCCTCACCTCCAGCCGGTCAGAGGGAATTGGCGGAGAGCACAGGTTCTCCTGGCCTTCAGGACGAGCTTGTCTAAGGAAGGTCATGAGCTTCAGCGTGTGGGGATGTCTGGTCCTGGGCTGACTCTCAGTTCTCAGTAGAGCTTTTGATAAATTGCCTTACTTTTCCCAGCCTCGATCATGTCACCTATAAAATGGGAATAATAAGTCCACCTGACGGGTCTCACGTGGACTCAGTGAGATAAAGAACAGGTGTAAACCCTCAGCACAGGGCCAGCCACAGAGTGGGTTCCCCACGGAGGGGCAGACAGAGGGCTACCACTGAGCATCAAGAGGTGAGTTCAGGCCAAGCGAGCAGCTGCGCAGGAGGAAGCCGCCACCACAGCGGCTCCATGGCCAGTTTCTAAGACAAGGTCACCAGTGATCAAGGACAAGGGCGGGGCCCCAGGGTGGTGGGATTGGGCCCCAGGCTTCAGTGGGCTCCGCAGGGTCCCGCATGCTGTCTCAGGGACTACCGAATAGCATCCCTGCTGGCAGGAGGTGCCTTGCCCTCAGATCTGTCCCAAACCTGCGTGTGATCTTGTGTGAGGCCCCTCCCCTCTCTTGTTGATTTCTTCTGGAAAACAAGGAGGACCAAGCTTTCTGTCTGTCTGAGGACCTTCCGAGGGGGCAGATGGTGCTTTGTGTGATGTGAGGGGCTGGGATCCAGGCCAGGTGTATCTGCCTATGAATGTGTGTGTGTGTGTGTGCGTGCGTGTGTGTTGTTAGGACTGAAAACAGAGTTTTAGCTACCTCCCCAGACAACCGGAGGGGCCTCAGGACACTGCCGTCCGTGTCCTCTAGCCGGGCTGAGCCGAGGAAGGATGTGCTCGTTATTCACATACCCGTTCCCTCCAGGTAAAACCCGCACCTCCCCTACCTCTGCTACACACACAGCCCCTGAGCCCAGCCAGAGAACCTTCCAGCAGCCGAGCCAGTGTGCAAAGGCAAAGCTGACAGTCCCCGGACTTGCGGGAAGGAAACCCGCCCCCACCGTCTGCTTCTGCTGCCAATTTGTGGTAAGTCCCTTCCCTCACTGGGCCTCACTTGGCCCATCTGAAAAATGGGTGGGGGGCGTTCCAAGGTCTCTCGAGGAGCCGTCTGACTCTGACCTTAGGTTGCATTCATTTCTCCCTCTGAAGTGCTCTTGCAGCTTGCTCCCCGGAATCTGTCCGTATTGCAAGGCAGTGGAGAATGGTGACGAGGAGCATGGGCTTCCAGGCTCGGACGCTTACTCACTGTGTGACCGTGGACAAGTCACTTCATCTTTCCGAGCCACTGTGTCCTCATCGAGAAAGAGGGGGTAAAAATAGTTCCCACTAGTAGGGTTGTTGTGGAGGCTGAAAGCAGGTTGTGAGCTCCCTGCTTACCATCCTCCTGGTCCGTGTTCAGGTCCTCCAATGCACCACACTCCACCCCTGGGCTCAGATCTGCTCTGGGCAGAAGGATCAGCCTCTCCCCAGGGAAAGGTCTCACCAAAATGGAAGTGGTTTGGGTTTTCTTTTTCATTTTTCATTTTGAAATAATTATATGTTCACAGGAAACTGCCAAGAAATGTCCCATGTCCCCTTCACCTAGTTTCCCCCTGTAGCTACATCTCCCATAGTTATAGTACAATCTCAAAACCAAATTCGGACATTGGTACAGTGTGTGTTTCTGTTATTTTGTCACATGTGTTGATTATGGAACCACTATGGAAATGGAAACACAGAACCGTGTCACCACAAAGATCTCCCTGGATACTCTTTTATAGTCACACCCATCCCCGACCCCCCATCCCTAACCCCTGGAAACCACTCATCTGCTCTCCAGCTCTATAATTTTGTCATTTTAAGAATGTTATATAAATGGAAGCATGCACTATGTGACCTTTCGAGATTGTCTTTCTGCACGCATCATAATGCCCTTGAGATCCGTCCAAGTTGCTGTGTGTACCAATAGTTCGATCCTGTTTATTGTTGAGTAGTGTTCTGTGGTATGGATGTACCACATCTGGTTTCACCATTCACTTATTTTTTTGTTTTTTTGGTTTTTTTTAGATTTTATTTATTTATTCGTCAAAGAGAGAGAGAGCACAAGCAGGGGGGAGGAGTAGAGGGAGAAGCAGACTCCCCGCCGAGCAAAGAGCCCGATGCAGGACTTGATCCCAGGCCCCTGGGATCATGACCTGAGCCAAGGCAGATGCTTCACCGACTGAGCCACCCAGGCGTCCCAACCATTCACTTATTGACGGACCCAGTTTCCATATGAAGCTGCTACGGGCAGTTGTGCAGAGAATTTTTTGTGGACACAAGTTTTCATTTGTCTGGGATAAATGTCCGGGAGTGCAATTGCTCGGTCGTATGGTAAGTATAGGTTCAATTTGTAAGAAACTGCCACACTGTCTTCCCTGAGTAGCTGCACAGTGAGAGATCGAGTTTCTCTGCTTCCTTGCCAGCATTTAATGTTGCCCCTATGTTTTTTACTGTAGCTGTTCCAATAATTGTGGGGTGCAATCTCAGGATTTCATTTGTGTTTCCCCGATGACTGATATTGGGCATCTTCTTGTGTACTTATCCTCCATCTGTATATCCTCTTTGGTGAAATGTCACTTCACGTTTCCGGCTCATTTCCTAGTTAGAGTGTTTGCTTTTTTACCATTTTGAGTTTGAGAGCACTTTATATATTCTGTGAATGAATCCGTTGTCATGTATGTGATTTGCAAATCATTTCTCTGGGTTTGCAACTTGTCTTTCCATGCTCCTAACGCATCTTTTGCAAAGCAAAAGTTTTTTAATGTTGACCAAGTTCAATTTATCACTTTTTTCTTTTTAGTTTTTTTAAAGTTTCTAATTGTATTTTTAAGTAATCTCTACACCCATCATGGGGCTCAAACTCACAACCCTGAGATCAAGTCACACGCTTCTCCGACTGAGCCAGCCAGGTGCCCCCTTTCTTCCTTTCCTTTCCTTTCGTTTCCTTTTGTTTCCTTTCCTTTCCTTTCTCTTTTCTGTCCTTTTCTCTTTATTTTGTTGTGGTGGTTATGCTTTTCCTGCTTTTTTTCTTTTAGATCATGTTTTGGGTGTTATGTCTCAAAACTTTTCACCAATCCCTTGGTCTAAAGATTTTCTCCTACACATTTCATAGTTTTATGTTTTAATCTATAGTCCCCCGTTAATTCTTGTGGAAGATGTGAAGTTGAAATTGAGATTCTTGGTTTGTTTTTTGTTTTGTTTTGGGTTTTTTTGGGGGGGGCACAAGGATGTCCATTTGCTTTAGCACCATTTGTTGAAAAGACTATCCTTCACCTATAAAATTGTTTTTTAAAAAAACCCAGCTTTACTGAGATGTAACTGCACATCATGTAATCTACCTATTTAAAGTGTACAACTCAATGGTTTTTAGTATTTTCACAGAGCTGTACAACCATCACCACAATCAATTTTAGAACATTTTCATCACCCCCTAAAAAATCTCCATACCTATTAGTGGTCACTCCCTTCTCTACATCCCTACCTTCCCAGCTTTGGGCAACCACTAATCTGCTTTCTGTCTCTACAATTTGCCTATTCTGGACATTTCATGCAAATGAAATCATACGATATGTGGTCTTTTCTGTCTGGCTTCTTTGACTTAGCATAACATTTTCAAGGTCTGTCATGTGATACTGTGGATCAGTCCTTCCTTTTTTTTGTACTGCTTGGTAATATTCCATTGTATCGATCCTATGTACCATGTAATAGATCACACTGTATTTACCCATTCATCAGTTGATGGGCCTTTGAGTCGTTTCCGTTTTTTGGTTATTATGAATAGTGCTGCTATGAACATCCATGTGCAAGGTTTTGGGTGGACATACGTTTTCAGTTCTCTTGTGTGTATATGTAGGTTTAGTCGTAAACAAACCCTATATGCTTAAACTTTGGAGGAACTGCGTTTCAAGCTTCACCATGTACTTTCCCACCAGCAGTATGTGAGGCCTCCAATCTCCACATTTTTACTAAACCCTTGTTATAATGTCTTTTTTATTTCAGCCATCCTCATGGGTGTAAGGTGTTATCATTGAATTGCTTTTGCGCTTTTGCAAAAATCGGTTGGCTATACTTCTAGGGGTCTATTTCTCGCTTCTCTATTCTGTTCTGTTGATCAGTGTTTCTGTCCTTCCACCAATGCTGTAGGGTCTTGATTACTGTAGCTACATAATTAAGTCTTGAATTAAGTAGACCGATTTTCCTATTTTGTTCTTTTTTTTTTTTCAAAATTGTTCTACCTCTTCTAGTTCCTTTGCCTTTCTATATAAATTTTAGGATAATCTTGCCTCGTCTACAAAAAGTCTTCCTGAGATCTTGATAGTAATTGTGTTAAACCTGTATTTCAATTTGTGGAGAACTGGTATCTTTACGATGTGGAATATTCCAATTCACAAGCCTGCCATGTCTCGCCATTTATTTAGATCTGTTTTGATTTCTTTCATCAGCATACTGTCGTTCCCAGCATACAAGTCCCATTTTGTTAGATTTAAACCCAAGTATTCCATTCTTTTTTTAGTGATTGTAAAGAATATGAGTTTCAGTTTCCATGTTCATTGCTTGCACATTGGAAGGCAGTGGATTTTTGTACATTGACCTTGTAGCTTGTGACCTTGCTGAGTTCAGTAGTTCTGGGAGGTTTTTTTGCAGATGCCTTAGAGTTTTCTGCACAAACAATCATGTCATCTGCAAATAGATAGTTTTATTTTTTCTTTCCTGATCCGTATGTCATTTACTTACCTTTCTAGTCTTGTTGGGTTTCAGTCTTTCACCAGTAGGAATGATATGAGCAGTCGGTGTTTTCTAAATGCTATTTACTAAGCTATTTTATTTATGTAGCGTGTTTATATATTTATATTTACATATGTTTATAGAGGACGTTTGTTTATATGTGAATTGCTCTCTATTCCTAATCTTCTGAAAAGTTTTTCCCTGAGTGGGTGTTGAATTCTGTTAAAAACTTTTTTTTTGTGCATCAATTGGTATGATGATAGGACTTTTCTTGGTAAGCCTGTGAATATGGTGGATTACACTGACTGATTTTTCAAGTATCAAACCAGTCTTGCCTCCCTGAAATAAACTTCATTTGGTAATGGTATTTGATTTCTTAATATGTTGCTGAATTCTCTTTGCTAATATTTTGTTAAGGATTTGTGCTTCATCTACAGAACTATTGGTCTGTGGTTTTTCTTTTTTGTACTGTCTTTGGTTTTGGTATCAAGGTAATACTGGATTCCTAAAAGGAATTGGGAAGTGCTCCCTCGTCTTTTGTTTTCTGGGACAGATTGTATAGAATGGGTGTTTTTCTTTCAGATGCAAGTGTACATTAAGCCTCTGTTTGAAACTTGTCTGCTGTTGTCCTATTGGCCAAGATTAGTCACCTGGCTGGGCCCCACGGGGAGGGTGGGAAGGATGGTCCACCTCCAGCAGGCGGAGCTGGGAACTCACATGGCAAACCGAGTGCGTGCTGGGAGGGGTGAAGAACTGGGACCAATGGGGCAATCACAGAGGAGCTCACCTTTGGGGTATATTTCACCCAGCGAAGCTCTTCACTCCAGGCTGTAAGCACTCACAGGCCAGCGCATGCGGGTCCTTACTGGAATCCACATCTGCCTGACTGGACCCTCCCACCAGGGGCTTCTGGATGGGTCTGTGTGATATAGGTACTCTCAACTTAAGCACAGCTTATTAATCAAACCCCCAATGTGGAAATGACAGAAGACCTTGCTTACAGAATAATCAGTTATCAAATTCCCAGACTGTAAGTGAGCTCCGAAAACAGGATTTAATCTACTCAATTTAGTTTATTCCCATTTTTCTTTCTTTCTTTCTTTTTTTTTTAAGATTTTATTTATTTGAGAGAGAGTGCGCACCAGCAGGCAGAGGGGCAGAGGCAGAGGGAGAAGCAGACTCCCTGCTGAGCAGGGAGCCCAATGCGGGGCTCGATCCCGGGACCTCGAGATCATGACCTGAGCCAAAGGCAGACGCTCAACTGATTGAGCCACCCAGATGCCCCATTCCCAGTTTTTCAACTGTTTACTGTTTCATTCACCAGCCTTTGTGTTAGTGAGTACTGTGTTTGCGTCCGTGGGGAATGCAGAGAAGAATGAAATCTGGTCCCTGCAGACATTTACAGCCTCATTACTGGCACACCCATCTCTGCCCTGTACCCCCCCACACACCCCAGGTGCACCCCAGGACCTTTGCACATGTTGTTCTCATGGCTTTCCTGCCTCCTCTTTACCTGGCCATCTCCTTCTTAACCTTCAAAACTCAGCTCAGAGGGTATGTCCTCCAGGGACCCTTTGCCGACGTCCCAAGTCAGGAGAACGCTTCTCTGAGCTGCCCCAGTGCCACTCACTGCTTCTTTTCTGAACTGTGAGCCCCTCAAAGGCTGGAACGGAGTGGCTGTCTGGGTCCCCGGCACCCAGCCCAGGGTTCAGCACCAAGCAGGAGCTTCAAGGCTGACTGCTGAAAGCCTGAATGTCCAGAAGCTGACTGTGGTGATCACAGCCCCACAGGCAGATCCTCTGGGGTCCACCTCATGTGTCTCTGGGGAGCAGCGCCCTCTCACGCCTGGAGGGGGGTGCCAAGGGCACCTTTCTGTCCTCCTCAGCCCTGGGCTTCTCCTTCAGGACTGCTCCACCATATTCACCCGGAAGTGAGCGTGACCACAGACCCGCCCCAGCCAAGGCATGGCCTGGAAGGTCAGGAAAGCCTTGCCTGGCATTCTGGGCCCTGCTCCACGGAGCCTGAGCTGCCCTTCAAGGCTCCCTTCCCACAGCCTCTCACTGTTCTGCCTGGCCTCGTCTCTCCTCCCTTTGCTTCTGCTGTTCCCGCCATCTGGAGTGCCTTTCCCTATTTCTCTTTGCTTTGTCAGTCATGGCCTGTTCTTCCAGGGTTTTCCTCGGAACCAGCCACAGTCCGCACCAAGGGCCTGCCCTCAGGGAATTATAACTGGTCTCAATTTTCCACTAAATATTTTGCGGGTGTGAGTTTGGACTCTCCCCTGAGGGTGATCTGGGAGCTGGCCAAGCTGGACTTGGCCCAGAGTAGTGGCCAGGAAGAGTGGGGCCGCTCCTGACCCCTGCAGTGAGATAAGCAGCTGGACCCCAACACTCCGGTGGGACTATTTTCAGCGGCTGGTTCCCGGCAGGCCGGGCCTGCTCTGGGCCTGGAGGGAGAACAATGGGCCATTGAGCCTTATCCAGCCCTGTGCCCTGTGAGGCCCGTTGGAGGGCAAGTGACAGTGTGTGTGCTGGGGACAGGGGGGCAGTGTTCGAGGCCCGGAGGACAGAAGTTGCCTGCCCCCCATGCCGACCAGCCCACAGGCAGGAAGAGATTCTATTGAGAGCTCTTTGTCAGACTTCCTGTGGGGCCAGGTGCTGGGCCAGCTGAGCCGCTCCAGAAGACTGTTCTCAGCGGCCGCGGCACGAACACTTCTTAAGCCCTTTCTGCGGGCCAGACCCTGGGCTAAGCACCACACGTGCCGTCTCGTCTTTGTCAGCCTCATTGTACAGATGTGGAAACTGAGGCCCCGGCTCACACAGCGAGCAAGAGGCGTAGACGGGACTTGGACCCAGGTCCTCTCTGTCTCCATCCGGTGGGCGGGACACTGCAGGGCTCTCCGGCCCCTGCCTCCCCCTCTCAGGTCCTCCCTGGGACTTGTGGGCATTGGTCTCTCCTTCCTCCCGGCTTTGACTCCATGAACCACCTTGGGCACATCACTTGCCTTCTCTGGGCCTCAGTTTACTCATCTGTGCACTTTCGGGGTTGTTGGGGTGGAACCAGGGGCCAAGGGGGATGATGCTCCAGAGATGGGGAGGGGTCGTGCGTGGTGGGGCCTCTCTCCTTCCCAGCTTTCGATGATTTAAAGAGCCAGGAACCGAAGTGCTGTTCATCCCGGAAGCTGTTCAGCCAGGAAATGCTCCCCAGAGTTCTGGGGGTGTGGTGGCTTGGCAGCTCTGAAGGATGGGAAGGGCAGCTCTGTCCAGTGCCCGCAGGCGATTCAGTCTGGAAGGGGCGGCAGGCCCACCAGTCGGTGACGGCAGTGCCCTGAGACCCATGCATGAAAACAGCAGCGCTAGGCGAGCCTCCTTGGGGCCATAGCTGAGCGCCACAGACCCACTGGCCGAGACAACAGAGACGATTTCCTCCCTGTGCTGGGGGCTGGGAGTCCCAGGTTGAGTTGTGAACAGTTGTTTCTCCTGAGCCCTCTCTCCTTGGCTTGCAGGTGGTCGCCTTCTCCCCGGGTCTCCACATCATGGCCCTCTGTGCGAGTCTCTGTCAAAATCTCCTCTTCAGATAAGGACACCAGTCCCACTGGATTCCGACCACTCTATTGACTTCATTTTGACTTAATCACCTCTTCGAAGGCCCCTATCTTGCCTACAGTCATATTCTGGGGGCCTGGGGTTAGGACACAATTCAGCCCAGAACAATGGCTCTTTAAAATAACAGACAACAGCTGCTCTGCCTACTGGCACAGAGTGAATCTGTCTCCGGTGAGGCCCCTCCAGGGGTCTCCAAGTCTCCCAGGAGCCAGCCAGAGGGAGGTCTCCCACCGAACAGGAGAAGGGGGAGGGGCTCCGAGGGGGCGGGGTTTCCAGAACACTCTCAGGAGGGCAGGTCCCTCCGCCGTCCCAGCTGGTTAGAGATTCTCTGGGGTCAGGGATGCCTGACAAACTCCCGGGAGCTGCGCTGCCCCTGAATGGCAGCTTGTCGTGGGCGCTGGAATCGCTCTCCGCAGTCTCCACGACGCCAGTGAACTCCGCTATCCAAAGTAACTCTGCATTGCAAGGCCTTTGGGATAAGGTGGGGGGTGCGGTGTTTCCAGACTGGAGCCCAGTGGGCCGCTGGGACGGAGGGCAGCTGTAGGGGCAGAGAGCAAGGAGGACCAATGAGGACATAAGCCTGCCGAAATCCACATGAACCCCGGGGGAGGATATGCCAGGCCGCAGGGTGGGGACTGGAGTAATCTTATCACACAGGACAGGGGGATATGGGGACAACAGGCAGTTCTCCTTGGGAAGAAGGCACCTACACTGGCTTGGAGTGGTGGGCATCAGGGAAGGCTTCCTGGAGGAAGTGAAGACTAAGATGGGTCTTTTTTTTTATTTGAGGGAGAGAAAGAGCGCGTGCGCACGTGCGAGAGCGTAAGCGCGGTGGGAGGGGCAGAGAAAGAGGGAGAGAGAATGCCAAGCAGACTCTGCGCTGAGTGTGGGGCTCAACACCGGGCTTGATCCCACGACCCGGAGATCACGACCCCAGCCAAAACCAAGAGTCCGACGCTTAGCCAACTGCACCACCCGGGGACCCCAAGACTAAGGTGAGTCTTGAAATGTGCATCGGAGATTGCCAGAGGAGGGCAAAGGCATCCGCCTGTTGTCTGCAGAGGCTGAATCCCACCTTGCTGAGCTGTCTCCCATGTGCCAGGCCCCCAGCGAAGTGCTCCCCATAGGTAATGAAAGCAGGTGGCCACGAGGGACTGGCTGGTGTGATAGGTTCAAGGTGAGAAGGTGCAGGAGAGAGGAGGAGGGGTGCTGGCCTGACCGAGGGGGGTGTTGAGATGTGACTGAAGGCTTTACTGCAATGGGGAGGCAGGAGAGGCTTTACGCAGGGGTGGTCAAGTGACGTGATCCCAGGGAGGGAAATGCCCAATGGCCTTTGACGAGCCCTCAGTGCCTGGTGTCGGGGTACACGTGGAGTGGTGAATAGGACCAGGGAGCTCGGTGTCAGGCAGCCCAGAGGTCGCAGAGGGCCACTCCAGGCTCGGCAGTTGGGGTGGTTCCTGGATGGCATCTTGATGAATGGCCTGCCTATTCCAAGAAGGGCTTGATGGTGGCTTTCCAAGAATTGCTGTTTCTTTCTCCCATGCAGCTCCTGCTCGGGCCAGGAGGGGAGGGGCCCTCAAGCCAGTCGAGCCCTGCTTGTAACTCTCGCTGACCTGGGCGGCCGGGGCCGGGAACAGGACACGCGTCAGTCAAGTGCCTCCCCGGTGCCTGGCCTGGGCCACGTGCCTCACACACCCACATGTGCTTCCCCAACTGTCCCAGAAGGCAGATCCTGTATCCCTACCTTACCAGGAAACCAGGCCTCAGGGAGGGAGAAGGACTTGCCCAAGGCCCCTGGGCTCTGTAGAAAGGCCTTGACTCTGGGTCTTTCTTTCCAAAAAGCCCATCTCCACGTACACAATATATATGCACATACTCCACCACGCATGTCATACACATGGGCCATATTCATACATTATCAGACACAGATTTATACACACACACAGATGCCTACAGAACTCTAGGATATTTAGTATCTTTTTTTTTAAAGATTTTTATTTTATTTTTATTTATTTGAGAGAGAGAATGAGAGACAGCACAAGAGGGAAGAGGGTCAGAGGGAGAAGCAGACCCCCCGCTGAGCAGGGAGCCCGATGCGGGACTCGATCCCGGGACTCCAGGATCATGACCTGAGCCGAAGGCAGTCGCTTAACCAACTGAGCCACCCAGGTGCCCTTTTTTTTTTTTTTAAAGATTTTTTTTTAATTTATTTATTTGAGAGAGAGAATGAGAGACAGCACAAGAGGGAAGAGGGTCAGAGGGAGAAGCAGACCCCTGTATTTAGCATCTTTTAAAAAACAAATTATTTACATGAGAGAGAGAGAGAGCACGTGCACGCACAAGCAGGGGGAGGGGCAGAGGGAGAGGAAGAAGCAGGCTCCCCGCTGCGCAGGGAGCCCAACCAGGACCCCGGGGATCACGACCTGAGCCGAAGGCAGATGCTTAACCAACTGAGCCACCCAGGCAGCCCCATTTAGCATCTTTTGATTGAGAAAATAACAAAAGCTTCAGGGGTTTGGTGATGCTCAAAAATGATTTGGCATTTCATTCATCCCCAGAGTGTCTTTGGACAAGTGGAAACCAGCCATTCAAAGCTACACCAAACACATTGTTTATTCTGGTCCCAGACAGTGCCCAGATCGTATGGATCCAGGCACCCCAGTGGGGATGCTGCACATGCCAGAGCTCCGGGATGCCACGGTGGGGACCCCTGGTTCGAGCCACCCTTCAGTCTCTCCCTTCCAGGGAGACTTTGGGCTCCAAGTCTCTTGCTCCTCCACTGTCCTCATCCTGTGCATGGCTTCTCTCCACATCCCAGGCCCGAGGCTGTGTGCGTGCATGTGTGTATCTGTGTGTGTGTGTGTGTGTTGGGGGAGGGAGGCGGGCATCGTGCCGGGCAGCCTTCACCCTGCCACATCTATGAGCTCATGAACCACCATCCCCAGGATCCTCCTGCAGAGAAACTTCCTGGTCAGCTCCACCCAGAAGGGAGAGCAGATGGAAAATTGGAGCAAGCCCTCCTCTTGGGTCAGGGAAGAAAATATTCTTTTTCCCCCTTCTCTCTAAAAATATGCTCAGACCTTTTTTGAGCCTTGATGCAATAAAAACCAGCTGTGGCTTAGAACAGCCCCCGCAGCTTTTGCCCAGGGAGAAGGAAAACACAAACAGCCGTTGGAGGCGGGGTCCATGCCTGTGTCTGGGCGCCGGGCCCAGCCTCCAGCCACCTCTACCCTGGAGTTGTGTCCCAAGTGGGGACCCAAGAGTCCCTGCTCGTTTGTCCTGCTGTGGGCTCAGGGCACCAGGGGTCACTTAGCCCTTCTTTCAATTCTTGGTGCAAGGATGACAAGATGGCAAGAGGCAGGTGTCATCTGTGACTCGGATTCTGCCCCCAGGTACTCCTCTACTGAGGGACACAGATGGGTACTCGAGATGCCCAGAGCCAAACTAAAGGAGTCCTCTGGTGGCCTAGGGGAGGCAGAGGTCATGTCTGATATGGGGAACAGGAAGGCTTCCTGCAAAATGGGACCGTGAGATTTGTCCCTTTCTCTGGAAGATCCGTTCCGGGCCGGCTCATGAGGCCCTGATGACAGATGGGGAAGGGACAGCCCTCTGTCACCCAGCACACCAACAGCCAGTAGGGTGGGCACCCAGGCTCTGGAGGAGGGGCTGGTTTCCCAATACAACTCTGTCCCCAGAAAGCTGTCGCCCCCATCAGCCGTGCGCTGCAGGTGAGAAGCCCATGAGGCCTGTTCCTCCCTCCTGGGGACGGGACTTCCAAGTGATGCTTAATGGGGACACTCATGTCATCCTGTCTCATTCCCCCATGGAACCTGTGAGGATGGGTTTGTCACCCTTTCACAGAAGACAAAACTGAGGCCCGAGGGGTGAATCGTCTTTCCCCAAGACCTACAGCAGTTACAGAGGAGAGCTGGGATCCGAGCCTTGTGTGCCAGCCTGGGGCCGCTCTGCCTCGGGATCCTGTCCTTCCTGCCACCCCCTGCCCCCTCTAACCATCGTGGGATCCCAGGCCCTGCAGGCCACACAGTGGGGGTTCAGGGAATGTTTGCGGGATGGCTGGATGGCCTGGGGAGAAAATCCAGGCTGGGCCAGAGCCTCCTCAGCCAAAGTCCTTCCCTGGCCTGGAGAGACGCCTCCCCTTCGGGCAACCCCAATGCAATGGCCCTTCGCTCCTCTCCAGGTTCCATGAGCCACCGAGGGAGACCTGGCTGCCTGAAGGCTGCTCCCCCATCCCCCACAGTGCCCAGCCCAGCAAGGTGAGTGGACACCAGCGCAGACACTGGGAGGTAAATGGAGGTGATGGTCAGTAGTGACCTTAAGGGTACTGGGGCTACCAGGAGTGGTTGGGGGCCCCTGAAAAAGTAGAAGGGGGTCCCCCAGGGGCAGATGAGCTAAAAGTCATTATGGGGTGAGTGTGTGTGCGTGTGCGTCCGTGCACGCTCGTGCCCACTGCAGCCCATGCTGCATCTTGGGCCAACTCTCCCATTGGCCCTAGATGTCCCTCAGTGTTTGCTGGAGCCTCTGAGTGGTGCCAGCAGCGACAGCCCCTAGAAGCAGGTGCCTCCTGGCATTGTGGCGAGTCTGCCATCTTCCTGACTCAGGGATCCTCACAGTCTTGCTCCCAAAACTCCCAGCCACCCTGCAATCCCCGCTTTTCTCTGCCTCAGCCTGGACCCCTCCCACCTGCCGAGAGCTTTCCTGTCTTACTTTAGATTTCATCCTGACACCCCTCTCACTTCCTCTGGAGCTTCTCGGAGATCCAGGGCAATTGGAGAAGTGATGATGATGTAAGAATAATATGATGATCGTAAAGCCAGTGATGTTCTTGGTGCATTTTATCAAGCAGTAAGTACTGGTAGCCGTGCTAAATGCTTTGCGTTCATTCTTGCTTTCGATCCGCACAATAAGCCTGAGAAGTAGTTAATGGTGCAGACTCCTAAAAGAAACACAAGGCCTGATGAAAGAGTGGATTCAGTGGGTGTCAAACTTGAGTCACTGGGGGCATCAGAACCCTGGTGCTCGTGTCCTGCCCCCAGGGGTTGTGATTTCATCGGTCTGGGGTGTTCGCCTGGGGTTTTGAAATTTTTAAAGGATTCCAGAAGATTCTAGTGTATTGACAAGTTTGGGCACTGTGGGCTTTCGTGAAAAGTGTAATAAAGGGATTTAAAAAAAAGAGCTTTACTGAGGTATTGTTAACATACAGTCAACTGCATTTACTTAAACTATATAATTTGATGAGGTTTTTGTTCACCATCTTAATCATTTTTAAGTGTTATGGTTCAGTAGTGTTGAGTCTATTCACATTGTTGTGCAGTGGATCTCCAGAACTTCTTATCTTGCAAAACTGAAACTGTGTACCCATTAAGCAACGACTCCCCATCTCCCCCTCCTCCCTCCCCAGCAACCATCCCTCTACTTTCTGTCTCTGTGACTTTGCCTACTCTAGGTGCCTCATGTAAGTGGAATTCAGACAGTATTTATCTTCTTGTGATTGGCTTATTTCACTTAGCAGAGTGTCCTCAGGGTCCATCCATGTTGTAGCAGGTGTCCGAATATCCTTCCTTTTTAAGACTGGATCATATTCCATTGTAGGTGTGAACCACATCATGCTCATTTGTTCATCCATTTGTGGATGCTTGGGTTGCTTCCATGGCTTCCTGGCTCTTGTAAATAATGCTACTATGAACACGGGCGTACAAATATCTCTTTGATACCTTGCTTTCAAGACCTGGAGGTGGGATGGCTGGATCATAGGGTAGTTCTATTTTTAATTTTTTGAGGAACCTCCATACTGTTTTCCACAGTGGCTGCACCATCACACGTTCTCCCCCCCTGCCCCCCCCCCCCCAGGGCACAAGGCTTCCAGCTTCTCTCCATCCTCGCAGGCACTTGGTATTTCCTGTTTGTTTTGTTTTGTTGATAATGGCCTTTCATAGGAGATGCCACCTGACTGTGGTTTCGAGTTGCATTCTCTAATGTGTAGTGACATGAAACATCTTTTTGTGTGCTTGTTGGGCATTTCTCTATCATCTTGGGAGATCAATGAAAGGATTTTTCACTGAAGTGTGGTGAGGGGTTAAGGACCCAATAGGGGATGAGGACGCCCCAGAGACCAGTGCCAGCAGGAAGCTGTAAGCACTTGTTGGCAAGAGGTGGGCACAGCACTGTCAGAACCCACCAGAACAGGAGGTGTGGAATAGGGGCTGCCCGACAGGAGAGGTGACCCCCAGAACTATGGCCCAGCAGAGGGCGTATGGAAACTCCCTGACCTCTCTCTCCTCCTGGCACCCTCCAACCTCCAGCCTGGGTGAGGTCAGTCTCCTGGGGAGCAGGGCAGGGAGAGGTGAATCTGGGGGGCAAGGGGCAGGGCAAACAAAATAACCCCTGAAAGAGGTGTCTGTCACTAACTCCATTTTTTAGTTGAGGAAACGGAGTCAAATTCCGCACAGCTGGGAGGTCATCAGACCAAGATTTGAACACTGGTCTAGGTGATGCCAGCCTGAATATTCTAGCGATGGGCTGTGCTGTCTCCTGGTGGTGGGCGATGCTCATGCAGCGTGGGAGGGGGCTCCTTCAGCCACGGTGGCAGCCCCTCCCTTGAACTTGGCCAGGCTGATCTGCCTCCTTCTCCCTCCTTCCTCTTGCACTGAGAAAGTCATCAGGTTGAATGGCAAATTTTGTTCTTGATGGGGCTGGGGGCAGGGGAGGGACCTGTCACTCACTGAAGACATCCAGCTCTGTTGAGCTCTGCCCCTATGGGAGGTCCAACCTTGGCTGCTTCTTATCTGCTCCTGGGGCCACCAAATCCTAGAGCTGAGAGAGACTCCACAGGTTCTCTGGACCAAGCTTCTCATTGTTCAGAAGGAGAGATGGAGGCCTGTCTCCCAGCTGGGACTAGCCCCCCAGCCTCCTGCCTGTCATCCCAGGGGTCCTCCAGTGTAGCCGGGCCTGCTCTGCGCACCAGAGGCAGCCGTGACTGGGCTGTCACCTCCTGGGAGCCCACAGGCCCAAAGATGCTGGATCGTGGATTAGTCTCATGCATCCACTGAAGCAGGCCCCCAGCACTCTACTGGTTCAGGATGCTCTTCCAAACTCCAGACCAGGAAAAAAAAAAAAAACTGGGTTGGTGAGTGAGACATGCAACCAGCCCTCTGGGAAGAGAGTCTGTTTTCAAGCTCTTTGGTGGCACCAGTGACCTCTGTGTGGCTCAGTTGGGCAGAGTGGCCGCTTTTCTCGCCTTCCATCCCCCAACCCTGCATGCCCTGTGCCTGGAGGGCCTCCCTGTGTCCACCTGCAGCCCAGAGGCCCTCCAAGACTTAACCTGGAAGAGTCACAGGGTCTTGGGCTCTCCCCAGGGGAAGATGTCCATCCCCCAGGTCTAGCGCCTCCCTGTGGAGATGGGGGCGCTGCAGTGCGGAGAAGTTGAGTGACTTGCCCTGGGCTGTCCTGAGATGCACACAGGTGCTGGATGTTGGCGCTGTCTGGGCTTGGTACGCTCAGCCCTCTCTTCCCACCCGTTCCCTGGAGTTCTGCTCAGCAACCACCCGCTTGCATTTTTGCAAAGTGATATCATCTGCAGATAATGGTTTTTCCGTTCCTGGTGGAGCAGGAGTTCCAGATATTGTGCTGTGGGGGAGGGGTTCGCGAGAGCTGGTTATCCACCCCCTTAGACATGGGGGGGGACTGGGTAGACACCCCCCACAAACACTCTGACAGACACATCTAAGGTGCAGAAGGCTGAGCTTCTGGAGCCATGAATGAGCAAAACCGCAAGGGTCCCCAGAGAGAAGCCTCTCCACCTCTTCTTTACGCAGTTGGGAGTCTGAGGCTCAGAGAGGGCAGGGCCTGGCCCAAGCTCACACAGGATTTAGAGGAAAAACACTGGACTCACACCCCAACTCCTGACACTCTGGGCCAATAGCCCATAGTTCAAGGTCTCCCAGTCTCAGCACTGTTGACATTTTGGGTGAGGGGGGCTTTGTTGTGGGGGCGGTCCTGTGCAATGTAGAATGTGTAGTGGGCCTCTCCCTGGCCTCTACCCACTAGATGACAGGAGCACCTCCCCTGAGTTGTGACAACCAACAAACAGATCCAGCTATTGCCAGATGTCCCCTCCCACCCCAGGAGAGAGCAAAACCGTCCGTCCTCCCTTGAGAACCAGTTCTGTAGTTGTGGAACCCGGCCGCAATCGCATATTCTACCACCTTCCATTTTTAGACTTTTTTGCAATAGGAGAGGCTGGGAAAAGTTCCTTTTGTCCCCAGGAAGAAAGTAGCCCTCCACCTCCTGAGCCCTTTAGCCACTGCTGTGGGCAGGAGAGGGTTCTGGAATCTGAAGCTCACGGGTGCTTTGTCTGAGGACGCGACTCCATGTCAGACACCCTCAGGATGTGAAGGCGGCCCTGGAGGGGGCCGTGAGGGGCTGGCCAGGGTCCAGGACCTCCTCCTGGCTAGGAACACTGCTTCCTCTGACCACTTTTCTTGGAGCAAAACTGCCTTTTTATTTTCTTGGGGAAATAAAAATAAATGCTGGTTCTTGTAATCCCATCCCCAATCCCATCTGGAAAAGCCAGGCTCACAGAGCTTGGCTGCCCAAGCTCCAAGGGGCTGTGTCTGGCAGAACCTGGAGTCACGATGGGAGCCTGAACATCAGAACAGGCTCGGCTGACATTTCCTTTCCTGTTACAAGGTTCCTTGGAATGTTAGCAGCCCCGGGAGGCAGTTCGTGGGCAGGCGGAATTTGGTGGAAAGGAGCCCTGGACAGGCCAGAGGCCAGCTCAGCTTCTGACTTGCTGTGTGACTTCAAGCCATTGCTCTAACCCTTTCCGGGCCTCAATTTCCCCATCTGTGAAGTGGGAGGAGCAGGGTTTCTCAACATGTGGTCCACGGATCACAGGATCAGAATCCCTTAAGGAATGTATTTAAAATGCATATTCCTGATTCCTCCCTCAGATGTCCTACAGCTTTGAATGAGCTTCCAAGTGATTTTAATGCGCTTAATTTGGGGGCCTGAAGAACCCCACATTTCCTCCTCCAGGTCTCAAGTTTGAACACACTAGAGTTCTGCAGGGTCTCCTTTCCCCCTCTAATCACCAAGTGTGAGGGTCTCAGCGGAGGGGAGGGGTACAGTTATGTGGTGGGTCGGGACTGGGCATTGCTCCTGAAAATTATCTGCTTTCAAGCTCTTGGCAGGGTCCCCAAGGTTCTCAATCCAACTGAAGTCACTGGTAAAGCACTTTATTCCTCCAGTGATGAAACTCGAGCTGCTAGTTATAGAGTTTGGTTTCAAAATTGTGCCATTTATTATTTTTGTTGGAATGGCTTGTAAACCCTTGTATAGTCATACATCATTTATAACTGCATTATTCCACAAGAATGCATTTTCCAGATGAGGTCTATTCCTTCTGTGAAAAACTAAGAAAAAAAAAATCTTTCTTTTTATATTAAATGGAAGTCTTTCAGTATGTGTTACCTATTTATATCACCTGAAATGGAGGTCAGGGAACATAATTTTACTCCTGGATGCCCAAGGACTGTCATTGTGAGCTTCAGCTCTTGTATGCACAATGCTTTTAGGGACTCCTGAACTGTGTGGTCACTGTGCCTGAGCACTACATACAGCCCCCCCCCCAAGATGCTAAATCTTGTGTTTGCTTTTAAACGTTTTGTTTTGCTTTTATTATTTTATTTTGAAATATTTCTGCCTCACAGCACGTGGGCAATTACTTCTTACCACTATCATGACGACGCCCTCTAGTGGAAAACCGGTAACCCACACACGTTAGAATTCTTTGTAGCCTAAGAGTTAATAAGCAACAGATGAGAAGATTCTCTGATGAGCTGAGGGCATTGACTTTTTACTTTTATTTTGGCAGCTAGGAATAGAGGATAGCTTTTGTCTTTCTAATTTTTTTTTAAAGATTTTATTTATTTATTTGAGAGAGAGAGAATGAGAGGGAGGAGGGTCAGAGGGAGAAGCAGACTCCCTGCCGAGCAGGGAGCCCGATGTGGGACTCGATCCCGGGACTCCAGGATCATGACCTGAGCCGAAGGCAGTCTTGTCTTTCTAATTTTAAGCCCAGTCCCAAAGGCCTCTGATCATCTTCTGGATAAATGAGAAATTAGTGCAGATACCATTTTCCACTAAGTAATTTACATTCCAGGTGGATTTGTTTTGCTTCTGAATTAGAGATGCTTTCATTTCCTCCTCATCCACACCCTGTTCTTGGAGAAACTGCTCCATCTCTAGCCCATGACACAAGACCCAGCTCATTGGCCTCCTGATCTCACACGGGCCAATCAGATTCTCTAGCCAGGAAATTTGCAACTGGGACTCAGAACTGGAAAAAGTCACCCATGGGGAGCTGAACTTGCAGGCCCTGTGACTCAGGGGCTGAGACCGCCATGGGGAGCTGCCCTCATGGGTCATGGGCAAGCCCAGAGCCTGAAGCTAGGCTATGGAATCCCTTGAGCAGAGATGCAGGGCAGGGGGTGTGGTGGTGATGGTGATGGGGGGAGGGGCAACACAAGTGTCCCAAGTTCCAAGCTTGCCCTAATCAATTCACAGAAAATTGGGGCCATGAAAGCCCCAAAAGAGCCCTGGCTCTTTTCTCTATATTTGGGAGACTGAGACCCTGGGAGGGGCAGAGACAGACCCAAGGTCACCCAGAGGGTATGTGGGGATGTGGCTAAGCTGGACCTGAACTCTGCCATGCTTGTTCTGCTTCCTATTCGGGCAACTGGCTGAGAGGCTGGCAGGCCATGTTTCCTCTCTCTTCTGCCACAATCTCATCAGCTGGGAATCTGAGGACTAGGCAGGTGCCTGCATGGCATGATTTTCTCCAAATGTCTCCCCCAAAGCTGGTCACAGTGTCTGCAATTCCACCATCTTCTATTTCCAGAAGTAGCCCTGGGCAGGTGAATACTGTTGTCTTATTCACAAGAAAGATTGGTTAATGGTTTGAAAAGCCCAAGATAAGGAAATCCACCTCTATTGACTCCCCAGGCAATTTATACATGCCACACAGTCTTATGAAGATATCCCAATCCCTCCCATTTTACAGGAGGAAACTGAATGTCAGAGAGGGGAGGTGACTTGCCCAAGGTCACACAGCAAGTCAGGAGCTGGGCTCAGATCTGCTTCCAGAGCCTAGGCTCCTTACTCTGAAGAGCCTTAGTGCTGAGTTCTGGAGCCAGGGATAGGCCGAGGAGGTGGGCAGTTACAAGATGAACGGGTCCCATGGAATCATTCAGAGAGAAGAGTCCTGGCCTGAGCATCATAGCCAACTGGCTCCATAGCCTTGGACTCCTTTCTGGGCCTCCATGTCCTTACTTCCAAAGGAAAGTGGGACCGGATGTTCACTGCAATCCCAGAGAACTCTGTGGGCTGAGAGTGGGGTCAGGCTCTGGAGCCTGGAACAGGAGAACCTAGTGGCCGTAGCTGACTGTCCACCTGTGGTCCAGATTCTAAGTGACCAGACAAGCTGGAAGGTTCTGGAGCTGACTGTCCTGCTCCACCCGCTGCTACTTGTGGGCTCAAGTATGTTACATGAATGGCTCCAGCCTTAATTTCCTCATCTATAAAATGGGAATGATAATGATAATATCTATCTCATCGTAAGGATTAAGTAAGTTAATACATGTAAAGTCAGAACAGCGCCTGACACGAGCGACTACCCCGTGTGCTAACGACAGCTCCCAGCCCACGCCCCGTGGTACCCCGCTCGGGTGAGGAGGTTTCAGCTTCCAATGCTGCTGACCATCTACCTTTTCCCAGATGTGGTGGCAGCGCTGAGATCCCGCAGCTGGTCCCGTGGGCCTGTTTGCTGGGCAGAGTGAGTCCATGATCGCTCAGACATGACACATGGCCTGGCCGCCCCCCCAGGGACAGCAGGCGGCCAGTTCTGAGCTAAAAATACCACTTTCATGAATGGAGCCAGGGAGGGCCATTCAGGGACCCACAATTAGTGTTTGTGTTAAAACCGAGCCCCTGGCTCTCCACCCCTGGGCCTCAGCACCGCCCCTTCTGTGTGTGGCTGCTGGAGGGGAGACTTGCTCAGGGTTGGGGGGATTGTGTGCCTTGAAGGGGGACCCGAGGGGAGGGGTGGAGTGCACTGATGGTTCCTTTAACAAGCAAGGAGCCCAATTCCCCTACAGCTTTGTGAGGTAAGATTGAAAATCCCCTTTTACGTGGAGGAAATGGAAGTTTCCAGAGTTCACAGCCAAGGGGTATATAATCAAATTTGGGCTCTGGATCTGTGTCTTCTCCCCAAATCTCTTCCCTTTCCCTGCTGTTGCCATGCGACAGCCCCTTGGGGAGGTCCTGACGGACAGCTTTTCTTCTCTCCCTGAGACCTAGAGGTGTGGTCATGTCCTGAGGATCAGGGACAAAAATGAGGCTTCAGCTTAGGGAGCTGCCGAACCAGAGCTGAAGTTGAGTTGGAGATGCCCCGATAGGGCATGAGGTGGAGAACTGGGCTTGGGGTGGGCAGACAGAGCGACGGGTCCAAGCCAGCAGGAGGTCAAGGTGGGCAATAATCTTGGGGTGCCCAGCAGCCTACTGCTAACTAGACCCTCCAAGAATCTTCCTCCTTTGGCAGGAGCCAGGGACTGACATCCTTGGGATGGGACCTGGGTGCAGCCGCAGGGTGGCAGGCAGTAAGTGGTAGGCCAGGACCTCAGATCCGCCCCCCAAAAAAGGAGTCAAGCCAGGCCATGCCCCTGCACTGCTAAGATCCCTTTCTGGGTTCCTTACTGCATGAGCATCTGAGGGCAGAGCACTGGAATAAATGAGGAGGTGGGACTTGGGGTCCCAGGGCCCCAGACAACACTGTCCTTTCCTAGAGAAGGATTAGGGGCCCCAATGGGGCAGGAAGAGCAGCAAGGGCTCAGTGGGACATGGAGAAGAACCAAGGCCCCGCTCATGCTGCTCAGGAGTCATGGAGACCCCTCTGAACTCCGAAAACACCACCTCCTCCGCGGACCCTCAGGGATAGCCATGAACCAAAGGGATGGCCATCCCTGCTGGCTGGAGAAAGAGCAGGAGGTAAAGATGGTGGCCCTACCTTCAAGTTCGTCAGGCCAGATCCCGCATGAGCCCAAAGTGGGTTTTGGGGGGCTCAGAATTTGGGAAGTTGAGGCCTTTGGAACTTTGAGAATCTTGGAAATGTGAGAGCTTTGGGGATCTTCAGAAGTCTTGAAATCTCAGAAATTTTCTAACCTTAATGTTAAATATTAAAATCCGGAGCACTTTTGGAATCTTGGACTCTTCTGAACATTCTGGGATGTTGAGGGATTTATTTATTTATTTATTTATTTATTTTTAAAAGATTTTATTTATTTATTTATTAGAGAGCAAGCGAGAGAGAAACAGCATGAGAGAGGAGAGGATCAGAGGGAGAAGCAGGCTCCCTGCTGAGCTGGGAGCCCGATGTGGGACTCGATCCCAGGACCCTGGGATCATGACCTGAGCTGAAGGCAGTTGCTTAACCAGCTGAGCCACCCAGGCGCCCTGGGATGTTGAGGGATTTAAACTGAGGGCCCTTTCGATCTTAGCGTGGAAGATGCCCTTTCGGTGTAGAGATGGACATTCACCAGCAGACATGGCCTCTCTCCTCCCACCAGCACTTGGGGCCAGTATTTCAAATATCCTGACCTTATGCGATTTTTCATTCCAGATTTTAAAAACAAAACTGCAGTGATCATCTTAAATTTTGTAATGCGGTGCTTCTTAAAAACTGATGATAATATTTGTTGGCTTATTGGATTTTTAAGATTCCAGGGCTTTTTTTTTTTTTTTTTTTTTTTTAAAACGACGATTTTTGCCTCTCATGTCCTGGACTCGCCACATATTCTCGCTGAGATGGGACGGAGAAGTCAGCTACTTTCACAGACGGGGAAACTGTAGGGAGAGGGCGCAGGATCCATTCAGGGTCCCACTGTGATGCAGAGTCAGATCTGGGCTTTCTGGCTCCTGGGACTGAGCGGGCGCCAACTGCCTTCCCTGTACACCCCCCCCCCCCACCGCCAACACCCCTGTTCTCAGTAGCTGCTCCATCGCTCAGGCTGAGGGCTTCCAATGCCTTTCCACAGAGCTTTCTCCCGCTTCCAAGCTCCCCCTCTGCAAAATGGGGCCGCAGATTCTTGAGCCAGGCCCAGGCTCCTGTGCCTGGAACATGAGACGCGGGTAAGGAGCGGGGATACTGCGCGTCACTTCCAGCACGCGGGATGCACGGGGAAGCTAGGAAGACGGCAGCTCGGCTACAGCAGGGCCGGGGCCGCAGGGCTGGCGAGCTCGGTGGAGAACTGGAGAGCCGATCAGATCCGGGTACTCTGTCTTCTCCAGGATCCTTCTCTAACGTCAGCCTGGCGTCCTGCACCTGCCACCGTCGCCTCCTGCCTCCTGGCCTCTCCGAGCTGTCTCAGGGTTTCTGTTGCTTCGTGGCCTCTGCCTGCCCCTGGTTTCTGCTGCGCACAGCTCCTCTGAGCTCAAGCCCTCTGCAGCCCTGTGGCTTCCCTTTGCCTCCCTGCATGTATCTCTCAGCCCCGGCTCTCACTCCCAATTTACACTCAGTGTCCCCCGAAGAGAGGACTTGGTTGGCTTGGAAGTCCCCGACCCGGACAAGCCATGGATTAAAGGAACTCCTATACACGGGCTCTAATCTTTCACACCAACAGGATGTCCAACAGTTCGATCGCGACACTAACCCTCAGGGTTAGTGCAGACCCCACAGGTTTGGGGCTCGGTCCCGCAAGACTGTCCCCACTTCAGATGCCAGTCCCAAGTCCCAGGGACCATCAGTACTCCTGACCAACGGGCTATGAATTCAGGGGTTCCCACATCCCCCTCTTGAGGTTCCATAATTTGCCAGAACAACTCACAAAACTCAGGAACGTGCTTTACTTAGTATTACAGGTTTATTAGAGCAGATGGAACTCACAAGCAGGCATTGGGAAGAGATCGATGCCTAGGATGAAATATAGCAGTTGGTGGGTGGGATGGCACAGTTTCCTGCCCTTTCCAGGCCTGCCACTCTCCCCCGGCAAGTTCATAGTCACCAACCCGGAAGCTCTCCGGACCCTGTTTCGGGGTTGTTAGAGAAGTTATGTAGGCCTGGTAGATTTAATCGCTGGCCATTGGTGATTGAATTCCATCCCCAGCCTCTTTCCCCTCCCAGGAGGTTGGAGGGGCCGCGGGGACAGCCAGCCCCCATCCTGAACCGATCCAGGGGCCCCCTGCAAGGTGTCTCATTAGCATAGAAAAGACAGTCAACTCCAAGGGATTTAGGACCTCTGTATGAGGAACCAGGAACAAAGACCACTTCTCAGGCCACCAGCCAACTTCAAGATCAGCTGCTCTTAGGTCAAACACCCACTTTGGTCCAGGCAGCTCTGGCCCCGGGGGAGGATCATGCAGTATGCTGTTGGTGGCCGCATGCAAGCCGCTCAGATGGGGCGCGGACACAGCCGGTGATGGAAGTGGCCGGGCACCTGGGAGTCACTGATTGGTACAGGGACATCTAGGAGAAGAATCCCTGCGTTTAAGTGTGCTGTCTTCAGAAATCCTCTCTCCCCTACTCCTTCCTTCTTGTCACCTCTCTTTTGCCTTTTTTTTTTTTTTTGAGAGAGAGAGCAAGTGCATGAAGGGGGTCGGAGGGGCAGAGGCAGAGGGACAGAGAGAATTTTAAGCAGGTTCCATGCCCAGAGCGGAGCCTGACACAGGGCTCGATCTCATGACCCTGAGATCACAACCTGAGCCAAAATCAAGACTCAGATGCTTAACTGATAGAGCCACCCAGGCACCCCCAGTATTTTATTATTTTTTTTTAAAGATTTTAGTTTTAAGTAATCTCAGGGTTGTGAGTTCGAGCCCCATGAGTCGCATGCTCTACTGACCAAGCCAGCTAGGCGTCCCTCTCCTTTGCTATTTTAAATGACACATTGAAAACAACTGTCTGCAGATTTCGCCATCCTGCAGCTGCCTGTAGATCAAAGGCCCATTCTCTCTCCACTTCCATGCTCCACCTCACCCCCAGCCCCTTCTCTCCTCACGCCCACCCAGTCACTCAGGTCTTCTGTTGCAGAAATAAGCAAAGCCTTTTTAAAAATTTTTTAAATTAAAAAAAAATTTAAATTCAATTAGCCAACATATAGTACATCATTAGTTTCAGATAATTCAGATATTCAGTGATTCATCAATTGCGTATAACACCCTGTGCTCATCACATCACATATCCTCACTAATGCCCATCACCCAGTTACCCCATTCCCCCCACCACCTCCCCTTCCGCAACCCTCAGTTTGTTTCCCAGAGTCAAATCCCTATCAAAATACCATTGACATTGTTCACAGAGCTGGAACAAACAATGCTAAAATTTGTATGGAACCAGAAAAGACCCCGAATAGCCAGGGGAATTTTGACAAAAAAACCAAAGCTGGGGGCATCACAATGCCTGACTTCAAGCTGTATTACAAAGCTGTCATCATCAAGACAGTATGGTACTGGCACAAAAACAGACACACAGATCGATGGAACAGAATAGAGAGCCCAGAAATGGACCCTCAACTCTACGGTTAACTAATATCCAATGGAATAAAGACAGTCTCTTCAACCAATGGTGCTGGTAAAATTGGACAGTCACATGCAGAAGAATGAAACTGGACCATTCTCTTAACACCATACACAAAGATAAACTCAAAATAGATGAAAGACCTAAATGTGAGACAGGAATCCAGCAAAGCCTTTTCTATCTAGAATGCTCTTTTTGGGCACCTGGCTGGCTCAGCTGGTCTAACGTCTGACTCTTGATCTCAGGATTGTGAGTTTGAGCCCCACATTGGGTGTGGAGATTACTTTAGAAAAATAGATAGATTCTATCACCTATCTTATCTATCTATCTATCTATCTATCTATCTATCTATCTATCTATCTATCTATCTATCTGGGTGCCTGGGTGGCTCAGTCAGTTGGGCATCTGCCTTTGGCTCAGGTCATGAACCCAGGGTCCCGGGATCGAGTCCCATGTGGGGCTCCCTGCTTAGCAGGGAGTCTGCTTCTCCCTCTCCCTCTGCCCCTCACCCTGCTCATGTGCACACACTCTCTCTCAAAAAAAAATAAATAAATAAAAAGTAAATAAAAATCTTAAAAAAAATAGAATGCTCTTCTCTGCCTGCACTCCCCCTGCTGGCCAAGTCCCGCTCCTCGGGCCCTACCTGGCCTCCCACTCTGAGTGACACACTCCTCCCTGTACATTTCCTTAATCATACTCATTAGGCTTTCTAATGATAGACTTCTTTGCAGGATTGTTTACTAAATCACTAGACCTAAGCTCCAGGAAGGCAGGGATCAATCCTGTTGTGTTCAGTGCTGGGCAGAAGCACCTGGAGTAGGTCTGGCTTAGTAACAGCTGCTGAATGAATGATTGAATGAATGAATGAATGAATGAGGTTGAATCAGAGATAATTATAATATACAAAAGCTTATATGTATGAGTGAATTAGGAAAATGAAACAACTTGAATATTCAAGAATAGCCAATGAAAAATACATTTAGTAATCTACCAGGAATTTACATGGTCACTAAAATCACTGTTTATTGTTTTATTATTATTATTTTTAAAGATTTTATTTATTTATTTGACAGAGAGAGACACAGCAAGAGAGGGAGTATAAGCAAGGGGAGTGGGAAAGGGAGAAGCAGGCTTCCCGCCGAGCAGGGAGCCGGATGTGGGGCTCGATCCCAGGATCCTGAGATCATGACCTGAGCCGAAAGCAGACGCCCAACAACTGAGCCACCAGGCGCCCCTAAAATCACTGTTTAAAAGCATATTCATACCCAACATCATTAGTCATTAGGGAAATACAAATCAAAACCATAATGAGATACTACATCGCACTCAATAGAATGGCTGTAATTTAAAAAAGAAGGGTGAGGGGAAATAAGCAGTGTTGGTTAGGATGTGGAGAAATTGGAATTCTCAAACATTGCTGATGGTAATGTGAAATGGTGTGGCCGCTGTGGAAAAAAAAGCCTGGCAGTTTCTCAAAGAGCTAAACATAGAATTACCATATGACCCAGCAATTCAATGCCTAGGTATATAGCCAAGAGAAATGAAAACATTTGTCCACACAAAAACTCATATGTGAATGTTCACAGCCGCATCCTTCATAATATCCAAAGAGGGGAAACATCCAAATGTCAATCAACTAATGAGGGGATAAACAAAACATGGTAAGTCCACACAGTGGAATAATATTCAGCCAATATTCATGCCACAACACGGCTCAGCCTTGAAAACATGTTAAGAGAAAGAAGTCAGACATGATTCCATTGATGACCTCTCCAGAATGGCGAATCTGTAGATAGAAAGTGGATTAGTGGTTGTCAGGCGGTAGGGAGAGGGAAGATTTGGGGCTGACTGGTAATAGGTACCAGTTTCTTTTGGGGAAGATTGGAAATGTTCTGGAATTAGTAGGGATCGCTGTACAACCTAGCAAATATACCAAAAGCCACTGAGTTGTACACTTTATTATTTTAAGAAAAACAATTTTAAAGTAAATTCTACCCCCAATGTGGGACTCGAACTCACAACCTGGAGATCAAGAGTCACATGCTCTACCCACTGAGCCAGCCAGGCGCCCCTTGAGCTGTATATTTTAAATGGTGAATTTTAGGTTATGTGAATTACATCTCAGGAAATTAATTAAAAGCGTCTTCAATGATAGAGAGTGCTCATGATTTATTAAAGGGATAATGGCGGGTACATAATCTAGCTGCAATATGTGCTATAATCTATACAGACCACAATTTCTAAAAATTATTAGAGAGTAGGAAGTACAGATATGCAACCACAAACTCAAACATGTAAGAAATGTCATGTCTGTCTCAATTTTTATTTTTATTTTTTTATTTTTTATTTTTTTGAAGATTTTATTTATTTATTTGAGACAGAGAGAATGAGAGAGACAGAGAGCACATGAGAGGGGGAGGGTCAGAGGGAGAAGCAGGCTCCCTGCTGAGCAGGGAGCCCGATGCGGGACTCGATCCCGGGACTCCAGGATCATGACCTGAGCCGAAGGCAGTCGCTTAACCAACTGAGCCACCCAGGCGCCCTGTCTCAATTTTTAAAATGACCTTAGATCTGACTCAGACCCTGGCCCACTGAACCAGTAGGAAATTCAGTCTCAGTCACTTGGGGGCTCGTTCCTCTCCTCTCTATCCTCACCAGCAGGGGAGGTGGGCCTTTCAGGTTCTCTTCAATCTGGCCAGGTGCTTCCTTGGGGTATGGAGGGGGGTTGGGGGAGTGGGGTGTGTTTGGGGTTCAGCCTCCCTGGACCTCCTCAAAGCCACCCCCTCCAGGCTCCCCTCCATTCCCCTCCTCACCCCTCCCTCTTTTCCTTCCTCTCTGATCCTAAAGCCCCTCTACCCCTCTTCTTCTAGGACACTTAGCACAAGACTTGACATTTTTATAGCATTTGTCTCTGTGGGTGGAATTATAGGTGGTTTTCATTCTTTTTCTTTAAGCTTGTTTGAATTTTCTGCAATGAACACATATTCCTTTATTGATTTAAAATAGGATTTTAAATCAATCGGGCTCCTTCCTCAGTGGGGAGCCTGCTTCTCCCTCTGCCTGCCGCTCCCCCTGGCTTGTGTTCTCTCTTTCTCTCTGACAGATAAATAAATAACAATTTTTAAAAAAGCAAAAAAAAAAAAAAAAAAAGCTATCAGAGCCCAGGAGGGCTGGGCTAGGTCACTCGATATGGAATTTGCAAGAAATTGGGCAGAGAACGCCCTGACCCTTGAATCTAAACCATTGAGAAAAGGGAAAGGGAGAGAAGATTTGTGAGAAACTCCTTGAAGGAAGGTTTTGTGTGGGGGCTGGGGCACGAGGGGGGCAGGGGTGTGAGGGGGCTTCTACCTCCTGTGCCTTAATGAACCAGCTGAAGAGAGCTTGACATGCATTCCCTGAAGTCGGGGGTCACTGGGGACTGGAGAAAGTGCAAGTAGCCTCTGTCAGGGAAGGGGGGCGCACTGAGTCAGGGATGAGTGACCCTCCTCCCAGAGGGTCTTCCCTGAAGCCTCTGTGGGCCAGGAGAGTAGACCCGCACAAGAGAATCTTCTGGAAAGGGGAGGGGTCTTCCTGGGGGAGTGTTTATGGGGAGGAGCCTTCATGGGTGGGGGGGGGGGACTGTGTGTGGGAAGGCAGAGGGAGAACGCTGGCCCAAGTGGGAGCCTCACACAGAAGCAGCCGGGGAAGAAGTTCCCCGTTCCTTCCTTGTGCTGGCTTCCCTACTGCTGCTCAACCCTGGCTGGGTTCAAACTGCAGCCTGGACTCTGGGCTGTGGCAGTGGGGAGAGAAGATGCTAACTCCTGCCCCTATTTCTGGACCAGAAAATTCCACTTGGTTCTGGGCATTCCGATTCTCATGATTTGTCTCAGAAGGACTGTCCTTACCTAGGGCCAAGCCGAAAAGTTGCTCGAACCCAGAGCTGCCCCCATCGAGTGCATTTCAAAGAGATCGGGAGACACAAAAATCAAGTTCTGTTTTTGATTCTCTCACCCGCCCGGCCTGTTCAACCTGCTGGCTCCAGTAGCTGCTGTGAGCCAGGCCTTCACCTGCTGCAAGGAGCGCAAGCCTCATATGGCCTCACGATGCTCCTAGAAGCAGGCATCGCCCTCCTGATGATCCGGAAGGAGAAACTAAAGCCCAGAGCCATGAGAGTGCTTGTCCTCGGTCACACAGCATGTAAGTGGCAGATGTGCGGGCCTCTGTGAGGGACAGGCCTGCCTTAGAGTCTCTGTCTCCCCGTCTGGGGAATGGGGGTGCGGTGAGTTACCCTGCAGGGTCTTCGGAGCCTTTCAAGCGTGAGTAGAGGTGCTCTGTGCACAGTCAGGGGTGCAGTCAAGGTCATGCCCTTCTCCTTGGGCCTGCCCTCCCCCACCCAGGCACTGTCTCTGGCAGGGACTGGAGCTGTGTGTTTGGCCTGTGGGTCCTCATGTCTGGAAAGCATGGCTTGCTGGCACGTTTGGCTTTTAGATTCTGGAAATCCCCCCTTCTGTCCCCTACCCTCCATCTCTGAGCAGCTGACAGCAGGAGCCCTGCTGCCAGGCTGGAGGGGGCCAGGCTCTGGGAAGGATCGCTGCCTCCTCTCCGGAGAGCTGCCAGGGGGGAGGTCTGGCTGGCTCAGCCTTTCTCAGGCAGAGCTCCATGCTAACCTCACTTGATGTCGATGTTTCTGGTTTACTGGGAACCAGGCAGAATCCATGGAGTCCTCAAAATATGAGATGCTGAGGTTTTTTCTGCTGGTGTCTGCCTGGCACCCTCCTGGCCCTTCCAGGGAGGGCCAAGGAATTGGGTTTACAGAGACCTGGAGCCCAAGGAGATGAGGGATAAGTGGGGGGGCAATTCTCTTGGGCTGCCCCCCCCCCGCCCGCCCCCAGAGGCAAGAGTCCTGCGCCCCCGCCTCACTTGCCCTGTGATCTCAGGCACAGCAGGCTGCCCTCAGGGTCACCTGAGCCCATGCAGATGTAGGGAGGACTCGTAATTTTCCCTCTACCCTTTTGAGCTCTTAACTGAGATACAGGACAAATTTACAAGAGAAAACCAAGCAGCAGTTTATTACCACGTATACTTCATGGATCCAAGGGAGATTTCCAGGAAGAGTAACCCCCCCCTTAGAATTCAGGCTTAAGCACCATCTTAATAGGGAAAGGGGGGAGGGGAATGGAGACCTCTAGAGGAGAGGAAGTGGTTTTTCGGAAAGACGAATGGGCTCTTAGAAGAATAGATGGGAGGTGTGATAGTTTGTGACACTGTGTGTCTGGGTGTGGCATTCACTTTCTAGGATCCTCTCCTGAGTCTAGAGTCAACCCCTGCCCCCGCCCCCACACACACACCAGGGGATCTAGGACTGTTGAGTTCCTTTAGGAGGACCTGTCTTTAGGCAAATCGGGGAGTTCAGAGAAAGCCTTTCCTGCATCTGCGGCTTTTCAGGAGCCGACAGCTCAAAATAATGAATAGACCAAAGCAGCATATTGTGGGGTGACCTTCTGCTACCCTTCGTGTGAAAATGGGAGGAGTGCTTCTCCACCGTGTGTGTGTGTGTGTGTGTGTGTGAGCTCATGTGTGTGTACGCATGTGCTTGTATGTACAGGTGTGTGTGAGGGAGAGATGGGGGCTTGGGAAATGGGGGGCATTTGGGGTTGTCACAGAGACGGAGGTGGGGTGCTGTTGACACAGAACAGGGGAAAGCCAGGGATTCTCTTTTTTTTTTTTTTAAAGATTTTATTTATTTATCTGAGACAGAGAGAATGAGAGAGACAGAGAGCACATGAGAGGGGGGAGGGTCAGAGGGAGAAGCAGACTCCCCGCCGAGCAGGGAGCCCGATGCGGGACTCGATCCCGGGACTCCAGGATCATGACCTGAGCCGAAGGCAGTTGCTTAACGAAAGCCAGGGATTCTAAACGTCCCACTGTGTGGGCCAGTCCCACACAGTGAGGGCTGGTCATGTCTCATTGAGGAATTCTGGATAAGATAATTTTTCAAGGTTTGAGACTTTTGGTATTTTAGGATCATTAATGGGGAAAAAAAGCCTGTTGCTGCTTAATCTGAGGAAGAATTTTCTCACGCTATTATAGTTACCATCACTGAGCCCACTGAGCATCAGGCACAGTGCCAAGGAACGAGGAAGCCATCAAAGACCGCATTGCCCTGTAAGAGGGTGACTCTAGTTAATTGGAAGGCCCCTTGGTGGGTGTCACTGAGGGAAGTTTTGGGATTAAGGGCTGGCAGCAGCAGTCCTGTCCCTAACAGGCTGGAGTTGGGGCCTGGGAGGAGAGGTAGGATGGGGGTAGAGACCCTCAGGGGGCAGAATGCTGGGTCCTTGGGAGGCGGGGGCCCCAGGAGGCAAAGTGAGCAGGGCAAAATTCTTGGAGGTGTGGAATTGGTGAGAAAAAAAGGATGCCTTAAAACAGGGATGTCAAATGTTCAATATAAAGTTGTGTTCTGCAGTGTAAACATTTTCCCACATTCCTTCTTTAGCTAAATCTAGAGCACCCCCACAGATGCCTTTGGGGAATGGGTTCTTCCTGGTAGTAGAGGAAGGGGCTGAGTATGGCTCCCAGCAGATGCACCAAGGAACCGAGACAGTGCTCCAGGGGCTCCCGAATCATCCCCACTGAGTTAACTCTGAGCAGGTTGCAGAGGAGAAGCAGAGAAACCATGAGAAAGAAAACCTCTCACGTCGAAATCCTGGGGAGGGCTTGGGACTGGGAGCCAGGGGCTCATGGCAATCCAGTAACTCCAATCTCGAGGACGACTGGCATTAATTGACTGCTTACCCACGCAGAGCAGGTTTGGAGAGTCATATGTAATGGGCGGGGGGGTGGGGGGGTGGGTAAGCAAGCAGGTTATCAGTTCCAGTTAGCTGTGTGGCCTTGGCAAGTTACACACACTTAGCTCTAAGTGTCGGCTTGCTCATCTGTAAAATGGGGGCAACGTCAGCGCTCCCCGTGGAGCTCATTGTGAAGATTAGGTAGTATAATGCACATAAGGCACAGAACGCAGTCCATGGTAAACCCGTGGTTATCATGATGATAGTCACTATGCTCCGTATCTTCAGGGACAGGGGGACTGCGGCTGACATTTGGGTTCCCATATGTTCTCTCCTTTCGTCCTCACACCAGTTCCATTAGGCAAATATTCAGCTCCCCGCTGTGCAGATGAGAAGTGGAGGCACAGAGAGGGAGAGCAACTTCCCTTGGGGCCACGCAGCTAGCCAGCCCTGGAGTCAGGTTTGAACTCAGGTCTCTCTGACCCCAGAGCCCCAGTCCCGCTGCTCCTCCGGGCAGCCTTCAGGGGCTGAGGCTGACAGTGGGGTGAGGTCCCTTGACAGGTCATGAGCTCCCTGTCCCTAGGCAAACTGGTAGGGGGTTGCTGCCCTGGGCAGGAGCACAGAAGGGTCCTCGCTCTAGGATTCAATTCTGTGACTAGTTTCAGGCCTTGGGAAGGGTTGTGGGAATTTACTGGTGAGTTTCCAGGCCTGGGTCATGAGGTTAGAGGGCCAGGGGGTGCCAAGAAAGCCTGCAGACCCAAGAGGCCACTGTGGCCCTTAACACATGCAGAGGTGGTATGCGTGCGTGCACGTGTGTGTGTGTGCGTGCGCGTGCTGAATCAACATTGCTTTATTTCCCTCACCAAGAGCCCCAGCCTTCTGGTGAGGTCACCTCACAAGGAATAGTCTGCACTCAAGGTCACAGGTGCTGACACAGGATATGGGCACAAAATTCCAGGAGGAAGTTGACAGGGGAGAGCTGAAGGCTTGGCGACCACTGTGTCCCTGACATTCTTTATGCAGCAAGCCTGGCTTCTGTTCCCTGGGGCTGGCCAGAGGGTGCCCGGCCTCAGGAGACAGGGGGATTGAGAGCCCCACAGGTGGGTCCGGTGGCCTGGGAGTAGGAGACACTGAGTCACGAAGCTGCTGCGCCACTAACTCATTGGGTGACCTTATTTTCCATCATCCTTTCTTTCCTTTCCATCTGGAAGTGGCCTGGGCCACTCCTGTGGGGTGAGCAGGGTCCTGGATGCCTGACTGGAATTCCTTGGAATTCCCCAAGCTGGGAAAATGCAGGAGTATTCCCCTAAAAGGCCTGGTGGGTGAATGACTGGCCCAAAGAAACATTATTGCATCAAAGAAAAGGAAAGCAATTTGGTGCAGAAATTTCCGGTAGGAAAGGTACGGGGGACATTCTTGGGTGGGGGGTGCTTTCTTCCTGCTTAGGGCAGTGACCTCACGGAGGAAAAAGAACAGCTGTTCCCATCACCTCAGGGCTGAGTGTGAGAAAATGGACTGGAATTACAGCAAGAGGGATTCAGGTTAGACACTCAGTTCCACCTGATAAAGCAATCACTAGGGTCTCTTACTCCATATGGGCTTCAGTCGGAAGTTGTAAACAGGTTCAACACGGCTTACAGAAACCCACAGGAACTGAGCAAAAACGGAGAAGAATGGGGGAAGATAAGCTTTCAAATCAACAGTGGAGTTCTTAGTATCGGTCATATTCCTGGTACTGTGTTGGGTGTCTTGGCAATGGGTACATGGGCTGTTTCTCAGAAACTTGCAGCCCGTTGCTGGAAGGGGTCTGAAAACCAGTCAAAAGTAAAAAACAATAAAAGTTCAAATCCAGGATGTAGTATTTATTGAGCGCTTGCTGGGCGCTAAGTACTTTGTGTACAAGAGACTGGGGAATACGTGGAGAAAATAGTATTAAAGGTCCCTATATCATGGAGAGGCGGTGTGCTCAGAGAGGCTGCATCCCATGTTCAGGGCCACACAGCTGCCAGGGGTAGACCTGGCTTTCCCCAGTGTGCCCCCGATGTCCACGCTGGATGCCCCAGCTGGGGCCTTATCTCATTCCTTCTCTACCAGGCACTGTGCCACATGGTGGGGATTCTAGGGACAACAGGTCAGACCCCATCCTCCTGGTTTTACCCTCTCTGGCTGGTTCAGAGGAGGAATTTCTGCTGTTGGAAACTCAAAGTCTGTAGACCCATCCCAGAGGCATTCAGGGAGCAAGAAGCCTCATTAGGGATGCAGGTGCTTGAGAAAGGTGGGATCAGAGAGGGCACCCAGAGGTCAGGCTAGGTGAGGACAGATGTCCCTAGCTCCAGGATCAGTCACAGAGGGAGGTTCGCAGTGGATGGAGATGTTCTTGGAGTCCCTCACTGGAGTGCCTGGGTTTTCGCGTCCCAGTTGTATAGTGAATGCCCCTTGGAAGCAGGAGGGTAGGACGGTTAGGAGCACTGACTTTGGAATTGGGCGTACCTGGACTCCACCCCAGCTCCAGCTCTGTGTGACCTTGGACAAGTTCCTTGCCCTCTCTGAGGCTCCGTTTCCCCAACGATTTAACAAGAACACTTTCTTTGCAGGGATGTTGCGTGTAGAGCATTTAGCCCAGTGCTTGGCACGTCATAAGCACCCCCACAAATGGGGGCTGCTTTCACTCAGATTGTGACTGGGCCAAGTCCTGTCTCTGCTTTGCTCTCTGGTCTCACTTTCTCCAGATAACAGGACATCTTCTTCTGAGCAGCTCTGAGAGGCCAGGGCTCTGCCGGAGACTCTGGGCAGGGGCTGACCAGGCACAGTCCCCATGGAGATCAAATTTCCAGCCCCTCAGTGAAGCCAAGTAAACACAGGGGAGACAGCGTGACTCCCTCAGCTGCCCGCTAACGACCAGATTCCCGAGGCCACCGCAGCCGCGGCTGCTCACTCCCAATGCGTCTGGCTCCGGTGTCCCCGGGCCCTGCTGCTGTCACTCTCATGAGACCCTGGGGTTTGGGCTGGGGTGGGGCATCAGCTGCTTCCAGGAGCAGATGGCTTTTCTCTTGGCGTTTTCCTTTCCAGCTCCCTCCTCCCTCTGTCGGTGACTTCACCGGCCCACTAAAGCTGCTCCTGGAGGAGACTGAGCCCACGATGCTAAGGAAACTCCCTCCCCCAGCCCTGAACGTGCTGCACCCCCATTTCTCTGTGGCCTCAGTTTGGTAACGTCTAAATTCGTCTTCTGTTCTCTGGCTTTTCACTTTCTGAGAGAAATCGTGTATTTACTGAGCGCAACTATGGACTGAGCATAGGTAAGCGAGACGTAGGATCCCAGCCTTTGAGGATTTTACAGTTTCTGCCTGATGAACTCCTATTCAACCTTCAAAGCCCAGTTTCAAATATCCTCTCCGGGCTACTCATCTCATGCCACTTCCTCAGTAGTTCTCTGCATGTGGCCACAAGAGCTTTCCAGGGGCTCTTTGGGGCCAGCTTGCCTCTTGAGAACCTTCACGGCCCTGCTTCCCTCCAGATTCTCCCACCCACCATTTCTGAGCAACCCATACTCACCATTCAGATCTCAGCTCAGATGGCACCTCACACAGAGTAAGGGCTTCACCCTCAAGGTCATCATCATGGTCTGTAAATTAAGCATTTATAGTGTGTTTGTATGATTCCTATATGCCTCCCTCCCTAGAATGTAAATTCTACAAGGGCAGAGAGCCTGGTGGTTGATCACTTTTGTCATCTCAGAGTCTAGAAGGGGGAGAACTCTCACTATGCATCTGAAGAGTGAATCTGCTCTTCCATGAACTCTTCCCTGATTTCCTCAGGTAGTTTCTCTCACATCTGCACATCTCTTATTGCTTTCTTTCTCATCTGACTTCGCTTATGAATTTTTTTCTGAAATATTTTATGCATACAGAAAAGTATATAAAGTGTGTGTACAGGTTAAAAAAAATAATCTTCAAGCAAACACCCACTTAACTACCACCCAGGTCAGGATAAAGAACATAATCTGCAACTCAAACCCCTAGTGTGCCTGTCCCTCCCCACAAGAGTTAGCTATGACCTTGCTTTTTTTTTTTTTTTAAGATTTTATTTATTTATTTGAGAGAGAGAGAATGAGAGACAGAGAGCACGAGAGGGAGGAGGGTCAGAGGGAGAAGCAGACTCCCCGCCGAGCAGGGAGCCCGATGCGGGACTCGATCCCAGGACTCCAGGATCATGACCTGAGCCAAAGGCAGTCGCTTAACCAACTGAGCCACCCAGGTGCCCCTGACCTTGCTTTTTGATCATTTTCTTGCTTTATAGTTTTGCTATCTACATAGGCATTCCTAAACCACAGAGTTTAATGTTGCCCATTTTTGGAGATTTATGTGCACAGAATCATACTGCACATATTTTTTATGTGTGTTTGGCTTCTTTGGCTCAATATTATGTTTGGGAGGCTCATTCATGTGCAGCATGTGATGGCAGTTCATTTCCTTTGCTGTAGATAGAATATTCTATAGTGTGACACCATTTATTTATTCATTAGAGTTTAACTGTGCTGCTATAGGCTTTCTCTTTTGTCTCCTAAAACACCCGTGCCTTCAAATTTTAGGGTATATACCTAGGAGTGGAACCCTTGGGTCAGAGGATATACACTGCATCAATTTTATTAATGCCAAACTATTTTCTAAAGTGTAGCAATTTACACTCCCTTAGCTGTGAATGAGAGTTCCGTTGCTCCATGGTCTTGTCGACACTTGCTATTGCCAGATTTTATTTTATTTTTTTAAGATTTTATTTATTTATTTGAGAGAGAGAGAGAGAGAGAGAGAGAAACAGCATGAGAGGGGAGAGGGTCAGAGGGAGAAGCAGGCTCCCCACCAAGCCGGGAGCCCGATGCGGGACTCGATCCCAGGACTCCGGGACCATGACCTGAGCCGAAGGCAGTTGCCCAACCAACTGAGCCACCCAGGCGCCCTATTGCCAGATTTTAAATTTTGGCCCACCTGGTGGGTATATTATTGCATCTCATGATCTTCGTTTGCATTTCCGTCTGGACCGGTAAGCTTAAGCATCATTTCATATTGTTATAAGCCATTTGGATTTCCTTTTTTTGGGAAGTGTCTTTCCAAGACTTTTGTTGTTTCTTTTTCTTATTGATTATTGGAATTTATTCTGGACACGAGTTCTTTGTCAGACATGTGTTGTGAATATCCTCTCCCACCCTGAGTTTTGTCCTTTTACTCCCTTAATTGCATGTTTTGGTGACCAGACTTGGGAAATTTTAATGTAATAAAATGTATCAAACTTTTCCTTTATGTTTAGTGCTTTTTAAGAAATCCTTCCCTACCTTGGGTTCATAACATCTTTTTAAAACTTTATAGTTGCTTTTCATGTTTAGATCTGCAGTCTACACGGGCTTGAGTTTTTATTTATTTTATTTTTTTGTGGTTTTTTGGTATGGTGTGAGGTAGAGATCGAGGTTCATTTTTTTCTTCCACATGAATATCCAATAGACTCAGCATCACTTGTTGAAAAAAATGTTCTTTCCTGACTACATCCCCTTTTCATAAATCAGGTGTCTACCTGTGCCTGGATCTGTTAGATTCTGTTTCACTGGACTGTGTGTCCATTCTTTTTTTTTTTTTTTTTTAGTTTATTTATTTGACAGAGAGAGACACAGCGAGAGAGGGAACACAAGCAGGGGGAGTGGGAGAGGGAGAAGCAGGCTTCCCGCCCAGTTGGGACCCCGATGTGGGGCTCGATCCCAGAACCCTGGGATCATGACCTGAGCCGAAGGCAGACGCTTAACAACTGAGCCACCCAGGCACTCCTACTTATTTACTTTAGAGAGAGAGAGAGAGAGAGCGAGTGCTCGAGGGAGGGACAGAGAGTCTCAAGCAGACTCTGTGCTGAGCGGGGAGCCCAGTACAGGGCTTGATCTCACAACCCTGAGATCACTACCTGGGCCGAAACCAAGAGTCGGATGCTTAAATGACTGTGCCACCCAGGTGTCCTTATGCTATAGCTTTATACTAAGTCTTGACAACTGGTAGAGCAAGTCTTCCATCTTGTTACTCTTCTCTAAGAGTGTCTTGTCCTGGGCCACCTGGCAGGCTCAGTCAGAAGAGCATGTGACTCTTGATGTTGGGATCCTGAGTTCAAGCCCCGTATTGGGTGTAGATATTACTTAAAAATACTTTAAAAAAAAAAAAGAGTGTCTTGTCCCTTTGAATTTCCATATGCATTTTATTTTTTTTAAAGATTCTATTTATTTATTTGAGAGAGAGAGGGACAGTGAGCACGAAAGAGAGACAGAGAGCACACCAGCAGGAGAGGTAGAGGGAGAAGGAGAAGCAGGGAGCCCGATGGGGGGTGGGGCTCGATCCCAGGACCCCCGGGATCACAACCCAAGCTGAAGGCATATGCTTAACCAACTGAGCATCCAGGCGTCCCTCCATACGCATTTTAGAATCAACCTTTCAAGTTCTGCTCACACACACACACACACACACACACACACACACACACACCCCTCTGAACTTCTGCACTCAGCCTTCGAAGCACTTAGCACTGGATTATAGATGTTTATGTGTCTGCCCACCCCACCCCCTTCCCCGGCCCTGATCCCTGGTTCTCCCTAAAGGTATCAGTTCCCACAAGCCACTCAAGGCTTGAGCATCTTTCCAGGCTGGGTGTGAATCTGGTGTTTGAAAACATGTGTGCAACAAAGCCCCAGCAAGCCAGTTATCTCATCTCATCTTGCATTCAATCAATGAAACTGCAATCAGATCCATGCTGGAGGGAAGCTGGCTGTGTTGGATGTACTGAGAGATGTTCTAGAATATTGTTCTCCAACATGGCACCTCTGTAAAGAATTTTCAAGGATGATTATAACGATGCCCAGTGTTTTTACATGCTGACTTAAGAACCAACTTTCGAATATGACAGGATTCCACTTACCCTCTATGGCGCCAACCTCCCTGTAACAATTTTGCAAGCTCCTTGAAAGCATCATCTGTCTGCCTTCTCCCCAAAGTTCTTCCAAGAGGACCTTGGCACATCATAGGTCCTCAGTAAATGCTGGAGTTATGATTAGTAAATGCTGTTGATTCTTCCATTCTACCTGCCTTCCACAAATTTTTTGTTTAAAGAATGCTTTCAAAAAGCAGATTTATTGAAATATAGCTTACATGGCAATAAAACGTATCCATTTAAATGTATGTTTTGACAAATGTGTATGTAAATGGCCCTCTAACTTCCACAAATGCTCCTTCCAATTCATTTCCCCAGGGTGGCCGGAGGGAGTTTTTATAGTAAATGCATCAGATGACTGCCCTGCCCTTGCTCCCCCACATTCTTAAAACCTTCCACTGGCTCCCACTCAGCTTATGAAAATAAGCAATCACCTACCATAGCCTTCAAAGCCCTGCCTGACCCAGTCCTGTCCACCCCCTGGATCTCATTTTCTCTCTCCCTCCCGGTTTCTCACTGCATTCCAGCCATGCCGTCTTTTTCTGTTTCTCTCAAACCACAAGGCTCTCTCTTGCCTCTGAGCCTTTGCAAATGCTATTCCCACTGTCAGGAATGCTCTTCCTTGTATCAGTTAACTATTGCTGGGTAACAAACCACCCCCAAACCTAGTGTCTTAAAACAACAACCAGGGGCGCCTAGGTGGCTCAGTCGTTAAGCGTCTGCTTTTGGCTCAGGTCATGATCCCAGGGTCCTGGGATCGAGCCCTGCATTGGGCTCCAGCCCTGCATTGGGCTCCCTGCTCGGCGGGAAGCCTGCTTCTCCCTCTCCCACTTCCCCTGCTTGTGTTCCCTCTCTCGCTGTTTCTCTCTCTCTGTCAAATAAATAAATAAATAAAATCTTTAAAAAAAATTTAAAACAACAACCATTCATGATTTCTTAGGAGCCAGTGGGTCAGCCAAATGGTTCTGCTGGTCTGGGAGGGACTTGGTTGATCTTGGTTGGGCTCCCTCACACACTGCTGATCCAAGGGCTGTTGGCTGCTCTAGGCTGGCATTGGCTGGGATGGCTGAGACACCGTGGCTCTCCTCCATGTGCCTCTGCCACCTCTCCAGCAGGCTTGTTAGGGGTGAAGGCAGAAGCCCAAAGGAAGGTAGGCTCTGGCAAGCATGCTTTCAAGCCTCTGCTCTGGTCAAGACTCCTAATGGCCTATTGCTAAAGCAAGTCCATGGTCAAGCCCAGATTCAAGGGTGGGGAAATAAATAGACTCTGTCTCTTGAGTGAGAAGAACTGTAAGGTCTCAGGGCAAAGTCTAGACACAGAGAAAGGAGCAAAATAGGGGCATCTTCATCCCTGCCCCTTCTTTCTGTCTAGTACCTTCTTATACTCTGCCTTTTCCTTGCATACCTTCCCCTGACCATCCTGGGGGACAATGGTCCTCCCCCAGTTCTTTTCGGTGACAGCCCCGGTCTGCTTCCTTCACAGCCCCCAGCACAACCTGTAATCCTCTTATGTGTGTGTGTGTGTGTGTGTGTGTGTGTGTGGTCCCAGGGCTTGGCAGGAGGCAGGGACCACTCTGTGCGTTCTTCGTGCCTCCAGGCTCAGCCCAGGGCTTGACACATAGAAATTGCTCAAGAAACATTTGTGCATCAGCTAATGACCCATCAGGGCTGCATTCTTGGAGAAAGGAGAACATGTTACGCTGTGCCTCTGGGAGGTCAGTCCCCTTCCCTGAGCTGCCATATCCCAGAAGGGGGGTCCTAGAGAAAGCAGCTCCCACACTTAGCCCGAGCCCCAAGGCTGCCCTTGTCATTAGAAATGAGGTTCACAGGACAGCCTGAATGCTTGCGGCCGGCAGCCACGCTCCCACTGGAAGTCACACCGCCCTGCCCCGAGGGTCAGGCCATTCTGCCCCAGGGGACGTGTAGGCCTTGCTCCACTGTGCTTCGATCTTAAAATAGATTAAAGGCCACCCTGTGAGGGAGGACGTCTGGAGTTTCAGAACTCAAAGATCAGAGCCTGCGGGTCCTGAGCCCCTGTGGGGTCGGTGGGCTGAGGCCGCCGGGTGGGGTCGCATCAGTGGAACAGGCCGGCCTCTGCCTCCCGGGTCTGATTCTACCCACTGAGTCCCCATGGGATCCTCTGCTCCATCCCCCTGTGTTGTGGCCCAAGGGGCAAGCCTGCCCAACTCACCATTTGGGTCAGCGTATTCGAAGCATGTTGTTGAACCGGGACCTTCTTCGTCCTCTGCAACGTTAATGTCAATACTAATACTAACAGTAATACTAGCAACTGCAATTCACTTGGCACGTACTCTGCGTAAGATATTTTGTGTATCTTGGCTTGTTCATTGCTCACAGTGGCTGTATGACTTGGGTAACAAGCCACCCCCAAACCTAGTTTTACATCACCATCCCGTTTTACAGATAAGGAACCAGAGAGAGCGGGGGGGTGTGCCTGAGGTCTTAGATTTGAGATCTGAGGTCTCAGAGATTTGAACTCAGGTCCCACCAACATTGAAGCCGATGCCCTCATCCACAACCAGGCCCAGGCTGCCCCTCAGTCCTCCCTCCGGCACCCAGGGCCTGGACTAGACCTCTGGGTCCTGCCCTCCTTCCCTGCGCCTTGGCCCCATAGGGTCAGTGTTTGAGTAAATCACTCAAGGCCTGTCTTAGCATCTCCTTTGTCCCCACGAGCTGCCCCCCCAGTCACTCAGCAACCGCCCCGGCTGGCTGACTGGGTCTGAGCCGAGGGCAGGCCTGGCTGCTGGTTCAGGGTGGGGAGGGCCTTGTGAGAGCTGCAGGTGCTGCCCTGTCAGGGGCCTTTGTCTCTCCCATAATTGGAGACCTGGGGAGGCCGTGGGCCAAGCCCTTGGCAGAGCAGCTGGCTGAGCACGCTGAGTGGAAGCAGATGTGCCCTGGGCCGTATCTGGCCTGGTGCCAGCGGGAGGGGGGGTGGCAGCCAGAGGAGCCCTCGGACCTGGGAGGATGCTCGGTTTTTAGAGCCAAGGGGAGGCTAAACACAGAACAAAGCTGCCTCAGAGCCAAATATTTTAATCTGTCCGGTTTAAGAAAGAAATTGAATCTTCATTTTTGTAGTATACACCAGAGCTGGTTCTGAGCCAAAGGGAATTCGAGATTGACCCCAACGCCTGGTTCAACTTACAGATGGGGAAAACTGATGGATGGCAGGGACGTGCCCAAGGTCACCCCGCTCTTTAGGAACTAGGACACCTTACAGATTAGGGTGATGCTTGGGGTCCCCAGCCTTCCTCGTACCACAAGGTAGGTGTGATCATCTTTCTTATCTGGCCTGAGTGTGGGCCTCGGAGCCATGAGGTTTTCCAGAAGGGACACCCACCATTCTAGGAAGGGGAAAGATAGCCAGCGTCCACCTGTTCAGTCAGGTTAATTCCTGCTGCAAGGCCACACTGGGCTCCTAAACCCTTTACTGGCAAAGAGATGCATCCCCCGGGAGAGGAGAGCCTGCCTGTCTTTGGTGACCCTGCTCGTGGAGTCTTTTGAGAGAGAAAACTCCGCACTGCAACTGGGAATCACAGGTTCAAGTCCTAAGTCTGTCTCTGACATGCTGTGTGACCTTGACAAGCTGCTGCTTTTCTCTGGGCCTTAGTTTTTCCATCTGAAAAATGGGGTAATAGTATGCTAAGGCCTTCTAGACAGCAGAGAGTCTATTTTGAAAATCTGTCCATTTCTTGAGAGCTTCCAAAGCCTGCCCTCTGAGATAGGAAGAGCAGTATTATCACTCCCTGAAGGGAATTGACAGCTCAGAGAGGTGCAGTGACTTGCTCAATGACACACAGCATCCACAAAACTGTGGGATTGGATGGAGGTTTTTTGATTTCTAGCTCTGCGGTCATCTCCTCCCCAGGAGACCACTGTTCTCTCTGCCAGACCATGTGGGGACAGCAGGTATGGCCTTCCGCGCTGAGGGCCTCCATCACCCCTCATGGGGGAGCTGAAAATGATGGCAAGGATCAAAGCACGGAGGCTTACTTCACCTTCCTAATGGAAGGGGCTTCAGAGGCTCAACACAGTTCTTGGCCCTAAACCCTCTTCGGCATCCCTGTGGGAGAGTGAGGTCAACTAGCCTCTGCTTGGACCACTCCCAGACAGGAAGCTCACTACTTCCTGGAGCAGGTTAGCTCGGACTATGAGAAAGTACCCTCCACCTGACTCCTAGTCAAGATCCCTCCTGGAAGTGGGCCCATTGGCTGCTCCCTTGCTCCGAGCGCTGACGGATCTCCCTGCAGCCCCCTCACCTGGCTCCCGCTGAGGCTGGGACTGCCCTGTGGGCCGGCAGGAGGGAACCGTCCTCTCTCCCCGCCCGCCCCCCCCTCCCCCCGAGGCAGGAGAGGAGCCTGCGAGCCCTTGCCTGGACCTCATGGGAGGAGGGACGAGAGTTCTGGGACAGGCCAGCAGAAGATTCACTGGTCTGGGAATGAGAACACCTGAGTCTGCACCACATCGAGTCTACCAGTACTTGCTATGTCATTTTGGGTGAGTTGTTTTGCTTTTCTTGGCCTTAGTTTTCTCATCTGTAGGATGGAGATGTTCATAACCCCTGCAGGGCCCACGGGGCTTGTATAAAACCTGCTGGGAGGGGTGGTGGAAGGGGAGACCTTCGCAAAGTCAAGCACTGGACACAGGTGAGGATTGTGCAGAGAGAAATCATCTTCAGGTGTGACTCCGGACAAATCTGAGTCTCGCCGGCCCTCCTGCGGCTGTGGGCGGGGCCTTGGGTTGGTGTGCCTGTGACCTCGGCATGCCTGCTTCACGGACTCCACAAACTGCTGGGTCCTGGGGCTGCGCCATGGGACAAGGGACACGGGGCCAATAGGGTAGGAAGCTTATTCTCTTCTGATGGCAACTCAAGACGTTTTTGAACATATTGAAGCAAACATGAATACATTCTGAAACAGAAGGACAATGTGGCGTACGGACTGAAGGTAAAACACCAGGCTGGAGAGACCCCAAGCCGAGGGCAGGCTTTGCCCTCCCTGGCTCTGCCCTGCTCCCTTCCAGTCTCCACCGCCACCCCCCTGCTGGTGCCTGTCCCATTCTCTTTCTGTAGGAGAGGAACTTTAGGGAGAAAGTTTGTGTGGTCCCGTGACTGCACAGGTCAACCCTCCCCCCACTCCTGGACCCCTCCTTTGGCAAACTCTGCTCTTATTTATTATAAACTTGCCATTCAGAAATCTTGATGAAATGTCTGAGCTCATTTCCCGTCCTTAGAAGTGGTCGTCATTACCACCATCACCATCTTCTCCCACGAGCAGCTGTTAGAATCCTCTTTTCTGACAAAGCCAGACCCCATGGTCTCACCTGGGAAAGCTGAGGCTCAGAGAGGCTCGGGGTGTTCCTCAGCCCATTGCTCTGACAGTCCCGGGCACACAGACTCCCAGGGGGAGTCTGGCTGTGGGTTCCAATGCGGGAACCTGCATTTCCAGGCATCTCCCAGGCGAGCCAATGTTGCTGGTTCAAGGTCACCCTTGGACCCCACAGCCATTTATTTAGTAATGGCACTGGGGCTGCCGCCAGCCTCCTCTGCCCCACTGCACCTGCCCACCCTCCCTGCACCTGCCGTCAGTGGACCTGGAGAGCACAGAGTGCCTGACACCAGGCTCAGGTGGTGCTGTATCCCCAAGAAACCAGGTCTTCTCTGTCCAACTGAAGAATTAGAAGATGAACATATCATAACCTCCAGTGTGATAAGTGACTCAGGCAAGAATCATCCGTGTGCGCTGGGGCCACAGGGTGGGAAGTGTTGGGTAACAGGATACCATCAGTCTTGGAAGTGTCACCCCAAAGATTACTTGTTAACTACAGAGGGGAGTGTGCTTTGGTGCTGGGAGGTCTGGCAGTGACCACCTACACGGGCCATCAGCTGGACCTTGGCCATGCTGAGATACCACCCTTGCTGGAGACAGTTGGCCTCAGGCGAACATGGGAATCCTGTGGGACATTCTGCAGGGCTTCTGGCCTGGGTTCTTCAAAGGGTCTAGTATCATGAGGAACAGAGTAGGGGTGACATAACTGCCCAAGGCCGTACATGATGCTTGATTGGATCCCGGGCTAGGAAAAACAGCCACAAAGCACGTTTGGGAGGCCACCGGGGAGACGTGAGCATGGCTTTGGGTGATGTTGGGTGATTGCCGTGTTAATGCTGATTATTGTTGGTGTGGGATTGTGGAGGGCAATGTCCTCCTTCTGGGGAGATGCACCCTCACGTGTTTGGGGATGAAGTATCATGATGTCCCACCTTCCTTTTGGGTGGTTTGGCAAAAGGGAAATGTGTGTGTGGAGAGGGAGAGACAGAGACAGACAGACTCGAGCACACACAGAGGTCATCTCGGTGAAGGGTATTCTCTCAACCATCCAGTGGGTTAGAACATTTTCAAAATAAAAAAAGGCACTGAAAAGCCATAAATCCTGACTGAAATCTCTCCAAGAGAAAAACAGATAAGACTTAAGACTTACATCCTGTGACAGAAAAAATATCTTAAATATCCTCTCCACCCATCTTCTATTCAGAGTCTCACTTGTTAGGGAAACTGTTCCCTATAGAATCCTTTTTGCAGGTAGGATGCCTGGGTGTGACAGTTCACTCCAGCATCCTATACTTGGCCAAGCTGCTTAAAGCGTTCTGTACCTCGGCTTCCTCATCTGTACAATGGGAGAGAACATGAGTACCCACCGACGGTGTGGTTGTGGGGATTAAATATCAGGATGCCAGTGGGGCACTGGGCTGACGGCCAGTGCTCAGTAAATGACATGACTGCCCACGGCAGGTTGTCCCGCCCCAGCCCCAGCCTTTCTGGAATGTTCACCTAAGTGAGGGCTGGCCCCAGCTGAGGTTTCCCAGGCACCTCTGACTGTCCATTCTGCTGTGGGTGGCTGGACATCAGTACTGCTCCTCCTAGGTCTCCTCTTCTGGCCCATGGGATGGCCGTGGGGAACCATCACCTTGAGGCTGGGCATGGCCACGTGCCTTGCTGTGGCCACCAGGTGGAGGCATTTAACTACAGAGGCTCCGCTTCCCTAGCTCTCTTCCCACGTTGACAGGCAGGGGCCCTGCGGAGCCTGCACGAGGTCCTGCCTGCACCCGGGGTGGACTCTGAATGAGTGAGAAATACGTCTTTGTGGCTTTAAGCCTCTTGGATTTGGGAATTGTTTTGTTTCCAGTACAACCTTATCTATACCACCGATAAAGCAGGGTTGCCCTGTCCCTGGCCAAGGCTCTCTGGAACGCTCATCTAGAGGAGGGTCAGTCTTAGCAGGCACTTCCCAAGCGTCTCCGACCCGAGCCAATGCCCTCACCCCGCTAGGAGCCTCTGAGCTTGGCTCTGCCAGCCTCTGGCCATCCCCTTGCCCTGGCCGAGGGCCACTGACCCATGAGCACAGAGAGGGCCGCCCCTTCCCCCAAATACAGGCTCTTATCAGCCAATCTGCTGCAGGACGTTTGGTCATTGTCTTAGTCTAGACATCAGAATGAAAATCTCTTATCAGCTCATGTACTAGGGAAGTTGGGTTGGCCGGTATGGGGGCCAAAATCCCTCTGCCTCGGGCACAGCTGCCGCTGAGGCATCGAGGCATCGAACATGAAGCTTGTTGGAAGGGGAACCAGGGGCGAGGGAAGGAGCCCTGGACTGGGAGCCAGTAAGCCTGGGCTCCGGCCCTGGCTCTGCTTCTCACTGTGCGGCCTCAGGGAGTCTCTTCCGTTCCCGCCAAAGATTGAAGAGCCCTGCTTTTTCCTGCCCCAGGGCCTTTGCCCTGGTTATCCCTGCCTAACAGCACTCACCTGCCTAACAACTCAGCTCACCGGCCTCCCTCTTTACCGGCTTATCTCTTGCTTATTTGGCACATCTCAGCCTGAAACACAGGGTCATTGTGTTCAAAGCAGCCTGCACACCACCTTCGGAACACACATTTGTTTGCTTTAATTACTTTAATTTAAGTCATTACTTTAATCACTACTTGTTCAGAGACTGTCTCCTCTCTAGGCTGTGAGCAACATGAAAGTGACACTCTGCCCCCACCTTTCTGTGACCCAATCAAGGCTTGGTGAAGGAAGGAGTGATGTGTGTGAACAGACCTGTGAGAGGCTCCCTGACAGCCTGGGCTTGGGGGGGGGGCGTGGAGTTTAAAGGTGTCCAGCTCCCCTCTCCCCTCCCCTTCTCCCAGGAAGTCCCTCTTCCAGCTCCCTTGGGCAAGGGCTATGTGTGGCCTAAGTGACTTGGTCCTGTGCTGCCCCCTGGTGTCCACTTCTAAGATAACGGCCCCAGGCCCTCCCGCTCCATGAAGGAAACCGCCTGGGAGTTTTCGCTGTGTTGTTACTGCAGACAACAGCCCTGTGAGACCGGGGTTATTATTGCCCATTTAATCAATGAAGAAAGCCCTCATCTGCTCATTTAGCTGGAAAATATTCATCGAGTACCTATTATTTACCAAGCACTTTGCTGGGAGCTGGTGCTTCACTTTCTACCCCAATGGAGCGTCCATTTAGTCTGCCAGGAGGAGGGAAGACAGTAAATGCCATGAACACACAGAATGTGTGTATGTGTGTGTGAGAGAGAGACCAGCACGTTGATGGACCAGGCATTAACTGACTCGTCCAAGGTCACACAGATGCCACCAGATCTGAGTCCGGTTGTAATGATCACCGCTGATAGCTACATGAGCCCCAGTGCTGTTCCAGGCGCCAAACTCAGTGTTCCCTACATGTGTGTTAACTTGTTTTATCCTGACAACAACCCTGTGGTTATCCCACCTGCAGAGGGGGAAACAGGACACAGAGAGGCTAGGTAACTTGCCCAAGGTCACTTAGCTGCAAAATGGTGGAACCAGGACTTGAGCCCAGGTGTTTTGGCTCCAGAACCTCTCTCCTTAGCACCATGCTACACGGGCGAATTCTAGGAGCTTTGACATCCAAGGCTTCAGTGATGGTCGCCACAAATCCAGGGCCATGTGCCCTCCTTCCCTAGCCAAGAAGGATCAGAAGAGCTCATCCTGGCTGGTCCCCTGTCTCCAAACCATCCAAGATGGCTGAGTAGCATCCTGTCCCATGGCTTGGAGAGATTGGGGAAGAGAGGGTACCATGGATGGCCCCTGCCTCTCACAGGTCTGTTCACACACATTACTCCTTCCTTCACCAAGCCTTGATTGGGTCACAGAAAGGTGGGCAGGTCCCCCCAAACCACAGAAAGGTGGGCAGGTCCACCCAGAACCAACCCTGCTAAGGAGGGAGATGAAGGCCAAGGGTGCAGAGAGCCAAGGAAGGCTTTTCAGAGGAGGTGAGGGGTGGGCCTAGAGAAATGAGTAGGATTCGGATGCACAATGTTGTGGGAGGGGCAGAAGCAGAGGGAATGGGGTATGCGGCTGCTGGAGGGTGAAAAAATAAAGCTCACTACAGGCTCTGAGGTTCAGGCTTCCCTAGCAGGCTGAGGAACTGGGCTGCCTGTGTGCTGGGGGCCCTTCAGGGGAAGGACGTGGTCAGGTTGGGGCTTTGGAAGAGCCTTGGGCTGCAGAGTGGAGGGGTGGGCAGGGGCGGGGAAGTGAGACCTGAACCAGGGACACGAGATGGGGGCTGTTGCAGGTGTCCAGGTGGGAGGGGCAGGGACAACCAGGGAACAGGGATGAAGACTCAGAGGCTGATTCCAAAGTTTTGGAATCACAGAATCTGCCCCCACCACCTACCACTTCCTTTCCTCCAATTTCCCCTCAATCACTCCACTCTGCTCTTGCTTTGTTAAAGAACAGTTTTTCTGACACTTGCTAGCATAGTAAAGAGTTTATTTAAGACTATTGCAATAGGGGAGAGAGGTTGGGCTTCACTCTGAATACAGCAAAGACAGCAGGGGATTTATAGCAAGGAGCAGAGGGGGCTGTCAGTGGATGGGAAATGACTAAGAGGAGGAAGGGTAGGGAAGTGTTTGCTAAACTGACCTAATAGGATTCTTGCTAAAGGCAGGTCAAGAACTTAGTAGATATCAAGGGTAGGGGGATTCTTGCTAGGCTGAGCAGAATTTTTTGCTAAAACATACGCACACGTGTGTGACCAGGTGTGAGTGCACAAGTATATGCACACATAGACATGCACACATGCCTATGTATACACATGAACTCATATGCACACCCATGCACATGTACACATGCATGGACATGGATGCATACGTATGCATACAATACATACCCATGTGCACACATGTGCACACGACCATAATGTCCACACAGATGGCCATGCATACACGCATGCATGTGCACGCACATGCACTTGTGACACCCTGACTCTGACCCCCCCCCCATCCTGCTGGGGCAGGTCTGCCTTGCCTCAGGGCCTGGCATAGCCACAGCCTGATGACCAGGGCTCCTGGGGTATCTGCTGACTCCGGCCCTGGCCAGATGACCCCACCGATCCTCTGCTGCCACCTTGTGGCCACTTCTCAGATGGCAGCATGTAGGAGGCGAGGTCTCTCCCTGGTTCCCCGTTCTGGGAAACTCTCAGCCACCCTGGAGCCTTGCCCACCCCGGAGTGCTTGGTTTTGCCAAATGCTGTGGGTGATTCGTGGGGCCTGGTCCCCACTCTCCCCACTACCCCCTAACCCCTTCTTGTCCCCTCTCACCTCTAGGCCTTCACAGTGCTTTCCTCTGCTTGGAGCATCTGCCACCCCCCTTTCTCTGTGAGCTCTTTGGGGGAGACTTACCTGTGCTCTGCTCAGTATCTGGGGACCTCATGTGGCCTCTGACCCAGACTGGTGTTCAATGAGTCGAGGAGTGAGGGAGAAGGAAGGGAGGAAGAGAGAGGAGGAGGGGAGGAGGGGAGGATGGGAGAAGGCTGGCAGCAGGAGGAAAAGATGGCTTGATAAAGTGTCACCAGGGGGCCGTGGGCCCTGCATCCCAAGAGATCAAAGTTTTAACCAGGAGAGAGAACAAAAGCGTGAGATTTTTTTCACAATCTTTTAATCTGGCTCTGAGTTATTGCTTGCTTGCTATTATTTTTATTAGGAGACGGAGGGCGTCCTCCTCTCTGAATGCCCCCAAAAGGCCAAAGTTATGAGCAGGTGTGTTGTCACCTCCATGTAAGAGGGGGCAGGTCCCCTTGTTCCTCAGTGTAGTGGGGGAGCTGGGGGCCGCCTAATCTGTAGCAGGGGAGGGGCCATCTCTGCAGCTGAAACTTTGAAAACCATGAGAGAAACCTCAGTAGTAGGGGCCTGAAGACCTGGGATCACAACTTGATACTGTTTTGAGTCGATCGCAGAAAACCCCTTTCAGCCGGTGTCTCCCTCTTGGAGTTCTGAATCTTTCTCTCACTGCCTTATAAAGAGAAGCATTTAGACTTTTTAAAGGCCTGGCAAGGAGCAAGGGCATCTTGTCTGATATGTGACCAGGAGTTCATTTTGTCAGTGTTACTTGAACACGCATTATGTGCCAGTTCCTGTTCCGAGGTGCAGAGGTAGGGCCAGGAATGACAGCAGATGGAATTGCTGCTGGGGAAGGGGGGCCGAGAGTAAGCAGGTTCCCAGAGCTGTATAAAATCATGCGGGCAGTGATGAGGACATGAAGAAGAATGAGGGGATGCATGTGAATCCCCCTAAAACGAGCAGACAAGGAGGCGGGACCCTGTGATGGGTACCCTGAACTGGATCTTTTAATTGGTTTAATTCTTTTTTTTTTTTTTTAAGATTTTATTTATTTATTTGACAGAGACACAGCGAGAGAGGGAACACAAGCAGGGGGAGTGGGAGAGGGAGAAGCAGGCTCCCCGCTGAGCCCGGAGCCCGATGCGGGGCTTGATCCCAGGACCCTGGGATCATGACCTGACCCGAAGGCAGATGCTTAACGACTGAGCCACCAAGGCGCCCCTAATTGGTTTAATTCTTAAAAATTACGCAAGTAATGTAGTTTTAGTATAGACAATTTTTGAAAGTACAAGTAAACAAAAAAAGGTGCCCACGATCCCTTTGGCTGCAGGTATCCGCCCGCCTGCGATGGAGTGTTCACACTTGCCGTGATTGAAGACTGAATCACTGTGACTGAGAGAAATGTCCTTTGGAACTACTGTATGATTGTCGTGTTTGAGCCAAGGGACCACCATGCCCTGGGTGTGCCTGTCTCCTGTGGTCCTGTTACCTGGCTGCTTGGTACTCCGTGTTTGTCACTCCGGTCGAGTGCTGGCCTTTCCACACGAGGGGGCATAAAGGAAGCGGCAGACACAGGCTATGGGCCTGGATTCCAGCCCAGTGTAAGCGGTGGCTGTATTGAGGCCACTTAAGTCTCTCCCCAGAGAGATGACCAGGCGATTTCCCAACATAGAGACTGGATCACTTGTAGATAAGTGTCATAAGTATCTGGGCTCAAGTGACGTTCAAGAAGTACAAGTTAAAACACCACCACCCTCGGGACGCCTGGGTGGCTCAGTTGGTTGGGCGACTGCCTTCGGCTCAGGTCATGATCCTGGAGTCCCGGGATCGAGTCCCGCATCGGGCTCCCTGCTCGGCGGGGAGTCTGCTTCTCCCTCTGCCCTCTTCCCTCTCATGCTCTCTGTCTCTCATTCTCTCTCTCTCAAATAAATAAATAAAATCTTTAAAAAAAAAACACCACCACCCAGGGGCAACTGGGTGGCTCAGTCACTTAACTATCTGTCTTTGGCTCAGGTCATGATCTCAGGGTCCTGGGATCGAGCCCCACATCGGGCTCCCTGCTCGGCTGGAAGCCTGCTTTCTCCCTCTCCTTCTCCCCCTGCTTGTGCTCTCTCGCTCTCTCTCTGTCAAATAAATAAATAACATCTTTAAAAAACAAAACAAAACAAAAAACCCAACACCACCCAGGGGTGTCTGGGTGGCTCAGTTGGTTGAGCGTCTGACTCTTGGTTTCGCCTCAGGTCATGAGTTGTGAGATCGAGCCCCACATCATGCTCCATGTTCAGCACGGCATCTGCTTGAGATTCTCCCTCTCCCTTTCCCTCTGTCCCTCCCACTCGTGTGCTCTCTCTTTCTCTCAAATAAATAAATAAATAAAATCTTAAAAAAAACACAACCCACCCAGAAGATTAGCAAAGTAGCAAGTTGGATGGTATTAAATGTAGGAATGAATGTGGGAAACAGCCATCATGCACCACCAGTTAGGCGGGGGTCGGGGAGGGCAGCTGTAGATACAAACACAAATAGTATGGTCATTCTGGAGAACCATCTGGAACCAGCAAACCCACTCCTTGACTTTACAACCTGGAGAAATCCTTACCCAGAGCAGCACTGTTTGGGATGAACGGGAAGTAAGAGGCACCCCAGGAGCCTGGCGCCTGGGGAATGACTCAGTGAGCACAGAGGAGGACGTCCATAAGGGATGCCATTTGGCAAAGAGCAGCTACCAAGTATGTGACCTGATGGCACCTTGGAACAGATCTTAAAAGCAGGGTTAAGTCTAGAGTGCAGCACCATCTGTAAACATGAGCTCCTATCTCATTGGCATTTAGAACTGCAGAAATTCTGTTTGTTCTCCATCCCGCTTCCCACGGTATGAGCTGCCTTTTCTACGTGGATACTTCTTAGGACTTTTCTTTTTATTTCTGCTTTGAAAATGTTGCCCTGACATCACCCAGAATGTCCTGGGTCCTTTTGATCTGTACACACAGTTGTTTCTGCAGCTCAGAAGAGGTTCTTTGTGTTGCCTCTTTAATGATAGAGATTGTTTCATTTGTGGGTTCTTGTTCATGAACATCATTTTTTTTTATTCATTGCTTGTCTCTTCTTCCCCATTTTTCTGAAACAATCATGCTATCAATTGTGATTTTTATTCATTTGTCTTTTTCTTCTGCGTTCTTCCTTCAAACCACCCATTCGATGATGTGCGGCATCCATGCTTCCGTTTACTGTTTACTGTTTAAGTGTGGCTTGGGTCCTGCCTTCATGCTCTTGGCTTCCTTGCCATCCTTCCCACCCCACATCTCATGCACCCCCCTTTTGCATCTCATCTTGTTGCTTTTCAGAGACTCCCTGCCTTCTTGGGCTTCATGAGGATGCCTGAAATGACCTTTGGCGGGTCATTTTTGAAGGTTTGCTCACCTCCTAGACACGGCCACGTTTCTCATAAGAGAAAGTACAGTTGCTTTTTTAAATTATTATTTATTTATTTGAGAGAGAGCACGAGAGAGAGGGGCAGAGGGAGAGGGAGAGAGAATCTTAAGCAGACTCCCCACTGAATGTGGAGCCCGACGCACTCATGACCTGAGCTGAAACCAAGAGCCAGATGCCTAACCAACCATCCAGGTGCCCTGCAGTTGCTTTGCTCATAGCCTCCATGTTGGTTTTCCCCTCCTTACTCATCCTTGAGTGAGGCTGGATGGCCGATTTGCTCTCTCTTTGCAGGGCTGGGGATCTGCACCTCTGGTCCTCCAGCAGGAGGGCAAGTGGATGTTTGCACATAGCAGTCCAATTTCCTGTCTCTGGCAGATTTTCACGGGGTCTTTGTGACTTGCCTGTCACCTCCATCATCTGCTTCTCCATCCCTCTGAGTGACGTTGGTTGACAGAATTGTCCCCACTGGGGGCATTACCACGGACATTTTCTCATGCCTCCCTCTGGACTGGACTCCATGTCTCAGAAGAGCTGCCTTCTTGCCAACGTTCTCCTCTTCAATTTTTGAAGGTTACAGAGGACAGCTCCTCATGTCCTGGTTGGCACGGGCCCTGGGTCAGGGAATGGGGAGGGGGAGGAGGAGAAGGTGTGAAGCATTTTCCTGTTTTTTTCTCTTCCAGATGGCTCTTTGTACTTATGAAGTATTCTTTTAAAAACCCAAGCTGAGGGGCCCCTGGGTGGCTCAGTGGTTAAGAATCTGCCTTCGGCTCAGATCATGATCCCAGGGCCCTGGGATTGAGCCCCACACTGGGCTCTCTGCTCGGTGGGAAGCCTGCTTCTCCCTCTCCCCCTCCTCCTGCTTGTGTTCCTTCTCTCGCTTTGTCTCTCTCTGTCAAATAAATAAATGGAATCTTAAAACAAACACAAAAACAAAAAAAAAACAAAGCTGAGGGGCGCCTGGCTGCCTCAGTCTGTAGAACATGTGACTCTTGATCTTGGGGTTGTAAGTTTGAGCCTCACGTTGGGTGTAGACATTACTTAAAAATAGTCTTAAAAAGAAAAACTCAAGCTGATCATATGACTCCCTTTTTGAAGCAACTTATCCCCTCCCCCATTGCCCTCGAGTGAGGGTCTGAGTCCCTTATTATGCTTCCCAGAGTTCTGTAGAGGATCCATCATTCCCTCCTCTCCAGCCTTAGTTCCCCACGCTGCCCTTGGACTTGGTGCCCATTCCTCAATGCACCACGCTCTCCACAGACCTCTGTGCCTTCACACAAGCTGCTTCCCTGGGCTCAATGGCCTTGCCCTTCCCACCCCATCTCTACCTGGAGGAGACTAAGATAGGGCTCGGGTGCATCTCTTCCAGGAACCCGTCTCTGATGTCCCTGACTGGGTGAGGTTCCCCCCACCACCACCCCATGCTGCATTCTTTCATCCATTCGTGCCCTCCATGCCTCCTGGATCCAGTTGAGTTTCAGACACTCTGGCATCCCTTCCTGCACTGGGCTCTGAGGGGCAGGTCTTATTCATGGTCTCCAGGGCCCAGGAGCAGGGCCTCAATCACTGCGGGCGAACCTACCCGAGCCGAACCTCCACTAGAAGGAAGTGCTGTACAATGTCCCCTGGAGACCTAATCCCGACGTGCTGGGCTCCTGGGAAGAACAGTCAGAAGGGTCCACCTTCTCTAGCAAGGCAGCTCTAGAATATCCCAGTCTTCTGAAACAAATCCTTCAGCTCTGCCCTTGGCCTGCCCCCAGACCACACATCCTATTAGTGCAATTTTATTAAGAACACTGTAGAATCCAGGAAAGCATTTGCGGGCAAAGGAAAAAGAGGGGACTTCTGGTCGCGGTACACGCGAACAGTGATAACAGGCAGAAGGCTCTGCCCAAAGCCTCAAAGTCTGTGTTTAGAAAATGCAAGGGCAGAACCAACCTCAGATAACTGGACATTCACTAAACTACCCTTTTTTGTTTAGCATTAAAAAGAAATACACACCACGTTGCCTAAATTGCTTTAGAAATCTGCAAAGACTTAGGCATAATGTATCTTTCCAAAGACAGAATCTCCATCCTCCTTTGCTCATGGGAACAGAATGTAAAAATAATCACCAGCTTTAGGGTTTGAATGCCGCCTTGACAGGAGGAGGTGGAGTGCAGGGGGCAGAGCCGGCCTCACACGTTAAGGTGGGCAGAAATTAGCATCCTGAACTGCCCGCTGTGGAATTGTCATTTAACCAGGTTAAAAAAAGCTATTCCCAAACAGGCTCCTTCTGACGGCCTCAGAGCTGATGTGGAAGCCGCCAAATGTGTGTATTTGTGGAGTTGTAAGTAGGTCAGATATTTCTGTCGCTAATTATTACTTGTGAAAAAATATGTCGTGAGCTTGCCTCAGGGAGAGAGTATCGGAAGCAGCATTGATCTTTGGAAACTCCAGCCAGATTTATCCCTACGGGGCTGGAATCCTGAGGACAGTCAGACGAGGAAGAAAAAATGTCCTAAATCCAGGTGCATGTGGGACAGTTGCGGGAACTCCAGCAGGAAGTCGGGAAATCTGGGTTCTAGCCCCTGATTTTCACTTCCCTCGTCTGGGCTTCAGTTCTCTGGCTGGGTTGGATTTGATTTTCAGTACAAAGGTTCTGATACCATGACCTCATCAGTGGAAGGTCATTTTCTGGGGACCTGGGATTTCCCTTCCGTTTTAGGGGTAGGTTTTTGTGTCCTGGGAGGTATAAAGGAATCAGCTCAGAAGTGCGATCAGCGTATTTTTGGCAATGAATCTTAGTGGAAAATTTTGCAGCACCTGGATCAGACCCACGTTCTTAAATATCTGTTGAGTGTTGAATATGTGTTGGACACTGTGGCAGGCATGATGGACACACTCAAGCATCTGACCGTGCCCACTCCTTTGTGCATCTAGGATTGGTGGTCACCGATTACTTACTTTCAGAGGGTGAGATGATATGCCCAGAGTTACCCAGATAGTAAGCAGCAGAATTAGGATTTGAACCCAGCTTCTCATTCCAGTATTCTAAACCAGCTCCCAGAGCTATGCTTGAGTGAGCAGTTAGGGGGACAAAAACGCCCCCTCCCCTTCCCCTGGATGTGAAGTCTGGATACCAGGGCAAGATGCTGCTCTAAGGGGACGCCTGGGTGGCTCAGATGGTTGAGCGTCTGCCTTTGGCTCAGGTCACGATCCCAGGGTCCTGGGATCGAGTCCCGCATCGGGCTCCCTGCTCGGCAGGAAGCCTGCTTCTCCCACTCCCCGCTGCTTGTGTTCCCTCTCTCGCTGTCTCTCTCTCTGTCAAATAAATAAAATCTTTAAAAAAAAAAAAAAGATGCTGCTCTAATTAGTTTTCTTTTACAGGTTCAGAGACTTGTCAATGCTTTATGCAAAGCTATGCAGAATATGCAAATGAGGGGTGGCCCTGGTTGTGTTGTAACCAGGATAGTACCTGTGCTTCTCTGATCTGAAAAGTTCTACCTGCAGAGCTTCCCGGTGGCTTGGGCAGCAGGAAGGGTACTGGGCAGCTTTCCACAAGGTCACACCCGCTTTCAAGTCCCCTCTAAGTGTACCCAGGAACTGGAATGTAAATGCCCCTGCCATATGGACCATCTTAGTGCCACATATCTGGGCAGGGATGAATTTAGTTGACCTGAAAAGTTCTTGTTTTTGTTTTTAACCAGGGTGGGCCTCAGGGGCGCCCAGCGGGCTCAGTCGGAAGAGCATACGACTCTCGATCTCAGGGTTGTGAGTTTAAGCCCCACGTTGGGTGTAGAGATTATTTAAAAGAGAATAAACTTTATAAACAAGTGGGCTTCATTTCCTCATCTCCAAAATGGGTGGATGAGGGGCAGCTGCGGGACTCAGTGGAGCATGTGACTCTTGATCTTGGGGTCGTGAGTTTGAGCCCCACATTGGGCGTAGAGCTTCCTTAAAAAATAATAACAAATAAATTAAAATTAAACTAAACAAAATAGATGAATGAGCTTAAAGCCCTGTGATGACCTGAGTCTCCAGGATCCCATATTAAGGCTTCTGAAAAGTACCATCCTCTTTTTTTTCAAAACTCTGCTGATGATGACCCTGGCCCTACGCCCTCTTCAGCACTCAATCCCACCACCCCTCGTTTGCCACCCACCCCACCCCCTGGAACTGTTTGCCCCACCTTTTCTTCTCACATTTTGCACATGCTGTTTCTGTGCCCCAGCAACCTTTTCTCTCTTCTGCCTGTCTAACTCCTGGCCCTTCACAGGCCAGCTTAGATATTACGTCCTCCTGCCCCCAACCCCAGGCAAGCCCAAGCACCCTCAATGCCTAGCTCTCTTGATAGCGTTTATTAGCTGGTTTCTTGTCCTGGTTAACTAGAAACAGAGACCCCCATGCACATAGCCCAGAACTGCCAAAGTAGTCCAGAATTAACATCTAAGGAATTAACAAGTCAAAGAATAAATGCATCTACCCATTTTAGTGTAAAATTGTCCAAAGGAAGCAGTTGCTATAAACCCCCCACCCAGCTTGTGACTTTAGACTAAAAATAGGTATAGGGACACCAGGCTCCTCTAATTCCCTAATATAAATTTTAATTTTTAATAACTTGAGAAATCAGTGAACTATACCTATGGGAAAATGATGAGGAGTCAGCCACATAAATTAATGGAAAGTATGTGTTCACATTATCTAACTATATTAAGTGTGAATAATAATTAATTATAGATTCTACATGCGGTCTTGTCTTAGAGACTCAATGTGAAGGAATTTAAAAAGTCATTCATCACTGCACCCCCCCCCCCCCGCCCCGTGCTCCACCCCAGGCCATAACATAAAAAGCAATGGCCAAAGAATTTTCCATAATTTATGAAAATCATCATCTTAGAGGAAAAATAACTCTCATTAGCAGCATAATAACTTGGAAAAAGAAGCTGTGCCCAAGTGTGTTTGCTAATGCTCTTGTAATCATTTGGCCCACCCTCCCCTCTCTCCCCTGCATTTATTAATTCTTCCATTCATTCACTGTCTCTGTGGTATATGGAGAGGGGGACTGCTGGTGGATGTGAACGTGAACTCTAGAGCCAGATTGTCTGAGTTCAAAACCAAACTCCTCTACTTTGCAGCTGTGTGGCCTTGGGCAAGTCACTGAACCTCTCTGTGCCTCAGTTTCCCTGTCTGTAAAATGGAGGTAATAACAGTACCTACTGATAGGGTTGGTGTTGATGGGGAGGGGGTGAATAAACATACAGGGGACGTGCTTAGCATAGAGCCTAGGCACTCATTAAATGAGAACTCTAGCTGTGGGCCTGGTGTGCTGGGCACCCCTTAAGAAGGACCAAGCTTCTGTCCTTGAAGAGTTTGCTGACTGGTGAGAGAAAGAGTCTATAAATAAGCAAGTTCTCTTCAAATCACAACCTCGCGTGTTAACATATGGACATGAGTAAGGTCTGTGATACGGAGAGATGGGGCTTCTTAGGTCGGGGGGGGGTGCAGACCACTTCTCTGAGGAGGTGATGTTTTGCTCAAGAGGTGAAGGGTAAGAAGGAGCTGGTGACGTGAAGAGGAGGGGGCAGACTGTTCCGGTTATTGTGGGTAGAGCTTGTATGCTCCATCCCCAGGGGTGATGTGTCCTTCCCCGGTGATGAAGGATCTAGAAAAGTCCCTAGACAGTGGGACAGACTTGATAGGTGTGATGGGAAGGAGGTGCGTGAGGCGGTGGGGAAGGACAGATCCTTAGTGTGCAGAAAGCTGGCCTGCTCTCCGGAGCCTGACCTGCCTCGCCACCACCCCCCCAAACAGGCAAACAGGTTAAAGGCATAAAGTTAACACCCTATAGGGAATAGAAGAAAATCGGGGGACCCTAGATTTTTGATTGGGAGGCGGTGTTGGAAAAGCCTTCCCAGCCAAGACCAAAAAGGCACAAACCATGGGGCCAAACATGGCTAGATTGGACTCCATCGAAATTAGGGGTTTCTGTCCGGCACAGGAGAGCAGAGACAAAGGGGGCAGGCAGATGCCGAAGCTTGAGACCAGGGAGCTCCCAGAGGCAGAGGGTCAAATGGCCACAGCTCATGAAGAGATGTGCGCATGAACTAACATCCGAGATATGCAAGGGAAAACTCCACATGGAAGCCGCCTCTGCCACCTCGGAAGGGCGGAACTTAAGCAGGAGACACCAAGGATGCAGGGACAAGAGAGGAAGGCTTGGGGCGCCTGGGTGGCTCAGTTGGTTAAGCGACTGCCTTCAGCTCAGGTCATGATCCTGGAGTCCCGAGATCGAGTCCCGCATCGGGCTCCCTGCTCGGCGGGGAGTCTGCTTCTCCCTCTGACCCTCCCCCGTCTCAAGTGCTCTCTCTTATTCTCTCTCTCTCAAATAAATAAATAAAATCTTTAAAAAAAAAAAAAAAGAGAAAGAGGAAGGCTTGCTGGGGCCGGGGGCCCTGCCCTTGGGGGCTGTTCCCAGCAACGCTGAGGACGTGGCACGGCGGCCCTGAGTGGAGGGGCCGAGGGCATCCTGAAAGCCAGGCTCTCCCTGACAACGTCAAGCCCCTGGCCTAGGGCTGGTTATGCCGAAGGAAGGGGAGCCCCCAACGCCCCCATTCACACAAATCACCACGTGCCTGCTAGCCAGGAGGGGGTGCCTTTGCTAGTTCTCACAGAGGTGCCATTGGGGCCGGTAAAAGTGGAAAGACAAGGGAACAGAAGCAAAAGTAAAACCCTCCCTGTCTCCTTCAAGGACCTGGGAGCCATTTCTTTGCTCCTCTGAGCACCCCTGGCACACTCCCCACTCCACTTGGGAAATCATGAGCAGCTAGAAGGTGGAAAATCACTTATTTGTCATCTCTCTCTCTACCGATCACCAACAGCAGGCCCTAATAAAAGCCGCTGAATTGGTTTCCTATTATCTGGCAGTTCAGAGTGGCATGACACCACCCTACATTAATAAATGTGTCAATTGCAATGAAGGGGAAAGTGGTGTGACCTCAGAATCAAGATTTTAGGTTTCTGGTCTCCTTCCTATCACCAACCTGATGGGTTAACTTACGAAAAGGAGTTTTCCTCTCGGGGGTCTCAGTTTCCCAGGAGTGGCTCCTCGGTGGAAGACATGGGCTGGATTTCCCTCCAACGATTTCCCTTTCCTCCTGGCTCAGTTTGCCTGCATTTCCTTTAAAGTTAGGTGCTGCCAAACTATTGGGTTCTGGCCGATGGAATGTGGATGGAAGTGGTATATTTCTTTTTTTTTTTTTTTTAAGATTTTATTTATTTATTTGACAGAGAGAGACACAGCAAGAGAGGGAACACAGGCAGGGGGAGTGGGACAGGGAGAAGCAGGCTCCCGGGGCTCGATTCCAGGAGCCTGGGATCATGACCTGAGCCAAAGGCAGACGCTTAACGACTGAGCCACCTTGGCACCCCAGAAGTGGTATATTTCACTCCCAGGTCTGATCCACGAAAACCTCCCCGTGTGATTTCCTATGTTCTTACTCTATGTGCTGGTGGGTTGCAGGAGATCCCACAGAGCCCCGGTTGAGAAGGAGACCAGGTCCCCAAGTCACCTCTTGTAGGAGAAACACCCAGAAAAGTTTTATAACCAGAAACACCCTCGCTGGACAGTTGAATGAGCAAAATTAAGCATTTATTGTGTTTTTGACATTGACACTTGGGGTTGTTTGTTACACCCGGTGTCCTCCTGACTTACCCATTTCCTTTTGACCCAAGCCAGACGACACTTGAGAATGCCTTAATTTGTATGATGCTCCTCCATTTTTCCAATCGATGTTTTGCAATCCAACTCTTTATCCTATTCAAAAGTAGCTAAATAGACTGACATAGCGGCTGAGTATCGAAAAAGATGCAGAGTCCTCCCCGCATCTACTTCCTACAAGCCACTTATCCTGGAACCAAAGGGGTGTCTGGAAAGAGCAAGACTGCTGGTACCTCTTCCCCGAAAATGCATTCATCATCCCCCCTTGTTCCCAGGATGAAGCCCAAGAGCTCATGCCTGCGAGGCCCTATAAGAACCAGCCCCTGTTTATTCTCCCACTGCCTGTCCCACGTTTCAGGGAGCACACCAGGGAGCCTTTCCACTTTCCCCTCGGGGGTCTCGGCGTCCTGACCACCCCCCTTCCGTCCTATCCAGTCCTATCTGTGCACTTGCTTTCATTCACAGCCTCCTTCCAGGTTGTAAGTCCTGGTTCGTTTTGAGTCTCTCCCCCTGAATGTCAGTCCCCCCCCCCCCCCCCGCCATGGAAGGACCAAGCCTGCCTGGCTTTTTGCGGGATCCCCACACCCACCACCAGCCCTGCCTCGCTGACAGTCCTCGTGAACAGATGTGGGTGGAGCAAACGCATCAACCAATCGATGAACAAACAATGAGGGGAACCAACAGGCTTGCATCGTTGGAGAAGACGTCTCGTCCAGCGTTCTTCTGGGGAGACACTGGTAGTTCTTGGAAGGTATAACTTCTCCCAAAGAATGAAAAAGTCATCTTTTGATGCATTCGTTCCCTGTGAATCTGCAAAGCCATGGCTCGTCCACAGAGAGAGATCCCATGAAGGGGCACCAGGGTCGGCCACCTAATTCTGCATCTTTTTTTTTTTTTTTTAAAGCTCTTATTTATTTATTTGACAGAGAGAGAGCGAGAGAGCACAAGCAGTGGGGAGGGACAGAGGGAGAAGCAGACTCCCCGCTGAGCAGGGAGCCCGAGATCATGACCTGAGCTGAAGGCAGGTGCTTAACCGACTGAGCCACCCAGGCGTCCCTAATTCTGCATCTTTTATTTATTTTTTTTATAAGTAATCTCTCCACCCGACGCAGACCTCGAACTCACGACCCCGACATCAAGAGTCACACGCTCCACCGAGCGAGCCAGGCAGGCGCCCGTAATTTGGGATCTTGCTCCGGACGCCGAGACTGTATTAAGATGAAAAATAAAGCCCGAGGTGCCAGGCTGGAAGGTACGATTAGTGTTTCTAGTGTTTCCGCGGCACAGTCGGGAGGGGAGATCTCTCGCCGCGAGGCTCGCCTTTTCATAGACGCAAACTCATCTCCATGGCAGTTGTTTTCTCTGCCATTTCCCTTGAATCACTCGTTTGTGTTTCTTGATTTCCACACGACGATGGCCTTGTTGGGCCCTGTTAGAAACAAGACAAATGCTCCAACAACACAGTCTTCTGGCAACCAGTTTCCCTCTGGCTAATTACAACGACATGCACGAGGTGCCCCTTCAGGTGGAGGAAACGGAGCGGCCTGACGGTTAATTTAAATAACAAACAGTGTTCGCTCGGCCAGCTGCTGATGGCCCCCGACCCCTCAGCGGTTCCCCATCAGCAAATGGACCTGTTCCTTCAGCCTAGCAAGGTTATAAAAGGCCAGGCCAAGAGCCCCCACCCCTCGGCACTCCCCAGAATGCCAGTACGGTTGGGCGAGGAGCGCCCAAGACAAAAGCCTGCAGGGCCAGACCCTCTGTGCCCTCCCTGAGGTCTGCCAGCCCTGGTTTCATCCCTTTTCGCCCCTAAGAAAGGAAACCTGTGTGCCCTGACCTATCACTGCTGTTCGGTTAATGATTGGCATAAATATTACTTTCCAATGACACGGAATTTGAATTTCCCCCCCAAAGCATTTGCTCGGTTATTTTGCTCCTGTCCTTACAAATCATCCCTATCCATTTGTCTGCGATTTCATCTGAGTCACTGTCTGGGCTAGTGGGGGGTGGGGGGTGGGGGTGGGAGATGTGCACGTGTCCTTCTTCCAGACATTGGGAAGCAGATCCAGCCCGGAGGGGCCGGGCCCAGCTAGACAGAGCACGAATCATAGGTTGTTGGTGCTGGACGAGCCTTAGTAGTGGCAGGGAAACTGAGGCCGGGAGAGGGGCAGCATGGCACTGCATTGGGGTAGAGCCAGGTTTGGGCCTGCAGTTACTCCTTACTCCTCCAGGGCTCCACACTGCATCCCAGCCATCCCCCAGGGCAGGAAGAGAAGGCCAGACGTAGGCCAGCTCCCTCTCTGCCCATGAGCTGCCAGTCCTGTTGGGCTCCTCAGCTCCATTCCTAGTGTTCCCTCCCCACCTGGCCTTGTGGTGGGGGGCATCTGGTCGACCCAGCTTTCCTTCCCTAGTCCCCGTGGTCCTTGTCTTCAGGGAGCTGCCCCTTCCTCGCTTGATGTGGCTCGGGTAGGGCATCCCCAGATGTTAGGGTTTGATTGGTCTGGGGTATGGCTTGGGCATCAGGATTTTTTAAGAATGCTTCAAGTGGTTCTAGAAGGTATCCAAGTTTGAAAACCACTGCTTCCTCCCCTGACCCAGGGATGGGCAGATGGACCAAAGCGGGCCAATCAGCATCCCTCCCTGGGATTGCACTGCAGGTATAAGAAGGTCTTTCTTTAAAGGCTGTTAGCAGGAATGTCAGCCTGTCTGTGCTCAGCCCCTAGCCACCCTCTGTGGTTGCTCCTCTCCTCGCACGGGCTTTCCAGCCCCTCGGGACCACAGGTAGCACCACTGGGCGGCAAACTGGACGTGCATCTCTGCAGATGGTCTCTCTTTCTCTTGGAAGGGCTTCTTTCTCATGAAGTCCTACTTAACCCAGAAGAAGCAAGTACTCCTGATTTGTTCTGGGAGACCATCCTGGCTCCCGCTTGGATTGGGTCTGGTGCTGCTCTCTTGGACTGCCACAGTCCTGTGTGCTCTACTGAGGACCTCCGCGCTGGACGGTCATCGTCTGTCCACACCCATGTTCCTGCCAGACTGGGGGCTTCTCTGAGGCAGGGGCTGTGTCCTGCTCCAGTCCACCCCCCGCCAAGGCGGGTCCGATGAATCTCTGTTTGGTGAGTCATATTTAGTTCTCAGAAGCATGGGGTAATCACCTAGCCACGGGGCTGGGGCTCATCCTGTTTCTCAGTGTTTCTGAGAGGGAGGGGAAGATGCGAATGGCAGAGAAAGGGGGTGTCACAAAACAGTGGGGGGAGACAGGGAGGCGGAGGAAGAGGTGGAGGGAGGGGGAGGGGGGAGAGTGAGGGAGATGGAGAGAGAGGGAGAGAGGTGGAGGGAGAGGGAAGAGGGAGGAAGAAGGAGGGGGGTGGGGAGGGAGGGGGAGAGAGAGTGGGGGGGAGGGGGGGGAGGGAGAGGGCAAGGGAGAGGAGGGACAGGGAGAGAGGGAGAAGGGGAGGACACAGTCCTTCCCAACTCTTCCGTTCCTTCACCTGACAGACATTTTCTCAGCTCCTACTCCGGGGCATACAGAGAAAATTTCCCAGCGATGAACTAAAGAGCAGATGATTAAAATAAAACCATCACTCACGTGGTCCTTTGGAAAAAAGAGTAGGGGATTCGCAGAGCCCAGCCTTTGTGGGAAGTGTTTTGATTCTTGGCTCTGCAGGGCAGGCCAAGCTACTGCCTGGTCACAAGAAAGTCACCTTCGATGCGAGAAATAGGGGACCCAGAGTTGCCTCCTGACACTTTGATGGGCTCTAGGATCACAGGTGTTACTTTTCCTCCCCAAGAAGTTTCCAAAGTGTGCAGCTACCTTACAACCAACCTCACGGCACTGTCTCCCCGTGGCCCCAACCCCAGGAGGTCCTTTGGTCTGTAGCCTGAAAGGTCACCAGAAGGGGCCATGAAAAATTGCATTTTATAAACCTGCCATTTGATAAGAACTGTGTTTATAAAGCTACAAAACAAAAGGAATCAATGAACAGGAACACCGTATGGGGTTGTTTTGGTGACGATCAGAAATCCAACTCAACCTAGCTTAAGCGAGCAAGGTCATTTATTGATTCACTGTCTTGGGAATGTGTGTGGCTAAGAAATAATACAAACTGTCTCAGGTTGGAGTAAGGAAAAGGTGTCATGTGTCTCACAGAATGCTCAGAGGTGGGAAGTCCCAGGGCGGGGAGAAGGCTCAGCACTGCCCTCCGCTGGGCCGCAAGGTGGCTGGAAATCCCTAGCCCCCACCCACCAGGGGGGAAAATACAAAAACAGAAAAGAAGAAAGGAAGGAGGTCCACCAGCAGAGTTCTGATGGTATCTATCAGTTCTCTATTGCTCTGCGGCAAATTGCCCCAAAATGAAGTGGCTGAAAGTAACAACCACACCCGTTCATGAAGCTCTGGGGCAGCTCAGAAGTTCCGATCCCAGCCAGGTTCGGTGGATCTCAGTGGGGCCTGGTCACCGTCTTAGACTCCAGTCAGTGTGGTCCTAGGAGGGCCACCTTCCAGGGATATAGGGAGCGTGCTGAGGAATAAAATAAGATTCTGTGAGCAAATAAGTTTGGGAGGAACATGTATGGTGTGCCAGCGTTTCAGGGTCTGGGAGCACATCCAAAACCAAACCCCAAACAGACAGAAACCCCGCTTGGGGCTTATAGTCTAGTAAGAAGGTTGCAGAGTTTTCTTTTCTGCAGGATTTCTCAGAGCCTTTAATATATTAACAGGCATCACCCAAAGCGGGTAAGACATACAGCGTTTCCCAGAGTTATTGGACCTCCGGAATAAGAACTGATGTTCTTTGAAGTAGACTTTGAGAAACACCACTAACTCCGTTCAACCTCCTGTTGTACAGATGCGGAAGTTGAGGTCATATTCAAGGTCACCCAGGCAGAGCAAGCATAGGACCCGTGGTCACCTGACACGCTGCACAGGGCTCTTCCACAGCCTTTCCCCTTGATCTCGAAGATCCTTCCTCCCTCCCTCCTTCCTTCTCTTTCTTGCAAACCTGGCTTCAGAGCGCCAAGATTTGGGAGGCTGAAATGAACTCAGACACTTGGGATCAAGGGAGCTGGGAGCTGGGAGCTCCCATGCTCTCCACGGGGCCTCCTGGGCCCAAGTCGTGCGCAGACGTCACACCTCCGACCACGTCAGTCACGTTCCCTGACCTCTCCCTGAGCTCAGCCCTGCTGATGTGAGCAGCTGGACCCTTGGGGGTCCCTTGGGGAAAGAGGCAAACTGGGACATGGGAAGACAAATGAGATGATGAGGGGGAAGGCCATCCTACAAAAGTATGGCCCACAAGCTTGCGGCTTGGGGAAGCTGCCTGCTTTCTTGATCAGACTGTCCTCCGTGGACGTCCTTGGGTGCTCTGATGGCCCCCAAGCTATTCCCTGAAGTATGGGGACCATGCAGAGGGGACAGAATCTGGTAAGTTCTTTCCGTGTCCAGGATGTTGTTCATGCAGGAACCAGGGCAGTGGGTGAACACAGAGGGGGAAACTTGGTACGCAGACATAAAATCACATACAAGATGTCATCGAGTGAGGGCATCACTTGGTGGAGTTGGGACTAAAGCCCAGGTCGCCCTGTCCTTTCAAGACACCCATGCTCTACTTTTTTTTAAATTTAATTAATTTATAGCTCCAGAGCCGGGGGAAGGGGCAGAGGGAGAGGGAGAGAGAGAATCCTCAAACTGACTCCTCACTTAGCGCAGAGCCTGACACGGGGCTCGATCCCACAACCCCAAGATGATGACCCGAGCCGAAATCAAGAGCCAGAGGCACAAGTGACTCAGCCCCCCAAGCGCCCCTCAAAATGCCCACGCTCTTAACTAAGAAGTGAACTGTCTTCAGGAGACGGGAAGTAGGAATGAGGATTCCAACTCTGAGAACCTCAGATGTTTCGGAGAAGCGAGTGAGACGCTATTTGTCAGAGAATGTTGACAGCAATAGAGTGAAGGGGAACAGCATTAACTTATGTCTCGGGCCCTGTTCTGGGTGCTTCTCAAACGATATTGCGATAATAAACATCGCACTTTGCTGACAAGGAAACAGGCTCATGGGGGTAAAACCACTCGTACAGGGTCACTGGCCAATAATGGCAGCGTTGGAGAGAGACCTTAGTTTGAGCTGAAAGCTGAGTCTTTCCACACGTGGCCTGCCACGCCGCCCAGAGTGCTCAGGTTGTGGGCAATTACTGTCCTTGAAAATGGTCTATCAACTAACCATTTAAGAATATAAACTGCCTTACCCACCTAAAGTAGGTGCACCTGCCCTCCATCAGAGCCTGGCATCCTTCCCTTTCTGGAACTTTCCACCTCTCCCTTCCCTCTTGTATTTGCTTCATGAAAACACTAAAACCTCATAATGAAATAAAACAACTGGCCTCACGACAAATAACAGCCCCTTCAACTGGCTTCTTTCTTCTCCAAATATTTCTTTAATATTGTGTGTTTGATTTCAAGACATTTCAACAACCCCCCTCAATGATCTTAACACTTTCCCTGAACTAGGAAAATAAGAAATAAAACACTCTACTGGGAAGAAAAGGAAAATTGTATGTTCTTTTGTTTACACGAGTGTACAGAAAATCGTTACAAATCTCCATGTGGCCTTGGTGATTTTCCATTGTGATATAGAAGGAGAAATGGATAAACTGGAATTTGCAACCAATCTCCAGGGATTTCTTTTCTATTTGGGTGACCCCTGAAAGGCTTCTGGGCACATAGCTATTTTTGAAAGAAAAGAGGAAACGCTGAGGGCTGACCACCATTAACAATAGTTCACCCAGATGCTAACTTATTCTACTGTTTGCTTGTGTTTATTTTTACTTAATCTGATGTTTTGATGCAATTGCTGGCATTTTGTTTTTGACCTTGAACCGGTATAATTTATCTTGGGCATGCGCAGAAAGGCAGTGACCAAGGTGCTGCCTATTTTCTTAAATTATGACCCAGCCACGTGACGTCAATCGAGTGAGGTCATCTGGGGTGGGGGTGGGGAGGAGGTACTGCTTTGATCTTAACTGTGTGATCATAATTCACCCCTAGGCTGTCTGGAATAGGAGCTTGCTTCCTTTCACCCAAGGCTCCCACCCAGAGGCCTTTACGTTTCGGGAAGATTTTGAGCCAAGTCCTGACCCAGGAATTCTGGATGCAAGATGTGCAGAGTCAGGATGAAACGGTGCTTTCCTAAAATTCTGCGCTATGTAAATTCTAGGAATAGTAGACGGAGCACTGGATTGGGAGTCAGTTCCTGTAGTTCTCCCATAAGCCCTGGGACGAAGGTTGTTGTTACACCCGTTTTATAGATGAAGGTACGGAGGCATGGAGAGTTGACCTGATTTGCCCAAGCCAGCACGCAGTGGAGCCCTGGGTTCGGGACAGGCTCCTCCCTCCGGAGGCTGCGATCCTAAGGACCAAGCACAGTGCATCTTCAGATCTGCTGTGTCACCTCGGTCTCTTCCCTCCCTTTCTGGGCCCCGCGTCCTCTTCTCTGAAATAAGGGGGCTTAGCTGAATGATGTCTAGGATCCTTTCCAACACCAACTACTAAAATGTTGTGATTTCCCCCAAAGTCCAGACGGGGAATTGTGGTCAAGTTTCCTCTTCCCAGAGTAAAGAGTGACAACGGTATGGATGAAGAGAAGTAGCATTTCACAATTGACTTCTCTGTCCTTATCTCTGTTCAGTCTGCACCATAATTTAACGAGGGAGGCGCTATTATTTTACAGATATGGGAACTGAAGTTCGGAGAGGGGCTGTGTTAACACAGCTGGGGCTGGTGGAGCCAGGATTAGCCTCCATGTTCTCATAGTACCTTGTTCCTCCCCCCATCATCTCGGGATTATCTGTGTCCACTCCAGACCATGGGTTTGGAGCGTCAGGGACCATGTTCTCTGTATCTCTAGGAGCCAGCACGGAGTCTGGCCCAAAGCAGATGGTCCATAAACAGTGTTGCCCCAAATAGATGGTCAATAAACAGTGTGGAATAAATGAATGAGCCCAACACTCCAGAGCCCGTTTCTCCACTGAGCTAACTGCACAGCTAACCTCCCACTCTGTGGGAGGGAAGAAAGTGGGTTTGGGGAGAGGACCTCAGAAAGAGATTTCAGTTATGGGATCAACAGCTTGGACTGAGTTGCCAGATGCCCGCCCTCCTTCACGAGCTGGGAAATGAGCTCAAAGCAGCAAAATGTTTTGCCGAAATGTTTTCTCAATGAACCCTTGGTGAACCAAGACAGTAACCTCAAATCCTTTCTCCTGCTGTCTGTATTGTAGTTAGAAAAGCTTACTCTTGAGTTTTACCCTTTTCTTTGTGCTTTTCAGTATTTTGAAAATTTTATATAATGATTTTAATTTTTTAAAGATTTTATTTATTTGAGAGAGAGGAGTATGGGGGGGAAGAGAAGAGGGAGAAGGAGAAGCAGACTCCCCGCTGAGCAGGGAGCCCCGTGTGGGGCTCGATCCCAAGACCCCAAGATCATGACCTGAGCCGAAGGCAGACACTTCACTGACTGAGCCACCCAGGCGCCCCATGATGATTTTTCAAAAGCAAAATAAATGTTTATTTTTTAATTTTAATTTTTTATTTTTTTAAAGATTTTATTCATTTATTTAATTGACAGAGAGAGAGACAGTGAGAGAGGGAACACAAGCAGGGTGAGGGGCAGAGGGAGAAGCAGGCCCCCCGCAGAGCAGGGAGCCCGATGCGGGGCTCGATCCCAGGACCCTGAGATCATGACCCGAGCCTGAGCCACCCAGGCGCCCCAAATGTTTATTTTTTTAAAGGTAGGATCAATAATGAGATTGGATCTTTTATTGTTCGGTGCTATGGAAAGTAGCAAAGTGTTTATTTGGGGGTATCATATAAGAATTGTGGCACTGAATTAAAGAGTACTTTTTTTAAAAAGGAACGAAAGCAGTATTCCATCTGGCAGGGCAAGTTGGAAAGCCTGCTGCTACCGCTGAGGCCCACAAGAGGGCGTCTCAGGGTCGTCAGGACGCAAAATTCAAGCCCGAGATCTACCTCCTCACCTGTAAATGGCCAAAGAACAGGTTCTGGAATCTCAGCAGTGACCCTGCTTCTCCAGCACTTTACATTTGACATTAGCCTCTTTCTCTTCCCCTTGTTATTAGAGCCTCACAGATCTCATCCTCCCAGCGATTTCCACTCCTGGGGGCATTTGTGGTTCTCTCTTTGCCTGGGCGTGAGTGAGTGAGTGAGCGAGCAAGCGAGCGTCTGGGGTGAGCAGAGACATAAACAGGCTGCTCTAAGTTGCACAGCTGGCTGTACATCTGGGAGTTCTTTCAGAAAGATACGGAGCTCCCACCCCCTTTTCAAAACTCTGGGTCTGCAACAACCATATTAAAGGCATTTTTTTTAACCAATCTTGTCAAAGTCAGCCTGGTTTTTCAGAGTAGGGGAGGGAAAAGCAAGGCACCATTTCTCCTGAAGAAGAGAGTCACAAGGGCCCGAGGTGGGAAAGTGGGGAGCATGTCTTCTGACACTGAGGAGGGAGGGACAGAGGGAGCCAATGTGGCTGAAACCCGTTAGAAGCACTTTGCATATGTCTCCCTTCTAGAACCCACAACAATCCTGGGAGGGAGCTGTCACTATCCCCATTTTACAGATGGAAACACTGAGGCTCAGAGAAGTTAACTCATCTGCCCAACATCACCCCCTCTCCCAGTTCTTTGGGGACACACAGAAGCTAGATTTTAACCCCAGAAGGGCCCAGGCTCTCCCAGCTCCACCCCTATCTCTACTGAGGCACAGACAGGCTTGGGAGTAACTTTCCAGAGAAGGGGAGGAAAACAGGCGTGGGTTAGGGCTCAGGCTCCAGACCCAGGAGGAAATGACCCAAGTGAGAATTCTAGCGGGCTACAGGGAAGCTCATCTCTGGTTCGGGCGTTCGGTGAGCCAGTGCATGAAATCTTTTATGTTTTCCCCCATTAATGCATTCTGTACTTACACTTCTCACTATAATTACTCTGCAGTAATTAACAAGGGAAAATAACACATCTGGGTCTATATGGCAACCCCAAACAGATGTACAAGAGGCGCAGGCGCATGCAGGTCCTTCCAGTTACTTGACAAATAGGTATTGAGCACCTACTAAGCACCAGCCTGTGGAGGTGCTGGGGGCCCTGGTGGTGAGCTGTCAGGGCAGGGTCCCTGGCAGAGGGGTGAGGGGCGGCCGATAGTCTCGTCAAAGAGGTCGGGGAAATGATAAGAGCTGTGAAGACCATAAAACAGGGGGACACGCGGCCAGATCAGCCTCTCCCTGGAGGTGACATCTGAGCCGAGGCCCGTGGAGTTCTGGGGAGAAGGTGCCAGGCTGGGGGAAGGGCAAGTGCCAAGGCTCCCGGTGGGAACCAGTTGATCATGTTTGGAGAAGGCCCAAAGGCCAGCGTGGCTGAAGCAGAGCCATGGGGCAGTGTGGGGTGGGAGAGGGGCCAGAGAAGGGGGCGGTCGAGACCCCGTGGAGCTGGGGAAGCCACCAGAAGGCAGTTGGATGCTACCTGAAGCACAACGGGAAGCCCACTAAGGGAGCTTTAAGCGGGGTCACAGCAGAATCTGAATGACATATTTTAAAAGGACCCCTGGCTGCTCTTTTCATCCGCACGGAGACTAATCTGTATGGGGGAGGCCAAGAGAGGAAGAGGGGAGACCGGTGGGAGGCTGTTGCCGAGGGAGGACAGGGCTCTGACCGGGAAGGGAGGGGCGGACAGAGAGGGGATGGATTTGGAGCTTGGTGCGGAGCTAGAGTCTAGGGGATTCTCTGATGGACTGAATGTGGGGGTGAGAAGCAGAGAGGAATGAAGGGACATTTCGTTACGGGTGTGACCTGTGGGAATCCACACACTCACGCCTGCACCACGGGCACCTTCGCTCCTTCAGCCACGCCGGCCGCCGGCTTTACACCCCCCCCCCCCACCGCCGGGCCCTGGGGGCGGAGCAGTGAGGGGCGGGCCTGCCCTCACACGTGACCTACCGCAGGTGTATGAAATGACAGACTGGGGTGCGGGCAAGGCGGGAGGTCTGGGGGGGGGTAACGAGCTGCTCTGATCCGGCCGCAGTCTGGAGGGAAAGCGGCTCCACTAAGATCTGAACAAGGGGGCGACTTTAACCAGGGGCAAGGGAAGAAAAGGGAACAGTATTTCAGGCAGAGGGAAGGGTATGTGTGGAGGTGTTTGAAGGGAGGCTCTCTGGGTGGAGTGGCGGGAACAGGGCAGGAGGGCGATGTGGGGCAGGCTGGGGCCATCCCTCATGGGCATGGCTAGGGCCAGCGTCTCCCCCTCCCACCCAACCCCGGGCAATGGGGAGCCACCCGTGGGGCTTGAACAGAGGAGCGCCCAGGACTCTGGTTGCTGAGTGGGCCGGACTGGAAGTGGCTGTGGGGACACAGAGGAGGAAGCTTGGGGCTGAGAATCCCACGGCACGGGGCTGCAGGTGAGACAGGGCCTGGAGTGAGCTTTCGTTTTCATTCTAGAAAAACAAGGTGCTGTGATACTTCTTGCACCTGGAGTTTCTGGAGTAAAAGTCACACCCACCATACACACATGTATGCATTTGGAAGGCTCCACACCAAAACCTTAGTGCTTTTTATCTCTGGGTGCTGAGGGTGTGGGGAGTTTTTTCTCTTCCTTTTGGTGTGTTTTTGCATTCCGTATGAAACATGGATTTCTTGTGTAATAACACACCCCAATAAACTCAAAAGAAAAACCCTTGCCTTGAAGACAATGGCCCAAAGATGTGCAAATTTCCTTACTGTCTCCTCTCCCTCCCCACCCCCTGCAAAGGAGCCCACCCTCCCTCCGCCCTTGGGCCTGGGAACTGGGTTTCTTTTTCTTTTTTAATTTTTTATTTATTTGCGAGAGAGAGAATGAGAGACAGAGAGCATGAGAGGGAGGAGGGTCAGAGGGAGAAGCAGACTCCCTGCTGAGCAGGGAGCCTGATGTGGGACTTGATTCCGGGACTCCAGGATCATGACCTGAGCTGAAGGCAGTCGCTTAACCAACTGAGCCACCCAGGCGCCCCTGGGAACTGGGTTTCTTAAGAGAACACAGGCGGCTCTGATTCCATGGACCAAGCCTTCCAGCCTGGCAGGGTCCTGGAGCTGGTTGGAGAGGCCACACTGTGAATCTCCTCCCTCCCCCACAGACCTGCCCAACCCCTACTCTGCCCACAGCAGGGAGGGGTCCTCAGCCATCTTTAATTTGCAATCACTGTGGGAGGCACTCCAGGTGGAGGGTAGAGCAGGTGCAAATGTTTGAGGTCAGGAGGCAAGGAACTCCTGAGGAAATTAGGAGACTGGAAAGAGTGATGCGTGGAGCTGGGCAGGGAGGAAAGGCCAAGGAGGTAGGACTAGATCTTGCAGACTCTTCTGGGAATGTGGGCTCTCCTGAAGGGCAGCAGGACTTGTGGTGGTGGTGGTCCCCGACACAGGTGAGGGAGCTCAGAGTCCTTGGGAACTTGGGGGCACTGAGGCTGGAAGCCAGGTCTCTGTGTGCCTGGGGAGCCCCTCCCGTCCCCCAGGCTTGCTCAGGCTCCTTCCTTTTCTTCCCCAACCTGTTCCACCAGTAGCAGGGCATTGGAGGTGGGCTGAGACACCCACAGACAAAGCCAACCCCTCCTATAGGGACAGAGGCAGGAGTTGAAAAGGAAAGTCTTTGAGGGTGGTGGGAAAACGGGGGTCCCCTTACAGGCAGAGACTGGGACAATCCGTCTTGGAACCTCTGCAGCTGCTGGGGATGGGGAGGAGAAGGGTAGGGAGGTGAAGGAGGAGGGAGAGAGGGCCTTGGGACTTGGCCCTGCACATCGATTACCGATGTAACTCTCTAGCCAGGCCTTGCGAGTCCCTGGGCCCCTCCTCCTGGGTCTCAGTTTCTCCTTCTGAGCAAGGTGGGACTGGACCAGGAGGCCTCCTGGAGTCCTTTCTGCTGGTTTTCTATCTCCCCCTTCCCCTGCTTCCTGGTCTGGTGGCTTTCTTACTCTTTGTGTGTGTTGGGGGGTGAGTGGCCAGGTAGAGTGAGAAATGCGGCTTATAGACACATGTGGGGGTTCGGGGAATCATGCTGGGTTCCGGAGCCGCCCACACGTGGCGGATCATCGCGCTTTCCTGCTTCCAGTAATTCTGTGCTGGTCCTCCAACCTTCTCCCTCTTCCCACCTCCCTCCGCCTCCTCCCTCAGCGCTCCCCTCTACTCCCCAACCCCCGCTGGCTTCTCTGGCCCGGAGGGAGCCTCTACAATTATCCCTCCTGCGCCGGGCTCCCTTAGGAACGCTCCCCGCGGGCGCTCGCCCTCGCCGCCGCAGGCAGGTGCCCTGGGGACGTCGCCAGGCTGCGCGGTGCGGCGCGGGCTCCGCTCGGGGGCCCCGAGGCCCGCGAACTGCCTAGTCAGCGCGGCCGCGGCGCTGCGCCCTGCGGGCCGGGTGGGGGCGGCTGGGAGCCGAGAGGGGGAGGCCCCCCGCCGCGCAGCTCGCGCCCGCTCCCGTCTCCCAGCCCGACGCCCCTCCGCCCTCGGGGGGCCCCCGACCAGAGAGCGCGCGCGACTGGGGAGCGGGGCATCGACACTTGGCTCTACACCTGACTTCCTGTTGACCTTGACCCCTCTCTGATCTGTGTCCTCTTTAGAAAACTATGCAGACCGTAGTAGTACTTCACCCTGTGAATGATAAGTGCTTGCCAAAACCACCTGGTGAGCACGGACTAGGGATGCTAGCCGGGGGAAGGGGACTCAACGTTGTGGTCTTTTTTGTGCCTAGAGTGGTTAAAATGACAGATGTGCAATCAAGCCGCCTGGATTCTAATCCCAGGACGCGATGACCTGGGGCTAGTCACTCCGTTTTTCTGTGCCTCAGTTTCCTCCTAGGTGAAGTGGGGATGGTGTTAGTGGTACCCACTGTGGTTAGTTTGAGAATTCGGTGTGTTCATACATCTAAAGTGTTTAGAAGATTGACAGGTACATGAAGTGCCCATTAACCCTTTCCTGTTGTTAGCATCTTCCCGTTTGCAGATGGGTAACTGATTCCTTCTGCAGCTCCTTGGTGATGTTAAGCTCCCTGGGATTCCCCATTTTGCTTCCCTGTTGGTCTTGGCTCCCAACCCACTCCTGCCTTCTCTCCAGGCCATTCCTCTGAGGACAAGGCATAGCTGGCAGGGGAAGCCAGAGAGGCCACCCGGGGTGGGCTAGCTCTGAGCTCTTGAGGGAGTTTCACCAACTCCACTTTGAGGCCCTTGACCTAGAGGGCGCCCCTTGTGTTGACTGCCTGGGGCAGTGGGCAGAACTCTGGGCTCAGAACTAGCCCTGGAAACTCCTGCTGGCTCTGCAGAGTGATGAAAAGATCCCAGGGTACAGACCTGGATTTAAATTCTGGGTTTAAATTCTGTCTCTGCTGCTTATGCTTGGTGTCCTTGGGTAAATCACTTCTCAGAGTCCAGTTTTCTTAACTGTAAAATGGAACAGTAACACCTACCTCGTGGGATAATGCAAGGCTTAGAGCCAAGTATGCAAAGCCCCTCCCACTGTGCCTGGCTCTCATTACACGTTAACTGGCATTATTAGGGTATTACCATTGCCATTGGCCTGTTATTTAAATTTGTGTGTCTCCTACCTTCTCTGAACTTTGTTTCCCCCTGTCGGGTAATGAGATGGCTGATCAGATGATCTTTAAATGCTGCAGCTGATCTGAATGTCTATGCTGCTTAGGGACGGAGAAGATGCTGTGGGTACCCTGCCCAGGGCCTCTGGGAGCTCACCAGATCTGTACATACCCCAGGCTTCCTAACCCAACACCTGCAACTCTGCCCTGCTGCTTTCTCTGGCTACAGGGGCAAACTTGGCCTGCATGCAGGGATAGCCAGAAAAGGCAGGGAGGAGTCCTCAACCACCGATGGATGGGAGCTGGTGGACAGATACCCGAACTTCCTCACTCTGGGGTGGGGCAGCTCGGAGGCCTTTCTATATTATGCTTCCTGTCCTTGCCCCGCTAGAGGGAGCCCCACTCACCCACAGTGGAAACCTATTCATGAATGCCCCCTGAACCGGCTTCCTTTGCTTCCCTGAGTCCTGTCCCCACCCTTTGACAATGCTTCCTGGGATCACCAACCAAATAAAGCATGCACTCCTCTCTGGAGCTTGGCATCTTCCCCTCGTGGTCCTGGCAGGGTGGCAATTAACCGGCACCGGAGGCTCTAAGAGGCCACGAGCCTGGGTGGAAACCAAACCTTCTCCCTTCCCTGAAGATCAAGTCCAGAGGTCAACTGTTCTAGGAGCTCTGAGGAGATAGACATCTGGTTGGTCTTGGTGCCAGGACCTAGATCTGAGAGGACCCTTCGAAATGTATCCTGGATGAGTGAACAGAGCTGGAGATGCCGGATGCAGGAATGAATGTATGCATGTGCATTGGCCCCTGGGTCTCCTTCCACGTCGCCCCACTCCAGGCTTGTAAGACCCGGCATCGCTCTAGCGGGAAAGATCAAGTAGCATGAACAGGGAAATTGTGATTCGCAAAGTATTAATAAGAGGCCAGATATCATGAAGCCATCTGTCCAGGTCACAAAGCACCTTCACATCCATAATCTTACCTGATATTCCCAGTGACCTGACCAGGGAGGTTTTACTGTCATTACTATGATTACTATGTATATCCTCATTATTATTTACCTCGGTTTACTGTGGGATGTGGCCACTCCCCTCTCTGGGGCCCCAGCAGACATGAACAATCAACCAGGGTGTTCTTGCCGGCAGAGCCTCTTGGTGTCCTCAGAAGCCTTCTTGAGGTCGGACTGGAGGCAGTGACTACCAATCAATCACAGCCAGCACGAAAGCTGAAACCCATTTTGCTCCCGGGTGGCTAGCAACTTTCTGGAAAAACAATAAATTCTTATTAAATTAAATTGAAAGGCTCAGGGCCCGGGTCTCCCAACACCCACCCCATCCAGTGCTTCGTGTTAAGATATTGGTGAGAAGCCTGCTTCACTGAACACTTCCCTCATTTTTCTGACCTAATGAGATAGCCGCAGACATGGTAACAGGGTCACACGCACAGTTTGGGGATGGACCAGCTCCTCCCACCAGGTTCGCCAGCCTCCTAGACCACGCAGTGGGGCTGGGTACTGCAAGGAGACTTGCATTGTAATGAATTAATCACTCATAACAAAGACTCAAATTTACTCTTATCTCTAAACAGGGACATGCTTTTGACTAGCAAATTGGAAATTTTCCTTTGCATCACTGCAAAAGCATGACTTTTCTCTTGTTTTATCCTTTCCCAGACAGAAAGCATTCCTTTTAGAGCCCAGGTCCAGCTGCAGGGGGCACCTGCCTGGCAGGTCCCTGGGGGGAGCTCCAGTGGGGAAGCCTGGCTCACACCCTGTCACCTCCCCAGCCTCGGTCTCTGCATCTGGAGGATACAAGTGCCCCGCTCTGTCTGGTTGCCACTGTGCCCGCCAAGTAACTTAGGGTAAATCACTTTGCTTCTCAGGCCAGTTTTCTCATTGAGAAGAAGGAAACAAGGACATTTTCTTTTTTTTAAAGATTTTATTTATTTATTTGAGAGAGAGAATGAGAGACAGAGAGCATGAGAGGGAGGAGGGTCAGAGGGAGAAGCAGACTCCCTGCCGAGCAGGGAGCCTGATGCGGGACTCGATCCTGGGACTCCAGGATCATGACCTGAGCCGAAGGCAGTCGCTTAACCAACTGAGCCACCCAGGCGCCCAAGGACATTTTCTTTGACAAGATGAGGAGTGAATCACACTGTGGATGAGAAAGCATTCTCTGGGAAGCCAAGTGGAACTGAATCAAGTTCCCAGCACCATCGTTGCCCCGTGTGGCCATCAAGCTCTTGAAGTTTTGCTAACAAAGTCCTGTACTTTATTTTAATTAATTAACTTATTTATTTTAAAATCCTGTATTTTAAATTTCACTTAGTTTAAATCCATTTAAATAAAAAAAGTCACATGTGGCTAGTGGCAGCTGGGTGGACGTGGCAGATCCAAACATGCAGAAATGATCTCAGCTAGGAAGTAAATCTCCCTCCGCCCCCCAGTGAAGGCCCCCTGTAGCATGGAGCAGTCACCAGGCCTGAGTTCCGAAGCCGGCTTAGTCACCAGGAGCCTTACACAACCGCCAAGCTGGATCTGCAATGACATAGAGAAAAACCGAGACCCAGAGAGCGGGGTGTGACTTATCTAATGACCCATGACCCAAGTCTCCTGAGTCCTGGTGGAGCGCTGTCTCCACCAGCAGGGAAGGGACCCCCCCACACCCCCAACTGTGGTAGGCTGATTCTCCCTCTCCCTGAGGACAGGGTCCGAGGTGACCTGCAAGATGGTCTCCAATGGAGACCATTCTAATTACCGTTAAAATCCCAAAATGATGTTACCTGGCACAGAGCCCTCGTGGCAGACTAATACTTGGGTTTTTGTTCTTTCCCATGGCCAAGAGGGTCCCACAAAGTAGCCACAGATCTCCCCACCCCAAAAGGGAAAATGGGTCAGGCTACGGGACTTTTCTATGGCCTGGGAGCCCAAGAGTCCAACTGATGACAAATGACAATTCAGGTGAGTGACAGCCCATCTGGCCCCAGACAGGCAGAGGTCTGAATTTTATCTCCAATTCTTAGAGCTTTGTGGAAGCCCTTGGGGTGAATCTGGTCCACTCAAGTCCCAACCAAAGTGCACGGTAGGAGATAATGAAGATTAGGGGAGAAGTTTCAGCAGAGCCCAACAGAGAAATGGATTAACTGAGATACTATCTTATCAAAACCAAAGGCAGAATAGCCCATCTTAAAGCGGAACCATTCACAGTGAGGAGATTGCTCATAAAAATCACCCCTCATGGATTATCTAATCTGAGAGGGGTTTAGTACTTCATGCAAGACACAGCTCAGGAACTATCACAGTGTTTCCTGCTACTTTCTCCCCGTCGTGCTAGGATAGAAACACAAACCTTGCTGTGTAGAAAATGCACGGTGTTCCTGCAGCCACAGCCTGACTCCCAACCGCAGGGAAGCGGTAGAAGTCAGACCTATAGGAACCAGAAGTCCTGTCTGGGTGCTGTCGCTGCCTCACTGTGCGGAGCTGGACACCTTATCTCACCTCCTTGGGCCTCAGCCTGTCATTTGTTTTTTTTTTGTTTTTTGTTTTTTGGTTTTTTTTTTAAAGATTATTTATTTATTTGAGAGAGAGAGAATGAGAGACAGAGAGCATGAGAGGGAGGAGGGTCAGAGGGAGAAGCAGACTCCCTGCCGAGCGGGGAGCCCGATGCGGGACTCGATCCCGGGACTCCAGGATCATGACCTGAGCCGAAGGCAGTCGCTCAACCAACTGAGCCACCCAGGCACCCCCAGTCTGTCATTTGTAAATAAGGTAAGAATTAAGAAAGCCCTTTTGGCCAGCACCCATGATCTCACCTCCCACCGAGGCCCCTAACACCTACTCGAGGGCTCTTGGCTCATGAAACTGCCCACTTTCCTGAACATGCCGTGTGGGTTCAGTACTTAGGGCTCAATCCCTGCTCAGACTATCTTGATTGTTTCCTTGGCTATTATCTGTTTCCTCTCCTGGATGGCAGCTCTTCAAGGGCGGGGGGTTGCTGGCTTTGTTCCCTGACGCATTGAGGTATCCCCAGCCCTAGATCAGTAGCTGGCACATAGTAGCTGCTCAGTAAAATCTGTGGAATGCTCAGAATGGATCATTGACCTACATGTAAGACCTAAAACTATAAACCTTTTAGAAGACAACATAGGAGTAAATTTTCATGACCACGGATTAGGTAGTGGTTTTCTTAGAAATGACACCAAAAGCCCAAGCAACAAAAGAAAAATAGGTAGATTTGGGTAATATCAAGATGAAAAAAAATTGTGCTTCAAAGTTTACCATCAAGAAAATGAAAAGACAATCCACAGAGTGGGAGAAAATGCTTGCAAATCGTATGTTTGTTAAGGGTGTAGTGTTCAGAAGGATGTAAAGCCCTCTTACAACGCAACAACAAGAAGACAAACAATTGGGGGCGCCTGGGTGGCTCAGTCATTAAGTGTCTGCCTTCAGCTCGGGTCATGGTCCCAGGGTCCTGGGATCGAGCCCCACATCGGGCTCCCTGCTCCGCGGGAAGCCTGCTTCTCCCTCTCCCGCTCCCTCTGCTTGTGTTCCCTCTCTCACTGTGTCTCTCTCTGTCAAAAAAAACTTAAAAAAAAAAAAAAAAGAAGACAAACAATTGAAAAAAGATGGGCGAAGCATTTGAACAGATGTTTCTCCAAAGAAGATCTACAAATGGCAATAAGCACACGCAAAGATGCTCAACATCATTTGTTAGCAGAGAATGCAAATCAAAACCACGCTGGGATACGACTTCACACCTACAGGATGGCTCGGATCAAAGTCAGACCCTCCCAAGTGACAGTGAGAATGTGGACAGGTTGCATTCATCCTAGATTGCTGGTGGGAATGTAAAATGCTGCAGCCACTATGGAAAACAGTTTGGCAGTTTCTCGGAAATTTTAACTGAGAGTTACCGGATGACCCAGCGGTTCCACGCTTACATATATTCCCAAGAGAACTGAAAACCTACTTTCATAGAAAACTTGTCCACAAACGTTCATAGCAGCCTTATTCATATTGCCAAAGAATGGATGGAAGCAGCCCAAATGTCCATCAACTGAGGAAGGGCTAAATACAATGTGGTACATCCATACCTCATGCCAAATGTTACTTGGCAATAAAAAGGCATAAAGTATTGATACATTTTACAACATGGATGAACTTGGAAAACATTAGGCTGAGTGAAATCACCTGGTCACAAAAGACCACATATTGTAGGATTCCATTGATGTGAAATGCCCAGAATAGAGACATAAAGTAGGTATGTGGTTGGGGGAAGGGGGAATGGGGAGTGATCTTTAATGGTTATGGGATTTCTTTTGGTGGGATGAAAATGTCTTAAAATTAGACTGCGGTAATGGTAGCACAACCATGTGAATACACTGAGCCCACTGACTTATACACTTTAAATGAGTGGATTGCGTGTATGTGAATATATCAGCAGAGCTGCTCTAAAAAAAAAAAAAAGGTAAACAAAAACAACCATGGGACACTGAAGGCTTCCAGGAAGAGGTGATGTGTAAGCCGAGACCAGTGGCACGAGTGGGGAGGGAGGTGACGTTTGGGTGGAGGGTTGGGGTCACGGAGAAGGAGGTGTGAGAGTGAGTGCTTTAGAATCAGCACCCAGCGAAGGTCCTGAGGAGGGGAGGGTGAACCCTGGAGCGGAAGGAAGGGCTGGAACAAAGGGCGGGGGGAGGCAGGGATGAGGTGAGACCAGAAATCACAACAGGGAAGACAAGGGAAGGAAATCCGTTCCCATTCTGCTGGCAGAGAATGGAAACCTACCCTGAACTGCTGCTCCTAAACTCTTCATTTCTTTGGGGGCTCAGACCGTGAGTGCTCAGGGCAAGAACCCAAGTTTTTAGGCCTGACTTAAAATATTAGCACCTACTAAGTGCCAAGACTATGAGATGAGCGCCCTGCCTCTGCCCGCCAATTTGCCACTTGGATTGGCAAACATGATAGCGACCTCCCCTCCAATGCACAGGCGCATGAATGTACATGTGCTCGCGACGTACACGCGTGCCTGGGTGCACGAGTGCACATGCACATGTGGATGTGTGCACCCACTCCCATGCATGCTTGCACACATCACAATAGATTAGTGTGAGCACATGGTCACACCTGCATGCAGACAAACTCACAGGCATGTATACATGCGTAAGCACACACACTCTCACCCCCCCCAGGTACACACACAGACTTGTGCATGCACATGTATGCACACACACACACACGTCCAGAATGGGGCAAGGATCCCTTTCGCTGCCTCTGGGAGCTCGGGAGCAGTGCCTGGGCTTTCTGAGCTGCACGCCCGCTCCTCATGCCCCTGGCCTCCCCTTCTGTCACTTTTCCCGGGCTCTGATTTACTCATGTCAGCAAAATGTCTCCTTTAATAATAGTGTTGGCATTCTGCATTTTCTCCTAGGTGTTGCTGCAGACGGCCGGCTGGTTCATGCGCAGACTTTCCAACAATTTGTCCCTTGCTTCCCTTCTCCCAACTTGGTGTCTTGTCTATAAACTGTGGTGATGTGAACATTCAGGACTTGGGGAACTTTGGGGCCTATTTCCCTCCCCTCCTTCACCTCAAGTCTATCACATGGCTTCTGCAGGAGGATTCCCACTCTGATGGATTCACCTTTTTGTACTTGACCAATCACCTTTTTGTACTTTTATAAATCTGGATTCCTTAATCCAGAGTATTTGAATCCCCCCAGTTATAATCCCAGTTCTGCTCTTAGCTAAGACAAACTTCTACGTAGCCTCTTGTAGCCTGCATTTTTAGCTCTGGATAATGGAGGTGACACCCTCTTTCCTGCCCCGTGATGGAGGGAATTGAGTGGGGGCCTCGCACAGTGCACACACCCAACGCAGTGCCTGGGCGCTCAAAGGGACAGTGACTCTCTTCCTCCTCCGTCCCCCTCTGGTAGTGCCAGGGTCAGGCTGAGACCTACATGTCTTGAGAACACTAGCGGCATGGTCGTCTTTCAAACAACAGTCTCTAGTAATTGACATTTATTCAGAGGAAGGGTGGGGTGGCCAAGGTGAGGGGCAAAGGAGAACCTCTGTTGGAAGCCCTTGGACTGTTGTGTCCAGGAATCCAGCTCTGGGCCAAACTTGCATATCTGACTCTTCATTCCTATTACCATTCTTGGGAGGTGGTGATTGATCCTGCTCTTCCTTGAGAATGTCCCTGGGGGGCATCTTCCCCCACCCAGGTGGTTTGGCGAGTACCCCTCCTAAGCCATCCCTAGAGTTTGTGTCTTTAGGAAACCTCCTGGCTGGCCCATCTTTCTGGGCTGCGGGAGGAGCATAGCAGGAACAGGATCAGCAGCTTCTGGGAACGTGTCGGGGTGGGATAGACCCACAACCTCAATGATTTTGTTGTTTCTTATCTGTAGTACAGCTCTGTATCACTCCCTTTCTCTAACACCTCGAGGGGTGGTCTGCTGCCCACAGAATGGAGTCCCAATTCCTTAGCCTGGCATTCAAGGCCCCCTCTGTCCTGGGATCAGCATGACGTATCTCCCACTGCTCTTCTTCAGCCCCTGGAAGATAATGACCTGCTGTCCGCTGTGCTTGACTGTGTCTCTCCTCATGCTGCACCTCTGCACTGGGCTCTGTTGGAGCCCATCCTCATCTCTGCGTCCGGGCCACTGCAGTGCCTACGTCCCGACTTCTGAGACCTCCATGGCTCCTCGGAGGGTTTTCTGAGGCTGCCAGGGCCTACTTTGCCCGCCAGGGTGGAGGATAGCCTTGCTGAAAATTCATGCTCTCTCTTCCTCACACCACCACTCCTGGTACCACGACTGTAGCCCTCAGTCAATGAGAAAGAGCTGGTGTATCAGTACCCCAACTCCCTTGCCCTGTCATGGGATAAATTTAAGGCTGTGGACTTCACTGGCTCTGGAGTTCCCCTCGGTGACTAAGCTCCAGTTACGCACAGTGCACAGGGGCATGATAACACACCCTTTCCTGGCGACCTTCCCCGCTCACTTCTGCATTTCCTAGCAGTATCCCCTTCACCTCCCCAGTAAGCTACTATGTGCAACTCCTTGCCTCAGGGTGTGCTTCTGGGGATCCCAAACGAAGACAGGCCTCCGCCTGGCACCCTTTCCCCTCAGCCAGCTCCATACAAAAGACCCTCAAAGCCAGTGACAGCCCCATCCAAGGATGTGGGGAGTAATAGTAGCTAAGACCAGGCACCAGACACTGTTCTAAGCCTTTATGTGTACTAAATGTTCTAACCCTCACAACGACCCTGTGAGGGCAGTCCTATCATTACCATCATGGTACAAGTCAGGACACTGAGGCTCCGCAAGGCTAAGCAGTATGTCTCAGGCCCTAGAACATAGTGGAGTTAGAACCCTGAGCAGAGACTATCTGAGTTTTTGGAGACAAAACTTGGGTGAGCATGCAGATTGGTCAATGCTGATGTCTGCCTCTGTGCCATGTCTAGCTCCGGACGTCACTTGTCCCTTTGCAATCTTGGGCCAGCTCTATTGATTGGCTTATAAAGGCTCAGCCCAGAGTCCGGCATGTCTTAGGGCTCAGGAGCGTTCATGCAATAATACCCCCAAATCAAATAGCTTTTCACAGTGCATGCCTCTCACAACATTCTGCTCATTTCCTTCACGGCTCTTATCACGAGCTGTATTTATTTTTATTTTGCTTTGTTGATTTGTGTCCTTTATAGTCTGTCTGCTCCCCATCACAATAAGGCACAGGAGAGCAGAATCCTTGCCTATGGTTATCTTCCTGTATCCTAAGCACCTGCTGTAGCACCTGGCAAATAGTAGGTATTCAAAATAGCTGTTAATGAATGACTGAGTTGTTGGAGGGAACCAGAGCCTTCTTGGCTATGTGAGGGTCTGGGCTGGATCATCTCGTGCGTGACCTGCTTCATCTTCCTAGAATATGGCTCATGTTCAATAGCCACCTTGCCCGGGGCCCCTTGTGAATTAGTGGCAGAGGGCAGTTTCCAAATAGGGCCTTTATGTCCAGAATTTGCTTTCTGGAAGATGCCCCCAGTTTTCAGCTTTGTCAATCCAGGGGCCAGACTCCCAGGTTCCCGGCTGAAAAACAACAGCTGTGAATGCAAAATGAGATGCACACACGGAGAGAGTCTTCGATTGGTAGACTGTGTATAAATTTCAATAATAATGGGGATGCATTCATCAGACCTATCAATCATTACCCCTCTGCTGCGAAGACATTTCTCAATGTCAGACGCATGTCTTGCAGACAAATCCTCTGGAATCCAGCTGCATGGCCAAAGGCCCGTGGTCCCCGTGGCCCTCGGTCCCTTCCCCTCCCAGGCCTCAGTCTCCCTGTCTGTGAGGAGGGGATTTTGGAGTGGATAGCCTTGCTCTGACTGTCCAGGTGTCAGAGCTCGGACTACCAAGATGGTGCGCAGTGAAACCTCGTGTCTCTGCCCCCTGCTCACCTGGTGCTGCCCAGATGCCTGTTTGTCTAGTGATGTCTCTCCTCTCCCAGAAATGCCCACGAGGGTTCCCTTTTTGCCTGGAGAATGAAGCTCCAACCCTTTACAGGGCATTGGAGACCTTGCTTGGCCTGGTCGCCTAATCCCCTCTTGATCTTGTCCTTACCCAGTGCCTGTCGAAGAGTCCACGCCTTGGCAGGTGCTCAAACATAGATGTGCTCTGTCTTCCCGCTTAGGAGTCTTCGGGCACAAGGGGACTGTGAGTTGTTTCCTGGTGGCGAACGTGGAGAATCTGGACAGGAAGACTCCGTGATGAGAAGAGACAAGGAGGACGTGTCAGGTGGTAGGCACAGCAGACCGGGGCCGGCAGGTAAGAGGGTAGGGTGACGTCAGGGAGGGGGAATCTCATGACTTGGCATTTTAGGAATCCACCCCAGTTGTCCCCACAGGCCTGAGTGAAGGATCACCTCTGAGATGTCCTAGAAACATTCACTGGACGTCTATTCTGTGCCAGGCTCTTGGCCAGGCACTGGGGATGGAACAGAAAGGACATATCTAAACAATGAAGAGTGTAAAAGGCTGAAAAGCTGTGTGCTAAGAAAAATGGGAACTAACATTGGTTGGGCACCTGCCACGTGCTGGGCACTCTGCATTCACTCCTCCTGAGGTGCATCGTGTTTCCAAAGATACTGCAACAGTGTCCCGTCCCGCATGCTCTTTTGTGGTGTGACTATACCACTTTCCTGTCGCGACTTGGTGTGGATTTCTCCTCCCCTTGAATCTGGGTGGGCCGTGTGAGTTTTGATACTCTTAAGAGATTAGCAGCATATCCACTTTCCTGCTTTACGTGCTTGTTGAGGGCCATCTGTGTCCAAACCCCAGACGCCATGCTGTGGGGAAGCCCAAGCTGGTCACCAGGGGAGGGGCCATGTCGAGGGGCCCCAATGTGTCAGTCAGGTGAGGGGACCTGTCTTGGATCTTCTTAGTCCAGCCCAGCCACCAGCCAGGAGAATAACCCCAGGGAACACCTCAGGGACCAGGACCACCCAGGCCTGAGTTCCACGCGCATAGAACCATGAGCAAAGAGAATGCTTGTTTTTCTTAAGTGCTGGGATCATTTGCTAAGATGATTGCAACAGAGACCCCAAACGCCTCCTTAACCCTCCTTCCCATCTTCCAGAGGCAGGGGTTGTTGACTTCCCTTGACGGACAGGAAACAGTATCGGAGAGCTGAAATGACCAATCCAAGGTCCTATAGGAAATCAATGGCAGAAGGAGGACTCAAACCCAGGCCTCTGTGACCAAAGACTCTGCCATTCCCCAGTCACGGTCCCCTCAGAGAGCCTTTCCCTCTGGGGTGGTGAGCGGCGCAGCGGTGGCGGGGCTGGGGGCTGACCGGGTGGGAGGAAGACTTTTTCCCATACTCTTTTGTACTCTTACACTGTTGCTTCTATTACCTCCTCCAAAATGAACAAAGAGAAGGAACATTTTTATTATAAAGAAAAATAATTGTGGGGTGTGTGTACGTTATGGTGGGAGCAGGTGAAATTAGAGGTCGTGTGCAGAAAGAAGCATTAAGGGCTGGTTTAGAATTGGGTGTTTCCCACTGGTCACACATTGGGGTCACCTGCAGAGCTTCAGAACCCCAGATGCCCAGGCCCTGCCCCCAGAGTGCTGGTTAAATCGGCTGGAGCTCTGCTCAGGCCTCAGGAGTTTTCAAAAGCTCCTTGGGTGGTTCACATGTGCAGCCCAGGTTGGGAGCAACAGGCTTCGAGGGAGGACAGGGATTCCGCGGGGAAGTGAAAGGCTGGGGAGGGGCAGGGTGGGCTGAGCAGGGCTGAAATGGAGGAATTGTGCAGCCAGAAACTGCAAAAGAGTTGCTCTAGGGGTGTAGATGCTTACACAAAACAGAACAGACCAGAACTCAACAAAACGGAGTGGCCCTGCCCTCCACGCCCCAGTGTGTATGCGAGCATGGAGTCGGTTCACAGACCCACCCAAACTTCATGGCCAAATTGCTCCATCTCAGAGGGAATTAATTTGAAGGATGGTAATAATTAGGTTTGGTTATGGGGAGAGATGATAAGCTGCACAAAATCCATCACAGCACAGGGCGTCTTTCCTGGCCCCAGGGCTGCCGGAGTCTTAAACCTTGCAGCCTGCTGTGGCCAGGGGTCCGGAGGTGCCCGCTCTGGGTACCATATGGGGAGGTGTGCACATGTGTTGGTAAATAAAGCAATTGCAAGATAGGAGGGGCAATCGAAAGCTGTGACTCCCTGCGGTTATTTGGGGGCAGCCATGGGTAGGGGGATGCGTCAGTGATGGTTAACAGCTTCTGCCACGTTCCACTCATGACAACACACCCTCTGAGTTTCCAGAAGCACTGAGGTCACTTTTGGAAGAGTTTTTTTTTTGGAAGGGATCACACCATGAGACCCACGAGGCCTGAAAGCTTATGGCATTAGGCTTTGAAGTAATAACTGATAGTAATAAAGAGTGAAGTAATAACTGATAGTAATAAATAGCAGTAAAAGTAACAGCCGCATGGATCCAGTGCTTCCTGAGTGCCCAGCCCTGTTCCCAGTCCCTCGTGTGCATGAATCCAGGCAGACTCGGGCTCAAACTCCAGCTTTGCCTCTTGCTGGCTCTGTGGCCCCAGGGTCTCAGTGGTCTTGTTGGCAAACAAGGACACCGCTCCAGGTGAGGTGACCTTGGTGAGGGGCCGACTTCAGGCGCACACTGACCCTCCACAGTTCACTGCCAGCCTAAGGATCACTGCCTTTCACTAACCCTCATAATGTGGATTCAAAGTTAAAATTCAGCCTATTTACCAGCTTCCTTTCTTGAAAGCTCTGCTCTTAGCTTTCCTAAGATTTATTCATGGTTTGGTTTCAAGTGTTCTCTTCCCGACCTCTTGGGCAACTGTCAGGGTCTTGAAGTCATTCAGCATCAATTTCATTACTTCCCAGTATAAATTGTCCAGCCCTCCGTGACCCACTGAGGCCGCGGGCTGCATGTGACATTTTAAATACTAACTTTGGAGTTCTTTTCTTAAAAGGAAGAGGAATTCAGTTCAAATTGTGGCTCTTTAGAAATACATAAAACATGAGCTGGGCTTTTAATGGAAAAGTCACCTTCTAACCTCTGCCAGGCACGGCTGGGACCGGCAGATTGGATCCCCTCCCTTTTTCAAAATCAAGAGCAAATATTGGTTTACCCTTAACCAAGAGGACCTCAAGCCCATTCTTGTTCCAGAAAAACTGCAGCAGGTGCTCAGATGCAAAGTAGAGCCATGGGCAGGTGCTCAGATGCAAAGTAGAGCCATGGCGGAGCCTGTGATTTGGGGTCCTCTTGCGGCAGCTAGTTAGACTTGCCTAACTGCACGACTCTCTAGTTAAAGTGGCCTTAAGTCCTTTAGCCAAAGGAGGGAAGGTGGAGGTGTGGAATGTCAGGAATCTGGGGAGTCCTTGAAGGCAGGTACCGCCCTCCCATGTGTATACGTTCAGCAGTGGGCTGTTCACATAAGGGAATGGGTAGCCAAGTGAATGTGGATTGTCGCAGTCACCATTAACCCAGTCTGGTTCAGAAGGTCCTCCTGGAGGGGATCCTCGGGCGGACACAGGTCATCCAGCTGTTGAGAAACAGACACTGAAATTCTGGGTGGACAAAACCAGGTGAGACGTTGGTCTGGTGTTGGAGCATAAACCCTGAGGCGGGGCTGCCTGGCTGTGGGAAGTTGGGCTGGTTATTTAACCCCTCAGTGTCTTCTCTGAAAAAAAGGAATAGAAATAATAATCCCTCCTTCAGAGAATTGTTGTGAGGATGAAATGAATTAATTTTTTAAAAAGAACTCGAAAGGGGGCACCTGGGTGGCTCAGTTGGTTAAGTGGCTGCCTTTGGCTCAGGTCACGATCCTGGGATCCTGGGACCGAGCCCCGCATCAGGGTCCCTGCTCAGCAGAGGGTCTGCTTCTCCTTCTCCCTCTGCCTGCCGCTCCCCCTGCTTGTGCTCTCTCTCTCTGTTAAATAAATAAATAAATAAATAATAAAAAGAAACCTGGTAATCTTTTTTTTTTTTATAAAGATTTTATTTATTTATTTGAGAGAGAAAATGAGAGACAGAGAGCATGAGAGGGAGGAGGGTCAGAGGGAGAAGCAGACTCCCTGCCGAGCAGGGAGCCCGATGCGGGACTGGATCCTGGGACTCCAGGATCATGACCTGAGCCGAAGGCAGACGCTTAACGACTGAGCCACCCAGGCGCCCGAAACCTGGTAATCTTAAAAAAAAAAAAAAAAAGCCAAGGACTAGCAAGACCTTACTCTCACCTTGAGGTGACCAATATTGCCATTGAATCTTGATAATCCTCTCACAGATCAACCACACTAAGTCAAATTTTTCTACCTGTAAGAATTTTGATTTCGGTGGGAAATCTTAATATTACTGCCTTCCCCTCCAAGCACCATGGAGAGCTTGATGGCTGTGATCATCCCTGCATAATTCATGGGCGGAGAGAAAGTTCTCTAGCTCCAAAAATGCCCCCTTCACGTGCTCACGGACTCTGGAAACTGAGTGTCTTCTGCTTCTCTTTCCATCATTCAAGCACAAAGTATTCTCACGCCAGGCAAACACCCCTCACTGTGAGTTCTCACAGAGCCTGATTCTTCTCCCTTATCCTCGTCCCACTTGTATTTTCTCCTTCAGTTTCTTTCTTCCTTGTTAGCCTGTGTATGGTTCATTTTATGTGTCAACCTAACTGGCCACAGGGAGCCCAGATATTTGGTCAAACATTATTTCGGTGTATCTTTGAGAGTGTTTTGGGATGAGTATAACATCTGAATTGGTAGATTGAGTAGAGCAGATTGCCCTCCCTAATGTGGGTGGGCCTCATCTAATCTGTTGAAGGGATGACTAGAGAAGGCTGATCCTCCTTGAGTAAAAGGAAACTCTTTGCACCTGACTGATTGAGCTGGGACATGGGCTTTTTTCCCCCTTTTTTGCTTTTGGTCTTGAACTAAAATACTGATTTTTCTTAGGTCTTGAGCCTGTTGGCTTGGCAGTGAAACTTATACCATTGGCTCTCCTGAGTCTCCAGCTTGCTGATTACAGATCTTGGGCCTTCTCAGTTTCCATATAATCACTTGAGCCAATTCCTTATGATAAGTCTCTCTCTCTGTCTCTCCATTTGTATCTCCCACTGGTTCTGTTTCTCTGGAGAACCCTGACTAATACACACTGTACATTTAGTAAGAACAGGGGTGTGGCAATCTCTCTGTGTGTCAGTTTCCCCGTCATTAGAGCCTAGGGAAGGGCTAGCATTCAATCAACACTTGTTGAAGGAAAGAGTGCCTGAGCAAGAGTGAGAAGGGATCTGTATGGCAGTGCCGCACCCTTGAATCCCCAGTGCTTCCAAATCCCATGGGGCAGCAGTCACAGGATCTGTGAAGTTGGAGACTTTGACCTTCAGATCTTTCTTGCTTTCCTTTCAGCACCCTTCCCTCTGCTCTGGTAGATCCCTGGGCTCCCAGGGCCCAAATCTATTCTCTGGTTGGGATCCACTCCACATACTAATCCACACAAATGTGTGAGTGATGGGGGGAAGGAAGGGTGCCCTCAAGGGCTGAAGAGCTATTGGTGGACAAAACATTTCCCCTGGTGCTTGACATGTGGTGTTATTTGTGATGATTGCTTCACACTGGAAATCTGAGAAAAAGGTATTAGCCCCTTTTATAGAAGTGGCTGCTGAAGCACATGGGGTAGAGAGGCTTGGTCAGGGTAGAGCTGGGATTCAAACCACCAGGGTTTCCCCAAAGAGCTTTCCTGGTGATTGGATCATTGTTCCCAAATCTTTGCTTTTCCCCTTAAGAGAATTATCCATCCTCATGCTGGCCATGGTTTCATGGTGGGCACCTCCCCATCCCTGACTTTGGGTTTGGCCAGTGGACTCTTAGCAGATGTGATGTGTGCAGAGGCCTTAAAGATGCTGCATGGTCTGGCCTCTTGTGCTCTGATATCCACCAAGATAAGAATACACCCAGAGCAGCTGCTGATCCAAGGAACGGAGTGAATCCAACTCAGTGCCTGCAGCCAAGCCAGTCCAGCCTGGAACCTGGGGCACAGCCATGGCAGTCATTCTGCAGACTTGTGAACAAGAGAAGTAAATGCTTATTGTTATAAACCACTGCATTTTGGAATGGTTTGTTACACAGCATTAACATACCAGGGGCTGACTAATGCACGTCCCCAAATGAGTATCTTTTTTTAAAAGATTTTATTTATTTATTAGAGAGGGAGAGTGCACATGGGTGGGGAAGAGGGGGATAGGGAGAAACAGGCTCACCGCTGAGCAGGGATCCCAACACAGGGCTCCATCCCAGGACCCTGAGATCATGAGCTGAGCCGAAGGCAGATGCTTAACCGACTGAGCCACCCAGGTGCGCCCCCCCCCCCCCCCGCCCCAAGATGAGTATCTTTAAGAATGGAGGGGAAATGGAAAGACCCACAATGTTTGGGTCCCTGAAAAGCATATAATGGACATTACGAATGTCCAGATGCCCTTTTCCCTTTGGCATACAGGAAACTCTCCAGCTCTCTGGCTGGTGTCAGGACCATGTAACTATTTCTGGCGTACCCAGCATGCGTGGGAGTGCTGTGTGGTGGTTTCAGGCCACTGTAGTCCCAGTGCAGGTCCCTGAGTTCCCTGGCTTCTCCCTCCTCTGCCATAGCAATTGGGGAGGGGCCCTCACGCTGATGGGGATGGGCCGGGAGATCGAAGCTGGCTGTATCGCACGCAGAGTCCCTTTGCTGGCTGGGACCATGGTGGATTTTCAGGAGCAAGAAATAAACGTTTGTAGTGTCAGGGACAGAGATTTGGGAATTGTTACTGCATGACGCACCATCCTGACTGATTCAGAGAGAGCAAAAGACTGTGGGAGGGGTCCAGTTGTAACCTGCTCAAACCCCAATTCCAGGTCTCCCCAGTGAGCGAGAAAGTGCCCGCTTCAAGCTTATTCCAAGACTGGGGAACATCACTCACCCCTCTTCCTCAGCTGGCTTAGTGAGGATGTGGGGCGTCCAACTGGGCCCACGAGCCGATGGCGCCTGGCCTGCTGCATGTGAATATATGCAGCGGGAACTCACCCTGGGAGGGACAGCCCTGGCGCCGGCAGGCAGGGACTCTGGGTGCGGGAAGTGTGACTTCATTGGCGTTCATGAGGTCTCTTTATGCAGGAATCTGCGGGCTCATTGCAACACTTGACAAACCTGTAAATATTTATTCGGAGTCACTCACTGCCCAGCGTTTGCATGAAATCTGCATTGCAAAGTCAAGTCCAGGAAACAGAACTTTTTAATGAGGCCAGTGTGGCCTGGGCCTGGCTGGCACCACCCCTCCTGCAGGCTTACTTCCCTCGTCTGTGAAATGGGATGGGTCTCTGCCCTGCTTGCTCTTGGGCAGCGTTAGAGACAGAGAATGGACTTGAGGGTAGTCTGTAACCTGCAGAGCTCCAGGTGCTGGGTTCTCAGACATGAATATAGCCCAGGTCCTGTCCTGTCATTGCTAGGGAGCCAGTCAAAGGCAGAGATGACCCACCACTTAGGGTAGGGGAGGAAGCTGTGGGATGAAGATGGAGAGAGAACTGTGTGTAGGGAAATCAGGGAGGACTTCCTGGAGGAGGGGTAGTTGTAATGGGTTCTGAGGGGCAGGTAGAATGTCAACAGGAAAATGAGAGAATGCATGTATGCATGCACTGATGTGTGCAGGGAACTGCAGGGTCCACTGTGTCATAGGTGGCCAGTCTGTGAGTGGGCCCTCTGTGGGCCAAGTGGCTCCCTGGACCAATCAGAACTGGTCCTGCACAAAGGAGCACCCAGCTCTATTTCCCAGCAGGGGCTGTGGGAGGCGAGGCTTGGCTGTGGGTAGGGCAGCCCCGGTGCAAGGGATGTTAATTTCCCTCTCACAGAGTGGTCTTGAGGATATAGTGACCAGCCCAGGTCCTGACCATGTAAGGGTTGGGAGGGTCTGGGCAATTCAGCCCCCGTATAACACAGACCTGAACAGAGACTCAGTGTAACCAAAAGAAGCAAGATCAGCACTCCTGGCAGAAAGAAGACATGGGAGCTATTCTTGGAAGCAGAGCCTGGGGGTCCCTGAGGGGCTGTGAGAACAGGTAGCTGGAAGCAGTGTGGCTCAGCAGGTGTCACCAGTCCTGGTGTTGGGAGGTCTGGAATTTTATCCCAGCTCTGCCAGAAACCTGCTGTCCAGAGCTTCCTGGTCACCTAACCTCTCTGTACCTCACCGTCCCTCCAGTTATAAAGTGGGTATAAGGACACCTGACTAACTTTCTCCTGTGGCTGTTACTTGGGATGTGCATTTAGCTTTATGTCACCGTCCAGGTGTAGTGGTATGAAAGCAGAGACCCCAAACCCTATTTTATAGAGATGCAAACTCAGGGCAGAAGATAAACAGTGCTGTTTAAAATATGCTGCCCAAATCCATGCCATGTAGAGTCCTGGGCCAGGCATAATGGTGGGCAAGGTGATCCCTCTACCCTCTTGACTATAGCCAGGAGGATCTTTCTTTCATGCACACTGGATCCTGTCATTCCCCTGCCTGAAACCAGCAGGCTGGTAGAAACTTCCAGATGGACAAGTTAGAAGTATTTATCAAGAGCCTTAAAAAGGCGGGTGCTCAGGGTCTAAGTGAGAGCCCAGGTTTTGGAGTCAGGCATCTGTAGGCGCAGAGCCCCCACCAATACGTCCCCGTGGCCCTGTCTAGTCTCATGTTCTCTGAACCCCAATCACGTTCCTCCCGTAACATTCCCACCCAATGGCTGCCTTGTAGAGTTGTTGTGAAGTTTGAAAGACATAATGCAGAGCATGCGCCTGGCTTACAGCAAGCATTGAATAACTATGGATGCTATCATTTTTTTTTTTTTTAAGATTTTATTTATTTATTTGACAGAGAGAGACACAGCGAGAGAGGGAACACAAGCAGGGGGAGTGGGAGAGGGAGAAGCAGGCTTCCCGCCAAGCAGGGAGCCCGATGCGGGGCTCGATCCCAGGACCCTGGGATCATGACCTGAGCCGAAGGCAGACGCTTAACAACTGAGCCACCCAGGCACCCCTGGATGCTATCATTATTATTAGCAGTGGTAGTTGTAGAAATATAACAAGATGAAGACCACTCCAGCATCTTGGCACATGGCACGAACCCCTCTTAGGGAAGGCAGCGTCTTGCTTGGGCACACGCCCTGTGAGGTCCACTTGGGGAGGAGGAGAGCCCGTGGGTGTGGGCTTGTCAGGAGCCGGGTGTCAGACATGCGGGCGCTGCAATGTTGGAGGCATGAGAAGCATTTGTGGTTTTGATTCTGGGGGTTGAGAAAGGAGTGGGGGGGGGGGAGGGTGGGAGAGGGGAGGTTATGCAGAGAGGTAGGCAAGGGACACCCATGGTGGGAGCCTGACCAGCAGTCCGAGTGGAGGGTGGGGCCTCCTCCACTTTATATGCCCGTCTTTATGAGTGCCTCCTCTGTTCCCCCCACTTCCTGGACTTAGGAAAGTCTGTGGTCATCAGTGCTGTGGGGGAGAAATCTAATGGGGCGGGCGCTGGAACGCTAAGCAGGGATAGACCTTCACAACTGGGATGAGTAGTCAAGATCAGCAGGGATGCCCCGGCATGTGCTGGAATCTTGAGTGGGCTCTGGGTTTGCACAACTCCCTCTTCCCACCCGCTCTGGGGGATGAAGCCAAGTTTACCCGGAGGGGCGAGAGGGTACTTGGCTGACCTCCGGGTTCCGCTGGTATGTCTGCGTCAACAGCAGGTCACATCCACCTTATCGAATCCTGGAAAGTGCCAGGTACCAAGCCAGGAACTCTGTCCACATCCTCTTCCTTAATCCTCACAACCACCCTTGAGGAAACCAAAGTTCAGTTAGTTTAAGTGACTTGCTCTCAGGTCCATGCATTTGTTGAGGGGGCCAGGCTCGAGTGTTGGCAAAATGGGTCCAGGGCTAGCCCTTTCTGCCCCTACGGTGACCTGCAGCTGGTTCGGAGAATAAGGGACAATGTTGCAAAAATTGAAATATGTAAGGGTGTGATTTTGTGTGTATCTGTATAGATTTTTTTATATGATAAGGGCATTTCCTCAGGGAAAGGATGGGGCACGACTGAGACCAACTGGCTACCAGGAAAAAATAAAATCGGCTTCTATATCACACACTAAAATAAATCCCACATGCTTAGAACATTTAAATGTAAACAAGTAAATCATAACAAATGAGTAATAATGTGATCTTCACTATGTAAGATCTTTCGAAACAGGTGCAAAGATGAAAACTGTGAAAGGAAAAAGTTTGATACACTTAGCTGAGTAGAACTTTTAAAATTCCGTAGGGCAGGAATACCTAAATGAATTTGAATGTGTAACAATACAATGGCGAAAATATTTGTAATAAATATGACAAAGAGCAAAAAGCCTTTGCAGATTCATCAGAATAAAGAAGAAAGGGTCAGGAATAGGAAAAGGCAGTCCAAAAAAGACAGGGGCCAGTAAATGTATAAAAAACTCATAATTTGCTAATAAATAATAAAAAATCTAATAATAAAATAAATTCAGAAGAAAATCACCATTTCTCCCCCCACCAATACTCCAAAATGAAACATATAGCTGTTCTGGGGAAAAATGAAAGATGAAGCATTAAAAAGTTTAAGCCATACTTGCTCCTTGAGCCAGCGAGTCTGTCACTACTCCCTTATCTGGAGGAAATAATCACAGAGGTCTGCAAATATCCATAACAAGAATATAGAGTGCAGCGTGTGTGTGTGTGTGTGTTTTATGATGATAAAATAAGTGAAAACAGTCTAAATGTCTAATAATAGGCCACTGGTAATGTACATTATGGAATATCTGCACCCCGGAATAAATCCTTGACTGCTATTAAGAGCGATAGTGTAAATCTAGTATAATGACAAAGAAAGATGTTCTAATTTTATTACTTAGATAAATTAAGCATATTGCAAAATGGTGTTAAGGGTGACGCCATTTTGTAAAGATTTTTTAAAAACCTAGCAAATGTGTACTAAAATACTAACATATCTCTCTAGGAAATGAGAGTTCTGGTTCAGGTTTTTCCTTTTTTGTTTGATTGTTTTGTTGCTTATCATGATTTTTCCTCTAAAATATCTCAAATATCTCATGTGTCTATAAAAACATATCTAGACCAATCAAAATAATAAAGAGATGATTTTGCAGGAGGCAGCTATTTATAGGGTATTTATAGGGAGATGCACAACAATGTTATTATCAAAAAAAGAAAACGGGCCAACTTTACTCACTAGAAAAGGAACAGAAACAACCCAAAAGAAAATAGTAAGAATAATAGAATAAGGAAGATGAAAGTTAAAAAAATTAGAGAACAACAACAACAAAGCCTTTGGAATTGATAAATAAAACCGAGAGCTAGCTCTTTAAAAAGAATGATAAAGTAGGGCGCCTGGGTGGCTCAGTTGGTTAAGCAACTGCCTTCGGCTCAGGTCATGATCCTGGAGTCCCGGGATCAAGTCCCGCATCGGGTTCCCTGCTCAGCAGGGAGTCTGCTTCTCCCTCTGACCCTCCCCCCTCTCATGTGCTCTCTCTCTCATTCTCTCTCTCTCAAATAAATAAATAAAATCTTAAAAAAAAAAGAATGATAAAGTATACAAACTCTGGCAATCTAATCAAAGGAAGAAAGGACACAAACAAAATGAGAAAGGGGCGTAACTCCTGAGATAAAAGAGATTAACACAGATAATGAAATGCCGTGCACGGTCTCATGGTCCTACAATAGGAACATCCTCAGAGAAGGGCTCATTTTTGACAAATACATACACTCCCGCGGGCCTCCAAAGACATACCTCCGTTCACAGGCTGCGCATCAGACACCAGGAAAACCCAGGCAGCATGATCTAGCTTTCAGGCCAAATTGTTCTGAGAGTCAGCTTTCCTTTCCTCTTGACAAAATAAAAATTAATCAAATCAATAAATAGAAAGGGAAACCTCTGCCAGAAGCTGATCAAGCATGTCAAGATGAGCCTCAAAATATTAGTAACATGCATCAGAGTTGCCGGACCAGATGACATCATTTGCCAGAGGCTAAAATTTTCTTCCAAGCCCCAAGACAGCTCAGCCATTTCTGGGGCACAGCCTCCCCCTCTTTTGCTTGGGGAGGTTGAAGACGTGGGAGTGTGCTCCTAGGCCAGGTTTGTGCATCCAGACACACCTAAATTCTGGTGAAGGTCCAGCTTTTCAAACTGAGCTGCCTTCTCCTGGAAAGATCCTGCATCGAGGACCGCTGATGTAATGGGCACATTTGGCACATGGGTTTCGTGCTTTCACGATCGTGAACTCACCCCATGAGGAGGACTGCGCTCTGAGTGTCCCAACACATTTGTGGATGAAAGCAAAAGCTGACGGGTGTGGGTGTTTTCTTGTACATTCTTTGCTTTGACATTTTCTAACTTAATCTGGGTCCTCTGTAAACATGGACAGATGTTCATAATCGTAACTGCAGAGTAAGACTTAGGGTATGTCTTTTTTAACGTCTATTTATAGGAAACTATTGTAGACACCAAAACCCAATGATAGCGCTCAGATGTTACCCAGGCGGGAACGTGGCTACTCACCACACTGTACTTGCTGGGAGAAAAATTTTAGTTTGTCATAAACCATTTCTATTTAACACAGGCTAATGTCAAAATACAGTACCAGAAAGGAAATCAAAGGGAAAACATGAGTTAGAGTCTCCAGATATAGTCTTCCCTCAAAGTTCATCTCATTGCAAGGAGCCTGAGTTAAGGATCTTGGGTCTTATTCAAGCATCCCATATCAGCCTAGCCAGGAATATCTACATGGATCCACAGGGTGTGGGAGCTGATAGAGACTGTGAAGATGGGGCCCCCACTTATAGTCGAGAAGACAGAGTCCCACAGAGGTACAGAGACCCGCCCCCCCTTAACTCTTCAGTGAATTAATATAAATGACCATCTGAGGAGTGCTTCCCACAGGCACTTTGTAAGTCTCAGGGTGGGTTCCAGGGTTTGTTAGTCAGGGTTCTCCAGGGAAACGGAACCAGTAGGATGTATGTGTGCATGCACGATATATAGACAGAGATATAGACAGATTTATTTTAAGGAATTGGCTCACCAGGTTATGGAGGGTGGCACATCCAAAATTTGCAGGGCAGGTCAAAGGCTACAGCCCCAAGGAAGATCTAATGCTAGAGCTCGAGTCTGAAGACAATCTGGGGGCGGAATACCCTTTTCCTGGAATCTCAGTCTGTTTTCCCTTAAAGCTTTCCACTGATTTTATGAGGCCAACCCCCCATTATGGAGGGTAATTTGCTTAACTCACAGCCTACCAATTTAAATATTAATCTCATCTAAAAAATACCATAATGAATATATCCAGACTGGTGTTTGACCAACTACCTAGGTGCCGTGGCCAAGTTGACACGTAAGATTAACCATCACACTGGGAAACAGATCCTGAGCAGGAGAGGCGCATGCAGATGGTTTATGGGGAGTGCTCTTGGGGGAGTGAGGAAAATAGCACAAAGCAGGGGCGCCTGGGTGGCTCAGTCGGTTGGGCGTCTGCCTTCGGCTCAGGTCATGATTCTAGGGTCCTAGGATCGAGCCCCACATCGGGCTCCCTGCTCGGCGGGGAGCCTGCTTCTCTCTCTCCTTCTACTGCTCCCCCTGCGTGTGCTCTCACTCTCTCTGTAAAATAAATAAATAAAATCTTAAAAAAAAAAAAAAGAAGAAGAAGAAAATAGCATGAAACAGACAGAGAAGCTGAGCCTCAGTGCAAGGGAGGCCTCAGCCCCTCCTGCCGGCAGCCCCCATCTGGAAGGAGGAGGTTGGGCGATGCACCACCACTTCCACTCTGCAGACAATATCTCATTTTATCCCTCACAGAACCGTGTAAATGAGCTCCATTGTCCCCATTTTACAGATGAAGAAACTGAGGCTCAGACCAGTGGGATAACTTGTTAAAGCTCACAGAGCTGGCAGGTAGATTCAAATCCAAGCCTGACAGACTCTCAGTTAGTCCAAGGTTTTCATCACTCAGACCCACGAGTTTACCTATAACAGAGATTATCATGTGGGGGTTTATACTCTCAGTGGTTGGATTGGGGGGTGAAGGGTTAAGGGGCATATACAGTGTCTAAGAAAAAGGAAACCAATAGGGGATTGGAAATGAGGGGACAGTCCCTATAGCCTCATTTCAATACTTTTTGCCTTCCCTCTGTCTGTCCCAGGTGGGGGAAGGCTCATCTCTCCGCGCAGAGTAGCTGGTTGGGGCGCCCAGGGCGGTAGCAGCTCGGTCTCGCCGGGTCCACATGTAAGGTATCTGCCGTGAGTTCTTTCCTGCTGGGCCGGCTGCTACCCTACAGGAATCCCTCTGCAGGCCCAAGATCTGTGTCCAAAGGAGCACCCTCTAAAGACTCTTTCAGATCACGTGGTTTTTTAAAAAAACATTTTCTTTATTTGTCAGCGAGAGAGCACAAGCAGGGGGCATGGCATGCAGAAGGAGAGGCAGGCTCCCCGCTGAGCAGGGAGCCCAATGCGGGACTCTATCCGGCGACCCTGGGGTCATGACCTGAGCCGAAGGCAGACGCTTAACGGACTGAGCCCCCAGGCGCCCCTAAATAATGTGTTTTTAAGAGTTTCCCAGCGACTGTCAGGATGGGGCGATGGGCAGTTCGAAGAGGACTGCTGGAGGGGCCCACCCGTCCCCTGGCAAGTACATATGAGCACCTACTGTGTGCCTGGCACTGCTATGGGTGGGGACTCCATCCTGCCACCCCTGGTGCCATGATGGTATTAGGCTGCCTGTTTAACCTCGCGAGTCTCAGATGGCTCATCTCTCAAGTGGAGGGAATAATACGTCAGGAGACCCCTGTGAGCATTAGAGAGTACGTATCTACAACCCTCGGGATGGCCCCTGGCGCGTGGTAAGTGCTCAACGCATGGCCGCTTCCTTCCAGTCCCTGCAGGGGGCGCCGTGCGGTGCGTAGGACCCGGTCCCTGCCCTTCGGGAGCTTCATGCTGCATGCTGATTAATCTGACTAGGGGAAGCAAAGGGAGAGGATGAGCTGGTAAACCTCCTGAGATCCCCTGACTTGGGGTATACGTGGGGCGCATGATGGCGTGGCCGAGGGCTCTGCAAACCCGGCTCCCTCTCGGGCCGGTTGGGGAGTGAGCCCCTCCCAGATGTCCGGTTCTCTCTGACTGCTGTCCCTTGACCTTCATCAAAAGCAACACGCGGGGTTATTTTATTTATAAACTGCATTGGAAGCATGGAGTGTTTGAATTTCCCCAGCCCACTGCTGTTGGAGAGAGACGCTCTGCCACACGGGCACGTGCACGTTCATACCCACACGCACATCAGAGAAAAGTCCAGGGAATGGGGACTTCCCAAGTGACAGTGGCTGCTAAGCCTTCCCCTCGCCAGGCCCTGTGCTAACACTTCACAAGCACTGCCCACTTCCGCCCCCAACAGCTCTGCGGTGTAGGAGTAGGAACTACTGTTAACAGGCGCAAACCGGGTGAGAAAGCCGAGGCGCAGAGAGGGTAAGCCGTTTGCTGAGACGCTCACCGCTCTTAAGTGCTGGAACCAGAGTCTGAACCCAGAGTCTGGCCTTTTAGTCTCTCTTCACTACTGGCTACCTCAGGACTATAGGTGCCCCCAGGAGGGGAGGTTGGGAGGGGCAGGAAGAGGCAGGGAGGGCTCCCTGGGGCAAGTGACCCTGAATCAAAGAAGTGACCGCTAAGGACTGAACATCTCCTTGACTCAGGCTGTGAGCGAGGAGGAGCCTGGGGATGGGCAGAGAGAACAGGGAAACGCATCACGGTGATAGTTCTGCAGAAGCAAAGGCAGGGATGTGGGACTTCAGTGCCAAGTGTGCGGGGTACTGTGGGGAAAGGGAGCCGACTGGCCCAGAAGGCATGCCTTAGGCCTGGGAACCTGGCAGCGTCTCTGCACTGCCATTCCTGCCCCCCATCGCAGCTTGCTCCTGGGCCCCGAGAGCAGGGACGCCTGCTTCGTCCTTCTTGGCTGCCTCCCGGCTTCTGCGTCTGACACACTGACCCACATCACAGGCAACTGCTCCATTCCAGCCGCCTTGGCAGGGCCTCTTGGCTCCGGGGCTGCCATCAATGAGGCTTATGCTTGGGCGGGCAGACAGGGAACGGTCCCAGCCAGAGGGCTCCCTGCTCCCGCATCAGCTGAGCATGTCTGGCCTTTTCCGCAGAGGTTTCCTTACAGCCTGGGCCTTGCTCTGGAGGCCCTCCATCATTGCTATGTCCAGGCCAGAGGAGCGCGTGAATCCGTTCTGCACCCCAGCGGCTGCCTGCCGATGGAGCGATCCCCGTGTGTGTCACACCCCCCGACCCCCAGGGCTCCTCGGGGTTCCTGGCCACAGAGGTGGCCGCTCGTGGAGCAGGTGGCTCTTAATGGAACAGGCCAGATAAACAGGTAAGGGAAAGAAAGAAACGAAGGGACCAGAGCAAAGTGAGCAAGGTAGCTTTGAGGGCCAGCGGTCAGTGGCTCATTTATTCAAGCCACGAAGATTTCTTGCCTCCTTACTGAGAAGGAGAGCACACCAGCTCGGCTCTTAGGGCTGGCGAGATGAGGCTGGAGCCGCCTTGTGGGGACCTCCCTCCCCATTGGAGCTTCCCCCAGGTATCTCCACTTCTGCTTGTCCCAAGCAGACTTCATCATGTTGGTCTTCTCCTTCTGGATTCTCTGTCCTCATGAGCGACACCCTTGGAAACCTTACAGCCAAGGCCCCAAATTGGGGTGATATCCGTGACTTCCTCCAACTCACTTCCTCCGCGCGGTCCATCGGCCCCTGCTGTGGAGCCGCCCCTCTGAGCCCCTGGCAAATCCGGCTTGATCCATTGCTCCGCCGCAGTCACCGTAAGGCCCCCTATCTCGGGTCTGGAGCTCTGCGGCAGCCTCTGACCTGCTACCTCTGCTTTCACACTGGCCTCCCTTCTATTCTTTCTCTGTGCCTCGACCAGAGACATCAGTCAAAAGCTTCAAGCCCATCAGGGCCCTTCCAGGCCACAACTCCTTCCTTGGTGGTTCCCCAAGTGCGCTCAGAACAAAGTGTCCGGAGTCCCGCATGATCTCCCCTGCCTACTCTGTCCAGCTAACTGCTCTCCGTTTTCTTGATGCTGCCATAACTTCCCTTCTGGAGAGCTCCCCTGCCTCCTTATAGGAAATGCCGTTGGTCTTCATGCCACCTTGCTGCACCCCCACCCCCTCATCCCCTGCACCTGCTGCTGCAACCCGGGTGGGCACTTCCTGAGGACATTGCCCCCACCGCCAGGCCAGGCCTCCACCTCGAGGGCCTGCAAGGGCTCTCTGACTTTTTGGCCCCACTCTCCCATCCTTTGGAAGGACGATTCTGAGCCATTTTCTGAACAGTTTCTCAGAGCGTCCCCTTGAATTGAGCCCTGGTTACCACAATGTACCCACCCCAATTCTACACCCTCAGTGGCTTTCTTTCCTTGTCTAATACCCCCATGCCCTCACTCCTGTGTCCTGGGATTGCCACCCAAATAAGCTCCCTGCTCCCAAGTCCTTGCTTCAGGCTCTGCTTTCCAGGGACCCAAACCTAGACACCCCTGCTCTCACTCAGACAGGGGTAGATGCCTTTCCATTTTTCTATTATTCAGGTACCTACCATTCTGTGTTATAATTGTCTGTGTGTTCACCTCCCCCATGTCAGTGTGAGCGGGGAACGAGAAGGCACTTCCCAGCACAAATCACAGGATACCTCGACAGCTAGTAGGTGTTGTGAAATGAGTGAATAAGAACTAGGGCGTTCAGGATGAAAGCATGCAACAAACTGGGGAAAGGAGGGAATGTCCTCAATGTGACAAAGAGCATTTGTGAAAAACCCACAACTAACATCACACTTGGTGGGGGGAAGGACAGAAAGCCTTTCCCCTATGATCAGGAACAGGAGGAGGATGCCCATGCTTGCCACTTACATTCAACAGTTAATGGCTAGGGCCGTCGAGCCAATTTCTTAAATGAGTTAAGAAGCATCCAGATTAGAAAGTAAGAAGTACAATTTTTTCTGCCCACAGATGACATGATCTTAGAGAAAATTTTAAAGAATCAACAAATTATTGGTGCTAATAAATGATTTCAGCAATGTTATAGGATAAAAGATTAACATGCAAAAATCAGTTGCATTTCTTTTTTTTTTTTTAAGATTTTATTTATTTATTTGAGACAGAATGAGAGACAGAGAGCATGAGAGGGAGGAGGGTCAGAGGGAGAAGCAGACTCCCTGCCGAGCAGGGAGCCCGATGCGGGACTCGATCCAGGGACTCCAGGATCATGACCTGAGCCGAAGGCAGTCGCTTAACCAACTGAGCCACCCAGGCGCCCCCAGTTGCATTTCTATATGCTAGCAGTGAATAACCTAAAAAGAAAATTAAGAAAATAATTCCATTTAAAATATCATCAAGAGGAATAAAATATTTGGAAGTAAACTTAACCAAAGAGATGCAAAACTTATACACTGGAGACTATAAAACATTGCTGAGAGAAAGTGTAAAAGATCCAAATAAATAGAAACACATCCCTTGTTCACAGATTGGAAGATTTTAATAGTGTTAAGATGTCAATACTTCTTAAAATGATCTACTGATTCAATGCAATCCCTATCAAATTCCCACTGGCCTTTTTTGCAAAATGGAAAAGTTGATCCTCAAATTCGTATACAATTGCAAGGGATCCCGAATAGCAGAAAGAGTTTTGAAAAAGAACAAAGTCAGAGAACTCCTATTTCCCAATTTCAAAGCTTATTCCGAAGCTTCAGGAATCTAAACAGTGTGTTGCTGGCAAAAAGATGCATAGATAAGTCAATGGAATAGAATTGAGAGTCCAGAAATAAACCAATGCATCTGTGGTCAGTTATTTTGATAAGGATCCCAAGAATGTGCAAAGAATGAAAAAGAGTCTCTCTAACAAAAGGTGCTGGGACAATTAGTTGCAAAATGTGAAAGAATCAAGTTAGACCCTTTCTCATGCCATATAGAAAAATTAACTTAAAATAGATCAAAGACCTAAATGTAAAAGCTAAAATTAATACCGCTCTTAGAAGAAAACATAGGTGTAAATCTTCATGACCTTGGATTTGGTGATGAATCTTAGCTATGACATCAAAAGCAGAAGCAACAAAAGAAAAAAATAGGTAAGTTGGACCTTCATCAAAATTAAAAGCTTTTGTACATCAGAGGACACTATCAAGAAGGGGGAAAACAACATGTGGAATGGGAGAAAAGACTTACAAATCATATATCTAATAAGGAAGGTGTATCTAGAGTATATCAGGAACTCTTAAAACCCAACAACAAAGAGACCTGATTAAAAAATGGGCAAAGGGCTTGGGGCGCCTGGGTGGCTCAGTTGGTTAAGCGACTGCCTTCGGCTCAGGTCATGATCCTGGAGTCCCGGGATCGAGTCCCGCATCGGGCTCCCTGCTCGGCAGGGAGTCTGCTTCTCCCTCTGACCCTCCCCCCTCTCATGCTCTCTGTCTCTCATTCTCTCTGTCTCAAATAAATAAATAAAATCTTTAAAAAAAAAAATGGGCAAAGGGCTTGAAGAGACATTTCTCCATGGAAGGTCTACAAGTGGCCAACAAGCACCTGAAAAATGCTCAACATCATTAGTTATTAAGGAAATGCAAAACCACAGGAGAGCCGACTTTACCCTTGACTGAGTGAGAATTATAATAACAATGGAACATGACAAGCGTTGGCGGGCGTGTAGAGAAATTGGAACCCTTGTACATGGCCTGTAGAAATGTCAGATGGTGCAGCCCCTGTGGAAAATAGTTGAGCAGTGCCTCACAAAGCTGAACATAGAACTCCATGTGACCCAGCAAGTGCCCTCCTGGGAATAGATCCAAAAGAGTTGGAAAAGGTAGTGAAACAAAACGTGGACCTGTGTTCACTCACTGCAGTACTAGGCACAATGGCCAAAAGGTAAAAATCAACCCAAATGTCTACCAACTGGTGAATGGATGACCGAGATATGGTAGAGCCACACGATGGAATATTACTCAGCCATAAAGAGGAGTCGAGTCCTGACACCTGCTACAACATGGCCGGACCTTGAAGCGATGATGCCGAGTGAATGAAGCCAGACACAGAAGAAGGTCACACGGTGGATGATTCCATGAACACAAAATGTTGAGCACGGGCAAGTCGGTAGAGACGGGAAGCAGATTAGTGGATGCCAAGGGCAGGGTAAGGGGAGGATGGGGACACAGGGAGTGACTGCTTAGTGACTGCGGGGTTTCCCTCTGGGTGACGAAAAAGTTTTGGAAGTAGGGCTGATGGTTGCACAACATGGTGATTGTACTACATGCTATTGAACGATACACTTTAAAAGGGTGAATTTGGGGCGCCTGGGTGGCTCAGTTGGTTAAAGCGACTGCCTTCGGCTCAGGTCATGATCCTGGAGTCCTGGGATCAAGTCCCGCAATGGGCTCCCTGCTCAGCGAGGAGCCTGCTTCTCCCTCTGACCCTCCCCCCTCTCATGTACTCTCTCTCATTCTCGCTCTCTCAAATAAATAAATAAATCTTTAAAAAAAATAAAAAAATAAAATAAAATAAAACGGTGAATTTTATCACAATGGAAATAAAGCAGAAGTGGGGTGGATGGGACCGTGGTGCCCGGCGGCCCGTCTTCTCATCCTGCGCCGCCTCTGTGCACCCTGCACAGACAGGGCCCCTCTGTCCGGGCCTTTCATGTTTCCCACAGAGCAGCCACCCCCACCCAGACCCTCTCAGCCATCTTTGTCCCCCTCCGCCGTTTCCTGTGCGGGGAGCGGGGACAGCCTCACATTTCCAATCCTCCGTTTCTCCGGGAGTGCCCAGCAGAATTTGGCCAGAACTGTTGCTCCAGGTAACCACTGTTTCTGCCAAAGGTATGTGGAATATTTATGACGGCTCATATGCTTTACGTTTACCGTGGTGGCAGCACGGTTTGCATTCGTGCTGATAATAAAAACTCAATTTATAATAAAAACAAGCATTTTGCCGCAGAATCGGGTTTTAAGGCTCCTATAAAGGCTTTGCAGAGATTTATTTTAGTCTAGTAAATGTCTTGCCCCAGGGTGAGACTTCAGAGCCTTCAAACAGTTCATTTTGAAGGATTTGGTTATTAGAAAACTTTTATAGCTCTTTAATTTAATGGGCGAAGAATAACGAATGGCCTCCAACAACAATGGAGTCTCCATATCTGGAATGTCTTGCCATCCTAAATGGCGGAGGGGTTCAAAACCACAGGAGCTGGGAGACCTGGGTCCTGAGCTACTCAAAGGCTGAATAACCTCAGACAAGTCCTTTCTGCTCTTTGGGCCTCAGTCTTCTCTTTTGAGCAGTCAGGGTTGGGAGCGGGGGAGTGTTGAAATTTTACATAATAAGAACCTTTGATCCTGTAATCTAACACTTAGGAATATTCCTCCCCCCGCCTCCCCTCCAGGGGGAAAAATTCAACAAAAGCAGAAAATTAGAGTGTTATCTATAGAGGCAAAAGGCAGAAGTGAAAAAAAGTAAGCCACAAATTGGAAGTAACTAATAGAATTACAGAACAATTTATGACAGAATCACAAACTGACATTAAAAATAGTGACTGCATGCATATTAGCACCCTTCCCAACCCACGCAGACCAGGATGATGCTCATTAAAACAAACAATGGTTATTTCCTGATCGAGGGGATTATAGTTGATTTTTGTTTTCTCCTTTATGCTTTTACGTATTTTTCGATTTTTCTATAATGAACACATACTACCTTTATAATCGGAAAAAAAATGTCATTGAACTAGCAATTAATTCTTTATAAAGAAGGGGGACAAAGAAGAAAATGCTTTAGTTATAATGTGAAATGAGGAAATACAACATGAAATGAATATTCAGATTGCAACTAGGTTGAAACGGTAACAGGTCAAATCTCTGAAAACCACTTTGCCTAATTATCGATACATCTAATAACCAGTTCCCTGAAAATTCACCCCTCTGCCTTTAGGTGTTTTGTGTCTATTCAGTTATCATCCTCTTTTTCATTTTATCATTTTTTGACGTGTTAAGTATTTGTTATCCACTGTCTAAGGGTCCTTTTGATAATTTCATATTTTGAAGAGGTATTTTAAACATTTGCACCATCCTTGATTATGGGATTGTTTTTATTCTTGTGTGTGGAATTCGTTCCTTTTTAATCTACTTTTGAATAATTTAAGGACTTGTTAGGCTATTTGTTAAAGATCCTTTCTTCAAAATTTAATATTCCTAACACACTTTTCAAGGGTACCCAAGACACTAAGTATAATCAACTGTCAAAGCTCCTCTGTCTTGCTCCTTCACAAGAATTCCGTCACCAAAGTTATGGGGTCAAGCAAGACATGGATGGATGTCCTAAAGGATGAAAGTATCATTTATGGAATGCTGATGATTTAATCAGTATAAGATGCTAAAAAGATGGCAAGAAAGAATAAGATGCTCAGTGGATTTAACTCAGGGTTACATTGTAGGTGAATCCTTCTTGGGGAACTGACCATAGGTGAATTGATTTAAAACCTGTGGAAATTTAAGGGAGATTGCAACACAATAACAACAACAACAACAACAACAGTAACAATAATGCTGTACTAGGGTGGTGGAATTTTTTACTCAAAATTCTCTTTAAGGTTATTGTACCCCACCACCCGCGCCCCCCGCCATTCGTCTGAAAGAAGTCATCTAAGTATCTTGTTTGGATTTTTCTTTCAGCAATATGGTTCCACTGAAAACACCAAAGATGAACTTTTAAGTTTTATGTACACTTAAGCCATTTCATTTTTTTCAAAGAGGTTTTTATTCTATTTTATTATTTTTTTATTTTTATTTTTTTTAAAGATTTTATTTATTTATTTGACAGAGAGAGACACAGCGAGAGAGGGAACACAAGCAGGGGGAGTGGGAGAGGGAGAAGCAGGCTTCCGGCAGAGCAGGGAGCCTGATGTGGGACTCGATCCCAGGACCCTGGGATCACGACCTGAGCTGAAGGCAGTCGCTTAACCAACTGAGCCACCCAGGCACCCTATTTATTTATTTTTAATTTAAGTTTTAGGTAGTTAACATCCAGTGTGATATTGGTTTCAGGAGTAGAATTCAGTGATTCATCACTTACACATCCAGTGCTCATCACGTGCAGCGCCCTCCTTAATGCCCATCCCCCATCTAGCCCATCCCCCACCTGCCTCCCTCCATTAACCGTCAGTTTGTTCTCTATCATTCTCTATCATTAAGTCATTTACGGCTAGTTTCCCTCTCTCCTTTTTTTCACTTCCCCTTCCCATATGTTCATCTGTTTTGTTTCTTATATTCCACATGTGAGTGAGATCATGTGGTATTTGTCTTTGACTGACGAACTTCACTCAGCATTAGCCTCTCTAGCTCCATCCGAGTCGTTGCAAATGGCAAGAATTCATTCTTTTTGATGGCTGAGTGATATTCCATGGTGTATTTATATAGCACATCTTCTTTATCCATTCATCAGCTGATGGATTTGGGCTCTCTCCATAGTTTGGCTACTGTTGATAACCACTTAGGCCAATTCTTATGTGAAAGGAAAGAGTTAGTTAATCGGTATTCATAGTCCTTGCTACTTTCTAATGAGAAGGCATCCTGGTATTGGGAGCGGGAGTGGGAGCAGAGCGTCCTTAGTAACTTGGCTAAGTGGGGTGACGGGTACGGGTAATAAGAGGAGGGGCTTCAGCAAAGCTGGGCTGCCCTGCATGAGAAAGGGAAAGAGGCTGAGGATTACAGGAGGCAGGGAGCTAAAGTCAGAGGCTGAGAAGATTGAGAGAGAAGGGAAGGGTCCAGGGAAATAGTGGTCCTTCCTAGCTGACCATGGTGCCATAGGAGGACTTGACTGGGGGGTATCTGATGGAGATTCATTGAACTGTTTGCGCTAATTGTGTGCAGTGAGCACTGTCTCTATTTCTCCTGTCATATCGCCAGCAACATCGACTCAGCTCACAAATCCTTTGGAATGAATGGAATTCTTTTTTTTTTTTTCTTAAGATTTTATTTATTTATTTGACAGAGAGAGAGAGCATAAGCAGGGGGAGCAGCAGAGGGAGAGGGACAAGCAGGCTCTCTGCTGAGCAGGGAACCCCAGGACCCCGGGATCATGACCTGAGCGGAAGGCAGATGCTTAACCAACTTAGCCACCCAGGTGCCTCTGGAATGAGTGGAATTCTTTTTTTTAAGATTTTATTTATTTGACAGAGAGAGACACAGCGAGAGAGGGAACACAAGCAGGGAGAGTGGGAGAGGGAGAAGCAGGCTCCCCGAAGGGCAGGGAGCCCGATGTGGGGCTCAATCCCAGGACCCTGGGATCATGACCTGAGCCAAAGGCAGACACTTAACGACTGAGCCACTCAGGCGCCCCTGGAATAAGTGGAATTCTTAATGATAGACCCAAGGTATGTTTGGGTCTTACTTCAAGATTGGCCCAGTGCAAACGTCACAGCTTCCCACAAGACCAGGTAGCATATGGTTACTTCTGACCATGTCAGCCTCTGCCTGTGGATATGCCCAGAAAGAAAGGAGAGAAGACATGGGGGAGAAAGAGAAAAAAGAAAGAAATAATCTCATGAGAATTTTATAATGTCCATGCTAGTTTAAAATTGAAATCATTGAATTTAATTATGCTTAAATTTAACAATAGAGAAAGAAACAGAGTGAGACTTCAAATAAACATTTATGCAAAGAAGCAATATTGGTTGCTGAAGATTCATCTAAAATTAAGAGATGCGGGACGCCTGGGTGGCTCAGTGGGTTAAGCATCTGCCTTCAGCTCAGGTCATGATCCCACGGTCCTGAGATTGAGTCCCGCATCAGGCTCCCTGCTCCACAGGGAGTCTGCTTCTCCCTCTGCCTGCTGCTCCCCCTGCTTGTTCTCTCTGATAAATAAATAAATAAAATCTTAAAAAAAATAATAAAGTTAAGAGATGAATGGTATGAAAAACTTTAAGTGGTCAAAACCATTGTTATTTTTCTCTCAGTGAAATCTGATAGTCTCTGGTGTTAATGTCAGTTTACCCTTTTTATACTTATTCGATCCCCAGTTTTTGGATTTATTTCCATCTTTAAGCATTTTTATTATTTTTCTTTGTTTCTTTTTCTTCTTTCCTGCCTTCTGTTGAACTAATGAATTTTTCTGTATATCTTCCTCCTTTTTGTCCTGGCTGGTTAGGAAGCTTAGATTTTATTTCTATTCCTTTGGTGGTTATCTTTAAATGAATGTGTGTATTCAATGACTAGTTACTCTAATGCAATCTGAAGTTACTCAGTATGTTTACTACTCTGTAGAGTAGGTTGAGGATGTTGGCACACTTTTTCTCACATTCATTAACCAATCTTCCTTGTGGGTCTTCAGTTTCTCTTCTGTCAAAATATAGGAAATGGCATGATGGTTATTATTCCCTCAATAATAAATTTGCTACCATATTTTATCAACTCTTATGTTCATCATTTTCTTTACATTCTCTTCTCTTCAATTTCACACTTCTTCTTGATGCAAAGGTCAGTGGGTAGTAAATGGTACATCTGGGGAAAACATCTGTGTTTTGCCCTCCCTCTGGAATGATGGCTCAGCAGGGTAGAGAAATCTAGATTGGTGGCTATCCTCAGCACTGTGTGAGCTATGAGTCAGGTCATATAAAGACAGCCTTTAAAAAAATAATAAAAATATATATATATATATATTTTTAAAAAGATTTTATTTGAGAGAGAGAGCACGAGCAGGGGGAGGGGCAGAGGGAGAGGGAGAAGCAGACTCCCCACTGAGCAGGGAGCCCGATGTGGGGATCGATCCCAGGACCCTGTGAGCTGAAGGCAGACGCTCAACCGACTGAGCCACCCAGTCACCCCAAGACTGCATTTTAAGTGGGGTCCTTCAGGTCACCATGAAACAGGTCAAAGAACGATAAGTCTCTGGAATTTGTGTTTTTTGTTTTTTTTAAAGATTTTTATTGAGAGAGAGATGGCGAGAGAGAGTGAGAGAGAGAGCACAGAGGGAGAGCGAGAGGGAGAAGCAGGCTCCCCGTTGAGCAGGGAGCCTGACTCGGGCCTCGATCCCAGGACCCTGAGATCATGGCCTGAGCCAAAGGCAGATGCTTCACCGATTGAGCCACCCAGGTGCCCCAAGTCTCTGGAATTTGAAGGAGCTTCAGCTCTGTTCTGCTCCACCAGAGGGTGGCCATCAGGGTATTGGCTTTTACCGTGATGTTGGGGTGCTGATTTTCAGGGCTACCATCGAACCGGGTAGCGTGAGACAGGAATAGGGCAAATTAAAATGCCACAACCCTTGCTGACCTTACCAACATTTAGCTGTTTTTCTTGAAGAAATGTTCCTTGGCTTGCTGCAAGCCTTTGATTCACTTCCAAGAGTTCTTAAAAAGTTGATTCTGAAATTTTTTTTCAGTTTTCTTGTTTTTATGAACGAGAATTTTTGGAAGTCCTTACTCTGCCATTTTCACCGATACTACCTGTTCATCTGGTTTTTGAATTTTGTTTTCTAGGCTCATCTTAAGTAGGAGAGCTCTTTTTCTCTCCCTGCATTCCTCCCTGCCTGGCAGGTATGTGGCGCTCTCTACCCAACTCCTTGGGACCCTTAGTTCAGAATGAGCTCTTGCATTAGCAGCCCGGGGCTCTATCACAGGCGTGACTCTGGGCATATGGCAGATCTCACTGAGTCCGCAGCTTGATTGAGGTCCTGATGTAAGGCTCTGTCCTTCCTCTTTCTCCCTAAGCTTGTAGTTTCATATGAGATGTAATCCCTGAAAGCCATCCGAAGACTTTGGCCCCTTCCTTTCAAGAGGGGAGGGTACCCAGTCAAACCCTTGATGTGGTTCCAGTGCCCCATCCCCTGTTGGAGGCTGTTACACCTGCCCCCATCCTAGGAGCCAAATTCCCTCTCCCTCTGCTCGCTTCCCAACCTAGAGCCCTGGAGGTTCATATTACAGCCCTCTCTCCCACTTTTCATTTCTCATCTATGGAGATGCTTCTTGTGTTTGAGCTGGACAATGTCTTTTTAATTTTCTCTCCTTATTTATTGTCACTGTGGGTTAGGAGCAAGAGGGCTGAGGGGTGTCGGGGGTAGACGAGGCATAATGAACAATGTCATCTCGACTCGACATTGTGAAAGGTCTGCCATCATTTAAAATTTTAAACTATTTTTCAACCCGAGACAGTATCTAGTGACTCTCTGCCCTGATAGATGAGGAAATTAGCCTAAAATGATTAAAAATGACAATACCTATTTATGGCATGCCCGCACACTGCCCCTGGTGTGTTTCTTTGACAAAGAAACAAGTCTGTTTCTTTGACAAAACTACTGTGGCTGCTTTCAGAATTGTATAAATATACCAAGCATCTATCTTAATTTTGCTTTCTAGGAAAACACAGAAATAAGGCACCAATCACCATAACAAGGAACTTTTCCTTTTCTTTTGTCAAGCATGTTTTATGAGGGTGAAGAAGTGGCTCTGTGGAGGATAGAATTAATTCCCAGAAAAACCATGATTCCATCCAATTATGATATTTGTAGACATATATATGAACCTGGATGAAAAACTGTAATGCCCAGTTGGAGAAAACTTCACGAGCTAGAAGTTTAAGGCATAGATTAGCCTGATCCAATTTGACCAAGTTTTATCGAATTTCTATGGGGTGCAACTTGTTGTCCTAGGCACTGAGGGGATTCCAGCAGCAAAAAGATACCATTCCTTCTCTAGGAGAGGGGGAGAGGAATTAAATACACTGTGGTCCATGCTGGGCTGACGACCGTCGGGGAAGTGGTTTCTGGGTAGTAGGCCTGAGGATCAGGTGCCTCCGGTGACAGCTGAAGGTTGAAGAACAAACTTCTCCATATGATGGAAGGCCCAACAATGAGGAAACAATGAATGGCTTTATTTGAACATTTCCTGTTGGCTTTTATGGATCAACCCATCTGTCCGTGTTCTAGAAATGAAAATAATAATAGTCGGCTAGGGATATAGCTCTGAAGGGTCCAGAAATTCATTTATTTTAGTGTTGAGACATAGAGGAATGGCAGACATAGTTCTGGAGAAACCTCTTTTTAATAAGCAGCTGAAATCAAACCTCCTCTTTGATCTGTAGGTTCTCTCTTGTGAAGGGATGGATCTTGGAGAAGATGGTGGGATGTGTCTCCTGGGGCAGGTGGGCAATTCTGTCCTGGGGAGAAGGAGACCCCTGATGGAGGCTCCAATCTGACTCTTCCAACTCCCTGCATATTGGGACAGCCTTGTCGTTATACTTCACTTAACAGGTGAATTCACTTGTCTAAACACTTCCATGATTTCAGCGTACCATCCAAATCTGTCAAGTCCATAAAGGGCCCTGCTTGCTCTGGACTCTGCTAGCCTCTTTTGCCTTATCCTTATCCATTCTTCTTCTACCCTGAACTGGACCCCAGACACACCCAGCTACTTGCAGGTCTGAGAATTCTTCCAGCTTCCATACCTGTATTTATGCTGTGCCCTCTACCTAGAGATACATCCCTGCTCTTCCCTCCTCCTGGAAGCCTTTCCTCATATATTTTGTCATAGGCAGCTAATAATAGGATCATTTTAGCAGTATATGGATGGACCAAATAACAGTAGCTTACATTAGATAGTAGTTAGCAGCTTTTACACCTAAAAGACCTCACTGGCACAGAGGCTCTGATTTACAGAGTTGTCTGTAGTGCAGATTCCTTCTAGATTTTTCTATATCTTGAAGACACATCCTTTGTCCTCACTGTTCAAGATGGCTCTCTGTCACTGTTCTGGGGCGGGGGTGGGGAAGAGGAGGAAGAACAAGAAGAAGATCCGGGATGAGCCCTCCAAAATGGAGGTGAGCAGGTAGGGCAGGTCTTCCCGTTTCAAGGGCATGGCCGAGAAGTTGCATACATCACTTTCTCTCACATCCCATTAGCCAGAACTGACTCACGTGGTCACAGCCAGCTGCAAGAGAGGCAGGGAAGGCTCTATCACCATGGGGGGAAAGGGGAGAGCTGATATGGGAGAACGGCTGGCTGCGGATGATGGCTGTGAGAACAGAAAGACCAGCCAGGGTGGATGAAGATGGACTTGACCATAAGGAAGTCCAATAAGGGAGAAGGTGACATCAAAGACGGACAGATGACAAGGCATGTTGAGGAAACAAAGCATCCATGGCTTTACTCCTATAAGTCTTCTGTCTAAATGCCCTGACATCTCTCATCTCTCAAGGCTCAATTTATATGCTTGATCTCCTCATGGAATCCTATATGGTAATGCTAATCTTCCTCAGATGTAAATAAAAAGCCTCCTCTGTGAGCTACTAGCTGGGCCAAAATGACCACAGTAATCTTTTCTTGATGCCTATTAAAAGCAGATACTTTATATAGGTATCTCGTTTTCTTCCCATGATGCCCTTAGTGGGATTTTAGGGGCTCAATAAAAACACTTCTCTCTTTCCCTTCCAAAATGAGGATCGAATGGAAATAGGATCCAGGAGACTGGTGAATGGGAGAGCAGTGTGAGCTTTTTATTGATAAGCCGGACAGCGTGGCTTCATATCTGTGGTCAAAGGGCTCTCTGCACTCCACTTTCCCCTATGGACCTTGAACAGCCCACCAGGGGGTAAGTTTGGACTTCAGAGTCACCCACGTATTCGGCATTCCAGCCTTGCACTAGTGTGGAACAGGGGAACAAGACAAGAAAACATGCCCCAGTCTCACAGCCATTTAATGAATTAGCTCCAGCCACTGAGAAGTGTGGTCCAAAGGCTCCACATCCAGTAGCTCATTCTTCCTCCGCGGGGCGGAAAGGGGAAGGTGTGGGGCAAGAGGCCAGAGCGTCGCTCCCCTGCTGTTCCATCCCAATGGGAATGCGAGGGAAGGGGAATGAAGGTTTCCCCAAAGCAATCCCTAACGAGAGGCACTGTTCTGCCACGTTATAGACCAGGAAGCCAGCACTGTGAGAAGCACCGTGACTTGTGAGGCTCACGTAGGTATTAGGTGGCAGGGAATTTTGCAGCCAAGTCTGTCTAGTTCCAGACTCTGGCTTTTCGTCACTAGCTCCAGTAGCTTGTAAGCACTTTGAGGGAGATGTTAAATAAAATACCTCCCCATTCCCAGCACTGCTAAGCAAGAATTTATTGAAAGCCTCATGGCAGTTTGGTCTAAAGGCCTGGGTGTTTTGGCTCATGCTTGTTGCTGCTTTGTCCCAGTCCCGCGTTCAGCCAAGTTTCTTTACCAGGACAGTTCACTGAAGAACAACTGCCAGTGATGCTGCCCTGGGGACATTCTCAACTCTTTTTCCACGGGATGTTCCTGTGTTGGATTTGAAGGTGTGAAGCACTTTGCCTACTATTTTTTTTTTTAAAGATTTATTTATTTATTTATTTATGTATTATTATTATTTTTTAAGATTTTATTTATTTATTTGAGACAGAATGAGAGAGAGAGAGAGCACATGAGAGGGGGGAGGGTCAGAGGGAGAAGCAGACCCCCCGCCGAGCAGGGAGCCCGATGCGGGACTCGATCCCGGGACTCCAGGATCATGACCTGAGCCGAAGGCAGTCGCTTAACCAACTGAGCCACGCAGGCGCCCTTATTTATTTATTTATTTGAGAGAGAGAGAATGAGAGACAGAGAGCACGAGAGGGAAGAGGGTCAGAGGGAGAAGCAGACCCCCCGCTGAGCAGGGAGCCTGATGCGGGACTCGATCCCGGGACTCCAGGATCATGACTTGAGCCGAAGGCAGTTGCTTAACCAACTGAGCCACCCAGGCGCCCCTGCCTACTATTTTGAAATTCCACGTTTTCCCTTGAGCCTCCTACTACCCGTGTGGAGGGAAGGACTGGATGGGGCACAGCGGGATTAAAGTCCATGAGGGGCTCGGGCTGCTGGGTTGGTTGGTAACCTTTCAAACGAATGTCCTTAAATAGTTGTCGAGCATCTTTATCAAGAGGGCAAGGAGAGACTATGCAGAAATGGTGCAGAAAAAGAAATTCCCTTGCTAATTTGCCTCCTTGGGCAGAAGTGGTATCAACGTTCTCAGAAACACCTGCCAAATATTCCCACTATCTTGTGGTTCTTACACGTTTCCGTTTTCTTTTGTAATTTGCTGAACTGTACAACCCTCTGGCGGATATCTTAAAGGGTTTCATATTTAGAGACTGAAACAAGCCACTTGTTCCCAGTAAACAGCCCAGCTCCGTGGAACAGAGTTTTACAGACTCGTGGGCCGCCGTGACCTGTCGTCCCCTGAAGACGCCCGCGCTTGGGAAGAACACTTTACTTTCTTTTCCACTGGAGGGCGCTGTGTACTTTGGTGGAAGCAGAACCCTGTTCTATCTCATCCATTTATTCTAGCGATCCGTTAGCTTCCCTCATGGATTTGTGCCCTGGGCACTTGTCCAGCTGTCCACTCCGTAACCTGGCTTTTTCCGAAGTTTCACAGGGCAACGGTGTCAGGGTTTAGATGAGACCCCCCTCAGTCTGATTCCTACTGGGCTACTGCACTCAGACTAATCACCCCAATAAAAATGCCGGAGCTTACCCGAGCCTCAGCCCCATTTGTATGTCTACTCTCTGTGGCTTAATTTCCATGACTTGGTGTCCTTTGCCTTTGAGAAAACATAAACTAGGCATCTCTCAAACAGAGCCTGCTTTCCTGGGTCACAATTTCCACCTCTGGATCGGCAGCCTGATCCCGCCCGAATTGCCAACATGGGGCTTTAGAGTAGGGCCTCTCCGGCTGCAGTGTGCGAAGGAATCACCTGGGTGTCTCGTGAAAATGCAGATTCTGATGCAGTGGGCCTTGGGCCTGGGGCCTGAGAGTCTGCATTTCCAACCAGCCCTGAGTAATGTCGCTATTGGTTCACCTAGCAGGTTTCGAATAGCAACACTTCACTTGCTCGTGCCATCCAGAAGTTTTCCCATTCGGTTTTGCATAGGGGGTATGGACAGATAAACTCAAGGATGGAGGCGGATCTCCATCTATGTAGAGCTTTGACTCTTCCTTATTTTCATACATTTTTCCTGCGGGGCCGTTCTCCCAGACTTTGCTCCATCTTGTCCGATTCTCTTTCCCTAGCTGGACAACCAGGCAGCAACATGTTGATGTTTGTGTATGCCACTCTTGTTCCCTGAGTTGTCTTTCCCTGTTACACAAAGTCATTTCTTTTCATTTTCTTTGAGCCCCCCTTTTCATTAAGAACCTGAATCAGGATACCGTAGCTAATGGTAACAGCAGGCCTCACATGTGCACGAAGCACTTTAATACCCACAAGACAGTATAGGTAGAGGCTATGGGCCAGGGCTCCAGAGTCCGCCCACCTATATTCAAATCCTGCCCCTGCTACTTTTGAGCTGCGCGGCCTTGGGCAAGTTACTTAACCTCTCTGTGCTTCCAATTCATCATCTGCAAAATGTGGCTAATGATGCTTCCGAAGGTCCTTGTGGAGATCGAATGAGATAATGTATGTGAGGCACGCAGAATAAGCCTGACACACAGGAGGCCCTCGATCACAGTCGGTGATGTTATAATTCCTCAGTCCTGTGGGGGAAGCTGAGGAACCCGAGACTCAAGGAGGAGAAATGACTTGCATTCAGGATTCCACAGCAAGAATGGTGGCACAGTCGAGACCAGATCTGACTCCAGGTCCAGTGCTTGCTGCACCCCTCCATACTTCCAAATGCCAAGTTTTATTACCCTGAGTTTTTTAGCCCCGAGTGTGGCTGTTTCCCCAGCATTCTGATCTTCTGTCCTCTTTCCTTCTAATGGAGCATTTCCAGCTGTGGTGATTCATGGATCTGGGACTGCATGGCTCCCATTAACTTCGAGGAAAGTCATAAGGCAAAACCCATATCAATCAAGCTTCCAAATTATTCATCCATCTTTACAGGTGACACATAGATTAAGATGAACAGGGAGTGGAGTAGGTATCATACAATAACTATTTAGATTTATGAAAATCACATAAGAGCTTTCACCAAGTCCCAAAATTGAAATTTGTTTTGTTTTCACAGCAAGGTTGAACTTCAGGGATAAGAGACAGGATGTCGCAATAGAATGGCCTTGGAGCTTGAAGTCTGAGGGTCCGGGACTCCCAGCTTCACTACCAGCTAGACTTGTGATTTTGAGAAAGTCTTTTAACCCCTTAGAATCTGTTTTCTCATTCTGTTATTCATCCTTACAATAAACCGAGGAGTTTGTTACTAACCCCATTTTACAGTTCTTGAAACTGAGGCACTGAGAAGTGACTTGCCCAAGGTGACATGATGACCAAGAAATAAAGCAGCCTTCAAAACCCTTGTATTTGAGTCCAGAAACCTAAGTCCTTATACCACTCTATCTCATAAATGAAATGATGCATCTAAAAACGGCAGGTGCTGTGTAGGAGCTCAAGATACCTTTATTCAACCTGAATCTTGAGGACAAAACTCATATCAGATTAATCCCTTATTGGGCGCCTGGGTGGCTCAGTCGGTTAAGCGACTGCCTTCGGCTCAGGTCATGATCCCAGGGTCCTGGGATCAAGCCCTGCATCAGGCTCCCTGCTCTGTGGGGAGCCTGCTTCTCCCTCTCCCCCTCCCCCTGCTTGTGTTCCCTCTCTCGCTGTGTCTCTCTCTGTCAAATAAATAAATAAAAATAAAAAAAAAATTATATAAAAAAAAATTAATCCCTTATTTTCTAGAATACCTTCGTACCTAGTAGGTTCTCCATTAATCAGAGTTGAGTTGCGTTATTACCCCCCTGGAAATGGTTCTGTTCTTATTTAATGATTTGTTTAGGTGCATTTTAATATGCAGACCACAATGCTTCTTGTACAATATCTCTGGACTGCGAGGCGCGGGCATTCATTATTTTATGAGACGCACATGTCATGCATTGCACAGCCTTTTCTTAAACCAACACAACATGCAAATAGAAATTTCATGTAAAATCACATTCAGACAGTCTCAAAGTAGAAACAGATGTCTGAAAAATATGAACGCCAGGCTTATTAAATATTTTATCATCAAATATTTCATACATTTCAAAAATGTCATCTGTGAAAACACAGAAATACCGCCTCAGGAGAACCAAAATATTTAATCACTTTCAAGAAATTCTTAAAAATAAGTCTTCACCTCAGAACTATTCCAGGCAGAGAACAAATTTCCAGGTGCTGCAAGCTATATTTATTATATTTTCATCAAAATCAGTAACCTAGTTGAAGGAGATACAGCAATCAGTAAGGTCATTATTAGGTAAGATAATGACTTCTGAATGAATTCTCTCATTAATCTCATTACAAAATGGTAATGGTACCTGACTAATCATGCCGGAGGGGAGAGCTGTGTTGAATCAGAGCAAAATTAAGGCTGTAATCACAGAGCTGCTCTCGCCATGTCTTCATGAAAGCCTCATTCGGGGCTTGGGGACTGGCTTGAGGATCCTCCGACCGGCTGGACTGTTGGACTGTCGGCCAGGGGGGCGCCTGGTGTAGCGGGGGGTGGAGTGAAGAGCCCTGGGCAGCAGCACTAGGGAGAACTGGTCCTCTTCCTGCTCTTTCCCCTACTTTCTGTGTGACCTTGGACACCTCAAGCCTGTCTCGGGGCTCCATTTCCGGTCTCCCTGACTTAGTCTCCTCTTCCACCTTTGCCCTTTATACACGTATGGGCAGATCCCAGCACTCCCAGAATGGCTGCCCATCTCACCCCAGGAAGAAACCAGATCCTCACATGGACCACACACCCTCCATGATCGGCCCCCATTGCCTTCCTGACCTGATCTACCAGCCTCCTCTGTGACACTTGCTTTGCTTCAGCCACACTGACCTTGCCGTTTTCCTCTGCTTTTCACCCATAGATCTGCGTGGCTCATGCCCTCACCTCTTTCAAGCCTTCATTCCAGTGTCACCTTCTCAATAATGCCCACCTGACCACCAGATTGAATGCTGCAATCCATCCATCGGCATGCCCGTTTCCAAACTACATTTTCTTTCCTCATGTCCTTATTGGCTTCTAACCCACTATATGCTTTACTAACTTTCTTGTCTGTCTCCCCACCCCGCCACCCCCACTGGAATGTAAGCTCCACAAGGGCTAGGATCTTTGTACACCCACACGTATGCCTGGCACACAGCACATGTGCGATAACTTTTCGATGAATGTGGAATGTATCACATGCTTGTGTGTTCCCAACTTTGCTGGACACTGAGGGAGGAACCCAGTGCAAGAGACGGTTGGCCGGGGATGACGAAGCGTACGCTCTGCAGTGAGGCCCTGTGGTGGTGGGGCTGGCTTTGCTTTTCCATCTTGTAGGAAGCTGGAGCCCCATCGGGCCCCTTTGTTTCCATGAGGACTGGCCTGAGAACACACATGAGGAGTGGCAGGGTTGAGTCAGAGAAACCTCAACAGCCAGGAGAGATGGGTCAAACCGAGTCAGATGGAATGGACAGAGACAGAAGGGATGTCCTGTCCCGAGTTCCAACCCCAGTGTAGAGGCCCCAGTGTAGTCAGGGTGATGGAGCTCCACAGTAGCAGGCATGCAAAGACCTTAGGGGTGTCAGCAGATGGTGATTCCAGATCTTTTAGCAGACTCCTCATGACCAAAGTAGGGCAGGTGGTCATCTCTTGCAATGCTCCCTGGTCACACCACGTAGAAACAGGTCAGGGCAGCCGTCTCTTTGTTCACACTGTGCCAACGGGAGAGTCTGGAACATGGCGGGTACTTGTAAATGCTCAGTGAGTGTGTGAAGAGTCTCTGTATTAAGCCTTGAATATGTTTGTTTCTGTGTGTCCCATTTTATGGTGGGGGTGGGGCGGCAAAACTAAACTGCCCAGTACTAACAAGGAGTCTGGAAACCATGTCACTGAGGGGACAAGGAAAAATCCTGGGATGTTGAACCTGGAGAAGAGAAGGCAGAATGAAAGTAAGGGCAGTCTTCCATAACTGCAGGACTAGTGTGTAAACGCCAGATTATTTTTATTTTATTGGCTTTAGAAAAGGGATTGCAGATAACTGGCCCCAGTGCCACCACACCCATCTCAAGTCTGTGACAAACAACACTAATTGATCATGGACATTTTCCTAGAGAGCCACACCAAACCTCAGAATCCTTCTCAACACAGTGCCTCAAACTCTCCCCACCAATTGAATGGAGCTGAAGTAAGAGATAAACCATACTTGTGAAACTTTATCTGGAACACAGGGATAGGGCAATGATGGAGAGCCCATTAACGTTAAGCAAGAACATTTTGTTATAAGCAAAGATGAAGTACATTTCTCTGGGGGGCAGTGAGTTTCTTGTCACTGGTCAAGAAAAAGCTGCTTCTCTCCATTCTTTCCCATGGTCGTGTCCAGTGGCAAGGAACGCATCCAAGTCCCCATTGGTAAGTGGTGAATGCATTTCCAGTGTTGAGAATTCAGGCCCTGAATTACATCCAACCAGGCACCTTAACAGCTAAGGACTAAAAGAAATAATAATTACGAGATTCACCTAGAGGTGTTAGCTACACCATGATGCAATCATATTGCAGTACAGATGTGTCAAATCAATATATACACACCTTAAATTTACACAGTGTTACATGTCAATTAAATCTCAAAAAGAAAAGAGCTAAGACAGTGACTTCAAGAACAGGAAGGATAAGGCACTTCATTATAGAGGACAGTGTTCTGGAAATGCTTCATGGTTGTTCGCAGGAAGTTCTGCCATTTTCCCGTTAACCAAGTCCCCACTCCAATGGCTCTACCTGGTACTACATCCCCTGCATTTTGGCCCCAGTACTAGATTCTGTAGTTCATCCTGTAGGCTAAATGGAGCCAGGACACTTAAGTCTCTCATCCACAGTCCGTATAATTCCTTCTCTCTCCACTTCTTTCTACCCCTTCCCCTTTCCCTCTGATGGGAACCTACCTCATTGATACCCATTGTCTTCTATGATAGGATTATGAAAAAATTCAATAATCTCACACCTCTGGGCTTTCTTCTTGATAGTAAAGAAACATTTAGAATGTAAAGACTTTAATCTTTCTCAACAAAGCCTATCTTTCAAGGCTACTATCTTGCCTCAAAACTAGTTTGATTTGAAGTTGGGCAATGACATCCTTGATCTACACTCTGGGTGGTACCTAGGCCTCCCCACTGAAACCACAAGGCCGTTGATTTAATAGATGGGGAGTGACAGGACACCATGACTCACAGAGAGGGAAAAACGTGGGCTTTTACATCTTGAAAAGTTATTTTTCTATGGATTAACCAGAATGCACAAAAAGACTTGTGTTCAAGGGCGTCTATTGTAGCATTGTGTATACAGTTGGCCCTTGAACAACATGGGTCTGAACTGTGGGTACACTTAGATGCGGATTTTGTTTGATAAATACAGTACAGTAGTATGAATGTATTTTCTCTTCTTTATGATTTTGTTAACATTTCCTTTTCTCTACCTTAGTTTATTAGAATACAGTATATAATACACAGAACATTCAAAAAATGCATTAATTGACTGCCAATGTTATCAGTAAGGCTTCTGGTCAACAGTAGGCTATTAGTAGTTACGTCTTGGTGGAATTAAAAATTATACTTGGATTTTTGACTGCATGGTGGGTTGGTGCCTCTAACCCCCATGCTGTTCAAGAGTGACCTGTAATTATTATTATTTTTTAATTTGGAAACAGATGTCCAGCAAAAGGGGATTAGTAAAATTGTGATTTTCTTCTTTTTATTCTTTTTTTAAAGATTTATTTATTTATTTGAGAGAGAGAGAGAGAGAGCGAGCATGAGCAGGAGGGGCAGAGGGAGAGGGAAAGAGAATCTGAAGCAGAGTCCATGCTGAGCGCAGAGCCTGATGTGGGGCTCGAGCTCATGACCCCTGAGATCATGACCTGAGCCGAAATCAAAAGTTGGATGCTCAACTGACTGAGCCACCCAGGCACATGTAAAATTGTGATTTTAAATGGTACCATAGAGGATTATTCATTTACATGAGTAAAATTTTATATTATTAGGTAAAGAAAGCACATTACAAAATAGCATATTCAATAGCATTACATTTTGTTAGATGTATATAACCAGCTGTTTCTGGATGGTAAAGTGATAAGTGACTTTTATTTTCTTCTTTGTACCTTTTCATGTTTTCCAAATTACCAGTGAACATGTGTTAGTTTTGTGGTCAGAAATAAATGAACAGTAAATGCTTTGTTTGCTTGTTTGAGAAGAAAATGCAGGTAATCCCTTGATGGCGATGATGAGGGTGGATTCAAAGAACCAGATGGAGGGTGCTGGACCTTTTTAGCCTTTCCAAGTCTGAAGGACTCCCCACCTTGGCCTCTGGCCCAGTGGTGTGGTGAGAGGGTAGGAGGGTCCTCCCCAGGCTTGGTGGCTCCGGATGACCTGGGACAATGGCCAGGGCCCCAACCAGCACAGAAAATGTCTACTCCCCATGAAGCCTTCCCATCCCAGAAACACTCCATTTACTTAAGAGCCATGGTGCCAAGAGAGCTTTCTGCCTGCACTTAAACCTTGAGTACCCTGGAGTTTCAATCTTTTATGAAATAGCTTTTCATTTTTTCCCTCTCTACTAAGGGCTATTACAAGCCACTGAGTGGTTCTTCGTACATCAATTTTTAATCTTGTTAAGGTGTTTTTTTTTTTTTCTTCACTTGACCAATGCTCAGTTCATAAATAAAACATCGAAAATTTGTTCCAATTTCTTCTTAGATTCCGTTTGTTTGTGTTTGTTTTAGTATGGTCTCCCCCTGGGGAGGAAGAAAGCAGTGAACACATCACTATCTGGTCATGTCCTTCGCCTGTATACAAACCTTCCATGGCTCCCTCTTGGCAACCAAAGAAAGCCCATGATTCTCACCATGGCGTTCAAGACCTGCCATGACTTGGCCCAACTACCCTTTCTAGCTCAGCTTCTCTCTTCCAACACACTCCCAAAGCCAGGAACAGATGCTGTTCTAGAGCATACTCCATTTCCAGTCCTCTTGCCTCTGTTTGCTCCATGCCCTCTGTTGGGAATACCTGGAAGAATACTTGGAAGAGACTTGGAGTGATTTTAATTTAATATTTTAATTTAATATCTTAATTTAATATTTTAGTTTAATATTTTCTATATGATTCTCATGAGTTGTGTTTAAGTTTCTGCCTTCCTAACTTTGCCTGGTTCCTTTGTAGATAAGGCTGCAGTTTAATAAACGTTGGACTTGAGGTCAGACAGATGTGGGTTTGAGTTACACTTTTGACACTAATGAAGAATTGGTAGTTCCATTTATTTATTCATAAAATAGAGAAATGCTGGGGCGCTTGGGTGGCTCATTCATTAAGTGTCTGCCTTCAGCTCAGGTCATGATCCTGGGGTCCTGGGATCCAGCCCTGCATTGGGCTCCCTGCTCTTCCGGGAGCCTGCTTCTCCCTCTCTCACTCCCCCTGCTTGTGTTCCCTCTCTCGCTGTGTCTCTCTCTGTCAAATAAATAAATAAAATCTTTAAAAAAAAATCTTTTAAAAAAATAGAGAAATGCCTACCTAAAAGGGCATTAATGAGGATTAAGTACAAATGTATATATGTAAGAGTGCCGAGCGGTGGGCCTGGCACATAGTAGGACGTCAATAACCATGAAATCTGAGTTTTAGGCAATATTTATGTATCTAAGTGTATAGGTGTGTTCAAAACACCTGCATATTCATGACTTAGATTCAATAGTTGTTAACATCTGGCTATATATACTTTGTCTATAGATCTAGCTCTATCTATATACCCATCCATCCATTACTTACATATCTATTTATCTATCTAGATCTATCTAGACATCTGTCTTTTTTTTTTTTTTTTTGGCTGCAGCACTTGAAGGAGGTAGAAGACACAATGATTCTCTATCCCTCATATATCCTAAAAATAAGGAAATCTATAACCAAATGCCATTTTGCATCCAAGAACATTAATACTAATTTTATATTGTAATCCAAGATCCAGTCCTCATTAAAATTCTCCAGTTGTCCCCAAAGTATCTTTTATAGTTTCCCCTCAACCAAGAACCAATCAAAATTCATATACTGCATTTGACTGTTACAGCTCTGCTTTCTCTTTTAATCTAAAATGTCTCTCACACACAGGCCTTTATTGATTTTTGGAAATCCGTGGCCTCTGTCTTGCAGAATATGCTGCATTTTGAAGCTTTCTTATTGTTTCCTTCCAGTATAACTTAACTTTTTCCTCTACCCCTTTTATTTTCCATGAACTAGTTGGCATAGACTATAGATCTTCCTGAAATGATCAAGTAGGGCTTAATGCTTTCCTTTTTAATACCAAGTTTCAAAGTAAGGAATTGGAGTAATTGTCACATTCAGTGTTGGCATCTGAGTCTCTCTCTCTCTCCACATTCACTAAGGATTCATGGATTTTTAAACTCATGCATTCTGTTATAATCCATTACTTTCATTATTGGTTTTAATGCTTGCATTGTCCTAATCTGGCAAATGGGAGCCCCTTCAAGTCAACTCCTGTGCCTTTAAAAAAGGTTCCCCCGGGGCACCTGGGTGGCTCAGTCGTTGGGCGTCTGCCTTCGGCTCAGGTCATGATCCCAGGGTCCTGGGATCGAGCCCCGCATCAGGCTCCCTGCTTGCCAGGAAGCCTGCTTCTCCCTCTCCCACTCCCCCTGCTTGTGTTCCCTCTCTCGCTGTCTCTCTCTCTCTGTCAGATAAATAAATAAAATCTTAAAAAAAAAAGTTATGTGTCAATACCATGTTATTTTAATTTCAGAGGCTTTCTTACATGTTTTCACATCTAAGAAAACTAATTCCCCTTGCCATTGCTCTAAGGTTTTGGAGTTTTTCTGGATGCTCTTGCTTGTTTCCATATGAACTTTAAAATCAAGGTGTCTTGGGCGCCTGGGTGGCTCAGTTGGTTAAGCGACTGCCTTCGGCTCAGGTCATGATCCTGGAGTCCCAGGATCGAGTCCGGCATTGGGCTCCCTGCTCGGCAGGGAGTCTGCTTCTCCCTCTGACCCTCCCCCGTCTCATGCTCTCTCTCTCTCATTCTCTCTCTCAAATAAATAAATAAAATCTTAAAAAAAAAAATCAAGTTGTCTTTTTCCAGAAAAAAGAAAAATGCTAAAAAAAAGAAAAATGCTGACTGTTTATATTACCTTTGGATGGAGTAAGTTGTCTTACCTGAGAAGAACATCTGTGGGGGTGATCACATCATTTTTATTATTAGAATTATTAATGTTTAGAATTGTATTTATTTCCTAATATTGAACCATCCTTGAATTGTTGTAATAAAATGTGGTCATATATATTGTTTTAAATGTGCTGTTGGATCTGTTAATAAAATTCTATTTGGGATTTTTGTATGGTCATTGATAAGGTTGAGGTTGGTCTGCAGATTTTCTTGCACAATATTTGTCAGGTTTATATATCATTATTATTTTCACTTTATGCAAAAAATTCAGAAGTTTGCATTCTTTTTTCTGTTATTTGGAACAGTTTGAATGGCAGTGGGATTATCTGATTTTCAAAACAATGGAAGACAACATCCAGGCCTGGAAATTTTATGGAGTTAGCTCTTTCATAACTTTCTCTATCTATTGTGAAAATTGATCTATATAAGCTACCCTTATTTGTGTCAATTTTGGTAAATGGCATTTTTCCTAGAAAATTGTCTTTTTCATCTAGACTTTAAAATTTCTTTGCATACAATCTTACAAAGAGATCTTAAGAATTTCTTCTGTTTCAATAGATATTTCTTCTTTGTATTATAACCTTATTTTGTGTATTTGTTCTTTCTGCACATTTCTCATGGCTTAGTTCTCTATCTGTTTAGCCTGTGGGCTTTTATTTTTTATGGAACTTACTAAGGTCTCTGCTGTGACCTAATGTATTGTTCATTTGTGTGAATGTTTCATGTGAACTTGAGAAGAAGGCATATTCTCTTATCAATCAGGGTATACATTTTGATAGATATACATCAGATCGACTTTATTGATTAATGTTGCTTAGGAGTTCTATCCATCTTTATCTTTTGTCCACTTCATCTTTCTTGGAGTGAGAGTGATGTGCTAAAATCTCACTTCATTAGTGGTTTCTGTACATTTCACTTTGCATCTCCTACAGTGCCTGCTTTATGGAGATTGCTGTGCATTATTTGGTGCAGTGATACTCACAACAGTTACATCTTCATTTCGAATTGCAGTCTGTAACATTATCAATGTTCTGCTTCGTCTCCCTTAATTTCTTTGGCCTGAATTTTATTTAGCTTGTTTTAGATGAGAGTACTCATTTTCTTTTTGCCTGGCACACTTTGGCCCAATCCTTTATGTTTAGCTTTCCTGAATCGCTTACTTTCAAGTCTGTTTGTTTGTAAGCCGATCTGAACATCTTTTTCTTCTAGTAGGTAAGTGCTATAAACCAAATGCTTGTGTCCCACTTCAAAATCCACATGTTGAAACTTAATTCCAGATGTGATGGTATTGGGGGGGCGCTTTGGAAGGTGATTAGGGTAGAGCTCTTGTGAATGGGATCAGTGTCTTTATAAAGGAGACCTCTGAGAACTCCCTTGCCTTTTCTGCCATGTGAGGATATAATGAGAAATAGCCGTCTATGAACCAGGAAACCCTTACCAGTCACTGAATCTGCTGGTGCATTGATCTTGGACTTCCCAGCCTCTAGAACTGTGAGAAATACATTTCTGTTGTTTAAAAGGCACCTAGTCTCTGTTATTCAGGTTATAGCAACCTGAACAGATGAAGATAGAAATACTTGTAATCAATCATTAATTTTACTTGTCGACCGAGCTAAAGGATGCCCAGTGAGCTGGTAAAACATTATTTCTAGATGTGTCTGTGAGGGTCTTTCCAGAAGAGATTAGTATTTGAGTCAGTAGACTGAGTAAAGGAGATACCCTCCCCAATGCAGGTGGGCAGCATCCGATCCGTTAAGGGCCTGAAGAGAACAAAAAGGTGGATGAAGGGCAAATTCTCTCTCTGCTTGAACTGAGACATCCTTCTGCCTTCAGACATCAAAGTTCCAATTCTTGGGCCTTTGGACCTAGGCTGGGACTTACAACATTGGTTCCCTTGGTTCTCAGGATGTGGGGTTCCAACTGGAACTACACCATCGACTTTCCTGGTATCCAGCCTGCAAATGGCATATCGTCACAGAACTTCTCAGCCTCCATGATCACATGAGCCTATCCCTTGTCATAAATCTTTTTCTCTATATTGACATACATGCAATTAAGTCTGTTTCTCTGGAGAAACCTGACTAATACAATGAGTTAAGCCTATCTACATTACTGATAGGATTTAAGTTCAGGCTCAGTTCTGTCTTTTTTTTTTTTTTTTTAATAATTTTTTTTTTTTTAAGATTTTATTTGCGAGAGAGACAATGAGAGACAGAGAGCATGAGAGGGAGGAGGGTCAGAGGGAGAAGCAGACTTCCCGCTGAGCAGGGAGCCCGATGTGGGACTCGATCCCAGGACTCCAGGATCATGACCTGAGCCGAAGGCAGTCACTTAACCAACTGAGCCACCCAGGCGCCCTGTTCTGTCTTATTTTATATTTACTATGTATCTTTTGCTATGGACTCTATTTACTTAAACTTTTCTCTTTTATTTCGTGTTTGGGTTTCTTTTGGTGTTTAGAAAGGATTGTGGTTTTGTTTTAGTGGTTTTGTCCACACTAATGCTTTCATTTAGTGCCCTTACTCCCCCTCTCTTTCCTTGTGTTTTCTACTATTTGGGTAGTAACTTTAAATGGTATTCATTCACTATGCAGCAATAATGAACTAATTTTACTTTGCTTTTCCTCTCTCCTTGCCCCTTTTTAGTTATATAATTTCATCATTCTCAGAACAGATGATGTTTGCATACTGTTTTTCCACATTTGTGGAAATCTAAATTTTAGTCACAGATCTGTCACCGAACTCAGTCTTTTGACCAGTGTTTCTCTAATCATCTCTGGGTTGGATGAAGTTCTTCCTCTGGTAGATTCCTCAGGAAAGACTCATGAATACAATATTGTGTGAATCTTTGCATATGTAGAACTATTTTTCTTCATCTTAATAGTGAAGAACAGATGACTGGATATAAAATTTCTTCCTTCCATGATTTTATATACTTGAGTTTCTTGAATATGTTACTCTATTGATGACTAGTTTTATATGTTCTTATTGAGAAATACGATGCCAAGATTATTTTTTTTCCTTGCTCTCTATGTCTGAAGGCTCAGAAGATATTTTCTTTTAACTTGAACATCTAATATTTTCATTAAGATAGGACTTGGTGTTCAGTGTTCTGGGTCAATTTCCCCAGGCAAGCAGGGTGGCTTTTTGATATGTAAATTTATGTCTTATTTTATTTCAGGAAGTTTTCCTGAATTATAGTTTTAATGGAGAGTTCTGTTCATTGTTTTCTTTTCTAGTTCAAAAACCCCAATTATACACATATTGGTCTTTGCTTATGTTCTATATCTATCACTTTCTCTCTGATCCTTAAAACCCTTTCTTTTGGTTTTCTTTTTTTTTTTTTTTTTTAAGATTTTATTTATTTATTTGACAGAGAGAGAGACCACGAGAGCAGGAACACAAGCAGGGGGAGTGGGAGAAGGAGAAGCAGGCTTCCCACAGAGCAGGGAGCCCAATGCGGGGTTCAATCCCAGGACCCTGTGATCATGACCTGAGCCGAAGGCAGTCGCTTAACTGACTGAGCCACCCAGGCGCCCCTTGGTTTTATTTTCTTGACTCTCTTCATTTCCATCCACTTGGTTCTGTCTGTTTTTCCTTGGATACCTCATAATTTAATTTTTTTCCTCATGTGATTTTAACTTTTCTTTCCATTTATTTCCTGAGTTTAGCCACCTTCCATTTTCTGTCTTCCTGTTACTTATACCATTCCTTTTCCTAGTTTTGAACTTGTTCAAAAAATGTTGATCTTTAATACCTAAAATTTCTTGTTGAATTATATTTAGCTCCTGCTGGAATGTTGTGTTACAGTTTTCCTCTGGGTCATGTATTTATGTGTGTGTGTTTATTGGCTAAAAAGTTCTGATTCTCATTTTCTAATTTCTTTTTAAACTTAGTGTGGATTCTGTGGGTTTTTAAAAAATGTTGATTGTTATTTCTTTAGGTAGGACCTTCCTACCAGGTAAGCCTAAAGAGAGGATGGAGGGCTTGTTGGATTCTGGGTTTGAAATTTCCCTTCTTTTGTTGCCACAGATAAAGGCAGATTCTTTAATAAATTGGGTCTTTTTTTATCTAACTTAGTCTGATTCTTCCATAGTGTCGTGTTTGAGTATTTTGGGTTATTTTTTCTTTCTTTTCACTACTACGAAGCCAAGTTATACTCTCCTTTCCAAGAATCTTTCCTCTTCCTGGAAGCAGTCACTTAAGGCTGCCACTTCTGGATGCCACACTTCATGGATCTCTCCTTTTGACTTTCCACAGATAATATTTAATCTGCCAGGACTCAGACCCATTCTTAGTGGTGCTTTCTTACTCAGGATGGAGAAATACCTCTCTTTCTGGGAGTGAGATCTGGTTGGTGTCATCTGGGTTCTATCACTCTAGGACCTTTCACAGCCTTGGTCTCTCTTCCATGCAGACTCTGCCTGGAATTACACTCTGCTGTGGACTCAGATTCAACTCTACTCGATGCAGATGCTTATTTTCCCACTTACAAATAAACTGAAGCTTCCAGTATTTTCTGACTTGTGGTTATGTCATAGACATGGGAGAAGAGTAATTTTATCTGCTCTCCTTTTTGTTCTGTAAAGTTTTTAGGAGAATGTATAGACAGATTTGTATTCAAGCAGCTGTTCTTATCCCTGGGAATCCTGAAGGCCAAATACAACCTTTGAAAATTATTGATGAATGGCCAATAATTGCCAGTTCAAATATTTTCATTCTTGCAAAGGAAGCACGAGATCATTCATTTATTCATTCAACTGATATTTGTGGATCAACTATTATGTGCTTGGTACTGGGAAAAATCTGACCACCACCTGCACTTATTAAAGTCCTGAGAGGTAGCTAGTGCAAACATTACCACACTCATTTCAACATGAGGATATTCCCCCTTACGCATTATTCTGTAGGCCCATCAATCTCTTTTTTTTTTTCCCTTAGAGAGAGAGAGAGAGAGCAGGGGGGAGGGGCAGAGGGAGAGAGAGAGAATCCTAAGCAGACTCCACGCCCAGTGTGGAGCCTGACTCAGGGCTCGATCTCATGACCCTGAGATCATGACTTGAGCTGAAACCAAGAGCCAGATGCCCAACCAACTAACCCTTCCAGGTGCCCCTCCTCTCTTTCTTAATTATGTATGCCTCAGGACCATTGCACCTGCCATTACCCATCTGCTTGGAACATTCCATCATTGGCTTTTTTTGTATCCTTAATATCTTAAGACTTAAAAATATCATCTCTTCAGCATCTAAGTAGATTTCTTTCATACTTACCTCCATTATTCTGTTACTCTACATTATTCAGTTCCTTTGTAGCTCTTATCACAATTTATATTTAGATATTTATTTTTTGGTCATTTGCTGATGTATTGTCTATCTCTCCACTAGATTGTAAATCCCCAGAGGGCAAGGATTGTGAATGTGTTCAATTACCTCTCTCTACCTTGTAACTTTCAAAGTGCTGGGGACATGGTAGGACTGCAATAAATATTTGTCAAATGAATGATGCCCAGAGAGAGTAGGCAGTTAGCCCAAGGTCACACAGCAGGTTAATGGAGGAGCCAGAATTAGAGTCCTGGTCTCTCTAAGCTAAGCGTTCTGTTCATTAGCAACTTGCCTCTGTGGAGGGGATGCTGTCTTCTCTCTGGGAGTAAAAGACAGATGTTCTCTATTTTTGACTCAATTAACCTTCTAAGAAATCTTCATACTCATAGGATGAATTTGGGGGACATTTTTTAATTTTTAAAAATTAAAAAAAATTTAATTAAACTTCAGGCCCCAGTGTTCCAAAGTCAGCCATGAAAACCAAATCTCTGCACTCTGCCAGGCAGCCTAAGGTCTGACCAAAAGGGTTGGGGGGATAGTGATTGCAGACATTCAACCACTTCAAAATCAATAGGCTTGCACTGAGCATTCACTAGGTTCAGGCAGGGTGCTGGGCACTGGGGATTCAAAGACGGACAGGCAGACGTTTCCCTGACCACTAGGTCCCTGATTGCTCCCAGTGTTTGAGTCACTTACAGAGCAGCCTGCGAAGTGTTATGAAATGGGAAGGACAGGAGCCGTGGAAGCCCAGAGGAAATGCCTAATCTCTTCTCAGGGCAGACGGAAGGGGGGCTTCCAGGAGGAGGGGACTTGACGGATGAGCAGGAGTTAACCAGGAGAGAATTCTTCCTTATAATGAGTTGAAAGCTGCCTCCCTGCAGTGTCCACTCAACACAGCTGTGCCTTTTCCTCTCTGGGCCAATGTCCCCCCAGGTCCCTTGACTATGACGACCTTGTGAGAGGCCCATGATGCTGGAAAGCACTGGCCCTGTGACAAACCCTATACAGGTTTCTTTGGGGAGCTGAAGACCACCACACAAAGCTGCTCACACCCCCAAGCGCTCCAGTGGAGAGAGCCCACAGGTTGCTCTCCAGCAAGGACTCTGACAGAGAAGCATGTATGGCGTAAAATGTGGCTCTTGTGACATTTGCAGCTTCCATACAGAGAGCAGAATAAAGCTACCCTGGTGTCTCCCACTCCCGGGTTCTGCTCTTCCGTATCCCTCTCCCCACTCTGCTGACCTTGGACCTAAGTGTGTGCTTTGCACCCCTTTAATCACCTCCAGGTGACCCCAGTTCCTGGCTCTCGGTTGATGGGGAAAACCCAGTTTCTAGCCCCAGACCCTATTCCCAAGGGCCCTGTCTGAGTCCCAGCCCTGGGTCCTACTTCCTCTTACAGGTCTGCTCAGCTGAGCCCTGCATGACACTGTGTTATTAAGCAAATGCCACCAAATGGAAGTATCTGCTGCCAAGCACATTTCACAAGGAAAAAGGGAATTTTCATCTATCAAAAGCGCTTTTATTTCAAGGGGGCCTATCACTCACTGAAATTCACAAGAGAAAGAGAGTCCCAAGGAAATCAAGGGCATTTGCATTACAATCCACCTCAGTGCCCAAAAATACCCCGCTGAACATGCAGAATTTCAAGGAAAAGACTATGTTTTGCTTATTTGCAGGAAAGAAATGAATGTTCAAGAGAAGGGGGGAGCTGAGGTTTAACATCTCAGACATGCAAATGGAAGCATTTGGTAAATTTTGACCAAAGGATCACCTTTGACCTTACAAATTTGGGAACGGGCCCTGGCAGGGGTGGCAAAGGATCCCCACACAGTACAGAGGGAAAGGCACTGCAGCAAGGAAAGATCCTTGGGATGGACCAAAAGGGTTTGCAGCCAGATGATCTTGACCTCTCAGTGCCTCTGGTTCCTTGTCTTTGAATGGAGGCGATGGTAACAGGTCATCCCAAGAACTCTCTGTGTGCCCTGCAGACTTGTCTCTCAAATCTCCCTAATGGCTGAGGAAAGGGAGTAAGAACTTGAGCCACACAGCTGCCTCCCCCACGGGAGCAGGGGGCAATGCCCACAGGGGTCATGGTGAAGTGGAAATGCGTCTCAAGTTTTGTGCTTGAGGCTAAAAATTCATGTGATTTGTACCCCACTTCATACTCTTTTATGTTTATAACACGGAAGTGCTTAAAATGATCCCCAACTAGGGGGAAAACCAAAAGTCAACCACAAAAGACTTCGAGCTGGCTCATAGGTGAATGGGGAGTCACTTTCTGTAGCAAGAGTAACTGTTGGGGCTCCTGGGTGGCTCAGTCGGTTAAGTGTCTGCCTTTGGCTCAGGTCATGATCCCGGGGTCCTGCTCAGCAGGGAGTCTGCTTCTCCCTCTCCCTCTGCCCCCCACCCCAGCCCCACTTGCACGTGTGCTCTCTCTCTCTCTCAAATAAATAAATAAATCTTAAAAAAACCAGTAACTGCTGGTTACTGGACACTTCTCTGCCAGTTATCACGCCGTGAGCTCTTCTTCTGTTTGGAGAGATTAAGTAACTCATGCCCACGTGACTCTAAAACCCAAGCATGGGAACCGTGCACTCGGCAGCCCGAGTCCGGCACTGCCAGGGAAAGGGGGCCGCCTGGAAGGGTGATGCCATCCCGTCAGGTTAGACTCCAGGCCAGTTTTCTTCTCTTAGTTACAGTATTTTCAGAATCCAGACTTGGGTGAATACGTGGATTCAAAGATTTTTAATTTTACTTTTGTAAGCCCCATCAATGATTTGAAGGGTAGAGCCTCAGAAAGCGGTAGAAAGGTGCATGGTACAGTCAGTGTTCTCAAGACGACCTCAGAAAATTCTCGGGGGCACCTGGCTGGCTCAGTCATTAGAGGGAGTGGCTCTTGATCTTGGGGTCATGAGTTCGAGCCCCACATTGGGTGTAGCAATTACTTAATAAACGTTTTAAAAAAAAATTCTCGGGGCGCCTGGGTGGCTCAGATGGTTAAGCGCCTGCCTTCGGCTCAGGTCATGATCCAGGGTCCTGGGATCGAGTCCCACATCAGGCTCCCTGCTCCTTGGGAGCCTGCTTCTCCCTCTGCCTCTCTCTCTCTCTCTCTCTGCCTGTCATGAATAAATAAATAAAATCTTAAAAAAAAAATTCTCGATGACAGCCTCATCCTGTTGAGAGGTCAGATCACTTGCCTCATTGGTCCTTTTTTCTTCTATCTCAGGACAATGCTCAACAGAGCACGTTTCCACTGAGGAAATCTCACTGGTGCTGAGGGCCTGGGAGGGCCTCTAATTTTCCATGAATGCTATCATTTTCAACGTGTGATATTCTTCCCCATCATCGACTTTTCCATCTAGTTCTCAGACTTGTCTTGGGCAGTATATAACTTGGTTGGCATTGCAGTTGTCTGACAGGGACCAGCCTGAAAGAAGTTTGGTAGATATTTTTAGAAATTAAATATCAGGGTCGCCTGGGTGGCTCAGTTGGTTAAGCGACTGCCTTCGGCTCAGGTCATGATCCTGGAGTCCCGGGATCGAGTCCCGCATCAGGCTCCCTGCTCGGCAGGGAGTCTGCTTCTCCCTCTCCCACTCCCCGTTTGTGTTCCCTCTCTCGCTGTGTCTTTCTCTGTCAAATAAATAAATAAAATCTTTAAAAAGAAAAAAAAAGAAATTAAATATCTGTGAACCACATTTCCAAAGGTTTTATCCCCACTCCCTTTGTTCTGAAGTCTGTCCATAGAGCAAACTAAGTATTGAAGACTGTAGGGGGCAGTTTTCATTCATTTTGTCTTCCAGTCTCTGAAGCTCTTCCGGTCTGTGCCTGGTATATGGAGCAGTGTGAATCTAGAGGACCACGGGTGGGCAGGGGGTTTATTTCCCCCCATGAGGAGTCCCCTCACCAATGGCAAATCCCTACTGGCATCTCAGAAAGCTCCCCTGGCTTTTGGGGCCCTTGTGGCCGTCAAGAGTCAGTCAGGTCCAAGCCCATGTCCAAGCCCACTTCCCCGCACCTGCCAGCAGCCAGAACTGTGGCCCGTGGACCCGAAGCGGGCTGCGCGGTCTGCTTCCTCCTTCTCATGCTCCAGCATCAGAGCGTGGAGAAGAAGAATTGAGACTTCCTCCTACTCCCCCTTCTTGGACCTGATGCCTCTGGCACTGTGGCCTGAGGGGAGAACGGGAGATGGAAGAATGCTCTCTTTACTTAGTTATTTTGGTTTGGTCCTGTCTCCGTTGGCTGTTCCAGCTTCTCCAGCCAGGCCTGTTGAAGGTCAACGCCCTTCTGGGCAGCAGGTGCACACAGCGCCTTGGATGCTTCAGATGCAGCTCCAGGGTGATCCCTTTGGCTTCCTCAGTGCCCTCCCCCCTCCACCCAACACCCTCCTGCCTCTGCCGGGGTCCCTTGCCTGGTGGGCAGATCTTTTGAGTGGGGTCCTGGCAAGATGGCAAGACCCTGGCCAGCATCCACCTGATCTAGAAATTTTGCTCTCTCTCTCTCCACCCTACCTTCTCTTCTCTTCTTCCTGCTCAAATAGGACCGAAGGGCAGATGGACAAGTCTTCTGCTGAGTAAATACCAACTTGGGGGCATGAGCTACCTGTCTTTTTGCATGCACCCTCAGTCTCTATGAGCAAATTACTTGGAGGCCTTCCGCATCACCTGCCTTGGGGACAAAAGAGCGGCACCCTGTTCTCCCCCAAAGAGTGCACAGAGATGGGAAACACACTGTCCTTCCTGTAGATAGTTCACTAATTGCCTTTCCCTCCAGCTTCCATGTCTGCTTAGATGTGAGCGGGGCACAGCCTGCTCAGCTGCCTCTCAAGGAGACCCCGATTGGGGTGCCCTGCCCCAATTGTTCCTGGCTCTTTAGAGTCCGGAGTGCCTAGGGCTAACTCTTCATCCTCACTTTGGGGCCCTAATTGCACTCCCCATCCTGATGTACATACTTGGAGGGTTTTCATCTTTATGAGACAGAGGCCACCTCTTGCTGTAAAAAGATGAGTGGCACAAACTCACTTTCCCAGCCTCCCTTGCAGCTGGGGTAGAGGTATGCTACGCAGCTTCTGATGTTCACCTATAGAACCCCGGACTTTGAGTTAGAAACCAGCAGCATAAAGAATTAGAAACTTGGGGCGCCTGGGTGGCTCAGTTGGTTAAGCGACTGCCTTCGGCTCAGGTCATGATCCTGGAGTCCCGGGATCGAGTTCCGCATCGGGCTCCCTGCTCGGCAGGGAGTCTGCTTCTCCCTCTGACCCTCCCCCCTCTCATGTGCTCTCTGTCTCTCTCATTCTCTCTGTCTCAAATAAATAAATAAAATCTTTAAAAAAAAAAAAGAATTAGAAACTTGGCAGAAATTCGGTGTGGCAAGTGGCAGTGGCCACCAGGCACAGTGACAGCGCAAGGGTCCCATCACTGGGGTGGGTTGCGCAAGCCACAGAGTCTGGGTGGCCGCTCTGCTGGTGGTGACTTCCTGGACCCCTTCTGACCTGGGGCGCTGCTCTGGGCTGCACGGGCCCTGAGCCTCCTGAGACTCTCTGGGCAGAGCCAGTATTCTTTCAGTCTCTTCAGTTGAGCACCCTCCCCCACCACAGCTTAAACGAATGCGGAGCAGGGTAGTGAAGAGGGCTTTCAAAGTCACTTCCTGTTTCATTACATATTTGTCAAAAGAGATGATGAATCAAATGATGCTATTTTTGGCAAAAGTTGCTTTAAAAAAAAAAATGCCTCACCAACACACAGAAAAACTTGAGAGTGGAAAACACTTCTAGGCAAAATACCGTTAGTGGCTGATAAGTCCTTGCTTCTGCCCTCATATTTCGCAGTGGCTTTGATTAGAGCTCTCCTGCTCAAGCTTTGACCACTGGAGGACTGATCCCTTCACAAATACCCTCGACTTTTTTTCCTAGTTGACGATGTCCTTGATTAAAAAACAATTTTAAGTAATATTGAAAAAACTTCACCCGTTTCTTGTTAACGATCCAGAAATTTTATCCAGGACCATTATAAATAAAGCAACCAAAAATTAATAAAATGGCCAGATTATTAACACCGAAGAATATACCCAAATGTAAGGTAAATAACTATTGTTAATTCCTGAAGGTTTTACTGAGCACCTGCTCTGGACCAGATGCCAGGCTAAGCGTTCACTGTTGCCTCTAAGACTTACAACAACCCTATGAAGCCAGCATTATCATTCCCATTTTAGAGATAAGGAAACTGAGGCTGGCCAGATCAAATCGTCTCCGTCTTTCAGCCAGTTGTTCAAGTACTGACGTTATATTGATGACGTCATTCAGTAACAGCACCTTCTCCAGGCTCTCTTAGACCTAAAAAAAGACTTGCCTTTATCTACAGTGAAGGCCGTAGCATCTCCTTTCCATGCTTCCCAAAGCGTGTCTGTCATGGTTCCCCTGCAGAGAATAAAATCTTTTGTAGCCAGTTGTGAGCAGCAAGAGCTTCGTTGCACAGTTAATGGGGAAATGAAGCCCAGCACAGGCATGGAGATACAACTGCTAGAGCCACGTGGCAGGACTGGGCCACCAAGGTTGGATTCAGAAACATGCTAGCTCTGCTCCCAGCAGGAGGACACCTCCGCCGCGTCCTGAAGCTGCTCGAGACCCAGCTCAGCTCTGCTCAAATCCGCAACGGCAAAAGATGCCCAACATGTGCTCCTTTCCAAATTGAACTTGGTTCCTAAGTCAAGTCCAGAACAATACGATGAAGACAAGATCAGTATTAATTCATAGTCAGCTTAATGTAGATACAGATGGTGGGGCGCCTGGGTGGCTCAGTTGGTTAGGCGACTGCCTTCAGCTCAGGTCATGATCCCAGGGTCCTGGGATCGAGTCCCGCATCGGGCTCCCTGCTCTGCGGGGAGCCTGCTTCTCCCTCTCCCACTCCCCCTGCTTGTGTTTCCTCTCTCGCTAGGTCTCTCTCTGTCAAGTAAATAAATAAAATCTTTAAAAAAAATATATAGATATAGATGGTTATATACTGAAAAAGTTATACATTAGTGTATTTACGTGGGTTGGGAAACACCCATATGTTTCCTTGATCTGTCAACTGAGAAGGTCCAGAGGCAATGATATCCTCTGAGCAGTGAGCACACCTCACACCCAGGCCTCCCACTCCTACCCGTCAGGCCGGGGAGTCATGGACATAGAGACGGGGTGCAGGGGTAACCACTGAGGCAGTGACAGGGAGAGAATCCAGGGAACCACACACAGCTCTTTAGATTGGGCGAGGGGAGGAGGAGCGTAAAAGGAGCCTCAGGAGAGAAATGGGAGGGAAACCAAGAAGGAACGGAGTCACAGACCTAGGGAGTCTTTCTAGAAGGATCAAGCGGCCCCCAGACCAAATGCTGCTCAGAGGGGCTGAAGAGTGGACATGGCAGGTGGCCTTGATAAGTCAAGGTTGGTGGGATCTTAGTGAGATTTTGATGGCAGAGAATGAAAAAACACTCCAGGCTAAGGAGACTCAATCAGAAAAAAAGGGGCCAACGAAGAATGAGCCATGTTTAGGGAATGAGGGAGAGAGAGGCGAAGTCTTTGGAATTTCCAGTTCTAGGAATTCCAACTATACTCTATAGACATTAGGGAACCAAGGCAGGGTGTTGAGTAAGAGCAGTGTAATTAAGAGAAGACAAACTTTTTTTTTTTTTCCCCAAAGATGACTGCATGCATGGCTCCTCTCTGGGAATACTGAAATTCAGCCAGATTTCTCTAAAGTGTAGTGTTTCAAGAATTAGGACCCAGTGCCTCTGTGTCGGTCCTTGTTAGGATTGAACGGGGGGAAGAATTCATTTCATGTGATTACACGGAACCAAGCAACTTCCTGATGCACCTACAATTGAGACTTGGGGAAATGGGATGTGGAAGATATGGGGACTAGTAATTCTGATGAGGATTTAATTAAGAACTCAATTTTCCCAGACTTCCAATACTGACTGCCTGATGTTTCTTTAATAGGAACTGTTGATATGTTCTAATTACGGTGGGTTATTTATGGGATCAGGTCTCATCTCTCCGCTCAATTATGTTTTGTTTGGGAAATTTGCGTACTTTTATGAGTCTGGTTCTTAATTGAGTCTATTGTCTTCCCCAAAGATGCACTTAGTCTGGGGACATATTCGTTTGTGGCTTTTCCTCTGCCAAAGATCCCGACACCTCTTGCCTTTCTCTTGCTCTCACTGATAAACTCCGAAGCCAGAGGGAAGGAGGCTCCCTCCTTCCTTTTTTCTTTTTTTTTTTTTTATTTCTTATCATGCCAGGAAGTTTGCCTGTCTTCTTCTTCCTCTTTTTTTTTTTTTTAAAGATTTTATTTATTTATTTGAGACAGAGAGAATGAGAGACAGAGAGCATGAGAGGGAGGAGGGTCAGAGGGAGAAGCAGACTCCCTGCCGAGCAGGGAGCCCGATGCGGGACTTGATCCCGGGACTTCAGGATCATGACCTGAACCGAAGGCAGTCGCTTAACCAACTGAGCCACCCAGGCGCCCGGCTCCCTCCTTCCTGATCCTTGGCACTCCCCATGGTTGTGCCCCTGGCCCATGGCTACGCTTTGCAGACTCAGCTTATAGCCCTTCCTTTATATTTTTGAGACAAGATCCTTTAAAACTGTGCCTGGGTACCAGATATCTTTGAAATTCTGAGAAAACTGACAATTTCAGGTGCTTGGCGTCCAGAGACACATTTGATATTCTGAACCGGAACGTATTTATAGATTTTTCTTTATGGAGGAAAGATTTCTGATTTACTATCCTGAAGAGGTTCTCTGCTGTGGGTAAATCACCATTAGGTCTCGGAAAACTGATATTGGTGTAGTATTTCGTAGACCGGATTCCTTCTGGCATTGCAAGATGACTGTTTCCATAACAGTAAACATGCATCTACATTACTTTGAACAGCCACATAGATATTCTGTGTTATGGATACATGATGATTTGTGTAACCAATTTTCTATCTGTGGGTATCCAGGTGGTTTTCAACCTGTGATGAGTAACTTTGGACATGCATCATTGTGCATATCCATCGTTCTTTCTGAAAGATCAATTCCTAGGGACACCTGGGTGGCTCAATCGGTTAAGCATCTGCCTTCGGCTCAGGTTGTAATCCCAGGGTTCTGGGATTGAGCCCCACATCAGGCTCTCTGCTCAGGGGGAAGCCTGCTTCTCCCTCTCACTCTGCCTGCCGCTCCCCCTGCTTGTGCTCTCTCTCTCTCTCAAATAAATAAGTAAAATCTTCATTAAAAAAAATAAAAGATCAGGGGCACCTGGGTGGCTCAGTCGTTAAGTGTCTGCCTTTGGCTCAGGGCATGATCCCAGGGTCCTGGAATGGAGCCCCACATTGGGCTCCCTGCTCAGCAGGAAGCCTGCTTCTCCCTCTCCCACTCCCCCTGCTTGTGTTCCTGCTCTGGCTATCTCTCTCTGTGTGTCAAATAAATAAATAAGATCTTTAAAAGATAAAAAAATAAAAGATCAATTCCTGGAAGGCAAATTGCAGAGTCCAAGGGCAAATACTATATTGAGACTTTTAAAGACTATAGACTACCAGTCCCAACAGATCAGATTTCAACTGAAGTGGAGGGTCTGAGGAGGGAGTGCAAGCCCAGGGACAGGAACAGGACATGTGAATGTGTGAATGCTAGGAAGTACAGTGTTGCTTTGCTCTTTGCTAATCTACTTTAAGACAAAACTGGTCATGATGAGATCAGGTCAATGACCGTCCCTGTTCAGGCACGAACTTCAGCTCCACCATGATTTTCAAAATGTCCTTATCCCACTACTTTCCTTGCAGAGCTCAGAGCACACAGTGGGTGTGAAGTAAATGCTTGTTGGCCTGAACTGAGTCAGCAGAGAAGTCTGTCACCTTCCTGTTCCTTTAAAGCCCTTTCAGCCTAGACTTTGTGGGATAAAACTGCAACAAAGGAGGAAATGGCGGAGGGGCCCGATTTATCATCATTTTGTGATTACAAAGAAGAATTTCATCCTACAAACACCCTCTGTTTCTGGTCATTTACATTTCTGATTTTGATTCTATGGCCTTTCAGACATGAAGGAAATATGTAATAGAGGGAAAGTGTGAAATATTAGTGCAATCATTTATCATGTTCATTGAAGAGGGCTATCGATTCCCTGGAACACTCATGAACCGAGGGATGCTTCCGGCATCTAAAGATTGCTCTCCCATGATACACCCCTCTCTTTCTCTGCTCAGCAGGGTCATTCAAACCCCCAGAGGCTCTCTGTGGCACTGACGTGGGTATTTTCTGGGGACTGGGCAAAATCCCCCCTAGAGGGAGCTGCCCTTGCTCTCTTGTCTCCCAATCTGACCGACGCTTCCAGCTCTGCTCCCTGAGTAGTGCGCTCCATTAAGCCAGTGGCCGTTGCTGTCCTTTTCCGAGCTCACGTCCCGACCCAGTCAGAACCTCACCAGGCCATATGCTGCCATTTTCTCTCCCATTGGTCTCAACCTGTGACAAGAGGCCTATATCCACTGTCTAGTTCTGCCGTAACAAATTACCACAAGCTGAGTGGCTGAAAAGCACAGCCATTTATTATCTCACAGTTCTGTGGGCCCAAAGTCTGCGCACAATACCCAGCTGGGTCTTCGGCTGAAGGGCTCACCTGGTGGGGGCTGGGCTGGGCTCTCACCTGGAAGCTCCAGGGCAGATTATGCTTCTGAGCCCATGTGGGTTGTTGGCAGAATTCAGTTCCTTGTGGCTGTAGGACTGCATCCCCGTTCCCTTGCTGGCTGCCATCTGGGGCTGGATCTTTGCTGCCAGAGGCGCCTGCATTCCCAAGTCCAGCCAGAGAGAGTTCTCGGCTTGTAAGGGCTCCTGTGGCTAGATTAGGCCCCCTGAATAATGCAGGATCATCTCCCTACTTTAAAAGTCCCTTTTGCCACTATAACCTAACATGTTCACAGGTACTAGGGAGTAGAGGGTGGATATCTTGGGGGGTGGGGGTCACTTTGCCCTCTTCGAGGGGAGGGTTGCAGGAATCCAGCCTTCCTCACTGCTGTCTCTCCCACAGGGTCTAGCAGGGGGTCCAGGACCCCCTGCAGTCACCCTTCCTCATTCTGTGGAGGTCTCTCTGTAGTCCATGGTCCCAGCCAGTTTAAGGGGAAACTGACTTCTGTGCAAATAATGTCAATCATCCCTTCCTCCTGTATAGCACTCAGAGACTGCTAAGGCAAGGGAGGTGAGGAAACAGGCTCAAAGGGGGCAAGTCACATGGGGAATGAGAGCCCCGACAGGTCCTGAGGGCACTCTCCAAGGGCCAGAAGTAGGTTTCAGGTCTCCAGGCTGCCGGGCCATCATTCTTTCAAAATCTGGAAAATTCCCTGCAGCCAGAAGCCAAGTAGCTAAGGAACATATCTTCCAGTTTTCCAAGAAAATCCCATGGGAGAAGTTGGCAAGCCAGTTGGAAGTTTGGCAGGCTGTTTCAGGGCTCCAGCTGCTAAGAATTTGCAATGGCAGGACTCCCCCATAGTGAACGGCACACTCTCGTCGCTGGCACAGCCTAAATGGAGACACCAGCTTGGATAAAGCTTCCCTGCCTTTTCCAAGCTGACACATGGCTCCCACTTGGCCACGGTTCATCTCTGGGTAACAGTTAGAAAGAGAGGAGAGAAAGTCAGAGAATCACAGAACAGTAGAGCCAAGAGACTCTTTAGAGATCATTTAATCCAAACCCTTCACCTGATTATAGAGATGGAATACTTGAGGCCCACACTCATGGGGAGATTGCCCAAATGAGCAGTAGACTCATGACTAAGATCCAGCCACTCTGCTTTTCAGAGCAGAATCCAGTTTTCAATTCCATGATATTTTGGTCCTTTCCACGCAGCCATCCTGTTGGCCGACCCATATAATCCACAGCATTACGACTTACACTTGTGTATACGTTCAATAACACACAATCTGTGTCCACCCACACATATGTGCATCAGCAATCTTTTTCTTTTTATTTTTTTTAAGATTTATTTATTTTAGAGAAAGAGAGAGCACTTGTGAGTGGGGGAAGGGGCAGAGGGAGAGAGAGTCTCAAGCAGGCTCCATGCTCAGTGTGGACCCTGACGCAGGGCTCAGTCCCACGACCATGAGATCACAACCTGAGCTGAAACCAAGAGTTGGACGTTTAACCGACTGAGCCACCCAGGCGCCCCCACCAGCAATCTTGATAGAATTTCTGGTTGAGAGCCTGGACTCTGGGGTCAGGTGATGTGGGTTCAAATCCCTGCAATGCTAACCTTGGGCAAATTACTTAGTCTCTCTGTGCCTCAGTTTCCCCATTTATAAATGAGAAGAATAATAGCACCCATTTTATAGGGTTGTTTTGAGGATTCACTGAAATACTGTATGTGAAGGGCTTAGAATGGTATCTGGCACATAAGTGCTGAGAAAGTGCTTGCTATTATTATTTCTAGAAAGGTTACTGCCATGCCTGCCTGTTGTTCTCTTGGTTGGGAAATAATAACCTAATAGAAGTAATAATCCCATACAACAATATTCACAAGCTGAAATGCCTAAGGGGGCCAGGAATAGAAGTGCACTGGGTATAAGAAACATCGTGTGACCTCCTCAATTCTATTTGATTTTGCATTCTGAACAAGAAATGAACCAAGAGATACATTTCTCCACTATAGGAAAACAACAGTGCAAGCACAGTGAGAAACAGGGCCTGTGCCTGGGCCTCAGTGGCAGGGACAAGAGGGAGTGGTGGGGACTGCGGGGAGCAGTGTCAGGCACAGGCCCTGTCTAAAGGGACGGTCGCTACTCAGTTTCAGCTGACTGCTGCCATGTGGGAATTCAGATCTGATGCTGTCAGGTCTCTTGACTTTTTTTCAAGAGAAACCAGAAATCTGCATTTTTAATGTAAAATCTTCCAATTATTAAATGTTGGCTCAACTCTTTGCAAACATTGGATGAGCCAAACAAAACATCTGTGGACCAGACTCAGCTGCAGCTGCCAGGACTCGGTTTCTGCCTATATTTGTGTGCTGTACTCGTCCTCTTACTTAATCCTATGGCGGCCACGTGAGTATCCCCGGGTGGCTCTCAGCGGTCCCATCTGGGCTTGAGATACAGAAATCCAGTGGGTGGCAGCTCTCCTCGGATAACTCAGCTGGTTAAAGAGGAGCATCGGAGACTACAGACTGGATTTTCCAAAGACTGCATCCCCATTTCTAAGATTGGTCCTTTCCTTCTCTGGGCCTTAGTTTTCCCATTAGCAGAACAGATAAAGACAACCTGGGTTTTCTCCCAGCGCTTCCTAAGGACGATCACCACTTCAAGCTACCCCTTATCACACGTGCCCTGGGGAGTGCTTTTCATGGGAGGACGTCAGCTGTTTTGGTTTCCCTGCTTCCCTTCTTTTGGGGGAACGTTCCTTCTCCTCTCCATGTGTTTCTGGTGGAGCCACTAATTGCGGTACACAGTAAACCTCCCTCAATGGCCAATCATGCTTCTCTATCCTCCTGGCAACAATAACTACTTAGTTCTAGAGTGGGGGAAGGTGACCCAAGCAGAGTCTAGAGGGACCTTCTCTGGGATTGCCCTGCAGATGCTGGGAGACGGAAGCACTTTCCCTTTGGGGCTTAAGAAGCTGGGGCTGCTGGTGGCCAGGTCCCCACCCCAGTGGGAAGGCATCTCTGTGCTAGGGGAGAAAGAAGCCAACGTGCAGAAAAGCAGAGACAAGATTCACATGCAGGGCGCCTGGGTGGCTCAGTTGGTTAAGCGACTGCCTTCGGCTCAGGTCATGATCCTGGAGTCCCGGGATCGAGTCCCGCATCGGGCTCCCTGCTCGGCAGGGAGTCTGCTTCTCCCTCTGGCCCTCCCCCCTCTCATGTGCTCTCTCTCTCTCATTCTCTCTCTCAAATAAATAAATAAAATCTTAAAAAAAAAAAAAAGATTCACATGCAGAGGGACAGTTGGTGGTTCAGAATCCAGTCCTCAGTTCCAGATGCCAAGACCCTGGTCCCTATAGCTCTTCCTCAGCTTCAGTGGGCTACCTCATGATACATCGAACCATCGGAACCAGTCCATTCCCTGAGCAAGTTGGGTTTCTGTTAATTGCAAACAAAAAGTTCAGACGATTGCATTAGAATCTAAGGTCCACAAGAACATAACTGTGCAAGAGCGGGGCCATATCTTTTTTTTTTTTTAAGATTTTATTTATTTGTCAGAGTGCGGGGCACGAGCAAGGGGAGTGGCAGGCAGAGGGAGAAGCAGGCTCCCTGCTGAGCAAGGAGACGGACGTGGGGCTCGATCCCAGGACCCTGAGATCATGACCCGAGCCGAAGGCAGATAATAACCGACTGAGCCACCCAGGTGCCCCAAGGGGGTCATATCAATCTTGTTCACTACTGCATCCTCAGTGCTGTGAACAGTACCTGGCCCGTGGCAGGTTCTCAGGAAATATTTGTTAAAAAAATAAATAATACATGAGTCTTATCCCCTAGAATCCTTTACAAACCCTGCTAGGGAGGCGTTGTTCTCTAAAGCACTAAGTGGTAAGGTAAGGGCCAAGTTCACCAGCTAGGCAGTGGCAGTGGCCAGGTTCTGACATTAGTCTTAAACCTGAAACTGGATCACTTCCCAGCCTGACAACTCCCTTCTGACCTGTTTCCTCGCCTCCCGTTGTGCAGCGGAGCGGAGTAATCTTTCAAAGGCATGGACTTCATTTAATCCCCTTCTGCTGAAACCCTTTACTGGTATCTGCTGGTCTGCCAGTCAGTGGCTGGGGCTGGAGCTCATTGCAGGCCCATTTCCCACAGTCGTGCCTTTCCCACTGCCTCCGCTGCATGGCCTTGTCCTTCAGCAGCACCCACTTTCCAGACGGGGTTTTCCCGCCCGGAGGGCTCCCCCCTCTCCCCATCCAATTCTGTGAATCTGTTCCAAGTTTCTGGCGAGTTACTGGGGCTTTAGTTTTAAATCTTTTTCATATGCAAGTAGTTTATTCTCATTAAGAGAAATCCTATCTTCTGCTTGTTTAACTCTGTCAGTTAAATCCGTTAAGTTTATTTGTGTTTGCCCAGTGGTAATTTTTATTGAGAGAACATCTGAAACCATCTGCAGGGAGGAAGCTGAAGCAGCTCACGGAGTGCCCCAGCTCTGGGACTGATTTTCCCCAATGTCTCCACCACCCAGAGCCACTCCTTCCACCCACTAGAGGCTGACCACAGGGTTGCTCATCTCTGGGTCCTTTGGAGTTTTGAATTTGCATAGGAACAGCCTTGACTTTTGAGATTTCACACTGTGTGTGTGTGTGTGTGTGTGTGTGTGGTTGGAGGGGCTTTCAGAGAAGGGTAGTCCTCAAGAGCCAGGTTTAATAATTTCATGCACGGTGTGATGAGCAGTTTCCTGCCTTCAGGTGAAGGGGAAAGACCCAGAAATGATCCCCCTCAATGTAATCACATCCTCCTCTGAGCCCCTGCTGCACTTGGTACCTTTTTTTTTTTTTTTAAAGATTTTATTTATTTATTTGAGACAGAGAGAATGAGAGACAGAGAGCATGAGACGGAGGAGGGTCAGAGGGAGAAGCAGACTCCCCGCTGAGCAGGGAGCCCGATGCGGGACTCGATCCCGGGACTCTAGGATCATGACCTGAGCCGAAGGCAGTCGCTCAACCAACTGAGCCACCCAGGCGCCCCTGCACTTGGTACCTTTAAAAAGCCCCTGGCACCTCTTTCCTTAGGCCAGATTCATCTGCCTTATTCCCCTTGTAGGCTCTGGAAAGCCTAGAGTAAGGGCTGTTTATAATTCATATACTCTCTAGTTTACCCAATAGAGTGTCTTGAATATAGTAACCTCTATTCATGTTTGATGAATGAATGAATGAATGAAAGATTCCATGAACATCATCCCCTGCACACAGCCCCTGCCTTCCCAGAATGCAAACTGTCAGAGACGCCACAAGTGAATGGCTCCAGGAGTTCCAGGGAGGTGATTATCATCGTTCCTGTTTTATAAATAAGCCTTTTTAAACATTTGTTTTCTTATCTTTCTTTTCTTTAAGGAAAAAAAAAATCCTCACCTAGCTGATCAAAAGTTTCCTATGTTGGTTCTTTCAATGCAAATTGCATTTTCCAAATAACGCAGAACGAAAGATAACCACAAGTACAAAACCAGGCAGCTCAGAAAGATAAACTGTAGATATCAGAGCAGAAAAGAAAACTTAAACAAAATTTTGTCAACTCCCCTCATTCCCACCCAGGTTTTTTAGCATCTCATTTTGATTTTAAAGAAGCTTGTAATAGATTGAGCTTTCAACTCTAAGTAGGTTGTCCAGATAGGTAGTGAGGTCCCTGTCATTGGAGGTAGGCAAGTGGAGATTGGATGACTAACCAGTGGAGAAAATAGAACAGAAACTAAAATATAATGAAGAGTTGAATAATGTACTCTAAGAACTCAAAAATGATAAATTCAACTCCACAATTAGGAGACAGAAACAAATAGTATAAGATTTAGGCTCCGGCGGTCCTGAGGCTGAATCTTGGCTCCAGTGATGACTAGGTGTGTGATCTTAAGTTACATAACTTCTCTGGTTAAATGAGATTTAATTTATAAAGAACCTTGCTGGCCCAGAGTAAGTTAAAATATGCTAGCCTCCTTTATGTTTACGAGGAGAAAGAGGATGGTAGATTGAAGTTTGGGCCAAACTTCATCCCTGTAGCATACCCACCTGCAAAGTGATATTCTCTCTCCTCCATTCTAGAGGCAGAATCTCTATCTCCAGGTGGGAACTGGGTGTGGTTATGTGATTTGCTTTGGGTGATGGGGCATTCGCAAATATGGCACCAGCAGAGACTTGCAAAATATACTTGGGAACTCTGAAACTAGGGCCATGTGAGGGAGCCTGGCCTAGTCTACTGGATGGGCAGAGACAGGTGGCTAGTTTCCCCCTGCTCACTCTAGTCAATATGTGAGTGAGGCCATTCCAGACCCACCAACCCTCAGCCAACCCACTAGCTGAATACAGAACTGTCTAGTCGGCCCACAGATTCATGAGCAATAATAAAATGGTGGTTGTTATGAGCCACTAGGTCTTGGGATGGTTTGTTACACAGCAGAAGCTAACCGTTACAAGTAGATTGGAAAGTTATTTTACCATTTAATAACAGGAATCAATGAGGAAATGAAATATGTTTTTCAGAAACTCACTTGATAGGTGACTTTGTCATAATGCAGATATATCTCCTAATGCAAGGGCCATCTAAGTGAATAGAACTGTCAGAACATAGTTGAATTATTTGTCAGGCTTTTAGCCAATGTAATCTACAGAAATGCGTGTTATGCCTAGAACAATGAATTTTAATGCCTGGGCTGCGAAATGCAATTTCAGCCATATCTACGCAAGGGTTGCATTCCAGGGAAACCCACTGGTCCTCCTGGCGAGCAGGCTGGCTTGGGGCATCACTGGTGTTCTTCCTCTAGGGTAGACTATCTGTGATCCCTGAGGAAAAGCAGAGAAATATTCAAACATTATTTAGAGCCCACTTTAATATTACCTAAAAAGCGCCATTCACAGGCTTTGATGTCTTAGCTTGGTAGAAATAACACTTCCCTCATCAAAAAAGTTGTTTGATCCCTGAATTTCATTTTTTTTTTCTTTTAGATATTAACTCAGAGCATTTCAGTCTTCCCTGGGGATGAAGCGATGAAAGCGGGCAGTTGATTTAGTGAATACAGTTATTTAATGTCATTATTACTGCATCCTTTTCCTGTTGATGATGCCAGGATTCCTGCCTCCACCCCACGGTCCCCAGGCAGCCCCCAGCCGGCTCTCACACCATCTCACACAAGATAGTGGTAGCTCTTCTCCTGCCTCCCCCTTTTCCACCCTACCAGACCCTGGGTCTCCATACCACTGGAGTAATCTTTTTAAAGTGCCAATTGCACGTGATTCCCTTGCTCCGAAATCTGCAATAGCTCCTCATTGCCCAGGTCCCTGGGAAGCCCACCCAAGATCGAAGTGCTGGCAGAGTTGGTTCCTTCTGAGGGTGAGGAGGGAGCATGTTCTATCCTTTCTCCTAGCTTCCAGGAGCCTCGGGCGATCCTCGGCTGGTAGATGGCATTCTCCCTGGGTCTTCACCTCACCCGCTGTGTGCGTCTGTCTCTGTGGCCAAAGTTCCCCTTTTCACAAGGGCACGGGTCATATTGAATGAGGGCCCGCCCGCACGACTTCACCTTAACCAGATCATCTTCAAAGACCCTATTTCCAAAGAAGGTCACATGCACAGGTAGTGGGGTTAGGACCTCAACATCTTTTGGGTGGGCTCACTCAGCCCATAACACCTGATTTGGAAGGTCTTTCCTGGGCTGCGCGGCACTCCCAGTCCTGGGGAGTCCCAGTTCTGGCTTCCACACTGCTCATAGTTATGTCTGAGTTCTCATTTCTGTTCTGCCACCTCCCAGGTCACTTATGTGCTCTGTGCCTCAATTTCTTCATCTTTAAAATGGGGATAATACCAGTACTTACTTCCAGTGGATTGTAGGGAGGGTTAAATGAATCCATACAAGTAAACCCTTTGAAGAGTGCCTGGCTCAGAAGAAGTGTTCCGTGAATGTTAATTACTATTATTTTTATGTTTTTTGAAGCCTTCCCTGTTTCTTCCCTCCAGTGAGGCTCTCTCTTTCACTGTCCCCAAATAGAAGGTTGTGGTACCCCAAGGTCACACTGCAAGTCCACAGGATGAAAACCCAGACCTCTTTCCCGAATCCAGTGCTGGTCTCATGGCCTTGAGGCTCTGTGCCTCCCTGGCCCTCGGTCTCTACACTGCTCCCCTCTTCTGGCTCCTTTCTTCGATCCCACATTGTTCCAAGGCTGAGCCAGGAAAATCCTAGCTTCCAATCCGAGCTAAACGTGCCCTAAGTGTTAGTAGCCGTTGTTCTATTTCGTGTTAATTTGTCACTCGGGGATACGGAGGGGACGGGAAAAGCCTTGAGCACTGGGTAATGGATTTCTCCAGAGTTCGCCCCCAGTCTTCATCAGCATCCTAATTATTCCACACCTTTTTAATAGAGGAAGCATTAGCATTCCTAAACTGCGTAGGGGTCTGATTGAAATAATGTCTCCTGAATTATCTTTTCATAAACCGAAAAAAATAAATAAGTGGGAAACTCCACTGACAGCCTCCTCCGGGGTTGGTGGCTGGCCAGGGTCTCGGGAGGGTGTGAGGGGACAGTGCGTGGGATGTGGCTGCATTTGACCCGCTGAGGGTTAGAAACCTTGCCTGTTCCCTTTGCTCCGCCTCCTGCCTTATCCTTCCTCACTGTGCTCATCCCTCATGGCTCAGTTCACACCATATTCCCTCCTTCAGGAAGCCTTCCCTGACTTCCTTCCCTGGTTATGTGTAGAATATATGCCACCAGACCCCGTTCTTAATTCTCTCAAGTACCACTGCCATTGTTCCGTGGCTGTGGCCCTTGCCAGCCTGGATGGGGATTTCTCAGGGACAGAGCCCTGGTGGAACTTCCTTTTGTCCTCTCTGTAGCTGCCAGCACAAGCCCAGCCCCTAGTAAATCTCGGTATATAGCTGTTGACTTAACGGTCTGAGTCACCATGTGTCCTGGCCCCCTCCAACTGTTTCCCATTTCAACTGTCCCTCCAGACAGGACTGTTCCAGAGGACTCAGCTAGCGTCAGTGAAATGCAGAGAGTAGCTTAATGAGCAAGGGAGATCTTCCCAACAGCCGGTGGTCTCAGCAGGGAATGAGCTGCCTTAGAAGATACAAAGCTCACCATCTGTAGGAACATTCGAGCAGCAGATGGGAGACCTTCCATGGCTCAAAGACTTTAAGGTTCCCTGGCTCCAATGTCCCATGGTTCCAGGGTCCTGTGACACCAGGGTTCCATTCTGTTTCATGTCATTCTTTGCAAAGGAAAGACTAGCCCCTCTTAGGAGCTCCCAAGCCGTGTGTTAAGAAGGAAATGTGTAGCCAACACCCGCCACTTTGTTAAAACTGGTACGAACAGAACATCTCACATTTCAGAGCTGTCACTCCACTGAGAGTCATTCACATAAACAACAAGGTCCTCGTGGGTTTGATGGCAACACAAACACCACTTGTGACTCAATTAAGGAAGCAGTAATTAAAAAGGGGGAACAGCATGCTGTCTCTCCAATCATATCTTCCCACTGGGGCCTGGCCCACTGGATCTAGTGGGACCCGGGGCAGTTAGGGGGTCTGCCCCGGGGCCTATGCTCCTGGCCCAGGCAGAGTTCGCCCGGGTGAGGCGCAGAGGGAGGGAAGACATGGGGACACGCCTCAGGGAGTGCCCTATGTCTCACACCAGCAAGTGGTGTAAGTTAATAAAAATTATTGCAAATTAACAAAGTGCATCTGAGGGGAAACAGTGTTGCCCCCTGGAGATTAGCCACAATTCCTTGGTTCTCAGATCATCAGAACCAATATTTTAAATTTTTACTGTCTTAAGAACTTGGAGGTATCAAGTCATACCATTCTCATGAGATAAGCTGCCGTTAGCGTCTCCGTATTTCCAGATAAGGAAACTGAGGCACAGGCCACAGGTCATTCAACAAGAAGAGGCAAAGCTAGGATTTAAACTCCCGGAGTCTGGCTCTAGAGCTCACTCCCTTAATCACTATACTCAGCTGCCTCTCACCTTTATGAAATGCTCTTTCCTGGGCATGGGCCCCTTCCTAATAGTCGGCTTTGCCAGTTGTTAAATGCCTACTCTGTTTCAGAAGCTATGCTCTGTGCTTGACATGAGGGATCTCATCTTATGAAGTAGGTATTATAATTAGCCCCCTTTTACAGATGGAGAAACTAGGTGCTGAGAGATTAAATGCTGTCTCTTATCCAGCTGAAAGATAGAGCCTGGAATTAAATTCATATCTGCTTGATGCCAAATATTCCAGCCTGCGCTTCTTACTTCCCATGGTAGTGGGGGTAAAATTGGTCAAAGCCAAATAGTAGACTAGCAGATATTTTGTATCCTGCTAAGCTATGAGTGTAGGAGGAGGGGGCTCAATAAGAGATCCTGTCCTTGAGGCTTGCAACGGTTTGAATTGTGTTCCCCCAAATTCATGTTGGAGCCCTAATCCCCAATGTGACTGAACTCGGAGATAAGGTTTTCCAGAGGCAATTAAGGTTAAATGAGGCCATAAGGGTGAGGCCCTAACCTGATGGGATTGGTGGCCTTAGAAGAAGAAGAAAGGAAAGAGATCTCTCTCTTCATGCACATGCACTGAGGAAAGGCCATGTGAACACACAAAGAAGGTGGCTATCTGTTAAGCCAGGAAGAGAGAACAGAAGTCAACCATGAGGGCACCCTGATCTCACACTTTCAGCCCCCAGAACTGTGAGAAAACACATCTCTGTTGTTTAAGCCACTGAATCCGTGGTATTTTGTTATGGCAGTCCAACCTGACTAACACTAGGGTCTCATAATCCTTTTGAAGCTTTAAGGCCAATGCACTGTGGCAAGCAGGGGCTGTGGCTGAACTGTCACCCATATTGTGGGTGGCTGGCTGGCTGGATGGATGGTTAGATGGATGAATGGGTGGATGGTTGGATGGATGGATGGACAGATGGATAGATGGATGGATGAATGGATGGATAGATGGATGGATGGATGGATGGGTGGGTGGATGGATGGATGGATGGTTAGATGGATGAATGGGTGGATGGTTGAATGGATGGATGGACGGATGGATGGATGGATGGATGGTTAGATGGGTGAATGGGTGGATGGTTGGATGGATGGATGGACAGATGGATAGATGGCTGGATGAATGGATGGATAGATGGATGGATGGATGGGTGGATGGACAGATGGATAGATGGCTGGATGGATGGGTGGGTGCGTGGGTGGATGGGTGGATGGTTGGATGGATGGATGGGCGGATGGATAGATGGATGGATGAATGGATGGATAGATGGATGGATGGATGGTTAGATGGATGAATGGGTGGATGGTTGGATGGATGGATGGACAGATGGATAGATGGATGGATGGATGGGTGGATGGATGGATGGATGGTTAGATGGATGAATGGGTGGATGGTTGGATGGATGGATGGACAGACGGATAGATGGCTGGATGAATGGATGGATAGATGGATGGATGGATGGGTGGATGGACAGATGGATAGATGGCTGGATGGATGGGTGGGTGGATGGATGGATGGATGGATGAATGGATGGATGGATGGGTAGAAAGCTGGGTATACATGTTATTCACCCAGTTAGAAGCAATGCCCATGGATCAACACTGTTCTGGTAACCGTTCCATATCCATCTTGGTAGCTTTTCCACTATTTCTTCTCACCTTTCATGGATGACTGAGATCATGGAGAAGAAGCCTCTTCAGGCATCATATAATCTGGATGCTTCTCAGTGAGCTGTAGCCTGGACTGCATGACCAGTGGATTAACATTCAATTCCACCCTACGAGGCGGCTCTTAGAAGTATTCGTGACTAACACAAATACACTGAACAACCGCATTCTGAAATGACTCCAAAGTAGGCTTCTAAGTCTATAAATCACATCCCCTGTGTTCAGGGCAGGATGTTGTTTGGAAAGATTAACAGCTGTGGGAACCTTGCTGGGGACCCTGGGTCCAGGCTTAGCTTGGGGCTTGGCAAACATTTTCTGGACACCTACTGTGTACTGGGTCCCTTAAAGGGCTGCCAGAAACAGAGCAGTGAACCCCATGCCTGCCTTGGAGGGGCACTCAGTCTGAGGGAGGCTTCTGAAGCCTCCACCTTCTATCCCCAGAAGATCAGCAGGTTCATAGAGTGTCTCTTGACCTACCCCCCACCCGTGCCCCATCCAGGCAAACCAAAGGAACACACATCCGTCCTCTGCCAGGGAACAGAGCACTAAACAAAGTGGGACAGAAGGCAGTGTCCCTGAGGACAGCAGGCTCCAGACCAAAGGGCAGTCTGCATGGGCAGAAGAAAAGTTAAAGGGCATCACTGGAGTAGGAAATTAGTACAAATTTATTTTGGGGGGAGTGGTGGGGAGCGCATTGGCGGGGATGGGATAAGGAGGTTAAACAGGAGGCAGGGCCCAAAGAAGCAAGGAGGCAGAGGGAGGGAGCAGACTTGGGGTGGGCCGGCAGGACAGTTCAGTGGGAGGGTAGTGGCGGCTGCGATCTCCAAGTACCACACACCAGGCATGGCAGGACATCCACATGTGACAAGGTCAAGTCTGAAACGCCTGCGCAGTGTTTAGCCCAGTGCCGGGTCCACATAAGGAACAACTCTATGACAAAGTTTGTGTTTCCCCCAGTTTTTCCCTAAAGGGAAACTAAAGGTCAGAGAGCTAGAACTTAAGGCCCCCTGCTCCTGCCACAAATTGGCCAGAGCCATGACTCCTGTCCAGGTCTATGCGGCCCAAGGACCGCATCCCCTCCATCCGACATCTGCTGCCTCCCTGGGGGTGCTCTGAAACTGGAGGAAGCTCCACCAGACCTCTCTGGCTCTTCTTCTTCCTTGTCTGTAAAATGGGTTTGGGAACTAAGGACTGGATGAATCCGTGTGACGAAGAAGCGCGTGTCAGGTTTGTGGGGTGTGGTTGCTTGCAGCGAAGACAGCGGGGGTCAACGGCGCTCCGCTCCGAGTCTGTGCCAGGCACGGCTCTGAGCATCATTCATGACACGAACCCACGCAACTCGCACCCCAGCCCCAGGAGCATCTCCATCTTACAGGGACAGGGTGCTGGGGACCTTCGGCAGCATCACACGGCTGCCCGCGTAGAAGCAGGCTCTCCCCCTCGGTCATCTGCCTCCAGAGCTCGTGCTCCTTCCCCCTGCAGAGAGTGCAGGCCTGGTGCCCAGAGAGGCGGAGGCGAGAAGCCTGGCTCTCCCTGATGGTTCCGTGCCCTTTGGCAACTCACGGAACCTCTCGGGGACTATTTATCTCTTAAATGGAGATTTAAATGCAAGTGCCGAGCTCACCGGGGCTTTTGGGAGGATTTCAGGACACGATGTACATAAAACACTCAGCCCCGTGCTTGGCACATGTAAGTGGTAGGTGGATGGCAGCCACTCTGGGAGCCAGGAGGAGGATTAGGGGGAGGATTAGGGGAGGAAGAGAACAAGAACAGGGGATACCTGTTACCTGCTCCAACTTGCCTTTGTGTCTGGCCTCCCCACTCAGGTGAGCCAACCCGCCGTGGAGGCCATGGGCAAGACAGGCCCGGTCACCCACAGTCCCCAGGCAGGGGCTTCTCCCCATACTCTCCTGTCTCCCCAGAAGTCCCTTCCTTGATCTCAAGGGCCCCAGAGCCACGAGTGCCAGGAGCTCCATAAGCAAATATGTTTCGGGCAAGGCCGTCATTTGGGCGGGGAAATCAATAGGCTCTCCTTGGCCATTTGCAGAATCAGAGGTATAGTCAAGCTCCAGATAATGCATCATGCCAGGAGGACCGGGGGCGGAACTGCCATCCTCAGTCTGCGAGAAGGAAAATCTATGTCCTCTCCTGGGCCCCAGCGCTTGTGTCCCTGAGGCCTGCCCACCCTGTCTCCTGCATGAGCCAACGTGGGGCAAGGGACATGGGGCAAGGGACATGGGGCAAGGGACATGGGGCAAGGGACAGTAGCTGCTCCCCGAGCGCGCGTGTGCGTGCGTGTGTTTGTGCGTGTGTGTGGAGAGAAATGTGTTGGCGTTTTTTGTTGTTGTTGTTTGTGTTTATATGTGTGTGGAGTTTTTATTTTTTTCTTTCCAAGAGGCCATCAGCATTCCGGCAGCGTCCTGAGAAATTCATCAAATTATTTAACCTTTGCTGGAATAAATAATACATGTGCTTTCTCAGGATTTATTCTGATTAAGCCATTCTGGAGTGGTGCCAGGCCTGAGCCCGCCCCAGGAAAGGCAGGAAGGAGGCTGGTGGCACAGGATGGGAAATCAGGAGGCCAGCTGTGGGCTGGATGGGAGGGGGCTGATAAGGCCGGAGGGCCTCTGGGGTGGAGATGGACTCCCATGGGCCCCTCCGGGACAGGGGGACAGAGAGGAAGAGGATGAACTCTACCAGCCCCGTGCCTCCACCCGCAGGCTGGCTGTCTGCCTCCATCTGGGCAGGAGGAGGGAGGTGCAGGGAAGAAAGAGCAGGACCTGGGGCTCAGAGATGTGGCTCAGGCTGCGGGGGGAGGCTGCGTGTCCAGGAGGCTGAGAACCGGGAGGCCTGGGTTTGAATTCCTGCTCTGCTCTCCACCAGCTGTGGCCCGGCCCTCTCTGGGTGTCCCCATCCGCACGTACGTACCCAGGTGGCGTCTGTCAAGTGCAGCATCTAATATCTATTGAGTGCTCAGTAGATATTAGGTAGGAACATATGGAACCACAGATAGGTTACCTGCTTTACCCTGCAGAAGGACCGATTCATAGGGCTCAGCCCAGGCATGCATGTCGTGATGATAACCACGCTACCGTGGAGAGTCCACTCCGCGCTCTGGTCTGTGTACCTTCAACGAATAACCTGATTTAACTTCGGTCCTAGGAGATCTGTACAGTTATTGCCATCCTCATGTTTCAGATGGGGAAACTGAGGCCCAGAGAGGTCAATGAAACTGCTGGAGGCCACCGAGCTGACGAGGGGGCTGAGCTGGGATTTGAACCCAGGGTAGCCCCAGAGCTCCTCTCAATGAGGCATCCCAATGTCACTTCTGCTTTGCCTTCCCCGGGAGAACACCGCCATGGTACATGGGGTGAGAAAGACAGAGAGAAGGCTCTAGGTGTCCAGATGGGATTGCCTGCATGGAGGGTACATGGGAAATCAAGATAAACTGAAAAATCTGAGCCCATCGATGACATGAAATGTGCAGAAATTCGATTTCAGTGAGAAGCTCTAGATAAACTGCAGAGACACGGACAGGGAAGTCGTGCCGTGTGGGACTTCTGTGTACACAGGGGTGTCAGAGGGTCCGAAAAGATTTTAGAGATGGTCTAGAAGCCAGCCGTGGCAAACACATTTCTAGGAAAAGCCTGTGGATTCCAGGAATAGGAGCCCCCTCCTCTGTTTGTTCCGACCCGGGTCAAGCATGGATGCTAAAGCAGGCAAGTCTTAGACACTGAGTCAGCCTGGGCTGCGTGCGATACAGAATGCCACAGATGGGGGTGGGGGGGTGGGGGGGGCGGTGACAATAGAAACTTCCTTGCAGTTCTGGAGGTCAGAAAGATCCAGGTGTCAGCAGGGTTGGTTTCTACCTTGCAGGTGGCCACCCTCTCGGCTCTGTCTTCACATGACCTTTTCTCCATATGTGCACACTTTTGGGGTCCCTTCCTCTTCTTATAGGAACACAGGTCCTATTGGATTAGGGCCCCACCCTCATATCCTCATTTAACTTAATCACCTCCTTAAAGACCCAATCTCCAAACACAGTCCTATTGAGGGTTAGGACTTCAACATATGAAATTGGGGGCGGGGGGCAGAGGGGAGAGGACAAAATCCAGTTCATACAGGTCAGTACAGAGGAATGCTAGACGGAGCTGGTCTGACCCCAGAGGTGGGCGGAGGGCCTGGGGAGCCAGGAGGAAGGGACCCCAAAAGTGTGCACATATGGAGAAAAGGTCATGTGAAGACAGAGCCGAGAGGGTGGCCACCTGCAAGGCAGACGGAGCTGGTCTGACCCCAGAGGTGGGGAGCCAGGGCCTGGGGAGCCAGCCACACAGCCTACCTCAGACTGGAGGCTCTGTGGCTCTACACAAGTCCCTTACCCTTCTGGGGCCACAGTTTCCTCTGCTGCTGAGTGGGGTGGTCACCCCTCCGCATAGTCCCTCTGAGCTTTAACACTCTGATTTTCCAAATGTCTGCACAGCCAGGAGAGTAAGCTGGGGCTCTGGAGTCAGCAGGCAGTGGGTTCAAATCCAGCTTCACCACCAAGCACCATGTGGCCTTGGGCAAGTGACCTGAGCTCTCGGAGCTCATCTCTTTATCATCTGCCACCATGCAGGTAATCACAAATTCTACCTCTAGGTTGGTAGGTTTGGTTAAATGAGAGGATTCTGTGGATCACCTGGCTGGATGGGGGGATTTTAAAGTAGCACCTGCTACCCTAATGATCAGGAAGATCTGGGCAGGACTTCTAGGAAGCTGGTCTGAGAATCAGGGGAACGGAGGAGAGTGTGAGTGCCAGGAGCCCAGAGGAGTGTCCCAGGGGAGGAGGCGCCCAAACCCCAAACCCACCTGGGATTCAAATCTCAAAGACCTCAGCATTTCCATAACTGCCCAGTCACCCAGCTGGCTCCAGTCCCTTGCTCAGGAGCAGAGCCCTGGGATTGGAAGGATTCACAATTGCCCACCCATAACCCCAAATAATCTTTCTTGAACCCACATATCATTTTCCTCTTAAAGAACTGAAATCTCTAATTAGAGTTTGCTCTGAACGTTTTCTCTTTGAAAAAAAAAATTAAAAATGTATTAGCCCTCCTGTATCACGTATGTATATTTCATTGCCGCATAATTGGGATCTTTGTCAGTAACCCGGTAGCGGGCGACAGCCTTTTAACCGGCTACAGATGCTAATGTGGAGAGAGGTTTTCCTCCTCCTTGCTTGACTGTTCCAGCCGGAGCCTAGAGTTCTCCCTAATAAGTATTTATGTCAAAATCCTTTTTGGGGAGTGGGGGGGAGAGACAGCAGCTGTAACACAGTTGAAAGACAGGGCTCTGATTACAGTACGCCAGCAAAGGGAGGGGGGTATCATTTTTAGAGTGAAACAGTGTTAATCAAGTTAATCACAAAACCCGCGCTATAATTGCTTCTGCTCTCAGACAAAATTTTACTTTTATCTAAATTACTAAAGTGAGGAGAGTGCAATCCACTCTAATTTAGCTTTTGAGCTAAGGAGAAAGCATGTGTGGAAGGCTGGAGAGGTTTTTAAACATCAGGAGAACTCATGCTATGGAATTCAGCTCTCCTCTCCCTCCCTCCCTGCCTCCCGGCCTCCCTCTTCCGGCCCTCCCTTCCTTCTTTCTAGATAGCTCAGCCCTGGAGTTGAAGGCTCCCGGGTAGTCCCGGATCTACCACTTAAGCTCTGTTAACAAGTTGCCTAGCTTCTCAAAGTCCTCAGTTCCCTCATCTGTGAAATGGGGGTGATAATGATACCTACTTCAGGACTGTGGGGAAGATTAAATAAATTAACAAGGATGGAGTACTTAGGACAGTGCTTGGTGCATGAACACACACCACAAAGAAGTATTAGTTGCGGGCGCCTGGGTGGCTCAGTTGGTTAAGCGACTGCCTTCGGCTCAGGTCATGATCCTGGAGTCCCAGGATCAAGTCCCTCATCAGGCTCCCTGCTCAGCAGGGAGTCTGCTTCTCCCTCTGACCCTCCCCTCTCTCATGCTCTATCTCATTCCCTCTCTCAAATAAATAAATAAAAATCTTAAAAAAAAAAAAAAGTATTAGTTGCTATTCTTACTCCTCCATTTTTCTTTCTTCCTTTGCTACCTCTCTTCTCCCCCTCCTCCTCTTCCCCCCTCCTCCACCTCTTCCTGTCTCCCTCCTCTCTCCTGATCCCTGCCTCCGGTTGCTTAGCCCTCACTCTGTAGGAGGCATCACCTGTCCTCAGGAAGCTCATATTTTGGTTCTCAATTAGTTCAAATACAAGGAGGAAAGTTGGCATGGACTCAGGAGAAGACAGAGAAGTTCTGGGGGGGTTGGGCCAGAAAGAAAGGATCCTTTCTCCCAACTGGAAAATCAAGAAAGGCTTCCTGGAAAAGGAGGCATTAAATGACACTACAGATGTGGAGTTAGAAGGATGGGGGACCGAGGACTGGGACCCTTACTCCAGGTAGAAGGACCCAGCATCAGCAGAGGCCTGGAGGGGAACATGCAGGTGCAGCCGGCACAGCGATGCTGTGGCAGATCTGGGTGCCATCGGGTGGGACTCAGCTGATGCGCGTCCTGCCCTGTGCGGCCCGACCTCGATTTTCCTCCAGATCGCCTTCCTTTCCCCAATCCCAGGAGAGCCAGGCTGGCTCCCAGGAACCATACACAGTCGCATTGTTGTTGGCTGATGTTCCCCACCCACCCTCCACTGGCCTCACTTTTCCGCCCCCCACCCCCCACCCCCCACCCCGCCCCACAGCGGCCTCTTCGGGTCTTCCAAATTCAGGCTTAGTCCAACGGGCAGTTGATGTCATCCAACTTGCCCGGAAACACAGATTAGAGAAAACACACACAGTCAATTTAACTGGCAATTAAACAGGCTCCCCTCTGTAATTAGCGTCAAGACAACTCACAATTACTACAGGGCGCGTTCGCAGCCGAGGCTCCACATTTATATAGAGCGACAATTACTGGGCGCTAATATCTTAACAGGAAGCAGAGGGAATTGGCGAAGCCATTTCAAGGAGGCAGCCCATCCTGTCCCTCTGCGCTGTAAATAACTCTTTTGTAAGTGCAACTGTAAAATTAAGGAGGGAATGCTTGAAATGATGCAGAAGAAGAAAAATATTTACTCTGTTGGAAGTAACTGATTGCTATTTCGAGATGACTGATTTCAGGAGACTAACCAGTTGTGCCATGTTAGTAATAACAAGCACCGCTGATTGAGGGCCTCCCGTGCCAGGCCCATCACTCTGTTGCTGCATTGAGGGTTCACAGTGACTCTCTTCCAGAGAGGAGAGCTGAGATCAGAGAGGTGAAGCAGCTTGCCCAAGCTCACACAGCTCACAGAGCAGGTAGGAGGATAGAAACCCGGGTCTGGCTCCAGAACCTTTGTGCAAAACCACCTTACACACAGCTGCTCTGGGCGGCCTGGCCACAGCCAGTGCCAAACACTAGCTAGCCATGGGGACGCAGAGGCCTGGAGAGGGTCGGGCTAGCTCAGGGCCAGCAGCAGGTCCATGTCACTTAACTGAAGCGGGAAACATCTGAAAGCACTGAGCACTGCCCAGAGCACACAGTAAGCATCCTCCTTCCACTTCCCTTCTAACCCTTTAGAAATACCCCTAAAAGGAATAGCAACAGTTCCCTAAATTAAAACCCTAGCAATATGGAATACTTAGCCAGACTTAATACATAAGCTGAGCTCATCAGACACCGTTAGCAATAAAATCTGCTCATCCACACCATTATGGCAAGATGGTGGATATATCAGTTAGCTAGAGCTGTGTAACAAACCTCAAAACTCAGGTGCTTAGAAAGAATTATTCTTTGGCACTTACCCATCTGTTGGTCAGTGGGGGTTTGGCTGATCTAGGCTGGGCTTGTCTACCTCTTCTCACTGCAAGTGTGTGACTCAGCTAGGCAGTTCTGCTTTGTGTATCTCCCAGCTCCTTGGACCAGCGGATTGGCCAGGGCATGCTCTTCCAATGGGGGTGGGAGAGGCTCAGGAAGATGAACAGAAACATGCAAGGAATGCCTGGGATTGGCTCGGTGGGACACTTCTGTCCACATGCTATTGGTCAAAGCAAGTCACATGGCCAAACCCAAATCACATGGCAAGGGTGTAGCTGCAGAGAGGAGTGAAGAATCGGCAGGAAGAGAGGCGTTCAATTTAGTAGAGTGCAATGAAACAACAAATAATTCATTTCTTAGTTTAAAGATCAGTATTCTAAGGGGTAAGGAGCTAGCAGCTGAAGAGATATGACAAAGCTTTCATTTCTGCCTCTGTAAAATGAGATCCTCACAACCAGCTCCCAGAGCTGTTGTGGGGTTTAAGTGAGATAATCCATATAATTACCCAGCACCATTCCTGACAAGTCATCCACACTCAGGAATCACTGCCATCCCTACGACTCTGATCACCCAGGACTGTCCATCCCAGGAACCTCTCAGTCCCCAGCAAGCCAAGATGGCTGGTCACCCGAACTGTCCCCATCACCAAACACAAGCTAACCTTCCTTTACCAGGTGTGTGGGCAGGGGTTGGGGGTAGACTCTCCCATTTAACCCTGGCACCCACTCTGCTCTGCCAGGGGCCACTAGCTCACCATTGCTGCTGCATATGGGACTCAGGCAGCGCTACGAAACAGGGAGGATGAAAGGTGAAGGATGAAGATGCCTAATGGACTCTTCCCTCAAGGGGCTGACAATCTAGAGAGAAGGATAAAGAACACACGTATAGGAACAATCATGACACAAGGGACAAAGTGGTTCTGGCAAATCCAACTTCCCCAAGGATGGCGAGGTTGGGATTTTTCAAAATTAACATTCATGGTTTTTATAGCTACTCTATCTTGATACCCAAGATTAAGAGTCTGGCTTTGGAAATTCGAGGAAAAATATGTCTGACAACAGTTTCCTTGACAAAAGGAATTTGACTTAGTTCTCCCACAGGGGGTCTTTTTCTAAATATATTTGTTTACAAATTGGAAAACCTTTAAATCAACTAAGGGTTGGTGGGGGCTGTTCGACCTTCTGTTCCCTGAAATCTTGGGAAAGAACAATCTGCATTCAGGGTGCTCTGGGTAATGTCAACGCTCCCCCATTTACTTAGAAATGGACACTAAATCAAGTCTATCAGTCCTGATCATTCATCTTTCTCCTTGTAGCTGAGCCCTTTAATTTTACATTTTCATTGTTTTAAAAAGTCATGCGTGAAGCAGTATATTACTGGGAGCACAGCAAGCAAACAGAGTGTTAGGTAAGGGAGCCAATTTTGGCCTCAGCTTTGATGTCTTCTGGAAGAGCCAAGCCCAAAAGGTCTGACCAGGCACCACGGTGTGATTTTTGAGAACATCTTAAGGTGAGCTTGGGAGCTCAGCGCCCCATGACCTCTCCCTTGTTGGCCAGATTGCAATTCACTTTTGCTTTAGTGAAGCTAGGTAGTAAGTGCTCACTTCCTGCCCCCCACCCCCACCCCCCAGACCAGATCTCCAACCCATTCCTAGAGTCTCCAGGTTCATCCATCATCCGGCAAACTTTCACGGAGGACTCAGCGAAGCCTTGGAGAGACTAAACCGGACACTGGCATAAACAAGAACAAGGCAGTGCCAGCCTTGGGAGGTCCAAAGAGGGGGTATGACCTATGTGATCAGGGCAAGAGTCGAGGAATCAAGGAAGGCTTCTCAGAGTGTTTGTGCTGAGCCCAACACATCCATAGTACCTTCTTGAAAGCAGGCATCGCACAGAGGAAAATTAAGCTCTGAATCCCAGGCCTGCTTCTCACAGCTGGGGGGCTTTGGGCAAGTCGTCCCAACTCTCTGTGCTGTTTCCTCGTCTACAAAATGGGGGGTGAGGATTATACCTAATTCATGGAGGTACCATGAGAATTAAATAAGATGGCAGGTATTGGGTGCCTGGGTGGCTCAGATGGTTAAGCGTCTGCCTTCGGCTCAGGTCATGATCTCAGGGTCCTGGGATCGAGTCCCGCATCGGGCTCCCTGCTCCTTGGGAGCCTGCTTCTCCCTCTGCCTCTCTCTCCCTCTGCCTCTCTCTCTCTCTGTCTCTCATGAATAAATAAATAAAATCTTAAAAAAAAAAAAAAAAAGATGGCAGGTATTATGCACACGGGAAATTCCATCGTGTATTTAACTATGACATACCGAACACTAATTTGATGCCGGGCGCTGTGCGGGGCAGATGAATTCCAAGGTGGAAGGAGGCAGACCCCGGCCCCACGATGATCACACAGTACCTCGTCCATGGTACCCGTCCATTACATGGTGGCCTGCATCCATAGCACTGCGGGCCTCCACTTCCTCTGATTTCAAATGGACATCATAATATCGTAGTGAATGTGGTTTTGCAAATATATGAATGTATATAAATATTTTTTTATCACTGACTTTAATTCCTCCCTTGAGCCCCTGTCAGTTCCCTACACCCTCTTTTTCTGAGGTTGTTTCTAAGTTCCAAGGCCCTTATGTAGTGTTAAGGTGTTAGGGACACCTGCTGGGACAGCTACCGGTTCACCCCATCCTCAGCTGTGGCCCCATGCTAGCGGCCACTGAGTCACCTCCATGTCCCCTCTATGGGGACCCTGGAGGGACTGCTGCTTCTGTGCCGCCTTTGGCACACCTAGCTAGGTACAGGGGCCTCGGGGAGAAAGTTGAGGCCCTGCCTGCTCTCTGGGGCCCCCTCTCTGAGGATATCCAGCAGGCCTCTAAGGCTCCCCCCTGGGATGTGAAGCCCAGAACCCATTGGTTCATGTCCCACACATTTTGGGGGTTTTCCAGCCACCACTCCTGATTTTTCTTTTCTTTTTAAAGATTTTACTTTATTTATTTGACAGAGAGAGACACAGCGAGAGAGGGAACACAAGCAGGGGGAGTGGGAGAGGGAGAAGCAGGCTTCCCACTGAGCAGGGAACCTGATGTGGGGCTCAATCCTAGGACCCTGGGATCATGACCTGAGCCAAAGGCAGACGCTTAACGACTGAGCCACTCAGGCACCCATTCCTGATTTTTCAATTCGAGCTGCCACCTATGATGTTGACTTCATTACTTGCTGAGGGGTCATACCCCACAGAATACTAGCCTGTGTGACTGAAATGAGGGAAAGGTCAAGTGGTAAATGGAAATACTTCTAAAATACTCATTTTTGTTTCAGAATATTGTCCCACCTAAAAGAAAATAAGCTGTCTGGGGGTGCCTGGGTGGCTCAGTCGGTTAAGCGTCTGCCTTCGGCTCAGATCATGATCCCAGGGTCCTGGGATCGAGCCCCGCATCGGGCTCCCTGCTCCGCGGGGAGTCTGCTTCTCCCTCTCCCTCTGCCCCTCCACCTGCTTGAGCTCTTTCTCTCTCCCTCTCTCAAATGAATAAATAAATAAAATCCTTACAACAAAACAAGCTGTCTATGACCACAGGCCCGTGTCCTGGCCACAGCGTTGTGGGACAGGAATGGAGGAGGACCTCCTTTCATGGTTGTCCACAAGCTCATTGCATTAACAAAGTAGGATGGGCATGAGTTTATGTGTCTGTGCTTTTAAGAAAATTCCTGTTTGAGAGACACCTGGGCGGCTCAGTTGGTTAAGCATCTGCCTTCAGCTCAGGTCATGATCTCAGGGTCCTGGGATCGAGTCCCACGTCGGGCTCCTTGCTCGGCAGGAAGCCTGCTTCTCCCTCTGCCTGCCGCTCCCCCTGCTTGTGTTTTCTCTCTCTCTCTCTCTCTGACAAATAAATAAAATCTTTAAAAAAAAAAAAAAAAAAGAAAATTCCTGTTTGAGAAGCCCTGGCTCTCAGGTCACACAGCTGACTTAATGAGAATGAACAGGCCTTGATTTAGAGCAGGTGGGAGAGAAACGTGGCCCATTCCTGTATCCCCATCACCCTGACTTTCCCATCAAGGGGGTCCTCCAAGCTGACAAAGGAGGGGAATTAGCCAGCCCAGAAGTGAGAGGAATGGTGTGGAGGGAACAGCATGTGCGAGAGCCCTGAGTCAGGAAAGAGTTTAGAGAGACAGAGAAGATAGTCCAGAGTGGTAGGAAGGGAAGAGGAAGAGGCCAGAGGGCTAGTCTGGGACTGAACCACACCGCCTATGGGCCTCTGTCAGGACTTGGGATTTTATCCCGAGGGCGATGGGAGCCATTAAAGGTTTTCAAGTAGAGGATGATAGGGTCCACTTGAGAGCTGCTCTTTGTCTCCAAGGTACCTGGATATTCCTGGGGCGGAGGGTGGGGTCCATGGGGAATAGTCCCTGGATGCCTGCCTGACTTTTAGCCAGCTCTCCCAGGCACTCCGGGCAGGGAAACTGAGGCAGTCTCTGGCGGGTGGAGGAGACACAGCAGCAGAAGGGCATTCAGGTGGGTCAGGAGATCTGGAGAACCTGGCCCCCCCACCGCCCCGCTTCTCCCCTGCCTCCCTCCCCTTCCCCCACATCACTGGGCTGGCCCAGGAATTGAGCTGTGGCATCAGCCTGTGCATGGTAAGCTCTTGTAATTAAAGGTCTGTTAATGTTTCCGCTGGAAAGGCAATTTTCTGAGGGCATCTGGGTTTTTTCCTTTCTTTCCTGGGTATAAAGGAGACTGGGCAGGGCGTACTGATTGTGCATGCGAGACAGGTCTTAGGGTCGTTATGCGAGTGTTAATGTTCCGTTACAATATACAGTAATGAATTGGGACTTTCAGAGTAATAGCAGTTTGTGCTACTGGCCAAAATGAGTGTATTCATCTTCATTTTTAACATCTATTGCCTTGGAGAAGCTTTTATAATTAAATGTTTGGTTGCACCAGCAAATAAGAGGAAGGAGGTTTCCTTCACTGGATACGAAGGACTTTCCTACCTTCATCCAGCAACAATCCTGGCCCTTCCCCACCAATGTAGCAAGAGTGAGGTTTCAGTCCCTTATAAAGAGGAACTTTACAATGACGACAACCATCTGGTGATGGACCGAACTCGTTTTTGAGGTAGTGAGTCCCCCATTGCTGGTGGTATTCAAGCCTAACTTGTAAACTGCTGAGCTATAAAGGGGATTCCAACATTGGAGAAGGGATTAGTATTTTTGAGGTACAGAGATCTGTGTATGGGACCCGCACAGGAACATCTTTTAGCAAGAGTGACAGGGAAGGTTATAAGGGGAATTTATCACCAATTTACAGGATTTTAGTGGCACGTTCCTGCTAGCAGAAAATGCGCTCCTCTCAGATGACTCATCCATTCTGCTCTTTTCTGGTCACTCATTCCTGCAGGCCTGGTGATGTGGCGGGCTCTTCTGAGTCATTGCATACGCTTCACGCTGAATCTTATTGAACGTAATTCTAAACTTCAGACTTCTCTGATGTGCCTTCTTAAAGAGAGTGGTCAGGAGAGCTAGGAAGGACTCGGGGGGAGTAAGTGCTGTCTGTGCCTACTACAAGGAGTGACCTTGTCACAGGATTGGCATCTCCACCTCCTTCTAGACCTCAGGAATCAGATTCCAGCCATCGGCAGTGGTGGGGGGGGGGGGGGGTTGGAAATACTTTAGGGATTTCTGGAATTCCCCATAGGAAGTTTGGGACTCTCAGTCGTTCGCCGGCTCTGTGTATAAACTGGAAGGGAAAGTATGGCTTCGTTTGGGGGAAAATCTCCATGACTTCATGCTGACCTTTGCTTTGTTCAAGGGGCCCCAGGGCCATCGTGGGCGTCAGTTGCCCTCATCCAATATATCCTCACGGAAGGCAGCTACCGGCCGACCCTGTCCTTGAGCGCCCTGCCTGGTTGCCTTCCAGTCTCTCTCCCTACGCACTTGACTCCTCCACTCTCCATGCCCTAAGCTGCCGAGCTCAGTGCCCGCCTGGCATGTGGAGGACATCCCTGAAACGTTGGTAGGATGAACAAATGAATGAATGTCAACAGAGGCCGGGGCCCTTTTAAAATCACCCCTTCTTGCCTCCTGAAGTCAGTTAAAACAAAATTTTCCAGCCCCTTCTCCCTTGTTCTCTCTTTCCCTTTGACGGGCATCTAACTGCACCCAAACCATAATGCCTGGTGTGCGTGCTGACAGAACCCTCTCGTAGCCATCATTTGCTGTGACCGGCCCATTTTCAGGTGAGGAAATTGAGGCACAGAGTCTCCAAAGCAATAGATGGCAGAGACAGGACCGCAACCCTGGTGCTCTGATTCCAAGCCCCGGGTGCTGGCAACGAGGCATCTGCAGGTCCTGCCATTTCCAGGACACGTGTCTAGAAAACGTCTGCCTCCGAGGGGCCCACGCCTCATTTCGGGCTCACGCAGACCATGCACACATTGGCTCTGGCCTTCCCCTTCTGATGTCCTCATAACCGCTCCAGGACTCGTTCGTAAGGGCTTTTCCTCGGTAGGCAATTACCTGAGTTCATATGGTTAATTGAAATAGTCCTTTTCCTAGAGTTTTAATTCATCCAGCATAGTTTCAGGAGCCACAGATAATAAGACCTAATTTATAATTAGGGCTTATCAAGAATCAGCTAATTTCTAGACCCCTCATTCCCAAGGAGGGAACTTGCAGGGTGGGGGCTTCTCCTCTCTTTCCAGGGAGTTGCTACCCACAAAGCTCAGAGAGGCACCAGGGAGGGAGGAAGACTAATTGGGAGCTGGCCCTCCATCTTGGACAATTTATTAATTGGATTATGGGAAATCTCAGGCCCCAGGCAAATCCCAAGGAGGCACCACCGCCTCCCCTGGTTTACTGTGAGAATATTAGGCACAAGGACATGAGACCTAGGCTCCACTCAGCCTTTCAGGAGATGAAAGTCTCTAAATAAGTCACTGAACCCTGTCTAGCCTCAGTTTCCCCATCTATACAATGGCCAGGATCACCTGCCCTCCTGGCCTCCCAGAGCTCCCCTGGCAATTTCATATGTTAATAGGCAGGTGCATTTTAGGAACTGTCCTGATCTCTTCTGGGGCCTTTGTGCCCAAGATAGGCCTGAAATACAACAAGAAAAAGGTGTCTGATCCCAGGAAACTGTGCCTCAGAGAGACTGAGACTGGCCAAGGCCCCACAGGCAGGAAGATTTGGGGTCTGCCTTTGACCCCAGCTGTCCTTGTGCCTGGTTTCCTGAGCCTTTCCTCACACTTGTGTGTCTCAGGGGTCTTGAACTCTGGTCTCCCTGTTCCTTATCTGCTGCAAGCTCCACTTCTCCCTGGAAGCCACTCAAACATTCACCCAACCAGTTTCAGTGTCCGGAAGGGGCAATGCAGAGACACTGAAGTGAGTACAACTTTGGAATCATATAGGCCTGGTGTCAAGCCCATACTCTGCCCTTTACTAGCTGTATAAGTCAGGATTCCTTTCACCAAAAGAATGTGACATGAGAGGCGCCTGGGTGGCTCAGTCGTTAAGCGTCTGCCTTAATCTGCTTCTCCCTCTCCCACTCCCCCTGCTTGTGTTCCCTCTCTCACCGTGTCTCTCTTGGTCAAATAAATAAATAAAATCTTAAAAAAAAAAAAAAAGAATGTGACATGAGGCAAAAACTCAACTGAGGGGCGCCTGGGTGGCTCAGTCATTGGGCGTCTGTCTTTGGCTCAGGTCATGATCCCAGGGTCCTGGGATCGAGCCCCGCATTGGGCTCCCTGCTCCGCGGGAAGCCTGCTTCTCCCTCTCCCACTCTCCCTGCTTGTGTTCCCTCTCTCGCTGTGTCTCTCTCTGTCAAATAAATAAATAAAATCTTTAAAAAAAAAACTCAACTGATATTATCTTAAGCTAAAAAAAATAATTAGCTAATGTATCTAAAAACCCAAAGGAACTGGCTTTAGGTATGGCTGGATCCAGGCGCTCAATGATGATGACAGAACTCTCTTTTTCTCCCCAACTCTTAGCTGTGATTTTCTCTATAGTGACTTCATTCCTCAGCAGGGTTTCATCAATGATGGGAAAGGATGGCCACAGCCCATCCCTGGGGTGAGCAAGAGGAGGTAGAATGAGCCTGATACACAGACTGAACAGGATTTCCATGCAGCCAGGAAAAGTGGTTTTGCAAAGAAAAAGAGATTGGGAAGATAAAAAACTATGTAATCTTAAATCAGTCACTCACACCATCTGGTCTTCTGTTTTCTCATCTGTAAAATAGTGTCAGTAGCAATGTTGCAGGATTAATTTACAAGATTAATATTTAAAAAATCAACCATATTTCTGTATACTAGCAAAAAACAATCCAAAAAGAAAATCAGGAAAACAATTTCACTTATAATAGCTTCAGAAAGAATAAAATAGGGACACCTGGGTGGCTTAGTCGGTTAAGTGTCTGCCTTCTGCTCAGGTCATGGTCCCAGGGTCCTGGGATCGAGTCCCACATCGGGCTCCTAGCCCAGCAGGGGGCCTGCTTCTCCTTCTGCCTGCCGCTCCTCCCTGCTGCTTGTGCTCTCTCTCTCTGATAAATAAATAAATAAATAAATAAATAAATAAATAAATATCTTTTAAAAAAAATAAAATACTTAGGAATACATTTAACAAAAGAAGTACAAGACTTGGGGCGCCTGGGTGGCTCAGTCGTTAAGCGTCTGCCTTCGGCTCAGGTCATGATCCCAGGGTCCTGGGATTGAGCCCCGCATTGGGCTCCCTGCTCCGCGGGAAGCCTGCTTCTCCCTCTCCCACTCCCCCTGCTTGTGTTCCTGCTCTTGCTATGTCTCTCTCTGTCAAATAAATAAATAAAATCTTTAAAAAAAAAAAAAAGTACAAGACTTGTACACTAAAAACTGCAAAACATTTTTGAAAGAAATTAAAGAAGACCTAAATAAATGTAGACATCCTGTGTTCATGGAAGACTTACCAATACTCATTATCAATTGAGCTACATCATTAATACAATCTCTGCAAAATCCCAAGGTCTTTTCTTCAGAAACTGACAAGCCAACCTGAAAACAAGAAATGCAAGGAACTGAGAATATCCCAAACAATCTGGAAAAACGGGGCGCCTGGGTGGCTCAGTCGGTTAAACGACTGCCTTCGGCTCAGGTCATGATCCTGGAGTCCCGGGATCGAGTCCCGCATCGGGCTTCCTGCTCGGCAGGGAGTCTGCTTCGCCCTCTGACCCTCCCCTCTCTCATGTGCTCTCTCTCATTCTCTCTCTCTCAAATAAATAAATAAAATCTTTAAAAAAAAAAAACAATCTGGAAAAAGAAAAATAAAGTCAGAAAGCTCACAATTTCAACTATAACTTCCCAATGTCAAAACTTTCTACAATGTCATTCTCTCTCTCTCAAATAAATAAATAAAATCTTTAAAAAAAAAAAAAAACAATCTGGAAAAAGAAAAATAAAGTCAGAAAGCTCACAATTTCAACTATAACTTCCCAATGTCAGAACTTTCTACAAAACTTCCACAAAAGTTTCTACAAAACTTTCATATAGTAATCAAGACAGTGTGGTCCTGGCATAAGGAGAAACATATAAATCAATAACATAGAACTGAGCATGCAGAAATAAATTCAGACATCTATGGCCAACTGATTTTTCAACAAAGGTGCCGAGACAATGAAATGGGGCAAGAATACTCTTTGGATAAATGGTGTTGGGACAACTGGCCATCCGCATGTAAAAAAAATGAAATTGGACCCCCTACCTCACACATCATTCCAAAATTAACAGAAAACGGATCATAGATCTAAATGTACGAGCTAAAACTATAAAGCTCTTCGAAGAAAACATAAATTTAAGTCTTCATGACCTTGGAATAGGCAATGATTTCTTAGATCTGGCATCAAAAACATCAGTGACAGGGGCACCTGGGTGGCTCAGTTGGTTAAGCGACTGCCTTCGGCTCAGGTCATGATCCTGGAGTCCTGGGATCGAGTCCCGCATCGGGCTCCCTGCTCAGCAGGGAGCCTGCTTCTCCCTCTGACCCTCCTCCCTCTCATGCTCTCTGTATCTCATTCTCTCTGTCTCAAATAAATAAATAAAATCTTTAAAAAAAAAAAAAAGGCAAACAATATCTTAAAAAAAAAAAATCAGTGACAAAAGGAAAATAATTTGGACTTCATCAAAATCAAAAACTTTTGTGCTTCAAAGGACATCATCAAGAAAGTTACAGAGAGAATGAACTATGTGCAAATCACGTATCTGATAAGGGAATATATAAAGAAATCTTACGGTTCAACAATAAAAAGATAAATAACCCAATTAAAATTGGATTTTTTAATCAGATATCAAAAGATTTGAAATACACATTTCTCAGATGCGCACATCCTCAAGAGGACATGTGAATGGCCAATGAGCACATAGAGAGATGCTCAACAACACCATTAGTCATTAGAGAAATGCAAATCAAAAGCACAGTGAGATCCGATTACACATCCTCTAGGGTTGTTACAATAAAAAAGATGGGCACTAACAAGCATTGTTGAAGACCTGAAGGAAATGGAGCCTTCCCGTGTGGCTGTGGGGGAAATATGGCGTAGCTCCTTGGGGAGACAGTATGGCAGTTCTCCAAAAGTGACCATATGACCCCACACTTGTACCCTCAGCACTTCTCCCAATTTCAAGAGAATTGAAAGCAGATGTCCACACAAAAATGTGTATGTGAATGTTCATAGCAGCATTATTCGTAATAGGCAAAAAGTAGAAACTGCGCAAATGTCCATCCACTGAAAGTTGGATAAACGAGATGTGTCATATCCATGCAACTGAATATTATTCACCCATAAAAAGGAACAAAGTACTGACACACACTACCACATGGATGAACTTTGAAAACATCATGCGAAGGGGCGCCTGGGTGGCTCAGTTGGTTAAGCGACTGCCTTCAGCTCAGGTCAGGGTCCCGGAGTCCTGGGATCGAGTCCCACATCAGGCTCCAAGCTCAGCGGGGAGCCTGCTTCTCCCTCTGACCCTCTCTCCTCTCATGCTGTTTCTCTCTCTCTCTCTCAAATAAATAAATAAAATCTTTAAAAAAAAAAAAAGAAAACATCATGCGAAGTGAAAGAAATCCGATGCTAATGGTCACATATGATATGATTCCCTCTACATGGAAATGTCTGGATTTGACAGACCCATGCAGACAGAGAGTGGATTAGTGGTTGCCAGAGGCTGGGGGAGGGGGAATGGGGCGCGGGAATGGGTGTGGGATTTCTTTCTTTCTTTCTTTTTTTTTTAAGATTTTTATCTCTTGGGGCGCCTGGGTGGCTCAGTTGGTTAAGCGACTGCCTTCGGCTCAGGTCATGATCCTGGAGTCCCGGGATCGAGTCCCTCATCGGGCTCCCTGCTCAGCGGGGGGTCTGCTTCTCCCTCTGACCCTCCCCCCTCTCATGTGCTCTCTCTCAAATAAATAAATAAAATCTTTAAAAAAAGAAAAAAAAAGATTTTTATCTATTTCTTTGACAGAGAGAGAACGAGCACATGCGCACAAGCAGGGGGAGTGGGAGAGGGAGAAGCAGGCTCCCCACTGAGCAGGGAGCCCGACATGGGGCTCGATCCCAGGACCCTGGGATCATGACCTGAGCCGAATGTAGACGCCCAACGGACTGAGCCACAGAGACGCCCCAGGGTGTGGGTTTTCTTTGTGGGGTGCTGAAATGTTCTGAAAGTAGACATGGTAGGGTTGCACAACTTGGTAAATGTACTAAAGCCACTGACCTGTCTGCTTCAAAAAGGTGACCTGATGGTGTGATGGTTAATTGTATGTGTTAACGTGACTAGGACACAAGGTGCCCGGGTGATGAGAAACATGATTCTGGTGTATCCGTGAGGGTGTTTCTGGAAGAGATTAGCATTTGAAATGCATGGACTGAAGGAGGCAGACTGCCCTTCCCAGAGTGGATGGGCATCATCCCACCCATGGAGGGTCTGAATAGAACAAAAAGGCAGAAGAAGGTTGAATTCTCTCTCTGCCTGACTGCTTGAGCTGAGACATCCATCTCCTGCTGCCCTTGGACCAGGACTTACACCATTGGTGCTCCTGGTTCTCAGGCCTTTGGAATGGGACTGAAACTATGGCTGGCTGTCCCCAGCTCTGCAGCTCACAACTAACAGATTGTGGGAATTAGCCTCCATAACCACGGGAGCCAATTCCTTATAATAAGCCTCTTTTTTTTATAATTCTCTTAGAAATATATATTTATATATGTTATATGTATATATATAGATAGATATACAGATATATATTTATATCTATATATCCTATTGGTTCTGTTTCTCTGGAGACCCCTGACTAGTACAGATGGTATGTGGATTAGCCCTCAATAAAGCTGTTATTTTAAAAGCTGGTATCAAAACATCCACCATACAGGGTAATTGTGGAGAAGAAATGACTTGTGGTACCTAAAGCTCCTAGCACAGAGCTAGGCCCACAGTAAGTGCGAAGTGTTCATTTTCTTTCCTTTCCCAACAAACACTCCCCACTGCCCCCCTCCATCCTCACCCCTCTTTAAACAATTCCACCCCCGCTCCTAAGGTCGAACTTTGAGGCATTCCACAAAGGAGGCTGTGCTATGCTTGGCTACTCACAGAGCAGCCAGGGTGGTTATTAAGATGGCTGGGCTGGTCTTCCCCGATATTAATGAATAAGATATTCATTTCCCTAAGAATGCATCAACCTCTCTAGCGATCCCGGGAACATAGGGGGAGGCAGATGCAGCTATATTAATCCAAGCAGGCCTCACATCCACTTTGATTCAAAGGTTTCATTCCGGTCAGTTTCCATGAGGGGGATGGTTTATTAGTTGGCGATGACAGGCTAAGTGAACTCAGGTACTGAGTGTTTGGCTAAGGATGACGACGAGGCTATTTTAAGTCACTGGAGTTCAAGGGTACCTGCCTCAGCGCTTTTGTTTAAATTGATTTGTAGACTTGCTCGCTTGACCTTGCTGCATAAAATAGTTCCAAGGGGGAAAAATAGACGAGGGTAATTCTAGCCAAGGGAGCAGATGTGTCCCAGCCCGCCCGCCCCTCCTGCACACCAGGGAACCCACCCCCGAGCTGACCTTGAGTGTGAGCTTCGACTGTGACATGGTCACCACACAGCGGTCACGGGAGTCAGCGAACGGCCCAGCAGGGTGGTCCAGGTGGGGAAGACCCGGAAAGGGGGAGGACTGCCCAAGATTGCAAAACGAGTGAGAAAGTTGGGATTTTCATCCAGGTCGGCATAACTCAAATTCTTCCTCCCAAGTCTTATAAAAATATTTAATATTTATTAAGTGCCTATCACAGTCCAGTTACTCTCTAATACTTTATATACATTAGCTCCTTTTACTCATACAACAGCCAGTGAGATAAAGTACTATATTGGTGTCCCCATTTTACAGATGAAGAAACTGAGTAATTGGCTCAAGGTCACGTGGCAAGTAAAATGGCAGAATGGGATTATGCCATGAGAACCCGCCTCTTAGCCATCATACCATGCCAGCTCTGTTTGCTTATTACATCTTGAAAAAAAAAAATGAAATCGGACTCTGCCAGGGTCTAAGCTGGACAGTTCAGCTGTCTGCATGGACCAAATTAACCTGGAAATTGTCACATCCCCAAACCACCTCAAACAGAATGAAGCCAGATGACATTGCTTTGGAATCACTCCTCTGTCTAGGCTCTTAGAGTGCACAAAGCAAGACAGGCTGGCCAGGATGAAATGTACCACACCGGACAGTGTTTCCTGGCACCCACTGCCCAAATAAGCTGTCCTGCCCTCACCTCCCCTATGATCAGAAATCTGCACCCCTGCACCAGCATGCTGGGGGTCCTTACCCAGTATGGGCAGCAGGAGCACTGAACTGGGAAATCAGGGCATCCTTGTGCAAATCCTGTGTGTCCTTGGGTGAATCACTTAACCTCTCTGACCCCCAAATTCCTCGATAAGGTAAATATAAGGATATCAGCTTTTCTCACAGGGTTGCTCGGAGGATTCAGGGAACTTGCGTCACATGGGTGGGTTTTGGAAAGGACCAAGCATTTAAGGAGTTACTCTTCCAAGGTAGAGCCCTCAGGGGTGTAATGAGAGGGAGTGACCGGTAGGTGGCAGTGCTTCAAAGCGGCCTGTGGGCTGCCTGAAGGAACTTCCTATTAACCCTTCTCACCAAGTACATGGAGCCCTCCCACCCCCCACCCCATACACACATCCAGAAAGGGAAAAGTGAAGCCCAGTGAGTAGAAGTGCAGAAATGGCAGAACCAGGATCATACCCAGAGGCTGAGGGGTCTCTGAATATCATCTGTCCTTCAGCCCCTATTTATTAGATTCCTAGTGGGTACAAATGCCATGCGCTTGGCCGTGCAATTTATTGCTCCAGCCTGGGCGATTCCCAATCCCGTCAACTTCCTTGTCTGCCACCTCCCACTGCTTCCTAGGCCGTGCTCACTGGGATGGAGTACTCACCCAGCCTAAACTGGATACCAGACAGGGAGAGGTGATCGAAGTCACCCCGGATCGACTAGAGGCCAGGAGATCTGGTTCTGGCCCCAGTTTCACCTCGAGCTTGCTACGTGACCTTAGCCAGCACCATCATTAGTAGGTCATGAAATCCGTTTCGTGGGTGTTTAGAAGAAAAGAATTTAAAAAATACTAGCATATATCTGTCATAGTACGGCTAAACATTTTATTAATTGTCGCAATTTTATATACACAAACACACATGTGCATGTGTCTACTACCCAAAATGCCTGATGTAAAAGGGGTTTCATCTTATGCATCAGAGTCTCTCAGTTCTGAGAAGCCCATCTGAGGGGGATTCCAACTCCGTATTCTGCAATCCATATCTCTTGCCCTTTGCCCCAAGCTGCCCAGGCACCCCTACCCAGCTAGATTTCGACGCGGGGCCATCGGCTTCCCCAGCAGCGGGAAAGATCTGGTAACCGCCTACCCTCCATTATGTAATAGTCTGATAGCACGCCCAGGCCATTAGATCCTGGATGCAAGCTCTCGGGGTTGCCAGTACCCCACCTACGGATGAGAAGGTAGAGGCTCCGGGAGGTGACGCAGTTGCCCGAGGCCTCGTGGCTAGCAAGTGCCGGGGGGGTGGGGGGGGGTGGGGGGGTGAGACTTGCCCCAGCTCGAGCCCCGCCCTGACACTTCCCCGACTGCGGGGCCCCGTGCAGCCGCGCACCCCTTCTCCCAACCGAAGTGACAACCGCTTACCAAGCGCTTCCATTTCTCTTCTTCCGAGTCACTTTTATTTTCTCTCTCACTCTCAAGTTTGATTGAATTTACACTTAATGAATCCAACTTTGTCATTTAGGGGATGTTGGAGCCATAAGACCTGACAAGGCGTGAGTGATGATGCAATCAGCGGCCCCCGGAGCCCTGGCAGGCGCGCGGCCCGCAGCCCCGGGCCATCCCCGCTCCCTCGCTGGAGCGGCGGCCGCACCGCTCAGGCTCTGGGGAGGCAAGCTGACGCCCTGCGGAAGCAAGAGTGGGTGCTCGGGGCGGGGAGGAGGGGGCGATCTTATTTTAGAATGGGTAAACGGGGGCTCGGCGAGGCCGGAGAAGGAGGCCAGCTGCGCCACTGACCTGCTTGCTCCGTGCCCTTGGGCGAGTCACTTCGCTCTCTGGTCCTCTGTCCCTCCATCTGTAAAGCGGGACAGGGGCCCAAGGGCGTGGCTTTGTACGGTGTAAGGCTGGGGGCTCAGGCTCTCCTCCGAGTTTCAGGGGCGGTCGTTTGGCAGCAAGTTCAGCGACTCGGAAGCCCAGCGCAGGTCCTTTTGCTGGCCTTGAGGCAGGGCGGCTCCCCCATCCAGCCCACCCGCTGTGCTCGCCTGGCGGGAGGGCGCCTGCGGGAAGGGAGGCTAAGAATCTTTGATAAGGGAACAATGAGAAATCAAAATTTTATTACAGTGTGCTCTCACTTTTGTTAGGGAAAACTGTAGAGGCACAGAGGAAAAGTGGCGGGGAGAATACACCCAAAGTGTTCACAGTCAGGGGTAGAAACGTGGATTTCCCCCTTCTTCTTCTGCTTTTTTTTTTTTTCTTTTTGGCCTTTATTTTATTTTATTTTTCCTCCTCCTTATCTGAAAATTTAAACCTTTTTTTTTTTAAGTGAAATAAAGCACACATACAGATGAGTGCATGACACATAAATGTGGAGGTGAAGAAATAATTAGAAAGTGAACCACCAGGACACCTGGGTGGCTCAGTCGGTTAAGCGGCTGCCTGCGGCTCAGGTCATGATCCCCCGGGTCCTGGGATGGAGCCCTGCATCCGGCTCCTTGGCTCCTTGCTCAGTGGGGAGCCTGCTTCTCCCTCTACCTGCCGCTCCCTCTGCTTGTGCTCTTTCTCTCTGTCAAATAAATAAATAAAATCTAAAAGAAAGAAAGAAAAGAAAGTGAACCACCTTCATTGCCACCCCTAGGCCTCTCGATGCTCGACAAACCAATTCCTGCTTCTTGACAGGCAGCTGTTTGTTTCTGTTTTTATTTTTCAGAGTTTTACTCCAGACCAGACATCCCCAAATAATAGTTTTTTCCCTATTTTTGAAATTTATAAAAATGGAATCATACCGTAGTACTTTGTGGGTATGCTGTCTTTAAATCAAGATTATGTCTCTAAAATGTATCCTTGTTTTGCATGTGGCTACAGTTAGTGCGTGTTTATGCTGGGCAGTAGTCAATTTTGTGTCTGTATTACAATTCAGCTACCCATTCTAATGCTGGTGGACATCTGGGCTGTCTTCTCTGTGTTTCTACACTTTTCTACACCCAACATGTCACAGGTGGAGCGCCTGGCACATAGTAGGTGTTCAACTAAAAATTTTGAACAAATGCACGAAGAGTGATAAGTTATTTTTTCTTTCCACTAAAGAAAAGTTTCAGTGGGAAGGATTGTGACTGCGAACAAAGATGGATTGAAGGGAGAATTTTCCAGATTTATAGATTTTCCCCAGAGCTCAGGGGAAACATATCGGGTTGAAGCAGAAGATTGGTGGATGTCATCTCCATTACCTAGAAACGCCTCAAGCATATTTGGTAGTCCCATTTAGGACATGAATAGAGTAATATCGAAAATGAAGAAAAATTCCCACAATCATTGCGCTACACGTATGAGTAGAGAAAATTAAAATTTACAGAAAGCGTTGCAGCAAAGTGGGCAAAGCAGTTAACTGGGAGTCAGAAGAGCTGAGTTTAACTCTTAACAATGGTCATCAACGAGTGCTGTAGCCTTGAATAGCTGTCCTAACATCTCAGAGCCTTCATTTCCGCATCTGTAAAATGGGTTGGTCAAGCAAGATGGCGCAAGCAATTGAGTTTTGTAAAGGTCGACACAAATGCCAGGGCTTTCATATGAAACCACAGGACAGAAAGTGGACCTTTTAGGTCCGTTTCCTGTCCTAGATCATCCATGTCCTTACTGCCTACCCCACACCACCCCCTGCTTGGGGCGCAGAGAATACAGAACTGAGGAGACACAGGCTGTCTCTAAAACTGGAAGGAGAGACCAATTTGCGGTAAAAGTTACCCCTGTTATTTTTTTTTTTTTAAAGATTTTATTTATTTATTTGACAGAGAGACACAGTGAGAGAGGGAACACAAGCAGGGGGAGTGGGAGAGAGAGAAGCAGGCTCCCCGCCGAGCAGGAAGCCCGATGCGGGGCTCGATGCGGGGCTCGATGCGGGGCTCGATGCGGGGCTCGATCCCAGGACCCTGGGATCATGACCTGAGCCGAAGGCAGACGCTTAACGACTGAGCCACCCAGGTGCCCCAAAGTTACCCCTGTTATTATTAGGCATCTGCCTTAAGTAGGAAGGTTGGGGGCAGGGGCAGGAACAGGTGACTCCCTGTAATGCCTGCCGCCCTGCCCCCATTCTGAGGGAAGGGACTCCGGCTCTGCCGGGCACCTTGCAGACACTCCATTTTGGAAAAAAAAGAATGAAAGTGGCAATATTTTAAAATCAGATTTTGGAAGAACTCCCCTCCCCTCCCCTTTTGGGTGGTATAGCTTTTCAAAATGTTCACAACATTCTTTGAATCCTCCTGAAATCCCACTGAGGTCTGGAAGACCCTGTTACCACCATGCATCAGAGCAGAGTTCCTGACCATTTCTGGGGGGCCGTTGACGTCTTTGACTGTCTGGGGGAGCCCGTGGATCCCCTCTCAGAATAATGTTTTTAAATGGAAATAATGTATATATATTTAAGTGCATATGATTTTTTTGGTGAAAGTATTTTATAAGATGGCAAAGAAAATCAATTACATTGAAATATCATTTTCAACATATTAAAGGAACAAATACGGAAAATAGTAATAGATACGTTGCCTTATTAATGCATTAAATAACAAGCTCCAGCGACAGGTCTAACAGCTAACACGATTCTGAAATAAGGATGACCCTAAATGATATTTTGAGATGTCTGCAGCACCTGTATTGTGGTAGAAAAACATCTGTGATTTTATGGGTGGCACATCATCATATTGCTAATGTGACTGTGGTTTGCTGCCTACATTCAAAGGGGAGGAACTGCTACATTTCCGTTACAAAATTAGTGAAAGTAAAGAAAAATAAACATAGTCTTCTCTCCCATTCAAATTTACAAACCTCCTGAATTCCAACTGTACACCTACAGTTAATCGCCCATGCAGGTGTTGGAAACTGTTTTTATTAATGATGAAGCGTCCCACACTGCATCAGCTCTCTTTTTGGAAAAGGTGTCTCTTTTTATAAACACATGAACACAAACAGTCAGCCACCTATGGAGCCCAAGATGGTGAAGGGGACACGGGGAGACATAAAAGAATCCCAACAAGGGTTCATGTTTGGGTCAGATACCATCCCCCACCCATGACGCCACAGCCCAATACAAGTTCATACCACATTACGCATTGGACCGACAGACAGGGGTCCAAAACACGGCATGCTAAGGTCATGAAAAGCAACTCGGTTAGTACAAAGGATAAATTACAATTTAGATGCTTTGTAAATTAAAAAAAAAAAAAGACCTAAGCTTACTGCTTTAGATCTTGGAAAACAGACCTCCCTGCCCCACCTCCACCCACCCCCACCACACACCAAAGGACAATAGTAGGCAGGAAAGAAAGATAATAGCAGGAATAAACAAATTAGGAAACACAAGAACCGTAGAATCAGTAAATAAAACCAAAAGCTGATTCTTTGAGAGAGCTAATAAAATAGACCAACCTCTAGCAAATATAATCAAGAAAAAAGGCCTAAATGAAATCAGAAATGAAGAAGTGATTACAATGACAGATCTAACAGATTATAAATTTCGAGGGGGGGTGACATTGTACATAATTCTTTAGCAAATTTATTTTAAATTATCAAACAGACAATAGGTGACAAAAAATAAAATAATCCAACTGATACAATAAGAAGTGTAAGTTAGATCAGCAAACAAGGAAAACTCTAAGAGAATGAGAAATTTATTAAAGAATGACCCACCCCACCCCTGAACAGGACATCTGTACCAACCCTGAAGTCTCTAGATAAATCTTTCCAAATTTTACAGGAGAGTGCATTTCCATGTTACATAAATTATTCTTTAACATAGGAAAAATGGTTTTAAAAAACTGCTAATTCATTTTGCAAGGCAAATGCAGTCCTGATTTTAAGCCGTGATAGGGAATTTTTTTTTAAAGGAAACAGGATCCAATATCATTTGAGAGTACAGTCCCAGCAAATAGGGTTCAGCAGCACATTAAGGGACTAAAACACCATAACCGCAAAGGGTTTCTCTAGCAATGCAAAGAAAGTTCAGCACAAGGGTATCTATTAATACAACACATCAGATCAATAGATTAAATAATACGAACCATATGCTCATCCTAATGGATGCCAAAAAATGCATTTCGATAGATGTCAAAACATTCTTAAAAATAAGAATAGAATGACACTTCCTTAACATAATAAGGATCTATTTAAAACCGAGCCAGCATCCTTTTTAATGGAAAAACATTAGAGATTTTCCCATTAAAAAGGGGCACAAAATAAATAAGCTCTCTATCACCATTATTATTTAATATCATATTGATAAATCTGGCTGATGTAATAAGACACGAAAAAGAAACCGTAAGACTAGTTATTAGAAAGATAGAAAGCTTCATTCGCAGATGATACAATTATAGCCTTTAAAAATCTGATGTTCTCATCTAAACTACCATTAGCAATAATATAAAAGTTCAATAACTGGCTAGCTATGGATACATGATAAGTATTTTATTTTATTATTATTATTATTATTATTTTTTTTTTTTTTAAGATTTTGTTTATTTATTTGACAGAGAGAGACACAGCGAGAGAGGGAACACAAACAGGGGGAGTGGGAGAGGGAGAAGCAGGCTCCCCGCAGAGCAGGGAGCCCGATGCGGGACTCGATCCCAGGACCCTGGGATCATGACCTGAGCTGAAGGCAGTCGCTTAACCAACTGAGCCACCCAGGCGCCCTTATTATTATTTTTTTAAGATTTTATTTATTTGCGGGCGCCTGGGTGGCTCAGTCGTTAAGCGTCTGCCTTCGGCTCAGGTCATGATCCCAGAGTCCTGGGATCGAGTCCCACATCGGGCTCCTGCTCCACGGGGGGCCTGCTTCTCCCTCTCCCACTCCCCCTGCTTGTGTTCCCTCCCTCGCTGTGTCTCTCTCTCTCTAACAAATAAATAAAATCTTTAAAAAAAAAAGATTTTATTTATTTGCGAGAGAGAGAATGAGAGACAGAGAGCATGAGAGGGAGGAGGGTCAGAGGGAGAAGCAGACTCCCTGCCGAGCAGGGAGCCCGATGTGGGACTCGATCCCGGGACTCCAGGATCATGACCTGAGCCGAAGGCAGTCGCTTAAACAACTGAGCCACTTAGGTGCCCCATGAGAAGTGTTTTAAAAATCAATAACTTTCTTAACTAAATGCAAAGACAAGACAGGAAACAAATTAAAGAATGAGATCCAATTCATAATCCAATATAACTAATTAAATACCCAGACATAAACATGGGACACAAAAAATTTCAAAATTTTCCTGGAAAGCATAGTAGAAAATGTGAATAATAGAAAAATATCATGTTTCTCAACAAAAAGTATAAATACTCTAATTTTCTGATTATTAAGTCAAGATAATCTCAGAATAATACAAAAGGATTTCCTACTGGCTCCCTGCTTGGCAGGGAGCCTGCTTCTGCCTCTGGCCCTCCCCCCTCTCATGTGCTCTCTCTCTCTCATTCTCTCTGTCTCAAATAAATAAATAAAATCTTAAAAAAAAAAAAAAAGGATTTCCTACAGAATTTGATAACATGCATTTAAAAATAATTTTGAGGGGCACCTGGTTGGCTCAGTTGGTTGAGCATCCATCCAACTCTTGATTTCAGCTCAGGTCGTGATCTCAGGGTTGTGAGGTTGAGCCCTGGATCAGGCTCCGTGCTGAGTGTGGAGCCTGCTTAAGATTCTCTCTCTTCCCGGGTGCCTGGGTGGCTCAGTTGGTTAACCAACTGCCTTTGGCTCAGGTCATGATCCTGGAGTCCCGGGATCGAGTCCCGCATCGGGCTCCCTGCTCAGCGGAGGGTCTGCTTCTCCCTCTGACCCTCCTCCCTCTCATGCTCTCTGTCTCTCATTCTCTCTCTCTCAAATAAATAAATAAAATCTTTAAAAAAAAAAAAAAAGATTCTCTCTCTTCCCCTTTCCCTTTGCCCCTCTCCCCCTAAAATAAATAAAATCTTAAAAATAAATAAGTCATTAATAAACAATAACTGAAATAAAGTAGTATTAGAGCAATTTAGATCTATAACTTGCTAAAGCCAAAGGTCCAAAAGCAGACTATGACAAAAGAGAACTTAGCATATAAAAAGGAGGTCACAAAATGATAGGGAAAGGAAACACCATGGAATAAAGGGGTTGGACAGTAGACAAGCAGGGAAATTAGTTTAGGTGTACATCTAAAAATAAATTCCGGATTTAGAATGGATCAATCAAAAAATATAGAAGACCCAGTGAAATATACAATGGTATGTTTATCCTATCTAAGAAATAATAATAATAAGTCAAGATAGAAGAAATAGAGATTCAAAGAGGAAAAAATGATAGAGTAAGCTGTATCACAAAGCTAAATGTATGCAAACATAAACTGAAAAAGAAAAGGAATGTATTGAGAAGATTGCTACCAAATGGGCTCTTAACTTTTTCAAAATTTGATGTTTTTGAGAATCTAAGGAAACTTAGGACCTTTTCACATATATATGTAGACATGCATACATACACATACATACAAAGACACACAGGAACACATACACATTCACACTGACACATGCAGACCTACACATACATAAACACAGATGCACATAAATGGTAGGTATACTTGTATGGGGCTGATGGACTTTCTAAGGCCCTCTTTGGCTCCAAGATTAAGAATACCTCATCTAGGGGCGCCTGGGTGGCTCAGTTGGTTAAGCGACCGCCTTCGGCTCAGGTCATGATCCTGGAGTCCCGGGATCGAGTCCCGCATCGGGCTCCCTGCTCAGCGGAGGGTCTGCTTCTCCCTCTGACCCGCTTCCCTCTCGTGCTCTCTGTCTCTCATTCTCTCTCTCAAATAAATAAATAAAAGTAAAAAAAAAAAAAAAAAAGAATACCTCATCTAGACAGAATAGAGTACATTAAAATATGTAAGAACACCCCAAAGCCAAATAAATGAGCAGATGACATGACCAAACAATTCACTGAAAAGGAGATAGAAATAGTAAACGCAAGGACAGATGATCAATAGGCATAAAATATGCTCCAATTTTTGTCTACTAAGTTATCAAATTGGTATGAAACTGATTTTTAAAAGCAAACTAATGTTGATGAGGTTTCAGGAAAATTGCCACATTGCTGGTCCCTTTAGAAAAGTAATTTAAAATATCTAACAGGAGCCCCACAACATCAATACTTTTTGACCTAATTGTCCTTTTTCTGGGAATTTATACTCATGAAATAAATTTCGGGAACAAAGCTCCTCGAAGACTCTCATCACACCATTTATGAATAGTGGTAGTGCAAAAGGAGAACCCTATAAATAGGAAAAGGACAGGGAACAGCTAAACAATTTGAGGAATCAACATAATGGAATAATATATGGCCATTAAAATGAAAATTTAAAAATGATTATGATATGTTAAATTAAAAAGTAAAATGAAAGTGTATAGTTTTAATTACAAAAATGATGATGAATGATACATTTTTTTAAATTTTATTTATTTATTCATGAGAGACAGAGAGAGAGAGAGAGAGAGAGGCAGAGGGAGAAGCAGGCTCCCAAGGAGCAGGGAGCCCGATGCGGGACTCGATCCCAGGACCCTGAGATCATGACCTGAGCCGAAGGCAGACGCTTAACCATCTGAGCCACCCAGGCGCCTGATACATTTATTTTTTTAATTGCCCTTAATGTAATACATGAAAAGCTTTATGCCAAGGATGGAGAGGACATCATACTAGAGTAGAATATAAGAAAGGGAGGGATTGTAGAGACAAATGGGGCTGCCACTCAAATCCAGGACCTTTGACTTCGTCTAATTATCCACATGAGCTATCTGAGACAAGTAGGGCCCTAGGAACTTCTATGATGAACTGTTAGTTCCCTATCTTCTCTTTCTCTCTTTTTTCCTTTTTCTTCTTTCCTACAAGTGGGTGATTCTTATACTTTATAATCGTGATTTGAACATCCTACCTCCCCAAATCCTATCAAACTCATAGAGCATTCAAAACATCTGGATCATTGCTAGAATATGAAGATATTTTAAAGTAATGTGATATAAATGAGCTCAGATTGAGGGAGATAAAAGTCCCCACATCAAGTAATGCATTTCTTCTCTAGAATGCAAGATCCACTTCTGTCTTCTTCCACCACTGAATCTTAGCATCCAGAACAGTATTTGGCACATAGTAACTGCTCAATAAATATCAGGTGGATGGATGGATGGATGGATGGAGGAATGGGACCAAAAAAAGAGCCACCTAAGAAGCAAAGACAAGCAAGCTTGAAAATCCTAAAACTCTGAGCAAATCATGACTATGGAGGACCACACGGTGGTCAATAGAGGCAAATCAAAAGATTTCAGGAACTGCTCCAGGCCCATACTCAGGGCACTTGGCTGCAGAATTTGCCCATTTTCCCCTGAGGTACACTAAAATGTGGTACACTAAGTCGAGATGGATAGTCAGACTGGCTCATGAAGAAGCCTGTGTCCCCCACTAACTCATATTAAAAGCAAGATATGTTTGATTGAACCCTGAATGTCCCTGATCTATAGGGCCCTTTAGTAGAGACCTTTTCCAATCCCCACTGGCATCTGGACCTAAGACTTCATCCAGATGCGTAGAATTAGGGGTTAACATTGAAGGTGAGTCATGAGGCAATGAGAAGAGAGCTAATCTCAATCCCAAGAATGGCTTGAGTTACTGTGTCTGCCCATGCCCGCACCCAGAGGGGGTGAAAGGACATGTTCCACAGAGAAGGGAGCTTCCCTACCAAATGATTGCCTTACATACAGTTATAACCTACCCCATGTGGTACATTGAATGCCCTGATTAGCCAACCAAACCTTCAGAAACATCAAATTTTTCTGTCTCCATGTCTGAGATCAAAAGAACTGAACATGCTCCTCCAAGAAACTTTCACTGAAAACCCAGACCTGTCTCCAAAGGGTAAATAAACAAGGACAAGCATCAAACTGTTACTTTCACCTGGAATTAAATCAGACATACAATCTGAACAAATGTTCCCCTATAAAGCAGGCTTACTCCAAGAACCAGAAGGAAAAATTTTTAATATAAAATTTCTATTTTCCATGAGATTAGAAAATGTATTTATGAAAAGGTAGTCATCTGAGATAAGACGATTTTACTTTAAGATGAAAAACCATGATTACAGTATTTTTAAAATGTAGGGGCAGTGAAGAGCATATTAAACATTGAAGAACACTGAATTAATAATTTAAATTGGCTGTTAAAAAAAGAAAATCTAGAATTCTGAGAGAAGCATAGTGAAATGAAAGAAGATGAGCAAAAACATCAGAGTAAATCTATAAGTAGTGATAACAGTTCGAGAGAAAAGCAGCCACCAAGAGCAGGTAAAATTAATTAAAAGAGTATACATCTAGACGTATCCTGGTGAAATTTCCAAATGTCAAACAAGCAGGAAAGGAGTCAAAGATTAATAGAATTTAAATTTTAAAAATAGGATCAACCAAAATAAAAATAAGAGAATACATGTAACTTCTGGAGGAGTAGAAAATGAGAAAATGAAAAATATGAAAATATAACAAAAGACAGAAAAAAATAAGAAAACTTTAAAAAAATGACAGAATTAAGAATATATTAGTCATCACAATAAATAGATCAATAGTTCAAACTTCTCTATCAAAAGACAAAGATTATCATATTAATTCTAAAAGCAAACTCAAAATGATAATGTTTAAAGTAAAAGAATGGGTAAAAAAAATATAAGGCAACTGTTAGTCTGCAAAATACAAGGACAATATTATTATAAAAAGTTAAATTCTTGGACGCCTGGGTGGCTCAGTTGGTTAAGCATCTGCCTTCGGCTCGGGTCGTGATCTTGGAGTCCTGGGATCAAGTCCCATGTTTGGGCTCTCTGCTCAGTGGGGAGTCTGCTTCTCCCTCTCACTCTCCTCATGTGCTCTCTCTCTCTCAAATAAATAAATAAAATCTTCAAAAAATAATAAAATAAATTATACACTTTCTATTTAAATAAAAAGTTAAATTCTTAACTCTAGGAAACAAACTGAGGGTTGCTAGAGGGGAGGTCGGTGAGGAGATGGGGTAATTGGGTGATGGGCATTAAGGAGCGCACATGATGTGATGAGCACTGGGTGTTATACACAATTGATAAATTATTAAACACTACGTCTGAAACTAAAGTTGGCTGATTGAATTTAAATTTTTTTAAAAGGGAAAAAACATTAAATTCAAACCAAAATTTTACATAAGATAGGACTAAATTGCTTTGATAAAAGTAAAATTCTCATTTATGATGTCATGAACTTTAGGCACTAAATAACATGACATTACAATATAGAAAATAAAAAAAAATTAAAAAAAAAAACAATATAGAAAATATTCACAATGAGAGGCTTTACAAACACTACCCACACTTTCATTTCTGGTCATGATGGAGTAACTGGAATCAGACTAGCCCTCCTGCCATAAACATCTAGAAAACTGAACAGAATACATGAGGCAACTGAGTTCAGGCAAGTCTGAGATTAAAAAAAAAAAAAATTACCAATCATGGGGGCACCTGGCTGGCTCAGTTGGAAGAGCCTGCGACTTTCTTGGGGTCATGAGTTTGAGCCCCCCACTGAGTGTAAAGCTTACTTAAAAATAAATAAATAAAACTTTTTAAAAATTACCAATAATGTAAAGAAATCTAAAAATACAAGCAATAAAGAAGAGAAAAATCAGTCAATTGAAATGGACCCAGAAATGATATAGATGGGTAAGCAAGAACATTAAAATAGTATTATAACTGTGTTTCATATGTTCAGGAAGCTAGAAAAGGTAGAGTAAGTTAAGTGTAGACACAGTAGATATAAAAAAATATATAAAAAATCGAAATTCTATAGATGAAAATTATAATATCTTGGATAAAACATACAGTGGTTAGAATGAACAGCAGTTTTGACATTGTATAGGAAAAGGTTAGTAGAGTTGAAGACGTGACAATAGAAACTATCCAAAATGAAACAGAGAGTAAGTAAAAGATGGAGAAGGTGGAGTAGATGGAGTTTTCCTTATTTTTTCCATTGACTATAACTAAAAACCCTGGACATCATATATATATATGATAAATACACCATTGTATATCTCACTGGGTCTTCTATATTTTTTAATGGATCCATCCTAAATCTGGAATTTATTTCTAGGTGTACACCTAAACTAATTTCTCTGCTTGTCTACTGTCCAATTCCTTTACTCCATGGTGTTTCCTTTTCCTATCATTTTTGTGACATCCTTTTCATATGTTAAATTCTCTTATGTCATCATTGGTTTTTGGACCTTTGGATTCATCAAGTTGTAGATCTAATTTGCTCTAGTACCACATGATTTCAGTTATTCTTTAATGAGTTATTTAAATGTCATCTATTATTATTGCCTTTTTTCAGAATATCCTTTGCTATTTTGCCTGTATTATTACTATTATTTTTATTATTTTTAGAGAGAGAGAGTGTATGTGCACATGTGTGAGTGGTGGGGGGAGGGACAGGGGGAGGGGGATGAGAGAGAATCTTAAGAAGACTCCATGCCCAGCACAGAGCCCGACATGGGGCTCGATCTCACAACCTTGAGATCATGACCTGATCCAAGTCAGGAGTCAGCTGCTCAACTGATGAAGCCACCCAGGTGCTCCTCAAAAAGCTGAGTGGAAAGTAAGGACTTTTGCCACTACTCTCAGCAAGACCAGGGCCATCCTGTAGAGCCAACAGAGCCCAAGGGGAGCGGGAAGAAGGCATTTCTCATTCTTCCAGCCAAGAAGGTATTAGTAGAGGCCTAACGGGAATCTGGAATTCCCATAAAGCTCAACAGTAATGAAGAGTGCTCCACCTTGGGTGTCAACCAGAGGCTGAGTAGGAAAATTAGTTGACTGCCATTACCTGGCGGTATTGAGGCGGTGCCAGAGTAATCCAGGCAAAACATAGAGTCTAAGTAACATACAAGTCTCATAATATGCCTAAAATGTCCAGCTTTTTTTTTTTTTTTAAAGATTTTTATTTATTTGACAGAGAGAGACACAGTGAGAGAGGGAACACAAGCAGGGGGAGCGGGAGAGGGAGAAGCAGGCCTCCCACCGAGCAGGGAGCCCGATGCGGGGCTCAATCCCAGGACTCCAGGATCATGACCTGAGCCAAAGGCAGACGCCCAACGACTGAGCCACCCAGGCGCCCCTAAAATGTCCAGCTTTTAATAAAAAATCACTCGTCATACCAGGAAACAGGAAGCTCTCCAAATGAATGAAAAATCATAATCAGTATATACCTACACTGAGATGACAAAGATGCTAGAGCTGATGAAAATTTTAAAGCAGTCATCAGAAAAATTACAAACATGCTTGAAACAAATGAAAAACTAGGGATTTTCAGCAAAGAAACAAAAAGTCTCAGCAAAGAAACAGAAGGCATAAAGAAGACCAAATGGAAATGTTTGAACTGAAAAATCCAATAACCAAAATAAAGGACTCAATGGGTAGGCTCAAGAGTGGAATGGAGAGGATACAGGAGGAAAAAAATCAGTAAGCTGGAAGGCATAACAATTGAAATTATCCAACCTGAGAACAGAGAGAAAATATATGAAAAAAGAAAATAAGCAAAGCTTAAGGAACCTGTGAAGCTGTAACAAAAAATATAATATTTGTGTCACCAAAGTGACAGAAGGGGAAAAGAAAGAGATCAGAGCTGAAAAAGTACTTTAAAAATAGCTGAAAAATGCCCAGTTTGGCAAAAGATATAAATTTTCAGATTCAAAAACTTTGGTGAATCCTAAGCAAAACCCAAGGAAATCCACACCAAGAGTTTCATAGTCAAATTTCCAAAAACTAAAGACAAAAGAAAGAAACAAACAAAAGACAACTTGAAAGCAGAAGACAAATGACACCTTATCTAGGGAAAACAATTAGGTTGACAAAGGGGTTATTATCAGAAACCACAGAGGCCAGAGGAAGTGACACAGTATTTTTCAAGTGTTCAAAGAAAAGAATTATCAACTCAGAATCCTATATCCAGAGAAAATATCCTTCAGGAATGAAGGATAAATCAAGACATTCTCAGATGAAGGAAAACTAAGAAAATGTGTTACTAGAGAATTTACCCTAAAAGAAAGGCTAAAGAAATTTCTCCAAGCAGAAAGGAGACAAAAAAGGAATCTTGGAACATCCGGAAGGAATAAAGAACACAGTAGGCAAAAATATGGGTAAATACAAGAGACTCTCCTTCTGTTGAATCTTCAAAATTATGTTTGATGGTTGAAGAAAAAGTATAGCACTGTTTGATATGCCTTGAATTTCAATGTAGAGGAAATATATCTGATGATTATATATAAATAGGGAAGGGTAAAGGGACATAAAGGGAAGTAAGGTTTTGAACTGGTAAAATGAGAAAACCAGTACACTGTGATAAGATATATCTAAATCTCTCTATATATCTGTATAGTAGATAATATATTATATATATAACACCTATAGATATCTAAGTAATACAGCAGCCACTAAAAATCTATACAAAGATATACACTACAGACAACATGATGGATAAGCCAAGATGGATTTCTAAAAATGTTCAAGTAACCCAGAGATGACAGGAAATAGAAAACAGATATGAAAAACAGAACAGATAACAGAAAAATAAAATGGGAAACTTAAGCCCCAATATATCCATAATCCCCTTACATGTAAACAGTCTAAATATACCAATTAAGAGACAGATATTGACAGAATAGGTTAAAAGACATGACCAAACTACAAGAAAACCATTTCAAATATAGTGATATAGACAAGTTGAAAGTAAAAAGATATGAAAAGCTGTATCATGCAAACACTAATCAAAATAGACCAGGAATGGCTATATTAATATCAAATAAAGGAGGCTTTAGAGGAATGAAAGTTATCAGAGACAAAGAAAGACATTATATAATGATAAAAAATTAATCCACAAAGAAGACACAGCAATCCTTAATCTGTATGCACCAAAATATAAAGCTGCAAAATGTGAAGCAAAAACTGGTAGAACTTAAAGATGAGATAGAAAAACCCACAGTTATATTTGGAGACTTCCACAGTCCTCTCTCAACAATAGGTAAAACAGCTAGACAGAAAATCAGCAAATATGTAGAACTCAATACCACCACCAACCAACAGTATTTAATTAACATTCATAGAACATTCTACCCAATAAGAGAAGGACACATATTCTCTTCAAGTCCCTATAGGACATATATCAAGAAAGACCACATTTTCGGCCGTAAGAGAAATATCAACACATTTAAAAGAATTGCAATAATAGTGTGTTCTCCAACCACATGGATTCAAACTAGAAGACTGTAACAGAGAGATAACAGGGAAATCTCCAAAATCTTGGAAACTAACAAACACTAAATGACTTCTGAATAACCCATAGATCAGAGAGGAAGTCTTAAGGGAAGTAAAAAAAAAAAAAAAAATACATTGAAGTGAATGAAAGTGAAAATACAACGTATCAAAATTTGTGAGACAAAACTAGAGAAGTCCTGAGAGGAAAACTTGTAACAGTAAATGCATATATTAGAAAACAGGAAAGATGGATGCCTGGGTGGCTCAGTTGTTTGAGCGGCTGACTCTTTTTTTTTTTTTTTTAAGATTTTATTTATTTATTCATCAGAGAGAGAGTGAGCACAAGCCGCAGGAGCAGCAGGCAGAGGGAGAGGGAGAAGCAGACTCCCCGCTGAGCAAGGAGCCTGATGTGGGGCTTGATCCCAGGACCCTAGGATCATGACCTGAGCCAAAGGCAGATGTTTAACCGACTGAGCCACCCAGGTGTCCCTAACCATCTGACTCTTGATCTCAGCTCAGGCCTTGATTTCAGGGTCATGAGTTTGAACCCTACATTGGGCTCCACACTGGGCATGGAGCCTACTTTAAAAAAAAGAGAGAGGGCGCCTGGGTGGCTCAGTTGTTAAGCGTCTGCCTTCGGCTCAGGTCATGATCCCAGGGTCCTGGGATCGAGTCCCACATTGGGCTCCCTGCTCCGCGGGAAGCCTGCTTCTCCCTCTCCCACTCCCCCTGCTTGTGTTCCTGCTCTCACTATGTCTATGTCAAATAAATAAATAAAATCTTAAAAATAAATAAATAAATAAATAATTAAAAATTAAAAAAAGAGAGAAAAGGTCCTAAATCAATCATCCAAGCTCCCCCATCAAGAATCTCAGGGGGAAAAAAAAAAAGCAAGAAGGAAGGAAATAATAAATATAAGAACACAAATCAATGAAATTTTAAAATGAAAAACAATTGATAATAAATGAAACAAAGAACTCATTCTTTGAAAAGATCAATAATTGAGAATTATCTAGCAATACTAACAAAAAAAAAGAGAGAGAAGCCTGTTTAGCAATATCAACAATAAAACAGGAGGAATTACTATGGACTGCAGAAATCAAAAGAGTTTTAAGGGAATACTAAAAACAACTCTAAACACATAAATTTGAAAATATAGATGGAATGGACTAAACTCTGAAAAATACAAACTACCACAACCCAATATTAAATAGATAATTTGAATATGCCTATAAATTATAAGAAATTAAATTAGTAATTTAAAAAGTCCTCACAGGGTGCCTGTGTGGCTCAGTTGGTTAAAGCGTCTGCCTTCAGCTCAGGTCATGATCTCTGCTGCTCCCCCTGCTTGTCCTCTCTCTCCCTCCCTTGCTGACAAATAAATAAATAATAACTTAAAAATAAATAAAATAAAAATTCCTCCTAAGGAAATCATGAAGCCCAGAGGGCTTCACTGGAGAATTCTAGCAAACATATAAACATTTAACAGAATCTCTTCCAGGAAAAAAAAAAAAGAAGGGGACACTTTAAATGCCTTTTATAAAGATAGTTTTACTCTTCTACTAAAACCAGACAAAGAAGTAGAAGAAAAAAAAAAAAAAGGAAAACTAGACATTGATATCCCTCATCAATATAGGCATACAATTTCTTTTTTTTTTTTCTTAAAGATTTTATTTTTTTATTTGACAGAGAGAAACACAGCAAGAGAGGGAACACAAGCAGGGGAAGAGGGAGAAGCAGGCTTCCCGCAGAGCGGGGAGCCTGATGCGGGACTCGATCCCAGGACCCTGGGATCATGACCTGAGCCAAAGGCAGCCGCTTACTGACTGAGCCAACCAGGCACCCCTAGGCATACAATTTCTTAAAATATATTAACAAGTAGAATTTAGCAATATATTAAAAGAATTATTCACCATGATCAAGAGGAGTTTATTTCAAAAATGCAAGGCTGGGGCACATGGGTGTCTCAGTCATTAAGCATCTGCCTTTGGCTCAGGTCATGATCCCAGGGTCCTGGGATCGAGCCCCTCATCGGGCTCCCTGCTCAGTGGGAAGCCTGATTCTCCCACCCCCACTCCCCCTGCTTGTGTTCCCTCTCTCGCTGTCAAACAAATAAATAAAATCTTAAAAAAAAAAAAAAGCAAAGCTGATGCAATATTTAAAGGTCAGTCAATGTGATCAACTAAGGAAAAAAAATCACATGATCATATCAAGTGACGCAGAAAAAGCATTTGACAAAATTCAACACCCATCCATGATTAAAACTTTCAGAGAAACAGGAAGAGGAGAATTTCCTAAGATTGATAAAACACATCTACAAAAAAAATCTGCTAACATTATAGTTGCTGGTGAAAGAATAAGTGCTTTTTGCCTAAGTCTGGGGAAAGGGAAGGATGTCTGCTATGTCATTCTTACTCAACTTAGTGCTGGAGAGCCTAGCCAGTGCAATAAGACAAGAAAAAATTAAAAAGGATACCAATCAGAAAGAAAGAAATAAAACTGTCCCTGGTTACAGATGACATAATTGTTTATGTAGAAAATCCCAAGGAATCTCCAAAAAAATCCTGGAATTAATAAGTGAGCTCAGCAAGGTTCCAAGTTCTAAGATTAAAAAAAAAAAAATGTTAATCAATTGCATTTCTTTTTTCTTTTTCTTTTCTTTTTTTTTTTTTTAAAGATTTTATTTATTTATTTGACAGAGAGAGAGCACAAGTAGGCAGAGTGGTAGACAGAGGGAGAAGGAGAAGCAGACTCCCTGCTGAGCAGGGAGCCTGATGTGGGGCTTGATCCTAGGACTCCGGGATCATGACCTGAGCCGAAGGCAGACGCTTAACGACTGAGCCACCCAGGCGCCCCTGCATTTCTTTTTTCTTAAAGATTTATTTATTTATTTGAGAGAGAGAGCAAGAGAGAGCACAAGCAGGAGGGGCAGAGGGAGAGGAAGAGAGAATCTCCAGCAGATTCCACGCTGAGTGCAGAGCCTAACAAGGGGCTCAATCTCACAACCTTGAGAGTCGGATTCTTAACCAACTGCCCCACCCAAGTGTTTCAATCAATTGCATTTCTAAATATTAGCAATAAACACGTGGACACCAAAATTTAAAATGCAATACCACTTGCAGTTGCTCAAAACAAAATTAGATACTTAGGTATAAATCCAACAAAACATAAAGAAGACTCATATCCTGAAAATTATAAAATGCTAATGAAAGAAAGCCAAGAAGATCTAAATAAATGTAGAGACAGGGGCACCTGGGTGGCTCAGTCGTTAAGCATCTGCCTTCGGCTCAGGTCATGATCCCAGGGTCCTGGGATCGAGCCCCGCATCAGGCTCTCTGCTCAGCGGGAAGCCTGCTTCTCCCTCTCCCACCCCCCTGCTTGTGTTTCCTTGCTTGCTGTCTCTCTCTCTGTCAAATAAATAGATAAAACATCTTTAAAAAAAAGAAATGGAGAGACATATTATGTTCATGTTTTGGAAGACTCAACATAGTAAAATATCAATTCTCCCCCAAATTGATATGAAATTTTGAAATTTCTATCAATATCCCAGTAAGATCTTGTAGATATACACAAGACTTTAAAAAATTTGTATGAACAGGCAAAGAAGCTAGAATAGCTGAAACAATTTTGAAAAGGAAGTGGAAGGAATCAGTCTATCGAATTTCAAGACATATAGCTGGGGTAATCAAGACTTCTATCAGACAAGAAACTTGTACCAAGAATATATAAAGTGGAGTGCCTGGCTGGCGCAGTTGGTAGAGCATGCAACTCTTAATTTCAGGGTCATGAGTTCAAGCCACATGTTGGGTGTGGAGCCTACCTAAAAAAAAAAAAAAAAAAAAAAAGAATATATAAAGAATTCTCACAACTCAAGTATAAAAGGGAGAAAACCCAACTTTTAAAATGGGCAAAGATTGAAACAGATGATTTCACAAAAGATGTATAAAGTGTCAATGCACAAACATCATCAATCATCTGGGAAATGGAAATTAAAACCACAATGAGATATCACTATACATTCACTTTAATGGCCCCAAATTTAAAACACTGATATCAGTGAGAATGTGGAACCACTGAAACTCCCATGTTGCTGATGAGAATGTCAAATGCATAGCCACTATGGAAACAAGTTTAGCAGTTTCTTATAAAGTTAACTCTTCACTTAAAATACAACCCAGAGAAATGAAATCATATGTCACATGAAGACTTGTACACAAATATTTATAGCAGCTTTAATTGTAGTAACCCAAACTGGAAAAAATCCAAATGCCCATTAACTGGTGAGGGGAAAAACAAACTGTGGTATATCCATACAATGAAGCACAACTCAGCAACAAAGAGAAATGGAACTAGTGATACTAGGATCTACTTGGATGAATCTCAAAATATTATGCCGACCAAAGAAATCAGACACAAAAGAGTATAATCTCTATTTCACCCCTTGTATGAAATTCTGAAGAGGCAAATCTAATTTCTGGTAACAAGAAACAGAAGAGTTTCGGTCTGGGGCCAACTTTGAGGGGAGAGGGAAAAGGTTGAATTGGAAAGGCCATAAGAAAACTTTCTGGAATGATGGAAATATTCTCTATCTTGACTGGAGCATGGGTCACACTAATCAAAATGTACACTTAAAATGAATACATTTTAATGTATGTAATTTATACAGAAATTAGTTTTTGTTTAAATCAATGAAATTGATTTAAAAGAAACAATTCTCAGTCTTTGATAGATCAAAGAAGGAAATAGAGGAACTGAATATTATGTTTAATTATGATAGATGAGAGAGAAAAAAATGAATAGGATATTCTATGCATACATTATTCTCAGACCAGTTTTTAAATTGATGATCTCATAGGTTACCAAGAAAAAAATTAATCCTATAGAAGTAGGATTTCACTGATACATTCACATACTGCAATGCAATAAAATAAGAAATGGATTGCAAAATAATAAATAAACATCACTTGGAAAATTAAAAATGCCCTCATAAATAAAGCTTAAGTCAAAAACAAAATAACATTGCAACTACAGGCTGGAAAATAATTATGATAACACTGTATCAAACTTATGAGATGCTAAGGTAATGCTCAGAGGATAATTCATAACTTTTAATGTTATTTACTATGAAACAAAGAAGAGTCAAAATAAATGAACTAAACATTTCAGGAAGTAAAGAAGGGAAATTTACTGGATTTTCCTAAAGAAAGAGAAAAGAATTAATAAGGTTAAAGTTGATGAATTGGAAAAAAAAGGAAACCACAAATTAATAAAGCCTACATTTGGTTTTAAAAAAATAGTAACAATAAGACAAATTTCTGGCAAAACTAATCAAGAAAGCGAGAGAGATAAGAAAAAAAAGCTAAATTAACGTTATTTGGGTGATGTCAATAAAAAGGACAAGGCAAGGACATCCAGAAATCTGCTCCTTCATAAAAATAATGAGAAAACTGGCAAAAGTGGTCAGAATCAGCTTTTTCAGAACTCTGGAAATTCACCAAAGGCTTACAGTTCTGTGGGAAGTGTTTGTTCAAGAAAACAGCTGAATCCCAGTAAGAACAGAAAACTTTGTGGTATTTTAATTGCTTTAATCTGATCTTCCATTCTCCAGCTCTGCAGTAGTCTTGAAAACTAACAGTCTGCGTTTGCGGTGAAAACCAGTAGCCTGGTGGCTAATAGATGGAGCAGAACAGTACTATATCTTTTTCAAAGCCTTATTCCCAATCACTTTTCATGATCTGCCCCATCTAGTGAGTACTTGGAAAACTCCATGTTCAATGCTATCTTTAACCCGAGTCAGTGCTTGCCCTGTGCAAGGAACCTCTTCCCTAAAGGTGTTTGTCAGAAACAATTACAGGCAATTTTTTAACTTTCTGGCTCCTCAAGGTGGTGGAAAATAGTTGGGCCAAACAATAGATAAAACAAAAAAGCTTAATAAAAGAACCTGGGGAATGAGATATGCATTGGACTTTGAAAAATCTCTGACATTAAAATTTTAGCTGTCATTTTTTTTTTCTTCAGAAATTCACACGCTGATCTTAAAATTCACGTGAAAATACAAGGGACTAAGAATAACCAAAACAACCTTGAAAAGGAAAAACAAAGTTGAAAGACTCCTACTTTCCAATTTTAAAACTTAGTACAAAGCTGCAGTAATCAAGCCATTGTGGTAATAGCATAAGGAGAGACATATAGATCAGTGCTATAGAATTGAGAATCCAGAAATAAACCCATACACCTATGGTCAACTGATATCCCATAGGGGGCCAAGAAACTTCAATGAGGAAAGAAGAGTCTTTTCAATAAATGGTGCAGGAATAATTGGTTATCCACATCCATGAGAATAAAGTTGGAGCCCTACTTCACACCATAGAGATCTACTTCACAAATTGGATCAAAGGTAAAACAGAGACTAAAACTATAAAACTCTTAGAAGAAAACTAAGTTTCAATTGCTGTGATTTTTTAAAATATTTTAAATTTTTTTTTAATTTTTATTTTTTTATTATTATGTTATGTTAATCACCATACATTACATCATTAGTTTTTGATGTAGTGTTCCATGATTCCTTGTTTGCATATAACACCCAGTGCTCCATGCAGAACATGCCCTCTTTAATACCCATCACCAGGCTAACCCATCCTACCACCCCCCCTCCCCTCCAGAACCCTCAGTTCTCTCATGGTTCGTCTCCCCCTCTGATTTCCCCCACTTCATTCTTCCCTTCCTGCTATCTTCTTCTTCTTCTTTTTTTTTTTAAACGTATAATGTATTATTTGCTTCAGAGGTACAGATCTGTGATTCAACAGTCTTGCACAATTCACAGCGCTCACCATAGCACATACCCTCCCCAATGTCTATCACCCAGGCACCCCATCCCTCCCACCCCCCCACCACTCCAGCAACCCTCAGTTTGTTTCCTGAGATTAAGAATTCCTCATATCAGTGAGGTCATATGATACATGTCTTTCTCTGATTGACTTATTTCGCTCAGCATAATACCCTCCAGTTCCATCCATGTCATTGCAAATGGCAAGATTTCATTCTTTTTGATGGCTGCATAATAGTCCATTGTATATATATACCACCTCTTCTTTATCCATTCATCAGTCGATGGACATCTTGGCTCTTTCCACAGTTTGGCTATTGTGGACATTGCTGCTATAAACATCGGGGTGCACATACCCCTTCGGATCCCTACATTTGTATCTTTGGGGTAAATACCCAGTAGTGCTCAATTGCTGTGATTTTTAGTTGAGCATTATTTTCTTAGATATAACATCTAAAGCTCAAGGAACCAAAGGGGAAAAATCGATAAATTTTATCAAAATTTAAAACTTCCTCTTTTACTCAGGCCCATGGCGCTAGCAGGATGGGCAAGTGTCAAGGTATTTGTGGTGCCAGGAAGCTCTGTGGTCACCGATGAGATCAGAAGTGGCATGATAAACAGTACAAGAAAGCCCATTTGGGCACAGCCCTGAAGGCCAACCCTTTTGGAGGCACTTCCCATACAAAGGGAATTGTGCTGGGAAAAGTTGGGGTAGAAGCCCAACAGACAGATTCTGCCATCAGGAAGTGTGTCAGGGTCCAGCTAATCAAGAGTGGCAAGAAAATCACAGCCTTTGTACTCAGTGATGGTTATTTGAATTTGAGTGAGGAAAATGAAGAAGTTCTGGTTGTTGGATTTGATCACAAAGGTCATGCTGTAGGTGACGTTCCTGGAGTTCACTTTAAGGTTGTCAAAGTAACCAATGTCTCTCTTGGCCTTCTACAAAGACAAAAGGAAAGACCAAACAAAGTCTTTAAAAAAAAGCGGGGGGGGGGGGGGGACACCTGGTTGGCTCAGACTTTAAGCATCTGCCTTTGGCTCAGGTCATGATCTTAGGGTCCTGGGATCAAGCCCTGCATCAGGCTTCCTGCTCGGCGGGAAGCCTGCTTCTCCCTCTCCCGCTCCCCCTGCTTGTGTTCCCTCTCTCACTGTGTCTCTCTCTGTCAAATAAATAAAATCTTAAAAAAAAAAAAAAGAAAAGACCAAGATCGTAAATTTTGAAGGTGAAAACAGGATAGTAATCAATTTTCACATTCCAAAAAAAATTTTAAACTTGTATGCTTCAAAAACTATCAAGAACTTGAAAAGGCAACCCATAAGATGGAAGAACATATTTGCAAATCATATGATAATCATGTATCTGAAACTGACTTGTATCCAGAATATATAAAGAACTTCTACAACTTAACAATAAAAAGACAGGGGTACCTTGTTGGCTCAGTTGGTGGAGCATGCAACTCTTGACCTCAGGGTGTGAGTTCATGCCCCACACTGGGTGTAGAGATTACTAAAAAAATAAACAAACTTAAAAAAAAATACCCTAAAAAGACAGATAACTCAAATGAAGATAACCCTATAGGCAAAGGATGTGAATAAGCATTTCTCCAAAGAATATATGTTTTAGGGAGTTATAAATAAAAACTACAATGAGATACCACTCCATACCTGCTAGGATGACCATAATATAGAAGATAGACAATAAAAAGTGTTAGCAAGTACGTGGAGAAGTTGGAACGCTCATACATTGCTGTAAGTAATGTCTAACGGTAAAGCCATTTTGAAAACCAGTTTGGTAGTTCCTCAAAAGGATAAGCATAGAGTTACCATATGACTCAGCAATTCCACCTCTAGGTGTATGCCCAAGAGAATCAAAAACATGTGTTCACACAAAAAACCTGTACATGAATGTTCAGCATTATTCATAATAGCCAGAAAATGGAAACAACCCGAACACTCATCAAGGGTGAATATTATTCAGTCATGAAAAGGAATAAAATGCTGATATATTTTACAGTGTGGATGAATCTTGAAAATATTATGCTGAATGAAAGAAGCCAGCCATGATAGGCCACGTATTGTGTGATCCCATTTATATGAAATGTCCAGATTAGACAAATCCATAGAGACAGGAAGTATATCACTGTTGCCAGGGGCTGAGGGGGAGGGGACAATGGGGAGTGACCACTTAATGGGTGCCAGATTTCTTTTTGGAATGATGAAAATATTCTGGAATTACATAGTAGCGATGCTTGTAAAACCTGTGAATCTATTAAAAATCGGTGAATGGTTCACTTTAAAAGGGTGAATTTTATGTGAATTATATCTCAATACAAAAATTCACAGTATTGGGAATAATAAGGCAGTTTGAATCAAAGATCTAGAGGGGAAAATGTTGTTTGTAAGCACATATTACCTAGAAATTAGAAAATGCTCTATGCTCCAAAAATTAAAAATTTAAAAGAACTAGATTATTTTATGAGAATATGTATCCCCGAAATGGATGCAAAAAGAAATAGAAAATGTGTATAGACTACAAATCCTAGCTGATTTCAAGATGGTTGTCAGAGAATTGTACCATAAAGGTATTAAATCTATACAGCTTCATCAGTAGATCTTTCAAACTCAAGTCTGATGAAACATACACATATATAGAAAAGAAAACTAATAACCAGTCATGCTTTGGGTTATGGATATAAAGTTTCTTTAAAAAAATAAAAGCATGATTGGACCCAGATGTGCATTAGAAAAATAATATACCACCACCAAATAGGGCTCATTATGAGAATAGAAGGTCAATTCAATATTAAAAATCCACTATTATAACTAATCATATTAATGTCAAAGATGGGAAACCATATTAAACTCTTTACATACCAGAGATCATACTTACACAGTTTTATTTTTTTAATCTATATCAAATCAAATGTCAACATTATGCTTAATGGCAAAGCACTAGAAACATTGTAATTAAAATCAGAAAGAAGACAAGGCCCTCTACCATTAATGTTACTTAACTTTGTAATATAAGTGCTTCCTAACACAATTAGATGATAAACTGTACCAAAAGCAGGGGCAATATTTAAAATATATATTTTTTTAATATTTAAAATATTTAACAAGGAGATAGTAATATAAACCAATACATTCATTAAAAACATTAAAATTTGGTCCCTTTTGCTTTCTAAGGAAACTGAGATATAAAATTGCCAATCAGTAGAGGTTATAGATAAATTTTTTTTAATCAGATAGATCATTCTAATAATTTCCAAACCATTTTCTGATTTTTAGAAACCATTGGTGCAATTTTGTAAAACATAGGCATCTTAATTAAATGATGCTCTCTCTGAGCTACAATCTGACACATGAATTGCACCAAATTCTTTATACAATTTACCATTAATTGGTAGTCACTGAGTGACTTGGTTAAAAGTATGTCTTTTTTTTTTTTTTTAAAGATTTAATTTATTTATGAGAGAGAGCACAAACAAGCAGGAGGAGGGGGCAGAGGGAGAGGGAGAAGCAGGCTCCTCACTGAGCAGGGAGCCTGACACAGAGCTGATCCCAGGACCTGAGCCAAAAGCAGGTGCTTAACCGACTGAGCCACCCGGGTGCCCCTAAAAGCATGTCTTTTTTTTTTTTTTAAGATTTTTATTTATTTGACAGAGAGAAAGACAGCAAGAGAGGGAACACAAGCAGGGGGGGTGGGAGAGGGAGAAGCAGGCTCCGGGCTGAGCAGGGAGCCCGATGTGGGGCTCCATCCCAGGACCCTGGGATCGTGACCTGACCCGAAGGCAGACGCTTAACAACTGAACCACCCAGGTGCCCTTAAAAGCATGTCTCTTAGGGTCCAAAATATTGTACACAATTGTGACTCAGCTCAGCTTCTGCTGATTTTCTTTAGCCTATAATATATTTGGGATTTTATATATTTAATTTCTATTTTAAATAAGCCACAAATGTTTTTGTTATAATGCTGTATTTAATTATAAAAATCATTTATTAATCTTCATTTACTTTTAATCCATGGGCTTCATAAACACTATTTTTGGTCAAATAATGGCCAAAGCAACATTAATAATTTAATAAATTAAAGAACACTATTTATTAAAAAAATAAGGTAAATGAAATTAAAATATTATTACTTTTATTTTTGTTGTTAAACAAATACATTTCTGATAATTTATCAATTTAATACATTTTCTCTTTCAATTAATCCTTTATCTTATTTAGAAGAGTATACTCTTTCTATAAAATCTCCATTTTTCTTTAGTTTTATATACTTACACATTTTTTTTTCTTAAAGATTTTATTTATTTATTTGACAGAGAAAGACACAGTGAGAGAGGGAACACAAGCAGGGGGAGTGGGAGAGGGAGAAGCAGGCTCCCGATGCGGGGCTCAATCCCAGAACCCTGAGATCATGACCTGAGCCGAAGGCAGACGCTTAACGACGGAGCCACCCAGGCGCCCCTACTTACACATTTTTAATTTGGGGGCATTAATTGTCCCCTATACTTAGTAAAACTTTCTATTAAGCTAAATACATCAGGGCGCCTGGGTGGCTCCGTCGTTAAGCACCTGCCTTTGGCTCAGGGATTAAGCCCCGCGTCGGGCTCCCTGCTCAGCGGGAAGCCTGCTTCTCCCTCCCCCACTCCCCCTGCTTGTCTTCCCTCTCTCGCTCTCTGTTTATAAATAAATAATATCTTTAAAAAAAATAAGCTAAATACATCATTGATATTTTAATGAATGAATTAGCTTAAAGTAAAATCTCTTTTTAAAAAAGAGTAATTGTTAACCATTTGCTTCATGACACAATTTTTGTTCAATTGGTAAACTTGAAATGAATTTCAAACTGCTTTTGTAATACTGGCATTCTGGCCAAAGATTCTAATTTTCATGGTCTCAATACCCAAATCTTCAGACAGGTTCTAAATTTTTCCTGACGTTACATGATGTACGGTAATAAATTAAGAAAACATTTATAATTACTTACTTTATGTATTTTATTGCATCATTCAAGGATAATTGAATTCAGTGACTTGGACAGTGCCAAATTAAAACATTCAAAAATTTTCCTAAATTTTGGCTGAAACTGCAGACTCTGTCCCTTGCTATTTACAGACACTGTTTGTGTAAAATTCAATAAGGTTTTCATGAAAATATTTCCCATTGAAACCATTTTTCTCATGTGTCAACAATAAATTCTGATAAATTATTTCAGATGTTGTTCCTTCCTGCTTCATGAGATCAACAAAAACCATTAAATTATCTTCAAAGTCTTGAATTTCACATTTTAAGTAAATTATTAAAACTAGTTTATATGAAAGAGTTGAAGCTTCATCAATAATGATTGAAATTTTAATGCCTTGATTTATACATTTTCCAAAAACTTGCTTTCTCATACCAGCAGATAAATATTTTGCAACAAACAAGTCCATAAATTTAGAGTGCTATGATAAACCCATATTGATATTGCTCTTTTTAAAAGTTCTATTAAATATTTTATATTTGACAATGTTCAATTAGTTTCAACCATACAGATGGTATTTTCTAGATGGTTTTCATTTGCTTTATCAATATTGTGATACATTTTTTCAGAAGTTTTTATTATTACAAATGTTTTTTATGTGAAACGGATTTATAACATTCTTATAATTTTCCTCGTCGAGGAGAGAAACTTTATTTAAACCATGAGTTTTAACAGAACATAATTGCCATTTGATGAGAGTATCACACTTTCAACATTTAATTGTATACAAGGTTTGCATGCTGGTCATCTGAGCAACACTTACATGCTAACTATAGTCGCTCATGTTATTTTTATTGGAATAACTGAGTTGTTTTCATGCCATTTATACAACTTCTTCATTTTATTTTGCTTTGTTTCTTACGCAGTTTCAAAAGATGTCCCGGGTTTTGGTTTCCATTTAGGATCAGAAGCTATTCCAGGGGTGGTTCATTATTAATATCATTTCTTCTTTGGTCTTCACAGTCAGAAGATACATGTTTATAATATTTTAAGAGAACCTGAAGAAACTTATCCAAACTCTACTGTATCTTCACTCTGGGTTTCATTTTTAATATTTTATTATTAAGTTTATAAACATCAGAACACTGCACCATGACGACTTCCACAAAGAATTACAGCACACTAACTGTAAAATGAAAGTAAAAATTGCAATATTTAGAGGAGGGGCAATTACATAATTCGGGCATAATAATAAAATGTGAATTCTCTCAAAACAGCGGTTCTCAAACTTTTTGGTCTCAGGACCCTTTCACAGAGTTAAAAATTAGTTAAGGCAGCCTTAGGTCTTTTGTTTATGTGGGTGACATCTATCGATACTTACGCTATTAGAAGTTACAACCAGGGGATGCCTGGGTGGCTTAGTCAGTTAAGCGTCTGCCTTCGGCTCAGGTCATGATCCCAGAGTCCTGGGATCGAGCCCCGCATCGGGCTCCCTGCTCCTCGGGGAGCCTGCTTCTCGCTCCCCCCCCCACTCCCCCCACTCCCCCCGCTTGTGTGCGTGCTCTCTGTCAAATAAATAATATTAAAAAAAAAAGTTACAACCGAGAACTTTTCATTTTTGTATTTATTCGGTTAAAAATAACAGTAATAACCTGGTGAAGGTTAACATAAAATATTTTATGAAAATTGTTTTCCAAAATGAAAAAAAAAAGGGTACCACCATTGTTATACATTTCTGCAAATCTCTTTAATGTCTAGCTTAATAGAATTCAGCTGGATGCCGAGGTCCGCTTCTGAGTTCAATGGGCTGTGATATCACACATCACGCCATGGCCTCTGGAAAACTCCACTCACACTCCTGGGGGAAAGAGTGGAAAAGGCGAATGATGTGTGGGGATCATTAGAAGTTTTGTCCTCACAGATTCTTAAAAGGGTCTCAGAGTCCTCCAGAGGTCACCCACCCGCAGGCTGAGAACCACTGTCCTAAAGTCCCGAGTGCTTCTCAGAGTATTTGCCACGAAGCCTTGTTGCTGCCTTCCATGAAACCAGCCAGACTGGCAGGGAATGCTACACAAATAGCTCGGGTGTCACTCTGATGGGAGGTCCACAGCCCAGCACTCGTCACATGCGGTAGCCATTAACTTGAACTAATGGAGTTACATTGGAATCTCTAGCATTAATGGGTTTTGCCGTACCTTGCTGTTATGGGTACACTCCTTATCAATTGGTAGGGAAGTATTTCCAAATTTAAAGATGGGTAGATCGTACCGGTAACTACCACGGAATATCAGCTCTGCTGAGAATTATAAATATTTCAGATGGAGAGTTAGAATCATCACTCTTTGGTGGTGATATACCGACATATGAAAGCCAAGAAAATAAAACAAAAATTCAGAGTACTTCGGGCATTTGGTAAGAAAAACCTATCACAAAATAAAAATGCGTATGTGTCTGTGTGTGAATCAACATTTATATTGATCTACATCTATATACACCTTTCCTTGACAGCAAGGACCATTCAAACTTAATAAATATATGCAGAACATATATGAAGAACAGAACTTGACTGAGGACATAAAAGAAGCTATATCATTATCCTAAATGAGAGGGTTCAATACTGTTTTCTATAAAATAGAACTCTCCCCAAGTTAATCTGTGTATTTAACAATGTTATTAATTTTGAACTTGATAAAATTATTTTTAGAGTGTTTATAGAGAACCAAATGTGATTAAAAAAATAAATATGCAAGAAGAGCAAAACAAAATCTCGAGGAAAAGAAAGGGTGGGAGTGTTGGGTCTGTTTGATTAAAGGTTAATATGTATTAAAAATTTGCAGTATTTGGGCACCTGGGTGGATCAGTCGGTTAAGTGTCTACCTTTGGCTCAGGTCATGATCTCAGGGTCCTGGGATTGAGCCCTGTGTCGGGGAGCCTGCTTCTCCCTCTCTTTCCGCTGCTCCCCTTGCTTGTGCTCTTTCACTCTCTCTGTCGAATAAATAAATAAAATCTTTAAAAAAAAAATGCAGTATGAAAATAACGTAGGTTTGAGACTAGAATAAATAGGCACATTATTGAAACAATAGAAAGTCCCCAGAACACCCCAGGTGTATACCAATTTAGTATGTAACAGGGGGGACATCTCAAATTCAAAGGAAAAAGAGGGTTATTCAATAAATGGTGGTACAACTGGCTAGTCATTTTGGAAAAAAAAAGTTAGATGCCTAACTCATATACACCAAAATAAATCCCAGTAGCATCAAAGATTTAAATATCAAGGAGGAGCGCCTGGGTGGCTCGGTCGTTAAGCATCTGCCTTCGGCTCAGGTCATGATGCCAGGGTCCTGGGATTGAGCCCCGCATTGGGCTCCCTGCTCTGCGGGAAGCCTGCTTCTCCCTCTCCCACTCCCCCTGCTTGTGTTCCCTCTCTCGCTGTGTCTCTCTCTGTCAAATAAATAAATAAAATCTTAAAAAAAATTAAATATCAAGGAGATACTTAGAACAATTAGAAATGCAGAGAAATATTTATATAATCTTGAACTAGAAAAAGCTCTTCTAAGCATAGGAAAAAAAGATTTGACTACACAATAATATAAAAATTGCATAAAAATAATGAATAGTGTAAAAAATAAAGACCCAAAGATCAATAAGAAAAGCTTGAACACTCCAATAGAAACGTGGGCAGCTATGGCAGATTTATGAATAAACAGGAGTGGCCAGAAAGCATAAGAAAAGATGCTCAACTCGATTGTATCAAACTGAACATAAGAACAAGGTTATCAGTTTTCACCTTGCACACTGGTCAAGAGTTAAAATGAATCATGCTATCCACCGGTTAATGTGTGGAGAAAAGAAAATTTGCGTTGGAGCAATGGTTTGGGATGGAGTGGAGGTGGATTTGGAAGTATTTAGGTGAATTCTTAAAATGTTCATAATTCTGATGCAGCAATTCCTTTTAAAACAATATTCAGGAAGATTCATAAACAGGAATGTTCAAGAAGCTCTTCACAATATTGTCTCTGTGAATGAAAATATCAGAAACAACCTAAATGGTCAATAATAAAGGTTTGGAATATTTATATATACCATATAATGAGTGTTTGGCATATTTGGATATACCATATATTATATGTACCATATCATACGGGTATGGCATATTCATGTGATGAAATATTATACTATCATTAAAATGTTATAAATACGTATTTATTGACGTGGAGACAGGTTCATGATACAACTATAAAAGTACCATCCCAGGCAGCACATAGAATCCCATTTCATTGTTTTTAAAAGCTTATTATTTACATATCTGTATTATACATAAATGTAGAAAGTATTTGTCAGGCTGTGCAATAAAATACTAAGACTTGTGAGCTTTAGTGGGAGGCTTAAAAATGATTTTACTTTTTTGCTGTTTTTGCTGATTTTTTCAACACTAGACATGGATGACTTTTGCCAATAATATTTCTTTTAAATCACGCTTAGGCTGCCACCCAACTTAGTTTGGTCTTTAATACTTCAGATACACACGCTTTGTCAGCTCCATGTGGAGGGAAGTCCAGGGGATGGATCATAAAGGACTGGCCCAGGCTCTGGAGGACTGTGTTGTTGGCCACTGTAAATGGTATAAATGTGCGATGAGAGAAGATCGCCAAGCTGTCTGGGAGTCTGGGCAGCTGAAGCCCATGTGCTTCTTCCTCGGGCTGGGGGAAAACTCCCTCAAAAACCTCAGACCCCCAGACAGTCAGGAACGATCTGTGTGTTGAGTTGCCTCAGCTCATGGATCTAGGCTTCTGTCCCCTCTGCCAGGGGATCAGAAACGAGTCCCTGAGTGCATGGGCTCCACCCTGCCCACTCGCCTCTCTGGTTCCATTCTCTGTTGCGCTGATGACTGACCACCACTCCTCTTTAGATCCCACCGCGCCCCTGCGAAGGGCGAACATGGCCATGCCCAGTTTACCACTCGCAACTTCCATCCTCACCAACCCCGTTGGCTCAGAACACAGCCCAGCGATTCATCACCCACATTATTAACTGCTTATGAACCTGTATCTTCCATCAGACTCTGCCTTCCACCAGCCCAGGAAGCTACCTGCTTTGTAGCTGAGGCCCTAGGACTGGGCCAGATGCAGTAAACCCCTTACTAACCCATGAAAATTTGGGATGAAATCTCATTTTGCCTCCTGTTCCCAATACCAGTCACTCATTCAACAAGTTTTCATCGAGGAACAAGGCTCATCTCTGTGTCTGGCACATCCTAACCCTAACCTGTTTTTTCTGCCTAAGTAGTGCCCACCAGCAGCTGGCAAAAATCTTTTCTGTGACTGGTGAGAAGCCAGAGGGACTGAGGTTTTGGCATGGGCTGAGAAAGAGCTGGTTGCCTTCCTCCTACTCCTTCCACCTGGCTCCCTCACCCAGCGGGGGGGCCAAGGATTAGGACAGAGTACTCCAAGAGCATAGGATTTGGGGATCAAATAATAATTCAACCACTTAGGGGCGCCTGGGTGGCTCAGTCATTAAGCATCTGCCTTCTGCTCAGGTCATGATCCCGGGGTCCTGGGATTGAGCTCCGCATTGGGCTCCCCGCTCAGTGGGAAGCCTGCTTCTCCCTCTCCCACTCCCCCTGCTTGTGTTCCCTCTCTCGCTGGGTCTCTCTCTGTCAAATAAATAAATAAAATCTTAAAAAAAAAAAAAATAATTCAACCACTTAAATGCTGTGTGACCTTGGGCAACTGACTTTCTCTCTCTGAGCCTGCTTCCTCACCTGTGAACTTGGGGCTAATAATAGTGCATACCTCACAGAATAGTTTTGATTTTACGTGAAATAATGTATATAAAGATCACAGATGTGAGCTCAGTAGTGGAGTTTCCCTTGCTGCTGTCATTTACCTCGTGGTTAAATATATTTATTAGATGCATCAGGTCTGATCAGACCGAAGAACTCCCCGAGATCCCACCACTACCTGCCGTTCCCCGTAGACTGGCGTCATGCAGAGACTCGGGACCTCCCGATCAACTGACAAGGCTACTGAGGCCCAGAGGAGATGTGACTTGGCGAAGGTCACCCAGGGAGGCTGCTGTGGCCGTCAAGACTCCCAGGCCCCTCCCTCCGCCCCCCCCCCCCCCCCAGCCACATGTTTTCTCGGAGGAAGAGGCGAGCCTTTAAAAAAAAAAAAAAGGAAGTTCCGAGAAGAGGGGATTCCCCCCATTGCCTTGCCTGTCTTCGCACCATCAGTGGGTGGTGACGGCGGGCTGGTCTCGGCCGCCGCGTGTTTTACATTTGCTGACTTCAGCTCAGCTGCTACACCCCGAACAGGCTCCTTCCAAAGAGCTGGCACAGGCGGGCTCCCCTTCTCTTCAGGAAACAGATGCATCTTGGCTGGAAGGCTGCCATCACCCTCGTGTGGCTTCTGAACCCAGAGCACGGCATGCTGGGGTGCTAGAATGCCCGTGCCTGCTTCCAGCAAAACCACACCGCCAGCTGGTGAGGATCAGGGTTTCCCAGTCTGGCGTCCCACTGCCCGGTGGAATGGTGCTTCTGCAAGAGACTCTGGGATAGAGGAGGCCATGCTCAGAAACGTTGGGAGGTGGTGCAAACCATATTTCCCTCCTGGAGATGTTCTTGGCCAGTAGGCACAATAAAGCCCCTGAAAAAGGCTTAGGAAGGGACCTGTCAACTCACATTGAATTTGCATTTTCCAAATTTATTTGATCCCAGAATTCCACCTTTTAAAAATGAAAATAGCCATGAAGGTGGCTGGTTCCCTCACTTCTGTCTGGTCTCTGATGAAATGTCTCCTCAGAGAACCTTCCTGGTCCCCCTGGCTAATATAGCACCCCGTATCTTTCTGTATCTTTACCCTGCTTTGTGTTTCTCCATAACACTCATCACACTATGCGATGTTTGCTTTTGTATTTATATAACAATATTTTTATATTTATATTTATCTGTTCATCACTGGTCCCCCTCTCTAGACTGTGAGCTCTGTGGTGGAAAACGTCCTTTTCCACGGCTATTATTTGCAGTCTCTGGCACATAGTAGGTTCTCAATAGATGTTGTTGAACAAATGAACATTTCTGCAAAAGAATTCAGTGCCCAACCTCTCAGTAAGGAAGTTTCCTTAAATGTCAACCCAAAAGTGGCCTGGGATACTATCTTTGTCTCAGACATGAGTTTCTTAGCCAATTGGTGTAACTTCACCTTGGTTGCACAGATTACTATGGGCTCTATGAAATGGGAATTGAAAATAGTCTAATGAAATTTAGCAAAAGCAAAAGTTGTGATCAAAATTGGATTGGAAATGCAGACAAGGCCTTAAAATAACTCACACCTCCATCAGAAGTGCCATCTGAATATCCCCATCTTTCTCCCTCCATTTAATATATATCTCCTTATATTTCTCTTATGCTGTGCCACATACTATGCTAATCACCTGACATACATTATCTCATTTAATCCTCACAACCACTTCATGAGGAAGGGATTATTGTGTCCATTTTGCAGATGAGGAGACAGCCCTTAAACAGGGGTTAAGCAAGTTCCTCAGAAAGAGAACGGATTTATAGATCAGCTTGGGGAGAATTGATGACAATATTGAGTTTCCCAATCCATGAACATTGGATATTTCCCAATTTTAGTTCTTCTTGAATTTCCCTCAGAAATGTTTATAGTTTGTAGTCTCCATGTCTAGCACTACTTTTGTTAACTTATTACTAAGTATTCTATTCTTTTTCATTGTGAATGGAATCACTTAATTGCATGGTTTGTTGCTAGTATATGGAAATATAATTAATGTTTCCACATTGAACTTGTATCCTGTGACCTTTCTCAACTTGTTTCATAGCTGTCACAGCTCTTTTGTGGACTCCTTGGGGTTGTGCACATAAAGGATCGTGTCATCTGTGATTTTATTTTTTCCTTTTCAATTTGTATGTTGTTGTTGGTTTTGTTTGTTGTTGTTTTTGCCTTATTGCACTTGGCAGAAACTTCCTGTACAATGCTGAAGTGGTGTGAGGAAGGGGATATCCTTCCCTTGTTCCTGATCTTAAGGATAAAGCATTCAGTCTTTCACCATTAAGGAAGATGTTAACAGGGGTTTTTTTTTGCAGATGCCTCTCTTTTCCTAGTTTGTTGTGTTTTTATCTGAACAGTTGTTAGATTTTTGTCAAGTGATTTTTGTGTGGCTATGGAGATGGTTATGTGCTGTATTTTTTTTTTTTTAAGATTTTATTTATTTATTTAATTGACAGAGAGAGACAGCGAGAGACGGAACACAAGCAACGTGGAGTGGGAGAGGGAGAAGCAGGCTTCCTGCCGAGCATGGAGCCCAGTGCGGGGCTCAATCCCAGGACCATGGAATCATGACCTGAGCCGAAGGCAGTCGCTTAACCAACTGAGCCACCCAGGCGCCCCGTGCTTGTTTTCTTTTTATTCTATTAATAAGATGCATCATATTGATTGACATCTGTGTGTTGAACCAACCTTGCATTTCTGAAATAAAACCCACTTAGTCTTGGTGTTTAGTACTTTTACAGTGCTGCTGAATTCACTTTGCTAGTATTTTGTTGAGGATTATTGCATTCAAATCTGATGATGCTACACATGTACCAACAAGGGTAAGAAAAGGTTTATTACTCACATCATGAGGCTTTCTGGAAAGACTGGGGAAGGTTGCCAAGCAGTACATAAAAGAACCTGAGAGGGGCAAGGAAAGGAGACTGGTTTGGGGGGTCATGGTGGTTAAGAGCTAGGGTAGGTGGAGCGGGGGGGTGGGGGGGGAAGGTTCCCAAGTGCATGGGTTGGGCCTTGCATGGTATTGAATTCTCCAACTATTGTTTCTGAATTGTCTGTTTTGCCTTTCAATTCTGTCAGTTTTGTTTCATGTATTATGAGGCATGTTATATGCCTCATATAACATTTGCATTTTCCTATATTATTATGAAATGTCCTTTTTTGACTCTGGTAATATTTCTTGTCATAAGGTCTGTTTTTATGATATTAACATAGCCACTCCAGCTCTTTTTTGGTTACTGTGTGCATGTCATAGTTTTGTATGTCTCTTATAGAGAGCATGTGGTTGGATCATGATCTGACAATCTCTTCCTTTTAGGGATGCCTGGGTGGCTCAGTCAGTTAAGCATTTGCCTGCGGTTCAGGTCATGTTCCCAGGGTCCTGGGATTGAGTCCTGCATTGGGCTCCTTGCTCAGCAGCGAGCCTGCTTCTCCCTCTGCCTGCTGCTCCCACTGCTTGTGCATGCTCTCTCTGACAAATAAATATATAAAATCTTTAAAAAAAAAGCTCTTCCTTTTAAAAGATTTTAATTAATCAATTAATTTAGAGAGCACGAGCTGGGAGAGGAGCAGAGGGAGAAGGAGAGAGAGAATCCCAAGCAGACTCCGTGCTGAGCACGGAGCCCAACTTGGGGCTTGATTCCAGGACGCTGAGATCACGGCCCAAGCAAAAATCAAGAGTTAGAAGCTCAAGTGACTGAGCCACCCAGGTGCCCCCAATCTCTTCCTTTTAATTGAAGTGATTGGACCATTTACATTTACATTTGCCATTCTGTAATTTGTTTTCTATGGATCTCTTATCTATTTCGTTCTTGTTTTTCCTTCAGTTCGTATCTTGTATTAAATATTTCTGTGTGCTATTTTAAGTCCTATATATATTTTTTAGTTATTTTCTTATTGGTTGCTTTAGGAATATAATGTGCATGTTAACTTATCATAGTGTACTTAAAATTAATATGAACTTCATTTTGGCAAAATATAGAAACTTTTCTCCATTCCTACCTTTTCCTTTATGCTATTCTTATTTTATATATATGTTATTATATATAACAATAGTGTTAATATTGTTTTATATGACAAATTTATATGATTTATACAATTGTTTTATAAAATTATACAATTTTATGTCTTTTTCAAACATTAAGAGAATAAAATAGATTCTCAAATTAATTCTCTTATTTTAACTCTTATAACATATTTATCATTTCTGATAGTTTTTATTTCTTCCTGTAGATTCAAATTACCATCTGGTGTCAATTCCTTTGGGCCTGAAGGACTTCTTATAGTATCTGGTAAGGCAGTCTGATTGCCATGAATACTCTCAGCCATTTTTTCTTTAATCTGAGAATGTCTTTATTTAGCTTTCACTTTTGAAGGATAGTTTTATTTAATATAAGATTCTTGGTTGACAGGCTTTTTTTTTCCCTTCAGTGCTTTTAATACGTCCTTCTAGTCTCCATTATTTCACATGGAAAGCCAGTAATTGAAAGTATTGATGTTTTCCTGTATGTGCTGAATCATTTTTCTCTCTTTCAAGATGTTCCCTTTGTCTTTGTCTTTCTATGTTTTGACTCTGAAGTGTCTAGGTATGGATCTTTTGTATTTATTCTACTGGGGGTTCATTTAGTCTCTGGGATGTCTAAATTAAAATTTTCCTCAAAGTTGGGGTTTTTTGCTATTATTTCTTCAAATATTTATATTTCTTCATCTCTTTACATGGCCATAGCCAAATGTCTAAATTTGAGGCTATAGTTTATACTGATTAACTGATACTGAGCATGTGTTTTCTGTACCACACCACGTGACCTCCATTGTGTTGGTTTAGTACCTGACAAGTTTTTTTTTCCCCACAAGTATTAACTGTATTTGGTGCCCAAGACAACCATGTAAAAATTTTGTTTTTATCATTCTAGTTTTAGAGCTAAGGCAATTGAGGTATAAGAAATATTGGAGACAAATATTTACAAGTGAGAAAACTTGGATTCAGAGAAGGACATTGACCAAGGGTGTATCATGAGTCAACAACTACCTGAACTAGAACTTGGGTCTTCCTTTGTGTATCACCCAGCTGCCTGCTTTTGGCGGAGGACTGGGGATAAGAGTAAGCCTCCTCACTACCCCACCCTTCTTCCCTATCTACCTGACTCCACCACACCCGCTTTGAGCCAGAAAAGCGCAGGTCAAAGGGCATTAGGTCATTGGAGCTCCCTACCCCTAGATGGCGCTGCTCTTTCTAGCCTAAAACCACAAGTTGCCTAGAAAGGTGATTTAAATTTATAGCATTTTGGAGTATGGCAATTGCATGCATTCTTTCAATCTAATTGTAGCAGGATTAATCTGTCTTTAATAGATGACTATTAATAATTTATGTTGTTATCTTTAATAATATAATTCTGTTTAAAATGTCCATTTGCATTACTTTTCTCAGAGACTTTCCCTCAACTCCTGGGTTTGAGTTGGAGTTTGTAGTGATCTGTGAAAGCATCCATGAATGGGGATTTAACAAGGGAATTGTCAGAGAAATAAAGATCAGTTTCCAATGTAAGGAGATGCCAAAAAAATTATACTATTTAAATAAGTAGCTATCTGTGTGTATCATGGTTACAAAATGAAAAATAAAAATCCTTCTAAACATCCCTGAAATTCCTCCTGCCTCATAAACATAGGCTTTGGCATTCCTCTGGGGACAGATCTCTTTATTGTGCTGCAGCTTACCTTGACTGGAAAGCCCAATCTTTTTGTTTAAATACAAATGTCAAGTTCAAAATGGAAAGCGTGGTGGACATTTTCTGGTCACCTGGAGAGTGGTCCTGACCCACCCTCCGCCCTCCTCTGTTTTGCTCTGTGCCCTGGAGGTTGACCTCTAAGGAATGTATCAACCAGCTCCCTTGCCCTCTGGCTTCTGAGAGACTGGACCAATGAAAAGAACCAGCAGGAAAGCCATGAGGGAGGAGACAGAGATCATTGCATTTATTCCCCCAGCTCTCTCCCTGCTAGGTGTGGCGTGTCGGAGATCCTCTTCCTCTACTTAAGACAGGTTCCTGCACTTGGTAGTGCTCTCCTCCAGCTACAGGTCCCACAGAGTCCAGGTAAGCTCTCTTCCTCTTTGCCCCTTCAGCCCAGGGGTGGAAATGGCTTTGCACCTTTGCTAGTCCTTGGTACTTCGCCAGCCCCAATGGCTTTCCCTTGACCCTGCCCTCACCACCATAAATAGACAAGTGATTAACTTTCCTGCCTTTCATGGCTTTCAAATGCTGGGACCTGCTGGGGCTCTGAATGACACAGGAAGTCAGCATTGATAAGGAAAACAGGGCGGTGTTGGGAGTCCTGAGGCTTTTCTTTTGGTCCTAGCTCAGGTACTGTTCTGCCCTGTGACCTCGGGTAAATCCTTTTTACTCTTTGGATTGCAAATGCCTCATCTGTAAAAAGAGAGGCTGGGCAAAATCAGAGGACTTTGCGGGTTTTTTTGGTTTGATTGTTTTGCTCCTGTACCTCCAGAAGAATTCTGAAAAAAATCACATAATCATGTAGATAAAAAAATTTGTCCTCGTGGTTTTAAATAGTTGTAAAGGATGTCATATCCTGCATATTGTAAATATTAGCATTTAAAAATAAAATTTACATCATTCTTTTATATACATCCAATGACATTTAAACATAGCGATTTTATACCCACCGCCATCCATTTAAAAAAAGACAAACTTGTAATATATACATTTTATTTATTTATTTGGCAGAGAGAGAAAGAGAGCACAAACTGGGGGGAGCAGCAGAGGGAGAGGAAGAAGCAGGCTCCCCTCTGAGCAGGGAGCCCGATGTGGGATTCGATCCCAGGGACCTGGGATCATGACCTGAGCCAAAGGCAGAAGCTTAACTGACTGAGCCACCCAGGCACCCCGAGACAGACAAACTCTTTTTTTTTTTAGATTATTTATTTATTTATTTGACAGAGAGAGACAGACAGGGAACACAAGCAGGGGCAGAGGGAGAGGGATAAGCAGGCTCCCCTCAGAGCAAGGAGCCCAGAGCAAGGAGCCCGACGTGGGGCTCGATGCCAGGACCCTGGGATCATGACCTGAGCCAAATGCAGACACTTAACGACTGAGCCACCCAGAGGTTTTTCTCTTAATGATATGGATGGGAGAAGGATTTGGAGTCTTTGTTAAAGGAACTTCTGGGGGCGCCTGGGTGGCTCAGTCGGTTAAGCATCTGCCTTCCGCTCAGGTCATGATCCCAGGGTCCTGGGATCGGGCCCCACGTCGGGCTCCCTGCTCAGCGGGGAGTCTGCTTCTCCCTCTCCCTCTTCGGGCCGCTCTGCCTGCTTGTGATCTCTCTCTCTCTCTGTCAAATAAATAAAATCTTAAAAAAAAAAAAAAAGGAACTCCTGTTCCCCAGTTTTTGGAATCTTCCCTCTGTTCGGTGCCCTCTCCTCTCTGCCCCCAAGCCAGAGTGGTCCATCTAGGGCAATGCCCCACGGGAAGGTTTGGATGGATAAGGGATGCACTTTTATTTTGTCAAATGGGAGAAGGGCAGCTGAAAAAGGGAAGGTGGGGAAGGAGAACCAGGTTGGTTGAGAACCTGGACATGGATTTTCATAAAACTCTGCGTGGACTAGTGGAAATTGTATCCCCAGTGGATGCGCCTCCTAATTTGAAAGCACGAGGCTTGATGGCATCTGAAGGGCACCTTAATGGGAGCTTTCATAGGGTCATGTCTGCGAGGACTGGTTCTGGAGTTGGAGTGCCTCAACACTAACATTCTGTGTGACTTGGGCAACTTACCGAAGCTTTGTGCCTCTGTTTCCTCTTCTGGAAAATGGGGATGTGTGCAGCTCTGTAAGAATCATTGAGGTAATGTGTGAAAAACACCCGGTGTGTGGCCAGCGGTGTATCCAGGAAGGATTCAGAGGACTGTGGAGGTTCCTCCCAGCTCTGACAGCGTCTGACAGAGTCTGGGAAGGGGGACCCGCTTGACTGACATCTGTTTCCCTCCCACTGTAAGGCCATTGTAAAGGTCCTGATGTCTCTGTAAGGAAAAGCGGAATGCTCCAGGCTTTCGCTCGGTTCTCTATGGTTAAGTTTTACCGTCCGCCGGGTCTTCCTCAGATCTTTCCAAAAAAGCATCCCGTTGCTATTTGTCCACAGGGCTTGACCTTTGGCACCTCAGGAAAGCGGATATTTCTGGTGCACTCTTGTGGCGGAAAAAAGGGACCCTGGACTTGTGGGTTTGGAGATCAGTTTGGCTGGAAGAAAGGGACCCTGGAATTGTGGGTTTGGAGATCAGTTTGGCTGGCTAGCAGAGCTCCTCCGTTTCTTCGAGAAAGAATTATAACCGCGCTACGTGCAGGGTGTGTGAGTCCAGAAAACGACAGGTCCTGCTTTCCAGGAATGGGAATAAAGTATACATTCATTCATTATACTCTCTTGGAAAAACTGGGGTGGCCCACGGGCCAATTTTGAATCAGGCAAACCAGTATCTGAGCTTTCTGCCTGAGAAACTAAGACATTGATATGCTAAGAAGTTGCTCACTGAGTCAGTTTCCCTGGGGGCCTGCTCTGATGTGATTTTTGTGCTAAGATTATTGCTCAGACACCAGGCCTGCACCTTGCTTAGCCTGCTGACTGCCACTTTGCCACCAGAATGTGGGCCTCCCCGGCTGAGTTCTAAATTCTCGGTTTCAGTTCCTTTTGCTACAGAGGCATGCTGCTGGTTTGCCTTCAGAAAGAAACCATTGGTGCATATTGCCGCTGGTTTGGTTCCCTTCTTTCCCATCTCTCAGAGCACGGCTTTAATTGATGGCGTCTTGGGCAGCTTTATCGAAATGGTTTTTTACTTTGAAATTTAATTTTGTTCTGACGTTTTTCGAGAAGGAAAATCGGTGCTAAGTGTAGTAATCGGTGGCATTAATGACCTGGTTCTGTCCCCTTCCCTGTATCCAGGCCCTGTACAGCCTTCTGCCTGAACTCTGGGCCCAGCTGCGTGACTTGCTTTGGCCAATGGGATGCTCATGATGGGATCTAAACAGCAGTTGGGCTTATCTGCTTTTCTCCTCTGGTGTTGCCAAATGAATGTGCCTGGGCTAGCCTGCTGGAGGGTGAGAACTTGTGGACCAGGGTCAGGTGGCCCCCGTTGTCCCAGCCATGGCCAACACAGGTCAGCTAAGAGCCAGCCAGCCCCGGCTGTGTGAACGTGCCCAGCCAAGATCAGAAGAACCTTTCTATTGACCAGCATTATGAACGGAATTCTTGCTTTACTATGTGAAGCCACTGAGTCTTGGGCCCTTTGTTATGTGTACTGTGGTAATTGATAGCTGATAGAATAAGCTAGTGGCAGACTTTCCCTCCAGGAACAGTATCCACAGGAACACTGAGCCTACGTGCGACACCTCCCAAGGGCTCCAGAGACCATGATAATTAGAGGAAGGAGGGAACCTCACCAAGGAATCACCATGGAGGTTCAGATGCTTCCACCATGCAGGCAGGGGATCCAGATCAGGGAGATTCGGGAGAGCAAAGTAAATAAAAGTATAGCTCTTGGGCTCAGACTCCTGGATCCAAAACCCAAATGCACTTAGGAGCTCTATGTTCCTCAGCAAGTTACTTTACCTCTTTGTGCCTCAGTTTACTCATTTGCAAAACAGAGAGGATAATAAATAGTACCTACCTCATCAAGTTGTTGCAAGGACCGATGGTTTTAATGTGCTTAGAATAGCTCATTACAAGCCCTAGGAAAGTATTTGTTAAATAAATAAAGTGTGACCTCATTTATACCCACAGGCTAGTGAGTCCTGGGGGAATTCTGGGGATTACATTTGTCTTTTGGTAGGAAGGATACATTTGGATCATTGAAGGCTGTTTCTCATTTCATATAGTCAAATAATGGCTTCTAAAGAACTGAATGCATACTCAACAGCTCTCAAAAATCTTTGAATAACTCACTTTATTGTGCAAATATCTTTGGCTCAGTTCATTTTTTTTTTTTTTAAGATTTTATTTATTTATTTGATGGAGAGAGAGAGCATAAGCAGGGGGAGCAGGAGAGAGCGAAGCAGGCTCCCTGCTCAGCAGGGAGCCCAATGTGGGGCTCAATCCCAGGAACCCGACCATGACCTGAGCCAAAGGCGGACGATTAACTAACTGACAGAGCCATCCAGGCGCCCCCAGCTCAGTTCATCTTACTAGGGTTTGGGGCAGTGCTTGATGTGAGATTTCAGAAAAGGAAGCAGGAATGATGTTATCCATAGTTTAAGAGGCCAGGAAGGATTTCCATTCCAAATTACTGAAGTAAAAATTTGGGTGCACAGAGAGGTAATTCTCAACATACATTCATTATCTCACAATTTTTGTGGGTCAGGAATCTGCTTTTGTGTCTCTCATGAGGCTGCCAGCAAGGGCTGGAGTCTCATTGAAGGCTCAACTGGGGAAGAATCCACGTCCAAGTTCACTAACAAGGTTGTTGGTAGGACTCAGTTCTTTTTGGGTTGTTGGACTGAGGCTCAGATTCCTAAGTGGCTGTTGGCTGGAGGCTGTCCTCCGTTCCTTGCCATATGGAACTCCCTTCTTCGACGCCAGCAATGTGGAGAGTTTGCCAGCCAGACAGGTTACGGTCTTCTGTAATAAAATCGCCTCTGTAAACCCATACCCTCTGCAGTATTCTACTGATTAGAAGCAAGTCTCCCTCTCACTCAAGGGGAAGGGATGATGCAAGGGTATGAATACCAAGAGGTGGGTGCCATCTTAGAGTCTAGTCTGTCTGTCAGGCTGCCTACTGGAAAGCCTACACATGGCCTCTCAGTGTGGCTTAGTTTCTTGACAAGGCAGCCCCAAGGATGTTGGACTGCTTCCATGATGGCTCAGGGGTCCAAGGATGAGCATTCTCATGAATAAGATGGAAGCTACTTGGTCTTCCATGCTTCAGTCACTCAACATCACTTCCACAGTGGTCTACTAGAGGAAGCAGTCACAAACCCAAATCCAAAGGGAAGAGAATCAGACTCCAGCTCTTGAGGGGGAGAGGCGAGGTCACATTCTAGAAGAACATGTGGCATGGCAGACATTGTTGTAGCCATCTTTGGATTCTGCCACACCTGCTGTGCTCTTATTTCAAGCTTTTGGTAAAGTCTGAAATCCCTGTTCAGCTTTGTGTGGGGGGCAGTGGAGAGGAAAGGGATGACACAGTAAAAAGAAGTGTGGCCTGCTAAAGGGAACCATATAATCTGTTATCCAAATGATGACACTCTCAACAGTGCAAGGGAGTGCTATTAGTAATCATGCTGGGACAACAGGCATAAATCAGAGCTGGTCAGGGCAAAGGAGCCTATTTGGAAGAAATACCACTGTACGGGGTAGACTTTTCCTGGAGTCCCAGGTGGTGACCAGCAGTGATAAGCACAGTGGTTCTTCACAGCAGTGGGGCTAAGAGCACTATAAAGGAGCCTGTTGTGATTGGGAAAAATGCAGTCAGAGAGGTGACCCAGGAGAAATGCAGAAAAAAAAAAATCATTTTTTTTCAGTTACAAGGGATAGAGTACTTACTCAAATTAACAAAACAGAACAAGAATGTTATTGACTCATGTAACTAAAAATTCAAAGGAATACAGCTTCAGGCATGGCTGGATCTAAGGGTTCTAAGTGTGTCATCAGGGCTCTGTTTCTTCTCATCTCTGGGCTTTGCTTTTCTCTTTGTTAGCTATATGTAGGCAAGCTTTTTCCACGAGGTGGTCCCTGGCTCCTCTAGACTTAAACTATATCTCAATGATCTCAATGGAAAAGGAGTCTTTGCATTCAAATTCTTGAAACTGAATCTCATGAGTGTGGCCTGCCATGTGACCATCCCTGAGCCATTTTGGGGCCAAAGGGATGTCATACGGGGCACCTGGGTGGCTCAGTTGGTTAAGCGTCTGCCTTCTGCTCAGGTCATGATCCTGGGATCCTGGGATCAAGCCCTGCATCAGGCTCCCTGCTCAGCGGAGAGCCTGCTTCTCCCTCTCCCTCTGCTCCCCCTGCTTGTGCTCTCTCTCTCTCTGTCAAATAAATAAATAAAATCTTAAAAAAAAAAAGATTAAAAAAAAGGGGGGGATGGCATACATTGATTGGCCAGGCCTGGGTCATTTGTTGATGGCGCTCAGGGGTAAATAGAGCAACTCCACCCAGAATACATAGACTAAGCATGGCAGAGGTCTTGTTCTCCAAGGAACACAGATCCCCTCACTAGAATGAGAGGCAATGGAGAACAGATGCTCTCCTAATTAACTAGCTCTCTTTCCCAATAAACTAGAGGGTAACCTTCAAGAGGGAACAGAAGTCAACCTTTAGATTGTAACTGTTAGATGCTTGACCTTCCAGTTCTGGCGTTTGCCTCTCACGTAAGCTCTGTGAAGTTGGAAAACTCGGTCATCTCCTCACCCTTTGACAATGCAGGAACTGTAGCAGTTGACAGCGGAGGAGGGGAGATGTATCAGCTATCTGTAGCCATAATACTGCTGTGTAACGAACTGCCCCAAAGCTCAGTGATATTAAACCATGTGCATCTATTTCGCTCATGAGTCTGTGGGTTGGGGGTTTACTCTGGATGATTCTGCTAATCTCCTCTGAGCTCTCTTGCACTCTGGATGGGCGGGGGAGGGCTATGGCTCGCTGTTGGTTCAGGACTCCTACGTCTGGTGGTCAGCTGGGGTGACCATCCTCTCCTAGTCTTCCAGCGGGCTAGCTTGGGCACATTCTCATGACTGAAGGCAGAAGGGCACGAGCAAGTGGGCACTCAGTTTTGCACACACACTTTTAAGGCCTCTGCTTATGTGAAATTTGCTAACATCCCATTGGCCAGAGCAGGTCACACGGTCAGATCCAGACTCAAGAGATCAGAAAATAGACTTCACCTTTTGGGTGAGAAGAACTGCAAAGTCACATGACAAAGGGGTAGATGCAGAGAGGCTGCAGAGTTGAGACTTTTAATGTAATCAGTCTACCACAGAACAAAAGGGGAAATTAGCATCCCATGATCCTCTGAGGTTGCTAAAGATAGATGTATGGATTTTGTTTCTCAGTAGACTTGGGATAAATGTCAGAAAGGATTAATCATTGTTCTACCTTTATTATTTTACTATTTTTTTATATTTTAGAGAGAGTATGCGAGTGGAGGGAGGGAGGAGGGCAGAGGGAGAGAGAGAATCTTAAGCAGGCTCTACGCTCAGCACAGAGGGTCTCGGTCCCACGACCCTAAGATGATGACCTGAGCTGAAATCAAGAGTCGGTTGCTTATATATGTTAAGAGAAAAAAAAAAAAAAAGAAGAAGGTAGCAGGAGGGGAAGAATGAAGGGGGGGAAATCGGAGGGGTAGACGAACCATGAGAGACGATGGACTCTGAAAAACAAACTGAGGGTTCTAGAGGGGAGGGGGTGGGAGGTTGGGTTAGCCTGGGGATGGGTATTGAGGAGGGCACGTTCTGCATGGAGCACTGGGTGTTGTGCACAAACAATGAATCATGGAACACTTCATTTAAAACTAATGTTGTAATGTATGGGGATTAACATAACAATAAAAAAATAAAAAAAAAAAGAGTCGGTTGCTTAACTGACTGCGCCACCCGGGCATCCCCGTTCTACCATTATTTTAATTTTTTTAATTTTTAAAATTTTTTAAAAAGATTTTATTTATTTATTCATGAGAGACAGAGAGAGAGAGGCAGAGGGAGAAGCAGGCTCCCAAGGAGCAGGGAGCCCGATGCAGGACTCGATCCCAGGACCCTGGGATCATGACCTGAGCCGAAGGCAGACGCTTAACCATCTGAGCCACCCAGGCGCCCCCCGTTCTACCTTTATTAAAGCAGCTTTACAAAATGTTTCTTCTTCGGCCGCTGTAGAAAATATTATGACAGTTCCTCAAAAAATTAACACAGAATTGCCATATAATGATTCCACTTCTGGGTATATATCCAAAGGACATGAAAGCAAGGACTTGAACAGATATATGAACACCCAGGTTCATAGCGGCATTATTCACAATCACCAAAAGGGAGAAGCTAACCAAATGTCCACCAAAAGGTGAAAACAAATAAATAGAAGTGGTACATCCGTACAGGGGAATATTATTCAGCCAGAAAAAGGAATATAATTCTGGGGCGCCTGGGTGGCTCAGTCGGTTAAGCATCTGCATTCAGCTCAGATCATGATCCCAGGATCCTAGGGTCGAGCCCCGCATCGGGCTCCCTGCTCAGTGGGGAGTCTGCTTTTTCCTCTCCCTCTGCCTGTCCCCCTGCTCCTGCTTTCTCTCTCTCTCTTTCTCTCTCTCAAATAAATAAATAAAATCTTAAAAAGAAAAAAGGAATGCAATTCTGACACATGCTATATCATGAATGAACATCAGGCTAAGTAAAATGAGCCAGACACAAAAAGGACAAATACTGCGTGATGCCACTTAGAAGAAGTAACTAGCATCATCCAGTTTACAGAGACAGAAAGTAGAGTGGAGGTTACCCGGGGCTGGGAGAGAGGGGAAGGGGGAGTTCGTATTCTGGAGATGAACAGTGGTGCTGGTCGCACAACAGTGTGCATGCACTTAATGTCACTGAGCTGTACCTGTAAAAATGGCTAACATGGTAAATTTTATGTTATATACATTTACTACAATAAGAAAAAGAAGTTCCTTCTCTTGATGCTGATATTCAAAGTTTGGGTTGAGTCGGCAATAATGCAGTTAATATTTTCTCTGCCTAACCTAACCAGTAATGGGCTGGGCAGGCCATTCAGAAACCACCAGCTTGTTCTCTCTCCCCATGAACCTCAGAAGCAAGTTAGGGAAGTGGGATGTTGAAATGAGGATAGCCAGGCCCAGAGCGTTTAATTACTGTACTACCAATCATACAGGGCAAGTGGAGCACCACGCCAAGCGATGGGCCAGTGACTGCTAAAAATTTGGGAGGTGGGGGGTCAGTTAAAAATACAGATATCTGTGTCCCACCGCAGACCTATTGATTCAGAATCTTGGGGTTGCTGGGGTTAGAGGCTGGGAAACCTGTCTTTTTCCCAAGCCCTGCAGGTGACTCAGATGCCCAGCCAGGGTTGAGAATCCCACTAAACCACACACGGTAAAATTAATTTTATTTTTTATTTTTCATTTTTAAAAAAAATATTTTATTTATTTATTTATTTGACAGAGAGACACAGAGAGAAACCACAAGTAGACAGAGCGGCAGGCAGAGGGAGAGGGAGAAGCAGGCTCCCGGCTGAGCAGGGAGCCTGATGCAGGGCTCGATGCCAGGACCCTGGGATCATGACCTGAGCCGAAGGCAGACGCTTAACGACTGAGCCACCCAGGTGCCCTAAAATTAATTTTAGAAAAAAACAAAAACAAAACTTGTTTAAAGAATTAAATCTTTTTGATAACACTGAAAATCACAAAAATTGGAAAAATTTTTACTTAGTAGAAATAAGCAACGGGGGAAAAAAAACTGACAAAGATTAATTCTGCACACAGTAAACATTGTTATTGACTGAAAATTGATGGAAGACCCTAAATCTGCTTGACAAAATTTAGATCACGAAATTTGCCTGGGAAAATTGGACATGGTAGAAATAATGGTCACAAAAGAAAACTCATGTTGTTAGAAAAAAATAATCAGCAGGTTTTGATGTGGACCAACCAGTGATCAATGAGTGAAATTTTGCTGTCAAACATACAATGAAAAAAGAGTTCATTCTGATGAAAGTTAATTTCAGTGTAGGCTTCTGGCTTTTTCGAACATTTCAGATAAATAACTTTTCTTAATTTTTTATTTTGAAATAGCTTCAAAGTTCTGTGGAACAGTTGTGAGGATTGTACAAAGAACTCTTGCATCATCTTTACCCAGATTTGTTAATTATTAATATGCAGTCATATATTAATGCTTTATCTCATAGATATATGATATGTAGGCGTATATAGGCATGCATAGATGGATGGATAAATAGATATAAAATTTGTTTTCTTGAACCATTTGAGAGTTGCAGATATCACATCCTTTACAAAAGAAGTGTGTACTTTTTTTTTTTTTTTTAAAGATTTTATTTATTTATTTGACAGAGGGAGACACAGTGAGAGTGGGAACACAAGCAGGGGGAGTGGGAGAAGGAGAAGCAGGCTTCCCGCTGAGCAGGGAGCCCGAAGGCAGACGCTTAACGACTGAGCCACCCAGGCGCCCCAGAAGTGTGTACTTTCTAAGGGCAAGAACATCCTCTTGTGTTAAGTAAATAAATGTTCTATAGTTGTATAATACCTCTTTTTAAAGTTTTTATTGTTATGTTAATCACCATACATTACATCATTAGTTTTAGATGTTGTATAATACCCCTTATACAACTATACACCATTTATCAATTCAGAAATTTAACACAAATACTGTTATCTAATAGCCTACCATATTCAGATTTTTTTTTTTTAAAGATTTTATTTATTTATTTGACAGAGAGAGATACAGCGAGAGAAGGAACACAAGCAGGGGGAGTGGGAGAGAGAGAAGCAGGCTTCCCGCCAAGCAGGGAGCCCGATGCGGGGCTCGATCCCAGGACCCCGGGATCATGACCTGAGCCGAAGGCAGACGCTGAACGACTGAGCCACCCAGGCGCCCCCCATATTCAGATTTGACCAGTTGTCCCTACAGTGCCCTTTAGAGCAATTTTTTTTCACTCTGCTCGAGGGTCCAATTCCAGATTACTCTTTGCCTTTAGTTGTCATATTTCTTTAGTCTCCCTTAATTTGAAACAGTTCCTCAGCCTTTCTTTGTCTTTCATAACGTTGACATTATTGAAAAATATAGGCCAGTTGTTTTGTAGAATGCCCCTCAATCTGGGTTTGTCTGATGTTTCCTTCTGATTAGATTTGGGTTATGCATTTTTGGCAGGAATTCGATGTAAGCACTGTTGGTTCTTCTCCGTGCCTCACATCAGGAGGTACATCAGGTCTGTGTGTCTATTTACTGGCAAAAGTATATTCCATTGACCTTCTGTGCCTCACTCTCCTCATCTGTTAACAGAGAGACATGACGAGCATAACTGAATGGTGTCATGGCTGAGCTGTCATATCGGATATGTCCCACCCTCTGGACAGTTGTGCAGATACAAGCCATTGAGATCTTACCGTCATTAGTCATCATCACTAACATCTAGGATACCTACTGTGTGCTGGGGTTCATTGTTTTTTTCTAATCTTCCTAGAAAACATGGGTGTATCTGTTGTCACTCCTATTTAGCAGTTAGGGAAACTGAGGCTCAGAGATAGGAGTGTGAGGCGCTAAGGCTCACGTGGCTGGAAAGGAGCTGAGCTGGGATTTGAGCCTAGTGCAGTCTGAATCCAAAGCCTGACCCCATACCACACCACAGTGTCAGCTAATCCCTGCTGGGCAGAAAGGACAAGTTAAAGCCTCCTTGGGGGGCCTCCAGATGACATTAGGAGAAGAGACGAACCAGCTTCTGCCAGTTTGGCTTGGGTCTTTCTCCATTTGGAAATCCAGCAAACTAAAATCAGGAATGATGCCATATCTGGGAGTTTACCTATTGGACTTGGGGCAGCTGCCTCCAAAGCTGACTTTGTTCCTTTCTTGGCTGGATAACCCCGCTCACATGAGGGTGACTCCACCCTCCCGCCCACCCAGTGCCTGCATTTCCTTACATATGTTAAAGTGGAAATAGGCCAGGACTAGAGCAATAACTACCGTGTGTTTAGGGCATAAGTTAATCCTTTAATATATTCTATATGAGGTACCTTATTTTGCCCATTTTACAGATGAAGAAACTGAGGCTTTTATGGTGGCTAATGTCACAGTCTGGTGAGTGTAGGGCAGGAATTCCTACACAGGTCTAACTGCAGAGACAGGGTGAGATCTTCCCTAGGATGCTAGACTATCTCTAGGCTTCATGGGATGGCAGGCTCCATGGAACAGGTATATGAAACATGCTGGACATTGTAGATGCATATGAGCTTTTGCTATTGAATCCAGGGTTGAACCACTCACATTTGACCCTGATTCTGATTCTTGGTCTGGGCCATCAGCTTGATCTCTCTCTTTTGATTCACTGGTCCCTGTGCTGGGTCCTCCTCCTTTCTGGTTTTTCATCCTGGACTTACCACCCTGCGGCACTGCCAAGGCCTCAGATATCTTCCTCTTCAGAGACTTGTCCATGGTTTGCAAGGATCTCTCTTGAGGAAGTAAATTGCTGCCACATCTTCCCAACTTGAGGGAAAGGTGGGAGAGGCATGAAAGGAAGGAAAAGAGGAAAATTCTGGTGCCAAGGCAAGATGATTTAAAGAATCTGTTGATTTTGATTCCATTTACTAGAAAGTTCCACAGAGGGCAGCGGGGGTATGATGGGAAGAGCACTGCATGGGAGTCAGACCTGGGTGCCACTGGCTGATTTGGCCAAGGACTTGAGCCTCAAATTCCTTATCTTTAAAATGGGGGTGATTGTGCCATCCCTGCCCACTCCAAAGAAGTAGCAGGTCAAGTAAGAAAATGCTGCCATCTTGTTTGATAAATTGCTAAGAGATTTTATAAGACTGGATTGTGTGGTTTTCTTCCACTGAATAGAGACTTGGGGAGCCCAAGTCTCCCTGGCTGGGCTGTTACAAAAGAGTACTTCTCATTGCCTAGGCTTAAAAAAAGGAAGCCCACTTGGGGAAGAAGACACCATTTTGTGAATTCCTTGCCTTCCTTCTGTCCCACACCCTTGAGGACCTACTGTTTCACTCTAGAATGGTCTCTTCCACCAAACTCTACCCACAAAATTTTAGCCAAGCCTCAGGTTCTGTTTGGGACCTGAAGGTCACTTCTGGGACAATTCCTGTCTCCTTGTTCTCCTCAGGAGCCTGTGACAAAAGCTTGACACCTGACAAAATCTTGCTATCCTCAACCCCTGGTTATCTCAAATGTCTTCAGACTCCAGCAGGAGGAAGCATACCTTTTGTGTGTGTCTCTGTGTCAGGCCCTGAGCTGGGCACTGTTATACTCCTGATCTCAGCAAATCCTCATAATCTTCTAAGAGGTTCAACATTAGAGGGGTCTGCCACCCACCACACCCCCTTCCCTCAGGGATAGGTCTCAGAAGTTTATGGGCATTATATGAGCCTGCTCCTTTTGGTCATAGATGATTGGCTCCTGGTGGCATCTAGCCAAGCTTGGCCAATCGCATCTCTGCCCTGAGAATTTGGACTGAAGCATGGAGATACGTGGTCAGCACCTGTTAGCACCTAGAGAACTGTGGGGCAGCCATTTTGACTGTGTGCTCAGAGACACAGAGAGTACCCGCATGGAGACAGGCAGAGAAGAAGGGAGGGAGGGAGAGAGAGAGACAGAGAAATGACATAGGGCTGTGACGTCAAGAAACCTGTGGCCCTAAGGAGTGCCTGGGTGGCTCAGTCGGTTAAGTGTGTGCCTTCGGCTCAGGTCATGATCCCAGGGTCCTGGGATCGAGCCCCACGTCGTTGGGCTCCCTGCTTAGTGGGGAGCCTGCTTCTTCCTCTCCCCCTATAGAAAAACACATTTAGGGAATAATTTTGAAGAAAAAAAAAAAAAAAAAGAAACCTGTGGCCCAGAATGAGGTAGAAAGCAAGCCCCTTCCCGATGACCTTCTAGTTCCTGGCTCCACATCCTCTTAAGGCTTCATTTCATTTCCTGCCCTTGGGTACCATGATCTACCTCCTAACTTAACAAAATACTCCCTCCCCCCGTTTTTTTAAGTTTAGCATGATTCCATTTCTGCTGGTTACAGCTAAAAGAGTGTTGCTAAGACTGGTAGGTTTGGGGGCCCCCATTTTACGGAGACGGAAACTAAGGTTTAGAGATTAAGCCGGGAGCCCAGGGCCATGGAGCTAGTCAGTCAGTGGCGGAGGTGAGAAACACATCTCTGTGATTCCAATGGAGAGCGTGGATGGGGTGCTTTCTTGACACTAGGCACTTTCTAAAAGCTTTACCTGTCTTCTCTCATTTCGTCCTCTGAGGACCCCTAGGAGGTAGGTACTGCTCTCAGCACTATTTGAAGGATGGGGAACTGAAGGCAAGGAGAGGCTGTGTTGTCTGCTTCAGATCATGTAGTCTGTGAGGGCCAGAGCCAGGCACAGATGTCAGGCAGTTGACCCCACAGCCTGGGCTCTTCATAATTATGCTGTAGGTGTTAGCATGGCAATGCTGATTCAGAAGGCAGGGCCTGGACATGGACAGGGTCAGAAGTTTTCAGAAACTGATGAACATATGGTTGTCACTGAATGATGGGCCCTTAGAGGATGGGCAAACCTTTGGAGTCCCACTGGACTAAGTTGGCACCTCAGGTATGTTGTCTGTTCTTCAGCAGCTGTGACCCACGGCCACTCCATTCCTTCTCTGTGATATTATGGTGCCTGTTCCATCGCTCAGCAGGTTGGGGTTCACCCCCTGGGATCTTACTACGTACTTTATCTCCTCTCCCTGTCCTTTCCCTCTTCCTAGTCCCCTGCTTGTGGTGAGTCTACCTCCCCTTTGTTAACCTCCAGAGTGGGGCCAGATCACAGCTCTGAGTGACTGGGTAGTTTCCACTGTTGGTTGGGAAATGTGTGTATTCATTTAGAAACTGGATTTTTTCAGGAAGGCATCAAGCTCAATCTTCGTGTTTTTAGCATACCCTCATGGCCCAGCAGGGACAGAGTGAAGAAGGGACAGACCCTCCAGACCTGGGACCCTTGTTGAGGACATGCCTCTCTAGGCAGTGTTGAATGCACCCTGGGCACTCTGTCGGGGTGTGCTAATGGGAGAGAAAGCCCAGTTCCTGTGGCCTGCGGGTAGTTGAGAAGCAGAAAGGGCTTGCAGTGATTCCAGAAAGAGAATGAGAAAGACCCAGGATGATTTTCCAGGCGCCTCTACCTGGAAATCATTCTAGGTTGCAGATCAGTCTAGGTTGGGGTCACTGACCCTTTTGAGAAATTGGTGAAAGGCAGAGATTTTCTCTCCCCAAATGCACATAGAGACATAAATTTGCTTAAGATGTAAAATTGCTTAGTTATGGATCCCCACACCTATCCAAGGATTTAAGGATCCTTGATCTAGAGAGAGGCTGCCATCTGATTAAGAGCTAGAGGGGAAGGAGGCTTCTACCCACCTTCCAGCTGGATGTTATTTCTCCTGGAGTCTTTGCTAACCCCCCCCACCCCCCCCACCCCGGGGTTGGTTTGAGTCCTTCCTCTTTCTCCTGTACCTGTGCATTTTGCTGTTGGCACCTTTTTGCAATGGTTTAAACAGTGTGGACCTTAGACCAATGCATCAGCATCACCTGGGAACTTGTTAGAAATGCAAATTCTCAGTTCCTATTCCAGACTGAATCAGAAACTCTGGGGTGGGGCCCAATAAATTTGTGTTTGAACAGGCCCTCCTGGTGAGTTGCTGAAGTTTGAGAAGGGCTGCTGCAAGCTATCCTCTTCTTTACGGTGTGTGTCTGCTTTGCTAGACACAACATGCCTGGCACAAAGTAAGAGCTCGGTGAATACTTACTGCATCACGTTTTCCACATTGACAGGGCAGGATTAATTTTTTTTTTCCTTTGGTACCCTACAGCTTTGAGTCACGGGGACTGAGACTCAGTGTCATTTGGGTCCAGTTTCTTTCGACTTCAGGGCCTAAAGATAGGCTTGGCTCCACTGGGTAGAGGAGAGGGCTTAGCCTTGAGGCAGGTGCCCAGAAACTTTCACACAGGAATGGAGCCAGAGAGAAATCAAACCTGGACCATCTCTCTGGGTAACAAGGCCTCAGCCACATGGCAGATGAGGGGCAGGCGGGCAGGGGGCTGCCTGGCCATCACATATGCCCAGGGCTCATGGGAGCCCAATTCTGCCAAATTCCACAGGCTGACCTGCTCCTCTCAGTGCCTGCCTTACAGCAGCCTTGGCAGCGGACGCCAGATCTCTGCCAGGGACACACTGGCCAGGCTGGCTGGGAGGGAAATGGCCACTTTTTATTTTTAATGACTCCAACGTTTTACAGAGGAGGGAATGGTTCGAAGATGCCTCTTAACTTTGTGTGTTTGGTCTGGGGAAGAGTTGCGCCTCTTAATTCTCTGCGTCTTATGTAGCGTTATATTCCCATATTTTGCTTCTACAGGGAGAGAGTATTTTCCTATACAGTTCCTTAGTTGCCTGACATTTAAAAAATAATTTTTCTGAGGGGTACAGGGAAAAAAATTCTGGGAAAAAAACCTCTTCCTATCTCCTACTGATCCAGCTCTTTAAACATTAGAAAAAAATTTGTTTTGATTTTTTTTAAGCTGGGAACAGAGGAAAGATACCTGTTTACTCTTAATTTCCAATGTGTTTATTTTTTAAAAAGGATCCTTACATTTTTCTCGGAGGGGTGAAGAAAGATTTCTCTCATCTCATATATGGGCAGTTCTTCAAAGTTTTATTCTAAAAAAAAAAAAATCAATCATCTGTGGGAGATGTAGGATGGATCCAGTAATCCTTCTTGTGTTGTTATGGGCTAGATCCTTCACACTTTTAATTAAAAAAAAAAAAAAATTAGGATTTTTTTTTTTGGGAGGTGAGGACAGGGAAAAAAAAGTCCTGGTTAGACCTTCCCAAATCATAGGGAGGCAGTTCCTTAAAAAAAAAAAAAAAAAAAAAAATCTGATATTTTGAATGTTGGATAGAAATGTTCTTGTTCACAATGTATTTCACATAGAGTTTCTCAAATTTTTCTTCTTAATATCAAATTGATTGGGGGATATGGGAGGGGGCTAGACCCCCCTTAACTTTTAACCCCTAGAGTCTCACCCAGGGCCAGTTCTTTAAACTTTTATTTTTAATATAAATCTGTTCTTTAAAAAAAATGTTGACAAAGGTAGACAGAAATATTCTCTTCATCCCGCATTTCACATAAAAGCAGCTCTTCAAATATTTATTTTTAAAATCCGTCTGATTGGGAGGTGGCTAAAAAGAGTCCCCTTAAACCCTCTTGTCTGACCCAGGGCTGGTTCTTCAAACTTTTATTTTTGAATGATATTAGATTTTTTTTTTTGGAGAAGGGGGCAGGCAGGGGCAAGAGGAACATCCCACTGAGCCTCGCAATGCCTCCATAAGGCCAGCTCTTCAAACTTTATTTAAAAAATCAATCTGATTTTTGGGGGGTGGCTGGGGGGGAGCAGAAGAGTTCCCATTAACCCCTTGTGTTCCGCCAAGAGGCGGCTCCCCAAACTTTTTTTCCACCGCGAACATGACCTTTGCGAGGGGCTGGCGAGCGGGGGGCGGGCAGAGGGGCGCCGGGGGGCGGGCGCGGGGGGCGCGGGGAGGGCAGGGCGCGGCGCGGGAAAGTTTGGGGGGCGGCGGCGCCGCGGCCCGGGCTTGGCGGGCGGGCCGGAGCGGCGCGCCCGGGGGCCGGCCGGCTTTGTGTGCGGCGCGGAGGCCGGCGGCGCGGAGGCCGAGGCCGAGGCCGAGGCCGAGGCCCGGAGCTCGCGGGCCGCGCGGCGAGGCCGGCCCGGGGGCGGGCAGGGCGGCGGGGGGCGGCGGCGGCGGCGGCCCCGCGAGGGGCGGCTCGGCGGCGGCGGCGGCGGCGGCCGGTGCGGGCCGGGGGTGGGGGCGAGGGCCGGGCGCCCCCCCCCGCGCGCCCCCGCCCCCCCGGCCTGAGCGGGGCGGGCGGAGGAGGGAGCGGCGGCGGCGGCGGCGGCGGCGGCAGCAGCAGCGGCGGCGGCGGCATTGTGCGCGCACCAGCAGCCCGGCCCGGGAGGAGCAGGACGCGCCGGGGCCGCCTCCTCCCGCACGGACCCATGAACCAGCCGGGCGGCGCGGCGGCTCCGCAGGTACGACGGGGGGCCGGGGGCATGCACCGCGCGGGGGACCCCGGGGGGCCGGGGCCCGGGGCGCTGCGCCACTTCATTGCAAGATTTGCAAAATGCAAAGTGCCTGGGCACGTTTGCGGGCTTTTTGTGGGCGCAAACCGGGGGGTCGGGGTCTGGGGAGCCCCCCCGGGCGCCGCGGGGCGTGAGGAGGCTGGGGGTGACGCGGGGGTCTCTTCGGGCCCCCACCCAGCGCCCCCTCCAGCCCCGGGCTCGGACCGGAGCCCAGAAAACAAAGCGGCGAGAGAACAGAGCAGCCATTTCAGTTTGGACAATTCACATTTTGCAAAAATGCAACCCCTTCCAGCTCTCCCCCCCTCCCCCCCAAATTTGCAATTTCTTCCTGACCCCCTCTGCGCTCGGGGGTCCCTGATGACCCCCCGGGAGGTCTTTCCCCTCTGGCCCCCCATCTTTGCAACAATCTTTTTTTTTTTAGGCCATATTTCCCTTTCTCAATTTTTTTTTCTAATTTTTCTTCAAACGGTAGTTTTTTCCCATTAAAACGACGCCACCTAGAGGATACTATTTTGTAAATAAAAAAAGAAATTAAAATTGAAAAGAAATATTTTTTATTTCTTATTTTTTCAAAAGTTTGCACTATAAGGCAGTGGAAGGGGAAAGGATTCTTTTTTTTTCTTTTTTGGGGTGAAAATTTTCACTTTGATCTTTCTGGGAGCATGGAGACAATTTTTATTTCTGAAGCCAAATCCAGATAATATGTAAATGAAAATTAAGCTGGAATTTGAATGAATTCAGTTTTTGAGGGGGAGAAAGCAGAAAGCCTCCTAAAACCGAAGTCAATTTGGCTTCCTAACTCATTTTAGTTTGACAAAAAAACTAATTGGAATGAGGAAAGGAGGGAAATTGTTGAGTTTAGAGAAAACTGGGAGAATTGGCTTTATGAAGCCATTAGAAATTGTACTTCATTGTAATTTGGAACTTGTTTAGCCCAGTGGGCAGAAAAGACTAATTTTGCCATTTGGCAATATTTAAAGTTTTTCTGTTTTCAAGAGGGAAGGATTTAAAAGAGAAAATAGATCCTAAAATGTTGGCTTTGGACACACCCAAAAATTGTAGTTTTTTTTTTTTTTTTTCCAATTTTGCATTTACATTTTACTGCATTTAAATCCCAAGGTTCTAAAGAAAAACAGAAACTGGAAAAGTTAGAGTGAAATCCTGTGTTTTTTTCCTGCATTTGTTGGGTTTTGTGTTGTTTTTTTTGTTTTTTTGTTTTTTGTTTTGATGGGATAATTAAGACTATTTTCTGATTTTGTTTCCTGAAAGGTCTAGGCATTTCTTTTTTTGTTGTTGTTTTATCTAGAAAATGTCAGGAACCTTTTTTGAGCAATATTCAGTGAAAAAATGTAAATTCATTACATTATACAAATTGAGTAGCCCACAGATTTGTAGGAGAGACCGCCATTAAAATAAGATATGCATAATTAACATTATTATGAAAAAACTAACAGTGGATTCACAGAAGCTCATTTTTTATGACATGCAACTGAATCAGTTGATAAAGACAAGGGTTGAAGAATCCTTGGTAGGAGAGAATTTTCCGTTCTCTGTGCTTGCTTACTCTTCCAATTTGAAAAATTTATTATTTTTTAAGAAATCCAGATTGGTTTTAGGCCTTTTTGATTGTGATGTGGGGTTGATAGTTCATTAGCATTTGGTATTTTTCACAAATTTGATTACTTTGAAAGGGGAAAAGAAAATCCATTCGCTTTGATCATTTTGGGGGGGTCTGTGATTAAAAAAAAAACACAAATTTTACTGACTTAAGAAGGAAAGATAAAAGAAGGGAGGACAGAGAGGAGATGAAAATTTTGATTCTTACCCATCTTCTCTAGTGGAACACTTAAGTTTGCTGAAAAAATGGGGTAAAACACCAATTTGGCTGATTCTAGCATCAAAATTTAATTTTTTTAAAAGGAAGAGAAAATGAAAATAGACACAAAAGCCAGCCCCAAAGGTACTTGCCTTTGGAACATAAAAGCACAAATGCAAACAGGATTTGATGTAGTTTTTTGGCCTTAATATGAAATCAAATGAAGGTGAAAACAAAAATTTTTTTTTAGAGGACAAATATTGACTGAATTGAAATTTAGCAGATGAAAATAAGGTAGCCACCCAAAGTTGAAGGGTTATTTGTGATGAATTAGTATCTGGTTGAACTTGCTGGAGATTTTGAACCAAAAAAAAAAAAAAAAAGTTTTAATTTTTCTGTTCAGAGGAGGGGGGAATATTGTTAGCATTGGCAGGGTGGGATCTTGGTGGAACCTTGCGTGGGGGTTATGGTGGGTCACACCGGGCTAGGACGGGAAACCCTGTGTCCCTTTCGCTGGCTACCAGCTGGTCTTGGCAAAAATGGTGGCCCCAGTTCGTGGATTCCCACCTCATTTTGTGGGGATTCAAATTTGAGGGGATGCGAAATCTGTGAAATATATTTGATGGTGGCAGAGGTTCGACATTTCCCATCATCACCATTGCATTTGGGAGATTTTATTTTTTTAGTAACGACATCCTTCAGGGCTGACCGGCCATATTCTGACATATTTGGAATGAGTTTTTTTTTTTTTTTTAAGTAGCATAATTGAAAAAAAAATTTTTTTTTTCTGTTGAATTATTTAGGCCGATGCCTAGGACGGTCAAAGAATTTGTAATTTCCAAGGGCTCTGGAGGCCTCATGAGACAGTAGGACTGAGTTTAGCAAGTGATGGAGGGGAGCTCTGCCCTGGGTTGGGGAGGGGTAGGTGGGCCCCCCTACTGGGCATCTGAGAAAAAGTCAGGGTTGTAGATCACAGGTTATTTCTGGTGTAAGGAATGACAAATATTGCAGCACGTCCCTTTGTGTGTCCTGGGTCTCCTGACACACAACTCAGATTCCTTCAATTCCATTCTGTGAAATTTTGTTGTGTTGTCTGGTTTCAAGGGGACCCCCGTGAGGAATTGAAAATCATTTCTGTTTTGTAGACTTGTTTTTTCCTTTTATAAAAAAAAAAAAAATTGGTTATCCTGATCATGTTTGTTGTAAAGGAAATAGAGGTGCGTGATGGTACTGTTGGGGGCGGGGTCAGTTCTCTTTTGTTTCTATTGGCGTCTCCCAGGACTGAGATCTGACCTAGGCCTTGGCCTCTCTCACCTATTTTAGATGGAAGTGTGACCAGAAATGGATATATGAGCTCATTTTTATTAACCTATGTCTGTTCACCAAACTGTCTTATAATATTGGGCAAAAAAATCTGGCAAATTGGACTCGAGGGGTGGTAATTTGATGATGGGCTGAGTTATTTTGGTGAAAGATCATTTATACTGTTTTACAGTAGAGACTCTTATTACTGAATGTTTTGCTTTTCTGCCTAAGGAGATTTTTTTTTTTTTTTCTAATAAGGTTTGAAATTTCAAGGGCCTGCTTTACAGCTTGACTTTGGACCAAACTAGGAAAAAGGGTTTGCTTATACTTTCAGCCCTGCACAGAGGTGAACTTGAACAAGGGCTCTTGCTTTTGCAGAAGAAAAGCAACAAAGATGGCTGGTCAGCATAAGGCTGACCTCTCCCTGGTTCTAGAAAATAAACAGCCAGTGGTTTGTTTCATTTGAGAAACAGAGTTTAAAAACTCCTCCATTGTCACATACAGTGTCTCCTCCCCCTCCCCCCCCAACTTTTGACTCTGCTCTTGGCATGCTGCTACCTCTGACCTCAGAATCCTCATGTCTTCTCCTTGGTGGGGTGATAAGAACTTCCCCTGCCGTGTTTTAATGGATGTATATGCTGACTTTCCGTGGTCGTGGTGAAAATTTAAATTTTTTCCATGCTCTTGTTAATGTTTGGGGTCAGTAGTGTCTCCTCCCTGGTGATGTAAAGTGAAGTGGCCTTGTGGGTCCACAGGAGCCCTAGTTCACCCAAGGTCTTGCTGTATGACCTTGGACAAATCACTTTTTCCTTCTGAGCCTCAGTTTTTGAGAGCTTTGGATCAGAACAAGGATAATAATAGATAGGTTTCATCCCTGATTCTGACTTCAAGTGATTGGCTGTAGCTGCCTGGAGCACTGCGTTGAGAAGGATTCTGAGGTCCCATCTGGATGCCTGGGTTCTGGAGAGAGAGAGGGGTGCCGTGTGCATCACAGAGCAAGGACTGCACCTCTTATTGGCCATACCCAGGGCTAGGTCGCGGATCGTGACCCACTGTAAAATCAATTTCGTGGCTCATGGTCAGCGTAAAAAAAGAACGGAATGGAACATAAAAGGACACCAAAGGGCAGAGGCATAGCACAGTATGGAAGGTAAGTGTTGTCTCACGAAACTTCTGTTTTATTTCCGTGTGCCGATCCGTGTGCACGATAAATGTAATTCCTACCGTTAAAGGAGTTGGCAAGGTAGTGGACTGATGACCACCTTGATGTGCTGCAGATACCCTGCACTTTCCCAGTTCGACTTTTCTTTTCTCACTTGTTATCCCAGTTGACTTTGACGTGAACCCTGTGGAGTAGGTGTCCTGTGCCACATGGTTTTTTTCCCCTGGCTGAGCCTGCCTTTCGGGCCACTGGGAAGAAGTCTCAGCTGCCTGGCGGTTGGGCACACACCCCAGCTTGTTGGCTTTGGAGAAGCCTGGAACGACAGGTGCTAGAGGGAAGGCAGCATCTCTGCCGCCTTCTCTTGCCGGAAAGGAGATTTTTTAAGGAACCTGGAATACCCGTCTTGGTGGGAGAGCGAGCAGCCACACTTACTTTTTCTTCCGCACTTTTACTTCAAATTGCCGTAGGAGTTTTTCTGGAGTTAGAGCCTTTGTGTTTGTGCTGTATTTAAATTTTAATTGGACTCTGTGTCTATATTTTGATGTATGCGCTTCCTAAAAACTCCCGAGTTGCTCTGTCTCCTCATCTGTTACGTGTTTCAGACCGGCACTGTCCCATGGAAATAGAAATTTGAGTCACAAATGTGAGCCATACACATAATGTTAAGCTTTCTGGTGACACCTAAAGAAAGTAAAAAGAAACAGGTGGAATTAATTTTAATAATATGATTATTTAACCCAGTATATCCACAGCATACCATCCTTTCAGTATCTCATTCATATAAAGAATTGTTAGCGTGATATTTTGTAGTCTTTCTTTGGGAGCTATTAAGTCTTTTCTGACCAGCCACATTTCACGTGCTCAGTAGCCACATGTGGCTTGTGGCTTCTGTCTTGGACAGCACAGGGCAAGACCAGTGTTCCATCTAGTTGTTGTTACGGGGTGGCCTCGGGAGGTTAGTGACACATCTTTCAAAGCTCTTGGTTTTTTTTTTTTTAAAGATTTTTTTTAAATTTATTTATTTGAGAGAGAGAGACAGAGAGAGAGCATGAGAGGGGGGAGGGTCGGGAGGGTCAGAGGGAGAAGCAGAGTCCCCGCCGAGCAGGGAGCCCGATGCGGGACTCGATCCCGGGACTCCAGGATCATGACCTGAGCCGAAGGCAGTCGCTTAACCAACTGAGCCACCCAGGCACCCCTCAGAGCTCTTGGTTTTGTTGGTGGGCCTTCCTTCCTGAGCCCTAGATGCTCTGTGGTGGTGCAGCCTGTAGTGAAGAGTTCCACTGTTTAGCCTCTTCTGGCTGAAGTGGTCCACATCTTGTATTTGTCCCAGAGCAGTCTTCTGCCAGGATCAGGCCAGAGCACTTCAGTTAAACATGACAGATGATGGCTAGAAACCCCAGGATGATGTGTCTCGGCATGCGTGCCCTTGAAGTTGAGAAGTACAGGTGCAGGGGGTGGGTTTTAAGTAAAGTATGGCCTAAAGAAGGATGAAGATGTCGGAAGACAGCAGGTGGGAAGGACCAGCATTGGGATCTGAGAGGAAGGAGGACGTTGCGGGGAGAGATGGTCTGTCAGTGGGATCCGTGTCTGAACTGACCATGGGACCACCCAAGAATCCCCCCTGGATGGGCCTCAGGGCCTTAGGTCGGAAGCATAGACAATTTCTTTTTTTTTTTCTTTTTCTTTTTTTTTTAAGATTTTATTTATTTGACAGAGAGCGTGAGAGGGAACACAGGCAGGGGGAGCGGGAAGGAGAAGCAGGCTTCCCGCGGAGCAGGGAGCCCGATGTGGGGCTTGATCCCAGGACCCTGGGATCATGACCTGAGCTGAAGGCAGACGCTTAACGGCTGAGCCACCCAGGCGCCCCTGGAAACATAGACAATTTCTGACCTCTGCCCAGTTGGTGAAATGGAAAGCGGGATTTGAGGTCAAGCAGACCAGAGTTTGGAATCCTACCCCATGGCATGGTTAGCTTTGTGTTACTTTGGGAGAGACACTCCTGGTTTTGGAGGTACAGCCTCTGTATTGGGAAAAAGGGGGGTAATCATCCTGACCCTGATGGGTTGATTTACGATTAAATGAAGCAGCACGTGGGAAAAGACCCAGCCAGTCCTTGGAAGATGGTTCTTAGAAGGCGGTCATCACATGTTAGTTACCTCTTGACCCAGTGGCTGGCGAGTCTCTGTTGGGGGATATCGAGTCGCAGTGACCACAGTTTTGATAGTTCTGGAAACCTGGGGGCTTATCTTTAATAAGATGAAGTTAGGTAACAACAGAAACTGTCCACTTTTTTGGTTGTTGCTCTAAAAACAGACCAGGATGAGACGTCTCCTGGACCTTACGCATCTTGTCAAAGTATTCCTAATGCTTTCATTCCAGGGATGCTCTAGCTCCTCTGAATATTTCTGGATTTGTTGCAAAGCCTGTGGCACAGTCTTTAAAAGGGATAAATCTTAATCCTGGGCGAACTGTGTACCTTCGAGCTTCTGTTCCCCCTGGGCCTCCTGTCTTTAGGGCCCTTCCCCTTATTCATCTCTGCTTGGAGGAGCCAGAACAGCCCCCTCAAGACCCCGTGCATGCCCTGTTCTGTGCAGCCCCCCACACCGGCCCAGGTGGACTTCATCTGTGCCCCCCCTGCAGTACTTCCCAGATACTGTGGGCCCACAGATGAGAGTTGCTTGTTTGCATTTCTCTCTCTCCAGCCAGCTTGTGAGTTCCTTGAGGGCAGAGAGCATGGGTTATTCATTTTAGGGTCTGGCACAGAGCAGCAGCTCAATAAATATTTGATGACTTAATTTGATTTTTGGGAATAGCTCAGATCAGTCAGATTTGAGTCTAGTGAAGAGTCGGTGACCAATTTGGGTTTGGCCATTTGGTCAGAAGCACTGTTTTACTAGGGAGCCCTAAGCACCTTTTTTTTTTAGAGCTGGAGTAATCAATCAGAGGGGACTCCCTGAATGGGGATAACACTCCTTTGAATTTTACACATCTTGGGGAGTTTTAAAAGGAGTTTCCCACCCCCTTCACTCACTCCTCTTGTATAAACAATTTCTTTAAAATGGATGAGGGGCCAGGTAGGGTCATCATCCAGATGGCTAATTGGCAGGTATAGCGAATGGTCTCAGCATTTCTAAGGAGGTGGAAATGGGGAAAACCTTGAGGTACTAGGTACTGTGTTTGCTTTGGGAGCTGGTTGTCTTGGTCATGGGCCCAGGAACGGGGCATCGGGGGGCTTTCTGCAGAACACCTGCAACACCTTAACGTAGCAGCTAAATGTGTGATTCCATGTTCAATCAGACCCCATCTTTGGTCGGATTGTGGTTTGCATTATGCCAAAGATTCATGGAAAATCTATAGGAGAAAATTGAGAACATTCTGTTTATTTGCTTAATTTTTTTTTCTGTAAGCTTTATAAAACACTGTCACTTTTCACACTTCGGGCCCAGCCCAGCAAGTGAACACAGGATCCCAGTCTGAGGGAGGCCGTATTTCCTCGATGGTCATGTTCCAACATATTCATATTTCTTTTTTTTTTTTTTAAAGATTTTATTTATTTATTTGAGAGAGAGAGAATGAGAGACAGAGAGCATGAGAGGGAGGAGGGTCAGAGGGAGAAGCAGACTCCCCGCCGAGCAGGGAGCCCGATGTGGGACCCGATCCCGGGACTCCAGGATCATGACCTGAGCCGAAGGCAGTCGCTTAACCAACTGAGCCACCCAGGCGCCCCATATTCATATTTCTGAAATTAGGATGTGTCTTACAATAGATGTTTCCTGTTAGTACATTCCCTCTTATTTTCTTCTCCACCAAAAGCTGTTACAGAACCCATGGTGTGTTTAACAGTTGAAGGCATCTTGGAATTGAGGTAGGGTGTCATGTTCCTGGTGGGGTGGGATGTGACATGAGGGACTTCCAGTTCTGCTCTTGTTTACCTCACTTAGCTCTGGGCGTGGCTTCTCCACTCGTGCAGTGAGGACAGGACTTGGCCTTGGGGAGAAGCATCTGGAACTTTGAATTAGTACCCCTTTCCTTCCATGTCTTTGGGTGGGTTTCATAACTTTGCTGTGCCCCTTCTCTGAAAGGTGTAAGAAGCCCGTGGGGGAGGGGAGGTTTAGTGTCCTGTCCATGGTGGAATACCAGTTTGACATTTCCAGGGTAGAACAAACAGGTCGAAGTTGAAGGGATAAGGCTTGGCTTCCCTCTCTGCTCCGCTGCTTTATTGATCTCTGCCGGAGTTCTTGATTTCCCTGCACTTTGATTTCCTTATGTGTAAAGTGGGGATGATGGGGATGAGAGGGATGGATGATACCCTCAGGACTGGGTTCTTGTAAAAAGTTGTGAGGGAGAGTGAGAAGAAAGCTTTGTAAAGGGCAGGGTGCTTTTCACTTGCAACATGTTATTTGTACAACGTCTAGTCCAGGGCTGGTAAATAAGTAATATATACATACTGCTGCCCCTTATTTTCGAGCCTGTGGCAGACATTGCTAATCGACATGAAGCCGGTTTGTCATTCCTGATCTAGTTACACACACACACACACACGCACGCACGCACGTGCACGCGAAGAGATGCAGTTCTTGCCCAAAACCTCAGTGACTAGGCCGAGGTGGAACTTGAAGTCTCATATTTCCTAACTCCTCAACCAATGCTTTTCCTATTACTTGCACATACGCTGTGTCAAAAGAAATTAAAGTTAATTTGGTCTTGAGAAATAGTGAGAGGATTCTGGCTCCTCCCTTCCCTCCCTGTTATAATTAGATACCCTTGGGGTTGTCATCAAAGCAGGGCTGGGTGACCTGCTTCTTTGCCTGATCCCAGAGTGATCAGATTTCAAAGGGGGAGTTGCTGGTGCCTGGGCCACTGGGTTGGGCAGTGTCCCTCACTCACTCATGTAGTATAGATGACATGGCTGAGGGGCAAGGCAGGCCCTCGGTTCCTGGGCCATAACCTGGGTTTGCGACACATTTGCTGTTTGCACGCTTTGAATACCACAGATGAGTTTCTCAGCCCCCAGAATCCCAGTTTCTGCATCTGGGAAATGGCTTGGAAATTGTCCTTCATAAGAATCAAATGAGGGGAGGTATTTGAAAATGCTTATTCATTTACTTTATTTTTTTTTAAATACTTTATTTATTTGAGACAGAGAGCATGAGAGCTGGGTGAGAGGCAGAGGGAGAAGCAGACTCCCCGCTGAGCAGGGAGCCCGATGCGGGACTCGATCCCAGGACCCTGGGACCATGACCTGAGCCGAAGGCAGACGCTTCACCGACTGAGCCACCCAGGCACCCTTATTTATTCATTCATTCATTTATTTTGAAAATGCTTTTTAGACCGGAAGCCCTACATAGGTGTTATTTTTTTACACATGGATTTTTCTAACTAGCACTGGTCACTAATTGTAAGTGCCCTGTTGGGAGATTATGTAAACTCGAAGTCACAGATGGGTGCCCACGAGGTGAGTTGGTCCCTTTGCTTGTTTCATTTTATATGCCAGCCGAAGGTTTAAAGGGTTTGGGGTTTGTAGGCCTTGGGTGGGTCTGTACTTTCCCTGTCCAGTCAGTTCCCACGTTTCAATCACATATGTGACCTGCTGGGCGCTGAGCCTCTGTTTATCCAATAAGTGGGAGAACAGTCCACTCGTATATCCCTGACGGGCTTCCTGCAAGCATCATGTGAGTTAATGGATTCAAAAGTGCTTCATAAACAGCGAAGAGCTGGAGAAACATGTTGGTGACAACTCCTTTCTTTTCTTAAAAAGGAAAGGAGGGAGGCCGAGGTGAGGATGGTATTGAGTCCACAGAAAAATGATAAAAATAATTTGGCTGACACAGCAGAAGGAGGCTTCCTATATAAGCTAAAGAGAATAAATGGAGTCAGGTGATACTTGGCGCCCCGGCCAGCTATAGAAAACCTGGGAAAACCCGCTTTCTACTGAAGTGAGCTCTGTGTCAGGGATGGAATCTTTGATTCCCTGGGGCCAGCCCTAGTCCTGGGGGAATTGGGGGACCCAGGGGTGGGGGAGGAAACCCCCATGGGTGGAAATGAGTCCTGCAAAGTGGAGGAGGCCTGGGAGTGTCCCTGGGCAAGCCCCTGGCTGGTGGTTTGCTAGCATTCAGTCAGAGCTGTTTTGGCTAGCTTGCTGGATATGTTATTGTCTGAGACAGCATGCCCCAGGGGCTAGCCATTCTGTCACTCAGGTTTGAGCCTCCACTGGACAAATTCCCACCAGCCCCAACATTTTTGTAGTGAATTAAGGATGGGAATTTTTATCAGGTGAAATTTTGCAGAGAGTTTGCGTTTTGCTTTATTTTGGGCTCAGAGTTTTGTGAGCTAAGTGGACATAGCCAGGGCACTTAGAATACCCAGAGAGAATAGATACATTTTTGGATGCTGGAGATTTTGTTTTTTTAAATTTCATCAACTGGGAAAAATAACTAAGAATTTAAGTGTGTTTATGTGCGCGTTTCTTGTGCTGTATGCTGGAAAAGCAGAAGGTGAAACTGATCTGAAAGAAAACTGAAGCTGGCCTGGAAGGAGGCCCCTGGGGCAGGAATTGGAATTTGTTGTAAGGCTAGTCATCTTTTTGGATCTGGGCAGTCTAGAGCTAGAAGGTCTGTAGAGATGCCTGTGCTGTTCAGTGTGTATTGGTAACCACTGGCCGTGGCTTTCGAGCAGTTGAAGTATGGCTCGCTGGAAATGTAAAATCCACACCGGACTTTGAAGGCTTCGTAGGAAAAAAAGATTGTAAAGGATTTCAGTAATAATAATAATAAAAAAAATACTCATTACAAGTTAAAATCATAGCCTTTTATATATTGGGTTAAACAAAATAATTATTGGGGCGCCTGGGTGGCTCAGTTGGTTAAGCGACTGCCTTCGGCTCAGGTCATGATCCTGGAGTCCCAGGATCGAGTCCCGCATCGGGCTTCCTGCTCAGCAGGGAGTCTGCTTCTCCCTCTGACCCTCCCCCTCTCATGTGCGCTCTCTCATTCTCTCTCTCTCAAATAAATAAATAAAATCTTTAAAAAAACAATAACAACAAAAAAACACAAAATAATTATTAAAATTAATTTCGCTTTTTTTTTTAGAACAATGTGGCTACTAGAAAATTTGAAATTACCTATATGGCTTGTATTATATTTCTGTTGGACAATGCTGGTCTAAAGATCCACTCCCCCCAGAGAGGGAGCGTGGCTTTCCCAGGGTCACACAGCAGCTTGCTTCATCAGATCACTAGTGAAGAATTCAAGATTCAGAGCTTGGGATTGAGAAGAAGGCTGATGTGGTTAAATGGAGGGAATTTATGAGAGAGAGAAAGAGATTGGTAATTTAGGAAGAAAAAATTAAACTATTTTCCACTTTGCTTATTCATTCCCCTAAACACTAATTAAACACTTTGGAAGAAAGTAAATCTAACAAGACAAGCAAAAACAAATCTAAAAGATTACCCCCGGCAATCTCTCCGCTTGCCAAAAAATTCCAGTCTATTTAGTCTTTGGGGTTTAACCAGGGTTTATGAATCAGAGTGTAGTTCAGGGCTGGTTTGGGCATAGAAACCTGGGTCACATTAGGGGCTATGGATTTAGGGTCCTGAGTGGCCACAGGCCATTCTCTTGAGTGCTAAGTCATGTTTGCTCTATGTACAGATTTGGGAAGTAAAGCTTCTGGAAGACCCAGAGGGCACACTGCTGCAGAGGACAGAGCTGGTAGGGTGGGGAGGTCATCTAGCTCCCCTGATCTCCAGCCTGGTCTGGGTGGGCTCAGCTAGCCCCAGTGGGGTCGGGGGGGGGGGGTGCGGCGTAGGGGGTGGGCAGGGAGGGCTAGACTTGAACACAGGTCTCAAACTCTGTAGCCTAGTTCTCTTGCTGTTAGTGTTTTGAAAGGAGTTTGAGCCACGTGTTGGAAATTCCACCTTACAAACTTGTTTTGCTCAGGATCTGTTTCTATCGAAAGGCTGAAGTTGAGCATTCTTACTTATCTCACTTGATCTTTACAAAATAGAATTTTTCTGCCTTGAAGTACAGTAATCATTGCACATTTGCCAAGTGCTTCTTATATGCCAGGTGCTGGACTTACCATTTAACATCTATTATCTCAGTTAATACAGTCACCCTGGAGAGTAAGGGTATTTATTTATTTATTTTTAATATGAGGGGGTTGAGAATCAGGGGTGAAAGGCTACACAGCTGGTAAGGGTAGTTGGCTTCACATTCAGATGATTGCCAGAGACGAGGCTCACGGATAGCCTTTTTTTAAAATTTTTTATTATTTTATTATTATTATTTTTTAAGATTTTATTTATTTATTTGAGACAGAGAGAATGAGAGAGACAGAGAGCACATGAGAGGGGGGAGGGTCAGAGGGAGAAGCAGACTCCCCGCCCAGCAGGGAGCCCGATGCGGGACTCGATCCCGGGACTCCAGGATCATGACCTGAGCCGAAGGCAGTCGCTTAACCAACTGAGCCACCCAGGCGTCCACAGATAGCCTTTTGAGCTGCAGAGTCTTACCATTCACCCTTACAGTTGAGGAGGTTACTTGACCAAGTTGTGGCATTGGTGATTGGCTAGGACTTGAACCCAGCTCCCTCGGATGCCCTCCCCTTTGCTGTGGGGCTGAACTGGACCCCGGTGTCTCAGGAACTTGCCCTCCCCGTTCCGTGGGGCCTGGATCTGGGCCTCCCAGGCCCCCATTCCCCAGCTCCCTGCGCTCCTCGGCGGGCCAGTGGCTTGTGTGTTTCATGAGCACAGTGCCTTTAATACTGCGTTTGAAAACAGTTGCAGAAGGTTTGCTGTAATTAATTACATTTGACATACTTGGAACCGGGGCCTCCTGGATTCAGGATGCAAATTTATGCCCAGACAGATGTAAGGTATGCTTGGAGCCAAGAGCTCTGGCACGTCCTAGCCAGGGCCTGCGGTGATGCTGGCTGTCCTGATGGGACTCCTGTCACTGGCAGTAAGCATTGGAGGCGGGACTCAAACTCAGGGATACCTGGAGCCCACAGGCTGTTGGAGGAGAAATAACTCTGGGCTTCAGGGTGGGAACCATAGTCTCTAGTCTGAGCCCTGCTTCTAACTCAGCCGGAGTCTGGGGTAATTTCTTTCTCTCTTTGAGCCTCAGTTTTCCCTCTTACGCAGTCAGGGCTTGGACTAGTTGCTCAGAAAGCATGTTCTCTTAGTTTGTTCAGGGGCAGGAGGGCAGTTAATCCAAGTCAGAGCTTGGAGGGCTGGTGTTTGGAAGTATAAACAGCAGAAGTGAGAAAGGCATGGAATAGGAAGGTAAGCAGGAGGCTGTTGGAACAGACAAGAGAAGTGTGCCAGACTTGAAATTGAGCATAAGATGTTACTGATATCCAGGGCTCCCAATAGAGCGGTCATGCATTCAACCTCAGACTCCTCTTACCATCTTTATTAGATACTTATTGCTGTGTAACAAGTCACCTCAAAACTTAGTGGCTTAACACAACACTACTTACTGTCTCCCATGGTTTTGTGGGTCAGGAATTTGGGAGTAGCTCAGTTGGTTGGTCTGGTTTAGGGTCTCTCTGTGATTGTGGTCATGCAGTGGCCAGGGTCATCTTAAAGTCTTCTTCACTCTCATGTCTAGTGCCAGGGTTTGAAAGACTTGAACACTTGGAGTTCCTTGGGCATCCATCCGTCCATCTGTCCGTCCATCCATCCATCCATCCATCCATCCATCTCATGGGGTCTTTCCAGCATGGAGGCTTCATACATGGCCTGACTTCTATATGGTAACTTCAGTCTCCCAAGGCACATGTCCTAACAGAGATAGAGCCAAGCAGACCCAGTGTCTCCTTTTATGATTTAGTGTCAGAAGTCATGTAGCATAACTTCTACCTCCATCTACGGGTTGAGGCAGTTACAGAAATACGCCCCATTTCAAGAGGAGAGACATAAACCCCACCTCTCTATGGAGTTGCAGCAACATCACATTGAACGTGTAGGAGGGGGATGTATATTGGTGTGGTCATCTTTGGAAAATACAAGCTTCCATACCGTCTGTCTACCCATCAGTCCCTCTGTCTAGCTATTCATCTCTCTATCCTTCTCTACCCACCCACCCATTCACCCGTATAATCTTTCTGTCCTTCAGATGTGTGTCCTTCTTATGACTATCTGTTCATCCATCCATCTACCCCATTCAAATCACCTGACACATTTTGAGTACCTAATATGGGCCAGATACAGCTAGGGTGCTTTCACTGATGAGCTCAAAGGGGAGAATGAAGCTAATAATTATTGAGAACTTTCTCAGTATTAGTTTCTTTATTCCCCAAATAACTCCATGACATAGAATTTCATCATGTCTGTTTTACAGGTGAGGAAACGGGGCACAGCGAAGCCAAGTAACTTGCCCAGGGTCATTCAGGTAATTAGTGCCAGAGGCAGAATTCGAACTCAGGACTCAGCAGTTCACATGGCCCCCGGCTGACTCCATTCTGGTTTGTTTTAAGTGTGAGATGGCTGTACAAGAGCTGATTCTTGCTTTTATTTTTCTTCCAAGTGAAAATATGTTCTTTTCCCCCCAATTATAAAAATAATACATTCATTACAAGAACTTTAAAGCAGTACAGAAAAAATACGATTGTTCCTTAAAAAAAAATGACCCCAAATCCTACCACCCAGAGACAACCACTGTTCACATTTGATCAACATTATTTAAGTTATCTCTCCGCATATTTAAATATATATGATTACAGTTTTATTCAAATGGGATTATATTCTACATGCTGTTCAGCGTCTGCTTTCTTTTTTCTTTTTGAACTCCTGGATATCTTTCTGCATCAGTAAATAGAGATCTTCATTATTATTTTATTGACTACATTGTATTTCTACTGTATGTATGTCCCTGAACTCGGTGCCCTATTGGATTTTGGTTATTTCTAATCTCTTTACATGCAGGGTTTCTTGCTTGTGTGGTCATCTCTTTATCATCGCTCCCTAAGAGGCCGATTGCTAAATCATATAATACTCGCATCCTGCAGGTGATAGCGATTTACCTTTCTACGAAGAGATTGGGAGTGCTCATCTTATACATCCAATACAAATGGCCATCACCTTGTATTGCCACTGTTTTTAATCGTTGAGGTCTTGATGGGCAAACTAATGAGGTTGAACATTGCCTGGTATACTTTTATTAGCCACTTGCATTTCTTCTGAATTGCCTGTTCAAGTGTTTTGCCTATTTTTCTCTTGGGGTGTTTATCTTTTCCTTAATTTTTTTTGTAAAGCTCTTTGGATTTTAGAGATACTGACTCTTTGCTATTCAGATTCCAAGTATTTCTTTTCTTAGGCTTTTTTTTTTAAGTGCAGTTTAGACGTGGTTGAATAAAATGTTTACTTTTAAAAAAATTAATTAATTTGACAGAGAGAGAGAGACCGAGAGCGTGCGCACGCCTGTACAGGCAGGGGGAGCAGCAGAGGGAGAGGGAGAAGCAGGCTCCATGCTGAACAGAGAGCCTGATGCAGGGCTTGATCCCAGGACCCTGGTATTATGACCTGAGCCGAAGGCAGACACTGAGCCACCCAGGCACCCACCCCTAAAATGTTTACTTTTAAAATGCTTCCATTTTTGTGTTTTGGATTCTGACTATAGTTTTTTTGGTGTCACAGTTGAAAAGACTTGCCCACATTAAGAATTTATAGCAAAAAGGCAGCCTACAAAGTGGAAGAAAATATTTGCAAGTCATGTATCTGAGAAAGGGTTAGTTTCCAGAATATATAAAGAATCCCCTACAGTTTGACAACAAAAAACCGAATAACCTGATTTTTAAAAAAATGGGCAGAGGACTTGAACATTTTCCCAGAGAAGATCATACAGATGGCCAACAAGCATATGGAAATATACTCAACATCACTGATCATTTGAGAAATGCAATTTAAAACCGCAGCGAGCTGTCACCTCACACCCATTAGGATAGTCACTGTAAAAAGAAAAAAAAAACAAAGTAAGTGTTGGGTGTGGAAAATTTGGAACCCTGTGTACTGTTGGTGCAGCTGCGATGGAAAACAGTATGGTGGTTTCTCAAAAAATTAAAAATGGGATTATCATACGATCTGGCAGTCCTGCTTCTGGGTATCTATCCAAAAGAATTCAAAGCAGGATCTCAGATAATTATACACCCATGTTGATTGCAGTGGTATTTACAATAGTCAAGAGGTGGAAGTAACCCATATGTTCGTTGATGGGTGAGTGGATAAGCAAAATGTGGTCTGTACACAAAATGGAATATTATTCAGCCTTAAAAAAGGAAATCCTATCACATGATAAAATATGGCTAAACCTTGAAGACACCGTGCTAAGTGAGATCAGCCAATCACAAGAAGACAAATACTGTGTGATTCCACTCAAATGAGACATCGAAAGTAGTTGGAACTCATAGAAACAGAAAGTAGAATCGTGGTTTCCAGAGGAAGGGGGAAATGGGGAGTTGTTGTTCAATGGGTATAGAGTTTCAGTTTTGCAAGATGAGAAAGTTCTAGAGATCTGCTGCACAGCTCTGTGAATATACTTAGCACTCCTGAACTGTACACTTAACAATAGCTAAGGTGGGGGGAGAAAAACCAAAGTTGAACATTTATGTTACCTCACAAATCAGTTTGTTTTCTAGGAATGTACACAGAAGAAATAGCTGTGTTTGTGTACCATGGGAGATGTACATGAGTGCTCGTAATTGTTTATAAGGTTCAATACCTGGCAACAAAAAAAAGAAGTTAAAAAACATTCATCCTTATTTCTTCTATTATTTTATACAGCTAGTTTTCTTACATTTACATTGTTTATCTATTTGGAATATATTTGCTTTAGAGGAGGGGCATAGAGATCAGGCTCTTCCCCCCCCCCCCCAAACGGCTAGCTTCTTGCTCTAACACCAGTAACTGAATAATTCATCTTTTCCTCCTGGTTTTGAAATGTCATCTTTACCTTATATTAAATTTACATGTACTTGGGTCTCTTTCTGGACTCTGATATTCCCTGGGTGTACAGGTATAACACTGTTTTTTTTTAAAGATTTTATTTATTTATTTGACAGAGAGAGACACAGCGAGAGAGGGAACACAAGCAGGGGGAGTGGGAGAGGGAGAAGCAGGCTCCCTGCAGAGCAGGGAGCCCGATGTAGGACTCGATCCCAGGACCCTGGGATCATGACCTGAGCCGAAGGCAGTCGCTCAACTGACTGAGCCACCCAGGCGCCCCAGGTATAACACTGTTTTAATTTGGCCACTTTTAGATAAGCTTGAGCATGAGAATCGTATCTTAAGAACTGACCTGTAAAGTAGCATGTACGTTGCCATGCGTGTTACCAGGTTGGGGCTGCTTTCTGGCGGGCTTTTTCATGGGGCTGACTCTCTCCATTATCCAGACTGGCCCAAGTGCCACTGTAGATGCAGAAACCGAAGTTCAGTGAGGTGAGAGAACTTGCTGTAGGTTGTAGCTCATTGGTGCTCTCGTTCACCACGTCTGGGAAGTGGCGGAGCAGAGACTGGAGCCTGAGTCTGACTTCTGAGTCTGTGGAGTTCCTTTAAGAACACGCTGGCTCTCTCGGATGCCCGGATCTCTCTCCCTGGGGACCATACGTGCTCTGGCACAGAGGGGTGCTAATAGATGCTTGCTAAAGTGCATCGGAAGCAGTCGTCACGGCTTCTTCAAAACAGATATTCCTGAGCAGATTACTCCCTGGTTGCAGTTAGATATATGCTAATATTTGTTTTAATCAGTTAATTTTTATTTATTTATTTATTTTTTTAAAAAAGATTTTATTTATTTATTTGAGACAGAGAGAATGAGAGACAGAGAGCATGAGAGGGAGGAGGGGCAGAGGGAGAAGCATACTCCCTGCTGAGCAGGGAGCCTGATGTGGGACTTGATCCCGGGACTCCAGGATCATGACCTGAGCCGAAGGCAGTCGCTTAACCAACTGAGCCACCCAGGTGCCCCTTAATCAGTTAATTTTTAAATAATTAAAGTAACCTAATGATATTACAGAGAAATCAGAAAATAAGGAAATGAAAAGACTATGTTAAATAAATCCCAGCCCTCTTACAGTCACTATTAAAATTTCGGTGTATTTCCGTCCAGTTATTTTATAAGCATATTTTTATTTATTTGAATCATAAATGTATTAGTTTTGCCTCCTGCCTTTTCCTTCCCCCATCTTTACTTTGTCTTCCTAATTGTCATTTTTTTTAAAAGATTTTTTATTTTATTTATTTGACAGAGAGAGACACAGCGAGAGAGGGAACACAAGCAGAGGGAGTGGGAGAGGGAGAAGCAGGCTCCCCGCAGAGCAAGGAGTCCGATGCGGGACTCGATCCCAGGACTCCGGGATCATGACCTGAGCTGAAGGCAGACGCTTAACCAACTGAGCCACCCAGGCGCCCCCTAATTGTCATTTTTAAAGACTGCATACTGTTCACAGAAAAGAGTGAACATGGCTTATTTAACCCATATTCTATTGTTGCACATTTAGATTGGGTCTGGTATTTCTCTTATCAAGTTCCACTGTAATGAACAATTTCATAAGTAAGATACTCTGATATTTTAAAGCCCTCTCCTTTGGATATATTCCCGAAGATAGATTACTAGGTCAAGGGTAGTTATTAGTTTGACATATTTCCGTATATCCTGCCCCTTTTGGACCAATAATTGGTAGTAGGCTTTGGGAAACTCTGTTGATTTGGAAAAGAAATCTAGTAAATTCTTTTTTTTTTTCCTTTTTAAGATTTTATTTATTTATTTGATAGAGACACAGTGAGAGAGGGAACACAAGCAGGGGGAGTGGGAGAGGGAGAAGTAGGCTTCCCGCTGAGCAGGGAGCCAGATGCGGGGCTCGATCCTAGGACCCTGAGGTCATGACCTGAGCCGAAGGCAGATGCTTAATGACTGAGCCACCCAGGTGCCCTGAAATTACTATACTTCTATATATTATTTTTCTGTTATGAAATTGTTCATTACAGTGGAACTTTATAAGAGAAAAACTAGACCCAATCTAAATGTGCAACATTTACTAAAAAAAAGTTTCACTGACTTTATTATTATGAGTGGGGTTCATGTTCAATGAGGAAACCTAGAATATATATGCACAAAAGAAAAGACTTTATAATTGCATACCCCTTCAAGATGAGCTCTGTTAGTTTCATGTCTGTTCTTACGTTATTTACTTACACGAGTATTAATTTTTCAGTAAATTATTTTTAATCTCATTTTACTAGCCAGAATTCTCTAATAACTAGTTATTCCGCATTTATGCTGGTAAACCATTTTTGGATGATGATCCTTCCTCTTTTAAGATCTTAAATACCTTTTGAATTTATTTAGCCTTTAAATATTTGTCCTTATTATGGGTGACGACCCTTGATAGGTGCCAAGGTGATAAATCAATATGGATTCTGTTCATAGCCATATATAATGTGCTATAGAAAGTGTTCAGTGTTCTAAGACTAGTTGCTGAGGGTGTTTCGTGGAGGGAAAGATGAATCCTGGTAAAGATAATCCAGGGCAACTTACTGGAGGAAGTGGTATTTGAGTGTGGCTTTGAAGGACAGATAGGATTTGAGGGTCTGAAGATTGGTCTGTGGGAGGAAAGGGAGGGAGCAGAGCATTCTGGGCCAATGAAATAATATGCATCATCAAAGAGAGAACTTTGGTGATTTTTTTAGCGTTGTGTATTTATTACTATAAATTTAATTCTTTCAAAGCTGGTGAGTCATAAAATTCTGCCCAAATGTGATTATCCTTTATGTGGCCCACCAGAATGTTCAGTTAATCAGGACTCTTGTCTCTGAGGGGGTGCGGGTCGGTGGGGGGTTTATAGGGGAAAGATAGCAGGTAGGGAAAGTTCAATCTTTGGTAATCTGGCCTCAGGTCAGAACAGTGTTCTCATTCTGTAAAGTGCTTTTGCAGATACGGTCTCACTCCTGCCTCCTGGTATCCAGACAGAACTGACCTCTGCAGGGCCTGTGCCCTGCTGGGCAGCAGCAAATCATACTTTCATGACTGACCCACTGGAAGAAATGCATTTTATATCAGCATCTTATTGATGCCCGTGGGCTCATCTAAGTACAGCAAAAGCAAGCAACTGATATTTACACTTAACCACTTGCAACGCATTCGGATACTTTTTAATTCTCTCTTTTGTTAAAAAAATGCTGGCTGTGACTCATTAAATTGATTTCAAGACCCAACAATGGGTCTTCCAGGTGCTCCTGCCAGGACCTCCCAGGTGTCCTGAGCAGGTGGAACCTAGAGCCCCTTTACCCCTCCTGTCCAGCAGGTCAGGAACAGATCAGAAATGTCCTGCCTGCCTGGCTTCCCCATCCTCAGGATGAATACTGATCTTTGTAACTTCCCATTGAAGATAATGAGTGCATGAAGCAGGCAGCTGGGGAGCTCCTGGATGGGCGAACTGAACTGGGAGATGGGCTTGGAGTGGCTTCCCACAAGTGACTAGACGTCTCGGGTTTCCAAGGAGTCCCAGGGAAGAAAACCATTAGTGGAGATGATCTTGGAGAGGCATAGGGTTATGGTCTTTTTTTTTTCTCTTTTGCATGTACTAAGTTTTCTTCGTGGAACACGAACCTCTTTCATAATAACAAAGTGAGTAAAAAAAAAAAACAAAACACACCAAACAAACCACTTTTTAAAGAGTTTACTATATTTTCCAAATCAATAGAAGTTCCCAGATCTTACTACCAGTAATCTCTCTTTGGGATTATATCCAAAGGAGAGGATTTTAAAATACCAAAATATTTTATATATGAAGATGTTCTTTACAGTGTAGTTTTACCAAAGCCCAGTACGAGGTCTGGCAGGAGTGTGCAGGGTGGGTCTGAGCACTGTGGCGCATGATGGCTCCAGGAAAAACAGTCATTATTAGATTGCTGCTCTGAGATGCAGGGCAGCCAAGTGGCTAAAGTTGTCCCCTTGGTAGCCAGACTTCCGGGATGCAAGACCCGCAGGCTGCATGACTCTGGGCAAATTACTCAGCCTCTCTCTGCATCAGAATGGGTTAATAGTAAAAGCACTAGCTCTGTGCTTGACACATAGTAAGTCCTATATAAGGGTTCACTGGCCAGTTGCAGCTGAATGCTTTTTTTTTTTCCCCTTGCACAGAATGTGGAAACTGTGTAGGCTCGTTAGTCCTATGTCTGAGTCCGTTTGGGGTGTAGGAGGATAGAGAACGTGGAAGGACTGGGGCTGGATGCAAGAGGCCTCCTGTTGATGGTTCTGCCCCTTAATCAGGCCTGGGCTGAGTTTGGGGTGTCATTTTCCCTAATGGAAACACTGTTGTTAGAATATAAGATAATGAGCTACTTCTGCTCTGCCTTGCAAAATTGTCATGAGGATAAAAATTCATTCACCCGTAAAATGAAGGGATTGGACTTTAGAGATGATGGAGGGGATTCCTTATGAATTCCAGCTATGGTTGGTTATTGATTCCGTGGATAGGCCATAGTGGGGAAAGGTGCTGAGATTGATTAGTGATGTCTGCCACTGGGAAGGCAATGTGGTGGTGACCCTGCTCCCATTTGCTGCTTCTGAGCTGGATGGCTTTGTGGGTCCCACCCACTTAATCCATGGCTGGGTGGTCTGAAGGGTTATAAAGGATTGAGGGATTGGCTGTCCAGTCCTGCGACCAGGAGATGGGTGGATCTGACTGAGTCCATATTTTCTAAATGCGTATATTAAGATATCTTAAAGCTCCAGTAACTAAATGAAGGTGGACCTGGCATAGTCTTATACAGGCAGATAGATTTTAATAGATTACAGTCCAGAAACAGACTCAACAGACGCAGCTATGTATTAACTTCAGTTCCAGTACCACCCTGTTTTGGTAAATTTTGCTTTTAAAATACTATAATATTTGGTAAACATTTCTCCCCATTATTCTGTTTTCAGAACTTTCGTTAGTCTCACACATATTCTACCAGATGAACACTTGAATCAATTTTATTTTATTTTATTTTTTTGTTTTGTTTTGTTTTTTTGAATCAATTTTAAAGGTAAAAATTGTTTTGTGATGGTAATTGTATTAAATGTATGTATGCGTTGAATTGAGTTAGGAAGGACATTCTCATAATATTATGTTTTTCTGCCCAGCGAGGTGGTCTGTCTCTTTCTTCATTCCCATGTTCCCATATATGACCCACAGTAAAATTTTCCAGATAAGTTTTGGACATTTATTTCAAAATATATTCCTGAGCATTTGATATTTTTGACTGTAAGTGGGATAATTTGCCTTATTGTGTATTTTGCCTAATTAATTCAGGTACATAGAAAAGCTACTGGTTTTTATGTGGTTATTTTGTTAGTGGATAGCTAACTGTCTTCTTAATTCCGGTGGTTTCTTGTGGGTTTTTAGATAGATGATAATATATGCAGATAATACTCATTTCCTTTCTTCTTTTATAGCCATTGTCCTTTTTTTTTTCTTTCTTGTATGTCGGGTGGGCCTTCTGGGCAGTTTTAATAATAGGGATAACAAGTATTCTTGTATTGTCTTATTTCTTCTTTTAGTGGGAAGGATTCTAACATTTTCTAATTAAGTATAAAGTTTTATTTTGGTTTCTGATACATATTCTTCATCACTAAGCATCTTCTGAATTGCTCAGTTCTTTTTATTTTTTAAAGAGATTTTATGTATTTATTCATAAGAGACAGAGAGAGAGGGAGGCTGAGGGAGAAGTAGGCTCCCCACTGAGCAGGGAGCCCAATGCGGGACTCGATCCCAGGACCCTGGGATCATGACCTGAGCCGAAGGCAGACTCTTAACCATCTGAGCCACCCAGGCGCCCCCCCCTTTTTTTTTTTTAAAGGTGGAGATGAGTGGTATGATTTAGGAGTGATTTTCACTTTTCTGTCTTTGAATTTTTCTTCTGCAAAGGATTGTGAATCATCCCCTCCCCCACTGTAAAACTATTTAATAAGAGGGGGAAAAGGATGATGAATTTTGAACAAATACCTTTTCATTATGTACCCAGATGGCCATATGGTTTTCTTACATTGATCTGTTGATGTGATGAATTGTATTAATAGATTTCCTAATATTAAACCATCCTGGAAGGAACCCATTTTGTTCATGGTGTTTCATTATTTTAATACACCTCAGATCCATTTTGCAGTGTTTTGTGTCTGTATTCCTTAGTGAGATTGTCCTGCAGTTTTATTTTTAGTGTGCTGTTTTTTGTCATTTTTAAAATGGGGATTATGCTGGTACACTGGGTTATAAATTGGGAAGTGATCTGGAACAAGGTGGATAAATACATTGTAAAATGTGTACCTATTGGTAGTGGCTGTGGAGATTGCTGTGTTGAGAAGGATTCTGAGGTCCTGTCATGTGTAAACAATTTAGTGTTTTGTACGAGTGTAGGAAATGAGAGTTTAAGCATGCATGCCAGATGTTTATTTGTAGTCCTTGCCAGGAATGATTTATACTGCATGGGAATTATCTATCTTTTGAAAGTTTAAAAGGACTCGCCTTTAAAACTCTCTATCTTGTTACGCTTTTGGAGATGATGATTTTCCACTGTAATCCTTTCTTCACTTTTTTTTGGCTTTTGCTCTTGTTGAAAATAGTTTTGGTCACTTATATTTTCTTAGAAACTTATCAAGAATTTGAACCTAATTTGCATAGAATAGAACTTAAAAGCATGTCCTCTGGTTATATTTTCTAGTCTTGATTTTCTTGTAATTGTATTTTTTTCTTTATTTTTTGGTTGAATACTAATGTCCAGGCCTTATTATTTTTGTATCCACCTCTTAACACTTTGAAGTTATTTGTCAATTCTGACTACTTAAAACATTTCCACATTGTTATGTTTATGTTAAATCCAGCCTTCTGCCTTCTTTAGATTTTTTTAAAAAAATTGAATCCTTAGCTCTTTAATTTTCTCTGTTTAGTAGTAAAAGTGTTTAATCAATGAATTTTCCTCTGAGTACATTTTTGGTCACATCCCATAAGCCTACTGTGAAGTGTTGTAACTCTTTTCTCTCCTAAATATTCCATAGTTTTAGTTTGGATGTCCTCTTTAGTCTAAAGGTTATTTAAAAATATAATTTAAATTTCTTTGATTCCCTTTTTTTACATTAGTATTTATATTTATTTGCTTTTAGTTTATTGTGAGAGAATGTTGCCAATAATTTTGTTCTTGGTGATTCATAGAAAGTTTTGGATTCCTTTTTTAAAATATTAGTTTGTGTAAATGTTTCATTTGCTTGCAACATAAGCTATTTCCCCTTTGGGGTTTATTGTTTGCTACGTATATGTATATTTCTCAATTCCATATATCATCGACATTAATCACATGTTTTAGACTCCCTATAGGGCCCTAATAATACTGTTTTTCCATTTATTATTTCAAGGATTTGAGAATCTGTTAATGTCTTCCAATAATATAATGTTTCTTTTGGTTTTACCATTGGCTCTTTCTAGTTTACTTTATAATTTTATTGCAAGGTTATTTAACAGAAATATATACCTGCCTGCTAGCATTTTATTATGGGTTGTCCTCCTAATCTGTAAAAATAGGTCCTCCTTGACCTGTTACATGCATTCTGCTTTCAGTAGTTTTCCTAATTTTTGTAAAGCATTTCCCGATTTCACCTTTAATTCGAGTGATTTTTATAAAGCACTTTCTGCTTTCTGTTGTTGGAATTTACCTGGTATAATTCTACATTTAACTTTTTATTTTACTCTTCACTTTTAACCTTTCTGTGCCCTTTAAAAAAGAAATCACTGTCTTTCTTTCAGATAGCGTGTAGCTTTATATATATATATTTTTAATTTTTTTTATGCGTGTAGTTTTATATTTAAAAACTCAGAGTCTGAATGTCTATGTCTTTTAATATGGAGCTTACCCCCAGTTATATTTATTATAATACCTAATGTTTTTTTTTAACTTCTTTCATCTAATTATAGTTTTCTTTTTTTTTAAGTACTTACGTAACTAAGAAGGTATTTTTGATGCCTTCTCATGTGAGTGGCAGCTTGGATGAATAGAGCATTTTTGGGTTACGTTTTTTATCACTCAGTACCCTGTAGATGTGCTGTAATCTTATGTTGTTAAAATTGGGTAATTCAGAGGCCCCATGGTATTTTATTTTCATGGTTGACTCCCCCATCCTCCAACCTTCCTGAATGCCCACACCATTATTTTTCCCCCTTGAAATTCAAGGGGTATTCCAAGCAGTGTCCAGGTTTTGGTGTCTTTTCATAAGTTTGCTGAGGTGCATGGAATGTACTTTGTCTACAGATTTAGTTCTTAAGAATAGGAACATTTTTGTTGCATGTGTCCCACTGGGCTCATTTCTTTTTGGAATGGGAGTTATCCATATATATCTGTATATATGTAGTATATATTCTTCTTTTTTTTTTTTTTTTAAAGATTTTATTTATTTATTTGAGAAAGAGAGAATGAGAGAGAGAAAGCACATGAGAGGGGGGAGGGTCAGAAGGAGAAGCAGACTTCCCGCCGAGCAGGGAGCCCGATGCGGGACAGTAGTATATATTATTCTTGTGTTGAGTATTTGAGCCTCTTTTTCTTTTTTTTAAGATTTTATTTATTAGAGAGAGCACACACAAGCAGGGGGCGGGGCAGAGGGAGAAGGAGGCTGAGCAGGGAGCCCGATGTGGGGCTTGATCCCAGGACCCTGGGATCATGACCTGAGTCCAAGGCAGACGCTTAACCGACTGAGCCAGCCCCGAGCCTCTCTTTTTCTTTTGAGGTTTGCAAGTACTTCTCAGGTGTCTCCTTTGCACAACTTACCTGTTTTCTGCGCTCAGTTTTGCCAGTCACTGCTCCTGATGGCTGGTTATAATTCTGTGCCATTATTTGCTTCCTTGTACTCTCCTGAATTGTTTGAGCGTTCCCTTCATTTGACTCCGTTCTTGTTTTCTTTAGTTTTGTTGAGAGTGCAGAGGAGAATTTGTCTCAAATTTATTTTAGCTTCCCAGAGTAAAACTGTTTTTACATGTTCCTTCTCTGAATCTTGAGTAGGATGCTTATCCTAACCTTTTGTTGTTACACAGTTTTGTTTCATTTGCCCTCCCCCCTGCTTGTTTCATGTATTCCTTCTAAATAAGGAAGGATATGAATTAGTATGGGGTAGACCCTACCCGGATACCAGTAGCTGGTGCCTCTTCAGTTCTTGAGTTGAGAGGGGAGGGCCAGATGTTGTACATGATGGGTGGGCGACACAGCCGCCCGAGGTTGAGGGGGTGGGGCTAGGACTGTAGGTTTTCTGAGTCTGGGATTCCACAGACGGAGGTCCCTGTAGGTCCCGATACCCCCCAGGCCTCCCACCAAGCTTGGTTTTCATCAATTCTGTTTCAGAATCTCGGAGGGCAGCTGCGAGGTGGTTCGTCGTGATGCCCTTCGATGTGTCCTCACATCCCTACCATCTGGCAGAAATCCCTCGGTGTATGTGAAATCCCCTCCTAGATTTCAGGACCTCCCTTCTTCTTTTTTTTTTTTTAAGTTTTTAATTATGTTAAAATAGAGTATATAACATAAAATTGATCATCCTCACCATTTTTGTGTGGACAGTTCAGGTGTGTTAAGTACACGTGCATTACTGTGCTACCCGGGTGTAGAACTTGTTCATCTGGGAAACTCTCCCTAAAGAGCTCTCCCTTCCCCCCTACCCCCGGCCCTGGGCCACCACCATTCTACTTTCTGTCTATGAATTCAACTGTTGCTACACCTGCACCTACTCTTCCCATTCACTGATGATGGTGGTGGTGATTATACAGTTTTTTAAATACTTTATTTGAGAGAGAGAGAGAGAGAGTGCAAGCGAGCATGAACCAGGGGTGGGGTGGGGGGGCGGCAGAAGGAGAAGGACAAGCGGACTCCATACCCAGCGCAGAGCCCAACGGGGGGCTCAGTCCCATGACCTTGAGATGATGACCTGAACCAAAATCTAGAGTCGGACTCTTAACCGACTGAGCCCCCCAGGAGTCCCAGTTACTATATTATTATAGCTGTTTCAGGAAAACTTAAGTAAAATGGACAGTCATAGCTGAATGTTTGGATAAATGGATGTACCCATGTAACTCATACCCCTATAGCCACATGGAACATTTCCAGCTCCCAGAATGTTTCCTTGGGTCCTTTGTCAGTTGCCACCTTCTTCCCCAGAGGCCACGGCTATGCTGATTATCTTCATGTTAGACTGGTTTACCTGGTCTAGACTTAATAGTGCCTTCTATTTTTGTATTCCTGTAGTCAGTCTCTGGGAGTGGGGAAGAGAGGAGGCATTGGTGGTCCCTGTGCCATCTGCCACATAGGACTCTCACCCCTTTGCAGGTCTGGGGTTCACTGTCAGATTAGCTTACTACTGCCTTTGGTCTTTGTTTTCTTTTTCTTTTTTTTTAAGATTTATTTATTTATTTATTTATTTGACAGAGAGAGAGAAAGAGAGAGAAGAGCAGGGGGGAGAGGGAGAAACAGGCTCTCTGCAGAGCAGAGAGCCCGATGGAGGACTCGATCCCAGGACCCTGAGATCATGACCTGAGCCGAAGGCAGACGCTTAACCAACTGAGCCACCCACGTGCCCCGGTCTTTGTTTTCATTCTGTTCTGCTAGTGTTATAAATGAGGAACCAAGGGAAAAAGCCGCCGCATTTCCCCAACATTTAAAACTCCCATGTATTCGGGCGCCTGGGTGGCTCAGTCGGTTAAGCGACTGCCTTCGGCTCAGGTCGTGATCCTGGAGTCCCGGGATCGAGTCCCACATCGGGCTCCCTGCTCAGCGGGGAGTCTGCTTCTCCCTCTGACCCTCCTCCTTCTCATGCTCTCTGTCTCTCATTCTATCTCTTGCAAATAAATAAAATCTTAAAACAAAAAAACCCCTCCATGTATTCAACTCCTCCTTTTTGTTATAAAAGTGGTTATTCATACATTAAAATTTTGAAGTCTAGAGAATTAAGGGAAGATTAATCCATCATTTTACTGTTTTACAATGACGATTCGCATTTCTCTTTTTTCTAGGTGTCCTTTTATTCTTTGTGTAATATAGCTATCATCACACGCATACAGTTTTATATCCTGCCTTTTTCATTTAACACTGAAACGTCAGTATTTATTTCTAGCTAGCTCCAGGAGTGTCTGTGGTCATTTTTTATTGCCTCCACGGTAGCAGTAGTGGGGGTTGTCATTTGAGCGTTTATGCTATGCCTTGTGCTGTTCGGAGTCTTGTTAAGTCATTAAGTCCTCACGACGTACCTGTGAGCTATGTACTGTTGCTCCCATTTTACAGATGGAGAAATCGAGGCCGAGTGAATAAGGCACACATTTTGGCGACTAGGGAAGCCAAACCCAGGCATTCGGACTTCCGTCCTCAGCACTTGTGCACAGTGGTTACCTTCATCAGTTCTTTGAGTGGGCTGTACAGGGATCTTTTCTTCCATTTTACGGTTGAGTAAACTGAGACCCAGAGAGGAAAAGTGACTTATCTGAGGGGAGGCAGCAAGGAAGTGGCAGAGCCAAGGCTGGGACCTGGGCTGGAACCCTCTCCCCTATTTCTGGAGGTCCTTTGTTCCACTTGGCGGGGTCCTGCCTCTTCTCCAGTTCTGCCTCACGGTGGAATCACCCCCCCTTTTTTTCAGTCTTCTGGTTTTCTTTGCATTCTCATTATTTGCCATTTTTCCAGCAGCCCCGAGTCCCCTGGCCTCTCTGGGCCTCAGTTTCTTCATCTTTAAAATGGGCCCCGCCTTTCTCCCACTCCTCTCTGGGCTGTGGCTTCAGTCCTTCTCTCCCGGACTTGGCCAGCCCGGCGCTTTCCCAGACGCTTGCAGGGAACTGTACTTGAGGCTGAGCTAGCATCTGCTTCCCCATCTGGTCCCAACTTTTTCCTTAATCACCCACTGAATTGGCTCTAACAAAATGCTGACAACTTGAATGAGACATTAGCTGATACATCAGCGCCCGTGCCAGGGCTTCACGGGCTTTTCCGGGACGTGACAGACTCAGGCCCAGCAAAGTCCCTCGTTCCCTGGCCGGAGTCCCCATCCCGGCTGAGTGGCAGGCCCAGCCGGGGTACAGCGCTCTCATGGGGTCTCGTAGCTCATAAATGCCACCTTCCAGGGCCTCATGCCAGGCATCTGGTCGTCTTCAGGGCTGGGTCGAGGACCTGGAAGCAAGTTTTGTCTTCTCTCCTGTCCCTCCCTTGGTCCCTAACCTTTCATGTCTTTTGTTCCAAGTTAGATTCTTTTTGTTTTGTTTCATTTCTTCATGTTTCCAGCTAGTCTTAAGGCAGTGGGACTAAGTGTGCCACAGTAGAAAGAAGTTGGCCTGAGCTTTCTTGGCTTCAGGGTGGCTCCTGCATGCCTTTTTTGGGGCCTGTTCTGTATCCGCGTAAAGAGGTCTGATAAGGTGTAATACAGGCTCTTTTTTTTTTTTTTTTAAAGATTTTATTTATTTATTTGAGAGAGAATGAGATAGAGAGCATGAGAGGGGGGAGGGTCAGAGGGAGAAGCAGACTCCCTGCCGAGCAGGGAGCCCGATGCGGGACTCGATCCCAGGACCCTGGGATCATGACCTGAGCCGAAGGCAGTCGCTTAACCAACTGAGCCACCCAGGCACCCGAGGCTCTTAATTCTGATATCCTGGATTCTGAGAAAAGGCTGAGCTTCCATTTTCTCATTGTATGTAGGGTAGCTAGAGTCAGAGGCTGCCTAGTGGGGGTGAAGAGCATAGGCTCTGGAGCTGGCCATTCTGGATTCCAGTCTTGCCTCTGCTGCTTCCTCCCTGTGTGACCTTGGGCAAATTGCTGGACCTCTCTGTGTCTCTGTTTCCTCTTTATAAGTTGGAGATTGGAGAACCTTATGAGAACGTTAATAGTGAAGAGTAAATGAGTTCAGACGTGTAAAGCAACTGGCATGTGGTCACAATGTCACCTGTTGTCCCTACCCCCCTTCTTTTAATATTCTGTGCAGCAGGTTAAGTTAATATACTCAGTTTCGGGTGCATGATTGTTTTTGGCGCATTACGATCCCTCCTTGCTTTATTTAGTTACTTCTTTTTATCCCCATCCACTCTCTGGCCCTGCTGCCCTGCTGTCTCCAGTATTCTATATATTTAACATGCATCTTTTTGTTTATATGTGTTCTTGCAAAATGTGCTTGCTGTTTTGTATATGTGTTTAAAAAGTGTCCATCAGTGGTGTAGTGTCCAGATCTCCCTCTGTTGCTCGCTTTTGACCCTCTGCTCTAAGGATTTGAGCTCCATTACGTTACTTTGAGCTGCTGGGTGGATTTTACCCTTCCACATCTCAGTGATGGATAACCAGACCTCACCTTCCCCCACCCCAAATGAAGCTGCGGCGAGCATCCTTGTACATGCTCTCAGGTGGACCGCCATGAGACCTTTGTTATGATGTGTACCCAGCTGTGGAATTTGGGACAGAATGAAATCGAGGATATTTGAAAGAAGCAAAAGGAATAGATGTTTTCATACCCCAAATTGAGTAAATCATAAATAGTACTTAGCCAGTCAAGAAGTTGACTGTCTCTTGGGCTTGCCTTGAATTCCCAGCTGAGGACCTCTTCTCAATTTTTATACTTTTAACTTGAAATCCCATGAATAGCTGCTCTTTGAAAACAATTCAGGTGACCCAGAAGTAAGTAGTATAAAGAATGAAGTGGAAAGAGCCCCTTGACGTTGCTCCCCATCCTCCTAAGCCCCGTGTCCAGTAGGCAAGCACTCTGGTGACAGCGGAGTATGTCATGCTGGGTCTTGTCTTACACACTTACCGGCACAAATGTGAACCATTCGTATTGGTTACAGCTTAGCTTTGCTCACTTAGTAGGATGTCATAGGGCTGTTCGTTTTCATGTTAGCGCCAGTAGACATGCTTCAATTTTTATCAATGCTTCCTATTCCATTTTAAGGATCTGCCATAGTGGGGCGCCTGGGTGGCTCAGTCGGTGAGGCGTCTGCCTTCGGCTCAGGTCATGATCCCACATCAGGCTCCCTGCTCAGCGGGGAGTCTTCTTCTCCCTCTGCCCCTCCCCCTGCTTGTGTGCTCTCTCTCTCTCTCTCTCTCTCTCTCTGTGTGTGTGTCAAATAAATAAATCTTTAAAGAAAAAAAAAGGATCTGTTGTAGTTTATGTCACTGGTTCCCTTCTGCTGGGTATTTTGGGTGTTGCCAGTATTTTTGCTACCTCTCGAATTCTGGGTTGACGGACGTTTTTTTTCTTTCAGTACTTTATTATTATTATTTTTTATTTTATTTTATTTTATTTTTAAAGATTTTATTTATTTATTTGACAGAGAGAGACAGCGAGAGAGGGAACACAAGCAGGGGGAGTGGGAGAGAGAGAAGCAGGCTTCCTGCCGAGCAGGGAGCCCGATGCGGGGCTCGATCCCAGGACCCTGGGATCATGACCTGAGCTGAAGGCAGATGCTTAACGACTGAGCCACCCAGGTGCCCCTATTATTATTATTTTTTAAAGATTTTATTTATTTGACACAGAGAGAGCGAGCAAGCACAAGCAGGGGGAGTGGCAGGCAGAGGCAGAGGGAGATGCAGACTCCCTGCAGAGCTGGGGGAGCCCGATGCGGGACCCCATCCCAGGACTCTGGGACCCCGACTCGAGCCAAAGGCAGTCGCCCAACCAGCTGAGCCACCTAGGCACCCCTCTTTTAGCACATTAAAGGTGTTGCTCCTCTGTCTTCTGTTTTAATGTTTTGGTGAGGAGGTGGCTGTAATTCTTACTTTGTTCCTCTGTATGTTTTGTCTTCTTAAAATTTCGTACAACTTTTTAGATCTTTTTATCTCTGGTTTTAAGCAGTTTGATTGTGATGTGCTTGAGAGCGGTTTTCTTTGTGTTTGTTCTGCTTGGGATTCATTGAGCGTCTGGGTTCTGTGGGTTTATAGTTTGCACCAGATTAGAAACTTTTGGCCATTATTTTTTCAGATAACCTTTTCTCTCCTCACCCTCGCTCCTTCAGAACTCCAGTTCTTCAGAACTCCAGTTGCATATATATTTGGCCTTTTGACATTGTCCCACAGCTCATTGATGCCCAGTTTATTTTTGTCCGCCTTTTTTCTCTGTTTCATTGTAAACAGCTTCTGTTGTGTCTTCAGGTTCATCATTCTTTTCTTCTTCAGTATCTAATCTGTTCTTCATCCCAGGCGTTTTATTTTTCATCTCTGGAAGTTTGATCTGGGTCTTCTTTATGTCTCCTGTGTCTCTTTTTCTCACATGCTCCTATTTTTCCTCCCTTCTTGGTTTATGGGGTACATTTATGATAGCTCTTTTAATGTCCTTCGAGTCTGTCATCTTTGTCATTTCTGTGTCTCTTCCTATTAATGAGTTTTCCTGCTTCTTTCATGCCTAGTAATTTTTGATTGACAAACATTGTGAATTTTGCGTTGTTCAGTCAGTGCTGTGATGTTTTAGTATTCCTTTAAATATTTTTGAGCTTCATTCTGTTATTGCTCTCGTCCTTGTTTCCTAATTGTTGCCGTAACAACCACATATATAGTGGCTGAAAAACATGTGAATTTATTATCTTATAGTTCTGGAGATGGGACGCCCATGATGGATTTCACTGGGCTGAAGTCAGGGTGTTGGGTGGGGCTGCGTTCCTTCTGGAAGCTCTAGGGGAGGATCTGTTTCCTTTTCTAGCTTCTGCAGGCTGTCTGAATTCCCTGGGCTGAGGCTCCATCTCTCTGTCTTCAAAGCCAACAATGTTGGGCACAGTCCTTCTGCTGCCTTGTCTCTGGTTCTGTCTTCTACTTAGAAGGACCCTTACACTGCGCCCACCCACATAATCCAGGATCATCTCCCCATCTCAAGGTCATCTGATTAGCAAGCTTAATTCCATTTGCCCATATCCTAACATATCCACGGGTACTGGGGATTCGGATGTGGAGATCTTGGCGGGGAGCCATTGTTCTGGCTACCAGAGGAGCTAAATTGTGTAGGACCACCCGAGCAGTCCGTTTGGTACAGTGTAGCCCATGGGCAAGTTTGGCCTGCCACCTGTTTTCGCAAATAAAATTTTATTGGAACACAGCTATGCTCATTCCTTTATGTCTTGTCTGTGGCTGCTTTCATTCCATAGTGACCCACAGAGCCTAAAATATTCACTGTTTGGCCCTGGTCTAGAGCTAATTTTTTTCCCTTTTCTGAGTACTCAACCCGATGCCATTAGTTATTATATTTCCCCACTTTGGCTGTTGGGAATGTGAACTATTCTTAGCTCTGTGTGAGCTCTGAGACTTGTTCTACTGGGTTCTTTCTGGTGGTTCTTGGCCCAGCCTCAGGTGGTTTCCTTATGCGCATGTGCTGATTAGTACGAAAGCAACTGAAGAATTTGAGCATGTTCTCTGGGCACCTCTGTCTTCTCTGACTCTCTACACTGCATATTGCTGCCTCTTTGCCCTCCGCAATTCTAAACTGTGCCCCCAACTCAGGGGAAGTCCCTTGAACTCTGCTTGTGGTCCCCCTCTCTGCACTGCAGCCTAGAAATGCTCCAGGTAGTCTGCTGGGACAGTCGTGGGACCCACCTCGTTTGCTTCTCCTCTCTCAGGGATTACTGCCTGTGTTGTCCCTTGTCCAGTGGTTAGAGATCATTGTTTTGTATGTTCTGTCCAATGACTTGGTGGTTTGAGTTGGGGCGTAAATCTAGTCCCTCTTGCTCTGTCATCACTAGAGGCCACTTACATCAGTATTATTTTGCATTTATGAGGGTACTTTTGGAAGATAGCATGTTGGAAGAGTCTTCTTGGGGTCAGAGATTCTACATTTTAACGATACTGCCAAATTGGCCTTCGTAAGGGCTGTGCCACTGTGCTTTTGAGAGTCTCATTCTTTTTTTTTTTTTTTTAAAGATTTTTATTTATTTATTTGAGAGAGAGAATGAGATAGCATGAGAGGAGGGAGGTTCAGAGAGAGAAGCAGACTCCCCCCCAAGCAGGGAGCCCCTGATGCGGGACTCGATCCCGGGACTCCAGGATCATGACCTGAGCCGAAGGCAGTCGCCCAACCAACTGAGCCACCCAGGCACCCCGAGAGTCTCATTCTAATAGCAGGGGTTGTGGGGGTAGAGGATGATAGGAAATCGCTTTGAGTGCTGTAAAGTTGGCAATGGGCCAAGGGTTATGGCTCTTAAGAAAGGGCTTCTAGCTGTTCCTCTCTTGACTTGGGTCTCTGCTGGCCATTTTGCTCTGCCAAGCTATTCTCAGGCTGGGCCCTGTAGGACTAATATTTTTTCCTTAGCAAGCAGGGTTGCCTGGGGGAGAATCTTCTGTTAGGCTACTGTTTTCTTTCCTGACATGTATTGAGCACCTACAGATGCTAAATAACGTCTCAAGTGCTTCATGTAGTCACTGTGATATAGTTTAATTCTCTACCACAACCCGTGGGAGCTTGGGATGAAATGGAAACAGAGAGGTGGGGTGGTTCGCCCAGTGTCGTACAGCTGATTCCCAGCAAAGCGAGGATTCTTTCTGCCTTTAAACCAAATCTGCCAGTTCGTACAACAGACCATCCATTTTAGTCAAGATCCCTTAGGCTGCACGAGACAGAAATTCATCTCAATCTTGTCTTAAGCCCAAAGGGACATTCATTGGTGCGCCTACTGAAGAGTTCAGGGCTGGACCCAGATACTTAGAGGAGGTTATTAGAAATGCATTGCTCTCCATGTCTCTGCTCCTCTTTCCTGGTGTTGACTTATTCTTAACGCAAGCCCTCCCCAGGTGATGGCAGAAATGGCGGTAGCAACTCCAGGCTGATTTTGAACCCCAGTGGAAAGAGAGCAACTGTCTCCTAAGGATTTCAACCGAAAAGGCCCAGGAAAGGCTCCCATTGGCCCAGCTTGGGTCACAGGCTCATCCCTGAGCCAGTCTTGGTGCCAAGAGAGTGTGTTCTTCGGACTGGATGGATGTGGGTCATTTAAGTCTCCTCCTGGAGTTGGGGGCTGGGGATAGCCGACTGAAGCCACTTAGACGATGGGTTCCAGAAAGGACAGGGTAGTTCCGTATTAGAAGAAGGGATGCTGAAGAGGCAGAAACAGAAGTGCCCATTTCTCCTGTCTGACCTTGGTTTGACAGTGGCATTCTGCCCTCCCAGGTTCTGGCCGTCAGCTGTTTTCTCTTACCACCTCGGGCAGGTGAGCCTTCCTGGCTGTCATTTCTCCGTGGGGGCGGACTCGCCCAGAACTGGACCATGTTGAGGCCGGGCAGATTGGGGGTGATATCAGGCCCCCTGGCTTTTCAGTGCTGGAGGCCCAATTCTTCAGCCCCAAGGTGGGGATGAGCCATCCCGGAGAGTTTAAGGCTGGGAGAGCAGAGGAATTTGTGTGTGTATGTGTGTATGTGTGTGTGTGTGTGTGTTGAGAGAAGCCCACCACGCTGTGCCCATTCCACTTCTGAGGCCACTTACTGAACAAGGCCCCACGAGGTTATGCCTTACCCAGTCATTGGCACCCAGAAATAAAGGCCCAGCAGTCTGGGGACACCCCAAGCCTCATCTTTCATCCTTAGTAGATGAGCACTTTTCCGAGGGTGGTCTAGGACCTCTGGCACCAGGGCACTGGCAGATGCAGACCGCATCATCAGACCTGCTGGTTCCAAGTCTCGGGAGGGGGAGGTCACCAGTCCGAGCTTCTGACCGGCTCCCCCCAGCACTGCTGACATGCGCCGCATGCTGAGAGCCTCACTTAGGGGACCGTCCTTGAACTAGCTGAGTTTTCCTTGACCAGGTCTTTCTTAAAAGGATTCTCCTTTCTCCTGATGGGACTGTTGAATGAGTTTATCCAGTTTTCAGGATTTCCCTCTCTCAGATTTGAACTCCTTTGAGAATAAAGGAGGTGTCACCTTTTGAACTTGGCGGGGGGTAATCCCTTTCTGAAGAGGTCAGCAGCATTTGTTTTCCATCTGGCACTTTCCATGTCTCAAGACGTACATTGGAAATAGCCTGAAAAGGAAGGAGAACTCACAGTGTGCCTACGTTTCTTTACTAAGAAACAATGACTACACCAGTGATGTGTGAGGATTGGTAATGAGAGCAGGGAGGTACAGATGTGTCAAAGAAATGGAGCCTTTTGGCTTGGAAAAGCTCACTTGACTACTATGACACCACATTTCATCTGTTCATAAGTCAAGACCCTAAAACTTTGGAGTGAAAACATGATTTTCACCTGCTACGAGATTTCAAAAAAATCTTTCTAGGCAAAGAACCCTTTTATAAATGAAGTCTGATATAGGAACTCAGTATATTGAATAGATAAAAGCAGTTTTTTTAATTGGGGAGGGAGGGCCACGTTATGACTTTTGTGAGCTGTAGGCACTTTAGCCTTTGTGGTCTCCTTCCTCCATAAAAAATATTACAAATCATGTCTTCTGACCGCATTGGTATAAAGATGAGTATATTAATATCATATGTTCAACATTTTCTCTGACCTAAAAGTTCAGTTTCTTCTGATTTTAAAAGAAATTAAAGTATTTTTGTGGGCCCTTGAAATTATGTGAGGTCTGGGCGCTGGGACTCCTCTGTGTGATGGGGAGGTTGGCCCTGAGGAAACGGGTCCACCTGTCTGGCGGCCCATTCCTGGGCTGCCCCAGAGGCAGGCTGAAGGAGGGGAATCCAGTTTGAGATTTTATTTATTTGTCAGAGAGAGAGAGAGAGAGAGAGCACAAGCAGCGGGAGAGGCAGAGGGAGAAGCAGGCTCCCCTCTGAGCAGGGAACCCGATGGGGGGCTCGATCCCAGCACCCCGGGATCATGAACTGAGCTGAAGGCAGATGCTTGACCGACTGAGCCACCCAGGCGTCCCGAGGCGAACTCAGTTTGAAGACCTTGTTCGGACTCAATCTGGATCTTACCAGACACTGGCCTGCCTCACCGGGGAAGAAACATAACCTATCCCAGTAAGGGTGGAATGTCAATGTCATTCCCCTGCTCCCCGCCAAACCCAGGCCTTGTTCTTCAGTCTCTTAAGCATCATTCCTGCCAAGTGATCATCTGTCTGGACTCTGCTCGAACTCCTCTAGGGACAGGGAACTCATTACCCTGTGTTAGTTCTCGTTTCTGGCCCACTTCTGTAGGATTTCACGGTACCCAGCGAGCCCCTGGATCAATCACGGTTTATCCCGTTAAGCCAATGAGTCCCGAAGGGCCCACGCTCCTGCTGAGCTGGGCTGGGAGTCCAGGAGTATGGGGTTCGAGGTGCAGTACTGCCCCTCGACTGCTGTGTGACAGCGCAGGGACACTCTCTGACCTTGAGGGACCTCGTTTGGGAAAGGAGCCGGTCGGATGTGATGGTCCTCTCACACATTGCTGTGTGGGATGTGAAGGGGACACTGAGGCCTGTCCTGGGCTGGCAGTGCCCACAGCCCAGGGTAGAGAGTTTGTTGGCTCCTGCTTGGAGGTCGGGGGCCAGGAGCCCTGTGCGCCCCTGTCCACCCCCCCCACCCGGGCCCTGTTACACCTTGACAGCAGGTGTGGAGAAAATGCAGGGGTGACGAAGGGGAATGCTCAGGTGGCTCAGGATGATCCCTAGTCCTTGTCCCGGCGACTCATGGACTTTTCCCGAGACAGGCGAACTTGGCTGTCCCAGTGCCCCACAGGCAGCCGTTCAGTGTGCCCAGGGTGCCGTGTGCTGTCTGACTCAGGTTGGTAACGCGCTTTTCTCCCTGGGGCTTGCTGGCCCTGAGGCCTGGGCGCAGCAGGGCCGGACTGTTCCTTCCCTTTCCTCCTCTGGTCCAGCCTCACTAGCCCCTGGTGCTTGGTCAAGGGATGCTGCCATCCCATACCCTGCCCCCGTGGTACTCATGGCCCAGCCTGGCTTTCGGACCTTACCCACCACCCCCTGCCGCCTCTTGTCCTTGCCATACTGAGCGGCAGTCCTAGATACACCATGGTTTCCCACCTCTGCATTGCTGCATGTTGTCTTCCTGCAGGGTGCAGGTGTGATGGCTTCCCAGGCCACACAGCAGAGAGAGAGGCTGTGGGGTGAGTCCCCATCGCGGCCTCTAAGTGGGGGAGCATCCTGCCCGATCAGCTTCTGGCCCACGCCTAGTGTTTGCTCACCTGGGCTCTGCTCTCTGCTTTGTAACTATCGATTCCTGCCACGTCGGCTTACTGCGAGCCAGCTGGAGCAGACTAGCTGCCCGAGCTTCAGGGATTCCGAAGTTTCTGGAAACAGTGACCTTTTGCTGGCCTGATGAGCGTGTCTCTGCCAGGGGTGCGCAGGAGAAAGCAGGGGTGCGTGTGGGGCCGGACAGGACATCTTTGTGGGCGCAGATGAATTTTCCTTTCTCTTGGGTCTGGCTCTTCAGGGTCGTTTTCTCTCTCACCAGTGTGTTTTAAATACTTCATCCAAGTATATGCTGTTTCACAGAGTGGTTTACGGGAAACCACTTCCCTCCGTCCATCTGTCCGTCCTCCCTCCCTTCACACCCACTGTGCCCACAGCCACTGCTGTCCCAGCCGTCAGGAGCTCAGGCTGCCCAAATGCTGAGCAAATTCCAAGTGCCACCTTCTGCCTTCCCAGCAGTGTCTTCTCACAGAATCTTTGTTTTGTTTTTAAAACAGCTTGTTTTACTTCATTATTTAAAGTAGCAAATGCTCTTTATAGAAAAAGTTGGAAAATACAGAAAAGTATGAGGAAGAAAGAAAATCACCTGTAGATTCCCTAGCTCACACCTGGGGCATTTTGATCCTTTTTCCTTCTAATTGTTGTTTGTGTGTGTGTGTGTGTGTGTGTGTGTTTTAACCAACAGGTGCAATAGATAGAATGCTCCTGCTTTTTAAAGGAAAAAAAAAAAACCTTGATGTTCTGAGATTGGCGTTTCCCAACTTGTACACCCTGCGGTTTTGGCTGATGGTCTTCCGTGAAGTGGCAGTATCCTGCTTTACCCAGCAGTGCCCCGTTTAGGGGATATTTTGCTGTTTCTGTTTCTGCCCTATTATAAATAACGCTGTGAAGAGTATCCTGTAAGTGAATTGGTTTTCCTGTTTTGGATTGTTTCCCAGACTTTTTCTTTCTTTTTTTTTTTTTAAAGATTTTATTTATTTATTTGAGAGAGAGAGAGAGAGAGCACAGGAGAGGGGAGCGGGAGAGGGAGGAGCAGACTCCCTGCTGAGCAGGGAGCCCGATGCGGGATTCGATCCCGGGACTCCAGGATCATGACCTGAGCCGAAGGCAGTCGCTTAACCGACCACCCAGGCGCCCTTCCCAGACGTTTTCTTCCAGAATCTCTGCCTCTCTACCTTAGTGTGTGCCTGGAGGGCGCTATAGCACAGCTCTGCCCCCCGCGCCCCCCACCCCGATTCAGTGGGGAAGGTGGTGCCCAGAGTCTGCATTCTGACAGCCTCCCCGGGTAGGCTGCTGCAGCCAGTGTGCGGGCCACACTTTAGAGGGGCATCATCCGGCCTCCGTTGTGGGGAGGGAAGTTGAGGCCAAGGAGATGGGGGCGGGGGTGGCCATGGCCTGGGCCAGGCCAGTGGGCAGTTCCCACGCTGGGGCCTCCCCCTCCTCTTGCTGCCCCTGTGACCTGGGGAGGCTGCACAAGGAGGCAGCTCTCACCCCCCAAGGGGAGCTCCTCCGTCTAAGTGTTCCGGCCACGCCGGGCAGGCAGAAGCCGGGTGCGGACAAGAGCTCAGTGTTGGCTTACAGGTGGGCCCGGGGTGAGCGCCACTTGAGGAACAAAACCGTGAGTTGTAAGCGAGAGGCGAGTGACAGCCTCTCTAGGATGCAAGGGGTTAAGCAGGCTGCTGGCGCAGCCTCCCCGGAGCCAAAGGGGGAACTCAGGAGTAAGTCCTGACTGCCTAATTAATTCAATTAAACTACTTCATAAGCTCCGCTGGTGTCAGTAAATTGTTAAAGTCTATTAAAAACCCAGTGGAACGTGATGAGGGTTCGGGGATGCTGCATCACCTTCCTAGAGTTTTCCCCTCATTCCCCCCCCCACCTCCAGGAGCGGGGTGCACCAGAGGAGGGACCGATGGTGTTAGAGGCCCTGTCTGGTGCCCCTGCCGACCTGCTGTGTGTGCTGAGGCAGATCCCATTACCCTTGGGCCTCAGTTTCCCCATCTGGTCCGTTAAATGATGGACTGGCTCTTGAACACCCCTTTGGCACCTGAGTTTCTAGGATTTTCCAGTCCCTTCTGGTCAAGGGCAGCTGTTACTGCAGACTTGCTTCCTGGTCTCCGCCTTTCCTTCACATCAAGTTCATTTGGGCAGTTTCTTGAGGCGGCCGTGAGGACAGGTGAGCCAGAGGAGAGGTGTGAGCTCTGGAGCTGGGAGTGAGCAGAGCGGATTTCACCTAACAGCTGTGCGCCTTCTCATGCGGCCCCCCCCCCCCCCCAGCTGGGTGTGATATCCCTGGCTTTTACGGGGGAGGGTACTGCAGCTCCCAGGATCAGAGCGACCTACCCACAAGGAACTGGTGGCGTTGAGGTTCGAATTCAAGGCTGCCATGCCTCAAAGTCCCTGCGGCCGGCTGCTTTCTTCTGCAGATGTCTTTAAAATAAAGCTGCATCCTCTGGCCAAATTGTGCAGCATGCAGCATTGCAGTCTTGGGAAAGAAAACACTAGACATTAAATAAACTCTTTTTCTCTGGCCAGTATCCAGACGTGAGGAATCAGAAAGAGAGGGTGATATCCCGGTCCCTGGAGGTATGTAAGCGTTAGTTTGTGATTCAGCAGGAGTTGCTCCTTGGTGCGTGGACGCTGGGGTTACCATCTTATGCCACATCACATCTTGTTCAGCCAAACCAGTAGTCCAGCCTGGGTTCGAGAGCAGCCTGCGTCAGTAATCAGCTGTGGCTCCTAGGCAAGTTCCTTACTGTCCTGTAAGTGAGGCTCTTTCCCTTCATCTCTGGAAGGTGGCTAAGGCAGTGTGCTCCGTGGGTGCTCCTCAGGCCGAGGGGCCGAAGGGAGGGAGGGCTTGAGCAGCAGATACCCCTGTGAGCGGAGCGTACTCTGTCTCAGACATCCACAGTGGCCACTGGACCTTTACAGGTGCTGAAAAGTCCCTCAGTAAAGAAGGGAGATTAATTTTGTTTACCCAGCCTCCCCCAACCCAGCCATTCTTTCCCTCTCCCAGCACATCTTTTGTTTAATGACCTCCCGGCTCCGGAAAAGCTGTAAGCGCGCTCGACTATGCCCCTAGGGGAGAGCTTGCCTTTTAAAGTGGTTGCTTTCTGTCTTGAGAACACCCTGCCTGTAAATTGGATAAACTGGCCCTTAGCAAGGTGGTGACTACATCCCCAAAGTCGGGTTTTCTTAAACCAAAGTCCATGTTTATTCTAGGATCCGGGAGGCCTGCCAAGTTCCAGGAGCCTCTCTTGCTTCCAGGAGCCCTCAGTAGCCAGGTCCTCAAGATAGGGAATATACCCTACTTGGGGGTCCCCCTGGCGAGCACTTTGGCTGTAGAACTTGCACTGGGTGGCAGTGGGGGGTGGGGTGGGAGGAGATCCGAGGAACCCATGGTACAGCTTGGAAGTGGCCTCAGTGAGCGCTCTCCAAAATCCCAGTAATTCGGAGCTGCCAGTTTCAGAATTTGTGAACTGCAGCTGACCTTTTCAAAGGAAGGTTTGCGAAGGGAAATGCTCGTGTAAACAAGATCTTCCGGGGGGAAGAACTCGAAGGTGTGTAAGGAATCAGTCTATTTTTAATTCTTTCGAAAGCTCTTCTTGGAATACAAACACGATGCTAATTATGAAAACACCTTTTCTGTTCACAACCAGTGCAAGCAAGATGGGCTGGGGGGAGGAGGGGAAGGAGTGTTTGAGCAGAGGCTCACTACACTGGAGATCAAACACTGGACGCGACACTGGAAAAAAGTCCGGTCTTCCCACTTGTTTTGACGGCCCGGACCCGCCGGTGGTGGGGGCAGCAGTCAGCGGGCACAGGTGAGAGCGAGCGGCCTCCTCATCTTCCCCCCCGGGCCCGCAGCCTGGTTTACGAGTGGGAGTCACCGGCACAGCCCCTGACCTGGTGGCAGGGTACACCCTGGCCTTTCTAAGAACAATTCTGCCCAGTATTTTAGGAGCACAATTAGCATATAATCACTCATTTCCTCTCCATTGGCCTTAGAGGAAGTCCTTTGCCTTGTTTAGCAAAACTTGCAGAGATGAGCAGATTGAACCACCACCAGCCATGATTGATGGAGCACCTACTGCGCACCAGGCTCTGTGCGAGGTGCTGGAATTCGGTGCCGAGAAGAACCGCGGCCCTGCCTCCCATAGCTGGCCGCCTGCCCTGGTGCCACTGTGGAGTGCGTTGGAGGGTCCTTTGCAGCGCCATCCACGGGTCACCCGGGGCTTGTGCCTTGCCTGTCCTGTGCTGAACGGGGGCAGAGGATTCTGGAACCGTCAACGTGGTCCTCGCCCTTGGGCTGCTGTTGTCAGAGAGACGAGACGGAGCAGGAGGGGAACTCGCGAGAGATCAGGCTCTGGGCTCCCTTTGCACTTTGGGGATGCCGATGTGTGTGTCTGGGGAAAGGGTGGGGGGATCAGGGACACCTGCCGGAGGAGGAGTGTGACCTTGTTGGTGTGGTTAACATTGAGAAAGGCGGAGGGGAAGGGAGAGGCTATCCCAGGTGCTAATAAAGAGGTAGAAAGATTATAATTAGCAGAGGTTTTATATGCAAATGGTATTTCACAATGCTTAAAAATATCTTTTGAGGAAGACCCAAAATAGCAGGTGGTCTACTTGAACAGAGAATATTTGGGGAGTGGTGGGATTTAAGGGATATGGCTGGCTGGACAGATGGACAGACAGATACTAGGTGTCCTTGTAGAGGACCCTAAAAACCAGGTGGAGAATTTTGCTAACTACGGAAATGGGTAGGACCAGGCCTTAAGCCCCATGAGGACACAGTCTATGTCTCTTACTCATCACTGTGTCCTCAGCTCCCAGCAAGAGCCTGACATAGTAAATGCTTACTAAATATTTGTTGAGTAAGTGAATGAAGGTATTTAGTTGGTATTTATCCCATTTATCTTTATGGCAGCCCTATGAGGAGGTAGTATTGTCTTCTTGTACCAGTGAAGGTGGGCCATTCTCAGACGTGTGTGTATATTGTGTTGGGGGGAGGCACAGGAATGCCAGAAAGTTTTTTTTGTAACAGCACCATGAAATACTGATCAGTTTGATTCCATTGTATGACCCAGGGACAATTTTACTAGCAGAAAATATGACCGTGTTATATGGCTGCAATAAAAAACCACAGCCACGAGCCAGGCCCGGAAAACGAAGCAGGCTGACAGTGGAGACAGGACTAGTTGGTTCTGGGTCCTTTTGCTGGTGCTCCGTGCTGTTTGTTCCTTCGTAGTACCAATGAGGAGCTCGGTTGCGGATAGGAGGTAGCAGGTCCCAGCAGAAAATTTATAGACGAGAAGCCTAACGGTGAATTCAGTGTGGCGTTCTCTTGCCATTAGGACATGTCCACTGTTGTTTAGTTGTAGAAGTAAAGTGTACCGGTCTGGCTAGCCTGGAAGCCGTCCCGTGCGGAGGTGTTGAAGAAGGGACATGATTTGAGGAACGGGTATCCCAGTATCTCACCAGATGTGCATTTAACTGTGGAGAAGAGGAATCATGCAGGTGGCAGGTGCCCCCGGGGTGAGATGACCAGGAGGTGAGAACTGCTGTTTTCCAGTCCCTCACAATGAGAGCACCTTGCCCGGCTGACCATGATTATTGTGATGCAAGATGTGTGTCTCTGTACAACGCCGTCCCTGATGCAAGCCAACATCTTTGTCTGGTGCTCCACCAGAGAAGCAATGCTCTGTTCTGGCTCTGGAGGACAAACTGGCCATTGGAATTCTCGAAAAATGGGAAGATAGTCTCTCCAGCGTGGTGCCTTCCTAAGGAGTAGTGGATTGGAAGGTTAAACTGTAAGGTTTCAGGTGTATGTGCTGCTGTAGGACTTCATCTTGTCTAATGTGACTCTGCCTTACCTTCAGGGAGCCGATGATCTGGCAGCTTGTTCAGGAGGAACGGGGCCATGGAGAGGTTAAGATGAGGTGGCTGGCTCCCATGGAAGCAGGAATGGAGTGGAGAGACTGCCCCGGTTTACTCTGGCCTTATTTTTCCTTTGTCACACCAGGTACTGCAACCTCAGGGCCTTTGCACTTGCTATTCCTCCGTGCAGAATGCATTCCTCCATTATTATCTTTGCTCATTCCCTCACTTTGATATGTCCTTCTCAGCAAGTCTTCTCTGACCATGCTGTTTAAAATTACACCTTTTGCCATCCCATCTTCCTTTTTTGTTCTGTTTTTCTCCATAGTATTTTACCATCTAACAGTATATATTTTACTTTTTTTTCTCTTCTAATTATATTTCCTTTCTTTCCCCCCACCCTTCCCAAGAATGTAAACTTTGTGAAGGCAGGGCTTAAAGATTTCTTTTTCAACTTTTCATTTGGAAAGAACTTCAGACATAAAAATTTGCAAAAATAACAGAGTTTCCATCTCCCCTTCACTCAGCTTTCTCAAGCGTTAACTCCTTATATAACCATAGTATCATGACCACATTATCCTAGGACATTAATATTAATACAGGAAATTAATAGTAATGCAATACTATGAACTAATCTACAGACCTTATTCAGATTTTGCCAGTGGTCCCACTAATGGCCTTTTTTCTGGCCCAGGATCCAATCCAGGATCCCACGTTGCATTTGGTTGCATTGTCTCCTTGGTCTCTACCAGTCTGGGGCAGATACTTGGCCGTTTTTTGAACTCCATGCCTTTGACCCCTTGAGAGAGTCCTGACTAGTCATTTTGGAGAATGCCCCTCGGGGTGTGTGGGATGTTTGCTGGATCGCTGATTAGGGCTGTGCGTTTCTGGTGGTAGGACCCCAGCAGCCGTGAACACTTATCCTCAGAGCATCCCAGCAGCGGGTAACAGATGTCCCTGTGACTTAACCATTGGTGATGTTAACTTTGGACACTTGGTGAAGGTGGTGCCTGTCTGTGTCTGCTCCCTTACTCTTTGCATGAGTAAGTATTTTGTGGGGAGGAACTTTGCAAATGTGCAAATCTCTTATTTCTCATCGTACTTTTTGTCCACTGGTTTTAGCATCCATGCATGGTTCTTGCCTGCAACAGATATTACCGTGGTGTTTGCCAGATGGCAATTTCCTAGTTCCATCATTCCTTCTACAGTTATTCATTTGAATTCTACTGTAGAAAGAACTCTCCTTTCTCCCCCATTTGTTCATTTACTCACTTACTTACATCTGTTTAGACTCCTGGCTGTTTATTTTATGGGCTCTAATTCATCACTATCATTCTGCTGCTCAGATTATTCCAGGGTGGGCCAGTGGCAGCCCCTTTGTGCAGGTTCCTCTGTCCTTATGACAAGTCCCTATCATTCTTTTCGAGTGGCTTGCTTATACTCTGCGAGATATTCTGGGTTCATCTTGCACTGTCCCTGCCCCGGCTCTGGAATCAACCCTTACTCCATGAAGGAGGGCAAAGGGTTCTTGTCTCTGTCCCTCATTTTGTTATATTCATAGTGCTCACAGTGTCTGGCACATAGTAGGGTCACAGCAGATACTTTTTGGCTGAGTGGAATGAGTGAATAAATCCTAGAAAGGAAGATTGGTTAGGCCAGCTTACAGAGGCTGAAGTTCATACTTGAACTAGTCTCCTGGTATGCCTGAATTAGTTCTAGAAGGGGAGCGTCTTTTCCGTTTCTGATCCTAGTGCACCTTAAGAGATTTGACAGTCCTGTTTTGTCCCTTTCAGCCTATTTGCAGCATGGACAGTCTGAAAAGGAGCCCGGGGCACCCCCAGTCTCCTAGAGTAGAAAGAGCCAGGAGCGTGGAGAGCATCCAAGGAGAGCAGGCTGGCGGGAGAGTTAGCTGGAGCTGGAAGAGCCGGCCTCGTTCACTGCTAATGACTTGGTTGGACACCAGCCGCGGCGGGCAAGATGCTCTCCAGTGGTTGATGGCAGAGGTCCTGGGGCCCCCGCTGGCATGTCTGTGGCTGGGGGCTGCTGAGAGCCACTTCTGGTCTCCCGATACATGCAGGCTTCGCTTAAATATTTTATGAATTTTTCTTTATGAAAGATTAAAACTCAGTCACATCGGCTTTGGAAAAGCCTGTGATAATCAGATTTTTATTTATGAGTGGAATTGTGTGTGCGTGCCCCTGAAGAGGCAGATTGGCTGCCAGGCTCTCTTGCCATCGTTCTGGCAGATTCTTGTGCCAGGAGCACACTTGGCGAGTGGTAGCCTTTTCATAGTCAAGAGAGGCCTGGCTGGCTCCTGGGTTGCTGATGCTGGTGTCCTCCGAGAATGTCACGGGCCCCTTCTCAAGGTGGAACCTTCTCGAGGTGGCATTCTTAAGTAATCAGGAGTTAAGGATACTGGTACCTCCTTGATTCAGTTCCTTGGCATCTGCAATCTCGCTGATTCTGCATGGTGGTCCTAGAAAGTGGGCCGGGCAAGCATGGTTGTCCCCGTTTGCAGAAGAGGAAACTGAGGCCCAGAGAAAGGGGAGTGACTACCTTCCATAGTGCTGAGGGTTCCTGGAAATGGAGAACATTAAAAAAAAAAAAGTCACAGTACTTGGGGGGAGCTGCAGGGGACACCTGAACACCAGCTGCCAACCCCGCAGGGGTCTCCTGGGTAGGGGACAGCAGCAAAAGTTTATGTGGCTGACGGAGAAGGGGAGGAACTGCGTTCGCTTGGAACAGGCGCCCGGGAGGGAGAGAGCAACGTGAGCTTACCTTGAACCTGTGTTTATTGAGCACTTACTATGTGGTATTACTGGGGCAAGGGCGTGGCGAGAGTCCCACAGGGTCGGAAGACCACCTGTCAAGGAGCCTTCTGTAGTCTCTGGTGATGGCTGCTGGAGGCCTGTTTGCTCAGCCTGGGGTTGTAGCCATCAGCTGAGCCAAGCATTTCGCCCAGCCTGGGATGCCCCAGCTTAGCACTCAGCATATCCAACGCCCTCAAGGTACCAGGATCCCCAAATAGGGTCCCATTCTAGCATTCTTTTCCATCATTCAGCCGTCTATCCGAGAAGTGCTCATCGCGTGCCGTCTGTATACCAGGCACTGTTCTAGGCACGGGGCTGACCTAGACAGCAGGTCCCTGCCCTGTGGGGTTCACAGGTAAATAAATGGGCACTTGTTCAATAGGTAGGCTAAGTGCTGTCATGGTGGAAGTCCGGGGATGTGTAGGTGGTGCGCCTTGTCCTTGCTATATATGTGTTTCTCTCAGGGGACAACTCCATGAGCTAGGTGCTCTCATCGTCTCCATTTTACTGATCAGGAGCCTGAGGCTCTGCACTGCTCTGCTGACGGGGAGCAGAGCCAGCTAGGAGCCCGTGTGTTCGAAGCCATAGTGAGGGAGGGCCCGGCGAAGCGTTTACCGCCCGTCTGTGGCAGAGCTGGACTGGACGTAGCCTTCCCATCACCCCCGCTGCCCTGTCTTACAGCTGAGTCAGCGAGGGTGCTAAGGGCCTGTGGCCAGGGTCCTGTCCCATCTGGACTGGGCAGGGGTCTGACACCTGGTTGGAGTTGGGGAGTCAGTGGGGCCCTGGGCTGGGCCTGGGGGTTCTCTGCCGCTCCTGGGTCCAGAATGGAGAATCTCTGCTGGAAGAAGAGCTCCCAGCCCTGGGTTCTCCTCTCCGAGTCCTTGGTATCCCCACGTTCCTGACAGGCCTCGCTCAGTCCGTTGCCATGGTGATGCAGAACTCACCTCATGGTCTCTGAGAATTTTGCCTCAAGAGAAGCCCTTCGTGTAGAGCTCCTTGGAGGCTAAGAGGCCCTTCAACCGTGATGTTTGTGCACAAGCGCGTGCGTGTATGTGCGGTGGTGGGGGGCGGCCATGGGGTCCTGCAGGGTGCAGCCCATGCTGGGGGCAGTTCTCTGCTGTGCCAGCAGAAGGTACTATAAGGTACTGTAAGAGAAGTAGCTCTTGATTTTTCACTTAACTTTCAAGAGTCTCAACTTACTTGCCTATAAAATGGGGAAAAATGACCTCACATCATAGGGCGGTCATGAGGATTGAGTAAAATACTGGATACGAAGGGCACCCACAGTGCCTGGTACACGGGAAGAGCCACAGCTATGACAGTTTGTGGTAGTATTAGTAAGATTGAGCTGTGGACCTGTCGATTGCCTCGTGGCTAATTAGCCATGTTTCCATCCCACCTGGCTGAGAGCATGGACCCTACCTGGGTAGCCCATTTCACAGGTGGAAGTCAGTTGTATGGTAGTTGGGGCTTGTGTGATGGGTTTCCCTTGCTAGCGTACAAACCTCAGTGGCGCAGGGACGGTGGCTTTTTCATTGGTGGCCTTGGCTCCGAACCTGGCACAGATCAGGCACTCGGTTCCTTTGCATTTTAAGGAGTGACTTGAACGTAAAGCTTCATTTGTTGTGAAAATTTAGCATCTGTCGGACCAGGCTGCTTGGAAATCTTGAGTCTTATTTCTTTCACTTAATAGCTGGGGGACTGTAGGGAAATGACTTCGCCTCTCTGGTCTGTTTGCTCATCTGTCAGATCGGGTTAGTGTTACACACATAGTTTGTGCTCTGAAGCCAGAGATCCAGAGAATTGTTGTGGCCTTTTTCTTTGCTTGTCAGGCTGAGGGTGTTCGGTCTCTCTCCAGTTGGTTGAAGGCTCCTTCCTGGTTATAGCAGCTGAGAATCCAGTCTCTTTTTCCGGAGTTCCAAAACACCGGCATCTGAAAGAGAAACCCCCAGAGGCTGTTGGGGTCAGGAGTCACTGAGCTCAGAACTGATGAACTGGGAATATGCTGTGACCTCCCTTGATGAGAAGAGGCTAGAAGGAAGGAAGAAGGAACAGCTTCTTCGTTCTCCTTGGGGGAAATAGGACTTTTTGAACTTCACACCATCCTGAAAAGTTCCCTGCAAATCAAATCCTTTTTTGGACGACTCCTCACATAAAAGATTTTTATGACAAAGCCTATACAAAGCCCAAAGGGCCTTCTGTGTAGTGAATCATCACTGCTGGTGTTTCCTTTGTATAAACCTGACTGACCTTTCTTATGTTGTGTTTTCTTGCCTTTTTTTTTTTTTTTGCTTCTATTATTATTTTTATTATCAAAAGTAATTCATGTTCACTATTGAACGGTTAGGAAGTCCAGATGAGCAAAAAAGGAATAAAAAACCAAAATCACCCATAACCTTCCCACCCAGAGTGTTGATATTTGATATATTGATGTTCTGATGTAGGTACTCAATAGACATATGACATGTACATAACTTAAAAGTTTATTCATTTAGGAAGTGTTTATTGAGTGCCTACTATGTGCACCATGCTAGGGAGGAATCAGAGACCAAAAAACAGATACAGTTCCTCCAGGATGCAATTTATGTAGACCAAAGGAAGGGAAGGTACGGGGGTGGACATGGGACTGAGGAAAGGCCTGGAATTGATAGTGAAAGTTGTCATGGACTCTAGGAATTTTGACTGGACTAAGGATGGTTGGGCGTGAAACATTGCTGGATGGGGCAAGAGGGAAGGTTAAGCTGCCAGGAGAGCTGACACATCCCGTCCAAAGAAAGTGGTGGTGATTGATGTCTGTATGCTGGGGAGCCAGGGATTAGCTTGAGAGGGTTTTTGCAAGTGGATGCCCAATTCCAGCACCATTTGTTGAAAGACGGTCCTTTCTCCATTGAATTGCCTTTTCCCAAAGACTAGTTGACTGTATTTGTGTGGGTCTTTTTCTGAGCTCTGTGTTCTGTTCTATTGATCTGTTTGTCTTCTCTTTTGAAAACGCCATAGTCTTGATTATCTTAGCTTTATAGTAAGTTTCAAAGTCAGTAGTGTAAGTTTTTCTTCAGTAGTGTGCTAGTTACTCTGTGCTCCTTGTCGATATTCACAAAATAACTTGCTGGAATTTTGATTTGTGGTGGTCTTGATTTTATAGATCAAGTTGGCAAGAATCGACATTTTAACAATATTGAGTCTTCCTTCCATGAAATGGACTATTTCTCCATTTATTTAGATCTTTAATTTCTTTCAGCAGTTTTGTAGTTTTCTTCATATAGCCTGTACAGAATATTTTGTCAGATTTGTACCAAAATAATCCTTTTTTGTATAGAAGTAGTATTGTATTTTTAATTTCAAATTCCAATTATTCGTTGTTGGTATATATGAAAGCAATTAGGTATTTTATATTAACTTTGTATCCTACAACCTTCCTTATGTCACTATTCCAGTTTTTCTTTTTTATTGATTCTTTGGGATTTTCTACATACATGGTCATATTTATTCACAGTATTATTTCTTCCTTCCCAGTCTGTCTACCCTTTATTTTCTTGTCTTATTGCACTAGCTGGGACTTCGATACCATGTGGAAAAGGAGTAGTGAGAAGGGGACATCCTTGCCTTGTTCCCAATATTAGGGGGAGGGCATTTAGTTTCTCACCATTAAGTGTGATGTTAGCTGTAGTTTTTTTTTTTTTTTGGGGGGGGTTACACATTCTTTTATCAAGTTGATAATCTTCCTAGTTTTCTGAGAGTTTCTATCATGAATGGGTATTGGATCTTGTCAAACGTGTATCTTTCGATATGGTAATGTGATTTTTCTTCTTTAGCCTGTTGATATGATGGATTATATGAATTGATTTTCAAATGTTGAGCCAGCCTTGCATGCCTGGAATAAATCCCATTTGGTTGTGGTGTACACTTCTTTTCATACATTGTGGGATTCGATTTGCTAATATTTTGTGGATGATTTATGTATCAGTTTTCAGGAGAGATACTAGTTTGTGGTTTTCCTTTTCTGTTAATGTCTTTATCTGCTTTTGGTATTAGAATAATGCTGGCCTCATACAACAAGTTAGGAAGTGGTTTTTTTTGCTTCTATTTCCTGGAGGTGATTGTATAGAACTGGTATCATTTTGTCCTTAGTGTTTGTTAGAATTTGCCGGAACCAACTATATTGGTGCTTTCTCTGTTGAAAGGTTTTAAATGATTCAGTTTCTTTTACTATACAGGCATATTTAGATGATCTGTTTCTCCTTATGTGAGTTTTAGTAGATTGTATCTTTCAAGGAATTGGTCTATTTCCTCTAAGTACCAAATTTGTAGGCAAAAAGTTGTTCATAGTATTCCTTTATTATCCTTTTAATGTCCACAGGATCAGTAGTGATGGCTTCTTTTCCACTTCTTTTTTTTTTAAGATTTTACTTACTTATTTGACAGAGAGAGCACAAGCAGGCAGAGTGGCAGGGAGAGGGAGAGGGAGAAGCAGGCTGTCCCAGGACCCTGGGATCATGACCTGAGCCAAAGGCAGACGCTTAACCAACTGAGCCACCCAGGCGCCCCTTCTTTTCCACTTCTGATATTAATTTGTATTTTGTTTTTTTTGTCTTGGTTAGCCTGGCTAGAGGTTTATCAATTTTACTGATCTTTTCAAACAGCCAGTTTTGGTTTCATTAATTTCCTCTATTGATTTCCAGTTTGCAGTTTCGTTGATTTCTGCTCTGATATTTATTATTTCTTCTCTTCTGATTGCTTTTCTTTCTCTAGTTCCCTAAGGTGGATGTATAGGTTATTGATTTTAGATATTTCTGGTTTTTCTAATATGTATATTCAGTGTTATAGTTCTCTGTAAGCACTGCATTCACTGCTTCCCACAAATTCTGATAATTGTATTTTCATTTTAGTTCAAAATATTTTGTTTCTCATGAGACTTATGCTTTGATCATTGTGTTATTAGAAGTGTGTTGTTTAATTTTCAAATATTTTGGAGTTCTCCAGCAATACCCCCAGCAGATAGTTTGAAATTTAGCCACAATTTTTCCGTTATTTATTTCTAGTTAAAACTATTGTGATCTGAGAGCATATTTTGTATGGTTTCTCTCTCTCTCTCTTTTTTTTTTTTTTTTAAGATTTTATTTATTTATTTGACAGAGAGACACAGTGAGAGAGGGAACACAAGCAGGGGGAGTGGGAGAGAGAGAAGCAGGCTTCCCGCCGAGCAGGGAGCCTGATGCAGGGCTTGATCCCAGGACCCTGGGATCATGACCTGAGCCGAAGGCAGACGCTTAACGACTGAGCCACCCAGGTGCCCCTGGTTTCTCTTTTTTAAAGCTTGTTAAGGTGTGTTTTGTGGCTTAGAATGTGATCTATCTTGATTCAGTGTTTCATGTGAGCTTGAGAAGAATGTGTATTCTGCTGTTGTTTGATGAAGTACTCTATAAATGTCAGTTTGATTCAGTTGATTGATGGAGCTGTTCAGTTTAACTATATCCTTACCGATTTTCTGCTTGCTGGATCTGTCAGTTATTGGTAAGAGGATATTGATGGTGGATTTGTCTGTTTTTCCTTGCAGTTCATCAGTTTTTGCCTCACATACTTTGATGTTTTGTTGTTAGGTTCATACACATAAAGGATTGTTATGTTTTAGAGAATTGGCCCCTTTTATGTAATGCCACTCTATTTCTGACAGTTTTTCTTGTTCTCATTTCTACTTTGAAATGAATATAGTTACTCTAGATTTCTTTTACTAAGTACTAGCATAGTTTATCTTTCTCCATATGTTTCTTTTAGTCCAAATATATCTGTTTTTGTATTTAAGGTGGATTTTTTTTGTATCCAGTATATAGTTACATCTTGCTGTTTTTTCTTTTTTTTTAAATTTTTTTCTTTTTTTTCTTTTTAAAGATTTTATTTATTTATTTGACAGAGAGAGACACAGCGAGAGAGGGAACACAAGCAGGGGGAATGGGAGAGGGAGAAGCAGGCTTCCCACTGAGCAGGGAGCCCGATGCGGGGCTCGATCCCAGGACCCTGGGATCATGACCTGAGCTGAAGGCAGACGCTTAACGACTGAGCCACCCAGGTGCCCCTTGCTGTTTTTTCTTTAATCCACTCTGATAGTCTCTTTAATTGGTGTATTTAGACTATTCATATTTAACATGATTATTGATATGCTTGTATTAATATCTATCATATTTGGAACTGTTTTCTATTTGCTGCCCTTGTTCTTTTTTTGTCTGCCACTTATTTTCTGCCTTCTCTGGTTTTGAGCATTTTATATGATTCCATTTTCTCCCCTCTTATAACATCTCAGTTCTTCTTCTTCTTTTTTTTTTTTTAAGATTTATTTATTTAAAGAGTGAGTGTGTTTGGGCAGGAGGAGGGGCGAGGGAGAGGGAGAGAATCTCAAGCAGACTCCCCACTGAGCGTGGAGCCTGATGTGGGGCTCGATCCCAGGACCCTGAGATCATGACCTGAGCTGAAATCAAGAGCTGCCACTTTGGACTCCTGAGTGGCTCAGTCGTTAAGTGTCTGCCTTTGGCTCAGATCATGTCCCAGAGTCCTGGGATCATGCCCCGCATTGGGCTCCCTATTCTGCAGAGAACCTGCTTCTCCCTCACTCCCCCTGCTTGTGTTTCCTCTCTCGCTGTGTCTCTCTCTGTCAAATAAATAAATAAAATCTTAAAAAAAATAAAAAGAGCTGCTACTTAACCGACTGAGCCATGCATGCACCCCAGCATCTCAATTCTGTAGAAAATTCCTTTTAGTGATTGCCCTAGGCTTTGCAATACACATTTACAGTGAATCCATTTTCAAGTAACTCTACTGCTTCACAGGTGGTGCAGGTACCTTGTAGCAGAGTATTCTGGATTGCTCCCTCTCCTCCCTTGTAACATTGCTGTCATTCCTTTCACTTACCTATAAGCTGTAGTCATCTAGTATATTGTTGCTATTATTATTTTTGAATATGCTGTTATCTATTAAATGAATTAAGAATAAACGTAGAGGATTTCATTTTACTTTCATTCTCCAACACTGTTTATTTCCTTAATGTAGGTCGAATTTCTGACCTATGTAATTTTCCTTCTTTCTGAAGAACTTTTAACATTTCTTGCAGGGCAGTTCTACTGGTAACAGATTACCTCAGATTCTGTATTTATTTCTCTTTCATTTTTGAAGGATAATGTGACTGGATATGGATTTCCAGGCTGGTGTCTTTTTCCTTCTCTTCGAACACTTCAAATATTTTGCCCCACTGTCTTATTGCTTGCATGGTTTTTGAAGAGAAATCTAATGTAATTCTTTTTTTTTTTTTTTAAAGATTTTATTTATTTATTTGAGAGAGAGAGAGTGAGAGAGAGAGAGCACAGGAGAGGGGAGCGGGAGAGGGAGGAGGAGACTCCCCGCTGAGCAGGGAGCCCGATGCGGGACTCGATCCCGGGACTCCAGGATCATGACCTGAGCCGAAGGCAGTCACTTAACCAACGGAGCCACCCAGGCGCCCCTAGAAATCTAATGTAATTCTTATCCTTGTTCCTCTGTATGTAAACATTTCCCCGCCCCCCCCCCCCCCCAACCTCCCCGGCTTTTTCAAGATGTCCTCTTTGTCTTTGATTTTTCTGCAGCTTGAATGTATGTGTGTGTTTTTGTTGTTGTTGTTATTCTGCTTGGTGCACTCTGAGCTTCCTGGATCTGTGGTTTGGTGTCTGTCATTAATTTTGGACAGTTCTCAGCCATTACTACTTCAAATATTTCTTTTCCTTTTTTCTCCCTCCTCGTTCTGGTATTCCCGTTAGACACGTGTTACACCTTTTCTAACTGTAGAATTTCCATCCCTCTGCTTACATTACCATCTGTGTTTGCATCCTGTCCACCTTTTCCATTAGCATATCATAGTTATTTTAAGTTTCTGGCTTGATAATTCCAAAATCTGTGTCCTACCTGTGTCTGGTTGTGACATCACTGTGTCTCTTCAGGCTGTGTGTGGTTTGCCTTTCAGCTTGCCTTCTAGGTTTTTGAAATCTGAAAGCCAGAGAGGATACATCTACTAATAGGAACTGAAATAATCAGCATTTTCGTTCAAGGTTTTATGTTTATCTGACGAGGAGTTAGGCTGTGTTAACATTTTCTTTCTTTAAAAGATTTTATTTATTTATTTGAGAGAGAGAGAGCGAGAGAGAGAGAGAGAAACAGCATGAGAGGGGAGAGGGTCAGAGGGAGAAGCAGGCTCCCCGCTGAGCCAGGAGCCTGATGCGTGGGACTCGATCCCAGGACTCCGCGATCATGACCTGAGCGGAAGGCAGACGCTTAACGACTGAGCCACCAGGAACCCCTGTGTTAACATTTTCTGTAGGTGTTCTTGTCAGAGAAGCATTTTACAATTTGATGATTAGTTCTGAGTGTTTTCCTGGGCCTTTGTCCTTGCACTGGGACCTTCATAAGTGCTTCTCAGATTTTCTCTTTATCCCCTTTTGGTTAGACTCTGGTAAATAGTTTCCCATGAGGGTAGGCCTTTGTTGAATAGAACAGAACACTCTGGGTGCATTTCAAAATTTTTACCTTCTCTCCCCTCATCTGCTGGAACCAGGGGAGATATTTCTTCCATCCTAAAACCCTGAGAAGCTGCTGAGCTTCCCAGAGGTAACACTCAAGAAAGAGCTGGACACCCAGGGGTTTTTATTCTCTCAAGCTCAGTCTCCAGCAACTGCCCCAAGTGTTTTGCAGTCGCTGGCTGCTGGGGCAGCTTCAGTGCATGGTGATTCTCGTCATTCACCTGGCTTTGCAGTTTTGGGGGCAGTGGTTTGCCCTGTGGCCTCAGTTCTGAGGGACCTAACACAGATTGTTGATTTTTGGTTGGTCCAGTGTGTTTCTTGTGAGGATGGGTGTGATGACCTCCAAGCTCTTTGCATGTTGGTCCAATGTGTTTCTTGTGAGGATGGGTGTGATGACCTCCAAGCTCTTTGCATGAACCAGAAGTTCATATCCTCTTATTCTTTAATCTCTGGGTAGTTCTGTTGACCTGTCTTCCAACATGGTGATTCTCTCCTCAGCTGTGGTCAGTCTGCTAGGGAGCCCATCAAGATCATTCTTCATTTCTATTGCTGCATATTTGACTTCTAGCATTTCCTTTTTTTCTTAGAGTTTCTTTCTCTCACGTAGGCTACCCATCTGTTCTTGCGTGTTGTCTGATTTTTCCATTAGGGCCCTTAATATATTAATCAGTTATTTTAAGTCCTGTTCCAGACTCCGTGTCTGGTTGTGATGCTTGCTTCGTCTCTCCAGACTTGTTTTATTTTTTTTTTCCCTTGCCTTTTAGCATGCCTGGTAATTTTTTATTGAAAGCCAGACATGAGGTTAGTAATGGAACCGAGGCTGTGAGGGTTTTACTGTGAAGCATCGTGTTTCTGTGGCTGTTATGTGCCTGGGCTACGTTTAACATACTTTAAGCAACTATGGCTGTAGATGTCTGGGCTTCAGCTTCCTTATGTTCCCTCCATTTTTCTGTTGTCTTTGGGTTTCCCTAAGAACTCCTTCTTAAGTAGAATCTGTGTCCACAGCTCTCCATTGTAATGCACTGTTGTTAGACTCTAGTCTTTCCAGTGTGGTGGTAGGATATCAGAGAAGAGTTGGTCTGCACTCTTAGGATGACATCTCAGGGTTTTCCGGTGGGCCTGAGTCCCTGGGATGTGACTTGTGGAAGCATTTGAACCTTTCCTTTTTTTCCCCTTTATATGACACAGGGAAGGCTCCAGGGTCTGGTGTCCAGTTACTTGTCCCTCAGCTCAGATAAGCCTATGATAAAGTGTTTGTTCTTGAGGACAGGCTTTTTTTCTGGAGAACAGAAAGCTCTGTGCTCTTTTGAACTGGTTACTTTCCCCTCTCCCCCTCCATACGGAAGCCCAAACCTGCTGAGTATCCCACAAAGTATGGTGGCTCTCCTAAGACTGGGTCCCCAGGAGTGGCTTACTCTCCAGCCAGTCCATGCCACGCTTCTAGCAGCTGAGCAGTTACGGTTTAAGTGTCCCTATCCATCAGTAGCTTACTAGCTTATGAGCTCCAACGTCTCTGTCCTAGTCCCCAGTAAGCTCTGTTTCTCAGCGTTTGCCTCTCTTTGGTTTTCAGAGGTGGTTTGCTCTGTGATCTCAGTTCTCCAATAAAAGAAAAGTTGATTTTCAGTTTAGCTCTTTTCTTGTGAAGACTGGAGTGGTGACTTTTGTGCCCTTTGCGTGTGAACTGGAAGGCTTCACCGGGTGGGTTTGGGCATTCTTTTCTTTCCTGATGGTGCTGGGAGGTGGGGGGGTGGTGGTGGTGCCTTTCAGTTCTCCGGGAGATGGGGATGCAGCCAGGGGCTGGGCATATCATAATGCCTGCTGCCTTCCCCCTTCCTGCTTGGCCCTGGTTGGCCTAGCCAGGCCCATCACAGTCTGTGGTACTCCTACCTCTCACCTGGGGAACAGAGTGAGTGAACCAAGCAGGGTTGGGCGTCTTGCATTCAGGTCAAAGCTGTGCTCTCTGGGTCTTGGTTTTTCCAGCTGTACAATGGGGAGGGCACTCTGTGCTCTTTTGAGAAGAAGACCACCACCTTTAGTGGATGCTTCACCAAAGATGGGGGAGTGATTCTGTAACGAGTGTGTTTTATGGGAGTATTTTCAGATGCCAGCTTTGTCTTTGTTGATGTGGTTAAATAATAAAATGGCTTCCTAGTAGGAACAGTGGGAATGGCAGTCACGTGAGCGCAAATGAATAACCAGTGACCCAGAGTGTGTTTATCTTGGACTTTTCTTCCCAGGATGAGTGTGTTTTTAAAAAAAACATTTCCTCTGATGGCAGGCCTGGCTTACGGGGCTTCCACGTGTGGGTGGGATAAACCAGTGGTCTTCATTCATTCAACCTTGTTTGCAGAGGACACCCAAGGTGACCAGTTCTTTGAAGCCAAAACTTGGGGGGAACTGCTTTCCTTTTGGAAAACAAAATTTGGCCAAACTGAAGTATATGTCAGGGTTATCTTTTGTTTATTTTCTTAAAAAGGATATCACTTAAGTTATTTAGGGACAGGAAAAGCATCACACGTTTTGTTTGCTCATAAAAAGGTTTATACGTTTAAAACTACTGTTAGCTTAAGTCATCCCAATTCTACTATTTGCGAATGCCTTTAAAAATGCTTATAATTTCGGACATGCACTGAATCTTGTGGTGAACTCTGTAGGTTCAAGGGTATCCTTTTCTCTCCTCCCCTCCCCTCTTCTCTTTTCTTCTCTTCGAAGCCTGTTCAAAAGCAGCAGATTGGTCCTTAAATGGACAAGAGATGATTGCCGTTTTAGGAAAACAAACTCAGGTGTAGTTTTCACTGTTTCCCAGTACCTGGCGTTGTGCCTTCAAAGAAGAAATGCTCATTGGGGCGCCTGGGTGGCTCAGTTGGTTAAGCGACTGCCTTCGGCTCAGGTCATGATCCTGGAGTCCCAGGATCGAGTCCCGCATCGGGCTCCCTGCTCAGCGGGGAGTCTGCTTCTCCCTCTGACCCTCCCCTGTCTCATGTGCTCTCTCTCTCTCTCATTCTCTCTCTCAAATAAATAAGTAAAATCTTTAAAAAAAAAAAAAAGAAAAAAAGAAAAAAAAGAAATGCTCATTAGTGTTTGTTGAGTGAGTTAGTGAGTGCGAGAACAGGTCTACATTTCTTCCCATCAGAGCTTGACCAGAAGGTTTCCACAAGCAGAGAAGCCTCTGAGCCTTGCTTTCCTCGCTCAGACCTCTTGTCTTTCTCTTGTGACATGTGCCTCAGTTGGTTAAGTGCCTGCCTTTGGCTTAGGTCATGATCTCAGGATCCTGGGATAGAGTCCTGTGTTGGGCTCCCTGCTCCATGGGGAGCCTGCCTCTCCCTCTCCCTCTTCCTCTCTCTCTGTGCCTCTCATGAATAAACAAATTTTTTTAAAAAAAATGTATGTTCATCATTTCCCCCAATTCAGAATCCTGGGGAAAGTATGGAATTTTACTCTCTTAGGATAAAATTCAAGGAAAATGATGGATTTGGAAGGAATAGGGAAGGTTGCAGAGTTGGGGACAGGACTGTCTATTTTTGTTTAGTGAGTAAGGACAGGGAGACAGATTGAGCAGAAGTGGGGATGGGTTATGATGGGGAGGGGAAGGGAGCCTTCTTTACTCATTAATTCAGCAAGTGATTACAGAGCACCTGCTGTGTGCTCAGTGCAGATGACCAAGGTGGTCCCCGCCCTTGGGGAGCACACAGTTTGGGGAGATGGGCAGTTTGGGAACGTAGAGGACAGCATTGCTCCCAAGCTTAGGGTGTCAGTGAAGGCATGCTGGCTGAAGGGGTGTTGTAGATTGAGTAGGAGGTCTTCAGATGAATAGGAAAGGAGCCTTTGAGGCAGAAAGCTCAGAGCTAGGCGAGCAGTTGGCACATTCAGAGACTTGAGGGTGTTCTCGGTACAGGGGGCTGTTGAGAGCTCAGCGGGGCAGGTCATCCGAGGCTTTTCATGCCTGATGGAGGAGTTGAGACTTTATCCTGAGAGTGGTGAGGTGTCAGGGCACGGTTCGGGTTCAGGATCGGCCTGATCAGATTCATGTTTTAGATCTATGCTAGCTGGTACAATAGCCCCTCACCACAGGGGGCTCTTGAGCCCTTGAACTGTGGCTTGTCCAAATTGAGACATACTCTAAGTGTAAAATACACACCATATATCAAAGACTTGGTAGGAAAGAGTAAAATATGTCATTAATAATTCTCTCAATATCTATGTGTTGAAATAACATTTTGGATATGTTGTGTTAAATAAAAAATATATTAAAACTAAATTTGCTTTTTAAAATGAGGGTACTAGAAGATTTAAAATCACATATAGAATTCATATTACATTTCTATGGGACTGTGCTTTTTTCCACTCCCTGGCAGATGGAAGGCTAGTTAGTATAGTGATTGATTGGTTCATTTGTGGATTCATTTCTTCAACACATATTTATAGATTGCCTACTATAGGCCAGGAACTGTTGTGGGCATTGGGAATACAGTAGTGAGTAAGAGAAGGCCTCTGCTGTCACAGGGACTGAGCAACTAGATAAGTGATGGAATTTAGGTAATGTTAAGTGCCATGAAGATAGAGGAAACATGGTTGGGATATAGTGGTCAAAGACAGGGAAAGGGGTGGAGGGCTGTTTGAGATTGGGAGTCAGGAGAGACTACTGACAAAGAGGCTGGAATGAAATGAGGAAACCAGTCTTGTGCTTGGTGGGGAAAGGGAAAGGCATTTTAAGTGGAGGGAACAGTGTGAGCAAAGGCCCTGAGGTAGGAATGGACTTGGTGTGTTGGGGGAATAGTAAAAGGCCAGGGTGGCTGGTCGGGGGGAGTGAAGGGCAAAGTGAAATGAGGCAGACTGGATCCTGGAGGGTCTTGGAGGGTACTGTGAAGGGGGGAGGATTTTAGGTTTTGAGCAGGAGTGTTGACCAGAGCTGATTGACATTTTTAAAGGATCCTGGCTGCTATAAAGAGGAAAAAAATGAAAGAGTTGGTTTGGGGTCTTTAAAGGATCCTGGCTGCTATAAAGAGGAAAAAAATGAAAGAGTTGGTTTGGGGTCTTTAAAGGATCCTGGCTGCTATAAAGAGGAAAAAAATGAAAGAGTTGGTTTGGGGTCGTCCAGGGGAGAGGAGAGGTGATTCTGGCTGGGGGGAGAGCGTGCGGGAGCTGAAGGGGAGTTGGTGAGGGGGGATCAGATGTGAGGTAAGTGTCAGCATCACCGCCAACGGAGGACCTACTGCTGGGTTGGTTGGAGAGTGCGGGGAAGGCGGCATGAGTCGTGGCTAGGGCAGCCCAGATGCTGGTCGGAGCACTGGTGATCGGTGGCACCTTTGCCAGATGGGGAGGAGGCTTGGGGAGGAACGGGTGCCTGTGGGGTGGGTGGGAAATGGGAACCTTTCCACACGCAAAGTGCAAGATGCCTCTGAGATAAATAGGAAGTTGGATATCAGAGGCCAGGCTGGAGTATGTGAAGTCAGTGGGTCATCAGCATGTGAATGGCATTCCATTCTGGGACTTGTGGTCACCTACATTGTGCGTGTGTATAGAGAGGGGTCCCAGTGTGAGAGCGCCTAACTCCGGAAGAGACAGGACACCCAGCCAGGACACCCAGCCGAGAGATGGGGCTGAGGTGGGAGGGGCCAGGAGGTGAGGGGGTCCTCAAAGCCAGGAAGAGGGAGTTTCAGGAAGGAAGGAGGGATCAAGCATGCCAACCAAGATGAAGACGGAGGATTGTCCACGGGGTGTGGCAACAAGAGGGTGGGTTTCTGGTGACTTTGGGGAGAGTGACTTCTGTGCTTTTCGGGGACGGGGTGGCCAACTGCAGTGGAGGGGAATCAGAAGAATGAGGTCCGAGAGGGAACCTCAAGCATGGACAGGTACGGACGAGGCCCTGGCCCTGGGCTCCAACAGCCTTCGGTTCTTGTCATGGGAAGGATGCAGCAGAGGAGGGAAAGCGATGTTGTGGGGGTGGGGTGGGGGGGCTTACCTGAGCGGTGAAGAGGGGATGGGAAGAGGGGATGGGGCCCATTGCCCTCGTGGGGCATTGGCTCGGGTGGGGGGTACATTCGGGCAGTGTGACTGGCAGGAAGAGGGACCCCTCGGTATAGCTGGAGTAACCTGTTGGATTTGGTGTGTGTGTTGGGGGGAGGGTGAGTTCCTTTCTTCACTTTTATTTTCTCAGGGAAAGTAACCGTCAGAGAGCAGGTTGTTTGAGGTTTGAGGGGAAAGGGGAAAGTCTCAAATACTCATCTAGGAGAGCGAGTTGAGGGAAATGGTTGGGCTGAACTAAGGACCCACTTGAGGTTTGTGGTCATAAATTTAAAGTGAGACAATCTGCGCGGTTGCGTATGTTCCTCCAGCACGAGGTAGACAAGGAGTTGACTTGGGGTTTTGCCAGGGAGTGAAAGGATAGTGGAACTGGGGAGTTGACAGATGACACCAGGGTGGGGTGATGGCCATGGGGCTGGTCTCAGCTGGGGTAGAATAGCAGTAGGGGGGCTGGTGGGAGGGGAAGGGGAGCTGGGGTGCTGGGTTGGAGGGCCCACTGGGATAGGCATGGTGGAAGGTTCTGGGGTGCTCAAGGTTGAGATTGTCGGGGTGGTGGGTCCTTGGCGAGGGCAAGGTCCAGGTCAACGTGAGACTGGATGGTGGAACGGGTGGTGGTGGGTTGGGGGTGGGCTGACTGGCAGAAAGGAGATTAAAGAACTGAGTGGCCAGGGTCACACAAGCTGTTCATGTTGCTGAAAGTGAAGACAGAGTCATGGTGGAGGGAGAGACCGTGAGCCGGGGGCTAAACTCTTCAGCCTGCGGTGTCTGCAGCTGACGCCCAGGGATGCTGGTGGAAGGGGTGGCCTGGGCCTTGTGCTTCAGCACTGCTCTCATTTTCGAAGGAGGCTAGAGGAGAAAGGCTCTGGAGGTGGCAGAGTAGTGGGGAGGACAGCCCCAAGCCGGGGAAGCCCACCCCAGGCTCTGCTCTGCCACCAGTTTTTGTCTTTGGGCAGGTGACTCTTTGTCATCTGAAAAGTAAATGTAATAATGGCACTAGCCTCCTCCATCGACTGCAGGGATTAAATGGGCAGAAGGCACAGAGCATGCTTAAGCCTGGACCGTGGTTTATGGTAAGCACCCGAAGACCGATAGCGCTTTTCACCAAAGCAGAGCCATCCTTAAATGAGAAGGATTTGCAGATGTGTTCCCCCAAATGGGATTGCTGGAATGAGAATACAGCCTCCCAGGGGCTCTTGGAAGGGGATATCTCCTTTTGGTCATGTGCCTTCTGGCCTGGTGGTTAAGCATCAGTCTTCAGGCACAGAGCGAAGAGACGGATCATGATACGAGCTGGATTACGTTAATTCCTGAGCTGTGTGTGTTCCTCGCAGACGTGAGGAGTCAGGGAGACCTTGGGCCTGAGGACACGCTTGGCCTCGGCCGGAGCATGGAGAGGCTGGGGGCTGCCAGGATATCCTATTTGTACAGCCCTTTATGCTTTCTAAGCTCATTTGCCACGGCAGCTCTGTGAAGGAGCTGTGACAGGCTGAAGAGGAGAACGGGGCTCACAACGGCTGAGTGATGCTCAGGAGCCCTCCCCGAGTGCAGGTCCGATTGGCCCTAGACCTGGAGACTGATTTTATGAATGGCCACCAGGCTGGTGGGCTGGTCAGGGATGACAGGGAATGTGGGTGGTGCAGCTGGAGGCCCTGGGGCTGGTGTGGGGCTGTGGCCAGCTCCCCTACCTGCTGGGAAGCTGTTTCGTGGCACAGGCTCGTAGGCCAGTGCCCCTTGGAAGCAGATGGACCCTTCCTCCCAGACTACACGATGGCTCCCTGCGACAGGTTCACTGAGTGGAGCGCCTGGCCAAGGTTAAGTGTGCCATTTTAGGAGCTAAAGTGGGAGCTCCTCCAATCAAGGGGCAGGTCCGGGAGAGGCCAAGCCAGTGCCCTCTGACCGGCTTCCCACGAGGCTGCATTGGGATGAGATTTATTCGCAGGGTCAGAAGCACTGCCTGCTCTCTACCTGGCCCTGGAAACACCTCGTGCTTTGCCCTGTGTCTTGTGTTGTGCACCGTCCCAGGACTGGCGTTGGAAACCTTGACTTTGAGCTGTACTTCCTGGCTGTGTGACCTTTGAACAAATAATTTTTTCTGGGCCTCTGTTGCTTCTGACAAAAAGAAGGGGTGTGGGGTCCTCTGTGAAGCCTCTTTAACTCCCTTCTTCCCCTGTCTCCTGTCAGTCTTAATCAGCTTCATCCTTAGTGGTGGTGGCTGGATATTCAGTTCTCCGTGGACTGCAGGCGCTTTGAGGATGGGGTGAAGTTTTCTCTTACTCCCCACTGTGTCCCCAGGACCTGGCACATAATAGCTGCTCAACAAATGTTTGCTTAATGGATCACGTTCATGCTTGCTTGCAGCTCTGTGCACGTCGTCACCTGGAGGGACAGCTGCTGCAGTAGAAACAGATTGGGCCCGTTCTTTGCCGCATCCCAGGGGAGGAGGTTGTTGGCTTGAAATCACAGAGTAGGATCTTTCTTCTCCAGAGAAAGCTGCTTGCAGAGCTTGGCACATTGAGCACGCAGTAAAAAAGGTGATGCAGCTTAGTGGTCAGAGACCAGGCTCTGGGTTCAAATCCCAGCTCTGCCTGACCCAGCTGCTACCTTGAGTAACTCACTCCCCGGGGCTAAGCTTCTGTTATCTCAGCTTGAAAAGAGGTATAGAGAAAGCTACCTCATGTTGGCACGAGAAATAAATAAAATAAGTGAAGTGTCTACTATGGTGCCAAAAAAGGGATTTTTTTTTTTTTAATGAGTAGTAAATATTTATTGAAAGAGCAAATGGGAATCTTCTAGACCCTTCTAGAATCTGGCTGCTCCTGGATTATTTTCTCAGCTTGCTCTGTGGAAATTTCGAAGAACTGGGGACTTTCAGCCATGGGCAGCATAGAAGGATGGGGATTGGTTCAGAGCTTGGAGTCTGGGAGATGTCTTGGGCCTGTGACTAAAGGTTCTTTCTTTCTTTCTTTCTTTCTTTTTTTTAATTTATTTGAGACAGAGAGAATGAGAGAGAGAGAGAGCACATGAGAGGGGGGAGGGTCAGAGGGAGAAGCAGACTCCCTGCCGAGCAGGGAGCCGGATGCAGGACTCGATCCCGGGACTCCAGGATCATGACCTGAGCCGAAGGCAGTTGCCCAACCAACTGAGCCACCCAGGCGCCCCTAAAGGTTCTTTCTGAATCTCATCTATGTACAGGGAGTATTAGAACCTATATCATTGGGTTATTATAAGGATCAGTTGAGATAATATTTATATAAAATGCTTGGGACAGAACCTGGCATATTGGTAAATACTATTTTTTGTCATTGTTTTACTTTCTGTTTTCTGAAGATGCTTAGAAATACCCCTTCTAATATTACTTTACAAATTCTTTCATATTTATTTAGTATTTTTTAGTGTTTTTCTTTCCTATTTAGCTATTTAATCCATCTGGTATTTATTTTTGCGTATTTTTCCAGGTGTCTGACTCTTATTTATAAATTTTATTTATTCGTTTTTCCTACATCTGATTTTATTTAATAAAACTTTACAGAGGGTTGAAACCCCCTTCCCCAGGCTCAATCTCCTCCCTCTCCAGAGGTGGTAACAATCCTGAATTTGGTGTTTATAATTCTAAGACATGTTTTCTTTTCTTTTTTTAAGATTTTATTTATTTATTTCACAGAGAGACACAGCGAGAGAGGGAACACAAGCAGGGGGAGTGGGAGAGGGAGAAGCAGGCTTCCTGCAGAGTGGGGAGCCCGATGCGGGGCTCCATCCCAGGACCCTGGGACCATGACCTGAGCCGAAGGCAGATGCTTAACGACTGAGCCACCCAGGCGCCCCCTAAGACATGTTTTCTAGTAATGCTATATATGGATGAAACCACAACTATCCCAAGGGATTTTGCAACTCACATTTTCCTTTTTAAAAACTTATTTTGACATAATTGCAGGCTTACAGAGAAGTTGTAAGAATAGTACAAAGAATTCCTATATCACGTTCACCCCGATTCCCCAAACGATAACATTTTCCACATTCCCTTACTCTTTCCTGCCCCCAGCAACGCTCTTAGTTGTATATATAGAGAGACCGCTCTTCCTGTGTAATTCCTTTCTTAAACCATTTGAGACAAAATCGCAGGTATGCCGTTCCTTTACCCCTTGATACTTCAGAATGTATTTCCTAAAAACAAGGACATTCACTTACATAACCACAGCGCAGTGGTTGAAATCAGGAGCTTCACACTGATGAATGCTGTTAGCGCATCTACAGGCCTTATTCCTGTTTCACCAGAAAACCCTGATCACTCGCTCCATTCACTTGTTCTCTTTAGTCTCTGCATCTGAATTAGTTCTTTAGTCTTTGTCTTTTATGACCTTCACTTTTTTTCTTTGTCCCCTCCCTTCCCTTTCCTCCCTCCTCCTCCCTCCCTCCCCCCCCTTTCCTTCCTTCCTGCCCTCCCCTCTCCTTCCCTCCTTCCCTCCTCCCTCCTTCCTTTCCTTCTTCCCTCCTTTGTTCCCTCCTTCGTTCCCTCCTTCCCTCCTTCCTTCCCTCCTCCCTTCCTTCCCACCCTCCCTCCCTCCCTCCCTTTTTGAGTGTGGGCCAGTTATTTTATAGTATGACCCTCACTTTGGGTCTGTCTGGTGTTTCCTTATTACTAGGTACAGGTTAAGCATGTTTTGCAGGAATACTCAGAAGTAATGCGGTGGCCTTCTCAGTGCATCAAATCACAAGACACTGTCACTTACTGAGTAAGTCCTCCTTTTCCCACTGATCTGAAATGACACATTTACAGTTCTCTGAATGCTTAGGTATACGTGGGTCTGCCTCTGGACACCTTATTGTTTTAAATTGACCAGTTTACTTAATTCTGTGCCATTTTTCCAGCTGTTTTAATTACTGTACCTTCTAACTATATTAGGCTTGCTTCTCGGTGTTTTATGACTTGTGTTGCTCATGGGAATGGGATTCTTCCTCCCATTATATTTTCTGATTATTGTTGGTGTGTAGGAAAGCCATTGATGGGAATATTTATCCTATATCTGGTTGCTTTGCTAAGTTCTCTTCTGTTTTAATAGTTTTTCAGTTGATTCTCTTGGATTTTTTTAATGTAGATAATCATATCTGCAAAGAAGAGCAGATTTGTTTCTTTCTTTTCAGTAATTCTACATCTTCTTTCTTTTTTCCATTCTTTCTACATTGGCTAGGATTTCCAGAATAGTTTTGAGTGATATGGTAGTGACATTGAGCATTCTTGATCATTCCTAACTTTAATTGGGGTAGCTCTAGCATTATATTAAGATTGAGGAGGGGTTTTGAGAAAGAACCCTTTACAGAGGTCTTAAAAAATTCCTAGTGAATTTTAAATTTTTTCTTTTATCTCACACTGCCCAGAAGATGTAGGTTGATGTTTATTTTTGGAGTTGATTACTTTTGTAATTTAGGTGCCATCTCTCTCTCTCTTTTTTTTTAAAGATATTTATTTATTTATTTATTTGAGAGAGAGAGAATGAGAGACAGAGAGCATGAGAGGGAGGAGGGTCAGAGGGAGAAGCAGACTCCCTGCTGAGCAGGGAGCCCGATGCGGGACTCGATCCCGGGACTCCAGGATCATGATCTGAGCTGAAAGCAGCCGCTTAACCAACTGAGCCACCCAGGTGCCCCTTTAGGTGCCATCTCTTATTTGCTAACATTGATGTAGGAATTTTGCATCTATATTTACATAAAATTTATCTATGATTTTCTATCTTTTAAATGATCCTTACCCAATTTTTTTTTTTAATAAAGATTTTATTTATTTGTCAGAGGGAGAGAGAGAAAGAACGTGTGTGTGCACAAGCAGGGTGAGCAGCTGGCAGGGGTAGAAGCAGGCTCCTCACCAAGCAAGAAGCCTGATGTGGGACTCGATCCCAGGATCCTGGGATCATGACCTGAGCTGAAGGCAGACGCTTAACGACTGAGCCACCCAGGCGCCCTATCCTTACCCTGTTTTAATAGGACAAGTATGTTGACTTTGTAGCAAGAATTGAAATGCTACCCTCCCCCCAACAATTTAGAAAACATAGATGTAATCGGTTTATTGAGGATTTGGTAGAATTTGCCAGTAAAATTATTTGAATATTCCCAGTAACTTTATAAGTCAGATTTTTTCCTCTGATTATTGATCTATTCAGGATTTCTATTTCCTCTTGAGTCAATTTTGGGTAATTTTTATTATCTAGAAACCGGTCTATTTTGTATGCATTAAAAATAGATAAATATAAAATTTAAAATAAAGTATTCCTTTCTCCCTCCTTCCCACTGTCTCTTCTTCTGATTCTGTAGTTATAGCCATATTCTCTTTTCTTTTTTTTTTTTTTTTTAAGATTTTATTTATGTGTGTGAGAGAGAGAGAACACAAGTGGGAGGGGGGAGCAGAGGGAGAGGGAGAAGTAGGCTCCCCACTGAGCAGGGAGCCTGATGCGGTGCTCGATCCTAGGACCCTGGGATCATGACCTGAGCCGAAGGCAGATGCCCAGCCGACTGAGCCACCCAGGCGCCCCTTATCTTCTCTTTTTTTTAATACTTTAAATTTATTTTTAATTTTCTCGTCTGGACGCATGGGTGTGGAGGGGGTAGCATTGGCTGTTTTTTGGTAATTTCAAAGGACTTGCTCTTGCTTTTATTATCTGGTCTTTTCTGTTTCTTTAGCCTTAATTTTTGCTCATTTTCTACTTTCAGTTTATTTTGAGTTTTTTCTTTTTTGAGTGACTGCTTTGGAAGTATCCCATGGGTTTTGCTATATAGTGCTTTCATTGTTCATTTTTTAAACAGTCTGCAGTTTGTCTTAATTTCTTAAAAAAAAATAACCTTTGGGTTACATTTCCAAGTGGTTAAATTTTTTGTGGCTCTTTCTGTTTAATTTTTAGTTTTATTGCTTTGTGGTCAGAGAATATGGCCTGTGTAATTTCTAATTTAAAAAGATTATTGAGGTTTTCTCTGTGGCCGATCATGTGATCAGTTTGTGATCTGTGGATTTTTGAAAAGATGCGCATTGTCTTATAAGTACATATAAAAGTATATCAAATTGTCAGACTGTGTTTTTCAAGTCCTTTATTGCCTCTTTTTTTTTTTTTTTAAATCCTCATGATCTGTCCATTTTGGGGAAGTATGCTGCAATCTCCTGTTATAACCAATTGTTTTTTCCATTTCTCTTTGTATTTTCAGCCATTTTTACTCTTTCTATTTTATGGCTATGTGAAAGGTCATTACTGCATATCCTTTTGGTCATTGAATTTTATATCCATTAAACTTTTTGTCCTTTGTAATTCTCTCTCTCTTTTTTTTTTTCCTTGGGGTTTGTTGCCATTTCTGCTTTTTATTGACATATGCGTTGGTGTCATTTTGTGAATCCCTTGTTTGAAAAACTTGCTGTTTTGAGGGGTGCCTGGGTGGCTCAGTCAGTTAAGCGCCTGACTTTTTTTTTTTAAGATTTTATTTATTTGACAGAGACACAGCGAGAGAGGGAACACAAGCAGGGGGAGTGGGAGAGGGAGAAGCTGGTTCCCCACTGAGCAGGGAGCCCAATGTGGGGCTCGATCCCAGGGCCCTGGGATCATGATCTGAGCCGAAGGCAGAGGCTTAACGACTGAGCCACCCAGGCTCCCCTAAGTGTCCGACACTTGATTTCAGCTCAGGTCATGATCTCAGGGTCGTGGGATGGAGCCCTGCTTCCAGCTCTGTGCTCAGTGTGGAGTCTGCTTGAGGTTCTCTCCCTCCCTCCCTCCCTCCCTCCCTCCCTCCCTCTCTCCCTCCCCTGCCCCCAGTAAATAAGTAAATACATACATACATACATACAATCTTTAAAAAAAGAAAAGAAAAAACTTTGTTTTGAAACAATTTAAGACTTCACAAGGAATAGAGTTGCAGATCAATATGGAGAGCTCCCATGTGTCCACTGCCCATCTTCCTCATTGGTAACATCTTGCATCATCTTCCTTCTGCTTTTAGCCTTTCTGGGTCTCTTTGTTTCAGCTCCTGGCCTACCCTGCATCCCCCCCCCCCCGCCCCCATTTGTGATACTCTGGTTTTTAGTGGGGGGATTTATATACCACCCACATTTATTGTGATTGCTTGTTTAAGTTTCAACTTTTTTTTAAATTAATTAATTTGAGTGAGAGTGAGAACACAAGCAGGGAGGAGGGGCAGAGGGAGAGGGAGAAGCAGACTCCCCGCTGAGCAGGGAGCCCAGTGTGGGGGCTTCATCCCAGGACCCTGGGATCATGACCTGAGCCTAAGGCAGACGCTTAACCAACTGAGCCACCCAGGCGCCCTTAAGTTTCAGCTTCTTTCTGCCACCTTATTTTGCATTTGGTTTTCCATGATGTTTTTTCCTTCTTACTGTTGGATTGCCAAAGCTTTCTTTAGTTATCCCTTTTCCTTATTTCTGTTTTTAAATTCTACTTATGCTGCTTGGCGCCCCCCCCCCCCCTTTGATTTAGAAGTCATGACCCTATTTCTCATTTCCTGTGCTTAAATTTTTAACAAACATTTAAGCTTGGGCAGGAATTAATTAGTATCTGTAATTACCCTCAAGCCTCTCCCCCCGTCCTTGCCCCTCCTCCCCCAAATAGTTGGCCCTTAAATGCACTTATACATTCCTTATCCTCTCTCTATAAGCTGTTCTTGGTTAATAGGATATGGAATTTTATTTCCAGCTTAAGAAAATACACATTCTGTTTTTGGGTATTTCGTGAGAGCCGCCTGGAGCTTCACAGCTCTGTGTTCCCTGTTTAGACGTCTCTCTGTTTTGTTGGGTTTCTTTCTCTTCCTTTTTAAATTCTCTCAGAGATCTTCTTTGGGTTCATTTTCCTTAATGTTTCTCAGAAAAGGTGCTGGGGTCGCAGCCGAATGTCTGTTGTTTGTTCAGAAGAGGTCATTGCTTTTCCTTGCACTTGAATGATGGGTTGGTTTGCAGTTGGGTTCTAGGTTTAGGGCCCATTTTCTCAGAGCCTTGTAGCTTCTTCATTCTTCTGGCCCGTGCATATGAGCAGTATAAGGCTACACCGTCTTAATTGCTCTACCAGTGTTTTTCCCCCTCTGTGGAAGCATTTAGTATTCCTCTTTGTTCTTGGAGCTAGGAAGTGGGATCAGGGTGTGTCTAGGTGTCTTGTTTCATTTCTCCTCCTCAGCACTTGGATCTTGTGCTCTGAAAACTCCAGTTTATTTGTGTTCTCTTCTTGGCTCTGGAGAGATGAGTGAATATCAGGTCAGTGTTGGGTATCCACCGAGGCCATGGCGACCAGATTGCTTGGGATGCACATGCAGCTGGACAGCTGGTCGACCTTCTCCAAGCCATCTGGAAGAGGCAGATGAGAACAGCTCCTACCACATGGGGTGTTTGGGAGATGAAGTAGACAGCTAGCAGAGCGCGTAGCCCAGTGTCTGGCTTGGAGTAAGTCCTCAGTAATGGGAGCTTCTCTTTCCATAACCCTCGAAGATATCAGAGATGGAGGAAGTGGTGGGCTCTTGAGTAGAACGTCGAATCCAGACAAGATAGGATGTTCTCTGAGCCTCATTCTCCCTACTTAAGATGCTAGAGCTTCATAAGTTTTTAGGTACAGTTACCTTTTTTGTTTGTTTGTTTTTTTTTTTTTAAATTTCATCCAGAGGAGTGGCTTGGGAGATCATTTCTCACGTATGAATTTTAAGTCTCTTCTGTTTTCCATTGTATTTTGTCTTCCTGATTGATGTCACTCGGTTGAAGGCAGGATCCAGGGGTTCAAAAAGCCTTTCATTTGCTAAGGAGGAGAATGGACTACATCCCCGTGCTCGTGGTGATGGAGTAACTGAAAAGTTAGATGTCCTCATGCGTGGATCTGGCATGCCCTTTGAGGTCTCCTTTGTGACTCTCACCACTCCTGGGCTCTACGCACCCATGCCTCGCAGCGTCCCGCATGTAGTAGCTGCTCAGGAAATACTGCGGAGCAATCAGTGAATCAATGCTCCATTTTTCCGACACGGAGAAATGATTGCTTCTCGCTTCGCTGGGCAGGTCCCCTTGCATTTGCTGTTTTAGAAAAGGTTTTATTTGTGGCTGAATGACAGTCCATTCTTTCAAGAAAACGAGAAGAACTGGTTTAGGACCATGGTGAAACTTCATTTTAATAGCAACAAGACAGGGCTCTGGCAACTTCAAAAAGGGCAATCAAGAAATTCTTGTTCGCTCAACAGAAAGCGCTATTTAGGGTGGTTACATGGGTTCAAAGTCACTCCAGACTCCATATAATTTTCAAGCTCTAATGACTTTTTTGGCCTCTAAGGTAATTGGTGAAAGTATAATTTGAAGGGGTGTTCTAGGTTGGTTTCACCAGGTTGACTGCGGTCCCAGCCATATCTAGAAACATCACCAGAAGAAATTCAGTTGGGGAGGAGGCAAGGGTAGGGTGTGATTGTCCAACATGTTTTCACTCTTCTTGGCACGGTTCGAAAAGTAAACATTCTTGGGCATCTTTTCTGCCTGGCGCCGATGGGGCAAGGGAGCAAAGCAGGATGTGATCCTTGCCCTCAGATGGCTCGGTGTCCAGTAGAGGAAGTGAGATGGGCAGGAATTATTGCACTAGCATATGGTAAGTGCAAACTCTGGCACGCACCCCAGGAGACCCGGAGCGTTCGGGAGAGCCTGAGGCTGGGAGAACAGTGTCGGATAAAGAACTAACCATGGACCCGAGAGGGAAGGGTATTCTGGACAACAGTTACCGTACTTCGAGAGGTTCCAAAGCATGTGTGATGTGCTCAGCAGCTTGATCATGGCGAGCATGCAGGTGCATCTGGGCAGGACGTGACCTGCTTGCAGCGGGACTGGGAGCCCCTGTATTCCATCCCACGGCAGCTACTGACATTGGGCTACAGCTGACTGCGGTCATGTCAGAACATAGGCCCGGTGTGGCCAGATCTTCTCTTTTTTTTTTTTTTTTAAGAGAAGTTCTAAATCTGGAGTTTTATGTAAATTATCCTAAATTTCAAATTATGGCAACTAATTGAAAAAAAAATTTAAATTTAAAAGGTGATTCCCCCTCCCCACCCCTAAAAAAAAACCCCAAACATTCCAGGCCAGTGTTTGTAAAACCTGTTTAGAGGATGAAGAGGGACCTAGGCCTCCCTCACCTGCCTTGACTGTCCCATCCATTGCCAATGTCAGAAAAGGGAGTTTGGCCCTGAATTCTGAAAAGGAGTCCAGGTGACTCTGGGGAACCTTGATCTTCCCCTCACTTCACTGTGACACAGGAAGTGGGAGTGGAAAGACTTTTGGGTTTTTGGGTTTTCTTCTTTTAACTCCCCCCCCCCCCATTTTTTCCCCCCTCCTTAACTAAATCTGGGTGAGGAATGAGATGGTGATAGTTGGGGCTGGTTTGCCTGTTAGAACTTTGGCCGCCTCTTGCCCTTGCTCCCACCCTGCGCAGTTCTGATCCCATGTGGAAATCCTACCCTTTCCACCCTCCTTTTCTGGTTTGTTGGAGTACGGAGCGAGGACGAGATAAGTATGCTCTTGGGCTTAATCTAGCCACAGTAGCCGTGAATGCTCATCTTCCCCCCCTCCGAAGTAGAGGAATGAATAATTTATTTAAAATCCTTTGTTCTTAAATACGTAACATGGAGATGTCCAACAGAAGTAGAATGCAAGCCACCTATGTGACCTTAAATTTTATAGTAGCCACAGTTAAAAAAAGAAAGAAAGAAAAAGAAACAGGTGAAATTAATGTTCATGTGTTCTCAACCCCAGTATCTCCAGAGTGTTATCATTTCAACATGTAGCCAATATAAGAATTCTTGTTAATCCATCATACTTTTTTTTTTTAATTTCACATGAAGTGTTCAAAATTGGTGTGTAGTTTCCACACCCAGCACGTCTCACTTTGGATTAGCCACGTCTCAAATGCTCAGCAGTCCCACGTGGCTCATGGCAAGTGTATTGGACAGGGCAGATGTAACAGGTGCACATAAAAAGGTGATATTCTACAGACAAAAGAGTATACAGGTCAGCTGTGACCCAGTTATTTAGAAGGACACATTTGAGCATGTATCTCCCCTGCTTGAGACTTGCTCAGCTTTCCGTTCTCCTCAGGATGGGGTTCCACCGGCCTGACCATCTCTCCAAACCCACTTTGCACACCTTCCCTCCCACCCTCCCTCTGCCCTGCCAGACTGGCCTTCTTTTCCTTCTTAGACATGCCATACACCTTTTAGCCTCTGAGCGCTCATACATCCTGTTGCCATTGCCTGGATTGTGCCCCCTCCCTCTACCCCCACGTTTTGCGTTAGCTTACAGCAAACCATTTTTTCAGGTTAAAAATCAGTTGTTCAGGGAGGTCTTTCCTGCCCCCCACGCCCCCATCTCCAGGCTAGATTATGCTTCCTATTTGATGCTGTGGGGGTGGGGGTGGGGAAGAGCAGGGTCTCTCTCTTCTTAGCACCTAGCACAATTACAATTACCTAGTTACCAGTGAGATACTGTTTCACGTTTCTCTACCCCTTCAGGTTGTATGCCCCAAGAATGCATGGACCAGAGTGCTTTGTTTGCTTGATTTATGCACAGCAGCTCCCATAGTGGCTGCAGAATATAGATGATCAATAAATATGAGATGAATGGTACAGGCCTGAGATTCAGTCTTGTAGAGTCACCATCCCCCCAGCCCCAGAGGACCCAGACCCCTAACAGTGAGGCCAGGGGGTCAGCCCCTGTGGCTTGTGCTAGATCTCCTGCTTTCTCACCAGCGGAATCAGCCACTCCCTCTCTCTCTCTTGACTGGCTCTAGGTTGGCTGTAAATTATATTTTTGGTGGCTGTTAATAAAAATATAGGGCTGGGGGAAAAAAAAGACTTCTTCTAATAGAATTTTATTAAATGGCACTAGTTTAAAAATGTCTCGTAAAAAGTTAATTAATTTGGGATTTGGGGATGAAAGGCGTGATATAAATGTCAGTTATTATTATTACAATTTCAGCCTCACGCTTATGCTCTTGATCCAGCCCCTGATCTGGAGTTTCTCCTACACCCAGGGACTGGCAGCTCCGCTGAAATGCTAGAGGCAAATTTGAGCTTTGGGGGTCCATCAGGGACAGAGGGGACTTTGCCAAGTTAGGCTGTCCTGTCTTTTCATCTAGGATAATGCCAGGCCTTGAGAGCTAGTGCTGACTCGGCCAGGGGCCGTTCAGAGCAGGATAGTCCAGGTGCTCTGGGAAGCTGCAGGCCAAAGCAGCCAGGAACATCAAGGTCATGTGCTTATTAGCCCGAGCCCCGTCACAAAATCCAGGGATGGTGGAGCAGTCGGGGCTCCGAGAGATTCCCCCTCTCATTTTACAGAGAAGGAAACTGAGTTTGAAGAGGGGTGGTGGCTTGCCTAACCCAAGGTCACGTAGCAGGTTAATTAAATTTATGGAGCAAAAGGCAGTGGAAGCAATTAGTGAAGTAGGGGAAACCGAAAAAAGAAAGATTCAGGCAATTTATAGGTGACAAGTCTAGAAACTGTTTTCCAAGGAAACAGGGAGTCCTGGGATTTCATGTGAGTTCACAGAGACAGACAGCCCTTCGCTCCTTCAAGATGCCCCACCTTCATTCCCCTGATTGCAGACACGGTACCTACAGGGAGGGACTACAGACCTGACCCAGTGTGTAATTACTTACTCGAGGTGGGGGCAGGCTGGGATGTTAATCATCGGCAGAGCCTCTTCCATCTCTACCGATTGTAGGCCAAGGAGTGAGGATGTGTGAGCTTCATTTCCTCCTCTCTCTAGTGGGGTGTGATAATACCTCTTGCAGGGGTGTTGGTGGGGCAGGTGGGTGGCGGGGTGGGTGCTTCTGTGCTGTGTGCAGGCTGGGGGTCTCACGCCCTTACACTCACTTGTATTCACAGAACCCAAGGGGAGCCCAGTGGTGGGTTATGCGGGGGAACCTTCCCAAGGCACCATTTTGTACTCCAGGCTTTATGGCCAGGAGCCGCTTGTTTCCAGAGATGGGCCTCACCCAGTTCTTCCCTGCAGCCCGTTCATTGTGTTGTGGGGGGCTCTGGCCTGCCTCCTCCCGGCTGGCTGTGGTTCTCCAGTCTTGGTTCTGTGTTGAGGATTACATTGATGGCATCTCTCCTGTCTCTCCTTCCAAGTGGAGGCCTGCTGTTTTCCACACCTCTCTTCCCTGAGATCCTGTGGGTAGAGTGCCTGGTTCAGAGGAGGGGCTCAGGGCGGCTTTGTGGAAGGAAGGGAGGGAGGGAGGGGGCAAGCTAATCCGCATTTGGCTCTCCTGACAAAGAATCTGTCCTGGGGCCTTTTATAGGGAATCCTTCTCCACTGGTTGGTTGGGATCATCCAGGGAATTTGGGAATCAGAGCTGGGTTTGAAGCTGGGCTCCTCCGCTTGAACGAGAAACTTAGTCATTCTCCGTTTCTTCATCTGGACAGTTGAGGTACAGAATACCTACCCCACAGCATTACTGTGAGGATTAAAAGAGGTGATGTGTGTAAAATACTGCACACCTCATGAAAGCTCAGGTGGTACAAATGGTGAGAGTATACCCAGAGCATCCATGTGAGTTCCATGTGACACTGTCTTGGCCCTCCTAGATAGCAAGTTCCTTGAGGTTTCTATCAAGTCCAGCACAGGGCTTGACACGTAGGGTCCTTCTAGAACCTTCCAACTCCCATGGCCACATGCTGAAGTGAATGGAGAGTTCTGGCTTCTGTTCTGAAGCTCAGGGTCAGGCCCTTGGGAGACCCTGTTTGGGCTTTCCACAACTCCCTGGCTGCTCTGAGTGGCCGGAACCAGCCCTGACATGGAGGCTTCTGGGCAGGTACGAGGTCTCCTGGCCTTTTAGAATGTGAAAACAGCCAGCAGTTGGCTCCACTAGAAAAAAAGTGCCATGGCTCTGTTTTTATGTTTTATTATAAATAAACTTTTACTCCCCCTACTCCTTCCTAAGAAAACCACAGCTGCCTCAGACTTCTGAAGGCCTTTGAATTGAAGGCCTCGAGGAATGTAGGGGAGAAGGGCAAGTCCAGGAAGTCCCCTTAGTTGCCATCTTGTTGCTCTTGACAAAGAGCGTCAGAATGGCAGCTTGTGTTCCCCTCAGTCGATGGCGGAGCCAAGCAGATTGTGTGGAAGGAGATGCTGTGGGCCTCCAGGAACAGAGGAGCCTCCCCCCGCCCCTCATCTTTATTGGATTTCAAGGAGTCTTTCTGCTCTGGGTCATATGGGCAGGGCAGCCTCATAAATGGCACAGTGGAATTTTCGCTGCCTTTGTACTGAGGGCCTCAAGCACACTCCATGGCCATTGTCAACCCTGAATAGGGAAAACGCAGAAAACCCGGTAGAACTCATTTCTCCCAGGCAGCCCTGGGATTTGGAATATGACAGTTCTGCTTATAGGCACAAGTTAATCAGAAGGCGCGGCGTGGGAGGGAAGCAGAGACTGCTTTGCCCAACTCCATGGCATCTGAGTGCCCATCTTTGCCTGGAGACCCAAATTCTCACACTTTACTCTTTTTTTTTTTTTTTTTTAATTTTATTTATTTATTTGAGAGAGAGAGAGAGAGCGTGCACAAGTGAGGGTAGGAGCAGTGGGAGAGGGAGAAGCAGGCTCTCCGCCGAGCAAGGAGCCCGACGCGGGGCTCGATCCCAAGGGCTGGATCCCAAGGGCTCGATCCCGGGACCCTGAGGTCAGGACCTGAGCCGAAGGCAGACGCCTAACGACTGAGCCACCCAGGCGCCCCTCTCACACTTTACTCTTAAAGAGAATTGCTGTGGGCACCCAGGTCTCACAGCTATGCCATTGTCAGATCAGAGGAGGCGTGTGCCCATGGGACGTGGAAGGTTCTGGAAGGAATCTGAGGCCTACTTCTCTGACCCTGAGGCTGAGATGTTTCAGACCCAGCTTACTGGATTAAAAGGACACCTGTCATTTCATCAGACAGACCCACCTGGTAGTGGCCAGTTAAGTGCCCACTTAGTGGCATTTATCTGTCCACATAATTTTGGTGTCCACCGTGGGAGTCCCTGGCATTGTGGGGGTGCCAGGGGCAATAGCTTTAGAAGGCATGTACACAGGGTCAGTCCTGTCTGGTCAAGTTATTATCCCTGTACTTCCCAGCTTGGTAGGGAAGCCTACTGCTTTCCTACATTTTGGAACTGGGGTGGGGGGGCTGCTATGAAGTGATCTGCTTCCCCCTTCTTCCCATGATGGGCAGCTGAAGGACTGGGGGTGGGGGGGCAACTGATCTCTGCCTGTTTTCTGAACTTCACAGTGGCAGAGATCAGGTTTAAAGGTAGGCTTCTCGGTCCCCAGGCCAGATGTCTTGCTTGTGTTGAATGGGACTGTGGCGGAGAAGGCCCGGGAACAGCAAGGCCACCATGGTGGCCATAATTGCCCATGAGATTGCCTTGCTCTTGACTTACCCAGGGAATTTGGGAATCAGAGCTGGGTTTGAACCTGGGCACCTCTGCTTGAACGAGAAACTTTACTTTTCCTGTATGGAAGTAGCTTTTGGTTACTGCAAATTGTTGCCCGTATTTGGGAAAAAGCAATTAGAGAGGGAACATTTCCATTGCCACCCAGATATAAGGGCTGGGTCTTCAGAGTGGAAGTCCCATAACTCGGGGGGTCAGTGCTGGGAGGCAGGAGGCAGGAAGAGAACTTTTCTCTCCTCACTATTCCTCCACACCCCCTTTGTCTCTGTGGCCTGGAGACAGGCCGTTTGGAGAGCCCCTTCAGGCATTGGGTTCTTCCTCATGGCTGGTTCCTCTGCATCCTCACCACGAGACCGTCCCACTTGAATGCCTCTGTTGTCGAGGTGCTCACTACCTCTCCATCGTCCTCTTCCCCGGGAGGAGAATGCTCCTCTTCCTCCTGAGCTCAGAGCTGCCTCCCTCTGAATTGTGCCCCCAGGACCCCGAGGCGTGCGCTCTGCCTGCACAGGGCCGGTCTCCCCTAGCGATGGGCAGGTCTCTGGGCTTGCAGCGGCCCTGGCAGCTTCCACCGTGCCCGCTCCACCTGGGAAGATACTGCCCGCCGATGTGTAAGTGTGTCACTTAACAGTAATAGTGCAGAGGCTCCGCATCCGAGGGCCTTTCTAAGATCGTTTCCTGATTAATTAGGTCAGCGTCTCCAAAATCAATTTCCAGCGAAGTCGCGCCGCCCGGTAGCTCTGTCCCCCGCCCCGTCGGGCCGGGGACTTGGCGCAGGAGGCAATTCCCTGGCCTCTGACGCAGTTCAGGCCTCGTCTCTACCTGGGAGGAGAGTCACATGACACAGCTCTTCTGTGATTATCCCGACTTTTTATTTTATCTGCCCTCCCCCTCAAATCTTCCATTAAACCCCCGTAGATCCGGCTTCAAACAGGCAATTAGACTAACAACGTAATTATATCCCTCAATGCTAATTGTAACTGGTTTAGGGGAAAAACAAAGAGAAAGAGGCTTCAGAAATCTCTGGAAACTAAAGGCGGCGGTTAGAATTTCCAGGTATTTCTTGTCCCTGTGCGGTGTTCTGCCAGGGCCCTGGGTGCTGGCGGCGGGTGTCGGCGTCCGCCTCGCTTTGCCGATGGCCCGGACCACCCAGAGGACAAACGCAGGCCTATCCCCACTCTCCTGAGCGTGTGCTTGTCGCCCTCCTGTTCCCGTGCTCTGGCTCCCTGGCCCTCTCTGCTGCTTCTGGTCCTCGTTTCTCTGACTCTGTGGGCTCAGCCACTTTTATCCTGGTAGAGCCCCTGAGGGAGGAACGAACAGGCGAGGACATAGGAAGCGTCAGAGGAAGTGATATGGCCACTGGTCCAGGCGATTGTCCCTCGGGGAGGCTGGGGGAGACTGGGCAGAGCTGGACCTGGTCCCAGGGTTTGAGGGTGTTGTGTGACAAGGATGCCACCGCAGGGAGACATCTCCTGCCACCCAGCCCGTTCTCAGGGTTTCCTGGGTCTCTCCGGGTCAGGCCCTGTGCTGGGTGAACAGGCCTCAGTCCCCCACCTCGGGGCTGCCCACGGCCTGGGGAAGGAGGCAGGCCGGCAGGTAATTGAGCAGTGGGACCACTGGGCAGAGGGGTACATCAGAGGGGCTCCAACCCTGCCTTGCGGAGCTGGGTGGAGGTAGGAGGTGGAGGAGGGCGGCTGGGGGTGTCAGGGAGTTTCCTGGTGGAGGTGATTCTAGGATGGGACTGGGGGCATGGGGAGGAGAGTGAGCAGGCGGTGAGCTAGGCAGCGGGGACAGAAGTGCTGGTGTGGCCCGAGCATTAGGTAATGGAGGCTGGGACGGAGCATGGTTTTTACCTTGGCAGGAAGAGGGGAGTCTGTGAAGGTCTAAAGAGGAGAAGGCAAGAGTCAGACTTGTATCTTAAAAAGACTAAATCGGCGTTGGATCAGAGGGCCTTGAATGGAGGCTGGAGGTCTGTTTTTGGAGGCTTTTGAAGGAAGCCTGGGTGAGTTTTCAGGAGTGCTGACTGCCTGAGTATCTACCTGTGAGGATGGGGTTGGACTTGCTGTGTGACTTCGAGGTGGTCACTTGACTTCTCTGAGCCTCCTTTTCCTTACCAGGTTAAAGTGAGGACGGTTACATTTATTAGATTCCATGTTGTAGGGGGCATATCAGAAACAAAATCTGTAAATGTCCTAGCTCAGGGCCTGACATAGAGCAGACATCAAAGTAGTACTTTTGAATAGGGAGCATGAACCTGGATGGGCCTGGGGCCCTTTTCTCCAAATACACAACACCCTCTCCTGTCAACTCTGGCATTTCAGAGGAGGGGAACTTGGGCGACCACATGTCAATGGACTCCTCTTGAGAATCCCAGCAATCCCTGGCTTTTCAGGTCTCACAACTCTTTTCCATCTTGGGAGTTGAGTCCCGAGCTTTGGCTTCCTGCCTCCGAACAGGTGTGGGCCCATGCCACTTCCTTTTTCTCAAATGGGGTTTCCCAGTTCGCTTATTGAACTTGCTGACGACGTTTCCTTTAGGGTAGATGTAGCGCACGATACCACTTTGAAGCCTGGAGACTTTCTCATCTTTCAGATGTCCATGAGCTTGGAACCCCACTTTCGTCTTAATTTTTTTCCATTTCCCCCCAATTTTATTGAGAGATGGTTGGCATACTACAGCACTGTATAGTTTATGACGTACAACACGACAATTGGGTTTGCGCATATCGTGGAACGATGACCACAGTAGGTTCAGCTAAATCCATCTTCTCACATAGATACAAGAAAGAAAAAAAAAAAGGAAAAGAATTTTTTTCTTTTCTTATGGGAACTCTGAGGATTTATTCTCTTAACTTTCCTGTATACCATGCAGCAATGTTAGCTATAGTCCTCATGTTGTGTATTATAGCCCTAGGACTTCCTTATCTTACAGCTGCAAGTTTGCACCTTTTGGCCATCTTCCTCCAATTCCTTCTCCCCCTCCCCTCCACCTCTGGTAACCAAGAGTTGGATCTCGTTTTCTATGAATTTGGTTCTTTATCTTCTCTTTCCCTTCTTTCCTTCCTTCCCTCCCTCCCTCCCCTTTTTTCAGATTCCATATATAGATGAAATCATATAGTATTTGTCTTTCTCTAAATTATTTCCCTTAGCATAATACTCTCTAGGTATCCACGTTGTCATAAATGGTAAGATTTCCTCCTTTTCTTTTTTTTTACGGCCAAGTAATAGTCCGTTGTATACACATACCACAACTTCTTTATCCATTCATCCATTGATGGACTTAGGTTGTTTCCATGTCTTGGCTATTGTAAACAGTGCTGCAGTGAACATGGGGTGCAGATATCTTTTTGATTTAGTGTTTTCATTTCCTTTGGATATATTGCCCGAAGTGGAATTGCTGGATGATACAGTGGTTCTATTTTTAATTTTTTGAGGAATTTCGAGGAATTTCCATACTGTTTTCCATAGGGGTTGTACTAATTTACGTTCGCACCAGCAGTGCTCAAGGGCTCCTTTTTCTCCACATCCCACCAGCATTTGTTATCTCTTGTGTGTGTGTTTGTTTGTTTGTTTGTTTTTATTGGCCATTCTAACAGGTGTGGGGTGATATCTCATTGTGGTTTTAATGTGCCTTTCCCTGATGACTAGTGATGTTGAGCATCTTTTCATGGACGTCTTGGCCTTTTATGTATCTTCTTTGGAGCAATGTCTCTTCAGGTCCTTTTCCCATTTTAAATAGTTTTTTTTTTTTTTTTTTTTAATTTATGTTTTTGCTGTTGAGTTGTAGGAGTTCTTTATAGATCTTGGATATTAACCCCTTAATCAGATGCATGTTCTGCAGATATTTTTCCCCATTCTGTAGGTTGTCTTTTCACCTTGTTGATAATCTCTTTTGCTGTTTTGAAGCTTTCTTGTTTGATATTGTCCCACTTGTTTATTTTTTATTTTGTTGCTTGTGCTTTATGTATCCTGTCCAAAAAAATTATTACAAAGACCCATTTCAAAGAGCTTTATTCCTATCCTATGTATGTTTTCTTCTAGAAGTTTCATGGTTTTAGATCTTGGTTTTAAATCTAATCCATTTTTGAGTTAATTTTTGTGGGTGGTATAAGATACAGGTCTAGTTTCAGTATCTTATGTGTGAATATCCATTTATCCTGGCACCATTTATTGAAAAGACTGTCTTTTCTCCATTCTTTAGTATTCTTGGCTCCCTTGTCAAATATTAGTTGACCACACATCCTTGCACTTATTTCTGGGCTCTCGATCCTGTTCCATGGGTCTATTTGTCTGTTTTTATGCTGGTAATACACTGTTTTGATGACTAGCTTTATAGTATAGCTCAAAACCAGGAGAAGTTGATGCCTTCTGCTGTGTTCTTTTTTCTCAGAATTTCTTTGACTATTTGGGATCTTTTGTGGTTCCATGTAAAATTTGAGAGCATTTTTTCTGCTTCTATAAAAAATGTCATTTGGAATCTTGATAGGTATTACATTGAATCCATAGAATGCTTTTGGTAGTAAAATTCAGCCCATGGACACAGGATACCTTTCCATTTATTTGTGTCTTCTTGGATTTCTTTTCTTTTTTTTTTTTTTTTTAAAGATTTTACTTATTTATTCATGAGAGAGAGAGAGAGAGAGAGACAGAGGCAGAGGGAGAAGCAGTCTTCTTGGATTTCTTTCGTTAGTGTCTTGTCGTTTTCAGAGTAGAGATCTTTCACTGCCTTAGTTAAATTTATTCCTAAGTGTTTTATTGTTTTTGATACTATTAGAAATGGGATTGATTTCTTTTCCAGAAAATTTGTTGTGAGTGTACAGAAATGCTACTGATTTTTGTGTGTTAATTTTGTATCCTGCAACTTTACTGAATTCATTGATCAGAGCTAATAGTGTTTTGGTTGAGTCTTCAGGATTTTCTCTCTATAAAATCATGTCATCTGCAAATGGAGACTGTTTTACTTCTTCCTTTCCAATTCTGATACACTTTCTTCCAGGAAATGTTTTCAAGCTTTCATGGCACTTGGTTTGGGCCATGCAGTGCCAGCCATTCTGGGCCTGGGTTTGCCATCAGTTATGCGGATGGGGCATTTTCATTAAAATTTCCATTAACTGTTTTTTTTTTTTTTTTTTTTTCATTTTAAGCCAGTTGAGCAATTTATAGATTCATTAACTTTTTACTACATTTGTGAAGCCAGGAAGAGGGGAATAAAGGAAATGAAATACTTGGTCCACAACATTTCACTAAAAGATGGTGGCCCTTAAATATGGAGGACAAAAAAAGCTAGGTAATTAGGGCCAGTTTGAAGAAGGGTTAGGAAGGGCTGGCTCCTCCAGAAGGATCCGGAACTGGAATCTCCTGGCAAACAGCACCACCTCTTTAATCCCCCCCTACCCCAGGAGCTCATCTGTCCTTTTCCTCGTAACCACTGTTTTTCACCATGTGGGTGGACTGTCTACCCTCAGATGGCGCACTCCCCATGGGAGTCCACCACTTCTGGGCACCCTCTGTGGCTCTGGACCTGTTTCCTTATATTGTGGTGTATACTCTGACTCCTTATAGCTCTCTCATTTTATTTCCTTTTGGTAGCATTAGGTGTGGCAGGATGGCTGAATGCATGGGCTTTGGGGCCAGAAAAGCCTGATTTCAAATACTGGCCCTGTTGCTTACCAGCTGGGTGATTTTGGTCAAGTGGCTTCACCCCTCTGAGCCTGTCTCTTTATCTATAAGATCACAACAGTATTAGGAACTCTGGGAAGACCCAGACAAATGGCAACAGTATTCTCCACTGCACAGTTACGCAGTGAGGATCAAACAAGATGGCTTACTAAGGATACCTGACCTACATTCACGTTTCAGACTGTGCCATGCGGTTGGACTGCACATTCTCACTTGGTGGATCCACTTCTCTGCCATAACAAGTCCCTGCACTTCTCAGGACTTTAGTTTCTCCAGTTGTAAAGCAGATGATTAATTGTTAATTGTTAATTGAGTTAATTGAGGGTGGTGGAGGAGTTCAAACGTATTTAACGAGCCTTTTAGAGTACGGACCCATAGTAGTATCTCTGTATGCTCAGTAGCAGTCATGGAGTTGTGGGTGGGTGCAGCTATCTACAGTCTAAAAACCTCCCTCTCAGGGTCTACTCTATGAAAAAGGCGGTAGGCCAAGATCACCTTCCGCCAGAGTTTGTTAGAGAACATCTTAGTGCTTGAACGAACTCTGCAGGTCATCTCGGGCAGCTCCCAGTGGAGTTTGAATACCGGAGTGCTGAACTTCACTGTGGATGGGTGTGTACCTGGCTTCTGCCACCACGTCTCCTCAGGTGCCCTCATCCTGACGACAGACTGTAAAAGGATGTCTTTGCAGAGTCACACGTCTTCATTCCAGAGAAGGATGGCATCCCAGGAAATCACCTTTTCCTGGTACCTTCCTGTATAGATGTGCAGCATGCGTTCAAGTACAATGAGTGTTTCCTCACAAGCGGCGATGATAGAAAGCTAAGCAGGAAGGAAGAAGAATTTCTGAGCCATTCAGAGCAAGTGCTTTGGGAGTTGGCTTATACAAAGTTACACAGAGAGTTTTGATTCTCTTCTTGTCATTTCACTTTAATGCCCAGGTATTTTTCATGTAGCTGTCCACTGTTCACAGACATCCATTCTGATCGCCACCTCGTAAGTAGAGACCTTTTTACATTGTGCGTATAGATTGTTTCTGAGTTTTTATTATAAATAATGCAGTGGACATCTTTGTGCATGAATCTCTTTCCTTCTTTTGTGCAGTATTCATAGAATTTGTTCCCCAAAGTGGATTACTAGGTCAAAGGAGATGAGAGTTGGCAACACAGTTGTTGACAGTGGCGAGTCACAATTAGACAAAGGGAGCAGTGGATGTGACAGCTGAGGGCACACGGCTGCTTTGGAGATTCTTGTAGAAAAACCCCATTTGGGAGAGTTGACATGACACAGTTCTGCCTCCACATCTTCTGTCTTAGCTGAGACTGGTAGCTGCTGACTTGTTTTGTTGGCCCAAACACTTTGGGCCAGGTCATGAGCTGGAAACTGGAACATTGGTCTTTCTGTCCCTCAGCAAAAAAACATATTCAGCCCCATGATTGCAGAGCCCCACACCGGACCCAACGAGGGAGTGATAAGGCTGACGCTCTTTTTTTTTTTTTTTAAAGATTTTATTTATTTATTTGTGAGAGAGATTGAGAGAGAGAGAGAGAGCATGGAGGGGGGGAGGGTCAGAGGGAGAAGCAGATTCCCTGCCGAGCAGGGAGCCCGATGTGGGATTCGATCCTGGGACTCCAGGATCACGACCTGAGCCGGAGGCAGTCGCCCAACCAACTGAGCCACCCAGGCGCCCTAGGCTGACACTCTTGAAAGGGGCTTGTAGATTGTAGTCAGACACACATGGCCTTGCCCATGTTACTTCCACTCTGGGCCTTTATCTTCCCTTTGTCCGTCAGGCCTTCTGGCCCAAAAGATGGTGCACTGATGAGAAGGTACTATATTTTGTGCAGTGAAGGTGTTCTCCATGAGGTCAGTCAGGAAGGGAGAGTCTGGCCTAATTTTGAATAAAGTGTTGGTGGTTGTCTGGATGGTCTACCACGTGGTCGTGTCCTCCAGGAACTTCCTGGTCTGAGCTGCTCAGCTGCTGGTAAAGGGTGGGTCCATGCTTTGGGTAGGGATTCTGAGAATCCTCCAATCTCTTTAAATGTCTCCTCTTCACTGATCAGTCATTTGACATTTTGTAATTTCCCCGTTTTAATTAAATGTGGGCATTTTCCATATTCTGCTGCATTGGCTATGAGGCTTGCTAACTGCTGATGTTCTGGTGGGTTGGCGTTTTATTGAGTTTTATGGTGATGGAGAGATGACCATGACAGTGAAGGCAGTGGTGGCCATTACTTTCAGCACTTAGTCTGTGCCGGGCACTGTTCTAAGTGCCTTCACGTTTATGAACTCTTTTTATCACTTAATGATTTCATTAAATCAGTTCATTTCAGGAAAGAGAAGCAAGACATGGAATCTTGGAAAGGGAGACGAGAGCCGGGGTGGGGCGGGGCAAGAAACTTGATATTTGTCTTGGAAGAAGTCATGGGTTTGAATCTCAGCCCTGCCAGCAACTACTGACTTTGGGCAAAGTCCCTTCACCTCTGCACCCTCTTCTCTGAAATGGAAATCATGACTCCTGCTTTGTAAAGAATTAAGTGAAATAATGGGTGTAGAAATCCTGCCGATCACTAGACAGATATGGGGTACTGATAGACTGTGTTATTCCTGTCTCACCCCAGTCGCAGGCTTCTGGGAACCTGAGCTGTTTTCCCTGTTAAGGATGCCGTGTAAATGTGTTCTCTTGGCTGGGCCATGCGTTGGGCACTGGGGAATCCAGAGGCACGGCCTCTACCCAAAGAAGGTGTGTGCTCTGGCTTGGGAGACAGGTCATAAAAAGATGACTGAATGTACCAGCCAGTTGATCAATACAATTTGAATGGCCCAGGCAATAAGTGCTTTAAGAAAACAGGGGAGGGAGATTGGTCCTGCAGCTGGGGGGAGGTGGGGATGGAGCCGGCAGTGAAAGGGAAGGGCCCTTTCTTTACACAATGTAGTTTGAAACCAAGCCTTTAGCCACAGCCAGGATGAAGGGGTTCGTAGGGTTGAGTCTGCACCTCGTGGGAAAGGAACACTCTTATCTTTCACGATATGGTTCAAAAAAGACCACCATGAAGTTCCAGTGTGGATCTGGAGTCTAATCCAGAAGGGGGAAAGTTCTGGAGCCTTAGGAGCATTTCCATCTCAGCCCTCCAGCTGGTATCAGACTTCAGTACCGCTAAGCCTCCACTCCTGACCCCCATAAACATAGTCTTCCAGATCTGGTCAGGAGATGCTTCTGGAGTGTCTCCCGGGTGCTTGGGTCTTTTGACGGATGAGTTGGGAACAAGTAGCCTTCATTCACATTCTGAATTTGCTGTCCACCGTAGGTTCTGAGCAAAGGCCTGAAGCAAAAGTATGCTGGAAGGCCATCCAGACATCCCACATGTTGGGAGCCTGGGACCGGTTGGCCAGAAGTCCATTTCTCAGACTTCCAGGGTCCCATCAGGTTTGAGCCATGACTGCTGGCTGGTGCAGAGGATGACACAGTTCAGGGGAAGACCGCCTTGGCTGTGAGGAAGTTACAGTCCCTACAGGGAAGCTAGACTCAGGGGGGACCCCTTGGTGAGTGTGCAAGACACCGCTACCACGTGGTCCTGTCCTCCAGGAACTTCCTGATCTGAGCTGCTCAGCTGCTGGATTGACCTGAGCTCCGTCCCTTCTTTACCCTGACGTGCTCCGATTGACAAGGACCTGCATTTCCTGGGTGCCCTTGCCCTCTGGCCTTCAAGTAGTTGAGCCAGAAGGATGCCCAGCAGGGAGATTGGAAGGTGGGAAGAAGGGACCAGCCCAGGGTATTTGTCCCCAATCATTCTTGCCTCTTTCAGTGTTTTCTGTGTAAGCTGCCTCTGGGATCTACTCCCATTGGGCAGCCCTTGCTGAACGGCCCCAACTTCTGGTAAACCCATCTCTTCATTTCTCTCTCCTGGTTAGTCCTTGGTGGCCTTCCTTTCCCCCATTTGATCTCACCCATTTACCACCTGTGTCCTCAAATCCCTATATTAAATTACCTCTGTTTTAAATACGTAGACTGGCTTCTCTTTGTCTGGTCCAGATCCTGTAGGGCATACCCCCCCCAGATCAGGCCCGTTAGAGCAATTTGCTGTTCCCACTCTGAATAATCCCATGGGAGCCGTTGTAAGATTGTGGCGGCCCCTGATGGATTCAGGGTACCAGATTTCTCCCCCCTCCCTGCAAAGAAAACAGAATTGTAGAATAATTTCAAAAGAATTTGGCTGTGTAGATTTCTCAGTAGGCATCCATTGGGATGTGAGGAATTAAAATCTTTCTTTTCTTCCCGGGCCTCTCATTTTGTAGGAAAATGGGTGAACTCCTTCCTTTCCAACTATGAGAGGGACTATTTTGACTTTTAAAAAATTCATGCAGTTATTCTCCCCCCTCCCCCTATTTGTCTGGGCTGTTGATCTTGTGATATATTTATAGAGATTGTGGTTGGCTGACCAGGAGTTATTTTGCAATAGGAATTTGTAAGATTTCTACTTTGAGCAAGTGTTCCAGACTTTTCTTTCTTTAAAAAGAGTAAAGTCTTTCTTAGAGTATCTACTTTGCCCTTCTGTAATTAGTCTTGTTTCACAACCAAAGTAAGTCCAGTGTTTATGCAGGTTTTCCAACCCCCCCCCCCCGTGTGGATTTCTTTTGTCTCTGGTCTTCTGTTGTCTTTTTTGTCCCTTTACATCAAATTTTAAAAGGCCACAGCTCCTCTTTCATATAGGAATGTTTTTGCAAATGGGAATGTGGTGACTGGATAAAGTGTGCTTTGGCGGCCAGGAGACCTGGGTTTCTCTATAAAGGGAGGATATTGGAGTAGTTTAGGGGGCAAGCATGTTACCATCCCCAGCTTTACCATGCTCACTGCAGACATCAGTAATCAATCACAGCACTCTCTCTAGCTGAGCTCTGATGTGGCCCCAGAATCCTTTTCAACACATTGCCTGGGGGGCCACTAATAATTGATTAGACTTGGCACTGAAAATACAACCCGTTTGCCATTCTTGGGCTAGATGATTCCCTAGACCCCATTCCATCACCATGGTTCTTTATGTATTGGCAGGAAGTTCCTTTAGGTTTTAAACCAATTGACTGACCTTTATTAAGCCCCTTCTGTATGCAGCATAGCTCTGGGTGCTGTGGAGCCCCAGAGAAGCCCTAAACAGTTAGCCACCCTCATGGAAATTTCGCAGTTTGGTGGGGAACAAAGATGCAGAGGGTGGTATGTTTCTAGGTGTGCTCAGGCACGCCCTTGGTGCTCTAGGAGGTTGTCTTTGTGGTCAGGGAAATCTTTGTGGGGCAGGGCCTGGGATCCAGCCGCTCAGTAGACCACAGTCTGGGTGGTGAGGCAGCATGATCAAAGACAGAGGAAACACAAAAATCAGCAAATTCCAGAACTTAGGAGGGTCCTCAGAGCTCATCTGGTCAAAATCCTCCAGTTGATAGGTGGGGAAACTGAGGCTCAGAGGAGAACAGGACTTACCTGAATTTTAATAAATGATAATTATATAGTCAGAGTTCAGTAAATGATAAATCATTTAATTAAAACTATTTATAGAGCATTTACTACGTACCAGGCATTGTTTTGAGAGCTTTATAAATGTTAACTGATTTAGCCCTACGTAATCTTGTGTGGTGCATACTATCATTATCCCTGTTTGACAAATGAAGAAACTGAGTCTCAGAAGGTTAAGTGACTTCCCCAGTGTCACATGGCTCGTAAGTGGTGGAGTCCGGGCTTGAACCCTGGCCATCTAGCTCCAGAGTCTATGTGGGGAGATACTGTGCCGAGTAAACCCCGCTGGAGCGATTGGAATATGTTTGGGTTTCTTTGTTTTTTTGTTTTGTTTTTTAAGATTTTATTTATTTATTTGACAGAGAGAGACACAGCGAAAGAGGGAACACAAGCAGAGCAAGTGGGAGAAGCAGGCTTCCCGCGGAGCAGGGAGCCTGATGCGGTGCCCGATCCCAGGACCCTGGGATCATGACCTGAGCCGAAGGCAGACGCTTAACTCTTAAGAAATACTTAAGAATACTAATACTTAACGACTGAGCCATCCAGGCGCCCTGGTTTCTTTGTTTTTTAAATGTATTAATTTTACTCACCACCATCAGTGTAATCATGTTGACCTCCTCCAGATCTGTGGCTCATGTAGCATTGTTAGCACTAGCCGAGCATGTTACGGACTTTTTACCTTCTTATCCACCCAGCAGTTGTGTTTCATGGGGATTTTTCCTCTCTTTTACATCAGGGGAAACTGAGGCTGAGAGGTGATGTTTCTTGAGCCCAGTCACAGAGCTACTTCTGGGCAAAATTTGAACCCAGGCTGCCTGACTCCGGATGGCAGAGCTGGAAGGTTTCTGAGAGGCCATCTGTCCAGCAGCCTCGCTGGGCAGGTGGGTGGTTGGGAGGGGCGGGGGGGACACATGGGCAGAATTTGCCTGTGGCAGCAGTCGGAGGAAGCGGTCTCCTGGCCTGGGGATGTTGCTGCTCTTCCTGTCTGCGCATGGTGGCATCACCGTGGCGTCACCATGGCCACGGTCACAGGAGGCCCAAGCCCTTTACTTTGATCTCCTTGAAGAGACTTGAGGAGTAGCCTTTTCCTTTACTGCCTTTCTTAGAAATACTTAAGGGGGTGACTTAAGAACCCCATCCCCCAAGTCTAGGTTCACTAATTTAGAGCTTGCAACTTTCTCTGTTTATAATAGGTTTTTTTCTCCCCCTTGTGAAGCAAAAAAGTTTTTCTTTCTTTACCGCCCCCCCCCACTTCCTGCTGATCTGAAGCGAATATTTATCACATATTTAATGAGTAATCTGAGTCTTGGCTTGGTGCGGCTGTACCAGGACATGGTTTATGGCTGATCTGGTTTTAACTTGCTCCAGGCGGTTTTCCCTGGAGTTTTCTGTAAAATCATAAACCTGGAGAGAGAATTTTTGTGGAATCCAGTCACATGACTCACTCTTTTGTAAATTGAGAGATTAACTGTGTGACTGTAAGGAACTGAGACGCATTCTTTTTTGGAAAGAAAACAAACAGAGCAGCATTTATGCACGCAGAGGAGCGTGTCCACTCTTAAAGATGGGGAAGTCACTCGCCAAGGTCACCCCGCCGGGCCTTGGAGGTATCATGGCTAGGGTTTGAGGACACGGACTTGGAATCAGAGTGTTGGGGTTGGAGGCCTGGCTGAGCCTCTTTCCAGCTGGTCCCTGCCCTCTGCAAGCCTCGGGGACCTGACCTGACCTGGACTGCAGGACTAGGGACCGTCCCTACCACCCAGGGTGATTGAGAGGATTCAGTGGGGCAGTATACCCAGTGCCTGAGCCCAGGCCTGGCATACAGGAGGTGCTCAATACATGCTGGCTGCCCCGGGGTTGCTGGTATTCTCCCCGTTGGGGGCCCTTCATGCTGGACTAAAATACAAGCCAGCACTATGTGGCTGTGAGGCTCTGCCCTGAGCATTTGACTGATGAGCTCATTTAGTCCTCACAGTAGCCCGGGAGGGGGGCACCAGCATCACTCCCATCTTACAGAGGAAGGAACTGAGGCACCGAGAGGCCAAGGTCCCCACTCGCAAGTCACTCGCAGTGACTCCCAGTGACCGCTGGTGGCCTTCTTCACGATTTATTCTCGGGGCCTAAGGATTTTGACGGCTGGTCCTGGGGAGGGAGACCAGGCCTCATCTGGCCTTAGCTTGGGCCCCAGCTGACCCTTCTGGGATGCTGGCATTAGCCCTTCACTGGTCTTTTTTTTAAGATTTTATTTATTTACTTGAGAGAAGGTGAGAGAGAGCATGAGAGGGGTGAGGGTCAGAGGGAGAAGCAGGCTCCCCACCGAAGAAGGAGCCCGATGCGGGACTCGATCCCGGGACCCCAGGATCATGACCTGAGCTGAACGCAGCCGCTTAACCAACTGAGCCACCCAGGCGCCCCAGCCCTTCACTGGTCTTAATGCCTCTGTGTTCCTGTCCCCCCGGTCCCGCAGCCTTTTTGCAGATATAGTTCTGACCATGTTTCTCCCGTGCCTGAAGCCCCTCATGTTGGGTGAGAGGTGGAAGGGAACTCCTCATAGTTTCTCTGTAACTCTGTTAGAATTACTTTAATATAAATAAAACAAGCAAACAAACCCCAAAACCAATAATCTTGCTGGACCTGACCCCAGGAGCAGCCTCCCCCTTTCGGACGCAGCCTAGAACCCGTTGTGATCCAGCGCAGCTGGGCAAATAGAATTTATGCGCTTGAAACACCCAGGAATTCTCATGGATCCTTTAGAGCCCTGTGTGGACTGTGGGCTCTACCCATGCTGGGAATGAGAACGAGGCTTGGGGTGTGGGCAGCGAGGCCTGCGCGGCAAGCCTGGGGGAGGCTACTGCCTCTCCTGCCGGAGTCAGGCCCCGGGTGTGGAGGTAGCTTCATCTCTCACTGCTGTGTCTCCCAGGTGCCCAGGTCTGTGCCTGGAGGAGACCAGGTCCTCTGTGAACAGTCTTAAGACCAGAGTTTCTCAAAAGCTGTCATCATTTATCTGTTTTTAAACCTGCCATTTATTGAGTGACTGCTGCATGCCTGGTCCGCCCCGGGTACTCCTCACTCGCTGTCTTAGGTAATCCTTGGCGCTCCCAGTAGCCCTTCGTTCCAGAGCTTTCTCTCCTCCCCTGCTGTCCCCAACCATTGTCATCTCTTCCCTGGAAGATGACGGTGGCCTCCACGCTGGGCTCCCTGCCTCCATCCTGCAGCCAGTGGTTGCTTCGAGAGGTGCACGAGCCTTCAGGGCAGCCCGTGGAGCCTTGGAGGGAAGCCCGAAGTCCTGTGCCTGGTTTGCAGGTGCTCTGTAATCACCGGCTGTTGATGGTCCGACAGAGACGGTCATGACCGTGGTGGTGGTGGTGGGGATGATGATGATGATGTCAGCATTAAGGTCCTGCTGTAGTCCGTCCGGTTGTCCACCAGAGAGGGAAGGTCCCGCCCGCACCTGGAAAGGCCTGTGAAACTGGTAGAACCGTGTTGGTACCATCCCTAGGAAGACTGATTTATCTCTTGACACTTGACCTCAGCAAGGGCTTGGGGAGGGGCAGAGTGGCATCGTAACCAAGGGGAATAAAGACGGTCATTTCCCTTTGTTTTCCCTTGTAGTTGGAAACTTGGCCAGTTGATGTTATGTCTGGGCCTCCCTTGACCTCCGGGCTCTGGCCTGGGGTCTGATCAGAGCCTGGGCCTATCAGTGGGCTGGTCCCTTCCTCCAGAGTAACAGCCTTCAGAGAAGGCTGCAGCCCTGCAGGCTTCAGGGACCCAGGCTTCCCTGCTGGGTAAGATGGTGCCCTTCTCTTGGCTCCTTGGCACCCAGCTTGTATTCGCTTTATTTGCATCTAGACCGTACATTCCCCCCTGGTGAGCAGGAGCTCCGTATGCCCTGTTCCAGCATCCCTCCCTCAGGGAAGCTCTTCCTGACCCCACAGTCTTATCGGATGCCATTGTCAAAGATGCTCGTGGAGTCTAGAACTTCGTCTTTTTTTTTTTTTTTAAAGATTTTATTTATTTATTTGAGAGAGAGAGAGAGAAACAGCACGAGAGGGGAGAGGGTCGGAGGGAGAAGCAGACTCCCTGCTGAGCAGGGAGCCCCATGCGGGACTCGATCCCAGGACTCCGGGACCATGACCTGAGCTGAAGGCAGTCGCTTAACCAACTGAGCCACCCAGGTGCCCTAGGCCTTCGTCTTGAGAGCACGTATCTCAGTTGGTAATTATAAATTGATAGTGTGAAATAATTAAGTCATCACTGCCTGTCTCCCCCACTGTTCTTGTTGCTGTGTGTTCCCAGTAACAACTCCGGTGTCCAGCACGCAGTAGGCACTTAATAGATAGTATTTGGGTGAATGACGAGGAACCACGTCTGAGTCCACATCAGTCCTCCCACGGCCTCTCTCAGAATCACACGTCTACTGTGCAAGGTACGAATACCCATCGAAATACCCACTTCTTTTAACTGCGAGTCTTCTCCAGCAGCCTCCCCTTCAGCTTGGACCCCTGAGCTGTCTGCGGCCTTGAGTAACCACGTTTGGGTGGAAAGCAAATACAGAATTAAAAACCAAGCACCACATGCTAGAAACGTATCACCGAAATTGATCTGAGAAGGAAGGTCTAGTTAGGGAATTTATAATATATTTCGTTTCCTGGGAGTGGGATCCTCTTTGTAACGTGCAAAGCTGTTGTTTGGCATTGGCACAGTGCCCTTAATAGGTGTTTTATGAGAACACCCCGTGAACAAAAGCAGGGGCAGCCTGTGCCCGTGTTGGGGCCTGATGGTTCAGTAGGCAAAGTTCACCTCCATTGTTTGGGGCCAAGTTTGACTTGTTTCTTCTCAACACCAAGGGCCAAGCGTGTAGAGGAAATGGCCATTGACTTGGGTGAGAAGGTGGGTGAGCCCTGGCCAAGCCACTGACCTGCTGTGTGACCTTGGGCAAGTCACTGGGCCCCTCTGGGTGGTTGGCCAATTCTTGGTCAAAGGGGGATGGATAGTTAAGCTGCAGCGTCTCCTTCGCAGGGTTATTGAGAGGATTTGATGTGGTGTGACCATCCGTGGAAGATGCTCTGCCAGATTCATCTTCTCATGGGCCAGAGGGATACAGGTCCTTTATTCTTGGTGTGGAGGCCAAAGATCTTTGGAGTCTGCTGTCACAGCCCAGATCCGGTTTATCAGGCGGTCCTCTTGGTCCTACCTTCCAGGATAGTCAAAACCCACTTCCTCACCCCCTTGCTGCCACTCCCCTGGTTCCAACCACCTTCATCTTTGACCTGGGCCATGGCAGTGACCTCCTAACTGGCCTCCTGCCGGCTTCCCCCCTTGCCCTCGGTCCATTCTCAACATAGCAGCCAGAAGGGACTTTTTTTAAAGTGGAAGTCAAATTACCTCGCTTCGCCAAAACTTTCCAGTGGCTTTCCAGGGTACGAGCCTCAGGCCTGCAGTGGCCTCTAAGGCCCTGCATGGGCCAGCCTCCCTTACCTCTCCCCTTCTCCTCCTCACTCATGACATCCTTGCTGTTCGAGGAGCACACCCGGCACACTCTGGCCCTTGGGTCTTTGCCTTGGTCGGTCCCTTTTCCCTCCCGGACACCAATTCCCTTACCTTCCATTGTTTGCCTACTGATCACCTGACTTAAAATTGCAGCCTATGGCCCCTCCCTTGCCCCAGCACTCTGATTACCCTTCCCCTTCTGTTTTTCCCTCACAGAACTGATGACTTTCCAGCATAGGATATATTATACTAATGTACTCCATCTAATGCTGCTGTCTCCCCCACCTTGAATGTAATTTCTCTGAGGGCAGGGATATATCCCAACTGCCTAGAACAGTGTCTGGTGCATATAAGGAGCTCATTAAATACTTTTGGGGTGAGTGAATGACTCCCTGATTTGAGTCTTGTGCTTCAGTGCGACAGACAGAAAGTTCAGGTTCAATTGTGGGGATCCATTGGTTGTTGGAAAGGAAAGAGGTGTGTAAATGAGGCTCTAATTGTTTGGGACCCACTGTCCTACCATCCTCAATAAGTAGTGGGAGACAGTGGTCCTCTCAACAGGGTCCGGGGCTCTGGCAGGTGCATCAGTGCCTCCTGCAAGCCTCCAGGTGAGTGCCCTTGGCTTCCCTCACTGCTGAGGCTGAGCGTTTTCCTACCGGGTCAGTAGTATCTGTTGGTAATATAAAACAGTATTTTAATATTCAAACATAACGTATGTATGACGTACACAGGCATGTTTTGGAGTAATGTGCGTTTCATACTTGTGAATATAACATTCACATGACTTAAGAAAGAATACAAGACCTGAAAGGCATTTGAGCGTGCAGGGAAGTTCTCTCATGGGTTCACATTCACTCTTCCCTTCCAAGGGTGGAGAGAAGCCAAGAAGCAGTAAATGTCGGGGATTTGGAATTGTCCACCGGTGGATTTGAGGTTGTCCATCCAAAGCTGAGCTGTCACAGTAGGCTTTCAAGGAATATTTGTTGAATGAATAAAGGAGTGATTGATTATTTAAGATCAGTTCTATTTCATCCTGGTTGCCAGTGTAGTTCATTATTCATTTAAGCAACTTCGTGGTCCTTGTTTCCTGAGAAATAATAAATAAGGGATTCAACCCTATTTGCTGAATATTTGCCTTGTGGCAGGCCCCAAGCTGGGTGCTGGAGTCATGGCCCTGTGTGGGATGTGGTCTTCGTCCAGAAGGAGCACACGGTCTGGGTGGACATAGGTGCTCCAGAAACTGTGGTCCTCATCCCGTAGAGTTGGTGAAAAGGGCTGGTGGTGGCGGGTTAGGAGTGTTGGGGGAACAGTGAACGGAGACACGTCAAATCTGGCAGGGGAGATGGGGGAGTCGCTGATGTGTCCCAAGAGGAAGCAATTTTTGCATTGCGGTGGGGGAGGGAGAAGGCAAGATCCTAATTATACCACCATGGAAATGTGCTTCGCCAGGTCTGTCCTGGGCTTGACTGGCCGAGGCACCATCTTGGAGATGCCTTCTCCAAGATGGTGGCCCTCCTCCATTCTCTCAGAGCTCAGGGGACCATGAGCACCCACATTCGCAGTGGCACCTCAGCCTCACCGAGTCTCTGGCTCGGTTCTCTTATCGCAGAAAGGCATTTCATTCTTCGAGATCAGGCAGCCAGGACCCAAGGAGCTGTTTTCCTCCATTGTGCAAGCATGACAAATCATTAATTTTTGATTGATTTGCTTAGAACTATGGGCGCCCCAGCATTCTTTCCGCTGCTGAACAGCTGTATAACAAATGAATATATCAGTGTGCACAAAAGATTGCAGATCTAAGAGAAGCAATTACATTGGCCACCCTCCCCCACCCTCGCCCCTTCCCGGGCAGTGAAGGGAGTAAATTTTTACCAGAAATTCCTCAAGTGGCTTTAAAAAAAAAAAAAAAAATGCCTTTTTATAATTGAATTAAATCTTTATCTCTTCATCTTTTGCAGCAGATTTCCAAACACATACCAGTTCCCCATGTGCTTGGGTTCCAAGCATCCAGGAGGAATCTTTAATAATGAAATTTCAACTCGTGAATTAAAACCAAAATGAAAAAAAAACGGGGGAAAAAAAAAAGCAAATTCTACCCCTCCTTTTTTCTTTTTTTCTTTTCTTTTTTTTGGTCGCTGCTGTTCCTTTAAGATTTTGGAACCGTACCAGTGCACTAAATGTGACCTCCATAACTTTTAAATTAAGAATTTATGCTGGCTTGAAATTTATGAAATATTTCAGCATGAAAGAAAGCCTTTTTCCCTCAGGAAAATTGAGCAATAAATCACAGCACTGTGGATTTACTGCCCTAGAGCCAGCGAGAGATAGGATTTTTTTTTTTTTTTTTTTTTGCTTCATTCTGAAAAAAAAATGTAATCATATAAGACAGCTTAGCTGCTATCCTCCCACTCTCTAGAATTTTTAATTTCAGCTGTTTCTGCTTGGATTTATTTCCAATATTCCTGCTCGGCTTTTCAATTTCCTCAGTTATTAAATTTTAATTCAGTGCATTAGCATTTAAATTAAAAAAGGGTTTATTTTATCGAAATCGCTGGCCAGCCCCCATCCCGTAGCACACGAATTGCCTGTTTCTGCCATTTGCACAAAATGTGAAATGCAGCTAATGTCCTACAACTTACATTTGCACAAATTCAGAAATAAAATTTCTGGGTTTGGAATAATATTTTCTTTCCAAGAAAATCCTTAATAAGAGAATGGAAAAGAACAACTTAACATTCATTTGGGAGGGAAGAGGAGGGTCGAATGAAACCAAAAATAGCTTTGCCCGGGTCCTACGGAGAAACCGGTGTAGAAGGAATGGTTGGGGCTGGCAAAGGGGGGGCGGGCAGGTGCCCTTATGGAGAGCTGGGGAGGTGGATGCCTGTACCCTCCCACCCCCCTTATAAGCGTGAGGAGGAGGGTCTCTCGTGGGCCCACTGTGCCCTGCCCCATTTCACTTGCCATAGCAGGGTTTGGTTAAGGTTGGGTCAGCTCCACATACAGTCACAGAGATGAAGGGCAGCAGGAGATGACCTGATTTAACTCTCATGCCTCCCTCCCGTCCTGTTTGTACCAGCGAGAATCTCAGGTCCAGGGAAGGGAAGGAGCCCACCCCCCGTGAGACCCAGACAGAGCCAGGCAGAGCTGCGTCTGTCGGAGCACTTGGTCCGGTGGTAGCCACAGTAGAGTTCCCATTGCTTAAGCAGTGGCCTGCGATTGGCACCCATTTAGCTATACCACTGTGTCTGATGTCGTTTCGACCAGCCCTTTGGAGGAAGTGGCAGAGCTGTGGGGTCTGGTGGACATTCATGGGATGCCAACCTGCAGCACAGGATTCGGATCATACCCTGCGACAGGCCAGGAGACCCCTAGGGACAGTACAAGGTCAGCCCCGCGCCTCTCGCTAATCTGCTATGTGATCGGTACTTAGTCCACACTAGGTAGTTTTACCCGCGCTATCTCGCCAGTCCTGGGAGATTGGTCGTGGGATTGGCATGTTGCCATTTTGCACGTGGGAAAACCGAGGCCTTGAGAGTGCAGGTGGCTTGCCAAGAATCCTACAGCTAGGAAACGGCAGAACCAGGGCGCCAAATGCAAGACCATGTATCTGATGCTACACTGTGTGCTGTTCAGTTCAAACTGGGAATCAGGTCAGGTTACGCTGGGTAAAGGTGAGTTTGTGGTTTAGGTTGAATCAGGAAATTGCTGGTGTTAGACCATTCGGAAAATGGCCATGTCAGAGGGTCAGCTTTGTTCAAGCGGTAGGTAGTTGCGAGGACACGGACAGAGCTGGCCTGGCATCTCACAGATCTCTACAATTGAGGGTCAGTGCCCTTGGCACTGTGAGCTTGGAGGGGGGGCGCTGAGAGGCCGTCTGCTGTCGTCAAGGTGGGTCTGGACTCAGCCAGGCCCATGTGCCATGATCAGTGGGCGCTGTGATACAGACACATGGGAGCTTGGACATCTCTCACTTGGGCCCATTGTCCGTGTATACGCCCACCGGCATCAGCTCCCCGGATCCGCCAGTAACCGGGCACATCACACCTGCCCAGGTGGTGCTCCTCCTCCCAGCGGCTCCATTTCTCCTGTTGCTCCACCTGAGTTTGCAAGGATTTGTTTGGACGTTTGTACATTTTTAGCATTTTGTCTTTATTTTATAAAAATCGGTGGAAAACAAAAGTGAGTGTTGTCACTGGTGGTGGCAAGAAGCACAAGCATCACAAACATATAATAGAAGGAAAACGGAGGTGGAGATGACTAGGTGTACCAGAGACAGAGCATCTTTTCTTCTGCCCAGCCCTGTGTTCACTGTTCACATGTGGTCGACTCTGGGTGAAACTGGGAAGGAAAAGGCCAGAGAAAAAAAAACACACACAAAAATATGTGCGAAATGCTAGAAATACATGCCCTGAGTTGAGTCTGAAAGATGAGAGATCATTTGGGATTTTACAATTTTTTTTTTTTAAGCTCTCTGGGGCAGAATTTCCACCCCTTAACCACTTCTGCCTCTTCTGATATAAAGATTAAAGGAACTTCTTCCCATTCACTTTCCATAGAAGTTTTGAGGAATGCAAGATGTTGGAGGGAGGCTGTAATTGATCCTGTTCTTTTGCACCCAGTGAAATGATATGCAAACCATTTTCCGCTTTCTTGTTTCTGCCACTGAAATAATACACCAGCATCCCATTAATTTTTCCCTCCCAGGCCTCACATTTCTACCTCCTTATTTGTCCTTCGTCTTTGCATTTCCCTCGTGTGGACAGCGGGGGCTGTGTGGGTTTACCTCATTTCCCAATTGGCTCTTCTGAATGTTGGTGGGAGAGAAGATATTCCAGAGCTGAGGAAAGTGGGCACGGGAGTGACCCAGACCTGGGCACATAGCTGTGGGCTGTTGGATGAATGACTTAAAATTCTTTGACTCTCGATGCCTCACTTGTAAAATGGGGATATTGTGTACGTGTGTTGGGGGACCCATCAGGAGGGTTGAATAAGAAGCATTAAATGTGCATACACCGGCACCCCAGGGGAGGTTAGCTAGGGGATCGAGTCTGGATACCCTTGGGAGCCAGGCTGGACGACTGGGTGTAAGGCAAGAGGGAGTGGTGGGGACTGTGGAGAAGCAGGCATGGCAGCTCTAGCTGACTGTGGTCATGTGTGACTGAGTGCTGCTTTCACTCCCTGAAATCGGGCCTTCTTTTGGTGAAATCCTTTTATTTTTCTGTATTGACTGTTTGAATTGAAGTCTGCCATCTGGTTTTGCCAGTTTGCAACTTCTCGAAAACACACGTCAGAAGGTAGCTGCTGTCGTTTTTTATTTTAGATCCGCAATCCTGAAATTCAAAAAACTTGAAAACAGAAAGATTTTTTTGTAATTGATGAGGTGGCAGGACTTGACCTGAAGGGAGAAGAGACTAATTCTGTCTTCATTTATCCTCCATAGGGCTGACTGCATGAGTTTCACTGTGGAAATACTACTGTGCTTGAGTCCGGGGTTGGGGCGGGGTGGGTGGGGGGCTACCCAGATCCTGCCAGGGTTGTTTCAAAATACAGAACACACGCACTACATTACCTTTCTAAACTTGGAAGGATTCTGAATTTGGAAACATGTGTGTGCCAGAGTTTGGAACCTGCGTTATTCTAACTGTGGTTACTGTTATTATAAATGCTCTGACAAAGCCAGAGAATGCATCTACGACCCGGGCTTTCTCTCCATATGTACAGCATTCTACAGCCTCTGCAGCAGAGGCCCCCCTCCCCCCCCAGCACTGGCCTTGGGGGTCAGGAACCCCAGGTGTTTGTCATTCAGTCCTCCTGAGACTTCAGGCAGCTCCCTCCTGGAGCAGGGCCTCAGTCTCTCCATCTGAACCCGAATTTTATGATTTCTGAAATTTTCATTTGGTCAGCCTTATCTCCCCATCCCCCTCCCCAACCCCAAATAAAAGAGATTAAGAACCGGCACTCTCTTGTCTCTCCCTGCTTAGTGGGGTTGGGGGACAGAATATTTTAACATAATAGGATTTCCCCCCTCCGGTTGGTAGGAATAAATCTGCGGCTACTGTTTTATTGGAAATCCCAGATGAAAATAAAAATGGTGCAATTCAATCTCCGATTTAGCTGGTTACTTACTTTTCACTGAGTCCCCAGGGCCCTGTGGTTGCTGGGTTTGTGTTGGCAATGGGTGCTCAGCTGGATTTAAAGGGCCAAGCAAATTCCGGGGGTGGGGGGTGCAGGGTGAGGGGGTAGGGGTGTCCTGACTCCCTCTTACCACTAGGGGCAGATTTTCCCAGCCCGCAAGAATGGAGCAGGGGCTTGTGCTCGCTCTCCCCTCTGTCTGAAGGCTGGTGTTGAGGGGGAGCTTGGTGGGGTGGCAGCGGGTAGAACCTGGGTTTCCCCCCTTGGCTGATGCAGGTGTTCTGGGTTTCTTTTGCAGGCTGACGGAGCCAGTGCAGCTGGAAGGAAAAGCACCGCGAGCAGGTACACTCCCTTTCCCTTGCCCCCAGTTGTACCCCTTCCTCTCCCCATTTCACAGCCAACTGCCACCTGTCTCTGAAAGGGGATGGATGCGTGGTCCAGGCCGGCTCCCTTGGCTGAGAAGTATGCATACTTCCCCGGGGGAAGTGCGATTATGGGCAGCACTTTGCAGCCCTCCTGGTACCCTCTCTGAGCACCCATGAGTGCACCAAGGATGACTAGGTCCCCAACAGGCCTTTGGGCACTCAGGTCGGGAGTAAATGAGAGGTGAAGCACAAGAGCGGGCAGGAGGACCGGGCTTGAATCCCATCTTGCAATCCCCCTGCTCTGTGGTGACCTCCGGAGCATCCCGACCCATCCTGGTCTGGAACCCATTGGCCCAGCTTGGGTCCTGTGCTCATTTTCCTGAACCAGTCACCCCACAGCAAGGGGAGGAAATACTCTGCTTAGCCAGCCCGGGGTTGTGTCCTCACCCTGGGAGCTGGCAGGAGATGGGAGGCGGGTGGCCCCTAAAGGAAAGCTGGGCTGTCATTACCAGAGAAGGCGGGAAGCTGGGGCAGCCACATGACCTTTACTGGGGGCCACCTGGGCACATTGGAGGCAGGAGGAAGGCAAGGGGCAGACCAGAGATGGCGCTCCAGACCACACACACACACACATGCACATGAGATGTGGAATAGCTCTTGGATTACCTCCTGGAGGTGGGGGCAGAGGAATGTGCCATGTAGCCCACGAACACTAGTTCTTTAGAATGTTGAGAGATTTTTGTGGACAAAAGGAAGTTTGTGGCCAGGCAAGTTTGAAGGATAGTAGGTTAAACAAAGTTAACAGATTTCTTTGTGGAGGGACCTCTTACTTAGTCTTTCGTGGGCTAATGTGTGTGCTGGAGGACATCGGAGAGGAGAATGCCATGTTTCCCAAACTTGCCTAACCATGGAACCCTTCTGTCGAAGTTCAGCTGTGGAGCAAGTATTCTTGGAACATGCTTTGGGAAACCACGGGGGAGCTGTTGCTCTTTGAGAAAGAGTAACATGTTTGGCTGTGTGTTTTGGGAAGATCACCCGGGGACCCCTTTGCAGGGTGGATTGGAGGTGGACAGAATGGAGGCAGAGATGCCAGGCTGGAGGTCATTGAGATCCGCACCACCAGCACAGCCTGGCTCCCCCCCCCACCTCCTCATGTGTCAGTCTCCCCCTTGCTCAGTCTGTCTTAGCTACCCTGATCTTCTTTCTGTATATCTCACACTCTAAGCCAGGGGTCGAGCAGCTTTACCTGTAAAGGGCCAGATAGTAAATACTTGGTGCTTTGAAGGCCATAGGTCTCTGTGGTGACCTTTCTCTGCCAGGGCCTGTGTCGGGGTTTGCCGGCCTCTGGCCTCAACTGACTGTCGCCTGACAGCCTTTGCAGCTGCTGTTCCCTTTGCCTGGCATGTTCTTTCTCTGATCTTCTTTCACATCTTGACTCCATCCTGCCCTCAGAGAAACCTTCCCTGCACCTCTCCTTGAAGGGCCTGTGGCCGGTGTCCCTCCTAGGCTCGTCACGCTCTTTCTTTATTGCACGTGTTTGTGTAATTTTTGTAGCTTCTCCCCTTAGGGTGCCAGATCCATGGGCAGAAACCTCTAGCAGGTGGACAGTGTTAATGGGACGGATACCCTGAATGGGATGGAAGGAGAAGTGGGGCTGATGTAGGGGCTGGCAGTGTGGGCTGGAATGGAGGGGTGGGCCACCAGGCTTGGGCCTGTGCCCGCTGGCAGGGACGGATGGGGCCAGCAGCTGCCCAGTGCCTTGTGTCTCTCTCCCGGGCCCCTGGTCGTGGGGTTTTGTGTGAGGAGCAGTACATGAGGCTGTGGTCTATGGGGGCAGTGGGGGTCCCTAGACTGTGGGTGCCTGGACGGGCTTCCTGGATTGGAATGTCGGACTGGAAGGGCCCTTGGGGTTTGTCTAGTCCCACCCTCTCTTTGGACACAAGGGATGGGACGGCCCTGCTCAAGGTCATGTGATGAATAAGGGGCTGTGTCAGGCCTTGAACCTGCCAAAGCAGGGTACTTTCTCTACCCACCAGTTCTGTGCTTGAGTGAGGGTCTGGCCAGCTTCTCCCACTGTCTTCCATGATCATTGAGCACCTGCTGTGATGGATTCAAGGCGAATGTAGTCACCCTTGAGTGTCTATAGAAGCGGACAGAGGCAAACCTCCCATCTGTTTCTCATGACTTTCATGCGGGGGGTCATCCTTTCCCTTACTTTCTGTTGCATGAATTTCTCCCACACCAGGTCAGAAGACAACAGACAGGTTCCTCCATAGTGGTAGTAGGTGCCCCAAGTTCTGAACTGAGTCTTACCAGCTGTGGGCTGCAATCGGCATGCGAAGAGTGCAGGGATAGATTAGCGATGCCTGCCTTGGTCAGAGGACGGTGAGGATGGCATGTGTGCCATCTCTTTGCCCTGCCCGACTAGCCTAGGCTTGCATGTACTCAGTGTTACCACCACAGTGCCAGAATATGCACCAGGGAGGGCCAGCCCAAGTCTCAGGGTTGTGTGTGACTTGAGACGTAAAGAAGAAATTTCTAATAATAATGAGTACCATTTCAGTCAGCACTTACATGTCAGGCTCTGAGCTAAGTGATTTAATTTATTGTTAACTTACGTAGTCTTTGTGGCAGCCCTATGAAGGAGGTTCTCTTATCATTCCCACTTTACAGATGAGGAAGCTGAGGCACAGAGATGTGTACGGGCCTCAGGCTGCCGAGTGGGAAGTGAGTGATGGAGCCAGGCCGCCTCCCCAGGTCTGACTTCCCTGATGTGTATGCTTAACCACTGTGCCCTCCGCCTTCTCGGGATGAAGTGGTCAGTTAGCAGATGTTACAGGAGTCTGTTAGAGGCCAGGGGCTCTGCCATGGGCTAGGGGCTTGTCAAGAAGGCGGGGACTTCGAAGGAGCTCAACAAGTCAGTTTATATTGATTATATAATTAAAGCTGATAGAGCATCTTTGAGAAATCTAAACAGTGTTACTATATCGTGACCCAGCATTCAGTCTGAGAAGTGAATTATGCATTACACGTCAAGAGAACATTAACACGGGCCTAAGCTGAGGCCACTTGTGAATTTGACCCTGGCCTTGGCCTTGTAGGGTTTAGACTTGTCGGCACTGGGTAGAGTGTTAGACGCATTTAGTCCCTGTTGCAAATGGAGAAACACAGGCATGAGGCTCTTCGACCCTGGCTGGGAGTGACCTTGAAGGATCCCCGGCCCTCTGATGTGGACCTCCAGTCTGGGTTGTACCACGGAGCACTTGGTTGTTGCGCCGGGGTCTGCTTTCTTCCCAGCGCCTGTCTTTGGCCCAGAACACCTGATTTTGTTACTTCTCCAGAGGGCCTCTGGCTGAGCCCCAAAACCAACAGCATGGACTACTAAGGAATTAGTGTTAAATTGAGGGGGACGAGGAGAGGTGGTGTTTCTGATCCTAAGAAACAACCAAATGTGGTTTGGTTTACTTCTCTGTAACCCAACCTGGGTCGATTTTACAGGACCAGTGATCCCAGCAGTTGAGGTTAATGCTGACTTGGTGTGCAGGTTACAAATCATGGAGCGCAACGGCAGCCAAGCCTCACTTATGCGAGGCGTGGGGGCTGTGGGGCCTTAACTGGGGAACATTCTAAAGGAAGTGCAGTTTTTATAATCGAGTAAATGTAGCTACAGGCTTGTGGTAATGAAGAATTCTGCCCTTTTTTTGTCAGTTGAAGGTTTTCACAGCTGATAGGGTTCTGTAGATGAGAGGATGGAGTAACTGTCTCTCTCATTTTGGAGATAAGGAAACCAGGGATAGAAGAGGTTAAGGGACTCATTTGTTTGCTGTGTGGACCAGTCGCCTAACAAGCAATCGGGATCTTGTAGTCATATTTGGGGCAGGGTGGGGGAGCGATAAGACCAAATCTCTTTCATTGGTTCATTCCACAAAGACATAGCGCCTACTAAGTGCCAGGATCTGACCTTGGTGCTGGAGATACAGCACTGAACAAAACAGAAATCTTGTGGAGCTCATAGTCTATCGAGAGTGGAGGAGACGTAATCAATACGTAAACTGTATGGTATGTCATAGGATAAACAGTGCTGCGAGGTGGGTGGATGGGGGAGCAGGGTGGGGAATTGAGAGAGCCAGAAGGAGTAATGCATCACCAGAAGGTGACATTTAAACATGGATCTGAAGGAAATGAGGGACTGAGCCAAGCAGTCGTTTAGGAGAAACACATCGAGGTGCAGAGAACAGGTGCAAAGGCCCTGGGGCAGGAATGTGTGCATTGTGTTGGAGCAACAGCAAGGAGACTAATGTGACTGATAGGGCTTTGGAGGCTATTGTCAAGACCTTGACCTTTACCCTGCGTGAGATATGGGGACGAACTGGGGATTTTGAGCAGAGGGCTGGCATGATATGATTTGGTTTTAAAAGGATCATACCGGCTGCCAGGAGGTGAATAAACTGCAAGGGGCAACATTAAAGAGGTGTTGCCAAGGGTTTGGGGCAGGCAGGACCTTAGAAGTTTGGCTTGGAAGTGAGTTTCCAAAAGGCCGTATCTTTTCAGGTCTGAGGAATCCGGTTCAGCAAAGTGTTGTGTGAGTTCTCCATCCAAAAATGCACGCTTCTCTATGGCCAGTCTGCAAGATTTCTCCCTTGTCTTCTCTCTAGCCCCACTAAGGGCCAAGCCACTTATTAGCACAGTGTCGAGGAACCCAGACTGCCTGGGTTCAGATCCTGGGGCTATCCACCGGCTGGTTGTGTAATCTTGGGCTACTTACCTGACCTCAGTGTCCTCATCTGTAAAATGGGAATGATATTAGACCTTCACTCATAGTGTTGTCAGTGAGGATTAAGTGTAATAATAATAGTAATATACATACCCTTAGCACAGTACCTGGCCCGTAGTAGGTGTTCAATAAACGTTTATTTTTATCACCACCATGCTGGATTCCCTTCTTAGGAGGAGATAGCAGTGGGATGGCGATTCATTTCTTGTCAAGGCTGGACACTGGAGAGAGGACTGGAGTCAGGGACGAGGGTGGGGGTGGAGGGCCGACCACAGTCCGGCTACTGTGTCATGCGGGATCACGCACAGATCTCCCTTGGTCCCCCCCCCAGTGGCCCTCTGAGGTTGTGATGCTGCCCCTCCTCCCCAGAGGGAATTGAGGAATGGGCTTGTCCAAGGTCACACGCGTAGTAAGATAGCTTCGGGCCTAGCCGAGTCTTGTCCTTCAAGCCAAGATTTTTCACAGTGGACTCTTACTTAATCTGATCACCACGTGTGTGCAGCTGCCTAATTATTTTTTAAAGAATATCTTCTTGTTGTTTAGCATTTTGGTTTTCAGCAGTGAAATAAAAGTAGCCCTAAACAAATTAATTTCATTTGCACAGAAGCTCACAGTAGCAGTAGGCCCGATAGGAGTCAGTGACCAGTACGCCATTAGCAGAATCAATTATTTAAGAATTCTGGGTATATTCTAGCCAGGGCGCATCTTTATCTTGACTCTAGGTTTGTGTTGCTATTATAGGAGCTCGGATTTGATTTCCAGGAATGTATATTCTCATCTTACACTACTTTGGGCGAAGTTGGGCCACAAAAATCATAAATTGCAGGCTGACTCTGGGGGGCCAGTGCTTTTTGGGTGGGCAGAGTTTCCTCTCTGCTTGATCTATTACTGTTAAACCTAGACTCTGCAGATAGGGCGCATTCTTGAAAATTCAGGCACATCCTTAGGTTTGCCCTCCGGAGACAGCCACAGAAATGCAAACTAATGCACATCAAAACCGGTGAATCATTCTTGCCAAATGGCACTGTGGCTCTCAGGCTTGGGGTGGTCCGGCGGAGCCCCTAGGGAACCTCTGCTCAGCGCATGCACCCAGCAGGAGTCTCCCTCTTGTGCTCCTTGAGCAGATTCAGAATGTTGTTGGGCCCTTATACTTAGCCGTTCAAGGCTAAGTCTCGCCTTGTCCCGAAGAAGCACAGTCTTGAGAATTGTAACAAGGATGACCCAAACTGGCTGCTTCTGGAGGCCCTTGATGCCAAAGGCCCTTCATCTGAGAATACAACTCTGGAAACTTCTACAGCCTCACCCTCTGTCCAGCTCTTCTCATGGAAGAGAAAGATCCCACCCTTAGTTTGTGCTTCCTCCAGCTTTCTATGCAAAGTGTGGGGCTTTAGAATGACCGTAGGCTCCAGACCTACCTTCCTGATCACTCCCACCTGCCCATCCTGCAGTGAACTTGGCTGCAGTGCGTGTACCTCATCACTGCTGCACGGGGGTGGGTGTGGGTGGCTGTGCCCCCCACTTCTTCTGTTTTCATAGGGCTCCACAATTGCCCCTCTGCGTTCATTTATGAGTACTCCATCCATGATGGCCTGAGAGCCGATGTTTTTCATAGTTTGACCAAACTTTCCACATTTTTGTCTGGCAAGTGCTTGGTAAGGACGGGAGAAAAGAACTTGACACTGATGGAACCCTACTATGTCTGTGGAGCCGGGCTGGCTGCCTTAGGTACATCTCTGCCCTCGAATCTTCTAAACAACCCTTAGTGGTTCCTGTTAACTTCCCCGGCTTACACGCGAGGAGAGGGGGTTGTAGGTAGGTTAGGAAGCTTGGCAACAGCCCAGCATCTAGTTGATCACCCCCAGACACCTCGGGAGGACCTGGACCCGGTCAGGGGCACGTTGGCAGGCCGGCAGCCGGGCAGGTCTGGTCCTCAGTTGTCAGTGTGGGCAGGATGATGGGAGCAGAGTGGTCTTCTCGGGAAGCTTCCTTAACTTTCATTCCAAGGAGACAGTGGCCAGAGGTCCTGGGTGTCAGAGTGGTCTGGGGGGATGGTAGCAAAATCATAGCCTTGGTCACAGCTTTACCCGGAGGGCTGCATCCTGCTGAGCGTTGGAGTTTGTGACTTGACAGCATCGTTCAAGACTCCTGCTTTTCTCTATTTTAGGTTTAAATTAACCAGGGATTTAACTCTTAATATTTAAATCTTCACACTGCCTTTCTGAACTGCAGTATTACCCAGCGTCGTGGCTGACTGACAACATACACTGAAGAAAATTAAGTGCCTAAGAATTATTTCAAACTAATGATATATTTATGCATTGTAGGTTATTTTGAATTTCTAGACTGTTAAGAGTTGTTTAATAGGTTAATAGTTTTAATCTATTAATCTCATCTTTTGTACTTGACTGTTTATTAAAATATATCAGTGATACATGACAAATGGAAGTGCAGATAATTCTGAGGGTTTTGAAGACATGGGTGATGATGTGAAAGTTTGAAACACGGGTTGAATAGTAAATACAGAGAGACGTGAGGCCTTGTTACCGGGGTTTGTGGAAAGTGGGGTTTTGCTGTAGGTTCTCTCTCTCGGTCCTTCCAGAACCTGGTGGAAGCAGCAGCTTTTATCTCTGTTATGATTCCTGTCCTTGTCACTAAAACCAGGAGACTCTGTGTCCACAGGACACCTCTGCACACGGCAGCCATTTTGGAACGTGTCAAGGAGAGTTAGAGGTCGACAGTGAGCATAAAGCCCAAGCACTTTCTCTGTAGCTGATGTGGAGCCCCTCATGCCTTAGGTTTTTTTTAAAAATTTTTTTATTGTTATGTTAATCCCCATACATTACATCATTAGTTTTAGATATAGTGTTCCATGATTCATTGTTTGTGCATAACACCCAGTGCTCCATGCAGAATGTGCCCTCCTCAATACCCACCACCAGGCCAACCCATCCTCCCACCCCCCTCCCCTCAAGAACCCTCAGTTTGTTTCTCAGAGTCCGTCGTCTCTCATGGTTCATCTACCCCTCCGATTTCCCCTCCTTCATTCTTCCCCTCCTGCTATCTTCTTTTTTTTTTTTCCCTTAACATATATTGCATTATTTGTTTCAGAGGTACAGATCTGAGATTCAACAGTCTTGCACAATTCACAGCGCTTACCAGAGCACATACCCTCCTCAGTGTCTATCACCCAGCCACCCCATCCCTCCCACCCCCCACCACTCCAGCAACCCTCAGTTTGTTTCCTGAGATTAAGAATTCCTCATATCAGTGAGGTCATATGATACATCTCTTTCTCTGTTTGACTTATTTCGCTCAGCATAATACCCTCCAGTTCCATCCACGTCATTGCAAATGGCAAGATCCCATTCCTTTTGATGGCTGCATAATATTCCATTGTATATGTATACCACATCTTCTTTATCCATTCATCTGTCGATGGACGTCTTGGCTCTTTCCACAGTTTGGCTATTGTGGACATTGCTACTATAAACATCGGGGTGCATGTACCCTTTCAGATCCCTACTTTTGTATCTTTGGGGTAAATACCCAGTAGTGCAATTGCTGGATCATATGGTAGCTCTATTGTTAACTGTTTGAGGAACCTCCATACTGTTTTCCAGCCTCATGCCTTAGTTTTATTGCATTTCTCTGTTACTGTGTTAAGCATCTATGATGTGCCCCGTGTCGTCAGGATGCTGAGGACACAGGAGGAGACGAGGGGGTATGTATGTTCTCCATCTCTTGGGAGTTTCTGGTCGATTAGGCATGACTTTGTTCATTCATTCAACAAGTGTTTTGTTTTTGTTTTTTTTAATCGACTCTCCTTTTGAGAAGGGAAAACAAATCATCCAAATGATTGAAAGCCCAGTTGTTGGACTCAGGCAGATCTGGGTGCATCCCATTCTGTCACTAGAAAGCTGTGTGACCATGAAAAAGTCACTCTGTGTCTCTGATCCTCAGTTTTCTTTTCTTTTCTTTTTTTTTTTTAAGATTTTATGTATTTATTTGAGAGAGAGAATGAGATAGAGAGAGAGAGCATGAGAGGGGGGAGGGTCAGGGGGAGAAGCAGACTCTCTGCTGAGCAGGGAGCCCGATGTGGGACTCGATCCCGGGACTCCAGGATCATGACCTGAGCCGAAGGCAGTCGCTCAACCAACTGAGCCACCCAGGTGCCCTGATCCTCAGTTTCTTATCTTAAAGCAAAACTACCTAGCATATATCAGGCATCCAGTGGGATGGTGCACGGGTGTGGGGTTGGGGGGAAGCACATCACAGCCGCTCAGGATGCCATAGTGGCTCTTGTCCTCAATCCCCTCGTTACAACATCATTGCCGTAATCACCTCCACCTTCATGCTGACATACGCACCTCTTGTGGTTCTCTGTGTGTCGTTCAGCAGACATTAGCTGCCATCTGCTAGGGGCCAGGCACAGGGATACACGAACGGTGGGGTAGAGCCTTGGTGCTTGGAGGACTCGCTCAACCACATGGAATCAGAGGGCAGAGTCAGAGCAGGAGCCTGTTAGAAGCAGAGGGGGGCATTCCCAGAAACCACAGGGGTGAGGCTGCAGGCTCTGGATGGGTGTCAGAGAAGCAGCCACCCTGGGAGCTCAGCACCCTGTCCTGGGCCCTGAGGGCCCAAGTCTGCCGAGCGATGTTCATCATAGCCGGCCTGCATCCTCGAGAGTTGGTGTCCTCTTGCAAGACAGATCCTCACATTGGGGCACCTTCACCTTTCGTGTCCTTACATGTTAATGATAGCGAAGCCGGAGAAGAGAAAGAGTTGGTGTCAGAGCATCCCCAGGCTACCCTATTCTGGCATTTCATGAGGAAGGAAGAGTGCGTTACATTTGAGAAAATTCCCGCTGGAGAGGAGCAAGATAAGTGTGTGGCCCTTCTGGAATAAGCTTCACTGTTTGGAATGTGGCTCCCGTGGAACATCTCTGGGCTATGGGATACCGAGGGCCAGGGGCTGGGCCTTGCCATCTTAGGTTCTGAACATTAACTGACGCAGTTAAACCATCGAAGTTCTTTGCGGGTCAGGGGGAGAGAGAGGGACTCCCCGAAGGCCGCGCTCGTACCGGCCTTTCCAGACTCACTGCTTGGCGCCTTCCGTGAAGAGGCTCCTACTGATGGCCTCCCCTGTGCCAGGTGCATCTGTGGGTGCGGGGATGCAACAGGGAATGGACAAGAGAAAGTCCTTGTCCTCGCGGAGCTCACGTTCCAGCCGGGGAGACAGACGGTGAAGAGGATGAGTGGTAAAGTGGTAGATAAATGTAGGGTGAATCGTGAGCAGAACGAGTAAAGCAGGGAACGGGGCGAGGGGGTAGGGAAGGCTGGGGTGAGCCGCGTGGTGGTTTAGGTCAAGCAGCCGGGATGTCTCCACGGGCTGTAGGATGTTTGAGCTCTAACGTGAGGGCAGCCGGGATGGGGAGGTTATTCCAGGCAGAGGAAAGAGCAGGGGCAGAGGCCCCAGGCGCATGTGCTAAGGGCACAGCAGGGAGACTGGTGTGGCCACAAGGCGGTGTGTTAGCAGGTGAGGCCAGCGGGCTCCTGGGGCATGTCCCAGGGAGCCCCGGGGGTCAGGGCTGTGGCTGCTGTTCTGGGTGAGGTGTGGGACTGTAGTGGGTTTTGGGGCCTGGGGTGACACGACCTGGCTTGCTTTAACAAGGTCACTCTGGCTGCTGTGTTGAAAGTTGACTTCGGGGCGTCGGGCAGGGGTAGGAGCGGGAGACTGTGGTTGACAGCAGGACGGGAGGCCGGGGAAGGCAGCTGGGACCAGGGGCTGGTAAGGAGTAGTCAGATTCTGGACCAAGTGACAGGATTTGCTGATAGACTCATTAGTATGGACAGAGGCAGAGGGAAGACAGGTTAGTTCTAGAGTCTGGGCCTGAGAAGCTGGAGGGTTGGAATTGCTCCTAACTGAAATCGAGAAGTGTGCAGTTATTTGATTGTGGTGGCGTGGACTGCAGGGTTTAGTGGGAAGAACCCTGGGGTGGGAGTCAGGATTGTTGTCTGGCCTTGGGGGAAGGGCTGTAGCAACAGCTCCGAGTTGGAGCCTGTTAAATATGGGCGCTTCTTGGGCATCCAGGAGGAGGTGTCCAGCCGGCAGCTGTGTGTGTAGGTCTGGAGATCAGGGGGAGCCCCAAGCTGGAGACAGAATTTGGGATTCATCATCACATCGTTAATAATTAAAAGCCTGAGTCTGGATGAGATCGCTTAGGGAGTGAGTGTGGATAAAGATAGAAGAGGTTCTAGAACGGATCCTTGGGGCATGTCAGCATATAAGGGTGAAGAATTGGTGAAGAGGAATCAGCAGAAGACAGAGAAGGGAGCAGAAGGTAGGGGGCCCACCAGCTGAGCACAGAACCAAAGGGAGCCAAGAGTTGGACAAAGGGGACAGGGAGGATCATCCGAGGTTGCTGAGTACCAGAAGGCACCATAGGCTCTAGGAGCATGGAGGTCACGGGAGGCCTTGGGAAGAGCAGCCCTGGTGGAATGGGGGAGGCATACCTCATTGGACTTGGAAGCATTGCCAAGGAGGGGCCTGCTGACACCTGTGAATAGGTAAGTGTCCTTTGCGGCACTTAGATGATCGGGAGGTGGGCACAGGGATAGCGTTGGAGGACTTGATGAGTGGTCAGCCTCCGCAGCAGGGTGCATGTGGCCCCTGAGGTCATGCCTTAGGTGTGTGTTAGTTCCTTTAACACCCTGTGCATCCATGCATTTGAGGAGAGTGTATTTAAGCTCAGCTTGAGGCTACTTAACCCTCATTCCTAATGAGTGTAGTCTTTAAATGAAGTTTTATTCTAGCGGGAGTTAACGGAGTCATTTACACACTGTGATTAGAGCTTTTCCACCCACCCTTCACATTGTTTCAGGTGGCTGAAGTACTGGGGTGAGTAAGCAGGAGCCTTTGCAGGAGGTGGGGTGGTCCTCAGGCCGAGCCTTGGGGCGCAGATGGAGGCACTGCTCCCCTAGCCTGTGCAAGGAAGTGCACACACCCTGCTGGGTAGAGGTCTGGCCTCTACCACAGCCTCAGATTCCAGCGCACTTGTCATGCAGATGGGGAAACTGAGTCACGCAAGGGCAAGATGACATCCAGTGTGCTGAGAACCTTCATAACTACTGTGACTTGGTAGAGCTTCAAGCATTAGCATTTTTGGTGCAGTGATGGAGAATTACACGCAGAAACAAAGCTGTCTGACTCCTGGCCACATGGCATCCCCTGGAACTCTTCCTCCAACGTGGCCAGAGATGGCATTTTGTCTTTGGTCCCCAGATCCACTGATTACGTTGTTTGGTTGCACTGTCTTAGGCTGTCCGGCTTAGTGGGAAGGGCACCAGGCTAGGAGTCAGAAACATTGTTTCTGGTCACTGGAAGTTGTGTGACCTTGGGCATGCCCTTCATTCCCAAGGTCGATTGAGTTCCTGCTATGCCCCAGGCCTCATGTTCGAGCTGGGCTGCGGATGTGAACCAAACAGACTCCAGCCCTGTGTTGGGTTTTGGTTTCTGCATCTGGCTCCAGGGCTCTCGTGAATGCCAGATGGGCTGGGCTGGGCTGGGTCGAAGCACTTGAAGAACCATCTGGTAAAACCCAGAGGAAAAGATCTGCTTCTGAAACTTTCCCAGGCAGGCTGTGCGGGCACGTCGGACGGGCCACACGCAGCGCTGGGGATGAGTCAGAAGGAAGCAGAAGAAAATGGAGGGGAGTGGAGGGTAGCGGCTTGCAGACCTCATCGCCGTGGAGCTAGTTCTCCAGGGTTAGTCTGACACCACGTAGTAGTTTCCAGTGGCTGCTGTGACAAACTGGGGAGCTTAAACCAGAAACTTGTTCTGTCTCAGTTTTGGAGGCTCTGGGGGGGAGACTCTATTCTTTGCCTCTTCCAGCTTCTGGTGGCCGTAACATTCCTCGCCTCGCGGCTGCATAGTTCCACTCTCTGCCTCTGTGGTCATGTTGCCTTCTCCTCTTCTCTGCCTTGTCCCCTGTTTTGCCCGTCATAGCCCCTGTGTGCCTCTTATAAGGACCCTTGTCACTGCATTTAGGACCCACCTAGGTAATTCACCGTGACCTCGTCTTAAGATCCTGAAATTAAATACATCTGCAAGGAGCCTTTTCCAAATAAGGTCACGTTCATAGGTTCTGGGGATTAGGACGTGGGCATATCTTGGGTGGGGGGCACCATATACCCCACGACAGGGAGAAAGAAGCCTATGTATACATATATCAGGCTAAAATCAAAGAGGGAGTAGGGGTCTTGGAGCCCCATTCAACGCCACCTTCTTTATTCGGGCCTCATGGGTGTTTCTGGGCCACTGCTGTGGAACCCCTAGGCCTCCAAGGAACACACTTTGAGAACCATTGCCTTAATGAAGGGTCAGCGCTCTTGGGGATGTCCTCGGGCAGGGATCCACTTTGGGATTCTGGCATGAGCAGTAACCATTGGCCACAGACGGTATGTACTTACAGAGAAATATCCTTTTAGTGCCTGACTTAAGATTTTTATGTTGAAGTGTGACTCAGGTTAAATATAAAATTCATAGCATATCTTGAGCAACTATTTTGTAGTTATCTATATATAAATCTATTTTACAGCGACACAAATAGAATAGATTATGGAGTGTCAGCATGGAGATAGATTCCGAGTGCTTTTTCACTAATATACCTAATGATTCGTGCTGAGAATATCCAAGGGCTCCACTGTACATTTAAATGGATATAATTAAAATAATGAGCTCTATTTTAAAAAATGATATATGAAAAAAAATTTTTTTTAAAAAGAAGAAGATGCTGCACCACTAATTCAAAGTGATATAAGTACTTCAGTGATTCCATTGTTATTAGGACACCTAATTAAATGCAAAGCACCCGAGAAAAGCAACATTTGGGCTTATAAATCTAAAGCATGAAGCCGGGAGAAGAGAAGTTGCCAGTGTCCTTGGCACCGTCAAGGCTGGGGGGGTGTCCTGTTGAAAGGACTGCCTGTGGGCGACAGGCTGGCTCCCGTGGCTCCCAGTGTAAGCGTCTCCCTTGGGGGCCAGGTGGGTGTTCAGAAAGGGGGTCTAACTCCCCCTTGAGCAAGCAGGGAAGGCTTCCCAGAGGCGGGGGTGTCCTCGTGCATCAATGACATGGTCATGGCAGCTGCCATCCCTGCAAATCCACTCTGCCCTGCTCCTTGGCTCGTCTCCCACTCCCACGCTGGCAAGGATCATGGTCCTTCTTGTAACAGACAAGGAAACTGAGGCTCAGAGGGGCGGTCTAGCCCAAGGTCACAGGGTGTGTGGATGCCCAGCCTGTCTGATTCCAACAACTCCTCTCTCCCACCAGGACATCATGATGCGGGGTGGGGGGGTCCTTGAGAGCAGGAAGGGACACTGAGTCTGTTCAGGTGGGACGGGCAAGTGCTCATAGACCTTCAGGCTCAGCTTCTGAAGGTCGGCAGTGAAGAAAGGGGGAGTCTGTTTTGTCCCCTTCCCTCCTTGTGACCTCAGTTGCGGGGAGGGCAGGCAGGTTGGACCTTTCATCTCCAGGGGGCCTTTTTGCTGTTCTGGAAGCGCATCTGCCCTGTCCTTGGTGCTTAACCCTTTGTGCAGTCAGGATCAGGACGAGCCAGGGCCAAGCCAGGGTGAGTTCTCAGCTGTCTGCCTGCCCGGCAGCCCCCCTGAGATTTCATGGGCCGGCATTCAGACTCCGACGGGGTCCCCGAGTTCCACCCCCGTGGACTGATTGTTAGCGTCCGCGTGGTCTCAGGCAGGGAGCAGCCGTTTCAGTGACTCGGTCAGCTGTTGCCGTCGGCGTGAGCATCTCTGCTCTGTGAGTGGCTCTGGACGAGGTCCTGGATTTACATTTTTGCGACTGATCTTCACAAGACCTTTTGAGTGGACGTGGCGCTCCCTGCTTCACTGATGTGGAGATAGGCTCGCTCAGGGTCACCAGCCGGGATGTGGTAGTGATGGGATTTGAACCCCTGTTGAGGTACAATCTCCACAGCCCCTGCAGTGACGTCTGTACCATGTCAGGCCCTTCTCCTGCGTCCTCTGCATACTTCCCTCCCCTGCACCCCATATGAGACAGTAGACCTGTGTAAATGTCTCCACAGGGGCCACGTCCCTTGCAGACATTGCCTTGTCTCTGCATCAGAGCGCTGGGGGGCAGGTGCTGTGTTTGTCCCCGTTGTACGGGTGCGAAGACTGAGGCATGGAAAGGGGATTGGAGTCACTTGCACAAGAACCCACAGCCTGAGAGCAGCAGTTGAAATTGGCCGTGGGACTGTCCGACTTCAGAACCTTTCGTCTGAGTCCATCACATCCTGTTCCTGCCGGGCTGTCTGCTCACCTCTGTTCTGGTGCCCCGGTGCCGGAGAGACCTCCCCTATTTCCCCCAGGACGTCCCCTTCTGTGGCAGGCTGGCAGGTTGTCCTCCCTCCCTAAAGCCATAGCTGCCCCCTGGTAATCTCTCAGACCTGCTGGTCCTGTGGCTCCTGGGGCCTCACTGAGCTAAGAGGCTTTTTGGCCCTGTGACGACTTTAAAGCAGGGGACAGGTAGGCTTGCTCCCTTCCCAGGGAGTGCTGGTCCTCAGCAAGGGGGCTCTAGCTCAAGATAGCCCCCTCGGAGGAAGCCCTGCTCTCCCACTAGCATCTTGGTTCTGAGTCTGTTCGGAATGCAAAAGGTCAAGAGTGGGTGACGTGGGGGCTGCCCCAGGGGCAGGTGGGCAGGCTTCCCCCTGCAGGTTTCTCCGCCAGCTGCAGTGCACCGTGGCTAAGAACCAAGATGCCTGCATCCTGTTTCGGTCCCACGTCTTCCTACCCATGTGACTTGGATCAAGTTATTTCTCCTCTTCAGTGCCTCCACCTCCCCCGTTGTTCCCGAGATGAAAAGTCAGTATGTTAGAACAGCCCCGGCACATAGGAAGTGACTTCAGGGTTTGTTAAATCAGTAGAAGAAATGAACACGGAGGCGATTGAACCATCCTGATTTATGTTTCCCGCTGCGGAGAAGGGCAAATGCTTGGACGCTGTCAGGTAGTCCTAGTGTGGCAGACACATCAGGAGGAGGTCCAGTGAGTGCTCAAGATGCTGTAGGGTTTGTCATTCTTAATAATAGTGATGGTGGCCGTGTCTCGTTAGCTGTTAGAGGCCAGCCGCTGTGCTGTGTGTTCTGTTAGTTGGTTGAAATCTCCCAGACAGTCCCATTAGCTCCGTTTTGCAGATGGGAAACCTGGGGCTCAGAGGTTATAGGCAGCTGGCTTAGGTCACCCAGCAAGGAGGTGGTTGACAGGACGGCCCTGGTTCCTGGCTGGTGTCCCCCCCAGCCTGCCTCTTCACTCCAGCTGTCCTCTGGGGCCTGTGTATTAGTCAGCTCGGGGTGCCACTGTGAAAGACCGCAGATGGAGTGGCTTGGACAAATGTATTGTCACACGGTCCTGGAGGGTGGGAGTGTGAGATCAGGGTGCCAGCACAGTTGTTTTCTGGTGAGAACCCTCTTGCAGACAGCCACCTTCTCTCTGTGCCCTCCCACGGCGAGGAGACAGAGAGCTCTCTCTTCCCATTTTCCTAAGGACACCGCCCCATCAGATTAGGGTTCTGCTTTTATGACCTTATTTAACCTTAATTATCTCTTAAAGACCCTGTCTCCAGCTAGAGTCGTGGTGGGGTTTAAGACTTCACCATACAAAATGGGGAGGTGGGGGGACCCAGTTCAGGCCATGACACCTCCCCAGTGCCTTCTCACTCCCTCCTCGTTAGCTGGGACCCTCCTCCTCTCTTTCCGCAATCCCCCAGCCCAAGAGCAAGTTCAGCGCTGAGAGGAATCGTGAATGTGATTGAACTCATGCACTTGATGACGGATGGAGCCGCTGAAGCCCAGAGAAGAGCAAGCAAGGTCTTGTCCATAGTCCCACAGCAAGGCCACTGCAGACCCGGGGTCAGAACCTGGGTCTCTGCCTCCCAGCTTGGCATCTCCGCAGAGCCCCAGTTGGTAGTGCTAGTGGGTTTTGCCTGTGTGTGCCTCGAGCCTGGGCCTTAAAGTGCAGTCCGCGGAGAGGGCTGGACGTGACGGGGTGACATCCCCAGGCTGGACCGTGATGTGATCTCCCCCTTCTTGCACACCTTGGCTTCCTTACCTCAGAGACGGGAATGATGATGATGATCCCCATGCCAGAAGGCTGGGGGTGGGGGGGCCCTTAGGATAACACAGAGAGTCCCACCGAACCGTCTGTTCAGGAGACGGCAGGGACCTGGCTCCGTGCCGTGGCCTGGCCCCGGTGTTGTGTGTGGCGCTGGGCAAGTCCCAGCTCTGCTCTGGGCCGTGGTGGGCCCCTCATAAAGGAGGCTTCGTAACCGGTGCCCTGCCCGCCTCAACACTGAGCTCATGGCCTTAAAGGATGTCTGGATGTTTGAAGACCTACCTGGAGGCCAGAGTGTTGGTCTGAGTGAGGCTTTTGGCTTGTAGTTGCCTGTCTGTCAGATGGGAACGGGGTGGGGGGGAGCTTGGATGGAATCTCTAGCCCTTCTGCCAGGGAGGGAAGGGAACAGCACCAGGCACTTTGTACACATCACTTAAACCCTTGCTGCTCAGGGTGCAGACTGAAGACTAGTGGCACTGGCTCTGGCTGGGTGCTTGTTAGAAAAGCAGAAGCTCAGGCTAAACCCCAGACCTGCTGAACCAGAATCTGCATTTTACCAACAGTCTCAGCTGATTTAGATGCACATTGATTGCGAAGAACTGATTTCAACCACCCAGAGCTACCCTTCCTTGAAGGTCTTTTGTAACTCCAGTTACAAAAGTTTAGATCTCTTTAGGTCCCAGCTTCCCTGTCTGTGAAATGGGTGGAATTGGAGCCATACCAGCCCAGTCATTTTCAAACTGTGTTCCTCTGAGCACACTGGGTTCCCAGGAAGACCCCGAGGGGCTGCCATGGGGGCCTTGTGCTTCAGGGTGAGATTCATGGAGAAGTGGGTCTGTAGCTAAACGTTATGCAACCGCCTGGGTTGGTGGGCTCCCAGATGGGTCTGGGGGCTGGCACGGGGTCCACACTGAGCAGACTCTCTTCTCTCCCAGGGAGCGCTTGAAGCGCAGCCAGAAGAGCACCAAGGTGGAGGGGCCAGAGCCCGCGCCGGCCGAGGCCTCACTGAGTGCCGAGCAGGGAACGATGACGGAGGTGAAGGTGAAGACGGAGCTACCTGATGACTACATCCAGGAGGTGATCTGGCAGGGGGAGGCCAAGGAGGAGAAGAAGGCGGTCAGCAAGGACGGGACAGGTGATGTGCCCGCTGAGATCTGCGTGGTGATCGGTGGCGTCCGCAACCAGCAGACCCTTGGTGAGTGCCTGAGAGGGTCGGGGCTGGGACCAGGGCGGGGCATGGGGTCAAGAATCCTGAAGAGCAGAGGCCTGCCTCTCCCTGGCTGAGAGAGCCCTTGGTGGCTCCCCTCTGCCCTCAGGGAAGGACCTAGGCTCCTTAGACTTGCTTTTGCTTGTGCAGTCCTAGTCTGGACCTCTTTCCTTTCCACCTGATGTGCCAAAGCTCTGTCCGTGTTTTAAGACTTTGTTCAGGTCAGATGCCTGGAACTTTCTGTAGGTGTGGTGAATCCCTCAGGCCGTGGGGCTCTCATGCTCCGCAGGGGGGTCTAGCACAGACACATTGCTTATTGTCCTAAATGCCTGTTGGTGTTTCTTTCTCCTTGGCTTTACCACGGGCTCCTGAAGGCAGCTTCCAGTGCGAGTCCTGCTTGGAGCAGGTGCCCAGGCGGATCAGATTGGTGACAGACTGGCACCTTCCCGGGCCCCTTCTGGGCTGGGCCAGGCTCAGAGGACGTCTGTGGAACAAGCTTCTTAGCAGTCCTCTCTGTGCCCCCCTTGGGGATTCCCCTCAGGGGCTGCCTGCACCCCTGCCAAGGTCATAGACTCAGATGCCCACGAGGCCCAGCACATATATGGAGGGACTCAGTCCTCCTCCGCCTCGTAACCAGGTGGGAGATGGGCTCTGTGTGGCCGATCTCTGGACACGCCACATGACAGAAGGGAGACATTTGATGTGCATTCTTTTGGCTTTAAGCGTTGGTGACTAATTCGACTTTTGAAATCTGCCAAACAAAACCTGTCTTTGGGTCACAGTCCTTCGGTGGCCACCGGTTGGCAACCCCTGGTCTGTGACATAAAGTCCACGAGCCTCACCCTGGCATTGAGGCCTTGCCTGGTCTGTTCCCCATCCGCATGGTCCTCCATGTTTCTTAGACATGCTGCCACCTCCCTCCCCTCTCCCTGTCCTCCCTGGTCCAGCTCTGGCTCACTTCCTCCAGACTTCTGGGCTCATGTCCCATGTCGGCATGCAGGGCCTTGTATGGAGTTTCCTGTGTGTCTGTGTCCCTGAGTTTACACTCGAGTCCTGTTGCCCCTTCTTCCCAGCTGCCGGGACTCAGCCCCGTCCGTACTCCCTTTCCTCGATGTTTCTCCGCTGTTCTGTGCACTGTCAGCCCCAGCTGGGTCATTGTGTCTTCCCACTGACAGCCGTGCCTTTATGTCTCTCTGCCCTCACCTGCCCTCCACTCTGGCTGCCAGGGGCTTTGGCAAAAATAAGTCCTTGACTGTGTCACTCCCTGCTTAGAAACTTGGGATTCCCCACTGTGTGTAGGGTCAAGGAGGACTGTTCTTCAGTCAAGGGTATAGGAGTAGCTGCGCTCCTCTGCTTTAGAACCTCTAAACAAGCTCTCAAGGCCATAGTATCAAGATCCTCCATAACCTGATCCATATTTCTTATTTATGATCTTTTTGGACCTTTCATTCCGATACACTCTGCCTTTCCACAGCATTCCTGCCCTTGGCTTGTGCTCTTCCCTCTGCCTGGAATGCCTTTGCCCATGTCCACATGCCCAGATCCAGCTCATCTTTCAAGACCAGCTCCAGTGCCACCTCATCCCAGAAGCCTTCTTGAATTTCTTCTGGTCAGCGCGTTCTGTTTCTACCTTGCCCCTCACTTGGGTGCTTCCCATTATCTGTTTTAGATTAGAGGGGCCTTGTCCGTGCCTGCCTCTGCCACGAGACTAGGAGCCCCTGGAGGTCGGTGCATCAGGACTTGTCTGATCTATGTCTCTGGGCTCGTTGCGCCCACCCCACAGTGTCCAGCCAAGGTACCGGCTTCTAGGGAGCGGTATTGACTTTGGTGCCATAACTGTCAGGGTGGGGCTACGTTATGGCCCAGTCACAAAAGATCCTGAAAGTAACGAGATCTTGGTAGCTCAGAACCACAAAAGTTCCTTTCTTGGTCACACTGCATGTCCATTGTGGGTCATCTGGGGGCTCTGCTCTGGACCCAGGCTAAAAGCAACCAGTATATGAAATGCTGCCGGCCAAGGGACAGAGGGAAAGAAAGCTCTGGGAGGACTCACACTACCTATTACCTGCTGCAGCCCAGAGGGGAGAAGAGTTAAGTCCCCTCCCTGTCATTGACCACATCAGTCACATGGCCCCAACCCAACCTCAGGTGGCCTGGAAATGCCATTCTCTCATGTGACAGAACTGGGATGAACCAGCAGTACTTGGTGAAGAGCATGGGCAACTTAGCCCAGTGCCCACTGGAAGAAGGGCCTTTTCAGGAGCCTATGTCTGGCCTTCCTCCATCAGTATTCGCTCCCCGGGGCCAAGGACAGACCATGTTAGCCACTAGGAATGTGTCCGCTAACCCAAGAGGGGACGTGCCCTTGCTCACATTGGGGTGTGTGTTTTAAGACTCGTTGGACCCAGTAGCTATTTATGCCTCTTCACCAGTAGATGCTCGGTGAAGGGTAGTTGAATCTGAATCTCGGGATGGAGCCAGCAGTCGGGATTCGGCAGGGAAGGCCTAGAGCAGCCGTGCTAGGGAAATGCTGGAAGGGAGTCCTCCCTGGGCTGGCTGCCGGCACCGCGAGAGGCCTCAGGGCCTCATGCCAGCCACGGACGCTGGTTTCCAGCTCAGCTGCTGCTCAGCAGCAGGGTCCTTGGCTTTGCGGTGCCTTAGTGTCCTCTTCTGTTCAGTGAGGCTCCCTGTCCCCACCTCACGGGTGTGCAAATCAAAAGAGGCAGTGGAAGAGAACAGCGTTGTGCAAGGAGAATGAGCTCGGGTCCTCAGTCTGGGAGTGAATCCTGGCTCTCTGATGCAATAGCTGTTGGACCTCAGGCAAGCTACTTCATCTCTCTGTGCCTCAGTTCTCACAATTGCCCATTCGTGGGGTGAGGCGAAGATTCAGTAAGGTGATGTATATAAAGCACTCAGCATTGTACTTGGTAAACGATTAGCTTTTATCAGGGGTATTAGCATTGCTTTTCAAGGGGGAAGAGTACCTCTTTCAAGTACCTCTTCAAGTGGGAAGAGTAGTAATAGTTTCTGCATTTTTTCCAAAGCCTAAGAAATAAGCCAGGGTGATGATGTAGAGAAAAAATGGGTCGGGGAAGTTGGCGCTGGGTGAGGTGTCAGAAGACGTGGGTTCTAATTGAGCCTCCATTGTCTCATCTGAACAGGGCAACTTGCCCTGTCCCTGGAGCCCCTCCTAGTGCTGCCTCCCTGGAATCCAGGGACTTTGAGTATGTTGTGACGTTTCTAAGTAAATTGCCTTTCACAGACTCTTAATGAAAAAGGAGTAAAGCCACAGTGGCAAGGGGGAGTTGAGCCGCCATTTTGGAGCTGGGACCAAAGCAGGGCCTGGACATTCCCTGCTGATTATCGAGACTCCTCTTGCATCCATGAAGGCAGACCTTCCTCCTTGAGGGTGTAGTTTCTGCCAAGGGTCAGGCTCAGAGAAATCTGGCTTGGCCTCAGTACCCGGAAAGAAAAGCATTAAAAAGAAAAAAAAAAATCAATGTAAAAGAATTGAGCCTTTCGGCTTCAGCTGGTCTCAATATGGCAAGTAGGTTTTATCCTGTGGGCCAAGTCCAAGTACTTGCTGCTGTTTATTAGGGGTTCTGTGTTAAAGGTTCTAAAGGGATGGCATGGTTAAGCGTGATTGATTATTAATGTCTGCCGTGGCTGTGGAAATGGGCAGTGGGGCTCCACATGCTATGCATTTGACACCCCTTATCCCCGCATTTTATAGCGGGGCCAACAGAGGCCAGCCGAAAGGAGAAAGAGTGGCTCTGGGCCAGAGAGCACATCAGTGATGTTTTCTTGCACTTCATGAAGGGTTGGTGCACCTCACAGCAACCCCCTCCCACCTGGAAGGAAAACAAGGAGGGAGAGCCAGGGGCCGAATGCTGGTTAGAGCCATCCCTTTAAATGCACTCGTGCCGCACAGGCTGGGCGGCGTGGAGTTAATGAACACGTTCCCGGGCCGCTGGGCAGAGAAGCATGTGCAGCCGGGGGCCCCCGAGTGCCCTGCTCACCCAGCCCCGCTCAGGGCTCAGAGCTGGCCTCTCTTACTGAATAGAACAGTGTTCCTGAGGGTCACTCAGGGCTGCACCGTGCGGGAACCTTGTGTCCACCCCCAGGTCCTCACTGGCCCTGTAACAGCCATCAAACAGTGTTCCCAGTGGCACAGTCCTCATCCGACACACTTCCTGTGGAGGAGCCGGGGCTTGGACCCATGGATGGCATTTGGCAGCTTCTCAGGCTGGGAGGGGGTGGCCGTCCGTGCCCAGGAGGCTGGCTGCCAAGCTTGCAGTGGGGACTTCAGTTTCCCGGCTGCCCACAAGTTCTGTGATAAGAAAGATCTCTTGCTCTTAGAACGTCACTTCCATTGGAGCCGGTGTGGGGGAAACATGGGGGTTTTCAGCAAGAAGAGCCGAGGTGATACTGAACTCGATGACCCTGTTGGATAAAACCAGAAGTGAAAGAAGTGAGGTCACAGAGGCCGGTGTCCACCCGGCAAGCTGCGCGCGGAACTCTGCCCAGCAGCGCCGAGGAGTGGGGGCGCCGCACTGGACGTTTCAGGAACGCCACGAGGAGTGCTAAACACGGGGTGCTGCCATAGCTACCACCTCTGCTCCCGCTCAGCGGCAGGCATTGTTCACTGATCACCGCGGACGGCGACAGTGCCCCTCAGAATCCTTCTCAACGCAGCCCACCAAGACGTCACTGCCAGTCAGCCAGAGTTGGAAAGGAGGAAGTGGAAACCTGCTTGCCATTCTTGTCCTAGGTGGTAAAGACAAGGCAAGCTGGCCTTAGAACAATCAGGACATCCAGTCCTGGGAGCATTTCCTGGTTCTGAGAGAGAAGGATGCTCAGATCCCATCATAGTGGTCAGAAGGTACTACCGAGCAGTGGGTGCTCTTCTCTGTATGATGAGACCATCGGTCCTTAATCCTGGGGAGCTTACACACGAGGGGAACCCAGGAAGAGCGGCAGGTGCCTGAAGGCCGGTGGTACAGGAGCCTCTGGAGGGAGCAAGCCACCCAGCAGGGCTCCTCCTCAGATGAGGGGTGTGGGCCAACCTGCTTATGTCCAGAGAGTTCATTCCTAGTGTGGCGAGGAACCCCATAGAAGAGCTAAGGGCTCTTTGTCCTGGGGAGGAAGAGACTGGGGGCGGGGGCCGGTGGTAGGGGGGAGTGCAAGGGAGATGAGGGGATAGAAGTATGCTCGGCTTGAAGCATTGGAGTGTTGGAGTGGGAGGGGAAGGAGTGGACGCGTTCTGCACGGCCCCGACTGATAAAGGGGCTTCACCAGTGAATTCAGGTCCGTAACAGGAAGGCCTCTGTGACTGTGGGAACTGTTTGGAACCGGATACAGGCCTGTGAGGGCATGAGTTCTGTCCTGGAAGTCACTGGACGGGCTGCAGGGGGCAGAGTCAAGGATCAGATGGAGGACTACGCGGACGTTTCTAAGCAGTGAGCTTTGAGCACCACGGGGTAGGGGTGTTTCCACGCCCGCGGGACTGCCTGAGGGAGGAGGCACAGGGGAAGGAGGCGGTGGCTCGACCACAGCTCTGGAAGGAGCAGCAGAAGGGCAGGCAGCCACTCAGACCCGGCCACGTGGATTTTGGGCTGTGACAAACGCAAGCAGCCGAGGTGCCAGGTCCTGCTCCATGGCGCCAGCTGATAGTTTCCTGTTTCAGTGGGTGGTTGGCAGGCCTTGCACCGAGCCTGCCAGAACCAACGCTCAGCCCTTTGCTGCAGCCGCTAGGGAAGGAGGGGTTCTGGCCACCCTCCCAGGCAGGTCTTCTCTCTGCTGCTGGCCCTTCATCTGGTGGTTCAAGGTGGGAAGGGGTCCTGGGTGGAGGGTCCCCACGGGAAAGGGCCCCTGGGCTGTAAATCCAAGAGACCCAGGATCTGCCCCGCGGTGCAGTCTTGGACAGGACCCTTAACCTCTCCTTGCCATGCTGTCCTCATTGATTGGTGGGTGTAAGAACACCTGCCTGTCTTTCCAGGAGGCTTGTTGGGGACAGAGGGAGGTAACAGGTACGAAAGCATTTTTTTATGTAGGGAGGCAGAAAATGCAAAACAGCTATCAGCACTATTAGCTGGAGCCTCAGGACGTTGACACGGCTGGAGGTCCATCTGGAGTGCTGGGAACCCGAAAGGCCAGCGGCTTTCACCTTTCTGTGTTCATCGCCTCCTAAGAAATGGTATATATTCTTTCGTATTTTTGAATTGACATCTCACAGTTTTATCCAAAGTTTAAATAATTGCAAAGGATCTAATTTCTGGAGTGTTGTGTAAAAAAAACCTGTCATTTTGGAACTATAACTGTGAAACCACTGTTCTAAATGTATCGGAGAGAATCCAAAGCCACTGCTGTTTAATATCTGCCGTCATCCATTTAAAAAACATGCGAACAGGCTCATCTTTAGCAGTCAGAAATTTTACATCTTTCCCTTTCTCTCCTTGAACTCATATTTCCAGTCCACTTTCCTTGCAGGATTTTATCCTAATGTAATACATTTTTTATGCCTGAGAGTCTTTTATTGATCACTGTTTTATACTCATCTCCTACAACAAGATGTACATAAATTGAAATAGAAATTTCTAAAAAAAAAAAGGTCGGGATCATAAAACTGTACTTTTTAAAACATTTTTTCCCCCAGATCAAGGTTTTTTGTTTTTTGTTTTTTAAGATTTTATTTATTTATTTGACAGACACAGCGAGAGAGGGAACACAAGCAGGGGGAGTGGGAGAGGGAGAAGCAGGCTTCCTGCCGAGCAGGGAGCCCGATGCGGGGCTCGATCCCAGGACCCTGGGATCATGACCTGAGCCGAAGGTAGACGCTTAACGGCTGAGACAAGATTTAGCATTAATTAAACTCCTGCCTTTGGTTTCTGTACATGTAAGTACTTAGAAGTCCAATGCGCTATCCATTGCGCCATGGCGCCACCTTGTACATGTAAGTACTTAGGAAGCTTAATTACATAGGTAAGGAACCAGGGATGGATGCAGTTTTGAGCGTCACTCAATTTTTGGAACTCTTTCCAAGTTGTGGGCTGAAAATCGCATGGGGTGTGTCATCAGACACTGTTGTTAATGGTCTCTCTACGAACAGCTCCATTAGATGCTTCTTCAGTTTCGTTGAGAGTAAAGAATTGGAAATGACACGATTCACAAAAAGCGTTGTTCCCTGGTGTTAGATTTTGCCCACTTTCTGGGTTCACTCCGATACTTGGGATCACCTCTTTGCTTGGAGCCGTGAGATGGGCAGCCCCGAAGGTGGGGTGGTGGTGAAGGAATTGGCTTGCTTGTAGCATGTCAGGGGGTGGGTGAGGAGAGCCAGCTGAGTGGGGCCTCCCCTCCCACCGCTACATCTCCAGCACATTGATTTTAGGGAAGAATATATTTGAAAGCTGATGATTGGGGTATTGATTCTCTTAAAACTGCCTGTGCTCACATATCCCCAGGCGATTTGTACTCTTACTTGGAAGACCCTGGTCCCAAAGACATTTGGTCTGAGTCCAAGCCCTAAGAGCCTCAGGAAACCCACTTGTCCATGATTTACCTCTCCAGCTCCCTTGTCTGCCAGCAGGCTCTGGGCCTTGCTCCTGCTGGGTCCCAGAACCAAGAGGGCTCGGTGCCTCCTGGCACCCCCACCTTCTTGTGTGTGTCTTCTCTTTCACCTGCTCCGGATTTCTGTCTCGTTGCATTTTGTGTATCTAGAAAGGTGTCTGAGCTTGTCTGAAGCTAGCTGGGTGCAGATGGTAGAGCTGAGGCTTGCTGCCCTCATTGCTTGTCCTCAGGGCCAGCCTTCCCTGCCGGAGCCTTCCCAACTTCTCCCCTACGTGGCCTCAGCAACTAGAGCCCCCTGGTCCCAGCTGGCCTCACCTGGTCTGACCTGCGCTCTTGGGGAGGGAGCTCAGCCAGGCTGTCTGCCAAGTGCTTCCGGGAAATGCTAGACTGGTTCTGTTACTCAGTGCCTGTGGATTCTTGCGTCACTAGTGACAGGGTTGGGGAGAGGAAGAGGCTTGGCTCCCGTGTGCTGGCATGCTCTGTCAGCTGCCCCTGGCAGCCTTGAGAGGGGTTAGGGGACTCTGGGAGTCCCGAGGCAGGACTGGACATGGCGGGGCAAGCGGGAGTGGGAGGGGGTCCGCTGCCCTGCAGCACTCGGGGGAGCCCTGGGACTGAAGGGGAAGCCCGAGTGCCTTTGGCATCCAGAGGTGACTTGGTGTGGCGGCAGCAGGGTGGCTCTGAAGGCTGGCCAGCCACTAGCTGAGTAGCCCCCACCCTGGACCGCCTGGCCCCTAGAACATTCACGCTCATCAGTGAACTGGGTACGGAGTTGTCCCAAGCACACCAGGACTTCTGGGAGGATAGAGGACGGGAATGAGACCTGGGTGCACCCAGTGGGTGGTAAATGTTAACAAGCACCATCTGTTCTTGGTCCTTTCCCAGAGGTGTGGCCGGCACATGCACTGGCTCCCGATCACTGCCAGCCTGAGCCGCCTGTGGCCGGATGTGTGGTCCCTGCAGTCCTTACTTACCTCATCTGAGAAATGGGGATGATAATCGCCTGTGTCTGCCGGGCGTGTGAGGGTGAGCTGAGCTGGCCACGTGGCTGCACACCTGGCCAGCTTCTGCTTCCCCAGCTGTGTGTCGGGCTCGGAGGCCAGCCCTCTGCAGAGATGTAGGAGAGGCTTGAGTGAAGGGCATTAAGCACCTGGCACTTAGTAGGCAGTGGTGGTGACAAAGGACACAGGGGTAGTTGGGGAGCCCAGCAGAGTGAGGAAGCTAGCCGGGGAGGGAGTCATTTTTGGGGACCCAGACTGTCTGAGCTGAGCATCCCCAAGAAGGCTCACTAGCACCCCCCTGCACCACCCTGGGGTATTGCAGAGGCTGTGGCTGGGGAGGGGCACCAGGCCACAGCATAAGCAGGGCATATCCTCCCTATAGGGTCATTTTGCTGGAATGCTCTTGGGGAGAAATAGCCATACAATGGATAATTTTATGTTTTATTTACGTCATGAGTTAGAATACAGAGAAAACATAAAACTTCGGGGGATTTGGGCCTGTGGCTGTTTCTGCCATAGCCCAGCCTTCCAGGGGAGGTACGGATGCCCCCCTGGCAAGGACAGGTTCTTCGCTGAAAAAGTATACCGCACGATCTTGGTCACACTTCTTTGTGCAGATGGAGAAGCCGAGGCCCTGGCAGCTCAGGTGACTGGCCAACCTGAGACGTGGAGCCCTCCCCTTCACCTGGCTCCTTCCCCCACCTCCCAGGCACCCCCAACTTTAAGGGATCTTTCTGATTTCTTACGTAATTCAGATGGAAAAGCGCCTGAAGGCAGCCCCCACGGTGGATCTGTGCGAAGTCGCTATTCAGGGACCTGGATTTTTGACCAAGCGTTGAGATATGCATCTGGTACGTGAGGGCCGAGGGGCAGGACGACCTGATGGGGCCGGCATGTGGGTGGGGCACGGCCAGACAGGGCCACGAGGGGCCACGCTCAACCACCCCGTCACTGCCACAGGGCAGCAAATCTGAGCCTGCCAGGGGCCTGGAGGACTTGGCCATCGGAGGGATGACAGTCTGTGGAAATCGGGAAGTCTGGAACATCAGGACCATCCCGGCAGCACCTGCTGTGGACTGCAACTTTGAAACAAGCCAAGGCTATAAAAGAGTTCTGTGGCCACATGTGTTGGAAGAGCTGGGGTTAAACAAGGTTCCTGTAGGACCTGTCCCTAAGTTCCCCCTGCACCGCGCCTTCCCAAGACGGCCGTACCTCCCACCCGCTTGATCATGGGTGTCTCTTTCCCGGGCTGCGTTCAGGAAGTTGGGTTCTAAAGAACTCTGGAAAATGCTGCTTAGTAACAGTAGCTGTGCTGTCCTGAGTACCTGTTTTGTACTGGGTACGGTGCTCTGTAGCCATAGAGTTACTGCTCCCAACTCCCCAAGATGGGTACCATTTTCCTGTGCTTAGAGAGGAAGCCTGAGGCATGAGTGTTTCCGTGACTTGTCCAGGGCCCCTGGCTGCTTAGGTAGTGAGCCAGGATTTGAAACCAGGTGGGCTGACGCTCTGCTGCACTCTCCCCAGGCTGCAACCCCCAGCCACCTGCACACAGAGCGCCTGAAGCCTGGGGTCTTAGGGTGAGTGGCAGTGAGGAGACAGGTGGGCCCTTGAACTCAGGCCTGAGACTCCATGCACGGGGCGAGGGCCCCCACTCTGCCCTGGGGGGCAGCCAGGAGAGGGCGCAGAACTGATGACCACCCCCCTTGTGAGACTGTGTGGGTTGAGATCCGGGAGCAAGCCTTCAAGGATCCTCCGCTCCCTCTATGGGTTGAGGGAAAAATCCCATAAAGCCGGTAGGGACCTGGCTTGCTTATCAACAGGATGAAGTGGGTGGGCTACTGGGGGGACCCATTGCAGCCTGCAGTTATTACACAGTTTGAGAAAGTCCTTAGGTCATTGACTATAGTGGGGAAACTGAGGCCCAGATCTGTGGCAGAGAGGGGGCAGGGCTGGGGCACAGAGACTTCATCTGGAAGTGGGTCAGATCTGAACCAGTTTTGCCTCATCCCAGGCTGTGGCCTCTGGTCTTCTCTGGAGGGGTTCCCCCTTCCCTGGGCCACCTTCCCCTCCATCTGCCCCTTTCCTTTCGCCTCTCCCGCCTATTCACCCCTCTGACTTTTGTCCCTCGCTTTGGGGCCCACCAGGTTCCATACGTCACTGTCGTAACGCCGTCACCCTGCCCGTCCCCTTGCCTAGTGGTCTCTCTGCTTCCTCTCACGGAGGGCAGTGATCGCTTGTGGACTGGCTCATGGTTGGGGCTTCAGTGCCAGGCACGTTGAAAATCCTCCATAAATTCTCAGTTGGTTGAAGGGGAATTGGCAACAACTGTTGAAGAGTGGGGTAGAGGCACAGGAAGGCAGTCGGGGTCATTATGACTCGGTGACAGGTGAGTAGAACTGCAGGACACCGTGAATTTATTGAGCCCCCGTTGTGTGCCAATCACGGGGCTAAAGACCGTAAAATACGGAATCTGATCTTTGCCCTCCCCACATTTTTATTTTCTCTGTGAGACATGGCTCAGGCGGATAAAACCACTGGATAACAGGCTGCGAGGTTCCATGCTGGTGTTGGGATGACAGTGTCCACCTTATGACCCACAGTGGTAAGGCGGCGAGGCCACCTGTGTGTCTTGTTAGTCCTGACCTTGGTCGTGAGACGTAGGCGTCACTGTCCTGGGTCACAGGTGAGGCCGCTGAGGCCCAGACCGGAAAAGGGATGTGCCTGAGGTCAGCTGAGGGCTGTGGCAGAGCTGAGCAGACAGTCCGACTCGGTGCTCCTCAGACTTAATCAGATACCTGGAGTTTGCACCCAGTAAACAGGCCTCTGCCCCCAGGAGAGGCTGAAGGCAAAAATAGCTGGTGATGCGGGCACTCACTGAACACCTGGGCTCGTGGCGGGAACAAGCCAGTCTTCACCTAGATGCTATTGCATTATCCACCTCTTTCCCGGAAGGAAACTGAGGCCCAGCCAGTAAAGGGTAGAGCTGAGATCCCCTCCCAGATCTGTCTTACTCTAAAGTCAGTGGTTCCTGAACCTGGTTGCTGGTCTGCTCAGAATCCCCTGAGGGACCCTTTTGAAAAACGCAGATTCCTAGGCCCCTGGCCTCAGCTGTTGTAGGGCATTGACCCTGGCGTGGGGCCAGGGCCTCTGTATTGGTGCGAATTTCCTGGCCAGTCTGTTAGGAAGGGTGCGGCTCGGACTCAGGTGGTCGTGGGCCTCCGTGAGGGATGAGCAGGGCCTCTGAGCCTGGGACCCCTGCCAGGCTGGGTCTGATGGGCTCTGCTTGGCTTCCTGCCATGGGCCTTTTGTGTGTGCTCTGCAAGTGTGGGCTCCGCCGTGACCTGTCCGAAATGCATACTGGGAACTCAGCCATTTCAGTCCCAGCTCCTGGGAGAAGCGCCCGGCAGAGGACTGGAGTCAGGCAGTTACACCGTGTCGGTCTCTGTATATCTGAGAGAACAAGAAAACTGCTCAGCAGACTGCGGGGGGTGGGGAGGGGGTGCTCTCCCTGAAGGGCGCATCTCTAATAGGGCTGGGCACTTCCTAGGGGGGATATAGGGCCACTCCTGTGAGGTAGGTGTTTGTAGCCCCATTTGACAGATGAGCAGACTGAGGCTTATTGTGTCTAAGGGAATAACCTAGGGCATGATGCTGGTAAGTGGCAGAACAGGAACGGGGATCAGATCCATCTGGTTCAAAGACTGTCCTCTTAACCTCTGTCCCATCCTGGCAAGGAGGAAAGGTAGAAGTTACTTGAATGCATGTTGATTTCCTTCCATGGCTGCCATTTATTCCTTAGTTTGAAAGAGCACTTTTATGTTCATTTCCTTTTTCCTCTCAAGGAACAAGTATAAGAAGGAGCTGTCTTCTCCATCTTAACAGATTTGGAAACTGAGCCCCAGAGATGGGAAGTGACTTGCCCGAGGTCACTTAGAGAGTTGGGGCAGAAACTTGGAACTAGACCCCGGGCTCCTGACTTCCAGCTCGGGGCTGTGTCTGCCGGTCCTTGCTGCTTCCCTGCTTGCTGGGACTAAGACAGCCCACTGGGTGACCCCTGCCCCCTGTCATGGAGTTCGTGACACTTGGGGGCATCACTGTGGGTCCTGGGACCTCATAGTTGCACGGGTTGGGTACTGACTGAGCTGTCCCTTTCTTTCCTGTTTTCCAGGATCCTATGAGTGTGGAATCTGTGGCAAGAAGTACAAGTATTACAACTGTTTCCAGACCCACGTACGGGCACACCGAGGTGCGTGGCATCTCTGGGGCAGAGCCGAGGGCCACACCTCCCCATTCTCTGCCTGGCCTGTGGATGACCCCAGGACCCCCCCACCCATTCTCTGCCTGGCCTGTGGATGACCTCAGGACCCCCCACCCATTCTCTGCCTGGCCTGTGGATGACCCCAGGACCCCCCCACCCCCGCACACACACACACCAGAGCGCCAGTCCTCTCACTCTGTCTGCAGTAGGGTGGAGACCCAGGTGGAGAGAAGAGGCCTCCTTACTTGGGAGAGCACACAGGGCCAATGGGGGCGTTGGGAGGACATGCTGCCAGGCTTTTGCCACCCTTGCCCCTGCGTGCTCCACACGGGCCCACTTCCTCCCAGGGTGCATCAGTGCCGTGTGGTGTGAGCGGCCCCTGCAGGGAAGGTGCTCACATGTCCTCTTGTGCGCTCCTCCCGGCAGCCCTGGGAGTGGGGGCAGGGCGCTGTCTCCATTCTGAAGAGGAGGAGGCTGAGGGGACAGGGAGGAAGGGCAATGGGTCTGGGCCTGACTGATGGCAGGGGGCACAGGGAGGGGCCGTGAATGGGCACAGAGTGTCCTGGGCACGTTGTGGTGGGATCACCGGCTGCCCCCGCTCCTCTCGCTCTTTGGCACTGGCCACGCCATGGGTCCAGTCCGCTCACTTCTCATTTTTCTCTTTTTTGCAGACACGGAAGCCACCTCAGGGGAGGGAGCCTCCCAAGGCAGTGAGTATTTTCCCCTTGCTCTTGTCCCCCTCAGGACTGTCCCAAGGGGCCTGTGGGTTCAGGCTTTGGGGCCAGAGGGTCTTTATGACATTGTAGGATGGTACCTCAGAGCAGCCTTTCCCAAAGTGTGTTCATGGCACACATCCTGGGGAAGCTAATACATGTTCTATCAGTAAGGGGTTCTCTGGCCAAATAACCTGGGGAAGCTTGAATTCTGCTAAGATGAACATGTTTCTTTGTGGTACACTTCCCAGGGTCCCTCACTGGCAAACTCGGGGCTGATGTTTGGGAAATGCTACTTCCTAGGCTTTTCTCAAGAGCACCCATGGGCGCTAATCTCTGGGTGCGCTACCCCAGCCTGGGCCTCATAGGGCCTTGCCATCTGAGGACAGCGTTCTGCTTGCCCTGCCCCCAGATCTAAACCCACGGGCCTCAGAAGAAGCCAGATGAGTGTAGACGGGGCTGGAACCTCTCCCCGCCCAAAGAACCTGAGGTCCAGAACCTAGCCATCTACTCACAGGTGTATCCCCAACAGAACCATGTGCACATGTCCACCAAAAGATGGGAAGTGGATATTCTTTTTTTCTTTTTAAGATTTTATTTATTTGAGAGAGAGAGAGCGGGTGAGAGCACAAGCATGGGGAAGGGGCAGAGAGAAGCAGACCCCCCACTGAGCAGGAAGCTGGGACCCCGACGTGGGGCTCGATCCCGGGACCCTGGGATCATGACCTGAGCCGAAGGCAGACGTTCAGTGGAATGAGCCACCCAGGTGCCTGGGAACTAGGATATTCTTAGCAGCACTGTTGAAAGCCCCAGATCAGAAACCACCTGAGTGCCCAGTGCTAGGCGAATGGACAGATCAGTCGTGGTGTGTTCGCATGAAGCAGGGAGAAGGAATGATGTATGGCTACATGCAGCAATGTGGATTACGCACAAACACAAGGTTAGCAAAAGGAGCCCAACACAAGAGCCCCTCCTCTTAAGATCTGTGTACAGGAAGTACAAAATTGGGAGAGTGATTCGTGCTGGAAGAAATCATGGTTATCCTTGGGAAGGTGTTTCTGGTTTATGAAAATTGAAGGAGCTGAACAGTTTTCTGCATCGGGGTCAGCAGACTCTTTGGTAGGGACCAGATAGTCAGGATTTTAGACGTTGCAGGCCAGACATCTCTGTCCCCACCATTCCGCTCTGCCACGTAGCATGAACATAGCCGGAGATGATATGGAAACGAATTTTTCACCAAAACAGAGGGTGGGCAGGCTGTAGTTTTTCAACCCCTATTCTTCCTTCCATAAAAGGTTTTTAAAAATAATAAACGTGATCTCCTCCCCCCGCCCCCCCCCCCCCCGCAAAAAAAATTCCATAACAAAGCAGATTGAGGAGGTGTGTGGGCCAACGCAGGGCCTTAATTGTACTCGGTCCAGAAAGCATTTCTTCTGAGGCCCTTTCCCATCCATTCTCTCCTTGGATTTCCACATCACATGAGAGGCAGGCAGGGCAGGCTAAGATTCCGTGTTCTAGACGTTCTGAGGCTCACTTAGGCCTGACACCTGCCGGAGGACCCTGGCTAGGAAGCGGTGTAAGCCTGTCCCTCCTCCCTGAGCCCTGCCCCAGCCTAGCCCCTGGCTCCCTTCTCCTTCAGAAGCTTCCTTCTCTTCAGGCTCCTGTGGTTTGCCTGTGGTCAGCCACACATTTAAAGATCTTTTCTATTTATCTTTCCTTCCTTGGCTATTCTGGGCCCCTGGCTTCTCTGGCAGCCCCTCAATGATCCATTGTGTTCTGGCTTCCATGGTTCCCGGAGGCCCACTGGCTGTAGAGGACTGTCACTGGGGGTATTTTTAGTCTTTCCATCACTTTTGCCTTCCTCCCTAGGGAGTTTTCTCCCCACGGCCACTGTGCTTTATTTTATTCTCAGTCCTGCACCCCTACCCTGACCCAGGCCAGCAGCGCCTGCTCAGAAAGCCTGGTGTCCTCGTGACAGGAGCCTGACCGTGGAGCCCTGGAGCCAAAAGCGTTGTGTCGAGAATACTACCAAGTCCAGCCTACCTATTTTGCAGATGAGGACACTGAGTCCCAGAGAGAACTCAGTGGAACTTGTTAGTGGTGGAGGTGGGCCTAGAAACCGGGCCTCCCGCCTTCTAGTCCAGGGTCTTTGATTTAGTTGTTAGAAAAATTGTACAGTCCGAAATGGAGGCATATGCCCAGTCACCCATCTCTTAGCTAAGAAAATAAAAGATTAGCTCCACGTCCAGTTCTCTTCCTGCTGTTACATTGATTCCCTTTCCGAAACAGTGTTAGGTAACGTTTACCAAGTATTTGTTGTCTCTGAGGCATTGTGCTCTCTCATTCTTTATTACAACTCTGGGAGATGAAGGTACTATCGTTCCCATTTTGCAGATGAGAAAACCGAGGTGCAGCAGTTCGGGAGTGTGTCCAGTGTTAGTCAGACTGGTTGGTGGCCGAGCCGGGTTGGAGTCAGGCAGCCTGACTCCAGAGCCTGTCCCCCCAGACTGATTCGCAGTGCCATTCCTAGAGTTTCTGAGCTCTCTTGGAGGCTCTGAAAATGTGGTTTCATTGACAGAAAGATCATTTTGCCTTTTTTCCTTTGCGGATAAGTCTTTTGTCCTAATCTACTTCTGCCTTAGGTGGGTCCGGGAGTGTGGTCCCCATGCGTGTTGAGAAGGAGTGGGGTGGGATTCCGCAGAGCAGGGTGATGACGCTTCTCAGTGGCAGAAAGCTGGGGGTTCTCATTTTCTTGGAGGTGGTAGGAGGGGCTGTGTGAGCAGAGGTGAGACGGTGTTTCCAGAAGCTGTGGAGGGCGACCAGCACTAGCCAGTAGGGGAGAGGCGTTTCAGGGGCAGGGACTTGTCTGGAGCCAGACCCTGGATGGCCTTGACTTCTTCAGGTGTGTTCCCCAGTGTCCAGTACTGAGAGAGAATTACGGTCCAGATGGGACATGATGGGGCGTGTGGTGGTGGTTATTGTCTAGGCTGGATTGAAGCTGGAGCCAGGCTTGGAATCCTAGAATGGCCAGCCTGGAAGAAGCCATGGGAATCAGCTCATTATGACCCTCCTATCCCCTCAGATTAGGGGGAAAAGAAGAGAAGCTGAACCCCGAGGTAGGGTCAGCACTTGCTGAGCTGACAGTCTGAGTGAGGCAGAGCAGAACCAGGTCTCTCCTCCTCCACACCCTCCCACCTCCCCCCACTGCTGCCTGGCTGGTTCAGGGGTGGGCATGGAGGTGTCAGGGCCTGGTCCCCAGACCCTCAGAAGGACTGTGTGTGCTGACGCTGTGTGCACCTCGCTTGGGGACCAGTTAATCTCTGTGGCCCTGGGGACTTTGAGAGCCTGCAGGTGCAGTGGAAGAGATGATGGGCAGAGGCAAGGAGAAGGCTGATGTCATCTGTGCCCCTAAGTTGAGCTAAGCAGGGACCAGAAACCTTCCTGTAGAATTGCCTGGCAACCTTGGGATGGAGGGAGTCTCATCCAGTCCTGTGTTTGAGTGCTGGGGAGCAGAAGAAGGGCCAGAGGCCTGGTGCGTCAGTCAGGAGTGGAAGGTGGCTTATGCAGACCGAGAAGGGCCATGTGCCCTGACTTAGCTATGGCATGGAGTTAAGTGAACATTTGAATCTTGGCTGTTCCTCGCCCCACTGTGCAGCCTTGAGCAAGCCATTCAGTCTCCCTGTGCGGGGCCTCGTCAGGAACATGGGGGTCAATGGACCATCCCTAGATCTGCCCAAGGAATACACACAGGAGGTCCATGCCAGTGCGTGGTGAGAGCAGTGTCCTGAGTGGGTCTGGCCTCAGAATTTGGAAAGACCTAGGGATCATCCAGACTCTGGCCCTGTATTTGTTAGCTCTCGCCGTGTAACACATATCCCCAAGACTGAATGACTTAAACGAACATTGGTTATCTCGATTTGTGTGGTCAGACCTTGGGTGTGATTTCCCAGGGTCCTTTGGCTGTGGGGCTCCTGGGGCAGGGGAGGTGTGGGCCAGGGCTGTGGTTTCCTCTTAAGGCTCAGCCAGGGAAGGAACTGCTTCAACACTCACGTGGCTGTTAGCAGGCTGGGTCCTTTCCAAGCTGTGGGACTGAGGGCCTCACTTCCCCACTGGCTGTTCCCTGGAGGCTGCCATATGGCTCTCTCTCTGGGGCAGCCCGTAAGAGCGAGGCAGTGTGAGCGAGACGAAAGTCACGGTCTTTTGTAACCTAGCCTCAGAAATGACATCCCATCACTTTATCACGTTCCCTTCATTAGAAGCAAATCCCTAGGTCCCGCTCAGGCTCAAAGCAAAGGGATGACACGGGTGTGTACGCCAGGAGGCCAGGGTCATTGGGAAGCTGCCTGTCACAGGCCCTCCTCGCTGTGGGGCTTGGGACAGGTCCCTTCTGATCCTCCGTCTACACGTGTGTTCAGTGGGTTACGACTTCCTGCCTTGGTCACAAGGACCAACGGAGGAAAGGCAGACGAAGTGCCCGGCCTGGCCCCTTGCGCATGCAGCGCCAGGAAATAGTAGGTGCAGTGACCGTTACTCTCTTGTAACCTCAAGGGTGGTGGGGGGGGAGCTTAGGCGCTCGGCTCACCCAGAGTGGGATTGGGGTTTGGTTTGAACGTTGCTTCAGGGCTCTCGTATCTCCTTGTGTAGAGAACCCCTAACACTCCCGGGACAGACTGTCCACGGGTCACTGGTTGGGGCCGGTGTGGCCTAGTCCCATGTTGGCTTCTAAGGCAGATGAGCTGGCCCCCCAAAAAATCCCCAGCCCAAGAGTCCAAAGTCCTGGTAACTGCCTGTGTCTTTCCATCCCCCACAGACAATTTCAGGTACACGTGTGACATCTGTGGGAAAAAGTATAAGTACTACAGCTGTTTCCAGGAGCACCGGGACCTGCACGCCGTGGATGGTGAGTCGGGCCCCTCGCTCTGTGAAGGGGAGCACCCCCACCCCCACCCCTGGCACCAGGGCTGCTCATCTGGCTCCCCCCTCCAACCACCAATTGTCCCCTCTCTCCTCCCACCCAGAGGAAGGACAGGCAGCAGTCAGACCATGAGGCGAGTGACCGACCCTTGAGGATTCTGGGAAAGAGAAGGTCCCCGTCATACTCCATATATTCTTCTGATTAGGGTAGCCCAAGTGAAATTGCCATTTTGGTAGGTCAGAATCCGTCGAATTTCAGCAATTTCATATCGATGCATTTTACAATTTTGTACTGAGTATTCACATGCTCTGATGAAATTAAACCAGTTTTTTAAAATGAATGATGATATTTTAGCATCTTAGGTTATAGAGTTAGAAATTAGAACCATAAATTTAGGTAATTTATTTTTAGACTCTCAAGCCTAGAAATAGGGTCTTGGACCTGGAAAGGATCGAGGGGGCTTCCTCTCTCGCTCTGCACCCCAGCCTGTCGCAAGCTGTGACAGCCAGGCCCTGCTGCCCATTGCCACTGGCTTGTCCTTCTTCTCATCCTCTCTTTTTCTCCTAACTGGTCTCTTCCTCTTTTTCTCCTGTCCTGGCACTCTAGAGTGGCTGCAGGGATCCAGAAACAGGATCCAGAAACAGGCCGGGCAGATAGCATCTGCCCTCTTCTGGGTTGGGCCCTAGCCCATGGGGAGGATGAGGAACGGAGGCATGGGCTGCGTCCTGGTTGGGATGTGCCGTCCTGTGGCCGCTGGTTTTCTGGGGTGTCCACGCTGGCTACGGCGGCTCTCCTGGGTCCCAGAGAGGCTGGGAGCGTTGGGCAGAGGCAGCTGTGGGCAGGGACTAACAGGGCTCCTGTTTGCTTCTTTCCTTCTGCGGCTGCTGCCTCCCACCCGGGCGCAGTGTTTAGTGTGGAAGGGGCCCCCGAGAATCGGGCAGGTAAGTCCTTGCTAACTGCCCACCTCCCTGTCCCCGCCTGGGCTCCCAAGACCTGGTCACCAGGGCGCTAAGGGCCGTGTGTTCTCCCACAGACCCCTTCGACCAAGGTGTTGTGGCCACCGACGAGGTGAAGGAGGAGCCCCCGGAACCATTCCAGAAAATTGGGCCAAGTATGCGGGCCTCTTTCTGGGGGTGGGCTGGGTGGGGAGACAGCTGGGGGCCAGCTGAAGGGGGCGGGGTGAGTCTTGCCACTGGAAGGGGGTGACTTCACTCATCCCGCAACGGTGCTACTGGCCAGTGATCGCTGGCTTCCTTACACCTCACTTTGCCACCTGTCACATGGACCAGTCTTAGTTAGGACTTCAGCTTTTGAGGAGCAGCAGAGCAGCACAGGGTCAAGGTCAGGGCAGTGAGTGTAGCACATGCTTGGTGCCTGGTGGTCTGTTAGCCGTCCTGAGCCTCGGCTCCTCACCTGTCAATGAGGACTACATTTCCCCGAAGGTTTGTTGGGGGATTAAATGAGATCGTGAATGTAAATCACCTATTAGCACAGTGCCTGGTACATAATAGGTGCTCGGAAAATAACCCTTGTTGTCATCATCCGCGAATGAAGGGGTTCATCGGCAAATGAAGCCATCCAAGGGAGCCACATGGACAATCTGTCCTTGTCCCATGAAACCCCTGAGGGCAGGCGCCACACCTGCTGCCTGTTCTCAGCGCACGTGCGTGGAGTGTGGGGAGGACACAGTGGGTGAAGCCGTTGTGGCCCTGCCTTTGGGTACTTGGCACAGGAAGGGGGCAGTAGGTCAGTGCGCAGATAGTTAGAGCATGACCTGCAGCACAGGGAGCCATGGGGGCCAGGGAAGCACCTGATCAGCCCTGGGAAGCAGGGAGGCTCCTGCTTTGGGGACCAGGGTGGGGAATGAGCTCTTGAATCACGGGGTGAAGGTAGGAGAGCAGCTCTTGTTCTAGGGAGTTGGAAGGCCAATCAGTTTCTGAGTTCGGGTCTTAGCCTTGGATGCCAGAGGAAGGCATCTAGACTTCCTTCTGAGGGAAGTGAGCTAGAGAGTTTCCCAAGTGGGGAAGGGACTTGATCAGATTCACATTTTAGGAAGACCATTTTGGCTGTTTCTAGAAGAATGGATTGGGTGGAGTCAGCCAGTGAGAGGTGCCTGGTCCAGCCCTTCAGGAATTTGCATTCCTCCTCCTCTCGCTTACCACACAGCAAGAAAAGACCTTTGTTGACTGTGCCTCATTACAATAAGGATTTCAGGTAGCTTGCAAAAATACACATGCAAACATTGAATGAATGCATGAGGACATCTTAGGGCAGGAAAAACAGCGAAGCTGGAGGTGTTCCTCACAGGGTGGAGCTTGGCCCTGACCTTTGGAATGCGTTGACTGGGTCATTGCTTTCTTTGAACTCTTAAGCACTCAGGAGACTGGGTTTGGAAGAGTCTCTGTGAAGCGGTTAGTGCAGTACTTGTCAAGTTTACTATGCGCATGTGTCCAGTTTCTCTCTCTCGAAGAAAATAAGGAAGCCCTCAACGCTAAAACTGCTAAAAGTTAAACTGTGGCGAAACCCACCTGCGAGTGAGCCCTGTTCTGTGATGGACAATTATAGACAGTTACAGGATGGGGACAGTGGGATCTGTGACCTTCCATCTCAGAACTGCTGGTCCGCTGCCCCCGGGTTAGCCCTGCCCTTCCATCCTTAGCATCATAATTATGAAAATAGAATTGGAGTCAGGCACGGGTTTGAATGCTGACTTCACCAGTTGACTAGCCACTTACCCCTTTCTTAGTGTCCTTTGACTCATCTGGAAGTTGGGGATGAGAACATCTCTCTGTTCTGTAAGGCCGCTGGAGGATGCATGCAGGAAGGGACTAGCCCAGCCCCTGGCTTGTATTCAGGGCGTAACAAATGAGTGATGTTGCCAAGAAATGGCCAAGACTGGGAGCTTTAGAGCATCCCACCTATGAAACCCCCGCTCTACACTTCATACCTGCTTGACATCCTACACGCTTTATGATCTCCCTAATCCACTGTTTCCTTAACTCAAGAATGGGCTGATGACAAGAAAACTCACTACATGTAGAACTAGATGAAACTTGTTCCGTATATCAGTAACTGAGTTGGGCAGACGACCAGTGCTAGGATCTGGGAGGAATTGTCACACATCATACACAGTTGGGAATTGCATTGAGAAAACAGAACTGGGTTTGGCTCCCTGCATGCTCCCAGCTTGACCTTTTGAAATTGAGATTGCTAGAATAGTGTGAGCATCTCCTGTTACCACTCAGGAGCTGCCTTATGAGATAAGAGTGCTGCATCTTGGGTTTCAAGCAGGCCAAGGTCACAGAACCCTAAAAATGACAAGCTGTAGAGTAAGAGGAGTCATGAGAGGCACAGAGCCCCACAAAGGGACTTTGGCCAGAGGTAGAGCTTTGTGGGTCCCGGAAGAGGAAATCCCCAGAAGCAGTGCATGCCGGGAGCTGAGCCTGAGCAAATTGGGGAGTTAGGTACTTAGGGAGGAGGAAGCTGGAGCCATGACAGCAGAAGAATCCTTCTAGAAGGAGACAGTTGGTCACAGGGGTCCTGCGTGTCAGCCTGCTGTCCAGCTGCAGATCTGAGAATTACTACCATGATAGTGGTCTGCCATGATAATTTACTGCCGAGATAATGGGAGGCTCAAGAACAGTTCACTCATGTCTACTGAAAACAGTAAGTCTGGATCATCTATAGTTTACTCGATTTTTATATGTGACTAAGGATGAGTAACTTGAAAAACTTTGAAATTAAAAGAAAAAAACCCAAAGTGTGAAACTGTAAAAATTCCACCTAACAAGACAGAATTTAGGAGACTCGGAGGAAAAGCATACCTCTAAAAATGACTTACTACAAAATCTAGAAGAAAATTCTGTTTGACCGCCACAACTGAATCTAAGAAAATATGACTTCTCTTAGTCTGCTTGGACTGTCATAACAAAGTGCCAGACTGGATGACTTAAACAGCTTTATTTTCTCACAGTTCTGGAGGCTGGAAGTCCAAGGTCCAAGTGCCAGCCTGGTCAAGGTTCTGGTGAGAACCTTCTTCCTGACTTGGGGATGGCCACCTTCCGTCTGTGCCCCTCACATGGTGGGAGACTGATGCAAGCAAGCTCCCTGGTGCCTCTTGTTACAAGGGCACTAATCCAGTCATGAGGGCCCTACCCTCATGACCTCCTCTCAGCCCAGTTACCTACCACAGGCCCCATGTCCAAACACCATCACATGGGGAGGTGGGGCATCAACAGTTGACTTTGGGGGTGGGGTGGGGGCCACGGTTCAGTCCATACCATGACCCCTGTGAGAGAGGAGCCTGAAATTGTCCAGTGACAGAGCAGCAGGATAAAATGAAGAGGCAGAGAAAGGAGTGAGGTGAAGGACTGCAGAGAAACAGAAAAGAGAATTAAAACCTACATTGTGCGTAGTAAAGAGCAGAGTTGATCTGCAGAAATGGAATTAATTATGGGGAGGAGAAACCTGAACAGATCAAGAGAACAAGGGGAAAACAAGCTAACTATGGAGCCTGGGGAGCCAGTTCCAGATAATTGTACCAGTGGGACAGAAGCAATGCTCCAAAGATACAATAGAAGAAAGATTTGCTAAAGGCAGACCATGTATGCTGATTTAAGGGCTCACCGTATGTCAGGGGATGACAGATGATTGGGCTATAATCTTCCTCAATATAAAGAGACGCATAACTCTGTAGATCTTTGTGACTTTTTAAAACTATAAATATGAAGGATAAAAACATGGAGGCATCCAGGCATAAGAAAAGGCCGTTATTAACAGATGAATCCAAGGGGACTTGCCTCAGACTTCTGCACAGTACTCAGTGCCAAAAGATAATGGAATATGTTTTGATGGGAAACGTAGATTACAACCTAAGAATTTTATATCTAGACAGATTGTAATTTATGAGTAAAGGGAAAAGTGAGGGCTTGAAAAAACACTATTTTCCCCATGTACCCATCTTCAAAAAATTCATAAAATACACTACAGTTGTGAGGAATGAATTCATAGCACAGGAGGACTTGTGGTCAGTGTTAAAACCAGATAAACTAGAGATAAGTTTAAAATGTGAATATGATTACAAAATTGAATGCAAAAGACAAAGATCATTCTACAGTATTAAAAACGACTTGTAAGAACACGCGAAGGAAGGAATAGGTGAAGGATACGGTAGAGTAGATTAAAGCAGTCCTTCCCATAGTGTGGGCCCTAGACCAGCAGCAGCACCATTTCCTGGAAGCTTATCAGAAAAGTAAATTCTTAGGCTTCACCCCAGACCCATGGAATCGGAATCTCTGGGGCGGAGCCGGGCAATCTGTGTTGTAACCGCCCTTCTAGATGATTCTCAAACCTGCTGAAGTTTGAGAAGCATGGAGTTAAGCTACCTTTCTCCATGGTAATAGACTTGAAAACGTCATTTTCTGCTTAACTGTAACAGACAGATGTATCTTACATGCTGTGTAAAACAGACAAAGGAGAATATTGGAAAATAATGGAATATTGGAGAATAACGGAAAGGCAGAGAAAAGATTTCCTGAATCAAACAACAGAAAACGAAGGAAACAAACTAGAAAGGGTAGAACATGAAAAAAATAAAGGAATCAAAACACAGAACAAGTAAAACCAAGTCAGTTATAGCAATAAAAGGAAATGGCATAATCTCTTTTATTAGAAGACAAAGGTTCTCCAGTTAATTTGAAATAATGGTTTATTAGAGACATACCTCATAATTTCTTATCTTATATACTCTTTCTCAGGGAGCTCCCTCTTGCTTCCTTAACTAATTGAATTCCCTATTGGGATTTTCATAGCACTGTAAATGTCTCCTTTAAGAACACCCATTGTGGTGGTAGTTTTTAAGTTTGTGTGATTATTTGATTTTTCTGTCTCCTTTTCCAGACTGTAAGCTCCTTGAAGGCAGGAACCATGATTGCTTTTGCTCAGCATTTTGTGGTGGCATTTGCCGAAGTATCTTTTTAATGAATTTTCCCAAGAAAATTTAGGGAAGTGTTTTTAGGCGCATGCAAACAAGGAGAAAGGAGGCTCTTATAAATGATCAAGAATTAATAACTAATGTCAGACGAACTAATACAACAGTGTAATTAAATATCTGAGCAGTGGTTCTTCAAGTTTCCTGTGTGTCAGATTTTTCTAGGGGGCCTGTTAAAACACAGATTCCTGGATCCTGGTCCTAGAACTTTTCTTTCAGTGTGTCTTGGAGAAGTCTTGAGAATTTGCATTTCTGACCGATTGTCCGATGATGCTAATACTGCTGGTCCAGGGACCACACCTTTTAGAAGCACTGTGTTAGAAAATAATGTCGTGTTCTGAAGGCTACAGTTAACAGTGACGATTTTGATCTCATGGGCCTTATTTATATGCATCAGACAACATTACATCTAAATACACAAAATAAATTTGGAAGTACGACACAATGGAAGGATTGATCACAACATTCAGTCTTCAATAGAACGGGTGGACAAATAGGATCAAATAGGGTTTGAATAATACAATTAATACAGTTGCTCTTAACAGCTTTGAAGCCTATGAACAGCAAATAGTAGATCTTTTCCAGTGTTCGTGCATCAGTTATAAAAGTTATGAAAATGTTTTAAGTCCATGTTGAGAGAGAAAAACCATACACAGAATAAAAAAAAAATTGAGAAAAAATACTTGTAACATATAAACAAAATTGTTGATGTCCTTAATGTATGGAGTTCTTGGCGATTAAAAAAAGGTAAATATACCAATGGAAACATCAGCTGTGAACACAAATGGGAAAGTCACAGAAGAAAAAGTGCGGTTAATTAAACGTGAAAAATAGTCAATTTCCTTAGAACGCAGACAAGTGGAACTTGAAAGCAGCAGGGCAGTGTGGTTCCCCCTTATAAGGCAAATCTTTCTGATTGGGATGAAACTTTTTGATACGTAGTTGGTGCTGTGGTTATCAAAAGCCTTAAAAATGCATACCCTTAATTTATCGTGAGGAAATAACGAGCAACAGTTATGCTTAAATCTTTACTTTGCAGCGATATGAAAAATAACGAGCAAATGGGCAAACATTTCTATAGGGATGTGGATCACAGCATTTTTTTTTTTTTTTTTTTTTGGTAGGGGAAAAATTTTGAAACAATCCATACGTCCCCTGGTGTAGTAGACTGGCTCAGCAGATTTCAAAGTCCGGGGGGAACCATGCAGCCAATAAATGCAGTAGGGATTGATGTTTATTGACTAAGCAAGATGTCCACAAAGTATTGTCGATTGAATACGCCAGGTTACAAAGAGGATATGGATCAGGGCTGGCTAATTCAAGGCCCACCGGAGCCAGACAGATGACGTCAGGGGGAGAGAAGCCCGTTCTGGAAGAGATGGGAGGGAGGGCTGGGGCCTGGGGCAGATGGCAAGGTCGCATGCTCCCCCTCCAAGGGGTAGCTGCTCCTCTTTGTTCGGGGGTGACAGATGATTGAAATTTCTCTTACTCTTTAAATTTTGTATTTGTATTTATCAGTATTTTATAATTTTCCCCCAGTGAACAATATTACATCAGAAATTTTTAAGAAGAAAGAAGTTAGGCAGTGCCAAAAGAGAGGTAAAGATAAAGTCTGGTGGGACCCAAGAGGAAGATGTGACCCCCTCCTGCTGGGGGGTGGGGGTGCTTGGGACGGGGAAGGTCCTGGAGACGAGGGGACCCCAGTGTGGCCATTGCAGAAGGCAGGGCTCGCGAAGGGGCTGAGCGGGATCTTGGCACTGGGGGGTCAGCTCAGGTCACCACACATTTCCTGAGCACCAGGGCCTGGGGGTGGAGTGTTGGAGAAACCGCGTGTGCCAGGTACTGTTCTAAGCACTTGACATAGAAATTTAATCCTCGCAGCAATCCTAGAAGGTGGTCCTGTTATTACCCCTGTTTACAGATAGGAAAACTGAGGCACAGAGAGGTTAAGAGATTTGCCCAAGGTCACACAGCTGGACATGGAGGAGCTGGGATTTGAACCCAGGCGGTCTGACTCCAGTGGGCTCCTGATTGTACTTGGTCCCAGGATGAGGGGGAGTCGGAGGGGAGGGAGCATGCTGCTGCTTCTGGACGGGAGTCAGGAGCCCATTCCCACCCTTTCCTCTCCTTGGACAGAAACTGGCAATTACACCTGTGAATTCTGCGGAAAGCAGTACAAGTACTACACGCCCTACCAGGAGCACGTGGCCTTACACGCCCCCATCAGTGAGTACCTTCTCTGGTTGGGGGAGGGGTGGGCCAGCCCTAGGCGGAGGCTTTGCCAGGGGAGGGTGAATGCAAAGATGAGCTTGGCCCCGGGCAATCTCCAGGTATCTAGGTCTGACCTGGGCCACCTTACTGCGGAAGCTGGAATAGTTGGGAAGGCCGCATCCTTCAGCCAGGAAAGCCTGAGTCGCCATGGGGAGACTCAGGGTGGGCATCGATCATCCACATCCTTCCGTGGTCCTGTCCGCACCTCTAAGCACCTCTGAATCATGTGGTTCCTGAGAGCCAGGGCCACGTGATGCAGCTAAGCCATGGCCAGCTAGACAAGACAGCTGCCTCTTTGCCCTTGGTGGTGGAAGGGGTGGAAAGCTAGAAGGGGCACTAAGCCAAGACTCAGAAGCCCTGGGTTTTAATCGGCTGGGTTGCAGGGTTGCGTGACCTTGGGCAGGTCCCATCCTGTCTCTGGCCCTCAATCTCTCCCTTCTCCCTTGGCCTGGAAGAAAAAAGTTCTGAGGGCCCTTCCTGTGGGACATCCCAGCCTTCCATTCTCCTGAAACTTCTCATTTCACAGCTTCCCTCCTGTGTGTCAGAGGGGGCTCCATCCTTAGATCCCCAGGTATGTGGGCAAGGAGGGTATGAGAGATTTAGGCTAGATCCAACAGAGGATTGGTTTGCCAAGGCTGAAACAGCCCCTCCAGTGGCCTTCGGATCTGGAGATTTGTACGCCGATGGGTTCTGTGTGGAATTAGGGGCTGGACTTGACCGCTTCAGGTGGTACCCAGGGCTTGGGCTTGAGGACCCTGGGTCTGATGAGAGTATTTAGAACCTACACTGACTGCAGAAGTCCTTACAAATGGAGTCGTATAATAATACTCTTTGTATCTGGCTGCTTTCACGTGGCAAAATGTCTTTAAGACTCATACATGTAGTATATATCAGTTCATTCTTTTTGACTGCTGAGCAGTATTCCATTTTATGAAAATACCACATTTGGTTTAGTCTTTTGTTGTTCATTTCGGTTGTTTCCTGTTTTAGGCTCTTATGAATGAAGCTGCTATGAAAGTGTTTGTAGGAGGCTTTTTGAGGGCATATGTGTCTGTTTCTCTCAGAGAAACACCAGGGAGTAAAATTGCTAGGTCATAGGGGAGAGTGTTTAACCTCGTAAGAACTTACAAACCATTTTCCAAAATGTAGCATCTTGCACTCCCTCTAGCCACGTATGGGAGTTCTACTTGCTCCACATTCTTGCCAACATTTGGAGGTGATGGGCTCTTTAATTCTAGCTATTCCTGTGAGTGTGTAGTGGTCATTGTGGTGTTAATTTGTATTTTCTTGATGACTGATGACATTGAGCACTTTTTCATCTGCATATGGGCCATTTGTATACTTTACTATGCAGATTGTCTAAAGTCTTTAGCCCATTTTGTGGTTGGGGTGTTTGTCTTTGTATTATTAAATTGTAAGAGCTCTCTTTATATATTCTAGATCCAGGTCTTATATACTGTGAATATTTGCTCCGTCTCCAGCATGCCCTCTGATTTTCATACAGTATCTTTTGATGAATAGTTTTTATTTTGACAAAGTCTAATCTATCAATTTTTTTCTATGGTTAGTACTGTCTGGGTCCTACCCAGAATATCTTAGTTACCTCAAGATTGTGAAGATATTCTCCTTAATTATCTTTTAGAAGCTTTATAATTTTAGGGGCACCCGGGTGGCTCATTTGTTAAGCATCTGCCTTTGGCTCAGGTCATGATCCGAGGGTGCTGGGATCGAGCCCCGCGCCAGGCTCTCTGCTCAGCCTGCTTCTCCCTCTCTCACTCCCCCCGCTTGTGTTCCCTCTCTTGCTGTGTCTCTCTCTGTCAAATAAATAAATAAAATCTTAAAAAAACAAAAAAAGAAGCTTTATAATTTTAGCCTTTGGATTTAGGTCTGTGATCTTTTCAAGTTAACTGTGAATGGTGAGAGATAGGAGTTGAGATTCATTTCTTCCCATATGGAGATCTGGTTGTTCCATCATTTGTTAAAAGTTGTTCTTTCCCCCATTGCATTGCAACCTTTGTTGAAAATCACATGCATGCATAAGTATAGATGAGTTTATTTCTGTTTTGTCAGTCTGTTTATCTATGTTTATGCCAATATGGTCTTATTTACTGGAGTTTTATAGTAAATCTTAAATTCAGGTACTCTTGGTTTTTCAACTTTGTCCTTTTAATAGAATATTGGTCAATTTTAGTAACTTTGCTCTCCCATATAAATGTTAGGGGAATTTCTAATTTCCAGTTTCTAAAAAAAATCCAACTGGGATTCTGTTTAGGATTACCCTGAATCTATAGACCAATTTAGAGAGAATAGACATCATAATAATACTGGGTATTCCAATCCATGAATATGGTATATCTCTCCAAGTAAGGTCTTTTTTTCTCAGCAATAGTTTATATTTTTCAGAGTAGAAGTCTTAGACATATTTCATGAAATTATCTCTGAGTACTTTGTTTTTTGCTACTATGATTTTTAGTTGTCCAATTACTTGTTGCTGTTACATAAAAACAAAATTTTTGTGTATTGATTTTGTGTCCTGAAATTTTGCTAAGTTCACTAATAGTGAACTAGTCCTAATAGCTTTTTTGTCAATTTCTTAGGATTTTCCTTGTACCTACTGATTTCATCTACCAATAAAGATAGCTCTACTTCTTTCTTTCCAGTCTGTATTCTTCTTCTTCTTTTTTTCATTTCACTATACTAGGACCCTCCAGTACATTGTGGAATAGAAGAATTGAGTATTTCTGCCTTTTTCCTAATCAAAAAAAATTTCAGTTTTTCACCATGAACAGTGATCATTTTCATCAGTTAGTATTACATTTGCTGAAGTAGGTTTTTATAAATGCCCTTTATCAGTTGAGGAGGTTACCTTTTATTTCTAGTTTACTGAAATTTTCTGTCATAAATCATTTTTATCTTTTTTCCTCCATCTATTGAGATGATTCTAGGATTCTTTTATTCTGGTAATATGGTATATTACATGGATTGATTTGTTGTTGTTGTTGTTGTTGTTTTTAAGATTTTATTTATTTGACAGAGAGAGCTCAACCAGGGGGAGCAGCAGGCAAAGGCTGAGGGAGAAGCAGGCTCCCTGCCAAGCAAGGGAGGACTCTGGGATTATGACCTGAGCCAAAGGCAGACACTTAACTGACTGAGCCATTCAGGCACCCTTATTGTCATTGTTCTTAAATAAATCACCATGCCTATACTTTATTAAAACACATCAAAACTATCAGAGAGTCCCAACTATGAAATGAACTGAAGAAACTTACAATGTTAGGATATTTCCTCTTTGCCTAGTGAGTGACTTCTTCTGTGAAACTTCTTTTTCTTGGAAAGGTATCTAAATTACTTTAAGACCTAGGGTAGTTTGTATACAGAGTTGCTTTCAAGAACATACTTTCTGATCACTTCTATATAAAATTCCCCAGGATTTTACCTGGTTTTTAGATTTTATTTTATTTATTTGACAGAGAGAGAGACAGCAAGAGAGGGAACACAAGCAGGGGGAGTAGGAGAGGGAGAAGTAGGCTTTCCACAGAGCAGGGAACCTGATGCGGGGCTCAATCCCAGGACCCTGGGATCGTGACCTGAGCCAAAGGCAGATGCTTAACGACTGAGCCACCCAGGTGCCCCTTTACATAGTTTTTAATATCACTCCCAAAACTGACTTAAGGCTAGGGAACTACAGTCCTAGAATTAGCCGTGCCCCATGAATATCAGTGGTTTGTTGATGATGGTCATAATCAAGAAAATAAATATTTCTGGTGATTTTTTTTTTTTTAAAGATTTTATTTATTTATTTCCTTGAGAGAGAGAGAGAGCAGGAGAGGGGGGAGGGTCTGAGGGAGAAGCAGACTCCCTGACGAGCAGGGAGCCTGATGCGGGACTCGATCCTGGGACTCCAGGATCATGACCTGAGCCGAAGGCAGTCGCTTAACCAACTGAGCCACCCAGGCGCCCCTCTGGTGATGTTTTTTTTAAACAGTATTGAGGCATACTGTCATACAATAAAGTGCCTATATTTAAATTGTACAGTTTGATAAGTTTTGACCTATGTATACACTCATGAAATCATCACTGCAATTAAGATAGCAAACCCATCCATCACTCTGAAGTTTTTTTGTGTTCTTTTATAATCCCTTACTCACCACTTGCCCATCCCCAGGCAAACACTGATGTACTTTCTGTTATTATAGATTAGTTAACATTTTCTAGAATATTGCATATATAGCATCTTACAGTATATATCCTTTTTGTGTGTTTGTGGGGGTCTGGCTTCTTTTACTCACCATGATTGTTTTAAGATTCATCCATGGTTGCATGTATCAGTAGTTCATTCCCTTTAATTGATGAGTATTTCATTGCATAGATACACATACCACAGTTTGCTTTATTTACTTGTGGACAGACATTTGGGTTGTTTCTAGTTCGGAGCTAATACAAATAAAGTTGCTCTGAACATTTGTGTACTTGTATGGGCAGTTGGTTTCATTAATCTTGAGTAAACACCTGGGAGTGGAATAGCTGGATCATATGATAGGTGTACGTTTAACTTTTAAGAAACAACTAAACTGTTTTTCAAAGTGGTTATGCCATTTTGCATTCCAACCAATAGTGTACTTTTCTTTTTTGTAATGTAAGTTGGGTATCAGGGTAAAACTGGCCTCTTAGAAATGAGTTGGGAGGAGTATTCCCTGAGTATAGTGTCAGTTAGGTGAAGTTGGTTAATAATGTTGTTCAAATCTCTATACCTTTTTAGGCTAAAAAAAAAATGTGCTTGTTCTATCAAGTACTAAGAGGCAGCCATTAAAATCTACAACTCTAATTGTGGATATGCTGTTTCTCCCTTTAGTTGTGTCAGTTTTTGATTCATGTACTTCGAAACTTTGCTTTTAGGTGCACACACTTAGGATCATTATGTCTTGGTGACCCTTTTAAAATTGTTCAGTACCTTTATTTATCTTTTTATTTCTTAATTTCTTTATTTAACAGGTAATAACTGTTGTCCTGAAATCTACTTTACCTGATATCAATATAGCTACTACAGCTTTCTTAAGATTAGTATTTGCATGGTATATTTCTTCTGATCTTTTTCTTTTAATCTTTCTGTGTCTTTCTATTCGAAGTGTGTACATATAGTTGGTTCTCACTCTTTTCTCTAGTCTGGTAATCCCTGCCTTTTAAATGAAGTGTTTCACCCATTTACATTTAATGTTATTTATTGATACGGTTGAATTTTTTATTTCATATTTTTTGTATTTTGTATATTTTGTTTTGTTTTTTCTGTTTGTCCCATCTCATCTTGTTCATTTTTTCTTCTTTTCTTGCCTTCTTTAATATTGAGAACTTAAAAAAAAAAATTTCCTTTGTTAGCTTTCTAGCTATACCTCTTTTTCTTTAGTAGTTACTTTGTGGTTTATAATGTACATCTTTTATGTATTACAATCTACCACAAATTTAATTCATAACATCACTAAGGACCTTATAACAGTGCACTTCCATTTACTACTTTCCTGTCCTTTGTGCTATTCTTATCATATGTCCATGCGTACATAAGTTATAAACCCAACAATTACTCTTTTTGCTTTAAACAGTCAATTATTTGTTAACTAAGAAATGAGAAAATGCTTTTTTATTTTCTAACATATTTACCACTTCCTGTACTTTTATTTCCTTTGTATGAATCTGAATTCCATCTATTATCATTTTCCCTCATTCTTTGAAGAAGTTCCTTTAACACTTACTTATATTGTAGGTCTGTTGGTGAAAGAATCTCTTAACTAAAGATGTTTTTATTTCACCTGTTCTTTTGATGGATATTTTCTCTGGATATGAAATTCTAAGTTGAGAAATTTTTCTTTCAGCACTTTAAAAATGTCATTCTTTTATATTCTGGTTTATGTTGTTTCTGATGAAAAGTCAGATTATTCTGATAGTTTTTCTATATTTAATGTGTCTTTTTTGTGTGGGTGATTTTAAATATATCTCTGTGTTACTGTTTTTTTAGCAACTTGATTTTGGTGTATAGTTTTCTTTGTGTTGATTCTATTCGAGGTTCATTGAATTTCTTGGTTCAGTGGGTTTATATTTTTCATCAGATTCGGAAAATTTCAGCCAGTATTTCTGCAAATATTCTTATTACCCAATCTCTCTTTCTTCTGTTGTTGAGACTTTACATATGTGTTAAACCATTTGGTGATGAAGCTCCATTTAGTTTATCAGTCCTGTTTTCCCTTTGAGCTTCAATTTGGATAGTTTCTAGTACCTTGTCTTTAAGTTTGGTGTTCTTTTCTTCTCTAGTATGCAGTCTGTTTTATTAGAGAAATCTGTCAAGTGAATTTTTTTTTCAGCTACCCTACTTTTCATCTCTAATTTCCATTTGGTTCCCTTTTATAGCCTTTCTTTTTTCATTGTGTTCATATTATCCTTTAAATCCTTGAGCATATCTATTAAAGCTGTTTTAAGGTCCTTGTCAGCAGATTCCGTCATCCCTGTCATGTCTGTATGTTACTGTTGATTGATATTTTTCTCCTGATTATTAGTCACATTTTCTTGCTTCGCCTCACAAGTAATTTTTTATTCTGTGCTGCACATTGCAATGTTTGTTGAGCATTTGGAGTTTGTTATCTTCCTTTGAAAAGTGTTGGATTTTGTTATGGCAGGCAGTTACTTTACATACAGATCGGCTTCATACCTCAAAGGTTTGTTTTTAAACTGTTAGGGTGGGTCTCCGGTTGTTCTTATTCTAGGGTTAGAGTAATCCTTCTAAGGCCTGGCCTTTCTGGGTCCCAAACTAAACGCTCGAGGTGTTCAACAAGGTCCGTCTTCTGTGGCAGATGGGAACTCAGACATCTCATCTTGTGAGACTCCTGAATCCTTCCTTGGCTCACAGCCCCCAGCAGCAGTTACCTGCCAGACTTTTCAGAGGCTCCTTTTGTACAATCAGTTTGGCATCCAGCCATATACTTTAAGGGGGTCCCTCTGCACATTTCTGGAGTTATTTTTTTTTTTTCCTTCAGAATTCCCTTCTTTTCATTATTATATCCTGCTAATTCCAGCCACCTCAGAAGCCCTGAACTCTGACCATTGTCTCCTCCATTCAGCCAGACTGCAGTGCCTTCTTTGGGCTCCACCCCCGTGCCGTGGTCCAGAAGGTGTCCAGGCAGAGACGGGAGTGATCTCACATCAGGGCTTCCCTTGTGAATCACATCCCTGCGCTGCCTACTGTTAAAAGTCTGAAAACTGTTTTCCTGTATTTTGTCCAGCTTCACAGTTGAATCTGGAGGAGGGCTTAGTCCTACACCGGGAACGCCATGATGGCCAGAGGAGTAAGGTCTGCAGTTCTCTTCCTAAGATGAAATTCCATGAAGAGGCATTCCCAAATGAGACTCCTTGTGCCACAGCTCCCGCGCATTCCCTCTTCCAGCCTTTGCACACGTTCTTCCCATTTGCCTCGAATGCATCTTCACCCTCCTCCGCCTCGTGAAGGTTTCAGGGAGCCCCCCTGGTCTCTCTATGCTCTCGGTAGCCCCGTGGTTACTTTTCTCAAATCCTTATATTCTCTGAATTTTTTTTTTTTTTTTGCTTCTGTTGAATTTTCAGCTTTACAGACAGGAGAGACCTCAGTACTCTTCTTATTTTTAAATATCTCTTAGATGTAAACATCTCGTGTGTGTTCTTTTTTTTTTGCAAAAAGAAAAAAGGCTACATCTTTATTGAAATAAAATAATCCAGTGAGTGGGTCTGAGAAAGCACAAATCAGTTGGTTAGGGCAATAAGAGCCTCTACCACGTTGCCCATGTGTTCCCTCAAGCTCCGTTCTGCTGCTGCTCTTGAGATCTCCATCTCTGTCATTATCAGCTCCAGATCTTCCTCCTTAATGGTGACTTTGGCCAGTTCCTTCTCCCGCTCCTGTTCGGCTTTCTGCTCCCCGGACCGTCTGTCTCCAATCACGGACATGGCCGTCTCCAGATTGGAACTCTGGATCTCCTTCTCCTCTGCGTAGTCGGTGACTCTCTCCAGGTCCGCCGCACCGCTGTCATGCTTCCGTGGCTTCTCGGGAGGCCACTCCGGGCCGCTGGTCTCAGTCTCCAACTCCAGCTCCACATCCCCCTCGGTAGCCATATCGATCCCTCATGTGTGTTCTTTATAAGGGCAGTCAGCCAGTCTGTCTGAAGCTCGCTCTTCTTTTCCTGGTGAGAACTTGGGTAGGAATTCCAGCCTGATAACATTCCATGTGAGAAGGTCCACAGATGGAGCACACTGTTGAGTGAAAGGAGTTAGGAGTCTGGGAAGTTCATCCTGCTCCATCCCTATCTGCTCTGTGACCCTGGAGTGGTTCCTGTACCTCTCTGAGCTCTGAGTGCCCCTCTGCCTTAGATATACCTCCAGGGCTGATGGGAGGGTGACATAGGACATAGCTTCTCATGTCTCCTCTGCGACATCCCGTCTTTGATGTGCTCTGCTTAAGTGGTTCTGAGTTTTGCTTTTCTGGCCATTCACGCATTGATTCTCTGATTCCACAACACCTCTTGAGCACTTCTGTGTGTCAGGGATTGTGCCAGGTCCTGAGTGCATGATTGGGCCTAGCTGGCAGTCTGCCCTCACAGAGCATTCAGGCTACTGGGGAAAAGAGACCCCAATCAAAAGATCACACCGTGTATCGGTATGGGTGGTGATCAGTGCTTGGAAGGGGCGAGGGGAGGGGACAGAAAGACTGAAAGATACATGATCAGGTGAGGTGTCAGGGACGGGTACCAGAGGAAGTGATGCTTAAGTGGAGGTGTGTTGGACCAGCATGAGTTACCCAGGCAAAAACTGGAGGGAGGATCATTCCAGCAGAAGAAATAACATGTGCAAAGGCCACAAGGCTTGGAAGAGAGAGAGGGTATTAGAGAATGGGAAAGGCAAGAGGTGAGCCGGTCCCAGGCCAGATGCCTGAAGATTTCTTACATCATGTGCTTCGTGGGTGTCCCTGAGCTCCCTGCCACAGGGGAGGAGGGGGCCAGGATTTTGACATCAGGAATTGTAGACCTTGAGAAGAACTGATCCGGAGGGTCTTCTAGAAACCATTCTTCAGGGTAGAGACTGGGGCTTAAGAATGAAAGCCACGTGCTCAGTGTATTGCTCAGAAATTCTCTGTCCCTTGTGCCCAGGTTCCTGGGATGTGTGGGTTGAGGCCAAAGGAGACCACGTGGCCTTGTGCAGAGGGCCCCTCAGGTAGCTGGCAAGCTTGACTCCTGTGGGTCAAGTCCACTGACATGGACTTTCGTGTGGCCCTTAAAGTGACTGAACGTTCTGGGCCTCAGTTTCCTTATCCGTCAAAAGTACCAGTAATAGCTGCTTACATGTGAAGAGCCGTGTACCCTGGGATCTTGTGTGTTCTTGGGTTCTCACAGAATCCCCATGAGAGGCTGGTCCGCACCAGTTTTCTTGGTGAATAAAAGGGGGCATGGGTGGGGGGGAGCTAAGGTTAAGAGAGCGAAGTTAAGAGGCTAGGGCCACAGAGACCGAAGGGGAGGGACCTGGCATTCAGAGGTGGGTTCATCTTGCTCCACACTTGGTCCCCAAACTGTGCTTTAGGGAGGCAGTGGGGAGCTCAGAGACAGAAGTCTGGACACATACCATGGACTTTGATGTGTAGGTTCTGTGGCTAAAAACATTTGGAAATTGTGAGACAAGCTGCCCTTTTGATTGGCCCCCAGGGGCCTCCATGGTCCTTGGCTCCAAAAGGGAGAGAAAGAGATAGGGAGGGAACATAGGGATGTGTCCTTCCCCACCCAAGCCTCTCTAGTTTCTGATTAAGAAAGCCAGAATCCAGAGAATGGGAGTTGAGACAGTGAGGACCACCTGTATCCTCTGCAGACGGTGGCCTTGGGGACTCCTCCTGGGGCTGGGGTGGGGCGGGTGAGGGCTTGCTTAAGGGGGCTGTGACCGGAGTGTGCCCTCGCTCCTGGCATCTGGCCACCACTGTGAATGGAGGAGGGGGTACCGTCCAAGAGGACAGGAGGGCAGCCGAGTCCTCTGAGCTCATCTCAGTGTCTCAGGCTGGTGAACAAAGCACCGAAGAGTGCGTTCTCCTGTGTGACCTTGGGTGAAGCCCTGCTTCCCACTTCTCTAGGCCTGGGCTTCTTCACCGGTGCCAGGAATGGCCCAAGGTGGAGGGTCAGGAAGTGCCTTTTTATTTTTTGGCCCTGAAAGCAGTGGGTGGAGTGTCTGATGCTGAGGATAGACACTGTCCTGGGGCCAGGGGTATAACGAGGCCCCTCTTCCACCCCCAGAGGCAGGGGGGCAGCGGCACCGAAGGGGCCCCTTCCCATGCTGCCTGGTCCCCTTCTTGCCTTCGGGGGGAGGGTTGCAATTGAGCCAGAAGACCACTGCCCCCCTCCTGTTCTGTGTTGAATGTGGGAGTGTGGCCTAGTAGTTTAGGGCCCCAGGCGGCATGAAGGAGCTGGACTGCTGCCCGCCCGGGACCGCCAGAGGTGAAGACCACCTGGGGGTCAGCCCCCAGTTCTCAGCGACTCCAGCTTCTGCAGAGGACTCGGGAGGGAGGCAGAGGGTCTGGGAAATGGTGACCCAGGCTTCCCCAGACACCACCAGGGGACTGCTGCACTGATTTGGGTGCAAGCAGCATGTAGACTTAAGTGCTATCCCCAAGAGTGACAAGTCCATCAGTGCCCCTTCCTCTAAAACCCCGGGGCTACATGGAGCCCCTCTGCTTTTCCCCACCGCCACCAGTCAACCCTGGCACATCCCTGTCTGTCTGCTTTCTGTCATTACTTCTGAGCCAGCCTGCCTTGGAAGGAAAAGAGGCTTCAGAGCCAGTGTTCTAGAAAATGCTCTTGGGCCTGGGTTGACAATTCAGGTGCCCCAAGCACAGGTCATAGGCTGCATTCTTAGACACCGAGAGCCTGGGTTGGTTGAGGGTTATGAGTGATCCTCCCAGTGAGCTGGCCAGTGGCCTCTGGGAAACTGAGTGTTAGTTGACAATCAGGCTTCCCTCGAGAAGCTGGGGAAGGTTCTAGAATCCTGGACTTTCTTAGGCTCTGAGTGAGAGCGAGAGCCTTTGCTATGGACCGAGAAGAGGTTTTGACCCTTGAGCATGGGGTTCTGTGGCCCAAGAGACCACTCACTCGGCCTGCTCCGAGGGCCCACGGGGACTGAGAGCATGACCCTCTCAGGTACTGCCCCCGGGTGGGAGCCACCGGACGATCCAGACACGGGCTCTGAGTGTTCACATCCGGAGGTCTCCCCGTCTCCACGCTTCGTGGCAGCGAAGACCCAGACGAACCAGTCGGGGAAAAAGGCTCCGGCCTCCGTGGTCCGATGCGCCACCCTCTTACACCGCACCCCTCCAGCCACCCAAACCCAGACGTTCCGCACTCCAAACTCGGGATCTCCGGCAAGCAAGGCGACCGCAGGTACCGATGGCCTATGTTATGCTCACACTTCACCACTCCCCACCCCGCTCCCACCTGCCACAGCTGTGCCTGGGGTCCCTGTTCCCTTGCAAGAGCGAGTGGAGGTCCCGTGGCCCTCTGGGACAGATCTGGGTGCCTCTCACTGTGCCTCCACCGTGGCAGGCCACGTAGCCTCTGAGCCTAGATTTTTGTACCCTAAATCAGAGGGTTTGTGCTTGATGGTTTGCAAACTTTTTTTTTTTTTTTTTTTTTTAAGCAGGGGAGTATTTTTTTCCCAAGTCATGGCCTAAGGAATTAAAAAAATTTTTTTTTAAATTAACTGCCAACATTTGAGCATCAGGAGATTTTGTGTAAGACGTTTGATTTCTTGCTGACGTTGAAAAATCATATCTGACAGAGGTGGGCCCACTTTCCTGGAAGGTAGCAGTTGGCTTGGGGCTGAGCCACGGCGGCCCCCTTGAATAGAGCACATACTGCCCAGTATTCCGTGGTCCTCACCACTCCCTCCTGCCTCCCCAACACAGTGGCCACGTGGCAGGTGTCATGTCTCATTGTGATCACGCTGTTGTCTGTCTTGCATCCAGTCCCGTTCATCCATTTCCATCACCTGCCTGGACCTTCTTGGCATGAGTTTGCATCCCCCATCTTCCTGAAAAACCCAATCTAAAAACACATTTCTAGAAAGAGCTGCTCCCCATGAAGCAGAGCTCTGTTCTCTTAGCCTCCCCCTGCCTGGTACGACCTGTGAAGCCCCTCCCCTAGCCCAGCAGGAAAGCAGTGGGTGCCAGCCCCAGTGTGTTCTGAGTTCGTGCAGGAAGGGGCTGTGGCTGCAGGAGGGTATCAGGCCGTGAAAGGTACTCAGCAGCCCCGCGCCCCGGAAAACTGATGAGACACGCCCTGCGACAGCCCCGATGCTGAGTAGCAGCTGTCAGGAATCCTCATTCATATCTGGGTGGACTGAGCCTTGGGCTGCCTGCCGCCGGGGTGTGGGGTAAAGAAAGAGTCATGACGTTGTCCTTGGACTGTGGGCCTTTCCTTGCCCTCAGGAGGCCCAAAGCCATCAGAGAAATACATAAGCGTTCAAACTCAGACCTGAGACCTGAGTTAAGTGAAACAGTAGATTGGACCAACCACATAGCCATGAGATGGTTGTGTTTACCTTTACTCTGTGGTTCAGGAGGCTCATTTGGGGCAAAGGTTTGGTTCTCTCTTTTTTTTTTTCTTAAGACATTTATTTATTTGAGAGAGAGAGAAACAGCACGAGAGGGGAGAGGGTCGGAGGGAGAAGCAGGCTCCCCGCTGAGCTGGGAGCCCGATGTGGGACTCAATCCCAGGACTCCAGGATCATGACCTGAGCCAGAGGCAGAGGCTTAACCAACTGAGCCACCCAGGTGCCCCAAAGATTTGGTTCTTAAAAATGTTTGAGGATAAGTTTATTGTGTTTAGGTCTTCCAAAAGAGGAGTAAGTGGTCAGTCAACCTTGAAGGTAATGATTTTTCAGGTACTGCGCTGAGAAAAGCCATAGCAGTTGTATTTTTGCAACAGTAGTCATAAATTGGTTGGAGACACACTGGTCATTGTGGGCTCTTTGATGGTGGATATTGGCTCAACTAAATAAGGGGATCCTGGCTTTCCCATCTTGCTTTTACTCTTGACCTTGTGGCTGGGAGCTTGTACATTGACCGTTTTGTGCAGAAAATTGCCTGCAAGGGCCGTGTGGCCTGTGGTGGCCCTCGGAGCTCCGCGCATCCAGTGAGCTATGGGACGTGCCTCTGGCTGCCGCCGTGTGGCCTGGAAGGCTTGTGGGGCTCACAGGGCGGAGGACAGCAGGGGGTGAGCAGGGCCTTACCCGTCAGAGCCAGAAGTTGTCCTTGCCCCCGTCCCGCTAGCAGGCCGTGCTCCGTGGGTACGAGCCTGCTTGCACACGGCGCCCCCCACCCCCTTGGTTTTCGGCCCGAGGTGTTGATGCCTGGAGAGCTGTTCCGAATGTGCACCGTCAGCTGAGCAATGGGGGACTAATGGTAGGGGTCTGTAAGCTCCGTGCTGCATACTGAGATGTTGGTTAGGCTGCATGGAACACCACAGACGGGTAAGCGTTGAAGGAACGCACAGGGATTAAGATGGAGAAAGGAATCACTTCCCTACCCCAGACCTTTTTCAAGAGACTGCATCTGCCCTAGGAACGAACTCTCCTTACTTTACCTTCCGATGGGTTAGGAGTACACCCAGCTCCAGAACTGGGCAACCTCACTTCCCTGTCTTTTTGCCTGTAGAGTGGGGATGACAGTGTGGATCTCAGAGCTCTATCGGGAGGACTGGGGGCGACCATGGGTGTAAGGTGTGTGACCATGCCCGGTGCATAGTAGGTGCTCCGTAAATGAGAGCCCACCCCCCCACCCCCAACCCCAGATGAAGAATTGAGGGGCTCTCTGTAAATCGGCAAAGAGAGCCCCTCACCTCTTCGTGAGGTGGGCCAATGTGTAGCCGTCAGCCCAGGTGTTTTCATAGACACATTTTGAAGAGCGGGTCTTGCGATGTTATCAACGGCCTCGGCGTCGGGAGGCGTCATTGGGGTCGGGAGCCTGGGCTTAGAGCAGGGCCTGTAGGAGCCACCTGCGGCTTCTTGCCCCGTTGCCCCGTCCTCGTTTCCCTGTTGCCCCATCCTTGTTTCCCCGTTGCCCCATCCTCGTTTGGAACCCTGGCCCCCACGGTCTGAGCACTTGCCCTTCTGACGTAGGGTGGGCTGGGTGACGGTGGCATTTCCCAAAGTGGGTTCCGGGCAATCACCAATTTTGAGGGATACTAAGGAATTTTTAAAATGGGCTTCGGTGGCTAAATATATTTGGGAAGGCTGGGTCACACAAGCGAAATGGGTCTCTTTCGGGTTGAGCTTCTCAGAGCCTTTGATGTCCTTGTGAGAGTTGTCTGCCCTTACAAGGGACTGGGTCAGCTGCTCATCCGCATTGGACTTGCTCTCAGAAGACTTTATCTGCTAGAGCGGCCCACAGACGCGTTGTGCCAAGAGCAAAGCTGCCTTCTAGCGCCTATATTCTGTTTCAGAACCTTCTGCAGGTGGGGGTGGGGGTCGGAACTAAACCGGTCAGTTCCCTCCTGATCGGACCCCATCTCTTCGCTCCAGGTTTCCAGTCAGCGCCGGGAAGGTGCCACCTCCAGGTGGAGATGCCCCAGAATCCCTTAAGGAGCCAGTCCCTTCCCCCCAGATGAACTCTGAGCAGACTTCATCTGGTCTTTGGGCTCCCAGGGTGTGGGGCTGCCCCAGCTCTGCCAGTCACACTGTCTCTCCCAGGATGCCCTCCCTGCCACCCAGGGAGCACTCGGCTAGTGGCGCTGGAATCCGCTGTCTGGCCCTGCTGTTCCGCCAGAGCCACCAGCAGGAAGTAGTCTGTCACCCTCCCTGCTCCTTGGTGGGGCCTGTGGCGGCAGATTCTGGCCGAGGAAGTAGTGGGTGGCAGGTCCAGATGACTTAGTGTCACAAATGTGGCTCCTTAGGAGCCAAAGATGGGAGATCCAGGCCTATTTGCCATCGCCCACTCAGCTGGGTTTCATCTGGGCATTCAGGTCACACACGCGTGCCCTCGTGCCTGGCCCTCCACCCACGCTGGGCACTGTGCGGGCGATCTCTTGGGGCCCTGACAAGGTATCAGGCAAGTCAGGTGAGCCCAAGGAGCTGGGGGTCTGGTTTGGGGTCCTAGAGCCCTTCTCACTGCAGGTTCCCCAGCATAAAGCCCTGGACGCTCCCAGCCCCCGGACGGGGCAGTTCCGGGGTACCCTGGCCTCAGAGTCCCCTGTGGCATGCCCTTCCCCTGGGCCCTTGTACTGCTAACCAGTCACCAGTGTTTTCTTGCTCTCTCCTGTCGCCACCCAGCAGAAAGCGCTTTCAGTCGGAGAGTAGAAGGCAAAGCACAAAACCACTTTGAGGAGACAAATAGCAGTTCCCAAAACTCCAGCGGTGAGTGTGCCCTGTGACAACCATCCTGTGCTGTGACCTCCACGCACTCCTTCCCTTGGTGGTGGCAGGTGCTCTGGGCTGGGCTTTTCTTGGTACATGATGGTGTTCCTGGGAGGACAAGGCAGGCAGGGAATTAGGGAGGGGGCCAGGGCCAGGCAGAAATGGGAAGGGTGTTTTCTTCCAGGGACCTGCGTCTGGGCCTCAGGGGCATCTCAGGGACCGCTGCTCTTGTCTCTTCCCCGTCCCCATGGAGAGAGGAACTCGACCTCCCCATAGCCTGCAGCATTGACTCAGATGGCCCTGGAGGGGGGGGCGTCGGGGTGGAGGGGAGTTAAGAGAGCTCGTGCTAGGTGTTTAGAGTAAACGTTGCAGCCAGTTTCTTTCCAGGACAGGCAGAGGCGGTGTTGTAGAGAGAACTATAGCGTAAGAGCCAGAGACCCCAAGCTCTGGCCCCACTTTGGACCAGAGGCCGTCTAAAGGTCCTCTTCGGGTTGGCCATGGTGACCGGTGGTGTTTTGGCGCCCCCTGGCGGCTGTCCTAGCGCACCTTGAAGCCGGGCCGCGAAGGCCTCTCCCGGGACCGACCTCAGCTAGCCTAGCCGGGCCCTGGGGGCCTGTCCGAAAGAGGCCCCGCAAGCCGGTCTGCACAGGGGCAACCAGGGCAGGATGGGAAGAAGTTCTGATACTTGGGTTACGGTAAGGTAGGGTACCTCCTCGCTTTCTTGTGCAGCTGTGGCCGAGCTCAGCAGACGAGGTGCTGGCCGCCGCCCAGGCACAGACGGGGGTCCATCAGTCAGGGTCTTCATGACACAGCCAGGAGCACGGACTCGGCCGTGGAGGCTTCTGCCCAGTACGCTGAGCTCCGGCTCTGGTCCCTAGCCGAAGCGTGAGCCCCGGCTGCAGCGCCTGCATGCTGGGGACTGGGGCCAGCCTCGCGTTCTCCTGCGCGGGGAAGCGGGGCTCCCGCACACGTCCCTGTGGTGGTGGGCAGTCAGCGAGGCCGGTGGAGGTGACACACTCCCGTGCGGGCTGTTGTGGCGGCAGTGGCGGAGGTTTTAAGGAAACCAAGTGATCCGTGGAGTGCCCCGAGGGGAAGCGAGTGAGGTGCGCTGGGGGGGTTGGGGGGGGAGGGCTGGGAATGTCAGCGTAGCCCCGGGAACCGTAGAGCGCGTGCGGCTTTTCCAAACGGCTCACCCTTTTGAGAAATGTAACCCAGCCTCCCCGAGGCGGCACTAAGAGCGATGGGGTGACTTGCCCAAGGCCACACAGGAGGCACCCCCTCCCGGGGAGCCTTCGCCTCAGCAGCCAGGCCGTGTCTCCCCCGCCGCCTCTGGGTCCTGCAGAGCTGCCCCTCGGACTGGGGGACTGGGGAGGACGGTGTGAAGTGCTGGCAGCCACCATTTATTGAGCGCTTACTGCGTGCCTGGCCTGTGTTCAGAGCTGTACGTGTCTCACCTGTTTTCATCCTCACCACAGCCCCGGGGCGGGGGTGGGCTGTCAGTGTTATTGTTAACTCCATTTTCTGGACGAGGAAACTGAGGCCCAGGAGAGGTCAGTCATGGGTCCAGGTCCCCAGCCTGTAAGGGATGGGGCCAGGACCCCGGGCCCAGTCCCTCTGGTCCTCCCCTGCTGCCTTCTGCCTTTGAGGCTCACTCGACAACGCCAGTGAGCAGAACCCCTCCCCGAGGCTGCTCTGGTGTCTGGCGCCAGGATCTAGAAGCCGCTCCCAGCTCCCTCTCCTGAAGGGGCAGCCACACGTGGACATTTCCTCATTAGAGCTCTGTGGGCTCACTCTCTGAGAGTTGAGGGTGTCCTGGAGGCATGGCCCTGGCTGACTTTGCCCTGCCTGGTGCTCCGGCACCAGCCCAGAATGTGAGCCTGGCTCTCAGATCCTCCTCGAGCCCCGATGGCTCACTGCTTCCTGAGGACGGAAGTAATGACAATCATCTCAGAACACCAGATCGGGAAGAGACTTAGCTAAACTGTTTCTCTTTTGCAGAAACTGCAAGTCCCCTGATTTCCAATCCTTTCCCTCTCCTACAGAGTAAGTGACGGTCCCATGGGGGGCTGGAGAGGGCAAGGCAGGGCAGGGAGTGAACTCAGCCGGCCACCTGCTCAGGACCTCCCCAGAGCGCCTGCCCTTGGGCACCCCCTAGGCAGACCTGGCAGCCAGCCGAGGCAGGAGGAGGGCCTGGCCCCAGGTGGGAGGGGGAGTCCGGACAGGGGACGAGGCAGAGTCCTGACCACAGGCAGCCTGCCTCCGCCCTCCCCGGCCCTGGCAGGAACCCAGGCCTTCCCGTTGCTACTCGCGGGGGCAACCTCAGGACACAGCTCCTCCAAGCCCATCTCAACCGCCCTTTGCGTCTCTTCGTTACTCCTCTTTGGCCCCCTTCTTTCCTCTTCCTTCCGCTTTTCCCCGTGCCGGGCACTGGCTTGAGTGCTGGGGACGCAGAGGTGGAAGGTCCACCTGCGCATGCGGCCCCATCCCGCCCGCTCTGTCTTCCCTGTCCTCACCTGTCCTGTGTCCTCTCGCCTTTCTACGGCCTTCTCTACTTTCTGCCCTTCTCTCTAGTTTATTTCCCGCTCCCTTTACCGTGCTCTGTACTCTTCACCTGGTTTTTGTTTCGTTCATACACTCATGTAGCTGTTTGCTCGGCGCGGATGTCTGCGGAGCATGTGGGACGTGGCCCTGCCCCAGAAGAGCACCTGGTCCGTCAGTGTTGCCCCCCTCCCCTCCCCAGTGCCCAGAACAGTGCCTGGCACACAGTAAGCACTCAATAAATGTCTGCTTGATTGAATCAGACAGCCTCTTTATCTGCAGGTCTTCCTCCCTCCCCCCAAGCTTCTCCCTCAGCAGTTAGTGACAGGGGCGGACAGGCTGGGCCCGGAGCCCCAAGCGCAGAGCCCCAGCCAGCTCCCGGGCATCCGGGGTCATTCTGACCCTAACGCAGCTGCCTCGTTTCTCCCCCTCCCGCCCCAGAACCGTACACCTGCGGCGCCTGTGGGATCCAGTTCCAGTTCTACAACAATCTGCTGGAGCACATGCAGTCCCACGCAGGTAAGGGAGCCTGCCCGGAGGCCACGCTTTCTCAGGAAATGGGCACCGGGCCTGGGACCTGTCCTCAGGGAGCCCTGCGGCCGCCCAGGGCAGGTCTGTGCTGAGGAGGGGGGTGGGAGCACCGTTAGGGGGACGAGCTGAAGAAGGCTTCCTGAAGGTTGTGGCTCTGGCGCTGAGCCTGAAGGCCCCATGGTAGCTGACCAGGAAGGATGTCGAGGGGGCAAGGGAGTGTGGTTTGAGATCTCGGTGAGCCGAGGCAGGGGCTGGGAGGGGCGAGGCATCCTCCCGGGGCAGCCTGGGCCCAAGCCCCGTCTCCGAGCAGGTACGTTCGTTGTAACACCGTCCCAAACGTGACAGCAGCCGTCCTCAAACTGGAGCGTGCCCCGGGCCCCACCCTGACACCGGGGTCTGTAGGCCCGAGGCAAGTCCCCGGTGACCAGCTGCCTGCCGGCTGGTGGCTTACTACCTAGGTGACCTTTCTATCAGCTGTTCTGCCACCTTCCAGGCTTGTAGTATTAGCATCCTCCTCTCAACCGTCCTGCCTTCGGAGCCATGCCTCCCGTTTTTAGGGTTTTTTCGCAGTAGCACCCCACTTCTGGTCCAGTTTCTGTTTCAGTCAGGCAGACACTACGTGCGATGGCAGATAAACCCCAAATTCTCTAGTGGTTTGACATAATCACTTCTGCGGTCACAGCACAGCTTAATGCAGGTGGCCGGGCTGGCTGGCCCTGAGCTCGGTGACCGAAGCTCCGTCCTCCCCATTGGCTCCTCAGAGCCTCCCTCTCTGGGACTGGGCGGCGGGGAGAGAAACACACTTCCTCCTTCACCACTTTGGATCACAAGTGACACGTGACCTATGTGCCCACATTCCAGGGGCGGGAGCACGCCCAGCGCCACTGTCCAGGGACAGCCTGACACACTGCCAAGAGAAACGGGAACCTGGGGGTTCAGCTAGCGGTCCTTGCCGCCCCTCCCTCCGAGGCCTCCTTGGGGCCTGGGGCGGGGGGCATTGGAAGTGGTGGGAGGAAAGCGCCTGACAGGCAGGGTGGTGCAGGAACGGTGGTCTGTGATGGCGACTGTTGCAGCTCGTGCCCCTCTTAGGGCAGGTGTGACCCACCCTAGCGCAGGGCTAGACTCTCATTTAGGCGGGGGGCTGTTCTGTTCTGCGAGCGGGACCCCTCTTCGTTCATTGTGTCCGTCTGGTCCCTTGCACGCAGTCATTGGGTGGGCGCTGTCCTCTGGGCGCTCAGTCACGTGCTCTTCGGTGGGGGGAGCTATTATTTCTAATGAACTCATTAAAATCAGAGCTGAGCCAGATTGGCGTGTGAGCTCCAAGTTCTGGTGTGTCTCCAGGCCACGTGACCCAGGCAGGAAACGTACGTGTGTGTGTGTGTGTGTGTGTCTCTCTCGTATCCGTCCGTCCGTGTCCTCTCCCCCCGCCGCCTCCTCCATCTCAAAAACCTGTGCTCTCCGGCTGCCCTCCTGCTAAAGTCTTCACGTGCCTCACGCCTCCTGCTTGCCTTGGCTGGCAACTGGCCCTCGCCACGGAAGGCCTCGGATGCCCGCTGAAGGCGTTCAGACTGGATCCTGTGGGAACCAGTGACAGGCACACCTCTTGGACCTGAGCCTCCCATACTCCAGCTCTGCTGACTCCTCCTCCTCTGGAACCCGGACCCTCCACCTGCCCCCCTGTTGGCTTCTGGCTGCTGAGGCTAATTAGGGAAGAGTCTGTCTGGGTGCCTGTGCTTCCCCATCCCTCAGGCAGTTGGGTGGAGGCCATTAAAATGCAAATCAAGGCTGGGCCCGTGGTGGCCCCATGGCTCCCAAGCCTCCCGACTTGTTTTCTAGGGAGAGCTTTGGGCCGCTTTGTTCTGGTCCACTGCTGGCAGAGAATGCCTTGTGGGCAATCCAGTGCAAAGCCAGCCTGAATCCCAGCCAGGCTGAGTCAGGATTAAAGGATTGACTCCGTAGAGAAAAATTAAGCGTCATGATCTGTGCAGTTCACAGTGTCGCTGATAAGGGGGATCAGCCTTGAATAACACCAATCTCATTAAGAGGCTGCTGAATGGCACAAGGTAATTCCCCCTAATAAACTTCTTTTCTGTGCTGTAGGAAAATTTGTCTTGCCCCTGGTGACAGTTCCAGGGTATGTTTTGGCAGTAATAATACCGGAGATCGCTAACATTTAGTGAGCAATTACTACGGGTCAGACGAGGCTATGTCGTTAGATCTCCTGAACAAGCTGACGTTCTCATCCCCATTACATAGATGAAGAAACCGAGGCTCACAGAACATAATCACTGGCCCAAAGCTGCAGAGCTTGTAAAAAATATCTAACATCACTTGAGCTCTCGCACGGTGCCAGGCCTTCCCTTGGAGTAGCTCACTTCTCTGGGCCTCAAGCTTCGCATCTGTGAAGTGGGCCGGTCATCGCTCTCACAGGCTGGGTGAAGGGTCTGGATATGTTACACATTGAGGGTCGTAGTACTGTCAGTCTCAGATACTGAGCAACAGGTACCTCTTTTCCAGTCCTCTATCCGAACAGCTGCTTTCTCCTTCCTGCAGTGGTCCCTCCCCAGGAGATAGGCTTGACTCCCAACTTTGCACCCGGCCCTTTGCAGATGGGGCTGGACATGTTCACCTCTGGTACTTAGGGGATCGCCACACTGAATAAACTTTATTTTCAGCTCAAGCTATAAATCAAGCCTTTTCACAGGGCATTTACCAGGTACCTCACCCATGTCGGGAGCGGTATCAGTGGGATCTGGAGAAAAAAGTCGTTTGAGTCAACTGATAGTAGACATTGTTCCCCACTGCTAGGTTGAATCCTCTCCATTCCAGGTCCTGCAGAAAGGCAGAGGATGAGGGAATCACCCTGGCAGCTCGCCCCACCCTAGCATTTTGGTTAAGGAGGGGAAACTGAGGCCCAGAAAGTTGAACGGCTACCTTAAGCTCATACCCCACAACCAGGGCAGAGCTGGGTTTGAGCCCCGGGCCTTCAAACCCCTGTACACTGGTGGAGAAAGTTGGTAAGAATGGCTGCTGGTTTCCTATTTTAGGAACGTGTGTTTCCCCATTTTAAATGTACTATCTGCTCATTAAAAGAGATCGGGAACTTGCAGAGAAGTTAGGAAATGAAGCATCAGCCATGATCTCACTACTCAGAGCTAACCACTGTTGTTACTCTTTGAATGGGCTTCTTTTCATTCATTTTTTTAAAATTGGACTTACGAAGATAGAATTTTATGTACATGGAATCTACTAATTTGAAGAGTGCGTTCTGAGCATTTTGACAACTGAGAGTCATCTGATCAACATCGCAGTCAAGATGTATAACATGACCATCCACCCCAAAAGTTCTCTCCTGCCTCTTAGTGGCCAGTCCCCTCCCCAAGCCCAGCCCTGGCAACCACTCTCTGCTTCATTTTGCTCTAGTTTTGCTTTTACTGGGATTTTATATAAATGGAATTACATGGCATTTAATTTTTTGTGTCTGGCTTCTCTCACTTAGCATACTTTGGAGATGAATCCATGTTCTGTGTTATCAGTAACTACTATCACTACTTTTTATTTCCGAGTAGTACACCATTGTTTGGATATGCCACAATTTGTTTATCTTGTGACCAGTTGATAGGCATTTAAGTTATCTCCAATTTGGGGCTATTATGGGAAAACACCTGCTGTGAACGTTCAAGTACACGTTTTTGTGTGGACATGTTTTTAACTCTATACGGGGTGTACACCTGGGAGTGGAAATTTTGGGTTACGTGATAACTCATGTTTAATTGGGAATAACCAGATTGTTTTCCATTCCCACGAACAGTGTATGAGGGGTGTGATTTCATAGTAAGGTACTTGCTATGATTTGACTTTTTGTTTTAGCCATCCTAGTATGTGCGAAGTGGTATTTCATTATGATTTTCATTTGCATATTTCTGATGACTAATAACATCGAAGATGTTGTCTTGTGCTTAGTGGCCATTTGAATATCTCCTTTGGAGAAATGTCTGTTCAGATCCTTTGCCCATTTTTAAATTTTTTTTTTGTCTTTTTATTGTTGAATTGTAAGTATTCTTTACATATTCTAGGTAGAAAGACCTCTATAGATACATGACTTGCAAATATTTTCTCCCGTATTGTGGGTTGTCTTTTTACTTTCTTGTAGCTGGCCTTTAAAGCACAGAAGTTTTAAATTTTGGTGAAGTCCATTTATTTTTTTCTTTCATCATGTGTGCTATTGGTGTCTTATCTAAGAAACCAGTTTTAGCTTTTACTTTTATGAGTATATTCCGAGTTAATTTTTGTATGAGTTATCAAGGGAGGGGTCCTGCTTTTAGTCTTTGCATGCAGCTATCCAGTTTTCCCACCACCAGCTTTTGAATAGATTATCCTTTCGCCCATTAAATTGTCCTTGCATCCTTGTCAAAAATCAACTGTCCGTAAGTGTGAGGGTTTATTTCTGAAATCTGAATTCTGTTCCATTAATCTGTATGTCCTCGTGCTAGTACCACACTAACTTGATTAATATGTGGCTTTGCAGTAGTTTTGAAATCAGGAAGCGTGAGACTTCCAACTTTGTTCTTTTTGAAGATCGTCTTGGCTATTTTGCATCTCTTGCATTTCCACATGAATTTTAGGCTCAGCTTGTCAATTTCTGTTAAAAAGCCAGCAAGAATTTTGATAGGGATCATGTTGAATCTAGGTTAATTTGGGGAGTATTGCCATTTTGACAATATTAAATCCTCCAGTCTATGAACATAGAATGTCTTTCCATTTATTGAAGTCGTCTTTGAGTTCTTTCAACCATGTTTTTAGTTTACAGTGTACAAATCTTGCACTTCATTTGTAAGTTTATTCCTAACTATTTTATTCTTTTGGATGCTATTATAAAATGGAATTACTTTCTTAATTTAATTTTGGGGTGTTCATTTGTTAGTATAAAGAAATACAGTCGATTTCTTTTTCATATATGTTGATCTTGTTTCCTGCAACCTTGCTAAACTTACTTACCGGTTCTAAGGGTTTTGTGTGTGCGCACAGATTCCGTAAGATTGTTTATGTACACAACCATGTCATCTGCAAATAGAGATCATTTTACTTTTTCCATTCCAATCTGGATGATTTTTGAAATTATTATTTTTTCCTCCTTGCCCTGGCTAGAATCGCTAATACACATTGAATAAAAGAGTTGAGAATGGATATTCTTGTCTTGTTCCTGATCTTAGGGGGAAAGCTTTCAGGATTTAACCATTAAGTGTGATGTTAGCAGTGGGTTTTTCATAGATGCCCTTTGTCAGGTTGAAAAAGGTCCCTTCAGTTCCTGGTTTGCTGATTGTTTTTATCATGAAAAGGTGTTAGATTTTGTCACATGCCTTTTCTGCATCTATTGGGATCATGTAGTTTTTGGTTTTTGTTTGATTAATATGCTATATTTGTATGTTGAACCAACTTTGTATTCCTGGAGTAAATCCCACTTGTTATAGCTGGATTTGGCTGCTCTGTTTTATTGAAGATGTTTGTGTCTGTAGTCCTAAGAGTGGCCTGTGGCTTCTTTTCTTGTAATTTCTTTGTCTGATTTGGGTATCAGAATAATGTTCACCTTATGAAATAAATTGTGAAATGTTCCCTCCTCTTCTGTTTTTGGGAAGAATTTGTGAAGAGTTCCTTCAACATATGATTAGAATTCACTAATGAAGCTATCGGAATCTGGACTTTGCTTTTTTTTCTTTTAGTGGAAAATATTTTGAACACTAATTCAATCTTCTATAGGTCTGTTCAGATTTTCTATTTCTCAAGTTGGTTTTTGGTAGTTTATGTTTTTCTAAGAATTTATTTCATCCAGGTTATGTGAGTTGTTGGAATACTATTGTTCATAGTATTTGCTTAAAATCTTTTTGGTTTTATCAAGTCAACAGACTTAAGTTTTTTTTAGATTTCCTTTATCAGGTCCAGGAAGTTTCCTTCTCTTCCTAGTTTGTCATGAGTGGCTATTGAATTTTGTCACATATTTTAAAAGACTTATTTATTTTTAGAGCGAGAGCACGTGGGGTGGGGGGTAAGGGGAGAGAATCTCAAGCAGGCTCCCCACCAAGCACAGAGTCAATCCCATGACCCTGAGATCATGACCCTAGCCGAAATCGAGTCGGACACCAAACTGACTGAGCCTCCCAGGCACCTCTGAATTTTCTCACATTTTAATGTGTACTTATATTCATAGAGATCATTTTTCTTCTTATTTTCTCTTAGTATAGGGAATTGCAGTGATTGGATTTCTGTTTTTAACCTCAACTTACATCTCTGGGGTAAATTCCACCTAGTGACAATGTATTATTTTTTTAATATATTGCTGTATTTAGTTTAATACTTGGTTAAGGATGTTTATGAGGAATATGGGTTTGTAGTTTCTTCTCCTGCAGTGTTTTGCTCTAGTTTTGGATCAGAGTAATGCCAGCCTCATAAAATGAGAGATGTTCTTTCCTCATCTACTTTCTGGAGTAATTTGTGTAGAATTTGTATTACTTCTTCCTTAAATATTTGATCACATTCTCCAGTGAACCCATATGGGATTTTTCTTTGTGATTGGTTATTTAACTATGAACTCAATTTCTGTAATAGATATGGGACTATTTCAGGTTATCTGTTTCTTCTGGAGTGGACTTTGGTACTTTGTATGTTTTAGGGTATTTGTTTGCCTCACTTGTATCATTTTTAATCCCTCTTGTATCTGTAGCATATGTAGTGATGTCGCTTTCTGTCATTCCTGATACTGATAATTGGTGTCCTTTTTCTTTTTTTAATCTTTTTGGCTAAAGGTTTATCATTTTTCTTCATTTCTACAAAGAATCAGCTTTTAGTTTCATTATTTTTCTCTATTGTATTTATTTTCTTTATTCATTCTGCTTTTAGCTATCTGAATTCCTTTCTTCTTTAGAATCAATTTACTCTTCCTCTTTAGATCTTTCTAATGGTGGAAGCTTATAACACTGACTTTAAACCTTTATTCTTTTGTAATGTAATTATTTAATGCTATAAATATGCCCCGCTTTAGGTGGATCCCATAAATTCTGAAAGGTTATGTTTTAATGTTAAGTTTAAACCATTTTCTAATTTCCCTTATTATATTTTTTGTTCCATGTCGTTTTAGAAGTGTGATGTTTATTATTCAAATAGTTGCAATTTTTCCAAAGACCTATTTCTTACTGATTTCTAATTTTTCATTCAGTTATGGTCAGAGACCACTTACGTGATTTCACTATATTTCTGCCTACCTCCTTTCTTGGGAACCCAATTATATGTGTATTAGGCTGCTTGATCTTGTCCACTCTCTCTTCATTTATGTTCAGTCCTTTTCTTTCATTTCTAACTAACAGTTACTCAGAGAAGAGAGTTGAAATCCCCAGTTATAATTGTGGGTTTGTCTACTTCTTGTTTCAGGTTTTGCTTCATGCGTTTGGATATATACACGTTTAGGATTATTATGTTATTCTTGGTGTTTTGACCCTGTTGTCATGGTGTAGGGTCTCTTGTTATCCCTGGTAATGTTTCTTGTCCTGAGGTCTATTTTTTCTGTAATACCATCACAAAACATCACTAGCTTTCTTCACTACTATTTGTATGGTGTACCTTTATTCCGCCTTTTACCCTGTCTTCATATTTAAATAGGTTCCTTATACATAACATATAGTAGAGTCTTGCCTTTTTACTAAGTATGACAGTCTCTGACTTATATTTGGAATGTGGAGACCATTTATATTTAATGTAATTTTAATATATTTGGGTTTAAATCTACCATCTTGCTGTTTGTTTCCTAATCATCTCATTTCTTCCTTGTTGCTCTTTCTCTCATTTTTCTGCCTCATTTTGGATTGAGAATTTTTTTATGATTCCATTTTTATTTCCATTGATTCATCAAGCCAAGTCTTTTATTATTTTTTTTAAAGATTTTATTTATTTATTAGCATAAGTATGGGGAAGGGCAAGCAGGGGCAGAGAGAGAAGCAGGCTCCCCGCTCCCCGCTGGGCAGAGAGCCGGAAGCAGGGCTTGATTCCAGGACTCTGGGATCATGACCTGAGCCGAAGGCAATCACCCAATCAACTGAGCCACCCAGGTGCCCCTCTTTGTGATATTCTTGTCCTACAGTTTACCGTACATATTATTACTACAATTTGTTATTATTTTCTAATGAGAAGTCATTTATCTCTTGAAGAGTATAAAAGTGAGGGAACGTTTTATATATATATAATAATATAATATAATATAATGTAATATAATGTAATATAATGTAATATAATGTAATATAATGTAATATAATATATATATATTTACCCACATGTGTAGTTTCCAGCACTCTTCATTTCTTTTGTAGATTCAGATTTTTATTTGATGTCGTTTTTGCTAAGACCCAAAGAAATTCCTTTAACATTTCTTACATAAGTGCAGGTCTGACCTTTTTGAAAATTTTTTATCTCAAAAATACTTCATCTTTATTTGTGAAAGATACGGCCATTGGATTTAGAATTTTAGGTTGATTAAAAAAATTTTTTTTTTAGGTTGATATTTTCTGTTGATACTTTTGTTCCGTTGCCTCCAGGTCTGTTGTCATTCTTACTGTTGTTCATTTGTGCGTTAATTTCTCCCCCTCTCTGGCTCCTTTTAAGAGTTTCTCTTTTCACTGGTTTTCAACAATTTTGTCATGGTGCTGTGCCTTGGTGGTATTTTCTTGATGTTTATTCTGCTTAGAGTCAGTTGAGCTTTTTGAATCTGGATTTATACTTTTAATCCAGTTTGGGGAAATTGTGGCCATTTTTTCAGATATTTTTTTCTGCCTCACCCCCTTTTCCTGGGACTCCAGTTGTATGTATATGAAATTGTCTGTCTGACAGTGTCCATGCTCTGTTCATTATCTTCAGCCTTTTACCCTTTTCATTTTTCATGTTGGGTAGTTCTCTTGCGCTTTCTTCACTGATTTTTTCTTCTGTGGCATCTGATCTTTTACCCCATATAGTGTGTTGTTTCCCTAGACAATTTATTTTTACATCTACAAGTTCCACTTGAGTTGGTTAGTTTTAGTTGTGGGTTTTTCACATCTTCCATTTCCTTCTTGATGGTATTCATGTTTCCCTCCATGTCTTTGAGCACATTCATGGGTATTTTTATAACCGTTGCTGTAAGTTGCTTATTGGGTAATTCCATTATCTCTGTCCTTTGTGGCTCTGTTTCTGTTGATAGGTTTTTCTCCTGATTGATAGGTCATATTTTCCTACTATTTGGCATGCCTGATAAGCTTTTTATTGCATAATTGACATTGTGAATTTTTATATTGTTAGGTGCTAGATTTTGAAAAAACATTGAACTTTGTTCTGGTTTACAGTTTAGTTATGGAGGACCACCTCATACTTTGCAGGCTTACTCTTAAGATCTATTACGGCAGAGGGGGGCTCCTGGGTGGCTCAGTCAGTTAAGCCTCTGCCTTTGGCTCAGGTCATGATCTCAGGGTCCTGGGAATTGGGCCCTGCCTTGGGCTCCCTGCTCAGCAGGGAGTCTGCTTCTCCCTCTCTCTCTGCTCTCCACCCCCCCCCCCTTGTTCTCTCTCTCAAATAAATAAAATCTTAAAAAAAAAAGTATTAGGGCAGGTCTAGTGCAGTCCTTAATCTATGGTTAATTTTGCCCCATAGTGAAGGGACCCTACCCAATTCCTTATGCATTGTGGCCTCTCTTTTCTGGTTGAGGGAATACAGATTATTTCCTCCCCAGCCCCCCACCCTCCGCTTGCTGCTTTCTAGTGATTCTTTACCCGGTCTTGTGGAATTTGACCCTGTGCTTGGGCAGGTGAGTATTCAGCCGACTTCAGGGAACCCTACTGAAGGTCTCCAGAGCTCTTTTCTTTATGTAACTCCTTTCCCTGTAAATTCTAGCTCCCTTCGGCCTCCCTAAATATTGGCTTCTGCCTCTTCAAATTAACAGGACCACTGGGCTCTGTTCCCCTTCCCTGTCCCTGTGCTGCAGCCTGCAAACTGCTTTCGGACCAGCTGGGTCAGTCGTATTACTTACCGCATTTGTCCCCCTTTTTCTGGGGTCAGCCCCGGGGTACCTGTCTGAAAGCAGTGGAATCATGATTCACAGTTGCTTCCAACAGGAGAGCAATTCCTGTGGCAGGTCCTGCTTCACGGGTGGAAGTGAAAGTCTCTACCCCCTCCCCCCCCCCCCCCCGTCTATTTTTGATGCATGGATTTGTATTTGACTTTTAAGTCTAAAATACAAGTATAAATAATACGTATAAAATTGTGATGAGATCTTTTCATCATGCATTTTCCTGTGTTGTTACAGTCTATGCAACCACATTTCCTAGTGATTGTGCTATGTTCCTTGGAGTGGATGTCCTGGAGTTTCTTTTGTTGTTGTCAGTTTGTTTTTTTGGGGGGGGGGGTTGTTTTTTCCTGGAGTTTCTTAATTAGCCTTGCAGGGCTGAGCATGTAGATACTGGGGAAGCCTCTTTTGCTATGAAAATTGTGGCTTGGCCTCTAAGGCCTTATGCCTTGAACTGAGAAGAATGGAAAATGCTGGCTTCCTGAGCAGGGTTACTGTGGCCCATTCATCTCCTTGCATTTGTGATTCTACCTGTAAGATGATGTCTCGGGGAAATAAACCCACAACAACAACAAAAGCAGGGAGAAATGATAGTAGAATATTAGGCAAGTAGGTTCATAGCAGAACAGTAATTTTGGGAACAGCCCAGAAACTGCACTCAGTGTGTAGTTCAGCAGTCCATGGTGGATCATTCGATGGGAGACTGTGTGGTCATTTATAATGACAAGCATGGTACTCACACCATTTCTACTCATATGATTCTATAAAAATGTCAAAGAAGTAGCGGTGAAGGAAGGAGAATAAGCATATGCCATTTTATCTGTCTATTTGAGAGACAGTGTGGGCTGGGGGTGGGGAGGGGCAGAGGGAGAGAGAGAATCTTAAGCAGGCTCCACGCCCAGCACGGAGCCGGACACAGGGCTCCATCCCACAACCCTGAGATCATGCCCTGAGCCAAAATCGAGAGTCTGATGCTCAAGCTCAACTAACTGAGCCACCCAGGTGCCCGGCATGTACCATTTTGATACAGTTGCTTATGTACAAGTAAACAAAGGTTAGGGAAATGCATGGAGCAGGCATTAGGAATCAGGGGACCTGGGATGTCTGTCCCAGCCCTGCCTTTGTTTTTTTGTGATTCCGGGCAAATCGTTTCCTGTATCTGGGCTTCAGTTTCCACATCTGACAGGGAGGGAGGTTGAGAACTTAGTACCACATAGGGCTGTGGTTTGGTTTTGTTCCTTGGTAATTCAATTTTTAGTAAATAAGCTGAAAAGATGAGAAAAGCACACTTGAGAGAAGTGAGAGTGTGAGGTCCCTTAGGCCACCTGCAGTACCTGGCATCCCTTGCCCATTTCTGAGCCAGAACATGGGGTCGTGTGTGGGCGTGGGGCCCCCCAGATCAACGCGCATCAGCAGTTCCCACCGAGCGCTTACTCTGCACCTGGCCCCATGCTCCAGTCTTTCCCTGCATTTTCTCTTGTTGGTCCTTTCATCACGTGTGTCCCATCCGCGTGCTCAGTCTTCATTTTTTCAAGTGACAAAATTGAGGCTTTGCAAGCATCAGATGTTGTCTGAGCAGGAGCCAGGGTTTGGACCCAGGCCTGAGTCCTGGAAGCCTTGTTTGGACTTCACCCGCCATGCTGTCGTTCTCATCCGGTGAGTTGGCAGCCCTCTTGCACCTCAGGGTCACACGCTGTCCCCTTTGTGCCCGCAGCGGACAACGAGAACAACATCGCCTCCAACCAGTCCCGATCGCCGCCTGCTGTTGTAGAAGAGAAGTGGAAACCCCAGGCCCAGAGGAACAGCGCCAACAACAGTAGGTCTCTCCCGGGCCAGAGGTCCATCCGTGCACCACTAGCCCGGCTCTGGCCACTCCCCTCAGCCCCCCATTCCACCACGTGTACCTCTCGTGGTGATGCAAGACCGCCTCCGAAGCTCTTACACACCTAAGACCTCGTCTGTGGGAGTTGTGACCTCACTGGACAGGCAGAAGGAAGCCCGGGGAGAGGAGGGGATCTTTGTGTGCTCAGAAAGCACATACTTAGTGATAGAGTCGGAACTGGAGTCCACTCTCCACACTTTCTGTTGGCTGATCTTTCCTGATGCTGTGGCCTCATTTATTTTATTCACTAGAGATTCCTTTCTCAGAGGCAATTGCCATGTTGAGGAAGAAGTGAGACCAGTTGGCTTCAGAAGGCTAGGGGAGTGACACGTGCAGCAAGTATGTTGCGTACGTCCCACTGTATTCTCCGCCCGTGCTCACGGCAGGCATTACCGATCAACCCTAGAACGTTACTCTGGTGAGAGTCACATGTTAAGGACCACCAGCACCACCAGTTCGTGTGTAAGATGAAACCTCATAGTTGCTAATACTAGGTGCTTAGAGAGGAGTAGGCTGCCTCCAGACGGAGGAACCTCCGATGCCAGGTTTAATGACCTCTCTCTCTGTGTCCTCCGCCAGCCATGACCAGCGGTTTAACGCCCAACAGCATGATCCCCGAGAAGGAGCGGCAGAATATCGCAGAGCGGCTGCTGAGGGTCATGTGCGCCGACCTGGGCGCGCTGAGCGTGGTGAGTGGGAAGGAGTTCCTGAAACTGGCCCAGACGCTGGTGGACAGCGGCGCCCGCTACGGGGCCTTCTCCGTCACGGAGATCCTGGGCAACTTCAACACGCTGGCCCTGAAGCACCTGCCGCGCATGTACAACCAGGTGAAGGTGAAGGTGACGTGTGCCTTGGGCAGCAACGCCTGTCTGGGCATCGGTGTCACCTGCCACTCGCAGAGCGTCGGCCCCGACTCATGCTACATCCTCACGGCCTACCAAGCCGAGGGCAACCACATCAAGAGCTACGTGCTGGGCGTGAAGGGCGCGGACATCCGCGACAGTGGCGACCTGGTGCACCACTGGGTGCAGAACGTGCTGTCAGAGTTTGTGATGTCGGAGATCAGGACAGTGTACGTGACAGACTGCCGGGTGAGCGCGTCCGCCTTCTCCAAGGCCGGCATGTGCCTTCGCTGCTCAGCCTGTGCCTTGAACTCGGTGGTGCAGAGCGTGCTGAGCAAGCGGACGCTGCAGGCCCGCAGCATGCACGAGGTCATCGAGCTGCTCAACGTGTGCGAGGACCTGGCGGGCTCCACGGGCCTGGCCAAGGAGACCTTCGGCTCGCTGGAGGAGACCTCGCCGCCGCCCTGCTGGAACTCGGTCACGGACTCGCTGCTGCTGGTGCATGAGCGGTACGAGCAGATCTGCGAGTTCTACAGCCGCGCCAAGAAGATGAACCTCATCCAGAGCCTCAACAAGCACCTGCTCAGCAACCTGGCGGCCATCCTGACGCCGGTCAAGCAGGCGGTCATCGAGCTGAGCAATGAGAGTCAGCCCACCCTGCAGCTGGTGCTGCCCACCTACGTCAGGCTGGAGAAGCTGTTCACGGCCAAGGCCAACGACGCGGGCACCGTCAGCAAGCTGTGCCACCTTTTCCTGGAGGCCCTCAAGGAGAACTTCAAGGTGCACCCGGCGCATAAGGTGGCCATGATCCTGGACCCGCAGCAGAAGCTGCGGCCCGTGCCGCCCTACCAGCACGAGGAGATCATCGGCAAGGTGTGCGAGCTCATCAACGAGGTGAAGGAGTCCTGGACCGAGGAGGCCGACTTCGAGCCCGCCGCCAAGAAGCCCCGCTCCGCCACGGGCGAGCACCCCGCAGCTCAGGAAGACGATCGGCTTGGGAAGAACGAGGTGTACGATTACCTGCAGGAGCCCCTCTTCCAGGCCACCCCTGATCTCTTCCAGTACTGGTCGTGCGTTACCCAAAAGCACACGAAACTCGCCAAGCTGGCCTTCTGGCTGCTCGCGGTTCCGGCCGTGGGGGCCAGGAGCGGGTGTGTAAATATGTGTGAGCAGGCCCTTCTAATCAAAAGGAGGCGGCTGCTCAGTCCAGAAGATATGAACAAACTCATGTTTCTGAAATCCAACATGCTTTAAGACTTCGGAACGGTAAGAAGGAAGAAAAGAAAAAGAGAAGAGAAACATTAGGAAGAAAAACCACACACACACACACACACACAACACTGTCGCAAACAAAAAGGAATTTAAGTTCTAAACACTGTGGACCTCATTATAAACGCCCCCCCGGAAACTTAAGTGCTTTTTCAGTGCGTGTGTGCATGTGGTGTGCGGACGCGTCCAGGCGCGTGGGCGTGGGTGTGCGGCGCGGGGCCCCGTGCTCGCCCGTGTGCCCCCCCCCCCCGCGCACGCATGCACACACACACGCAACCCTGGTGCGTGCGCACACGCCTGCTCGTGGGCGCCTGTGCGTTGAACTGGGTGTGTCAGGAAAGCTGAGTGGGGAAGAGGGAAGACACTTCACCTCCTTTTCTCAGTGAGGGGGCTTAAAAGACTCCGTTTTCAGGTGTGCAGATTGGTAGGAAGCTGATGTTGTAAAACGTTCAGGCAGCTGAGATCTGAAGTGACTTGACGCTCTCTGTCCTTGACCCTGTGGCCGTCCCCCCCCTTCTGCCCCCTCCATGCCCCTCCCCCAAGCCCTCCTGACCCTCCTGCACCCACCCTCTCCCCGGCTGCTCTGCCATGGATTCTCCAGACTGCATCAGATGGACCGTGTCTGCACTGGACTTTGTTCTCGTTCACCTTCAGGGCATTGAGCTGTTGCCTCCGAGATACCCTTGGGGGGTCCCGGGGCAGCCGCCTTAGAAACACACCTATCTATCTCCCCAAATCAGGAAAGGAGACTTTAAGAATATAAAGCTGACTTTTTGCTTTTTAATATAAGATAGAAAAAAAGACATTTTTTAAAGAACTATAATACTGTCTCCACTCCTTAATAATTTTTTTTCCTAACATTTTAGCAGTTTTTGCTTTTTTTTTTTTTTTTTTCCCAAATTTGATTTTAGACTGCTAGGAGGCACTGAATGTCTATAACTTATGTTTTGGAGGTTTTGGGTTTTTTTGTTTTTTGTTTTTTCCAGTTGCCCTTTTTGTTCCTCAAATCACACTGTAAACTAGCTCATCTCAGTGGTATCTTCAGTATCCTAAGGTTTTTATTAGCCCTCCCTGTACAGTCCCATGTTCACGTATTCGAACAGCCAAGACCACAGACTTGGCTTCGCTGTTTGGAAACCAGGAGTGGGGTTGGAGACCGGGTTTCGCAGATGTGGGTTCGGCGGAAGCCATAGGGAAGCGTGTGGCTTAGGAGTCCTGAATGTGCGCGGGAGACGCGCCCTCCCGGCTCCCTGTGTCTGGCACCGTGAATGTCTGGCTCTCTGCCCAGAGTGCGTTACACTAGTCGCCACGTCACCGACACTTCCAGCTCAGCAGGGACTCCCGAGTCCACCCGCGTTCACGTCCGTCGCACCTCAGCCGCACGGCCCCTCCCCCCTCCCCAGGGCCCCAGGGGTCCTGCTGGTGCCATTGCCCACGGCCCTGGGGGTCCCCACGTGAGCCTCGGGCCGCCTTCCAGGACGGCAGTTGAGCGTGGTGCCTTGGGGGCCAAACGGTGGCTGTCTTGAGGGTGGAGGGGCATCAGGCCACATTTAACTTGAGGCTGTGAACACTGGCTTTTCTCTCCTGAGCAGCTTAGGTTGCACGTGCTTAGTCCAAATGCCAAGAGCGTGGCCCCTTTGCCCTCCCCAGAGGTGGTTCTGTCAGGGTCAGCGCTCCACCCCCACGCCCCATGAGTCCGGTGCTGCTGGCCTCCTGGCCCCTCGGTGGCCGTGGCTGTGGGATAGATGGCTGCACCGAGGGCTTCAGGCTAAGAGTGACCGCCACCACGGAGGGCTCTTTGCAGAGGCACGTTTCACCGTCTTGAGGTTGACTAAGTCCGCTCCATCCCTTCCTGGTAATAAAGCATTACTTAGCAGTGAGATACCTCGACTCCACAAAGCACTGTACAGCAGCCCGTCCCCGGGTCCGTAGCGCATCGGGAAGTCAAGTTGGTTCAGAAACCCGAGAAGGCTTAGGATCGGAGACCAGAGCGGTGTCCCTGGGGGCCGAGCCTGCTCCCGTCGCCTCACGAGCACTAACGCAGCTTTTCCCTCCGAGTCTTGGACACACTGCGACGCATCGGAATGGGCCGTTCCCACCGGCGCTCCAGCAGGCGGTGGTCTCAGGAACCAGTGGCATTGCCTCCCGGAGGGGTTCTAGGTACTTCCCCCACATTTCCAGCCGGGGTCACGCCACCAGAAGAGCCTCCATCTGCACTGGACAGTCACCTCATGTCACTTTCTAGAGAGCGTGGGAGCATCAACGAACGTTCTGATCCGAACTTTGGGGAAATTCCGGAAGGCTGCAGGGCTGCTGGGACGGGGGCCCGCGGCAGAAGGCCCGTCCAGCTGTGCTTTGCTGCTGGGGAAGGGTCCACGACTTGGCACTTTGCACCACATAGGGGGGACCAGAGCTGCCCACCTCGTGTGGCTGGTGGGAGCAGAGCCTTGGAGTCCGTCATTCCTCTACTGAGAGCAGAGCTGTTCTGCGTTGCCCCATTTTCGGGCCAGACATTTCACTTTGTCGGGAAGCCATCAGAGACCAAGCCCAGCTCCGCGTTCTCTTTGGAACCCGGGGCTGCCCTCCGGAATGAAAGTCTGCGTAAGTCTAGTTAACTGCATTCTAGATGTCGTACGTGTCACCCCCGTTCTGTTCTTCCTTCCCGCCTCCATTCAACCCTTCGGGCTTGGCTCGCTCTACAGGGTTAAGACAGACGCCGCTAGGCACCCTGAAAGCTGTCTCCTCCTTTGGGCTGCCTCATCCAGGTCCGGTAACAAGGTGGCAGGTAGTCCTTTGTCTCTCGCAGCCGCTGGCTCCCCCCGAAACTGGTGTCACCAACAGGAAAGGCTGTATCAGGGTGCCCCTTCGGTCTGCTTCCTCCCACAGGCAGGTCCGTAGTGTAAATCTTGCTGCAGCGAACAGCTTAGGAAAACCCAAAGATCTGACAGATCCAGCCACTGGCCCGTCATTTCCAGCAATATCCACCTTATCCAAATTCTAGTTTAGCCAAAGGATTGAGGTAGACTCTTCCAGTTCATCTCCCTGGACCTCCCCTGGCACTGACCTTGAGAAGGAGTCTGTCTTCGGCTCCGCCCCGGTCTGTGACCACTATGGGACTCTCCACCACAGGCCCTCGGTTGCTGGCAGGCCAGGAAATAGGGCCATTTCTGTCATGTTCTCGGCAGCTCAGTGTGGTCTTCTGCTGACTTGGACGCACCTTGCCTCAAGCCATGTGATTCCCAGGACAGAGGTGGTCTTGTTTGACATACGTGGACCCCAGAGGGGAGATGGAGAGAGCACATCTCTATCCTGCAGGGTGTTCTCCGTCATCGGATGCCCAAGCCAAGGACTGCAGCCTTGTGAGTGGTCGATCTGAGTAGCCTGGGCATGGATGCTCTTGTCCCAACACCGGTCTCCCTCCCTGTGCCTGGACCCACCGGCCAGGCCTCAGATGGTGGTTAGAAACCAAAACAAAATGGAAGGGCCACCCGAGCAAAGCTGCTGCCGGATCCCCGAGCAGGCGCCACCAGCCCACCTGACAGCCTCAGGCTTGGCGCTCGGGGAATGGCTGTCGGCAGGAAAAGGGTACAAAAGTTTCCTGGCGAGGAGAGAACGGTCTGAGGAAGGACTTTCTTTTTACACGTGGTCCGTAAGCCGGCGAGTGTTCTCCCCTTGAGTTCCCTCCTTTATCGCCTGCACTTTGAAGAAACACCAGGGAAGAACTCTGCGAGGCGTGTTTTCCACTGTGAAGCCAAACCTCTGCCTTTGGGAGTCCCCTGTGCTCGCCCGAGGCCACCTGCTTCGGCCCGGACTCGGACTTGACTCCCCGGCGAGGGGGCACCCGGAGAGCCGTCGGGTACAGCACGCGCTCCTGGGGCCCACCCGTTCCCAGGAAAGGTTGAAATGAAGCTGGGTTGCGGATGGAGGAGGGAGGCCCTGTGGACGGCAGCCCCGAAGGGGACGGTGCCTGGATGCTGTGGTCACGGTGGACGTGCTCGCAGGGATGGAAAGAGGAGGTGCACGGGCATGGCGGGCAGCCACCTCCTGCCCCGTTGAGCTGGGGTGAGTTCATAGCTTTGCCCTTCGCCCTGAGAACGTGGCCGCGCACGTTTGCCTGGATGTACCTGATGGGGAGCTGCTAGAAAGGCTGCTGGCTTAGAACAGAGAGGCTGAGTACGGCTCGGGCTGTGCCCTGGAGATGGGAGGCGGGGAGCGGGGGGCTCCTGTCTCAGCCCAGCCAGCGCCAGCCTGGCCCCCGTGTCCAGCTGGGCCTGCCCCTCTCTTCACTGTGGCTCATGTTTGCTAGGCCAGTTATGGTGAACCAATGATACAGTGTTGTTTTCCTCTTAGTTTCCCTCCTGGGTCCCCTCTTCAGGGCTTTCTGCAGGTTTTGTCGTCGTCGTCTTGTTTTTCTTCCTCTCTCATTTGGGTTTGAGGATCGTGGTCAGTAGAGGCCTGCCTTTCTTTGGAGGGGCCCTGTGGTTTCTCTGTGAGGACGCACGTCCCCACCGCCACCGGGGGTGTCGCTTTCAAGATCCAGCTCCTGTACAGAGAAGGATTTGCTAGGTCTGCAGTTGGGCGTCAGCATCAGGACCCGCGAGGGTCCTCCCCACCCGCCGCGTCCCCACCGGGCACCTTGACTCTTCAAACCAAAGTTCCTTAAAGGGGCACAGCCCAGCCTTGTCCACAACCTCAGGGGCCTGGGATCCCTGTGGCGCTTCCTGAAGTCCAGGTTGGCAGAGACCGTGGGGTCTGAGCCCAGCCGGAAGGAAGCCTCCTCCCACAACCCAGGTGCCAGCCGGTCCCCGCCTGGGGCCCTCGCTCCCGCCCCGCCAGGGTGGCCGGGTTCCCAGGCGGTGAGCCAGCTCGTGGACTGGCGTGGGGCTGGGACTCGCCAGCCAGGAGAGACAGGACCCGCCGGTCAGCGCGTCCGGGGCCATTCAGATCCCAAGCATCAGGAAATCATTTTGTACAACCACCTGAAGCAGAGATATTTTTTAAAAAGCGTAAATTATTTTCAGTTGTTTTCTGATCCTACCTTTTTCTCCCCCCTCCCCCCCCACAAACTTCACATCAGTGATTCTTTCACATCAGGTAAATCTTGAGAAAGCCTTGGTACCCCTCCCTCCCGCGCCCTGCTCAGTACCCACGTGCGTGCACCCCCCATCCTGTCTCAGTAGTTAAGACGTTCTAGGCAATACCGTAGGCACATCTGACTGTGTCTCTCTCTCCGAGTGCAAGAAACTCAAGTCATCTTAAAAAAAAAAAACACAAAAAAAAAATTTACAAAAAAAAACAAACACAAAAAAATATCTTTTTTAGGCCAGAGTTTTCTACAGGTATTAATGAATATTTTTCTTAATCCTTATAAGTTTTATGTGTTTAATATTTCTTAATACCGGTAGCATTAATTTATACTTTTGTAGCAACACAATATTTTTATAAACAGCCAGTGCTTGGCTCCAGTCTCCACGAGGGGTTTATGCAGCGGCCATCTTGGGGCCCTGTGTACCATGTACTGTATTTAAAAAGTTACCTAGTGTCACCTTTGCTGTGTTAATTAACAAAAGACGTTGTTTGCGGTCTCCTGTGTCGTTGGTGTGGATCCAACAGCTCTCCAAGGAGTCACGTTGCATGGGGGTTGAGTTGACAGTTCTTGTGATCTGTAAACCCCCGAGACCAAACGAGGGTTTATTTAGGGTTTTCTGTTTGTCCTTTGGGTTTTTTCGTTTCACTTTGTTTTGGTACCGTATCTCCATTTAACAGCCAAATCAGTTTCGTGATGTTTAAAAACTTTTTCTGATGTCAAATGGAGGAAAGGAACAGAAAAAAAAAAAAAAAAAAGATTTTTACAGAGTAATAAAATTTAAAACTGAGCTGTTTAAATGTTGCTGTTTTTACCTGTCTGTTCTTGTCCAAAAGTGGGACATTCCCAGGAAGAAGAGGAAGGTTCCACTTGGTTCCTTAAATCGCCAAAAGCCCTAGCCCAGAATTCACCCCCCACGCCCCGAATTCTTGCAACATTATTTCCCAGTTGGTTGATGCCAAGGCAAAAAGACATCCTTTTAATGGTTAGAGAGGATCAGTTACTTAAATGATTTCATGTCAGTGTTGTATTTATGGTTTTACAATAAAACAACCTTTAGGAAGATGGTGGTGTGTGGTGTTATTTCTTGGGTTTGGCGTTGGGCCCCGTCATCTGGTGAAGAGCGGGGGCACCGGTGAATAGAGACGGAGGAGAGGCAGGATCCCTGGGCTTGAGAGCGGGGATGTCATCTCAGCTGAGTTGACCCGTCCGGCGCCAGAGCCCACTCAGCCCCCGTGTGATCAGTGATAGGGCCAGTGATAGGGCCCCTGTGGGCCTTGCTCACGGACCATCGTCCCCTGGAAGGAGGAGGAACTTAATCTGAGTCCTGCATGTCCAGTGTCTCAGGGACACGTCCAAGTTTACTGTGTCCGGTGGTCACTGGTGTGCCTCTTGCCTCTGGTCACCCGGTACCCAGCAGCCTGGGGTGACGTGGGCCTGTGTGTTGTATCCTCCTCCGTCTGGGGAGGAGTGTCTGCGGCTCCGCCAGATTCCCGATGGCGTCTGTGGCTCTAAGCAGGTTAAGAATCTGTGCCCTCCACGGTGAGCTTTGGGGTACCAGCCTGGCTGGACTTGGGCAGGTCTCACCTGGAGCTTCACACCCCGACACATGCACATCAGGGCTTCGAGTCAAGCTGAGGGCAAGTCGAAGGAGAGCTGGTGCCCCCAGAAGGCGGGCAGTGGCCCGAGTCGGCCAGAAGGGTGAGTGCGCTGCTGTGGGGACGGTCGGCTCAAAGGCCAACGCCGTCGTGCTTTCTCCTGGCCTCAACCAGACGGGGCGCTGTCCCCGAAGAGGACGTGTTACGGCCGTTGGCCGAACAAATGGCACCAAGTCGCACGTGGAGCATCACCAGCAGGCTGCCGAGCTGGACCCCTGTCCCTCAGGACCGTCCTGTGGGTGTTTGCTCTGACGAGTGCCCCGGGACATTGCCAAGAGCGGTTGACTGACGTTTCATTGAGGAGTTTCCATGCCGTAAAACGAGTCAGGAGGCCACCGTAGCTGAAGAGTCCTTCCCCAAGCCTGGAACGCTGCTGTCCTGGAAGAAGGCCAAGGGCATGGCCCAGAGCCTTCATAGAGCTGAAGGGCCAGTCTCTTGGGTTTTTAAAGTTTTTTAAAAGTAGGTGTCGTTCCTAAGCAGCCACATCGATTTTATAACAAACGTGACCAGTATCTCTAAGAGAAAATTTAAGGTGCGAATACTTAGGAACCACCTTGAGTCCTCAGGGCAGCCTCTTGATAAGGGTGATGGTGGTGCCATCTGGGATGAGCGTCCTGGGCTCCGGACTCTGGGTCACGGATGTATTTCAACCCCACATGTCTGTCTCTAGGACCTGACGAGGCGACAGGCCAGCTGGGGAGCCGCAGGGGAGGCCCTGGCTGGAGGGACTGTCTCGCCTCAGCTCCTGCCCCGTGCCCTGCAGGGTGCAGTCCCACGGCGGCCGGCGTGTTATTTCAAGAGACTCAAGAAACTTAGGGTTTTATGGCCGGCCCGTGTTTAAATGGTGAGTTTGGAACTACATACAAAAAAGACCTTATGAGCCAACATCCCATCTCCCAGCTGCAGCTGCTTCCCACCTGAGGCATTTGTCCTTCGGGTCACTTAAGAATATTCTTCGACAGAGCACGGTAAGTGGCCAGCCCTGGTATGAGAGGCACGCGTGCGCGGGAAGCAAGGTACGAGTGTGAGACACAGTGACCTTTGTTCAGGCTGGAGAGCGTCTCTTCTCCCCGAACAGTTGCCTGTGTCCCTGCCCCTGACACACCCACTCCCGCCCGACCACACACTGTCCCCCAGAACGGTCCTCTCTGTTAGAGCCTGGAAGCTCCAAGCTTGGGACTTCGGGGAGAAGCGGGGGCTCTTTATGTGTTCTGGCCAAGGGGGCTGCAGAGCTTCCTAGAGCCCAAGTCCTTGCCTCTGGATTCATCCCCCTCTCTTCTTCCTTCCTGATGCGTCTCTTAAGCAAATGGGCTAATGGCCTGAGAGGGACCCTTGACTGAATCAGGCGCCAGCCCTTAGCACACTGGCCACCCCGCTGGCCCAGCTTGCCGCCCCAGAAGACCCAAAGCTGGGGGGCTTAATCCCGCAGCGGCACCTCTCAGGCTTCTGGGTGGGTGGACCCAGCAAGAGGGGTTTATAAATTAGCTGTTTGTAAATGCTGTGTGTCTCGGAAGCTCCTGGAGTCCTGTTCTGAGGCTAAGTTGGTGACCGAGCCACCGAGGACAGTCTGCCTATTCTCTTCCTCAAGGCAGGACAAGCCAGGCCAGGCTGAGGGCTTCCAGCCCTGCTCCAGTGCCTCGCTGGTCCCAGACACCGTGTGAAGGTCAGTGAACATTCTCCTTCGGGGGCAAAGGGCCAGAGTGAGGATCCCAGGAGATGGGATCTCGAGGGCCTCATAGGGAAACACCCTGAGGCTTTGCATCCCCTGGCAGCTGGTGCTGGGACATGGCTGTGACCACAGTAAAATGCTGGAGTGGGCATTGGTGCGGCAAAGGACGTGAATTGCTTCAGGCACTGTGGGTCACTGGCCCTGACCGGCCCGGGGCCTGGGCACACGAGGGCACAGTCCTCTCTTCCTGCCCTGGGTAGCTGATGACCCGGGTCAAACCTCTCCCAGAGAAAAGTACCCAAAGGTTTTTCACGTTTTCTGGCTTTAATAAGACAGTCCCATTTTGTACTATTGTGGAGTAAATAGAACTGTGATTTATGTCTCATAATTTGCATAGCCAATTTCAGGTACCGAGGACCGTTCTATTAACATTTTCAGCACATTTTTCATATCTGGGGGGAGCTGGGGTTACTACCCCCCCCATCCCCAGCTTTGTCTCCCCCACCCCCCCACTACCTCATTACACATACGACAATGAACAGTCACGACATGGAATTTCAGGAGTCTACAACGGGTGTTTATTTTGAACCTGGGCCCCCGGGACAGGCAACGGCTCGCAGCCTCCCTGCCACCTGTGGTCTTCTGGCCTGTGGCCCCGTCAGCTGAGCACGTGCAGCAGCTCCTCGTCCCCTGCGGACACAGGGACGCTCAGGGAGTAGGTGTGGGGCGCGCCCAGGGGCCCGGGGGTGGGGGTGCCTCGTGAACGAGGGAAGGCAGCTTGGGCTGACTTGGGCCCTGCGCTTGCGGAATGGCTTGGTATCTCCAAGACACACTCCACAGAACGATCTGGGTTTTAGCCTCTTCTGATTGACTCCCAAGTGCCCTTTTCCCAGAGGGGGGAGATCAGGCCCAGGGATCAGATGGCCGCCGGTCCCTGGAATGTCCTTACTGTTAGCCTCACCACCTCACCCTCAGCGTTAGTCACGGCTGCCGCCGTCGGCCGGGTCCGAAGCGCGCGGGGCGCCGGGAAGTGTGCTGAGTGGGTACTCTGTCCCATTTTACAGAAGTAAAAACTGAGGCTCAAGCTGGCACTCGCCCAACGGGGCCAGCCCCCATGCGACAGCATCCCGGCTGGGGCAAGGTCCGGAGTTTAGCCCCATTTTACAGACGGGTAACAGGCCCGGGGAGTGGGTGGGCTGGTCACCCGGTAGGGTCTAGAACTGCCCTCTCCAGACCCCCACCTCCTCCCGGGGCTCTCCGGCCCGAGTCCCAGGGCACCCCCCGGGGCCGCCTACCGTTGCCAGGGACCCCGCAGTACTCCTTGCACTCCTTCTCCGAGTAGAACTTGTTGCCATTGCCTTGGCAGCCCCCGTACACGAAGGGGACGCACCTCCCCTGGGCAGCGTCAAATGCCCAGAGCTTGTGGTAGCCTCGGCAGGGGCCGGGGACGATGGAGAGACCGCAGGCCGCTGCAGAGTGGGGGCAGGTGCGGAACATGAGTGGCCCTTACACCTGGGATGACCCTCGAGACACCCAGCAAAGGGCCCGAACCAGGGCACCCTGCTCATCTAGGACACCTAGCTCCTCCGGCGCTGGGAACCTGGGGCCCGTGGAGACCAACCACTGGCCTGGGTCACCCTCGTCGCAAGTGTGCGGTTCGTGTGCCTTGAGGAAACCTGCCCTGGAATTCCGCCCCTGGCACGTCCTCGCTCAGCTCCCTGTCCCCCCGGCAGGGGTGCAGCATGCGCAGAGGCGAGGGGCCCGCACTCACCCACGGTCCGGCAGGTCTGCAGACACTCCTTCTCCGAGGCGAAGTTGTTCCCGTTGCCCAGGCAGCCGCCATACCGGAAGGTCTCGCAGGCCATGGAGGAGCCGTTGTAGAAAAACCTCGTGACCATCCCCAGGCAAGGGCCTTCTGCGTGGCCCAGCTGGCAGGAATCTGGGGGGGGCGGGGGGGGGCAGAGCCTCCTGTTGGCAGGCTGGATGCCTACCGTGCGCCATCTCGTTTAGTTTTCCCCTCCGCGCTACGAGCAACGATGGTCACCTCCTTTCTTAGATGAGGTAACGTGACTTGCCCGGGGATCACACAGCCCAGAGAGCCAAAACCATGATCTCTCTGCTGGACTCCGAAATCAGTGCCTGTTCCGCTCTGTACCCCAGCAACCCACAGACGCACCCCTTGCTGGTCTAGTGCGTCCAGAGGCGCTGGTAATAGCAGCCGACGATGCCGTCCCCCGCACACGTGCCGGCCAGCCTGACCGCGTCACCGAAGCCCTACTCCCGTGCCTTTGCTCCCCGTTCCTGCCCCTGAAATGCCGTCCTCCAGAGAGCCCTACTTGGACACCTGGACAAAGCATGACTCCCCTTCATCTAGAAGAACTCCTTGATCTCCTTCCCCCTCCATCTTGAGCTCCCCCAGCCCTGCAGCTAACCCCCGCCTTTTGGGTCCATCAGTTTCTTCCCTGTCTCCCCTACTAGACCACAAGCTTCAAAACGAAGGGGTTTGTCTCCGTGACCCCAGCACCCTCCACAGGGTGGAGCAGGCTCAGTGTTTGCTGAGCAAGCTCCGGAGCGAGTCAGTTGTGAACACTGTCAACTACCCAGAGCATCCTCACGTCCTCCAGCCTGCTCCCACAAAAGCCCTGATGGTGAGCGCAGCAGGCAGTTGTCCCCACTACAGAGAGGGAGAAACCAAGGCTGGGAGGCCACACAGTGGTACAGACAGGGCCAGAACTCGCTTCTCCTGGAGCGATGGGTTCCTGAGCCCAGGGGCCACCCTGACAACCTCCAGCACCACACAGAGGCCCTGATTTGTCTTTTCTAGTTCCCAGTCCTTGCTTAGCAGACAAATAAGAAAGAGACTTTGTGGTGGTGAGGGCAGCCCTTCCTCTCTGGAGTGTGCTAGAAGAGGGTGGAAAGGTGAGTGGCCGTTACCTTCCTTCTTGTTGAAATCAGTTACTGGTTGCCCGGTCCCTGATCCTTCCTCCTCCCGGGCCAGCACGGCCCGCCGGGCCCTCTGCGGGGGAGAGAAAGAGAAGCTGTTGTGGGGACCTCGCCACCACTGCTCAACTGTACCCCCGGAGCATATAAACAAACCATTTGCTTGAGGAATCCGGGTGCAGACAGATGCACAGGAACTACCCTGGTTAATGGACTGTTTGCCCCAAAGCATCAACCTGAATCCCAGAATGGGCATCATGGGAGAGGTTTCTAGGCTGAAAGGAAACTCAGAACCGTGAAGTATAACAATACCCCTGTGTCCAAAAATAGTTGAAATGTCCGTAGTGATAAAAATATGGAGAGGAGAGTCTACCTGAATTGGCAACCAGAGAACGGCAGTACGGCCGTGCTGGAAACTTGGAAGGCCTTTCTACGGGGCGAGGTACAGGTGTGACTGATGTGCAGGAAGGGCTGACCAGACCATCATCGTGAGCTGCTTGCAAAGAGGAAAAGCCACCCAGAGAGGATGGAGAAAGGGCCTCAAGACTGCCCCTGACACTTCTGGCTGTGGCGGTCGGGGCTGAAGAGCAGGGCAGGACACCAAAGCTGGCAGAAGTCTCTAGGGGCATACAGCCCACTGACTGCAGGCTCCCGGGGCCATGCGAGGCGGGATGAGCAGGGAGACCGCCGGCCAACAGGCAGCCTTCCTGCCCGGGGGAGAGACCCGGAATCTGAAAAAGTACATCTGTAGGAACCTTCGACGTTGCCCTTCTCCTTTTAAGGTGCAAGTAAAAGCTATGATCGGGGACTCCCGCTGTCAAGCTGGCTGCACACAGGCCTTCCTTGGGCAAAGGAAAAGAGAAAAATCATGGAACAATTTAAATAATGCAGCTGCTCAGAAGAGTCCGGTTCCGCCGGAGAAGTATCTCCACTACACCCAGGATGACAGTAAGAACCAGGAGAAAAACCATCAGTGAAATTCAAGATGACACCGCATCGATATCACAGGGGCCGACACTTACGGAAATGAACAGAATGAAAGAAGAGTTACTGGGCGTGGAAAGGATTTTGTTGAATTTAACCACACAGTAGAGATAATAAACTGTAGGTTAGTGACTATAAGAAATAAATTCACATAGTAGGAATTCTAGAAGGAGAGGTGATCGATATAGAAATAATAGAAGACAGCTTTTCTGCATTGAAGACTTGAATTGTCCAATTATAAAGAGGGATCAAAAGGAATGAGGCAAAATTAGTGAAGAGCCCCACCTAGACATTCCCTAGAGACAAGGATACAGAGCCCAGCCGCCCTTGGAGTAAATCGCAGCATTAAATGACAGGCTGCAGAGTAGCATCTGAGGGTTACAAGAGGGGAAAGGTGGTAACCCTGGGATTCTATACTCATCCAAGCTGTTGACCATGTGATACAAAAACACAGGCATTTTCACACATGCGAGGATCCAGTAGTTCTCCACCCATGTGTTTATCCAGAAGAAAACTACTTTTAGAAATATTCCAGGGCACCTGGCTAGGGGCTCAGTTGGTAGAACATGCAACTCTTGATCTTGGGGTTGTGAGTCTCAGCCCCTCGTGGGGTGTAGAGATTACTTAAAATCTTAAAAATAAATATATTCCCACTGATTGAGACGGGAATCTAAGTGCAAGAAAATGGGTGATGTGATAGCAAAGAAAAGATGACAAAAACTATGCAGCCAATCAAATAGGGAGTTGTTACAATGCTCGTACAACTTACTGTAAGTGTTAAAAGTCATTCTCAAAACAAAAGGTGGAAAATACAAATGTCGATCTCAGATTACACCCACAAAGGCAGAGATGTGGGAGGTCTGAAGGGAAGAAATGGAAGTGTGCTCCATTTCTCTTTTTTGCAAGGGGAGTCACTAGTTATGGTTTCATTCTTGATCCTGATAAAGAAATACAGATCCGTCGGGATCTGGATTAAGATGTCAGATTGAAATTTCATTTCAAATTGCCTTCTCCAATACCTAACAGGGAAAAATGAATTCAGAATACCAATCTCCAAATGTTCATTAGCATCACTCAATCATGGCAAGGGGCATAGTTTAAAGCAAAAAGTAAAACTGTTGATGAAGGAAAGAAATCAGGTATTTGGGAGCTGAACAGGATGGTCAGCTCCTAACTCTGCCCTCTAACTCCCAAGTCATCAAATTTCTGATAATTGTCCCTTAGACTCCCAAATCCTGAGAGAAGGAAATTAAGGGACCCTATTTTTTTCCTCTTCTGACAGAGGAGTAGTGAAGATGACTTCGGGAAGAGGAAAACAGACTAGATCTTTTTAGGTGAAGGTTCTGGGGCTACATGGTCTAATGCACCGGGGGGGTTAACAGATGGACATCACTGCCCCAACCAGGTGGAATGAACCCCACATAGGACATTTAGAAGTTCTTCAAAAGAGAAAGCAAGCAAGCGTATTCCAACCAAGATGGCGCACCTGAGGAAAGCTCTTCCACCCCTGCCCCTTCCCACCCTTTCCTTGGACTTTAGAAAAGTAGATGGAACACAAAATACCCAGACCTTAGACTACATTTGGGTAGGAGGGCACTTGGCTCAATTTTAGCAGGGAAAGGGTCAAGGAGTAAATGAACCCCCCCCACCCCACACACACACACCACCACCACCACCACCACCATATCAGAACAGACGGGCTAAAACTGACTAAGCAGGAGCAAGAGAAAAAGAAATGGTACAGAGACTATCCAGACCCATGTCTGAAATGAAGTACTCGAGTAAATAGCCTGAACCAGAGACTGAGCCTGACTGTGGTGGCCCCTGTCATGAACTGCCTAGATGTCCCCTCAGGAATGGACTTACATTCTGAGCCTGAGCCATCAGCCCCCGTTGGAGACTGCCTCAGCGAATGGGACCCTTCTCACTCGAGGTCATGCTTCCTCTCCAGACTGATCAACATAAGGGTGTTAAGGCCGCAACTCCTCAGCGCCCTCACGGGACAACTCCAAAGGCCCTCCCAGTTCTAGAGTGCCCACAGGGTTGGCTGGGGCATTGTGAAGCTCTGCTTCTTCTGCTCAATCCTCCCTCCATCCCTTCCCTTCCACAGATGTGGATCTAGGAAACCCCACCTATGACATCAACTTAGGAGAAAATATAACTCAACAAGCAGAAGGAAATTCCTCAGGGGCCTCAAGGTATAGAATTACTTAACAAAAACAGGTATTTATTAAAACAAGACTCAAAGACAAAATGGTAAACAACAGAATAAGATGAAAAGAGAGAACTCAGGCCTAGATAAACAAATTGAGAACCAAGACAACATACATTCGGAGCTAGTAAGTCAGAAATAGCAAGGAACAGAATAGATGCTGCTAAATGGAATGACAGTCCTACAAGAAAGATAAGTGACAATCCCAGTGAATACAGGCGAAAGCAATGTGAGAACGCCTAGTACGTGAGGAAGACAAAGATGCTCCAGGATGAGAGAGCAAGTGTTCCTGAGGTAGCAAAACCCAAAAAGGGAACAGAAGATGAATTCCACATAGTGCAAGAGAGTCCCCTGAAACAGAAAGAAGGTAATCTATGGATGGGAAGAGCACACTGTATCCCAGAAAACTTTGATATAGAATTCTCAACACCAAGACATAGCCTAGTTAGGATGCTGAGTGCAGAGCACCTGGCTGGCTCAGTCGGCAGAGCATGCTACTCTTGATCTCAGGGTCGTGAGTTCAAGCCCCACGTTGGGCTTAGAGCCTACTTAAAAAAAGAAAGAAAACAAAAAGATGTACACCCCTTCAAGGATAGTTTGTCCAGGCATCTGGGCACAAGAAACAAATTGCTTACAAGGAGAAAAATACCAGACTGGCCTCGGGCTTTCCCAGAGCCATAGTTAGTGCTTAAGAACAACAGAGGAGTGCAGACAACGTTCTGAGGGAAAGGCAACATGACCCAAGAATCTGACGCCCAAGCAAAATGCCAGTCAAGCGTGAAGGAAAGGGGCAGGCTTTCTCCAACAGGGAAGAATTCAGGAATTAAAACACACAGAACCCTCCCTGAAAACACCACTTGGTGAAGAAATGCCACAAGAGAAATCAGTGAGTCGGGAATGGAGAAGCTGTGTGCTTACATTCACTAGGAGTGAGTGTGGAATCCATTAAACTACAGAACTCTAACTCCATGACTGGGACATGGCGGCAGATGCTTATTTGAACTTCCAGAAGCCCACTCATTTTTTTTTTATTCAAATGAAACTACACTTAATGCTTTTTTTTTTTTTTAAAGATTTTATTTATTTGAGAGAGAGAATGAGAGAGAGAGAGCACATGAGAGGGGGGAGGGTGAGAGGGAGAAGCAGACTCCCTGCAGGGAGCCCCATGCGGAACTCGATCCCAGGACTCCAGGATCATGACCTGAGCCGAAGGCAGTGGCTTAACCAACTGAGCCACCCAGGCGCCCTACACTTAATGCTTCTAAGACCTGGAAATAGCATCTCTGATACAATACCATTTCATAACACTATGCCCAAATCTGGACAACTCTCCATCTAACGTTCCCTCTCCACATGTGGGCGTGTCACCATCCCTGGGATAATGCGAATGCTGGTAGCTTTTGGGTGGTGGCATTTTTTTAAACTCTTATTTTATATACTTTTGTTATTTTTAAATATTTTTTATTTTTAAATTTTAGTTCTTTATAATGAGCACATGTTAGTTTTATAAAATCAATGGTAATTTTTCTTTAAAAATACAGGCCCAGACAAATAATATGTTAACAGTATTGATTCTATGTAGGAATAAAGACAGTGTTCTCTTTTTTTTACTTTGGTATTTTTTTTTTTAATTTTCAAACCTATGTTTCTAATATATTTAGAATATGTATTTGCTTAGAAACATAGCCTTGAAAATGTGTGTGTATATATATATATAATACACATACAAATATACACATCTACATACATACATATATATATATACACACAACAGTAGGATAAATTGGGATATATAATTTCCAAATAATCACAGAAAAAAATGAAGACGGCTTAATCAATATGGTAAAGGCAGGAAAATAAACCAGAAGACTAAGGAAGCCTAAAAAAATCAAACGGCAGGACAGGGAGAGGCGAGTTGGTTGAGAAGCAGCTTGCTCTCAGGTTTACTGCTTTTTTAGAGATCAAGTGACTTCATCTGTTATTTACTGAGTACTATCGTCATTTCATCGTTGAGTGTTCTACTGGTTGTAGGCGGTACAGTGCTAAGAACTTTTCCAACATGTCACTGAATTCTAGCACATGGAAGGTAAGGGTAACTACCCCATTTCAGAGAGGAGGAAAGTAAAGTCTGGATGGGACAGCAAGTGGCCCAGATGGTAGATCTGGGATTGAACCCTGGGGGTCTGACTTCAAGGCCCCATGCCCGTCACTGCCTTCTCTCAACCTCTCAGTGACCCCACCCACCCACCACAGCAGGACCTAAGCAAGGGCAGCAAAAATCAAGCAGGCGAGTGGGGATAAAGTGGGAAGAAGAGGTGCTTACCATGTGTGGAGAGGGCTCTGGTTCCTGCTCCCCAGGGACACACTCACCTAGGTTAGGACAGGAGAGAGAGGTGAGTACAAGCGCTTAGTTTCTTTCACAATGCTAGTTATGCGTGCCAGGGGGCACTGCGCAGGGAACAGTCCTGGGCCCCAGCCCCCTTCAGGGACGGCTCCGCTCACATGGCTTGCTGAAGGTCATTCACTGGAAAAGCGACAGGCTGGTGGCCGCAGCGTCCCTGCCCTCGGCTCCATCACAAGAACAGCAGCGGCTAACATCTGCCGAGCACTTACTGACACCAGGCACAGTGCTATTTAAAGGCTTTACTTCACTGACCCCTCACACAACTTACAAGGGAGGCATTATTATCCCCCATTTTACAGATGAGGAAAGTAAGGCTCTGGAAGGTGCACTAGCCAGAAGTCACACAGCTCCACTTGAACTTCCGTCCTCTAACTCTGGAGCCCATCCTCTCAACACCAACACTGAATGGCCTCCTAAGAGATACCTACGGATTCTGGATATAGCCTCACTTAAACAGGTGGCGCTAGGGTGAGCGCTGAATTGGTGCCAGGTGTATGCTGTGTGACCTGGAGCAAATACAGGGGCCCCAGCTGCCTTCTCTATAAAGAGGGGTGAGGGGACTATAACCCTACTTAGCTCAGACGGTTGCTGGAAATATCCAGGGGCTGGGCAGATGTTCTCTGAGGGCTGTGAAGAATGAGGAGGGCACAGAAAGGTGAGGTGGGGTGGGGCTGCATTCACCTTTGTCGGCCATAGTGAAGATGGAGTCCTCAGGGATGCCCACACCCAAGGCAACCTCCCTGAACTCCTCCAGCAGGCTTTCTCGAAGCTGCGGCTGTCGCCCTGCAATGGGAAGCAGAGAAGATGCCTAGAACCACGGGTGCCTGGGCTGGCAAGGCCTGGGATTATTCTGCCCAGGGATTTTCATTTAGAAGTTGAGAACTATCAGCCCAATGTGATCTCTTCAAAACACTTATGGAAAGATTGGCTCACATAGAGAAAGAGATGTCCCTCCCAGGCTCCCACCCAGGTCCCCCAAATCCCCACACATGGCTCTTTCCACTGGTTAAGGGCCTGGAAGCTCTGGAATTCTCTGGGCCTAGAATTTTAAAGACCAAAAAAAGAGGATTCTACCTCAGATGGAAGACTGAGCTCTACCTCCTCCAGGGAGAGTAAATGTTTCCACCTTTCCCATAACTGGAGTTTTCTCAGAAGGATAAAGCAAAACTCCTGACTCCTCCCCATTCCACTGTCCCTAAATCACGGACCTCCTCCCACCTCCAACTCCTGTGGGCTTATCTAGCTCCAGGCCTTTACCATAGAGCTTGGCAGTAATGGTGGGCCCATGGTGGCGGCTGAATTTCTTGGTCAGAAAGATGGCGTACTCATCATAGTTGGTGTGGACCACATAGGACTCCATGGTGATGTTCCATTCTGTATGGGAGATGCAGGAAGCCAAAGGGATCAGTGGTCAGAAGGCTCTTCTAGCCTGAGGTCCTTCACCTATTCCCCCCACACATCATCTATTCATCCATCCTTCTGTCTATCCGTCTTCTCCATATATTTATCATTAATTCATCCACCATCATTCCATCCATCCATCTTCTCCATACATCAAACCATAAATCCATCCACTTCCTTCCTTTCCTCCTCCCTTACCTTCTCTCCCTCCTTCCTTCCTCCCTCCATCCATTAATCTATCAATTGATCTATCAGATGACCGATTAACTCACTCACCTGCCATCCATATCTACATTCGTTTACCAATCATTTGCTTCTTCTCTCACTCATCTTTTCTTTCCAACCATCCATCTACCCAAACATTCATATATTCAACCACTAATAAAATTATTCGACACATAGAGCATATTCGATAAACATCTGCTGGATGAGTGGATAAATTCACGTCCAAGTCCCTCTGTCACTTAGTACCATGCACACTGTGCATGGTAGATGCTTAGCAAATTCTTTTTTTTTTAAAGATTTTATTTATTTATTTGAGAGAGAGAGAGCTCATGAGAGGGGGGAGGGTCAGAGGGAGAAGCAGACTCCCTGTCGAGCAGGAAGCCCGATGTGGGACTCGATCCCGGGACTCCAGGATCATGACTTGAGCCGAAGGCAGTCGCTTAACCAACTGAGCCATCCAGGCGCCCGATGCTTAGCAAATTCTTATCAGCTGATTGCGGATGCCTACCAGGAGGGCTGATGAAATCCTGATGTTATCCTCAGAATTCAGCAACATCCCTTTCATTCTGGATGCCCATAAGTGCACGAGAGAGAAGGAGAGAGAGGGGGAAGTAGGACGACAAGGCAAAGGATGAGGAGGAGTATACAGGAAGCATCTCAGAAAAATGGCTTTGGGGGCAGAAAGTGCCAAGACAGAAAGAAAGAGAGCTTCGGACACATCAAGATTTTTCAGCAAAGGGCAGAACTGCGGAAGACACCTCCAACTCAACTTACTGGGTTTATGATAGAGGAACTTTCCGTTGGTGCTGGTTTTCTCATAAGCCCCGGAGATCTCCTCACAGGTGCCTCTCCTGGAGATGTACAAACCAGAAGAAAGGTAACCGCTGGTAGAGACCGAGGTCCCGACACCCACTCTCCCACAGGGTCCTTTCCACTTTTTTTTTCTTTTTGTAATTTGGAAAGTAACACTCCCAAATGCCTTGTTTAAGCCTCACACCAGTCCTAGGGGACCCGTTCACGTATGAAGGAACAGAGGGACAGAGACAAAAGGGACTAGTCCATGCCATCCTCTTGGCCAAGCCAGCACTAAACATCAGCTTCCTTCCCCAAAGGTGCACATCAGACTGACGCGTGGGGCGGGGAGGGTGATGAGTGAATGCTTTGATGTGTTTATTACCCTGCGTCTCTCTGGCCCCAGTTCCCTCATCTGTGAAATGGGGATCATGAAGCCTTACATGGCGGTCATGAGGGTCCAATGAGATACTATTAAACAGCTTACAGTAAGCACTATGAACACACCAGCTGTTGTTGCAATGACTGCTCATTATCTTATTTATCAAGCAACATCTGTGTGCTGGGCACTGTGCTACATGCGGAGGATACGGAGGAGGGCAAGATGGACTCTGTCTGCTCACGGACCCTAGAATGGAGTGGGGCCCAGGGGCAGGCCAGAGACTGACGCAGTCAGAGCGGTGCCATGCAGAGAGAAGCTTGAGGTGCTCTAAGAGCACAAAGGCAGGCATGTAACCTGAACCTTGGAGGAGGTCAGGGAGGGCTTCCTAAAGGATATGACACAGAACCTGAGTCCTAAAGGGTCCACAGGAATTAGCCCAGGGAGATGGGGAGAGGTTTTCCCAGTAGAAGGAACATCAGATGCGAAATGGTGGAAGATTCCAAGAACTGAAAGAAGGTCTACTTGGGTTGGTCACAGAGTACCTGGTGAGTGCTGGGAGAGGCCCAGGCCACATCAAAGGAGCTGAATTTTATTCCCAAGGGCCATAGGGATCATGGAAAGGTTTAAGCAGACTTGAGTTTTCAAGAGGCCTTTTGTTTGCTGGGTAAAAGGTTTGAGATTAGAGATGGGGAGAAGTGTAGACAGCCAGGAAAGAAAGGCAGGGGGCCTGGGCCAGGGCGGGGACGGTACAAAAGGGAGAAGCGGACAGTGTGGAGGGATTTAGGAAGAGAAAGGACAGGGCCTGATGGTGGACTGTGCGGCCTGTGGCAGCAGAGAGAGGGGTCTCAGCACCTGCCTCCCACCCAGGTTTCCAGGTTGAGTCCTGGGGGTCGGAAGGGCCCTGACTGAGCTAAGGGATTCCCAAGGATCAAGAGCAGGTTTTGAAATAGGCATGTGTTGGGGCGCTGGCCCCCAGGTGCTGATGGGACAGTTCAGAAGGTGTGCCCTGGGGGTGGGCGGCAGAGGGAACTGGAGCTCAGAGGCAAGGTTCCGGCTGGGAGAAGAGAGCTCAACTCTCCAGGACAGGGTGGTGACTGAAGCTGGGCGGGGGTGGCAGGTGGGCCCTGGCCTCTCTCGCCCCTCCCACCCCATCCCCTCACTCACCGCCAACGTGTGCTGGTCATGCTGATCTCTCCATCCGTCGCCCCCTCGCCCAGCACCAGCGTGCTCATGGACATCCTGTCCATGAACTTCTTCAGCCATGGGCAGGTGGAGCCCATGGCCACGTGAAACCACTTCCCGTAGATCTAGGAAGCAGCCACAAGCGCTGAGGATCTGGGTTTGCCTCAGACCGCAAAGACGACTTGCCAGACACCTGCTCCCCTCCCTCCTGTCAATGAGAAGCTGTAATGTCCGACAGCTAATCGGAGACCACGCAGCTTCAAGGAAGGACGGAGCCTAATGGTGGAACTTCCGTCCTCATGGCAAGCCTAGGAAGGGGGGTGCAGATGGGGTCCCACCCCACTCAGTGGAAGGCCTTACTCTGCTTAGGTATAGGATCTGTGCTGCTCACTTGGATGAGGCCCAGAGCCCCAAGGTTGAAGGTCCTCTTCAACCACTGCTCCCCCAGCTGTCTTTCGCTCTTCCAAGGGCAGGGAGCTCAGTACCTGGCAGGCAGCCCATAGCTCCAGGCCAGAAAGGATCTCCCCTCCTTGAACTAACTCAGGACAAGCCTGCTACCTCCTTCTCCTGGCCACAAAGCATAGAGTTGAAAAAGCCCTCACATCCTGAGGAATGAGCCAGACCACCGCAGCACCCCCCCACTGCCCCACCGAGTGCCCCTCCAACCACAACCCCTGCTTGTCTCCGAGCATAAACAAAATCCACAGCTAGAAGGGGCTGAGAGCCCCTCAAGGTCACCCAGTGACTGGGCCCACAGCGGGAGCTGGAAGGTGGTCCTGGGGCTCCCGCACACAGCACCTGCCCAGCCCTCTGAACCCCACCAGCTCGAGCTCTGTCCTGCTTCTCTTCTCCCCATTATCCCACGTCTGCCCTGTGTCACCCGGGATCTCCGTCCACGGCCAGGCCTGCGAGGGCAGCGCACCCGGGATGGTAACAGGTTGTGGGGAGAGGGGAGTGGCCGAAAGCTGAAGGGCTGGGGAGGGGGGCAGGAAGTCCCAAGAAGCTAAGCACTGTGAGGGGGCTGCAGGAGCCTTCCCCAGGGTGGGGCTGTAATGTGTAACGGAAGGCCCAGAGCCCCCTGCGGCCCAGGAGGGCAGGTTCACACGTGAGATCGTGAGATCGTCAGACAACAGGCCTGCAGAATGGCAGGTGCGTAGCGTCGTAGCGAACCCCAGACGGTCTGAGCAGGAAGGGCCCTGAGGAACCCAGCCCTGAGTTCCAGATTGGGAGATTTGCAACCCCCCTCCCCCGCAAGGCCCGGCTGCTCAGCCAGCCAGCCAGCCGTCGCTGCCAGAGAGGCCAGCCTTACCCGAGAGATGTCGAAGTTCTCTTGCACTTGGATGGCATCGGGCGGCGTCAGCACGGGACTGGCACTCATGGCCAGGCAGGCAGTCAACAACAGAAACACAGCCCTGAGACTCCACATGGTTCTGGGCTCTTCTGCCTCGGATGTCGCTCACAGGCTCGGTCTGGGGACAAGAGCCACTGCCTCTCTGCCCACGGCAGCTTTGGACTGAGGCTGGGGAGGGGGCCAGCAGCTTGTAGGTGACCTTGGTATTTGCCCTGCTCAGCCTGAACCAATCAGGGCCCCAAGGCCAGGTCTGATCGATCCCTTGCAGTGTCCTGCCTGGGGTCAGTGGTCCCAAGGGGCCAGGGCGGCTGTTTCAGGGGAGGCACTGGCCAAACATAACCTGGCCCGGGTGCAGCCCAGGCTTCCCGCAGAGAGGAGATGAGCAGCCTGTCACCTTTCCCGCTGGGTCATCCGCCTGGACCTCCCACTCCAGCGGGAGCCAGCAGAGTGAGCTCATCAGGCCCCTTCCTCACACGAGAAAACAGGAGGCCCAGGGAGAAGAAAGGACGTAGCAGAGACCACGGTGGGGGGCGGGGGAGGGGGGGTCTAAAGGCACAGCCCCGATGAGAACTCAGGCATCCTGTCCCCAGAGTTCCCTCTGACCCCTGGCTTCCTGGAGTCCTAGCAAATAATAGTAGGAATAATAATGATGATTTCCACAGCAGCTTCCGTTCCCTGAGCACCTGCTCCAAACCAGCTTTGTAGCAACACTTTACATGTGCCACAGAATGGAATTCAATCCCTACAACAACCCTAGAAAGTAGGTGCTGTTTTGCCCCCTTTAAAGACAAGGGACTTGGGGGGTGCCTCAGTCGGTGAAGCGGCTGCCTTCGGCTCAGGTCATGATCCCAGGGTCCTGGGGTTGAGTCCAGTGTCCAGCTCCTTGCTCAGCAGGGAGTTTGCTTCTCCCTCTGCCTCTGTCCCTCCCCCCAACTTGGGCACGCGCGATCAGTACGCGCTCTCTTTCTCTCTCTCTCAAATAAGTAAAATCGTTAAGAAAAACAGAGAATAGAGACAGAGGACTTGAGGCTCTGAGAGGTAGGGTGCCTTGCCCCGGGGCTCCCTGCTGGGAAGCAGAGCTGCTGGGACAGGCGGCAGCAGGTGGCAGCTGAGAGCACAAACTCAGGAGCCAGCCTGCATCCCGTGCTGGCCTTGGGCAAGTGACATGTCCTCCCAGTGCCTGGGCTTCCTCATCAGTGAATGGGGACGCCAGCTGCTGGTTCACAGCACTGTTGTGAGGTCAGGGGCACGAAGCTTTGCAAAAGCCCTAGGGCAGCGTCTGGCACGTGGTAAATGGTGAATGTGTTTGTAGCACGTTGAACACAGTGTCCCCCGCAAAATTCGTGTACACCTGGGACCTCAATGTGACCTCATCTGCAGAGGCAATTAGTTAAGATGAGGTGATACTGGATAAGGGTGGGCCCTACATCTAACGCCTGGTGTCTTAATAAGAGAAAGGGGAGGGAGACTCAGATGCAGAGGGACGCCGAGGGACGAACAGGGAAGACGGCCATGTGAAAAGCCCAGGACAGGGACGGGAGCCAGCTACATACAAGCCAGGGAACGCCAAGGACTGCTGGGACTCACCAGAAGCTAGGAAGAGGCAAGCAAGGATTCTCTTCTAGAAACTTCAGGAAGACTGTGGGCCCACTGACAGTCTGGTGTCGGGCTTCCAGCCTCCAGAACTGGGAGAGAATACATTTCTGTTGTTGTAACCCACCCGGTTGTGATACTTTGTTAACGGCAGCCTTAGGAAACGGTATACTGTTCATTAAACAATTTCAAAGAGAATTTTTAAAAACGTAGGTCTGTTTGTCTCCAAAGCTCAAATTCTTGCCAGTGCTACGGTGGACCCTCTCGGTGAAGCTCTGTTTTCCAGCAGTCAGAGTCGCTGTCCTTACTTCTTCCCTGTTCTTGACATGGAACATTCCATGCTCACAGAAGGCCCCTGTTACGGCTGGGCATGCCCCCTTCAGATAGGGGGTTCAAAAGCAAGAGCCATGTTCATGTGAGAATCCAGGAGACCCCCCTCCCCCCAGTGGCACCAGTAAATGGTGTGTCATGTCCCTCTGTAAGAGCCACCCAATACCTTCATCTCTCACCAGTACCAGGTACAAATATGTCTCTATTCCTAAGTGAGTGTTTCCTTTGCTCCATCACCAACAGCTTGGCTACTGATGGCATTTCCTTTTTGCTTTGGCTGCCAGGAAGCTCAAAGCCATGTTACAAGTTTAATCACACCAACCATCTCAGCTTAGATTTCTGGGACAATTACCTTCCCTCTTGTTCACAAGGTTCCTCAATCTTTCATGGTTTGGTTAGTGGTGGTAGGAGGAAGACAGTCTGCTGTAAGAGGCATTCAGAGAACTGGGAGCAGAAGCCCTGACTTCTTTTCCACTAACTTTGCAGAGGACTTTCCCTCTCTGAAGCCCACTTTCCTCATCTATAAACTGAAGATAACAGTCCTTGTTCTGTCTGCCAAGAGGTCAAGTGAGGCAGTGGGTCAGAGTGCTCTGTAAACTGTCCACTGTCCTACCTGGTGATGAACTCCAGCTTTCTGTGTGGGGGGAAACTGAGCTGGTATGAGAGTGAAAACACTATCAATCAATCAGAAGGAATAGAGCCCTCTCTGAAGCTTGCCCACAGCCCCACGACGGCTCCTCTGCTCCTCCCAGCAGGTCTGCATTAGGATTGTCAACACCACTGGCCCCGTGGGAAGGCTGGGGCACATAGGGGTAAAGACAAATACTGGCCTCTTTAGGACAGAACTGTTCATTCAGCCACATGGCCTCTCCTGGGGGGAGGGCAGAGGCCTGGATGTTGATCTCCTTGCCTGTCTCCAGGGATGTTTGCTATCCTGAGATGATTAACCAGAGCAAACAGAGAGAGCAAACTCTTCCAAAGCCCACCTGGACTTTGAGCTGTTTTTTAAAAAATTAACCCTGGACCGCAGGATGCAAGGTCATTAGTGGTCTGGGGATGCTGACCCCTCTTCCCCCTTTGGCCATTAGGGCGGGAGGGTGGAGGCTCTAGGCCCACCTCCAGAACCAGCCCAAGTGGAGGGGGAGGGCCTACCCATCCAGGAGGTACGGCAGGAATGGAGGGTCATTTTCAGATGAACACATGGGGGCTCAGGGAGGGAACAGGACTTGTTCAAGGTCACCCAGCTTACGGCTGAGCTAGGGTGCTTGGTGCTGGGGGTACGATGGAGCACATAAAGGGCCTCCTAGAGCTCACTCCCCATGGGGGGCAGGGTGGGGAGGAGAAGACGGTAAGACAGATGGTCACTGCAGTGATGGGGGAGCAGAGGGAGGGGAGGGGGGTCTAACCTGCTGGGGAGTTTGCCAGACAAAAGTGCAAGGGGGCCTGTGGAGGGAGGACAGGGTGCTCCAGACCGAGGGACAGCACCATTGGAGGCGAAGAGGAGGCAGGTGGTGAGACAATGATGCATCTGGAAAGCAAAAACCAACCAGGCAACCAACCAACCATCCAAACCACGGAGCTGGAGCTTGGGTGGGGGGTGCGGGGGGAGGCAAGTAGCGAGAGCGAGGCTGGGGAGGGGGCTGAGGCCCAGCACGTAGGACTGCGATGCCAGCCCAAAGGTCTGCTCATGAATCTGGAATGGATGGGGAGTGCTGGCGGGTTTTCAGAAGGGAATGGCCCATCAGATCTGTAATCGGGAGAGATCCATGAAGAGGGAGTGGAAGTGAGGGCCAGAAAACAACTCCCTATAAGGTTCTCCAGAGAGGAGGAAGGACCAACAGGGACATCAAGGCCACAGGGTAGGACTCAGACCAGAGGGCGTGGTCAGAGTTCGGGCCTTGGTGGAATGGGATAGCGGGGTCCTTCCTTCCCCACGAGGAGGTATCCAGTCCCAGGCCTTGCCCCAGACACCTGACTCTGCGCAGTTCCCCTGAACTCAGAGTGTGGCCTGCCCACTCATGGTGAAATTGGAGGTGGGCAGCACCTGGACTCCATAAATAGCGTCAGGAGAGGGGACCTTCCACTGCTCAGCTGTTTCTATGCTTTACTTCTTCCCCACCCATCCCAAAGAGCTAGGCCATCTACAACTTTGAGTCCCAGCCCTTGTGATTTGCTGGGTGACCGTGGGGGGCAGGCTTTTCCTTCCCTGAGCCCACCTTTCTTATCTAGACCTGCAAACGAGGCTAAAGTAGCTCACTGGACGTGGCTGATATAAGAGCTCAGGGAGGGACATTTGTGAGCATCTTCCCTGCTCCCCAAGTGTACACACTGGAGGGGCCTGCATCCTCACGGGCACTTAGCACAGTGTGGGGTACCAGGTAAGGGCCCCAGAAATGCAGGAATTACACTGCCGAGAGGTGAGAGTGCCCCATGTCCACTAGAGGGCAGCAGAGAACTTCTAGAAAGACCACCCAGGTTTGCTGATGGTTCCACACAGACCAGGAGCCAGAGGCCTAGAGCAAAGGCCCATAGAAGTGGTAGAACCAGCGCTAGAAGCCGGCCTTCCTTGCCCCGGGACTGCCTCAAATCCCCTGGGGAGTGTAGAGCATTCAGCCTCTACCTTGCCACACCCCGCCTAGCTACAGAGTTGGATGCTCAGATGGGGCCCTTTTAGAAACAGTTTCCTGGAAGGTTCTCCCGGTGAACCAGACTTGGGTGCCACAAAGGCAGATTCAATCCCTACCATTTGCCAGGCCCCAGGCCGGGCGCCCCACAAGCACATCTTACTGAATCCTCCCATGAAGGCTCCACCACTTTACTACAACGGTTGCTCTATTTTACAGATAGGGAAACTGAGGCTAAGGGCTCAGGTGAACAGGTGCTAAGGCCACCCAGCTAATGAGTGGTGATTCAAACTCAGATCTGTCTCCCTGACACGTGCATCACTCTGCTTACCTCCCAGACCCTGTCCCCTCCTAAACAGGACCTTGGGCCCTGTTCTTTCAGACAGCTGGAGCAGAGGGGTGGGTCATCTCCCTCCACTGGACTCCTCACTGCAGGAGTCAGGCTTACACGTGCCTGCTTCTCCTTTCCCCAGCCAAGAGCATGCTCCGGGCCTGCCACACCAAGACCTGACCCATCCCTTCCTCCCTGGGGCTGAGCAGTATGCCGGGCACTTAGTAGGTGCTCAGTGAACACATACCAACTGACTTCCTTAGAGCTGTGAAGGAGAATGTAGGTCAGACCCCAAGGACCACCCAACTACAAGGCAGCTGAGGGAGGCTAGAAGATTGGAATCACTACTCCAAGTCCTTAAATCATGATCAGCGAATGATTGGAAAGCTCAAGGACACAGTCCAAAAGGCAAAGAGCCTTGCTCGGTGGTGGCATTTCCTTGTGTCCCCAGTTTTGGATTAGTCTGTGTGCCATGGGTGGGAGGACTCCCAAGCTTCGTTTAGCAGAGTGATGGTCAGGCGGTTGAACTTGGCTTCCAGACAGACCTGGGTCCCAGTCACGGCTGTGCCCCCTTCCTGCCTATGTGATCCTAAGTGACTTCACCTTTCAGGATCTGAGTTTTTCCCTCCGTTAAATGGGGTTAAGAGGAGCCCATGGGGTGTAGAGGAATGAAATGATGAAGGGCAGGTCATGTTCTCGCTCCTTGAAGAGAGCGGAGTGAAGAGTGCCCTTGGATGTTGTCAGTCTAGCTTCCTGACTGTGGGAGAGGAAGGCTTAGCCTGGAGAAGCAGCTCGCAAAGTGAGACACTCTGGAGCTGAGTGCCCTTGAGACCCAGGGGACAGAGCTTGTGGCCTGCTGTCCGGCTCCCTTTGCGCCACTGAAGAAACAGTTTTCCTAAAGGAGTGAATGTCCAAAGACTGGCCTGTGTCCAGGAAGAGGACACAGGCATTTTCCTGCTCTTTGCAGGCTGGTCTTATCTGTCCATTAAAGCAGGACCTCCAGGGACCTGCCCTGACTCTTGGCTGACCAAGCTGATATCACCCAATGTCCTCAGATGGACTAAAATAGCTCTCTGCCAAAACCTCGAGGCAAGCTGGACTTTCTGGAAAGTCCCCCTGGCCCTCCTTCAGTGAAGACAAATGAATGTCTTTCAATTAGCCCCGGCAGAGCAGCGGGGCCTCTTCCCTGGCTCTTGCACGGGGCGACAGTCCTGGATGACCACTCTCTCCCCATAAGAATCCACGTTCGAAGAGTCACCTCGTAGGAAGGAGCCGGCAGGGTGGCTAGCAACCCGTTCATGAGTCTGAAATGACCAGGGAGCAGATCGTGACAATTCCTCTCCTGCAAGGATGGGAACGCTGCACGCGTGTGCTGAGAGCGTCCGTTATCAATAACAACAGTAATAACGATCAGCATTTATGCAGCACTGACTGGTGCCAGGCTCTGTCCTCAGCAGTTTATATGGAGTTGCTTTTGATCCTCATCTCCTATCCTCTATGAGCGCTTAGTAACTTCTCACAGGATAAACCTATCTTATCCCCACCTTATAGAGGAGGAGCCTGAGGTTCAGAAAGGCTCTCACAGCCGTAAGTCGGACAGACTGAGGCCGGAAGAGGGGGAAAGTAAGTGGGGCTTTTGCCGAGCTGGAACTAGGAAACTGGAAAATCATGGCTGGCTCCAGCGGAAGAAGGAGTCATCCAAACACGAAATGAACCCGCAATAGCCAGGGTCCCCCTGGGTGGTCCCTGTCCACCCTCCCGAGGCAGCTGAGGAAAGCTCTCACGCTTGGTGCCAGGGGCCTTCCCCGCCGGGGGGCTGGAGACCTCCCAGCAAGCAGGGCCTCCATACAGTGACCGAAGAGAGAGAAGGGCTCTGGGGAGGGGAGGAGCCCAGGCTCGAGCCTGCTGAGCCACTGGAGCTCAGGTGACACCACAATTACTTAGAGTAGAAATGGCACTAACCAGGTTCACCCTCCTCCCCTCCTTCAGGTCTCTGCATGAATGTCACCTGCGCCCCCCTATTTAAAAGTGCACCCACCCTGGCAGATGGACCTCCCTGCTAGATTTTGCTCCATGGCATTTATCACCAAGTTCCCTCTATTCCGCCCTTTTTCTTGTCTTCTGTGTTCGGTGACGCTAAGGGTTCTTAGGCTTTGTTCAAAGCTGGCCCAAAGGGGGTTCTCCATAGGGATTTGTGGAATGAATTTTTTTTGAACCCAGATCATCGATTTCCTCAAATGGTCATATTGACTGAAAGTTGCTTCTGGCTAAACCGTCTGCAACAAGCAAAGCCTCATGCTGTACTCTTTCCATTCACAAGTGGATTTAATCCCGGCAACTGTCCAGTGAGGGGGTATTACGATTGTAGCCATCCTGCAGATGAGAGGACTCAGGTTCGGAGCAGTGAAATCATTTGCCCAGGATCACTCATGGTTAAGTGAGGAGGCGAGATGTGCTCCTGTGTGGTTCAGTCTGCAGACTTAACCAAGACCACTCTGCGGGGCCCAGTGGCCTGTGGCCTCTGGTCGTCACCCCACGTCCTGGGCTCCGCCTCCTTCCACTGGCCTTCCACTAAGTCTCCACTGTTGGACAACCCGAATGCCCAGTCACACATCTTGCCTTTCAATACCTGGCCGCTGTGAGCTTCCTGGGCAAAGCCAGCCTGTCCCTTGTCAGTCCTGTTCACGACCCTGGTTTGCGTCAATGCCAGGAGTGTTGAATGAATGCATGAGCGAACAAAGGTAGGAATGAGCCCTGTGGGTCTCAGTTTCCCTAACTATAAAATGGAAGAGTTAGATTAGTCCTGTGACTCCTTCTCTAATGAGGTCCTCCCACTAGCACCTCCAATTTCTCATGTCACATCTGGACTTCCCCCTAATTGTAGACCCATTGCATCCTACTGGGATCCTGATATTCTTCACCTCCTGACCCTCACTTGAACTCCACAGACAAGGAACCTCACCCCCCATCTAATTGGCTGAATACCATAAAGTGATCCAGGGAGGGTTCAAGGCCTGTCCAAGGTCCCAGCAAGCCTGTGGCATCAGAACTCAGACCTCATGACCCCTCCAACACCAGCACGCAGGCAGCCCGCACAAAGGTCAGCTGGAACTGGTCTCCCTCATGCTCCCGCGTGGAGACGCTCACCATTTGATTTCCCCACGTCTGCCCTGTACATGTAGCAGTTGCTCAATTAAAATTTGTATCATATACGAAGGAGATGGCAACCCAGACTATTTCTGATCAGCAGGGGCATGCACCGCTGCCGAGAGTCCTTTCCTCCTCCTCGGGCTCCCCTGAGAGTCCCTCCTCTTTGGGATGTCACCGCGCACAAGTGCCTGACGTCCGGAGACAGGACCCGCCACACTCGGAGTTGACACCTCTCTTTATTTGTCTATTTCATCACCTGCTGCCTGGCTTCTCCCAAATCCAGTCTCATCTCTCACAGTCCGGGGCAGCACCCTCCCTCTGCTTCCCCAAACTGCCCACCAGCCCCTACCCGCGGCCCTCAGGAACTCCCCTCTGCCCAGCAGCTGCCATCCCCACTGAGCAGATGGGGGGACTGAGCCTGGGAGTGCAGAGCCCAGACCAAGGTCACACGGCGGCGGTCTCCCGGGTTTCTGCTTTGCCCTCAGCAGGGAGGGAGGACTCGGCTGGGGCTCCGTGTAGCCTCGCTGGGCGGTGGCTGGCTCCGGCCGCGACGGAGGGAGCTGCCAATTTGGTCCCTGAGGGCCTCCAGTCTCTGGGCCAGGTTTGGAACTGCAGCCCCACCTGAGGAGCACACGGTGAGACTCGAGGCCTGTGCCCCCTTGGGCCCCTCCCCACCCGGACCTATCAGTGTCCCAACACCCTCTGGGGAAGCCTCGGGTGGTTGCCCTCCCCCTCCACATACACCACGGGCTCCTGCACACATCTGGACATACAGGTGGCCCCGGGAAGAGAATTCCAAGTTTGGGAACTGGAAAGATCTTACAAATCGCCTCTCAACACACACCCTGTTTCAGAGATGGGAAGACTAAGGCCTGGAAAGGGTGGGTTCTGGCCCAAGATCACAAAAAAAAACCCCCACGAAGGGCCCCTCCCTCTCTCTCTTCTTCACCTCTCAGCACTGGTGACGTGTTCGGGGGCCCCATGGGCAAGGGGGGTGCAGAGGGTACCACCTCCTCCTCCGTCAGCATCTCTGCCAGGACTCGGGTCTGAGTCCAGTCACTAGGACTCCTGGGCCAGGGTGGGTTGGGTGGTAGGAGGTGAGCCCTCGAGTTCCCAGGCCCGGTCCCCTCCTCCCGTGTCCCAGTGCCCCAGGGCTGGCCCACCTCTCTCTCGGACACTTGGCAGAGCCAGGGTTGCATGGGGGTGCCCAGGGTGGGGGCTGGGCAGCGAGGGGCATGCCACCTGGGGCCTTAGGGCCAAACACCTGCAGGAAAGACCAGAGCCCACACTGGGTGACCCTGCCTCTACGTGCCCCACCTTCCTGGTGCCACCACCATCTCTGCCACGCCTGCCCCCACGGGACGCCAAGAATATCAGGTGCACATAAAGGCGCAGGGTCTTGGTCCCTTTTTCTGTGGGCAGTGGGTAGCCCTTGGAATGTCCTCTCTGGAGACAGGAACTCCCTGAGGGCAGGAACCGTGTCTGGTGTCTGTCGGGATTCCCGGTGCCCAGAAACAGGGCTGGCACAAAGCTGGGAGCTCCGGGGAGAGTTACCAAGCGAGTGAATGAACATGTGAGTGAAGACATAAATGAGTAATGTGTGAGTGGACGGGGGAATGAGCGAGTGAGGCTCCATGAGTTCCTGAAAGAAGGCAGGGTGGGGAGGAGGCCGAGGCAAGCAAACCAGCTTTTCCGAACCCTGGGCGGGAGCCCAAGCCTGGCCCCTCATCGCGTGATCCAGCCTGGGACCCTGCAACTCCGGAGCCTCCCGGGCTGCTGACCCCCTGGATCAAAGTCTCCAGCTCTCCCCCGTTCACTCCCCTCCCCTCCGCCTGTCCTACCTGGGGCAGGTGGTGCTCCCCCTGTGCGCAGGCCCAGTGGGCCAGTGGTGCTCGGCACAGGGGGCAGAGGCGGTGGCAGGAGCAGAGGGGTGGCAGGGCCTGCAAGAGAGCATGTCAGAAGCTTTGCGCCGGTCCTGCTCCTCACCCCTCCCGGCCGGGCAGAGACTCACGTGGCATGGGGGAGCCGGCACCATTACACAGAGACACGGGGCTGGGCCAGGGTAGGGCTGGTGATCAGAGCAGGCACAGAGGAGGCACCTGGGGAGAACAGGGGGGTCTGTGCCTACAGCCCGCAAACCAACACCAGGCTGGCCGCCACGTCCCCCCTTTTAACACACACTCAGGGAGCACTTACTCCATGCCAGGTACCGTTCTCAAGGACTGACATATGAGCTCATTCAATCCTAACTTTACAACCACCCTATAAAGTAGGCACTGTATTACCCCCATTTTATAAAAGAGGAAGCCCAGGCAGGCAGAGGTAAAATGACTCCCCCAAGGTCACACAGCTAGTAAGTGGCAGAGCTGAAATTCGAACCCAGGGAGTCTGGGTCCAGACTCTTGCCCATTTCACTGAGCCACCCTTTCCCACCTGCCCTCTGTCCCAAGCCTGTGTCCGGGCTGGCAGCCGTGCTCACCGCTCCAGCTCCTGCACCTGTTGGGCCAGGATGCGCTGCTCATCCCGGGCCCGGTCCCGGCTACTCTGCAGCTGGCTGTTTTCTTTCCTGGGAAGAGCGGGCCCCAGGAAGGTGACGGGAGGCAGAGCTACCAGGAGGGGTATCAGTTAGCCCTCCTCTTTGCGGGGGAGTACGAGCCCCAGGAGGCAAGGGGGGACAGCAGGGTAGCACGGACGAGGGAGCGGCGCAGCTTGGCAGAGCAGCCCAGAGGGGAGGGGTGGGGCACAGAGTCCCCCCGGCTGAGGCAGGCCCTACCTGAGCCTCTCATTCTCCAGCATGAACTCCTGTAGCATTCCATAGAGGTTCCGCTGGGCCCAGGCCACCCGCGCCCCACTGAGCCTTGAGGCTGCAGGGAAGGGGAAGACGGCTGGATCCACAGGAGCCCCAGATCCTACCCTCACCCCACCCCTGCCTCCAGGCAGCTCATACCCTTGGGGTCTATTTGCCCCAGTTGGGACCGCAGGCAACGGTTCTCCTCCTGGAGCTGCAGTATCTCAATCTCCAAACGCTGGGGTTGCTTAGGCGACTGCAGAGAAAGAGGCCCAGAGCTGCTGCTTATGGCTGTACAAGTTGTGCACTGCACAAGGGCTTCCAGGGGTGGGTGAGTAGAGCCTCAAATCCAGCCCACGCTTCACTGGCCAGCCCGCATCCCAGTACAAGGCTACATCCGCCTGGAGGAGGCACCTGGTCCTATTGGTATCAAAGCTGTATGCCTGGAGGGCCTACTCTAAGCTGGACCCGCTCCAAGTCCGACATTAAACTCAGGTCTGTTCAAACCTTGGCCCAGATTCTGACCCCAAACGAGACACTACGTCAGACCCGAACTCAACTCAGACTTAAGCATGGTACCAACTGGGACCCTGGCTATCCCCTGAATCATATCCCAAATCAGACCAGACCCCCAGACATGCCCTAACCCTGACCATGACCCTGACCCCACCCTACCCAATCATGACCCCATCACCAGGATTCTGACTCTAATTCCAACTCTGACTCAGTCCCAGACTTCTCATGACACCAACTCAGGCTCCAGCTACTGCCTGATCCCCAGCCATCTGCTCTGCCTGTGTCTCCCTCCATTCACCTTGGGGGCCTGTGGCCGAGTGGTGACGCGCTGGGCTCGGCTTGCATATCGCAGGGTGCTGAGAGTCTCAGGAAGGCACTGGGCTGAAGGGGACACGCAGGCCACCTGGGGAGGACTGCCCCTGAGTGTTCCTCTCCGGGACCCCCTCCTCAGGAGCCATTCCTCCCTGCCAGACCCTCTTGAATACCATGAGGGTGACCCCACGTCCCCCCAGCGAGTCTGCCAGCAGCTTGGTGAGCTTGCTGTCCCGGAAGGGGATGTGGCTCTGCTTCCTCTGTGGGTCCAGCAACAGGGAGATGCAGTGACCTGGGTGGGGACAACAAGGCTAGCAAGGTTACAGCTCTTGCTCAAGGCCACCCAGCTGGTACATGCAGAGCTGGGATCTCCACCCAGGTCTGTGTGACTCGAAGATCTGTCTTTCTACAAGATCTCGTTACTCGGTCAGACCAGTCTCTGCCACCCGACTGGGGCTCCTGAGGGCAGAGATGGCCCTGTCCAACCCCTGATCCCCAGTGCCGCCAAAGAAGCCGACCACCCCTGAACCTCGCACTCAGCAGGGGCTCAGGAAATGAAAAAGAGTTCCCTGAAAATCTCCCCACGCATACCACAGAGTAAGGGACCTCAAGGCCCAGTGACCTGGGGTGGGGGTGGGAAGAAAGTCACTTCCCTTCTCCTCATGGGACCGCAGTCTTCCCAAGTGCACATGGGACAGGCTGAATGTCTGAGGGCTCATCCTCTGCACTCGAGTGTTTCTACCTCTCAAATGAACATGTACCTTTATAAACCCTCAGTGTTCATAGACCCGTAAAGTTCTAAGAGGGGAGGTACCAGTCAATAGCGCGGTGAGACCAGGAGGCAGCGGGTGGCTCCTGGGTCACAGCTCTTGACTCCCCACACTACATCTCCTCTGGTTTCCCCCACTGGGGACAGCTCTGGGCCAGGCTCAGGGGAGGGACACGGGAAGTCCGCCCAGCTGGCCCCACGTCTCACCTAGGGCCAGCAGGCTGCGGTTGATGCTGTTCGCCTCAAGCATCAGCTCCCCACGGGATCCTGTGGCCGCCACCTTCTCACTGCCAGCCAGGTCTACAAAGCACAGCTTCCCCCCCACGGGGGGCTCCCCAGGGGCCCCTGGAGGCATCTGTGGGGCAGGGGAATCAGGGCTCGATGGGGACTCGGGAGGAGCCATCCCCACCAAAGTCACAAAGCCAACGATTTCCACTATTACCTCTGGCGCATGCCCAAGTCGCTTTCCACATCCAGAGGCAGACCCTTGCTGGGTGGCCCTGGGCCAGCTCCTTCCCCACGTGGGGACACTCACAGTTTGGCGGCTGATGTAGAGCGTAAGCAGGGCATGGCTTCGGCTGGAGGCCTGGTTCAGGGTGTGAGCTGAGCTCCGTCGGCGGCTAAGACCTAGAGGGGGAAAATGGCAGGAGACGGACCTGGTAGGAAGAGCAGGTCGTCACTAATGAAGAAAAAGAAGCAAGGGCATTCTGGGAGAGGGGCCGGCCTGTGCAAAGGCACGGAGGCAGGAAAGGGGAATGAGGGGCTGCCAGGTCTGCCTCTAGCACGGACATGTGTAAGGAAGATGAAGAGTACTGAACAGAGGAACGTCTGCTGAATTCACGTTTTATGGACATCTCTCCCGTTGCCTTATGGAGAGAGAGAGAGAAACTCAGACAGAAAGCTCAGCTCTGGGCACAACTTTGGGGCCAGAACCCAGATTCCCAGCGTCCCCAATGCCTGCTACAGGGTGGGTGCTCAATAAATATTTGATGAATGAATGAGGCTGGAAGAGAAGGACCGCACAGGCTAGCCTAAGAGGTATGACCTTTACCTTTAAGAAACTGGAAGGGTCTAGGGGTCTGGAGAGGAAGAGGGATGTAGTTTGCTGCATGTAGGGGAACAGACTGGAAGGGGAGAGCCTTGAGGTGCAGAGACCTCCTCAGGGGGCAAAGATGGGGCCTGACCAAGGCAGAGGCCCTGGGCTGGAGAGACCATGACCCTGACTCCACTCTACCCAATCATGAGCCCATCATCAGGATTCCAAGAGTCTGGACAGCAAAATCTGCAAGCCTGGTGTGGGGTGGGGTGAACATCTCTGGGCTGTGTCTGAATTGTTGGTTTTGCGGGCCCTTTTCTCCCACGCGGATCATCATAATCCACAGCTCCAGCCAGGGGCTCGGGGTGCAGTCAGTGAACAGCTGAGGAACGGGCATCCCCGTACCCCAAAGCACCCCTGAAGTAGCACGCACCCATTTGCAGAAGTTCCATCAGGGCCCCCAGACTCTCAAACTCCACCACCCGCAGCTGCTCCACATAGAAGCCCCGGGTCTTGCTCCAGCGAACAGGGAGGGGCCGGGGAGATCCCACGCTCAGAAGGTCTCGAACCTGAGATAAGGGTGGTAGGTGAGGGAAGGGGCCCCGAGCCCACGTTCCATCCACCCCCAGCCCTTACCGACAACAGTCCCCCAGCCTCTTCTGTCCCTTGACCCGTGCTCCTTGGAAAGAAATGCCTCCTCTTCCTGAGGGCTGTCTAGTCATCTCAGTCCCCCACCTGCTCATTGTAGATCTCCAAATAGGAGGCACGGAGTGTAACAGGCGCGCCCAGGTGCTGCACCCGGTCTAACAGCCAGGCGAAGGTCCTCTGCATGATGCCAGCTAGGTTGGGGGGTACGGACACACCCTCGCCCTGGGGGCAGAAACAGCGGAGCCAGAGACTGGATCATGATCATCCGAGCACAAAGCAGCAGTCATAACTACCCTCTGTAGAGGACTGCCCCAGTATGCGCCAGGAACTGGGCCAAGTTCCCGTAGAACATCGCCGGCAATCCTCGGTCAGAACTGTCACTTCCGTTTACAGATGAAAGAACTGAGAGCTACTAAGTAAAGCGGATAAAAGTGGCTCCATATTGGGCAGGCACCTTCACCTCTGCGGTCCTCAGTTTCCCCGTCCGCAAATAAACGGGGCTGGGCGGCGCGCAGGCCCTTCCCCCTGGAAGGGCGCGCCACCTGCGGCTCCCCAGGGCTTCGAGTCTCCCGTTCCCTCCCCGCTGCACCTGCGCTCGGCCCACCTGCGGAGGAGGCCCGGTCAGGGTGTAGGTCTTCCCGGAGCCGGTCTGGCCGAAGGTGAAGACAGTGCAGGAGAAGCTGCGGGCGGCAGGGGCGCGGCTGGACGCAGGCGGCGGCCGGCGGGGGGGCGGGGGCAGGCTGAGGGCCGGGGCGCTGTCCCCGGGCGCGGGCCGTCAGCGGGGCCTCACTCACCCGCGCAGCGCCAGCTCGCCCAGGCGCCGCACGCCGCACGCCCGGAACACGTCCTCCTGCGTGCGCGCCGCGTCCAGCACGGCGCCGAAGCGGAACGCCACGTCCGGGCCGCCGCCCGGGGGGCTCACCTGGGGGAGGGGGCGGCAGGGGGCGGGGCCCGCTGGGGGCGGGGCCCGCTGGGAGGGCGGGGCCCGCTGGGAGGGCGGGGCTCACGGGGTTGTCGGGGGAGGCTGGGGCCTGGGACAAAGTTGCCCCGGGGAAGGGGTGGAGGGGCCTTCAGGTAGGTTGGGGGGGGCGTGGGAGGGGGCGAGGGGTTCCTCACTTGCAGAGTCCGGGTTCCCGAGCAGTGCAGCGCGCTCTGTTCCCCTCGACGCAACTCGGCGGCGCTCATGGGACGCACCCTGGGGTCCGTTGGGAAGGCGCATGGTCCATCCCGTTGTCGCCATCGGTCCCGTCCTCGCTCGCCTCCCCCACCCCTCAACCAACCTATACCTACCTGAGCACCACCTGGATGGGCGTTTCTGGCCCCTCCGGCCCCTGCTCCAGGCTCCGCGCGAGGTCCCTGTGGCAGCAACGGGAGTTACCCTCCCTGAGCCCAGAGGCTCCTCGAACCTCCCAGAATCTGTGCTTACCCGTCGGGAGACCCGCGTTCCTCCATGTCCTGCTTTGCACACGGAGTCAGCTCCGCCCGAGTCTGGTTCCTTTCTCTCTCCACTACCCTCCCTTTTCCACCACACTGGGACTGGCTATACACACCTTACACCCCCCACCCCCTTTCCCCCTTCTCAGGCAGCCATCCATCCGGAAAGGCTCCAGCCTCCCCAGCGCTAGCTAGTTAAAGATTTACCCACCCCCACCTCTGGTGGAAAAAGTCTCCAGCAAAGGGACCCCTAGCTAGGGGGTTCTGGAGTCTGAGGATCCCTTGCTCTTGTCCATTCCTATCAGGAGGGACCACCCAGACCAGACTCCTCTGTACACAGATGGGGATAGGGAGGCAGGGGCGGGAAGGGCTCAACCAGGGCCATACAGCAAGGCTGGGCAGAGCATGGACCAGGCCCTTCCTACTCTCCACCTACACCTCCTCCAGCTTTGTAATCTTCCTCCCTCGCTTCCCCACCCTGGCAGCTCCAGCTACTTGGTACCCCAGGGCCCAGGAAGAGGTGCGGGCGCCTAAAGGAGTGAGAGGGGCCCAGGTTTCAGCTCTCAGAGGACCTGGCTGGATTGAGTTCCTGAGCCCAGCTGACAAAAGGCCCAGGAAGACTCTGGTTAAACGCTGGGCCACCTGCCTCTCCAAAGCCAAGGCTGATCTAAGGCCAGGGAAGTTGTTTAACCCTCTCCTGGTCTGGCTGTCAGGAGCAGCAGAGCTATCTGCGCTGGTGCTGGGGTGGGGCAATCACCCATTCAGGGACAGTCTCCATGCTGGGCACCAGGGCAAAGGAATCCGGTAGTCTTAGTTTGGGACACAAGTAAGAACAGTCTAGTGTGCAGGGATTTGGGCAGAGGGTAGTTCAGAGCCCTGTAGGAGCAGGGAGGTGAGGGTGGTAGGTGAGGGTGTTCTTGGCAGACGGAACACCTTGCAAGAAGGCTGGGTGGGGTGGGGAAATGTGTGAGATATGTAGAGGTGGTCTGAGACTGGACCAAGCTCATGGAGGGCACGTGAAGGAGTCTGTCTGGACTCCCTCTTCAGGGAACCCGGAGGCCATTGAAGGGTTACAAACAGGGAAGTGACACTATCAGATAGGTATTGCTATTATTATTGCCATGCTGGCTGTCTCTGTATATTCTCTGAATATTTCCGTAAACTCCTCCTCCCTGACACACATTAGGATGAAAGCCTTAATGATCACCCCGCCCCCCCTTCAATGCAACGTGCTCTCTACCACCACAAATAATAGCCAACTATCGGAGCCACCCAACTAGGGACCGGTTTAACTTGGGTGGATGTGAGCTCCCCATGCACTGGAGGAGTACAAGCAAGAGCCGGTTAACCTTTTGGTCATAGGGCCTTCTAGCTGGATCTATAGGGAGAGTTAGGTAGAGCAAAGAGCCACTGCCCCCAGCCCTGCCACTTGGGCAAGTCATTCTCCCTTTCTTTTATTTATTTATTTATTTATTTATTTATTTATTTATTTATTTATTTATTTGAGAGAGAGAGAGAAACAGCATGAGAGGGGATAGGGTCAGAGGGAGAAGCAGGCTCCCCGCTGAGCCAGGAGCCTGATGTGGGACTTGATCCCAGGACTCCGGGATCATGACCTGAGCCGAAGGCAGTCGCTTAACCAACTGAGCCACCCAGGCGCCCTCATTCTCCCTTTCTTAACCTGTTTCCTTCCTATGAAAAGAGATGAATGATGTCACCTAGTTGTCCTGAGCTTTCGATGAGACCGTGTAATTGAAAGGAATTCATAAATTGTAAAGAATTATCTAAGAGCAAAATTAAAGTCCCTAGATGATCTCCAAGATTTCTTTCAACTGGGAAGGTCCTTAATCTGTTACATTTTTTTTTTTTTAAATCCTTGAGGTGGTGAGGACAAGAATTACTATTCCTGTTTTGCAGATGAAAAAAAAAAATGGAAGAAAAGAGAGGCAGACAGGAGAGGTTGTCTGAAGGGAAAGCAGCCGTGAGTGGCGGAACTGAATAAAACCTGGAGCTATGAACAGCTGATGGTCTGGGTGCTGTCTGTGATGGCAACCTGCCTCTTTCAGTTGTAGACCCAGCAAGAGAGCAGGTTGCTCCTTTAAATGTCCCTAAAAGAGTTAAGGACTCATGCGCATCTTTGTGTGCTTTGGTTTAACCAGAGTGCTGTCCCTCTTCAAACTGGACCGAGATGAGCCACACGGAAGGGATTTTTTTTTAATTCTTATGTTAATCCCCATACATTACATCATTAATTTTAGATGAAGTGTTCCATGATTCATTGTTTGTGCACAACACCCAGTGTTCCATGCAGAATGTGCCCTCCTCAATACCCACCACAGGCTAACCCATCCTCCCACCCCCGGGATTTTTTTTTTTTTAAGGATTTTATTTATTTATTTGACAGAGAGAGACACAGCGAGAGAGGGAACAGAAGCAGGGGGAGTGGGAGAGGGAGAAGCAGGCTTCCCGCCGAGCAGGGAGCCCGATGCGGGGCTCGATCCCAGGACCCCGGGATCACGACCCGAGCCGAAGGCAGACGTTCAAACATCTGAGCCACCCAGGTGCCCCCACATGGAAGAGATTTTGAGAAAAATGCCAAGACAAGGGATATGTGCGTGATGGGGTGTGATGGGCTGTTTGGCGTGACTTTGACAACCTGGGTCAGAACGTGTACTTGGCTGGATGTCTGCAAGCGAGAGCAAGGTTCTGGTTCTGTTCTCTAACAGCGAGTAAGAACATCTGCTCCTCTTTTTTTTTTTTTTTTTAAAGATTTTATTTATTTGACAGAGAGACACAGCGAGAGAGGGAACACAAGCAGGGGGAGCGGGAGAGGGAGAAGCAGGCTTCCCGCGGAGCAGGGAGCCTGATGCGGGGCTTGATCCCAGGACCCTGGGACCATGACCTGAGCCGAAGGCAGACGCTTAACGACTGAGCCACCCAGGTGCCCCAACATCTGCTCCTCTTAAATTGTGAATTCTTTCAGCAGAGTTTTTCATTAAGCCTCCTCTATGTGCCAGGCTTCCAGGCATGTGAGAGCTACACGAGTGAACCAAACAGACAATGCTAAGTGTGTTGTGGGAATGTGGAGCATCTGGAACCCCCCCACATGGCAGGTGGGAGTGTAAGGACAACCGTGTTCTGAAAACTATTTGGCTTTATCTAGTAAAGCTAAACGTGTGCCTATCCCATGATCCAGAAGTCCCCCTTCCTAGGAGTGTGCCTGGGAGAGCTGAATGTATGCTTCAAGGACAGGGACAAGGAAATCCAGCCATATGAGCCACCACTTCTGTCCCCACTACCACTGTCCCTACTTCCATCCTTGTCCTCATTACCATCACTGTAATCCCATCACCACCATCGCCCCAATTCTACCATCACCACCAGTAGCTACAGAAATAGCAGTCCCTGCCCCCCTCCCCCGCCACCGTCCTGCCATCGTCATGACTATGACCATCGCGATAGTGATAGGAGTCAACACCATCTCTATTCATTTGAGAAAGTTAAAGGACACAACCCCTGGGCCCCCGTCCACAGCTGGGGCTGAATCCCTCTGTGTCCTCCTCCCTTCCTCCCCCTGTCCTGGGCCTGTCCTCTATTCCCCAACTGCACCAGTGCCCCGGCAGGAGTGGGACTCTCGTGGTCCAGGGAGGGGCAGAGGGAAGAAAGTCAGCGGAGGAAACTCAGCGTATTTGAGAAGCTGGCTGACCCCGCAGGGGTGCATCTCCAGACCTCACTAGGGGGCAGCAGAGCACTGTGCCACCATTGCCCGAGGGCTTGTCACAAAGGAGTTTTGTCAAGCGAGGCCAGGCTCTTTGCATACGTTTTCCCCTAGCCTGTGCCCTGTGAAGGGGCTAGCCAGCTTGGTGCTACGGAGAGGGGTGAGCAGGCCCTCAAGAAGCGCTTCCCGGGGGAGTGAATAAAAGCCATGTTGAACCATCAGGGACTCTCCTCCACACACCCCTGCTCCCACTTCAGCCTTAGACATCCCCCTTGAGAAAGCCCTACCCTGACTCCCTAGGGCCTCAGAATGAAGTCTGAGCTACCTAGGCTGGGACTTAAGGCCATTCAGGCTCTATCTCCTATTGACCCCTTTGACTGTCCCTCTCCTCTACCCCCCACCCTCCACCCCTGAGTCCTGCACCTCCCGCCCAAAGCTTCCCTAGGCTTCCCTTTGACTCCTCTAAGCCTTTGCCCCTGCCATTCCCTCTGCCAGGAATGCTCACTTCTACCTGGTGGGCTTGTCCCGCAAGCTGTATTGTAGAAAGCCTTCCCCGGGCCCCTACCCCCCAGGTCAGCCTGGAGTCACCCTGTCCCCACAGCCTCCTGGACTTCCCTCTGTTACAGAACTGATCACATTGGATTGTGCCTCCTATCTTTTGGGGGGCAGGGACTATGTCGGCTTCATCCCTGTGATCTCTGAGCCAGCACAGGGCCCTGCACACAGCAGGGGCTCAGCAAATGTTGGTGGAAGGAAGGGAAGGAGCCAGGAAGGAGGAAGGGAGCCTGGTGGGCAGACTGCTGGGTGCATCCTTGCATCCCTCCCTAACCTCCGTCTCTCCCTTCCTCACAAGGCTAACCACAAGCACTCAACCTTATGATGTAATGATTCATTTAGGGCTCATTTATCATGGAGATCATCAGCTCCTGCCACAAAGCTGCTCTCAGATGTGCCCAGAAGCTGGGTGACATTCTTTCAGCTCCAGCCAAGCTGGCCTCTCGGACCCAACTATCTGCTACAAATTTAGAATTCCCAGAGGGTGGGGGACAGGCTCCACCGGGCCCCTGGAAACCCAAGTGTCAACGCCCTCTGCTCTGTCCAACACATTTTTCACGGAGTGCTCGTCCCCATTTGTCAGGTACAGAGACTGAGGCCCTGGTGGGAAGAGGCTGAGCCCAGTCTGGGGCTCACACCCTGCAGGACGACCTCACACAGGATGGAGGTGGGACAGAGATGAGAAGAAGATGGTGAGGAAGAAAGTTCTCCTTTTATCACATGACACTCATCTTTCATTGTTCCTCTTGTAACCCCCACCCCCCCAGTGGAGGAAAAGCCAGATGGGTCCAAGGCTTGTTGTGAAATTTTCCAAACAGAGCTTGATGTAATCTTTAATTAAAACGTGAATGTGGGCTATGGGACTCATTCCACAAAATTGTCCAAAGCAGGAACCTTAAGGGATTATTGCATTGACTTCTATCTGGTCCCCTGCCCCATCTGCAGATGGGAAAACCGAAGGGGGCCCGATACAGGTGTGGTGAGGAACAGTGATTTTAGATCGAGGTACAGAGAGTCATAGAAACACTCCTGTCACCCCCAGGCCACCACTCTCTCCCCTTAAATACGTGCCTCTGCTCCTCTGAAACCTCGCATGGCTTCTCTCGCTGCGTATGGTGGGTATTGGCAGCCGTGCCCAGCTTCCCACTAGACAAGGAGTTTGGTGAGGGTAGGGGGCCCATCCCAACGCACAGCACAAGGCCTGGCACAGACACATACCCGCTGTCTGTCTGTCTGATGAAGACATGAGGGTCCAGCAAGAGGAAATGAAGCATCCTGAAGCCAAGCTTTGTCTTTTGGTGAAGATGAACCTCTAGGAATAGTTGTGAAATCCAAGGACCCAGGGTTGCCTAAATTCCCTGCTGTTTCCAGGATCTCGGCTCTTCTCCCTAAAAATGTAAACAGTTTGCCCTGAGTCAGCTTCAGCCAGGAATGACTTACCTATGAGCTGGATGTTTTCATCTAAAAAGAGTAATGTTGCTACGTAAGAGTGTGAAAGGGTGTTAAGTACCATCTGTTGCACAATGATGCCTCGTTGTGTCTGGAACCTTCTGGGTCAGAGGATTGGGAGTTAATACTTATTGAACGCTGGGCACTTTTTCTACTTCATTTTATAATTGAAATTTAAAGCAACCCTCTAGGACTGGAACTGGGAGTGTCCTCATTTTACAGGTGGTAAAACTGAGGCTTGGGGATATTCAATAACGTGCCAAGGTCACACATCCACTAAGTGGTGTAGTGCGGATCCGTCTGTCTCCAGAGCCTGTGTTCTGTCCTCTGCTCTCTGCAGCTTCCTTCTGTAAGCTGTTCTGCAAAGCTGAACTTGGATAACTGAAGTTGATCTTTTAAGAACATAACTTGCCTTAGTCCAGCCATCTCTGCGGAAACATGCTCCCATATTGGCTTTCCCACTGCCCTGCCTTCTTCCCTGGGGAATGTCCCATGCTACTCTAAGGCAGTGGAGCTCCACCCCTGGAGTCAGAATCCCCAAACCCCAGAGATTCTAATTAATTGGTTTGCAAGTGGGGCCTGAACATCAGTGGTTTCAGAGCACCCCAGATTATTCTAATGCACAGCAGGGTCAACAGCTTTGCTTTCGATTTTTCGTAATGACCAAAGTCATTCCATCTAGCGTGTGTGTTGGGCCCTATATACTGAGAGTGATTTCTCGGGTTGTGATGGGCATTTAGAGACCTTGTGTTAGCTTTTTCTAGTATACCTTTTCTCCTGGGACCAAACTTCCTGATGAGCCATGTCACTGCCATCCTCAGATTCCCTCTTTTTCATTTCTAGCTTGGAATCCATTGAGAATTTCTAGGCCAAACAGAGCAGAACTGCCCACAGGCCCTGCCTGCAAGGCCTATGGGGATCCATTAAGAGTTTTCCAGACTTTTCCTCCCTCCTAGGTTTCTTCCATACAGGTGGCAGGGAGCTATCCAATGTGTGAGCAGCTGCATATTCAATTTGAATGTTAATTAAGCATGCCCAAAGCACCTACTATGTGCTGGATCACAAACGAGGTGCTAACAATCCACTGTGTCATTTGGTTATGAACACAGTGGCTGTGTACTCTCTCAGGAAGCCCTCCTGGATCGGAAGGACTCCTCTGAGGACCTACAGCCTCCCAGGCCTACCAACCGCATGACCTTTACCCATTTGGCTAAGGTGGAGTTGGGTTGTCAACATCTGTCTGCCTCAGAGAACTTTAAGCTCTCTGAGGGCAGGGACTGATCAGTGAATCTGAGTAGGTGCTCAGGGCATGCCTGTTAAACGGAACACTCACGGCAGCTGGGACCAAATGGCATGGGAACACAGCGAGGAAAGTGAATCCTGACCAGAAAACAAGGGCTGGGGAATCTGGGAAGGCTTCCTGGAGGAGGTGGTGTTGGGACAGGCTTTAAAAGATGGGTAGAAATTGGGGCAGAAAGAAGGGAGAAGCAGAGCATGTCAGGCCACAGGAATGGCCTGAGCAAAGGCCCAGGGGTGGAGCAAGTTGAAGAGCAAACTCTTGCTTACCAGAATCGATGGGATTATCCTCCAAACTGCCAGAAGATAGAAGCTTCCGTGGAAGTCTGGGCAACAGTCCTGGCTAAGAACTTATCTTTACTCACTCTTCTGGATGAGCAGAGCCTGGGGATGCCCTGTTGCCCCCTTCTTGGGATACTTCAGGCTCTTCCTAGGAAGCCCCACCCACTGTATCAGCAGAGAGGACACTGAGTTCCCAAGGCCTGGGTGGGTGCCAGGCCCCACTGCTGACTCGCCCCTCTGGCAGCCGAGAAGCTAGGCCACGGAGCTGGGGCTTCCACATAAGCCAAGCCCTCAAAGCTGGTCCCACTGGAGCAACAGAAACACGTTCCCAAGTGTACAGCATCATCCCTGTTCTGTTACCTAGGGAGAACAGTGCCCCTCCCGCCACCACACTCACACCCCCAGAGCCTCAGTGTCCCCGTGTGTCAGTGAGGAGGATGGGGGACCCGAGGCACCCAAGAGCCTGCTTGCTCCAGGGCTCTGGAATAGCTGGGAGCAAACACTGTCCCTGCCTCCCTGGAGGAAGCTGGAGGTGGGGCATGCAGCCCCTGCAACCCCAAGACTGCCCCAGAGACAGAGTCACGTTGTCACCGAGACCGGAAGGATTTGATTCATACCAGGTTCTAAGGCTTTGCACCCCTTCCTTTCTTCTTTCCAGCTCCATATTTGCGGACCCCTCTCCATGAACGGGACCCCGTCCCTGCTTCCCAGGATTTAAAGGGGCCGATTCTCCTGGCTTTACTACCTCGCCCCTGGCACCTGTGCCCACTTGGGCAATATTAGTACTACTGTCCTACTAGTAGGTCTACTACTAGTCCTTCTACTACTATTGCTATCACCGTTTACTAGTACAACTAGTACTTCTACTAGTAGTCCTTCTACTGCGATTCCTCCTAGTGCTTCTCCTTCCGCCATCACTACTACGGCTACTACTAGTATTTATCCTATTACTATTACACTACCACTCGGCCAACGACAATGAATGAGTATTTACTGGCTCACCCTTCTAATAGCAGCAGACGTTACGAATTACAGCGGGCCAAGGACTGAGCTCTCTCCTCCCACTGATGTAGTTTAATCATCGCAGTAGACTTCTGTGGTAGTCATATTCTCCCTGTTTGATGGATGGAGAAACTGAGGCTTGCAAAGGCTAAGTAACTTGGGACAGTAAGAGACTGAAGCAGGTTTTTGACCAGCAACCTGACCATGGGGCCCATGTCTGAGACCCAGAATCCTTCTCCCACTCCGTCCTTTGTCGGGTTTTCTGAGTACATCCTTGGCTTATCTTGAGTCCTCAGGAAAAGATTCCCTGAAGTCGAAGAAGGAAAGAAGACCTAACCCGTGCGAGATGTCTCGAGTGCCATGAGCAATGTACACAGTAGGTGCTCAATACATATGTTGTTTGAATCAATTAGATCCTAACAACCTTTTGAGGTAGGGACAAGGACCCAGATTACAACTGGGGAAACTGAGGCTCTCAGAAGTGCTGTGGTCTATCCAGAGGTAGAGCAGGGACCAGCCACCAGAACTGTCTTTTCATGACCTTGAATACAACACGAACTGCCCTCCCCCAAACACGAACTCTTCCATGTGCATTGTACTTTACACTTTACAATTTACAGTTACGGTTTATTTAATTCCCTCAACAACCCTTGGAGAGGGTGATCAACTCCATTTTATTTTATTTTGTTAAAGATTTTATTTATTTGTTTGAGAAAGAGAGTGCGAGCAGAGGGAGGGACAGAGGGAGAGGCGGAGAGAGAATCTTAAGCAGGCTCCCCCCTGAGCAAAGAGCCCGACGCGGGGCTCGATCTCATGACCCTGACTGAGATCATGACTTGAGCCGAAATCAATAGTCAGATGCTTAACCGACTGGACCACCCAGGGACCCCAACTCCATTTTATAGATAAAAAAAACTGAGGCTCAAATTGCTATTTATATATAATTTTGAAGGGCTCCTGGTGAGTCAGTGGCAAATCTAGTATTTGAACCAATTTGTCATCCCCCTCCCCAGCCACAGACTGAGAGAAGGGGCCTCCCAGCTGGAGGAATCCAAAAGACCTCTCTGGGACAGCCCTCCTGCCCCACTCTGCCCAGCCACCTCGGCCCCTGTGGTGGGCGAGCCCACAGCCCCCAGGGGCGGAGAGCACTGGTTATTTCCAGCCTGGTACTTAAGGGCTGGCCCAGGAGTGGGCTGTGGGCTGGCCAGAGGACTCTGTGCTCCCAGCCTTTGGCTGCTGAGAGCTAGGCAGGGGGTCAGAGATCTGTCCAAGCCACCTAGGCTAGCCAAAGCCAGGAGAGTGTCCCAGGAGAGGGCAGGCCACCCCCTCCCAAAAAAGGTATGATGTGGGTAGCCAGGATGTACACAGGCAGCTCATTCAACCCCCTCCAGCTCAGCTGACCCTGTCCTCTGCCATGGCCCAGGCTGAGGCCCTACCCCTGCTGCTCCCGAGAGCAAGAGTAGACCGCTGTCTCGATAGGGGCCTGATGCAGCCACAGGGGGCTGAAAATCAGGTAAGAGCAGACAAGTTACGCTCCGAGCACCTACTTTGTGCCATCCTCCCACCCAGCAAGTCTGCAAGGGGGAAATTACCACCCCCACAGGCTCCTCTCCCTCTCGTATGAGGAATGCTATTGCCACGCTGACCTCCTTTCCAAGCATCGAATATTTTCTGCCTCAGGATCTTTGCACATGCCGTTCCCACTGCTGGGAGTGCCCTTCCTTCAGCTCCTCACAGGGCTGGCTCCTCTGTCTTCAGGTTTCAATTTAAAAAGTCACCTTTCAGTGATGTCTTTCCTGACTCCCCTGACTCATAGGTTTTCCCCCACCCCTGTACATACACCTTGTCTCTGTCACCCTCCTCTTTTTCCTTTCCAGCATTTTGTGTTTTTTAGAAATGTATTTGTTGATTGTGTCTCCTCCCTATTTTATTGACCATGATGTCCCGAGCTCCAGCAGAAGGTCTGACACCTAGAATAAAGGTTTATCCCACGAACAAATGAAAGGGAAAGGAAGGCACTCGCCCGCATCCCCACTGCATGGACGGCATTGGAACTCAGCATGCCCGCTGTGAGCATGCTCGGTTGTGACGTCACGCTCCCTCCAGTTTCTTCCTCGGCCCAGAGGCATGTCCCTCACACACGCACTCAGAGCCTGCTCCAACTGCCCTCACACGTCCTCCTGTTTCTGCTTGCCTATCTCCAGAGGACAAGACGCTCACCCCACCGTGACATTAGAAGCTCCCTTCCAAAGCCCTCTGACCTTCTGAACAACGGAATGGACTGTTCTTCACAATGTCTCATATTCGAAGAGGACGAATTTCTGTCATTAGCACGAGCCTGCAGACTCGGACAATGTACTTTTCTGTTCATTCACTTATTTCCTGAGCACGCCCCGTGGGCCCCACGCCTGGGGTCACGAAGCACAGGGCCACACAGCCTTGTTTTGCCTGCTTGAGGCTGGTTAAGGCTTGTGACAGGCCCCAATGGTGGTGGAGGGGCACGGGACGCACATGGGATGCTTCTGAAACCTTCTTGTGCGCACGCATCACCCCCGGGATCCTCAGATGCAGATTCAAGGACAGCAGATCTGGGCAGAGAGTCTGCCCTTCTCACCAGCTCTCGGGGGATGCTGCTGCTGTGGCTGGTGCATGGACCACGCTTTGAGCGGTGAAGTGTAGACCTGACGGACAAGGGAGACCAAGGAGGCCCAGAGTGAATAAGGGACTTGCCCAGGGTCACCCAGCCAGGCAGCAGGGGCTGAGAAGGAAACGTCCAACTCCCTGGGCCAGGGCTCTGGAATTCACGACGCAGGCCGGGCTCAGTGTGCCTTTGTGAGGCCCGGCATACCTGAGCTCACCCGGGCTGCCCGCCCCGGCCCGTGAATAGCGGGCCTCTTTCCTTCCTGCTCCCGGCCGGGCTGGGCGGGCGCACACCCATGGCCACCCCCTCCCCTGCGCACACACTCACACACACTCACACACCCCGGCCGGCCCGGCTGCCCTCCCTGTTTGGGGAAAGTCAACAAGAGCATTTGAAAAGTCTTTCTGTGTGGAGAATCTGTTTGTATAGGGGGAGGAAACGCAGAGTTGGCCAATAGGTAGAAATATTAATGAAGCTTGTTATAAAGGGCCCATTCACGGCTCTCCGAGTAAATAGGGCTCTTGTCGGGCTGCCACGTTATCTGCCAAGTTCAAGAATGTGGTTTGAAAAAATAGAATTTAAAGGGGTGAGGTGGGGCCTTATAAATGGCCAGCCTGCTGGAGCTGGAGCCCAGTCCAGGAGGAGCCTGCGTGGAGGGGGCTGGGGCTGGGGGCACGGGGCGCTGGGGCGTGGGGCAGGGGGCTGCTCAGGGAGAAGGGCAGGGGGGAGGAGCCACCCAGGAGGGGAGCTCAGTGAGAGTCCGGTCCATCAGTGCGGGAGGCCTGGTGCCCTCCCTTCCTCCCTTGGTGTCTGGCCCAGGGCTTGCGATGCCTCCATTTGGCCCCCAACTCGGTGATGGGGGTCAGGAGCAGAGCGAGGCTGCAGGGCCGGTTAGTCCCGGCGTACCCTAACTCCTCCGGGAATTTGGCCCTTTGCGGTGCTGGTAATGGGGTCTCTGTCGCAGGAGGAGGCACGCAGTGCTGTTCCCCAAAGCTCAGCCTCCCCTCAGCTGTTGAGTTCTGTTTTGCGAGTTGTTACCCAAAGCGCATGTGAGAAAGAGCACAAGAGACTGAGATGGTCAACCCACTCATTTCACGTAAGGCAAACTCTGTGCTCCAAGAAGGAGAGAGACCCACCCAAGGTCACTCAGCAAGACTTCAGCAGAATCAGGACTTGCTTCCACCGGTTTCTTGTTGGGTCAGGGCCCCAGGACCGAGGCACCCTGTCCATTTCACATTCACCATGTCTTATTTTTAGCCCTGGATTGAAAGCAACTTAGAAGCGAGGGTCCTGCCTTAAGCCAGTTTGCCCCTGGCCAGCTATGTGGCCTGGGGCAGGTGGCTTTGACTCCGGAGCCACATCTTCTCTTTCCATTGTAAAATGGGGTCATCAAGACCAGCCCCTCCCATTGAGAAGACTCACAGAGAGGATGTTGGTAAGGTGCCCAGCACTGCGCCAAGCCCTCAGTGGGTGGCCCGGGAACAGCAGCTATGGGATTTCTTTTTCCATCCCAGCCTGTGGCACAGGGGACGGGTCTCCAGGAAGACTATTCCTGGGCTCTTGGTGTTAGAGGGTGGTTTCCACTTGGGTCCTAGAAGTCTGGCCTGTGCTGAGGGTCGTAGGAAGCTGGTAAATTGGGAGTCAGGGGCTTTTGCCACAGATGGCATTAGATGGCACAGCCACACGTGTGTGTGAACTATGGCAAGGGTCCGTGAAAAGGGCCTGCAGGAAGCTATGGCAAGCGGCTGACCTTCCATTCGCTCCCCAGATGGCTGCTCAGAATCCGCCTCTGTCAGACAAGGGTTAACCTGTGTGTGGGGAGAACATTTACATTGGCTTTTCTTTGCAAATAAAAAGGGGGGAAATTCCTATAAAGCCGAAAGGAAATAATCAATGCAGAAACTAGATGGAAACATTTTTTAAAAGGCTCTGCCAAGAGCCTGCTGTGTGACTTTGAACAGTGGGGACTTTAGGAGATTTGGAAAGAGGAAGTCGGCAGCATCCCTTTAAGGGAAGGTGGTGTTGGGTATGGTCACAAGCACAGTCTTTGGGGCTCACAGACCAGGGTTCAAACTTAGGCTCCGCTCCTTGCTGGCTGTGTGACCTTGGGCAAATGACCGTCCTCTCTGGGCTTCCATTTCTTTGATCTGTCCAAAAAAAGAGAAGAGAGAGTTAAAGTGTGTGAAGAAGGCCCTGGCATATCGTGGATGCTCATTAAATGTCAATTTCCTTTCCTTTTTGGGCCTCTTGGCAGGCTGAGGGGAAGTGTCTGACAGGTCTCACCAGCCAGACCCGAGAGAGACACAGATCTGCAGGCTTTGGCGTCTGCTTAGCTGCTCAGCAACTTGATGGCCAACTGTGTCTGCTCAGCCTCAAGCCTCTGCAGAGCACTTGCCTGCTCACCCCTGGGGCCTCTCAAGAATCCCATGAGGTGACCAGGACAGTGTTTAGTACCCATGGCACCAAGACTGGGAGAGGGTAAAGGATTTGAACCCAGAGCTCTTAGGGCCCAAATCTGTCTCCACTTCTTCACTCCTTCAACAAATATTGGTTCAGGGTTTGTTATGTGCCAGGCACTGTGCTGATCATGGAGAATACAGTAGTGAGTAAAAACAGACACAGATGGATGATGGAGGGAAGGATGGATGATTGATCAATTGATGGATGATGGACGAGTGGATGGATGATGGATGGATGGATGGATGGATGGTTGGATGGATGATGGATGGATGGATGGATGGTTGGATGATTGATCAATTGATGGATGATGGAGGAGTGGATGGATGATGGATGGATGGATGATGGATGGATGGATGGATGGTTGGATGGATGAATGGATGGATGGATGGATGGATGGATGGATGGATGGTTGGATGGATGAATGGATGGATGGATGGATGGATGGATGGATGGTTGGATGGATGATGGATGGATGGATGGATGGTTGGATGGATGATGGATGGATGATGGATGGTTGGATGGATGGATGGATGGATGGGTGAATAAATGAAGGAAGAATGACAAGTTTCTTGAGGGCAGCCCCATGTCTATTCTTTCCATCACTGGGTCCCCTGATACTGAAGATTGTTCTGGCACAGAGAAGGTACCAACACTTGCCACACAACGTCTTCTTTGGTGGTGTGGACTCAAAAACCAGGCTGCCTTTCTACACAACTCTCTAGCTACATGACTGAGGGGAAGTTATTTAACTTCTGGGTGCCTCAGTTTCCTCATTTGTAAAATAAGTCCCAGACAGTACTTTACAGGTTGTTGTGAGAATTAAATGAGTTAATCCATGAAAAGCCCTTCGAACAGGACTGTGCATCTTAAATACCAAGGAAGCACCATTTTCCTGGATTCACTTCCAAACGGCCCTGTCTTCTGAAAAGGATGATAAGCCCACTGAAGGCAGGGCTGTGTGTGGCCTATCTGGGGTGCCTCCTGCTAAAAATATCTGTTAATGCTGTGGTCTCAGAGATAGGAAGACCTTGAGCCCAAATCCAGGTCAGAGAGTCAGGGCACACATGCCACTGGGGCCAAAGGCGGAGCTGGCTTCTGGCTGAGAGAGGTAGGACAGCAGAATGGTCAGACTTTTGGGCCGGGAGATGAGAGGTCACATTTCTATTCTGGCCCACGGGCCCCGGCCTTCTTTGAGCCCGGGTCTCCCCAGTTAGACGTCGAGGGAGATAATCTTCTGTGAACCATTCAAGGCACAGCCTGAGGAAACATGAATCGGGCTATCTTCGGCTCCTCATCCTTAATTTTCCTCTCTTCGAACGGATTTTTCCGGATCGGAAAAACTGAGCCTTTGCTAGCCTTGGAACACACGCACTCCCTCTCTCCCCGCCGAAATGCTGTGTCAGCGTCAGCTAGTGGTTGAGGATGGTACCAGATGGAGCGCTCATTAACGCCCCCGAGCAGTGGCCCAGGGTCCCCCCGGGTCACCTCCCCAGAGCACACAGGCTGAGCTTTCTCTCCGAGGGCTGCCTACAGTCCCACCTTGTCCTCGCCCTGCGATTTATAGGAGCCAGCGGTTGACGCAAGTTCCCGCCCGGCGTGGGCTCGTGGGCCCGTGGGCTCAGCCCGACGCCAAGAGCCACAGAGACAGCTCCCGCCTGCCTGCCCCTCACTCTATAAGTGACTCACTGGGGTTTGGAGTGGGCCACCCTGGGGGTGGCTCCTTGTTGGAATAAGACAGTCACCCTCGAACAGAGCAGGCAAAGATGGCATGCCAAACCCTTCGCTTGGCAAGGCTTCTGCCCAGAGGGCACCAAGACATCTCCCTTCAGCCAAGGAATCGCAGGCACTCGGGCTGGCATGGCTCTCTGGGAGCCTTGAGCCCAACTCCCCCCCGTGGAGAGGGGAGACAGGCACAGCCAAGGAGGGGAGCCGAGGAGACCACAGTCAATGGCAGAACTAAAACCCTGGAGACCAGGTTCATGGACGTCTCATGCTCCCCTCTGGTCCTTCGGCTAATGGAAAGGGAACAGCTGCTCAAGCTGAGCCCTGGTTGGTCTTCTGGGAACCAGGTGTGTGCCTGCACATCTAACTTTTGGGGCAGATTCCTGGGTCTCCCGGGCTTCTAGGCCAGCCGGTCCGATGCCCCTTTTGGGTGACAGGAAGAGAAAGGGATGGAGTACAGGAGAAAGGCCGGGGTTTTGCAGTTGGGTACACCTGGGTCCCCATCTTGGCTCTGTCAGTTAACTATCCGGATGATCACAGGTCAGTTACTTAACCTCTCCGAGCCTCAACGTCCCAATCTGTACAACGAGATAACATTATCACCTACATGGCGGGTCGCCGGCGACATTACATGATATCCACGGTCTGGCACCCAATAAATGGCAGCTACGGCGTGGTGGTGATTTCTGCTCCAGTGGGCTAGGACAGCCTGAGGGGAGGGCATGGCTGGGGCAGGACCTAGGCTTTGGAGTCAGTGGGCACAAGGCTGAGGGCCAGGAGCTGGAAGACCAGCCTTGGAACACAGGCAGAAGAAGCCTAAGGCTGGAAGCCAGGTGGCCTTCCCAGGTCACCCGCTTGCTGGAGAATAATTGGGCAAGTCTTGGTACTCTTCAGGACTCAGGTTCCCCATCTGCACAGTGGGTGTGGGACCGGGGGACTGAGGTTACTGCAGCAAACTCCAGGCGGGCTCAGCTAGAGGGCAAGGACAGCACCCACACTGGGGCTGCTCTCCACCTCGCTAGATACTGTCGGAGGAGGTAGAGACTCGACACGGGGCACACAGGGCCGGAGGTGGGTGAGTGGGTGAGTGGGTGGGTGGGAGGGAAAGGGTTAGGCTGGCCTGGGCCTGGCGGGGCAGGGGTACCACTGTCTCAGGCCCCCAGGCTGATCATCCAAAAGGCCATGAAGCCCTAGCTTGTCCTCTCGGGTCAGGCCCAGGCACTTGGGACCAGATCCTTTGGAATGGTGAGGAAAGGGCCTCAGCGCCTCCCTCTGAGGCTGGGTATCCAGATCCGCAACCACCCTGGCTCAGGGCTCAGACTGGCTCCTTTGCATTCGGTCCAAGCTGCTCTGCAAGGTCTCCAGGAAACAGAGGACACTTAGAAGCGTCGGGCCCTGGGGGCCAGGCTGCCAGAGGTCTCTATGCCTGATAATTAAGGCCACACCTCCGTAGCTCCAAGTCTGCCATCTCTTCAGCTCAAAAACCCTCAATGGCTCCCTGGGGCCTGGAACCGGCTTCTTATCCTGGGGTGTCTGTGATTCATGGAGGAACTTCGGAGAGCCCCAGGAGCCTTGACCTGGGTGCCAAACATTGGGCATACACATTTGTCTGGGGAGAGTTCCAGAGTTTCATTACATTCACATAAAAAGCCAACACCCCGTGGGCTGACGTCCAGGTTCTTGGTCGGCATTCTAGGCTCTCCCCAAGGTGGCCCCGGCTGAAACTCCAGGTCTCAGTATCTGCCCCTTCTTGTCCACCCCCAGTCCGCCTCCCCTGGACAGGCCTGAAGTTCAGTCTAAATAGCCCCCTTGCAAATGTTCATTCTGAGGTACCCTTTTTCATCTCCCTTCCTGGAAGTTTTCCTGGACTCTGGCCCTGTTCCAGACCTTACAACATCACTGTGGCCCCTCCTTTGCCATCTTTCTCACAGCCATCCTGTCCTCCTCATGCTGTAGCTTTCACGGGGCTTGGCCCTTACAGACTCTTGCCTGGACCTTTGCAATAGCCTCTTGTCCATTGCCCTGCCCTCCCCTCCCCAAGGCCAGCCCTGCCACAACACTCTCCTCCCCCAGGTCTGTTACCTCCACCCACGTGAGCTGGATGACAGGGCAGAGGGGAGACAGCGAAGGCAGAAGGGGAAGGAGAGGAGGAGAGACAGAAATGAGAGAGAAACAGGACAGGGGCGTGGGAACTTACATAACCAGAGAGGCAGAGTCAGAGCAAAGGAGGGGCAGACGCTGAGAGATACGTGGAGAGAGGTTGAAAGAAAAGAAAGGGGGTGAATCAGGGAGACAAGTACAGAGACACAAGGAACAAGAGAGAGAGAAACAGAGACAGAACGATGCAGAGCAAGGCAGGCAGAGACGAGGACAGAGACACAGAGGGCCAGAACAAGAAGCAGGGTAGAGAGAGCAAAAGGGAAAGAGAGCCCTCGGCCTGCACTAGAGAAATGGCTTTCCAGTGCCTTCCATCTCTGGAATCCCAGCCCTCCTCCCCTCCTCTGAGCGATTGATCCTCCCAGGGGAGCAAAAGAAGCAGGGCCTGGTACTTGATCCTGCTTTCTGATGCCCCCCCACCCTCCCCACACTGGAGGCTCTGGCTTGGCCCCCTGTCCAAGACTCATGTGAAAAGCTCCAGGAACTCCCATCGTTGCCCCCCTCCTCCCAGGAGGTGACCTCAGGCTGGGCTGGGTTTGGGGGTGTCACATAATTTTAGAATTAGGAACCTCCAGGTTCAGAAAGTCCAGCTGGCTGCTAGATTAGCTGTGTGATACCAGCCTGGGACCTTAACCTCTCTGGGCCTCTGGGGAGGTCAAAGGGCAGATTCAGTGTTGTCTGGGATGGATATCGAGAGGGGTTGTATTATACCCCCCTCAGCCCATGTGCTCCCAATCCCAGTCCCACCGGAGGCTGATCTTGTTTCACTGTATCCATGACCACTGCTCTGGAAGGCAGGAGAAGAAAGAATTTGCGGGAAGCTCTGGCCACTTTGCTGGAGAGCACGCGGCCCGGGGCCCATCTCGAATTCCAGCCTTACCTCTACAATGGCGTCCACCTCTGCATCTGAGATGGGAGTTAAGTTGCCTGTCACTAGAAAGAGCTCGGTTAACTGTTCTTTGCCCAGGAGGGTGGCCTGGTGCCTGCAGAATCAGGGGCCCATTCGGAAACCTGGCTGGAGGATGACAAGGCTGGCTAACATCCCTGAGCTCTCAGCTACTGCTCTACTTTGCATTGTGCAGCCTGATTCTCCCCACCAACAGTCAGGGAAACTGAGGCTCAGGACCCGTAAATGGTGGCGCCAGGATTCAACCCCAGGCAGCCTGACTTGAGAGCACTCTTTTCCCATTAAAGGGCAGGACAAGGGGCGCCTGGGTGGCTTAGTCGGTTGGGCGTCTGCCTTTGGCTTGGGACATGATCCCAGGGTCCTGAGATCGAGCCCTGCATCGGGCTCGGTGGGGAGTCTGCTTCTCTTTCTCCTTCTGCCCCTCCACCCTTGCTCATGCGTGTGCACTCCCTCTCTCTCTCTCTAGCTCTGCTGTCTCTCTCAAATAAATAAATCTTAAAAAAAATAAATAAATAAAGGGCAGGACAAGAGTGACAGTATTATGGGTACCACCCCCGCCCCAGGCAACACCCCTATGGGCCTAGCCCCGTGCTGGGAACTGAGAGGCAGAAACCAGCAGCCCCATCCTTGGGGTGCTGAGTGCCCAGTGGGGGAGAGAAGATCAGCAGGCAGAGCCCTGGCCAGTTGATGAGCTCTTCCTGTGTGCTGGGCTCTGCCCATGCAGCTCAGGGGCAGGCAAGGCCCCACATTACCCACTGCTCAGCCTATCAACTGTGTGACCTTGGGCAAGTTACTTAACCTCTCTGTGCCTCAGTACCCTCACCTGTAATAGCTCCCTAGAGTTGTGAGGACAGAACACATGGATTCTTAGAGGGGTCTCAGAAGCTATGCCTGGCATGTGCCGGGGGCTTAGACATGCCAGCCACCATCACCTTCATCACTGTCATCATCAGCTTCCTCTTCTTCGTCAGTCCTCTCTGGAGACCATCCTGTTTAACTCTCCCCCTAATCTAGAACTTGGTTCGATGATCCCCATTTTACAGATGAGGAAGCTGAGGCTCAGAAAGGTACAATGACTTGCAGTAAATCAGTAAAAGGCCAAACTAAGATTTAAAAGCAAGGCTGTGGAAAGAAGAGCCTGTGTTTTTAATCATCTTTGTTGTGCATCACAGAGGAAACTCTTTCTTTCTTTCCTTCACTCGGGGGTTATTTATTGAGCATCTGCTAGGTGCCAGGTCCCGTGCCAGGTGCTGGAATCCTGGCGCTGACCCTGGGGCACAGAGACAAGTTTTCTCCTGCTCCTTCCTGACTGGCAGGACCTGGGGCTGCTCCCACTTCCCCAGCTGCAGTGGCAAAGGGAAGAAAGCTTTGATTGGGCCCCAAAAGGTGGGTGGCTGGGCAGGCCTGGGGGGTATCCAGAGGCAGGCGCCCCGGGAACACGTGGCACTCTGTTCCCCACTGACTCTATTTACCCTCATGAGAAAGTGTACTTGTCCAGGCCTCGGTAAGACCTTACTTCGTGGAGCCAGGGAACAGACGTCTGTGAGGAAAGTGTGGGCCACGGGTCACAAAAAGAGAGCCCACCAGAGGCCCAGGAAGTAGAGGCCTTTGCCAAGATCTGCTTGGGCCCATGGGGGTCCCCAGGCCAGCGGGGCCAGAATGGGAAGCACAGGGCCTAGACCTCAATCCCCCATGAGGTGGGAGTTACAGGAGAAGGGCTGTCAAGTCCTCCATCATGGGCCATATCAGCCCCAGTCACCTTCCTTCTGGAATCTTCTCAGGCCGGGTCCAGGGCCTGGGTTCCACAGCCCCTTGAACCCCTATTGATCACTTGGTACACAGACCGGAACTGCCTGTGTCTGCCTGCCTCATGCTCACCTCTGGGCTTTGGCCCTTCTGTTTCCACCCCTTGGGACTTTCTGCCCCCGGGTTTGCTCGGCTTCCTCACCTCCTCCCAGCTCTCTTCAAATGTTATCTCCTCAGAGGGGCCTTCCCGGACCACCCTCTCTAACCTGGCTGCGAATTACCTGGCCCTCCTCCTAGCAAGAGGTGGTGCCTCTGTCCCTTCCCCCTGAATCTGGGCGGGTTTGTGGCTGCGTTGACCAATGGCGTAGGGTGATAGCGACACTGTGGGGCTTCTGAGGCGCGTTGTAAGGGGCCATGGAGCCTCTGCCTTTTCTGTTCTTGGAGTCCTGCCGCCCTGTGGAGAGTCCGGCCACTCTGAGGCTGCTGTGCTGTGAGGAAGCCCACTCCACATGGAGAGAGAGGCCATGTGTGGGTGCTCTGGTCAGCTGTCCTGGCTGAGCCCATTTTCCAGTTACCTCAGCCAAGACACCAGACATGTCATAGGAGCTTCCTATTGCTGAGGTAACACATTACCCCAGACTCATGGGGCTAAAATCAAGGCGCTGGCTGGCCTTCTTTGTGGGGGCTCTGGGGAGGCATCCACTTCCTTGACCTTCTTCAATCTTCAAAGCCAGCAGAGTAGCATCTTTTAATCTCTCCCTACGACCCTTGCTTCCTTTGTCATAACTCTTTCTCTGACTTCCCTGCCTCCCTTCTTCCCTTATAAAGACTCCCATGATGACATCGGCCCCATCTGGATCATCCAAGATTCTCTCCTCACTTTAAAATCCTTAATTTAATCACACTTGCAAATCCTTTTTACTAGGCAAGGTGGCATCTTCAGAACAGACAGGCTCGGGGAGTGGGGGACCAGGATGAGGCCATCTTTTGCCTACCACACGTGAAGGGAGATACTTCTAGATGATTCTAGCCCCCAGCTGTTCGAGTCGCCTGCAGTCATTTGAGTTTTCCCAGCTGAGGCCCTCATGGAGCTGAGACAAGCTCTCCCCACTGTGTTCTGCCCAAATTCCTTACCCACAGCATCTCCCAGCGTGGAAATGGCTGCCACGCTGTGCCACGAAGTTCGTAGCTGTTTTTCATACAGCAGCGGATAGCTTTAACGAGCCCCATCTTTCTCATCATCTCCAAACCACTTCACCTGCTTTGCTTTTCTTCACAGTGCTTGTAAAATCATATTATACATTTATGGGTTTCCTTGTTTGTTTTCTGTCTCTTCCAACTGGAATATAAGGTCAGGAGAATAGAGGCTTGTTGCTGGATCCCCAACACCTAACCATGCCTCTCAGATATTTATTCAATGCAGAAATTCATGTCTCCCCATCAGACGGTAAGCTCCCTGAGGTTAAAAACGGGTCTGTGTTGACAATCACTGGGTCTCCAGGACCCCAGCAGGGTCCCAACACAGAACTGGGGCTCAGGACATGTTGAACGAGTGACTCTCTTCTCTTCTGAGGAAAGAAAAGTCAGAGGGCACTTGGAAGGCACGTCTGAGCTTCTCTTTTGGGGGGTCACATACTCAAATGCCCATAGGAGTCAGCTGGGGACATATGTAGAAACTGTGCCAACTGAACTGTACGGCAGTTCGGCAGGGCCAAGAGGAAATGGCATGTTTTACCACCTTAGGCTTTTTTTTTAAAAAAAGGTGGACACCTTTGGACAACCAATCAAAAGATAGGTACTCTTGTTATTCTCTCCGCCATCTTGGGTCCTCCATCCACTCTCTGCCCTTCTTTGGCCCTGCTGTTTGCCCTAGGCAGCTGACCTCTACAGGCTGGACGGTTCCACCTTGGCTCCCTTGCCCCCTAACTTCTGAATGGGTTTGGTCTGTGGGAGGCACCGGCCGATGGGAGGGCAGGAGGGGAGAAAAAGTGGGGGTGTTCTCTCCCTTTCCGCCCTGCTTTGCGGTAACTTTGGCGATGGTTGCTTTCTGAAGGCTGAGGCCCCTGCCTGGCTCCACTAACTCATTCCTTCCCCCAGCCCCTTGAGGCTGGGATGGCGGAGGCTTCTTCCTGTCCCCAGCCCCAGGGACTTCTCCAACTCTGCCTGGTTCCCAAAACCCTGCCCACTCCTCTGGGGATGCCTTGCTTTGAACATTTCCACTGAGAAGTTTGGTTCCAATCTTCTTGATTATTATCAGTAGTAACAGTATCATTATTTATAAGCTACTTGGCCTTTTTTTGCCTAGGGCAGTAAATGCTCTCTCAGTTGACCCCTTCAGTGTGTGCAGTCTCCTGCCAGGATCCTGACAACATCTGTAGATCTCATTTGGCCCTGGATTCTGATCCAGTCCCCTGACCGGGCCAAGAAGTTTCCCCACAAGCCTCTGCCAAGGAGTCATTGATTTCTGCCTGTACTGCTCCTCTCCCCTCCCCCATGCCCTCTGCCCCAGGACTGGTCCTTTACCACCAGCTGCTTTTACCCTTTGGCTCTTTGAGCCTGGACAACCTCCGTTTGGGCCTGGGCTGAAGTCTCCCTCGGGAGTTTCCCCTGAGGCCACCCAGAGCACATGGGCTGTTACTCAGTCTCCCCACCCCAGCATCCCACCCAGCCATATACCAGTTTGTCCACGTCTGAGCATTGGAGACCAAGAGCTGGGATGGGGCTGGGATTTTCTTGTAACAGCAATGAGTCACGTTACCATTAACAGACAGACTTAATGAGCTTTGGTGATAACTTTCTCATACACTTGGCTTTGATCATGGTGTTCAGTGAGTTCCCTCATTCCCAGATCTTCTCCATGGAGCGCCCCAAGATCAGGGACAAGGCTGCCAGAATCTCATTGTCATCCACACTGTTCTGCCATGACCCAGCCAAAGGAGATGGGTACAGTTCTGGCTCTGGTAACTTTTCTGGGTACCCCAAAATCTCTGTCCCTCTCTGGAACGGTTTTTCTTCTTTTGAAAAATGAGCTAGCTTAGATTGGGTGATTTAAAAAGAAAAAAAAACCAGAGCTTGACATGGTCTGTATCTGGGCCTTCTTTTCCGAAGCACTTTGTCACGGCCGTAAATTTCTGTTCACATGTGTGATTATCTGACTAACACCCTTCTCTCCGCTAGACCATGGGCTCCATCAGGGTCGAAACATTTGCTTCCTCTGGGTGCGGTGCACAATCTGACAATAGTAGGAGCTCAGAAAACGTGGGTTAAATGAATGACTGCCTGGTTTTGAATTTTAAAATATTGTCCTCAGCTCAGCAGGAGTAGAGAGAGCCCAGCTCAGCCCCGCAGATCACCTGGAGACTCCGTGCTGGCCCCCAGCCCAAAATGAGACATTTAAGAGCTTCCTTGAAAAAAATTTTTTTTAAAAAATTCTTTTTTCCTCGTGGCCTGCCTGACTGCCAGGCCCCCTTAAATGCCCCAGGAATATTCCTCAGAGGCTGCGCCTGGTACAAGAGCCCAGAACTCTGTGAGGAGCTGTATTGGGTTGCCTTTTTTCCTGCTGCCTCCTAATATTAACCTGGCGCTGGGCCCCCAGCCCCCACGCAGTGATGGGAGGCCCTGGATGGAGCCAGCAAACAGATCCATCTGGAAATAGAAAAATAATCCCAACACTAGCGGTTTTGTCTGGCCTCCCCGGTGGGGTGTGGAGCAGGCCCATGAAAGGGGCTTTGAGGGCCAGTGGGTGAGGGCTGTGGCAGGGGGAGCCTCTGCACCCAGCACCAGCTGGGTACCTGTGCCCGGGGCCCCCCAGGGCAAGGGCCAGATCCTCAGGGAACAGGGCCTGCGTCCCAGCTGACTCCGCGAGCTGCCAGAACCCTGCAGTGCTGCAGCCTGAACGTGAATCCGTGTGACCTTGAGTGAGTCGCGCAGCCTGGCTAGGCCCCGTTGCCCCTGTATTTAAAATCGCGGTCATAAGACCTCTGCAAGGCCAGAGCGCGGTGCTGGGGGTGGAGAAGGGGCTGAGTGAATATTCGCAGCTACTGCAGCCCCTGTTGTTTTTGACTTTAGGACATGTGGTTGACCAAGCACCGCGCCAACCCATGGGGTGACCTCGGGAGAGCCCGTGGGCCTCCGTCTTCCTGCCTGCGCCATGGGAAGTGGCCCAGAGCCCTCCAGTCCTAGAACCCGGCGGGGTGAGGTCCAGCAGCAGTGGGCCCCGAGGACCACAGGAGCTGCCTCCCCTCCTGCAGGGAGCCTCCCTACGCCTTCAGTGCCCGGCAGACTATGCAGCGGGGGCTGGAAGCGCCCCACCAGCTTCGTAGGAGAGCCCGTGAGCATCCTTCGGCCTCTGCTGGGGCGGCTCACTATTTCCATCATTGCGAGGCTGGGCATTTGGCAGGAAGAGACTCGAAGGGCCTGAGATGGGGCAGACACTGCCTCAGGCTGACCCACAGGCCCTCCTCCTGCCTGCTTCACCTGTGGAAGGCTGGGGGAAAAGGAGGCCTGGGTCTGGGCTCCTTTTCACCATGTTTGGTGTGTTCTTGGGCAGGTTATGTCCTTCCTTGTTGACGTTTCCCATGTACGCACTTCATTTGTTCATTCATTCATTCATTCATTCATTCATTCATTCAGCACACATGCACAGACTCACTTCTACTCCAGGCCCTGTCCTTGTCATCGGAAATATCAATAAAGGACAAAGTGTTTCTCCTCTGTGGGGGTAGGAGGTCGGAGAAGAGCACTGACAGGGGAGCAAGTTGGAGTAAGGGAGGCGACAGTTGAGTTTTGGACAGCTTGAATGAGTGGTGTCCCTGGGACAGCTGGGAAGACCTACAGGGAGTTGGAGAGATAGGCAGGAAGTTGGTGGGGGACAGCTGGAGCCAGAGGGACCCGCCTGGCCTGTCCCCCCACGTCCCCACACCCCTGCGTGGTGGCGATGTTGGTGGTGACTCCCATGATGGTGATAACAAGACAGCCTTTACCACCAGCTCACGCAGGGCAGGCCCCCCGCAGGCAAATATCAAGTGATTCGCGTATCACCTCTCATTTGCTTATCAGAACAAACCTCAGGAGTAAGTCTGATTATCCCTATTTTCAGAAAGAGCTGAAGCTGAGAGGTGAGTGTCTTTGGCCAGGGTCCCTAGAAACAAAGCCTGAGGAAGAGAGAGAGAGAGAGAGAGAGAGAGAGATTCAGATGTGTGTGGCTTACTGAGGAAGCCTGGAGGGGAGTGGGGCCTAGAGGGCAGTGGGAAAGGGAAGGTGAAGCGGGAGGCTGGGGGCTCTGCGGCTCGGATGCACGCTAAGCCCCTGCAGCCTTGGGGACCCGCATCTCAGACCTTGGCCTCCGAGTGCAATACTCTGGAGCAGGCCAGCAGACTTGCGTGACGTTGAGATGGGTGCACAGCAGGTAAGGGGAGCCCCACTGCGGTGAGGTGGTCTGGGCCTACTGGGTCTACAGCATTGGGAGCCTTCTGGGGGCTTCTGGGAGCCATCGGGGGCCTGGTGAGTGTGAAGCGCCCTCCTGGCTAGAGATTCAGTCCCCGTGTCTTCTAGCTCCTCTCCTGTCCTGTCCTTGGTGTGTGTGTGACTGTACGTGTGTGACTGGGTGTGCGTGTGTGTGTGTGTGTGCGTGACTGGGTGTGCCTGTGGCCGTGTGTGCGTGATCGCGTGCACGTGTGAGCACATACATGTGACTGCGTGCATGCGTGTGCCTGTATGTGCACGTACGTGTGCATCTGTGACTGGGTCCTCCTGCCTCTCCTTGGTCCACCTCTCTCTCCCTTTCCCTTCCAGTCTCTCTGCCTGTGTCCCGGTTTCTCCGCCCCCCGTCTGCTTTCCTCTTGTGCTCTCTCCCTCTCTTCCCCTTACAGCACATCTTTCTCTCAGGGCCATCTGTCTTGCTTGCATTCTCTCTGTCCGTTTTCCGTATGACTCTGGCTTCTCTCTGCCTCTCTTCTTGCTTCCAGTTTCCTCTCTGTCTGATTCTCTCGAATTCTGCCTCTCTCTGTCTTGTTCTACCTCCATCTCTTGGTCTCTCTCCCTCTTTCTCTCTTTTCCCATTAGTGCCCCCAGCTGGGCCTGACCCCACGGGGCTGGGCTGCTAGGAGCGCAGGCAGGGGTGGTGATTGGGCTCCCAAGGGCTTGCTGCCTGTAGGGGAGCAGGACACCTTGACGCTGGTCTTCTGGGCTCTGGAGCATCCCCTCCTTCGCTGACGTCCTTGCTAGGCAGTGCACATTCTCCCCCAGAGGGCCAGGCTATGTGTGCGTGTGGGTGTGTGCTCGGAGAGCGGGGACCACGGCCTGGCCCCTGCTGTGGGGAAAAAGGAGCCAGGAGATGCAACCACTTCTTTCTTCCTCATCCTTATTGAGATATAATCGACACATAGCATTCTACAAGTTTAAGGGCTAGAGAGTCATGATTTGCTATATGTATATATTGCAGAATGACCACAATATTCAGTTAACATATTCGTCACCTCCCCCAGCTACAATTTGTGTGTGTGTGATGAGAACTTTTAAGATTTACTCTTTTCAACTTTCAAATATATAATAGAGCATTGTTCACTACAGTCTCCCCACTGTGCATGACCTGCCCAGAACTTACTCATCTTCTAGCTAGAAGGTTATACCTTTTGACCATCTACACCCATTTCCACCACCCTCTCCCCTTCACCTCTGGCAACCACCAATCTGTTCTCTCTTTCTATGAGCTCTGAGTGCTGGATTCTACATATAATTGAGATAATACAGTACTGTTTTTCCCTGACTTATTTCACTTAGCACAATGCCCTCCAGATTCACTCACGTTGTCACAAATGGCAGGATTTCCTTCTTTCTCATGGTTGAGGAATATTCTGTTGTGTAAACAGAGATGCAGCCACTTCTAATGGGCTTGTGCCCCACGCCATGCCCTACCATCCTTGAGCTGTGATTCCAGACCAGATTCCATTTAGATAGCAGCCCTTGGCCAACTGTATTCAAGATGGCAGGACAGGCTCAATGGAGACCAAAGTCAAGGATGCTTCTAGACCCCCAGTTGGAGATATGCAGTCATCAGCATAAGCTACTCAGGACCCAGCCCTATAGGAGGGGAAGATCAATGCTCATATTTTCAGATGGAGAGCCAAGGTGTGGGTTGAGGGGTGGTGGACAGACTCGTTCAAAGTCTCATAAGATCCAGGGCCAGAGGTCAGGGCTCCAGATTCCAAGCCGGCTGCTTTTTACACAGCTCCCAGATGCCTCCTCATAAGGCGTGGCTGTTCTCTCTCCCCAGAGGTTCTCAGGACCCTTCCCAGGACCAAGGGAGCACTGTCCTCCCCAAGTACTCCTTTTTGAACCCCTCTGTCCCAATATGCCACACCCAGCTTTGACTTCCCACAGGGAACTTCCTCACTGACCCCACAACCATACCCATGCCGTGTCCTGTCCCTCCAGGGTGTTACTTGTCTTTGTCAGTGAAGAGTCAGCCAATAAATCTTCCAAGATCGGGGCAAAAAAATGTGTGTGAGACAATGAGTGTGTGAGGTATTAATCTGCACTATGGTCTGTGTGCTTCTTCCTTCATCCCCAATTCAAGGAGATGGTCAGCTCTCAAGACGTTCTGGTCGCCGGAGTTTTGGAAGAGCTGAAAGCTAGGGTTGCTTGATGTTAAGTCCCATGTAAGCTTCAAAGGGGGACAAGGCTGTGGGTCCTGGAGGGGAAGGGAAGAGGTGAGCATCTCTGAAGGCAAGGAGGAGGTGAAAATTGGTATTAGTGAGGCCTCAGGTTGGTGGGAGACAGATAAAGCCCCAAGAGGGATGCTCCAGGATGTCTCTAGGGAGGCTGGGCCCAACACATTGGTGTCTCAGCTTCGTATGTCCAAAGCATGACACAAGATCATTGGATGTAAAGGGACATCTGGCACTTTGAGACAATGAGTACCCGAGCGGCCACAGATAGAGCAGGACAGAGGGACCTCCCAGGATATGTTATTCTTCATAGGACCCCAAGACCTTTGCATGACCAGAACCATGGATCAGGGATGTAAGGGAGCCTCAGTAATGACAAACACTGAATTTCCTGCCAGCATGGTGGCACGTGGACTCGAAGTTGGATTTTAGTTTATTCAAACCAAGGAAGGTCCTCTTTCTTATGCCCTGAGTTGTGGACTGAGATTTAGCCTTCGTGCATGTTGAATGAAGGAGAGGGACAATGAGAGAGGAGCCAAGGGGCCCCCCTCTCCCTCCAGGTAGCACAGTCTCTCTGGAGTCCTTCGTGCTAAAGGAGCATCTCCAACAGATGTGATTTCCAGCAAAGGAAAGCCATGGCAGGCCATAAGCTGAGGCCCATGAGAACTTTCAGTCACCCAGATATGATTTATCCACCCAGCCACTCCGGGGCTGGCTGGATGAATCAGGATGAATCAAGTTAGCACTGGGTGCAGGGACAAGCCCACCTCTGGCTTCTCCAATTCTGAGTCCCTGGGGATCGTACTGCCTGAGCAAACATATTTACTGCCTCCCTTTCTCTCGACCTATGGGAGTGGGTGCCGATGGGGAAGCAGGGTACGGGCACCCCTGCCCCAGCATCCTTGCCCACACCTGGTGACGTGGACCGAGAGCAACTGGGTGGGGCTGGTGGGATTGAGAGGGGTCCAAGTGAGCATATGGTCAGGAAAAGGTCAGAAGGCAAGCTAGGCTCCAGGAGGCTCTGGCCATGGAATGCTGCCCTTCCCAGATGGAGGAATGGTCAGCTCACCCCACAGGGCATCACTGTTGGAAGTGAATGCCCCCTTGTGTGAGGTCCTTTTCTGTCCTGAAGTAGGTCACAGAATTGAAGGATCACAGGAAAAATAGCCTCAGAAGCACAGAATCATAGAAGCCGAAAGTCAGTGCCAGGTAGGATTCCAGGATTTTGGGGCCTTAAGCCCTGGCATCAAAAGGCATTAGAAGTCTGGTGCTTTGGGCACAACATTTAATGTCTCAAGTGATCTAGAACCACAGGATCCTAGAACCTTGCACTTGGATGACCCTTAGACCCTTAGGGAATCTGATGTACTCCCTGATACAGTGTTCCCTTTTAGAAAGTTCCAGAAGGTAGCATTCTTCTTCAGATAGGCAAGGGGTTTTAGAGTGAGGAAGGAGAACACAGGAGGTTTCTATGTGGGATGCTTTTAGGAGTTATGGGTTGTACTTCCTGACCCTGAATGTCTTCTGTCAGTGGCTATCAGAGTTTGAAAATCTACCATTAGCCATTCTTTCTTTGGGTCATGAAATTCCCCTGAACTCCAAGGATCTACTTTGCTGTAAACTAGTTCCCAGGTCAGTAGTGCTCGTGGGGCCTCCTCTATAAGAGCCCTGTGACGAGCAAGGCCACTCAAGATCCAGATGTCAACCTCAGGCCTCTCTCTGCCCCAGCCCTGGGACCCTCGCCCCACCCTCCATGCCTTCCTGTGCCTTGACCACCCAGCTCCTGGCAGGAAACCAGCTGGCTGGGAGAGGCAGTTCCAGCAGCCCCGGGGCTGGCCATGGTGTCCAGTGTGGTCCCGCTTCTAATCCCACCACCTCCTTGGGGCAGGCAGCATGGGCAGCAGCCTGTAATTTGGGGGTGGGAGACTGGACACCCAGGTCAGCTTTGACCACGGGGTCCCTAGAGGGAGGGAGTGGTCCAGGGGCTTGGAGAATCAAAGCTTTCCTGTCAGCTCCCTTGGTGAGCATGAAGATAAAAATATTTATGGACAGTTTTCCTCACTCTGGGGACAGCCAGGCACAGAACAGGGCTGTTTTTTTCCTTGGCTATAGCTACGCTCTCAGGATGGAGGGAGCTGGGGCAAACACAGGTTGTTTACAAGGCCTACAGCAGCCCCAGAGAGACACGGCCGCATACAGTTTCCCCTTTCTCAACAGGGACGTGAGCTTCTGGAAAGTTGCCCAGAGGAACAAGGGTGGGTTTCTGTCCTCTGTTAGCTTAGTTCCTGGTGGGGTTGGAGGGATTTTTTTTCCTCTGAGAGATGGGCTGAGTGTGTTAGGGTGAATAACATGTTTCCCATAATTTGCCTTTTGAAAACACAAGGAAATTTGCGTATGAGGCTGACACAGCCTGGGCAGAGAGCCTTCTGGAGAAGCCAGTCCCTTCATTTCCCCACCGTGTCAGGCTGCTCGAACTCAATAAACACTTGTTGACTGAATGAATGGGTCATAGAAATGGCAAGCCGGAGCTGGAAGGAAGGCCCCATGGACATCCTCCGGGCCAAACTGCTCAGGTTTCAGGGCAGGGAAACTGAGGCCCAAAGAGGGGGAAGGGAAGGAGGCTGCACACAATTACAGATTTCATTGCTGCAGCTGCTACTGTTGGTGATGATAATGATAATAAATCATCTTTTCTGGGCATTGGGTGTTTTCCAATTTAACAAAAGCTTTCTCACTGGCCAGATTCCCAGCAAGACCATGGAGGAAGCAAGAAAAAGATTAGAATTCCCTGTATCATGGACCAGGGAAGAGAAGCTCAAAGATGTTGAGCAACTTGCCCATTCATCCAGCAAGAGGTGTTGTGGGCTTCAGCAACAAATTTGGGCTGTTTTTCCATCACTCGGCAGATGCCCCTGGTGTAAAATCCACCACCCACTCAAAAGGAGGGATTTGTCTCTGCCTGAGTTTAAATCCCGGCTCACTGTGCGCATCCAGGCCTCGGTTATCTGCATCTGTGATTTGGGGCTTGCACTCACCATCTACTGTGTGGGCCTCCCAAACTGGTAGGAGAATGGCATTAGAGAAGGGGTATGGCCCCGCTTGGAAATTGTCAAGCAAGAGGGAAGTCCTGATGCTAGAATTATGATGTGTCTGTGGATGCCTCCATCCAACCAAGAGAGACAGCCTTCTGATTCCAGCTCTCGAGATAAAAATAGCTTTAAGGGGAGGGGGGCAGCTCCCCAGGATATCTGGGCAGGATAAAAATAACCCTCAAGAACAGCTGGCTCCTTTTCTCCACTTTGGTATTCACCCACAGTCTTCTGATCTCTTATTTGGTTTCCCAAGCCGACCTACCATCCCAGGCAAACAATCCTCCTTGTTCTGGGGCCAGGCGGTGGCAAATATATTCCAGGCTCTGGGAGTAGAGGCTTGGGAAACAAGAAATATGGGTCCCATCCCAGTTCTGTTTACAACTCGCTGTGTGGCTTCGGCAAGTCATTCTCAGAGTCCCCATTTCCCTCGATACAGTGCGGTCCGATAGAACTTTCTTTGAGGATGGAAATGTTCTATATCCGCCCTGTCCAATACAGTAGCCACCAGGCGCGTGTGGCCGTGAACACTTGAGCTTTGGCTCGTGTGACTGAGGAATTGAATACAAATCTTTTATTTTTATGGACCTTCAATTTATTGAAGAGTCACATGGCCAGTGACTGCCATATAGGGCAATGCGGGCCTTTAAAAATGAAGATGGGAACGCACCTGCCCCTTGACATGGGGTGGGAAGGATGGATGATGTGTGTATGGAGCCTGAGGAGAGATGCTCACCCCTTGTTCAATTCCTCCCCCTCTCCTGTCCCCTAGAAATGTGGATATATGAGTCCTTGAGCTGAAGAGTCCTCCTTTGGGAATACACAGCTCCTCTTGGGAGACTGGAGGAAAGGGGGGTTGTGGAGGTGTGTAGAAAGCCATGGGGGCCTCTGTGATGGGTGGGCTGGAAGATCAGGGAGCATGTCTGAAGCATAACAAGGCCAAGTCAGAAGAAGGATGAAACTGGCTACAACTGCCCATTCCCACCCCTACATCCCACCTTTTTACTTTCATATGTACCAGTGCTCAAAAGGGGTCTGTCTTAGAAACTCCCTTTCTTTGCCTGGATGTGGTTAAGATCATGAACTTTTAGAATCAGATGGTTCCAGGTTAAAATTTCAGCTCCATCACTTACCAATTGTGTCTCCTTGGGCAAGTTGCCAACCTCTCTGCTTTGCATCTGTAAAATGGGTGGAATAATGCCTGCCTCTGGGACTTTGTGGGTCATCAATGCGTTGATGTGTGTAAAGCCCTTTGCAGTGAGCTTTAAGCCCTTTTAAGCACATAGAAAGTGTTTAAAAAATGGAAGGCCATGGCCAGTCTTACAAAAATAGAACCATTTAACCCCCAGCTCCACCCGGACTGGGGTCCAGTGAGATGCCCTGAGAAGCCAACGCAGGGGTATGTCTGGAAGACCTTTTCCGGTGGTCCTCAGGGTAAGGAAGGGACTAGACATGGGAATAAGCCCTGGGGACCTCAAATGACAGATGACCCATCAAATTGTAGAGCTGGAAGTCATCCTGAAGTATTTACAGCTTGGATCTCCTTTCTGTTGACCCGGCCAAATGACAGTCTTCTGGAATGCGTCCAGAGGCAGGAACCCTGGAGCTGATACAAACCAATAGAAAGTCCCTCCTGGGATCTAAGACAGCTGCCTCTCTGTGACTTCCCACCCTTGGTCCCAGTACAGTCTCTGCTTTTCAGATCCAACTTCCTTCCCTTGCTGCCCCAGGCTGGCGGCATCCGCAGATTGGCCCTGGTGGAAATGCGGAGCCCAGAGACTGGCTCACCAAGTCAAGGGCAGGGTTCATCTTTATTGAGTGGGGAGAACAGAAACTTAAAAACTCAAAACCTGCCCCTAGGGAAGAGCAGAAAGTGTCCTTCATCCACTTGGCTTATTTTGTGGGCAAAGGAACTAAGAGATGGATCTATCCATCTATCCATCCACAGTTTTGCTGGATCATAGTTACTGAGCACCTACTGTGTGCCAAGTTTTAGGAACACAGAAATGAATTCCTGTGCCCCAGGCTCACAGTCTGGTAGAGGAGACATCTATGTCCATGGTAATTATAGCAGTGTGATATGGGTTATCACGTCAGGGCCAGAAGCAGGGTGAGGTGAGCCAGGTACACATTGTGGGAACAAAATACATCGTAATGTATTGCGATACTTTTCATAACTCAAGATTAGTGCCAGAAAAGCATGGATGAACAAAAGGTAGAACTTTTCAGGGAAGACAGGATCAATAATAGTGATTTTTCCTTTCGCCTCGGACTCCGATACGGCTTGACATGGCACCGTGTTCTGGGGGATGTGTGTGCGCTGCTGTGGGACAGAAAAGGCAAGCGTCTCACCCAGCCAGTGGTATGCTGACATGGACTCATACCGGCTCGCACAGCTCTTCCCAGCTTCTCGCTCAGGACTGCCTGTCGGTAGGTTGAAATTGGTCATGATGGGAATATTTACACCGAGGTAACTGGCAGGTGCTAAAAATCAGGGCTTCCCCCGCCCCCACCACTCTTTCTGGAGAGCTGCTTGTTAAATATTTATCAACACATCATTATATCCAGCCTGCACTGGGGTGGGAGGGCCTTCAGGAAAGGTTTCGCAGAGGAGACCCCTTCTGCATTTTGCAGAATAAGAATCTAGAAAAGGAAAGAAAGAACGTCCCTGCAAATAAGAAAGTCAGTATGCAAAGCACCGGAAGAATGAGGGGGGAAAAGGTGCATTGTTTTTAAGGAGCTGCAAGGAGCTGAGTGTCACTGGAATGTGTGATGTTGCAGAAGAGGGAAGTTTCAAGAAGGCAGAGAAAGTTGCAGTACCAAGTGCTGTCCTGAGATTGAGCCAGATCGGGGTCTCTGCTCCGGGACCGGATTATAGATCTATAGGAGGATGGTGATCCCTACTTCTGCAGTGTCCTGACTACCAGACCAGGCAAGAGAGGCAGTGGTGAGCTAGTAAATGTTTCCTAACAGGATCTCCAAGCCAAAAGAGCTCTGATTTACAACATTTGCCAAATATTCCCACCATAGCCAATTTCTCTTTTTTTTTAAATTTCTTTAAATTCAGTTAATTAACATATAGTGTATTATTAATTTCAGAGGTAGAGTTCAGGGATTCATCAGTCTTATATAACACCCAGTGCTCATTACATCACATGCCTTCCTTAATGCCCATCGCCCAGTTACCCCATCCCCCATCCTCCTCCCCTCCAGCAGCCCTCAGTTTGTTTCCTATGATTTAGAGTCTCTTATGCTTGGTCTCCCTCTCTGATTTCATCTTGTTTTATTTTTCCCTCCCTTCCCCTATGCTTCTATGTGTTGTTTCTTAAATTCCACTTTAAGGAGTGAGATCATAGGATAATTGTTCTTCCTCTGATTGACTTATTTCACTTAGCATAATGCCCTCTAGTTCCATCCACATCATTGCAAAGCACCATGGCCAATTTCAAGCTACTTATGTGATGTGATGAATGTGGAATCGAGGAGAGATGCTCCATCGCACACCATTGTATGTCACCTCTACCATCGACTTAAAATAGAAATAAACAACCTCAAGAGCACAGATAATAGTAAAATGTAGTAAGATAACTAGAAAGAGATGAGTTTTGATTATTTATTACTTCTATTTTCATATAATGTATTCAATTGTAAGTTTATGCAATTTAATTCTTAATAATGGCTTAATGGCAGCACACAAAGTTTCCTGAAAATTGAACCATCTGCTCTCACGAGCCACTAGGAACAGGTATGAGCCCTCCAGCGTGCCCCTGGGAGAAGAGATTTTGGTCCTGACTTGCTGCATGTTCACTGGGGATGGGGGCTGCCTGATTCCCTGAGTCTCGCTTTCCCAACTTGAGAGACCGGACCCGCTTATCATGAGGTGCCCTTTGCCCTGATCCTCTGTGTGCAGGGACATGGATCCAAGCCTCTGGGTGACTTCCCGGAATAAGGCAGCTTTCGCTGGGACACAAGAGCATCAAAAGCAAACAAGATTCTCAGAGCGATTTTTGCGCTGGGAAAAGAAAAGCCCAAGGCCAAGTTTCTACATCCTCCTCATTTCAAGAGTGCTGTTTTATTACAAAGTCCTTGGCACCTAAACTACCTGAGAATGTAAAAAAATAATTATAGTAATAAATGCAACTTATATTTCTTGTACTTTTGCCGTGTGCCAGACACTGTCTTAAGTGCTTTATATATGTAAATTCATTCAATTCTCAGATCAGAAGCACAAGGTAGGTAATAGTATTGTACCAACATAAAGGATGAGGGTGCTATTGTTATTACAATGCCAAAGATGGAGAAAAGTGGGTACAAAGTGGGTAAATAGTATACCCCAAACCACCCAGCTAGGGATATGAACTGGGATTTGCTATGAGCGAGGGCAGCAAGAGAAAAGGAGTGGGCTTGTGCAGCCCAATGCCAAGACCAGCTGGGTTTAACCAGATGGCTCACCTCACAAGGACTGATGAGGTTGGAGGAAGGGCATCACCACAGAGGCACATGCTAATCACCCCTAAGTTCACAGATGAGTTCACAGAAGGGAAAAGAGAGTCCACGAGGTCCCACAGTGCTACCATAAGGCATCGCTCTGACACAGCCCCAGGGTATGAACATGGCCACGATGTGCAGCCAGCTTCCGGGGCTGGGCAGGCGTGGGGTTCATATCAAATCACAACCATCCCCAGATATCTAGGTAGGCAAGACCCCCAAATAAGAATCTGGTTGAAAAACTACAGAAAATATGGGAAAAAAGCCCTCCACGAATAAGTTGCCCAACCCCAGAAGAGAAGACTGGTAATTACCCATCTCTGATGACCTACCAGAACAATTAGCACTGCATTCCTTGTCCCTGAGCAAAGGTCTGTGCCTACGGTAGGGTCCTGCACGAACAACAGCAGTTAGACAGGGTTTGATCGCTAAAGAAGATTACAGGACTCGAAATGACAGTGCTTTCACGTCCATAGTTCATTCCAGGGTTATTTAGCAAACTCGCTAAGGTAAGAATGTTCTCAGCCAAAGGCTGTCTCAAAGCAAGGGATCTGGAGAGGCCAGCTATGAACTCCAACTGTCATCTCTTTCAAGGGTGACATCAGGCTGCATTTCTGCCCTCAGATCAGGGACCAACCACAGAACAACTCAAAGCCAGGGAGCTCAAAATGGAGACTCAGCTGGGGTTTCTTATCCCTGGTTGGTTACATAGGCATATTCCTGCTGCAAAACCAGTGTCAATGGCAGGGCCTTGTGGGGGTCTCACCAAGACCAGGTATAATCATTAGACTCACTGTTATCCATAAACAATGCTGACAGTTTGGTACTAACCACACTGAAATGCCTTAGACCCATGGGTACAGAGCAACACCATGAATCATTATGGCTCTCAGCATGACTAGAGGTCAATGTCCTGCAGTCACAGGTCCTTAATCAAAGACAAGAGAAGCATATCTAACAAGCAACAATTCAGATAAGCTGAAAAAATGGACCATACTTATCCAGGGCTCCACTCCGTAGGAAAACAACTTTATTGCCCCAGAGAAGGCACATGAGAAAATCCTAGAGGTTCTTGGTGGTCATCAGCTTAGTGTGAACGTTGTGGTATAATTGCCAAAAAAGCGAATATGCACACAGGTTGTATTAACAGGAGCACAGAATATATACAGAGGGAGGTGATAGTTCTGCTCACCTCTGTGCTAGTCAGATGCCACCAGAACCCTTGAGCTTCGCTGTGGTCACTGGCAGCGGTCAAATAACTGAAAAACTCAGTGCTTTTGGAGGAGACAATGCTGGAAGATATGAAATAGGTACCAGATGAGCAGTGGCTAGAGGAAATAAGATGGCTGGGTCTGGAGAAAGGATGCCGTAGGGGGTGGGGCTGTTCCTTTCAGAGTGATTTCAGCCACAGCGTCAGGCTTTAGCTGACTTCAGACTTCAGACTCAATAGCCATTATAAAAGGGGCTTTGGCGTGATGATCCTTGGAGACACATGTAAAGAGCTCTTTACAGAACTGGTTTTTGGACTGGGGAGTGGTGTGTGTGCTGCTCCTCTGTCCTCACTTTGTGACAAGGACAAGCATCCAAAGACATTGCATTAGCCCACTTTCCCTGGAACTACACAGAAGCAGGAATGTATCACATCACATGGTCTGGGCACGGGGTACCAAGACAGCTAGGCTCCGAGAGTGCAGATTTTAGCTGGTGGCGGGGAAATGATGACTCTCCATCACAGCTGTCTCTCCACTGTGTCTGATAGCTGGTGAGCCGCCTGAAGACATCGTGGAACCCAGTGTTGGACTGGACACATTTCCAACTTTTTGAAATTTACTTGGTAGGGTTGGGGGGGTGGGGGCATGGGGGGGTGTTCCCCTCACCAGCTGGTTCTGACTGGCCACTCCCTGGGCTGTGAAGGGACCTTCCCCTGACCGTCCCCCACCCCCCCACAGTAGCCCCAGTTCTGTCCTTACTGCTGGGTGAGCTTGGTCAAGTCCCTTCCCTTTTGGGATTTGGTTCTTTGTCTCCAAACTAGAGATGCAGATATCTGCCCTACCTCATGGGGCTGTTGTGTGGAAACTGACAATGAAGTTGTTTGGGGCTGTCTGGGGAGAGGGGTTATTACTGTTGTTGTCATTGCCATCTCCTGATTTGTCTGGTACAGACCAGAATTCCTGTTCCTCTGCTACATCAGCTGGGACACTTTCAGGGCCTAAACATGGCATTGCCAATGAGAGACATTCTCGTTTTGAGAAAGGGGGGATTCCCAAGTGATTGAGCATTTCAATAATGTCTTCAAGGCCCCAGTTCCTTCCCTCTCTGTCATCCTCAGTCCATTGGCCATGGACCTCATTGTCACCTCATTGTGGCAAGATGACTGCAGCCTCTCCAACAACACATCCTCTCTCCACAATGTTCAGAAAGAAAAATGGGGTATATCACTGGAGTGTGTCTACTTATAAAAGTGAGCAAAATTTTCTAGGAAGGCCCAAGCATATCTAATTCCTCTCATGTCTCAGTGGTTGGCCCGTATCTTATGTCCACACTCAAACCACTCCCTGGCCAGGGGAAGGAGACCCTCACGGTAGGCTTAGTCTAAGCAGGAGTCAGTCCTTGAGGCTTGGGAGGACACAGTCTTCACTCAGGGATGAGGCTGCTTGGATGGTGGATGAAGATGGAATTCTGCTAGCGAGGATGAAACAACAATGTCTGCCACATTGTGGGGATGTCCTGGGATGAGGGTCAACTAGCCCTCAGCTCTGCCTCTACACCCTCCCTTCTTCCCTCCTTCCCTTGGCCCTCCCTCTTTTCCTTCCTCATTCATCCCACACTTACTGAGAGCCTACCGTGGGCGAGCACTCAGTACACCCCTGGGGATTCTACAAAGATAAGATACAGCCGTGACCTTGAGGAAGTCCAGCTGAGTAGGCATATAAGGCATATATATATATCCTGATGGGACCTGGCATTCTAAGTACCAGGCAGGAGGAGGGGAAGGCCGGGATACAGCTGTGGGGAGACAAGGGAGGCAGTGAAGAGGACATTCCAGGGAGAGAATGTCACAGGAGGGAAGGCCCAGAGCTCTCTGAACTTGTCAGCTGCTTTGTTTTCACTCTCAGCTATGGGAGTGGCCCAGAACCTGTCACTCGTAGCCTGTTTGGTAAAGCCAGTGGTTCCAGACACATCCTCAGGGAGAGTCCAGAGATCTTAGCTTGCCATAGCTCTCACATCTGGAAAATGGGTCTAATTCTTTCAAGGTTGGCTGAATGGATTGAAGGAGGAGATAGGTTTGACTCTATGGTTAGACTTCGACATGGGAGGCCTGGTTTCTCACCCCAGCTCCCCCACTGACGCTGTGCGACCTCAAGAAAGTCACACAACCTGTATATGAGCCTCAATTTCCCCACCTGTAAAATGAGGAATTTAGGCTAGGCAGTTCTAGGGCCTCTATCAGGCTTGAATTTCTTTTGGGGCCCCCACACGTGGGTCAGTATCAGCACTGCAAAGTGGAATTTGGGTAGCTCACTGGCCTCCCCCAATGGCCCAGGCCTGAGGAAATAAAGTCAGACTGAGGTGAGGAAAGAAAGGCCCCATAGACGTTCTGAGCTGCCCAGACAATGGGATCACATGCCCAGAGGATGTGCCTTCCTGGATGGCGGCCCAGGAGCTTCCCTGGCTTCAGCCTTCATTCCTTGTGGCGGAATGATTGTTTTGGGGGTCTTGCCAGTCACCGGGCCAGAGAGATGTGGCCCCACAGGCAGAGTCTCCAAGCCCTGGGAGACAGGAGGGCCATGATAACAGCCAGCATTGGCTCCAGCCACCTCCTGTGGGGAGAGGGACTGGGCTGGAGGGAGGGGACACTATTGAAATTTGTCTCTCCAGCCTGGTGTTCAATTCAATTCCCTTCAGTGAAACGCTTTATCCTAGCTGCTGGCGAAACAGGCGTGCGTGAGGCAGAGCGGGATCAGTGTATCAAGACGCCTAAAGTCACGCATGGCACAGGCCGTACAAATATGTGCTGATGGACAAGTGTCACCGAGGCAGGAGAGGACACAGGTGGCAGGAAAGTTAATCTCAGGCGTAATCTGGCAAACTTTACTCTCATGTAGTCATTTCTTCCTTTGTTCCATCTTTCACTTAGCATTTTTGGAATACCTCCCATGGATCAGGCACTGCGCTCCACACTGGTATCAGGAAGTCAACAAGGCACTGGGATCTGCTCCCCGCAAGGACCACAACGCCTAGTTGCTGTGACCAGTGTCCCGCGCAGGGCTTGATGCATGGCAGCATCTCCGGATTGGCGGAGTGACCTGGGAATGAATGACTCTTTTGAATGATTCTCTTAGTAGATGTGTATTGTGTGCATACATCCTATGCTATGTGCTGTGTGGGGCCCAAATATGAAAGCCCCACAGGGCAGGGCAGGGCACTGGGGAAAGTGGGATCTGAGTTCTTCTCCCGGTTCTGCAGACCAGTTAAGCAAGTGTGACTTGAGGGAAGACTGACTTTCTTTCTTTTTTTTTTTTTTAAGATTTTATTTTTATTATTTATTTGACAGAGAGAGACACAGTGAGAGAGAGAACACAAGCAGAGGGAGTGGGAGAGGGAGAAGCACGCTTCCCGCGGAGCAGGGAGCCCGATGTGGGACTCGATCCCAGGACCCTGGGATCGTGACCTGAGCTGAAGGCAGATGCTTAACTGACTGAGCCACCCAGGCGCCCCGAGGCAAGACTTTCTGAACCACATTTTCTGCCTGTCTCCTTGCTGGTCTCCTCCACCAGACCCACTGGAGAGCAAGAAGCACCGGCTGGCACAAAGTAGGTTCCCAGAAAAAGCTAGGTGGCTAGATCGATGAGGTTTGATACCTGGGCAGTGTGCGGCCACCTGTAAAATGAGGAATTTAGGCTAGGCAGTTCTAGGGCCTCTACCAGGCTTGAATTTCTTTTGGGGCCCCCACAGGGGGTCAGTGGCTGAGCACCAAGGCCTTTCCAAATCTCACTTCCAAATCAGAATAGGCAATGTTGAGCCCGAGGAACCCCTGCTCCTTGAAGGGCTGCTGAAAAGACCCATGGGGCCTGCAGGCTAAGGCTTCACTAGTGATTCATTCATGACCGTTTATTGAGTACCTACTATGTGTCCTTCAGTAAGGCTTTTCAGATGAACAATTTGTCCCAAGGCAGATGTGCCTCGGAGAGCAATGGGTCGATGTCTGATCTGCTTGGGCAGGGGGTAAACTATGTGGCCCCTGGGTCCCCATCAGGCCAGGAATTCCTATTCCTCTACCTTGTGCCTGAAATGTCACCTGGGCCTGGCAGTCACTGTCCACCCAGTTCCTAGTCTCATTGTCTTCTGCCCCACAGAGAGGACCCAGTTCAGGCTGGCTGGTGAGTGCCCCTTCCTGTTCACAGAATAGGCAATGGCTCAGTGTCTTCTGGACCCCGCCTCCACCAGAACGGTTTCCCCAGTCACTGGTGTGGTGCCAGGAACCTACTTGGCAGAAAGATTGGGTGTGATGTGGCAGCAGAGACAGGAAGCAAGGTCCCTTCCCAAGAATTCTTATCAGTGTCCATGACTTCTCTTTCCAGCTGACCATGAGCTCCTAGAAGACCATGAGTCTCATTTCCCTCCTAACCTAGCAAAACACAGCCCTCAAGAATTATCTACTGAATTGAATTATTGTTGAACAACACTCTCACACTCACAAGCTCAAGGACTCACGCAGATGATCATGTGTGATGCACCTAGTTTACACATGGAGGGAGTGAGGCTTTGGAAGAAGATACCATCGATCTTTATGGGCTCTGAGGGGTTTCCCATGGGTCTTTTCAGCAGCCCTTCAAGGAGCAGGGGTTCCTCAGGCTCAACATTGCCTATTCTGATTTGGAAGTGAGATTTGGAAAGGCCTTGGTGCTCAGCCACTGACCCCCTGCCAGACCTTTGAGGAAATGCATCCCCTTGCCTGGAAATGGCTTTGTGGCCAATGAGTCACGGGGCATCACCCACAGAGTGCAGGGTGGGGGTAGTTGGATAGCTTCTCCACTATGCGCCCCCCCCCCCCTTCAAAACCTGCCTGAAATCCACTCCCACACTCCTGGCCTTTTGGCGACTCTTCCACTTGAATTGTCTTCCCCCATGGCTCGATGATAATTCAACACAGCCTTCAGGAGCCAAAGGCTACCTTCTCCTGGGAGCATTCTCTGGTTTCCCTCCATCCCTTAGTTCTGTTTGACAATTCCCCAATTCATCGGTAGCATTTATCATATTCTCCTTGTGTTATCTTCATGTGATTGCATGGTGGTGTCTGATGTCTCCTGTGCAGGCTCTCTTCTCTGGCCCAAGCTGCTGAGCATGCCTTCTGTCCACGTTACAAATGGGTGTGCACCCAGAAAGCAGGACCATGTGCCAAGTTCTTTGTCTTCCTTCCCATAGCAGCAGACCCTCTTCCCTCAGTTTTGTACAGGGGTTTGCACACTGTAGGAGTTAAAGAAACTCATTTAAATTATTAATGGTTTGAGCCTCTATTGTGTCCCAGGCTCCATGCTGGGTGTGGGGACACAGAGATGGATCTGACAATGACAACACCATGTGATGTGCGCTATAACTTGGGTGTGGGGCAGAGCTTGAGCTGCACTGGAAGGACAGGCAGCAAAGCGGGGGTGGGAGGGAACCTGGGAGGAAGCAGCCCCGACAAGGCCTTGAAGTAGCCCAGCTTGTCCAGAGCCTGGGTCCAGGCATCAGAGAGATTGGTGCTTTGGGGCAGACCATGAAGGTGGGGAGGCTGACAAGGGTCTGCTCAGAACCCCTTAAAGGCTAATGTTTGGATGATTATGCTCAGCTGCAGAAGACAGGAATCAAACCACCTTGGTTCAAATCCCACCTCCACTACCTACCAGCTTGGTGATGTCAGGAAGGTGACTTAATCTTTCAGAATCTCAGCTTTCTCCTCTCTAAATGTTCATAGCAGGCCTACCATAAACGGTGACACTTAGCAGTGCTGCACCTGGCTAGGGGGAGGCGAGAAAGGATGCAAAATCCTCTTGGGATCTGGGGACCCCAAACAACTCTCAGTAGTGGAGTTTTAGAATTAAAGGGGTGCCAAAAGACCCCTAACTTATCAAGATACATAATATTTTAAAGCAATACTTTTAAAATGTCAAAACTAATGCAAAAAAAAAAATCCATGATGAGCAATGTATCAAAAAAATATCATTAAGGACAGGATCCGCCTTACACAAAACCGCCAGCTGGGATTGAACCTGGGAGTTCTCAACCTTCCAGGGCTAGGGACTTCCGAAAACCTGAGGAAAACCTGTGGTCCCTCTCACCCAGAAGAATGCTCAAACGCGCATCCTCTGTGCAGTTTGGGGGGGGGTGTTCCTGCACCCCCTGGGGCTCGTCCACGTGGAGGTTAAGAACTCCAGTTCCACGTGGGGGTGCGGGAGTGGGGGCCTGGTTCCACGCGCCACCCATCCATCTGTGGGTTCCCCGGTAGCAGGCTGGGCGGCCCTTCTGGCAGCCATGGGTGCTCTGCCCCCTGCAGGAAGCAGCGCATAGCTATGCAGCTTCTTTTTCTTTCTGGCTTGGCTCGCCCCCCACCTCCACTACCCACCCCCCCCTTCGGCTTGGGACTTTTCCTAAAGTTTGCTGAAACCAGACACCTTGCTCCACCGAGCCCGCGTGCAGCCACGGTTTAAAAGGCCGCCTTCAGCGCCCCCTCCCCGCCCCCAGCGGAGACTTCAAAAGGCCCGGCGGGCGCCGCGGCCCCAGCACCTATGAGCCGCCCCCAGCGCCCGGAGCCCGCACCGGAGTCCGAGGACGCAGAGCCGACGAAGTTCGAGCGCAGGCGGACCGGGCGGGCGGCGCAGCCCCGCGCGCCCATGCCCCTCCCGGTGCCGCTGCGCTCCGAGCGCCCGCGCCCAGTTTAGGGAAGGGGACCCCGCACCCCCGCCCCCGCGCCCGCGCCCGGGGCTGCGGGGACCCATGAATACAAATGCCGTTAGGCGCCCGAGGAAGGACCGACCGTCCAGCCTCGCAGCTAGGGACCCAGTAAGTGCCCCGGGGCTCCTGGAGCTCTGGGGGTAGCGGTGCGTGTGTGCGCGTAAAGTTGCGCGCGTACGGGCCGGGGGGGGGGGGGGATGCACGTGTGGGGAGTGAATGCGTTTGTGCACGCTTGCGGTGGGCACAAGCGGAGAGCTGTGTGCAAGTGGGGGTGTGCGCACTTGGGGTGTGTATGTGGGGTGTGTGTGCCCGTGAAGGTGTGTGAGGTGTGTGCGCGGGAGTGTGTGTTGGGGGGGATATGGAGAGGCTAGTGTGCATTTGTGTGCGTGTAAGTACTAGTGTGCATGCGTCTGCTTGTATGGAGTACGGGTTGCGTTCGAGTCCAGAAACCCCAGGGTGTGTTTGTGTGAGCCCAGGAGTGCGTGGCCGAGCTTGCGTGTGAATGAGTGTGAGTGTGTGTCTGAGTTTGGGGTAAGCGTGGATGTGTGTGGGAGTGCGTACGCACCGGTGAACAAATCTGGAGGTGGAGGGGACTTCTGATGCCTGGGCTCGGACTGGGGTTGTGGTTGTGCGAATTTGCTGGGCGTTTGCGGCAGGGTCAAGGTGTGTGCAGTTGTGCGCTCCAGCGGGGGATCTGAGGGAGTCTTTGGTCGCCTCCTGAGGGTGTGTGTGTGTGTGTGTGGGGGGGGGGGTGTTCAGCTCCTATCTCTTACCAAATGGACAGGGAAGCGAAGAGGGTGACCAACGTTTAACAAGCCACCCACTATGTGCCTGGGGAAGTCTGTTCTCCCAGGCGCTCTGAATCTGGGGAGAGGGGTGTGTATGTGTGTGTATGGGCCGTAGGACACTGGGTTATCGCTGTTGTGGGAGTCTAGATACTGAGATCTGGTCCCAGATCTGTCCCCGGAACACTGGGATCCTTTCAGCAGTAGTATCTGTCCCCTTTCTCCTTCTATCTCGGCCCCCCAACTCGGGGACCTTCCCCCACCCCGCACCCCCCAGTCTCACAAACCAGAAGTCCCAAATCTCCGAACTGTGGTCGCCCTGCTGTGCAGCTTTGGCCGTCTCTTTCCTCTTTGTGAATCTCAGTTTCCCCATTTTTACTGGGGGGGCCCAGAGGTGGGGGTGTCTCTGCCGGGCTGCAGTGGGCCGGCCGAGGCTGTGTGACCGGCTGCGGCCGGCAGGGGGCAGCATGGGGCAGCAGAGGGCGGCTCGGCGCGGGGAGGAGAGAAGGTGGAGAGCCACCGCGGGCCGAGACTTTAAATCGCCTTCATTTCCCCCAAATCCTTCCTTTTCCTCTCCTCCCCCAGGCCGGCGGGGAGGCAGCTTCCACCGCCCTCCGCGCGCCCTCGCCCGGCCTCGCTCTGCCTCCGGGGACCGCCAGCAGCCCGCCTGCAAAAGTTTGATCTCTCTTTTTTTTTGCCTGCTTCTTCTTCCTTTTCGGTGGAAGCAGAAAAAGAGCGAGGCAGGGGCGAGCGCGGCGCCGGGACTCCTGGGACCATGGGCCTGGCGCGGGCGCCCGCGGGGCCCCGGCCGCGCTGCCTGCCTGCTCCGGCGCCCTTGGGCGCGGGGCTGCGCTGGGGGCGCGGGGGCCGCGCGCTCTGAGCCGGCCTGGCGCGGCGGGGCGGGGGGCTGGCGGCCCCATGGGGCGCGCCCACACTTGCCCCCCGGGCTCGGGAGCATGAAGTAGGGGCCCGCCATGGGAGCGGGATCGGCGCGGGGGGCCCGAGGCACAGCGGCGGCGGCGCGCGGGGGGTGAGTACGAGCTCGGGGACGCCCCCTCCCCAGCTTCCTGCTGCTCCAGCCCGGGTTGGGGGGAGGGCTGGGGTTCCCCGCCGCGCCGGACGCTTCCCCGGAACGTCGGCTTCCTGCCCCTTCCCGCGCCCCTCTGAGGCGGGCCGCCAAGGGTTAACGCGGGCTGCGCCCCCGGCCCGGCGAGGCTTGGCGAGCGCTGCCTGCCCTGCCCCGCTGGCCCGGCTCCGCGATCGCGTTGGGGCGGGGGCCGTGCTGGGGAGGGTCCGTGCGGAGCCAGCCCTGGGGGTCGGGATTGGGGGTGGGGGGAGCGCCTGGGGCGGCGGGCTGCGGGCGGAGGGGGCTTTGGGGACGCTTGGGGGAGGAAGGGTGTCCGTTTCTGGCTGTCTCGGTGTGTTCCGGGGTCGGTGTCTACAGGTCCCGAGCTTGTAAGTCAGTGTGTTCTCGTGAAACTATCCGCAAGCGTCTAGGTCTCCGGCTCTCGGCTTCTCCTGTCTCAGCGTCTGTGTGGCTTTGCACGTCCCCTGCTTCTGGAAGTCTCCTCGTGTGTGTCAGTCTGTTTGGGTCTGCGCGTCTCAGTGTTTCCCCGCTTCTCTGGGGGCTGGGGTGTGTGTGTGTGTGTGTGTGTGTCTCAGTTTCTGTCATTTTTCGTGTGTGAGAGAGAAAAAGTGAGAGCCAGCATGTCAGAATAGAAAGGGCCCTGAAGACAACCGAGTCATTGCACAGAGGCAGAGACTGGGGGCCAGGGAGGGGCAGGGAATCTCCAAGGAGGGACTGCGGAGGAGCTGGGACCCAGGGGCTGGTGGGGTAGTTGTAAAGAGTGAGCGTGTGCAAGAGCGAGTCACTGAGTGTGTGTGTGTGTGTGGGAGTGAGCAAGGGTGGGAGCAGCCCTCAGGGCCCTGTGCCCTGTGGCTCATGCTCGCTGCCCAGAGAAGCGCAGGACTTGCTCCTTTTCCATCCTTTCCCCAGAATCAGAGGACATTCCCAAGAGGCTGGTCAGGGCTGTAGCTCCGCCCTGCTCCACCATGCCCTGCCCCCTCTGAGCTGGAATCAGGGGGACGATGCCCCCCCTTTCCCATGTCTTGGAAAAAGCTGGCTGGCTGAGATTCCCCCACCCCCCACCACAACACACACACACACACACACACACAGCACCAGTAAGCACACTGCTGACTCATTTTCTCCAGAAGACCCTGTGCCAAGGCAGATGCCAGTGGTTGGGCAGAGAAGTGGTGCCAGGAGAGCACCCCATAGTGGGGCCCGAGCTTTGGGCAAATGGGCAGTCACGCTGCTTTGAGGCCCGGCCTCTGCCTTGCCCAGTCTCGCTGCCTCCCTCACCACAGCAGTGCCCCAGATCCTGTGCCCTCTGGTCCTGGCGTGCCTTGCAGCCTTGCTCCTCTTTACCTCTCCCAGACCAGGCTCCATGACACTATGGAGCGCATCACTGGTCTCGTCTCTCCTTCCCTCTCCTCCCTGTACTTGGAACGCTCCCCGTCCTGGGCCTTTCACATGCGCTGCTGCCCCTCAGGTCTCACCTCAATGGCCATCAGCTCCCCTGGTGGGGTGCACTGGCTGGGGGCCTGCCCTCCCTATGTCACCCACTCCCTGTCTCTGTCTGAGCACATTCTGCCTGTTACTTTGGTCGCATATTCTCCTTTCCCCGCTCTGTGTCCAGGGGACCCTCTTGGTATCCCGCAGCCTGGCCCGGTGGGTGGCAGGTTGCAGGGCGGAGGGAGCCCTGGGATCAGACAGTGTGAATCCTGACTGCCGTGGGAGCTTGGGCAGGCCCCCCCCCGCCTCTGTGCTCCCTTCTTTCTGATCCGAAAAATGGGCAGCTTAATTCTCAGCTCACAAGGTTTAGTGAGGTTTAATGGAGGACCATGCTCGTAAAGGGCTTAGAACAGTGCCTGGCATGTAGTAAATGGTCAATAAATGGCCACCATTATTTGTATTATTATTCACTTCATCTTGAATGGATGTGTGAGTCAACTGAAAATTCTGGGCTGCATCCTGTCTGGACAGATGACCTGTGTTCCCATGGAAGAGGTATCAGGTGTGAAGAGAGGAGCCTGGGTGCAGCTGTCTGGGCACAAGGTGGCCTGGCCGGTCCACGGAGGCAGATGGGACAGGCCCGTCCCCCTTTTGCTGTTCTGTGGCCCTGAGGCCAGCTGCCTGCCCAGCTTGTGCCTTGAGTGCACAGCCAAGCCGGGAGTCCACAGGGCTGCTTTCCTTGTGTGTTTTATGGTGCCCTGGGTCTCAGCTCTGAGCTCTTGGTGGACGTTCAAGTTGGTATGGGTCTCTTATGATCCTGTGTGTTCCCACCAAGCATAGCAGCTGTAGGTTCTGGTGGTCCCAGAGTAGCCACATTTGGTGTGCGGGCAGAGGGCCCTTTGCAGGGATGGGAACACCTGGGTTCCCTTCCTGGAGGGCTGTGTGGCCAGGCTGTGCCCCCAAGGTCAGGTTCCCTAACGCTTAGGTAGCTGCCATCTCAGCTACCTTCTGTCTGCTCTGGTCTTCCCGACATTCTGGAGCCCTGGGTTCCCTGAGCCAAAGCCCACGAGTCAGTGGTGAAAACAGAAGTCGGGAAGAACAAAGCTCTGAGCCAACACAGGCACTAAACGTTATTAGCAGTAGCCTAAACAGCGTTGGAACGGGGGCAAAAGAGTCAGCAGGGCCTCCCTCCGGGAGCCAACTTTCCAGGCCTGGAGCTCACTTTAGATGGCTTGTTGGCTCCCTAGGCCGCGTCTCTCTCTTCCTGTTGGTAAAGGCTGGACTCCCGTCTCTGGCAGATAGGAAGCCCCTGTAAGTGTCCAGTTTCTTCTCCACGAGAGACAAGTCAAGTGGAAAGGACTGCTTGCTAAGTAGTAGAGTCGGATGATGTGGGTCACTGACATGCTGTGTGGCTTTAGACAAGTCACTTCCCCTCTCTGGGCCTCACTTGCCCATCTCCACAATGAGGGGATGGGACTGGAATCTGGCCTCTAGCTGATCTCAGAGGACCTTCTCCCGCTGTATATTCCCACTCTTTGCTTTGGCAGGATATGAGTCAAGTGCACACAGAATTCAGGTCTGAGAAGGTGTCAAGGTGAATGAATGGAGGGGCAAATACATTGGTAACAGGCCTTCAGGGCTGAAATTCTTGAGTTGGAAGCCATGGTGTTGGGAAACTTAATTGAAGCAAAGATTCTGATCCCATTGTCCTGTGAGTCTTCTTTCTCCTGACCTTCAGGGATTAAAAATATTTCCCCCAAGTGTATCCTTATTCTCTCCAGAGTGGTCACCTTGGCCTAACCGCAGCCAGAAAAGTCGACTAAGGACATGTATGGTTCTTACACCTTCTCCTCTCCACCTGCTCTCTCTCTATCAGCTTGGGAAGCATCCTCAGCAGCGTGGACGTGACATCATACAGCGAGACATTCAAGGAGTGAGGGCTTGTGCCTGGAAGGGGCCGGGAAGAGAGGATGGAGGAGATGGGACAGAAACGAGGTTGTTGGGACACTGGGAAGTGAGGCGCAGTGTCTTCAGAGCAGGCATTCCCAGGGAAAAGGAGTTCACTGGTCCTCTAAGTCTGGGGACTGCCGATAGACAGAAAGCCCTGTCCATGTCTTCACTGCAGGACTTCTCAGACCCTTTGTTAGGCAGTTAGTTGTTTAGTTGTGCTTTGGGAATTGTCACGACTGGGATAGCTCTTCCCCAGTTGGTCTGGCTCCAGTTTCCTGGAGTGTCTACCTGGTGCACGTGGGAAATAGTACTGAAGAGTTATGACCCCAGAGCCTACCCAGGGTGACCTTGAGGAGGTACCTGCCCTCCCTAAGCCTCAGTTTTTGTCACATCAAACAAAGCCTCCTGTCGTTTCTTTTCAGGGCTGATGAGGCTGCCATGGCTTTAAGTGGGCAGGTCATGCCAGAAGGGTCAACTTCTGCTCTTCTCCCCAGGCAACGCCGGGCCAGCTAGGCGCTCTGACCTTTAGTCATTGCTAGCGGTGAGCTGGAGGCGAGGCCCGGGGCTGCAGGGAGGACTGGCCCCGTGAAAAAGGACATTTTCACAGCAGTGGCAGCAGATTGGAGAGGATGAGGGGGAGCTGAGGATTATCCAGGAGCAACCCTGGAAAAAAGTCAGAGGTAGAGAGGGCCTTTGGGGAGATGCTTTTAAAGTCCAGAGTCCTGTAATACCAGGTACCATTTATTTCTTCTACAAAGATACACTGAACGTTTACAACATGTGTGCCAGGTGCTGGGAATACACGTGAACAAGACAGATGTGTTTCCTACCCTTCAGGGACTTGTTCTAGAAAGGGAAATAGGAAAATAGGCAGTGGGCTCACGTGCGAAACCTGCTGTGGTGAGGTACTCGCAGTGGGCTGTGGGAGGTGACGCCCAAGCTGGAATCTACCGTGTGTGTGGGAACTGACCAGGCAAAAGAGTGGTGTCAGGAGCACTTGGGAGCAGCATGTGCAAGGGCCCAGATTCTGGAGAAGGCTTTCAAGGGACCACCCTCAGCATCTGAGTGCTTTTGCAGCTAGTTCGCCTTATGCTGTGGGTAACTGAAGACCCAATTCGACGTGGCTTACACAAAGGGAGTTATTATCTCCCATATCAAGAGGTCTGAAGGAAAGACAGTGATAGGGTTTGCTAATTCAGCATCTCAAGTGTATCAAATATGCACTGTTTTTCCATTCTGTCACCCTCACGTGCTCATGGAGCTTGTTAACCTCATGGGCACAAAATGGCTGCAGCAGCAACACATCCTCGCTCAGTAACATACAAAGGCTAGAAGAAAACCTTCTCTCTGTCCCTTTGAAATACTTTCCCAGGGGCCCTAAGAGGCATCCCTTACATCTTACTGACCATGTTTGGGTCATGTATGCATGCCTAAACCGGTCACTGGCATGGCAGATGAAATCCCCAAGATTGGCTTAGGCTTATCCGGATTCATCCAGTATCCTCGGAAGTCTGTGCCTCCCTGAACAAGAAGGGCAGGGGAATGGCTGTGGATAGGTAATCACCAGTGTCTTCCACGGTGCCCAGTCAGGATCACTATTGATTATAATTGCAATTAAGTTGGAGTAATTGCCATTAAATCAGAGGGTGTGAGCTGGTTTTCTAGGGCGCCTAGGGAGCTGGGAAGAACGTGGGGCGCCAGACATCAATTACAGCAGACGGGTTTCCTGGATTACGTGATTCCCCAGAAGCACACCATTCTAGCTTTCCTCTTGGAAATGGATCCTGGGCCTGTGTGTCCCAGCCTTAGCCCGCACCGCCCGCCGGTCTCGGTTTTCTCTGCCTGCATCCTGGCCGGCCGGCTTTGGCCACGTGCCGCCCTCCCCTCTGCCCGCTTGGGGATCAGATGCCCCGGGTGGCTTCGGGTGTCGCCGGTGGTTGCTCCCACAGGAAGGTGAAATCGGATCACTGCCTCTGCCCATCTTGGCAGGAGCCATGGAGCAGAGCATTAACCCTTCCAGGCCCCAGAGTTCATGGGCAGCCGTGATGCCGAAAGAGCACTTCTGTGGCTGGCACCAGGCCGAGCCCTTGACAGGCATGAGCTCATTTAATCCTCACGCCTGGCCGGTAAGATAGGGAGTGTCGGCCGCACTGCAGAGCCTGAGGCAGGCTCAGGGAGGCTGAGTGACTCATCCAGGGTCACACAGCTGGTAGGCAACAGGGCCGGGTTTGTGCCTGGGTCTGCCTGACACCCCATTGTGTTCTCTGTTTTCTCTACTCCTCTTCTCTGGCAGCATGAAGCCCAGTAGGCAGCTTCCTTAGCACGCACTGGTCCTGGTTAAGGGGTCTTCTCCCCCTCCACCTTGTGTCTAGAGAGGGAGTTCTCGTCGCTTCTGTCCTTTGAGGATGCCCGTCATCCACGTGGACCAGTGTGGTCTTCCCAGTGACCTTTCAGTCCTGGCTCTGCTGCCCACTGGGCCTCAGGATTGTGAGGCCAGAGTACAGATGGGGGGCTGAGGCCCAGAGATGGGGAGGGGCTGGCCCCTTGTTGACCAGCGAGTCAGCGGCTGATTTGAAGCTGGACCCCAGGTCTCCTGATGCCCAGGGCATTCTGCCCACTGTTCCCTGCCCTGTGACCTTGGTTTATCGATCTGTAAAAAGCAGCGTTTGTACTTGTGACTTGTGCTGCCTGAGCAGGTCCTGCCCCTAGAGGTTGCCCCTGGAAACCCCAGGAGCGTGGGCTACCCTCTGGGGTCCTAGAGCCTGCCCCTGGCCCCTGCCTTCTGTGGGCGAGCCTGGCCGGGGCAGGGGCGGGGTGGACTGGGTGGTCCCCTCCCAGTGTCCAGGCAGATCTGGGCCCCAGGGTAGAAGCTGATAACCGCCTCTGCTTGTGTCTTCCCGTCTCTAGGGGGTTTCTCTTCACCTGGATCTTAGTCTCATTTGCCTGTCACCTGGCTTCCACCCAAGGAGCTCCTGAAGGTAATCCTCCCTTCTCTTTGTGCGGGCGGTGGGGGGTGGGGGTGGGGGGACAAGGAAGGGCAGAAGAGACCTGAGAACTCAGGGCTAGGAGACAGCCATGCCCCTAATTGGAACTCAGTGCCTCAGTTTTCCTCTCAGTAGAACGGAGCCCATCATTGGCAAATTCTCTCCAGGCTGGGAAGACTGACATTTGAAGTTTTGTAAGGGTTAGGAAGGGCTCAGAGGCAGGAATGTGGGACGGTGACCCTTTGTCTCCCACGGGGGCGGGGGGCAGAATTGGAATGAATCACATTGGTTCAGTAAGCCTCAGTCGTCCTGATTTGTACAGTGGTTATACCAGGATCTGTTGAGAGGAGGCATGAAGGCCACGGCTTCCCCCCACTTGCCATGAGATCCTGTTCTTCCCTGCCCTCCCCGAGGACCCGGCCAGGGGGCCAGAGCGGCGGTGGCCTGGCTACACAGCTGTCCGGGGAAACTGAAACCTCTCCCACATCTGTTTGTCAAACAGCCACAAGCCCTCCTAAAATAGCGGCTCTTCCCCTCCTCCATGCATGCCTGTGTGCCGGGGCAGGCAGCAGGGCACTCCCAGAGCCCCTGTGGCCTGACCTGGCCGCCGGCAGGGATTGGGTCCCCGGGAGGGGAGGGCCATGCCTGGAAGAGACTCCGGCTGCCCGGCAACATTTTGTGCAAATGTCATATTTTCCGAGCTTGCTGTTTCCCCCACAAAGTAGGTGAACAGCTGTCCAGAGTCCTGAGTCAGGCAACGGGGGGTGGGGGGTGTTGGGGAGAGGCCGGAGCTGCGTGGAGCCAGGTTTATGTAATAAAGGGATCTCGCAGCGGCCAGCTGGCAGGGTCCTTCCAGCTTGGCCTTGGGCTGCATTCGTTCCCCTGGCCCCTAGCTCCTCTCCCCTGGATTCTGGATGTCTCTCCACCCCACTTACCAACGAGGCTGAGGGACTCTAGCTCAGGATAGCATAGTGTTAAGAACAGAGACCCTGGAACCAGGTGATCTGGATTCAAGTCCCAGCTGTGCCTTTTATTATAGGCTGTGTGACCTTGGGCTAGTTCCTGTAGCGAACTTTTCTGACCCTCCTCTGTAAAGGGGTGGGGAGGGGGGATGATAAACAGTATCTTCTTTATAGATGATGGAGAGAATCGAGCGAGATAGAGCACGTGAAGCACTTGGCTCATAGGAAGTGCTCAATAAATCCTGGGGTTTATTATTGCTGTTAATTATATTATTTACCTGAACACTTGGGCAAGAACAGTCCTTGTCCATCCCCTGTGGAGCCCACGGTGGCCAGAGGCCTCCGCCAGCTCGGGTGTCAGAGCGTGGGGCTTTGCCCCTGCCCTGCAGACCGTCTCTGGGGTGAGGGAGGCCCGGAGACTGGCTGGTGTCAGCTTTGAAACCTACCTGGAGGGGACGGTCAGGGGGGCCTCATCGGTGGTGTTGGTCAGGCAAGTGGAAGCAACCAAAGATGCAGTGTGTGGGGACATGTAGTGCGGGGGGCGGGGTGGGGGTGGCGCTCCAGGGGCCGCTGAGGTGGGACGAGGGCAGGGAGAGGTGGCTTCCTGCCCTCCCCCTTTCCAGCAAGTGCCTCCTCCCTTCGAAGTTGATCGTAGTGAGTAGTAGTTTGTGCTAATAGGAGCGTTTCTGTGGTGACAACGTGTGAGATACACCACTACCCAGAGAATTCTCGAGCCGCGGTTTATTTTAGCTTAGGAGCTCAGGACAGACGGAGGTGGGAGAAGGGAGGAATTTGAAGTGAAGTGAAGGCCCGCAGATCCTTAGGGAGGAAGACAGGTCTTCAAGCCAAGCCAGCCCGAAAAAGCAGCCTGCGACTATAACGTTCTTAGAACATCGTCAGCACTTTGTGGCCGCCTCCAGGTCTGGTTTCCCTTGTCTTACAGGCAGGGAAACTGAGGCTCAGGGGTCAGGAAGAGACTTGCCCAGAGGTGTCTGGACAAGGATGGTGAGGACAGCCAACAACCCTATGATGTAGGCGTTCTTCACCACCTCGTTTTACAGCAGAGGGAACTGAGGCTCAGAGTCCAGACTCCCAGGTGTCTTTGTCTGGCTCTCAAGTCCGGCCTTCTGACTCCAGAGCCTGCTATGTATGGCACTCATTTTCTCCTGGCCCATCTATCTGTCTATCCATCCATCTGTCCATCCATCTCACAGCTGCTGGCTGAGGGCCAAGGGCTAAGCGTGGCATCCAGCCCCACGCAGACCCCACATACCACTCTCGGGGCCTAGGTTGCTGAACTCGGGGTGGGGGGGGGAGTTGGGGGGTGGGAGGGAGCTGAGGATCCAAGCCAGACCCTAGTTCCAGAGGCAGCCTCTCCTTTCCGAGTCGGAGCTCTGGAGCTGGCTTCTACAGACACTGGCAGCTGAGCCAACTGAAGGAGGTCGAATGACCCGGTGAGAGGCAAGGTCAGGAAGCCTTTCCATAAACACGCTGGAAGCCCTCTTTTGGCTCTGGCGAGCCCCACCGATGTAATTACTGGGTGGATGTGACCTGGCCAGGCTGCTGTCGACCTCCAAACGCTTCGCCAGAGGACAGAGGTTGCAGGGATGCCTCGATCACTTCCTCTGCTCTGTCCAAAGCTGCACAGGGCGAGGGGCAGTCATTGGACCTGTCCTCTTCTATGCAGACAGCAGCTCCGGCCACAGAGAGACCTAGGGGGTGGGGCGGGGGCTGGGGAAGTTCCTAAAGTGGGTCAAACCAATCAGGCCCGCCGGACATCCTTACCGAGCTCCTGTGACCCGTCCACTCCTGTCACCCTGCTCCCTCACTCATGGGACTGCTTCCTGGAGGAGACGGGCTTTTGAGACAGAGAAGGGGAAACATCCTGAGGGTCATTATTTCTGGCACAAACAGCTGTCCTTTGCAAGCGATTATTGGGTGCCAGGCACTTATTTCAAGAGTGCTAGCTCATTTACCCCTCACGACGGACTTCTGAGTTTGGCAGGACCGTCATCCCAGTTAAGAGATGAGGAAACTGAGGCACTGAAGTCACACGTGAACTCAGGAAGTCCGGCTCCAGGGTCTGTGTCGTAAATGAGTACAGGCAGGGTCATTCGGCCAGACAGGGGACTGGTTCCGACTCCGCACTCCCGGCCGCGAGCGTGGGGCCCTGGGGGAAGGGGGGGCGGGGCAGTGGGTGGACCGTCCTCCCCGTCTGGGCACCTGGAGGGGGTCTGGCCCTGACCGCGCCCTCTCCCCCTCTGCCCTCCCTCTGCAGATGTGGATGTCCTCCAGCGGCTGGGCCTCAGCTGGACGAAGGCAGGGGGTGGCCGGAGCCCCCCGCCCCCGGGGGTCATTCCGTTCCCATCGGGCTTCATCTTTACGCAGCGGAGCCGGCTCCAGGCCCCCACGGCTGCCGTCATTCCTGCCGCCCTGGGCACAGAGCTGGCGCTGGTGCTGAGCCTCTGCTCCCACCGGGTGAACCATGCCTTCCTTTTTGCCGTCCGTAGCCGGAAGCGCAAGCTGCAGCTGGGCCTGCAGTTCCTCCCCGGCAAGACGGTCCTCCACCTGGGGCCTCGGCGCTCTGTGGCCTTGGACCTCGACATGCACGACGGGCGCTGGCATCACCTCGCCCTGGAGCTCCGTGGCCGCACTGTCACCCTGGTGACGGCGTGTGGGCAGCGCCGGGTGTCTGTCCCGCTGCCTTTCCCCAAGGACCCAGCCCTCGACCCCGAGGGCTCCTTCCTCTTTGGGAAGATGAACCCGCACGCGGTCCAGTTTGAAGGTGCCCTGTGCCAGTTCAGTATCTACCCTGTGACGCAGGTCGCTCACAATTACTGTACCCACCTGAGGAAGCAGTGTGGCCAGGCCGACACACACCGGCCCCAGCTGGGACCCCTCCTGCCCCGAGACTCTGGCACAACCTTCACCTTCCAGACCGACCTTGCCTTGCGCGGCCTGGAGAACCTGACCACTGCCGCGCCAGCCCTGGGGTCACGGCCAGCAAGCAGGGATCCCAGGGGGACTGGGGTGCCCGCCACCCCCGCCAAGCCCCTGAGGACTAGCGCCACAGAGCCGGGCCGGCGTGCGGCCGCAGGGGCCCGAGCCCGGATCCCGCTGCCACCTGCCAAGCTGTCAGCCGGGGGAGTGCTCCCTCCCGTGCCCCCGGCCTCTCCGGCTAGCTCCACCACACCTGTCCAGCCATTGCGGAAGAACGCAGCCACCAAGATCCCCAAAAGTCATCCAGCCAGGCTTTCGGTCCCTTCTCCTTCAGTAGGCCCTGTCAAAAAGCCCCGCCCCACCCAGAAGGCAGCTCAGCCTTCCTTCCCCAAATCAGCCCCACCCAGCAGGAAGCCAGTGCCCCCCACTTCCCACCCACTTCCTGCCAAAGCCTCCCACCCCTCAGTGAAGCCGATCCAGAGGACCCCTGTGATGCCCAGACCTCCGCTACCCAGCGCTCGGCCTCTACTTCTGGCCACTGGCTCCCCCAAAAAGCCTTTTCCCCCAGCGGGCCCGACCGAGGCCAAGATGAGTAGTCATGCCGGTGAGCCAGCCCCTGCCCGCACCGTCACCCACAGACCTCCCCGACCCACTGTGTTGCCCCGGCCACCTGTCACCCGTCCTGGCTCTCCCAGGATTGCTCCACCAGCCACAACGATGCCTCCCACCCTTGCTCCTGGCTCGGCCCCCACCAGAAGCAAGAAACCCTCTGGATCAGAAGCCACAAAGAAAGCCAGACCCAAGAGCAACCCCCGGAAGCCCGTCCCCCTCAGACCTGGGAAGGCGGCCAGGGATGTTCTGTTGAATGATCTGACAACCAGGCCCAGCCCCAGACAGTCCCGGCCCCGCCGGCCCACCACCCCGGCCCCGGAATTGGCCCCAGCGCAATTCCTGTCCTCCAGTCCCTGGCCCACGAGTCATAGCTATTCACTCTTCCACCTGGCGGGACCCACGCCTTTCCCCTTGCTGATGGGACCTCCAGGGCCCAAGGGAGACTGTGGTTTGCCGGTAAGACGGGGTGAGGTGTGCATGTTGCTTGGAGCTCAAGGGGGTGGCAGGGGCAGTCAGGGCAAGTGGCTACTCCTGGCATTAGGGCAGAGCTGGAGAAGCAGCTTAGAGCAGGGAGGTGGTTATAGGCAGGGCCTCAGCTGACACGCAGGTCCCCTGTTCCTCTATCTCCATTGTGCTCGTGATTTGCCCGCTCTGCTGTGATCCATGGTCCACTGGGGTAGCCTTGGGTTTGGTGGCCAGCGCCGGGTGAAGAGCACCCCTGTGCTTGGGCGGGCCCAGGCCCCGGGTCATTCTTTGCTAACCCAACTGTGAAGGTCGAGTGGCTTAAGGAAAACTACTAGCTGACTGGCCCCAGGTCACGCGGTCTCCAGAGTTCAGCTCTCCTGACTCCTGGAGGAGAGCTCCTCCAGCCCACCAGCTCATCTGGGGGCATTGGACAAAGGTCACACACGGGTAGCCCTGAACATGTTTTGTTTGGCACATGCAGCATTGTTTAAAAATATTTAATAGGTTACTAACATTTTAAAAATGTGGGAGATTTCTTATAAAAGACCTGGTGACCAGCTTCTCTTGGAAGGGGGACAGATGCAGTAGCCCGTGGCTTGCGGCCCACTCAGAGCTGCCCCTTTAGACAGGACGGGCCCGCTCCCGTGTGTCCCCACATCTCCTGATGTGGGGCTTCCAACCCAGTCCTTTCCCCTGTGTATTTTACCTGCCTGGTTCCTATAGATGTTTGATTTGTGGCCCCCATAGAGGAGTTTGGGGTGAGGAGGATCAGGGTGGGCCTGAAGAGTCAAGGAAAGGAGAAAGAACATTCCACGTGCGGGAGATGTTCTCAGGCCCGGTGCCTCCAGAATGCCTGGGACTGTCTCCAGGGGCAACGACCTTTCTGCAGCTGGAGGCCAATTCCTCCGGGCGGGGAGTGGAGGGGATGGCGTTTCCAGAAAGCTCAGGCCTCAGCTCTGTTCTCCTGCCTTGGAGATGTCCACCGTGTAGTTTTCTCCTCCCTGAGGCCGGGTTTCCCACCAGGCTCTGTGTTTGAGGTTAGGCTCCCTACAATGTGGAGATGGTGGCAGATGCTGGGAATTCCCAGGCCTTACAAACACACTTAATGAGTTTTAATAATCATTAGGAATAATATTTATTCAGCCTGTCTCCAAGGGGACTGAGAGCCCGCTTTTATTATAACCATATTGTAGAACTTATGGAAATTGTATGCATTGCTCTGCAATTATGTCAACGCTCTGCTCAAGTCCTGTGCTCTGAGACTGTTAGGGCAGGAGGTTGGGAGCTGAGAAGAGGACCGCTTCTCACCCCTCCAGGCTGCCCAGCCTGACTCAGGCACCGGGTGCCTCTGAGCCCTGCCAGCTCTGCTTCCCAAGCTGTGTGGGTGCTGGGCTCACTGGCCGTGAGATCAAAAGGGGGTGAATTGTCCTCCCCTGAGAGAGGGTGTGAGGCTCAGGGTCTCCACCCCATCCAGTGGAGGAGGTCAACCCTGCCTCCCGAGGCTGCATGTGGGGTGGAGAGAGGACAGCCATGTCCAAGCCAGCACAACTGGAACAGGAGTGGTTTTTAGGGTAGAGATTCTGCCTTTGAGCCTGTTGGATGCCCGGGCTACATACTTTCCCCTCGGGGTTCGGTGATGTGAGTCAGCAGGGGTGAGGTCTCACTCCAGATCTTCCTGAGCTTCCCCATGATCAAAGGGGTCCACCTGTTCAGTCGATGGGCGCTTAGGGATCATTCCATTCAACGCTCTTCACTGGGCAGGTGAGGAGCTTAGAGACTATGCCCAGAAAGGGCCAGGACTTGCCCAAGGGCACACAGCAGAGTTGAAGTTGATGCCCCAGTGCCAGATGCTAAGACTGGCACATTCCATCCCACTCCCCTGAGTGTCCACTCTGAGACTCTAAGACTCAGGGCCCGGAGGCTGGGGGTTTCAAAGATGTGTCAGGCCCTGTCCTTGGCCTCAAAGGAAGATAATGTCTAGAGAATCTGTCGTTTCTATACCTCTCAGATTTATGAGTAACAGGAGTGGTACCTTCCTTTAGAACCTCACGGGACCTGGTCCAGGAGGGCAGGATGGGTATGCTGACCCCTGCTCTATAGATCAGGGGACAGTGGCTAGAGGGACAAAAGACTTGGCCAAGGGCACCTCACATGTTCTTGCAGGGACTGGGATACGACGCTGGGTCCCTGATGTCCAGAGAGGCCACTGACTCTCCCTGCTTCTCCAACCCTGAAGGACCCAGGGCCAGAGGGAGGGCGTCAGTCTGCTTGGGTAGCATCCTGCCTCTTGCCCTACCCTGTCCCCTAATCCCACCCTCCCTCAGCTTGGAACCTAGCCTCACTCTAATAGGAACCCCAAAAACTTTGAGAAGCCTTGTCCAGCCCACCATGTGGCAGGTGGCGAACTGGGCATTTCTATCTTGGCAGAGCCCAGAAGCCCCATCACCAAAGTGGCTTCTCTGAGCGTCGGTGGCAGGGCTCTGTCTGTCCCCTCGTCCCTGCCTCTGACCGCCATACACATCTGGGATTTAGTCCCAGCCGAGCAGAAGCTGTGCTGCTCTGGGTCGGGGGCTTAATTGTCCCCCGTCTGGGGACGTGCAGACCTGGGTTCCAATTCTGACTCCACCCCTTACTGGCTCTGTGGCCCTGAGCCACGCTAAGCCCTGGTTTCTGCAGAATGTAAGTTAAGAATAGCTCCCATCTCCTGTGAGGAAGCGAGTTGGGTGATCTCCAGGGCCTCTTGGAGATCTGTTTTTGCTGGGTGACTTGGGGAACTTCTTTCCTCTCCCTAGGGCTGTCTCCCCTCTCTGACAGCTTTGGAAGAGCTCCCTCCCCAGAAATAAGTGGGACCTTATTTGGGAGCCAGAGGGGGGTGCCGCGGCTGGGTCTGTTGGGTTCTGCGTGGTCCCCAGGGACAGGAGACAGACTGGCAGAGGCCGAGACAGCTCTGGGCCCCGGGCCTGTCAGCAGTTATAACCACGGAGGGAGGGAGCTCTGTGGGAGCCCCAGCAGCCGGGGGAGCATGGAAAAGCTGAGCTGGGCCCCGGGTGAGGAGGGGCGGGGAGGCTGTGGTTCACAGAGACTGCACAGAAGCTGCACAGAAGCCCCACGCCTGGGAGGAGGCGGGTCAAGGCCTTATTTATTCATGATCAGGCTGCTGGCCTCTGCACTCGCTTGCACTTTTTGCAAGCGTCACCTCAGGGAGACCCGGATGAGGGCCTGGCCCGCAGCAGATGCTCCATGACTATCTGTGAAACGAACGAAGGAATGTGATCCTTGCAGAAAAAAAGGTTGTCTTGATTTCCAGGCCAGGCTCCTTGAGGTTACACAGATCTCTGCTGCTGGTGGGTCAGGAGGCCGCGTGGAGGATAACAGTGCACAGATTTTGCATTTGGAGTGACCTGGGTTTGAACCACTCCCTTATCCAGCCATTCTTTCGTTCTGTCAGCAAATATGGATTGAGCGCCTTGTAGGGGCCAGGTGCTGTGTGACCTTTGGCAAGTCACTTAACCTCTCTGAGCCTCCGTTTCTACCTTTGTAAAATGGGGATACGGTACTACCTACGTTTCAGAGTTGTTGTGTGGATCGAGATGAGGGACATAAAGCGCCCAGCACTAGAACCTGGTCCCAGTGGTTGGTTGTGGCTGTTTACTGATGTGCTGATGGTTGAGATGGGGGCATTGCTGCATTAAGATGACTGGGAGTATCTGGACTCAGGAGGGCCTTCATACTGTTGGTGGTTAGGACTTAGGGCTAGATCTTGAGAAATTCACCCTTTACCCCAGTTATCATCTAGAACCCAGGGGAACGAGGGCTGTTTTGCTTTGTCTTTAGCATACTGCTTTTTGAGCTCCTACTATGTGCCTGGCTCTGAGCTAAGCAGTTGGCATGCTGTATCCTGCAGCTCCACGTGGGGAACCAGGTAATTGAGGGGAGTTTGAGGCAGGGGCTATTTGCAGAGGTGTGGCCGGCATCAAAGGAACCGACAGCAGCTAGCAAAGCACACAGGTCTGACCTGAAGGTACAAGGGGGGGGAACGTGTGACCAGAACCCAGTGAGAGTTAAAGTGTGAACAGTAGGTAGTCTGTAGTGTCCGCCACCCCCGCCCAACCCCAACCAGGCAGGGAGAGAAACACCCTGCCCACTCACTCTGTGCACTCTTCGGTCTCTTTGGAAGCTGGGTGTTATATCCCCATTTTGCAGCTGGACAAACTGAGGCCTGGAGGCATGGGGAGATGAAGTAATCTGTGTAAGGCCACATGGAGAAGCCCTGGCCCAGGAGGCCCTTCCCTAGGACAGAGACTGGGGAAAAAGCCTCCGAGCCCCGAGGGCTATTCTTGGGAATAGCGGTATGCCCAGATGGTCAGAAGCGGGAGGGCCCTTTGAGGTCCCCTGCCTCTCCCCATCAAGCCACAGGCACCGAGCGGAGGCCCAGAGACTGAAGAGTCCTAGCACAGGGTCACCGGCAGTTAGTAGCACACGCGGGCCGGGACTCAGGTCTCCCACAGATCCTCGGCCTGTGGAACCTCTCTGCTTGCTGCCCGGGGCCATGCCAGCCGGGACTTACTTCTTTCTGCAAGGCTTGGCAGGCGGGCTGTTGCAGCTGGACACAAGGGTGGACTTGTTCCGTGGGATGGGGTTCCCCTAGGTCCGGCTGTCAGAGGCCACGACCCCTGGGGGAAGCCCAGAGCTGCTGCTTGTTTGTTATCAGGGCTCTGCTTGTGCGAGCCCCGGAGTCCAGGCCTCCTTCACCTCCCCCAGGCAGGCCCGTGGCCCCCGCTCCCCTCCCCCTCTGCTCTGGGCCCTTTCAGAGGCCCCGTTGTTTGCGGCGTGGAGTGGAAAATCCCACCCCGGCCCTCGTGAATCATCCCAGAGTCACCCGCTCAGGCTTCAGGCCCTGGAAAGAAATGGCAGCGTTTTTCCACTGCGTGGAGAACAGGCAGGGTCCTGGATCAGGCGAGAGGGGGCAGGGGGCGCCCACCCTCACTTACCCACGGACAAAGTAAGTCCTGAATGGGGAAGGGTTGGGCTTACGGCCGCAGCTGGGCCACTGGGGGAAGCCCCGGGCCGGGGTTGGGTAGAGGAGAGCCTGGCCAGGCCTGCAGCTGGGGGCTGGGCTGCTATGACATGGAGCCGGGCTGGGGCCTGACATCACCAGGCTGGGCCGTGGGTCCCAACTGGCACTTAGGGTCTGCTCGGCAGATGTTGTGGGTGAGGTCAGACTCCCAGCCTGGATGCCCCTGTTTCTGGGGCAGAAGAAATGTCAAGAGGGAGTGTCCAGGCCTCCACAGCGGCGGCCCTACCAGGGTCCCTGAGGGAGCTATCCCTCCCGGGGACTGTCCCTCCCTGGAGCCTGGCATGAGCCCTGCCTTGCTGGGCCTTGGCCTTCCTCTCTGTGAGATGGGCACGGTGTCCTCCTTTCCTCCCCTGCCAGATAACTGGAGAAGGAAGTCACCGCCGCCCTGCAACGCAGGAAGGGCCCCGGGTTCGGAAGGTTCCGGGATGCTCATTCCATAGAGGCCTACAGAGGGCAAGGGCCTTAGCCAAGGTTGCACACCGAGTCAGGACATACTTAGCCAAGATTCTCTGCGTGGAAGCTGCCCAGAATAGGAGAACAAATCAAATGTCCTGGATTGACTCCAGATTCTGCCTATTAGCCATGTGGCCTTGGGCAAGTCGTTTTGTTGCTCTGAGGCTCTCTTCGGTTTCTCATCTATTAAAAGGGCTGGGTGATGATACGGCCTGTAGTCATGCTTAGCCTGAGCCCCTGCATTTCCCTTTAATTCTGGGTCACCTGGAAGAACAGAGCCAGGGAGGGCCTTCTGGAAAGGGAAATCTTTGCTCTTCCTGCAAAACAGATGCCAAGGAGGGTGGTTTAAAGTTTTGAGTTGGGGAGCTTCCAGCAGCTTGCTTAACAGAAACAGCAGCTAACTTTTTGGGCATTAACTGTGTGCCAGGCACCAGGATTAGCACTTTTTATAGATTATCTGTCAGCTAGGGGCTGTCATATCCTCATTTTACACTTCGAGAATGAAGGCTTGGAGAACAGAAGTAGCGTGCCCAGAGCCACACAGCTCGTAAGTGGGGGTGCCCAGTGTGAACCCAGATCCCCTGGGGAGGAGCGGAGAGGAGCCTGGCCCTGAATCCCTGCAGGGAAACCTGCAGAACGAGATAGAAGAGTAGAAACATCCACCCAGCCCCCGGGGTTCTGGATGGAAGGAAGACGGCTGCTAATTTGGCCAGAGGTCCCTGGAGGCTCAGAGGTGTCTGGGACTTGCCTGAGGCCACGCAGCCACCCCCCTCCCTCCACCCCGGGCTCTTCCCAGTGCCCCGGGGCCTTGGTGCCCATATCGGCCTGTCTGGATCTCTCTTCTGAGTTTTATTCATGGACGAGCAAGCACATGGTGTTCATAGGCCAGAACTGTGAACCGAGGCTGCCCAGCATGAGATCTGGATTAATTACCAGCCAAACCGTACTGGGTTTTCAACACTGATTTTAACTCTGGGCAGGAAACCTGGAATCTCGTTGATGGTTATTTGAAACAAATGAATTCCCCAGGCCTCACACATCCTCGAAAGCCAGGCTTCCTTCGAAGGCTCCGTGTTCAGTTCTTCACATCAGGCACTTAGTTAATCCTCATTTATGCCTTCAGGGTAGACGGGGCCGTGGCCCTTGAACCCATGGGGATGGGGAGCAGTGGACACTCAGACTGAAGGGTTTGCACAGTCTCTAGCTATTAAGTGGCAAAACTGGGATTTGAACAAAGGTCAGCCCTCCATTTAGTAAGTCTGCTTGGCTGCCTCCATTCCATGCTACAGGGTTAGGCCTTTCTCTTGTGGGAAATAGGGAGCCATTGAATGTCGTTGAGCAGGGGAGTGCCTTGGGAAGATGAACAAGGCTGTGGGGAGGAGGACAGGAGAGGAGAGAGGGTGGAGGTAGGGAGACCAATGAGGGGGCTGTTGCAGGTTCTCAGGGAGCAGTGATGAAAGTTGGACCAGGCTGTGACCACTGGAATAGATGGAACATTTGAGTGATGATTAGACCCCAGTCACTGTGTTAAATGTTTACCATCTCTCATTTCATCCTGTGACAGTCCTGTGAAGAGGGTATTGCCTCCATTTTATAGGCACAGGCTGGCTAGAGAACTTGCCCAAACCCAGCTAGTGGGTGGCAGCGTGGGGTTTGAACCCAGGCCTGTCTGATGCAGAAGGCTTTGCCTACACCCTATATGCGGCACTGCCTCTCCTCGGTGCAAAGATACTTGGCGTGACCTTGGACAAATCCCTTCTCGGCTCTGGCTCTGCGGAGAAGTTGGCTGAGCTCTGAGATCTCTTGCTGCTTTATTTTATCAAACATTTAGCTGAGCCCTGGGGAGAGAGAATTAGTTCCTTTGAGGAGATCATGGTCTAGTGGGAGAGACAGGCTCCGGGGCAGACAATTCCCCAAATAATATATAAATAAAAAATGGAAAGAGGGGACTTGACTCAACCTGGGGGAGGGATCAGGGAAGGCTTCCTGGAGGAGGTAGCACCCTGGGTAAGTTCGCTGAGTAATAAAAGGTGAAAACTTCAAAGACCACGAAACAGCAGCTGCAAAGGCCTGAAAAACCCAAAGAGCATGAGTTCCTTAGGCGGGGACTTCAGAGAACCCCTCTTCTCAGCCACGGAGTGTCCATGCCCAGAGCTCTAGACAGGCTTGTGGAACGACTGCTTGAACCCATTCTCTGCTGCCCCTTGGGACTGACGCTGTCTTCTTGCTTTTTTCTTCAGGGTCCCCCTGGGCTGCCTGGGCTCCCTGGACCCCCTGGTGCACGGGGGCCTCGGGTAAGTGATCACACGTTGTCCTTTGGGGCTCTGGTTGGCTCTTTGGCCTGTGTCCCCCTACCCCTAAAGGGAGCTCCCCCGCTACCTTGCTGTGTGTCCTCAGGCTGTTTCCTGCCCCTCGCGGGTGCCCATTTTCCACTTTGTCCATTGGAGTGGATTTAGGGCTCTTCGGGGGCACTGTGTGGACGGGCATGGCATGGGGACAGCAACGACCTCTTACGGGGTTTCAGGTATTCATGGTGGGTATCACCCTTGGCAACCTGGAGTGGAGAAAGGGTTTCTGCAGACCACATCTCCTGAGCTCTTGGGTTTCAGTGTCTGCCCAGGAAAAAAAGCTGGCTTGGGAGGACACGACCCTTGCATCCATCTTCCCATCTCTGCAGGGCCATCCTGGGGTGGGGATCCCGACACAAGCAAGGTGGGGGGGGGAGCTCCCCATGCTGAGAGGTTTGATCAGAGGCGGGAGGATGGCTTCGCAGGGCCGCAGGGGCTAAGATGAGCTAGCCTGAGTCTTGGTGTGAAAAAGAACTCCTATGTGTTATGCCTTGCACACATGTAAAGCTGCCTCGTTTGAGCCCCTCTCCCCCCAGGACCCTTGTGGGCCAGGATAATCATTCTCATTTTGGGAATGAGGAAGCCGAACATATAGGAAATGGAAGAGCCAGGATGGGAACCCAGGCCCTGAACCGTATGCTGGCACCCCTGGGGGTCCTCTTGGAGAAAAATCTGTCCTTTTCCCAAGAGGGCTCAGACCCATGATGCCTGGCACCTGTGCCCAGGCTGAATCAGCCTTTCCCACGCTGGGTGCCTGGCAAGGCTCTGGCAGAGACAGCTGCCTGGGGCATATTTTTAGTTCAGAGCCCAGCGGATGGTTCTGGTTATGCAATTACTCCAGACCTGGCCCTGTGCTCTCTGGGCCCAGGGCTCTGGAATCTGTTGTCTGATGCGGCATTTCCTCCTGGCTCCAGAGTCTCCATGGAGCACATACCCAGAGCTGGGGACCACAGAGGTATCAGGACTACTGCTGGCCACAGGACCTTGCAGTCTGGGACCAGGATGAGGCCCTTTGACTGTTAGGCAGTTTGTCCATCCAAACGCCTCCTCTGCACCTTTACTCGGGTCGGCCTCTTGACCTGACCTGGTGTGCCCTTCTTTGAAGCTCCTCCTCCATCCCCTGCTGAGATCAAATGCCACCTCATTTTCTGATGACAGCCCCCTTCTCCGAGTTCCTGCAGCAGTTTATCTGCTGCTCTGGATGCCATGGATCACTTTCCTAAAGCTCGCACAGACTGCTGAACTCTGTTGGTGGAGCTGCCTATGTGTGATCTCATCCCACCAGCCCAGCCGTCCCGAGAAATAGGTTCTGATGTTGTCCCTGTGTTACAGACGAGGTAACTGAAGCTCAGAAAGGTTTGGTTACTTTGGAGAAGGTCAACCAGAGAGTCAATGCTGGAGCTAGGATTGGACCCAGACAGTCTGACCCCAGAACCTATGATCTTAACCATCTATTGTGCTGATTTATCTGTCTACCCAAACAAGCCCCTCTGGGCCAGAGCCAGGCCCTGTTTCTCTTTCTCACACGATGCACGCAGCAGGTGCCGGGCAAATGGTTTGCTGAAGAGTTCTAGTCTGGGAGTCAACAACATTTCCCCCCAGAAGCTGTGTGATCTTAGACAAATCCCTTCCCTTCTCTAGGCCTCAGTTTCCCATCTATAAAGCATGGGGTCCGCTCAGGATTTTCCAAGGCATTTCCTTGGAACCATATTTCCAAGCTGTGAAATTCCATGAGTGAGGGAATGACTCTCCCGACATCCTTCTCAGGCTTTCTGTGTGCTCTCCCTCCCCTCCCCCCACCCCCCCGTCATCCTGTTTCTAGGCTGGAAATTCCATAGATCATAAAATTCCAGAGATAGTAGAATGCGAAAAGTAGACCATCCAGCTCCTCTCTGCACTAATGACGGCTCTGGGGCTTAGGGAGCGGCAGGGCCTTACCTGAGGTCGCCCAAAGCTCAGTGGTGTGCCCCTTCCCACCTCCACATACTTCCCCAGCCTGTGGAAGGCTGTTGGGGAATCCCTGGGCCCTCCCCATACCCGGCTTTCTGGGCTGCAGCATTTATAGAATTGGTCTGCTTGGCTCCCAGTCAACTATGTGCTCCGTTTCTTTGCAAGGCAGTGGCTGGAGAGGGGTGGGGAGGTGGGGGTGGGGAAGCAGGAAGCCCCCACCTCCCCCACACACTGCAGACGGGGTAGCCGAGCGCTCCAGCCCTCCATCTTTGGGGCAGCTGGGGGCACAACTGGGGAGAAGGTAGCCACCCTTGGCCTCCCACAGCCCATGACTGTTTCTGGAGTGCTGGTCAGGGGCCCCTCCTCAAACATGCCTACCCAACTTATGCCCGATTCCGTCTGAGCTCTGAGGTTAGACCCCAGGAGCCTGGGCTGGGGTGAGCATCTCAGGTCTTCCAGATTCCTTAGAGACTACTGGGGGTCCTAGTTACTCATAAGACTGTTGGGGAGAGGGAGGCTGGGGAAGGGGGGGTGCTCACAGCTGGTTCCAGGTCACATCCATGTGCCGGGTTGACCATGTTCGGTGGAATGCTGGAGAGGGCCGGAGAGCGGGCTATTTTAGAGGGAGGGTCACCAGTGACACCGTTCTCAATTCCCCAGGCCGAGCGAGCTTCTGAACACTGTTCCTTTATGACGTGTTTGGAGAAGGGGAGGGTCCCTGTTCAGGCATCGAGGAAGAGGGAGGTGCCTTGGTTGGAATGTGACAGGCTGCAGCTGGAAAGTTGGCCTCAGAGAGGGAGGAAGGAAGCAAGTTCATACACAGCTAGCCAGATGAGTCAAGAGGGGCCAGGGACAAGGGCAGTGTGTCTAGAAGCTGGTGTGGTGGGGCACCACTGGGCTTCTCGAGGCACCTCTCCTGACCCCCAACGCTCCAGATTATTCCTGCTGGACAAAGACTCTCGGGAATGACCCGGCTCTTCAGGCTCTGTTTATATTACTGGCTGCAAGACCCTTGCTGGAGAAAAGTGGACATAGCAGGCTCTAGCTGTTCTATCGAGTGCCACGAATCGAGTGCCACGAATAAGCCCTGGACCCTAAGCCAACAGGCCCGGGTCCCAGCCCTCCCTTGGCCACCTCTCTGCTGTGTGACTTGGCCAAGACTCTTGGGCTCTCTGGGCCCAGTCTTCCTAGCCACTCCAAGGCCCCCGGAGGACCTGTTGGCTCAGAGCTCATAGGAACCTAAGGGAGAGCTCTCTGGCTGGGCTGTGGCCACAGGAGGGAGGCACCTTTGTTCAGAAGACACCAAGTCCTCCCTTCACTGGGCTCTCAACTCCAAAGGCTCACACCACAGTCCCGCTGGAGTCAAAAGGGAGAGGTGCCTTTAGGCAGAAGTCCTAGAGGATCCCCTCGAGGAGGTGGCATGTGAGCCAGGCCTCGAAGGACGGGGCGGGTGGCAGCTGGTGGGGATGGGTGGGAAAGGCACACATGATGAGAATGGCACAGGCCAAAGTGATGAGCAGTGGTGGAGGGAAGCAGGTCGCTAAGTGCGCTTTGAGCCCCGGGGAGCTAGCCTGGGACGAGCTGCTGGGCCAGGGGCAGAGAGCCGGGAAGCAGTAAAGTAAAATTCACAGGTCGAGGCCTTGTGCTCCGAAGTCACACATCTGAGGTTGACCTCTAGCTCTGCCCCCGAGCAGCTGAGCGACCTGAGAAAGTTCTCAACCTCTCTGAGCACCGGCTCCATCTTCAAAATAGGAATAACGATAGCCCCCGCCTGGTGGGTTAGTAGAGTAAAATGAGGGCATGCACGGCAGGTGTTTAGTGCAGGGCGGGCATCGAGGGGACCCTCCCTAAAGGTAGGCCGCCAGGACAGTCCTGCTAAGACATGGCTAGCTGAGAAGACCCAGCGGGTGGAAGACATTGCTGTGTAAGTGGGGTGATCCCCATTCTTCCGTCACCTCTTTGTTTCTTTTCCCTTTCAGGGTCCTCCTGGGCCTTATGGAAATCCAGGCCTCCCCGGTCCTCCTGGAGCCAAAGTGAGTAATTGCTGTGGGGTCTGGGGGTAGGGCCATGGAATGGGTGCTGGTGTTGGGGCTACGTTTGGGGTGCTTCCTAGGGGGCCGCTGGTGGGAGGGCCTCTGTGCCACAGACACCCCCTGAGCGCCTTCTAAGTGCCAGGTGGTGACACAGTGAGGACTTAGGACTTGGGAGCGGAGCTTCTGGTTTGGGGGGATTAGGGAGAGAAGGGCAGTTGGAACCTAGAGCCCTCAAAGGAGAGCAGGAAGAAGGGTCATTTGCTGCTAAGTAGGGAAGGCCTTGAATGTCGGACTAGGGATGGAAATTTTACTGGGCCAGACTTATCCCGGGAGGCGTGTCATCTTTTGATCGGAGGAGGGACATGGTCCTATTTGGGAATGATGGCTGGATGTCATGTGGACGTGGACCGGAGGCGGGGACCAGAGCAGAGGCAGGGAGACCCCGAGGGTGGGGGCAGAGGAGGGATGAGGCTAGCCCAGCCAGCTTAGAGGTGTGGGAGGAGGGGCAGGAGGGGAAGCGAATGCATTCACGATGTGGAGCGGGGGGAGAGAGGACGCGGCTATGGGTGAGCGATAAGAGACCAGTGTCACGGTGGTGTTAGCCTTGGTGACCCAACCGGGCCACCCCGGGGAAGGAAGGCGAGGATGTTCATTTGGGAACTGGGAGCCCTGCCAGGTGGAGACGATGCATGGACACAGCAATTCCGAAGCTCTCTGCAGAGCGCTGAGCTGGAGATGAGCCTTGGGGGGTGGAGACTACGGCACAGAGATGCCACCCGCCGCAGGGAGCCCTCTTGGAACGCTCCGGTTAACTTTACGATGGGACCCCAGAGACCGGAGAGAACGGTGCCCTGTTGCATGCTGGGAGCCCCAGCCCTGGAGCGCCCCGGTCTGTTCCTGGTGCTCCAGCAGTGAACAGGGCTGTCCAGGGCTGTGCTTGCAGCGAGCCGCCAGAGCGCCAAAAAGCGTGCCAGGCCAGCAACATTTAGGTCATGGGGAGAAGTCTCCAGGAATGGCTGGAGAAACAGGAGGAGGGGAAAGACGTTGCAAGTTCAGGGAAGCCAAGAGCGCAGGGACTGTGCCGAAGGAGTGTGAAGCAGGCCCGGAGGGAGGCCAGAGGGGCTCCTGGCTAGGACACTGCCCCGCCCAGCCTGTCCTCTGTGGGGTAGCCAGGATGGCCAGGCCCAAGGTCATTCTTTGCTAAGCCCATTGTGCAGATGCAGTGGCTTAAGGGAACCGACTGGTTCCCAGGTCATGCAGCCTCCAAAGACCAGCTCTGGCGCCCACCAGCTTGTCTGGGAGTTTGGGACACACGACCAGGGCTGGGCTGGGGTCCTTACTTGCAGAACAAGCACAGAGGCCTCGGGTGCCCCGTGGCCAGCAAGTGCCTGGAAGTGCTCTGGTTTTAACAAGGCGAAGATAGCAGAGCTGTCTTCCTGGCAAACACGGACAATAATAATCGCCCATATATGGGGCCTTACAGTGGGCACTATGCCCTGTGCATGCATGTGATGTAGCTTGTCTTCATTCAATCCCCACAAAGACCTAAAGAGACGGGTGGAGACACTGTACCCATAAACAGATAGGGAAATTAAGGCTCGGGCACATTAAGGCGCCGTCTAGGAAATGACTACAGGACCTGCCCCCCTGGGGACCAGGCGGAGAGAGGGAGCCCCCTTGGGGACTTCTGCTCAGCACAGGCCTCAGGCCTCCCAGGCCCCAAGGTACATCACGATGCTGAAGGTCCGCAGCTGTTCTGAATTGCCAGGTTTGCTCAGGAACACGCCTTTCTTGGTCTGCCGGGGGACCGTCCAATCCTTCTGTTCCCTCCCGCTCCCACCCGTTCTTTTCCACCCCCTCCAGCCTCCAGATTGATCCCTTGCTTCTGTGGCAGGAGATGCTCCAGTGGCTCCATGCTGGCCCCACACGGCAGGGCCCCAGCCCCAGGCCCACAGCAGCCCCAGTCTGGCCTGCAGCCCACTCCCATCCTGCCAACAGACGTGCTGAGGCAGGAGGGGGGCCCCTCAGCCGCTTCTCCCTCCATTTTGAGAAGCAGCCCTGGGGGTGGTGAGTGAGGCTTGTACCGAGCATGTGATTCCTCCTCCTGTGGCCACATGTAGCTGGAGCGTGTGGACATGGGGTCTCCTGGACAGGACGCCCTCCTGCTTCTGGGTATAACAGATCAGGTTGTGGGTTCCAGAAAATACACTGCAATGGAGGCTGCTTCTTCCAGTAGCGCTTGCATAAGACTCCAAGGGGAAAAGCCATGCCCTTTGCCTGACACCTGGCCTGCAGCCCAGGGGTGAGCAGAGGTGGCCCCAGGACCGGCCGATTGGGTGGGAGACCCCAGTTTGCTGGGCTTGGGTCCTGGGCTGCCCTTGATCTGGGGCGTGGCCAGGACAAGGTTAAAGCAGACGCTGTCCTGGGATGGAATTTCCTGACAGAGCTGAGGTTGGAAGAGAATGTTGTGTATCTACACCCGGGGGTGTGATTCTGGGGAGAGGGTCCTCCCTGTGTCCCAGATCCCCCTTGGGCCTGGGAGGTGACCTGGTGGGATTGGAGGGCTGGCCTCCCCCAGGCCCTGTGCTGGCTTCTCCTTCTTGTACATGATGTTGGCTTCTAGAGCCGCTCGTGGGGCCTCCCATCCAGTCATCTCCTTCAGTCAACAGATGTTTATTGAGCACCTACTACGTGCTGTTGATGGAGAAATCAGCCAAACAGGAGGGTGTGCCCAGGTGGCAGGGAGCCTGCACCGCGTCTGGATGGGTCACTGTGCACTCATTGCTTCAGTGAGCCTATGGAGCCCTCAGGAGCTTGTGGCCTTGTGGGATAAAGACTGAGGGGTGGGAGAGACCAGTGGATTAAGGAGGATCAAGAAAGGGAGGAGGATCAAATGAAGGACTTGAGGTCATAAAGACGCCAAGGATCACTGATGATGACCAGCATGGCAGGACTGTCTTCGGGATCCTTGGGTTTGCCTGCTGGAAGATACTTGTTACAGGGCAGCCTGCCTCCCCTAGACCCCAAGGCCTTATCCACATGCCATAGGCCGGTACAACCCATGTTCAGCTCCATCAGGAAGAGAGAGGGTCAGCTCCCACATGGGATCGAGATCAAGGACTTTGAGAATGAGGCAGAGAAACCAGCCCCCTGGGAGGACAGCACTGGCTGACCTCAGAGGCCCAATGTTCAGTCATTGGATTGATTCATGTTGCCAACCGACCCATACTTGCTGCTGCAGGAAAGGGCAGAGGTTAAGAGCGCAGACTGTGGAGCCAGACGATCCAAGTTCAAACCCCAGCTCTGTCACCTCCTAGTTCTGTGACTCTGGGTACGTTATTTCAGCTTTCTGTGCCTCAGTTTCCTTATCTAGAAAATGGCGGGGAAGAGTCGCTGCCCCCTTGAGTTGTCACGAGGAGTAACCGAGTCACTTAGAGCAGCACTGGCCTGTGGAAGGGTCAACTGTCAGCATGGGCAAGGTGTTGGCCCTGTATTGGGGCCCCAGCGCCTCACCAAGGACAGTCCCTGCCCTTGTGGAAACAAGCTAATCACACTGATAAATGCAGAATTATGCCATGATCATGGGTCTACACGAGAGGCGTGGGGTGCCTAACACGGTGGGGATAGGGCTGGTCTAGGAGGTGAGGTGCACCTTCCCAGAGGGCAGATGGGTTAAACTAAGGTCTGAAGTAGAGCAGGTGAAAGGTACAGGGGCAGGAGGAGGTCGGGTCGGGCAGCAGGCCTGGTAGGCGGTGGTAAGGCTTTTGGACTTGATCCAAGCAGCAACAGGAAGACACGCAAAGGATTTTATTTTATTTTTATTTTTTATTTTTTATTTTTTTATTTATTTGAGAGAGAGAATGAGAGACAGAGAGCACACGAGAGGGGGGAGGGTCAGAGGGAGAAGCAGACTCCCCGCTGAGCAAGGAGCCCGATGCGGGACTCGATCCAGGGACTCCAGGATCATGACCTGAGCCGAAGGCAGTCGCTTAACCAACTGAGCCACCCAGGCACCCAACGCGCAAAGGATTTTAGCAGAGGTGACACGATCAGATGAGGTCTGCAGAGGCCACTCAGGCAGCTTGAGAAGCAGGGCCTGGCCGGCAGCCAGCGGGGAGGTCCAGAGCTGCCCTGCTGGGGATGCTGATGTGGCACCGTGGTGCAGGCAGGTGGGATGCAGGGCCGTGGGCAGGTGAGGGGCTCTGGGCCAGAGGCAGCGGGGCTCCAGCTGTGCAGGAAAACCAGTGCTGCCCATGCCAGAGGAGAAGGCGCCCGGCCCTGCTCTTCTTGGCAGGCGGCCGCTCCATCCCTGGTGTGGCTTTGCTCAGCGTGCAGTGAATTACCCAGGATTATTATGGGCCCTCGGCACCAGGGCCGGGGGGGTGGGGTGGGGGGAGATAGGTGGGCAGGAAGGAGCAGACTTGGTGAGCCAGGTGGCTGCTAGCAGAACTCGTGGGGGCTGAGGTGGAGAAAGCCTACAGGGTTCTCAGGCCCTAGCCTCCCCTTCCCCTTCTTCTGATGACAGAGGTAGGGCATGCTCATGAAGGAAAATGTGGAATAGTCTAGAAAGTATCAAGAAGAAAGTAAGCTGCCTGCAATGGCCCTGCCCAGTGATAAGCACTGAGTGCCTTTTGAGGACTGGGCCAGGGACTGGCCAAGAGCTTTACATACTTTGTAGGGTAGATGTTATCACCCCCATTTTACAGATGAAAAAACTAAGGTCTAAGTGGCTAAGTAACTGGCCCAGGGTCACATTTCTGATAAGTGGCAGAGACAGGATTTGAACCCTCTACTGCCTAACTCCAAAGCCTGTATGTACTTCTAGCTACAAGGCAATTTTGTTCCATAGCTCTATCGCCTTCCTCTGTAGATTAAGTAACATGTATATTATACATATGTTTGAGTATGTATATATTATATATATGAGTTATATATAAGTAACATTGTATATTTTTAATCAAAATAAAGAAATCAGAATTTTTGTTTCTTAACATATTTTATATATGTTAATATACATGTAACATAATATATATGTTAACCCATACATATATGACATATATTAATCAAAATGCATGCATACAGACACAAAGTTACAGATGTGTGTACACATACAGGCACACATACATAAATATGAATAATTTAAAATGTGCCCTGCACATAAGTGCTTTATGGGTTTACTTGTTTTATTAGCAGTTGCCTTCTAGAAAGATTGAACCAATTCATGCTGTTGCTGGCATCAGAGGAGGATATTTTAAAAAGACAATTTATTGTTTTCACTTCAGTTCATTGATCATCCAGAAGAAGAATGCTTTTCTTACATCTGTTTTCCATTTGTATTTTATCATTTATGAATTTATCTGGGGTGTGGGGATGCTGTCTTTTGTTATGTATTTGTACAGTTACTGATATTTAAATATTAAGATTATGCAGGCTTCATCCACCTTATGAATATATTCCAGTTTGGCTGTTTGCTTATTAAGAGTATTCATGATGATATTCACAAATAAAAGTTTTATGTATTTTTTTTGGACTGACAATAACAGCTAACACTTACTTATTAGGAACTTATGTCAGATAGTTTGGAGAGAGTTCCACCCATATATAAAATTTATTGTTCTTCATTTTTATACTTAGACATTTCTTTCCCACCACATGATCAGATAGGTATTCATTTATATTCCTAGTTATTTCATAGTTTCATTTGTATTCTTAAAGATTTTAAACCATCTGGTATTAATCTTCATGGGGGGTGGGTATGAGATGGGGCTGTAACTTTATTTTTTTTCCCAATAGTTAACCATTTATTAAATAACCTTGACTCTACTGATTATTGTATGATAGACCAGGGTCTGTTCCTGGCCATTTGAATATATTTCATTGCTCTGTTTGTATATTTTGTGCTAAAATACTGTTTTATATGACACCTACGATCTTTATATGTCTTCTCCCCTTGTTCTTTTAAAATATTTCTGGCTATTTATTCTGTAAGATGAACTTTATGCCCATCTTAATAACTTCCTTAAAAACATCCTTGGGATTTTTATTGGAATTGTATTAGATGTGTATATTAATTTGTGAAGAATTGACAGCTTTAAAATACTACATTTTCCTATCGAAAACCATGGCATGTCTTCTCATTTGGTTGAGTTTTTAAACATCTCTTAGTAAACTTTTATAGCTTTTACTGCACAAGGCCTGCACAGCTCTTGTTTATGCTTAGAAATTTTATATTTTTGTTGCTGTTATGAGTGAAATATTTTCCCCATGCCATTTTCTAGCTGGCTGTCAGCTAGTGATGAGGACTGTTGACTTTTGTATTTTTGTACTTTTTGTGTTTATTTTATAACCACACCCTGTACTGTATGATTTTATTGATTTTAACAGTATTTCAGTTAGTTCTCCTGTACTTTCTAGACAGGTCCTCGTATTGTTTGCAAAAAAGGACATATTTTTGTCTCCTTTTCCTCAAAGGCTAGTTGTCTCATTTGTTTTTCTTGCCCTATTGCATTGGCCAGAACTTCTAAACACATGACATAGTGATAGTGGGAGGCCCAGGTTATCTTCAGAGGAAGCCAGTCTGAGCCAATCCCAGCCTTAGAGTTGTCTCTTGAGAGTCTATTCATTCATTTGCTCATTTGTGAAATATTTTATGATGCCTCCTCTGGGCCAGGCCCGGTGCTGGGTACTTGGATTGGAGATGACTTACTTCTGGCCCAGAATTTCCCAATCCTTTGTGATGTGTTCCTCCTTTGTGTCAGTCCCTCTCTAGACCTCAGCCATTCAGAGCCCTCTATTCCTCTGTTCCCCAATCCTACCTGCAGAAAAGGAGCTTAACATAGTCCCCACTCCCACTATATTTGTAGCATTTATTGTTAAGGATATACCTTCCCATCTGGCTTCTAGTTCACAGAGACCTTGTTAACTAGTCCAGAGGGAGTACCATTCCCCATGCAGACAGGGAAAGGGGCTTGCCCAGGATCACACAGGCTCACTGGCTGGAGAGCTGGGTTGGCAACCAGGTTCTCATTCTAACCAATGTGTAAGCAATTAATTAGACTTTATATATTCCTTCTATCTCTCACTGGGGAATCTGTAGGAGTCTGGCTGGGAAGACATATAGTCTTCTCCATTCCAGAAGTCACACCTTCACCTGACTAGGGGTGCCTCAGGCATCCCTGGAGTTGAAAGTTCATCTGCCTCCCTCCTTGTCTTCCTCCAGCCTGAGCTTAGCTGGAACTCCCTTCAGGGATTTCCCCTCAGTCTGGGTCAAGTTCTCCCTGATGTCCTCCTTACTCCACTTATCATTGGATGGTAGTTTTTGATCTGTAGTGTACTGAAATGGCTCTGAAACCAGACTGCTGGAGTCTAAGTCCCATTTATAAATTGTATGACCTTGGATAAGTGACTTAGCCTCTTTGTGCCTTAGTTTCCTCATCTGTGAAATGGGATGGTGATTGTTGCTACCTCACAGATTTATGCGTCCAGGGCTCAGAAGAGCACCCAGTAAATGCCAGCGCTGATTATCATTACTGGTCTCTGGTTTCTCCTTTGAGAGTCCCCCATGAGCATGAACAGTGTCCCCCTGCGGTATTCTCTGTATTCACCCCAAAGCTTGGCTCAGAGTAGATGTTCAATATGTACCTATATTTGCGGCTATTGTCCTTGGGCAGGGATTACATCCCAAGCACTGTGCTGGCTGCTGAGAATGCAGAGAGAAATCCATAAATAATGAAAATGGCTCAGGTAAGGAACCCAGACAAGGGAGCAAGTCCATCATCTCTGGGGGTCTCAGCTTCCCCTTTTATAAAATGACAGAACAGGATACACAAAGGCCCACCCCGTTTCAAGCCCAGCTGCTCTACCAGCTGCAGACCAAAGTGGGCAAGGGCGGGGTGGGGAGAAGCTGCCGTCCTTTTTTGGCCATTGGAATCCTTGGTAGCCCTGAGCCTGGCTTTGCATTTGCACTATGGACATAAAAGGCATCAGAGCGGGGCTTGTGAGGAGCCAAGGGTGTGAGATGTGTGTGAGGGGCAGCCAGGGCGAGGTGGTAGATCCCAGAGGGTGGGTTCTGTGGAAGTGACCTGGAGGGGCCCAGGTGGACCGGCAGTTGGCGTTCCAGCAAGGAAGGGCTGGTCTCCCGCCTGGGGCGGCCGTCATCTGGTCATTCTGGAGTGCTGGAGAAGCATCCAGCCTTCTCATTCATAAACGAGTAAATGAGTGCTTCGAAGTCAGAGCAAGCGGGCACTAGCCAGACCTGGGAAGACCTTACCTCTTACCTGTGTGTCAGCCTAGGCAGTGACCCAGCCTCTCTGTACCTGTGGCTTGGTCCTGAGTTGCAACCAGCAGGTGTTAAGTGGATGAATGGACACGGTGTTGGGCACGGAGTAGGTGGCTCTGAAAGACCTGCCCTCTTTAAGGCTCTGTCCAGTTCGAATGTAATGACTTCTCGTGGAGAGCAGCTGAGCCAGGATTTGGAAGGGCTGGGTTCTGATGAAGAAAGGAACCAAATGGGAACTAATTAAAGTTGGCCAAACCACCTGTCCCATGTGTCACATCCATTATCTCACTGGCTCCTTGCCAAGAAACCTAAGACGCTGGTGGATGTGTACGCATGTGTGTGTGTGAGAGCATGCACCCGTGTGCATGTGTCTATGTGAGCATGCGCCCCTGTGTATGTGTGAGTGTGCCCATGTGTGTGCACCTATGTGTGAGAGAATGTGTATGCACATACCTACGTGTGAATATGTGCATGTATGTGCGTGCACCTGCGTGCAGGTGTGAGGAGGTGTGCGTGTGCCTTCACGCACGTGTGTGCCCTCACGCACGTGTGTGCCCGTGTCTGTGTGTGTGTGTGCTGTGCAGCCCCCATTTTAAGGCTAGGAAACGGAGGCTCAGAGAACTGAAGTGACTTGCCCGAGGTCCCTCTGGGATTCCCTGCCTTCACCCCAGGACTTCTGACTCAGGGCCCCGCTTGGGGAGGGAGCGTGGGAGTGAGCATGAGGGATAGAGATCAGGGGTTCTTGGAAGGTGACATCAGGGTGGACCGACTCTCCAAAGGACTGTTTTCTGAGTAACTGAGCCATGTTGGGCCAGAGGAGCAGGCTGGCAGCCAGGACCACTCTGCAGCCCTGTAAGAGACTCAGCTGGTGCACCCCTCGGGTCCTTTCCCTGAGCCTTGTGACGGGGACCCTCCCATATGCTAAGCGCAAAGGGTGCTTGTCTCTGACTGGGAACCCGCTGCTTATTGGTTTCTCCCCGATTTACTGCCTATTCTAATTCATCGGGTCCCAGGACATCCCAGAACACAGACCTCAGGGGTCTGTCTTAGCTCTGCCAGGGCCTCAACTTGGGGCCTTAGACAGTCCCTTTCCTCCGCCTAGCCTCAGTTTCCCCAAATGTATGGGGGGGTTAATAACACTTCTCTTGCCCGCTTCATCAGGCTATTGTGAGAATCTCGTGAGACCAGGGTGCTGCACACGGTGAGGGGCTGTGCACAGACGTAAGTGGGTGTTACCGCACTGACCTTCGGTAAATAGAGAACAGTGAGGTGGGCGTACTAGAAATCCAAGAAGAATTGGGCATGCTTCTTTGATGCATCTCTCAGAAGCACTCTGAGAGCCCAGGGGAACGAGTCAGGAGGCAGTCATAGAAACACACATGCAAGGACTGGTTACCAGAGATCTACTGGCTGGTTGGGAGGACACATTCCAGCTGCATCTTGAAGAATGTCTATGGTTTGGTGAATGCTACTTGAGGAATGGTTTTCTAGGTGGGGGTGATGGCCTGAGCCAGGACCTGGCAGCAGAGAAGTGCAGGGCGTGGCTGATGATGGGCTGTGGTCTGGCGAGGAGCAGAGGGATCCTGTCTGTGGGTTTGCCAACTGGAAAGAGAGCCAGATTTGCAGAGGATGGGTGGGACCAGATGATAGAAGAAGACATGGGACGCCAAAGGAGGAGTTTGGAGGTGTCATCGTGCAGTCAGTGGGAACTATGGAGGGTGTTAGTGCAGGGAGGAATGGAACTGGAGAAGACCCCCACCCCCAGAGGTGTGTGACTGGGGGGATGAATGGGAGGGCATTTAGTAGGGGACAGGACTTTGAGCAGAGGTTGTGGGAGATAGCCTCTCTAGACGACTCTAGAAAGAATTGTTTTTCTTTCAGGGACAGAAAGGGGACCCAGGGCTCTCACCAGGAAAGGCCCTCGATGGGGCGAAGGTAGGTTTCCAGGGACCCCAGCATCGAAGGAAATGGAGGGGTGGACAGTAGGGAAACCGCCGTGCCCCAGCAGAGGCCGCCGTGTGTCAGAGGCAGGAGGGGGCCAAGTAGCCAGGCAAGAGTGTGGTTTGGTGCTTTCCTTGAGGTCCTTCAGCTCTCCCTGTGCCAAACCTAAAGTCATTCCCTGTATTTTCTTTGGGGTGCAACCAATCAGACTGACAAAAGGTTTTGCCTGTGGACACACCCTTGGTGAGTGACCTTTTGTGTAATGTCCTGCATTTCTGTAGGACCCTCTAGGTGACCCTTGGCATCCAGAAGCTTTTTGCTAGCATACACCCAGGAAGCTTCCAAAAACATTCAAAAGCCCCTCTGAGGTTAATTTGAGCGGACAGGTCTGTGGATTTCTAGGAGGTGGGAAGGAATCGGGCCAGAGATTCAAGGCTCCCTAACTGAAGGGCTATGGGACCAGAAGTTTCTCGTGGAAAAGAGAACACTTAGGCCAGAGGACTTCATCCATCCCTGAAGCAACTCCCCAACACTGATTAAGGGGCCTGGAAGGAGCACAGGCAGTAGGAACAGGGGAACCCAGACTCTAAGTAAGACCCCCAGCACTCAGACATACATATTCTGGAAGGAATACTCGAGTCTGTCTGGCTCATTCTGGACACGAGCCAAAGAGCCCTCCTGATAGACAGAAAACTGCTTCTCAACCCAGCCTCCTGTGCTTAGGCACGTAGAAGACGCAGGTCCCTTTGATTTCGCCAAGATCTAGGTGGCTCATTCCTTCATATCCTCACGGGATCATTTTTTTCATGCAGCAAACATTTACTAGGTGTAAACATCCACATGCACGCCCATGTGCTCCTCATCGAAATCTTATAATGCAGGACAGACAGGCCCAGCTTGCAGATGAGAAAACAGAGAGGCCTCAGAGGCAGGTGATTGCTGGAGGTCACAGAGCTGGTTGGGTGCAGAGCAGGATTTGTATCCAGGTGTGACAAAGTCCAGAGGCCCGGGCTTCTCTCTTGCTCCTGGGTTGTCCGTTCTCAGGTCTTAAGGCAGAAATGCCCCATACTACCCACCATGCCCAGCTGGAGGAGGAATGGGCAGAAGGGAAGGGAGTCTCAGGAATGCAGAGAGAGAGCGAATTGGAACGGGACAGACAAGTTGTGTGTCCCCTGGGGCAGTGATTTTCAAACAGTTTTAGCAGCAGACCCCGCGCTCTAAATGGTATCCTGCGCCAATATCCGGGGTATAAAATAGATCAAAGGGAGGGTCTGGGTTATCGGGGAGGGGTTGGGTACCTGCCCACTTGGCTGCCCTCACCCCCCTCGGAGGCCTCTGGGCCTCCAGGAGTTCTGTTTGCAGACAATTGGCCATGCGAGGACACGCTTGCCATTTCACGAGTGTCTCTGCTCCTTTTCCCCCCGCCTCACCCCTTTGTCTGTGTTTTGCAGGGCGACGTGGGCTTGCCTGGGCTCTCTGGGAATCCAGGACCTCTTGGACGAAAGGTACACCTTCCTTTCAGTCTTTGCCTTGTCCAGTGGGCTTTCTGTCTAGCTTCCTGGCCTAGGTCTGTCATCCTTCAGGTCTCAAGCATGCTTGTGCCTATTCCAGACAGTCCTCCTGGAACCCCAGCCTTCAGTCCAACAGCCTCTGCTCTGCTCAAGGAAGTCTAGCCTCACCGACCAGGGCGTGCGAATCTGGTTTGGCCCTCTCCCTACGGAGCCTAGAACAGGGCCTGTGCATAGTAGGTGTTCAGGAAATGGGGTTGGGGGATGGGGAGGACAATGCAGGCCAAGAGTCGACTACGTTTTGCAGGATGGCTGATGGGGATTCCAGGAGGTCTATCGACCTAGGGCCACGTCTTCGGCTTCCGCCCTGGCTCCCCGCTGTGGCTGCAGGTACCCGCTCTCTGGGCCATCTGGCTCTTGTCTGGACAGATGTGGTGTCTCCTGGCTCCATCTTGTCCTTGCTCTGAGGGTCCCTGTGGCACTTGGAGTATCACGTCTCCTCCATCTCCTTCTCCACCCTCCATGGCCAGAGCAGGCCAGAGCATAAATCTGAAGAGGCCAGACCCAGACAGGAGTCTGTGGCTGTCTGTGAGCTGGGGAAACATGGTATTTTCTGGCTCAGAGAACACAGGGACTCCCTCTCCCCACTCACTTCCCCTCCATGCTCCAGCACTTTATGATGGATGAGGTGTGAGTGGAAAAGTCTCTTTCCAGTGCTGGCTCATAAAGCAGCCCATGGTGGTCTTGCTCTGCTTGGGGGTGGGAGCCTAGCAGAGGTGGCAGGAGATGGGCAAAGCAGACCTGACCCACTCCTGCCAGGGCTCCAGGGCTCGCTGCTCTCAGCAGATGTCCAGGGAGGCCCAAGAGTCTCCATCCAAGAGGGACCAGTTCACCTGAGCAGGGAGAAGCAGCTTTTCTCAACCAAGGAAGAGCCTCTGTGCGGTTGGGAAACTGGCAAAGCCATTTACACGGAGGCCCCCGGGGTCCCGGCTCAGGCAAGCCTGCAGGAGTTGGGTGGTGGCAGGCCGGTGGGCAGAGCCTGGGGGGGGTTCGGGGCCCAAGGCAGGGACCCCTGACCAGTCGTGGGGGCTGGGGAGGAGGACCGAAGGGGTAGAACAGTACCTGGAATCATCACTGTTTGTAAGCACTCTCTCCTCCCACGAGTGTCTTCGGTGACAACAGCGGCCACTTTGTCCTGATGCTCTTATGTGGCTTCTCTGCATCATCTCCTGTGGGGAGCCTTGGGGGAGAGGGGACATCAGTGGGTGAGAGGTGAAGTCAGCATCCTCTTTGCTCACCAGCCCATCGAATTGGGGTTTCACCTCAGCGCGACACCAATAATCCTATTTATTCATGTATTCAACAGGGGTGATTGAATGCTTATTATGTGTCAGGCAGGATGCGAGGCGTGGAGCTGAGTAAATAGACAAAATTCCTTGTCCCCCCAGAGCTGGCATTCTTGTGTGCGTGGTGGGGCCGCAGAAAATGAAAAGAAAAACAGTAAAAATGGAAGGACAAATGGAAAATGGACAAAAATAGGCAGGAGAAAGGGAGTTTTGGTTGGGAGGGTACCCAAGTTAGAGGTGGCGCAAGGAGTGACTGTCCTTTGTCACACTCTGTCCTCACAATAGCTTCCGAGAGTTAAAGCATTATTATGCCCATTTTACAGCTGAGAAAACTGAGGCTCAAATTGACCTCATTCATTCATTCTTCCAGTCGTTCAGCAAATATGCACCTAGGTCCCAGGCTCACCCAGGTCACTGGTGCTGACACTGGTGTTAGATGCAAACGAGTTCATCGAGGGCCTCATGCAGAGGGAATTCTGTAGCAGTGCCCCCCACCACCCCACTGTGCATTAGAACCAGCTGGGGGCTGTGGGCGGGGACTCTGGTCCCGTTGGTGTGAGTGGGACTCAGGTACAAGATTCTGCAGCTGAGACTGAGAGCCACTGGTTTCATGGAAATACCTTCCAGCGTTACTATGCCGCAGGGCTGGGATTTGAACACAGGTCTCTGACCTTTCTCTCTGCACAACGCTGACTGAGACAGCTTTTCAAGCAAAAGAGGGCCCATTAAGTGAAAAAGAGCCTCTCTGGCTGAGAAGGTTGGTTTGTCTGCCATCTGCCTGCGATGTCTGCTGAGGGCCTTTGCCGAGCCAACTCCCGAGGGCCAGGCAGGCACACAGACCAGGCCAGAGAGGCCTGGACGGAACCCAGCTCTGTCCCCTCTCCGACCATGTGAGCTTGGGCAAGTGGCCTCACCTCACTGAGCCTCAGTTGGGATCAAGAGGAGGTTGGGATTCGGGGAGAGGGTGGGTGAGATGAGATGTTCTAGCGCCAGCACTAGCATATGGCTGGTACTCGTAGGCACTGTGTGCATGTTTGTTGAATGAATGAATGATCACTGTCATGAAGCAAAAGTGCTGAAGGTCTTGCCCATCTGGTACCATTGGTCATCTTTCCTAGTTACCAGGTAACCACCCTCCACTAGCCAAGAAGGCTACCAGAATTCTATTTGCACGTTGGGAGGGTGGAGTCCTGTGCTGTCCCTAGCCCAACTGTCCGCCTTCTCTCTTTAGAGCAGTGCTTCCCAGCTGGGGGTGATTTTGTTCCCCCAGGGAACAGTTAGCAATATCTGGAGACATTTTTGGCCATCACAGCTGGGAGAGGGAAGCTACCAGCTTCTAACAGGTAGAAGCCAGAGATGCTGTTAAATATCCCACCCCAGCAAAGACTTACCCGGCCCACAGTGTCAGCAGAGCCCCGGGGCTGAGAAACTGCTGTACAGAAGCCCCCCTCCATCCTGGGCCATCCTGCCTCCCTGCGCCTGCTTATGCTGTGCCCTCCCCTGGCACGATCTTCCACGCTCATCTTCACACCTCTGTCCCTTGATTCTGTTCTCCAACACCATCTTCTCCAAGAGCACCCCCCCAGCACTTCCCAGGCAGAAGTCACGCCTCCTTCCTCTGATCACCCAGCCCACCTTCTCAGCCTTTTTGGGACTCTGCGCGTTCAGCTGGCAGGAGACTCTGGTGTCCTAGGCGTATTTGTCAGCTGAAGCAAGTGCACAGAGTCCCTGTCCACCCTTGTTTCCTTAGGAGGGGCTTAGCACAGTTCTGGACACATGCATCTGCCCTGTTCCATACCTCCCTCCACCCCTGCCTATGGCAGACATCTCTCATTGATCTTTCCTGTCAAGCCCTGATGCGACCTCAGAATCCTTAACACATTGCCCCAAGTAGACATGACTAATGGAATGAAATTAGGACTCCAGTTGAAACTTCCTCCCAGCTCCCTCTTGCAACCCTCACCCTGCCCACGGGCCCTCCTTGTGCCGCCTGAGTTGGCCACTTCCATGCCGAGCCCCTACTGAGAACCTTCTCCAGGCTCCCCTATTGCCGGGCTGCCCTGGGCTTCTGGGGCCCATGCCCACTGCCATTTCTGAGCTCTTCTGCTGCTCTGCTATCCAACCTGGCCCCTCCTTCAAGCCTGTTTACAATGCTGCCCCTGCCGGTTGGCTGTCTACACTGTTTTAGCACGCAGCGCTTCTCCTTCATTCCACTTAATATGTGTTACCTTCTAGAAGGTAGGGAGTGAGTTTGTTTTGTTCACTGGTGTATTCTCTGTGCCTAACACAGGGTCATGTTTGAGGCTCAGCACACCTTAGTTGAATGAATGAACAATTGGTCGAATGGATGAGCCAGACAGAAATGGTGTGTTCCTGCCTGACCTGTCTCAGGTACCCATTGAGCAGAGCTCGATGTCAGGTGCCTGGCTGTGTCATGATGGATTGCGCTTTTGGACAAACCACATGTTTTTGAATCGTAGAGTTTCTGAGCGTACACAAGGCTTTGAGAGGCCAGGGGGGGAAACTGAGGTCCAGAGAGGAGCAGGGACTTGGTCAGTATCATGTAATGAGTCCTTCTGCCTCCTGGCACATTTCTTCCTCGCCGATCCATTCTGTCGAATGGGGCTCTCTGCCCCGCTGCCTGCCCCCAATGGGCTGTGGAGGTGGTCGAGAAGTTTAGGGGGTCTCATGGAGTGCTCAGCAAGCATGGTGAGTTCCGTTTTACTGCAGGAGAAGCTGGGGCCTTGCACACTGAGTTGGAGCCGGGTAGACAGCTGAGGTCTAGGCACACATTGCTCCCCAGGACCCCCAGGTAAGAACAGGACCCCCCACCCCCACGCTCCCTGCCCAAAGCCCAAATAGCATCCCGGCCGACAGGGAGACTGCTGCAACAGTGAGGTGATGTCTGGTTTCTCCTTGTGCACTGTAAGCAATGATTAATCTGGCTCCCAAACCAAAATATAGACCGAGTTCTATTATAAACACAGGTCCTGTGGAGACACGCCTGCTGGGCAGCCAGAGGCCCCTTACAGACTCCATGGTCCCTGGAGCTCCCCTGAAGCATCTGCTCTCCCCTAGTACCAGTCGGGCACCGATCACACAGGGGAAAATCACTGCCCGTGGGTCCACCTTGCGGTTAGTACTCACCCCGTAATTGCTGGGGCCCAGGAGAAGATAATGGTTTAGATTCTTCCAGGTCCTGGGGCCCTGTCATTTGAAGCTATTTGGCTGGCCCCGGCTTGGTAAACACTGTTAAGGTACTTCCAGGGAGCATAGGAACCTCCCCCCACCCTCCCCCCCACGCCTTGGCCTTGCTCAGCCTCTGCTGCTCTCAGCCAGGAGAAGTGGGTCGTTCACAGCAACGTGCAAGGCCCTTCAGGGTCCACTGACTGCGACAGACCTAGGAATTGTGGCCTGTTGGACAAAGCGCAGCCCGGGGGGGGTCTAGAGTCCTGGAGAACAGTCTGGGCTTGGCCATAACTTGCTAAGTAACCTTGGGCAAGTCCCTTCCCCCTGGTAAGTTTGTCCAGTGAGAAAAGTGGTCAGATTGATGGCTCAGGTCCCCTCCAACTCAGATACTCCAGGATTCCGTGACGGCCCTCTGCCCCTGTAATGCTACAGTGATCCATATGCTCTGTCCTGGGGAGGAGGGCCTCTAAGGGGGTCTTTCCCTGTGTGGCCCTGTGGCTCTTCTAGGTGGGCCTTGGGCCTCGATAAGTATGTCTTATCCCACAATTGGGTGGTTAGGATTTAGGGATTGGAGTCACACCCTGGCCTTTCCCCTGGGAAACTGCGTAGCCTCAGGAAAGTCTCTTTACCTCTCTGAGCCTTCGTTTCCTCATCTGGCATGTGTGCATGGTAACTCCTACCTGCTAGAGGGGTGATCACAAGGAGTTGATGAGCTGATGTGTTTATTTAAGGGTCTAGTACCAGGCCAGGCAAAGGGCCGGCCATTGTCCCTATCCCTGAAGATCATGCATTTCCTTTTTTCTGTGTCCTGAGTAAAGGGTTTTCTTAAAATCTTCTGGGATCTCCCTGGCAACACTTCTCTGCTGGAACATTGGTTTCCAGCAGATTTCTTCTTGGCTGCAGGCAAAGCCAAAGGAGCTGGTGATGCTCAGGGCTCCCTGGTCCCCTTTCATGGTTCTCTTGGGATTCTCGCCCCATTATTGCATCGGCTTTTGGCAGCAACCTGAGGCGGGCTGAGAATGGCAGAGTGAGGCTCAGAGAGGGCAATTCCCTGAGCGGAGTCACACAGCCTGAGCTCAAGGCTCGATTCTGCTCTTCGTGGGAAAGGCTTTGCTGTTCTTCCTTGTGCGCAAGTTCCAAGTGAAGAAACGATAAGAAAGATGATTACGTGTGTCCTATCATGACATGTCCCTGCTCAAAATCCTCTTGTGGGTTCCCACCATACTCATGCCTTGTGTGGGCTGGCTTCCGGTTTCTTCTTAACCACCCGCCCCTCTCTGCCTCACCCCTCACTCATTCTGCTCCCATCACGGAGGCCTTGGTCTTCATCAAACCTACCCGAGAGGGTTCTCGCCTCAGGGCTTCTGTACTTAATATTCCCACTGCTGGGAACACCTTTCCCCAGGGGGCCAGCCCTGTGTCCAGCTCACATTATTTGTCCCCTCTGAGCACCTGCCTGGCTGCCCAGCCACAGCCACCACGCCCCGCCCCCCCAACACGGCCTCTCTCTGTCCTCCGACTCTGCTCACTTTTCTTCGTAGCGCCGGTCTCTACTGCACAGTCGTTGTTTTCAAAATTTTAACTTTCAATTACAGCAAAAACCACACAACATAAAATTTACCATCTTAACTGTGCTTAAAGGTATGGGTCACCAGTGCCAAGCACATCCACGTCGTGGTGCAAAAGGCATCTCCAGAACTTCCCCATCTTGCAAAACTGAAACTCTACACCCACGAAAACAACAGCTCCCTATTTCCCCCTCCCCCGGACATTATCTTTTATATTTATTTGGTTTTACATCTCCTTAATTAGACTGTCAACTCCATTAAGGCTAAAGGATGTTGTCTTCTCATTCACCCCAGGTCTGGAATGGTGTTGGCACATAGAAGTTCAGTGAGTGTTTGTTGAATGAATGAATGAAATATGAAGGTCACGATGGTGACAGCAGCGGGTCTTTACGGGGCGCCTGAGTTCAATGCTGGGTACTGCACTAGGTGCTTTCCCCACATTATGTCACGTCATCCATGCGCCTGTCCTTATATTTCCATTTACAAAAGAGGAAACCAAGGCTCAGCGAGATGACATCAGTGGCTGCAGATCATCCAGCCATCTGGTAGCAAAGCAGGATAGTTCCAGATCAGCCTGACACAAGAGAGCTTAGCCACTCCGCATGTGAGCCCCCGGCTGTGGCCTAGGCTTCAGTTTGCTCCCTGGGGAAAAGAACACGGCCTCCTCCCATCCCCCCCACCCCCAGGTAGAAGCCGCTCACAAGCATCAGTCTCATGAGCCCCGCGTGTGAGATGTAATCATATCGCTGAGCCATCCTGAGGTATGAGTAGGTGCAGCAGGAATGCTTGTAAACTCCCCAAACCTCTTGGATCCAACCGACGTTGCTGTTTATAATTAAGATTTCTGCTTCCTGGGGGACTGCGGGGGTGCTGAGTGCGTGTGCCTGTGTGTGTTCGTGGACGTGCGTGAACGGTTACTGTGCCTGGGATGTCGCCCAGGCTCTCGGTGTGGTTCTCTGACACTCCGTTTTCTCCTCTGTAAAGTGCAGGTGATAATCCCCTCCCCCCAACACTACACCTCGTTTGGCTGGTGTAAGGGCTAGAGGGGGTCATGCAGGTGTAGTCTAGGTGAACGGCAGTGCATGGAGGGAATCTACAGGCATCATCTTGTTGTTCCCAAACACCAGAGCCGAGGGGGACTGAGAGTTCTCATGCCTTCAGCTGAGGTCCAGAGAAGGGTGGAAACCCACCAGACTTGCACGGTAGGTGAGGGACGGTGTCTGAGCCGAGCCCTGGGCTCTCTGTGCCAGGGGGTCTAACGGAGATCTGTGTGGCTACTTTGTCTGGACTGGAAGGCCCCTGCCTGGTCTTAGTTCACAGCTGCCCTGAGGTGATGGAAGTTTGAAGTCCTGGGTTTCCCTTCGGAGAACCCCTAAGTCTTAGGAAATGGCTTTGGTGGTTGTCTCTAGGGCCATGAGTAAGCACACACTGGTTTGATTCTCTTGACCTAGAGACCTGGAGGTTGGGCCGTGGGGACAGAGGGTCAGGGTTGGTTCTGGCTTGTTGGCAGAGTCCTTCTCAATCAGGCATTTGGGTGGCCTCTTCCTCCCTGGAATGGGAGCTGGGACGGGTGGGAGGAAGGGAGGCCCCTACTGTGGTTAATATATTTGGTCGGTATGTGTGAGATCTTTTCTGATAGGGGGTTTATGAGAAGGGGCAGGTCTTGACACAGATCCCAGCAGCACATGGTGGTTGAACGTATCCCAGACCCAAAGGTCCTAATTGGCCCACCCATCCATCGAGAACTCACTCTACCCCGGCTTCGGATGGGCTCACCCCCGTCTGGATTTGGAAGGAATAGTTGGGATCCAGCGTCACTCTGCCATGGAGGGCTGTCTCCCAGTTCAGTTCACAAACCCTGCGGGAGGGGTGAACACCTCCCCTGATGGCTTCTGTCTGAGTGCCACTGGTGGGAGAGGACAGCATAGCAAGTGGCCAACCTTGTATGCATCCATTCAGCGAGTGGTCGCTGAGCACACACTCCAGCCCTGCCGTGCACAGAGCATGCAGTGCTGAAAAGACGGGCAGGGCGGCTGGGCCTCTGCCATCTGATCCACAGGCCCAGATGCCTTCCTGGCCTGATGCCATTTCTCCCCTCCCCCCCCCCCCCCCCAGGGATACAAGGGCTATCCTGGACCGGCGGGGCACCCCGGAGAACAGGTGAGGGCCGCGGCCTCAGCTCTGCCCTGCTTGCACTCCGCCCCCCTGCTCCATCCCTGTCTGCCCCTGGCCTCCTCCCTGGGCCCTGTTCCACGAGTGAGCCCCAGAACCATCCTGTGGGGGGCGGGGGGACAAGCCTCCCCCTCCTCTCCCGCAGCCACCTCTGCCTGAAAGAGCCGGAGTCCACGCCGACCTGGCGTTGGCATGAGCCTCTCGACTCCAGCCAGAGCCATGAATAGCTGGCCTGTTCCGGACGATGTTAGGGGATATTATGCACGCCGCCACGGGGTTTGCAGGAATTTGGGCTGCACTGGCCCAAGTCAAATAGCAGCCCCTGCCAGCGTGGGAGAGCCAGCCAGGGCTCCTTAGAGCTCTCTCAGTCCTGGGCGGCCAGCACAGGGGGTTTGTCCTTCTGAGCTCGTCTGACCGGTTTCACAGAGTGGTGGGCTGGGGGCCCAGCAGCCCGGTGGCTTCCCCTTCCTCCCCATTCAGCTCGCATTCCTGCCCTGCTCTTTGTCCATTGTGAGTAAGCCCCAGTCCCCCACCGCCCCTCAGACCCAGAGTGGGGCAAGGTCTCTCCTTTCCTTAACGTTTCTCTTCATTCCTTTGCAGGGGCAGCCAGGACCTGAGGGCAGCCCAGGGGCCAAAGGTTACCCTGGCAGGCAGGTGCAGTATATGGCTTCTGGAAGCTCGGTGGCCATGGTGGTGTGGAGATGGCCACGGGTGCCCCCCAGGCAGAGGGAGGCAGCAGGCTGGGGGCCGAGGAGCTGTGCCTGCCGGGTGGGCCCCGAAGAAAAGGCTATTCAGGGGGCTGGACCAAGGAACCCTCTCTTTGAAGGCAGTAGGGCACAGGATGCTTAGAAAGGGACCTGGTGCTGTGGGGGTGGGGCTTCAGAGCCTCCTCCCACTCAGTCTCCCCACCTCACCCCCCACTCCCCTGGGACTCTGGGGCAGAGTGGGGTCCTCAGTGTGAAGACTGCAGGTCTAACCCCACTCCCTTTCTACAGAGGGGGCAGCTGAGGCCCCAAGGAGGCAGGACTTGCCCTGGGTTGCTGGCAGCAGGGAGAACGTTTCCCTATGTCCTTGCCCCTCTGTCTCTTATGTTTCAGGGGTTACCTGGACCCGTAGGAGACCCTGGTCCCAAAGGCAGCCGGGTAAGTGGGCCTTGGCAAGTACCACTCAGGTGGGGCCCTGGGTGGTCATTACCTGTCCCCCCAGTGGACCTGATGGGAGGTGAGGGTGCAGGGTCTGTATACAGTGTCTGGCAGGGGGGCTAGCACCTCTGCCCTCCCACCTGAGTGCTCTCTGGAGAGCAAAGGGGCAGCAGGGTGGGCAGGTGATGGGGGATCCTTGAGCCAGGTAAGCCGGCGTGGCCCATGCCAGGCAGACTAGGCAGCGAAGGTTCTGTTGGGTGCTCAGCCATGGCCCAGCTGCTACGGTCAGGTGCTTGCTTGCTGTGTCCCCCAGCACATCCCAAGTGCTAGGGGACCTAAGTTGGGGCTACTTTGTCTGCCGTTAGAATCCTCAGAGGTCTCTCTCCTGCTCCCTTCCCAGCCCTTTTTAGAGAGCAGGGGTGGCTGATGGGTGATGCTGCTCGGGCCCGGAGGCTGATGGAGCATCTGCTCTCCCTCTCCTGGAGCAGACCCTGAGTAGCCAGCAGCCTCAGTTTGCCCTTCTTTACAATGGGAGTGAGGTCCATTCCTACCTCTAGCATGGTTATGGGGATACCAGGAATTTGGAAGCAAGTACTGCTGAAGAAGGGCTCCCAAGTGGGTTGTGGGTGGTGGAGAAGATTCTGGATGCACTGAATGGGGGTCGATGGAGTTTGAAAGTCTAAGAGATAACGTGGTGGAATTCCCTTGTCTGCACACAAGAAACCTGGGGTCATGGTGAGGACTGGATAGCCGCGGTTTGCTCTGCACGCCTAAGGTGGAGCTGGGATGGGGACCCAGGTGTCCTGAGGGCCGGACTTGCTGCCTCTCAAAGAATGCTCGCAAGGGCGACATAGCCCTCGGTCAGGCCAGGTCAAGTGTGACGTGTCCTCCACTCCCGAGCCAAAGCTATTTATGGCCACAGTCTGGGCCTTAATCCCTGCAGCTGACATGTGGCCGTTAAAGCGTCTGGGAGGTGGGCAAGGAGGTGGGGGGGGAAGTTCCTTGGGATGTCATGATGTTGGTGATGATGGTGGTGATGTCATGCAGGGGCTGGGGAGGCTCCTGTCCTGTATCCAGCTGTTCCCACGAGCTGTGGCCCCAGACGCATGCGGCTGACATCTGGGGGTACTTGCTGTTTGCCATGCTGATGGCCTCTTGAGACCACATGTGGGCCAGAGTTGGTCTGGCCCCAGGACCCTCCTCTCTGGGTCACAGGGCCCTGAGCAGCCCGGGGGAGCTGGGACCGCTGGAGCCGCCCTCCCCGCCACCACCAGCCTTGTCGTTGGGAAAGTGCTAGAACGCAGCCTTTGGAATTAGGGCAACAGGCTTTGAGACCTGCTGTGCCCTTAACCAGCTGTGGGATGGCGGGCAAGCTGCTGGACCTCTCTGAGCCCATTTTTTCTCATCTGTAAATCTGGGATATAAGCCCTGGTTGGCAGGATCAATAAATGTCCCTCGTTACAAGGATGACTGTTTACCACAGCGGATGCTGAGGAGGCTCAATGACCTCTTGCCCTGCTAGGGAAGGAGAGATGGTTGTGAGCCTGCGCTGGTTGCTTGTTTGTGGGACGCAGCGTAGCCAAGGGGTTAAGAGGCCTGCCTGGGAGTCCGTTGACCGAATTCCAATACCAGTTTTATCATGTTCCAGCCGTGTGACCCTGGGCAAGTCGCTTCACTTCTGGGTCTAAACGTTCTCACCTTTACAGGGGGCCAACTGATAATACCGTGCTTCCTGGGCTGTAGTGAGGACATGGTAGATGCTTGAGTGCACATGAAGCCCTGAGAACCGGGCCTGGCACGTGGCTTGTGCTCAGTAAATGTTCACTTTGGGGAGCATTATTATTAAAGCATTCCATAAACATCTAGAGAGCGCAGACAATGATAGGAGCTCTGGGCTAGGTCCCTGCCCTTGAGAAGTTCCCAGGCTAATGAGGACATGAAACATGAACACAGATAATGGAAGATACATTGGAGAAAGTGGTAAATCCTATTAACAGAGGAGCAAATATGGTGCGTGGGTGGAGGGAAGAGATGGGTTCTGCTTGCCAGAGGCGAGGGCACTGGAGCCGGGCTTCGAAGGGATGACTGCCATCGCTGGGGTGGGAAGGGCACAACTTGGAGGCAGAAAGTCAGGTGCATCCGAGGGCAGTGGACCCCCAGCTCCGCCCCTTTATCTCCAGAGCCTGGGTGTCCTTGTCTGTGAGGTGGGGGAGCGGACGGCCAGGCCGCAGTGTCGCCCGGTGGGTCGAAGGCAGTGTCGTACGCCTGCCCGAGGGGCAGCCGCTCTTCCTGCAGGCGTTCAAGGCAGCCATGGGTGGATGTGAGCCCCAGCCTAGGAGGAGGCATCGTGGAAGCCACGGGCACCCAGCAGGGTCCCTCGGAGCGGGGGGAACCTGGTGCCCCTCTAGCATCTAACCCAGCCGAGAGCTTCCTTTCTGCAGGTCCGGGAGCCCCGGCGTGGGGCGGGCCTCCCCCTCCCACCCCAAGAGCGCCCGCGCCCTTCCCTGGCGTGAGGGTATGTGCCTTTGGACTACATCGTGGAAGCCAGCACCATGCAGTCCATGGGCATATACACTTGCCTCAAGGCCTGTGTCATCGAGGAGATGCCGGAGCTGCCACCGCCACCAGCGAGGAAGAGGAGCCCGGGTGTGGGAGGGCAGCGAGGGGGGCTGGGATGGGTCGGGCCAGCCACACCCCACCACTCGGTCCCTCTGACCCCCTACGTGCTCTTTCCTAGGGCTACATTGGACTCCCAGGGCTCTTCGGCCTGCCAGGGTCCGATGGAGAGAGGGTGAGTAGGCTTTCTTTGTTTACCTCCCGCCCACCTACCCACCCCTTCTGCCTGGAGAAGTCCGGGAGTCCCTCCTGGAGGAGGTGCCCTTGAGTTGAACAGGAGTCTGCCAAGGGGTCAAGGCAGACCCCTTCCAGACATAAGGGATGGCGGGTGCAAAGTCGGGGAGGTATGGTAACTTGGCAAGTTTAACAGTGTATACTGTCAAAGCTCTGAGCGTGAGGCAGGAAATGGTAAGGAGACGAGCTTGGAGGGGGCACCTGGGCGAAGTGACGTGGGCGCTCAGGGCCTGGGTCAGGAAGTGGACTTGATTCTGAGAGCATGGGCAGCTTCTGAAGGGCTTTCAGCAAATGAGAAATGGGCCCACTTTGTATTTCAGATCAAGTGTCTGCAAGTTGTGTGTTTTTGTAAAAGTGTGATTGAACACAAGCCTGCTCATTTGGTTACCTGCTGTCTACGGCCACTTTTACTTGTGGTGCAACAGAAAAGACCACATGGCCCACGGGCCTCTTCCTCCCTGTCACTTCCCAGCCGGAGCCCATATTTGGGACTCATCAACAAGCTGGATAGAGAGGACTTTGGGGGGGGGGGCAGCAGGAGCACCTGCTGAATACCAGGGATGCTGGGCACTCTCCTAGGCATTTCCCCAGCTCAGGTCCACGCACACCCCAGCCCTGTAGAGTGCAAGCACCTTCCATGTGATGGGCACATAACTGGCACCTACTGTGTGTGTCCTGTGCGCTAGGCCCTCTGCGACTTCCTCTCGTGGGTGGCTCTGGGGCTGGTATGGGACAGCACTGGCTGTCCCCTGTGGAATCCTGTCCTGACCTCTTCCCTGTCTTTCCCCTACAGGGCCTGCCTGGTGTTCCTGGCAAGAGGGGCAAGATGGGTAGGCCGGTAAAGATTTTCCGTGTCTATTATGCAGACTCTATGGGTGAATCTGACGTCCCGGGGGCCATACCGCCCCATGCACCTGCAGCCTGGGCGTTCTCTGCTTCTGTCCGCTCGGCCGTCGCTCTGCTCTGAGTGTGTGGGCCAGCATGCGGGGCTGTCTGGGTCTCATGTCCTGCTGCCAGGACCCTGACCGGTGGCTGCCTGGCTGGAGCTGGGGCCTGCCGTGGCTCTGGGCCCCTCTGGGATGGCTCCTGTGTGTGTGTGTGTGTGCGTGCAACAATTGTTCTGCAGTGTGGTCCTGCATCTGGGGGCTTCTGTTGTCTGGGTCAGTGGTGTCTGTGGGGCTGCTTGGACTGGGGGATCATGGCTAGACCCGGGTCTGGGCTCCTATCTCAGAAAACCCTCAGGCTCCATGTTGTCTTGATGTGGCCAGAGTTACATGTGCACCTGCTAGGCTAGAGGGCGGTGGGGCTTGTGAGCAGGCCTACAGTGGGTGTGACCCCAAGAGGGGCTGGCCGTAAGCCCTGGTTCATTGGCTTTGCGCATGACCCTCCGGTGTGGTGGGAATTGCTTTCCTCCTGCTTGGGTATCTCCAGGGCAGGAAGAGAAAGCCAGGGCGCAGAGAGGTTGAGTCACTTGCCCACAGCTTCACAGTCAATAAGGGAGCGGGATTCCAACACCGCCATTCGCCTCCAGGGCCTCTGATCTCAATGGTGGGTCAAGATCTCAGATTCACTGGCTGGCAATAATGTTGTAGAAGCCCATGCCCCAGAATCTTCACCTGGTGGGTGAGGCATTAATTCCAATGCTCTCATTACTCACAAGGGGAAGCTGAGGCTCCCCCTGGAGTGATATATCCCATATCCTTGCTGCCAGTGGAGGGAGACCCCAGACTATAAGGGAGGCATATTTCTTTCAGGCCTGACCTCCATTGGTGGCTTAAGGCCCCATGTGGCTGCCCACAGGTTAACTCCTAGACTTGGAAGCATCATCAGCTTGGGGTCTGGGCTTCCCTCTGCTGGTGGCTGATGGAGAAGGGACTGTGGGGGAGGTTGGAACTTGAGAGGTGGCTGGAAGGGGGCCAGGAGAACTCAGTGGTGCCTAGAAAGGGGCTCGTCTGTGACTCGGGTTGACATGCGTGATCACGGGATCTTACCCGTAGTGTATGGATCTGGGCCCTGTGGGGCCGAGTGTGGTATGCAAAGAAGAGCAAGATCCAGGTCCTGGTCTCAAGGACCAGAGGGGCACCTCATCCTCCGACTAGACCTTTCTGTGGCTGACAGCGGCTCTGTGCCTGGGGGTCTAATACCTGACACCTGGATCTGGGCAAGGAGTAGCACCTAATGCTTCTCGCTTTAGGGCAAGACCTGGCATCTGTGAGGGCTGGGCTGGTGTCTGGATCTGCTCCTCAAGCCAGGTGACCTTGGGCAAGGCGACCCATCCATCCATCCATCCATCCATCCATCCATCCATCCATCCATCCATGCATCTGGCCATCCATCCAGTGAATATTGAGCGTATATTGTGGGCCAGGCCCTATGCTTAGTGCTGAGCAATGAGCAAGACAAAGTTCCCATTTTCATGGACAGGTGGACAGACAATGATCGAACGAGGGAATGAGCAATGAGTGAATGAATGTCAGATGATGCTGAGTGTTAAGATAGAGTGGGTTAGGGAGACAGTGAGTGCTTGGGGTATAGACTGTTAGGTGAGTTGATCCAGGAATCCTCCTCACTTCTTGTGAAACCTTATTGAGGTGAGAATGGGAGCCCTGTGGCAATCTGGGGAAGAGCTTTTCAGGTTGAGGAGATAGTAGGTGCAAAGGCCCTGGGGCATTATTGGCTCAAAGCCTTTGAATTGCAGTTTTCCCCTGTGAGAAATGGGGATAATAACTTCTAGCTCATGGGGTCATTCCGCTTGTCACCTAGGAAGTGCTCCGTAAATAGTAGCAGTTGTTATTCTTGTTTGTAGCTTCATGGGTGGCTGAGGCTGTCTATGCTGTGTCACTTTGAGCCAATGGCCTCACCTCTCTGGACCTGTTTTCCCAAAGTCTAAGTTGCAGAGGAGGGACAGTTGGCTTCCTTAGATGTTCTCAGCTGGGCCCCGTGCCCTCACCCAGGTCTGCCTCCAGAGCCACCCGTGAGGGATTTGCTCAGACTCTATCCTGGGAGGCTGCCAGAGCGCCGGGCACTGCCACTTTACAGATGAGGAGATGAAGCCTCGGGGGGTGAATGACATGGCCAAGGTCTTGAGGCTTCGGGGGGTCATTGCTGGGTTGGAATGCAGCAGCCGGAGCTTTTGCCTCTTGCCCCAGAGTGTAGCTGTTGAGCGAATGCATTCCAGAGTCTCCTGAGCACGGAGGAGGGATGAGCCAGGCCCCAGCTGCCCTCTTCCCCTTCCCCCTTTTTCCTCCTCCCAGTGGCCTCTTCATCTGCCTACTCCCCGCCATGTACTTGTTTGCTCCTTGGAGCTGAAGGCCAAGCTGCTTGTGGCCAGGAAGGCAGCACCCTCTCGGTCTGAGGCGCTGAGCGCCATTTTGCCATCTGCGCGTGAGAGGAGACCGCTCATTCATTCTTCGTTCAACAAAAATTTACTGGACACCACCTAGGTGCTAGGTGCTGGGGATAGCACTTGCAAACCAAAACATACCCCCAAAAGGCCCTTTTGCCTGCATGGCATCTGAACTACGTAGGATTCCCCCACTGATTCTCCGAGGTGAGATTGACTACACCTGTTTTCCAGCCTCGGCAACCGAGACTCAGTCAAAGCCATTTGCTCAGAAACCCTCTGGGGGCCTCACCAGACTCGAAGCCCCAGAACTGATGATTCAGTTCTGCTTCCTTGCTCCTTGCCTTTAACTTCCTAAGATTGTGCCCTGTCCTTCATGATGGGGTGGTCTTTGCCACTACAGTGTCAGGCATGGGTGGGAGGAATCCCCCTTCTTCAACGGGGGGGCCACACAATACCCCTGAGGGCCGTGAAAGTCCCCTTGACCCTGGCCCAGCTGCCATGGCTATCAAATGGGCAAGGTCTGCACTGGATATGATTTAATAGTGTAGGGAGCAGGACTGCATGGCACCGAGTCCCTACGGCCTTTGTCTCTGCCCATGCCGGGCCCCTAAGTCTGCAAATACCCTCGGCCCACACGCTCCCTAAGTGGTCTTTATGGCCATCCCCCTGTTGCCAATGCTCCTGAGCCCTTGATCTGGCTGGTGGGCTGGGGGGAGCCGTGGGGGGCGGCTCTCCTTCTGCAAATGTCCTCTTGTCAAAGCTTTGGGCCAGGCGATTTCTAGGCATGTATCAACAAAAGGAAATGTCGGGAGAATGAGCTGAATGCCCTCTGCCAGATTGCAGCTGGCCTCATTTCTGGCAGGGCTGGTGGTGATTTTGCTGTAGTTCATCTCTCTCCAGCGAGCAGAACTTCGGGCTCGGGCACGCGGCCTCCTTAGCATCAGGTCGGGAAGGAGGGTGTGTGGGAATCTTTTGCTGATCAGAGCCCTAAAGGAGATGCTAGAGGTCAGAGCATATCAGAGCTGCAAGAACTTCGGTGATGAGCTGGCCTGACCTCTCTGTCAGACATATAAGCAGACAGAGCTCAGAGAGCCCAGTAATTTGGCCAAAGTCACACAGCAAGTTGATGGCAGGGTCAGGACTCGACCCCAGGACCTTTGCTTGCTTTCTACCTTACACTTCTCTCTGCGCTCCTATCTTTAGCTCCAAAGGAAAGCTTAGGCTAAAGCTCTCATCTCCTCACGTCTGCTAGAATGGAGAGTGTGTCGTGGTTTTCTGAGGAGGGGTCCAGATATAAGATGTTGCAGACTTGGTTGGAGCTGAAGGGGTTTCTCCTGGGCTGCCCTGGCTTGTTCTGGGCATGGCACAGTGACGCTTGCAGCTGGGACAAGGGTCCCTCCCAGGAGTTAGGAAGACGTTGCAGTGAATCTTCTTGCTGGGCGGGCGCTCTGTGAACTCACTTTCAAGCCTGCTGGAATGCCTGGCGCAGGCCGGCCACTGCTCCCAGCGTGTCTCGTGGCCTCTGGCCGGGCCTGCGAGGCTGGTCTTGTGTAGTGAGTCAGGCCGGCAGACCCTCAAGCTTACAGCTGGAAAGGCCCAACCCTGGCTTCCACTCCGTCAGTGTGTGGCTCAGGGACAACTGGGACTTGCCCAAGGCCACACGCCCATGGGGGGGTGGGAAGAGCTGCTGCTATGGTGCATTTGGTTTCGGAATCCTTTCCAATTCTCAGACTGTGGGGAGCAGGGAGCAAAGTGACAGAGGTCTCGTGTTTCCAGGTGGGGAAACTGAGACCAAGATGGATGAGAGTTTTTCGCAGTGGTGATGCTGGGGGTCGGGGTTGGTCCCCAGTGTCCCATACTTGAGCTAGAGCTGCCCGGGGCTATTGGTGACCCTGGGATCCTGGGGAGAACTTGACCTACCTATCTCCTACTTGTTCCCTGAGGTGACTCTTCTTAGATGGGCTCCTTAGTGGATTCCAAAAGGGCAGGGTGAAAACATGCTCAGCATTGTGACCTCAAGGGGTCTTTCCATGTCAGCCCACTTGGAGTGCGCACGTGTTCTAGAAAGGACTACGGCAGGCTGCAAGTGCAGCAGGAGGGATGCAGGTTAAGCTGGCCCAGGAATATCCTGACTGTGGAGAATCTCAACACTATAAAGAGGGCCCTGAGATCCTTCTGGAGGCTCTTCCGAGAGGTTATTCTGTATTCCCACTGTTGATGCAAACCAGAGCTAGCGTTCCCTGGCTCAGTAGAGCGTGCCGGGGCTGCATTACAACATCCCACCTCTTCAGCCCAGCTCTGCTAAGGGAGTTGGCAAGACAGACCATTTCGTAGGTCAGGGAGCTGAGCCTTCGAGGCATTAGTGGGACTTCTGATCCCGGAGGCTTCGTGCCTCCCCTGCCTCTCCAGCCCACCTTCTGGAGCAGATGGATGGGGTAGACATTGCCTGGAGGCAGGGGAGTGGCTGAGGTGGCCCTCAGCGGCCTCCTCAGACCTTGGCATCCTGCTGTGGATGTGGTGACAAGGACCGCCCTCTCTTCACAGCTATTCCTCTGCATTGCTGTAGCTAAGATAGAATTTGGAGTCCCTTCCTGGAGCCTGATTCTGTCTCCTCCTGGGCCTTGTTCTGCTCAAAGTACAAGGCGTCCAGTTCCCCGGGGGCCCCGACCTGGGGAAGTGGTAACACCACGTGGCTGGGGCCCCGGCAGGGTGCCGAGCTCATTCCTTGGGCCTTGGGCCAGCCTGCTGCAGCCGGGAGCTCAGGCCTGCGAAGGAAGGTCCCGCTGCTGACCCGGCTGGGACTGCACTCCATGCACGAGGAGATATGGCCAGAGGGAAGCAGAGTGGGAGGAAAGTGGGGCCCCACATATAGCTTGGCGACCGCCTCTCTGAGATTCAAAAGGGCCAAGCATCGGGGCCCCGGGTCAAGTGCTGGAAATTAGATATGTCTCCAGCGGCAGAGGGGTGACACAGGCTGGTGGGTGATGGGCCTTTGTGCATGCTCTGGGCCTCAGTCTCCCCATTGGTGCAATGAGGTGTAGCTTGTCAAGAACAGCTAGGGTCTTTCTATCTTAGAGATTGTTCCAATCGCAGATTTGTTCCAGCACTTTTAAAGCTCCTATCTTTTATCCCCCAATCATTATGCTCTTAATTACTCATCTTATTGGGCTGCTGGAGTTTGCTCTTACTGTCTTTGTTCTTACCCTGCTGTTATCAGCCACTGGCTAGCTTTGGACCCTTTTTGTCTGCAGAAATGCCTTCCTTTGGGATTTCGACCTTTCTGATGGTCTCTCCCTTGCTTATACCCCAGAGATGTGCCTTCACGTTCCTGTGGCCGGCAAGGGACACCTTAGCTCATCCTGTTTGTATGCCCCATTGTGCAGCAGAGCAAACTGAGGCTTGGAGAGGCCCAAGGTGATGGAGCCAGGACTGGCATGGGATTGCACTGCTTCCAAACCTTCATGGGGGAGGCTGGCCTGGCGGCTGGGTCTGAGGGGAGTCCTTGAGCCAGCCTGAAGTGGCCTCTGAGTGCAGAACGATGGGTGTGAATATAGTGGGCGTTGTAGCCAGGATGTGTGCCTGGGGGATGGTATCAAGGGCTTCGTCTTGCCCTAGGCTGGGTGGCATTCCTGTGTGTAGAGGAAGAGGCTCTAGGCCTCTTCTAGGCCTCATCTAAGGGTTGGGACAAGTGTTCTTAGAGAATACACCCCGCACCCCAGCCTGAGCAGGACAGTGGGTCAAGTGAGGGCCTGCCCGAGGTCATACAGCCAGAGCTAGTCTCCAGACACTGGACTTGGCGAGCAGAGCACAGACTTCCTGAGTTCTGCCCTTCATGGGCCATGTGGAGTTGGCCAGGTGCCTGGCTGGATGGCACTGGCCTTGTCCCCTGATAGATGGTCCTCCTCTCCTGCCAGGCCCCTAACCCCAGCCTCCAAAGGTGAAGGCAGAAACGTAATGCCTTCAGAAGTCTCCCCTCACCACAGCCCACCCAGCTGATGTCTCCAGTCCCAAGAGGGGAGATGGATCTCCGTTACAGCTTGTCAAAGAAGGGTCGGGTTGGGGGGAGGCTGAAATTTGCCAGGGGAACCCAAAGTACGTGGGAGAGGAATCTTAGATAGGATCAGATGTACCCCCACAAAGACTTGACTTGGAGATGGGCCTGCAGACACACACACACACCCTTGCCACTCTCTGAAACCAGCTGAATACACATTCTAGCAGCTTCTATGTGCCATGATCTGCCCGTGTGCAGCTCATACAAACTTGATGGAGTTTAGAGAGGTGGGGACGTAGGCTCAGCTGTTACCACAGACTTGCTTTTCTTTGCCTTAGCCAAGTGACATTGCCTCTCCGAACCTCAGTTTCCCCATCAGTTAAATGGGACTGATAACCTTTCCTTTAAGGGTAGATGTCAAAGGCAAATGAAGTTTTGCCTGCAAAGTGACTGGCTTGATCCGAATCTCATTTTTCTGTCCTCACGTCCTCCTTTGGGTGTCTGAACGAAGCCACACCTCCTCAAGGATGAAGGCCAACCCCTGCCCTTCTGGTCCAAGAGGGTTCCCTGACAGAGGAGGGATCTGAGGAGAATAAGACAGCTGAACAGGGCAAGGACAAAAGCCTGGATGCACACACATTTCAAGGTCTCTTTGCTCAGTCAGGAGAGACGTTTTCAGTGGTTTGGGGTTTGTCCTTAGGGTTAATCTATTCCCTGGATTCCCCCAGCTGTGTTAGAAACCAGACACAAATTGTCCTCTGTGAGGAATCTTTACTGAACAGCTCAGGCATCCATTTGGTCAGAAAAACATGTGCTGTGTTTTTTATTAAATTTCCCTGGAAAAACAATGATTTGAATTCAAGCAGGGGAGAAAAACAGGTTTCCCTAAATTCCAAGCTTGAGGACTTTCTCTTCCCTTTGAAGTCAAATGGAATTGCCCCCTACCCCTACCCTGGTCCCCAGAGGTGTCCCCAGAGCCATGTTTTTCTAGCTGCCTGTCTCCCCAGAGAGTATGGAGTTGGGGTCAGGGATGGGATGAGAGGGCCAAAGCTGCCTGGGCTGGGTGGCCTGGCCCCTCTCTGGGCTGCCGAAATTTACTTCTGGCAGTGGGGCTGATAGTCACCCACCGTGTGACCTTGCATAACATTGACATTTACCCTTCCAGAGTCTTGCTGTCTTTGTCTGTAAAAATGGGGATCGTGATTGCATAGGGCAGCTTTTGAAGAGCATGTCACAGCCGCAGAAGGTCTGAGCTGGAAAATGCTGCAGAAGCCTTCCCTACTTCAACTAGTCAGGAAACTGAGGCCCACTGGGGAAAGGGATGTCCTTAGAACGCTTGGCAAGTCAGCTACTGGTTCAAGCCTAGCCTCTGATTCTTGACCTCAGTTCTTGTCCGTCCTGCCTCCTTGGTCCGGGTCTTGGTGTTTGTTGAGGGCATCGCGTGACTGGGGACCCCACCGCCTGCCCAGATCCCAGAACCAAAGAGTGAGACTGCATGGACATGTCCTTGTATGCCCCCGGGGGTTTGGATGGAAGCCGCCCCACAGGTATAAACACTAATCTGCAGATGTTTCTTCTCTCTTGTGCCTTCAGGGGTTTCCTGGAGACTTTGGGGAAAGAGGTCCTCCTGGACTGGATGGGAACCCTGTAAGTATTTCAAGTCTTGGGGAACAGGAAAGAGATTCCAGAGCAAGACACAACAGGTTTGAGGAATCCAAGCTTTGGGGTCAGACAAGTTGGGTCAAATCCTACCCCTGCCACCTCTGAACCCCAAGCTCCTATCCACGGTGGGTATCCTGTACCCCCCAGGAAAGCACCCCCGCAGCCCACTGAGCCCCTGGTTCTAAAGCCCCAGACCGTGCCGCCTCCCCAAGGACTCAGGAAGGTTCTGGGTCGCTCCCCACCGGGGAAGCCAGGGCTACTGCTGTCTTACAAAAGCATCAACAATGTTTACGAGGCAGCAGTGCCCTGGGGGAGCTGATGGTTTGCAGGCCCTGTGTGGAGAGCAGAGCTGAGTTCTAAAGAAATCTTCAACATAGGCATGTTTATAGAGTTTGTAAATAATCGGAGGCCTGTCATCGAGGAGCCAGGTCAGCCTGCCCTGAGGTGCTGAGCCCGCCTTTCCCTTCCTGTTCCAGGCTCAGGCTCAGGCGGGAGAGGAAGCTTGTTCTCTGCCCCAGGGGAGCAGACTAAGTCCAAAGCTCTTTGGAACACCTGCCATGTTCCCACATCTCTCTTTGGGCCTTCCCACTGAAGCAGCTGTGGCCAGCTGTGCTCTCTGTAGAGGTGACTGCTGGCTCCACGATCAGCCCCTGACGGTGTAGGGATTTCAATTCCACAAATGCTCCCTGAGCCTGACCCCGCTTGGGCTCACCCCAGCAACCATGGGGGCTTAAGCCCTGGTCTCAGAGCCGGGTGCACTGGGGTTTGAGTCCTGCTGCATCACTTGGACACATCAGTTCCCCTCTCGGAATCTCAGTTTCCCTCTCTGTAAATCTGGGGGTCGGAATGCCAGCCCCAGGGGGCTGGTGTAAGAATGAAGTGAGAGGGGGTGGGAAGGCGGTCGGCTCACAACAGGTGTCCCTGGATAGGGCGATTGTAAACAGTAGGTCACAGCGGGCACATTGCCTGCCCTGGAGGAGCTCACGGCTGTCTGTCTGGTCCATCGCACCAGGCAGAGTGAGATGTGTGGGGTCAAGGGCCCCGGGTGCTGTGGAGGAGGGATAGAGGAGCAGGGAGACTCCTGCGGAAGGTGATGTTGGATTGGGTTGAGGAGAGAGGTGAGGGGACATTCCATGTGGAGGAAAGGTCATCAGCGAAGGCACGGAGGTGAGAAATTGGAGCCTCTCCTTCGGTATATCAGTTATCGGGTCAGGCATTATAATATGTGATGTCATCTACGAAGCCGCCTTGGGGAGGGGCAGCAGTGTCTTTATCCTCAGATCCTGGGGGAGCAGAAAGAGGGCCTGATGAATGGCCCCGGCTTGGCCACGCAGTTGTTGAGTGACCTTGGACAAGTCACTTCCCTTCCCTGGGCCTCGCCTCCCTCATTTTAAAGCCAAGGCGGCGTCTCCCCTCCGCTTCTTCTCGGTGGCTGTAGTGATAGCCTCCTGTCTGGGCCCACCCGAAGCAAGACAAACACCTGGAGGGTGCTGGCAATTCCCACTGATAACCAGCATTTCTAGAAGCCCCCATTTTTATTCATGCCTTGCATCTTGAACTTGATCCAGACCCCTCTACCTGTCTTTTCTGGTGCAAGCAATGGATGGTCCATTTTTAGAGACGAGGAGATGGAAAGTTGCCCATGACATACACAGCCACATCCCCTGACTCCCAGGCGAGAGCCCTCTCCAGCATCTGGGAGGCAGAGACTTGACCGCCTACTTCGTGAAGGCGGGCTTCTCTCAGGGCCCCAGCACCTCCTGGCTGGGAGAGGGAGAGAGGCTGGCCCGGTGGCTCTCAGCTTCGAGCTGAGCCACTGTGTTATTTCCTTGCACTTGACCTAGGGCACATCACATAACTCTCGAGCCCCAGTGTTACCATCTATGAAGTGAAGGTGAAATGAGATCTGGGCCAGACACCGGGCCCATCTTTATTGTCAGGATCAGGATTCCCCCTCTTCTTTCACACTTACAAGTGGAAAATACTGGGTCTGGAAATCCAGTCTCCCTGTTTTACAGATGTGGAAAGCTAAGGGCAGAAGGGGGAAGGGTCTTGTCCAAACTTCAGGCCAGGCTCCGAGAGTCACTAATCAGGCACAAGGAATGGTCAGCTCCAGAGGATCCCACCAGGTGCCCACAGGGGGATAGCGTGGAGGGAGTGGCCCAGGAGGGAGACAGGGCAAGTAACCGCTTTGCTCTCTTCCTATCTGCAGGGAGAATTGGGCCTGCCAGGGCCCCGAGGAGTCCCCGGCCTCATTGTAAGTACACAGATGCCTGGGTGGTGGGGTGTGGGGAGCAAGCAACGAGTCCTGCTGGAAAGGTCCCTCTCTCATCAAACCCCAGGAGGAGCTGGGGGAGCAGGACATATCAGTCTGGCCAGGGCGCAGAGGGAGGAAAGCCCTGCTGTGTGTCCTCAGGTGGATCACCCACCTTCTCTGAGCCTCTTTCTTCGTTAGTTAAATGAAGGCAGGTGCTTGGAGCATGAGAGTGCGGATGTGCTTTCACACCTGCTGCCTGCCCATCGTACTGCAGGGAGGTCTAGGTAGGTGATAGCATGCCCATCCACAGGTGAAGTGGCTGGCCGAGGAGCTGAGGTCATGTCAGGCCGTCTTCCTCATCCTTTCCTTCACAGCACTGACTCTGGAGCCAGACCCCCTGAGTTCAAGTCCTAGATCTGCCCCATCATGACTGTGTGACCTGGGTGAAGTTGCTTACCCTCTCTGAGCCTTAGTTCTCATCTGTAAAGTGGGGATGATGATAGAGTACTCTGGGGGTGGTTGTGAGGATTAACTGAGGCCTTGGCCCAGGGTCTAGCATTTAGTAAGTGTGCCCTGAGGGGAAAATATCATTATATTAATCATTGCTATCACCTCCTGACATGCCTGGGACTGAAAGAGGCCTGTGCACAGGGAGGTGGGAGGCAGGCTGACCTCTGACTCCATCCAGATTGGGGTAGGCCTTGTGGAGTGGTTCCATGAGCCAAAACCAGGGCCTCCTGCTGGGCCCTCAGAGTGGGACCTTGACCTTGGGTCTGGCCACAAGAGCCGTTGAGAGGTTCAGGCCTGGGAAATGACTCTAGGAGCTTTCCCCAGGGTCTCATGCCCCTTTGCTCTGTCCTCTGGTCATTCCTCATGGGGCTTGAGTCTGGGGGGCCATGGAGGGACATAAGTAGGCTATTCCCTAGTTTGACTAATGGGCTGCCGGCTTTGGTTACCCCAGCGACTATGCCACGAAATTCTGTTCAGAGGGGGGGGGCCGGAGAAGGCCCCAGGGGAGTTCAGGGTCCCCATTGTTTAGGGGTGGCCAGTCCTGGCAAGAGGGCCCAGAGGTTCCCAGTGGCAACGGGTGAGTGCAGAACCTGGGCAGGGTAGGGGCAGAGAGTCTGCACCCTGGGCTCGCCTTCTGGTTCTGTGCTCTTCAGCTGTGGCCCCAGGGAACCCCTTCATAAGATGGGATCCTTGTGCCCACAAGAGCTTTGTAAAGAGTCTGACCACCACAGATGCCCACAGTCCAGTGCAGTCCTGTGGCTAAGGCGGCAGTCCCTGCAACCAGACCACCTGGGTTCGGATCCTAGCTCTACCACTGGTTGAATTCAGATGCTGAGCAAATTTCTTTTTTTTTTTTTTTTTTTTTTTAAAGATTTTATTTATTTATTTGAGACAGAGAGAATGAGAGACAGAGAGCATGAGAGGGAGGAGGGTCAGAGGGAGAAGCAGACTCCCTGCCGAGCAGGGAGCCCGATGCGGGACTCAATCCCGGGACTCCAGGATCATGACCTGAGCCGAAGGCAGTCGCTTAACCAACTGAGCCACCCAGGCGCCCTGAGCAAATTTCTTAACCTCCCTGTGTCTCATTTTCCTCATTTATAAAATGGGGATAATAGTAGTACCTAACTTAGACTTTTGTTGTGAAGATTTAAAGAAACTAGTACATAAAAAGTGCTTCGCACATAGTAAGGACTCAAGAAGTGCTCGTCATAATAATAATAGTTATTGTTAGTTCACCCACACACATGTATGTTATGCATGGTAGCAGCCCTCTGGATTGCTGTGTAGAGAAAGATTTCAAAGTCACATTGGAACTTAGTGGGAGACACGGGCTGGGATCAATGAGTGACATCTCCTTGGCTTGGGGCAGTGAAATGTCCACCTATGAGTCATGCATTTGTCATCCCCGATGTCCATTCAGCAGGACTTTGCTGGGCATCTTCTTTGGCACAAGGCACTGCCTAGATGCTTTGGAAAAGGAATATCTGCAACGAGAGGTAGAGAACCCCAGTTTATGAGGACCCCCAAAGTCTTGTAGTCCTGCCTCCTCTAAGCTCACAGGGATGCCTTCTGGAACATCCTGGTCACACAGTGATTACACTCCAACTTGAACAGCCTGGTGTTGGACACTCTTTCCTGGGGGAGCCCAGGCCATTCTACAGAGCTCTTGCTATGTGTGGTGTTGCTGCATCCTGAGCCCCAGTCATTCCCCTGCCCCTGGGAGAGACTGTTTGAGATGAAAAGATGGTCACTTTCTGTCCTTACCAAGGCTCCTTCTTCAGGCTAAATGCTCTCAGTTCCCAAAGCTCTCCTGCAGAGATGTTTACATATTCTGGCTTTCATCGTTGGCATGTGTTTCTCTTTGTCATTGTCCTGGTGTCCACTAGGTTGGGTCCTGAGAGGAACAAGAATATCATTTGGCCGAATGAATGCAGGCTCTGGAGACTCAGACAATGCCCTTGGCCCTCCTGACTCTTTACAAAGCTCTTTCCCACCTATGCTCCCCTTTGCTTTCCTCAATGAGGGTTGCCAGATAAAATACAGCATGCCCAGTAAAATTTGAATTTCAGATGCAATATTCAGAACACATTTATACTAAAATATCATTCGGTGTTTATCTGACATTTGAATGTAGCTGGGCAGACTATATTTTCATTTGTTCAATCTGGCAGCCCTAGTCAAAGGAGCTCTTAAGAGAATCCCATTTGGCAGATGGGAAAACTGAGGCCCCTGGGCAAGATCACCCATAAGGCAGGAGAAGATGGAGGCAGGACCGAAAGGCATGTCCTCCAACTCTTAGTCCAGGACCCGCCTCCCGCTGCCCGCTTCTGAAGGGCCTGAGCTGGGGTGTTCCTGCATTCCTCAGACTGTGCACCCCCTCAGGATGTCCCTTTCCAAATCGCTGATCTATGCCTCCTCAGGGTTCCCTCTTGCTCTGTGTCTTTCTCTGCCACTTTCAGCCTCACTTCCCATTTTAAAATTCCCTCTGCTGTCACAGGGATGTTCCCTTCCTCCTGTGGTGGTGGTGGTGGTGGGGTAGTCACAAGCACAGACCAGACCCTGCCAAATCACCAGCACTCTCCGAACGAGTGCCTTCTCTCACCCAAGGACCCCCTCCTGCCCTGGATTTTTGGAAACAGCAGCTTCTGTGCCCCAGGTTGGGGGCAGGGCGGGTAGGGAGAATAGTGGCCTCCCCAGAGAGTTGGAGAGGAAAGGAATTTTCTAACCAGGAGTTAAAGGGGAAGAGGGATTATGAGTCACCTCTGGTTTTCCAGAGGATGTGGGTTTTTAGCTGAGCAAATGGGAATTCCACATATGGATGATTATTTTAGTGGAGATTCAGGTTTATTCAATGCCTTCTGTCTAGTCAGCTGAAGCAATTTGCATGCAGACTGAAGCTGAAACTTCCCCTGTCACCGCCCCCCCTACCCCCAGGTCCTTGCAGGCGGGAGGAAGAACATGAGGAGACAGACTAACATTTATGGAACGTCTTTCTATTTTGTGTATGCTTGGTGTGCACTAGGCTGGGGAAGCCTTGAGATAGTTGAAGGGGGGCGGCCTCAGCCCAGTCACCCCGATAGGGAGGCTGGGGCCTGAGGTCACCAGCTAGGACTTGCAACCCGGGTCTGTGTGACCCGGATCCCAATAAGCTGCTGGCGGCCCCCCTGCAGCCTCCGAGGGGGGACTCCCTTGGGACAGCCCCGTTTGAGTAACTGAAACCCTTTGGCTGGCCCTCAAGAAAAGAGTGCCTGATTCCAGAATCTGCCCAACAAAGAAGATTTCTGTCTTTTTTATTTTGAGTGACAGAGAGGGAATTTTGGCTCTTCCATGGGTCTAATGAGACCCAAAGAATATGTGGTTTGGCCAAAGCCCAGCATGTGGGGTATAGTGGACGAGTCCCCCATATTCTGTCAGTAAATGATCATCTGGCTTTGTTTCCTTGCGATGAAGCAAGATCAGGAGCCTCACTAGCTGACACTTAAACCAAGCCCTTGTGTGCCAGGCCTTGTGCGAAGTATTTAATGATCATGGCAAGCCTCTGAGGGTAGGAAGTGGGATTACCCATGGTACACTTAGGGGAACCGAGGCACAGAGAGGCTGAAACACCTGCTCCGGGTCACACAGCAAAAAGCTGGACCTGGGCCTGTGTCCGTAGGTCACGGACTTTACCACTGCATCCCGCACTCAGCTCTGTGTGACTTCTGGAGACAGAAGAATGGAGACAGCAGATATGTGAGTGTGGACTGCCCCAGGGGCTGTTCTGTGTGAGAGATGGTGCTTATTAAAACCACACAGGAGCCGGGACCGGCCATAGCCCCCACGTCCCTGTCCCCAAGCCACTGATCCCTATCAGAGTTTCTGGAAAGAGGCCTCATTGCCTTCAAAGGCAGTTCTAGGAACACCGAGGCGAGATTTCTTCCTGGAGGGCTTGTAAATGAGAGCGTGATTAGGTTTCTTTTTCACCCAGTTGTTAAGCCACTCTGAGCGAGCACCTCCGCCATATTAAATGGTCGCCAGCATGGCAAGGGCTGTGAGACCTGACCGCAGGGGCCTGGCCTGGCCTGTGGGGTCGGGGAAGGGATGTTGGCGCTTTGGCGGAAGGATGAGTGCGTGTGAACAACGTGAGCACAGGGTAGAGCATTCTGGGTCTGGGAACCCGTGGCCAAGGATGCCACAGCTGCAGAGGAACGGCGGGGCAGGAAGGGAAGATGTGTGTGAGGGGTGGTGGGAGGCCCTGCCAGCCAGCCAGACCTGGATTCTGGTCCTGCCCATGTCCCCTGTTGGTTGCTTAGTCTTGGGTGAGTGACTTCACCTCTCTCTAAGCCTCGATTTCTCCTCTGTAAGATGGGCCTCATGGGGTTACGGTGAGCAGCTGGCGAGGGCCCGAGCAGCACGTTCCAGCCAGAGCCCAGCGTAAGCTCCCGTTAACGGTGGTTGACGGGACCTTGAAGTCTCGCGCGTGGTGTTTGGCACACAGTAGGAGTTCTGGAAATGGTTGCAGACGTGGTTGGTTGTGTTTTGGTGAGAGTCATCAAGACGAAAGGCAAGATGTGTAGAGTGGTGTCTGGGAGCTTAGGCAAAAGTGGGAACAGGGGGCACCTGGGTGGCTCAGATGGTTAAGCGTCTGCCTTCGGTTCAGGTCATGATCCCAGACTCCTGGGATCGAGTCCCGCATCAGGCTCCCTGCTCAGCGGGGAGCCTGCTTCTCCCTCTGCCTCTCTCTCTCTCTCTCTCATGAATAAATAAATAAAAAATCTTAAAAAAAAAAAAGTGGGAACAGGATCCAAATTCAGGGCATTACTCATTGTTCTTTCTTGTGAGGACATGACATGCTGTGTGTCGCTCGGTCAGGCTGCCCACAAGGGTGTCTAGTGCAGAGCCGACTGGGGCTCTGCGGGCTGTACTGGGGGGAAAGCGGCCTGGAATTTTCTCTGTTCCTCCCCCGAGTGCTTTCAGAGCCCAGCATTGCGGCCCTGCCAACAAGGAAAAGGCCTGCCCTAAGCAAGCCGCCACCTTCTCCCCATGTGCCCTGCAGCCAGAGTCCCTTTTCCACGGATTCCTTTCCCCTTGGCGTTGGATACCCATGCAAGTCCCTGCCCCCCACCACACACAGGCCTTCTTGGAAGGGCCTGCAGGGGCGGCGAGCGTGGTGTTGCTGTGGCTCCCCAGGGCCCCAGGTGTCAGTCAGGCCCGTATTGAATTCAGTCCCCACACAAGCCACCCTCAGGCCTGCAGCGGGAAGAAGGAGCCTGTGTTCCCAGAGCTGCTAACTGATCCCCTGCCCACAGCCTGGGCCCCAGCTGGAGCCAACTGTGCCAGAAGAGCCTCGTCTGTTTATTTGTGGATCATGGGGAACTCTGGGCAGGCCACCCCTGGCTCCCTTCATCCAGGAAAAGAGAGGGAGAGAAGCAGCAACCAGCAAGGCCTAGGGAGGTACACTTCTATGAAGGGCTGGCTTTTCCTCGGACCCCAGCCTCTCCTGGCCAGTGATCCTGGCCTTTTCACTCCCCTCTCTCCCTCCTCTCCCAAGACGACTTCAGAATTGCCTGGAAGCTCTGGAGACGGACTGCCTGGTGTGAATCCCAGCTCCATCCAGTCCTAGCCCTATGGAGCCTCAGTTTCCCCGTCTGTAAAATGGGGATGGTAGGAGGGTGAATCTCCAAGGGCTGTTGTGAGGAGTCCTCGGGTCGAGGCAGGTAAGGTGCTGAGCTCCATGCCTGGCAGACAGTGCTGTTTGTGTTAGTCTCGGCACCTGTTCTGACCTTACTTCCTTCAGGAGAAGATAACTTGATGGAGTTGAAAGCACCATTTCTTGGCAGAGGTTCAGCTAGAAGGTTTGGTTTGACCTAATCAGGTGGGGATCCTGAGGTCCACAGGGCAAGGGTTTTTCTCAAGGTCCCACAGCCCGTCCCTAGCAGGGCCGTGGCCGGACGGTGGCCGGCCTCTGTGTCAGCTGATCTGAGCCATTGCAGGGGCCGGGGGGGTGGGGTGGGACCCGACAGTGTCTCAGCAGACCACGCCACCATCTGTGAACTCGCACCTTCTCTCTGTCTCTCTCCTCGGGCCCGTCGGCCCTTCTGCGGAAGTCGGGCAGGAATGCGATGGAGACCTCTCGGGGCAGTTCCCACAGGAAGCCTGGGGCACCTAGCCTTCCTCCCGTGCATCCGCGCACTTGCCAGGGACCCCCACAGAGCCTGACGCAGGGAAGGGGGAAACTGAGGCCCAGAGAGGTCAAGCACATTGTTTGAGCACACACAGCAGCCAGACACTCTGACGAGTCACAGCAGATGGAAAGGGGGGAGAAGAGAGCATTTTCAGGGGCTCCCTATTTCTGGGCGTGGGCTTACCGTTATGGCTGCGACTGGAGGCAGTAGTGGTAGGGACGGGCTGGAGCTGAGGACCCATGAGGGGAGGAGGGTGGGCTTGTGCAGAGAGGATCCAGCCACCGCCTCATTCTCAACCAGGCTCCTCACCTCAGCACTATGGGCATTTTGAGCCAGATCGTTGTGTGTTGTGGGGCCTTCACCCACTAGATGCTGGTAGAGCCCCTTCGGCTGGGACAACCCCAGATGCCTCCAGACCGTGCCCACTACTTTGTACGCGTAAGTCAGCTCTCCCTGAAACAACTCTAGGAGGCTCGTAGTACTGATCCCCGTTTTAGATGGGGAAACTGAGGCACGGAGAGGTTAGCCACCCCAAATCACATGATAAGCAAGCAGCAGAGGAGAGATGAGACCAGGTGGTCTGACAGAGCCAGTGGGGTTGTGTCTTCAGAAGCCCAGGCTAGGAGATGTTGGGGATCATCCCTCCCAGGCCAGACTCCTGGGAGCCACCCCTCATGATGTTCTCTTCTCTTTCTCTTGCCAGGGTGACATGGGAGCACTGGGTCTGATTGGCTATCCAGGACCCAAGGGCGTGAAGGTAAACAAGAGCCATCCCTGAATCCGGGTCTCGTCCCTTCCAGCCACCACCCCCCACCTTGACCCATGGCAGCCCAGAGGGAAGTGTGCCTGGACACAGTGTGGGGGGAGGGGAGGGGTGCTGGGATGGGAGCTGGCAGCTCAGCAGCTCAGTTCTTCCCGGGCCTGAGAGCCAGTCAGCTTCTGTATGTCAGTTATGGCTGAAATGTCTCTTGGACAGCAGTCCTTGAGCTGAGCATGAGTCTCATGTGGTTCCAGACGTCAGGGCACTGAAAGGCCAATGGGTTAGGGGGGGGAGGGCATCACCAGGGGCACAGAAACTATAGTGGCAAACCAGTGAACTTCGTATGTCCCTGGGTGGGATGGGCATGCAGGAAAAAGATGGGCCAGAACTGCTAGGACCTCATTCCAGGGACGACCCCATGTGGCCAACGTGCAGGAGGCAATGCTCGTGGAACCCATCTGTCCCCATGAGCAGCCTTCTCCCCTGGATTTGTTCGGAGTGCCATGGCTCAGGAGTCAGCTGTCCCTTCTCATGCTCCTTTAGTCCACATCATGGCCCGCCGAGCTGGGGGTCATTGCCCCCTTTCACGGGTGAGAAAACTGATCGCTGGGTGGGGCATCAAGCCCCGGGTGGGCACGGCAAGCCAGTGGGTGTCAGGCGGGGCACTTGCCTTCTGTGGCTTTGAGACCCCCCCTCACAGCAGGATCTGGCCTTTGTCTTGCAGGGACTGATGGGGAACATGGGGGAGCCCGGACTGAAAGGTGATAAGGTGATCTGAATACTCCCTTGTTGCATTGTGTTTTATCTGCATGCGAACCAACCCCCTCACCCCCGCCTCAACGCTGCTGCTTTCTCTCCAGGTCCACCACGCCTGCACGCCTCCTGCCTCCCCTCTGGCCCCCCTAAATCTGTGTTCCCCGGCTTCTTCCTTGTAACCGAGGTGGAGCTCAGGCAGGAGGTCTGGGGCGTGCAGACCTTGGAAGATGAGCATGGGGGGCTGTTGAGGCAAAGGTGGGGGGTAAGGCAAGGCAGGTCTCTGAATTCGGAGAGCAAAGCTGAGGCCAGCGTCTAGACTCGGAGGCCGAAGCCGGGGGGGGGGGGGGAGGCCTGGAGGGGGGCGCGTTGCTGAGATGACAGGCCCCGTGGCGGGCAGGTATGGTGTGGGGCTGGAGACCTCTCCCAGCCACAGGAGGAAATGAATCCACATAAGCCACCGCAGTAAGAACTGGGAACCCACCCCCAGAGAGCACGTGGTCTGACTGTGCAACAGAAAAGCGGGAACAGGCCTCTGAGCCCCTGACCCGCTTTCCTCCCAGTTGCCATGGGGAGGCCGCCCACGCCACGTGTCCTCCCCACAGTCCTGCTGCTGAACCCACCCTGTGCCAGCCCACAGTTGGACAGGGGTCGGTGGGACCCCGGGGCTCGGCAGGGCAGCACCTGGCCCCGTCACGCGGTATCTGAGGGACGGAGACGTGAAGGGCTGGGGCGGCACTCCCTGGGCCCTGTCCTGTAGCTATCTTCCTGCCCTCCCCTCTTAGCCTCTCACCCGAACCAGGCACCCCAAAGGGGGTGTGGGAGGGCTCGGGCCTCCAGGGACCTCAACCACGAAGCAGAGCTAGGGCAGAAGGGCAGAGCTGATGAGGCCCTGGGAGGTCACCTCCTCCAGTGCCTCCATTTCCCGGCTGGGGAGGCAGCCCAAAGAGTTCAAAGAGATGCATCAAAGGAAACTCAGCCCTCGGGCTCTTAGAAAAGGGGAGGTGGGGGGCTGCAATGGGTAGCCAGGGGTGCCGTGCTTTCTCCATCTGTTTCCACCTCTACTGCCTCCTCACTGTTCCCGCCCCCCCTGCCACTGGGCCTCCAGCTGCAGCCCCCCCTGGGGCTCCCTCGCTCCACCTCTGGCCCTGCCCCGCTGACTTCTAAGCCCCCTCCTCTGTGGCCCTCCCCTTGAGTCTCCCCCACAGCTACCTGTTTGCTCTGGGGTTTGAGACATCAGCGCTCTGGAAATGTTGAAGTCATGGACAAGGGAGAAAGGAAGAGGGGGTGCGGGGGGTGTAGGCATTGAATTAAGCTTTTTATAGGCCCCTCTGCAGAGCTGGCCTCCCGCTCACTGGCCCTTCAGGAACATGGAAATAAACGTGTGTTACATGGAACTCGGCTGGCTTGCTGACTGCTGGTGCCTGGCTCATTTCGAGATGTGAAAGCTCTGGAAAAAAAAAAAAAAAAGAAAGAAGTGGAGGAAATTGTTTTCCTGCCCATAGTTTTCAAGAAAATCAAATAAGTCTTTGGGGTTGAAAAAAAGAAGAAAAGAAAAAGGACTTTCTTTTCTGCCCTTTTGGCTGGGGAGGGGTCTTAACATTGCTGAGAGGGCCCCCACCCCCCGGCCCTTCCCTGGGGTGACGGAGCCATCCCTTCATGTTCCCTGGCCATCCTGCCTCGAATCCCAGATTTTCCATGACCCGGCCTGGCCGCGGTCCCACTTACAACCACTTGGCTCCGTCTTCCTGCATGGAGGAGCCTTCTGGAACCGACACTCCTGCTCCAGCCCAAATCCATTGTCCTGATTTCTTAGGTGTCTTTTTAAACTTTTTTTTTTTTAAATTCCCTCTGTTCCTCCTTTAGACATTAAACACACACACACACACACACACACACACACACACCCCGGAAAAAAAAAAAACCCCAAAACTTTCTTGGCTCCCAAACCTCTGGAATATTATACAGGGTTTTCCAGATTGGAAAAACCAAAGTAAGTTTTTTTTTTTAAAGCTATTTATTTATTTATCTATTTTAATTTTGGCTTTTGTTTTACCAAAGTTGTTTTTGTTTTTTTTTTTTTGCGGGCTCATGGCCTTAGCTGCATGATGTGGGCTCTCTAAGGGTCTCCATTCTTCCCAGTTTCCTCCCCATCCTTCCTATTGCTCCCAGGGCTGTGAGTGTTTTTGGAGTGCTGGGGCTGGGGTGCCGTTGGGAACATCCAACATGGCAAGCTGGAGATGATGAGGGCTGCATGATGGGACTCCGGCTGTAAGAAGAACCGTCTTCCCGTGTGGTTCTCCGATAGCTTGTTTACCAGGATGTGGCTGAAAATAGGGAGGGACCAGAAGAGACCCCTGAAGGCTGGAATCCATGTCACCCTAGGAAGGAAACACTCAGAACTAACTCGAGACCCGTTTACTCGCTGTTTACACATAGTCTTAGCCAGCCAGGCTAGCTGGTTTCTCATGCTATAGCTGATTACAGGCAGCTAATTAGAAGTGGCCCCACGCTGATGGCTGGCATAGAGACTCCCACAGGAGGAAGAGTGACCGCTCCCAGCCTGGTGGTGAAAAATGCCAAGCAACAGATGCGAACGCTCAGAACCCTCAGAACCCTCCGTGATGGGGTGGGGGGGACGGGGAGGCACTGTACAGTACCTGCCCCTGTGTGACATGCAGCTGATGATGAAGACGTGGAAGGATCAAGAAGCAGTCCCTTTGATCTGCCAAGTGTCAGTTGTTCAGGAAAGGCCAGGCAGTTTGGCTTTGTTAGTGGTGTTTTCAGCCACCTGAGCAGCCCCGGGCTGGTATGCAGCGAGGCTGGCTCCTTGCCCCCCAGGGCCTGCCTTCCCCAGCCAAGCTTCCCCGGAGGGCCTGCCCTTTACTCTCACAAGGCTGCTGCTGGTCAGATCCACTCTGGAAACAGCCTCAGCCAAGCTGTACCTTGCTGGTGGGTCTGGAAGTGGGGAGGCTTCCAGAACCCACCGTGATCTCCATTGTAACGTTCTTTGCTGGTGTGCATTTAGGGTGAACAAGGGGTTCCAGGTGTGTCAGGAGATACTGGATTCCAAGGAGACAAGGTAATTGCAGCGGATTCTACCCCCCCCTCTTCTCTGGTCCCAGCTTCCTTCTCAGGCTCCCTCATGGGCCAGGACCCCCCTGCAAGATGGCTTCCTTTCACATAACCCTATCTTCTCCAGCCTCAGGCCCCCATCACCATCTCTTCCCTGGCCTTGACAACAGCCTCCTGACTTATTGTCAGGCCCCCCGCCCCTTCTCTCCCAGTCTGTCTTCCTCACTGCCGCAAAGCTCTGCTCTGTGCTCGCAAACCATCCTTGGCTCCCTACTCGCCCCAGCACCCAGGGTCCCAGTGAGCGAGCCCCTTGGACCCATTCCTGCCCCTCGCCCTTACAGCCCCGAACTCCACCGAAGTGCCCTCTGCCCCACACACTGCTGCCTTGCCAGGCACACCGTGCCCTCAGCCTCTGCACGGCCCCATTCTTCAGAACCCTGCTCAGATGCCATTTCCTCCACCTGCTTGGACAGTGGCCTCTTCCCTCTCGCATGCCCTGAGCAGCCTGTCCGCCCGTCATCTGTGGCTGCACCTGGTTGAGGGCGACTTGGGCTCAGCTCTGTGCCAGACAGCCAGCTCCCTAAGGATATTGCCCCAGACTGCCCTGGCAGAGCTCAGCTCAGAGTCCTGCACAGAACAGTGAACATTTAGGACATGTTTGAGTAAGTGAGTGAGTAACCGGCCTTACTGACTGGTGGATGAACCGAGGCAGCTTGCCGAGGCCGGCTCCTCTTTGCCGGTGTCCGGCACCATGTGGCCACATCTGGACCTCGCCCAGCCAGTCGACAAGGTCCAGATGTGGGCCCGCTCTCCCTCTTCCTCTTCCCTCCCTCCTGGCTGGCCTGTCCTGACCCAGCCTCGGTGTCTCCGGAGTGCAAGCCACGCAGGCCTGGCTGCTTCCCCGGCTGGGCCCCCGTCTCTAGAGTTCCTCAGGCGCAAAGGGCACTGCAGTGCTCGCTTCGAGCCCCCCGGGGTCCCAGGTTCCAGGGCGACTTGCTGAGGACAGGGCCTGCTGTGTCACCTTTGCATCCCTGAGCCCCGCCCACAGGGCTGCCCCACTGGAGCTTGCAGGCAGGGAAAGTGAGGGGGGAGCTCATCTTCCCCAAAGGTGGATGTTCTCTAGCTGCAGGTGGGCAAGGGTGACTGAGCAGCTGTTCACCTGGCCATTTCTATTCCTTACTAACCCCAGCCTGCTCTTGGTCTTTTCCAGGGGAGCCAGGGATTGCCAGGGTTCCCAGGTGCACGGGGGAAGCCGGGGCCTCTGGTAAGTACCTTTGGCTCGGACACCCCCAAACCTCACACTCTCCAGTCATGAAATGTGGCCAGGGACACGGTCACATCCTGGACCGCACTTCCTCCTGCAGCCGCCCTGGTTGCCGAGCAGAGCTGGACAGGAATGAGATTCACCCGTTTTACAGAGGAGGGCACTGAGGCCCAGAGGGGCAGGAACTCACCCAGTGTCAGAGACAGGGATCGGTCACTGTCAGAGTTCTGGGGAGAATCAGAATCTGGGGCTCCCAAAGCCTTGAAAACAGCAGTAGCATTAATAGCGTGTATTTCTTGAGTGTGATTATGTATCGGGTCCTTGCCATACCATACTTCTTTGAAGGCTGCCGACCACCCCAAGGGCTAGCGTATTATTATCCCTCCCATCTTACAGATGGAGAAACTGAGCTTCTACAAGATGAAGTGTCTTGCCCAAGGATCCCATGGCTGTAAATATAGGAGGCGGGGTTTGAACAGTAGCTCCTGGTTATCTAGGGAGATCTCATGCATATGCTCCTGAGTTTTTTCAGCCATCCACAGCCAGGGGGCTAATACAAAGGATGGTGGAAGGTGGGCCCTCACTTACCCCTGCCTCCCCTGCCATCTCTTCTCTTCCCCAGGGCAAAGTTGGAGACAAGGGATCCCTTGGGTTTCCTGGGCCTCCTGGACCTGAGGTATGTGAGGCCATATTTCTGCGTCCGGCTGTAATTGGGACTGGGTGTTATCCTTGGGAAACTGAGATCCAGAGACTGGGGGAAGGGGGTACTTACCTGAGGCCATGCAGCAAAGGAGACATGGGGCTGAGAATAAAAATTCCAAGATCAGAGATCTTTCATTTTCTGCCTCTGTGCCCCTGGTGGCTTTCAATGACAGTGGGACAGAAGCTGGCTTTGGAGACCCTCCCTAGCTTTGGGGTCACCTTTATAGTTTCCAGAAAAAACATCAGGAAAGCCCTCTGAACTCGGGCCTGCACCCTTGACAGGAGCTCCTGTTTCTCTAGCCTGAGCCCTGGAAATTTTCGAAACACCCAACTCCCCCTGGAAAAAGTTCAGGGCTCGGGGTTCCCAGGAATGGGGACCAAGAGACAAACATGAAAATTCTGGTGTTTGAATGGAGAATGAGAAATCAGGAAGGATGATTTAGCACTTAGTGTAACTTGCCTGAGAGGTTCCGATGCACGTGAGAGTTAGCACAGGTCTGTGCCTCTCGGTTAGCATTCACACTTCACATAGATACAATGGCGTGATGTGGCCGGTTGAGCTCTTCCCTTCCCCCACCCCCACAATGGGGACCATCTCTGGAGAATGGGGTGGTCCTGCCATCTGCCCAGGATCCTCAGCGCCCAGGCTCTCTGGGGGTCCAGGCCAACCCCAGCCAGTCCCCGTTGTGTACACACACCTCCCCATCTTCCACAAGGTCTCAGAGACAAAAGTCTCACTCTGCCGGGTTCTCCAGACCCTTCCAAAGATCACTCCTGGTATCACCCAGATAGATGAGGGATCGTTTCCTGCAAGCTCCACGTTCTGACTTCCCACTGTGTTGACTTTGGCCGTGACACAGTCCTATCTTTAGACGAATGGAGTTGGCCTCTCTTCCATGGCCTCCATTCCTTTCCCTGGCCGCTGCAGAAGACTTTTCTAACAGTCCAGGTTTCCCAGCAGTCTGGCCACTGAGGGTGGGACCCATGCCGCCTCCCATTTATTAGGCACCACCTCGGGTCAGTGGCCCGGGGATGAGACCATGTTGAAACGCAGCCAGAACCGTGGGAGGGAGGTAGTACGGCCACCATGTTACAGATAAGGAAACTGAGTCACAGAGCAGTGAAGTGACTTCCTCAGGGTCACTGCTACTTGTAGCAAGTAAGTTCTCTCCTGGGTCCCTGGACAGATCTGGGGTCTGCCTCTCCACCTTTGTGTTCTGTTTGGATTGGCTAACTCCGTGTCCAGAAGATGGTTCTGCTCAGCTGAAGACAGAAGCTGAAGAGCATGTCAGCACCTTCCTGGGTCTCTGTGCCTTCTGAGAACATGCCCAGTGTGAGGGGCGGGGCCGTGTGATTCCTGCTCTGCATCCTTTTGGATGTAGATTTTTACTGAGCACTTACCAGGTGCCAGGTGCTGAACTAAGCACTTTGTTTGCATTATTCCCTTCAAGCCTCAGAACAGCCCTGTAAGGTGATGTTGTGGTCACCATTTTGCAGATGAGCAAGCCAAGGCCCAGAGATGCTCAGGAACCTGGGGTCAGGAACCGATGCACTGTGTGGACCCCCCCGGGGTCACACAGTGCATCAGTTGCAAAATAGGACTTTGAGCCTCTTGATTTGAAGAAAAAGATGCGGTAGCTTTGGCTTTCTGTGTTAGCTCAAAATTCAGACCCATTCTTGCCTTTGCTAGTAAGAAGGGTGAGAGGATGTTTGAGCTGGAATTTAATGGGAGTCACCAAAAGATCAGAGAGGAAGGAAAAAAGCCACTTATGGAAGGGACGTGGGAGGAGGCATTTTGGTCTCAGGGATTCATATGTGAAGATTTTGGTTTCTAGTTGTCAGGAAACTAAGGGAGTAGTGGGGCTGCCCTAAAAGTGACTGCGGTGCTAGGATGAATTAACAGAGGTATTATACCTACAGCAAGGAAGGGGGTGTTCCCATGCTGGCCTCTGCTGGTCTGTTCACACCCAGAGAAGCACCAGCATCTTAGTGATTGCCAACAATGGAAGCTGACCGACTGGAGGTGGCAAAACTGAGGGGCCCTGGGCCTCAGAGTAGAAGCCATTCAAGGGACAGCAAAGGGCAGGCCTCTGGGGAGGGGAAAACTGGTCTCCAAATTGTGCGAAGACTACTGTGGAAAGGACTCCCACCCCCTGTGCTTTGTGCAGTCGTACGGGGCAGTACGAGGTTGTCAAGGGGAAAGGGAGGGGGTTCTGTTCCATGTCAGGAAGAAGCCTCCACTGCACGGCCAGCCATCGGGAACAGGCTTGATCTGGGAGCAATGAGCCCTCCTTGGTGTTGTGGGGCAGAGTCCAACACACCCAGCCAGGACGCAGCGACCATTTCAGCTTTGGAGAGGAGCTGAGCTTAATTAGACCAGCATTTTACAAGCCCTTCATTTTTTCTTTTTAAAGATTTCATTTATTTATTTGACAGAGAGAGGGAGAGCACAAGCAGGGGGAGTGGCAGGAAGAGGGAGAGGAAGAAGCAGGCTCCCTGCTGCGCAGGGGGAGCCTGATGCAGGACTCGATCCCAGGACCCCAGGATCACAACCTGAGCCAAAGGCAGTGACCTAACCAACTGAGCCACCCAGGTGCCCGCAAGCCCTTCAAAGTTGTAGCAAACACGGCACATCTTCATATCTGCAGGATCACTGTAATCAGAGGCTGCCATTTCTTGGAGCAGAGGAGGGCTGGCTTTGGGGCTCCGGCAGCTACAGGCCCAGGACATGGGAAATTCTGGGTTACACAACCTTGTGTGTATCGTGCGCTTGTTGCAGTGTTAAGTATTCTCTTGCATTATCTCATTTAATGTTCTCAGCAACTCTCCGAGATGTACGGGCTGTTACCAAGATCCCTGTTCTAGAACAGAGGACTGCAGGGTCCAGGTGGTTAACGGACCTGCCCGGGGTCCCATCCCACGCAGGAAGGGACGGAAACCTGGGTAGGTCTCCCTCCAAGACCGACACTCTTAGCATTTCCCTTCACCCATGGGTGACCCTGCTCTCTGCTTTCCCTCAGGGATTCCCCGGAGACATTGGCCCCCCTGGGGACAACGGCCCAGAAGGCACGAAGGTGAGTCCCTGCCCAGGGTCGCTGCAGTCAAAGCTCCCTGCTCTGTGGGAGGAAACCACAGGCCTCTGGGGCTGGCTGCCTGGCTTGGAGCTGTTGGGGGTCTTGCCAGCCTCTGATGGACGTGGAGGTGCCGCCTCTGAGACCTCTTTCTGTTCCCTTCTCACCAGGGTAAGCCTGGAGCTCGAGGCCTGCCGGGACCCCGTGGGCAGCTGGGGCCCGAGGTGAGACCGTCTGGCCCTGTCCCCTACCTGTCCCCTGCCTGTCCCCTGCAGCCCCGCCTGCTCCATCTGGGGTCCTAGAGGCCTCTGCTGGGGGCCCAGGGCCCTTCAGCCCAGACGCCACCCCCGGGCTGCCCCAGGCTCACCCTCCCGCTCATCCTTTACGGCCCTACCTCATCCTCTGGCCTGGCCTGGCTGGCAGGTGACTTTCTGCCTTTGCTGCGTCCCCATCGCCCAGGGCTTTTCTCTCTGGAGGCCACTGCCGCTGCCCCTGCCCATAGCACAGTTTCCCGGGGTGTGGGTGTGGGAGAGTAGAAGGTGAGACCCTGAGACTCGGGGTGAAGACAACTGTGTTGGGTCCCCTTGTTAGTGGATTCAAATGTCTGCTTGAGCCCAAAGCCCATGACAAAGACCCTACGCTACTAAGTCTGTGCTCCTGGGAGCTGCCTGGGGGGCATGCCAGAGAAAGACATGACTTGCAGAGCCAATAAGTGGCAGAGTGGAGATTTGCTTATTTCCTCATTCACGCTGAAGGGGATTGAGAAGTTCTCTGTGGGAGGGCCTGTTGAGCACCCCATGGGCTCGCCCCGGATTTTGCCTATGCCTGAGGCCCCCCCCGACCCCCTCAGGCTCAGGCCCCAAGGCCCCCGTGACACACAGACAGCCCCGGCTGAGGGCACAGGAGGCCCGGACTCACCACAACCACAGGCAGGCATCCAGCTGACATGGATCTCTTTGCAGGCTGGTTCTGGGTCTGGCGGGGGCCCAGTGCTGGCTCTGCGAGCGGCCACGTGGGGCTGCTTTCCTGGAAGCTGGGTTGGGGGCTAGCCCCAGAGAGGGCCTCTGGGTTAGGCCTGGCATGCCAGAGGGGCCAGTTTGGAGGCTGCCCTGGCCTGCGGGAGGACCCAGAGTGGGAAGGGAGGGGCGAGGAGGGAGGGATGGCGCCAGCCACGTGCCTCTGTCTACACCCACATTACCACCCGAGAGCCTGCCACTTGCTCACGTCCCCATTGATTCATTCATCCACCCCTGCATTCGTTCACTACTCCGTCTCCTCCCTCTCTCATGCCCCTTGGCCCCACCTGCACACCCATCCTGAATGATGTTTGTGACAGAGTAGGGGATGGGGCCTCATCACTGTCCTTTAGGAGCTCCACTTAGGCTAGTCGTCATACTTTAGGATGGTCCTCTCCGTTCGGCACCATTTTACAGATGGGGACACTGAGGCACAGGGCGGTTAAGCTCTGCCACTGAATCAGTGGTGGAGCTCAGAATAGAGCTCGTATCTCTGAGCTGCAGTCGAGGCTCTGTACCCACAGCGTATGATGAGGTTTGACTTTCTGCCCAGCCCTGCCACGAACCCCGGGCCTGTCACATTCAGGTGACACTGGAAGCCCCCTTCATGTTGAAGTCCCTGTGTGGCCTGGGTGGAAGCCCAGGGGCGGGGGTGGGGACCAGGCGTACCATTTCTTTTGGTCCAGGAGAGCTCTCCCCTGTCCACCTCTTTCCCTCCTTACAGGTCAAGTTCTCCAACACCCTCACTGGATTAATTTATCCTTTTTCCTCTCTTGTGTCTCCCAACTCTAGGGAGATGAGGGACCCATGGGGCCACCTGGGGCCCCCGGCTTAGAGGTGAGTGTCACTGGCTCCCGGGGAGGTGACATTTGTCATTCCTGAGCCCACTGTGTGCAGATAGGCAACACCCAGGTGGCGCTCTGCCGAGAAGTCATCAGCGGGAGGCTTGGGCCAGTCAGAGAAGGGACTAGAACAGACGCAAAGGACAGAGACAAGAGTCAGGAAACCGACCAGCTGTGCTTGCCCAGGTGCCATATGCTGGGGTTTGCATCCGCTTCCATGCATTTGACTTTCCATGAGAGTTCCATTGCTGGTCTTAGTTTCACCCACGGCCATTAAGCTCAGAGAGCAAGGGGTTTAGCCCAGTGTTCCACAGCCCGGAACCTCACCTTGTGCCCTCCCCACGGCTCTGCTCCAAGTGGCCTTCCACAAGGTCCATGCCAGGGAGGGCATAAACCAGCAGTGCACGAATATTTTGGTCTTGGGGCCTGTTTAATCTCTTTAAAAAAAAAATGATTGTGGACCCAAAATGCTTTTCTTTGTATGGGTTCCCTCTATGGATATTAGTAATTAAAACTGAAAACTTTTAAATGTATTTATTAATTCATTTGAAATAATAATAAGCCCATTTCATGTTCACAAAAATAATAGTTTTACAACAAAACAACACAAAACAACCAACTGGCTATATTTTCCAAAGCAAAATAATCTAATGAAAAGAGTGGCATTGTTTTACCGTTTTTGCAAATCTCTAATGTCTGGTTTAATAGAAGTCAGCTGGATTCTCCCATCTGCTTCTGCATTCAATCTGTTGACGATACCACATGTCATATAGCCTCTGGAAAACTCTGCATACACTCATGAGAATGAGAGAGACACAGGCAAACGTCTTGGCATTATTGGGAACCTAGTTGTGACGTCATGCATCCCCTGAGAGGGCCCCAGGGATCACAGGGGTCCCCAGGCCACCTTTTGAAAACCACGGGCATAAACTTTCCATTCCGCCGGGCCCTGTATCTTCTGTCCAGTTCCTTCCGCTTCCTCATTCCTTGAAAGCAGGTTTCAACATCTCCATTTACAAACAGGAGGGGGAGACTTCCCTGAGGTCACACAGCTGCAGACCCCCCCTACCCCCCACTCCTGCATCTCCAGACCAGCTGGCAACCTGGGGCCCTCCAGGCTCTGCATCCTTTCCCCGCTGGGGCATTGCAGCCCTCCTCTGGGCCAGGGCTGGGACCTCAGCAACGCTGCCCCCCTATCCCCTTCCTAGCTCCCCTCACTCACCTCTCTCTGTTGCAGGGCCAACCTGGCAAGAAGGGGTTTCCTGGCCGGCCCGGCCCTGATGGCATGAAGGTGAGGGGACCTGGAAGTGACTGGGCTTGGGGGTGGGGAGGGTGTTTGGAACATCTGGGAAAGAGAAGAAATGGGGAGCCAGCAAATGAGGGCCCCAGGAAGAACCCCAATCCCAGAGGCAGTTGTGGAAAGGGGGATCAATAGTCCCCATTTGTCACAACATATTGGTAACAGAGAGGAAAAAATGAACAAGAACCTCAGTGTCCAACAAGTAATGGGATGCAATGCAGCCACCAAAGATGGTGTAGTGGAAGAGTTGACAAGACAGGAGAAGGCCCGTGTGTGTGGAGGTGGTGGTGTGGCAGTAGTAGGAAGCAGGTTCCAGATGGAGGGTTACCGGACAAACCTGTTGCAGGGGCCCGTTGCACCACGGTCCTGCATGCTCAGAGCAGGGGCTGCAGTGTGGATGGGGCCTCTCTCCGGGTGGTGGGAGTAGAGGACGTTTCCGTTTTCTTTTGTGGGCCTCTAGCTTTGCCCCATGATGTGCAGTCAATATGTATTACATTTGGTAACAGTGGTTTTTGTTTGTTTGTTTTTGTTTTTTAACTTATCAAAAGAGAACTGGCCTGGGTAGGAGAGTGATGGTCCCCAGCACATGGGCAGCCTCGCTTAGTGGCTTTCCAAGGACTCCTCTTGCGGGTTGAATTTTCCAAGCCATCCTGGACAGAGTGTGTTGGGCCACGTTTACAGCTGGGCAGACACACGAGGGTGAGGGCAGAGCCAGGGTAGCCCAGTACATCCATGTCCCCCTCCACTCAGCAGACATGGCCCATGTGTCTGTCTGGCCCCTCTGGTTCTCCTGAGCATGAGGTCTGGGGGAGGTGCTGGAGGGAAGGATGAGGCTCGGGACCCTGATTGTGGTGAGCCACGTCCATTTGTGAGCCAAGCTCCTGGCTAGTTTGACTAGTTTAGCCCTTGTCCTGCTCCCTGAGGTCTCGGTCTTACTCCCTCAGATCCCAGCTGGGTTTCTGTGGGAGAGCGGTGACATAGTCTGGGTGGATTTATCCCACGGGGCTGCTCGCCTCTCTCCAGCTCACGCTGTGGGGAGACCAGGGCGGCTGTGGCTGCCTAAGGAACAGGAGCTACCCTGGCATGGGATAAAGCTGGCAGACAAGGCTATACAAGAGGCCACCAAGTGTGAGGGCTGGAAATAGCCTTTGAGACAAATGAGTCTGATTTCCCTTATTTATAGCTGGGGAGGCTGAGCCCAGAGCAGAGACAAGGCTCACCAGTCATGTTGTGAGCCGGTGGCAGAGGTCTGGTGGGTTAGGGTCTAGGATCTAAGTGCCCTGACTCCTTGGCTCCCTGATCTTCCTGTGGTGGGGCAGCCTGATCCAGTACGAATGGGGATTTCAATCAGTCAGACCAAAGTTCCAATTCTAGCCCTGCCTCTAGCTTGCCATGTAGCCTTGAGCAGACCACCTTGCCCCTCTGAGCTTTAGTTACCACCTCCACAAAATGCGATGGGTTGATGAACAGCCCAAATGAGATACAGACCGGAAGGTACCAAGTCGTCTGCCAAGGGTCACTCAGAGGGAATGCGTGGCTAGGGCCATGTCTGGGGCCAGAAGTTCTGTCCAAGTGTTCCATCATTTCTGCCATTTGTTTGGGGTCTACAAGGCCAGACTCTGGAGTTGAGGTTCCTGTCCTTCCCTACTGGTGGGGACTAAGGCCAGTCACCTGAGGGTATTCCCTGGGGGGGGGGCCCCGACTACCATCACCCATCCCAAGTGATCCTCCTCCTTTCTTTGCAGGGAGAGCCAGGCGACCCGGGACGGCCAGGGCCCATGGGTGAGCAGGTAAGTCAATACTAGTCTCTGAACACAATGACTCTTTATTGAGCACTTACTCTGTGCCAAGCCCTTTGGTAAAAGTCTCCACACGCATCCCCCTTTCATTCCCACGCTAGCTCTTAGGGTCAGTTAGCTCGTCTCCCCCTTTCATTGAGATGGTCACTGACTCTCAGGGAGGTGAAGTCACTGAATGAGAAAGCTATGAATCACAGTCCCATGGCCTGGCTCTGTGGATATTTTTGGAGCATTTGCCCAAAGGGGTGACATGACTTTTCTCCCAGAACATTACAACTGGAAGATCCTTCAAGAATCACCAACTGTGCTCCATCTACAGATAGGGAAGCTGAAGACCAGAGAAACATAGCCACCTGCCAGGGGCTCTTGGTCTGGGCCACCCTAACTTATAAGGAAAGCAAAATTCAAACCAGTGGCTCCGGCTAGTTGGGAAGTCAGGCCAAGGTCTGAACAGGAGAGGAGGTTGCAAGTTGTCGTTAAAAAGGAGGTTTGAGAATCATGACCTTCATTACTGAGGCCCAGGGCCCTCAGTGCTACCAAGAAACAGCTGTGAGTGCTGGGGGTGCAGACAGCCTGGCACCACCTGAAACCTTAACCTCTGGGCTTGGAGGTCAGGTTGAAAGGTAGCAATGTCCTCCTCTCCCTTAATGAAGTCCCCTGAACCCTGCAAGGGGCTGCCTCGTCCTGGAGACCCAGAAGAATCTGCTCGGCTGAGAAACACCATCAATGGCGTGAGAGTCGTGCACGACGGGCTTCCTCACCAGGCCTGCAACATCTGTTGGGGGGAAGAAAGGAATTAAAGCGGGGGGTGGACTGGATTTTTGAAACCTTTCCAGTGTCATTCGAGCGCATTCTGTGGGAAGCCCAGGAGTTTGGAAGCGCTGTCACGGCCTGGATATATTTCCTGATTGGAAAAAAAGGCCATGCGATCAGCAAATTTAACTTCATAGTTATGCTGGTGGTAAGGGCCCTCGGGAAATAGATCCTCAGAATCCTAAAACTTCGGGACACGAAGGGTCCTTGCAAAGCACTCTGTCCCAGGGTCCTAACCTTTTCTGTACCTTGGACCCTTTGGCAGGCTGGCGAAACCCACAGACCCCTTCTCAGAATAGAGTTTTAAATGCATAAAATGCACAAGGATTAGAGAGGAAATCAATTCAATTGAAATACAATTATGAAAGTATGTGGAATGTGATCTACTCATAGATAGGCTTCTTTATTAATGCATTAAATAATGAGATCCAGCAGCAGTTCTAATAACAACCTCACTTTTGAAGCAGTGACAAGCCTTAGTGACACATTTTGAAATATCCTTGACAATGACTGTAAAGTGACATGTAACTAGGATAGTAACAGGTACTGTGGGTTTGTCGCCTACACTCAGATTTGAGGGAAATGCTAAATTTCAATTAGAGGTCAGTGAAAATAAAAGTGATTTTTTTTTTTCCTCCTCAAGTTCAGGGAGCCCCCGAGTTCTATCCATGGGGTTTTCCAGAAGCCCCAGTTTAGGACCCCTGGATCCTTGCCCACATTGGCAATCTGATTAACAAGGATGACTGAGTAAGGTAGTGGCAAAGCTGGGGCCAGGAGGAGCGGACAGCTGGCCCAGGACCGCCCCAGGCCCGCCCGGTCAGCAGAGCCCCCCAGCCAGCTGCCTGCCTAGCTGGGACCACAGCTGGAAAGAAAGGCCTGTCTGAACAGTGAGGCAGAGCCTGAGCCCCGTGGCTGCCAACAGGCACACAGGGATGCCACACCAGCTATGCCCTTGGCTCCCTCCCCATGTGGGAAGGGGCAGGCGTCTCTTGTTCACAGCAGAATCAGAGGGTCTCCAGGAAAGGTTATAAGGTCCTCCCTAGGATGACAGTATCAGCTCCACCGATTGGACCCCCATTAAGTACCAGGCTCTGGTGCCTGCCTGCCCTTCCCTCAGCAACCCCAGGGTGGTAGTTAGTGTCCCCATTTCACGAATGAGGAAAAGAAGGCTCTGGGAAGTTAGGTCACTTGACAAGATCTCCTGAACAGCAACACAAGTGTCAGAGCAAGGTTGAACACTCGGTGCTGCTGGATTCCCAAGATCTGCCTTGGAGGGACTGGAAAATCCTTTGACCTCCTGAGCCCTTGCCATTTTGTAACAGCTAGTGAGAGTGCAGGGGGCTTGCCAGCAGGCCCTGTCCTAGGTGCTGGGGACACAGAGATGATCACAGGCTCGGGCCTTGCCTGGAAGAAGCTCCCTCTAGCCAGGGAGAGGCCGGGCATGCAAACATTTACCCCGAGATGCCTGTTCTCACGGAGGACCCACAGCTGTCTTGTTCCCAGTTGCACTCCCAGTGCCTCGCGGAATGGCATACGAGGGAAGAGAAGGAAGGAGGGAGAAGAGCAGGCATAAGCAGACAACAGCCCTTTATCTGTAGACAGCGTGAGGACCAGGGCAGCCCTCTTCCCAAAATCAGACCCTGCTTGTGCAGGACCCGTTGTAGGTGACAGAGCTGCCTCCTCCCCCGTGTCCTCGTGCTGGCTTCAGAGAAGCCAGCTGTGTCCGCAGCAGTCAGAGCTGCTTCTCCCCCCACCCCCCCAGCCAGGTGGAAGCCCTGGGCCTCCGGGGCTGGCTTCCCGGCCAGCCTCATCTCCATCCGCAGGACGGGCCTTCCAAGATCTTCTGGGACAGCGCCCCACGGGTGTCCTGGGAGCCGGGGTGGGGAAATGGGGCACTTGTTGTATGGCCCTTATTCATTAGGATCCTGTTTGGCTTCTTATTTGAGGTTTATGACCCGCCTGCCTTCCAGGACCCAACAACTCATAAATTTAAAGTAGCTATGAAATTTCTGTTTCTCTGGGCCAGTCGGCCAGGGGCCTTTTAACAGAGCCGTTTTTATTCCCGTTGCTTTGCATCCTCTAAATGTCTGAGTGCTCCCTTGGTGGGGCGCTCAGGCCTCTGTCTTAACCCTATGCCCTTTTAAAATAAATTAGAACGGGACGGGAGGCAGCTAACATTTATTGAGTGCCTACATGAGCCATGCATTATCTTCAAGGCTCAGAACAACCCCGGGGAGATAGGGAGAGACCTTTCTCGAAAGCGCCGCCCTTTGCAGATGATGAGGCTCGGAGAGGCTCTGTGACTTGCCCAGGGTCTACAAACCTAAAGACTGAATGATGATGCCAGAAAAAGTGTCAGGTGCGGGGCTTGGCACTCAGTAAGTGCCAGCTTTTGTTATTAATGTTGCTGTCACGTTGAAAATGCTCTAATTGTTTTTTAAAGTAGGTTGTTGCAAAAGTCAAATACTTGGTTATTGTCTGTGACTTACTGGCCGTGACCTCATACCGTGTACCTCACTCCTCTCACCTCATACTTCAACCCTGAAGGGTCTCTGAGCGCAGGAAACCAGGACCTCCGCGGTGTGGTGAGGGTGTGGGTGTGCCGGGGGATCTGTGCCCTGCTCACGGCCACACGCTGGGGAGGCCCCGGGGTGGAGGGACAGGTGCATGGGCCTTGGAGTCACAGTAGCAAGACACACACGGTCGTGGCCTGAGCTGCCACTTTAAAACGGTCTCTGAGACCCACAGAGCTAAGCCTTTGGAAATGGGCACCATGTTTCTACTCTAGTTGATGGACAGGTCGGCCAGCCTCACTGCCTGAGCGTACGGCTTGCAACCTCTGACCTGTGTCCCCTCAGCTTCGAGGTCTCATTCCTTTCTGGACCCAGCTGAGGGACAAGGAGCAGATCGCATGGGACCGACCCACTCCTCTCTGTCTTTCCCGATTCTCCCGGAAACTCTTGGCTGCAACCTTGAGTTCTCCCAAAGCCATTGTTGCACCTCTGAACTGCACAAGACCCCCGTCTGCTCCGATCTTCCTTAGCCCGCAAGAGCGTGGGGCCTGGACGGAGGGGCTCATCCAGATCGGTCAGCCTCGCAGCACGGGTGCGTGCGTGCGTGCGTGCGTGCCTCGTCGGGCCCAGCGAGGCCGGCAGCCGCCTCCAGGACGTTCGGCCTCGCCGCGCGGGTGCGTGCGTGCGTGCGTGCGTGCCTCGTCGGGCCCAGCGAGGCCGGCAGCCGCCTCCAGGACGTTCGGCCTCGCCGCGCGGGTGCGTGCGTGCGTGCGTGCGTGCCTCGTCGGGCCCAGCGAGGCCGGCAGCCGCCTGGAAGAGCCCTGGAACACGGAGGGAAGTTATCACCCAGTGGAGTTAAAAAGAGCAGCAGGAGCCGCTGTGTGTGTGTGCGCGCGCGCCCTTCAGAAAGGAGAGGAAGCCTTTCACAAGACAGTATAAAGGCCTCCACTTTCCACGATTGAATCAAGTCTTTTTGGCGGAGGCTGTTACACTGTTTCCATCCTGGCGAGCCCGTTTGTTTCTCTCTTTGAAGCAGCCCCAGAGCCCCGAGAGATGGGGACAGAGTTCTAACAGGCAGGGCTCTTCCCAGCACAGCTTAAGGGCCATCCCTGCTCCCCCCCAAAACACACACACAGCCTGCCCCCCCAAACGTGGCCGCCTCCCAGCCTGCTTCTGGCGCGGGAAGAATGTGTGGCACTCCCAGGGATGCTGGCAGCGGCCCCACCGCTTGGCTCCGAGATCAGAACCATCTGGTGGAGTGAGGGAAGTCAGGACAGTGCCTGGAGAGAGGCGGCCCTCCTCCGTGGCACCCCAGGCCTGCCGGCTTACGAGGCACGGGGCAGGAGGCGCAGGCCAGGGGCTCCAGGGACGGGGAGATGTAGGCGCCTTGCCTTTGAAACTCAGCACATCCCCGAATTCACGCGGCTTCTTTTTTTCTCTTGCTTTTTGTGCATGTTTCTTCTAGGGACTTCTGGGATTCATTGGTCTGGTCGGGGAGCCAGGGATCATGGGAGAAAAGGTAAGTTAGGTTGGGGAGAATATATCAGCAAATAGAACTAATGGTGGAGATTTTAAGAAGATGAAGGGGCCAGTTGCCCTGGAGATTTCAGCCTTCTTTCTCCTGGCTTCTTGCTTCCCTAGCATTCCAGACCCTCACAGTGCCATGGTCCCCTTTCCCATCGTCCCCTGGGGTTCCACCCTGCCCTCCCGTCAGCACCACCACGTGCATTCAGACTCCTGTGTGACAACCAGCTCACGCACGTGGCAAGGGCCCTCCTGTCTGTGCACTGGAACCTCACAGGGGTGGGCAACAGAAGGGAGCTAAAGAGCCATCGTTTTTAAACGGGCACAGTTCCTTAGGCTGTCTTGGGAATCCCCCAGCAGCTCTTTTACAGACCTCACATTGGAGAGGTGAGTTAATTCAGGTCACCCAGGTAGGAAGTGGCAGAGGTGGGATGTGAATCAGGTTCAGTGCCTGAGGCCACATTTCACCCTGCTATACTGCCCTGCCCGATGTTAGCTCCTGGACCACAGGCCCCCCGTGGCTTCCAGTTTCCCACCATGGGCCCTGGAGGGGACCTGCTTTCCTTTTAGGGGCTTATCTGATCGGCAAGCTGGCCTTCTGGGGAGCCAATATTATGCCCACTGGATAGACAGGGAAACTGAGGGCCAGAGAGAGGAAGCCTCTGCGCTAATCCAGCCCCACCTTCCTTTCCAGGCTCTTCCTGTGCCTTACTTCTCATCACTCCACATCCCAAACCCTTCCTTCTCCTTCTCTTCCACCTTCCCTATTTTCTCTTCTTCCTCTTCTCTTTTTAACTTTTTATTGGAAGTAATTATACAGTCACAAGATGTTGCAAAAAATAGTACAGAAAGGTCCCATGTACCCTTGATCCTGTGGCCGCCGATGGTCACATCTTGCATAACTACAGTGCAATATCAAACCAACTCTGGCCTTCTTTATTGCTCAAATGTTCCATGTCCTCCCCCCCCGCCCTGGCCAGGTGTACCCCTCCTCCTCCCACCCCTCTTCCCTCTGTGCCTAGATGAGTTACCCTTCAGCTCTCTCGGGTCAAGCAGGCTTTCCCCACCCACTTCCCCAGTGGGTCAGATCCCCTGCTGAAGGGCCTTGGCACCGAGACCTGCGCCCTCACTGCACTTACTCATTTGCATCTGTGTTGGTGATTTGTGTCTGTGGATACAAAACACAGGGCCTCACAAAAACAGAGGCAGGATTCAAACCCAGAGCCCCTTCCTCCAGCTGTCTCTGTCTCCTACGCCCAGCATCTCTGCCCTGGTCGATCTGGATTGATCAAGAGGAAAAGAGTTGTGTCTCAGATGCTCCAGCATCTCATCTCTGTTTGGGCAGCGGGTGGGGAGAGCGAGAGTGCCTCCTTTTGCCATCTCCACCTCCGCAAACCCAGCCCAGGGGATGCCAGGCCCAATGAGGACCACGTGACGTGGGCCACCATCAAAGGGGACAATGTCATTAGTGCATCCCTGATCAGGACCATCCTTGCCTGAGGGCAGCCCACTGCGGGGCATGCCACAGTGGATGCTGAGGCCTCCTAGGGCTTACTGGGTTCCTGGCTTCTGTGGAGTGAAATCCCAGCACCCCTTCCCCTGACCACCCCGGGTGATGTGACTGTAGACTTTGGACAAGTCCCTACCCCTCCCTCTTTGGCCTGTGGAAGGCCTCTGTACCCACCCCCCAACAGAGCCACCCCACAGCCATGACCTCCCTGCCTTGCTGTCTCTATCACAGGGTGACCGGGGCATGATGGGACCCCCAGGCGCACCTGGACCCAAGGGATCAATGGTAAGGAGCAAGTGTGTGCCACTTGCCCTCCCTCCTGTCACAGGGGTGGTGACAGCTCTGCTCTCCTCTGCCTGCTGCCGTATACCCCAGGCATTCAGGAAGACGGGCTCCTTCTCCCTCCAAGAGGCCTGGCGGCTGCCCTGTAGCACTAAACTGGGGCCGGGGCCGAGCCAGCCGAGGCAGAAGGAGGAAGAGCCACCTGCTTCAGCTGATTCCTTCTCTCATCTCTTTCTTGGTAGGGTCATCCTGGAACTCCCGGTGCTGTGGGGACCCCCGGAGAACATGGACCCCCGGTAAGCCAAGCCCTTGAGCTCAAACCCAGTGTCCAGTAATAGTGAGGAGTCCAGGTCTCAGAGTCAGACAAACATGGGCTTGAATCCCAGCTCTGTATTGCCAGGAAAGATCATTGAACTTCTCAGAAACTAAGTTTTGCTCATCTGAAACACAGAGAACATAATCGTGGTCGTGATAGTGTAATCCCGTGGGTCAGATGAACCCAGGCAGCTCATGTTCATTGCACAGTGATGTTCCTGGCACAGGAGCATCTTGGTCAAGGCGCAATCGTTGCTTTGTTCATTCACTCGGGACATACCCTGTCGTGTGTCCCTGGAGCTGCTCCAGGAGCCGGGGGTGCAGCCATCAGCAGGGCAGAAAACTCCCACTGCCCTTTAGGAGCTTCTATTCTGGCATTTGGGGGAGAGACAACCCAGTACATAAATGACACCTGCTCTGGAGGAAGTGTAGGGGAGACAATGGGAAATGCTGGGGACACGGGGGCTGAGCACAGGGGTGAGGACACAGAGGTCCTGGACTTCTTGTGATATCTGAGAAACCAGGGAGATTCCTGAGGGTCCCAAGGGCAGGGAGGGGTGGGAGAGGCAGGGTAGCTGGGGTGGGGGACCCCATCTACTTTCCCAAGGGTGATATTGGGGGCAGGGAGGGGTGGGAGAGGCAGGGTAGCTGGGGTGGGGGGACCCTGTCTACTTTCCCAAGGGTGATATTGGGGGCAGGGAGGGGTAGGAAAGGCAGGGTAGCTGGGGTGGGGGGACCCCATCTATTTTCCCAAGGGTGATATTGGGGGCAGGGAGGGGTGGCTCTCATCCTGAGCCCTCGCAGCTTCTGCTCCCTCTATCTCTGCTGATGGAGGATGGAGCCCAGGAGGGGCTCTCACTGGGAGCCAAGGCTTGGGCTCAGGGCTGGGAGCCCCCTCTGGGGAGGGGGAGAAGTGGGCTTCAGGCAGGTGGAGAGGGTATGGAGGAAGGGACTAGCCCAGGCAGGATTCCAGGGCAGGACTAGGGAACGATGAGTTTGGGCTGCCCAGGTCCCTCCAAAGGCCAGACTGAGAGACTCCCTGGAGTCTGATGAGGGAGGAAATGGGAGCCTTGGAGGGTCTGAAACCAAGGAAAGCATGCACATACCACTTCTCTGTGCCAATGAGGGAAGCAAAGCTAGCTCAGTTCCCAAACTTTTCTGTGCACCGGCTGTGTACTGGGCCTATGCTCAGCCCTGAAGGTGCAGGAATGATAAGAATCACACCTGCTGGGGCACTTGGGTGGCTCAGTCGGTTAAGCATCTGCCTTCGGCTCAGGTCATGATCTCAGGGTCCTGGGATTGAGCCCCACGTCGGGCACCCTGCTCAGTGGGGAGTCTGCTTCCCACTCTTGGCTCTTCCTCTCTCTCTGCCTCTCTCCCCCTGCTCATGGTCTCTCTCTCTGTCCGTCTCAAATAAAATCTTAAAAAAAAAAAAAAAAATCTGCTTTTAAGATCCTGTCTAGTGGGAGTGCCAAGTATAAACGTCCTCTCACTCATTAACAGAATTTTTCCGAGCACCTACTACGTGCCAGGCAGTGCTAGGCGCTGAGGAGAGATATGGAGGGACTAGCCAGGGATGAGAAGCCTGGACACAAGTAACCATCATCCCAAGAGAGAGGTGCTGAGCAGCAGGTGGTTCTGTCTGTCTCCTCTAATCCTTTCGATGAGATAGAAAACTCAAAGTACAGAGGTGAGATGAGAGCCAGCACTCCGGGCTCTTGATGGTGTATTTTCCCCTGTTAATGAGGAAGAGGAGAAGCCATTTCTGGCCCGGGGCTGGAGGGGCTGGTTGGTGGGCTGAGGAGCCCAACCTGTGATCTGAGGTTTCCTAGCCCACCCAGCCTGAAGGCTGCTGTCCCATCCCCCTCCTCAGGGTTCATGGGACCCAAGTTCCAGGGCCCAGCAGATGCTCCTGGAGAGGCAGTGATTGGGGACCATCCATGTGGGAGGTGCCCAGGCAAGGGTCCATCATCAAACTGTAGCTCTTGGGCCCCTGAACCTCAACCTCTCAGGGCCTCAGTCTCTCCATTTGTCCACTGGGGAGGAGGAAAGCTTGGAATGGAGTTGCTGGGACAAAATGGAAGGCCAGTGGAAGATGGGAAAACAGTGGGGCCGTCCAAGCCAGCACATGGAAGGAAGCTCCTGGCTGCCTCTGAATCCCCTACCTCCAGGGCTCCACTGACCTCCGCCCTGCTCTGGGTCCCCGCACGTCCCACTGCTCTGGAGGTTGGCTCAGACCGAGTGAACTCAGTCACGTGCTGCCTTCAGCCCCCAGGGTTGCCGTTGACCTGCCACTGCTGCAGTATGGGGCTGGTCGCTCGGACCTCTTGGGGCTCCTTCTAAGCCAACCAGCCGCCCTGGTGCTGCTGGGGACGCAGTGTAGCACCAAGGTCCAGAAATCTGACTTCAGATTCAGACACGTGTGAGTCAAGTCCTGGCCACTTACCAGCTGGGTGATTGTTGGCAGTATTCGTAGCTTCTCTGCGCCTCCGTTTCCCCATCTGCAAGCCAGCACAGAACTCCCTTCATTATGAGATTACTGTGAGAAATCAGTGATACCAGTGTCTGATGGCATGCCTAGCACACACTCTGCATATACTAAGCGTTTAATGACTGGCAGTAGAAATAATTACTATTTGGTAGCTGTGTTAATTACCAGTATTCCTTTAAGACTACTACCATTAAGGTCACATTTCTGATGACACTGTTCACGTCTGATGAGCAGTTTCCCACTTTTCCAATCATGTGAACATCCACGTTCTCCTACAGCCCCGTTGAGGTGAGCTGAGATCGTTATCCTCATGGCCTGGGGGACTGAGGACCAGTCAGACTCCCATCTCTGACCCCCTCCCACATTGAGAGAGCTGAGAGCTACCCTTTACTGAGGACTTTCCGTGTCATTTTGTCTTCCCAGCAACTCCAGGAGCTAGGGATTCTTCTTACCCCATTTCATAGATGAGGAAACTGAGGCCCACAAGTTCAAATCACTTGCCAAGGTCACAGAATTAGGAAGCAGCAGAGCCGGGATTTGAACCGGTTCTCTGAGGAAGCAGTCTGTTCTTTTGAGTACTCTCTTCTACTGCCTCAAAGTTAAGACTTGGCTCCTGAAATTTCCCAGTGACACATTGCGTGCCTTCTGCAGTCCGAGATCCCGCTATAAAATGGCTCATTCTCACCCAATCTTCCTGTCATCTGCCATCTGGGAGTCAGCTCTGCCTTCTTATTGGGCCAAGTGTGGGTCCACGCCCTGCTTGCTCTGCTGACAAGGGGCAGGTTAGAACCCAGCCCCACACGTCAGCCCTTCGGCAGCAGCTGACTGAGGGTCTGCACCCCTCTAGGCCATGGGGAGGGAGAAAATGGAACAAGTTTTTCCCGAGGCCCCAAATGGAACTGGGCCTCTCCCTGGTGTTTGGAGGGGGATGAAGCTGCCTCTTCCTTGTAAAAGGAGCACGCCCAGTCTGAGACTTGCTGCTGAACTGGGAGGCTCCTGGAGGGGTCCTGGCCAGCCGGCCATGGGTGAAGGCGTTGTTTGGTGGATATAGCTGGGGCCGGAACCCGGAAGAGAGATCAGGCATGAGGCAGCCCGCCTCCTCTCTTCTCCCTTCTACCTTCTGTCCTCTTCTGTTGTTAGATTGTTCGTAGTTTCTCCCAACAGATTCCTCAATTCTGGTCATAGGCCTGTGCCCTGCCCGTTCAAAGAACAAAGGCAATCCTGTGTCATCCTTCCCTCCCTCCCTGTCGCTTCCTTGCCTCTTGTCATTCCTGCATCAAACCAAGATAACGGGGTGGCTTTCCTGGGCCAGGCCCTGCTCCCTTCTCCCCTGCCTCCCCCTCCCTCACCTTGGGGCTGTGGTCTGCTTCTTTCCCCTCGTACCCCAGGGCTCTTTCTGCCTGGTCAGAGCCTCTTGGATGGCTGTCAGGTGATGTTCAGGGTCAGGGCAGGGGACAGAACATGGGCAGGCGTATTCTCCTTGCTAATGGAAGGAGAAAAGGGGAAATGGACATTTGAGGAGACTTTTGGTCAAGAGTGTCATGGTAGCTTCTGGTTGTTGATTTTGAGATACAGAAGGAAATGGCTCATCCATCCAGGGAGGCTTCTCCTCACTACCAGATTCCTGGGAGAGGTGGAGGCCCACCACATTGAACTGACTTTTGCTGAGGGTTATAGCCTGTGGGACAGCTTTTCCCACTGGGCCAAGTCCTTCTATGTGCAGCCAGGCTTTGCCCCCACACTCCTAGCCTTCCCTGTTGCCCTTGCTACCAGAAAGGGGGCTTCTCCAAACTCTTTCTCATCCCCACAGGGTCCCCCAGGATCTCGAGGCCTACCAGGCGTGAGGGGAGCAAAGGGACGCCAGGTAAGTGGGGCCCAGCCCCCAGGAGGCTGGCACTGGCAGGGGCCACCTGACAGGGAGACTACCTCCTGCTCCTTGCCCCCTGCCCAACCCTGAGACCTGTGACTTTCACGGCATCAGGCAGGGTTTCCAGACTCATGCCGGGCCTGGTTCTCAGCCTGGCACCCCCTTTCCAGCTCGTCTTTTCCAGCCCATTTCTGAACACCAGGCTTTGCCATCCCATGGGTACAGACAGGGTCTGTGGTACCAGCGTTTTGTCCATTCATTTGTTCATTCATTCATTCCACCACCATTTATTTAGCACAGACTATGTGCCGGCCACTGTTGGAGGCTCTGTAGATACCACGGGAGGGTGGGAGAGGCATGACCCCTGCCTGCCCTCATGGCTCAATCAAGTAGGTCAAAGAGATAGTATCAGGTCATAGGCACATAGGTGGTGAAGCACAAGCAGCTTGGGAGCCTGGACAGGGTATCAGAGCATGCTTCAGGGCTTCAGGGAGAGGAGGGTACTGGAGCTGGGCCAGGTTCCAGGCAAGGGAAAGCCCTAAGGTAAGAGAAGGTGTGGCATGTTTAGGGGTCTCCACTGGCTCCCCAGAGGGGCAGGGGAGAGGGATGAGACCAAGAATTAGCAGGTGGCAAGTCCGCAAACCACAGTTAGGCCTATGGCCTATAGGCCTGTAGTTCCCAGGGTAGTGGGGAGCCATAGAGGACTTTAAACAAGGGCTGGCCTGAGCACAAGCGCCAGAGGTGATCACTGGTACTTACTATGTGTCAGGTGCTATCACGCATATTAACTCATTCGGTCTTCAACACTACTCTATAAAGAAGGTGCTAGGCTTCGTTCCATTTTACACGCCAGGAAACTAAGGCACTGAGAGGTTAAGTCAGTTGTCTCAGGTTGCACAGTTAGAAAGTGGCAGAGCTGGGATTTGAACCCAGGGAATCTGGCTCTCTTGCACAGTGAATGTAATCTCATTTTCAGTCGTGCAGGGAGGGCTGATGAGTGGTTTTTTGCCCCCAGCTGATGTATGGGTGCTGGGATAGGCAGCCTTGTAGAAGGGAACCCCGATGGCACAGGGAGAGCCGACAGCCCAGGCCTGATATCCAAGCTCCATACGGGGAATCTGTGATTAGTCTCCTCTTGGCTGAATTTCAAGTGGTTTTAAATTTTTCCCCAAACCAGATGGCTAGCAGTCAGCCTGGGAGAGGGGGGGGATTAGGAGGCATTCCTCTGGCCCAGCAGGGCCCCTCCCACTGCCATGTCCTGGGTCTCTGCAAGTGGACCCAGGCCCATTGGCAGCCAGTTCCACCTGGACCCTGTGCACATAGCCTCCTGCCCCAGGAAGCCAGATTCGCTGGAGATTCGGGTCCTCAACTCACCGAGCTTGCTCCAGCTGTCTCTAGCACCCCTTCCCAGTGGTGGCTCCAGGAATGTAGTCCTGCTTGAGGAAACCCAGGCTCCCCACCACATCAAAAGTGTCCAGGGCTGGGAGGGAAGTGTTGGGAACATGAGCTCCTCCCCCCTGCTGGGTTTGGCAGGAATGCAAAACCTGTGGGATCGGCGCCCTGGGTCCCCGGCCTAATAGTCCACCATCAGCCACTTCGCAGGGGGGTTACCTAGAGGGGCACCCATCATGCCTGCAGAAGAGCTCAATTCTGGGCAGGCCCCCATGTAACAACTGGCTTGTCAAGTGATCTTAGCAAGACCTTGCCACCCTCTGAGCCTCAGTTTCCCCATATGTGCCATGGGTAAGGTACAGGGCCCTGCCTGCGTCTCTGCCGATGTGCAAGAGGGGACAAGATGGGGCCTCAGGCCCTCGGCTCCTGTAGAACTGCTGACAGGGTCTGGATCCACAGACCTCTGTTGAAAGAGGGGGGGCTCTGGGGTCCGACAGAGACAAATCTCAGCCTTCCCAGTTACCAGTTCTGGGACCTCAGGCCAGTTTCTTAACTTCTCTAAGACTTAGCGGATGACATTAGGAGGAGGTTGTGAGGACCCAGAATTTGAACTCACATCAGCTGGATGCCCATTTTTTGTTTTCACCCCCCACCACAACTCACTGCTTATCAGTGTGGGAGTGAGCGCTCCGTCCGAGGGGGTGTGCAAGTCAGGGACTACAGAAGCCTGCCATGAAGGCTCTGGCCTGGGACAGGGTGTTGGAGGAGACAATGTCTAAAAGCCCCGTTACCTGGGAGACTCTACTCTCTCCCTCCACCAACCACTTTGAAGGAGTCGCGGGGATTCTGAGATACACGTGCCTGACGCTGGACTCTGCTCCCATGAATGGGGCTAAGAGCTCAGCAGACCTGGCCTCGAATCGTGGCTCTTCCTCTTTGACCTTGAGCAACTGACTGCGTCTCTCTGGGCCTCTAGTTTTCCTCTGTAAAAAGGGTGAGCCACAGAACTGACTTCTCTGGTTGGCCATGGGATTAAATCCCTTGGCACGTGCCTTGCACATGATGAGCACCTCCCTTTGATCATCCATCCCTTTGTCACAAGAGCTGCAATTGACCAGATTTTCTCTCCCAGCCTGGCTGAAAGGTAGCCCCAGCTTTGACCGCGAGCATCTTCCTGGGGACTGGCTATTAGAGAACAGACATATGGTTCTGATGGAAACCTGGGCCTGCCTCCAGCAGGGCTGGCTGGCCTGTGTTCACTTGGAGAAGGGAGGAAGAGGACGGGGGGACCCTCGGGACACAGGACGAGCTGCAGAGTGGCCCAGAGCAAGGGTTAGCATGTGCGGCTGCCCCGCTCCTGTCCCTGCCCTGGGGAGCCAGGGAGCGAGGGTGGCTGGGGCTCCGTTGCCTGCTCCTCCCTCCAGACAGCAAAGGCTGTGGCCCAATTTCCCCCGAGCAGTGCCGGCTTCCCCCTGAGCTCTCTGGTCTCCCAAGGGATCGCAATCTCCCAGGTACTAGAGGCTTTAGACATTGTCTTCTCCAACATCCTGCTCCAGGGCAGAGCCTTCATGGCGGGCTTCTCTGGGCCCTGACTTGCACACCCTCATGACGGGGAGCTCACTCCCACACTGATAGGCAGTGACAGGTCTTGGTGGAAAGAAATGGGCATCTGGCTGAGTTGGGTTTAAATTCTGGCTTCTCCACTTCCTAGCTGTGTGACCATAGGCTGTTTCCTTATGGCAAAATGAGGATAATAGCTTTTGGTATCATTGCTGCTGCGGCAGTTGCTACTACTATTAGTACAGATCGCATAAACTTTCTCTCAGAAAGGCTTGGATTCCGGGGATGAATAGGGTGCCGTGTGAGTCACACCAAACCGTCAACACTTCTGGGCCTCCACTGCAGTCCCAGAGCAATCCCTTTCCAGGGAGATTTATGGCTCAGCTAGACACAGAGGCCAGGGGCCAGAAGCCATTTCTCAGGAGGGCCCAGATGTCCACCCATCAGCTCAGTCTCTGTCCCAGCTCCTAAGACCTGGGATGTCCCCACCTCAGTCTGGCTCCATCTCCACCAGGCACCTGTCCATGAATCAGGGGCGGAAAGTCTAACACATGGTCTGACAGTGTCCATCTGAGAGAGAGGGGCCCAGAGAGGGGAAGGGGCTTGCCTGGGGCCACACAGCAATCCGGCAGCAGAACAAGGACTAGCACCCACAGCTTCTAATCATATGTTGTATTGGATCTTTGGAAACTCTCAGCTGGTTCTCTGTAGCTTGCTCTAAGCTGACTGTTCTGAGGAAGGGACTGAATCCAGATCTTCCAGGCCATTCCTCTGTGTCCCTGGCCCTGGGGAGCCTGATGCCTCCTCTGGCAGAGCCAGCTATCCCTGAGCACTTATTAGAGGCCAGGTGCTGAACTGCCTGTGTGCAATACCTCCTGCCTTGAGGGAGAGGTTCTCATCCCCATTTCAGAGACAAGATAACTGAGGCTCAGCAAGGTCGCCTGTCCTGGGCTTATTCAATCTATGAGGCACTATTTAAGGCTGTGGGAGCCCCAGGTAGCTGATAAAAGGAATTGTTGCTTTTTCTGGCTCAATTATTAATTGAAAGTTTCCTTGCTTAATTTTTAAATGATTTCTTCATGCTGTTTTTCTCGTCCCTCATCCCACTCCTTGCCACCCGCAAGTACGTTCCCCAGTCCCCTTTTGTGGCTGGCCCCACACTCCCAGGCCAGGGTGGGCCAGCCTTCTGCACAAGACCCTCTTCGTCTCCCCCACATGACCTCTCTGGTCCCCTGCAGGACAAACACCACACTGTTCTCTACCGGGGGCTTTTTCCAGAGGACCCCATCTCATCTGTGTCTCTGTGGGAGTCCCCGTAAGGGGGTCACATGGGCCAGTGGGTAGAACCCTGGAGGGGATGCACCTGCTGATGTGCTAAGGGACCTTAGACAAGTCACTTCTTTGACTGGGCCTTAGTGTTCCCATCTGTGCAGTGGGGGAAGGGCCTGCCTCAAGGGGTGGAGGGGGGGGGCTCCCAGCTTTCAAAGGACTAAGACTGCTGTCTAGGGCTCCACGGAATGGCCGCCTGACCCCTGCCCCATTCTTGCCCCTCCACACGTCAGCTCTTCCCTCTGTGAGCAGGGCCAGACTGACTCGCACATCTGGCTGGAGGAGGCTGCTCTGCACATGTAGCCATATGCAGACCCTCCCGGGTCCTTCGCTGTCAGTGTCCCCCAAGGGTTGTGGTTCAGACACCCGTTTCTGACCCACGTGTGCTCGGGGAAGAGGATGCAGCAGCCGAGTCTGAGGGGCTGACTGTGGGGACCTGGCCACATGTGTCTGGCCCTCAGCCTGCCCGACTCTGAAGTGCATTGGCTGCCTGACCTCCGAGGTCTCTTTAAACAGGGTTGTTCATGCACTACCAGCCCTATTCCAGAACGACAGGGCCTCTAGCAGAGTCCCTCAGTGCCTTGCCGTCTCAGCAGGCATGCTGCGCACGGGTGACCCGCCTCAGGGTAGGGGTGTGCGGGCAGTGGGAGAAGAGAGCCCCAGGCTTGTGCCGGGAGAGGCCCTGGGCTCTGGGCAGCCCTGCCCTCCTGGTTCCCAGCCCAAGGGAGACCCCTGCTGTCCACTGTGCTAGTCCCTTTTTCCTATTCCAGGGCCCCCGAGGACCAGATGGACCAGCCGGGGAGCAGGGGTCCAGGGGCCTGAAGGTACCAACCCCAGGGCCTGCCCTTCCTCATGCCTCCCGCTCTGGGTCAGGAATCTGGGAACCAAGGCTCACACCTTCCTCAGCGCCAGCCCCTGGTGGCAGCAGGGAGCTCATGGGCCACTCCTCCTGACCCTGGAGCCTGAGCCTGTGGGCAGGGGAGAAAGAGCACAGAGAGAGGGAGCAGTGAATAAGAGGGAGCCAGAGGAGGCAAGAGTAAGAGAGGGTGGGAGGGAACCTCAGGTGCCCTCTGGCCCCTTCCCTGGGGCCCCTAGCCCCTCCAGAGCCCCTGGGAGCCAAGATTGCTTCTACTCCCAGCAGGAGCGAGGGGTCCTTGGTTCTCCAGAGCAGATGATGACTACGGCCAGCCACTCCCCTTGCCAGGCCTCAATTTCCCCACTTGCACAATCGGGAGAGGGGTGGGTCTGGTGATGACACAGGTTCCTTCCAGCTCCCATGGAGTGCGGATCCTGTGCGGTGAAGGGTCCTCCTGAGCACCCTCTCCCACCCTCATATGCTTTGCTTCCTGCAGGGCCCTTCAGGACCGCAGGGCAGACCGGGCCAGCCTGGGCAGCAGGTATGTCAGCCAAGGCTGCCAGCCCCTCCCCGCTCCCTGCTTGGCGAGACGCGCCTCTAATGAGCCCACATGTGCTTGCAGGGTGCGGCTGGTGAGCGCGGGCACTCGGGCACGCGAGGCTTCCCCGTAAGTAGCATCAGTTCTGGGAATTCCGTGGGGCTCTGCCGGGAGATAAGAGCCATGTTACCAGGTTCCCACCCTGCTGTGGAAACCACAAAGGTTCTGGCTGCCCACTCTGTGCACTGAAGACCCTCTAGCCTGCCTCTTTCCCCTGAGACTCAGTCTCCCCATTGGTCACATGGCAGAGGGTGGGAGTGACACCCTCACACACTGCGAAGTCTTCTGGGCAGGGTGAAGGAGGCCATGGAGGGACTAAGGTCACCTCTGTTCTCCGCAGGGCATCCCAGGTCCCTCAGGCCCCCCAGGCACCAAGGGCCTCCCAGGAGAACCGGTAAGTGCTCTCTCTCCTCCCTCTTTTGTCTCTTTGCTCCTGGCAGGCTGGTCTCAGATGGGCCACCGCCTGGGAGTGTGGCACGTGGTCAGCCAAGAAGGAGGTTGGAGAGGGACAGGGCCAGGGCTCTGCTACCCTAATGGGACAGACCTGGGGGGAGGGGGGTAGAGAGGGCACTGGCCAGGGAGCTCAGGAGCTCTGGGTTGGAGTCTAAGCTTGCTTGCCCTCCAGCCTAGTTTTCTTACAAGTAAATGGGAATAATTGTCCTTACCATGCTATCCTGTTGTAAAGATGAAACGAGGAAATGTATAAGCTGAGGGAACAGAGTATTCAGGTCTCCAAGGGAGGGAGGATGGGAATTGCAGGGTCCGGACAGGAGCCAGTGAAGGGTTTGAGACCAAGATAACCCTTCAGGAGGCTCCCTGGAAGGATGGGTTTGGGGGACGGCCCAAGGGTCAGGGCGCCCCTTGAGGAGCCAGTGGAGTGGTACCACTGGAGCGGGACAGGAGAGGACAGCCTCCAGGGGTATAGGAGGAGGGATCCCTGCATGGGGCAGGGGGAGGACAGGAGGCTCCTGCCCCCTGGGGCCGCGCTAGAGTCCCACATCTTTAGGCCCAAGGAGACGCCGTTTTGAACAGTGAATTGACCAGGAGCCGGGTGGGGGTTTCCAGAGGTGGATCCCAGGTGGAAGGGCATTCAAACTGTGGGAGAAGAGTGATCGAGGCTTCTTAGAAGAGCTGGAAGGTTTCTGAGTGGGGGAGGGCCCCCCCCCAGGTTTGAGGGAGAGGAACAGGAGAAAGCGCAGATGGCTTGAGGGGGTGGCAGGAGACCGGTGGTGAGGAGGGAGCTGCAGACAGCGGGTCCTTGGCATGGCAGGTGGGGGGCATGGCTGCAGAGTTCCAGGTTCTGGGGATCCTCTCCCTCACCTGCCCCCTCCAGACTGCATTATTGGGCCTCAGGCTCCAGAGAGGGCCCAGGCTGCCTTCTCAAAACTGTGTGTGTCTGCCTGTCTTACAGGGCCCTCAGGGACCCCAGGGGCCACTTGGCCCTCCGGGAGAGATGGGACCCAAGGTGAGTGCTGAGGGCCCCTCGTTTGTCCCGTGGTGTTGCCGGGGAGGTATCAGGCCCTCGCAGTCCTCCTCCACACAGGGGTCCCAGGCCTGGCTGTGTGCTGTGTCCTGTGTCCTGCAGAAACTGAAGGGTAGACCCCCCTGGTGGGAGGGCAGATCCACCCTAATGGCATAGGGCGAGGAGCTGGGTTCCCAGTCCCAGGGGCAGCGCATGGCACGCAGGGGTGCCAGGACCCTCAAGCAGGTTGGCGGTGCCTCTTTTGCGGGACCACAGGAAGCAGCAGTGCCCCCACCACAACCCCTGCTGGGACTTCCCCTCGGCACTGAGGTTTGACTGCAGAACCAGCCCTTTTGAGGGCGTGCAGCGAGGAACTCTAGAGGGACCTCCGACACCTCTGCCTTATCCAGAGGAGAAAGCTGAGCTGCAGGGTTTGTGCAGGGGCTGTAGCCATGCTGATGGTGATAACTCGAACCCCTTCCCACCCTTGTCATCCTGGCTCAGCTTTGGAGTAAAGCACAGGGATCTGTCTGCCCTGCATACAGCCTTGGTTGGCTTCCTCCCCTGTTGTTATGTGAATCATGCTATTTTCCTCCCTGTGCTGGCCAAGGGGCTCTTAATGTGGCAAACCACACTCGTGGGGAAGGAGAAGGCTCCAGCAGCCTCTGAGCAGCCCCAAGGCTCGGCACCGTGGGCCCAACCACCACCCTCCCTGTGGTCCCAGCTCCAAGCTCCAAGAAGGCCGTAGCCTGCTCCCAACTCTGTGTCTCTCCTGCTGTGTGACCTCAGGCACATTCCTTGCCCTCTCTGGGCCTGCCTGTTATCTCCTCCCTTACAATCGAAGCCAGCCCTTGCTGTAGGAGGGACCAATGGCATTTTCTTGCAGGGACCGCCCGGTGCGGTAGGAGAACCGGGTCTTCCTGGGGAAGCCGGGATGAAGGTAAGGCAGGATGAAAGAGAAAATTGACTTGTTGAAACCAGCTCCCAGCTGGCGGCCACGTCCTCCCCACGGAAGAGAAACGGGCCTTTCTTGTGTGGGGATAATGAGTTCTCTGTGTTCCTGGCTGGGGAGCGGGTCCTGGCTATGGCCACAGTGGTGGACCCAGCCGGCCTGGAGCCCCCGCCCCCCGCCCCCCACCCCTGCCCCCTGCCCAGTGATGTTTTCCCTGGCACCTGCCCCACGTCCGGGCGGCCACATCTCTTGGCCTCCTGAGATACCATCTGCATTTCAGCCCCCGAGCCCCTCATTACCTGCGGGGAAACAGGCGCCCATTGATGCCTGGGTTCTGGGGAGAGCCCCCCCCCCCCCCCCCCCCGCTCTGCTGTGGAAGAGGATGCAGCTCCCTATGCAGGCCCCGGAGCTGACAAGCGACACTGGCAGCCTGATGGCCTTGCTAGGCAGGGCCTGGGGGAGCCGCCAGGGTCTGTGGGACTAGAGGCAGACACCCCCTCCCCAGCAGTGCCTGAGCCTCCCTGCCATTCAGAGGGACTTGGACCAGCCCTGGGACTTCAGTTGTTGGCTTAGATCCAGAAACCTTTGCTCCAACAATCCAGAAAACTACCCCATATATAAAACAGACAGAAATGGGATCCTCCTGGTTAGGGCAGGGCTGGGGGCTCAGGGCTCCTCCTCCTCCCGGTACCACCCCCCCCCCGCCCTGGACGTCAGCACAGAGGGAGACTAGTTTAGAAACCCCCACGTGGTGATCTTTTGGGGGGCAGATGACATTTATTCTGGCTCATTTAGGGCCTCTTCCTCCTTTGGGTTTCTCTCCAAGGCTCTCAGGGAGAGTAAAGAAGGTGGTCAGCCACAGAGTTGCCATCCCTGCATCTGATCCTCCCTGGAGCCAAACTACCCAGGTTTGGATCCTGAATCTGTCCCTTCTTAGCCTCATGGGCTTGGGCTAGTGACGTAACCCCCGTGCGTGGTCTCTTGGTTTCTCCATTTGTAAAAGAAGATCCCTTCTCTGGCAGGGTTGTTGTGAGGTTTCAGTGTGAAATCGAGAGGCCCTTAGGGCAGCGCCGTGTAAACATGAGCTCGATGGTGGTGGCATTTGCGCGGCCCCGACACGGCCAGTGCTGGCCTGGAACAGGGGCTCTGGTTGGCATTTTACAGTGTTGCTTTGGTCCTTGGGAAGGAGGGGCTGCCCCAGCTCTCCGCCCAAATCAGAGCTGGTGAGGACAGGAAGGTGAGGCAAGGGCTGGGACTGGCCCTACCCACCCCCATGGACTTGTGTTTGGCTTCTCCTAGGGTGACCTTGGGCCTCTGGGCACCCCTGGGGAGCAGGGCCTCATTGGGCAGCGGGTAAGTCGAAGCAAATTCATTCTTCCTGGAAAGCCACCTGAGGGGCACTTGGGTCTGGGGGAAGGGCTTTACTCAACCTCCCTGAGCCTCAGGGAGAAAGAGACTATGAATTCCTGCAGCCTCATCCTGTCTCTCTGGGTGAGCCAGCATTTCCACAATGCAGAGGCACTCTTGGAAGAAAAGGATCCTGTGGTCAAAGTGTTTGAGACTCACTGCATGCTCCGTGTTCCCTCTTCCACATTAGTAGTAGCATTTTTAAAGCTCTGAGAAGGCCTGCAGGCAAGACAGTGGTTCCTGACTTATTTGGATGCACTTTTACTTTTGAAAAACGCCTGTTATCATCCCTGGAAACTGTTCCATGGAAGGTTATCGTCCCCTTTTCTAAAAGAAACCCACAAAGCTTGTCTTTGAGAAGCTTTGGGATGCCTCTCTGTCCACCTCTCTATGCTCCGTGCCCAGTTTATACAGTCTCTGCCTGAATATGGCCTGCAGGCATACTGGGGAGGAGTACAGAGCAGGCATCCTGTAGCACCTGCCAGGTACAGAAGGTGGGGTCTAAGAGGGAGCGGGAGTTAGCATGGGCCTCAGTTCCTGGGGGCACCAGGGACAGCCCAAGTGCCCTTCATTTCTTATCATTCCTGTTTTTCCAATGCTTCGTGCTTTCCCTGCCTAGAGTTGCAATAAAGACCACAGGGCAAGGCAGGATGTGTGTGCAGCCCGAACCCCTGAGATGGTAAATCTTGTGTGTCAACGAAGACTGATCCGTAGTTTTCTTAGAGTGCCGCATTAAGAAGGATTCTGAGGCACAGTAGGAGAGAGAACGACGAGCACTCACTTGAGGCCCACTCTGTGCCAGGCCCTTCTCTCAAAGCACTGGGAAGAGAGCAGTGAGTAACAGAAGGCCTTGTTCGTATGGAGGCACCTTCTAGTGGATACGTTAGTGACATCTGCCACAGGCACGAGAAGCGTGGGGTCTCCACACCTGTCATGCCTTTGCCACCCCTGCCTCTGATGACCTCTGAGGCCCCTTTGGGCTCAGGTGCTGAACAGCCATGAACTCTGAAAGCCAAGAGAGACACAAACTAATTTGATGGCCAATTTGAGAACGGAGACATCCAGGGCATCTCTGGAGCTGGGACTGCAAGCAGAGAACCTAGCTGAGGGTCAGATGGGGATTCGGGGTCTTGGTATCATTCCCAAGCTTGCTGGCCCAAAAGTCTTAAGGCTGGCCTCACTTTCCTCATCTGAGAAATGGGATTCCACAAGGAGTTTCATGGGAGCTCACTCCAGTTCCAGAAATAATACATCGAATGGCTACCATCTGTGGGGTGCTTACACTGTGCCTTCCAGGCACCCTTAAAGGAAGTGGTATCAGCCCAATTTTCCGATGAGCAAACAGCTGCCCGTGGGGGCGAGGTAGTTTGCTTGTGGTCGTACTGCCTGTGAACAGGAAGCCCAGTGTGGGAACTGAGGTCTCTATGATATCAGAGCCTTTCTCAACCACTGGGCAGCAGTGTTTCCAACCAACCAACCAACTTGGACACTTGGCAACTCGTGATCTCATGCGGCCCCCACCCGACCCCCTTCCCTGGGAATGTCTCCTCATCTTTCCCCACCACCCTTTCCAGGGAGAGCCAGGCCTCGAGGGTGACAGTGGTCCTGCAGGGCCTGATGGGCTGAAGGTAAGTGTCCTGCTGCTGTAGGGTCTGGGGAGGGGGATGTTCTGGAACTACCTTCTACCTCTGCCCCCACTCCCCTCCTGTCCAAGGCCTAAGCTTTCTCCTGGAAGCACTGTGTTCCCATAAAGCTCCGAGAGCAGACCTCTGGCTCCTATTGCAAGTAGCCTGTCCAGCACCCGCCCCCCCGCCCCCCCCGCCCACCGCTGCCTCCTGCCCTGCTCAGATGGGACTAGGAGCCATCCCACCTTCCACTCCTCACTGCTACCCTTCTCCTCAAAACTACAGCTTCTCTCGGTTAAGGGTAGTACCTGAACACCCCTGCTCTGTGCTAGACTCAGAGCCAGCAGCTTTGATATCTGTTATCTTCCAAACATCCTAAAAGACCAGGAAAATAATAATCACCACCCATGACCTGTAAGCCACTATTTATGGTGCATTAGTCATGTATATATCAGGTACTATGCTAAGCCCTTTGTGTTATGTAACACATCAGTTAATGCCACGGGGTAAGTTCTATCCTTAAATGAGGAAACTGAGACACAGAGAGGTTAAGCAACTTGCCCAAGGACACATAGCTAGTAATTGGCACAGCCAAGACCCAAGCCTTGGCTGCCTCTCTACACTAGGCACCCATTCTAAAGGTGGGGAGACTGAGGCTCAGAAGGAGGCAGGAGGTGCACTCATCCAGAGTCTATGGCTGTGAGTGGAGAATCCAAAATTCAAACCCAGGGCTCACTGGCACCACAGCATGTAGGCCTAACTCTGCCCTGTTGCATCCTGTAGAGTCCTCTGTCAGCCACAGATGCTGGCACCTTCCATAGGCGCCAGGGCTCCCCTGAACCCTGGGGCCAGCAGGCGTCACTCTCCAACTTACTAGCTTCACGTCTAGCCCAGGCCTGTCCCTGGCTGCCAGCCCGGGCCCAGCCCTGGCACAGTACTAGGTGGGCTCTCCCCAGGACTGACCTGTCACACTGAGTCAGCTCCTCAGCCCAGGGACCCAAGGGCCACATCCCAGAATTCCCTCTGTCACCCATTTACTTTCCATGTGACCTCAGATAAGCAGCCCTCAATTCCCCAATCCCCAGACACGCCCCGCCACTGCCCCATCCCCATAGCTGCCCTGGGTTCTGGGTTTCCCCATCTACCAGGATGCCTCCGGGACAGGCTCCTGGCTGGCTCCCCATCTGCCCTGGGTTTTTCTTGCAAGGCCGTGAGCGCCCCCTGTCGCCATCCATCTGCCTCCTCTCCTCTCCAGCTCGGCTGCATCCTAGGGTACAACTGGTCCTGGCTGGGGAGACCCAGAGCATTTGACAGACCCTCCACACCCTTTGCCCAAAACCTGCTTGAACTGCAGTGACACTGAAGAACATTCTGGCTAAAATGCTCTGCATACTCACCATGCGCTCACACCACCTGCCTTAAGAGCTTTATGTGAATGAACCCGTGTAATCCTCCCAGCCACCCTGTGAGCTAGATTCATTCTTGTCCCCACTGGACAGATGGGGAAACTGAGTCATGGTGTGAGGGCCTCTTCCATTTCTGGTCAGCCATCTTTTTTCTCCTCCGAATCGTGCTGAGGTGTGACAGGAGTGGGGGCTTCGAGGCATGGGTGTCTCAATGCCGTCTTTCCTGCTCTCTCAGCATGGCTCCTGGTGCTGGCTGCTTCTTCCTCTTTCACTCCCTTCAAAGCCAGTTCTACCCTAGACCTTGGGCCAGAGTAGTTGCTGCAGATGTCCAGCATCTTTTCTGGTCCTCGTGAATCCCAGGAGACCGTCCGCTTTTTTCATAGCGTTTGTCCAAGAATCACCTTCATGGTGAAAACCACCTCTCAGACACACACAGCATGTAATAGTCTATAGAGTGCTTTTCTGCTGATGATCTTTGTTGAGTTTGCCGACACCCAGCAGATGGTGGTGGTGATGGTGGTGGTTACTCCTAGGAAGACTAACCTTTATCCAGAACTCATGTGCCAGACGCGCTGTTAAGCTACTTAAATGGATTAGCTCTTCCAATCCCTATAGTAACCCTTTGCTGCTTATTTTACAAATGAGGAAACTTGCCGAGGGTCACGCAGCCATTGAGAGGTGGCAGCAAGATTCGAATTTAAGCAACATAACCCCAGGAGTAAGGGAGGTATTGTCCCCTGCACAGAGAACCTTGGAATTCAAAGGCACCAGAACCCTAGGGTCTCACGCATGCTCTGCCACTGACTTCCATGTGTGGTTGGGAAGTCTCCTGCTCTCTCTGGGCCTCAGTTTCCCCATCTATAGATCGAGAAGTTTGAGCTAGACAACTTGTAAGGCTCTTCTGAGCATTGGCAGATGTCCGGGGGACTCTAGGATTCTCCAGGACCCACCAGAGGCCATTCTGTAAGGGATCCACAAGTTCACTACCCCAGGCTGTGGGGGGTCTGGGTGGTCCCTGGAGCCAGAGCCCTTGAGGTGCCAGGCTGGGACCTCTCTCTGAAAACCAGCCCAGCCACCTGGAACAGGCTGCCTGCCTCGGAGAGAGGAAAGCAGGTGGCCAGGGATGACAAGGAGGAAGGGGGATCCTGGACCGGGGTCTGCAGAAGGGTCATCAGGGCAGCACCCCATCTCCCTGCCAGGCTATGCTCGGAGTCCGAGAATCTCAGTGGGGAGGGATCTCACACACCAACCTGTCTGACCCCCTCCTGGTGCCCAGATCTGCTCTGCGCTGGCCCACACCTCAGCTTGGAGTGTCCCTCCCTTATCCATGCCATCTCTGGACCCCTCTTCACTGGGGAGTCTCCCCCCCACCCCCTAGCTGAGCTAGAAACCACCCCAAGAGGCCCCTGCACCTCCTCTGCCCAGAGCCCAGGCTCCAGCTTCACACCCTCTGCACCCTAATCTTTCTCCTGGACCCACACCAGTTTATCAGCACTCCTTGTAAAGTGTGGTGCTGGGAAACAGAACTGGCAGAGACACGCTCCCCTTCTCCTAGCCTGCTCCCCCGCCCAGCCCTTCCTCCTGTCCATGACTTCATCCCCTTTCCCACGGGTCTCTCTGAATGGTCCCAGCTCAGCCACTTGCAGACTGGCCACGAGCCCTGCCGGGCCCGCCAGCCCCGATGGAGGTGACCTTCTGACAGGCGCCACCCTGTCCCTCTGTGGCCACTGGTCATGCTGCCCCCCTCACCCCTGCTCTGCCCACAACCTGGCTCAGCCCAGCCTGCCAGGATGTGGCCTGGATGTGGCAAGTGCTGTGTCAGTGTTAACTGCTGTCCACTGGACAGAGGAAGTGCTCTGCCGCAGGCGAGAATGAGAGCCATGCAGAGCAGACAGCAATGGAGATGGTGTTGGCAATAGAGACTGACCGCAAGATGGAACCAAGCAGTACAGTTGGATTATGTCTTTAAAGCTTCATGTACTGCTAACTAGCTTCTTTGCTTTGGATTGGCTGTCCCACTGCTCGGAGCCTGGTATAGGGCAACAGAAACTGTGATCTCTGCCTTATTATTATTATTGTAAGCTGTTTTCATGTAAGCAAGGGTTGAAAATGTAACTCAGAAAAATGGAGTTGGTTCTGAGAGGCAGGATTGGGTGAATTGTTTTCCTTTTTTAAAATTTCCTTCAGCGTCTTAAGACTTTTGTCCTCCCCGTGTGTCAGTGTTGGGGAGAAAGAGCCTGAGTCTCACAAAGCTGCTCCCTTCCTGTGAACTCCCAGGGGGTGGGAGTAGTCAGGGTTCTGTGTTGCCTCTGAGCAAGTTTCTCCCTGGCCCGAGTACCATGTCGGGGGTATTTCCTGCACCAGCCAGGCCATGACACACTGACCCTTTTGGTGGCTCAGGGAACAATCGGGGCAACCCAGGGGCTGCTTGGTGTGGACATCCAAATGGAGCCCTGAGGTTTAGCGCCTCTGATGGGCTGAGGGACTAATTTATTCTCTCTCTCTCTCCCCTCCTCATGCCCTTCCAACCTAGGGGGACAGGGGTGACCCTGGGCCTGATGGTGAACGTGGCGACAAAGGCCAAGAGGGACTGATGGGCGAGGATGGGGCCCCCGGCCCCCCTGGCATCACTGGCATCCGGGTGAGTGTGCACGGCTGCATGCCAGCACTGTGGGCGTTTGGGTATGTGTACCACCCACGCCTGCTCGGGCAGTTGGACAGGAGGTCTTTTGATGGCAGCTACCTGAAGCTCTTCCACTGTGGTCCTTCCTCCACCTGGGAGTTTCCCAGAGAGCAGTCTGCCCATGTCCCTCCCCTGCCTAACCCTCTCATGGCTCCCAGTTGCCCTCAGACTAGCATCACACTCCTCAGTCTGGCTGCCATGGCCTCCACAAGCCTGGGCCTGCTGGCCTCATCCCACATTCAGCCACACTGAATTTAGTAGGCGGTTTAGCAGGAGAGGCGCTGGCCGCGATTCTCCGCTAAGGAACTTGACGCTGCCTTCTCTGGGTCACGCTCTTGGTACGATGAAGGATTTGGAAGGAATGCCTTCCAACTTTCCAGGGCCTCTCTCTTAGTAAGCTCTTGAGTATCGTGGCCATGGAATGGGTGGCAACGTGCAGCAGAAATAGCCCTGGGCCTAGAGTCCAAAGGCTGAGTTCTGGCTTGAGAACCCACGGTCTGTGTGACCTTAGGCAGATCACTGCTGCCTCTCTGTGAGCCTTGGTTTTCTTAACTTTAAAGAGTCCATGAAACTTTGGAAAGAAAGTGCTTTCTACAACGTCCCAGAAAATAAATATTGTCTTTATGAATCTGGAGGAGGAAATGACTGGAAGCTGGTGGTAGTGGTGATGGTGGTAGTAATGTTGATGGTTGGGTGGAGGTAGAGATGATGATGATGATGATGATATTGATGATGGTAGAGATGGTGATGATGGTGGAGATGGTGGTGATGACAGTGGTGATAGTGATGATGGTGATGGTGGAGGTGATGGTGGTGGAGATGGTGATGGTGGTGATGATGGTGGTGATAGTGATGATGGTGGAGGTGATGGTATTAGTGAGGGTGGTGATGGTGGTGGAGATTGTGATGGTGGTGATGATGGTGATGGTGGTGGAGATGGTGATAGTGGTGGTGATGGTATTTGTGATGGTGATGATGATGGTGATGCTGGTGATGGTGGTGATGATGGTGATGGTGGAGGTGATGGTATTAGTGAGGGGGTGGTGATGGTAAGGGTGGAGGTGATGGTGGTGGTGGAAGAGGTGGTGGTACAGATGGTGATGATGGTGGTAATGGAGATGGTGGTGAGGATGGTGGTGAGAATGATGGTGGCAGTGATGGTGATGGCAGTGGCAGTGGTGGTGACAGTGGCCATGGTGATGGGGGCAGTGGCGGTGGTGGTGGTGGTGGTGGTAGCAGAGTTAATGTCTCTATTTTGCCATCTCTGCCAATTTTCATATACTGGAACTGGAAAGAAGTTCACTGGGGCCGGACTGAGTGTGTGTCGGGTGACAGAAGGGGTGAGAGGCTTGTATTTGAGTCTCTTTGGCATCAGGGCTACGGGACAAGTATCTCCCACTCTGGCTGGGAAACAGTGGAGTATTTAAAAATAGAATTTTATGAGCCATCAGAGCCTTTCCAGAAACATATCTCCATGGATGGGGGCCCAGCAAAAGTCTTCATTCTGGCCCCACAGCCTCACCCCGCTGGATGCTCCAGCCTTACTCAGGATTTCCCACACCATGAGGGACGCTCCCCGATGGCGAGGGCCTGTCAGCACAAGTGGCCGGCCACCCTGTCCTGGGGGAGACTCCCGGCATCCTGGCTCTGTGCTGAATGCTTCAGCGCTGACTCACTTCTCCTTCTGGCAAGGGATCAGCCCCAGCAATCCCCTCAGCCTACTGACAAATTCCACCAGCCCCTGTATCAGGATTGTGCAGTTGCCCAGATACGACCAGCCTGGGACAGGGGTGCCCCAGACACTGAGGACCTACATCTCATTCGAACCCAGCGAGGTGACCTGCAGGTAGTGTCTTTGTCTCACCACGCCTGTGTCTTTGGCTCTCAAATTGAATAAATAACCCCTTCCTCCCAGCCCTGTGGCCAGAACTGGGGGTGGCATGACACAGAACATAGACATAGTTCCTGGCCCGTGGTTGAAGCCATGTTGGTTGACTCCTTTATTACTGGAGGAGCCAAAGACCCAGGCGTGGTCTAGTTCAGTCCTGTCGATAGAGACAGAAGACAAGCTACCTGTGTAATTTAAAATTTTCAAAATGTAAAAAGAGGTGGATGAAATAAATTTTAACCATATATTTTATTTAGCTCAATATAGCCAAAATATGAACATTTCCAACATGTAATCAATATAAAAATCACTAATCAGGTATTTTGCATTCTTTTTTTTTTTTTTTTGTACTAAATCTATGAAATCTGATGTGTAATTTACTCTTACGGCACATCTCAATCCGTATGCTAAATTTTCATTGGAAATACTTGATCTGTGTTTAGGTTTCATAAAATATATAGCTGAAAATGTAGGTTCATATCCCTAAGTTGTTCCAAATACACATAAAAGTTTTAACGATAACTTAATTGTCTGTATTTAAATTTAATTTTAAGTTAATTCAAATTAGGTTGAATTAAGAATTTGGTTCCTCCATCCCAGTCACCACCTTTCAAGTGCTCAGTGGCCCTATGTGGCAAGGGGCCACAGACAGGACAAAGCTAGTTTAAGACCTATATATGAGAGGCAGGGAAACCGAGGCACACAGGAGGGAAGGGACTTTTCCAGGGTCACATGAGGTCTTAAGCACCAGAATGCAGGGTAGTCTGCGCTTAGTCCTTCCAAGACCACCACTCTCTCCTTCCTGAGGGCCCCAGGATGGTCTAACTGGCACTGCCCTTAGGGACAGAGAATCATCTTCTCCAGTCCTTTTTTGCCACGTTTTGTCCTTGTGCTGAATCAAAGCTGGCCTCCCTGTAATTTCCGTCCACTGACCACCCCAGAGGACACAGCTACCCCTGCCTCAGGGCAGCTGCAGAAATCAGCAGATGGGCATCAGGTGCCTCTGGGTTCGCCTATGTGTTTTCTGGCTCCTCTAAAATCCCATCTTCCTGCCTTTCCTCCATCACAGTTAGTGCCTCCTCCTGTTCCAAGGTGGGGCTATAACCTCCTTCATCCTACAGCATGTACCTCTGTTAATGCAGCCAAAGGGATTGAATTGAACTAGCTCTTTAGTGCTTGCCAAGAATGTAGATGTTCTTCCCAGCTCCCTTTGAGGTTTGGGTCTTGAGGGAACTGTCCTCTGGTGACCATCAGGATGTCTTTTCCAGACCAGAAACACTGCCTGCCTTACCCCCTACATCCCACCCCAGTGTGGCTCAGAGTTGGGATTCTCTTCTCTCCTTTTCTTTTCTCCCTTATCTGTCTTATGCTCACACACGCACACTTATACGCACTCACTCACCCCACTGAGTGGCCCTGACAAGAACAGGGCAAAGGAGAGCAAAGGGATGCCCTGCAAGGGAGGGGACAGAGCAGCCTGTGGGAGGGAGTGGCCTGGGTACCCCAGTGGGAGAGTGGGGGAGGGCAGCTGACCTTCCCGGCACAATGCCCCACTGGGAGGAGCCCCTCCAACCCCCATCCCCAAGGGAGGGAGCCCCTGTCAGTGGGACACAGCCTCGGGCTGGTCAGAAGTGCCCCACAGCATCTCAGAGATGAGGGAGGACCTCCCCTGCCTGCCTCATGTCATCAGCGGGCACTGGGAGCCCCAGGCATGGAATCAGACAGATCCGCAGTTGGATCAGCGTTCTGGGCCAAGTCGTTTCACCTTTGGGAAGCCCGGGGAGCAAGCCCTGATGGGGCTTCAGGCTCAGGGTGGCTGGGGGGCTGGAACAGTGTGTGGCACATGGCAGGTGCAGAGAGCGGCTCCCACTGGGACAGCCTGGGAGCCTAGCAGTCTTCATGAAAGAGTGGTGCGGCCAGCACTTACTGTGGGCCAGGTGCCTGGTGAGCACGAGAGGCCATCCCCGGGTTGACTTCTCAGCCCCATGAGGCAAACAGGACCCCTGTCCCCACTTTGCAGACAACACCTTCCGTCAGGAAGTTCCCAGCTCACAAGGTCCCGGGGAGCACTGAGCACAGGGTGGGTTTGGAACCCAGGCAGTCCGCCCTCAGAGCTCCCATGCTGACGCTCTGCCTCAAGTTGCTCTCATTTCTCACCCTCTTCCTTCCCTCTTTCTCCTCTCAGGGTCCTGAAGGAAAACCGGGGAAGCAAGGCGAGAAGGGCCGGACCGGAGCCAAGGTGGGGCCCCCTCCACTCCCCCACCTCTCTCTCCACCTCCTGCTGGGGCCCCGTGACAGCCTGTCTCTCCTCCCGCTGCAGGGTGCTAAGGGCTACCAAGGACAGCTGGGTGAGATGGGCGTCCCTGGAGACCCTGGACCCCCTGGCACCCCAGGCCCTAAAGGGTCCCGGGGCAGCCTGGGACCAACGGTGAGAACTCAGGGTGGGGTGGGGTGGGGTGGGGTGGGCAGGCAAAGAGCTGGGGGTGGGGGCAAGGGGAGAAAGAGAGGTATCGCCCTGTCCACCTCTCAGCCAAACCTTGGCTGTCCCTTGTCCTAGCTGCTTCTCTTGCATCATGGATCCCTTGGGGATCCTGTAGAAGCTGCCGCCTCTCTCCCTGGAAAAGTACCCACAGCGCCAAGTATGTGTTTCTGTTTGAAGGGCACTGTGGGTCTTCTGAAGGACTTTATAGACCCAGACAAATAAGCATTCTAGGGTGGGGAGAGGGGACCAGCTCCTTTGGAGGGTTTTTACAGAACAAGTTTTCCCACTGGAAATAGATTCATGAGGATCAGGCTGCAGATCCCTGGGTGACTCTGAGGCCGTCCCAGCCTCTTGCTGGCCTGCCTGGAAGGAGGGCCCCGGGGGTCTGCTGGCTGCAGAGGAAGGAAGCAGAGGGGAGGCAGGCCGGTGAGGCATCTCTGAGCTCCCAGCGTCCCTGGTGTGAATGCCCCCGCTGTGGCTGATCCCAAGCCACCCACGTGGTGTCCGCAAGTGCAAACTTGGGAGGGAGATGCACGGGAGTGTCTGTCATCTGCTAGTTCCACCACATGCACTCAACAGACAGAAATAAGCTGGAGCCTAGGCAATAGTAAAATGGAGCAAAATTACTAGAAGGGGGGAGTTTTGAATATTTGTCATCTTCGTTTTTAATAGAATTGATTGAACTGTAAGCTCATATAATTTAACTTCCTATAGCTGCTTCTGTTTAAAATTGGCTCACAAAAGTGAAGATGGTTTAGCCACTGGGTCTCGTGAACCCCTGGAGCTGGGAGAAGGAAGGGCTGGAGGGAGGAGGGGAGCTCAGGGAGGAGCTCTGCAGCCTGGGTTCTGGGCCACAGAGGTGCCTGTCGGCGGGGCTGGACTGGGCTGGAATCAGTGCCCAGGTCACTGCTGTGAGAACCACCTGTACCAATGTGCATCTGCTCCTGTCCTAGGGTGCTCCCGGACGGATGGGGGCCCAAGGAGAGCCCGGACTGGCTGGTTACCATGTAAGAAAATCTGCCGCCCCCCGGCCCCAGGCGGGCCTCGGCCTCTGTCCCCACCACTTCCCCACGGAGGGTGGCCCTTGGGCCACTGAAGATCTCTGGTCTCCCCGGGCCCAGGGAGCCCCTGAGCCCCCAGAGCAGGGGTGGGCAGACAGAAACACCCTCCCCCTCCACGTGCCCTCGCTGAATCCTTCCTTCCCGCCGTGGGAGCCACACATGCGTCCTGTCCCGGCGTCATGCCAGCTGTCTGTGGAAGGGAAGAGCCTCACCCCTCTTTTGCATCCAAGCTGGCACCGCTCTTAGAGGCGGCTGAGCCAAACCTATGTGATAGAGTTGGGTGACTAGTCCTCAGAGAGGCTCTGGGCCCGCTCAGAAAGGGAAACTGAGGCTTAGGGAGGCTAATGACAGCTTGTTAAGTTTGAAGGTAGGATTCAGTGTCTGAAGGAGGCACAGCAGGGAAAGAAGGACAGAAGAGGGACAGGGCAGAGGACATGGGAACCGGAGAGGGGGCACTGGGAGCCCAAGGAGGAATGAGCCTATATGCTTCCCGCCATAGCCTGGGGAAGTCGGCTGAGGCCAGCATTTTGCCCCTGCCCCAGGGACACAGCTGGCTCTCCGAGATCTGGCCCCAGGTCTGCTCCAGGCTGGGGTGAGCCACGCCCCCTACCATCCAAGCGGGCCCACCCCTGAGAGGTGTGTCAGGGACTGACTGGGAGGCCAGGCCCCTGAGAGGCATGGGCCAGCTCAGAGTCACACAGTGAGCTGGGGCAGAGCCAGGGCCCAGACTCACAGCTCAGGGTCTCCACCTAGGAGTTCCTGGCCTTCATCACTGTGCCTCTCAAGCCGTCACTCCCCCATGCTCTCACCTCTTGCCATCTTGTTTCTTGCAGGGACACAAAGGCATCATGGGCCCCCTCGGACCTCCTGGACCAAAGGGTGAAAAGGTGGGTGCTCAGTCCTGGGAAGCAGGCGCTCTCCCCCGTGTGGGCCGGTAGGAGCCAGCCCCTGGGGCACTGTGGCTGGGGTAATGCAGAAGTTCACAGTCGGCTCACCGCTGCTCACACGGCAGAGCCAGAGCCGTTAGACCTACATTCAACACAGATGGGCCTGTGTGTCAGGTCGGAGCCCAGCACCGGAACAAAACCACAGTTCCTGCCCGCCCGGGGTTTCCAGTTGAGCAGGGGAGATGGACGCCAATCATGTCCTGACCAGAACTTCAATTCCATCATCTGTGTGAATGTGGGCATTGAAGCCTTGCTCAGAAATGAGATCCCGCAGTGACAGCCAGCGCAGGGCTTAGGGCAGAGTGAGACCAGCCTTTCCCAGCCAGGAAGGAGCCACTAAGGCAGAGGGAGAACGCGCCCATACCCCACCACTTGGCTCCAGCTTTGGTGGAAGAGAGAAATTGCTAGAAGAAAGCTTGCTGATGGTTGTGCCCTGCCGCACGGTGCAGGTGGGGATGTGGGGCCAGGGGGCCAAGGCAGTGGCCCCGGGTAACCTTCCGAGCCAGCACCAAACTGGCTCTGGGACCAGGCCTTTGAGTCCTACCTTAGCAGCTCGAGTCTCCCTGTTCTGGCCTCCCTCCTCCCCTGATGGCTCTGCCTCGGGAATGCTTCCTAGCAGGCGGCTCCCTGCTGTCTCCTTGCCCCCCCCCCCCCAGCCCTCCTTTTGTGGGCTGAGTCAGTTACTCACTAACCACATCCCACTGCCGCTGCTGTGTGAATCACCCCGGCCTGGCTTGCTGTCCAGCTGGCCCCTTCCTCCTGCTTGGAGAAGAAGAGCTCTGCAATCAGTGGGCTCCCGACATCCCACAGGAAGCTGCGTTCAGTACCCTGAGTCCCCCAGCCTTGCCCCTGAGTCGGCCACAGCTGGCACAGGAGGGGTTAACATGGACCCTGAAACAAGGGGAAGCCTCCCCCCCCCACCCCCACCCCACCCGAGCCACCTGCAGCCCCAGGCCCAGTTCCTGTGGCTGCTGAGAATGGGATCCTAACCCTAAACCTGCCCTAAGTCTGCTGGGGCCTTGGGTGGGGCCCCAGGGTTCCCTGAGCCTTGATTGCCCCATCTGTTAAGCGGATGCATACCTCAGGAATGTGAGGCTAAGTAGGACATCACATATATGTCAGCCATAGGCACTTTCTTAGTGATGAGGTAGTAGGTTAGTTCACTCATGCGTTCAGCTATCCGACAGGTATTTATGGATGAATAATAATTATGTAATGTTTTCTCTGCCCTGAGCTGGGGGCTGCAGAAGGATGCCCTACAGAACTCCAGGGTAAAACTAGATGCAACAGTGAATAGCCAGGCACGAGCTGGAGGGTGCTGGGAGGAGGGGGAGCAGGTTCCCAAGGGACACCCCGAAGCACACAGCCGTGTGCAAAGCTCTTCCCTGGGATTCCTCCACGGCCCTCACTGTGAGGTGTCAGTGTCCCACATGACAGATGGGGAAACTGAGTCTCCAGGATGCTTAAGGACTAGTTCAGGACCAGTGGGAAGGTGGCAGGACCAGGATGCAGACTCTGATGTCAGGCTGTGCCTCCCTGACCGGAAACAGGTACTTAGATGAGTTAGGATGCTGCTCACCTGGTGAATTCCCCTAGGGCATGTGTCTACAAAGGTGGTATCTGGAGGGATTGGCCATGAGACTCTGGGAACAAGGAAGAAGGGGGGCTCCACCGGCTTCCTGCTGCTAAGAATGCATCCCTGAACTACAACCACAATGTGGGGAGAGCGGGGGAGATCTGCATAGCTGGCTTTTGGCTCCAACCACCCACCACTTGATTCCTGTGTGGCCTTAACTAGGACCTTTCTTTCCCCGGGCCTCAGCTTCCTCATCTGTAAAATGGGCCAATAGTCACAGCAGCGTAGGAGTGCGGTATGGATTCTGTGGGACACCTCCCGAAGGGTCTGCCACACAGAGTACACTCAGTAAACACGGCCCCCTTCTCCAAAGTGCCCCAGTCCAGCTGCCTCCGTCCTCGGTGGGACCGAGACTTGGGACAAAGAGCCATAGAGAGAGGTCAGGGAGGAGAGGGAATCCCCACTCCCTGGGCCACCCCCTTGGGTACAACTGGTTCTAAGCCTCGGGCCAAGTCCCTCCCGCTTTCAGTCTCTGCCCACAGGAGCCACAGAGGCTCTGAGCCAAGGCGCTACAGCTGCCAGCCCTCAGGACTGATTTGGGCCTGGGATGGGCTCCAGCCCCAGGGATGGCTCCCTCTCCTGCCTCTCAGGCTTCCCCTTCCATCCCTGCCAATAGCCAGGGGGCCCGGGGTGCCCCCGCTTGAGCCTCCTACCCAGAATGCGCCCCCCATGGGAGGTGGCACCAGTTGTCGGGCTGGAACATTCTGAGCCCTGGGGTTCTACCTCTTGCTGCTCTGATCACACCTTCCCTGTAGCTGGCACACGGCCTCCCGCCTCCTGTCTTGCTGGTGGCCCAGGGCCCAGGGTGGCCTGCCAGGGCTCAAGGGCCTCCATCCTAAACCCTACTCCTCCTGCAATCCCTCTGACTACATCCATGCCACCCATCGTCCCTGCTGCCATTGTCAACAACAGCTAAGCTCATGGCCACCTGAGCCCCTACTATGTGGGCAGTAGTGAACTCTCCTCCCTGGGTCCCCAGAACAGCGCTGCAAGGCATCACAATCCCGTTTCGCAGAAAGGAATCTGTCTTATGGACAAAACTCCCAAATTGGCCCACAGCTCAGCTCAACCTGGGGCAGCCCAGCCTGCTTCTGGGGCTGCCATCCAGGATAGAAGATTCCTGTTAAAGCTGGCTCTCTGCCTACTTTATTCTAGCAAAGATGGGAGAAAGGGACTCTTTTTCAGGGCTGAACAATGGAGCAGCCCACATGGCTTCTCTGTGCCTCAGTATCCCCATATGTAAAATGGGGAGAATACCATCACCTGTTTCGTAGGGTTGTTGGAAGTATTCAGTGAGTGCCTCTGCCCACCAGCTGTCGGAATTATTGTCACTCCATGCTGACCACCATGCAGGGACTTTTTGCATCATTTCCCAGAATCCCCACCACTTCCTCCTGGGTATCGCCATTGTCCCTTCACCCCACCTCACCCCCATTCCCCAGCTGAGAAAAAGAGCTCCAAGATGGGAAGGAAGGGACCTGTTGAGGGTCTGAGCTGGTCCTGTGCAAAGCTGGGTGTGACCAAGGTCTCTGCTCTGAGCTGCCTGGGTCTCCCAGACCAAGGGTACCTGTGGGGGGGGGGAATGCCCAGCAGGGGGCAGTAAAGAGCACTCTCCAGGTTCCACAGCCCTGGTGTGCCGCTTCCCTCTCCAGCCTCAGTCTCTCCATCTGTAGCCCTAAGTAGACTGGACTTCATTGCTGATGAAGGCCCTTTCCACACTGTGTGGAGTGTCTGGAATTCCAGGAACCAGAAGTGTGTCTTAAAGCTGGTTGTGTCCACAGGGGGAGCAGGGTGAGGATGGCAAGGCCGAGGGGCCCCCTGGGCCACCGGGAGATCGGGTAAGCCCCCTTTCTGTCCCCTGGGCCACCGCCAAGGCTGAGCCCCAGCATCCTGCTATGGGGAGGGGGAGGGGGAGGCTGAGTAGGGGTGAGGCCGCTGCAAGCATCCAAGGGGGTGGCCAGGAAGAGACCTGGTGGCCCATATTTTGTTGCTGTCCTTGTCATTCAGGGCCCTGTGGGTGATCGAGGGGACCGCGGGGAGCCAGGGGACCCTGGATACCCCGTAAGTATCAGAGCTCCTCCCCAATGGTAGCATCAGGCACGGCGTGTCAGGGCAGTCCTCTGTCCTTACCGGCTCCCTGGCAGGGAAACAGCCTTGGCCAGGAGACAAGCCCTCCCTCCCACCATTAGCGCCCAGCTTGAAGCACTGACCCCCTGAAGGAGGGCTCAGGCCAGAATTCATGCTGGCCGGGGGAGGGCTGGAGGGAGAGGATGAGGTCAGGGAGAGAGACCCCTTCCTCACAGGACCTCAGTCTCCCCACCTGTGGCCGGGAACAGCTCTCCTGGCAGAAGCAAGAGACAGACCGCTGAGTGAGCACGGGGCCCCCACCAGGCTCTCCTCCCCTCCACTCCCCTCCTGTCCCCTCCCCTCCCCTGCTCCATCCTTGCTGGCAGGGTCATCATTTCGCTGCTTTGCAGATGAGCAAGCTGAGACGGGGACAATGACGCATGGCTAGGAAGAGCAAGGGCTTCGGGGGCCTCTTCCGGGTTGGAAGTTGCCCCAGCCCCTCCAGGATGGGCCCCCTCACCAGTCTCTCCTTGACTTCCAGGGACAGGAGGGTGTGCCAGGCCTCCGTGGAGATCCAGGCCAGCAGGGCCTACCAGTGAGTGGTGCTCCCTGTCCCATCCCCCTCTGGCCCCAGGTGGGTGGGCGGCAGTGGGGGAAGGAAGGGACCCTCCCTACTGGAGGGCCTGGGGCAGTTCACTCTGGTTTTTCCTGCCCTGATGCTGGGGGCACCCCCAGAGCCTACACCCCCAAACCCCTCCCAACCCTCCCCCTCTAGGCGGACACTGGCCACCCTCCCCGGGAGAGAATCCTGGGGCTGCTTTGCATCCTCTCACCTTGGTTTGCAGGGGCATCCAGGACCCCGGGGACAGCCGGGACCCAAAGGATCAAAAGGGGAAGAGGTAAGAGGACTGAAGTCCACAGGGGACCCTGGGAAGGGCGGACACCTGCCCAGGCACCCAGCAAGTAGGCTGGCGGGCACCCTGCAGGGTGCTTCCAGGCCAAGATCTCTTCGCCTCCAAGGGCCTGAGGGAGGGGGGATCACCTGCCCCCCTGGCAGGGCCTCCAGGAAGGGGACCACCTGTGGGGCCAGCAGTGGGATTTGAACCCAGGGCAGTCGAGAGCCAGAGCCAGCCAGCCACACCACGCTGTAGAAGAAAATTTGGAGAAGCAAGGGGTCCAGAGGAAGGGGGCAGGGGTGGACAGGGTGCTGGTGGTGGGAACTGAGGGGCGGTTGAGGACTTTCCCACCTTGTACCCTGAGCCCTTGTGTCTGCCTCCTCTGAGGTTGGGCCAGTGCTGTCTTCATGCGCTCAACCTCCCCGCAGGCATGTCTCCTTCACCCACACACCATCTCCCTGCCCCCCCACCCCCCCCTCAGGGATTTAGCCACACTCTTGAGGATGGAAGGATTTTGAAGCCCAGGCAGCCACGGGCCCCGGCTCCCTTTAGGAAACTGCCAGCCAAGAGCCTCTGCAGCAGGGGAGCCCATGGGGGCGCAGGACCCAGAGCAGGGGTGAGGACAACACTGGCAGGTTCCAAGGCCAGCCCTGCCCCTGGGCTCCAGGGCCAGGGTGCTTGGACCCATTTGCACATTCAGATGCTAAGGCCCAAGGGGTGGAAAGGCAAGGCTGGGCTGCAGAGGAGCCCATGCTCCTTTCAGTCCCACTTCCAAATCTCCTAGGGTTCTGTCCCTCATCCAGGCGGCCTCTGTCATGTGCCCCTTGATTTTTCAGGGACCAAAGGGAAAGCAAGGCAAGGCTGGGGCACCAGGACGAAGGGGGATTCAGGTGAGTGACCCACAGCCAGTCCCCTCCCGCCTGCCTCCCTGCTCCCCCCTTCAGAGGCTCTCATCAACTTCTTTTATATCCCCAGGGCCTGCAGGGGCTGCCAGGGCCTCGGGGCGTGGTGGGGAGACAGGGCCCCGAGGGTGTCGCGGGACCAGATGGGTTTCCTGGCAGGGATGGGCAAGCAGGACAGCAGGTGAGCAGGACTTGGGGTTAACAGATGGTGTCTCCCTTGGAGACAAGGTGTGTTGTGTGTGTTGGGGTCTGGGGGGCGGGGGTGGTTCTGCCATCGGGCCACGGGCCAGGAGGAGCAGGTTCGGAAACTTGGATGGGGCAGAACCAACATATCTGGAAGTTTCCTGCATGGGCAGTCACCTCATCCCTCGGGACCTGGGAATGTGGCCCTTCTGACCAGCCATGCCTGTACCCAGAAGGCCCTCCCTTGCCCAGGGGATGGCACTTCTAGTTGTAAGGTCCCTCCTCCTCTCCACTTGCAGATCTGTTCACTGGTCCCGCCCTCACGCACAGGCAGGATGAACTCCGTCCTGGGGTCTGACCTCCTTCCCTCCAGATCCACCCAGAGCTCATCCTGACTATGAGACATGCTGCTCCTTGGCTGCCTCTCTTTCCTGAAACATGAGAGGTCCTCCTTTGCCCTCTTTTTTACAGGGGGAGCAGGGAGACGATGGGGACCCTGGCCCCACGGGCCCTGCTGGGAAGAGAGGAAATCCAGGTGTAGCCGGCTTGCCTGGAGCACAGGGGCCCCCAGGATTCAAGGTCAGACACCTGTTAGTCCACTTAGCCACCTTCCCTCCTTTCAACCTTGGTACTAACTATAAGACACTGATGATAACGCTGACGTGGGCACCCATGTCCCAGGGCCTGTGTGAAAATGGAGTCCATGGCCCTGACATTTCTCAGGGGTCACTGTCCCAAGCTTGAGCCTGACTTTAAGGAAAGTTTATCCAGGTAGCTAGAAATCCTGGGCCCTGCCAGGCCTTTGAAACAGGCAACTGGTTATTGAGCTGTCCTTGGGCGCCCTCTAGTGGGCCTTTGTGGAACAATAGATGTTGCTTGCAGCCAGGACCCTCTTCCCAAAGGCATGTTTTTAGAAAGTTTCCGAGAGGTGGGGGAGGCAGCCATGAGTCAATCTGAGTCTGGGGCTACACACAGAAGGGAAGATTGAGGTGGGTGCATCAGACATGGCTCCTCTGGCCCTCCCCAAGCACGAGGTTTAGTTGGGGAGAGGCTGGAACCCTCTGCAGGAACAGCCAGCGAGGGGAGGGGTGGCCTTGGCCCAGGGAGGTTTTAAATGTGGAGAGAAGGGGAGGGGGCATCCCAGACAGGAGGAAGGGCTGGAGCAGAAGTGGGGGTGGGTGGGAACTTCATGGTCTTCTGGGAGGAAACAGTGAAGAAGAGAGGCAGGGTGGGAGAGTGGAAGGGAAGTTGGAACTTGAATTTCAGAGTAAGGAAAGAGGCTGTCCTCTTAAGGAGACTAAAATTCCGAGCCCCCACCAGGCCTGCATCTGAGCCCCAGCATCCTGAGATGTCAGCTGACCCTGTGGCATCACTATTCTGTCTCTCCTAGGCCCTCCTCCCCTCCCCTAGAACCATTTTCCCCTTTGGTCATTTTGGTATGTGTGTGTGTTTTTGGTTTTGTTTTTTAAGGGTGAAAGTGGGTTACCTGGGCAGCTGGGTCCTCCTGGCAAACGAGGGACAGCGGGTGGAACTGGGCTTCCTGGGAGCCAGGGGGAGCCTGGATCCAAAGGCCAGCCGGTGAGTGAGCCCCAGGGAATACAGATGTTCTCATACTCACATGCATGCAAACACATGCGCACACGGGTCCGGAAGCCTCCTGCCTGCTCTGTGACAAGGACAGAGTGACACCCTCTCTGAGCACTAGATACTCCTCCGCTTCCCCTGAGTGGAGGGGGTGGGGAGGGAGGAGGCTGAGACATGAGATCTGAGTGGTCCCTTCAGAATGAGGACAGGTGGTGGATCACGACCTGAACCCGAAACAGCCTCCTATCTAGTAAAGAAATTCAACCTATGGTTTAAAAAACATCTCACAAGGAAAACTCTGGGCTCAGATGACATCACTGGAGAATTCTAGTAAAAGTTAAGGGAAGAAATCATACCGATTCTGTATCAACTCTTCCAGAAAATTGAAGAGGGGGAAATACTTGCCAGCATATTCTATGAAGCTGGCATTACCCTGATATCAAAGCTGGATAAAAGACATTGCAAGAAAGGTCTAGACCAATATACCTCAGAAATATAGATACAGAAATTCTCAACACAATTTTAGAAAAACCAATCTAAAAATATATTAAAAAGATAGTTCATCAAGATCAAATGAGGTTTATCCCAGGAATGCAAGGATGGTATAACATTTGAAAATAAATGAATATAATGCACCATACTAACAAACTGAGAAAGAAAACCCATTTGATCCTCCCAGTGGATGCAAGAAAAGCACTTGGCAAAAATGCAACTCCATTTCTGATAAAAGCACTCAGCCAACTTGGTATGGAAAAGGAGCTTCCTCAACTGGGAAGAGGGCGTTCGTGAAAAACAGACATCTAGCATAATACTTAATAGTGAAAGGCTGAATGTTTGGATTTTTTTTTTTCCAAGAAGTAGAACGAGTCGGAGATATTTGTTCTCACTACTTCTATTCAATATTGTACTGACAATTCTAGCCAATGCCATCAGGAATGAAAAATACATAAAAACATTCATATTGAAAAGGAATAAGTGAATCTTTTCATTTGTAGATGAAATTATTGTCTAGAGAGAAAATCCAGTGGGATCCATGGTAAAGCTACTAGAACAGGTGAATACAGCAAGATGGTGGGACACCAGCTCAAGATGCACAAAGGAACTGTGTCTCTATATACTAGCCATGGTCAGAACTTGAAATCTAAAAAGCAATGCTATTTATAATAGCAGAAAAGTAGGAAATACTTAGAGATACATATGACACTAGGTGAACAAGACATGTGCATTGAAAAACTGCAAGGCATTTCTGAAATGGGGACGACTTAAATAAATGGAGCTGCTGTGTTCCCTGGTCAAAGACTCAGTATTGTTCAGATGGCAGTTCCCTCCAGTTGGTGTGTGGATTCAACCCAATTCCAATCAAAATCCCATCAGGCCTTTCTCGTGGAAAATAACAAGCTGAGTCTAACATTTTTATTTGGAAATGTGAAAGGCCTGGAATAACCAAAGCAAGTTGAAAAGAGAAGAGTAAAGTTGGGAGACTCACAGTAGTTGATTTCAAGGCTTATTATATAGCTACAGTAATCAAGAAGGTAGGGTACTGCCATAAATATACTAATAATAGTTCAAAGGAACAGCATAGAGAGTCCAGAAATACATTCACACGTACTTGGATAACCGCTTTTTGACAAAGTTGCAGAAACAACTCAGGGGTTACAGAATAGTCTTTTCTGGCAAGTGGTGCGGTGACAATTGGGTACCTTATACCATGTATAAAAATAAACTCAACATGGATCATACACCTAAAGGTAAAACCCAAAATGCTAAGACTTTTAGAAGGAAGCAGAGAAGAAAATCTTTGAGACCTTGGGTTATACAAACGTTTCTTAGATATGACACCAAAAGCATGATCCGTTAAAAAAATTGATAAATTGGGCTTTATCAAAATTTAAAGCTTTTGCTCCTCAAAGGACAGACGCTGTTAAGAGGATGACAAGACAAGCTACATACTAGGAGCAGGTGCAAATTATAGATCTAGCAAAGGATTTGTATCTGGAATATGTAAAGAACTCTCAAAACCCAATAATGAGAAAAGAAGCAGCCCAATAAAGAAATTAGGCAAAAAAAGAGAAAGAAATTAGGCAAAAGACTTGAACAGACACTTCTGAAAAGATTGTTCAGATGACAACTAAGCACATAAAAGAAGCTCAATATCACTAGTCATGAGGCAAATGCTCATTAAAACCGTAATGAGATGCTACTGCACACCTGTTAGAATGGTAAACATTTCATTGTTTTTGGAGATTTTATTTATCTGAGAGAGAGAGAAAGAGCACAAGTAGGGGGAGGGGCAGAGGGAGAGGGAGACAAACAGACTCCCGGCTGAGCAGGGAGCCCGATGTAGGGCTCGATCCCAGGACCCCGAGATCATGACCTGAGCCGAAGGCAGATGAGTCACTGACTGAGCCACCCAGGAGCCCCAGAATGGTAAAGATTTTAAAAGAGTGAACAGACCAAGTGTTGGCAAGGATGTGGAGCAACTGGAACTCTCCTCCTCTGCTCACAGGAATGTAAGATGGTACAACCGCATTGGAAATGGGCTGGGCAGTTTCGTTAAAAGTTAAGCATGCCCCTGCCATAGAATCCAGGCCTCCAGAATTGTTCACACCCGATCACTCCCCGCAATGGCATCTGTGTGAATATGAGCAAGTTTCTGCTCTCTGTGAGACTCAGTATTCTCATCTGTGAATGGGGTGCGTTGTGCCTCCCTGGGCGGAAGTAGGAACTCGTATGCGTGGTGGTCCATGCAAAGCCCCTGGCACGTAGAGTCCCACAGCTAATGGGCTTATTCTGAGGGACACAGTCCTTGATAGAGCCTTTGTGATGGGGGAAAGAGCCTGCAGGTCCTTTCCTTCTCTTCCTTGAAGACCTGGGACAGGAGGTCCTAAGTGTTCTAGAGCCTTCCTCATGGAATCCCTGAGCTGGCCTCCACTGTCTCATGTGACAGAGGGCAGAGGCCCCTGCCCCCTCTGAGCCCAGGCTGACTGGTGTCTAGTATGTGAGCTGTCCACCCTCATCTGATTGCCTAGAGATGGAGTCACTAATATCCATGGGAGGAGGCAGGCCCAGGGGTCCTGGGTGATTGGCTGGGCGTCCTTGTCCTGGTCCCATTCACCCCATCTCATTCTGCTCTCCCCGCAGGGTGACTCTGGCGAGATGGGCTTCCCCGGAATGGCTGGCCTCTTCGGGCCCAAGGTACAAATTCCCACTCCTTACTGTTCCTGTTGGGGTTCCATCCATCCACCTCCTTGGTCGTTTATCCATGTATTCACTCAACAAAGATTTCTTGAGCACTTACAATGTGGGCTGGAAAGCCGCCAGAATCGAGCAGGAACATCCTCGGTCCCCAGAACCCACAATCCAGCAGACCTGGGTTTTAAGCCCAGCTCCTCAGTTTACCTGCTCTGAGCAGTTTACCTGCTCAGATGTTTACTAAATCTTTTGCAGTAAAAGATGCAAATTACTTTGTATCTCCAAGCCTCAGTTTTGTCAGCTGTAAAATGGGTAGGATAACTATAGAGGGTTGTAACAAGGAAGTAAGAGCAGAGCTTACACCATATAGCACAGAGCCAGCACGCTAGTACCTGCTTAATAATTGCGGACATTTGTTACTCTTCCTGGAACCTCTCAGGTAAGGCCTCTCTTGACAGGGAGGACAAAGTGTGGCCAGCCCCCAGGGGTCATGGAGCTGCTGGAGGCCCGACCCAGTGGCCACCCAGACACAGACAGCCCTTCCTCTGCCTCCCACAGGGCCCCCCTGGAGACATTGGCTTGAAAGGCATCCAGGGCCCTCGGGGGCCCCCTGGCTTGATGGTGAGTCCTCTCCTGGTCTGTCCTAGCGGGGACAGTCGCCCAGGCCCAAGGCTGGCCAGCCATCAGCTGGGTGGATGCCTGCCCTGCTCCTCTGCTCTTTCAGGCTTGAGCCCCCTCTGCCCAAGGCCTCCATCCCTGTTGGCATCCCCTTGGCTTCTGCCGGTCCTGCTAGCTGGGCTGCCACCCTCCCCCTTTCTCCTCCCGTAGCCCCCCAAAGGCACTCGGGGCCCAGAATGTGCATGGCCTGGCCCCTGCTTGAGGAAGTCTCCCTTCCATCACCATGGGACACTCAGCTGCCATCTCCTCTCCTGTCTCCGTGACTCTGTTTCCCAGGCCCTGGGATGAGGACACACAAACCTTTCTCTCTCCTTTAGGGAAAGGAAGGCATCATTGGGCCCCTCGGAATCCTGGGACCTTCGGGACGCCCGGTATGTGTAGGGGGCTGGCCAGAAAGACTATGGGGGCAAGCTTGTCTCTGTGACCCAGGGCCAGCCTGAGCCTCAGTTTCCCCATCTGGGAAATAGAACTTCCTCTCTGAGTCCTCTGTTATGGGGCATGATTTATTGCAGGGTCCAAAGGGTGACAAAGGCAGCCGAGGGGACTGGGTGAGTTGATGGGCTGCTGAGGCGGTGCTGCAGTGGTTGGGGGAGGGGGAGGGGAGGGGAGGGCTGGGAGAGGGGTGGGGGAGGCCTGGAGGGCAAGGCTCAGCCTCATTCCCTGACTGTGTCTCTCTGCTTCTGTCCTCCTCCAGGGATTGCAAGGTCCGAGGGTGAGTGGGCTGCGGTACGGGGGCTGGTGGGCTGGGGGAGTGGGGCAGGGTGGGCACTCTGGGTTCCCCTGCCCATGACCACCGAAGTCCTCAGGCATGTTCTTTCCCTCTGGACCTCAGTCATCCATCGGTACCCCTCTGTGCTGGAGGCACCACTGTCTCAGGGTCTCGGATCAGCTCGAGGAGGCCTGGGGTGGGGAAGATGGAAGGCCTTTGACCAAGGCCTCACTGTTCTTCTCTTCCTCCAGGGTCCTCCTGGTCCCAGAGGGCGGCCTGGCCCACCGGTAGGTACTTGCGCTCAGGGCTCCTGGAACTCCAGGGCAGGAGGTGGAGCTTTGAATGAGACCCAGGGCTTTGCTGGCAGGTACTTGTCTTGGCCCTGACCTCACAAGCTTCCCCAGACTTCTAGGAGAGCATAGAGCAGCCCTGGCTGGACCAGGTCTCTAGAAGAGCAGAGACCAGTTTTACACATCCTCTCGTGCCTGGATGGCCCCTCCAGGCTCCTGACAGCCCCTGGGACTCCCGCACCCAGTCCCTCTCAAATAGTGACTGAGCCTCTTCTTTTGCAGGGTCCGCCAGGGAGCCCTATCCACTTTGTAAGTTGGAGAATGTTCTCTTTTGCCTATTTGGGGTAAGGCCTGGGAGGGGGGGGCAGCGGTTGGCAGCTGACCTCTTTTCTGGGTCACAATAGCTAGAACCCTAAGCTAGGCCCAGGGATGCCCGTGAGCTTTTGTCCTTCCATCCCGGACCCTGGACTCTACAGCAGCAGAAAGAGGGTGGGGATTCCCGGTTTTAGGCAGGATGCACCCCTGACTGTGAACCCAGGAAGCCGATCCAGTGGCTGCGCTCCTGGTCCTGTCAGCACCCTCGGTACAGAACGGCTGATTGCCGAAGGTCTAAATAGGTCCTGGTGTCAATTCAAGCTTGGGGGGGGTGGGTGTTCCCCATACCGAGGAACACTTGTGGGACACCAGCTGGGTGTCCTGCAGTTCGACTCAGTTCTGACACTGTGCACCAGGACAAAGCATTCACGATCCTACAGGACTCCTTCCCCATCCTGCCCACCCCAGATGCCAGCTTGTCACCTGCGCTTCTGACCGACTGAGGTTCCCATGCCCCTCACCGGCATCAGTGAATGTGCTAGAGCGCCTCTTAGATCAGAGAAATATATCACGTACTAGCTTACTGGTTTATTATAAAAAAATAATAATAATAACTCAGGAACAGCCCGATGGAAGACAGGCACAGGGCAAAGCGTGAGGCAGGGGCTCACAGCTCCCAAGCCCTCTCCAGGTGGGCACTCTCCCCAAACCTCCACGCGATCACCAGCTGGGAAGCTCTCTGAATACCACCCTTTTGGGTTTTCATGGAGGCTTCATTACATAAGCATGATGGATAAAAGCAGTGGCCACTGGTGATTGATTCAACCTCCATCCCTGCTCCCTTCCTCCCGGAGGTGAGGGGTCGGGACTGAAGTTTCCAAGCCACCTATCACAAGGTTGCTTCCCTGGGCAATCCGGCCCCTATCCTTTGGTTACCTAGGGGCTTTCCAAGAGTCACCTCATTAACATGACAAGACTTTTATGGGATTTTAGGAGCTTGGTGCCAGGAAGAGGGTCAGAGACCAAATCTCTATTATAAATCACAGTATCCCAGAGGGTGTCCTCAGATTCTGAGTCCAAAGAGGGTCAGACTGGAGGAGGAAGGCTGTTTTCCTCCCTGATGGGTACGTCCCTGAAAGTATGGCCCCTCCCCCCCCACCCAGGGGTCCCTCCCTGTGTTACCACTGCACTGGTTGAGGGTTACAGTGGGGCCCTGACAGCGTTCCCCCCCCCCCCCCCCCCGCCCACCACGGTGGCTGAGGGGAACTGAGCAGGAGCCCTTGGGCCACAAGCCACTCAGATTCTCTGCTCTCCTAATCTCTCAGCTTCTCACTATCCGGCCCCCCAGGCAACGTCCACGAAAATGAACTGTTGGCCCTGGCCTCCCCTCCACACCTTCCCTAGCCCTTCTCATCACTAAGGAAGCCAGACAGCTAGGGCAAAGTGAAGAGACCCAGAAAAAACCCTTTTCCTCTCAAAAAAAGGAAAATTCGAGGATTTTGAATTTTTTGCACGGTAGTGGACATACTGAGTGTTTGTGATAGGTGGACACTGTTAGGCGTGCTCCTCCTGGATTAGCTCACTTACTCCTCTCAAGGTTCTGAGAGTGTTACTCTCATGCCCATTCTGAGGATACTGATGCAGAGAGACGGTAAGCAGCTTGCCCAGATCCTGCAGTTAGCAAGTAGCAAGGCTGAGATTTGAACTTGAGAAATACCTCTGGTGTCTGGGCTCTGGACCTCTTGGGCTTTACCCAACGTCACAGTGTCCCTGTCACTGTTTTCACAGCAAGACCGCCTCTGGCAAGCCCCCTGCTAGGGCTGGAGGCGCAAGTATGAGATAGTTACACAGAGAAAGGGGCTGCACCCAGTTGGGGGCGAGAGCACCAGGAGAGAGTTCCCATGGAAGCTGACATCTGTAGAATGAGTATAGGGCAGGGTTTCTCAACTGCAGCACTTATGGACACTTGGGGACCAGGTGGTTCCTTGCTGCGAGTGATTGTAGGATGTTTAGCAGCATCCCTGGCCTCTGCCCACTAGATGTCAGGAGCACCCCGTCCTCCAGTTGTGACAGCCAAGTCTCTAGATATAACCAAATGTCCCCTACAGGGCAACATTGCCCCTGATTGAGAACCACCAGAAGAGTAGATAGGCAGATGGAGCATTGGAGGGAAAGAAGAATGTTCCAGGCTATGGGAACAGCATGTGCAAAGGCCCTGTGGCCAGACGGAGCATGCTGCTTAGCAACTTAGCAATACAATAGTGTGTCTGGTGCATCGAGCATATGTGGGCAACAGAAGAGAGGCTGGGCCAGAGGCCACAGCACTCAGGCCAGGTCTTGTAACCACATGGAGGAGTTCGGACTTAATACTGTGGGTCATGAAGAGCTGTGGAAGTGCCTGGAGAAAGGGAGTGGATGGGTCAGCTCTGACTCTCTTTGTAAGTGGGGGAAGGACAGAGAGTTACACAGAAGGCAGGTGACTTGGCCCAGGAAGGCGGGTGGGCGAGCTCCTCCTCAGATCCTGGGGCTCTCTCTCTCTTGGTGAGTCTGGTGATCCTGGGGTTGAGGGGTAGGATACACACCCTGTCTTCTCTTTGCACAGCAGCAAGATGACCTGGGAGCAGCTTTCCAGACGTGGATGGACACAAATGGAGCACTGAAAGCAGAGGTACCCCGAGACCACTGCCCACATGGGATCCCTTCCCGGGGGAGACAGAAGGGACGGCTCACATATAGTCAGTGCCCTCCACGTGGCCTGCCCCGAGAGTTCCATAGCTCATTGGTTTCCTGTGCCGGGGCCTGGGCAAAGTTGATACTAAGTCGGCTCTCAGGATTCACAGTCCAGGGAAAGGGCAGCCTGGAAGAGCCCATTGTCTTCCTTCCAGCCTGGGGGTGGTCAGTGTAAAGACCTCCACTGACCCCTTCTGGAGGGATTTGGGGCCACTGCGGAGTGTCCTGTACTCTCGCAGCCCCCACCCGGTTCCTGGCCCCCAGTTTCCTTATCTGTCCAGTGAAAGGAGCCCCATCATGCCCCTAGGAACTTGGGCCAGGCCAAGACCCCCTCTCTCTTCACGACAGGGTTACAACCATCCAGACCGGCTGGTGCTGGACCAGGGAGGGGAGATCTTTAAAACCTTACACTACCTCAGCAACCTCATCCAGAGCATTAAGACGCCCCTGGGCACCAAAGAGAACCCCGCCCGGGTCTGCCGGGACCTCATGGATTGTGAGCAGAAGATGGTGGATGGTATGAGGGCTTGTGGGGTCTGAAGAGAGGGCTTCTTGCCCCAGGGGTGGAGCAGGCGGTGCAGGGGAGTTCCAGGAGGGGCTGAGGAGAGGGACCATTCAAGTCTTGGCTCATTGGGGCCAAGTTTCTGTCCTTGGGGAGGCAGGCACATGAGGCAGTCCCTTATCCGCTCAGCAGTCACTGAGCCACACCATATGGCCAACCTTGTGCCTCCTGGGGTGTAAGTGAGTGGTTTTACCCTTTCAGAGCCTGCAGATCTACAAGCTGGGGACAACCATTTCAGTGCAAGGAGACAAGAGCTTTGGCAGGACAAGCCCCCAAGGGCCAGGAGGGGACAGGGGGCTGGGGGAGGGGGCTGCCATGGATGCCCTGAGAGCCAGGATTTCACCCCTTTCTGTCCACACCTCTTCCCTCCACTGACAAGAAGGTGGACTAGTGGCTGGTTGTCCCACTCTTTCGGCTGTGGGGCCTTTGGATCCCTTGGAAGCCCAGTGGGGAAACCAGATGCCAGCACAGGTGTCCAGTGGGTGGGGTGGAGGCCTGATTTACCCTCCTCCCCCAAGCAAGCCCCTAGGAGGATCACTAGCCTTGGGGGAGAACCCATTTAACTAAATGAGCCCGAAATGCCTTGGGCTAGTGATTCACCCTCTCTCAGGCCTCAGCTGCCCCCTCTGTAAAATGGCCCCTTCACAGTAGCAGTGTGGGCCAGTGCTCAGCCGAATGCCCCCCCCAGGGGCTCTGCCCGCTGTGAACTCTGCTCACAGCCTGTCCTTGCATCTCAGTGGCTCCTGGAATCCTTTCCCGACTTCAGGCCCAGCTGGGCTCGGTGGGTCCCAAGGTTTGGGGTTCACCTGCAGAACCGGGCCCTGGGCTCCCTCCCCCTCACATACCTGTACCATCCCCCCTCCACACCACCTGCAGGTACTTACTGGGTGGATCCAAACCTTGGCTGCTCGTCCGACACCATCGAAGTTTCCTGCAACTTCACCCATGGTGGACAAACGTGTCTCAAGCCCATCACGGCCTCCAAGGTACCTGTCTCGTCCCCATCCACCGCCAACTGGCCCCCTCTACACCCACCAGGCCCTGGGCCACCGCCCACCCAAGTTTTGGTCTGAGCCTTGACTGTCCTGGTGCGTGGCTTCTTGTGACCCTCCATTTTCTCATCTACGAATCGGGGGATGAATTGTTCTAAATCCATGGTTTCTACACCCTTTCGAGATGTATGATGTTAATGGTTTTTATTTCAAATAGAACTTTCGGCCAATATCTAAAACAGCATAGTTGGGGCTCCTGGGTGGCTCAGTCGTTAAGCGTCTGCTTTCAGCTCAGGTCATGATCTCAGGGTCCTGGGATCGAGCCCCACATCGGGCTCCCTGCTGGGCGGGAAGCCTGCTTCTCCCTCTCCCACTCCCCCTGCTTGTGTTCCCTCTCTCACTGTGTCTCTCTCTGTCAAATAAATAAATAAAATCTTAAAAAAAAAAACAACCCAAAACAACAGCATAGTTGGCCAAGCTGGCCGGGCTTGGAGAACCAGGAACCATCAGTACAAGCTAAGTCATGGTGCCCAAGGTGTGTATGCAGGGTTTAGCTAATGTTTGATGTCTGCTTTCCAAGTGCCTGTCTCTGGGCTGAGCGCTTGAGGTAGCTCAGGGCAGCTCAGCAGCAAGCCAGGGCGGGCGGCGGCAGTGGGGTGCCACCGCTCCCCCACCCAGGGTACCCCATGGTGGATTGTGGGTCTGCAGGGGCGGCAAGTCCTCCATATGGGAGGATTCAGGCTCCAGGGAGAGGAGCCCACCTGCCTGTAGGGGAGGCGGGGACCCAGAGACCCATCCCATCCCATCAGTCCTCCTGGGGAGGCTCCAGGAGGTGCCTTAGGCTGACTGGGTCAGACCCAGGTTTTGAGAATCTTTGTGTGGGCCAGCTGGTCAGCAAGTCTTGCTGGGTCCCTACCATGTGCCAGACACTGTATCAGGCACTGGGATTCAATAGGAAACAGTAACCTCACCAGTGACCCTCCAGCCAGGCCCTTTCCCCCTCTGACTCTGACTCTGAGCCACACCCACCTGGCAGAGGGGGGAGGCCTGAGTGGAGGCACGTGCGTGGGTGGCCATCCCCATCACAAACAATGGCCACCATTTTGTACCAGTCTCAGCCTATAAATTACCAACATGGTGGCTGGACCAGCCCTTGTGGGTCTTACCATGATTGCAAGATGTCCTTCACGATCAAGAAACTTTGAAAAAATAAAGGTTTGTTTACTTACAGGACCTGGAAATTACACAGCACACCGGGGCCACCTAGCCAGCTTGCTGGGGGAGAGAATGAGTGTGCACGAGCCTGGGATTCTGCTTTTGTTGCGGTCCAGGGTGGGGGGGCTTAGGGCTTCCTGGGCTCACTCTTAATTGGTGAATTTAAAACATGACAGCGGGGATTTAAAGCACAGGAAGAGGAAAAAAAAAAAAAAAGGTGGTCCAAATGGCCAGCTTTGGCAATCTTGAAGTCTAAAACAAAGGAGGCTCAGCGCGGAGGCCACTGGCGGGGCTTTTCATTTATTCGAGATCGCAAGCTTTTTGAAGTGGATGCCTAGGCAATCAAAGCGTCAATCAGGCGCTTGCATTACACAAAGAAAAACCAACCGTCTGGGCTTTCAGGGCACTCACTGAAGCCATAAATCCCATCCTTGTTTGAGGTCACTGCCGTTTCTGGCGTCTTGGAACTTTTCTGAGGGTTGGGGAGGTCACTTCTCATTTCTCCTGTACTTGAAGAGCCTCTTGATCTTGCGCTAGTTCCTCTTTCTCTCTGGGCTTTGGGTTCCCAACTCAGCTCCAGAGAAAACCCCCACTCCCGGCGCCCATGCAGTGGGGGGGGTAGATCAGGTGACTTAGGACCCTCGTAGATCCGTCTCTGCACTCAGGCTGGCCTTGGTGCTTTCCCTTCCTTGTTACTCCTTGGCTGTGGACCGGTTCACACAGACCTCAATTTCCCTGTGTCTCCAGTGGGCACACGTCTGGGAGCAAAGCTGGGAAATGCTTGCCAGGAAAGAGCTTCTCCCTGTGCCCTCCAGAGTGAGGGGAGGGTTTCTGAGAGCCTTGGGCAGCCGGCCTGACCCTGCCTCACTGCTGCGTCTCTGCCACAGGTTGAGTTTGCTGTCAGCCGGGTCCAGATGAATTTTCTGCACTTGCTAAGCTCTGAGGTGACACAGCATATCACCATTCACTGCCTTAACATGACCGTGTGGCAGGAGGGCACTGACCAGACCCCGGCCAAGCGGGCTGTGCGCTTCCGGGCCTGGAATGGGCAGATCTTTGAAGCAGGGGGTCAGTTCCGGCCAGAAGTATCAATGGATGGCTGCAAGGTAAGCCTTGGGGCCCCTCACAGGCCTCTCATGCATGGACAAGTTGAAAAGATGTGTTTTTATTACAAAATAGTATATAAGAGTTCGTGTAATACATACTAGTATGTTACATTAGTATATTAGTATCATATGTGGTATTAGTATAATATTAGTAAAACATATTATTATTATCTTTGTGTAATAATTTTATTATAACGGTTTCATAAAACCCTTTTTATTCACTATCCTCTCTGGGAAACTTCTGAGAGAAAATCCAGCCATAAAAATTCCACAGGCTGATAAATGCTCTACTTACTTGTGAGGCTGCTTGTTAAAGAATGTATTTCTATTCTCTCTGCCCCCATCCTGGCCAGGCTAATTTCGTCTGTTAACATTTTTGGTTATTTTTAAATACCTAAGATTGGGTGGGTTGTTGGTGGAGGGGGAGTCAGAAAATTCTCCAAAAAACTAGCTTCACAAGATTAAACAAAACTAGTAATACACAATGTTAGTGAGGATATGGGGAAACCAACACTCTTGCACAAAGCTATTTGGGAAAAAATTGGTAGAGGCTTTCAGGACAGCAGCTGTATAAATATAGGGATACCTCAGAGATATTGTGGGTTTGGTTCCGGACCACTGCAATAACATGAATATTGTAATAAAGTAAGCCTAATTAATTTTTTTGGTTTCCCAGTGCATGTAGGAGTTATATTTACATTATACCATAGTTTATTAAGGGTGTAATAGCATCATGCCTAAAAAAAAAGGTCCATATCTTAATTAAAAAATATGCCACGTAATCACAGATCACAGGCCGCCAAAACAAATGTAAAAATGCTGAAAAAGTTTGAAATGTTGTGAGAATTATCAAGATGTGACGCAGAGACGCAAAGTGAGCAAATGCTGTTGGAACAATGACACTGACAGACTTGCTCGATGCAGGGTTGCCACTGACTGTCAGTTTATCAGAAACACAACATCTGGGAAGGTCAGGAAATGTGGTGCAACAAAACGAGGTATGCCCGTATATCCAGCGTATACGCTCAGCCTCAGAAACGTATGTATCCTTCCATCCAGCTGCTTCTAGAATTTGTTCTAGGGAAACAAGAAGTGGAGAAGAGCGTGCACAGAAGTTTAGCTACGGTGACATTGGTTACAGCATTCCTTACCAGAATAGACATAGTAGCAGCAATCGAAGTGGACCAATACAGGTCTTTGCTTCAGTGAAATGCCATGTATCCCTTACAAACGGTGAGAAAGATGATGGGGACATGCACACGTAGATGATGAGGTTTGTGATGGTTTCATGTGTACCCCTTTCCTTCTCTCAGGTCCAGGATGGGCGCTGGCATCAGACGCTTTTCACCTTCCGGACCCAGGACCCCCAGCAGCTGCCCATCATCAGCGTGGACAACCTCCCTCCTGCCTCATCAGGGAAGCAGTACCGCCTCGAAGTTGGACCTGCATGCTTCCTCTGACCTCTGACCTCCTGGCTCCTCTAGGCCTCGAGGGGGAGGGAGAAGGAGGGGACCTAGGGGCACATGGGCCCAGGAGAGGCAGCTCACCTGCCCAAGGATCCTTGGGTAGGCCCCAGCTGTTGTCTGCCCGGTAGAAGTGGCCGGGGCGGGGGAGGGGTGGCAGGGAACTGGGTATCCTTGGGACCAACTGATCCCAGCCCCAAAGACCAACCAAAGAGCCAGCCAGAGCGAGCTGGGCCTGCAAGCTGCCTGAGCCCCGCGGCCTGTCTCCCAGCCCCGCGGCCAACCCCTGTCCTCCCCAGCTTCCTGCCCAAAGAGCCCCATGTTCCAGCCAGCTTGAGGGGAGGGGGCATCTCTCCAGCTGGTCCCTGCCAGGGAGCTTTGATGTGCAATATTAGAGAGGAGACATGAAAAAGGAGAAAAGGAAAGAAAGAAGTATATATATTTTATTTAAACAAACACAAAGAAGGTGCATTACTATTTCTTCACCCGGGAAAGAGGTGGTAGAAGAACCAGCCAGAGGGTGGGAAGCGGTGGAGGCCGGGAGGGGGTGGCGCGACCCTCAGGGCTGGGGCCCCCGTGCTAGCTACCTCCCACTGTGAAATCGCTGGTGCTCGCAACTGTCTCGTAGTGTATGTGATTTTTTTAAGGAAAAAAAAAAAAAAGCCTATTTAAGATTCTGAAGGTGCTACCATTTTTGCCACAGACTTTGAAGAACCATTTTGATGTGGGGTATCATCCACATTTTGCTCTCTCCTCCAAATGAGAAAGTTGGGGGAATCTAAAAATGTTCCTAGTATCACCCTTTTGCTCTTCAGGTAATCGACTAAGTGGGGGGAGTGGAAGGAAAAAGGAAAAAAAAATGCAAAGCCGAAAAAAAAAAAAAGAAGAAGGAAAAAAACCTGCCAGAAACAGAAGCAGGAAGATTTACCTTTTAATTTATGGACTTTGAAATATTTCAAATATTTCAGGAGGAGGCCTGAGCGTGAAGGATTTTGGCCTTGGCCTCTCATGGCCCTGGAGGGAAATTAGGCTTATCTTGGAAGGTGGGATCTAGACTGGAGAGTCATGGGAGAAGACTTGACCTTGAAGAAACCAGTTGTAAGAGCGGTGTTGGGTCAGTGCTGGCCTTGGAGGTGGAATATCAATTTAGAGCCATCTTACAAGGCCCCATACCATTCCCTAAGATCCTCCCTTCCAGGAGCTTGTCCCTTCCAAGATGTGGCCATCACTCTTGCTTTTCCATCGTCATTAAATTTTCTAGAAACCTGGCGTCATTAGCTCCAAGTGTAAATGTGGGCTGAGGAGAAAGAATAAATATGGGGATCTCGGGGTTCAGTGTGATGGGGAGATTCAGTGTCATCTGAGTTGTCCTCTATCAGAGAACAAGTCAGCGCCCAGGTTGGATTTTGAGGTTATTTTAAGTATGGGATTATTTTTCTAGAAGGGGAAATTTTATGTGAACGTCTATCTGTGTCTTTTTTTTTTTTTTTTTTTTTTTTTACCTAAAGTTGTGTCTCTTTGGGAATTGGATTTGATTTTTATTATTTAATACCTCAGTCCGGCCCGCCTTCCCCACCAGACACTTCTGTATGCCTCGCCATCCCGCCCCAGCAAAGACGCTCCCCGCGGAAGTGTGTTGTAGCAGCTCGGGCCTCATCTCAGCCCTCGCTCCCCCCCCACCCCCCCACCCCCGGCCAGTCTCCACCTGGCCTCTGTCTCGTTCTTGGAATTTTCTGCTGTCCTCGTTTATGTCTGTCCACATGTCAGTGTGTTAAAACCCCAGTGGGTTCTGTTTCTCCTTTTCCCTTCTGGATTTTAAATAAATATTTAAAACTGAGGCAATGGAATGATGCATCTGTGGCCGTGTGTTTTTAAAAAGCCCGGAGGGAGGTTTCTGGCCGGGCTGGGGAGAAAAGATGCTCAGAGGATGCTGCTTCCCCTGAAGGAGGTGGGTAGGGGGAGATAACGGCACCAGAGCAGGGGGAGGGGAGTGAGTGCTGAAGGCGAGGGGGTCCAGGTCCCATGGCGTATCTGTTTCTTAGGGTTGCTGGTAATAGTACCACAGACCTGGAGGCTTAAAACAGCAGAAATGCATTCTCTCCCAGTCCTGGAAGCTGGAAGTCTGAACTCCAAGTGGTGGCAGCGCCGTGATCCCTCTGGTGCTTCTAGGAGACAGCCCTTACCTCGGTCAGCTTCTGGTGGCCCCAGGCATTCCTCAGCTCCTAGCTGGAGCAATGCAGTCGCTCTGCCTCTGGAGTCACATGACCTTCTTTCTCCCGTGCAGCTCCGTGTTCCCATCTTTTTATAAGGACACCAGTCCTATCGGATGAGGACCCACCCTAATAAGCCCATCTTGACTTGATTACACCTGCAAAGACCCTATTTCCATGTAAGGCCACATTCACAGGTAATAAGCTTAGGACTTCGACATATGTTTTTGGGGGGACACAATACAACCCATGACACACAGGGAGGAGGTATATTGAGGTTAACGTGAACAATTCCCTTTTTTTTTTTTTTTTTAGCGTAGTAACATAGAAGACTTACCATTCATGACATTTAGTATATTCACCATGTACAAACTGTGCAACCATCTAGTTCCAGAACATTCTCAACGCCCCAAAAGGAAACTCCATACCTGTGAAGGAGTCACTCCCCATTCCCCTCTGCCCAAGCCCCTGGAAAAGCACTAACCTGCTTTCCAACTTTGCCTGCTGTGGATATTTCACATCAAAAAGAATTCTATTTCAGATCAACAGATTCCTGTTTTGCAGATGGGAAAGTTCAGTCAATTCAATGTCTGTTCCCAGCGCCCCCCCCGACCCGCCAAGAAAGCTCACAATATATGACCTTCTTTCGGGTAGCGTGATTTCAAGCTTCATCCTTGTGGTACGTACCCATACAGTACTTCATTCCGTTTTATGACTCGATAATGTTCTACTATATGGATGTACCACGTTTTGATTATCCATTCATCCACTGATGGACATTTGGCTTGTTTCCATCTGGAGGAGCTTGTGGCCAGTGCTTCAAAGTGAGCATTTCTTATCTATGAGATTCTTGAGAGAGGCCAGGACAGCTCCTGCCTGGGAGGGAGGGAGAATCTGAGAGATCGTTAGCCAGATTTAGCAAATACATATACAGGACCACACAGATAAATGTGAATTTCAGATACATAGTAGCAATATTTTAGCATAGGTATGCCCCCATGCGATATCTGGGACATGTTAGGACATATTTATACCTGCTGGACCTGGCATGTGTATCTCCTGGCCTTGGTTTGGAGTTCTTCCTTTCTGAGCTTGGTCCTCCCACCCTGGGACCTTGCATAAACCAGAGCTTTTCTGCCCTTCTCCCCTAGGAGAAAGAACAAATCATAAGCGGTTGAATTCATAGCTGGAATTTTCTTTAGTTTTAAAACTTTGCTATAAGTTTCCAGGTTTTCCAGGTCACCAGTGCACATGCAGCCGGGTCCCCCCTCCCCTCCACACCCTGGCACCTGCCCCAGGCACCAGGTGGACTCGGAGAGTCGTGTCCGCAGAGCCCAGAATTCATGGTCTGGAAGGGCTTGGCGATTCCCACAGCCCAGATACACCCTGTCATTTTACGTAGAAGGTAACTAAAGCCCAGGGAAATGCCCGAGCTCACCTGCCGAGGCCAGGGCGAAGCCTCGATTCAAACCCAAGACTGCTGACAGGTGGGTCTCACTATGGCCCCCTGGGATTAGCAGAGCCAGCAGCCCCTGGGAGGTGGGTACAAATGCACATTTTCAGCCCCAACCCAAACCTACCGAATCACAGACTCCCAGGTTGGGGCCCAGCAACCAACGTTTTATTAAGCCTCCCTGGAGATTCTAGTGCATGCTCAAGTCCCAAGAATTGGGACCCTCTGCTATTTCCTAAATCTGGAAAACAGTTTCCAAAACTGGGCGGGGGGGAACCTTGGAAATGAGATAAGAACGTTCTTTTTATTTCTTTGAAAATGAATCAGAAATGAAACTGAGACAGAAAGGCCTGCTTCAACTGAATTATTTCCTGAGCTCCACCCTATACTGTCACCCCCAGAGAGTTTGCCCCGCTGTTGGATCCCGCTTCCAGAGGGGAAGGTCCGGTCACTCGGATGTCTCTGTCCCCGCAGGAAGCTCTGTGAGGGCAGGGGATGGATCTGTCCTCTGCTGTAGTCAGGGAGTACAGCATGTTGGAGGACTCAACTTGTCCAACAAGGCTCATTGGAATTTTGCCTTGACGAGCACGCCTCAGCAGCCCCTTCCCTGCGCCAAGCCTTATGTGGGCACTGGAGTTCCAGAGACAGGATTGACAAGGGTGTCTGAGGGGCTCTGAGTCTGGTGGAGGCCACTGGAGGAGTTGGACCTTGTGTGGTTAAGGGTTAGGAAAGCCGGCAGCAGGAGGCCAGACTGGGTGGGCTGGGGGTGCGGGGAGCAAAAGGAGAGCGTGGCTGATGCAATCTCAGCGGAGGATAGTCAGGGGGTGACACCTTGTATTAACCAGTCTCCAGAGAAATGGAACCAATAGGATGTGTGTGTGTGTGTGTGTGTGTGTGTGTAAAGAGATTTATTATAAGGAATTGGCTAACATGATTGTGATTGCCGGCACGTCCCAAGATTTGCAGAGGGAGTTGGCCCATTCAAGACCCTGCAGAGCGGATGGTTTCATTCCAGTGTAAAGCCTGGCAGGCTGGGGAGCCAGGAAGAACCAAGGTTTCAGTTCATGCCTAAAGGCAGGAAAAGACTGATGCCCATCTCCACCAGTCAGGTGGGAGGAATTCTCTCTTACTCAGACTTTCAATGCTAGTCAGGCCTTGGACAGATGGGACGAGGCCCAGCCCACACTTGGCAGGCAGGAGGCAATCTGTTTTACCCAGGTTATCCATTCAAATGTTAGTCTCATCTAAAAACACATTCACGGCCACGCCCAGCATGTTTGACCAAATATCTGGGTACCCCATGGCCCAGTTAACTTGACACGTGACATTAAGCATCCCAAGCTGAGGCTATCAGTGATAGAGGATGAATGACGGTTTGCCCGGTGAGGAAGGACACCGGGAGGGGAGGGGGTAGCACCTGCCAAGGCTGGGAAGTAAAGGGAGCACTGCCCATTTGGGGAACAGTATACTCGCTGTTCAAAATGATGCTTCAGGATAGGATGTGGGGAGCCCCAGGGTCCTGGGCTGGGCTTAGACAAGCTGCAGGTTGCACAGGTCAGCGGGGCCGGGCTCGCTTGGCCGGGCTGGGTTCGAGCGGCAGCGGGGCCCTGTGGAGCTGTCCAGGAGGCAGCCAGCTGGGCTGGAGGGCAGCAGAGAGGTCTGCGCCACGGTCGGAGCTGCGGAGGCGTCAGGAGCCTCTGCAGGGCTCTGAGGACCCGGGAGGGGGTGAGAGAGTCGGGAGGAAGGTTCCAGAGGGGAAGAGAAGGATGGTTATGTGAAAACCGTGACCCTCACAACTCTCAGTCGGCGTTCCAGGAGGGCCTCTGGGAGCTGGCCCATGAGGCCTCTGACGCTGGGCCAACTCCTTCCCAGCAGGGGCAGGTAGCAGGTTGTCGGGGAGCCAGGAGGCAGCTCTTCGGGGGCTGGCAGTGGCTGTGCTTCCCAGTCCCCCATTGCACAACTGTCAGGAACCAGCCAGAGTGGACTTCCCAGTGGGGCCAATCCTGTGTTTGCTCTGTCCACAATGAATCAAGCCACCGCCACGGACAGTCACATTCCACCAATGACCAGCCACCCCGTGCTGGGAAAAGGACAGAGGGGCAAGCAAGAAGGGGAGAGTCCAGCAGGTGGATTCCAGTCCCAGGTTCCTGATGGGGACGTGGTCTTGGGTGGCTCATTCCTTCTCTCTGGGCCTCAGTTTCTCCCTCTGCAAAATGGGGGAGCTAAGCCCGTCCCTGCTGGCTACCATAGACCGAGATCTTGTTCTGTAATAGCGGGGCAAATCGTCTGACACTGAATGGTATTCAACTGCTCTATAAAAATGCAGTTTCATATGGTTCAATCCAATACTCAGCACAGCACCTTTCAAAATAATAGCTACGGTGTCTTGCACACTTATTGTGAGCAGGAGCCCTACTGAGTGTGATACGTTTTCATCTCATGCACAACCCTCTTGAGACATGTGTTACTACGCCAGCTCTTCAGATGAGGGAAGCCAAGTCCAAAGAGGTTACATAAGTTGGCCAAGATCACAAAACAGGATTTGAACATGAGCAAATCTTTTTGAGTGTTTCCTCAGCCCAGACACAAAGTTCCTGATTAGGATCATTGGCTCTGCCAATGTATTCTTCGTGGCTGTTCATGCAGAAGACCACAAATTAGTCGTCAGACACAGAGCTCAGCCCTGGCCTCGATGGAGAAACACATATAAAGTGGCTTTCTCAGAAGACAGATCCTTTCAAATGGGTGCAGTCCCCTGATGATCTAAATCTCGCCTTTCACCTGACTGCTCTGAGCTATTTGTTTCCTTATCCATTCAATGGGGAAAGTATATTATTTTCTTGAACCTCTTATCGACATATTTTTGCATTTTGATGTCTTAGATGTGGGATGTAACCTGCCATCCCGGAAATATTTATGTAACGCAGGAGTCTGTCTGTTTTTTCTCCCTATCCCAGCTCGACATTAAACCGACGGTGATGGTTCTTATGGCTGGTGAACTCTTAGAAACAAGTGTGTTTCCTTTAACGAGCACGTTACAAATGTGAACTGATTTAATCTGCTTAATAACCTGATAAAGTAGCTACTCTCCGTATCCCCATTTTATAGATGGGGAAATTGAGGCACAGAGAAGCTAAGTAACTTGCCCAGGGTCACACAGCTAGCAAGTGGTCGAGCCAGGACGCTACTTCACCATCCTGGACGACCCTGATTGCTTTCATTCTATTTTCTGTCGAACTTCTCTTGACATTGGGCCTGGACCAGATGGAGGGGCAGGGTAGGGAGGGCTGTGCAGATGCTCGATCCACAGAGGTACTAAAGCATCCTTGAAATGTAAGAAGACAGAGAAAATGGTACTGTGTCAGGGCGGGTGCTGGGTGCACTTGAAGGAACTACTTGGAGAGCCTCTTGGGAGGAGAGGGAGACCTCCAGGGGCACCTGAGCGACAGTGAGGACCCCTCACTCCATCTGAGGAGAGGGGCTCCATTTACTCGCTGTAAGAGAAAGCATTCATTTCTCTCTACGCTACTCACCAAACATGGGGCCACCAAATGCGATTCAAGGACAGGGCAGAAGAGGGAAGGATTCTTTGCCTGGGACCTGACCAGCATTAGTTGTGAAGAAGGAGGTTTAGGGCTATGGGTCACTCTTGTGCCAGTACCAGACACCAGATCCCAAGTGACAGAGGTGCTTCTCTGTTATTTAATAAGCTTTGTGTGTGTGTGTGTGTGTGATATGTGAGATCCTCTAAAGCTCTGGGCTCTGGGCAGAAGCCTCGATGGCCCAGGGTAATGGCGGTGTTATATCCATGTAACCATCAGCTTCTCCTTGCTATAAGCAATGTCTCCAATCTGTCCGCAGTCCCATTGTCTCACACCGGGACCACTGCGACAGCCTCCGACCCCTCTCCCAAGCTGATCCCCTACGCTGACTGCCCCCCCATCTTCCCCACTGCAGACAGAGGGATCTTTGTAAAGAGCAAATCTATTCATCTCCCACCCCACTTAAAATCTTTCCATTTCCCTTAATACCTGCAGGGTCCACTACAAACTCCCCACCCCGGCTTCCATGCCCTGCAGGCTCAGTTCCCGCCAACCTCTCCAGCATCAGTCCCCCGTCACTCCCACGCCATCCCACTCCCAGCCCCAGGGACCCCAGGTCCTTCATGCACCATGCACTCTCTCCCCTCCACTCTTCCCTGCTGACGAGCTCCGCTTCTTTTCTCAAGACTCAAATTAGAGCAATGCCAATCCAAAACACTAAGTGAGCTGGCAAAAAAAAGAAAGAGAAAGGGAATTCCACGTCTGACAAGGATGTGGAGAAGGAGACTCATCTGTACCTCGCCAAACTGGCACCACATTAAACAGCGTTCGTGTTTTTTGATTTGTCACGTGTTTTGTCTTCTTTGTTTGGGGAGAGAGTTTTTTCTTTTTTTAAATCAACTTAATTGAGGTATAATTGGCATACAATAAAATGCACACATTTTAGGTTTGCGGTTCAATGAGTTTTCACAAATGTACATTATGCGCATAACCACCCCTGCAGCAGAAATGTGGAGGACTGCCATGGACTTCAGAAAGTGCTCTTACAACCTCTGGCAGTCAGACTGCCCTGCTTGCCCTAGGCAACCACCGGTCTGATTTCTGCCATTCCAGATTCATTTTGGCCGTTCTAGAACTTTCTATAAATGGAACCATACAGTACGCGCTTCATTAGTCTGGCTTCTTTTGCTCAGCAGAATGTTTTGGAGATTCATTCATGTTGTCTCATATACCAGTAGTTGGTTCATTTTTATTGCTAAGTAATATTCCCTTTACGAAAATGTTACGATGTGTTTTTCCATTTTCCTGATGCCGGGTATTTGAACTGTTTCTAGTTTTTGACTATTTTGAATAATACTGTAGTCTTGTCCATGACATATTTTTCTTTCTCTTGAATGGTAGGGTAATTTTAGAAAGCGATTTGTTCACTTTCTGAAACTTAGCATTCCAAGGAAACATCACAATATGAAACGCTATAGGCAATTGTATCTCTAGAAAGCTGGAAAAATAAAATAAAATGCTATGGGTATAAAGAGAAGACATCATTAAGTATGCTGGAATCTAGGAAGAGCACGATAGGGGTATGCGCATATTAAAATTATAACCATAACTACACGGAAACGTGAAAAATGACTCAAAATCTATGAAATGAATAAAGATATAAAACTGTAAGCATACCATAAGAAGACTTTTTGGAGGTATTTCTTCATAGGGCTAAAGATCTGCCCCGGTCTGGCAGAAATGCTGGCCGGCTGTGGAAGCCTCATCTGCAGTGCTGGGTGCTGTCCAGGGCTGGGCACCTCCTGGTGAGAGGAGAGGCCACCTTCCTGTTCCCCTGGCAGGGGCTGGAGACCACACGTGCGTAATTTCTTGTTTCAGACATTGAGAGCTAGTTCAGGTAATACTGCATTTACTGGAACTAGATGACGCCTCTTCCGTTTGGAAGCATCCCTGCCTCCGAGGCTGGGTTGGCACCCCCTCCCCCAGTGGAATTCTGTTCTCCCACGGTTGTTACCACACTCAGCTGGAATAGAATCCACGTTTTGCCATCCCCCCCGACCCCGGAGCTCTCCTCCCCTCCATCCCCGACCCCCACCACACCTAGCCTGGGAACTGTCTAAATTGCCCTCAGCATTTGATTTATGGTTGGCTCTCACCCAAGTCTGGGTGCTCAGTGGGACAGGAATTGTGTAAAAAAACATGAAAGCTTTTAAAATAAAACAAAACAAGGGGCGCCTGGGTGGCTCAGTTGGTTAAAGCGACTGCCTTCGGCTCAGGTCATGATCCTGGAGTCCCGGGATCGAGTCCCACGTCGGGCTCCCTGCTCGGCGGGGAGTCTGCTTCTCCCTCTGACCCTCCCCCCTCTCGTGTTCTCTCTCTCTCTCATTCTCTCTCTCTCAAATAAATAAATAAAAATCTTTAAAATAAAACAAAACAAAACAGGGGCGTCTGGGTGGCTCATCAGTTAAGTGTCGCCTTGGGCTCAGGTCATGATCTCAGCGTCCCGGGATCGAGCCCCACATGGGGCTCCCTGCTCAGTGGAGAGCCTGCTTCTCCCTCTCCCTCCGCCCCTCCCACCCGCTCTCGCTCTCTCTTGCTCTATCTCAAATAAATAAATAATCTTTAAAATAAAACAAAACAAAACAACCCCTCAGAGCTTGCTTAGAGGCCCCTCTGTTGAAATCTACACGTTTAATAACACCACTCCAGCCCACACCCACCTTGGCTTTGAACAGCAAGACCTTGGGGCCCTAGTAACCCTTCAGCTCAGGGTTCTGAATTAGACCCGGGCTTGGAGGCTTTAGCTCCAGCTCCCTTTGGGGGAAGGAGGGAAGGCTTTGTGCTAGGCATTTCGCAAGCGCTGGCCGGATTGTGTCACAAGGGGGCTCCAGGGATCCGCCCACAGCTCCTTATAAAGGTCACTCCACCCTCCAGCCACCAGTTCGGCCTGACTCCACGTGCCCTCCATCTAGGCATGGCGCTGTCCTGGGCCCTTGCTGCCCTGAGCCTCCTTCCTCTGCTGGACGCCCAGAGCCCGGTGTGTGTCAGCCTCACAGCAACACCCATCACCAACGCCACCCTGGAGCAGGTGCGTCCCTGGGCCCCTGACGCCACGGACAGCGGCCTCCTTCCCTGGGCTTCCCTTTCTCCCGCTGGCTTGCGGTCAGCCCCCTTGCCTGATTCTGCCTGATTCTGCCCTTTTTTCTCCTGGGTCCTGGGGTGACATTCTGACCAGCCTCTGGAGGCATTTTTTCCTACTTCCAAACTCAGAAGCCTCATTGCAAGGTCCCTCAGAGGGGACATTCTGTCCTGGACAAGAAGGGGCCACCCAGTGGCTGGGGGAGGTGCCTGATCCTCAGAGGGAGCTCCTGCATGTCCCTTCCTCGCCTGGGGCCCCAGTCTCCCTGTGTGCAAAAAGGAGGGGAGCGTCTACCTGCCTGGCTAGCAGGAGGATTCGGCTCCCGGCCTCTATCATCAGCTCTTGGCTTCTCCCCAGATCTCTGGCAAGTGGTTTTATATTGCCTCGGCCTTCCGCGAACCGGAGTTCAACCAGTCATCTAGAACGATCCATTCGGCCTACTTTTACTTTGCTCTCAACCATACAGATGACACAATGCTGCTCACAGAGTACCTAACCATGTAAGACCCTCACGTGCTAGCTCAGCCCCAGCCCCAGGCTTCTGCTCCTAGCTTCTAGGAAACCTTGAGCAAGTCCCTCCTTCCTCCTGGCTTCAGCCTTCTCATCCACGGAACGGGGAGGGCAGACTAGTCGCCGCCAACTCTTACCCCTCGATGATAGTGACCAATGATTGTCCACTTCTTCTCGACAATCTTCCTCTTTTTCTCCCCTCTTCTGTCTGGCTTTAGTGGGAACCGGTGCATCTATAACTCCAGCTATCTGAAGGTCCAGCGGAAGAATGGGACCGTATCCAAAGACGGTGAGGACCAGCCCTCAGGCAGGAGGACTGGGGTGTGTCATGGGGACATGTGGGTGGGCCAGCCGAAAGCGGCACAGAGAACCCAGGACAGACCCTCTTCCTACGAGTCCGAGGTCCCAGGGCCTGCACACTGCAGTACTGAGTAATAACTGCCCACAGATTTGAGCTCTCTGTGCCAGGCACTGTTTGAAGGACTAGAATTAACTCACTTCAGACTCATAAACAACCTTAGGAGGACATGACGGTGATCGGCTGAGGAAACAGAGAAACAGAGATGCCAAGTAGTTTCCCTGAAGTCACACAGCCTGTAATTAGCACTAGAATCAAGCCCATGGCTGGCAGCGGTCCTGCCTCTCTCAACTGCTCTTTCTCCTTTGGGATCTGAGGGTGGCTGTCTGTGTCAGGTAGGCAACGAGTCCCCTGCTGTCCCCACCATCACCCTGGAGAGGGCACATGGTAGGAGCATGGTGGGATTACACCAATAGCCCTGGGCAGCCCTGAGGCTCCTGTCTGGGCCGCACTTTCCTCATCTGGAAAATGGGGACAAAGGCCCTGACAGCCACAGTCCACGTGAGGCTCCCTCGATTCCACATCTCAGCGCAGGGCCTGGCACACAGTAGGAGCGAGGGTCACGTGGCCCAGGTGACCTCCTGGGCTTCACTGACTGCTGTGGGGCCATGGGCACACGATCTCCTCGCCTGAGATCGGGACCACTGTGCTGTGTGATCTCACCCAGAGGTTTTCTTCTCCAGAGTCCGGCAAAGAGGTATTTGCCGATCTCCTGCTCACCAAGGATCCCAAGATCTTCATGCTTGGCTTCTCCCTGAAAGACGAGCAGAACAAGGGTCTGTCCTTCTATGGTAAGCACCCCTCCAACGTCCAGCCCACCCAGGCCTCACCCAGCAGACCACCTGCCCCTGCGGCTGGACCCCCAGAGCCCCTGCCCTCCCCGGCGTCCCAGCTGGGCCCCCGGGCCTGCTCACCCAGCCCCCTTGCTCCGTCCTGCAGCTGACAAGCCGGAAGTGACCGAGGAGCAAATGAGAGTTTTCCATGAAGCCATCAGGTGCATAGGCATGCAGAAGTCGGAGATCAGTTACACCGATGCAAAAAAGGTGAAGGCAGGGAGGACTAGGCAGTGGCCACTGTCAGGGCCATCCTGCTCGGGGCAGCCCCAGAGGCCCAGAGAGGGAGAGCTGCCGGCCATAGCTGCACAGTGAGGCAGGACGTCTTACTTTTAAGCACCTGCCTCACTGCAGGGACAGCTGAGCTCCCTAGAGGCCCAGGTGATGAGGCCCCAGAGGGAGAAGTCCCTGTGAAACAGGGAGGACTGGAAGGGAGGAGGAACAGCGGGGAAAAAGGGTGGCAGCGGGAACTTGACAGAGAAACACACGAGGGTAATTACCGTGGACACCTGCTGGCCACCGCCCAGATGTCTGACACCTGTGGATGGGGAGTCGCTACTGTGCTTTTTAGCATCACCCAAACTGCCCCAAGTCCAGGACCACCACCCCGATTTTTGTATACCTGGGAATTACCTATAAAATAACCTCCCCAGTGCTTTCCATTCAACCCCTGTTCAGGGTCGTGTCCTATGCAATAATATCTAAAATCACAGGGCTGATGAGCGGGCTACACTTTTTTGGATATACATGAAATGCTTTATTTTTATTAATTATTATTAAAATAAAAAGGTCTCTGTTGGCCACTCGAGGTCATGTCCCGTGACTACCAGTAGCCTAAACCCCCTCCCGGCCCCGGTCCCGGGAGCCGCGGGCAAGGACTGGGCACACAGCACCGATGGACCCCCATCTAGTAGCTGGGGGATGGCGGACAGGCCACATGGCCGCCCCGAACCTCAGTTACATCATCCGCACCATGGCTGTGAGGAATCAGATCGACCTAGGGGCTTGGCAAGTCCTCAGTAAACGCCAGTTGGTAAAGGCTCGAGCCCCCATCTGGAGGTGGAGAAGTTGAGGTCAGAGAGGGAAAACGCCTGGCCCAAGGTCCCTGAGCTGGCGCCACAGTCCGCAGCTCACCCCCTGCCCCCCACAAGAGCGCCTCCCATCACCGTGCTCTCCTCTCCCGTCCTCTAGGATCTGTGTGGGCCACTGGAGAAGGAGCACAAGGAAGGAAGGCCGGAGGAAAAGGAGGGAGACACAGCACTGGGTTAGGACCTTGGGGACTTTGGGGCCCATCGTCAGCCCTACGCCCACCCCTTGGACATCAGGTTTTTGTCTCAGGTCCATCAATAAAGCTTCTGCATTTGAAACAGGAGTCAGGTGGTCGTTTGCTCCTTCCGTCGCTCACCCATTCATGCATGTTGAAGCCTGCCCTGAGCGGAGCCCTGGCTGATCACTGGCTACGCCCCTGCCCCTGGTGGGAAGAGCCCCCACTGTCATACCCAGCACAGCTGGGACGATGGTAGGCACACAGTGCTGTGGGAGCCCAGCACGGGGGAGGTTCCTTCTGCAGTGGAAGTCTGGGAAGGCTTCCTGGAAGGGGCATCTGAACCAGTCTAGAAAGATTTGGAGCTGATAACACCTGCTGTTCCAGCTGCAAGCCAAGATCTGAGAGGATGTGTTTGAGAAACACTGAGGCAGAGAGCCCTGGGAGGAGTTCCGGTGAATGGGGCGGGGGGAGGGGGGAGGACTTCGGCGTGTGGTGCCAAGCATGAGGGCCCTCACCTCAGACATCACCGTGGCTCTCTGGGGAGGCGAGGTGGGAGGGGGCCGGCCCAGGGGCAGAGAGAGTCTGGCAGAGGCAGCTGTGAGCATCCTGGCAAGAGGGGGGAGCCTGGGCAGGGGCAGGCCGGGGAGAGGCGGAGGGACTGTGTGTCTCCAGAGTGTCCTCGGGGTGCCCATCTGACGGCCGGCGGTGAGGTTGGCCCCTAGACACCAGCCACCTTGCAAATATGCTTGGGGCCCCGGAGATGGGGCCATGTCGGAGGCAGGCCCGCGTAGAGGCACGAAGACAACCGAGCCCCCGAACCCGGGAGTCCAGCAGGGAAGGCCGGCTCCGAGAGTTACGGGCACGGGAGGGAAGCAGCACCACTCAGGTGCCAGAAGAGTCGGGGCCACGTTGTCCAGGCAATTCGGTGCGGGAGCGGCCTACGCCGTCCAGAGTGACAGGGCCGTAACCCTGGCCCCTGGCGCGGCTCCCGCGCCACCACCCTCCCAAGAGCTGGGCGGCACGGAGCCCAGACTGCAGCATCCTTGGCTCACAGCGGGAGCCACGCGGCGCCCAGGGCGCTGAGGCTGGGGACACGGCGCTGGGCCCCCACCCCCGCGCCCTTGGCTCCCCCTTCCCGCCCTCATCCTGGCACCCAGGGCGGGGTGGACCCGGACGCTCAGAGCCTACAAGAAATCTCTGCTTCTCAGCCAACTGCCATTTCCAACTCCGCAGAGGAGGACCCGCGGGAAAATGAAATCGCCACGGGGCCTGGTGGGCAGGGAGCAGCGAGCGTGAGGCGCGGGGAGGGGGCTGGAGAAAAAGCCCAGGGCAGGCCAGAGGGCGGCGGGGGGAAAAGATATACAAATATCACGAAGGAAAGCACAGTAACAAAGAAAACAGACTTGGGAGTCAGACGTCGGGAGGCGGTGCGGACAGCCGTCTGGAACCTCCGTCTCTCGTCCACGAAGGGGGCACGTGGAGGGGGCCTGGAGGGCTGGTGTGCGCCCTGTGGAGCCCACCGTCCTGCATACTGAGCTCAAGGATCGGCGTCTAGTGGGTGCTCAGTAAAGGCTGGCTGGCGTTGCTGTTCGCTACTAAACCGAGCCCTGGAAAGAGTCCAGGCTCGTGCTTTGGCAGACGCAAATCTGCTGTGTGTCTCCTAAGGACCCTGACCTCGGTAAGGAGGGGCTTGTCACAAGGTCTAGGGTCCTGAGACAGGCCTGGGGGAAGGTTGGAGAAACAGAAGCCACCACAGGAAGGCAGGCAGAGTCTGGAAACGGGCAAGTTCCCCGTGGGCAGGGTTCGGCTCCTCATTGAATTTTCCACCCCCACAAACTTGAGTTAAGAAACCGTAAGTCCATGACACACACCACAGATGTGGGCAGCTTTGGGGAATGTTTTCTTTTTTTTTTTCTTTTCTTCTTTTTTAAAAAGATCAATATTCATTCTTCTTCATTTCCCTCATAACGAAAATAGATTTTTAAACACACCAAATATACAAATATCACTGATGCATACACATTCCAGAAAAGCTGAGGTACTTGCTGCTACGAGGTGGGGAACAGGAGGTGGGCTGGCCCCTCTGGCTGCAGAGCGGGGCCTGGCAGGTAGCTGGCCACTAGCCAAATTCCACAGGGATCCCAGGGACAGAGCTGGGGGCGCCGGGATGAGGTACAGAGAGGGACAATGGTGGACAGCTTCCTGGGCCCTCCCCGGGGCGTCTCCTTTCCCAGCAGGCCCACGGGAAGGGCCTCTCCAACCATGGAGAAGCTGGGCGCACATCATCCTGGGGGCCCGACATCTTGACATTTCAGGGGCCCCAAAGTGCCCTACTGACCACCAGTCATTAGGAGGAAAGTGCCCAGCCGTGTCCTTCCCAGAGATGCCGCCTCCGGAGGGGTGGGTCCCAGGTGAGGAGACACGTTTGTACCAGAGACCCTGGCCCTAGCCCTTCTTATTTGGCCTTGTAGGTTGGCTCTAAGACCAGGAAAACTGTTTAAAAAACAAAAATCTGTCTATCTATATAGGAAATACATATTATTAGCCAGAGGTGGACAGTGCAGGACCAGGAGGCCCCCAGAGATTGCATCTGGGCAGAAGGTGGCCTCGGTCCCAGCACTTCCTGAGAGGCTGGGCCCCTGGGAAGTTCCTTCTCTTGATGACCAGGCCAACAGCCCTTGCGCGTTGAAGACGCTGAGCAGGTGGGCCCTGTGCTAGAAGGAGACCTCTCAGGAGGGGCCTCTGGGGCCTTCAGGAGTGGCTCCAGCCGACTCCTGGCCCGGGGGACAGCAGCAGGCTGCCTGCCCACCTGCCCCCACCAGCTGGCTCTGAGTCTCCAGTGAAGTCAGAAGAGGCAGGAGCCCCGCAGGCCTCGGGCCTGGCGCAGGTCGGCAGACAGGGAGCGACTCATGTGCTTGGTGGTAGAGCGGATGCTCTCGGCAGCCTGCACGGCTTGGGTCAGGGCCTTGTTGAGCTCCTCCAGGTCCTCCAGGTCCAGCTGGATGGAGTGTCGGTGCCCCCTGGCTGGTCGGGTGGGGGCCGTGGGGGGCCACTCGGCGGGGGCCGGGTGGGCCGAGGAAGCGGAGGTAGGTCCTGGAGGCACGTAATACCTGAGGAGAGAGGGAGCTGCGTTCATGGACTGCAGAGAGCCCTGAGCAGAGCACCAGGTCTGGAATGCACCCCGTTCTAAGCCCCAGCCGGGCCCCTGGCCCCTACTCTCGGGGGCTTAGTGTCCCAACTTCTAAAATGGGACTAATAAACAGCTACTTCGAGGGATGCGGTGGAAGGGTGAAGGATGAGAAACAGGAGTGCCTGATCCAGAGCAGGTGTTCAGAAATGGTTAGTTCAATCTCCCCGTGCACTCAGTAAATATTTTTCTGTCCTGTACAATGTGCCAGCCCCTGTCCCTGGTCCTGGGGTTACATTGCTGACCCGCTGTCTTCTTGCGGCTTCTAACCTGAGAGCCAGATCACAGGGAGACCAGGACCACCCCAGGCTCTATAGCAAACCCCTTTCACTGGAGAGGCAATAAAGGGTCCATTGGCCAAGTGTGGCCCAGTGGAGACACGGGATAGTAATTAGGATTCTGTAAGATTGGGAGGGTCTGGTTTCACTCATCCGGGGCGGCAGGCAGGAAGGTGTCCTTCCCGGCCTGGCCCTACAGGAATGTGGGGGGTCATTTAAAGTGCTGGGGAGCATGGCAAACGAGCCATGAGCTGAAGCACGGATTTCTCCAAGGAGCGACTACAGCGTCACCAAGCAGCAAGGGACAGGAAGAGGGTGCGGCCCCTGTGTCCTGGAAGAAAGTGAGTGGAGAAGAGAGGGAGATAAAGGGTTTGGCCTAAATGAAGCTGGGATAACGTTAGGAGGACTCAGCCGGAGCCTGTCATTGGCGTCTTGCTTGGCAAACTCTAACTCTGAACTTATTCCTGATCCTCCCTTTCTTCTGAGCCACATTAGTGAACAGTGGGCGGGGGGGGGGGGGGGGGCGGGGGGGGCGGGGGGAGGCTTTGCTAGGATCAGAACACACGGCTCTCCAAAGAAGATCCACAAATGGACCACAAGCACATGAAAAGAGGCTCAACGTCATCGGCCATCAGGGAACCGCAGATCAAAGCCACGTGGGATGCTGCGCCATGCACTTGGCCACCACGGGATGACTGAAGTCCAAAGACAGATGTTGGTGAGGAGCTGGAGAATCAGAAGGCTCCTACACTGCTGGTGGGAAGGTACAGTGGTGCAAGCACTTTGGGAAACAGTCCGGCAGCTCCTCACACAGTTAAACGCAGTGCCTAGCCCAGAGCCGCCACCGCATCCTGCGTCCTGGGCGCCGGGCTCCGAGATAAGTGTTTTCTCCGTCAGCACTTAGCTTTTTCGGTGGGTACCGTTAACGCCTATTTTAGGGGTGAGCAAGCAAAGCTCAGAGAGGCTAAGTGATGCAGGAGGCCTGCCCCCAAATCCCAGCCATTCCGTGGGGCCGGCCGAAGGACCCTGGCCAAGGGACTTTACCCTTCAAGGACTGTCCCCCCACCTAAAAGAGCCACACTTAGCCAACTCCCAGGATAGATCCAATTGGAACATTCAGGGAAAAAGCTCTGTACGCTGCCTGGCCACTCGAAGTGCATCTGTAACTGTCAGCTCAGAGTCAGAGATCTGCAAGGGGCGGCACCGCGTTCAGTCCCAGAGCTAATTAATTAGCACCCAGTAGATGCCAATACACAGCATCTGAACCCAATGAATAGGCTTCTTGAATCCAATTCCCTCCTTCGCGGACTATCTGGTCTAACTATGCGTTGCCACACACCCCTGCCTTCTAATAATTGGATGACCAGCTTGGCCGCAAAGTGATTCAGAAATCCCCCTAAGGCAGAAGCTACAAACATCCCCCTCTCCACCAAAACCAAATCAAACCAGAAAACCCTTCTAGCTACAAAGCCTTTGGGGCAGGGCTATAAGGCAGATGGCCAGCAGGTGGCAGCACAGGCCCACAAGCTTTCTCCAGGGCGCCCTGGCCTGCCATTGAGCATGCTCAGTCCTGCTGATGGCCGCTGGAGAAAGTCGAGGGCATCATCAACCCAAACTCTAGTAGCATTGCAAGTACTATGGTTCCTGACCAGCTTCTAGGTATTGTGGGCTTTCCATGCATTAGTTTATTTAATCCTGACCACAACCCATTTCGCAGAGTAAAAAAAATGAGGCACAGACTGGGAACAAAGTGAGCACCCTGCCCAAGGTTATATGGCTCCCACCAGCCAGGTCTGCCGGGCATTACAACTCAGGGCCTACCCCCTTCCCTATGGCCTGGCCAGGCCCGGGGACAGCAACCTGGTTAGGTCAGTCCACAGATCTGAGCCTGGAAGGATATGGAACAGGCTCAGAAGCAGAGAGACCCATGCCTACCGGGGGCACTCAGAGCTTTATCCCGGGGCCACCAAATTCCAGGCAAAACCTCTCCTGCCCAGTGAGTGTGAGCATAGGCACGTGTCCCCAGCCCCTCTGCTGGGGCCTGAGCACGCAGTACGGCCTCTCGTAGCTGATGGAGCAGAAGGTTCCCAGAGTCAGCTGAAGGCAACAAGACACCACACCGGCCCTGCTCGAGACTATTACCCCATTTACCAGATGGGGAAACTGGGGCTCAGAGAGGCAGTAGCTTTACTGAGGCCGCGGCAGCAGGAAGGGCAGACGGGATTCCAGTGCAGCTCGGAGGCCACACCCTGAACCGCTTCTGCCTCAACGGCTCAAGTCTTTTCTCTCTTGCAGGTGTTCTATCCAAATCCCCGGAAAAAGGAAGTGCTCCTCCTGCCATAGTCCTGACCAGTTCTCCTCTAAGCTCAAGGCCCTCAGACACTAGGAAAGTCTGGGAGTCCGTCACAGCCAAGAGGGGCCTAAGGACCCCTGACAACAGAGCGGCATCTATGTGGCCTCCTAGACAGGATCCCGGAACAGAAGAAGTTCCGGTAAAAACTGAAGAAACCCGAATAAACTGTGGGCTTTAGTTAATAATAATGTATTAATATTGGCTCACTGTCAAATGTGCCATATTAATGTAAGATGGTAAGAATGAGGGAAACTGTGTGTGTGTGCACCCATGTGTAGGGGGTATATGGAACTCTCTATACTATTTGCTCCATTTCTCTGTACATCTAAAACTGTTCTAAAAAATAAAGCCTATTGGGCGCCTGGGTGGCTCAGTTGGTTAAGCGACTGCCTTCGGCTCAGGTCATGATCCTGGAGTCCCGGGATCGAGTCCCGCATCGGGCTCCCTGCTCGGCAGGGAGCCTGCTTCTCCCTCTGACCCTCCCCCCTCTCATGTGCTCTCTCTCATTCTCTCTCTCTCAAATGAATAAATAAATCTTTAAAAAAAATAAAATAAAATAAAGCCTATTACAATACAGTGAGTGTGCAATTACTTGCTTGCCAGGAAGACCCACAAGGAACCGGGACGCTTCCCATGCATTCTCCCTGTGAGCTCCTAGAGCACAGGGCCCTCTGCGAGCTCCTTCACGGCTGGGCCCCCCAGAGCCAGGCCTCTCCCTGGTAGGCAGGGAGGATTCGGGGTTTGTTGAGTGACTACGCGAGTGTTCAGCCTGTTCTGCACATCATGCACGTGGGGGGAGACAGAGGAGTACGAGGTGCCCGGGTTCTCAGCGGCCCGACACGGGTCTGACTGGGAATTCTGAAGCGAGCCAGACAGGCAGGGAAGGAGGGAAAGGAAGGTTCTTACACAGTGGCTGACGGATGAGGCATGATGGGAACCGAGGAGACGTAGGTGAGGGCAGCCGGGGCTGGTGCCAGGGGCGCCGCTGCCAGATACCACAGTCCAGGGGGCGGCCGGGCTGGTGACCCCATACGCTTGCTCTGCTGCGTGGGGCTGGGGGACGTGCGTGCGTTTCTCCTGCTGGCAGCCTTGTCTGGCCCTGGGAGAGAGGGACACCAGAGATGACAGTCTGATCACTTGGGAAAATCTAGCCCAGTCTGGGGGGGTCCCCCCGGCCCCTGCCCTGTGACCCCTGGATGCTGGGCTGGCCACGCTCGGAGTGCCTGGCTTTGGGAAACAAATCCTCTGCCCAGCTCGCGGCATCCCAGCCTGGGAGAGCCACCACAGCGGAACAGCCCCCGGGGCCCCGAGCCCCCGTAAAGGAGAGCTGGGCGTCTGTCTGGGAGAAGAGAGTGTCTGTCCCTACCCGAGGTGGCTGAGTCTGGGCCGTCCATCGCTGGGGGGGGCCCAACTCGACCGCACAGGGCGCATCTCAGGGGATCAGTGGGGGACGGTCCTGGTGGGTCCCTGGTGACAGTACCACCTAGAAGAGGAGGAATAGATGTCAGGAGAGGATTATGTCTGGATCACTGGGCCTGGAGCCCCCAAGCAGACCTCCGTCAGCACTGAGCTGCCCTCAGGGGCCACTGTGGAGGTGACAAGCTGCCTCCGCTGGGGACCCCGACAGCGAGGATCAGCATATAATGAACCAGGCCTTCTGCTGAGGGCCTTCATGCATTCTTTTTATCAAATCCAACAAGCCACTGGGCTAGCTACTACATCATTCCGCCGTTTTACAGACTGGAGAACTGAAGCTCCAAGAGCTTGAAGGATTTGCCAGAATGTCCGCCAAGTAGGAGATTGGCAGTGCTCTGTCTGAGCCCAAGCCCGGGCTGTCCCGAACGCGGCCCCTGAACCTACAGTCCTTCCTCCACACTGAGCAAGGCCCATTGTCCAGGTGGGAGTGGCCCACAGCGGCCGCTCAGGCACCAGGGGGTCAGTGGAGGCCTAAGGGAGCAGGAGGAGGGTGGGCCACCTTGTTCTCTTCCCTCGCAAATCTTCAACACCTCACCTGGGTGGAATTCCAGGGTTGGCCCGCTTCTCCTGCAAGCCTCAACTCAGCTGGAGGCCTCCCACCCGCCGGGCTGAGTTACGGGCTCCCAGCCCCACCTGTGCTCTCCTAGCCCAGCTCAGACCACTGTTTTGTCATTGTCTGCTTAGCCCACGGCCCAGTATGGGAAGGCGCTCAATGAGTGAGTGAGTGAATGAATGAATGAATGAATGCATGAATGAACGAACGAATGAAGAGGGAGGCCTGCTGGGACTGGGGCAAAGGCAAAGCAACATGATGGTGAAGAGCCAGAGTTCTGGAGTCACAACCACCTGGGTTCACCTCCTGGCTCTACCACTAATAAGCTGTGTGCCCTTGAGCAAGTTACTTAAACTCTCTGAGCCTCAGTTTCCTCACCTGTAAAATAGACATGATACTAAAATGGACAAAACCTATTTCATAGGGTGGTGAGAATTACTGTTTGTAAATCCCTTAGCATGAGGCCCTGTGTACAGTGGGGGGTTAATAAGGGACAGCTCCATCATCATCATCATTGCTTGGAAGGGCCTTAGGACCATCTCTAATCCTTTCATTAGGGATGTGAAGCTGGAGGCTCAGAGAAGTTAAGGAACTTGCCAAAGGTCACACAGCAAGTCAGTGGCGGGACTGGGACTAGAATCCAGTGCCCATATTCTCTGGCCACTGCTCTCCCCATCACTCTTCCCTGTTGGGTCTGGGGGAAGGGTGCAGAGTGGAAGGAGGATGGAGGGGAGACAGGACATAATCATCACGGCCTGGCCACCCCCCACCTCCTTATCACAACTTAAGTCATATCCATGGTTTCTCCATGTCATGGTCAAGGAGGGTGGCATCAGGTAGCAGCACCTGGAGACGCAGGTGTGAAGGCAGGACACATTGGGAGGGCTGAGGAGCCCCCCTAAATCCCGCTCCCCTGTCTGTGCTTGACCCTCCACTGAGCTCAGGGCTGGCCCACATCCTTCGCCCTTTCCTTTTTTTTTTTTTTTTGAAGATTTTTATTTATTTATTTGACAGAGGGAGACACAGTGAGAGAGGGAACACAAGCAGGGGGAGTGGGAGAGGGAGAAGCAGGCTTCCCGCAGAGCAGGGAGCCTGATGTAGGGCTCGATCCCAGGGCCCTGGGATCATGACCTGAGCTGAAGGCAGACGCTTAACAACTGAGCCACCCAGGCGCCCCCTGCGCCCTTCCCTAAAGGGAGAAGCCGCAGCCTCACGCACTGACCACTTCTCCAGGCACCGTCCCTCACCCGAGTCCTGGGTCCCGGCAGGTCGGCAGTGCGGACAGGAGACTGAGCCGCTGCCTCTTGGGGCCGTCTTGGGGGTCAGAACACGGTACTCCTGGCCTGGGGAAGAAACCAGACAGTCAGCTCTTTGCATGTTTGGAGAACTGGGGAGGATCGGGGAGGCTCGCTCTCCCCTCCCTGACATACAGAAGCATTCAACAAAGCCAAGCCCCAGCCGGCCGGGAAGCAGGCCAGGAGAACAGGATAAGCAAAGACAAGCAGTGCTGCTATCCCCCAGACCCCCACTCACTGGGGGGGCCCTGGAATGGCTTGGGCACGGGGTCAGCTGTGTCTCATCCCTGTGTTCCGAGCAGCTGTGAAATGGGGACCGTCACAGTATGGGTCTCATATGCGTGTTGGAAGGGCGGAGCGAGGCCATGTCCGTGAGGTGCTCTGCCCGGCGCCCGGCAGATGGAAAGTGCTCCAGGTTGTTAGAAAGTTGGACAGATGCTTGGCTCTTTACCCAGACCTGTCATCTGCTGCCTCGTCCCTCCCTGAGTCTCAAGTAAGACCTTCAGGATGTGGCCTGATCGCTTCTCTGTTTCTCCTCCTGCCTTGTAGGCTTCCCACTTCCTGTTCTGTGCGCGTGACCTCGGGGCCCCCAGACCAGCCCCCTGTTCCCACTTCTAACCCCTCAGCTCTGTCTGCTCCATGGGGCTGGACACACACCTCTCACTTCCTGCCTTGTCTCCTGCACTCAGCCCTATGGATCTGAGGTGACGCGCCCTCCCTCCCAGGCTGGTAGGGGTGAGAGCCACGTCTGTAATTTACACACCTCCTGTAACTGCTTATTTGTTACTGTCTGCTCTGCAGTCGGATTCATGAAAGTTGGAGCCGTGTCCACATTTGTTTTCCTGTCAAGCACTCTGAAATCCTACTATGTGTCATCTGAAGCCTTACTATGTGCTGGGTGCCTAGTTCATGAGACACAGGGGCTGATGCCCTGGGGAATCAGACCTGAAGGTAGGCCAGGGGGAAGTGATAGGGTGTCCACCCCACTCACAGCAGGTGCTTCCTAACCCTCTTTGTGACGGACCAGCTGGTGCGGCTCCCCCAGAAGCAAGCGTGGGCCCCGGTGCCGGGAGGCACCAGAGACTGTTCGCTGGATGAATGAATGCATTCACAGAGGCAGCACTCCTCGCTGCTCCCTGTGTCACAGAATTCACAGAAAATGCTAATATTTCAATTGCCTTTGGGGAAATGGGGAAGGCTTCCAGGACAGGAGTCCTCCCTGGGGGCCGGGCCACACCCCACAGCCCACCTGTGTACTGGCCCCAGAAGGTGACCCTGTCTGGCCGCCTGGGGCCGCCGACTCCTCTCGTTCCGTCCCGAGCTGACTGGGCACTGTCCTCGGTGGTCCGGCTCTTCTCAGAGAACCACTGCGGGGAGGGTAGCTCAGATTCAGAACCTGGGCGGGGAAAAGAGGGGCATCAAAGGGGGACAGGGGAGGTGTCGCAGGGCTCAGGGAGTTAGCCGATCCTAAGTTCAGGCTCTGGGGCAGAGCTCGGGTTTTAATCCTACGTCTGTCCCTTAGTAGTGTCAGCCAACACATGTGGACCCCTGACCTTGCGCTAAGCGCTTGGCTGGACCGGCCGTGGATGCCATGCATGTACCCTCAAGGCAATCCCAGGACAATCCCGGGAACACTATTATTTACCACTGCACAGTCAGCTGTCCCTTTAACTGCACAGAGCAGGTAAACCACTTGGTCAAGGTCACCCAGCCAGGAAGGAGTGAGGTGGGCTGAACCCCACCCCTTCGCCTTCAGTCAATTTCCCTGCACTTCCGGGCTCTGGTGTCCTCATCTGCAGAACGTGGGTGATATGCCCCACTTTGCAGTGAAGATGGAGATGAGGCCCATACAAGGCCCTTCTAGAAACCCTTGCACGCATGACACGCAGTGGCTATCACTGGAAGGGCACGGTACTTCAGAGAATATGATGGCCTAAAGACACACAGAACCTTCTCCAGGTTCTAGGGCTATAGCTACGGTCCCTGAGCAATGGGCTAACCGGCCCAGACTGTAGCCTCGAGGAACCAGTCCAGGCCGTTGTCACTTACTCAGGGACAGTTGGGGCACTGCCCGAGGCACTGAGGAAGACCTGGTGCGCCGCCTTCCTGCGGGCTCTGCTCGCTCCCCACCTCCAGGCTCACCAGACAATCTCTCTGTGGATTTACTAGCAAAAAGGAGACAGAGAGGGATGATGTCAGTGGATGAGGTTTTATGCAGACTTTCAAGATGATCAGCAAGCAAGCCAACCCGGAGGAAAGCATGAAAGTCAAAATCAAAGACTCTGAGTCAGACTCACAGAAAGTGGCTCTGAGCCTCTGTGAGCCTCAGTTTCCTCATCTGTCAAGTGGGGATAATAACAGCAACTACCTCAGAGGGTTACGGGAAGGATTAATGAGACAATGTCCACAAAAACCTGAACTTGGACGCTCCCACAGAAACGCTTAGGAAAAAACACTCCGCTGATTTTAGAAGTCATCACAAATGACGAGCTAAGGAGTGAGCAGGTGGACATTGTGGGAATGTTTAGCTCTTCACTTGGGTGCTGAGTTCAGGTTACGCATTAGATATTTTATGCATCAAATCTTACATAGGAAGAAGCTGTCAGCAGGAGAGGGATGTGAGTTCCCATGTGTGGAGAGCCCCAGAGGCAGCCCAGTCTCCCTTCTGCCACTGGCACCAGGGCACAAGGGTGAGCGTTTTGGGGTCGCCCACCTGCCATAGTGGGAGCCCCAGGAAGTGGAGGCATCCGCTGGCCGTGCCCGGGCCCGGGGGGGGCGGTTGAGGGTGGTCGCCAGGCGCGTCGGGCTGCCCTGGGCTGGCTGGTGCAGGCTGTCTTCCAGCTGCAGACGGAGCCGAGACACCTCCTCTTGCAGCTCTCGGATGGCCTGGCTGGGGTGGGGGGTGGGGGGTGGGACAGAAACAAAGACAGGATATACAATGCACTGGGTGGCAGCCACCCCCAGAGGGCCGCCCTGATGCCCAGGGCTTGTCCCTTTCCAGTGGGCCCCGAGTCCAGCTCTGCCGTCAACTGATTCTGGAACTTCCTTGTGCCTCCATTTTTCTTGCTACCTATCTCGACTCCTCTCTGAGTTCACGTCTCTGTGCATTCAGTGGGCAAAGCAGTACGTCCTTCAAGGTTCACCCAACCCCCCCACCCCATACAGGGCCTCTGAAAAACCAGTGGCACATTGTCAAGATCGAGGGGAGGATGCAGAATCAAGAAGGTATTGCTGAAGGTCCACTTTAAAATCTGCATTTTGACCTGCCTGGGCTGCCCTCCATTCTTTTTTTTGTTTGTTTTTAAATATTTATTTATTTATTTATTTATTTATTTATTTGACAGAGAGAGAGAGAGCACAAGCAGGGACAGTGGCAGGTCAAGGGAGAAGCAAGGAGCCCACTGCGGGGCTTGATCCCAGGACCCTGGGATCAGGACCCTAGCCAAAGGCAGATGCTTAACCGACTGAGCCACCCAGGCTCCCCCTGTCCTCCCTTCTTTTACCTCTGTCTATAGAAATGCTAACTAACAGTCTAGGCCTGGTTCCTTCTCACCCTTACTCAGCCCGTCCCTCCTGGGGTCCCCTGAACATTTCCCACATTGTCTAAGCCTCTCTGTCCGCCGGTGACGGAAGACGCTTGGATGTGAGCAGGCTGCAAGTGCAGGGCGCTCTCTGCAAGGCTGCTGTCATGCCCGGGGGACCCCCAAACTTGGCCCAGCCTCCTATTGGCAAGTATCTCAATGAGCTGCTAGATTTCATGAGGTAAGTACTGTTTGCATCTCTCTCCACCCAGCACCCAAATCTCAGAGTCTCATCTGAGAGCCCGGCATTCGGATGCTGGCGTCACGGCAGATAATTGTCCCCCAACACCCTGCACAAAAACCCCCTACACACAGAGTGTCAGCGTCTGGGCTCGGCGTGGCCTGGGCTGCCGAGCCCAGATGCTCCATCTCCTCCTTGGGCCAGCTTCTGCGGCGGGGCTCCCCTCAGCGTTCCTTCTTGCTTGGTGGCCCTGGACTAGAGGGTGAGTGTCTCCTGGCACCACCCGCAGCTCTCAGCCTGTGTCTGGGGAGCCGAGAGCTCTCTAGCTAGGCCCTGGGCAGTGTATGTCCAGGGCAGCCGGGTCTCCTAGCAATCCCCAGGGAGACATTTGTTGGGGTTTCCAAGGTAAACAGCAGGGCATCTGCAGGAGAGCGAGAGCTCACGTCACCAGTTCACGCCTGCATGCAGGACTGGAGGGCACCTCTGGGAGCAGAAGGTGCTGGAGTGAGGGCCCGGGACTCAGAACACTCACCGGGGTGTCACTGGTCCCCTCTGGGTGTTTCTGTCAGGATCTCAGTCTTGCTGACTTAATTCTTTCGTGACCAAGAGCCAAGTGGCATTTCAAGTTCATCTTTGTAAAGATGTAAACTGTTTCCCCTGCTGAGTTCCCCATCTCTGTATCAGCATCCAACTGGTTGGCCAGCCAGAAGTCTGACTCATTCGAGACCCTTCTCCCTCCCTGAACGCCCCCAGAAGTTAACCAACTCCCAATTCCTAGGGGCCCAATGCCTAAATGTCTCTTCAAACGCACCCCATTCCCGCCGACTGGCCCCACGGTGTCTGTCCTGGGCGGGGGGTGGGGGTGGGGTGGCTTTCTTGGCAGTCTGCCCGCCTTGCCTTTCTCACCCAGCTAGTGGCCAGAGAACTTCTAAAACGTGAACCTGACCTCGCCACTCCCATTTAGAATCCCCCTCATAGGCCTCAGCTGCATCTGTATACATTCGTGAATATTCAGTGAACTCATTTCTCTGAGCTGAGCTACCATCCAAATCTCTCACCATGGTGTTCACAGCCCTCCGAGGCCCCCCCAGGTCTCCCGGGCTCCTTCTGAACTGCTCAGCGCTTACCACTGCACCCACGCTCGGGGACCCAGCTAAAATGAACGTTTGGCTCTGCAAAGGTGATGGGCACTCTCTCACCCATAGGCCTTTGCACATGCCGTTTTCCCTGCTAGGAGCTCTTCTGTCTCTCTTCCTTCTGGTCTCAGCTGAGATACCCCTTCCTCCGGGAAGCCGTCCCTGAAGCCTCTGACTGGGCCTGATGTCCCTTGTCTGTGTTCCCACAGTCTTTGGAGGCTCTGCGGCCACTGCATTCAGACTGCGGAGCGTGACCGTGTGTTTCCGTGTGCATCCTACAAGATGGTGAGCCTTCCTAGGCCAACGACTGTCTTGTCCACTACCGTATTCTCAGGAGCTAGCGTATCGCTGACCCCTAAGCTCGAATCCCTCTGCTGGTGTCACAGGAGACTGCAGCAGTACCCTCATTAAACTCTGGCCCAGAAGGGAAACGCCAGCCCTTCACCCGCCCTTGCAAAGAGGGAACATGACAGCCCATGACGGCACAGGCCCGGAGGCCTCGGATGGGGTCCCGCAGAGCAGCCTTCCCCCATACACCTGGGACAGATACCCCCAATCCAACAAAGGCATGGGATTGATTATTGGCCAAAAGCAACTCAAAGGAGAGGTAAGAGGGCTGGCCACCCTATTTTCCCACTTCTGTTCAACCAAGCAAGGAGCAACGTTCTTAGTAGAACAGTTGCGCTTGTTAAAAAGAAGAGAATCGAAGACCAGTCCCTTCTCAGTTCATACAATGACAGCACCAACTGCTGAAAATCCATCCCTGGGAAGTGTACACCAGCCTTGGAAGAGAAATATATGGGGGGGGGGGGGGGGCCAGGGAGCCAGGCTCAGCACCAGAAAGGTGAACCCCTAGGTCATTTCCCACTGGCCGGGGAAGTGTCCTCAAAGTCCACATCAGTGAGGTCCCACGGAATGGCCCCGAGTTGGGAGGCAGGACACCTGGGTCCGAGGGCCCCTGCATGGCCACCACCGGCCGTGACTGCTGAGCAAGCCCCAGCCTCTCCCGGGCATCACTCGCCCATCTCTGCTGGTCCGACTTACTCTCGCCCTGTCCTGGTGAGGAGGAAGGTACCAGTGCTCTCTGCTGCTCCATGGGGCAGAGTGGCGGCTGCGGGGGTCAGGGTGGGCGGGGGGCTGATTGTCGCTCTGGGGGGGAGCTGTTCGGAAAGCCGCTTTCGCCCCTCGAACTCTGGGCCAGGGACCGCTAAGGAGGCAGAAAGACACCAAGGTGAGTTTGCCCAGAGAGGACCCTCGAAGCACGAATTTCTGCGGGTAGAAGGATATGAGCAAAGTGGGAGTGCTGGCTGAGGTCATAACTGAATTTTCCAATGAGGTCACTGGCCCACTGACCTCAGAACCCGAAGATGTGGTTTTTCCTGGGAGCTTGGAGTGCAAAGCTGGGTCTGCAGAGCTGTTTCTACCTATGTTTCCTGCGCTATCCACCATTTCAGTACCAGATGTGGGTCTTCAGGAATATTCCTCTGTAAAGAGCTCACTGCTCCTTCACGTGGACTCCCGCAAACTCTGCCGTGCATCACCGTGTTGTTCTGGGTCTGACTCCAGAGCCCCCATGCCCCCCTAAAATTACAGCCACACCTTTGCCTGTGGCATGCTTCTGGGGAAAGTGTTCAAAACTTTAGGCTCTCAAAGGCATGAGCGACCAGAGGTTAAGACCACTCACCTCACCCCTGCATTAAAAACAAGGAGCCCTTGGAACACTAATCAATAATACAGAAAGGAACAGACTATTGATACAGGGAACCATCTAGATGAATCTCCAGAGAAAGGCTAAGTGAAAAAGCCAAACCCAAAAGCGTATCGATCATTCCACTTGTAGAACATTCTTAGAATGACAAAATTATAGATATAGAGGACAGAGGGGAGGTCACCAGGAGTTAAGGAGGGCATGGACGTGATATGTCCATAAAGGGGCAACATGAGGGGTCCTGGTCAAAATCTGCACCATGGTTTTGCAAGATGTTACCACTGGGGGAAACCGGGTGAAGGGCACATGGGATCTCCTTGGATTATTTCTTACAACTACATGGGAATCCATAATTGGTCAACTTTTATTTAAAGTTTAATTTTAAAAGTTTTCAATATGAGCCTTGTAAAGAGCCTTTGGAGGGGTGAGGTGACTGGGAGGAGCTGGGGTTCTGATCATGCTGTTTGTTTGGTCTGTGTTCATTTTGTGAAAATTCAATTTATGCTCTTTCCTGTATGTTTGTTTGATTTCACTAAAAAGCGAATGTGCATCTTTTTAAAGGTTTAAAACTGAAATCACAGGATTTAAAGACACGGAATGTTCATGACATAGTGTTTAGTGAACAAAGGAGGTTATTAAACACTCACAGATATTCTGATCCCATTTCCATTTTAAGTGTATCTAAATAAACACACACACATTGGCAGAGAGGACAGCCCACGGGTTCAACACCCAAAGGTGGCAGCGATGGTTTCAGCATATTTTTTTCTCTTTTCCCTAGAGTTTCAAATATTCCCGCCATGAACCTGTAGGATATTTTGTATCTTAAAGGGTAATGCAAGTTTTTTTGTTGGTTTGATTTTTCAGTCCACGCCGTCCGGCCACTCCCAGGTTCTGGCCAACCCAGATGCATCCACTCACCCATCTCGGCCACCAGCGCCCGCTCCTCGCGGAGGCTCAGTGCCCTCTGCTGCAAGGGACTGGCCCTGCCCGAGGGTCGCCTCTGGGCTCGGCTCCTGGGTGTGCTGGGCTCCGAGGCTCTTCTGGGGACTGGAGGACCCCTGGTCTGGGGGTGGGAGGTTGCATCCTGGGCCTCAGATGAAGTGAATGGCTGAGCCAATGTTCCTTTAGTGCTGGGAGAGCGTGGAGGGAGAGACGTGTTGAGATCGTACAGACAGACCCTGGCCTCCGAACCCTTCCACAGGCTAAGCCAATGAGCTCCTGACCTTTGGGACTTGGCACCCCTGCATGCACAGTGTTTCTGAGGCTGCACCCCCATTATACATGCATTTCTGTATAAACTGCCGAGCTGTACACCTGCCTACCCACAGAGGCAAGATTATAAAGCTCAAGCTCATTTTTAAGAAAATATACAGAGAAACAGAATTTCTAATCCTTTCTTCCCATGCAGCCCTGAGTTGTCAGGCAGGCCTCCTGGAGCTGGGGGGGGGGGGGGGGGGCGGGAAGGCTGTCACTCTACATGGTGGCTCATCAGTCCACCCTTCACCCAAATCCCCTCCTCAGACCTTGCCTTGGGGTTCTGTCCCTGTCTCTTCCCAGGTAGTCCCCCTGATTGCCCTTTATCCTTGTCTTCTGCTCACCTTGCACCACCCTCCTGTACATCTCGTTCCCCATTCACTCATTCATTTGCTCAACAGATACTTATTCCCCAGGCTGTCGATGACTGGCTGAGTGATGCTGGGCTGGTCACTTTCCCTCTCTGAACCTTGGTGCCCTTCTATTGATAAGATGGAGGCAAGGAACCCTGGTTGGGGGATGAGATGAGGGCTCTGAGAATGCCCAGACCATCGACCCCTGCTCTGGGCTCACGGCACTCATGATTCCCAGGCTACCCCTCCATGGGAGCGACCCTGATGGGGCAGGGGGTCCTGGAGTACCTGATGTGGGAGAGCCGGTGCTCTGGGGTTTGGGTGATAGGCGACACTCTGCTGGTTTCTGAGCCCACAAAGCCACTGTCTGTCTCCGGGGACGCCATCCAGGGCTCCTGAAAGAGACGGTGTCCCTTTAAGGCTGAGGAATGTGTCTGAGGCAGGCTGGGAAGCCCTTCTCCAGGCCTGGCCTGGGCCTCACATTCCAGAGGCTCCCGGGCTGGGAGGCTGGCCCAGCTCCCAGCAGCCAGGCCCGGGTGTGAGGGTCCTCAGGCGAGGGTCCTCAGGTGCTCGGAACCAGCACCAGGCCAACAGCAGGGACTCCACGCCTGGAGCCTGAGCAAGTCCTGCTTCCCTGAGACCCTCGGGAGAGATCCTGTGGCAGATGTCCTGAGCTGAGGAAGAGGGGAAGGAGAGGAAGGAGAAAGCCGCCTCCTCGTCTCCTCGTGGGGATGGGATTCATACTTCCACACGTCTTCCCGCTTGGGCCTGGAATGCCATGGTCCTGTCAGACGCAGAAATGCCCCGGGCCAATGAATCGGGAGAATCAAATTCATCCAACGTGCACCCCTCCTCCTAATGAAAGGCACGAAGAAGACAAACAGGCAACACAGTGCCTGCCCTCAACAAGTTCACGGTCTGGTGCAGATTTCTTACGACAGGGTCATTAGGATTACAGAGGGGGGCGTGTGTGTGTGTGTGTGTGTGTGTGTGTGTCTACGTGCATCTATATGCATTGTTCTATGGGAGGATCCATAGCATAAGTGACATTTCCAAGGTGACCTGTGACTCCTGCGACAGTTTAAAAATTGCCGCCCTAGTCACCAACAGGCCATGCAGTCAAGGACTGCCCCTCCAGTCTGTGCTCAGCAGGCTCAGAGAAATACAGACATGGGCCACAAGCTCTCAGAGGACAAGCAAGAACCCCTGGCGGGGGACAGGGGTAGGGGGACCCACAGCAAAGAGGTAGCACTGGGCATAAGCCCTGAATGTTTGGCAGAACTGTAACTGGCAGGGACTGGGAACAGCAGGAATTCTGGAAGGGTATGAGCAAAGGCCCAGGGGCAGATATCTCCAGGAGCTCCACACCCCATGTGGATGCTTACCTCTAGGTGGGGCCCCCCAGCTTGGTGCAGAGACTTCTGGGGAAGGTGCTCAGAGATGCCACTTCCCTCTAAGCTGGTCAGACTGCTCTGGTGCGATCCTGCAGTCCTGGTGCCTCGAGGGTGGGGTGGCCTGCTCGGGCCTGGAGGGGCTGCCTTGGTTTTGTGCAGGCCCTGGAGGTACCCATCTCTGGCTGCGGATGCATGGACGCCTGCTGGCTTTACAGACCCCATCTGCTCCACAGTCTCCCTGGCGGGGAGGAGGAGAGACACACCGACTCTGAGCCCTGGCAGGGGCTGCCCAGCCCTGTCCTGGGAGCCAGACGCCCCTGGCGGCCCACCCTGGTGTTGTCATCTTCTAGTTGTGTGACCTTGGGCAAGGCACCGTCCCTCTCTGAACTTTACTTTTCTCATATGTCAAATGTGGATGGCCAACAAAACCCGCCCAACACAACACAGCGACAACAGTGTGGAAACAAATGAGCTACAGTATCATTTCTCAGGCTTCAGGAACTTGGGTCCTCTCCCTCCTACCTCAGCCCCTTCCAGAAACTTTAATCTCCTCAAAGCCTTATGTCATCATTAGAAATAGAAGATCAGTATTTTGTCTGACAAATAGACACTAACTTTAGACATAAACAGAAGACACATGAAAACAGTATTATTCTGTTCTCGACAGATCCTGTCATCTGGGCTCTGGGCCCAAGCTTGCTCACGTGTTCTGTCTCTTTCTTTCTCTCTTTGTTCTTAAAGGAAGATCAAGAGAGGCACTGAAGACGTAATGGCACCGAAACCTTCTCCTTGATGTACTTGGAAGGTCTGAGACTCAAAAGGAGAATAATAGTACCTAGCACTGCCTCTGTCCTGCCAAAGACCATGTCCACCCCACCCAAATCACTGCAAGTGCTCTCGGTGCTGTATTTGTCCCACGGCTTGGAGGGACGTGAGCAACAGGTCACGAAAGCCATTGCTAAGTGGCAAAGAGCCATCTCGGTCACTAGGACCATTACCACCCCTGTGGTTTCAGAGTTGGTTTGGGGACAAATCGGGGGGCCTCATGGACATACTTGAGGGGGGCCCTGTGACTTCTTTTGGCCAGTGCTGGGAGCTGCCTTATGGGGATCCTGGTGGCCTCGGAGTTTCCTGGAGCTGGAGCTGGCCCATCCACTTCCACTACATGGCCTTGCCCCTCTTCCTCCTCCTCTTCCATCTTCACGGTTTCCGGGAGGGACTTCACGCTGAGGTACCTGCAGAACGCAGAGGAGCATGACTTCTGCCCAGGAAGGCCAGCCAAGGTCCTGTCACTGGGCCAGACCCCCTGGCCTTCCTCCTGGTACTCACCGCTCCAGGAGGCCATGGAGATCCTGCTCCACCTGCAGGTCCTTGTGCCTGAGTGGGGCTGGGAGGCCCAGGGGCCTGTCCTCCCCCTCATTGCTGGCAGCGCTAAGCTCCACGTTCACGAGCGATGCACAGGGGCCCACGCTGCTGGCGGCATCAGGCTGGGGCCAGAAAGGCAGAAGGACAGAGATTCAGCAGACAACCAAACACCACTTTTTAGGGACCTACCTTATACCAGGCTCATGCTGGGTGCTGAAGAGTAACAGGTGAGACTCACGAACCCTATCACGCGTTCACGCGTGGGCAGAGCGTAGGGAGTGGAAGGTGCGATCTTTAGCACGGACTGCCATTAACTGAACATCTACTCCCCGCCAGGCACGGTTCAGACAGCACCTCCCGATAAGCCCAGCAGGGATGGCTATTACAGCCCATTTTACAGACAGGAAACTGAAGCTCAAATGATTTGCCCAAACTTACAACAGAAGCGAGGGCCAGAGCTGAGATTTGAACCCAGATTTCCTTCCAGAAGCATCTCTCCTCACTTGCTCCATTAAATATGGACAGCCAGCCCCAAAACACCTTCCCTGAGGAAGCACGGGAGCCGCTCAAGATGAGGCACTTGGGTTTTCACCCATTGGTGCATGAGGCAGCACCCAGGGGAGGTTTCCCCAGTGCGAGAGCCTCCCCCACATCCCTAGGCCTCCAAGGGCTCCTCCGTCAGGGCTATCTCACCAGCGCCCAGCCCTCCGGCAGCCCCTACCTCACCTGCCATGCTGGCCCTTTCTCCTCCTCTGTCCCCAACACAGCACGGGCAGCAAGGTCTAGAGACTCCCCTGCTGTCCCTGGTGTGACTGCTGTACCCTCACTCTGCTCAACTATATGCCACGTAAACAGTGATCGTCTCCCAGGGGCTTGTGATGTGGGCCGGAGAGAGACTTCTACAAAGTCCCTTCTGCGTCGGGCCCTTGTCTAGTGTCTCCTGATCTGTGACTAGTCCCCTGGACTGAATAGTCCCCTGGGATGCTGGAGGCCATCCCTTCCCCCTTTCTTCTCACCCCCAGGGCACATCCAGGCAAACAGGCCTTCTACACCTCTCTCAGGTCCACCCACAACTCTCCATCTGCCCTGCCCCCACCCCACCTACCTACAGACCTTCTTTGAACACGCCTTGCTGAAAAACGCTGCAGAGTTTAAGGCCAAACCCTTGCCAGGACTCACAAGCCCCAACATCATGGGGCCCCTGCCTCCTCTCCAGCCAGCACTCAGACAACTGCCCCCCTCACGTTCCATACTCTAACCACAGGGCCTTTGCACAGACTGTTTCCCCTGCTGCATGGCTTCTCTTCTTCTGCATGAAGCAAGTCCCACTCACCCTCAGATCCCATTAAAACATTTCTTCCTCAAGGAAAATTTCTCCTGCCCTTTAACCTCAGTCACGTTACCCTGTTACCTACTCTCCTAGCGTCCCATAATTCTCCTTCGGAGCCCTGAGCAAAATAGAATTAGTCCGGCTAGACAGAAAATGCCTTGAGGGTAGAGGCCACCCGTTTCTGTCTGCTTCCCACTGAATTTCCACCATGGGCCAGAGCTACTGGCACTTGGCACCTACTTCCCAAGTATGTAGGGAAGAAGCCAACTAATGGAGAAGAGAAGGAAGGGATGGTCCAGTGTGGCTGGGCAGAGAGGTACCTGAGGGCAGAGGGTCTGGATGGCGGGGGTGGAGGCTTGTCCTGAAGGAGAATGCAGGCACGCCAGCTGGTGCGGGGAGGGCGAGGCTGGGAGGCTGGGCGGAGTGCAGTCTGACCCGACTTGCTTAGGCTCCTGCTGGTTCTGGTCCATGTGGTCCTTCAGCTCTTCCAGGCGAATTCCCAGCTGGAATATCTTCTCCTCTAGCTCCCTGCAATGGGGAGACACCAGCACCCAGAGCCTGTTATAGCAGCCGCATCGGGCAGGGCTGGGAGGCCGAGCTTCCGAGCACAAACCCCAGAGAATGCCCACGGAGGGTGCATTCAACGTCCTAATTTGGATTATGTGGAGAACTCGACAAAACAAGGTGAAAAGGGACTCCACTGGGAACCAGGAGGTCTCTGCCACCAGCAGGCTGTGGGACCTTGAGTCAATCCCCCCTCTGGCTTTGGTTCCCCACTCTGCTGAGTGCTTTCGGGTCTCATCTCCAAGGTCACTTCTCATTGCAGTGAGTCCAAAAGGACACCGATCTCAGCCTTCAGGCGTTCCCCCACCTGGATATGTTGCTAATCAGGGTAGGATTTCTCCCTGTTCCTGTAGTGGATGAAGTATGAGGACGAAGTGTGCCCCTCCTGGTGACCAAGGGAACCAGGGGCCTCCCTCCCCAGCACATACCTGCCAGGATCGAATTTTCCAGGTGTCGCCTGGGAGCCGGCAAGCTGCTGGGCCGGTTGCTGCTCCCTGCAGGCCTTCAGGTACTCCTCCTCCAGGGCTGTATGGACAGCCTTTAGGCGCTGGAATACCTGCAACCAGACGAGGCCAAGTAGACTGAGCACCCAGCCCCCCGGGGCTCTGTCCCTGCAGATACAGTGGCTGAGACACATGGCGGTTGGGTGTGTGTGGGGGGCAGGAGACCCATCCTCTGGGCCCCCAAGTCGCTGGAAGGCTGGAGTTCGGACTCTAAAACCTACCGCCCCAGTCTAGCCTCTGCCATCAGACTAGCAGGGCAGAGGCACAGCTTAGAGCCTTGGCACCAGCTCCAGAGAGCACCAGTCTCTCCTGGGTAGAGCTACAAGTTCTCTGATGTTCCATGGTGTCAAATACACCATCACTCTGTCCCCATAAGGACCTAGTACTTGAGAGACCATGGATCCTCATGCTTCTTTTCCAAACTGTGGATCTGGACACATGAGTCCCTCTGTTCCCAAATCCTTATAGACTAGCATGACCGATGATCTTATCACCACCATACTATGGATAACAGTAGCTAACATCTACTGAGCACTGAGGCTCTATGCTAAAGTGCTTTGTGTTATTCATTATTCAGTTAATTAATTCAATTAATTTAATATTTAAATAATGAATTTAATTAATTCAATAAATTTAATATTCACCAACATAATCCTAATGAGAGAGGTAGTTTATCATCTTCATTTAAAGAGGAGGAACTGAGGTTCAGAGAGGTTATTTAAGTTGGTGAAGGTCACACAGTGAGCGAGCAAGCAAACTGTAGTCGGAATTTGAACCCAGGTCCTCTAGCTCTAGAGCTCATGGGCCTAGCAATGATGCTAGGCCTCCGTAGCAAATGTGGTGAGAGCTAACAGCCAGCTAAGACTGTGGGAGGTTGGATCATCATCCCTGACTTATTATCATCCCCATCCTACTCATTCTATACAGAGGGCAGACTGAATTCAAGGGCAACCTAGAGTCTAGTTCCCGGGCAAGCTTGATCTTCCAACAGCTCTCGACCTCCCCGGATACGGGGGAATGAAGATAGAGGGGAAGAAAAGGAATGGTTTTTGATGTTCAAGGTCCTTGCTCACCCTCTCAATGAGATACTATAACACAAAGCACACATTTTGCAATTGGAAAAACGGATGATGTCTACATGCTAACACCGTCATTAGGAACATAGTAATGACACAGTGAAATACGGTATTGTTTTTACAAACCAAGTGTGCTGCATTTGCCCCTCTCCACCCCTCCTGGGCTCTTCTCCCCACCTCCTCTGTGCCTCCGGTGACACCTAGCTCCCCACCTGCTGGGAACAGTCAGTCCCGGGCTTCCTGGATGCTGCCCACAGCCCTGCTAACCGCCCCTGCCTCAACCCCCTCACTCCCAGCTTCCAGAGCCCCACCTGCTCCTTCCCAGGATCCCGGCTGATGCAGCAGAAATCTAGATTTTATACATGACTATAGTTTATCTAGAAATACCAAAGTCCAAAAGGAAATAAGCCAATAATGGTTAGATTAAGGCTCTCCTCCCCTTTTCCCCTTGGTTTTCAAATATTGGGCAATTACTTTTATAATAAAGAAAAGTAAAGAAAAGAGAAAGGCTTTCTGGTGGCTGAGAAGCAGCATAGTCAGTGGGAAGCAGTGCCGGCCAGAGATGACCACGCTGGACTTGGGGTCTGGGCTGCCCCATTCCATTCCAGTTAAAGGGGGGTGATGACTGTAACTGCCTTACTGGTTTTCTACGAGAAAATGAAACCATGGGCATCCGAGGCTCGCCACGGTGCCTGGCCCACCGTCATCGCCGCCTAAGGAGCGGTAATCCCGCGCTCTCATGATCGTGGTCCTGGCAAGCTAAGCAGTGTGTCTGCGATTCTCTGGCCTGTCCTGGGGCAGGCAAGGCTTCGGGGACGCGTCTGTGGGAGACAGCTCCAAGGGCATCTCCCACAGTGGCCGGTACCTTGAGTTGGTCCTGGGCTGTCAGCCGTCCCGCCTGCATCAGTCCTGCAAAGGCCTCTACCTGGGCATTGGGACAAAAGGAAACACGGTCCATTAGTCCAGACCCTGGAAGATGGGCCCTGCAGGATGTCGCATTCATGCTTTGGCACCAGGAACCGGGCCCCGCCTCAGGACGTGGGTTTTCTGCCAAGCACGGAAAGGCGGATGCCAGACATTGACTCCACCATGGGCCTCGGCCCTGGCAGCGTTTGAAAAAAATCAAAGTGGAGCCTCCCAGAATTTATCGATCGCAAAGCACACTCACTCATGTGCATGAAGGCCTATGAGCCAGGAATGTTCACTGCAGCATAACTGGGGGGCAATGGGAAACGATATAAAAGCCTACCCGTGGAATAGTATGCAGCCATCAAGAAGAGGAAGAGCTATGTGTACCTGCTCCTGTATAAAGTAAGACCTACTTTTCAGTGTCAAATCAAGGGACGGGCCAGTCTTTATAATATGCTACCATCTGTATAAAATATCCAGAGAATAAAAAAGGAAAAATATAAATACACATTTGCCTGTATATTATAAACGACCTCTAGAAGGATGCAAGAAACTAAAACATTGATTGTTTCTGGGGCAGAGAACTGGGTGGCAGGGGCAGGGTGGGGGACAGGGATGGGGGGAGGCGTTTCTACTATACGCATCTTTTGAACTTTGAACAAAGTGAATTCATTGCCTACCCAGAAATATTCAACTTCGGGATATTAAAAAGGTCGGGGTACAGCATAGCATACAAATGTGACCATTTCTATAAACACATGTGTGTGTGTGTGGAACTTTTTTGCACAAAACAGAAGGGCAAGTACGGGAAAACAGGGTTTTTACTGAATATGCCCTTACTATGTGAGGGTCTTTACCATGTACGTCTATTAGCTTTACAAAAAAATTGTTAACTAGGCAAAAAAGGGCAAAGGTGATTTGGGAATTTCTGGGATTTCTAGGAAAGCTCTAGGTTAGTGCCAAAATATAATATAGAAATTTATATAATACAATGATATTACATAACATATATATAAAATAGAAGTGTAATGCAAGCTACCTATACAATTTAAAATTTTCTATAAAATAAAATTTTCTAATAGGCATATTTAAAATGTAAAGAAGTAACCAGTGAATTAATTTTAATAATACATTTTATGACCCTAAACTATTATTTTGACATGTAATCAATGAAAAAATTACCAATGAGATATTTTATATTCTTTTGTCACATTACGTCTCTGAGATCCAGCATATGTTTTCCACTGACAGAACATCTCAGTTTGGACTGGCCACTTGTCAGGTACTCAGGAGCCACATGACCTGTGGCTCCTATTCAAACAAGACAGCTCTAGATCATCAGGGGTCAGCTGGTGGCCCAGCTCCTGTTCAATGTGATGACCTTGGCTTTGCTTTAGAACACACAGGACAAGAAGCCGCATCCCTCCAGCGACGGGACTCAGAACGGTGGCGATTACACAGGATAAAGTACCTGTTCGTGTTACTACGATACATGTGTAAAGACATTCGGATCAGCCAAAGAAGCCGGATACAAAAGGACAACTATTCTAGGACTCTATTTATATGTAATGTCCAGAAGAGGCAAACCCATGGAGACAAAGTAGGTGAGCAGCCGCTGGGGGCCGGGACAGGGGGAATGGGGAGTGACCCCTTCATGAACATGGAGTCTCTTATTGGGTGATGAAAATGTTCTAAGGCCGACTGTGGGGATGGCTGCATGACTGAATAGAGTAAAACCCACTGAAGCATTAACTTTAACACAGAAAATGTGTGATATGTGAATTCTATCTCAGTAAAACTGTTACCAAAAAAATAAATAAATAATGGTATTTCTCTGAAGGAATTTTTTTATGGACACGGTAATATATGTAACTGTTGCATTTCCCTTTTTGCATTGACAGCTGGGAAGCTCAAAGCATTCAGGGTCCAACAGGACATTTTGTTTATTCACTTTACGCTAAGTTCACTCTGGTTTTTTCTACCCTTACTTCCCCTTTGCCCCCAGTTTCCTTCCTTCCGTCTTCAGAAGGTGGTTATAATGCAAGTTTTTTTCTCAGCTGCTCTAAAGCCCTTTTGGCAGAAGGCCAAGTGTATAGTTATAAATAGACCTGCAAACAACTCATAGTTACTTGGACTGTTTGGTGAAAATATAAAGGCCCTTTGAGAAGGGACTGAGAATGGATGTCTGTAATGAATTAATTAAGAAAGTGGGGTGATTTATCCTGAAGAGGAACAGGTAGAGTGGAGGTTCTGTTATCCTTCCAGAATCCTTGGAAGGGCTGAGAGTCTACCCTGGCGGGGGACCCGAGAGATACTTTCAAGCACAGCTGGAGAGAGTCTGATGAGACACGGTGCCAACAGAGGGAGTGAAACCCAGCGCTGAGTGACAAGGAGGAGGCTCTAGACCGAATGGTCTCTAAACCAGGGCAGAGGCTCACGTTTTCGAGATGGCCAAGTTACCTCCAGCAGGGGAGGAACAAGGGAGCCTTGTGGAGAGCTTCTTACTCAAGCAGGCAGAGGCTCTGCTTTCTCCAGGTGAGTTGTGTCTCCCCGGAGCAAAGCTGGGCTTCCCCTCACCTTGGCCATGAACCGGCTGGCCTGAGCGGCCAACTCCTGGGTCCGCTCTGCTGATGGCTGGTCCTGGGTGATGCCTGGGTTCTCCAGAAGCCACGCTGGGGCAGACGAGGAGGGATTCAGGTCTCCTTGAGCTGACGGCCACCCTAGAATGCACAACCACTCAATGCTGGGGCCAAGAACTGTCCTTCCTGGGGTGAGGGACTCAGCAAACCTCAGAACCACACCTGCCATCATCAAGCTACAACTGTCATATCGCAATCACGCTGTCCTCACATGGGCCCCAGGATGCGGGATGGGTGGTGTAGTCCCAGGTACAGGGGAGAACAAGGTCTGGCTCTGCCCTAGAACGCACAGCTGGGGCCAAGACAGGCCTCTGGTTTCCCGGTCAGTGGGTCAGGCTCTAACTCAGAAAGACTCGGGTTCAAATCCCCACCCTCTCCCTTCCCCTATAGCAGTGTGACCTTCAGCATGTCCTCGCCTCTCTGAGCCTTGGTTTCCTTGACTCTCAGTGGGACTGACGGGGAGATTAACTGGGATCATGCATGGCAAGCCTTGGCACAGAGCCTGGCCCCGTGGGGGCTCCATAGTGACAGTGCTCTCTGTTCTGCAATGGGCCCAAGATCACCCAACTGCCAAGTGCAGAGTTGGGCTTTTCCCAGGCTGCTCTGGCTCCAGGCAAGATGCTTTCCACATCTCCATTTGCCCTCTTCAACTCAAAGGTCCCAGAGAACTCATCTCCCTCCCTCCCCTGGCCTGAAGCCAGTGTCACTCCAAGGAGAACCAAGTGCCCCCAGAGCAGAATCACAGGCAGAAGGCCCTCCAGTCCCATTTCCTCTCGCAGGCTCACCTGAGGTCCCAGAGGTCTGTGGGGCTTCGGCAGGGCCCGACCACTGCAGCACAGAGTGGGGCTGTGGGATGCTGAAGGACAAGACCTTGGTCCCCTGGGGCACTGTCCCTGTGTGCATGCTGTGGCTGGGCTGGGGCTGGTCCGAGTACAGGTTCACCTGTCCGGGAGGGGAGGCATGAGCAGAGCCAAGTCAGGGATGGGGCAAGCCTCCCAACAGGCCTCCCTTTCATTCACACCATCACTTAGGCCCTCAACAAACATGCCTTGTAATAATAAATACTACCATTAGTGGAGCCCTTGGGTGGGGGCCAAACACTGGGTCAAGGACTTACAGGCCCTTTCATCCTCTCTTTATGGCAGCTCTGAAGGGGAGGCAAGGCAGGAACTATCATCCCCATTTCACAGAATAGGAAACTGAGACTCTGGTTAAGTCACTCACTCAAAATCTCCAGCTATAAATCCTTGGGCTCAGATTGTAACCTGCTGTGACCCTAAAGACTATGGTTTTCCAAATAATCATTTTTAATATTTGTTATAATTCACAATGTAACCACAATTATAATTAGTATGGTATTTAACATACAGCAAATATAAATATAGTTATATACTATTTGTTATTAATAAAAGTATTTCAATCATAATTATCACATTGATAATAATAACAGCAATTGATGGCTGTTTGAATGAGTGTGTAAACCAACAAGTGAACAAACTAATCTCTCAGCTATAGCAGGTCTCCATCCCTTGAAGGTGGATTTCAAATGGTAACCAGCCCAGTCTGGAATCAGGCCGATGGCCAAGGAAGACCATGTGAAGCACAAGATTAGAGGAGACCCATGTAGGGATGGTGGTCCAGTGCAGGGGTTGGCCAACTATGGTCTGTTTTTGTGAATACTGTTCTAGTGGACACAGCTATGCTTGCTTATGTATTATCTATGGTCTTTCATGCTACCACGGCGGCGCTGAGTCATTACCACAGAGGCTGTATGGCCCACAAAGCTAAAAATATTCACCAGTGGCCTTTACCACTGGCCACTTCTGAGTCCTAGAACAGGTGATTTAACTAAGTTCTCTGTGCACAAAATGAGTTCTCAATAAACAGAAGCCACCACCCTCATATTCATCATCACCATTATTATTGTTGTTACCATCGTTACACATCACAATTCCCAACATCACCATCACTATCATCATCACCATCACTATCACCAGCGCCATCATCATCCCCATCATCATCACTATCACCATTATCACCACCACCATCGTCACCACCATCATTGCCATCATCATCATCATGATCATCATCACAATCACCACCATCATCACCATCACCATTATCACCATCACCATCACCATCACCACCATCATCACCATCACTGTCACCAGCACCATCATCATCATCACCACCATCATCACCATCATTGCCATCATCATCATCACAATCATCATCACTATCACCATCATCAGCATCACCACCATCATCACCATCACCATCACCATCATCACCATCATCATCACCATCATCACCATCATCATCACCATCACCATCATCACCATCATCACCATCACCATCAACACCATCACCATCACCATCATCAGCATCACCACCATCATCACCATCACCATCATCATCACCATCACCATCATCACCATCATCACCATCACCATCAACACCATCGCCATCACCATCATCAGCATCACCACCACCCTCACCATTATCACCATCATCACCATCACCACCATCACTATCCTTATCACCATCACCTCCATCTTCACCATCACCACCGTTATCACCATCACCATCATCACCACTATCATGGTCACCATCACCATCATCACCACCACTATCATTATATTTACCACCATTACCACCATCATCACCATCACCATCATCACCATCATCATTCTCTCCATCATCATCACATCACCCTTATCATCACCATTGTCATTTATGGGGACATCATGGAGGCAGGTCCCTGGAAAAGCTATTCCCCTGTGGTGCCTCAGTGCCCTCCAGCTGGTCAGGCAGCTTATCTTGCTGCTCCCTGCTGCCCCAGGGTCAGGAGTGGGCAGTTCAGGGTACGCCTGATAGACGGAGCTCCCTAGTCCCCAGGCAGGCAGCCTCTCCCTGCTTAAGCTGCTCTTCACGTCCTAGCTGTGGCAGAAAAATCTACTCCAAAGTGAGGGACAATGGCCCAGCATTGCCTGGCCCCCATCGCCTCCCCCTCCTTCAGACCCAGCCTCTGATGAGAACAAAGCTGGATTTTAATAATCCTCTCCGCCATCTGCTCAGACCCGCCTGTGGGGGTTTTCCCACTAGCACCCCTTTCCTCCCATGGTGACCCAAATCTGGGGAGGCCCTCCTGCATACTTCCCCTGCCCCACCCTGCCCCTCCCCCCGCCTCAGGCCCTGCCCACCAAGGCCCAACCTGGGGAGCAACAGGAAAGCACTGTTTCAGCCTAGGGGCCTAAAGCCCTTATAGGGGCCTGGGAAGGGGAAGGGGGGGGCAGTGAGGGAGGGGTGGGGGGTGGGGAGTGGGGTGCGGGGGGTGAGTACAGATAATTTGAAGCTGCTTAGGCCCCTCCCTCTCGGGGTCTGTCTCTGGACTTAGCCAGCACCCACCCCAGCGCCCCAGGGCACCCCTTTTAAGCCAGGGTGTCCTGTGGAGCTCCCTGAGGCTGGATTAGCTCCCTCAGGGGGGTTAATCAGTGAACAGTAGACCAGCAAGGGTGGGCAACACAGGGTTAAATAACTGACTAGTCTTTGCACAGATGGGTTTCTCACAGCCTTTAAAATGCTAATAGGCTTTATGAATGGGGCGAGAAGCAGGGGAGTAGAGAGAATAGGAAATGTTTCCCCCAGCTCCTCTGAAGACTAACCTTCATGCTCCCCCCCCACCGCCCCCAACATCTCTATCAGGGTCTCTGGGACCAACTAGTGGTCAGCAGAACACACATTTTAGGAAAGGCAGTTTTCTGCAACCTCCTCCCCCAACTCTTTCTGGGGTAGTTTCTGGTCTCCTCAGCCCCTCCAGATGCCCCTGCAGCTGAGCCCAGGGACAGCAGCTGGGGGGAGGTGACAGCATGGCAGCAAATCAGTGAGATCACCATCAACTGTGGCCCTGAGCTGGGGGAGAGAAGAGAGCCCTGGCTCCCTGCCCCACCCCCAGTGCGGTTCCAGGGGTGCCCCCAGGCCAGGCCTTGGGACACCGCCCCCCGCCCCCAGCTTCCCCAGCTGCAGGGCCCACCACTGCCTAGTCTGGTTCTGCTAGAGAAGGTGGGGTTAATAGTGGGCTTAGGAGCCAGACTGCTGGGCTCAAGGCCCAGCTCTTGCACCTGCTTGTTGAGCGATGGGCAATTTCTTAGCTTCCCCATGCCTCAGTTTCCCCAGCGGTAAATAACTCTGGACAGTGTTCAGTAAACATCGCTATCACTGCTGCTACTATAACATCGTCATTCTGCCTCATCCTTGTGCCCCTGTCACATGCCCGGCACCAGAGCCCAAATCCTGCTCACCCAGGTGTGGGGAAAAGAGCGCCCATCCTGCAATCAGGCAGACATTGGTTTAATCCCCAACTTTTAATCCCTTACCAGCTGTAGGGTGTTGAACAAACCACGGCCTGGCTGTGCCTCAGTTTTCTCTTGTGCAGATCAAATGAGGTGACCCTGGTAATACTTAGCCTGGGGCCTGACACCTTTTTACTGCTCAGTACATGCCAGTAGCTTTCCCCTAGGTCCCCACCCATTGCTGCCCACCACTGCCGGGCTGGCCTGGGTGTCCTGAGGGCAATGTCCCCAGCCTGGCTCCCTCCCACATGGGTCCACCCACACCCTTGGGCTCTGAGCAGAGTAGGGGGGTGGCGCGCTCAGCAAGTCCCTGGGGTGTCCACTTCCACCGGCTTAGTCTGAGGGAGCAGTAACACTTCTGCCTCCATGAACTGGCCTCCCCGGCAAGGGATCTGAGCAGGAAGCCACACCGGGGTCTCCTGAGTCTTCAGGGTGGAGTCTACAGAGCTGGAGACAGGGTGAAAAGCCTGGCTGACCCATGGGACCATGCCATCCCCTCCCTGATCGGGTTCCGTGTCCTCTTCAGCCCACCGGGATGGTAAGCTTTGCCTGTACGGCCCGGCAGGGGAGACTGGGGGACCGGGAGAGAATCATCCTGCTTCTGGAAGAGTCTAGCTGACCTATGCTCACCCTTCTCTTGAGGAGAACCCCCAAACTAAGGAGTCATTTTTCCAGAAAGTGAGAGTGGGTGAGCTGGTACTGAACCATTCCCAGCCTCTGCCACCTTCCCTCCTATGCTCCTTTCGCACACAAGAGATGGGTCTGGGTCATCAGCCAGAACAAGGTGACCGCCCAGGGGGAGACTTCGGGTCCCCACCGGGCTGGGGGAGCACCCATGACAGGAGGCCCCCCGGCTATGCTCCCTTGGTGTCCACGCCTGCCCTGTCCTTGGCGCACATGGGCACCCAATAAACAGCTTCATATTAATAATATTCAAAAGAAGAGTCCCCATCTCTTTGGAAGTATTTGCCAGGCCCTGGTACATGCTTTTCATATAGTGACTCACTCGGAGGAAGCAAGGAGAAGAGGGAGGGAGGAGTTGCTCTAAGGCTCTCCCCCTGACCTTGAACTCTGGCAGCCTCTGCCCATCCTGGGGACCCAATTCCCAATTTGTTAGCCAGGGGAGCTGAGCGTTTGGATTTAATGGCCAGTTCCTCTCTCCTTGGAACTTCTAGGAGTCTGCAGCCATGTGGGCATGGATCCCCCAGGGAGGATGCCTCACCAAGCCCCACCTGCGTCCTCCCCAACGTCCCCTGCCCTCCCACCCTGACTCTGGCTCCGGAGTTCAGAGAGCTAGAAGGAGCCTTAAGACATCGGGGGGAACCCACTGGCTCCCAGGATTTCGCCGATGTACCCAAGGAGGCCAGGATGGAAGGGACCTGCCCGCATCCTGACGGGTGTGGGGACACAGGAGAACTGCTCCCAGAACAGGACCTCTTCCGTTTTCTTATCAGGGCTGCCTCAGAGACACTTCACCGAAGTGCCTCTGGAGGCTGGACAGCAACCTGTGGCAGGGGAGGGGTCCTGGAGCACGACAGGGACAGGCCAGGTGGGGGCCCTGAGAGAGCAGGCAAGGGAGAGGGGAAGGTCTGCGTCTCTGCACCTCAGCTCCCATCCCCCCCCCCCACTGTGGCCTGATGCAGCAAGAGGTGGGGGAGGGGACGCAGGAAGCCATGAGGGGCTGTAAGAGGCCCCACTTCCTGCCTCACCCCCAGAAAGGGGAAGGCCCCAAGTGAGAATTCACAGCCTCCTCCCCAGGCAGGGTGGGGGCTGAGCAGGATGGGTGTGGATGGATTTCCCCCTCCTCACTCCCTCTGCTACAATACTGGACATTCAGTCAGGGTGTGAGGGGGGAGGCTGTGCATGAGACATTGGGGAAGGATCAGGCCCAGGAAATAAGCACCAGGAGCCGAGCAGAAACTCTGTGCTACTCCCTTGAGGCTCAGAGAGCCCAAGAAACTTGCTTGGGGTCACACAGCCACTCAGTAATGGAGCCAGGAGCGGAGCCCAAGTGGTATGACCCCAGAGCTGCTCTGGTGAAAATCCTGGGAACCCAGATTCTAGGATTCAAGGACATCAAAGTTCATCAATGATAAAGGAGATGGAGCCCAGAGAGGGCAAGGTCAATGCCCAAGGTCACAGAGGGACCCTGTGGTAGACTGAGGATTGGGTTCTTCTATATCCCCGGGGTCTCAGGAGGTAGGAGCAAAGACTGTGGGGGAGTGTCATCTCTCGGGGGCCAGGCCCCCACTGCCACCCTACCCCAGCCAGTACCTTGGCCCCAAGGCGCAGCTGGTCAATGGTGTTCTCAGCCTCAGCGTACTTGGTGAGGAGCTTGTGGTAATCCTCCTGCGGGAGAGGGGGAGCAACAGGGTCATGCACCCATACCCCTCACCATGAGACCCCTCAGGGGAGCCCAGCCTCCAAAGGGTTCCTCAGAGTGCAAGAGCTCAGAGGTGGGAGCTAAGCCAAGCCCGGCAGGCTCACGTGCAACCCACGCCCCCACGGCCAAATTCTGAGTGGGAGAGGCGCAGGACAGCCTGCTAACTTCGCTGACAGTAAATCAGGGATGAGGGCTTCTGGGCTGGTTTACCTTGATGCATAACCCCTGTCACCAAGGACTGCAACTACGTGCTCATCCATCCTAACTCCCTGTGCGTCTGTCAGCTCTGTGGGCTGAGGCCCACATCCGTCTTCCCCACTGCTCTATTCCCAGCGCTTGAGGAGCATGCGCTTCCTAAGTGGGATTTTAATGGTGGATGGAATGAATCATCCAAGGGTCCCATAGAAGATTTGGAAATCACAATCGCATGTACTCAGAGTCACTACTTGCCCCAGACAAAACTGAACAGCTTCATCAAACAAGTCACGGCAGGGAAAAGGCGAAAACAAATGGCACCTGCCGTCTTTGAAGGATATCGGGGAACAGATGCATTGCTCTGAAAACTGGGGAGTAGAAGGACAGATGCAAGCATTTCTCCTGTGTTTCCCACATGAACAAGACCTTGGTAACCAAACAGTCGATGAGGGAAAATTTTACTTTATAGAAGATTTCCAGCAAGTAAATGCAGAAGGAACGATAGCATTAGGATACTACCACTTTGTCACCCCAAAGGGAGGACTGCATCAAGGCCATGGCCATCGGTGGCCATAGACATCACAAATGAGAGATGAGCAAGCATCCCGTGACTAACCACCTGTGACATGCTCTTGCCAAAAAAAGAAAAAAAAAAAAAATCCTACCCGCATGGAGCTGGTGGTCTGGAGGGGAAATAAGCAGATGGTTGCAACCCAAAAAAGCTTCGAGCTCTAGACTGACAACATACAGGACAAGGAGAGGACAGTGGAACATAGGAAGAGATACGAGACGGTGTGTCGGCAAACTCCAGAATGTGGAAGACTCTAGAGGACAGGACTGGTTTCCTCAACAAATAAACTAAAAGGAAGAAGGAGATCTGAAAAAAACGGGGGTGGGATAGGGGAGACTTGAAAGGCACATTTGGACCGTGATTAGGACCAACTGAAATAAACAAGCCGTTTATGAGACACAGGGGAGATCTGAACATGGACCGGATATTGGATAATATTAAGGAATTGGGGTTGGCTTTTAGGTATGCTAATGGGATTGTGATGTTTCAGAGAGTCCTGATCTTTAGACATACACACTAAAATATTTCTGGGTAAGACGATTTGAGGCCTGAAATTTGCTTCGAAATATTCCAGTATGGTGAGTGGGGGAAGAGGTGAGGCCACAGGTGAAAAAGGCTGCTGGGGGCGGGGTGGCGGGTACCCGGGGGTTCATTATACCATTTTCTGTCTTGCATATGTTTTGAATTTCTCACAGTAGAAGTTAAAAACAAACACACACACGCAGATTATCCTTGCGGCGTGAGTGTAAGCGCTGCTCTTCTTGAGCAAAGGGCTTAGGACTATGTTCCCAGCTCAGGTACAGCCCTCGCTCTACCAGCAGAGGATTCTTGGCCCAGTCCTAAGACTTCCTATCCAAACTGCCTCAAACTCTGGGCCAACAGGTGCCTTGGTGACATGCCTATAGACATGAGTCCAGCTTACCTGGAGCTGATGGACCAGCTTGGTGGCTTGTTCGGGCGTCTGAAATTCTTGGGGTACCCTGGTGATGGGGTGTGTAGGAGGTGGGTCCTTGGCCGGGCAGGTTTCTCCACTGCTCAACAGTACCTCCTGCACAATCTCAGCCGGTGACTTGAAGATCAGCGGCCTGGCAGGGCCCTGAGGCTGCCCGTTGTAGCTCCTGGCCTTGGGGGGGTGATAGCTCTCATCTTTAGGGAACCTTACGCGGGGTCCCACCTTGGAAAAATCAGGGAGCGGGTAGTTCAGCTGCCCCCGCCCATACTTGGAGGCATCAGAAGATGAGTGGCCAGCCAGAGTGGCTCCCTGCCTGGGTGGTAGCCTGTCTTGTCGGCCTGGCCTAGGTGGATTCAGCGGGCTGATGGAGCCAGTGAATCGAGAAGGGAGTGGCTTAGGGGATGCCCGTGTCCGTTTCCAGGCTTGGTCCCCCAACTGAGGGCAGGAGAGGTTGGTACTTTCTTTCCACTTATCTGCCGGACACTGGAGGCTCTGGGCCTGGGGTACTGAGGAGTCCTGGAATTCCGTGGGGGTTGCCGGAGCAACACTTCCTCCAGTTCTGGTGTCTGGGTTTAGGAGGTGGTGGCTGGAGCTCTGTGGTAAGGTTTCTGCCAGCGCGACGGGCTGGGGGACATCAGTTTCTCCTTCCCAGGTAGAATCAAGGTTATCATTAGGGTGGTCGAGGCTCACGGTCCCACTGCTCCAGGACCTTGCAGAGCTGAGGTCAACAGTTGGGTTGTCCTCAGAATGTTCTGGAAGTTTGTCTCCACTGGCTTGTTTGCCAGAGGCCACCCAGCCCATGTCCTGACCCCACCCCAGAGCGCTGGGGCTGATATTTCCATTGTCCCCTGAGCTGAGACCAGTCTCATACTCCAATCTTGGGGAGCTCTCTCCAGCTCCCCCCACCTCAGGATCTCCAAGGGCTTCCTCCGGATCCTCTTCAGTCATGGCCAGGTGAGGATCCTGCTGGGGGAGCCAGTTGAGAGGCAAGTTGGAACTTTCTGGGCTGTCCACATCCTCTGCTTCAAACTCTGGAAAGACAGGTCATTGCTCAGGATATACCAGGTCTGGAGTCACTGTGTATCATTACCAGAGTCATTTCACCCCTCTGGGCTTTCATTTCCTCATCCTGTGGTGACGGCAAGAATCCCAGTGATCCCCCCCAATATGGCCAAGTACTCACCTAGCACCTCCTCTAGTTGTCTCCAGCCCTCCAAACCTGATCCTCAAACCTGGTTGCCCCTCAGTATTTCCTGTCTCAGCAAATGGAAACACCATTCCATCCAGTTGCACAAGCCAGAACCTTGGGCAGCACCTTGGCCACCACCCCACCACCCCCTCACCTCCACCCAATCCCCATAATCCATTCTGTCCCCTGATCCTGTCATGATCACCTACAGAGCTCTCAAACTCACCTAATGCTCTTAATCCTGCACTACCTTTGCTCGAGCCAGCATCCTCTCTTGCCTGGACTATTGCCTTCATCCTCTATCTGATGACTCAGCATTATCTTCCTGTTCCCAGGACAGAGTATGGTCCTAAGATCCGGGTTTCCATACCCCGTTAGCTCTCCTAAATCCATCTCTTTCCTATGGTCCCCCTCAGTCTCTCCCTGCTCTACCCATGCCACATTGCTCCAACCACAGGGCCTTTGCCCATGCTGATCTCTCTGCCAGGGTCCTCTCTCCCTCCCTTTGCCTAGTTAACTCCTAACTGTCCTTCAGGCATTAGCTCAACCTTGACTTCATCAGGGAAATCTCAGATCTCCTAACTAGGTCAGATTCTCCCTTCTACAGGTTTTCATAAGACTGAATACCTCTACTTTGAAACACTTATCATAGCCCCTGTTTTCCATTTGTTTTCATGATCATTTCATTAATATTTGTCTCCCCCACTACACTGTAATCTCCATGAGGGCAAGGATACCCTCTGTTTTTGTTTACTATTGTATATGCAGAGTAGGTGCTCAATATTTGTTGACTGAATGGAAGGAAGGAAAGAAGCAAGGGAGGGAGGACAATATGGTAAAAAAATATCCATCCACCCATCCATTCACTATCCTTCCAACCCCGTACCCATCCAACACCTGTTCACCCATTGATCCAACCATCCACCATCCATCTATCCATCCACCTGTCGACCACCCACTCACCTATCCGTCACCCACTCACCCATCTATACATCCAACTATCCACCCATCTCTCCCTTCCTCTATCTACCCACCTATCCACTCACCCACTTACCGACCTAGCCATCCATCTATCCATCCACCCATCCATCTATCTATCCACCTATTCACCACCCACTCATCTATCCATCACCCACTCACCCATCCATTACCCACCCACCCATTCATGCATATATCTATGCATCATCCATGCAGTCAATGTTTATTGAGCACCTACTTTGTCCTAGAACCTATGTCAGCCTCTGGGATAGATCCAAAGTTTCATGAGACACAGTCTGGGACCATCAAACACAGACTCTCCGCTCTGGGCAGATACACCTTTGTCATCACCCTTGTATCACTCTCTGCTCCCATGTGGCCTTTCCCCTGGCACCTCTACATCCTTCAACTCCTTCAGCAAGTCTCTCTTCTTTACAGCAGCACACGTGAAGCCCAGAGAGGTTAAGTAACTTGCCAAAGATCATGCAGTGGCTCACAGCAATCCTGGACTTGGGACCAAGGTCCCAGCCATGCTGGCGAGTTAGTCTCTGCAGCTGGGGGTCATGCAGCATGGTGAGGAAAACAGGCTTTGGAGCCAGGGATCCCTGGGTTCAATCTTGGCCCCTCTGATCCCTTCCTGGGGCCCATGGGCAAGTTGCTGCCCTCTTTGGCAACCCTTACTTGGACTGGAGGCTCACCTCTCATACCTGGCAGAAGATGGTGAGGAGAGAAGGAAACACGGCTTGCACCCTGCTCAGCCCTGCGCCTGGCACACAGTAAGGGCAAAGGACATTGGCAGTGGCTATTATGTCATAGCAAGGGGTTACCATGTGACCTTAGGAAGGGATACGTCTGCCCTCTCCTCCCAGTGTATGTCGGTCACCTCTCCCTGACAGGCTGGAAGTGGCTCCTGAGTGGGTAGCTGTGAGCAAGCAGACCCGGCATAAAGAACTTTGGGTCATGGCACAATCTGCTTCCAGTTTACTGCCTTCGCCACGATGCCCGGGGGCCTGCCCGATTCACAGAATCTGAAGTCAGGGCATTTCGTGTTCATGTTGTAAGCGTAACTGGCACCACATTACCAAGCTCGTGCTATTCTCAGTGGTATTACTGCTCCCATTTCACAGATGGGCAAACCAAGATTCAGAGACAAGGGACTTCTCAGCAAAACTAGGAATTTAGTCTGAGATGGGCTCCATGCAAAGGAAACACTCATTTTAGAAAACAAGGCATGGCCGCATTGTCATTGCTAATTGGGATTTTTAGAAAATCTTAAAACTGGGCATAACCCTGGGACCAAGCAGTTTAAATGACCAAGGTTATTATCAAATCACATGTGCAAAGATGTACTAATGATATGCATCTCTGTATTATCTATAATAGCAAGAGATTGGGCCCCAGATTACAGACTATCCACCCCATGGAATTGCTTTGCATGCATTAGGAATGACTTGTGGAGGGACATACGACGAGCTGGGAAGATGTTCATGTCTATTAAGTTACAAAAAAGCAGGTTATCCTAGCGTTTGTAGAGTACTGTTCCATATGCATATTACATTTGCATATTTATAAGGAAAAGAGCAGTTATCTGGGTAATAAGTAATTTTTCTCTTTCGCTTATATTTGCCGATTTTTCTGCAATGAACATTACAACTTATGTAATTCAAATCATTTAAAATTTTAAATTATAGGCTTTATGGATTTTAATTTTAAAAAATCGCTAAAACACCCTCCACTCCCCGCCTCCCACCAGAAGGTGGGATGGTCAGGGGGCACCCTGTGGGGTGGGGTTGGGAGTCAGTCTTACCCTCTCCTGCAGACTCTCCCGATTCAGAATCCTGGCGTTCAGCGGCCCGTGGGTCCGGGTCCCACTCCAGTGGCTGAAGGCGCTGCTGGGCCAGCCGGAAGTCCTCCAGGAGCTCGGGGCTGGTGGCATTGGGAAAGGCCACCTCTTTTCCCCCGCTCCCCTCGGCATCCTTTTCCTCTTCGGCCCAGGCCCAGCGCCGCCGCTGGGGCCCCCTCCCCAGGCCCAGCTCGGCCCAGTGCACCTCTGTCCTGGAGCTGGCCATTGGGCCTAGCCTGCCCTTCACCTGGGCCACTTCATCTTCAGGAGACAGAGCTGCCACTGTGGGCACCCAGGTCACCACCAGCTTCTCTCAGTACCAGCCATCCTGCCTGCTGCCTGTGGGGGACACAATCAAGGGACAGCCTTACTCCTCCAGTCCCCTCCCAGCTTCCGAGCAGGTTACCAGCAGGAACGCTGGAATCAGACAGGCCTGGGGCAGCTCCTGACTCCAACCCGAGGAAGCTGTGTGACCTTGGGTGAGTCACACCACCTTCATTTTCTTTAGCAAAACCAGGAGCCTAATTCTTCTCTCCCTCAAGACTCGTATAAATTACTTGAGATACAGGGTAAGGAGTAGGAGGCCGGCCCTGGCGAGAGTCCCTTGTGTGTTAGCGATTGTCACTGTGTCCCAGGCTCTGTGCATGAGCCCAGGAGGAAGCAGACAAACAGGCAGCGACTATCAACCAAGGTGAGCACGACAGGGAAGCACAGGGCGGGGGCTGGTGGGGGGCACGGCCGGCCTAAGAAGGAGGCAAGGCTTAGTCCAGGAGCTACTTCCTCTGGGAACCTTCCCTGACCCCCCTCGGGTAAGAATGCAGACTCGGGGGGAGGGGGGGCGGCGGATGAAAAGAACATTCCAGTCCTCCAAATAATTGAAAACAGGTACTCAAACCAACACCCATACACACGCGTTCAGAGCAGCTCTACTCGCAAAAGGCGAAAAGGGGAAACGGCCTGAATGCCGATTGACAGATGAGCGGATAAACACTGTGCGGGGTACACGCCATCGAAAGGAAAAAGGTGGTTGTACAACACTATACATATACTAAATGAATGGTTCCTTTTGAAATTGTTAATTTTATGGTATGTGAATTTCACCTAAATTAAAAAAAGAGAGAGAGGGAGGGAGAGAGAGAGCATGTCCAGGCAGGGGCGCCCCAGGCACCATGGCGGCAGGAGGGGGCGACACGGCAGTGGTGTCCCCGACGGCTGTGGGGTTGGGGCAGGGCCTGGGGGCTCTGACAGCAGAGCGTGGGCAAGGAGAGGTGGTGGCCAGAGCCAGGAGGACCTCTCGGGTCCCCTTCAGTGCATCCCACGCTCAGGACAGCACAACCAGGCTGCTGCTTAGAAGCTTCTCTCTGAAGGCTCAGGGAGAAGGAACCAGAAGAGAGAGTCTGGCTGCAGAGGGACCTTCTTCCTTCTATCCTCTCCTCCTTTCCCTCTTTTCCTTCGCTCTCTCTCATCTCCCGTCGCCTTTCTTTCCCAGCCCCGTGCCATGGCCAACACTCCCCAAGTGCCCAGCCGACGGAGCAGCGGCCTGGTCCCCCATAGTCGCTCCGGGTTAGCTCATACAAAAGCTTGACTCTGCAGGTGGGAAAACTGAGGCCCAGACAGCAGCAGGCTGGCGCCTGAAGCCACCCATTGGGCAGGACAAGGCTGGGGTGACAGGTCACCTCACAGCCCAGGCCCGGGCTCTACCCCCCATGCAGTGGACACAGTGGTCTATAATCCTAGGCCTCCCTGGAGGACAGACAGGTCTGTGTCCCTGCAGCCTCGTGAGCACTCGGGGCTTGGTCAGAGCCTTGATTTATATGGTTGAGAAAAGTCAGCAGGCAACTATTTCTGGATAGAAAGTTCCCCGGGGAACTTTCATCACAAGAAAGGCTACAGCCTTCTCAAGGGCTGGGGTAGGGACAAGGGAGGAATCACATTGCACGGCTTCTGGCTGCAGCCCCTGTGCCTGCAGCAGGCCTGGGGTGGAGGGGCTCATCCCCTCCCCCATACCCCGTCTTCCTCTCTCGCCCCAGAACTGCCCCCAGATCACCCTGCGGGCCTCCCCACCACCCCCACCACAGATGCCTGCTCTGTGCCAGCCTGCGTGTTCTCCATCTGCCCTCACCCCAAACAGGGAAGCAGGTCACAGGAAAAGCCTGGCCTGGAGCAGTGACTTGGCCAAGATCACCCAGCTGGTGAGTGACAGAGCAAGATCTGAAACCATTCATTTGGGCCAGTAATCTCCCATTTTCTGTCATAACACTCATCAGAAACATATATTTGCTCTCATGCTCTCTCGCTCTACAGATATCTTGAGACCTTGACACAAATGCATCCTCATGCTGATGTATTAGAAAAAATACATGTATTAGGAAAAATGTATCCAAAACAACTTTTTTTAAAAAGATGCAATAATAAATAAATCTTTTAAGGAGAAGCTCTAATCCTTGCTTCCCATATCCTCTGGGGGGCCTGCATCCCTCTCGGGAATCCCTGCCAGTGGGCCTTTAGCTTGAGTGTTCTTAAGAATTCTCTAAGAATGCAGGGACCCCTGGGTGGCTCAGTTGGTTAAGCGTCTGCCTTCAGCTCAGGTCATGATCCCAGGGTCCTGGGATCGAGTCCTGCATCGCGCTCCTTGCTCAGCGAAGAGCATGCTTCTCGCTCTGCCTGCCATTCTCCCTGCTTTTGCTCGCTCTTTTTCTCTCTCTGACAAATAAGTAAATAAAATCTTTAAAAAAAAAAAAAGTTCTCTAAGAATGCAGATTCCTAGGTCGACCCAGAGAGAACTAGACTCTGTGGCCCTGGGATAGGGCCCAGGAATCTGCATTAAGCAAATGCCCCAGGCAAGCCCCACCTTCTGGGGTGGACTAGGCCTTCTGGGCCCTGCTGCTTGGGGAGGTATGGGAGGTGCTAGGGGCCACTGCTTTTCTCTTCCTGAAATCACTGAGGAAGGGGCTGGGGAGGCATGCGGTTTTTTGACTTTTTAAAGGGCTTTTTTCTAGCCAGGCCGCAAAGCCGGCTGCCCAATCACAGGGGCCCCTGGGTGCACAAAGAGGAACATCCTGTCTCCTGGGATGACTCAGTCCTCGCCGAAACCCAGTGAGAGGCAGAGGCGGCTGCGGTCACCAGCTGGAGTTGTGCACATGCTCCCCAGGCCCTGAAGCCTGGGAGCCTCTCCTGAGCAAGGCCTCTGTCTTCTGTGCAAGCCACAGCCCTCAGGGCCACCGAGCCCGGGCCCAGCCAGCCAGTCAGCGGGTCAGTCAACAAACACACTCAGGTGCCAACCTCAGGACACGCCCTCGCTGGGCGGCCGAGAAAGAGAGGTCACTGGGTATGTAGAGACCAGGTTCCAGGTTTGGTGTTCTTGCTTCATCGTCAACGGCTGTGCTGAACCTCCCCTCACCGGAAGATGGGGGAAGCACGACCTGCTCTGGCTTCTGCAAGGAGTTACTGCCCCGTGAGCGTGGCCTGGGTGGTAGCTGAATGAACTTTGAGGTTCCTGGTTGACCATGGCTCCCGAGGGCAACAGCTTCACAACTGTTAACTCCCTCCTCCATCCTGAGGACCCACCACAGAGTCACAAAGATGTATATTGAACACCCAGTGGGTGCAAATTAACTTTAAAACACCTATGACTTTCTGCTGTGTGCCAAGCACTCTAGAAGACACAAGGAATACTGAAATGGGCCAAAGTGTCCCAAAGTTTCAACTTGGGGAGGTCGGTAACAATATACAGGGTTATATGAAGGAAGCATTAAGCTGGGCAAAGAGGATTTGGGGGAGAAGAATGGGGAAAGGCAAAGGGAAGAGCATAGGCAAAGGCACGGAGGTCTGAACCTATGAACAGAACTTGACGGACAGCTACGGGCAGGGGCTCTTGAATGGCAGTCAAAGGCTGGGTTTCTCCTGAAAGGCAGTGGGGTTGGGTGAAGGCTCTAGCCATATGAACTGGGGGCTGAACCCAAAGAAGTCCTGTGAGCACTAAATTCCCCCAGGCACTGGATTGTCAGGTTCAGGGTCCCTGCCTTGAGGAACCCGCCCAGGGAAGCACCGACTACTCCCTCCTCCTTTTGTATGGCTCCTCTCTCCCCACCATTGGCCCTGTCCCCGGCTCTCTCAAGGGACTACGAGCCCCTTCTGGTCTCTTTCTCCGGTTCCCGAGTGGGTCTGCCCCCCGCCCCCTAGGGCTTCTCTGCCCCCCTCAGCCACTCCAAAATGAGGACCCTTGTCTTTGTGGCTCCATCTCTCAGGTTGTCCTATGCCAACTACAGCCATGGAGCCTGGCTTCGTCTCCCCAGGCCTTCTGAAGCCAGGGCTGTGCAGGGGGCCCCCCTCCCCGCTCCCGCCTCGACCCTGACATCTCCCAGATGAGAAAACGGAGTCGTAGAGAGGTGGCTGGCTCTCGCAAGACCTGGTGGACAGGAAGTGCGGCCCGGGGATTCAAACCCAGGGACCATGACTCTGAAACCAAGTCCATCAGACTTATGGGAAGGACGTGAGAAAGGGGAAGGAAGACTCCCCATAGCAAGTGTCTGGGCCCCTCCAAAAAGGCTGAGCTCAGAGCCCCAAACTCGGCCGCCCTCCCTGAGCAGCTGGCTGGGCACAGACCTAACTGTGCTCAAGGGGTTCCCGCCAAAAACTAGTCCTTTGAGGAGGCCCCAGCTGCTCCCCCCTCCGGATGTGCCCCCTCCTGCCCCCAGCTGTCTCCCAACATCAGAGGCCGAGGAGAAGGAGGGCAGGTGCCCTGGCTGCTGCGGGCTCTAGTCCTGCTGGCCTGAAGAGCTCCCCTCAGGGCCCTTACATGTGGCAGAGGGGGCCGCTCTTTAGTGGGGACCCCCCCCGCTGCCTCCTGGCCTGCCCCTCATCCGAGCATCATCTCGATGCAGTCTGAGGACCAACTCTCTGTGTGCTGAGGAGGACGCCGCAGGCCCAGAGAGGGACCAGCGCGTGCCCAGCTTCATAGAGATCAGAATCAGAGCTCGGACTGGCATCCAGCGCCCGGAAGCTCGACGAAATCCCCCGAAAAATCCACCCATGGCCCCGGGGGGCCAGACTCCCTAAGAGAAGTAGGAACAGCTGCTGAAGCTGGAACTTCCTGGCTGGGGGGCTCTAGGTGCCCTGACCGTCCCGGAGAGTCTGACAGGCCAGCCCAGAGGGCCAGCGGCCTCCCCTGCCCGCCTCGCTCCCTTACCTCTCTTGGGCTCCAGCACCAGCCCGCCGGCCCAGGCTCAGGGTACCTGCCTGTGAGGTCTTTGTTCCAAACCTGGGCAGCCCCCTGCCTCCATGGCGCCCTGGCCCGCCTCCAGGCCGCTCTGCCGGCCCGAGCTCTTGCTCACACACAAGCATCGCTCCCCACCTCTCCCCGCCCCTGCTGCGGCTGAGGCCGCCTCGCCTGGGCAGGAAGCGCCCAGCCTGATTTCCTACAAGTGTGTGTCAGAAGGAGGGGGTTTGTCTGCGAGCAGCCTGAGAGTCAGCAGGAGGAGCTTAACCCCTTGCAGGCGCTCTGTGGGTCTGGCTGCGCAGGGAAGGACTCGCAGGGACTCCCAAACGTCAAGGATCGGGACCATCTGGGCCGAAGTACTGATTGAGGAGACTGAAGTCCAGGGAAGGTCAGAGGCTTGGCCAAAGTCACACAGCATGCTGAGCCTGGAAGGAGGCCTCCAGCAGCTTCGACCTTCTAGGAGCTTTTTTCTGCAGACTCTACCCTCTAAGGCATGGCCTGGGCTGAGGCCCCCTCCCTCACCAGGCCTGGGTGCCCATCTGCACAATGGGAGCTCAGACCGGATGCTTCCAGCTCTTTCTATCCTGTCTGCCATCGTGAAACCCAACATCTTAGGGAGGCTGCAGCAATCCCTGCCGTCCCACCCACTGTCCTCACCCCAAGCTGGTCCTGTAGCTCCTGGGGGGATTTTGTAGGCACCACCGGAGCTGGGGGTGAATGCCTGAGGAGCTGAATTTCTCCTCTTGTCCCCAGGACTTATCAGAGGGCAAGCTAGCTTTTCCCAAGCTTCCCTCATCCCATTCATTCATTGGACAGGTACTTGCTGACTACTCTGCTGGGTGCTTGTCAAGGTGTTGGGAACATGGCAAGGTACAAGATAGGCCGAGTCCTTGCTCCACTCTCAACAGAACACAGGACAATAAAACAAACGTGGAGAGAGGTAGGGACAAGACCCACAAAGGTGGGATGGAGTGGTGATCCATATCCCAGGCTGCTTTTTGTGATCCTGACGCCTGAGGCTCACCCAGACCAACAATCTCTGGGCATTAGCAACTTTAAAGTATCCCAGGTGACTGGGATGTGTGGCCCAGGTCGAGAATCTGTGGGTCAGAGAGTAGCAGGTTGGGGAGGAGGGTTTGGGGATGGCTAGGAAGGTCTCTGCGGGAAGGTGACATTCGAACAAGGGACAGAAGGAAGAGAGGGGCAGGAGCAAGCCCCAGCAAGAGCTGGCAGCAGTCTTCTGGAAAGGCAAGTGCAAAGGGCAAGGTGGGAACCTACTGGGCCTTCCCGGAGAACAGCAAGGCTGTGTACCCAGAGCAGAGTGAGCCAAAGGGAAGAGGCAGGAGCAGGGGTGGAGGGGCAGGCTCAGGGTCTGGGTCCCCTTCTCCCGCCCATGTATGCAACTCCTCGCATTGGTCCTGTGGGGGATCCAGGGGATCTGATTCAGGAAACAAAAAGAAAAAGGAAAAACTCTGGCCTCTGTATTGTCCAAAAAGCCCTCCAGGCAATTCTGACGAGCAGCCAGGTTTGGGAACCAGCAGTGTAGGAGAAGAAAATGGATCCTGAGTCAGTGTAGACCTGGGTCCCAATCCCAGCCCCACCTCTTGCTAGCTCTGTGGCCTTGGAGGCTTCACGGCTCTAAGGCTTTCTTCATCTGTAACACGGGGTAAGAAGGGTAGCCATCCCACAGGGCTGCTGTCTGATTCCATGAGGTCACACCTGCACCGTGCAGAGCTGGGGGCCCGGAACATGCGTGAGCGAGTGAACAGTTTTTCTCAAGGTCAGCTTGTGAGTATCTGTCAAAGCCAGGGCTGGAACCAGGTGCCCTCATCAAACAGTCAACTCATCCCCCCCCCCGCCGCCACCTCCCTGCCTTCTACCCACATCTGGATGGCGAGGCTCTACCCACAGCCCACAGCCCAATGTGGAGCAGAGCCAAATCCTGAGGAGGCCCTTCCCTGCCAGCTCTGGTGACCATGTGGGCCATTGTGCAAGGGGCGGGCTCCCCTGATGGGCCTGTCACTCACTCACCCTCCCTCCCTGGTCATTAACCCAGGCAGCACCACCATCAACCCGTCAACGCCAGGTGGCTGCCACTGCCAGGCACGCCCCACGGCCCCTAGATCACCCCAAACCCATCTTAGGGGCAGCCACCTAACACCAAGGAAGACAGCCTCCCAAGCATCTCCTTGCCCCCTGCCCCCCAAGCCTTACCAACCCTACTTAACCAAAGCAAGGCGTCCCAAAGTGACCGCAGGACATCGCCGCCCTCCAAACCCACCCCTCCATAGTTTGGCCCATCTCTTGCCCAGGTGTGCAAGCCACAAGCGACCGTCATTCTGGACCTTTCCCTCTCCCTTACACCCCACAACAATCCATCACCAACTCCTCAATCTCACCAGAACCTGCCCCACCTCTGCATCCACGCATGGCTCCTGCAACAGCCTCTCCTGAGAAGCTCTGAGGTCCCTCCAGTCCATTCCTCACACTGCCCCACAAGGATGGTACCAAAACAGAAGCGTGCAAACATGGTCCACCTGGGCTTAACACCCTCCGATCCTGCCCACTGCTCTGAGAAGGACAGTGAAGAAGGCGCTGCTCCAGCTTCTCCCCCACTCTCCACCCTCCTCAGGGTGCTCCCTGCTGTTCCTAGGACAAATGCATGGTGCTCCTCTCATTACCCAACCCCACTTCTCCTTGGGAACTTCCAGGCGACCTGTAGATCTCACCCCAAGGGCCCTCCTCGGGGATCGTTTGGGAATTAGACCTTGGGTCTTTCCGGCAATTGGGAGCTCTAAAGCGTTCACCATTATACTCCCAGTGCCCAGCAACAGCGCTTGCCACACCGTAGAAGCACAGTAAATACATGCTGGATCATCTACTGATGCTAGCCAGTCACCCAAGCCTGGCTGGGTGACAGGCAGGCTCGTGTGACGTCCCCATTTTACAGGTGGGTAAACAGAGGCCCTGAGAGCCCGAGAGACTTGCCTGCAGTCACAAAGCTGGGGAGTGCCAGTGGAGACTGAAGCATGCAAAGATCCGCCTCTTAACCACAATGCTCACACCATGGCGGCCTGCAGAGATAATTAATACCTGTGCATGATAAAATTGGGAGTGGAGCTTATTACCAACTAATTGCAAGTCACTAAGCCAATGTTCTACCTCGATAATGAAGCTCCGGTTCCACACAGAGCCTTTCAGGGGCTTTTCTAAACTGCTTGCTTGTCCTTGCACCAGATGCTTTAAGAATAGCCTTGGGAAGTGGGCAGGACAGGAGTGTGATCGCGTTTACAGGTAAGGAAACTGAGGCCCAGAGATGCGGAAGGGATTAGTTCCCGGTCACCCGACAAAATGAAAACAAACAACAACAAAACCCAGGTTTGAGTACTTTTACCAGAAACACGCCCACATCCTGCTGCCTTCGCAAACCCTGCCTTTCTGACCGCAGAGGCCCTGTGAGCCTCCGGCCACTCGTTCTCTCTAGCCCCTGGGTCCTGACGCTCCCGCACGGTAACAGCATCCTCACCCTCTCTCCCTCTGCCCACCACTCAGCCATCCCCTCCGGCCTCCCTCCACATTCCCTCTTGAGCCCCACCTAAGTGCCCGGCATGGTAACCAGAATGGAAGGTAGGTCAGCCTTTCTTCAAGCCTTCTGGTGCAGCCCAGCACATGGGCCGGGACCGAGGATGGGCACTGCTTTTTGGCATGATGTGCCCTGAACACAACATCCTGGGGCCCAGGGGTCAAAGGGGCCCATGAGGCTACCCAGCCATCAGGGGAGAGAATAGCAGCTCCCTTCCTTGGGAAAAGAAATGAAAACCCTCTCTAAGGTCACCCACTCCTTCTGGCCCATGTTGCTGATTTTACCCTGTAGTTAAAATCCACAGGGAATCTGGGGGCAGGGGGGCAGGTGAGGATTGCAGAGCCGGCCAAGAAGAACTGGGGAAGTGGAGACCCAAGTTATAGCCTGAGTGATAATGAACACGTGCCTTCCCCGCTCTTAGCTTGGGAACCTTGGGGCTTAATGAGATGATCTCTGAGGTTATCAGAAATGACCTTCTAGCACTAAATCTCCTGGGTTCTTGGATTCCACTTGCCAACACAGGTAGAAATGCCAGGGTGATGGGAGGCTACAGGGTACAGGGGTTTATGGAACGTATGCTTCGTGGGCAGAGACCTCCAGGTTCTCTTTGAAAGCTGTGTGGCCTTGGGCAAGCAACTTAACCTCTCTGAACCCAGATTTTTTTCCCCATAAAATGAGGGGTAATACTGACTTCACAGAATCATTGGGATGATAAATGAGACTACGTACCTGAAGTCCTGGCCCATGGCCCAGCTGGCTCACAGCTCATGAATAAATGACTTTGGCCAGATCTGTGAAACACCCATATGGCCTTCTCCCTGAAGGACCGAGTTTAATTTTCCTGGCTCTGGAGCCTCCCTAATATCAGTCACAGCCCTCGCTCTGGGTCTTGCACAGAAAAAGAGATGGCTAGCTCTCCCAAGTGGAGAGAAATGCTGCCATTTCCCTGTGACCCTCTTCCCTGTGGCCTCCAAACGATTCCAGGGGTCACCAATCCAGATTGACATCGTGTCTGCAGCCTGAATAGGGAAGGAGGGGAGGAGGCAGGCCTTCCTCAGCCAACCAAAACATGGGTCACGAGGAGAATGTGGCCATATGGAGGAAAACACACACATGCACACACACTTGCCCACAGACACCCACACTCTTAAATTCATGCTCCATGAAAAGAGTCCAATGACAAAAAAAATGCCTATGTGCCAGGAATGCACTGCTAACATTAAAGTAAATTTTATTGTGCACCTATTACGTAAGGCCTTTCCATGGATTCGGATGTCATTATTTAATCCCTGTGCCAATCCAAGGATGCAGGATTTAGTATCCCCATTTCACAGGAGAGGAAGCTGGCTTTGAACCAAGCTGTCTGAATCCAGACAGTACGGTCTTCATCATTTGTGACTGAACCTTGCAGTACGTGAAAAGATTGAAAGCAATCTCAGTGTCCAGTAACAGGAGATCATGGAAATAAATCATGATAGTTCCACTCAAAGGCATTTACTTATTTATGCAGCTATTGTTAGTCTTACTGTGGCAGAAGATGCCGTCATGTAAAAAAGTGTGATATGCTGAGTGAACAAGCCAGTTATAAAATATCTCTAGCCAGTTTGAACCCCTTCAAGAAGAAATGAAACAGTAAAATAGGGAGGAAGAGAAGGAACTGAGGGAGGAAGGGAGAAGGGAGGCGAGAGATGCTCCCAAATGTTTACAGTAATTAGTAGCAAGCAGTACAATTATAGCAAGTTTACTTTTTTGTTACAGTGTATTTTCTAAAAATAACAGTTGCTCTACAAAAAAGAGTAAAATGAATATCTACTGTTCTTTTTTTTAAGATCCTGATTTTTTAAAAAGATTTTATTTATTTATTTGAGAAGCGGTGAGAGCACATGAGCAGGGGGAAGGGCAGAGGGAATCTCAAGCAGAATCTCAAGCAGACTCCTAACTGAGCTTGGAGCCCGACAGGAGGCTCAATCTCACCACCCTGAGATCATGACCTGAGCTGAAATTATGAGTCAGCAGCTTAACTAACTGAGCCACCCAGGAGCCCCAAGTATTTACTATTCTTAAAAAAAACAACAACAAGCAAAATAAACAAAAGCCCCCACTGCACACCCGTGTAGTGTTTCGTTCTGACGAGACCTTGGGCATGCCCTGCCTCAGTTTCCCTGCCTGTGCAAGTCAGGAAGAGTGGGTAGGCCCTTTGAGGCCCTTTGGAGCGCTGACACTCTGTGACATTCTGTAATTCCTTTCCCACGCTTTCTCTCTTCCTCTTTCCAAACTCTGATACTATGTGCTCTTTTCTGCACATATAGCCATTATGCAACATGTGGGAACATACGAAAAATCACAAAAGGGAAAGGAAGTGATCTTAGCCTTAGCCACGCTTCACATTTTGGGGTACAGCATGTGTTGTCTGCTTGGATCCTCATAATCAGGCATTTAACAAATGAGGAAAGGCCCAGAGAGGTTATACAACTTGCCCAGAGTCACACAGCACATTACCGGCAGAGTTGGATCTGCACCCACAAGTAAAGCATTATCCTCCAAATGAATCCTTGACCTAGGGGGGCTGAGTGCAGCCTCCTGGCCCCTGAGGCCCTTCCTGGTCCTTGGTCCTTGGCTGTGGACTCCAGACTCCGAGAAGACTGCCTCTCCCCCAGAACAGGGAATGCTGGGAAGCGTCCAGGGGCTGGTGGGGGGACCAGGCCTGGGAGCCAGGGGTCGCTCTTGACAACCGAACTGGCATTTGGCCGGCACTTGGCCGGCACTTGGCCAGGAGTCGGGATTGGAATGAAGGAGGGACCCAGGAATTAAAACTGTAAGGGGTTGAGGCAGAAAGGCCTGGGTCCCGATCTGGTAGCTCGTCTAAACCCCTCTGATAGCCTCATCACCAGAGGGTAACACTTTCCTCAGGGGTGTGCCTGTAAAGTAAGGGGACAATGTGCCCACACCGCGCACTTGCGCGCATGCGCGCACACAGGAGGTACTCAAAAAACACAGGAGGGGCGCTGTGAGCCTCCTCCTGGCTCCCAGGTCATCCTGTGCCTCTTCCCAGCCGCTCCGCCCCTGGCTCAGCCTCCCCTCCCTTGGGCACAAGCTGCTGGATAAATCTTCCCAGAGCATCATTCTGGTCAAGCCTTTCCCTGCTTAAAGAACACTGATGGCTGTTGTCACTTTCAGGTTCAAGGCCGGACACTTTGGCCCGGAATTCAGGCTCACACTGATCTGCTCCCAAGTCTGACAGCAGCTGCACTGCACGATTCACATGACGGACTAGGAGCCTCCTCTCACAAGGGTTTCCTTCCCCAAATCCCACACTTCGGGGGAGCTACCGTGGGGTGTGGGCCTTCTGGCCTGGCACCCCTGGGGCCTCCTGCACTGTCAGAAACCCTCCACCTCCTGCTGCCATGCACAGCAATGCTGGCCTTCCAGGCCAGCAACACCCTTCACATGCAGCTCTCTTAAAAAAAAAAGAAAAGAAAAGAAAAGGAAAGGAAAGGAAATGCCCGACTTGTGGCTTGATTTGCTGATTTCCATAGTGTAAATAGCCGTCTGATGGCCAATTTCAAGCTACCAATGTGATATTCACTAGCACAGCCCTGGAAAGAGATGCACACAATCAGCTCTCACAAGATGACGCACCCCAAAGTAAGGACCAACTAACCCCCATGAAAAGCTGTGTGGCCTCAGGTGAGTGACTTAAACTCTCTGAACCTCGGGCTTCTCTGTAAAATGAGGACAATAACAGCACCCACTTCGTGGCAACAATGTGAACACTAAGTGCTAGGACCTAGGAGATCAAGGACAGTGCACGGAACACCTGCTATGTGCAGGGCTCTGTACTGGGCACCCGGAAGGTGACTGGTGACAAAAACTCCTGCCCTCCCAGACCTCAGTCACTGCAGTAAAACCCTGGGCGCCGTGGCTAGAATACAGCAAGCAACAACCAATAACTGGTGTCAATGTTATTGAAACTTCCTTTCTCTGGGCCTGAGATTCCTCCTCTCCAAATTTGGAATGTGGGCTGAATGAAACTTTCTATGATTCCACGTCACTTCAGCCTTAAAGCCGCACTCGAGTGGGTGTTACCACGCCCATTTTACGGAGGGTAAAACTGAGGAGTTCAGAACGCACGCTGGGCTGGGGATTCAAACCAAGGTCTTCTAACTCCCGAACCCCAGATCTGTCCCACCCTCAGGACTGAGGAAACATAAAAAGGACCCGGCATTTGCCTGGTGATTCAGCTGGATGCTTTAAAAAGACTTTCTTTCCCCCCTCCTGGGGGTAAATTGAAATGTCCTTGGCAGGCACCAGTTTCCAAAATACGCTCTCAGCATGACAGCACCAGTGCCCGGGAGCATCCCCAGCCTCCCTGCTAACCCCAACCATGGTGCCTCTCTGGCAGGATGTGCGGGCTGGTGGGAGCTGATGAAATCCCCTCGCAAGAACGGCTCACATCACATGTTTCAAATGCAAACCAACTGGACTTTGGGAGGCGAAGTCCCCACGTGGGCACCTTCTCCCTCCTGCAGAAGAACTGAGACCGCCTGTGAGAATAAACTCAAAAAGCACCCAAAACACCATGGGATCCATCCTCCTAAGCCAGACTTAGGCCCCCTCAAACAGAGGGGCAGAGATTCTGTTTTCTTGACAAAACAAAAGCAACAGCCAAAAATTAAAACCCACCAACTCCAAAGGTGGTGCCTGGAAAATTCTCTTGGGAAGTCCCTGTTAGGTGTCTAACCTCAGTCCTTCACGCTTTGGTGTCCACAATTTCTTCTCCTTCTGTTCTAGAGGACAGAAACAATGTCTCTTTTCTCTGCAACCTGTCCCAGCAACTCTTCGCCGCTCCAAAATAGCCCGGGTTTGTTATCAACAACCTTCCTTTCCAACTTTATCACTGAGAAGTACAAGCTTTTGAAACGTAGGTAATGATCCTCTCCAACCGGTCACGGCTTTCAACAAAAGCCGGCGAAAGGAACCGGGAAGAGTCTCGTCCAAGATCGCCCACCGCCCGCGCCAGCCCCATCACACTGGGGAGAGGCCCGCTCTGCGCCTGCCTTGCTGTGCGCTTCGGGCAAGACGCGCCCCTTCTCTGGGCCTCGGTCTCCCCATCTGTGTACCAAGAAAGGCTGGCCTGATTTCTCAGTCCATTCCAGTTCCTACCACTGTCGGAGCTGCCCACCCTCACTGCTGGCCCTTGCTCGACCTCTGTCCCCTTGCCAAAAAGAGGAAAAGAAACTTGCGGTAGGCGTACGGGGAGGCTGTGCGGCTCGGAGTTGTCAGGCTACGCGGGTTGTTGCCGGGTGAACGAACCTCGCACAAATCCCAGGACAGAGAAGTCCCACCTCCCCGGTAACCACAGCTACCCGGGCCACACCTCCAACCCAAACACAGCCCGAGGCCCCGCCAAGGACCACCCCCGGATTCCCTCGGGACCCCTCCCCGCCCAGAGACCAGCCCCAGCTGGAGAGAGAGAGAGAGGGAGAGAGAAAGCCAACGCCCCCATTGTGCGGAGGTGGAGACTGAGGCCGAAGGTGGGGACTGCGGAACCCCGCAGCCGGCGGGGTTAGGACTGGACCCTAATCGCCGGTCCAGGGCTCCCTCCCATTCCGGGAGTGGCGGGTCTCCTTCCCGCGCGCGTGGGGTTTCCACGTGGGAGAGGCCGAAAGCAGCGCAGTCCCTGTGGATCGGAGCCCGCCGGCGCTGTCCACTCTCCTCCCCATTCCCCAGACCGAGAAACTGAGACCCAGCGAGGGGCCGGCACCCGCCCGGGACCCACCGCGAGCCCCTCCCCGCGCCTCACCTGCTGGCTGTCGCCGCGCGCCGGTGGTTTCCTGGAGTTGAGCGGCAAACAAAGGCCTCCAATCCCGGCGCGGGGCGGGGCGGTGACTTTTTGCTTAATCCCCGAGGCGGGCCTGTGACGGGCGGGGAGGGCCCCGGGAGGCGGGGCCTCGGGAAGCTCCACCAATCACAGAGAGGCGGCCGCGGGCGGCCCGCCCTCAGGGACTCGGACTCGGCCCCGGCGCTGAGAAGCTCACATCTGGGAGGTTCGTGTCCCTCCTGGAACCCGCCCCGGTGCATAAAGGGGTCTGAGGCCCAGAGCTAGGACATTTGTGCAAGGTCGCATGGAGCCACAGTGAGGAAGAAACCACAAACGTTCGTCGCTGAAACGGGCTGCTCCGCAACAGTAATAAGAACCTTAATAATAAACTTTTCTTGAGTTCCGATGGGTCAAGAACTGTCGTAAGCTCTTCCTATGCTCTGTCCTCTCCTGTGAGGTAGGTAGGTGTGGGCGCTGCCCTCCAAGTCTGTTCGAGTCCAAACCCCCATTAGCAAGCGGGAAAACCCAGGTCTCCAGAGGGACAAGAACTTGCCCGGAGTGCCGCGGGGAGTGCACGACAGAAGATCCGTCGTCCGCTGAGAGCTCACCCTGAAGGAAGGCGGTGTAAAGTGTCAACCTGACCTCGGCTCCCGCCCCAGTTCTGCCACTGAACTTCGGGTAAATGGGATCCCTGAGGCCAGCCTCACAGAGCTGCAGAGGGGAGGGGTAAAATAAACACAGAGCCAAGCCCAGAAGAAAGAAATCAATGGCCCTCACTTCAAGAGCTCCTCCACCAACCCTATTTCACAAGGGGGTTGATAGGCCCCAAGACAGGAAGACTTTTCCCCCAGGGACCCGCGCCCCGTTGTGTTGCAGGCAGTTCTCTGTCCTCCCGGCAGAATGCTCTTCCGCTTCCCCAGGGGGCCCGAGGCTCCTACAGGCACCCAGTAATAATCACAGGGGCACTTCTGTGCACTGGACGTGTCATCTGTACCAGCAGCGAACATTTTAGCAAATCCTTATAATAACCTACAAGCTAGACGAATACTGTGCCCTCCATTTCAAAAATGGTGAAACTGAGGCTCAGAGAAGTTAAGTGACTTGCCCCAGATCACACAGCCAGGAGATAGTAGAGGTGGAATTTGATTGCAGATGTCAGACTCTGAAGCGTGGCCCCTTTGAGCGGGGTCTTGTTCTCTATGCTTGTACTCCTCACATGGGGCTCTTCTATCCCTCACCCTGTTTTCTCCCAAGCAGAGCGAGCTCCAGGTAATCTGAAGGCCAACTCAGCCCTTGCTTGGGCAGGCCCTGGCTCAGGCCAAAAACACATGCTCTTCCTGCCTTCTTGTCTAGCAACAGACCCTGAGATTCTCTAGCAATACCGTCCCCTCACCACCCTCTGCCCTAATTCTGGCATCATGAATAAAGTCGTGAGGGCCACAGGTATGTGTGGCCAGGGTGGACCTCTGACCCCTCCCTCCTCCATTATTCAAAGTTGCCTTAACCCATGGTATGGGGTCCCTTCAGAAGACAGCAGGACACAATGCTTGTCCTTGGCTTTATGATGTGGACTTCAAGCAGCCATGGGTCCAAATTTGGCCTCTACTCCCCACTAGCTATGCAACTTTGGGCAAGAAACTTGACCTTTCTCAGCCCACTGGCAAAGGAATATTTTTAAAGTTTGTTTAAAATTCCACTGGGAGGGGGACCCTAACGCCCAATGGGCCACAGCCCAGAGTAGGGCCCAAGAATTCTAGAAACGACAGCTCCAGAAACTCATTCTTGCCCTGCTTTTTCAGAGTTCAAACCTGGAGCAGTGGGCAGCAGCTGCTGGGAGCTTTCTCGTCTCCTGGAGTTGGACCCTGTGGAGAGTTGGCTGGTTCAAGGCACGGATGGTCACGAGGTCACGACCTGCCCAGAGTTCATAGAGTGGGTCAGCAGCTGGGCTGAAATTCACTGTGGGCTGGTGATAGACGAAAACCTCTCAGTTCAGAACAAGATGCATGAGGACTTGAGACTGCAAAAGGTGTGGCATTTCTAAGGCCAGAGGGCCCTTGGTTCACCGTCACCATCATCCCGACTGCCATGGTCTTCCCGGGGCTGACTCTAAGCCTGACTCTGAGCCTGGTGTGGGGGGCCCATGCCCAGCATCCCAACCTCCATCAGAGGCAAGTAGTCGTGGCCCCACTCCATTTGTTTCCTGGGGTGGTTGTAACAGATTATCCCCAGTTCTTGGCTTCAAACAGCCCTCATTTGTTCTCTTACAAAGAGAGGTCGAAGTCCAAAGTCAGTCTGTCCTCATGGTGTCAGGAGGGCGGGTTCCTTCTGCAGGCTCTGAGGGGAGAATCTCTTTCCCTGACTTTTTCAGCATCTAGTAGCTGCCTGTATTCCTGGTCTGGTAGGTCCCTCCCTCCATCTTCAGAGCACATCCCAACCTCTACTTCCTTACCCGCAACACCAACACTTCCCTCCTCCCATCAAGTCTCCCTCTGTCTCCCTCTTACAAGGACCCTTGGGCTTACATGGGGCCCGCCCACAAAATCCAGCTCAAACTCCCCATCTAAATGCCTTAATCCCATAGGCCAAGTCCCTTCGCCACAAAAGGGAACATCCACACATCGCAGGAACCTGGATACCTTTGAGGTCATTATTCAGTTTACCACAGCCATTTTCCCTGATGGGGAATTGGGGCCTAGAAAGGTGAGGTCACCGGCCCCTGACCATGAAGGATTTGGCATCTGATGCCAGGAGATCTGGGGCCTGACAGCCAGGTGGGAGTTATTCCCTGCAGGGGTATTAGGACTGGGAAGGGGCATACAGAGTTCCTGCAGGAGAGGCTGGGGTTTCAGAGATAATGGCTGCTTCAGAGGTCAAGTGGAATCCTGGGCCCTGGCCTCAGGTCGTCTCCTTGGGCTGGGGAGAGGGCAGGGGCAGCTAAAAGCAAGATCTGGTGCAGGTCTGTGGAATCAGCTGCCCTAACCCACCTCTGGCTGACCTCTGAACACAGGGCTGCACAAAGCAGGACTTCTCAGAGTCTTCTTGTCCCAGAGAAACCCTGGGGTTGAAGGAAATGGGCCTGGGGGCTGTGCAGAAGACCATTTTTTGCCCCCCTCCCTTCTCTGCAACCCCCCCCCCCCCATGTGTTTTTGCCTCTAACACCCCCTGCCCTTGGCTCCTGGAACAGCTTGGCCTGCACAGGTGAAGAATGGGAATGTGATTGGGAATTTACTGCCTCTCTCCCCCTTCTCCTCCCCAGGCCTTATCCAAAGACTGACAGCACGAAAGCCCTGTCCCCTTGCCCTGAGTGGGGATGACTCTGGGCTCAATTAGACTCCAGAGCCCCCTGTGGGATCAGGTCGCTGCCACCCTCCAGGGACTTGCCCTGAAATCCCCCCCTGCTTGGCTTCCTCCCTTTCCCCATCCGGATTTCTCCACTCCCTACGGGTCTAACTAAAGCGCTGCCTTCATGAATCACCTGCATACGGTGACTCATCACGGAGTCCGATTCTGGGATCCCCCTGAGGCAGGCCACCTCCCTGTGTCTGAAAACCTCCCTGCACATTGTGCATTCGGTCCCACGACACACCTGTGTGTTTTAATTTAAAAGTATTTTCTGTGAACGACCTTCAAGTAAGGCGCTCCAAGATGTGGGTGTGGCTCGGGTGCCCCCACATACCTGCTGTGTGTCCCACACGGAGCCGTGGGGGGCGGGGGAGAGGCCGGTGGTGTGTGTTGCTCTGTTCTAACCCCCCTCCTCAGGTGGAGCAATCAAAACCCAGCTACAAAGGCAGGCCACACAGCACGCTGGACCCTAACCTTGTTCAGGTTTCTTTATTGAAAAATTAAAGACATAAGCTCTGTATATAAATACACTGACATCACTCGTCCCCTGCAAGGCCTCTGGGTTAGGCTGGGCACGGGGTGGGAAGCTGGGGTCTTGGGGTCCCCAGGGGTGAGGAGAGGGAAATAAATAATAAATACTATGGGGGGATGAGGAGCCAGGAAGAATGGGGGTGTGAATGGGGGGGGGTGCTTGATGCTTATTTGTGGCACTATAGGTCCTTCGAGATGCCCCCTGGGCTGGGGGCCGTGTCCACGAATTCTCGCGTGGCCTCACTCCACATAAAGGCTCAGACATCTGGAGGATGGGCCAGGTCCTAGCTGGCGGGGGAACGGGGACCAGTGCCCCTCCCCAACCCAGGGGAACAGGCCCTGGCAGGCCTCAGGTGGACTTTCTCTCCTTCCTGACACCCACTGCTTATACTGAGCGCCTACCGTGTACCCCACGCATGGCACCAGATCCCGACCTGACCTTCTGTTTGCCTCCCCCGGCTTTCTTCTCCTGGTTCCGGGCCAGTGGGCCGGGAAAGAGTCGGGGGACGTCTTCTTGCTCCCTGGCTATGCAGCTCGGGCCCTCAAGGAGCTTAACAGTGCCAGGAGGGAGGAGGGGCCGGGGCCGGGGACTGGGCAATAGTGGGAGGCCTCCGGGCCTCCGCCTCTAGAGCATCACATTGAACTCGGTGACCAGAAAGTCGACGTAGTCTCGCTCCTTGGTCTTGAAGGCCTCCGCGATGACGCGCGCCGCCTCCCGATGCTCCTTGCCCCGAAGTGTCCGCCCGTTCACTTCCAGGATCACGTGGCCCACCTTGAGCTGCCCACAGTTGTGGGCTGAACCACCTCGCTGCAGGGGCGAGACACAGGGCAGGGGCACTCGGGGCAGCTGAGGGCGAGGCTGGCCTGCCTTAAACACCCGCCAGGTCAGGCCCAACACCGCCAAGCAGGCTACAATCTGGGTGTCCGCTGCCCTGACGAGGAAAACAGGCTCAGGGAGGGCAAAGGGCCTGGGTCTGCCTTTGGCGGCCGGGTCATCCCCGGGGGGTGGGGGTGGGCGTCTGTGGCAGAACCCTGGGGATGCTGAGAGAGGGGCCCTCAGGGGTAGGGAGAGATGGTCGAGTGGGGCCCACGGAGGTACCTGAATCGTGACGATCCGAGGCAGGGGCTGGCGGGTGTTGGCACCACCCTCGATGGCAATGCCCAGGGTGGCCGCGCTTTTCTTCACGCGGACCAGGGTGGACATGGGCTCCAGGAGTCCAGGCTGCGCGTGTGAGCAAGGAGACCAGTGCTGAGGCCTTCTCAGTGGACAGGCCTGGCTGGGGGCGGGGGGAGGGGGCTGGGCTGGCCATGACATGCCACTGGGTCAAAAGGGCTCAGACTCCAGCCCCGGGCTGGGAGCGCCAGAATGCGAGCACTAAGCTAAGAACTGGTGTTCCCAGCTCTCTGATTGCTACAATAACCCCCGAGGCTCGGGAGGTTAAGGGGAAGGCCCAAGGCTGCCTGGTAGTGGTACTAGGACTCAGACCCAGGCCTGACTGCCTTAGCCAGCACGCCAACTCAGACCCGAGCTGGAAGACCCTCAAGGCCAAATTTTAGTGCTTGGCTTGTCAATGTCAGTGGCCAAAGTGGGACCTAAACTGGGCCTCCAGACTCCTGATCCAGTGTTTGCTCTGGGGACCCACATCCTTCTGGTGATGGGGGCTCACTTCCTCCCCATGGTGGTCACTTGTCAAGCTGAATCCTGCTCGGGGACCTGCTGTTCCCCACCTGGGGCTGCCCTCCCCTCAGTCCTCTGCATCCCCTCCTCCTCACTCACCGGTTTGGCAGCCCCCTCTGTGGTCCTCTCGTCCCGAGGTGGCTCCTTGCTACTCCTACTCTTGGTGGGTGCCGTCTGTCTGCCTCGGCCCGGGGCGCTGGCTTCTGCCTCACCGGCGTCCACACCGCTGTCCTCGCTCAGGGTCTGCCCGCTGTCCGAGAGCTGGGAGAGTGTGGAGCCTGCTGGGAGGGGGAACGGGAGGAGAGTGGCAGTTTATACCGCTGGGGTCAGGGAGGGTTTCCTGGAGGAGGTGATGGGGCTGCCTGCTGGAAGGCTGTGGGGATTCCCCAGGCATGGACTAGGGAGGAATGAAGGGATCACAGGGCCGGAGGGAGGCGAGACTCCCCACCACCTTTCCACCACTGAGATCTGCCCTTCCACTCGGGGCTGGTCCCGAGGCTGCCAAGACTTCTGCTCTGACCACCCAGTTCTCAGCCCACGGCATAGTGATGAAAACAGAGGTCAGGAGGCAAACCCAGCCTACAGATGTGGGTTATTATTATTTTTTTTAACTTGCACAATGCTGTCAAATTTTAATGATGAACCAACACATTCAAATTAGGGTATTTCACAGAAAAAAAAATTTCTAGCTTCTCAATAAAACAAGGGAAGGTTTGTCATGCCTGGTCTGTACCCTCCACAACCCCACTGGCCTGAGCTGAGTGGTGGGCACATACCCTCATTCACCAGTCAAACCCCAGCTGCTTTGCTGTGTGTGTGACGGCTGGGCCCCTGAATCTGAGACAGTCTAGAGACCAGCAGGTCAGGTCTGAATCCTCTGTGCCCAGCTCGAGCAACGCCAGGTGAGTTACATAGCTTCTCTGAGCCTCCCTGGTTTTGTTCCAACATAGGAGCAATGATGCCCATCTAGAAGCATTATCATAAGGACTTAATTAGATACGATGTATAGAGTGAAGCCTGCAAGAGAACAGACTTGCGCAAGACTGCCCCACCGTTAACTTTCTGTGACTCAGCTTTTTCATCTGTAAAATGGGGACAACAGTACCAGCCTCACAGGGCTGCTGAGAGGGTTAGGCGAGTTGCTAACAGAGGCAGGGCCCCCAGAACCGTATCTGGTGCCCAGGAAACCCTGCACAACAGGCGGATTTTATTATCGTGTGTTGGGCTCAGGGCCAGGTGATACCTCCGGTTTGTCTCATCACATCCTGCCTGCTGTCCCCTCAGCTGCCTTCCCTCACCGAGCTCCTGAGCCCAGGGACCCTGCACTCTGCATCCTAGTGTGCCCACTGTTTGGCATACAGCAGGCACTCAGTTCACAGCCCCTGGCCTGGCCTGCCACCTTCCCTGGCCACGGCTGGACCTATACATCCCATTAGCCACAAGATGGCAGCAGAATCCAGCAAAACGCACACAACTTGCTAAGGGGAGGGAGGCGATCTAGAGCCAGATCTAGGGCCTGCCAAGGTTTCCGGCTTTCTGCGAGGGAAAAACCGGCCTTATACTGCTGTCCACCTCCTCAGCTGGACACCCTCTGGAAACTCTGGGGCCGCAGCCTCGTCCCAGGTGTCTGCAAGGCCGAGCCTGCACTCTGACCCTGCAGCCCCCCGGATCTGGAGACCTCTGGGGGTCCAGGGACAGTACTTTCCATACCTGCTTTTCTCCCAGCCCTCGCCTTATGCCAGGTCCTGGGAACAGAGATCACAGAGGCCACCCCTGTCCTCAAGGAGCCCAGTCTCACTGGGGAGATGGAGACTGCAGGGTGGCCAGGACTGGGGGCGCTGGAAGAGGAGCCCAACCCTCCCAGACACCCGGCGGGGCTGTCACCGAATCTCCATCCCATGGCTTGTCCGTGGTCACACAATTCTTAAGTGGCAGAGCTAGGGCTCACACCCACATCCACACGGGCTCAGGACCCTGTTCCCGGGGCACTCTGACCCTGCGCACACTTCCACTCTATGCGGATTCGCAGATCGGCCTGGATGGCCCCGGGACGGCTCAGGGGGCGCCCCGAGCCCAGCCCCCGCGGGGGCGGCCAGTACTCACTGCGCGCCTGGGGCAGCGCCCTCACTTCGTTCACGTCCGGCTCGCTGTCGGGCTGGTGCACCTCCACCATGACAAAGTGCTGGTTTGTGCCCGCCGCGTCGGGCTGGCCGGAGGGGGAGGGTGGCGGGAGGCAGTCACCCTCTGCAGGGGGGCTCTTCAGGTGCGGGGGCGACTGGACTCGCGGGAAGGGGCCGATGCGGTGCTGGCTGACCAGGGCCAGGTGGGCGTCCAGCGGTCTCTTAGAGCCGGGCTTGGCAGGGGGGACAGAGGCATAGATGGGGGAGGAGGGCGAGTCTTGTGCTGAGGCGGCCCCCGGGGCAGGCGCGGTGCCCGCCGCTGGGCTGCGGTTCCTGGGGGCCGAGAAGACGATGCCCGAGTGGGAAGACGCGGAGGACGGTGGCTGGAGGTCCTCTTTCCCCGGCTTCCTCGGCTGGGCGGGCGGCCTGTTGTGGCCTTGGGACAGAGGCGGTGGGGGAGGCGGCGGCTTGGAGCTCGGCAGCGCCTCGGAGGCTTTCACATCGTCCTGCCAAAAGACCCAACAGGAGTGGAAGGAGTCAGAGCCCATTGCAGCTGGTGGAGGGGAGCCCCGAGTGGCCCAGGCCGCGGCTGGAATGCTGTCCCGCTCTATCAGCTCTTGGCCACGCTACTCTGAATAATGCAACACCCCAATGGAAAACTGCTCCCCCCATCTCGGCAGCTGATAAGCGTCGGCATCTTGGCGTGCATCTCCCTGGATGGCAACGTTACCTGTGGGAACTGAAGCTCTTGGCATCAGCCAGGCCTTGTCACAGGGAACAAGACTTAATTAGAGGTAGATGCGGAGAATGGGAAAAAACAAAACAAAACAAAACAGAAAAAGCATTTCTTTGGCTTTTCTTTTGGGAAGATTATCGTGGCTCCTAGAGACAGGAGATGCGCGGGGCTGGAGGGAGAGAGAATGGACGGAAGGGGACAGTCACATGGGCTCGGGGGGCTGTGTGGCCCTGGGCAAGGCACAGAGCCTCTCGGAGCGCCTCTCTGGGCAGTGGGGAACCTGCACCTGCGCAGCGGGAGTGTGGGGACGTGAGAAGCCCCGTGCGCCACGGGTTTGCAGGTGCCTGCCGTCCAGCAGGTGCACGGTGAGCAGCAGTGGCGGAGACGGGCATTGCCATTTTCCCTCTGCCTAGGCCAACATCCAGCACTTGAAAGCTCTGACATCAGAGCAGGCACTGTCCCAAACGCTTTACTTAAATGGACTCATTTACCCCTGGCCACAAACTGTGGGGCGGGTACACAATTATTATCCCCATGTTACAGAGGGGAAAACTAAGGCACCGAGAGGTTAAGAAACTTGCCCGAAGTCACACAGTCAGTGGCAGAGGTGGGATATGAACCCAGGCAGCTGGTTCCAGAGTCCAGGCCATTCAGAAGTTATTTGGGTCAGAATCAGAGTGATGCTGCCCAGGCTGTGGATGTGCACACAGGGGTCCAAGGTCACATTTAACTTCCCTTTCCGGTGTGGTGTGGTCACATGGCCTCTTCAGGGAGTTCACACACTCCGTGTGTCAGTTATGATAACATTCAGATAACACATCAAAAGTAACACCTACTTGGCAAACAAACAGCCTGACTCCCTGCCTGAAATCCCCAGAAAGGGATGAGAGTAGTCCCGGCTCCCGCCGCCGGAGAGGGCTGAGCGACGCCCTTGTGCACAGGCCTGGGGCCGGGTCTGAGAGCCTCTGTCCCCTCCCCATGGCTCTCACTGAGGAGCCAGCCCCCCAGGGCCTCAGGCAGACCAGGGAGGGCAAAACTCAGGGAAAGAGCCAGAGAGGGCCTTACCAGGGAAACATCTGGGAGGGTGTTCATATTGCCCTGGACAACCTCACCAGTTTCCTCCAGGTCCAGAGTGTTCTAGAAACGAAGAAAGCAATCTGAGCAAATATAAACTGAGAGGGAGAAAGCAGTTTTGCCCTCCGAGATACCACAACCCATGATGGGCCCCGTGACACCTTCTTGTGGTTCTGCTTGTCCTGACATGCCCCGCTCTTGGGAAATTTACACATTAAAATTAATGTCAATTTTCCTGCCGGTCATTTTGAAATCAATTTTTCTTTGAGGCTTTCCAGGCCTCCCCTGAACTATCTGTGGGGTGGCTCTGGCCTGGGCTGGGAACTCCCGAAGCTGGGCCCCAGGTGCCACACTCCACACGCTCAGAGCCTTCCAAAATCCAAAGGTGCTCACAGACAGAAGCCCAGGAAGGTGTGACAATGGCAGGATGCAAGTGAGAGGTAGAGTCTCTCTCTTTTTTAATTTTAATGGTTTTAATTGTGAGGCAGGTAGTTAAGGTTTAAACATACCTTATTTTGCAAAAATGCCCATTTCTTGCTTCCTTCTCTAACTCACCAGAAGAAGCCTCATGCTCCCTCAAGTGACACTGAGCTGCCGTTAGGTCATGTGCAGGCCGTCCCTGGGAGGCTGAGCAGCACCCCTCTCTAAAGTAGCTCTCTTGAGGGCTCAGGGGAGCCATTTCTCCACCCCACAGAGCCCAGGATGGCAACGAGCCTCTGCCACCAACACCTGGTTCACGTCTCAAGTGCAGCCATCAACGCTGGACTGATGAGGGCCTGGGGCCACAGAGGAGGGGAGACACCACCCCTGCCTTCAGGAGCCTCGAGGAAGTGGGTTCAACACAAGCAAGCAAGGAGGAGACTGTGCACAGAGTGAGGAGTTACAGGCATATAAACAGCTGGGGAGGGGTTATCAAGGAAGGCTTCCTGGAGTAGGGAGCATGGCTTAAAGTTGATTCTTGTGGGTGAGTTGGGCAGGGGAGGCAATGATGGTGTTTCAGAGGGTAGGGCATGCATAAAGCAGGAAGGAGGTATGAGAATCTTCGAGCTGTTCCACATGACTCAAGCATGGAGCTGCTGGGACTTGAGGCTGAGGGCAGTGGGTTGCCATGGCGACATGGTCAATTTGTCTTCTGTGAAGATTCCCTTTACTCACTCCCTCTCCAGCCACACGGGAACAATGCAGGCACGTCAGGGCCTTCACACTGCCTGTCCCCTCTGCCTGGAACATGCTCCCACTCAGCTATCCACAAGGCACACTCCGTTCTTACCTCCTTCAAGACCTTCCCCAAATATCTCCTCCTCCAAGAAGTCTACCCTGATGACCCCACCTAAAATCACAACCCCTACGCCCCGCCCTGGTTTATTTTTCTCCTTTACGCGTCCTTCACCCAACAGCCAGGATGCAATCCTTGAAACATCAGTCAGATAATATCTCTCCCCAGCTCCTAACCCTCCAGGGTCTTTCCATTTTCCCTGGAGAAAATTCCAAAGCCTGCACTCATTGTGCCTGGTGACGGGGCCTTTTCTTGCTACTCCTCCAACAGGATGGGATGGTTCCTACCCCAGGGCCTTGGCACTCACTGCTCTCCCTGCCCCCACAGACTCATTCCCTCACTTCATTTAGCTCTGACCTCAGTGAGGCCTTCCTGGACCAGCCCTGTCTAAAACAGCACCCCTCCACACCCCCACACCCCCGTCTAACCCCTGACCCTGCTTCACTTCTCTGTATAAGATTTACCACCACCTGAGGTTATATTATTGATTTGCTTCTTGTTTGTCTCTCCTATTAGGGTAAAAACTCTTCAAAGGCAGGACTTGTGACTACCTGGTCCCTACTCTATCCTCAGTGTTTAGGACTGTGGCTGCTTGATAAATATTTACTAAGTAAATGAATCGTGAATGAATTGATGGGTGAATGAATCCATCAATCACTCAGGCTGGCATGAAGGGGGCCCCAGCAGGCAGAGAATTAGGCAAGGCAGCTACTGCAGACCATCGTGGAGAGCAGTCATGGTGGCTCGGATTAGGGTGAAGGCAGTGGGTAGCGAGGGAGGGGTCCCCTGACGCCATACTCCCTGGGACACAGGCTGCCAGGTCACTCCACACTGATCCCCATCTCGAATGATGCTCCTGGAGCCTTGAACATCCTGGGCAGGCAAAGGACACGTAATCACGAAGACCAGTCATGGGAACCCTCCAACCCTCCCGGCTTAGAGCCTTTTGTACCCAGGCCTCTTCATCTGGTCCCGTGATGTCAGGCTGGGACACCTGCCTCATTTTACCAACAAAGCTGAGGCTTCCATGCAAACTTCAGCGTCCCGACTATCTCCAACCCTGTCCCCTGTATACTGGCTCACGGGAAGGTGCTGCCGGCAGCCTCAGGGATGCAAAGACAGGAGGGGATCCTCGGGAGGGGCAGTGATAGGGCTGCCCTCCCATGCACTGCGTAAGCGGCACCACTCCTGGCTTCTCTGAGATCACCCCCAGCTCTGCCCCTCACAGCCAGGGGACGGAGGGCAAATCCCTGGTCCGCTCCATGCTGGTTTCCTCATCTGCAGAATGGGCTCACGGCAGTCCCTCTCGCGTGGGCCTGACGTATTAACACCTAAGGAGCGCTCAGGCAGGAGGGGCCTCTGCCACACTCAGATGCAGCCACTGCCGCCTGTCCCTGGGCTCAACCTGCAGGCACCCGGGGGGGCTCAGGGGACAGTCCACGGTGGGCCCAAAGACACAGCATTCTGTCCTGTTCTGGTACATTCAGAGCTTTGGGCACTTATTTAGTCAACAAGCATTTACCAGGCAGCCCTGGCTCACGGGGGTAAATGATGGGCAGGTCACTGCATCCCCAACAGCCTGCAGAGGGCCATGCACACAGCAGGTGCCCACACACTGTTGTTCAGGATCACTGATGTGGCTGACAGTGGCAACTGGGCCCCTGGGAGAGAGAGAGGAAGGATCCAGAGCCCTGACAGCACAAGCATGTCTTTGCCACAGACCACAGAGCAGGTGTGACTTTCGCTTAGAGGTACGGCAGAGAACTAACCACCAACTGGGGAGCACCAGGCCTCGGCCGGGCGTTTTACTTACAGGATCTCATTTGATTCTCCTTGTGAGGCAGGCCCTGGCATCCTCCCCGGTTCACAGCTTCTACATTTAAGCTCAGAGAGGGAAGTGACCTGTCCAAGACCACACAGACGTTCTACAGTGGATCAGGTTTCTAACCCGGGTGGGGGTAGCCCCAAAGCCCGTGCAGCACTACCCTGACCCCAGAATGAGATAGGGCCCCGATATCGTAGGAGCCAGAAGGCCCTGGGAGTCAGCTCCTTGCTGACCCGAAACAATATAGCCATCACTGGCCCCTGGCCTCAGCCTGTCCTTGCTATTAATAGCATCCTGGAGCCGACTCAGAAGGCAGGGATGGAAAGTCTGGAGGGTGAGGATGGAGGGGCGGGGAGGAGCGGGGAGAAATCTCCAGCCCTGGGAGGAAGGCCTGAAGTGGAGCAAATAGCAGACGGGTCAGAGCCAGGCCCTGCCAGACCCCATCTGCCAGATCCAGACGCTCAGGAGCCCCGAGTCCCCGAGCCATGTTCCTTGTGCATCTGAAATAGCTACAGACAGCAGGCTAAGAACCCTGGGGATGCGTCAGCAGAAACGCTCGAGGAACAGGCTTCGAGAGGAGGATCAAGGTCAGAGCTCACGCAGGAGCCAGCCTGTGCATCCTGGCCTCCTCATCGTGCCCCCCCACAAAAGCCAGCTGGTTGGGGCCCCCCTCTTCCTTCACCCACTGAGGCCAGAGACCGGCTGAGGGTTTAGACTCAGTGGCTCAATGAGTCCTGCTAGAGGGGGCCCTTCATCCGTTCTACAGCTGAGGTCACTGAGGCTCAGAGAGGGAAGGCCACCTGCCCAAGGTCACACAGCAAGGATGAGGCGGGAAGCAGAGCCATATTCAAGGTCTGACTCTGCTATTCAGACTGCTTGCTGCAAGAGCCAGGACGCCCTCAGGACCAGCTGCTCCCTCCATCTCCTTCCTCCTCAAATCAGTGATGGTTCAGAAAATCCCTTCCTCTCAGAGAAAAACACTTCTTTTTGTCTGAGCTGGCCCAGTCTGGGCCCGGATATCCCAGGAGTCTGGTCTGAGGGAACTATGGGGCCAAAATAAAATGAAATGATGGAGGGCAGCCACCCATGCTGACCTCTGCCAGGGGGACTCGTGATTCTGGAAGCGGTGATGCTTCCAGGTGATTGCTGGCCCAGGTGTCACCTCAGCAAAACGAGGCCCTCCTCTTCCTTCCCCCCCTGCTCCAGCCCAGTTCCCTGGTATCTCCTCCTTCATCCCCTCATTACACAGTGAAGGCTCTTATATAAAGGTGCTATTTTCAGCTCTTTGTTCTTCTGGCTTCTTTACTCTGATGTCAGGACAACAGGCTCCCCCCCAACTCTGCTCCTAAATGCACCAGAGGCCTGAGGCTAATGGGCCTCCCCTCTCTGTAGATGGGAAATGGAGACCCTGTCACAGAAGTTCTTGGAAGGTCATCATGGGGTTGAGATTTCTGCCCGAGGCCAGGTGGATGGACAGAGGAGGGGAAAGCAGAGAGGGGTGTGGGAGTAAGAGAGAAGGAAGACAGGAGGGGGAGGTAGAGAGGGAGAAAGAGGAAAGAGCTATAGCTGGGGGACAAGACCATCACCCCAGGAAGGTCTGGGTGGGGGAGGGGACCAGCTAGGTAGAGCCAGAGTCCTGGCATTCCTGGGTGGGGGGGGCAGTGGGGCTGCTTGGAGTGAAGGGGACAGGACTGGGATCCAAAAGGATCATGGAGCCAGATCCTGGGCTGATGGCCATGCTGGTGAAGACTGGATGGTCTTGCTCCCGAGCTCCCCAAGCATGGGGTGGGGCCGGAAGTCTGGAAGCTCACAGGGAAGGGCAGAGGGGTGGACCGGGAGAGACAGGGTCCCCAAACAGAGGGCTGAACCCACACCCACTTGCGTGGCCGAGACCATGGGAACTGTGCCGGCTCCTGGCTGGCTCTGGGCACTTTTACCAGCTGTCCACTCCTGCCATCATGTTTGCTCACCAAAGCACAGAAGTCCCCCGTAGGCCTGTGCGGCGCAGACAGACCGTGCTACCTTCTGCCCCCATGCATCTCCCTCCCAGCGGTCTCAGGAAACAGACTTCATTCAGTGGACAGAGCGCATGACCCAGAATCTCCAGGTCAGGGCTGGAAGGGCCCTCAGGACAGGCGCAGGAGAGCAGGGCTCCAGGAGGGGTGCGGTGACCCAAGAACCCAGCTGAGGGAAAACACTGCCTCTCTCTTTTCGTGAACCTCCAGCCCATACGTGACATTTCCTTCCTTATAAACGGAGGCGACGCCGCCCAGCAGAATCAGCAGCGCCGGAAACACTGTCGCCGGCAGAAGTCCTAGGTCTTTCCCATCACATCCCGGCTGCTGCAGATTCCACCAAACCCCACTTGGGCTCAGCCCGGCTTCACAGTAACAGGCTCGCTGACCCGGTCAGACCTTGCTACTGCGCGGGCTCATCAGAAAGCGCCCGGTTTCCAATCGGTTTGGTATTCCGAAAACGGCGTTCTGCTATATGATTTGTTTTTTTTTTTTTTGGTAACCCTTATGTATTTTCTTTTAAACACTTAAGACTGTTCTTTTGAGAAGGGGTGCCAGGGCTTGCCAGCCTGCCAGAGGGGGTTCATGGCACAGGAAAGGTAAAGACCCTCGTCTTAGGTCAATGCCTGGTCTGACCCCTGTTTTATACCCCGGGGACTGCAGGCTCCGGAGGAGCAGGGCTGGCCTCTGTGGACTTGGTTCTGTTTGCTGGAAACAGCTTCCAGCACTCCCCCAAGTCCCCACACGGGGAGGCAGATGCACCGCAAAGGGCTGGCAGCGAGGACTGTTGCTTATTTCAGACACCCTGAGGCTCACTGAAGCCTCTGAGGAATTTATGGTTCTGAGGATGCGGGGCGCTCGTGCTGAGGCCTCTTAGGGGGAAATGGGCTGTTCTACTCAAGCAGAAAAACGAACTCCAGCCGTGCCGTGCCCCGATCTGGGCACCAAGCAGCTTCCTGGGACAGGGGCTGCAGGGCCAGTCTGCCCGACGACAGACCTGCATGCCCGGACCGCAGCAGTGGCCCCGCCGAGTCACCCCATCCACCCGCGCCCCTGAGCTCTCTCCACACACAGGGGAAGCATCTTAAAAGATGCAGACAAGATCATGTCACTTTCTGCCTGAAGACCCTCAGTGGCGTTCCACGGTTTCAGGATTAATGCCCGAGTCCCTGGCGCCTCCTGCTACTAATCCTGTATCCTCTCCCTTTCACCCCTGGCATTCTGGCCCTCCTGACCTCCCACAGTTCCTTCCAGGGTCCACAAACCTTGAGCTCAGGGCCTTTGCACATGCCGATCTGGCCCCCTCAGCTCCTTGCCTTGTGGATTGCCCGGTTGATGCCAATGACTTTAGATCTCAGCTCAAGCATCTCCTCCCTGACGGCCTGCATTGGTCAGGGCCTGAGTCCTCGACCCACTTCTCAGGGCGTGAATTATGTAGGTGATTTGATCTGAGGCTGCCCTCCCGACAGGACTTGCTAAGCCTCCTGGCAGCAGGTGCGGTCATCTCAGAGCCCGGGATAGGGGGGTGGGGGTGTTTGGGGTGCTCAGTGAGTGCTTGTCACAGGACTGGCTGATGAATGAGCCAATAGTTGGGCTCCTTCCTGCTCCCCCACTGCGGGAGGGCTCGCCCAGCAGAGGACTCTCTAAACCCATCCAGTCACAACACGGGAGGTGGGAAAAGGTCCTCTGATCGTTTGCTCCCTGTTTCTGCGAAGAGCTACCTTCACTAGGGGTCCCTGCAGCCGGAAGGGCCTGACGCAGGCCTGAGCTTCTCCACCCTCCTTTCGCCCCAGATTTTTCCTCCTCAGATGAGGAGGAAAGCGTAGAGGCCACAGGGGAGCAAAGCGCTGACAGCCATGCTGGGCCAGCACCCACTTCTCACCTTACAGCTTGGGGACAGGGACAGTAAGGCTTTTAGAGGCAGGGCCCCGGACCCAGCATCCTTCGGTGGGCCCAGGGTGCCCCCTTCCAGACGCACGAGAGGCTTGGAGTGCAAACCTCTCTATTCCAGGTGGAAAGGGGCTGAGGTGAAGGTGGGGCCGTCCCAGCAGTCACCCCTGACCTCAACGACACCTGCTTCGTAGGTAGAAGGCTGGCCTTGGCCTCTACAACCCCCTTTCCCCCACAATCCCCCGCAGTGCCCTATGCCAGCCTTTAGTGTCAGAAGAATAGGCTCCCAAGTACTCCACGCCTGCAAGTCCACTCCCGAGCTCACTGAATTTTCACGACAACCCACAGATGACTGGTCTTATCGGCTAGTGTACAGATGTGGAAACTGAGGTTCCAAAAGCTTCAGTCACCTGCCCAAGGTGACAGGGCTAGCACTTGGGGACAGCCAGCCCCGGTCTGCGGGACTCCCCAGCCTGTGCACTCAAGCCCCTCTGCCCCCGGCTGGCTTGTACCACCTGAAGAACTCAAGAAATGGCAGGCAGGCCGTGCTTCTGCTAAGCTCTCCCAGCTGACATCCGTATGGGAAGGAATGACATTGTTGGGAGGCAGGAAAAATTCCCAGGGCTGGCTCTCATTAGACAAATGGAAAAGAAACACAATTTGTCAATGGCGGAAGGCTGCATCTGATCTCCTCTGATCGATTCTGTCTGGTTTAAGGGAAAACGGCTGCAGAATGAGCCACGCTTAACCTGTGATCGCTAACTGCACAGCGTGGCCTGCCGAATTTGGGCTAAATGGAAACTGGCTCCATTTGGGGCCACTGTCTGGGGCATCTGGATCACGTGAGCCAGCTGCCTGCCGCTCTGCCCGTCCAAACGCCAGAGCAAAGGACATTTGCCTACCATGTGGGAGGTAGAGGGTTAGAAGGCTGGGATGTTAGAAGATAATCCTGAGTAGCCAGGGCGGGCGGATTCATTTCAGTTTCTGCTCCACATTTCCTGGGCCCCAAGTCACTTCCAGAGCCTGGGCAGGCACTGGGCATACAGATGGGAGAAAGACGTTGTCCCTGTCTGGTCCCCGGTCCCTCCTGTTTACCAGGGAAGACAAACCCAGGAAGAGGTGAGAGCCAGGTGACAGGCGTTTGAGCAGAGACAGGAAAGCAGGTGAGCTCCATGAGGGACAGGATTTGGGTCACAAGAAAGAAATGCTTTGGATTATTGTCCATCCAGATTTGGGGGTCCAGCATCATTGCAGTGAAAGCTCATGGACCCGTGCTGGGGTCGCAGACCAGTGCCTGGCACTTGGTGGTGAGCAGATGAATACCGAATCCTGACTCCACCACTCACTAGTTGAGTGACCTGGACCAAGTCGCTTCTCTCTCTGACTTTGGTTTTCTCCTCTGTGCAGTGGGGATCGTGGCGGTACCTGCCACTCCTAGCTACTGGGAAGGTCAAAGAAGACACAACTGGAAAGCATTATCACAATGCCACGAAGACCTCTTGACAAATGCCAACAATGATGATTATTAGGAAAGGCCCCAGTTGCTCCTATGGGCCAGGCTCTGGGCCAGACACTAGGGACTGGAGAGTCATTGGTGACTCTAGACACAATCGCTGCTGTGGTCAGGGGAGTAGCTAGCTAGGCTGGTACATGTTATTAGAATATAATGAGACAAGAGTCAGGACAATGGGACACCCAGGGGGCTAGAGGAGCATAGGGAAGTCAGAGAATCAGGGAAGCCTTCTGGGAAGAGGTGGCATGTGAGCGTAGGGCTGATGCACACGTAGGAGACAGCCAGGCCATGTGAAGTGGGAAAGAGAACACTCCAGACAGAGTTTATAGCATGTGAAAAGACAAGAGGTCTCTCAACAGCTCCACAGTGCAGAAATTGTCATCCTCATCTGTCAGATCCTAAAACTGAGCTGAGAGAGGTAAAATCCCTTTCTGAGGTCACACAGCAAGGAAGTGGTAGGGCTGAGGGTTAAGCGGAGAGAATTCTCACCCCAGAGCCTGAGGAAACCTGATGGACTGGCCAACAGGAGGGACAGTGAGCACCAAGAAGCATCCCAGTTCCCACCAGGGCTGGGCGCAGACATAAGGGGGTGGCAGAAAGGCCACGGCCCCCTACCTCCACCCTGGCTAAGGGACTCCCACGGCCCCGCCCGGCAGGAAGGACGGTACCTCCATCAGGTCTATAAGCCACAGCAGCCGCTCCTGGGGAGGAAGGGTGGGCAAAAGGCAAAAAGAAAAATACATCGAATAAATATTAGGGATGGGGCGGGTGTAGCAGCCACCCCTCTGCCAAACATGCACGCATGCACACACACACAGAAAGGCAAAGTGAGCACGATTCTCCAAGATCCCTTTTCTGTTTCCTCTAGACGCTTGGGGCGAGCATAAAGGAGGGATGAAGTAAAGGTCCTGTTGCCACAACCAGCCGTCCTTCATGATGACTGCCTCCTTGAAGGAAAGCCTGGGACTTGCCAGCAGGCGAGGCTGGGATCATCACTCCCATTTGGCAGATGGAAAAATGGGAGGCCCGGGGAAGAGAAGTGACTTGTCCAAGGTCACACCTGCTAATGGAAGGCAGAGCCTGAAGGAGGACCTTGTTCAAAAGACTGGATCAGAGAAAACCTGCATTAAAGAGAGGCCCAAGCCTTGTGCCGACAGCGAAGCTCTGAGTCTGAGGGATGGAGCCCCAGGCTGTGCGTGTGAGGGTGCCAGAGGCAGGAAAAGAGTGAAGGAGGGTAGCAAAGCCTCAACCTAGTGCTTTCCAGAAGCCTCCAGGTGTCTGCAAGGCCCCGGCTGCAAATCCTCAAGGTGGTTTTCTCCAGCCAGGTTCGGGGAAGTCAGTGAGAGCAGAGGCTTCACCTGCCCTCGGGGTCTGGACGGTATTTCTGGGATGCTGGCACCAATAGGCAGGTTACTCCTCATTTAATTCTCCCAACAAGCTGGGCATAGCAGCACCGCTGCCCAAGTGCAGGTGGGGAAACTGAGGCACTGGCCAGTGAAGCATAGGGCCGAGACTGGTGGGGGCCAGCACTTCTCAGGTTTGGGGGAGATCCCTGGGCTGGGCAAGGTCACGGCAGGCCAGTGCTGGGCTGGACATAATCATTACCCTGACTGCCATCAGAACCTCGGGCAAAGACTTTGGGCCATTCTACTCACGGGGAAACTGAGGCCCAGAGAAGCCAGGGGTTAAACATAAAGGTCCTGCCTCCCAGGCTAAAACACACCCCATCCCCCCCACCGGATCTCTCATCCCCGATTCTAAAGGGACCTGCAGTCCCCCAGGTCTCAGAGCAGTGGCTCACGGCTCCTGCAGCCCCACATGGGCATTACCAAGGCCAATCTCAGTGGAGCCGGACCCAGAGAGAACTGGCCCCTCGGGCCAGGTCCCTGCAACCCAAGTCAGCTCACCACCTGCGTGCCACATCTGAGCACATGCACAGAGCCAAACACGCAGGCCCAGGTGGGCAACGCCCTCTTCCCTGCCCCAGAAGAGACCTGCTCGTCCCGAAGTGTCACATTACCTCTACCACAGCCAGAGCCCTAGAGGACTGCCTGGCCGCTGCCCGACCCCCCCGACTCCCGCCCCAAGGCGGGGACAAGGACTCCTGGGGAGGACGGTGACTCAGAATGGTAGGGGTGGAAGGCAGAGGCATAGAAGTGCCCCAGAAACTCAGATCCCCAGAGCTAAGAAGAAACCAAAGCAGACGGCAAAGGAAAGGGCACTGCCCCAGGGCTGTCTCCTGCTGGTCGCGACTATCTGTGCCCACTAACCACCGGCCTGCAACCGTGGACGTCGCCACAGCCCCGGAGCTCTGCTCCTCCAGCAGGACAACTGACTGCATCTGTCCCAAGTCTACTGAGATTCCACGTGTAAGATCGCCCAATTCAGCGTCTGGGAGCAGCAGGGCTTGACAAATGCGGCTCTCCCCCGCCCTTTCCACAGGAGAGTGGTGATGAGTGATCTAAAGACAGGAGAGGAGAGCGTGAGCCACGCCAGCTCTCCTGACCTCCAGCCCCGGCTCTTCCTGCCACACGGACGGGGTAACAGGTTCCCATACCAAGCAGCAAGGCATTTCCTTTGCTCCTTCCTTGCAAAGGTCCCCTGGGGTTAATGTGCCTCTGAGCATCTGAGGGGCAAAACCCAGGATGGACCGCATGGGGAGGCTGGGGAGGCTGGGAGAAAGTCCAGGTGGACTCCAAAGACAAGAGGGTGTGTCTCGGCTAAGAGCCCATCACGGTGACGCCCATGAAGGCAGGGCCATGGCTTCTGGTGGGATCCTGCCACGGAATGTTACTATGTTTTCTATTTGTCTCATTACCTGTATTTTTCACCTTTCTTCCTGAGCCTGCCCACCCCCCCACCCCCCCTCCCCCCCCTCCCCCCCCCATCCCCCTGGCAGACTGCGAGCCCAAGAGGCAGGGCCACATCCGTCTTGGTCACTAGCTGTCTCCTAGTGCCTTGCTGGGCACGCATCAGGCCTGCAACGCCGATGAGGTTTTTCCAAGGGAAGAACTGGAAGCTCAGAAAGGCGAGGGACAGAGCTGGTAAGGGGTGGGGCTGAGGTTCACGCCTAGATCCGTCTCACTGCAAAGCCACGATCTTGACGCCCCACCCCCTGGCCATCAAGCCAGGGATGGGGCAGGGGCAGCTCACCCTGGCCGAGCTCACGGTGGTGGAGGTGCCATGGCTGCCTGTCGATGAGCCCATGTCGCTGTAGGAGACCATGGAGTAGGTGTCCCCGGCCCTGGGGCCTGGGGGCTGCCGTGCCTTCATGGACTCGATCTCCCGCCTCAGCACCAGGTGGTCGAAGCGGTCCAGGTCTTGGGGGAAGATGGTGCCTCTCACCTCAGACAGGAGCGAGAACTGGGGATGGGGACAAACAGGGCACTCAGGGGGGAGACCCATCCCCTGCTACTCCAAATGACCTGCATGCAAACTTGACCGCTGGCCTCTCCCTCCTTAACCCCCTGTGGCTCCCCACTGTCCTAGGAGGAGTCCAAGCACCATGGCCTGGACGCTGGGCCAGCCTCATCTGACACCAGCTTCCCTCTCACCTCACTGGCATCTTAGCAAGCACGCACAACACGCCAGGAAGCCCGCGGCTGTCCCTCCCACCTGGAATGCCCTTCCCTACTTCTCTCCAAATCGCGTCTCGTCTGTTAAACCTCCCCACACGCAACCACTCCTCTGGGGGTTTAATCACGTCTTTCTTTATGCAGCTTCTGGACCCCAGACCTCCTCTAGAGCAGGGTTCTCAAAGCTGGCAGCACCTGGGGGCTTGGGGCAGGCTCCCATCCACAGATGTGTGTGGAGTTAACCAGCCTGGGGCGGGGCCCGGGCATCGCTTTTGAAGAGCAATCCAGATGATTCTAAATGCATGCTCAGCATCAACAGCTACTTCGTTAGGGCCCGCATCACAGGGGACTTTAACCGACTATTTCCCCAGCAGTCTGTGGGCTGCCTTCCCTGGGACAAGGGGCGCCACCTCGGTCACTAGTCTCTCCCCAGGGCCATTCCACCTGATTTCTTTGCCGGTTCTCAGGAAAGGAGTGGGGGACAGAGGGAGGCAGGGAGGAGGCAGAGCCCTCGGGAGCCGCTGCCTTGCCGGACGAGGGGCTCCGGTCACCTTGCCGTGGGTGTTGAGCAGCTCAAACAGGGCCATGGCCAGGGCCTCCACAGAGATGCTGCCGCCGCGGTATTCCTCCAGGTAGTAGGCCATGGTGGCGCACTCCTGCTCCGTCAGCAGGTGGCGCGCCTTCTCCTCCAGCAGCAGGCGTGTCTGGTTCCCCAGGCTGCTCAGCGTCACCTGGGAGCCCGCGGGCCCCTTGTAGAACCCCAGCTGAAAGACAGGAAGACAGGGGGCCGGGAATTCTGAACAGCTCTGGGGCCACGTGGCCGGGCCACGCCAGTGACCACAGTGCGGGGGTGGGGGTGGGGGTCCTCTGTGGCCTCGGCCTGCATGGTGCACCTGCAGGAGAGGTTATGGGTCCCTTCTCAGACTGTGCGGCCTCCTGCAGTTGCAAAGGGCTCCATGCCCTACACAGCACCGGTCCATGTCATCTCAGCTCTAATTGTTCAGAGTTGAGCGGTTTTATTATGGTTTCCAATTTATTCTCCGGGTTTCAGGATCTCCCTCGGTAAATCGGGGATAATGGTAACTTTACTTCTGAGATAGGGCGCAGATGTGCCTACAGCCCCTTCCCCTCTCTGCCACTGCCTCTGGCATCATCCGGAGCTGTGGCTAAGATGCCACCGGTGTCCCCTCTTATCCCCTCTGCCTCCCCCATCACCTACGCAGAGCTGCTGAAATGATCTTGTAAAAACAGACATCCCCTCGTCTTGCTCCCCTGCTTAAGCCCTTCCATGGTATCCCACTATTTTCAGTTAGAAGCCAAACCTCTTCGGCGGCCGACAAAGCCCCGTGTGATCCAGTGACCGGGCTTGTTGTCACTCTGTTCCCACCTCCTGTTCGCTCACCACACCCCCTCGTGCTCTCCTTGCCACCGCGGGGCTCTGGCACGGGCTGCGCCCTCCGACTAGACCATCCCGTCCTGCCCCTGCACCAGACGCCGATGTGGCTACTTCTATTTAACATTCAGTGCACAGCCCAAGCATCGTGTCACCAACTCAGAGAGCCTTCGCCCTCCCCTCTGCCTCTCACCCCGCCTAAATCAGATGTCCCATCTGTTCCTCTCTCTCATGCTACCCAGCACCTGGCCCGATGGCACTGAACATCTTCTGTGATTAGATATATGGGCAGGTTTTTTTTCTGTGTGTCTCCTTCACTTGGTATAATCTCCATGAGGGCAGGGATCTGATCGGTCTGTTCAGCGCCATCTTCCCTGGGCCCTGGGGTGTCGCCCAGAACCTGGTGGTGCTCACAGACATGTGCGGAAGGGAGGATGGACGGACAGTCAGCAGACTGCCCAAATGAAATGAGAGCATGCATGTGGATGGCTGCACACCCTGCCAGGCCTGGAGCACCCCACCCCCCAAGGGATGCATGAAGAAGCCAAAGATAGCCATGGATGGGGAGCGCCCTACCTTGTTTGTCCCTTCCGTGGGAAGATCCCCAGGAAACCTATGGAGAAAGACAACTGTGTTCAGCTGCCTGACTGAGCAGTTCGGATAGGCACGAGCAAGGAAGAGGCTGATTTGGAGCGGGAGGAGGGAGCCCTGGCCTCCACCCGCTGGGGCTGCTCAAGGGGATGTGACCCCCTGGACAGCCGAGCAGCTCTGGCCTCCCAATCGACCCTGTGGGCAGCGCTTCTCAGCCGAGCAAGGTGGACTCCTGACTCATTTCCAACCCTACAGGACCAGGCAGGTAACACAAGGACAGGAGACAACCCATGGCCTCAGGGTCAGGCCAACCCTAGGGAGGGGGGAAGACAGGGGCAAACTGGAGACCCAGAGAGGCAACTCACAGGTGCAGCTCAGTTCCAGTCTAATCTCATGAAAAAACATGCGCTCAAGCCACCAGAACTCCTTATTTTAAAGAAGCAGCCAGAAATCGAGTTGTTTTTTTTTTTTTCCATGGGAAACCTGATGCTTTTTAAAAAGTTGGTAGCTAACTAATTTATGATACTGCGCTGGCGAAAAGGAAGGGAGGCAGGAGAGGAGGAGGAAAGGAAGGGAGAGAGATGCTGTGAGTGGATCTGGCCTGGGAGGCCACAGCCAGGCTGAGACTCCTGTTGGAAATCCAAAGGCAACACGTGACACTATCAGCAACTATAGTCACTTTATGACTTCCAAGACCCTTTTCCTCAGGTAACTCACAGGGTCCTCATTCCCAGAGGTGGATGGAGGCAGGGGTGATGATCCCCACTTTTCAGACAAAGCAACTAAGGGCCCAAGATTAAGTTAAGTGATTTGCCCGAGATGATGCAGTTCGGCTTTCCATGGGAAACAGGCCAGGAGAGGAGAAGGGATGTGCCCAAGGTCATGCCCGCAACTGCAAAGGACCCTGGGATAGGGACCCCAGACTCTCAGGATTGTTACAGATCAGAGTGAGGAGTGCAATCAGACCCTGCCGAGTTCGTGCTGGTGTCCCCAATCCGGGAACTGGCAATCCACTTGGTCTCGTCCACAGTGGTGCGGGCGTGGGGCAGCCTCCCGACGTCCTTCACCGTCAGGATGAGGTGCTGCGAAGACTTGAGCAGCTTGACCGCCTCGTCGTGCAGGATGTTGAGAAAGCTCCGCCCATTCACCTCCAGAATCTGGTCCCCAACCTGCCGAGACCACCAAATGACACAGTCACCTGGGCTGCTTGCAGGACACCGACTCATGCCCGGGGCTTCAGAGCCCTGATCCCAGCCTGCTCAGGAGGTCACTGAGGCTCAGAGAGGTTATGTGGATGCCTGAGGGTCACACAGCAAGTCAATGGTAGAGCCAACCTTCCAATCCTAAACCTGAGCTCATGCTCCTGTTACTAAAAAGGGCCACCTCCCCTCAACCTAGCAGTGGTTTAGAGAGGTGTGTCTACAATAAGATTCCCCAAGGGTCCCCTTATCTAGGCTACAACAGCAATCCCAGAGGCCTGGTTAGGGGTGGCAGAGGCGGGAGGACGAGGTGAGAGACGTGAAGGCATGCTGCCATTATTTCCCTTTTACGCTTCTACAGGGTTGAAATTTTTACCTCAAGCATGCACGTATTTCCTTAAAATACAAATAACATATTAATTTACTCAAGAAAGAAGCAATAAGTGAGAAAACTAGCCTCCCATTAAAGCAATAACATATCGCCTGGATTCTTGCAACAAGTAGGCAGTTTTGTTATGTAAAAATATTTTTTTTTTTTTTTAGTGAAAGGATTAAAAAACAAAAGGAAAAAAGTAGCCTTCCCATAAAAATAAACCTGTGACAGAATCCAAGAGGCTAGAAGGACGATGCCTCAGAGTGGGATGGGGCCTCTGACAGACTCCCATTGCAGTTCCACTCGGAGGGTCCACTGCTTCTCTTCCTTGCTCTTCCTGGAGGGGGCGCTAAGCCCGCGGCGGGGAAGGGGCTGCCCAGGGCTGTTCCCCACCACGGCCTTGCAGGGCACCCTCAAAATGCCAATCGTCCCTGCCTGCTTTTCCTTCTCCCCAGCTTCCCAGCCTGCTGATGGCTCAGGATCAAGCCCCAGGGGGTTTTCCCAGCATTTTTCAAAGCAGAACTTGGAAAAGGTGAGCCACGGAGGAATTTGGAAGAAAGAGAAGATAAAAGAAGATGTGTTGATGAGATGGAGAATCAGAACCCTGGTCCCCACTTTCTCGTCTTTCCTTTAAGGCCTGGCCTGTAGGTGGGGGAGTTTCCAGGACAGAAAGCAGATGCAGACACAGACTTTGCGTCTCCCCTCTGCACCAGTTTGGATGTGCTCTGAGAAGTCCCGCGGCATCTTTGCCTCCATGAGCCCGTACAACATGGACTGCACACCTAGCAGGTGCCTCGCTCTGTGCCAGGATGCCATGCTGGGCGAGACAGCCCCACTCCGCTCTCATGCCTCCTGTACTCGAGAGTGGGCTCCAGTTTGCGCTGTAATTGGGTTTTCCCACACTGTGTCTCCAGGGCCTGGCACACAGTGGGAATTCAACAAAAATCCCTCACATGAATGAAAAGTCAGACACCTGTTCCTTGCACCAGGACCATCTCCGCTGCAGCCCACTGGGGACCAGAACATGACAACAGCCTGGGGCCCCAAATTTCAAGCCGCCTTTTACCGGACGCTGTGTGCCAAGTACCTTGTTCATTCCTTTACACATATTTTTTCCTTATTTGATATCCTCAACATCCCGCAAAGGAGGTATCCTTGCTCTCCACTCCACCAGAGAGAAAACAGAGGTTCAGAGAGGTTAATAGTTGGCGGTCACAGAGCCAGTGAAGAGGACAGCCAGGAGACAGACCCAGGTCAGCATGGCCCCAAGGCCCTCCTGCTTTCTCCTACTGAGCTGTCGTCAGGAGCTCTGCCTGGGGACACATGGCATTGCTTCAAACCCAGCATGTTCAAAGCCATCATCCTGCCATCGCTCCCTAGCCCTGCCCGCAGCACCCACATCTGAAAACTCGCCCCATCATCAACTCCGTCTTTATTCCCCGGGTAACACTTCAACAGGTCTCACCCAATCTTCTCCTCCCTCCACCCCCAGGGGCCCCCCAAACTGGGTCTCCTCCTCCTCACACGGAGGTTCCTGAGAGAGCATCTCCTCCTTGCATTAACTTCTAAACCGGCCTCAGACCTGGCACCTGATTAACTTTCCCTCAACTTCTTGTTTACATGACATCCTTTCCTGCTTCAAAACCTCAATGACACGCCCCGCCCCCAACAATCCAGGAGGTTAAGGGTTTCAAAGACATCAGACCTGGGTTCAAGTCCTGACTCTGCTACTTCTGTGCCATGTGAGCTCAAGTGAACCCCCCAAAAGCTTTTGTGCCTCAGTTTCCTCAGGTGTAAAAATAGGGTGCTGGCCCAGGATTGTCCTCCTCCAAATGTCTCCAGTCATCAGCATCTGTTTCCCAGTGCTACCAGCAATACCTACAATTCTGTCTCCTTCCGCCTCTTTGAGCCCCCTTGTTGAGAACCCAGGCTCCTGGGAACTTCGGCGGCCCCAGCTGGCCTCCTTGGGAAGAGCCTGAGACGAGCCCCAACCCCCTGGTTCTGGGCCTGGCACACAGCCAGGGCTCCATAAGTGCTTATGCATTAAGGTATGGATTTTGCCACTTCTCATCTTGCCTCGGCAGCCCCGTCCTGGCCTCTCTCCGGGTTGGCTTTCCCCGGTGTGGAGCAGCAGGGCCATGCATGACACAGGAGAACTTCCGTGGGCACGTGGGCCTCCCTGAGGGTGGAGGGTACCTCCTGCCGGGCCCCCTTGCACCCACGTCACGATACGGCCTCCACCCCTGCCCTCTGCCCGGCACAAGCCCGCTCCGCCACCCCCACCCCGCGGCCCCCACAGCTCCGGGTTGTAGCCCAGCCTGCACTCCCCGTCTGCTCAAGGGCTCCGCTTCCTTAAGTATCTCTCTCAAGAGCTCTGGCTTTTGTTAAGCTAAGGGAATCAATTTTAATCTACCCCACACACTTTATTTCCATCTCAGCAGTTTAATTAAAGGAACTAGCATCTGAGAGACCTGATCTGCCAGGGCATCGTTTTGGGCGTGAGCCTCTCCTCCAGGTCCTGGGGGCTGGGGAGGCGGGGGGAAGCCAGGGGATGGACAACCCAATTCCACCAGCAGCCACCTGGCCCTCCGGAGAGGCTTGGCAGAGAACATCTCAAATACCACACGGCACATGGGTACCCTAAAATAAGTATCCGTTGTTTATCTGGAACTTAAAAAGGACATCCTGTATTTTGATTGGCTAAATCTGACAACCCTGGGGTGCGGTGTCAGTAACCATGGGGGGCAATGGGGTTTGTTTTGGGGGGGGCACTGGTTTAGCACAGTGGTTTCCAAACTCCAGTTCCTCTCCCTGGGTCCGGAGCCGGGCACCTGTCATTTACGCAATCGCGTGAGTTACCCTTGCGCCACTTACTCCAGCCCCGTGCTCAGCAGTAACGGCCCTGAAGTCCCAAGGCTGCTGTGCTCCTCATAGTTTCCCTTCACGCCTGCTGCATAAATACATCTCTACTGCATTTGTGGGGGGCAGCGTGGGGCTCGTGTGCAGCCCACCTGCGGAACGGGCGTGCAATGGGAGTCATGCTTGGGAACCCCCCGAGTGGGGGTACGTGCGCCCGTCTTCTCAATCTCCTTCCAATCTTCTTCTGTCTTTCTTCTTCTTCCAGCGTCTGTTTTAAAACCCAGGGTCCAGGGACGCCTGGGTGGCTCAGTCGGTTAAGCGTCTGCCTTCGGCTCAGGTCATGATCCCAGGGTCCTGGGATCGAGTCCCGCATCGGGCTCCTTGTTCCGCGGGGAGCCTGCTTCTCTCTCTGCCTCTGCCTCTCTCTCTCTCTATCTCTCATGAATAAATAAATAAAATCTTTAAAAAAATAAAATAAAATAAAAAATAAAACCCAGGGTCCAGACACGGCTGGCTTCGGGCCCCCACGCAGCTGCCCACAGCATCAGGCTTGGTCTGAGATGCTCCCGCGTCTCCGAGTCCGGTCCTCTCCCCTGCTCGCCAGAACAGGGGTCTGAACGCTCACCGCCACTGAGAGTCCACAAGCCCCTTCAAACAAGCCCGGCATCTCCCCGGCTGCTCAGAGCCCCGTGTGGCCCGCGGGGTTGTGGAGTCCCGTCCCTACAGTGCAGCAGCAAAGAAGCCCCCCGGTTCCAAAGCCAGGCAACCGTAAAATAGTAGTGGTGTGGCCCTGCACTGCTCTTGAGCACACTCTGGGTCTCAGTGTTGTCTCTGCAAAATGGGCTCGATGCTACCAACAGGGCCCAGGAGGCCACGAGAATCCAACAGGACCACCGGCACATGAGAGGCTTCTGACAGCTTTTCATTCGCTTCCCTTCCAAACGGAGGGGACTGGTTCTGAGATGTCAAGCGACTCGCTCAAGGTCACACAGGATGGGAAAAACAGAGCCAGCATTTGAGCCCAGCTGTTTGCACAACCTTCCCGCTGTTGCCACCTTTATCCGGGCATGTGCTGGCTCACAGGAGACATTCAGTAAATGGTGAAGGCAAGGGAGACACCCATCCTCCCCACCTCCCACCTGCCCCCTTCCCCGGGTCTGGGCAATGTGCAGCTGGAGGTGGCAATGTTCACAGGCCTTGATTGGGCTCTTTCCCCCAAGACGAAGAGTTCGATGTGTTTGTTCCTTTCTCTGAAGCTAGCCCTGAGTTAGACGATGTGGGTAAACAAGGCAACAAGTAGGAAGGCAATGAAGCTATGACCGCCAGGGTCTTCCCTAGTCTCCTACAGATGGGGATACTGAGGCCCAGGCTGCACGGGGACGTGTCTAGGGCCACAGAGCAAGGCCACGGCAAAGCCCAGCCTCTGAGGCTAGCTGAGCAAGAAGACAGCCACGCCACCCAGAGCTCACAGGACACGACCCCCTGGAGAAAGGAGAGACAGACGCAGCGTGATCGAGTGTCTGATGGTGCTCAGCTTGCAAACAGGATGCCGGTGGGGAGGACACAGAAGGATAAACGAATAAAGGTGGCTTTATTTTATTTGTCACCACGGGCACCCTATTTATTACCAGCGATGGAGGAGCTGGGGGCGGACCACAGGAACGCCCTTTACTTTAAGGGAGAGGAAAGACTCCTCCATCATCCACAGCCCATCAAGTGACAGACTCAGATGTGGGACACTCTGAGGAGGGCACAAAGACACCTCAACAAGGACAGGACACTGGTTTCCCCTGAACTTGGCCAACCACCAGGAAGCAGGAGTTCCCGCCCTCTGGGTCTGAGGCGGGTACAGGAGCACCGAGGGGAAGGCCCCTTGGACAGCCCAAAGGGCTTGGCAGGCTTGGGAGTGACCCACCTCGATGGGTGGTCCCCTCTTCCTCCCTGAGAGACCCAAGGAAAACAAGTTTACTGTTCTAAGCATTTCTTCCTTCAAAACAGGAATAAGGCCACCAAGTGCTATAGAATGACACAGGGCATGCTATAAGTGACAGGGCATGAGGCGTGCGGTCAGGAGAACAGACAGAGGAGTCTGCCCACTGGGTCTAATCCCAGCTGTGTGACCTTGGGTAACTGCCCTACCCTCTCTGTGCCTCAGTTACCTTCCCTGGAAAATGGGGACAGCATCAGTGCCTACCCTCGTGGGTTTCAGGATTGAATGACTTAATAAGCTCTCCTAACCCTAAAACAGCATCTGGCACATAGTAGGTGCTCAATGAACACTTACTGAATGGACACATATAAAGCAGGGAAAACAGTATCTATAGCATCCAGTAAGTGCTCAATAAATGTTAGCTGCCATTTTTGAGAAACCATGCTTCCATGGCTGAAGTGACCCCCTCCTCTGAGACTCTCAAAACTATACCCTACCTTTTCACCTGCCTCCTCCCTGGGCCCTGCCTTCAGCTTCCACTGAGTCACATTTTGACCACATCTATGAGGTACATACTGTTACCCCATTTTACAGATGAGGATACTGAGGCCAGGAAGTGAAGCGACCAGAGCTGGGATTTAGCCCTCTTTCTCTCAGCCTGCAAAGCCCCTGCTCGAGCCAGTCACAGCTCCTTTAAGAAAGACCAGTCTATCCTTCTGTCTTCCATCTCTCAGCCCCGGGCTTCATGTCATGCACGCAGTAGGTGATCTGTTCCTGCCTGGGGAAGGGAACCGAAAACAAATGAGCCAAAAGAACCCGTGGCAGGATGGCAGGAGCTCTGAGCTCCCTTCCCAGAGTCACTCAGGAGAGAATCCTGCCAACAACTTGATCCGCGCACTGAGCTGGGAGACCATCCCCTCGGGACGTGCGCCCCAGTGCCAACCGCTGGGCAAGGACCCCCCTCCATGGAAGCACTTTCAGGGCCTTCTTCACCACCTTCCCCAGCCTTTATTGAAATGGCTTTTGTAGCTTCAAACGAGGACCCCCCTGACTGTAGCATTACCACCATGAAAATTCAAATTCTACTAAAGGATTTTATTGCAATTATGAATCTTTAATAGTCTTCCATGTCAGGTATGAAACTTTAATAGGCTTTTGGGGGGTTTTTTGGGTACAAGTGAGCAATGCAATTTTAATGAGACAACATTAGTTTTTTCCAACAGTTCAGAAGTCAGTAAACCTTGTCCATATTAAAAAAAAAAAAAAAAAAAAAAAAGGACCAAGATAAATGGTAAGGTTTCTGAAGCAAGCTGGGGGAACGGGCCGGGCCGGGCCAGGGGTGGGCTCTTCACACCAGCCTCTGGTTAGCGCTCTCACAAGGCAGGACCCCACCAGAAATGCCACGGACAGCACTGGCAAAGCCGATGTACGCTGACTTCTGGTAGGTCCCCCCGCCTCCTTCTGGTGCCTTCTTCAGACACTAGCTCAGCTGCTGTCAGCACTTGCTTACTCCCTTCAGGACGTGGGCCAGCCCTCAGGGAGGGGCTGCTCTAACAGCCACATCACCAGTGGGAAAACTGAGGCCAGAAAGGAGAAAGGACCTGCACAAGGTCCTACTCTGCATCAAAGTCAGAGCTAGGGTGGAGAAGCCGCTCCGGAGTTCTTTCGCCCAAGTAAACACATCAGAGCAATTACAAAGGTCAGACCCAGGGGGAGTACCAGGGATCCACCCCCACTGAGTGCCTCTCAGGGCCAGCTACCCCCCACAATTGAGCTCTAGGCTTACGCAGCACCACACAAGGCATGGAATGCAATATCCTATTTTCTAGGTAAGGGTAGTGAGACTTGGAGAGGTGAAGTCACTTGTCCAAGGACACCCAGCAAGCAAGCTGCACAGCAGGATTTGAACCTAGCCCAGCTGCTATTCTGTGCCCTAGACTTACATTTGTCCACCTAACATTTCCACTGAGATACTTAAAGGCATTTGAAACCAGCGCTGTCCAAAAGAACTTCCTGCAATAAGGCAAATATTCTCTATCTGTACTGTTTGATATAGTAACCACTGTCATTTAAATCTAAATTAACTGAGGGCGCCTGGGTGGCTCAGTTGGTTAAGCGACTGCCTTCTGCTCAGGTCATGATCCTGGAGTCCCGGGATCGAGTCCCGCATCGGGCTCCCTGCTCGGCGGGGAGTTTGCTTCTCCCTCTGACCCTCCTCCCCTCATGTGCTCTCTCTCTCTCATTCTCTCTGTCTCAAATAAATAAATAAAAAAAAATCTTTAAAAAAAAAAATCTAAATTAACTGAATGTAGAATTTACATAAAATTAAAAATGCATTTCTCTACTCACACTAGCTTCATTTCCATAGGCACCTGAGCGTGGTGGCTGCCATATTGCACAGGACAGCTCTCCACGCTGGTGCTGACCTTCTCCAGGGCTCCCATCCCAGGGCTCAATCCCCAAACCTCCGAACCTACTAGGCCCATCATCTTCCCCTTCAAAATATTCTCTAATCCATTCACTCCCCTCCATCTCCACTCCTGCGCCCAGGTCCTGGCCGCCGAAGACCCTCGCCTGGACCACTGTCATGGCTGCTAACCCGCCTCCCTGCTCCCACCCTCAGCATCCCCTCCAACACACTCCTCTGATGGGTAATTGGGTATTTTTATGTGTCAGCTTGACTGGGCTAACAGATGCCCACATAGCTGGGAAATCATTCTTTCTGGGTGTGTCTGGGAGGGTGTTCAGGAAAAGATTAGCATCTGAATTGGTTGGCTGAGTAATAATGAAGTTTGCCCTCAGCAATGTGGGCAACAGTGTCCAATCCACTGAGGGCCTGAGGAGGACAAGAAGGCATAGGAAGGCTGAATCCACTCTCTGCTGAAGTGGAGATAGCGATCTTCTCCTGCCCCTGGAAGGCGGAGCTGCTGGTTCTCAGGCCTTAGGACTCAGACCAAGATTTACATCACCAGCCCCTGATTTTTGAGCCTTCAGACTTGGACTTACATAATCAACTCCCCTGGATCAGGCCTTTGGACTTGAACTGAATTACACCACCAGATTTCCTGGGTCTCCAGCTTGCAGATGGCAGATGGTAGGACTTCTCTGTCTCCAGAATCACATGGGTCAACTCTTATAATAAATTACATCTCTACCTACCTACCTACCTACCTACCTACCCACCTCTCTCTCTCTCCTCTTGGTTCTGTTTCTCTAGAGAACCCTAACTAATATACCTCCCTATGTAGCAAAGGGATCATTTAAATTGTATTTTTTTTTTTCAAGACTGTATTTATTTGAGAGAAAGTGAGATAGAGAGAGAACATGAGCAGAGGGGAGGGGCAGAGGGAGAGGGAAAAGCAGACTCCCAGTGGAGCAGGGAGCCCAATGTGGGACTTGATCCCAGGACCCTGGGATCATGACCTGAGTGGAAGGCAGATGCTTAACCAACTGAGCCACCCGGGCGCCCACAAAGTTATCAATTTAAACTGCAAATCTGATCTTGTCATACCTTCCTTAAAACTCCTCACTGACTTCTAAGATCCTTTATCTAGCCTGAGAGGGGTCTTACCTTGCTAATCCATCTCACACTTCTCTGCCCCAGCATTTTCTGATCCATCTGCACTTGTTATCTCTCAGTTCTATGAACAGAGGGAGCCTCTGGCCACCTCAGGGCCTTTCCATATGCTGTTTCTCTGCCCAAAAGATTTTTCCCTCCATTCTCTACCTGGATAACTCCTATTCGACCTTCAGATCTCAGCTCAATTCACACTTCCTCCAAGAAGCCTTCTTTGACCACCCCCTCCAAGGCAGGTATACCTGGTCCCCACCGAGAGAGCCAGGAGGCACGCCCCACAGCTCTTACCATGGCTTGCGGTCGTACTGAGCCGAAAGCATTGAGTTCAAGGCCTGTGAGCTGCATCTGCCTTGCATGGCATGGGAGAGGCACCCAATAAATGCCTGACAGCCTCAGGGAACAAATGAGTAAACAGTTCAGTGAACGATGAGCAAATACACACAAGGAGGCTCGTCCCCTTGCCCTTTCCGGTTTCTGCAGGCAGGCAGAAGACATTTCCCATTTCTGTAAAGGTTGAGTTTGACAAGGCCAGGGCATGTAGGGAGCTGGGTGCTTGCAGCAGGCCCTGTACCCCGCAGCAGGGAAAGAACGTCCATTTTTTTTTCAATCAAATGGAAGGCAAAGAGGTAAAAACACCAATCACAACTTGGTTTCGGCTGGAATTACACTCTGGGAAATGGTGCACACTTATTCAGTCCCTCATTTTGGAAGAGAGAACATGGGGTGAGGACTCGAGATGTCACAGGCCCAAGGCCTCGCAGGACCCAGCCCCATCACCTGCTTTGGGCCACTCCGCAGACCTGCAAGAATCAGAGTTATCAAGTTCAAGCCCACAGCCTTCACACACATGAGCAGTGACCAGCCAGAAGATGTGCCGGCCGGAGAAGCCCCATTTATAGTAACAACAGAAGAGAGGAGATACTTAAAAACAAACGTAACAAGAAGTGTGAAACACCTAGGTGATGAGAACTTGAAACACTCAAAATGAACTTGACAGAGAGAAAAAAATTCTCCTGTTCCTGGAAATGATTCAGCATCCCTAGGATGTCAGTTCTCGCTCAGTTGAAAGTTGAATATTATCCCAATGAAGATGCCAACAAGCTTTTGTTGGGTAAGCTGATATAAAAGTCCATGTGAAAAAATAAGCCTGCAGGAATCTTTAGTGAGTATAACTACGTGTGAAAAGGCTACGCACTGTACATTCCAACTCTAGAACATTCCAGAAAAGGCTAACTATGGAGACAGAATAAAGATCAGAGTTGCCAGGGGTCCGGAGAAGGAGGGAGGGATGATAAGGGAAGCGTGGGGGATTTTCCGGGCAGTGGAACTCTTCTGGTATGAGACTCTGATGGTGGATGAGTAACATCAGACCTTTGTTAAAACCCATAAAATGTGTACAACGCCAAGAGTGCACCCTAAAGTAAACTAGGAATTTAAATAGCAACGCATCAATATTGGTCTCAGCATGGTAATAAGTGTGCCACACCTAAGATGTTAATAATAGGGGGACTGGTTGTGGGAAGGGCTGCGGGGGAAAGACGCATACGGGAGCTCCATACTTTCTGCTCGGTCTTTCTGTTAATCTGAAATTGCTCTAAAGATGAGTCTATTAACTTTTACAGTAAAAAAAAATCAAAATGCAAAAATGTCTATGAAAACCCTGATACACAATGGCTATGAGAAGACGTGCCAGATACTAAAGTCTGCTCTAAGCCTCTATAATTCAGATGGTGGGGCATGGACTCATGAATAGAGAAACAGACAGGAGAACAAACCAGAAATAGTCCCACGGACACATGGGATGGAGTATATGATAAAAGTGACATTGCATACCTCCGTGGCAAAGCTGGGTCTTTTAATACGTAGTACAGGGATAACTATGTTGCCATTGGGAAAGAGATAAAACTGAATCTGTATCTCATACCCTACACAAGAATAAATGCCAAACAGATCAGAGATCTACAGGGAAAAATGTACTTAGGGGTATTAGAGGGGGAAAAAAATGGGTACAATCCTCTCTATTTTGGGATTAAGGAAAAGTTTTCTAAAGAGAACTCAGATTTCACAAAAAAAAAGGATTGATAAGTAAGCCAAATGATGATTTTAAAAAAGCCCTTTACACTGAAAAAATGCTTTAAAAGCGAAGTAAAAAAAAAATGACAACCAGGGAGAAAAAAACATCTGTAATATAGATCATAGATAAAGGGCTAATTAGCCCTAATATATAAAGAATTCTTAAATTTTAGGGGGAAAAAATCCGAAACTCTGATCGCAAAAGGATAATGAAAGACATGAACAAGTTACAGATATTAAAAGTGGTCCTTAGTCCTATGTAAAAAAGATGTTTAACATCACTTATAAAGAAAACTGCAAGGCAAAGCTACATCAAGGTACCATCTCTTGGGGGCGCCTGGATGGCTCAGTCAGTTAAGCATCTGCCTTCGGCTCAGGTCATGATCCCAGGGTCCTGGGATCGAACCCCGCATCGGGCTCCCTGCTCCACGGGGAGCTTGCTTTTCCTTCTCCCTCTGCCTGCCGCTCCCCCTGACCTCTCTCTTGGTCAAATAAATAAATAAAATAAAAATCTTTAAAAAAAAAAACAAAACGCCATCTCTCCCTTATCGGACTGGAAACAGTTAAAAACCTGACAGCACCTGCCCGGTGAGCTGTGGGGAACCCTGGGGAGCAACACTTACGGAGTGCAACAGAGCACCAGTCAACAAACTATCGATGTATTTACCACTTGACCCAGAAATCCCACTTCTAGAAATTTACCCTGAAGGTACACTTCCAAGAGTAAGAAAATACATATGTGCATAGTTATTCTTGCAGCGTTGTTTGTCATTGTGAAACACTGAAAACAGCCTAAGTGCAGGTACAGAGGACAGGGGCTGCATGAGGCACTGGTGCAGCTGCGCAGGGGTGGGGTGGGGCGGGGAGGCTACGCAGCCGTGGAAAACAATGACCGAGATTTCTGGGCACTGACAGGCAGGGATTGCCAGGACAAGCGATTCTGGAAAAACTTAAGTGCAAAAGAATCTCTGTAGCATCCTACCTTTCAGATAAGAAAGGAAGTATGTAGGTATCTGCCTATTTTTGCACAAAGACACAAGGACAGAACACAGCCTGGTTGAGTTAGTGACTTCCCAGGAGCAGGTGGGAACAGGTAGGAAGGAAGTGGCGGGGAGAAGCGGTACCCTGAGTATACCTCTTTGGGTATAGCTTTGATGTTTCAGTTACTCAAAAAGTAAAATTAAATCAACAGAGATGGGGGAAACCCTACTGAATGCCAGCAGAAACAAATGAACCCATGTCGAATGGATAACAGAACCCAGCAGCAGAAGAAAAACAGGGGAGCGTGGGTGACTCAGGTGGTTAAGCGTCTGTCTTCAGCTCAGGTCATGATCCCAGGGTCCTGGGATCAAGTCCTGAATCAGGATCGCTGCTCAGTGGGGAGTCTGCTTCTCCCTCTCCCTCCACCCTTCTCCCCTGCTCGTGCTCTCTCTCTCAAATAAATAAAAATCTTAAAAAAAGAAAAAGAAATCACCCAAGTAACACAGTCCTTTGCCTACAAGCCCTCAGTTTAGAGATAAAAGGAACTGCAAACATAGCAAAAACTCCACCTAGGAGGTTTGCTTTGCACAGGGGCACACATGGGGGCAATGCTAAGACCACTTTTTGTGTCTTGTAAGATTGGGCAAATGAGTAAACACTGAACCATCTGGATGGGAATGAAGCAACTCCTAAGGTTCAGCACGATGCTGGGTGTCAGGGATATAGTATGCACCGTATTCGTTTCCTTTACAAATTATAGGTGAAAAAATTACCCCCAAGTTAATGGCTTAAAAGCACACGAATTTATTATCCTACAGTTCTCGTGAAGTCCGACATGGATTTCACTGGGCTAAGATCAAGATGTCAGCAGGGCTGCATTCCTTCCTGGACGCTCAAGGGCACAATCCATTTCCTTGCCTTTTCCAGCTTCTGGAGGCCACCCCCATTCCTTGGCTGGTGTCCCCATTCCTCCATCTCCAGAGCCAGCCTCTTCCAGCCTAGTCCTCCTCTCACGGCCATCTCTCTGGTTCTCTCTTCTGATTTCCTCCCCAACTTTTAAGAACGCTTGTGACTCCATCGGGCCCACCTGGATAATCCAGGATCCCTCCCCCTTCTAGCTGAAGGTCAGCTGATGAACAATCTTAATTCCCCTTTGTCATATAACCCAACATAGTCACAGGCTCTGGGGATTAGGATGCAGACATCCTTGGGGCCCTTAATTCTGCCTACTACACGGATGGTACTCGAAACAGGGCAGGCACTCAGCCAAAGAGAACTGAACACTAAAGAGGTTCCTAGCATCTCAGCTGGGTGAGGAAGGGTTAACAGGGCTTCTGGCACTTTGCCAGCTGGAGGCACCTTGGGTTCAAACTTGCTAAGAAATATTTGACCAAACGGTGCAAAACCTTTGCAGCTTTACGTCTAGGAATTAACCCCAAGAAAGTCATCGTGGCTACGCAAAACAAAAAAATTACCAAAAATAATAACAGTAATTTAGATTCCCTCCTAAATGTCCAGGAATCCATCAAATACTATATGGCATATCTATACAGTGAGAGCATAAAACCATAAAGAACAGTGTTGTAGAATATTTTCAATTTTTTCCAATGAAACTTTTTAAAAATTACAAAACCAATGTAAAAAACATAGTGGAAACAAACAGTAAAAAAAAAAAAGCGGGGGGGGGGAGGTATATAAAAACTGTACAAATTATGCTCCCTAAAGCCCCCTACCCTTAAAACCCCATCTCAGGCCCTCAGACTGAGACTAAAAAGTAATCATCAATGACAGTGTCTTGTGCATTCTCCCAGGACTTCTCTCCATCTATGTAACTGGGGATCGATGAATATGTTTCCCTTCTCCTAAAAAAAACAAAAACGAGATCCTGTAAACACCACTCTGTGCCTACTGTTCTGCAAAGGTCTTCTTGACACGGAAGAATCTTAATGCTCCACCGTCACGGAGGGTGAGGAAAAGCAAATAATCTGATCCCGGTTTTATGGAACTACTTTTATCTGTGTGAGCGGAACGCTCCGGAAGGGTGTACACCAAAATTGTTGCAGTGGTTTTTCCTTACGTGCGGGATTTTCTACATCTTCTCCAGTGGATGTGCTTTACTTTTGAATCCAGGTGTTAAGCTATTATCTTAACATTGCCATCTCTTGGGGTCTTCAACTGTATTAAAGGAGCAGGGAAGGAATTTGCCAAAATGTTCAAAGGAGCTGCCTCTGAGTCGTGAAGTCCAGGCGAGTTTATTATTTTTTTTTTCCTAAAACATTGTACACCTTAAACGTACGCAATGTTATATGTCAGTTACATCTCAATGAAAAAGTGTTTTCCCTTTTATTTGGGAGATGCTCAAAGAAAATGTCCTAGGAAAGGCCAAACTCTAAGGTTTTCTGCTAATTCGAGAAATTAAGTTGCCAAAGAATAAAACCTGATTGCGTTAACCAGACCGTATTCAGAGATTAAAAACAAGTCCTTGATATTCTGGAATCATTCTCAGGTTAGATAAGGCAGGCAATTTTCATTTCAAGCTCTTTATTCGCTTTCTGTGCTTTCAAGATTGTATGTGCAGGCCATATTGTTGAGGAAAGAAAGAAAAACAATCCTAAAAAGAAAAGTAAAAATTATGGGGCAAGGGGGGCATGACATAACATCTCCCTCGGCATCTGGGGGTCTGGGGAAGAATGCGTTGGGCCCTTGGCAAGCCTGCTCTACCACTCTGGAGAAGAATCTTCATTTTACCACCCAGTCCAACCCATGTCTCTTAGTAATTCGGGATAAATCATTCCCATTCCCCCACTGAGCTCAGCAGCCTGCTGGCACAGATAGGCTTGGAGGCAGTTTAAGCTTTTCTGGAAAAATCCTCTGAGGTTTCTCTCATTTGTTGCTCCTTTAAAAACCTTATTTCTATTGGAAACAACTAAACAGCTGACTTCAAGGGAATAGTTAGGTAAATTATAATTCAGCCACAGGATGGAATATTATCATGCAGCTATTACAAATTGTGCTTCTGGGAAGTTCCTAATTGCGTGGGGGAAATGCAAGTGAAAAATATGGGATGCACAATAGTACATGCCGTGTAATATCGATCGTGTAGAAGCATACAGAGAAAGGGATGAAAGAGGCTGCATCGAGGGGCGCCTGGGTGGCTCAGTCGTTAAGCGTCTGCCTTCGGCTCAGGTCATGGTCCCGGGGTCCTGGGATCGAGCCCCACATTGGGCTCCCTGCTCCACATGAAGCCTGCTTCTCCCTCTCCCACTCCCCCTGCTTGTGTTCCTGCTCTCGCTGTCTCTCTGTCAAATAAATAAACAAAAACTTAAAAAAAAAAAAAAAAGAGGCTGCATCGAGATGTAAACAGATGGAGACAACCCGAGTGTCCACTGACCAGCGCATGGACAGACAAATGTGCTTTAGCCACACATCAGAATATTATTCAGCCATAAAAAGGCATTTACTGAGATATGCTACAACATTATGCTAAGTGAACCAGACACAAAGGCCACGTCATTATGATTCATTGATATGAAATGTCCCAAATAGGCAAATCAGAGTCAGAAATGGGGAATGACTGCTTAATGGGTATAGGATTTTTTTAAGATTTTATTTATTTACTTGAGAGAGAGAAGAGAGAGCGAGTGAGCACAGAGGGAGAGGGAGAAGCAGACTCCCCGCTGAGCAGAGAGCCTGATGTGGGGCTCGATTCCAGGACCCTGAGATCATCACCTGAGCCGAAGGCAGACACTTAACCGACTGAGCCACCCAGGAGCCCCAGGATTTTTTTTTTTTTGGTGAGGGGGATGATGGAAACTTCTGGAATTGGACAGTGGTGATCGTTGCACAACCTCGGAATATACTAAAACCCACAGCTTTGTACACTTTAAAAGGGTGGAATTTATGGTATGTGAATTATATTTAAAGAAATAAAAGGTGCTGGGGCGCCTGGGTGGCTCAGTCGCTTAAGCGGCTGCCTTCAGTTCAGGTCATAATCCCAGGATCCTGGGATCGAGCCCCGCATCCGGCTCCCTGCTCGGCGGGAAGCCTGCTTCTCCCTCTCCCACTCCCCCTGCTTGTGTTCCCTCTCTCGCTGTGTCTCTGTCAAATAAATAAATAAAATCTTAAAAAAAAAAAAAAGAAATAAAAGGTGCTAGTAAAGGCTGTCTTTAGGAGGTAGGACATCTGGTCCTACTTTCCGCATCTGTTTGTGTGCGTGTCATGTATTAAATCTATTACTCCAGTAGCTGGAGAAAAAAAAAGAAAAACTAAAAAAAAAACCAACACAGTTCCCCAAAGGATTTGGGGTAATATCTCCAGCACACAGCCCCACCGGGTCTGGGGACACCCAACCCTCTTGAAAGCTTGGGTCTTCTGTCTCCCTTACAGCAAAGAGCTCCTTGACTTTGGATTTAACACACTCAATCCAAGTGCTATGTGAACCTCTAGGTTTGTCTAGCCAACTGCTGAGGTCTGCGAAAAGCTGTTGGAAACTTACCCCGTGGCCCCCTCACCCCGCCTCTCCTTTCTGTCAGCTCCTCCTTCCCCCCAGCACACGAGCCCACGTCTCTGTGCCTTGCTCCTTCCAGTCCCTCCACGAAGATCCCTTCCTTCACTTGTCTGCCTGGCCTAATCTCCCGCAGTCAACACCCTGGCCAGACCACACACTCTGCAAGGGCAGAAAGCCTGGGTCTTTGGGTTTCTGCTTGCGTGTCAGGTGCACGCACACGCACTTAGCAAGTCAATGCTGACCTAGTGAATGCCCAGCAGGACCCAGCTAGAGTGGGAGTGTTCTCTCTGCAGCCACAACTGGTCCTCCTCCCTGGACTAACGGTCCCCTCCCCGGCTCCCAGTGCAGGGAGGGTAGCGCGGTGTTACCTGCGAGGACTCTGAGTCAGCCTGCCTGGGTTCAAGTCCTGGCTTCACCATTTCCTGGCTGTGTGACCTTGGGCAAGTCATTTAACCTCTCTGAGCCTCACATCTGTGAGCAAGGATAAGAATCCTTATCATAAGGTTGCTGTGAGGGTGAAAGGAGCTCATACATGCAAGGTGCCCAGAGCGGAGTATGGGTCGTGTTCTTCTAGTGTGGGGTAGTCTCAGTCTTCGGAGTACGGTAGCTAGTTTGCTATTTACCCTTCCTTCTTCCTCACTAGCCTGTCAGCAATTTTAGAGCAGCACTCTGCATCTCTGCACTCCGTGTGTCAGCCGTGGATCCATACAACCTAGGATAGGAGCTTGTGAGGAATGCAGCATCTCAGGCTCCCCCCAGATCTGCTGGGGCAGACTGCAGTTCCCCCCGATGACCGCAGCAATATCCACATCCCGTGTCCTCTCTCAGAACCTTGCCCCTCCCTATCAGGAGGCTGGCGTGGACGGTACCCCCAAAAGACATGCCCAGGCCTTAACCCCTAGTATTTGTGAACATGTCACCTTATCTGGAAAAAGGGTCTCTGCGATGTGATTAAGTTAAGGATCTCAAGATGAGATATTTTTGGACTTGGGGTGGGCCCCAAATCTGATGACTGGGACCCTTAAAAGGGGAAGCAGAGGGATAGCTAGGACACAGAGACCCAGGGCCACCTGCAGGAAGACCACGTGAAGACGGAGGCAGACCCTGGAGGGGTGCAGCCACAAACCAAGGAGGCCAGGACTCCCCCCTCCCCCAGAAGCTGCAAAAGGCAAGGGAGGGTTCTCCCCGGAGCCTCGGGAAGCAGGCGACTCTGCTGACACACCTCGATCTGCAACTTCCGGCCTCCAGAACTGCGAGAGAAAAAGTTTCTGCTGTTTTAAGGCACCAAGTCTGTGCTCCTGTATTCGAGCAGCCCTAGGCAACCCATCAGGAAGTGAGAGTGACCGCCCTCCCCCGTGAACTTGCATGGGCTCGTGCAGCCCTGAACAACAGAGTCCAGCTGAGCGCGGCTTGCTGCCTTCTGAGGTTGGGGCGTAAAAAGAGCACAGCTCGGCCTGCCTCTCTCCCAGGACCTGTGCCCTCAGACGCCCCGCGTAAGCCACCATGCTCGGAGGAAGCCCGAATTAGCTCTGTGGGAAGACGGCGTGGGGAGGCCCCCGCAGGGAAGGATGGGGACCCCAGCCAGAAGCCAACACCAACCTCCAGACACAAAAGGAAAAGAGCCTCCTAATGGCTCCAGTGCCCCGACTCTGAGCGTTCTGGCTGTGGTCTGCGACATCTTGGGGCACAGGTGAGCCGCCCCGCTGTGCCCTGTCCACCTCCTGGCCCTCAGTGGGGTGAGCTCAGTGGGGTGAGCAGCGCTGTGGTCAGTGCACGCCCCTCCCGGTTCTGCGTAGTTCTGCAGCCATAATAACCGCAACCCTTGCTGAATCATATTCTGCACTTGACAAAGACCCTGATGATTCGTGTGCATGGTCAAGTGCCCAAAGCACCGCGCAGTATGGTTACTGACCTCTCTGCAAGCCTTTCCCCTGTGCCCTATTCCACAGCAGGGGCTGAGGAGGTGCCCACTGATAATGACTTCCTTAATGAAATGGGGGAGCATGCTGACCTCAGAGTCAGCAAACCATGCACATCCTCCAGGTGCGGGCACTGAACTTGGCACGGCATGTGGGAAGCCAGAAGGGCCACGGATGCCCCTCCTCTGCCAGTCAGCTGCCACTCAGCAACTCCAGGCCCTTCCCTCAGCCACCAGGAAATGAGGGATTAGGAGACCTGCAGCCAGACCCTGTTGGCCATCTCCACCCGGTGGACAGGACAGTTTGGGGTGGGGGGGTGGCTGGGCACTTGAATGAACGCTCTCGCCTTATCCTGCGACCAGGGCAAGCCACAGCCGGGCTCCTGCCCTGACAGGCCTCCCTGAAGAAACTAAGTGTTTCCCTTTTTGACAGTAGCCTGCCTGGGAGCAATCATTGCCCTAGCAGGGGCCCCTTTAAAGGCCAGGCAACTTCAACGTTTGCAATTCATTAACCACCCCTTTGGAGGCCAGGTCACAAACCCTGCTAAGAGAGCATCCTAAGGGAGGGTGGAGAATGTGGCACTGGTGGGGGAGGCTAAAACAGCCACCTGGTATGTGCTGGGTTTCCTGGGAAAGCAATCACCTTCCGGCTCCCTGGGAAAGATGTGCATCAGCCCGGGTTCATCAGCTGCCGGAGAGTTTCAGAGGCCAGCAAAGCCTAGTCTCACCCATCAGCAACCACACCTGGAGCGAGTGAAAATCACCCACACAATTAGAGCTACTGTTTTTGGGGTGCTTATCATGTGCCAGGCACTGGGCTTTACACACATTAGCTCATTGCATCCTGACAATACAGTATTAAGGACACAGGTGCTGGTGGTATTTTATTTATTTATTTATTTATTTATTTATTTATTTATTATTATTATTATTATTATTATTATTATTATTATTATTATTATTTATCGGGAGAGGGTGTGCACTCGCCAGGGCTGGCATGCCTGTGAGGAACCGGAAGGAACACCCTTGGGGTTATTCCATCGCGGAGAGGCCATGCAGGATCCGTCCTTCACCTGGGAGGCAGCCCACGGTGGACATCGCCTCGCTGGGGGTCAGAGGAGAGGGCCGGACCCATGGCCTTGGCCGGCCCCTTCCTGGCAAATCACTCCCACTCTCTGAGCCTCATTTTTCTCATCCACAAACAGAACTAATGCAGGCCTAGACTGAAAACCAGAAATAATGTTTAAAGTCAGTGTTTATTGAATACTTTTATTTGTGTTAAGTGCTTTATAAAGATTCTCTGGCTCTGTCCTCGCAACGGTCCAAGAAATATTATCCCAGCTTCACAGACGAAGGCGCCGAGTCCAGGGAGAGAGTGACACAGCCAGTAACTCTGACTCCAGAGTGGCTGTGTCGAGCCACCATGTGACTCGGCTTGGTAATGATGTCACAGAGCCTGGCGCACAGGGGGCCTGAGAGTGTTTGCTATCGCTAGGATTAATTTCCCCTCAAATCACACCTTCGTGCTGAAGTATGGCTGTAGCCATAAGTTCTTTTTTTTTTTTTAAAGATTTTATTTATTCATTTGAGACACAGAGATACAGAGAGAGAAAGAGAGCATGAGCAGTGGGAGAGGCAGAGGGAGAGGGAGAAGCAGACTCCCTGCTAAGCCAGGAGCCCGATGTGGGGCTCGATTCCAGGACCCTGGGATCATGACCTGAGCTGAAGGCAGACGCTTAACCATCTGAGCCACCCAGGCGCCCCTGTAGCCATAAGTTCTTATTTAAATAATCTTACAAGTTGAGCTAGGCCCATGGCCTCACACGGGGACAGCATGCATCCAACCATCTGGGCCACAGGTCCCCCTTCCTGACCCACGGCAGACACCGCTCAGCAATCCTCAGCTCAGCTGAGTATTCTTTCTTGCCGAGCTGGGTTAGAACCACACGAATACAAACATGGCGCAGCCATGCTCATGAAACGGCACTAGGATGCAAGACACCGATCATGTGCTGTCCTTGGGAGCAGAAAGAGCCGTCCGTCAGCAGATCAGTGACAGAGAATCTGGAGGCAGGGAAACGTGACAAAGCCCTTCCCAACATCAAATCAAACCTGCACTGCCGATCCCAGACCTTCGGGCTTCTGGGCTCCGCCAGGCTGTTGGCGACAGTGTGCAGAGGGGAGCACGTGGCCTCCGCGGGCCCCGCGCCTGGAATCGCCCATCCTCTGCCAATTGAGAGCATGGTATGGGGCGGGCCGCTTAATCTCACCGAGCCTCGGGTTCCTTCGTGCATAAAACGGGGATGATGACCATCAGTGCCCCTCGTGGGGTGGTGATGAGGACAGAACAGCAGGATTCAGAAAGCACCTAGGTGGGACTGTGAGTGGTCAATAGGCAGCTTCTCTCGCGCCGTGGTTGTTGGGCAGACTGCCGAAATATTCCTGTCTGTGCTCCTCCCTCAGTTTGCTGGAGAACCACTCCACAAGGGGACAATCTCTGGAAGTTCTGTAAGAGCCCCCGGGGTTGGCCGGAGGGAGGGGAGGGTGGGAATGGGCCTTCTGTGACTAAGCCCCAGTCCTGCCTGAGTTCCAACACCAGCTCCTCCACCTCCTAGCTGTGTGACCTTGGGCATGTCACGTAACCTCTCTGGGCCTCGGCTGCCCGTCTCTAAAATGTGCCTCCTACAGGGTCGCTGGGAGGACTAAGTGACTCAGCGCGGGCACAGCGCTCACGGTGCACCCTGGCTGGCCCAGAGAGGGCACTCCCCAAATGCTGGTGATCACTATTATTATTACTGTCGAGTAGAAAGAGCTAGAAGACTGCTCTGCCCTAACTTCCTTCCATTATTATTGTCCCGTTATGATTATTACTAACCTCACGCTGCCGTACCTCCTGCCATTTTCACCATGCTTTTACTTAAACGCATTCTGAATGGCCAGAAGACTCCCCCAGGTTCCGAGTCCCGAGCAGGGAGGGCTGAGTGCCTGGCCCCCATCACACAGATTCAGGGTTGAAGGGTGGAGTAGTTAACAGGGGAGTCCTGGAGCCAATCCCAGCCCAGCTCTACCACTTCCTTGCTGTGTGACCTGGAGCAAGTGACAACCGCCCTGAGCCTCAGTTTGCTCATCTTTCTGTGAAGGATGATACAGCGTGGACTTACTGCAGGGACCGCCTCGGGATTCGTTAAGGTGGAACATGAAAGTCACTTTGGGGGGTGCTGGGCCCAGAATAATCACTCAGTGGATGCCGGCTGTCACCATTTCCCGCCCCAACACCTCTATTTCTCTCCCGTGGGCACCGGGAGTCTCCACTGTCGGCTGTCTCTCACGTCTATTCTGCCCGCTCAGCACAGTTTCCGTGCAATGCACGCAGGGGCCCCAAAGGCAGGTGCTATGTCACACACACCTCACTGTGTTCCCCAGACCGCCAGCACCTGGCGCCCACCTTATTGCCGGCAGTGCTCCAACAACAGGAGAGACCCACGGGGCCCTGGGGTGCTGGGGGGGTGGGGGAGGGGAGCAGGACCCAGCCAACGGGGCTCTCTCCAGACCCCACTGAAGGAAGACGAGAAAACAGGCGCACTCAGGAGACATTCTGCCCTTTTCTCCTTGGCATGTTTTCCCTCTCTCTGACTGACAGAAGAGAGAACACTGGAGGTATTCAATTACAGTACTGAACAGCGATCCTAACGAGGGTGCTAAAATACACCTTTGGGCTTTGATTTTGGGGGAGGCCCATCTCAATGCTCAGAAGCGGCGATAACTGACCCGAAGTCTGATAAATCAGAGATGTCAGGTTTTGAACCTGGGAAAGGGAAGCAATTTTCTAAGAAGCTGATGGTTGGGTCATAAAAGGAACAGAAGGAAAAGAAGAGTCGCTCGCTGAGACACTGTGGGTGCAACAGGCCAGACAGAGAAAGGTCTGGAAAGACAAGCCAGCTGCTGACAGTCGTCACGTTCTGGGGCTGGACGAAGGGAGGGCAGGCTGTCACCACAACCCGAGTCGGGGTATGACTTGACTTTTCTACAACTATCTTTACAAGTAGAAAAAGCAAAGATTTTTTTAAAATACGTATTGCACACGTAGCCGAGCTGCTATCTGCCAGGACTCTCCACGGTAGACGTATTATTTTTCCTTTTACAATTAGGAAATATTCTGGTAGAGGTATTTTCACACTATGCAAGAGAAAGAATCCTGTCTCTGCCTAAATCTCTGCCCGCCGTTTAACACCCCCTGGCGCATCTTGCCTGTGGCAACTGTTAGTATAATGTAATGTTTTAATGGCGATTTCCTCCTCCCTCATTCCTTCTGTGTTTATTAATGGGAATTTTTCCTTAGGGAAGAGTTGTTGCTTCTCCCTCATCTATTTATTCGTTCTTTATGTAATTACATTAGGACGGACTCATGGCTATCTCCTGCATTCTCCGGCCACGGGGAGCTCTTCTGATACTCTGGTGGGTTCAGCGACCGAACTTGCAGCATGTCCTTACTTTGTGGGACCTACCAGAGGATGCCCCGGGCTCCTACCTTCCCTGCCCAAGACCTGGAATCACCATTTCTACAGAGACCCCCGGCTCCTTTTTTTTTTTTATTTTAAGATTTTATTTATTTGGGGGCCTGGGTGGCTCAGTTGGTTAAGCAACTGCCTTCGGCTCAGGTCATGATCCTGGAGTCCCGGGATCGAGTCCCGCATCGGGCTCCCTGCTCAGCGGGGAGCCTGCTTCTCCCTCTGACCCTCCCCCCTCTCATGTACTCTCTCTCATTCTCACTCTCTCAAATAAATAAATAAAATCTTTAAAAAAAAGATTTTATTTATTTATTAGAGAGAGTGAGCACAAGCAGGGGTGAGAGGAGAGAGAGGGAGAGCGGGGCTCGATCCCAGGACCCTGGGATCATGACCTGAGCCAAAGGCAGACGCGTAACCGACTGAGCCACCCAGGCACCACCCCCAGCCCCCAGCTCCTTTTATTTAGAAAATAGTATTTAGAAACTAAGATCTGGGCACTAGGTGTACCTATTTTTATTGGGGTTTCCCTGCTTCCAGCCCTTCTCCGTGACTAGAGCAAAGAACTATGCATAGGCGTTTGAAATCACCCATACACACACACAGCTATGTTTCCGTATCTGCATGTGTCCACATTTACATTTTGTCTCTTTTTTTGATAAATGTGTCCATATTGATACCTTTGAGTCAGTCTCACAAGGTTTATTTCCTACTTTCCTTACTTGTAATGTTTTCTGAAAGTGAGAACTTGGCTTTCATTATCTAAAACATAGTTACTTAGTTTTTCAACCCTAGAGTACAAATGAGGTAGTTTCAGAATTCCTAATCTATGTGCTTTTTTTTTTTCTTTTTTGGCGGGGAGGGGCAGAAGGAGAGGGGGGGAGAGAGAGAGAGAGAGAGAGAGAGAGAAACTCAAGGAGGCTCCACACTCAGTGCTGAGCCTGACTCGGGGCTCGATCTCATGACACTGAGATCACGACCTGAGCCAAAATCAAGAGTCAGACACTTAACCAACTGAGCCATCCAGGCGCCCCCATACGCTTTTTTTTTTTTTTTTTAAGATTATATATTTATTTGACAGAGAGAAAGAGAGAGAGAGAGGGAGACAGCAAGAGAGGGAACACAAGCAGGGGGAGTGGGAGAGGGAGAAGCAGGCTTCCTGCCGAGCAGGGAGCCTTATTTGGGGCTCGATCCCAGGACCCTGGGATCATGACCTGAACCGAAGGCAGACGCTTAACGACTGAGTCACCCAGGCGCCCCCCCCATACGCTTTTGAGGAAAAAAAAAACCAAACCAAAACTGCCAACTGGAATACAGTGTTTGCGTATAGTTCTCCTTGTCTTTTGCTTTACAACATCAGTCAAAACAATGTTTCCAAAATTACTTACACGAGTGCCTTTCTTCTCCATTCTCTCAGTGTGGTGGTGTGACTCATCGGTAATAGTTAGATTCCTTTGTCTTCATGTGGCTCAGTCTGCACTCTGTCTATACCCCCCACAGCCTAGCTGATTTTTAAAAATTTACATACAGTAAAATCCACCCTTCGATGTAGGGTTCTGTGGGTTTCGACAAGTGCATGGAGTCACGTGTCCACCACTGTTCATACAAAACTGTTTCCCAGATCTGCTGCCCATTCTGAAAGTCCTTCACAAATTCTTGAGGCAAGTCCTGGTCAAAAACCGCAGTTAGAACCCATTTCCTTCTCCAACTTCATGGCTTGTCTTTCCGTTCTCTTGAAAGTGTCTCCCGCAAAGCAGAAGTTTTTTAATTTTGATAAAATCCCATTTGTCAAATTTTTCTTTTATGCAGCTTGCTTCTGATGTTGTATCCAGAAACTCTGACTTGAGGTCACACAGATCTTCTCCTGCCTTTTCCCCTAGAGGTAGTCTGGCTTTATCTTCTCCGTTTTGAGTTCATTTTCATGGAAGGTGTTGAGGTTTGGGTAAAGGTTCATTTGTTTGCCCACAGACATCCAACTGCTCCAGCACCATTTGTTGAAAGGACTATCCTTTCTCCACTGAATTACCTTTGCGCTTCTTGCCAAAAATCAGCTAAGTCTATTTGTGGAGGTTTATTTCTGGACTCACTCCTCTGGTCCGCTGAGCGATGTGTCTGTCCTCCACTAATACCGCCCGCTCTATCTTGCTTAATGCAGCCCTACAGTAAGTCCCAAAGTCAGGTAGTGAGTTCTCCAACAGTGCTCTTCCGTTTGAGAATTGTTTTGGCTTTCCTAGTTTCTCTGTCTGTCCATTTAAATGCTTAGAATCAGCTTGTAAGTATCTACAAAAAAGCCTACTAGACTTGGAAATGGGGATTGCACTGAATCCAGATCAAATTAGGGAGACCTGACATCTCAATCACACTGAGCCTTCCTGTCCACAAACACAGTGTGTCTCTCCATTTATTTACTTTTTTGTTTTATACTTGTCAGCATACAAATACGACACATATTTTGTTATTTATACCTAAGGACTTTTGGGTGCTACTCTAAATTGTATTTATGAGTTCTGAATTCCAGTAATTCATAGCCAGCCTAAAGAAATACAATTGATTTTTGTAGGCTTTGTTATCATTCCACCTTGCTAAATTCATTTATTGGTTCTAGGGGCTTTTTTGGAGATTCTTTGGAAATTTCCATGTAGACGATCAGTCTTTATAAATAGGGTCTCATTTCTTCTTTTCGTATCTGTGTGCCTTTTATTTCTTTTTATTGACTCACTGCACTGATGACAACTTCTCGAATGATACTGAACAGGAGTGGTGAGAGAAGACATTTTTGCCTCATTTCAATCTTAGAAGAAAGCACTTAGTAAAAAGCCTTTTTATTTCTTAGAAGATAGCTTTGTTGTAAATGTTTACAAGCTGATTCTGAACGTTTTTCACCATTAAGTATGTTTAGCTGGAGGTTTGTGTGGGTGCCCGTTATCGAGTCAAGGAAGTTCCCTTTGATTCCTAGTGTGCTGAGAGTTTTTATCATAACTGGACATTGAACCTTATTAAATGCTTTTTCCATTCATGTTTTTTTTTTCCCTTTAGTCTGCTAATGACACTGGTTTTCGCATGTCGATCCAGCCTTGCATTCCTTGGATAAAGGAATCCCCACTTGGTCACAGTATATATATCCCTTTTATAGACTGAAAGATTTGATTTGCTAATATTTTGTTGAGTATTTTTGCACTGAATATCCTGAAGGGTAGCAGTCAGTGGTCTTCTTGCAATGTATGTATTTGGTTATGGTATTACATGATGCTGGCCTCATAAAATGGGCTGGGAAGCACAGCCTTATCTTTTTTTTTTTTTTTTAAGATTTATTTATTTATTTTAGAGGAGAGACAGAGAGACAGAGAGAGAGAGAGCAAGGGGGGAGGGGCAGAGGGACAGGGAGAGAGAATCTCAAGCAGACTCTCTGCTGGGCGCAGAGCCCAATCCAGGGTTTGATCTCACGACCCTGAGACCATGACCTGAGCTGAAACCAAGAGCTGGACACCCAACTGACTGAGCCACGTAGGCGCCCCGCATTGTCTCATCTTTTATTTCCAGGAAAAGATGGCATAGTATTTCTTTTCCTTAACTGTTCAAAAAGGTTCATTAGTGGGGCGCCTGGGTGGCTCAGTCGTTAAGCGTCTGCCTTCAGCTCAGGTCATGATCCTGGGGTCCTGGGATCGAGCCCCGCATCGGGCTCCCTGCTCTGCGGGAAGCCCGCTTCTCCCTCTCCCACTCCCCCTGCTTGTGTTCCCTCTCTTGCTGTCTCTCTCTGTCAAATAAATAAAATCTTAAAAAAAAAAAAAAGTTCATTAGTGAAAGCATCCGGACCTGAGTTTTCTTTTTTGGACGGTTTTTGAATACAAATTCAATTTCTCTGACACATACACAGAACTCCATGTTCTTCTAGTTTTCTTTCTTGAGTGTTCATAGTTTACATCTTTTAAGAAATTGGTCTATTCATCTAAGTTGTAGAATTTATAGGCTGCGTATTGTTTGTAACATGCCCTAATTATCTAAAGTTTTTTTCAGCTGTCAGGCATTATATAAATATGAATATTGAATTTTTGCTATCTCATTAGGACTGCCATAAAAATCAGCCACAATCACAAATAAAAATACCCTTAGACGGTCCTCATTAAACAGGTGATACGTGGTAGCCTCACCCCTTCCCCCACCAAGAATCAGCAGGAAGCAGCCTTAGAGAGTTTGCCAAGCTCGTTCTTCTCTCCCAGCAGAACTATTTCAGGAAAGCATGGGGACACAGTCAGCTGGCAAGGTCAAAATCCCTGATGATGCAGGTAGGGGCTCTGTGCGAGGGGTTCCGGCCCACTTCTCCATGACCCTCAGCCAGTCCCTTCCCCTCCTGCTGGCTCTTAGCACCCCCATGTATAAAATGGGAGGTTGGGGGCTGGGATCTGTCCTCACAGATGGATTTCCACCACCTACCCTCCATCAGGGAAGAGCTGGGGGTGGCACCTGAGGCCCACAGGGCCCCTGTGATGAGCAGACCTCACCGTGGGCCATGGCTGCCTCTCAGCTCCTTTCAACACAAAGGCAAGCATCCCTGAGGGAAAGGGTCTGATTGCTCAGCTCATATCCTAAGCGAGTATGACGATCACTAACACTTCTTAGTGGGATTTGATCCTTAAAAAAAAAAAAAAAAAAAAAAAATGCAGGCTCTGTGCTGTGTTCAGGCCAGAACGCAAATAAAACAGTGGTCAAGATCGGAGCTTTAGGGTCAAAAGACCTGGTTTGGGGCCTGCCTCAGCCAGACTCACTCCTTCATTGAAGAAATATTTCCTGAACACCTACTGTGTGCCAGGCTCTGTCGTGGGCAGGGAGATGAAGTGTTTAAAGAACCACCAGGCTCTGCCAAACAGAGACAGTCATGAAATAAATACTCCCAATTTACAATGGGATGAAAGAGTTCTCCCCCACCCCCCAGCTGTGGCGAGGGTTCAGGGGTGACGCAGGTAGATCACCTGCTATTGGTGGGTGCTCATCAAAGGGGTGTTGCCTAGGCTCAGTTTAGAGAGGGAGAGTCGGGAGAAGAGACACTGGCAAAGCCCATCCAAGGAGGGGTCAGGCTCAGCCCATCCGGCTTCACCAACGAAGCCGACACACAGTGTGGGCTCCAGCGAAGCCCAGCAAACAGGGCAGATCTGCAAGCAGCAGGCTGTCCCCAGCCACATGTCCCACAGCTGCAAGCAGCAGACTGATAACCCAAAACGTGGGACACTCTTGGGAACAGAGATCTTGCTTAGAGGGACCCCAGCCAGGATGGCAGCCTACTCCTACTAGCGGAAGCGAAATGGGCCTCCCACCCTGGCATGACCTCAGGGGTGAAGGCTGTGTGGCCGGGCAGGATCCGGACAACCGCGCTGTGCTTGAGAAGCTTGGTGACTTCTAAGAAGAACACATGTCCTTCATTTCCTCTCTCTGCATTCCTCTGTTATCTGGTCAAGTTAGGGTACTAGGGAGGTGACAGCAAAGCACGTGGCCTTTGGAGGGCCTGAGGGGCCAGGGCCCCAGATCCCTGTGTGATCCCAAGCAAGTTACTGCACCTCTCTGAGCCTCAGTTGCTCATCTATGAAACTGCACTACTGATGCCCAGCAGGGGGCTATTGGGAGGATTACGTAGGAGTGTACCCTACAGGGTTGAGCACAGTGCCTGATTTATAATAACTAGTTAATAAATAGCAACTGCCATCATTATTATCATTTTTAAATGCCAGTTGATCTGACTGTCCTCAAAGGAACAAGTAAGGTTTTATGATCCATTCTGTGACTGGGGCTAGAAGCTGGGGCGGGCGGGGGGCAGGTGCAAAGGAACAAGAGAGGTCTAAAGGTAAATGCTGAAGGAGAGTTAGCCCCTCCTGGGAGGGTGGGAACAGCTCCACGCTCCACCCCGGCCACCCCCAGGCTAAGTGCTGGGAAGTGCCTGACCTCCTCCCGAGAGCTTCTCCCCCAGTACTTGACTTGCCCTCCCCTGGACTCAGAAGCGAAGTGAGCAGCTGGAGGCCAGGCAGAAGGCAGCGTTTCCACCCCGGGAAAGCTCTGCCCAGCGGCAAGGAGCCCCACTGACAAATAAAGCCTGTTCTTGGCTCCGCCACCCACCCAGCCAAGCCCCTTTATTCCGTTTCAATATGCCTGATTCCACTGACAGCGCATTGGCAATGAACGGAATTAATCAGTCCTGGATGCCCGAGTGAGTGTGGGCAGGTGTTAGCACATTCGAGGGAACTTGGAGGGGGGACGTGAGATAGTGGCAGGGAATGTAAAGTGCTTTCCTGCGGCGGGGACCGAAGAAGGAAAGGCCTCTTCCGGGGGCGGGCATTTGATGAGCAAATAAAGCCTTTGACTGCCTGCCACTGGGTAGCAAGCCAAAATGACCGGGAAACTTCCATGGAATGTTTTTCTGCGGCCTTGTTTCAAAACGGGCACAGTTCTACTGTTGCTGCTTTCATGCTTATAAAAGTAACATTCACTCCATTCAGACCCTGCGCAGGGACGTGAAGAATAGTGAAAGTCGTCTGTCATCCTACCGCCTTCGGATAACCAGGCTGACATGTTGGTACAGGTCGGTGTGGCTGTTTCTCCGTGTTCTCTGCGCATATTTTTACACACATCTACAGTCTGAGTGAGATCCTGTTAGGTCAGCGGTTTTGCAGCCTGTGTTCCCCACTTAATAACAGACCTTGGACATCCTTCCCTATTACTAACTGCGGATCCTGAGCATCATCTTTTCACGGCTGCACGGTCTTGGGTGAACTACACACCCTGTGTGAGCGGGCTCTGTTCACTTTGTCCGCATCATCTGGCACCTTCTCCCCACCCGGCTCCCTGCATTCAGCCACACTGGCCTTCCTCTGCATCTGGGAACATTTCACTCCCATTGACTTAAGCGTTTGCTATTCTTTCTGCCTGGAATTCTCATTTCCTCCTTTACATCATTAATTTTCTTCTCTTCTTTTAAATTTCAACTGAAATGTTTCTTCCTCCAGGAAGCCTTCCCAGATATCCAAGATCAGAGCCGGTCTCCCCTGTTATATACCCACATGGTTCCATGTGCTTTGCCCTCTTATTATTTATCCTGATTGTAATTACACAATTGAGTAATTCCACCCCTGACCCGCCCTGTCTTCCCAATAGAAAGTAAGCTCCTGGAGGTCAGAAACTCTGTCTTGCTCAGCTCAGAAGCCACAGGGCAAGCACTGTGTCTGGCACGCAGGAGTCCTCAGTATATACCTGCTGATTAAAAGGAAGGTAGAGAAGGAGGGGCAGCCATGGACACTCACTGCCTTCATATAATGTCCCCTCTCTCCCGCCCTCCCATTCTCCCTTCCTCCCTTCCTTCCTCATAAAACACCTGCCAGAAGGCTACCTGTTTCGCCATCTCTCTGTGGCTATGGGGACCCGCAGGGTTCCCCTGAAGGGGAACGGAGTATGTTCCTGGCGTCTGGGCACCCTCTGGCTCTCTCGGGCCAGGAAAATGTACAAATCCAGGCGAAAGCCTCCAAAATCATCCAGCCCAACTATTCAGCTACTTGCTGTCCATGCAGGGAGACCGAGGCCCAGCGAGGGGAAGGACACAGCCACCCTCACACAGCTGGTCGGCAGCAGGTCTTAGGGCTCCTGTCCTCCCCTACACAAGGCAAGCCCAGGCTCTGTGAGGCCTGGGTTCAAACCCCAGCTCTGACATTAGAAAGAGTTTGACCTGCAATTCCATGAGCCTCTGTCTCTTCAGCTGTAAACTGGAGACTGCAACACCTATTACCACCAGGAGGGGAGGCAGTGGAGCCTAGCGGTTAAGAACATGGAACGGAGGGGGTGGGGGGGTGGGGTAACCGGGTGATGGGCATTAAGGAGGGCGCGTGATGGAATGAGCCCTGGGTGTTATGTACTACTGATCAATCACTGAACTCTGTTTCTGAAACTAATAGTGCACTATATGTTAATTGAGTTTAAATAAAATAAAATTATAAAGAAAAAACAAGGAAAAAAAAAAGAACACAGACTTAGAGTGTGCTGGGTGGGCACAGACCTAGCACGTCTCAGCTGGGTGACCTTGGGCAAGTTGCTCAACACTGCTCCCAAATCTGCCACCTGTAAAATGGGGACGAGAATATTCCTTTCTCACACCTTGTCCTAAAAATCACGTAACACTGTGAGGTGTTTAGCACAGTTCCTGGCACGGTGACTCCTCAGTAAGTGGACAACATGATAATAAAACCTGCCATCTGTCAGTGATGAGAGAGACAGATGCAGAGACAGAGACCGGGAACGTGCCCAGGGCTCTCAGGCCAGACCCTAACATGTCCTCTCCCACGCTCCCTCTCTCTTTCTTTTAACGTGGATTCAGTCAGAATGCATCTGCCACCAACAAAGTATAGAATGTGCTCAGATGTTTCCTGTCACGGAGGACACGGCTCACGTCATCACAAGCATTCTCTCTATGAGAGACTAGAGGAAAATTGCTCTCAGGCCTCAGGAAGAGGAATAACCGCACTTCTCAAGCACAGGTGGTCTGTTTTCACCTCACAGACGTCTCTGACCTGCTTCCGTCTTTGAACTGGCTGCCAGGAAGCTCAGAGCCAAATCTGCGGCCTGCCTGAAGCGAGTGCTCTGGGAAAAGACCCTCACCCTGGCTTCATCCCTTTCTCTAAGCCCCCGTATTTCTTCTCCCTAATCTTCTCACTCATTTATTTAATAAAAAAAAAAAAATCCTATTCGGTGCCGAGAAACTGCCACTCATCTTTTTTGAAATTGGGGGTGGGTGAGAAATAAATGGAATTAAAACTGCACACAGGCCAAATGCAACGTGGTCGGCTGAAGCAGACGACATTAGTGGAAAAACTGGTGACCTTGAAGAAAGTGTGTGGTTTGTCGAATAGCATCGTACCAACGTCAGTTTCTTGGCCTTGGCGGACATACCGTGGTTATTATATAAGATGTTGACGTTAGGGGAAGCTGGATGAAGGATAAACGGGAAATCCCTTTGTGACTTCTCAGTAAATCTAAAATTATCCCAAAATAACGAACTTCTTAAACAAAATGTATGCACGGGCTACTGGGAGATTGCTTCCTCTTGGGAGTCCCCCTCTCATTACCTGAGAACACGGCATGCGCTCTGGGGACCCAGGGGCATTTCAGAATCAACCAGACCCAACCAACGTTCGTGGAGCCTCTACCGCCAGCCCAGCTGGCCAGGTGCCGAGCACGGTTCTAGAACCAGAATCCCCATCCCCACGTGGGAGTCCCACTAGCTGCGCGACACTCTGAGTCTCAGCGGCTGCACCTGTAAAATGGGCTAACCCGAGAAGCTGCTCTCACGGGGGTGTTGCGGGTACGTGACTTAATGGCAGAAAGCACGGGAGAAACAGGAGCCTGTCTCAGGCTGCTGTGACAAAGCATGGCACACTGGGTAGCTTAAAACCAGCAGACATTTATTTCTCGCAGTTCTGGAGGCTGGGAGTCTGGGATCAGGGCCAGCACGGTCGGGTTCTGGTGGGGACCCTCTTCCCGGCTGCAGACTGCCCATTTCTTGTGGCAAGGGAGCTCCGTGGGACACGAATCCCATTCGCGAGGCTCCACCCTCATGACCTAAGCTCCTCCCAAAGGCTCCCCCTTCCTAATACCGTCATGTTGGGGGGTAGGGATTCCACAGATGAATGTAGGGGACACATGGATTCAGTCCCTAACAGCGACACTCAATAAATTTAATCTTCCTTATTAATGTCATCGTCAGCTCGTACCTCCTCTCGTCTTTTTAACAATCCTGAGAAAGAGGTGTCATTTTTGATGCTTATCTGGGAAAGGGAAGGGAAGCACAGACAGGTGGAGGGGCTCTCCAGGGTCACCCAGCTATTCAAGCTAAAACAGCAAAGCTGGGATTCGAACCCAATCTTCCGGACTCCAAGCCCAGAGCTCTTCCAACTGCATCGTACGTCCAAAAAGAAGCTGAGATTGTGAAGACACAGTCTCATCTCGTGTTCCGTTCCCCAGCCACCTGGTTACCCACAGTCAAACCTTCTGGCTCCCTCAGGGACACCCCTTTCCTCCCCAGCCCCTCTATCCCCAACCTGTCTCATTCTGCAAAGCGGGCTCAGACGCCACCTGTGCCCAAGGTCACTGCTCCCATTGCTGCTGCCTTGGCTTCCCTGGCATCAGGATTTAGCCCAAACACAGCCGCCATTTATTTAGGTGATCTGTCTCCTGGGCCCGGCGTCCTTGTCCCTGCCTCGCTCACTATCTCCACTCCGCCAAGCCCTGAGCAAGCTCTGGCAGCGGGGATGGGGCGGCGTAGCGGCTAAGGCCACGGGCTGTGGACCAGACAGTCCTGCTCTGCAACCTGTCGGCGGCGTGACCTTGGAGGTCGGTGTCACCTTCTTTACGTGTCCGCCTCCCCCACTGGAAAACGTGAGGGTCGGAGCCACCTCGCCCGAGCGGCAGCCTGAGGGTTCAATGAGATCTGCGTGAAGTCCATCACCAGTACCTGGCCCACAGTCAGCCTTCTCCAAAGCGCGAGCTAACGATACTATTTCAGCTGTTGCCGGCTGCCCTGATGGCCCGGCAGCCGGGAGCCGCTGGGTGCAAGCCCAGCCCAGCTCCCGCTTTCTCCGCTCTCCCCTCTCCACGCTCCGCGACGAACCTGAGGTCAGGGCCACGGCAGCTGCCGGCGGCGTTTGCAAACGCGGTCACGAACTCAGCTGGCCTGCCCCCCAGCTGCATGTGGGGGAGGCTGCCCTGCTCCGAGGACTGCTGGGAGGTGGGCTCAGGAGGTAGGGGCAGGCCCCTGCTGCCTGCTCTGGGCACGCAGCCAGGGGGGCTCCCGGCTGCGACCAGTCCTCAGCGGGGGCGGGGGGGGCCGGGGGTCCTGACTGCCCCGCTGCAGGTCTGACCAAAAATCAGCTGCAAAGAGCTCCACACACAGCTCCTTCCCTCCCTCAGCCCCGCGCATGCAGCCCTGGCGCCCATCCCCGCCCGTGGGAGTCCAGCTGCTCACCTTGAGTCCACTGCTTTCTGCTTCTGAGCCCAGGTCCACGCCAGTGACGTAAATGCCCAGGCCGTACTCGGCTCCCCCGCGGATTGTGAGACCCAGGGACCGGCCGTCCCCCAGCACCAGGTTCACCTGCAGGAGGGACAGATCGCTATTCGAGGGCCTGGAGGGTGACATGAACGTCATGGGAGGCGGCACAGCAGGCTCTGGAGTCCTTGGCCTACCCCAAAGGGCACGTGGGTTCAGGCCTGGAACATTCCAGATCCTCTGCTCCAGCTCTGCCTCCAACTTGCTGAGTGACCTTGAGGGAAGTCCCTCTCCCTCCTGGGGCCACAGCTGTTAAGTGCAGAAAAAGAAAGGCGATGAAGGAGGTGACCTCTTGAGATCCCCAGAGAGATGTAACATTTCAGGTTCTTACATGTTCCCCACACTGTGGGGGCCACAGACCCCCCAGCTGCCCTTCACCACACCCTTCAGCCAGGGAGAGCCTACTCTGGCCCCAGGCTCCTTCACCTTCCATCCTCCTTAGGATCAAGGCTAAGTCCACTCCGCCTCCCTGGAGATCTCCCACCGGCCAGGGGTCCCCTGCCTCCCCCAGGAGTCTCCTGCTCTGCCACCCATCCCAGCGGCCCACAGCAGTGAGGCCCCCAGCTGCCCTTCCTTCTACAAACACAGGAGCACCTGCCGAGTGCAGACCCAGTGCTGGGCCAGGGGACCAAGAGACAGCACAGACCCAGTCCTGCTCCCAAGGGTCTGAGCAGAAGGGCACAGAGACCAGGAAGCAGGCCTTCACAGCACGGTGTGATCAGAGCATGATGGGGTGGCTCAGGGGCCATGACGATGCAGAGAAGATGCAAGGTCCTGACTGGGGGTGAGGGTAGTGGTTGGGGGGCTTCCCGGAGAAGGTGACATCGCTGATGAGATTGGAGGGTGAGCAGGTCAACTGGGCAGGGGCAGGGCAGGGGTGCAGGTACGGGCCAGCATGTGTCACTGCTTGGCCGTAGGGGAGCATGCTTTGCTCAGGATAGGATGGTAGAGGTGGGTTGCTGTGGCCAAGGCGGGGAGTGCTGAGGGGTAGTTGGTGGGGGGGGGGGCGGCTAGGGAGGACAGGCAGGAGAGGCTGGGGGCAGATTCAGGAAGGCCCCATAATCCATGAAGGTGTCTGCAGGTTAAATGTGCCTTGAGTACGAAAGAGGAATTATGGAAAAGGAGAAGTTGCACCCAAAGAGCTGAAACCTACCCCAAAAGGACAGAAAATATCCCTCACCAGGTTAAGCCCCAGGGACATGGAAGGGACCCAAAGAGAACACAGTCTGCCCGCAGGACAGTGGGGGGCATGGGTACCTGTCAGCGTCACGGGAGGATGGAGGTCATGGAGTTACAGAAGCCACCCAATCAGCTTTCTGTTTCTGAAGTTACTCATCTACGAGTTACCAAGGGCTTGGTGCCATCATCTGAAGCCTTTTACATATATTATCCCATGTAATTTTTCAACCACCCTGGGTGGAGGTGGTGAAGAAGACAGACTCAGGTCCAAACTGCCCGATGGGGGGAACCGCGGTGTGACCTTGGGCAAGTTACTTAATCTCTCTGTGCCTCAGCCTCCTCACCTACAAAAGGAGGATGAAAATAGCCTTATAAAATAGCCTTATAGCCTTATTCTACAGAAAGGGTCACATTAAGAGACAAACACAGGCTAGTTTCTGGCCCACGGTGAATGCTTCATTAGCCACTGTTGGTTCCACTTTGCACATGACAAAACCAGACAAGGTCACATAGCCACAGCAGACTCCTGCAGGCTGACACACGTCAGGAGAGAGCCTAACAGATGGGAGTGCCTCTGGGGCGTTTGCTTCTAGGACCGCAGGCTCTGGGGGTGGCCCCAGCCCCTTTAGGCCGGAGTCAGCTCCCCGGTTTGCTCCTCAGGCAGGAAGACCACATCAGAAAGGAGAACATCTGTGAGGCCCACGTTGCTCTCAGGGGGCAATGGGATTGGCCACCTGGAAGTGTCAGAGAGATGGATGTTCTGCAAGCGGCAGGCTCTGAGGACGGGCTTGACAACCCAGCCCTTGTGATCTGCCCCTCCCGGCCCAGTACAGCACCGCGGCTGGGAGAGCTTCGAGGTGACGTGGGTTCGAGGCCCGCCCTGTCTGCGATCACGCGCAGGCCTGGGCCCCCAGGGGGTGACGGTGTGTTGGTTACGGGTGCGGGCTCCGAAGCCAAACCGCTGGGGTTCATCCTGGCAGCAACACTTGCTGGGTGTGTTACCCTGAGTGGATGCCACCGCTTTCTCCTCTCTAAAGACGAGACTTTACTGGATTGTTGTTAGGGAGGAGTGGGTCCCCACATTGGGAGCATTTAGCATCGTGCCCGGCACAGCGGAGACTCTCGCTGTTGTTCTTATCTTCCCGGTGGCCCTCGCCGGCCAGCCACGGGGCTCGCTTGCACAGACAGGGTGTCCTGGAAAGAAGGCCGAGGTGTCCCCCCCGATGCTGCTGCCTCAGAGGCCGGGACGGGGTGTGCACTTGGGCTGTGGCTCGCGTTCGCTCCACTCGCTCACCCAGCCTCCCAAGTCTGGGCCTCGTGCTGGGCGCAGGATCACAGGAGTGGTGGGGACTGGTGGCTCACAGCGGAGTCCCTGCCAGGAGTTGCCTCCTCCCAGAGCAGCTCCCATCCAGGGACCGGGAGAAGACAGCAGGCGACAGCCCCACCCCTGCCTCAATTCAGGACAACCCTGCGGGCCCACTGCACCCCCAGTGCTCCCACGGGACCGGCTGAGGCCTGGGCGGGGCTCATGTCCCAGCCACTGCGCCCCCAGCCCAGCCCCGTGTCCCGTTACCAGCGTCGAACCCAGGGCACTGCCCTGCTGTGATGATAAATGACCACACACTTAGCAGCTTCAAACAGCACAGATTTATTACCTTACAAGTTCTGGAGGTCAGAAGTCTAAAGGGAGTAGACAAGACTGCATTCCTTCTAGAGGCTCTTAGCGGGGACTGTTTCCTTGCCTTTCCTAGCTTCCAGAGACCCCGTGCTTTCTTTGGCTCATGACCCATTCCTCTGTCTTCAAAGCCAGCAGGGTAGCACCTTCCCACCTCTCTCTGCTCCGGGCAGCACACCCCCTTTTTCTGACTCGGACCCTCCTGCCTCCTTCTCAGGCACCTGTGATTGCACTGGGCCCACCCAGAGAATACAGGAGACTCTCCCCATCTTAAGAGCCTTAACTTACCCACATCTGCAAAGTGTCTTTGGCTGTGGAAGGGGACCTCTTCCCAGGCTCCAGGGAAGAGGTGGTGGGTGTCTTGGATCGTCATTCTGTCGACCACAGACACTCCCCTAGAAACCTCCTCAGGGAAATCTTGGTCTCAGAGTCCATTCTGGGGAGCCTGATCTCCGTCAGAGTATCCCAGAAATATGACCTCCGAGCCGTGAAGACCTAGGGAGTCAGCCAGGGAAAGGGGGAGGGAAGACAAGTATTCCGGGGGCAGGAAGGTGTGCAAAAGCTCAGGACCCGGACACAGCACAGCCCCCAGGAGTCCCGCAGGGTTCTGTTTGGCTAAAGCAAGACAGGGAAGGAGGGAAGGGACAAGATTAGCCAGTGGGGGGGCCATGAGCCAGGCCGAGAAGACTGGGCTTTAGGTGGAAGAGAGACCTGCTCAGATTCATTCGGATTTTAGGAAGACTACCGGCCAGCAGAGCGGGCCGCTTCCTGGAGATCCTTCAGGAGAGGGTGTGCACCTTGAGACAGTGGCGGGGTGGGAGTGGGGGAGGCGGGGCTCAGATCTGGGGGAGCTCAGTGAGACCGGCTGAGGACGGAGTGTGCAGCTCCCACCCGATCCCCTGCCATGCCCGCACAATGCACCCCTTCCTTCATGCTCTGCCTTCAGGGCCTGGGGTCCACACACCAAGGCTCCAGCCCAGCTCCGTCCCTCCCCTCCCCCACCTGGGCTCTCCAGCTCTAAGTGCAAAAGATTCCGGGAGGAGAGAGCCAAGAGGAGCCCACGACAGCCAGATGGCAGCGACTGTCTGCCCCCTCTGAATGCCGAGGATGGAAACACACCTCCCCACCTCCCCACTACCTCCCCGTAAATCCGTTACGCGGGAATAAAACGGAGCCCGTATCACAGGGCTGTAATAACAGTCCTATCAACCACAGCGTAATCTGCCTCAATCACTGGCTGGAATTCAACCAGTGTTTGGCAGGAAAAAAATTCACCTACGGGAAGGACACTGAGCTGCACAGCAAGAAGAACGCCACCTCCACCGATAATATGAATAACTCATTAAACTAATTACTTGCGAAACGTACTATTTCCTGAATCCCAGGCACTGGTTGCATTACCCCCATTTAATCCTTTCTCTTCCTCTGTGGTTTCTATTATTACGCCCATTTTCCCGATGAGGACACTGAGGCAGGAGGGGTGAATTGACGTGGCCAAGGCCAGACGGTCGGCAGCTGGCCAGCCTAAGGCATTTAACCAAAACGCTGCGCTGCCTCCCACAGCGCTGAGAGTTCAAGTCCTGAGTCTGCCCTTTACTCCTGGGGAACCAGGGGGCAGGGTCCACTTTGTCTCTGATTTTCACAGTTTTCCCCGTCAGTAAACTGAGAATCGAACAATGTACCTGGGATAGGCACTGCCGCCACTCCCCTTCCTGCCTTGCCCTAGAACCCTGACCCTGTCCAGGAAGCAACAGAGCAGCCCCCAAAGATGAAGTCAGTCTGGGCCAAGGCTGTTCCCCTCTGCCAGGGATGTGGGTAGTCTGGGCCAGTTCTGGCCAATGGACATGATGGAGGATGTCTGCTGGTGGATGCTGGGAGCAATTCTCCCCTCAGAGAAGAAAGACACATAGGCCCAGGATAAGAAGGGCCTTCTGCATGCCTGCCCAGCTTCCACTCTGCTTTGGACACAGCTGTGATGGCAGGAGCAGTGGCTACCATTCTGCAACTGTGAAGCAATAAGCCAAAGACAAAAGCCAACAAGAGGAAGGACAGACTCACCAACAAACCACACCTGAGGCCACCTAGCCCCACACTCCTCAAGGCACCCTGTAGCCTGGAGATCCAGCCCCGGGCAGGGTGGATATATGCATGATGACTCCTTCATGGACCTCAGATCTTATGTCACCTTCTCAGGGCCCCTCCCTAGAATTATCCCACTAATATACTGCCCCCATGCCCTTTTCTTCTTTTCTTGTTTATCCCATTTACTATATACTATACATCACTATTTAAACACACACACATACACACACACACACAGGAACATAAGCTTTTGAAGGTAGTCATCCTTGGCTATTCCCTGCTGTATTCCCAATACTCAAAACAGTTTTTGGCCCACTGGAGGTACTCAATAAACATTTCAGGGTAAAAAGATACAAAAGGTACCTAGCACCTGCACCTAGTTGGCATTTGATACACGATGGTGGTTACTGGACTTAATGACCATACCCCAGGCACTATGCTCTGCACTTCTGCACGTGGTTGTCAACCCCTGAAACAATCCCACATGGCCACCATGACTATCCCTGTATCGTGGAGAAGGAAGCTTAAGTGACTAACCCAAGGGCAAGTGACTTGTCTAAGGTCACACGGTCAGGAAGTTCAGGAACCAGGCTTCAAACCCAGGCCCAAAGTCCCGGCTCCCTCTGTACGAGGTTGGGCCTCAGCCTGAGCCAAGGTGCAGGTCGCATCTTGTCTCTGTGGCTGATATAGTGAGTCTGGGGCAGTTGCCACTCCCCGAGCGGGGTCTGATCACTCAGCCTGGAGTGGGGGCCGAGGGCCAAAGACACCACGGTAGCCTAGGACTTGCCCATTTGCTCAGGGAAAAATGCCCCGGGTGGGTGACCCTTGAGCCTTACGCTTGGCTGCTCCTGACCCCATCGTTCTCCTAAGCGAATCCCAGGTGCTGAGCAGCCAGGCCCTGCTGTGAGTCCAGCCAGAGGGGGCCTCTCCTGAGGCTGTGTGCAGACCAGGCCTGAAGAGCCAGAGCCAGAGGACACTGGAGGAGGCGGGGGGAGAAAGGGGAGGCTCTTCCCCCTCAGGCACCAGAAGGTAAGGACGACAGAACTTAGGATCTGAGGACAACTTGGCCCCACCACTCATAGGCTGTGTGGCCTGGAGCAATTCATTCAGCCTTTCTGCACCTCCATTTTCTCATCTGGAAAATGGGAATATTGCTACCATCTGCAACTACTCTCAGATTTGGCTTCAGAGTCGAATGATTCTATGCAATCGCATTGAAATCTGAAAATGGGAAGCCGCTGGGAGTCTGGGGTTCTCTTGTGCTGGTTGCTGGCATGCATCACCCAATTCATAACCCCTCTCCAAGAAAAGAGGATGACAACATATGTGTGGCCTATGGAAACAACAGAAGCGGGAGAAAGAGCCCCTTCTGAAAGCCCTTCTCCATTTCTGTAGGGTGTTCTGCACGTGCCTTCCCAGAGCGACTGCCCCTTCGAACTAAGAACCCAAGAACAGTGCTTGTGCCCAGAAGGTCAGAATCAGTGGCAGGTCGGTAGGGAGGCGCTGACCTAGAAATACTACGCTCATTCCCTCCACCCTGAAGATGGCCCGCGACCCACCTCGCTCTTCCTTCCTTCTCTCCCACCACATCCCAGCCCTGTAAGCACGTTCAAACCACCCTCTGCTTCAAGCCATGTGAAATAATGAGCTTGCCCCCTGCCCCCCCAGCTCAAGAACAATCTTACTCTGAACAGCCCACAGAGAGAAGGCCGTCAGAGCCCTGGAAACTTCCCCAAGACCTATTTCCCACCTTTGAGATTCATCTTCTAGAACCAGAAACATCATGATTGGCTCCAGGGTCTCTTTTGGTTTTATCTTTATTACAACCAGTCCCACTTCCCTTGAAGGTGAGCTCATAGCACCCCTTTTTCCTCCCACTTTTGTAAAGGTCTTTGCAGACCTCTCATGGATGTCGCCCCTGTTCCCCTGCTGGCCAGGAGAATACTCAGTGAGTCCCTGCCGCTTACAGGAAAATGTCTCTGAGGCACACACACTCCTAGCCCGCCACCCCAGCCCTGCACTCTGTGCCCCAACTGTAACTCTCACGTGACACCAGCGGGGGGGGGTTCCCCAGACCCACCTGGTTCTTCCTAACCTCCCTCCCCCACTGCCACACCTTTCCCTCTGCCTGGACCACCGTTCCTGCCACTGCCATGTAGCCAAACTCCAAAGGCTACCTCCTCCAGGAAGCCTTCCCAAATCTCTAGCTGGCAGGATCTCCCTCCTCTGCACACCATAGCACCCACCCTGTCCCTTTTTTTTTTTTTTTTTTTTGAGAGAGAGAGAATGAGAGAGAGCACATGAGAGAGAGAAACAGACTCACTGCTGAGCAGGGAGCCCGATGTGGGACTCGATCCAGGGACTCCAGGATCATGACCTGAGCCGAAGGCAGTCGCTTAACCAACTGAGCCACCCAGGCGCCCCCTCCCTGTCCCTTTTACAGAGCATGCATCACACCGGACCTTGGGGCACCTCGGCTTGCCTCCTCTGGGCTCCTCACGCTGGGAAGGCTGCCAAGGGTGATGTCAGGACAGAGGGCTTGGAAAGAGACAGATCTGGCCTTGCCCCTGAACTCCACCCCTCCCAGGCGGGTGCTGTCGGGCACTGCCATGCTCTGCTGTGGCACCAAGGTCCGACGTGAAGACTGGGGAAGAACTCATACCAGCTCACACCCATTAGCATGGCTGCTATCGAAACAAACAAACCCCAGAAAATACCAAGTGTTGACAAGGCTGTGGAGAAACTGGAACCCTCGTGCCCTGTATGGGGGGATGTAAATTGGGCAGCCGCTGTGGAAAAACAGTATGGAGCTTCCTCAAAGCATTAAAAATACAATTACCACATGCTCCAGCCACATCATTTCTAGGTATTTCCCTGAAAGGATTGAAAGCAGGGTCTCCGAGAAATACTTGCCCACCCACAAATAGCAGCGTTATCCACAAGAGCCAAAAGGATGACACCACCCAGGTGAACAAAATGCGGTCCCTCCGTACAGGGGAATGTTATCGGCCTTAAAAGGGAAAGAAATCTCATCACGTGCTACAACCGGAATGAACTCGGGGGTCGTGAAGGCAAAGTGAAATAAATGAGTCAGAAAAAGACAAAATACCGTCTCATGCGAGGTGCCCGGAGTGGTCCAATTCAGAGACACACAGAAGACTGGTGGCTGGCAGGGGCTGAAGAGAGAGGCAGGGCGACTGTCCTCTAACAGGTTTGAGTTTGGTTAGAGTAAAAGCATCCTAGAGTTGGGGTCACACAGCAGTGCGCACGCACCTCATGCCACTGAACTTGGTACCATTTAGAATGGTGAAGAAGATACAATATATGTTACGTGTGTTCTGCCACAATTTAAAAGAAACCCCAGAGCACTGGGATTCTATCACCCTGCCCCTAAGCCACTGTTCAAGGTTTCCCAGCAGGGTGGGCCCCAGTGGGCTCCACCCCATCGGCCCCAGCTAACCAGGAAAGAACCCCAAAGAGGAAGGCATGACACCTGCTGAGCTCGGATGAGCGTCACCTCCCTTGTGGGTAAAGGAGAGGTGACAGAGACAGAGAACGTGCCTTTCCTCCTTGGACAGTGACGGGTTGGGCAGCAGTCCCCAAGGGCACAGGGTGGCAGGTGTTCACGCCCACACAACAATGCCAACTGGGGAAACAGATGGCCACATCCTCCTCTGTGACTTTGCAAAGAACAGTGTGTGAGGGTCTGATCACACAGGACTCAGATTCACACCCAGCAAGCATTTAACGAGTTGCTACCATGCCCCGGGCTGTTGGCAAGGTGTTTTCGTTTTAATTCAGTCATTCATGTAATAAATACTGAGCGCCTACACGGTGCCAGGCACTGATCCAGGCACTGTGAGTTTGCCAGGGCACAGAATCAACATCCGTACTGCCGTGACACGTACACAGTGCTGGGGAGAGTAGCCCCACCATTGTGTCCATCTTGCAGAGGAGACCGAGGCTCAGAGCAGTTAGGCAACTTGTCCAGCGTCACACAGCTGGCAAGCGGCGGAGCCTGGCTCCGGTGTCTTACCCGCCCTGTCGTACTGACAGTATCCCGTGTAAATAAGCACGTTCCAGTTTATTGCAGCCGTGGAGGCTGAGGGATATTCCGGACTGGGAACCCGGAGTGATGAGCCCTGCTGCACCCTGCCCCTCTTTGCCTCCGAGGACGTGACCGTAACCTGAGAGCTGATGGGTCTGATTCCCAGAGATTTACATCTGTTCTTCCCTTCTGTTCCTTCCTTCAGCCTCACGGGACGGCTCTCACACTTCCGTGTGGAGAACAGCCTTACTACGAACGGCCGTAACGCTAGAACCAGCTTCAGTGGACAGCGTCAGGTGCTTTTCCCAAGTTGCTTTACGACATGTGGGATTTTTACATCCACTGTTGCCCTGGGCACTCTGTCCCTAGAAGGTGTGCGTCCACTGGGGTCAGGCTAGGAGTGTTGAAGGTTGGCACAGGAAGTCTGGGAGTCTGGTTGTGGGGATCTGGAATATTAGACAATTCCAGGACACCAGAGAGAAGAGAGTCAGAGCCCGCCAAGCTCTGGGCCCAGGGAACAGAAGTGCAGGCCCCAGAGACTTTCCCACAACCCTCACAACAGGAAATGGGGGTTTCCAGGCTGCATCCAGCAAGAAGAGGAACAGAAGGGAGGGCAGGGGCTTGTCTGGAGCTGTGAGATCTGTGAAGGCCACTCTGGTGTGGTCCAAGGTATTTCCTGCCCCCTGAGGTCTCTGGTCCTCCCCGGAGCACGATTCTCTAAGTCTCTGCCTTCCACGTTCCTACCTAGGTTATTCTAAGACTTCTAGAGGGCACCTTATCTCCTCCCAGCCCGCCCACCCACTCAATTCCAGCGACAGGGCCCTTCTTGCTAAGCCTTGAGGACGTGACCTGGTTCCCACCTCAGGGCCTTTGCCCATGCTGTCCTTGCTGCCTGGGATTTTCCAAGTGCATGGCAGCTCCTTCTTCCTCCCCAGGTCTCAGCTCAGAAGTCATCCCCTCAGAGAGGCCCTCCTTGACCACCTCATCCGAAGCAGTGCCTCCCTCTCCGTCACTCTCCACCCCTCCCTCTCTGGATTTTACTTCCTTTCATCACTCTTCACCACCTTAATGATCTTGCTCACTCATGCTCCTTTCTGGATTACGGTCTCACGCCTCCCATGACCTCCAAACTCACTAGAAGCTTCTCCACAGCAGGACCTCATTCTCCTATCCGTTTCTCTGTTCCTCCCCCCTACCACAGCATCAAGCGCACTGCAGGTGCTCACTAAGTACTAAGTACGGGGTGACCAGGGGGGCCTGTGGAATGGGTCCTAGTTGCCACAGTCCTCTGAGTCTCTCTCGGATTCCTGCGCTTTGAAATGTAGACGAGGACAGCTACTCAGCCGGGTGGCCATGAGGATTCACTAAGACGCTGTAAGCACAGCGCCCAACACCCATCAGCGCCATGCCCTCCGCAGGAAAGGGGCTCAAGGGAAAGATAAAGCCAGTTCCCTGCCCAGTTCTGGAAGGCTGGCCTTGAAAACGACTCCACGCCTCAGGCAGCCTTGCTGGCTCAAGACCGCTGCGGAGCAACATGGATCGCCTGGCGGGGAGGGGGTCCGAGCCCACCTCTGCCCCACCCAGCGGGGCCACTACAAAGAGGCCCAGGCGGCTCCGGCGGAGGGGCCTACCGCCCGGCTTCCCCGCCACTTCTCACCCGCCGCCTGCACAAAGAACACAAAGCACGCTAAATGGACGGGCGGCCTTATGGACGGGAAAGGAGAGCTGAGCAAGGGTCTCCAGAGGGCAGGCCTTGGCCTGGAACCCCAAGCCACGTGGCCCCCGGGCTGTGGGTGTCCAGGTCCTAGCACACCGGGAGAACTGCACGCAGGACTTACATTCCTGGTCTCCGGAGCAACCAGGGGGGGCGGTACAAACAGCACCCACAGCAACGCTCAGAAACTCGGGGGAATCATCTCCCGGTGGGTGGTTTTTGTTTGTTTGGTTGTTTTTTTTATTGAAACAGTCACGATATGAGGGGAGGAGGGCTTCGATGCCCCCCCTCCCCGCCCCACCGTCTTCAGGTGACCACACCCCCTGGTGCTCGTGGGCCACAAGCCTGCCTCTGGAAAGAGGCAGAGAGCTGACACGGTGGAAATCCCTTTGCCCCGGGAGGCGCACGCTGAGCTCCTTCCTCCGCTTCGGTTCTGGAACTGCCCACCCCGCCCCGTGAATTCTCACTTGGTACAAGGTGACCAGCACCAGTTCCTGCTCTTGACAACCCGAGACGCCCAGCTGCAGGGGGTTCCCTGTGGAGCCTGGAGTCCGGGCAACTGCGTGTGGCCGTGCGCCTGGGTCCTGACCACTGAGAAGCTGAATCATGCTGAATTTGAAGGGGGGCCCTGAGCTGTCTCTTCTCCCTTTCCCACTCCAGAGGCTAGAATGGGGGACCTGGCATGGCGCAGCTTTAAACATCAGAAGGGGCAAGGGCCCAGGGGATGACGATGGGGGTAAGGGTGGGTCCCAGAGTAAGATGGGGAGCAGAGCTGCCACTCCAGCCCCCACCATCCCCTCTGTTCTGTGTCAGGGAGAAATAAATGATCTGATTTAAGTCACAGTCTTCAGGCTCTTTGGTTGGTAGGACCTTAGGCTGTATCAGAATATACATTGCATGGGTCAAAAAGAAAAGAAGACAAGATGAAACCCTTCGGTAGGGCCTTGAGAGAAGAACAGAACCCTGAAAGAACCAAGCCTCTTTGTCCAGCCTCTAAGAAGCGTCCCTGTTCTGGGTGTGGCAGGGAGAACGGGGTCTCGGGGGACCAGTCTCCCCAACCAGCCCTCTGCCCCTAGCCGGCCTGCTGAGGCCGAGGCCAGGCAGCTCACCTTTTTCTCATCCCCGCCTTGCAGGAGATGCAGGGTGCTCCTCGGGTCCCCCTCGCGCTGCCTCAGGGTGTTGCCGTGGGTCTGGGGCAGGCCTGAGGGCGGGGAGATGCTGCGGCCCTGTGGGTCCACCCAGGTGTAGATGTGGTTGGTGACGTAGCCCCTAGGGATGCGCCCTGCTGAGCACACAGACAGCACCAGCTTCTTTGAGCCCTTCAGAGCCTAGAGAGGGAGAGAGAGAGAGGGATACAGGGGTTAGTAGGAAGGGGGCAGTGAGGGACAACCCTCCCAGTACCCAGAACTTACTTCCCACACCGGGAGCAGGAGGCCAGTCCCTGAATCATCCCCCATTTTTTTTCTCTAGCCCTCAATTTTTATCCTATGGAAACGAGGACATCCGTCCCACCCTATCTTGAAGTGGATCAAACCTCTCAGCACAGCTGTGCAGAGAAGAGTTAACACAGCAGGCCTAAGACTGCATCCTCAAGAAGGCCTGCTTGGCTGGCACCTAGGAACCTGGATTCTGAGTGTTCCTCCCATTCCCTAATTGGGAAGGGTGGCTCACCGTGCCTAGGTTCCTTGTGCAAACTATGTTGGGGTCTGGAATGTGGGTCCAGGCAGAGAGGACCTATGTGACCATACCCCAATAAAAGCCCTGGCACTGATTCTCTAAGGAGCATCCCTGGTGGACAATATTTCCCAGCTCATCCTGGGCTCATCCTGCAGCAAAGGGAGACTCAGAGGCTTGCGCCTGGTTTCCTACAGACTTTGTCCCCTGCACCTGTTCCCTGTGCTCATTTTGCTGGGTATCCTTTTGCTGTCATAAATCTTAAAAAAAAAATTTTTTTTATTTATTTGAGAGAAACAGAGAGCACGCGTGAGAGCACGAGGGACAGGGGGCAGAGGGAGAGGGAGAGGGAGAGGCAGGCTCCCCACCGAGCAGGGAGCTCGACGCGGGACTCGATCCTAGGACCCCGGGATCGTGACCTGAGCCGAAGACAGATGCTCAACCCACTGAGCCGCCCAGGTGCCCCTTGCTGTCATCAATCTGAGCCAAAGTACAACTATATGCTGAACCTGTGAGCCCTCGCAGAACCCAGGGGTAGTCTTAGTGGCCCCGACAAGAGAGTCAAGAGATGAAATGACTGATAATGATGGCCGGACGTTTATAAAGAGCCTGCCTGTGTCACTCAGCCCTGCACCTGGCATGCTTTGTCTCCTCCTGAAATCCTCATGGAATCCAATCTTGTCGGGAGAGAGGTCCATTATCCAGATGAAGAAATAGAGGGAAATCGTCTGCCTACATTAGAAGGGAGGGGTTCCTTTTCCATAGTAACTAATTTTGAGTGTAGACACCACCTTCATTCTACGTTTTCCAGTCTGGGGATGGAAGCACCTCGAGGAGAGAGGAGTCCAAACTCTCTGCCCCGGGGTGGATGCTGAGATCGGCCATACTGCTTTCCTACGGGGCACCTGGAGCTGAATGACGCCGTTTATTGAGGGACAGTCACTTAGCGCGAGGATTAATAGCAAACCCTGCAACTGGGGGGCCGGAGGCTGCTCACACGAAGTCCACGCTGCTGCTAAAATCACATTTATAAATGATTACGAAGAGTACCTAACGCCGTGGATCCGTGATACGCTCTACCGCACAGTGGGGTCAGAGGACACCCATTGAATCTTACAGTATGATCTCAGTGATGACGTTAAGATAAAAATCACACAGGAAAAACAAAACAAAACTGAGGAGCGATGCGCCAACATGCCAACAGTGCAGGATTATGGGTGATTATTATTTTGTTCTTCCTGTGTCTCAGTATTTTCCAAGTGTTCCAGAATGAGGATACATTGCTTTTGATCTCAGAAAACAAGAATATGCCTCAAAAAGGGGGAAGGAAGTACCTAGCTCTCTGCCTCCCCCAAGCTTGCCTGGATGTGCCCCGGACTGCATTCTCCTGACTCCCCAGGACTCTGGACAGACCAAAGGGACCAAGGGAGGAGCTTTCCCCCATAGGGGAGAACCCCGGCTGCATGTCTGAGCCTCTTCCAGAGGAGGAAGGGTAAGCCGGGAGGTGCCGGGGCCCCTCAATTCCACAGCTAAATGCCAGTCCCCGGTGGAGGGATAATGAGAATCTGGCAGCTCTCCAAAAGGCTGCTTTTACAAAAGATTTCTGAGAAGATGAGCAGGGAGAGAGTTGGTGCCCTTTTAGCAAGTCCCCCGGACTCCCCCGATAGGACAGCTGGGAAGATAAAATCTGTGCAAAGTTTGAGGGGCAGGATGGAGAGGCTAGTGAGCAAGGAGGCCTCTGGGGGAGCAAACAGGGAAGGGGGGCGTCACAGGGCGGAAGCAACCTCAGCAGATACCTGTGAGGCCCTCTGCCTTCCTGACCCTTCCTCCCCGCCCAGGGCTCCGCTCCCTCCCCCGTGAGGGCACTGCTGGCTGGAGGCGGTCCCACTGGCCGGCTTCTTCCCCGCTCCCTCCCTCGACAGACTGTGAGGCCCGAGCCCGCCACTTACTCGACAAGGGCTGACTTGAGGGCCTACTGCGTGCCGGGCCCAGAGAGAACAGGTGGGCACATCCTCGTGGCACCTGCAGCCGGTTAGAGATGCTACTTCCCCTGGCAGGTCCTCGGAAAAGTCTGGCAACGCCAGAATCAGGAACAGAGGAATGCAAGTGGTAAGAACAGAAACGGTGGACGGAGGCAGAACTGCATTTAAGCCGTACTTCTGTCCCTTATGAGTCATGAGTCCCGGGGCCGGCGCTTCCTGCCTGAAAGCAGCACCATGAAAGGACAATACCCACTTCTCAGCGCGGTGGGGATTCCAGGAGACCATGCGCAGGAGGTCCAGAGCCTGTGCACACAGGAGGAGCTCAGCGGGGCTGAGCCCACTCGCCGCTCTTCCAGGAGTGTCTGCACTGAGAAGGGAAACCAGATGCAGAAAAGCCTCGTCCAAGGAGCTACACAAGGAAGCAGGTGGGGGAGAGCACGCTTTGTATTCTGTAGGCTGGCCAGAGTGGAACTCTCTTGGTCAGTTCTATAAATAGGCAGGCAGCAACCTTGAGAACGGAGAGGAGGTTAGTGCCTTTGATGAGAAGACCATGGAGACCGGGCACTGGGGAGGGCCTGGGAGCACAACGAGTCCCCCACGTGCTGCCTGCCTCCAGTATCTTACAGAAGGGGACTGTGGGAGCCCGACATGGGAAGGGACAGAGAGGGAACGAGTATGAAAAGGACAGCCAAGGACACACAGGAGGCCAGCCCTGGGCAGGCCCCCTCCCCTGTGCACCTCGGTTTCCCCATCACAAGACTGAGGGGCCAGAATATCTGACGGCCACTCAAGTGGAGACCCTTCCAGAACCTCTGATGTTGGCGTTTTTGGTAACTGGGGGCTTCCAGTGGGGTCTTGGAGAGCAAGAACATCACCATCCAAAACTGAACGAGCCCAAGAACAAACCCGAGATTCCTGAGACAGCGCTTGCCACGCCAGAGCAGGCTTTCAGGATAGGCCTGGGTGCAGGGGCCGGGAGACGCCGCTCGAATGCCCACTGCCCTTTTCAACTAAATATGTGTCACGTACGGAAGGCAAGGAGGCGGGGGATGGTCTAAGAAGCTGGTTTCTGTCTTCTTACTGCCTTTTTGTCTCCAGTTTCCCAGACAGCCGCTTGCTTGTTGGAAAGAGTGGCTCTGAACGGAGAAGTGAATTCCTAGAGAGGGCTGGCCGGTGCCCCCAGCCTGGCACACAGAAGGCCACCCCCGGGCTCGGGCGCCGACTGCGCCTCAGGTGCACCCGGCCATTCATTTCTCAGAACCAGCAGCTTCTCTGGCCGGAGCGAGCCTCCATATAGCACGCAGCTTAGGCGGCAGAGGAACCTAGAAGGAACTCCCGCTGCGAAACAGCGGCCCAAGCACGTCCCCGTTGCGCCACTGGCTCGCTGGGTGGCCCAGGGCTATGCCCTTCTCTCGCTGGGCCTCGGTTTTGCCAACTGGCAATGAGCAGCTTGAACTCACTAACAGCGGAGGTCCTGCCCCCATAGGAAACTTCAATGTCTTCTGGTTAGTGGTTCCATCCAGAAGGAAAGGCTGTATTTACCCATGACAGTCATGAGTCATGGCAGCAAAGAGATCAGGGGCTTTGAAATACACAGGGACAGAGTCCAGGCAGCTCTCAGGGAGTGAGTCCTCGAGATTGCGTGGGCTGAGGCTGCTACCAGGTCCTTGAACCAGATCCTGAGCCTGGGGGCTCCGAGGCTCCCTGTCAGCCGGAAGGGACCAACAGCCAGAAGGACAGACGGAGCATCCGAGGTGTGGCAGGATGCACGCGGCAACTCAGCTTTATTGTCGGCAGCAGGGGACCTCCCAAGGGACCCGAGGGCCGGGGAAACAGACATTCCTCCAATGGGACTGCAGCTGTGCAGCTCTGTTCCTTGCAGCCTGTGGGTGGAAAACCACATCCAATACCCACCTTAAAGCAACGTGGATGCTCTGCTTGTGCAAGCTGGTGACTGTCACCCATGCCTGTCTCCTGCGTGGCGGCCCGCACAGCCGGTCTCCTGAACCAACTGTTTATTAGCTGTGCCACCTCACACAGGTTACTGACCCTCCCTGTTCATCTCTTTCTCTCCTGTAAAACGAAGATCATAATTCCACTCTCTCTCTGGATAGAGGGGCCCTATATGGCACAGTGCCTATCACTGGAGAATTCAATGAGCTGTGGCTTAAAAAGGGCACAGTGTGAGACCCAGGGAGAGTCCACTATAGACGGAGCGGTCATCAGAGCACTACTCCCACGCTGTTACCATGGGTTTGCTGCTAAAACCTGACCTAGGGCTCGCGTGCGTTCCACGGAGTCAGATCCTTGAAATCTCGATCTGACCCAGCAGACAGCATGGTTCAGATACCATCCAGCAGCAGATGACTGTTGAGGCAGCGTGTTATGGTTACAGAAATGTAAATTATATGTGTATGTCTTCACACTTAATAACTTGCTACTTGGATTAATGCTCTCAGGAGGCAAATTTGCGTCACTCAGCTCTTCAGAGCCGACTGGATTCACAGCCCAGGCGACGGGATTCTCTGCTCAGCAGAGGACAGAGAAAGCCATGGGAGATGGCCACAGCATAAAGGGGACGGGGCGTTGTGTGTTCACACGGCAGATGCACAGATGCTCCTATGTTCAAGAACACACACCAAAGCGCAAGTGTGAAGTGAACCACAAGGTCACAGGATGATGAGACTACTGTCCTCAGGGGCATGGAGGACACATTGCGAAGTCTCAAGGAAGGGCACATCATGGTGACTCACCCAGCCTATTTCAGGACACAGACCTTGAAGGGCGAGGTTTTCTCTTCTCTGGAACAGAGATGCTTAGCCTCAGGAAGGGGAGCCCGTCTAAGAGCCAGGTTCAGGTTAGTGATCAGGAAGAGAGGAAAGAAGGATGAGCGCTTGCTCTTCCTGACCCCACCCTGCCCAACTGGGGCTCACTGGGCACCAATCCTGACTCTGCTGTTGACTTGCTGTGTCACACAGCGAATTACTTAACCTCTCTGTGTCTGTTTCTGCATTTAAGATGCAACTGTTGTAAACATTATTAAGATAACATAGGGGTGCCCAACTGGCTCAGTCAGAGAAGTGTGCAACTCTTGATCTCAGGGTCGTGAGTTCGAGCCCCACGTTGGGTGTAGAGTTTACTTAAACAAACTCAAAAAAAAAAAAAAAAGTAGACTGCCTATACATAGTATCTAGCATCTGGCACATAGTAGGTACTAAATGTGAATTTCCTTCCTGAGTCTACCAGCTCCTTCTCCCAAACCCAAGCCCCAGAATTCCCTAAAGCTCTAATCTACATGGACACAAATACAGAGGCAGCTCTAGCCTCTCTCATGACTTTCCTCATCTCCAGAAACATCCTTCCTTCCTTTAATCCACACTTCCTCACATCTGCCCTGCCTTTGACATTCAGCCCATGCCCGCCACCTCCAGGAAGCCTTCCTGGATTGCGACTGACCCTCCATCTCCAAGAACACCCAGCACGCTTCTATATTTTCATTACCATGTATACTAGAGTCTCTGCATCAGCTTCATACATCCTGCCTCTAGAACTACAAGATATGTTCCTTGAGACACAGTGCATGTTCGGTTTTCTTTATAACCTCTTCCAACAAAATATTTATTGAGCTCTCTAAATGCCAGGCAGCCCCCAGGGAATCTGTTCAAATGAGGCTGCAGAAAGATCAGTGCTCTAGACTAGGGCTCAGGCAGCCTTAGGTCAGCACCCCATGCTTCTCCACACTCATGGGAGACATCACCTCAGGCATGCATGGGATTTGGTGAGAAAAGCAAGAGTGGCCGGGGGGCTACAGCTCTGGAGCCAGGCTACCGAGATTCCCATCCCAGCTCTGCCAGCTGCCAATGGCAACCTTGGGCAAGTTACCAGTCCGTGCCCCAGTTTCACAGGCATAAGACAGGTTAGGAGCGGTATTATATCACAGGGTGGTTGTGAGGATTAAATTAGTTTACATGCATAAAATGTTTAATGCCTGGAACACAGGTAAGAGCTGCAAAAGGGTTAGGTATGATTATAATAGGGAACCCAGAGTAGAAGTCTCAACCCACCATCCATGATAACCACTGTCTGTCCTTCCAGAATGTTCTGTGCATTTTATAAATATGTGGATGCACATATACAAAACTACTGTTGTCGGGGCACCTGGGTGGCTCAGTCGTTAAGCATCTGCCTTCAGCTCAGGTCATGATCCCAGGGTCCTGGGATCGAGCCCTACATCGGGCTCCCTGCTCGGTGGGAAGCCTGCTTCTCCCTCTTCCACTCTCCCTGCTTGTGTTCCCTCTCTCGTTGTGTCTCTCTCTGTCAAATAAATAAAACCTTAAAAAAAAAAAAAAAAAAAACTACTGTTGTCTGATCTTCATAGAAATTGACTCACACTTAACATTTTCATCACCATGTTTTTTCCAGCTGAAAAGATGTATTTTGAAGATCTTTGCTCACCAGTTCAATGACATTAAGCTCATGTCTTTGTGCATGCACTAGGGCCCGCTCCCTGGCAGAGATGCTCCACCACTGAATTCTCACTCTATTGTCGGACATGTAGGTGGTTTCTCGGTTTTTGCCACTGCAAACAAAGCTACGATAACAAACCTTTTCATGCATCTTGAAGCACACACGGGTCTAATTCTCTAGATCAGAGATAAGTGGAACTCCTAAGGCAGCGGGCAAAATTAATGCATCTTTTTTCATATGCAACCTTGTCCCTCCCTGTTGTAGTTCCTACAACCGCCTGCAGGGGGCAGCACCATGACATCCGTGCCTACAGAAGGCGCTGTGGATGGGACTGGGTGCGGGCTTTCCAATGCCTTTTCCCAAAGCAGAGCTCACTCTGGTGCAGGGATCCATCCTCTTTTATGCTTTCTTCCACAGGCTCCAGAAATCTAGTTATAGGCAAACCTTGGCTCTATTTTCCAACCGCATCTGGAAACTAGAGAATTGCCAAGCACCAAAATAAAAAGGTATCTTAGGGTGAGGATTCCCCCCCGCCCCGAGAGTTTTTCAGTGAAAGGTATATTCACTAGAAAGCCATTCCCAAACAAAGTTCTATCTCTTCCTGGCTAAGATACTTTAGACAAGTTGCCTCAGCTTTATCACCTGTTAAATGGGGCTACTAATGCCTACTCTTACAGAGTTACTGTGGGGACAAAGTGAGGACTGACGAGATAATGTACACAAAGCACCTTGCGCTAAGTACGGTGCATAGCGGGTGCCCAACCATGGTGGCTAATATTATTGGTAACAGCAAAGTTATAGGGATGACCACACATTTTATTCTTCCCATTGCCCAGATGAGTAAAGAGACTCTAGGTGGTGGCATGTCTTAAGCAAGGTCAGAAAAAGGATAAGAGGCAGGGTTTGGATTTGAATCTTGGACTTTCCAAACTCATGCTTCTTTCACCAGTAGTGAAAGGGGGTTCAGATACCCAAGGGTAACCCCTCTGTCTTGGCCTCACAAGATGGACAAGGAGAAGGTCTGAAGAGGGGATGTGGGACTTACAGACCATAAACAAGTGAGAACCCCCCGAACTCTTGAACCCTGAGCTGGTGCTGGGTTCAGCCACATGGGCTAGAAAGACCCTCCCCATTCAGCCCCACTTTGAGGGAGGACAGAAATTAATGGCGTGTGCTCTCTGCCCCAGGGGTGTATTTTAATGTCATGAAAAAGTAAAGCCCTAATTAGTCCTGTCTTCAGAGCTCCTTTCCTCTGCATCACATTTTTATCTGTGTTAATTACCTCTTACAGAGACCACTAACTGCAACAGCCTCTAAAATCAGTCTCTGCTGCGCAGCCAGGACATCCTTTTAAGATGCAGGTGGACCCTGTCCCCTCCCCGCCGAAACGGTCCCACTGCTTCTGATGTAAAATGCGAAGACCTCACAGTGTGTCTCAGGCCTGTGCGGCTGGCCCTAGAGCCTGCCTGGTCAGCCTCTTTGCCAGCCTCATCGTCTGTCCCTGCCACTGGCCTTTCTTACAGTATCAAACGCTCCAAGTTCTTTGCATGTGCTGCTCCCTATCCCTGAAGGTACATACATCAACATACGTATACAGTGATTATTTTATTTATATCCTTCTCAGTAGATAGAGAAGTCGGGGAATTCTTCTGTTTTGGGCACAGATGTGTCAATAAATATGAAAGACTGGAAATCGTGGGTGATTCCACATAAAATGAAAGACAATGAAGAAATGCAATTGTAATTGCCTTCCTTCTGAAATTGATTGCCTTCCTTTTAAAACTGACCGCCAATGAAGAATTTTACCTCTCTTGAAATACCAATGAATTCTCTAGTAGAATGTAAACAATGCATGAATTTCCCTTTTTGCCTTGGTTGCTAGGAAGCTCACAACTCCACTTAAATATGAAATATTATTCTTATTAAAGGCAACACACACACACACTTTCCAATATGGTTTCTGAGCTCTGTGACTTTTTCATGATGTCCTTTCTAGGTTAAGTCATTCAATTATTTCTGAAGTAGGAAGAAATATTAATCACAAATATATTAACAAGTAAGTAAATAGGACATGTGGAGTTCAAAGAGGATGTTCAATCACACCAATCATATAGGAAGAGCTCAGGAAAACAGCTGCCGAGTGAATGAATGAATGCTGAAGTACATCTCAAGGATCAGACACCTTATACACAGAGTTGGAGGCAGAGATATTTTCATAGATGCTTGGGCAATAACTCTGCTTTCTCATCCTACTCTCTCCTTCCACTCCCCAGAAATACTTTACTGCTGCTGACTTTGGTCTCAGAATCATGTCATTTAAAAACATTCCCTTAAATAAAAGTCCAAAAACTGTTAGTTTATATTCTACTGGAACGTTGACATAAGCGGGTAGTGGTATGCTGAGAAAGTCACTGGGTCTCAAAGAACGGTGGCTTCATGTTGGTGTCCCTCACAGCTGTGTGCCCGTCAGGAGGCCAGGATCTGGGGCAAAGCTTACCACACCTGCTCTGGCTCTTTGTGGCCACCTCACCTCTTCAAGGGGCTACATCCTCAGGGAAATCAATATGGACTGCAGAGCAGTCCCCCCTTCCACGAGATGCAGCTCAACATATGCATGAAGCAAAAATAAACAGAAGCACGTGATCCAACCATCAAGGAATGTGAATGCACAGAAATAAAGGCCAGGGGAGAGGGCAGAGAAACGACAGCTAGTTAGGAAGGTGGAATAATCAACATCTTCTTTTCCCCTTTTGAGTTGTTTTTTTTTTTTTAATGTTGTTTCAGTTTGCCTTTAATTGGAGCCTTACAAAGTAGAGTTCAAGAAATCAACTCTTCATCCCCTCCACTGTTCTTTCTTTATGAGTTTGACCTTCTCCAAAGGCTTGGGGTGAAGAAGGCAGCCCTTGTTCCAGTACTGGGAACACCAGGATCCCGGAGGCTGGAACAGGGACCTGACATTTCAAAGCCCCTGATCCCTGGTATCTTTGCTCCTAAATGTCTCAGTGAGTTAAGGCTGTAGGAAAAGGAAAAACATGAAGGATCAAAAGAGAGAGAGAAAATGTTGTCCTTGGGGACAATGCCATGAGAAATTTGTAAGACAGTGACAGAGTCGCCATCCCCTTGCAGAAGAACTCAGAAGATGAGGACAGAGCAGATTCCAGAAAGATATTGATTCCCTTTTAATGCAATTCTTCAATTATCCACTAAGCCTGGCTTTTAGTCTCTTATAATTTAAGTAAATTGCTTTACAAATGTTCTTTTAAATTTGGTCTCTTTATTCTTTTCGTTTTTCTTTTGGGAAGAACAAACAAGATTCTAGGAGTCATAAACATAATCACTCAAGGTGAGCCTCGATGGGTTTCCAATGGCGTTGTTGTGATCTAGAACCAATGTCCACAGCACATCCACCATCAGAAAAATCTGATTATATATCAACATTTTCTTGGCCCAAGAGCGGATACATGGATGGGGTGTATTGTCCTGGAGGACACTTAACATTCCTGTCCCTCATCACTTTCTGTGCACTCCGTTAACAAGGGATAGGCCTCCAATTTAACTCACCCTCGAACTGAAAGATCTGAATTCCAGGTGGATGAATCAACCACCTAACAGCTACTCCTAATAACCATCTCTTAAAGAAAAAGGCTGATAGATCTGAGGAGCTGGAAATGTAACATTCTTGTGGTTAAATGGGCATAGGACATCAATAAGTTACACACCAAAAATAAATAAATGTATATATATCACATACATACATAATAATGTACGTATATGCAGCTATACAAATAATAAACATGCAAAGGAGTTCAACTTCACTATTTAAATTATGCAAATTAAAATAGGATACTTTTTTGTCTGTCTGATAAGCAAAAACGGAAAAGAAATATAATATCCGGTGTTGGCAAGGCTGGGGGAAAACGAGGCTTCGCATACACGGCTAACACTGGTAGAGCGGACTGTAAAATAACAAACTCTGCTTCCCCAAGAACAATCTGGCAACAGTTACCCAAGTCTTAAAATTCTGCCTATGCCCAGAGCCAATGCCACTTCTAGAAAGACAGCCCAAGGAATTTTTAGAGACATGCTTCCAGATTAACATGCCAGGACACATTGTCTAAAGCGGCAATGTGGGTAACGTTTAAAAAACAACCTGTCCAACAAGAAGAAATTAGTCCAATAAATCACGCACCTCTTTGCTATGACGTAATCATTAAAAACCATGTTCTAGAAACATTTATTGGGGTCAAAAAAGAGTCATGATCCACTGTTTGGTGAGACAGGCTCAAAAACTATGTTCAGAAAGGCAGTTTTGTAGAAAATTCCCAATAGGGATTTACACACGTAGGCATGCGGGGGACTGGAAAGATGACAATCAAATTGTCAATAGTGATTATTTCTGGGTGGAGCGGATTATCGATGATTGGGGGGGTCCTTTTCCTTTGTGTTTTCCTGGGGTTTCCGAGCTCTCTAAACTGAACCCATCTCTCTCGGGTCATTAACGCACACACATATTTTATTTTAAATGCGCAGGCGGACTCCTCTGCTCCTCATGTCTCCTATGAACCAAACAAAATGGCCCTTCCTTTGTCCAGTCTGTGATGGTGTTGACGACCACCGGCCTCTTACAAGAGGCCCGGGGACCCCTGTTCGCGCCGTGCCCACGAAGCAGGCAACACAGATTCGCAGCCTCCGCCAATCAATGAGATGATCTCCGAAGTCACGGGTTTATCCTAATGGGGCTGGAGGTGAGGTCACAGTTAATCTGTTTAGGGAATTTCCACAGACAAGGCACAAAATAAAATCCTGACAAAGGTCGGGGCATGGCAAGAGAGCTAAGAGGGGGAGAAGGGGGGCGGATAAAAAGGCCAAGAGTGCGCAGGGCCGCCTGGGTACCTGACGTCTAGTCAATTAAGATGCACAGAGCTCGCCCAGGAAAGGGCAGGGCGGCCGTGGCCTGGGCTGTCTGCTCACTCCTGGGTTTTCTGATCAAAAGGCTGCAACACCGTTTCAATAAGGAAAAAAAACATCAGAGAGGAAATGTACATTTACTGAAATGGGGCTCCGGCCAGCGCGGTGCTAGGCTGGACACCCACCAGAAGGTGGCAAGGAGCACACACGTGGGAGGCAAGAAGATCAGGAGTTCAAATCCCAGCCCTGCCACCTCCTACGTGTGTACTGGTGGCCAGGCCCTTCCTCTTCCCAGTGCTCGGCCTCCTGTCCCTGGGGGCTGCGCCCAAGGGTTGGTGCGGACATTTGCGGCAAGCCCTCGCAGAACTCCAGGTGGCACAGAGACGCCCGTCCCTGGGGGCCGTAGTTATTCGTGGGCTCAGTATTACAAGTTCATAAGCACGTTAGGTGCTATGTATTTTATACCAGGAAGAGTGTTACCTGGTAGGGAAAAGCCCTATGTTCACCCCAGCGCAACGGGGTGAACATAACAGGTAATCATGAAATGCTCAAATCGACAGATAACCCCAGTGCTTTCACGGTTACCCGCATGGCCATTGGTATCCCCATTTTAGAGACGAGGAACTTGAATAGGGAAGTTAAGAAACTTGCCTACCATTTGGCTATTATTCGCATTACGACGTTATCAAAGAGGCATGTGAGAATCAGAGAGGTCAAGGAATTTGTTCAAGGCCCCACGGGTGCACAGAGCCCCTGGCTCCAGAGCCCAGGCTGAAGCATCACGGGAGGCCACCTCTCCCTGGCTCTGGAGCGACAGATACATCCCCTCAAGTCAACAAAACCTGGTTTTAATTCCTGGCTCTGCCTTCCTGTCCATCTTTGTGACAACAGGCAAGTGACAAACTCTGCAATTTTTTTGCCCAACGAAGCAATAAAAGCGGTACCTCCTTTGAACCTATTGGGCTAGTGTGAGGTTCAAGTGAGTTCATACACAGAAAGTCCTGAGAATGCCGTCCGGATTACTGTAAGCCCTCAGTACAGAAGTTATTACTGGCCACAGAGCAATTCAAGGAAACCCTGGGGGGTGTATAATCTGTGTCCCAACAAGTGAAACAGGGTCACTAGGCTGATGGAGCCGCAGGGGAGGGGTTCCTGCAGATGGGGTAGCTGCAGGTGGGCAGGGCGATCCACTGGGGCTGGCCTCACGGGGACCGTGTGTGTGGACAGGTGCAGGGACACAGAGCCGCCTTTCAGAGGAGGGCGTGCTGCCCGATGGCACTCGGGGAACAGCCAGAGAAAAGGACTGTCTGCAGACAGAAGGGGATCAGATCATGGGCAGCCTGAACATCAGGTTCAGGAGCTCGGCTTCTGCCCTGAAAGCTCTCAGCACCAGTGCAAGGTGCTAGGCAGGGCACCACTTGATGAGAGACAAATTTCGAAAGCGTGCCCTGCCTCCGGGATGCTGAATGGACTGGATGAGCAAGACCGGAGACAGCCAGCCAGCCAGGGGGCCGCTGCACTTCGGTCTCCAATGGCAGAGAATTCGGCCTCCAATGGCAGTGTGGTCTGGGATGTGCTGGGGAGGGATCGGGCCTGGAGGGTCTGAGCTCGCCAGAGCTCATGCAATCCCCAACAGGGAGACTGCAGAGAGGATAGCAGGTCAAGGTTACTAACTTGGGGAATGTCCATGATTTGTGGGCAAGAGGATGAGGTGCCTTCAGAGGGTCAGACAGGAGCCTTGACTTCCAAGGCAAATAAATGCTTTTCCTAATACTGGGGAAGAGCTGAAAATATAAATTAAAAAAATAAAGATACCAAAAGGAGGCCCAGGTCCTGTTCAGAGAAAGCACGGCAGAGAGGAAGGGATCTGGGGACAAACTGAACATCTTGACTTAAACCCTCAGGACTGGAAGAACTCGTGGAGGGAGGAGAGGATTTAAGAGAGTTTGGGAGAACCTGGGATAGGCCTGGGGCCCCCTGAGGAGAAAGAGGAGGTGGCAGGAGAGATGGAGCAAGGATGAAGGTCCCGCTGGCCTCAGACACACCGCAGGACACCACATCCTCCACGGCCCGCAGGATGGAAACGGCAGAAGGAAGACATCCCCCAGACTTCCCCCCTTCCCCACCTGCATGGAAGGGTAACTTCTGAAAGCTGGACCACTCTTCTTCTCTTTTCTTAATCAGAAACCCCTTAATGAAGCCTCACACACCATTTCAGATGTGGTTCAAATACATTCCAGGGTTTGTTGTTGTTGTTTTTTTTTTTAAGTCCAGATGCCATATTGTCAAATCACCACTTTCAACCTGCATTAATTGCTTTAATGGGTTCTGGAAAAACAGCTACCTTCTCTCCCTTCTCATCAGGGCCCCGGGGGAGCCCAGCAGGGAAGGATGCTGGGGAACAAGGCCGGAGATGCAGCTGATCTGGGAAGCACACTGTCACACACCGGCCTCTGAGCCATGCACCTGCCCCACGTTTTTAAGGGAGGTTGGGACACGCAATTCCATCCGATCCCTGGGCTTTATTGCCACTGAAAAACGAAAGAAAATGCAGATGCCAAAACCCGAACAGGAGCAGTTAACGTTTTTAAGGAAACTCTATGTGGGAATATTGACCACATTTAGTAAATGACTCTGCAATTCAAGCAGCTACCATGCATCAAGAAGGCCCTGAGCCCCGGTCTTTTCTTCCAAAGGCACCTTTTTTTCTTTTTTTGGACTAAGCAGGCGCAACAGAAGACTTTCAAAGCCAAGAGGATGCAGTCGATAACATTTTTCATTACAATACTGCAGTAAGACCTCCGTGGCCGTATTTCTCAAACTTGTGATGTGCGACAGCAACAATAAACTGTGAGGGCTAGGGGCCAAGTTCAAGGGTGAGGGGGTCTGCATCACAGAGAGGCCAAGGGAGCTGCTCAAGGTCACGGCCAAGTAACCCAGTCAGATGAACCCAGGTCCATCTCCAAAAGCCATCTCCAACCTCTCTTCCCTGGATTGTCCAACTTATCAGCTGACCTTGCACCTCTGGAGTCCTGCTCCAAAACAGCTCAGGATGGGTCCACCTCTCTGGTCAAGTCTTTCTGTGGATAAATGTTGGGGATGGGGACAGATCCCAAAGGAAGGTGGTGCTTCCTAAACCTCAGTATGATGAAGACTTGCCTAGGGAGCTTGTTAATTCTTGGGCAAGCTACATTTCTGAACCACGACTTCTAGAGTATTTAGAAATACCCTTTTAGATGTCACTTTGCCATGTTCTTCCCTGTAACCTGCAGCTTTAGAATCTGGTGAAGAAGACATTTTGGGACTTGTTTATGGGAGGTTGAAATATTTGCTTTGCATTCAAAGTTGAGAGGATGCTGATATTATGAAAATTCAGGTAGAGAGGAAAAATAACTATAAAACTGGCTGCCAGCTGAAGCAAAACCACAGCCAATTTAGCATAAGGAACAAAAATTCTCAAAGGGGAAGGAGGTAAAGGGGTTGGGACCGGAAAAGGAGAAAAAAATAAATTCACTTGTGCATTCTCGATAGAGAATAAAGCAGCTTTTAAACATACATGTGATTAGCAGGAACTTGGCCTCTACCTGAAATGCTGGGGCTTCTTAAAACCTGAACTGTGCTGGGTTTTGTTTCTGTTTTTTTTTTTTAAACAAAAAGCCAGAAGATATATCTCACCCAAAATTGGTTCATTGATTGCTTCAGAATGCACAAATGATTCTATTTTGGAATCACAGACACAGGCTGCAGAAATAACCCACTTCTGGGAATGTGGTTTTAAAATTAAGAGCAAAGCAACAAATGAACTAACCAAAGAGGTCTCGTAGGGTGGGCTGGGCTGCAGAGGGTGGGAAAAGCTCCTGCCCACCCAGGCACAGACGTTTGGTTTTTTTTAAAGGTCTTTCACTAAAAAGTAGTAGTATAGGGTTTCCTATTTACCAAATGTTTTTGTACCTATTAAGTCATACGATTCCATACCCATCCCGGAAAGGCAAGTAGGATATGGCTACGCCCATTTCATAGCTCCAAAGACTGAGGCATCCAGAGATGTCACGTGATCTGCTCACAGCCACACCATCAGCTTCTTGGTAAAGCATACATTAGAGTCTAGGGCATTCCTCGACATTTTTCTCCAAGCACCCACTGCCTTGCAACACATAGATTTTCTTCGGATATCCCACTCAGGAACCAAGGGATCCTGAACTCACCAGCATTGCACTGGATGCGAGATCATTCTATTCATTCAGCAAATATTCATTTACTAAAGTACCTACTGTGTTCCAGGCGCTGGGGTAGGCGAGGGAGCGACAGAGACCAAATCTTGGTTTTTGTGGAGCTTATTTGTAGTGGGGCAGGCACATGACCAACAAACACGGTGAAATGTCCTTCTCATAGTGACCGGTGTGCTGAAGGAAATTCCAGCGGGATGAGGGGATGGCGTGGGCGCCTGCTTTGGAGAGAGGGTGGCAGGGATGTGGAGGCACGTGGATGTTACAGTTTTTTGTTTTTTTTTTTAAGATTTTATTTATTTATTTGAGAGAGAGAATGAGATAGAGAGAGAGCATGAGAAGGGGGAGGGTCAGAAGGAGAAGCAGACTCCCTGCTGAGCAGGGAGCCTGATGTGGGACTCGATCCTGGGACTCCAGGATCATGACCTGAACCGAAGGCAGTCGCTTAACCAACTGAGCCACCCAGGCGCCCTGGATGTTACAGTTCTTAAAACCGTTGGTGACCCGTGGCCCTGGGTGGGTCCATGCCCCCCCAGCCCCAGGGCTCCCCGAGGGCAGGGGCCATTGACCATCCATCTCTGAATTCCAAGGACCAGCCACAGCCCTGGGGGAGCTAAGTGCCCCCCTCAGAGCTTGCATGGATAAAGGGCTCCCACGGGCACAGGTGGGGCTCAAACACGCCGCCTGCCCTTGAAGCATGGGCATCAGAATCCCCACTTAATAAAATGAAGTCTGTGGATGGTTCCTCAAAGGCTCCCAAACGTCAGGCACAAAGTATGCCGGCTGCCTGCCTTCCAGCGGGGGGCCTGGCCGTGTCTTCCAGGAGGCTGGCTGCATAACGACCAGGGCTGGCTTCCAGGCGGGAAGGTAGGGCAGAAGGGCCACCTCGTTTCTAATCCCCATGGTGACCCTGGACTGGTCAATTTCTCCTCCTGGAGCCTGACCTGCCTGGCCTCCCTGCCTCCCCTGGGAAGGAGAAAGCACCTGGCACAGAGGAGGGGCTCACTCACTGACACCAGCCTCCTCTCTTCCCGGCGGCGTTCCAGTAAAGCGAAGTTCAAACACAAGTGCACCCGCCCCATGGTGCTGCCTCCTGCAGAGGACGCCAGGAGTGCACAGGAAACAAATGGTCTGATTCCTGTTCGCGGCACCCTTTGCCACCTGCCATGTGCTATAAAAGTCAAATGAAATGTTTGCAGCACAGGAAATCTTTAAAAAGCAGCCCCCCCACCCTGGGGCACAACTAGAAGCCTGTGTGAGCTCCCTGTTAACGTCAGATTCTTGCTTGGGGGTTTAAAAAAAAAAAAAAAAAAAGGAAGAAAAAGAATAGGTTTCGAAAGATTTGTATTTCAACCTCCAACCACCTCCAGCCGTTAAATGTCATTCCTTCTAATCAAATTCTCTGGTCCTTGCTGGGCACTAGTTTGGGGTCCCTGAGCAGCAGAGACCAAATGCTGCTCTTCCAGGTCATAAAAGAACCTTGCTGGAAAGCCAGTTGGAGCCTAATCCCCCACGGATGCCTGCTTCAGCGCAAAGCCTTCTGCAGGGCAGAGGGGGGTGGGGGTGGGGAGTGGATTATGACTCGGAGGAGATGCACATGTGCTGGGCGCATGAGCAGACAGGGTGTGAGGGGCGGCGCGCACTTGACAGGTGCGTACAGGCTGTGTGCAGTGTGGCAGAGGTGGAAAGCAACAACACACCCAAAATCCAATTAGTCGGGGGTTACAGGATCATACGTATCTTTGCAGCCCCATCCAGATGATGAATCTATGGCAGGTAATAAACAACGCCAGGTTTGTGGCAAGAGGAAGGTGACAGCAAACCAAGAAGCTAGTGCCGGGGTAATTCTCTATCTCTTTCGTGTCCAGCTGAAAGCCAAGAGGCAGGAATCTTCTAATAATAATATCATCCCCCCCCCCCCAAAAAAATAAGGGCATTCTCTTCCAGCCTACAAAATGCTTCCCTCATTTGAAGAGGAAATAACCAGTTGCAAGAAGATTTTTGTCCTACCCTGGGCACTGTCATTGTCTAAAACCTTGAGTATCAGCTTGGGCCACATAAATAAGTAAGATTAAATTAAAGAAATGGACCCTCTCAATGCACTGCATCAGACTCTGGATCCAGCAAGCAAACATCTATTCAATAAAGAGTTTATTAATAGTGAGCTTTCAACATGTCATTGCTGGCAAGACCCGCAGGACCCAAGAAAGAGGACGGGGCCAGAAGAAAGTGTGCGCGTCCCCATGAACACATTACCCACGGTTTCCAAATTGGAAAACAGTAATCACACCAATGGGAGAAGCTGCATTTCAGATACAAAGGTGGAAGTGGTAATAATTTATAATGGCTTCAGCTAACCATGTACAATGGGAAAATGACAAATGTGTCGTTTAGAATGTGCTGGACTAAACACAGTGATTTATGTTAACATGGACAGATTTTTTGTGGGTTATTATGCAGAGAAAGGGAGGGTGTGATGACTCTAATTAAATGAAAGGGCCGGCCGCTGTTTGTATCTTCTGGAACGTTTCAAATTCTAATATGCCCCTTGGAGGTACTCCGGGTGGGGGGATGCTGAGATGGTAATGAAGCCATTTCATTTTTATCTAGATGAAACACAAACATCCACACACACATCCCGGCAGCACCCGGCTACCCCGTGTCCTGCTACCCGCAGAATTAGGGACTCGGAGGGCAAGCCGGAAAGTGAACGTGGTTTTGAGAGCTCCCAGGGCAATGCTGTACACGCCACAATCCTATGGTCATCTTCTCATTTACTCTGGAACAACACCGGGGTTGGTGTTCTTGGGTCAAGGGAGAGCAGGCAAGTTCTCATCAGTACAGTGTGTAACCCGTCAATTTCCTGAATTAGTAGGAGGCTACACAAGAGTGCCAAGATTCTCATCTCCCAATCCTTAGCCAACTTTCTTAACTCTGCCTTAAATGAAATCAATTCCAAAAGAACAAGAAAACACCGGATTAGACATTCTAAACGCCTTCTGTGTAGCACATACTGAGCAAATCGCAGATTGTCTGAGCCCGGAAGGGACCCTGGGCAGCCACTGGCCCATCCACCCTAGGACATAGAGAGGGTCAGTGACTGGCCCCATGGTCACAAAGCAAGCATGTGGCAGAGCCCAGTGCAGCAGCCCTGGTCTGTGGGCCCCTTGGCTAATTTACCAACGCTTTTTGGCTGAAAACCTCTGAAAGGTCTACTTTTTTATTATTATTAGTTTGGCTCCTGTTCATTCAAGATAGATTTTTCAAAAATCAAACATTTCAACATAATTGCAAATAGTAAATGGCTTGCCTTATCTGGACCTGTCACTGATGATTTAGCAAATAGGCTTCAAGAGAGGAATGGGAGCCCCCTGGACAGAGGAACAGAATCCTTGCTGAAACACTCTGAGCAACAATGGATACTTGATTTGTGAGAGAGAGAAGTGGAAAAAACTTTGTATGTTCAATCTCTCCTCTGTTCCCTGGGAGGAGGTGACCCTCTCTGATTCATGAACTCTTAAGTAACTTGATTCCTAAAATTTAATCTTCTTTTTATTATACACACACACAACACACACACAGTATCTCTCCTTCAGGATGCTCAGAGGATCTTTTCCCCCTCTTTCTACCTGCAGGAGAAAAATAAAGGTTTTAAGATTGAAAACACATCTCAAGAGCCAAAACACAGAAACAACCTAAGTGTATATTGACAGATGAACAGAAAAAAGTATACACACACACACACACACACACACAGAGGAATATTATTCGGCCACAAAAAAAAGAAGGCAATTCTGCCCTTTGTGACAACATGGATCAACCTGGAGGACATTATACTAAGTGAAATAAGCCAGACCCATAAAAACAAATGTTGGATGATCTCACTTATATGTGGAATCTAAAATAGTCTAATTCACAGAAGCAAAGAGCTGAACAGTGGTTGCCAGAGGCTGGGGCGGGGAAGGAAACAGGAAAATATTGGTCAAAGGGTACAGACTTCCAGTTATAAAATGAATAATTGATAATTCTATATTGTATGCTTGAAATTTGCTAAAAGAGTACATCCTAAATGTTCTTACCACAAAAATAAAATAACTCTGTGAGGTGATGGATAATTAGCTTGATTGTGGTAATCCTCTTACCATGTATCACAAATCATCACATTGTACACCTTAATTATATACAATTTTCATTTGCCAGTTCTACTTCCAGAAAGCTGGGGGAGGAAATAACAAATGAATAAATGAACAAATAAAATAACATTGAAGGAGAAATAAAACAGGTCTTGTACTAAATGCAGTGCGGTATATGGTACAGAAAATGCAGAAAAACTGGTGATATTTGACTAAAGCCTGAAGTTCAGTTAAAAGGAATGTACCTACACCATAAAAATCCCTGACACGGTGCCTTCCGGCACTGAAGCTCATAAAGAGGGGCTGAAAGTGGAGAAAAATCCTGGTTTCGGGCAGTTTGTAACTAGTGGAGAAGCTGGGGCCTCTTTTGGCTCTCAGTTCGGGGACTTAATGCCCTTAATTTTGTGGAGATGTGTCAATAGACCCCAGGGGTTCTTCTAAAGTGTCCTGAAACCGCCTGCCCATCCTGCAACCACAGAGCCAGGTTCCGCCTCCTCCGTTTTAAATTCCACCCACACGGAAAGTCTGGTCCCCTTTCCCCCTGGAGTTAAGGTGACACAAAGCCGTATTCATTTTGCCTGTTGCTTCTGAAGGTTCCAAAGGGGTGTGTCCCGGGCCGGTTGTGTCTGGCGTTGGCCAGAAAAGGGGCACCCCAAGGCAGGAGCTCATTTGGCCTTAGCCGACCCCTCCATAGGGAAAGTGACAGTCAGGGACCCGGGTGGCTGCTCAGCTCACAGGGCTCCCACACACATCCGAAGGCAGTTCTGCTCCTTTGGGTGCTCAAAAACCACACCACGGAGAGTTTAGGTTTTACTAGATGAGCTAAGGCCCACCCCAAGTCACAGAGTAACGGGACTGAGGCGTAAGTCAGGAAGGGTGCAGACACGACATGCAGAGCGACTCCCATGAAATACAGGAGGGCCGAGCCGAAGCTCAGAGCCAGGCAGCTCCAGCCTCTGGACATGCCTGACACTGGGATGCAGACCGACAGGAGGGCCTGTGCTTTTAATGTCCAGGTTACCGGAGGCCTTTCCAAAGTCTGTCACCTTGTGATGACAGAATTACACAAGTCTTTTAAAATTGCCACTAAAATTGAATCCACAATTATAATCGACCATTTGGATCAAGTATCTTTTCAGTATAAATTTATCATCTGGGAACTCCAGACCTTTTAGGGCCAAAGGCTAATGGGCTATTTCTTTATAAATATATGGAATGTCAGAGAAGGGGGAAAGACTGATGTGGGGGGAGGAGACAGAGAGGAGGGCAGGTGCATGGAAATCCAGAACCATTGTCTGCTACACCCCCCTCCAACAATATAAACCCATCGGGCTTTTCCCAGAAACAGCAGAGAAGTGTCTGAAATCCTCAAGGGGCAGGGGGTAGAAGAGTTGGCAACCAAACAAGGAAAGCGAGAGTCAGGGAGGAGATGGTTGTGCCCTAAGTGAACAGTCAGGAAATGGGCTCAATACACACCTGACCACGGGTCACTGAAGAGGACACGGAAGTAGCCCAGCAGGCCCTTAACCGGTGTTCCAATCACCTGCGCTGGGGAGGACCCAAGGCAGGGACAAAAGGTGTGGTGGTGAGAAGCTGGGTCACAGGGCACCCTAAACCTCTAGGAAGCATTCCCCTGCCCCACCCCGCCCACAAGCTGAGTAGGTCACTGTTTTTTCCTCAAACTTCTCCACTTCCTGTTCAAAGGTGGGCAAAGGTGGTGTGTGCGTGTGTGTGTGTGTGTAAACACCTTCAAGGGATTCTCGAATCCACATGTATACCAAACACTATCCATCTCAAACTCCAACTGGTTTTCAACAGCCCTAGGTGTGAGATTAGCAAACACGAAACTGCTTTAAACAGCTTGATTAAATCCCTAGGAGATTGCTGTCATGAGGTTATTTTTCTCAATTAACAGATGCAAAAAGTGCAGCTACTCTCAAGGGGGTGGAGGATTTATTTCTGACATTCAGGCAGGGGCCTCCTTTCCAACAAGGTTAGGGACACTTAGCAGGTCCAGTTGCCCCATTTTCCTAGTGGAGATCCAGAGGTTTGGAGAGGAAAAGCGTCTGGTCCCAGGATACACAGCCAGGTACATAAACAGCAGAGTCAGGTTAGAGCTTTGTGGATCACCAGAATGGCCTCCTTGGGCCACGTTGGTGCTAACAAAACTTTCTTTCAGGGTCAAAACCCGACTGAACAATGAGAATAGCAACAGCAGAAGCGAGACCACCCACTGATTACTAACCATATGCCAAGAGGGGACCTTTCCTTTTCTTTTTTTAATGCTCATAAGAATCCCTACGCCTTTTCACACTTTGTAGTCATACATTTGCCGGTGTATTTGATGTCTGTCTCCCACACGCTGCTAGCCTTTATGCAGGGTCCAAGTCTGTTTTGCCCACCACCTTATCCGCAGTGCCTGGCATCTATCTGCTAAAACAAAACTAGATGTTCCTGTTTTAAAGAAACATTTTTTAAGAAAAAGGGAGCCCAGAAAGATTAGGTAAATTTGCCTTAAGGACGCACACCGGCAGAGCTCCTGTCACTCTGTCCTGTCCCCAAACCACATCCTTACCTTGACAGCCTCAGCGTGGGTCACCCGGGCCAGGGATTTGTCGTTGACACGCAGAATCTGGTCCCCGACTCGCAGCCCTTCCTTCTCGGCCAGAGAGCCTGGCTCCACCAGCGACACATAGATGCCCACGCCATGCTCCGAGCCCCCGCGGATGCTGAAGCCCAAGCCCTCGTGGGCCTTGGCGCGCCGCAGGCTCACCAGGCGCACCTCCCCGGGCCCCGCGCCGTCGGGGCCGCCCCAGGCGGGCTGCCGGTAGGGGGTGGTGGCGGGCAGGTAGAGGCCCTCGGCCGTGTACTGGTCGAAGAGCAGCTGGTCGGAGCGCGGGATGACCAGGCGCAGCATGGGCAGCAGGCGCCGCTTGACCGGGCTGTCCAGCAGCACGCGCAGGGTGCGCACCAGGTCGAAGACGTTGCGGCGCGCGTGGTAGGCGTTCAGGCAGTGCGTGAACTGCTCCCGCTCCGCCTCGCTCAGCAGCGCCGTCAGCGCCTGGTGCAGCTGGCGCACGTTGGCCGACAGCAGCCGCAGCCCCGTGCCCCCGCCGCCGCCCGCCCCGGCCGCCAAGCCCAGCGAGCCGGTGGAGGACGAGCTCACCGACAGGCCGTCCAGCTGCGCGTTCATCTCCCCGCCGAGGCCCGGGGCGCGCGGAGGGGCAGCTGCTGCGCTCGCCGGCACTGGCGCGACAGCCGGAGTCCGGGGGGGGCGGGGGGGCGCGGAGACCGCGGCCGGAGTCTGGGGTTGGGGGGGGGCGAGGAAACAGTGGCAGAATCTCGGGGGAGGGGGGTGGATCGTGGAGACCGCCGCCGGAGTCCCGGGCGCGGGAAGACGGAGGGGTCGCGATCCTGGAGTCCGAGGGGCGCAGAGACGGCGGCTGGAGTCGGGAGGACACGGAGACGGCGGCCGGAGTCCGGGCAAAGCGGAGACGGCGACAGGGTCCTGGGGGACAAGGAGTTGGCGGCTGGAGCCCGGAGGTCGCGGAGACTGCGGCTGGAGTCCGGGGGGGAGGGGAGGGACGCGGAGAGAGCCGCTACATTCTGGACGGCACAGACACGGCGGGTGTCCGGAGTGGGGGGCGCAGCAAAGCTGACCGCCCCGTCACACCATGCCCGGGGCTCCCCCAGCCGGGCCGCCCGTTCCTCTCGGGCTGGGGGACCCCAAAGTCATAAGTTGGGGTGGGGGGCGCTCTAGTCCCAGAGCCCCCCGAACCGCAGCCGGTGGAGCCGCGCGGGCGTCCGCGAGGGGCTGCGGGGCATGTCCGGGGCTGCAGCAGTCCGGGGCCCGCCGCGCTCCTGCGCCGCCCGAGCTCAGACGGAGCCGCGCCGCCGCGAGCCGGGACTTTGCGAACTGTTGAGCTGCCCGGGGCCGATCTTCCAGCGAGTTCCGACGCCGCCGCCGCCGCCTGCCCAGACTTGGCCCCGCCCCCTGCCCCTCCCCCTCTCTCACCCCTTCCCCCCACGGGCTCTTCAGGAAATGACGTCCCGCCTCGCGCCTGGCGGTTGCCTGGAGACGGGGTGAAACAGTCCAGCCCAGGGGAAGAAAGGGGTGAAAGTGGGGGTTGGGGTGGGAGGAGCTCCGGGGGCACTGCGAGCCCCCCCTCCCCCACTTCTCCAGCCCCAAGTTGAGATGAGGTGGGCTGCAAACCTGTGCTCTTTTGGGATCGAAGCCTAAGCCTCAGGACCGCTTTGGAGCAATTAGCCGGCTAGCTAATTCACAATTATGGGGGAAAATAGCCAACTTTTTGCCTCTAAAATACCAAACGCTCCAGGCTCGGTTTTCTACCTTAAAACGTTGCGCTCCCCTCTTGCACGCCCTGACATACGAGTTCAAGTGTTTATGTGGACGATCGTTGGGCACCTACTGTGTCCAAGAGTATATACAAGCGTATACTGGTGCCTGCCTACTGGACCACACTGCCTGGTAGGCGGGGAAGCCGCTTTCAGAAATAAAAGTGTACACAACCCGCGTACACACATACACAAATGGGTGAGTGCAAAACTGGTGAAATCTGAACAAGGTGGGTGGATTGTATATCAATGTTAATGTACTGGTTGTGATCTTGTAAACACAGGGGAAAACATGGGATGTCTCTGTATTATTTCTTCCAACTTCATGTGAATCTACAATTATCTCAAAATAAAAATTTTAAAAATTTATATAAGGGATTGGGAAGAAAAGTATTCTGCGTCTTCCCATCCCAAGACGAAATGGGAAGATATTCCAAGGTGTGGCCTAGAGCCCTCCTGTCCCACCCCACTCCCCCAAATGTGATCTAAATTCAAAGGTGGCTTTCTAAGGATCACACACACACACACACACACACACACACACACACACACCTTCCAATCAATTGACTCTCCTAAATTGTTATCCAATAGAAAGCTTTATTTTCCCTAAAAACAGCGTGGAATTGCCAGTGAAAACTTATGTCCGTGGGAGAGATCGAATATCACCTAACAGAGTAGTTTGAGCTAGCCCCAGAAAGATGGAGCATCCATTTATTTATTCACTTACTTATTTGGTCACTCTTTATTCAGTGTTTTCCAAGCACCTATTCTGTATTGGGTCATGTACTGGGTGTTGGAGACAGTGGTTAAAAAAATGAAATCGAGGGGCGCCTGGGTGGCTCAGTCGTTAAGCGTCTGCCTTCGGCTCCGGTCATGATCCCAGGGTCCTGGGATCGAGCCCCGCATCGGGCTCCCTGCTTGGCGGGAAGCCTGCTTCTCCTTCTCCCACTCCCCCTGCTTATGTTCCCTCTCTCGCTCTCTCTCTCTCTGTCAAATAAATAAATAAAATCTTTTTTAAAAAAAATGAAATCGAGGGACACCTGGGTGGCTCCGTCGTGTAAGCATCTGCCTTTGGCTCAGGTCACGATCCTGGGATCAAGTCCCGTGTCGGGCTCCTTGCTTGGCGGGGAACCTGCTTTTCCCTCTGCCTGCCGTTCCCCCTGCTTGCGCGCTCTCTCTGTCTCTCTGACAAGTAAATAAATAAAATTTTAAAAAACAATGAAATCGCTGGCCTCAAGGAAGTCACTGTTTCGCAGGGGAGAAAGACCACATGAATAAATAAAGTTAAAAAGCAGTATGGTAAGTGTTGTGATGGCTGAGAGAGCCCAGGTTTAGAGGAGGGGAATATTTGAAGGACTTTATCAAAGAGGTGACACCTGAACAAGGTCTCCCTAAGGAGAATGGGCTTTCTTTTCTGGGCATTGGGTAATCACAGAAGGATTTTCAGCACTGTTAGGTCAGTGCATGCCCAAAGCTGAGGCTGGGAATCGAAGCTAAATTCCCCCTCACCCCCAATCTTCAGGTGTCTTATTCACTTCCCTAAGACAGATCTAGGTTAAATTAATACCCAATGAACGGGTATTTGACGGAGTGTTTTAAATAACCTATTAAGCTACCTTTGGACATATCTCTCACGGCCCTAAGTTTAGCAGTTAATGATGTGTATCATTCTTTCCCTTTTAACTGCCATTGAAGCCTTTGATGCAACAAGCCAAAGGTATTTAGATAAAAAAAAAAATCAATCTCCCCCACCCCCCCCAAGTATATTAATGACATATCTCAAAATGACACCAAGCAGGGCTTAATTATAGGCAGTCCAGGTTTTCTGCAAATGTATTTCATGCTCGGCTTTCACTTAGTTTGTGGTTCTAATTACAATTACTGTGATTGGCTTGATAAATGCACCTAGGAGCTAAGATTCCCCATTCCCAACACTTTATCTCGGTGCAAGGATGCTTGCGAAAAGGTATTTTGCTTCAAGCAGTAGAAACTACATCACACACACGTCTTAGTGTAGAAAGAAACACTTTCCTCCGCAAACATCAGAGACCATCTGGGATGCCATGCTATCATTTAATTTCATAGAGGCCAGTTTCGAGGTGGGGGGGGCAGACAAGTACAAGAGCATGGAAAAAGAACTCGTTGGGGCTTCTTCCATCCATCTTGCATAACCGCCTTAGTATCAGTTTGCACTGTGTACCCTCTGATGAGAGGCAGTGTGTAACTGTGCTCAAACCTCAAGAATCCTATTTCATGTCGGAAGATGTGTTTGTCCTTCAGAAATAAGCTCTTGGAAACCCAAGATGCCTGGGCTCCTGAGGGCTACACTGCCTCAGGGCTTCCAGACCTGGAAGGAAGCCCTGACTCCGGGAGCCGAGCTAGCCTTGGTTGCATACTGCCCTCTTCAGAAGAAAAGCATTATTCTCTCACATATGCTGCAGCTTCCCTTGGCTGACTTCACCAAAGTCACTTTCGGTAGTGCGTTATTGTGCCCCAACTCTGGCGAATCAATGCCCTTCTCCTATGGATGTTTCTGGAACCTTGAAGACACTGGAGCAGTTGAAACACAGAGGGAAGAGTGAATTGTATTCAAGTCCAAAGTGCTTTGTGTCAAACTGGACGTTTGGTTGTTTGTTTATGTTTTTGTTCTAATGAGGAGAGAGCATACTGAGTTGCACTCTGGACATCAGGAAAGAAACCATTATTCCAGGCCAGAACGTCCCTTTACTAGTGGAGTGCCCCATAACAAATGGCTTCCCTTCTCATCTGGAGAGTTTCTAAACCTTTCCTGTGTCCCCAAAAGGCCACGTCCTGTCCAGCAAAACAGCAAGCAGCAGCTCGTGGAATAGCATGAAGGTGTCGGTTCTTTTTTCCTCTTTTTTTATGGCAATCTTAAAAAGCCTTTTTCTGTTGCATAGTCATTTGGAACTCCTCCTCTTTCTTCTTATCCACTGGAATGTATCTGTAGAAGACAATAGAGATTAATTTAATTTAAGATGCCTTTCCTGTGGGACATAAAGAAAAATACAGCTAATGTTTATTGAGTGCCAGACGCGGTTTTGAACACTCAATCCTCCCAACTATTCTGTAAAGAGAGATACAACCACTACCATCACCATCATCATCCTGCTAAAACAGACAGAAAAATCAGGACATAGGGATGTAACTGTCCCCAAGATTGCAGAGGTAGTTAATGGAAGGGTTAGGATTTGAACCCAGGCAGTCTGGCTCCAGAGTTCTTACTCAACCACTATGATGCGCAGCCTCCCAAATGCTTGGTTCAAAGATGCTAAAAGGTCCCAGATGGGAATGGTATGAAGGCCATATTTCCTTGAAAGTTGGGCTGAAACGTCAGAGGTTAAACACAAGCCACATACTAATGATTCCCAGTTGGTAAGCTGACATTTGGTGGAGGGGAGAACGTGTGGGGGTGTGTTTAATAAGGAACACCTCATTGAGAGAGATGGGAGTAGAGAGGATTGGGATCCAGGCTGGATACGGAGAGAGAGGCTCAAAGCAATCTGATGCAAGGTGTCGTAGGGAGTATCTCCCAGCTTTGGAATTATCACATCCACTCCGGGAGGTCGCCACAATGTCAAAAACCCCACAATGTCAGTCGGGATGGTATCAGCAGAGAAAAGGGAAATGTTTACCTCTATGACTGGTAGACAATGCAGACAATATTGATGGAAGTGCAGGGAGATAAGAGAGAGGCGAGAAAAAGAGAAAGAACAAAACATCAGGAAAAGAGGATACAGGTACAGCAGCCCCCCCCCCATCCAAAAGTAGAGTGTTTTCTGATGAAAACTTTTGGAAGCTGAAATGAAGCAAAGAAAGAATTAACATTCATTGTTATGGAAAAACTTTTGAGCGTCCTCAGACGCCAAAAATAACCTTTCTCAGGCTGTTCTGATACCTTAGGACACATCTTGCTAACGGATGCACAAAGTAAGTCAAGATCCAGCACAGATGCTCACAGACACAGCTCAGAGCTATGGTGGCCTGATGCTGAGTGTGGTTTCTGGGGAAGGAGCTTGGGGGGCCACTTTCGCTGGTGGGAGGGATTGCACTGCCTTTGTGACAGCTCACTGCAACACAAACCCTGAATGCTATTTTTGCTTTTGCCTTTTTTCCCCCCTAAAAGCAAAAATCCTCTTCGAATTTCTTTGGGTTAGCAAAAACAGATACCAGCGGAGGTCTTTTGTGAAAGTGAGGTGACGTGAAGCAACCTTTTGAAAAGCGGGGGATACCTGCATTTATCTTGGCCTTGGCAAGATCTCCAAAGAGTCTGTCTCATGGTCATAAAGAATTAGGTGATATTTGTGCTAGAAGGGTGAGAGAGCTTAGAACTGATCTCCAGGTTTCAAACCCATCTCTGACATTCACTGTGTGACCTTGGGCAAGTCATGGAGGTCTTACGTGCCTCAGGGCCCTTTGCCTGTGAAATGGGGACAGTGCCATTGTCATCAGCATTATGATTGCCTGAGTTCATGGATGTGCAGTGCTTGGTAAGGACCAGGTGTTCCCACGAGGCTTGCATCCATCGTGGTTAAAGTTCTTACCACACAGGAGCCCCCCCAAGAATAGAGCCATGGGCTTCTTTATCTCTCTGTGTCTCTCTGTGCATCCTTGACTCTCCCTCTCCCACTCTTGCACTACAGATAGGACAATCAAGGGCCAGAGAAGGTTGCTGTCTTATCCACTGTCCCACGGGGCGCCAGTGGTGCCTGTCTCAAGGTCTCATGAGCAGCTAAAAGGAAAATGTACTGAGAACTTGCAATGAAAGGGCTAAGCACTGTAAAGGCATCCTGTCTGTAATCCTCACAATAATCCTATGACCCGACTTAACAGTTAAGAAAACTGTGTCCAGGCGCTGAGGCGGTTCCCCCAAAGTCTGTACCGTTAATCGCCCCCCCCGTACGAACCCACAATGCGCCCTCTCTGCACCTGGCATCAAGATAGATGGGATTGATGCTGACTTCTCTCATATAGCTTTGGGGAAAATAACAAATGATAATGATGGCAATAATAAATTGCTGGGAGCCAGTTTGTGGCTAAAAAGAGGCAGAGCCGTGGAAGTGACCTTATCAGGCATGCTGTGTTGTAATCCGATTGCTACGTAGAGAAGAGCTTCTTTAATCAGAGGATTATATATTGGTTACCCCCAGGTACTCACTCCACATATCAGCTTGGCTCAGATTAGGGAAGCCCCCAGAGGACACATCTTTACCATGTACACATCAGCGTAGTTAACTGGGGCATCCATTCATGCCTTCACTCCGTTCGTTCATTCATCATTCCAACTTTACTTAGCTCCTCCTCCATTCTGCCAGGCAACGTTCTGGACATTTAGCAGGAACAAGACCAGCAGGGTTCCTGCCCTCCTGGAGCTGACGGTCAGGAGCTATTGTGTTGTGAGCCTCAAACATGCTAATGGTGACCTCTGATGTCAGGGTCCCAGGCAATGCTCCCCGGCTGGCATCCCCTTCTCTGAGCCTCAGCTTCCCAGGCTGTTTGGCATCTTAGGAAAGTGCTATCCGTACTGCAGGCAGACTTGGTGAAATAATTCCTGGTTATGTAACCTTGGAGGAATCGTGTCATCTCTCTGAGCCTCAGTTTCTTTATTTATTAAAAAAAAAAAAGGACTATAAAAAGGGCTATAAAAGAGTAATGGTTGGAAAGTTAACGGAAATAATGCAGGTAAAGCACTTAGCATGGTGCCTGGGACCAGCGCAGCTCTAGGCTGCTCTAAGAATTGCTTTGAGGGGCACCTGGGTGGCGCAGTCAGTTGGGCATCTGAGTCTTGGTTTCGGCTCAGGATGTGATCTCAGGGTCCTGAGATGGAGCCCCACATCGGGCTCTGTGCTCAGCATGGAGTCTGCTGGAGATTCTCTTTCCCTCTGCCCCTCCCGTTGGTGCGCGCTCTCTCTCTCTCTAAAATGAATAAATCTTAAAAAAAAAAAAAAAGAAAAAGAATTGCTTTGAGAAAATAACTCTTAGTTTCGCTTATCTGTGTGGATCCTGTAAGACTTTTTCTTTTTTTTTTTTTTAATAATGAGGTGGCTAAATTTCTGGTTAATTGCTTCATGTCCTCACTGATCCTCAAGGAGACTTTTTGTTTTGTTTTGTTTTGTTTATTTTTAACTTCAGTCTTCAGGGGATTCTGAAAAAGAATACTGTTCCCGGGGCTTTCTGTATACTGTCGGCCAAGTCCTTCCTCTCTGGGCCTCAGTCTTCCCATCTGTACAATGAGGGACGTGGAGGCAATGATCTGGAGGCCTTTCTGGCTCTGAGAACCGTGTTTTTGTTTTTATGGCAGAGGAGGAGGTGGGAGGGGAAGGCAAGGATGAGGGGGAAGCAGGAAGAGCTTTCTGGGGTTCTAGGCAGACTTAGATTTAGAATTCTGTCCCTGGCTCCCTGGCTGACTGATGACTCTTCCTCTGACTGGTTTGAAGCTCATAATGTCTCTTTGCCTCCGGGTTTCCAATAGCAGCTAATGGTCCTAGCTGCCTTTCATCAGGTTTTGTGATTTTGCCTTTGACTTTGACCATCTTTAAAGACCCTCGGCAGACATCATTATTACATTTACAGGGCCCGGTGTGCCCAACTGCTTGGCAAATTGTGTCAAAGAATCTATAACTGTTACAGAAGAATGCTTGCTCTCTGAATTCTTCTTTATTCCTTGGAGATTTGATATCCTCGTTGACCTTCTATGAAGGTAACAATAAATGGAGTTTCAACACCTTGGAATCGTAGTGACGTTTTTTAAAGCCGGGTAGAACCTTAAAGATCATATTCATTTATTCATTCAACAAACATGTTTCGAGTGCCTACTGTGTATCAGGGCACTGTGTGGGAGCTGAAAGAGTTGACCTCTTGTCCTTGTTCTCATGCCTCCCATCTAGTTGGGAATAACATGTGACAAGTAATGCTGACTCTGTGTTATAATAGAGTATATTAGTTATATATTGCTCTGTAATGAATTACTACAAACTTGGTGGCTTTAACAATACACATTTATTACCTCATAGTTTCCATGGGTCCGGAGTCTGGGCATGGATTGGCTGGTTCCACTGGCTCAGTATTTCACAAGACTGCAATTGAGGTATTGGCAGGGCTGTGTTCTCATGTGAAGGCTTGACTAGGGAAGGATTCACTTCCAAACTCATTCAGTCAACGGCAGAGTTCATTTCTTGTGACAGTATGACTGAAGGTCCCGCCTTTTCGCGGGCTGTTGGCTAGGGGGCCATTTTCTCATCCTGGAAGCCAGGCACAGTTTTTTTGCCATGTGGTCCCCACATGGCAGCTGACTTCTTCAAAGCCAGCAAAGGCATCTCTCTCTCCAGTCTACTAAGATGGAGTCTTCTATAATGTGAAATAATCTTAAGAGTGCCATCCCATCATCTCTGTCATATAAAGTAACCTAATCAAGGGAGTTGCATCCCATCACTTTTGCCTTATACCATAGTTAGAAGCAAGTCCCTGGTTCTGCCCAAATGGAAGGGGAGGAGATTATGCAAAGATGTGACTCATTGCACGGGTCACTGTAGGGTGTGTGTGCCACGCAGGAAAAAGGGTAACAGGTGTGCAGAGGAGGAAGCCCCTGCTTCTTCTAGGGGGAGGTCAAGAAGGCTTCCTGAAAGGGGCGCCTGGGGGACTCAGTCGTTAAGCGTCTGCCTTCGGCTCAGGTCATGATCCCAGGGTCCTGGGATCGAGCCCCGCATCGGGCTCCCTGCTCCACGGGAAGCCTGCTTCTCCCTCTCCCACTCCCCCTGCTTGTTTTCCCTCTCTCGCTGTCTCTCTCTCTCGGTCAAATAAATAAATAAAATCTTTAAAAAAAAAAAAAAAGGTTTCCTGAAAGAGGGGACATTTGAAGGGTGACAACTGAAGGATGAGTGGGGGGGCACCTGTTGGACAAGGTGGAAAGGACACTCTGGGCAGAAGGAACAGCGTCGACAAAGACACGAAGGCAGGAAAGACTACAAATTGTTCAGGGAACTGCAAGGAAGTTCTGCATAGTTGGATCCAGCAAGCATGTAGCCAGAATATAGCTGGAGAGAAGGCGGGCAGCAGTGACTCATGAAAGACACGGAATGGTGGGCTAAGCACTTTTGACTGTATTCTACAAGCAACAGAGAGCCATCAGTTTGCAGGTGCGGATTCGGATTCTTGGCACCTTTTCTAACAGTTCTCGAAGATTGATAGAAGATTCATAAAGAATCCTCAGGGAGAGTGGCACCCTTTTAAGAGTATGATAGACACCAGAGCCTGCTAAAAATATGTCTGAGCCTCCACGGCGTACCAAGCCACAAACTGTTTATGTAGGAAGGAACTTTTAAACTTCCTGCCAGCCAGTGACTGTCTTTTCTCCTCGCCTCAGTTTGTGCAGCTCGGTTGTGTGTGGCAGGCCTCAGAATCAGATCGACCTGGGTTCAAATCCTGATTCTGCCACTTGCCGGCTGGTAAGACCTTGCACAAGTAAGTGTAGTGAGAACCAAACGCAGTTATACACACCAAGCGCTCCTCTGGTATGAGCGTGTTAGTCTGTTAGGGCTGCCCAAACAGAGGACCACAGGGGGCTTAAACAACAGAAATTTATTCTCTCACGGTCCAGGGGGCTGGAAGTCTGAGATCAAGATGTCGGCAGGGTTAGTTTCTTCTGAGTCCTCTCTCCTGGGTTTGCAGATGGCCACCTTCTCCCTCTGTATCTACATGGTCTTCCCTTTGCCAAATTTCCTCTTCTTCCAAGGGCACAAGTCATATTGGATTAGGGTTCATCCTTTTAACTTAATTACCTCTTTAAAGACCTATTCTCAAATATGGTTTGTCTGAGGTGCTGGGGATTGGGACTTCAACATAGGAATTTGGGGGGGGGGACAACTCAGCGCACAATAGTATATTCTTTAACTAACTAACGTCAAGTACATCTTCCTCCACCTCCGATGGTGAAAATTTTCATGCTCCAGTTGCAGGCATGATTTCTCAGCCTCTCATATTCTAGCTCTTCCATAAGAACTGATTTGTCTCGTCAATCACCTTCCAGAAGGACGTGCGTTCACGCCTCGCTCTGTAACTAATAGTACCAGCAACACATGTCCTGATGGGACCCCAATCCCACTGAAATATGCCTAACAAAGCAGCTGAATAACCTTTCTTTAATTTAATCCAATGGCAGTAATTTTCCAGAACACACCATTACAAGGGAGCAGGATGATCTCCAGGGCTTTTGATGCCTAATTAAAAGGCACTGTAGCAAGAAGGAGATTGCAGTTATGTCTCAGAATCACATCGTTCTGGTTTTGGAGTTGTAGGAAATGAGGAGTTTTTACCCAGCTGTGAGGAGGTTGGGCAGGGTGGCTCAGGGAAACTGTGGGGGCCTCTGCTGGTCACATGGAGAAGGATTTGTGGCATTGTTTCTGAACAATGTCAGAATAAGCCAAGGTCATTCCTCTTTCTTGTAGGTGATGGGGCCAGGAAGACCTGACCATGGGCCGAAATGGTCGTTGGCGGAGGAATCTCAGGGATAGCTGATCCATTTTCAACATTAGCTTATCCAGCAGCACCTTCTTATTGAGCATGCATTAGGCGCTGTTGATGGTGGGCATGATCATCAAGATAACTGACACAAATATCTCAAAATCATGGATTTGTAACTTGGGGCTCAGGCTCCAGCACATTTGTGAATTCTGATCTCCAAAACTGTGCAAGAATCAATATCTGTTGTTCTAAGCCACCCAGTTTGCAGCCCTAGGAAATTAATACCCATGGTTAATAATAATTACCTGAGGTTGATGTATTTCAAGTATTACGTTAATTGACTCTTCCTATTTTTGTGGTTGTTTTGAGACTTCAGTGAGATAATGCATATAATGTGCTAAGCATGGTTTGTCCTCCGTAAACTCCATATAAATATAAAATTAATTTAATTATTAATACCATATTTATCTTTTTAAAAAGATTTTAGTTTTAAGTAATCTCTTCACTCAACATGGGGCTCAAACTCACAACCCCAAGATCAAGAGCTGTACACTGGCTTCTTTCACTTAGCATAACGTTTTCAAGGTTCTTCCAGGTGATAGCATGTATTAGTTCTCCATTCCTCTTCACGGCCAAATAATATTCCACAGTGTGGCTACACGACACTTTGTTTGTCCATGCATCAGTTGAGGTACATTTGGGTTGTTTCCACTCTTGGCTATCGTGAACAACGCTGCTTTGAGCATTCATGTACAGGCTTTTGTGTGGATATAAGTTTTCATTTCTTTCAGGAGTAGAATTCCTGGGTCCCTTTCCAAGAGCTGCTAGGTTGTTTCCAAAGTGGCTACATGGAGCCTTGGAGTTTTACAGCCTTGGGGGCCTTCTAAGCTAACATTTATACATGTAACTTTTAGTTCCCTCTTTGCTGTTGTTTGCTTTGTTCCTTTGCTGGCTTTTTATAGACCAGGATTCAGATGAGATGTGGCTTCAGGCCCAGTGAAGCCGACAGGGTTTGGGCAAGCTCTGCCTGGGCCTCCTGCAAGCCTCTGAGGCTCTGGCAGGATTTATGGCCGGTGGCTCCCTCACCTACCTGCTTACCTCGGACTTGTGCAGAAGCTTTACTGTTCTTTGTTCTATTTCATTCCCGTTTTCCTCTTCTGTAGAGACTTCCATGCCTCCCCTCCTCCACCAGGCCACTGGGGAAGGTTCTGGGGGTCATCTCACCAGCCCCTCACTTTTTCTGGGGACTGAGGCAGGAGGGCGGTGCTGGGGTTGTAGGGGCCCAGATCAGCAAATAAGTTGATGGCAGAACTGAAATAGAAAACCAGGGTTTCCCCCCCCTTATTACAGTTATAATGCATGTTTATTGTATAAAAATGAGAAAATAGTTATAATTCAAAAACAAAAACAGTTTAAAAAAACCATCACCCATAATTTCACCACCTACAGAAGACTAACGTTAACATTTTGGTTTATAACTTTTATTCATTTAATTATTCATTAATTTATTTAATAGATGTTTTTACGGTGTCTACCAATTGCCAAGTACTTTACCAAACCCTGCATATGTATATATGTGAAAATATATACATCATTTCCTACAAAAACCAGGATCATCTTACATATGTGTTTTATCATTTAAATTTGTCTATCATTCCAATGATTTGTTATACATCCCTTTTTATGAAGCTACATATAAATCTACACTCTCATTCTTAATGGCTGCATAGAATATGCAATGAGTTATTTTAGCAATCCCCCGTTGTTGTACACACAATTATTTTAACTTGCCTGGATATAATAATTTCCTTGATAATTACAGCTATTATCAATATAGCTGTAATCATCTTTTTGTCTTCTCGGTTCTTCAGATAAATTTGTAGAACTATAACTGCCACGTCCAAAAGGCATATAAATATTTTTAAGGCTGCTATTGATACATTTTGCCAACTGACTCATCAAAAATAACTGGACAAGTCTGGTCTCCCTTCAGCCATGCATAAGAATGCCTGCGCCTCACCCCTCATCAACATTCTACCAAGCCTTGGGTAATTTATTCTTTTCCAATAGGAAAAATAACAAATGGTTTTATCAGTTTCTTAGGGCTGTTCTTGCGAAGTACCTCAAACGGTACAGCTGAAAATAGCAGAAATTTATGGTGTCACAGTTCTGAAGGCTAATGTCCCAAATCAAGGTGTTGGCGGGACCGTCTTCCCTCTGAAGAGTGCAGAGGGATCCTTCCTCCTCTTCCTGGCTTCTGGTAGTCTTCTGTGTTCCTTGGCTTGCACAGCATAACTCCAGTCTCTACCCTCATCATCACATGGCTTTCTCCCTGGGTCTCTGTCTTTACACGGTCGTCTTATTATACAGACACCAGTCATAGTGGATCAGGGACCCAGTCCTAGAGCAGTAAGACCTCATCTTAGCTAACTACATCTGCAATGACTCTATTTGCAAATAAGATCATATTCTAAAGTACCGGGGGTTAGGGTTTCAGTATACCTTCTGTTGCCGGGTTGCGAAGGGGGCACCATTCAACTTAGAACGATGGCATTACATACTTGAATTTTTGACTGATTGGCAGTTTTTGATTACATACTTGAAATTTTGATTCATTACTGGTAAAATTGAGCATTTTCCCATATGTACCTTAGGTCCTTTTTCCACAGGGGTATTTGTCTCTTCCTTATTTGTTTCTAAAACTTTTTATATAATAAAAATATTCACGCTTAGACTCCAGGCTTTTCTCTTTGACTGAGTTTCAAACACAGCAAATCTGCGCAGACTTTGGGGCATTTGTAAAATTGGCAGAGTGTGTAGCTTGCTGTGGGTGCAGTTCTCTGCCCACCGGCGCTATGAGAGAATCCTCCCCTAGGAGCCCGGCCAGAGGACGATGTGACTTCGCGGCTTCTGTGTTAGTCAGGATAGGCTAGACTGTGCTGCCTAAAAGAATGACCCCAGAAGTCTTGACGGGCTGCAGCACCCAGGTTTATTTCTCACTCAGACCATGTGTCTACTGCAGGTTGGCCGAGACTCTGCCACATCATCATTGCTGGATCGAGGCTCCCAGAGCAGCTCCCATATGGGACATCACAGTCAGGGAGATAGAAACAGCTCTGCTGTTTGAACAGAGAATTTTTTTTTAAATTATTTATTTGAGAAAGAGAGACAGAGAGAGTGACAGAGAATACAGGTGGGGAGGAGAGGGAGAAGCAGGATTCCCACGGAGCAGGGAGCCCGACTTGGGGCTCAATATCAGGACCCCGAGATCATGACCTGAGCCGAAGGCAGAGGCTTAACCTACTGAGCCGCCCAGGTGTCCCCTAACAGAGAGAATTTAATACAGGGAGTTCTCATGAGCGCTGGAGGACTGACAAGTCAAAGGGAAGCAGGAGGTTTTGCAGAGAGCCCTGCAGGCAGCAAAGACCACTCTGGGTCTGGGGGACCAAACGGAAGACTTGCTCTGAAGCCAAGTGCACAGAGCTGGTGCGCAGAGAGTGGATGCGGCCGCCGCCGGCTGGTGCCTCACCGTGGGCGCAATGAGCCTGGCTCTGGGAGGGCTAGAACACCTGGAAACTGGGAGCAGTGGCTTGTGCAGGACAAAGGGCTGCTGCTGTGGCAGCAGACAGATCAGCAGGCAAACAGGCACAAGGAGAAGCCTTCTCCCCTCCTCCGGCCTTGTAGCCTCCCCCAGTGCCCACTGCTGTTGGCTTCGCCGGGGCTGCGATTACCTAATGCCCTGGACCAGGCGGCTCAGACCCCAGAATTGTACTTCTTGCAGTTCTGGAGGCTGGAAGGCTGAGATCATCAGGGTGCCGGTGTGGTTGGGTTCTTGGCGAGGGCCACCTCCCTGCTGTGTCCTCACACGGCAGAGAAAGCCAGATCTTGTTTCTCTTCCTGTTTTTATAAGGAGGCCCCACTCTCAGAACCTAATCTAACCCTAGTTACGTCCCAAAGACCCCCCCACCACCACCTCCCAGTTTCATCACATTGGGGGTTAAGGTTTCAACATACGAATTTGGGCGAGGACACAAACATTCAATCCAGAGTAAATGGCGGAACCAAAAGGAACCATTCGCTAAAGAGCCAGCACTGAAGAGCAGAGTAGAGCCGCGTGGGTCTGGGATTAGCAAGCGGCACAGCCAACCGTTCAGCAGAGGGACAAGGGAGCATGCGATGCTCTGAAAGCCTTGATCAGCCTTGACCACCACCACCCTCAGCACCCTGGCCGGAGCGAGTCATGGGGCAGGACGGTAGCATTCTCCTGCACGAAGGGCCATCCGATATTGTGGACAGTAAATACGGAACAGTCGACCACAACTTCAGTTCAGCTGCCGGGGTCCAGCAGGCCTTCCCTGGTGAGCAGCCCATCAGGGGTGATTGGATCTTCCTCCCAGGCCCAGTGCCTCGTTCTAACACAGCCTCAAGCCTTGTTATCCAGGCGTGGTCCGGCTGCGTCAGCATCACCAGGAAGCTCCTTGGAGATGCAGAACCTCAGCCTCACCCCAGACCCGCTGCATCAGAATCTGCATTTTAACAGGATCCCCCAGTTGGAGAAGCTCTTCTCTGTGGCGCACCATACCTGGCTGTCTCTCTCTTACCTCGACTGAAAGGAGGGTACACCTTGCAGCTAAGCCTGGGTAGGCTTGCCCCAGCTCCCCTGCGCTAGTATCCTCAAATTAGTGTCAGTTCCTCGCAGACTCTGGCCTTAATTTGAAGGCCCATCTTAGTTCCCCACATGGGTGGGAACTTTATGTCTCTTTTTTCCTGCCTCGTCATAAAGATTTAGTGAGAGACCGGCAGGGACCCCATCCGGCTTGCGAGTCAGTTGTCACTTTGTGCGATTTCTTGATGCCCAGTCCGTGGTTTTGACTTGCTTCTCAGGTTCCAGGTAGACAAGGATTTGGGGGACACCATTCCACCCACTACAAGGGTGAATTTGGGGGGCTCCCTGAGGCTTACCCCGAGACTGGAATCCCTGTGCTGACTCCATGGTTCCTCTGCACAGAGGCCTCAGAACACCTTAGCTTCGTGCCCGATCTCTACACGAAGGCACTCTGGGGACAAGAGGCACATGTCCCCCCTGCGGCTGGGATTGTGCTCAACCTCAAATCCAAATACTGCAAGATAATTTCATTAAGAACAAATCTCTTTGCCTTTAAAGCATGCAAATCCGTGGATGTCCTCAGCAATTGACTGTACAAAGCCAATTTTTTTTTTTAAAGATTTTATTTATTTATTTGACAGAGAGAGACACAGCGAGAGAGGGAACACAAGCAGGGGGAATGGGAGAGAGAGAAGCAGGCTTCCCGCCGAGCAGGGAGCCCGATGCGGGGCTTGATCCCAGGACTCTGGGATCTTGACCCAAGCCGAAGGCAGACGCTTAACGACTGAGCCACCCAGGCGCCCCCAGAGCCAATTATTTTTTAAAAAGTGTTTTAATTTTTCATATGCTATGATCCCCCTCAAAGCAGCAGGCTGGGGCAGCTTTAAGTGACAAGGCAGTTGAAGCCGGTAAATGGAGCGCTTGGGCTGAGCTTCTCCCGTCCTCAGGACTACACCCAGAGGCGGCACGGTTCTTTGCGGAGAGAGGGCCTTGCACCATGTGGTCCCTGCAGAACGTGAGCCCTGCGAGGGCAGAGACCAGGTCACATGCCTTTTTGTGTGTATCGGACCATTTCCAGCACATAGCACTTAGTCAACTTTGGTCAGGCTTCCATAAACAGACCCTGAGAGGAAGATGTGCAGACAAGTGGGTATCATGGAAATGCTCCCCCAGGAAGTCCGTAAAGGAGTAGGGGATGCAGACCGGAAGAGGAGGAGGGCCAGCAAGCAGGGCAAGGGCGGGCGGAGCTGAGGGAGGCACAAGGGATGCAAAAACGTGAAGGTTGGTGCACGGATCTCAGGGTGAGTGTCCCCTTAAAATCTGTGCCCCAGTACGTCACTTGCTTCATCCTAGTCCCAGCCTCCTGGGCAGGAATGTGATTTCAGACAAAATCCCTCCCAAGCAGCTTCAGTCTGATCCCGTGGGGCCGCTAGAATATAAATTGCATCCACGGTTTTCTTGATTAGGGTCAGGATCTGGGGCTTTCTGACTCCTGAACTCTGCAGTCACTGGTTAAGGGCACCCTGGGAATGGGGAGGATGAATATTCCCCAGGACAGGCCTGGCAAGAGTCACAGGTGTGGGCTGTTGGAAGGGAAGGCCCATCTAAGGAGGGGGAGTAGGGCACAGAAGCAGTAAGAAGGGATCTGGGTGCAGCATTAATAATACACCTCACCAATGTTTGTTGGGTGAATGAAGGAAGAAGGAAATTTATGAGTGAATTAACAATCAAACAAAAAATGAATTCACTGAAAATTGAGAATGCTCATAAAAATCCTGTTCTACAACCAACTCTGAGCTCCAACCCTGCTCAACCTATAGGGCTAATGTTTATTTATTTATTTATTTTAAAGATTTTATTTATTTATTTGACAGGGAGAGACAGGGAGAGAGGGAACACAAGCAGGGGGAGTGGGAGAGGGAGAAGCAGGCTTCCCGTGGAGCAGGGAGCCCGATGCGGGGCTTGATCCCAGGCCCCTGGGGTCATGACCTGAGCCGAAGGCAGACGCTTAATGACTGAGCCACCCAGGCGCCCCAGGGCTAATGTTTATTTAATGCTGGGTGGCAAGCATCATGGTGGACATTCTTACAGCCAAGTCCAAGTCTGAGAGCAGAGCAGATGTCCTTCCCTTCCCTGGGAGCATCCCCTGAAAGAGAGGAAGGGAACGAGGACCCTAGTTACTGGTGCGTGAGTGCCTTGGCTGATGGACTCTTGCCTGCCTAATCCCAGTCCTGCCCAGTGACTACGGCTCCTGAAAGCAGCTTGGCATATTGTATCAGCATTTAAATCCCATCACATCTCCCTGCTGACTCTCATTGCAAAATATTTATTCATTTGATGGCTCAGAATAATTGCCTCAGTCCCCAGTCTCGGACCGTCTGTGCAGAGCAGCAGAGAATTCCCGTCCTTGCCCAGCTCTCCTGCTACCAGGGGAGAGGAGGTGTACCGTCCATCGTGGGGGCAACCTGAGATGCTCAAGCACTCTGCGTGGTATAGCCCCTTCACCCCAGAGCCACTTTTCCTGTCCACATTCTCATTTTACATCAGGGATCCTATCTTCCTAGGGACCCAGGCTTAAGACTCAGGTCATCTCTTAATCCATTCAAACACTTACTGAACACCTACTTTGGGCTAAGCTTTGTGCTAAGTCCAGATCCTGCCCATTACTGTGTGGTAGATGAACTGACATGAGTGCCCGTGCAGTGCCAAGCATAGAAAAGTCTCTAAAAAATGCTTGTTAGATGGAAAAATGGATGGATGAAAAGATGGAAGGATGAGTGGGTGGGTGGATGGATGGAAGGATGGATGGGTGGATGAAAGGATGGGTGGATAGATGGATTGTTGGATGGATGTGATGGTGGGATTTGTTGGTTATGTCTCTTCAGTATCCTGTACACATTCCCTGTGACAGGAGGGGCTGAACTTGACCCCTCACATTCTCCACTCTGGCCATGTATCCCAGGCCAAGCTAATCAGACTATTCCAAACTTTTGGCCACACAAATTGGTTTCAAGCAGGGACATATAACATGAGCCAGATTAGCGTTCACCTTGGGACTTTTTTGGTTGCTTCTAGCAGTAGACAACCTCTCTTCCCTGGGTTGCTAAACTGCTGGGACGTTTATTTGAAGCTGCTGAAGCCTCCTTTACTTGCCACAAGGAAAGAGCCTGACTTAAGGACAGGAAAAGGAGAGGCAGGAGAAAGGAAAAAGGAAAATGAGGAGAGAAGAAGAAGGAACAGAGGAGGAAGACACATTCGGGGACATCATTTAAGCCCCCAGGGTGGGAAGCCGGTTGAACTCTTGGACCATCCAGGTACAGGAGCCAATGAATTCCCTTTGTCTGACTTAACACAGCTTGAGTTGTGTTTCTTTTATTTGTAACCAGGAGAATCTTGTCAGTGCAGTGTAAGGGAGTGACTAAATGAGTGAATGCATATTGAATGAATGAAGGCACTCTATAAATATCGAACCAGTCACATGTTTTTTCCTCCCTTGAGAACTAGACCTGCAAATATAAGGATTTAATTAGATGTTCCTGGTTTCCACCGGAGCCTATCTGATTGCTTCTATTATGCTTGGTGTTGACTCTAACTCTCAAAATGTAAATGAAAAGTGAAAAGGAGAGAACAGCCCACTAAAATTAATAATTTTCTGAGGCAGGCATTCCACTCTGGCTGCAGATCCCAGTCCCTAGGAGTTATCATAAAAGAAGAGCTGGAACTAAAACCAATACAATTTACAGTTCCCACCCTCCTACCTCCACATTCAAACCAAAGCAGGGGGAGCAGGTGGCCATGCCAATCTGATTATACAAACATATCCTCCCATTTCTTCCCTCCCCACCTTCTGGATCTTTCTCTCCATCCAGAACCTTTCAAGGGCTCCTTGGTGATTGACAACAAGGACAGTCTGAGGGTTCCTGGAAGGCTTCCCAGGTAAGGTGATACCTAAGCTACATCTTGTGGTCTGGGAAAGGCCCAGGGCCAGAAAGGTGGGAAGAGCTTCGTAGACATGGAAATGGCACAAGTCAAGTCACTAAATGGTAAGTTCTGGGCAGGGACAGCAGAGGGAACGGCCAGAGATGAGACCGGAGAAGGTATGGAGGCCAGCTCATAAAATTCCTTATAAACACAGAATCTCTGTTTCCTTCCTTAACCATCTAAGTGTAATTTCCAGGATTTGGTGTTTTTCTAATTGTTCTACATGGAACATCAGTAAATACCAGTGGCAGACCCTCACTGCAGATCCACTTAGAATAGAATCCGGTGGGGTGGGATTCCCACCCTGAATTTCTATCAGGTGCCCCAGCAATTTGGACGCTCAATAAAGTTTGCAAACTGCACCTCTAGTTGATGAGAGAGTAGATCAGTTAAGGCTGAGTCCAACTTCTGTAACAGGAACCAAGATGCAGTTACTCAACCAAACAGAGATTTCTTTTCTTTGCGTAACAAGAAATCTGGAGCTGGGTGCTCCCGGGTGACTGTGGCTGGTCCAGGAAGTCATCAAGCCAATAGGCTTCCTCTAGCTTCCTGCTCTACCAACCTAATGGGTGACTTTCATCTTCCTGGGGGCTGGCTGACTACTCCCAAGGCATCAGTCGGTGCGCCAGAAAGAAAGAGGGAAGAGAAAAAGGTGCTTTGTACCAGTTGAATCCCTTCCTTTCTATCAGGAAAAACATAATTTCCCTAGAAGCCCAGCCCACAGACTTTTGCTTATATCTCCTTGACCAGAACCTGGTTGCAAGCTTCAAGGAATTCTGGAAAGTAAAATTTTTAGCTGAGCATATGGCTGCCCCAAGCAAAATTGGGATCTATTAGAAAAGAAGAATGGGGAAGAACATAAGGTTAGTAGGAAGAAGTTTGTATAGAGAGCCATGGAAGACTTATCAGCAGGATAGACCCACAGGTGGATTTCATGCATCCTTCCCATAGCACGAAGAATGGGTTGACGATGGGCAAGGCCAACAGGAGAGGCACCAGGGGGAGGCTGCTGCAGCCCATCAGGGGAAGGGGCACGATGACCCGCAGAGGACCGTGGCTGTGGGCATGGATTCAGGAAATACTTAGCAGATCAAACTGACAAGACTTGATTGTATGGGATCAGCATGGGGGAATGGGCAAGAGAAAGGAGAAAAAGGAGCTACCAAGGGGGTCAGTAAGTTTGCCGGCTTCAGTCCCTGGAAAGATGACGCCATCATAAGTGAGTTTGCAGCCATGGAGGGGGGAACATTTTGTTTGGGACAAGCTGCATCGTCCAGAGATACGAAATCTTAGGGTGGGAGTTCAAACTCCAAGAGGAAATGAAATTTTCAAGGAGCATAAGGCAAGAAAAGCAGTAGAGAGACTTACTAACCTACACCAAGGCTGCTCTGGCCTCCAGATGGAAGTAGAACCATTCTGAATTTTCCCTGAAACCTGCAGGGAGCAGAAGCAGAATGCTCCAGCTTCCCAAACCCCACCCTCTCTCCCGGTCCAGGGGAGCCACCAAGTGGCTGCCACTCCTTATGGGAAACTGTTTAAGATCTTGTCTTCTTTTGGACTAGGAAAACAATAGTATTAGCTAACTGACTGTGAGCAATGTTTTAACTACTTTACATATCTCACCTTGTTTGATTCACGCAACTGCTCTCTGATCTCCAATTTATCAAAGAGGAAACCGATGGGAAATACAATGCCTCAGGAAGTAAAATGACTTGCCCAAGGACACACAGTTCGTCAAGGACAAGACCAGTAGGTTAAATGCAGGTCTGACTCCACAAAGTTCTAAATCTTAACTACCAAGTGATAAACTTCCGAGCCCTAAGCATTTTTTACCATGAGTTCCGATCATTTATGTCTTTGTCTTATGTCCCCTATTGAACTGCAGCCCTCTGAGAATAGGAGATTATCTCAGACCTTTTCTTAATAACTGTTGAATAAAAGAATCGATGCAAGCCCTAAAGTATGGCCCCAGGTTTAAGGGCAGACATGCTCCCTGAACGTCATGGATCCTTCCATGCCCCATCAACCCTAATATACCCTTTGGGACCAGACTTCATCTTTTTTAGTGCATAGATATTTGTGAAAATTATCTTGCTTTCAGAGATGAAAAAAGGGCAAATGCCAGTTTGTTAATGAACTGTGAGTACAATTATGAGAAACCAGTGTACCAAGACGTCACCGCTGATTCGAGCATAAGGAATTTAGTTCTTATGACATAAAACTACTTTTCTTAAACAAGATAAAACAGTACAAGGGGGCTCCTGCTTCATGTCTGGGGCATGAGTAAGCCATGGAGACGGAAGTCTCTGCACCACCTGGGTAGATGGAAAAGCATGGGCAGCCCCTATTTCTGGTGGTGGAAGCAGGTGGTGGGAAGAAGTCTCATGGGAAGACTGAGATGTAGACTTTGTCGGACGCTGCCCTGGAGCAGGTCCTACTTGGTCAGGTGACACATTGTCACCTGCTTCATGTGCTGGCTTTCCCCAGGCCTCCAGGAGGACTCAGTCAGATGTCTGGTCCATGAAGAGTTAGGAACATTGCATCTGACCCCAGTCACATCAACACTGAAGGAAAGCCCGAATGGGAGATTAAGGGGACTGAGGGGCTGGAGTCACTGTATCTTTTGATTTAACTGCATATCCCAAATAGCTCGTTTGGTGTTTTTTTGTTTGTTTGTTTTGGGCTTTTTTTTTTTTCTTTTTCTTTTTTTTTTTTTGAGAGCTGAGTTTTCTATCCCATTTGCCCAGAAGGGCAGCCTGGGAAGGATTGGAATCGACTTTTTCTTTCCTACCTTGAATTCCTCTAGCTAACTCAGAGACTGACTTCCAGACTCCTACGAATTAAACTCTGGTTTGCTCTTCAGAATATCCTTGTTACATTAATTTAGGGAGCATAATAAATCTGGAGTGAGGTATGTTTGCTGCAAATGCTAATTTGCTCGATGAGAATATCAATTAGATCTCTGAGGCATAGAAATTATGGCTGTTAAAGATCTCAAAGATCATTCTTAGCCTGCTCCAAAGTAAGAGGATGAGTAGTTACCTGCTGGAGAGGTCTGGGGTAGAATAGTAGAAGTACAAATATTTAATACCAATGAATTGTCAAGTCCTACGCTTGAGACTGAAAATTCAGGAGTTTCGCAGATCCCAGCAACCCATCTACAGATATACAGTAATAATAATAATAACCACCACCAACCACAATCAGAGCAATGGCAGCTTCTACTTGCTGAGCAATTACTATGCATTAGATTCAAGTATTCATGCATTTAATCCTCACAACAGCTCTGTGATGTAGGCACCATTCTTATTCTCATTTTATAGGTGAGGAAATGGAGTCATAGAGAATTTAAATACACAGCTTTCCTGGCGTCTATTTCTGGCCAAATTGAAATAGCAGGCAGGCATCAGATTTACTCTCCTCCTTGAAATAACTGAAAAACCAAATGACAGCTCTCGAAATATTGGCGATCAGTGAATGAAGGATAGTGAGCCCTGAGAGATGGGAAGCAAATGAGGTGAGCCTTAGGCATGATCCAGCTTGCGGCCTGGAGAGTTTCTAGTCCACAGTGCAGATACAGGGAATCGAGCAGAGCCCAGCACATTCTTGAGTTGAGGACGCAGCACCCGGACATCCAAGGAAGTCAAGGCAGCTCGGGTCTGCAGGGCAGAGCACCAGGGAGAGGGGAGCTTCATGGACAGAGAACTCTGGAGCTCTGCAAAGGGTTACACGCGAGTATCCAGTTCACTGATCACTGCTTGTGTGTAAAGAAACCGAGTCTGAGGAAGGAGAAAGACCCACCCAAGAGAATAAGAGGACACATTGCTTGCTGAGAGCTCACCCAGGACTGAGACTAGTGCCTGTGTCTTACCACCAGCGTGGGAAACTCTCATCATGTATGGGGTTGGCTAGAGGACTGGGAAGGGTATTGCCTCGGTAGTGGGGAAAATCAGCACTAGACTAGATACTGCTCCAGCCCTGCCTAGGGAAACTTAAAAGGAAGCCCTCAAAGGATCAAACTGCCTCCCAGTAACAGAACCACATCCCAGAAAAACAGCTCGAAGATACATTTTAGAAATATATAACTGTGGCCTGGCCAGAGATGTTTAAGTGGATGGACTAAATGTGTAAAAAGTAAAAAAATAAAATAAATAAAATACACTAATTAATTAAAATGGCTATACATTTTATCATTCGCAGTTATAAGTATATTAAATTAAAATGGGATCTATTCAAATTTGTTTGTTTGTTTAATACAACAAGGTCCAGCACACAACAAGGTAATATCTATAATGTCTGGCACCCAGGAAAGAAATGACCAATCACGCAGGAGCAGCAAAATAAGGGGAAAAATCAATCACACTTGACCCAGAAATGACATCGATGATAGAATTAGCAGATAAGGACAGGAAAATAGTCATTATAACTTTATTTCATATGTTCTGGAAGCCAGAGGAAGGATCAGACGATCAGACATGTTAAATAGATATAAAGAAGAGGGGCGCCTGGATGGCTCAGTCGATTTTAAGTGTTGGACTCTTGATTTCGGCTCAGGTCATGATCTCAGGGTCGTGATCTCAGCATTGTGAGATGGAAGCCCGCGTTGGGCTCCTGGGTGTGGAGCCTGCTTACGATTTTCTCTTTCCTTCTCGCCTCCCCACCTTACTCTCTCTCTCTCTAAAAAAAAAAAAAAAATACAAGGAAGATATTTTTAAAAACCAAAATACCCAAATTGAGGTTCTTTGAGATGAAAACTGCCATGTCAGAGATAAAAATACATTAGATGAGATTCATGGAACGTTAGACGTCAGAGATTAGTGAACTCGGTGACATAGCAATAGAAACCATTTGGAACTAAACGAAGAAAATGCAACCTGATCTGTAGAACAGAAAGCAGGGGGGTGGGTCCCTGGAGGTGAGGACACCGGGAGGCAGGAGGGGCATCAGGAAACTTGGGGGATGGATGTGTTCGTTATCTTGGCTGTGGTGATGGTTTCACATGTGTTTATGCATGTCAAATCTCATAAAACTGTACACTTCGAACATGTGTAGCTTATTATATGTCAATCATGCCTCCATAAATCTGTTACAAAACAAGTTTCCACAGGTCATACAGCTAATAAATTGCAGTCTGGCTCCAGATGCTAAGCACTTAAATACCACTTTATACGGCAAGGTGGCTATTGCTATTCCCATTTTATAGATGAAAGAGAATCAAAAAGATGACGGGACTTCTCCAAGGCCACACAGCGGGTAAGTGACAGAGCTAGGATTTATGCCCACGTCTGGCTGACTCCAAATCAAGTGCTCTTTCTGTCCCATTCTCTATGTTTTTGCCATTGACTTGAAGTTAGTAGACACCACGCACACAGCCTCGGCCCTCCCCCGCGTCTCTGGGTCACCTCCTCTCACCCTGTACCTCTTCCTCCATATACAAATCCCACCCTGGACTCCCTGTCCTCACCCATGGATCATTACTCAGCTGCCTACCTTCTGTACCTGGAAACATGGGAACAAATCAGTTTGTAAACGCCTGGACGAGAGCAGGGCTGAGTAATTGCCAATGCATCTTTGTGAAAGCAAGAGCTTGCTGGGCACTTGGAAGGCAGCCCCTGCCTGTTTTAAAGAAGTAGGCACTCTGAATCAAGACAAATAGACCAGCACGCATGCAGCATTTAGCATCTTTCCCCTCTCCCATCTCTTTACAACTTAGCTCAGTCTTCTCGCTGCCCCCCTCCTTTTTTTTTTTTTTAAATGAAGCAACTTGCGCTGAAATTGGTTATGAGGCATGCCAACACATAAATAGCTAAGCCTGCGTTCAAACTCAGCCTTGTTGGGGGAGATCTGAAGTCTAGATCTCATTTAGTTCACCGCAGAGTAAACATCTGACCACGTTCTACATCATAAGCATGAACTCTATGCAGCCAGGGCTGTTGAAAACAAACGCCCAAACCTAACCACCTGGTTCCTAGAGTGGGAGGGGGCTTTCCATTATGAGAAAGGTTCCAGTAGAAGCCTCATGGCTGCTACGAAACCTGATGCCAAGTAGACTCCTGCATGGGGTGGAGGGCCGCCCTGAGACTTCTGAGGTCCCTTCCCCATCAGGGGCGCTAAGCTCACACTCAGAACACTGGTGCTATTTATTATATGTTAGGCTGAGGGTAAGAAGTGTTCTCTGCCCTGTTTCCTGCCCTGCTCCCATCCTGACTAATTCAGCATTTCTCAACCACTAGATTGTCTCTACCCGTCTGGAGCAAAGCTTTAATCACTATGTAAGAAACGTTTTGGTTATAACTGAGAAGAGATGCTACTCTGTATTCTCTGTCCAGGGGACACTGAGTGGTTATGAGATGCAGGGCAGAGCAGGACATGCCTCTCCCTGTCCTCCAAGTAAGTCTGAATTTGGTGAACTCTAAATGGTGTGATGTAAAACATATTCATTAAGCTTCCAGGCTGCATGTAAAATGTGAAAGGATGCAAATTCCCCTAAATTGAAATTAAAAAAAAAAGCACCATGGAAAGAATAATTTCCAAACTGGAAAGGGGCTGGGATGCATTGTATTCTGGGTTTATGCTATTGATTCATGGCTGCACATCTTTAGCAGGTAAACTAATGTACCCATTTTCCTTGCTCAGGATTTGTCTTGAATCCTGTGAGATCTTCAGGAACCATGTCCCTTGCACTGCCCTGTTACAGGTAAAAAAACAAAGGGCAACATCAAGCCAGCTCTAATGAGGTGTTCTGTATTTTCCGGAACATGGGAGAACTTGACCTCCAGAGCTGCACAGTCCAACAGAAATATAACGTGAACAATATAGGTAATTTTAACTTTTCTGGTAGCCATATTACAAGAAGTTAGAAGGAACAGGTGAAATGAATTTTAATATTTTATTTAACCGAATATATTCAGAATGTTATTTCAACATGCAACCCATAGAAAAAATTATTTTTGAGAAATTTTACCTTCCTTCTTTTGTACTCAATTTTCAAAATCCTGTGTGTATTTTACACTCACAGCACATCTCAATTCAGAACGGCCGCATTTCAAGTGCTCAAAGGCCACATGGGGCTGGTGGCTGCCATACTGGACAATGCGGGGCTAGAATATCTACGGGGCACCGTCAGGGTACTGAAGCAGTGTAGTTGGTGAGGTCCATAGTTGCAGGGCGTGGTGCCTTCCAGGAAGTGGTGTGGTAACTGTCTCCTTTAATGATGCTCTAGAATGCTCTGGCACTCTGGCATTTTAAGTCTTTTCCCTCCAAGTGGCCTGCCCCAAACTCCAGTTTTCAAAGGCATCTTCTCCCACAAGGAGACTGAGAATCACTGGATATATTAGACAAGCCATAAGTCAGTTAACTATTTTTTTCAGTAAATTCCCCATCTGTAGAATGGGGATAAGCAGGAATACCAAGAGGATGGACGAAGACAGCTGATATGAGTGGTACCATTTGGTTTTATTATGAATGCTTACAATGATATCCCTTGGCTTTATTGCTGGGTGTATGTCTGTGTATGATTTTATATTTTATCGTACCTTCAAAGCAGGTATTTGAACTTAAAGCAAGCAAAAACAAACCTAAACAAACTAAAAACAGAAACAAAAACAAATTGATTACATGTATTTGTTGAACCTCCAACAAACCAAATCCAAGTATTTTTTGAAAGTTTAACTGAATTGAACCAATCCCCCCAAAACAATAACAACAATAAAACAAAAAGACCCCATAAGTCATTTCTAACTAGTCTAATATTTTCTTGTCCCTCCTCTTTGCTGCGGACCCCAGTCTCAGACCCCGGTCCAGGTTCTGTACATTCACCACAGGGCGCCTTGGAGGTAAGAAAAACCAATACATATGGCTCGGGTGGAGGCGTGAGGCATCAGCCAAATACTCATTATTTGCTTATGGTGTGGATGCAAATGCACATTTAGGGCTTGCATGTTTATTTTACAGAATGTACAAAAAGGAATAATTTCAGAGGAACTTCCAAGCTGCCAGGGCAGGGCAGTCTGTCCCCAGTCAATTATCACAATATAGGGGTACCTGGGTGGCTCAGTCGGTTAAACGTCTGCCTTCGGCTCAGGTCATGATCCCGGGGTCCTGGGATCGAGCTCCATATCAGGCTCCCTACTCAGCGGGGAGCCTGCTTCTCCCTCACCCACTCCCCCTGCTTGTGCTCCCTCTCTTGCTGTGTCTCTCTCTGTCAAATAAATAAATAAAATCTTAAAAAAAAATGATCACAATATATTCAAGTATCTTGATTGAGAACTTGCTTAAAAGAAAATGCCCCACGTGAGAATCCATTCAGTAGCCTGTCCCACTCTGTCCTGCTCCGAATCAGATTATTTCCTTCCCGTTTGAATGATAGGTTATTATTATGTACCTGGGAGATGATTTGAGGCTCCTGAACGTGGATGTCGTACAATATTTCACTCAGTGCCATTTAATGAAGAACAACCAGAAAAGCTATGTTCAATCTCCTTTGCATAAACAACGAACAGCATGCCCAAGGGCTAAATTCTTAAGGATTATTCCAGGGGTAATTTTCATGGGCTTTGGAGTGGGGCGTGCCTGGCTCTTATTTTAGTTTTCCTCCTCACACTGTATCTTGAGTTTTTCTATTGGTAAAATAGGATAATCCTGACTGCCCAGGAAGAGCTAAAATGAAGTCTTATAAGTAACTTCTTGGCACATAGAAGGTGCTCAATAAATACTTTTCCTTTCTAGTTGCCAAGCTAGAATTCCATGCCCGAACTGATCTTTCAAGTCATTGCTAGGTGTTTTCCAACTGGCCCAGCAGATGCAGGAACTTGTCAGCCCCTATATAAATCATGACCAACTTTATTATAGCAACCTTAGAAATGCTTCCCCCAGGCTGGTGTCCAATAATTGAACCACCACCAAAGTCAGGGAGTTTCTGCTCTTGGCCCTAAATTGGTATGATACTATCACTAGGTAAGATTCTATCAGCACCTATGACCATAATGTCAGCCTGTTGAGTGATCCATCCGAAAATATTGAGGAATTAATAGGACCTGTAGGTGATGATGCACATGTATTACCAATTAACTCCTTGGAATTAAAATTCTAGAAGTAGAACGGTTGGTTATGAGGGGCTGCACATTTGAAAGACTTTTAGAACATGTGAAAATGAGCCTAAGAATAGTCTACCAGCAGTGGATGAAAATGCTCCCTTCCTCACAACCTCATGCCAACCAAGTATTGCCACTTTTTGTGTTTACTAATATGAAACATAAAATGGTATAATGTTTAATTTGAAAGGCTTTGTTGGACATTTTTTCCATATGTTTATTGGCCATTTGGGTTTATTCTTTTCTGTTCTTCAGAGGTTAAGTTTTTCCTTATTGGCTTATAAAGGATCTTTGCCATATAGATATATTAGCTCCTTATCATATCTATAATGATTGTTTAGTTTTTTCCGCAGTGTGTTATTTGACTTTTAAGGTTTATTAGTCTGTTTTTCAAGATTGTCTAAAAAGTAATGAGCAAACATTTATCTACCCAATAAACACTTGCTGAATGCCAAGTATATGCCAGGCTCTGTGCCAGGCATTGGCATTATAAGAGGAAAAAAAAAAAAGCCCAAATTTCTACCATCTAAGAGATCAGAGTCTAGTGGAAAACAGATATTTCTGCAAAGGTGCCATGAGCACAGTGTGAGAGTTGCTATGGCCAAGGGAAACCCTGGGGTCCCTGGGTGCAGAGTGAGGGCATCCTAACCGGTTGGGAGGGGAGGAAAGGATTGAAGGAAGGCTTCCTGGAGGTGGTGGCATTAGAGCTGAGTCTCAATTAGACAGAACAAGGAGGGCATTCTAGGAAAAGGAAAGAACACAGGCAAAGGTCCCAAGGCAACGAAAGGCTCCATCTTTTCAGAGATTCCAAATAATTCAGAGCGGGGCACCTGGGTGGCTCAGTCAGTTAAGCGTCTGCCTTCGGCTCAGGTCATGATCCCGGGGTCCTGGGATCGAGCCCCGTATCGGGCTCCCTGCTCAGCGGGAAGCCTGCTTCTCCCTCTCCCACTCCCCCTGCTTGTGTTCCCTCTCTTGCTGTGTCTCTCTCTGTCAAATAAATAAATAAAATCTTTTTAAAAACAAAACAAAATAACATTCTCTTTAAAAAACAATAACAAATAATTCAGAGCATCTGAAGTGTGTCATATAATGGGATGGGGGAAGCTGATCCAAGGACAGAGATTTGACAGCAACAAAGAGACAAGTAGGTGAGGGCTAGATCGTGAAGGTCCCGTGCCGTATGAAAAGAACCATACAATTAGAGTCTACGCATTAGGAAAAGCATCAAGGGGCTTTAGGAAGTTGGCTCTTTTCAGCCTGAAAGAAGTTTTCAGAAGTAAGGCTAGAAGAGGAAGCGGAACCCAGTGTGGTAGGAGGGAGTCACTGACGATTTTGACTAGGGAGCACTAGAGAAGTGCTTTAGGAGGACAATTCTGAAAGCAGATGGGGATAGCCTGGGAACCAAGAGACTAGTTAAGAGGCCACTGTAACATTCAGGCTGCTCTGAGTGGTGGTGGCAGGGAGGGAGAAGAGGGATAGATTGCAGGGACATTATAAAGGTCGAAGGACCTGAGGGATTCAAGTATGGGGGACGGTGATGCTCTTACAGAGTCAGTTTAGGGAACTGAACAGTGGTTCCTGGAATCCAAGGGCAGCCTAAGCCCTCAAACCATGGGACATCCAAACTAAGCAGAGCCCTAAGAGTTCACTATGGTAGATTGTAAATGGCTGCACATTCTTTGACATTCTTCCTTTTGAGAAGAGTCAACTGTGTGTCCTCCATTTGAATCTAGGTGGGCTCTGTGACTACTTGACCAAGAGTCCACCACTGTGTCAGCTTCTGAACTTGGGCCTTGAGATTCTGACAGCTTCTACTTCCCATGTGTTGGATGAGAACAACTTTGGGGGCCCAAGCAGCCCCACGAAGAAGCCCACACGAAACAGTATCAAGCCCCTGGCCAACTACCCCCCGGGAGTTCCCAGCTGACGGCCAGCACCAGCTTGCCAAGCATGTGAGTGAACTGTCTTGAAAGTGGCTCCTCCAGCCTCCGTGGAGCTTCCTCGGCTGAAACTGCCCAGAGCAGAGAGGAGGTGACCTGACAAGTCTCCCAGATTGCAGATTCACTGGCAAAATAAATGCTCGCTGTTATTTTAAGCTGTTGGATGTTTGAGTGGACTGTCACACAGCAATAGGGAAAGCAAAGAAAGAACCACATACTAGAGAGGTGCCAAACTATGGCTAGATAGCCAAATGTGGGCCACCACCCATTTTTGTAAATGAAATGCTATCGGAACACAGCAATGCCTGTTCACTCACATACGGCCTTTCTCTGCTTGTCTGCTTTAAAGGCAGAGCGGAGCAGTTGGGAACCCTGTGGCCCACAAAGCCTAAAATATTTACTCTCTGGTCTTCTACAAAGAAAAGTTGCTAACCCCTCATCTGGTATATCAGAAAGAGGCCCAAGGAGAAGAAGACACTGGTCACAGTTTACATACAAGTTAGGGACAGAATCAAGATAGAACCCCAGTATTTTTAAATCCCTGTTCTGTGTTATTTACACCATTCTACTAGGATTTATTAAGCACCTCCTATAGAATAGGTGTCGAGCGGGGGCGCCTGGGTGGCTCAGTTGGTTAAGCGACTGCCTTCGGCTCAGGTCATGATCCTGGAGTCCCGGGATCGAGTCCCGCATCGGGCTCCCTGCTCAGCAGGGGGTCTGCTTCTCCCTCTGCCCTCTTCCCTCTCTTGCTCTCTGTCTCTCATTCTCTCTCTCTCAAATAAATAAATAAAATCTTTAAAAAAAAAAAAAGAATAGGTGTCGAGTGACTAGTGTCAAGATGATACCCCCAAGGCACATTACCAGTGGAGGAGAGTGAAGAAATAACCATCTAGAAAAATCTATAGTAGAAATGAGCACTGCATGTGAGAGAAGGCAGAGCCTGTGCTTTTCATTCCTGCTCCTGAGTGCCTTCCCAGCATCTGGCACCCCCCCTTTTTTTTTAAGATTTATTTATTTATTTGAGAGAGAGAGTACATGAGACAGGGGAGGGTCAGAGGGAGAAGCAGGCTCCCCGCTGAGCAGGGAACCCGATGCGGGACTCGATCCCAGGACTCCAGGATCATGACCTGAGCCGAAGGCAGTCGCTTAACCAACTGAGCCACCCAGGCGCCCATGGCACCCCCTTTTTTAATAACAGCACCCTGGTTTCCCTTTAAGAAGCCTTTGCCATTCTGCTAGTTCACGTGGTTTGAGTGGAGCTGACCTCACCTTTCGGCGTCAGGCCTGACCACTGACACACCTGCCAATGAGATCCCACCCTCAGTCTGTTGCTGGATGTTCTAGGACAAAGAGGAATTCTTTCCCTGAGGTGGCTAAGCTGCTAGCCCATGGGCCTGGAGCCACAGGGACCATCTCTGCTGCCATATTGGGCAGGCCTGGCCAAGACTGAAGCCCCCAGAGAGGAAAGCACAACCAGGAGCCGGAGAAAGATTCCTTATGACATTGAATCAGGTATAACTCTGGGCCATTCCATGAATGCTAATAAACATGTTTGCTTTTCTGAAACCACATAGACTCTGCCATTGCAACCAAACAATTCCAGCTGATACTGGTTTTTCCCTAGGCAACCACCACTCAGCCCGCTTCTGAATCTTTCCCTTCCCCACACCATCTCGGCTGTCTGCTCTCTGCAGCCCTATCCTCCATCTAGGAATGCAAATTTCAGAACCAAGAGTGCCAAAGGCACGTCTGAGAGGAGCAGAGCCAACTCGATAATGAATTCCTGCACACTGTGTGAACCATTCCGTGGTTATGCAGAAACCCATTCAATTTTCTTTTCCTCCAGTGATAAATAAGTACACTGTTCTTGGTATTGTGTCTATCACCAGCTAAACGACAGACATATTTCCACTCAGGGTCTTGATAGACTGGTGGCTCTGGGAAGGATGCCTCTCAGAGGGGACCAGCAGTGCAGGGTGACAGATGTGCGTGGGCTCAGTGGGCTTGGAGTAGCTGGAAGCAGATGTGCAGCCCCAGAGAACCTGGCTGAGGTCTGGAGCCCATTGCTTTGAGAGAGTCCTGGCTTCAGAGGCTTTTCCTTTCCTTTCGAAGGGGGGACCGTCCCTGGAATGGGCATCTCCAATGCAGGCAGTGGAGTGGCTAGAAAAGGGATGGTCAGCAGCTTCTTGGGGTTGGCTCAGAACTTGGATCTCCACCACCAGCTGCTTCCGAATTTCGTGGAGAGCTTTGTAAAAGTCCAGGTGCTGGTCCCATCCTCTGCAAGATTCTGAGTCAGTAGGTAAGGGGTAAGCAATCCTGATACGGACAATGCTCTCTGATTGGAGAGAGCAGCCTGGTTGGAAAACCACAGGTATCAGATGTCCAGAGGCCAGGGTCTGTCTCTTTCCTCTTCCCAGGGGGCCTCCTGTTAGTCCTCCTGGTCTCTTGGGATCCTCACTGGAACCTTTCTAGAGTTACCTCATGTGATCAGAGGCTGTTGGAAACAATAGTAAAAACCAGGCCTGCAACTTTCTCTTTAAGGAAACCAACCAAGAACCAGACATGTGTCTCAAGATCACATAACAAGTTCAGGGCTTAACCAGGGTGCGAACCAGGGAGGCTGAACAGGGGAAACTGTCCTGGGTCTGGTCTCACTCTGAATTATGGGGTGGGGTGTTATCCTCCAATTAGCTCACTCAGCCTCTCAAAGCGGACTCAGCAGCAGCCTGTTCTCCATCCTGATTGGTGGGAAGGAGCTGCCCACTGAGGGAGGAGAGGAGAGGGGGCTTCTTTTAGTTCCCCACTCCCACATACAAGCTTTGGGCCATGCAGAGGCTGCTTGGAGCTTAACAGGTAGCTCACCAGCCTCCAGCAGCTATAGGTAAATTTCCGTTCCCTCCTAACAGGTAAGGTAAATCTGGATGGTGGGCACCGGCTTTACCTCCACCCCACCTCCCTCCCTCTGCCCCTGCCCTCAGTATTCCATATACCCACACAACCAGTCACTTAGAATCAGCTCTTTCCAGTCCAGGGTGTCAGCAAGAGTGAGTGACAGAGCTCACAGACCATTGTTCAGGGGAGGATGGTGGTGAGTCACGGTGAGAGACTCTTTCCAGGCTGTGCTGGAAGACAGAATAATAACCCATTTGGACTGGCCTCTTTAAAATAGGACAGATGTAGTCTGTGACCTGGGAGGAGAGGTTGTAGGAATCCAGGGGCATCCTGGGGGCTCTGGGTGCTCTGCCCAGTCAGGTTATGGTTCACCATAGGACGCTGGCTCCTGGCACGCCCATGGGGGATTGGACAGTGTTGTCACAGGCCACTGAAGGTGGGGCTTCCAAGTCTTTTGGTGGTTGCAGAACCTTTCAGGATTCCATAGAAACCAAGGACACAGCCCACCCAAAATTCATATACACATTTATGCAGATGCTTCATACAGTTTCAGGGGTTCAGGGAACCCCCTGACACTCAGGCATGGTCTCCTGGCAAAGCACTCCTGATCTATGGGTTCTATTTGTTCACCAAGTCTATGAAACAAATTCTTCTCCCCATACCCTCCATAAAATCAAACTTTTTTTTTTTCTTTTTGGTTGTCATTTCCTTACAAACATTTATTGAGTGCTATCCAGCTCCTTATGGGAAGTGCAGTATTCCTGGGAGAGAGAGGAGAGGAGGGGCCGCCATTTTGGATGTCTGCAAGAAGGATGCAGGCATTGTGGAGGCAGAGGCCCTGAGGGACTGACCAGCAAGGGAAAACACATGGTTAAGAGCCCAGTGGCCACTCCCCGCTCTCTACCTCCTTCTCTGGGGTGTAGGAAGGACAAAGATCCCTCCCCAGCCCCGGGGTGAGTCACCATATGTCTAAGGCAGCCCTGGCAATCCCATCCCTCTTTCTGAGTGTTTCTGGCCAAAGACACCAGAGGGGAGGTCTGCTTGCAGCCCTCATTTTCTAGAAAAAAAGGCTGAGCCTCAGAAGGAAAAGGCTTTTTCCTTATGCCCCTTCTTTCTTTTTTTGGGATGTTGGTATGAGGACTTACTCCTGTTATGGCCATAGTGTGATCTTGAGATGATGAGTGTGGAAATGAAGAACAAAAACAAAACAAAACTGGGGCGCCTGGGTGGTTCAGGTCATGGTCCCAGGGTCCTGGGATCAAGCCCCGCATCGGGCTCCCTGCCCTTCGGGGAGCCTGCTTCTCCCTCTCCCACTCCCTCTGCTTGTGTTCCCTCTCTCGCTGTGTCTCTCTCTGTCAAATAAATAAATAAAATCTTTAAACACACACAAACACACAAAACAAAAAACTCTAACAACTTAAGAAGGATGAACCAAAAGTTAGGAAGAGACTGGGGCCTTGAAGGATTTTACTGGACCTCTGACCTGCCCTGGATTCTCAGATTCCTTGTCTCTTTAGGTACAGTAGTAAATGTCTGCTTTATTTAAGCCACTGCTGATGTGGGTTTTCTGTTACTTGTAGCCAAAAAGTATTCCTGAGGGCTGAAAGTGAAGCCCTGAAGTCTTAGGTCTCTATTCCACCACCAAGGCTCGGAGAAGGAGGTGATCTACTCTAGCTGGAGGTGAAGGAGGGATGGAGAAAGGCTCAAAGTAGGCAATACCCTTGAGCCAGGCCAAAAAGATCACCTCTTCCTTCTCTCTCATTAGATTAGATTGAAATCACCAGTGCCTAACACAGGCACGTGCTCCCTAAATGTCTGTTGAATGAACACACAACTATGTATATGAATGAATGGGTATTTCAATTTTTTTTTTAAAGATTTTATTTATTTGACAGAGAGACACAGCGAGAGAGGGAACACAAGCAGGGGGAGCGGGAGAGGGAGAAGCAGGCTTCCTGCCGATCAGGGAGCCCGATGTGGGGCTTGATCCCAGGACGCTGGGATCATGACCTGAGCCGAAGGCAGACGCTTAACGACTGAGCCACCCAGGCTCCCCGGTAATTCAATTTTTAACGCAGGACCCCAGAGCCTGGTGACGTCTCGTCTCACCTAATGTTTCTTGGGGGCCCCTGTGGAGTCTCACGTGTGCTTACGAATGAACAGAGGCCTGGTTAGCTTCAGCCCTCCTCCCTGTGAGAAGCAGGACTCCGTGGCAGATGTTTCAACCATGTTGCCGTGATAGTGGATACATGTCCTCCTCAGAGCGTGTACGGCCCCACAAATATTACTGTGGATTGATCCACACCCTCCCCGAGAGATGGAAGAAGTAGACTGAGGGAGGTGCATGTGTCTGGCCTTGTGGATAGCATTGCATTCAGGCGGGGAGACCCTCTTGTTCCCTCCCAAAGACTGAGACAAGCACAGGGCTCCAGTTGGGGTGTTTGCAAAAAAGGGCACCGGCATTTTGTTGCACAGACATCTATTTAGCCAGCTGGTTTGCACGACTTCTCATCTACTACCTGAGCTGGGGAAAAGAAAATCGTTAAAGAGATGCCGAGTCAGGAGTGATCAGACAGAGAGCATGCCAGAAATGTGGTCCTGAGTTCCCCCTTCATAGGAGCTAAAGAAGATGGGGTCCACACCTCCACATGAAACACGGTGAATGGTGCCCGAGGAGCAATGATGCAATATGGCAGCCCTGTTGCCTATCAGGGAGGCACGTGGCCCAGGATCACTGCCGCTATTGTTGACGGGGAGGGGCGATTTTCGATTTGGCGTTTGCCACTCAGATCTGTCCCGAACCATTTGTCTGGGACTGTAGGTCTTCTAGAGGGTGCTAGAATTAAACCTCGAAATGGTTGGGTCTGCTTCTCAGAGAGCAACTGGGTGTGCAACATTTCAATCTTCTTCTGACAGTAACTACCCACAGCTAGACTCCATAGGTTTCAGTGTTCAGTCCCATGAGACTGCCTTCACTCCAGACACCAGTCACAAGTCTGGGGGGGCCCAGGCTACCCCCACTTTTGTTTGGCTTGGCTCCAAATTCAGAGGCTTTCTCTCACAAGCTCTCTCCCTTCAGGTTTGTTAATTTGCTAAAATGACTCACAGAACTCGAGAAAATGCTATACTTAATGTTACTACTCTTTTTTATAAAGGACACAAAGAAACAGCCAGATGAAGAGGTATATAAGTGAAATTCTGAAGGCTCCAGAGTGCAGGAAGATGGGGTGTGCCACCCTCCTGGCACTTAGATATGTTCACCAACCCAGAAGCTCCCAAATCCCATGGTTTTGGAGTTTTAATGGAAGTTCCCCTTTCCAGGCATGATTGATTAATCATTGGCCATTGGTGATTGAACGTAATAGACTGCCCCTCTCCCTTTCCCAGAGGAAGAGTTCCAACCTGAGGGTTCCCAGGCTGAAAGTTCTAACCCTATCATCACATGGTTGGTTTCTGTGGGGACCAGCCTCCATCTGAAGCTCTCTAGGGGCCCACCAAAGACTCACCTTATTAGCATAAACTCAGGTATGGTTGAAAAGGGGTCATAATGAATAATAAAAGATGCTCCTATCACTCAGGAAATTGCAAGGGGTTTAGGATCTCTACGCCAGATACCAGGGACAAAGACCAAACGTATATTTCTCATTATACCACAGTTTTGCCAAATATTTATTAAGGAGTCTCAACTTTTTAGAATATAAATAGGGTGAGTGGAACCCTTTAGAGAATAAAAGGGGTCACATTAACTAGGACTATGCTGGCTGCATTGGGATGCGTGGTTACCTTAACAGAAACAGCTTTATTTCTTCAAGTAGGTGCTTCAATGTCACATACCTCTCTTTCCCTCCCCCCTCCCCCTTTCCCTAGTCGTAGTCCCATGATTTCACTGTGGTAAGATTCTTCGATTTTATCTTCTCTTTGGGTCAAAGCTGTCCGTGGCACACTGGACTCTGAAGGCGCAGGGACACTGGGTCCCCTGAACCCTCAGTCCATTTTTCCCAAATCGAAAATGACTGGGTGGGGTCTGGGGCAGTCAGAGCTCCTGGCCAGTTGCCTGGGGCCATGTGTGATTAATAAATATCATCTTTTGGGAACAGTTTGAGAAGACTGGGAATTAACTCTACGGGCTTTGGAAGCGCTTCTTTAGGTTATTAGTAGGGTCTCATTTTGGTGCTTAAGATATAATCTTGTTCATTTAATTAACTCACTCCAATTCCAAATGCAATTAAAAACTCTCCTTCTGCTTTTTCGGGGAACTCCCTCTGAGCAGACAGAGCGATGGGCTTGGCAGGCAGAGCAAGCTCTGGATCTCAGCCCCCACCCAACCCAACTGTCTTGAGTCATGACAACCTTCATGGCCCGGGTGGAGAGCAGCTCCACAGAGAATGTGGGAGACCCACGTTCCCTGGAATGTGCTTCATTCACTCCAGAGCATTGCTCTGGGTGCTTACCCTCCTAGGAAGCTCCTTGGACCCATTGCCGACATGGTCAGTTCCGCTCTAACACGATGTGAGCTCCTGGAAATCATCGTGTGATGTAAAATTGTGCAATGACGAACCACAGGCTGATGGGGAAAATGGACTTAGGGCACCATACTCAAAAACTTTTTCAGTAACACATTAAAAAAAAAAGAAGAAAGAAAGGAACCTAATAAAAATGATGTCACAATCTTGCACATACTAAATGGTTAAGAAATACATCAATACCACAATGCACATGGCCCCTTACCTTGAGAAAGACCTGAAGTCTGCTTGTACAAGTGGGGGAAGGTTACAGCTTGTGAGTTATGGTGAAGTGGTGGGAGGGGGGTTATCTGAAGTCGGAGAGACCGCTGTAACCCCAGATCCGGGGAAGAACTCAGGCAGCTGATGACGTACGAGGTGTATGTATGTGTGCATTTTGTGTAATCCTACTGGCAATGTTGAATTTAACTGGAGTCCTACGATCCTGGAAAACAGGGAAGACTAGAGAACCCCCTTCTCCTTTTTGTGTTCCAGAAGCAGCTTACTGCAGAGAACCACACTTCCCATGTGACCTAGGTAAGTAAGACCCACAGATGACCCCTTGTTAACCTATGGTAAGGCCAGACACAGATCCTCCAAATTCCCTTTTTTCGCCTTATAAATGATTAGTTGAGTTGTTTTGTCCCACTGATCAGTCGGAACACAATGCTTGTCAACCAAACTTTGGTTAAGCTCTCTCTCCTTCCCCCAGGTCCCTAAGCTTTGTTGGCCCACTCTCAACCTGAGCCAGCACACAGCCCCTCCTTAGGGTCCTCCTGAGTGTAGGCTGACATCCTCTGAGCTACTTGGTCTTGAACATGCCAGCCTTTCGTCCTTCTCTCCATGCTTGGCTCTTTCGGGCCTTGGTTACTCCTCTCCGTAAAAGAAAAATCCTTTTGCTTAATCTTTGAGCCTTGCAGATCTCACAGTGGGAGTGTCCTCCCTAATGCTATTGTTCCTTCACCACCCTTGCCAAAACCTTTCAAATAAAGTGTCTGCTTGTCTTGGTCCAGATTTGTGTTTTATTTGATACCACAAAGTTGGTCCAGGAGGGTGCAGAGTTCTGCCTTCACCCAGTGTTTCTTGTGGATGAAATAAACATTTGTATTATGCTCAAATTATTCACCAATGTGTCAATGGCATTGGGACAAATTCATATTTCAAAGCAAATGTTAAAGCTCAGCTGACTATGGATGTCTGGCCCAGACATTCCGAATCTCAGCAGTGGATGCAGCTTATTCACATGCTAGGGTCCCAGTTTTGTGATCGTCTTTTAAATTTAGGGGAAGATTCTGGTAATATTTTAGATTCTTTGCAAAAACCCATGATATTTCCATTATCTCCCATCCTGATCTTTATCTTCAAGTAAAGCCTCTCTTCACAGGCCTTCCTCCTAGAATTGCCCTCAGAGTCATAAAAAATCACAGAATTTCAAGATGAGAAGGGATTTAAAAATCACTTGGTCTAATGCCTTCATCTTATGAAAAAGGCAAATGATGTCACGGATGGTGAGCCAATTTCATATCTGGGACCCTCCTGCTTAGCTCAGGACCTGCTATGATCAGGTACTCAAGAGGAATCGAAATGAATTATAAACCCAAAGGGAAGGCAGAATGAAAGGCAGGCAGCTAGCTTGGTGGTCTCTTGAATTACACCAACTGGCCAAAGGCTGATCTTCCTTCTAAAACCAACCAACAATTATTCTAATTCCCACCCTCTAGGTGTTCCCTGAACCATCTAAAATATAGAGGCAACTTTGTGCTCAAGGAAGACTAAATTGAACCCTTTCTATTTTTCCTATTTGACTGTTTTTGCCCATATCACAGTAAGTGATGTGGATTATAAGTGGCCAGACTGTATACTCAAAACTGTGACTCCTCTGGGAGTTTTTAATCTATCCAAGACACAGACAAGCACAGCAGGGAAAAGTGAAAATATCTCAGCTTCATTAGAGGAAATTTATGAGCTTGTCTGGGGTCGCCATGGTGACCAGAAGACAGGAACTATTTGTAGATGCCAGTACCTGTGGAAGATCTCAGGTAAGGGACGAAGCTATGTTTACTGACAATAAACTATGTCCCAGCTTGCTTAGCATCTGTTTATCTAATACTCACAAAAACCTGCAAGAGAGTTAGTATTATCCCATGCAGTACTAAAGAAACTGAGGCTCAGAGGCTCTAGGCCATCTGCTGAAGACCACACAGAACGGATCTGAACTTGGGTCCATCTGACCCTGATGTCTATGCGAATCGGACTTCTTAGAACTGTGAGGATCACCATGCTTTGACTCAGGTGGTGGAATTTGGCATAAAACTGCACAGAGAAAGGCACATACCCAGGAAATTGCGGAGCTGCCACCAGCCTGCCTCGGGATGCCACGGGTCACCTTTCCCAGCATCCAGCCCATCTATTGTTGTCTCCTTTTTCCTCCTTTAGTTTCTTTCTTCTCTGCTCCCTGAGAGAAAGAATCGGGTGGCTTTGCTTAATTGTAATCATGTGCAGAGTGGCGTTCTGGCCAAAGGTTGGTGGCTGTCTTGGATCAAGGCTCAATCTTTGTCTAATCAGTTGAACCTGATCGTTAGTGTGGGTCCTCTGGGAAGCAGACCCTGAAGCAGTGATTTGAGCACAAGATTTTATTGGGAAGGTGCAGGGCAGACTGGTAGGGGAGGACAGAAGTGATCCAAGGAAGGGGAAGTACATTATTCAGCCAGCTACTGCAGTGGGAGACTAGAGTTAATTCCCTAGGAAAAACCCAACACAAAACATTTGCCTTAGAATTAATCCACTCAAAGGTCAAGGAATTGGGGGTATTTATACACCAGCTCCCCAGCGTCCCTGGATGAGGGCTGCTTCCTGGGGATGTCAGTTCCTGGTCACTTTCAGCTGGCTCTGTCCCTGGGGAGAGCCACAGTCCTCAATTCTGGAAAAGAAAAAAGTCTTCAGGCTGAGAGATGCAGATACTGACCGCTGCAGATGGGCTAGAGCCCCCTAAAAGGTCACGGGGAACTGGGTGGGGCAATGACAGCTTCTGCTAGACTAGGGTGGCAGGGTTATATGAGCAAAAGCATGATGACCTGTGCGCAAGGATCTGCCTCTGGCCACTTGGCTCATAAGCGAGCTTCGAGAGTGGCAGACACTGAATGTGATCTAGGTTCTTCTTGTAGACAATGACCTCTCCTTCCAGAAGACCAAACTGTTTTCCATCATAGTCCATAATAACAGGCTAACATTTCATGCGTTATCTCATTGACCACCCAACCCCACCCCTGCCACATTCCTCTAGGATAGCGCTATTATTTTCATTTCACAGAAGAGAAAACAGAGGCTAAGAAAACAGATAATAATGCCTATTTGAGGATATCATTTTCTTCTTTTTTAAAAAAGATTTTATTTATGGGGCGCCTGGGTGGTTCAGTCGGCTAGGCGTCTGCCTTTGGCTCAGATCATGATCCCAGGGTCCTGGGATCGGGTCCCACATTGGGCTCCTTGCTTGGCGGGGAGCCTGCTTCTCCTTCTGCTTGTGCTCTCTCTCTGACAAAAAAAAAAAAAAGAAAGAAATATTTAAAAAAAAGATTTTATTTATTTATTTGAGAGAGAGAGAGCACACACACGAGCAGGGGGACAGGCAGAGGGGGAGGCAGAGGGACAGGCAGACTCCTCACTGAGTAGGGAGCCGGCTGCAGGGCTGGATCCCAGGACCTTGAGATCCTGACCTGAGCTGAAGGCAACTGCTTAACCAACTGAGTCACCCAAGCACTCTTTGAGGGTATCATTTTCAAAAGGTTGTTGTAAGTGCTCAATGAAAATTGTGGTGATAACAATTTACTTAGAAGGTAATTGTATATTGTTCCTGGCAGGTTTATTCATCCCACAATCTAGAGCCTCACAAAGTGCTTTGCACATAGAAGATGCTCAATGAATGGTGCGTTCAGCCAAATTGAATCCATCTTTGCTGCATCGTACATACGGGTACATAAGATCATAGTTTCCAAACCAAGAAGTTCTGGTTTATGAATGTTTATTGGAAAGACCTTGTCAGAGACAAAATGCACAGAGGAATTAAGAAGATATTTTTGTTCAAGTTATCACAGTAGAGAGAGCCATCCTGGTGTGAAGATCAAAGTGCCTTGGCAGGGTGGCTTTACCTTAGACCTGAAGGGAGGAATAGACAAGTTACAGGTAGGGTGAGGTAGAACTAGAATTGTTTTGCAGTCAGAGGAAGTCTCAGCCAGCTGAACAGGAAATGTTTATCTTTGCGTGTGGCTGGTTTTGGAGGGACAAACGATTCTAATCTTAATCACTGGTGAGACAAAGAATGGGAAGTGGGAGGGTTGTCTGTGTTCAGTTTTGTCACAGGTAAACAAGGGAGTCATCTGTGAATTTGTGGTAGTCACGACAATGAGCGTATAGGGAGTCTTATCTAAATTACATGGGAAAGAGTGGTTCTTTTGGGTAAGTCATTTCTAGGAACACACAAGGATGGGGGGATTTTGGAAAACAAAGGAAAAGAGATTTCTGAACGGCTGCTGTCTTCCAGGATCACAGGACTCAGAGAACGTTTAACATGGTAAATTTCACGAAAAAAAAAACAACATTAAACTACATTTAATTACATTATTATGCCTCATTTGTTTAAAAAATAAAAACAGGGGCGCCTGGGTGGCTCAGTTGGTGGAGTGTGCGACTCTTGATCTTGGGGTTTTAAGTGCGAGCCCCACATTGGGTGTGGAGATTACTTAAAAATAAAATCTTCAAAGTAAATAAGTAAACAAATAAATAAAAACAAAAACTACTCACACATATACACACAGATGCAGCAAGAGCAATCTTTTCCAAAGACAAATGCATCCCTGTCCCCTCCCTGCTGGCTTCCCATGGTTTTTGAAATAAAGATCAAAATCCTGATCAAGGCCTCCAGGGCCCACCTGATCTGGTTCCTGCCTGCCATACACCTCAGAGCCTTCTACCTCTCCATCTGTGCATTCCAGCCTTCATTGCTCTTTCTGGAATGTTCCACACTCTCTTTTGCCTGAAAACTGTTGCCCGAGTCGTTTTCTCTGCCTTGAAAGCTCTCCACCCCTCGTGACCTCAACCCCACCCCAGTATAGACACTTCAAGTTTGTCTGGTTACTTCTTCCTTTTCAGTACAAATCAGGTTCCTTAGTTAAAAACTGCCGGAGATCCCTCAACCACCAGAAATTTATCAACTACTTTGAAGTGACTTATCTTCATTTGAATGTTTTCTAGAATATGTAAAAAGTGATAGATAAATGTATCTTCCATGATACATGTACAATAAGAACTTCCATAACTGTACAAATGCCTTTGATGTATTTTCCCCTCAAGGTTGTCAACTGTGTGTTTGACAAGTGACTGTTTACATAAATCTGTAATCTGTTGAAATTTTGGGTTATAAACATTATAATAGAAATTGTTTCACAAACACAACATGTGAAGCACTATTAAATTTTGAGCAAACAAAGGTTCTGTAACTACTTTAATGAATGGTTATTTTTTTTCCTAAAAACAAAAATCCATGGAGATCAAAACTCTTTTCCTTTCGAGCAGCACCAATAGAAGTACAATGCGAGCCACATGTGTAATAGTAAATTTTCCCATTGGCAAATTTGGAAAAAGTAAAAAGAAAAGGTGAAATTCAAGACTTTTGTGTTTTAATTTTGCAGTTCTTAACTGTGGTGAAATGTACATAATATAAAACATACCATCTGAGCCATTTTCAAGTGCACAGCTCAGTAGCGTTGAACGTTGTGGTGCAACCAATCTCCAGAGCTTTTCCATTTTGCAAAACCAAAACTCTCTTCCCATTAAACAACTTCCTGTTCCCCTCCCCTCCAGCCTCTGGAAACCACAGTCCTATGTTCTGTCTCCATAAGTTTGATTACTCTAAGTATGCCAGATAAGTGGAATCACACAGTATTTGTCTTTTTTACTGACTTTTTTCACTGAATAATGTCAAGTGTCATCCTTGTAGTGGGTAGCGGCATCTCCTTCCTTTGTAAGGCTAAATCACATTCCATTGTATGGTTTGTTTATCCATTCAGGGACCTTTGGGTTGCTTCCCCATTTTGGCTATTACGAATAGCGCTGCTATGAATGGGGGATGTACAAATATTTCTTCAAGACCCTGCTTTCCATTCCTGTGGGAAATATACCCAGAAATAGAATTGCTGGATCATATGATAATTTCACTTTTCATTTTTTTGACAAGCTGCTGGACATAGGCTCATAGCTGCACCATTTTGTCTTCCCACCAACATCACACAAGGGTTCTCATTTCTTCTCATCCTTGCTAACACTCGTTATTTTTTTAGAGTAGCCATCCTAATGGGTGTGAGGTTGTGAAATTAATTTTAAGAAGACATTTTATTTATCCCAGTATATCTAAATATTATCAAGTCTACTTATAATCAATAAAAAATCATGAGATATTTTACATTTCTGTGATACAAACCCTTTGAAATCTGGTATGTATTTTATAATGAGAGCACATTTTAATTAAGACTAGCCTCTTGGGGGGTGCCTGGGTGGCTCAGTTGTTAAGCATCTGCCTTCGGCTCAGGTCATGATCCCGGGGTCCTGGGATTGAGCTCCGCATTGGGCTCCCCGCTCGGTGGGAAGCCTGCTTCTCCCTCTCCCACTCCCCCTGCTTGTGTTCCCTCTCTCGCTGTCTCTCCCTCTCTGTCAAAATAAATAAATAAAATCTTAAAAAAAAAAAAAAGACTAGCCTCTTGGGGTCCTGGAGATAAGGATGTTCCTTTCCTCTGGATATAGGGAGGGCATTTCTCACATGAAGGTCTCATGACCTGCTTCAAGGGAGGGTCAAAGAGTCCTTCCTGCACCTGCTGATTCTCAAATTCTTTCAGTGTAAAATAGTCAATATGTCAAGATGCTATATTTTGGGTTGGCGTGTCCTGAACTCTGTCACTATCTCAGCAACACACAGAAAACTGGGTTCATTGGAGGATAAATATTATCTCTCTAACACCACTAAGATTTGAGAATGTGATCTTAGTCTCTTTAGAATTATTTTCAGTATAAGCCAAGGAAGAGTAAGGGTTAACTATTAATCATCAGCATTCCAATGTGAAAATGTATATGCAGAGGCCAGGAAGCGTCTCATAGGGGCTGGGAGTGGGGCTGGGGCCGTTGTGAGTATCCCATGGGGCAAGTCAGGCCCCCACCCTGGATTTGTTCCAGGACTCCTGGTTGACCACATGGAGCCTACAAATGAATGAGAGAAAGGTGCTCCCTCTGGGTAGAGTAGGTGGAGCGCGGGCTGGATTTGAGCATAGTCGCACTTCCTTGTGTAGTGAACAGCCTGTTCAGCCATGGCACTGGCCCTGCAAAGTCTCTCTAGGGCAGTCACTTTGTCTGAGGCAAATTTCCATTCACTGAGTACACCAGGTTAACAGATAAAAGTAAAAGGCCCATTGATTATTTTTCTTTGAGAAGTCACTACCACAGGGATTGAGATACCTATGTTATTAGGAGTGGTGAGTACATTCTAAGCTAGTTACATATATTAACTAATGTAACCCTCACAATTACCCTATTATATGATTATTAGCTCCATTTCTAACACATGAGGAGTCTGAGGCTTACAGAGGTGAAGTAATCTGCTCAAGGTCACCCAGCAAGTAAACGACAGAGCTGGATTTGAACCCAGCCGTCTAGTTTCCTTAGGCAAGGCAATGAGAGGCCCCACTTCCCTGAGTCATTGCTGACCTGGAGCCTGTGAAGGTCACCATTGCTCCTTCACCTTGTTTCCACTTGTGTTTGAAAAGCCACACATCTGAATGGGCAGTCTTTTCTTAGATGTGCTAATACTTTCACTCATCAGGGATACAAAGTCTGGGATCCACTTGGGATCCTTAAGACGACTTTGTGAATCTTTGCTCTGGACTGCAGGCTCAAGACTTCAAGGCTTCCCTTGAAGGGTGATTGCTTCACCCTCATTTCCTAGTTATTTTGGGACATCTCCCCGGAGTACCCAAGTTCTGACAACTAACACCCACTCACATAACCAGAAAAGACAAACCAGCCTGAAAATTTCAGAGGACAGATTGTCTAGTATTGCTCTCCTTATACAATAAACTTTTGAAATGTTGCAAGCACAAAAAAAAAAAAAAAAAGAAAAGAAAAGAGAAAAAATCTGGAATGTGTAGATATTTCGATGCTTTCAGGAAGCTGGCTGTTAGAGGAACCCTAATGTGAAGGCTTTTGTTAAATGGAGGACCAGATTTGTAAATCAAACAATTACCCACCAGCCAGATAAAAACAACAGCTTCCATTTCCTGGCATTTACTAAGACTAGAAACTGTGCAAGGGCTTCACATCCATCCTCCTCCTCATCTCTCTCTCTCTCTTTTCGTAACAGTTTCATTGTGACATAATTCACATACTGTGCCATCCATCCTTGTAAAGTCGGCAATTTGGTATTGTAAGTATATTCATTCACAAGATGTACAACCCTCACCACTACCTCATTCCGTCACATTTCCATGATCCCCAAAAGAAACCCCATACCGGTTAGTCATCACTCCTCGCTCCTTCTCCCCCAGCTCCTGCCTAGCCACTAACCTACTTTCTGTCTCCAAAGATTTGCCTATTCTGAACATTTCACATCAGTGGAAGTGCACAGCATGTGGTCTTTTGTGCCTGTGTTCTTTCACTCAGCATAACGTTACCAAGGTCCATCCATATTGCCGCAAGTTATCAGTACTTTACTGTTTATGATCAAATAATATTCTATCGTGTGGTTATGCCACATTTTGTTTATCTCCTCATCAGTTGATAGGCATTTGGGTTATTTCCACTTTTTGGCTATCATCATCTCTTAATCCTTTTGCCACTCTTAGAAGTATGTGTTGTCCTCTGTTGATTGATTGAATTACATTTTCATAGAACACTGACAATGACTAATCTTCCCAGGAAATCCTTGACTGGACTTAAAGTCCCAGAGACCAGTCAAGCACTGGTTCTTCTATCAGGAAATCTAGCGTTCCGGATTTCAGCCTTCTTTCCACCCCCCTCCTCTAACTTCCATCAAAGGAAAATGTCCTGAGCCCTAAATCCAGCTCCTCCAGGCAGAGATGAGTCCATCAAAAACTTCTGGCATTACTTTGTTCCCAGTGCTTGGAGGACTCCAGGAGACCATCTGGTCCTCCCCACAGTCCACCAGATTCTTGCAGAAGAGCACAGTGGATCAGATGTTCCACTTTGCGAGCCTGGCTCCATTCAAATACCCCATCTGACAGTTAATAGGGGAGTGACTTTGGTTAAGTTAACTTAACCTCCCTGAGCTTCAGTTTGGTTATCATAGAAAGGAGTTAATAACATTACCTTAGAGTAGCTGTCAGGAGCAAGTCAAGTGTGTAGGGCGGAATCTGTCATACTGTAAACTCAACGATTGACTTCCTATCTACCTATTTGTGCTGGGGGATATCTCTGTGCCAAATTGCTACTCCCAAATCCACACATGCTGGTCCTTTTCCACTAATCAACCCTAACTCCCCACTATCCCCCACTATCTTTTCCTGGTTAACTTCTTACCCTTTTCATCTCATTTTAAAATGCCAATTCAGTGGAAAAACCTTCACGGGCACCTCCACATTCCCCTCTTTCTTCAAGTGCTCTGCATTTTTCCTTCATTACTTTATCAGTTTGCAATTTTCTGGTTTTTTTGGGGGGGTCCATTAACTGTGCACTCTACCAGGGACTTTGTCTTGCTCTCTGCTATTTCCTCAGTACCAACAGTAGTCTAGGATCATAGCAGGCATTCATCAAATATTTATGGAAAATAGTCCAACTCGTCCCTGAACTCGGGTACAAAGAGGGAAATCCTCCTCCCCCAAATCACACAGATTAATATCTGTCCCCAAGTACCCTATTCCCAATTCACGCTCTATCCCCCGAGCCTGTTAAGTATTTTCCTAACGTGCCTCTTTTTTTTTTTTTTTAAGATTTTATTTATTTATTTGACAGAAAGAGACACAGCGAGAGAGGGAACACAAGCAGGGGGAGCGGGAGAAGGAGAAGCAGGCTTCCCGCTGAGCAGGGAGCCTGATGCGGGGCTCGATCCCAGGACCCTGGGATCATGACCTGAGCCGAAGGCAGACGCTTAACGACTGAGCCACCCAGGCGCCCCTCTAACGTGCCTCTTAATCTATTTAAGCGCCAAGGAACATTCCAGAAAGGGGGGGAGAGAGAGACAGAGACAGAGACAGAGAGAGACAGAGAGAGTAAAACAGAGAGCAAAAGAGGGGAAGCTATTTGTGTTTTGGCCCGATTCCTTCTCTCCCGACCTTAACGCGGTCATGTTGCGAAGTGACGGATTACAGCAATAGCGACGAGGCAGCGCGGCGAAGACCCAGCCATTCAAGGAGGATGAGGCTGAGTGGGGGAGGGGTGGAAGACAGGCGATTGATCCTGCACAGGCGCAGCCGCGACGCTCTGCCCTTCCTTCCCCGCCCCGCCCCTTCCCGCTCGAGTCACTAGACGCCGAGCGCAATCAGCTGACGCGGCGCTGCGGTCGTCACGTGACGGCGGGCGGGGCGCCGGCGCAGGGCGCAGGCGCAGGTCCTAGGCGGCTGGGTCAGCTGACCCGAGGGACCCGCTCAAACCGTTTTAGGCCCCTTCCCTCGGCCTCAGAGTCGCCGCCGCCATGGCCAGCCAGTCGCAGGGCATCCAGCAGCTGCTGCAGGCCGAGAAGCGGGCCGCCGAGAAGGTGTCGGAGGCCCGCAAGCGTGAGTTTCGGGGTGGGGCGACCAGGCGTGGCGCGGGTGCAGAGGTCGCGGCCAGGCCGCGGGAGGTGGTAGGTGGATGAGGCCCAAAACCCTGCGGCGTGGAGGGGTGGGGACAGTCGCGGAAGCTTGTGTGTCTCGAAGCCGTCAGGATCTGAGGCTCCGGAAGGCTTGTAGGTCGGCTGGAAGCTGCGATGTGGGGCAGTAGACAGGGCGAGGAAACAATAGGTGGATGACCTTCTTGGGGTCCGGGAGGCGCGTGAAATGGGCTGTTCCAACGGGACTCGTCGTCTTTCCCCGTCACTTGCTCCTTTGTGTTGCTCTGTCTCAGTGGACAGAGCTACCATCCACGCTGTTGCTCAGGCTAGAAACAGAGCCCTCTCTGCCACGTCTCCTCTTGTCCGCCACGTTTAGTCAGTCGCGAAGATGTTTATTATGGTTCTTCACTTTTCCCCACCCCTACAGCTAGCGTCTTAGTCCGGGACACTAGATTTTCTGAGGCTCTGGTACCAGCCTGATTCGTTAATTTCTTAAAAAGAAAAAAAATTTTTTAATGTGGTTAATATGTGCCAGACGCCTTGCCCGGTGCACCAGTGTCTCCATCAACACGGTATTCAGAGTCCCAGTGAAGGAAGCAGATACTGGGTGGGTTCGTTGCAGGTGACATGAAAGCTAAAGTTGAGAAATGTAAGGCTGCTCAAGAACTTCACAGGTGGATCTAATCTAGACTGGTGAGTGGGAGAGGGCCTCGGCCTCCTTCAAGTCCATTCTCCTCACTGCAGTCAGAGCCCTCCCTGGGATGCAAATAGGACTTCCCCACCACCTTTACAGTTACCAGACGTTGAGTGCCTGCAGAATAAAGCCCAGATTGCTTCATAGGGTGTATACTGGCCGTGTTTTTTGGTCCGGGTCTAGCTTTCTTCCCTTACCTCATTTTTAGGTTCTCTCCTCCAGGCATCCTGAACCACTGTGATGCCTTATTTCACCTGCAAGCCTTTGCACAGCTCTCTTCTCTGCTTGGAAGTCCTTTTTCCTAGTTTCCGATCTCTTTTCTCTAACACTTAGTCGTCCTCCAGATCTCAAAATGTAGGCAGCAGTTCTTCCAGGAAGCCTTCCCTGCCTTGTCCTCTCAGGCTAGGCCAGGAGTCTTTCCTAAGAGCTTATTTCTGTCATCGCTGTGCAATAACTTGTTTCTTTATATGGCACAGTCACTAGACTAAGCTCCTGGATTACAGGGACTGTGTGTAATTCAGCTGTATGTATTCATTTTCCCATCTGGTGAGATAGGTATTTCTATCCCTATCATACAGATGGGTGAAATGAGACTTAGAGAAATGATTTGACCATACCCTGGGAAGCAGCATAGTGGCCTAGAGGCCTCTTTTCCCATGCGAGGGGATAAAATAGCAAGAACTATTAACTCTTAATGATTCCTTGGTGTGTCTCCTGTTATGACTTACACTTTTATCCCACACAGAAGTAGATTGCAAGCATGGCTCTTGTACTTTCTGGATTAAGGAGCTGTGTGATAGGAAAAGCTTTCTTTGAGGGAGCTGGAGATGGGAACAAGCCTTTTATTCTTGCTCTGGTGACTGGAAAGTTCTGTGTTCTTCATAGACTATTTCTCATCACGCTCTTGATAAAGTATTTCCAGAATGACTTTTCAGAGTTTGTCCTGTGATGGCTCATTAGTAACAGAAGTTGTGTCTGTTGGGAAGCATGTGAGATTATTTGGGGGAGGTGCAGGAACAAATACTTGGAATATGGTAAGAATAATTCTGAATGTCTAGGAGGTAGGGATCACGTTTTACATTTTTATCTCCTCAAGCTTGGTGCAGGGTCTTGTACATCTCAGATAGCTGTTAGATATTTACTGAATGAATCTGTTTTAAAGGAGTGAGTTAATGGCTAGTATACATCTCAGAATTTGCAGTAATTAGGAACAGAAGTATTGACAAGAACTACAATTTGAAAAGAATCACTGCCTTTGTTTGATCTGTAGTGATGGTTAACTTGCCCAGTTAGGAATTGGGAAGAGGCAGTGCATGGTGTGACAAAATGGTCCAGCCTAAATTTTTCATGAAATCATTGCTTTGGACCATAAAACTTAATCGTGTTACGGTTTATTTCACTGGAGTAAAACAAAATATTAGCTCCCTGAAAAATAAGGTTTAAAAGAAACATGATTTACTGTTCAAATATTTACTTTTGGTTTTCAGAGAAGCCTATCAGAATTGAACTTTGAAGATACCGGACGGGCAGAGAGTGGTTTTATCTTTTTTTTTTTTTTTTTTTTAAGATTTTATTTATTTATTTGACAGAGAGAGAGAGCGTGAGAGAGGGAACACAAGCAGGGGGAGTGGGAGAGGGAGAAGCAGGCTTCCCGTGGAGCAGGGAGCCCGATGTGGGACTCGATCCCAGGGCCCTGGGATCAGGACCTGAGCCGAAGGCAGACGCTTAACGACTGAGCCACCCAGGCGCCCCGAGAGTGGTTTTATCTTAAGAGCTGTGGGAATTGGGAGTGACGAGGAGAGTGGTATTGTGAAATTATGTGGAGCTAGTATAATGTTTGAGCCATAGATGTTATTTGTAGATTGTTGGTTTGGAAAAGATCTTTGGTTCTGAAATATGGCTTTGAATGTAGACGATGAGGAGGATGGCATGTGGAGGACAGGAGTAGAAGTAGGCTCACGTGGACAGCAGTAGGCCCTAAGTAAGACTGGAGTAAACTACACTTGCAGAAATAGTCTCTGGGTGCTTAGATCTGTTGATTGTTTTACCAGAAACATCACGGAGTGTTGATGTTGTGGGGTCAGTATACATCCAGAATCGTGTTCTTCATTAGGAGATGGGAGGTTAAATTCAGTTTCATTCGTCCACATGGGTTGAGTGGGATTTGGGAAATTGACATACAGTGATGTCTAACAAAGCTTACTTTTAGATACAGGATGTCTTATGTTCTAAATTAAATAAATGCCCAGGTTGATCATCTAAGACTCCCCCCCCCCCCCCCCCCATTTTGGGTATCTGAGAAGTTTGATCAGTGAGCAAAGATTCAAAGCAAAGAATATATGCTATTTGGTCTTGTGGTCTGTTTTCATACAGGCTCTGATGGCATCTAGAGAATTTTTTAAGCTGTTTATTCTCTTCAAGAAACCAGAGCACCTGTGTCTCCTCACTCCTTAGATGCTTGTGCAGTCTTAACCATCCAGTGCTCCCCATTTAGGATTCCTTCCAAGAATCACTTTCATTACTTATTTCCTTGTGCACAAGCATGGTTTTTAGTTTCCAGTATTACATCAGATGTTTCATTAGTTACATTTTAGGTTAATGCCCCTTGGGGGCATATTAGTGTCCTTGCTCAGCTTCGAAGCAGAGCTCCAGTTGTAATCAGCGGGATACTTAGGTGTTTACTTCTTGGGAAAGGAAGAGTTCCCCAGAAGGCTAATGTCCCCCATTTTGTCTTGGTTCTTAGTAGTGGAGATTGAGAGAATATTCTGACACATTCCAGAATTTTTTCCGTCATTTACAGTCTGTAATTATGGAAGATGGTCCTTTTTACCTTATCACTTCCTAGTTAAGTGCAGCCCAGAGGAGGCAAGAATCTATACTGTCAGTTAGCTCTGAATTCCCTCTTTCCTATGCATGTCTCTTGGGACTGTACCTTTAAAACTTTATTACTTGTTTACTGTTAGAATTTACCATCTCAGTCTCTGCTTCCTCTTCTCCTTGTCTTTTAACCACTTCTTGATGAAGCTTTTTCCTTTGAAAACAGGAAAGAACCGGAGGCTGAAGCAGGCCAAAGAAGAAGCTCAGGCTGAAATTGAACAATACCGCCTGCAAAGAGAGAAGGAGTTCAAGGCCAAGGAAGCTGCGGTGGGCCTGGTTTATATTCATTACTGCTTTAGTTTCCTGAGGCTTTCCTCTTCTCCCCTTTTCCCCAGGTTCTCAAAATATCCAGCAGAGCTCGGAGATTGTGATTCTGGTTGAAATTTGAAATTTTGGCTATTGGATGTCCAGGCTGAGTCTCCTAGGTGATCAGTTTTTAACTAACTTTGAATCCTAGTCTTCATTTAGTCATTTCACAAATATCTATTGAACATGTTAACTTGTGCCAGATGTTAGAGAATTAGCTGTGAACCGAAATAGACATGGTCCCTGCCTCATGGAGCAAGTCATGGAGACCTATAGCTGTGAGAAGGGCTGTGGTGGTCATAACAGCCATCAGCTGGAGCCCACTCCGGTATGGTAGAGACACTTAGCAACAGTGTAGGCTGGGCTGCGCAGCAGAAGATGTGTGCAATAACAGTACAACAACAGATCACAAAGCAGGGAGAATTCTGGAAAGGGGAAAGGATGGAGGAGGGCTTCACAGAGGAAAGAAACTCTATCAGGACTCTTGGATACAGGTGACAAAACAATTCAAACTGGTTTTACACAAAATGGAATTTATTGGCTTATGTAATTAAAGACCCCGGTGAAAGGCTAACTTTATTTTGATCCAGGAGCTTCAGTAATGCCCTCAGGACATTATTTTCATCTCTCAACTCTGCCCTTGTCTTTGTGGGCTTCATTCTCAAGTTCTACCTTGTGGCCTTCACTGGTTCCAGGCACATGCCCTCCCAGGCCCAAGTCCAGCGATTAAAGGCACATGCCTCCATTGTTGCAGTAAGTCCAAAAGAGTCCTTCATCTTTTCACTGGACGGTCCCAGTGCTATTGAAACTTGAAACCTCTCTGACTCTTGAACTGGGGCAGATTGGTGCTGTCAGCTGTCAGACTGCCCACAAAAACAGTATGGAAGTCCTCTTGTCGGGGCAGCTGCCTCGGCTTATTTGTACGTCGATGCTGCAATTGCTTACAGAGGCAGGAGCAGTGCCATGCAAGCATGAGCTCTGGGGTTTCCTAGCAGTGGTCAGTTTGACCCCTTCAACTTAGACACAACTGACTGAGGCCTGGCATGTAGTTTATATTCACAGAACAGAGATAGTGTCCCGCTTCCCCTACCCCCCCACCCCCAGTAGGGTTATGGACCTTTAAGAATTAGCAGCTGAGCTAACTAATGTGAAATGCCCCTCTATTCTGCCAATATGAACAGTTACAGTAAAGTGTGAAGAGTCCTAAGTTTGAATTCAGGAAACGTGGGTTAGAATCTTTGCATGTTCACTTTGAGCTCTTTGTGCCTCGGTTTCCTCATCTGTGAGAAGGGGAGTGAAGGCCTCCGTACAGGTTATGGAGCAATAGGTGACATGTGAGAGAAGGCTTTCTCCTTGCGCGCCGTCGTGCGTGTAACAGCTAGGAAGGGATGTAGTTAATATAGTTCGGAAAGAGGCAAGAGCAGGTTAGAAGACAAAAAAGTTTTGTTGTCAAGAACCTGATAGGGAGACTTTCCTGAGCCATTTCCTCAAGCTCTGGGATGAGCCCTCCCCACCGCCATTCCTGCCGGGGGACCCCTCCTCTTGCTGTCGGTGCGTCAGCCGCGTGCAGGCACCGGCTCTCACATGGACACGCGTGTCTGCCCACGCAGGGGAACACCGTGCTCTGGGCTTCCTCCGGGAACCCGTCACCCCATCACTCCCTGCGCGGCCTCAGCGTTTGCACAGTGCCTGCCTGAGGTCCGAGCCATCCCCCCTCTCAGCGCCCCGGGCCAGCTGCTCCCCGGGGGGAGGCCCTGACCTCCGTTTTGCCTCTGGCTGGGTTGCCTTCCCTGGCCTGGTAAGTTCTGACAGTGCCTGCCTCTCTAGGGGCCTCCGAGGAAAGTAGTTTTACAGCTTTCTCCCTGTGTTACTGACTTGTTAATAAAGGGCTTGTAGTTATTTAAAAAAAACCAAAAAACAGCAACAACCTGATAGGTCTCATTCTAGCAAAGTAGGCATATACTTGACAGAAAGCCAGCCATACTGTGAAGACTAAGGATAAAAGAAAATTTATCTGTCAGTATGTGTTAAAATTGTGAATGGAGACTGAAAGGATAAGACATGAGTATGGTAAAGAATTCAAGCAGTAAAATGGGGCAACGATAAAGTTAGTCTCCCTCCCACCCAGTCCTACAGTCCTCCTCAGAAACCGTCACTATTAATAGTCTTTTGCATATTCTGCTAGAATATTTATATTTGAAAGAATAGATGTCATGTATCCGTACTACTGGGGAATCTACTGCTGAATGTAAGAGCTAGAACATGAAGCAGTAATGGTGAAACTGTGTGTACCTCCAAAATTGCATCCCCTTGTGTTTATTTTTTTTTAAGAGTTTTTTTTATATATATATACACCACGATTTATCTGTCCCTTCTAAAACCACACAAGGAAACACATTTACTAACCACACTGACACCATTTTGTATCTTGCTTTTTTTTCCCCCTTAAACTGCATATTATACAGTTCATTCCATCTTGCTGCACACGTCTACTTTTCTTTCTTATTATAGCTGAGAATGTTCTCTGGTATAGATGCACCATAATTTGTTTAACCAGTTGTCGGGTATTGGATCTTTGGGTTCATTCCAGTCTTTGGTTAAGACTATACATTAGACTCCGGAGAGTGTGAATATATTGCTCTCTGGGGTAATTTCTGAGTCGTGGAAATGCTGTGCAATTTACCTTTTGATAGATGGTTGAAGGTTGGCCACCAAAGTGATTGCCTCAGTTTTTGTTCCCATTAACGGGGAACACCACCTTCCCACATGCTCTTCAATCGTGAGGTTACATTGCCCGTTGCTGTTTATTTGTATTCACTGATGAGACTGGGTTTCTCCAGAACTAAGGAAGTTGTGCCAGCCAGAGCGCCGACCTGACCTTCCCTGTGTGTCCTTACCCCCCGACTCCAGGCTCTGGGATCCCATGGCAGCTGCAGCACCGAAGTGGAGAAGGAGACCCAGGAGAAGATGACCATCCTCCAGGCCTACTTCCAGCAGAACAGGGATGAAGTCCTGGATAACCTGCTGGCCTTTGTCTGTGACATCCGGCCAGAAATCCATGAAAACTACCGCATAAATGGATAGGGGAGGAAGGAGCAGCTCTGCGTGCAGATTGGCATGTTAGATGCCTTCATGGAATATGAAGCTTCAGCAAATCTTGAGTAGTTACATCCTTGTGAAAAGGCATTACATTATTTCTGTATATTATGTAGTAGGTCCCTTCACTTCTTAGAGAATAGCAAATCTAGCTTCTTTGTACAAACGTAGAGCTTATCCAAAGATTTTCTCCTTTTACCTCATATTTCTTAGAAATTAATGTGTATACGTTGTCTGTTTTCCTATGCCTTTTAGCTCAAGCAACATATGTATCAGTACTTTTTCTTTCTTAGATGTAGTGAAAAAAAAAAAAATTCTGTTTAAGAAAGACAGGGATTAAATATTTTTTTTCCCTAAAGCTTTCTTGAAGGTCAGGGGCTTTCTCTATGAAAAAGTAGTAAATAGTCACTGTAACTTGTGTGAAGCCGCAGCCGGCCTTAAGTCGTCCTTTCGGCTAAGGGTGGAACAGCGAATACCAGTATATATTGTTCGGGCTGCTCTTAGTTTCTCTTAATCAAAATTATTAGATGATAGAATTCAAGAACTTGTATACATGTTCTTACTTGGTGTACTGATAATCACTTGAAAGTAAAGACTTTGTCATGCATTTCCACGGCTCTGGTTCATCCTTTCTGATAATGCAGAGTGCACTCTGACCCAGATGTTCTGTAGAACTTCACTTGGGAAATTAAATTAGCACATGTAGCACATACACATTTGCACGCATACTCAGAAAATGTTTGTGGTATGTATCTTAGCAGGAAGGAAATCACTTGTGATTTCACCCAGCAACCGGTTCGAAAAACAGCATCCGACCAGTAGTAAGTCTGCAGTTTGCCTTTTCTCCAGAGCACCCTGGCCTGGGGCAGCCTTGGGCAAGTTATCAAGCATATTTCCTCCCTGGCGGGCTACATGATATGTATAATACCTATAGGAACTTCACACTAGCTCTTAGGAGTTAAATGCTCTGTGACTCTCTATTAGCCGAAAGTCTTTGGCTGCAAAAATAATTACTAGTAGATACAAACAGTTGAAAGAGAACACTGTGGGATTTCCTTGCTTGTTCTGAAAAAGTACGAGAACATTAGATGCCCTTTAAGAAAATCACATTTTATGAGACTCAGAATGGGTTGATTTTAGGCCATGTTTGTCTCTAGTTACTGTTCCTGTTTATAGTATGATTCCTCAAAAGAGTTCCATATGAGCTTTTCCAGTTTTGACTGTGAAAGCACTCCAGTCAGGCTTGCCACTACAATGAAAGCGAGTGTCAAGGTCAGCAATGATGACCAGATTGGGAGGTCCAATCTTCTTCCCCCTTGACCTTCAGTCCTGTTTGACAGGGTTGACCAGTTCTTCTTGAACCACTTTCTTAGCTTTATTCTGCAGTGATGTGTTACCTTGCGCCTCTGTCTCTTGCTTTAGTTCTAACTCCTCTTTTCCCAGGGATTTGTTCTTGGACTTCCGTATGCTCATTCCCTTGTTGAAACCCAGCTTCTCTTCATGGCTTTAAATAACCATCTCTGTTGAAGACCCAGGTTTATATCCAGCTTCTAACTATAGAACTGTCAATTGCTTATTTGCTGTTTTGGTTTGGATATCTAATAAACATCTCCACCTTAACGTGTTCCATCCTGTACCCGGTTTTGTTAGGACTTGACTCCTGGTGTTGCTGAGTGCAGCAAACTCCATCTCTCCTACTGCAAATACGGATTTCCCAAATTGGAGGACCATGAAGAAGCAACACCTGCGTTCACCACTTTAGATGCTGTATCTAACCTGTTTGCCACCAATGTTTTCATCCTGGGTTCATAGGGTTGTACTTACATACATTTCTGCCTGACTCTTCACTTCCAGCCAAGCAGCTGAATATTGGTACAGTTGAAGAAGCAACATAAGTACTTCAAAAGTGTGATCTAGGGTCAGTTGAGAGGAAAGATAAGATCTGAAAGGAGCTTGGTGATCTGGGAGAGAGGAACCTAAATAGTCTGAAGAGTGAATGGAATGTCACGTGAGTGGAGAGACTTGGCTGTGAAGGGTTTAAGGGAGGTGAGAACATGTTTAAATGTGGGGAGGGAAGGGAATAGAAGGAGCGAGATGGAGAAGGTCTTGTCTTCTGGGTGGAGTGAGATCCCTGAGGGGTCTGGAGGCCACAGGAGCTGGAGCACAGATGGGGGGATTAGTTCTAGCCTTTAAGCTTGATGGTGCTCAGGGAAGATGGGTGTTTGTGTCCTGCTAGGCCAGCTGAATCCATCTCTGGGAATGGGGCCAGGACTAAGATGTTTTAAAATCTCCCTTGGGGAGGGCCTTCCATTGTGGCCTGACATGAAAAACTAGCATCTGTTTGGTTCTTTGGCCACGAAGGCCCATGATGTTGGTTCTGACATGGAATGAACTCCAAGATACACATATATGTAGAACAGTGTGTGATTTGTTCCCATTGAGCATAAAAAAAGATATTCACATGGCTGTATGTGTATATACAGACGATAGAAGAAACTGGTGCTAGTCGTTACTCTCAGACGACAGGGTCTGCGACGGGAGGGTTTCTTTTTGTGCTCTTCATTTACAGGGTCCTTCGGCAGTGTCCCTGGCCTCTACCCACTGGGTGCCAGTAGAACCCCTTCAGCTGTGACAACCAAAAATACTTCCATTGTCAGGTGTCCCTGGGGGCCCAGACCATCCCCCAGTTAAGAACCACTGTCCTAAAGCAACTCAGAATTAAAAACAAAGTACCACCCGTGATTCCTGGAACATTCCAGGTACTCAGCAAATGTTTCCTAATTTTCCAAAACTTGTCCTTTTCCCCTCTTTATCCCTGATTGGCATGTCTAATACTAGCTGTTACTGGTCAGGATAGGATACACTGAAATCCCAGTGGCTTAATAAAAAGGTTTATTTCTTACAATGTTGGATACAAGTTTGGTGACTGCAGCGCAGCTGTCCTCCTGCGGTGTCAGTGACTCAGTTTACTTCCACTTTGCCGCTCTACCATCTTAGCACATGGTTTCCACGATGGCAGAGGCAGGGGAAGGAGAAGTTGGCAAACAGGCACCAGCTCTTACACGCTTCAGTCCGGAAATGACATGTGACACTTGTTTTCAGCCCATTGGCCAGCATGGGTCGCATGAGCCGACCTAGCTGCAAGGAGTCTAAGAAGGGAGAGCCCAGGGGCGCCTGGGCGGCTCAGTCGTTAAGCGTCTGCCTTCGGCTCAGGTCATAATCCCAGGGTCCTGGGATCGAGCCCAACATCGGGCTCCCTGCTCCGCGGGAAGCCTGCTTCTCCCTCTCCCGCTCCCCCTGCTTGTGTTCCCTCTCTCGCTGTGTCTCTCTCTGTCAAATAAATAAGATCTTTAAAAAAAAAAGGGAGAGCCCAGGGATATTTGGATATTCTGTGAGTAAAGAATGTCTGCTACGGTTGTTAACAGCTTTCGCCATGCTGGCTGATGTTCTGTGAACTGCACTGGTATTAACTAGTCCTCACAGCAACTTTATTCTGCAGGCTCTGAGGCAGAGCGGTTGCAAGGATGAACACCGCTGGAGCCTGAGACTGGCGGTCTAGCTCAGCATCTGTGCTTAACCACTGCCTGCACTCAGCACCGAGCAGATGGGTCGCCCCTTTTATGCTTCTCACCTAGGTGATCCTTTTCCCTTTATCTCTCACATCCTAGATCAATTGCTCCTCTGGGCAATTTCTTCTTTTTTTAAATTTTATTTTAAGTAGGCTCCCTGCCCAGCATGGGGCTTGAAATCACAACCCTGAGATCAAGAGATCATGCTCTACAAACTGAGCCAGCCAGGCGCCCCTCCTCCGGGCAATTTTGTGTCATGTGAACCCATTGTCTAGAGAGAAGGATGCCCTCAGCATTGCCCATTACAAGCACAGAAACTCTTTGGTCATTCTATTGGGTGCCATAGCTCAGACCTACTTAAGTTCTTGGTAGAAGGCATAAAATGGCTTCTAGAAAGTCACACCTTGTGTGTAGTATCTACAGATTCCCTGAAGATGTACCATTCCCACATTATGGGTGGAAAAAACCCCCGAGTTTCTGAAAGGTGAGGCCGTTTGTCAGAGGCCATACATGGAATCTGCGTGCTTCAAGTGAGGGAGCCTATGTTCCAGGCACTTAGGTAAACATACAACGGCTCTGCGCTTTAGGCGTGTGATCCCACTTCCAAGCATGGGGAAGCTGAGGCCCAGAGAGGCTTCTAGAATGCTCAAGTTGACAGAGCAAGGAAGTGACAGAGTGGGCATCAAGTCCAATCAGATCAGCCTGAAGGCTGCAAGGGAAAACCTTCCCTGCTCTGCCTCCAGGCTTTTTCCGAGGACTAGGGTGGGTGGAGTACCCAGCCTCCAGCCTCCTAAAGCTTCAAAGCCTGTAGCTAACATTCTTGGCACATTCGGTCTTCCCCGCCAGAAGACTGACGGTACCAGAAGTCAGTGGAAGCCTCTTGGTGAAAAGGACCTGCTCCGATGAGTCTGGCTTGCTCCTCTTCTGTCACCCTTTGTATTTTTTCTCTCCTTCAGGGATAGTCTGGCAGGTTTCAGAGTGTTTTTTCTCCTGTCAACTGGTCTCCTACCACTTCAGTGGCTCTGAAATTACCGAACGAGCTTCCCCACAAGGCAGGCTGTTCCAGTTTTGCTCCCTCCCACTTCCCTTCCCCTGTGTAGGCTGCTCTGAAGAGCAGGAGAGGTACAATCTTTACTGAAAGATTTCGCCAGTGGTTCTGGGAGAGGAAGCTGCCAGATCATGTCAACATCTATCATCTCAGGCTTTTAAAAAACTTCAAATGACACTGGCTGGTGGGTCAAATGTCAGCTCAAGGCCATAGCTCACTGTGTTTGGAGGGGATGAGTGAGGGGGATGGGTGGGTTTGGAGGGCCAGGGGCACACAGCCGCCCTTCTGCTCCTACTTGAAAGTAACTTACAAAGGGAATAGTGGCAGCATTCTGGAACCCGGGGCAGCAGCTGAAGATAAGATTATGGGAGAAGCCAGGCTGGTTGTTCCAAGAACACAACCGGGTTGGCTACCGTTGTGCGGTTTTCAAAGGTAAGAAAGACCAGAGGGTGGAGCTCACTAGTTAAAAGCCTGAGTACTTTCGATAGCTCCCCCCTCTCCCGACCAGATGTGAGCTCTCTTTCTCTTTTACCCTCTTTGTACCCGTCTGTGGCTCTTGCTTTCCTGTGCACGGCATAGAAACAGATGCCTGACACCCCAGGCCTTCCTGACAGGAATTCAGAATATTTCTCCTGGTTTTGACCCAGTTTCCTGACCAACAGCATGTGACTTGTCTTATTGCCTGCACACCTCCTGACAAGGACAGCTGTGTGTTTAGTTCTAAGCACCCACGTGCTGTTGACCTATATTGTGTAGATCTCGTAGTGAAGAGCTCACTGCGCATCGTGGCATCCAGGATTTCAAATCAACGTAATGGAGTCGTTAGCCAAGGAAAATTCTTTCAGGATGCTTTGGAAATAATTTTAAAAATAGCTCACATTTACTAACATCAGTTTTATATCAGGAAAAATTCCAGGCATTTTATATACACATCGAATTTTCCCACTGTCACTCTGAGGTAGGTATGATTATTCTCATTTACACATTAGGAAACTGAGGCGCGAATCGATAAAGTCACTTGCCCAAGGTCACAGAGCCGATCAGTGGCACAGTCTGGATTTGAACCCGGGTCTGTCTGGCTTCCCGACCTGAATCTCTGTGTGATGTAGTTCAAGCTGTTCAGGCCATGGCAACGTCTTAAGTGGTCTGTTTCTAAAAGAGTCAGGAAGTCAGTGAATCTAGAACAGGCAGACCAGTTTCAAAAACAAGATCTAATGCCTGTGCTTTGTTTTTTCACTTACTCACCTAGCGGTTCTGAGGCCCCCCATGTCCCATCTGCTGCCACACTTGAAGATCCTGCCAGGCTGGGAAGAACTTCATTCCTCCTCACTTCATCCAGGTTGGCAGAGAGTTGGCAGCCAGCCCTCAGACACGCGTCTGTAACCCTTGCAAACACGACAGGACAGATGGTGTAACTGCTGAGTAATAGTGGCTTTGGCTGGAGCTTATGGTTATTTGGATTTATCTGTAGCTGAAGGCCTGATGATTTCATTCACAGCTCTTCATTCACTACTTAAGATGCGTGGGGCAGATCCTGAGTGCAGGGGGCTGGGGGGGGGGGCTCTCGCCGGGGCCTGGGACAGGAACAGGTTCCCAGAAGAAGGGCCCTTTCACCTGAGACCTGAGAGTGGGTCCGTCAGTCAGGTGTTGAGGTGGAATGGGGTTTGGGGCTACTTTCCAGATGGAGAGGAATGGCAACTGCTGAGAACTGGAAGTGAGAAAGGGCATGGGGCTTAGGAGGAACTGAGAAGCGCTCTGTGTTCTTGGAACTTAGGGTTTTTTGGGGTTGGGGAGAGCAGGTAAACACGAGTCTGGGGTAGGCTGGGGTGGGGATGGGCTGGGGCTCACCACACAGAGCCTTGTGAATCCATCAAGATATTGCTACTGAAGCCTGCTCCCCAGAAAACTTGACTAGATTTTACTCACGTTTTCCTGGATTTTGTTCACCTTTATATGTGTGGGGCCCCTACTCCCTCATGCCCTGGTGCCAGGACTTACCGGGTGCTGAAGTTTCAGAGATGCAAGAGGAGCTTTGCCTGGCTGTCCAAGGATGCAGCTCACTTCCACCAAAGACTTCCCGTCATGCACTGCGTCCTCTGAGTCTTACCATCCCTCAGTTGAGCAGATATTGTTCCCTTCCATAAAGGAGGGAACCGGAGCTCAGAGGGGTGAGCCCACCAGTGCAAGTTCACGTGCCAGTTAGTGCTGGAGCCTGGACGGCCAGTTCCAAAGGCCCACGTCTACTGTGCTTCCCCAGCAAATGAGACGGATGTGTCCACACGGAAGTTCATGCTGGAGTGACACGCAGTGAGAATGCCGAGTCAAGGTCGCCTGGCAGAAGAGGCAGGAGTGGGCTATCTGGCCTCATGGCGGAGGTGGGCCTTGCTGGAGAGGCAGGATTTGGATGGGTGCTGACCGGGCCACACACCTGTCGAAAGATCTCCTTCAAGGTCCCATCGGCAGTTAGGAAAGCTCCAATACCCCACGGGGCTCTCGCTCCCATGCCCCCAAATCGTGTTTTAGGAAATTAGGCAAACTAAATAGGGATCTTGTGTATCGTGTTCACTGCTGCCCAGTACAATGCCTGGCACTTCTCAGGCACCCAGTGTCCCCTGTTGCCGAATAAATGAATGAACTTCATCTCTAGTTACCTACTGTCTGCATCCTCACTCGCCTGGGGAATGAGGGCACCTGGACAGCATCTGCTGCTCTGCTCCTCAATCACTGCTCCCCGCCCCCCAGGCACTTCACCTCTGCCTCTGGCTGGGCCACAGCCAACTAAGTCCTGTGGCCTCAGAGGCCCCCAGCAATTTGGCAACATCTGTTGCAATTAAAAATGCATCCATTCTGACTCAGCAAGTCCACTTGAAGAAACGCAGGCTGTGGCATGGAGGCAGCATGGTGGTTCTGACCATCCTAGCGAGGCCTAGGAGCCAGTGGGCCCCCGCAGGTGTCCTGGAAGGAAGGAGCCTTCCTACAATATTTGGAGGTTTATGGGCCCCGTAGAAGGGAGGCAGAGCCCAGGGTTCTGGCATGAGGTGAATGCCAGGGAACTCTCTATGGAAAAATACACAAGGTTAGTGTTTTCCCGGGGCGGGGGTGGAGGGGGGTACTTTTCACTGTGGACCCCTCTGAGTCCCAGGTGATACAGGTGGGGGAGGCAGCCGATGTGGAGGGAGCAGCTATCCTGTGTCTGGGGTTGTGAACACTTCATACAGACTGTCTCATTAGAGCTTTACACAGGCCCATGAAATGATTGTTGTGTCCAGAAAACGAAGACACCCAGAGGGGAACTGCTTGACCGGGGATGATCTAAAAAGCCGAGATAACTAGCTTGGAGCTCAGGTAGCCTGATCCTCCAACAGATGCTCTTCATCGTGATGCGCCCAGGATTTTTCATTCAAGAGCAAGCCCCTGAGACGTTTCTCGCCCCAGACCGCCTCATCCGCCGGGTGCCCCGCCCGTGTTAGACGGGCGGGAGACCCCAGATGCAGAGGCTCGGGAGGGGCGGCCCGGGTCCCCGCGGGCCCCAGAGGCGTGCACGTGGTCGGCGGGCGCGGAGGGCGCCCGGCTGATGCAAGGGAGCAGGCTTCCCGCTGGGCCCCAGGAGCCCGGCGGGCGGCCCCTCCCGGTGGGGTGACGGCGCGGGGCGGCCCGGCCGGGGGCGGGACCCGGGAGCGCGGCAGGCGGGGCGGGGCGCGGGCGCCGGAGGCTGCGGCGCGGAGCGGCTGCGGCGGCCCCGACCTTCCGCGTCCCGGGGCGGCGGCGGCGGCGGCGGCGGCGGCGGCGGCGGGCGGTGAGTGTGCGCGGCTCGGGGCGCGCGCCCGGTGGCTGCGCGGGCGCGGGCGGCTGCGAGCCCAGATTGGAGCGGCGGCGCGGCCGCCTGGGCGGCCCCTCCCGGCCTGGGGTCGGCGGCGCCGCGGCCGGGCCCTCGGTGCGCCTGGGGCCGCGATCCCGCGTGGGTCGGGCGTGGGAGCGGCTCTCGGGTGGGTCCTGGGGGCCCGGGGCCCGGGGCCGGGGGCGGGGATTTCCGGGGAGAAGGAGACTCCGGGCAGCAGGCCCCCGGACAGGACTTGAAGGCAGAGACTGGGGTGAGACAGCTGTCCAAGGCCAAGGCCAGGTGGGGTGGGACATCCCGGTCCGAAAGAACCCTCTATCGCTCAGACTCCGTCCTGGGCTGGCTGTTTGACCTTGGATAGTTCACTTTCATTTCTGGGTCTTAATTTCCTCATCTGCAAAATGGAGAGCTAGGACCTATTGTCTTTCAAGGCTTTTCCACCCTAAAACTTAAGTGTCAGGCCCTCTTATGGCCTTTTGTTGGGGTTTTCCAATTTAACAAAAACAAAACCTGATTTGTGAAAACTGTAAGCTGTTTCTCGCTCGCTCTCTCACACGTCCATCGCAGTGAGGCACACGGTTCCTGGGGAGACCGGGCATTCTGTCTCCAGAAATGGAGACCTTTGCTCAGGGGCTTAACGATATCTTCCTTTTCAGGGGCTCACCAGCTAATTAAGAAAGAAGCACGACTGGAAGTTCTGGTTAAAATGCAGAATCAGCAAAGGAAACTAAGGAAACCAGGGAGTGGATGACCAGTTAGTTGCAGGAGCCTCGGGGCTGTGTTCACTTGCTGGCTCCGTCTCCACCCTGGTGTCTGGCTCTGTCTCCCAAGTCCCCCTAGGGCTGGTGCAGGGCTGAGCACAATGGTGGGCTCAGGACACACTGGAAGGTGATGGGTCCACATCTGCCCAAGGCTGGTGTTGCCAACCCCCCTTCCACCCTCTGCAGCCTCCAGGTTGGACCAGGGGCTGCAGGGTGAGTGCAGAGGGCCGTCGCTGGGCCCATCCTGGCCTCTGGTCTGTACCTCTCTCTACTTGGCAGTCCTTCTCTCACCTCCACTTTTGCAAAGCCTTTCTCCCACATCAAGGTACTGCCCGCTCCCTCCGACTGCCTTGTTTGGTCATTGTCTCTTTTTTCTCTTTCTCTGAGTTCATCTTTCCCACCAGATGGGATCCCAGGCAGGGAGGGCTGACCAAGGACTTTAGATTTTATTTTTGGTGTTTGAGTTGAGAAAGCACAGGGCCTGACACTTCAAGGTTCTTAGGGAATGTTTGTGGAGTAAAAATAGTGACAGCTGTATTCCTTGGGCGATTCCTATTTGCCCAAGGATTTTTCATTCAAGAGCAAGCCCCTGAGACGTTTCTCGCCCCAGACCGCCTCATCCGCCGGGTGCCCCGCCCGTGTTAGACGTGAGTGCTCTGAGTGATGTACATGCGTGAACTCTTTTAGCCTCAGTTACGATATTATCACCCTTTACATGTAAAGAAACCGAGGCAGAGAGAGTTAAGTGACTTGCTCCAGGTGACACAGGTGGGAAATGGCAGGACTGGACTGGTACTTTTTAACCATTACTCCTTATTTCAGATGAATGAATGAATTCCGATTGAGACTTTGCAGGAGGCTAATTGGGCCAACTGGGGTGCTGGAATTTGTCCCCAAAGACACTAGTTGTGGGATTTTTGCAACCAAATGGAAACTTTCCGCAGGGGAAGGCTATCTGGGCAGCTCCAGCCTGGGGGTGGTCCCTCCTGCCTGGAGGAGGGGGTGTGGGCTCCTGGGTCCCACAGGCCTCTCTGACACACCAGTGCAGCTTCTCTGGCCTGCAGGCTGCTAGCTCTAACATCCCTGGGATGTCTGGGAAAAGTGAGTTTTCTTGTCTGGGAAATGGGCCCAAGGATTATATTTGCCTCGCGGGCCCTGGAGGTGAACAGAGGAGGCGGGGAAGGGCTTCTGAGATGGTTGAGATTGTCAAGTGCAGGGCCGACTTCCTCAGGCTGTTGTTGAGCTTTTATACCTCTTGAGGGGGGTGCAGGCTACGAGGAAGGAAGTAAGGGGTGGTGCAGTTGACTGGTTAATGTTCAGCAGTATTTGGGAATGCCTGCTGTGGGCAGGCCTCAGGCTAGGGGAAGGGGAAGATGGAATGTCAGAAACCAGCAGGAGTTTGCTGTGCAGGCACCCCGACCCACCCTTTTTTTTCTTTTCTTTTTTTAGGGTGGATTAAAGAACAGGCTCAGAGACCTGGGTCCGGAGGCTCAGGGCCTAGGAATTATGGGCTTGGACTCTGGAGCCAGATGGCCTGGGTTCCCCTCTTGGCCCTCTGGCTTCCAGCCACCCCACCGTGGGCAGGTTTCTTTACGTCTTTGCCTCTCCGTTTTCTCTCCTTCTGAGGCAAGAGGCCTGTTGGGTGAGCAGGGTACTGGACGTCAACCCTGTGTCTCCTTCCATTGTCCCTGGGGCATCTGTGCTAGGTGGGGTTCCCTGAAGCCATTTTATAGATGAGGACAGCAAGGCTCAGGGAGTGAAGTACCTTGCCACAGAGCATGTGACGGGGCTGAGCAGGGATTCAGAATCCAGGCTCTCTGGTGTTCAAGTCCTTGCTTTTTCATAACATTTTGTTGCTTTCTGGCCCCAGAGCCGGGTACAGGGCTGGTGTGTGATACTTGGTAGCCATCGGCTCATTTTTGTATATTCTTGGTTGGTGGAGGGGGCTCCCAAGTGATCTTCTGGAGCTTACCTCACAGCTGGCTCCAGGTGCCTGCAGCCTGATCCGTCACACAGGCTCCCCACTTAGAAAGCCACCCCCTCACCTGGTGGAATGCTCTGCTGTCACCGTCTTGAATTTCTTCGTCATTTTTGAACAAGGGACCCCCACATTTTCATTATGCACCGGGCCCCACAGATGATGCAGCCGGTCCTTTTTAAAAGACTGAGAGAAATGGAGGGCGGTGGGGGTATGGGAGTCAGGCTTGTTAGGGGACCTGCGCCATGGCGGTCAGCCCCCAGGCCAGCTTGGAACCAAGCAGACGTGGGCCAACCGGACGCTTGTTTTCAACCAGCATCAGGAACCATGGCAGCAAAACCCAGTTCTACTGGACTTTTCACCAAGCGGGTAGCCAGGCCAGTGTGTCATCCCAGGGACTCAGGCATGGTCTTCCTTGGCGATGGGTGATTTGTCAGGGCCCCAAGTGGACACATAACAGAAAGAATGAGTGTGCAGGCTCCAGCCAGAGAGTGTGGCGCCGGAGACTCTGCTTTGGCATCAAGAGAATCCCCATGAAGGACATTTCTGCTTTACGGACGAAAGTGTCTTAGGGTCATGATCTTGCCCACTGTGTTGTCACTGACCCAGCTCCCAGGGCTTTGGAAAAAGCATTTCTGAGACCTTTGGGAGCTAGGTGCCAGGAAGATGCATTGCTTTCCTCACTGTCCTGTTTCTGACCTCCTTGTAGATAACAGGAACTGCCTGCGACTGCTTCACCGGCAGTATTTCTCTTTTAGCTTTGGCCGCCGGGAAGCTCAAAACCAAATTGTTGGCTCAGGCATGGCAACCGTGCCAAACCCCGAAACAACAACAGTGAGAGCTGTATTTGTGGGGTGCCTCCTTTGTTCCAGATGCCCTTGTCTGTGCTTTATATAGATCCTGCCACCGATTCTTTTGTAGCAGCCTGGTGGGGAAGACACCACTGTTTGAGGATAGGGAGCTAAATCTCTTGGAGGCTAAAGCACTTGCCCAGGTTTATGTAACGAGTAGGTAGTAGAAGTGTTGTTTACAGTAATAGCTCATGTTCTTCAGCACAGACTTCCGCTGCTTCTGCTAGGGACTCTGATTGCCTGAATATCTGGGTATTTTTGTTCTTCGTGGTTGTTGTTATTACTCTTATTTTTTGTAATCTGTATTTCCCCCCATCCTGATTTTTTTTTTTTTTTCCATTTGTATTTTGTAATGTCTTCTGGGAAGCTATTTGAGATCCTTTGCATAAACAAGGCTTCCCATGATGGGTATACTGGTCCTGCGTCTGGTTGCCTGGGGTGCCTGGGCTGCTGTCAGTAAGGGAACAGAAATCCCAGATGCCTGGGAGCAGGGCCTGCTCACTTCTTGAGTTCCCGGTGAGTGCCTGGATGTGTCTGAGCTGGAGAAGACCCAAGACCAGAGGGAAGTTCTCAGTTCTCCCCTGGAGGAGGGTTTTATTTCTTCTTCACTCCTAAGAATGCCCCTCAGTATGACTGGAAAGAGCCAAGTCAGTAGAAGGACTCTCGGTGGCTCTCTCTGGCCTTGGGATGACTTTGGCCTTGGAGGAGCCAAGGAACCCAGCCTGCCCAGGCCTGAAGTTCTTTCTTGTGCTGTTTTCTGAAGGCAAGCGAAGCGGCATTGGCTGCTCCAGAATGAATCACAGCTCCAAGAAGGGGAAGTAGAGCCCAGCTGGCACTCGGCTATGGCCTGTGAACCACCAATGGGCCCCAGCGGGGCAGCCAGCCCACTGCCCACCTCCTCCCCGGGTTGGAGCGCCTTGCCTGGAGGGAGTCCTCCAGGCTGGGGGCAAGGTAAGGTCATGACTCTTTTTTCCCCCTTCCCCTCTCCCCAGGATGCGGAGCTGGACTCACATAGCACAATGGAAGGAGGGGGGGCGTGGAGGGCACAGAAGGGCCTTTATCTAGGGGTGGGCATTTTGGGATACATTTACAGTCCAGTCTGTCATTTCTATCCATTCTCTCTATCCCCATCTTGTAGACCAAGTCTCTGTCACCTTCTGCTTGGACCTCTGCCGCCCTATCTTCCTAGCTGAACTCTCCTCCTTGCCTCTTCCATTTATATGGCATGTAGGGAGAGCTTTTAAAAATGCAGAACAGACCATGTCACTTTCTGCTTCAGTGTTTCCCATGGGACTTAATGTGAAGATCTTTCCATCACCAGCTTGCAAGGCCTGCCTTAGTGGTTCCTGCTGCCCCTGTTCTCCGTTCCTGGCATGCTGTCCTGCCTCAGGGCCTTTGCATCTGCTGTTTCTTCTGCTTGTTATGCTCTTGCCTTGCCTTCTTACCTCTGATTAATTTCTAGTCCTGCTTCAGAGCTCAGTTCAGATATCCCTTCCGTGGGGAATCCTAAGTCAGGACTCCCTGATATATTCCTGCTTCTCCCCACAGCACTTATCCTAGTCTATAATTAAATAATGACCTGTGTCATAAAGTGATGAATGTCCAGCTTCCCCACTAGAATGTCAGCTCCATGAGGGCAGGGGCTCTGTGTTGCCTTGTTCATCCCTGCATCTGCAGTATCTAGCACAGGCTTGGCCCATAGTAGACACTTACTGAGTGAACAGAATGAATGGGCGGCTCGGGGTAGGCATTTTGAATTGTGGCTGGTTACTTAGATGATTTGAAACTTGACTATTACTAAACTAAAAGGGTTTCTTTTACTACTACTGGTATTGGGAAAGCAGTTTACACACTCACACACGCGCACATGCACACACACGTGTGCACGCACACGTACACACCATTAGAATAAAATGGGATGAAATAATTTTTCTTTAGAACTTTGAAGACATTGCCCCACTGGTTTTTGGCAAGCCAGTTCTTGCTCCTTTGTAGGAAATTGCTCCCTGCCACACACACACACACACACACACACACACACACACGCATACACACTTGTGTGCGTTCCCACTTCTTTGGTAGCTTTTCAAGCTCTTTTTCTTATCTAGTTGTAAAAAAAGTATCTCTAAGTGGAGACTTGCTGTTCCCACTCTAAGGAACAGATGAGAGAGATTATTGCCAAGAATCCAGGAACTTGGTTTGAAAGGCAAACAAAGACACCTCAAAAAATCTTGGCGTTGCTAGAGCAAAGCATTTTCCTCGGGGTGCAAAGAGCCAGTCTAGGGGAGCAGTTGATGTTCCGCAGGCCTGGTGCCCCGGTCCACGTGGGTCTTGTGTTCTGTGCCGTGAAATGCAGAGCTAATCTGTGGCCCCGCCTGGCCTGCCTGCCTGCCTTTTGGGCACTGCCTTGGCTCCAGCTGCTTCTCTTTCTTACTTTCATTTCCCCTGGTAGCTTTGGGCAGGCCTGTTTGCCTTTCAGAGGCTCTGTTCCCTTTTCCATGATAATGGTGTCCATCTCTGAGGGCTCTCAGAGGCTGAAATGCGATTGAGACCTTGAAGCCCAAGCTCCCTGCCTCATGCCTTGTGAGGGCTCAACACCTGGAAGCTAGTCTTATTTTACCTGATTCTGTCTTCTTTCTGCCTTTATTTTCTTCTTGTCCAGCTTCTCTCATTTGCTTATTTTTAAATCTAATTTTATCTTTTCCTGTTTTACTTTATGAAGTGACCTTAAATCCTTCCTGGAGCAGGTGTAGGAAGGTAAGAACAAATACGACTAAATCCATGCGCGTGGATTGCTTTATTGCAACTTTTGAGTCCTGACAAGCTTGCTTTTAAATTGGCAACAATAGTGGCTAGTTATGTTGTGCCAAGCCTTTATTTTCATCCTCTTATTTCTCTGTAAAGTCCTCTGTGGCGGATATGATCCCCCTCCAAGTGAGGAATCCGGCCAGGGATTCAGGTCACTTCTTCAAGGCTCCTCTGTGAGCGAGAGGCTGGGCTACACTTCGAATCCTGAAGCTCTCTAGCGTGTGCTTTCCCTGCCTTGCCACCTTGCCTCCATACCCCTCACCTCTTGCAAAGACCTTAAAAAAAAAAAAAAAAAAGAGGAAAGCAAATAAAGTTCTTTTTGGCAGGGGGTCGAATGCTCTGTCATTCGAGCTCATAGGCGATACCCCAGGGCATTAAAAAAAGAACCCTATTGGGGTTGGGGACCAGAGTTCTGTCCTATCAATTCATTTATACATCAAACATTTATTTAGTGCCTACTGTATGCAAGTACTGAACCCAGCTCAGGGGATTGGTGATGAACAGAACCAGTATGGGAGTACATAGTCTGGTGTGGAAGATAGGCTTTAATCAACCTAATTAAATACATATGTAAGCAAATAGTTGCAAATACATGTATTTATTCTTGATGAGAAGAGCAGTTCTGAGTAGGTTTAGCAGGAGTTGATCTGTTAAGGTATAGTGTCAGGGAAGACTCCCTGAGGAAGTGGTTAATGAGTTGGGATACCCTTGATGAGTAGGGTTTAACTATGTGAAGTCCAGTGGAAGTGTTCTAGGGAAAGGGAACAGCATATGCAAAGGCCCTGGGGTGGGAGAGAACGCCACATGTTCCAAGAACAAAGGAGGCTGCTGTGGCCAGACACAGCACTGAATGGCCCGAGGTGAGTTTAGCAGGAGGCTGGTTCTAAGGGCTGGGAGAGTGGTAAGGAGGTTGGTTTTTGTCAGTAGAGCACCAAAAAGCTATTGAAAGTTTTACTCAGAGGATCGATGTCCTCCAGTTTGTGTGCTGGCTGTTGTGTGGAGAGTGCATTGTAGGTGGGAGGAGTAGGTATGGAGACGCCAATGAGGAGGCCGCCACAAGGTCACGACGGAGAGTGAAGGTCTGGCCCAGTCTTGCGGAGGACATGCAAAGAGGTGCGTGGAATTGAGAGATGTTCTGTTGGCCCAGTTGACAGGGCCCAGAGAGGGGGTGCGTGAAGGGATAGAGAGAGTGGGTGGGCCAGGAATTTCCAGGCAGGTAGGACTAGGCATTTTGCTTTAAAGACTCAGGTATTGCCCAGAGCTAGCCTCTGAGGGGACAGGTTTGGGCCAGCAGATAACATACTGATGGTTTGATCTCTTCCGTGCTGCTTTATCTTCTGAGCCGTGCCCACAGAAAATGTGCCAGCATACCATTCCCCAGCCTTGCATGGCCAAACACCGGCATCCCCCAGCCCCGTGCCTGCTGACCTGACCTGTGGCTCATGGGGCCTCATGCTTTGGTGGAAGGAGATCTCGATCCTTCTGTCCAGAGTCTCTCTACTCAGATCAGAAGGTAGATGCAGTTTCATTCCGTGGCTGGTCCTCCCTGGGCCTGAGGGGCTTTCAGTCCAGAGCTTTCACCCCAGCTGGCCTCACTGGTCTGGCCTCCTTGCCACCTGTGGCCTCCTCGTGGTCCTGTGGGGAGAGTTTTGATAGCTGTTGTGACCAGGCTGGGTTGATGCGGAGTGTTTGTTGAGGTTCGACTTAATTCAGTTAGTGCTTTTGAAATGTTGAGTGAGTTGCAGATACCCTGGGGACGGGGTTACCAGTAAATCCGTGTATTAGGGGGTGCCTGGGTGGCTCAGTTGGTTAAGTGTCTGTCTTCGGCTCAGGTCATGATCCCAGGGTCCTGGGATCTAGTCCCGCATCGGACGCCCTGCTCAGCGGGGAGCCTGCTTCTCCCTCTGCCTGCCGCTCCCCCTGCTTGTGCTCTCTCTTTCTCTCTGACAAATAAATAAAATCTTTAGGAAAAAAAGAATCAGCGTATTAGTTTTCTGTAGCTGCTGTAACAAATTGCCCCCCACAGAGGGCTCGCAAAACACAAATCCATCTTCTTCTAGTTCTGGAGGTTCGAAGTGTGGACTGAGCTATAGCCCTGTGTCAGCTTGTCAGCCAGGCTGCTTTCCTGCAGGAGCCTGGGGAGAGTCTGTTTCCTTTTCCAGCTTCCAGAGGCCGCACACGCTCCTCGGCTCGTGAACCTTCCTCCATTTCCAAAGGCAGCCACGTTCCAGCTCTGTGCTTCTCTTCTCCCCATCACGTCGCTCCCAACATTTTTAAAGACCCTTGTGATTACATCGGGCCCACCCAGACAATCCAGGAGAATCTCCCTATTTCAGGCCAGCTGATTGGAAACCTTAATTCCATCTATACCCTTAGTTCTCCTTGCTGTGTAAGGTAACCTATTCGCAGGCTCTGGGGAGTACAGCGAGGACATCTTTGGGGGTTCATTGTTCTGCCTACCCCAGTCACACTGAGCCCACTGTGAGTGTAATATGTAGGTGAGCTTCCTTTGCGGTGATCATACAAATGTCTGATACATCACCTTTTCCATGTAGTTGTTGTTCAGTCTCTGTTTAAGTCTCTTTTGTGATGGGGAGCTCGCTTCCTCCAGTTCTTTGTTGGCTCTCATTCTTGGCAAGTTCTTCCTTCTCTGGTCTTGCCTTGTGCCCAGATCGCCTCCACGTTCTGGTCCCAATTTTGCCTCCGCAGGGGCTTCTTGACAAGTTCAGTGCTTCTGGCATAGGGATTCGAAGTCCCTCCTTGCCATGAGTAAGGGTCTCACGGCCAGAGGAGGTGATGCCAGCAGGCTCTGGGCTCGTCCACGGTAATTCTCACCCAGCCAGCTGAAGCTTCCGGTCTGTTTTCAGAGCTCCGCAATGGCCAGGTGCTCACGGTTCTCCGGATCGACAATACCTGTGCACCCATCTCCTTCGATCTGGGCGCCGTGGAGGAGCAACTGCAGACATGGGGCATTCAGGTGAGTGCTCATTTTATTGCGACCCTCTGCCATTTTTTCCTTCCTTCCATCCACCCGCCTGTCTGCCCATCCATCTATCCTTTCATCCAGTTGTTCACAAAATATTCGTTCAACATGGACTCTGTGCTCCGTGGGGTGGGGCAGGTAAGGAGGATGTATGGGAAGTGTCCCCTCCTCCCAGTTACTTCACTTAACAGATAGGTGTTTTGGGGTGCCCATCCTTTGCCAGGCGCTGAGCTGGGCGCTAGGTACCACGGCGGTGACCGGGACCCAGCGCCTGGGCTCATACTGCTCATAGAGCCCAGTGCAGGAGATGGACTCACGCCAGGTACGGCAGGACAGCAGGATCTCAACACCGCGGTAGCGGACCGTATGAGGTGCTGAAGCCATTCACAGGAGAAAATGATGAACTCTCCTGGGGAAGCAGTGGTTAGGAAAGCGTCACGGAGGGGCAGATACTTGATCTGGGGTCTTGAAGGAAAAGTAGGAGTTTGCTGGGTAGACAGGAGGAAGGGCATTTCAGAAGAGGGAACTGTATACTCAAAGGGAAGGTGCCTGGATTCATTAGATGGTAATGCAGTGCTTTCAAGCATAGTGATTTGAGGCATAGGCTTCTCAGACCCGTAGGTCTGGGTGCAGATCCAGCTCTGCTGCTTCCTGCCTGCGTGACTTTCTGCAGGTGACTTAACCTCTCTGAGCGGCGGTTCCATCCTTTATAAAATGAGGGCAATGTTCATACCTATTACCTGGGGTTTTTGTGAGAGGAAGTGAAATAGTGCTTGAGAAATAGTTGCACTCTGTCTGGCACATAGTACATGTTCTATACATTGTAGGTGTCGCTGTTGTTACAAAGTAGCCATAGCTGTGGCGGTCTCTGTTCCCGAAGCCCCCAGCGTCACCAGGCCCTCCCCTGCACCACCTAGGGAGGACCAGTTATGGAGGGGAAAGACACAGAGCTAATTTTACCCTGATTTTAGAGTTTACTTCTTTCGAACGGAATTGTGTTCCTGTTTCAATCAACATCTTATCATTCAAAGGGAAACTTCTCAAATTGACGGTACTAAGCCCACACCAGCAACAGTGGCTGGTTTATCATCCAGTTTATCATCCAGCCTTTGTCCAAAAGAACATTTTTCTTAAACTGTTATCTGCAGATGGGGTTTCCCTAACCAGGGAACAATTTACATAATATTCTACCATATTCCTAAATATCCTCTTTAATGGTTAAATTCTATTTTTTTTTAAAGATTTTATTTATTTATTTGATAGAGCACGAATAGGCAGAGCAGGAGACAGAGGGAGATGGAGAAGCAGACTCCCCGCTGCTGGGAGGGAGCCTGATGTGGGGCTCGATCCCAGGACTCTGGAATCATGACCTGAGCCCCGAAGGCAGACACTTAATGGACTGAGCCACCCAGGCACCCCTAAATTCTATTTTCCTAAGCAGTCCACTCTTGTAGGGCTTTTGTATGCTATGCCATTTTTTCTGGGGCTGGGGGGGCAGGAAGGTGCCAGTTTTCAGTACCTTGAGCTGTATACACACATCTGTCAAAGTAACACATAACCACTGGAGTAGGCAGAACAAAGGTCCCCTCCAAATGTCCATATGTATGTACATGTTATACGTACACTTATTTAATAATATACATGTTACAATTGTATATGTGGGGGGGCGCCTGGGTGGCTCAGTTGTTAGGTGTCTGCCTTCGGCTCAGGTCATGATCCCTGGGGTCCTGGGATCGAGCCCCGCATCGGGCTCCCTGCTCTGCGGGAAGCCTGCTTCTCCTTCTCCCACTTCCCCTGCTTGTGTTCCCTCTCTCGCTCTGTCAAATAAATAAATAAAATCTTTAAAACAAACAAACAAACAAACAAACAAAAAACAATTGTATATGTGGTACGGTAATTAATATGCAAGCCACCCCTTGCATTGCAAGGGAGGTATACTTATGGTCCTCGTTTTGCAGAGGAGGAGCCTAAGGCTCAGAGAAGTGGGGTTCCTTGCTCCAGGTCACATGGCCCATGAATAGAAGGGCCAAGGTTCGGACCCAGGCTCCTGACTCTAGGGCCTGAGCCTTAACCGTTAGGCTGTCATGGGTCTGCCGTGAGGCCCTGAGCCTGGGGCTGTAGGATCCCCCCCGGGGCTGTCCTGCTGGATCTCGAGTTGTCCCACCTCCCCCATGGTGCCCAGCCTTCCCTGATCTGAGGGCTACATCCTGTGATCCCCAGTCTGAGTGCTCTGAGCTCTTCATTCTGCCTCCCGGGGCAGCCTGGATGGTGCCTGATCCCCCTTCCACCTGATAGTCACATGAACTGGAAATGACTTGCTTGCGTGCAGGAAGGAGGTGGGCGTGGTTCCCCATGGCTGATTGGTCTCTTTTCCTTGCACGGCCAAGCAGGTCCCTGCCGACCAGTACAGGAGCTTGGCCGAAAGCGCCCTATTGGAGCCCCAAGTGAGAAGATACATCATCTACAACTCCAGGCCCATGCGGCTGGCCTTTGCTGTGGTAAGGGGCGGGGGGCGCCGCGCTAACCCTGGCCCTGCTGCGGCCCCCTGTGGCGTGGCTGAATTTGGCGCTGTGTTCCCGAGCCTGTCCGTGTGGGTAAGGGGTTTGGGGCTGGTGGTCCAGCTGCCTGGGATGGAGCAGTACACACGGACCTGGATGTGGTGTGAGGAAATCAATGGGAGAGAGTCGTAACCAGATCCCCAGGTAAAGGATGAGAGGCCGAATTTACTTACTAAGGACAGAGCTTGGGTTTGGAAATCTGAGGACCCATCATTGTGACTTTGGACTCAATGTCTGGCTTTGGTTAAGACTTGTCTTCTTCCTGGGACTTGGTTCCCCCATCTGTTCAACAGATAGGTCCATTTCAGCTCTGATCATACCTACATGAGTGTGTATAAACATCTATGTGTATGTGCATATATATATATACATATATATACACACACACATGAAGACACAGACATATGAACATCCATATCCACCTATGTATATACATACAGACACATACACATACATATATAGGTACAAATAGCAGAGCCAGTATTTGAACCCAGGCAATCTGGTTTCAGCATCTGTGCTCTTAACCACTCTGATCTGCCACTTCTCTGTACGTACACATGGCCCAGTAGCACTCTTTACTCCCAAGGCCGCTGCTAGAGAAGGCTAAGGAATGGCTACTGGCATTTGGTAATTCTCTAACAAGTGCTAGGCTGTTACACACATTGTCTGATTAACCCTTATAACAACCTGTGAAGCAGGTGTTATCCCCATTTCACAGATGAGGAAATTGAGGCTCAGAGCATTGTTAATAACTTGTCCAAGGCCACACATAGCTGTTGAAGGATCAGTGTGGGTTTCTGACTCAAATTTCTCTCACTCCCGGGACCCCCTGCCCTCCTTCTGCTTTATTTCAAGTCAGGGTAAGCAAGGATTCAGAGGAGCTCTCCTGACCCCTTTCCTCTACTGTTGCTTGTGGACAAGGAACAAGGGCTCCTCCTCACAGACCCCGATCATCCCTTCCTGGCCCTGTGAGCTCTTGGTCTCCAAGGAGGGCGTCGGATGTGTCCGAAGCGTGTCTCCCTTTGAATGGAGTGGCTTCGTTCGAGCGCCGGTATTCCTGATCGTGCTCTCTCTCCGGTTTCTCGCAGGTTTTCTATGTGGTGGTCTGGGCCAACATCTACTCCACCAGCCAGATGTTTGCCCTGGGGAACCACTGGGTGGGTGTGCTGCTTGTGACCCTGGCCGCCATGAGCCTGACCCTGACCCTCGTGCTCATCTTCGAGAGACACCAGAGGAAGGTGAGTTGTCCGGAGACCCCAGCCGTGCTCCCTCCAGAAAGGGTGCGCTGGCGGGAGAATCCCAATTCTGATCTTTCTCTTTTCCCTGCCCCAGGGAATTTCTCCGACCATGAAAATTCATGTGGGCCCTTGGGCCCAGTGACTAAAAGAAATGAAATCACATGTGTGATTAATTCCTCTCTGTTTTCTTTGTCTAATCCCTGGGGGTTGTTTTTCTGGAAGCAAGCTGTGTTTCGAGAGTGTCTGGGGCGGGGAGAGGAGGGCATGTTGGGTTTACTGAGCCCTTTCACGCTAAGAAGGGCCGAGCTGGGATTCAAGGCCAGGGCACTCAGATCCCAGGCCTTGTTCTCAGTCAATATCCTACTGCATTGGCGGTCTGCAGATGGTGGCCGTCCCCGGTGACCAGAAACATGGTGGCTTAAAACAATGCAATGTATTATCTTAGAGTTCTGTACTTCAGGGCTGCGTCCTTTCTGGAACCTCTAGGGGAGAATGTATTTCCTGCGTCTTCCAGCTCCTGGAGTACCCCCTCCAGTCTCTGGCTAATGACTCCTTTGTCTGTCTTCAAAGCCAAAAATGGCAGGTCTAGTTCTTCTCACATCTTTGACTCTGAGTCTTTTGGCTCCTTCTTCCACTTTTGAGGCCTCTTGTGATTACTTTGAGCTGTCAGGATTATCTGGGACAAACTCCCTTTTTTTAAGGTCAGCTAATTAGCAACGTTAATTCTACCTACCACCTTAATTTCCTGGCACAGACTTGGACTCGGAGATCCGTTCTTGCCTGACTCGGGAGGAGAGGGATGCTGGGAAATGTGGTCGGAGTTTGGGGTATGAATTCCGTTTAGTTCCTATGCTCACAGGGACAGCTAGGAACTTTATGAGTTAATCATCCTGAAAAGATCTTTGTTGGGCTTTGCGACAAGGCTGACGAAATGATGCTGCCCTTGGGCTCCGTGGAAGCTTTCATGGCTCTTGTGCTTGGCATATAAAAAATAAAATAAACTGGCTGCCCCTGCAGCGAGAAACTTCTCTTGGCGAGGGGAAAAAGCAAAGTATCCTGCCTTAGCAAGAGCAAGGGAAATACCTGGCACCTGTCAGGGCCTTCAAGGATGCAGATGTAAGGAACGCAGTTCAGGGAATGCCCATGGTGGCCGTCCGCCCTCTTCTTTGCCTTCCTTGCTCGGCTGGTATTCATGGCACAGAGATGAAGAAGACCCTGTGTCTTTACTCATAGGTGCAACATGGAGGCCCTGGGTATGCAGTGGCCCTCTTGTCATCAGTGTTTGCTCATTCAGGGAACCTGAGGTTCTTTCACTCCTAATAATGACCACCATTTAATGAGCACCTACTATGTGCCTTTGGCACCTGCCGCCTATGACCACCAACCAGACAAGGAGGCAGAATACCTCTGCCGTTGGCTAGCTCTGCAAGCTGGGTAAGGTGTTACTTCACCCCTCAGGGCCTCAGTTTCCTCGTCTGTAAAATGGGATAGTAATCGTAGCTCCCACAGGGCGCCTGACTGGCTCAGTCGGTAGAGCGTGCGACTCTTGATCTCATGGTTGTGAGTTCAAGCCCCACTTTGGGCATAGAGCTTACATTAAAAAAAAAAGGAGCACCCTCATAAGATTATTGGGAGAATTAAATGACTTAATACGTGCAAAGTACTTATAATAGTACCTGGTGTAATGTAAATACTCAATAAGTATGAACTGTTAGGATTATTGACTCTGTTTGCCAGTGGGGATGCCACAGCTCAGAGAGGTTAAGTAACCAGTCTGTGGTCACACAGGCTCCTGGGGTCTTGCCTCAGCTCAAGGATTTCTTCCTGCTTGGATCCCTCATCACTTGAACCTTGCAGCGCTCCCTTCCTGACCACCATTGTCCCTCCTCCTGTCCTACTTGGACCGTAGCATCCTTGAGAGCCTGAGCATTTTGCACGCACTGCCTTGTTTTCCCCCTTGTTCGGGGCGTCATTAGCCCTCCTCAGGATTGGAAGGTGTGTGAAGGCATGCGAGACCCTGCCTTGTATCACAGACGGAGTAAAAGCATGTTGCTAAAGCATCTGGGAAGTTCCTAAAAATACTCGTTTGTGGCCAACAAGATACAGGGGAAAAAGATATTTTTGACTCAGTATCCATCGAACTGATGTCATGAGCTGACGGGCGTTGTGTGTTCGTTCTTCTAGGTGTTCTACGCGGGTTGGCTCATTTCATAGAATGAGGGTGTTTTTCAGAGATGAGACGGAGATGGAGAGGTGGGGGTAATTTGGCCAAGGTTATCAGGCAGTGAGAGGCAGAGCCTGGGTCTGAACTCCCCGAGGCGCAGGTTTCGGAAAGGGTGTGCAGCCCTTGCTAAGGCTCCAGGCTAAACAAAATGTACTCACCCCATGTTTTCATATTTGTGGCATCCCTGGAAAATTCACTATATTTTAGACCCATTTAAAAAATAAAAAAACACTTTAGGTTTCCATGTCAAATGGACCTGGTTTGGCCGCTCAGAACCGAGAGTAGATTTTTCACCTGTGTTCACGCCCGGTGAGGAGCGTGGAGTCTGGGTAGGGTAGGAGACTGCTCTTCCGAGTGCGGGATCGTCTCTCAGGGGACACAGCCTTCAGTGGAAGGCATCCCTGGTCCCTGTCCCTAAGTGCCAACATTGCCTGTCCCATCCCTGTGACAACCACAGGGCCTTCTTGCAATTCTCAAAAGCTCCCTGCAGGAGTCCTGCCCTCCTGGGGACCTTGATTGTCCTTGATGGGGTTGTCGTCTAGTTGCGTCTCTAAATCCTTATGGGGTCTCCCAAACCAGCACTTTGGGTCCTGACACCCTTCCTCCTCCTCCTCCTCCCTCCTCCCCTCCCTGGCCTGCTTAGTTAGCATCTACTTAGTCAACTAGATCCATGGTGTCTGGTTGGTTTGGGTAGGAAAGAAGGGAGATGGATTCCCAGAATCTCCTTCCGAGGGCCAGGCACTGTGCCTGGGGCTTTGGAAAGTAGGTGCTTTATTTACACAATAAGCAGCTCTCAAACCTGTCCACCCCCTCCCTCCTCCTGCAGATATCTCTGTCAGCACACCAGACTGTTTCTGGGCACTGGTTAAGAGCACACGCATAGTCATGTTCAAGCTCACCATGTTCCTCGGAGGCAGGGACACCCTGACACTCTTTCTCCTTATTCTACAACTGAAGAAAGCAAGACTCGGGGAAGGAGCGTAACTTGTCCAGGGCCACACAGCTAGGATGTAGTGGGGCTGGGCTTCAACCCAGGGCTGTCTGACACTATTGAATTTATTGTCCTCCAAACCCTGCAATCCCATTTTAGGGGTGGGGGCGATGGATATGTCTCAAAGGCCAGGATTGCCCCATGGCGTCTGGAGGCGGGACAGTGTGTGGGTATTGCTCAGGGCCCAGGAGCTCCCTGGCAGCGTGGCGATCTGGCCACGAGCCTGGTGTTTGTCTTACAGGCCAACAGCAACACAGACCTTAGGCTGGCGGCTGCCAACGGAGCCCTCCTGAGACACCGGGTGCTGCTGGGGGTGACGGACACGGTGGAAGGCTGTCAGAGCGTGATTCAGGTACTGTGTCTGGGAGTGACCTCGGCTTGGGTGCCTGCATTATGGCTGGGTTGATGGGGAGAGGGGGCCCCAGCATCCCCCGGTCTGCATAGTGTCTTGGAGTCTGCTAATGAGACAAGCGTGGGCAGCCCTTCCCTTTCTCCCTGCTCCAGCGCTTCTTCCCGGAGACCCATCTCTGGGTGGTGACCCGCAGCCTGGAAGCTGCACGGGGCAGGGCTGGAAGGGAGCTCGGAGACCGTCTAAGCCACGCTCCTCATTCAGCATTTATCCCGCAAACAGAGGGGGCCTCCTCTGTGCCAGACCCTTTGATGGGCACTCAGGGGCCCACACAAGGTTCCTGGAGTGGCACATCAGACCCTGAGGCTTTGTCCACCTGGCTCGGTCATTTTCTTTGTTCCAAGTGCACAGGGGGTCAGGCAGACAATGGGAGAGACTAGTCGGCAAGAGGGTTGCTACCCTGGGTCTCATGGGTCAGTCACTGGGAGGAGGGAGGTCTGGGATCCAGAGGAAGTGGTCGGTCGCTGGAGGCATGAGGTGTGGGCCACCAGTTTCTCACAGAACTTCAGTTGTGATGTGAGGCAGGTGTGGACCCAACCAGATGTAATGAGTGTACGTGGAGGGTGTCGGCCTGGCTGCGTTTCACCTGACCTTCTGGGGACTGTTGAGGTTGAGGAGGAAGGGGAGGTAAAGGTGGGGTGAACATTTACCCGGTTCCCCTTCTCCCAGAGCACCCAAGTTGGATCTCCTCCCGCCTGGCCTTGGGCAGTGGTGGTGAATGACTGGAGGGTTTCACTCATCTGCCTGTGGGGCTCCAGACAGCAGGGCACCCCAGCCCCTGAGGATGAAGGTGGTAGCCCCAGATGCATACATGATGTCCAGGATGGTTTGGAATGCTCAGTGACTTGGAGCAAATGGAGCTGAGGCCATTTTGAACAGGGTTGGACATTTTCCAAATGTGCACACAAAGCCATTTTTCTCCCATCTGTACAAAGGACTCTCTGCTATGTATGAGGACTCTGGGAGAGAGCAGAGAGGCACGGTCCCACCAGAGACCGGGCATAAATTTGCTCATCCCCAGAAGGGCAGACCTCCGGCAAGGAGGAGGCAGGAGGCGGAAGGTAGTCAGCGACGGGGAGTTCAATGTCGGGCTGGCTTTGAGCATCCGCTGTCATGGCTTCTCTCCCCAGCTCTGGTTTGTCTACTTCAACCTCGAGGACTGTGTGCAGTTTTTGTGTGACCACATTCGAGAGATGAAGATGAGCCAAGAGGTAAGATACCATAAGCGAAAAAACAAACAAAAATAAACCAGAAGGCCAAATTGTACAGACTGTATTTCCTTAAGGTTGGAAAAATGTCTAAGGAAACGTTACTTGGAAGGAAGAATGCCTACCTGGAATCAGTGGTTGTTTCTGCCTAGGGAATTGTTACTTCTGAGCAAGATTTCAGTTAGTGTCCTTTTCAACTAATTGCATTTTCCACATTTCCTGATAACATAACAATTATATTAACAATTAATAGTAGTAATATGATTCTGGCAGAGGGAAGTAGGGTATTTAGACAACTTTCACTTCTTTGAAATGCCTTCCTTCCATTTGTGATCAGGGTGCTCTTGCTCTGATCCCATACACAAGGACACTGAGCCTCTGAGAAGTCCGGTGGCCCCCCAAAGGCATCCACGGGGCCGGTTGGTGATGCCAGGTTTGGAGTGCAATCCTCCTGTCTCTGAGCCCTCGGCTCCTTCCTTGGGATCAGCCTTTCCCTGGGCCCTGTAAGTGCTGTCATGGATCTTGAGGTCAGGATTGTGGTTTAGCCCAATCCCAGCCCATTCATCCCTGTATGGCTTTGGGCAAGGCCTTTGAGCTCTGCTTTGCTCACCTGCAAGGTATATATTAAGATACCCATGACCCAGGCCGCTTTGAAGAACAAATGAGAACGTGGAAGGAAAAGTGTTTTGGAAGCTCTTAGAGACTGTAGGGAATTTTGTAGGCAATTATCTGACCTCTCGAATGTGGCTGAGTTCCAGATTCTCCTGAGGTAAGCATCTGAGTCTGTAGATGGATCCATCAGTCCTTTGTGAGTCTACAGCGTCGGGAGTGACTCAGCCTCTGACATACCACCCAACTTGGGACACCATCCACATCTCCTCTCTCTTTCTTTTGTAGTCCTTGCTGCGAAGCAGATTGAGCCAGCTGTGTGTTGTCATGGAAACCGGGGTGAACCCCGAGACAGAGGAGGGGCCCGAGAACCTGTTGGAGGAAGCTCCTCTCCTGCCCAGCAGCCCTCATCCTGAGGAGAGGCCACTCATGCAGACTGAACTTCGCCAGCTTGTTCCTGAGGCTGAGCCGGAGGTAAGGGGCACCTGGGCTGTTCAGGGCCACCTTTCCTCCAGGACATTTGTGTGGAGTCCACGTGGGGCCTCAAGTTATAAATCCCAGGGAACATGACTTCATGGAGTTGGTAGAGGCTGTGCAAATCTTCTAGCCTACTAGTTTTTAATTATTTTTTTTCCTTACTCTAGCACTTTAAAAAATAGTTTATAGGAATCATTTTCGACTTTCTGGTTTTTTCCTCCATCTTTAAATATCTTGGATATTCTTTTTTGGTAGTTCCATGGGATATCTAGTTGCATGTTGATGGGTCGTGGCCTACATAGCCATAAACATGATCATGAATATTTGGGTCATTTTTAAAATCTATTTTGCAATCAGTCTGTCATCTATCCATCCATCTACTTAAATTGCAGTCGGATATATATGCTTTTTCTTATATGCATTTCTGTTGAATTCCAGTGCCCCCAGCCCCAGAGTTCTGTCAGGTCCTGCCACCCAATTATGGCCAAGTGCTGGTAGACCAGATATCTGATAATGTGGTTTTCAGCTTGTATCTTCCATGAGGACAAGACTCACTGTCTGGGAGACAAGCACCAGGGGCTGACTTCAGGCATTCTTTGATGCAGGGAGACACCTGCATTTTCTTTTCAGCCAACAGGTTTGGGGATTAAAGGCCCAAACCAGCCCAGACTTTCCCTTTTGCCTCGGTGAGGAGTAGGGGATCCGACAAATGGGACTCATCAAAAGAGAAAATGATAAATAGATTAATCTCTTCACTTGAATCCCACCGACTTTTTAAATTTAAATTTAATTTGTTTTATTTTTTAAAAAAGATTTATTTGAGAGAGCGAGAGAGAGGCCACAAGCAGCAAGGAGGGGCAAAGGGAGAGGGACAAGCAGACTCCCCACCGAGCAAGGAGCCTGATTCGGGGCTCGATCTCAGGACCCTGAGATCATGACCTGAGCTGAAGGCAACCGCTTACCTGACTGAGTCACCCAGGCGCCCCCACTACCGGTTTTTTTTTTTTAGAGAACTAGAAAAGATTGATAAGGTCATGTACTTTATTGTGGCATGCCTGGGTTTATATGACATAGCCTATTAAATCTGATGGGTTTTTAAAATTATTTTTTCAAATTCATTCAAACCAATGGTAATACAATACCCTGTCATGAATATCAAGTGTGTGTGCACATGTTTTTAAAATAGTTGCCCTCTATAACTTAGGTAGGGAAAATATAATCAGTGCCCGAGTCTCAGCATGGGTCAGACCATCATATTTTAACAGGAAACCAGCACCTCTGAAAGACCGAGAAGTAGTTATAATCACCTCTTACATTGTAACAGATTTCTTACCATACATAAAATCCTTCAGCTTACCCTCCTGGGGATGGAGTGTTTTTCCTTCTTTCTGGTTGGGTGAAATAAGCTTCCAGGAGGTCAGCTGACCTGCCGAAGGTCAGAGAGCAAGGGAGAAGGTCGCCAAGCCAGGGGCAGAAGCCAGCCCTGCGAATTCTAAGTACAACTTTCTTGCCATAGTTCTTTCCTTCTTGCGCTCTTAATTTTAGAGTAGATTGGCCAGGAGATAAATCTGAGTTAGGGAGTAGTAGACTACTTGAGGTTTTCAGTATTTTTCTAGCACCAAGGGTGACTCAAAGGAAGCACCAACCCTACAGAGCTAGGTGGAGTTTCTGCTTTCTAGAATAATGATAATGATGATGATGTTGGTGACACTGAGCACGAGGTGGGGGACTTTCTGTCGATTAGTTCCTTTAATCCTCCCTCCAGCTAGACCAGATAGGTGCTGTGATGTTCTCTCTTTTACTGTCGAAGAAAAGGGCTCAGCAAGGGGAAGTGACTTGTCAGGGTCCGTCATAGGGTGCCTGGCAGAAATGCCCACTCAGGCCCTTTGATTCGGAAGCCTGTTCTCAATCACTGACTCCCCCGATGTGAACAGCCTGATGTGACCCACACCTTACTTTATTACATTCACACTGGACACAGAGACTGAAAAACGCTCAGTGTCACGCCGACGGGACCGAAACATTTCCTCTGGGATCCCAACTGCCAGTCCAACAAATAGAACTTAAGAGACCAAATGTGTTAATAAGAGCATGCATTAAATCCAATTTTTTTAAAAAGATTTTATTTATTCATTTGGCAGAGAGAGACACCGAGAGAGGGAACACAAGCAGGGGGAGTGGGAGAGGGAGAAGCAGGCTTCCCGTGGAGCAGGGAGCCCGATGCGGGGCTCAATCCCAGGCCCCTGGGATCATGACCTGAGCCGAAGGCAGACGCTTAACGACGGAGCCACCCAAGTGCCCCTTAAATCTAATTTTTTAAATTCCTTTTTTTTTACTCTTTAAATTTTTTTTCATTACAGTAAAATGTAGATAATAGAAAATTTGCCACCATAACCATTTCTAAATGTATGAATCAGGGGCCTTAAGTATACATTTGCATTGTTGTGCGACCACCAGCATGAAACATCTCCAGAACCTTTTCATCTTCCCAAACTGAAACTCCATACCTACGAAACACGAACTTCCCCCTTTTCCTCTTTCCCCAGCCCCTGAAAAGCACTTTTTCTGTCTCTCTGAATTTACTACTACCTGCTTCAGATAAGTAGACTCATATATACACTATTTGTCTTTCTTGCGATAAATCTGCTTTTTAAAAGCAAACTCTTAGTCTGGTAGGAGTACTTGTCTCAAGAAATCCAGCAGGTGCCTGGTATGAATTGAAGGATCCTGCCATCATGGGAATGATCCCCTCACCCCACCCCCATTTACTAATGATTAACTTCAAGTACGTTACCTTGACCCTGTGCACTTTATAGCCTCGCGGTCATTTGGAGCTGGAAACAGTGCGTGTGAGATTGGTTGGTATAAATCAGTGGTCAGCCAAAAAAATGGCTTTTTTGTGGTTATTCTTATTGCCTCTGAGCAGTTAGGTCACCCACCTTGGAGGTGGGGAAGCTGAGGCTGCAGGCACCCCATGGGGTGAGTAGCGGAGCTGGGGGTCCAGACCAGTCCAGGTGTCTCCGAGGAGCCCCAGGTGAGGACCTGGCAGGGTTCTTCCCAGTGAGCATCACTGCTGGTCCAGGGCTGTGAGGACCACTTGGCTTTCCCATCGTGCATGAGATGCTTCTCAGTGGCCCTCACTCTGTTCCCCTGCCTCTTCCAGGAAATGGCCCAGCACCTGCTGGCAGTATTTGGTGGCTACTACATCCGGCTCCTCGTGACCTCGCAGCTCCCCCAGGCAGTGGGGACACGACACACAGACTCTGCAAGGTTTCCCTGCCCCTGCCAGCTCGTAGAAGCCCATATCCTGGGCACTGGGTGCTGCCCCTTCCTGGCCAGGTGACCTAGGGAGGAAGGCACCCAGCTTCCTGCAGGGCTGAAGGTGAGACATCGGGAAGGCTTGGTGCCCCAGCTGGCTGCACGTGAGCCCCCAGGTGAGGAGAGAAGCATCTAGGAGCACGCTGAAGAGTGTCAGTCATGTCAGCAGCAGGGGTGGTATCGTGCTCACTCCAGGACTCTGCGCAGAAATGCCTGTTGACATCCCATGCTGATCCCTGGCCTTTTCAGAAGCTGCTGGTAGCCAAGCTGGTCCCACTCCAGACTACCCTGTGCTGCCTAGAACCAGGGGCACGGACGGAGGGCCACTCTCCCATGCCTTTCATTGTTTGGAGAGCCCAGGAAATGTGAAGAGGACCCTACTGGGCCAACCATGTGTCCAAAGCTTGGTCTCCGATGATGCTCCCATCCTCAGCTACTTCATGTCAGATGGGGAAACTGAGCCTTGGAGAGGACTCTGCTCTCTGTAGCATTATCTTGGCCCTCTAGAATTCCTACTCTGAAGGAAAGAAGTCAGTTCTCAGAATGTTCCCCCCTTTTAAGTTTTTCCTGCCCTTTATTTTATGAAAAACAATGGCCCGATGTTGTTTGCTCGCACACACACTTCCAGGGGACAAAAAAAAGAAACCAACAGCATGTAACTGATGATGGAACTCTTTGGAAAAGATCGATCCTGATTTGTGGATGTCTTTTGTTCAACGGCATGCATGCTTGTGGTTGTGGTTTTCTCCTTCAGGCCTAGACTCACAGTCCTGTATTTTCTGACACTAACACTGTCCTGGAATGAAGCATAATCTGTCACTCATGGCGTTCCATGAAGAGCTCGGGGGCTTCCAGGTTCTCTGCTCCTGAGCAAGTTTGAAGACCGATTATTCCATAGGCCCAAATCCAAAAGATGTGCCCTGGCACGCAAAGGCTCCCCAACCTCCAGGACCCAGCCCTCATCTGTAGTTTTGGCTTCATCTCCCACAGAACTTCTTGCTAAGTTGAAACTTTTTCCTGGACTAACATACCTATTCTGTTGCGTTCGTTGAACTCCTGTGCATGCTTCAAAGCCCAGCTTTACTTACCCTCCTTCAGGAAGCCTTTCAACATAGAACATGCCCTGCTTCGCTGCCTCCTCTAAATTCTTAATGTAGCTGCTGCCTTTGTTGAGGTTTTATGTTATTCTGCTTTCCTACGCATATGTGTATTTTTCGAGCTAGACTAAGCTCCTGAAGGACAAAGATCTCACCTTATAATTTTTGTGCATGGCCTGGACCTGCTAAGGAAAAAAAATCCAGTGGATTGAGTGCTTTGTCATCTCCATAGTAACATTTGCAGATTGTGCTCTCTACTCAGTTGAATGATGAAGTTGGCACAGACCTGGGTTCTGGTCCTGACTGACATTTCTGGCTGTGCAACTTTCAGCCAGTCCTCAGTTTACTCATCGTTATATAAAAGGATATATAGTGGACAGGTTGGATGATTCTTAATTGCCCTTCCAAAGCCAAAGTTCTGGCTTTTTCTGTTCCAGTCTAGCCCTTGGCCTGTTATGTTTTTATCTACATGTAGAAGGTCCTCTAGCCTTGCATGACCGAGGTGTCCCAGACCTGATGGGCCTTTGGACAGAACACGGGCCTAGCGAGCAGGAGACCTGGATTCTCATGCCGGGTGAGAAGCTTCCTAGAAGCATGACCGTTGGCTACGTCACTTACCCTGTCCGAGGGCCAGTTTACTCCTTTATAAATGGATCTGGTGAACATGAAAGGTAATTGTGTGGGTGACTTGCTGTGTAAGAGACCAGTCTGACTGTTTTCTTTCTCTGAGCCAGAGAAGAGAAATTGTGGACATAGACCCACCCTCGGAAATGGCCATTGTAGACATTTCTCTTTAGAGATTTCTCTGAGGGCAGCTATACTCGATAAGAGTAACTCGTGGAGGCAGTCACTGTTCTTCTCACCTGCCGCAGAGGATATGCGGGCTGGGGACAGGATCTGTAGAAGCCCGTCTTTATCATCCACCCATAAAACCCTGGTAAGTCTCGTAGGAGAATAAAAATGTGTCTGTTAAATGACGGAACAGGGCTCCTGGGTGGCTCAGTCGGTTAAGTGACTGCCTTCGGCTCAGGTCATGATCCTGGAGTCCCGGGATCGAGTCCCGCATCAGGCTCCCTGCTCAGTGGAGAGTCTGCTTCTCCCTCTGACCCTCCTCCCTCTCATGCTCTCTGTCTCTCATTCTCTCTCTCGCAAATAAATAAAATCTTTAAAAAAAAAAAAATGACGGAACAGCTGTTCTTCCATTTCAAGGCTGATTTACAGACCCCTCCTGGAGGGGTTCTTTCCTGCTTTTTCCTCTCCAAGTTTCTGGTGGTCTCACCTGGTGGGTGGAACACTCAGGTGTGCCCCCAGGTACTTCCTTTGCATCTGCCCCTTGGTTTTCTCATTTAGAAAATCCTGTGATCTCTGCCTTGCCTGCCTCCCAGGGTTGTGTGAGGATCAGAATCCATCAGTGGACACGCTCTGCTTTAAGGCTGTGTGCCGAGGACAGGCACGGAGGTGGTGTCTTGATGGGCGAGCGGAGGGTGTGGCTCAGAGCTTGGCTTCTAGACTCAGATCCAGGTTCTGCTCCTTAGAGCAGCGTCCTTCCCATCCTTGGGTGTCCCTCCTCACGTGTGGAATGAGGATAAGAGTACCTCCTTGGCTTGGCAGGTATTGTGAAGATTAAATATAAAGTACTTGCAACTTTGAGTTGCAAGCTTGAGTAAGAGCACAATCAATTGTTGCTATATATATATATATATTTTTTTTTTTTAATCTCTCACTATGTCTTATATACCGTAGGTGCCCAGGATATATATTTATTGATGTAGTAGGTCTTTAACAGTTAATGTTTATTCAGTCTGCATAAGACCTCAGTTACTCCAGCACCGTGGGATGTATTTATGTGAATAAAGCTTCTAGTCCAATCTCTCTGAAATTCAGTACCAGGAGGTAGCAGCGAGCTGGTGACTTTGGGCCACATGCTCACCCTCTCTATTCCTCCTATACCTCCATTTCTTCACCCATAAGGGAGGGTGTGAGGATAGGGGCATTAACTGAGGTGTTGCATGGGAAGTACAAGGTCTGGGCCGTAGTATGGTCCAAAGTCAGGGCTCCATCAGTGACCGCATTTCTGTGCCACTGTTGCATGCTGTTTGCTCCCCGTGTCTGTTGGTGCTGGTTCAGACCTGCGTTGCTCAAATCTGCATCCTTACCCATTTCAGGTTGTTAGTGCGATCAGTCACTGAGGGAGGAAAATCTCCAAGTACGACTGTAGATTTTCTGTTTTGCCTTTTACTTCTTCTTCTTCTTTTTTTTTTTTTTTTAATTTATTTGACAGAGAGAGACACAGCGAGAGAGGGAACACAAGCAGGGGGAATGGGAGAGGGAGAAGCAGGTTCCTGGCTGAGCAGGGAGCCCGATGCGGGGCTCGATCCCAGGACCCTGGGATCACGACCTGAGCCGAAGCAGACGCTTAATGACTGAGCCACCCAGGCGCCCCTTGCCTTTTACTTATGACACATTTTTTTTTTTACATCGTTTTAAAAAATTAAGATGTAATTCACATAGCATAAAACTCACTGTTTTAAAGATTTATTTATTTTTTCCAGAAGAGAGAGAGAGCATGCGCATACACATGAGTGAGGGGCAGAGGGAAAGAATCCCAAGCAGACTCCATGCTGAGCCTGTTGGGGCTTGATTTCACGACCGTGAGGTCATGATCTGAGCCCAAACCAAGAGTCTGATGCTTAAGTGACTGAGCCACCCAGGCCCCCCCCAAAATGCACCGTTTTAAAGTATACAGTTCAGTGGTTTTCAGTATATTCACAGGATTGCATGACCATGAAACTATTTTATTCTAGAACATTTTCATCACCCTCCCCATGCCTCCCCTGCCAAAAACCCATACCCATTAGCAGTCACTACCCATCCTGCCACCCCCCCCACTCCCTGCCCCCCAGCCCTGACAACTGCTGATCTGCTTTCTATCTCTGGATTTTCCCCTTCTGGATATTTCCTATAAATGGAACATACAGTATATGTCCTTTTATGTCAAGCTTTTCTAGTAGTAACAAAATATTTTCAAGATTCCTCCATGTTATAGCATGTATCATTATTCCTTATGATTAATTTTTAATTCCTTATTATTCCTGAATGATATTCCATTACATGGATATATCCCATTTTGTTTATCCTTCTTCAGCTGGGTTGTTTCTATTTTTTGGCTTCTGTGAATAATGCTGCTGAGAACAATTACGTATAAGTTTTTGTGTGAACATATCTCTTAGTTCACTTTTTTTTTAAAGATTTTATTTATTTATTTGAGAGAGAGAATGAGAGAGAGAGAGCACGAGAGGGGGGAGGGTCAGAAGGAGAAGCAGACTCTCTGCCGAACAGGGAGCCCGATGCGGGACTCGATCCCGGGACTCCAGGATCATGACCTGAGCCGAAGGCAGTCGCTTAACCAACTGAGCCACCCAGGTGCCCTCTTAGTTCACTGCTGACAAGTTTTCCTCTGCTGTCATACACATGCAGACAAATTTAGGGTTGTTAAAACTTCCCAATGGCTTGGCCCTTTCATCTTTATGAAATGTCCCTCCTTATCTCTATTAGATTATTGCCTTAAAATCTACTCTGTCTGGCACATTAGCTTTCTTTGGATTAGGGATTACACAGTATATATTTGCTCATCTTTTACTTTCAATTTATCTGTGTTTCTATATTTAAAGAGCCCTTCCTGTGGACATGTGGGATTAAAAAGAATTCTCTGCTTTTTTTTTTTTTTAAGATTTTATTTATTTGAGAGAGAGAGAGAGCACAAGTGGGTGAGGAATAGAGAAGCAGAGGAGGAGGAAGAGCAGACTCCCCACCGAGCAGGGAGCTTGATGCGGGGCTCCATCCCAGGACCCTGGGATCATGACCAGAGCTGAAGGCAGACGCCAACCAACTGAGCCACCCAGGCACCCCTCAGTTCTCTGTCTTAAATCACAACAGACATTATTATATAACCAGCACTCATTTAGATTGATCCCCATGTTTACTTTTTATTACTCTTTATCTGTTACCTTTTTCTTACTTTTTGTTTCTTCCTGCATTTCCACACATTTATCCATGATTATTCTCCTTTTCCTGGAACTACCTTTGGAATTTTTCTTCAGTCCAGGAGAGCATGCAGTACATTTAGAACTACCTTTGGCATTTTCTTTCCCATACAGACCCTCGGGTGACAGATGGAGTTTTTGTTTGCCAAAAAGCCTCTGTTTTGTCTCGAATTTTGAAAGATATTTTTGGTGCGTCAAGAATTCTAGGGCACTACAGCTATTTTCTTTAAAAATTTGGAAGATGTCAAAAAAACCCCACGACCACACCAACTTTGGAAGATGTAAAAAAAAAAACCCCACGACCACACCAACTTTGGAAGATGTCAAAAAAAACCCACGACCACACCAACTTTGGAAGATGTCCTTGGCTTGCTTTGTTTGCATTTGCAAAGTCAGCTCTCCGACTGTTGCTGTTCTGATCTGCTGGGGGCTTCGGCAGGTGTGGTGTATGCATCCAGGTGTATCTTCTTTTAGCTTCTGCTTGGGCTCCCTGATGCATCCGGGATCCCTGACATGGCTTCTTCCATCGTAGCTTTTCCCCCGTTCTCTCTTATCTCCCTCTGAGGCTCTCATGCCATGTGTCGAACAGCTTTTCTCTGCATCTCGACGGCTCTTTGCACTTCCCATGCTTTTGGTTCTTCATGATTCAGTCTGAATGTTTTCTACTGGTCCATTCTGCTTCATTCCTCCTGCCTTCCTTTGTGTTACAATAGGTGGTTAACCCTTTCGATTGAGTTCTTCATTTCAGCTCGCCTGGGATCCAGTCCTAAAATGTTTAATTGACTTTTTAATACAGGTTACAGTGTTCAGATGAAATTACCTGTCTCGTCACCTGTTTTCTTCAATATGTTAAAATGCATGTTTGCTGACTCCAGTTTCTGGTTCTTCTGTGAGATGCGTTTCTTTTGCTTTTCGGTCAGTTGGTCTTTCTTATCTTCTGGTGTTCTTGGTATCTTTTGATTGAATGCTAAACTCCTTTTAAAAAGTGAACAATTGAAGGGCACCTGGGTGGCTCAGTTGGTTAAGCGACTGCCTTCGGCTCAGGTTATGATCCTGGAGTCCCGGGATCGAGTCCCGCATCGGGCTCTCTGCTCGGCAGGGAGTCTGCTTCTCCCTCTGACCCTCCCCCCTCTCATGTGCTTGCTCTCTCTCATTCTCTCTCTCTCAAATAAATAAATAAAATCTTTAAAAAAAAAAAAAAGGGCGCCTGGGTGGCTCAGTCGTTAAGCGTCTGCCTTCGGCTCAGGTCATGATCCCAGGGTCCTGGGATCGAGTCCCACATCGGGCTCCCTGCTCAGTGGGGAGCCTGCTTCTCCCTCTCCCACTCCCCCTGCTTGTGTTCCCTCTCTCGCTCTCTCCCTCTGTTGAAAAATAAATAAAAATCTTAAAAAAAAAAAAGTGAACAATTGAAGAGATATACAAGACTCTAGACATTCCTTTAGAGTGGATTTACTTTTGCTTCTGAGAAAAGTAGGGTTGGGATAGATTTGATTCTAGGTTCCAGTCCTAGTAGGGCCTGGTCTATTTCTGGATAGCCCTGACTTCCCCTTAAGGTACTTTAACTGAAAACCTGTTTTTTTTTGTTTTTGTTTTTGTTTTTGTTTGTTTGTTTTTGAAACTTGTTTAAAACCAGAACTCCTCCTCTAGGGTGAATTCCTCCTTCAGGGTGAGCCCTCAACTTCTAATTTTTGTTACCCCAAGCTGTGAGTCTGCTGAAAGTTCCCCCCAGTTTTTCAGCCTCTTAGACCCTGCTTAGGAATTGGCAGGTGCCTCCAGGAGGTCAGGAGACCTCAATATGCATTTCAGCCCTCTGCACTTCCTTTCTCTCCAGGATGTTGGTCCAACTCCTCACTGCCCTGGGAGCTCTCTGATGCATTCAAACAGATTTAAGAAAACCCAAAAAACGCAACAACAAAAAAACCCCAAACTACAGCTTTTTGAACTGCTCTCAGTGGGAGGATTGGTCTGATACAAACTAGTTTGCCATAGTCAGAGGTCAGATCCAGCTGTGGCTTCTGTTATTATTTTTACTGTTACTGTTTGAAAATCCTTCAAAGAAAGAGATCACCCTGAGGCCAAGAACCCTCTGACAAGTTCATAAGATGTGAGCCTCTTCTCATCCCTCTGCGGAGAGGCTTCTAAATGATCAGAGCAGGAAGTGACATTTCAGGAGCACCTGCTGCAGGCCACCGTTCCAGCACGTCAGAAACACGGGGGCTCTCTGGGGAAGGAAGGTGGGCCCTTGGCATGGGAGAGGGGAGGAATGCATAGGATGAGAAGAAGCTGGGTCAGAGGGTGGGTCCTGGGCGTGCAGTGTGACGACTGGTAGGAGAGAAGGACGGAGGACAAAGGGGCCCCAGGGGAGCATACTTTCTCTCCACCTGACCGACGCTCCTGGGGTGTCTTCCCTTGCGTAGAAGAGGCGCTTGAGCCTACTGAACTGATAAGGCACACGCAATTAGCAAGCCCTCTTGCTTCCTTCCAACCATTGTTCTTTTATCCTTTCCAGCTAAGTATTTCCAACCTCCTTCCAGTGGTGGCCCCCTAGACATCCCATAGGCTCCTGCAGTTTAACCTAGCGCAAGGTGAAATGATCTTCTGTGTGTTGTCAACCTGGCCTCAAGCCCACCTCCCTTCTCAGTTCTCTGCGTGGCAGAAGAAGTCAAGAACCTCCTTTCCCAGAACCTTCTTCTCTGTATGGTTCTGAGTTAGGAACTGGCCAGCTTTGCCTGAGAAATCTACTGTAACTCGGGACTCTCCTCTCTGTCCTGGGACTGCTGTCATGGCTGACTGCCCCGGCCGCCTCCTGAGGTGTTTGTGTCAGTCGGGGTCCCATCAGATGCTAAAAACTACACGGTCATTCGAATGTGGGAAGTTTGATAAGAAAGAATGATTGAGTGTAACGGAAGTTGAATAATGGATTCGTAAGTAAGAAGTAAAGAGACACCAAAGAATATAGAAGAGCCCATGGAAGGAACAGCTACCACCCCTCGGGTGGAGAGAGAGCCCCCAAGGAAGTTCCCTCCACACCCCATCCCCAGGTGAAATCTGGACCTTGTTAGGGAAGGACATAGCTGTGGCTTCCTGGATGCAGAGAAATCTCTGAGCTGCTGTGTTGATAGAATGTTCTAGAAATCTGCACTTGAAGGTGCCAGGGAAAGCTATCACAGAGAGATGGAGGTACTTCCCAGTTTGTTGGTGGGCACTGGGAGAAGTTGTTCGCTGCTAAGTACTACTAACCACCATGCAGGATCTGGGTGCTGGAACGTTGTCTCCACTGCAGGAACCTGATGTTGGAGAAGCTTCTGCACAGCATGTACAGGGTGCTTGGGAAGCCGTGTGCACTGCCAAAACCAGATGATTGGAGGAACTGGGTGGACTGCAGGAGCCTGCTAAGATGAGCGCACCGAAACCAGGAGGGAAAGCCCTTCTTCCTCCAGTGTCTCCAGCGCCTCCTACTGACAAAGCTTAACATTGTACCAGTTGCCAAAGGAAAAAGATTTCAAGGGCCCAGCTCCCTGTTTGAAGTGCAGGCAATGAACAGTCCATTTGGGAGCCAAGAGCAATAACTGGATGTCACTCTCCCGTCATTGTGAAGGGCAGCATAACTGGTTGGTTAAGAGCGTCAACTCCGGAATCAGGCTTCCTGGGTTCAAGGTTCAGCTCTGCCACTGCTTTTTTCCTGCTCTGTAAAACCAGTGTCCTAATCACACTAACCTTGTTGGGTTTTATGCTAGGTGAGTGGATATTTATAAAGCACTTAGGAGAATCAGCGACATACCAGAATTTACACATCCTTTAAATTGCAGCCAGGATGGGCTTTCCGTTGTAGGTGTGAGTTTTAGTCGACAGTGCTATGGCATAAGACATCATTTTCCTTTCTTTCTCTCTTTTCTGAGGTGGGAGCCGGCACAGGGAGAGCTGGTAGGAGAAGCTGTCTTAACAACTCTCCGCGTTGTATTGCAAAAATCAGAAATAGGGCTATGTCATTTTGTTGCCTGAAACTCATCTGTGGTGCCCCCATCACCTTCAGGGGAGGGTCCAACCTCCTTCCCAGGATCTGGAGCTTTTAACGATCCTCTGCCCCGCTCACCTCCCACCACACCCTGGCTCAAGTTTGCTACCTTCACGTTGTGCCTCTGTCTTCCAACTTCGTTGATTTCGCTCCCCCTTCGGGAATACCACCCCCCTCCGGCTTGCCTGGTGAGTTCCCTTTCAACACCCAGAAAACTCAAGCAACTGTCTCTTCCAGGAAGCCTTCCCCAAAGCCCCGTGTTGGTTGCCGCATGCTTCCCATTCTTTTGCTCCCCCCAAATTGTCCTATTATGTTGAGGTGATAGGCTCCCATGCCTGGTTCACTGGCTAAAGGTGGAGCCACGTGGGGTCTCCGGCGTAGGACTCAGGTTTGCACGTGCTTTGTTTCGCAAACACCGGCGGTGTGTTGCGTTACCCTAGGGCTGCTGGTCCATTGCAACCCGCCCCACTGTTCATGATGGCCCTGAGCCCCAAATGGAGTCTCCCAGCAGATGAGAATTGTGCCCTCAAGCTCTAGATGTTTATTATAGCCCCACTTAGAGCCACCTGTTACACTCACCGGCCTCTCCGAAGCACTTCCTCGTTAGGCTGGCTAGGAGTGGCTGAGAGTGTTTGAGAATGATTAAACCACATTTCTTTACAAGAGATGCCAGGTTCTAATTGCTCCACATTCAAAGGAATCTCAGAAGCAGGGCCGAAGGGGTGCCTGGGTGGCTCAGTTGGTTAAGCGACTGCCTTCGGCTCAGGTCATGGTCCTGGAGTCCCGGGATCGAGTCCCACATCGGGCTCCCTGCTCGGCAGGGAGTCTGCTTCTCCCTCTGACCCTCCCCCCTCTCATGCTGTTTCTCTCTCGCTCGCGCTCTAATAAATAAATAAATAAATAAATAAAATCTTTAAAAAAAAAAAGAAGCAGGGCCAAGGGAAGGGAAAGGAGGAGGGACACAGTCCTGTGATGCAACCAGAGACTTTAATGGGATGCCACCCCTCCCGCAGTGGCTGGAGTGACTTGCTGGTGGCACAGGGGTGGCTCAGACGTCTTCTCCTCCTCCAGGGGAGTTTCTGAATCCATCTTCATAGCCTCCTGCTCACCGCCCCCTTCCTCCCGGAGGAGCTGCTCGGGCAGCCACACAGCATGGACGCTGCCGACTAGAATGCTCAGGGCCTCCCAAGAGTGCATCCTTTCGGTATCCAGTTGTTGGCGGGGTGGTGTGCGTATCTCTTTTGGAAACCATTCTTGCGAGAATCTGTGTTCAGATCTGAAAGAGTGAAGGAAAATGTTGATCCTCGGTAAAGGCTTTGAATTACACATGGATAAACAGTCTTAGTCACAGCCCCCGTGGGGACTGCTCATGTTCTTGATGGCTTAAAAAAAAAAGGTCTGCTCGCTTAAGCTAAAAACACCCCAAACTGGGTTAAGCAAGCGAGACTTTGTAGTTTACTCGTTACATCAGCATAGCTTCGCTGGTCCTGTCCAGAACACACAGTTAGCGCCTGCTGAGTGCCTTCTCCACGTGGGGCCATGTTCTAGGTACGTCTGTAGGTTGCCTCATCTCATCCTCCCAACAACCTGAAAGGTAGGTAACGTACTATCATCATCCCCAGTTTGTAAAGAAGGATGCTGAAGCTCAGAGAGAGAGGTTCAGTGACATGCTCAAGTTCAGGAAGGGGCTGAGGCAGAATTTAACCTGTATGCAGGACTGACACCAGTGATCTTAACTAATATCTCATATCTAATAAATTATCATTAGGCTACACTATTACGGGCTTGGGTAACTAGTCCCACACCCCCAAGAGACTGAAAGAAATCTGATGTGTCCCAGCAGGGGGTGGCTGGGGAGACCAAAGCCCAGAGAGGGAACCCCAGCGTTCTTGCCAGCTACCACACATCCACTCCAGGACCTACTGAAGGACCGCGGCTGATGCTGCTGGGACATCCTGGGACTACGTGAGACCGTGGTAGAGGACCCCTCGCCGGCCTGGCAGCAACAACAGAAGATCTTTGACGCCATGTCTTGGTGGGCTGTGGGAAGAGGAAAGGGAAGGGCATTGGGGCATCTGGCTCTGCAGCCCCAATCCCAGAAGCCCATTGTTATTTAAGCACTGGGTCACACAGGGCCAGCCTCTCCCAAGGTATCATGCCCCTTCCCCTCCCATACCTCCTGTAGCTCCCTGTGGCCAGCATGTCCAGGCCTACCTATGTGGGCCTACGTCTGACCAGGCCTTCCTCTTCTGTCCACAGTTGTCTTACCTGTGGGAAGGACTTGGAGCCTTTACTCTGCCAGTCTACCTGTAGGGGTACCTTGTTGAATCAGCACATCAGCTGGTAACACAGCTCAGCCTTGCCGGTTCAAGTCCTGGCTCTGCCACTAATTTGCTGTGTGGCTTTGGGCTTATCCACGTCGGTCTCTGGGCCTAGGCTCCCATTAAACAGGCAGGGGTCGGCTGCACCATTTCTCCAAGGATACTTCCAAGCTCTGATGACCCAAGGTCGTTAAGTCCTTGTCTTATTCCCAAACTTCTTTCTCTCTTCTCGGCCTCTGGTCCTCGCCTGTTCTCATTTCCCTTTCCCTGTGGCCAAAGCCCCACTCCGGGGAGTTTTCATCATGGCGGCTGTATTCACTCCCTGCACATTTTGGTTCACTCCAGGGCCTCCCCCTTGGGCACTGGCTTCCCACCTCTCCCAGCCACCACCCTGTCTCACGTGGGTCATTGCAATGGCCTCCTGACTGGTCTCCCTGCTTCTTCTGCCCTGGTCTTCATTAGTGTTAACAAGGCAAAATCCTCTTAGGATATCAGTCACGACATGTCACACCTCAGCTCAAGAGTCTCCCCGTGCCGTATCATGTAGGATCAAAGCCGAAGTCCTTCTCTGGGCCTCCCCTGTAAAAAATCTATAATCTCAGCACTACCTTCACCCTCCCCTCCCTTGCTGTCTCCTCCCACCCTCCCGTCCCCTCTGTCCCAGCTGCACCTTCGGCCTGGGATGCTCTTCCCTGGAGATCCCTGGAACTCATCCCTCTCCTCCTCCATGGCTTGGTGTAAACATCACCTTTTCTCGTGAGGCCTTCTCCCTCTAGTTAGGCCTATCTCCCCTATTTAATTTTTCCCTATTTATTCCCCTATCCCCCCCCCCAAAACTATTTTTGTTCCTCCCATGTACCCTATTCTGGGATCAGGTCCCACTACTCACGTTGTGTCTGGAGTCAGAGAAGGGGACCCCCCTCCTCCTGGCCCCTGCCTCCCCTTCCTTCCACATTCAGTCATTCGTTAAGGCATTGTGATCCTACCTCATAAATATCTCCTCCATTGCCTGCTACCCTCCACCCCCTGCCCTCGCTGGGACCCCCATGACCACAGCTTCCCCCGCTGGCCCCTGGCTCACCTGCAAGCCGGTCTGCCTCCAGCGCCAATCCCATCGTCATCCTCTGCCTCGAGCCCTCAGGGGCTCCCCTGTTCTACTACTTGGAACTACTTGGTGCTCTGGCCCTGCCGACTCTGCCAGCCTCATTCCCTCCCAGCCTCGCCCCTCGCCCTCCGGCCATAGGAGCTGCCGGCAGCGCCCCAAACTTGCTCGCAGCGTGTCACTACTGTGCCTTTGCCCACGCCCTTCCCCCCACCTCCCTCACCCCTCCCACTGGAGACTCAGCTCAGGGGCTGCTCCCTCCTGGAAGCCATCTCTTCTACCCGCGAGGAATTAGGGGCCTCTCCTGAGCTCCCACAGACCCCCAGGCTTTCCTGGGTCATGGCCATTGCCTGTCTTTGCATAACGCTATAGCAGGTGCTCAATAGCTATTTGTTGAATGGACACTATTTCCACTGCCTGCTTAGTTGTGAGACTCCAGACTCCAATCTGTGGTTCTAAAAATTTGTTCCGCATGTATTTATTGAGGTGCCAGGCACTAGGTGAGGGATATGGCAGTGAACATGAGCGAGAGATTCCCGCTCTCTAGGAGGCAGGGATGCATCCAATTCCCCTTTGGACCCCAGCGCTGAGCACAGGGCTTTGCACAGAGTAGGTACCCTCCCAGTGGGACCCGAGTCAACACACAAGCCCTCTCTGATTGTAGGACAGTATACACACTATTATCCCTACTCTCCCTTCCACTAACAGACCTTTTACTCCCTGCTCATAGAAATGGATAGAAACATCCTGACTCTGTACTTACCTCATTGTCCCCGGTGACTTCAGTCTTGGATGTTAACAGGGCAAGAGAAAGAGCCACAGTGTTCAGGACACTGTCCTTCACTGAGCTTCTTGGGCAGGCCTTTGACATCTCTGAGCTCATTTAACTTTTCAGATGGTGGAACTGAGCCCCACAAAGGTGCCTCTCAGGTCTCACAGCCAAGAGGAGCAGCTGGGATTTTAACATAGTTTTGTCTGTTACCCGAGCCTCTGCTGTCCAGGGCCTCACCTTGGCACTTCCAGGGGCAGAGAGAAGTTCAGAAACGTCTTCTTCTCTCCGGAGAGTTGACAGCAGGTGGCTTTTAAACAGAAAGGCCTCCCTGAAGCTTGGCAGAGCAGTGTTGCAGTTAAGAGCGTACATTTTATTACTGAGATAACTTGGGGATGTAATTCTTGCTGCACCTTGCTGTGTCATTTAGAGCAATTTAACCTCCCTGAACCTCAGCTTTCCTATTTGTAAAATGGGGATGGTAAAACCTACCCCAGAATGTTGCATGAGGATTGGGTGGTGTAAAGATGTGAAGTGCTTGGCCCAGTGTCTGGCACGTGGTAAGTGTTTAATCACAGGGCCGAGGGTGATGTAGGAGAGATGCTCGCTTGGGCGGGGGGAGGGTGCGATGTTGCTTGCACTCCCGGTACCCGCCTCTAGATGGCGACAGGAGCCAAAGAAAAGGGCCCTTGGGTTATGCCCTTTGGGCTGTGAGCCTCAGGTGTCCAGTGACCCACAGCACTTGGACCAGACCAAGAAAGACGCAGCAAGGTCCAACAGGAAGCCTTCTGGAGCTGGAGGAGCCCTTAGGGCTCATTCGGCACAAGTGGGGAGACTGGGGCCCAGAGACCGAAACGGTGGGGTCAAGGCAAGTTAGGGGTGGCGTCTGCTTCCTATAGCAAAGGTGTCCAGGAGTGGTGGACACACTGTCCCTTTAAGCACAGAAAAATACCCCCTCCTGCTCTCAGGTCTAACCTTTGAGGCTTACTCACCTGAAGCCGGCAGAGCAGAGAGGAGGCTGTGATGTCACAGAGCCAGGGAACCAGGGAATGTTGGGGGCAGAGGGGTTTGACTGGACCACAGCGTCAGGGAGGGGTGGGGGAGGACCGTGGATCCTCTCTCCAGTGGCCCTTCCCTCTGTCCACGAGGCCATGCTCTCCACCATGCCCATCAGATCAGCTCGGTGATTCTGCCCCATGCATCTCTTATCCTTCTTAGAATAGTATGCTAGCATGCCCAGCTTCTTCTTGGGGATGGGGGGTGGGGCGTGGGTTCTAGACACTTAAACTAGTGAGGGAAAGTTTGATGAGCAATGGGATATTGACAGAGTCTCTCCCCAAATGACTCATTCATTCCAAAGGGAAAGATAGTCATTTGCAGTGGAGAAGCCTGGCCGCAAAAGCCACCTTAAGCAAGGGATCTAGTTAATGTCACCCATGGCAGGACCTACCTCCACCATGTGTCGCTTGATATGGGGAGGATACAATGTACTTCTGTGGTCTTCCTGCCAAACATGCAAAACTGGCATCTTAAGATAAACACAAACTGGGAGGACGCCTTAGAAGACAGTCATGCCTGTATGCTTCAGAAATGTGAAGCTCATGGAGGACAGAATTGTTCCAGAGTAGAAAACACTGAGGGGACATGACGACGGCATGGGACTCATGATGTTGGATTCAATCCTGCACGGGGCAACAAAGCAGCTGGAAGATGTTTGGGCGGAGGGGGGGGGCAATTGATGATAATAGTATATCAGTGTTGAATTTCATGTTTTCAAGAACTGTCCTGAAGTTATGTAAGAGAATATTATCGTGGTTTCTAGGAAATGCACCCTGAAGTATTCAGGAGTAATGGGATCTGATGTGCACCACTCGCTTTCACGTGGTTCAAAAAAACTAACAGGAAGAGAGAAAAGACAGGATAGAGCAAGTGGGGGAGATGTAAAGAATTGTGGAATCTGGGTGAAAGGTAAATAAGAGTTCTTTGTCCTATTGTAACTTTTCAGTAAATTCAAGATGATTTCAAAATGGGGGTGCCTGGGTGGCTCAGTGGGTTAAGTGTTTGCCTTCAGCTCAGGTCATGATCCCAGGGTCCTGGGATCGAGCCCCCCACCCCCGTCCCTAATCGGGCTCCCTGCTCAGTAGGGAGTCTGCTTCTCCCTCTGCCCCTCTGCTCCTGCTATCTTTCTCTCTAACAAATAAATAAAATCTTAAAAAAAAAAAAGATGATTTCAAGACCAAAAAAAGCTATCCATAGGCTTAAATTTTTTGTTTTAGCTTAGACGTGACAATGTATTTAGAAGCAGTAAGGCATTTGGAAGAGCTACTCCCTGGGGGGGGGGGGGGGAGGGGAAGAGGAGACACAGTCCTGTGATATCACCAAGGGCTTTAATTGGAGGCAGCTCCCCCCACAGTGGCTTTTTCAGGAGCTGAAGGGATTCTTGCTGGTGGCACAGAGGTGGCTCAGACGTCTTCTCCTCCTCTGCGGGAGTTTCTGAATCTGTCTTCATGGCCCCTGCTCACCACCCCCTTCCTCCTGGAGCCCCTCCAGCAGCGTGCAGTCCTGGAGGCCTGCCTGGGAGCTGTGGACTAGAATGCTCAGGGTCTCCCAGTGTGGCACGGCTGGAATGGACAGTGATCCTGAGAGTAGCGGTTTAGGTTGCTCTTGTAAAAGCCTCTTGGGCACACATGTGTGTTCAGTTCTAAAAGAAGAAAGGAAGAAATGATGACGCTGGGAGGAACCTTTGCATTGGGCTTGGATGGACCATTCTGGTCACCTCCAGCCCTGATTACCATCAGATTCTGGAATACTGGGTGAGCCACGTGGACCCCAGGCCAGGACTCAGAAGTTCTTTGTGACAGGGACACACATCAATAGGTTCTGTGTTTGTACTTCATTGGTGTATTCAGTGATGATCAGGTGACTTGCAAAGAGCAGTGGCCTGGAAAGTGAGAGAAATGGGCCCATCCTGGTTCTAATACTAACCTTACCTCCCGGTGGGCTTTTGGAAAGTCCCTTCGCCCTGTGGGCCTCAGTCTTCTCTATACAATGGGAGGTGGGTTTTTAAACTGTGTTCCACGGAGGCCTGTGGGGGTTGGGAGGCATGAGGGAGGGAGGGGCGGAGCTCTTGGGGCTCCCAGGCCCTACCCGCGATTCAAGTCCAGCAGGACACCTCTGGTCTTTTATTGCAATTGGACTTTGTGTGAGATTCTGTTTGCAAGGAGGGTGTAGCTGTTTTGAGAATTCTGAGATGTCTGGGCTGAGCTGGTCCTTAGCTGTCAGCAGCCGGCCTCCAGGGTGCTCAGTGAGCTAAGCCAGGTCACCCAGGTGGTGTCTGTACGCAGTCGTGTGGTGACCTTTCTTCTTCCTGGACTGGGCTTCCATCCTTCGTTCATGCCCCTGAGGCGTTTTGCCCCCAGCTGAACTACACTCTAGTCCACAAGCATCTTCTGGCATTGTTGACTTGCCACACACCTGGCTGGGTTTGGGGGAACACAGCTGTCTTCCTGGGACTTACCCTGTAGTGGCCAGTGCAGACATGAGCTTAGCAGAGAAGCCTGGATGTGTGTCCTTTGCTCCCAGACCTGCTGCTCCTCATGTAATTCCTAGCTCGGGAGGTCATGCAGGCAGGTCTCAGCCTCCTGGAATTGCTCCCATGTGTTCTAGAATATGACTGTAGCTTCCTGGTGGGAGTGGTCCTGTCTCTCCTGTCACCCCATTTGGCTTAGCTCACATATCAGGGGGCTTTAGTCATCTGGAAAACGGGGGTTCCTGGTCAGTATGGGGACCCCAGTTCGGGACTCACCTTCATACTCATTGTTGCTGGTGGAGGAGGCTCTCTTTTCTGGGTGGATCAGAGGTTGTCCCAAAGGTAAGCGGGAGGCTTCGTTAGCATCTACAGTGGAATTCTTGCTGGCCACCTCCTCCTTCTGCAAGCCTGGTAGTGATAATTCCACACCGTCAGGTGGGGAGGCTCAGGAGAGGTGACAGAAGTGAAGGTGTGTTGCATGCAGGCTGGTGGTGGTTATTATGGGGTGGGGACCACCTGGGTCTCCCTCCTCCAGTCTTCTGAGTGTTCCCGCTCATACGCACATGCTGGGTTCAAAATACATATGTTTTTTCCGAAACATAAAGTTTACCTTTTTCTCTGCTTATAAATGTGAGTGCATATCCATTACAGAAAAGCTGCGAAATATTGAAGAGTATGAAGTAGAAATAGAAATGCCCCAAACACCCATCCCTTCAGATGTGATCACAGTCCCCATCTTTTCTTATGCATATTTTTACAGGGCCCATTATACCCTATATATCATGTATACATTCTACTTTTTTTCATATATGATATATCAGAAACATGTTTCTCAGGTCACTAAATTTTAAGAAATAATGGTTGTATAATATTCTATTTTGCAGATAATTCAAGAGTCATTTAACCAATATTTCTTTTTGGGGGGGCATTAGATTGTTTTCACTGCATAAATACTGTTACGGTGAATGTGGTTGTATATCAGACTTTGTTTTTATATAGACTTCTAAATTCTTAAAAGTATAGCAACAGACTGAGCTGTGTCCTGTAACAAATAGCTCTGTCCTTTACTAGATGTGTAACTGCAGCAAATCGCTCCCCTCCCATGCCTGTTTTCAGAGCTGCAAAATGACACATCCATTTTGGGTAATCATGTCCCCTTCTTAGAGTTATTGTAGGGATCAAATCATATCGCTGTGCTCCTGTGTCCGCTCTGAAACACTGGGGGACTCACCTGATCACAGCGGGTCCCTAATGCCTAGACAGTGCCTTGCATGTAACAGGGGCTCAGTCACTATCATGGTTATTATCTTGGAAAAAGGGATTGACGTTCTTAAGGCTCTGGGTTTTTATTGTGAAATTATTTCTGGGGGGAGATTTGAAAAACCCTCATGGTGGATTTCTGGCAAAATCTGCCATGGGAGTTTTTCTCCTGCTGTTGAACTGCTCCATCTTGCCTAAGGGGACCGTGCCAGCCACCTCACTGGTCTCCCTGCCTATTGTTTACCGGTTTGGGTTAGAAGCCCCCACCTGATGTTAGGTTGGAATTACCACTCAAAAGCTGAAGGAAATCTAAGGGTATCTTGGCAGAAGAGGGATGAACACAATGAGGTCAAGAGAGGCCAGGCGGGGTGTTCTTGTCTGGTACCTACTGCAGGTCGATGGCTGAGGCTCTTGGGTTTGACTGGGGACCTTGGAGTCATCCATGGCACAGGGCTCTTCACAGTCTCTGCAGCATAAACAGAAGATCTTCGAGGCCAGGCTTTGGTGGGCTGCTGGAGGAGGTAAAGGAATGGGGGCCATTGGAAATTCACCGTGATGGGCGTCATACAGGGTCAGCCTCTCCCAAGATAGAATAGCCTTCCCCGCTCCCAAATCTTTCATAGCTCCCCATGGCCAGCAGACCCAGGCCCTTCTGTCTAGGTTGCCCTCTCTTAAAATTATTTTTTCCCATTTTATACAGGATTTTCTTACCCATGGAGAGGAGTTGAAACCTTTATTTTGCCAGCTTTGCCTGCAGGGGCGCCTTGTTGAATCAGCTGATCTTGACTTTGAGCCCAGTTCCCTGAGCAGGACTGTTTCCTAAGTAAACATAAGACTATGGATAAAAAACGCTAGTCCTTTACCTGTGCTCACACTATAGATGGAATCCCCTGACCGCAAAATCCCGGCTCATGCCAAAATGCGTACAAATATGCTCTGCCCCATTTCTAGGCGCATATTCTTGGGTAGATGCCTTAACTTTCTTGAACGTCACTCTTTTCATGAGGAAAGTGGGAAAGAAGTGCCTATTTGTAGAAATAAAGGGTTAAACGTATATGAAAAGTCACCGCTGTGGTGCTTGGCACCCAATAAATGCCCAATGGTCATTCCATTCCCTTTCCCTTCCCTTCATGTGATTTGTTAGTTCCAAAATATTCCAGCTGGTCCGGGTCCCAGGGGAACACGGCAACGAAGCATAGTCTTGTGAGTTTAGGTCCTGGTTCTGCCACCAACTTGCTGACTGGCTGGGGGTAAGTGTCCATGTGGATCTCTGTGTCTCAGGAGCCTCATCAATAATAAGAGGAAGTTAGGCTAGATGGTGTCTTCAAAGATCTTTCTGGTTCTGATGGTCCAGAATTATAAAACTTTTAGTCCCAAACTTCTTTGTCTCTGGGTACGTCCTGTTCTCACTCCCAAGACCCCCTTTTAGGAAATTCTTATCATGGTATTGGCTGATGTCCCTCACAAGACCCAATTCACTATTTGAGCTGCCTCACTCATGGGCACTTGCTTCTCATTTTCTCTATTGCTCTCCCCTGGTCCCAGCCACCATTATCTCTTGCCTGAATTAGAACAATAGCCTCCTAACTGATCTCTTTGCTTCTTTTACCCATGACCTCTTATATTAATACAAAATCTTTAACTTCCGGCACATACGCTCTTCGATAATAGCAAAATTTCTATGCTGTGGCTAGATACATTCAGCAGACTAGACACATATGAATGTCCCCATTTTGCGGGATCCTTGGACCCAAGGGGTCCTCCGTGGGTCCAGTGAGCCCCCATCTCCAACAGTCTTTGGGATTTTTTGCCAAATAAGTTTTTGGACGTGATTTGAGCTCTGACGTATTTCCTTGAGCTCTCTAATGAACTTATCGTATCTTCTTAGGATTTATAAACAGATGGAAATTTATATAAGGCAACGAGTTCTTTCATTTTGGAGATGCACCATTTAGCAAATTGCTTGCCATTAATATGCTTATTCTGTTGCTTGCTTGAGTTTCAATTTCCCTCATGTAAATTCCTACCTCATGGGATTTTGCTTTGTTCCAGATTGCCTCGCATATGTTGAATGTAGAAGGAAGTGTTTCCTAAGGAAGGAGTGGAAGCATAGGTCTGACAAGCTCTTACCACAGGTCAGCCCTGAGGACTATCGGTGGGAGGTCTGTTAGGTGCTGATCAATGTGTATAAGGGTAATTGCTGAAACTCTGCCTTGGGTCCCTCCAAACCTTCATGAGCACCTGTTCTGTCTCGTTGACTTAATGAAAGGTGCCTTTCCTTAGCCCATATTCTGGAGTGAGTGATTTCCAGGTTATTGATCAGATGGCCTCGTTTAGGCTCTCTTAGGCCACGGAATTCAAGACACCACGCATAACTGTGGTCAACTGTGGTGTACCCTCTTCTGTTTGTCATGGTCTCATCTACATTAAAGTTGCTGCCTCTTCCTGGAGAAACTCTTGCTTCATATGTACACTCTTACTACGTGTCCCTTCATGTGTGTGATCATATTAATAAATGGAAACGTTTCACCAGATGACTTGGAATTATGGTCATTATGGCAAACATTTAATGTCAAAAGTAAGAGACTTCAGAGGGACTCTAGAAAAAAGAGAAGACAAAAACACCAAATATTCAGTAGCGAGAGCTTCTTTGATTGGCATGTTCTGGCCTCCGAAAGAAAAAAAAAAAGTACTCCTACTCAAACCTTCTGAAACCTACTTTCTTTACATCTCTTTTTCTCTTTCCACCCAGCTTTATCGTTACCACCCACTTACACTCTTTCTATTCCTTCCCATGACTGCCTAAATAAACTCCCTTCATTTCTGTAGAAAAGAACAATCAACATCGCACAATATCCCCCTAAAACTCCTGTACCAGGAGGTGGGTCCAGAGAGGTTGAATTCAAACCCTGGGTAACAGTGGAGTTGAGGGCAAAGATTTAGAATCACCCCAAATTTCAGAATGGCAGAAAGTGGTTGTATTAAACTCAGGATTTTGTTAGTTATTCTCACTCTTATTGACCATCGCATCTGTACCAATCACTTCACTTAATTGTTGAACTTCAATGAGGGGGAAAAATGTTTAAGAGCAGCAGGATGGAAAAGGCCAGAAGATTTGAATAACCCACCTACACATAATTCAAAAAAGTGGACTTGAGAAGAAAAATAGGAAATGTACCGTATAAAACTATTTCGACAACAGTGGTTGAACACCTGTGCAACCCCTGAGGGTCTCTCCCACAGCTTTGGTTGAGGGAGGACCAAAAGGGGGAGGCTGAGAATAAAAAAGAAGTTCCCACTCTCCTAAGTAAAGACCGATGGCTCTAACCACGGTTAACAGCTAATCTCCAGAACCCGTTTTAAACTCGTCTATTAATGAAACTTTGCCTTAGTGACCGTTCTCCTGAAAGTAAGAGATACACAGCGGTATGTACCCTTTCCCAGCTGCTGGTCGACCATTCCGCAGCACTTCCTGCCTCTGAAATGCCACCTCTCATCAACTCAACATCTTCCGGAACCCCTTGTATGTCAGCCCTTAGCTTTGACTTTGTCATAAAAGGTTTCTTTCTCTATGGCAGCTCATAGATACAAATAGCCTGGAGATCGTTACATATTAGCAGTGCAGCAGGGGTTTAAATGTAGGTTTGTCTGAATCTATCCAATGTTTTCCATACCTTTACTCCAGCCAGCAATTTCATGAGAAAAAGAGGGGGAGCGCAAACACTTTCTCCTTTGAGTCTTGGTAGCAAAGAGTGTTGGACTTTTGAGTCCTCTTCAGAAATAGAAAGACTCTCAAGGGAGGTGGTGTAACAGTTACAGGCACATTCTTTGGGGGATAATTCTTAAGGATCTACTACTTATTAAGCTATGAAATTTATAAGAATTTTACTTCCTTTAAGGCTCAGTTTTTAAATCTGTAAAATGGGGATGACGATAATAGTGTCTACCCTAGAAGGTGGTTGCGAGAATTAACTAGTGATGGAAAGTGCTTAGCACACCTGCCTGGTACATTGTAAAAGCTCCGTAAACGTAAATGCTGATGTTGATGATGATGTCGAGTTGATGATGCTGGCTGGGCGGGGGGAGGGTGCGATGTTGCTTGCACTCCAGGTACCCGCCTCTAGATGGTGACAGGAGCCAAAGAAAAGGGCCCTTGGGTTATGCCCTTTGGGCTGCGAGCCTCAGGTGTCCAGTGACCCACAGCACTTGGACCAGACCAAGAAAGACGCAGCAAGGTCCAACAGGAAGGCTTCTGGAGCTGGAGGAGCCCTTAGGGCTCATTCAGCACAAGTGGGGAGACTGGGGCCCAGAGACCGAAACGGTGGGGTCAAGGCAAGTTAGGGGTGGCGTCTGCTTCCTATAGCAAAGGTGTCCAGGAGTGGTGGACACACTGTCCCTTTAAGTACAGAAAAATACCCCCTCCTGCTCTCAGGTCTAACCTTTGAGGCTTACTCACCTGAAGCCGGCAGAGCAGAGAGGAGGCTGTGATGTCACAGAGCCAGGGAACCAGGGAATGTTGGGGGCGGAGGGGTTTGGCTGGACCACAACGTCAGGGAGGAGGGGAGATAACTGTGGATCCTCTCTCCAGTGGCCCTTCCCTCTGTCCACGAGGCCATGCTTTCTGCCGTGGTGTCCCATCTGGGCACCGGAACAGAAGTCCTGGTGCCCCCTATGGAAGCATCTCGAGGACTGCTGGGCCAGAAGGGGGCAGAACAGCGCTGGACATAAAAGATCTGGGTCTACCTTCTGTCTCTGTGCACTTGCTGGGTACTAACTTTGGGCAAATGGACTTCACCTCTCGGTTTTCAACTCTGCAAAATGGAAATAATGCTGATTACATGTCCTAGATACACTTTTTTTTTTAAAGATTTTATTTATTTATTTATTTGAGAGAGAGAGAAACAGCATGAGAGGGGAGATGGTCAGAGGGAGAAGCAGGCTGCCCGCTGAGCTGGGAGCCTGATGTGGGACTCGATCCCAGGACTCTGGGATCATGACCTGAGCCGAAGGCAGTCGCTTAACCAACTGAGCCACCCAGGCGCCCCTTAGATACACTTTTAGGATTAAGTGAGATCAGGTAGATATAAGACATTTAGCATGGTGCCTACATATAGTAAACATTTGAGGAAGGAGTTGTTAATAATATGTGCAAAAATAAAGTGACATCTTCCCCATCTATCTTTCAGATAAAAGGAGAATTGCTTTGTATTTGATTTCTCACAAAATCTCTCACCTTAAAGGGACACTCTTTCAATTCCTTTATTTAGGACAACCAGGCACTATTTGGGGAAGCCAAATTAGGTTAAAGCGTTCTCCATCAGTGCTATCTTTGGATGCTTATAGAGGTCACCTGATACACAGGAAACAGAAGAAAGCAAAGCCATTCCACACAGTTTTGTAGTCATGGGGTCAGTGGGGCAGGGGCTTAGGTGGGAGGGAGATGTGACTTTACCGTTATAAGTATTGGATGGTGGGTAAAACAGTCTTTTGAACCTCACTTATAAAGCAATACTCTTAAGTGGCAGTGTTGAAGGTTCTCAACTCTGGCTGCAGATGAGATCCCTCTGAGGTGTTTTTGAAATGTAAGAATGCCCCGGGGCCTAACTAAATTAGAGTTTTCTGGGGGAGTGGGGAGTGGCGTGGGGGCTTCAGGATTTTTACAAAACTTTCCAGGTGACACTTGTGTATAAAGAATACTGAGAACCACAGAATTACCTTGTGGAGATTTCTGTGCCTGTAAACAAGTGGTTCTCAGTCCAGGCTGCACTTGGAATCACGAGAGGAACTTGAAATAATGCCACACCCCGTGTCCACTCCAGGCCAGTAAACTCACTATGTGAGCCTTGGTAGTTTTTAAAGCTCTCCAGGTAATTCCCCCAATTAAAAAAGTTGAGATATAGTTGGCGTATAACATTGTGTAAGCTTGATGTCTATAACATGTTGGTTTGATACATGAATATATTACAATATTATTACTACAGGAGCATTAGTAAACACCTTTATCACACCATGTAACTATCATTTCCTTTTTGTGTTGAGAACGATAAAATCTAGTCTTTTAGCAGCTTTGAAGTTTATAATACAGTATGATTTTTTTGACCTTTCCTTGTCTTTTTAAAATACGGTATGATTTTTAATTCTCCTTCAGCGTTGAGAACCACTGACCTCCAGAACAAATGTAAAAAACCTAAATTTTCTTGATGTTGTATGAATGAGTCCTTTTAGCTCTTCAAGGACAGCATCATACGTGGGTTCAAAAGCACTATTTTTCAAGTAAGAAATTGAGATAATATACTTTGGAAAGCTGAGATCAAGGTTGATGTTAAAGATGTCTGTGAAGCATTTAAATGGAATTGTTTCAGAAAGTGGGTGAGGATAGCAGTACGTCCAAATTCATGTGTTTTATGTAATATGCCATTGTAAATACATATTGTATTGGATCCCTATAAATAGAGCTTGGTTATTTCACCCATAGCACTGAACATTTAACTATGCAAGTTGGCAAAAATACTTTAAGACCTCTTTGCATGAGAAACTGGAGGATTGTCTTCTGTTTGGGGTGGTTTACCATCCAAGGATATATGGTATGATTGCTTCCTTCCTCTTGAGTCTGGGGTAGGAGACCAGTCAGCAGGCTCCTGTACTGATTCTTGGTCTAGGCAGAGGATCATGAAATCTTGAACTAAGACACTGGTCGGCATTGAGGGGGTGGACGTTGAATTCGGTGATTCCACAGCTCATGGGCAAGAGTCAGACCTCCAGGGTGAGAGGCCTGTCTTCTTAGCTTCCTGTATTACCTTGGCCATCGTTATTAGCCCCTGGACCCTTCGTTTCCTTATCTTTAAAATGGGATGATTTTAAAGGTAATAGAGTTGATGTGAGGAATAAATTCAGCCTGCATGCTGTAAGTAGAAGGGTAGAGAAGAAGCACTCAATAAACGTTTTATTATTTTCATTGTCACTATCGTCATTATTATTATTTGATGTTGAGAGGGAAGGATGAGGAGTATGGGTGGATGCCTTTGCGTCTAGCTTTTGCTTCTGTGAATGTGAAATGGGAGAATTCAGGAAGAGGAGCACATTTTGGATGAGGACAAATTCAGCCTTTTAAAAACTTTCATTTGGAAAATAATTACAAATTTGTAGGAAGTTGTCAAAAAATATGCAGAGAGGTCCTGTGAACCCTTCACCCGGACTTCCCCAATGTTAACATCTTGCATACAAACAGTATCAAAACCAGGATATGAACATTGTTACAATCCATAGAGCTTATGCAAAGTACACCAGTTATACATGTATTGGTGTGTGCATATACCCATCGCTGTGTGTAATTTCATTACATGTGTGGTTCACGTGACTACACCACAATCAAGACATCTAAGTACCATCACCACAAGGCTCCTGTGTATTACCCCTTTCTTGTCACACCTACCCTCTCTCCCCACCATCTCTAACCCCTGGAAATCACCAATCCTTCTCCATTTCTATAATTATGTCATTTCATGAATGTTACATAAATGGAAACATGCAGTACTTATGTATCTTTCTGAGGTTGGTGGGTTTTTTTCTCACTTGGCATAATTTGAGGTTCATCCAAGTTACTGTGTATATTAGTGGTTCATTCCTTAGAATTGCTGAGTCATAAACCATGGTATGGATGGATCACAGTGTATTTAACCATTCACATGCTGAGAGATGTTTAAATGGTTTCTGGTCTTTGTCACAAACAAAGCTACTATGAACACTCAAGGACTAGTTTCCATGTGAAAATAAGTTTTCATTTCTGTGGGATAGATGCCCCAGAGTGCTATCACTGGATTGTATGGTAAATCCATTTTTAGTTTTGAAAGGAAGTGCCAAATTATTTTCCAGAGTGACTGTCCTATTTTTCATTCCTACTGGCAAGGTATGAGTGATCCTATTTTTCTGCATCTCATCCAGTGGGGTTTTTTCCCCCCACTATTTCTTATTTTTGCCACTTAACCAGGTGTGTGTTGTTGTCTCATTGTGAATTGAATGTGCATTTTTCTAATGGCTAATGGTGTGTGAGATCTTTTACTGTGCTTGCTAGTTACCCACACACCTTCTTTGGTAATATGTCTCTTGGTGCCTTTTGCCCATTTTCTAATTGGATTGTTTTTTAAATTCATGTTTAAAATGACAGCTTTACTGAGATATAAATCATATACCACAGAATTCACACTTCTAGAAAATTCAGTTTTTATTACACTCCTAGAGTCATGCCACAATCACCACTAATTCCTGAATATTTCAATCACCCCAAAAGGAACTCCATACCCATTAGTAGTCACTCTCTGTTCTCCTTCCTTCCTGTCCCTGACAACTATGTATCTACTTTCTATCTCTATGGATCTGCCTATTCTTGACATTTCATAGAAATGGAATCCTACAACATGTAGTCTTTTGTGTCTGGTTTCTTTCACTTATCGTAACCCTTTAAAGGTTCATCCATATCGTAACAGGTTATCAGTCCTTTATTTGTCAAATAATGTTCCCTTATATGAATATATAATATTTTATCTATTCATCTGTTGATGGACATTTGCATTGTTTCTACTTTTTGGCTCTGTGAATAATGCCACTATGAATACTTGTATGCAAGTCTTTTAACTGGCATGTTATCATTTTTCTTGGAGATATATATATATATATATTTATATACAATTCTTGGATATATATATATATATATATATATATATATATATATACATACACACATATATACATCTGTATGCAGATATATATCTATATATACCTGGTAGTGAAATTGCTGAGTCATACAGTAACTCTATGTTTGGCATTTTGAGAAACTGCCCACCTGTTTCCAGAGTAGCTGTACCATTTTTCAGTGCTTCCAGCAATGTATGAGGGTTGCATTCACTTTACATCCTTGGCAACACTTGCTGTTGTCTGTGTTTTATTTTAGCCATCCTAGTGGGTATGAAGTAGTATCTCATTGTAGTTTAACTTGTGTTTTCCTACTGACTAATGATGTTGCACATCTTTTCATGTATATATTGGCCATTTGTTCATCTTGTTTGGAGGAATATCTATTAAAATCCTTTGCCCATTTAAAAGTTGGATTGAGTTTTAAAAGAGTTCTCTACATATTCTGGATACTAGACCATTATCAGTATGATTTATAAATATTGCTCACATTCGGTTGATTATATTTTCACTGTCTTGGTAGTGTCCTTTTGAAGCACAAAAGGGTTTAATTTTTATGAAGTTCAGTTTAATATTTTTTTTCTTTTGTTGCTTGTGTTTTTTATGTCATGTCTAACCAACCACCTAACCCAAGGTCATGAGGATTTACTTCTGTATTTTCTCCTAAGAGTTGTATAGTTTTAACTCTTACGTGTAGGTCTTTAATCCATTTTGAGTTAATTTTTGTATTTGGTGTGAGGTAGGGGTCCAACTTCGTTGTTTTACATGGGGATATCCAGGGATCCCAGCACCTTTTGTTGAAAAGACTGTTCTTTCTCCCATTGAATGGTCTTGGCACTCTTGCGGAGGATCAGTTGACCATAAATGTAGGAACTTAAATTTACTTCTGAGCGTGTTGCAGTTGATATTGTAAGGGACAGTCAGATGAAGATTTCCAGAAAGGTTAAATGAGATATGGAGTGTGGTAGATGGCATCGTTGCTTCTCCTGCTTATGGTCATACCTTTGACACAGCACCAACATGGAACATGGGCAGAGTGTATTTCCTCGCTTTTGATTTTGGACTTGACTAAGTGACTTGCTTTGGTCAATGGTTTGTGGGCAAAAGGGTAAGTATTAGAATTTCAAGCCACTTCTGCTCTTCCTCTTCTGCAAGTGACACAAAAGAATATGGCCCAATTAGCCCATTAGTCCAGGAGGAGGATAAGAGACATGGATCAGGGTCACTTCAGATGTGCACCCCAGCTAAGCCCAGCTGAGATCAGTCAACCCCCATGCAACTCACACACGAGGAAATGATGATAAGTGACTGTCACCACTGAGTTCTGGGGTGGTTTGCACACAGTTGTGGTTAAGTGAGAAACAGGGCATGAGGTCTCATTACATATACAAAGTACTGTCCACATGAGAGGAAGGACTGAGATTGCTCATTCCACTTTCTTTTAAGTTTACTTCTGTTTGAATAAGAGCTCTGATCATTTAGAGTCCTCAAGATGTTTGCTACAGATGAGGGCATTACCGTGATATTTTCCCAAAGTGTGGGGCACAGTCCCCTGGTGGGAAATAGGATGATGTAATGTTGAGCATGGACATGATATTACATAGCACTAAATCCCAGCTTGGGAGAGAGAATCCCTTTTTGGTCCTTTTGCTTTTATTTTTATTTATTTTTATGGAGGTATCAATGACAAGTAGCACTTTATTAGTTTCAGGTGTACAACATAAAGATTTGATAGCTGTATACACTGGAAAATGATCACCACAATAAGTCTAGTTACCATCTGTCACCATAAGTAGTTACAAAAATGTGTTTTTTGGTGATGAGAGCTTTTTTTTTTTTTTTTTAGGTTTTACAAGGTTTTTAGTTAAATTAGGAGGAAAAAAATATAACCAAATGTACAATCTTAGAGCCATGACAATAAAAATTCTTATCCATAAGCAGATCAATACGGTGGGTTTGGTCTTTTACTCCAGCACTCATTAGCCCTGTGATTTGCAGATGCTTATATGATCTTTCTGTGGCTCACTACTTCTCTCTAAAATGGGTAAAGGCATAAACTCCACATCACAGAGTTGCAAGGATTCTAGGAGGCCGCCCATGTAGAGTGATTAACAGACAGCCAACCACGATACTGCTCCTACGTAATCACTGTGATCTAAACAGGCTTATTGCTAAGAATGATGTGAAATGATATATAAGATACTGCTTTGTAAAGTTTAAGGGGAATATACTTGTGTTACTGTGGGTCATTATGAAATAAAAATTTAAAAATGAAAAAAAATCCTAAATTTTTGGTCCTAAAACTCAGAAGATAAATCTGTCTCAGCCTTTTCCAGGGTGAAATGTTTCCTCAGGGGTCAGAAGCAGCCCCAGCCCATTGACTTTGGTGGCATCATGGGAGAACAAGAAAGCACTGAAGTATGTAGCACAAAGGTCAAGACATTTCCAACCTGGCTTCTCAGTCCTCCTCATTAGGAATTTTCTTGAAGGAGAAGCCCCATGTGGCCTCTAGGTTTTTAGAATGTACATTACTATTTACTAATAATCATAGTAATTACTATTATTTATAAAGTTAATCCTGGACAAATACTTTGCCAGTTCTACTCTTTAATATATTAATGATCAGGGGAGGGGGGTGGGAGGATGGGCCAGCCCGGCGATGGGCACTAAAGAGGGCACGCTCTGCACGGAGCACCGGGCGCCACACGCAAACAATGAATCATGGAACACCACACCAAAAACCAACGATGCAATGTATGGTGATCAACACAACATAACAACAAAAAAATAAACGAAGAATATATTAATGATAATTTTATTCATTATCCTGTATTTCAGTATAATTATAATTCATAATACTCTGTGACTTAGTATGTTTGTCAAAGTTTATCCAATGAAAAGACCAATTTTAAAGCTACATATTGATATAATTGAAAACCACTTGGCTATAAGTGCTTGGAATGAAAGGCTTTCATCCGCTACAACTGAATTACACTACAATTACATCAAAGGAGATCCTGATAAGACTGTATAGAGGATAGTGAACAATGATTTGCCATGAAAAGAAGAGCATTCCTAGGAGTAAACCATGCCATCTGCACAGAATACCAGTTTCTTCTTCTAGGTGGCAGACCTGGGACTGGGGAGTCCCTCACTGGGCCAGCTGCCTTTTCCCACCTCCCTCGAAAGCTCTGTTCTTCCATCACAACCTGTGTGTATGTACATTTCATGTCATGTTTCAGACACAGCTCTGAGTTCCACTGTCCAAAGTTGCTGTAAAAATTAAACTTTGGTTTGGAAAAGATTGCTGTAATATAGAATCTCTAAATGGGATTTGTTAGTGATTTGTATGATTCTCGTCACAAAAGTGCTCAATGTGATCAGATCTAGGAGGCAAGAGAAGGGATTTAAATGAGATTATGCCACAAGAGATAACAGGTGTAATTGACAAACACTTTCAGAGCATAGACTGGATAATACAAATAAATGTCTTTGCTCTCAAGATTATCATGCTATGGAGGAAAGGTCTCATAAGGAAGCAACTCTAAAACTATAATGCAATGTGCTGAAGGTTGTAAAAGGGATATGAATAATGGACCTTGTGTTCTTATTTATTAACCTCTGTAAATTGACTATCCCATGGAACAACTTACACATTTCGGATCTAGGAGTTCATTCCGTAGTCTGCCTTTAGTGTATGAATACAGGTTTGAGTGACTGGTGCTTGCTGATAAATTTCTAGAGTCTTTGCAGGACTAAAAGTGTCTTCTACTGCATTATATTTGAGGACAACATGTCAAGATGTAAAATCTTGGTTTACATTTGAATTTTCTGATGGCTTTATAAATGTTTATTTATTGCTTTCTGGTTTTGACTGTTGCAGAGGAGAAATTCAAATCTAGTCTTGTTTCTCTTCATTGAAAATGAACAATTCTTATAGTTAGCAGCATTAAGCTACTTATTTTTGCTTTGAGGTTTAAAAACTTATCAGGGAATGCCTGTATATTAGTTTCTTTTTTTTTTTAATTTTTTTATTGTTATGTTAATCCCCATACACCACATCGCCAGCTTCAGATGCAGCGCTCCACGACCCACCGCCCGCGCACAACACCCAGTGCTCCAAGCAGAACGCGCCCTCCCCAACACCCACCACCAGGCCAACCCATCATCCCGCCCCCTGCCCCTAGAACCCTCAGTTTGTTTGTCAGAGTCCATCGTCTCTCATGGTTCGTCTACCCCTCTGATTTCCCCCCCTTCATTCTTCCCCTCCTGCTATCTTCTTCTTCTTTTTTTTTTTCTTAACATATATTGCATTATTTGTTTCAGAGGTACAGATCTGAGATTCAACAGTCTTGCACAATTCACAGCGCTTACCAGAGCACATACCCTCCCCAATGTCTATCACCCAGCCACTCCATCCCTCCCACCCCACCCCCCACTCCAGCAACCCTCAGTTTGTTTCCTGAGATTAAGAATGCCTCATATCAGTGAGGTCATATGATACATGTCTTTCTCTGTTTGACTTATTTCACTCGGCATAATACCCTCCAGTTCCATCCACATCGTCGCAAATGGCAAGATCTCATTCCTTTTGATGGCTGCATAATATTCCATTGTGTGTGTGTGTGTGTGTGTGTGTATATATATATATATATATATATATATATACCACATCTTCTTTATCCATTCATCTGTCGATGGACACCTTGGCTCTTTCCATAGTTTGGCTATTGTGGACATTGCTGCTATAAACATCAGGGTGCACATACCCTTTCGGATCCCTACTTTTGTATCTTTGGGGTAAATACCCAGTAGTGCAATTGCTGGATCGTATGGTAGCTCTATTTTCAACTTTTTGAGGAATCTCCATACTGTTTTCCAGAGTGGCTGCACCAGCTTGCATTCCCACCAACAGTGTAGGAGGGTTCCCCTTTCTCCGCATCCCCGCCAACATCTGTCATTTCCGGACTTGTTAATTTTAGCCATTCTGACTGGTGTGAGGTGGTATCTCATTGAGGTTTTGATTTGGATTTCCCTGATGCCAAGCGATACTGAGCACTTTTTCATGTGTCTGTTGGCCATTTGGATGTCTTCTTTGAAAAAATGTCTGTTCATGTCTTCTGCCCATTTCTTGATTGGATTCTTTGTTCTTTGGGTGTTGAGTTTGATAAGTTCTTTATAGATTTTGGATACTAGCCCTTTATCTCATATGTCATTTGCAAATATCTTCTCCCATTCTGTCGGTTGTCTTTTGGTTTTGTTGACTGTTTCCTTTGCTGTGCAAAAGCTTTTTATCTTGATGAAGTCCCAATAGTCCATTTTTGCCCTTGCTTCCCTTGCCTTTGGCGATGTTTCTAGGAAGAAGTTGCTGCGGCTGAGGTCAAAGAGGTTGCTGCCTGTGTTCTCCTTTAGGATTTTGATGGATTCCTGTCTCACATTGAGGTCTTTCAACCATTTTGAGTCTATTTTTGTGTGTGGTGTAAGGAAATGGTCCAGTTTCATTCTTCTGCATGTGGCTATCCAATTTTTCCAACACCATTTGTTGAAGAGACTGTCTTTTTGCCATTGGACATTCTTTCCTGCTTTGTCAAAGATGAGTTGACCATCGAGTTGAGGGTCCATTTCTGGCTCTCTATTCTGTTCCATTGATCGATATGTCTGTTTTTGTGCCAGTACCATACTGTCTTGATGATGACAGCTTTATAATAGAGCTGGAAGTCCGGAATTGTGATGCCGCCAGTTTTGCTTTTCTTTTTCAACAATCCTCTGGCTATTCGGGGTCTTTTCTGGTTCCATACAAATTTTAGGATTATTTGTTCCATTACTTTGAAAAAAGTGGATAGTATTTTGATGGGGATTGCACTGAATGTGTAGATTGCTCTAGGTAGCATTGACATCTTCACAATATTTGTTCTTCCAATCCATGAGCATGGAACGTTTTTCCATTTCTTTGTGTCTTCCTCAATTTCTTTCATGAGTATTTTATAGTTTTCTGAATACAGATCCTTTGCCTCTTTGGTTAGATTTATTCCTAGGTATCTTATGGTTTTGGGTGCAATTGTAAATGGGATCGACTCCTTAATTTCTCTTTCTTCTGTCTTGTTGTTGGTGTATAGGAATGCCACTGCCTTCTGTGCATTGATTTTATATCCTGCCACTTTACTGAATTCCTGTATGAGTTCTAGCAGTTTTGGGGTGGAGTCTTTGGGTTTTCCACATAAAGTATCATGTCATCTGCAAAGAGTGAGAGTTTGACTTCTTCTTCGCCGATTTGGATGCCTTTTATTTCTTTTTGTTGTCTGATTGCTGTGGCTAGGACTTCTAATAGTATGTTGAATAGCAGTGGTGATAGTGGACATCCCTGCTGCGTTCCTGACCTTAGGGGGAAAGCTCTCAGTTTTTCCCCATTGAGAATGATATTCGCTGTAGGTTTTTCATAGATGGCTTTTATGATATTGAGGTATGTACCCTCTATGCCTATACTCTGAAGAGTTTTGATCAAGAAAGGATGCTGTACTTTGTCAAATGCTTTTTCTGCATCTATTGAGAGGATCATATGATTCTTGTTCTTTCTTTTGTTAATGTATTGTATCACGTTGATTGATTTGCAGATGTTGAACCAACCTTGCAGCCCAGGGATAAATCCCACTTGGTCGTGGTGAATAATCCTTTTAATGTACTGTTGGATCCTATTGGCTAGTATTTTGGTGAGAATTTTGCATCCATGTTCATCGGGGATATTGGTCTGTAATTCTCCTTTTTGATGGGGTCTTTGTCTGGTTTGGGGATCAAGGTAATGGTGGCCTCATAAAATGAGTTTGGAAGTTTTCCTTCCATTTCTATTTTTTGGAACAGTTTCAGAAGAATAGGTATTAATTCTTCTTGAAATGTTTGGTAGAATTCCTCTGGGAAGCCATCTGGCCCTGGGCTTTTGTTTTTTGGGAGATTTTTGATGACTGCTTCAATTTCCTTAGTGGTTATAGGTCTGTTCAGGTTTTCTATTTCTTCCTGGTTCAGTTTTGGTAGTTGATACATCTCTAGGAATGCATCCATTTCTTCCAGGTTATCTAATTTGCTGGCATATCATTGCTCATAATACGTTCTTAAAATTGTTTGTATTTCTTCAGTGTTGGTTGTGATCTCTCCTCTTTCATTCATGATTTTGTTTATTTGGATCATTTCTCTTTTCTTTTTGAGAAGTCTGGCCAGGGGTTTATCAATCTTGTTAAATCTTTCAAAGAACCAGCTCCTAGTTTCGTTGATCTGTTCTACTGTTCTTTTAGTTTCTATTTCATTGATTTCTGCTCTGAGCTTTATGATTTCTCTTCTCCTGCTGGGCTTAGGCTTTATTTGCTGTTCTTTCTCCAGCTCCTTTAGGTGTAGGGTTAGGTTGTGTACTTAAGACCTTTCTTGTTTCTTGAGAAAGGCTTGTATTGCTATATACTTTCCTCTTAGGACTGCCTTTGCTGCATCCCAAAGATTTTGAATAGTTGTGTTTTCATTTTCATTGGTTTCCATGAATTTTTTTAATTCTTCTTTAATTTCCTGGTTGACCCATTCATTCTTTAGTAGGATGCTCTTTAGCCTCCATGTATTTGAGTTCTTTCCGACTTCCTCATGTGATTGAGTTCTAGTTTCAAAGCATTGTGGTCTGAAAATAGGCAGGGAATGATCCCAATCTTTTGGTACTGGTTGAGACATGATTTATGACCTAGGATGTGATCTATTCTGGAGAATGTTCCATGGGCACTAGAGAAGAATGTGTATTCCGTTGCTTTGGGATGGAATGTTCTGAATATGTCTGTGAAGTCCATTTGGTCCAGTGTGTCATTTAAAGTCTTTATTTCCTTGTTGATCTTTTGCTTAGACGATCTGTCCATTTCAGTGAGGGGGGTGTTAAAGTCCCCCACTATTATTGTATTGTTGTCGATGTGTTTCTTTGCTTTTGTTATTAATTGCCTCATATAATTGGCTGCTCCCATGTTAGGGGCATAGATATTTACAATTTTAGATCTTCTTGTTGGATAGACCCTTTAAGTAGGATATAGCGTCCTTCCTCATCTCTTATTACAGTCTTTGGTTTAAAATCTAATTTGTCTGCTATAAGGATTGCCACCCCAGCTTTCTTTTGGTGTCCATTAGCATGGTAAATGGTTTTCCACCCCCTTACTTTAAATCTGGGGGTGTCTTTGGGTCTAAAATGAATCTCTTGCAGACAGCATATTGATGGGTCTTGTTTTTTAATCCAATCTGATAGCCTGTGTCTTTTGATTGGGGCATTGAGCCCATTTACATTCAGGGTAACTCTTGAAAGATAGGAATTTAGTGCCATTGTATTGCCTGTAAGGTGACTGTTACTGTATATTGTCTGTGTTCCTTTCTGGTCTATGTTGCTTTTAGGCTCTCTCTTTGCTTAGAGGACCCCTTTCAAGATTTCTTGTAGGGCTGGTTTCGTGTTTGTAAATTCCTTTAGTTTTTGTTTGTCCTGGAAGCTTTTTATCTCTCCTTCTATTTTCAATGACAGCCTAGCTGGATAGAGTATTCTTGGCTGCATATTTTTCTCATTTAGTGCTCTGAATATATCCTGCCAGTCCTTTCTGGCCTGCCAGGTCTCTGTGGATAGGTCTGTTGCCAATCTAATGTTTCTACCATTGTAGGTTACAGATCTCTTCTCCCGAGCTGCTTTCAGGATTTTCTCTTTGTCTCTGAGACTCGTAAGTTTTACTATTAGATGTCGGGGTGTTGACCTATTTTTATTGATTTTGAGAGGGGTTCTCTGTGCTTCCTGGATTTTGATGCCTCTTTCCTTCCCCAAATTAGGGAAGTTCTCTGCTATAATTTGCTCCAGTATACCTTCTGCCCCTCTCTCTCTTTCTTCTTCTTCTGGGATCCCAATTATTCTAATGTTGTTTCGTCTTATGGTATCGCTTATCTCTCAAATTCTGCCCTCGTGACCCAGTAGTTGTTTATCTCTCTTTTTCTCAGCTTCTTTGTTTTCCATCATTTGGTCTTCTATATCACTGATTCTCTCTTCTGCCTCATTTATCCTAGCAGTTAGTGCCCCCATTTTTGATTGCACCTCATTAATAGCCTTTTTGATTTCTACTTGGTTAGATTTTAGTTCTTTTACTTCTCCAGAAAGGGTTTCTCTAATAACTTCCATGCTTTTTTCAAGCCCAGCTAGTATCTTTAAAGTGATGATTCTGAACTCTAGATCTGACATCGTACTAATGTCCGTATTGAGTAGGTCCCTGGCAGTCAGTACTACCTCTTGTTCTTTTTGTTGAGGTGATTTTTTCCGTCTTGTCATTTTGCCCAGAGGAGAATAGATTAATGAGAGAACAAAATGCTAACAGGGTAACAACGTTCCCAGAAAATATACTCTAAACAAATCAGAAAAGACCTGAAGCAGTGGGAAAAGAAAGGGAAAGAGAGAAAAAAGAAAAAGAAAAAGAAAAAGAAAAGATAAAGATAAAAATAAACAAAAACAGAACAAAACAAAAAAAAACAGAATGTGATCAAATATGATCAGGCTGGTATATAGATCAGTGCCACACACTAGATTTTGGGTGTATTTTGGTCTGTTAGAAGAAAGTGCCTCCCAAAATTTTAAAGAAAGAAAAACTTATATATGTACAAAAATAAGGGTTGATATGATGAAGGGATGGAATATGACTGTAAAGATGGAAATTATAAAAAATTTTATAAAAGGAATTGATAAGAAGTTGTTTGAAAAAAGAAAGAAGAGGATTTAAAAAAAAAAAAGAAAAAAAAAGGGAGAGAATGTGATCAGGCAGGGGAGTAGAAAGAAACCATACACTAGAGATTTAGTGTATATTTTGATCTGTTAGAAGAAACTATCTCAAAATTTTAAAGAGAGAACAACTTATATGTATATGCCAAAAATACAGGTAACTACTATGAAGGGATAGAATATGACTCTAAAAATGAAAAATAAAAATGAAAAATAAAAATATTTTTTTAAAAAAGGGATTGATAAGATGTTGGTTGAAAAAGGGAAAAAAATTTTTTAACTGCCTTTTTTTTTTTTTAACTTTGAAAGACTAAAGAATCATGGTAAAAAAGCCATGGATTCTACGTGCAGTATTCCCCTAGCACTGGAGTTCTGCCGTTCTCATTGATCGGTAAACTTGGTCTTGGCTGGCTGTTCTCATTGATCTTCTGGGGAGGGACCTGTTGCCATGGTTTCCAAATGTCTCTGCCGGAGGCGGAATTGCCCCGCCCTTGCCCCCTCCCGGCTAAGTAATCTGCTCGCGTTTGCTCTCCGGGGCTTTTGTTCCCTGCGAGCTTTCCGTACAGCTTTGGAGGCGGAGAGTGAAAATGGCAGCCTCCCAATCTCTGCCCCGGAGGAGCCGAGAACTCGGGCCCTGCTCCTCAGTGAGCCCCAGAGAAAAGCCGTCAGTCACTCCCGTCTCCCCGGTCTCCGGCCGCACTCCGTGCTCACCCGGCCTGTGACCACGCGTTTCTCTCTCTGGCACCCGACCCCGCGTGCAGTCTCCAATCCCAGCAGATCCCTGCGGTGCCCTCCCGCGCGGCTCCTCCCGGGGGAGGAAGGTGAGTCTCCCCGGATCTGCCGCTTGTTGGGTCCCTGCTGGAGGAGCAGGGGCCCGACTGTGCCGCGGATCACGGTTTATGGCGACCCCGAGCTGAGAGCCCGCGCCTGGGCTCCGCCTCTGCAGCCAGCTTCCCTGCTCCGATACCTGGGAGCTCTGCCACACTCAGGCACCCCCGGTCTTTCTGTGACCCCGAGGGTCCTGAGACCACACTGTCCCGGAGGGTTCCACCCCCCGCTTAGCCAGCAGAGCGACGTCCCTCGGCAGAGCAGACTTTTAAAAGTTCCGATTTTGTGCTCCGCGGCTCTATCACTTGCCAGAAGCGGCCGACGGAGGCCCCTCCCCCGCCGTCTATCCTCCCGAATATCGCCTCGGATTCACTTCTCCGCACGTCCTACCTTCCAGAAAGTGGTCGCTTTTCTGTTCAGAGAGTTGTTGCTATTCCTTTCTTCGATCTCCTGTTGGGTTTGTAGGTGTTCAGAATGGTTTGATCCCTATCCAGCTGAATTCCTGAGACGAGACGAAATCCAGGTCTCCTACTCCTCCGCCATCTTGCTCCGCCCCCGTGATGAGAGCTTTTAAGATTTACTCTCTTAGCAACTTTCAAATATGCAATACGGTGTTATTAACTACAATAACCCCGCCGTACATGGCATTGCATGACTTATGTATTTTATCACGGGAAGGCTATACCTTTGGACACCCCCTCACCCATTTCGCAAACCCCTCATGCCCCTCATCTCTCTGGCAACTACCAATCTGTTCTTTATACCTATGAGCTAATTTAGTTAGTTTGTTTTGTTTTTTACTTTCCACATATAAGAGAAATCTTACCTTTGTAGTCCTTCCAATTACATGAAGGGAGAGATCTCAGTTAGATGCTACCTGCTCTGTAAGTCCTATAAACAGTTGCTGATCTCCCTTTTCAACAAAAAGAAAACAGCCTACAGGCTCAGAGTCTTTGGCAGATGCCAGCATCAGACCAGAATTTAAGCACCTTATTTTGTTTCTATTATCTTTATTTTTGTGTGGAACTTTTCCACGGATGTAATAGGATTATACATTTGTTTTAGTGTAAAAGAGTAAGATGGTTTAAAGCAAAAGATTAAGGAAATGATGGTAGAGATAAGAAGTGGAGTCAGGATGCTGTGTGACTACGTGGAGTTTAGGAGATACTGATTCGTTGTGTGACAGCAGATCTGTGACCTATATAATAAACATTATGGGACGAATTTATGGGTCCCTTCTACAGAGCATCGTTTTGAATGTGAACTCATCTCTTGTCCATACTTTTTTGAGTTGGAAATTTGGTTTATTCTTTCAAAGGATTTAGGCTTCTCAATTTCCAGGAATCCTAACCCCGGGGACCCCTCCAAAGCCCCAAGGTGATTGTCACAAATAAAACCCTTTTGTAGCTCTTACACAATCGATACTTAAGAACCCTTTGGAAAAATCCTCTGTAAATTCACATTCTAAAAATAGGCTTGACTTTTGGATTGCTTCTAAATAAAGACATATTTTTCGATTACACTGGAGACAAAGAAAAAAATTTCCAGTATCATTTTGAGACTTGTGGGAAAATGAAGAGAAGAAAAGTTTCACTGTTCTCGGTGAAGGTTTTGGTATTGAAATTTTGTCATGCTGGCTGGCTTCTGAGTGTGGTGGGGGTGGGGAGGAAGGAAGGGTAAGGACTGTCACCAGTCATTTAATATATCACTTATTACTCAGATCTGACACCAAGTACAAAGGCTGGAGGAGGAAGACAAAGCTCGCATCACTTTACCTGCTGTGGGTCCAGGAGAACATTTCTGAAATTCTATGGTTTCTCTGAGTCATTCCTGAATCATCTCTTTATTACGGTGAAGCTTCACAGTGGCAGGATTTACTGTGGTGCAGAGACAGAGGGCTTCATTCTGGGCCTTCTGGGGCCGCCACTGAGAGGCCTGAGCTTCCGAAGAGGGGATGCATGCCCCTGGCAAGTCTCTCTCACCTGAGGTGCTGCGCTGACAGAGAATTTCTCAGGAATGCCTGGTGGATAATCCCTCTTGGTGCTGAGCTATATTCGTCCTCCCTCCTCTTCTAGGAGAGTGGGTAGAGGTGGAGAGTGTAAGGCCATGTAGGGCTGCCTATAATGCAGAGACAAAATGTGGGCTTCCCCCATTCCTTCCAAGGATGTTTTCCTCTTAACACCAAGTCATCTGGGAGGTCCAAGGCCCCAAAGATTACTCACCCTTTGGTGGAGTCACACTTCTGCTCTTCCCGCTCAGGGCAAATCACTTCCCTTCTCTGTGTCTCATGTGCTCATGTCTAAGTTGGCAGCCCCAATTCCCGCCTCGCCCAGGGTGGGAAGACCCACGTGTATGAAGCTGCTTGTTGCATGGCACTGTGTGCTGGGTTTTGGTAGGACATCTGTGCCCTCCCTGGTGTCACACAGGGCTGCCTCTGTGTGGACACCCACATCCCTGTGCTCACAAGCTCCATCATTTTACCTGACCCAGAGGGGATGGCGTAACTAGACTGAAGGATAAGTGGACAAGCTTTTGGCCTCTGCACAACAATACCATTGATTATATCTCCTTATATTACACACAGATCCCAGCACAGTGCCATATAGACATGGAAGGTGTTGCATAAATATAACTGGATTTGAGTAAGAATCTCTTTCTTGTTGCCTTGCTGCTTGAAAGAAGTAAACAGAGGGGAGGTGAGAAAACATATAGGGGGATAGGAGAGCCCTGTGCGATAAGGCAAACACCAAGTTCTTGCAGAAAACACATTTTTGAAAACAGTCAAGGAGATTCAAGGTTTCCAAGTTAGTGGATTTATCTACTGGTGTCTCCACATCCATTCTTCTAGGATTTTCTCAGTCCTTTACTGGGCAGGCAACATGCAGCACCTTTTCCATTTCGAACATCTGACCACCTAAAATGTGCTTCATCGGTGGTCTCAGTGGATACGTTAGAAGCTGCTCTTTGTGAAGGAAGGTTTGAGACCACTGAGAGGTTCTACCCTTTTCATGATGATTCTTCACTTAACCTTATAACTGATTTCCAAGATGGTTTGTTAGCTCCCAGGGGATATGGAAGAGATGATTTCTTAAGACTGTTCTGAAGAAACCCTAAAAAGTGAAATGCAACATTCTGAGAAACCAACAACATAAGACCAATCCTCTGGTTTTGGTAGGTTGGTGGGGGGCTGGTATCCCACAGGAGAATGACTTCATGGAAGTCAGCATGACATGGGGTTAGAGCCCACCTTGGGACGACCTTGCCAAGAATCATTTCATGGGGAGTTGGCATAATAGTAACATTTATGAGTCTTAACCATGTGCCAGGATTGTACTCAGTGCTTTGTTCTGGAGCAACTATGGAGGATGAAATCTCAACTCAGCTATGTGTTGGCTGCGTGACCTTGGACGTGTTGTGTAGCTTCTCTGAGCCCCAATGTCCATGCCTATAAATGATATCATAATACCTTGTTGAGTTTTTTAAGGATTCTTTGAGACGTTGAACTCAAAGTTCTGGGTCAACATTCCATACCTAATGTTGCCATTTTGTTTTTGTTATTCGGACGTTTCATACAAAATTCAGGGCAGCCATGAATTTCATGGCAGACAGAATGTTCTGCTGGCCCTGGGTTTCAGTGTCATTCTGAATTTTTTTTTTCCTCCCAAGGGAACAGAGAAATAAATCCTTAAATCTGAAAGTAAGCGGATGTTGGAGTTGGAAATTAAATGAGTCTGATTTATAAAAGTGCAGTAACTTTGGCCACAAATCCAGTAACGATGATTCCCAGGTAGATAAAGACAAAGCCCATAGACCTAGGCATTTTTGGAAAGAAGCTGTTTTTATGTATATTAGATGGAAGACACTTTTACTCTATAAAATTTGAAAGCCCTGAGATATTGTCCCAGCCCACAAGGGAGTAGGTAGTTTAATCACAGAGTTGTAAGGCTTTATAACACTTGTAGAAGGTCTTAATTAGACTCTGAGCAAAGGTTTCTTCCCTCTATAAAGTACACATATAGGCTATGTGTGGTGGTAAATTAAAATGTATTTTTCTCTCTTCTCTCTCCAAACAGGGCCACATAAACATTGCCTGGCTGGATTTTGAATATCTGACTGCCCCTTCTCAAATCTTTTTGAGTCACACAGCTTCCTTGTACTGGGTCTGGGGTAGGAGTTGAACAGCGTAATCAAATCTTTGTTCTCTGACCATTACTAGGTGCCTGAGGGTAATGGCTCAGGCCAGCCAAGAGGTTTCTAGACCCCCAAGACTGCCACTTCTATATAACTTGAAAAGCGGCCATGAAAGAGCTCATGTAGCTCTCTCCATATGTCTGATGCAAGTTTGTGCTTGATGCTTGCCTTTTTGTTCCATAAATGCATTCACACTGAAGGGGGAAATGTCACCTGAGTGTATAAACAGGTGTATCTCTGCCAGCATCTGATGGAAGGCCAATCCCTTCAGAATCTTTGCTCTATGATCCTGGAAAGGAAAGAGCCAGAAGGGACTTAAGAGGCCATGCAGACCTGCTCTCTCCCTTGCCCCAAGATATAGGTTAGGATGCTGAGGCCCAAAGAAGGAAAGCATTTTCCCAAAGTTAGAGGTTGAGCCCCTGGTTGAGCTGTCTTATGGACCTAGGTCTTTTTGAACTAAAACCTGTTTGTACTTATAGCAGAAACTACTAATTGTTTCCCAATTTCCATCCTCCACTTCCCTCTTAATAATAGAAACACCAATTTGTGATGAGGCATAGAGCTGTCTGGAAAAAAAGACTTCATTTCCAGTCTTCTTTGCAGTAGAGGTGGCCATGAGACAAAGTTCTGGCCAATGGCATATAAGTGGTAGTGTCCTGTGTGACTTCTGGAAACATTCTTTTGTCCTTCCTCCATCCTGCTGGCTGGAATGTGGAGGTAATAGCTGGAGCTTGAGCAGCTGTCATGGATTATGAGGTGGAAGCCCTGTTGAGGATGGTGGAGCATCCAGATAAGGATCTTGGGTGGCTTTGCAGAACATTATACACTCTCTGGAATGCCCACCTCTGGGCTTTTTATGTGGGAGAATAAAACCATGTGTGATTAACAGCTGTTTTTTCCTAAAAATGATTTGTCAATTGCACCTGGACCTTGTCTTTAATGAGATTCCACTACCTCATTCTGCCTTCAGATCACTGTTCTTGTTGGTAAGAGGACAGAAGCTAGGTCTTGGGAGTTCTGCTAGGGGATGGTGGGACAAGATCCTCCTAGATAGAAGGGTGCTCTGTGTGTCTTTTCTAGTAGCCTGGAATCCCAAGAGGAAGGGCCATGACTGACTTTCTTCTACTGTTCAGAAGCCAGCCTATGACGTAGAAGACACTGGTCAAATGTGGCTGGGTCTTGCATCAGTTATTTATTGCCACAGTAGTGCTGAGTAATAAAGAACTGCAAAACCTCAGTAGGTGACAATGACAATGCCTGTTTATTACTCATGTCTGGGGTGGTCAGCTAGTCAGCTCTATTGAAACTGGCTGAGCTGGTCACACGTCTGGAGAGTTGGCTAGCTACTGGATGATCAAGGGTGGCCATGACTTTGTAGCTGGGGTGACTTGACTCTGCTTCATGTGTCTCTCATATCCCAGCAGGCTAGCCCACACTTGTGGAAGAGACCACAAATAATGAGTGGAAACATGCAGGTAATTTTCCTTGCTTCAGCTTGGGACATGTCTGCTAACATCCCACTGGCCAAAGCAAGTCTCAGGGTAGGAGCCAAAGACAGAGTGGGACAGTGCTTCACTGTTACACGGCAAAGATATGGGCATAGGATGGGATGAGAATTGAGGCCTTAATGGATCCGATCTACAACAGACAGACAACTGAAGGGAAAGAGGGATGGATGGAAAGAGAGAGAGAAAAGAGGTAGACAGTAGGAGGAAGTTCTCTTCACTGTAAGGGCAAAGGAGTCACCAGAGGGCATTTTCCTAAGTCTCTAGTGCTCTCTGGGGTTAGCCATGCTGGGGCCATCTTGGTTTGGGGACTGCCCATGGCACACCGGGACCAGAGCTTTGTCACAGCCCCAGGCTGTGGGGTGTTTATATTATGACTTGCTTCTGGTGCTGGGGAATCTTTGCTTCTGCATGAGTCATTATGAAAGCCTTCACAAGCTTTACCTAGTGGTTGGGAAGAGTCCTATTTTGGAGACAAGAAGCCTTTTCAGAGAGAGCTAATTCATAACATGAAGACAGTTGTGCTGTGGCCTGAGAACTGAACTAGGAAGCAAGGACCTGGGTTTCAGTGCTGTCTCTGCCAAGTCAGAAAAAATAATGCCACAAATAAGAGCTTCTCTTGGGCAATTTCTAAGTATTATAGTACTTTTCAGCAAGAGAGAAGGCTACAAAAAATAACATTTTCTCTCAGTCTTCATGTTTGAGCTCCTGATAATATTCTTTTGAAAAAAAAAAAAAAAAGGATTTTATTTATTTATTTGGGGGGTGTGGAGGGAAGAACAGAGGGAGATGGACAAGCAGACTCTGCACCGAGCACAGAGCCTGACGTGGGGCTCGATCTCACAACCCCAAGATCATGACCTGAGCTGAAATAGAGTTGGACACTCAACTGACTGAGCCACCCAGGTGCCCCCTGATAATATATTCTTCAGGAAGATGAAAATTCCTCCAATGGTAATAAACTTGGTAATTTAGTTTTCTATTATATGTATTGAAGATCTTTTGTCATCAGTTGCTTTAAATACTTTCACAATAATGCTTAAATATTTGTGTAAGTCATAAAATGATGGTTAGTGTGGAAATTAAAGCAAAACATCGTTAATGTGAAAATTAATGATTTTAAATTTCATAATAGTCAATGCTAGAGATTTAGCACTTAAGCGTGACCATGTTTTCCTCAAAGTCGGGGAAAATTTTAATTTGTTTTGATGGTGTTAAGATGAACACACTTGGTCATTTTCCTTCTGTCACAGAAGTGATTCTGGCAGTTTTCCTGAATCTTCAACACAAAGTAAATGCTTTGTTTGCTTAGTTGGTTTAAATGCAAACAAAATTAGATCCAATTCCTTGGCATCTGCAGATCCTGCTGGTTTTTCAGGGTCAAGGTCAAGGGCACCAAAGCAGGACAATTTCTGAGGAGCTGAATTCTGAATGCCTGAGCTGGGCTTTTCTGATCCTTCCCCAACCCTCAAATTCTGGGGAATACTGAGGACCAGGAGAGGAAAGAGACTTGCCCAATCTCAGGGGACCACCTGGTACACTGGATTCTCCTCTGCACATTGCATCAGATCAGGTCCTTCCATCCTACACAGGTCATGTCCCTTTAAATGGTGACTTCCCGGTTCCTAGAAGCACTAATTCAAAACATATTTCTCTATCTGCTTTCCGAAGAGAGAAAACAGTGTCATATAATGTTGTCCCAGGGGAAAGTGGAACAAAAGCTATTTCATTTGCTCATTACCTGAGCACACTCAGCCTCGCCCCTGTAAGTTTGTTAAATAGATCCAGGGCCTGTCTCATTCTGTCTCAATCTTTTTAGCCCTTCTCTCCGGGGCTTGCACTGGAATATCAAAGAGAGGACTTTGTTGTCTTGGTGCATGGTTTGTGATTTCATGTTATTAAGAATTCAAGATGGGAATGAGATTGAAGGTGTCAGCACCCAGCACTGACAGCTGTGAGATGGAAGGGCTCCCGGGAGTACCTCAAATCTCCTTTGATCAGAGGGCAAATAGATCTTAGGAGGAGTGTGGCCCAGGGACTCTGGTCCTGTCACTTTGATTCAAATGGGACAATGATGCCTGTGGGCAGAATGAGACCTTCTAATACAGGAGATGCACCTGCTGATTCCTTGAGTCGAATCCTTGCATCTGGAGTCTTACTTCTTCAGAGAGAAGCAATAGTCCTGGTCTCACTTGCTGACACCGGCCAGGATTGGGCTTGCCTCTGGGATCACGATTTGCAATGATTTCTTTACCTATAGTTTGTGTTCTTCTAAATAGTATGAAAATTGCAGACCCTAGAGTATTGGTCTGGGAGACATCCAGGGTGCTAGAGTTGGGAGAGAGTCTTTAGAGACCCTAACCTTGCATCACTTTCTCATTCTCTGCAGAGGATCACTTTTCCTTCTTTGCCCTCAGTCTCCCCACTGCTAGGATGGCTATCCATGTAGCCATCACCCCAGGGAACCAGATACAGGCTGAACAGGAAGGGCCCTGGCTCTTGTACAGGCTTTAAGCAGAGCAGCAAGCTGGGGGCAGCTCAAATTCTAATCAACTTCTTAAATGTTGATGGGCTTGGATGCGTACTTTACCTTTTCTACTCAGAGGTAGTGTCAAGTCACAGGGCAAAAAGAATATGTAGTCCTAATAAAAATTACAAGGCGGGAAGAATTGGGAGTAGCCATCCACTGCAGAGAAATATGTTAAATTCACATAGTGGGAGGCACTTCCCCTCCCAGGGTAGCTATGGATTCAAGCTATGAACTTTGATTTTTCCAAGAGCGATTGGAATTCTTCTAAAGATGGCTGCCCTCAGGAGTTGAAAGTCAACATTTATCTTATTGTCAATCTCAGGGAGTAGACTGAGCTCCAGATTGGACTATTTTCTGCCATTTTCCTGGTCTGCCTACAGTAATGCCACTCAACACAGGAGAAAAGGAGTGAAAATAGAATCTGGACAGGGACAGGAAATCGAGAGTGACAAGTCTACTTCTAATACTGATGGCAGACATGGCCCAGCGAGTGTCCCCTCCTCTGCTGAGCTCATGTCCACCCGTGGTCTTCTCAACAGGGAGCTCCAGGCAGCCATTGCCAACCCATCCACCTCAGAGGAAATCTATTTGCCATCCTTGTGCTAAGAAGCAATGTCTTTGGTGCCAACAATAGAGTTTCTGTGGTTGGAGATCTCCAAGGAGAGAGGCAAGGTGGTAGAATGCAAGAGCTTTGAGCTGGGATGGACACAGGTTCCAATCCCAGACCCGCTGGTTACCTGCTGGGTATCCTCAGGCAGGTTGTTTTCCCTTCTCTGGCCTCAGTTCCCCATCGCTACAGCTGACATCTACGATGGAAGACATGGGTTCTAATCCTGCCTTAGCTGCATGTCCCCAGTTCCTCATCTGGCATAAGAGGGTCAGATTTTCTCAAACGGGACAAGAAACTGGTCTGTAAACTCCGAAGTGTCAGAAGAGATGTGAAGGGCCTTCCTCCGAGGTCTGATTTTGATCAGTCCTGGATGAACCAGGATTCTGCCCTTACTGGGGTTTCTGGTTGACCTAGCAGAAGTCAGCGGGCTGAAGCCCGGAGCTTTAGGGGTCCCTTTCTGTCTGACTTTGATGCTTTTTGCCCACTTTTCCTCCCAGAGAAGGGGAAAGGCTCCATTGCCCATTGATGTGAAAAAAACAAAACAAAACCCCACCACTTTCTAGCCTGGGGCCTCTTCAGAGGGAAATCAGGGATGCCCCGAAATTGAGACTGTGGCAGAGAACTGAGCCTGAGTTGCTCACAACATGGTTCTGTGACGGATGCTCAGTCATATCAGGACCCAGAAGACGCACAGAGCCCTGCCCTGCGGGCTGTTTGAAGGTCATGCCGACTTTAGCCTGCTGGGAAACAAACTCAGTATCTCTGCTTGCGGGTTCCCTGTGCTGGGGGGAATATTCCCCGGGGCTCTGGGTCCCCGTTCCCACTGCTGCCTAGCCATCTCTACCACCCACTGTCTGACCCCCGCCCCTGAGCCCCTCCTGGTGGGAGCCACTGTTAGACTTACTCTTTTGTGTGCTTTCTTCTTTTTGTGTGTTTTCCTCAAAATTGATTTTAATGGGCCAGCTTGGCACAGGAAATGCGGTGGTAGCTTGAGGCCGTTCCGGTCTAATTGAATCTGGGCCAGAAAGGAGCGTGTGACTCATCCTGGGCAAGAGGCTGCGGTCTTTCTGTTTTGTTGCAACCCCTCGGGGGAGTGAAAGCAGAATGACCCCTGTCACTGCCCTGGGGTCACAGGGCCACTCAGGAGGGGGAAGGGAAATGACTCCAGTGAGGCACCTGCTAGGAGGCATTTTATGTAAATCATGCCTTTTGAACCTCACATCGTCCAGCACAGGGAGGGAGGTATTATTACCATCCCTGTTTTGCAAACATGATTCAGGGATGGAAAGAACACAGGGAAGAGGTGGGGGCGGGCTCCTGTGGTCACCCTCCTGAGGCCAGGGGGCATGAGTAGCCTCTTGGAATCTCCTTTTGCAGTGTTACTTGGTAGAGGGTAAGGTGTCATTCCTGCTCTGCTCTGTCTTTGGGAAAAACCCTTTCCTCTCTGGGCCTCAGTTTCTGCTTCTATAAGATAAAGTCCTTAGTATTTGGTCTCTTTGAGCTTGAGAATCCTATATTGCACACCCTTAGTGCTTACATCCCATCTCCCGGCTCCAGAACCCAGCCTGATCTTCCTGGAATGTTGGCATCCATTGTGAGGGCCGATCCCCCCGACATCTCTGAGAGGTATGGCCTAGATGCTGAAGGACAGATGGTGCCTGACTCTGACCTGGCCCGAAAACCTGACTGAGTGTCTTCAGTGGAAAACGAGGTGTCTTTGAGGCCTCTGTGCCTTTCGCTGCCTTTGAACTATTTCACAACTGTCTAGGTTGTAGGTAACAGGAGCAATGCAAAAGGCTCTTGTCCAGGGATAGACAAATGAATTTTTTCCCCCCGTGGAAGTACAACTGGTTTACCACACCCCTGTGGAATAAGCCAGTTGTGTATCTTTTTGTGATTTCACTGCAGCATTTCTTCTTGTGTATATGTGGTTCTGTAAACCAGTCCTGGCATCCCGCTGGTTCCCTCACTAATTAAAGAGCTAAACAAAGTCTTTGATACATGTTGATTTTATATTTCTATGAGAGTCATGATTATGTCTCTTTAAAAGGGAAATGGTCCTTAAACAATAGGGAGCTAACTACAACATGGATCTCTTTGGCATTGTTGGTAGGTAATGGCCGAAGGTGGGGATGTATAAGCCTTTCTCTGTACTTCTCGCTGAGAGGCTGTTTTCCTGGTCCAAATTGTTTTCCACAAATACTCTGCCCCCTTGGATTTCTCTCTTTGTGTTCCCTGGGAGGGGATCCATTCTTCCTAGCTCCCCATTTCGAAGCTACCCTGGAAACCTTGCTAATCTTCTACCTACTCTGTTTTTGGATCTGCCCCCTTGTGATTGGGGGGCTGTAAATCCCTCCCGTGGGGCAGTGATAAGAACTCAGTTAGGTTGCACCTGTCTTCGGGTACTGATCTGCGGTCATTCCAGGGACCTCCTGACATGGTCACTCAAGGGGTTGGTGCCTTGTGCCTTCGCCGTACTTGTTTATGAGAATTGGACTCCTTCAGCTCCAGGCCACCCCATGTTCCCTCTCTGGCCCTTAGCAAGGCTGGTGGAACTCTCTCCAACTTAAAGATGGAATCTGAAGAACCAACCAGACCAGGATGTTAGGTGCTCCTGTGTCTCAGACCAGGTGCTGGGACATTATGAAGCCTCCAGTCCTTCCAGGAGCATCCTTCTGTGGGATTTCCTCACTAGCCCTTTCCTGTGTATGAAATGTATTTCTAACCCTTCTTAGTTGGGCCCTATGCCTTATTGCCTTGAGGTAGCCAGGAAGAGCTTGATTGTCCTCCACTTTCCACACGAGGGATATGAGCTTCAGAGAGAGGAAGGGACTTGCCCCAGGTGAGTGTAGCAGGGAAAGGATCCAAGCCAGCACACAGTGGCCTCCATGTACCTCTACCTCTATATTCGTTTCGATCCCAGGTTGCCAGCTTCCCCCAACCTTGGCTGTTTAGGCCTTCATGTCTTTGGTCAAAGAGAGAATCTGAGTGAGGGAGGGGGCGGCTCCATTCCACCCTTCCCTTCTCTTTGGGATATTCTCCTACCCTGATGTTAGCTGATGTCCTATGAGATGCAACTAAAATTGGGTTGATGGCTTGGATATGATCCTCTGGGCCGTGGGAGCTCTGGGGATCTCCCAGTCTCTCTCCCCAGTACGGTCAGTTAGAATGCATTTGGCTGCAGGTACCAGAAAACAGTGACCTAAAAATTAGGGATTTATTTTTCTTACACAGCGAGTTTGGGGGTAAGTGGCATCTAATGAGGGTCAGAGATCCTACAATTCTAGCCTAGCTGTCCAATAAGGTAGCCCCTACCCGCCAAGTAGCTGTTGAAATTTAGATTAATCAAAATTCAATAAAAATAAAAATCACAAAGAATTCAGTTGCTTGGTCATGCTAGCAGCATTTCAAGTGGGTAGTGACCACTGCATGAAGTTGGTGCAAATAGAAAACATTTCCATCACTGCGGAGAGTTCTACTGGACAACCGCAAGATGGCTCCTGCACCCTAGCTATTGTGTGTGTGTGCATGCATGTGTGTGTGTGCACGCGTGTGCACAGAGAAGGAAGAAAGACAGAACGTGTGGTGCTAGCCATGTTTGTTCCTTCTAGGAAATTGAGGATCTTGAACAGGGTCGGGCACTCTGTGGCCCCCAACAGGACTGGGGTTCTGACGGCAAGAAGAAAGGGAAATACTGAGATACTGAGCTCGCGATTCTGCGGTGAGGAGAGGCTCATATTTTCCTGGCCACCTCTCCTGACATTGACCCTGATGGATGTGTTCCTTCAGTTCTCGGATTGCCTGTGTGTGTGCTGCCCTTGTCCACCCACTCTCCTTCAATCTGCTCAACAACAACAAAGATGCTCCTGCAAGGAAGGCTTTTGTGTGCCGCACACTCTAGGAGAGGTTTGAGGGATGTGAAGGGGGTGGTTAGCTCCTATTAATGCAAATCCCTTAATGCTAACATCAGACATCCCTGATCTTACCATCCTGTCTGCACCACATCCTCACGTCCCTCTGCTGTCCTGTTTTTCCTCTTAACTCCCTCTTTGTACCCATTCTTAGGACCTCCACCCCTGAGCCCCCAGTTCTCCTTCTTTTATTAAGTAGAGCAATTTAGGCCTGGGGGTCTCCCTTTGCACAAAGACAGCAGAGCAATGACAGTCTTCTTCAACACCCCCCACACCTGCCTTTTCACTGGTGAGAACCAAGACAGGCTTGGAAATGTCAGCCTATCCTTTCTCTATCAGTTCTGCCAGAGAAGAGGGCACTGCACAGCTGTATCTTTCCTCTGATAGGAATGGGTTTTTTTTTTAAGATTTTATTTATTTATTTGAGAGAGAGATGTGAGAGAGAGAGCGAGCAAGTGAGCAAGCACGAGCAAGGGGAGGGGCAGAGGAGGAAGCAGACTCCCTGCTGAGCAGGGAGCCTGATGCGACCCAGGACTCGATCCCAGGACCCCAGGATCATGACCTGAACTGAAGGCAGATGCTTAATGGACTGAGCCACCCAGGTGTCCTGATAGGAATGTTTTTACTTGTCTTTGGGAAGCAGAAGCAATCATAGCTAGTTTTGATTTTAAATAACATTTTTTTTCTTCTATTGCATTCCTGCATAGCATTTGTACTATTAAATACCAAAAATGCAATTAAGTATTTTGGTTAAAAACTAGGGGTTAACAGATTTTTGAAGATATAGAATAAAATAAAGTACTTTTAATTCTAGAGGCAGAGTGGCCCGGGAGTCAGATCAGAGTATGAGTGACAGTCATTATCGCTGAGTGACCTTGGACAAATGTACTATAAACTCTTCAGACCTCAGTTTTTCTATCTGTGCAATGGGAGGGTTGGATGAATCAGAGATCACAGACCATGGCCTTGGGGCCTAAGTCTGCCATAGCCTGCTTGCGTGTAGCCCTGAGTGAGAATGATTTTTACAATCTTAAAGGGTGTTTTAAAAATAGAACAAGAATATGCTATGGCGAATGGATGTGATCCACCAAAACTGACATACTTATTCTTTGGCCTTTTACAGAAAAAGTTTGCCCATCCCTGGGTTAGATAGTCTGGGCTTCCCCCCCCCTTCCCCACTCTTAGAAGTCCGGGGCTGCTGGTAGCCTGGATGTACAGGGCCTTGTGAGGCTCAAAAAATGGTGGTGGTTTCCTCCATTTCTGGGATCTCTGTATTCCCATATCAAAGGGAAATGGGAGGGGACATGACTAATCAGAGCCTGGGGCTGGGAGCTACAGAAGATGACTTTACTGTAAACGGGCTGACGAGGTCTGGGGAGAGAGATTTCCCTCAGCAGGTGAGCAGCGGGCAGACACGTCAGATCCTGGAAACTGTGGGGCAGAACCTTCTGGCTTTCCAGTCACAGCCAGGCCTGCCCACCTGCAGCAGTTGTCAGAAGCCCCCGCTGCGGTCAGCTGGGCTGCTCTGTGTGTTGGGGGAGGTTGGAGGTGGGGGAGTCGGGCCCGGGGGGACTGAGTCACATTGACTCTCCAGTAGGAGACTGAGGTCTTGAATTCCTCCCTGAGTAGGGGATTTTGTGTGGGGACTGGCACCCTTGGTCTCCCGCTTGGAGGCCCATGGAACCAGCCCTGTAGGGACACAAGTATTCATTCCTGTTCATCCCCAGTGTGACCTTGGGCAAGTCACTTCACTCCTCTGAGACTCCTTGTGGTCAACACGAAGGCGGTGCTCATGAATCCCAATCTACTGACCTACTTGGGTTGTTGAGAGGCCAAAAGGCATGCAGAGTGTCCTGTTCCTAGCCACTTTTCAGACCCAGAAAAGACAGTACACTTCTGGAACTGATGCTTTTAAGGGGCTCTGGACTGCCTCATCCCATTCTTGGGAACGGCCAGTGTTGCTTTAGAGTGGCCTCGTGTATGTTGTCTCGTGCAATTTTATTTTGGCTTCTGACAAATCCTATGGATGATTGTTCTTACTAAAGCTCTTAAGTGGAATGTTGATAGGGTTTAGTAACTTGAGAGAAAAGAGAAAAGACAAATATTCTTGGAAAATAAAAAAAAAATCTCAGCTGAAAGAGGAGGATAGCAACCCAAAACCAGTTCAGATGACATTCTGATGTTCTACTTCAAGTGAATTTTTATGCCATTAGAAGCTTTTAAAATCCTTTGATTTCCTCTTAGCTTTCTCATTCTAATTTTCATCTCTTTTTCTGCCCACATGCTGCGTAATTGTGGGATGAAAGCATTTCTGCATTACAGATGTCCAGTCACATCTGAATAATACTCATCCTTGGGTGGAGTCAGGCCACAAAGTCTTCTAACTGCTTTTATTTCCATTGTCTTAGCTGGATTTTGCAGAAGCCCTCTGAGATCTGGGCAGCATTATGTCTATTGTCCATAGGAGGGAAATGGAGGCTCAGGGAGGTTTAGCGACTTGCTCAGGATCACACCATACTACACAGCACGGGCAGAATTTCTAAGACTCACCAGACCTGGCCACCTGTCCCGGGGAAGGCAGCCTGCCCTGAATTCATGGCGTCCGGTATTCCCAGCAGCAACCACCACAAATGCTGGCCGACCTGGCTTTGATGACTTCTCTTTTAAACTTCACGGCAACTCTGCAAAATAGGCCTTTGTTGTTATTGCAGTTTTACAGAAAAGGAAACGAAGACTTAGAGATGTGGGCACTTGGCCAAGTTTACCCAGCCCAGTTGAAGGCGGGGGCAGGATTTGAACCCAGCGCTGCCTGACTCCAGAACCCACGCTCTTGCCTGCTGTCTTCTATGCCGTCATGGGCACAGCCAGGGACGGTGGAAATGAGGGGGAAGGGAGAGTCTGGGGTGTCTTGGTTCCACAACCCACTGAGATTTCATCTGGTCCATTGGAGAGCCAGATTTGGTCAAGACTGAAGGTGTGTCCAGAACATCTATCATCAGAAGACCCATATGTATGAAGGCAGCTAAAGGGATGGTCTAAAAACAGCCCTAAGTCTTGTCAGATGATCTTTGTGTGCGTGCATGCAAGGGGGGGCGTCTTTGTTTAGCTCAGGATTCAGGAGCTAATAACATTTATTAAGCCCTTCTTCTATACCGTTAGCTCACTACAAGATGCATATTTATGGTCTCCATTTTAGGAGGAACTGGAAGGTTCGGGGCGTGCAGGCCCAAGGCCATGCCCCTGGAAGGGGCAGAGCTGAGATTTACATCAGGACTCTCTGGTGCTGAGCCACTCCCCCTGCCGCCTTTCTCTGCCTTTTCATTCAGCCCAGGACCCCTTCTTTTTCAAGTGGTGTGCCCCCATATTTCTAATCTGATTCGTCCCCAGGCCCAGCTTCTGGGGAAGGCCCTGGTGTGCCCAGATGTGAGAGAGCTCGTTCGCAGAGACCCGGATGCTGCTCCCGTGCACGTGCTCTGTCGGGTGGGCCCGCTCCTGTCTTCTAGTTCTCTTCCCTCCTCGGCATCTTGTGTGACCTACAGGACTGGGGACGGCAGTAGCCGTAACACCTAGATACACAGCTCTTCACCCTCACATTCATTCTCCCTCTGAACCGAAGGCTCAAACACTTCCAGGCTGTTCCCCCTGGCTTCTGTTCTGACTCCACCAATAACCTTTGGACGACCTTGGCTCCACGCCTTCGGTCTTCAGGACCTCAGCTTTTCCAGCTGCATTAAATGAAGGAGATTCTGGCTTCCTCTGTCCTTTCAATTTTGATCTATGTCAACAAACAACAACAACTCTCTCAAACCCCGTTTTGCTGGTTGTTGGGGGGAGGGCATTTTTTTCTTCTTAAAGTGTGACCTGCGCCCAAACATAGTTGACCCTTCTCCTCTACTCCACCTCCCAAAATGGGGGAGTGAAATTTTGCTTTGAAGCCTCTGATCCTAACCAGCAGAGTCTCCCTGCCCCAGGCACAAGCTGAGCTCCTAACAGCACACAGGAAAGAAGACACACACATTTCCCACCCAGGGGACTGAACCTATTTCTTTCACCAGCCTTGTCCTCTCTTTTTACAAGTGCTCAATTTGTGAACAATTTCTAGAGCTTATTTTAGGGAAAAGCCCATTTTCCACCTGGCAGCAGAGCTTTGTTTTTGAATCAGCTTTGGAAACTACAGCCCAGGGGGAAAAGACTGCTCCCTTTGCCAAATGCTTTGTCTTTTCCCTAAAGGGTGTGGCTTCGAAAGTGTCCCTTTGGCCACCACGACCCCACCCCTCACCTCTGTGCTAACTGGAAGCATGGGTTAAGATGGTAAATGGGACATCAAACTTGGAGTAGTGTCTTACCAGGCTGCAAAGTTAGGGGTGTGTGGTTCCGTTCTTGGCCACTTGGTCCTTTATGGCTGCAGGGGATCTCCCGGCCGGGATGGGGACGGTCTCCTCACTTCCTTGGAAGCAGCATAGATCAGCTGCTCTTTCCCTATGACCAACTGGGTTCTGGAGGTTTGCAGAGCAGCCTGAGGTCGATGTTTTGTCCTCAGGGAGTGTCCCTTTGAGACAAGTAGATTGATCTAAAAAAGTACAGAGTTCACCAAGCATGGTCGCCTCCCTGAAATTACTAATTTGCGCCTGCCCCGCCCACGAAGACTGGGGCTGCAGGCTCTTCTGGGTTGTGCTAAACACCTAAGGCTTTGCAGATCACAAGTAAATATAGCTCTTTGCTCTTCAGGGGCCACAGGGTAGCCTGGTAAAAATCCCACTTTCATGGTGTCCCTGCTTTGCTCAGGAATACTCAGTGCTTCCTTGTCATTGTTTTCTGTTTCTCTGTAATAAAATTACTCCCAAACCCAGTGGGCTGGGGACCTGGGGGCACCTCTAGCCGGGTGGTTCTGGCCTCAAGGGCGTGTGTCTGCACGCCTCAGCGGGGGAGACAGATTTGTTCATAAATACGATAACTGTGATTTGTGTTTGCAGCTTTGGGCCTAAACATGGCCACAGGAAGTTATGAGGAACTATATCTTAAAGGCAGAAGGGCCTAAAGAATCGTGGGAAGTGGGCATCCCCAACCTCTCCTAAGAAACAAAACATTCCCAATTATGTGGAAACCCCTGGGTATCTCTTCCTTATTATGTCTTCCCCACCACCTTTTCACCTCAATAAGAAACCAGTCCCTAGAATAAGGTCTTTATCAGCCCCCGCCATTTCTCCTCTACTCTTACTGCCTCAGCATGCATGCATCTGTATCGCATTGCTTTGTGGGCTTTTAAACTCTATTAAATTATGTCACACTGCGTGTGTTTTTCTGCAATTTTTGTTTTCACCTAACATCATATTTTACAAAGGAATTCCTTTGTTCACCCATTTTTCGCTGCTGTATAGTATTTCACCAGGTGGACATACTGTAATTTATTTATTTGTTCTTTTGTGGATGGACACTCGGGTTGTTTATAATTTCTTTTGAATGAATTGTATGAGCTCTCCTTTGCCTCGATTAGCAGGAAGTTCCCTATCTCCCCCTGGAGGCTCTATGCTACCCCCCAAAATGGTTAGGAATCTTAGGGAGTCTCTTAGGTGTAAGGTGTAAGGGGTGAGTTCTGCTCAAGAGCCAGGAGAGTCCATGGCAGTCCTTGCTTCTGTGATGGTTACATGATGTCACTGCCCAAAACTTGTTCTGTGTGATTCTTTGTGTCCTCATTCCTTGATACGGTGATGCCCCAGAAGGCCCGCTGAGCTGGTGAGCAGGAACTGAAGAGCCATAACCTGAAGCGTGAGCCTGGGCCTCTGCTGATCCCATGCAGGGGCCCAGGCATTAGCAAAGCTGTCCCCACAGCTGGGAATAGGGACAAAATGCTATGATCATCTCCAAAGAAAGCCAGCTGAACCAGCAGACCCTCTTTTAAAACTAATACGACGAGTTAGCAAGATCACCAGATGCAAGATCAACTACTCAAAATCCATAGCATGTCTCCATACCAGCAAATACCAACCATAAAATATAATGGAAAGGATGATGTCATTCATAGGAGCCATCAAAATACCCAGGGATTCATTTATCAGGGAATAAACAAGTCCTCTATGGAAGAAAACTTTGAATTTAATTAAAGGACAGAAAAGGAAGTTTTGAATAAATGGAGAGCTATCCCATATTCAGGATAGAATAATGTAATATTGTACAGATGTCAATCCTCTTTGAATTGATTTATAAGTTTGATGCAATTGCAGTCAGAATTCCAAACATATGTTGAGAAACTTGAGAAACTTATCCTGAAATTAAAAAGTATAAAGGTTTGCAGTTAACTGAGTCAACTTTTAAAAAGAAGAGGGACCCATCTCCTAGATATTAAAATATATTAAAAAGTCATAGTAATAGAAGAATTATATGATTCCAATGGAAGGACAGGGAAACAGACCAATGGAAGAGGGTAGAGAGTTCAGAGACAGACCATGCCTAGAAGGGAGCTTGACATGTAACAAACACAGCACCACAGATCAGCAGGAAAGCTTCCAATGACTTCTAGATGGCTTTGGAAAACTGGCTGACTACATATATCAGAATAAAACTGGATCATTACTTTACCTGGAAAACAAAAGTGGACTCCAAATAAATTAACGACTTAAATGTCAAAAGTTAAACAATAAAGCTGATTGGATAAATGTAGGGGAAGATTTTGATAAACTGAGAGTGATGAAGTCTTCAAACAAAACCCACAAAAACAAAGTATAACATGAAAAATGAATGAATTTTATTTTTTTAACCAAAATTATGGGTTTCTAATCAATGGGATCAGCATTGAATGGAGAGACAACCTACAGACCAGTGGTTCTCAACAACGGGATGATTTTGTTCCCTACCCCAGGACATTTGGCAATGTCTAGGGAGATTTTTTTAGTTGTCACAGCTGGGTGGGAGTTGCTACTGGCATCTAGTGGGTGGAGGCCCCGGGTGTTGGTAAACATCCTTCAATGCAGAGGACAAATCTCTGATGAAGAAGTATCTGGCCAAAATGTCAATAGTGCTGAGATTGCGAAATCCTGCTGTAGACAAATGTCACAAACAGACGTCACATCTAAAACCTACGTGTGACTAAAACCCAGAATATTCAGGAAGTCCTATAAATTGTTAAGGAAAAGACAGGAACCCAACAGAACATTGACAAATAAGCAATTCACAGAGAAGGAAAACTTACTGGCTCATAAATATAAATGAAGAGTCCCTCAAAGTCCCTAAGGAATAAATACAAATTAACACAACAGTGAACTGTTACAAATTAACACAACAGTGAACTGTTACACTCCCTGGACTGGCAAACATAGATAGTTGGATAAGGTCAAGAGTTCCCAGGGATGTGGGGAACCTGGGACTCTTGCATACTGTTGGTGGCTTGTAGGCTGATGCCGGGACTGGGGAGAGCCAGCAGGCAGAATGTAGACCAGGTAATGTATCCGTACGCACTGGTGAGCACTCAGGTCCTCTGCACAGTTCCTTAAGGGGACACGTTCAAACCTGTTCTCTGCAGCATTGCCTTTGGTAGCGGGATGACTGAGGCTCTTTGGGGCACCCCACTGGGGGGAACAGAAAAGTCAAATATGGCGCAGGCACGTGAGAAAACAGTACGCGGCGGCCAGAATCCGCAAACCAGTTCTACATACACCAGCGTGGGTAGATTTTAAACAATTGTTAAGATTTACTCGAAAAAAATTAGAAATAAATGAGAGCACAGTTAGCTTTGAATGCTATCTTTGCAAAGGCCGTGTAGGCGAATGGAAAACATATGTGTGTGCACATTTTTACCAGAACACGCACACCTGTGCTTTACGTGCCCCTAAATCCATTCTATGTCTGGCTTTGTTCGCTCAGCACTAGGTTAAGGCTTATTCCGAGCTGATGGTGTGCCAGGCACTGTTCTTTTCATTACCCTCCTCCTCATGCCACTGTAGGTCATTATTTTATAAAGAGTTGGATATATATCAAGAGGGGGCAATAATAAAAAGTAATAAAAAATAAAAACAGGAGGGAGGCGTTGTATTTATTAGTCTTCTTAGGCTGTCATAACAAAATACCACAGACTGGGTGGATTCAACAATAGAAATTTATTTACTCATACTTCTGGAGGCTGGAAGTTCAAGATTAAGGTGTTGGCAGGTTTGATTTCTCCTGAGAACGCCGCGGTTTGCAGATGGCCTCCTTCCTGCTCTGTCCTCACATGGCCTTTTCTCTGATCCATGCCTCCCTAGTGTCCCTTCTTCTTCTTCTTATAAGGACACCAGTCCTATTGGGTTGGAGCCTTACTTTATGACCTCACTGAACATTAATTACCTTCTTAAAGGCCCTATTTCCAAATGCAGTAATACTGGTGGTTAGGGCTTCAGCATATGCATTTGCAGGGGAAACAATTCAGAAGCTAACAGGCCCATTGATTTTGAAGGGGGCATGAGGAGGCCGCTGGGGTACTTGCTCCTTCTGTTTCCTGACCCACAGAGGTGTGTGTAGTGGATGAAAATTCATTGACTGTACACTTAGGATTTGCATACTTTTCTGTAGATACATTACCCTTCAAAGAAAGTTTTATTTTTTAACGATTTTATTTATTTATTTGACAGAGAGAAACACAGCGAGAAAAGGAACACAAGCAGGGGGAGTGGGAGAGGGAGAAGCAGGCTTCCCACGGAGCAGGGAGCCTGATGTGGGGCTCCATCCCAGGACCCTGGGATCATGACCTGAGCCGAAGGCAGACGCTTAACGACTGAGCCACCCAGTCGCTCCTCAAAGAAAGTTTTAAAAGAGGGGTTGAATTTTACTAACTTTCACTGTATTTGCTGATATGTTTCTATAGATTTTCTACTTTGCTCTTTCACTGTGGGTCTGTGTTAGTTTGCTAAGGTGTGGCCATGACAAAGCACCTCAGGCTGGGTGACTTGAACCACAGAAATTTATTTTCTCATAATTTTAGAGGTCAGAAATCCAAGATTAGGACCTACCCTGATGACCTTATTTTAGCTTAATTATCTCTTTAAAGACCCTATCTCTAGATACAGTCACATTCTGAGGTCCTGGGGGTTAGGGCTTCAACATGTGAATTTGGGGGAGACCCAGTTCAGCTCATAACAGCTAAATTCCATGAATGGATTATCTGGAGGAATATGTTTGTGGTAATACTTGATCATAAGATATTTTACAAATTGCCGAATTCAAGTTGCTAATATTTCATTGAAGATTTTAGAAAGTCTAGGACCATAATTACATGTGTCTTACATTTTATTTTATGTTGCCATCCCTATCAGGTTTAAGCGTCAGGTTATAATAGCTTTATGAAATGGGCTAGGTAAATTTTGCTCTTCATTACATTCCACAAAACAACTGTTGTAATTTTATTTCATGTGTGCCTCGAAGGCTTGGTGAAACCAAACAGTAAAAATCTATTGCCTCACCAGAAAGTAAATCAATGGGGGACACAGCAGCGGGGCCTTTGTAAAGGTGGATGAGGAACAGCACCGTGAGTGTGGTGCCTGCATCCAAGGTCCAATTCCCACTTCCTCCAAACGTACAAAGGAAAGAACAAACCAAGTCGGATCAAGCTGCGCTCCCGCTCAAACTCTTCAGTGGCTCCCCATTCCCCTGTTGCCATTTGCAACAATGTGGATGGAACTGGAGGGTAATTATGCTAAGTGAAATAAGTCAGTCAGAGAAACAATTATCATGTGATCTCACTCATGTTGAATTTAAGAAACAAAACAGATGAACATAGGGGAAGGAAAGGGGAAAGAGTCCACTCTTCACCACAGAACTTCCAGGTTCTTGGGGTGCTGGCCCTACTAACCTGTCCCCTCTTCCTCTCTGAACCAGGGACAGGCTCAAATGCATGAGCTTTTCTCTCACTCCTAGGCTTTTGCTCAGATATCACCTCTTCTAGGAAGCCTTCTAGATCTGCCTCCCTCCCCCCCGAACTACCGGCTCAATTAAATGCCCTTCTTCTGTGCTCCTCCTGACCTCCCTGCTTCCCCCAACCTCAGCCCTCCCCACCCCATCTCTCCCAGTGCTGGGAGCCCTTTCAGGACCTGGGCCTCTCGTCATGGGCTCCAGACAGACTCTGAGGGATGTATGACAGTCTGAGACCCACAGAGTCACATCAGGGAAACAGCCTTCCCCTAATTAAACATGCAAAGAAATGGGCCTCAGTGTTTGCTCTGAAGCCAAACCTTTTTTTGAGAAGATGAGGGCTCTCAAAATTAATCTAGAGTTAATCACCACCAGTTTTGCCGGGAGGAGTTGGGTGGGTGGGGAAATGCAGCATTCCACTCTCCCTCTCTCAAAGCCCAGAGCCTTCCCGAGGCAACTCCTTCCAGTGGACTTCAGGGGCCGGCTGAGACAGACTCCCTCGCTCTCAAGGAGGCTCTCAAGCCTCTAACCTTTGTACTACCTCTCTTTCCTTCTTTTTGCCTTGAATGGGCCTGTTTGAAAACTATCTGACTCTTCTTTGAGCCCCAGAGTCACTCATCGCTTACGTGACAGCCTGATAAGGTCCCGGGGATCTTGGAGAAAAGGGTCCCCTCCTGCAATGTAGCTACCCAGAAACAGACCAGGGAGGAGAAGGGGCTTGTCCACAAGGTCCACCCTCTAGAGGCACAGAGGGAGGTCTGGACACAGGACTCTTGCTACCAGGTGGAGACTCTTGGCAGTGTGTGTTCTAGACCCCGTGAGATACCAGGACCTCCACCTCGGCTGCAAGCTTCCCTCTTTTATGTCACCTCTGCCCTCCTGCTATGACTGAATTGTGTGTCCCCCCCCCATCCCCACCACCACACTGATATATTGAAGCCCTAACCCCCAATGTGACTGTATTTGGAGCTGGGGCCATTAGGGGAGTGATTAGGTTATCTGCTTGGTAAGGGTGGAGACTTGATCCAATCGCCTTAGTTTCTTCATGAGAAGAGAAGCTCCAAACTCCACCACGTGAGCATGCAGCGAGAAGGTGGCCCGTCTGCCAGCCAGGAGGGGAGCCCCCCCAGAACCCCACCATGCTGGCACCCTGACCTCAGACGACCGGCTTCCAGAGCTGTGAGAAAACAAACTTCTGTTCTTCCAGCTGCCCCGCCTGTGGTCTTCATTCCAGTGATAGAGCCGAGACCCCTTCCAGCCCCTCGTGGCTCTGCTTCACCCATCAGCACGTTGGCTCCCTTTCTTCCTAAGATCCAGAATGTCGGTGTTTTCTGAGGTTTCTCCCTTTGCTCCCTTGTCCTTCCCCTCCTCTTCTCCTGTACCCTCTCTTTCTTCTCGTTTCTGTGCTCTGACTCTCATTTCTGCAATTCTAGCCTCACCACAGGTGATATCCCCGTTTATCATCCCCCCTCCACCCATCCCTACCCAGCATCTCCCACCACCTCCTGCACTTTTCTACTTGGATCTCCTGCTGTCAGAGATGAGCACCCACTCCCAGACCAGAAGATTCCTGCCCCCCGTCCCGGCTTCCCTGCCATTGGCACCACTCCCCTGTGACGGTCGCATGGCCTTGGGATAAATTTCCCTGTCACCTTGGCCCTCCACTCTCTCCCTCGGGACCAGAGAAGAGTGGGCGTGAGGTGCAGCCTTAGGGAGTGGTTAGCAAACTTGGTCGAATAGTCAAAATGCACAGCTGCTCTAGCCACAGGATTTGAATAGCTGGCAGGAGTAGCCTCTGTGAGTCATGAGGGACGAAACCACGCGGCCCCCACCTCTTGTGCGTTTTCTTGGAATCGGAGGCGTGGGTGTGAGCAGCCTCTCACGAAGACCTCTGAGGCGATGCGTCCTGAAAGGAGGCTCGCAGCTGACCCGTACAGAGCACTCTGCAGTTGACAAAGTGCTTTCACACATCTTGACTCATTTCCACCTTACGACAACCCCGTGGGGCTGGGATTATTATTCCCAGTCAAGAGCTGCAGAGACCGAGCCCCTGAGAGGGGCTTGCCCACGGTCGTGGCTGGTAGATGGCCAGACTGGTCTTCCTGCTTGTAGATGGAGGAAAGCGTGAGTGCAGGGCCCCTCTCCCTGCCAGGCTCTGTCAGGTGTCACCTTGACACATGAGGGAAGTCGAGGCTTAGCTACATGGGATGGTTTGCTCAGGGTCTTCACCTGCTGAGTGCTGTCATGAGGGTCCAAACCCTATGTGGCTCTGACCCCAAAGTCAATGGATGCACACATTCATTAGATGCATGGCCCCCCAACTCCCAGGACTCCTTTTGACCCAGAAGAACTTCCCAATGGCTCCTGAGCTGTGGCTTGTCACCCTGTCATAGTGGTTCCCAGTCTGGAGGGAGTCATTGTCCTCTATCATCACCCTCACCTTTAGTACCACTTCTTGAGTGCTCACAAATGCCAAGCACTGCACCAGATGCATTATATAACTGATGTTCTGGGCTGAGTTGTGTCTCCACCCCCCGCCAAAATTCATGTGTCAAAGTCCTCACCCCTAATACCTCAGATTATGGCTATATGTAAAGATAGGGTTTAAAAAGAGAGAATTAATTTAAAATGAGGTCATTGGTGTCGGCCCTAATTCAGTATGACTGGTGTCCTTACAGGAAGAGGAAGTTAGGACATAGACACTCAGAGGGAGGACCATGTGAGGACACAGGGAGGAGATGACCATTTGCAAGGTGAGGAAAGGGTTTCTTCCTCAGAAAAACCAACCCTGCTGACACCTTGATCTTGGACTTCTGGTCTCCAGAACTGTAGGGAGTAAATGTCTGTTGTTGATGCCCCTCTGTGGTACTTTGTTATGGTAGTCCCAGCAAACTCAGATACCTGGTCTCCTTTGGCTGTCACAGGCATTTTGGGGAACAAGGGTCCTTTTTTTTTTAGTTCCAGTGGTAGAATTTAGTGATTCATCCTTTGCATATAACACCCAGTGCTCATTCCATCAATTGCCCTCCTTAATGCCCATCATCCAGTTACCTCATCCCCCACCCAATTCCCCTTCTGCAGCCCTCACTTTGTTTCCTTGAGTTCAGCAACTCTTACGGTTTGCCTCCCTCTCTGTTTTCATCTTATTATATTTTTCCTTTCCTTCCCTATGTTCATCTGTTTTGTTTCTTAAATTCCACGAGTGAGATCATATGATAATTGTTTCTCTGACTGACTTATTTCACTTAGCATAATTACCCTCCAGTTCCATCCACATTGTTGCAAATGGCAAGATTTCATTCTTTTTGATGGCTGAGTAGTAGTCCATTGTATATATATACCACATCTTCTTTATCCATTCATCTGTCGATGGACATCTGGGCTCTTTCCATAGTTTGGCTATTGTGGACATTGCTGTTATAAACATTGGGGTGCATGTGCCCCTTTGAATCACTCTGTTTGTATCCTATGGATAAATACCTAGTAGTACTTGCTGGTTCTATTTTTAACTTTTTGAGGAACCTCCATACTGTTTTCCAGAGTGGCTGCACCAGCTTGCATTCCCACGAACAGTGTGAAAGTGTTCTGCTTTCTCCACATCCTCGACAGCATCTGTTGTTTCCTGGGTTGGGAACGGGGTTTCTGATCCCGGGGGGTGTGCAGAGAAGGCAGGAGTGTGAGAGAAATGGGCCTCATGAGGTTGCCCGGGAGACCTGCTGACAACCAGACCAGGGCCCAGAAAGCGGCAGGTATCCTGGTGAGATCTCCATCTTGGGGCCTGGTGGCCCCCAGCTCTGTGAACTCAGAAACCCCAGGGTCAGCCCATCAGGAATGGAAATCCCCAGCCGCCCTTGACTGGGCTCTGCCCCTGTGCCAGGCACCTCCTTGGTGTTGTACCCAGCAGCCCCAGGGGGCAAGTACCACCCTCTCTTCACTTTGCAAATGGGCACATGGAGGCTCCCGGGGTTTCCCTGGCTTGCCCTACATCACAGCTTGTAGGGCCTAGAGGTAGGGTGTGAACCAGGTTTTGCTTGGCTCCAGAACCGAGTGACACCAACCAACTCAGAAAGAATGGTACACACACACACACACACACACACACAGCCCTGATGTCAAGGGGAGTTTCTCATGAGAACGCGCCCCTCCGTGGTCTGGATTACCTGGGGCCTGCAGGGGCACTTCGTTCCCCGTAGTCGTGCTTGTCAGAAATTGGTTGGTAATGCGGGATTGGGGTGAGGAGAGTGAGAAAAGATGTGTTTCTTCATCTCTAGAGCCGATCGATCAGGCGAAGTGGTTAGGAGAACCCACCCTTGAAGCCAGTCTGCTGGGACTTAAGTCTTGGCTTCATCACTGCCAGTTCTGTGACCTAGGACAAGTGTGTGACCCCTGGGTGCTCAGTGTCCTCATCCACACAGGAGCTTGTACTCACAGAGCCCCCTCCTGGGACTTTTGGGAGGGCAGGTGGGTCCATGCTCCTAAAGCTCCCCATGAGACCCTGTTCCAGGTGGGGTAGGGAGGGGAGTGCCCTTCCATCGAGGGGCCCCCTGTGCTGAGAGATCTGGAGATCTTGATACCTTCAGGGCGGTCTGGGGTGGGTTCTCCTCGTCTTTGCTTTCCTGGACATCAGGTCTGGCCGACCCTGCTTTGTTTACCATCTTCGTCCTCACAGAACCCAGTCTGATGCCTGCAGGTCATCCTCCCTGGAGTTTTGGAAACCTCCCACTCACACGATCTCCCGGTCCTTAGGAGGTCTCACCTCTTTGATTTTGGTGACTTGAATATTCTACCCCTCTCTCTTGCTTCAAGGCCTCTCTCTCTCTCTTTTTTTTTTTTTTTTTAAGATTTTATTTGTTTATTTGAGAGAGAAAGAATGAGAGAGAGAGAGAGCACATGGGAGGGGGGAGGGTCAGAGGCAGAAGCAGGCTCCCTGCCGAGCAGGGAGCCCGATGCGGGACTCGATCCCGGGACTCCAGGATCATGACCTGAGCCGAAGGCAGTCGCTCAACCAACTGAGCCACCCAGGCACCCAAGGCCTCTCTCTTTGCCTGACCAATTCCTACTCATCCCTCAGGTGTCAGCCTAAGTGCTGTCTTCTCTGAGAACCCTGACTTTGTCCTAGTTTCTGGGCCCCACAGATCCTACCATAGAAATGGCCATGGCATAGTAAGGGTCTTTCTGCCCCCCAAAAGCCACTAGTCATGAGTTTCACTGAGGGCTGTGAGGAACAAGGCTGTAGGGTGAAGAAGCAAGGCCAAGTTCTGTTCCCACTTACCCCCAAGGTCTCAACATACATTTGCTTTACCCTCTAGATCCTGTCAGTGACCTCTGATGGAGAAACAGGCTCAGGGAGGTAAGGAGCTTGCTGAAGGAGATCACAGGAGTGGATGAGCTGGACTTTCGGTTCGGACCTGACTTCTAGCATTACTTTGTGCTTTCCTAAAGCATTTTGTCACTGTGTCCAAGTTTCATTGTCTGCAAAATGGGAACATGGGTGCCTGGAGTCAGCCATTGGTTAAGGATGTGGAAGGAAAAAAAGAAAAAAAAGGATGTGGAAGGAAAGTGCAAAGAGCCTCAAATAGAAGATGCTTAGTAGTCGAAGTGCACATCCTGTTGTGCATGAAGTGCACGTCGGGATGTGGCTTCACAGATTTGACACTTCTAGTAATTTGGGGATTGCCGTCACCAAGGGGTACTGTCCCGGACTGGGAGCCTGTCAATGTTGCTGCAGAATTTCTGCTGGAGAGGGAGGGTGGGGGCAGGGAGAAGATGCTGGGCAGCCTTCTTGCTCATTAATACATTTTGGAGGAAGACTTGGTCTGCATCTGATTTCCGTGCATTTATTCAGGACTGGAAGGAAAGTCAACAACCCAAGTGCTGGGATGTGCCAAGGGCAGGGGCTTTGTTGTTTTACCACGGTCTGGGGTCTACACAGACTCTGCACTCGAAATATACCTGGTGACCGAACGAGTAAGTCTGCTTCCAGTGGGCAAGTGAGTAAATACTTATGCATTGTGGCCACCGCAAAGAGGGAGGTTTGCAGCACTCGGGGGGGGGGGCGCAATCTGCGGGGCCGACCTCTGTCCCTTCTCCACTGAGGCACCCAGGACACTGCGCGGTGATAACGGGATTCCTCTGAGAAGCGTCCTTGACCCCCCATACCGAGGCGGGCCTCCCTGTCTGGTGGCTGATGGCTCCCCGAACGCTTTCCCTATAGGACTCAATGCAATCATACACGTTTGTACAGTTGGCTTTATTTTCATTGGGATAAAATACACATAATATAAAATTTACCCCTAGTGACATTTAGTACATTCACAGTATTGCTTGACCGCCACCACCATCTGGTTCCAGACATTTTCCACCATCTCCACACACACCTTCAGCAGCTGCTCCCTGTTCTCCCGACTCCCAGCCCCCACCCCCCAACTCCCCAACCCTCGATCTGCTTTCTGTTTCTGTGGATTTGCCTGTTCTGGGTATTTCATGTTCATGGAATGACGTTAGCATTAAACAATTTTTCTTCTATGTGATCTCCCCCGGGGTAAGAACTGCGCCCGTCCGCCTGCTTTCCTGTGCCAAGTCCCCAGCACAGACAGACAGCTGGTGAGACGGGAGGACGTTTTCTCCACGAGGCGCCTGGGAGCTCGTGGGAAGCAAGCTCTCTGTCTTAGAGGTTGGACCAGCGGGAGTGCTGGGGTGCAGTCCTTCCGGTGGCCTCTTGCTACATCAAATGTCACCTGAGGACACTCACTTAATACTTTGAGGCATCAATTTCCTCTTCAATAAAATGAGGATGACGACAATGTTTGCCTCATTCGGGTGACATGAAGACAGATGACACACTGTCTGCACGAGGGTGCCTAGCCCAGGGCGGATTCTTGTGAACGTTAGCCGTGAGGATCGTCGTCCTGTGTTTGGCAATCCCAAGCTCTGGGCTGGGCCAGAGGAAGGGTCCAAACTTGGTAAATGCATTTTAATTGGAATGATGCCTACAAGGGTTTAAACATTAGACACGTGGACCTCCAGATCAAAATTGCCGGGAATTCTATGGGATGGGGGTAAAGAAGAGATTCTTTGCATTAGCTCTTGTTCAGTTTTTCTGCGGGATGAGCACCACCACCATGTCAAAGGCTTGCACCAATGGAAGATTGTCTTGCTCACTCTGTAGGTCCCTGTGGGCCTGTTGTGGTTCTCCTCTACATGCTTTGACTTCATTCGGGGGTCCAGGCCGAGGAAGCAGCCCTCCTCTGGGATGTACCATTCCTCCAGCCGAGGGAAGAGCAGCAGACGGCTCCCCAAACTCCTGCTCCTGTCTTCCTTACACCATCATTGCTCACAGACCGAGGCCACACCAATCACATGGCCACACCTGATGTCTGCGGTGGGGTGGGGGCAGGGACAGGACCACCCTCTTCTGAGGATGCACTGCAGGTCACAGAGCAGTGAGGGGGGCTGGATAATCCTCTTCCAAGGAGGACAGCCAAGAATTGGAAATAATAACACACAGATTGCCCTCTGTTCTGAGAACCTCAGGTATTTGGGGGGCATGGTCTGGTATGTTCCTTTAGCTTGCTCACTTTGAGTCTCCACCCAGAACCCAGAACCATGACCCGAAGAGACTTGGGGGTGAGGTGGCTGTCAAATAAGACTAGGACAGTGAGTGGTCTGTGAGGGTCTCTAGCTTTACAGATCTGGCCCACAGACCAAAGACTTTGAAACTCCCTTCATGGCAGTGTGATTTCTGACAGTGGAAAACTGGGAGCAACCTAAATATCCAGCAACAGGAGAATGGCAAATGGACAGTGGTTTTGTTCATGCAATGGCATCTGTCTGAACTACAGCTAACCACAAAATTGGAAAACTCTCCAAAACATCATGGTGAGTTGAGAAGGCAGATGCAGGAGGATACCGATTACAAAACATGCCAAGTCTTGGAAACAGGTAGGCAATTCCTCAAAACGTTAAACGTGGAGTTACCACATGACCAGGCAACCTACTCCTAGATGTATACCCAAGAGACTCAGAACCATTTGTCCACACAAAAACTTGCATATGAATAGTGATAGCAGCATTATTCACACTAGTCAAAAAGTGAAAGCAACCAAAGTGCCCACCAACAGATGAGTGGGTACAGGAAATGTGGTATGTCCACAAAAGGGAATATTATTCAGCCATGAAAAAGAAGAGAGGGCTCACATGTGCCACCATATGGATGAGCCATGCTACGTGGAGGAAGCCAGACTCAAAAGACCATAGGTCATATGATTCAGTTTACAGGAAAATGCCCAGAATATGCCAATCTAGAAGTATCAAGAAGACCTGTGGTTGCTAGGGGCTGGGGAGACCAGGGAGTGACTGTTGGAAGGGGACAAGGTTTCCCTATGTGAGGATGAAATGTTCTGGGCTTGAATGGTGGTCATGGTTACCCAACATTGTGAATGCACACTGGGTTTTATGCTCTACAGTGATTGAAGTGGTAAGTTTTTATTATGCCTTCCTTGGCACAGTGAGAAAAAACAAAGCAGGATACACGTATGAGTGTGCATGAAAAGCAGCTTGGAGCTGCAGAGCCCCTTATCAGGATAGTGGCGATTTCAGGGAAGTAGTGATATGAATGGGAAGCGGGCTGGGCCGTGAAGTTTCAATGGTATCTTTAACATTTTATTGCCTGAAAACGCCCTGCAGTTTATACGGCAAAATGTCAGCACTTATTAAATATGGGTTAGCGTGTATTTATTGGTACGATTCTCTCCCTTTTTCTAAGTATTTGAAATCTATCATAATTAAAAGAGAAGAAAGCCCAGTGGCTTTGAAACCCATTTCTGAGCAGCTCTGAGTGTGAGCGAGCTTCCCACCCACCTGTGCCCTGAGAGCAGGTGACTTAGGGAACAGGGAACATTAGATTTCATTGTATTTTGGCTTGGCTCTATCCTATTATTTTAGATTCTATTGAAATTAATGATGCAGGGACCTTATTTTTTTTCCACCTAGACCAGGAACTTTGACTCTGATCAATGAATTCCATCTTCCGGATGCATAGTGATGGGTTGGGGGTTTTCATCTCAGATAATTGCTTTTTCCCCTTTATTTGGTGGTAGACAGACTTTTCCTTTCAGGCCCGAAGATAAGGCAGGAGACTTGTATTCTCAGTTTGCAATTTTTAAAATGAGTAATTCCATTGTCATTATAAGCAATTCTCTAATCTATAGAACCTCTCAGAGATGATGAAGTGGGAGAGGGGAGAAGCTCAGGTGCTAATTTTAGATGTTAGAGATTATGTCACCGAACAAACAAATATGGGGAGTATCACTGGGGATGGGGCGGGAGATGGTTGGGGGTTGTTTTTCCTTAGTAAGATTTAACACCTTTTTGCCCGTTAAATAAAGTGATTGTCCTGGTTATTTTGGAATCACCTACACAATAAAGTCAACCATAATTTAAACAAGATTTAGCTAAACTTACATCCAGCATCAAGCATGAGGCCACTGGGGTTGCCATTGTTCAAACCCTTCCCAAAGGTGCTTTCAAGGTCACGTTGTCCAACAGGCTCATTTTACAGATGAGGAAACGGAGGCTCAGTATGGCAACACGTCTTGCCCCAGATCCCAAAGTTTGTTCTCCTCTTTCAAGGTCAAATTCCTATGGGGTCTACTCGCAAATCTACTTCCCTTGCTGATCTTGGCTTCGAATGCCTGTTGTGCATTTCTAAAAAACAAACTTTTCCTTCCAAGGACACAGATTCCCCACTACAAAGATCTTTCTATGGGATGATCATACTATGAAAAGAACCCTGCCAACTGGAGGCAGAAAACCTGGTTCAAATCCTCGCCTTGCCTGAGAACCTGCATGAGTTCATGAGTCGGCTTCCTTCCCTACAAATGGAGCTAAGGATCTTCAAGTCCAAGGGCTGTTGTGACATGGCAAATGTTCCCTATGCTTGAGAAACGAAGTCAAAGACCGGGGGCCCCACTGGCAGGAGCTGGGCCTATGCATGAGTCCAGATGGCAACACAGAGTCGGGCTTCCCATGGAGGCCCGGGGCCAAGGAGAGCTAGCTTCTCTCATGTCCTTGCTATGTGCTAAGCACTGTGACTGTCACAGTTTGTGGACTTTCTTTTGTAAGCCTTGAACAACCCTATCATGTAGATGCTGGCATTATCCCTTCTACTGATGGGAAAGTAAGGCACAGGTAGGCTAAGCAGCTTGCTACAAGGATGCTGAGAGGAGCCAGAATTTGCACTCAGGCCCGCGGGGTCCAGCACTCCTGCCTGTGGCCACAGGGCTGGCGTTCCTCTCTGCTTTTGTGGCCTAGGACACATTTACAGATCACTTAGCGTCTTCCGCACGTGAGCCCCAGCACCTTCTTGCCTCGATCCTAGGAATCTTCGGAGCATCCTCACGGCTCAAAATATCCCTTCAAAACACATGCTGTCCTCCCCAGCCTCTCCCTATCCCAGGAGAGTGAAAGCGGGCTGATGGTCTAATTGCTACCGTTTCTTGACCGCCTACTGCGTGCCTGCCGGCCACTGCCCGCCACTCACAGGTAGGTCTGAATTAATCGTCACAATGACCGTATCATGTTGATGTTATTGTCCACATTTTCTAAGATGCAGAGAAGGAGGTCCGGAGTGAATAAATATCCAAGGACAAAGAGGTAGCTGAGACAGCAGAGTTGGGTTTCCAATCCAGGTCTGTCTTACCCCAAAGCCTTCATTCTTTCTAGAAACATCATATTGCCTTCCACAGGAGGAAACACCAAATGTGCCCCCAAGGTGGTGTCACTTCCTCTCTTGACTTTGATTGTGCATATACACCTGTGTTGCTAGAAGGAGGCAGAGTGAGGGCAAACATGCTTAGAATGAGCATGAAACCCATCGTAAAAAAAAAAAAAAAAAAAAGCATGAAAAGCCCATCTAGAGATGCCCTGGGGAGGCAAACAGAATCTTTTGTGATTTTGACCTTCAACCCCTGACTGACGTCCTACTGGGATGTCCCAGTACTCCCTACTGGGATAAGGGATGGTGAAGAAGTTGGTCTACATCTGCACAGATAATTTTCAGCATGGAACTGAGCAATGACTTGGAAGTCGGGTGGGCTTGTCTTCAAATTCTGACTCTTCCACTTACGAGCTGTTTGATCTTGGGTGAGTGACTTCCCCTCTCTGAGGCTCAGCGTTTCCATCTGTAAAATGGGGGATAATTTTGCCTTCTTTACTGAGTTCTGGTGGGGATTGAGTTAAGCCATGCAAACCTCTTGGAATAGTGATACTGTAAACACTCAATTGTTTTTGTCGAGTAATAATGATGAAGAAACAGAGGAGTGAATCAAGCCAAGCGTCAGGGTCCTGTCGAGGAATGAGAGAAATATCATGCTGTTCCTTCTTGGGTGACTAATAGGCTGCACATTTGTGGTGTTTCTGATCCTGGGGTAAGCCCACTCAATCCTCTCAGTGACCCTATAATGCCGGCAGGACCTGCTGGGAGCTGGTGTGTGTGGGGGACATGATTCACTCCAGATTCCACCTGTTGTCTCTGGGGACAGAGCCAAGTGGCTTATTTGAGGCTTCCATTGGATGAAGTCATCCCCCATGGCCTTTTGAGGTTCTAAAAAGTTTTAGGGGCTAATGCAAAGGCTTCTAGAAATTTCCTTTGGCGTTTATTAAGATGGCTAACTGGACACCATTAGAATGTGGTTCTTATGTAAGTCACACTCAGGTGGGCAGCTGTGTCCATGTGAAGGCGATTTGCCTTGAATTCCTCTGGACTGTGATATAGCGTCAGAGTTAACCACCCATGGGAGGGACTGGTGTCTCAAATAACGGACTTCTCTAGTTCATGGAAAAAATCAGTCCTTCTGTTGTTCTTCTCTCTTAGAATTATCCAGTCATGCTTGAGAGTGTTTTGTTCCTAAGGTGCCAAGAAGTTGCCATAGTTACAGCTAGGTTTGTTTGTATCAAAATTAGAACATTAGCATGGTAGATTTTAAATAGAAATAATGTAATTTTGGACAATGTAACTGGGAGGGGAAATGCCCCAGTTCCCTGAAGGCATGGCTGAGCTGTGCCAAGGGTCCAGGGACACGTGGACACCGAGCAGTGAAGGCTTCTGTGCTTCATGACCCAGACCATGACCTTGGCTCTGGATGGGCATTGGGGGCTGGGGTCTGGTCCTGGCTCTGACGTTCGTTCTCGGTATAACCTCAGGCAAGTCACTCGCCCTCTTAGGCCTTTTGTCATCATCCCAACTGTAAATGAAGAAGTTAGACTAAATGATCTCAAAACTTCCTTCCGCTTCTGGAATTCCAGAATTCGGAGTTCGGTCTTTGGCTTTCTAACCCATTTAAAAACTATACCCTTTCCACTTATGTCCACTAGAGGACGCTATGGCCCGTGTTTTGACCACGCCCCTGGGCTGAGAGACCAGCTCACTCTGGTAAGCATCCTGGAAGAGGAGAGAAAGCGCTTTTCAGGGGAGGTAGATGAAAAAAGACCCTGCTGAAGTGGTCCCTTAGGTCCACAGTTGACAAGGGGTCTTCAGATCTATTGTCATTTTGATCTCACGTTAGTTGCCTGGGCCAGATGCTACCTTCCCATGTTACGGGGCTGGGGTAGTGTAAGAACTTACTTGGGACCACATGGGTTTCCAGGGGTGGACTCAGACCTTACCTCCTCACTCCCCCTCACTCCTTTGGCTATTTTCCACTGGACGTCAAGAAGCCGCCTCTGTTTCTAAGGGGCTTCTGTTGAGCCCCGAAGACAATGCACACACAAGTTGACTGGGGCAAAATTTGAATCCATAGTAGGTAGAGTCAAGAGCAGGCGCTGAACTGCATGGGTAGACTAAACCTTCTTTCCTTTTGGGATTTAGACCAAATAATCTGTCAAATGCAGTGATTGATGGGAGCTATAACGGTCCTGGTCCTGCAGATAGCAGAATCTACCCGAGCTCATCGAAGTGGCAAAGGAATTTTTGAAAGGGGATCAGGAAACTCTCAGAATCTCCAGGAGGGCCAGAGAGCGAGAGTCTGAAATTATGTAGCCAGAAACCGTGACCAATCCCACTGTGGGGGCTTTTCTAGGAAAAAAACACTGCCGCAGTTGCCTGACACTTACGAGTCATGGGGACTGGGTACCCATGGAATCTCCTGGTGACCGAGCCCCTCCCACATGCTGAGCAGGTACCTTATCTCAATTGATCCTGCGGGATCCCTGTCACCGTCCCTCATTTACAGATTTTTGCTCGATTAATTCCAGGCTCCTCTGACCTCAGTGTCTGGGCTCCAACAGACATTGGGCTGGAGCTAGGGTTTATCGCTGGTCCTCAGAGGCGATTTCAGGGGAGGAGGGACTTTCTGGGTGTCTCTTACTGCCTTTGTCACGCTTTTGATACCTAGCAAAGTAGAAGGAATGGAACAAGAAGGAATGTTAAATTCTCATTTTCTGCTTATTTTATCTTCTTGTGCCTCTGGTGCCCCTGGCAATAGATTTAGCCCCGAAGGAAGGGAGTCCTTCCCACCCGACACTCTGTGGGTGTTAGTTGGACTTGGCTGTCCCCAGATAAGAAGTCCTTACACTTGGAAAAGACCAGGGCGTAGACTCATCCAATCCTATTAGTTTATAAACCAGAAACTGAGGCCAGAGCAGGAAATTGCTTGCTCAAAGTCAGATCATAAGAGAATGGCTTTCATACATGAAAGCATTATTTAGTGAGCACCTGCTGTGTGCTGGGCGTAGCACAAAGGTTGAGGTGGATAATCTTGCTGCTACCAAGGAACTTTCAGTGAACGGGGGCTCCACACATAGCCTCGCCTCTAGTTCTCCAACCGTTACTCCATCTGGAGCAGAAGAACCCTTGGCTCCTTTTCTTAATTTTTAAAAATAATAAAAATACAGAATAGCCAATGGCAGATAAACAGGAAAAAACGTTGACTTTTTTAGTACCAAATGTATAAATGAGACTCTTTTTTTTCCTTTCTAGCAAATTTCAATATTTCAGATAGAAAACTTCTCCATGGTGACGAGACATGTGGAATTCTGAAGTCTCAAACGCTACTGATGTGAGTGTAAGTTAACCTTTGCGTGGGAAAAATTTGCAATATGTATGAAAACATTCTTCACCCGGAATTAACTTCCTAGACCGTCTCCTAGAAAAATAGCTACGAATGTGTCTGAAGATACATCTACTAAGGATCACAGTATCGGTTATAATAAATAGCAAAATCTGGAGAAAACCTAAATGTTCAACAGTTGATTGTAGCCACACTACCAGTCAGGTTAGATTTGGCCGTATGTAAGAGAAAACCCCAAATAACAGTGACTTAAACATGTATGGATTTATTTTTCTCTACCTGAAGGAATCCTGGAGGTAGCATTTGGGCGTTGGCGTGGAGGGCTAAGTCATCTGGAACCCACGTTCCTTTGTCCTTTGGCACAAGGTGGTTGCTGGTGCCCCAACCATGTGTTCACACCCCATGTTGAAGGGAGAAGTGGCAAAAGTGAGCATGTCCTTAGCACTTAGTCCCTTGGCCAAATGTATCTGCGAAGAGAACCAGGGGGTGGATTTTCAGCTGGGCACATTGCCTGCAGATCTGGCTTAAGGAATAAAAGAAAGAGGGAAAAAATGTGTAGTGGGTAGGCCTAGGGTCTTCAAACATTTTTGCTCACACATCTCAACAGCATTTTGAAAACTTACTGAACACCTTGTACATTTTTAGATTTCCCTGATTTTTTTTTTTTTTTAGTCACAGGTGTCTATGGATGTGAAGGAGACAATTTCCAGCCCATTTTTATACTGACACAAAAAATAAAACTATTGTATCACCGTAAAAATATATCCAGTGGAATGTAAATACCACTGTGATATGATAGCCACCATCCTCTATCTAAGAAATAAAAAGGCAAGCTCTTACCCGGCTGGAAATCTTCTATTCTTCCTTTTTTTCTCATTCTACTTCCTCTACAGATTTTTTTTTTCTAACATACATTTTTCTGCTTGAACTTCTTTTGTTGATCACTTTAGGATACCTCTCAGCCACAACAGTATGTATAGAAACAGAAATTTTACTTTTAATTTCATGTGGCTATAAGACTCTACTAAAATTTTTCTTTGAATTAACATTATAGTTATAGATACTATTCAATTGATAAAGATAATATAAATGTAGCATATTTTTGGCAATATAAAACATGAAATGAGGCTGATTGATTAATTGATTGATTTGAGGTATAACTAACATACATGGTTATATTGGTTTCAGAGTAATGAGGCTTTTAAAAAAACCAATTTATATGTCTGTGGATGACTATTGGTACTAGGAAGAGTAGGCATAGCCCTTAATTATATTTCTGATTTTTTTTCCACTGACTCAAACATTGAAAACCTTGTTCCATAAAAAATAAGCAGAGACAGAAGAGTGTTATTCTAGAGCAATGCCACTTACATCCCCTGAACTCTTCTGAGGTGCATATCAAAAATCACACAGTAGCGTATCATCAGATATTTGTTTTATTTATTTTATTTTATTTTTTTTAAAGATTTTATTTATTTATTTGACAGAGAGAGACACAGTGAGAGAGGGAACATAAGCAGGGGGAGTGGGAGAGGGAGAAGCAGGCTTCCCGTCGAGCAGGGAGCCCGATGCGGGGCTCGATCCCAGGACCCTGGGATCATGACCTGAGCCGAAGGCAGACGCCTAACGACTGAGCCACCCAGGCGCCCCCAGATATTAGTTTTAATCATTGGTTATCTGACAGCTCACTCCTTCAATTTTGTTGGAAACAAGAGTTGGAAGTCACCTGACTTGCAAAGAGATTTGTTATTCAGTCATTAGGTTCACTGATGATCTCAACATTGACACCAACATTTTGAGTTGTTCCTTTTGACAACCCCATCATCAACATCATTATCAGTAATAATATTCGGCATGGATGAAAAGTGTGTTTTTCTATTGTATGGTGAGAAAAAAGTGACTTTGAAAGGGGAAGTGGGAACCGGAGAGGTGAGGCCAAAACCTTGTCTTGGACAAAGGTACATTCTCAGGCAGGTCAGTTTTAGGAAAGTCTCCAAATGGACATGAATGATCATTGATTTCCTAAGACTGTCCCTGCCCAAGTACCCCTTGGAATAATCCCTAGAAGGCAACTAGTAGTTTTTGCCATATATATCCAGGTTATAAAATACCATTGCACTATACAAAGCTTTTGCATCCCAGTAGGTGCCATGTTATTGAAGGGTAAGTTACAAGATCCATTATTCACTGAGAAAACGCCTACAGACCAATATGAGCAGAATGATCCTATTTTTGTTATATATGTGTCTGAAAGATTAAAAACAAATGACTTTAGGCAAAGGGTTAGAATTTTAATTTTTCTTGTACTCCAAATGTCCTAGGCTTCAAAGACATCTTTCTTCCCTCTCTCCCTCTTTTTCTTCCTTCCTTTCACACGTGAATATATATTTTACATTGATTTTATATTATTTTAAATTTCACATTATTTTTTATATATTTTACCTTTATTTATAATATATATTTAATCCCTACACTTAATTCAGATCTTACATGTACCATTCAAGTAACTTTGACGAATGCACATCAAGACACCAAACATATCCATCAACCCAGAAAATTCCCTCGTGTCCTTCCTGGTCGATTCTCCCCTTATTGGTAATTCCCAAATAACCACTGATTGGGCATTTATTGCCATAGGTTATTTTTGCTTATCCTAGATGCCAGGTACATGGCTCATACAGTATGTACTCTTTCATGTTTGGCTTCTTCCACTCAGTACAATAACTTTAAGATACAACCCTGTTGTGGGGCGCCTGGGTGGCTCAGATGGTTAAGTGTCTGCCTTCAGCTCAGGTCATGATCCCAGGGTCCTGGGATCGAGCCCCGCATCGGGCTCCCTGCTCGGTGAGGAGCCTGCTTCTCCCTCTCTCTCTGCCTCTCTCCCTGCTCATGCTTTCTCTCTCTCTGTCTCTGTGTCTCAAATGAATAAATAAAATCTTAAAAAAAAAAAAAAGATACAACCCTGTTGTAGCATTCACCAGTTATCTGCCTATTGTTGCTTAGTATTCTATTATATGAAGATACTACAATTTATTCCTTCTCCTGTTCATGGACATCAATTCATTTTTAAAAAAATATTCATTTTATGGGACGCCTGGGTGGCTCAGTCAGTTAAGCGTCTGCCTTCAGCTCAGGTCATGATCCCAGGGTCCTGGGATCGAGTCCCGCATCGGGCTCCCTGCTCCGTGGGGAGCCTGCTTCTCCCTCTGCCTCTGTCTCTCTCTCTCTCTCTGTCTCTCATGAATAAATAAATAAAATCTTTAAAAAAAAATATTCATTTTAGAGTAGCTTTAGATTTACAGAAAAGTTTCAAAGATAGTACAGTTGCCCCTCTGTTAACAGTTCATCCCAACTCATGAAGTCATATTGATACAGTATTAAGTGAAGTCCACAAAGCATTTAAATCACCTAGGTTTCCCTTCATGTCATTTTCTTGTTGGTTGTTCCAGAATTCCATTCAGGATACTACATGACATGTAGTGGTTTTTTTGGTTCTTTCTCTTTTCTTAAAGGATCCTCTGAATTGTGACAGTTTCTCAGACGTTCCTTGTTTTTGATGACCTCAAGGGTTTTGAGGGCAGATATTTTATAGAATCTCCTTCACTTGGGATTTGCCTGATGTTTTTCTCATGATTAGGCTGGAGTTATGGGTTTGGGGAAGGAATACCACAGAGGCGGAGTGCCATCTTCATCACATGATAAGGGTACATGCTATCAACACGACTTACTGCTGATGATGTTAAACTGGATTCCCTGGTTGAAGTATTGCTTGTCAGATTTCTCTCTCCTCCAAAGTTATCCTTCCCTCCCACCCCCCTTTCCATACTCTGCTTTCTGGAAGGAAGTCACTTAGCTCAGCCCACATTTACAGAGTTATGGAGTTATGCTCCACTTCCTGGAGGGCAGACTACACAAATTATCTAGAATTCTTTGTCATAGGAGATTTATCTATTCTTGCACATTCGTTTATTTACTTACTTATTTATACCAGCATGGACTCATGAATATTTATTTATACTTTGGAGTAAGAATCCAATACTACTGATTTATTTTGTTGCTGCAAATTGTCCCGACTTTGGGCATTGGAAGCTCTTTTTCGTTGGCTCCTCTGTCCCTTGGATATGCCTCCAGCCTTTTTTTTTTGAACATTTTCTTACTTTCTGTCAGGTAAACTTTCTCCAGGTTTATCTTTTATATTTTCTGCCCCAGCCCTAGAATCAGCCATTTCTCCAAGGAGTCCTGTTTTTTAAATTTAAATTAAATTAAATTTTTATTTATTTATTTATTTTTACTGGAGAGTGGAATTACAAACCAACATCTGTGTGCTGGGTCATGCCCCCCCCTTTTTATTAACATATAATGTATTATTTGTTTCAGGGGTACAGGTCTGTGATTCATCAGTCTTACACAATTCACAGCGCTCACCATGGCACATACCCTCCCCAGTGTCCATCGCCCAGCCACCCCATCCCTCCCACCCCCCTCCACTCCAGCAACCCCCAGTTTGTTTCCTGAGATTAAGAGTCTCTTATGGTTTGTCTCCCTCTCTGGTTTTGTCTTGTTTCGTTTTTCCCTCCCTTCCCCTATGATCCTCTGCCTTGTTTCTCAAATTCCTCATATCGGGGAGATCATATGATAATTGTTTCTCTGATTGACTTATTTCGCTTAGCATAATACCCTCTGGTTCCATCCACGTGGTTGCAGATGGCAAGATTTCAGTTTTTTGATGTAAGCCCTTCTTTTTTATACAAAACATTTTACCATTCACAGCTCAACTCTGAAAGGCCATTTTTGATCACCCAGTTTCAAATGGTACCCCATCCCCAACTAATCACTGCCTATGACATACTCTTTAAAATATTTTTATAGGACTCATTATGACTTAATATACTTATCCTGTCTCATATGTATACAAACACACACCTGAAATCAACTGTGCACTGTGTTCTGCAACTTGCTTTCCCCAACCCCACAGTAGATTATGCATATCTTTCCAAATCAATGTATCTGATTCTATCATATTTTTTGAAAAAATAACTATTTGGTATTCTTTCTTTCTCTCTCTGTTCCTTTGCACACACATGGAATAATTTTTGTGTGGCTGGCAGTTAGAGAATTTCAAATTTTCCACTATTACTAGCCGTGCTATGAAGAGTGCATACGCCATCGTGAATTCTTGGTTGTTTAACAGCGGCTAATATTTTAAAAAGAATTTGTGAGGGGCTTTTACATGGAACTCTGGTATTTATGGGATAACTGCTGCCATCATTCTCACTTTACAGATGAGAACGGCTAAGTTAGGCTGGACAACTTGCTCCGTATTACACACTTGGTGGCAGGCAGTCTGGATTTGAGTCTCAGATAGAGCTGACTCCAGAACCAAAGAGCATAAATATTATGTAATTATTATACTTGAAGGGAATTTGAGGGTCAAAATTTCTTAAAATTCCCAATAAATATCCCAGTGTATATTCCCAATACACATTCCTTTCCAAAAGCTGTATATGGTCTTTCAATCTGTAATTCTGCTCCAGATCTGGAAAAAAAAAAAAAAAAATTCCTGCTTTTGAGAAGGGCTAGAAGGTTAACCCTCTAATGGAAATATTTCCCAACGGAATGTATGTTTCTTTACTTTGATTTCCAGGACTGTCCCATTTTGACCCGATCGTAGCCATTAGAACTGCTTACCAAATATTTCCAGATCTTTGTTTTCTGGGTATATGGTAGAATTGTACTTGCCCCGACTTTGAGTTGAAGTGTGGTGACATTACTTTCCTTGACCAAAGAAATAGGACCAGAAGTGACGTGTGCCAAACTGCTGGGGACCTGCCCTGGACATGTAGTGTGAGCCACCAGTAAACTCTGGTTGTGTTTAGCCACTGAGATTCTGATTCTGCTTGTAAGTGCAACATGCCCTAGTTTATGCTGTTACAGCTCAATGTACATTTCCAATTTTCACTCCTGTAACTCTCCAGCAGAGAACATTTATTCCATTCACATTCCTCAAGAATACTTTGTCTTCTTTTCTCTGACTCTTTTCACTGCTACCTTTCTTTCTGGCTTTTTCATCTTCTTCTTTAGACCACCCAAATCTATGGGCAAGATGCGTGACATTAGTGTCTTTGGAATAAGGTTAACCTAAATTCAAATCTGTTCTCTGCCACTAACCAGTTGGTGGGCTTTGTGCAAATGGTTTGATGTGTTTGAGGCCTACTGTACTCATTAATGAATGTTAGCTACAGGAAATGTGGCTTATCAAAATAGAACTTTTTTTCTCCCTCTCTTGAAGTCCAAGGAAGGGGCATTCTGCTCCATGCAGTAATTCAAGGAATGAGGCCAAAATAGTCTCAGTCATCTTCTCCATGTGACTTGCAGGATTCTCTTGGATGTGACAGAGAGGAGGGAAGATGAAGGATCACACAGAGCTTTTATGGGCTAGGTCCAGAAGTGACAGGTGTAACTTCTATCGGTCATGACTCATACCCACAGTGATACCTACAAGGGAGTTTGAGAAATGGAGTCTATGTGTACAAACAGGAAGAAGAGAAATGAGCTTATTTGGGGTTTACCCAGTCTTTGCTATATTGAGTTTCGTCTCCTACCGTATAGAAAATGTGGAAAATAATTTCTATTTCATGGCTTGTTATGAGGATAGAAGGAGTTACCATCTGGAAAGCACTAATAGGGTACCTGGCATCTAGTAGGTGTTCAACAGTGTTGTTAATCTATGACTTTAATTTGGGTCTTATACACAAAATTGCCCTGGCTTATAATGAGTCTTCATGACTGAACTTTCCATGGTTCCAGACATGACGACTGGCTCAGAGATGGTGCCTGATACAGTTCTGATGGCTGACTGTTAGACACTGCTGGGAGGGGAGAAGGTTGAAGTCTGCATGCTCTGGAAGTCCAGAAGTTACAGACATCAGATAGCAGGGCTGGAATTAGGCTCGCCTCTGAGCAGAGAGAAGTGGTTAATAATTGTGGTGGTGCATGACTTCCTTTTTGCATGATTGCTTGAAGATGCGAGGGGAGTGGACACTGCAGTGACACCAAGACCACGGTAGCCAAGGACCCGTGGATGTGCGAAGTAAGCCTAGGGAATAGGTGGGGACAACTCTCCCAGAAAAGGAAATGCTACCTTTTGCCTGATGTTATCTCCCTGGTTACAGGGACCATTTTAACCATGGGTGAAGGGTTGGCAAATTGTGCGGTGGAGATAACGAAATCCAGGACCCAACCCTGTGTGGTGGGGAATTTGAAATAACACAGAAATGACTATGGGTGGTATCTCTTGGATTTTCTGCCTTTGTTCCTCTAAACAGGAAGCGTGAGCTTCCAGGGTGATATTAACGATGGTCAGCCCCAAGTTGGTCTTGGGAATGTGGCCTGTTGGGGTTCCCTTGTTCCTCAGGCCCCTGGAGTCAAGAGTTCTGCCCCAGCTCCTCTTCTTCCTGGTTTTATGACCTTCCACCTCCAGACTATTAGTGTCTCCGTTTCTGAGATGGAAAGAGTGTTATCTATCCTACAGGGTTGTTGAAAGGGGTATGCAAACCACGTCCACTATTAAATACACCACCTTCCTATGCTCTGAGTCAAACCTGTTTTCCCCTGGGGTCACCCAACTTTAAGAGTAGCACTATCATGCACTCAATGACTCACGCCAGAAACGTGGGCATCATACTTGCTTCCTTCTCTTTCAACCACTACATTCTATCAGTTGTTGGGGGCTGCTGGCTGTGCCACGATATCTCTGGTCTTCACTCTTCTCTCCATCCCTCTGACAATACTTTAGTCCAGGCCACTGTCACCTCTTCCCTGGATGACAGCAACAACAGCCCAATAGATCTTCCTGACTCCAATCTTGCCCCGACCAGTTTTTTTTTTTTTTTTTTTTTTTTTTACTACTGAGTGAAACCAGAATAATCTTCCCAAACTAGAAATTTTATCAGGTTCTTCCCCTGTTTCAAGTCCATTCATGGCTCTCCAGGACCCTCCAGAGAGAGTTGAAAATCATTAACATTGCCTATAGTGCATCTCATCCCTGGCTCCAGCTACGTCTTCAGCTTCATCTCTCTCTGTGCCCCTTGATCTCCCCCCTCACTCCCAGTGCTTTTCTCTCAGTCATATTAAATTCCCTCCAGTTTCCCAAACACACCAGTCTGCCTGTATCTCCAGGCCTTTGCCTGCGCTTTCTCTTCTACTTAAATCTCCGTTCACTAGCCCAACTCCTATGCAGCCTGGGCGGAGTAGCTCTGTTGTTCCTTCCACTGGGAAACTTGCCTGTGATGTCCCCTTCACTCCTTCCTTTCCTGTAATCATCTGGTTCCTTGTTATTTCCCCCACTAACCATAAGCTGCTTGAGATAATGGCTAGCCATGTATTTAGGCCACAGGAGGTCTTTAACTGATAATTGTTAGATTGAATTGAAGTGACTTTAACAACATATAGTCTCTTTTCTGAAAGAGTCCCTCGTCAAGACAGACAGTAACTATTGGTGTTGATTACCACACACTAACACTATGCTAGGTACTTGTTTTCTCTCTGTGAATGAACAGATTAGTCTGCAACTGCATATTTTCATGTCTCTGGAGGTTACCAGACAGGACTGGGTTTGCAGTGGAGACTGCATCCTGTTGAGTTAGTAGATTCCTCCAAATCCAGGTTAAGGGGGTCTAGTTCTTGGGAAAGACTTCCTGTGTGCCCTCAGGTACCAGAGGCTGAGCAAGTTTGATGGACTTTGCCAGTGAGAAGTGAAGGAGTGGGGCATGAGAGTCAGGAGAGGGATGCTCACCGAATGGCTCAGTTGGTTGAGAGTAGACTCAGTTTTGGTTCAGGTCATGATCTCAGGGTCCTGAGATCAAGCCCCACCTCAGGCTCCACGCTGAGCATGGAGCTTGCTTAAGATTCTCTTTTCCTCTCCATCTGCCCCTCCCCACTTGTGAGCTCGCTCTCTTTCTCAAAAAAAAAAAAAAAAAAAAAGAAAAGAAAGCCAGGAGAAGAAGAACTGTGGGGGTGGAGAGCACTGATATCATGGACTTTCCACTCCCTTCTTCTTCCCCTCCTCATGGAGGGGCGTTTGACTTGCCCCTCTCCTTCCTAAAAACTGGGAAAGCCTGACATCTCTTCCCCCACCCTCCCCACAAAGCTGGAGAGGGCTGATTATTTCACTTCTGAAATCTTTTGAACATCTGGACCTTTAGAGACCCTGATCTTCTACAGCTGAGCGCTGGTTGTGGAGAAGGGATAGGTGAGAGCCAGGGGATCTGAGAGAAGCGTGGGGAGCTGCATTCCCACTGAAATGACAGAGGAGTCTCCCCTGGGTGGAGTGGACCCCAAGAAGGTACCTGGGGCTTAAACCTTTTTGCTAATTTTTCCAAGGGGACTACTGATGGGGGAAGAGGCCTCTGCAGACAGAGGGTGTAGGACAGGCTGCCTAGGGTGGGGGAGTTGAGAGAAGTGGAAGAGGTCAAACCTCACACAGTTTCCCACATCAGGGGCTGGAGAGAGGGAAGTCCCCAGAGAGCCCTCCAAACAACCACAAGTGACTTTACAAAACAGCCTGCATTTGAACACTGGCCCCCAGAGGGAAACAGCCAGTCCTTCAACAGCTGGACCAAGAAGCAGAGACACCTGACAAGAAGGGGACTCATCTTCACCCTGAAAGATGCCCGTGTGTTTGCTTACACAAGGGGATGGGTGTCATGAGCAACGAAGAAAGCAGACAGTCCCCCACCAATAGTTGGGCAAGGACAAGATCACCTTCATTCTCCCTCCTTCCCACCCCAACAGTGGAGGCAGAGAGGTGGGGAAGATGGAAGGGCTGAGCGTGTGCCACATCCAACTCCTTCTGCCCTAGGCTGCTGGTACTGCAAGCATGACTGGGCTGGAGGGCAAAGAAGGAGGAGAATTTTATGAGATGGGAATTACAAAAAAAATGGACCAAGCTATAATAATAGAAATGAGACTATTTTTAATATTTAAGGTGACTGCACAGAAGTAGAGTTGGATTGAACCATTCTTGCTCCCCTTCCCCACCTCAAGCCCATTAAGGAAGCCCATTACGCAGCAGCAAGGGAGAGCTGGACAGAGTATAAAAAGAGCAAGAATTTGAAAAACAGTCATTTGTTGTTTACATATCAACAAATTGAGAGTATCTTCATTTTTCCAACAGCCCTGCAGAATAGGTATTAATTTCATTTCCAGATGAAGAACTTGAGAGTCATTTAAGAGACTTGCGGAAGATGGCCCAGCTAAAAGGTGGATAATTATATTGCAGCATGACAGCAACACAGACTTGAGAAAGGTACAGAAATAGCACATGGGAGGGTGTGATTTCTCCCATCTTGGAGAGAGGTAGGTTTACAGAAGTTCTGTTGGAGGGATTCAGAGCCGAGCTGGGTTTTAAGTGACAAATAGGATTTTCCTACCAATGGAGTATGGGGGTACGGAATCCCAGAGAGGGGGCAAGGGTCTGGCAAAAGCCTGATGATAAGGAAGAACAATCTGTGTTTGTAGAGCAATAGGACCCTGTATCCACCTGGGAATTTTGATAAGGAATGCTGAATTCTTCTCCTGAAAAGCATATTCCAATTCATACTTTTTTTTCTGGCAGTATCTGATGGTGTCATTTTCCTTGAAACTTGCCTACCTCAAGTGATGACTTAAAAACAATTGCCAATTAAATTTTCAAAAATGCCATCTCAACATTTTATTTTGCACTTTTTTATTGCCAGAGAAGCTTCAATGTTTTATTATCTATTTATTGGCTGTTTGGTTTTTTTTGCCCATTTCCATTGGGGTGTTTGTTTTTCTTCTTGATTTGTAAGAATTCATCGGTGATTTTATTAATGTTTCATAGTTTTTGGTTGATTTTTTAATTAATTTTTCATTTATTATTATTTAGTTAGTTTTGGTAATTTTTAAAATCCTACTTTTTGATTTATAGAAATTTTAATATTCATCTAGTCCGAAAGACTTTTACTTCTTGGCTTCTACTGTCAGAGCCCTTAGGAAGACTTCCACCTTTTTATGCGTAACTATTTTATCATTATTTTCTTCTAGTACTTTTACTGTTTGATTTTTTTTAAAGACTTTATTTATTTATTTGAGAGAGAGAGAGAGCACATGAGCGGAGGAGGGGGTGCTGAGCAGGGAACCGGATGCGAGGTTCCACCCCAGGACCCAGAAATCATGACCTGAGCTGAAGGCAGATGCTTAACCGACTGAGCCACGCAGGCACCACTGATTTTTTATTCCTATCTAATATTTCTCAGCTTTGGTAGGTTGTAAATTGGGAGTTAAGCTTGGAGGAATTACTAGTAGGATCAGAATAAGGACCTTGTTTTGTTTTAGCCAAGTTCATGAGTTTGTGTGTAGGTAATTATGAGCTATCTGAGGCTTCTTGCTCCCCTTCCCCACCTCAAATTCCCCTCTCAACTTACTTCCATTAGGCTATGGTCCTATGGAAGATTAAATATAGCTACATATTCTTTGCTAATTTATTGAAAGGTGAAATCTAGAAACAGACCCATAAAATAGACAACCAACTGGTGGTTGTCAGAGGAGAGGGGTTGGGGGGATGGACTAAATGAGGGGAGGGGAGTGGGAGGTGCAGGCTTTCATTTATGGAATGAATAAGTCATGGGATAAAAGGTACAGCATAGGGAATATAGTCAGTGGTATTGTAGTGGTGTTGTAGGGTGACAGATGGACTTGTCAAATCACTGTGTCATATACCTGAAACTAATGTAATGTTGTATGGCAACTATACTTTAATAAAAAAGCCCTTGATTTTAGGCTTTCTTTGATCAATAGAACATGATAGAAGCAATGCTCCATGACTTCTGAAGCTAGCTCATAAAATCTCTGCATCTTCTGCCTGGGTTGGTCTCATGGACTGGTCCCTCTTGGGACACTCTTTCTCAGAATTGAGATGTGAGAAACCTAAGCCAGGTGTAGCCTCTCTGGTCCACAGCCCAAGTGGAGCTCCCAGCCAACAGCCAGGATCAAATTCTAGCAATTGAGGGAACCATGCTGGATGTTCCAGCCCAACTGATTCGATTCCAGATGACTGTAACCATTTCAGCTCACCCTTGACACCACATGCAGAGGAACTGCCGATCAATCCACAGAATCTTGAGAAATTACAACTTGTTCTTTTAAAGCATTAAGTACTTGGTGACTTGTTGCTCAATGGTAGGTGACTGAAACAGATGCTCACTACCATGCTGAAACACTGCTTATCAAGTGCACCAGTGGTCTTTATTATGTCAAATCTAGTGGTCACTTCTTGGGTCTTACCTTGTGTGGTCTCCAGCAGCATTGCTTCTTGAAAAGCTCCTTTCTCTTGGCTTCTATGACCCCCCACTCTCCTGGATTTTCTTTTACCTCACTGGCTGACACTTCTCAGTTTCCTTTGCTTTCTTTTTTATTCAACCTCTAAATCTTGGGATGTCTCAGATTGATCTTGGGTCTCTTTCTTCATCTGTATCTGTGCAGTTTTTCTAGGTGACCTCACTCAGCCCATGGCTTTAAAAATAGCTCTGTATAGTCAACTATACTTCAATAAAAAAAAAAAATCTGTGTGTTGATGGTACCCAAATATATTGGCTAGTGTTGACTTCTCCTGGGACTGTAGATTTGTATTGCTTATTACTTATCTGACATCTCCACCTGGTTGTTCAAAAGGCATCACAAAACTTACATAGTGAAAGTGTAACTCTGGATTATCCCCACACCCAAGGCCGTTCTTCCATTGGTTGACTTCACTTTAGTGAAGTGGTAACAACTTTAGTAAATGGTAACAACACCCAGCCAGATGCTAAAGCCCAGACAACTAGGTTTTACCTTGACTCCTCTTTTCCCCTCAACCCTCATATCCATTTCAGTATTAAATCACGTGGAACTATTCGAAAAACGTAATCCAAAGCAATCCACTTCTTTTGAATCTACATCTATAGACTATAGCTCCATTTTGTTGCTTTGGATCATCCAAATGATCCCCTAATTGGTGTTTTCCTTTCCACTCTTGCACCTCTGCAATTTATTCTCAAACTGCAGGTAGATTGCTCTTTGAAAATATAACTCAGATTATGTCACTACCTTGCTTACTTTTTTTTTAAATTAAAGATTTTATTTATTTATTTGAGAAAGAGAGAGAGCACACGAGCAGGGGGATGGGGGAGAGGCAGAGGGAGGAGGGAGGGGAGAGGGGCAGAGAGAAGCAGACTCCAAGCTAAGCTGGAAGCCCTATGCGGGACTCGATCCCAGGACCCTGAGATCATCACCTGAGCCAGATGCAGACGCTTAACTGACTGAGCCACCCAGGTCCCCCACTATCTTGCTTACTTATAATGGATTCTGATTGCCTGTGGATTAAAGCCCTACTCTCTCCTTATACAGAGCCCTACATGGTCAGGCCCCTATTTGCCGCTCTGACCTCGTCTCTTACTGCACTGCTCTCCCCTCCCTCCTCTTCTTAGACCACACTGGCTTTCTGTCCATTCCTTGAACACTTCAAGCTCATCACACTTTAAATCCTTTGCACTAGTTACTCTCTGTACCTAGAACGTCCCTCTTTTGATCAACTGCAGTTGGTTCCTTTCTGCCCACCCAACCACTCCTGATTCCATCACCATATTTTAGTTCTCCAGGTAGTGACTGGCTTGTTACCAGTTTCCCCCATTAGAAAATGATCTCCATGAGAGCACAGATCTTGTCTATGCTACTCATGATGGTGTCTCTGGCAGTAATGTCTGGACGTTCTTACTTAATTCTGTCATGTCCAGACATTATTATTTAATTGTTGGATATCCTAATGTTTGGTGTGTAGTAGACACTCAACAGATATGAACTGAAATGAATAGTCATTAATCCTTCTTTTTCACTTCCTCACTTTTTTCTGCTCCCTTTTGAGCCAGAAATAAATAAAGTGCCATTAAAAGTGAGAAACGCCGCCAAGGCAGGAAGCACACTAGTTGAAAGGGGTCTCCCCGAAGCACCATCTTGCCTCATAGCATTGATGATGCTTGTGACTCTCAGAATAGAGCCCGGCTCAGGAGGTCCACACCAGCTCCACCGGCTCTCTCTCTCTCTGCGAATCTCTCTCTCCAGCGAGGTCACCTTCCTCCCTAAATATCAACTCTTCTCTTTGTTCCTGTATTTTTCACATTAATCCCACCATTGAAATGTCTGGTTTTTTTGTCTTGATAGATCCTTCAGGATCCACCCCCAGCCCTACCCCAACAGGTTGGGACACCTTGATTGAGCTCCGGCTACAAGTTGGGCCTGTTTAGTCATGTGATCTCCTGCAGCCCTCCTGGTGGCAGGCGCCACACCTTACGCACATCTTACAGAGAGCTCTGGACTCCAGTTTCTAGACAGGTGAAGAGAGTCAGGGGAGGCTGCATTGGGGAGGAGAAGGCTCTTGGAATTTCTCTCACCTAACTTCATTAGAGCAAGGCTGCTTTATCTGTTTTCACCTGGTAGAATCCCATTCTAACCAGGGTGAGATTTTAAAGGCAGCCTGCGAAAACCCCTTTGGAAGGCACAGCTCTGAGAGGCTCTAGAGAGGCTTTGGAAGGCAGGACTCTCAACGTGCACATCACAGCCGGTTTTATCTCTAAGTGGAGCTGCTGTACCTTCAGCTGAGCAACATTGTCCTCCAATTGCTGGGCATGTTGCATGGATAACGCATACCCATACCTTGAAATGATGGAGCCACCTTCAGCTCATACTCTTAAAGGACATGTGGGCTGAGACCCCTGCATCAGACCTGTTCACCTAGTGGAATGACCAGCAGAACCCCCACGTGATCTAACTTGCCGATCTGTGTTCACAGGCAGTAACCATAGATGCTTGGGGTCCTGCCCCCCGAGTGTCTCATTTACAAAGCATCTCACATTTCATTTAAACAAAGAGGCTCTGCTCTTAACATATTGAAACCACAGCTCTACACACTGTCTTCATACTTCAGCAAATTGCTGAATTCGCATTATGTAATATGCATATGCAATATGCCTTGGGGAGGACCCAAGGCCTGCAGTGTAATTATTGCTTTGAAGTTTTAGGAGCTGGGAATTCAGCACCTTGTGCCATAAATACAATCATGAGAAATGTGGATCCATAGGATTAAATCAAGCTGCTTTGGTGAAAAAGAATGCTACCAGGTGCTTTCCCCTCCCCCCCCCTTCTTATTCTCACTTCTTAGAGCTAAAGGCTATTAAATCAGCAAGGTCAGGAGAAAGAAAGGTTTTTAATTGAATAAACTGAAAGCAGCTTCATTAAGCATTGTGTGAACTGAGTAATTAGGATTTCCAATCCCTTGTTAAAATAACCCAGTGAATTTCAGGAGGGGAACTTCCCTGAGATTCATAACATATCAACAGAGAGGACCTGTGGACTTAACATCGTTTTAGGAGGCCAATGAACTCAGTGCATTTATTCAATCAGTGTTTGTTTGCGTGCCTACCTTGCATCACGCCGTCTTCTGCAGGCATCAGGCCATAACCATGAACAATGTATGCAGGGTCTCTGCTCTCAAGGAGCTTACATCCTAATGGGGGTGGAGAGAGATAGACATTAAAAACAAACAAACATGATTTGGGGTAGTGCTTCATGCGCATGGATAGTGGGACAAAGTAGTAATCACAGGGTGGGGATCGGGCTTGCTATGGTTGGGGAAGGCCTCTCCAAGAAGGTTACATCTGAGCTAAGAATAACTGATGGGAAGGAGCAAGCCACACAAAATTCTGGGAAAAACATGATGAGCATGAGGGTATCCCGTGCAAAGTCCTTGGGTATCCCTGGAGGGGGATGGTAGGAATAGTGGTCAAAGGCAGGAGGGGTCCTGGTTATGTAGGACCTGGTAGACCACGTCCCCAAATCCCACAGTGGGGATTTGGTTCTAACTGCAATGGGAAACCATTGGAGGGTTTCAAGAGAGAGAACAGGATTAGTTCATGTTTGGTTTGCTGTGTCAATCTACTCCTCTCCAGAAGGAATAGACCAGAGGTACTGAATCACACCACATAGAAAGATGTAAAGTAATACCTCTCCAGGCCTGAACCTAGAGATCCTGATTTATCAAGCTTTCCAAAATTGGCATGTTGGCCCCCTCTTTGAAGTTTCTGGTGTGCTTCTATGGTTGAGTGCCCTTCAACTGGATCTCCTTGTGCAGCAGATGTTTACAAGTTGGGAAATGATGATCATACATTATTAATTATGAATTTTCCTACTTAGATGGGAGTGAAGCTTACAATTAAACAAATGTAACAGAATGGCTAACTTCAGAAATTATGTCAGAAACTGAATGTTACTATCATTTTTTTGTTGAGCACCTACTGCATCTCAGGTACTGGGCTAGTGGTTTATGTTCTTTTTATACCTTGTAAGAAGCATGTGTGAGAGAGATAAAGTCCAAGTTCATGACCAGAAAGTGTTTGGTTGAGCTTCCAGGTCAGAAGAGAATTGTTGTAGAATGGGACATCGGACAGGAATGGGTGTTTCCCTCTTCTTACATGGAACTCTCCATCATTTTCCCATTGTATCTTGAATTTAGGATCTCTTGTACATTCCTTAACAAAAATCTAATAGGAAAAAAAAGCCTCCCTCTTTTTTTTTAGCTGGTCTAAATTGATATTAGTGTATGATTGTAGAATTTCCAAGCCCCATACCTTGTAGATTTCATTTCCTGTGAGGGAGGGCTGGGATGTCTTCATTACCTACAAGGGAAATTAGTGCATTCACCCAAAAGTCCTTTAAAATTTTTAGCTTCCTTAATGCTTTGGGTAACTTCTTTAACCTTTTCAATGGGGGAAGTCACTGAGCTTCCAAAGCCACACCCAGGCCTGGGTGTGGCTGACGTAAGGCTGAAGCCCTGACAATAAGGCTTCACTCTTCTTCCTGAATCTATGACAGGTAAAGAGCATCTTCTCCCGGTTCCTGAAGCTATCGCTGCGGTCTGGGAGAACCTTCTCTTGTGAGCTAAATAAATGAAGGCTTCAAAACCACTTGTCAAAGGATACTGTCCTTGATTTTTAAGTTTTGCCCCTTTTAGAGCCTTGGTTTTATTCCAGTTGACATGGAAAATTCTAGACATATTCCACCAGGCTGGACTTCTTGCTCCTTTCAGGTTACTAACAAAGATCTGGCCCTTCAGGCTCATCTACCCTAAACTCCTTGCTGTGGCCTATGAAGTCCCACGACCAGGTAGTGCAGAGTCCCCTCCTATTCTATAGAGGCGAAGAAAGTGCTCAATGGCCACCCAGGTCTCCATGGAACCGACTTTGAGAACCAGTGTTCTGGTCTAATCCTTTAATTGTGCAGATGGAAGGCTAAGACTCGGGCAAGGGAGGGGACTTGCCCAGGTTCAAACAGTGAATCCCATGCCCCCAAATAAAACTGGAACCATGGATACCTTATTCCTATAGGCTAGAGCTTTCCATTGAGTTCTCCACTGCTTGGCAGTATTATTCACTTCATTCATTGGTCTACTCACTAGACAACTATTAGGTGAAATTTAGGTGCCAGACATCAAAAAGAAATGTCACAATTTAAGATTGAACCCACAGGGATGTCCTCAGGTGGGGCCACTTAATGTCTCTGGGTTCTCTAGCCCCGAGATCCTCATGTTTTTCAGTCTAAACACATCAGAACCAAATCTGCTAGAAAGTGGTCATGCACAGTAGCTTTCCATTTCCTGTTTACCTTTGTGAATAACAAGATGCACGCACACATAAACAGTGGATTCCTGCCACGTGACAGACACTGGGACTCCTAGATGAAGCAAGCACAATCCTTGCTCTCACAGAGCTCACAGTCCAGTAGAAGAGGCCAATGGAAGTGACACAGCAGAGTGGGTAAGTGCCAGGGGCGAGCTCAGCCCTGCAGGGGAGCCAAGAGGGAGAAGCTACCCCAACTGCCATGTGTGGAGTCAGAAAAATCTTCCTGGATGAAGGGACATCTCATCTGGTCCCAAATAATGAGTAGGAGTGAGCCAGAGGAGACTGAGAAAGGGCAGGGAGCAGAAGATGGGAAGAAGCTTTCCAGATCTTTGGACCATCCTGCAAAGGCTGTCACTTTGACAGTTGTAGGGAGAGCCTTGAGTGGTTCAAAGTGAGTAGATATTCTGGGAACGTAGTACAAAGGGCTCTGTGGGAAGAAGGGCTGTGCCCTTCCAGTCTTTTTTTTTTTTTTTTTTTTTGAGAGAGAGAGAGAGAGCATGAGCAGGGTCCGGGGTGGGATGCAGGGGGAGAGGAGAGAAAGAGTACCTTTAGCAGGCTCCATCTCACGATCCTGAGATCATGACCTGAGCCAAAATCAAGAGTTGGATGCTTAACCGATTGAGCCACCCAGGCGCCCCTGTGCCCCTCCAATCTAACTCTGGGTTCTATTATATCAGAATTGCTGTTGGTTGAGGACAAAGATCCTTAGATCTGACTTTCAAATTAATCTTACTCTTCCATTCGGTGGACACCGTCTCATAGCATCCTTTGAACGTCCAAAGCAAGGGCAAAGGCAACAAGACTGGCCAGGTGGGGGTCTTTCTGCTCCCTCTCCAAATCCACAGGACAGTGAAGCCACTGGTGTGGGAGACTGGTTCCCTGTGAGGAAGAGCAAAGGGATCCAGAGTCTCTGTGAGTATCTGTGTGCACACACGCATACAGGGTGTTGAATGTGTGTGTGAAAGTGTGTCCACACATGTGGGGGTGAAGATGTGTATGAATATGTGTGTGTGTGCGTTCAAGCACGGGAGACTGAATGTGTGTGTGCATGAGGGGGTTCGTGTGTGCGTGTATGTATATGTATGCACACAGGGGGCCAATTGTGTGACGGTGCGTGTATATGTCAGTGTGGACATGGGGGTGAATTGCATGTGAGTGTGTGTCTTGTACCTGCCTCTGGAATGGGAGTTGGCGGGGGGGCTGGGAGCCAACACAATGAGAAGATAATGAACACCTTTTCTGAAGTCTCACTTCGTTGCAGGAGCTGAGGGGTTAATCCTGATTTCACAAAACTTGTGTCTTTGGCTGGAGAAGCTGCCAGGCAGCTTACCTCACTCTCCCCAGGATTCTTGTTTCACCCTTGTAGTAACATTTAAATTAACTTGCTTTGATGGTCTTGAGTCCAAATGGCAGACTGCACAAGATAGAAATGTGCTCACATTAGCAGAAGAGGAAAAAACAGACTCAGGCTTGCCCACACCATCTGAATCAAACCGTTTGGGAGCTGATACCCCCAAGAGAATTCTGACTTTTCCTTCTTGAGTATTTTGCAGAACTGGGGAGAAGGGCATGAAAACATTAGCGTTCAGCCCACGGAAATAGAAGTCTGAGATAAAAATAATAGTAGTAGATAACATTCTATGGAGAATGGAGAGGGTACTAAGCAGTTTAGATGCGGGGGGTCTCATGTCATGCTCACGACAGTTGGATGAGAAGGTGTCATCATCATCCTCATTTTGCTGATGAAGAGGGCGAAGCTCATGGTTGTGCAGCTGGTGGAACTTCCAGGCCCTAAGTCGGGGTGCCCAGAGTCACTCAGCAGTCCAGGAGCCCCATGGAGAGCACAAAGCTAGGAGTTTGATTCCAGGCCTTGCATGCCTAGTCACGCTGAACACCACCTCCCAAGGTTTATTCTTTGTTGACCGTTTTCGAAGATTTACCATCACAATGGGGCTTCATTTAGGAAGATGCTTACTTCTTTGCTTCCTAATGGACTGGTGCGGAAATTTTTCTTTACAGAGAAACCCCTAAGGACCCTCATTTTCTGGGGATTTCGGTTTTGGAAGGCTTGTAAATTTTGTAAATTTGGTTTATGGGATAATGTACATCTCAAGAGGCTCCCGGGTGCGTGTGTGTCTGTGCGTGTTGTATGTGTGTGCATGCATTGGTCCTCCATCGGAGTGTTTACAAATGTTAAGAGAAAATCTGCAGTTCTTTCCTCCTAGGCCTCCTGTGTTCTCTCTGCATTGTAAATTTCCTGCGTTCTGTGTGAACAACCTTTCTGTTCTGCCCATCTTAACCAAGGCTTTGCAAAAGCTAAGGTTTACTCTCATTTCAAAACATCATACTCCTCGGCTCTCAGTTTTTAACTTTTTTCTATAACTTTCACCCAACTGGAGTTACTCGGCTAGATGAAAATTTGAATTCTTAAGGTTACTAAAATCAAATTCGTGTGTGCTTAAAATTCAGCATATGGGGAACTCTTCTATTAAGGAGTAAGTGTAGGTGTATTCTGGCTTTAAAGACTTTTTTTATGATGATGTTTAAACTGCAATATTTTTATATGTTTCATAGCGTCAGCATGTCTCAGGAATAGAATTAATATCCTTTGTAAGGATGTTTATGTTTTTATACTTCAATTTCAACTTAAAATTTCAAGTCTGACTCACTATAATGAAACACTATAAGTCTACTCAATGCAAATATTTAAGGATGTTTAAATCTATATTTCTCCTTTCAGTAAGCGATTTCCCAGTTGAGTATTCCTTCATTCAACACATTTTCATTCTGTACCTGCTATCCTCCAGGCACTGTGCTAGGTGCTGGGATCCAGCAGTGAAAGGCAGATGTAGCCACTGCCGTATAAACACATAAATATCGACTCCACAAGGCCCTATGAAGGAACCAAGAGATGGGGGGCTCTATGGAGAGTGATCAGGGAAAGCTTCACTAAGGAGGTAATCAATGAATTGCATGACTTTGGATAACTACTGATAAAAATGTGGATGAGAGCAGGGGAGGTCTCCATGGACCATCTAAGACAATAGTAGATTCCTTTCAGGTTGATTGTGGCAATATGGGATCCAGTTTCCTTCCATCCAGTCTTAGTTTCTCTATGTTGCTGCTGAGCTGGGGCGATTGCACACCGGGGCCGCTGACTTGTTAGTGCCCTGCTGCCCTGAAGGGGCTGCTGCTGGGACCTGTGGTCTCTGGACCTGCGGCATCCCCTGAAGAGCACACTGGTGCCTGAAAGCCAAGATTGCCAAACTGCAAGGAATCCAGACCACCTTGTTCTAGGCATCCACATTCCGAGTTTCAGGATTTGAAAATTCTCCAACTAGTGCTTTATTAGCTATAGAATTAGGAAGAGGCCCTTGTCCATCTGGGGGGTTACTACTGGGCTCTAAAGGCTCTTACTTTAGTTGGGGAGATTTGATGACTCTTAGGGGCACAATTAAAATCTTTGCCATCAACATCCTTTCCACTTGATTTTTTTTTCTCATTTATTTTAGAATCATCCTCATCATCTCCCTGTTTAAGGTCTCAGTCCCACCCCCATCACTCTCTCCATCACTCCTATTGCCCATACATAGCAGGTATATTATCCATAAGCACGTTTAAAAAAAATTCTCCACCCCCCACCCACCCCACTAGAATGTAAGCTTCTTGAAAGCAGACACCCTGCTTATGTTCTTTCTTTTTTTTTTTTTTTAAGATTTTTTAAATTTATTTGAGAGAGAGAGTGAGAGAGTGAGTGCACAGGAGCAGGGGAGAGGGGCAGAGGGAGAGGGAGAAGCAGGCTCTCCACTGAACAGGGAGCCTGATGCAGGGCTCCATCCCAGGACCCTGGGATCACGACCTGAACTAAAGGCAGAGGCTTAACTTACTGAGCCACATAGGTGCCCTGACCCTGTTCTTAATGGGTATAGTCTAATGCAGATAGAACATGGCTTGGCACAATGAGTACTCACCAAATGTTGGGTGAATGAATGAATGCAATGCATTGGCTTCCTAACAGGACATCAGGCCCATCGGTCCTTTTGTTGATATATGTTGTCAATCACAGGAAAATTCCCCTCCTGAAATTCTCTGGGGTATTTTAAGAAGGGAATCCTACGTACTCAGTTCACACAACGCTTTCTGATCATGGAGACAGTATCACATTGACTTCATTGGTTCCATGAAAACCCTGTCCAAATTTTCTCCTTACCATCATAAGGTGGGACACAGAATGATGGGAAGTTTCCCGTGCATTCTCTCTTCATTCATCACCCACCCCAGGAAATATGCCTTTTTGTCTGTCTTTTGACAAGATTCCCAAAGAAACTTTTTTCCCAGAAAAAGTTTTCAAAACATTTTGGTAGGCCAAAGCTATTTCTGGATGAGTAACAGGAAGAAATTGCCCTTCTGGAGGGGAGGAGGGGGGTGTCAGTAAAATGCAATCTTCTCTCTCATCCCCCAAGATTTCAGGCGAAGGGCTGGAGAAGCATGATCTATTTCATCCCTTGATAAGTCTATTGTGCTGTCCTCCGGTCTCCCGTGCCATCATCTTGCCTCTATTTTGCCTTCATTCTTGAAGGAGAGTTTCACTCAATATAGAATTGTGTGTTGAGCTATTTTTTTCCTTCCGCAGGTTTTATTCTATCGTTTTGTCTCTCTTGAGAAGCTGGATACAACTCCTGTCATTGCCTGAATATAATGTCTTTTTTCTCTGACTGCTTTTATAAAGAATATTTTTTATTTATATATTTGACAGAGAGAGAGAGAGAGAGAGAACAGGCAAGGGGAACAGCAGAGGCAGAAGGAGAAGCAGGAGCAGGGAGCCCATGCAGGGCTCGATCCCAGGACCCTGGGGTCATGACCTGAGCCGAAGGCGGACCCTTAGCCACCAGGGTGCACCTCTCTGACTGCTTTTTAAGATTTATCTTTTCTTCATTCATTAGAATATGATAAGCCTTTGTTTGGTTTTCTTTCTTTCTTTCCTTCTTTTTTAAAATATATCCTGTTTGTGACTTAAGTTTCTTGGGTCTATGTTTTTTTTTTTTTTTCTTTTAATCAAATTTGGGAAGTTTTGGCTATTATTTCTCTATGTGTTGTTTCTGCTTCAAATCCTTTTTTTCTCTCTTCCTGGGACTCGAATGGAACATATGCTGGACCTGATTCTGTCCCTCAGGTCACTAAAGTTCTACTTCAGTATTTTTTTTTTCTCTGTATGCCTTAGTTTGGGTCATTTTTACTGACCTGTCTTTGAGTTCATCAGTACATTTTTTTTTTTCTTCTGCAATGTACATTATGCTGTTTAGACCATGCAGTGAATTTTAAAATTTCTGATACAGTGTTTTTTGTTGTTAGAATTTGCTTTTGATTGTTTCCATAGCTTCCAGTTATTTACTGAGAGTCCCTGGGTGTTCACTCATTATGCCCATTGTTTTCATTGAAAACTGTGAACATATTTATAAAGGCCATTTTAGAGGCATGGCCTCCTGATTCCAACAACAGCTCGGCCATTTCTGGGTATGTTTCTATTGATTTCTTCTTCTTCCTGGTTGTGTGTCACATTTTTCTTGATTTTTTTCCCTGTGTCTCATAATTTTTTATCATACGTTGCATATATAGATGCTATGTTGTTGAGAGCGTGGATTTTTGTGGTTTTTCTTTGAAAGGTGTTGCATTGCTGGGTGTTGGGTTTTTTCCCTGGCAGGCTTGATCGCATCAAGGCTTGTTCTAAGGGCTTGTCAGGATGAGACGCGTGGAGTGCAGTGTAGCTTCCTCCCCAAAACGGCCTTTCTAGGTTTGCAATGGAATGCCTGGGCTTCCGGTCTTCTCTTTCTACTCTGGCTGGTCAGAACCCCACGGGAGCCCATAGTGTGTGGTATCTGTGATCTCCATTCGGCTCTTGGGTCTCCCGGTAGTTCCTTCTGCAATGTGCAGTGCACTATAACTTTGTTGTGTGACCTGGCTCAGGGCACATGGGAGAGCCTGGGCTCTTCTATGCTGTATTGCGTGGGGCTTCATTTTCCCTCTGTGGTTCTGCACTGGGGTCCAGAGTTCGTGTAACAGAGCTTTGTGTGAAGAAGGCTCAAGTAGCGTATGAATGACTTCTTCTCTCCTGTATGAGACTGACACTCACACTTGTGATGAAACCACATTTAACCTTTCAGGATTCGTTTCGGGGAGACTATCGGGGAAGCACAGGGAAATGTCCAGCAAGTTTTTCAGTACTCTCTTCTTAGCTTCCTTCATTTCACAAAGTCGCGGGGCACTGCTTTAGAGTATCTGTCTGATGCAATCATGGGCTACGTTCCTGTCTTCTTGAATAATTCTCATGCCGAGCCTGTCCTCCTGGAGCTACTGTGTATTGATTCCCATTCTTGGGAGCCAGTGCCCAGGTACAGATGTGTACTGCTGCTTTTTCCTGGGACTGGCCGCAGGCGGAAGTGGGGCTGCATGACTGGCAGGTCAGAATGGTGGGGCGCGGCGGGAGGAAGGCCTCTGGAAGCTGAGTTCTGCTTGTGACATGTGCAGTACTGCTCGGTTTTCTTAGGCTCTCTAGTCTCAGTTTGCTCACGCACAGAATGGGAGTAATAATACCTATCTTCTAGGGAAGGTTAACAAGGGTGAAACTCCTAGTGTGGTACCTGCCTCGGGGGCAGTTCTCAGTAATGGTGAGTGTTCCTTTCCTTCCCCTCCCCTTCCCTCCCCTCCCCTCCCTTTCCCTCCCCTCTTCTCCTCTTCCTTTCCCTTCCTTCTCTCCCTCCCTCCCTCCCTCCCTCTTCTTCCCTCCCTCCCTCCCTCTCCCCTTCCTCCCTCCCTCCCTCCCTCTCTTCCTCCCTCCCTCCCTTCCTTCCTCCCTTCTTTCCTTCCTCCCTCCCTTCCTTCCTCCCTTCTTTCCTTCCTTCCTCCCTCCCTCCCTTCCTCCCTCCCTCCCTTCCTCCCTTCCTTCCTTCCTTCCTTCCTTCCTTCCTTCCTTCCTTCCTTCCTTCCTTCCTTCCTTCCTTCCCCTGTCTTCTGGAAGGAAGGGGACAAAGGAGCAGTATGTTTTGTTATAGTGATTAAGAGCACTTAATAAAAACTGCTTCGTCGAGATGTCATTGACTCACGAAAAGCTGTAGCACGTGGTTTTTGCAATCAGCTGGCCCTCAGTTCAAATCTTAGCTCCCAAAGCTCCTGACCTGTAAGACTTTGGAAGAGTTCCAGTACCTCTTCAAGCCCTAGTTTATTCAGCTGTGAGGTGGGGGTAGTAATTCTGGATGGATATTATCTTGAGAATTGAATAAAAATTGAGCAAAATGGAAAGAGACCACCTGAGCCTGCTCTGGCAGGTGCTCGAGTTCTCTTTCCCAGTTCGCTCTGGACCAGTTCCAGAGCCAGTTCCGGGATGAACTACTTGGTTGGTCGAGCTTCCTCGTGTCCTGCCTTTCTCTCCTGCCTTCTTGCTGGGGAGAGTTGGTCTGGAGTGGGGATGAAGGTGGCATCTGAACTTACATTTCTGCCAGAACATCAATGATAAAAATTTATTTTGTGGATTTGGGTTGGAAACGTCCGCCTCCACTTTCCCTAACCTGCTTCCTGCCCCCACATAAAGCGTATTTTCACTCTGGGTGAGATCCTCAGGGATAGACAGGATTGGATAAATCCTATAATAATTTCTGATTGGAAATAAATAATAATAAAAAATCATAACAATAATGAATAACAGATAATAACATTAATAATAACAAATAATATTAAAACAATAAATAATCTCCAGTTGGGGATGGGAAGGGGCTATGTGTAATAGTTGACTCCATGAACATTATCTGGGCACCACGTGATGCTAGTTCCCAAGAGGGAGTAAGACACCATCCCATGGAGGAAAGAAAGACAAAAAAGCAATGAGCTGTGATGGAGGAGGGAGTTGGGGTGTGGTCTGAGGGAGCCCCTGCGCAGGGTCATCCAGGGAAGGCTCCAGAGAGGAAGTGACACTTGAGCTCAGTCTTCCCCTTGAGGTAGGGGGGAAGGCAGGCGCTCCTCCCCCAGAGTGAAAAGTAGGCCAAGAAATGAGAAAAAGCAGTGCGTTAGCCAGTGGGGCAGAAGCCAACGTGTAGCAGTTTGCAAGAACTGGATGTTAACTTCTCAGGAATTCTGTGAGCCAGTTATTAAACACGGCCATGATTAAAAATTAAATTACATAAACTTCCATTTAAATACATTGTATTAAAGGTAACACTATAATTAAAGGTAATAAATACTCAAAACTTATCACTTCTTCATTTTTACTACATTTTACTACCCTCTATCCTCTTGTGGTTATTTCTTTCTATTGTATCTGTGGGGTGGAAATATGATATAATGGTGTGCCAATGCATATCTCCCCCCAGCTCCCCATTCAGGGGCCATACATCGGCTGCTTGGATGTGATCGTGGTCCACATATCTACACCATGGATACTGGCAAATGGTACAGACCAGGGCTTTATGTTGGAGAGCTGGTTGTTAAACATTTATCAGCATACTGCTGCCCACAACATAGGGGAAGGAGGCACCAGCTGAAGCAGGGAGACTGATGGAGGCTGAACCAAGAGGGGACTTGGATGCCAAGTTCAGGAGCTTGGATTTCCCCCTAAAGGGGATAGGAAGTTGCTAGAGCATTTTAAAGCACAAGAGCTATATGATCAATTATCATTGATTTGTTATAGAGACGCCTCGGGCTGCTGTGTGTTGGGTGGACGAGAGTGGACTACACGTGGGACAGGGAGACCAGTGAGCAGGCTGTTGAAATAAAGAAGAAAAGATGGGGTCAGCCTTAGTGATTAAATGTTGGGGGTCAGGAGTGTGACCAGTCTAAGACGGCCCCAAGTCCTGTCTTGGGACAATTGGTAGAAGATGGCAGTGCCTCTGAAGTGTTGCTGGACAGGGAGAGTGTCCTGGACACATGAGACCGTCCCCATGCATTGGGGCCTTACTCTTCTGTTTCGGCCTGCATCACATCCAGAAGCACTTATAGGGATTTACTTTCACTGTGTAAAGTTGGGTATCTCTGACCTTTTGCCCATGGACTGCATCCTCTAGAGAAGCACCATGGAGCTGGGAACACGTACTGGGGTCTATCAGACCCGGCTCCCTTTATTCTGATGACTCCTTGGGCATGACAGTTTCCTCCTTGAGCCTCAGTTTACTTCTCTGTAAAATGGGTATTGTCACCCACACCCTATTCTCCTCCCCATGCAACTCTTGGAAGAAGGGACATATGCCAGTGATTTTTCTAACGGTGTCAGATGGTTTTCCCCAGGGCAAGGGTGAAAACTGGGAGAGTTCCTAGCACAGAGGGAAGCAAAGTCTAGTTAGATGTCATTCCTGAAAAACATCACAGAAAAAATGGCTACAGGAGAGCATGGAGTGGAGTGCAAGGGATTGGTACGGTAGTACCACCAACCATGCAGGAGGAGTCCAAGGTGCAACCCATTTACTTTTGGCTCCAGGAGAGCTGGCAGCTGGCCAACTCTCAGCTGTCCTGTTCTTTGCCCCTGAAGGTCTTAGTCATTAGCAGTCCCAACGGAGTGAGTCATGCTTGCTATCAATCAGTGATTGTGCTGTGGAGTCCTAGGTCCAAATATTAACTACACCAAACAAACAGAATCATCCATATGGAATGTGAGCTCCCTTGTTTTCTGTCTTTACACCTTGTTTGTTTCCTTTAGGATCACTTACCAAAACGTGGTCTCATTTGTTAATTTCTTGACCGTATCCCCTCACAGTTTGATCTCAGTGGTGTGGAAGATTGGTGAGCCCAACAGCTATGTCTGTTTCGCTCCCAGCATCCAGCAGGGGCCCACGCACTGAGGTGGCTTATTAAATATCAATTGATGAATGAATTAAGCAAGCCCCCAGCCCATCATTTACCCTACCCCCCTTTATTACAATCTCATTGTTTCCATTATCTGGTTTTGTTTCCTTAACTGTGGAAGGGAGGAAATACAGAGAACAGAATTTCCAGGTCATTTTCGGACAGAATGACAATGGCCATTTCTTGACCACTGACCAGGGGTCATGCATCTTCATGGGCATTATCTCATTTTATCCACATAAGGGCACCAGCAGGCATGGTCCACTATTATGCCCATCTTGCAGATGAGGAAAGTAAAGCTCAATTAGACTAGCTCAGCTGTCTGAGGTCTCACAGCTGGAATGTCATAGAACTGAGAATAGTGAGCAGTTACCTCTAGCTTTGGGGTCTTGCTTTTTGCTTCATATGCCAGTGCTTTGAAAATTCTGGTTCTCAACTCTAGCTGTACACTGGAATTATCTGGGAGGTCAAAAAAAAATATATGGTTGTTTGTCTCCCAGTATTGAGGTTTCTGACTTAATTAGTCTAGGCTATGGCTTGGGATATTGGGGTTTTTAAATCTCTCCCTATTTCCTACACCCGCTAACGTGCAGTCAAAATTGAAAATTATTGCCCTGAAAAGCATGAGATAAACATGGAGCCAGTCAAACAGCTTTGTTTGAGGACAAGTCCAGGCAGAGCTCACTGGGAAAGGCTTTGATGATGGTGCATCATGGCCTCCTGGGATGGATGCACAACCCAGAAAGGAGAGGGCTCTTGGTAGGCTGTCCCCTGAAAAGGTGAGACCTGACGTTACTCATCTGTAGTATGGGGCTAAGGACAATTCTGGCATTGCTTAGCTGGGATCCTAGACTCTTAAGGCTGGAAGTGAACTTAAGGATTCTCACTGAGGTCCAAAGAAGTTAGATGACTTGCCCAAGCCCACACAGTGAGCAAGACGCAGAGACACAGAACAAGACAGTGAATGAGAAGCTGAAATTAGACTGACCGATGGGGCCAGCTCTGGATTTATCACTCTGGCTGTGTGGCTCTGAGCAAGCACTGTACCTCCCTGAGCCTCAGATTCCTCATCTGGAGAACAGCCATGATGATACTCTACCTACTCTCCAGGGTTCTGTGAGACTGAAAGGAAAGTGTGTTTGCAGCGTGCTTAGCACAGTGCTTGGCACATGGTGGGTGCTCAAATCTTTCTGTGGTTGACAAAAGCAAAATAGAGAATACACACAAAGGCAAAATGGGGCCCGAGAGGTCATCCTGGGTGGGCAGCAACATTGCAAAGGACCTGGGGCCAGTGGAGAAGTTATCCAAGTGATCCTGTGGTTGGGAGTTGGGGCTGATGTGAAGCCTACATGCGGCCAGAGTTAGGGCCCTCCCTCCCACCCCCGGCGTGGGTAAAGGTTAGGTTGATAGGAAATAGGAGCAGTGCCAATGTTCCTATTGTAGGTACCAGAAATGAGACATCAGGTGACATGTGGCATTCAAGAAGGGACAGCATCCTTGGGTCCTCCTGGGGTGAAAGTGGTTGTTCAATCTATGGTTATTGCGTTGAATGAAAGACCCCGTCATCTTTTGAGGATTTGGAGGCCCCATTCCCAGGAATGCCAGTCTCTGGGGCGAAGATGAATTTTACTGACTTGAGGCTAGGGAACCAGGCTCTGAGGATTAAAGGAGATGGTGTGGGTGAATCGTTCAGCACTCTGAGAGCCTAATAAACATTAGCTATTGTTATTTACTGCTAACAATAAACTCTGAGCGTTGGGCACATTTATTCTGCCTGGGTTCAAATTGTGGCTTAGCTGAGTGATTTGGCTAAGTGGATTTCATCTCTCAGCCCACATTTCCCTCATCTGTAAAATGGACCGAGAGCGTGAGCCCATCACATTTGTGAAGGAAGATAAACTATAGGAAGTTGAGCTCAGGAACACAGGAAATGTCTGTCCTAAGGCTGGTGTTGAAGGCTGGGTTACTTGGAATGGCGAGTGCGCCTCCGAGCCCGATTGTAAGCCAGAGAGGGAAAGGAGATCGCTGTCAAAATGGAACTGTATTCCCCAACTCCGGACTTCACATCTCAGTTCCAGTTACCTTTCTATTTCCTGCCCTGATGGGGTGAAAAGTCCCTGCGAGCCAGCTGGAGAGTTTTGTAGCATAAGTTACAAGGGGAATTTTGCTTTCTCTTGGAGAAACCCTCTTACCTCCTGAAAAAGGGAAGCTCATTGGAAAGTCAGTCATTCCAAGCACAGAACTCTTGAGACCTGTTTGTAAACTGCTTAGGGAAGGGACTCGAGCTCCCTGCATCCGCCTCTGCTCGGGATTCGCAGAGAAAGAAACTGAGACCTGCAGAAATGAAGTCGTTGGTTGACCCAAGGCCCCAGAATTTGCCTGTTGGCAGACGTGGGCCTGGAACACAGGTCTGTTGACTCCGGGTCCACTGTTTCCTACAGTTCCACCCTTGGGCATTATTATTATTATTGTTATTGTTATTAATTATTACTAATTATTCTTGTTATTCTGGTATGTGTGTAGGTGAGTGTGAGCAATGGGAACAGGGATGGTAGTGAAAATATCTTAACAATTGGTTAGTTTCGTCCTTTTGCTCCCAAGTTCCTAGAGATGGAGAGTCCTTTTGAGAATTGATTGAAAATGTTGACTTTGGTGGAGCTAGATTAGACAAATGATTTTTCTCGTCTGAAGAACTGGCATTAAGACTTTCGTAGATATTTGGCTTTTAATAAGCTGAGGGCAAATAATTCATTTCTCTCCGTAAAAGTAAAACATGTTTTGCCCTCATCACTTCCAGGAGTGGGTGCAAGCCTAATGTGAGAATGGAGTTTCTGAGGGGTACCCCTACATTCACAGGTTTTCCCACTGGGAGGGAAATTTTTGAGACTGAAATTTTGGAGAGCCTTATTCTTCGCCCTTAATCCATGTCTGATTTTATCCACAAGATTAGCTGGAAACAAATGAAATTTCTGTGTGACCATTTTTGACCCACAGAAATGGCTATTTATTTATTTATTTTTTAAGATTTTATTTATTTATTTGACAGAGAGGGAACACAAGCAGGGGGCGTAGGAGAGGGAGAAGCAGGCTTCCCGTGGAGCAGGGAGCCCGATGCGGGGCTCAATCCCGGGACCCTGGGATCATGACCTGAGCCGAAGGCAGATGCTTAACAACTGAGCCACCCAGGTGCCCCAGAAATGGCAATTTAATATGGTCCCAGTGTAATATTGGCTGGGCATCAGTGAGGACTCTGGCAACTGCTCTTGAAAAGGGAAAGAGATGAACGCTTTTTTGATTGCTGTTTTTGTAAGCAGCAGCGGGGTATCATGTCAGAGAGTCCTGGGTCCAAATTCGGGCTTCATCAAGCATTACCATAGCTCTCCCTGGCTTCTCTTTCTCTTTCTCTTAGGGTTGTTGGATATGCCACTTAACCACAGAATCTTCTAATTCATAAAAGAAGCTCAATGGATTCCCTCCTTGTCTCCCTTCCCCCCATTTGACCAGAGTGGTAAAATTTGTGGGACTTCACAATTTTTGTAAGGTTTATTATAACTTGTGAAAAGTGAGTTGTCATTTTGCATTCAAGGACATGGAGAACTAGATGCATTTTAAAAAATCCCAAGAGGTTATCCTGAGATCTTAATCTAGAAAGAAAATTAAACGAACAGATTCACAAAAGAATAGACCTCATTATTACGTTTCTGCAGCTTCCAATGCCGATTTATTAAGTTACATCTGTTAAATACATTAGCACATACAACATTTCATTCACAGTGATTAGAATTCACACAGTAGTGCCCAAAGACATAGATGATTACCAGTTACCAGTATCCAACAACATACAATATGCACTTTACCTTGGGGTTGTGACGTTTTAACATAAAACATAGAATCAGTGAAAGTGCTCAGGGTTTATCAGTAAAACCACATAAATACCTACATTTGTTCAATCTGTATACCCCTGGAACAAAAGCAGGGGCAGTGACATATTTTAATGACTTTATGAACAAAGTCATTTGATTAAGTTCAGCTACTTCATTTGCTCAACATCGTGTTTCTCCTTCCTCCTGAATGTTTGCAACAGGAGAGTGGGACTTGCCTGTCATGTCCCTTCTTGCCTTGCTCTTCAGGATCTAGATAAGTGCTGTCATGTGACAAATGCTAAAAAAAAAAAAATCCCACAAAACTGATTCATGGATGAAATGTGTGTCAGGAGCTATGAATTCTAGTCTCAGCACTGCTACTAGCTAGTCGCTGACATTGGACCATTTATGTCATCTTCCTGAGCCCGGGTTTCTTCATCATTAAAATGATGTAACTTGGAGTAGATAAACTCTGCAGATCCCATTGGTTGTAAAGTTCCATGGCATTCTCTATTGGTCAAGCTCAAACAGTCACTCTGTGTTGGACACTCTCAGAACAAGTGGGAAATGGCAGCCACTTGTAGGCTGAGAGACACTGAACTCTTGACAAGGCCTGCCAGGTTCTTAATGACCCCACAGAACACACAAAAGTCAATTAAAAAATGCCCATGTTAAAAAAAATACACAGATGGCCACATAATCATAGATCTGGAAAAGACCTCAGACATCCTTTGGCTCTATCCCTTCCTGCCACCTCAATGAAGGAATGACTTCTTCAGAACCCTTGAGATAAGCCCTTGGCTTGAATATATCCAAGGACTGAGAAATCACTATCTGGGGACATTCTACTGTGAGGGTAGAAAGTTTCTCTGGTTATTGGGCCAGAAATGATGACCTTGTAAACTGCAACTCCTTAGCCCTAGTGCTTTCCTCTAAGGGACATGGAAGCAGTCCCCTCCCCGCTTCCACATCCCCCAGAGCTATTTGATAATACTTCTCATGTCTTCCTCCAATCTCTCCTCCAGTTATTAAAACAAATACTATTTGCAGAGGGTAACTGGATGAGCCCAGGATTATGATTCAGGAAGATAGTATCTCAGCCCCCAGATCCACCATGAACTCATTGTGTGACCCGGAATAAGTAACTTCCATCTGGACTGGCATTTTCTCCTTAAAATAGGGCGATGGAAGGGATGGGGTGTAAATTTGTCTCAGAGCTTGGGAAACTCTAAATATGATAGCGTGGGGCAGGGAACAGGTGTGACTGCTCTGATCTACCCTCTCCTTCACCATTGGAGCAGAAGGATTCAGGGATTAGCCGTCGGCTGAATTCTCCCCAGGCCCCGCTGCCGGTCGGAGCCAATCACTATGACTATCCAGGAGAGGGGTGCACACTGAACAAAATTTCTGCTACACACGGCAAAACACTTTCAGGACTCCGAGCCCTAGGAGAGCAAGACATCTTGAGACAAGAGACTACTGCATGTGTTTTGCAAAGGTGCAGAGTATAATGAGCAATCCTCTCCTGAAGAATTAATTCCCAGTGTCGCAATCATGGAAACATGATTGGGGGAAGGACTGGGGAAAATACCTTGCAAGAGAACGTTGGCAAGGGCCATGCCTTGTGCACAGTAAGATAGTCAAACTTTTATAATCCAGAGGGGTTACTGACGAGTGCGGAGGTGGTACTTCCTCTGGGGTGACATAGCTTAGGTTGAAATGGAGCCAAGGGACCTGGTCTGCCCTGTTGAACGGAATCAGACATTTTCAGGATGTGAAAGTCCTACTGTACCCTAGTCAAAACATTTAGGAATTTTCGTAGCTGAAGCAACGCCGTCCTGCCAAATAGTTCTAAACTGTGCTAGGGTCAAAATGCAAGCAACCCCATGCATTTTGATCACGGTTCCTGCATTTTCTGAAGGTACACCGGCTTTTCAAAGCACCTCTGGCTCATCCACAGGTTCTAATATTTTCAAGGGTGTCGAGGGCCAAACTCAAGTCCAGCAGATGATAACCTCTCTGCACTTGTGGCTTAAATAATGGATTCTACTATAGGAAATGGTATCTTTATTTTATCCCCTTTTATTAATGGAAAACTCTGTGAGTAGCTCTTTAAAAAACCACTTAGTGTAAACACAAATCATTTTGTTAATGATCATCCTTCATCAGATGGCACCCATTTTCCGAATGAGAAAATATCCACGTGCCTAAAGTTAGCTAATTAGGTAGCTAATATTACCAATATAAATGAAAGGGTCTCCAGACCATGGAGGTGCTGAGTGGTTAGAGTGAACCCATCTGAAACTAAAATAATTTCTCTTTGTGTCCCAGGGCGAGTAGGCACTCAGTAAATGTGGAATTGATTTGAATTCAGCCTTTTGAGAGACATTGGACCAGCAGAGCATTTCTCCCCTAAATTAACTATTTTCTGAAGCACATAGGCATGCTCCTTCTTCCCTTGCAAATCTTTGGCAGCATCTCATTTACTCCTTTTAGGAGACCAGCATGTTCTTAAGGATCCTCTCATCTCATTTTTAAAACTAGTGCACTAATTTTGGCTATGGAGAGAATGCCTAGGAAACAGAAGTTTTGACTTGAATCCTACTGGAAATGCTCGGCTGGCCCTTTCTGAATGGTACAAGATATAAGGACTTAACAAATTTAGCTGGGACAACTTCAGCACAATACACCTTTCAATAAACAAGCTTATGACAGGAGCAAAATAAACATGTGGCAGGGAGTTTCCGCAAGTGGTCGAGTCTTTTAGAATAGTGGGAAACTTCTATTCCTTGGATGAACTTCCAAATCCTACAAATGCCCTAAGGCGCAGTGGGCACGTCTGAAGACCCTTGGTAACAAGAGTTCCTTTTAGTGGAGAAGGTGAGGGGGGTCACTTTGACCTCTTGCATGCCCATCCTCCTGCTCCCCACGGTGTTTCGCATGCATGCAAATGCAGACGGAGCATTTTATTTTCTCCATGGGGTCGTGAGTTCTGATCCTGGAGGCACACTGGAGTTGTTGATAAAATTATCCCGATCTGCCAGCAAACATTGTTCTCGGAGTAGGTTGAAGGAGCATTATCTTATCAAGCTGGTTTTATAGTTACTGAGAAACCTTTCCTTTCTGCTTTAACGTAAAGGGTAATTCCTCCGTCTCAGATGCCCTTTCCCCGAGGCCATCTCTTGTCCGCCCACCCTCTTTCAGGAGGCGCTCAGGCTTCACTTCCTTTATGAAGACTCTTCTGAATCAGGTGAGGTCACCACACCCTTCTCTCTGCTCCTGCGGAGCCCTGTGCTCACTGTGCTGAGAAGGCTCTAGAGCCCTAATCTCCTGAGAAACCAGAAATCAATTTTTATTTTTTATGTAACTCAACAAATATTGACCAAGTACTGCACACCAATCACCCTGCTCAGAAGCCCCAGCACACACCTTCGTACCTGTGAGAGTGATTTTGGTGCCAAGTTTGCTTTTAGACCCGGTCGTGAAGGTCTCCCACAGTAGGCTGCATTGATGATAAGGACCAGCGTGCAGCAGGTCACTGCCCATGTCATACCGACATGCTCTTTGACTGCACAGAATGCTCAGAGCGAACATGTTTCATCCCCACGAGCCCATTTGATCCTGGGAAACAAATTGGTGGACTCCTACTTTATAGACAAGTCAACTGAGGCTAAGAGCAGAGATGCCCCTCCTACCCTTGGCATATTAGTGGAGGAAAATCATACAGATTAGAGAGTATGAAGTCACTAAAGGGCAGGAGGGACCTTCTTAATGTTCAGCCTCTCCTCCATGGGAGAAGCCTTGGCTGGGCTGATAAGCTCATCACATATTGAAATCCCTTGAGTATTTTAAAAGAAAAATTCCCTGATTAACACTCTGCACATAAAATCTAAGTTAACGTCTCTAGATTTGGTGATTGACTGTCTCTCCCTGCCAACCCCCCCCTCCACCCCGCCCCAGACGAGAATAAGTCTGTTCTCTCTTGGCATTGATCAGGTTTGTTGTAGAGCTGGTCTAGTTGGCTAGAAATCTGTCTTCGAGTTTCTTGAGTGACCTAATCAGCTGGATATCTTACACTGTCTGGAGAGCTTCAGAAATCTTACATACTAGTGTCAGATGAGATATTTTTTAAGGACTTGGAGTTAGTCCAAGTCCTCAAAATTGAGTGATATTTGACCAGGAGCCACGGATGGAATTCATTTAAGTTTTGAATAGAGTCTGTCTTATTCTTCATAGTATCATCTGGGTTAAGGTAGTACCCAGAACGTAAAAGGTGTTCAAGTAAACTGTGCTGAGTAAATGCTATTGTTGTATTTTTGATATGCATGTGGAACTCATACTTGCTGGTTTTCATGCCTGTGCACAGAATAAAAAGAGGGGTTGCTTTTTTCATTTGCCATAGATGGTATGAAAACCAATTTCTTTCCCTTTCTTTCTTTTCTTTCTTTCTTTCTTTCTTTCTTTCTTTCTTTCTTTCTTTCTTTCTTTCTTTCTTTCTTTCTTTCTTTCTTTCTTTTCTTTCTTTCTTTCTTCTTTCTTTTTCTCCTTTCTAGTGTTCATGAGAAATACCAGCCCTCTTTTCATTTTTTTTTTAAGACAAGGCATTAAAGTATATGTTTAGAGACACTGATGAAGGATTTTGCTCTAGGGTTTACACTGTTTTCTAGGGCTTTGGATTTTGTTCAAGGGCCCCTAAACTGAAGCAAATGTTTCTTGATCAAATCCCACAATAATTGGGCCCACTGGTGACTGATGTGTGGTATGAAGGGGTGGAAATGTTCCGAGTAGACCTCCATTCATTTGGTGATCAGTGTGTCAGTGTTTAGAAATCCACCCCTTTTCCAAGCAACCACGGTCGTGTGTCTGCTCTGTTCTGCCTTTTTCCGGTTAAGATTCTCATCAGTAAGGCATATAAAGTATGACATTTCGGGCCTCCAATTTCATAGCTAAGCCACCGTTTCTGTGGAATGGTCCAAAAAAAACAAAAACAAAAACAAAAACCTGTTATAATTATGTATGAGTGAAGAAAATTAGGAACTAGGAGGCAGAGGACCTTCACACGAGGATGCCCACCTTGCCCCTACAGCAAGAAGGCGCCAAAGAAAGTTTTATCTTCTTTTGTGTAATCCACCAAAGAGATGTCACTGACGTTCACCATCAGCTTGTCCCCTTCCTGCAAGGAGAACATGGCCCCTAGGTAGATGGGCTGGAACCAGTTGCTGCCTACTTCGCACACAGACTTGGTCCCCATTAGGAGCTGGGTCGGCTCGGGGTAGCTGTCTGTTACCTTAGTGATGACCACGATGATGGAGTCTGGCTTGTTTAGTCGGCTCCCTTGGTGGATTTCACCACACTCAGATGTGGTTCCTCGGAACGTGACCTGGGAGTAAACAAAGTAGTCTCCCGACTCTGGGATCACCAGGAATTTATTTGTGTAGTTCATCCGGTTCTTGGTAAAGGCCAAGCCAAGTTCATGTTCCCAGTGCAGAGCTGGAAACTGATTTTTCAAAGACTGTGTGGGACTTTGTCTGACAACTGCAAAGACAAGAGAGAGGTTTAATTTCCTCGTGTCAGAACCTGTGGACTTTGCCAAAAAGAGTCTCATATTATTTTCAGAGTAAAGTGATTGAATAAAACCAACAGCTAACAAGCTCCTTGAGGAGGAATGAGTGGAGGAGATCTAAGCAGACACACACTTTTGTTCAGAGAGTAGCATCTTAGGGGCAAAAGACTTCGCCTCTCTGAGCCTGAGTTTTCTTTCCTGATCATTTAGAATTTTACCTGAGCTGTGATCTTGGAAAACAGTGGACGTTAAGAAATCTCACTCTTTGTGTTTCGGAAAACAGCCCATTACGATGAACCTCTTCTCCAAATGACTTAGATGGAACTGGTGGATGCCCTCCACCCTTGGGTACATATGGCAAGACCAGACACCAGATCCTCCAGATCGCCATTCTCTACCGCATAAATGATCAGCTGAACTGTACTGTCCCCACTGATCCATGGGAACATAATGCTTGTTTTTTCTTTTTTAAAGATTTTATTTATTTATTTGAGAGAGAGAGCATGAGTGAGAGCAGAAGCAGGGGGAGCGGCAGAGGAAGAGGGAGAAGCAGACTCCCTTCTGAGCAAGGAACCCAATGCGGGGCTTGATCTCAGGACCTGAGCCTAAGGGCAGCTGCTTAACTGACTGAGCCACCCGGGCGCCCCAACATAATGCTTGTTAACCCAATTTTGGTTAAGCTTCTCTTCTGCCTCCAGGCTTTGGTCTACCCTCAGCCTGGACCAGCAGACAGTCTGTCTTGAGAACAGGCTGGCCTTCGGGTAAAACATTCTCTGACGCTAACACCTTTATCCCACTTCTTCCCACCTGGTTCTTTCTAACTTTGTTTACTCCTTTCTGCAAAAGGAAACCCCTTTTAGCTTAACTCTTGAGACACTTGCAGACCTTCTGGCCAGAGCATTCTCCCTATTGCTGCTGATTTTCTTTCTCCTTTCTCCCACTGTGCAATAATCCTTTTGCACAAGCTCTCTCTTTACTAAGTCAGGATTTGCTTTTCATTTGACGTATCTTTCCTTTTTTTAAAATTTTTAAAGCAGATAAAAATACCCATGGAAAGGATTAAAAGGGATGGTGTGTATAAAATCCCCAACTATTAGGAATACCCTCTAACCTGCATTCACTTTCATTAGCCTTTTGTTTCAGACATACCCTGCTACAAGGAGTAGACATTTTAGGGAGTTGGATGATCCCTGGAGCTCCCCTGCAGCTCCCCTGCAATGCTACGGCCCAAAGTTACTGAAATTCAGACAGTGATTAAAAGAAAAATCAACATGCAGGACAGATATTGGAACCAGAGATCCAGAACATTCTGGAAATGCTTCTCTGACACCAAAATACAAGCTGATGTTATTGGCTTGTGGAGTATAAGGGATCAGGGCTCTGGGTCACTTCAGCTCTATGGCCATGTAATGTTTTTAATCAGTGATGTAGGTCCCTTCTCTCTGAGTCTTGATTTCCTGTCCCTAAGCTAGAGATAAAGCCTCTTCCCAGTCTCATTTGGAAGATCAAGTGAATAGAGGAGACATGGACATTTTTATCATGAGCCTGGCTATGGCAAGTACTCAATACATAATCACTTTGCCCAAATAAACCAGCATCTCTCATCTTGACAGATTAAAAAATAAGCCTATTTCACTGTATATATTTTTATAGGTTCTTATGTTTGCATTGTTTACAAATATACATTATATACTCGGACATATAAATGAGTGCTTTTTTTTTTTTTTAAAGATTTTATTTATTTATTTGAGAGAGAGAATGAGAGAGACAGAGAGCACATGAGAGGGGGGAGGGTCAGAGGGAGAAGCAGGCTCCCTGCCGAGCAGGGAGCCCGATGCAGGACTCAATCCAGGGACTCCAGGATCATGACCTGAGCCGAAGGCAGTTGCTTAACCAACTGAGCCACCCAGGCGCCCTAAATGAGTGCTTTTGTGAAGTATGTGTATCGCAGAAAAAATGAATAGAACCAAACCATTGATTTCAAATAAGATAATCTGCAGTAAAACTAGCATGTTTTAGGAAAATAAAAGCATATTTTCATTTCCTACGACTGCTTTGGAAATCCATAGTGATCCCCGATATGTGCTATCAGCCACCGTTTGGGGATAGGTTATCTTTAAGGAAATATTTAGCAACTTTCACACCCAGTGGCTGCCTAGAAACCTGGTTCCTGGATTTTTCTTAAGCATCTTTGCCGATGCTGACTGGACCCTGGATTATTTTGCACCATGACACACGTTTAGAATGCATGTGGTCTCTCCGGTCCCGCGCACTCAGTGCGTCCTGGAGAGTTTGTTGCTTCTTTGCAAAATCTGTGAAAGGCATTTTTATCAATCACTCCTGATCATCTCCACTCCTTCTTTGTGGATGATGTAGTATAAAAAAATCCTCTGGGATGATGCAAAAACAAAAAAATCATTTAGTCTCTAGACAAAGCGAGTTTTGTTGAACTGGTATAGAATCTGCTATGTCAACACGGCAACAAGTGGGAGTTAGGGTACGGAGTAGGTTGTAATGGGAACAGTGCAGGTCTAAGAGTCAGACTCAAATCTCAGCTTTTCCGAGTCATGTATATGATTTGGGACAAGTGACTTGACTTGTCAGAGCCTCAGTTTCCCCCCTTGTTGGGCTGATATGCAGATTAAATGAGATCATGGTTGCAAAATGCCTACCACAGTGCTGGTACACGTGAGGAGCTCAGTGGAACCTAGATTCCCACCCCCAGCTCCCCCATTCAGTAGGAAGAAGGGTGATATCCCCACACTCTGTTGTTAGGATTTTTCCTGCCCAGCTTGTTCACTCTCTCCCATTCTTAATATTTTATTTATTTATTTATTTTTTAAAGATTTTATTTATTTATTTGACAGAGAGAGAGACAGCGAGAGCAGGAACACAAGCGGGGGAATGGGAGAGGGAGAAGCAGGCTTCCCGCCAAGCAGGGAGCCCGATGTGGGACTCGATCCCAGGACTCTGGGATCATGACCTGAGCTGAAGGCAGACACTTAACGACTGAGCCACCCAGGCGCTCACTCTCTCCCAATCTTAAAGGCAAGTGGTAAGTGACTAGTGACTTGGTGTCTGTCTGGTCATAGTCCTCACTCAGGACTCACCACAAACACTTTCCTCTTGGTCACATGCAAGTCACATGTTTGGGCCCTGGGGATATCCCCCTGTGGGCTGCAAATTTTCTTATAGGTCAGGAGAGTATGCTTGCTTTTAACTCCTTAGGTTTTCAAAGGATTTTTTTTTTTTTTAAAGATTTTATTTATTTATTCATGAGAGACAGAGAGAGAGAGGCAGAGGGAGAAGCAGGCTCCCAAGGAGCAGGGAGCCCGATGCGGGACTCGATCCCAGGACTCTGGGATCATGACCTGAGCCGAAGGCAGACGCTTAACCATCTGTCTACCTGAATGCAAATGTCCAATCACTTCATCTTGAGTGGGGTACAGATGGACTTGATACTTTTAACAGCCCAGGGGATCTTTTATCTTTGACCAGATTCAGAATTATGTGAATCTCTGAGTCTGAGTGAAGCAGTTTCTGAATGCCTGACGGTGTGTATGAAAGAGAGACACAGGAGAGGAAGGAAGAGGACTGATAGAATCTGAAAGAAAATGCCCAAGAGCCATGGGCCTTTGGAACCCTTAAGGGGGGAAGACATCTGAAAACCCTCAATTGAGAGGAGAAGTCTGTTACCAAGGTGTGTCGTTTCTGGTTTGAAGCTATTAGAATAAGTTTTGACAAACCCTCTGAAAGAAATCTTGGGCCCATGGCCCATACATGATCTCCTGGAAATCACACCAGGGAGAAATACCTGTCAGGTGTGCCCTTGGCTTATCTCCAGCAGCTCCGGAAATTGCATCTGTAAGGAAAGGAGAGAGATGCTTTGTGTGAGTCAGAGGGTGGCTGGAGTGAAGACAGTATTTTTGGAGTTGCATGGTGCCTGCAACTGGAGAGAATCATTCCTCTCCTTCAGCTGGGTCCACTGGGGATTGCTGTCATTTCCCCAGGGACAGAGAAGCCTCAGGAGAAAGAGTCTTGAACACAAATAAATCTTGGCCCATAACTTTGGGCAAGTTTCCAACCTGTCCAAGACTCTGTTTTCTCATCTCGAAGGTCATCCCTTGCTATCATGAATGTAGAGTGCTCAGCATGATTCCTGGCACATGGCCTATGCTCAATGAACTCACATTGCCCCCCACCCCCCCCGCTACTGCTTCAGGGTGAGCAAACTGACCTTTGGCCTTATTCAAGGTCCCTTTAGCCATATCCACTGAAGCATCTGGATGGCCTAACAAATAGGGTAGGGAGGGGTAGGATTAGGCATTCTTCTAATACTTTTATAGGAATTAACTGATTTAATCTGCACTAATCTAAGAAGGTAGGTACCATTATAGCCAATTTACAGGTGAGTAAACTGAGACAGAGGCAAGTGACATTATTTGCCAAAGGCCATCATCTCCATAGGCCATATACTTGGACACAGCACCATTTTGTCTTTTTAGTGACTTGGGAGCAACCTCACTCCTCCTCTGGGTTTTCATCCCTCTGAACCTCCCTCATACCCAAACTACTGAATGCTCTGTTCCCCACAAGAGAAGGCAACAAATATGAACACACTTACAAGCTCGCTGATGTGAAGGTCCAAACTCTTGCCCTTTTGAAGTCTATTGGAAAAGAAAGATATGATTCAGCCCACCTGTGGTCCTTCTGTCACCCAACCCCACAGCTGCCCATAGCAAGGGCATGATTAAGATGCCGCTGCTACCCAAACTGGGCGTTCTGAGATGAGGGACATGGCAATGAGACTACTCGATGGAGGGGAATCTTGTGCCCAAGCGCTCCCCTTTCCTCCTCCAGCACCCCGATGACCTTCTCTCTCCTACACTCGTCTTGGAAGCTCAACTTCGAAGTTCTGTCCTGAGAGCCTTCCCTGTTCTGTTCTAGGACACTCTGACATCTATTATTTGAACAAATGATGGCACTTGCTTTATTTTCTTTTGTCCACCATGATTTAAGAATTGGAACTATTTAAAAAAGTGATACAGAAAAAGAAATAAGGGCTCTGTTCTCCTTCCTACCAGCCCCTTGTCTCCATGAATGACATGGAGACATGTCCATCCTTGCAATCCTAGCTTGCGAGCCATTTCAGATACCACACGGGGCAGGCGGGGCGGGGGAAGGGTAACTGCTTTGGAGGTAGACAGACCTGAATTTGAATCCTGCTGTCACCATTTATTAACAATATGATCTCGAGCAGACACCTTTCCTCTCTGAGCTCTGGTGCCCTCATTTGAAAAATGGGAACAATAACATCCCTAACCTCAGATAACTCCCACATTTGAGATAAGGATCAAATCAGATGTGTGAGTCAGGGCAAAGAACGTGCAGGAAATGAAGGAATCACTGTGTCTGAACACAAAGCTCAGGAGCAAAGCTAAGTCCTTGGCTTAAAGGGATAAAATCACCACCTTATATTTTACGGTTTCCAGGAAAACCTTCTCTGATATGATATTGACTCAATTCAGAGTCTTCTGATTGGGTTCTTATAACTACATAGTCCCCACGGACAGTGATCCTCATGTCACCAGTTCTGTATCTTAGAATCCGTGTGTGTGTGAGATCGTACTTGTGAATGAGGAATTGTGCGTCCATGTGGGTGTGACAGAAGACAGCTCTAGCAGTGGGGGAGGTAGGAGCCGATGTGTTTTGTGTGTCTACATGTGACTCTAGTGTGGAGCTGTGTACATGGATGTCTCTGCACGTGTTGGTGTGGTCACGTGGGTGTAGCTGTGTCATTGCTCACCAGGACTGTGAGCAGGTCTGTGATGGCAGTGACCTCATTAAAGCCCAGACGGCCAGGCTCTTTTTATTCCCAAGCCATGCTACCTAACCTCCACTGGAAGGCTTCTTGAGGGCAGAGATCTTGTCTTTGAACGACAGACCCATTGTCTCTCCATTGTCTACTTCCTAATTCTGTGAATAGCAAGACAACTGCTTGCCTTCAGTTGCCAGGCTTGAAACTTGCTGCTTTCTCCTCCCACAAACCCAAGCTGCCATTTCTATTTTGCAATTTTTCTCATTCGTGCCTCCCCGCCCCCCCCCCCAGGCCTCAGCACGCTGTTCTTCTGGATTCTCCCATCAGCCTCTTAACTGATCCTTTTGCATCTGGTTCTCCTTTCCTTGAAATCATCTCCTCACCTGCTCTCAGAGTGCTTTTTCTAAAGCATCACTGTATGGGGACACAATTCTGTCCATAAACCTTCCATGGCTCTCCATGGCCTTCCAGACACAGGCCCAAATACTTATCTTGGCATTCAAGGTCCCAGTTGATCACCCCATTCTTGTTACCCACTATTTATTCCTCTCCGAGTACTCTGTGCTCCAGCCATGAGAGGCAACCACAGTGAATGATTCAAAGGACCTGAAAGATGCAGTAAATGTAGCTACTTTCTGTTGAATGAGGAGTGGCTCTGTGCTATGCTACGCCCTTTGCACACGTCATCTCCTTCAGTGTTGTGACGACTCTTCAGGTAGATGCCATTCATACCCTTATATTGAAAAGGGGGGGGTGGTGCCTGGGTGGCTCAGTTGGTTAAGCGACTGCCTTCGGCTCAGGTCATGATCCTGGAGTCCCGGGATCGAGTCCCGCATCGGGCTCCCTGCTCGGCAGGGAGTCTGCTTCTCCCTCTGACCCTCCTCCCTCTCATGCTCTCTGTCTCTCATTCTCTCTCTCTCAAATAAATAAAATAAAAATCTTTAAAAAAAAAAAAAAAGAAAAGGCGGCTCAGTCAGGTTAAGTAACTTGCCCAATGTCCCACAGCTGGAAAGTGAAGTAGGATTTTAACCCAGGTCAATCCACTCTAGAATTCCTGGCCCTAAGCCATTGCACCTTCTCACTTCCGGGTAAGCTCCCCCTTTGGTGAGGTGGATGGATGAGTACCAGCAGCTCCATGCACTGCAACAGTAGGGGAAACACAGAGCTCAGAAAACAGGAACCCAGCCCAGAAGTGGGGGAATCAGGGGAAATTACCTCTGAAGTTGAGTCTTAGAGGTCCCACAGGTATTAGCCAGGTGATAAAAGGTAATGACCATTCCAGACAAGGCTAAGAGCTTGTGCAAGAGTACAGAGGCCCAACAAGGCATGGGAGCAGCTGGGAAACTACAAGGATTTCTGCTGCCAAATGAACCCATATATACATTCAGCATAGGGTCATGAGTACAGTTGCTTCGGAAAACCTAAACCCAATTGATGCAACTACTTGTCCAGCATCGATAACTTTGATGGGCTTTAGGAGTGGGGTGGGGTGGAGAAGCAGCCTAGAAATGAGCTTATTCTGTAGCCTGTTTCCTGTGCTGTTCCTTATTTGCTGTTAACAGAGCTGATAAAGAATTGGTTTGTGGCAGGCAGAAAACTGAAGGGGAAGAATTGGGAGAGCATGGTTGCATCCTCTTGTGTATGAAATGGTACAGTCCTGGCTGGTCTTCTGCTTCATTGAGTACTCTGCTGAGAAATCTTCTTGAACATCTGCTTATTTTTGTCTAAGCAGACACTCAGCTAAAAGACTGGAGCATTCCCTTTGGCTCAGAGTCTTGCTGTCATTAGCATGTATCTGCGATGTGAACACATTTCCCTCTTTGCTCTGCTGGATTTCTATATCTTGGGCATACAGTTATTTTCACGTGTGGTTGGACGTGTATGGAACTTAGTGGCCTAGAATCTGCTATACATCTGGAGTCTGTCATAGTGCCAGTTAGCAGGTGTTGAAGACCTCAACAGTCCAAGAGTCCCCAAGAACATCAGCTGGGACTCTCTTACCAAGAACAACATCTAAAGCCTTCCATTGCTGCTTCCCTTAATAATGCCTCTTCATGGGAGGAAGATTTTTGTGACGGGAAGCAGGAATGAATGAAGAGGAGATTTGAGATGAAGAAATAGTAGCTTATTTGGAGGAGCTTATGCATTTGAGCTGGCTCGATGCCTGTTTTCAAGGTGACTGTTTGCAAGAGCTTTTCGCTCTCAAGTACAATCCAAGCTGCCTGTGGGCAATGACCTGGTCTGTCTTGCTCACCATCAAATTTCTGGTGCCTCAGACCATGCCTGGCACTTCTGCCGGATTACCCAATCAGCAAAATATGCTGATGCCCAGGTGTCGGAAAGACAGGTAGAAAAGAGAGCTGGAAGAGGGAGGCAGGTTCAGCCTCAGTGACTTTTGCCTGAGTTTGGCAATCCAAAAAATGAAGAAAAAAAAGACCTTTTGATTTTACAATACATGCCAAGTTTTGAGTTCTTGTTTAAATTTTAAATAGTTAATTTAAGAGTTAAATGGCCATAATCTTTTAGTTACTGGCACCTCCAAGTTTTTCATCAGGCTTTGCTTGGAGCATAGTCATGGCTCCAGAAATGTTTGTGGAAGATTGTGAGCTTTGTCCAGGAATCAGAGACAGAAAAGGCAAATGTGGATGCCTGTGGGGATTCGTGTTAGTAGAATAGTGGGGCGCCTGTGGCTACCAGCATTGATGAGCCCAAGCAAAGCAAGCTGGTGCTTTTTACCCCTTAGTTTCTATAGGTCAGGGGATTTTTCACTCTTGTTTGCGTTTCTTTCTTTTTTCCTTCTCACTTTTTTTTCTTTTTTTTTTTGTATGCTGATTGGTAATCCCTGACACATTTTTGGAATTACTCTAATACTTCAACCAGGGAAGAAAGAAGGATGGAGGGAGGGAGACGGCTATCTAGTCGAGTACTCCCTGGGTGCCAGGTCCTGTACTGGGGTTTATGTGTGTTCCTTGTCTACCAGTCCAGTTACTCTCAAAGGAGGGCATCACCTTTTTAGAGGCTTTGTAGGCCAAAGGTCAAAGAGTAAATGGAGGGTCTGGGATCTGAACCTTCAGACCAAGTGCAGACCCTGGCACGTATCAGGAGCCCCATAAACATTAGCTGAGTACACACCATGGACCATGGAACCCGAAGCCAGATGATCTTTGAGATTCTCTTATTGGCATTTCCCCAGAAAAAATCCCTTGAGTGTATTTTAGCTAATGACCCATTTAGCCTTTCTCCCATGTCCTATACCCACTGTCTAGTATATTCATAAACAGGAAAAGAGATCCATTTTTTGCCATCATAAATGCCGCAATTGCAAAACCATCAATGTTTTATGACCCATAACATCCTCCCAGCACTTCTAGGAGAAATACACAGACCATTGCCTCCTTGTTTTTGGCTTTTGCTTTTCTCTGTTTGTACTTGCACAAGGATAAATCCAACCTGGAAATGTTTTATTCCAAGGCCACTTCAATTCATTACCCTCCTGGGTACACTGGATGGGGCTTCACACCCAACATTCAGAGGGGTGCAGAGCTGAGCATGTGGTGTTGGCAGCCGAGCAAATGTGGGAATCCCAGCCCTAGGGTTTCCTAGCAATCTGACTTTGGTATGTCACCTAACCTCAGTGAGATTCTGTCTCCTCATCAATGAAGGCAGGCAATCATTCTTTCCTCCTGGAAGCATCGTGATGCCTAAGGAAGACCACACACATACAGTGGATATCCAATTCACCTTCCTTCTTTCTTTGGGTTCAGTCAATATTTATGGTGCATGGTGTTGGTTCTGTGTAAGTTCCCTTTGTTTTCACTGCTTCGGTGTTACACAGAAGGCACCCTTGGGTCTCTTTATGACCAGTGGCAGATTTGGATCATTTAGGAGCTCTGGATGGCCTCCTCCTCCCAGCAGAAGAGGCTTCCTCCGTCTACAGCTGGCTTCTGGACTTCTGCCCCTTCCAGTGCAAAGGGCTTGAGGGAATGGAATGTACCCTCCATGCATTTCAAAACCTACCCTTGTTACTGCAGTCGGTGGCTGGGCCTCATTAAGGAGACCAGGCTGGGAGATGACCTCTTACAGCCAGACAGCGTGTGGTCCATCAGGTGAGGACCCAGGAGCTCCCAGTGCTGGGCATGGAGTAATGTGTGTGCTTATATATATATATATATATATATATATATATATATATATATATATATATATATATTTTAGAGAGGGAGATAGTAGGGGAGGGGCAGAGGGAAAGGGAGAGAGAGAGAGAGAATCTTAAGCAGGCTCCACATCCAGCATGGAACCCGAGGTGGGGCTTGATCTCACGACCCTAAGATCATGACCTGAGCCAAAATCAAGAATTGGATGCTTAACCGACTGAGCCACCTGGGCGCCCCGTGTGTGTTTATTTTAACAGGTGAATGAATGGATCCTGGAGTCACCAGCTCGGAGCTGCTGCAGATGTTTGGGATTCATGCCCACAGCGGGCTCACCCTGCCTTCACGCAGCTTCACCAGTTCTGGTCTTCTTGCCCTCCACCCCCAGCCTGAGCTTCTGAGTGAGTTGGCTTCTCTTCCTGGTGTGCCAGGACTCTCAGAGGCTAGAGCAGGGGCAAAGCCACCTAGTGCTCCATGTTTTACAATTTCCAAAGCACTTTTTATCTCAACCATCTATTTGTTTTCTCTAGACAACCCTGAAAAGGGATTGTCAGAACCGTCCCCGTTTCCAAAGAGGAAACAGTTTGAGTGAAATGAAAGGCTACACCCAAGATGGAGCAAACAGGGAAATCATGTCTGTTGAACATCTACTTCATGGCATTACCTTGCTGACATCCTCTCGCAGAATTCTCAGCACGGGGCTATGAGGAAAGTGTCTTTACCTCCCCATTTGACAGACAGGGAGCGGACAGCTTAAGGAGGTCAGGTACCCTGTGCATCCCTTCCTCTCTCTCTCTCTCCACCCAGCTAACAATGTGCCAGGGACAGCGAGGTGCCCCCAGGGGAGGAAGGAGACTCGAAGTTATTGAGCACTTACTCGGTGACAGGCACCGAGAAGAATCCTTATTAAACACTCCTGACCACCCCAAGAAGTGAGTGATTTGCTGGGTTAACACCACAGGCAGACCAGCGTGGTCGGCTTAGGAGGAGCTTTTGAATCCCAACGTCACACTCAGTGCGACTTTGGGCACATGGCTTAGGTTTTCTAAGCCTCAGCTCATCATCTCTGAAATGGAGATAATCGTAGCACTTTCTTCATTGTGTGATTTCAAGGACTAACCCAGATGAGGTATTTAGTAATAATAGCAAACGCATCACACAGACGTATGTGCTAGACACCAGGCTAAGGACTTTATAGACACGACGATCTCATTTACTCTTCTCAAAACCCTGGGTGTGAAGAAGCTTAGAATGGTGTCTGGTTTCTAATAAGTTATTATAAGGTCACAACTGTGGTGGTGGGGGGAGCCATGGCATTCCCTCAAGCCTGCACAACTCTGAAGCCTCAGCTGGCACCCCTATGGGATCCTGGATGGAGACCGGGGTGGGGGTGGGGTCTCAGGAGCAGGTGTGCAGGGGAGAGGCGAGCAGGGATCAAGGGCTAGGAGCCTTGCAGGGTTTTTCAGGAAGGGGTGAAAGTGAGATTGCAGGGAAGCAAGAAGAATCTGGGGCGAGCATGTGGGGATTCCAGAAGCAGCACGGGAAGGGAAGGACGGAGATGGGGCAGTGGTGCAGTCCAAGGAAGCAGTGTCTCGTGGCACCCCTGCCAACGTATTGCACAGTACCATGGGCCTGCTCTGCCCAGGCTGGGGGCTGAGCCAGCACGGTGCATTGTGTCATGCCTGGAGTACAGACCCCGAGTGAGCCAGAGCAGTGCCTGGGGAAGGCAAAACCTGGTCTCCGGGGACCTGTGAGCCAGCGTGGGGTCCATGCACCCAACCTGAGGGCAAGGAAAGCCACTAAGGGCCCAAAGAAGGCCCAGGCCATGGTTAGCGCAGCTGGGTAAAGAATGGATTGGAGTGTGGGTTGTCGGTACAAGACCAGGATGGAGAAGGAGGCGCGGAAGTATCTCACAAATATCAGAGACCAAGAAAGGCCCTCCAGCTCCCAAACCTGCTCTCTGGCCTGGTGATGGCAGATTCCAGAGCAGGTGGGGAGGGTGACAGGTATGATGCAATGTCCATGAGCAGGGAAGTTCCTCAGTCATGATAATGATCATTGCTACCATTTACTATTCTCCTACCTCCTGCCAGACACTTTAAATACTTTATTTCTAAGTATTCCATTTCATACATAAGGAACCTGGGGCACAGGGAGGTTACGTAACATGGCTAAGAAGTGGCTGGGCCAGATTTCAAACTGATTTTTCCAACACATGAATCTACCGGACATTCTCCAGGAGTTTAATGATCCTAAAACATTTTACTCTCTCTCTCTCTTTTTTGTAGATGTAACATACACATTTTGTACAAAAGAGGGTAAGTTTAAAAATGTCTCTCTCTTCCACCTGTCACCCAGGTCCCCAAGCTAGATGCTGGCAGAGCAACCAATCTCTTGTCCTTTTCTTGACATAGTCTATGCATTTATAAACACATTCATAAAAGTGAATATATATATATATATATATATATATATATTTAGAAAATGAATGTCCCCGATTCTATATACTGTTATATACCTTTCCCTCCCCACTTAATGATACATCTTAGAGAAATTCTCCATCCTTACATATAGAGATGCGTCATTTTTTAGAAACGGTGGCAGCTGCAGGCTTTCACTGCACGGAGGCACCAGGCTGTATTTAATTGATGCCCTATCTACGGACACTTCCCCTAAAGGTAGTTATCCCAAACCTTTTCAAATCTGATTTCTGCTCTGCAAGCTTACCTGGGTAAGGATTTTGTCACATCGAGTATTTCCTTACACAACCCCTGAAGGAAGAGTTCAGTTTAAAATAGATATATAATTTTAAGTTCTGGTAACTGTTTTTGTTGCTGCTGATAAAAACCTGGAACATTCCTACACCAATCGCTGTTGCTTTTTGGTAGTTGCCTGGTGTAACCATGATGATCACGTCCCAGGAACCAGGTGTGTAACCCTCCCTGCGTTCCCATCAGACAACCTGTTCCTGCACTTGCCTTCTTAGCATTGCCAGGGTGTTAACATTAGCATCCTCTTTTGGCAGAAAAGGAAACAGATTCAAAGAAATGAAACCACATGCCTATTTTTACCCAATCAGAGGTAGCTGCGCTGGGATTTAAACTCAGATGTCTACGAGCCACGATATTTCAGTTATGTCCACTCATGCTCTCCTTGGTGATTTAGCTTTCCCTCTTGAATCCTATCTTCCATCTTTTCTGAGCTGGTTATTCTCCATTAGCCCACTGGAACCTCTCTTTGCCCTTCTTGGCCCTGCACTGTGTACCGAGAGGCTGGGCACACTTGCTTCCTGGCTTTTAAGCCTGACTTCCAGTCTGACCAGTGGGATGAGAGGTGGGGAGAAGAGCATGGCCAGCTCTTCCATCCTTCTTCCTGCTCCCTCCCTGATGTTTGGCAGGCAGGCTAGCCCTCTCCTACATTTTCCTTCTCCTTGGGTTCCCCGAAAACTGCTCCCTCCTATCTGCACCCTCAGGCCAAGAGGTGATGACTGGCTTCCCACCATTGCTAAGCATCCCAGGATGCTTCCAGCTCTTCGGTTCCCTTTTATCTGTCTACATCTCAGCAAGTAGACTCTTCTTTGAACCCTTTTCAGACTCTTTACACATTCTTCTTTAAATGCTCCTGTTTGAATGACCAGGTGTTTCTTTTCAGGACTCCGATTGCTACATGTGGCCCCGCCTCACCCCTATTTCCCTTTCTCTTCTTCTGATGACCGAGAAGTTCTACAGTCTTGCCAAACCACCACGCTAAGCTTCTCTGTGTTTCTGCTCTTCAGGGAGATTGCCTGAAGTGTCACAGAATGCACTATTAGCCTTTTCATTTCTTGAGTAGCTAAGATAGGACAGGCACTCATGCCTTCCCTCGTGGGGCTTCCTGTCTAGTGACAGCTCGTGTCTCCAACTCTCTTCCTGACAGGGCAAGTCACTGGCCCCTCTGGACTGTGGCCTCCCACCACCAAGGGGTGGTGACTGGCTTCCCATGGTTGCTAACCCCAAGGTGCTTCCAGAGCCTGATGGTCTTCTAGATCAAGAAAGGCGTTTTTTTGGCATCTGCTGAAATAGGGGATCTCAAGACCACATTTTAAGCAGAGGCACTGTTTCTCTCTAGAACCCTGGAGAGTTCAGGTTATTGGAGGCCACTCAATGCCTCATTCAAGAACAACGGTCTCTTTCTGGCTAAAGCACAGACTCCCAGAACACCGACTAGACACTGTGGTTTGGCTTCATAGAAATCATCTCCATGGTGGCCTGGAGGTCACAGCCTGACTTGCTATGCCTTGAATTTCTTCTCTAACATGAATGGCATTTCTGGGCTGTCTGAATATTTCTATGTTTTCTGAAAGATGGCATGTGGCTGTGGATGCCACCATCTGAATCGAGGTCTGGTTGCTGACCCTGAGGGGATGGGGAGAGTTACACATTAGCCATGGCTTGCTTGCTCACTCCTTGTGTTTCTGCTTTGAAGTCAGCCAGCATTGCTTAGCAGACAGGTTTCCTGGTAAACTAATTGAAAAGCCTGTTTTCTCCTCTGGAATTTAATACTTTGGACTCAAATGAAATCTGTCATCACAGACCATGCAGATGTGTGTGTGTGTGTGTGTGTGTGTATTTATAAAATGGTATTATTTGAATGACTCTGTCTTCAGTCTTTAAGATTTTTGATATTCCTATTCCAGAATAAGTTTCCCCTTGACACTTAATACCCCCCCACTTGGAATCATTGTTCTCCCTATACCTTATATTCATTTTTGACTAAGCTCCTCCACCCCGAGCCCTCAGCAAGATCTGAGAAATAGACAACCAGGCAAGAGGTTCTTTCTTGAACATTGAAAGAGAATATTTCTAAACCCAAGAGAGGGGGTTGATTAAATAAATTATAGCACATGCATATACAGGACTATAATACAACCATCTAATATCATCATGCTGCTTTGAATTTACTAACAATAAATAAAATCATAACACATTTGGAGATTGAAAATAATCTCATCTTATTAAAAAATACAGAATTATATTCCCCAAGATGTCAATAGTGGTCACCTCTATGTGGTTGTGGGTAATGATAATTATCTTGTTTTCCTTATCTGTGTTTTCTAACTTTCTTCAATGACATGTGTTAGTTATGCAATTTAAGGAGGCTTATTATTTTTTTTTTAAAGAAAAAGAATGTTCCCAGATTATCAGTACATGATGATTACAATTATCTAAAAATATGTTATTGGAGATTGTTCCCATATAAACGGAAAGAGGGACAATTCATCCCCTGGCATTACTGAGGATAAACACCAAATCAGACCTCTCCAGCCCTCACATGCTGCTTCCTTTGCAGGGGAAGCAGAGAGTGGGTTGGGTCAAGGGGGTCTGTCCAGAGCTGCAGTGCCCAACAGGTGCCTGCAGCAGGTCCAAGGATCCCCGGTTCAGGGCTTACCTGGAACACACAGGCATCTCCTTGGGCCCGGAGCTGGCCCACGAGCAGGTAGGTGGTGAGTCCTGCCAGGATGGGTAGCGATACCAGGCAGCAGGTGAGAGCCCAGCGCACGCTGCTCCTGGCTGCCAGCCTGCCTCTGGCCTTGGGCGTGCAGCTGCCTTCCTCAGGCAGCATTTCCACACTGGCTGTTTCCCCGAAGCCCAGCCCCAGATTCTCCGCCATCCTCCTGCTGGTCCTGGAGCTGGCTCTGACTCCCCCTGGGCAGAGAGACCCTCCATTAAATAGAAGACAAGCTCTCACAGTGGGTGCATTAATCACTGCCTACTCCTCCCCCAGACCTCTCCCCTCCCCCCTCCACAACACACTGGGCCCCGCCCTGCAGGGAATGCACCGCCTACAACAGAAACCAAGTTTGGTTTAAAAAAAAAAAAAAAGAAGAAGAAGAAGAAAGCTTTCCCAAGCGTATTTATATACAGTGTGCTCATGTGCTCCTTCCTTCGTTTACAGAAGGAAGTTAGGAAAGTCCCTGGAGGAGGAGAAAAAGAATCCATCAAGTCAGTGGGCAGGGTGAATTAAAATATAGCTGTCCCTGCCCTGGAGGCCTGCCAGCCAAGCCAGTCGGGGGAGTATGCTGCTTCTGGAAGTGAAAGTGAAGGATGGGGAGGTGTGTGGTGTGGCTTGCAGACTGGGAAATAGAAATCATGTTTGCATCACCACTTTGCAAAATGCTGCCAGGCCCTCTGTCTTTTTGAGCTTCATAGGAGCTCATTTTCCTTGCACAGCCTGGAATACCGAAGTTCTGAAAAGTGAAGGCACTTGCTTTTGGCCATCCAGGGATTAAGACAGAGGAGCCAGGATGATGGTCTAGTTCCTCTAAATCTCTATTTGGGATTCTTACTTCTATTACACATCCACCTGTGAAAGGAGAACGCATACCTAGCCTGAGTTGACCAGTTGTCTAAGCAAAGAGCATGAGGTCATAGAGGTGACTGTCCATGAGGAGAGGACATTGACTTTTCGTCTCTGATTAATTCCAAGTTGATTGAGCACAAGTGATAGGCCTTGCCCACAGTTGGGTGTGTATGGGGGCCACATTTATTAAACATTTCCTCAGTGCCTGTCACTATTCTAAGGGAGTTAAATGTACCAGTGAAGTTATTCAATCCTGAGATAATCTTTTGACGTAATATTTTATTCCCACTTGACAGATAAGGACATGGAACCATAGGATTAAGACTCAGGTCAGCTGGCTCCGGAGTGTCATAACCATTGTACTAGGCTGCACGTGCTGCTGTGTTATGCACGTACACGGATACCCACACCCAGCGTGCCCAGGGAGAGGCCCTCCTTTCCAGTTAAGGGTTGGGAAAGCTTCCTGGAGAAAGACGTGGTATTGGAACTAGGCCTTGAAGCTTATGGAGGGTGAAGTCGGAGAAGAGTAGAGGACCTTGCAAAAAGATGGGTTATAGAAATAGGAAAACTTAAGGATGTCCTGTGGCATGTGGTGGAAACCAGTCCGACTTGCACCTCCATTCAGTTGCTACTTCTGCTTATTTCACCGCCTGAGCCTTGTGGTCTACTTGGAAAGGTGTTTCAATACCTGGTCCCTGCCCACATCACCCCTCCCCAGTGTCCAGCCTCATCTCTTACGACTTTCCCAAGCTGCAGTTCTCCTAAATGCATTATGGATTAGCTACACTGTTGCACATGCTTTTCCCTCCACCATGACAGCTTCCAGTCTTTCCCCTTCATATCACCATGCCCCCCTATTTTAAAACTTTGTATTAAAACCTTCCCTTCTTCGCCTGCCTCCAAGATTGGGTGAGATGCTCATCTTCTTTGTTTTTATAGCTTCTCATTCTTCCCCTATCATCAAATATTTCATACTAGACTGTGGCTGGCTACTTTTCTATCACCCCCATTAAGTCATCAGATGTAGGAGGGCAGGTGCTAAGTCCCATCCCTTCCCTATGGTTGTAGCTCCTAATGTAATGATGGTCTTAACAGACATCTGTTGAAATAAGCATCTAACATATTTCCAAAGAATCCAGCACAGGATGATTTTTATGTCCCTTGGTTACCCATTCTTGGTTTAACAAACCTAGTAGGAAACTTTTCTTTAAGACTAAACTAAATCTTTGCCACTGTAACTTTTAAACACACAGTCACACTTAATATCCGATCATCCTGAAGGAGCTTGCAAATGTGTTCTTATTCTTGTATTTCTTTTTTAGGAAGTTGGTATGCTTAATCAAACCAGGGTCTTAAAAGTGTTAGATGTATGGGTTCACATGAAGAAGTATATATCATCAGCCACAATATAAGAAGGCTTCAAAAGATGGGGAACACTAAAGACACCAGACTAGGGATCTGGAGATCTGGGATTTAGTCCCTCAATTGTGTGACCTTGAGAACTCTAGCAGACCCTACTCGTTTTAATGTACCTGGCTATCTACAAAACCTGGCAACTAAGCTTGTTATACTTCTGTTTAAAGTAAGGGTCAATAGATCCTGAGTTTGTGCCTAGGGAATGTCCTATGAGAAGAGAATAAGAGTTTTAGGGCATGAAACTATGTGCATCTAATTGGGATGGTTGTAGATGTAGATTCACATGTAGTTGTAAGAAACAGAACAGAGAGGTCCTGTATATCCTTTACTCAGGTTTCCCCAAAGGCAACATCTTGCATAACGAGAGCATAACATCACAACCAGGAAACTGACATTGACATTGATATTCAGATTCTACCAGTTTTATATGCACTCATTTGTGTATACATATTTAGTTCTGTGCAATTTGTCACATGTGTAGATGTGTGTGACAATTACCACAGTCAAGACACAGAAAAGCTCTGTCTCAAGGATCCCTCATGCTACAGTTCAAGCCATTGCTACCACCCTTCTTCCCCTCCTCACTTAACCTTTGCCATCCACCAGTCTACCTTCCAACGCAATAATCATGTTATTTCACAAATGTTACATAAATGGAATCATGTAGTCTATATCCTTTTGAAATTGGCTTTTTTTTTCCCACTCAGCATAATTTCCTTGTGGTCTGTCCAAATTATTGCATGATCAGTAGTTCGTTTCTTTTGATTGCTGAGTGATATTCCATGATATGAATATAGTACGGTTTGTGTAACTGGTGACCCATTGAAGGACTGCTGGGTTATTTCCAAGATTGACTTATTATGAATAAAGCTGTTATGAATATTAGTGCACAGCTTTTTGTGTGAAAGTGCCTTCATTTCATTTCTGGTGTAAATGTCTAGAACGAAATTGCTGGGCCATAACAGTAGGCACCTGCATAGTTTTGTAGGGAACTGCCATATTCTCTTTTCTAGAGTGGTGGTATCATTTTGCTTCCCACCGGCAATGTGTGAAAGAGCCAACATCCTCTCTGCATCCTCCCTCCAGCATTTGGTGTTATCACTATTTCTCATTTTAGCTCTTCTGGTAGGTGTATAGTGACACTGTGGTTTTGCTTTGCATTTCCCTAATGGCTAACAATGTTGAACATCTTTTCATGCACTTATTTGCCATCTGTAAACTCTTTGGTGATACAGACATCTATTTTGGCTGCTAAAAGTTACTTCTCACTTCCTTCTAGCTTCTCAGTGGATTCCAAGGCAGAAGGTAAATAGCTTACAGATAAATGACGAGTTATTGTGTCTGAGCGCCAATTATGTGCAAGGTAGCATTCTAGATACTGGGTTCTAGGTACTTTCTAGCAGTGACAAGAGCAGACAGCAATCTGTATGGTCATGAAGCTTATATTCTAGTGGATTGAGATGGCCAGTAAATAAAATAAGTTAAGTGTGTAGGGAGATAGGCAGTTACTTTAGTTACATTTTAACATAGGGTGGTCAGAAAAGCCCACCTGTGCTAAGAGGAGAATGAAGACCTCAGGTGAGGGAAGCCATGGGTGTCTGGGAGCAAACTGCTCCTGGCTTTAAGCAGTTGTGTTCCGGGAGCATGGGGATAGCCGGGAAGGCTGGAGCAGTGAGGGAGGAGGAGACCAGGAGCAATGAGGTCAGAACAGTATTGGAGGAGGTTCTGGGCTTCTGGGCATGAGTAGGACTTGGCTTCTCATTCCGTGTGGCGGGGAGGCTCTAGCACATGTAGGGTAGAGGAGTGGCAGGTTCTAATTTTGCCTCATAAGGATCATCCAGGCTGCTGTGTTGAGAGTAGCCCGAAGGAAGGGTGGAATCAGGGAGACCAGTTTGGAAACTGCTGCAATCATCCAGGTGAGGCAAGATGGTGGATCGGACAAGGTGTGGTGACGGTAAGGGTGACAAGAAATGGTGGGTTCCAGATATATTTTGAAGTAGAGCAGACATAATTTCTTTTTTAAAAGATTTTATTTATTTATTTGACAGAGAGAGAGAGAGCACAAGCAAGGGGAGTGGCAGGCAGGGGAGAAGCAGACACCCAGCTGAGCAGGGAGCCCGACGTGAGGCCTGATCCCAGGACTCTGGCATCATGACCTGAGCCGAAGGCAGATGCTTAATCAACTGAGCCACCCAGGCGCCCCGAGCAGACATAATTTCTTATCCAGCTGGATGTATGGTGAGAGAGAAAGAGAAAAGAAAACTCTGGGTTCAAGGTTCTTGGTTGGAGCCTTAGAAGGATGGAGATGCCATTAGTGGAGACAGGGAAGGAAGCTTGAGAGCTCAGAATCAAGATGTGCACCACTGAAGGTGACTTTCAGACAACCAAGCGTAGGTGACATTACAAGGATGCAGTGGATGATGAGTCTGGGGTCCCAGGCAGAGACTTGGTTGCAAAATTAATTTGAGAACCTCGCATGGCACAGCACCTATCACATAGTGCTCCAAAGTGGGTGCTCCTCTTGATTACAGGTCCTTAATTTTTTTTTTTAAGGATTGCAGTCCTTTATTACATTATTTTATTCTTTCAACTTTTTTGAATATCTGAAAATTTTCACAAAAAAAAATTGGAGAGGGAGAATATATTTTTATTTCTACTGCTTTATAGTACCCAGATAATCTAAATGTGATTTCAGGTCCTTAATTTCTTTTTTTTTTTTAAAGATTTTATTTATTTATTTGAGAGACAGAGAGCACGAGAGGGAAGAGGGCAGAGGGAGAAGCAGACCTCCTGGTGAGCAGGGAGCCCGATGTGGGACTCGATCCCGGGACTCCAGGATCATGACCTGAGCCGAAGGCAGTCGCTTAACCAACTGAGCCACCCAGGCACCCTCAGGTCCTTAGTTTCTTAATTCAAAATCTTTGGTGTCAGGTTTTGGAAAAGCATTAAGTTAAGCTATATGGAATCACCATTATCTGACCATTTTTGACATATAATAATAATAATTTCACATGGTTCACCTTAATAATCCCCTCCATATGCCTTATATTACATAATACACTTAGTGGGATTTGAAACAGTGAGATATAATCAAACACAGAAATATCTCTGCAACCCAACACACTCATACTAAGTGGGCTAGATAAGGACCACACACACACACACACACACACACACGCATGTGTGTACCCTTTCAACTTAGCCTTTGCTGCCAAGTGTATTATAACAGCTTTCAAATTTTTAGGGCTTTTTGGATTTTGGATTGTGTGGCCTCCAGAGAGTTGAAACAGGCCAATGAGTAGAGTGTACTGAGAAGCATGTTTCAGCTAAATTTTAAGATTATGTCAATGCTATTCAGTGACTAGTCACGCTGTTTCCAAAGGTGGGAGCTGTCTGTCCCATGAGAACACACGGGACCTGAACAACCACTTACTGCGGATATTTTAGAGGAAATTCAATTACTGGAGATTGTTAGAGTTGATGTCTTTTACAGCTCTTGATCTCACTGAGACAGAAATGACTCTAAATCATTTCTATCTTTAGGCCTCATTCTCCCCATCTGTAAAATGGTGCTAAGGAGGTGAACTTTGTGATTGCTGAGGAAATGTTTTCAGGGTCTCTATGCTTCTCTGTCCACTGATTGTTCTTCCCACCTGTGTTTACATATCCTTGTTTGCTGAGTAACCCCCTTTCCAGACTATGCCATGAGGCAATTTTCCCAGGGGGTGCAATGAGTAATTAGTATGGGCAGCTGGATGGGGAGGCAGACGTTTTCCCTATTGCTTCCCCAATTGGGAAAAATAGTTATTTTTTTCAGTAATGACTTCTGGACATCCAAGCGTATTTTGACTTATGCAACATCCACATGCTTCCTGCAAGAGTGCTAATCTAGGCCACGATTCCCCCTTCCTGGAATGGTAGAGATGGTGGCAGGACCTCCCCTTTCTGGTTCTCTTGGCAGATGAGCTATTTGATGAAAGACTTTTCAATGACTGCCCCACAGCCTTCTAAGGGACAACCTAAATGGAACCATTTTGAATGGAAAACTTTCTAAAATATAATTCACAACTTTAAAACAACTTTATTTTCCTGATTATAAAAGTGACATATTTGACTCTAGGAACCAAAAAAAAAAAAAAAAAAAAAAAAGAGTGGGGAAGGAAAATAATTCCCTAAACTAGAGGTTGGCAGTGGGTCAGATAGTCAGTATTTTAGAATTTGTGAACTGAGGGGCAAAATTGAAGGTATCATATAGGTGTTTATACAACCATTTACAGACAGGAAACCGTTCTTAATGTGAAGACAAAAGCCTGACTGGCTGGATTTCACCTGTGGGGAGTAGTTTTCTGACCTCTGGTCTAAACTGTTTAGAAACTGGTATTGACCTTTCGGAGTATTTCTCTCCAATTTCATTTTCCATGGTTTTCTTTCTTGTTTTTAAACAAGGGATCACCTTGTGTGTCCCATTGTGATTTCTGTGCATCTCACTGAATGGCAGCATTCCGGGAATAAAGTTGTTCAGGGCCATATAGACCTTCTCTCAAACAGAAGTACGACAGTTCATTTTAACAACTCCCACTTAAAGTGCATTGGGATTGTTTCTTATTAATTTAGAAATAAAACATGGCTCTTTCGTTGTTGTTGTTGTATTGTGGGTCTTGCATGGAGTCCCAGGAGGGGCATCTCTAGGACAGAAGCTATGAATATGTTTGAGGCCCTGTGTTTGTAGAGGTGGGAACACCTATCACCCCATCTCTGCCGGGATTGGGTGTTTTCCCAAAACAGCAACAGTATTTACATTCTTGAGTGGGGATATGAAAGCCGATTTAACCGTGTCTGGATAATTCCAGTTTCCACCATGAACATCGCAAAGTCTGAGCCTGGGTCCTCTGCAGCCACTGAATCCCAAAGAGCAATGTTTCTCTTACGCTGAGTACGCCCACAAATCAGGCTTTTAGAATCTTCTCTTCTTTTCCTTGTTTCCTAGTTGCTCCCTTTCTCTCTGCTTTGCTTGGATTTGGCTGCCCTTTAGAGTCACCAAGATTCTCACACAGGTTAGAGCCAATTCATCCTAAGCACATGGCCAAGAGGGACTCTTGCACACGTTCAACAGGAGGTGCCTACAAGGACCTTGGTTACAACAGTTGCCATGGTAACAAAAACCTGGATGCACACCTGGTGCCTTTCACCAGGAAAGGTGGTGAAAACCGTGCAGCTGTACAGTCGTCCAAGTGAGGGAAAAATGCCCCACGCCTCGAGAGGGATGAGTCTTACCCAAAGATTATCTACAGCAAAGGTTATATAAAGCTAAAAATAATGCATGCGTGTGCATGTGTACATACAGATAGATACAACAAATTAAAAAGTAAGTCTTGATAAACATAGGACTCGGGATGATGGATACCCTGAGCTGGGGCAGTTTAGTGGTGGTTGTGAGGGGTTTCGAGGGGGTGTCATATGATATCCCTCAACGTCCTGGCTTGCTTGCTTGCTTTCTTTTTTAAACATTTTATTTATTTCTTTATTTGAGAGAGGGAGATCATGAGCACAAGGCGGGGAGGCAGAGGGAGAAGCAGGCTCCCCGCCGAGCAGGGAGCCCGATATGGGGCTCGATCCCAGGAGCCTGGGATCATGACCCGAGCCGAAGACAGACGCTTAATGACTGAGCCACCCAGGCGCCCCAACATCCTGGCTTTCATTTTATGTCGTGGGTTCATGGGTATTTATAGTGTTATAACTAAGTAACTGGCTAAGTAAAAAGCAGGCCAAGCACGGGCCATGATGATGGTGTGCCATGATCCAGGGATGATGACAGTCCCAGTTTTGTCCTTCTGAGATCCAAAACCAGATAAGAAATAAGAGTCAGTGAGTGCTGTGTGTGGTCCTGATAAGACTTTCCGACAAACCACATGGATGAGTGTTAGTACAAAGATTCCAGGGTGTCTGTTTTGTCTGTTTCACAGAGGGAAGTTTTTATTTTATTTATTTATTTTTATGTTCCTGATTCTGGTCCAGGCAGCTTGTGTTGCCAGATAAATAATGTCTTGAACCAGACCCCACTGTTAGAGCTCATAAGCATTCACTTAAAAGGGCCTGAAGTTACAATTACGTACTTTCTGAGTATTTGGTTATGGGACGAAGATAGAGGGAGCCCTGTCTCTGGAGAGATGGCACACTCCAGCTGGGAGCAGAGTGCTCAGGTGGACAGTGGGTTGGCAAAGGTCCAGGAGTGAAGCAAGGGGCTGCAGAGGCAGGAAGGCGTACCCAATGGTGACATCGTGCCTGCAGGTTTGGAGCAAGCAAAATGGAGCCTGAGAAGTCATGGCCAGGCCAAACCACCACCCTGTTTGCTGCGCTCTTTCTCCCTTCTCTGGCCTTCACGTTATTACTCAGTTTCAACCAAGAAGGCTGCTAGGTTGTGAGGCCTGGCTATGAGCGTGGGCATTCCCTCACTGCCCAGTTACTCTGTGGCCCCAACTGAACCAGAAACTGAAGATACAGACGTGACAGATCTGAGATAGAAGACCCTGATTATTATTATTTTTTTTATTATGTTATGTTAATCACCATACATTACATCATTAGTTTTTGATGTAGTGTTCCATGATTCATTGTTTGCATATAACACCCAGTGCTCCATGCAGAACGTGCCCTCTTTAATATCCATCACCAGGCTAACCCATCCTCCCACCCCCGTCCCCTCTAGAACCCTCCGTTTGTTTTTCAGAGTCCACCATCTCTCATGGTTCATCTCCCCCTCCGATTTCCCCCCCTTCATTCTTCCCCTCCTTTCTTCTTCTTCTTCTTCTTCTTCTTCTTCTTCTTCTTCTTCTTCTTCTTCTTCTTCTTCTTCTTCTTCTTCTTTTTTAACATATAATGTACTATTTGTTTCAGAGGTACAGATCTGTGATTCAACAGTCTTGCACAATTCACAGTGCTCACCATAGCACATACCCTCCCCAATGTCTATCATCCAGCCGCCCCATCCCTTCCACCCCCCAGCACTCCAGCAACCCTCAGTTTGTTTCCTGAGATTAAGAATTCCTCATATCAGTGAGAAGACCCTGGTTATTTTGTCCATGGTTGTAGCCTTACCTCTCAACATAGACAGTATTGGCTCTTAGCGCTCGATTAAGTCGAATGATTCTTAAATTAAAGGGGCAGAGGGCTAAGCTATGAAGTGGCATTCCAAGTGAGAGCCCCAAGCCAAGGTAGAGCTCCCTCCTCTCTGTGTGTCTGGCTGACACCTCAATTACTGAAGTCTTATCACATTGTATTGTCATGATTTATGTATATAGCTCTCCCGCCTACTGGCCGGGAAATATCGCAAGGGTAGAGACCATGTCTTTTTCATTGCCAAGTCTCCCAAATTCAGGGCATAGAGTGGATGCTAAATGAAAGTTTGGGCGAACACAGTGCCCTCACCACACCTTGTTGTCTGTGCCCAGTGAGTGGGACTCAAAGTGGAGACAGATGATCATGGTTCAGAGGGGTCCAGGGGAGCTCAGAGAGGAGGGAGTGCTGACATTTGGGGTTTGAGTGGGTGTCACGGATGGAGAAGGGAGGAGGATGGAGAGTAGGGTGGTGGTGGCTGGGTGGGGATATTCAAGGTAAATAGCAACCGACTGCGTGTCTGCTGACCCATCAGAGTAGACTGGTGGCAGGTAGGCAGTATTGCTGTCCCTGTGCCTACTAGCTGCAGGTCAGCCTAGAAGATGATGAGGGACCTGGAGATGGAATGGGAATAAATGTTTCATGGTCATTGTCTTTTTTCTTGGCTCCGCATCAGGAGCTTTCTGTATATGGTCTTACTTGATTCTCTCTAGGCACTGTAACTCCAGTGTCTAAGACTAGGAAACAGACAACAGAGGAGTGATACCACATGCTCAGAACTACCCAAAAAGGGAGTGGTAGAGAGAGAGTTGACATTGAACCCAGACCCCTACATTCCTGGGCCTGTGCTCTGTTTTCTCTGCCCTCCTGTCACACTGCCACCCATAGAGGGTGTGGCCAGTGGAGGTCAGGGCGAGAGCCAAGGCGTGAGGCAGGAGCCATCAAAGGCACCCTGGGGACTTCATGGGGGAGGAGCAGGAATGAGGGTGAGGCAGAGGGCTGGGCAGTTCCCCAGGCCAGGGTGGGTGTCCCTGGCCGGGGACATTCTATTTGGAGTCTTTAAACCTCCACCCTTTGTACCCAATAAAGTTCACAGTGGCCACACCCTTGTCATGGCCTTTCTGGGGAATGTTTCTGGAGCTGGATAGAGGGCTCAGGCAGGGAAGGAGGACAAGGCACTGTCCTGGAACCAGGGCCAGATTTTGGAATTTAGAAGGGAGAGGTTGAGCACAAGCTTTCAGCTGGAGACTTTGAAGCTGGAGATGAATAATGCCTGGTTAGGGGAGGAGCTCCACTCTAGAGATGAAAAGGAAGTGGTAATAAAGAATCAGAGACTAAAGATGTGGCTGAGCAAGTAGATGGTTTTAGTACTGGCTATGGTGAGGACTGGTTTCACAGGGGTCATTTTTTATCCAAAACATCTGAGTGGTACATTGGTGGAAGCAATGCATGCAGCTGAGGGAAAGAGGGGAGGCTGGGAAAGAGAAATGGATGCATAGACACAGAGAGACAGAGATGGAGGCAGAAATACACAAAGATTAAGGGAAAACACAAAGACAAAGACACAGAGAGGTAACACCCTGGAGATCCAAGGGCTGTGTCTGATGGAGAAAATCCATGTGAGTTCCCTGAGAAGGACTGCATCCGGGCCCTTTGGGCCTCCGTGGGAGGATGTGTTCTTTGGCTTAGCTGAGGTACTGGCCAGTGCTAAGTTCCTGTGTTTTCCTGACTGCCAGGTGGAAACTCCAGGGTAAAAAGCCACCTACAATATGGACTTTCCCTATAATCATGGCATCTCAGCCTTCGTCCCATCTCCCAGTCACCTGCTTGCACCTCTGCAGTTATGTCCAGTGACCAACTTCTCAATACTGACCCTCAGAACATTCTTCCTCAGGCTGGGCTACCTCCCCGTGACTTCCAGTTTGGGAGCAATGCATGAGCAAATCTAGTGCTGCTTTTCCACTTAGCTCTTCAGGTGGTTGGTGACCATGACCGTGTTCCCTCTGTGTTCTCTCTTCTTCAGGATCATCTGGTATTAGCGGCAGCATGGGCTAAGTTATGCTGTAGGAACTGATGATCCCAGGATCTCAGGCGCTCTCAGGAACAAAGGTTGAGTTCTTGAGAAAAAATAATATTCTAACTGTTAAAAAGATAATTATTCAGGACACTTGCTAAAGAACGGTAAGGCAGACTTCATTGAAAGGAAGCTATCGCAGTGGGTGTAAGGACCACTTCAATGGAGCCTTGTAGACATTGCACTTGGATCTGAGGACAGCCTGGGCAAGTGGAAAATCTTTAGCTAAGGAGTAGGGTGAGGATCAGTGAATGGAAAATTACTGAGATATATCAGGAATAAGGGGAACTTTGGCTAGACTGACCCAACAGGATTCTTACTGAAGGCAGGCCAGGGTGAGCAGATGCGACCTGGGAGATGATAGAGGATGAAGAGCCTAACTGGATATCAAGAGTGATCAAATACAGAGGAAGGAGGATTCTGGCTAGACTGACTTGGCAGGTTTCTTGCTAAGATGGGATAGCACAGAGACAAACACCAAAGCTCAAAATCAGAGCCTAGTTGAGAAGAGAGTTCACAGAACCCTGAGCAGATTTTGGCCAAAGAGAGAGACTATTGCTTACTTGTCACTTACTTACTCTGTATATTCACTGCAGGCTGGGACCACTGCTCAGATTCCCACTCACCCCAGGACCCAGGCTGAGCAAGCAGCCTCTACCTAAAACATGGCTGACCTGTGGTAGTCGAAGAAGGAGGATGTGAGTCTCCATGTGCTGGTCCGGGAAGCTTCTACCAGAAGTGACACATGTCACCTTCAGTAACGTTGCATTGCCCAGAGTCTTATGTCTAAGAGGTGGGGATGGGAACTCTGTGCCCAAGAAGGGTCTGCAAAATATTTGTGAACAAAATATTTGTGTCCACCAGAACTGGCTTCTCCCACAGTACAGTCTCCAGTTCTCACACTAAGCCAGACCCTTATTTGTGGAGGCTCCCAAGTTTACTGATATTCCCTTGGGTGCTTGAGAGCCACTACTGGACAAGAAAGTTGAGGGAGGTGATGCTCCTGGGGGCACCAGGTGATTGTACCCACGAATGGTTCTCCACCATATTATAGCTACAGTTTGCCAAGGCCACAAAAGATAGAAAGAGGGAGAGGAAACACACTTGCAGTTTGATCTTTCTACCAGGGTTTTACTGGGTCTTTATTCCCTGATGCCTTTTAAAAATCTCGTCTTTTACTGCTTGGGATCTAGAAGCAATCGGCTCTCCTGTCGCTCCAAAACAGAAAAGGGAAGCCTATCTTCATTGGACTTTGAATAAGTGAGAAATAAGCCTTTATGATGTTGATCTACTGAAATTTTAGGCTTTGTCTGTTTTGACAGCTACTGTTCATTATTTTGATGCAGAGATTGGGACAAGAAGTGGAGTGCTCCAAAGCAAAACCATCAAATATATGATGTTAGCTGAGTGATAAGGGGACAGATAATGGGAAATTGGACTTGGCACTGAAAGATGGAGGCCAGGGCATGCCATGGCAAAGGTGTTTGAACGGTTGCTGCCTGGGACATCTTGAAAGGCAGACTCTGTCCTCATGGAACTCACCATCCCACCGGGAAGAGGTAGGAAAATTGGAGACAGGAGAATGGTAGGTAGCATGGCTGCATTTGGTAAGGTATTACAGGTGTGAGATGAGCTCTGGGAATTATTAGGTCAATTGTAAACAGAAGGTAAGTAGAATAGAGAGAGTCCATAAATGTGAGGCCTTGAATTTGAAATAGCATACTGCTTTAGATACTACACAATGAGGGATGGGATTCACAACGGACTTAAGTGGCAAAAGTCTAGTAGAACCACTTAGTTGGAAAAATGCCTCAGGGCAAAGATCAGATGAAAAGAGCAGCCTCTTCATTGATTTTTTCCATATAGCCTCCTGGTAGCTGCCATTAGCTTACGAGAATGAGAAACAAGGAAGTGAAAAATCAAGGAAAAAGAGTTGAGAACTAGATCTTAAAAAGAACTCTGGCTGTAGTCACTGCAAATAGATTAGAAATCTGAAATAATGTAATATATGTTAAGAAAAAAAAAAAAGAAGAAGAAGAAGAAGAAGGTAGCGGGAGGGGAAGAATGAGGCGGGGGAAATCGGAGGGGTGGACGAACCATGAGAGACGATGGACTCTGAAAAACAAACAGGGTTCTAGAGGGGAGGGGGGTGGGAGGATGGGTTAGCCTGGTGGTGGGTATTGAGGAGGGCACGTTCTGCATGGAGCACTGGGTGTTGTGCACAAACAATGAATCATGGAACACTTCATCTAAAACTAATGATGTAATGTATGGGGATTAACATAAGAATAAAAAAAAAAAAGTAAAAAAAAAAAAAAAAAAAAAGAAATCTGTTATGCTATTGAGTGAAACAGTGCAAAAGACACCAGGAGTCTGGTCTAGGAAATCTTTGAGGCTCAAAACAACCCTTGGGATGCCAACCTTCCAGGAATAGAAAGTAGACTAAAGAAACTATGCCCAACGGGGAGTGTAATATCAAATACCCACTTCATATAAGTCCAAGGAAGGTCATGGCTCCCAAAGGGTGGACCCAGGGCTCAAGAGAACAATGGATAAGCACGAGCTGCCCTGAGAGGAGAGTCACAGTCCCTCACCCAGAGTAAGAGCCTTCCTGAAGTCTGCCTAGCAGAATTTCTGTGTTCCCCATTCTTTCTACCAGGTGTGTTGATTGTGGCTGCCCTGTCTGTGTCTTGGATGTGTGGTGTGTGTGTCGGGGGGTAGGGTTTGCTGGGAGAGAGGGCTATATAATTTGTCCTTTTCAATCATAGGTCTAGGGTAGTGATTCTCAGCTGGGGGATATTTGGCCAGAGCTGGAGGCAGTTTTGGTTGTCACAACTGGGAGCGGTGGTGTTACTGGCACCTCGTGGGGGGCCAGAGATGCTGCTAAACATCCTACAATGCACAGGACAGTTCCCTGCAACAAAGGATTGCCCATTCTCAAATGTCAGTGTGACCAAGCTTGAGAAACTCTGTTCTAAGGAATAGAAGGTGTTAACATCCTGACCTAGTAGTAAGATTACAGGACATCACCTGGAAATCAGAAAGCCTGACACCGAGTTGGTGCTTATTCCTTCTTTTGACATTAGGTGAGTGCCTGCAAAGGGAAGCGGGTGGCTGGGGGTGCTGGTGGAGGGATGGGGATTTGTCAGTAAGTCATGCTAGTTGCTACAACAGACAACCTTCCCAAATCTCAGAGTCTTAAACAACAGAGGTTTATCTTTCATCATGTCAGGAAAAATCTGTTTTTCTCCTGAACAACTAATCTTATTTTTCTCTTATGGGCATGGTGAGCATGATCATGGATTGATTTTTGTCATTGGCTTGGCAACCAGGAAGCTCATTATAAGAACTGCTCATTGCTGCTTACTGATATTCCCTGGCTCATCTTCTTATCTGACTCTCATTTGCCCATGACTCTGATCTCCTCCTCCCCCACCCAACCCCAATATTGTTGTACTTTTGATTGTTCCTCAAAATATCTTTGGGGATGAAGGGAGCTGTGGAATAATGAATGAATCAATGTCATTCTCGCTGAGAAGTGGCTGCTACGAAAGGGATATTGGGGAACCAGTTAAGTGTCCCTTTCCTTCTTTAAAAAGGAAAGTGGATCTTTAGGTCCTGGCTTGAAAATTTGCAGAATTGAAACTGATGTTTGGGCTTGGAATCTGCAAATAGCTTTTCTTTTTCATTCTGCAGTTTTACTTACCCCTTTTAAGTTGCTATTTTAACAATCCAGAGTCTCATTTGTTCTAGCTGGCAGAGGAAGGAGATAAGAACATCTATTCTCCAAGGTCTTTTGGGGAATCACTTCATGCAAATATCTTTGCCTCAGAAGGAAACTGCCCAGAGGTTAGGTCTCTGCCCATCCTGGAGAAGGCAACTTTCAGAGTTGGTGTTTTTCCTTTTGCTTTTCTGTTTGCAAATATGAAACAGACAGGAGTCAGGAGACCAGCCACAATCTTGCTATGTGATTTCAGGCTCTTCACACCGCCTCTCGGATCTTTGGAAGAACAAAGTGGGCTGAGAACCCACCCTGATCCATGGTTCTTGTTTGTGTATCAAAAGAGGGGGCTATTCCAGTGAAATGTGCTTTCTGGTGATCCTGGCTGAGTGGGATTTTAGTGACACTCATTTGGAAGAAGCTCACTCAGCTTCCCTTAAATGTGGAGGAGATGGCGAGTTTAGAGGTCCAGACCAGGGTCTTGCTGGTGACAGTCTTGAGAGATGGGTCAGTGTGGATCCGGGAGCCCCACTGCCCAGCTGCCAGTCCCCACAGCATCCCTCGGTTGTGTAACCATGGGTGAGCCATGTTGTCTCCTTCGGCCTCGGTGTCCTCATCAGCCTCAGTGGGATGACAACAATATGACCACGTGTTGTGCAGAGTCAATGACGCAAGGCTCATAACGTGCTGGCCATGTTGTGCAACAGATATTCCTGATCCCTCCCTTTAAATGGGCCACACACTGCTGGATTGGGGTGTGGTCACCAGAGTGACTGAGCTAGGATGCCCTCAACCGAGGCCCCACTGGACAATCCTTCCTCCTTTTGAAGAGGCCAGAAAGGAATTGCCCCCGACACTGTCCTAAAACAGGATGAAAGGTATGGGGACATTCTCGCAGTGAAGCTTCTAGACAACCAGCTCTGTCAACAGTACCCTCTACCTCTCCATCCAACCCCTCTCTAGGACATGAGTCCCTTTCCCCTCTGGTTTTCATTTTTACTTCAGTGAAATGGGTAAGTGAGTTAGATCGTTTATAATTGAATGTATTTCGTCCCACTCCACTTTAGGTAATTTGTATTAAATTAAAGCAGGATTTCTCAACCTTAGCATTATTGATGTTATAGGCAGGTGAGTCTTTGTTGTCCTGTGCATTGTAGGATGTTTAGCAGCTACCCTGACCTCTACCCACTAGATGCCAGGAGCACCTCTCCCCCAAGTTGTGACAATCCAAAATACTTCCAGACATTGCCAGATGTCCTGGGGGTGGGGGGAGCAAAATCACCCTGGGTAAGCACCATTGACCTAAGAGTACTTAAGCATAATAATAATGATGGTCACATTTATTGAGTACTTTTTTATGCTAAGAGATTCCCATATTGGAATCTTAACGGATCCTCATCCAATAAGGATCTAATAGATATGAATGTCTTCTGCTTCTCAAATGGGGATGTTGACTTACTAATACATGATGAAGCTGGGATTTGAACCCATGTTTTCCCAACATCAGAGCCTGTAATGCCTCACCACTTTAAAGGTTTCTAAATACAAGGGGATCTTTTGAAGAGCAAACGATATGGTTGATTTAATGAGAACACAGGACTCGGACACAAGCAGACCTGTTTGGAATGTCAACTCCACAATGATGAGCCGGTCACCATGTCCTCCTGAGCATCATTTCTGCATCGTTAAATTGAGGGTAATACCAACCTTGCAAGTTGTCAGAGGACAAAATGAGGTAGAGAGACGCCTGGCACTCCAGGTCCTTCTCCGGCTAAATAACGCACCGGACAACATGAAGAACATGGCTGACATGTCTTTCATTCCTTCCCCGCAGCCCTGGGTGTGGCGTAGTGCTCCTGGGGTGGATGGAAACCTCATGCCACAGTGTATCACCTCATCCCTGTCCCACATTGTCCTGGGTGTCTGGGGCTTTCTTTTAAGCTCCAGACCAGCAGAGAGAGTGGTTTGTGGGAAAATCCATAGTCAGCACAACCAGATCTGAAACAGTCATGTTGCCCCTAATTGGCTCCACGCTGCTCCCCCTTTCTCAGTGAGCCCAGTCACCCAAGCTAGGTCTCTGGGAGTCATTCTTGACTCTTCCCTCCTCACTTCCCACAGCCAAGTGGCAGCCAGGAGCCCCCCATTACGCTTGTCATGCATTTGTTCCTGTCTCTCCCTCCCTCTGCCTTGCCCTGGGCCAGTCACCATACTTTTCCCCTGGGTGCTGAAAGATGCTCTCTGCTTCCACTCTTGACCTTCACAATCCATCCAGACAGGCGGCCAGAATGATCCTTCTCAGCTGTGCCTCTGACTGCGTCTCTACTGCCTCCCTCCCAGGAGAAAGCCCCATTCCTTAATTGGCAATGGAATGTTTCTCATCTGGGCTCCAGCTTCTCTTCATCCTCACCTTGGGCCTCTCTTCCCTTCTTTTTCCCAGTTTTGGCCATACTGAACCACTTAGAATTTCTGGAAGGCACTCACCATGCTCTCCCTTCTCTTAGCCATCTGAATATGTTTTCGTCTGGTCCAGAACACTGGCCACTTTTGCTTTGGCCTGGGTAACTACAGCAAGCTTCGGCCTAGAGTTCACTCCCCACCTGGGAATATTCTCTCATCCCTAACCCTGGTCAAGCACCTTCTGGAACTTCCCCACTAAGGCAATTACTCTCCTGTGTTGTGAGCATCCGTGGACAGGTCTGCTTCCTCCGCCAGATGGTGATTTTTTTTTTTTTTTAGGGCAGCAAATGTGCCTTTTTCTGCGACCTCCAGTCAGTGCCCAGCATGGACCTTGTTACACTAGGTGTTTGTAGCACCAATGAATGATACGCTGTGTTGCCTCAATCAGAGAGTAGGTGTGAGAAAGTGGGAAGAAACCAAGGTAGTGACTTGGAGAAACTGACATATGAACAGTCCATGGCCAGTCCTGAAACTGGCTCGGGGCCCATCTTTCCATCTTGAATCTCCAGGAATTCAACAGAAAGATGATCTGGTTTGGTAGAAATGTGACTCAAGGTAACTTTTTCTTTGACATTAAGAGAGAGAAAAGACCATCTTTGTACCTGCCAAGGAGCCTACATTGTTGTTTGTGATATTAATGTCAGATGAAGAGAGTCAAAGAACCAGGAGCCGTATGACCTGCACGTACGTCACTTTTAGCTTAGCCATTAGAGAATTTATTAAGAAGTCTTCCTGATGATGTTACTTGAAAAGCCAGATGAGCTTTTGGTGTTGTCTAGAGCAGGATTTCTCCACCATGGCATTATTGGTGTTTGGGTCCAGGGACATCTTTGTTGTGGGCGTTACTCTGCACATTTTGGGGCGTTTAGCAGTACCCCTGGCTTCCACTCCCCTCAGATGTGAGCAGTACTTCTCTCACCTCAACTCTGACAACCAAAATGTCTCCAGACATTGCCAGATGTCCCCTGTTGGGACACAGTTGGCCCAGGTGGAGAACCACTGCTTCAGAGGAATCCGAACTGGAGTCTATCTTGTAAAGCCAAAGGAGCACTGGATGAAGGGTAGGTTTGAAGTTCATCTCCAACTCTTCAATTGACAAAAGACTTTTTTTTTTTGTAAGTTCTCTTTGAATTCAATTTCAGGATATTTGACTTTGGGGAATCAGCTTGACCTCTCTTCTCATTCAAAGTAATAGAATAATGCAAGCCCAAAATGTTTTGGATGCTTCTAAGTTCAGTTTTGGTCTTAGGAGTGGTCCAGGAAATGGGATGGGGATTGATGGCCTAGTATCTATAGTCAGGCAATGAGATTCAGGCCCGTGCTTGCTCAGGAAGACCTGTTTCCACAGGCCAACCCAGCTCTCTCCTTAGAGCTTCTCAAGATGCCCCAGGGAGGACCTACCTCATTCAGTCTCCTCTCAGCTGCTCTCCAGTAACTTAGACTGTCAGTGCTGGAAAGTTCTTAGAAATATTTGATCTGAGCCCTTTGTTACAGAGGGGGAAACTGAGACCTGGAAGAGGGAACAGATTTAGCTAAGATCACCCAGTAAGTTAGAGTAAGAGCCCTTATTGACCCAAGTTTCTTTATTTTTAAAAACGGGGATGCCTGGGTGACTCAGTCGGTTAAGCATCCGACTCTTGGTTTCAGCTCAGGTCATGACTTCAGGGTCATGGGATCGAGTCTTGTGTCCGGCTCTGTGCACAGTGGGGAGTTGCTTACCTTCTTCGTTTCCCTCTGTTCCTCTCCCTGCTCACCTCTGCCTCTCGCCCCTCTCTCTCTAAAATAAGTAAAATAAAATCTTTATTGAAGTATGATTGACATGTGAAAAACTACATATTTCATGTATACAGCTCGAGTTTGGGGCTGAGAAATCATCACCACCAACAAGGCCACAAAAACTTCCCAAAGTTTCCTTCCATCCCCTTTATTATTATAATTATAACCACAGTAATAATAATGTTAAGAACACTTAGCATAAGATCTACCCTCTTTGCAAATTTAAAGTATACAACACAGTGTTGCTAGCTATAGGCACTATGCTGTATAGTATATCTCCAGAACTTATTTATCAGTTTCAGTTATATCCCATGTCTCTTGATTAGAAGTCTGCTATTCTCTCTCCTGCTCTGTTCTGCCTCACTCTGGGAGCCGTGTCTGTTCAACCTGTGGTGGAAGTCTTTATTGTAGGCTTTTCCTGATGTTTCTGTTTATTTTGTTGAAACGTATGTCTTTGTTTTCTACTTCCTGTATCCTGCTTTTAGCTTGGTGATAGCCATCAAATGCAAAAGGAGGTCCATAACACATTAGCAAGAACTAATATGTTTACTTTCCCTCTCAAGGGAAACATTTGGCTTTTCATTGAGCTCTGCCCCAATGAAATGAAACTAATAGTAGGAATTTGAAGCACTGAGATAGGTTTAGAAAGATTTTTGGAGTGGCTAGATCCTTTTGGGAAATTCCCCATCTTTGGAGGTCATGTAGCTTACCATTGGGTACAGAGTTGCACACTGGGGTTGCTTCCCCATCATGTGATTTAGAGGAAAGAACCTGAGCTTTGGACATAGGTCCAAACTCCAGCTCCACCACTTTATAACCCTGCAAATTCACCACCAGGGCAACATCATTTCTGAATGGTCGGCGGGGGCTGGTGTCAAATTACCTGTGTCATCTCATCAATTCTTTACACAACTGGGGGAAGAAGGGTCAACAGTTTATGTGGGAAAACGGAGTTTCAGCTGAAGACACAGAAAGTTACATTAAGTAACAAAAGTTAAAGTAGCAGAGTTAGGAGTTGAACCCAAGGCAATGAGGCTCCAGATTATGAATGACTCAAGTGACATTGGGAAAAAAAAAAAGATTAGGCATAACATAACCTCAATTTCAGTTTCTTAGGATGCTAAATTAGGATGCTAGTACCTCCTTGGAAGAACCATTGTGAGGATTAAATAAAATAATGCCTGCTCAGCACCTGGTACTCACTGAGTGTCTAATAGTTGCTCAGTCTTCCTCTTCACACAAGTTGCTCATGTTAGTTGAATGTTAGCTACCATTTATTAAGTGCTAACGGGGTGTGGGCAAATCAGCTCACATACACAATTTCACTTGCTTTTTTTTTTTTTTTAAGATTTTATTTATTTATTTGAGAGAGGGATAGTGTGTGTGTGAGAGAGAGATAGAGAGAGCACAAACAGGGAAGAGGGGCAGAGGGAGAAGCAGACTCCCCACTGAGCAGGGAGCCCGATGCGGGGCTCGATCCCAGGACCCTGGGATCATGACCTGAGCCAAAGGCAGACGCTTAATGACTGAGCCACCCAGGCACCCACAGTTTCACTTACTTTTGCAAAAGCTATGTGAAAGAGGTCAATATTCCACCCCCCTCATTTGCACCTAAGAAATCAAGGCAGAGAGAGATGAAGGACACTGTGGAGCTCAACAGTGAGGAAAGGCACAGTCAAGATTTGCATTCATGCCGTGATAGAGCTCTTGCCCCCTTGGCTATGTTCACCCCTCTGTTACTCCAAGCCACAAATGAGCTTCAGAAACTCTCAGATGCCCCAAGTCTTCCCCCTTGGAATGCTTTTCACCTTTTGAGACTAAAATAAACCAAATTTTCATCTTAATCAGTAGATCTTTTCCTGTCTTGGAGGTTGGTGCCTGGAGGACCGTCTGAGTTCGAGTCAGCCTTGAGGATACTAGAGTCAATTCTTGCTTATCCCCCCTGAATTTCTAATTCAGACTCATATTTCATCTCTCTTCCTTGTCACCCAATATGGCCTCAGGGACTTCAGATTAGCCTTCAGCCAAATTTCAGTGAGATCTAATTAAAGCTGTGCATGGCTTGCTTCCAAAGCACCCAGCTAACCTCTCTTCCTTGGGTCCCCCTTGTGAATTACAGTTTTCTGGACCCTCTGTGTCCTTTAATCTTTCATGTTCCTTTGCTTAGCGCAACCCTGTCTTCATCTGATTGGAATTTCTTCATTCCAAAGCCTGCCAGTGTGAAAAGTTTGGCTGGGTCAGAGTCACATTTTTTTCAGACCGAACTGATGAGACTGGAAGTCAATTTCCTCTTCATTCTTTATCTCAAGAGCTCAACATGGTGCTTAAACTGTAGGCCCTAATAAGTGCCTGGTGATAAAACAGGAAACTTCACAGGCATAAAAGCAGGGGTGATGGAGGCAGACAGACTTGGGTGTGAATCCCAGCACTTGTAGCTCTCTGATCTTGACCAAGTTACACTGAAGCTCTCTGAGCTTTCTGAGCCTCAGTTTCCTTATTGGCAACCTGGGGACAGCAATGTGGTTGTTGTGAAGATCCAAAGAGGCCATGTCTATAAAAGCACTTAGCACTGCTGAGTTTAGGCTAAGTAGATGTTTGCTAAATCACAGTGGACCCATAAGTTGCTCTCCTCTGATCTGATCTCCCAAGACATTTTCGCTGTGTCTCTTTGATCCATTTATCCCTTTCTACCCTAGTTGTTATGAACTGGGTGTGTACGTATGTTCTCCTACTACTCTGAGCATCTTGGAAAGAAGCCTCATAACAGACTCAGTTTTGAACTCCCAGTACACTAGGGCCATGCTTTGTACAGAAGGGATTAATAAATAGTTGTTGCATTAAGGAACAGAATGAACAACCCATGAGAGAAATGCATAAGGGAGAAATGCAAGCTTCAAAGAGAAATACGTAAGAATCAACCTGTGTATATAGGGACTGGGTCTGCCTCAGTTTCCTGATCACTTGGCACAGTGCCAGGTGATCAACAGTGTAAAATGAATCCCTGTTGAATAAGCGAATGTGGGGTCCAGGAGTATTTAACCTATCAGAGTCCCTAGAGCCCTCTTGGACTGATGTCTAGCTATTCTCAGCAAGAGAAACAGGCCCAGGGAAAGGGAAGGACTGCCTATTTTGACATGACAGGGACTCAGCAGCAGGTATTCTATATTATCTAGTAGGATTTTTCTATAACCTGGTATAACCATAGCTTTTGGTTGACAAAGACTGACTTGGTGTGGTTAGTCACAACTGAATCTAGCCCTATTCTCTTACCCCTCAGTGATTGGCAGGAGCTGAACCAACGAGAGAATGAAAGGAACTAAAGCAATCAAGGGGAAAAAGCACCTGCACAGTAATCCATTCATGTTTGTGTTCTTTTTGGACTGAAATTCAGTGCATTCCTAAATCAGGAATGCACTGAATTTGGGAGGTTTGGGAGGAAAAAGAGTTTGGGTTATTTTTACGTTGCATACCTTGCATACCTTGACTTTTACCACGTGGAGTTTTATAGCCAGATTCTGTCTCTTTTTTCCCCAAAGTTGTGCCAAACCAGCTACTTATGTCTTCCTTGGAGGAATTCTTTGGAAACAGAATCTTGCCTTATAAATCAACAGCATATGTTGTGTGGCCTAGAACAATAGTTGGAGTCAAATTCTCTTCTGTTTTCCTGATTCTATATTCATTGTGTTTCCTTTTGCTCATGGCTTCTTTGAAAAATAAGTCTTTCCTGTCATTCAGAGGGATTCATAAAAAATAAGACGAGGGACTACAATGTAAGCGTCATGAGGACAGAGATTTGTTTTTTTACTGCTGTATCCTTAGTACCTAGAATAGTGCCCTGTTTATGGTAGGAACTGAATGAATGAATGAATGAATGAATGAATGAATGAATGAGTTGAATGTTCTTAGACAATGGACAAGAACCTTGGGGACTCGTGCTGGGAGACCCTGAAGCCATCTGTAGTCTTACTTATGACCAGCTATGCAACTTTGGGCAAGTCGCCCATTCTCTCTGAATTACTGACTCATCTGGAAAATGAAGTGGGATGAGTGGATGTAAAGAGGGTTGAATTAAATAATGAATATGAAAGTATTTTGGAAAAATATTGGCTTCCAACTTTTTCCTTTCTTCGAAATCTCTCTCTGGGAAAATCTCCAGAAATGTTTGTTTTGGATCATAGTTGATAACCGGATGGAGAGGCACAGAGAGCAGCACAGATGTTAGTGGTGCTGCTTTGGATGACCCAATCAATGAAGTTTAAGGTAAAAATTAGGGTTGTTCAGGTTGGTCCTGTGTTACAAAAGGGTGGAAAGGAAAATGAGGAAAGGTAAACAAAACAATCAGATCTGAGGGATTGAGGGAAAGCAAGAGAGGAAATGAGTTTATTAGGAACTAGTTCACACTTGACCTTTCAGTGTGGTGACCTTGGACAAGTCATTTCTAAAAGATCTATGCATTGTTTAATGCCCCTGGGGGATAGGGATGAATATAACTCAGCCTGCACAGCTCTGGGAGATGCAGATAGGTAACAGTGATGAATGAAAGATGAGATTATGATTGCTGAGATGAAGGGTGTACCAGATTCTATGGGAATGCCTAAGGGAGAGAGATTTGAATCTGCTGGAGTGGCTCTGGGAAGGTATTCAAGGGGAGGTGGTGTTTGGGATGGGCATTAAGAGGAGAAGAGGTCTTTACTAGGTGGAGTAGGAGTGATGATGGGTCAAGTGACACTGTTCTCAAAGGAGAGAATAACTTGCACAAAGCATGGAAGCATGAGGTTGCATGGTGTCTTTGGTCAATGAACTGTGATTTATACATAGGCTATATGGAGAAGAAAGCAGGGAGGAAAGGAAGGCACAGATCATAAAGACCCAGTAAACCAGGCTCACTGAGATTTTCATACCTGTGGACAATGATAAGCCATGGAAAAATTGTAGGCAGAGGAAGAATATGGTCACTTTTGCATTTCAGAACAATCATTCCAGAGCTGTGCAGGGGATGAGTTGGAGGTAAGAGAGGCTGGTAGTAGGGTCTCCAGTGGAAGGCTAGTGCACTTGTCCAGCTGAGAGATGATTAAGACAGCCAGCAAGATAGGATAAAGGGACAGATACAAATAAAAGTAAGAGGTGATCCTCAGGGCCTCAGATTCCCTATCTATAAATTTAAATATTTCTGAACCCAAGTTTCTATGGTGGTCTCAAAGACTACTAAGGAGTATAACTATGATGGGATTTGGGGACGCCCTGGGAAAGAAGTGGCCTCATGAGGAATACCATTTCGTAGACTCCCTACGATTTTATTGGCTGGGTGTGTTGGGTGGGGAAGGGTTAACAACAGCCTTGCCAAAGGGTGAAAAAACTCTGCTGTGAAGCTTGAAGGATGGGACCTGAGGAAGGGCATATGTGAATGGTGGCAAGACAGTCTCAGGATTGGAAGAACCTTGAGAAGCCAGTGTGTTGGGTGCTTTCAACACCTCTGCAACATGCTCACTAAAAGACTGTCCAGTCTCTTCTGGGTCCCTCCTGTAATGAGAAGACCTTCACTTCCTGAATAGCCTGTCCCATTCCCGAAAAGTCTCAGCACCAAACATCATCCTATCTGTCTCATTTCTATCCCTCCTTGGCCAGAGAAGGTAGTCTTTGAAAGAAACCATCATAAGAATCCTTGCACAAAAAAAAAAAAAAAAAAAAAAAAAAAAAGCCTGATTAATGCAGGCATTATAGAAGCAAGCCATTGCCTTGATTAAAATTGATTTTCATTTTTTCTCATTTAAGGCTCAGCAGTATTTCAAGCCCCATGCCAGATGGAGACAGAAAGATGGTTGAGTTCAAAAGGATTTTTTTTTTTTGGTCAAAACAGAGCTCTGGAAGCCAGAGAATTCTAAGGCCATTCGTGATGAGGAGTCCCTATGGGCGGGAAGGGCACAGGATATAGGCTGAGAAAGTCAGAATCTATTCTTGGTGGGAGGGTTGATGTAAAAGCCTTGTCCTAGGGTGACACAGGAACTGTTAAGAAATAAGGAAGAACCGGCTGTAGTGAGTGTGACTAGAGGGCTTCACAAACATTGAGGCAATGCCTCCAAACGCAATGGGCTGCTCACTGTCCTCTCTTGCCCACTTCCCTTATCCTCCTCCTACTCCAAAACTCTTCTTCCTGGTTTCTTCCATCTTCTTCTTGAAATTGGCTGCCTCCTTCCTCCTGCCTTCCCCACCCACCTCTTTCTGACTCTAGGTTTCTGTATCATTCTCCACATAGAAGCAATGCCTTACATTTTTATGATGCTTCACAGTTCACAAGGCCAATTGGAATACATGATCTCATCAGCCACATGTATAGGTAGGTGCTGTCCCCATTCTGCAGATGATGAAAACAAGGCTATGGGAGATGAAGTCTCTTGCTCAAAGCTACACAGTCACATGGCAGCAGAGGCAGGTGATGGCCTGTGCCCTTTCCTCCAAACATCGTTCCATCACTCCAACTTGACAGGTTAACTGTCTAGTATTCCTGTGTCCTGACTTACACTGAACATGGGGAACTGAATGATCTCCTCATTGAAGGACCCCAAAGGAGGGATACTTTCTCCTGGAGGTGTTTTTAGAGGAGGTCCAAGGAGAATTTATTTCCCTGAAACTTTTCTTGAATTCTAGAGAAGTCCCGTTCTAAGTCATTGGAGTTTTTGAGTGTCCAAGCTTACTGCAGATGCCCAAATCCATTCTGATGACACTGATACTCGGGCAGATATAGCTAGAATCAGCGGTGTGCTGGAACCAGCTCATACTGGCTTGTTTGTTAAATTTTCAAGAATTTTGCAAGCTGGTTATGAAACATAGCCACCATATAATGTTGGACATTATATAAACTTATAGTCAAATGAATTATGATGAAAGCAAAGGTAGGGAATATTCAAGACATCACTTTTTAATTATTTTACTACATTTTACTATAACTATCATTTCCTTACTATTTACATCTATTGTATTGATATTATTTACAGCTATTGTATCGGAACCATGTGATGATGTGTTATTACTTGTCTCTTACTTTCTCTGTGTTCAGTGACATCGTATTGGCAGCTTGAAATTGGCCACAGGGGGATTATTTACACCGCAGAAATTAGCAAAAGCTAAAAATCAAGGCTCTTTTTTCCTTCCCTTTACCATTTAGCAGCCTAGCACTGGCTTAGATAAAGGTTTGTGGAGATTGGACCTCTAGAATACTGAATGCCCAGCATGGTCTTCCTTCTTGCCGGTATGAACTTGGGCAGAGGGAGAATGCTGTCTAGAAAGGGATGGAGACAACGGACGTTGGGAAGTCACTCACTATTTGTCCTTGGTGGTGATGATCACACTAGCAATGCTATATAACATTTAATGCCTATTATGGGCTTGGTACTGTATTAGACATTTGACATGCCCTATTCTGTTTCATTCTCACAAAAGCTATACAAAGTAAGTATTACTGTCCCCATTTGACAGATGGAAACCCAAAACTCAGGGAAGTGGAATGACTTGCCCAAATTTAGAGAGAAAAAGTGGTAGGGCCAGGCTTTGAGTCCAGGTCTGTCTGATCCCAAATCGGTGCTTTTTCTGAAATGCTAGTGGAAAGGGAAGTCACTGGAACTCTGTGGACCATCCTGCACATCTGTTCTCACCTCCAGAAGCTCTTTTGTTGATGTGGACCAGTGATATGCCAGGTGTCTTTTGCTTAAAGTAATCACTAATTCCAAATAGAAACCAAACTCGAGGCATCTATTCATTCATTCAACTGATTTTTTTTTTTTTTTTCTGAGTGCATATTGTATGCCAGGTACTATCTCAGGGGCTTGGGGTCCAGCAGTGGACAAGGCAGATAAAATCCCTGCTTTCGAGGAGCTTTGGGACCAGCAAGGGGTCAACTTTAGGCCTGGTGAGATACTGATAAAGGCACTTTTCCAGTGCATCCCCAGAGCATATTCTGAGGTTATTATGCTGATAATCACGCACTCTCCTGCATCAGCAGGCCTTGCCCAGGCTTGGCAATCTCTGCTTCTGGAGTTAGCAAAAGTACCTCTTCCTTCGTGTAAAACAAGATTGGTCACCAACCGCTTCAGAGAAGGAAAAATAGCCCTGGACACTGTCCACAGATTGTTCCTCCTTCCAGGGGCAAGAGGACTAGGAGAAAGGTATGTACATGGTTTCCTCAAATTGTGGTTTCCTATTTGGGTTTGTTGTTCAAATCCCCATTTTTGGCAGTTACCTCTGCAGCCAGTCACAAGAGTAGGTCCATTCCACACCCTGTGGGATGGATTTCGATGTTAGAGGGGAGGTATCAGATTTGTTATTATTCCATCCTCCTTTTGGGGGATGGGAAGCAAAGCTAGTAATTGTGGATTTTTGTTTTGTTTTGTTTTTGCTTCTTCAAGGGCAAGGTTAGATGATTCTGAATGCTCTACTATAGCCACACTCAGGTTGCCTAAGGGGGATATTTCCTGAAGCCTCTACTTTGACTTGGAAACAGACAGTTGAACTCTTTGGCAGGTAGAAGAGGTGCAGTCGTTTTGATCTTTGTAGTGTTGATTTCCTTAGGCCAGCTAGAGTTATTCCTTCTGTCATGATGGTGGTAGAACTGTCTTGAAAAGCCTGTCTGATCATAGCCTTATTCAAATGTGGTTGGTTTTCAGTTATCTGAATTTGGGGCTTTCCATGGCTGCCTTCTCTCTCCCTCTTGCTGTTTGTAAAGAGAGGTGAGTACTTATTCCACTTGAAAACCATGCCTGGAGGATGGCATTCATTCCAGTTGGATGATGAGAGTGGCATGAGCACTGGGTCATGGCAGGCTGGGAGTCTAGAAATGAAACAGAGGAAAGTATCCAGCAGAGCTGGTGAGGTGTGAGCAAGGAGAGTCCCAACCTGGCAGGGAGGGGCTGCACAAGCAGGTGCAGTCTGAGCCAAACTGGTCTACCAACTCGGGCTGCCTTCCCCCCACTCCCATCAGGGACATGGCTAGATCCTTTTCTACAGAGCTCCCCCCCAAAGATGGTCCTGTTTTGGTCATTCAGGCAAATGGTGCTGTTTCCATTTGCTGGAATCACACACCCTCCTGTCCTCCAGAATTCTTGACCTTTGCATTGTTTTTGACTGCATCTACCCCCTCTCCTTTGAAAGCCCTGCCCATAAGCAGCTTCATCTTTTCTGCATCGCAGGTGGGCTTACCATTCTACAATTCTGCTGCCTGACAAAACTCTGTTTTGAAAGATGTTTCCTACTAGTAATTTATTTTGCTAGCTTGCATGAACCAAACACATAGGAGGGAATGATTAGAGCTTCCAAAGTGGTTACAATCAGATTAACCACAGCAAGTTCATTACTCAATAACTACAAAATCTTGGGCATCTCTTTCGATGTAAGCTGTTGTCATTTAGACCGAACATAATAACATAATGATATACAGCTCACAGTGTTGTTGAGTGGATTTTAAAGACAATGAATATAAAATGCTTAGTATCAAACTCAAACTTGCTGTGATCTCTCATTATCTCAAGCATGATGGATTAGAAGAACAATATTCTGGGAGAGCCTACTCTGTGCCTGACCCTGAGCTTGGCTTTGGAAATTCATTGTTAAGCATTCCTGTTCCCAGGCTCTCTGCTCTCTTGGAGCTTTGAGTTGAGCAGGGAAGGAAATAAAATCAGAATAAAATCAGTGTGTAAGAGTGCCTTCTCCATGGACTTGATGTGACGTGGTTCAGGCGTCCTCCCCCACCCCCCACTCCTTGTGGACAACGGAAGACTTTCCAAAGTCTCTTTTTCTTACTGTGACTTATCTCCTGAGAGTTTCATGTTTTCAACTTCCTAGTGAACATGTCCTTAGCTGTGCCACCATATGATTTTAAACTCAGTGTGTCTAAAAGCAAATGTATCCTTTTCTTTTCCCTGTCCTGACATTCCTTCAGAATAGCACTGAAGTTCCCTTGTTTAGCTCGTTAGCTGGGCTTTCTGGGTTATCTTTAGTGCTTTTATCCTTTTTCCTCTCTTTGTCCCAACATTCTGGAAGGCACTAATATTCCCTGGTTTAGATGGCTAGCTGGCTAACTATCTTGGTCATCTTTAGTCTGTCCTCCGTTTTGTCCCAGCTGTCCTCTTAATCACCAAATCTTGTAGGATTCCAAGCCATTATCCCAACCTTCCTGTATATTATAATCATCTCCCTGCCTCTAATTCATCATGCATACCCACTTCTTTTTTTTTTTTTTAAAAGATTTTATTTATTTATTCATGAGAGACAGAGAGAGAGAGAGAGAGAGGCAGAGGGAGAAGCAGGCTCCCAAGGAGCAGGGAGCCCGATGTGGGACTCGATCCCAGGACCCTGGGATCATGACCTGAGCCGAAGGCAGACGCTTAACCATCTGAGCCACCCAGGCGCCCTGCATACCCACTTCTAACAGATTAATTTTACCAAAACGTGACTTTGTAATACAACTTGACAGCTACCATTTATTGAGCACCTATTACATGCCAGGTTCTATGCTAAGCATTATATATTCATTGTCTTTTAAATTTCACTCAATGACTCTCTGAAGAACATATTATTATGTTCACCTAAATAACAGAAGTTTATGGGAAGTGAGATGTCTAAGATCCTATAGTTATTAAACAACGAGATTTAAATGTAATGTTTTCTCTAATTCCAAAGACTGTGTTCTTAACCAACACTAAATGGCCTGTAGATTTTTTTTTTAATGTTTGTTATCAGCTAAAAAATATTCAGAGGCTTCCCATTGCCCAAAAGTAATGTCCAAATATCCGGTCAGGTTCTTTTGTTGCGCATTCTCCCTCACCATTTCCTGGCACAAACTTTCTGCTAGGGCAGGCCAGTGTCCTGAAGTTCCCTTCAATGTTTGGTTTATTCCAGCCTTTCCATTTTTGGTCATGCTGAGAGCTATCTGAAAAGTCAAGAGATTGATAAAGGAAACTGATTTAAGCACTGTTTGGAAAGCAAGAGAAACAACTCAACTCTACTTACATTAGAACAAGAAATAACTCAGTTTAATGAAGATGATAAATATCACAGAATGAATTTGCATTACATGCCATTGACTTGTGGCCACACGAGGTCAGTCTGTCTTTTGAGGTTGGTGAGCTAATAAGATACTAAGGAGTACAGTGGCTTATGAAGCGTTGCTTGAGTGAACGAATAAATTTCAGTGTTGCTTGAGTGAATGAGAAAGCAAAAAGGCAAGACAAGAAAGATGGAGATGTGTATGGGGAGAGGGGCTGATGCGGGCAGGCTTTATTTACATGTTGGGGGACTTACTGTTCAAGTAAAGATTAAAAAACAAAAATACAGAATTTGTATTATTTTAAATGTAAAGATTTAATAACTTAGAATTTATAACACCAAAAATACATTACAATGTGTTTGTGCTATTCATAGGATGAAATAGACTTTATAAAAAGTGTTACTGTGTATGCCTCAATATAAGGCAAGGTCTTTACGCACTCACTCCCTGATTACCCTAAGGAAAGAGGGTTTCTTCATCCTCAGCTCCTCTCCTTGTGGAGTGTCACAGATTATGGGATGCTTTCACAATGTATTTTATTCCATCACCAGTATAATGGTGGAGGAAGACAATTAGTCTGAAATGACCTCAAACAATGCAAAGTTCAGATGCTTACTGAGCTCATCTGATGTAGTTAATTCAAATCTAACCCAGATTCAAAGTTTTCTTGGATTCTGCTTTCCAAATGTAAATGATGGGTGAAAGTGCAAATGAGCTTTTAACAGATGGCCTCATAAAGTAATAGAACTAAGTGATTATGCTTTGAGTATCACAGATACACACCAGGAGACCAACGCAAACAAAATCTTTGAATGTTTGGAAAATGGGTACTGTTGCTAAGGTTACATTTGCTGTGTGACTACGATTCATGGATTAACTCAAGCCCTTAAGCAGAAGTGTAGATGATATGCTCTGGAAAACTGAGTTAGGTAACTCAGAAAAAAGGCTCTAGTAATGACAAAGACACTGATATTGAAGATGCATGTGGGAGAAAGCAGTCTTTCCACATTAATGGAATTTTATATATGAGATTATTTTAGATGTATTGGTATAACTTAATTATCATAATAAATATTGTGAACAGAACTATAAGTCTTTCTTGTGTATCCCTAAAAGGTTATATATTCATCTTGGCCCAAATTATATTTTTTATTGGTATTTTGTTAGGAAAAATGGGGCCTCTCCCTACACATATGGTTGCCTTATATTTGGACTTACATGGCATTCACCAAACTCTCTAGAAAGCATGGTTTGGTTATTAGCACAAGTGAAAAGTTGTATAATGAGCACCTTCTTTCAATCCCTACCGCCTGTGATGTATGACTGTAATTGGAATTAAGGTAAAAAAGTCTACATGGGAGGGTTCCTTCGTGAAGCTGGGGCCTTGATGTGATTTTCTGAGAGACGAGAAACCATAGAAGAGAGTCAGGTGAGGGGTGCCTGGGTGGCTCAGTCATTAAGCATCTGCTTCAGCTCAGGTCATGATCCCAGGGTCCTGGGATCGAGCCCCACGTCAGGCTCCCTGCTCCGTGGGAAGCCTGCTTCTCCCTCTCCCACTCCCCCTGCTTGTGTTCCCTCTCTTGCTGTGTCTCTCTGTCAAATAAATAAATAAAATCTTAAAAAAAAAAAGGAGAGTCAGGTGAGGAGATCACAAAGGTCTTCTACTATTTAAAGTTCTAGATCATTCTTTTCCTCCCAGGCCTCAAATATCCAAGAAACCCTCCTTCTTATACCATGTATCTAGGAATCAATCTCCTTAGTCCTGCCTCTCTCTATTCCAGCCTTTCTCAACTGGGAGCCTCATCTGAGCTAAGGAACACAGAAAATGATTTGAGTAACTATTGTCTCATTTCTTCCAAGGGTGCTTCATTATTAGCACCATCTGGATGCAGAGGAGAGAAGTTAATGGATTATGTATAATGGATACCTTAGAGCCTCTCTATTGTATCTCTTGGGATTTCCTTCTTTCCCAGGATTCCTATGTATGAAGACCCCATGTCCTCATTAGATGAGAGATACTACTCACACAACACATTGTGGTCTAGGGCTATGGAGACATTTTACATACTCATTTAATCTTTCCAATGAGACTATGACCTATGTACTGTAGATTTGTGGCTAAAGAGACTGGGGCTCAAAGAAGTTAAATAATTTGGTTATGGTAATGGTTAGTTAGAGAGCCAGAATTTGAGCCTGGATCATCTAGACTCCGAAGAGAGCTTTTAACTATGGCTCTATATTGCCTGTAACTTGGTATACATGACATTTCTTCCCTTTTGATGATGAAGAGCTTAATAAGACTAAGGCTTATAAGAATCATAAGCAAACTCTCAGTCTATTGCTTGGTCTTCATTGCCTGTCTCATATCTCTTATATGAGTCCCTTCTTACCTAAATCTATCTACATGTCTCCTGAAAATTTGACTTAAATTAATACCTACGGGTATCATGAGCTGGGTGCTGTGCTGGGTAGTAGTGTAAAAGCATTAAAAACCAGTCCTGAAATTCCCCATAGGGAAGGTACTCCCTTTAAGAAGTATCACCTGGGGTTGTGAGTGAGCCCTCCCTGAAGGGTCTAGTTAGAGATAAGGAAAAAAGTTAGCAAAAAGATTATGTATAAGAAATCAGCAGGAATTTGGGCATTGAGGGGTGTGAAGAGAAAAGAGGGATAAAGGCTGATGTTGGGAGAGAAGCAGCAGCTGAGGAATTTTTTTGAAAATCAGGGTTGCACACTATAGAATTCTAACACACTTAGGCTGCTGTAATGTAATACTGTCTTCACTCCCATAATCTCCATAAACCTCTCCTAAAGTCGGCTTTCTGTACCAAGTGAGTTCATGCACTGCAAATAAGATTAGTCAAGTTCCAGATCTACACCAACTTTTAAGGAAGAGAGAAAGCAATGTACTAGATCAAAGACAAAGTATAAAGTGAATTGACTCAGTTGGTAGAAGCTGGGACGCAAGAGGTTTCAATTTCCCACTTTCCTGGGAATTGTCCCCATGCTTTAGTGATGGAGGTTCAAGACAATCTTATCTGGATCTTAAGAGGCTTAGTGCCTATAGCTCTGAAGCTGCTGTTTGGTTTACTCAGAGGACAGCAAGGTAGGCATTCTGTCCTCAAGAAACTTATGGTCTAAAGGGAAAGGCAATTACATAAAGAGATCATCTCAAAGTCATGTCCCAAGGCTGAGGGGAAGGGAAAAGTACTGAGTCCTAACAGTGCAAAGGAAGGACACAAAGACTGGTCATGCTAGGGCCAAGAAAGTCTCCTTGGAGGAGATAACAAGAGTCTTAAAGGAGGATCAGAAATTATCCAGGTGAAGAAGAGTTCTTTCAACATTCTGGGTAGACAGGTTAGTCTGAGAATACCACCACCACCACGGCTAGTACTACTACAACTACTACTATTACTACTACTACTACCAAAACTACTAGTTAGCATTTACTGAGCTAATACTGTATGTACCAGGCCCTGTTCAAAGCAATTTACACCTCATGGGAACCTCTCAACTCTATGAGATAGGTACTATCATTGTCACCCTTTAACATATGAAGGAGCTAATCAGGTGATTTGCCAAGACAGTTGTGGTGAGTTGAACCCACACAGTCTGACATGAGAGCCTGACAAGCTTAATCACTATACAAAAGTGACTGCGCATACTGGTAGGGAAATTTAGGGAGTTTGGTATCACTGAGAGTAAGGATAAATGCTGGAAGTGGTCAGAGATGAAGCCAGAGTTGGTAATTAAAGGCCAAGTCATGATGTCCTATTGGTCTTTTCTTCTGGGGGTAGGGTTTCCTAGGATTTTTCTTCCTATCTCTACCAAGAAATCTTTATCCAGTTGAGATGGACCAATATTTGTGTATTAGTTGGGTGTTGTATCAGTCTTCTATTCCCACAAAAATGCTGTGTAACCACCAACCATTGAATATTTCTTTAGCTCAGGAGTCAATGGATTCAAACGATCTGGGTTAGACTTGATCTTGCCTGGGCTTGTGCATGCATTTGCGGTCAGCTGTGAGTCAGGTAGTAGCTCTGCTGATCTTGGATAAGCTTGCTCACATGTCCGGGAGTAAGCCGACTGTTAGTTGATCAAGGCTGAGTGCCTCTGCTCAGTTCCACTCCACATGATTTTCATCCTCCAGCAAGCTAGCTCAAACCAGGTCTCATGGCAACAGTAGATGTTACAGAAACAAGTTGAAATGCGTAAGCCCTTTCTCAAGCTTCTGACGGATCCTGTTTGCTAACATCTCCTTAGCCAAAGCATGTAACTAGGCCAGCCCAGATTCAAGGGGTGGGGAAATAAACCAAGAAGCACATGACAAGGGGCACAATATATGAATGCATGAAGAATTAGATCATGAATCCAACTGATCTACCATATATATTCCCCTGCTGTCATCCTTCTGCCACAAGCCATTTGCATGATCACTTGAAGGAGTTGCTTGAGGACTGTGCTTATTAAAGCGAAGAAAGGAAAAAAGAGTGGAGGAAAAAAACAGGATAGCATTCATTTTGGAGGAAGGGGGAAAGAAAGGACATATTATGGAAAGAAGTTATGATTCTGCATGGGTTTTTTTAAAATAAGCCTTTTATTTTAGAAATTTTAGAATGGTTTTAGATTTACAGGAAAATTGCAAATCTAGTGTAGAGAGTTCCCATATACCTATAAAAAATTTCCCCCTATTATTAACATCTTACATTAGTAAGATATATTAATCATAATTAATGAATTAATATTGTTACAATATTATCAACTGAAGTCCATATTCTATTTGGATTTCCTCAGTTTTTATCTAATGTTCTCTTTCTCTTCCAGGGTCCTATCCAGGATGTCCCATTACATTTAGTTGTCTTGTCTTAGGCTCCTCTTGGCTATGAGTTTTTTGGGCTTTGTTTTTGATGACCTTGACAGTTTTGAGGTAGATTGGTCAAATGTTCTGTGGAATACCCCCTGCCCCCCACCACAGTTTGTCTGACATTTTCCTCATGATTAGCCTAGGGTTATGGGTTTTGGGGAGGAAGACCACAGGGGGAAAGTATTATTTTCGCCCTGTGATATCAAGGGTACATAAACCATATATGGAAGAACAAAGAAAATCTCAACCATTTTAAATACCACTCAGATTAAATACAACCAGGTATGTGAGATCTTAGGTCAATGAGTTAACTACTATATGCATGATAAATCAGTTTAATTTCGCTCAACAAGTATAAGGTGAGTCAATACAATGGCCCAAAGTGAACAAAGTGTTTTAGTGTCAAGGTGACTATTGAACCATTGTAATGGAGTAGCTCATGTGAAGGTTTCCTGTAAGTAAACAACTTTTCATGATGACTTTGTATAGGATCAGGGCTTTAATTTTCAGGAAGATCTTTCCTCCTCTTGACTAACACTTCCCTCCACCCCAGGTTATTTCTAATCATTGGAAACACGATATTGTCTAGCCAGCACGTTTCATTCTCTAAAGCAGTCCTGGCAAGAATTTCTTTTTATTATTCCAGGATTCTTCATTTCCTGCCGTAAAAGCATGGGGTCTCCGGTTTCAAGACAATACCAACCAAAGCTGAAACAAGACTTTGGAACACATAATTCTCTATTTCCATAGTCTAGAGGCACAGGCCAAGAAGGATGAGGGTGAGCATTCACTGATTCAACAAATATTTATTGAACATCTATTACGTGACTGGCTCTGACCCAGGGGACGAGACAGTCCCCGCCCTGAAAAAGTTCGATCAGGATGTGGAAGCAATGACAAACCAGCGTGAAGTGTGATAAGAAGGAAGCCCTTGTGTGGGGGCTACAAAGCAGAGATGCCGTCCTCTGGGGAGGGGGCTGTTGGCACCTAACAGGGAAGCTTGCTCAGAGCCCTTGACCTTTAAGATACCTGAAGGATGAGTAGGATTAGGGGAAAGAGGCGTTGGCGTGCATGTGTGTGAGTATACATGTATGTGCATGTTTGTGCACGTGTGTGTGCCTATGAGTAAAGAATATTTTTGGTGGATGGAAATCCATATTCATAAAACCTAGAAATAAGTATAGTTGTGGCACATTCAGAGAAGGGCAACCATATCTCTGTGTTTAATTTTACCTGAAGAGCCTGAGGTTTAGGAGGATTTCCTGGCTGCAGTAACTGCCGAGCTGGTCTTAAATGTTGGGTAGGAATACAGGGAGCCCAATGAGAGGGCGGGAGAGCAGGGCTCTCTGAGCAGGGACCACAGCTTCAACAAAGGCACAGAGGAAAGAAATGCCTAGTGCCTTCAGCAAAAACTGCAAATAGCTCAGCCAGACTAGAACATAGATTGGGGGTGGGGAGGAGTGTCCCAAAAGAGGGGAGACTGGGGAGGTGACAACAATCCCAGGTCTGCCACTCACTAGCCTTGAGGTCTTGAACGACATCACCGAGCCTTAGGTTTTTCATCTTGAAGGGGGGAATGACAATAACCACCACAACAGCAATAGACCCACTGTGAGGATGAAATGAGATAAGCCTGCAGACCACCTAACATGGTGCACCCCTAGAGCTGAGAAAGGGGCAGATTGGATTGTCATACATTACCTTTGAATTGCTAACACACTGATTAGTGACCATTGTTTGCAGCTGGAGGTTTCTGAAATTCTCCAGATTTCCCCAGGGTGCTCCTTGGAGAGAGCCTGGGCTGGGCACAGTGCCTGGCACATTGCTGGCGGTCAAGGGCTAAGCATAGAGGTAAAGTGAGATTATTCTTTGGGTTTCAACCACAGGAATAAACCGCAGCTGTACCCAGGCTCAAGTTAAATACACAGGCAGGCTCCATAGGGCTTTGGTTCTTTCTCTGGAAAGTTCTTCACTCTTGAAGAAGGTGACTCCTTGAATGCCACTCTGGGTTCCTGTACACATTTTAATCCCCTCTCCCTGACTTTTTACCCCCTGAAATAAAAATGTGCATGTTAAGGGTGATGGAGGTAGGAAGCAGTGTTACGTACTACTTTTTCATTTGGCCAAGTACTGCTCTGCCAAAGATTCTACTTGTGGTTTTCCTCTTTGCAACCGAGCCGCTGACTCTGGGTGTGTAGCACATTTAATGAGATTTGTGCCTTTAATCTTTACAGGAGCAAAGGAACCTCCGGAGGGAACTTATCTCCAGTGAACTGAATGTTTGCATCCCTCCAAAATTCATGTTGGAATTCTAAATCCTAACCTCCACTGTAATGATATTGGGGGGGGGCTTTGGGAGGTGATTGGATCCTCAAGGTAGAGACTTGTGAATGGGATCAGTGCCCTTATAGAAGGAATCCCAGAGAGTTCTGGCTCTGTTTCCCTCATGGGAAGATACGGTTAAGTCTGCAACACAGAGGAGGATCCTCATCAGAACTAGACCATGCTAGCATACTATATAAACTGCTCCATAACCTCCCTTTAATCCCTTGCTATATCATGACAATCTTTCCTGCTATTAAATATTTTTGTTGTAATAACTGCACTATACTAAAGATGAATTATAATTTATTTAATGCTTCCCCTGGATGCTGAACTTTTAGATGGCTTCTATTTTTTTTTTTCTTTCTGTTTTTTTTTTTTTGCTATTTTGACTAGTTCCATAATGAGCATTTTTACAGCTAAATATTTGTGCACATTTATGTTTTTCTTTCCTTCTTTAGGATACATTCTCAGAAATAAAATAGCGGGGTCAAAGAGTATGCATATAATTTTTAAGATTTTTGACACATCTTTGTCTCTTTGCTATTGAGGAAGTTCATACCATTTATACTATCATTGAAGTGACCTCTTGCCAACACTGGGCATTGCCATTATTTTTAATATTTGGCAATTAAATGAGTAGAAAATGGTATCTTATTTTGAGATGCATTTCTTTGCTGATTGATGAGGTTCAACATCCTATTTACGTTGATTGATCATTTGCTTTTCTTCTTTCCTGTTTGACCTGTTGATGATCTTTGTCTGTTTTCCAACTGCTGGATTCACCTTTTTTTTTTTTCCTAGTTATCGATGATAATACCAATATTTGATTAGGGTCCACTATTTGCTAAATGTCTTACATCAGTTCTCTTAGAACTCTGGGGAAGGTGAGAGGCTTTTTTCCTCCTGGCACCAGATATGTGGTGTCTTTTCCAACACCACTTCTCTAACTTTTGACACCAAGTAGGTGTCCTAAAATTCAATTCAATTCTGACACTAACCACCAGAGTTAGCATCAGACTTAGTAGGTTTAAAAGCTCAGTTCCAGAAGACAGCTTTCACTTCAGACATTAGTCACAAGTATCAGGTCAACTGATAGACCTGCTATAATCGGGGGTTCCCGATACTACCCCCTCAGGTTTGATGATTTGCTAGAATGGCTCACAAAACTCAGGAAAGCACTTTACTTACAGTTACTGGTTTATTATAAAGGATATAAGTGAGCAGCCAGATGAAGAGGTGCATAGGGTGATGTTCAGAAGGGTCTGGAGGGCAGGAGCACTTGTTCCTGTGGAGTGGGGGTGTTTTAGGCTCCCAGCACCTTGTGCCCACCAACTCTAAAGCTCTCAGAACTCTGTCACTGAGGAGTTTTCATTACTAGGCATGATTGATTAACTTATTGGTCATTGGTGATTAACTGTATCTCCAGAGCCCTCCCTTCCCTGGAGACTGGAGGGTGGGGCTGATAGCTCCAAGCTTCTAATTAGGACTTGGTCTTTTTAGTGACCAGCTCCCATCCTGAAGCTATCGAGGGGTCCACCAAAAGTTGCCTCATTAGAACAAAAGATGCTTCTATCACCCTCTTTACTCAGGGTTTTAAGGAGCTCTGTGCCAAGAGTTGGGGACAAAGACCAAATATTTTTCTTATTATACCACAGAAGAGCATTATCCTCATTTTTCAGAGAAAGAAACTGAGGCAAAGAGAGAATATGGGGCAAGTAATACATTTGGCAAGAGGCAGCCTTGGAACTGACTCGATCTGTCTTTCTGTAAAGTCCATTTCTGAACAAAAGGCTATGTGGCATTATTAATATTTGTTAGCTTTTCATAAATTAAACACAATAGCCTATGTCTGTGGTAGATGTTGCAAAATATATTTTCCTTTTGGTATATTATTTGTATCTTATTCTTTTGAGTATAGAAGTTTAAATTTTTGAATTATTATTTTATTATTTCAAAAGCTAATCTACAGACATAAAAAAGTACAATGACAGGTTATTCACATTCTCACTCCTGGCCCCTAGACTTCAGTTCCCCCCACCACCCCCAGAAGTTAAAAAAAATTTAGTTAACTAACATTTGCATTTTAAATTTGGAGGGAAGACAGAGCATATTTCATGTCCAATTGCAGAATTCAAGAGAATTAATGATGCAGCAACAAAAAAGAGCAGATGCCTCATCTGGAGGAATGAGAAAGAACTGCTTCTGTGAGAGAAAGTGAATGCACTCATTATCTCACCAGTGCAATCCACAACTCTTAGCAGGACTAGTTTGAACAAACTTATGTGATGAAAGAGGAATCCACAGGGCCACTCCCAGCAAACTCGCCCACTTGGACTTCTGCCACCATGTTCTACTGCAACACCCAGGGAAGAATGAAAGAGGGGATTCTCCTATGCATACCAGATTTGGGGACTTTCTCAATTCTTCTGGGTGGAGATCCATCCCCTCCCAGGATTAATGAGAGTCATGAGGGGACACCTTGACTTTGTAACTTTATGTGGCTCAGCCCGTGCCAAACGAAAACCAGGACTTGGAGAGCAATACTCTTGGAAGAGAGTGATGAGTTAGATGGAGACTGGTCTGGAGAAGTCCCAAACATTTTCTAGTTTCAATTTTCTCACTGATTCCTTGAGTGAATTTGAACATACTAAAAAATCTATGGGATCTCCAAGACCTTCCCAACTTGAAGTTTATGATCCTTCTGGGCACTTCCCATTGTCATTCTCATAGGCTTCAGGCATTCATTCATTCACTCAGCAAATATTTATTAAGCACCCACTGTGTAGGTAGAAAGTTGTTGTTACAAGTAGATCAAATGGTATTGAGAGCTTTTCAAGAAACTAAGACTCCCAAATAAAAGTGACTTTAATAAGACAAAAATAATCTTACATTACAAGATATCCCAAGATAAGAAGATTCCAAGATAGGTTAATTCTGATGCTGAACGACAGCAAATACCAGGTTCCTCCATGCCATTCTCAGCATGTTTGTTTGGTCTCTTCATTTTCTCAGCATAGCTGCAGCAACTCCAGCCATTGCATCTTCAGGCAGCTTGGGACAAATAGAGTGGGGATTGAAAAGACTTCATCTCTCTTTTTAAGATCTAAGAAACTATTTCTAAGAACTTTCTCATCCATCTCAATATGTTTCTGTCACACACCATTACCTAGAATCAAAATATATGTCCCCTCTCAAGCCAGTCACCAACAGAGAATGGAATCATCAATTTTGGCTCAGACTAATCAAGGTTCTTCCCTACTGGGGGAGGGGGGTTGGGTTAGGACCTAGAAAAATAGAGCTAACCGGAAGAGTCTGGATAAATGAAAAACATCTAGAGTTTTGTTGGCAAGGAAGGATGCTGTTGCGTAGTCTGCCTTACCATTCTTTCTATTTTTTTGCAAATATTAGAGGCAAAAAGTGATAGCTTATATTTTTGTTTTCTTCTCAATTCAGCTAGGCATTTTCTTCCATATTTCTTGACCATTTTTTTTATTTCTTCTTTTATGAATCACCTGTTCATATCCATGGCACATTTTTCTATTATATATTCCTTTTTCTTATTGATCGGGAAAAGTTCTTTGCTTATTATTTTTCTAGTGGGATTATTTCCTTCCCTATTCCTTTGCTCTGAATCAGGTAATCCTGAGTTCTTTCTTTTCCTCAGTCCAATATACTTTCCAAATTTGCCTTTTTGGAGATATCTCAAAAAATCTTTCTTTTATAACACAGCCCTGGTCTAGCGTAGTGTAGCTTCCCACCCACATCTACTTAGTCCTCAATCGTCTGGATTCTTCTTTTAAAATACATGTCACTTTCCGTGATGAATCAAACTAGCTCACTATGACCTACACAATAAAATACGTGTCACATCCTCTTTTCCTCTTCCCATCACGAATGCTCCAACCAGTTCTCCCTTTGGACTATTGTCATGGCTTCATAATTGGTTTCCTCTCCCTTAGTGCCTTCCTTTTCACCCATCCTGCAGTAATCAGTGATAAAACACCAAGGTGTGGATGACATAGCTTTATACCCATTGTTGCTCAGGCTGCCTTTTTGCTTGTTGAGGGAAGTCTATACTTCCTAGCCTAGCATGTAAGACCTGCTCCATTCAGTTTCACTTTGGCCTTATGCTCTTATTAGATCAGTCTGGCATGCCTACTCTTGCTTTCTGTTAGCACGGTTTCCCTTTCTCTCACACGCTTTTGGTGAAATCGCACCCATCTTTCAACACCCACCTCAAAAGCTACCGCCTTGGGAAAGTCTTCACAGATTCCTCAAGTCAGAATGACCTTCTCTTTCCTCTTTCAGAAGCATTTCTGTTGTCTGTGCTTGAGTATTTAGGACATCTTGCTTGTATCACGATTCCATACACATGGAGCTCTCCACCAGTCCCTGAGGGCAGAACTCTTGCCTGCTCCAAGCTGCTCTCAGGTGTCCTCATCACCTTCTGGGGTTTATGTGGAGTGATGTTCAATGTGTGCTTGTTGAATCTGTTAGTGCTCAGTAAACACTTGACGTTAACAATTCCTCTCGGTGTACAATTAACCTAAGGGTTAACTTAAATTTAATTGCCATTTAACATTTGCTAGAGCAAGGCTGATCGCTACTGTAAGCACAGATGCTTTTGGGAAAGGCAGTATTTTTCCACAGGTTGTTTGTAATAGTATGGATTTTCTAGCCCGCTTTTTTGATTTGTTAGCGTATGACTCCATAATGGTGCCTCAATTAATTGATTTTTTTAGGGTAAGGCTCTTTTAAATGTGAATTCAACCTTACAATTGCTACTACAAACAAATCTTTAAAAGTTGCGCTAAATTATGGGGAAGGAAGTTAACCACAGAAATTTACTTTTCTTGTTCTTTTTAAGAAAATTTAAAAGATAGTTAATAACCAATAGTTACTGACAATTTGCTATTTGTCATGCACTATTCTGAGCACTCTACATGTATTAATTTATTTAATCCTCCTAACACTTCTGAGAGATAGGTACCATGATCATTTTCATCTTAGATGGGGGGGAAACTGAGGCAAGATAGCTTAAGGAATTTGCTTTAATTCACACAGCTAGTAAGTGGAGAAACCAGGATTTAAATCCAGGCAGTTAGATTTCTGAACTTGCATTCTGTGGTGAGCTCTAAGCTATGTTTTTACTGACTAACCAAGGAGACAAGTAGTCAGTTCGAGGCCATTCAATATAAATTACTTTTTCAACAATCTTAGGCTGCAAGGGACAGGAGGACAAAAAGGAGAAGAGCTAGATGGTGAAAACTTTGGGCTCCATCTATAGTTATGGGAATTAAAATTATATTCATTTACCATTTTATGCCATACTTGGTTTCCTTGCTAGAACACCTGTTGATTTGGGAGCCCCAGGAAAAGATGCAGAAAGATGATAAGGCATAAATTAGAAGGGCCATTACAGAATCTGTGGTTTCATGCTGCTGCTATGAATATTCTCTTTCATGAAGATAAGCTTTTTGTGAATTTCACCGTCAATGGTATTTTTGTCGTTTAATGAGAATGTGCATTTGAATCTCTCTGCTATGACATGCTCGTGTATAAGGATTTATCCTAGTGGGATAAACAGATCCTTTGATTAATTTTCCCGCCTGTGTGTAGAACTTGTATTATGAAATGTGTGGAGCAGTGGTTCTCAAAGTATGCTCTGGGGATCCCTGAGGGTCCCTAAGACCCTATCAGAGAGTCCACGAGGCCCAGACTATTTCCATAATGATGTTAAGATGTCATTTTCCTTTGTCACTCTCATATTCTCACGAGTGCACAGTGAAGTTTTCCAGAGGCAACAGGTTGAATGCAGAAACAGACCTGAAAATCCAGTTGACTTCCATTACATGGAACATTAAAGAGATTTGCAAAATGTAAAACAGTGCCACTCTTCTCATTAAATTATTTTTGTTTTGGAAAAATAGCTATCTTTTCATAAAAATATATTATTTGTGTTAATCCATTAACATGTAATGGGTTTATTACTGTTATTTTAAAAGAAATAAATATTCTTAAATGATCGGTTTTAATTTTTAATACAGTCCATGTCAACAAGTATAACCCACATAAACAAAAGCTCTTTAAGATCCTCCATAATTTTCATTCTAAACAATGAAACTCTTTTTTTTTTTAATTTTATTTATTTATTCATGAGAGACAGAAAGAGAGACAGAGGCAGAGGGAGAAGCAGGCTCCCCGCGGAGCAGGGAGCCCGATGCGGGACTCGATCCCAGGACCCTGGGATCATGACCTGAGCCAAAGGCAGACGCTTAACTGACTGAGCCACCCAGGCGTCCCAACAATGAAACTCTTAAAAAGAGGTTCTGAGACTAAAGAGTGTGAGGAACGCTGGTATAGAGAGACTAGAACAAACCCGAGTCATGAGTTGTATCTAGGTTAGCTTCTGAGATCTTAATTTCAACTCTGTATGTGCTGAAGTATTTATAGCTTGAAAGATATTCATTTATTTACTCACATATTCAAAGGGCATTTATTGAAGAGTTGTTGTGCACCAGGTGCTGGATGAAGCACTGGGGGTAAAATGGGGAGCAAGAGAGCCTTGCCCTCCCAGAGCCTAACCTTGGCATTCATTCCTGCAGATTTCCTTTAGCAGCTATATTCAGGGTCTACTTTAGTCTTTGCACAGTCCCCAAGGAGCTTATAATCCAGGGAGGCAAGACAGCTGTATGGAATCTTTAAGTAAATCAGAGTGAATGGAGTTAAGATGTCACCATTAGCCATTCTCATGAGTAGGAGCTCAGAGAAGGGATCAGTCGTGTAGGATGGTAGGATAAGGGGTTCTGGGATTTGAGTTAAACCCAGAAATACAGGCACTTAAGACAGCAAGTGGAGTGGAAGGGGGCAGGTTGAGTGGGGGAAGGGATGAACAGGCTTGTGGAGTTAAGTCATTCATTGCTCACTGCATAGGATGTAGGGAAGGGCAAGGGCCTGCCTCCATGGAAAAGATGCTTATGGTGGGGTACTCCTGGTCCAAGACTGGGTTTTTTCCTGTACTGATGGAAAGCCCCTATGTCTTCTAAACTATTGGTCAGTGAGTGTCTCTCTTGGGTGTGATTAAAAGTCCATGCCATCATTCTGTGTTTCCCAAACTTGCCAGATCCTAAACTTTCCCAAATAACAAGAATTATCTGGAAATACTTGTTAAGGACACAGATTCCAGGGCTCCATCCAAGGTATACTGATCTGGGGAGGGGCATGAGGTTCTGTACCTTTAAGTCATGTCAGGTGATTTTCTTTTCTTTTTTTGTTATAGGTAAGTTCGGGAATTATAACTCAACCCATTACCGATGGTTTCAATCCTAAAGCTGCATAATGGGAAACTCAAACAAATAAACAAACAAACAAAACAACAACAACAACAACAAAACCCACTGCTCAAGCTTACTCACAGTGACCTAATTTAATTTAAAAAACGATAAAAATGAAGATAACAATAATCAGAATGAAATTATGAGCGATTTCGGTCCGTAATTGTTCCTTCAATTGTACCATATTCTCCATAGCCCCAGAATCACCTAAGAAAATAACCTCTAGCTCCTTTAACAGTGTTTTTCTTATTCGAAGATGCTGAGAATATGGCATTGCAAGCTAAGGGTGTGATTGTTGATGGTGGTATAGGTGGGGAGTGATATGACTCGCTTTGGAGAAAAAGAAAAGAACGCTTATGGTTACTCTGGGCTCTCACTACCTGTTCAGGTCACAGAAGATGTTAAGAGCAGCCCACTGGGACCACGTGGGAAATAATCCTCTTGGTTCCACTTAGCTGGAACCTATGGGAGGAAGCAAAGAAACAAAAATCACACTAGAATTCTCATTGTTACTGAGAACTTTCTGAGTAAATGCAAAGCATGTGTGGTTTTATCCCACAGGAAAATCAATTCTGTTTTTACTGGGGAAAGTGTGTGTTTTTCCATTTATGAAATCATGGACTCCAAGTTTTGGGAAGTTGCAGAGCCAGAAGACGTTTCAGAGGCCACTTGGCTCTACTGCTTACATACTCTCTGTCTTTCCTCGTGTAGGCTGGACTGGGTACCAGGAGATGTGAACTTTGAGCTGCCTCTGGCACTGGCTTGCTGTGTGATTTTGGGCAAGCCCCTTGCCCTCTCTGGGCCTCAGCTTCCCCATCTGGTCAAAGAAAGATGTGCTTTAGTTTGTTGAGCTCTTCTAGCTGGAACCTTGCAAAAATATAAGACTCTATCATGCCATTGTTTTGGCACCTTCCTAGACAAAGGATACCTAGTTTATAGAGGTTCTACCGCATCTAGAAAGAACTATGTTTGTTATGTGGGCCAAATTGAACAGGATCTGATCAGGGACCTAGACAGCACTCTTAGCATTCAGGAAACCTTGTTTGATACTCTGAATAAAGAAACTGTCTGAATCTTGGCCTTCTTGATTCAACACTCTGTTGGGTTGTATTGTCTTGGGCTTGTGAATTATTTTCATGGAATCCATCTTCTTCATGAAATGGGGATAAAGATAATAATAATACCTCTCATGAAGTTGTTCTGACAAGTAGATAACATAATATACTTAAGGTTTCAATAAAAATTAGATATCATTATTTTCCCCTTATAATTTTGGTCCCCATGTGTATTTTCTCCTTTCCTTGGTGTATCCCTTGGTACTGTTCTAGCTTCATTTTGTTAATGCATCTTTATTGCCTTTCTATTTTGTTATTATTTAGGCTTGGTTCACCTAAGGGAAAGAAGAAAGGAAATGTTTTTTAAGGAGTCAATTTTTAAAGAAAAATAACATATCTGATGGTAAGAGTGAAAGCAGGTGACAAACCACCAGTATTTTATTCTGTCAAACAAAGACAGAGGTAGAATCCAAGGTTTGTGCAGGGGAGCAGGTTTCTGGATGACGTGTTACCCCGCCCCCCAGCACTGTACTTTATGACCATCATTTCCTGAGTAGGAACTTCCTGTTTAAACCATTGGCATGCGTTAAAGGACATTTGGGTTTTCTTAGAGGCAGCTTCCTAGAATGAGGCAACATTCAAGGCTTTCCATTCTTTTCCCTCCACCTCTCGCCTGCCCAGCACAGTCCTTTGGAGAGGAGCAGTGGTGGTGAGGAGTCCACAGCTAAAACACAGCTGTAACACAGCTGCCAGGTGTCAGGTCTGGAAGTCCAGACTTGGGATCTAATCCTAGTTCTTCAGCTTCTTATTCGCCATGGGTCCTTGAAGAGGTCTCTTGCCCTATCAGCCTCACTCAGGATCTGCATCTATGAATGGGCAGGTTAGACTGGATGCACAGAAGTACCCAAGGGCATTTTGTTAAAAATACACAGGTCCAGACCTCACTCTCAGAGGTTCTGGTTCAGAAAAGCCAAAGATGAGTTGTTCTTGTGAATCACTGCTTCTGACCCAAGGCACCTGCACATAAAATCCTAGATGTCTTTCATTTGTGGTATGTGGTGTGACTCACCCACCTATTGGAATATGAGAGAACTCAAGCAAGTTTTCTTTTTCATGGGATTGTCACCCAGGCTGTGGCTCTGGAAGTGTGGTCTATAGGTCTCCAGTGAGCCACAAGGATCTGTCTGAAGGTCTCAGACAGAAACAAATGTGAGTCCTTTCTTTACATTTAAGAAGTTAATGACGTACATTTGCATAGGTTGATATCTTTGTACATGATCAAGGGCTACTTGCCAAGAATCTACTATTTGAGTTTGGGCTCCCGCTGAAAGCAAAGCCTAAAGCAAAGACAGGTGAGTTTATTTGGTACTACCATTCTTTCCTTTGGTTTCGTGATGTGTGGGTGGAGAACAAAGATGACAGAACTTGGAGAAATGAATTTTAGTTCCAGGCTGAGCTTTGTCATTCACTGGCTGTGGATTTGGAAAACCACTTTTCTTCTCAATTTTCACATTTATAAAGTGAGTATAACCAAGTCCTGACTCACTGTGTTGCTATGAAAATTACATGAAATAGTATAAGCGAAAGTGTTGTAGGAAGTGTTAAGTGTGCCAACAGTTTATTATTTTACTTGAATGTCCAGTGTTCTCAACTCCATCTGGGACTGTGGAGCTTTAAAACATACAGATTTCTGGGCTTTAGCCCTATGACTGCTGAGTGTACCTGGAGGGGGACCAAGGGAAGCTGTAATAAAATTCTTGCTAGTCAATTGTGATACTTCACCAAATTTGAGAACCACTAAACTACACTGTGAATGCCATGGAACAGGGATTACGTCTTATTCAACTTTGTATTCTGACTGCTTGACCTAGTTCCTAGTATACAGTGTAGTCAATAAATGCTTTTTGAATGAATAAAAGGCCAAACCTTTATACTTAACAAAAAAAGAGCAAAGGTACAACTCTCGAGGAGTCACCCTGTTTCCCTGATGTGCAAGTCTGCCTGACCTACTTTCCTCCACTGAATTAGTCTGTTTGTCCCAGTAATACCTGGGCTAATTTATACCCATTACTATAATACTTGAGCAGCTTGCACTACCTGATGCTTAAAGTCACCATGGGTGACAATATCTTCTTTTACTATTTCAAAGGTCATTGTGAAGTATAAGGGGATCATAAATAAAAAGTGGTTTTCAGGTTGCAGTGTGCTATAAATATATAGGGAATTAATGTTATTAAGAAGAATATGCTAATTAACTTCATGGCTCTTCAAAGCTCAATAGATAATATGGCTCTAGAAGAGAAGATTCTTTTTTTTTTTTTTTTATTCTTATGTTAATCCCCATACATTACAACATTAGTTTTAAATGAAGTGTTCCATGATTCATTGTTTGTGCATAACACCCAGTGCTCCATGCAGAACGTGCCCTCCTCAATACCCACCACCAGGCTAACCCGTCCTCCCACCCCCCTCCCCTCTAGAACCCTGCCTGCCCTTCAGAGTCCATCATCTCTCATGGTTCGTCTACCCCTAGAAGAGAAGATTCTTTAATCAGAGTCTCTAGGCCCACAGATTCACTACTGAGCTCACTTTAAAGTGGTTCAGAGAGCAGATTTAAAATAAGGAAACATGGAGAATTGAAATTTTGAGACTGAGCAGAGGTATACAGGCTAAGGCAACCCAAAAGAATACAGAAGGATCTCAGTATTAATATCAAGAAAGTGGAATTCAAGGCAAAAGATGTTGAATAGGTCAAAAAAGAACCCTTTATAATGATGGAGTATGTGGTCCATAGGGAATATACTGTAATGAATAGTTATGTACCAAAGAACATAATACTAAAATGTAGGAAGCAAAATCTTCAGAAAATACAAGGAAGAAGAAGAAGAGGAAGAAGGAGGAGGAGGAGGAGAAAAGGAGAAGAAGGGGGAAAGAAGAAGGAGGGGGAAAGGAGAAGGAGGAGGAAAGGGGAAGGAGGGGGAAAGGAGAATGAGAAAGAGTGGGAGATGGAGAAGGAGAGGCAGAAGAAGTTGAAGAAGAAGGAAGGAAGGAAGGAAGGAAGGGAGGGAGGGAGGGAGGAAGAAAGGGAGGGAGGAAGGAGGGAACCTGACAGAATAAAATTTGTAGTGGGAAAATTGTTACACCTCTTTGGAATTTGGGCAGATCCAGCAGATACAAAGGTAAAGATAAGGAGAGTGTGAACATAATTTACAAGCTATTTTTAGTACAAATGTATTGAACCCTACAAACGAAGAACAAATCTTCATGAAAGCATCTATGGAACAAAACCTCACCATATTTTAAACCTAAAAAGACCTTACTAATTTCTTCAAAGAAAAAGAGTATTGACCTGGGCTGTCCAATATAGTAGCTATGATTCATATCTGGCTATTGAGCACTTATATTGTAGAAAATAAAGAAATGAGAAAAATAAAAAACTATGCTGTCCTCAAGGTCTACAGTCAAGCTGGAGAAACACATTTACCACTGCACAGTGAGTATTTAATCACTCTTAGTATTGAACACTTACTGTGGGCCCAGCAGCAGGACCTCCCCTACATCACCTGTAACCCTTTCAAACACGCTACAAGGTTGGCATAATTATAACCACTTCTCAGATGACCAAACAAACTCAGCCAGGTTAAGCGGCTTTGTTTAAGGCCTCAAAGCAAAATAGTAAATGTGTGATTGGAATTCTGGTTCAAATGCCCATGCCGCTTCCAGATCATCACACTGGTCCCATAAAACGTGCAGCTACGTGATTGAAAGTCCACAGGTTATAGGATAGACATTTGGAGGTGAGAGAATTGAAAAGCTCAAATCATTACATTTGCCTTGATTTGGTTGGCATGTCTTGATTGAGTTTTAGGAACTTCAGTCTCCTCCTTTAGAAGACAACAACAATAGGTAATTGTTTAAGGCCTCTTTCAGAAGGTAGCAATGAGAGGCACTTTGGGCAGGTCAGCTTTTCTAGTATGTGATGGGTATCATGGGTTCCTGCTAGAAGAGTCCTCTTATCATGGTACAGCATGCAGTCACATGTAGGGGGTAGTCCTGACTGTGTGTCAACCATTAAGAGTTTCCTGGAGTTTGGGTTGTCCGTCCAAGGAAGACTCTACTAGTGACTTCACATTTGGATACATTGCAGTTAAAGCTTCATTAACTATAAAATAAACTTGGCCAGAATTTATTCCCTCTTTTATTTTAAGAGAAAGGAGAAAATCATGCAAAAATCCAGAATTAATCAATTCCTTGGAGCTTTCTGGTCAGTTGAATTCATTTCAACATATGCTTTCCAGGCTCCTGCTGTGTGTTGGCCCCAGGGACAAAGTTATGAACAAGACAGAACAGTCACTCTGGAAGGGACCATATAGACTCTATCAGTGTGTTATTTTTCCAGTTGTAAGAACAGAGACATTCCCAGGTCAACTCAGGAGATACTCAATATTAGAGTATACTTGGATAGATAACCCAAATTCAGGAAACTCAGGAGATCCCTAGCCTGCTGTAGGGACATGCATAGGAATCATGAAGAACAGAATCTCAGTTACACAGTTGACTCCTAAAAGATTGGCTCATCACGAAAGTACTGGAAATGTCAGGACCTTCCCAGAACAGCACTTGACCACTGCTGCTGTTTCAGCTACCATGTACAAATTTTTCTTTAATCATAATCATGCCTGTTAAGGGTCAGGCACTATGCCAAACACTTTCTAATTCTATTTTTCATATTGTTTACTACTTCTTGGCTGTGATTTTACCTTCCTTTACACGTGCGCTTTGGTTTCTGGTTCTGTTATTAATTTCTCAGCTCACTGTGCCTGGATTTCAGATGATCACAGGATTCCTTGATAGCTCCACTTCGTTGATTCATCTAATCAGTATCTAAAGTCCTCCTGTTAAGTGCCAGTATTGAGCTAGGTTTTGGAGTTTCCAAATTTAATGAGCTAGTGGTGGGTCCTAAAGTGTGTGTGTGTGTGAGAGAGAGAGAGAGGGAGAGAGAAAGAGAAAGAGACCAATAAGCCAACATGATCCAATTTTTATTTTATTATTATTATTATTATTATTTATTTTTTTTAGAGAGGGAAGTGGGGAGGGGTAAAGGGAGAGGGAGAGAGAGAACCTTAAGCAGGCTCCATGCCTAGCATGGAGCCAGAAGCAGGCCTCCATCTCACAACTGAGATCGTGACCTGAGCCAAAATCAAGAGTTGGATGCTTAACTGACTGAGCCACTCAGGCATCCCAGATCCAATTTTTATCTTAAAAAGATCCTTTCTCATGGGTGGAGGATGCATCAGAGGTGGGAAGGAGGCAGCAAGGAAGAGGTGAGAACTGGCAGGAGCTTATTCTAGTAATCCAGGTGAGAATGATTACAGTGCTGACAGTAGAGATGAAGAAAAACGTAAGCACTCACTAGGGGATTAGTGGGTAGCACAAGCCACTTATTGGTTGCTTGGATGTTAGATATTAGTGAAAGGGTGATTTTTTGTTTGAGCAATTGAGTTGATGGGATAACTCTGAAGAAGTCTAGAGAATGGGAGGTGGGTTGCGGAATAGAAGATGTGAAGGAGTTTGGTACATTTTATATTTGAAATATCAGGGAGAATCAGTTAACTAGTCAGTTGAATTTGTAAGAGTGGATCTCAGAGGAGTTACCTGGAGTGGAGATATAAATTTAGTAGTCATAGCATATAGAAGGCACTTCTAGCCATGTCATAGAAGACATAATGGAGGGAAGGACTATAGAAGGAGATGAGAAAGATCTTCTGAAGAATGGTAAGTTCAGGAAGGTGAGGAGAATCCAACCAGGTGACTGAATAAAATGCTCCAGTGAAGTGGGAGAAAAAACCTAGGTGATTGGTGGTATTATGGAAGCTGAGAGAGGAGCCATAGGATGGAATTCAGAGCCCAAGAGGAGGGCTGGCCTTTAGTAGGCTTGAGAACACCTCCTCCATCATGGTAGGCTAAAAGAAGGAGAAAATGATCATGAATACTGTAGGATTGAGCATGGGTGGTGAGAAGTTGAGGGAGTTTGCTTCTGGTAATTTGTATTTTTCTCAACTAAGTATGAGGCAAGGTCATCAGAGGAAACTGTGGATGGAGGAGGAGGTGTGGGAGGCATGAAGAGAGAGAAATTATTCACCTCAGTGAGTGGGAAAGTTAGCATGTGAGAGAAAGATGGCCAGCCCTCTGGGCCATTGTGAAAGCCCACTGATACTGGGACTGTTACATTAATGTGAACCCTGTCAGCTCAGTTTTGTGATTGTTTTCTCTGGCAACATACAGCTGCTTGGGGACACCACAGAGAGAGGGATGGCATGTTTCATTAATACAGTAATATTTCTAGAGTTTAGTTCGTATTAGCATAGATATATCACTAAGCTATTTTTAAATGCCAAATAAAATGTCAGTGAAAGGTCATATAATCCCTCTTAGATTAGCAAAAATAATACAGATTGGTTGTATTCATGGCTTGGTGTGAGGGAGGTCAGCACCACTCTATACTATTGGGTGGAGGTGAATTGGTTTAAAATTTGTGAATGATAATTTATGACATCTTAAAATCTTAAATGCCCATATCCATTGACATTAAATTCCACTTTCAGGAATCTAATCTATATGGGGCACCTGGGTGGCTCAGTCAGTTAAGCGTCTGCCTTTGGCTCAGGTCATGATCCTGGAGTCCAGGATCAAGCCCCATGGCTGGCTCCCTGCTCAGTGGGGAGTCTGCTTTTCCCTCTGCCCCTTCCCCCACTCATGTTCTCTCTCTCTCTCTCTCAAATAACTAACTAACTAAATAAAATCTTCAAAAAATTCTCACTGTATTTTAAGTACATAGTGATGTATTTTTCAGGGATGTTGATGGCAGGTCTGTTGAAATAGCGAAAGCCACAAACAAGGTATTCATCAATGGAGAAACGATTTGGAAAACTACCTTTTTACAAAGAAATACTAGATGGTCATTTAAAAGAATAGAGAACAATGACAGCAAGGACAGATCTGCAAGCACTTCTGTGAAGGGATGTCTTTGCTATATTCTTAAGCAAAAGAAGTAAATTGCAGACCAATATGTTTGGCATGATTGCATTTTTGTCAAAGAAAATGCGTATGTGTTAGATATATATAAATGTGTTTCTGTATCTATGTGGATATGTATGTTTACATGTATATCACCAATTCGAAGACTTAAATTTTCATATTTTTCATGTCCCTGAAATCAAGAGATTTGAGTGTGATGAAATATGGCAGGTAAATAGATAAGTAGAGAGAAAGAAAGATAAGAATGTATAAGCATAGGAAGAAGAATACACACCAAATAATTACTCGAGTTATCTTTAGGGATGGGGTTGAAATGACAGTAGGTGGGGTTTTTTTCTTTTCCTCTTTTTACAAATATTTCTAAATTTAATTAAAATTTTCCCTTGCGGTAAAATGCCTAAATTTTAATTGAACACTTTGATGAGTTTTCAAAGATATACATGACCTGTCTAACCATCACTCAGAACAGATTTAGAATATTTTCATGTCCCCAGAAGTTTCTTTCATACCCAATCAATTAATACTCACCCCTCCTCCCCACAAACTCTATTTTGTCTTCTATCCACACAGATTAGTTCACCAAATCTGAACATTAAGTAAATGCAATCATACATGAATGCATTCCATTCATCAAATGCAATCAAATGAAATGTACTCTTTTGTGCCTGGCTTCTTTTTGCTTAATGTAATGTCTTTGAGGTTCATTCATATTATTTGTGTGGCAGTAGCTTTTCTTTCCTTCGCTGATGCCTAGGATCACATTGTATAAGTATACCACTATTTAATTATCCATCAGTCTGTTGAAGGAAATTTGAGTTATTTTTGCTTTGGGACTATTACAAATAAAGCTGATGCATTCATATACCTGTCTTTTTCTGGACATACTTTATGACCTTAATTCTCTTAGGACTGACTATGCCTAGGAATAGAATGGTTGGATCATAGGACAAACATATGTTTAGCTTTCATAGATTTTGCACAATAATTTTCCAAAGTGATTTTACCACTTTCACTCCCCCTCTAGAATCAGATTTCCAGTTGCTTCACATCATCACCAATACTTGATATTGTCCATCATCCTAATTTTAGCAATTCTGGTACATGTGTAGTGGTATCTCATGGTGGTTTTAATTTCCATTTCTCTGACTATTAATGATATCAAACACCTTTCATATCCTTATTGGCCATACAGATATTCTCCTTTCTGAAGTCCTGTTCCATTCTTTTGCCCATTTAAAAAGTAGATTGATTTGTTTTTTTAGTTGACTTATGGAAGTTTTTAGATATTGTGGATGTGAATCCTTTGTCATATATATATAGCAAGCATCTTCCCAAATATTTGTGGCTTTTCTATTCAATTTCATAATGGTTTCTTTTCAATAGCAGAAGTTCTTAACTTAGATGAATGCCAATTTATCATTCTTTTATGGTTGTGTCTTTCATATACTATCAAAACATTTTAATAATAACATCTAAAGACATTAAAAATTTTTTTTTCTTCCCTTATTTTATTCTTCCCTTATTGCTCTGGCTAGGACTCCAGTTCAGTATTGCGGTAGAAGTGGCAATAATGGGCCTCTTTGCCTTGTTAACAACCAGTGGACAAATGTTTACCATTTCACCACTGAGTATGCACCACTGACTTGTCCTCTTATTGCCCATGGGTGAGGCTCTGCAAAGCCAAATCACAGTTATCACAGGTGTTCCATCCCTTAGTTGGACATTCCAGGACAGGACTTAAGTAAATGAACCTCTCAGGGCTTCGTTTCCATATCTTTAAGTGGGAGCTAGTAATAGGACCACCCTCATTGGATACCCGTGAAGATGAAAAGGGTTATTTGAACGTAAAACACTAACACTAATGCCTGGTTCAGAGTAAGCTCTTATTATATGTTAGCTCTTATTATTATTAGCTGGTTTTATTGCATTTGTTGGGCTTCTCAATATATCATTTTATACTTTAATCAGGATGTTTTGGGTACATACAGCGTATTTTCCAAATTAGTTTTTAAGCTCTATAAAAGCAAATCTGAGTCTTGTACTTTTCTCGAATTTCCTTTGTGCTAATCAAATTTACTGTCTGCAATAGCACAGCAAATCATAGTACTGGGATTTTTTTTTTCTAGCTGTATTTCTGAACTATTCTGAAATTGGCCTGATCTTTGTTGAAGTGGTGATATTTTGGGTATCATGGTTGTGTCTCTAATATGCAGAGATTTTACTTTCTTTAAGTATTCAGAGAAAGAGCTGAAGAAAGCTTTCAAGAAATAGAATAAAAACTAATTTGTTTGCTGAAAATCTGGATTGGAGTCCTGGTTTTTCCATTTATTTATTAGCCAGGTGATTTTCATCTCTGAGTCTCAATTTCTCTATATCAGTAAGATGGGCCTAGTAATATTCCTTGTTAGTGCAACATTGAGCTTTCTTCCATATTTCAATATTTAGATTAAAATGCCAAAATAACCATTTTTCTTCAACAAAAATATTACTTAAAAGTAGCTGAACCACTAGAATACTATAAATCTGTACTGTAATCGTGTGTGTGTGTGGGGGGGGTATCTGGCATTGTTGAATTAATTGCAGAAAGGGGTATAGACCAATGTTTATCAAATAAGTTTCTCTGGAGATGCTAATAGATGCTCCTGGGTGGGGGAGAGGGTTACAAATAGATGAAAAACTTGCAAAAGTGGTCAATATCCACAGAATGATAATCAGTTACAGTGCATGGGACACAATTTGCATCTTTATGGACGAGAATTATTTGTATTACTATGAATTTTCTACAATTTTAGGGTGGTAAAATATCTCAGAGACAATGAAAGCTTAAAATAATCTGAATTCATGAACTCTCTCTGAAGAGTCAGTACTCTCTCTAAATTTCAGTCTTTTGCAATTTTTCCCTATACCATGTCTTCTCAAACAGAATGTTATTCTTGTTAATCTTTTATTTAAAAGGAGCCTGGAGTTAATTATTTTAAAAATATATGCACATAGAGCTCATTTAAAGAGTATTTGGATAGAACATCTTCAGTTGGAAAGATATTGAACTGAAAGGGAAAAATTCAATATAGCAAGTTTTTTTAAAGGTGATTTTAGTTTCTATTCAAATCAACAAATTTTTCGTAAGTACCTACTTTGTGATTCAAAGAAGAAAAATAATGGTACCTTGTCTTTTGGGGAACTTAACAGTGTTCGGCCATCCACGCTATTAGGTTTCACTCATGTTTGCATAGGATCCCATGCCTGATAGTATACTTCTGGAAGTCTAGATTATTCAGGCTAGAAAATAGCCATAAAGAGGATTCCATAATTCAAGGAGAGTTCACTTAAGTCCCCGTTACTAATGTAAATGGAAGACCCTTCAGTTATCATCTTGCCTCTGCTTCCAAGTTCCCCTGGGGGACTGATGGAAGAAAAACAGACCAATCTAAGAGCAGACAATTGTCTTGGAGAAGTACATTCTGAATCCATAACTTAGAAAGATACATCTTCATTAAAAATATTTTCATTATTATAAAGAAGCTCAGCTCCTCACATCTCAAACCACTTTTATTTAAAACATGATCTTTGTTTTGTGTAAGTGAAAGGTCAATTAATGTTTTCTTTTCATTTATATTCAATTAGCCAACATATCGTACATCATTAGTTTCTGATGTAGTGTTCAATGATTTATCAGCTGTGTATAACACCCAGTGCTCATCACATCATGTGCCCTCCTTAATGCCCATCACCCTGTTACCTCATCTCCCTACCCACCTCCCCTTCTGCAACCCTCAGTTTGTTTCCCAGAGTCAAGAGTCTCATGGTTTTTTTTTTTCCCTAGAAACAAAACAAAACAAAAACTCTTTTGTTCTCAAAGGTTAATTTAAGCTTCTAATATTAGAAAGCTCCTGGCAGCTTTAATCATCAAGATATAATAATAATAATAATATAATAGTACAAGAACACTGTTTCAGTGTCAGCTACTGTATTATGTACAACTAGACTGCATTGGGTCATTATAATGGTGTGCAGGAATTTCCTGGAGGTCCAAGTTATGATTTTAAAATTATTCTGTTTTTCATGGTTCTTCTGTCCCTACTTATTGGAAGTGATCCCTTCTCATTGCTTTTGGTGGACTTGACTCTAAGACCTTCTTTTAGCGTGTCACTTCTTCATATTGTTAAGATGGATACTACCATGGTCAAAGCCCATGCGTTTGTCCATAGAACCTCTTACTTGGCACTTACAGACATGGTCTCTACATGATTCCAAAGTACTTCACATTCCCCTCTCCCCTCTTGAGAGGTTCAGGTAAAGGCAGTGGCCAAATGGTTCTCTTTGTGGGTGAGTTTAAGATGTATGGTATGTAAGTGTATATATCTGAACATATATGGAGCCATCAGTAATATATAGCAGAGTCCACAAACATTTTGTATAAAGGACCAAATAGTAAACATTTTAGGCTTTGCAAGCTATGGGGCTGTCCTGCTTTCTGGCACAATTACTTGTAGTCGTCATAGCACAAAAGCAGCCCTAGACTGTAAGTACATGAATGGACACAGTTGTGTTCCAATAAAACCTTATTTACACAAACATGCAGATGCACCAGAGGTTATAGTTTGCTGACTCCAAAACATAGTATAGTCTGGACAAGAAGTCATAATGCCAGGGGATCCCAGCTTTGCCCCTTACCAGCTGAGTGCATAGCTTAGTTCTCTCATGTCACTTGAAATAATTGTTTTGTAAACTCTCAAATACTATGCCGACATCTAAGATGGTATTCATTCAATTATTCATTTATTCAACAAATATATATCAAATGCCCGCTGTGTGTCAAGAACTGTCCTAGAACAACAAGGTGGTAGTAGGTAAGAATGAGTCACATAAATTTTGGGAAGGGTACCAGTATCAGGCTGTTGGGTGATTGTCAGGTTGGGGTCAGAGGGTAAGATGACAGCCTGGTGGGAGTGGGGGTTCCCCTGAAAGGAATTGATGTTCACACAGTCACTCATTTTGGGAAGTGGTTAATTCTGGGCAGGAAATGAGTTGGCACTTTGGGTTGGGGGTGCTCATACTTCTTTCTCTCTCTGGGGCCAAGAAGAGTTGGGCCAAGATTCTAAGTCACAGAAAGGCTTAAATGAATCTCACTGGGGAGTGAGATGTTTCTTAGCTATGTGGAGTTAGGCCTCTAGTGATTGGTATCATCAAGTTCATGATTTTCTAACTAGTGGGGCCAGTGACCAAGAGGACAAGCAACCAGTATTTCTGGAGCAGGCGGTGTGAAGACTCAGGGTTGGAGAGTCGCTGGCCTCCAAAAAGTAAGATCCTGTCCAGTATCCAGAGTAGGGTGTGAATGGTGCAGGATCCAACTAAAATAATTTGGAAGCAAGAATCACTTTATTTTGTAGATACTGGCAGAAAATTAACTACGTGTAAATACTGTTCTTACAATCAAACAATTTTGGTACAGGGTGGTAAGTGTTTAGATAGAAGAGAGGATGTCAAGGCAGAAATTGGATGCCTAACTTAGTCAGGGAATGATTCTTGGGAAATAAGGTCTGAGTTGAGATTTTATGAATGGGGTCAGGTTAACCAAACAGAGAAGGGAGGGCAAGGACCAGGCAGACAGAGGGATCAGCATGTGCAAAGTCAAGTGGTTTCGGAGGGAGCAGTGCAATGTTGTTAGGGATGTGACTCTGAAGTCAGACCGTGGGCATTTACATCCTGGCCTCTGAGCTACTTAGACATGCTTATGCATTTCTCTGAGCCTCTGTTTCCTCATCTAGCATGGGAATGGCAATCTTGATCTCAGAAAACAGTGTTGAGGATGAAATAGACAACAGTATTGAAGGCTTCCAGTATGATGCCTGGAACCCGGTAAGGAAGCCCTCAGTCAGAGTTAGCAATGATATATATTTATGTAATATAAAGCTATTTAAGTAAACACACCAAAATTGATGAAGGAGCAATAATGAAAAGGTCAGATTCAGTTGAGGGCTGTGTATTTGAGTGTATGAAAGTAATTTTGGCAGTAGGAATTAAGTTTCCTTAAGCATTTTCTTGCTTTTTCCTCATTTTGATGTGTCAATCCCATGACGGGTCATGGCCTTTCTTCCCTTGACTACTTCTGCGCCTGATGCTGAGTGCACCAGGCTAGCTGTTAAAATGAAACTAGTTGCGAGAGCGGAAGGCAAACTCAGAAAGGTCACAGCATTTATGTTCTCTGTGCCCCCAGCAGTGGGAATGGAATGATGAAATACTTCAGCTGGTTTTCCCTCGGAGCTTTTTGTTGACGAAGGTGGATCAGACTCCAATTCAGCATGTTCTTAACTAGTTTAACAGATGCCCTCAGCTGGTAATTCCCTGCCTCGCTGCAAGGGAATCCACACATTTCCTGAATGCTGACTCTGTGCCAGACTCTGATCTGGGTGCTGGGGCTCAGACAGGATTCTTGTGTCCAGACACTCCACTCTAAGTGGAAAAAAAGACACCCAACCCCCAACACTCCAATGCATCAATAGTGTTGCTGTGAGGGAGATGCAGGGAGGAGACCCCCAGTACTCCATTTCTCCCAAATATTTAGTAGGCTTATCCAGGCTAATTTTCCCTAAAGTATGAAAGCATTCATTGGGCATTTGTCTCATGAACACCTTTGTTCGTCCAATGGCTGGTTTTTCCAGATGCAGATGGTGCTGGCTTCGGTGAGTTTGAGGAAACATCATTCTTCTCGTATTTGCCCTTGAGCTTTTCCCTGCTCCTTTCCCACAGTGAAAAGCCTTTGGAGAGACGGAACGTAGTAAAAGCCTTCACATTTGTATACTTTTCAAGCTTATTGTATGTACTTCCCACAGCTTTGGAAAGGATTATGCTTATTTTACAGTTGAGGATATTTAGAGAGTGTCTGTGATTCATCAAGATCCTCATGTTAATCAGTGCCTGAGCTAGGATTCAAACTGAGGTTTTCAAACCATCCGTTTCCATCCGCCGCCCCCAGACTTAGTTCTCTCTTTCCTTGGCCATGGGGAAAGTACATCCCCTACTCTGGACTACATCTCAAGCTTTCAACATACTGGTTACAGTCTTGCTCCAGCTCTTGCCCAAGATACCCAAGGGAAAGAACTGGACCAAAAGCAATTTTTAAAAATGCAGCGATAATTACAAAAGAATACCATCATGGTGACTTAATGACGCTTTTGGTAGTGTCTAGACCCTTATATTTGCATAAAAAGCAGAAAGGGAGGGAGAATCCATTTCCCAAAGCTAGCTGGGAGGAAACAGGGAAGCATAATGGATTCAGAGAAATCTACACTTACCAGGGAAAATCATCTGAACCAGCAGCCCTCAAACTGTTAGGTGTCCATGAATCTCCATCTTGTCGATCTTATCAAAATGCTGATTTTGTTTCAGTAGGTCTGGGTAGATGTGAGATTCTGCATTTTTAGCAAGCTCTCTGGTGATGCCAGGGCTGCTGGGTTCAGGACACAGTACAGATAATGAGGACATAAACCACTGACTCTTGAACTTAAAGTTGGGGAGCTTAAAATAATTCTGATGCCTGGGCTCTATCCCCAGAGATTCTAATTTAATTGGTCTGGGTGGTGCGCTGAGGACCAGGCATTAAAAAGTCTTTCAGTTGATTCTAAGGTGCATCAAAATTGAATTTAAACTCTAGGGAGAGTATACCCACCTACAAAATGATTAGAACTGCAAAGAGCTGTCTCATAGGGACAAGAGGGAGATGGATTATATTGTAAATATACTACACCGAGCTCATAGAGGGGGTTCAATAACCAAGTGAGGGTTTGGCTTTTTTTCCCTTCCAAATTCTCAGATGGCACAGATGGGTTCTGGCATCTGGAAATTTCTCCTTTCTTTAATAGCTCTCTTATTCTCCTGAATGCTGAAAAACATTTCTAAGAAAAAAGGTGGCTATCAATTCACATTTCCATACTTTTTAAAGATTTCATAGTCCTTTTTTTTCTCTTTTGGATGGCTTATTTGGTATCTTTGCTCTAGAGTGTGGCCTGTATTTAAAGAGATTTTTTTTTATTATTCATTTAGGAAATAGTTATTGAACAGCTATTATGTCCCAGGAGCTGTGTTGGGCTGTGAGGACCCAGTGCTGAGTAAGATTGATAGGATTCCTGCCTTCCAGGAGTTTGAATGCTGGTGAGGAAGTATAGAGAGAGCCAGAGTGAAGAGCATCATGCACTAAAGAATGGGACAAATGGGGAAGAAGACAGCAGGGAATTAGGTGAGGCCAGAAGAGTCAGGAAGACTTCTTTAAGGAAATCAAAGCAATGACAGGAGGTAGCGAGGCAAAGAGAGTGAAATGAATATTCCAGGCAGAAGGAAGAACACCTTCAAACACCAGGTGGCAAGGCTGAGCATGGAAGGTTTGAGGAACTGGGAGGAGTTCAATGTTATTTGAGTATCAAGCACAAGGTGGGAAGTGGCATGAAGCGAGAGAAGAAGGAAAGATCTTGATGGGGAGGGAGAGAGCTTAGATTTTAGGGAGGCTGGGTCAATAGTGGTTGGAGAGGGCGCCTGGGTGGCTCAGTTGGTTAAGCAACTGCCTTCGGCTCAGGTCATGATCCTGGAGTCCCGGGATCAAGTCCCGCATCGGGCTCCCTGCTCAGCAGGGAGTCTGCTTCTCCTTCTGACCCTCATGATCTCTCTCTCTATCTCATTCTCTCTCTCAAATAAATAGAAATAAAATCTTTAAAAAAATAGTGGTTGGAGAATGGAATGCTGGAGTGGGGATGTTCACATACCGAGGGCTTGAATTCCAGCTCTACTACCCACGGGCTGTGTGATGTTGGCCCTGCTACTCAACATCTAGGAGTCGCAATGGCACGGTCTGCAATGTGGGGAGTACAATACTTGCCTCCCAGGGCTGTTTAAGTTTAAATGACTGAGTGAGTAAGTACATGAGAAGTGCAGAACATGTAAGAGCTTGATAAGTGGCCATTATTGTTATCAGTACCCAGAATGATGGTGCCATCTAGGGATGGGATTTGTAAGGGGTAAGACAGGAGCCAGGATGTGAGTTAGGAGGTGACAAGGGTAACGCAGGTGACATGGTGCTGGTGGGCACAAGAGAATTGGATGAACTGGACAGATGATGACTGGATGGGAATTAAGAAATAAGGGTCATGAAGACTCAGATTGTCCTTGAGATTTAGAACATAGGAATAGTGACAAGTTTGGGATGAGTCCTGTGAAGTCAGTTTTACATGTTAAGATTGTATTCATCAGGGATCATTTGCAGAGAACAGATGTCACTCCAGCTTGTTAGCAGGAAGGCACTTATCACAGTATATTAGGTGGCTTATGAACTTGCCGAGAGGGCTGAGAAAACAGAATCCAGGTTGCGCTTTCAGGAGCAACCTCTAATGCTACCCTTCACAATGGGGGTACTAGAGTAGCTGCTCTCTCTTCAATGATCTTGCAATCAGGAAGCTGCTCTTTTAGCGCCCACGACACCACTGTTTCAAACAGGAAACCATCATAATCAGGAAGCCGAAACTGCTGTCAGATCTAGAACCATTGTGAATCTGCAACAGATCATGTCAGCAGAATGGATGCTCCCGTCCCTAACCAGACTCACCGCACCTACCAACCTAGTATCTGAACACTGAAGCTTCTGCAAATGCACCTGCAGAAAAATCAAACACCTCCATAGCTGGGCTTGCCAGCAGAGTGGACAACAGGGTAAAATCTTGTCCATCTTGGACTACACGCTTCTAGAACTCAAGCTGCCAGAGAATTAGGAAAGTATATTTTGAGCCTTCCAACTTCTGGAGCAGGGAAAGTCAAGCTAGAACAGTACTTTGCAGACTGTGGGTTGTGACTCATGACAACATCATAAAAATCAATTCAGGTGGTCACGACAAGATTTTTTTCTTAGTCATAAGTAGTAAGTATTACTTAATGTAACCTTTGTCTTAGGGTTTTGTGTGTGTGTGTGTGTATACATGTCTTTGTTTGCAAAGTAAAGCATTTCTTCCTCTGAGCCATGGTAAAAAAACAAAAACAAAAACAACAAACTTGAAAGTCACTACCTTAGGTGTGGAGTGCCAATCTTCCATTGCAAGATCTCAGAAAGAACTCGTGTGTAGAGCCAGTGGCTACTGAAAATATGGGGTTGAATTTCAGAAGCAATCAAAGCTGGAGATAAAGATTATGTAGTTATTGGCAAGAAGATGCCATTGAAGCCAAGAGGAAGTTGAGTAAGCCATCCAGGGAGACAGCATGGATTGTGAAGAGAAAGGTGGGGGATAGACACCAAGAAATACAGACATTTGATCTTCGGGGAGAATTTTCCGTCTGGGGTTGTGCTCATCCTTCCTGCACTCTGGTATTTTCCATTTGCTCTCCAGGGAGAGAACTGGATCCAGGGAAGCCCCAGAGTGCTTTGGAAAAACCAGTGCTTTGGCATGGGGGCCTGGCACCGCACTGGCCCTCAGAACTTGTGTGTGGAATGGATGTACAGAGCGCAGAAGTTCTAGGAAAGATGGAAGGAGCTTTTTAGATTCCAAAGCTCCAGCTCATGAGCTGTGACCACAGAGGGGTCTAGCCTCACCTGCAGAGGATGACTCAGTAGAGTTAGAGTACTAGTTATAATTTTCAAAGAGTATTTCTGCTACATAGAAAAATGGCAATAAGGAGTGGGAGCTGTATAGGAAGATATGCTCATTGCAGCAAAATCAGGAGACAAGCTAAATATTCATCCATAGGAGCCTGGCCAATCCAATGTATTCAAACAATGGAATAGGATATCACAGTTAAACGAGTGAGCTAGATATATACAGGTGTAGTCTGTATAAATCTCAAAAAATTTACATTACCTGAAAAATTTCAAGTCACAAAATGTGATATGAAGTATGATATCATTTATTGAAAAAAAATTCATTTACTGAAATTGTTAAAGCCACACAAAATTGTACTATATATTCTTACGGGAAAACAAGTATAAAATTATGTAAATGAAGGGGCTGGGCACACTTCCAGGCAGTGGCTATCTCTGGGGAGGGTGGAGGGAAATGGATGGAGGAGTGAAGCTTTGTTCTATCTGCAGTGTTTTATTCCTAAAAAGAAGCAGAAGCAAACATGGCAAAATATTAATAGTTATTAAATAAGCAGTGAGGCATGGGAGAAATACTATTTTCTGTTGTTCTCATAATTAAAAATAAATACAATTGTACATACATTTTGCAATGCCCAGAGCAAGAATAAAGCTTCCTCCCCTAACTGCAGGTTAAGCAGATGACCTGAAAACAATTACTAGGGGAAAGCGGGGACACACACACACACACACACACGTACATATATGTGTATACACATAGTACACATATGTGTATATATATAACACACATGTATGTACATACATATACAGATATATACATACATAGATATTCATACATATACACACATATATGTATAAATTCAGATTAAAACAATAAGCTTTTAATTTTTAAGTTATTTCTTCAGTTTCTGAGAGATTGAACTTTTATATACGGGACGCTGGCCTCTTCTGTGATTTGACTGTGTACTGAATCTAGAGACTATCTGTGTGTCACATTTGAATGATAATCCTGGAGGATCTGATTCGGGGCAAAGAAGAACAGAGGAAGTCCCTGAATGCTGGGGACCACCCCAGTGCAGGGCTGGAAAGATGTGACCCGAGGAATTCCAGAAAGGCTACAGGATGAGACCAGTAAAACCTGGTGGGAAATAGTGGAGAGGGGAGTCAGGGGGCTGGGCTCCACTGCTAGCTCAAATCCCAGCCCTGCTACTAACCACACGTGAGGACTTGACAAGGCTCTGCCTGCTCTTGGGCATACAACCAACCACTGGCTTAGCTCATCAATCAGCTTCTTTCCAGAGACGACACTGACTGAATTCTCAAGCCTCTTAATGTAAGTGCCAGAATAATCAGTGGTATTCCAGGGATTCCAGAAGGCTCTCCTGTTTGGTAGATTCTGCCCAACTTCCTTCAGCCTTTCCTCCCTTTAGAGCCTGTTCCTATCCACCCTCCTGGGGGTGCAGGGACCTCCTCTGAGCCAACCTTTGTGTGACAGGGGAATTCTGAGGGGGAATAGGGTAGGTTAAGGAGGCAGCAGTGGGTGATAGACAGATGCGATGAACAAAAAGTTACTAAATGTGGAGAAAGAATGTCTTATGAATTCCCCAAGGGCAGGAACACACTTAGTCTACACTGACTTGTTTCTTATCAACTTACGCATTGCCCTTCTCTACACTTTCTGCAAGTATACTGTGGTGTGTGTGTGTGTGTGTGTGTGTGTGTGAGCTCTGGGTTTTTCCTCAGGGGGCATATGTTTCGAGTAGCCTGAGTTTCCAGTTAGAAAAATTATTTATTTTATTTACATAGATGCTATCACATTCCCGGGGAGGAGGGGCTGGTTAAACCTCAGGGAGTAACAGAATCTGGTTTTAAACTTTCCAGCTTATCCACGCCCTATTATTTTCAGTTGAGTTACTAACGATTATTCTCTTTTACTTTTTTGTCTTGCTACAGGACTCCTTCAGATGCTGAGCTCCCTGTGTCTTCAGCTGTTGGCTCTCAGAGTATTGCTTGACAGAGACTGAGAGTAGGAACCACTCAAGTATAAAAGTCAGGTGTCTCTGCTCAGAGAGATGGAATCTTTCTCAACTTTGAATATGAGACAGTAGAAAATTTGCTTAGTGTACACAAGCTTAGATTGCAGATACCTTCTCAAGAATGCATGAGTTGGCTTAAGCAAGGTTCATTTGTCCTCCAGGGTTTGGGTATAACTCAAATGCCAGGTGCTGTCTTACTTGCTAGTTTTGGGTCCCCCAAACCTGTCTCTTTGTTTACTATATACTTGGCTTGCTGAATTCAACAACTCTTCCAATGCCCGCTCCTCCCAAAGAATCTACTCATAGAAAGTGTTAGAAATGTAGACTTTACTGAATATTTCATAGAGGAGGCCTAGGAGGAGGTTGACATAGCACGCTGCTCAGCAAATGATTTCAACTTTTCCCTTAGCTATTTTGTGTTCCCAAGTCCTTCTCATCCATACCAACACTGCAGGCTTTATTTTTTTTCTTTTCTTCTTTTAAATTTTTTCTAGTCTTTCTCTGACAAACTTCCCTGATTTCCTACATTTTTGTTTTCCTTCCACCTTTTTTTGAGAAAATGCAAATTTTGCTCCATTCTTTTGCATGGCAGTGAAGAGTCCCTTTTGCTTCTGAAGCATAAAATCTGGGTCTTTATACTTCAAGCTCAGTGGTCCTTTTCAACAGATAAGGTGCTCCTTTGGAAATGATGGACGGATGTAAAGGTAAGTTGGTGTAGCTAGAGGAATCTCACAGTTACCCCAATCAGGAGAGGAGGTTGCCATTGTTCAGAAGTCCTCACCATGTGCAGGGTCATCATCATTATCAACAACATTTGGGGGCCTTAATGGCCCTCCACAGAAATGGCTTCCTGAGAGGCGTTTGAAGCAGGGAGCAGAGAGAGATCATGTGAGAAATGGCAACACCTGGTCCCTGACCAAATGGCCGCATCACCATGACCACTGCATGCTGATGGAGTGCCTGCTGAACACAAAGCCCTTCCCTACAGGAAACGAAAGCGGTCTGTTGTTGATGTGTTGTCAATCTTAACTTGAATGGAGTCAAGCCCAGTCAGATGGCTTTCCAAATACCAGGAGGCCTTTTAGATTTGGGATGGTCAGTTGGGCAGTCCTTTCTTTTACACATTTTAGATCCCCCAGTTCACATCATTTGTCAAGGGACCCTGAACCTCATCCCCAAATTCTGACTCTGTTGAGGGACATGTGGCCAGATCCTACATATGTACCATCAGATTTATACTGGTGTGAGGTGAGGGCCTTCCCTTTGGTTGGGGGCTTCTAGAACACTGCCTGGAATCTTAGTTCACAGGGGAATGTGACATTCTGGGATGAGACATCCTGGTCTTTTGAGATGGAAGAGATTTTGGAGAGATTCAAGTCCAGCCCCTTCATTTTTCAGACATGGATCCAGAGTTCCAGGGAGGGGAAAGGAATAGCTCCACGTCATACAGTGAGTGAGTTAGTGGTTGGGCCAGGGCATAAATTCATCCCTTCTGATACCCATGTGGGGCTTTTCCCACCATACTGTCTTGCTTCCCTGCCTTCTATTTGAAAGATACTTCACTCAAAACTGTTTTTTTTTTTTTTTTTTTTTAACCCTGGAGCTGTATCTTCCCAAGAGACAGAAGGAGTAGCATATTATTTAATACACTTTATGGTTTCAGTCTTGATCTAGAGTTTTCTTTTTGCCCAAGTGTTTGGATGGATGAAGTACTGTATGGTAGAGAGTGGCTTTCTTCCTGAAGACCAGAAGAAATGGTTCAGTCTGAACTACTATATAAGAAGATAGACAACACATTCTCAAGAGGAAAGGTGTTTGTATCCACATACTGGAATTTATCCACCTTGACTGATATGGTGGTGTTGACCTGGAGGTGCTCCAGCAAGAATTGAGAGAGATTTTGGTATATGTTTTTGGTTTGTGCTCCAGACTCACACACTGTCACCAGCGTCTGCTTTTTGACGTCTTTGTTGATGAGAAGCTCCAACTTCAGGTCAACAGAATGTTCTGGGCATCTCACGAGAAATTGCAGTTGGCAAATGATGACATACCAACCTGGGAACTGGATTACCAGATTCCCGTCCTGATATCTGACTCCATGGACAATGCCATCTTTGTTCCAAGACAACTTGGATTTGTTTATATGCTTTGACACTGGAAAGGGAAGGACAAAAAAGAATTACCGAGCATATTTCAGATGCAGATCGGAAAATGTGAAGTTTTTACTCAAGGTTTCCCATTCGAGACCTGTGTTTTCTATAGCGTTGCCTGCTGTTCCGATCATCTGGAATATCTTTCATGTTACTCATTCCAGGTGCTGCTTAATATTCAAGGCACAGGTGCAAAACCACCCCTCCTCCTTTTCTCTAATGCTTCAAGCTGGAGGGTCAGAAGACACATGGTAATGGACTACTGTAACCTCCTATAGAATCACTCTCCGCTTATTTATTATATTATTCTGTTATTATTATAATTAATAACTTTCCCTTTTCAGACCGTGAGTTCCTGGACTATATTCCCCACAAGTTCTGGACTATCATGCTCATTCAATCAATCACTCAATCAATCAATCAGTGCTCCATCACTAAGGGACTACTATTTGGTAGGCATTGCATCAAGTATCCGAGATGGGAGATCCAGTTTTGTTCAGTTAGTAACCAATTTAAGCATCAAGATGTCCAGGAGAATCTCAGTCTGTTGATTGCATCCTTTAACAATTCATTGTCTCAATTTTTTTACATGTCTTCCTCTCTTTGAAAGGGCAGCCAAACATAATTGTGTAGACCCCGCCAGTGTACAGTCAGGGGCTCTTCCCAGCTGGGATTTTTAGAGAAGCAGAGGATTGGCAGACCCTGTGAGCCAACATGTTCATGTGGAAAGCCAAGTCTCTCCGAGTCCTGACAAGTGAAAATCAGCACTGATTAGTCAGGGTGCCTTTCAGAATCGGAAGGCTGGCCTTCGTTCTAATTGCCTCCATGCCTTCCCTTTCAACCTCGTTGCAATTCAGCTGAAGAGTGAGAACTAATCTAACTGCAAAATGGAATTTTTAAAATGGGCAGAATGGCTATTGAGCGGATCTCGGCCATCCCCTCCGCATCTCGGCTTTCCCAGCCTAAGTGCCTCGCATTGTGTCCTTTGAGGGGCCTCTGAGCTGGGGCACACTGCAGTATGCAAATAGGCTGGGTGCCTGCAAGTTCATTAAGTTGTCAATCAGGGGACAAGGCAAGTTTGTGGTTCCCTTGTGAGTAAACTGACAGAGGCAGAGACTAAGAGCTTGCTTCTGTTTTGTGAGGAAAAGTACTGTGCACTTGGCCCCAGACTTGGCCCCCCCCAATCTGAATAGAGAGGGGCCCTTAGGGTCAGACACAAATGCCTTCGGAGGCCAGGTTGGCAGCACAGAAAGGTGAAGGGGGCTGGGGAAGGAGGAGTCTTGTGGCTCTCTCCCCTTCGCCCCTAAGGTCTTTAAACTCAAATTATAAAAAATAGCATGCAGGCTAGATGCCACATCTGCAGGTCATACTTGGCCATGGCCTTCTCCTTGTGACCTCTCTGGTTTAGAGGTTTCAGAAAGGCCACAGGAAGTGGCCCTCAGGTAGCTAGAGTTCCTGGATTCAGTTACTGACCTTGCAGGTAGGCCCATGACTTCTTGAATGGAGCCTTTTCCAGTATACATGAGATGTCCTCTGAGCAATTTCCTAAAAATAAAGTGATCACACATTAAATGTCTTTCTCTGCTCTGGGGACTGGAGACACCAGATCCTTTTCCATGACCCTTGGATGGAGACAATTAGTATTCTGTTTCCATTTGGGGACCTAAAAGGAAACCTGTTTATTTCTCATTTTGCCATCAGGTACTTTAGGATCCTTTGGAATTAGTTGATTCCACAAAGACTGGAAGTAGGGGGAAGGAAAGCAAAGAGGACCTGAGCTCCCCTAGGTACCAGGTACCATTCCTGTCCCTTTACCTACTTCACTTCACCCTTGCAGCAACTCAATGAGAGTGGTATTATTAAGTCCCTTTTACAGATGGGAAAAGCCTGGGCACCAGACAGACTACGTATACTCTCCCACGTCACTCAGCCTGGCAGTGATGGTCAGAACCATAGTTCCAATAGTAATTACTGCTATCCTCCCTTTGAGAGCGCACCAGATACTAATCTGTGCACTTTTACATATACAGCAGATGCTGATCGAATTCTCCGAATAACTCTGCCAAGTGGATGTCCTGATGCCTAGACAGAGTCAATGACACGAGGTCAAGCAAGTTGGTGGTAATGTTGAGACTCACCCCCATGTCTATCCAATTCTAGAGGCCAGTTTTCCTCCTCCAAGCCATTTGCTGGACAGTGGAGATAAATACATTCTTGTGCTCGATTTTAAGAGGATATAAGATTAAAGAGATCTAAGCAGGAAGCCTGCTACCGGGAAATTCCTTGGCAGGGGAAAAAGACAGTGTTTATGTCATTATGGTATTTAAGAAACAAAAATATTTTTAATATATTCACCGGTGATGCTGGCTTAGCAGCTTCTTATTATAGAAGCTATTTTATATGCAAAGAGCCAAGTTATACATTTCCTGCGGTGACTCATGAATTCAGCTTACTGTGGGTAGATTCCTTCTTCTCTTTGGATGTTGGTTTCCCGTCTATAAAACTGGGAGATCTAAGACCTGACATTGACATCTTTTTGATGATGTCATCAGGGTGACCATTCATTCCATCTACCAGAGATGAGGCAGCCATGGGCCTGCTTGGTTGAAGCAGCCACGCCCTGATGAGTTTGCTCGCTGGATCTCGGAGTGGTATCTGTTGGGCTCACAATATTCCCCATTTGCCTCTCTGCCCCAGGCCTGAGGAAACCTCTCCCGGCCTTCCTCACTTCCCCATGGAGCCTTGGAGAGGTTGGAAGTTAAGCGAACAGTTCCCTCTGCTGTCTGAACAAGCTCACTGCTAGCAGCCACCCCAGCAGAAGCAGGGGGCAGCTTTGATCCTTGCCTGCCCTCAACCCATAGGTGCTCTGGCCCAAAGGTCTCCTTGGTGATGAGCGCTGGTAGACCAGCTGTCTTTTTTTTTGGATCCCATCTCTTTACCTGGCATTCTTGTCCTGCCTGTTTCAGCCACAGCCACTCTTGAGGTTTTAGAACCAGAGTTACAACATGAGGGCCACTCATTTTCTAATGCACTGTGAGTGCTGTTAAGAGAGTCCCCCTGGCCAGCCTTCCCTTTTTGGGAATGTGGAATATCGAGTCAGAAAACACCGCAGCGAGGTATATCTGGCCATGTCTCTTCTCTGCTGGGAGTCCCTTTCGGACTTTGCTGTGCCTGCTGGATCAGGGCCCTGATCCTCCACAGGCGTTCATGGTCCCTAGTGATCTGTCCCTCCTGCATTCTCTAGTCTCACCCCCACCTTCCCTCCTTCCCTTGTACTCTCGATCCTGAGAGTAGTAACAATAGGGCAGACTATAATAATAGCTAATATAGTGATGGCGATTTTCCGGGTCCTCTGCTGAGCATGCTACATTCGGTCTTCCACTTAATTCTTACAGCCACCCCATGAGAAGGCTACTACAGTGATTTCTGTCTTGTACATAAGGAAACTGAGGCTTTAAAAGGTTAATGACTTGTTCACATTTGCACAGCGCATCAGTGGGAGAGTGAGGTTCAAACCCAGGCTGTCTGACTCGAATGCCTTGGGTCGATTGCTGACCACGATACCGCTCAGCCCCCAAACATGCATGTTAATTTGCCTCTCCACCTGGAAACCTCCCTTCACCGGGAAAGTTATTCCTTATTTAAAGCATGGCCTGGAAGTCATCTCTGACCTTCCCTCTGTTTGCCTATTTGCCTCCTCCATTAGACTGTGAACCCTCAGGGCAGAGACAACTATTTATATATCCCCACTGTTCAGCCCAGAAGATGCTCTGTAAATGTTTGTTGAATTGAATCATCTTGTCTCTCCCTCTTACTTCCCACCGTGGATGTCAGCTGAGTTCTGGCATGAGTGAGGTGAATGGGGGTGCTTGGCTTGTCTTTCCCCTTGAGGCTGGAAGAACACCAAGCCTCATTCCCACATAGTTCTTCAGGTTAGTGTAGATTAGATGGGAGGAGAGGACTCATGCCCTAGGCTGAGGCCAACACAGCATGCCAAGAACAGGTTCTGCTCATTGGCTGGAGGCCCCCTCACAGCGTATCACTTGTGGCATCTGTCAGGTGAGCTTCCGTAAACAGGTAGGTGGCTGGACAAGTACAAGCCTGGGCTTGCCTCTCACACATGCACGTTTTGTTGTTCCTTTCCCCTTTGGTCTTCGTATGTTTGCTTGGTTGACCTCAGCTGTAATTCTGAGAAACCCAAGGATGGAAAAAACAACACACAAAAAACCAAAAAAACACAACCCTCATTCGGAAGCATTTGCATTTCCTGAAGTCAAATGGCAAGGTGTATTTTAGTTTTTCTTTAAGAACCTTTTAGATGTTTCAAGCAAAAGGAAAAACACGGGCAACCATCTCCAAGAATGGCATTGCTGGAGCTGCCTGAGGGAAGGGCGCTGGGAACGGGACACTGGAGAAGCTATTGGCAGAAGGGGGCGGTTGAATGTGGAGAGGAGCCCAGAGGAGGACACGATTGTTAGCCTTTCACATCTGACAGGCTGTCAGCAGGAAGGTGGAGCAGCCTGCTCCGTGGGGCCCAGACACCAAGGCTTTACGTGGAGGTTTGAAGAGATGACGCACTCAGCTCATAACTAACATTGCCCCTGTCCCTATTTTTCAGATGAGGTGATGGGAAGACCTTCTCTAAGGACACACATCACACTGTAAATCACAGGGCTGGCAGCTCAAATATTTGACCAGTTAGTGCTATTCAAAGGTGTGTTGGGCTGTTTTGAGGGTCATGAGGCTCTTGCCAAGAGGCAGTGGGGCATTTCACCAGCCATGTGTCACCCTGTGAGTCCACGATATGACTTTCTTTTTTGGTTATGAAGACAGGAAGGAGTGATTTACAAATAGGTGGTGTGACCTGCAGCTGGAAGCCTGTGATGTCTCTGGAATTTTGGATGCTGGGAGCATGGGGAGAAAAACACCCCTGTTTCATTAATTTCCCAGCTGAATGTGATGTCTGGAGGGGTTCAGTTTGAAAAACTGACCATTCGGGTGGGGGAAATGAGAACTGTTTGCAAGTCCTGACTGAGTTGATGTCCTGGGAGTTAGAATCTAGGAATTTCCCCTCTCTGGGCCCTAGTGTCCTTAGCTAGATGAAGAGCAGTGTGGCCCTTCTAGTTTATTCTAGCAGGCTGTGTAGACTCAGCTATATACAGCCAGGCTTGCTGCAGCAGGGGGAAAGTCAGTCCCAGTTCCAACTGTCTGTCTTTGTGGGCATGTTGCTCTACCCCATCTAGGAGACTCTCTTGACACATTTAAATTTCCAGACACCTGCAGTGGTAGAATAGAACATTTTAGGTATGGGGTCGTCTAAGTTATGAACAGCCTGATTCTGTAAGGATTTGCATGGTTTGTAGAAATGGAAGTTCCTGGAGAGGTTACCTGGTCCAGGCTTTGGCAAAAATATAACAAAACACATATGCTCCACAATGTTACCCCCATGGCAGACTTGTCCTAGGTCACCCCATGAATTAATGACAGAGGTAGGACCAGAGCCTGGACACCTTACCCCTTCTATGGGGCATTCCATCTTTCAAACAACTTAAGCACTCTGTGAATTTTTCTGAAGACCAAGGTCTTTAGATGGGCAAGATTTATAAGCCCAAACTTGGCCTCCTCTAGGATCATGGAACTTTTCTGGGCATTGTTTGGAAGCCTGGAGAGAAGTATGTGCCAATGAAACCTTCTTGGCCAGTTTCACAGAAGAGAGAGCTAGGGAGAGAGAGGTGTTGCTTAAGGTGTTTGACAAGACCATGTTCTAGGGGTGCCTGGGTGGCTCAGTCTGTTAAGCAGCTGCCTTCACCTCAGGTCATGATCCCAGGGTCCTGAGACGGAGCCCTGCTTTGGGCTCCCTGCTCAGTGGGGAGTCTGCTTCTCCCTCTGCAACCCCCACCCCCTGCTCGTGCTCTCTCTCTCAAATAAATAAAATCCTAAAAAAGAAAAGAACATGTTCTAGAAACCAGCATAATGACAACCTAAAGACTGGACCCTGCCTTGGGATCTCAAAATGTTAGACTTGAAAGGGCCATTTGATGCCCACTTAACCAAGACCCTGTTCTATGAGTGGGGAAGGACATTGAGCCCAGAGGAACTGAGGGTCTGGCCCAAGATGTCACTGTAGATAGTGGCAGAGCTGGGTCCAGAGAACATGTCTCCTGACTCCTAGTCCAGGGCTCTGTCCTCTGTTAGTCTTTCCCTGGAGGAGGAAGTGTTAAATGTAGGAAGAAGTGGGTGTGCAGCCACCATGCACACTGGGCTGAAAACTGATGAGACAGCTGGAGGTGCTGGGAAAAGGGCACTAATGAGCCTTCTGGACTCCCTCTCACAGAAGAATGCCAGCAGGTGACTTCGGGACCATGTGCTGAACCTGCCAAGTCATAAGTCCTAAGCCTTGATTGGGCTTCCATCAAGATGCAGCAATGCCCAAGCTGGCAAAACAAACCACGCCAATCATTCTGGCCAGATGGTATGTGGTCAGAGTGCCAGGCACCTTCCAGGCTGATATTCGGACAAGAGAGACACAGTGCATCTGGGCTCTGGTCAAGGCTTTTAGTTGTCACTTCCCCTTACGGACCCTCAGTTACTGTATCTGTAAGGTCGGTTGATAATAATAAACCCAAATGAATGGTTGTTGCAAAGACCCAATGGATGTAAAGTGGCCAGTGTAGCATTTGGCTTAGAGGAGACATTCAGAAAACGGTAGTCCCTTCCTCCCCTACTCCTCTTGTCCTTGTTACAGTAAACAGCTTAGCCATGCCACTCAACAGAGTGAGCTGGCTGATGAAATGCTCATTAAAGCAAAGCTCATGGCATTATCTGATGGATTGAAGTTTCTCAATTATGTGCATAAATGTTTGAGGCCATCTGATGGCTTCCAGAAGAATGTGTAGCATGCTCCCTCCATCTGTTGCCAATATTTTGAGCCTTCTAAGAAGGAGAGGAATTATCTTAATGACGGCATCTACCGAGGTTCTGGCAGTCCCTTCCTCTGGTGGAATATCCAGGAGAGTCCCAACAGTGACATCTAGGGGAGAGTCTCTCCATTATCAGTAGAATCTGGAATCAAAGTGAATCCTTAACCTAAGGGTCATTTCAGTTGACTTCAACTTGACCATTTCCTTGATGCCACAAAGCCAACTAGTGGTGAAAGGACTCCAAGATGGGTTATTTGTTAAGCAAAAGACAATGAGGTGACTCTGGATTTACAAACAGCACTTGGGGAGTACTCATCCCACACGCTCAGTGTTAAGCACATAGAAAGTGACCAGTAGATACAAATTGTGGTCAGGCTGGAATTCATTTGAATTTCTTGACAGTTTTTTAGAATTTTCGAGTCTTTTTGATCCTGAGCTGTTAGAGTATGTAAGATCAACCTATCTGACTTAATCTAAATGCAGGTGGAATTAATATTATTGGAGGCAGTTAAGAAGCATACAAAGTGTGGGCGCCTGGGTGGCTCAGTTGGTTAAGCGACTGCCTTCGGCTCAGGTCATGATCCTGGAGTCCCGGGATCGAGTCCCGCATTGGGCTCCTTGCTCGGCGGGGAGTCTGCTTCTCCCTCTGACCCTCCTCCTCTCATGCTCTCTGTCTCTCATTCTCTCTGTCTCAAATAAATAAATAAAAAATCTTTAAAAAAAAAAAGAAGCATACAAAGTGTATAATTCAAAAGGCAAAGTGAAACTGAAGTCGCATGGTGAAATCTGGTAACATTTAAATAATTTTTTAAAAACATCTCCTAGCTATTCTAGATGCAGAGGTATAACAGCATACTTGGGAAATTAGGCTTAGGATCAAACAAACTTAGGTTCACATTCCACCTCTGCCATTTTACTGAGTTGTGTGGCTTTGCATAAGTCACTCAGCCTCTTTGAATCCTCCCCCAAAGGGAGGATAGTAACAATCTCCCTTGAAGAATTGCTGGAAGGTCAGATGAGATCATGCATAGCAATGAGCCTGGTGTCCACCACCCAAAGGATGCTAGCTGATGAATTATACCAATTCACTAGGTATAATGAAGAGCCAACCTATTCCCTGGTCCAGGGCTTGTGCGGCTGGGCTGGTAGAGACTCAAGCCAACACAGGTGGCGACCAGAGAGCTTGAGTGAAATATATCATCCAAGTCCTGCTTTCCCTCTATCCTTCCTTTTCTCTTTCCATCCCTCCTTCTTTCCCCTACCTCTTTTTCTTTCCTTTTTCCTTCCCCGAAGTATTGGAAAGATGGGGATTTCTTCAGATTTAGAGACTTGTAATTTGTATGTGCTAAATTCAAGTATAAATTTTAATATGTTTCCCAGTGATCTGAATATTTTTTCCTCTCCTCTCCTCTCGTCTGGACCCCTCTCCTCTTCTCCCTCATCTCTCCTCTCTCTCCCCCCCCGCCTCTTTCCTTGGCAGCAGAGGCTGGGGATTACATATAGGTTGCTTTAGCACTCTGGATGGCCTCTGCAGGACTCCATTCCACTTTATTCTGAGCAGCCTATTTTCTAGTTTATTTCTTGTGGAGAGATTCCCAACTCCTGTTAGCTCTGCCTTAAGAAAAAGTCAGTGTAAGAGTGGGCTTTGCGTGTGTTTAAAGTAAATGGAGAAGCAAATAGGCTCTTTAAGCCCTGTGACTATCTGAAAAGCAGTTTGCCCCCTGAGCAGAAGTACCCCCTCTTGCTGTGAAAAGTTACAAAAAAAAAAGGCCCACCACAACGGGTGAATTGGGCAATCGGGAACCAGATCAATCTATCTGATAGAAGTGAGGTCTCTGCTGTTTTCAGTATTTCCAGGGGGTGGGGGAGGCTGCTTCTTCTCTACCTGCTGCTTCTGCTGCCCGTGAGGCATCCTGGTGGGGCTGTGACCACCTGGATCGTAGATAGCCATATGACAGCTGGGATAGCTGGGGATCCCTGAGTAGCTCGCCTCCATGGTTTAGTTTCATTGCCTTCAAAGGGCGGTTTTTATTATCTGTTTGCAGGTGGGTTCACTAGGTATAATGAAGAGCCAACGTTACTTGATGTTTTTTAACGCCCACATTTTCTTTTTAACAGAGGGAGTGGGGAGGAGGGTAGTCTGCCAAGCCACGTAAAAATTGCCAATTGTAAGAATGGTAAAATAGTCCACTTGTCTAATTCCGGGAATGTTAGACTCAAAGCAAAATCCATGCCAGGGTCAGGTCATCTGGCTCGCTCCCCTCACTCTTGATATTTTTAGACAACAGGACTTTCCAGCCCCTGAGAGGGAAAATGCATGCTTCAAGTCCCAGGACTGGAATGTAGGTATTCCAAAATCCAACCCGGTTCTCTGTCTTTGCCCCTGTCTCCAGCTGGGTACTGGATTCAGGAGAAGGTATTCAGAAGAGGGCAGGGATTGCGTTATAAAGGGGCTTTCAGGACCCATACATGGTCTATCCACTGTTTCCCCTTCCTCAGGGCCTCTAGGAACCTGTGGAGCAGGGGTGGAGGGGGTGGGTTGTTCGTGACATAGGAAAGGCCAACCTCTTGTAACAGGAGGCTGTGCGGAGGGAAGGAATCTTCCAGCCTCATGACGCCTCAGCCGCAAAGCTAGGGCTTAAATTTGGCTTCCAAATTCCCTGCCATGGGCTGTTTATTCCCCCCACTGCTGCGGAACTCGACAACAAGAAAACAAACAGCTGTGGGAGCAGGTGCTGAGAAAGCCATAGTGTTGGAAGGGTGCCCAGCCCTGGAGAACCAACCGGTAGGGGCGCTGGAAGGAAGCGCAGTGGCATCTGGCAATGTAATCCTGGATAAGCAAAACCAAGGCGAGCCAGCCAGCATTTTGAGGTCTTGCCCTTTTCCCTACTAGCTGTGCACTCTTAGGCAAGTCAGTAAACCTCTCTGTGCTCCAAGTTCCGTCCCTATACGACAGGGATAGTACTATCCCTGGGACATGTTGTGAGGACTGCCGGCTGAGTCTCGAAGCGCTAGGCCCGGTGCCTGGCACAAGGTGGGTGCCCATCAGTGCCCACCATTTTCACTCCTCCAGAGCCTCATACACATGTAGTGAGGGAATAAAAGAAAAACTGGTTGAAAAGTTGTCTACGGAATTCGTCTGGTGCGGGAAGGACTGTCATTTAGTCGCTGGGATGTTGGGAAGGCTGGGGGCTGACACCAAGGTGGCCAAAACCGTTCTATAAAATAAAGGCCGAGTTTATGAGGAAGGGGGGAGGATGGGGAGTGAAAACGGGGAAGAAAAAAAGAGGTAGAAGGAGAGTGGGTTAGTATGCAGGGCGGAGCGCTGCACCCCAGTGGGGAAAGCTGTCTTTTGAGAAATTCCCAGTAGCTGGAGGGGCAGAGGTCTTAAAAGAACAGGGGGTTCTAGTGCTCAATTTACATCGTCCCTGGGATGAAATGTACTGCCCTACCAACTCCGCTACGTACCCTAAATCCTACGGCAAGTTTGGCTTTACACAAAGGTGGGGTGCTGTTGGAGCTCTGGGGGAGTCAGGGCAAAGGGGCCTGGGTTCTGTGGTTTGGTCAAATATGCCACACAACGTGAGCATGTGTGAGATTCAAAATGTGGCAGAAGTGGAAAATTGGAATAAGAAGTGAGGAGAAGCAGCCCAGAGGCCCGGGGCTCTCCCCGGAGCCCAATCTTGGCTACCCTGTGTGGGATGGGACGGAGTCATTTTACTTGGGGATGAAAGAACAGAGTGGCCTCTGTGTCCAAGGGATGTAGGCTCAGCCAGGTGGCAGACCAAGAGTCATGTTTGCTGTCCCTTGTCACCCTTATCAACTCCATCTTCTAGATGAGAGGAGAAGGACGTGGGGCAAGGTTCTCCTCCCTGTGGTCTTCCCGGCCCATGGTCCCTGCTAAACCCCCAGAATGGTCCACTGTGTCCTAAGCACCATGGGATGAGTGTAAGGTGCCAGTCTGCTAATGAGCAGTCTCCTGGCTGGTATGGGAAGCTTGTGTTGGGACTAAGAAATCCTTTCATGACAAAACAGGCTTGTTTTTCTGTGGTTATCCTGCAGCGGTCATCCTGTGTTAAGGTACCTTAGTGTGTGTACATGGGCCTGTTTCCCGGGGCTCTGGGCCGCTGCTGGCTCCTGCTGATGGTGTGTGATTTGCATTCACTAGTGGTGGAGGGCTCCCTAGAAAGTGCCTCCCAGAAAGATCCAGAATGCTTGTCTGTTTGCGGCTTTTGCTTCTACTGGCTAAACGTTTGTGTGATAGATAGTAGCTCTTGTTCACCCAGTGACAAACCACATGCTACCTCTGGAACCTCTTCCCAGGGTTTTCTGGGTCACGGCACCCCTCGGCCAGGTGTCTCGCAATGGCTTTTTAAAAGGGGCAATGTGCTGCTTGTATCTGTTCGAGAGGGGCTTACTGGGGAAGGAGGCTGTGGCTGGAGATTCCCTCAAGATTATTGTTAGACTTTTTTTCTTCTCTATTTACATATAGAGCAAGAGAATCAGAGTGTCATAGTGTCATTTCATTTTAGTACATTGTTATTACGTTATAGAGAGGCCCAGAGAGGAGGAAAACATGCCCAGAGAGACACAGCCTGCTAGCATGAAAATCCGTTCTGGAGCCCAGGTCTTGCTCCTTGGTAATATTCTTTCCACCTCGCCCTAGAACTGTGTCTACAGGTGGCCAAGGTAGGAGACAGGTAGGCGTACATTACAAAGAGGAGACAGCCAGGGAGCACATCACGGCTGGCCATTAACATTTCATGGCTCAGGCACATCACGCAGGGAACAGAGAGGAGGCCTGGATTCTGTTCCCTGCTCTGCCATCAGCTCCTTGGGTGACCTCAGGCAAGTCACCTTGAGGGCTTGGACCTCAGCTTCTCATCAGCAGTAGGGAAATACTAACCCCCACGATGCTCGCTCACAGGATTAAGGCGAAGATCAACCCAGGAGAGGCAAGGGGAGATCCTTAAAATTTCAGAGCCCTGGTGGGGATTACTATTAGCATTTCTAAAATCTGGTTGCAGAAACGTTGAATTGCCAGCTGAAGTTGGTTTGGGATTCGTGCACATTCTGATATAGGGATAGCCAAGATAAGAAGGGACTTGATAAGGGACCTAGTCCATGGCTCCCACCATTTTGGGTTTCATGGACCAAAGAAATTTACCCCCAAATGAAAATTTAGTGGCCAATATAGAGAGGGCAGCCTTTGATTTTGTCTCTTGTGTCCATTAAAACAAAACAGAGTAACTCAGACAAAACGCAAGTGAACTTAACTTGCACCCATATCAGCTTCACGTTGTAAAAGAAAGGAGAGTTTTATGCTCTCGGGAGGGATGTACTCTCGGAGGAAAGGAGTGCCCCTTACATTAAAAATAGTTGGCTATGGGAAGAAGGGGCTACCTTGTCCTTCTCTTCCCTATTTCACGCTGGGCTGGTGAACACCAGCATAGGGCCAGACCCGGCAGTGAGAGCGACCTGTGAAGGACGGACTCTGCAGGTACAGGAACTGTGATCCAGGATGGCTGGGGTCACATCGCCTCATGCAAACTACCCTTGTTGTTGAATCGCGTTTCTGTTCAAGACTGCCTCTCTCTCCCACAAGAAATGAAAAGTTCTGGTCTTGACTTGGAAGACCCGGAGGTGGGGAGGGGGTGGGGTGGTGGTGGTGGTGGAATGATGGGAGAGGAGAAATGAGAGTGACTCAGTGTGCCTGGGTGCTTTGCAAGGCTCCGCGAGGGTGTGTGTTACATGTTCTGACTCCTGAGAACCTGTGCCTTTTCCATAATGGGGGCTCTCGGACTCTGCTCTGTGCGTCACAGCGAGCCTCTCACCTCATTCTAGAAAGAAAGTTGTATGGACCCACAGCTGTGCCTGCTGGTTTTCAGAGTCTACAGCTGCACCTGCACCACAGAAGCACTGTGGGAATTGAGGTCCCTTGTGAAGTAATTCCAGCCAAGGTTAACATATTGTTACAAGGTTGTAGTTAGTAGTCTTCCCTCAAAGATCCAGAATGCTTGTCTGTTTGCGGCTTTTGCTTCTACTGGCTACACGTTCGTGTGATAGGTAGCAGGAAAGGCGTCCTGAAGGAAACTCCCAGTAGGATGCTGTTGGTAGGCAGGGCTGTGTTCAGCCACTGTGTAGACACCGTGTCCCGCAGATGCCCTGGGGTCTCTAGCTGGGTGCCCAATACCCCACCCTTTCTTTTTGACTTTTTTTTCTCTGAGCTGTCTCGTTATCCAGCTGTGATGCTATCTAGGTTCTAAAGTTTATAGGACAGGGATGGGTCCATGTTCTGGGGTGGCAAAAAAAAAAAAACATTGGATAGGAGATGAGGACATCTGGATTCTGGGTTTGGCTCCATATGACCTTGGACATGACACTTCACTGGCTCTTACTTTTCCTCTTCTGTGTGAGGAAAACATTCACCAGATGATCTCAAAGTTTTTCATCCTCAGTGTTAAGCTAAGTCTGCATATCCCCTCTGGGGCTCGTAGAGACGATGCGTTAACTAGTGATGGCAGTGATAGGAAATGTAGGGGGTGAGGAGAACGTCTGTTTTTACAATCCTACCTTCATTATGCATTTTGGCTACTACCTGTTATTTCATGATTACTATAGGCCAGTGGCCACGCCAAGCAATTTATGGATGAGATCTGATTGACTTCTCCGATTCCTTCATGAGGTAGGTAGTATTATTCCCATTTTATAGATTAAAAAATACTGAGGCTCCCAGGTGGGATGTAGAGCCAAGATTCATACCCACATTTGCCTGACTCCAGATTTCAAGCTCTTAACACTATGCTGCTTTGCATTGCTGTCCGTGTCCATGTGATGGCCTATGTCATAGGTGGGGTTTTCATTAATGGCAGAGCTGTGGGCACCAGGGTGCCGAACGGAGGCTGCTCGGATGAATCTATATGTACTAGCTCAGCTCTGAGCAGCCTCCACCTTTGCCTCCACCCACTTCTCTGTTGGGCACTGCTAGGATGCTTCCGGTGGTTAATCTACTATGATGTCATATGGATGATTTAATATACATTTACTCCCATTTCCAAGGTCTTACCTCCTTTAAGGGGGAATTTTCCTGGTGGGTTAGGAATGGAGTCCTGGAAGAGAAGAAAGAAAAAAAAGAGGCAGCGTGAAATCATCATCCAATGGAAAGAACTCCTCTTTTTCTTTTCCATTTTGGTTGCCCTCCAAGTGCTGTGCAATTTAGAATTCGTGTTCCATTTGACTCTTAAAGTTAAAAAAAAAATTAATTCACTGACCCAGCCTACATTGGGCTTTCTCATCCATTTGCTCGATAACTTGCCTATATCAGGAACGCAATTTGAGGGTTACTATCCACATTTCACAGGTGAGAAACTGGGGGCCGAGCAGGGTAAAAGGAAAAGTTTATGGCAGCTTCGGGGACCAGAATCTGCAACTCATCGCCCTGTCCAGGGCTTTTGTTTTCACTTCTGCATTTGATATTTTCCCCCCTCTGGTCAACAAAAGACCAAGCAAGTGTAATATATAAATACATGTGGGTTTTTTTCCGTATTTGATTCATCAAACAGTGAAAGTATGCTGTAAACATACCTGGGAAGGTACATCTCTCTCTTTCCTGTGGTTGGAAATTCTGAATTAATTGAATATATGCCAAGCTTTGTGATGATACGGTAAATAATGAAATCGGGTCCCCGCCCTCATGACTTTATTACAAATTTATATATGATTATAATATCCAAATACTTATAACTATATAACATAAATAAACACAAAGGGATATTATGTATTTATAAATTCACATTGTATTTCATATTATCTGTTCTATCATGAACATGAATATATATATATAAATATTTATACAGATAAATAAGAGGTTGATAGAAGTGGATTGTCTTCTGAAGGGGGGGTCTCCTGGGTTGGGGGGATTGGAGGGACTGATAGGGAGGCCTTCTTGGGGTACTCTGAGCATGGAGGCAACAGAAGCAGCTGGGCACAGTTCTTTACCCCTCACAAATCCCTCAGAGACTGAAGTCCTCACGCCTCACCTCTCTCCCTTTCTCCCCGCCTCAGCCATGGAGCCACACGTCAGGAGTCTTGCCAATAAGGAATTGAGTATCTTATTTCTCCTGTGACTTTTCTAGGTTGGGGTCTCCTGTAGCGCACTGGATTGAGATATTAATAAAGTCCTAGAAAGGGTGTCTCTGATGTGGCTGAAAATAACTCCCCGACCTCTTCGAGAGCAAGAAGTTAGCATCTGTGCACATCTCCTTCCTTAGTGTTCTGTCTGAACACCTAGGACCCTCTGGAGTTTCCCTTTTATTCTGCCATTTCTCTGGGGGCTCTGTCCTTGGCCTTCCACTGATGGCTCATTTTCTGATAAATGGATCTCTTCTCTAGCCCAAGTGCGCTGTAAGGAATTGAGGAAGTCTCCTGAAGGCAAAGCCCTAGCATATAGCTCTGCTCTGGAGATGGCAGAAGTCAGTATAAACTTTTGGCCTTCAGCTTTTCAGGGCAAAGGCAGTGAACTTGGCTTGGAAGTTCCTTCCCTCTCGGCTCTAATAGTCTATGATTGTATTGCTTTAGTTGAAAGCTCTTAACCTAAGTAACAATGCTGTGCATTTGTGGTCGCTCAATTATGCATGCAGTTCATAGGAAAACCTGACATCACCAAATTCCCCTCCGTGTTGCCTCTGCTGGACTGCAAAGAGCATTTCAAAATCTAATGAATGGCTAATTTGCTTCCAAGTATGATCATCAATTAGTGTGATGTGGAAATGCATAAAGAAAAACATCTATGTTTAAACGTGGTGCTAAGATGGTTGAATTCGTCGGCCGCCCAGGAAAGTGTCCAGGGAGAGCGAGAGAAGGTTGGTACAGTAGAACCACCAGGGCCGTCCCAGCCTCCACAAACCATCCGGGAAATAACAGAAAGTCATACATTCAGCATCTGTTCAATGAGCCCCTGGTCTGGTGTGTGCCAGGAACTACGTTAGTCACCGGAAGACATCCTGTGAATTTTATGGCTTAGTCATCAAAGCTGTCATTTAAAACAGACAAATAAATATATAATTGAATTGCAAGTTGAGGCAAGGACTATGAAGGAGGGGGCCCTTCAAGATAAAAACTTCTCAAACTTTAACGCGTATGTGAATCACCTGGGGAACCGGTTAAAATGCAAATTCTGATTCAGCTGGTTTGGCTGAAGCCTGAGAGTCTGTATTTCTGACAAGCTCCCAGGTGTCACTGAGGCTCCTGGCCCACGGAACACACTTTGCATACGTGGCAAGGTTGTAAGAGATAATACCTGGGAGGAGGACCTCATTTATATGGGGGTCAGAGGAGGCCTCTGTTATTTGAGGGCTTTCAGGTTTCCTAACTCTAGTACAGGAAAGAATCCTGTTGCTCAAACCTTCACCCAGGGCCCAGGACATCCAAGATGGAAGTGTGATTATTCCTATTTTGGAGAGCTCCTGGGACAAGGTTGCCATAATTCCCCTGCTGCCCATGGTAGAGAAGATCAGGGAAGCAGAGCCAGAGAGGAACCTCGGCATCTTTCAGTCCATCAGGCTAATTTAATAGAAGAGGAAATCGAGACACTCATGAGTCAGTGGCAGATCCTGGATTGAAATTCTCTGGTGTTCTTTCCACTGCCCCGAGAGATGCTAGCTTCGGAAGTCAAGGTTGGAGATGCTCATTCTCCTCTCCCTTTAGCAATCCTTGCATTTGGAGGTAGAAAGGCAGGGTGTAAAGAGATGGTGACTTTTACAATTTGCTGGGAGTTGTTTATGCCCTAGGCACTATCTAGTGCAGTCCATCAGCTCCTCTTTGGCAAGTGCCTCTGAGTCCTTGCATTTTCTCCCAGATCTTGCCTGGATATCTGGGTCTTGGCTGGGGAAATGTGGACCATCTTGCTCAGTGACTTGGCTTTGTGGTCAGACCCACATAGGCTGGACACAGACCTGAGCTAATGGACCTGCCCAGGCTGTCATTCTCAGCTCCATTGAGTAGCTCAGGGAACTTCATCTTCATGGTTAACAACGAGCTACACTTCCTTCATTGTACTTCTTTTGTTTTAGACTACAGGTGTCTGATGGGTATTTCCAACAATGTTTCTGTGGATGGAGGGAGGAACCGTCACATTTAACCTACTTGCCCCCAGGTGGAATGACTCAATCGCAATCTTGTTCCCTGCCCAGGACTCTGTTTTCCTGTTTCTTTCTGTCACTGTGATTAGAGGGTTAATCATCCTTCGCTCCACTGGCTTGTTGCCGACACAATAAGATATTGTATATAAAGTACTGAAAAGTGCTCAAAATGATAACTATTTTGGTTACTCTCTTGATCCTGATGATGTGCTTACTTTACCCCAATACCTTGAAAGGCTCATTTCTTTCACAGAGCGATGCTGTGCAGAAGCAATCAGATACCAAATGTGCTTTTGATCAAAATGTCCTTTCTGATTGAAAATGGCCAAAGGCAACTAATGTTTAGAATATGCCAGGGAGATTCCATATCCCCTTCTTTGCTGGCCTCACATTGTCTTGTAAGGTTGGCCATGGAGATTTTGGGCCAGGAATGTTTCCCTTACTTTCAAGCTAGCATGAGGAAGCACTTCATGAGGGTGCTTAGTCCTCCAAGGCTAAATGCTTTCCATGCATTATTTCATTTGGTCTTTACCCCAAGAGTTAGTGATTGATGAAGCCCTAGAGATTTCAGAAGGTCCTACAAAGGTGACTAGCAGGGAAAAGATTCAAATCAAGTGTGTCACCCTGGAAGACAATGATCTTCAATGCCATGCTACACTGCCTTTCTAGAGTAGGGCAGGATGAAGCTGGGGCAGAAAATTCTCCTGTGACTCAATGAGAAAGTGGATGGAGGTCACAGAAAATCCTCAGGAGAAAGACAATTTTTTTTTTTTTTTTTTGCAGCCTTTGTTTTGGTATGGTTAGTGTAAGTGGGAACTGGACCAGAGTGGCTTAAAGCAGTGCTTTTCCCACTAAGGATCTTGTTAAGATGCTGACTCTGGCTCAGTAGGTCTGGGATGGACCCTTAGGTTTTTCATTTCTAATAAGCTTTTAGATGATGCCAATGCTGCCAAGCCATGGACTACACTTTGAGTAGCAAGGGCTTAAAGACATTGCTCATTAGGCAGTCAGAACACCTGAGGTCTTCCTTCCCCAAGGAATGGGGGGTGGGGAATAGCTACAGGAGGCTGGGCTCATACATGGGTTTAGGAAATCTTCTTCCTACTCTGCTGATGGACGTAGCGTCCTACTTTCTTATCTACCTCTATCAGTGCTTCTTGCCAGCTACCCATGCTTCCTGCTGTTCCCCTGGGCTGACTTCTGTTCTGGCCCCTGCCGCTCCTCTCCTGACACCTGGGCTTGCCTGCTTCTGGGCTGTGCCTCTGCTCCCTCTTCTGCCTCACCTGGAAAGCCCTGCCCCAGCTCCACCTGCCACCATCCTTCCGATGGAGAGCTCTACTCCACTGAAGAATACAGTTAATAAATGCAGGAAGAATGATAGGATTAGGCAATCATCATTCTTCAACCCTCAGTGCATGCCCCAACAGGCGAGGATCATTGAGGAGTGCCCAAACAGCTGAATGAAAGATATTTATATGTCTTTGAAGTATTACCCCATAGATTACTTATTAGTAAGAAAGCAAAAAGTGTTCACCGGGGGTTACCACCTTAATCAAGTAAGCCAAATCCAAAAGTTGGCCAATTCTATAAGCGTACTGGCCTGGACCCTTTGAAAAAGTCAATGTCCTGAGAAACAAACAACAAAGGGCAGAGGAAATTGCTAGGTGATTGCTTCTCAAACTTTAGGGTGCATAAGAGTCACCCAGGGAGCTTATTAAAAAACAGATTTTTATTCAGTTGGTCTAGAACGGGGCCTGGGTTTCTGCATTTCCAGCAAGCTCCCAGGACCACCCTTTAAATAGCAGCATTCTAGATTGAAACAGACATAACCAAATGTGGTGTATGACCTGAGTGTGGATTCAGGATCCCCCATCAAAACAAGGCACGACAGCTGTAGAAGACATTTTTGGACAAGGGGCGGGCATTGATATATGGACTGTGCACTATTATTAGATGGTATCACTGAATTGACATTGATTCTCTTGGCCGTGATAATGGCCTTGCAGTGAGGAGGAGATGGGTGCTGAGACAGGTGCAGGTAAAAGACCACGCCGTCTGCACCTTACTGTCATTCACATAAAAAGAGCACAAATAGGGCAAAATGTTAACACAGCCGATTTAGGTGAAAGGTTATATGGGTGTTTACCATCCTACTTTTCTGTAGGTTTCAAAATTTTCAAAATAAAACTTTAGGTGTAAGACATCCTTCTGATTCTTGGAGGAGGCTCAGCTTCTGTTCTAGCTCTTCTGCAAGCCCTGCCCTCATCCCAAGCAGAAATTCTTCTTCCCCTCCCATCGATGGCATTCTGTGCCATTCTGCCCTGGACTCAAGCTCTTGGGTGTTTGGGCCTTACTTTGAGAATCCTCAGAAAACAGGGGTCCTGCCCTGTTCACGTGGGTCCTACCCTAGCATAGGGCTTGCCCCTGAGAAGACTTTCTGTGTTTTCTTTTTCTTTTTTTTAAGTGATAAATTGAATGCATTGGAGAGAGTAGTGTGGGTAGAGAGAAGCATCATGGGGCATTTCAACTCACCCCTATATTGTATCTGAACGTAAAAGCAAACCAAAAATCCATACCACCACCAACAACAATCTCTACACCAAACCGGATGCTCAGTCCATTCTTGGTGAGGAGGTAGAGTGGTACTGGAAGGATACTTTTTATTTTTTTAAGGCATTTTATTTACTTATAAAGGGAAAGGAGGCAGCTTCTTTCTCTTTCTAGAAAGGGTCTTCTTGAAAACCTAATGATCCTGAGCCCTTGCTCTAACCTTTTGGAATATAAATAAATCTCTTCAGGGACTGGATAAGCCCAGTCCCTAGGTTTATAGAACTGGCCCTTAGATTGAAGACTTTAGAGCCTTTTGAAATGACACCTCTATAGTCAACCTTGTAGCCTATCTCCTTATATAACCCTTTGTTTCTGGAAGAGATAAGATACATTTAACTGTTTTTCATTTGCTTTGCTGTACAAATTGTGCGAAGTTTCATCCTGACACATATGCATGCACTCTGTTGTGCTTACTTAATCCTAAATCAGCTTTCTGTCTTTCCATATGGATGTGAAGAGGTGTCTGTTGGTAGGACTTTTACTGACTTGAGAATATATTGGTACAATCTCTTCTGAGGCTGAATGATATTTACTGAGGTGAAAAATACACATTCTATTCCCATCACTAGGAATTTATCCCACAGATACACTTGCAGATGTGGACAGTGGGTAAAAACTTCTAGAGAAAAATAGAAGTGCCCTTCACTAGGCACAGACAAAATAAACTATGAAGCAGTGACACAGTAGAATACTAGTGACTCTTCCAAAGAATGAGACAGACTTTCATGCATTGCCATGGAAGGGTCTCCAAGATATACTGTCAACTCAATAAAGCAAGGTGCAAAATTATGAGTCTACTATAACGACATGTTATACTATGTATTTGCAGATGCACGTATTTTTGGAAGGACATGGAAGAGTCTGTCCATGGTGGTTATGTCAGGGAAGAGGCATTGGTGGTTGGGTGGGCAGGGTGTGAGTGAGTTTTAATTTCTTTTCCCATGTTTACTGTTTACTTTTCTTAAACCATATGGATATGGTATGTTATAATAAATATACTGGCTTAAATGTAAATTAAGAAAAACTACCACAGGGACTCTAAAGACATTACTAGACAATCAGTTCTATAAGCAACACAAAAGCAGGAATCTTGTTGGCTTTGTTCAAGCTATATCGCTGTTGCTTAGAACGATGTCCCACACACAGAAATTGCCCAATAAATATTCGAGATTGAAAGCTAAGCTCCTTCTTTGACTCTCCCTAGGAGTTTGACCTGGGAGTTTTTTGATCTTCAGGCCAAATCTCGAGGTAATCTTTGTTGGTTTTCCTACATAACCTGTCTCTTCCGTTCTCCATCACTTTGTTCATGCTGATTCATTGGCCAGGAGTTCCCTCTCCTCTGATTCCCCTTTCCCACCTGCTTTAAATTTCTCAAGCCAGTCTGGAACTCCAGTCTCCAGTGAAATGTTTCTTAAACCTGGGAAAACACTCTGTCTCTGTAACTTGTGGTGTCATGGAAACCCTATGTGGCTACTTTCCATCCATTATATATCATGACTGATCTTGTTTTAAATTTTGTCTGTTCATGTGCTTCTTACCTACAACTGTGACTTCTTAGGCCAGTAAAACCATTCTCATGGTACTCCATCCCTGCCCCCTTCCAACCTCACACAGAGTGCTATGTAGCCATCGACCATTCCAGTTTTTGATAATTGGGATGTGAATTTAAGTTTCTTGGGTCTCTCCCATTGATTTCTTTAGCAGAGGTCCTTTTAGAGTCTCTCTGTTTATCTAAGTTCTATCTTTCCTGGAGTCAGCCTGCATTCCCTCTTCCTGCAGGAAGCCTTCCTTCATAACTCAAGGGGATAACTCTTCTTAGCTCTTGCAATTGTTAACATCCGAATAATTTATTGGAAATGATATATGTGCAAAACACTGAACACTTAATATCACAATTAGTATTACAAGCCTTAGCTTTTAAACAAGTAACTGATATCTGCCAGACTAAAGAAACCACAGCCCACCAAACCATACAATCAGATTGTGAAGTGAATCTTTTCATACCCTAACATGAGGAGTAAGTGAAGGAAATGGATGTGCAAGAAGATAAACCTCCTGAGAGAGAGGAGCAGGAACGAAGTTTGTAAGTGCTTCTGTGGCTGGCTGTATTGGCAAAGGGAGTGCTGTTCTCATTAAACAATCAAGCACAGTCTTGATTCTATCACTTTCTCAGGATGACTTAGTTCAAGCCCCTTCTCTTTTCTGTTCCTGATTTTCCACATATACAAAAATGGGGGAAGAGGATCTACTCTATTTCTTTCCTGGAAAGAATGGATTTGAATAAGGACCCTTCTAGAGCTCTCTCCAGCTTTATATTTCATCGTCACCCCCAATACCTTTCCTTTCTTTCTCCCTTCCTTCCTTCCCTCCCTCCTTCTTAGCAGTTCCAGCTACAACATTTAACTAAAAAACTTCTTAAAGACCACTTCAATTTCTTTTCTTTGGCCATTACTATAAAATGGTATACTTCTGATTTACTCAAATTAGAATTACAGAAGTTATCTAACATCTACCAAAAAAAAAATGCCCTAGAATATTTTCAAGAGTATTATTCTTAGTAGATGTAGATGAACCCATTCAAGGATGCATTTCAACTAAATCAAATATTAGTAATTCTTTTTTCTTTAATTTTTATGGAGATATGAGCCTCAAAGCTTCATTTAAATTTCAAAGCTGATGACACTTGAGAAACAGATAGCAAAATCTTTTAAAGCCTAGTTCTTTTCAGCAATCCATCAAGTATAGAACATTTAGCCTAAGACAACTGAAGGGAAACCGGGACACATTCTGCAGGATTGTAATGAAAAATGGGAGCTCTGAAGGAATAAACAGAAATATTCTCACTTTGGCAGGGCGTGTGGAGAGAGTGAGTTCTCAAATTACCAAAGTTAACAAAAACTTTACTTCATTACAAAATTTGTGAGCAACATATACCATCAATACGGTATTTTCTACAACATGCACTCTGGCCGGATTCTCTGTAAACACCAATTTCCTAAAATATGAAGAAGTGTCCTCCTTCGTCTCTTCTGTTTTTGCAACAAATCGTACCATTTCCTCCAAACAAAGTAAATTTCCTGAGACAGTTTGCTTCTACGGTGGGTGCCCGTGATTGCTTGTCGTTTTAGTATTTGGAGAATCTCAGAGGGAAAAACATGTCTACGTTCTGCCCCCATGCTCTAGGTTTCTCCTGACATCCTAAGCTCTTCCAAGCAGTGGCTCAGGAGGAAGTTTTCAACTTGCACTCTAAGGAGCTAAGCCTGGGCTCCTGTCTTGCTTCCTTCCCTTATCCACCTTGGCCAATGAAACTTAACTCCTTGTTGAGAAAACTCTTGGCAACTGAGGAGACCCCAGAGATCTCAGCAACGTTTGGACTGAGAATAGAGAACCTTGGAATCTGGTCGGAAGACCTTGAAGACACAGTCAGGAGTCGTGCAAATCCGTTATCAGATCTCCTTATCACTTCCTTCTTTGATACGCATCTCTGGCCCAGCAAAATTTAAATCTTAATTTCTTAATACTAATCGCTCTTCTCTCTTCTTCTGGCCCATGCAAGTCTGGAAAGGTTTGACATGATGGCTGAACCCATTTTTCTCTTAAAAGCCAAATTATTGCAGAGAGTTGAGCTCCTGTTTCTTTTCTCCCTCTTCCTACATGATATATGTACCTCCCCCCCCCCCCTTCTCAACTACTTTATTAGTTTATTCTCAAGGCTCTCTCTCTCTGGGGAAAACTGAATAGAAATCGGGAAGGAAAGGCGATGAGAAGTCCACTTACCGTCTTCTGAACTACCAACATCATAATGGTTGCCACAGCAAAGACGAGACACAGAGCCAGCGCGGTGGTGGTGAAGTAGAAATAGCCACGGCTCGTGGTTCCCAAGTGGCTGGCGACGGGGCCTGCTGGCACATGCATGGCTGTGTCTTGAGAAGGGGCCACTCGGGTGAGTGCTTGCTGCAGCCCTGGGTCCATTCTTATATAGTCTTCCCACAGCACACCTTATCTGTCCTCATCTGATTCACTTCTGGGCCCATCTCTGTTCCAAGAAGGATTCTCCCCCTGCATCCTGAATCATGTGACGTGGAAAAAAACCTTCACCGGCTGCCACACGAAGAAACTCTTCTCTGGGGGCGTGAGGCGAAAGGCGGCAGCAAGGGTGGGGGAGAGGCTCATTTTTCATTGCCAGCCAGGGATGAATCTGAGTCCAGAGCAACTACAGCTCCAGAGAAGGTGATTAATGTCAGAGGGCGAGTAAGAAAATGACGGTTTCCCTACTCCGGGGTGTGTGTGTGTGTGTGTGTGTGTGCACAAAGCGACTTCTGTTTCATTTAGACTCAGCCACAAAACGCCTTCCTGCTCGAGAAGCCGCAAATTCTCTTTAGCGAGGCCTGCAGCTCAGAAGACCTCGGCAGAAAATGTCTCTTTGCGGGGCCTCGGAGAAGCTGGGGTCCTGGCACTGGGCTATAAGGACTCAAAAGGGTTCAGTCTGATCCTATCAGCTTCTGCTGAAAACTGCACGTGCTACCAGCTACCTGGGAAGAAAGAGCCCACAAATGGGGAGTTTTATCCGGACAGGGCAAGCCACGGGCAGGATGAAATGTGGGGGCGGATTCAAAGAGAGCAGGGATCTGGAAACACTGATCTTCTCAACAAAAATTCCTGCTGCCTGCAGACAAACCTGGGTTCACCAGCACACTCCCAGAAAGGGGAAGGGCCTGGCGGGGGCGGGGGCGCTGGGGTGGGGAAGCGGGTGGTGCAGAACGTGGGAGGCGTGTTCTGTGCGGGGAGCAGGTGCAGCGTGGGGGGCGGTGGGCGTGTGGTATGCACGTGTGGCGCGCGTGTGCTGCGCGTCCACGATGTGGGGTGCATGTTGTGTGTGTCTTATGTGTGGTGTGAGGTGGGCGCGTGTGTGAGTGTGACTGTTGCAGCTGAAGCTCGACCATCTCAGGCGCAATGCTGGTGTTAACGGGCTTTGCACCTTGCCTTGCTCCGGTCTCACCTCTGCCCTCTGACGCAGCGAACATTTCCTTTCCACGGTTGGCGAAACTGAGGATCAGAGAGCACGAAAGCTGTTTCGATCAAAGTGGCAATTGTCGATCAATGACATCACCCGGGTGCGTAGCCATACCGGTCGGCCCATGTTAATTTGTTCAATCATCCCGGCGCTTGAAGGCTGAAAACCTGAGTTCTGCTCTCAGCCCTGTCTGCTATTGGCCTTGGGGCCTTGTGCAGGTCCTTACGTCCCTCCCTTCCCCCCCACGCATGGACACACACTGTGCATTTCACATGAGAGAGTCAAGCGAGGGCGCTCTGTGAATGGGGATAGGCTGGGCAAAGGTGTTGGCCCATCCCCGTCAACCATTCCCAGTGGTGCCCTGGGCCGAGTCTTAGAATTTGGACAGCTATAATAGATTCTCTAGGGGACAGAGTTGTCACATCCGCAGTTACCAACAATCTCCATTTCAACACCCCTTTTAAAATATGAATCACTGCAGAGCTCGTGCCTCCAGATGTGGGTCTTTGAAAACTTCATTCGGAAGTACCCAATTCTCTGTAAGCGCCTGCCCTCCCCTGCCTTTCTGCGCATTTTTGGTTGCACTGTATCTCAGAGAGCCAGCAGAAAGCCCAGCTCCTCCTAAGGAAATACCCTGTATCCAAAGCCAAGCTTGGATGATTCCTCCTGCTGCAATTGCAGTGAACCCAGACTGCCGAGCATCGCCTGAGCTGGGTCAGACTCTAGGAATTGGTCTGAATATTCCTTCCCAGTGAATCCATAAAATCACAGATCCTGGAGATGGAGGAGCCATCAAGAGGTAAATTGTTTTCTTGGGCTACCTAGAGTGGTATGAAGTATACCTACGTCACAGTCAAGGAAGCAGACACCCCCTGGACCCCAAGTCGGGCTCAGTTTTGGAAGGAGTGGGTGCACGTGTTCATTTGGCCTGGGAACTGAGGTGGGAATGAAGCAAGCCAGTGTCCTAGCTGATCTGGTGAGAAGGCTGTGTCCGGAGGTGAGCATGGACAGTGAGTGGGTAGTGGGGGGCGCCGTAACCTGCCCAGCACTGCTGAGAACACAGTGCTCCCTTGGCCTCTGTCTTCAGTCTCTTTGATGAAGGTGGAAAACTTCTGATTGTGGAATGGAAGCTGTGGGTGTTGAAAATAAAAAGGCTTTGCTTGAAGTGCAGGTCTTCCTGAAGGCCCGTGGGGCTGAGAAGGGCAGTGGAAAAAAATGTTTGTCTTACAGTTACACATTTTGCATATAGTACAATGTCCTGAGAGGGAAGGCTGACAAGGGGGAAAAAAATCACCCTTTGTTTTTACTCAGAACCTTCTGAGCAGTTGAGATTTTCAGATCTGTTTGCTTCTCCAGCAGCCTGTGCGCCCGATCTCATGGCTGTCCCCGTGCCTCTCCTCCACACGCAAGCTTCCCCGTGTCCCACCCCACTGGTCTGAGCCCTCTCGCTGCCCAGCTGCTCTGGGATCCAGCCTGGCCAACATGGTGGTCCCATCCTTTGTGCTACCTGGCTGCTTTCTCTTTTCCAGTCGGTCATCCGAGATACAAATGGAAAGAGCTTTTACAGAGTTTCTCGTTGAGTGACTTTCAAATCCCTTCTGGAAGCGAAACTCTGCAGTGAGTGTAGAAACGTAAGAAAGCGGAGCTTTTCTGGCTGAAGCAGAGGCAGGACGACGAAGAGGAAGGCTGGGCCCAGCACGTTCATATACCTTTTAGTGGCCTGGGGTCTCTCCAGGCTGGAACAGAACTTGCAAGCTTGCGAGTTAGGTCAAAACCCTTATTCCTCAAATCAGGAAACCGAGGCAGAGAAATGGAGATGAGTCGAGGGGGTAAAGTCGTGCTTACGAGTCCCCTGTGCTCCTTCTTATCCCCTCTCTGCTAATATTCCAGGCACAGCCTCTTCCTGCCAGGCCGTCCTCACCCTTCCACTGCCTCAGAGCCTTCCTGCCCTGCCGCCTGCTTCCATCTCTCAGGGAAGCCTGCCCAGGGCTCTCAAGCCCACCAATATCCTCTCTCCAGAACACTCCATGGTCATGGCCACACAATATTGTATCCAATTAACTACTTGTTTTGACCTCTGTCAAGTGTGTGAACATGTGTGACTCTTGCCTTCCCCATAAGACTGAGAGTTCCTGAGGGCAGTCTTCCTTGACTCCCACCCTGCACTACTGGGGGCTGGACCTATGTACAATCAACCCTCAGTCAATGCTTGTGTTGACTTTGTGTTTATGGAAAGAGAAGGTTCTAGAAGGTTGGTTTATACAAAGGAATTGTGTGATGGTGTATTTGTCTCTCATTTCTCAGTGGGTCCCCGGTTTCCCTGTCCTTCTCTAGGGCTTACCTGGCTGCCCATGGGCCTTTACGTTCCAGCATGGCCCCCACAAAAGTCACCACCAGCCTCCTTTCTGCCTGTAGTTAGTTGCTGAGCTGTGGCTGCAGCATCTGAGACTCAGTGAGCAAACATATCTAATCTCTCATCCCTTTGGGAAGGAATGGCATTTTGGAAAAATGAAGAGGAACCAGCTGTAGGACTGCCCCCCAAACTGCCCTGCCATTGTTTCCCTGTATAAAGGACTGTGAGATCTCTATCATACAGACCCAAAGGGTGGTCCCTCAGCTAACACTAGCAGAATTTGGTGGCACTGCAAATTTTTCGGCTCCTCCCTAGAAACTCAGGCTGGGGTCTAGCCATCTGTGTTTTAACAAGTACCCCAGGGACTTGCAATTCCTGAAACCTTTTGGAAATCATTGGTTTAGGAAAATAATCTAAATTCCAGAAAGAGTCTGTAAGGGATCATCTGGTCCAGACTCTGGCCTTTGGGCAGGTGAAGTCCTATCCCCATTGTGTAGATGAGAAAACAGAGGCATAGAAAAGTTACGATCAGGGTCATGTAGCTGGAGATTGTAGGCATGAAGCCTCGTTTTTCTGTCTCTTATTTGGGCCCACTTTCTAAACTCAAATATGGCTGTAGGCTGTAAAAATACTATTGCAGATGGAGATACGTTTATAATATTTACCTAAAGTTCTCTTGTGGTGAACACTGTATGTGGTAAAAACAAATATTTTTTTAAAAACCTTTGCTATAGGTGAAAGAAGGGCAAACTCCTCCACGGTATTTTCAAGCAATAAAACAGGCAGGACAGATCTTGTCCCATTAACTGGAGAACCCTCTGTTTTGCACACTCTAACTTGAGTAGGTGGGACATTGGAGTTGGCCAGACTGACACTACACTGAGGATCTAGTGACCACAGATACAGTGGATGTGGAAGGTTTAGGGTCACAGCAAACTATGGTCATGGGCCAAACCAGCCCACCACCTACTTTATAAATAAAGTTTTATTGGGACGCCTGGGTGGCTCAGTCGGTTAAGCGTCTGCCTTTGGCTCAGGTCGTGATCCCAGGGTCCTGGGATCAAGTTCCGCATCAGGCTCCCTGCTCAGCGGGGAGCCTGCTTCTCCCGCTCCCACTCCCCCTGCTTGTGTTCCCTTTCTCGCTGTGTCTCTCTCTGTCAAATAAAAAAATAATAGTAATAATAAAGTTTTATTGAAACAAGGTCATGCTCATTTGTTTATGTATCATTATGGCTGTCTTTGCATTACAGTGCAGAGATGAATAGTTGCAACCTAGGCTGACCTCACAGCCCACAAAATCTAAAATATTACCAGTTAGCCCTTTACTGAAAAATTTATCTAACCCCTGATTTAGGGTATTAAAATAAACTCAGCTCAAGGCGGATTACAAAAGAAGGGATTTGGAGAAAAGAACAGAAACGTGTTTCCTCAGACTCCTCCATAAAATCTGCACTTACATTTTCATCGCTAACTCTTGTTTTCATGTGAGAAGTTCCTTTCCTGGGATTCACTAACCGTAAAGGAGCTAGATACCCTCATTTGTGCGTGACCAAATAGACTACTGGAGAGGCCCCAGAAGCTGAGAGAGAGGCCGGCAGAAGAGATCTGGGAAATATGTAGATAGATAGACTCTTGGCATTGGGAATATATGTGTGTGTGTGTTCATAAATAATATGCAATATACATATATATGAATCTATACATCACATGCACGTGCACACACACACGTTATTCCTGCCTACTTTAAAAAGGTTTTGAGACCACTTAAAATAAATGCACACATATATAGGAACTGAAGCTCTTAAAACAAGGCACAAGGTAAGAACCATGATGTAAAGGGAGAGATTAAGGATCAAGAGGTGAACACGCCCTGGCAGATGACAGTGTTCAGCGGTTGAGTGTTCAGCATGTATACTTCTGAGCTTCTTGGTAACCAGGGCAAAGAAGAAAACATATTGGGTTGCTTAACTCTCTTTGATCGTAAAAAGCAGATGAGTTCAAAAGGAGAAATGGACCCTTTGCTGCTTGTACAAGTGCTTTGAAATACATAGCATATCATGAAATGGCTGATGGTAATCTATGAATTTAAAGCTTGGCATCACAATGCATCAGGTTAAGAGCCAATCTGAACAAGTGAAAATACTGGAATATTTAAAAAGAATGTATAGTCTTATGATTTTCAGTGATGCCGAACTGAAGATAAACAGACACTAGGGCAGTGGAAGATTCAAGACAAAAAAAAAAAAAAAAAAAAGAGCATGACTTTCTTGGTGTCTAGGAGCTTCCAAAAGAGCTGAAGGACTAGAAAACTCTTAAGCTAGATGGTCCTTAAGAACTCCGTTGTCATTCAAAGAAGAGAGGCGGATCTGCATTTTTTTTTTTTTTTTTTTTTTTTTGCAAAGCTGGGGAAACATCCTTCCATATCAATAAAAGATAGAGGAGAAGAGACAGGATGACACATTCTATGATACGCCACCCGTTGGGCGTCTGAGGGCGCTGCTGTGTGTGGCTAGGCGCTGTTGCTATAGCAACGAACACCCCACAGACATCATCCCTGACTTCGTGAAGCTTACAATCGGGGAAGCCAGATGGACGATTAAATATGTAATTACAATATAATGTAATGGATATTCATAGCAGATGATTCAGGGCATTATATGTGCAAGGTGAGAAAACCCAATCTCCTCTATCATTCTCCCGGGGGCTTCCTTGTGGTGACATCTTTGATTGTACACGGGTTTAATAAGTAAAAACACCCAAACTCTACTAGGTCCCTTCACTCCCTTCCTCTTCCAATTTAAAATCTTCCAGCATCTGTCCTTGCCTGTGGAGTCCAGGTCACACGTCCTTGTATGGCCTCCCTGGCCCTCCCCTAAGCTTCATTTTCAGCCTCTGATCCCACTAAAAACCTAGCTCCACTCCGGGTGCCCTGTTTATTCTGATCCCCTAGCCGGCTAATCCCTCCCCTGACTCCGTTTTCCTGTAGGCAGCATCCTCACCGGAACATCCAATGCCCTATCTTACATCTCTCGCTCTGGCAATCCAACGTTTGTTTAAGTTGCTGTTCAAATATTGTCTCTGCTCTGAGTGTCCACCCCCGACTTTCAGAAGAAATATATCCCTCCGTAGGGTTTCAGAGCACACTTCTACCTCTAGTCAATAATGGCGAGAGTAATAGTTTTATGATTACAACCACCATACCTCCATTTAACGAGCATTAGCTCATTGTGTGCCAAGCACATTACATTCATAATTTCACTTAATTTGTCCATTACCCTGTGAGTGCTCTTACTCCCCTCTGGCAGATAAAGAAAACTAAGCTCGGAGCTGCCAAATGGCTGTTCCAAGGTCGTTCTGGTATTGAGCAATGGAGCTGGCGTTCTGAATCAGGGCTGCCTGGCTGCAGAGCAGGTTGCTGTAAACACCATGAGATTCAATTACCTGTATTCTAGGTAGCTACCTATGGCTCTGTCTCCCCAACGGTGCTGTAATCACCCTGAGAACACAGCATGTCCATGGAGTAAATAAATGGCTTGCACATGTCCACACCTAGCAGGTTCCCAATAAATGTTTAAATGGTACATTTACCTATTAAATCCACTTGAAGTACATAATGTTGGAGGAAACACCATTTGTTTTAAGGCACCGTGCCATTTTCATAAATGAGATCTAAATATGAGCCCGTTGCAGAGAAGAGATCCAAGACCTGATCCTCTCTCCGGCCTCCCCTCTTGCTGCCTTCCATTCTCCAAATTCCCGTCTCTCTTCCGACTCCAGTTCCCTGCCCCTAAGTATATGCGCACACACATGTCCCCAAATAGAAGCAGACAGAAACTGTGACATGTTAAGGAAATCTGTGTCTTCTTGGAACATAATTGGTGGGCAAAGAATTCAATGAACAAATGTTATTTGGAGAAAAGGAGAAATAGAAAAAGAGGGGGGCGGGAGGGAGAAAGAGAAATTTAGAAACTTTTCAGAAGTTTAGGGTCTGTTTTGTTTGAGGAGAAGAATGGCTCATTTCTCAGTTACTCAGACTTCTTTCGAGTGGAGTACAGCCTCCATCCTCTGGGCGTGATAGATTTATGGACTTTGCTGGGGGTGGTGGTTGACATTGAAAGATATCCTAAAGTGTTTTTTCCTGATGTTAGCAAAATCAGGAAATGACCTTTTCTTTTCTCTTTAAAGTGGGCTAGGTTTTTTTTTTTTTTTTTAATTTCTACGAAATTTGAAGTTCAGCGGGTCCTGCTTTTGAAGTAAAAATCAATTTATCCCCAGAGTAAATGATCTCAAATTGAATGGGTGCTTTAGCTGTGCCATGTTACATATTTTCAGTTGTGAGGCAACAAGCCAAGGAGAAAACATGTCAACCACAAGAGAATGAACCAATTCACTTTCTGTGGTTGTTATTTTTACTGGGAAGAAGAACAAAAAAGTCCCAACCTAACCTTGCCTTCTGAAAGGCAAACTTTTCAAACTTACAGCCATGCGAAGAAAGGGGGTTATTGGCAGACGGAGAGACCGAAATGTGAGCGTCTGTAGAGGGGTCATCCATGAGAGGGAACACAAAGGGTGTTAACGAACGGAAGAATGTGTAGTGGAGCACCTGGCCGGGAAGCGAAGCCATAGAAGAGTGTGCCTGAGACCACATGGTTTTGCCTTTCTTTCCTCTTTCCCTTGCTTTGATGTGATGGAGAGGGGTTCAGAGCAGTGTTCTGGATACACAGGCCTGACTTCACATCCCTCCCCCTTCCTTCTACTCAAGTAAACATCTGCTGAGCACTCGCTGTGAGGTAAATGCTCGAAACCTTTGGGAGGGGGTCTGCTTGGCCACCGGTCTCACTTGCCGTTGGCAATGGGACAGCAATCATTTATTTTCACTTTTAGGGTGGTTATAAGATTGCTACTGTGTTTAAAACAGCTTAGAACACCTCCTGGTGCATGGTGAACACTTGGCTTACATTTGTCGAAGGGATCGGATCCTTCCTTTTGTTGACTTGAAGTGTTGGACACTAATCTAGCTACATAAACCACTGAGTACCCATCTAGGCGACCAAATTCCTCCTCTGTCATCCCTGGTCAAACCACCGAAGACATCATTCCCCCTTTCCGTTCTCCCTCTGTCTCTCCTCCCAAGTCTTTCCCGCCATCTTTGCTCATTTGTCCTTATCCCACCTTTGTTCTGCTGTTCCCTCCTGCTGACTTCCCAGTTACAATTTTACTAAGTATATTTAGCTCTTCTCTTTTCATGTTATATATGTTTTTGTTTGTACATTGTTTGTCTAATTTGTCCCAAATTGTTTACAATGAATACATATTGCTTTTTATACAGAATGTACTAGAAACAACCCGGAATCTGTACCCAGAGAGGAGACCACAAGTAGTATCTTGGGATCATACTGGACATCTCATGTTGTTTTCTTTTTTTAAATATATGTAGTTTCCTATAGGTCATAGGAACATCTATTATTTCCTTGTCTGAATACCATGTACTACCTTTCACTACCTCTTTCCAGGGAATGTGGAATATATAAGAATTTAAATTTCTCCCTCTGAAACCAGCCCACAGAATGGTTTGCACAGCCCTGTGTGCCCTTTTCTCCTTCCTCTGTGAAGTTGCTTTCTGGGGTATCCCATTCTGTACTTCACATCACAAAATGTGAGCGTAGCTGATGAAAAGCTGGACAAGCTGGAAACCCTCTATGGGAACTGAGAGAGCATCAGGTATCAGTCCAAGGGGCTCATCTGCCTATTTGGTAAAACCTTAGGAGAGGAGTCCCCTGCCCTTAGGGGACTGGTACTTAGGTGGGGCTTGGCAAGTACTCTTGGCATTGAGCTTCTCTTTTGAGGTCCTGCCTTTGGTTTCCCTGTGAATGCCCCTTGAAGGAGTGGGCTGAACAAAACTGGTCCAGCCCTGCGGGCCTCCATGGGTTCTACCCCTGAGACCACATGGTTTTGCCTTTCTTTCCTCTTTCCCTTGCTTTGATGTGATGGAGACTGATAAGCATTTTTGGAGAGAGGAAGTAATCCTTCAAACAATGCATTTAGAACATTGTGGAATCTGGTGCTTCTCTGCTGCATTGGGACTGAAGGCTAATTGATTAATTGTAAATTAAAATAAAAAGACCTAATCGCTCTTACTGAGCCCTCTGGAGAACATCAGTAATTTTGTGATTATAAGTGAAAACTAGAAACAACAAGAGGAAAATATACACGAATATTGATTTGACCTGGGAATGAGTAAGAGTGGCAGAGATTGGCTTGCGTCCGCTGTTAACGCCCATTCTGAGTGACCAGGGTTCTGGTCCTGGGTTCATCTATACCACCGCCTCTCGAACTTCATGCAGAAGAATTGCCTGCGGGTCTTGTGAAAATGTGGATTCTGATTCAGTAGGTCTGAGGTGGGACTGATTGCATTTCTAAAAAGTTCCAAGTAATGCTGATGTTGTCTCTCCAAGGGCCATACTTTGCATAGAGAGAGTAGATAATCAAACCCACATGACTGCAGTGGTCCACTCCACTTGGACACAGCAGAGGAAACATGACAGGCCAAGACCACAGTGACAAATGAGTCTCCTCAATGGGCATCCTTGGGGCAGTCTAGGGTCTATATGCCTTTCCCCCCCCATAACACAGGTGTTGTCCTCATATTGACACTACGCAGTTGGGTATAGCACAGTTGGGTAAACACTCTGGTTTAAAAGCCCAAAGTGCCATTGGAACCAATATCTATTTTCACAGCTTTCAAGTCCCCTATCTATGGCTTTCCACTGGTATTCATAGTTCATGTACAGTTTGCCCCATCTAGAGGCTATTTATCAATCATTTTCCCCATTAGCCTTTATTAGGGAATAGTGTTTTGAGGTTAGGCCATAGTCATTTTCCCACAGAGAAGGTGAAGGCATTTTGTTAAACCTTTACTCATACTTACCTATTTGTTTTGTTTCTGAGCACTTAAGATCACCATGAAGTCTACAACAATCTGTCTCCCTGGTAGTTAGGGTGGAGCCATGTGACTAGTTTGAAGCAATGAGATATGATGAGGAGTTATGAGTTGGTATAGTTCTCTGAGCTCCTTCTCAGCTAATGAGCTAGGTGCAGAAGATCCAGTAAAGGACTCCAGGGATGATGTGTGGGGGATGGTGGAGTCTCAGGATGGAGGGAAAACAACAGAGAGATGTTGGGTAAGAGTTGCTATATGTTGTGGGTAATATAACTAGCTTAACTTACAATTTTACTGTTTAAGCCAGGATGCCCTAGAGGGCAAGAATTCTCTTATATTAATAATTACATGGAATTACACTGGGACAACGGGTCTAAATGGGCACTGTCTTAACATAGCACATATGGTCACTCTGGATATAATTCATTTTATCACCCAACAAATTCTTTAGTAAAACAATGTGTTTTGCCATCACTTTCAGAGTTGTATATATGTGTGGGAGAGAGGGATATATGAAGTACTGAGTCCAGTTTCCAGGTAATATGCAAAATCAAGGACCACCCATGGTGATCTATTCATGTCTGAGTATCATGGATGAAAATTCAGATCCAGGAAGACAACTTTCCAATGTCATATTCTAAGCTGATGCCAGAGTTGGGCCTCAAACTCTTGGTTTCTTCATTTCTCTTTTTAGTTTTCCACTCTGCCTCTTTGTATTAGTCAGGATACTACTAGGATATGTAGCAGTAACAAGTTAGTCTTAAAATATCAGGGACTTAATAAAATAAAAATGTTTTTCTCACTTACATGAAGTCTAGCAGGTGATAGGTAGCCTTTGTGACCTCCAAGTTGGCTAGGGAGACGGAAGACAGTGTGAAAGATGGAACATGGAATATTTAATGGATCAGGCCTGGGAGTGCCTTATACCACTGCTGCCTAAATTCTATTGGCCAGAACTAGTCATATGACCCCAATCCAAGAATAGGGGAGGCTGGGAAATGCAGCTTTTCTATGTGTCCAGGAAGAAGGAATAGTGTAGTGAACGTAAGCATTTTCTCCACACGCTCTCTCAGAACTATGCTTTAACAGTTGGCTCTAACAATATAGGAAACTATATAAAGAAGACTGAGGGCTCTTTGAGTACAGCAGATTACCTCCTGACTCCTGTCCTCCACAGAAGGACTATATTAGTCTGCTTAGGCTGCTATAACAAAATGCCATAGACAAGGGGGCTTAAACAGCAGACATTTATTTCTTATAGCTCTGGAGGCTAGGAAGTTCAAGATCATGGTGCCACCATAGCTGGGTTCTGGTGAGAGTTCCCTTCCTGTGTTGCAGATGGCTGCCTCCCTGCTGTACCTCATATGGCCCAAGAGAAGGAGAGCAAGTTCTCTGGTCTCATCTTATAAGAGCCTTAATCCCATTATGAGGACCCCCGTCCCGCCTGCCCAGCCCATGACCTCATGTAAACCTAATTACCTTTCCAAATACCTTCACATTCGGGATTAGGGGCATCAACATATGAATTTGGGGAGGAGACAAGCATTCAGTCCATAACAGAAATCTTCTGCCATCTTCCACTTGTACTCAGGATGCTATATGATTGGAAATATAGATACTTGGCTTCTGGTCTACCTGTGACTCTGGGAACTAGAATCTCTGGTCATGTGGTTTCTTGATGCATTTGTTTCCTCTAATATTTACCTTTATAGCTCTTAAAATAATGAATATGAAGGAAATGTATGGAAAGAGGTGGTGATTATTGTGTCACAGTCAGAGAAGGAGATGATGTCTGTTCATCTCGTTTCACGCATTTTGACCACTAAGTATGGAAACATTTTCCTACAAACTAGAGACATAGTGGTGACCAACAAATTCACTTGCTGTATAAATTCTCACAGTTGTTTGTTTGTTTGTTTGTTTGTTTTGGCCTAGTCAGGAACATATATATTATTCTTATGATAATTTGAATTACACCTAATTATGGATTATAATTAGTGCTATGAAGGAAAAGTACCCAGTCACATGAATGGGCATGATTGGGATACCCAATCTAATCTGGGAGACATAAAATCTTCCTGAGCAAGTAATGTTTGATAGATCTGAAGATTAATTTGGAAGTAATCCAAAGTAATTTGACCTTGGAGTTCTGAGTTTGAGCCCCATGTTGAGTGTAGAGATTACTCAAACAAACAAACAAGATGGTACTATGTGCCAGGAGTTGTTTTACTTGTCTTAAGTGTACTACTTTAATTATATTATTATCTCAATGATTCCTCACAACCATGCTGTGACCGAGGTCCAAATATTAACCCATTTTTGCAGAATTAGTTGGAGAAAAGACGGATGCGTCTTCCAGTGAAAGGGAGTGGCAAACAGGAAAACATGCCCAAGACACATTTGAGGAAGTGAGAGAAAGATGAAGTATTTGAAATCATACTGTGCAACACGCTGTAAGGAAACCCTCCTCATCAAAGTGTGAATGTGTTGGGGGACAGAGGAGAAAAGCAAATGTGGACATTTGTGGTTGGGTATCAAATTCAACTGCCTATAAAATACACTTACCACGTAAACAAACTTATGTTGAATTTGATTTAAAAGTTTTGTAGCTGAGGCGCCTGGGTGGCTCAGTCATTAAGCGTCTGCCTTCGGCTCAGGTCATGATCCCGGGGTCCTGGGATCGAGCCCCGCATCGGGCTCCCTGCTCATGGGAAGCCTGCTTCTCCCTCTCTCACTCCCCCTGCTTGTGTTCCCTCTCTCGCTGCGTCTCTCTCTGTCAAATAAATAAATAAAAGCTTTAAAAAAAAAAAAGTTTTGTAGCTGTATTCCTCATAATGTTACCACAAGGACTCAGAGAAATCAAGGCTTTGGGGAGACACATTAAAACCCAAGACCAGGAGGAGGGGATGGAGGGTTTGCTAGCACTTTCCTTCTCTTGCAACTGTAAATCCAGTGTGGGAGCTGCCGAGGTGTTGCTGGAAGTAGAGTTCAAGAAAGAATACCACTTGCACTTGACCTTATTTAAATCTGCAGTGTGGATTGGGGAAGAGGACAATTTTGTATACTACAGCAATAGCTTATCTAGTCTGGTTCAGAGTGTTTTCACAGCAGGTTAATAGGAAAGACTTTTTTCTTCTCTTCTTAGAAAATGATCAGCTTTTTTTGAAGTTAGAGTTTGATTCTCTATGCTAGGCAGCCTTTTGTTTTCATTGAATTGACTTTGATGTGAAATTTCCTGGCATTTCTTAATTCTGTAGAGGAGGTTTCTCCCTTTGAAACTGAGATGTGTACGTGTCTAATTACATGTGTTACTATGTCTGACTGATCTACGTGTTCGTGTGTTCATTAGCAAGTATTTATCCAGCACCGATGATAGGATAGATTCTGGGGATGCTGCACTGAGCACATCAAACAAGACTCATGCCTTCACAGCCATGGTACTTATAATTTGAAGGTGCTTACTGACAGTCAGCAAAAAGATATAAGAGTGAACATTTTATTGAATACTAAGAAGAAAAAGAGCAGGTTGCTAGGAGACGGGATAACAGGAGGGTCTACCTGAGAATGGAGGGTGTGCTGGGTAGCTCCTGTCATCCTTCTTGCCATCCTTCTCCACCCTCCTGGGAGGCTGGCCTGGCTGGGCTGACTTCAGGGGCTCCTCTGCTCCCAGTAGGGGGTTGGCCGTTGGGGCAGTGGGAGAAACAGGAGGCTGGGGTGTTTCCTTCTTCTACAGATCTTACTGTTCAGTTGTGACCCTCTGGTGAAGTCAGGTGGCCTTCTTCTTGCACCTGCTGTCTCCAGGTTCCAATACATGTGCCCTCCGCTTGTGCTTCAGGCACCTGCTGGTGCTGGCCATGGCGGACTGGGCTATTGGTGCCCCTCAACCCTGGCCGTACCTTCGGAGATAGGCTCTTTATTAAAATAGTACCCTCCTTGGTAGGTGACATTTGTTTCCTGCCATGCCCCTGACTAAAATACACTCAAGAGGGTCTTTTTGAGGATGTGGCTTTTAGGTTGAAACCTGTAATATCAGAAATTATGGGGCTAGAAAATTAATGGGAGGAAGCGGGTTTTAGAAAGAGGGAAGAGCATGTGTGAAGGTCCCAAGGCCAGCAAGAATCTTATGTGTTCAAGAGACATATGGGAGAGAGATACATATGTAGGCGCAGAGCAGAGGCGGTACCAGATGAGGCTGGAAGAGTGAACAGAGGCAATCATACCTGGCTTTATAGCTGCTTCCAGGGAGTCTGGATTTAATCTGAGTGGAAGCCATTGACGGAGGGTAAGCAGGAGAGTGTCGTGATCAGATCCGACCTCTTTATCTTTTAATTTGCTTAAGGCCATTAATTGACACTTACTGTATGCCAGGACCTGTACAGATTATGGGGGAGAGGGAGACAGAAATAGAAGCATGTAAGACTGGCCCTGCCACCAGGTAGCCTATTGGAGGAGGTAGGATATTGGTATATAGAATGTTAATATAAGACATGATGGTAAGTAGTGCAAGAGGGAGTGCCGGTGACGGACTGTTTTCAGTGGAGATGAATAGGGAAGACTTCCTGGAGGTGGCAGCATGTGAGTAGGGCTTTAAAGGATAGATAGATCTTACCTTTGATGGTGGAAGGCATTCCAGGGAAAGACAACCATGCTAAGCAAGGCTATTCAAATTAGCTGGTCTGTGTACCAACGAAATAAGAAACTTGTGCTTGAATGTATATCAGTGCATTGCTCCCTTCATCAAGTCAGCCTTGCATTGGGCCACCTGGCATTCGTAGGTAGGAGGTGGAGTCACAGAGAGAGAAAGAGAAATTTGGTGAAGTGGAATGCAGCCGGAGGATGCAGATTATCAGGGTAAGGAGTTGAGATTTTAGGCTGTGGGCAGTGATGGGACATTAGACATTTTTGAGAAGAATGGCAAGATTAGAGCTGCAGGTTTTTTAATGATTTATTTATTTATTTGAGAGAGAGAGAGAGCATGAGCAAGCAGGGGGAGGGGGAGAGGGAGAGGGAGAGAATCTCAAGCAGACTGCCACCAAGTGCAGAGCCCGATGCAGGGCTCAATCTCTCGAGGCTGAGATCACGACCTGAGCCAAAACCAAGAGCTGGATGCTTAACTGACTGAGTCACCCAGGTGCCCCTAGAGCTGTGTTTAAAAACACAATCTAGTGGGACAGGGCTGGACAATCTGAGGGGGAAAGTGAGGCAGCGATGAGAAAGTCACTGTGGGAGCCACTGTGGAGATTCAGTTCTCTCTCTTGTGGTTTCATTAGTGTAACAAGAGCTGTTTTATTTTTGAAATGATGGCTGTGGTCTAAATGTGTACTGTTCACCTGTTCCCTTTCCATGCTAATTCTCAATGTGCTGGAATAAAGCCAGGAGTCTTCCATGAACTAAAACAGAAATCTTGAGAACAAAAGTGAATTGCAGGGTGCTAATTGTTAGCTTGCTGGTGGGGGGTGGAGAGGAGGAGGGCTTACCATCTGCTCTGTGACCCATGGGAACTGGGGGCAAATCATGGAGTCTCACTATGGCTCATCACCTTCAGAGTAATGTCCAAGAATTATGCGGAGAAACTTGGCGAATTATCAGCACGGTCTTTATTTGTAGGCACAAGAGATCGGTCATTTTAATTAACAGGGGTCCCAAACAAGATTTACAGAAGAAAAACGGCGGGGAGGCGGGGGGAAGGGAAACCAAACCCGAACCATGGGGGGCTGTCTGGGAAGAGAGGCTCTCGTGCACATTTTCTGGGTAAACGGGTTAGCTGATATCAAGCAGATCATTCAGGGTGGACTGTGTCCTTGAGGAGACTGGGTAGGAGTGTGAAGGAAAAGCTTTCTGGTTGCTTACGGATTCTCTGGAAAACCTGGAGAGTTTTGTTGTGGAACACGCATGGCAGACTGGGGAACTGAGGGTGGAGGGGCTCGGGTGCTCCCAGGCAGAGGGCATAGCGTTCAGGAAAATGCTCGAGGCAGTAGGAGCCTGGCATAATTGAGAATCTGTGAGATGGCTCTTGCAGCTAGAACATGGAAGGGAAGGGAGGCTGGGGCTTCTGCATCGAAGCCCCTCTGTGGGTCCTTGAGTCAACCGGCTGTGCCAACATCGGGGTGTTGCTGCATCCTCCTTCCCACCATCCACATCACCTCAGCTCTCATTTATGGAGCCCTCGATGGGCATCAGGCTCAGCGGTAGGTACTCTCTACTAGGTACTCTCCATGTGTCACCCCATAGGAACTTACCAGCCACCCTGGGAATTGTTATCCCCATTTTACCGACAGAGATACTGAGGCTCACAGAATCCTCTGACTTGCCCAAGTCACAGTAAGTGACAGAAAGGGATTGGCAACCAGCTCCATTTCAATGCATAACCTCAGTCCCGATACCATACATATCCCTTCTTGCCATAGTCCTCTTTGCCCTCAACTCCGGCACTCAGCGAAGTGCACACTGATATTTGCTCCGCTGACTGTTGTTAGGATTATTGTTTTGCTTGGCAGATGCCAGGTATAGGGCATTGCCTTCCCCTCAAAATTGGCACAAATGAGAAAATGGGAGGCACCAAAATAAGAAACCCTGCTTTCTGGAATAGGAATCTACACTTCATGCAGATGACATAGAATTGGGATAAGCTATTGAATGAATGAATGAAATGGATCCAAATGAATTGCCCACAATGAATATTCAAGAACTACTTACTAAGGTAAGTCCATCACCTTTGAGTGACATCACTTTGGCCATTGGGTGTCCACCCAAAGAGTCCCACAGACCCTGAATCATGGCTTGTGCATCCAAATGTTTAAAAACAAATTCACCAATATCTTTACTAACAAACACTTTCTTATGTGTAGTAGGATAGAAACATATCTCCTCCCTGTTTGGTTGGGAAGATTTAGTGAAACCTGTCACGTGGGTGAAAACACAAATGTTTGAATAAATACATTTTGTTTTTTTATTTTAATTAAACCAGCAGTTCTTTTCTTTTTTTTTTTTTTTAAGATTTTATTTATTTATTTGACACAGAGAGAAAGCACAAGCAGGGAGAGCGGCAGAGAGAGAGGGGAAAGCAGGCTCCTAGCTGAGCAGGGAGCCTGACTCGGGGCTCAATCCCAGGACCCTGGGATCAAGATCTGAGCCGAAGGCAGACGCTTAACTGACTGAGCCACCCCGGCACCCCTAAACCAGCAGTTCTAAAAATGTGGTCCAGGGACCCCTGAGGATCCCTGGTACCTTTTTAGGGTGTCCATAAAATGAGGTCAAAGCTATTTTCACAACAATACCCAGATGTTTTTGGCCTTTTTCAAGTTCATTCACTTGTGAGTATAAGTGGCGTTTTCCAGGGGCTGCATGATGTGGGATACCTGCAAAAGACTGAATGAAGAAGCAGATGTAATTTTCTAGCTGTTTCTTACTAAGCCAGGCATGAAAGAGATTTGCAAAAACGTAAAACCAATGCCACTCTTCTATTTTTTGAAAGTATAATGTTTTTGGGGGCACCTGGGTGGCTCAGTCGTTAAGCATCTGCCTTCGGCTCAGGTCATGATCCCAGGGTCCTGGGATTGAGCCCTGCATCGGGCTCCCTGCTCGGCAGGAGGCCTGCTTCTCCCTCTCCCACTTCCCCTGCTTGTGTTCCCTCTCTCGCGGTCTCTCTGTGTGAAATAAATAAATAAAAATCTTAAAAAAAAAGTATAGTGTTTTTTAAAAACAAAAATATCATTTATGTCAACATATAATTTATTATTGATATTTTTAAATGAATGAATAAGTCAAATTTCTCAGTTTTTATTTTGAATAATATTTATTGATAAGCACATACAAACACAAATTTTGGGGTCCTCAATTTCTAAAAGGCTAAGGAGCTTTGAAACCAAAATGACTGAAAGTCACTGACTAAATTAATGTTTAAGACACATTATTAATTCAGTGCTGCCTCATCCCAGCCCAATAAAGATGATTTGTAATTAATTCTTAAGAATTCCTACAAGAAAATGTCAGCAACAATAACATAGGGGCTTCCTGCTACTTCTAAAGGAAGAAGGAGTTAATATGCAGAGTCTTAACTGCTATTTCACAAAAATAATTACATCTGGGTACACCTTAACCCAAGCGCATGAATTGTAAAATATAACTAGAACATATTTCCCAAAATATTAATTGCTATTTATATAATAGAGGAAAAATTCTCTGTTATAGAGGGGGAAAAAGAGGAAATTCATCTTTGAGAATTTCCCAATCTCAGGTTCTTGCTTACTGGTGTGTAGGAACTTCTTTCCCCGAAGTCTTTTCTTTATTTAAAATTTATATTCAATTTAATTAACATATAGTGTATTATTAGTTTCAGTGCTGGAATTTAGTGATTCATCAGTTGCATATAATACCCAGTGCTCATTCCATTAAGTGCCCTCCTTAATGCCCATCACCCAGTTACCCCATCCCCCTACCCCCTCCCCTCCAGCAACCCTCAGTTTGTTCCCTAGAATTAAGGGTCTCTTATGGTTTATCTCCCTTTCTGTTTTGAACTTATTTTATTTTTCCCTCCCGTCCCCTATGTTCATTGGTTTTGTTTCTTAAATTCCGCATATGAGTGAAGTCCTATGATATCTGTCTTTCTCTGACCACATGGTGTGGTCTTTTTCATGACCACATGGTGTGGCCATGTTCCAATAAAATCTTAATGAGGAAAGCAAGTGGCAAAGCAGGATTTTGTCCATGCGCGGGAGTTTGCTGACCCCGGTTCTCAATGATAAAATATTTCAGATATTAATGCGTGCTTTTCATTCCCCTCCTGTCCTGGAAGCCTCTGCGCCGAGGCTGTGTGTACTGCTTGTTCTCTGTATGTCCTGCCTGCTAGCGTCCTGGAATTCCCCTTCGCTGCTTTCCTGTTTTGGACCCCTTATTTCTTGGGTCCCTGCAACTTCCTCTTTCTGGCTTTATTCCTTTGCTTAGCTGGAGGATATTCTCAAGTAACTTCCCAAAAAGGAGGGTGTGTATGGGAGGCAAATTTTCTGAGTCTTCCTATGTCTGAAAATGTCTATCTGCACCCCCTGTTTGTTGGTAGTGTTGTGAAGTCGTGGATTTGAGATTAAAAATTTCCCCAGGACTTGGGAGGCTTTCTCCAGTTATTTCCCAGCTTCTGGAAGTTCCAGTAGATGCTTGATTGCAGTTCTGTTTCTTTGTATATGTGTGCATGTGATCTTCTCTCTCCCGGCCCTGCATCTAGGAACTTTTAGGATCATTTTTTTATCAGGGCAGTCCTGAAATGTCATGGTGACGCCCCTCGGTGGGATCATTTTCAGTCCCATGCCTCATCTATGTTCTGCTCTGTGTTTGATGTACTTGAGTCTGGAGCTGCTTCTGACAATTTCTCCAGACACTGGCTCTTTAGTCTTCTACCCGCAGGGTGGCCATCAGGCTCTGTGGGACCAAGGGGACAATCCACGGGTCTTACTCTTCCTGTGTCCAGATAGGCAGCCTCACCTCTTACCCCTTGTTTCTGTGGAGATTCAGTTCTCTGAGAGCCTTGCCTTGCAGGCGTTCAGGAAGGTGCATGATGGAATTTGGTCAGCATACGTGGCCTTTGGTCAACATATCTCTAGGCCTTTATGTTGAAGTTTTCTCCATTCTGCTAAGCTGATCATTGCTCATCTGTCTATATTCTGTCTTCCAAAATTTCATTATAATTTGTTGTCCACTTATATCTTACACTTGTTTTTTTGTTTTCTTTTTTTTTTTTCATTTCATAGTGGGGAAGGAAAATATGTAAATGCTGTGGTCAGTCTATCAAGTTGAACCAGGAGTTCACAATTTGTCATTTGTCTGTCTGCTCTGCTACAAAGAGTCTGTGTCTGCTTATTCACCCACTGTGTTCCTAACGTCTGGCTCAAAGTGGGCATTCGGCAGATACTTAGTGAATTGAGTGAATGCATGCATGTTGAGTGAGTGGTCTGAAAGGAGCGGAAGCCTTAGGTGGGGGAGCCCTGGGAGATGGTGCTGGAGGAAGAAGCTGAGCCCAGATTATGAAGAGCCTTAAGTGCCAGGCCAAGGAGTGTGTACTCTTTTCTTGGTTGGAAGGCCATTGATGGTTTCTCAATGGTGGTGGAGGTGGTGTTTTGGTCAAGCTGGTTTTTCTGGCTGTGGTTTAAGGGCTTGTTTGAAAGGAGTACACAGGCAGGGGAATAAAATGCCATGAATTGACGAGAACCCACGAGGAAGGAAGGGGTGCACTGCAGAGCTCTGGAGGAAGAACCAGCAGAATTTTTGTTCTGAGCCAGAGGGAGGCCTGGCAGCTTCAGCCAACTTGGCCTTGGCCAGAGCCGAGGTCTCCCACAGACCCCACCTGCTTTCACTCTGATGGCTTCCCCGAGAACACTTTCTTCTCTAGCACTTTCCACCTTTCCTGCTGCTTTGGTTCAAACCAGAGAAAACTATGGCCAAGTAGCAATTCTCAGAACCCAAGCGGGGCTAACATCCTGCCTGGTTTCCTCCTTGCTTGCTCAGCCCAGAGCAGCCTGAGAGAATCACGGGAAGGTGGCCTCTGGAGATTTTCAGGAGTGCCCCATGCAGGGCAGGATTCCTGGGCTCCTCTCCACCAAGCCCCCTCCCGTAGCATTCCTTTGGGTTCACCGCATGGGTTGAGGGAGGAAGAGAAAGCAGACACCGTGAGAGTGGGGGTTTGGGGCATGTAGGTTGTGAAACAGCATGAGAAACCTCCAGAGCCAGCAAAGAAAGTTTTGTTTCTGGAATTTGGAATTCAATGTTTTTCACACTCAACGTTTCTGTGACTAGAAGGTGAGATAAAAATCTATGTCACTCCACTGGTTTTCATCTTTGTTTTAAATTATCAGATTTTAAACAGAAATTATTATCAGTCCGATATTGTTTCCTTTTCTAAAAATGTGGTTTAATTTCGCAAAAAGCTGAGTAAGACGGCAGAGCTGAATCATAGGAAGTGTCAGCAAGCAAGCGCTACACCCGTTCTTATAAAACCCTGGCCAAGGATTTGGTATTCTCCTAGAGCAAAGTGTTCCATAATCCTAGATTTTTGTTTTTAGCTGGGGGGCATTTCCTCTTCCTTTCTTTTAACAATACCGTCTCTTTGACTGCATGTGAAAGAATGTTTAATCCAGTGAGAAAGTATGGGCATTGAGTTGGAAGGAATCCCACCTCCTCCTCTTCCTTACTGGGTAATATTTCAACAGTCACTTAACCTCTCTGAGTCTCAGTTGTCTCCCTATAAATGGAAGTAAGAAGATGGAGAATACATATTTTATAAAAATATACTTGTATCAATTATATATTACAATACATTATACGTATAAATATATAATTAATGACTTATATATTATATCTATGATTAATTATCATATGTATATGATTAACTCATTGTTAGTAATTCATAGGTAACAAAATCATGTAAATTCCTACTATTGAACAGCATTGGATAATTTTTTTCCTACTGATAGTCACTGACTCACCAAAAAAAAAAAAAAAAAAGGAAAGAAAGAAATAATCAATTTAGTGTATGCTCTTAATTCGAGGGAGAGAGTTGTGGGTGTTTGTGTTTTGGATCTTATTTTTAGACATTACAAAAATGTTCCATCCACTGGATTTTGAAATTAAGAATGGGGAACATTATTTATATCTGAATCATATATTAAAACAAATGAAAATATTACATGTATGGTTTCCGTTCTGTATTGTAGGCATTTAAAGGGAAGAGGGAGAGAAAGAGAGAGAGGATGGGGGAGAGGAGGAGAAGGAAGAGAAGGGGAAGATAGGCTACGGCAGAATTGGCAGAGGCGAAAAAGACACAGCAAGGGCAAGGTTCACTGGGCTTAGGCGCCAGTGTCTGCAGGTAAATAGCTTTAGTTTTGCCCTAATTAACACTTTAGCTATTGATACCAGAGTCATATATTTGCTGCAATCACTTTCCTTTGAAACCCACCCACCACCTGCCCATCCATCCATTCTTTCTTTTTTGAATCACTATATCCTATGTGTTTAGCCCTGTCCTAGGTGCTAGCAAGGCAAGCCATGAGGTCAGTCCTGCCTTCTTAGAGCTCACAGTTTCGTGGGAGAGGCAGACAGGTAACTAAATAACAGCAGAATAAAATAAGTGCTTCAGAGTTGGGGTGTGGTGGGAAAGACTTCACAGAGGAGGTGACCCTCTACGGGGTCTCAAAGGACATGCAGTAATGTGTTAGGTAGACAAGATTGTTGGGTGGGAGATTAGGGGTATGTTCTGGGCACCCCAAAATTCAGAATAGCTTCTGGAGTGACCCAGTCCTGTCTGAAACTGGGAGCTGGTTTATTTGAAACCTAGCCAGTGTGGCAGCTGGTTAAGATCATAGATATTGCAGGATAGATATGGGTTTAATCCTGATTTACTAGCTGTGTGGCATTGGTCAACTGTTTATTCTTTCCAAGCCCTAGTTTCTTTATATTTAAAAGGAGGTTAAAACTCGGGAAGGTTGTACATTTTAAGTGAGTTGATGTGATACATGTAAAAGCTTTGCACACTGCTGGGGACAGTAGTGAGACCATTATTTTCATTTCAGTATTTGGATCTTTGGTATAGTAGAATCTTAGTAGCAATCGGAACGCTTTGGGTTAAGGGTGAGAAGCAGTGCCCTATGCGGGGGAGAAACAGATTATATTTTATTTATGACTTTTCAACTATTCTCTTGAAATGTCTCAGAAACTTTTCTGAATCATGGTAACTCAGATATCAATGTCAGATTTTTTCACCCTGGGGTCCATCCCCCTCTGTATTTTCTAAGGCTGGAATGAAGTCAAACCAGAGGTGAGAGATTCACTGTCTTGTAGATTACCTCTTGGTGAAAAACCTAAGCTTCAGCTCCTGAGAGCAAAGTTCTTTGAAAGGTACCAACCATACCTTCAGCACAAAGCTATTTTCCAGCCTGTAATTATGAGTAGCACCAAGGATACCCAATGGAGAGGATGATGAAGGTCTGGGTCAAGTGTCTTGGAATAGATGCTCATGTACAAGATATAGCTAGAGCTAGTAAAACCATAAGACTAAAGCGTGAATGGAGGGGAGCCATTTTTAACACAGACCAATTTGAGGTTAGCTGTCTCTTCCATAGGAGTACTATTGACTACTGGGAGTTTGGAGTGTGATATCCATTGAGCAGGTCTTCAGTTTATAATACATTCTTTCTCAGGTAATATAGTGGACTGCAACACAGTGGCCAGATTTGTTCTTTATCCCTCTGCATCCTTGGCCATAGCTGATTCTAGGGCAGTTGTCCCCAAACTTGAGTGTGTATCAGAATCTCCTCGTTAGAACAGGACTTCCTGGGTCCTGTCCCCAGAACTTCTGATCCAGTAGGTCTAGGGTGGGGCTTGAGAATTTGCTTTTCAGAAAGTTCCAAGGCATCCTGATGCTGTTGGCCTGGGAGCATACATTAACAACCACCCACCTAGGAGTAGGCAAGTGAGCTACCTCTGTATTCTTTCTTCCAACGCACCCATCTACCCTCAGCCTTTTTGTGTGTGTGTGTTTGCTGGATATAGTTTCCATTGCTCACAAATAAAATGATGTTAATGAATACTAGAGGGGGGAGTCTTTTCTTTATCCTGGAGAAGAGAGGAGTCAAAGGGGGAAATCAAGGTTTTCTCTAACATCTTAAGATCTGTTGTGTCAAGATAAGAACAGGAGGTGAATCTTACCAATTCTCCCATTTTGTCTCAAACTAAGCAAGACTTTTCTTAACCATTTAAATTATGTAAAAATGGGCAGTTTTGGGTTAATGATGATAGATTGAACATACTCATTTATCCCTCTTCTCACTTGAAACACCAATAAAATGACAGTGACTGGGTTTTTAGCATAATGTATGGCATCAACTCTCAAAGACAAAAAGAAAGGAAGAAGGAATGGTAAGAACACTGGGAGCTAGAAAAAAGACGGACAACTGGTCCCAACTGATTTTAGCAGACCCGAGAAGCCTGACTCATAAGCTGGCAAATGCAGAAGAACAAAGAGATTTACACTCTAGAGCCCCCAAAAGATTCTGGATGCTGGGAATTCCAAATAGGGTGAAGTTGAGCCTTAAAATAGGCAAAGTGGTTGAAAATCTGTAAAAGCAAAGGGACATCTAGATCATCCCCACCAACCACATCAGCCAACATATGCTCCTATGTCCTGGCCCATAGTGGGAGGTTTACTTTTGAAGGAAGCCAATCAGGGGACTCTGGACAAGTGGGTACCAGGTGCAGTTGGAAGAAGGGGTACCTTATAGACAATGGGTGGGAGATGAAATGAAAGTCAACATACGGAACTTTTATACTCCAGTCCTCTTCCCACACTGACCTCCCAGAATCTTGACCTTCAATTGTGTGCCTTCCAGATGGCAGTATGGTGTTGGGATTTAGAAGGTACTCAACAACCTGGAGCTATTATACAAAAATTATACAAAAAGCCTGGGAAGGGATGGAGGGGGTTTGAGATGCAGGGCAGGGCTGATGAGGGTGTCCAAACTGAGTTCAAGTCAGCCCTGTTTACTGAGCAGCTGTACCTGCACCAAGTAACAAGCTCTGAGTTCTCATGATTCAGTTGTGTGATTCAGTGTGCCCATCACCCGTGAACTAGAGGGGAAGGTTGGGGGAAGGAACAGCTTGTACAAAGGCTAAGCCAATAGTGAAATAGCATGCTGAGTTTGTGGAATGACGAGCATTCAGTATTGTTGGCTTGGAAAGTATAGACACACAGGGAGTGTGGGAGGAGGGGAGGCCAAAGAGATGCCATTAAAGTTTATGACCCTCTCTTTCTTTCTATGCGGTCTCTCAAAATATATGCACATATTTTGAATCTCCATAAATGTATCCATTCTGGTTTTCCTTTTTTTTTTTTCCCCATCAAGGGCAATGTTTTTATTTTATTTTATTTATTAAAAAATTTTTTTTAAAGATTTTATTTATTTGTTTGACAGAGAGAGATACAGAGAGAGAGGGAACACAAGCAGGGGGAGTGGGAGAGGGAGAGCAGGCCTCCCACCGAGCAGGGAGCCCGATGAGGGGCTCAATTCCAGGACCCTGGGATCATGACCTGAGCCGAAGGCAGACGCTTAACAACTGAGCCACCCAGGCAACCTATTTTTTAAAATTTTAATTCCAGTTAGTTAAGGACAATGTTTTTAAGATCTATCTATGTTGCTATGGCAGTAATCTAAGCCATTCTTTTGAACTCCTGCCTGATACTTTGTGGTATTTTATGGCATGTAGTTACCAACTTTTACCTACCCATTGTCCCAGGGAAGGACATCAAAATCATTTTCCATTCCCTCCTCTTTCTTGCTCCCCTCCCCTCCAAAAAAACCCCAGCAATAAACATCCCCAGGCATGTTCTCTGATGAACCTGTGTGAGAATTTCTTGTGCCTTATACCCTGGAGAGAGATTGCTGGGTATGTGTATATGTAATGGGGTGAAATATTGATACTTTGCCCTCCAGGATGGCCCATCACTGGGACATTAGTATTTTCACATTCCTGCAAATCCAGTTTTTTTTCTTTTCTTTTTTTTTTTTTTACTCCAAAAGTGTTCTTGTACCTCTTTGGGTTATCCTTACTATTATTTTATAACAACACTTACAGTGAAATGAGATAGATTCTCTAAGTGCACAATATAGTATTGTTAACCATAGGCACTGTGTTTTATAGATCTCTAGGACTCACTCATCTTGCATAACTGAAACTTGATCTCCCATTTCCCCCCCTCCCAACCTCTGGCAACCATCATCCTATTCTCTGCCTTGGTATGAGTTTGACTATTTTAGATATCTCATATAAGTAGAATCATGTAGTATTTATCCTTCTGTGACTAGTTTATTTCACTTAGCATAATATTCTCCAAATTAATCTGTGTTCTTGCATATGGCAGGATCTCTTTCTTTTTAAGGCTGAATAATATTCCATTGTCTACACACACACACACACACACACACACTACTTTTTTTTATCCATTCATCCATCAGTGGACATTTAGATTGTTGCTACCTCTTAGATGTTGTGAATAATGCTGCTGTGAACACAGGAGTGCAGATACTTCTTCGAGATCTCGATTTCAGTTCTTTTGGATATATACCCAGAAGTGGAATTGCTGGATCATATGGTAATTCTATTTTCAATGCTTTGAGGAACTTCCATACTGTTTTCATAGCAGCCGCACCACCTTATAGTCCCACCAACAGTGTATAGGATTCCAATTTCTCCACCTCTTGTGCCAACAAAATTTTTAAAACACAGTGTTATAGTTGTTGCTAGTGTGAAATGTTTATCATTTTTCCTGGGTCCAAAATGTCACTTGGGTTTCTTTCATTGCTGATGATTTTGAATACCTTTTTTTTTTAAATCAGTTTCTGAGCTTTTGAGGCTTCCCCTTCTGAAATTGACGGTTCCCATCCTGTTGCCGTATTTCTACTGGGGCAGCTGTCTGTTTCTTGTTGATTTGCATGATTTTCTAATAGATTTTAGATATTAATCTCTTGTTAGCTACTTAATGAATCTACTCGTTAGCTGGGGAATGCCCTTCAACCGCAAGCCCTGCCTCAAGATACAGCCATAGCTTCTCAGAAACAGAAAAACGACCTTGAGACTTGAGGCAAAATAAACTGCCAGTGATCCTCTGTGTGACATGCACTTGCTTATGATCTCCAAGGGTCACTAGGGTCGTCTTGTCATTAAGTCTTCTAGCGTCTGACATCACTCACAAACTTTCCCTTCATCACTTCCTTCACCTGCCTAATCTTTAGCTAAGCACAACATACTACCATCATTACCATTTCACCTTTATTACACAGGCTACAAAATGTTCTGCTGTTGAAAAATTGGAAAATATTCAAACTGATAACAAATAATTAAAAACCACCCACAACTCTGCTATTGAGCAATGATGCCCATTAATCTTTTAGGACGGATCCCGCTCCCTATAGAGAATGGCTGAGAAGACGTAAGCATCATTATGATCAATGAGCCTCCTCCTAACCCTGTCTCTCTTGTAGGGCTCGCTCCATCTTACTATAATTATTTGTTCAATAACTATTTGTGAATAACTATTATAGCTATTTGTTCAGAGGTTCTTGGGACAGGAGTCAGTGGACTCATGTTTTAGTTCCGTCTCTGATTTGCCAAAGCTCCTCTTTTTTTGTTTTTTGTTTTTTGTTTTAAAGGAGGAGAGCTTGCAAATCATGCCCAGCAGTTTTCATTTTCTTCTGGAAGTGAGTAGGAGCCACCGAAGGATTTGAAGTGGTGAAATGAGCCAGATTAATTTTGGTAGAGGAAGTTCTCCCTGGAAGCGATGAGACGTAAGTGTCAGTGAATGAAGATGACATTAATCATGTACCAGCTGTGGTGCTCCAGGCATATTATCCATGGCATTTCAGTGGATCCCTTCAGTATCCAGTGTAGGGAGAATCCTCCAAGTTAGAGATGGCAACTTGTAACTCGGTGAGGCTAAGCAGTGTTCTCAAGGACACACAGCTAGTAAGTGTGGGGGACTTAAACCCAGCACCATCTCCTCTCGAGCATGATTTCTTTCCAGGCACAGAGGCCAGTTCAAAAGGTCCTTCAGTAGTTTAGGCGGTATCAGTTCCTACTTAAGAATGGAGTTCAAGTGCCTAGCGAGCTTCATTTTTATAGCAGCTGCATTACTTAGCTGGTGGCGGTCCCCAGGGGTTTTTCCCTATGACTCATACACAGCAGGGGAATCCTGAGGGAAGCTCAGCTTTTACTTCTTGAATTTCAGTCTTGGCAGATGCTGTAGTGACCTCAGATAGCCATTTGAGTCCTTGCCAACAAAGAGATTGGAGGAGGGACCTTGGGTAAGTCCCTTCCTCTCTGGACCTCAGTTTACTTAACCACAAAAGATGAAGGACCTCTGAAGTTTAATCAGAAAGAATCTCTCATAGCACCTAATGTGATGCTGAGTTCTTGTGGAGCTTAATAATGATATCGGTGACTTGTTGGAATTAAACCAACAGAATACAGTACACGCAGAAGTGATTGAAAATCGGCTGTAGGAAGGGCATAGAAGATACACGTTCTTAGTTAGTTAACTTGCATATTCACTCGACTATACGATTCATGTGGGAGGGATGTGCCTGGGATGGTATGTTTGTTCATCCCACATCTTAGAATCTGTCCCTAGTGCCTTCTATATAAGTGGCCAAACTATTTTGTTGAAGGAAAGAATGAAAAGCAGAAAGGCTACTTGTCTCTTAAGATCCATCCTCCCCTTCTCCCTCAATAATGCAGGATATAAAAGTTACCGGAAACAGTAGCCCAGGACAAAACCTCATTCCCCAGACTTCCTTGTAAGTTGGATGTGGCCGCGTTATGAAATTCTTACCAATGGAATGTACATGGAATTGGTGTTGACATTTTTCTCAGGAAATAGTCTTAATGAGAGAGACATGATTTTCTCCTTCCCATTTGTCCTTCTGGCTGACTAAGATAAAATAGATACATGGAAAAGAGGTTTGGATCTCGGATCACAAGCTGAAAGCTTGGTGTTGAGAATAGCAGAGCAATAAAAGGGATGGAGTCTGGGTATCTGATGATATTTAAGCCTCTGCAGAAACATTAAACTGCTCTGTTAACATAAGCATGAGAGAGAAATATATTTCTCTTTTGTCTTAAAAATTACTGCTTTTAGTATTTGTTGCAGCTGAGCCAAATATAAGGGAACATTCAAATGACACATGATCTTCATAATTTTTCTTTCAAAGAGCAGCCGATAAAAAAATATTTTGAGCCTGGTTGCCATAAACTTCACAATTATATGGCATATCTGATTTGGGAGGTGGCCAAGGGATGCCTACTCAGTTGGGAATAGTTGATTTTTAAGAGGGCCAGTAATTTTTGTATAAATACATGCAAGTTTTGCTAAGGCAATAACTTGAATATTTTATATTCAATTTCTAAACTGATCCTTTTACTTTCACTGAAAAATTTTATTTATTTATTTATTTATATTTTTATTTTTTTAAAGATTTTATTTATTTATTTGACAGAAAGAGACACAGCGAGAGAGGGAACACAAGTGGGGGAGTGGGAGAGGGAAAAGCAGGCTTCCCGCTAAGCAGGGAGCCCAATGTGGGGCTCGATCCCAGGACCTTGGGATCATGACCTGAGCCGAAGGCAGATGCTTAACGACTGAGCCACCCAGGCACCCCTCACTGAAAAATTTTATATGTCTGTTCTTTACTTGAGGTTCTTTACTTGAGCAACTCATTTGCTGTGAGTGGAGCGGGGTTGAGGAAACATAAAAAGATAGCCAGTTGTTCCAAACCATTTATTTCATAGGATATATTTTTCTTTTGCCATGGATTTGAAAAACACAATTGTCATTTATTAAATTTCTACATATTGGTAAACATTAGAAGAATAATGGCTAGGAATTTTATAAAGTTGATAAAAATATAAATCCAGAAATCCAAGATGGTTAACACATCTTCAGCTGGAAAAACACAAAGAAAATCACACAAAGAAACATACTTATTAAATTTCTAAAAACAAGTGATAAAGAGAAAAATCTTAAAACTGCCAAAAATATGTATAGCAGAACAAATATATAAATCCAATTTCTCATCAGCAACTATGCATGCCAGAAGAATGGAAAGTGTTGGAAGAAAACAGAAAATAAACCTATACTTCTGTATGTGAGAAGAATATCTTTCAAAAGTGGTAGGCCTGGATTATAAGAAATGTTAAAAAAAATAAGTTCTTTAGGTTGAAGGAAAATGATAACTGATGGAAATTTGGATCTACAGAAAGGACTGGAAAGCTCTATGAATGGTAAATATAAAATATATTTTTATTTGCAAAGTTCATTAAATGTCTGTAAAAATCCTCAGTGAGTGAAAGCAAAATCATACTAAATGCATACTCTAAATCAGTGTCCTTTAAATGTTACTGTGTCTTCAGAGGTAGAATATATGGAGTAGTAACCAAAGGAGTAGCCAATGGGAGTATCCTTGCCTGGAGAATTTATGCACACATTATGGCAAATCTGAATTCTGAGTGTTTAGGGGTCTTGGTTTTCAAAGGAGAATACTTTCAAGGGAACACAGGGAGAGACCCATTGACCTATCCCACACTGTTTCCAAGGCGTTTTGGGCTCCTTGTGCCAAACGACCATCACGCAAGAAGAGGAGTCACCATGATAGGGACAATTATTTCTCATCATAGGAGGAGGAATTGCTCAATGGAGGTAAGAAGGAATGTTTGGTCTCCATGTGATCCACTTTGGCATTCCCTTGGTGTTCCCTTGCCCCGTCTAGATAGTAAATGGACAAATGCAGCAGTCACAGTAAGAAGGGCATGGTGGCCGTGGCCTCAGACCCTTCCAGAACTAGTATTCATGCCATTAGCTAAGCCACCAAGAGTGGTAGAGGTTCTAGCTGAGGGTGAGGGGAATCTAAAATGCATAGCAGAGCAGGGAATGATGAGTATCACTTAAAGTCCCAGACAAACAGCAGTGTGTAGGGGCTGTAGTTTTCCCATAAACCTTTTAGAATCCTGAAGTCCTCAGAACTTAACATGAAGAAGTGGATGCAAGCAGCACAAGCAGCAGAATCTAATGAACGCCGTGATAAGCCTGCAACCCAGATCTCCTGTCAGGACTGAAGGACTATTTCCTCACAAATGAGGAATCCTGCTAGGAGACAGAATTCAGCTGTCAGCCATCACCTGCGATTGGCTTCCACAAGAAACAGCTGCCTCACCCAGGGTCAGGCTTCCTTCCCAGGGGCAGACTGCGTCCAAGGGGCTTGGTAGGAGCTCAAGCAAAAAAAAAAAAAAAAAAAAAAAAAAAAAGCATGGCTAAGCTGTCCAGACTGGGAATACAAGAGGATTTTAGAGGGATGTCTGTACCTCTCTGTCAGTGAGGAAGAGGAGAGGTTGGGTATATAAAGGAGTGGGGGAGGAAGGACTAGAGAGATGGTCTGTGGCTGAGAACTACTGGGGCGGGGCGGGGCTGGGGGGAGGGTGGCAGCCAGAGCCGTCAGCGGCAGTTTCTGCAGGTTACCATTGTTGATGCTGGCTGGCTGAGGGGGCAGGTTGGGGCTGCAGTGAACCAGTGCTCTGTTCTCCAACCCTTGGTCTATGACACATGGAGGGGGTGCTTCTATGGCCCAGTGGTGACCCTGGGAAAAAGCATCCCATGGGAATTCCCTTGGGGCCCCTTGGGGCAGGGTGGACATAAGAAAGTTTCACAAGGGACATGTTTAATGTTCAATCTGAAGTTGTTGATATGTAACCCTTTACCTATCTCCTAAGTAAGTTTTTTTTTTTTTTAAAGATTTTTATTTATTTGAGAGAGAGAGAGCGAGCAAGCACAAGCAGGAAGAGGGGGAAGGGCAGGGGGAGAGGGAGAAGCAGGCTCCCCACTGAGCAGGGAGCCTGATGTGGGGCTGGATCCCAGGACCCTGCGATCACGACCTGAGCCGAAGGCAGACGATTAACTGACTGAGCCACCCAGGCGCCCCTCTTCTAGGTCAATCTTCAAGTAAGTGTATCATACTTATCAGCTCTGTGCAAGATGCCGTGTGTGTGTGTGTGTGTGTGTGTGTAGAAATTGAGGAAAAGTTGGATTTCTTGTCTGGGTTGTAGCAATGTAGAATAAACAGCACTTGCAGAATCAAGAACCCAGACTTGGAGACATCAGAATATAATCCCTCTTCCCCAGGAAATCTACAGAAACTTTAGCCTTTGCTTTTCCATGGAGCATAGAAATAATGATTTGAGCCACTTTATCTGGATTTTAAAGGGCAGGGAGGAAGCAAGTGGTATCAAGATTACATTTCATTGTTCTGGTGCCTCCAGCAAGATGCCGTTGGTAAGTTTATTTTATGGCTGTCTCTTGCTCAATCAAGTAAGCTGCTGGTGTATTGCTAGTACTTTACACAAATCATTGAGGCTTTAAGGAAGCAGTTTAAAACAGCAATTATATGAGCAAATGGAGATTCTTATCTCTTGGATACACTCGCAAATAGTTCACTTATGTACTGTATCTTCTGGAATGCTTTTTTATAGACTGTAACTGGATGAGCTAGCTGAGTACAATGCACGGTATGGAAAGGTAAACAGTTAGAAGCCGTGGGTTTAAGACCCAGCTCTCATGCTAAGTTACTGTGTGAATTTGGATCCTTTAGCCCTCTCTGATATGTAATTGTCCTGTGATACAGATGTGTTAAAGAAAAATGGTCTTCAGGATCTGTATTAATTAAGACTAAATTAGTTGAGTGAAACAGTGATTTAAATAGGATAGAAATGTCCTCTTTGCTCATGTAGAGGTCTCAAGACCCTTGGTTGCCAACCCATATATTCTACCTTTGAAGACGCAATAATATATAAAGTCACTGACTTAGAGTATGCATTCCATATGTACTGCAAAGTGTCTTTACTCAAGGAATCCTCAAGAACCCAGGAGCCTTTTGTTTTGTTTTTCCAGAAAGAGGAAATAGAAAGAGCCAAGAACATACCACTTCTAATGATTAAATATACAAGCTGGAGCCTGCACATACCATTTCAACTCACATCTTGTTGGCTGGACCTTTGTCATATGGCCTCACCCAGCTGCAAAGTTGACTGGGGAACAGTTTTTATTCTTAGCTGCTACAGTGCCAGCTATAACTGAACAGAATAAAAAAATAAATAAATTTTAAAAAATAAAAAATAAGTCAAAATACTTGAGAAAATGTAAAAAAGATAAAAAGCATTTGCAAATTTGGTAGGAAAAAAATAAATAAAACCTGGGGTTCCCTCACTCTGAGAGAAGAGGAGAATGGATATTGCAGAACAGTTAGAAATCTCTGCCAAGAGTTCCTTCCAGAACTCACAATCTAGGATTCTAGGTGTTATCTACAGATTGGGTGATCAAAAATCAGATCATCCTCCATAAGGGCCTTCCTCACTGAGTGATATAGTCAAGATGCTTTGATCACAGAATTAGCAAGTAGCATGTAACTGGGGCTATCCCAGAGAAACAGAACGTGAGCCACACAGACATTTTTTAAATTTCTAGTGGCCAGAGTAAAGACAGCAAAAGCAACAGGTGAAATTAATTCTAATAATATATTGCATGCAACCCAATCATGCAATCAATGGAAAAAGTTATTCATGAGATATTTTACATTCTTGTTTTCATACCAGGTCTTCGAGTTTATAGTTTACACTTAGAGCATCTCAATTTGAACCAGCCATATTTCCAGTGCGCCAGAACCACATGTAGCTAGTGGCCACCATGGAAGACGATACAGTTGTAGATTGTGTCTACTAGAACAATAGCACCATTATAAAAAGACTCTGCTAATTAATTCATGCAGATTTAACACAGTATTAAAGTCTATGTGAATACGAAAGAGAACATTCTCTTCTCTCCTCCCCCTCCGCCCCCCGAGGATTTCTATGGATAAGTGATGTTAGCTATTGGCTTTCTGGATCATCAGAGGTCTCACAGATGACCATACCAACTACCCAAGTCAGGTCAACCTGGCTGGAATCCAGCTCTGCCACTTACCCTGTATGTCACCAAGATTAAGATGTTGAGTTCCTCTGAGCACAAGTGCCCTACCTGGAAAAATGTTGAGGTGTCTTTTTCTTTTTCTTTCTTTTTAAAAATTATCTCTTGGAGGCTGGACTCAGCAGAAATAATACTGGACCAAGAATAAAGAGTTTGGATTGCAGCTTTACCTTTCCTCTGACTCTGAGACTATCCATCTTGTCCTTCCTCTGGATCTTACCTTTCCCATTTTGGAAGCTAGAGGTGGGGGTGGTATTTTAGATGCTTACCAATTTGTCTCTTTTTATTTTCAGATGAATCACTGCAATTTAAAGTAAAGCTAAAATAGTCACCTTTCGAGGATACGACTAGGGAGATGATTGCTGTCTCAACTTGTGATGACTTCCAACAATTTCATAAAAGAGAGAATTGAGATTTGGAAGGTTGAGATATCCGTAGTGGTCCGATGTTTGTAAACAGACAAATTCTTTGGAAAAAGGAGTGGGAGGGGTCAGGTAGAAATACCCCTATGGTAGGGACAGAGCCTTTAGCGTAAGTGTTGCAAATAAACTCTGGGTGATCTCAATCATTGCCGGTGAAAGCGTATATTGAGGCATCTTTCTGGAAGGCAGTTTGGCAACATGTATCAAAAAGACAGAAAATGTGTACATCCTTTCACAAAATAATTTTATGTTTTAGCATTTACGGAAACAATCTGATGTTCACAAGGATTTGTTTATTCATTCAAGTGTTCTTTGCTCTATTACTGACATTTCCATGAAATAGAAATACTCTGACTGTAAAAAATAAAGGAAATAGTCAAAAAGTTAGGGTATAGGCATATGTGTGGGTATTATTAAACCACTAAAAGCCATGTTTTCCAAGAATATTTAGTGATGTAGGGAAATGCTTCACTACAATGTTGAACCAAAGAAGATCACCAACAATGCATACAATATGGTTCTAACCGTCTTTGAAAGTTGCCTTCTTCCCAGAGGGTTCCCCAGGCACCCTGTCCTTGTTTTCCTGTCTTCTGACCCCTGTTTTTCCCCTCCTTTCTATGTCCTCTGTGAATCTTCATTTTTTTTTTTTTTAATAGCTCAAGCTTTCTTAACCTTGACACTCTTGATATGGTAGGCTGGATGATCCTTTATTGCAGGTGGGGGCAGGGCTGCCCTGTGGTCTGCAGGATGCTGAGCGGCATCCCTGGTGTCGCCTCACTAGATGCCAATGGTACCCTTCTTCCAGATGAGATGACCAAAAATGTCTCTAGACACTGGCAGAGGTCCCCTTGGGGACTAAACCACACATCTCCTCCTCCAGTTTGTGGTTAGCCAAGTTTGGTGATTATTCAACTCTTCTTGCCAGTGAGAGGTGGAAATTGAAGATACTTCCTGATTACCACCCCCTCCCCCAGCTGTCTCCCTGTCTCTCTCTCTCTGTCACACACACGCACTCACATGCACCTTCTCTCTCACACACACCCCACTCCAGCACATCCTTATACGTTCATATTCACACAAATAGTAATGCACTAAGACAGCTCCGTCCGTGTGCACACTTGGCATTTCCTTCCATGGAGCATTTCCAGCATGATCTCTTTCCACCATGAGAGTAGAGCCCTCCTGGAGCACTCTTTGCTCTCTTGGTTCATCCTCTGGTTTCCAGAGTAAATGGAGAAACTCATGCTCCTAGAGCTCAGTGATTGGGAAGTGAAGCTGAGGCCCAAGGTGACTTTACCATTTGTCCCAGGAAATTCTTGTCCAAGCAGATAAAGCTGTAAACCAATAAATGACTTCATCATTAACCTCAGGCACCTCGTTAAACCCATTTATCCTGCTCTGGACAATTGGATGCTCATCTGGACAAACATCCTTCTCAGGACAACAGATTGCTCAGCTGGGCAAACGTTCTTGCTTATCAAACAGCTGTTTACTCATCAACATTCCGCTCAGGGCACTAGACTTTCCATGTCCTCTAATCCTAAACTATTAGGACAATCTACTTGAAACACTCAAATCTGGATCCCCAGACACTATAAATGTTACCCTTGACCTCCCCTTTCGAGACACACAAATACTCCCTCAAGATGGTGTTCTCCCTTATGCGACCAGTAAAAACTCAGCTTTGCCCAATAAATGAAAGTCTCTTTGGGGGAAAAAGCAGTCCTCTGGGGCCTGTCTACTTTTAAAGAAGGGGGGCCATCATAAAGCACGGACCCAATGATACTTACAAAAAGCCCAGGGGGAAATTTTGACCTGGCAGCTTCTCTGCAGCTTTGGTCAGATAAGATTCCTAAGTGATGGTGTTACACTGCACTCCCCGAGTAGAGAGAAGCCAACTGGAAGTTTATGGTCTTCCTGCCCACGGCATGTGAGTGCAAGTGGAACAGAGTGAGGGCCACAGGTTTCAAAAGCAGAGAAAAGAGAAAGCACAGAAACACACACACATACTGTGGAATTACGGCTGATTTCATTTTTGTACTTTTCTGTATTTACAGTTATGATCATCAAAGTAATTAGTCTTCTGATTTTATTTTATTCATTTATTTGTAAAGATTTTATTTATTTTTTTGACAGAGAGAGAGACAAAGACAGAGAGAAAGCACAAGCAGGGGGAGTGGCAGGCAGATGAGGAAGCAGGCTTCCCGCTGAGCAGGGAGCCTGATGCGGGACTGGATCCCAGGACCCTGGGGTCATGACCTGGCTGAAGGCAGACGCTTTTGCTTAACCTACTGAGCCACCCAGGCGTCCTACTCTTCTGACTTTAGATAAAACAATAGGTTAATAGAATTCTCTCCTAGAATATTAACGGGAGATACAGGATATTGGCTTCAGGGAAGGGCCAAAGAAGTCAGAGACTTAGTCCTGGAGATTTTCCTTTTTCTGCATGGTTCAGAAGAGCACTAGCAAAAATAACTATAGGCTTTGGGGGTGTGTCATTTGGACCAAGAATTACTTTGAAGTACGAATGAAAAGGATTGCAATTACTCACCCCCCCCTATTTCTTTAATCACCTCATGGCTACTAGGAGATGCACTCAGCAGTGAGAGGGGATAGGAAAGCCATGGGGCATATGACAGGATATAGTGACTAGGCACTAAAATAAATCATACGGCCGATACCCAGTGACATGGACGGATATAAAAACTGAGAATGCCCTTGACCCAGTAAGTCCCTATAAAGAAGCAGCCTCTGGGGTTGGCTTCAATCCTACTTAGTATTTTGTGACCATGAGCAAAATGCTCCACCTTTTCACAATAGTTCCTTCACCTGCAAAGGCAAGATACCTGGACCTTGTCCAGGGAACCTCATGAGTTTGTTACAGAGATCAAGAGCGAGAACGGATATATACATGTTTAGGAGACAGTTCAAATGCAGGGCATTGTGAGAATCTCTCTCAATGTTTCAAATGTCTCATTGACTGATATTAACATAATTTTTTTTTTTAAAGATTTTATTTATTTATTTGAGAGAGAGAGAATGAGAGAGAGCACATGAGAGGGGGGAGGGTCAGAGGGAGAAGCAGACTCCCTGCCGAGCAGGGAGCCCGACGCGGGACTCGATCCAGGGACTCCAGGATCATGACCTGAGCCGAAGGCAGTCGCTCAACCAACTGAGCCACCCAGGCGCCCCTGATATTAACATAATTTAAGATATTCAGCCCACACTCAATGTAAATGCCAGAGCTAGTTAGCTCTATGGGACTGCTTGAGGCAGAGATAGAGGCATTTGGGGATCTCCACCTTATCTCAGAGCACCCCGGCCTGGCACGGCACCAGAGACCTGGCTAGAGGTCCCCAACTTGGAGCCTGGTTCCCACAGGGCTGTGTGGGGACTGCGTATGCCCATCAAGAGCAAACCTAGGGCGCCTGGGTGGCTCAGATGGTTAAGCGTCTGCCTTCGGCTCAGGTCATGATCCCAGGGTCCTAGGATCGAGTCCCACATCAGGCTCCCGGCTCAGCGGGGAGCCTGCTTCTCCCTCTGACCCTCTCCCCTCTGATGCTGTTTCTCTCTCGCTCGCTCTCTAAAAAATAAATAAAATCTTTAAAAAAAAAAAAAAAGAGCAAACCTAGAGGAAGGCTTAAGTTCTTAGGAATGCTGGCCGCAGCTGCCCACCATCCATCATTAACAATCCACAAATCAGATTTTCCAGGGTGGAGTCCGAGAAATGAGAGGAATGAGGAGGAGCAGAGGGGGAGGCACATCTCCTGCATCTGCCATTTATTTATTGTGTGTCTACCAAGGCTGAGTACGTGTTATCTCATAGAATACCCGGAACCAACATGCCGATGAAATCCATGTGGTGCTTGTACCTATCACAAGCTTCAAGGGTTCAAACAATTTGCCGCAGGTCACAGAGCTCACCGAGAACAGAGCAAGAATTCACACCCAGCTGCATGACTCCCCTTCTGCCTAACTCCAGCTGAGCCACCCAAGGGTAGGACAGCGTCACCAGTAGATTTCCTACTAGAAATTCTCTCCATCACTTGTGCATCACCAGAGGGCAGAGGGCAAAAGAAGGTATGAAGAAATGAGACCTCTAATGTTTAGTGCTCTTATTTCTCCCACATAAGCAGAATTTATGCCTAACTATGCAAAATGCTTAACTATGCAAATCATCCCAGAAGTGGGTTAGGTTTTTATTGGGCAGGTCCTGGGGCTAAATGCTTTTGACTTTTTTTTCCTCTGCCACTCTCCACATTTTGATTTTAAGAATCAAATAATCCAAGAATGTCATAATCCAATGTTAACTGAATGACACATGCATGACATTTCACAAAAAAAGACTAAATACCCTTTTTGAGAAAAAACTTAATTTGGGGTGGGATGACTTGAGGCAGTAACTTCCCACTTTCCTTTGGCTTTTGAAATACAAAGTGGGGAAAGTCTGTCAAAACAGAGTTTGATAGGTTGGGGAAAAGATTTTTCTAAAATCCCTCTGACATGCTCAGGATATGAATAAGGTCACAGTCATCATTGCTTGTGAACCCACGTGCCCACTCGAAGGAAATGTAGTATTTCTTTCTTTCTTTTTTTTTTTTCAGACTCCCCGAATTCTCCAGATTTTCCAAGAACCTTAGATGCTTATTCAATTCCAACAGGATTAGTTCTTTTTCTAAATTCCAAGCCCTAAGGGAGAGCTGGGTTCTCAGCCCCTGCTTCTCCCCACCTCACGGGGGCGCTGCGGTAGCTCAGTCCTGCAGAGCCCGGTGGCCCCTTTCCCTGTCCCCCTTGAGGTGCTTGCTGGTCCAGCTCCTTGTCTGGGCTGCAGATCTTACGTGGTCTTCAGAAGGAATCGTTCTCTTCGGTTACATCCACAAGCCTAGGCATTTTTGTCCACATTGCTACGGTTTTCCCCAAGGGCTGTACCTGTCCTTGTGCTAACTGTGAATGTGGGCTAGCTTGTGTCTCACTTTTCTACAGATCGCTTTATTTCTGGTGCCTGTTGCTTGTCTCCGAACCTCTGATGAGGTTCCTGTCCTTACCTCCCTCCTTTTAGAGTTCTTTCTCACTTCGGATCTCAGTGAGCCGCAACGCGGTCCTCTTATCCCTCCACTCCCAGGAGACCTGCTCGGTACTCCTCAGATGAACTGAGCCCTCTTGTTCTTAGCGAGCTGCTCTGTGGACAATTAGCCTCCATAAGTAACAGCTCTGATGCAATAATACAAGATTCTGTCCCTGATGCCCCATACCCCACAGTATCATCTACATTTATGAAACTCAGGGAGCCCAGAACACATTTCTTCTTAAGTGCTTTCTTTTTCCATATCTAAATAGAAGAGGGACTAATTTTAAATCCATCCCTTCTGATGGATTCAATCCATCTGATACCCTGTTTGATGTCCTGACAGCACTATATTGGTGATATATTATTCCATGACACTGTGAAAAAGCGTGGTGTTTGCAGTCCAAGCAGTCCGCCTTTGCAGGCTGGCTCTCTGTCATCACTTAGGTGACCGAGTCATTGTTACCTCAAAATACTGTTATCTCAAGGATGCCTTCCCTTGCCTCCTGTTTCCCCCTCATGGATCCAACCTACACGCTGCAGCCAGATTGATTTGTCTAAATTACTGCTCTGTGTGACAGGCTTTTTTTAAAAAAAAATCCCTTTCCTCTATTTCGAGTTTTCTGCACTGATCATGCATTCCTTTTGTGCTTTAGAAAATAAAGCAGGGAATGCATAAATAAACCACGAGGGCATACATATGGCAGTTAAAATGGAGCGAACTAGATGTAAATGCAACTTCAAGGATAAGTCTCCAGATCTTTTGGATGAGTGAAGAAAGCATGGTGCAGAGACGTTCTGAATGGTTCTGTGTATGTTCCATTTTAGACACACAGAGAGTACAATGAGTTGAGATTTGAAGGGTCCAGGAAATAGCACCTCCCTTCCCTGCCAGAGCTCAAAACCATCCCACTGCAGGGGCCACAGGTCAAGCTCTCTGTGTAGCCTCTTGAAGGGCTCTTTTTTGGGGTTGAGGTGGGGGAAAGGGCATCCTCTGTCCCTTCCCTATGATGGAATAAGCATGAAGAAAAGCAGAGCACCCTGGCAAATTCTTTCTTGAAAAAGTCCCTAATTCTTTGATTTCTTTTTCCCTCAGAAGAATTATGAATTCTTTCATAAAGCCTGCAAGTGAGTCATGGGGCCTTCTTGGCCAACTGTCCTCAAGTCTTAATATAGAATTTCTACACTTTAGAATATGGGGCATTTGATAGGCTTGGCAGGTATTGCATTATAGGTGGTTTCTGCACAAAGTCCCAGGTAGTAGGAGACAATCTTGTTAACATTAGACACTGCATTAAGGCCCAAAGTTTTCCCACTGGCATTCATTCTATACCCAGCTCTTCTGGGTCCAGCCCTATGCTGGGTGCTCAGACATGAACAAGACCAGACTCCCAGCTTTGGGGCCTTCAAAGCTGGTTGGAATTACCTCCCCGGTCAGTTCTCTGCAACTGGCCTCTACACACAGCTAAGCCCCCCAGGTGTGCTGGCACCTGTGTGGAAAGCACGGCATACTTCTCCACCTCCAGGCCTTTTCTAGCGGTTTCCCTCTGCTTGCAGTGACCTTTCTTCCCCCAGCGAACATATGCTCACCCCAAAGGCCGGAGAAACTTTGCCGATGCCTGGTGCACTGCATTTCTCCCATCCTGACTCGAATCTCTCCTCTGTGCATGGCGAACCCTTCTTCCAGTCTGCCTGGGGTCATCCGTGTCTCCCCCATCAGACTAGGAGCTCCGTGACGGCACAGCCCTTGGCTTTTTATTTCTGTGTTTTCTAAGATGCCAGATGCAGTGACTGGCCCTGGTCGGCTGGATGAACATCTAAGTGTGTCTTTTGGGCCACGAGCTGCTTGGCCCTTAGTCCATACAACTGCCTCCCCTCCTTCCTGAGGGTGTCCCTTATCCCGAAGGCCCTGGATTCTCAAGGGGTCTCAGGAGGGGTGACTGTCCAGACGTGTGGAAAGAGCACTGGGCAGAGCATTAGGAGGCTTGGATTTTCATCCCTGCCCTGTGAGCTTCCTGCTCCAGGGACCATTACTTTCCATGCCTGGGCCTCGGTCTCTGCCTGCGGAGGGCCTGTGGCTCAGAACTCTGAACATGTCTCTTGCTATGTGCTGTGCTGCTTTCGGATCAAAGCTCCCCTGTGTCTCTGTCTCTCTTTCCCCTCTGTCCTTCCTCTTAGGTGCACAATAAACCAAGAGTTTACAGTAAAAGCACAGGAAGAGCCGAATGATGTGTTCTCTTCAGGAAAGTACCTGGTCCCCCAGGGAGCAAGAGGCTGTCTCAGGAGCCCCATGCCTCCCAAGCTGTGGCTCCTGAGGGCTTTCAGTGTAGACCTGCCAACCCAACTCTAGACTTTGATGTGGCTTTGACTGTGCATGATACACCAGCCTGCCTGATTCAGAGCTGCGGAAAGGCGTGCTGCTCTCTGCCACAGACCCCAGGGATCGAGCGGTGGCAGTGGTGGTGGTGGTGGGGGGGGTGGGGTACAGACAGAAGGGCCACCGAAGAGACGGCAGAGATCCTGACTCTCAGCAATCACACCCCACCTGATCCCGGGACTCCATGCAGGACCAACCTCTTGTCCACCGAAGCTCTCCTCAAGAGGAACAGACATGCTCTTAGAATCTCTGTGCACTTTGAGAAGCCAGGCAGTGCTCAGAGGAAATCCCTGGAGACACAACACATTGAATAATCAGCCCCCGAATCTTCAGAGGTGTCTGTGCTCTTATGAAGAACTGAGGAATCCCCAGTTTATTTATGTCTTGTTCCTAGTAGAAATGAAGGCAGTGGAGGAGGCTGAAGATATGGTTGCAACTCATGGCTTTCATTCAACTCATTCACTCATTCACTCATTCACTTACTTAGCAAAGATTTGAGGACCTATGTTATACACGGCACTGTGCTGGCTACTGGGGGTACAAGGGTTTTAGACAGACGAGAGCTAGAGAGATAGATGAATACGGACACAGATACAGATACAGATCCAGGGATACAGATAGAACTGGGCCCTTGCAAAGCTCAGAATCTGGTAAAGGACACAGCATTCTACAAACAGGCACAAATAATTGTGGTAATTGCCCAGAGGGAACAGACTGGTGAACCACAAACCTATAAAATGGGGGAATTGTGATTTATCTCAGGGGTCAGGCAAGGTTTTCTGCATCATCATTTGCTTGCTGAGCTCCAAGGAAAGGAGGCGGCCAGCCCCCCACCCCCCACTACAAACACCTGTTAAACTAATTGTCGTGTGGGTTCTGAAGTCAGACTGCTTGAGTTTCTCGTTCTGTTTCCACTCCAAAGTAAGTAGTTTAACAGAGTCATGGACCCGGAGTTCCTTCGTTCTCCCTTCCCAGCTACAGCCCTAGAGCACTTTGTTTCAGGTGAAGGGAATGTTGCTTCTCCAGGTGTCACGACTGTTTTGGGGTGCAAAGAACAGAAGGACCAGATCCCAAAGGGGGGCATTTCCTTTCCAGGAGGCTACCCAGGGGCTCTAGCCACTGGATTCTGCCTACATCTCATTGGCCAGAACTGGATCTTACCACTACTCCTAGGGGAAGGGATGTCTAGGGGGAGGCAGGAGGATTTTACAGTGGATGCTTTGCCTCTTTGAGCCGAATCAGAGGAGACTGGGTGGGACACCAACTGTGTCTGCCTGAGCTTGGACTTCTTTTTGGACTATGGACCTCTTTTTCGGTAATCTGTATCTTTTCTGCTCTTTTTGTCAACACTGACCAGATTTTCTTTCTGGAAATGAACCTGCTCCCAGGATAAAGTTCCTGATGTTCTGCCTTCTTGAAACCAAAGAAGGGACCTTTAGGACTTGGAATCCCGAGCAAAAGAGACCAAGATGGAAAAGAGTTGTATATTTATTCTAAGGCCTGGTCAAAACGACCGGTTATTTCCTGCTACCCAGAACCCTGGAATTGCCCAATTTCTGTTCTTTTTACATTGGGTTTTCCAGTCTTCTCCTAGATTCAGTGAGCTAAAGCCTCTGCTCCCTCTTCCTGGAGCAGAAGTGCCCTTTCCCCCACCCCCACCTCCTCTCCATCTCCCCCCACCCCGACCCCCAGCCCCCAGCTCTCCAACTCTTCACTAGAAACTCATCCTAGCAGTCAAGTAGGTTGGCTTTTCTGCTTTAGGTCATTGCCTGTACGTCTGTGCCCCCTGCCTCCACTCTTTTGACTGTAAGCTCCTTGAAGGCAGGGATGGGTTGAATTCACTTTCAGGTCTAACACCTAGCACAGTGATCAGCGTGTGGGGTCTCTTGATACGTGCTTATTACAGCCGCAGCAACGTGCTGGGAACTATTACAGAACAGACAAAGCAGAAGGCAAGAGTCTTGGCCATGGAGAGATTCCTGACCATGCCTCCAGAACTTTTCCAGAATCCTACTAGCTGTACAGACTTAGTGACTCCTTATTCTTCAGTAAGTTTTGACTCCTGGAGTCACCCTCCCCTCTATATTACAACAAATTCTCCTCCCCCTCCTCCCCTCCTTTGTTGTCATCTTTACCTTCATCATCATCATCGTAGACTTATATTAAACATTAACTATGTGCCAGGCCTGTTCTAAGTGTTAGGTAAGAGGATGAGCCTCTTGCCCAAGATTATAGCTAAATCAGGGCAGGGTTAGCACTCAAACTCAAGTCAGTTTGACCCAAAACCTGTGTTCTTTTTTTTTTTTTTTTTTTTTTAAGATTTTATTTCCTGACAGAGAGATAGCGAGAGGGAACACAAGCAGGGGTAGCTGGAGAGGGAGAAGCAGGCTCCCCACTAAGCAGGGAGCCCGATGCGGGGCTCGATCCCAGGACTCCGGGATCATGACCTGAGCCGAAGGCAGACGCTTAATGACTGAGCCACCCAGGCGCCCCCAAAACCTGTGTTCTTGACCCCCCTTCTCTCAGCTGCAAAGGCTCTGGGGATGGCGGCCAACTTCTCTAGCCACGGTCCCCTTTAAAATCCTCCCACGAGCTCTGCAGGGCCAGCTGCGTGGTGCACACAGAGCCGAGAGCCTGAGGACCGCGCTCCGACCCTCAGCCCCGAGCCATCCTTCACCCCGCCCTGCGTCTGTTCCACGTGACTCGCCTGACGCTCTGCCCCGCGCACCAGGCATGCGCCGGGCATGCGCGCTACGTTCTCGCTGCCCGAAACGCCCTCCCCTGATCCACTTGTAGAAATCACAGCCTTCGCTCGAGACCTCTGTCAAGTGATAGGGGCACGTGAAATCCTCCTGGATTCACGCTCCCTTTCAAAGTTAGGCTTCTCTCTTTTCTAACCCTGCACAGAACGTCTTGCTTTCCTCTTGGGCCTAAGGAAGCCGTGCAGGGGAGGGACCAGGGCCTGGGGAACAGAGCCTGTTGGAACCCCTTACTAGCTTGATGAATTTGGGCGAGGTACTTGGCCTGAGTCTCTTGGTATCTGTGAAAAGGAGATAATAATATATGCTTTGAGACTATGACACAATTCTCATAAACGGGCTCATGCCCTTGCCCACCTCACCCCTTTTGCTACCTCTGCCGCCCACCCTCTCGCTGAGGCCAACTTCCTAAGCAGCCCACAGGCCTGACTTTCTGTTATCTTCCAGAGAAGAGATCATCTTGGTGATAATGGCATTAAGAAGTGACACCCCCGGCTGTTAATCACTTCTGTCTCCTTTGCGAGAGCACTCATTGACCTCGGAGTGATTTTCTGGCCTCCTGATATCTCGGTGCCTCAGGGGCTGCTGAGAAGCACCCTGGACATGAATGTCTGCCCCACCGAGGGTGGAAATCCTATCTTGATGGCCTTGCCACTGGTTTATCGGTAAGTCAGATAAAGGGCATTACAGACCCTATGTGGAAAGGGGGAGGAGGATGACCTGGGTTTAGTTATGGGGCTTCCTCTGATTCACTGTGTGTTCCTTTTTTAGATTTTATTTATTCATTAATTTGAGAGAGTGAGAGAGAGAGAGAGCACATGAGAGGGGGGAGGGCCAGAGGGAGAAGCAGGCTCCCCGCAGTGCAGGGAGCCTAACGCGGGACTCGATCCCGGGACCCCAGGATCATGACCTGAGCCGAAGGCAGTCGCCCAACCAACTGAGCCACCCCGGCGCCCTCACTGTGTGTTTCTATCAAGGTTCTGCCCCCTCTGGCCTCAGTTTCCCATCTGTACAAGGGGACAGAGGGACTCAATTCCTAAGCAGTGTCTACCTGGATCAACTCATTAGGGTCTGTGCCTCTGTTTCAGGGGAGAATGCCTGGCTTTAGAGGCCCCACGGCTTTGGAGGAGGCGTGATGATTGGTGGTGGAAGGGAGATGAACTAGAGGAGTCCAGGATGTGTGTGGGGGTGGGTGGGGGGACTATGACCAATTCAGGGGTCTGCTACGGGACATCTACCTAAGGACAGTCACTGGGAATTCAGTACCACTTTGAATTCTTGAAGACACTCTAGATAGCCTTTGTAAATCACTCTAAAGGCAAGCAGTTGATATTCGCTGAGTATCTACTGTATACCTATGTGATACTGATAGGAACTTTACATTTACATTTATATTTTTTATATGGATAGTTGAGTTACTCAAATATTTTATCTCGGCACAGTATGATCTTTGGTCCAAACAGCCTTTCTTATTTTAATTTTTATATTATCAATATTATTTTTCTTCCCTGCTCCCTCACTCCCCTCTCCCATCCTGCCCACACCCATCCTAAAAATGTGTGTATATTTTTGAACACGTGTAGGGTTTATGGTGAATGGGTAAGCTTTTAGTTTATATATATGATGCTGTGATATGTATCTCAGACAGTTTCTTCTTCCTTCACTCAACATTTTAAGACTCTATCCAAGTCATTGGGTATCCTTCTAAGTTGACATTTCTCACCACTACATGATATCTCAGTGTGGAACACCACTTTGTAGTCTTCATTCCCCTAGAGACTGCAGATATATCACCCCTAAATTCCCAGAAGCAGTGATGCAGGCCTTTCCTGCTAGGGTACTCAGCCTTTTCCCAATGCTTTCTCAAGTCGGACACTTGTTGCTGATGGACATAGTTTTAGGGGCTGCATAGTGTGGCTATTCATCACGTGGGATTATGTACTACATTGCATCATGAAGATCCTAGCAGTTTGGTGCTAGTAAGTTATTGGTGACCTTTTATGCTTGCCAAATTTCCCCTTTTTTAATAGATCAGGAGCAGACCTCAGGCTAACATATTTTCAGGCAGCACACTCTAGCTGAAATTTAATTAAAATGTAATTTAAAAAATTTATTTATTTAAATGGCTTCTTCTATTTTTAATATGCAACTCTGGTTTTCTACTTAAAGAAATGACATTCCATATTTAATAGAATCTAAAATGTGGCTGATTATAAAAACAACATTATTACATATTCCATTAAGAAAGGAAAATAGGGGCTCCTGGGTGGCTCAGACGGTTGAGCGTCTGCCTTCGGCTCGGGTCATGGTCCCGGGGTCTTGGGATCAAGCCCCACATGGGGCTCCCTGCTGAGCAGGGAGCCTTCTTCTCCCTCTCCCTCTGCCTGCTGCTCCCCCTGCTTGTACTCTCCCCCTGTCTAATAAAAAAATAAAAAATCTTAAAAAAATAGAAAGGAAAATAATTCTACTAATTAAACCATCATATATCACTCAGGGTAAGAAATATGCCTGCTTTCAAAGATGTTAAAATGTGAACAAACATGCATCCACTTTTGTTTCCTTTAGCAAATAAGGTTATTTAAGCAAAGAAGAGAATTGATTGAATGAAAAAAATAGTTAATAAGTGACAATAGCCATGGTAAGTGAATTTGGTAGAAAGGAGGATGCAGATGCAGGAGTGACTGAAGTCTGGGAAACAATGAATTGTTAAGAGTAAATCTATACTCTGTAACAGTAAAAAAGAAAGAAGGAAAGAAAGAAAAACATTAATTTGAAAACAGATATGCACCCCTATGTTTATTATAACATTATTTACAATAGCCAAGATATGGAAACAACCCAGGTGTGCACTGATAGATGAATGGATAAAAAAGATATGGTATATGTATATACATAATGGAATATTACTTAGCCATAAAAAGGATGAGATCTTGCCATTTGTGACAACATGGATGGACCCAGAGGGCATTATGCTAAGTGAAATAGAGAAAAACCAATACCATATGATTTCACTTATATGTGGAATCTAAAAAACAAATGAATAAACAAACAAACAAAAAGCAGAAAAAAAAAAAGAGTAAATCTATACTCAGGCAGGTAGGTCAAAAGTTCCTGCTCCCAGGTACCAGAAGTTCCCAAGTCTTGTGACCTGACTTCAGTGTGGCCACTCTCCCACCCCTCACCTCTGAGTGGCCTTGGGGAGTGCCCAGATCTTGTCCTGTTTCCCTCCCATCTTGAGTCCTTCAAAGCACCTGAATGCTTTCACGTTAGCAACACCTTCACTTCTGCCTGAGTATGAAATAGTGGATCCTGGCACTTTCCTCACAGTAGCCAACTTACCCATGAAGAAGTGAAATGATGAGTGGACATTTCTGACGTTGAGGCACCCACTAAGAGATATATGTTGACGTCAGAGAATGTGCTAGTAATAGTGTAGAAATAATAATTGCCTTGTTAGCTGTAAGTTCTTTCACTTTTATTTTTATTTGGCCCTTACCACAATGATGAGTAGATATTCTCCCCCTTTTTCAGGTGGGAAAACTGACAATGTTAACTTGTCCCAAATGACACAGTAGTAATCGGCAGAACTGTAAGGAGATCCACAAAGTTACTACCTTTCTATTTATTTATTCATTTTAAAGATTTATTTATTTACTTGAGAGAGAGAGAGAGAAAGAGTGGTAGGAGGGGCAGAGGCAGAGGGAGAGAGCAAATCCTCAAGCCGACTCCCTGCTGAGTGCTGAGCCTGATGCGGGACTGGATCCCGGGATCCTGAGATCATGATTTGAACCGATGTTAAGAGCTGGTCACTTAACCAGCTGAGCCACCCAGGTGCCCCTCTTTCTCTCTCTTTTTAAATTAAAAAAAAATGTTTTAATATTTTTTGTTTATTTAAGAGAGAGAGAGGGAACACAAGCAGGGGGAGTGGGAGAGGGAGAAGCAGGCTTCCTGCTGAGCAGGGAGCCTGATGTGGGGCTCCATCCCAGGACCCTGGGATCATGACCTAAGCCGAAGGCAGATGCTTAACCAACTTAGCCACCCAGGCGCCCCACTTTCTCTCTCTCTCTTTAAAATTAAACTTCTATTTTGAGATAATTTTAAGTTCACTATTGTAAGAAATGCTAATATAGAGAGATCCAGGAGATGTGCCGCATTACTGGATTTACCACTTTCTCCCATTAGTAACACCTTGTAAAACCGAAGTCCTGAATCACAACCAGGACGCTGACATTAATATAATCAAGATGCAGAACATTTCCATAATCTGTTGCCCGCCTGTGTTGCCCTTTTAATAGACACCCCCACCCCCTTCTCCTGCCCCACTCACCTCCCCATTCCATCCCTGACTCCTGGCAACTCCTGGCAAAACTTCTGTTTTGCATTTCCATAATTGTGTTGTTTCAAAAACGTTACATAAGTGGAATCATGCAGTATGTAACGTTTTGAGGTTTTTTTTTTTTTCACTCAGCTTAATTCTTTGGAGATTCCTGCAAGTTGTTCAATGTATCAGTAGTCTGTCCCTCTCTGTTACTGAGTTCCATGGTCTGGATGGACCACAGTTTAACCATTCACCTAGTGAAGGACATCTGCCTTCTTTCCAGTTTCTGGCTATGACAAAGCTTCTATGAAGAACCTTGCAGGTTTTTGTGTGAACATAGTCTTCATTTAAAAAAAAAAAAGATTTTATTTATTTATTTTGAGAGAGATTGTATGCAAGCATGAGCACGGGGAGCAGCAGAGGGAGAGGAAGAGGGAGAGATGCAGACTCCTGAGCAGGACTCTGATATTATGACCTGAGCTGAAATCAAGAGTCAGACTCTTAACCAACTGAGCCACCCAAGCGCCCTCCTAAGTCTTCGTTTTTGAGGGATAAATGCCCAAGAGTGCAATTGCTGGGTTGTATGGCAGTTGCATGTTTATCTCTTAAAAGAAACTGCCAAACTGTGTTCCCTTACCACCAGTGTGCAAGTGACCCAAATTCTCTGCATCCTCACTAATACTTGGTTTTGTCACTAATTTTTATTTTGACCGGTTTGATAGATGTGTAGATATATCTCACTGTGGTTTTAATTTACTTTTCCCTAATGGCTAATGATGTTGAGCATCCTTTTCGTATGCTTGGTTGTTGTCTGTATACCCTCTTTGGTGAAATTCTGCCTTTTTAAAGAAAAAATTCTTGAATTGTCTTTCATTCTTCCCCAGTATCCTTTCTTTTAAAAAGATAAAATTGTCCTGAGATAATTGTAGATTCATGTGCAATTGCAAGAACTGATACAGAGATCAGTAATAAAAAGATGAATAATGCAAGCCATGGGCAAAAGATTTGAATAGGCATTTCTCCTAAGAGAATACACAAATAAATGGGCAAGATGCACATGAAAAGATGTGCAACTTCATTAGCCATCAGGGAAATACAAATTAAAACCACAATGAAATAGCACTTCACATGTCCTAGGGTGGTTATAATAAAGAAAAAGACACAAGATAGCAAGTGTTGGTGAGGATGTGGAGAAATCGAAACCCTTGTACACTGCTGGTAGGAATGTAAAATGGTACAGCTGTTTTGGAAAACAGTCTGGCAGTTTGTCAAAAGGTTAAACATAGAGTTACCATATGATTCAGCAATTCCATTCCTAGGTATATACTCAAGAAAATCGAAAAGAGAATCACACAAAAACCTGTACATGAATATTCCCACTAGCATTATCCCTACTAGCCCCCAAATGGAAACAACCCCAAATGTCCATCAATGGATGAACAGACAAAGAAAATGTAGTCTATCCATGCAATAGAATCTTGTTCATCAAAAAAAAGAAATGAAATATTGATGCACGCTACCATAAATGCTAAGTGAAAGAAGCCAGTCACAAAGGACCACCTAAAGTATGATTTCAATTACAAGAAATATCCAAAACAGGCTGCTCTATAGAGAAAAGAAAGTAGATTAGTAGTTGCCTAGAGCTTGGGTCACGGGGGTATTAAGAGATGACCGATAAAGGGAGCAGAGTTTCTTGTTTGGGATAATTAAAATGTTTTAAAAATATGGTGACGAATGTACAAGTTTGTCCCATGGAATCGTACACTTTACACAAAGAAATTGTATGGTCTGTGAATTGTATCTCAATAAAACTGTTTCTGTTCTTTAAAAAAAATTTTTTTTGAAGATTTTATTTATTTATCTGAGAGAGAGAGAATGAGAGCGAGAGAGAGAGCCCATGAGAGGGGGGAGGATCAGAGGGAGAAGCAGATTCCCCACTGAGCAGGGAGCCCAATGCGGCACTTGATCCTGGGACTCCAGGATCATGACCTGAGCTGAAGGCAGTCGCTTAACCAACTGAGCCACCCAGGCACCTCAAGTTCTTTTTTTTTTTTAAGCTTTTATTTATTTATTTTAGAGATAGAGCGCACACAAGCAGGGGGAGCGGCAGAGGGAGAAGGAGAAGCAGACTCCCCACTCAGCAGGAAGCCAGATGCAGGACTCGATCCCAGCACCCTGAGATCATTACCTGAGCCCGAGTCAGACATTTAATGGACTGAGCCACCCAGCACCCCAAACCTGTTTTGTTTTTTTCTTAAAAGAAATAACACAGAAATTGTGTGTACTCTTTACCCAGTTTCCCCCAGTGGTAATATTTTGCAAAGCTATAGTACGATATACTGCTGAGACCAAGATGTTGAGATTGATACAGTCCACAGCATCTTGCCCATTTATTTGTGTTATTTAGATTTCCCCAGTTTTACTTGTACTCATCTGTGTGTGTGTGTGTGTGTGTGTTTAGTTCTACACATTTTATCACACGTGTAGATTTGTGTATCCACTGTCACAGTCAAGACACCGAAGGGAATATTGCCTTCAAAGCCGGGGTCACCCCAGATTCCGCCTGAAGCTGTGCTCTAAAGACCTTTAGTTTGCCCTCCCTGTTACTAACCCAAAGCAAGGAAGCTTGCCTCCAAGCATCTCCTCCTTGCTTGTCAAAGGGCAAGAGTCACAGAAGGCCATGAATTCCCGCCCACACCGGAAGAACGGAAGGTTGGGATCACAGGCACCATTCATCTAGATTCTAGAATCACCCACACTTCTGAAAGAGTAGGAAGTGATCTTACCAAAAGGAAGAATGTGAATTCTGGAAGGGGGGTACGCCTCCGTGTCTTCACTCCCCGCTTTCTCCTCCCACCAATTTCAAAAGCCATCTACCTCCCAGGCCTGGTGGGTAACTTGTCAGCGCTTTCGGAGATCCGGTATTTATCGGCTTGCCCCTAGCAAACGCTGTCAGGGAGAGGACTGGCAATGATTCATCTGTACTAATCCCTGTGTTTTCATCAGCCTTGGGCTGTTCGAGGGGACAGCCCCGGATGCTCTTCCACATCATCATCACTTTGGTTTCTCTCAAAATGTTTGCTCAGAAAAAGCCCAGAGTTTGGCCTCGGTTCTTTCTGGGCTTCCAGGGGGATTTCCCATCCTTCTCGGACTCCAAGGGTGAATTTGCTAGAAGGTTTGCTTCTTACCTGGCAGGGCAGAAGGTAAAGTCTGGCTTCTGCATGGATTGTTGTTGTTGTTATTGTTGTTTTTAATCAAAGACAAGCTTGTTATGATCACATCAGTTGGGACAAAGAGCTGTGGGAAGACGTAGCTGATAACTACTCTCTCTCAACTGTGATCCCATTGCCCCCAAATCACTGGGCCTGTCATAGCTGACCACCTGCTAGTCCCAGCTCTCCCCTCCACCTGGATTTTATGACTCAGCCATGATTTGACATCTAAAACTTAGCTTATGCAGATCTGCTCCATACAACCCTAACTGTGGCCCATGAACACGGACTTCATTATCTGACCTCCACCCTTGCAAAGCCTCAAACTCTGACACTTACAATCTCTGTTAAACTTTACACTGTGACTGGACGTATCTCCAAAACTGAGTACTACTACTAATTATAATAATATCTTGATTAGTTGAGCAACTTTGTGAGACAGATAGAAGCTCAGAGATGCCAAAAACTTGTCCAAGATCACACACTATGGTGATAAAATTTTATAATAACAAATGTAAATTTCTCCCCTTTAACCATGGTTTCCTTGCAACCCCCTACTTCCTTCAAGGTCATTATCCCAGAGGACAGGTACTTGACCTCCTCAGTAAGACCACAGCCTTGCAAACTGGACCTTATGAAGAAGAAAAGGATGATCAACAGGCTGAAGATTCAAGGAGGAGTTGACATTGAAGCTTGAGACTGAAGGTAGTCTGCTGACAGAGTTCCCTCTTCCCTGAGGGAGGTCAGTCTTTGCCTTAAGGCCTTCACCTGATTAGATGCAGCTCACCCACATTATGGAGAGCAATCTGCTTTAATGAAAGTCTAAATGTTAATCTTATCTGAAAAGTACCTTCACAGCAACATCTGGACTTGTTTGATCAAATATCTGAGTACTGTGGTCAAGCCACATTGACACATACAATTAACCATCACAGCAGCCAAGAAAAGAAAAGCACTTTAGATAAATGAAAGAAACATCCAGAACAGAAGGTGGTTCTTTCTTCCACTCTCTGCTTGGGGAGCTACCCAGCAGAGCCACCTTGCAGGACATGATAGGGCAGCCATCTCAAAATAATTATGGCAGTGTAGTGCCTGTGAGGCCCAGGGAGGCTTAGAGGGTTAGCCCTCTCCAGCTGCCTTTGGTTCCCGTGTGCTGCAGACAGCTGGGTGCCGGTTAGAAGGTCCATCGTAGCAGGACCTTCTAACCAGTTCTGTACAGAAGGCTGCAGAGATAACAAACCGTGTGGGCTAAAGCTGAATTGGATTCACTGCCAGGCCTCAGAAAGGTCTAGAGGAGGTGGCCCTGAATCAGCCAGGGAGCACCCAGACTTTGCCCAAGCAGAAAGAGAGAGAGACACACACACAAACAACAGACCTCAAGTTTCACTGGTTGCAGACTTGAGATTCAAGCTCTAGGAGGTCAGTCTGCATTTAGGTGGATCAGGGGTGTTGCTTCTGAAACCAGCATTGAACTGGCTTTGTGCCTGCAGCCCCAGGGTTGCCCTTCCATTGTGAGGTTGCATAAACCACGCCCAGGCGCCATCTTGGAGAGGAGTGAGGGATGGCAGGCAGAGAAGCATGATTTAGAGATTGGATCTGTTTCCTCCAGAGAGACTGAGAAGTTCCTAAAGAGTCTACTTAAACTATTGGCTGAAATGAAGTATAAATTATATAGAATTTAAAGTCCACCTTTTATCTGTTAACCAGCATGAGGAACTAGCTTCATGAGAGACGGCAATAGATTTCAGAATTGATGTGTGATTACAATAGTGACCTTATTATATCAGTAAGTGGTAAATCCAGGCATGAAGACCAGCTCTTCATTTCTCCAAACCAAAGTTTCATGCTGACCCCCGAACAGTGTCACCATGATCAACTGACCCTCTCCATGAGCCTCTGTGACCACTGGCCAACTCCTGCGAGGCTTGATCTTGTCTCCTGGCCACCCCCTTCTAGCATGGACTTACTCTGAGGTCAGTTTAGCCTAACTGAGGGAAGGACATTTTCATCATGCTTTGTATAACCCACTGCTATTTTCTGATTACTTTTATTGTGATAAATTTAAAAAAATACAGAAAGGTATAAAGAATAATATCACACGTATTAACACTGTCCAAAGCAACAAATAAATGCTAAGGTATATCATATTTGTTTCTAGTTTTTTTTTTTTTTTTTAACATGAGCAAACCATTACAGATGAAATTACTGTCCCCTTTGACCTTTACCCCTAGACCCATTTCCTTCCTACCTTCCCCAGAAGCTACCAGGTTCATGAGTTTGATGTGGATTCTCCTAGTCCATTAAAAAAAAAACAAACTTTTATACATACAATTGCACACATCTGTGAAAAATACAGAATATTTGGTGTGGGGTTTTAAAATCCAACCAAAGGGTAACCAAATTATATATAATCTGATAACTACATTTCCCACTCATTCTTAATGAGACTCCATGGTATTGATTTATGTGCTGCATTTTATTTGCTCTCTTATTGATGGACATTTAATTTTTTTTCCTACTTGTTAAATTTGTAACCAAAATTTCAGTGGGCATCTCTGTACATGTTTCCATGGGCACCCATGGATGTCTCTCTAGAGCATGTTCTAGAAGGGGTGCTGCTGGCTTTCTTGTACATGTGTGAGGTAGTTATCACACTAGGGGATCAGTAACTTGTGTGTGCATCTGTCTTTCCACCCAGACGTTGAATTCCTTGAAGTCAAAGGCTATGTTTCATTCATCTCAGCGCCTGACACACCATGTTGAGAGAAATGATTAGATGCATGAATGAAAGAAATGCTTCCATCCCTCCCCCTGCTTTCCCAAACCAGCTTCCCCCTCGCCCGAGCATGATGACAATAAAGGGAACTCTGCCACAGCTTACAATGTGTGTTACTTGCATTGTCTCATTTAATTACCACAACTTTGTGAGAAATGCCGCTTCACCAGTGATAACACGGAGACTTGGAGAAGTGAGCTCCTGCCAACGCAGTCATTAGGAGTAAAGGCAAGATTTGAACCAAGGTCTTTCCAAATCAGAGCCTGTGGCCTCTCCATTCCCTCCAGCTACCTCTCAAACAATGGGATGGGCTCATAATGGAAAGAGTCTGATGTTTTGACTTTCACAAACATGACATCTGCCTCAACAGTTCTCTCCTTTTCCACAAAATCTTTGTTCCCTTAGAGTCTGGGGAAATCACCGTCATTAATTATCCCACAGCTTTGAGTAATTAACCCCCATCTTTCCCTCTCGGGCCTTGAATGCACACGTTAGAATCCTGAAGTGTGAGTGGTTGCTTTGGTATCCGTGAGGGCAACCCCACAGTCCTCCAGATGGGAAAGCGAGACCAAAAACTGAGGAAAGTGCTCAAGGGGACATAGCAAATTAGAAATCCAGCTGAGGTCAGGACCAGGTTTTCTGTGACTGGGTCTGGTGCCCTTTGATCTGGCTTTTGGATTATCTGATGAGGCTGGCTCTTCTCCACCAGGGAGGAGACCTGGGCGGTGCTCAGCTCTGCTGCCTCGCTGATTTCAAGGGCACTGGGCAAGGACTGGGGCCGGGAACAGACATCACAGAAACCAAAGAATGTGCGTTCAGTGAGTCCAGCTTGGAAAGCACCAGATGGAAGCTACAAGTGATGCTGAATCCACCGGACTGAGGTCAGAGGAGAAAACCGCCTTGACCGCAGAGGGACTCTATGAGCCAAGCTTAGCTGACTGCTGTTAACTCCATGAGCTCCCTGGCAGAATGCTATAGAAATGCATTGCTTGGGGCGCCCGGGTGGCTCAGTCGTTAAGCATCTGCCTTCAGCTCAGATCATGATCTCAGGGTCCTGGGATTGAGCCCCGCATCGGGCTCCCTGCTCGGCAGGAGGTCTGTTTCTCCCTCTCCCACTCCCCCTGCTTGTGTTCCCTCTCTCACTATGTCTTTATCTGTCAGGTGAATAAATAAAATCTTAAAAAAAAAAAAAAAAAGAAATGCATTGCTTGCTCGCGTCATGGAACACTGCCATGGGTGGATTTGATCTCTGCTCTGTGCGGTTGTTCAGGGAATCAGGCTCCTTCCACCTTTGGACTCTTTCTTCTCCAACAGCCTGCAAAGGCTGTGTCCCAGGTGTCTAGGGAACCAGGGGGGAGGCAAAGCCACTCAGGGGCAGAGCTCGGGCTGGAGCAGGCATTCCTGACTCCGAGGCCAGGGGCTGGTATTTCTACCACAACTGTCCTGCCTCTCAACATCTCTGATCCTGTTTGCTCCTCTCTGGAATCGGGGTCATGTGGCCTGCTCTCATCATCCTCGGTATCGTGATTTCAAGGAGTGGAATATGTTTTATAAATGGGAGTGTGGCTGGTAGAGATAAGCATGGCTGTAGGTTCTTTTCTAAATGACAAAAAACAAAGCACTCTGCCCACCCCAACCTGGAATCCTTTCCCTTCGGGCCCTGAAAGTAGGTGACGTACCTGAGAAACACTGTACACGAATGGAAGGACAGCTACAATGTGACCACAGAGGACACGGTCACTGTGGCTATGAGTCGGAGGCACAGGGGGCATCTGTCCCCAGGCAATGCTGGTGAACCCAGGCTATGCATGCATTCTGACGCCTCTCCCAGCTCCTCCCACCTGCAGTCCTCGAGCTTACATCTGCAAGGTCAGTTGTTGACCTTGAGCCTGGACTGCAGTACCGTTGGATCTATGCAGGGTAGTTGGTTGGCTGAGGCCTGCAATTTGGAATCCTAGAACTCTGGATTCAAGTCTTGGTTTGAGTGCCCAGTGAGTTCACTTTCCTCATCTATAAAATGGGGAGAATGACTTATATGGTTGTTTTAAGAACAAAATGAGCTCATTATGAAAACTGCTTAGCAGGTTGAAAATAGGCAGCACTCAGGAAAGCTGTGGTTATTTTCATGCCAAATCCAATGTGCTAGTGATATGTTCTGGGCACTGGCAGAAGGGTTGAGTCAGACCTTCACCTTGTGGCTTCCCTGGTGGCCCCGTTTTGGTGAGCGGCCTTCTGCATCAATGTCCCTGCCCATCCCAATCCTTTCCCTGAATCTTCGCTGGCTTAGCAGAGGCCCAAAGACTCCATCTGGCCCTGGTGAGGCCAGATCCCCGGCCACCACCGCCATGGCAAGGCCCGTTGGCAGGATTCCCAGGCTAGGCTCCACCATTTGACTGCGCAGACAATGGAGTCTGAAATCTAAAGCTTTTCCGTTTCCTGTTCACCTTCTGGCTCATATTAACCTCACTGACATGATCTTACACAGCACTCCGATTCTCACTGGAACTATGACGCGTTTCTGTCTCAGCCCATCAGGCCTAAAGCAGAGCCTGAGGCAAGAGCTTGTGAGATGACCCCCGGATGCAGGAGTGAGGGCGAGAGCAGGGTGAGACAGGGAGGAGGGATGGCCAACGTGGGCTTTGCTGCTCGGTTTCCGCTGTGGACAACTGTGGCTTAGTCCCACTGGGGCCCCCGTGAGAAGGCATGCCGAACGTGTGTCCCTCTGTGAAAGGAGAGGGCCCGGGGGCATTCATCCGGTCATTCATTCCTGTCCTTCCTTGGTGGAGGGTCCCCAGGCCTGCCCCACCTCCCACTTGGAAAATGTCCTTGTGTGAGATGGGAGTAGCTTCCCAGGCTCTAAGGAAAGGCCCAAGGCAGAGAAGGGGAGATGCTGAGAGGCAAGCTTGCAGGAGAGCCCATGGCCTGCAGCTGCGCTGACGTCAGGGACCAGGGAAGGCCCTGGAATGTCCGCTGAGGCCATGTCCCTTAGCAAGCGGTTTCCCACTCCCGGCCTTTTTGCACTAACAGTCGCCCTGTGCCATCCCGAAGGGCGAGGTGCCAACGTCACCTTCCTAGCTGAAGGAGCCTCCCTGTGTTCCCTCCTTCCCATGACCCCATGATATGTTTCTTTCCATGAACCTTCTCTGGCAGCCTGGCCAGTGTAGCGTAAAGCCTCCCAGCTCGTGCGTGTGTCCTTGTGTTGGGATCAGTTCAAACAAGACCCGTGCGGGACCAGGGTGGGGCTCATTACAGAGAAAGCGGGTCAAGTGTCCACGCCAGGCCGGGAAGTGGGCACCGCAGGCGTGCTCAAGCTTTGGTTGCTCGTCAGGTGTCGGGGTCAGATGCAGCAGGCAAGGCAGGCAGTGAGCCGAGCGAACCAGGCCGCGGGACGTGGGCGCTTCGGGGGAAGCAGCAGGTGCCCTGGATTCTGCAAACTGCATTGTGCAGGCAGGAGACTCTCCTGGGAACGGACGAGGTTCCCCTCCTGGTCCTGCTGGGCCATTTCAAGGGTGCTGCCGTGTATGTGGGTTCCACTCCCGCGGTGGCCACGCCGATGACGTCATTGAAGTTTGGGAGAAGGGGTGACTTCCATGCACACCCCCACGAGGATGCATTTCCACCGGCTGCCGTTCACTCCAAAACCCTGGTGGCAATGGGATTCTGGGACTTGGAGGGAGGTTCTTTTTGGGGTTTGGTGCAAAGGCAGTGTAGCCTGCCGTGGCCCCTGGGATTCTGGAGACTCCGGAGTGCGGAACGGCTGGGCGGTACCTTCTGCGGACCACAGTTTTCCAAGCCACAGGTGAGAGCAGCCACTTCTCTCTGAGACCAGCTCGGCAGGACCGGCTCGGCTGCACACAGTGTGAGTCACCCTCCAGCCCGTGGGCAGGAGCTGGGGCTGCAGGTTCTCCCTTCTCACGATCCCGGTCTCCATTCTCCACCCTGGGGGCAAGGCGTTAGGTTGGAGGGAGCTGGTGGAATGATGTGTCTGCCTTGCAGGCAGAGAAAACATTAGGGTGTGTGCCCTTTTACCTTAATGGGTCTTTTCTCCTGCCAACCCAGTTACAGCAATAAGTAACCTCTTGGCTTGCTTTGTTTCTACCATCGGGTTCTGCCCCTCCTGAGAGTGGAATGTGAAAGGTGGAAGGAACATCGGATTTACTCCTGATCCGGACACTTGGTGCCGGCGCTGTGTGTGATCTGACTCCATCACCAGCATCTGGAGTGTATTCATCAGATTCAGTCGTCTTCCTGGCTCCCAGATGACGAGGTTCTAAATTAAACGTTCCATTTTCATTCTGATCACCTTCAATAAAGCACAACAGTGTGGTTTTGAAGTTTCCTAGCCTTCCCGTGCCTCAGTTTCCTCCTCTGTGTAATGGGTACAGCGATATCACTTACCTCATGGGATTTCAGGTACTGTTTTCAGACTAGGAAGGTCCAAATTGGGAATCTGTGTGCCCTTTTATATCTTTGATCTTCTTCTCGCTTACCCTTTTTTGTTTGTTTGTTTGTTTGTTTCAGAAAGACGTGTGGATTAAACAGAAAGCAAGATCAGACCGTTGGGACAAAAAAGAGAACAGAAACCGGTGGAAGAAACTAGAAGGAATAGATTCGCCACAGACCTGAGCCACGATGATTGGAGTAAGTGGGCAATGAGTTTGCCCTTACTGTGCTTGCAGCTAAGGCAGGGAGGGGACACACCGGGTGACGTGCATTTCACTTCCTGATTGCAGCATCAAATACACATTCATTTGCAGAAATAAATTCTTGGGGGCGCCTGGGTGGCTCAGTTGGTTGAGCGACTGCCTTCGGCTCAGGTCATGATCCTGGAGTCCCGGGATCGAGTCCCGCATCGGGCTCCCTGCTCGGCAGGGAGTCTGCTTCTCCCTCTGACCCTCCTCCCTCTCATGCTCTCTGTCTCTCATTCTCTCTCTCTCAAATAAATAAATAAAATCTTTAAAAAAAAAAAAGAAAGAAATTCTTGGGTGCAGCGAGGGGGACTAGATGCAGTACGAATTTATTACGTGGGCCCTTTAAGGCTGAATGGCTTTGAGTACAGTCTACCTTGTCTGTATGTCCAGCTTTACTAACGAGAAGCTGCTAAAGGTGTGAATCTTGTGAATCCTCCAGAAGGTCCGGGGACTTTGCCTTTAGCAGCTGAATGTCTAAGACAAAATCACGGTGTAAATGAAAGACAAATGCGAGTGTTAGCTGTCTCTCCCAATTAGCAGAGATATACTTAATTTTGGGTTTCCTTCTCTCCTTCTGCCCCAAACTCTTCCATGGGGCAGCCGCCTGACCCAAGGCACATGACCTCACCTATCTGTGCCTCCTCCTCCATTAACTGAGTTCATATTAGTTCCAAGTATTGATCAGCCAGGCAAATGTTTACTGATTATTTCCTTTGTGTGAAGGTTGGTCCTAGGGAGTAGAAGGGGCATGCTATTTTGCTGAGTGCCTACTATATGCCAGACACTTTCTGGGACACTTTATTCTTTTATTTTATTTTACCTTTTATTATTTTTTTATTTAAATTCCATTAGCCAACATAGAGTACCTCATTAGTTTCTGGTGTAGTGTTCAGTGATTCATCAGTTGCGCATAACACCCAGTGCTCCTCACATCACATGCCCTCCTTAATGCCCATCACCCGGCTCCCCCATCCCCTCACCCACCTCCCCTTCTGCAACCCTCAGTTTGTTTTCTGGGACACATTATACGCATCATGGCATTTATTGAAATCATACAAGGTAGTTACTATCATTTCTGATTTATAGATGAAAACATTTCAAGCTCCGAGAAGTTTCCCAGCTCCACCAAGCTCCCAGTACTAGTTCTGTAGCAGAGCCAAAGATCGAAACCATCAATCAATTGATTGATTCATTCATCGATTTAGCATAGTGCTATCTTCCTCGCCAGGGGCTGCAGCTCCAGAGCTGGCTAAGAGCTGATTCTGGCTCCAGCATACCCAGAGTCTGGCCAGGGAGGCACTCGCCCGCCTCCGTGACTAGCGGTCTTGTTATAATCAATCTCCAACCTCACCATGAAACGCATGTATCATACGATGTACATGAAGTCGCTTACATCCCCCTTGAATGCTCTCAGCATTTAGATGAAGTGGGAAGAAAGGGTTAAGGGGGAGTGATATTGGGGGCCAAATGTTAACATGAGATCCCTGTTTACACTTAAAATCTCCTTCCCAGAGACTGCCGCTTTGTGTGAGCCTCCTGGAACTTCCTAAGTGAAGTTAGGGAGGGGAATCTGACCCCAAGCAATCTCCTGTGGTCAATATCCCCGCCAAGGAGGCGGTGAGATTCTCCGGGAGTGGCTCATGGTTGCAGCTTCAGGTTTCTCTTTCTGTAAGGAGCTTGCTTCCAAGAAACTCTCTAAACCTTGGATTTTTAGGAGATTTAGGGTTTTGCCAACTTGCAAGTGTGGCTCCTTCCTGGCGCATTCCGCAGAGGAAGGGCTTTGAGGAGAACAGTGAACACTGTGTTTATCTCCTGTCTCCCCGAGGGGCTGCCTTCTTTCAATAAATCTGTGTTTTGTGGTCTCTTAACTTTGTCATGATGGGCATTCCTTTTGCTGTATTTGAGACTCAGGCTGGAGGCTGAAAACCTGGAGCAGAAGCTTTTGGACAGCTTGGATGAGACAACTAACTGAGCCAGAGGGGAGAGTAAGTCCATTTTGGGGCTGGAAGGGACATTACAACGCTACTTTGTTGAATATGTGAACCTCAAGACCTAGGACCAGGGTTAGGAGCTCGCTGCTTCTCTGATGGCTTGTCTGTTCCCTGGATGGTTTTGGTAGTGACAAGCTCTTTTCTTACTTGGGTACCATTTGTCCCCGTGTAGATTTCACCAGGGGACCCTAGTTCTTCCTTCAGTCACCCAATAGGATGAGTCTGCTTTCTCTCATCCAGGACGTGCCTGCAGAGATCCCGAGCCCGAGGAGATGTCCCTGCTCGTTATCCCATGTTTTCTCTCGAAAGATACGGTGTTTTCAGTCTCTTCACAATCCGATTGTCTAAGTGAGCACCATTCTAAGGATAGAATAAGATGAATAAGACATCTATTAAGTGAGGACAACTCTCTTTCATCCTGGGCCTGGTTGTGACCTGAGAGCCCTTCCTAAGGACTTGCAGGCAGTTATTGTGAATTGATATCTCAGTGAAGAGGTCTTGATTGTGCAGCTACGATGCTCCCGCGCCATGTGCTGTGGATTCGGTGCTGGACACCGCAGAACAAGCCAGGCTCTCGTGCAGCTTAGAGCCTGCTCCGGACCCAGCCCTGTGCTGCAGTCAGATGAGAGTGCTGCCTTAGGACTGGGCCTTTGGGTGGAGATGTTTTTTCAACCCCAAACTCTGAGGCTCCCTTGCAGGGTATCCAGGTGGAGTGCAGTCCTCAGCCTCTGCTGAGCTGGGTCTACTGTGTAGGCCAGACCCCTCTCACCCACCTGGGGCCTGCTCCACCCTCTCCTCTGCTCACTGCTTAGAAGGCCTTGATTGTCAGGAAATAGATATACTTCTTTTTGGAGAAGCTCTTGAACTCACAACTAGGTGAATTTCGTTTATGATGCTTCTACCATCCCTGGAAAACTACTCTGTCTCTGTCTCTGTCTTTGTCTTTGTCTCTGCCTCTGCCTCTGTCTCTTTCTGTCTCTGTCTCTCTGTCTCTGTCTCTCTCTCTCTCCCTTTTTCTCTCTGCCTCTCTCTCTCTCCCTATTATTTCAGTAAATCTTTAAACTCATGTAAATAAAAGGGTCGACAGTCGCTAATTTTACACACTTCCCATCAACCCTTGTGAAATGATGGTTCTCAGTGTGGTGGTGGAAGGGGAGGGCGCAGAGCCTTTGTCCAAAGTTGAAAGGATACCCTCTAAGAGACCACATGTGTGGAAAGTCCCTGGACAAGCAACTTCGGTTGGATACGCACGATGCTCTGCTTTTCAAATGCCTGATATTTATGGTGTTTTCCATTTAAATATCCTGCTGGATTTCTCCCTCCTTGGCTGTGAGACAGTCTCAGCCCTTAGCCTGTCCCTCCCTAGGAGAGGCTGCTGCCTGGGGCTCTCAATAGAGCAATTCCTCTGCTGTTTCTTTAAGCCACACGCCAGGTTCTGACCTACTGTGGTAATGATGTGGGTGAGCAGGGACTGGATTTGAATCCATACTGGTTGCAGGACAACTTTGAGAAAAATCACTTATCTGAGTTTGTTTCCTCTTAAAATGATGATCTGGGGACAGAGCGAACCCTCCATGAGTTAAACAGAGAATAAGGTGAGGCGAATAGGGCCTGCTTGCCTCTCTTCCTAGGTCTGGTCATGTATTCGGTTAACACGTAAGGACCGGGAGACCACAGAACGGGCTCCGTGCGAGGTGCTGGAGATACAGCAGGGGGCAAACACATAGAAAGTCCCTGTTGTCACGGAGCTTAATTTCTAGAAATCATACCCGTAAGTAAGTAAAGCAGCAGTGAGTCAGGTGGAAATACGAGCTCTGGAGAAAGAGAAGAGTACGGGGGATGGGGGGGCTGGTGTGCGTGTGCAGCGGTTTGCACATGTGGAGGGCACGCGTGTGCGTGTTCAGGTGGGGTGGGGAGGGAGAGCTCTCATGGAGCGGACGACATTGGGAAGTTGCCTGAAGGCAGTGAGAAAGCGGGCTGTGTGCGTGTGTGCAAGAGCATTCCGGGGAAGGCTCTGTGGTGGGAGAGCGCTGGGTCTGAAGAACGGCCGGCGGGCTGTCCTGAAACGGGGCTGGCATCCGGAGCAGTACTGACGGACAGATCCCTCCGGGCTTCCAAGGCCACGGTCACTCTCGGGCTTTGCTCTAAGCCAGAAGGCAAGCTTGGAGGGTTTGGGGCAGCGGAATGAAATGACGTGATTCAGCATTTTAACGGATCGCTCTACACCTCTTTGAGGGTGTAGACTGACTCAGGGAGCTAAGCGTTGGGGATGCAGGATCACCGTCTAAGCCAGGCTTTGAGGAGAGAAAGTCAAACAGTAGCAATGATAATAGGAAGTAGGTCCCATTTCCAGAGGGGCCTCGCTCTGTGCTGGAACGTTAAGCGGTAACAAAGGAGAAGTCCTGAGGCTGAAGGGCCAGGGACAAGCCAGAGGAACCAGCCTAGGACAGTAGAAATTGTGGGGGCTTGCCCTTCACTCCCAACAACAAGGGATTCATAATGGAAAGTAAGTCAGTGAGGACACATCACTATAGTGAAGCTGTTGAACATTCCGGAGACGGGTGGTGGTCCTGCGGAATCCGTGTGGGGATTGGACATGTGGGCCCGAAGCCTTGCCTCCCTGTCCCCCACATTCCTATTCCCTGCACCCCGGTGTACATTTGCAAGAGGTGATAAGCAAGAGGGTTTGTGGTTGTTCACGTAAGGTTTTGTGCAGCCGAGGGGGAGACAACAGAAGAGACAGCCCCCCATGCCCCGCTGCCCGTGGATGGGATTTGAACCTCTTATGGAGCAGGAGATTGGAGTGAAGGTGGAGGTTTCCCTGGAGGTTTCTAAGAGCCTGGGTCTCCAGCCACCTGAACACATCGCTAGGAGCACTTCCTTGAGTGCCCTCCTAAAGCCGGGGGAGACTGCCATCTGCTGGCTGACATGAGTATTTTACCCTGATGCTCAGCTTTGAACTACTGTCTATCCACTTTAGAGAGAGAAATGTGTGGTTGGCACTTTCTCCAGGCCAGGTGCTGTCCATTTTTCTCTTTCAGATCATCACAACTTCTCATCAGGGTATATCTTCTTATTTCTAATGTTTAAGGATACTCAGAAAAATGAAGCCGCTCAACCAAGATCAGTCGGTAATTGGAAAATGGGATTCAAGCTCAGCTCTGACTGCAAAGACGATTACTTTAAAGAAGTTATAATCAGGGCGCCTGGGTGGCTCAGTTGATTAAGCGACTGCCTTCGGCTCAGGTCATGATCCTGGAGTCCCGGGATCGAGTCCCGCATCGGGCTCCCTGCTCTGCAGGGACTCTGCTTCTCCCTCTGACCCTCCCCCCTCTCATGCTCTCTATATCTCATTCTCTCTCTCAAATAAATAAATAACCTTTTTAAAAAAAAGTTATACTCACATCGACTTTGCAAACTGTAAAGTGTTATGAGGGAACAAGCTTATGGTGGGTGTTCCTCGTGTACCGAATGGAAGAATGGATAAAAGGAATAAATATGCCAAGAGATGCTCCTCCAGGCACTTGGCCTAAGGGGTCAGATCTAAGATTTCAGTCCTAGCTCTGGCACTTCAAGATCAAGTGAATCTCAGAGAAGTCGTTTCACTGCTCTGAAACAGTTCCTTTACCTGCAGCTGCAAAGGTACTGGGCTAAAGCCAGAGCTGCTCGTTTTGACTGAGTGTGTTGTGTGTGTTTCTTTCTGTAACACAGTAGAATCTATTTTCCAGTCTTGGTGAGGCTGGAGTGATTCTCAAGAGGAGAGCCTTTTCCGACTTCCTTCCTGAGATTTAAATTCACTTGCGGTGCTGGCCACGGAGGGAGGAGGACAAGGGGAGGGAGCCCTCTGCTGGCCACAAGTATACCACATGTGCCTGAATCGTGGTGGGGGGCACCTGTGAGGACGTCCAGCACCCCACTGAGGCCAGAGGACAGGCTAGCAGGAGCAAATACCTTTCTACTATGGGAGTGAGCCTTCCAAAGAGCAATGCTGATTTTGTCACTCCTGCCCTAAACACCATCAGCACCTCTCAGCTGCACTTACAGGACATAAAGCCTTCAGGGCAAGGCCCCCCACCACCTTTACCCTTTGCCTTCTGCCACAGCCTCGCCTTGGCATTAATCCCATTCTAACCACAGTAACCTCCAAGGAGCTTCCCTGATTGCCGCCCCCCCATCCAAAGTCCAAGGAGCGATGCTTAGTACTATGGGACCCTGCAGGCCTCTGGGTTCCTGGGGCTCATGGAGCCTTGACTCCAGCTCCGCACACCCCTACTGAGACAATGGAGTCGCATCTAGAAGACACCCCCTGCAAAAGCTGAGAGCAGTTCCGGAACTGGGGTGCGGACGTGGAGCAGCTCTCTGGGACCCCAAGTCCTATGGGTTTTTCCTTCTAAACATCTCTCAGAACCGTATGCCCCATCTCCATGACAACATACCTACTCAAACCCCATCACTTTTCCCCTGGGCCCCCGTGGCACCTCCTGTCTTGCAGGCTGCAACACAAAGATGGTTTAGAGAAAAGATAGGATCATAATCCTCCCCTGCTTAGAATTCCTTAGCAGCTTCCCATTGCATTTAGGGAAAAAGATCAAAATCCTTATCCTGGACCAAAAGAACCATCAGGACGGGATTCCTGGCTGGCTTTCTGCACAGCTGGGCCATCTCAGGGCCTCTAGAGATACTCTGCCCTCTGCTTCCCCTGCCTTCTTCCCTAATTAACGCTCACTTATCGTTTAGGTCACGATTCAGATGTTCTTTCTCAGGGAACCCTTCCCGGTCAGGGTCAGGTCCTCGTTAGATATTCTTGTAGTGTCTCGGCTTTGCTTCCCAAGCATACCCTCAGTTGGCTTGTCCGATGTGGTGGCTGTTGCCAGCCTGCCCCTGGCATGGAAGCTGCTCGAGGGACCAGGGCCCATGGTTATTTTGTTCATCTAGTGCTGGGCATATGGGGGGCATTCAGCACTGACTTTTAAACAGAAAGCGAAAAGAGAATCCTGGGGGAGAAGAGAGCCAATCAGCACAGCCCACAGGGGCCCCCACCCTGTATGTGGAGTTGGCAAGGAATGGTGGGAAGAAGAATGGCATGGGAGGGGCAGGCTGAGAAAGGGAGAAGGTGGGATGGATTGTCCCGAAGGACAGGGATGTGTGGGCAGACACTGTGGTGGCCGTGGGGAAGCCAGTCTCTTAGGCTCTTTGATTTTCATTCCTTGTTCAAGGCTAGAAGTCCCTCTGCAGGTATCCATTGGGCAGGGCTCGAGGTATGTGCCCCGGCTCCCACGGGGAGGAGGAGGGAGTATTTTCCCCTGTGGCTTCCATGGTGGGAGGCCCGAGGGGAAAGAATGGTGTAAGGCCAGCAGGCAGGGACAATAGGGGTGCCCGGAGAGTGGGCCTGTCTGTCAGGGTCCCCGGGAGAGGCAGGAGAAGAGGGACTGTTTCCAAAGGTGCAGGCAGGGAGGAGAGCCTGAAGGGCTCAAGGGGGGACAGTTACCCGACACCTGGACAGAGAGCTGAATGGGCACGGTCAATGGACAGGCGCTGTTCCTCTCCTGGGAGGGAAACTGTCAGCCCCCTGTGATGCTACAGAGGTAGGGCTGGAAAATAAGGACCTTGACCGCCCCCCCCACCCCATCCCCCACTGTCCCAGCACTTCCCATTCTGATAGCCAACCAGAAGCCTGAGGGCTTGGGGGTCCATTGGTATAATCCATGCAGGGTGGCCTTGAAGGGTACAAGCAGGGGGGAAGGGAGGGGAGCAGATGGAGGAAGGACAAAGGGAAGGCCAGACTCCCTGGAAATTCACTCTGAGTGGAGCGCTTCCTGGGAGGCCGCAGTGGAGTAGAATTTCCAGGAGCCCTTTCAGGAGGGAGGAAGTTGCTTGAACAAAGCCAGAGCCAGCGACTGAAGAACTCCTTTGAGGACTGTGAGCTCATGCCTTGACCAGGATGGGGGCAGCATTGAGCGTCTTGGCTCGGGTCCTTCTGGCTGCCCATCCCCACATGGGGGCATCTGCAACCTTCCCAGCGCCCTGGGTTAAGGACTCCTATTTGATGGGGAATTTGATTCTGGTGTGGCTTCTGGGAAGAACCTCACCCACTTCGTTATGACTGCATTTGCGGGGAGGGGACAGCAGCGGGGCGCAGGGCCTCCCAGGGGAACCGTCAGCAGCGGGTTAAGCCTCCCACTTGAGGCTTGGTTGTTGCAGGAGCACGTCTGCTCAGGTTTACACAGCAAGGCGAGTTTGCTATGGCGGAGTTGCAGAGGGTGAGTCTTATGATCTGGAACAGCCAACTGTGTATATGACGTGACAGCATTTACTAAAGCAAGATAAACTCAGCAGCGAAGGATCTGGCCTGAGTCGTAAATTCTTCTCATCCTCATGTCTGAGCTATCACATTCCATTTGAATGAGGCCTATCAGCCCAAACATTTTCATTAAATAAGTCCCTTTGCTGAAAATCCCCTAGAGAATTAACTGGGAATTGCTCTCCCCCCACCCCCAACCCACCCTGTTTTCAAAGACAAATGTGTAATATGTGGTTCTAACTCGGTATTTGCCGAGTACGAGCAGATCTGCCGTGCTGGGCAGTGAGTTCCCTCCACCACTAGATGCATTCAGGCCGAGGCTGGGGGACACGACAGGGGGGCTCTGAGTGGGGGAGGGGGAGATCTTCCTAACAGACATTCTTTCTAGTTCTAAGATCTTGGGGTTGTAGGAAGGATCCAGCAGGACTTCCCCACACTCCATCATTCTGCAACTCACCGCACACATTTCCTCAGGGAAGGAGGGATTTTCATCAGGGTCCCGAGGGAGAGCAAGAATACTCGGGCCAGAGACTGGAGTTGAAATCCTAGTTCTATGATTAATTGGGTGGGTAGCCTGCGGGCAAGTCATTGCACTTCTGTGAACCCCAGTCTGTCATATATAAAGCGATCGTAGAGACAGCGAACACTTATTGGCACTTACTCTACCCCAGGAGCCATGTTAAGGGCCTTATCTGGATGATATTTATTTTTTCTGCAGAAATGCTATGCAGTTAAGAAGTGCGAGTATCCCCACTTTATTGATTGGGAAACTGAGGCACAGAGAGATTAGGGAACAAGGGGATGGTGGAGCCAAGATTTGAACTCAGCTAGTCTGCCTCTGGGCATGTTAATCCTTGCTGGATAACAACTGTCTTCTCATCTATATCATGGAATTTCTAGAAGATGGGTACAAAGGCATCTTTGAAATCACACACTCTTAGTCTTAAAAATAATGAGCAAGAAGCTGAATCTCAAGTGGGAACTTTTTCCCAACCTCGTTCAGCCTTGTTCAAAAAAGTTCTTTCTTCTCTCCCAGCGTGTACGCCCCCTCCCTTCTTCCCTTCCTCCTCGCTGTTCCTTTCCGGTCCTTTCCAGCATTCCTCCCTCTGTTCAAATACGTTGCCTTTGGTGGAATTCAGGCTCAACAATGAAAGGCAAAAACAACAGCCGAATTTAAAAGTACTTGTGCTTTTATTAAAAAACAACAACAACAACATACAATCAGGTACTGTCCAGATGTGTTTTGGAAAGGAAGATCTCTTTAAAAATTCTTAGTTTTCATCGTCGTTTTTATTATATTAATAATATTAATCGTATCCTTAAAATCGAGCAGTATTGCTTTTCTGGTTTTTGTTGCATGAAATGTAAAAAAAGGGGCGGGGGACGGCCTCCCATGATGCACACCGAATCATTGCGAACAAAAATAATGATACTCATACAGCTTTGTGTAAAATACAGCTGGTTCTAACACAAACTACCACTGTACAGCCTACCCCTCTCCCATTCCCAGAGCCACCCAAGAGAAGGACAACCACCATGACACCATCACTGGAAGATGTTTGCTGATTCAAACAACAAGCAGACACCTGTGGAGACTGTTGTCTTTGGTGCGTAGGACGTACTTGCAGAGTAGGTGGGGCCAGCGCTCCTGCCATCGCCCCGATGATCCACGGTCAGCTTTAGCTCCTGCCAAATGCCCGGGTGTGGCTTGATGGTTGGATGGGTTTGTACTGAGACTTTGGTAAAATTTGCTTCTTCCTCTGGGCCCTACTCCTCTCCCACCCAGTTAGTCGTTCCTGGAATTTATGCCCGCTTGCGCCTGCCTTCGAGATTTCGGAAGTTGCTGGGTCTCAACTTCATCTCAGCAAACTGGATGGAATATTCGTGGCCCTTCCAATGGAACCAGTTAACGCCCTGTGAAAAAGAGAAGACCTCAGATAGGTTCCCACTAGGCAAAGTGCTCACTGACCACCGCTTGGTCGACGGGAACAAAGGGAGTTCTGTTTGAACCTGACCATTTGGTAGCTCACAGCTGTCTCTTGCCTATCTGTCTGTTGATCTGTGTAGTGAGAACTTGGAAAGGAGCTGGCTGAATCTGACTCGATTTTTTAAATTTTAGTCAGAAGCCACCTACACTTGCATTGAGCTTTGAGCTGCCGTCGTGAAACAATATGGTGGCTAGTGAAACTTGCCATCAGTAGGAACAGGTGCTGAAGGAATTCAGGTCATGATTGGAGGTTACAGAACTGACTAGCTAGATGCAGGGGAGTCTCTAATTCGCAGGATTCTTGTGGAGTGTTTTAATAAGGGTTTGTCCGGAATGGCAGGAGGAACACAGGCAGAACACAAATCTTACAACCTGACATACAGGATTAAATCTTAAGGCTCTTACTTGAGACATAAATGGTGTTGAACCAGTCATCAAACCTTTCTGGGCCTCAGTTTCACCATCTTCCAGCCCCCCACCCTTCAGGGTCTGATAATGCCAACCTTGAAAGGATGCTATGAGGATTAAATGAATTTGTAAAGGGGTAATCATAGTGCTGGGCACATTGTAGGTGTGAAGCAAATACAACTTCCCTCATCTCCAATAGGGAAACGATTTTTTTTTTTTTCTCAAGAAAAGATTATATTTGGGTCTGGGCCCCCTAATTCCCTGTTTGACTCTCCCACAGAGTCTACAGATGGTAGAGTCTGCCGTCGAAAACGACAAGGCCCTTTGCCCCACCAGGGCCTCAAGGGGGGTCCACTTCTGCAAGAGCTCCTAGGAGGCCACCACCTCACTCTCTGACCCCTCTTCTCTTCAAGCGGCGTGGGGCTGGGAGGGGACATGCAGGAGTTAATGGCTGGTAAAATGAGGATTTACTATTAGAATTGTTCAGCGGGCACCGATAGCAGGCAGTCTCTGACTGACGGGCAGGTGGGGTGTGAGAATGGCTGGCTCACCCCATGGGCAAATGTGTCTGTAACTACTCAGTGCTGGTGAAGTACTTGGTCCCTGCACTGCCTTCCTCTGCCCCCCATCCTCCCTCGGACAGAGGCGCCCAGTGGGACGCCAGCCCTCCTTGTTCTATGCTGGGGACGGAGGCTGGAGAGGGAAAGTGACATCATCGAGTCCACAAGGCTGCCGGAGCAAAGCTGGAGCACGGATGGGCTCCCATATCTCCTTCGTGGCCTTTCACATCCGCCCACATTGGAGGGGAGGAGGATGGAAAAAGAAGTTTCCTTTTGGGCATGAGTTTTTGTTTTTGTTTGTTTGTTTTCCAGAAGGACTTTGTGTCACTCTGGTGGCAGGGGACGAGGAAAGAAAGGTGGTACAGTAATGCTAGAGTGAAAGCGTCCTGGGGGCAACATCATAAGACACCCCACTTACATCCCTGCGTCACCTAGACGCCTCCACTTGAATCTGCTTTCCTTCTGGAGTTCAGACAAAGGCTCTGTCTGAGGAGAGCTTTCTGTGTTTGGAATCCACCTGACCAGTGGTGTCCCGGGGACATTCACGGGTTAGCATGTGCTGTCTCGAGGATTTCACCTGACCTGCAGTGTCCCCGAGGTTCCTCCTTGCTGGGAACAGATGTGACACCAGGTCCCAGAGGCTGCTGTCCCCTAGTCTCAGCCAGGACCGACGGGCTGGGGTGCCTGCCTGTCACCCGCGACCGGTTTCCTGAGCCCTGCCCCCGACCCTCGCACTTGGCTCACCTGACTGTGGTTGTTGTCCCCGTACCTCCCCATCAGGTTGACACGGTGACAGTTCTTGTACCAGAAAGCCCCCTTGTAGGACAGGGCGCAGTTGGTGATGGCTGAGTCCGTGTCCTTGTCGAAGGTGGAGAAGGATCTGCCGTTGTGGTAAGCCATGGAGTCACCTGCGGAGAGGAGATACGGATCTGAGGAGTCCCAGTGAGGGGGGGGGCGGTTTCCTCGTGGGCTCGGAAGGACAGAACTGGGGTGGCGACTGAAAGATCCTGGAGGGTGGGCTGCCCTTGAACCCTGGGCCCAGGATTAGTATCAAACACAGGACTGGAGTGGTCATGAGAGATCCCCCCGCCCCCGAGGGCTCTTCTTTGCTGGAAACAGTACAATGTGGTAGAAAGAGGCTTGTGGGTGGCTTTGAGGGTCCAGCTTTCACTCCCTAGTGTGACCTGGCCCACGTCAGGCCTCTTGCTGAGCCTCACTGTTCTATTCTAGAAAATGGAACTAGCACATTGATCCCATCCACCTCAGTATGCTGTTGGGACCATCAATGGATATGAAGGTAGAGGGGTATGCTATATAATAGCTGTGATTGTTGTTACTTTTATCATTTTTTTTTTTTTTACATTCCTTTACATAACGGAGCACAGAGATGGAAAGGCAGGACTGATATTTTGAAGCAAGGTACAAAGGGTCTCAGATGCCTTTTTAACGAGGAAGTGACCAAGAGCAGGTAGGGATGGACGAAACAAGATGCCCTCCTGTGGAGAGCTGGCTGCCACCAGAGGATGCAGCTCTACCAGGGTCACCTTAGTAAGGGGGCTTTGGAAATCAGTGCCGAGAGGCGGTGGAGGCCGCATTCCCGCTGCTCAGTGACTCCCCCCGGATCCCCCCCACCCCCACCCCCGGTAACCAAAACCTTCTTGCCTGAAGCCACTTCACTCAAACAGATATTTATTGCCAGGTAATAAAATGTCAGAATTCTTTGCGGGACGCAAGAATGAAAACAATGTTGGCCCCTGGTTCTCTCTCTTCACCACAGCCACACTGATCTCCAAAGAGCCTGGTCTCCGCTTAGATGGCCAATCTTTCTCTGGAGGCTCTCCCTATTATGGATGTTTCCTCTCGGGGCTCAGAGAGGCTGGGAATGTACCATAGCTTCTGTCTTTTCTGTTTTCATAGACATAACTGGACGCCAGCCCAAAGCAGGGAGGAGTGGTCGTACTGTCAGACCTGGTCCCTCCTCGTTACCAAGCACACCTGTCTGCCACCAAGCCTGCCCCCTGGGTCCACCTCGGGCAAATCACCCAGGTTTTCTGGGTCTCAGTTTCCTCATCTGTGTTATAGCAACAGTGGAACAGTGTCCGTGAGAACTGGAAGGGGGTAACGCTTGCGGAATATCCGCCAAAAGGAGATGCTCCCTCATAGGCCTAAATGCGTGTGGCTTCCTTATTAATTTCTCCTCTAACGTGGAGCCGGAAAAGCACACAGAGGTCATTTCAAGGCAATGACATCTGCAAGATCTGGATCTGAGCTAGGTCATGTACCAGACAAGGACCGGAAGGGCCACTTGGCAGGTAGTGAGCTTCTGGTCATGGGGGTATGTGGGCTGTGGCTGGATGACCACGTGGCAGGAATGTCTTTGAAAAGATGCAAGCAGTTGGGGGATGGAGTGGATTGCCTGCTACTCAAAGTGTGGTCCACAGACCAGCAGCATCCCCAACAGTGGCATCTCCAGGGAACCCGTAAGAAATGCAGAATCTTGGTGTGTCTGCACCAGCCCATTAACAGGATCCCCGGGGGTCATATGTACACAAAAAATTCGAATAAATAATTTAGATGCACTGGATTAGGTGAGTCTTCGGGCTCCCAAAAGACTGTTTATCCATCTAAAGTTGATATCTAAAAATGGGTAAGAAAAAGACGTATTGTTCTGATTCCCAACCCTACTCTGTGTTTTGGTGACCAAAATATCTACCCCCCTCTGCCCAGTTGCAGCTCTGGATTAGTACCTAATAAGGATTCAGATATTTGTTGATCTGATAAGCAGATGGATTCGAGAAGGAAGGAATGAGGGAGGAATGAGCTAAAAACCCAAGGAACGCTTTTGTGGTTTCGGAGGCAGGGAGTGTGGCTGTCCCCTACCTGCGGTCCCACTGTAACCCTCCACCTTCAGCTTGTAGCGGGTCTTGGCGTCCCCCACACTGAACTTGTCGTAGACGGCGTACGCGGTCTTCCCGTGGTCGCGCAGGTCCACCCGCAGCTCGTACTGCCCTTGGGCTGTGATTTTGTGCAGGTTGTCCAGCCCTGTGGAGGACAGGCGAGGGTTAAAGAAGCAGCACAAGTGACTGAGGGCGATGCTTCTACTGCATCCACCCTGCAGGAGCAGCGGCTGGGCTCTGTAAAGAGGCTCGCCTCGCATAGACCGCGTCTGGCCGTTTGCGCTCTCGTTGGCACAACACCAGGCGAAATATAGGACGTTTCTGAGCCTCAGGTAAAATCAGGGCGACATCTTTGCCCTGCCCACCTCCTAGGGCATTGTGAAGCTCAAAGGAGGTAAGGTGGAGAAAGCACTTTTAACCTCCACAGCTCCTTGCAGGAGAGAGGCAGTGGACGCTAACGGGGTGGACATTCCCCAGTGCAGGCACCGGAGCGCGGAACAGTGACCCCTGCAGGGAGACTGTGGGAAAGTACGAGCTACATGGATGGACAGACAGATGGACGGACGGACGGACGGACGGATGGATGGATGATGGCTTTGTGGTGTTGCTTGGGGAGATTTCAAGTGGCAGCTCTACTGCTTATTGGCTAGATTCTTGTGAGCACATGACTTCATCCCTCTTTTCCCACGTGTAAGGAGGGAATTTTCTACCTTCCATAGGTGCTGGGGGGCTCAAGGTTATGGCTATAAGGCCCATCTCAGCACCTGGAGCCCAGGACGGAAATAGTTAATAGTATCAGTGAGGATGAGTCTGTAAGTGGTTCAGTGAATGACTTCAGGCTAGGCTCATTCTTCAGGTCTGGTTGCGGTCTCTCTCTGAACCAGATTTTTATTTTTAATGACCTAGGGACTTTAAAGTCTTTTCTATGGAAGAGTTGATATTCCATGTCTACTACCAGAGCTACTGTTTCCTCCTAGGCCTTCTCTCCCACGGGTTGCTGTGGGTTAGGAACAAGGAGGGCAGATATGGGCACTTGGGACACACACAGGCAGGGCTGCATTACCAAGCCAGAATTCTTCTCTGCGGTCCCCAAACCCAGCAGCATAGGCTTTCCAGTTGCGATAGAAATCCTCACGTCCATTCTTGCGTCTCAGGAACACCTGGAACATAACCAATGAATCAGGGCGCACTTCAGCTATCGGAAGAAAGAGAAGGCATCTTTCTGAGAGGAAGAACATCAGAACTGTGGGAAAAGCACCAGTCCCCAGCTCTGTCCATCACTAATTTGCTGTGTATCTCTGGGCAGGCCACCTCCACCTAAAAAACAGGGATTAAAAATACCACCCAGCTTTGGGTGATTATGATGTGTCAAGGTCGGCTCATCACTTGTTCTAAATGCACCACTGTGGTGTAGGATGTTGATAGGGGGAGAGGCCATGCACGTGGGACAGGGAGTATGTGGGCACTCTCTGCACTTTATGCTCACTTTGGCTGTGAACCTAAAACTGCTCTAAAAAATAAAGTTTATGGGGCGCCTGGGTGGCCTAGTCGGTTAAGTGTCCGCCTTCGGCTCAGGTCATGATCCCAGGGTCCTGGGATCGAGTCCTGCATCGGGCTCCTTGCTCAGCAGGGAGTCTGCTTCTCCCTCTCCCTCTGCCCTCCTGCCTGCTCTTGCTCTTTCTCTCAAAAAAAAAAAAAAGAAGGTTTATTAATTAAAAAAAAATACTACCCAGCTCAAACAGTATTGGGATTGAAATAATTCACATAAAACTCTTAGCACAGTGCGTGGTAGATAGCAAATGCTAATTAATCCACATAATGGGCTCCACGACCACCATCATTTTTATGCATCACAGAGCTGTTTGAGGATCCGATCAATTACAAGAAAATTATTTTCTCCTGGTTTTTATCCCCGGCTTCTTCCCCATTCCTTTGTTTCAGAGATGGTTCCTGAGCGTCTCTGGATGACAGGCACTATCTTGCAAAACCTCCAGACGTTGGTGTGTGAGTGCAGCCCGGGCTGTGCCCTCTGCCCCCAGGCCCCAGGCCCCAGGCCTGAGAGCTGGCGATACTCACGATCCATCCACCCCCATCAGAGGTCATGTCGCAGAAGACTTCCAGAGCCTGGGCCTTATCACCATTCAGGTAAATGGTGTAGAGGCCAGAGGTCGTGTCTCCATTCAGCATTGCTTGGGAGCAGTCCCTGGGGAATGGGTACAGGAGTCCACCTGCAGGATCAGAAGGAAGAGTGGCCCTCTTCGAGCAGGAACATTGGTAGGAGCTTTCAGATTGCAGCTCCACTGCGTACTGGCTGCATGCCTATGAGCAAGCAACTTAACCTCTCCGCAGCTCTGTTCTCTTGTGTGCAAGATGGGGGTAAAGCCTATTTCGCAGGGGTGCGATGAGGCTTTTGAGGTTATGGATCTAAGGCACCCAGCTCAGTCTCTTACACTCATGGAAGTCGCCAATGATATCGGCGGGAGGAGAGCTGAGCCGCTGTGAGGAGCGAGTATCAGGCTGACCTTGATCTACCTCGAGCAGCCAGGCAGCACCTGCTGAAGACCCAGGTACTGGCAGGATGGCCGGGTCTCTAGCACCAGTCGGTGGCTCGCTGTGGATCAGGGCACTCGACAGGGCATCTAAAAACCATGCGTCCTGACTTCTTCAGAGGATTTGGGAGCCAAAGACAAGAATTCTAGTCTTGACTTTGCACTCTCTTGCCTCGGCACACTGGAGAAGTCATTTAACTGCTCTGAGCCTGGGAGTCTTAGAGGGACCCAACAGAATGCCTGGAGAATCTCCAAGTGCGCTAATGTGATGTAAAAACAATGTAAAACTTGACAGAAATGGACGGTCTTGGGGCTGTGCTGAGCAGGTGGGACAGGGAGCTGGTGGTTCTGACCTGACCCCCTTCACCTGAGGCTGCGTCATGAGCTGTGCCCTTGTTTATGTCCCGGCCCTGGTCTGGGAGCATCTTTAGGGCACACTCATGTGTTTGTGCTCCCAGCACCCCGCTGTGAGGTCTGGCAAAGGGCTTTGGCTTCTGCAGCTCCCTCAGCAGGGAGAGTGACTGGAGAGTGTGCAGTGACTGGAGCCAGACACAAAGGGCAGGAGGCGGCCGGGGATGCACGCCGGGTATCCTGCGCTCAGGGCTTTCCAGAGGCCCACTCCTCCCTTCCTCAGGAATGCGTGCGTCCTCTTAGTTCACCAGAGAAAGGCCTCACACATTGGCCATCTGTGGACGACACCCAGTGGCAGGGCGCAGGGTGCTTCCCAGGGCCCGGAATCCCTGAGCCCAGATCTGCCTCTCACTCATGCTAGAGCCTGGAGTCACTGAGTCTCTGGGAGCCTCTGCTTGCCCCGCAGAAAATGGGGCCCGATGATTCTACCAGCTCGGTGGGAGGACTGGTTTTGATTTCGACTACGGACAGGCTTTGTTCACAGGACCCGGCTTACAATGAGCCCGGCCCATGGGCCACACACTGGGGCTAGGAGTTCAGACACTGCACAGGGTCCTTGTGAGGAAGGGCTACTGTGAGTCTCACTGTATAGATGAAGAAACTGAGGCTTGCAGAGTGGCAGTAACTTTCCTAAATCACCCAGAGCAAGTGGTGGAGATGGGGCTTGCATCCAGAGGTCTCACTACTGGTCCTCCTTCCCTTTCACCACGAGGCCCTTAACCTCCTGCACCCACATTCCTCGGGCTCTCAGGGAGTGGCAGGCACTGATCATTTTAAGAGATTTGAGGGAAAAATTCAGTCATGGTCAGAGAAGTGGAGGGTCCGTCTTGTCTCACAAAGTTCGATCTCAAGGCCCCGCTGCACCCTGAGCCCCTTACTTGTGGTAAAGACTGTCTGGACCAGCTTGCTCCTCAGGGGCCCATTCAATGCCTGGATCTTGGCCGTGTAGTGGGTGGAGGGGCTCAGCTCCGCCAGGCTATAGGAGGTGGTTTCTGGACCCAGAATGACTTCCTAAGGGCAGAAGAAAGAATGTTACAGTTTTTTTGCCACCCAAATCCTCAGGGTACAGATGACACATTCATTCATTCACCCATCCATTCATTTCTTCATTCAAAAGAATCCACTGAGCCTCACTCTATGTCAGGCTCCATGCTCATTTCTGGGACATCAGAGATGGGGGGAGTGCAGCATAAAAAAGGCACTGAGGCCAGAAGGGGCAGAGGAGGAGGTAATGACCGACCTGAACCACACTTGGTTTTGGGTGGTGCTGGAGTGGTGGAAGAAGTAGGCAAAGACCAGATTATAAAGGGCCTTAAGTGCCAAGCTATGGAATCCGAAGTTTATCATGATAAGGAATGCGGACTCCCAAAAGGTTTTTGAACAAGTGAATGAAGTGAACCCAGCTTAACATGGTAGCAAGAGGAACCACACAAAGGACAAAAGGTTTAGGTTTTCAGACCAGTTATATCAGTGGTCCCTAATATGGCTCTTTTTCACAGGCCTCTGGGAAGCTTTAAGATAATACAACGCCTGGGCGCCATCCCAGACCGGCGGCATCGTAGGAGCCAGAAGTGGGGCTCTGCCAGGTGCATATCAAAGAAGCTCCCCGAATGATTCGGATGCAGTCAGTGTGGGGATCTCTTGAGTCAGGGGATGACTGCAGTAGCTCAGCAGGCACGGTGGAAGCCTGAGCTGACCCGGCTTGTCTCTTTCTAGAACAGAGATGTCCAGGAGGGGCGTGCGTGCGCCTCTGCGGCCAGACTTCCTCTCACCCCCCCGTAGTTTGTGACTGCTCACGGTGTTACTGTTCAGAGAACATTAGTTCCAGCTTCCAGGAGGTCTTCCCCCTTTCCAAATCCTCTTTCTAGCTTCCCATGCCTGCAAATTCACCTTTTAGCAGATGACCTGGGTGTCTGGGATTGGAATTCACCCTACACTGCTAGCAAACCCAACCCAGCGGTGCCTGCTGCCTGCAAACATGGCCGACAAGCTGTGGGCAATAGTGAGTCAGGGCGGAGGCCCCTGCAATGCTCTCTTGCATCCTCACGCTGGGCAGGTGAGGTTATCCTGATGCTTCCCATGAGGGGTGGGGGGCTGACTTCCAGAAAAGCTGAGGGACTCACTCTCACTCCATAATGTGTTGGTGGCAGAGGTTGGTCCTACCTCCTATCTCCCCACATCCTGTCCAGGACTCTCTCCTCCTACATCAGGTTATTTTCTTGAGTGAAACATACACAGTTGGGGACTGGACATGCAGGAAGGTAAGTCAGTAGGCTGACATCGGTGACCTGGTGACCTTTATGTGGCCCCCAGGTCTGGTCCCTGGGGAAGGATCAGGTATAAAGCTGGGTTCGTTGACTTACTTGGGGATACAATTACCGCTCAGCTCTCTAGGCTGCTGTGCAAAGTCCTTTTCTAGGTAATCGGGGTAGACTGAAATGAGGCTCAGGACTCAGGTAAACTCAGTCCTAGAATGCCTGCCGGGAAGCAACTTGTAAGGCTGGTGAGTCCAATGCACTCATTTTACAGATGGGAACACGACACCCAGAGAAAGTAAAGGACTTGCCTCCATGCATGCAGTGAGTTAGTTCGTTGTTATGCCAACTCAAAGAAGGGCCACGGGAGTAACTAGAAATGTGTGTCCACTTCTAGTAAAACATGGCGGATTAGACATGCCAGTTTAGCTCTATTTTCTTCTGAAACCCCCTGAAATGAGAGTGAAGGGATAGGCAGCACAAGTCCATGAGGATGAAGCAGATGACAGACGAGACAGACAGAGGCATGCGATGTCCACAGAATCCTGACGGATGGGAAGGGATGCGGTGGGGTGACAAGCGAGGGGGCAGGCTGGGGGATAGTTGGCTGAGTGGGTGAGGCCATCCTGAAGCTGGTTGATGAATGCTGCAGGGCCTAGCAAGTTCAGGAATGGGATGTGTACAAAAACAAAGATGCCTTTGAAGGCCAGTGTGGGACATGGCTGAACAAAAGTTTGTTTAACAGCTTAAATAAGGAACAGATTCCAAGCTCTCCCATCCCCCCCTCCCCCACACCAAGTCTGGATGACTGTCCTTCCCAGTCCAGATGAAAGGCTGAGGTGTACTCTCTGGAGACACTGAGCCAGAGAGAAGACTCTGGATTCAAATCCACCAGGCCCCGTGGAGCTACACTGGAAACAGAAGGGAAGGTGTGTACACAGCGGGGGCCCAGGCTCTTCCTCGGGCTATGGTCCTGGCAGCTTGGTTTGAAGGGGTTGGAGGACCCTCTAGGGAGGTGGATTAGCTCAAGAGAAAAGGCTTACAGAACTGCTACTTGTGAGTCCCCCAACAAAATTGCTGGGCACTTGCTTACTCTACGGTGAGCCTCATTAGTTGACAAGCCCTGTGTCTGCCATCGGAACTCCCAATAAGCTGTTTCATTCTTGGCTCAAGTACAAAAGGACCATCGGACATTGGGCGGAAGTCTCCAACATGAAAGATAAAGACCCAAACCAAACAATAGCAGTGAAACAGAAAGAAAGGAAAAAAAAAAAAAGGAACTTGGAAGAGACACTATGCAGGTTGTAGAATTAAATATCATCCATCTTAGAGATTAAGAGAAGAAGCGGAATACAAACAATACGCTAGAGAAAGATGGATGAGCAGGGAATAAGGAAAAGATCTTAGAAATGTAGAGTGCGATGACCAAAACGAAAAGTTCAATAACAAGTTCAGAAAATAAAGTTTAGAGATCAAGTTCACTTGTGTGAAAGGAAGGGTTAAAGTTATTTTGAATTGGAAAGTAAAAGAAAAGATGTTCATGGGTAGAGAATATCAGTAACAATTGCTGTAAATAGCATTAACAGTTGTTGTCTTAGGAGCGTGGTGATGTATGTTTCAATATATAATGGAATGATGCCATCTGCGAGATTGTATATATGGCAAAGATGCTCAAGAAGCCTCTGGCTTTTGCTCAATAAAACATTAAAAGACCAGCATCCAGCTCCTAAAATGTCCTCAAATCTTGTGAGCAGTGGTTCTTGACCTTGGCGGGCCATCAAAACTGGAGTCTGGTTAAAATGAGACAGGGAGGCCGGAGCATATGATTCAGAAGGTCTGGCATGGCATCCCGTCCCTGTTAATTTTTTTTTTTTATTTTCAGCTTTCTAGCTGCACTGAGATGGAGAAACAGCCCCGGGGTGATTCTTCTCTCTGCTGAGGATCATGTACATGTTTCAAACAGTAGCGGGGAGTTTATATACTTCAAGATACCTTGACTGTACCATCGACGGATTCATACACCAATAGGTAGCCGGTGACAGATGCCCGGGGGGGTCTCCAGGTGAGGAGGGCAGTTTCTGACTGAACCTCAGTGGCAGTCAAGTCTCTTGGAGAATCGAGGTCTGCAGAGGATAAGTCATTTGTTAGCAAATGTGTCAGCAACTCTAGGACAAAACTCCCTTGGCTGGGCTTTTAGGAAGCCTGGCTTCAAGTCCTTTCCCTACCATTGACCTATATGACCTTGGGCAGAACCTTCCCCACCCCGTAGACGAGGGGGTTGAATCATGCGATCTCCAAAGGCAGAATTCTCTGTGGTTCGTTTCATCCCAAGGGCCAGATTTTCCTGAGCCCAACACACTCTTGATTGGCCTTGGGTGGATTTGGGAAGAAAGACACAGCTGTGAACATAATTCCCAGCCTCTCTTGCTCCTCGATAAGTGGATAGATGAATGCTGATATTGGCATTCATCCCTACTGAGAGGCTGCTTCTTCTCTTTCCCTGCCTGCTACAGTTTGTAAAAGGATCTCAATGTATAAAAACCCAATGGACATCTAGGAAAACGTGCCTGAAAAATCCTTCTCTTAAAAATATTTCCCTGCCTAGAACAGGGATCATTAAATACTGGGTTGAGGGCCAGTAGGGACTGGTTTTCCACTTTAAAAAAGCCCTCCTCTTAAAACCGTTTCTTAGTCCGGGGGGAGAACAAGGTCATTTCAGTTCAAAAGGAAACGGTGTGTTTCTTAAGGTCCCGATTGAGTGGGCACTGGTGAACTTAGCTGATGTGGATGTCATCACATTGCAAGGACCTGACTTGAGAAGGAAGGGGTTGGAGTTTAAGACGGAGGCCGTGGGTGGGCGTCTTCATACCTGTTGTGAACTTGGTAGTGATGACTGAGCTCTTCTGGGGCCCTTTCTCTGCAAAGATCCTCAGCGTGTACTCCGTGGCAGGCTCGAGGTCGGTCAGAGCGTACTCCACCGTGTTCCCGGACACTGTGCGTGTAATTTCTGGCACTAAACAAGAAACACACCGAGCGGTGACCGCTAGCCGTCAGCACGCTTGGCACATGGCACACACACCTACTTCTAACACAAACTTTCAGTGACCCTGTAGAAAAGCAGGTCTGATTTCTGAAATGACTCACACCCTGTTCTCTCTCTTGAGCACTCACCTCATGCACAAAGGATTTATCATATGGAGACTGGATTTTTCCAGGCACCAAATCAGGAGGAAGGGGGCCTGGGGGTCAGGAGGTGTTTCCACATGGTGCTGGCCGGGGGGAGCTTTGCAGCGGAGGTGCAGGAACGAGAGCTGCAGCTAACGTCTCCAAGCCTCGGGCTGCCCAGATTTAATGTGTCTCGTCACTTGCTTTCCCCTCTTTTTCACTTACTCTCATGTCCTTTTATAATCTGACAAATGTTGTTAAATCACGAGGCTGGAGAACCACAAAAACTGGGCAGCTGCAGATGCTCTAGAGCCTGGTTAGTGCCTCGCAGACCCACTGGGTCAAGTCCAGTGGTGGAAACCAGAACATGGCGCCAGGTGCGTGTGTTTATTTCCTGATCACAGGTGACCGACCACCTTGGCTGGCCAGGGACTGAGAGATTTCCCAGGGTGTGGGACTTTCAGTGCTGGAATTGGGAAAGTCCTGGGTATCCTGGGATCAGTTGATCATCCTGTTTATCATCCATGAGACCCCATCTCCTGGACCAGGCCCCTTTCTAGGTCTGCATCTACTAATCCCATAATCCCTGTGAACTATGCTCTGGTTTACTGTAGATACAACATCACCAGCTTCCTTGACTCGGAGGAGTTCGCTCATGGGGAATATTTAAGAACTGAAGAGATGAATGAATAGAGGAGTAAAAAGAATAAACCCCGAAATCTCTCTTCCCTCACTCTCCAACTTGCTCTATGCTCATAAAGAACTCTCTTAGGTAGTGGTCCAGGGGGGGAATGCAGATTTTCAGAGGCCCCAGGCACAGGTTATGGCATCCCTTCACGTTGTCACTGCAAGTAAAACAATCCTAAACCATAAAATAGGAAACTTACACGTGCTTTGGGATTCAGATAGTAAAGTCTTTTTCTAGGGTAGCTCATTACAAAAGCATGAATTCATTCACTGAAAAACAATCTCTTTCTCCTCTCTCTTACTTGTATTTGATCTTACGTTTTGGTGGCCGTGATGTGTTGGTGCCCCAAACAAGTGTTTAGTCGGCTAAATAAGTATATTAATCAGCACAGATGTCTGCAAGGACAAGGAGAAATAATTTCTGATTTCTCAATTGCATCTGTTAACTCCTCTGTAGCCTCTAAGAGGCCCAGCCTCCCCAGTGCCTCCTGGAATAGCCTGTTTAAGACTCTAGATTTTGAACTCATTCTTTGTAAGAGATGGGAGCTGCTGCCTAGAGAGGGAGGCTCACGGTGACAGGCAGGGAGACTCGCAGGAGAGGGGGGGACAGGCTAGGGAAACGCATGCAGGCTGGAAATGTGCCCTTTGTTTTCCTTTAAATGGCCTACCGGCCTTCCTTGGTGTAACCACAACATTGATGCTCTTCACTTGTCAACAAGCAGAGGAGGATGGGTGAGGCCTCCCTTGCCCCCCGCTGGCCAGGCCCTCCACACCGACCTGCCCAGCCCCGGCTTCAGCCCATTAGTCTCTTCTGAGAGCCTCAAGAACATCACTGGCCTTTCCAAGCTTCCCACGTATTTTTGCTTTCCTGGTCCAAACGTGACAGGGAGGAGGGGAACAGCAGGACAGACACTCCTCCTGGTGGGGAGGGTCTTAGACATGGCCTTACCTTTCTCCCCTGTGTAGGAGATGACATAACTATCCACGGGGGCAATGGCTGGCTGCCACATGGCCAAGGCTTCTGTGTCGCTGATGTTGGCTGTCACCAGGCCAGATGGGCCATCCAGAGCTGCAAAGACAGACGATGATATATTGAAGAGATAGGCAGTGGTGGGGTCAGACACCAGCCCACAGCTGCTCGGCTGTCTCACTGCTCCTGGACTCCTGGTGTTGGAACGTGGCGCCTGGTGCGCACACAGTTCACGTCCTGAGTCTGGAGCCAGGGCGCCCTGGCTTTGAGTCATGGTTTCTTCCCTTGCTGGCTGGCTTCTCTTGGGTCTCTGTTTCCCCACTTGTACAATGGAGATCCTCATTCTGCCTGGATTTATCCTCAGGGTTATTCTGATGCTCACATGATAGTATAGGTGGAAAGGAGCTATATAAACTGGAAAGGGCTGAACGTATGATGAGGGTTATCATTATGGTTCATCACTGTTCCCAGGGAAAGAACTTACAAAAACAGGGAGCCTCCCAGAGTCAAGGCTGCCCGAGGCTCTTCTGGGCTTTGAATGATAGCTCCGGTTAGGGGGCTGGTGGGCAACACGGAGCCAGGGCCCAGAGGCTGGCAGGCCCCGGTTCTATCGTGGCTTCTCTGCCTAGCGTCTGTGTGCCCTTCTCCAAACCTCATTTCTTCAGGTGTCAGAGGGCGGCTGCTAGATGGATGAACGAGACCTTGCGTGTGTGAGACGTGCTGGGGCAGCGCTCACTCACGGTGGCTGCTATTAGTAACATGACTATTAACGTTACTGGAGTCTTCGATATGATTGCCAAGTGACTTGTACTGACAAAGGGCGCTGGCCCGTTTAACCGACCCCTGTGATGACCCAGCAGCCCTTTCTCAGAAACTAACCTAAAGAGGACTATTATCCTCTTGCATTTGCATTTATGACTCAATTACTCCAGGACAACGGCCCTGGGAGGCTGGAGGTCAGCTGTCATCAGCTCATTTCAAAGATGAGGCTCCTGAGCCCCAAGAGATGTGATGACGGCCCAGAGAAGCAGAAGGAGGCAGAGTACTTTTGGGAGCCCACATGGTCAACTCCAAGCTCCTTCCTGCTTCAGCCTGTCTGTACAGAATCTCCTTTAAATGCCCAGGACAATGGGCCTCAGGAGGGAGTGCGTCCAGCGTTTGCAACCGGAAAGTCCATGAATGAAAGGTTTCTATGGGGGAAATAAGGGCCTGTGTGGCAGGGTGGACAGGACTCTGGGTTCAGATGGGATGTTATAATTGCATATAATCAACTTTTTTCGACTATTAGGATATTTTTAAAATTTCCTATGAGGCCCATTCTTTGGATCCCTTAATGGATTAGACTGGATAATTGCTCGCCTATCAAAGGATAAATTGTTCAGAGACATGGCTGCCTGAAGAGAAATTTTCCACTTCATTCTCCTTCAATGCAATTCATTATTTCCCCCTCCTTACAGTATGCTGTACAAATCAGGTTGTAATAGGAAAACAATCCTCTATTTTAGAAGAACACAGGGTTTGGAGTGAGACTGACCTAAGTTCAAATTTGCTTCAGCATTTACTTTACTAGTTAGGTGGCCTTGGCCAAGGTATTTCATTTCCCTGGATCTCAGTTGTTTCCTCTGTAAAATGGGAATGACGTAGGCATTTGCATGGTTTAAATGCAAAGGGTTTAGGGACAGTGCCTGGAATGCAGTAGCAGCCCAGCCAGGAGTAGCTACTTTATAGCTATCACCATTACAGAGGGTTTCCTCTATAGGCAGGGAGGGAAGGAGGTGGATTAACGTGCACAGTCATTTCCATTTACAGATGTTTTACATAAATCATGTCATGTGATTCTTATGGCACCCTGCAAAGAAAGCAGAATTGTACCCATTTTACAGAGAAGGAAACTAGATCCTGAAGAAAGTAACTGACAGCTCATGTATCTAGAAGTGGTAGACAGGGCAGTATGACTCCCAAACGTGTGTTCTTTCTTCCACACTAACCCAAGAAATGAAGGCCCAGGGCAGTTCAGGATGAAATCAAGGGTCCCTGCCTATAACAGGCCAGGGACGGGCCAGAAATGAGATCTCTGGTGGTCCAAATTCAGTCCATTTTCCACTAGGATTTCCCAAATAAAAGAAATTTTTTCCAGTTGCTGAGTCATGAGCAATAGTGCGGAAGGTGAGAAAAACACCTGTGCTGAACGAGCCTGAGACTGGTTCGCTTTCCTCGAAGCCCTTCATGGCGATGACGCTGACAAGGTACTCTGCTCCAGGTAAGAGCCTCAGCAGCCTGGTCTGAGTCTTGGTTCCATCCACAGTTACCACTGACGGTGTCCCTGGAACATGGCAAAAGCAAGATCGGGAATGGTGAACCTCACTGAAACTTACTGTTGCCCCAAGAATGGGTGTATCCGATTTGGAAATGAAATTATATCTTGATCCAGTACCATTTTCTTGACTTCCTCTCATTTGCTCCTATCCTCTGGCATAAGAGAAGAGGTCTTACTTTTTGTATAATGCTTTTTTTCCACCCGTGCAGATGCCAAAAACCAAGCCAGGAGGGGAAGAAACATGAAGTCACAATGTGCTAAAAATGGCAAGTTTCCATTCAGTAGAGAGCTGGCATGTTTTTATTTATTTATTTATCCCACAGAGAATATGAAAAGCTCACTATGTAATGTATATCTGGTCTATTTAACCCATTGTCTTAGGTTTGGGTTAAGCAGATCTGACGGTGCATCCCCCCTGCCCCCACCACGGTCTTTGTTGTGGTCCCTGTGCATTGAACTAGAACTCCCACTTCTACTAGCAAAGTCACAACTCCCCATCTCTACTGAGACAGACAGATTTGAGGACCAAAGGATAAAACCTCACATACAGCCAGGTCAGGATCAGCTTTCAGATGAGTGTGCTCAAAGAGAAAAGGACCAGTGTATTTAGAGTCTCTGCCATTGTGTGAAAACAACACTGGGGTCCATTTCTTATAGGAGTCGAGGGTTTCAAGGCTGGAAGAGGGTCTTCATAAAATGACCCTTCGCAAGGCAGTTCTTCCAAGGATCTTACAGCACTTTACAAATGAAACCTACAGATATGGTCTCCAACAGAAGGAAGTAATTTTCTTTGGTCATATTTGGGAGGATGGGAGTTATCAGAGTCTCTTCACTACCCCACTCAAACCCTCCAGGCTGCTCCTTCCAACCCCTCCTTCCAGTGCCCTACCTCCTGCAATGGGCACGTAGGTAATCCGGAAGCTCTCCACCTGGGCAGAGGGCGCCATCCAGCTGACAGTGGCCGAATCCTCAGTGATGTCTGAGAAACTGATCTCCTTTGGAGAGCCCATGGCTGTCAAGGAGAAAGCACAGGAGAAACCCAGAAATAGTCAACTATCTTGCTCATCAGTAATTTTTCCTGGATTCCTTATCTAGGAAAACTCAGCTTCTAGAGTTCGTGTCTGAGCCAAGCCTTTAGGATGGAGAATGTGGTGATCTGTGGTCAAGTTGTGACTTGATAGAGACGATTGTTCTCGCATTCAGGTACAGGGCCCAGGGCCATGGAGCTGCCATTAGGTTTCACTCAAGTAGAATGTTAACACCACAGCTGATATCTGAGGAAGTGAGGCTGGTGGTTTCACAGCTTGGAATATGCCATCCTATAATTTTTCAGTTTTAGCATTTTTTCCAAACCTTTGCTTTCTAGTTCCTTTTATTAAATGATACCAAGACTTGACCATTGTACGGTTCTTTGTAACTGATAAGGATTAATCCTCATTTAGAAACCCCTGAGAAGAAAGTGTGGTAGCCATTTTATAGAGGAGGAAACTGAGGCTTGGTTCTCCAAGGCATATTGTTGTGGTGTGACCTTTCTGGGCCCAGGACGGGGCAGCAGAGCCAGCCCAGCCGAGGGATCCTGGACATGACACTGACATGGAAACTGACCTCGACGAACCCATTCCCAGAACTGGATGGAGGTCCAGAGCCGGGAGAGCAAGAAAAATGAACACGTCCTGTGCACTGGGTCTACCTGCAGGGAGAACCATGCCCATGGGACAGTTCCTGCTACATAAATACCATCCCCCCAAACCCAGGTTCCGTTGGCTTTTCTCTGTGTATTTTTTGGCTTCTTTCTTTGCCCTCTTCAGCTGACCATGTTTAACCAGAGACATCAGGAAACAATTTTCAGGTCTCCAGGGAGCTCATTTCTCATCTTTTCCCTCTCCAACCCACGCTGATCATTAAGTTTTAAAACCCACAGCCCACTTGGGGGGAGATGTTTTTCCCCGTCTCCATTTCTGTTTCTCTCCTCTTTTGGCTTTCTCCTGTAGCCTTTCCTCCTGGTAGTCAGACTCTGTGGCTGACGGGGGTTCTGCCCTCTCCTTAGAACCAAGCTTTGGAAACCACAAGGGCTCTGGAGCCTGGAAGATCCCTTCACTTCTGTGAGCCCCAGTGGGAAAAGTGATGCCCACCTACAGGAATATTTTCAGGATTAGCAGAGCTAGTGGGTGTAAAACCCTTAACAGAATCTGGCAGATAGTAAGAATTCAGTAAACGTGATTGTTCTCTCTTTATTTCCTTCCCCATAGAACTCTTTTTCCCATGGGCTACCCTGGATTTTGCAGTAACTCCCGGGAAAGGGCTAGATAAGGTTGGCTGAAAATAAAACCCAGTGAGGTGTGTAAATGCAGGCACTGTGGCTCTCCCGTGGCTAGCCTGGTCCACGCTGCCCTTCACTCTGACTGCAGACCTCAGCACATTTAAATATATCTTTGTGGCCACAGCTTTTTTTTCTAGATGCCAGGTTTTCTCATCTACAAAACGGCAATATCATCTGCCCTGTCTTAGAAGCCGTAAGAATTAGTAGCGTCATATATCGTGCGCGCCTGAGGGCCATGCTTGGTCAGAATGGCAGCAGGGAAAAAGCTATGCATAATAACCTGACGGAATGGCCCAGTAGTAATGGGCGTCCAGGCTCAGTGCTGTGCTATTTTTGGATGATAGGCCTTCCTCCATGTGGCAGACTATTTATTATTTTAGCGTATCTCCTTCTGCCATAAATATAGTGCCCATAAGTCTCTAGCTCCACAGTACAGGAGATGGTCAACGGGAACCTGCAGATAGAGCCTCACACGGCAACTAAATCATACTATTGAAAAGTTGAGAGACACAAGCAAGGCGATGCCTCTATCTCTTTTCCCAAGTGGACACTTGGTTTTCAATAAAAACTCCATTAGGGAAACATTTGGATTTGCTAAAAACTCCCAAGGAGGTTGAAGAGGGCTTCGATCTGCAATTTGCATAAAAAGTTGCCACCCCAAATCTGGAGCCAATGTCCATGGCTTTAATTATATGGCCACGGACAGTCATTTTAAAAAATGTATTCTCCCTTCAACATGTTTTTATTGAATACTTCATATGTCCCAGGTCCCGTATGAGGCTCCAGGGACAGCTACTGGGGCCAGTATGGTTTAAGAGCAAGGATTTGGGGGTTAGACTGACCTGGGTTTGGATTCCATTCTGGCCTTCCTAACTAAAAACACCTTACCCCCTTAGGTCTCAGTTTCCACATCTGTGAAATGGGGCTGAATGCGGCGCTCCCCTGGTCTGGCTGTGTCATGGTGACTGACGGAGATAAAAGGGTGTCAGTGGCCCTGCTCACGTGGCATGGAGCGCATGCTTTATAAATGGTGGTCACTGTCTTTAGGCCTCACGGGAGTCGGAGCCAGAGGCACCGAGCATAAAGGGCCTGGTTCATATAGAAGGGAAGACTGCCAAGCAAGGTCTCTGCAGAGCTGCAGAGTCAGGCCCCCGGACACAGTGCCCTTGCAACTCGGTGGTTTGTGGTTTCGAGTGCATTCTGAGCTGGAACTGGGCAGGGGAGTTGCGAGGTTGTCTGGCTGGGAAAGGACTGGTGGGATGGGAGGGGGGCACCTTATGGGAGTTGGGAGCAGGGGCACTGACTACCCCCACGGGCCTCCGGGGTGGAAGGGAGTACCGAGGCTGTGCGTCTGGGGGTGGTGACGGGGACAGGTTAAGGAAGCATTTCAGGCTCCTCCCTAAGCACTATAAACTCCAGAAGAGAAAGACAAAGTCATCATTCTCTGTGGTTGGATTTTTAACTATTTTCTGTCTATTCCGGGGCCCCTCCATTTGGTGCACAGAGGCACATTGGCGTTTAGCTCCCCAGAGGCAAAAGATGCTCCTGGCAACTCTGGGCTTTCCAAAGAGGGACCATGACTATTGGGAAGTGGCTCAGACCACAGAAGGAAGAGGAGCCATTGCAAAAACAGGGATCAACCTAAGTATCCATCAGTAGGGGACTGGTGAAGTAAATAAGGCATATGGGATTATCTCTCAGATCTAATAAGCAAGAAACACACATACCAGAGTGTGGAAGAATGCTCCCCGCAAAAAAAATTTAAAAAGAGTATAGATGTTAAGTCTAATTTTGTCTATTCGTACAGACAAGAAACTGGTAATATTGACTACCTGTATACAGAGCAACTAGGGAGCAGGGAGAGAGTTGAATAGAGACTTTGCTATATGTCTTTTTTTAATTTTTGAATTTTGAACTGAGTGGCCCATTAAAAAATAAAATTTACACCCAAACATAGTAACAATTAATATTGTTACAATGGGCAAGGAAACAAAGTACTTGACATTCATTATCTTATTTAAACCTCGTGGCTGAATTCTGAGTTAAATTCTACTTGCCAGATGAGGGGACTGAGGCTCAGAGAGGAAAGGAGAATTGCCCAAGGCTGCTCAGCTGGTAGAACAAGGCTCGTGGACTCCCAGGGGTCTACCCAGAGGCTCCAGACCAACCAGGTGCACTGCCCTTAACTGGCCTCTCTGCCCTGGGCACCTCAGGGCAGGCAGCCTGTGCTCAGGGAGTGAAGGAGACCCTGCAGCAGCTTTTATGAGGATAAAGAGGAACAGAACATCTCAGAGAAGGGTTTACAACTGTGCAGGGAAGGAAAGAGGAGGAAGGTTGGAAAAACAAGAGGGAAACTTTATAAGACTGACGAGGTGACGGTGGAATTAGACATATGCTGTCTAATGGAGTCACCTGTCCTGTCCTCTCCAAGTACCTGAGCAAGGGGTGCAGGCACACGTGTGCACACGCATGTGCACATACATGCACCTGCAAGCGCGCACGCGCACACACACACACTCTTGCTTCTCTCTGGCTGTGAAATACAAAGCCCCAAAACAAGAAATCAAAGAAAAGGCTGAAAGAGCAGGGTCTTTCTTTCTTTTCTTTCCTTTCTCTTTTTCTTTCTTTCTTTTTTCCTTCCTTCCTTCCTTTCTGTTTTTACAAAAAAAAAAAAAAAAGGCTCTTGATTATTCATTGTTTTTTTGCTTTAGAACTGCAGGGCCTCTGGCAAAAAAGATTGGCAAAACAAAATCAGTGATCAGAAGTAAACTTTGAAAGGCAGTGTTTATAAACCAAGGTCAAAATCAGGCTCTGTCTGTGATCTGAAGTTGTTTTATGGGCAGCCACAGGGAGGAGGAGACAAGGACCCGCATCCCAGGGGTAGGGTGTCCAAGTTAATAAGAAACAGGGTTTTTCCTCTGACTGGATTGCCCTCTGCACTTCAGCGTTTCCTCCACGCCCACAGACATTGATTACGGTTTCTGTAGGTGGCTTCTCTGAGCTCAGTGTCCTGCAACTTGACATGATAATATACCCATCTCTGCACAAAGAGAAGGTTTTGGCTAACGTGCTCTATGCCCGTCAGAGACGGCAAGTACGTACATTCACTGGTTATCTGTCATCCAGCCTGCTTACATTTAATAGTATTAAAATAAGTATTAAAATAATAAAATAGTATTAAAATAAGTATTAAAATAACCACATTTGGGTTCTATACCAAACCTGGCCGTGCGACAGGAGGCAAATCACATCTTTGTGGACCTGACCTCAGCTTCTTCCTGCACGAGCGGAGGAGGCTGGGCTACACCCTTTCTTAATCCCTTTTACCTCTCCCTGTACCTTTGATTCTTTCTTCTGATTTCTCTTTGAAGCAGTTTGTCTCTAGGGAATGCTGTGTTTCTCCTTGTCCCTTAGTTTCAGGAAGGAATTCACCACACCTGTTAGAGGTCTTTGCCTCTAAAGAGTCCTATTACCAATCAATTTTTTTTTCTCCTTGAAACAACTCATATGGAAAAGGGTTTGCACTTCCCCCTCCAGTGCTTTTTAGAGTTGTTATGAATGTCTATCGTATAAAATCATGAGCTTTATGAAGAGCAGCCCTTGACCTTGCCAGCCCCCTCCTTCGATCCTTCCTGAGCATGGTACTGATTATTCACACGTAGCAGCTGATAAATATTCATCTTTCTAGGTGGAGGTGCCACTTCTCCATTATCCCCTGCACACTGTAAGGTCAAACATTTGCCCAGAGGTACTTTTGCATAAAAAAAAAAAAGATAAGATAATAGGCCGAAAGAAGGGTCTTTGGAATTTAAAAATTGCACTAACTGTAATGATGATCATGTATTAATGAAAATAATGCAACTCTAAATAGTTTTTATTTGCCAAGCCCTTGCTATGCACCAGATCCTCTGCTATGGGCTTGCCATGAATTATCTCATTCAATCCTCACAACTCCATTAAATAAATGGCATCAGGGTCCTCTGGCATAAAGACTCAGCCAAATTATCCACACTCACACTGTCTATAATTGAAAGAGCTTGGCTGCATTCAAAGCTCTTGCAATTTCCCAGCCCTGTGAGAGAAGACCCCCAAGTCAAGGACTTTTCTTGGTTCTCTCCTGTTTATGTACGGTACCTGTGGTTGCTAGGGCTCGGACTGGTTGGGATCGCTTTCCACTGCTTATTCCATAGAGTTCAATTTCATACTCAGTGGCCTCTCTGAGACCAGTTATGTCCCTGGTTCGTTCGGGGGCAAGTAGGGTTATTTCCAGTGGCTCAGACTGCTTTTTGGTATCTCTGATTTTGAGAACAAAATTGTCGAAGACCCCTTCATCAGCTGTCCAGGACAGACGGAAACCATCTGGGGTGGCATCTGAAACCAGAAGGTTGTCCACCTCTGGCTCGGCTTCTAGAGGAGGAGAACATGGTGGGAGGAGGAGAGAGAACATCATTTCCCAGCCCGTGCAGTCTTCTTCTGCAGGGGGGGTTATCAGTATGCAGTGGCCCTGGCTCTCAAGGACAGAAGTGTCCTGAGATCCCAAAAATAAAATCATTCAACATAAACAAGTAGGTCCAGGAGAAGGGAAAGATGGAATTCACACATCCAATACAAGCCAAATGGATGCTTGCATATGTGAGTTTTGTCTAAAAGCAATTCTATAAATCCACATCTGGACTCCGCTTTGGCCCCTCCCATGCATTATTAAACAAAGTTCAAAGCCAGTAACTTGTTTACATTTGCTGTCTTCCAATGGCTGAGTGCCCATCCTCTGTGAGACCTTTTTCTTTTCTTTTTGAAAAGACAAATAAACCACTATTAACAATCTGTAGAGTTGCCCATGATGATACTGCTGATTATATTTCCCTTGATCCTGAGCAAAATGGCTTTTAAAATGTTACAAATGTTATGGTCTTCTTGCGTTTTTCTTGGAACTGTTGTACTCAAGAAGGCTCCTACTCTTGACTTTGTTGAGTCCAGAGGGTAGAACTGAGGCTTGGAACCTCTTATGCTCCATACTTTGGACTCAAGGTATATGATCTTGGATTGCCTTCACTAGACAAAACTCATTGTCAAGGTGAATTTAGAGCTGAGTTTCCCAAAGTGTACTCAGAGCAAACTATTCCTGTTTGTTCTTCTTCCTTAAAAGGTATCTGGTGTCAAATAAGTTTGGGAAATACTGCCTGGGTGAGCCCCTCTCAGGAGAGACACATGCACATTGGGATATTCTGTAAAGCCTTTTGTCAAGGATCGTATCAAACTGTGTTTCCAAACTTATTTGAACATGGAACTTCTTCACCAAGCAGGACCTTTGGATATCCTACGGAACTAGTAAAATCTGGAAAGACTTTGGGAAACACAGATTTTTAACTGTTAAAGTTGTTAATGCTGTATGTCTGAAGGAATTATTATTAGTCTTGAGAAAATTATGGATTTAGTCTGTGTCAAAGAATCTCTATGACATTAGTGTTGACCAACAAAGTAAGTTTGCAGCTGGGTTTCCAATAACGAGCCCACCTGGTAAGTTTATCAAGATCCACAGTTGAGATGTTGAGATGGCAAATGTTGCAAAAAATAAGTTTCTGAAATATACTCATTGGTATATTTCTTTTGAGAAGGCTGAAACATAGCTGAGGACCAGCCAGGATGTATACGGAAGAGAATGATGTGGAGTAAGCACACAACAACTATGGACAAGACATGGTCTGAAAGATTTGGGATGCCACGTGGCAAACATTTCGACCTTCTCATTTCTGGAGTGGGAGAAGAGGAGTGCTCAGTAGAGACACAAGACAAGGGAGAGTGTGGGGGGAAACACAAAAGAGCAGGCCACATCTATGGGTTACATAGAGAAAATGGACAAGGATGTTAAAACCATGGTGATGTGGTAGATGGATTACACGGAAGAGAACCAAGGAGGTGAGAAAATGGCTCACTTGAATCCAAATACCTGTAACAATCTCAGCCCTCAAGGGCTTGGTTTGGTGCCCTTGGGTGAAGCCAGAGACCATAACCTCATAGCCAATGCCAGTTATGAGGCCTCTAAGCTCCAGCTTCCTCTGGGTTCCTGAAAGTGTGAATTCCTGGGGGTCCAGCAGCTTCCCAGAATCCACCACCGTTACTAGGAAGCTGTCAAAGGCATTCTTCGATGCCATCCAGGAAACTGTGAACCCGTAGGGATTAATGTCGGAAATGGTTAGGTTTTCCAGAAGGGGCAGGGCCTCTGAAAGAAGGGAGGAGTGAAAATAACTCAGGTTAGCAGCACTGACCCTGCTGAGATAGCACACGTCTCCACGAATACCGACAGATACCCAATCACTAAATGTGTTAAATTCTGAGAAAATGAATATTTAGTAAAAGCTTATTGGGCGCCAGATGATATCTCATGTCAGTCTCTCAACAGGCCTGTGCGATAGACGTTACTCCCATTATGCTGGCAAAACACCCTGAGTTTCAAAGAGGTTGATTGGTTTGGCCAAAGTCACAGAGCTAGGATGTGACAGAGCAAGGTTTTTAGCTGGGTCTTACTCCAAAGGCCATGAATTTTTCCCTATAAAATTGGATAGCTTATGTTGGTTTTGGATCCCTTTCTCTCTCCCACTTTCTTCTGAAGGTCTTGAAGGAAATCAACTTTTTTTCCTCCCAAATATACTTATATGTACTTTCTTTTTGGTATACCTCATATGTTTATCCCACTTCTGGTTCGCATTTTGAATCAAGTTGATGAGGCCCATTAGTGACATATATCCTCATAAGCTGAACTAGAGGGAGGGGGTAAGATTTTTTTCATGTGTCAGAATTAACAAATCATGGTCGTGGCCTAGTAAGGAATACTAGGATTTGTTAATTCTTTGGCTGTTTGTTTTCCTGGATAAAGTCAGGAGATAAAGACATGTCTGGATCTTTAGCAAGTTCTGTTGTCATCTATTCATTCATTTACCAAACATCTGTGTCCGAGGCACTCTTATTTCTTAGGTGCCAAGGGGTCTTCACACACTGGGATTTCCAAAAGGACTGAGCTTATATCACTTAAGTTTCTAAGTGCCATTACTTCCCAACTGACTAGGCTTCACATCCGTTTTCCTATATAAATGACACTGTGAAGTAGCTATTGTTACCTGTCCCCTCACCCCCATGACATCTCAGGAAACGGAGGTCAATAACTTATCCAGGATCACACATCTACTGGATGGCTAAGCTGGCCTCCCACCCAGGCCATCTGATTCCAAGCTCAATGCTCTTTCCACACCCTGAGCCAACGTCTAATTAGTCGACTCCATCAGGGCTGGCAAGTCTGGAGGCTTAAGTAGGATTGGTGTAGAAGGCCCAGTGCCTCTAGCAGAACAAAACATGGTATTGGTGACTGGTTTTCACTGGAGGCGGCGTGGGGCTGGGAACTCCATGACCAAGGTTTCTTTAGCCCCACCTCATTTAGAGGCGCCTTTTCCATTGCTTCTAAATAGAAACGTTCAAAGAGATAAATGACCTTACACTGATACCCGGAGCCTAATCCACGGGATGTAAAGAAAAATGTTTAAAAAAAATATTTTGGTGATTGAATGAACAAGTGAATGAATGCCCTCATTCCTGAAGCAGAGATTTAAATTTTGTTGTAGCTTGGACCTGCACTTATTTAACACACTTGCTGTGTTTTGAGGCTTTTTTTTTTTTTTTTTTTTACCATGTAAGGCTCTCTCCCAAATTGTAACTCTATCAAAGGCAGAGATGAAATCGCATATCCTGTGCAAAGAGGCTTCTCTGTCTGCAAGACAAGGGTCTCAAGTTCTGTTGCTGAGTTTTGTTTGGATAAATGGTGCCTCTCTCCGGTAGCTAGCCCTTTTGCACCACCACCCCATCAAAGCGGTGGATTCCAATGAAAAGGAGGGCGTTCAGGCTAATTAGTCAATCAAGGGCTTGTTATTTATAGTCATTCATGTTCAGCTTTTTTTTTTTTCTTTTCCTTTTTAAAAAATATGCTTCTTTTAAAACTCAGGGTCTTTTCACTTCAAGGATTAGCTGAGACAATGCTGTAACCAGATCTAGGATTCCCAAGACCAGCACTCCCAGCCTGCCTCTCTCCTCTCTGTTCTGTGGGAGGTCCCGCTGGAGGTAAGGCGACAAGTAAGGGCCTGACTGACCAGGAGCCATTCCTCCCCTCCTGCTCATCTCATGGCTTGGGACAGGACAGAATGGAAGTCCCCACCGCTCCCTCCCCCGCCCCACACAGAAATGAGCATGTTCTGCATTTGAAGACTTGTCTGAACGACTGAATTCACAGTAGGCAACGGGACAGAAAATATAACCACTTTCTGGTCTCCCATTAAAACATGTACGTGTTCTCTTAAAAATCGTAAGAAAGTCATAGTTTCATAACAACAGTTGCTGAGTTTCTGTCTAGACTTGTGGCTTATTTTTCAGAACACAGCTCCCCTCCTATTGCTAGGAAATGGAAAGAACCCAGTATCTGTAAGATGCCTGCTGGATGCCAGGCCATTAAAGTTCATTGTATCCATTTAATTCCTGAGACAAGGGCTGCCCCAAGTAGCTGTGGGTGTCCTTTCTTCATTCATAAGGAAATTGGAATTCAGAGCAGTTAAACACCAGCTAAGGTTATGCAGCTAAAAAGATGTGGGAGAAGATCAGAAACCACTCAGGCCTGATATCAAAACCCTCACGCTTCGAGGTCATCACGGCTGCCTCCAATTAAATATTTAATTGAACGTATTAACATATCTTACTGGCAGCAGTTTAGATGCTGGGAGAGGCCTGGTTTAATGTGAGAATCAGCAGGCAAAGTCAGTCTCCTGAAAATTATCATTAGTGGAAGGCAAGAGACTTCTAAATATTTCCTGAGGTTTGTCAGGCTAGAGATTTGGTAAATCGACACCATTTGCAGTCTTTGCCATTGATTTGGGATAATCTCAGGCAAGAGAATGGAAGGCCACATCTTTATGCAATTCTTACGTAATTCAAAGAGAGGTTAGAGGTCACATTCAATAAATGGGTAAACTTTAATTAAGTTTGGATTTATCTGCTATCCTAGGTCAAACCTTCAGTAATCTGTTGTAGATGTTGATTTAAGACAAAGTTTTTTTTTTTTTTTAAAGAAAAAGATAAATTACTGCATTTCTGGGGCAGGTAGTTTATAAACTGCCTTACATAGCATGATTTATGGACAAAATTCCTGCTCTTGGCTGTTACTTAGAACTCACTCTTCAGCCAGAATCGCTACAATATGGATCAGCCCGTAAAGCTAGGCAGGGAAATCCCTGGAGATTTCATGGAGCTGTCGAACACACGGTCTCCATTTCCCACAAAGGGCTGTGAAATACCCATCTCTGCCATAGGATCTGCTCTCCCTTCACTTAGACATTTACATCCGGGGTGAAGACTGTATTTGGGGTTGAATTTCCCTTTAGAATGTCTGTCACCTTTCCCCTGCTCCCCATCTCAGAATTCTAAACAGACAAGCAAGAACCTCTAAATGAGTACCTGTCATGACAAAGGCAGTGAGGGGCCTGGTGGGGTCCCCAGCCGAGGTGGTCCCTGCCACACTAACGTCATAGCCAGTGTTCTCCACCAAGCCCGTGACGTGAGCGTGCTGTGTGTCTCCTGAGACCGTGAATTGCTGGGGCTCATACAGCGAGTGAGAATCGCTAACATTGACAACAATCTTTGCAAAAGGCCCGGCTCGAGCGGTCCAGGACACGTTGAAGCTGTCAGGAGTAACATTGCTAAGGATTAGCGTGCCCAACTGTGGCTCTGGCTCTGAAGGGAAAGGGACATGGGCGAAAGAGAAGGAGAGAGACATGATTAGAGGAAGCAGTGGATTTTCCCAGAATGTAGCCATAGGACATGAAAGTGCCAATCCCTCCAAATATTTGCAGAAACGTAGTGTATCAGGCTGTGGCTACAGCTGCTTGACTATAATGCTAGAGAATACATTGCTTTCTCTGCAGGCATGGATGTGCATTCTTTACAAGGACAGACATGACCATTTGCTGGCCATGTATGAAGACAAGTGAACAAGCCATTAAAATGGTAGATAGGAGTAACATAGAATATTAAGGGTGCATTTCTAAGGTTTGCGGTGGGCCATTAGCTCCGTAAGATGTTCTAAGAAAAACAGCTTTATAGTGAAGTATTTATGGATATTCTATCTCACCCTGGAGATTTACAAAGCATGTTAGCATTTTATAGCCTCTGAAATGCTGGTTCTATAAAGAAACCTACTTAATTTTGTGTAGCCAGAATTTCACAAACTTTCTGATCAATGGATACCCGTTCTGAGAAATATTCTTTGAACATCTCAAGGAGCTGGTGCTCCACTGAGCACAGCTTAGAAAATGTTACTTTGAAGTTTCCTTATTTAGTCTTCTTTTGATCTGTTTGGATTGTACAAATTAAAGGCTGATATCCATACAAGAGAAATTCTCCATAGTATTTAGAAATCTAAAGGTTTCTTATACACCATAGGGAAATCTGTATCCTACCCTAAATACAGCAAAGGTAAAATGGCTTTCATGAAATCATTCCTGGTGTATGCAAAAGTTAAAAGAAAATTTAGCTAGGTGTTGCATTTTCTGCCTAGGAAATTCACTTACTGGATAATTAGCAAAGATAGCTAATTAGCAAAGATAGCTAACCTCCCCTGGAGGTTAAGTTTCTCTTCTCCCTTAGGGACTAGGAGATCAGTGATGAAGGGAACTCATTTTTAATGTAGGGGGCCTGCACCACTAGTTTCAGCTGGAATGTAGATGGTCTGACCTCCTCAATGCACACTTATCAAGTAATACTACCACTAAAATAAGCTCAATTCCGACTGTATTTTAGAAAGAGGCAGCAGTCCTGGAGGCTTGAGGTACCAGGGCCAGCCTTTAGGGTTAGGAAGAGAAGCAGACTATTTCCTCCAGGGACTTGGGAGTTGTGTGCCTGGATGTCCAGGGTTAGGAGGAAAGAAGGGGCTCACCTGGAGAAACTTTAACTGGACAATTGCACAGTATAACTCGATGCCACAAAGTCTCCAAGGGCAACACGGATCTGGCTCAGAAGCAGAATATAGCTGTAAGGGACAGCCCGGGATCTCCTCCTTAGCAACTCATTTGAGAAGCTAATGATGCTATAATTTTTAGCCACAACGTTGGCAAATTACTTCAACCACACTAAAGGTAGCACCCTCCAAATAGGCCTCTGTTTGCTCTTTCCCTGTATTTTGCTGTGGGAGCAATCTCTCCAAGTAAGGATGCATGTTAGGACTCTTCTCATGCCCCTGGACAGAGACTGGCAGTGGGAACACATTCACCATGCAGAGTAAGACCTGGATTCTCATGGCCAGCTTGACCTCCAGCTGTCTCCCAAAGGCTGCAGCCAAGCTGAAAAGTGAGGAGCAAGAAGAACCTCAGAGAGACAGAGAGGGAAGGTAGGAGCAGTGTTCCATGCAAGCTGGGACATCTTTCCCTCCCCAGTTCTGACCCTTCAAAACAATTCCTGGACATGCTGTCTACTTCCAGGAAACACAGATCTTTTCAGAAATTTAATGCTCTGAATGTTCACCACATGCACCAAGATTTGGACAAGATGACAGATGAAAGAAGACTGACATTTCGTGATAGGTGTCAGTAGATGACAAAGCATGCTTCATAGGGTAAATGTCAAAGGAGAACGGTCTGTTTGTAGGGAAGGAAAGCAAATAGAAGTCTCAAGAACATGATGAGACCACCGGGTCCTCTCACGTGTGTTAGGGTTTTTTCTCTGCATGCTCCTGGCACTGCTGTTTAGAATCTTGGGGGAGAGAAAGAGGATGTAGAACATTCTGATCAGGGGACGAAAAGTGGCATGCACGCACCTCTTTGAATATGACATAGGCAAACTTTGATTAGACCACAGGCAGATGATAATGGGTGGAACTGGAAACGATTATTCAAGATCAGATGGAAGGATGATTTAGAAATTCAACCAAAGCAAGTCAGGTTAACTCTATACAAACACATAGCAACTCCTGATGTGAGTGCCTATTTAGGAAAAAGAGGTTGACGTTGAAGTTCCTTAATTTGGGGTGAGAGCTTTTTTTTTTTTTATGTTTTAAGGCTCTGATTTGGGGGGCTCTATCAAATTTGAGAACGATCTGGAGGAACTAGGAGGATGAAAAATGGGTAGTGAGTGATTTTTCTTTTTTTTTTTTTTTGGAATGATCCTCAGAGAAAGTTTAATGGAGAGAGAAGAAGCCGTCGTGGGAAATACCTGTGGTTGCCTGGGCCATCAGAGTCTGAACACGGTGCCCGCCCATCAGCCCGTGAAGGTGGGCAGTGTAATTAGAAGAAGCTTTGAGGTTGGTGATGACAGAGCTGCGAGATGCTGCGGGCACAGAATGCACCACCGTCTCCTGGCGGGGGTCAGAATTCCTAACTTCTATAAGAAAGCTATCAAAGGTAGCCTCCTGGGCTTTCCACGAGAGGGACACACTGGCCCAGGTCACATTTGAGATAGTGAGGTGGCTAAGGAGAGGTTCGGCTACTAAAGCAAGCAGAAAAAAAAAATAATAATGAAAGCGCGTCAGTTTAAAACACGGTTACAGAGTCAAAAACCAAAACACGTAAGATTAAATCCATAAAGTTTTAGACTTCATCCTTTGATAAAGGCACTGGTCCTGTGTTGAAGCCCAGTTTGAACCAAGAGAAACGAATGGATGAGGTTGGTGGTTTTCTTCCCTAGGTCTCGGTGTACTGAATCTGGCGGGGGCAACCGCTCCATCACCCGGCTGACAATTTGTAGTCTCACGTAGAACGAGGACAGACCCTCCCTCAGCCATGGGTGGCTTAAGTGATAGATGATTTTGACGCTATGATGGGAACTCTTCTTGGATTCACTGATTCACTGTCCAAAATGTGCTAAGAATGCTATTTTGAATGGATAAGCTTCTCCTTTCTAAATTCAGATAGAGAATTCTCTTTTGCTGCATGCCAGAGAGCATCTCGTGTAGTATGTATACCACAGACACTACACATTTAAGTAAGAGCAGCTTATGCTTTGGTTGACCAAGTTCCTTATTTAAACATGACTACTTCTCTTTTTGAAATCAACCATTCACTCTCTGGGGGCAAGACAGCATGCTCAGGTCTTTGCTCCCAGAGGTCGTGATGGAATCTGGGCGTTCCGAATGGTACCACTTCCTTGGGCACCCATCCAATTAGTAATCTGCTTTTTTTTTTTTTCTTTTAACATTTTCGCAGTTGACAAAAAAAAAAAGCACCAACACGATTTCATTAAATCACTGGGATCCTTGGGTATTTAGAGGCCACAGATACTAGGGTAACACAAAATATAATTTTTAAGACCTCTTTGACTGATGCAGACATCTTTCCAGATCAAGGACAACTCTGGCTTTTTAGGTACGGAAGGGCAGAATTTTTTTCTCCAGATTCCATATGGCAATCTGGACCAGACTACGTTTAAGGCTGCACATGTCCTGGCCAGTAATAGATCAGGCAAGGGGCTTCATGGAAATCCACCATTTGGGCTGCTGTTGGAAGAGAGTTATGTTAAGCAGTGCTCCAGCCTCGCATCCTGGAGGAGTTCAATGCGTTATGGTTTGTGCCTCAGTGGGCGAGAAGGAGCAGCTTCGCCTTGCAAAGAAGATTCTGGAGACCTGGAGAGAGGGTGTCAGACATGGGAGAAAGCAGATGTACCTGTGGTGGCAGTGGCACTGATGACTTGGGTCCGGATGCTGGGAGCGAGTCCCGAGAGGTAGATAACAAAATGATTATTAGGGTGTAGCCCTGAGATGTGGGCAGTTCGTTCAGCACCAGAGATATTATATTCCATCGTCTCCAAGAACCTATTGGAATCAACAATTTCAATGGTAAAGGTCTCGAAGGCCCCATCGGTGGCTGTCCAGGAGAGATTGAAGCTCTCAGGAGTTATGTCAGAAACAGTTAAGTTTCCAATTTCAGGTCCTGTGGCTGAAAAAGGGGGTAGGAGAGAAGAAAAAAAATCGGGGGTTAATGATTTGGCTTGTGTTTTAAGACTGAGGTTGTTAATAGAACCACGGCTAGGTAGAAGGATCTGCCGGTTCAGTGTTACGGTGAAATGCAGCAGGTGTTACCCAGCGGTGCCGATGGGAAAGAAAGAGGGGCGTTTGTTAACAGGAGAAGACCAAGAGGAAGGTTGCGCAGTTGGATTTCCCTGCTCTGGAGCTGCCTTACATGATCAGGCTGGCTGAGATCCTGCGTGTGAGAAGCCGTCTAAATGATGTCAGCAGGAACTGTGGTGCCTAAGCTCAGATGCTCCAGGGAGCCCCACCGCAGGGATGCTGGCCATTGCTCAAAAGATAGGCATTCTGGCAGCTCCCAGTCTCTTGAATTGCACTCAAGAGACCCCAAGTTGGCTCCCTCCTGGGGTCATCCTTTGCTTTGAGGGAGCTCCCATCTATTTAAATGAGGACTAAGTAACTCTGATGCCATTACCCTCCCAAGGTGGTACCTCGGGGCTTCTGCCTTTGTGACTTAAAGGCAACTGGCAACTCAGTGTGGTTCTTGGTATTGTCTTCATACTCCTGACAAGGGCTGGCTGTTTTCATATTCTGTTGGAATAGCTCGTCCTCTCTTAACTGCTTCTACGTGGGCCAAGAAATCCACCACTGCATGGCTAACCAGGAGAGCTGAGCCGATGCAAGGCATTCAGGTCACCCTGTTCGGCCAAGAGATAGCATTCTGTCTGGGAGACGGTCCTACCAGTGCACAAGCACTTTGTCATGCAGCAGGAATAAAACAGGCAGAAGGCAAGCAGAAGCAGCGTGGGAAGAGCTAGTATTGCTTCTCTAGCAGGGAAGGAGAAGGCCTTCCCATCCCATCAGATGTAGTGAGACACAGATCAGATGGAACCACGACCCTTCTCCCCTCCTACCAGTTCATCAGAAACAAGACTGTTGCTATCATTAAAAAGAAACACACACACACACACACACACACAAGTACTAAGGGCACCCAAACCACAAGATCTGCAGGAAAGATCGGAAATGGCAGGTGATTTCTCTTGCCTTCTGGGAAGGGATGATTTATGATCCCTATGTCAGATCAAAGGGCCCTGGGTCCATCCAGGGCACCTCAGTTGCAATTTCTGGGCATTTCAAGGTCATCATTCATACAGTGGCTGTCCGTATTATGTTTATCTCGGCCAGAATGATTGAAATGATCAAGGCTAAAATGCAGAGCTATGCTTTTGCTAGGATCAAGGAGGTTGTTGTATGGGTTTGTATGGAAGTTTAGTTGTAGTAATCATCTAAAAGTGGGGCAGGCCCCTGCAGAACCAAACACGACAGCTCTGCTGAGCGTCCACCCTGGGGAGGCGTGTAGGAAGGGAAGAAATGGGAAACAGCGCTGGGGAAGGCTGCTCACTGTAGCAGGCTCCTGGGGGTTCTGAATGCCTTGCCGCTGGAGCCGAGGGACAGGTCAAGTTTAACGCACGGTCCTGGGTTGGCGCTGGGAGTGTGCCACGCCAAGGCCAACCCTCCAGGGAGCACCTCTTTTTTTTTTTTTTAAAGATTTATTTATTCATTTGAGAGAGCGAGAATGAGAGAGAGTACATGAGAGGGGGGAGGGTCAGAGGGAGAAGCAGGCTCCTCGCTGAGCAGGGAGCCCGATGCGGGACTCGATTCCGGGACTCCAGGATCATGACCTGAGCCGAAGGCAGTCGCTCAACCAACTGAGCCACCCAGGCGCCCCAGGGAGCACCTCTTGATTAAAAGAGCAAAAAGGGCATCAGAGATTTGACATTCATAGCCTGGGACATTCCTTACTTCAAATGCTGCTGTGTGGACTTCTAATGAATGGTTTCTTCTTTGGTACTGTCTCCAGTCATAATTGTGCGATTTTTTTTTTTTTTTCCTTTTTGGTCTAGCTATTTGCTAATTTGATGTTCTAACAATGACTCAGTATCTGAGAGAATTGCCCAGAGGAGGGTAATTCAGTTCTCTCATTATACTCAGCGCATTTTAAAGAAACATTTAAATTAAAACATTTCTTTTAAATGCAAGAACCACAGTGCCCATACATACCCTTGAGGGATTTGGGATAGTAAAGCACCATTTCCAACTAGCAAAAGGACTCTCTAAAGTAAATAATCTGTGCTCAACCAGAACTCACACGTGGCAAGGGGCGGCTTTTAGTTATATTCCACCCCTGGAGAAGAGAATTAAAACCATCCGGCTGTCTCCTGGAACAGAAAGCCATCATTCAGAAAGAGAGGGGTGGTAGGACTAGGTAAAGGCTGAGAGAGGCTGAAGGCTGGAGGTCAGAAAAGGCAACATCTCTATCATTCATTTTCGAAATGGCAGAGGCTCGTAGACCAAGGCACAGTTCACAGGGACGTCTCTGAGCATGCACGCCAGCCACTAAGCAACAGAAGGGAAGGACTCAGACATAGAGAAAAGCTGACTTTCTGCACAGTCTCTTGGAGAGGAAGCAGGGCGGCTTGGGGAGGGGCATCGGCAGTAGGGAGGAGGGTACCTGTGGAGGCCTCGGCAGAGAGCACCGGTGTCCTATAGCCCCGGATCACCCCGTAGATGGTGACTCTATAAGGGGTGGCCGCCTTGAGGCCCGGGACGTCCACAGCCCGCAGGCTGCCGGGAACCGTGAGGTTCTGAGCTGCCTCTACCCAGTTGGCTTCCTGCACCTGAATGACAAAGTGCTCATAGGCCTGGTCAGTTGTGGTCCAGTTGAGTTTAAGGCCATCCCAGCCAGCCTCGGTCACGGTTAAGTCCCCCAGCTGAGGGAGCTCCTCTGAAGAAGGACAGAGAGGTATTTGTCAGTTCTGCAAACCACTAAAGGAGGAAACCAAACGTCCCACAGCCCAGCTCTAGGGAAGACAGAAAGAGGCGTGAGAATTTTCGTGGGCATGTGTGGTCCTTCTTGGTCTCTGGGCATTTATTTCCAGCTTGAATGGCTGTGACCTGGCCACAGCTTTCTTCAGGAGTTGAAAATGGTCAGAAAGGGGAAGATCCTCATGGTTCATCCTTGAGATGGCAATGCTATCTGGCGGACCACTGAATAGCCCACGTGGGAGGTCTCTGGGCATGCATGGCCAGAACCTAAAGGGCAGCTGGAAAAGTGGGATTGTGGGTCAGGGTAAGGGGGGTAGGGACGGTTAAAAGTGCAGGCTTTGCAGGCAGCTGGGCCTTGGTTGGAATTCCAACAATATTTATCACCCGGGTAGTCTTGAACCTATCACCCAGCTCGTTCCCGAGTCTCACTCTCCTCACCTATATAGGGAGCTGACAGTGCCCTATCATTGGACCGGGTGATGGCTAAATACCATTTATGAACCCTGGAGCGTCATACCTGTCCCACAGTGAGTGCCCAGTAAGTGGCAGCCCAACAAATACATCATTGTTTAGATGCTTCCCCTTGGCACTTCTCAGCCATATTGGAGACAATTATCTGCCTCTTTCATGACTTCACGTTGGAGGGACTGTCTTATTGCTGGCCACCTACTATCGGACTGGCTTTATAAAGTGTACGCTGGGGGCGCCTGGGTGGCTCAGTTGGTTAAGCGACTGCCTTCGGCTCAGGTCATGATCCTGGAGTCCCTGGATCGAGTCCCGCATCGGGCTCCCTGCTCGGCAGGGAGCCTGCTTCTGCCTCTGACCCTCCCCCCTCTCATGTGCTCTCTCTCTCTCTCATTCTCTCTGTTTCAAATAAATAAATAAAATCTTTAAAAAAAAAAAATAAAGTGTACGCTGTCTCAGTCTGGACAAGTCTGCTGTTTTATCTCTGGACTTTACTCTGCTTTCAGGGATCAAATGTTCTGTGCTGGATTCTTGGCTCGGTTCTTTCCCTCCCACCTTCTGCAAGTACTCTGTGCCTGGATGAAGAATGTCTGTACCATGAAGCAAAGCCATTTGTACAAGATGAGTGCCCACTTTTAATTAAAAGTGATTATGTTTTGCTCGGTAAATGATGCAGAGCAGGGCCCACTGTTTATCTTTCTACCACGTAGGAAGGAAATTTAACGAAGTTCTTTTTGCTGATTTAAGAAGTCTGGATTCTGAACATGGCAAAACCCACTGCTTAGTGGAACACCTCTCAGGATTAAATGCAATCTCAGACTTTTCTCTTTTAACAGGCTGAAGGGGCCATGGATTCGAAGTTAGAAAAGGAAGTATCTGAAGGGACTTCAGCCACAAAAAAAGTGCGCCCGAGGTACTTATTCTCAGGTATTTCAGGACTCAGTGTACTGTGAGAGTCTGAGCAAACTCAGCCTGTTAGAGGAGCTGATTCAAGCTGTACCACATGACTTTGGTGCTTTTGGGCGTATCAGTGCAGTAAGTCCCCTCTGCCTCCCTAGCTCACCAAGAAGAGCTGTCCATTTACCTGTCATGGAGTGGGGCAAAAGGAGTTCTGTTGCTCAAAACAAAAGTTTACATCCCATAGGTAGAGACCCATAGCATCCCACATCCAGATCACATGGGCCTCAAAAGCCCCTTTTGCTTTGGTGGATTGCAACATCGCTTTTCTCATTTTTGGAATTGTGTGTAGTTTCTAGCAAGGACCAAATTTACTTGGTATATGCAAGCAAGAACAACAATTTATTTGAATTAGGTTATTTGGATGGTATTATCAAAACACAGGATGTATAGAGAAGGGCATGGACTGAGGGCCCAGCATAAAAACCCTACCAAAAATTTGGCCCATTTGCCCTTTTTAAGGCTGTTTCTAAACACCTCACAAACAGCATAGCATTTCCTATAACAGATGGAACAGCATTATTTCCAGGGGACAAATTGGGATAAATTGTTTTTCCTCCCCAAACTGAATGAAAAACATTGAAGTCAAATGTGGCTGTTCTTTCTTGGAAATGTGCTTGCTGCCCTGAGTATCTGTTAAGGGGAGAGAGACTTGGACAGTTTCGGCCGAAGATGGCCAGATTGCTTCAGAGCTTATTCCATAGTGATGTACTACAAGTTGGACGGCAGTCAGTGACTCTGAGGCCACTTGTGATAAGATTTCTCTAGAAAGTTCTGACCTTATTCTTGTGCCACAGCCCTACTGTTTCTGCTATTTTCATTAGGATACGTTGCTACCTGATATATTTACCTATTTGCTGTTCAGTATTTACCACAGGATGGGAGCTTTGCTAAGCACTTTTGGTCATGGTTTCATTCACTGCTCAGGACAATGTTCTGAGGTGGGGTATTATCTCCTAACTGAAGGTGAGAAAAGAAGACTCAAATGTCAAAAGAAATGTCAAACGACAGACCCAAGAACATCCAGCCAGGAAAGTGAAATTCCAACCCAACTTGCTTTCGCATGGCCTGTCAGGAATATTGGGATAAAACTCGGACGCATGGGGAATGTTCTCGATTCCAAAGAGAGGTTGGCTCAGTCACGTCCCTGGTGTGGGAGGAGGGTCCTATACCTGTGACGGCCTCCACAACAAGGGGTCGAGTGCTGCGGCCTCTGACCTGGCCATGCAGGGTGGCCGTGTAAGGAGTTCCGGCCCTGAGGCCCGGGATGTCCACAGAGCGCAGGCTGCCAGGAACCGTGAGACTGTGAGCTTCCTTGGCCTGGTCAGCCTCCTGGATCTCAATGATAAACTGCTCATAGATCCCATCGGGGGCGGTCCAGTCCAGACTGAGGCCATCCCAGTGGACCGCGGTCACTGTGAGGTTTCCCAGATCTGGAACCTCCTCTGCATGAGGACACAGAGTAGCTGAGTTACTAAAAAAGGTAATTGCATGCCGGGGTTCAGGTAAGATGACACTTTGGCTGGGGTTGGGACGAGTTGTCTGGTTAGTGTTGATTACAGATGCGTGATCTATAGCAGGTGTCAAGCACACTCTGACTGTTGGCACTAAAAGCCAGGGTTTTTCTCTTCAGTCTCTGGGAATGAAAGATAGTTCTAGGAATTGTTCATAACTTCCATTCTTAACATATAAATGGGGCTTTGGGGAATCTTGGTGTGTTCTTAAAATGAGCTCAGACCACTTTTTTTCCACTTGCAAACTGCGCTTTCCAACTCCTCGGCTATTATGACTGAAACTTGCTTTGAAAGAAAAGTCACCTCTCACTTTTGTAAGGGGAGAGTAGGTGGAATTTTCCATGGAATTGGCTACCATGCTAGACTAGGACTTGGCCAAATAAGGGATATGACATTTGGAGGGAAGCAGGGATGATTCACCGGTGTTCCCCAGTGGAGCTGGGGCTGAGCCAGCTTAGAGCAGGAAGAGTTTGATCCGTCCCAAGCAGAGACACAGGGAGGAAGCAGAGTAATGAGCTAGTCTGGAATACCTGTCAAGACTTCAACAGAGAGAGGAGTCGTGCTGAAGTCCTGCGTGACCCCACGGATGGTGACGCTATAATGAGTGGCTGCTTTGAGCCCAGGCAGGTCCACGGACCTCAGTCCTCCCGGGACTGTGAGGTTCTGGGCTGCCTCTTCCGCGTCAGTCTCCTGCACCTGAATGAAAAACTGTTCATAGGCTCCTTCCGGAGCAGTCCAGTTGAGTTTGAGGGCATCCCAGCCCACCTTGGACACCGTGACCTCTCCCAAACTGGGAGGTTCCCCTGGAGAAGGACAAAGAATGAGTTTAATGATCAAATCACACAGCAAGATTCAGGGAATCATGGACACCAGAGTAGGCTTTAGATTACTTAAAAATACAGGACTGTCTTTAGATAAACATGCATCATGCACCTTCCTAGAATTCGAGAAATAGAGCAAAGAACATGAGGTATAGAAAAATATTTGTCATCTTATTTTATTCAAGAATTGCCCCAACCTTCAGTGGGCAGGGAGATTAATTTTCTGATTTTTCTTTTCCTTTTAAATAGAATGCCTTCACATCCCTTACCAGGAGGGAGTCTGTTTGTGAAGCTAAAGAGCCCTGCCACTGGGGCTGTGTGGAGAGCCCCCAGGCAGGGCTCTGCACAGCCCCAAAGGGTGTTGTTCACAGGGGGTGCGATGTCAAAGGTGCCCCTGGAGTCGTACAGCCTGACGGCTCCCCTTTATTAGACACCACAGCGCTGTAACTTGGGGCCGAAGAAGTCCATTCAAAAGTGAGTTGTGTCTGATGATCCGTGGGTAGTTTCCTGTTAGGGACAACAGAAGCTAGAAACGGAAGGGTGAGAGAGAGATACCTGTGGAAGCCTCGGCAGAGAGCACTGGTGTCCTATGGCCCCGGATCACCCCGTAGATGGTGACTCTATAAGGGGTGGCCGCCTTGAGGCCCGGGACGTCCACAGCCCGCAGGCTGCCGGGAACCGTGAGGTTCTGAGCTGCCTCCATCCTGTTGGTCTCCTGCACCTGAATGACAAAGTGCTCATAGGCCTGGTCAGCTGCGGTCCAGTTGAGTTTAAGGCCATCCCAGCCAACCTCGGTCACGGTGAGGTTTTCCAGTTCAGGGGCATGGCCTGAATAATGACAGAGATGGGTCAGTTAAACTGTTCCTCAAACCCCTTTCCTTCTGGGAACCCAGAAATGGCAAACCCGTTACCAGTGCTGAAAGGCCTGTGGTGGGGGCCGGGGCAGGGCTGAGCGCCATGTTTCTCTCACTGCATCCCCTAGCGCGGCTGTCAACATCAAAACATCAACAGAAAACTCCATATAATACTTATTTTGCCCTGTGGCCTCTTTGGGTATGTCTTTTGGAAATGGTATTTTCCTACCGACCAGTGTCCTGTGGATCTAGAAAACTCTACACATCCATGTTAGTAGTGCTCTAGGCTTCGGTTTCCATTTTGGAAAGTGTCTCTCATCATAAGGATGACATCATAAGGAACAGCCTCCAGCTCTTCTCAGGATTTTTGGTCTGAGCTGCTCAGCCTTCTGTCTTTTGAGAAAATTGGTTCCTCTTAATTCCCTTCCTTTTCATGCTTCCTCAATCTCCATCTCGTCTGGGAGGTTTGTTTTATAGTCTCTATGCTGAAATTTTTGTCAGTTGCCGGGGCTCAAGTCAGTTTACATAAAACCACTTCAGGAAGATCAGAGATAAATTAACACAGTCCAAGTAAGGCTGTACTGAGGAAGGGGAGGAGTCTTTGCAAAACCGTCCCTTACTGGAGAGAAAGACTGAGGCCTGGGACAAACAGAGCTTATCAAGCTCAATTAAACCCGAAGGTGTCATCTTCATTCATCTCCTGAACACACAAAGTACAGCAACAACACACCTGTCTGAATATGCCTTCCAGGTGATAATTTGCCCAGGGCTCAGCTTAAGTGGGCTTTGCGTGACCTAGGAAGAAAGGATTTTTCTCTGGAAATGGATCCTGTAAACACAGCAAGAACTGCCTCGAGCTCATTTAAAAGAACAAATGTTCCTCTCTTTATGCCTCCCATTGGCTACTACTTTCAAAAGAGCCCCATGTGCGCATTAAAGCACGCTCCTAACCTGAAAATCCTAGCTTGATTGGATTGAAGATATCCTTTCTGAGGGAAAAATCTTTCCAAGAATCTATTTAATTCAGACTTTTCCAAGTTCTGGGAAAAGCTCTTCCTTAATGTTTCATATTGACAAAGTTTGCAGTCCTGCAAATCTTGTTTGACCCGGAACAGGGGTCTGCGAACTACGATCTGAGGGTCAAATCTGGCCTGCTCCCTATTTTGGTAATGAACTGCTAACAACAGTTTTTATATTTTTTAATGGTTGGGGCAAAAATCCAAACAGAAGAATGTTTCATGATATATGAAAATACAAATGAAATCCAAATTTTGGTGTGTAAATAAAGTTTTATTGGAACATAGCCATGCTTGTTCATTCACGTGTTGTTGATGGCTGCTTTTATGCTAAAGGCACCCTTGAATAGTTGTGACAGAAAGCTTATGGCCTGAAAAGTCTAAAATATTTGCTCTCTGGCCCTTTACAGAAAATGTTGGCCATACCTCATCTTGAACTACATTCTACGGGCTCCTCATATAACCCAAATTCATGCCCTGAAGCTCACCTGAAGCAGGTCTTAACCACATAAATGTGACTGTGATGAGAAAGAGAGGACCCAATACATCTCATTTGGGGGAAAGAAAGGGAGAGTCAGCCATCCTTAAACCCACTGGCCCTTGGAGGCCAAGAGCAGTGCTCCAGATAGAACAGTTGTCATCCTTGACCTTAGGATTTAAGCACAACTAAAATCAGGAGTGTGTCCTTTTCAAATATTCTAGTAGTCCTCATGCATGAAGAGATATAGGACAAAAACCAATCTAAGCAACTCTTTAAGGTTAGGGAAATTAATCCTATTATCCACAAATGCCCCCTATGACTCATCCCACTTTCCTCTTTTTTTCTCCTCCTGCTGTCAAAACTGCTTGTCAGGAACTTGGATGGCATTGACAATCTTCCTCTTTATGTGAATTAAGTCCTTGTCTTTCCTTCTCAGCTAACTGCTTTTTAAGCTGTCTCTCTAATTCAGACATAAAGCCTTTTTTTTTCCCCCATGAAAAGAATGTCAAGAACCACTGTTGCAGGTGAGGTGAGGAGAGTTACCTACCTGGGGCAGGGAGGAGTGGGTTATGGATGGTTTCTGAAAGCTCTTGCAGTAAAGAGAGACGGAGAGAGAACAGGAGGGGATGCGCAGTGGGAACTACGTCTTCCTGAGGAGAACCATCTTTTCTCTTTGGATCGGCTTTTTTTTTTATATGCCGCGGACACTGATATGACACACCCCTCGTGCCCTGCTTCTTCCGTTCTTTTCACAGAGTGATTTTCATATAACGTCATGTTGCTCATAAACAGTAATAATCAGGGTGATATTTCTACCAAAACCTTTGACTATTCTTCTATTTTTTTTTTTTGATAAGCAGGTCAAGAAAGAGTATTAGTTTATCTTGAGGGAACCGTGCTGTGACTGTTTCTGTCATGGGTGCTGTTGGTGCCCCCCCCCCCCCGCCCATCCTTTCACTAAACAAATGCTAGTCAAATAAGTAAAAGGTGTAACTTAAATGAATGGAATTGATAGATAAATTGAAGGAAAAGAGATAATTATGAAATTAGAGGGAATGATATGAATAAAAGTACAGTGGACAATAGCAGAGGTGGGGACTAAGAAGTTTCACTCAAATGCAGAGTCTACATTTCAACAGCAAATGACACACTGGTAGCCTTACTGTCCAGAAGCCCAGTGTTTCCGCTGTATAGTTCCATGCTGCATTTCTTGGCATTTCTTTATGAAAAGGCTGTTGTCTTTTTCTTACAGCTGTGCACTGGCATCTACCCTCTGAACAATGTCAGTGGGCCTGGAAAATCAGAATTTCGAAATCCCATTTCTACGCTCATGGGGGGTTGACCAGCTGGCCTGGAGGAATTTCTGGCTGTGCCAACTTTAAACTTTCAGATATGCTAACTTTAAATCTTCCATCTTGTAGATGGTAGTTACCAAGCGCTAGCTGATTAGGAATTCACTTTCAGTGTTCACTGATGGAAGAGAGGGATTCTCCGACAGCAGGTGGATGGCCAAATTCAAGCCTGAGGACCCTACAGGGTAGATTTAATTGCTTTGATCTCATCTTGTAAAGTCAAGATAATTAAAATTAAAAGCCTTGCCTGCCTTAAAACTTTTCAGTGACTCTTTATCACTGTCAAGAATGGAGTCCAAGCCCCTTAGCACGATATTCACTGCCCTCTGGTGATGTCTCCAACCCCGTACCTTGCTGTTCTCCCACTCCATCACAGAGCAGGACTGGACAGCTTGTGTTTCACTAATAGGAAGTTGCTCATGCCTGGGAGCATCTCACATGCTGTTCCTCCTGCTGGAAATGTCATTACCTGCTCTGTACTTCCTTTCTTCTTTTCCTCTTTGAGGATTCAGCCAAGTGTCATGCCTTCCAAAAAGCCTTCTCTGATATCCTTCTTTCCCTTTGCTCAGGTCTGGAATGGGTCCTTGTTTCTGCTCTCATAGCTTCCCAAACTTCCCTCTAAAACAGACTAGTTATATTCTTATAATTTTGGTTTTGGTTCTCTCTTTCTCATTGCAATGTGCATCATTGTGTGCCTTCCTGTTCTATACAGACACCAGCACTGCCTGACCCACAGCAGTTAAGTAATAAATATTTGTTGGATGGTTAAATATTTGAATAAATTCGGTTTGCTCCATGAATAAATCAAAATGGCATCACAGCAGAATGTTCCCTATTACTTGCAGCTGTGACTATAAGCAAAATTACACCTTTCTGCTTCCCAAACTCATGAGAATTACTGGGGTATCACTGTTGAGTCTTATGCTGGTATGGAAAGATGCTTTATTGGCCTTGTGTTTTACATATTCTCTCTGCTTTATGTCCCTACTGCTCACAGCAAATTCATGGCCTCCACTTTAAGCAGGGTTTCATTGAGTTTATCAAAATATAAATGCAGGGGGTGGGGCATAGGGGAGATGCCTGGCACACACTAATTTTCCTCAACTTTAATGGGATTCTACCTTTCTCTCGCTTTCCTTCTCCCTCCCTCCCTCCCTCTCTTTATCCCCCCTTTCCTTTCTCCTTCCCTCCTTTCCTTCCTTCCTTTTCTATCTAGAGTAAGCTTAACTTAAGACAACAGAGTAACTTCCCTTCCCTTAATCCTAAACAGAGAGAATTTGGGCTGTTAATGCAGAAGTAGAAGGAAAAGACCATGAGATTCAATGGAAACAATACCACTCTGGAGTAGCTGGGGTTCCCAAATCCTCATGAAGCACATATCTTGTGCTTGGCTGTGTCTAAGGCACTGGGGATGATGCAGCACTGAATAAAGGAGACAGAGTCTTTATATTCTGATCAGTAGTAGGAGGCAGGTCATAGGTAAATAAACCAACTACTGAATAATATCAGGCCAGATAAGTGTCATGAGGAACTCTGCAGCAGCATGAAGGGGTAAATCGGGATGGAAACACCATTTCAGACTGGTGGCCAGAGAAGTCTACTGAGAAATCACTCGAGCAGAATAAAATGAGGGAGATGCCAATGAGTAACTGGGAGAGAAGTGGTATTTAGATAGCAGGAATAGCATGTGCAAATGCCCTGAGGTAGGAGCAGGCTTGGCATACTCAAGGAATAGCAGGAAGGCCAGAGTGACCTGGGTGAAATGAACAAGGGGACGAATGGTGGGAGTGAGGTCAGAGAGATTGGAAGGGTCAGATTCTGTAGGGCCATGTAGGCTGTGGTAGGGTCTTTGGATTTCATTTCAGGTGTGATGGGCAGCTGGCTTACGCATACTCTTAATTTGATTCTGCATCAGGGAAAAAGTTTACCCGTTGGCTCAATTCCATGGCTAGAGCTCTGGAATTCCCTAGGGAAAAAATGCTTTGGGGGCAGCCAATTCCACATCTTCTCCATAAGACCCACAGATAATGAGCAGCACTGTGCAGATTCTGCCATTAAGAATCTAGTGATGGGGCCACCTGGGTGGCACTGTCGACTGAGCGTCCAACTCTTGGTTTTAGCTCGGGTCATGATCTCAAGATTGTGGGATCCAGCCCCGCTTCAGGCTCTGTGCTCAGCATGGAGTCTGCTTGAGATTCTCTCTCCCTCTCTGTCTCCCTCTACCCCTCTTGCTCATACTCTCTCTCTCTCAAATAAATAAATCTTTAAAAAAAAGAAATGATAAAAAAAAGAATCTAGTGATGCAGAACAGGGAGTCCCCTTCTTCTGAGGTTTGAACATCTCAAACCTCAGGCCCTTTGGGTTGACATCTCAGGACTCAAAACCACATGGTACACTTGCCCAAGAGCTCCCATGTGATCTGTTTCTTTTTTCTTTCCATATGTACAAGGCCAAGTGCCTATACGTGTACTTATTTCCATAATCCACAACACAGTCCTGTTTGCCTTTATGTGTTTGTGCAAAAGCTTCTGCCCATTTTAAGCCTTTCCTGATGCTCAGAAATCATCCTGTGCTCCTGCTGCACCCTCTGTACCCACAGCTCTAGCAAGCGGAGTGTAGTGTTGTTGTCTGTCAGTCTGCGTATCAGCAAGTTTCCTGGCAGCACAGATCTGTCCTGACTGATCTAGTGTCCACAGAACTTAGCGCATGGAGCTCAGCTGTAAACATTACTGGTTAAGTAATGTAGAAGACTTGAAAAGATAGAATTCGAGAGACAGAAAGAGATGTCCACCTCACTTCTAATGAAATAAAACTGTCCTATGGAGAAAGCCCTAGGGTAAAATATTCTGGAGACTATGGGGGAAGAGCCAATTAAAGGGAGTCTGCATATTTTTCCTGAAATGAAGGACGTCTTTAAATAGACAACATGATTTATTTGGAAACCGTATTAAGGACGTGTGGCTGGGGAAATGAAACCACTGAGTCTTTGGGATGCCAAAACTGGGCTCTTAGTCAGAGACAAAGTAATTCCAGCCTGTGGTTCACTTGAAAGCTTTCATCTTCCTGGGCTGCTGAGGCCTGGGGCTTCCCCACTGGAGATAGGAGATAACCTAGCTACAGCCAGAGGGTAAAATGAGTAGAAATAGGAAACTCCTTGATATAGCATATGTCAAACTCAGGGAAACGTGGAGAGAGAGAGAGAGAGAAGGAAGAGGAGGAGGAGAAGTAGAAAGAAAGAAGAGAAAGAAATGTCTTCTCTCGTGTTTTTCAGATTCATTTGCTGTTCCTTGACACCTTATGATAAACTCATGTTTATAAGGCGGAAACATTCAAATCTCTACCATAGATTTATTTCTTCTGGATTCTGTTTTGCCCCTCCCTTATCTAGGATTGAACTGTCCCTCCAGAGCACCCTTGATGCTCACCTCATAGCTGGGTGGGAAGCAGTACATGCACAGAGGCAATCACATTGACCACTTGAGCTCACTTCAGACTCTGAAGAGGCTGCTCTTTGTCTACCAAATATCTCTTCTCTCTCTCTTATAAACAACCACAATTTTATGTGGGCAGCAACAAGCTGAGCCAGTAGACTACCTTTCCTAGACTTGCTTATAGTGTGGAGTGGCCCATGAAATAGGAGTAGAAGTCAGTGGTGAGGTTTCCAGAAAGACTCATCTAGGAGGTACTCCTTCTTAGTTTTGGTTCTTCCTCCTTCAGGCTGCCTAGAACACAGATGTGAAGGCTGTACTGTGGCAGCCACATTGTGACAAGGAAGTGACTTTGGGAATGGAGCCAAGGACTAAGAATGGTGGAACAGAAAAAGAGAAGGAGCCCAAGTCCCTAATAACTTGAAACTGCTACGCCAGGCCTGAACCACCTAGCCTCAGGTTTACCTTATGACAAGAAACCAACTTCCATTTTGTTGAAGTGACTGTTTTTTGAGTTCTCCTGTTATTTGCAGGGAAAGGTACTCATAAATGACAGAGTCTTCAAGGTATCTCCAGATTTGCCCATCACCACGACCCCTTTTCTGCTTATCGAGATGGAGTTGGACTAACATCTCTGCCATGACACTTTCTCTGGCTGCCCTTGATTCTCCCAATCACCCCCTTTCCTTGATGGCATTCCATCTAACATTCTGATATCTAGTCTTCCCCACGGACAGTGAGCAGGAGCACGTGAGTGAAAATAACAATGCTAAATACGTGACCCACTTTCCCCTCAAATATCAGCACACTATGTAGTCAGTGGGTTCTCAATAAAGACTAATTAAATTGAGACTAAAGACTATTACTTGTCAAGCCCTGAAGAAGTAACATTTTTCACCGATACCTCTTGAATAGTTTGGGGCCACAATTCTATGCACATATTTTTCATATCGGAAAAATGGATTTTTTTTTTAATTATTTTTTCAACTTAGCCACTGAGGAACTGTGGCAGCAGGTATGAGGAACAGGATATTTGGGCTAGAAGGAACACCGGAGATCAGGATTTAGCTGTCACGGAAAAACCACGTTCGCCTCTTAAAGTCTAGGAGAAAAGAGAAAATGAGGAGGGCGCTGTGCAAGGCTCAAAGGATCATATGCAACTTTTCAGGTAACCTTAGAGGGAAGCAAAAGACCTGGAATAAAAACATTTAGTGGGATGGGTGCCTGGCTGGCTCAGTCGGTGGAACACGTGACTCTTGATCTTGAGGTCATGAGTTCAAGCCCCATATTAGGTGTAGAGATTACTAAAATAATAATAATAATAATGATAAATAAACTTAAAAAACATTTAGTAGGAAATAACCAAAGAATTATTACCAACATCTTGGTAATCTTGGAAAAAAAAAAAGTAAATTAATTGTTAGGCTAAAGAGAGAGGACAAAAAATAAACCATTTAAAAGACTCTGTAAAATGCACAAAATTAATTAAAAAAAAGAACCAAAGACAAATGCAAACCCTGATGCTTTAAGTTCTCCTAGGAAGAAATATTTTAAAAACGCCAGTGATTTCCCAACAAAAAGACTTTGCTGAATCAGCTGACAGAGGAAAAGAGAAGTAAGTAGCTCCTTCAAAGTGCTATGCAGAGAAAGTTGTGCGTATTCCCACCTGGTTTTCCCTTATGGAGACAGCCTGACTTACGGGTCTGCAAACCTCAGAATCAACAGAGAGTCTGGAGGGAGCTCAGAGGCTGACCTCACCTGTGGATGCCTTTACTCGTGCGGGTTTGCTCTTGTGCCTTCCCTTCTCCACGGTGAGGAGGATGCTGTATTCCGTCCCGGGTTCCAGGCCTCTCAAGACATAGGAGGTGGTGTCTCTCGGAAGCTTCACCTCCACTGGCTGGCCCGAGGGCAGGCTGTAGTTGAGGCGGTAATGGTCAAACTTGGCCGAAGGCCTCCTCCAGAGCAGGGTCAGGCTGGTCTCCGTGGTTTCAGAAACCCGCAGGTCCTTGGGTGCGTCCATGTCTGGGAGGAAAGCAGAGAGATGAACGGGTCTCGGGCTGGGAGGCAGGGCTGCTTTTGGGGCTGATAGGCAGCTCTGGGCTAGCATTCCAGCTCTGCCCTACAGGGGCTGTGTGACTGCAGGTGACTTTCCCGTCTGGGTCTGTTTTCACCTCTCTAAGATGCCGTGGGACAGTGCCGCATTGGAGTTTTGGAAGATTAAAAAGAATATAGTGGTATATATCCATACCATGAAATACTACCCAATTAAAAGCATCTAAAAAGAACCGACTGTTGACACAGAAACAATCTGAGTAGACCTCAAGAGAATTACACTGAGTGAAAAATCCTATCTCTGCAGGCTGCCTTCTCTGTATGATTCCTTAGATACAGCATTCTTGAAATAACAACATTACAGAGATGAAGATTAGGGGTTGCCCAGGGTTAGGGAGAGGGGGAGGGAGGGAAGTGCCTGTGGCTATAAAAAAAAGGGACAAAAGCGACCTTAGTGATGGAAGTATTCTGTGTCTTAACTGTACCAGTGGGTGAAAAAAGCTGCTTGGGAAAAAACGGCGTAGGACTAAATACACACACATACAAAAATGAGTTGCATGTACCACTGGTGAAATGTGCATAAAGTTGATAGATTGTATCAATGTCAGTTTCCTGGTTGTGATATTGTTCAATGGTTACACAATTATTAACCATTGGAGGAAACTGGGCAAAGGGTTTAGGGGGATCTCTCTGTATTATTTCTCACAACAGCATGTGAACTGACAATTACCTCAAAATAAAAAGATAAAAAAGGGTGTGTGTGGGGCACCTGGGTGGCTCCGTCGGTTAAGCATCTGCCTTTGGCTCAGGTCATGATCTCAGGGTCCTGGGATCATGCCCGCATTAGGCTTCCTGCTCGTTGGGAGTCTGCTTCTCCTTCTCCCTCTGCCTGCCGCTCTGCCTACTTGTGATCTCTCTCTCTCTCTCTGTCAAATAAATAAATAAAATCTTAAAAAAAAAAAAGTGTGTGTGTGCAAGTGCTCAGCATTGGGTCCTGCATAATGAGGACCCATGAGGCATGATCTACATCCTCTTTGCACACCAGACCCCTTTTCTTCATGGTGCCTGGGGAAAGTAAGGAGGAGATTAGTGGAGAAATAGAGGGAAGAGTTTTCTTTTCTTTTTTTTTTTCTTAATATTTTTTTTTTAAAGATTTTATTTATTTATTTGAGAGAGAGAGAATGAGAGAGAGCACATGAGAGGGGGGAGGATCAGAGGGAGAAGCAGACTCCCCGCCGAGCAGGGAGCCCGATGCGGGACTCGATCCCGGGACTCCAGGATCATGACCTGAGCCGAAGGCAGTCGCTTAACCAACTGAGCCACCCGGGCGCCCCAAAAAATATTTTTAAAAATCAATTACATTAAGGTTATAGTTTATATACAGCAAAATGTACCAAGGGTACAGTTTGATGAGTTTTGACATTTATATCTATGTAACCACCACCACAATCAGTATTTAATACATTTCCTTTTTTTTTTTTTTAAAGATTTTATTTATTTATTTGAGAGAGAGAATGAGATAGAGAGAGCATGAGAGGGGGGAGGGTCAGAGGGAGAAGCAGACTCCCTGCCGAGCAGGGAGCCCGACGGGGGACTCGATCCAGGGACTCCAGGATCATGACCTGAGCCGAAGGCGGTCGCTTAACCGACTGAGCCACCCAGGCGCCCCTATTTTTAAAAATTTTTTTAAAGATCTTATTTATTTATTAGAGAGAGAGAGCGCATATGAGAGGGGGGAGGGTCAGAGGGAGAAGCAGACTCCCTGCCGAGCAGGGAGCCCGATGCGGGACTCGATCCCGGGACTCCAGGATCATGACCTGAGCCGAAGGCAGTCGCCCAACCGACTGAGCCACCCAGGTGCCCGAGTTTTCTTTGCTTTAACACATTTTCCAGGGATGGGGGAAACTTGAGGAAAGAATCAATTCAAATCATACGGCTCCTCATCACTCTCATCCAGAGACTGGAGCTTCATGGGTAAGAGCAAAGTCTGTCTGAAACTATGTTTCTGCTACTTACCCTCTGTAGGACAAAACTATACTATAAACGTCAGGTGTTTTCTAAAAGAAAACCTCCCAGATGTGTTCTGATTAGTCCAAGGTTTATACATATGTATATATATATGAAATGGAACTGATTACCAACTTAAGTTTGCAGATTTCTTATAAAATCTGGTTCCAATTTCTCTTAAAAAAAAATCTCATTCCCCTTAAGGATCATTTAGATGTGGCGTGCTTATGTTACTTTTGAATTAGACATCTGGGCTAGATGATCCTAGAGGCCCCTTTCTTCTCTGTGCATCTACTGTTTCTTTCAAAATAGGTTTTCTGCCTTCTGGGCCCCAGCACTCTGTCAGCGCCAACCCAGCGGTGGTGGGGATCCAGGGGTATCTCACCTGTGGCTGCGTTGATGGTGGCTGGATCGCTCTCCTTGTCAGCCTTCACAGCAGACACTCCGATCCCATACTCAGTTCCTGGCCTCAGACCTAAGGGGAAATGTGCAGGTGGATATTTAGCCCCAAACTGAGATGATGTTCAGAGGATCATCAAAATAGCCCTGAGCTGCCTGTCGCTGGAGGCTATGATTTCTCAGTGTCTGGTATGTTGTACAGACTGCCTTGCTGAAGTCCAAGTGAGAATTGCTGGGAACTGCACTTTTTCTCTACGTGGACGGCTGCAAAATGGGGACACCCCCCCCCCCCCCGCGGGCGGGCTGGGTCTGGGATGCAGAGCTTACCTGTGAGCGTGGTTTTGGTGGTGGCTTGCTGGCTCCTTGGGACTTCGACCTCAGCATGGGCACCTCCGGAGATGGGTGCATACTTAATTCTGTAACTGTCAACGGCCGCCTTGCCGTTCTTCCATTCCAGGGTAATGCTGTTGTCTGTCTGGGAGATGCGACGGAGATTCCTAGGAGCATCCAGGCCTGTTTGGAAGACGAGGGGACATGTGCATCGAAAACACCAGGTGCTAGGAGACTGGGAGTCAGACAGTTCTAAGTTGAGACACGAAAGGCACCTGCCATTGGAGAAAAATGACATCTCCCCCCAACCCATCTCAATACCTGATGCACAGATCTAAATAAATAGTGCATTATCGGGCACCTTTCCCCATTATTTTGTCTTATTTTATTTTATTTCATTTTTTTCCTTTCCCCATTATTAATATGTGCGCTATTTTAGTCATTCACACGCTCCTCAGATTTTATGCCTAAAAAAACTATACAGAAACTTACAAATAAGGTCTGTGAGTGTAAGAACAGGTCTGTTGTGCCCATCACTGTATTTCTAATAATTCATACGGTGCTTCATAATGTGCTCTGAAAAAATATTCATTGACTCAAAGATTGATGGACACTTTGGGACTTTTAAGAGAATGCCACAGGGGTGCCTGGGTGGCTCAGTCAGTTAAGCATCTGTTTTCAGTTCAGGTCATGACCTCAGGGTCCTGGGATGGAGCCCCATGTTGGGCTCTGAGCTCAGCAGGGAGTCAGCTTGAGGGTTCTCTCTCTCCCTCTCCCTCTGCCCCTACCCTTGCTTGCACTCTCTCTCAAATAAATAAAATCTTAAAAAAAAAAAAAAGAATGCCACAGGCTAAGAGGTTATGGGCATCTTTGTCATCCATGCTTTCCATAAACTGTATTTTATCATGAAAATATTTATTTGAATCTTATTTTAATCAGAACATTTTTTGTCTGAGATTATCAGACCAGCAGCTTATGTTTTTGTTTTTTTTTTTAGAAGCTTATTTGGATATAGTTTTCTTTAAAAAGTTAATCAATTGCTACAATATTTTTAAATAAACATTGAAAGGAATGAAATTTCCCTTTCTACTTTCCTACTGTCAAAGGAGCCTGGAAGATACCAGGCAGCTCGGAGTGAGATGGAAGCCTCACAGCCAATCTTTCCTGGCTGTTCACAGGGGAAGGCCCATTACCTGTTGTGAAGGTCTCCTTGGCTGGGTTGCTGGACATGTCACCCCTGCGGGAGATGAGGGACACCTCATACTCGGTGTCTGGCTTCAGGTTCCCAATGGAGTACTGGTTCTCATCATGTGTGAGATCGATGGTTGTGCGGTCGCCGGGCACGTCTTTGATTCCATAGGAAAGCTCAATGCCATCAATCTCGGCCAGGGGCTTGAACCAAGTGATCAGGGCCGTGGTGTCCGTGACATCTTTCACCTCGATCTGGCTCGGGGCGTCCAAGCCTGTGACGGGCAGACGGCAGAGTGGTTTCAGAGATTGGGGCCGGGGCCAGGGGCTGAGCAGACAGGGGCTTACAGCCATCTAGTTCCAGGTGTGGATAGTTCAGTGTCTACTAACCATCTGAACTTCTTTTGTCTGTGTCTCCATTTCCCATCTGACAAGCTCTAGATAGGGATGATGACAACTACCTTGCAGGGTTTGTTGTTTTTTCGAACATGAAAGGAGAATGCTTGCAAAGCACCTAGCGCAGAGCCTGGAGCGTGGCAGTTACATGATAAATGGTCATTGCCCTGTTATTATTATCACTACAGTTCTCATGAGTTGAAGAAACATGCTTAGGGCCTTTTTCATTTAAAAAACATTGATTTATATCTGAAACTAATGAGGTACTATAAATTGGCTAACTGAATTTAAACAAAAAAATAAAAAATAAAAAATATTGGTTTAGGCTCTCTGGCTTTTTATTAGGCAAAACTCCCTGGATGGATAACTTTTCCATCAGAATTATGGAGCCCAAAAGTGAGGCCACCCCTGGCTTGGCCAGGTATAGAGAGTTACTTGTGAGGCAAGAATTCAGGAAGAAAGTCATAGCTTGTTCCAAGCCTTGCCATCTTTGTGCCTTCATCTCAGTCCTCCTCCTGCCCCACCCACACCCCTTGTGTTGTCGTGTTGTGCGTGTGTGTTGTGTTGTTGTTTTGTGACAGGAAGCATGGCATGCTATTTCTCACCTCTTGGCCCCTGCACTAGCTCTTCCTTTGTGTCTTCCTCCTGAGATTGCCCCTCCCCCTCTAAAAAAATCTCCTATTCATCCCTCAAAACCCCACTTACATATCACTTCCTAATGAGAGTCCTCTTTGACCCTTGTTATAATCAGGTGAACACATACACCCTCCCCAACAAGTATAAAGTTTCAGTTTATGTAAGATGAGTAAGTTCTAGAGATGTGTTGGACAACACAGTGCCTATAGGTAATTATACTCATTGAAAGAGTAGATAGAATTCATTCTAAGTGGTCTTAGCACAATTAAAAATAAGAGAATCCTTGCACTTTCTTCACTGTTCTGTAATATATTTCTCTACAGTTTGTGTTATTCAACTTAGATAAGGTCTCAATTCATTTATTTAGAGTGGGTCTTTGACCCCTTTTAATCTCCAGCAGAGCGTCAGACTTTGTCATTTATGTCTGAATTCTTTTTTTCTAATTATAAAAACAATTTTAATGCAAACATTAAAACAGACCAAGAATTTGGCAAATGCCTAAAATTAAGATATTAAGGCATTTAGCCAATGTTTATTTCTTCAATTTAAAAATAGCTAAGTTTGTGTTTTCAGCTTTGGTTGAGGAGACAATATCAAATGAAAGGAACTTCAGTGTTATATACGGAACAGGAAGGAGGAATAAGTCCTATCTGACTATGAGAAACCTGCAGAGTCTTTTCTTTGAATTCTAAGTGTTAACCCATCAGTCTCAGCTGACGGACAATGAACGCATAGAATTCACAATGAAAACAAAGCTAGAGTTCAACAGTGCAGCTGCCTGTTCCGTGTTCTTACAGGTGCCAGCAAGCACCCAAACCACACCTGCTACTGTCCTTAAGCAGCTCTTTCCTAAGAAGTTGGGATTGAGTCAAGCTCACTGATTCTTCCCCCTCCCCAGATTTGGGACCCTTGAATAGAGGAGGCAAGTGCTGCCATGGCTTCCTAACATGCCAAGCACAGTGCTCTGTCATGCATGTCTTAACTCTCATGACAACCCGGCAAGGACACCATAAACCCATGTTCCTGATAGTAGGTAATAGGCTTAGAGAAGTAGAACTTCACAAGGTGATGGTGAGCGGTGAAGCTGGAATTCACACTCAGGTCTGTTTGGGTCCAAAGCCCATACTCCTGCTCCAGTAAATGTGAACGCCTCTCAAAAGCATCCAGGTGCCAGAAATGGTTGGTAATACAGCCTGATAGAGACAGATGCCAGTGGGAAGGGGCCAAAAATGCTTTCTCACCCAAACTTTAAGGTCCTTTAAACCTGGATAAAGTTTGGCTATCAGCAAAATGAACACGTAAATGTCTGCCTCTCAGTGTTGATATTTATGTGATTAGGGAACTTTAGGTGTTGGGATGTTTGTCCTGCAAGAAGAATAAAGCAGCTAATCCCCAGAATTAGATTAAAAAGCAAGGGGTAGATAAATTTTATTTTGTAGTTTTGGTGTGCCTTCTCTATAGCAGGTAAGCATTTGCTGGATCTTTTCTATGCCTTTCTGGTGATCTAATGATTTTTTCCTGTCGATACCTGCTCTCTACCTACCACAGAGGGATGGTGTCAGAATGATGGAAAACACTTGCCTATAGGGGAGACAATCTAGGAGTTGGCTCTGAGCTAGGCAAAATGTGCAAATATTTAAATGCAAGATGTTCTTTCTTGTCATTAGTCAACAGACTTAACTTTTCCAACAATCTCCTGCCAAAAAGAATCAATTCCTTAAACAGTTGGCACAGATGCTATCTTGAAGAAGATAAAAAGGTTTTCCCAAATGGCAATGCAAAATAATTTTATTTATTTATTGATGTTTAAAATTTTGCTTCTTGGTAGAACAACTCCAAATCCAGATTTTCTTTGTCCCCCTCACCAAAGGATCTAGTAGTGACAAATTCTATTCTACCCCCAAGAAGTTCTGACATCTTTATTATTGAATGACATTTAATTTATGTTCCTATTGGAGATACAGGATGAACATTCTACAGAGACCAGTTCCTCGTCAATGCTAGTGGTAAAGGGGGTGAAAGTTATAAAACTGGATCCTCGCTGATAATTGTGGCCCTGTGGAGGCCCAAGTGTTCACCACGTGATGTTTGTTAAACTGATTTCACTTCCCTAAGCCTCAGTTTTTACTCTTGGAAAAGTAATAACAATAGTATTTTCCCACCCTCTTTCACAAGACTGGTGTATCAGATTAGATGATGTGGTAGGTTATTTATAATGGTCTCTCTTATTGATCTTCCTGTATCTGTGCCCCTTTGAGATGTTACTTTGAGGCTCCTTTCATCAAGGGCTGGATCTGTTTCCCCACCCCTTAAATCTGGACTGGCCTTGAGATGTGCTTTGACAGAGCGATACAGTGCTCAGCTGCCATGTGATCAGGCCCAGGTTAGCATACTGAGGCCACCTGAGGCCAGCCAGCCCCCAGCCCACACAGATGCATCAGCGAGCCCACTCAAGAACAGAATTGCCCAGCTGAGCCCAACCCCAAATCACCAATGTGCAGAACTATAGTTTTAAGCCACTAAGTTTGGGGCTTGTTTTTTACGTAGCAAAATCTAGTTGATGCAGAAGCGATAGAAGAGGAAATATCTTCAAGCAGAGGCGCTATGGGGTGCACTCAGCTTTATCAGAGGGTCCGTGCTATTGAAGGTGATACTCACGGGTGGTGGTCACCCTCTTCAGGCCCGGGCCGCGGGTATTGTTTTTCACAATGTGCAGCGAGATCTCATATTCTTGCCCAGGAGCAAGGCCAGTCTGCCGGTATGTGGTCTCTGGCCTCCTCAGGCTTTTGGTGATCTCTCCCTCATCTTCTTTATTCTGAAAGATAGGAGCACCTTGGTAAGACCTAAAGGAGGTTCCAGCCTCTTCTTCTCTGTGGCTCGCTCCTTCTGCATCCACTCCTTCGCTAAGCTCTCCCTTGGCGGCAGATCAGCATGGCAGGTGCTGAGGACGCACAGAGGATAAGGACATTTCTTGAGTTGGCTTCTCCCTCTTTAAACCTCTCTATTCACTCCTTGGACACTCAAGTCAAGGGCCAGAATGTGAGAGCCAAAGCAGTCTAGAGCCACAGATTCAATCCTTCCTTTGATAGACCAAGAAGCGAGCATCAGAGAGGTTGGGTGCCTGCCCCATTGGCACCCAGCTAGTTAGTGACAGTGCCTGGGCTCGGAACCTAATTCCCTGCCTCTTATAAGCTCTAAGGCCCAGATAGAAGGGATACTCCATCTCAGATATGCCTGGAGGCATCTGGAGACAGAGCTCATTTGTTCTCTTCTGAATAGAGATTTGCCAGACTATGAGGAACAAGGGGACGGCTCAGCATCTATTTGAGCTCACAGCCCTAAGGGCTATGCTTACGGACTTATTAAAATCACTTAGAATATATATGCAAACATGTCGGGGCCAACTAACCACAGCCCTGTTCCCCACCAGAAGCTAAGGAAATAAAGTTGATATAAAAGTCTGTAGAGCCCTCGGACCGTCATTTAGATCCTTGAGGTCAAATATGCCCGCTCCTCTGTGCTCCTTACCATATTCCGGAAGATGATCTCCCACGTTTCAAAAGCGATGTCCAGAGGATCCCACTCCACTTCCACAGATGTCTCCTTGATAGACTTGAACTTTAGGCCTTCAGGTGCAGGCAAGTCTGTCAGGAAGAGCAGAGGAAAGGATGGCTGCATGTTGGGGGGGGCGGTGGACACAGCGGTGATTCCCCTAGACCCCACCGGTGGGTGCCCCACCCCCATCAGAGCTGGATTCTATTTCCGACTACTTGTGGGATGCTGTTTACTGCGAGGCAGTGTGACAATTAGTATTAGGACCCACCATACGATTAAATCCTGGCAATTTCATCTGGTGAAGCCATATGAACCCAGGGTTTGGAATCAGATGGACCTTGGGCTCAAATCCAAGCTCCACATTACAAGTTTTGTGTGCATGGGCAAGTTGCACAAAGTGCCCCAAGCCTCAGCTTCTTCACTCGGGAGGAAGAGGTAAGTATGCCTGTTCCTGGGAATGTTTTGAGGACTGAGTGATATGTTGCATGTCGACCGCTGGGCACGGTTCCTGGCTCATTGTGCATTTCAATACGTGGCAGCCAGGGGCACCTGGTGGCTCAGTCGGTTAAGCGGCTGCCTTCGGCTCAGGTCATGATCCCAGGGTCCTGGGACTGGGCCCTGCATCTGGCTCCCTGGTCCGCGGAGAGCCTGCTTCTCCCTCTCCCTCTGCCTGCCGCTCTGCCTATCTGTGCTCTCTATGTCTCTGTCAAATAAATAAATAAAATCTTAAAAAAAAAATACATGGCAGCCAATGTTATATTTGCTAAGCAAAAATAAGGACCAATTTCTAGCCACAACTTGCTTTTTAGGTATGAAGGGAATTATACTGTTGTTGGATTCTTTTTTTTTTTTTTTTTTTTAAGATTTTATTTATTTATTCATGAGAGACAGAGAGAGAGAGAGAGGCAGAGGGAGAAGCAGGCTCCCAAGGAGCAGGGAGCCCGATGCGGGACTCGATCCCAGGATGCCGGGATCATGACCTGAGCCGAAGGCAGACGCTTAACCATCTGAGCCACCCAGGCGCCCCACTGTTGTTGGACTCTTAAAGGAATAACTTGAACCCTAATGTTTCTACTTTTTTTTTTTTTTTTTTAAATATGTGGACAATGAGCTCCATAGAAAGGAAATAGTAGAATAGAATGGGTAAGAGCATAAACCTGCAACCAGACTTCCAGGGTTAAAATCTCATCTCCACAACTTATTGAGTCTGATTTGGGAGGAGCTGCTGACCATTTAGTCTCAGTTTTCTCATCTGTAAAATGGGTTAATAATTGTCCCTATCTCATAGAGTTACGGTGGGTTAAATGAATTACTAGATGAGGGGTTTCTTTTAAAAAAGTTCAGTGGGCTTAACTGGATCCCGGGGTCTTAATTGGTGCAACGATGAAAGGACAGCTATGCAGCTATGGGGGTAAAGGTGAGGCAGTGACCCGTGGGGGCAGGTCATGCACTGGGCAAGCCAAGGGCAGTAGAGGCTGTGGGGGTGGGGATGGGTTTTGGGCACTCACACGTGGCCACCCTGGCGCTGACGGGAATGCTCTTCTTGTTTTCCAGGATGGCAAAGACGCGGATAAAGTACTCCACACCAGGCTCCAGCTCCCGGATGGTGGTGGACGTCTGGTCCCCAGGCACGCGGAACTGCATTTCCAGGCCGTCCTCGTGGGTGGGTGTGTACATGACCAGGTACTCCGTGACCCGCATCTCGTTGTCCCAGGCCAGGTTTACGGTCTCTTCCGTCACTTCTGTCACGATGAGGTCTTTGGGAGGGGACACTGGCAGGAGGACGAAAGGACAGCTTGGGTCAGGTGGTGTCAGTAAGGTCCTCTATAAATTCTCTCTCTAGGCTGCTTCCCTTCACTTGTCCCCTCCATTACCAGTCACAGAGCCCTAAAATCCAGCTTCCATTTCTTAAAATGAAAAACTCATCAAGGACCTTCTGCTATGATCCAACTTGAAAACCTTTGGTGACCTTCAGGCTAAAGTGCTGAGTGTGCAGTGTGGCCGTCAGGCTTCTTTGTGACCTGACCTCTCCGACTTCTCTACTCCCTGGACCTTAGTTCAGATTCAGGCCATTTGCATGGGCACAGGAAGCCTGAACTTGGCTCCCTGCTCTGAACTTGAGGTCATACATTGTTAGTGCTGGAAAGGTATCTGGGGCTCATTTGGTCCCATTCTTTCATTTTCTAGATGTGAGAGGGGCAGAGGGACTGGCCCAACTTTGCTTATCTCATCAAATTTGGGACTTACACCTCCTCCCTGCCAGCCTGGTGTTCTTTCCAACCAGGCTTCCCTGCCTTGGGCCCATTAAACACATTTATTTATTCATATCAATGATACCTTCAATCGGGGCAGAAATTCTCTATTACAACAGGTATAAGTCTGGATGGATGAGAGGAGTACAAAGAAGACCCTCAGTGAACATGAGCATTATCGTTCTTTGTTGTATTTTCACTCAATCCATGTTTATTGAGCACTTACTGTATACTGTGCCTTGTGCTGTCAGATTAGCGCTCCTTGAAGGAGCTCATAATCCTCGGGATCGAAGACAGTTACGAATAATGAGTTAAGAGATGGGTCCACCTCGTAAGTGATTAATTAGCATTTACTCTCTGAGTGTGCATGTAAAACAGTTTGTTTTAGGTAATCTCACTGTCCATTCAATTGAGCTGAATTTTTGCTTCCCTCCAAATAGAGAGATTTAGGTTATTTTTGGTTCCGTGTCAGTGGGGAGGAGATGAGAGGGCTCATATTTAGCAAAAAGGCTGTCTTCATTTCATCTACCTCACCACGGGTGTTACTGGGTATTACACTCGGTAACCAGATGGGTAGACTCAATAACAGCTCTAGAATGTACGAGCTAAGTGTTCCTGGGACAATTCTATGACCCCCCTGAGCCTCCCAGCCTTCAACAGGTAGCCCTGTGACAGGTGAATAACCAAGGGCCCCTGCTAAGGTGTGTGTGTGCGCGGCGCACGTGGGCAGGGGTAAGAGGACACCTAGCTCTCCAACCCGCACCAGGGCCCGCTCCTGAACCAATGGTCAGTGGACTCACCGTCGGAGCAGTCGTCCCCGGCGTGGCCCTCGCTGCAGATGCATCGGCCCTCCACGCACTGGCCCCAGCCGCTGCAGTCGTTGGGGCAGGAGCGCAGCCTGCAGTCGGGGCCCGCGAAGCCCTCCCGGCAGACGCACTGCCCATCCTCGCAGCGGCCCCGGCCGTGACAGTCGCCGGGGCACCTCCGCTCCTTGCACGCGGCGCCCATGAAGCCCTCGTGGCACACGCACTGCCCGTTCACACAGCGGCCTTGGCCATGGCAGTCGCCGGGGCACGCGAGTTCCGCGCAGTCGGGGCCGGTGAAGCCGTGCTCACACTCGCACCGGCCGTCCGCGCAGCGGCCGCGGCTGCTGCAGTCCCCGGGGCAGCGCAGGTCCCGGCAGTCCTCCCCGGCGTAGCCGTCGTCACAGACGCACATGCCGTTCACGCAGCGGCCGTGCTGGTGGCAGTCGCTGGGGCAGCTCATGTCACTGCAGTCGTAGCCCTGGAAGCCCGGCTCGCACGCGCACTTGCCCTGGACGCAGCGGCCCCGGCTGTGACAATCGTTGGGGCACCGCAGCTGGCCGCAGTCCTCCCCGGTGCGGCCCTCGTCGCACACGCACTGCCCGTTGACGCAGCGGCCGTGGCCGCTGCAGCCGCTGGGACACTGGAGCTCGCCGCAGTCGGTTCCCGCGAAGCCGGCGTCGCACTCACACCGCCCGTCCGTGCAGCGGCCGTGCTGGTGGCAGTCGGCGGGACACCTCTTCTCGCTGCAGTCGGGACCGGCGAAGGCCGCCTCGCACACGCACTGGCCCTGCCGGCAGCGGCCGTGGCCCGAGCAGGCGTTCGGGCAGCTGAGCTCGCCGCAGTCCTCGCCCGTGAAGCCCTGCTCGCAGTAGCAGGTGCCGTTGACGCAGCGGCCGCGGTCGAAGCAGTCGTTGGGGCAGATGAGCTCGCCGCAGTCCTCGCCCGTGAAGCCGGCGTCGCACACGCACTCGTTCTCCACGCAGCGCCCGCGGCCGTGGCAGTTGTTGAGGCACAGCGGCTCGGCGCAGTCGTCGCCCGCGAAGCCGTCCTGGCACACGCAGCGGCCGTCCACGCACCTGCCGTGCTCCTCGCTGCACGCCACCGGGCACACCTCCCGGCTGCAGTCGGCCCCCGTGTAGCCTTCGAAACACACGCAGACCCCGCTCACGCACTTGCCCTGGTCGTTGCAGTCGCCGGGGCAGGCCAGCTGGCCGCAGTCCTCCCCCGTGAAGCCCTCGTCGCAGACACACTGCCCGTCCAGGCACTGGCCTCGCAGGTGACAGTTGCCAGGACATTCGGGCTCTGAGCAGTTGGGGCCTTTCCAGCCGGGTTCGCACACACAGCCGCATCCTTCCGCGCTGAAGTTCCCGTGGCCGCTGCAGAAGGGCCTGGTGTCCAGGCGGCCTGCAACGAGAGCGCAGAGGCTGACCCCTGAGCCTAAGCGGCTGCTTTCTCTGTTACCACCTGCCCGACCCAGATTCCAATGCAGCCGCAAGATGGTGGCACCCTCAGCTCCCATCTGGCTTGAAAACTAGTGGCTTCATGTGTGAAATCAGAGGCAACTGACATCCCATTAGAGTAGGTGCGAATTCTTAACCTGTCCTCTCAAATGTAAAGAGCGTGTACTTCCATGTGTAGCTGTGTGTGTGTGTGTGTGTGTGTGTGTTTTCCACCCACCCCCAACCCCTCCTGGGAGAGGATCCATAGTTTTTATCGAATTTTCAAGTATTCCCATGACCCCCGTGATTACAAATCATTGCCTTGTGGAATGTATTATGCTGGGCTACATAGTTTCTCTTGTACCTCGCCAAGGTCAGGCACATAAGAGAGTCATTATTTCACACAAGAAATATTTGTTGAACTGAACTCAATTCTGATCCTGGCTCAGTAGCTGTGCTGCATTTGGAAAGGGAGTTAGATGCTTCAGAGATCCGTTTCTTCATTGGTCAGGTGGGACCAATCGCCTGCTTCCCTGGGGTGTATCGGGGTTAAGTGAGGACATTACAGACCTACTGTTGTTCTCATTGTGATCTTCTCTTGCAGTTTTTTGGGTTGACTCAAGTCGGTATGTGGGTTTACGTGACCGAACTTTCTGATTTTCCATTATTGAAATGAGGCAGGATAGGAACGGCTTTCTAATTCTGTCGGTACAGCTTATAATGTGGCTTCACCCCCACAACACTCATGTGCGTCTAGCTTTTTCCCTCCCCATCCAGAAGGCTGCAGGGGTGGGTGAATCTGAGGAAGACATGGTCAGGGCTGACATGACTCCATCTCTTTGAAGTCTACATCGTGTGTTGGCTCAGCTTGCAGGAGTGACTGGTGTAGTCTCCATGGAGCCAAGGAGAAGAAACAAAGCTCACTCCGTTTTCTGTACCCAAATACAGTTGTATTACTATGTTTTATCTCCTTCCTAACAGCAGGGAAGAAGGCAATTAAAACAAATAGTTTGAAAGGTGAGACTCATACGTTTTCATGTATGGTGGCCACCAGACACATGTGGCTACTAAACAATTGGATTGTGGTTAGTCTGAATTGAGATTTGCTATAAATGTCAAATACATACGGGATTTCAAAGACTTAGTTTAAAGAAAGGAATATAAAATATCCATTAATAAGTTTTGTGTTGATCCCATGGTGAAAAGTGGATAATTTGGTTACACTAAGTTAAATAAAATAATTGATTAAAACTATTTTCACCTGTTCCTTTTTCATTTCTTTAATGTGACTATTGGAAGAGTTAAGAATACATATCTGGCTCACGTTATATTTCTCCTGGACAGGACTGCATTCAACAACTATTTCAACCCATTCTTCAGCATTAATTCTATTGTGTAACTCCCATCTGCATTTTGCCAGGAAGTTGATGGAAATGGAAGATAAAGTAATTTGTGCCTAAAGAAAACATTTTCTCCCCCCTTGGACACCTAGAGCATGTCCTATAGTCCTCTCCACCTACAATGATTAGGTCTACTCTTGAAATAACTTATCAAAGTGCTTTCTGGTCATTTGGTCAGGGTGGCAGAAATAAAGATGTTCAGCTCTGATTTGAAGTTGCCAAAACTCCTATAGCCCTGTCAAGTCTAGGCAGCGAAGATGAAGACAATTCTAAAGTGGCAAAATCCCTGAGAAAAAGATGCACAGGATACAGGTTATCACGGGGTGGGGGTGGGGGTGGGGGAGCGTGAGCTCTGGAGACCACAAGCCCACTCAGAGATCCTTTCTCTTATTACTCTTTCTCTTATTACTCTTATTTGTGCCAATTGGTTAACTTCTTTGAGTCTCAGCAGTTAGATCTGTAGAATGGGAGTATTAAACCTTATCTCAAAGGGTTGTTGGAAGGGTTCAATCAGGTAATGAATTACAGTGCCTGATGCATGAAAGAGGGCTCAATGTATATTGTGATGATGGTTGTTGCTGCCATAAACTGGAACGTTTTTCCCAGTTCCCAGACTTTGTATTACCACAGGCAGCGCTGTGTCTTTGTGAGAACAGCCAGGGTGTGAGATACTGTGGTTCAAATCCTCACTCGATCACTTGTGGCAGGACCGTGAGGAATCCCACCCTCCTTCTGGGCCTTAGTTTTCCAGCCTGGACAGTGATGTGATGAGGCCATATTAGCACCTTTCAGAGAGTGATCTTGGGTCAGGAATCTCATGATACGGTTCATAGGTTTTGGGGTAGAGAATGTGTAGATCTCACGGTCAAATAAATGTTAGAAACTGGTCATTAAGGTGAAACAAGGTTTTTCCAAGCAAGGCTTCTCAGAGGTCTAGAAACTCCTCTGAGAAACATTCGTCACCAAGACTCTCCAAGAGCAGAACAGAGATGGTTTACATTCTGCACATTTATTTGACCATAAAATCTCTTCTCAGTGAACACTTTGTGAGGCCAGCTCCCCGGGGAACCTGTTTTGGAAACAAAGTGGCGGATCTGGCCGTGCTCATCATTTCTCGCATCTGGACAGTGAGAGGCTGGGCGTACCTTCCGCGGGCTGGAGACAACAGCCAGCTCCTGTGGTGCATTGCTCCCGCAGGGAAGACACCAGATTCTCCAGATCCTCCAGTCTGCTCAGAAGCTCCTTGACGTCAGGAGCCGCGGCGCAACCGCAGGCCCGGCGAGGGATGTTGATGCGGTGTGTGAAGATGATCTGGTTTTCCCCGTCGCCCGTGCGCTCCTGGAAGCTCTCGCTGGGCTCTGATGGCGGGACCAGGTCCTTTTCCCCACTGGCTGATTCCAGATCCACGGAGCACTGGGACCCGATGGGCAGCTTGATGTTGTAGACGTGGTTGAACACCACCGGCTGCTGGTCCTCCGGCAGAGTGACATTGACCCCGCTCTGTCGCTTGTGCCGGATGACTTTCTTGAGGACCCCACCTTCGGTAGTGAGGGTGAGTGAGGCTAGGAGGATGCCGGCCAACAGCCGGGTCACGGCCCCCATGGCGGAGGTGGGTTTGGCTGGGGCGTTTCTGTGCACTCACTCCTAGGGTGTCTCAGTCTCAGGCAGAAGTGAGGATGTGGAAGCACAGAGGAGAATCCAGATCAGTGTGTTCCTGATCTTCCCGAAGGAATTCTCTTCTGCAAGGAAAGGAGGGAAAGCAAGCCTGTTAGTATCCACTGCTAATCGACTCTATTGAGTATCATCATTCCAAGTGAATTTTGATGTTCTATCTCCTGCGTTTGAAGCTCTTCTGATACTCCTTCAGTATTCACTGTGGTGTTGATACCAACTAGTCTCTAGAAGAATATTGCCATCTTGAAGGAATGATTTCACTCACTTTTCAACTTCCAGAAATACAGGGAGATGGCAGGGAATACAGAAAAGGGCAAAACTTTGGAATAGTATAGACCAGACCTGGATTTGGATCTCAGCTCTAACTCTGTGCCTTTGGGTAAGTCATATAACCCTTCTTTGTCCTATTTCTCTTTCTGTATAGTGAATGGCTAATGTTGGGGTTAAAATAATGATATAAGTAAAAACATAAGTAGAAATCTTTCATAGATTTACGAATCCCTTCAGTATTTACTCGAGCCCACTGAGTGAGTCATTGTAATGCTATGAGGCCATAGTCGCAGTAGATGTGTTCAGTAACTCCTGCCTCTTATTACTGGTCCTCCAGTCCATATTTAGCAGCATCTGCTGGTTTCCCTCCACTCTGGGAGACAGAGGTTCAAATGATGAACGTGCTAGAAGGCAAGGCGAGTTTTAATTCCAGCCCAGCTTCTTAATTGTTGTGTGGCCATTGGAACAATACTCTACCTCTTTGAGTCCCAGTTTCTCTTCTCCTTATTTCTAAAACCTTAAAAAGTCAAGTTTTTTGGAGAATCTGAAAGAATGTTTCTAAACCAGTTGTCCAAACTATGATCAAGGGCAGGAGAATGTCCATGAGCCTCTGAGGTCTTCTCCAATCTACAAGTACTTACACTATTCTCACTGAGTGTTATGGACTAAATCCTGTCCTCTCTTCCCCCCAAATTCATATATTGAAGCCCTAACCTCCCATGGGACTGTATTTGGTGATAGGGCCTTTAGAGAGGTAATTAAGTTTAAATGAGGTCATAAGAGTGAGTCCCGAATATCTTTGTGCTAGTGTCCTTAGAAGAAGAGGATCACCATGAGACAGAACTCTCCCTCTCCCTCCCTCTCTGCTCCTGCACAGAGGAGAGGTCATGTGAGGATACAGTGAGAAGGCAGCCATCTGCAAGCTAAGAAGAGAGGCCTCACAAGAACTGAATTTTCCAGCACCTTGGGTGGTGGAATTCTATCCTGTAGAACATGTAAGAAAATAAGTTTTTGTTGTTTAAGCTAAAATAACAGTCTGTGATTCTATAATAGCCTGAACAGACTAATACACTGAGTTTTCCACAATAATCAGAGTTCTGTGGAGATAGAAATAAACATAAGACTAAGTGCCTACCCTCAGAGGCCTTAACAATAGAATTATAAATAAAATGGAATCACACATTCAATACTTAAGGAACAAAGCAGGAAGGAATGCAAATTACTGATTTTGTGGTATGGAATTTGAAAAAAAAATGAAAAGAATTGTCAAAGAGTGGTAGTTGGAAAGGACAGAATTCAAGCTGAGCCTTAAAGAGTGAAAGGATTAGATACCAACAGTATATGGAGGAGATTATGCTATTGTGAGGCAGTTCTTACTTGGCTAAATTGTCTTAGTCATCTCTCTTATGACTATTTATCAGTATGGACAATCAAGGCAACAGAGGCAAGGGCTGTTGTCAAAGGTGGTTGAGAAATTTTTGAGTAGATAAGAAGACATGGTTAAACCTTAGATGATTATAATATTGACCTAATATGCTCTGGATGCATGTGGGAATGATATATACAGGGAATGAAGTCATTCATACCACTCTTTAGTTAGAAAATACACCAGAATATAGTTCAAGAAAATAGTTGAGAGGTATTTGGTTTTTAATCAGTCACTTTGCAAATTGGCATTTTCCTATGCCCATGCTATTCTTATACTTTCTCCTTCAGAGTTAGCTACGTATGTCAATTAGATTCAGTATTTAGAATACTTATCCTATAGAGGTTCTCTAACTTTTTTTTTTCCCAGAAAGATTTTAGCCCAACGATCAAATGCATCAACATGATCCCATGTGATTGCCTCCTGCATGAGAACAGAAAGTCTTTGCGAAATCTGGAGAGGGATTATGGCAGGGAACACTGAACTGAGAAACATTTCTGTAGGACTGAGCACAGGTCTGGGGACCTAGAAAGCACTGGCTATGTATTTAATCAAGAACTTCCTATCCACACATCCCCATCACATCCTAATTATATTCATACTTGATATTTTACCAACTATCCATGTAACAGCTACATAGGGCATCTACTCCCTGGTTAGGCAAAAACAAACAAAACCCCAAAACAACAGCAACAACAAAAAAAGGAAACAAACACTTCTTTTGAGTATGCTTTTTTATTCAAATTAGTTTCCTAAATAAGAATGTGTGAATCTGCAATGTAGGCCAGCGCATTGAATAAAAATGATTATGAAGAAGAGAAACTTGGTAAGTTCTTTTCTTTTAAACCAGCATAGCCCATCTTATTTGTTTACTGGACAAATATTCATTAATTGCACACTCTATTGCAATCACTTTAACTCTCTTTGCCTTCCACAAAGTCCTTCCTTCCACCCTCTTTCCATCAATTCTTAGCTTTTTCTTTTCTTTCTTTTTTTTTTTTATGAGCAAGGGCCATGGGCCAAGCTTGAAATGCTTTTGGACTTTTATCCAACACTTTTTTGTGTGTTGCTAAATGACTTAAATTTCCATCTAAAAGGCCATTAGAGCTGCTGGTTGAGATGCTGAGGCAATGAGTCTAGGGTAATAATGACCAGAGTATGGGTTAAGTGAGGGTTTTGCATTGCCGTATGTAAGAGACTTACACTGGCACAGCCAAATGCTGCATTGTTTGGTGGAAGGACATGTGATTCTTTAGGGTTGTGTATTTCCCATTGGCTCATGGTGGTCTGAGGGCAGGTGGATATTTTCTGTACTTTGGAAAAGACCCATTACATCTTCTGTGTGGAGGAAAGTGCCCAGGCTTTAGAATTAGACATACCTGGGTTCAATGCCACTCACCGGCTCTGTGACTTTGACAAGTGACTTATCTTCTCTAACCGTGACCTTATTTGTAAAATGTGAGTCGAAGTCTTTCCAAAGGGAATCGTGGATTAGAAATCATTACAGAAAGCACCCAGCACAGTGACAGGCCCATAGTAGGCACACATTAAAAAGTAGCTGCTATTTTGTTGCAATCCTAACAACAAAACGTAGCCATGAGCCCAGGCCAATAGCTTCCCTTTGCTTAAGCTTGAGCTTGACCTCCGCATTGAATCCTGTCTTAAATTCTGTAGCAACCTGGATCTAGATGAAAGAGGCACTGTAGAAATTACTGATGGGGGAGGAGGTAAACCTTATGAAGATAAATTTTCTAGAACTGGAAATATTTATGCCAGAGAGGAAAAAGGGAGCAAATAATAACCTTTAAAAATGTGAAGTATTCTCATGCAGGCAACTGGCTGGTTAATGTCTCCCTTGAGGATAGACCTAAGGATAATTATTTTGGATTGTAGTTTATGACAATTTAGGTTAAACATGAAGGGTCATGTTCTGACAGTAGGGCTTTTAAAATTTCAGAATTAACGACTTATTCTAGAAAGACTCCTTAAAAAGGACAGGCAGATTCTTATCTTTATAAGAAGTGATCAGGCAATAGAAGGTCTGGAAACTATCTTGTAGGAGGAATGAGTGTGGACTGTGTGATTATCCTGTAGCTGAAAAAGCCAGGGTTGAGAGGGACAGGATGACCATGTATAAATCCTAGGGAAGCGGGAGCTGGCTAGTCCCTTGTGTCCTCAAAGGACAGAACAAGGGCTGATGCGTGTTTATGTTGGGGGTGGGGAGGAGGGTTGGTTACAAGAAGCCAAATTTCAGCACAAGAGGAGAAATATTTTTCTACTTGGAACTCTCCAACAGAAAGGGCTTTTTTGAGCCCTTTATAGCACGGTCCAAGGCACTGGAATGTAGACTAGTGTTGAAGAACACGGCTTCTGTAGACACACTGTCTTGGGTTTGAGTCACTGTTCAACTTTCTCTTTCTTGGGTAAAATATTATCTACCATCTTAAACCAGAGTCACGTCATCATTAAAATGTGATATAGGGGTTCTCAGAAAATTGTTGTGAAAAGTGCACGAGATAATGTGGGTCATAGGGACGGCACAGCCTTAGCAGAAGGAGCTCATCAAAGGGAAGCTTTTGTAGTGATAAGTATGGCCTTCAATTTCTAGAATTTTCTTTCTTCCAACTCTTGAAATCTACCTTGGCATATACAGATCTGCTTTTTAAGCAAGGATGAAAGTTCTGCAGTGAAGTAGAGAGTTCTCTTTCAGAGTTCCCAGACAAATATGCTTTGGAAGATATGGATGTAGATATAGATCCAGGTCTGCCTGTGTTTTATGATAAGATTAAAGGATCTAGTTGAGTATCAGGGTTTGTAAAAGAGAACAGCAGGAAGAGACACAGCCTTTGTACTGGCTCAACATAGATCGCTGGGGTTACACGTTTAGGACAAAAGGGCTGTTTCCAAGCTTTGCATGTTGCCCTGCTCTTTATCCTGTCTCAGCATATATTCTGGGTGCAGAAGAGTAGTGCAGAGCAGACTTTGCTTTGTATCTTTATCAAAAGCAATTTTTAGGTCCAAATGAACTGCTGTGCTTTGTTTTTATTTTTTTGTGAGACTCTTTAGGTCCCTCCATTCCTGTTAGTTTCTCAAAACAAAATTAATCTGGAGAGGAAAAAAAAATACTGTAAACATTTCCCCATGAGGTAGAAGGTTCAAGAAGAGGTAGAAAACTTTGAATTCATTGGTCTAGAGATGCAGTGTGCAATATGGCAGCCACTAGTCACAAGTGGTTATTAAAATGAAAATGAATTAAAATGGAAAACAATGAAAATTTCCATCCTCAGTTGTACTATTCACAGTCAAGTGTTTTACAGTGGCATGTGGCTAATGACTACAATATCAGTGCAGCTAAAGAACAGTTCCACTGTTGCAGGAAGTACTGTTGAGCAGGATTGGTTTAGAGGACGGCTTAGTGATCTTAAATCCATGGTACAGATGAGGAAACTGAAGCTCAGAGAGGTCAAAGAGAGTCCGTATGATGTTGCTAAGTGTCCTGTCTCATGAAAATGAGGTGAGTACCTCAGGTACAGATGGCAGGGGACTAGTGTAAGAAGATGCTGTTATGTGGTAACTCAGCGAAACATAAGCAAATGTGTGCGTGCAGGATAATCTCCGTTATGTTTTTGGACCTTACATGTTCAAACATATCCAGGTACAAGTGAGAAATAACCTTTATGGCTATTGTCCCCTTCAACTCTGAAGGGACATCCACCTTGCCCCAGGCCAGCATATTTCCCCCCTGCTCCCCATCCTACCCTTGGGATAGGAAACGTTTTCTTCCCTTTTTTTCTTTCTTTCTTTCTCTTTCTCTCTCTCTCTTTCCTTTTTCTTTCTTTTTCTTCCTTCCTGCCTTTCTTTTTCCCTTCCTTCTTTCCTTCCTTTTCTTTTTCTCTTTCTTTTTCCCTTTCTTTTTCTTTCTCTTTCCTTTTTCTTTCTTTCTCTTTCCTTCCTGCCTTTTTCTTTTTCTCCCTTTCTTTTTCCCTTCCTTCCTTCTTTCCTTCCTTTTCTTTTTTCTTTTTCTTTCCTTCTTCCTTCCTTCCTTCTTTTCTTTTTTTCTTTCTTTTCTTCTTTTTTTCTTTCTTTTCTTTCTTTCTTTCTTTTTCTTTTTCTTTCTTTCGTCTTTAGAGCCCCAAGTTCTCCATGAGTTTCTTCTCCTCAAATCAAATCAAAGATAAGCTATTCCAGGGACCACTCTGGCCACGCCTAACATCTTATTCTGCTCTGCTTCACCCTTCTCTTGGAAGCTGGTAGAACTTGTCAAAGATAACTTATGGCTTTCCTTCTGTCGACCCATACACTACTTTTCTCCAGAGTTTTTGAGAGGACTCAGTCTCTTCCCTTCAGCAATATAAACCATTCTGTTGATGAAGCAGCTGGGTGTGAGAGGAAGAGCCTGATCATTGGACAGAAACAGACCTATGTTCGAATCCAGCTTTTCCACTTAGTAGCTGCTTCTTGTGGCCATTCATTCACCCCCTGAGTCTCACTTGCCTGGATCCCCTACGTGGCCATACCTACCTCTATTTCATGGTGTTTCAGGAGAATGGAATGAAGTGAGATATATGTTAAGCTACTAGCACAGCGTCTGGCATACAGTAGGTGCTTTATATATGGTGGCTAATATTAATATAGAAGCAATAATAACACTGGTCAAATAGAGAATGGATCAGAAAGAAAACTTTGCATCTAGAAGGGATGGGAGAATCAGGGAGATACATCATGATTATAACAACAATATAACAGATAACAACAGAGACTGGTCAACCTAAGTCTATACGATGTTTAAAGTGGAGGGAGGCTGCATTCTTCTGGGGGGCTTAGGAAAAACACATTGAAAGAGGTACCCTCTGAGATGGACCTGAAGGATGGGTGGCAGTTTTGAGAAGTGGATGGATACAACTGCAATAGATGGGCAGAATTCGAAGCCTGTGGAAGACTAGAAAAGGAGCGGAGAAAAGGCAAGGGACTTGGAGTGCAGGGTTGATAAGGAGAATAAAGAAGATGACACATGCATCCCTTTGCAGCTCCCTGCTAGAGGCAGAGGTGGGGGTAATGTGGATGGAATACTGAAGGTTGGTTCTCCTGGGGTGTCAAAGACATGCAGGGGAGCAGAAAGGAGGGAGCACACAGAGTTGGTAGAACCATGGTAAGGAATAGGAGGAGGACATGCAAGGTCAACTTGAAGAGCTGGCACTGAGCCCAGGAAGCAACGTTGTATCTCTCTAAGGATAGGTGTCTAATTGCTCAGCGTCCTCTGTTGAGGCGTCTGTCTGCAGTCCTTGGTCTCCAAATACCTGGCATATTTAGGGTTCCCCCCTCCAAATTTAAAGAGATTAAAATAATGGTCCTGAAGCCTATTTTTTTTTTTTAAGTGGGGGAGGGTGTTAAACTGTTAGGACTTCATTACCGTTGCAAGATAAAAATTAGTTCTTCGTTCATCTTCTCCGGCATTAGATGATGCCAGTGTAGGATCATTTTCCAGATCTTGGCATTATAGATTTTTATTCAGAACATGACTCTGAGGTAACACTTCATTTAACAGGTGAGGAGAGTATGGTCGGTACCGTGGCAGCCGTTTTCCAAGGGCTTTCTAGCTGATAATTTTGTACTTTCAGGCGCCTCTTGTCTGGTTATCAGCTCTGCCCCCACCCCATCTCCACGAAGAGCTGTTTGGTGGCTAACCTTTTGGAAGCAGCATAACGTAAACTATCCGTTATTTTTAGGAACCTCGCCACAGGACAAAGACCATTGCTGGATGAAGGAATCAACAATCTTTGAAGTTTTTCCTAGTCACAGGAAGCCTGTGGAAGACTATTCTCCGCTCCTGGAGAATAAACAATTTCATTTTTAGATAAAGATAAAACTTCCAACTGGCTAGAATCGTATTTCAGAATTACTTATGACTTCATTTTTAGTGGCTCCCAGAATATATCTATCTTGTTGACTTAGGCAAGCACATGAAATATCCTAGGTTGGGGGCAGTGAGGAAGATTCCTACTGTTTAGAAATGCAGATGAATCTCTTTCCAACGCATTTTGGCAACGCATGAGGCAGCTCACACCAAATTTTTCTTCTTGCTTACAGGCAAGAGAAGAATTTTATCGAACACAGTCATTACGCATGGGCGTTCTTAAAGGTTCTAGAAATTCTTCACCCCTTGTCCTTCCCAACATCCATAAATTCCTTCTTGGAATGTGTCAGGGAGAGAGAGGGGCCAGGAAACAACCTTAAGTGTGGATTTTTTCCGAGGACATCTGATCCTTAACAGTTAGTGGGGCCAGCACAACCTGTCTTGAAAGAATTAAGAGAACCTTTGACTGCCAAACCAAAGCACCACCAAGCCCTAGGTGTTTGAAATCCAGCACTGAAAAGCATTTATCCATTCATGTAGCATGGTGACTTAGCTGGTGCCCAATTTGGATGCTACTGGAGCCAGCAATCATCCATCCCAGAGGCCTGAGAATGAATTCATTTGAAAAATTACTCATTTTTGCATTCAACACAGATGAATCGAGTGAGTGCTAAGATAGCCCAGGGGATACTGAGGTGTTTCAGAGACCTGTGATGGATCATTCTTGTTCTCATTAAATTCATGGGCCAATAGAGGAAACAGACATATCAACAAATAACTACAGGGAGGAATGATAAATGTTAAAATGGACAGTTATCCAGGGAGAGTCTGTGCAATGTTGGAGAATATCTGTTCTAGAATCAGGCAAGTACTATTGAACCCTGGTTCTGCCACTTGCTCTCAGTTTGACCTCAATGGAATTGCCATTTTTGTAGGTCAAAAATGGTTGGATAGAAGGCAACTTCATATGGTTCCATCTAGTAGCGGTGACCTTCGATATGTAACATTCCCTCTCTGAGCCTCACCTTTCTTGTTTGTAAAATGGTAATATTAGTAGCAACCCCACAATAAAGTTCTTTCAACTGCAAGTGGGAGAAAATGAGATTAAATGAGATAATATATGAAAATATTGAGGATAGCGCCTAATAGGACAGAGACCTCAGTAACCTGTGTGTGTTGTCACTGTGTGATGGCTTGTGTCCTTGGTTTAGAGGAGGCAGTTATTGGAAGGCCAGTCTCTGAAGGATGAGAGATTCATAAGGGAGGGCAGGGGAGCCCCCTCTTGCCGCCTTTTCCTTGGAAGTGTATCATTGTTAGTGCTTCAGTTTGTCAAGTGACAGGGATACTCTGAAATCCACAGGGGAGTGAGGAGGCTGAGGCTACAGCCCTGGTTTCCCTCCTGGTTTATCTGTTTTTGTTCAGTAGCAAGAAAAGGCAAATCTGTGAGGCTAGGGTGGGGCTCTTTTCTGGGAGGTCAGTACCCCGGCCAAGAGGCAGTGCTCCTTCTGGGATGGATGTCCATGCTGCTCTGCCAGGGATTTCTCCAGAAGAGGCTGCTTGTGGTGTAGTCTTTTAAGACATTGCTCCTGACGGGAAACGTTTGGCTCAGCTTCTCGGCACTTTCCACAGACACAGACAGACATGAGATGATAGGGTGAAAATCAGAGTTGCGCAGGGCTTAGAAGCAACTGTAGAAAACCACTGAGTCGGGGGGTGGCAAATCTGTGGCACCAGAACACATCCTTCTAGTATACGTGGCAGGCATTTCTAATCAGCACTGATACATTTCCACAGAGCCCCACTTCAGAACTGGTATGAATACATCGCTCCAAGCAGCCACATCTGAATCAGGACAGGTAGTACATGCCTTGAAAGGGAATTACTGAACTGAAACATCAGAGAAGGTCTGTAGCTAATTAGTGGTAAAGTTGATATTAAAACCCAGAGATCCTCCCTCTTGGTCAATGAATTTGATTGAGGTTTCTCTCTCCCCCCAGGCTACCGAGAGCCCTTCAAAAGTAAGGGCATATGAAAGGCTTCTGGTAATTCTTAGTCTGAGGTCATTGTAAAGGTCCCCAGAAAGACGTATCAGCAATAGGATCTTGGAGAGACTCTGTGTTAAGAGATTTCCAAGTTTCTTGGTCCTGTAAGGTTTCTTCAGTTTTCCATCCATCCACCCACCCATCCATCCATTTGTCCGTCCATCCATCCATCCATCCATCCTTCTACCCATCCATCTTTTCAGTACATATTTATTAAATACCTACCATCTGCCAAGCCTTGAGTTAACCATGAAGGATACAACAATGAAGAAGATCAGCATGTTCTAATCATAAAGCCTACAATTTCCTCCTAAAAGTTCACAAATGCAGTTTACTATTTTATTATTTTTTATTTCAAAAGAGAGAGAGAGAGAGAGCATGCGGGGTAGGGGGGCAGAGGGAGAGAGAGAATCTCAAGCAGGCTCCACGTCCATTGATGAACAGATGGGAGCCTGACTCGGGGCTCAATCTCACAATCCTGAGATCCTGACCTGAGCTGAAATCAGGAGTCGGATGCTCTACCAACTGAGCCACCCAGGCACCCACAAATGTATTTGATTTTAAGTCCATGTACTATGGATTTAATATCTGTGATATTCTTTTATTTTTATTGTGTGTGTGTGTGTGTCACTGCAGATTGGGAACATGGCGCAGACTCTCAGGCTGATAGCAAGATTATAAGTGTTAAGATTCTTTTAAGGGCTGCTTTCTCTTTACTTACAATGGGCTGCACAGTATGCAGTGTGCTAGGGAGACTAGGCAGGGGAAGGACTTACTCTCTGTTTCCAGAAATCTCAGAAACTAGAATATACATAGCAAGGTTCAGTAGCAGTGCTGGTCTGAATGAAGGAATTGAAGAAAGTGTCAGTCTGAGCATGGAAGTTCCCAGAGGGCTTCCGGGAGGAGGAAATTCTTAGAACTACCAAATATTGATTGAAAAGGCCTTGGAAGATAAAGAAGAGCTTGAAATCATAATAGTGATAATAAAAGTGATAATAAAAGTAATAAAAATGTCATCTATGCCATTCCCTGTGTGCTTATTTTGCCAGTTAAGCATCTTACGTTTCCAATTTTAAAATCCTCACAAAATGATATGAGGCAGTATCTTTATTATTTTGAAGACGAGGAAACTGAAGCAGAGAATAATTATGTGGCTTATGTAAGTTCAGATATTTATTAAGTAGTGGAGTCAGGATCTGAACACAAGTCCATCTGAGTCCAAAGTTAAGTGCCCTGAACCACGGTCTTCTACAGCCTTTTGGGCTGGAGGGCCAAGGAAAAAAGTTATGGTTCAAGACCAGTCCCAAGCTCTATCTCCATAACTTTCAAACACCCGGCTCAAAGGGGAAGATCTTTGGAGATGCTGCCATATCTCAGTTGTCAATGAGAGAGGGTACCAGAAGCCTCGAAGGCTGCTCGAGAGCCCCTTTGCCATCTCTGAATGGACAAATCTATTTGTCCTTCAAGACAGAGCTAAAAAAATCATCTATTATTAGACATTTTCTCGGGTAATTTTTTCCCTCTGAATTCTCCAAGTTCTTGATTTGATATGATTTCCATCACGTGTCATTCTAAAATTGATTTTGAGTGACTTTATTATGTATGTACATCTTCCTCTTTTCGAGCATAAGCCCGTTCTATCTTGTATTTATATTGGACTGTAAGGTCATTGTATGGACTATGTCAGCTCCATGAAGGCAGGAACTACATCTGAGCCATTCATCTAATACCCAACACCAAGCTCAGCGTCTACAACAGTGAAGGCACAATATGTTTATACTTATGTGAAATAAAGCTAAATATATTTCTTGATTTGAACTTACACATAGCAGGGTCTCGTATGCATGGAATGACTGAATGAACAAATACTCTTATTTTCCTGATAGCTCTAAGGTAATTAGTTCTCCAGTGATCTCTTCTAAGACAAGATGTATCAAGGAATTCATCATAGCTGCACTCCCAGCATTAGTTCATTTTTATTCACTCAGCTGTTCAGTGAGTACCTACTATGTGCCAGAGACCACACTAAGCCCAGGGGTTACAAGATGGCCAAGACACACTGGGCTCCTTCCCATGAGATTCCAGGCAACACCTCAAGGGTTCTTGAGAGCCCAGTACTGTCCGCTTTGAGATAGATCTTCCATAGCATCACAGTAAACTCAACTAGACCGTTGGCAGGAGGTGAACTCGACCAGGACTGTGATGTCCTCAGTGTAAAATTCTGGTTTCCATGTGAATGAGGCCTCCTGGGTTATTAGTCTCCCCATGTCACTGCGGCATTTGTTGTTGGAGTTAGGTCACTCTCTCTCCTTTTGAATTTTGACTTTTCACTACTTATTTCTCAGCTCCCAGAGATCTGAGGCTCTCCTGAGACCGTGCAGTGGGGAGTGCAGTAGATCAAAGGGCTAGAAGATGAGCTCTGAGGCACAGTCCTGCCAACCACTCTCTGTGGGACCTTGGGTAGGTCCCACCAACTCTCCCGTCAAATAAGCAAGAGTGTGTGTCCCCAGTCCTTGACTCTTGGGTTCTAGGGACCCGTGATCCATTGCTAATTTGGCAATATTTCTGCTGAACTTAAATTTGGACTTCATTTTAGACCCATGTCAAGTAGCCAATATTAAGGATAGCCCCCTGCTCCCCAGATTATGTTTCTTTCTTTAGTTGTTTGGCTGAAGGGCTGGTGGTGCTTTGTGGCTTCCTTCTTGCCATCCCCCAAACAGAAGTTTCCTTACCAACACAATTAAGCTCACAAATCTTAATCCATAAAATATTTCCATTCAGACACAATAATGAGATTCATATTTGTGGTTTAGTATACCTAAGAAAAGCTCAGATGAAATATGACTAGATCCATTGATACATTCAGACCACAAACTGCCCTGGTGTGGTCTGGTTTCAATTTTTGAAATAAAAATTCTGCAGAGCACTTGTTTTCTCTCTCCTCTTTCTTGCCTAGACAGAAAGGAAAATAAAAAGAGGGTCTGACCAAGTGGCAACAATATAGTTCTTGTAAAGTTCTGGAAAATTGTTTCAAATGTAAATTTCAGTTCATTTCCTATTGGAACAATGACCTCCTCTGGTCTTCATCCAATTCCAGGAAATCTAGTTGACTCTACTGCAAGTAGGTTCTTGAGCTCTTCAGCCAAAATGAAGAGATCAGAGATTTGTCTAGGAAGGATGGGTTACAGACTGACTCATACCTCAATGTTAAATAAGAGACCTTTTAAAAGGGCACTGGGACATGGTGACCCCTGTGAAGCTGTTGTAAGCTACCCAATGCCAGAGATGTAGCCTTGAAAGACTCTGAAAATTTTTAAGGAGGCACTGTGATAAGATAGAGAAGAACATAGCCTTTAGAGCAGGAGATCAAATTCTATAAAATTCTATAAATAAATTCTGTAACGTTTCTGAATTGTGTCTTCTTCAGCTGTAAAATCAGGATATTTCCAGGGTTGTTGGAGACAGAGAATAGAATGATAGAGTTATATATACCCCCCCCCCAATGTTAGCATCTGTTCTGCTTTTCTCTCCTCTTCCTCTGTGGCTTCCCTTATTAGGGAACTCCAAAACATCGGACATACTAAAAAATAGACAGTAATATTGTAGAGGTGGTTGAAACATTGACTGAGAGGTTGAACTGGTTTGGGACAGCAACGGAGTTTCCGCTTACGCATCAACCTCAGTGAGCTGATACGGCCACCTGGCACCATGGCCTCGTTTGGACTCGGGGAAAAAGTGCTGTGATGGCTTAGCACCATGGGTCCCAAAGTGAGGGATTATTGCTATGTGTGCCAAATATTTGGCATAGCAAGACTAGATGGCTTTGGTAATCTTTTCCAAGCCAACGTGCTGATATTCGCATGAATGGAATGCCATTTGAGGCCTGAGTCAGAGGGAACCAGATGGAGTCTCTGACAATATAAAAGCCTGTATGAATCAAGTGCAGTAAAGTTTGATGCATTTTGATAGAAGTTGACTCCTGAAATGAAACAATGCCTCTAAGATTCGAAGCAGGAAACCGGACTCTCAGGGAAAACTAACACTGCTCCAGCAATTAATTTGTGTGATACCCACACAAGGAAACATACTTTCATTGTCTGTTCTCTCTTTCTCAAATGGGGCCATTTCAATGCTTCAATAGTAGCTAACACTGAGTGAACACACCTGTGCCAGGAATTTCACTACCTGTCTTACTTGGGTTATTTTGTTGAATCTTCTCCAAGACCGATGAAGTAGCTACCTTTATTTATTTATATCTTTGTCTGTTTGTTTATTTATTTTTCAGTTTAGGGATGAGGAAACTGAAGCTCCCCCAGCTCCAGCTCACTGGGCTCGAAAGGGGCAGCAGGGATTTAATTCAGATGGACTGACTCAAGTGTCAGAGAGCCCATTCCTATCCTCGGCTTTGGGGTCATCCTTGACTGTTGTCCAAGTGTGGTCAGGGTCCAGAGTAACTATTGACAATGAAAGACCTTTACTTCCAGAGAGAGTAGGGGAAGCTGCACATGAGCCTGAAAAATAGAGAGATTTCCAACCCCTGACTTGGGTTTAATTAGCTGCATAACGTGAGGGGGCATTTTGCACTTGACCTTAGCCAAAAGGCGGAGAAGAGATTGAGGGGGCCTTTTGTAAAGTGTAATCTACAACATGTTGGCAGGTATTAATGCAAGGGACACAAAGTTTTCCTAGTTAAACGTGTTTGAAAAATGCTGTTTTAAACCAAACAAATTATACAGCTTTGTTTACTTCAGGGTTTTCCAGGGTCTTTAATGGGTTTGTGTTCATCAGAAATTTCCAAGAGGGGGAGAGTTTATAGTGTTTTCCAAACCTATGTGATTATTTTGTGTTTGAAGTATGTCACGGGATTCGGTTTGGTGGCACTCAATGTCCACCAATGTAAACCATGAGTGAGACAGACAGTGTCACATGTATTCTGTGCCTGGAACTTTACAGATGCCCTTTTTATTTTAAGGTTTATTTATTTAAGAGACAGAGAGAACATGAGCAGGAGGGTCAGAGGGAGAGGGAGAGAGAATCTCAAGCAGACTCGGTGCTGAGTGGGGCTCAATCTCATGAACCTGAGATCACAACCTGAGCCAAAACCAAGAGTCAGACGCTTAACTGACTGTGCCACCCAGGGGCCCCTGCAGATGCCCTTTAATTGTGATGGCAACCTCAGGAGTTAGGAAGTGCTGTTCGTATTTTACTGTTAATGAGAGCTGAAAGCTTCGGAAGGTGAAATAACTTGCCCAGCCAGTAATTATTTGATTTAAAATTAAGAACTCAGTCCTATAATTCTAAATCCTATGCTCTTTCTGCTATACCAAGTTATCTTTTGAAGCAAGATTCATTTTTTCAGTTTAGACAATTAAAATTTATGCAACAAATATCAGAGGGATACCCAATATCACTCATGCAAGTAGAATTGTTGGATCCCTAAAACGGGGCCCCTTAGGAGGGTGGGGCTGGGGAGCTGGAGTGCACATAGCCATTTTACGTAGTTTTGAACTTGAGCGGAGGCACAGAGCCAAATGTGCTATAATATTTCTGTCTCAGGCAAATCTTTAAAGCCCCTGGAAAGAGCCTACTCTCTTTGAGTCTGGCCTGGACAGAAAGTGAGTAAGTGAGAGGAAGATAAAGTGAGAAGTAGCAGACAGAGGAGCTTAACAAATCTCTTCTTTCTGGAAAACTGGTCCTCATGCTATGTACAACTAAAAAAAAAAGAGTATTGTTTCCAAAAAATCAGTCAAGGCGTGAGTCTTTCAGAGGGTCTAGAAATTACAACTTTCATTTTTGAAAGAACGGACTTATATGAACAAATAAATAAATAAGGAAAATTGCGTGTGGGGGGGAGTCCCTTCTGGACAACAACATTTAATTCAGCATATGGCAGGGAAGTCAAGAAATTCAGCCTGAGAGAGATAAAAGGCAGAGGGGGTTCCAGGGGAAATCGAGGATGAATCATATAAATGAATAACTCTTCTGTCATTCTTCGAAGTTTCTTTCAGCATTATGTTTTTGGAGGGGGACTTACTAGATGAGCCTTTATTTCTGTTTCAATCTCTTTATATGTATAAGTATAATAATATATACCTTGGTAGGTTGTGGTGATTGGCAATTACGTATCTAAATTTAGCACACTGGCAGGGGTAGTAAATTTATTTCTAAGTGACAGTAAATATTTTAGGTTTTGCAGCTAGATGATCTGTCGCAAAGACTCAACTCTACAATTGCAGAGAAAGTAGCCATTGTCGTGGCATAAAGGTCAAATGAGCATTGCTGTATTCCAATAAAACTTTATTTATAAAAATAGGCTGCCACCTGGGTTTCCTGACCCTTGCTGGAATATAGTAGTAAAACCAAATACAGATTGAACTGGACGAGAAGGAAACTAACATTTTGTTGAGAGCCTACTATATATCGTTTTGTGCCATACCTTATGCTAGAAGCTGTTTATACATGCTACCGTTTATCTTGTCATTTGTCATGACAACCTGGTGAGATAGGTATTACTATGCACACCTGGAAGTCAAATCGAGACTCCGGGAGATTCAGTGATGGGTTTAGAGGGACAGCCAGCATTTGGACCCGAACTTGTGACTATAAAATATGTGCTCTCAACTACTACCTTGGGCTGATTCATCAAGCAACTTCCTGTAGTTCATTTTAAGGTGAAAATTTAAATCAGCGCTGCTCAATAAAGAGAGAGATCAGAGCCCGAGTAGACACCTTCACCTTCCATTTCCTAGATCTTTAGCAGCAATCTGGTGGCTGTCTGTGTGTAAGCACCGAAATATTTGACCTCTGTCTCCCAGAGCCTCTGGCTGGACCTCAAGTTTTGTACACTTCCCCTCTGGAGAATGCTTAAGCCAAGGTGTACTGTTTGCAAACACTGATTAGTTTTTAGGCAGATGTTGGCAAGTTTCCTTTGGCCTGAGATGGGATTCCAGAGTCTGCTGCAGCCTGGCTGTGCTCATTGATCATCTCAGCCAAAAAGAGTTGCTAATTAGGGTGACACCCTGCTTCTCTTTACCTCTAGAGCTAGGTCTTCTTGCTCCGGGCATGCCTGTTTCAGCCCGAGTGGTTTGCTGGGCTTTTTACCATAGGTCTAGATGAGTGAGAGCAAATTTATAGTCCTTTTAAAAATCTATGAAGCCTTGTGCTCCAGTGTAGAATTTACCAGATTACATTCCAAGATGTTTTTAGGTACATGTCCTGTGAAAAATGGCATTTATGGTCAAATAACTTGGGGGACACTGGGTTAAATGAAGCTGGATAGGTTAACTGCTACAGGATTTCTTAGATCATGTACTCTTCTCCCCCAAATCTCCCATTAGCTTCTAATCACACTCAGAATAAAATCTAAACTCCTAGCCACTACCTACAGAGCTAATTTCTCTGTTTTATTCAGATTTCTGCTTAAATGTCATCTCCATGTCTCACCCTATTTAAAAGAGCACCCCACTTACCACCATCTCATTGTCTGCTCCCTTACTGTGTTTTATGTTTCTTCTTAGCAAATACTTGCCTGAAATTGTACTCACAAGTTTATTTGATTCCTTGTTATCATCTATCTTCTTCCACCCTAATATAAGCTCCATGAGGAGCTTAAAAGGATCTTGCATGTCCTCTTATCTACTTTATCTCCACCCTTGGAATATGAGCTAAGAATTCCCAAGAACAGGACACAGTGCCAAGGGTCTCCTAAACCCCTTTGTCCACAGGACACTTTTATAGTTGCATCTCGCAGGAATGCTGCTCCACAGGCCATAGTTTCGGGAACTGTTTGTCTAATGGAACCTTATTACCCATGACCATTTCAGTAACAGGTAGCAACAACGACAGTAAAACATTTATACCCATATATACAATGGAATATTGTGCAGCCATCAAAAAATGAAATCTTGCCATCTGCAACGATGTGGATGGAACCAGAGGGTGTTATGCTAAGCAAAATAAGTCAATCAGAGAAAGAAAATTATCAGATGATCTCACTGATATGTGGAATTTGAGAAATAAGGCAGAGGATCATAGGGGAAGTGAGGGAAAAATGAAACAAGATGAAACCAGAGAGGGAGACAAACCATAAGAGACTCTTAATCTCAGGAAACAAACTGAGGGTTGCTGGAGTGGAGGTGGATGGGAGGGACGGGTGGCTGGGTGATGGACACTGGGGAGGGCATGTGCTATGGTGAGCGCTGTGAATTGTGTAAGACTCATGAATCACAGACCTGTACCCCTGAAACAAATAATACATTATATGTTAATAAAATAAATAAATAATAAAATATGTTAAAACATTTATACCGAAGTGTCAGTTTTGTGCTAAGCAATGCACTCACCCTTATACCATTTAATCATCACAATAACCTTCTGGAGTAGGTGCTACTATTTTACCTTTACTATGGATGAAAATGAGGGTTAGAGAAGTTGAGTAACTTGGCCAAGATCACGTTGATAAGAGCAAGCACTTGAACCCAGAACTAATGCCAAAGCCATACTCTGAACCATTAGCCGATCCTCCCCCTGTGCTGTGAATTTCTCCATGTCCTAAGATAGAGAGCTCTTTGTCTCCATCCCTCCCTTGAGTCCTTCCCTTTCTGTTTGTAGACTGATCCTTGTTATAACCTTCAGATACTAGGATCTCTTGTGACTCAGCCTCAAATCCCTAGACAGGTCTCCTCTGTCCTTGGTACTGGTTTTTCCAAATCCCAGGCAGGGCATGCTTTGATCCCAGAAGCCTCCTCTGAAAGCAAGGCCATTCCTTGAAGTCTGTGTCCTGAGATGGTTTCCTGTCCCAGAACAGGGCTGGCTTCCTGCTGTCATAAGTCATGACATCACTCTGCACAGTTGAAAGCCCAGAGGCCAAGACATGAAAACAACTTCAAGTTCTGGGCTTTCTAAATAAACTCTAGTGAGGAAGGAGAAGTCCAAATCTGGGACCCAGCAATAACTCCTGTCTGTGGTTGAAGATTAATTTTATTCCAATTGTGCTCAACTTCAGATGAACCAGATATAAATTCTCCTTTCAAGAACTTCATTGGCAGGAGCAGTTGAACTATGAGCAGACAGGCAGTTCCAGAATGATAAGGGTGATGACACAAAAAGATATGGGGTAGAATGGGATGACAATAAAGGGACAATTCATCTACCCGGAGGAGGGAGGTGGTTCCTGAATTGAATTTTAAAAGATTATGAGTAGATGAAAAACACAGGGAAGGATATTCTAGGAAAGAGGGAGTGGCATTTGCCAGGGTATAAAAAGCATGAAATAGTTGGTGTTGAGCGCATGGATTACAGCTGAAGTACAAGGTCTGTTTGGAGGCCAGAAGCCAGACCATGAAAGAAACTGAATTCCACGTTGGAGATCTGAATTTTTCCTGTGGCCAGAAGAGAATCATTTGGAAATCTTTAAGCCTGGGAATGTTGACCTACAACCCAGGTTGAGGGATAGATTGAAAGGAAAAGCTGGTGGGATGGGAACCAGTGGGAAAACTACTGCTATGGTCCATCTGTGAGATGCACGACCTGAACTAGGATGATGAGGGAGGGGGTGGGGAGGCAGTGAACTGATTTACTGGTTAAGGCAACAGAATCCACAAGTTTGGAATAGGATGGTGCAGTAAGGACAAAGTGGAAAGGGAGAAAGAATTAATCCTAAATTTTAGTCTTCATTATATCTGCTAAAAGAGAAATAGGTTGGGGAGGGGAGACAATGGATGAGTTTCAGATTCTGTCACTTCGAATGTCTTGCCTTTGAATGAAATATATTTGAAGCCATTGCCTTGGATGATCCTGTCCTGAGATATTCAAGGGAATCATGCCTCCCCAATGAACTAGGACATCTAATGCAAAACACCTGGCTCCACCTTATAAATGATGGAAAGCTTAAATAAAATACAGCCCACTCTAGTGGCTGCCATAATTGTTGATTGCCCATCAACAGAAGTGCAGGTGTGGGTTGGGTGAACTTGTTATTGATAAGAAGTTGTCAGAAATAGGTGGCATTGGAGTGCTGGAATGGCAGAGAAGCTCTGAGATGGGCCCCAATGATACTGCCCCTCCTATTCACATCTTTGTGCAATTCTCTTCCCTTGAGTGTGGGATGGCCTAGTGGCTTATTTCTAACCAACAAAATATGGCTAAGGTGATGGGTATATCACTTCCACAGTTAAGCTGTACAAAACTGTGATGTCTGTTTGCCTGCAGGCTCTCTCTCTCATTGGCTTTGATGAAACAAATGGCCATGTTGGAGAAGTCCGTGTGGCAAGGAGCTGAGAGTGGTCTTGGGCCAACAGACCTCAAGAAACTGAATGTAGCCAACAACCACGTAAGTGAGCCTGGAAGCTAATAATTCCCCAGTTGAACCTTCAGATGAGACCTCAATTCTGGCCAACACTGTGAGTGTAGCCTCAAGAGAGACCATGACCTAAAACGTCCAACTAGGGACGCCTGGGTGGCTCAGATGGTTAAGCATCTGCCTTCGGCTCAGGTCATGATCCCAGGGTCCTGGGATCAAGTCCCGCATCGGGCTCCGGGCTCAGCGGGGAGCCTGCTTCTCTCTCTGACCCTCTCCCCTCTGATGCTGTTTCTCTCTCGCTTGCTCTCTAAAAAAAAATAAATAAAAAATAAATAAATAAAAAAATAAAACGTCCAACTAAGCTATGCTCAGATTCCTGACCTACAGAAATTGTAAGATAATAAATGGGTGTTATTTTAAACCACCAAATTTCATGGCAATTTGTTATGCAAGAGATAACAAATATAGTGGACGCTTGCCTCAACCCCTGTGTGCTAAAGATGTTCAGAAAATAAGACTCTGCTAATTTTCCCTTCTTAAATAATATATTAACTCTGACATTTTTTTTTAATATTGTCCCTGGCTTCCAAGAGCAAGAGTCAGAAGACCTCGGACTGAGACCTGACCCTGTTGCCAACTGGCGTGAGATCTTAGAAGGACTTTTTCCTCCTCTGAGTCTCAGTTTTACCATCTTCCAAATAAGAGGAGTTAAACCAGGCCAGCAATTTGCAAAAACTTTAATTTTTTTTTTTGCCTCAGAACTCTTTCATCAAATGACATTTCATGAGGAAGCTCTGTGCACAAAACAGATAAAAGTGAAGGGGCTTAAATTAAAATAAGATTGAATGGAGCCCCTGGGTGGCCTCCCCCTCTCTCCACGGCAGCCCCCAAATCACCTTGGAGGAGTCTTTTCAATCCGGTCTCCAAGCCCCTTGCTTAGAAGCTGCTGAAGAGCTCTTTCAATTTCAACATTCTATAGGTTCTCAGGAAAAAAATTTTTTAACAAACTACCTATAAGTTAGAACACTCTACTGTGACATCTCTGTATCAAGCCACCTCTGTATGACCATCCCAGGACCCAGGGCACAAGTTTCCCAGAGAGCAGCCAGCTTCCCTTGGGGGCAGCAGCAAAGGTGCAAGTGCCCAGCATGAGCTGATTTTTACTTCCCTGAGCTCCCCAGCAGGTGGGTTCTCTCCCGCTCCTTGTGTACTTGCCTCTCCCAGACTGTTTCTTCCCTAAGTGGGAAGTTATGGCTTTCCTGTCTGGATGCATTCCCATGCTTTATTGGTATTGCTGTTGTTGCTGTTATTTTGTATCTTGGTGCCTAGACTGGATGCAGTGTTTGGGAGAGGTTCTGCCTGGCAGAGAGTCCAGGGCTGCTTTAGGCTCTCTTGTTCTGGCTCTCGTGTGTCACTTCTGCAGGGAGGCCACATGCGTTCCTGCTGGACCGCATGCCTAGAAAGTTCCCCAGTGCACTGCTATGAGCCAGGAGTGCCTTATGCTGCACATGTAGGCTTAGAGTTCTGAACAAAAATATACTGACTTGCGCTCAATACTCAGTCCCCACCATCTTTCTTTCTGTCAAGTATGGTTTTACCCCTGAACACATCCCTGGGTGATAAAATTTGAGTTCTCCTACTCCTCCCAAGGATCCCCTTGCCTGAAATCCACCTTTGGCAATTCTCTTATCCGTTAAGCATTGCCCTCTCTACTGAGCTACCCTTTAAAAATGTAAATATTCCTCTGGAAAGTAGCCTGCTGTCTTTAACCTCCTTATCTGAACAATGGGAAGAAGATCTGAAGGGCTAAATGGCACAGGAAAGAGGCGCAGTTGCGGGAGATGGGCGCGCCACCTCTTTCACTTTTGCAAATGACAACCTTTCTAGGCCTCAGTTTACCCACCTGTAAGGTTATCTATAGTTGCTGGGACAATCTGAGAGTGAGGCACGGAAAAGTCATTTTATACATTTATAAACTTCTGTGCATCCTACTTTGTTAAAAACTGACCCAGCAGAGGAAAATGCTTCATAAGCCATGGAACACAGTCCCGAAGTAAGGCAGCGCTGTGCTGTTGATCCATTTCCTTTGGGACGGCAGAGAGTTTCAACAATAACTTACTGAGGGCCTGGTACCTGTCAGCAGGTGGCTAGACTCCTTGGGGAAAATGAGTACCAGCAAGACACAGTTGCGGCCTCTCTGAAGGGGGAAGTCAGAGATACCACCAGCGGCTGCCATGCCGAAGAGAAGAACACGGGGGTCTGAAAGACGAGCTTTTGATTCTTTCTTAGCTTTGTGGTGTCCAGCCCTCTCTGTTGTCAGAAGATGAAATAGAATTAAGGTGCGGAGCGTGACCTGCGTATCCTAATGTTTATAACCACGTGTTCAGGACTTGGAGCTGGGTTTGAGTTCTGGCTCCGACATTTACTCTCTGTGTGGTTGGGGGAAGCTACTTAAATGTTTTTAGCATCAGGTTCCCCATGTTTGAATGGCGGGGGGGCAGTTACACTGGCTGAATGGTTGATGATTCAAAGGCAAAATGCCTGGAGAGTTGTTGGGAAATGTTAGCTATTACAGTCACCCCAAAACCCCAGCTAGAAGACCTTTTTGGACCTGTTCATGTAGAAGTTCATAGCAGCCAACTGATCTCCTCCAGGGCAAGAGTTAACCACTGGTTAGTTCTGAAGCAAAGCTATCGACTTTCAGAGCTTACAAAATCTCTCTGGCTCCTGACATAGGGTGTTTGGGGGGTGGGGGTGGATGTTAAAGGACCAACCAAAACTATTCAAGTTACCATGGCTACATAATTAAGAACCTGTGAATTTCAGGAAATTTCAAAAAATCTGAGACAATTTGGCATGATTTTTTTTTTCATTTCCATTCACAAATAGACTAGAAATGCACGTGAAAGGGCTTTTCCTCACATAGGGTGCTTTCAGTGTGGGCATTTTGCTTTTATTCCTTGATGGAGGGTCAGAGGATGCAATGATAGTGCCGAATGAGGTTGCTGCTAAATAGAGGCCAGAAATATGAGACAAGGCAGAAGGAAACAGAAAAACAATTCTAGGCTTAAGGGCATTACTGAAAGAAAAGTCTGGTCACCAGGGTTAGAATCAGGTAGGCACACAGACTCTTCCCCTCTACCAAGAAGCCACACGGAATGTGCAGCCCCTTTACGGTAGGTAAGGCCACTGCTGCCTTTTGTTTGGATGGGATTACGGCCTGGAGATGGCAGGATTTTGATGGGGTTTTCCCCCTTGGAAGGGAGCCTTTGTTTCATGTTTCCCACATGTTGAAGATCTTCAAATTGGCCGGGTTTAGATGCACGGGAATCCCCTGTGATCTTCTCAAAGCGAGAAGTGATTGAACCATCACCCTCATCTCTAAGACTTCAGGGGAATTTGGGGCTTGGAGCCTACAACCCTTTATTTCCTGATCGTCCTGAGGTTCACTGCCCCAGGGCCGGGCACACTGATCTCGCTCTGTCCCCCCATCAGCCCTTTTACACCAGGTGCTCGGTTCACCTGGCTCTCGGAGAGGGTGCGGGTGCAGGGACGGTGCTGCTTCTCCAAGCAGAGTTCCAGCTTGCAGAGCACAGCAAAGTCTGTGCCTCCTTTCCTGGGATGAAAACCAACAGTAATGACCTGACCGCCTCCTTTAGTGTCGTTCTTTCTCTCTCTCTCTCTCTCTCGGGGCTGAAATTCGAACTTTTCTGTTTCCAGGCAGAGAACTGCACCACTATAAGCTGACCTTTTCTGAGCACCAGGGAAAATGATATATGCAGGGCTATTCTGTAAGGTCAACAGATACCAAGGCCAGTCGGGGGCATCTCTACAGTCTGGCCAATCACTGAAAGAGATCATTCAAGGTTCTACATGGGGTCAGCCCTGCCTGACTTCGGGAAGCAATGCAACACAGTGGAAAGAACAGTAGAGTTTTAGTCAGAGAGTTTGGGTTCAAAGCCAACCCTGCTCCTCACTTACGGAAAGCCCTCATGTGAGCCACTTACCTTCTTGGGGCTTTTGCTCTCTGTCCATAAAATGGAGTGAGTGATTTATAATTTGCAGTGTTAGAGTGAGAATTAGATGAGGAACGACAGACAAACCCTCCTATCATGCATGTGATACACAGTTAGCCCTCAATGTTAATTACCGTGTGTATGTGTTTTATCCTCACCACAAGGAATTGTGTATTTGGGGTGAGCTAAATGTCTGGTGCCTACTTTCTACTTTTCAAACTAAAGTGACTTCAGTGTGGAGGGCCTTGTGCTTTACACCAGCTAGATAGTGTTCCCTGTAACAAAACATGGCTGTGTGTCTATAGAAACCCAGGGGAAGGAGGGAATAGGTATTCTTAGTTCATTGTGAGCCTCAGAAAGGGTAGGATTAAGGGGGATATGTTTTTCATTCTGTCAGCTTGAATTCCCTTTCCAAATTCCATTCTGGTTATATGATCAGGCTACTGCTGTATTTATGGGTGGCCACAGTCTGGCTGGAGGGATAGATTTAGTCAGAAAGGAAGTTTTTTTCCTTCTACAGGCAGCGAGCGCAAGAAGCAGAAGCATTCAGAAGGAACACGGTGAAATGTGCTTCTGATTTGGGGGTCATCGGGACCTGGGTCTCAAAACTGGCTCCATCACCCTGCGTTCTAGGACTCCAGAAACGTTATTCGTCTTCTCTACTCTTCAACCTATGTCTTTGCCCAATAGGCATGGCCCGTTTCTCAGAGATGGGCTGTGGATGTTTAGTGAGTTGACATACACAAGAGTAGACTCTCCATATATTTTGGCTATTGGTATCATTAAAATTAATTAAAATAAGCGTCCTTTGTTAAGCATTTTATACTTCCCACATTCGTGTCTACTGTCCTACTCGGGGAATAGTATTGATTCCTGTTCCAGGTGGGCCCTGGAGGGGCAAACATCCCCACTGAAGTGCAAGATTGCGGCCTGAATGTACACTGCCTTGCTTCATGATTTTTAACTGCATTTGTGTCATTCAAGGTTCTGTGGAAATGTCCCAAGGGCTGAGAACCATGGGGTGAGTTTCAGACCCTCCCCTCCCGCTTCAACCAAAGTAGCCCCACATCTACTGGTCATACTGGAGTCCTGCCATCAATTTCATTTAATGAATATTTCCATGGCTAAATATAAGTTTGAAAACCACTGTCTGAGAACATGAATTTCAGATAAGTCCTTATAAATTGAGAAGCAAGAAAACTAAGAAAAATCTCCATTTACTGAGCCCCTACTATGTGTCAGGTACTGAGTCTGCCATATATTATCTCATTTGGATGTCACAAGAGTCCTGAGAGATAGAGATTGTCATTCTCTTTATATGGACAACAATACCGAGGGCTGGAAGATCAGTAACTTCCTTGGCGGGGAGGAGACAAGCAGCTAGAAGAAGAGATAGGGAAGCTAGGTTTTTCAAACAAAGCACAGACAAAAAAAAAAAAAAATCTTTAAAGACTGTAGAGTTGGTAATACCCCTTTTAATCCTTATCTGATGCACACTGTTCTGAGCAAACCAGAGATTATTCATATTGCACGTTTCTTCCCCAAAACGCCATCACCTACCTGAAACACGTATGGTCAAAGCACAATCACATCTACGGCAGTGGGCTCAGATGCACACGATGCCAGCAAACTTTCCAGAGATTTCTTTAGCGCTGAACCTAAAGTTCCTCTCCCCAGTCCTCAGTTGGGCTTACCATATTGAAGGACAAGGCAGAAAGCTGGCTGGGGTGGGTAGCAGGTTTTATTTCTAAAGCACATATGGGAAAGCTGCATAAAAAAGGGGAAAAGGTCCACAAAACATGAAAAAGAGGCATTCATTCTTCAAGTGGGGCTCCCTGTCCCGCTCTCACTCTGGACGGAAAGCATTTCCAAGGAGTCCCCGGCAGCACCGTACTTCATAGCTGACAGCTTTAGAATCTGCAAACGCCCAAACTCAAAACCTTGTGCATTCTCGAGTCAGAACTCGACATTTACATCCAGCCCTGGGCTGCTCCCTTCCCCTTAACTTGTGTCAAAACAACCTCCTGCTTATAAAATACGGCCAAGTCTCCGACCTGTCAGCCCACTGAGACACCCTCAGACCAGTGAGATAGAAAGAAGGGGATTTGGGGTAGAGGATGAGGAACACATGAGAAACAATCCAAGATCGCCTCTTTTAACTTCCAAGGTGATGGCAGTGTTTGACAAATGACAATGATTATCCCAACTTCCGGTTACTGAGCACTCACTCTCCCAAATGCGTTATGCCCCATTTCCTCCTCATAATGACAACAGAAGTTATTGTCCCCATTTTAGATAAGTGGACACTGAGGCTCATAGAGGTTGCAGATTCTCATCTTTGATGGTGGTGGTGGGGACACCAAAATGACTGACCCTTGCCTTCAAAACCCGAGCTCTGAATCCCCTTACGACGATGAAGAAAGAGAGGAGCCCCTGTGCCCTTCTCAGAGTCTGCCAGGTAGAGCTTCCCAACCCTGGGGCAAGGGGTTTCTCAGGGCTTTCTGTGATGAGAGGCGAGGAGGGGGGAGGCGATTCTAGAAAGACTCGCGGTACTGCTGGCCCCAAGCACCCCCAGACATGCACAGGTACCCAGCCCAAGGATCATTGAATCGCGAGATACCCACGGGGAGTCCCCCTGCCCTTCAGAATGGAAGCTGGTGTCCACCCCTCCCACCTTGTAGTCTGGCCCTAGGAGTCCCTTCCTCCCTTCTGTCCTCCAGCCCTCATCCTTTCTGTGTCTTACCACAGGGAGGATGTGGTGGGATGAGGGATGGATACAAAACTTTTGTAAACTGCAAGGTGAGCGCTGTTTAGATAGACAGTTTTATCGTTCTCTCCATCATCCTCTATCAACCTTCCCTTAACCTATCCCAGAGAAAGGCCATGAACGATCTCCACCTTCAAATTCTACCTCTCTCCCCCTAAAACAAAAATATTCACAGGTGAATCAGCCAGGCAGGGAGTTAAGAGAAGATTCTTACTTTTCCTCTGGAGAACGCAGAGATAAAAACTTTACAGAAAGTTCCTTCCACGTGCGACTGTTCGCAGAACTCAAACAAACCCCCCAGATCTACAAGACTGGAAGGGGTAAGTAGAAGACAGTCAACGTGCATCTGATCGTCACAAATACCCCATTTTGCCAGCAGCGAAGACACAGCGAAAGTTTAACAATTATGAACCCACAACTCCTTTGGTACCAGGAATGCAAACAGTGTGCCATAATGATCTTTGGTGATGGGGGTGAAACCCACTTACCTTTCCGGAGTTGGGAAGGACCTAGATCCTTGAATGAACCGGCTGCATGGAGTCAGTACCTGGCTGTGAGCAGCGGGGCTCCCACGTGCGCTGCCCCTAGGGTCACCCCCAGCCGCACAGTCTTTGTGCGGAAGAGAGGCCGGCCGGTGTGTGTCTGCGCTCGGCTCGCGGGAGAGCGTGTGACAGTAGGCAGGCTGTGGCCAGCGAAGCCAGCTTTGGCTGGCTTATATAGCAACTCCTTCCTCTGTAATGGGACGCCTCGCCTCCAGACATCCTTTCCTACTTTTTCAGTTGGTGAATTAAAGGAACAGCCCTCCCAGCGGAACAGGGTTAGCTCATGAAAGACGCACTCACTCCCTGCTGCCTGCCAGGAAAGGAACCCATTTGCATACAATTTACGGCGAAAGTAGGAATTCCACCTCCCCCTGCCTTCTGCCGCCTCCCTTTCTCCACCCCCGACCCAGACCCAGAGCAGCTGTTAGCTAGGTGTGATTTTTGCTTTGCTCCCCGAACGGATTTTCTAACTGTGAGACAGAAGCCCAGGGAGCGAGGGGGAGCAGGATCGGCAGCCCTTGGCTCTCCTACTCAGGCGGGCTGGAAACGCGAGCCACGGCTCGCCTGGGCTCTGGGCAGCAGCTGCCCAGCGTCACCTCCGAGAGGAAAGGGGCCGAGCCCAGTTCCTGGAAAGAGGAGATAAAGCCCTTCAGAAGCCTGGGGGTTTGGGTTTCGCTGGGCAGGCGGAGAGATAACCCAGGATTAGTTCTCAGCAGGTGGGGCGTGCGGGGAGCGCAGATCTGCCGGGCTTGGTCTTCTCGGGGAGGGAGCCATGCCCAGCTGCCCAGAGGCTTCACCGTCCCTGCCCCAGTGCCCTACCAGGGGCAGCTTTTTGGACAATGCCCATGCCCTGTGAGTGGGCTTATCTTCTAAGCAGCACCTCCTGGGGAAAGCTCTCTCAAGTTTTCTTCTCCGTGCTCAGTGCGGAAAGGTGTCCAGCACAAAGCAAAAAAAAAAAAAAAAAAAGGTAACAACTTAATCTTTGAGACATGAGCTGTGCCTTTGCTCTCCAGCCTGCTGTGGATTCTTTCCAAGCTCTGAGTCATCCATTCGTTTGGTGGTTAGCATGCACTGAGGATCCGCAGGGCACACACAGGCATCTGAGGCAGTGGGGAAGCAGCGAGGGCACGGACGGCACCCACGTTTCAGTTTGTCACAACACACAGCAGTTTGGGGATAGTGGAGGGAAAGGACAAATCATGTAACCTGTGGCTATCATTGGACCCACTCTTCTTAAGTCTATAGTAGCTGCTCCACGAGGTACTTGATGGATATTATTTCATTACAGGCTTACTCACACCAAGCAGGTGTTGAGCCCTGTTGACAGGCGAAGAAATGGAGGTTCAGAGAAGTAATGTAAGTCCACTTAGGGAATACACCTGGGAAGGGTTTAGATGACAACACCGGACTCCATAGTTCTTTCTACTGTGCACCACTGTCCAGGAACATTGTCAGATGATATTGAAATGTTTTATGCCCTACTGAATTATAACACTGCTTGTACAAAAATCACTGCCATATTTAAATATGGAAAATATATTTCTTTGTTCCATAAGAGCTAAAGGGGAGATCCTTGTGGGTTTTTTTTTTTTTTTGGTTCATTACTAATAATGGTGACTTCAATCATCTGCCTGTTTTTAATAATGAAGGATATAATTCCCATACTTGTTATTATTGCTGTGGGCCTCAGTTTAACCATCTGGAAAAAGCGGCACGAGGTTCGGTCATCCCCATGGTTGCTATGGCTCTGGCATTCTGGTTTCTCTGCTTAAGTGACCCTCCCGGACAGCAAGAAAGCCCATAAATAGTCATGTCATAAAACAGCTCATTTGAACTTTTGAACATTTCGGCTGATTCAAATGTTGGTTGTTTCGTAAGTTTTTAATTCTGCGTTTTAGCCAAAGTATGTTGCAGTAGCACGAGGCTGTGTCTTTCAACTCGTAGTGAATGCTTCCTTGCCTCTTGGTTTCCCAGATTCGACCAAGTTTATCTCCCGGGGTTAGGGAATAAAACATTAGAACAGTATATAATACATTTCACATGGCATATAGGCTATATTTACATACAGCACGTAATCAATATATATTTGCGATTGTGTGCGTATTTAACTGCGATAAGCATGCTAGAAAACTGGGTAATAAATATGACTTCTGGGAACGTCCAAAACCGATCCCCCCCCACCACCACTATTCCACAGCCATTGACTAGGGATCAACTACAGGTGGCTTAGACAATCAGAGGGAAAACAAAGCCAAATATCACCAGACTGGTCCTCAAGGCAGGAATAGGCCAGTGGAGCAAACACATAAGAATACGACTACGCATTAAGTTACTATCATGGAAGCATATTCTGACAACATAGAAAAGAGATGGCTAGCTTTATTTATGTATCTTTAGAAGAGATAGGAATTTTAGGAAGTTTCTCCAAAACCCATGTGGTATCTTGAGCCACACCCTGGCTTTTGAGTAAGTGAGGGGGGCAGACAAGGACTCCTTTCCATTTTCCATCCCTGGGCCTTTTGCTGCCTCCGTTCCAGGCACATGGGTCTGCATATGCTCTCCCATAGCTGAACCTTGGCTAATTCTGTACTCTACCTAGAATCCTCACCTCCGCCTCCTCACATCGGCTTATCATCCAGTTCTGATCCAACTTCACCATAGAGCTTTCTAAATTTTGTCCACAAGAAGTGCTTCCAAGCACCGTAGCATGTGGGAATTCCATTAGGACATTCATTATCTGTACATGGTAGATGGAGGTCTAGTTTTTTCCCCCTTACACTCTAGGCTTCCAGAAGACATGGATCACGCCTGCTTTTTCTGTGGTTAGTACAGAGCCTTGGGTATTGCAGACACTCAGGAAATACAGTTTATTGAATGAATACAGTAATGGAGGAACAAGTGAATGTCTGACATGCTGTGTTTTATCATTTTAAAATCATCCTTTTTCATTCCTAGAACATGAGAGGGAAACTAGATGATCGTGTCCAACATACCCATTGCACAGATGAGGAAAGGGGATTCCAGAAATGACTTGCCCAAATGACTTGCTTTCCACCCTAGACATCACAGCAGAGGGTGTTTCTAGAATTAATACCCATTCATCCTCCTGTTGGGCAGAGCCACACCTCTTGGCATCCAGCTCTTACGGTCTTGTCCGGTCTTGTCCTTCTCAGTACTGTAAGCGCTTTCTTCCCTGTGAGAGAGTGGAGTGAGAGCTTGTAAACACCTCTGCATGGAGTCCTCCGCCAAAGACTGATGCTGTTGTTGCTTGTTTGTAATCCTCCCTCACCGGCTGCTAGTGGAGGCTGTGGTTTGGAGGCCAGAGGAAGCATAAGGGTTTGCCTCAGTTGAGATCATTCTCATTTCTTTGAAGGTCTGTGAAACGTAATTTTTTTTTTCCCAGATAGATCAGCCAGTGAGTGCAATGTCGGCCAGGACTAGCATTATCTGAAGCAGTCAGGCATCTATTTCCTTGAGAAGTCTGGCACCCCCTTCCCACAGGACCCTTTGCTTCCCACCTGCTTAGCCACTCCATCACTGTTTCCAACCTTCTCCTCTTCTTGGAATTCATCTAGTGTGCTAACTCCTGCCCAGAAATCCCATGTGACTCTACAATTGCCAGAAATCTCTCCCAAAGCAACGAAGGAGCTCTGACCCAACACAATGGGCTAGTCATTCAATTAGATGCATTTGTTTAGAGTCAAGGTTCCCCAACTTGCTGTCTGCAAGTCTTTGTTCAGTGATCTTTGCCATCTCTTCTCATTTTTCCTAAGACAACAAAGGACAAAAAAGCTCAAAGACATCATTGAATGAGTCTCAAGCTAGAGCAGAGCTTTCCTGCTTGACGGGATAGGGCATAATCAATCAGTAGGTAGATTGTCTGGTCAGCATTGCAGAAGGGATGGAGCTTTGGCTTAGAGTGGGTTTCGTTTTTTTTTTTTTTTTTTTAATTTTATTTATTTATTTTGAGAGAGAGAGAATGAGAGAGAACACATGAAAGGGGATAGGGTCAGAGGGCAAAGCAGACTCCCCGCCGAGCAGGGAGCCCGATGCGGGACTCGATCCAGGGACTCCAGGATCATGACCTGAGCCGAAGGCAGTCGCTTAACCAACTGAGCCACCCAGGCGCCCCTAGAGTGGGTTTCGAGTCCTGATGCACATCAACTTACTGTGTGACTTTGGGCAAATCCCTTCCTTGCCTTAGCTCTCAGTGTCCTGGTTAGCAAACGAGCCACCCTAAGGATCTTAGCAACTTAAAAATTTTTAGTAAAATACTCAAAGAAATAATTTAGAGGGCTCTGAGACTTTGCACATTCAATTCCCTGTCCCTAGAACAATCTTCCTCCCACTTTGTCCACATGGCAAATTCCTCTATTATTTCTCAAGATTTACTCTGTAGTACTTCCAAGAACATTTCCATGACCTTCCATTAAGAGAGAAGGGCCCCTTTCTATTCTCATTCAGACTTTCATTTTTCATTTTTAGCACATTATACACTTTACCCCATTAGACCATGAACACTTTGAGGGTACGTACGATGTCTTTCCTCTGCTTATTAACAGATCTGTTCATGGTTGGTTCTTAATGCCATGTCACTTGCTAATTATTGTGAATATCATTCCTGCACATCATGGTTCTTAGAATGGCACAGACCCACAGTAGATATAGGAGGTATACAACAAAAAACCCCAAGTTTCTTGGAATGATTTACTTGATGATTGGAGACTTTATTATTATCACTGATTTACTCATCTATTCCCCCACTGAGACTGTGAGAGCTCCTTCGGGACAAGAACTCAGCTTTCCATCCCAAAGCACTGGGAAGTCAGTTAATGTTCCCATAAAATGACTGACTAAACTGATTCACTAGATGATGGAAAAGGCATAACACTGGTAATTTGGGTTTTCACCAGCTTGACCATTTACAAGGTGAATTACCTTGAGGAAATCATGTCCCTTCTTTGAAACTCAGATTCCCCATTAGTGAGACAGATAAAATTCCTATCCCTAGTACCTCCCAGCGTTGGTTTAAAGATGAAGGAAGAGAGTGGAAGAGAAACTGTGATGATTTAGACAGATTTGGGGGATAATGAATGATTTTTCCCCCTAAAATCCCAATCAAAAGCTCACACTTTGCATCACTGAATTGCACTTATGGAAGCATGAATCCCACGTTCTATCTCAAGTATTTCTCCAGGGTTAACAGGGGAGAAAAGGGAGTTAAAGCCACCTGGTGCTGTCTTGTCTTCTAACACTTTCTAAAGAGGGCTTCTTAGCTGGAGGCCCAAGGGGAAGAGGGAGGGTTCAAAAGATTAGCATTGGCCCATGCTAAGTTGGAAGGTCTAAAGTTGTGGATTCCCTACAAAGGGATGGCATGGATTTGGTTTCCATCCTAATTCAACCACTAACCAGCTATGAAAAGAAGTGGGTCCTGGGCCATATTACGTAACTTGTGTGTTATAGGTCCCTCATTTGGGCACAATAAGAACTGATACTTCTTAGAGTCACTCTCAGGATTAAAGGAAATACACTTAGTCAAATATTTATGCTTGCTACACTCTGAGTAATCTCAAAATGGTGGTCATCGGTTATTACAGACAAGTCATTTACTCTACTCTGAGCCTTTACTTTCTCATCTTTAAATGATAGAAAAGATCATCTCAGAGCCATGTCCTAAAATAAAAAGGGTTCACAAAAAGAGTGTATAGAGATTGAGATATACCTTGAAACTCCTGGGTTGACCAAACTGAGTGCACTGGTTACTTTATTTACTCAAACAGCCCACATAGGTTTCCCCTCCACCCTGCTAGGCACATGCAAAACACACACACACAGAAGCTCACGGAGTATTTTCCTGAAGGGATGCTTAGTGTTGGTTTGAGAGATTATCTGGAAGAAACAGTGTTAACTTCCTTTGAGTAGTGGAACTACATTTGCCTATCCCTTCTGTAGTGGGCTTTAAGGCCCCTGTTCTGCCATGGCTTTCCAAGTCTTTGCGCATTCTGTTTCCTCAGTGATGCTGGAAAACTCTCCCCTATTTGGAGTCAGCTGGATGGTATCACTTGCCTCAGAGCTGGAAGCTCCCTTGGCAGGGCCTAGAGGTTGATGGACTAGTATGGGGTATGGGGTCACTCTCCTCCATGGGGAGCACCTGTGGGCTGGCCTTTGTCTTGCCTGGGCAGTCTCACCTCTAGTCCTTCCCTATGCCACAGCCTCCCAACAGCAGGAGCAGTGGCAAATACACCCACTTATATTTGCTAATAATATTACAAAGCATTAAATTTTAGCCTCAGCTGACACAATTCGGGGGGGGGACTGAGGTGAGGAGAGGTCAAGAGATTTGCTTAAAGTCACATAACCAGTGCGTGGGTTGACAGAGGGTCTCCCCAGGCAAAATACTGGGCTCCTTGGTTTCCACTGTGGAAACCATCTATATGGAGTATTATTTCATCAGGTTTATGAGGTACAGAGGCATAACAGAAGAAGCCCATCACTTGAAATTGTACAGACTTGGGTTTAATCCCAGTTCTGCCATTTATTAGCGTGTGAAGTGTTTCAAATGCCTTCACTGCTGTGAGCCCCATCTGGGTTGTTGCCTGTAAAATGGGGGGTGAGAATACTCACTTCATCCAGTGGACAGGAGGACTATAGTGGGCTGATTCCCCCACCAAAGATGGCCACAACCTAATTCCCCAGGACCTATAAATGTTACCTTATATGGCAAAAGGGACTTTGCAGATGTGATTAAATTAAGGATGGTGTCATAAGATTATCCTAGATGCAATCACAAGTGACCTTATAAAAGGGATGCAGAGGGAGATTTGACTGCGGGACAGGAGAAGGCAGAGTGACCACGGAACAGAGATTGAAATGATGTGGCCCCATGCCAAGGAATGCTGGCCCCTCCCAGAAGTTGAAAGAAGCAAGGAACAGATTCTCCCCTGGAGCCTCCGGAAGGAACCAGCCCTGCGGACAACTTGATTTTAGCCCAATAAAACTCATTTTAGACTCTGCCCTCCAAAACTGTAAGAGAATAAATTCTTGTTCTTTTAAGCCGCTAAATTGGTGCTGATTTGTTATAGTAGCCATAGGAAGCGAATACAAGGACTCAATGGGATGATGTCTCTGCCTGGTGCACAGCAGGGCCTTAAAAACGGTCATTCCATATCACTGGATTTTCAAGTATCTTCTTATAGCAGCTCCTTGGATATGACTTTTTAGGTACTGTCTGGAAGACAGGGAAAGCAATGGAAGCTGGAGGGAGCTCAACCTCCCCCATTCGCCTGACAGTTTTGAAGTGGCCTCTTGATGTGGGAGTTTTGCAGTGTTGAGTGAGTTAGTCCAGACACAGGGGTAAAACTGGACTTACACATCACATCCTTATCATTCCAGAGTCAGCCTGACCCTCATAAGTGTCAGGCTTATCTCGGTATCTGCTCATCTATAACTCCGAGGACTCATCTGCAGCATACTTTGTCAAGCTGAAAGAGCTAAGAGATCAGCGTACTCAAAGAAGAGATAAGAAAAGGAGGCTCCGAGCAGTGGTCTGCTTTGCCCACACACTGTGAATTGTGTCAGCTGAGGCTAAAATCCAGCTCTGCTGATTCTCAGAGCAATGTTTCATATGGAGGAAGCAACTTGTCCAGATTTCTCTAAGACTCACAGAAGCCAGAGGAATTTATTTCTTAGAAAACTCTTCACACAGAGCTGCTTCTTTAAAAAAAGAAGAAAAAAGATTTTATTTATTTATTTGAGAGAGAGAGAGAGCATGAGAGCGAGCATGAGAGAGAGAGAGCACACAAGCAGCGGGAGCGACAGGCAAAGGCAGAGGGAGAAGCAGACTCCCCGCCGAGCAGGGAGCCCGATGTGGGGCTCGATCCCAGGACCCTGGGATCATGACCTGAGCCGAAGGCAGACGCTTCACCGACTGAGCCACCCAGGCGCCCACACAGAGCTTCTTCTACTTAGAAAGAAAAGAGGTAAGAAGGTGGCTGAGAAGAGCAAGGGTCACTGGCCAGGCACGGCTCTGCTTCCCTGCTTCCATGCACAATCCACAAGTCCTCTCTCATCTGATTCCCTCAGGTTTCCAATTCACTCAGTGACCATATCAGATGGAGCTGTGATATCTGGGGACCAAAGGAGCCCATAGTGAGATGCCAAGCCAGTCTCTTGGACACCATCTCAGAGACCCGCCTCTGTAGGGGAAGTTCAAAGCCTTTCTAAATTCTTCAGAACACCTACCTGCCCAGGCCAGGAATGATCCTGACTCGCAAAAGGATGGCACATGGGGAGTGCGCTAGAATAAGTACAGATACATGACTCACTGTTTGAAGTAGATGATAGAAGACTTCCTCCCTGGAAATACTTTATAAGGAAGTTATGGCGAAGCCTTGATAATCCCCATGGACAGGAGGGGGTGGGGGCCAGAATGAATCAGTGCGACAGCTGCATTGTAGAAGACCAGCAGAGGGGTGCTTACTTGGAAGTATGTTCTGCCAGTATCTCGTCGGGAGTTAGTATAGTGTTGCCAATGAGAGATCTTCTGGGAGCCTGGTTTAATGAGCAGAAATCAGTAGTGAATGGATGCTTGTAAAGGAAGTGGGAGTACTTTGGCTCTTCAGCAAGTTGCAGTCTTGTTTGCACACAGTGAATCTCACAGATGATTTATGTGAAACTGCTGGTATTCGACTACCTTTGACCTACAAAGATGGCACTTACATATTAGTTCAGCTAGTGAACTCAGGCTTTGCTAAGATCCCAGCACCACAGCTGGGTGTGCACGGAGCACAGCCACTCAATTCTAGGGATGCAGGCTGGCCCAGTGAGGATATCTGCCATGCCCAGAGCCGAAGGAGGCGTGCAGTGGTTCCCAGATAATCTGGGACATGTAAGACCCCTGGACACTTGAATGAACCAGGAACAACTCCCCACCAGAGCTGAGACTGAATTTTACCAGATACTTGGTGACTTTTATTATTATTATTATTATTATTTTCATTTTACCAGTTACTTGGGTGAGGACATAGAGCAGAAAGGCAGGGTTGAGAGAAATGAAGAGAAATAAAGAAATGCCGTGTTTCTTTTTCTTTTTCTTTTTTTTTTTTTTAAGATTTTATTTATTTATTTGACAGAGAGAGAGACACAGTGAGAGAGGGAATACAAGCAGGGGGAGTGGGAGAGGGAGAAGCAGGCTTCCCGTGGAGCAGGGAGCCCGATGCGGGGCTCGATCCCAGGACCTGGAATCATGACCTGAGCCGAAGGCAGACGCTTAACGACTGAGCCACCCAGGCGCCCCGAAATGCCGTGTTTCTTATGCACCAATGTTGCAGAGTATTAGATCTACTCCAGGGCTATAGACATAAAGCTACCAGCTTATGGTCAGCCACAGAAAATGCCAATTTCCTTCTTCCTTCCCATGGAGAACAATCACAAATGAAGTAATGAAGGAAGCTGCTGTTCAGCGGAGTTACATGATGGTTGGAGAGATGAGACCTAGAAGTCTGCCAGACTTCTCAATGCCCAGACACCTGCTTTGGAGGCTACCTTCTGGTTAGGAAGTATCTGTGACTTAATAACTATTTTTTTTTAAGATTTTATTTATTTATTTGAGAGAGAGAATGAGATAGAGAGAGCATGAGAGTGGGGAGGGTCAGGGGAGAAGCAGACTCCCTGCTGAGCAGGGAGCCTGATGTGGGACTCGATCCAGGGACTCCAGGATCATGACCTGAGCCGAAGCCAGTCGCTTAACCAACTGAGCCACCCAGGCGCCCTAATAACTATTTTCTTTGTGCATCAGCTGTTCCCTTCTCCAAAGGTGCTGAGGTCAGAGGATGGACAGTTTGTCTCTCAGAATTCTGAGTCCTTTTGTTCTCTCTAACCCAAACATCTGGTTTCCTTTGGGTAGCTGAGAAGAATGCCTAACAGCAAAATCATTCTCTAGGTCTCGAATGATCCAATTAGATTTAACCAGCACCTTGAAGAGTGACTGGCCCACAGTAAGCACTCTGTAGATATTTGTTTTATGAATATTTGAATCTAATTATCTTTGAAACACAAGCTTGGATGTGAAAAATCTGGCTCATGCTTTTTCTTTATAAAAACAGCCAATTTAATCTAGTACAGAACTATTGATGCTCTACATTGGTTCCCATTTCTTGGACTTAGTTCGATCCTGAGGAGTATTTTTTAAAATTTGTATTTTTTAAAAAATAATTTAGTCGCTCTTTGTAGACAAAACTAATTTCTGCAGAAAATACTTAGCCATTTAAAAATACCTTGCTATTGATAGAAAAAAATAACAAGCTATTTTTTTCTTTATCAATGATATTGGTTTCCTTTGCAATTTGCACAATGGGGATGTGAATTTTTACTTTACTCATTTAAAACATATTTATATAATATTTGTTTTGTGCTATGGACTTAAGTGGGTCACAGGTGGTAAGCTCATTTAATCCTCATAACCTAGCGGAGAGGTATTATTTTTTATTTATTTATTTTATTATTTTTTTTATTTTTATGTTAATCCCCATACATTACACCATTAGTTTTAGATGAGGTGTTCCATGATTCATTGTTTGTGCATAACACCCAGTGCTCCATGCAGAACGTGCCCTCCTCAATACCCATCACCAGGCTAACCCATCCTCCCACCCCCCTCCCCTCTAGAACCCTGTTTGTTTTTCAGAGTCCATCGTCTCTCATGGTTCGTCTACCCCGCGGAGAGGTATTATTATCATCACTATTATTCCCACTACAGTTAAGGAAATAGGTCAGGAACTCAGAGAGGTTAGATAACATGTCTAGGGTGGTTCAACCAATAAATGGCAGAGCCAGGACTCAAATCCAGCCTCTCTGGCCCCCAGAGTCCCTACTTATAACCACTACACTGCTACGCCTTGAGGAATTACCAAGGCAAATGAACTACGACATGTGCCCGTCTAAATGGCATGAGAACTGAGTATTTTAATCTCTATTTTGCTGAGGAGTTAGCTGAGGCTCCCTGTTATAAAGTGCTTTGCCCAAAGCCACATAGCTGATAAGTGTCAGAGCTGGAATTAGATCCTGGCACCGTCCAAAGCCAAGTACAAGCCTTCAGGTCTATGTCATCACTTAGGAGGCTCATGGCATATGGGCCACCCCATTCAGGGACAGAATCTTAGAAACACAGCCACTGAAACATGCTTTCTCTTCAGCCTACTCTTTACTTTATATGCCTTAAAATGTACCACCCCTTAGGGGTTAATTATGTGCTATCTCATGTTGATTTATAAACATGAGTTGGTTAGTCTTGTCTCAGTAAGAGCACAGGAAGTCTGATTCTTCCACTCAAATCCACCCACCTCTGTCTAGGCTGATGCTGTATGTAGAAGTTCTCATTAAATACTCACTGGTTTAAATCATAGACTTTGAAATTTTTAAGATGTTGCATACACACTCCAAAATAATGCACTAAGATAACCCACTGGTTCTGAGTTTGGGTTTTACATTATGCGGACCCAGGTTCAAATCCCAGCTCTGTTATTTTTGAGCTGCATGCTCCTGGGCAAGACTGGTCACCTCCCCGAGCCTCTGTGTTTTCCTCCATGAAATGCAGGTAAGAACCGCTACATTCAGTGAGATAAAGCTCTCAGTACCATGCTTAGGACACAGGAAGTGCTAAACAGTTGGTAATTATTATTGCTTCCAGATTTTCCCTTTATTGAACAAATATCATCTGAACAAAACTTCCTTATAGCTTTTACTTCATCTCTAAAACTAGATAAGGAGCTGGGACTTACCGTATTTTATTTTCCTCTTGAATTCTTTCCCCTGCTTTGATATAAAGGAGTCCAATTTGTTTCACTCTTTGGTTTATGGCAGTGGCTCTGACCTGGGAGGGAAGGGATTTTCCTCCCCATGGGGCATTTGGAAATGACTGAAGATATTTTTGGCTGTCACAGCTTGGGTGGGAGCGCCACTGGCAACTAGCGGATAGAGTCCAGGGATGCTGTTGAATATCCTGTAATGCACGGGACGGCCCCCCACCCCCAAACCAAAGGCTTAGGCGGTAAAACACATCAATAGTGCTAAGATTGAGGTGCCCTGGTTTATCCCCTCTAGCACCTCACACACACGCACGTACACACACACACCACACACTGCACACAGACATGCTCACACTTATGTGCACCCCAAGTCCCCTGTGCACATGGAAGGAACAGTGTGTGGATCTGAGTCCTGGTGAGCTCCAGGATGATGTCCTACTGGGGGAGACCCACACAGGCCTGTGGTGAGACACATTACACATGGGGGAATCTCACCATTTCCGCACAGACCCCTCACCTCGGGATCACCGCCGCCGCCTCATATCCTGCTCTGATCCCTCCTGGGAACATCGGAAGCCTTGTAGCAGATGGGGTTTTACTTAGTCACATTCTCTGTGGTCAGATCAGATTACATCCACAGCAGCTCTGGCTCTAAGAGACCCACAGTTGCCTGGTGCTCTCTGGGCTGGCCTATGACCTTCCAAACGCAAACATATCCCAAGACAGGCAAGGAGAGGGGTTTGTTTGCAGCTCTATCTATCAAAGGAGAGAAAGGTGGGAAATAGAAAAAAGCCAAAGGATGCTGGTATCCTTTTCTGAGGGCAGAGACTGGGTGTTTCTCTGTGTGTATTTCTCGTGCTTACCACACCAGGTGGCAAGTAGTCTGTAATTTAAAAAAAAGAAAAACATGTAAGTGATAGAAATCTTGCAGGAGTTTGTATTTCATAGGAAAGAGTAAGAATGGGTGCTAATTCTTGAGTGGTTATAATATTCCAGATACTGTTATGTGTTTAACAACTATTATTTCATGTAACTCTGAAACAGTGATGTGTAGATTAGCATCTCCACTTGACAGCTGTTAGAATACAGGGCGAGTGAAGCTGGCTGACCCATAGGCACAGAGCTGCTAAGTGACAAAGCCAGGATTCCAACCTAGATCTCACTTCCTTCAAGGCCTGAGTTTTCACCATCAAGCTAGATGCCCCTCACTAGTGCAGAAAGCCTGGCTAAACCAAGAGGAGTTACATGAGGAGTGATGGAAGGATCCCAGCCACTGAGGAGTGACGGAAGGATCTAGGACTCCTCTTGGCACTGCTCTCTAGCAAACAGGTAGAACAGGTGCAGTTAAGTCCTATGTCTCCCCTGGGCACACATTTCTCACCTGGCCATGCTGCTGCTGCCTTCTGTCTCAAGCTTTGGGTGTTTTCTGTCCTCTTTGTAGCCCATGCTCCCAGATTCCTTGCTCTTATATTTATCTGATGAATAGCATCATAGGCTCAATGATGACACATCTGCAGGTAGAAGTAAAAGAGTTGTTGTACAGAAACAACAACAACGACAACAACTTGCACAATTTCTGTGGCTTAACACAATGGAAATTTGTATCTTGCTCAGGCAGAGCCCTGCTAGGGGGCTGACTCTCCACCAAGCAGTCATACCAGAATATTTCCATCTATGGGTGTACAACCTTGACTTCCATGGAGATCGTGCTTACTTGCAGTAAGCCAGCAGAAGTAGAAAGAACAAGGAGGATTGCATGGGTGGGATTATGGAACAGACACAGTAGTGACATTCCATTGGCTAGAACCTAATCACAGGACTGCACTTAACTGCAAGTTTATCTAGGGGTCTTAGGAAAGTGAGGAAACAAATTTTATGAAGAGCTAGACCATCCCTGCCACAGTAGGGATCAATGAACTTGTTCCTGAATTTGGAAGAGATGGTTGGGGATTTAGAAGAAATTCTGGTAGGTAACAGATCTGGCCATGCCCCTCAGATCTCACCTTTAAGTTGATGACTAGTTCTTTCTATGTATAGACCTTTCTCCTGGGTGGTGACAGGGACAAGGCAGTGAACAATACTCCCCTGGGGGTCGGACCAATTTATAGGATGAAAATAGAACTCTTTGGGAAGAAGGATCAATGGGGCCCTCTTATCTCTCTGTTCCATGTGAGTCTACCCATATTGTAATTAATTCATTGACTCATTTATTCCACATTCATTTGAGCATACTATGTATAATGCTAGGCAGTGGGGACTTAAACAACCAGCCTCTGCTACTGGGGAGCTTACATTCAAGTGTAGAAAAGATGAGGAATGGGGCTGTTACAATCTAGCAGAATGAGTCCTGTGGCAGAGATAGGTACAAGCTAGATGAGGATCATCTAACCCAGGCTGGATAGAGGATTAGCTGATTTACTTCTACACTGAGTCTTAAAACATCTTCAGAGCAAAGCAATTGGGAAAGGATGTTTTGGTAGAAGACGGTAGAAGACACAGCATGTGCAAAGGTAAGGAGGCACGGAAGAACATTCAGGAGCAGTGAATAGTTCTGGAGGGATGGATACAGGATCCATGAGGGAGAGACATGGTTGGACTAGATCATGATGAGTACCATGTGCCCAGCAGAGGAGGATGCATTTATTCAGCTTTCCTGACCTTCTGGAAAGGACAGTGTCCACTGGGGAATAGGGAGTTTCATGGAACACAGTGGAACTGCCCATGGCTGGCTCTGGTGAGACCCTGCTGCTTGTCCATAATGACTTGGGCACCATCAGCATACCATGTGCACCTCACTAGGCTAGGGACTTCCTCTTGTCATGTCCCCTTGCAGCTGTAGTCCACACACAATCTCTGCTACACCTTCTAGCCTCTTATAGCAATTATGTGTGCCAGAGAGGGCACTGATTCTCTACCCACTTGGTTACCATGCTTGGTTTTCCCAAGGACTCACCCATAAAATGATGTCCTTCCTCCCTCCATCCCCAGGGGACTGATGGCTGTTTCTAGTCTCCAGAGAAAAAGATTGAGTCATCATATCATCACTCTGCAGCAACATAACACCCTGTAGTCACTGGCATTCATGAAAGAGACAAATTATGAGGATGCACTGGGAACTAGAATCTCAGTTTATCGTTTGTAATCTATTTTTGGATAGGAAGCAGAAACACATGGAAGAGATTTGATAATGTTAACAAATGACACAATAGTAACTAGCTGAGCCAGGAAATGTTTCTTCCCTCACTCAAGTGATGTGCTTCAGTTACACAGACTTCTGGGAAGACAGCCTTGTCATCTTATCTAAAATGCCATTTCATCTTCCAATGCTCAGCCCGAGTGCCACCTGCTCTGTAAGTCATTCCTCGATATTCCACTCAGAACGCCTCTCTATATTTTACTTGTGTCTCTGTTCCTTGACTACTCCCTTTGCCAGGATCATAAATAATTCCTTCCATATGTGCCTCTCATGAGATTATAAAATAAGGTAACATTTATTATGAGCCTGCATGTGCCAGGCACTGGGATAATTATTTTACACATTTTTTTTTTCATGGAATCTTCTCAAATTGACTGTGGGCAGATGTTACTAGTTCCATATTAAAAGTGAGTAGATGGAAGTTCCTAGATGGTAAGCTCTGGAGGGTTTAAAAATGTACGCCTTTGAGGGCACGTACTGCATGGAGCACTGGGTGTTATATGAAAACAATGAATTGTGGATCACTACATCAAAAACTAATGATGTATTGTATGGTGACTAACATAATAAAATTAAAAAAAATGTACACCTTTATCTTGTTCTGCATGCTACATTGATATGTCATAACAGTTCTGAAAGTGGTAGGAACAAATATCCTTGGAATTCTTCTTTTCCCTACCCAAGTAATGCAATATCCATCCAAGGCTTGTTTTATATTAGAAAACAAATACTAGGAAAGCTCAACAGTGGTGTAACCAAGGAGTCAAAGCACTAAACCTTGGCCTTCTGCCACAGGCATTTACCATAGGACATGTATTGTTCTGTGCTTCATCATGATACGAAGAATGTTCAGTGACGTCACGATATATTTTAGGATCAGATTTGCAAAACTCCAAAACAACTGTGTGTCACAGTGTAGAAAGGGCTTTGGCATCTGGACCACCCTGTGTCCTGCCCTTTTTCATCTTCTTTCTTGACCTTTAGCAAGCCCAGGGTGCCTTTCCCTTTAAAGAGCTTGCGAGACACAACCCTTCCTTGGGTCAATCCCTGGTTAAGGGAAATCTTCAAACACCTGCTTCAGTCTGTGTGTGTGTGTGTGCGCGCGTGTGCACATACACGTGCGCGCGCGAGTGTGTGTTGGGAAGGAGGCAAAAGTGAGGAACTGGTTTCCACTCAGTAGTCTGGGGCCCACAGTATCGGAATATTTCCCCAAAAAAGGAAATGTTATAAGAGCTCTTCTTTTGCAGAGCTTGGAGTGGATTCCTTTCTGTTTTTGGAAGAGCAGGTGTGAAACATCCATTATGTTCTCATCCATGGTCAGAAGGTCTGCTCAGACTTTTAAAATTGTGGAGAAAGCATTTGTTAGCCTCTGTTTCCAATTAGCTGAATGAGTTGGTTCCCCTGCTAAGGGAACATGATCTCACAGAGATGATGAAGCCATCTTAACCAACCCCAGGAGAGGGAGGCTAGGGGTAGCCCTAATGAGCTAATGACAAAGTTCAAGCTCATTTAACTTTTGCAATCACCCTGTTTGCAAACACAGCATCTACCATGAGAATGTATAGTATCCATTATGAGGTGAAGATAAAAATGAGTATATTTCTTTATCTAATACATATATTCTGATCACTTGTTCTATATTCAGCATTGTTCTGGGCAGTGAGGAATTTAGATGAACCACAGGGTTTGCCCTGAAAAGGCTTATAGCCCAGGGAGAAGACAGACAAGTAAAGGGACAGTTCTGACCTGATGTGATGAGTGCCTTGGAAGAGTGGGTAGAAGACATTTGTGGGTGGGAGTGGGGGTGAAGCTTGCTGGAGAGCGTTACACCCGAACAGAGTCTTGGACATGATTTAGAGTTACAGAGGAGGGGGAAGGAAAGAAGGAAGGAAGCTGGAAAGGGGCAGAGGGATCTGCCTTTTCAGTGTGTGGAGATGAAAAACAGCATTGTATATGCTAGAAATGCTGGCAGGGGGGCAGAGGGATCACTGAGGTTGGGCTGGTGAGAAGGGCAAGGTTGGTAGGTTCTCATGCAGGCCTTGAAAGCCATGTGAAGGATTTTGATCTCTCCTACAGCTAGGTGATGGGAGGCCATTTCAGGATGTCAGCAAGGTAGGACAAGGGTAGATTCATGCTGTAGAAATATCCTGGCTGCAGAATGAAGTAGAGTTAAAAAGAAGGCAAATTAGAGTCAGGGAGACCACTGAGAGGCCATCAGAGTCATTTTAGCAAGAGATGATGGTGGTTTGGGCCAGGGTTGGAACTGTGGGAATGGAAGGAAGTGGAAGGTTTTAGTATTAAAGATAAGCTTGCCAGGGTTTGGTGATCGATCAGATATGGGGAATGAAATAGAGAGAAGCAGCATCCTGGAGGTGGGGGCCCAGCAGATGGTGATGCTATTTACTGAAGTGGGATTAAGAGAAGAATGAGGATGACCACCACCATTTGGACCTGGAAGTTGCAGCTCAGGAACAGAAGCCATAGCTGTGAAAAGACTTCTCTGTGACCCTGGCCTCAGCAGGACGTAGTGCCCATGTTCCACTCATCTCCAGACTTGGCCTGTGAGCTCATATACATAGAACCCCCTCACTTGCAATGGAGCCAAGGATAGGCCAAATTCATCCCTCAAAGGGCTCTCCTCACTGGTTTGATGTGTTTTTATTGTCCCAGTCCAGCACAGTGAAATAGTTCATGTAAGCCAGGCTGCCTGGGTTTGCAAATAATCTAATTCTTACTGCAGTGTCACCTTGGCCAAATTACTCAGCCAGGTCAATGGGTAGGGTGGACATTAGGAAGGTGGGGTAGACATTAGGAAGGTGGGGATCATAGTTCCACTTGACAAAATTGTAGAGAGGAAAAAATGTATAGAACCACATCTAAGGGAGAAGGCACCTGATAAATATTGATAAAACAAATGAAAAGCTATCTTCTTCTTGGTTCCTTCCCTCCTCCTCTTCGTATAAAACATTGACTGGATGCACTGAATGCCATGGATTCAGGACCCCCCCCCCCCACCTTTTTTTTGAGGGAGAAAACATTGTTGAGAGGTCAGCTAAGGGTTTTTGGAGAATCTGTTTGCATCCAGTGCTGGGCTACACATTTTTTTTTAACATCTTTGAGCCCATGAACACCCAGAATCATCATCCTAGAATCCTGATCTAGTCATGCTTCTTCCCATTGCTCAAAGGATCAAGTCTCAATAAGGCTTTCAGGGTTCTTTGTGACCTATTCCCAACTTCCTTCTTGAGCTTTATCTCCTGTCCCCACCTCCTACACACTGATTCTACCCACTGCATTAGCCGCAATATGTTTTCCATTCTTCAAATGTCATGATGGTATATTCTGCCGTGTCAAGGTATGTGCTGTGTCTCCTACTAGAACTGCTTTCACTTCTCCCTTATTTAAAACCTGCCCAAACATCACCAGCTCTTACAGGATAGGTCTCTCCACTCTTCTCTGATCCCTTGCACCTTGATGGGTCTTCTAATAAAATGCTTACTACAGAGTATCTTAATTATTTGTCCATGAGTTTACCTTTCCCTTATTAGTAAACTCTGAGCTCTTCAGGGCAGAACCTGCATCTTTCTGGCCTTGGAAGTTCCAGAAGTTGGCACAGACTGGGTGCTTAGGTAGGGCTTATTGAATGAGTCAATGGATAAATAAATCCCACTTAAAACTGAAGCAACAGTAGATAGACAATATGCATTTTTTCCTCCTTCCACCTCCTTAACTTGCCTTCACTTCAGTTTAGCAATCTGCCCAGAAAGGAAAGCATCTGGAATTGACCAAAGAAGGAAAGAACATCCTAAAAAATGATATAAAAATATTTATTGCTGGGACACCTGGGTGGCTCAGTTGGTTAAGTGTCTGCCTTCAGCTCAGGTCATGATCCGAGGGTCCTGGGATCAAATCCTGCATCGGGCTCCCTGCTCAGTGGGGAGCCTGCTTATCCCTCTGCCCGTTGCTTCCCTTGCTTGTGCTCTCTCTCTGTCTCTCTGACAAATAAACAAACAAACAAACAAACAAACAAACAAACAAGTAAGTAAAATCTTCAAAAAATATATATTGCTTTGCTTATAAGCAAAGGCAGATAAGGCATTGATTCCAAGGTGCCAGTATTATATTTTGTAATTAAAGAGATTTTTTTTTTTAATCTCTCAACAAAAACCCAGGGTTTAAAATTTCAATTTCCTAATGCAAGCTATGGTGCCAGTTACAAAGGGTAGCATGGGTTCAGGGACAGGAACACTGGACTGGGATTGACAAAAAGGCCCAGATCTAGTCCAATCTCAGCCCAACGTGACAGGCAACATTTATACTTAGAAAATGTGTCATCCTCACCACCTTTACACAGAAAGTTTATCAGCAAATAGGGTCCCTTTAAACACTTACCATTTGATCTGCCCTCTTATAATTATTGAAGAGATCGCAAAACACAGTAGTGGTAAATACAGTAAATTTTCCAGTGGTAAATACAGTAGTTTTCAAGAGTTTGCTTTGTACCCTAAAATGATCTTGGAAAACCATTTCCCTTTTAAGTTGACAAATGCTTTTATTGTATGTTTAAGTAGTTGCAAAGGATATAACTTCAAGGATATTAAAAAATATATACCATTTAAAAATAAAACTCTTTCAAATAGATTTCACAAAATCTAAATTCCATACTGATTTGGTACTTTTTACCCATTAAGAAATACATGAATAAGATCTTTCTTAACAGTTGAAAACTTACATTCTTTCTTTTCCTCTTTAAATGTGTATTTCCATTTCATTTCCTCCACAGGAGTTTATCATATGTAGGGTATTTTTATACTTTAAAGTCTTTCATTGATCATGTTATCCTATTCCTCTAAAACAAAAGATGTATATAAATTGATATTATTTTTTTATGTTCTGTAAGTATAAGGTTCTAGCACAAGACAATTTCTTCTAGATTGAACTATCATAACAATTATTCAAAGTACTTAACTGATAAATCCACTATATACTTAGTAAAATTTTGATAAATATTTATGACATGAAACAAAGTTTTATTGGAAGTTCGTTCTTTTCTCTTTCTTTCTTTCTTTCTTTCTTTCCTTCTTTCTTTCTTTCTTTCTTTCTTTCTTTTCTTTCTTTTCTTTCTTTTCTTTCTTTCTTTCTTTCTTTCTCTTTCTTTCTTTTCTTTCTTTTCTTTCTTTCTTTCTTTCTTTCTTTCTTTCTTTCTTTCTTTCTTTCTTTCTTTCTCTTTCTTTCTTTCTTTCTTTCTTTCTTTCTTTCTTTCTTTCTTTCTTTCTTTCTTTCTTTCTTTCTTTCTTTCTTTCTTTCTTTCTTTCTCCCTTCCTTCCTTCCTTCCTTCCTTCCTTCCTTCCTTCCTTCCTTCCTTCCTTCCTTCCTCTCTCTCTCTCTCTCTCTCTCTCTTTCTTTCTTTCTTTCTTTCTTTCTTTCTTTCTTTCTTTCAGGCAGGGGAGGGGCAGAGGGAGAGAGAGAAAGAATCCCAAGCAGTCTCCATGCCCAGTGTGGAGCCCAATGCAGGGATTGATCCCATACCTCGAGATCACGACCTGGGCCAAAATCAAGAGTTGGATGCTTAACTGACTGAGCCACCCATGTGCCCTTGGAAATGCTTTCTGAATGATACGGATTTTCTTCAATTAGATCATATATCTGTTAAGGAATATACATTATTACTAGCATGAGATGGTATTATATAAATTTCATTCCTAGTTTTCACTTTGGTTGTAAGCACTGAGCAACCCATTCACAGAAATAAATAGATGAGAAAAGAAGGACTTTTGTTATAGCAGTGTTATAATCTTTTACCACATTGTATGCCAAAAATCACATAGGAATAATCATTAAAAAGCATTTTTAATGAATTTTAACTGACATTTTAATTAAGTTCCCCTTTAGTTTTGTTGTAACCAAAGCACTGGAAGTCATCTGACTTGCAAAATGATTTGCTCCTAGATCATCAGTGATTCACTTTCTCAACAGTTACATAGAACTTTGAATTGTACTTTTGTTTGGTCTCCCAGATAAATTTATAGCCCCAGGCAACTCAAGATGAGTGAGAGGTATGGCTTCCTTTTGTAAAGTGGGTGATAGGCATTTATGAAAAGGAGATTATCCCTATCTTCAGATTCTTGAGAAAGAAGTGCAAATGAAAGTTGAGAATCTAAAAATTCCCTTAAATCTGCCAACCGGGGACCTTGGAAAATCCTTGAGTACCTCTGTGGGTACAGCATACTGGAGTTTGGAAATTGTTATATGAGATACCCTTTTGATAATTAAATTAAGTCTCCCCAGAGAGGCAGCAAGGTTGTACAGGTAATAACAATGAGATAACAATGCAAAGCAGCCAGAAGTCAAGTTCATACTGACTTTACATGGACCAGATTCTATAACTCAGAAGTGAGAAAAACTAACTTGTGTTTCTGCAATCTGGCTTGACTTCGTGAACAAGCTTGGATTCATATAAATCCTTGAATTATGGAAACAGAATGTTAAATCTGGAGTAAAGTTTAGAGATCATCTAGTCTGGAGAAAGCAACGAAACGTTATCTTTAATATCAGCTTGGATTAATCGTTCATGTCTGTTTGGAGTTCTGTATCAGGAAGGATTCACAAGAATCCTCTGGGATCTGTAGGAGAGAATGCTGTGATTGATTAGTCATGCCTGTCAGTGAAAGCAGGGCGAGAATTGGTGTGGGTGCTCTGTATAAGCCATGCCTGGCATGTCACGGGGACCACAGGGAGAACTGAAGCCCAGTGAGAGCAGGAAGCTTGATCAAAATTCCACAGCTGATTGGTGGCAGGGTGGGAAGAATTATTTGTTCTTCAACTTTTGGTGCGCATTATAAGTTTGGTCATTTTTGCAACTGGAAAGTGTCTGGATATTTTAAAGCTGGAAGGGAGAAAATTCTTATTGTGCAAATATGGACTTTTCTTTCTTTTAGGGAGCTTTTAGGTTCCTTCACATTTGTTCTCTGTGCTCTTTGCTGAGAGAAGGAAATGGGTCAACCATTATGAGGATGCTGAAAATACTGGGTGGTCTTAGTTGCCCATCCAGAAGGAGCTCAGGAAAAGCCAAAACCATATAAGCAACCCTCTACTTGCTTGGCTCTGGATTCTATGTCACCCTGGCCCAGGAAAACAGATGCAGAGTGGAGTTAGCAGAGGCTTGCAAGGCCTCTTACTGTACTGTTATATCTACTGCTGGTTTCCACTCATCCCCAGCATCCCACACACTCATAGCACCCTACATGAGTCCTTTTGCCACATGAATATTATCAGATCCTAGGATTGGAGTGGAATTACACAGAAGTATAAGCAGAGATACAACAGAACATATACACTGATGGAGGGATTAACTTCATATATAACAAATGGATTTTACCATCCATATTGCCTTACTCTTTTTTTCTTTTGGACCCTTTTCTACATAAATCTACATGTGCCTCATTCTTTTTAGCTATAACATAACATTTAGTTGATTCCAGGCTTTTGCTAGTGCAAACAATGCTGCAGTAAACATCCCTGTGACTTCATCTTGGTGTACTTCTGAGAGTTTATTTGAAGGATAAATTCCTAGAAGTGGACTGGTTGCAACAAAGCTTTCAATTCCCATTTATATTGTCACATGGGTCTCTGAAGAGGTTACACCTATTAACACTCCAAACTATAGTATATGGGAGTGCTGAATCTCTCATATCCAGCCAACCCTAGGTATTTTCAAATGTGAATAACAGGAATTGAATAGTCAGAGTTTTGACTTAGACTTGAAGCCTCCCTCCTGGCTGCCCCAGTCTGGGTGTCCCCAAAGCAAGACAGCTGGGTGATGGCTAATGCCACAGATTCTGCTCAGAAGGCTGAATGCTCCTGCTTCAGTGGGAACAGGGGGTGTTTCTTCAGTCTGTGCCCTACTTGGCATCTGTCCCTGACAGACCCAGCCAATGTGGGGAGCCAGCCGCTCTGACGGTAAGAAAGAGCGGATTAGAAACAAATTGATCTTTTCACAGCTGGCCGTTCCCTTCTTTCCCTTCAGCTTGGACCCAGCTCAGAACAAGGTCACTGAGGTTCTGCTGCAACAAAGATGGCATTATTGAGGACGGCCTCCTTTGGGGGAAGTGTCATTCCCCAAGAATTGCCTCTGTAGTGTCAACCATGACAAGCCCAGAGATAGCATAGCTACGAGTCTCCCAGGGTCTCCAAAGCGACCCCCAAACTGTCCATCCTGTTGACCACGGACTCTTCTATTGGTGTCCACAACTTTACTTAAAAGATGTCAGATGACTCCATTCAACAGACTATAACCTCTTGTCTATCCTTCCTGGATGCCTGTGGTCAGAGGGTGGGAGACTTTGGGATTCAAAAAGAGAAGAACCATGTGAGCAAAAGGGGAAAGAATCTCATGTTTATTTCTAGCATCACCATCTTATCACTGTTCATCCTATTACTCTGCTGCTTTTTTTCCACAGCACTTGTTCCATCTGGGAGAAACCTATTTGTTTATCTTTTTACTGCCTGCTCCCCTACTAGAGTAAAAGCTCCAGGAGGGCAAGGCATTGTTCAGTGCACAACTGTATCATCTGTCCCCAGAGTACCTCATGGCCCACCGAAAGTGCTTGATACATATTTGTTGAATGAATGAATGAATGAAGCTAATGAGTACCTCCTGTGTTGGATCATTTCATGTATGTGATATCGTTTAATATTTAAACTTCATAAGGTATAGATATTTTCATTTATGGCTAAGGAGTTTGGGTCTCGAGATAAACTAACACTTCACAACTGGTAACTGGTAGAACCAAGATTTTCATTTAGGCCTGACTGACCGAAAACCTATCTTCTAGGCCACTAGGATTCTGATTTTTGAAAGTTTAAAGTCAAAAATATTAAAGGCTTTTGCAAGCAATGAGGGACATGGTCATCAAAGACAGTTGCAGGTGAACATGATGTGTTCAACAGGAGAAGATACTCCTCATTGCCCTCACCATGGTGAGCAACTCCTAACATGTTAAGTGTTTATTAAATCTATATTCATTTGGGGACAACAGTAGCACTAATTTATGTGAATTTGCACAAATTTGGGACTTCTGAATTGAGTAACAAAGGGATCCTATGTTAACAGTGAGTCGCTGTAAGGAAGGGCACTAATATTTTAAAAAAGTCATGTCGTGTGCAAGGAATCATGCTTTAAATATGTGATTTCATTTAGTTCTCATAACAGCCACTTTACTTTCTCTCTTTCTCCCTTCCTTCCTTCCCTCCTTCTTTCTTTCCTTCCCCCCTTCCTCTTTCTCTTTCTTTATTTCATCAGAATTTGGAGATTTAGGTTGGGTAAGTGATACTTAATGGTAGGACCAACATTTGAATCTACAGCTTTCTATCTCCAGAGCCTCTTCTCTTTCTCCTCACCATGCCCCTGAGTGTTGGGCAGGGACTGTGGTCTTAGTTGACTAAGTACAGTCATAGGCACAGAGGGTGCTGCATAAATGACCGGTTGGTAGGCCCCTGACAGCCTGGTCCTCAGCCAGTGACCCCCAGGGCTACTTGAGGTTTGGCATCATGCCTGGTATGACTTTATCCTTTAACTGTTCCTTTTGTTGGCCAGCCCCCTGAGGGAGCTCTGTCTTCTCCTTGAAACGCTGTGCTGGAATGAGAGATCTCCACAAGGGTTCTGGAAGCCCATACTCAGTGCTGTGGTTCCTTTTGAGAGCTGGCTCTAAGGTAATGCTCTGAGATCAGTTCTTTCAGCTCCCGACTCAAAGATCCACAAACTCTAGGCTCCCAGGGGTCTTGAGCTGGCAGTTATAATGAAATATTAGCACAGAAGAAAATGCCTTTTTTTTTCTATTTTGGGTTTTTAATCAGGACAGCATGGCAATGGGATGATTTATGTACTTGTAGTTTCAAAAAGTTCCTTTTAATGTTGTTCCTTCTCTAGCCATTTCTCTTATCACTTGGGCTCAGCTTGATGATTCTCCAGAATTTGCCTTTCCCCCCTTCCCATCTATAAAGTGCCAAACACATGTCCCCAGTCTGACTCCATGAAACTGAGAATCTTTGTAAAAGTCCTTAGAAAAAAGCCTTATAAGACAGAAGAAAGAGAAATTAAGGAGTCGATCCCACTTACAATTGCACCCAAAACCATAAGATACCTACGAATAAATCTAACCAAAGAGGCAAAGAATCTGTACTCAGAAAACTATAAAATACTCATGAAAGAAATTGAGGAAGACACAAAGAAATGGAAAAACATTCCATGCTCATGGATTGGAAGAACAAATATTGTGAAGATGTCAATGCTACCTAGAGCAATCTATATATTTAATGCAATCCATATCAAAATACCACCAACTTTTTTCAAAGAAATGGAACAAATAATCCTAAAATTTGTATGGAACCAGAAAAGACCCCGAATAGCCAGAGGAATGTTGAAAAAGAAAAGCAAAGATGGCGGCATCACAATTCCGGACTTCCAGCTCTATTACAAAGCTGTCATCATCAAGACAGCATGGTACTGGCACAAAAACAAACACATCGATCAATGGAACAGAATAGAGAGTCCAGAAATGGACCCTCAACTCTATGGTCAACTAATCTTTGACAAAGCAGGAAAAAATGTCCAATGGAGAAAAGACAGTCTCTTCAACAAACATTGTTGGGAAAATTGGACAGCCACATGCAGAAGAATGAAACTGGACCATTTCCTTACACCACACACAAAAATAGACTCAAAATTATTGAAAGACCTAAATGTGAGACAGGAGTCCATCAGAATCCTAAAGGAGAACACAGGCAGCAACCTCTTCGACCTCAGCCGCAGCAACTTTTTCCTAGAAACATCACCAAAGGCAAGGGAAGCAAGGGCAAAAATGAACTATTGGGACTTCATCAAGACAAAAAGCTTTTGCACAGCAAAGGAAACAGTCAACAAAACCAAAAGACAACCTACAGAATGGGAGAAGATATTTGCAAATGACATATGAGATAAAGGGCTAGTATCCAAAATCTATAAAGAACTTATCAAACTCAACACCCAAAGAACAAATGATCCAATCAAGAAATGGGCAGAAGACATGAACAGACATTTTTCAAAGAAGACATCCAAATGGCCTACAGATACATGAAAAAGTGCTCAACATCACTTGGCATCAGGGAAATCCAAATCAAAACCTCAATGAGATACCACCTCACACCAGTCAGAATGGCTAAAATTAACAAGTCAGGAAATGACAGATGTTGGCGAGGAATGCGGAGAAAGGGGAACCCTCCTACACTGTTGGTGGGAATGCAAGCTGGTTCAGCCACTCTGGAAAACAGTATGGAGGTTCCTCAAAAAGTTGAAAATAGAGCTACCCTTCGACCCAGCAATTGCACTACTGGGTATTTACCCCAAAGATACAAATGTAGGGATCCGAAGGGGTACGTACACCCCAATGTTTATAGCAGCAATATCCACAATAGTCAAACTATGGAAAGAGCCAAGATGTCCATCAACAGATAAATGGATAAAGAAGATGTAGTATATATATATAATGGAATATTATGCAGCCATAAAAAAAAACAAAATGAAATCTTGCCATTTGCAATGATGTGGATGGAACTGGAGGGTATTATGCTAAGCGAAATAAGTCGATCAGAGAAAGACATGTATCATATGATCTCACTGATATGAGCAATTCTTAATATCAAACTGAGGGTTGCTGGAGTGGTGGGGGGTGGGAGGGATGGGGTGGCTGGGTGATAGACATTGGGGAGGGTATGTGCTATGACTTGTGTAAGACTGATGAATCACAGACCTGTACCTCTGAAACAAATAATACATTATATGTTAAAAAAAAAAAGATATTAGGAAGGGAAAAATGAAGGGGGGGGAAATCGGAGGGGGAGATGAACCATGAGAGACTATGGACTCTGAGAAACAAACTGAGGGTTCTAGAGGGGAGGGGGTGGGGGGAGGGGTTAGCCTGGTGATGGGTATTAAAGAGGGCATGTATTGAATGGAGCACTGGGTGTTATACGCAAACAATGAATCATGGAACACTGTATCAAAAACTAATGATGTAATGTATGGTGATTAACATAATAAAATAAAATTAAAAAAAATAAAATTAAATTAAAAAAAGAAAAAAAAGAAAAAAGCCTTATAGATTGTGTTTTGGGGGTGCCTGGGTGGCTCAGTCATTAAGTGTCTGCCTTTGGCTCAGGTCATGATCCCAGAATCCTGGGATCGAGCCTGCATCGGGCTCCCTGCTCGTCGGGGAGCCTGCTTCTCCCTGTCCTGCTCCCCCTGCTTGTGTTCCCTCTCTGACTGTCTCTCCCTCTGTCAAATAAATAAAATCTAAAAAAAAAAAAAAAGAAAAAAAGAAAAAGATTGTGTTTTGGAGAAAGTCAGCCCCAAAGAGGTACTTGCAGTATTTGGAGATGAAATGGTCATCTGAAATGATAGAAACCCTTAAAAAAGGGAGGAGTTTCCTCCAAAGAGTTCTTTATTCATTGTTTGTTCATTCAAGCAATCATTTGACAAATTCTAATTAAGTACTTACTCCGTGTTAGACATGGTGCTGAGTATGAAGAGCCTCGTAGTAAATAAAATAGAATCCCTTTCTTGGGAGCTCATGGTCTCTGATACTGGCCGACTGAGTATTGTGGTCTGCAAAGCATTTCTTGCTAGCCACACCTACCTTGTGAGTCCCTCTTCGACAGCTCTTCCCTCCTGGCATCACTGTTCTCATCTCATTCCCTATCTAGTGCACAGCCCATATTACAGAGGTGAGAAAACTAAGGTCAAGAAAAATGAGATGACCCGCATGTGATCCCCTGAAGAGTTACTGTCAGAATTTGGGCTTGAATGCCGGTCCTCTTCCTCTCCCTCCAGGATTCTTTCCAGTGGACCAGAGGGACATTTGAAATTCATCTCTGATTCTCCCCTTGCCATCTCCCTACTCAAACCCACACAGATCCATTTTCCTCCAACCATTTGAGAACGCTAAAGCCCTCAATACATGATGTTCTCTGCTGACTTTGTGTTTTTACAACCACTACTCCTATACTACTACTTCTACTCCCAGAAACCATAGCTAATCCCTGCTGAGGTCCTGGTCAATGTCAAGCAGTACTTTACGTGACTGACTCACTCTTCTGGACAAGGAGATAGGTTCTTTTATTATTTCCATTTTGCGATATAGAAAACTGAGGCTCAGAGAGATTAAGTAACTAGCTCAAGAGGCTGGGGCCGAAATTCAGCTTAACACAGCTTCAGAGCCTATGTTTCTCCTAGGGGCTCTGTAAAGGTCTGTTGAATGACTGAACAGAAGACTGATCAAATGAAATTGGGTTCCTCTGTTGCTGTTTCTGAAATGTTATTTTAATCAGAAGTCATAGGGAAATTATCATCCACTAGAGATAGAAATAGAAGTTTCCTAAATTATATTGGCCAAGAGTCTCTATTTCAATCTATTCAACACTTACCTCTGCACCCATCATGCATAAGCATTAACTATGTGAGATAAAAGATTAAGTATTTTATTAAATTTATTCATAATTCAGCAATATGAGTGCATGAGGGTGAGCATATGCCTGTGCCCACATTCTGATGTTCCCTGAGACATTCATGCTCCTCTTAAAGAGAGTAGTGGGAGATGTTTACCTGAAGGACCTTGGCCTGTGCTCCGACATGCCTGGGGAGAGGGAGTTGCTGACACTGCTAAGCAAGGAGTTCCATGCACTCTACAGTGTGCTTAGCTCAATTCTTTAAAGGGTCTCCAACATTTCTGAAGCACAGTATAAGAAGAAACATCATCCCTGGCATTATGGGGCCATTGATGAATGAAGTATGCCTATGGAAGGACAAATACCTTCACATGTTCCCCATTTCCAAATCCTCTAGAAGCATACTTAAGAACTTCTCATTAACTCTACTTCACAATTATTGGATCTACTAACTTGGAATTTCCCCCAGCAGACCCAGAGTCTGTCTTACACTGCTAGAACATTTTGCTCCCACAGCGGTTGGAAGAGACCCACTGATGTAGTCAGAGGAGTTGCTCAGCATCTTAACAGCAAGACCAAAAGGAGCAAAAAAAAAAAATGGAAGTCATGGTTAGTAAGTGATTGACCTCATTCTGTAAGAATTCTTTCTGGAAAGGGAACTGCAGTGTTGTGACTGCTGGTAAATCATCTGTAAGAATGTTTACCATGGAATTCTAGCAAAAGAAATGGCTCGAGAAACTTCTGGGTACACAAACGGAGTCTGCTCAGAGGCCCCAAAGGGGATCTGGAAAACTTTAGCCTTGTGATGGAGGTTGTCTACTCTAGTGCTGGGGTGAGCTGAAGCTGTAGTAGTGCTTGAGATACCCAACCTGCTAGGATGGTGTTTATTTAAAATAAATAAATAAATAAAAATCGTCTGATTCTTAAATCAGCTCCACTTAAAAGACTAGTTGTGGGATCTATGAAGAAATACAAAGCCAGCTACAGTCTACTGAGTGTAAACTAGGAATTACTATTTCAATTTTATAGAGGTTTAGACTGATGTTTAAAATTTCCTAAATTCACCAACTTTGTAAGTTTCAGAGTCAGAGTTCAAACTCAAGTGTATTTGACTCCAAACTGTGCATGGTTGCCTTTCCTGAGGGCAGGGTTAGGCATTCTACATATTTTTTTTTACTTGAGTGCAATATTCACTGTCCTAGGTATGTAGAATCCTGGAACATCAAGATTAGAAGCACTTTTAGACATCCCATGGTCTAATCTTCTCACGGTAAAGATAGTAATGGGCCCAGAGGGGAAAGGGTATCATCCCTACTCATCCTCACATAAAGGTCACAGCCAGAATAGAGGCTGCCTGACTCTCAGTTCAAAATGCTCTCTTTTAAAATGGGTGAAAGACCTAAATGTGAGACAGGAGTCTGTCAAAATCCTAGAGGAGAACACAGGCAGCAACCTCTTCAACCTCAGCTGCAGCAACTTCTTCCTAGAAACATCACCAAAGGCAAGGGAAGCAAGGGCAAAAATGAACTATTGGGACTTCATCAAGATAAAAAGCTTTTGCACAGCAAAGGAAACAGTCAACAAAACCAAAAGACAACCCATAGAATGGGAGAAGATATTTGCAAATGACATATGAGATAAAGGGCTAGTATCCAAAATCTATAAAGAACTCATCAAACTCAACACGCAAAGAACAAATGATCCAATCAAGAAATGGGCAGAAGACATGAACAGACATTTTTCCAAAGAAGACATCCAAACGGCCAACAGACACATGAAAAAACGCTCAACATCACTTGGCATCAGGGAAATCCAAATCAAAACCTCAATGAGATACCACCTCACACCAGTCAGAATGGCTAAAATTAACAAGTCAGGAAATGACAGATGTTGGTGAGGAATGCGGAGAAAGGGGAACCCTCCTACACTGTTGGTGGGAATGCAAGCTGGTGCAGCCACTCTGGAAAACAGTATGGAGGTTCCTCAAAAAGTTGAAAATAGAGCTACCGTATGACCCAGCAATTGCACTACTGGGTATTTACCCCAAAGATACCAATGTAGGGAACCGAAGGGGTACATGCACCCCAATGTTTATAGCAGCAATATCCACAATAGCCAAACTATGGAAAGAGCCAAGATGTCCATCAACAGATAAATGGATAAAGAAGATGTAGTATATATATATACAATGGAATACTATGCAGCCATAAAACAAACGATATCTTGCCATTTGCAACGACGTGGATGGAACTAGAGGATATTACGCTAAGCGAAATAAGTCAATCAGAGAAAGACATGTATCATATGATCTCACTGATATGAGCAATTTTTAACCTCAGGAAACAAACAGGGTTGCTGGAGTGGTGGGTGGTGGGAAGGATGGGGTGGCTGGTGATGGACATTGGGGAGGGTATGTGCTATGGTGAGTGCTGTGACTTGTGTAGACTGTTGAATCACAGACCTATACCTCTGAAACAAATAATACATTATATGTTAAAAAAAAAAAAGAAGAAGAAGAAGATAGTAGGAAGGGAAAAATGAAGGGGGGGAAACTGGAGGGGGAGACGAACCATGAGAGACTATGGACTCTGAGAAACAAACTGAGGGTTCTAGAGGGGAGGGGGGTGGGGAGGGTGGGTTAGCCTGGTGATGGATATTAAAGAGGGTACGTATTGAATGGAGCACTGGGTGTTATACGCAAACAATGAATCATGGAACGCTACATCAAAAAAAAATATATTACCCCCAAAAACATGCTCTCTTCTGATCAGGCACATCAATCTGAATGGGCACTTATTATGTAAGTGCTGGTTGAGTTTTAAAAAATGTAATTCATGAAAGCACAATCTCTCCTTCTTCTAGGCAAGTCCTTGCTAAATCCCAAGAGTCCACCTTCTGTCCCACGTTTCTTTTTCTGGGTGGTTATCAGCACTTAATGTATAAAATCTTTCCCCTTCAGTCCAGTGAACAGCAACACTGTTGTACACACTGGGGAGGCAAAGAAAAATCAGCTGTGAGCTTCAGGAACTTGCCAACAAGCAGGAGAGCCAGACATGAGAATATTTCATTTTAATACATTATATCATCATCTTGGGGTTATAGAAGCAGAGATGAGGGGTACCTTCCCCAGTCTGGGAAAATAGAGGGGTCTTCTTGGAGGATTAATGAATTAAATTGATTAACGATTTCACCCATTCACGAAATATTTTTTGGTACCTCTTCTGTGTCGGGTCCTCTTCCAGATATTAGGGGATACAGCACTAAGAAAGTCAAAATATTTTTCTGTCTAATGGGAGAGATGAGACATACAAATAAACAAAATATTCAAAGTAGCAGTAATGAAGAAAAATATAACAAGGCAAAGGTTTAGAGAATGATACAGGGTTGGGGGATTTTATTTATTTATTTATTTTTTATTTTTTTTTAAAGATTTTATTTATTTATTTGAGAGAGAGAATGAGATAGACAGAGCATGAGAGGGGGAGGGTCAGAGGGAGAAGCAGACTCCCCGCTGAGCAGGGAGCCCGATGCGGGACTCGATCCCGGGACTCCAGGATCATAACCCGAGCCGAAGGCAGTTGCTTAACCAACTGAGCCACCCAGGCGCCCCTATTTTTAAAAAATTTTTAAAAGATCTTATTTATTTATTAGAGAGAGAGAGCACATGAGAGGGGGGAGGGTCAGAGGGAGAAGCAGACTCCCTCCTGAGCAGGGAGCCCGACGTGGGACTCGATCCTGGGACTCCAGGATCATGATCTGAGCTGAAGGCAGTCGCTTAACCAACTGAGCCACCCAGGTGCCCTGGGGGATTTATTTTAAAAAGAGTGGCCAGGGAAGGCCTCTTCAAGAGATGTCTTTTGATCGGAGAACTAATGGAGAAGAACTTCAGTTACCTTTGACAACTGCTTCTCAAGCAGAGGGGAAAAACAGGACAGATGTCTTGAGTCAGAACCAATTTGGTGTATTTGGGTAATAGCAAAAGCCAGTATGGGTAGAGTGGAGTTGGTGAGGGTTACTGTCAGAGGAGATGGGGATAGAGATGTAGGTAAGGACCAGATCACAGACTGTGTAGGTCACAGGTAAGTGGATGGCGGTCAAATGGAAAAGGGCTTTCCAATCTTTTCCTTCCTGCTAGGCATCACTGACAATGCCATGATATCAACACAGAGAAAGGTAAAGCTAATAGCAAATGAATTCTTCTGGTGCCCATCCTATGATTATGACTAATACATTCCTGCCATAGGTCAGATTCCATCAAAACATCTCTCTGGAAAATGTAGAGCTCAGAACCCCTGGCCCCAGCATCCCCACCCACCCCACCATGCATCCTACATTTATCATCTCTCTCTCTCTCTCTCTGGTTCTTTGTCATGTTGCTAACATCCCTTAAAGGAGATGGTGCAACTCTAAGTAAAGTAAATATTTAGACTGAATAGAAAATGTGCCAAAGATGCAAAGAATCTGTCCAGAGGGAGAAGAGACTTCTCTTTGTTTTCTTCAGGCTTGTAATTTAACTCATGGATACATATCCTTGAATAATACATAACTATCAATTAACCTAAAAGTTTTACATAGAAACCTTAGCCTCTTTGTTATTCTGCTGTGCCCTGCATGACATTTTCTTCTCATCCTGGGATATACATTCCTCTTTATTTTTTCTTGTATCTTTCTCTTTCTTCTCTATTCCCCTATTTCTGATCACATACTGTGCATCAGGCTCTGTTAAACGTATCCCTGCAAAGTCTATACCCACTACCTCTTCTCATCCCATAGTCACTTGTCAGTTCATTTTAATCAGCCTCCTTCTTCCACCCCCCTTCCCTGAGTCTGCTCCCACTGAGGTCAATCCAGTCTTCATATTACCAAGCCCAGTGCTCCTCTTTCTGGTTCTTATTTTACCAGACCTCTTCATTGATTGGATCCGGTTAATTGGTCCTTCCTGAAACATACATCTCCTTTTGGTATCTGTTTGCACCACTCTTCTGCTTGAACAATGCTGGCCATTCTTTCTCTTAAATTTTCGACTTCCCATGGAGTGTGTTTTTGGCACTCTTCTCTCTCTAGCTCCATCCTCATTTGCCACCATGTTGTCATCCATGCCTGGGCTTTGGCTCTAATAGCTTCCACACCTCTATGCTCTGCCCAGACTTAACAGCTGGCTCCTATCTGTGGGCCTGGAATGCTAAGCTTTAGCCAAACCACACTCTCATCTGATTAAGAGATTTCAAAGTGAAATAAGGATGTACCTCCTTATTTTTATTCCAGGACTGGAACTTTCTCTCTCCAGCTAACTTGCTAAGTGACCTTGAGTAAATGCCCTCCCCTCCCTGGGCTTCAGATACTCCCAAGTGTAAAGTGAGTGAATTAAACCATTCCAAATTTCCTTCCAGCTTTAGATGGAGATGATACATGACCATAAAAAAACAAAAACAAAAAACAAAAGAAACAAATGACTATTGTGGTTTTAAAAGGCCCAATGAACAACATCCCATCCCTCTCCCCAAATTCAGAACCAAGTGCAAAATTGAAATTAGAGTCATATTTATACAAGAGAAACCTGATGTCAGCCTCATTAGATAAAAGTAGACCCATCTACTGGTTCTTCTTTACCTGTTTCCAAATCCTCCTGGTAGCTGTTTCCTTAAGAAGGCAGAGAAACCATGCTCTCCTAGTAATTGCATGATGGAAATTATTCCTCTTGAAGTTTGATGATGACACATTTTGATTTAATTTAGCTTTTTCAACCTTGAGAGAAATTCTAAAGCTGGGGGAATGTTTAAACTCCCTCCAGCTGCCTATTTAGCATCAAGAGCTCTTCTCTAGACCTGGGGGTGAGAGAACTCTTATCTTCTCCTTTAATCAAATCAATTTAGGCTGAAAAGAAGGCCAACTTGACAGCTTGTATTTTGCTAGCATACTACCTCTCTAAGCATCTATAATTTTTTCTTGCTTTACTGAATGAGATGAGTTGCTTGATTTTAAGGGCTCTCAATCAACAAGCACCAAAAGAAGTTACACATTTGAAGTCACACAAAAATAGAAAGCACTCAAGGCTGAACAAAGTTAACAGTATGCAGATCTTCCAGTTGTCTACAGATATTATCTGTGATTTTTACAGATGAAGAAGAGGGTCAGAAGGCAGATGTGACATGCCCAAAGTCACCCAACTAAAATAGTAGCCAAGGTGGTACTATAAATCCTGATCTTGTAATTTTTAGTACAATGATTTTTGCCTGCACACAGCATACCAGATTATAATAAGCCCTTGATGTTTCTTTAATAAAGATTGCAACCTTTAGTTTATTTTTTAAAAGACTTTTATTTATTTACTTGAGAGAGACAGAGAGAGAGAGAGACAGAGAGAGAGCAAGTACGAGCAGGGGGAGGGGTGGAGGGAGAAGCCAACTCCCTGCCAGGGGGGCAGCCCAATGAGCGGCTCCATCCCCAGACTCCGGGATCATGACCTGAGCCGAAGGTAGATGCTTAACCGACTGAGTCACCCAGGTGCCCCAAAGATTGCAACCTTTTAAATCAATAACACAAGCGTAAGGTCCAGGGCAATATCTAATTCAACATTGCTGTAATCTCAAAGACAAGAATTATACAAATTCTCCTCCTGGTCTCTTTATTATGCTATTCCATTGTAGGCTAACACATTGAAAATTACTTAACTTTAATTGGAAGAGTAATATAATTATTCTTAGGAATTACGCCAGTCTTCTAATGAATTGTCAATTCTTATAGTTAATATAATAAAGCACAATTATAATAGAATTGTTTTTTTCTTTATTTTTGTCAGTAAATCAGTAAGTACTACATCATGAATAGGTCTCACTAAAAACTCAGTAGTTAGTATTGGGGGGCACTCATCCCTCACTACATGTGGGGAAGTATCCACTAGAGCTCCTGGGGACTCTCCTCCCCCCTGACTCCCAGTGTTGGGGGAAGCTAGTTGATCATATTGTTGAGTTTGGGAGAGGTTACTGAGCACACTTAGCTTAGCTCAGTGTTCTCAATATGGTCCCAGGACCAGCAGCATCAATATCATTAGAAAACATACTAAAAATACAAATTCTCAGCTCCACCCCCCCACCCCTGAACCAGAAACTCTGGGAGTGGGCCCAACCATCTGTCTATTAACAAGCCCACTGCCCACTGAATGGCTGTGATGCTCATTCAAGTTTCCTCGAACTTGACCTCAAGTTAGCTGAATTCACCTTTCTCTCTTTGGCTCTGCCTGCCTGCAAAGGAGCTATATTCTGGTCTGCTTTCTGCCGTTTGGTTAAAAAAAACCGAGTCTGTCCAGTGGGGTGGGGGGAGGACATGAAGTTAAGCAGAGTTGCCCATGACTGAGGGTTCCCGTATGCTAATTTCACGTGCAGTGTTAGGAAGCTGATGACTCCACACACCTACACCATGTTCTCCAACCAAACTTTTATCTAATAAAGTTGGCATTTGGATTCTCTTGTTTAAATATGACTCTAATTTCAATTATGCAGTGGGTGCTGAGTTTGGAGAGAGGGATGGAGTATTATTTATTGGGCTTCTTAAAACTGCAACAAGAGTCAGTTATTTATTGGTTTCTTTATGGCCGCATATCATGTCCATATAAAGCTGTAAGAAGATTTGGAATGATCCAACTCATGTCCTTTACAGTTGGGGTAACTGAAAGCCCAGAGAGGGGAAGGCATTTACTCAAGGTCACTTAGCAAGTTAGCTGGGGGGAGAAGTCTCCCAGCCCTGGGATCAGACCCACACATCTAGCCAACCCAACCATGATGCGCCTTACCCATTTCCAAGTTGGAGCAGAGAAAATGAATACTTGGAGCCATTCATCTTACCACATTGAAGATTTCCTAATTCACATTTCAGTCTGGAAATCATGGATGCCTCTGTATCTACCTCATTTTCATGGTCCCCTGGTGAATATGGCCTCTATCAGTGTCGCATCCTTGTACTCCTGCCCCAGCTTCCTGCATCCAACTGCTTTGACAGGAATTGAAAATGCATTGCAGCTGTTCAGCATCTTTGTGGGGGGAACCAAATTCTTAATCCCAAACTGAGCTCATCCCAGGGAAGGCACATTGTGTAATGAGGAAGTTCTCTCAACTACGACAGTGAGCTCACCCCCTTTTCCTTTTAGTCATTTTTGTTTCTGGTCTGCCGTCTAATTATTTCTCCAAATTGGGTTACTTGATCCCCTGCCAGAGACATTTCCTATGAGTTAACAATCTGGCTTTCAGAATTGTCTTCTGACTGATCTAATTGTTATTGATATTATGTTTCTTCTTCCCTGATTGCTTTTCTTGGTTGTCTGTTTGCATGCATTTTTCATGTTCAGAAGGTTCACAGCAGCCGCCAGCTTTGATGCTGGAGACCAACCAATTTACCTCTACCTTTATAGTTTAATAATGTCAGCTAGAATTTATTGAGCAATTACTATGCACCAGACAATGTGTGAAGCATTTTGCATGTGTTGGCTGAACTGATCCTCTTACTGCAACCTAAGAGGTAGGTACTGTTATAATCCCCACTTTTTAGATAAGCAGCTGAGGCACAGTGAGGTTAACTTCTCCAAGGTCATAGCTATTGAGTGGTGGAGTCAACATTTAAGTCCTGGTTATCTGAGTCCATAGAGTTCCCATTAGCCCTGGGTTATACCATCACCTCTGTGCATAAGGATCTGGAAGATGTCTTTATACTCCTACCCCCTTCTGGATGTGCCACTCCTTTCTTTGTTCTATATCTACTGTGGTAGGGTTTGAGCCCAGGTCCTCTCCAAGACCATTTTACACAATGAGATGTGTGTTTATTTTCTGGGATGACTCAGTTGGGGGAGGGTTTGCTGGGGTAGAAGGCAGTGTAGTCTACAGCCTTTGCAGAAGCCACACAGAGGGCACATTTAGTCCCAGGCCTGCACCAAGAGGAAGAACTGGAGAGAGATGATTCTTGGGGAAATATTCAGGAATTTGCCAGTAGTGTACAACAACTAAGACCCATCCTCACAGACATCTCTGGAGACTGAATATAACCAGCAACCTGGAGTATGTGATAGATGCAGAAGATCTTGCTGCTGACCTGGTGTCCCAGGTTGGCCCCAGGATACAGCCAAACCCCTTGCGGTTTACAGAAGAGATACTTAAGTTCTGTTGGGGGAAAGCTTACAATGTGCAATCCGGAGAGAATGGATTCACTGGTGACACCTAGCAGACATCAAAGATCTGAGCAGAACTTGTCACTAAGAAGAAGTATAGGCATAATGCAAATAGCTCTTTATAGAAAATTCATGTGGCAAAAGGATCCACTTAGAAATGAACTTGTTTCAGTGATCCAGGAAGAATGAATGTAGGGTTTGTGCTTTGATATAGAAACTCGACTTCAGGAGGGATATAGTGACTGAGCTGAGTCTTGAAGGGTCAGTAGGAGTTAGACAAGGAAGGCAAGTGGCAAAGGTTGATGTTTCAAAAATAAACAACTTACTTCCTTTACCAATTAGGATGTAGTTGGTTGACAGTGACCAAAAAAACCTAACAATGGGAAAAACAACTCTGTGTTTACTTTTCTCACCCATCAGATGTCTCACCCTAATGATGTTGGGACTGGGGTCTGCACTTTTTCCTCCATAACAACAACATATTGGCAGTAACAGTTCCCAGCATGTCATCCACCTTCAAGTCAGGAAGAAAGGAGATGGGTGACATTATCTACACTCAATCCTTTTATCAGAAAAGCAAGAGTTTCCTAGAATACCCAGCAAATTTCCACTTACATTTTATTATCTAGAACCAAATTACGTGGCCACTTTTTTTTTTTAAAGATTTTATTCATTTATTTGAGAGAGAATGAGATAGAGAGAGCATGGGAGGGGGGAGGGTCAGAGGGAGAAGCAGACTCCCCGCTGAGCAGGGAGCCCGATGCGGAACTTGATCCTGGGACTCCAGGATCGTGACCTGAGCCGAAGGCAGTCGCCCAACCAACTGAGCCACCCAGGCGCCCACATGGCCACTTTTATTTGCTTTTCCAGCTTCTATAGAGGAGATGAGTAAGGGAGAATGTCACCAGGAATGTGTGTAGCTTAGTCAACCAACAGTGTGTTCCATATATCATCCCTGCTCTCCTGGGAGCTTTATAAAGCACCACTGATAGGAGTGTAGAGCACAGTGTTATACCCAAAGAAGGGATAACATAAAGTATGAATTTCAGGAATAAATACATTCAGTTCATTTCAATAGGCATTCAGTAAGTGAGGCCCATATGCTAGGAACTGTGTAGGTACAGATCAAGCAACATAGAACCTGAGGGCTGGTGGATAGATATCCCACATAACCACATCCCAATTTGCTATAGTACATGTTAAGGTATAGTACACATGGGGGACAGGTGTTGTTTCAGAAAACCTGAAGAGGAAGCACATGGCCCACTTTATTGGGTTGGAGAAGGAGAGCAAAAAGGGAGTCAGAGAAAGTCAGGGTAGCTTAGGTTATGCTCAGATAACAAATGACCCCTAAGTCTCACCGTGCAACCACAGAGTTTATTTCTCTCTCAGGCTATGTGGCCTTTGGCTGAGCTGAGGTTTGCTCCATTTTAACCTCAGCCTGGGACCCAAGCCGGGTGAGCAGTTTCTATCTGGAGCATTAACATAGAGAACAGAGAACCCAGTCGCCACACCTGGGCTCTTACAAGCTTCTTCCTAGAAGTGACACATGTTGCTTCTGTTCATGCTTCCTTGGCCAAACACACGTCACATGACTCTGCCAAAATTTATAGGGGGAGAGTGAACAGTCCTCCATGCAAGAGGCACAGGGTGGGTGAAGAGTGCTACTGTGTGCCACAGCAGGCTGGGGCAGTATCTAACTGTGCTCCCTGTGCCTTCGGGTCTACCTCCCCTAACCTCTCTTCCTAGTGGCTAGTCATCGATCTTGCTTTGTGTGGGAGAGCTGTGGTCTGAGCTGAGGGGTCAGAGATGAGCTGGAGGAGCCAAGAGGCTGACTTCATCTCCACCTGGTCCAGAAAGGGAGACTGAGAGAAGAGGCCTATATCCAGAATCAGAAGATCCTGGCACGATGTGGCTTTTGGGAGGTAGAAAAGTGAATTTTGTCATCTGTGTCTTTCCTAATGCTGTTGGGACGGGAGCTCTCCCAGGACACAGAAGCTCATGGCCCAGACCCTTGAGGAATTCTTGTTGGCAGCCAGCACTAGCTCAGCAGGTGCCAGTTGTGAGATGGACTCCGTGACATGTGTGGGACGTGGTGTCTGCAGAAGCCAGGGAAAGTGATCCCAGGACAGTGACAATGACCAGACCCTGACTTGTTGTCAGTAGGAATAAACATGCACAAATATGGATTTAGCACACAAAAAGCCAGGTTTAGACTCACTTTGACCTGAATATTTGGAGCTTTGAGGGGAGGGGCCATCTTTGATTTTTTGCCTAGGTGTTTCCAGCTCTCTTGCTTTCCTCCTGTCTCCCAGCTGTATTTGTGTACCTTGCATTCAAATCCTCCTCTAAAACTGCATCTGAAAATAAGTTTTAGGATTAATTGTCATTAGGATACTCACAAACTCAGATTCCTGTCTACAGGCCCCAAGAATTATGCCCCTGGACTCTAGCATGGAGGTAGGTAGAATAACTGGCTAAGACCACATGGAATTTAGTCTTGCTCCTGGGTCTGGAATTTTCTTGAACCCTAAGGTACTCATTAACTTCTCTGAGCCTCAGTTTTCCCATTGGTAAAATGGATATGCTAATCATAGCTCTCCTGCTTGCCTCAAAGAACCATTTGGGGAATCTAGTAAGAGACTTTATTTATTGAATATCTACTGAATAGCTGATTTATCTGGGTGTAAGTTAAGTGAGAAGATATTGTCACTTATAATATTTATGCAAGTGTGAGGAATTTTTGTTGCTATAGTTATTATATTTGAGAAAATTAAAGTTTGGTCCACAAAGGTATATGATTATGGAAGATACATCATTGACTCTGGCATTAGAGTTTCCGGTTAGGGTTTCAGAATACTCTGAAACATCTCCAACTGTCCAGTTGTCATCTTGGGTTGCCAACATTCCTCCCTTGGATTATGGCAGGTGCTTTTTATCTTGTGTCTCTGACCCCAGTCTCAACTGTTCCAATCCATTCTATGTACAGCAGACAAGTGTAAAGGCATTTCACCTCTGCTGAAAATCTTCATGGCTTTCTGCTCTTCCAAAAAGTCCCTGTTTTCACACTGTCCTTCCACATTCTTTAAAAGCTGGCCTCTGTCAGTCTGTCCAGCTCATCTCTTGACCCATCTCTTCCAGCCTCAACAATGCTGTCCATTCCCACACATAAGCCCACAATCTCTATTACAGTCTCTCTGAGATGCATGAACCCTTGAAGAGGTCCCAGCACCTTGAATCTTGGCAAACCCTGTCTAGAAAACCTTTGTTCCTATAACTTCTGACTTAGGTTCGACTCATGTGTTTTCTAGATCTCTGCTCGAAAGTCACATCACTTCTTCTGGGGAGGCTTGCATGACATACGTATTTTTCTTCTTCCTTCATAGCCCGCATCGCAACTGGCTTCTAATAATTGTATTTGCTATTATGCATCATCTGTTTCCTTTTCAGACTGACGCTAAACCTTGGGCTCTTTGAGGATAGGGACAGAGTCTCACTTTTTATTCTCTCTCTCTCACTTTTTTCTTTCCTTAGGTAATGCATGGGTTCCTACTTTGGGCCAGGCACTGTATTCTGAAGATTCTCACATCTTTAGGCAAACAAGCAGTAAATATGAATGATGGCATGAAGCAACCAATGAATCAAAGGTTCAGTTCAAACAGGCTCTGCCCTGCCTCCCATCTAAGACCATTTGGAATGGAATCAGGAATGTCTACATCTTTTCTAACTGTTGCTTTGTGCTGTATAGTTATTCTTTTTCTGATACAGAGACATCTTAGTGGAAACAGACTGCCACATTTTTCTAGGATATATTATCTAACTGGTGAATCACTCAGGCCCTTCATCTAGCTTATTATATGGCTTTATTTTTGTCTTCTTGTTAGCTTGCTCTCCTGGGTAGTGGAAAAAGCATAAGCTAGAGTTGGAGGGGGGCTATGGTGCTCCTACTTACAAGATGTGTCCTTTGGGCAAATAATTTATCCTCATTGAGTGTCATTGTCCTTATCTATAAAGGAATGATAACATGTAGTCTTGTGAGGAATAATTTGGAAGATGTGTAGTAAGTACCCTGACACAGTCTATGGTAAAGAATTAATTTTCTAAACATGAGGCTGCCTGTGTCTTTCACTCAACACCTACCCTGACAGAGTAAGACTATAAAGATAGTGGAGGGTGACTGTAAATCACAGTAAATGGATATTATCTGCTGAGAAGGTAGAGAGTTGGAACCACTGAGTAAAGAAAAATTTCCTATTATTCTTAGAATTGTTGGGCAAATTATTAAGGCTTATTGTTTTCATATATAAAATTGATATATTTCATTTTCTGTGATCATTTAGTGCTGTGATCACTAACTGAAAGAATGAATGCCAAGTCCTCTACCAAGGCACTATCACATAGGGAAGTCTCAGTAAATTTTAGTGATGATGCTATTGTATTATCCATCTTCATCCCATGAATTTGGACAGCTAAGCTGCACTTTAATTCTAGGATTCTTTAACTCTGACAGCTGGTCTAGACTGGAATGACTCCTGGGGGCAGTTGACAGGAGTCCAGATACCCTCATGGGCATGACCTGTAAATTAGGTACTTTGACAGAATGTAGTGAGACAAGAACCGGACCACACATCACTTTATTCTCAAGCCAACTTCAGGGCCCAAAAGTGTTTTCTGTCACCTCTGAACATTCCTGGGATGGGCTTTCTGTGCTGGGTGCTCGGATTTTGTTGCTCTCCCTCTCTCGTGGGTCTTAAAGGAAAAGCTAAGTCGCTGGCAACAAAAAAATAGTGGTGCTGGGCATTGTTGAGCCTTTCCATGTATTCCAATTACACATCATTTCCGGTTATAAAAAGGAGTGGAGGTGTTGGGTCTTATTGTCTAACCATGGTGAGAAGCTCATTTCACCAGAACACATTGCTCAACATGGCACAGTGGCCAGTGATCTGTGGTGTGACCTTGTGGAAGTCATATAACTTGGCATGATCTTGATGTTCCCCACTGAGGGGAGAGATGGACACCATATGTGAGCCAGCTCAAGGTCATGATTAGTGCTCAGGCTCTAACGTGGAATCAGGCTTAGAGTGCAGTGCCACGCAGACCAGTGTTTGACGCTGGGCACATTACTTGACCTTCCTGAGTCTCGGTTTTCCCTCCTATTAAATAGGCATGAAAATTGGTCCAGCAGTATAGAGCCAATGTGAGAATTAAATGAGATCATGTATGTACAGTGCTTTAGCCAACTACCTGGTACATACTAAAGGATCAACCCACTTTTGCTAGTTATTATTAAGAATACTTACTGAGAGGGCGCCTGGGTGGCTCAGATGGTTGAGCGTCTGCCTTCGGCTCAGGTCATGATCCCAGGTTCCTGGGATCGAGTCCCACATTGGGCTCCCTGCTCCTTGGGAGCCTGCTTCTCCCTCTGCTTCTCTCTCTCGCTCTGTCTCTCATGAATAAATAAATAAAATCTTTAAAAAAAAAAAAAGAATACTTACTGAGAATCTACTATGCTCAGTATTGTCTGAGTATGTTACCACATTCCTCACAACAGCACTGCAAGGGGATATTATCCCAATGTCGAATATGGGAAAAATAAGACTTAGAGAGGTCAAGTAACTCACTCAAAGTCACATGGGGGTGAGTGGCAGAGCTGGAATGTAAACTGAAGCCTCTTTATTGCCAAAGTTTATCGATGATATTCCTACTACAAGACACTGGCAAGATGACACTTTAATTTCCTTGACAAACATGGAGGGTAATGATTAATTAAATGGAATGAATTAATTTCAGATCATCAAATATTTATAGAGCACCTAGTGTGGGCCACGTGTTGTTAGAGAAAGAAAAGGCGATGGCTTGATCCTTGGCCATGGTTTGTTATTTATTTGAGGATGTAAGACAGGAAGATAGATGAGAGTGGTAAGTACTACATAAGGCTCTGGACCCCAGGTGTTCCTGGGATCACAGACAGTGTCTTAGTTAGTTCAGGCTGCTGTGACAAAAATACCATAGACTGGGTGGCTTGAACAGTAAACTTTTATTTCTTGCAGCTCTGGAGTCTGGGAAGTCCAATATGGAAGAGCCAGCAGATTCTGTATCTGGTGAGAGCTCACTTCTTGGTTCATAGATGGCTGCCTTCTCTCTGTGTCCTCCCATGGTGGAAGGGGCAGAAGAACCCTCTGGGGTCTCTTATAAGGGCACTAATCCTGCTCATGAGCACTCCACCCTGATGACCTAATCACCCTCAAAGTCCCCACCTCCTGATACCATCACATTGGAGGTGAGGATTTCAAACTATGAATCCCTCAAAGGTGGACATAAACATTCAGTTCATAACAGGCCATGATTTATTAATCATGTGTTTAAAATATCTTCCAAGACTGGTTGAGGAGCCTGTTGGAGATGCTGGGAGAGTCAGGAATGCTGCTGTGTGTGGAGGGATGGTCACCCAATCCTTGGTGATATGGAGCCACTGTAAAAACCCCAGGAACCAGCTCAGGTGCTCCTTCTCTGGGAGGTCTTCCCTGATGCCTGGGCCCATGCTTCCTGCACCCCTCTTTTCCACATGTACTGCTTCGTCCCTGGCACTTCACTAGACTGTTGCTTCACTAGCTGTGGGCTCCGTAAGCGCAGTTGCTGGAGAAACACTTTCTTCTTTGCTACACTCTCTCCATAGCACACTGCCTGGCACAGAGCAAATGCTAAAGTCTTATTCCCACAGACTGTAGGGAGGAATGAGCATCTGCTTTGCTGGCTGGATTCCCCTGATCCAGGCTGGCGATTTTTAGGAAGACGTTTGCCAGTCATCCTTCTGGTAGAGGGATGACAAGTGCTGGATCTCTGAAGAAAGAGGCATTGAACAAGTCTTGAGCTCTCTCTACAGCTCTGTAAGTAGTGACCCCACAGCCATGGGTCTTGGGAGCATTGCCCCCACCTTGACATGCTTCCTAGATGATGCCTCCCTGGAGCCAGACAGCTCCTTCCCTCAGGAAGTTCCCTGCTTCTCCTCATCCTGCAATATCTCTGGGGCTATCAGAGATATAGACTTCAGTGTGGTAGAACTAGGAGGTAGAAATATAAGCCAAAGTTAACACCCATCTTCATTTTTCAGAATATGCTGTTTGCTCTTGCTTGCAGACTCTTTGTCCTTCTCCTCCCCCACTTCGATAACTCCGATTGCCCTTTTGAGTTCAGTGTAAATCTTCCTTTGGGAAGCCTTGGTACCTTTGAATGTCCCCTCTTTGGGCCTCTCACATGATAGACTTACTCATGTTACAGATTAATTGTTCAATTATCTTTCTTTCTACAATGTCAGCCACCTTTAGCTTTAATTAGTTTACCAGATGAGGTTATCACTTAAGAGGACTCTGGAGACATGAGAGAAACCTTTCATAGGACTGACAGTTCTTGAAGGAGAACAATAGGAAGTAGAAGGAAAATGTGCCCAGTGGGGGTCTCTGCGCCTGATAGCACTGAGCAGCTTTATGCATAAGACCCAGGAGGAGAGGCTAGAGAGAAGGAATGCAACAGTGGAAAACTTTACTCACTTAAAAACTTGTCCATGAGCCAGTCCTGAAATCAAATGTGATCTCATCAAAGCTTTTCCCCCTTGATCACAGCCATATATTCTTGTGTGTGCGTGTGTGCCTGTGTTTGCTTTTAGACTACAAAGTGCTGTCATACAGTGTTTCAGCAGCATTGTGTATTAAGTGCAAGAGTTCCTCTCATTTATAAATGGTGAGTCCAGGGTTTGAGGAGCAACTTGCTGGGTCCTGTAGCATCCACACGTGCTCCAAGCCTTCTGACTCCCAGGGCAGCTGCCCTAGTCCCTTTCCAAACCTCCAGTCTGAAAGGTCTTCCGATATTGAACAGAAAAATATATGACTTCACCCCTTTCCTCAAAGAATTCAATGTGTCTTACTGTCTTAAATCTTACATTGAAGATTGGCAATGGTATTCCAGAGTAGGACCATCTAGTATTCTTTACCATGGAAGAAGATGGCAAAAACTTACCCTGCGAAAGTGTAATTAAAAGACTAAGGGAAGGGAAAATACAAATATGCAAACCTCATGTATCCACAGAATGGGTAGATTTGAGCCTCGCTGGGGGCTCTGGCTCTCCCAGCATCCAAAGAAAAAAGAGAGACAGGTTTAGCTATTTGTTCTTAGGAAGGTAATAGTTCCTGAGCCAAAGAAATCATTTGCAAGCATTTAGATGTCAGAGAAGTCTTTTCAAGGGGTTTTAGCATTTATTCAACACTTATTTACTAGTTACCATGTACCAGGCACCATGCTAAGATATGGGTACGCGGTGGGGGTGGGGGACAAATAATTGTCCTTGTCCCTGTGAAGCTTAGTCCAGTGGGGGGGTAGACATTCAAAACCATGTTCTTTATATATCATGATAGGGGCAGTAACAAAATAGGATAAGGTGATGGGAAACAATATGGGGTGATTTGGTTTATTTTGAGAGTTCTGGCTGGTCTCTTTATAAAGTGTTGTTTTAGCTGAGAAGGGAAGGATGACTTGGTTCTAACAATACAGAGCTTGTGGAGGAATGGCTTCATGCTCTTTAGCAGAACTGCAGGTTCTGAGGCGGAGAAGAGCCTGATGTATCCCAGAAGCTTAAGGAAGGGCAGTGTGGCATTGCAAGCCTCAGAGGGCAAGGGGGGAAGATTCTGAGATGAGCCCTGAGAGCAGGAGAGGCCAGACCCCCAGAGTCCTGTTGACCTTGGTAGGGCCTGGTGTTTATCTTGAGGGAGCCATTGCAACTATGAAAGGATTTTAAGGGAGAAAGTTGAGTGACTGATTGGATTTGCATTTAAGACAATCCCTCTGTGGCAAAGACAAGCGGGTGGGGCAGGAGTGAAATGCCAGAGACTAGGAGGTTATGGAGCCATCCTGGCCAGAAATGAGGGTGGTCTGGAAATACAACGAGAAATGGTTAGACTCCAAACACATTCTAGAGATTGGAACCTGACAAGCTGGATGCAGCCATCTTACATGAGGGAAGGTGATTACTGCCCAGAGAGAAATCCTGGACAATGTCCCTCAAACTCTCATTCCCAGAAGTCAGGACCTATGAAAGAAGGGTGGGGCAGAAAGCCAACCTTCGTTTAAGTGATTAACAATGCCCTTCCTGCCTCAACTTGCTGGCCACCGGGAGACATTTAGAGGGAATATCCACCTCAAAACCCAAATGTGCCTACCACACAGCCATTGATGCTCACATCTGGGAGTTTTCAGCAAGTAATTGAAAATAAGCTATTTTTGGTTCTTTTGTAGCTCTTTTTGTCACAAGTGGGGGTTCAGTCCCACAGTTGCAGTGGAGAGAAGCAGGCCTGACAGCTCCTGGCACAGCAAAGCCCAAACACTGCCCACAGAGTTTTTCCTTGAGTAAATGTGTCTCCCTCCGAGGGCAGATGCTGGCTCTCCTCCGTGACTCACTTCTGAGGGCCTCAGTCTCACCGTGAGTTCGAAGAAAGGAAGAGGCCTGGCACCAGGCCCAAAGCTGGTGACATCATGGCTTCTTGCCTGCCTTTTAGTAGTTGCCCCAGTGGGCACATCTGTGCCCGGATTTGTTGGCTTGTGTCAAAAGACAATGAAGTTTTGTTGCCTGTATCGGAAACGATGACTTCATGGTTCTTGTAAGGTGGAATAAGTTAGGATGGAGGAGGTGGGGGATTAATGGAGTTAAAGGGGGCACATTACAGAGTTTGAGTTTTGTCTTGGATAGAATCTGGAAAGCTTCCTATCTGGGAAACTGTAAAGTCCAAAGAATTAACTGTGTTGGCAATAAGGACCCAAATTTCCGCCCATTTAGCTAATTTTATAAGAAATTATGAGTCTCCAAGTCATTGAGGTGACGTGGGTAGACTTATTCTCCTTTCCTGTGCTGAAAGCATGATATAGAACAGTGGCTTTTAACATTTTTTGACAGTGATCCATAGCAAGAAGCCAATTTAATTCTGTGACTCTGAACATACAGGTATCCTAGAAACAAGTTTCATGAAAAATACTACTATAATGTGTAACACACAAGGATAGCTTCTATTACATTACCGTTGTTAAATCACTTTATTTGTAAAAATCTGCTTGTGGCCCAATACATTGGTTTCATGGTACCTTAATCATGTTGTGACTTGCAGTTGGAAAATACACATGTAGACGGAAGACCCCATGATGGGGTATTGGAGGTCTAGGCTCAAGACCTAGCTCCCCACATAAGTGCTGTGAGGGTTTTCTGAGCCTTGGTGGTCCACATTTTGCTTCAGTAATAAGCAATAAGCCACACAGGGGCTTAAAACGACAAGATGATTTACTCATCAATACCTGGGGCTCTACTCAGTGCAGTGACCCAGAGACCTAGGTTGGTAGGACCTCCATGTTAACCCACTTCCCCATTTGTTGTGAAAGAAATATTAACTTCCAACCACGACCATTTCTTGTTGTATGGACCTGGGACAGTCAGAGCAGCAGGGCTGACTTCACGGGTATGTGGCCTATGTAGTCACACGGGGCCCAGGGCACAGAGCACTTAGCTCACTGCTCTGTAGTCACTGTGTTTAAATTCTTAATAATTTTTGAAGAAGCCCTACATTTTCATTTTTCAGTAGGCCCCACAAATTATTAGCCGGTCTGTATACAATTGCTTTGAGTTCTCATTTCCTGATCTGTAAAATGGGTTAATAGTGCAAAACTCACAGGCCTCTTAATAGGACTAAAAGAAGGAAGGCAAAGGGGCCATGTATGTTAAATAGAACTGTTGTTTTTAACTTGCTGACCTCATCTTGTCGTCAGAAAACCTCTACCTCACCAAACTAGTCACCTCACCTTGAAATTCGGTACTTCCTTATACTGCTCTCCTCCTCCCTTCAGTTTATCTGTTTATTATTCAAGACTCAACTCTGGTGGCTCCTTGGGGCCATCGTCCATGGCTGCCCAAGCTCCTCTCAGCACCCCTACACCATTAATTATGGATCCTTCTGACCACCCCCGTTCCCAGCGTGGGACCCCTTAGTTCCTGCCCAGAACATTTAACAGTCTCCTAATTAGTTGTCTCATCTCCAGTTGGCCCTTCCATGTCACCCTCCACAATGCTAGAGTCATCTGCCCATTATTCTAAAATGCCTTTTCTATCATGCCATTTCCATATTCAGAAAACTTCAGTGGCTCCTGTCATCTTAGGACAACAGGTCTTCGTCTTGCATTCAGGATCTGTCTCTGAGGCCTCCTTCTAGTCTGATTTCCTCTGCTCCCCTCGTGAATGCTGTCTCCCTGTTCCACACACTGTCTCTGGAATACAGCTTCTTCTCCTATCTTTGGTTCTTTGAACATTCTCTTTCTTCTACCAAAGTGACCTGCCCCCAGTCCTCTCACTGGGAAGAATTCAACCCACATTTCCCTGCTTAGTGGAAATCCAGCTTCCTCAATTTCTTGCAGGCCCAAGATGAAAAGATTCTGTCCTTCCTCTAAATTCCTACCTTGTTTCTTGGAATATGACATATATCCTGATGTGTTGGGCAATTCACTTAATTTCTTGGTTGCTGTGTCAGCGGGGTCTGTGTTCCAGGGAATAGGGACAATAACAAGATATGCCTATTGTGTCAGCCACACTTTATGGGAGGCCCCTGAAGGGAAGGGCTCCTGCAGAGTTTGCCTGGGGCTTTTCCTGATCCCCTCAGCTGGTATGAATCATCCCTCCTCCTCTGGGCCTTCATGGCACTTTGCACATTCCTCTGACATTGCACTTACCACTTCCCATTCGAGTTACTTCTTTTTTTTGATATGTTTTAATTTTTTATTTATTTCTTTATTTTTGAGAGAGAGAATGGAGCAGGGTGAGGGGCAAAGGGAAAGGGAGAGAGAGCATCTTAAGCAGGACCCACTCCTAGCACAAAGCCTGATGCAGGGCTTGATCTCAAGACTCTGAGATCATGATCTGAGCCGAAATCAAGAGTTGGACCCTTAAGCAATTGAGCCACCCAGGTGCCCCTCCATTCCAGTTATTTCTTGACATAACTAGCTCCCCGACAAGGCATGTCTTATTCATTACTGCAGCTCTGATGCCTCTCACCAGGCTTGGTGCCCAGTCAACACTCAGTGAATAAATGGATGGATAGAATGAAAGCTAGAAAACCAGGTAGAAAGGGAAGTTGCTGGATACTGTGGATGTGTGTGGTGGAGGAGCCTACATGTATCTCTAAGTGTAAGATCAGTTAGGCTAAGATAGCAATTGATTCCAAAATATTCTTGGCTCCAAACAAAAATTTATTTATCATTCACACTTGTCCATTGTGGGATGACTGCAATTCTACTCTAATTCTTTCTTCATTTGGGGACCAAGGCTGAAGGAGAAGCTCAGTCCGAGATATGACGTTCCATGGCAGAAAGAAAGGAAAGATGGTGGAGGTATGCAATGGCTCTCAAAGCATCTGGGGAGAAATGACTTGTGCCATTTCAACTCACATCTTGCTGACCAAAGCAAGTATCATGGACACAGGAAAGATAATAGTCTCAGAGGGATGGGCCCGGTAGAGAGGGGTGGTGGGTATTTTGACAAAAACATAATCTGTTGCAGTGGGAGTAATACTCTACAGTGGGAGGGAATTTCATCGGCATAATGTTTATGGACTCTGAACCCACACTTATTCTGATTGGGGGGGCAGTGGGGCTGGTCCACTTGGTGACTTTGGATCCAGGAACCGAGTGTGCAGAGCTTTGCATCTGCCTCATCTTTTCTCATTGGGCATTAGCTGCCTATAGGGACTGTTTCTATCTTTTCCTTTCAGGGATGGATGGGGAGACTCACGGGTGCAGGCTGCCTACAGCTGTCTAGTCATTGGTAGAAGTCACATTCTCCAACTGTAGAGGTACAAGTAACAAAAGGGATGTTCTGACTTCCCTTTGCCTTATTCCTCTGTCCTATTTCTCAACTGGTTTCAAGCTCAGATGAAGAAGAGGGCATTTTGAGGCCCCTCTCATAACCCAATACCAGAGTTTGCAGAAATACCGGGTTCTGATAATGATGTGTTTATCCTTGCTGGCAGGAAGAGAGGCTTCAGTGTTGCTTCTGCATTTCACCTAAAGAACTTCTCCAAGTACAGAAGACTGGTATTCTCAAAACAGTATCTAACATCCTGCTTCCTATTCCAGAATCATCTTTTGCAGAAGGTGCTATATTCATCCTGGGTCAGCCTAGTTCCTTTACAATCAGAAATTAGAGCATGGTAGGAAATGGACATGGGGGGACTGGAAAAACCCTGTAACTGACTATTCACACATATCTGGGCAGTTCATGTGACACCCAGAGGGTCCTCATGAGGCGCGGATGTGCTCAAAAGCAGAACATGTCTATCTTTATGGAATAGGGTGTTTTGCAGAGGCTGGACCTGGGATTCATATGTTTCTAGCATAGTGATAGCGCTAGAAAGCATTTATTTGGATGATTTGTTATACATGGATGGTACTTCAGTTTTTAACCAGAAGAAAGAGGGAGACATTTTGATTTGGTCAGGAGAGGGGCAAGAAAGAAGGGGCAAAGGTGAGAGAGGAGATGTACTGATTCAGGAGGTATCTCGGGAGGGATATCTAAAGCAGGAGGAATCATGTTTGTGAAAAACTATACGATTCTGGAAGAAGCAGTGCGACTTTGGGAATAGGCACCAAATCTGGCAATTTGCTGCAAGGATTTTTCTCCTTGTTAGTTCCAGAGTTCAGTGACAGTATTGGCAAGACTCATGGAGCAAAACAGTGGTCAGAGGAGAACCAGAGAGATGCGGGGCTCTCACTGAGAGCACCTGCATCCATGGCACTCGAAAACTGTCCTCCAAAAACCGTTTGCTCATGGAGTATGTCAAAGAGAGACTGGGCTGACTCTTTCCAGAGAATGTTTCAAGGAACAAGAGAAAACAAAAAAATAAAAATAAAAATAAAAATAAAGGCTATGTTATGGGGAATTGATGGTGGTGTTGGGGACTAGTTAGGAATTGTCACATTTGCCCATTGATGGACTTGCAACCTCGTATGTATTCTCAGGATGCAGGTCCTGAGATATTGGGTTATACCTACTCATCCTGTGGTGCAGGTCTGCCCTGAATGTTGGGGTGAATGTTTTGTTTGAGATACACCCTAATGTATTAGTTTCCTGTTGCTGATGTAACAAATTAGCACAAATTTGGCTTAAAAAGTTATCATTTCATAGTTTGGGAGGGCAGAGTTCCAAAATCAGTCTCACGGGGCTACAAAGTGTCAGCAGGCTGAGTTTCTTCTGAAGGCCCTGGAGAAAAGTCCATTTCCCTGTATTTTCTAGATCCTGGCAATCACCTACATTCCTTGGCACATGACCTTTCATTCATCATCAAAGCCAGTGATGTAGCACCATTCATTCTCTTTCCCCTGACTCTGACACTCCTGCCTCATTTCATAAGGACGCGTGTGAAATTATCTCCATCCCAACATCCTTAGCTTAACCACACATACAAACTCCTTTTTGCCTTGTGTTCAGCCTACTCTACCCTCCAAATAGTTTTCATTGGCTTTGGTTAAGCCTTACCAAGAGGAGACAAATTCAACCTTTATTAAGCACCTTTTCTCTGCTAGAAACATTTCATACTTGATTTTGAGGAAGCTCCACTGTGACTCTACAAGGGAGGCATTTGTGATGTCCATTCTATAAATGACGGAGCTCAGGACCACACAAGTGAATGACTCATTCCTTTTGTGAGAGATGGAAATAGGGTTGAGTGCAAATCAGTATGGCTTAAAAAACTCACTCATCCCTTCAACTTCAGTCCTCCATCTCCAGAGCTGTTCTTTCTTCATGTTTGAAATGACTGAATGAGCAAGGTCATGACGTTTCATTTCGTGCTCCCTTGGTGGCTACAGCAGAGCACTTGAGGGGCCTTTCAGTACTTCTTGATAGAGAGTCACCTTCTCTGTCCTTTGAGTAGGGGAGACCCCTGATTCCTTCTGTCTTTCTTCTGGGACTCTGCCTAGGATACCCTGGCTTTGTGGAAGAAACATACCCAAATGGCCTGGATGAGTCATAGACTCTGCCCAGAGGTACAATGTGATGAGGAGGAAAGGCTTTTGCTGCCCCAGCCTGTGAGATGGTTTCCATTACAGTATTTCTGCCTAGAGCAGCAATTCTGTCCTTTGATCCTCCTCCCCATGACTACAGAGCCTTCAGGCCAGGGGACCGAGGGGCTTGCTTCAGCATTACCACTGACTGATGCTTTGACTAAGCCACTCCCATCTCTGAGTCTTGGGTCCTATTTGGACTAAGTCTTGGCCTTTTCTTCTCTTACAGTTTAGAGCATCACTGCTTGGCCTAGGGATACCATTCTCAGCAGAACAGCCAAGATCAGAAAGACTCTGGATACCACACATTTGCAGATAACTTTGCTATGTGCTGCACTCTTTTCTCAACAGGAAAGACAGGAGAGTGGCTAAGAGCCTGGACCCTACATTAGAAGTCCAGCTCTGCCTCTACTGGCTGGATTTTCTTGGGCAAATCTCACTTTCTCCATCTATAAAATGGGGATAATGATCATCATAATGCCCTCTTCCTGGCATTGTTGTGAGGACTGCACAGCAGTTAGAACAGTGCTGGCAATGCTCAGTCTCTGCACGTGCTCATCTCCTACTTCCCTCTCCATTCTTCTTGAAGCTCCAGTAGAGAAAAGAGCTTTGGCTCTAGAAGCAGAACCACTTGGCTTTTCTACTGGGCTCTGCCACCCATCAGCTGGATGACTATAGGCAGCTCAATCCAACTCTCTGATCCTCAGGATTTTTCATCTGTAAAATGAGGATAACAGTGAGAGCAACTTCTTAGTGGGGAGATGAGGATTAATAAATAGGCTAGTGCCTGGCATATGGAAAGTGTTGACTCCCTTTGGATGCTATCCTCTTGTTGTGTGATGGACTTCTTTTGCATTTCTAGGATGCTTTGAATTTAATTCCATTTTCTAAGGTGTCAGGAAACATTTAATATTTTGGACAAAGTTAAGCTTTTATATTGAGCTCACACACTTGTAAATATGTGTACTCAACTATGTCCTGATGCAGAACAAGTGGCATGGATTTTTCTAGCACCCTCCACCCCCTAACTCATAGCCACAATGTCTGCAAATAATTAATGCAAAGAAGAGGTTTGCAGTTGGCCACCCAAATGCATCTTAAACATTTAATTTAAAAAACTAAAAGGAGGAACCCAGCAAGCTGTTATAATCTTCAAAGGATCTATTAAGGACTGAGACATATGGTATTACAAGATATATTCAAGACTTCTGGCACTGGCCTGTGAAAAATTATGGAGTGGCTGCTTCTGTGTGCATATCAGGAAAAGGCTGCAGAGGTGCTCTGTGTGTGTCCTGGTTTCTGACCTGGACTGACCTTGAGAGCAGAATCAGATAGCAGTAGATTTAGCTCAACTCTTAACTCTTCCAGATGCAAAAAAATTCGGAAGGTTTAGGGTAGTGGGACTATATTGCACAGAGAGCTGCCAAGAGCAGGGGATAGATCAGATTTGCTTTGGATTTAGGTCCTTTCTACCAGGAACAGAGGCAATGATAACTTACGGCAACTAACATTTATTGAACAGTTGTCATTTACTGGATGGCTTTATATTACATTTACTTGACATCTTTTAATAAACCTTAAAGGAGGTACTATGATTATTTCCATTTTACAGGTGAGGAAATTGACACTCAGAAAGTTCATATAACTTGCTAAGAGTCATAGAGCTCATAAACGCAAATCCAGAAAGTGAACACGGGTCTATGGGATGAATGCTGGACCATTTCTGTGAAACTGTCAAAGGGAGCATAACATCTAATAGGAATGCTTCAGCCACTGATCCGCTTAAAGGCTGAACAGCGGATCAAATGCTTTCTTGGGCATCTAAGATTTGATAGTCAAAGACTCCCTCTTTCTGAATTGAAGACATTTTGCCTCGACATGGGTCCTTCCATTCTGCTGCTCTACACCCCTAGTCTATTGATTCTATGACTAATGCCTCCCCTTGAAAGCAGGGCATTGATCATATCCACTCAGAAGTTACTTGTCTGCTTACAGAAGTCAATTTCCTCTTCTACCAAATTCTTACAAAACTCGTAAGTACACACAAGACCCGAGATATATTTTTAAATTGGTAACAATATTTACTGAGTTTTTATTTCCCTGATTTTGATGGAAGGAGGAACAGAAATATTCCTTACTGATCCTATACATTGAGTATTGCTACCAGTGTGATCTCAGGCCCAAAGTTTGGGGATGGGGTTTTCTGCCCTTGGTCTTCTTAGTTTGTGATGTTTCCCTAAGATGTGGCACCCTCCCCTACCCTGCCATCAACCACCATCCATCATGGTCTAAATTACCACTGTGCTTTGCCTAAAATATTGAATGACCTAACTGTTCCCCCGCCTAGAGTCTTGCCCTCTCTAATTCATTTCATTTATAAAAAGGTTTTTGTATTGTAAAACAATACAAGCATAGGGAAAAGTATCAAGTAGTGTAATGAATAACTGCATCGCTTAATGTTAGCAACTTTTAAAATGACATATAGGCATCCTTAAAAGGAATATATAGGGTTGTTTTACATGCATTGAAACTTGACATAAATTGTATTACACTACATGTATCCTTTTGTAAGTTGCCTTTTTTCAATGCAACACTATGTTCTGAGAATTAGCCGTGTTGTTACATGTAGATAAAGTTTATTCATTTTGAACTGCTCTATGGAGTGCTCGTATTTGTTATATTTTAACTTACATTTATTAGTGAGAATAATTTTGTTTTTATGTACTTTTTATAGGCTGCTGGGATTTTCTCTCTCATGACTTGCCTGTTCATGCCTTTACTATTTTTTTCTTTAATTTTTAGTATTTATTTTATTGATTTGTAGAAATTTTTACGCTGTGTAGTCTGCATATTAATATTTTGTCAGTCAAAAACTAACAAAACTTGCAAATAACTTCTCCAAGTCCATGGCATATTGTTTACATTTTTTGTGGTATCTTTATCATGCAAAAGAGTTTTAGGTTTACTGCAAATTTATCAAACTTTTTACTTTTTAAGATGTGAGCTTTTGAGTCCGGCTCAATAAATCCTTGATTCTGAGTATTTTTTAATCATTATCTTATAAAAGTTTTACTTCTTACATTGTGATCTTCAATCTACCTGAAATTTATTTTGCTCTAGTGTTCTAATTTTGTTTTGTTTCCAGACGGAAAGCCAATTGTCCTTGTACCATTTATTGAATATTGAATAATCTATCCTTTCTGCATTTATTTATAATGCCAAGTTTCCATGAGTCTGTTTCAAGGAGCCTGATTCTATTACATTGAATGTTTGTTCCCTCTTATATTAGTAACATATTGTCTTGAATATTATACTGTTAGAATAAGTCTTGATATCTGGTTTTGGTACTCTTAATTATTTTTCTTCAAAAATTTTTTATTTCTCTATTCTTTCATATGAGGAGTATAAGCTCTGACTTGAGATTTTCACTGAAGTTGGAATGACTATATAGATTTTGATGGGAGAACAGAGACTTCTTCAATACTGAATCTTCTCTTCTATAAATATTTATTTAGGCTTTCTTTTATATCCCTTAAAAATTCCTTACAATTTCTTCCTAAAAGTTTATTTACATTTTTGTTAGAATTATTTATAAGAGTCCTAAAACTTGTCTTGCTATTATGAAAGTATCCTTAATTTCCACTACATTTTTTAAATTTAACTTTATTATGTTATGTTAGTCACCATACAATACATCATTAGTTTTTGATGTAGTGATCCACGCTTCATTGTTTTCATATAACACCCGGTGCTCCATGCAGTACGTGCCCTCCTTAATACCCATCACCGGGCTAACCCATCCTTCCAGCCCCCTCCCCTCTAAAACGCTCAGTTTGTTTCTCAGAGTCCACAGTTTCTCATGGTTCATCTCTCCCTCTGATTTCCCCCCCTTCATTTTTCCCTTCCTTCTCCTAATGTCCTCCATGCTACTCCTTATGTTCCACAAATAAGTGAAACCGTATGATAATTGACTTTCTCTGCTTGACTTATTTCACTTAGCATAATCTCCTCCAGTCCCATACATGTTGATGTAAAAGTTGGGTATTCATCCTTTCTGCTGGCTGAGTAATATTCCACTGTATATATGGGCCACATCTTCTTTATCCATTCATCTGCTGAAGGGCATCTCGGCTCTTTCCACAGTTTGGCTATTGAGGACATTGCTGCTATGAACACTGGGGTGCATACGGCCCTTCTTTTCACTACATCTGTGTCTTTGGGGTAAATACCCAGGAGTGCAATTGCTGGGTCATAGGGTAGCTCTATATTTAATTTTTTGAGGCACCTCCACACTGTTTTCCAAAGTGGCTGTACCAACTTGCATTCCCACCAAGAGTTTAAGAGGGTTCCCCTTTCTCCACAACCTCGCCAACATTTGTTATTTCTTGCCTTGTCAATTTTTGCCATTCTAACTGGTATAAGGTGGTATCTAAATGTGGTTTTGATTTGGATTTCCCTGATGGCTAATGATGATGAACATTTTTTCATGTGTCTGTTAGCCATTTGTATGTCCTCTTTGGAGAAGTGTCTGTTCATGTCTTCTGTCCATTTTTTGACTTGATTATTTGTTTTTTGGGTGTTCAGTTTGAGAAGTTCTTTATAGATCTTGGATACCAGCCCTTTATCTGTAGTGTCATTTGCAAATATCCTCTCCCATTCTGTGGGTTGCCTCTTTGTTTTGTTGACTGTTTCCTTTGCTGTGCAGAAGATTTTATCTTGATGAAGTCTCACAAGTTCATTTTTGCTTTTGTTTCACTAGCCTTTGGAGATGTATCTTGAAAGAAGTTGCTGTGGCCAATGTCAAAGAGGTTACTGCCTATGTTCTCCTCTAGGATTTTGATGGATTCCTGTCTCACACTGAGGTCTTTCATCCATTTTGAGTTTATTTTTGTGTGTGGTGTTAGAGAATGGTTGAGTTTCATTCTTCTGTATATAGCTGTCCAATTTTCCCAGGACCATTTATTGGAAGAGACTGTCTTTTTTCCACTGCATATTTTTTCCTGCTTTGTCGAAGATTATTTGACCATAGAGTTGAAGGTCCATATCTGGGCTCTCTATTCTGTTCCATTGGTCTATATATCTGTTTTTGTGCCAGTACCATGCTGTCTTGGTGATCACTGCTTTGTAATATAGCTTGAAATCGGGCAACGTGATGCCCCCAGCTTTGTTTTTCTTTTTTAGCATTTCTTTGGCAATTCAGGGTCTTTTCTGATTCCACACAAATTTTAGGATTGTTTGTTCCAGCACTTTGAAAAATGTCATTGGAATCTTGATCAGGATGGCGTTGAAGGTACAGATTGCTCTGGGGAGCATAGACATTTTAACAATGTTTATTTTTTTTAAGATCAGGAACATGACAAGGATGTCCACTCTTGTTCAACATAGTACTAGTAGTCCTAGCAACAGCAATCAGACAACAAAAAGAAATAAAAGGTATTCAAATTGGCGAAGAAGAAGTCAAACCCTCTCTCTTCGCAGATGACATGATACTTTATGTGGAAAATCCAAAAGACTCCACCCCCAAATTACTAAAACTCATACAGCAATTCAGTAATGTGGCAGGATACAAAATCAATGCACAGAAATCAGTTGCTTTCTTATAAACTAACAATGCAATTGTAGAAAGAGAAATTAGAGAAATGATTCCATTTACAATAGCACCAAAAACCATAAGATATCTCGGAATAAACCTAACCAAAGAGGTAAAGGATCTATACTCTAGGAACTACAGAACACTCATGAAAGAAATTGAAGAAGACATAAAAAGATGGAAAAACACCCCATGCTCCACTACATTTTTTTAATGGATAGAACTGTTTTCTGGGAACACTAGTGGATTTGTGAATTAATCTTGCAACTTGCAGAATTTCTATTTTCTCATAGTTTATCTGTAATTTTCTTGAATTTTCTAATCATATTGTCTACAAGTTAAGGCCATTTTATCTCTGGTTATCTTTTTTTTTTTTTTTTTTTAATCATGTGTTTGTTTTTCTTACTGCATTGGCCAGGACTCTTGGACAATGTTGAATAGTAGGGGTGACACCAGGCCTCCTTGGCTTCCTCCAGATCTTAAAGGGAATGTTTCTAGTATTTCATCATAGAGAGGCCATGCAGCATATTGGTTAAAAATGCAACTCTGGGTCCAGTGGATTTGAAATTAGGCTCTGTCACTTAGAAGTTGTGTGACTTGGGATGTATATATATATTTATATTTCTTCTTTCTCTCTCTGTGTATATAGATAGATATTTAAATAATGCCTATCACAAATTAAATCCTGAATAATTACCAAATAATGATGAAAATAACAATGTTTATTGCATATATTTTTTTAAACATTTTATTTATTTATTTGACAGAGAGAGAGCGAAAGCAGGAACACAAGCAGGGGGAGTGGGAGAGGGAGAAGCAGGCTTCCTGCTGAGCAGGGAGCCTGATGTGGGACTCGATCCCAGGACCCTGGGATCATGACCTGAGCCGAAGGCAGACGCTTAACGACTGAGCCACCCAGGCGCCCTGTTTATTGCATATTTTTGATGAAGCCTTTATATACTTGAGAACATTTCTTTGTATTTCTACTTTTCCTGAGTTCTCTCATAGTTGAAGGTTGAATTATATCAAATGCTTCTTCTTCACTTAATAAGAGATGATATGCCTTTTGTAATTAATATTAAAAAATTGTGGATTAAATTGATTTTATTCCAACTGAAACATCTTTGTATTCCTGGCCTGACAGTAAACAAATCTGGATGTGATATTTCATTGTTATTGTTATTGTTGTTGTTGGTACACCATATATTAAAATATTTTAATTATTTTTTTGCATCCCCATTTATAAGTGAAATTGAGCTATATGTTTTATTCTTGCACTGCCTTTTTATATTTTGAACAGGAGAGGAGTTCTTTCGTCCTTGAAGATTAGTAAAAAGTGATCATGAATTCATTTAGTCATTTTTTTTTTTGTATGAAAATACGGACTACCAATTAAACTTATCCAATATCTAAGTTTGTGCAGGATTTTGATTTGTACTTGAGTCAGTTTTCATAATTTACAAGATTCCCCGAAAGTTTTTTATTTCTATTACATTTTCAAATTTGTGTATTTGAAAATACACAAAATTGAAAAATCTACAAAAAATAGTATAAATTTCCTCTTAATTTCTTATGATTTAAAAATATTCTTTTTTTATTTTTATTTATGTCTGCACTTTGTTACTACATTTTTTGTGATCTCTCTCTCTCTTTTCTTTTTTTTTCTAGTTCATTCTTGCTGGGGTTTTATTTATGTTATTTTATGAACCAGAGTTGAGTTTTGTTTGATTATCTCTTGATTCTTTGTCTTCTTTTTCATTAACATCAAATGTTTCCCTCTTTTCATTCTTCTAATTTTTACTGTTTTTTCTCCTGTACTTTCTTGGGTTGAATGCTTAACATTATTTTCAGTCTTACTTTAAATGTGCTTTAGAGAATAAATTTTCCTCTAAGTACCACTTTTTTGGCAACTCAGAAGTTTTGATATTTAGGAGTATTTTCAAATTTTCCAAACATATATTTTAAAAACTATATTCTTAATTGTTGATTTTGTATTTGATTGTAGTTTAGAGGTACTTTGGCATAATTCCTAATTATAATCAGTGACCATAAAAGCTACAAAAAGGAGTTATAGTCTCTAAATGTGTCACAAGATATACAATAAGCAGTATATTTAAAAACGTATAATACAAATCTAAAAGCTTTGGTCTTCTCATGTCATATTAGACACATTTACAAAGGCAAAATTCTAAAGTACCAGTGAGAAGAGAGGACCTATGCTTGCCCGTTGGTTTTCTCAATCAGCAGACCCTCCCTCCCCCCACCCAACACAACAGCTGACTTCTTAGCTCCAGAGCAGGCCATCATTTAAACTTCACATGTGTGAACCAGTAGCATTTTTAAAGAATCACTTTGATTGCAGAATAACATACACACAGAAAAGTACACACATCACAAGTACACAGATCAATGAATTTCCTCAAAGGGAGTCCCCTGTGGAGCCTGCCTCTTTCTTCCCAGATGAAGCAACTAACATTAACAGCAAACCCAAGCCCTCTACTGTCCTTCCACTCACAGCTCTGCCCAACCCCTGGGATAACTGTATCTTGCCTTCCAACCCTATAGACTAATTGTGCTTGTTTCTGAACTATGGGTTCTTTTCTATCTGTCTTCTTTGGCTTATCATTATGATGTAAAATTCATCAATGTTGCTGTGTGCAGTTAACTCTGATTGTCAATATAGTATCCATATATATCCAGATAGATAGATGGATGACTAGAGACTGTATATCTCTGTGTCCAGATAGGTAAGTGAATGGACATAGATGGAAAGATTGCTTTTTTGTAAGGAATTGTCTCAGCAGTTGGCTAAGCAAGTCTCAAGTCCCTAGAAATGGAATGTCACAAGTAAGCCAGAACATCAAGCTGTTTAGTCTCTGAGCTGAAGGAGTTCCTAAGATCTCTTTTAAGGGGCTCACCTGATTAGGTTAGGCCCACCCAAAAGAATCTCCCTTATGATTAATTTATAGTTGACCGATGAAAGACTTTAATCACATCAGCAAAATCCCTTCACAACAGATTCTAGACCAGTGTTTGACTACCTGGAGACTCTACTGTGGTTTAGTCATATTGACAACATCAAAAGTTCATCACTACAGCAACTTTTTTTTTCTTTTTTTAATGGTACATGAAATAAAGATGCATCTTAAAATTGATAGTGTCTTGAATCTGATGGAAGACATTATCTTACAACTGAATTTTTACTCTTCTTATTACTCTACCAGTCTGATACAGATATATCCTATATTAAATTTTAAAACTCATTGTAATTATTATTGTTTATTTACAAATTTTCTATTAGATTCCTTTTTTGTTCACTATTCCTGCTGCCACTTACCTACTTCTGGTTCAGAATTTTTTGTTCTTTATTACCTCTTTGAGTATTACAATCCTACTTAATGAAAGTCTTTTATTAGATTAGAAAATTGTCCTTTGTTATTTACCTCCTGGTTATTATTCCATTCTTGATTTTTATATGGTTTGATGTTATTTTTAATTTTTATTTGGTTTTGGTTTTACAGTTTGAATGGTGGGCTTTCTTTTCTTAAGATTAGCTCCTTCATGTGTTTTGTAATTTGATCTTGCAGGATTATCTTAGGTAGGAGTTCTATTTTGTTCTGATATATTTCCCTCTTCTCTAGAAGATCTGTGATGTTTTCTTCCATCAGATTCTGGGTCTGCTATCCAAAACTGTGTTTTCTGTCAACCATTTGAGATTCCTGCTCCACAGACACAGTGGAGATATTCTGGTCCAGTTACCTGAGGGAGCATACGGCTTGGTTCAGCTGGATTCCTGGCTGGAGGGATGGATCCCCATACGCCCCCCTATTTTTACCAGGCACTGGCCACATCGCCAATGATTTTCAGTCCCCTCCTAATAACAGAGGCCCATGATCTGCCTTTTGCTTTTCAGCAGGGAGCCTGACTGAAGTCTTGAGCCTTTCCTCCTGTGAATGTTTATTCCCTGTTCTTCCCACAGTAGAAATCCTGAATGCCTCTGCCTGCTTTGGACTGAGGGCCCAGAAGGCTGTAGCTTCAGCCCATTCTTACCTCACTTTTATTCTATTTCTCAACAGAGACATTTATGGTGGGGTTGAGGCCAGCTATGTGTTTCATTTCCTACCTGGCAGGACTAGTGGTATTCCCTAAACTCCAGCTCTGTGTGTCACCTCCCTGGTGATAACATTTCACTGTGTCCCCAGTGAACTTAGACTGAGTGAAAATGCATTACCAGACTTTTTAAGACCTTTATTCACCTGGCCTCTGTCCCCTATTTATATGGAGTTGCTTCTAATTCCCTAAATTGCACCTGAATTGCTCTTGCCACCAGGCTTTGACTCAGTCTCTTTCTCTGTCTGATACACCTTCACTCCTCTGTCCAGTTGGTACTTAATCCTCCTGATCTTTCTCATCTCCCCCTAATGTCCCTTCCTCCCCTGCTCCTCATTCCCTGTATTTCCATTCCCCCCTCCCCCACTTCCCAGATGATAATGCTCATCTCATTTCCTCGCAACCACTTTCTCCTCAATCTCTCTCCTCTACCGAAGCTTCTTGTGAGAGGCTCCTGTCTCACCCCTTCAGTCCTTAATCCCTGCACAGAGCACATCATAGATACCTAGTGAATGTGAGAAGGAATAAATGAAAGGAGATGCAATTCTCCAATTCATTTCATTCCTTCCTTGCTGCCCAGAAGTAGCCCTGGCATGTGACTTGGAGGAAAGAACCATTCTATCTGCACCACCCCTAGCTGACTGGTCCCCAGGGCTCAGCCTTGAATTCCACGAAGGAAATCAGAGCCTCCTGATGTGATGGACAGGGAGGTGCTAGGATTCCGGTGTGGAAGTGGGGGGGTGGGGGTCCAGAGAGGTGAGTAAGCATGTCCAGTGCTCTGTGACAAAGATACCCCTTCACCATTGCCTCATCATGTTGTGGGGGAGCAGAACACAGGCTCCCCAGATCTGCCACGACTCGTGGCTCTGTGGTGGCAGTCAGAGTGCACCCCCACCTCTTGAACTCACTAATCCTTGCAGATTGACAAGCGAAAGCTGATCTGAGCTCGGGGGGCCAGGGGAAGCAAAATCACCCCTCCCAGTTCAGTGCATTTGGACATAAGCCCGTGACCTTGGCAGAAGCCAGTTGGTGCTGGGGAATCTGAGTTCTCTGTATCGATCACCAGAGCAGCTGTTGAGCCTGGCTTTCAAGATCATCTCTCACAGGGAGCTTTCAGTGTGCTAAAATCTCCCTCAATCCCTCTCCGCCACCATTTTTATATGCAATTTAGTTAAAACACTTGCCTTTCATGTGTAGGCCAAGATGGTGACTTCATATAAAGGTCAGGAAATGGGGAAGCAAGAAACTTCCTTGAAAGATTTAAAATAACTTATTTTTAGTAATAATAAATGGTAAATTGAAAGATTTAAGATGAAGAGCCTGATAGTTTGATAGGTTGGAATTTGTGACGTGTAGGAATTGTTGCCAATTGTTCCTGGGACTTGAGTAGTTTTGTCCTTGCATTTTCTTTATCTACTATGTTTTATTTGCTATCCTTCCTTTAGAATGGAGGTATGTGTCAACTTTCAAATTTCCTTTTTCATACTGTGGTAATGGATTGGAATTGAGCTGTATGATTCCTCTTTCTTGAAATAATCCTCCATTCAGCTGTGCAATATGAGACCCTCTTCAGGCTAAAGATCCGGTGAGAGGAAGAGAGTCACGTTAGCTGAGTAATCTAGAATATCCTGTGGGTATTTTGAAGCCTATTTGTAAGAGATGCAGAGGACTGCTTTGGGAAGAGTGTCAGCTTAGGTAGGAACATAGCCTGCCACAATCTTTACCCTACTGCTCACCAGCCATGTGGCCTTGGGAAAGTCATTTAATAAATGCAAGCCCACCAACTGTCAAGGTGTTAGTTTAGCTACCTGTAAATGGGAAGCTGGGTTAAGTTAAGAGTAGTCAGTTCAATGGCTTGTAGAGAATAAGAAGGGAATTTAGGAAAACAGAGGAATGGCAAGGACCATGGTTAATAAGGGATCATGTATAGCCAAAACATAACTCTAGCACAGGGTTACTGTGGACAAAAGTAGACCAGGCATTGTCAACACTTCTAATTATTTCAAGGGAAACCTCATATCTAGATTTTTATGTGAAATATCCTGATTTCACATCTAATTAACAACTCATTAAAAAAATAAAACAAACTAGCAATGCCCTGTTTAGTCCAAGCAGATGTATCTGTGGCTGAACACAGCCTGTGGATAGTTAGCTTGCAACCTTGGGGTGGGAGTGGGGGGTATATGACCCTTGACCCAAGATTCACTATCCGTCTTCAAAATCAGCTAACATGCCTGGACCCAGCCCCAGAGTGGGTGTCTGGGAGCCCAGTAATTGGCTGCAGCATCAGCTTCCTGTTGGAGGCTGGGGAGAAGTCTTGCCCTGAGAGAGGGTTGGATTTCTCCTAAAGTTTGGAAGGCCAAAGGGAGTGTCTGCTTGTGCAATATGGGGGGGAATTATACTGTGCTGTGGACCAGGCCCTCTTGATCTGAACCTTCACTCTGCCAAAAATGCTTAGCTGGCCTTGGTTACATTCTCTCCCTTCTCTGACACAGTTGTTGCCCTCTCTGTAAAACTGTAACTTTAGGTTGGATCACTATTTCTCAAACTTTAGTCCCTGGTGTATCACAATGTGGAAGCCAGTCACCTGGGTGATCTTTATCTCCTCTTATCCACCCCTTGTGGGGGCCCTCCCCTACTGAACAGAGTTGATTTATGTGACTAACTAGATATTGTGGAGGTGACAGCCTGTGACTTCTGGGGCCAGCTTCATAAAATACACGGATGTTTCCACACTGACCTTTCAGCTCACTTGCTGTGGGGATGCACCAGCAGACATGCCATGAGGATACTCAAGCAGCACTGTGGAGAGACCCACATGCTTAGGAACGGCCAGCACTGACTTGCCGGCCATGTGAGTGAACCACCTGGGAAGCAGATCCTCCGGCCCCAGCTGAGCCTTCGGATGACTGTAGCTCTGCCTGACATCTTGACTGCAATCTCATGACAGACCCTGAGCCAGAACCCCCCCACCCAAATTCCTAGTCTTCCCAAACTGTGAGAGGTAAAAACACTTATTATTGCTTAAGCCATGGAGAAATAATTACCTAATACACAATCATGATCAATGCTATATCTGCCTACCATCAATTCTATTACATATTTTTCCAGCTTTATTGAAGTACAACTGACTAATAAAATTGTTAGAATTTAAAAATGTACATCGTGGTGATCTGATATACATATACATGGTGAAAGTTTTCACACTACCTAGTTTATTAACACCATCCACTCACATACTTATACCTTTGTGTGTGTGTGTGAGAACATTTAAGTTCTACTCTCTTATCAGATTTCAATTATATAATATAATGTTGTCAACTAGGTCACCATGTTTTATATTAGATTCTCAGACTTTATTTATCCTATAGCAGGGAGTTTGTATCCTACTAACTTCTCCCTATTTCTCCCACCCCCTCAGCCTCTGGTAACCACTTCTCTACTCTCTGTTTCTTTGAGTTTAACTTGTTTGTTTGTTTTAGATTCCACATATAAGGGATACCATGCAGTATTTGTCTTTCCCTATCTGGCTTATTTCATTTAGCATAATGCCCTCAAGGTTTATCTATGTTGTGACACATGCCTATTACATATTAATGCATTTCTTGAAATGGTTTATTCTTTTAATTTGCATACATTTATTTTAAAAGGAGAAGTTTTTATGCTTGTAAATGGAAAATAAACATCTCTAGTAAACAAAAAATAACTCAAAATCTAATTTTCTTTCAATCTAACTTCTGTCTAGATAATGTTGCCTGTAGAAAGCTCTAAGCCTCAGGCACCTTGTTTCTTTGTTAATAAAGGAGATGAACAAGAGTTGAAGGGATGTTAAAGGCAAGCTGACACCAAATTAAGCCTGCGTCTTTGAAATAAACCAAAGGATTGAAAGGAAACTGAGCACAGAATAACTTTCTCATAATGAGATTTGATATTAAAATGCACCCCCCCCCATACCGCCAAACATTTTTCAGGTCTGCAAAGGAATGTTGTTGGTGGGGGGTTTTCCCTTCTTCTAGGAAAACTTGATAAGAAGATCCATGCTTTTATCCAGTTCCAAAACATTTTAAGATAGCACATAATTTCTATTTGTATAAAGTGAGATCACTTATGATAAAGCCCTATACAATAGCCCGCCCCAGTCTTAATGTTGCTACCAATATCCTACCTTTTGGTTATAAAAGATGTACCATTTTAAAAGCCCTGCCCCATCCACTGAGCTCTTGTAGTAACCAAGAGAGTAGGCCTGTCCAAAGATCATCATCCCTAAATTGGCAATTCAGGAGGCTCAAGCCCTGAGAAGGGACAAAAGGCATCCACAACTTCTCAGGAGTTAGTAGGGCTGGGGTCAGAATCTGCGTTTCTTGACTCCTCATGCCTTATGTTGTCTACACAGAATCAATTTCCCGGCCTCTTCACATGTGGGGTTTGCACCCCAGCTGGATCCTTGAGCAACCCTGGCACATCAGGGCCTGAAGAAAGGGTGCCACGGCAGAGTCAGGGATGGTCTGGAGGCCCAGCAAATGGTTGTTAAAGTAAGGATATCTAAGGGATCTGAGATGCTGAGAAGACAGCAGTGTAGGCTGGAACAGACAAGACTAGAGAAGCAGCCACCTCTGCATCCTGGAGGCTATGGGAACTCGGAGATCCCATCTGCCACGTCACAAAGGAAAGAGCACCCACAAATGTGTATGTGCACACATAAACACGCACATATATTCTAATACCCCTGGGATATCAGATGCACCCCAGACAATGCCCCAGCCCCCATGGAGATGCTAAACTGTGGCCTTCAAATGAACACACATCCCTTGGTCTCTTTAACTCCTTGGGCAACTCCCCAGCCCCCCGTCACCACTTGGCTGTATGATGCTTTTCAATTTCTATTAAAAAAAAATACTTCTGAGTCTTCATACGTCTTGGATTTGTCCAGGACTAAAGAGAGAAAAGTATATTTTGATGCACAAGAATGCATAGAGTCTTGTTCTCTACCACGTCAAGTAGAATTTTTGTGAGTACTGGGTGACAAAACAGAGCAGATGGAAAGCAAACATGCTAAAGCAGTTTGATGAAATAGCGTGGCAGCTATTTCTGGATCTAAAAACATGCCTGCTTTCTCTGTTTGTTCTTTGTCCCATTTAAACACTGATCACTAGAGCTAGTAATTAATTGCATTTTCCTAAGACATTCTGCAGGTCCTGGGAACACAGATGAAGACTCTGATCTTCTCCTTCGACCAGAGGGGAGAGACCAAGGCACAGAGAGGACTAAGGCATAGTGCAAGTGATGTCAGTGAGTGAGTCATTAGCAGACAGGGACTAGTTGATTGTATAAAGGAAGTCCCATTTTGCAGAGGAAGCACGTTTTGATTATTTTTCTTCTTTTATTAGTTTTAAATTGCTAATGCATCCCCCTACCACTCCACCTCCCCTCAAGTTTGGAAACCAATGACATTCCAGGGAGGCAGAATTATGTTGATAAAGGGCTTGTTTCAGGTTTCAGACTTGAACCTATTTTACAATTTGCTTATAAAACTCTGTAAGTTGCCCTAATGGTGAAAGGTTGATGCTGTCAAATGTCAAGGGACATTCAGATGTCTCTGAGCCTTTCCTCTCCTCCTGCCACCCAAAGACACAGGTCTTTCCTGGCAATTGAACAGTCTCCTCACTACTTTCTGGGGTCAGCACACGATCTGTTCAGCCAGTTGTCAGACCCAGTGAGTCAGCAAAGCAAAGTGGCTGGCCCAACACTGTGTCAGTCACCAACCAGAGAGCAGAGGCAGGGCTCTTGCACCAGAAGCCAGGGAGAGGGAGTCATGCAGAACCACGGAGATCCTAAAATGTCATCTCCCAGAACCCAAATCAGAGACAAAGACCCAGGGACATCATTTCATAGTCTGTTTCTGCTTCTGCTATTCTTCTTTCTTATTTGATCTGATCCTTAATCAGTTGAGCCTTAAGAGGGAGGGTATGAGAATGGATCTATTACTTGTAATATTTCTCACCAATTTGAGGTAGAAAAGCTAGCTCAGACCGTAACACTTTGCCTGATACAAACTTATTTCAGCATAAATCAGAGTAAAGAGTCAAGTCATTGAATTCTAGCCACATCCTAAAGTATGGGTCTTACTCAACAGCTCAGCTATACAGTCTATATCAAGAAAAATGGCTTTTGTCAATGGCAGCCAAACTCTAAAACAGCAAAACTTTAGAGAGTACCATTTTTAATGCAATATTTTAAATTTCAAATATGCATAATTATTTGAGCAGAATAGTTAAGTGTTATCAGAGACATTTATGAAGAAATGATAATGATAACAAGAATAATGTATTTATACCAGCTAACATTTATTAAGCACATACTATGCTATGTCCACCCACAGTGCTGAGAAATTCCCTTGCCATGGATGCTACCTCCTTGGCTCCATCAATTCTAAATGATTTTGTTTCAAATTTCAGGGACTTTTATAAGGTAGTTATGACCATCTTCAAAACCATTGATTAATTCGGCAGATATTTATTGAGTGTCTATTACATCCAGGCATGGTTCTAAGCCTTTGGGATCCAAAAAATTTGGATAAGACATATATGCCTCTTGTCCTTGTGCTTATTGGGGAGAAAACATTAACCACAAAATGATTCTGTTAGAAATGATACAAAGTGATGAGAAAGAGAATAATGAGGGAATTGAGTTCTTCAAAGAGGATATGGAGGAAGTACTCTTTCTATAAGGTGAGTTTGACAGGTGAAAAAAGGTGTGATGACTGTCCCAGGCCAACCTCTATGGTGGGCAAAATGTTGGCATGTTCCAGAGGCTGAAAGACAACCTGTGTGACTAAGTGATGGTAGAGAGAGTAAGAGGAGGCTGAAAGGTCAGGAGAAACCAGGCTGACCAAGGACATTCAGATCTCCTCTCTGAGCCCTTTCTTTCCTCCTGGCCCCCGGTATGGAGTCCTGTAGGTTCTGGGGGGAATTGAGAGGAAATGAGGCATGGAGGCATCAAGTCTCTTTTCTAAGGCCACACAGCTTATAAGAGCTAAAGCACAAAAGAGCCAGATGGAGATATGTATGTATGTATGTATGTATGTATGTATCTATCATTATACATATTAATATATATCTCTGTCTCTCTCTATATCTCTATTTCTCTATCTACCCATCAGCTACTATGAGTTAGGAATGCTAGGCTCAAGATATGTGGCAATAAACACAACTGTCAAAGTTTCCACTCTCATGGATCTTCCTTCAGTAAGTGAAATAATGCAATCTAAAGCAGAGACAAGGGATGTAGAGTGAAGGGGGGGCTCTTTTAGATAAGGTGCCTTATATAGAGGATACCTCTATAAGCAGAGGTATGAATTAATGAGGAAGCAGCCATCAAGTCTATGTTCTACTTTAAAAAAAAAAGATTTTATTTTTTTATTTGAAAGAGACAGAGAGAGAGAGCATGTGCAAGTGTGCATGGGCGGGGAGGGGCAGCAGACTCCTTGCAGAGCGGGGAAGCCCAATGTGGAACTCTATCCCAGGACCCCGGGATCATGACCTGAGCCAAAGACAGATGCTTAACTGACTGAGCCACCCAGGTGCCCCTATGTTCTACTTTGAGAGAGCTTTGTAATTAGCATTTTCAAACTAAGGAAAACATGATTGTCTTCATGGGGTAGTTTGAAACACATCACGATTATTGTGCATGTCTACGTGTCTTTGTGTGTGTATCTTTGGTCAAATCCTTTTCCAGATCAGAGACAGCAAGAAAAGGTTGGCCTAGGCTGTGTAAGCAAGAACAATTTGGAGACTTCAGATTAAAATTTTTTTTGCTAGGTTTGGAGAGTCATGGAGACAGTGTTCATGAAGGGAAAAGGACCTAGCTGGATGGAAGTTCACGTGTGTTTGAGACATGGAGAAATTCAGCCTTTTGTGCCTGCATACCAGGCATCAGTTATGGACAGACCATTATGGCATTTTGGTAGAATATTCTTTTTTTCTCATTCAGAGCAGACTTCCATAAAAGAGTGACAGATTGATGAGCCCAGCAATAGCCAATAGAGATTCATGGGGAAGACCAAATGTTGGAGTCTGGATAACTGTACTATATTGCCATAAAAGACTGAAGATGAAGCCATACTCCCCTCCCTTTCCATTTCATTCTTTCTCTATCTTTTTTTCTTTTTGCCCAAAGACTTTCTGTTGCTTAAAAAGATTTAATATAGAGTAGAAGGCTGAACACAAGATTATCTGTTGTAATATAAGGTAAGTAGCAAAGGACCATTTTTCATGTTAAATCTTTGGAATGTCTAGATATACATGAGAAAATAAAAGGCACAGTTGTTCTTTTTTATGGCTGACAAGTGGAGTAAGCCATTCAGGATTAAATTTGACAATCTACAGGTCAGTTCCAACCATTTCAAGCTTTTTTATGGCTATGGCCAAGATACTTCAGAGGGTTCTAGATGATTTATTGGGTCTTATGCAGTTATTCAGAAAAGAAAGATGGTGTGCTTTTGACCTATTGTTCTGGAAACTGCTCTCACATCTATCCATGCTTCTGTCCATCCATCCTGAAGCCATTTGTGGAATATTATGAATGACATAGAGATGAATAAGGCATGATCTCTGTTCCCCAAAAGCTCACAGTGCAGTGACAAACAAATAGGAAATTACAAAAAAAAAAAAAAAGTAGAGTAAATGCAGAATGGCAGTAAGGATCACATGCTTTGGCACGGGCAGGGGTGGGGGGGCGGAAAGAATGTCAAATAGGATTAGGGTGCTTGAGGACAGTTTTTTATAAACATTGATGATTACGTTCATCCTCAAATAAGAATGTGTGGGAGTTGTACAGGCAGAAAAGATAAGAAGTTTTCCAAGAAAAGGGAATTGTGTAAGCCAGTGCCTAGGCACAGGAGGACAGATGAGCAAGACTTATTCAGGGAACCACAGGAAGTTGGCTGGCACAGCTGGAGTCCAGACTGCATATTTGGTCAATGGTAAGGGTGGGTATAGAGGGGGGAAGAGTGGTCAGTAGGGAAGCTTAGGAGTATTCAAGGCAAGGTTATGAGAGACCAGGGCACAAATGGAGTGAACTTGGATTTGATGCTGATGGCTATGAGACATCGTGACCATATTTTAAATCAAAATTATCTGGCCAACATTTTTGGAGTTGCACTGGGTTCTTACAGAATAGTTATTATTGAGTGGTAGTTTGTTTGCAATGATTATCCCTGTAGAGTGGGGCTAGAGTAAATTATCAGATGTTATGGGGTTTGAGGATGCCACTTAATTCTTTGTGTGTTGGTCCTAAAGGTGTGAGTAGTCCTTTTATGGACCCTTCCTAGATCAAATAATCTCAACATGAAATCTTGCAGGTAGCTGGAAAAGGAAAGGGGGAGGGACTTCAAAAACTAAAAGGTCTCCATTACACTTCTACATCATGTGTAAATTTCTGTCATATATCAGTTACTCTGGAAACATGGCCATGGTCTGGTATTATTTCTCACTCATGAAGGGAATGCTTTTGTTTTGAATCCTCAACAGTGCCTGGCCCAGTGCCTGGACAGAGAAGATGCTCAGTTAATGCTTTTTTTTTTTTTAATTTTTTTTATTTTTGGAGATTGATTTTTATTTAGATACTTATACTGACTACATCCATTTAGTTATGTGCTTTTAATAATGGATAAGGGTACAAAGGGCATCTTTACAGATAATATTAAAAAGCAGATACACTAGATTGTGATTAAATGACCATGGCTTCTCACAATACTTCATTCTCTTCATATTTATTATACAAATTACATTTCTCTTTCATAAGGGTATTGAGAGTTTCTGTCAAGATTTTTGTAAGAAAGTTGCTATTCAAGATTTAGCTGTATTTTTTTAAGATCTTCAGCTAATCAAGAATAATTTTCTGTATCTTAATTTTCATCTCAATATTTAATATTTTCCAAGAAGACAAACTGCTAAGAGTTGAACTTATAGAAAGCCTGGTAGACGCTCAGTTAATGCTTAAGAAGTTGATTCTGGGGCGCCTGGGTGGCTCAGTCGGTTGAGTGACCGGTTCTTGATTTCAGCTCAGAACATGATCTCAGGGTGGGACTGAGCACTGTCTTGGGCTCCATCCTCAGTGCTAAATGAATAAATGAATCTTATAAAAAAAAGAAATTGATTTGTTAATGACCCAAACCAAGCTGTAAAAAGGCTCATTTGAACATTTAGTGAGTCACATGTGTTAAGGAATACCAGGATTAAGAGCAAAAAGTAGGTCATGACAGCAATATAGCAACAGCTTATCATTTCCTGGGGATCTACTCTAAGCTAAGGCATGGTGTCAGACTCTCCATACATCACGTGACTTAATTCTCACCACTTCCTCACTGCTCAGTATTGCAATTCTCAGATGGGAATATTGAGGTTGACTGTGGTGACCCAACATTCTCAAGGTTGCACAGATGAAGAAGAGAAAAGTAGGACGTGAACCCAGGGCTACTTGGTGGTAAAGTTCATGCCTTTTCTCTCCTATTGCTGTTTCCACATATTTCTAGGTGTTTCTTGTGAAAGGGGAAGCACATTTGTTCCCCTGGCTCCAGAGGAGAGAAAGCAGACCACAGTATCTTCCATGGTAGGAAGGAGGAGGCCTTTGGCAGGACTTTACGACCACCTCGGCTCTCAGAGAACAGAACTGACTTTTCTGTAAGGCTGTGGCCCCTATCCCTGAAGATGAGACCTTGATGGGAAAAGTGGACAAGCACCTCTTAGGGAACTTGTAGAATAATTCCTATTCTGGCTGGTAGAATAAAAAATATATATACTTCCATCTCTAAGATCTTGAGATATTCTTTGGACAGTGACAGCAGTTCCTGATCTGGAAAATATTTCACATTAGACAAAATACTTGCACAGAGCATCTTATTTGATCCCAAGTGGACTCCATTTGGGGATGATGTAGCTGTTGCTCAGAGAAGTAGTATGATTTGCCCAAGGATACAGAGAGTGAGTGGAGGACTTGGAAAACAGACCTGGCTCAAATAATTCCAAGACGAGTGCTCCTTCCCCTATGAACAGTCTACTGCATTGGAGCAAAAATCCAGGTCTATGGTAAGTATCACACAAAGGGTACACTCCCTTCCTGTAATGAGCATGGGCCACACACTGAGGCTATTTCTGCTCGTCCCTTTCTATGTGGGTCAATATCCCTGAGGTCTGGACTTCCCTCTGGGAACAAAGCATCCTTTAGGGTCTTCCTTAACCATCCTCATCAGTGTAATATGTTGTTTCCTGTCCAACTGCCCCATTTCTATTGTCAATTTATGCTTCCAGAGATGCCTGAGTGCTGATTCTGACCCCAATTATTCCATGTCTAGGATATTCTTCCTGACGTGTTGAGTATAGGACACAAGTCTAAGTCCCCCACTTAGGCAGCCTAGAGTGGCCAAGCCCTGCTTGGCCAGGAGCACGCTGACTCCTGACTATGGAAAGTTTGTCTGTGCACTAAGTGTAAGCAGATGTCCCCAGCTGCCAGATCGTGTGGCCATATGAAACCAATCACCCACTCTGCACAAACATGTATCATCAGGTCAAAGTCTGAAGGTGCAACCAACTCATTCTGTTTCCCATAAAACAGTGCGTGAGGAAGGGGTGGGGGGTTTGGGGAAACTGGCCAGAGCAATCCATCTAAGGGCAAAATTTATGTGGTTTGATGGTATAAGAACAGTGAAATTGGGCCAAAGGAAGTGCTGCTCAAAGTTATGGTGGACACTCAGAATGGTCCCATGACATTATCTGAGCACTTTCAATGCTATACATGTGGGGGAACCAAGGTTTGGGGGTGGAAGTGACTTCCTCAACATCTGATAGCAATCTAGTGGCTCAATTAGGGCTTTAACAAAGGTCAAAATGCCAGCCTAGCATCTGTTCCATTATGTCTGGCTGCCTGTGCCATTAGCTTTCTGGTGGGCTTCCATACATGCATCTTCATGTCTCTCTTATTTTGAATCCTGGTGGCTTTGGGGGTGACTTCTCTAAGCCATGTAAACTTTCCTAGAGAATAATGACAATTAATGCTAATTTACTGGGGGTTAATATTGGGTCAGGCTAAATAGTCCATGTACTGTATGGTGCATAATAATCCCCAAATACCAAGAAAGGTCTTTTACTCCCTTATTTTAAAGGATAATTGGAAATGGAAAGAAAGCTGCCCACACAGTTTGCAGGTGGTACAGCCCAGGCTGACATCAAGATGGACTCCAATCGGCAAAGTCATAATCAATTGACTAGCAGTGGAAGATGGCTGGGTGATCAACATTCATCCACTGGGAAGGAACTTTTTCAGCATCTATTAGATGCCTGGCAGCATATGTGGTTTTTTGTTTTTTGTTTTAAAGATTTTATTTATTTGACAGAGAGAGAGATAGCGAGAGCAGGAACACAAGCAGGGGGAGTGGAAGAGGGAGAAGCAGGCTTCCCGCCGAGCAGGCAGGCCGATGTAGGACTCGATCCCAGGACCCTGGGATCATGACCTGAGCCGAAGGCAGACGCTTAACGACTGAGCCACCCAGGCGCCCCAGCATATGTGGTTTTAAAGATGCCCATGACACTAGTCCATCCCCCTACAGGAACAGTCTAGTGCTGGAAACAGTCTAGTGTGGAAACACAAACAAACTCTTACTTTGTGTAGAAGTGGTGTTAAGGAGATGGCAGATCAGGTACAAGTGGAATAGAGTTGCAGATGCACACAAATTTGCTCAAAAAGTAAGAGATGGTTTATCAAAGGAAGTGCCACTTCTCTGTCAAAGAGTGGTTGACATGCAAATCAGAAGCTGACAATATGTGTCAAGAGATGGGTTGTGAAAACGTAGGGAACTACATATTATTAGGTATTATTGCTCGTTTGTTGAAACGTGAGTGGGAAGCTTAAGCTCTGATATCAAATATACAGATCATAAGGACTTTGAATATTTTGCCAAAGGAGGGGCTTTTTTGCCTTGTTTTTATTTTTGTTTTGTTTTGTTTTTTCCTGAGTCCAACTGGGAACCATGGATAGGTTTTAAGCAAAAGAGGAACACAACTGCCATATCATTTAGGATTAGGCTTGATGGCTAATAATGGAAAACTCCAAATTAATACCAGTTTTAAAACAACAGAAGTTTCTTTTTCTTTCTTTTTTTTTTGAGATTTTTTATTTATTTATTCATGAGAGAGAGAGAGAGAGAGAGGCAGAGGGAGAAGCAGGCTCCCAAGGAGCAGGGAGCCCGATGCGGGACTCGATCTCAGGACCCTGAGATCACGACCTGAGCCGAAAGCAGGCGCTTAACCATCTGAGCCACCCAGGTGCCCAGAAGTTTATTTTTCATGTAAAAGTCTGGAGTAATGTAGTCCAGAACTGGTCTAGTGGCTCTTCTCAGGAATTCATGGTCTTTCCAACTATCCCTATATGTGGCTATCAAATTCATATTCCAAACTCATAGTCTAGGCAGCAGGATGGGAGGAGTGATAAATAAGGAAGTGAAGTGTCTTAATCTTCTTGAGCTGCTGTAACAAAATACCATAGACTAGTGACTTATGCATAGCACACACTTATTTTTCACAGTTCTGAGGGCTGAAGTCTAAGATCAGGGTGCCAGCATGGTAGAGCTATGATAAAGGCCCACTTCCAAGCTGTAGACAATTGACTTCTTGCTGTATCCTCACATGGTGGGAGGGTTGGGGAGCGCTGTGGGGTCTCTTTTATAGGAGCACTGATCCCATTCATGAGGCTCCACCCTCAGGACCTAATCACCCCCCAAAGGCCCCACCTCCTAATACTTTCACATTGGGCATTAAGATTTCAACATATGAATTCTGTCTGAGCAGACACAAACATTCAGACTACAGCAGAAAGACTTCATCACTCTCTTAAAGAGGAGTCTCAGAAGCTTGCACAAAACACTTGTGATTTTATTCCATTCATCAGGAATTAGCCACATGTCCATATCCAGCTACAAGGAAGATTGGAAAATGTCTTCACATGGACAGCCATGGGCCTACATAAAAATCAGGTTTTGTATTTCTCCACTAGAACTGGAGAATGGATATGTAGGAAGTTAGCAATCTATGCGACAAGTAGATCTGAAATTTAAAGATCACTCCATTGTCCTTGGAGTAGATGGACAAGGATATAGGCATATGGCTGAAGGTACAAGACTAAGGCTGCTGGTATCCATAGGATTGGAAAGATGCTCTCCCTATACCCTTCCAATTACTTAGGCTTTGACCAATTAAGGAAATAGCTGTCTTACCTTTATTTCCCCACTACTGAGTCAGAGGTGGATATATGGCTCTTTCAGCAAATGAGTCACGTTCAAGTTTGGGCAAACCTGCCTGGATATGCAGAATCGACCATAATATGAATGTGGCTTGGACTGCACCCTTCATTGACTTAAAATGCTGCTCATTGTAATTTTGACCTCAAATAGATATATGAGATTTCTTATTCTGATCATTTACAGAGCCAGGATAGGGAAGAGGAATTTTTTCATTCATGTTATTCAGGTTAACAGTTCAACATGTTTTGTCCTATGGATATTCACAGAGTTAATTGGTTAAGAGCCTGTGTTTTAGAACCAAAAAACTCCGAATTAAAAATTCAGCTATGGTACTCATCTCGGGCTGATTTCAGTCAGACTTATTAATCACCATGACATATTGCCTTCTTTCTGAGTCTTTGTTAATTTTTAATCTCTTCCCTAAACAGTCTGCCTTCAAGTAAGGTCATAGCAGCTTTGATGAGTGTTATTAAGAGGTGATGGCAGAACAATGGACTTGAAGACACCAGAACATAGCCTGGGGCCCTGACTGCCTCACTTGTCTATCTACCTTCATGCAGTCTCTTTAGAAATTGACTCCTACTCCAGGAAGTATGTCTACTGCCCACAAAAGAAAAAGCACAACACAGATCAATGTTGGCTCACCCAGTCCTCACCATCCTCAATCCACATGCGCTTTGTTTCTCATGTTTTCTCCTAATGTCCTTGTGTTCCTTTTCTTCCAGAATCCATTTTCTCCATCTTACTCAGTTTGTCCTGGTCCTACATCATGGCTTGATTCTTGGCTTTAGTGCTCCTAGGGATATGAAACACTGGGTTTCCCCACAGAGCTACAAGGTTGAGATACAGCATCATGTTTAACAGCAGAGCTGTTGAGATCAGACTGGCCTAAATTTGCTTCTTCCCTCCACAAGTACTAATTCTGGACCTTGAGTAAATCATGTCACTATCCCAAGTCCCTGTTTTCCTTTATCTGTAGGATGGAGGATAATGACAATCCCTATTGTGTATGCTATTGTCAGATCAAATAAATTAATATATAAGTATTTGGTCTAGTGTTTGGGATACAGTAAGTGCAAAAGCAATATTAGCCACTCATGTTAATTTTGGGATTGGGGGATTAAGCAGTAAGGTTGAGGAGTTGGAGGGTCTATATCATGAAGAGCGATTTTATGATGAAGAAGCTAGATATTGGCCAAAAGGAAGAGAGGCTTCAAATAGGACAGTGTTTTCATATCCTATTGCTACTGTAATGAATTTCAACAAATTTTGTGGCTTAAAACAACACAGATTTACTATCTTGAAGTTCTGGAGGTCAGAAGTCGAAAATGTATAGGCCGGGCTGTATTTCTTCTAGAGACTCAATGGGAGAATCTGTTCCCTTGCTTTTTCTGGTTCCAGAGGCTGCCCATATTCTCTGGCTCATGGCCCCACCTCACAATAACCTCTGCTTCCCTTGTCTCATTACCTTATCTGACTCTGACCTTCCTGCTTCCCTCTTATAAGGACTTTTGTGGTTACATTGGGATCAATCAGATAATCCAGGATAATCTTCCCGTTTCAAGATCCTCAATTTAATTATACCTGCAAAATTCTTCTTGCTAAGTAAGGTAACACTTTTGTAGGTTCTGGGGATTATGGTGTGGATATCTTTGGGGAAGCATTATTCAGCCTGTCACAGAGAGTAGCATGGTTATTTTGGGATTTTCCAGGATCATTCTAGTGAGAACAGAGTTGGGGACACAAGTTAAAATGCTACTGTAAGATGGAGGAGAGGGATATGAACATAAGCATTAGAGGCAGTAGGGATGCTGAGGAGAAATGGGTGTTGAAGAACCAGTCTCCCTAGGACTTGGCTAGTATTATGGATGAAACGTTTGCATCTTCCTTCCAGGTTCTTCTGTGCAATCCCTAACCCCCACGGTGATGGTATTAGGAGGTGGAGCCTTTGGGAGGTGATTAGGTCATGAGGGTGGAGATTCATGAATAGGATTAATGTCCTTATAAAAGGGATGGCTATGTGAGGACACAGGGAGAAGTGGGCAGTCTGCAACTGGGAAGAGGGTCCCCACCAGAACCCAACCGTGCTGGCACCTGACCCCAGACTTCCAGCATCCAGAACTGTGAGAAATAAAAGTCTGCTGGTTATAAGCCATCCAGTCTGTGCTATTTTGTTATAGCAGCTCAAGCTGACTGAGATTTGTTGTGAGGATAGGAAAAGGGATTTCTGGATTTCTAGCTCCAGGTTCAGAAAGGATGGTGGAGTCATTAGAAGCTGGCAAAAACAGTGGCAGTGATTGACAAATTGACCAGGCTTTCTGAGAAATCCTGCTTCCTCTAGCCTGTGGCCATACTTTATAAAAGACAGAGGGCAGCCTGGCCTAGAACAGCGTTCCCCACACTCTGCTCATTTTTTGCAACTTTTTCCATATCAGTTTCAAATTCTGAATCTTCTTCTTTCAATGGTCTCTGGTAAAAGTCGCCTTGTCGAAAGCAATTAGTTTCATGAAACCACAACTCCGATACGCCTACGTATTTTGATACACATACAACTCATACATAATCACTGAAATGGGAATATATATTTTCCACTCACCACCAAAAATTGTCTCACACGTTATCGGCGCTAAGCATGCCACATGTAGACGAATACTGGTGTGATGATAAGAACACAGACTGAGAAATTCAAATCTAGACTCGAATGAGTCACTAGAGTTCCCTGGACTTTGCTTTCCTGATATATGAAAGGAGATAATGCCTAACTTAAAATGGTGTGGTTAGATACTATGGGAAAATGTGGGGAACTGTGCCTCATAGTAGGCACCCAAGCTATGCATATTTATATCATGATCTTCTGATGATTTTTCCTCATATAGTTTAAATAATTGCAAGCCTTTTCATGAGGTCTGCCAGTTAAGTCTGATAAGCCCACTAGAAAATGTACTGTCTTTGCAATTGAGATGGCAAAGTTACTTAAATGTAATGCTATTTATTGTCTCATGAGTCTCCTTTACCTCCCAGACCCTTGGGGTCAAGGGAGTGTAGGGCTTAGGAAATCAACTCATCCTTGTTGACCATGCTGGGAGAGCCTTAGGTCTGGCTCTGCTGGACTTCTGGGGGGAAGCAAACCTGGTTTTCTTTAAGATTCAAAGCAGGAGTTTGAGATGGGAAGCCCTACTACTTTCTGGACTACATTGGAATCATTCCTCTGCTTGTGGTTCTGGGGTTTTTGCTTACAAAGTTCTGGTCTCATGACCCATTTGGGAACATCACTGAGGGACCACAAGATAGAACCACGTGAGTTTTACAAAGTACCCCAGGATCTCTCTCCACTGCACCCCTGGACAGTAGAATAGCATTAGACTCAAAGCAGCATTTGCTGAAGATAGCACTGTTTGCATGAACTTTCCATTGATACATCTGGTTTTCCTTTTGAAAAAGGCCCTCAAACCTCATAAAACTGAAGTCTTTTGAATCAAACCACAAATTCCTTATAGCTAACCTCAGCAAAACTCCCTGCACAATCTGTATACTCAGTCCCTCCTGACCCCATTCCTCTTTTCTCTTCTGTCTTCATTAACTTAGCCGGAGCCAAGTTCACAAGGATAAATCAGTTTTTTAAAAAAATTCACTTCATATTAATAAAAATTATGGATCATTTTTCTGCCTTAGACCTTTGATTTAGAATAGCTGCCATTTATTGAGCTCTAACAATGTGCCAAGTTCTTTATGTAGTATCCCATTTAATCCTACAACAGTCTTGCAAGGTAGGTGGTATTGTTCCAGTCGTTCCAATGAGGAAAGAGAAACAGAACTCAAAGAACATGCTTGTTGTCTTGCTCCTGCTGGGTGGTGGATCTAGTAACTCTAATCTCATTTGTCAACTCCAGTGTCTTCACCTCCCATAGCTGTCTCTCTACATAACACATTCCTAAGACTTAATTTACAAATATGATTTGATGCTTAAAATAACTCCTCATTTGCCTTGGGCAATTATTACCCTGATTATTGACGTCATGGTGATGCTGATTATTGCTAGGACTAAGAGCTGCTGCTGCTTTCTCAATGTCATGGTAACTGCTTACCACACCTTACATTCTTACAATAATCTCTCGAGGCAAATATTATGACCCCCATTTTACAGACGTGTAAACTGAGATACAGAAAGGTTTGTAAACCTGTCCAAGTGACATAGCCATCGACTCATCGGAACTGCAGATATTAATAAAAAGCAAACCTTTGTCTATGCCTGCACCTTTGAAATGTTTCATATGGTTAACTCATTCAATCCCCATGAGAATCTTGCAAAGTCGATGGCATTATCATCTACACTGCACAAGTGGGGAAACGGAGGCACAGAGAAAGGAAGTGACTACTCAAAGCCACACAGCTAGTCTGTGGGATGAGGGGCTCGCATGGGAACCAGTAGCCCTGGGGCCTGACTCAAGAGTTTGTTACCACACCCCCATGTTGCCTGTCTGATTTCAGAACCTCCTTTGCTCTGGACAGGTGTCTGTGTGAGTGGATTTAAACTGTATTTTTCATCCAGTTCTCCATTGGTGACCTCATTGTGTCAAAAGGACAGGACTTGATGCATGCATGCTCTGTCAGTGGTGATCACAGTTGGCATCAGCCAGTTGTCTTTTCAGGAACAAAGGGCCAGGAATGGTAGACAAAACAGAGGGAATTTTCTTTAGTTGCAGGCACAGAAATAGAGAAGTCAGCATCCAGAAGAATCCCAGTGGCAAGCTGGGCTCTAGATAGGTATTACCCTATGTTTGATTTTCAAAATTTTTCCTTCAGTACTTCTGCAACTATAGGGACAAACACATAGTAAGGCCTAAAGTGGACTGCTGCACATTGGAAATTTATTCGAAGCCACATGTTTTATTAATCAAATACCTGCCAGATGTGAATTTACATTTGTGTTTAATATGAAATACTTGTTTAAATCCCTGTTCAGTTAAATTTCTTAACTTATGGTATTTATCTTTCTCACTCTGACTTAGTTCACTTATATATTACCCCCTAGGTCCATCCATGTTGTCACAAATGGCACAATCCCATCCTTTGTTATGGCTAAGTAACAGTCCTTCCTGTGTGTGTGTGTGTGTACCACATCTTCCTTATTCACTTGTCTGTCAATAGACACTATGACAACTATGCCCAAGTAAAAAAAATTTTTATTAAATAAATAAAAAATAAATTTCTTAACCTATTCTAATCTCCCACTAAAAATGATGCCTGATGCTTATCCCTGGATATGAGTATTTCTGAGAACACTTTTACATCAATACTCAAGAAACATCTTCCTACCCTGGATTTATGGGAAGGTACCCTCCAGCAATGCAGAGGTAAAGGGAAGAATGTTTGAAGGAGGCTAATACTGATTTGTCACTTACATTGTGTCAGGCACTATGTCAAGTGTTATATATATATATATACCATCTCATTTAATAATCGTAACAGATATGAACAGTTGTTATTATTAATCCCCATTTTACAGATGAAGAAACCAACCCAGAAAGGTAAATTAAATTATACCAGGTCACAAAAACACAAATAATCCAATTAAAAGTGGGCAGAAGACATGAATAGACATTTCTTCAAAGAAGACATACAGGCGCCTGGGTGGCTCAGTTGGTTAAGCGACTGCCTTCGGCTCAGGTCGTGATCCTGGAGTCCCGGGATAGAGTCCCGCGTCAGGCTCCCTGCTCGGCGGGGAGTCTGCTTCTCCCTCTAACCCTCCCCCCTCTCATGCTCTCTCTCTCTCTATCTCATTCTCTCTCTCAAATAAATAAATAAATAAAATCTTTAAAAAAAAACCAAAAAACAAAGAAGACATACAGATGGCCAACAGACACATGAAAAGATGCTCAACATCACTGATCATCAGGGAAATGCAAATCAAAACTACAATGAGGTATCACTCTCACCTGTCAGAGTGGCTAAAATCAACAACACAAGAAACAAGTTTTGGTGAGGTTGAGGAGAAAAGAAAACCCTTGTGCACTGTTGGTAGAAATGTAAACTGGTGCAGCCACTCTGGTAAACAGCATGGAGTTTCCTCAAAAAGTTAATAATGGACTCCACTAATCACATTACTTGGTATTTACCAAAAAAATACAAAAACACTAATTCAGAGGGATACATGCACCCCTATGTTTATTGTAGCATTATTTACAAGAGCCAAATTATGGAAGCAGCCCAAGTGTCCACTGACAGATGAATGGATAAAGAAGCTGTGGTATATATATGTAATGGAGTGTTACTCAGCCATCAAAAAGAATGAAATCTTGCCATTTGCAACGATGTGGATGGAGCTAGAGAGTATAATGCTAAGTGAAATAAGTCAGTCAGGGAAAGACAAGTACCATATGATCTCACTCATATGTGGAATTTAAGAAACAAAACAAGCAGAGGAAAAAAAGAGAGAGTGAGAGACAAACCAAGAAACAGATTCTGAACTACAGAGAACAAACAAATGGTCACTGGAGGGGAGGTAGGGGGAATGGGTTAAATAGGTGAAGGGGATTAAAGAGGACACTTATCATGATGAGACTGAGTAATATATGGAAGTGTTGAATCACTATGTGGTACACCTGATACTAATATAACACTGTATGTTAACTATACTGGAATTAAAAAAGTTAATATAAAAATTCATACCAGGTCACATGACTAGAATATGCAGGAGCCAGAATTGGAAGCTCAGTCTGTCTGACTTTAAAACACATGCTTTTTGGGGGCACTTGGGTCACTCAGTTGGTTAAGTGCCTGACTCTTGATTTCAGCTTGGATCATTATCTCAGGGTTGTGGGATTGAGTCCCCCATTAGGCCCCCTGCTGAGTGTGGAGCCTGCTTGAGATTCTCTCTTCTCCCTCTGCCCTGCCCCACTTGCACTCTTTCACTCTCTCTCTAAATAAATAAATACATATTAAAAAAATAAAAACACAAATAAAACGTATGCTCTTTTGAGGAGAGAAAGATGGTGGCAAAGTAGGAGGACTCTAGGCTCACCTCGTTCCCCAAACACAACTAGATAACTATCAGTTCATCCTAATACTCCAGAAATCGACCTAAAGACTGACAGGACAAATTACACATCTAAAGGAGAGAAAAGGCCACTTGAAGAAGACATTTTTGTAAAGAAGATATACAGATGGCCAACAGATACATGAAAAAATAATCAACATCACTAATCATCAAAGAAAAGCTTAGTACAGGGGTAGTATCATAATCAATGAGTTTATATGAGGCATGATTATTGCTGATTAAGAACTAACCACCAGAAATATGCAATTCATTTTAATCTCAGGAAACAAACTGAGGGTTGCTGGAGTGGTAGGGGGTGGGAGGGATGGGGTGTCTGGGTGATAGACATTGGGAGGGTATGTGCTATGGTGAGTGCTGTGAATTGTGCAAGACTGTTGAATCACAGATCTGTACCTCTGAAACAAATAATGCAATATATGTTAAGAAAAAAAAAAGAAGATAGCAGGAGGGGAAGAACGAAGGGGGGGAAATCAGAGGGGGAGACGAACCATGAGAGACGATGGACTCTGAAAAACAAACTGAGGGTTCTAGAGGGGAGGGGGATGGGGGGATGGGTTAGCCTGGTGATGGGTATTAAAGAGCGCACATTCTGCATGGAGCGCTGGGTGTTATGCACAAACAATGAATCATGGAACACTACATCAAAAACTAACGATGTAATGTATGGTGATTAACATAACAATAAAAAATTAAAAAAAAGAAATATGCAATTCAAAACCACAATGAGATATCACTTCACACCTGTTAGAATGGCTATTATAAAAAAGACAAGAAATAACAAGTGTTGGGGAGGATGTAGAAAAAAGGGAACCCTTGTACTGTGACTGGGAATGTAAATTGGTGCAGCCACTAGGGAAAACAATGCGGAAGTTCCTCAAAAAATTAAAAACAGAAATACCATATGATCCAGCAATTCCACTTCTGGGCATATATCTGAAGGAAATGATAACACCGACTCAAAAAAAATACATATATACACCCAAATGTTCACTGCGGCATTATTCATAATAGCCAATATATGAAAACAGCCCAAGTCTCCAGTGATGGATGAATGGATAAAGAAATATGGTACATATATAAAGTATTATTCTGAAAAAAAAAAAAAAAAAAAAAAAAAGCCAACCAAACAAACAAAAACAAACAAAAAAACATACACTCTTTCACCAAACCATTTACACTGTCTCTCAGGGCAAAGCAGAGAATGAACACTTAATTTAAATCCATGCAGAGGATTAGGTCAGGAGGTGCCCTTCCCCCGCCCCCGAAAAAACAAAACAAAACAAAAACTATGAACTTCAGTATTCCGATTTGGAACATCAACCCTTTTGAGTCCCATGTTCTGGCCTTTGCTACTTGTAGAATATGGGTTATCTCATGCTCTCAGTTGGTGACTTCTATCCCCTTATTCCAAATTAGAAGGTAAGCTATTTAGGAAGGAGGCATAAATTTTAGTGGGAAAACAGATCCTGTATCATATTTTGATATGTCATGCATTTCATTCATCACAGATATTTTGGGGCAGGTTGAAGAAATGGCCCTCAATCTCTACTCATCCCACATCCATTCATTGTGACACTGCGGCTCGTTCATGAAGAGGGTAATCTATGTCCCCATGCTTTTAATTTGGACTGCCTCCATGTCTTGATTCATCCAACAGAAGGTGACAAGAGGCTGTAACGTGTCAGTTCTGAATCCAGCCTGTAAGAAGCTTTGTGTGTTTCTGTTTCTCTTACTTACTCTTGCCTCCCTGTCCTGCCATGGGAACAAAATGGGCCAGAGTGTAGGAGGAGAGACACATGTGGACAGCCACGCTCAGAAGCAGAGCCGCCTAGCTGAACACAGCTAACTGCATTCTCGTGAAGAAGCCCAGCGGAAACCAGGAGTGCCCCCCAGCCATGGCTGCCTTAAATTGCTGACCCGCAGAACTGTGAGCTAAATACATGGTTGTTGCTTTAAGCCACAGAGTTTTGGAGTGGCTTGCTTTGCAGCATCAGATAACTGACATACATTTATTAAAATATGGCCGAGTGCCAACTTCGTGGCATGCTATGGGGACACAGAGGGGATTAAGTTATGGTCCCTGTTCTGAAGGGAGCAGCCAGCACTCCACATGGGAAATCAGACTGTAAACCAGTAATCACACATGTCATGTGATTAATCAAAGGAACCTGTGAAATCCTTTCAGTGGAAGAGTTCTGCTTCCTCTGTAAAGAAGCTACCATTCCAAGGAATACAGTACCAGTTGGTTCCAATACTTGTGTGGTAGTGTCATCCAAACCTCAGACTGCAACAGTGGTCACTCAGCAAGGAGCCTTGAGGATTACCCAATGCTACTTATATCTATTCTAGGATCCCCATTAAGTAACCTCACATGGGAGCCAGGAGCTTGGGGAAAGCTGGAAAGACTGCCGTAGAGGGATGCTATCCTCTGTTTAAATTTGGAATAGCTAGATATTTGGGGGTACCAAGCAAAAATGTTAGTCCCTCGGACTTTTTTTTTTTTTTAAGATTTTATTTATTTATTTGAGAGAGAATGAGAGAGAGCACATGAGAGGGGGGAGGGTCAGAGGGAGGAGCAGGCTCCTTGCTGAGCAGGGAGCCCGATGCGGGACTCGATCCAGAGACTCCAGGATCATGACCTGAGCCGAAGGCAGTCGCTTAACCAACTGAGCCACCCAGGCGCCCCCCTCGGACTTTTAATGAATGAAAAAATTAGCAGAGCTGTCAGAGACGTTTTGACTACCTCTGACTTTTCAGAAAGACAACCAAGGCAGCAGCAGATAGATTAGCATAGAGAGGCTGAACCTGGGTTTGATTCCCAGCAGAGGCTTTCACTTTCCAATTGTCAGCTGGTTCCAGAATCTCCATAAACTTCACCGGGCTTGTCTTTAAATAGGTAAGGTTCTGAGGAGGACTAAATGCACCTGGTACATAATTAATGTTAATTCCTTCTCCCGTTTCTTCCATTCTTAACTCCCCTTTGCTTTCTGTTACCTTCCTTCTTCTTCCTGTGGCTCCATCCAGAGTCCCAAGATATTAAGCTCAATGAAACTGGATCCTAATTATCAGCAAAGTGGATGTGTTTGAAGGCTTCCCCAATGTCTGTCTGTAAAAAGTACCTCTTCAAAGTGGCCTTCAATAACTACTTGAGTAATTCTATTCATGAGCACAAAGGGCTGAGACAAAAGGTTGAGACAAGTCTGCTTGGAACAAACTCTTTGCCTTGAATGCAAATGCACATATCGGCAGCTGGCCTGTCACTTCGGTCTGCAGAAGGAATGATGGTTTCATGACATCCTTGACACCACAATGGACTCACTCTCAATTGGCTGGAACATTAAACATGACCAAGGACATAACTAGATAGACTGTCCTAGAATTTTTTCTTCAAATGTAGCACATTCGAGATTCTTATGCAAACCAGAACGGAAGTGGGGAAATTCTTTCCTTTTCTTTTTCTTTGCTCTTAACCTCAATCACATTACTCTTGCTTTAATTTCCTTCTATAGAAAGAATGCCTAACAGAAAGCACATGTGAGAATTACATAAAAGTAGAGCAGAGTGAAAAGTGAGTCTGTGGAATATATACATCAAGACTTGATCAATGAGGAGGTGAAGTGACCACCTCTTGGATGCACAGTTTCCTCATCTGTATGGTGGCAAGAATCACCTCTTGGGTTAGCATGGGGTTATAGGAATGATCCAAGATAATGGATGTGAAAAATGGTAGCATCTCTACTAAAACACTTCCTCGTCTCAGGACCTTTGCACTTACTGTTCTCCCTGCCTGGAGATCCCTTCCTTTCCTTTGGAGATGTTTGTTGGTGCATCCTTCAGTTCATTCTGGCCTCTGCTCAAATGCCACCTCCTTAGACTTCCCTTGATTATCTTATTCAATAATAGCCATCCTATCACTCTCTATCTCCTTATCTTGGTTAAGTTTTACTTCGAAGCACTTATCTGACATCGTATCATGTATTTACATGTTAGTTGGTTAACTGACCATCTCTTGCAATAGAATGCCAGCCTTGTGAACGCAGGGATTTGATCCGTTTTGTTCACCTCTGTATCCCCAGCACCTATAATCCCACAACATGGTAAGGATTCAAAATAAAACGTGTGTTAAATGAATAAGTTAATGACTGTGCAAGATTATTTTCACATCAAAAATCACAGGCACAGAGTGGGCATCCTATATATGTTGGCAGAATTAGTGAGCGTGCATACTCATGTGTGACCAAAATTGGGGAAATAGGATGCTCCAGAGAGCCCGGGTCTCCCTGACTTAGCACCCCTGCAGATTGCATAAGGAATGTCCAGACACCTTCTCTTTCCAGCATGACGTAATGTGAAATGAGAAAACTTGCAGACCATGCTGCTCACAGACGAGACAGATGATCTCATCCCCTTCCTGGGCATTCCCAGGCTTTGCTGTTGAAAATTAAATAAATAAGTAAAACCTACAGGTGGTTGTTTCAGCCCTAGCCGTTTGCTGGCAAAATACTGGAACTCATCTCTTAGTTCCCTGGTGACTGGGGAGAGGAAAGTCATGTCAGATATTGTCTGGCCTGTTCCTTACGCCAAATGGAATGGATTTTGCCTGAGAAACGAGGACATAAAGGGGAAGAAATACATTTCAGCATCAGGCACAGGGGACAAGCTGTGAGCAACTCATTGCGGGTGATGGGGAGTTTAAAGAAGAAAGTATGCAAATTGTTTCATTGACACCAGAAGGCTGAGGTTCTTCTTGGGACTGTTTCAAAGGCTTGGGGTCTGAAGAAAGAATGTACCCAATTTCTTTTACATGGCTCACTTTCATTTACAAACTCCTTTGGTTTTGATGTCTGGGTATACATTACAATGAGCATAATTCTAATTTATCATTTTTATTGCTCTACAGTTTGAAATCCCTTTCACAAGCAGATCTTCACAAAAGCCTTGAAAGTGAGGGACACAGAATTATCCTCATGTATGCTTGAGGCTTAGATTCAAGAAGAAAGGTGAACAGAGACACCTGGGTGGCTCAGTTGGTTAACTGTCTGACTCAGCTCAGGTCATGATCCTAGGGTCGTGAGACTGAGCCCGGTGTCGGGCTGGGCTGGGTGTGGAGCCTGGTTAAGATTCTCTCTTTCTCTCTCCCTTTGCCCCTCCCCACCATTTCTCTCTCTCTCCCTCTCAAAAAAAAAAAAAAAAAAGGAAAGTGAAGAGATAACAATCATGCAGTTAGAGTGCAAGAGAACTGCTGGTAGAACCCAGATCTGATTATGTGGTTATCTTTACGTCCAAATCTCTACAATGGAAACTTCCAGACTTAAAAGGTGATCTCTATTTGTCAATCACAGAGTCTGTCTTCACCTGATTTTTCTGTATCCCTTTCTCCCCTCATCAGTCACTAGATACTCTATAGATATTTCAGACACTAATGTGGGACAGGTCTGTGCACAAACCAAACTGAAGTCCACCTGGGTGTCTCATGAGCAATGAACACATTCAGATGGAGCTGTTGACTCTGCCCTCCAAACCTGCTGCCCCCTCTCGATGCTCTCCCCTTCCCACCAATCTATTTCTTTATCCAGAAATTAGTATCACCAGTTGCTTAAGTTGTAAATATAAAAGTTATCCTTGGTTTTTACTTATCCATAACCACTTTCTCCATCCAACCCATGATAAAACTCTTCCGATTATCACTTCCAAACTATGTCTTGGCTCCATCCACTTTTCTCCATCTTCATTGCCACCATCTTAGTGTTAGGCCACCACTTTGCTCCAGGGTCTTTACAACAGCCTTATAGCTGATGACTCCTCTCCCACTCTTGTTTCTCTCATTCATTTTCTTCAATAGAAAAAAAAAGTGATTGTCCTGTCATATGTCTATCTTGGGCTTATCCCCCCACCTCCACACCCAAGGCTTCCTGATGCATTCATAAAATCCAAAATCCTTAACGTGACCACCCAGCTCTGCTTAATCTCACCCTTGGCTTTCTCGACAAACTTACTTGTGCTCTCTTTACACTAGCTTATTCCATTCGAGGAGCCCTTGGTGGAGACAAATGTTTCTTGAGGATAAAATCTACAGACAAGAAAGTGGGAGCTTGACTACTAGGATAGAATTCTGGTGATATTGTTTGAGCTGCTGGGTCTGGCTGAGCTCTAAGCACTGCACTAAGTTATTGAGGTAATACATCCCCTCTCCTATTTTTTACAAATTAAGGTCAAGTTGATTTGAGTTTACTTTCATTTGCAACAAGATATTTCCAGATTTTTAGAAACTCACAGTCATGTGGGGGAAAAGCCGACACGTGAATAGGCAAATTCTTTAAAAAGAGATGGTTGGTATGATGCGGGGAAACACCAGGGACTTTTAGTCAGCCTGGGAGGGGAAAAGGGCCACAGGAGTCTTCCCTGCAGGAGACAACATCTGGTCTGAATCTTAAAGCATGTGAAGCATTTGACAGGCTGTATCTACCAAACAGAGGATGGTAGAGAGGCCTTCCGGGGATCAGGGAAAGCATGACTCAAGGCATGGTGTGGAACAATGTGATAGGTTCAAGCAACCACAGTAGTAAGGCATAACTTTAATGCAGCACAGGGGATGGAGTCAAGGAAAGAGAAGCTGGAAAGGGAGACAGAGGCCAGACCAGGAAGTGGCTAACGGTGTATCCTAGCAAAATGAATAGTATCCTAGAAGTCTTGAGGAGAAATTTTCTCTACTTTTTAAAATGGGCGTTCTGATCCCTGCCCAGCTACCCTAAAAGATTAGGGTGAAGATCTCTCAATAAAATGGCTGCAAAAGGTGCTTTGAACCGGGTAACTAATTAATTAATTACACAAAGGAAACAAGAAAATTGGAACCTATTGGGCATTTCCTCTGGACCAGGACAGAGACTCAGGACAGGCAGGAGAAGCTGAGGACATGCTTAGTGGGTTTGGTGAGTCCCCCGAGCTTTCTGTTCCTGGCAGCAGATAGGGGGAGGGCACCTGTGGGAGGGGGGAGCCAATTAAAAATGTGGCCTGTTTCACAACTGCCCAAAGCAGGATTTGCCCCCTTACCCTCTGAGCCCCCCTCTCACACCCCAGCAACACAGAGATCCCAGAATGGCTTTTCAGATGTTGAAGTCCAAACATCAGCAATCAGAAGCTTTGTTTCCAGAAACTGTGCCCCCAACCTCCCTTCCTATCTTACTTCTGCTGTATGTTAACCCTCTCCCACCCAGCCCTGCGTCATGACACAGTTGAGCAAAGCTGAGCAAATGCCCAAGCTGCAGGCTCTTACCTAGGCAGTTCCAGCTCCAGGGTGGGGAGATGACTGGGTTCTTGGGTGCTCGGAGGACTGGAAAGTTGGGTCGTAATTGACAATGCACCAGAACAAGGGTTTGTTCTTCTGGGGTGGGGGGGTTTCCCATCCATGAGACTAGGAACTCTCAAGCCACATTCTTGGCATCAGCCTTCCAGGACCATTTACTATGGTCACTAAGGGTTGGACTGGTTATGGGCTGATTGCTTCTGCTATTTTACTTTTAAAATGGGATGAGCTGGGATGGTGAGCCTGAACTCTGAGATATTGCAAGCTGGGTCTGCCCAGATAAAAGGACAGAGGATTGTCACAAGAAATGAAACAATGTGCTTCTTCAGCTTAGATTTACTCACTAGTTGCTGAGAAGCTGTTCAGTGTCAGGTATTGTGTTGGCACCTAGATAAGATCATTAAGGCACTGCCCAGCCCTCCAGAAACTTGCAGTCCATTAATGGCTGGAGCAGTGGCACTAACTCCCTATCAGAAGCCAAAGGCTTGCAGTCCCTCCCTAGCTCTGCTACAGAGCTGTGCATGCCCACACACAAGGGAATGGCTTTTTGTCCACAAAAATTCTATCTTGGCAAAGAGGGACCATCTTATAAACAAGGTCTGACAAGTCGTGCAGATTTATAGACAAATCTCTCAGTTGCTTTGTTTTTCTTAACAAAAATATTACTCAGGGAAAACACACTAACCTATTAAAATCAATGCAAAGTGGGTATATTTGTAGAGATTATCTGACCCATGGTAAGACAGGAGGCAAAGCTATCTATTACATTTTGCAATGTTTCCTGATGGACTGTTTGTGGTGTTCAAGAATATACATGTCTACAGAATAAATTTCAAAAGAAAATAAATAGTGCTCTATTGTTAGGCAAGTCAGTCCTTGTGGCTTGTGGATTAAAACAGGACTAGACCTAACAAAAAAAAAAAAAAAAAGAAGAAGAAAAAGGAAGAGTAGACCGCAGATGAATCGGATAAATGCAAAGGTAACAGGCTCTGGAAAGCTGTTAAATGACCTTATGATGGATGGATCCATGTCAGGAGTTTGTATAAAACAGGTTCACAAAAAGTGAGAGTTGGAAGAAAAAGAAATGACTGAATATATGTATCATTTTAGGACTTGAAGTATACATGGTAACTGAACTGACAAATTCAATAGTGTAAGTAGACATTTTAGAGTTTCACCCACATCTCCCATGTTCAAATATCTAAATTGGCCAAATATCTTGTCTCTCGGAATCTTTCTGGAAACATGAGACAAGCCTTGATTAGATGCTGTCCTATGCCTCAGCACATATGGTAAGGGGCTGACGAAGCTGCTTAGTTTTCACAAAGGTACTACTTCCTTCCGCCTCTGAGCCTCAGTCTCCTGGTCTCTGAAGTCGAAGTGATGAAATACCTGCTTTGTCCCCTCACTGGACATCACTGCACTTTGCAAGGCAGAAAGCTATGGAAAGCTATACATCTGCACACTGGCTTTGTTTTGTATTTGATTCCCAGCTAATTGAGTTGGAGAGCCTCATTAAACAAATACACCTCTAGAACTTAACATTCTCTTCCCCAAGACTCAAAATGGAAAAAGTGAAGAATTTCCTTTCTCTTATCTGTTATATAAATTTAGGAATTACAAGGCACCTGAGGAGAAAGGAAATGATTGTTGACTTTATGATACTTGGTGCCTTTCTTTTTCTTTTTTTTTTTTTTTAAGATTTTATTTATTTATTTGAGAGAGAGAATGAGAGAGAGAGAGCACATGAGAAGGGGGGAGGGTCAGAGGGAGAAGCAGACTCCCCACTGAGCAGGGAGCCCGATGTGGGACTCGATCCTGGGACTCCAGGATCATGACCTGAGCCGAAGGCAGTCGCTTAACCAACTGAGCCACCCAGGTGCCCACTTGGTGCCTTTCTTGCCCCCATCCAGATGGACCAGAGCCGTAAGGGTCGTGTAAGGAGCATAATGACATTTAAGGGAGGGAATGTGAGACTCAAAGTTTTGCAAACTCACTTTTCTGAGTCCAGTTGCTCTGAGACATTAGCTATCCCATGGGATGGATCATTCCAGAGATTTTTTGTGTTAAATGGCCTCTGACACTTCTATACTTACTTATTTTATCCTAGGAGCCTAGAAATATAGTTCAGCTATATTGGTGGGCTCTGGCTAGCTACACAGTCTTTATATAACTTGATTGGACACATCTATAGAAAGGAAGAGAGGAAACTTTTTCGTTAATGTGAAGTCTTCATAACAGAACTTTGGGCATTCTGAATTTATGTGTAGCTCATAGCTGTTTAATATCTTGGTTTAAAGGCTTTTGCTTGTTCCAACCTTGTTGCTGTAGAGCCTAGTTCAATCTGTGTGTATTTAAGAAAGAGGAAACAGGCTGGGAGCAAAACTGTGTCCTGGTGTCTTCCCAAAACACCCTTTTTTTGCAAACCCTGAGAGCCTTTAAAAAGCTGCTTTGATTAGCTTCCACACCACTCCCCCCACAAACACAGAGTGAGATGCTAGTTTGTGGCCCAGGATGAGAGAAAGAGAGGAGCCGCGACTCTCACGGGACAGCCTGGCCACTCGAGTCTTCCAAACCCAAGAGACTTTACATAAATTGGAGATGCCCTGGAAGGGGACCAGCAGCCTTTTGAGCTCTTTACCCATCACTAATTCTGGCTCCAGCTGGACTCCGGCTCGGGTGATGAAAGGGACTGAAAGCAGCGGGCTCAGCGAGCATTTTGGATGGGATCTATTCAAGCTGCATTTACTCACCCTGCATTATGGGGTTTCCATGGCAATGGGTGTATGTTTCAGTGTGTTACATGTGGAGGGGCTGTACCTTACAGTCTCCCCTTGTCAGGAAAGTCGGATCATGTGCTATTTCCTTCCTAGTTGTCTGAATGGGCTCTACCATGAGTCAGTCCCCTCTTTCCCTGAGATATGCACAGAGACAAATGCCCAAGGCCAGAGTCCAAGATCCTGAAACCACAGATCCCACTGGAGACACAGGAGAATGGAGTCTGTTCTAAAGACACTTGGCATGACTGTGGCCAATCAGAAACTGAGGCCCAGCCCCTTTCCTATTCTCACTTGGCTCCCAGCCTTGGCTGGGTTTTGAGGGCCATGAGATGAAAAGATCATCTGGACATTGTTCATTGTGATTCTTTTTTTAAATGGTGCATTTCGTGAGGCAGCTGGTACCAAAGAGAACTCTGTGTATGAGGCTGGAATAATTGTCCTCTAAGACATCTGTCTACTGGTCATTTAACGAGCCTGAGAACTGGGTGTTTGCAAACAGTTCATGGGATCACAGAGTTGTATTCAAAAGGAATCCAATTTAATGTCATTATTGTAGGAGGAAACATCCTTTCTCTTACTCTCTGTTCCCACCCACCTTGGGTCATAAAATAAGAACCTTTTCCATCTGAGAACTTTCAGGGAGGAAGAACTGATTCTTCTTTCTAGTCCCCTCACTAACCCATCTCCACAGGAGACAGTCTCACTTATCTGGTGGTGACAAGGGTCTGAGTTCTGTTTGTCCGTATTTCTCGGCAGGGTGGGTCTATGTGTTAAAGACTGTGTGCCATGTGACCTCTCTTGAGTTCTCATGTATCCTGGTGCTTGAATTCTAGACTTTCAGACTATAGTTTAAATTTATTTATCCAGTTTAGTGATTTTATTTATGAATACTTATAATTCAGGGTTAAAAAATCAGTAGCCCTTAAGATAAATCTGAACTTCTAATGCATTATTGTTTCACTTGTAGAATAACTGTGGAGTTTTGATTTAGATATGAAACTTTACGAATTGAGAGATTGTAAAGCACAATTCTGAACTTCCAACTGACCTTGGAAGATCTGGCAGTGTGGCCTCTACCTGGTAATCATCAGCAAGCAGGAGACAGCCACGTCTGACCCTCTAGGTTGGGCCTGGCTCTCCCGTTTGCCAGAGGGCCCTGGACACCCACTTCATACATTTGTAACAGCTAACACTCCAGTGTGCATTTGAGTGTGTGCCCTCTGCTAATGTGAGGCTTGATACAAAGAGAGAATTCCTGATTCTCTCTAGAGAGGAGATCATTTGTTAAAGTTTGTGTGACATGTAACGTGTCCTTCGGTGTGTTACTGGGGAGTGTGGGGGAAGCCAGGATGTCCCCCATGGCTGGCTGGGTTAGGGCTTGCTCTCTGCATGTCCAAGTGCTGAGGTCTAATTGTAACACCACCTGTCTAGGCACTGAAGAGTTGGTGGGACGGGGCGGGAGGTGGTGGTGGTGATAGGGGAGCATCCCCTGGGAAGAGCAGAGATGGGCTCTGGAGAAGGAATAGGATTTCAGTAGGCAAAGAAGGAGAGAAAGGCTTTCTAAGCTGAAGGGTCATCGTGTGGGCAAAAAAAAGAAAAAGGTAATTATAAAGCATATGAAACCTTAAAAGATTATAAATCCTTTGGTATGCCTAAAATGTAGGATGAATGACAGAGACCTGGGAAAGATGAGGCAGGGACCAGGTAACAAAGGGTCCTCCCTGCTCAATGGAAATCTGCTGAAAGTTAATTTTTAACTAATTTTTCATTACATTTTATTTGAAAGTTCTAAAACATTACAGATAAACTTCTATTTGACATCTGTCTAATCCTTCTGCCCTCTTCGTCTACCTAGAGCACCAGGGTTTCTCAAATAGGGACTCCTGCCATTTTGGGCTGGATACTTCCTTACTGGAGATGGCTGTCCCGTACACAGTAGGGTATTTAGCAGCATCCCTGACCTCCACCCACTTCATGCCTATAGCATTACCATGCTTCCCAACAGTTGAGATAACCACCAATGTTCTCTAGACATTGCCAAGTGTCCCGTGGGGGCAAAATCGCTCCTAGCTGAGAACCATTGACCTAGCAGCAACCTGTGTCATCCATTTGCTGTAGAGGCTTATGGACCTATGTCTATACATTCACCTGTCCATATGTTTACCATGTTCTGTTCTTTTTCTGGTCATGTTCTGCTTTTCTTTTTCACATTATGTACTATTATGTTATAGGCATCAATTTTTACGGTGCTTTCACATACCTCTGAGTTTGGGATAACTAAACATGCTGGTACATAGGAAGTTATCAGGTTTTTTTTTTTTTAATGGTATAACATTTTGTAGTAGGGATATAGCACAGTGTATTTATCTACATCTATGTGTTGAACATTTACTTTGCTTTTTCTTTTCTATTTTAAACAATTTTGCTGTGCTAACACACATTCCCTCAAGCACACACAAGTCTGTACCCAGGATACAAGGCAGCCCCGCTGTTATTTATTCATCTCCAAAATGACTACTCCATTAACTAGACTCTTTGTGCTTCTTAGAGAAATGCTTCTCTCCTATTGAAAACAACCCTAGAGGGAAAAGAAAAAGGGGGCAAGGCAGAGGAGGGCAGAGGAGAAAATGAAGAAAACAAAGAAGGGTTTACCAGCCACTCCACTGATTGGAACCACAGTGCTGCTGAGTATCAGTTCAGAAGAAAAAAAAAAAAGTTTTTGGTGAGGAGATGAATAGCGCGACAGGGTATTTCAGATGTCAAAGGAGGCATCCTGGCACAACAGGAGGGAGAGAGAAAGATGAAGTTTCCAGATTTGTTTCCCAAAGTTTCTCAAGACTTTGCCCCCCACCCTCTGATCTGATCCATAGCCAAAACCAACCAGCCTCCAATATGCCTTATCCCAAAGAAATGCATCCCTTTAATTCCTGCCTAAGCCAAGTATCTGACATACGTCTTATGTTTTGAGAATATATATGTGTGTGTGTATATATATATAGACCCCTTCCTTCATAGGCTGATAGGCTAGCACAGGGCTAGACTCCCCCATGGGAAATGAGTTTATAACCTCATCCTTGCTCATCTCACTGCATTAGTGGGGATTTATTTAGTATCCCACGGCCTTCCCTTGCTATATCTGGAGGGAGGAGGGCCAGAGCCTTTGGGACTAATCAGCTCTATTCTGGGAGAAGCTGAACCTTAAGGTTCTCATTTTACAAGGGCACGTGGCATGCCTGATGAGCAATTTCCCTCCCATCCTTCGAGATCTGGCTTCCCTAGGGAAATACTTTAACCTCCTTGTCCTCCTGACTTACTTTTGTGATGCTTCCCCCTATATTATCTTATTTACTCACCTTAGAAACTCTCATGCTTCATCTCCCATGAGCAATACCTTGAGGACAAGATTACATCTAAGACAGTCCCATGTTCCTGACTCTGTATAGTGCTGTCTTCCATTGGGCAGTGAGTCACACAGCCAACGCAAATCAGGAGTTAGAGAAAAGGACACCACCTCACAATGGGAGGAGCCATAAAGTGTTATTGCAAAGAAGCCTGGATACAGTGAGGGAATTATTGCAGCTCTTTTATAAACAATCTAAGCAAGACAGTTTTATTAAAATTAAAAATGCATATACTCGGTGACCTGACAATTCCACTATTCTCTATCAGAGAAAATTTACACATGTGCATAAGGAAATATATGTTAGGACATTCACTGCAAATTTGTTTGAAATGCAAAGCAAATAAACTCAAGGTCCAATAATATAGATCCAGATGTACTGTGATAGATGCACACTACAGAATAGTATGCTGCCATGTTAAAAAAACAAAACAACCTGGGGCACCTGGGTGGCTCAGTCGTTAGGTGTCTGCCTTTGGCTCAGGTCATGATCCCAGGGTCCTGATATCAAGCCCTCCATTGGGCTCCCTGCTCCGCAGGAAGCCTGCTTCTCCCTCTCCCACTCCCCCTGCTTGTGTTCCCTGTCTCCCTGTGTCTCTCTCTGTCAAATAAATAAATAAAATCTTTAAAAACAAAACAAAACAAAACAACCTGACAGCTACCTAGGTGCCAGCATGTTTAAATATCTTAAACACTTAGTCATGTGAAATAAGCAAGTTAAAAATGGATGCATAGAACGTAACAGCACATACATGAAAAAGAAAAAAAAGAACACATTCTATTGATAAATACACGTACGGGTAAATATATAGAAATAGGTCCATGAACTTCTATTGCAAATAAATAACACTGGTTACTGTTAGGCCACTGGTTCTCAACTGGGGGCTATTTTGTCCCCATGGAACATTTGGCAATATCAGGAGACATTTGGCAATGTTAGGAGATATTCTGGTTGTTATAATTGGGGATGGAGTGATCCTACTGATGTAGTAGGTGAAGGCCAGGGATGCTGCAAAATATCCTTTGGTGCTCAGGACAGCCACCTCCAGCAAAGATGATCCAGCCCCAAATATCAATAGTACCAAGGCTGAGAAGCCCTGCTGCTCTAGGTAGATGAAGTAGAGATCAGAGTAAAAAATGCATGTCAAAAAGAAGTTTATCTGTATTGTTTCAGACATTTAAAAAAATATATAATTGTGAATTAAGTATGCAATTACAAGGGACTGAAAACTGACCTTCAGTAGATTTCCACTGACTCCGGAGAACCATGTGTAACCTGGTCTCTGCCTTGTCTCTCCCAGGTTCCTAGTACCCATCCTACATTTTAGACATGCCAAAATATTTATACTCCTTCAAAGCTTCATGACTGCCTTTATTGCACATGATGTTCTGAGCTCTGGATAGCTGTAATGTTTATTCTATAATTCTACTTGGATGTCTAATAAGTAGGCCAACATTAACCTGCACAGAACAGACCTTGTGATTTCTACCAGCCCCAAGCTTGCTCTTCCCTCCTCTTTCCCGTATCAGGGCTTGACAACTCTCTCCCTCTGGCTGCCCATTTCCCTCACTTCCCATATCCGCTTCACTCACAGCACCTGTCAGCTCTACCTGCAAACTGTATCCTGAACTGACCATTTCCTACTACCTCCTGTCACCCTAAGTAAGCCATCTTTGTGTCTTTCCTAAGCCACAACAAAGGACCAGAGGGGATGAAGGGGACTGGTGCCACACGGCCAGGAAAGCAGATTGTAGGGATTGAGAACAGAGCTGAAGAAAGCATGGTCTCTAAGAGGGTGTTACTGAGGACCAGAGTATGAAAAAATGCCCTTTTTGGTAATAAAAGAAAATGCTAAATTAGCAGAATAAAACATTTTACTCATGAAAACAGCTATTTTTTCAGGGAGTTCTTCCTAACTGGGTTTGAATATGGTAATCAGACTTTGGGAGAGGATTTAGTCAGAGGGCATGGCAGCCCTTTGTTAGTGTGGCCACATGGGCCCATGGTTTGCCATGGCAACAGAGGAGGACTGCCCAGTGTTCTTGAAGAGGAAGAGAGCAGGAGTATAAATCTGCTCAGTGAGTAGACTGAGGAGCCAGTCCAGGTTGGAGCCTGGGATTGCAATTTCACCTATTTATGGGATTGAAGTGGAAGACTGATTATGCCTGATGAGCCCTGGAATTTAAGTCAGAGACCAGTATAAATCCCCACTTTCAACCCATACTAACTGAGCTTACTAAACAACTGAAGGTCTCACTTTCTTCATCTACAAAATGGGTTTAATAATTTCTGGTTAACTTCTATTCAACATAGTACTGGAAGTTCTAGTTAGAGCAATTAGACAAGAAAAAGAAATGAAAAGCATTCAAATCAGAAAGAAAGAAGTAAAAGTATCTGTTTGCAGATGAAATGATTATATTTTAGAAAACCCTAAAAGCTCAACAAAAAAAAACTGTTAAACAAATTCGGAAAAACAAAAGATACAAAGTCAACATATGAAAAATCAGTGATATTTCTATATACAAACCATGAACTATCTGAGAGGGAAATTAAGAAAACACTCTCAATTACAATAGCAAAAAAAGGATAAAATACTTAGGAACAAACTGAACCAAAGAGGTAAAAGGTTTGTACACTGAAAACTATATTATATTAATGATGGAAATTAAAGAAGATAAAGATAAATAGAAAGGTATCCTGTGTTCATGCACTGGAGGAATTAATATTGTTAAAATGTCCATACTACTCAAAATGATCTACAGATTTAATAAAATCTTTATCAAAATCCTAATGGCATTCTACCAAAAATAGAAAAAAAAAACAGTACTAAATTTCATATGGAACCAGAGTACTGAAAACAATCTGGGGCAAGAAGAAAAGAGCCAGAGGGATCACACCCCCTGATTTCAAAATAAACACAAAGCTACAGTAATCAAAACAGTATGATACTGGAATAAAAACAGACATAAAGACAAATGGAACAGCATAGAGAGCGCAGAAATAACTCCATGCACCTACAGTCAACTGATCTCCCACTAGGATGCCAAGAACACACAATAGGGAAAAGACAGTCTCTTCAACTAATGATGTTAAAAAAATAGGTACCCATATGCTGAAAAAAAGAATTTGGGTCCTTATCTAATACCATGTACAAAAATCAACTCAAAATGGAATGAAGCCTTAAATATAAGACAGAGCCATAAAACTACTAGGAGAAAACAGGGAAAATAGCTTCTTGACATTGGTCTGAGCAATGATTTTTCGGTTATGACTCCAAAAGTGTAGGTAGCAACAGCAAAAATAGACAAAACTGAATCAAACTAAAAAGCTTCTGCACACCAAAGAAACAATCCACAAAGTGAAGAGACAATGTATAGAATGACAGATAATGTTGGGCGCCTGGGTGGCTCAGTCGTTAAGCGTCTGCCTTCGGCTCAGGTCATGATCCCAGGGTCCTGGGATCGAGTCCCACATCGGGCTCCCTGCTCGGCAGGAAGCCTGCTTCTCGCTCTCCCACTCCCCCTGCTTGTGTTTCTGCTCTCACTATCTCTCTCTCTGTCAAATAAATAAATAAAAAATCTTAAAAAAAAATGACAGATAATGTTTGCAAACCATATATCTGATAAGGGCTCAATATCCAAAATACATAAGGTGTCCAACTCCATAGCACACTTATTTTTTAAAGTGTATTTATGTGTTTTATTGAGGTACAATTCACATACCATAAAATTCTTCCTTTATAAGTGTACAATTCACTGGTTTTAACATACTCACAAAGTTGTGGAACCATCATTACTACCTAGTTTTGGAACATTTATATTACCATAAAGTAAATTCTGTACTCATTGGCAGTTACTCTCCTTTACCTTCCTCCTGCTTTCTGTCTCTATGGATTTTGCCTATTCTGTATATTTTATATAAATGGAATCATACAATACGTGCCCTTTTTTGCCTGGCTTCTTTACCTCACCATGATATTTTCAAGGTTCAGTCATGTTGTAGAATATATCAGTACTTCAGTCCTTTTTCATAGCTGAATAATATTCCATCATATGAAAACGTAAGGCCACACAAAAACTTGTACACAAAAGTTCATAGAATAGAATTACTCATATTAGTAAAGAGGTGACACAAACCAACATTTTGCAATTGATGAATGGATTTTTTGATTTATGGAGCTGGGAGCTCCCTGGTGGCAGGAACTATGTCTTATTCAAAGTTTTATGCATAACAGTATTATAACAGGTATTAGGTGAATGTTTGGTCAATGAATGAATGAATGACTACTACCACTATAATAATTTGTAATAATTGACTATTTATTAATTATGATGGGATGACAATATTGAAAATGAGGGAAATTATTACTAATCAAGTAATGAGCGTGGTTAGATTTCTGACTCTTTCTAGATTTTGGTCCCCTTATCATAAAATGGGGCTTACAGTGATGGTTAAAATAAAATCAGGAATGTGATTATTATTCCTGTATGTAAACTTAATACCCCACTGTACCCTTCTCCCCTTTGCCAGGCCTGCCATATATAGTATAACAATAGGCAATCGCTGGGCATTAAAGATATGTACTAGTAACCAAGAGTAAAGGACCCACTGCTTAAGAATTTCTTTGGATGATATGATTTCACTCCTATGTGGAATTTAAGAAAAAAAATAAATGAAAAGATGCTCAACACCACTAATCATCAGAAAAATGCAAATTAAAAGCACAATGAGATATCACTTTACACCTGTCAGAATGGCTAAAATCAAAACATAAGAAACAACAAGTGTTAGTGAGAATGTGGAGAAAAAGGAATCCTCTTGCACTGCTGGTGGGAATGCAACTTGGGGCAGCCACTCTGGAAGACAGTATAGAAGTTCCTCAAAAAATTAAAAATAGAATTACCATATGACTCAGTAATTCCACTACTGGGTAAGACGAATGATATCTTGTCATTTTCAACAACATGGATGGATCTAGAGGGTATAATGCTAAGTAAAATAAGCCAGTAAGAGAAGACAAATACCATATGATTTCATTCATATGTAGAATTTAAGAAGCAAAACAAATGAACAAACTAAAAAAAAAGAGACAAACAAAAAAACAGAGTCTTAAAAACAGAACGGATGGTACCAGAAGGGAGGTGGTGGTGGGGATGGGTGAAATAGGTGAAGGAGATTAAGAGTACACTTACTGTGATGAGCACCCAGTAATGTAGAGAATTGTTGAATCATTATACTGTATACCTGAAACTAATATAACACTGTATGTTAATTATACTTTAATAAGAGGGAGGGAGGAAGGAAAGAGAAAGAAGAAAGAAAGAAAGAAAGAAAGAAAGAAAGAAAGAAAGAAAGAAAGAAAGAAAGAAAGAAAGAAAGAAAGAAAGAAAGAAAGAAAGAAAGAAAAAGAAAGGAAGGAAGAAAGGAAGGAAGAAAAAGAAAGAAGAGAGAAGAAGAGAGAAAGAGAGGGAGGGAGGGAGGTTGGGAGGGTGGAAGTGGGAAGGAGGGAAGGAGGGAGGGAGGGACGAAAGAAGGAAGGAAGGAGGGAAGGAAGGAAGGAAGGAAGGAAGGAAGGAAGGAAGGAAGGGAAAGGAAGAAACTTTTCAGACTCAAAATGGAAAAAAAAAAAGAATTTCTTTGTATCAAACAAAATTCCTTTTCTTTCGGAGCTAAAACTACACTTGTTCTCCTGGATAGTATTAAATTAATTTTAAAATGTTTATGAATCTCTGAAGAAAGGTTGAGGTTGTGGTTCATGTATTTCAGGATTTTAATGTTTGTTTCATGTTTTCTCAATTTCAATAAAAAAAAATCACTGAGTCTGAAACTTCCTAAGGCAAGACCATGTCTTTATCATCATGTCTTCAGTGACAAGCAGAAGGGTTGGCACTTAATAGGTGCTCCATTGATGTTTTGCAGATGACTAAATAGATATTTGATATAAAAAGGTGTCAAAACTGGTCTCTGGCCTCAGTGTGAATGTGTGAACCCAGTGCTCCCCAGACTTCACCCCCAGACAAGTACCAGCAACAGTGAATTGGAGTAGGTTCATCCAAGAAAATCATGCCTTGCAGACATGACCTATTTCCCAGCCTAACTTGGTGGAAAAGGGTATGACTCGTGCAGGCCGACTGGGGACTGGCTTGCTGAAGGAGAAAGTCCTGTCATGGAAAATCAAATATAGAACCCAGGGCCTTTCAAAGAATGAGGGACAAAGCAGATTATTTGTGGTGGGAACAGAGACAGTCATTTTAGCCCATATCTCCAGACTTAAAAACAACAACAACAACAAAAAATTCTAGCCAGTGTTTGTGGCTGAGCCCTAGAGAAATTAACCCCAGAGCCACATGGCTGATGGGAATAAGGATAAGGAGACTAATTTCATCTGTAAAATGATAGGCCTGAATGAGATAATGACCACTCATCTCTCCCAGCTCTGATGTGTGGTTTTTTGAGAAATCCTTCTGAGGGGGATGTGGCATCCCCCCGAGCACCTATGGCTAGGAAAGCCATGAGAGGCCCACATGGTTGCCATGGGGGTCCTGCTGGGGGTTTTCTGACTTTCTTCTGCAGCTGGTGCATCCAGCTTCCCCTCTTTCTGCTCACATGTGTTCCCCCACGGTACACACATGTTACCTACACGACAGAGATGCTCACCCCGAGGAAGGAAGGCTTTCAGCCACACTCTGGTTTCTGGAGCCAGCATGGTCACTGGTGTGTTTCTAAAATAGAACCCTGACTTCCCTTTGCAAATTGTACCATAGCATCCATTGCATTGATTAAAGTCCAAATTCTTGTCACAGCACCCAAGACCCTAGAGGGTGGTAGGTAGGGTCTCAGTTAACCTCTCTGGGATCATCCCTTGCTACTGCCTCCCTCAGCTGGACTAGGTGGTTTTCTGCTCTTTCTTTTTCTTGTTGTTGTTTTGTTTGTTTGTTTGTTTGTTTTTTAAATTCACATAGACCATGTTTTCTCTCTGGAGCTTTTGCATATATTGCTTTTTATACTCTTACAAAAACTCATAATCTTTAAATACGCGAATGAGACCACAACTCCCCTTTGCTTAAAACCTCCAATGGCTTCCCTTCACACAGAATATAATTCAAACACCTTACCATTCTTTACATGATTTTACAAAAGCTGGCCCTGTGCCCCTTCTTCCAATCATATCTTCTTTGTACTGTCTATGACAGCCATGACTGACTTCTTTTCATGCCCAGGACATGCCAAGGACTGAGTCTAAGTCCCCTGCACTAGCACCTAGCACCATACTGCTTGCACAGAAGTTGTCCACATCACTGTATGGCTGGCTTCTTCACCTTCCTGGGGTTTCTTTCAACTGAAATGAAACTTCTTGGAGTGGTCTTCTAAGATCACCAACTCTAAAATAGCTCCTTTCCACTGAAGTCTGTTTCATTTTCTACATGGCCTAAATTGCTTTCTGATATTTTTTACATCACTTATTATTGACTATAAGATTAAAGACCTTGCTGTCATGTTCAATACTGGATCCTCAGTTTTTAGAATAGTTTCTAGAACATGTTCAATACTCAGGACTTTGTTGAAGGAAGGGAAGGAAGGAAGGAAGGAAGGAAGGAAGGAAGGAAGGAAGGAAGGAAGGAAGGAAGGAAGGAAAGAAGGAAGGAAGGAAAGAACATCTGTCATTATCCTGTCCTTCCTTTCACATGTCTAACTTCTAGTTCCTCACTTAGACTTCACTTTCTCCAGGAAACCTTCCCTGACCTTGGAAGATGAGGTAGGTGACTCTCATCTGTGTTCCCTTAGCAGTTGCTACTTTTACAAAGTACTTATGATGTAGAAGTCTCTTTGCCTCTTAACATTCTCCCCTTGACTACGTTCTTATGGGCAAGACCCTTAACCTGGACACTGCCACATTCCCAGTGCTTAGCTTAGTCATGAGCATCTGAATAATTTTAAAACTCAGAATAAACTGTTTACTCTTTTGCTAAAAATATGAAGTGCTTCCTAGGTAGTCACTCCACTATCCTCTGGGTTAATTCACTCAAGAATGAGAAGGGATTACTATTTTGGGTTCCTGGACTCAATTCCAACATGGCTGGGAGCTTCCCACAAAACATCAAGCAATTCTTGGACACCCTTTCGGAGAATGCAACTGAATTTTGACACACTCCACCCAGAGATTGCTTCAGGTTCCACGGTTCAATCCTACAAGACTTGTCTCTACCCACCCCACCCCAGAAGCCAGTCACAAGCCCAGGTCATTACCTGTGCTTCTGACCAACAGGCTATAAAACAGAGGTTCCTATGATCTCCCGCTCCATGGATTTGATTAATGTGCTATAGCACATTAATAACAGTTCATAGAACTTAAGAGAACTTAGAGAAACATTTTGCTCATTAGGTCATCAGTTTCTTATAGAAGAATATAACTCAGGAACAGCCAGATGGAAGACATGCGTAGCACAAGGCACAGGCAAAGGGTGTGGAGCTGCCATGCTCTCTCCAGGGCATCTCCCCCACCACCTCCACGTGGTCACCCAAACTGGAAGCACTCTGAACCCTTTCCTTTGGGTTTTTATGGAGCCATTGGTGATTGAACTTAATCTCCAGTCCCCTCTCCCTCCCTAGAGACCTGGAGGTAGGACTGAAAATTCCAATCCTCTAATCACAGGGTTGGCTCTTCCAGGCAACCAGCCCCCACCCTTCTGTTACCTAAGGGCTTTCCAAAAGCCGTTCATTAACATAACAAAAGACTGTTCTCGTCTCTGAGGAAATTCCAAGGGCTTTAGGAGCTCCCTGCTAGAAACTGGAAGACCAAATTTGTATTTCTTATAATAAATCACAATATCACAGGGACTACTAGCAAGTGCTTGCTAAGTGTTGGTGTTTTACTTAAATTTTCTACTCTGATTCTCACAAAAGCCCTCAGTAGAAGCAAAAGCTGACTCCCATTTTGTGGAGAATTAAATTTATTAAATTTATGTGGGCATTAAGGCACAGGCAGAGCAATTGGTTGGTCAAACTAAAATAAAAAAAGTGTTCTGTCCTAACTCTACATTTTCTCCTCTTTCCAACACCTGTGCTCAACAGTGGGGAACCTGCAGCAGGCAACCTTGGTGATTTTATTAGCCACCCTCTGATTAACAGCTGTCCTTCTGGTCATTCAGAAAGGAGGCCATAATCAGAGGTCTAAACCTAAGGTTCTGGCTCCAGGCACCCTCTGGGGAAGTGGCCGATTGAAGCCTGTATTATCACCTGGCTAAGACCCAATGTTGATCTGCCCCCCTTCCCTGCATCAATCTCCCACATCAGACCCTAGCAGTGTTTCCTGGCAACACTGTTCTGCAAATAGTTTGTAAAAAAAGAAAGTGGAGGGGCAATCATGGATGGTTGGTGATGACTTGTTTTTTGAAAGAAAGGGTACTGGATAAAATCCTGAGTGTACCAGTGCCAGCTTCTTTCCTCCCAGACACCGAGGTTGCTGGCAGGGCTAATGACTGATCACCATATGCAGTCACCTCCAGTCTCAATGGTACCTGCTCAGTTAGTTCGTTTTGCTCCTTGACACCATGCCCAGTCTTGCTGAGTCCCCTCCAATCCTGGTTTAGCATCTTCAGAGCTCATTGCAATGGATTCACAAGGAAGCAGCAGCCAAAACTAACTAGGCAAATAAATGAAAGCTGTACATTTTGGACAGGTAACAGCTGAACTGCTCTGCAGGACCCAGGAACCAGTGGGCTTGTCACCCCTCAGTCTCCTCTGAAAAGCTCACAGTGAAAACCTCTGCTTTGGGGCTCACTCTTCCACATCCCATTTAGAGGGGTCTTCCTCACCATCCCAGAGTCTGGTGGTGACAGGCAGTCACTTCCTTTCTCAGCCTTGGTGGGGACAGATGTCAGAGCTTCTGGGAGAAGTCAGGACACCCAACTGGAGGACCCAGGCTTGCTGTAAACTCACTGTGTTGTGACCTTGAGAAAGTCATTCTTCCTCATTGAGGATTGGCTTCCTGAGCCATTAATTGAGTGGTCCATATATGTAGTGATATGTAGTGTCATCCTATCTCATGAGCCTCCTCTGGCTTTTTAATTTTGTGATTTTAAAGATGTGCTAAACTGACAGAGAATGCTGCCCACCATTTATTAAGTAGAAGAAGCAAGTTCCAGACTCATGTAGATGTGGGGAACAAAGGCAGAAGGAAGCGTAGATAAAATTAACTGTCCTTAGAACCTGCCCCCATTGACAGATACTTGAGGCAGGCAGAGTATAATGTTCCTCAAGGTAACTCCCACTGTCTTCATGTTAATGATTTGCTAGAGGGAAAAACTACCCTAGTTTGACAATAGCCAGGCCTCCAGTATCCAGTGAGTCTTCTTTAGCGTATGAAAATCCTTTTGGAACTTCCCTTTGTCTTTACTCCCCCCCCCCAACCCCCCAAAGTATATAATCAGTTGCTCCTCACAAGTCTGGGGTAGCTCTTTCTGCCTACAAGGTCCTATCTCCATGCTTTTATAAAATCACCATTTTGTACCAAAGACATCTCAAAAATTCTTTCCAAACACCAACGTACTCCAAAACACATCACTAGCAAAGTAGCCCACTCTTTGTTTAAATACATACTGTTGTGGGAAACAAAGGCAGAAAAAAAATTATTAAACTTCCTTCCTACCTACAGCCCATTGACAGGTCCTTGAAACCGGCAGAGTGACATACCTCTAGGGACTCAACTGCCTCAATGTGGATACTTTGCTAAAGGCAAAAGGCAATCCTCGCCTGAACACCCCCCCTTCCCCCCCCCCCCCCCCCCCGCCCCAGGACTCTATAAGTCTACTTTAACATATAAAAATTCCTTTGGAAACTTCCTTTATCTCTAAACCCCCCAAGATACATGTTGGCAATCACCCCCCAAGCATATGGCCCACTGATATACATCTGAAGGGCCTCATGACTTAGTTTCTACTAAACAGTAATAAATGACCTTTCCTAACAATAGCTAGCCCCCTCAGGATCTTGGAAATCTTGTTTCCAAAATACCTGAAAAGCTCACACTATCCCTAACCACCTCCCAACTTGAAGATATATAATCACCATCGCTCATGACCCCATTGCAGCTCTTTCTGCCCATGGGTCCTGTCCCTATGCTTTAATAAAACCACCTTTTTGCATCAAAGACGTCTCAAGAATTCTTTCTTGGCTGCCGGCTTCGAACCCTAATGTCTTTCCTACATCACATATGTCTTTATAACAAGTGTTGTTTTTGGAAATTTAAAATAATTACCAACATACTAAAAGCAACCTTTTGTAAATTTACCATTTCAACAGTTAATCAATTCATTCCAAAGGCTGCTTTGATGCCTACTTGACATCAGACTTTGGGATACAGAAGTGAATAAAATAGAGTTGTTGTCCTGGAGGAGTCTAAAGTCTTGGGAGTTTGGGAAGACTCATGATTTATTTTTAAAAGATTCTTACAAAGTAATTGCCCTGCAGTTGAGGCTGGCCTGCCTCCATATCTGATAAATAGAAAGGACACTGACAGCCCCTTTTCTTATGACAAAGAGTGTATTGTTCACTTCTCTTCAATGTCACATCCTCTCTTTAGTGTTTCCACTGAACTGCCCTTCCTAAACTCCTAACTACCTTGAGTTTGTGCCAATAATCTAGTACTTAGTCACACACATCTTCTTTCCCTATTTCCACCTCCTCACCCCCCATTACCTCCTTAGCTCACTCCAATGAGGCTCTGTCCCCTCCATTCCACTGAAAATTTTCTTGTCAAGGTTACAATACTATAGATGTTTCACTGCCCATGTGTGCACATACGCGTGCACGTGCGTGCGCACACACACACACACAAAGACAAAAATGCACATTTGCAATAATGTCAAGTGGCAGATGGACTGTTGACATCCACCTGACACTGCCTCCTGGATCTGGTAGACTATATGTGGGTTCTTTAGTGACTTGCACATAACCTTTCATCCTCTGGTCCCTGTTTATGTTGGCAGCCTCACCCCTACTTTGCTGATTCAGGATTCTATATTCCCTTAGTGTGTCTTTCCCACCACACCTTTATTCATGCTGCTCTCCCTGCTTGGAATGACCTTCCTCTTCTCATCTAACTAGAACATTCCTACTCATCTCTGCAGTGAAACCTTTCTGCCTTATTTCCTTCACTCTTTTTTTTTTTTTTAAGTTATCTCTGTTCCCTCTTCCCAGAGTACCTTGATTTCCCTTTGGGAAATTATGTCTTTCCTACTGTGGACAGAGATGCCCTCTGGATTCTTCATCTCACCTATTTGGTACAGACATGGGATGGGCATTAACCTAATCTCGGCCAACTAGATTTTCTCTCTAGAAGATGCATGGAACATATGAATTATTTTATTCCAACAATGTTTACGGGTCCAGATACCAGGAAATACCAGCCACCAATGCGTTCTAGAGCTGCTTGGCTCCCATGCATTTCAGTCTCCTTCTTTGGCCTTTTCTCCTGACCTCAGAGCTTTTTCTTACATTCCCAACATATGCCTTTTCAGATTAGGTCATTCAAAATTGGTTTCTGCTCCTTGCAACAGAAAAATGACACCATAACAAGAAATACATCCTTTAAGACTCAGATAGGTGGTGACTTTCCCTGTAAAGCTTACTTAGTTCTTCCTTGGCCCCTTGTTGCTCTAGTAGACCCCTCTCCTGTGGCATTATAACAGACCTCTCCTCCCTGCATAGGCTCCCTGGGGGTACAGATCACAGCTCATTCAAAGTTGTGTCCCTAGAGCCTAGGACACACTTTATCTAGCATACCGTTGGGGTCCAGATGAAGTCTGTTCAAGAGTGAATGAAGAATTCGAACTGCTGTACCTACAGGGCTAGTATATTCTCTCTTCTTAACCGAGATAATGACTTGACAGCGTAGTCTCCTTTTTAAAGAAGTTCAATTTCAACTCAAGTGTCCATCAATAGATGAAAGGATAAAGAAGATGCGGTGTATATATGCAATAGAATATTGCTCAGCCATAAAAAAAAGGGATGAAATCTTGCCATTTGCAACAACATGGGTATTATGTTAAGTAAAATAAAATTCCCAAAGCACATCAAGAATTTTAAATAGAGAAGCCTAACTATAAGAAAGTGACTACATGTGTGTTAGAAAGCTGACCTAGCAAACAGGGGATGCCAGGTAATCCAGACATTAGTAATTACAAGTAATAGCTGCTATTCCTTGGGCTGGCAGAACAAAAAGGAAAGGAGAAATTAGGAACTAAGAGAAGGATCCCTGCATGGCTGATTCTCCTAATTCTGTGAGGGGGTGTGTCTTGTCATGAGTGCTTCAACCTCTGAGCAGGGCACCCTGTGGCCAGTGCTTAGATATCCAGTAAAGTGCTCGAAACACTTTGGCCAGTGCCAGAACTCTGAGAATGTGAGCTTCTAGGGAGGCATCCCACAGTGGGTACCAGGAGTGCTGAAGGAAGCTGGAGGCTGGAACCACAGCTGTTTTGCTTCTGGAAGATGTCTGACAGGATCTGGGAAGAGGAAGAGAAGCTTCGTCCTGCTACCTTCTAATCCCCTGTTAAGGGACCCGAGTGGGACATGAGCCAGCAAGAACTCTGGGAAATGTAGTTTGTAGGTTCCCAGCTCCAGCATGACTCTATAGAGCATAGAAGGCAGTGGGAGGAGCCTTGGGGCTGAGAGACTCTGGGTAAGTAACTGACATACATAATTCCCATAAAAAGCGACTATGGAGAGTTGGCCTCCAAGGTAATGTGACAAAATACAGTCTCCCTATTTTGTAACCCATTTCCAGCATGGTTCCCACTAACCCTTGAGTAAGAAATTACAGCTTAGGATAGGACCTCCATGGAAAATTCTGGTGCCAATATAAAAAGCAGCTCCAAAGTCAAAGCATTCCTGTGAGCCCTGACACATGGAGCCCATGATTTATTTTAGCTTTTCCTTAATTTTTTTGCCTCCTTCTGCAGTCCCTGGTTCCAAGAACGTCTTCTGGGCCAGATGCTCCCATGGCTCAGATACTTGGAAACCGGGCCATTTCCTACAAAGCCTGCTGCTCTTCAGACCACCCTGCCAAACCCCTTGCTGTCTGCAGCCACACCCTGCTCCTCCAGACTTGCATTGCTCCACGTGTCCCCACCCCGCGTGTCACCACCCTCGTCCCTCAGAAGAGAATGCCATAATTGACCCATCCCATCTCCAGACTCAGTTCCTTTTCTCCTTCATTATCTACCACTTTTGCTCATTCCTTCATTCTGAGGTTGGACAGAAGTCCCTGTGTCTCTATTATGCTCTTCTCCTAGGATTCTACCATGTAAAGAGTGCCCTTTCCAATAGTGACAGTGAAATTTTGAAGCTACACGAAGCTTTAAATGCTTCATACAACCACAAATTTTGTTTTCATCTACAACCTCACTGACCCACTGTTAGGTTTTGGGATCCAAATAATTATATTTAAATCCTGACTCCAGGGGTGCCTGGGTGGCCCAGTTGGTTAAGCATACGACTCTTGGTTTTGGCTCAGGTCATGATCTCAGGGTTGTGAGATTGAGCTCCATGTCAGGGTCTCTGTTCAGCATAGAGTCTGCTTGAGACTCTCTCCGTCTCCCTCTGCCCCCTGCCTCCACTCTCTCCCTCTCTTTCAAATAAATAAATAAATCTTTAAAAAAAATCCTGATTCCTACTTGAAAAACTACCTACATTCTTCTGAACATTAGTTTTGTCTACTTTAAAAGAGGGCTAATACCTACTTCTAGAATACTAAATGACACAGACTGTGTGTGCAACTGGCACAGAGTAGGACAGGGGTAATCTTCATTCTCTTTCCACAAGTGAGAGTGGTACTGTTCTCACACACATATGGGGAAAGGAGGACAAAGCACTATATAAGTCTAGCCTGGGCCATATAGTGGATTCCATAATAAGAAAGGATTTAAGAGAAAAATCTGAGCAATGCTATGTGGAGAATTATTTTTCTGTTCTTATAAGAATACAAGAGTGATATTATGACCAGATGAGATCCTCCTGTAGACTGACTTCCCCCTCTCAATGTTACCCTTGTGCACATCTGTTATTTGTGTAAGAAGGGGAATAAAGAGGGGAGGGCTGGGAGCAAAAGCATCAGGCTGGGACAATATGGGATATTCCTAGGGAAAGAATGGCAGATTAAGGGCTAGAAAGGTGACTTTGAATCATACTATATAGAGCCTTGAATGCCTGGCAAAGGAGTTTTGCATTTTATTACTTAGATAATAGAAAGTCAAAACCAGAAAGAGTAAAAAAATAAAGAACCTTGTAAAATGGATTTGACATTTTATATATAAAAGCTTTTACTTAAGGAATGGCAGGCAAAGGGATTCAGAAAAATGCAAGACCCAGGGTGATTTATCTTCTGCAATTCTTTTTTCCCCCACAAATGATTTTAGGAAATATATACTTAAGGTAAGTGCTATAGGCTGAGCTGCTCCTATCACATAGGACACAACTTGCCACTGTGTCCTTCAAACACAGAAGAGATTTCACCAATGGACCAATTCTGTGGAATTCTATGCAAGGGAGGTAATGGGTCTCATCATGGGTTTGTTCTGGTAGAAGCATTTCATCTAGAACAAGATCATTGCTGCTTTTAAGGACCTACTGTTCTGGAACAGATGCATAAAGTAATCAGGGTAATCAGTATGGTAAACATAATGAGAAGCATGGGCAAGTATTGGATCCTTCAGGTGGGGCCTGTAGGGCTTCAGGGAAAGTTTTCTGGAAAACACACATAATAGAAAGGGATGACTAAGCTAAGTTATCCCTTAAAGGATGAGGAGGGTCAACCCTTAGGAGGGAGAGCAGGAGCCAGAGAGAATCAGAATGATGGAGCAAACATGCAGAGATGAGAAGCATCATGTGCATGGGGGCAGACCACAAGTAGTCTGGGGTCCTGGGTGCTGAGGAGGTGGGGCAGGACCAGAAGGATTAAGTCTTGTGTGCCTAGCTCAGAAGCTTGCACTTCATCTTGCAGCTGACGTGGGTATGTTAAGGGGCTCTGAGCAGAAGAGTGACACTGTGGAACTCACTTTTTATTCTGTTCTAGTGGCTGCATGAAGGAGAGAGCAAGATAAGAGGAGAGAGACCAGATGGGAGGTGTTGGCAGTATTCTAGGAGGGCACAGGGGATGGGACCACAGGGGTGCCTAGGAGAGTATGGGAATAGGGTCTGTGGGAGTTGGCAGGTAATTGACACAGGGAGATGAGATGTCCCAGATGTCTAGCCATGAACTGGTAGACACTGCTGCCCACCACAAGACAGGGGACTCACAAGGAGGTGCCATTCTGGGGAAACAAAATATGCTCAGCTTTAGAAGCCATGAATTTGAGGAGTCTTGAGGAAGCAGAAAACTCATCCTCTCAGCTGGACAGGTGAGCATCAATTTCCGCATTTCATTTAAGAATGGGAAACTCCTATCTGGTTTTCAGGGAAAGATTAATTTGCCCAAGGAACTTGAGGTGTTGCTTTTACCAGACTCATTTCATTAGAACTCTCTTTACATTAACTTTAAGGAAACAAACTTCTGTCTTCAAAGCAGACACAAGCTCCTTTCTGAATCAAAGGTTCTGCTTCTGTTAGTCATCTTAAGCCCCTGAAAACCCCCCACCTGTAGAACTGGCCCTTGGGTTTCATATGTGTCCCTGTGTGATGTTCTTTCTGCCCCCTCTTGGTAGCATAGTGAGAGATCACAGCATGAGGATCCAGAGGTGGAAATGTTCCTACGGAGAATACATATCCAAAAATTCAAAAGTCCTGAGAAACAAAGATGATCCAGAAAGAATTTTGAAATTTATGAAAGCTTTTGAAATAATCTTTGTTTCATATTTATTTCCTTCATATCATATTTCCAAAGATTTTGAAATTCAATTTACTCTTAAATATTGCCTGTTTCTGTCAGAGCAGGAATACATAATTTTTTCATCTCTGTAAAAGCCATCTGTTTTGAACCCAAAGATTTTTTTCCAGTGGCAAGATAGAAAGGGGGACAGAACAAAAACCCTCAGCCCATTTTACTACTAGTAAGCCATGAAATAAACAAGTCTCACTATCCTCACCACATGTGCTCCTGGAACAAAAGGGATTTTGGTGTGACGGATCCAATTTTTGCTATGAACTGTGAACTAGCATATTTTTAACTTGGCTTCTAAGGTTGATGAAGGGAGCTTTCTTGTCTTTCCCTAATAAAATGCAGATGACTCTCCTTTCCAAGCTCCTAAATCCCCAAAGCTGTGTTTGAATATGAATCTCATCTTCAAGGATAAGAACAGATTTGCAATTCAGTAAGTCACATTGTGCATCATCGCTGTTCCTCATTCCAAAAATATTTCTAAAGGGCTTGACCTACAGTAAGTAAGTGTGCACTAAATATGTATTAAATGAAGGTGCGAGAGGACATTAGCATTAGCCCTTGAATATGAAGATCTGGGTTTAAATCCTGGCATTGCAACTATGTTAGAGTGGGAGGGAGTACTGGGTGCCAGTTTTGAATAATCACCTTTAAGTGAGTTAGATCAGGATTCGGACCCTGGTTCCACGCCTTCCCAGCCATGAGTGGGGAGGATTTGGGTCAAATTTCATAACCTCTCTGTAACTCAATAGGATGCAATAGTTGAGCTTGAGGACCTTGGGGTTGAATACTGGTTTTGTCATTTATTATCAAGAGGGTCTTGGCAATTTCCTCAAATGGCCTGATTTCCTTACCTGTAAATTAGAGAAAATAATTGTGCTTATTTTCACGAGGTTACTGTGAGCACTTAATGAGTTAATATATGCAAACCACATAGGGTAAAGCTTGGCATATGGTAAGCACTCTGTATGTGTTAACTATTATTCTATTATTTTTATTATACTACCTCTTACTGTGCTATTCTGACTCTAAGAATGTACAGGGTTTTTTTGTTTTTTTTGTTTCTCTAGGAAGAGGTTCCATAGTATTCAATATCTTGGGGGTGGTGTTAGGATGGTCATTTAACCTTGGCCACTTTAAGTTTCAGTTTTCACACATGTCACTGAGATAATACTCCCTCTTTATCCCTTCTCTCTCTCTCTCTCTCTCTCTCTCTCTCTATATATATATAGCATAGGTTTTTGTGAGGCTCAAATAAGATCACAAATGTGAAAACACTTAGCTAACTCTCAAGTGCTCCATAAAAGTGAGTTTATTAGTTGGAACTCTTTCCACTACAAGTGACAAAAACTCAACTCAAATCAGTATGCCAAAAAAGAAGATTTATTGGCTCTTGCAACTGGATTCTAGGGTAGCTCATAGTCCCAAAGGAAGAACTGTAAAAACCAGACTTTAGGAACCAAAACTGATGCTCATTATAACTCAAACACACAGTTTACCCCTGTGTGTGATCTGTGATGGCTGAAACTCTTTCCTTCTCCATATAGGCCTTTTCCATGTAATGAGGAAGATGGCGTCAGGATCCCAGATTCATACTGTTTCAGTATTCCAAGACAGCAAAAAGAGAAAATCTCCCTTATACATTCCTCCCTCTCTTGTATATCTACTTCAAGGAGGAATTCTGATTGACCCTGATTTAATCTCTTGCCTAACCTTGGGCCAATCACTGGGTATGATGGGATAGATTACTAAGATTGTTCAAACTTGGTCATTTAGTATGGGACATTTAGTGTGGGACAGAGGGATATTGTAGTAGGTTTCTCCAGAGAAACAGAACCATAGGATATGTATATGTATATTTACATGTATATGTATATCTACATCTGTATCTATATTTATAAGGAGAGTTTCTTTCTTTCTTTCTTTAATAAGGAAATGGCCAATTATGGAAGCTGCCAAGTCCCAAGATCTTCAGGACAAGTCAACAATCTGGAGAACTAGGAGAGCCAATGATATAATTCCAGTCCAAGTGTGAAGTCCTAAAAACCAGGAGAGTCAATGGTGTAGTTCTAGACAGAAGGGCAGCAGGCTCAAGAACAAGCAGAAGCCAATGTTCCATTCAGAGAAGGTCAGAGGGAAAGAACTCTCTCTTATTCAAGGGAGGGCCGGTCAGCCTTTTTATTCTATTCGGGTCATCAACTGATTGGATGAGGCCCACCCACATTATAGGCTGCAATCTGCTTTACTTGGTCTGTTGATTTAAATGTTAATCTCATCCAAAGTACCTTTACAGAAACACCCAGAATAATGTGTGACCAAATATATGGCACCCTGTGGCCCAGACAAACTGACTCATAATATTAATCCCAAGAGATATATTACCAGAAGGGGAAAAGTAAAAAACAAAGACACTGAGAAGATTAAAAAATATTATCATAGATTATCATTATTAATAGTTTATTTAACTTCTGTAGAGATGACTACAATGAACCTCTGTGTATCTGAAAGCCAAGATTAATTACACCCCAAACCCTTGAGTGTTACTCAATTTCTGGCAGAGATAGTTAGCAGGATGTTGATCCCATTAGAAGCTGTTTTGGTAGGAGAGAAATCCTATTAGTACAAGGTCCTCAACCTTGGGAATACTGACATTTGGACTGGAAAATTCTTTGTTGTGGGGGACTGTCCTTTGCCTTGTAGAATGTTTATAACATTCCTGGCTCTACCCACTGGATTTCAGTAGCACTCAGTCCCCCTACATTCCACCTTGTGATAATCAAAAATGTCTCCAGATCTTGTCAAATGTTCCCTGGGGAACAAAATCTCTCCCCATTCCTGGTTGAGAAGAACTGTACTACTGAATCCCAGCTAAGTACTAATTTATACCTCTCTATTCTTCATCCTCAGTCCCAAAGGATGGAGGGAATGCTGGTTGGCATTACAACCTGATAAACTTCCCCTACTCCCTCTATACACATTTCATTACATTTGAAGTTCCCCACCACTGGGACACTGAACTGTTGAAAAAGACTGCAGAATATATATGACTCAACGTATTTTGGGGTCTAGTCCCTCCTCTGTCACTGACTTATGATATATGGCTGGCCACCTCCTTCCTCTCCAGGCCTTGGTTTTCCATATTGGTGAAATGAGATGTCCTACAATCCTTCATGTTACTCTAACATTTTATGATATAAATTGATCAGATTGGAATTATGAAATGGGAAATCACTAGACAGTATTCACCAGTTGAAGAATTTGTGGCTAAGACCCTAAATTTCCCACAAGCATCTCTTTTGTTTCTCGGAAGTTTAGATTGCATTGGGTTCCTTGGGATGTATAAAGAGTTGGGGCAAAAGAAAGAACTAACCTATATCAGGATCTCTGCTGTTACCTGATGTTTTGTTTTGGGGTATCTCTAATGATTCCATCTCTGTACAGGAAAACAGTGTCAATTGGAGAATCATTCAATGAGACTAGAGCATAATGTTTGTGAGAAATAAATTGGGGACTGTGCAGAGTCAGGGATGCCAGAGTAATGGGCACAACCCTATTACCCAAAGCGGGGAGCAGTATGATGCACAATAGAACAAATACCCATACAACTGGGTAAACTGTTTTTCATCTTTGCATTTGAAGTTTAGATAGATGACAGAGTGAAATTAGCCAGATGCAATTTGCAGTAAACAATAGCTTTGCCTCTTTATTTTTCCCATCATAATTATTATGGCACAAAATATTCACTTTATTGATGAAAAAACTGAAGCTCAAAAAAGAGGGGTTACGAGTAGTGACCACACTGTGAGTTGGTGGCGGAGTCTAGATGGATAGCTGGGGCTCAGGACACCTAGTCCAGCAGTGTTTCCATCATATCATCCCCAAGGAAAAGCCCTGTGGGGGAAAGAAGTGTAGAAAAAAATACCATCCCCTGCCCCCAACCCAATATTAGAGCTCAATAAAGCAGGTCATGCACATGATGGGTTTCCCCTCTTCCTCTCCTCTAACTGCCAATTCTTAGGTAGGTTTTTTGCAAAGATTTCAGTCTTATTTTTGCCATTCGTTCCTAACTACAAGCATATCAGAGCTCATACTGGGACCAAGAACCAAGCTCATGGAGAAAATGGCACATAGTCCCATCTGCTTTCCTGCCTTCCTGAAGAAGAAGCAAACAGAAGGGATGAAAGGCATCAGCCATGCTTCTGTAATGACCTTGCTGGCAGATGGGGATGAGAACCTATGCGAGTTTTTGACCACTTACTACATTTCTAGTTTCCAGTTACTGTACTAGTTTCCTGTGGCTGCCATAACAAATTGCCATACATTTGGTGGCTTAAAACAACAGAAATGTATTTTCTTACAGTTCTGGAGGACAGAAATATGAAATCACGGTGTCGGAGGGGCCATGTTCCCTCCAGAGGCTCTGGGGAGAGTCTCTTTCTTGCATGCTCCAGTTTCTGGTAGCTCCAGGAGTCCTTTAGCTTGTGGCCACATCATTCCAGTTTCTACCTCAATGGTCACTTTTTCTCCTCTTCTTTGTGTGTCTCCTATCAGACACTTGTCACTGGATTTAGGACCATCTGGATAACTCAGGATTCCTTCCTTATCTCAACATTATAAACTTAATTACTTCGGCAAAGACTTGCTTTCCAAAAAGGTCCCTTTCACAGGTTCTGGATATTAGGTCATGGATGTATGTTCTGGGGCATCATTATTTAGCCCACTACTTCTAGGACCTGTGCTGATTTTTCTATCTACAGTATTTCATGGACCTCTCACAGGTCTATGAGTTATGGGTGAACATTCCCATTTTATGGATGAGGAGAATTTGTAAAGGGACAGAGTTAGAAAGTGCCAGAGGCAGGGTGCACATTAGGGTATTTTTTTAATGAGTCTATGTTATTCCCCAGAGCTTTGGATCTTCCTTCTAAGAGCACACTTATATTGGCTTTGGTTGTTAATAAATACACTTTGGGGTAAGGGTATGCAGAAGAGGAAGCAGCATCTATAGAGGACATAAGTATCAACACATTAGGTTGGATGGGGGATTCCCTTTGGAGGATTGTTACCCTCTTGCAGAGTTAATGGAATCTTAATTCAGTTCTTGGGTTCTGGCCCTGTCTCTGTGTAGCTGTGAATGAATTTTAACAAGTCTGTTTACCTCGTCCCTCAGATTTTCCAACTATGAAATGAGCAAGTTGGACTTTGAGCTCTCAGTTTATGAATCAAAACTTCCATCAACATCAAACCTCAGGACCTACTTTTTGAAGAAATGATGCCATCTTTACAAGTATACCCCTGCTGAAAACATTCAAATTCTTCCCACCTCTACTCAACTGGTACAATAGGACCCAAATGCTGGGAAGCTTTAGGATTCACTCTGGTGAGGCCCATCATCCCTGAAATACTCTTCCCTCCCAGGCTGTATCTCCTTCTCAGCCTTGAAAATCCATCTCAAAAACTGCTCCTGCCCTGATCTTGTTAGGCAGAATTAACTATTTCCCCTCTCTATTCCTATATCTTAGCTTGCACACACTTGAATAATGACACTTACCTTTATGAACAATTATTATTTTCTGTATCTTAGTCTTCTAGAGTGTGAATAAACAAATGAGGGAATCTAGACCTTTTTTTTTTTTTTTGAGAAGGTGTAAAGACAGAGGACCTGCATTCTTACTTTTTTCCTCGACATTTGATTGAAAAGGGCCAGAGTCCTTAGAGGGAGACAGCCTGCATTAGTGAGATAAGGAACGCATTTAAAAAAAGACGAGAATTTGGTTCTTTGCAAGATAGTTATTTCCTTTGTTTCTTTTCTCCTTTCCTTCTTTCCTTCACTCTTTCCTTTCCATTCCTTTCCTTCTTTTATCAAAAACACACTGAGCTCCTACTAACTGCCAGATGCTGCTAGTTCCAAGGATATAATGATGAATAAAAGTCACTACCCTGTAATCACATAGTTCAGTCTCGTGGTCAGTGTAGGCAAGGAAACAAAAAATTACATTACAGTATTATATCATACCACATCATATATAATGTATACTACATAATATAATACAGAGAGTACATATCATTTTGTTATATATTTTTTGCGTATCATTTTAAGCTATATAGGCACCATCTTGCATACCACATGGGAAATGTAGTAAATGCTGTAGTAGTTTTCTTCGTGGCTTCAGGGGAGGCCATGCAGAAGAAGGGTTATCAGACAGAAGGAAAGATATGTAGAATGGAGCATTTTCTAAAGCTCAGAGCCTGTGGGCTTGAATGACAAGCTCAGACACATAGATGATAATTCAACAAAATTTTCTGTGGCCACTTCTTTCAAGGAAGATTATTTTGGGGGCCTACCTGGGTGTTCCAGTACCCACTGTAGAGCTTGTACCTTGTTCTACATAGCAGAAAGCTGCACCAACATCACCATCTGCCCACAGTCCAGAACTCTATCCAAACCAGAATACAGAATACCAGCAAGCAGAGACATGGCCTTTCTCACTGAGTGCTCAGCCTGGTTCTCATTAGCCTCTCTCTCTCAGCTACTTTGGACTTCACAAAAACTATGTGTATTTCCACTGCTAACTTAATCTGCAAAGCATTCAGCAAACTCTCAATTTTCTTTTATTTTCCTATAATATGATGTTGCAAATAAAAACAAATTATATAAGGGGGGAAATTAGTGAATGAACTGTTATTGATTACTATATTTTAATACCACAAATAGCTGTTAATTATTAGGTCATGAAAGTACAAAGCATGAGCTGTTTTATCTTGATAACTTTATGTCTCTAACAGTGCTTGGTATAAACTCGATACTCAGTAAATGTGAATTAAGTTCAGCAGTATGGAAGGACTGAATGAAGCTGGCATTATGGATTCTCTTCATATATGAGAAAAGGGACCAGAATTTAACCGTGAAGGGAGCTGACACTCATTTTTTTGTATGCTCATTAGCTCAAGAGCTATTCCTGCCTTCAGTGCTAAACACTCACAACTGTTCTGTTGGAGTATTTCTGCTGGTGACTTAAGAGAGGTCTGCATTCATGGCCTTTCTCTTTTTCAGCCCTCCTCTCTTCATTCCATCTTTCCATGCTTCTAGCTGTGAGATCTTTCTGAAATGCAGATTGGATCACCTGTCTGAAATCCTGCCTGGGTCTACAGCCCCATATCTCACACTCAACCATGTATGCCCTATGCTTGAGCTGCTCTCAAAGAGTCTTATGCTTTCTCGGTCCTCCCTATCTGCACATGCTGTTACCACTTTCCAGGAAGACGTCTGTCCACCACTTCTCCATTCAGTTAACTGGTATTTCAAAGCCTAGCTCAGACTGTACTGCCTCCTGGAGGCTTTCTTTGAAGGCCCTTGACTTAATTGGGGAATCACTCTTCTCTTTCCCACCCTGTTGTATTACCACCCTAAGGCAACTGATCATGTGTCTGTCTGTTTCTCCAGCTTAGTTCTGAACTCCATGAGGATAGAAACCACGTCCTTCTTCTCTGTTAATGTTCTCAGTTCTAGTCCCAGGATTGAGCATCGATCAGTTGCTCAAAAGAAAGAAATGAAAGAAAGAAAAAAGAAAAGAAGAAGGGAAGGAGAGAAAGAGGGAGGGAGTGAGGGAGAGAGGAAGGAAGGAAGGAATATACTGGCGAGGATAGTGCTACCAAATGGCAGCAGAAGACCATGGTCTCATGGTCAAGCTCAGCCTGAATTATTTTATGTATAAACCCTTCAGGAAGAATTTGTAATAGCTGCCCACTATCTTGGCTTTGGGGGACCAGGGATATATGGCCTCCATAAACAGTGCTGGGGAGCAAAGGAGGACTTCACTCTTCATCCCTGGAAGCCAGTAGATTGCTTTTGTTTGTTGTGTTTCTGCTACCATGGCTCCCAGATGACACCCCATCTGCACAAGCACCACTGCAAACAGATATGGAGCTGCCAGGTGGGTTTTCTCAAACCCAACAGCCTCAGTAAACCAGCAGCTGACAAAAGCTAGGAGCAGGCCCCAGACACAGGGGAAGGAATGCGGATTTGTCTTGATCTGCCTCATCAGAGGGGAAACGATAAGGAAGGAGTCATGAAAGACTGGCAGCAGCTCAACTATTTGGCACCATAGGCTTCTTCCAAAGAACCATTTTCCAAGATGGGTCTGCGCCCCTGCAAACGTGCTCATGTTCACATGAATGTCGGCTTGCTTTTTCTCCTTTTCTTTTTTCTCTTTTATTTTCTTTCTTTTTTCCCTTTTTTTCCTTTCTTCTTTTAAAAATTTCACTGGTCCCTTAGTGAAAAGTATTAGCAGAAGAGTCAGGTCTCAGGCATCAGGTAGATTGAAGTGGAAAGAAAGGGAAGGGAAGCAAATACCTCTCTGGAGAGACACAGTTCTATCTGAAAGGAGAGGTTGGCTCTCTGCCCTCAACTGACCCTCATTCCCCCAGGATGTTTCTGGTCCTGGGAGCTATGGATTCAAAGCCCACTGAGTTCTTCTGCCTATTGTGGTGTTGACCTGATCCCTGAAATTCTGACCCCCTCGTTTTCCCTAATGGCTTTCCTTCTCCAAGCTCCCTGGGGAAGAAAGGACACCTAGACACTCTTTGTCAGCTTTTCTTTCTACTCTCTAAAGTAATTCACTGCAAGAGTATAACTGCACATTCTTCCCTTTCCCCTAGACAGATCATGTCTATTTTCCTTTTTTTCTGCTGACATTTTGTCCATCCATTTGCTTATTTCTCTAGGGTCAGGTCCCGTAGGTCCTAACTCTTCTGTTTGCAAAGATCACCTTGTTTGTTATGATGAAGGTATACATGGCTCTAAGCCAGATGGTGAGATCCCAAGTGTCCTGTGATGACCTGTGGGCCTCAAGAGGTGAGCTTTTGTTTTATGTTGTCTCCTCTGGCTCTAGTTTCGTTCTCCATCTCCTTGCTTCCCCCAATCAGCTGCTCCCATCATTTGACATTTATCAGTGCTTGGAAAGCATTTTTAATTTAACCTTTTAAAAGTCTCCCCCAAACTCACACATAGGGATTGTGGATAGGTTTTTACTTTTCACTGATAATCTACCTTACATGTGTGCGTGTGTGTTTGTAACTTTATAGCTAAAGATGCGGCGTTCGGTCTTATCATTTCTCTTCCTCCCTCCTCCTTTCTAGCACCTCAAACCTCCCTCTCCAATATTCTGGTTTATACGCTGGGTAGCACAGTTAAGCTGGTTTATCCTACCCTGGCCAGTGCTACTTTAATAACAAAATAACCCTCAAGAGATTTCACTGCTTAAAAGACATCCTCTCCCCTAAGTACAATTTAATCACCGGTTCTTAAGCTAACAACGTTTTGCACTACACACACACTCAGTAAACACACCCTGGTATCACTGTGTGATGTCCTAGGCTCTACTGACCATGGTGAGAAGAAACATTCCAATTTCCAGCCTGCAGGTCAATTTTTTACATAACAATCCCTTCCAAGTATTGAGGGCAGGTGCCAGGTTTCACTTGTTTCGATAATCGTGGTTTCTAGTATCATATCTGGTAAATATCAACAATGCGCAGTAAATATTTTATGGCAAAATGGTTTCAGGTATTATTATTATTTTTTAAATTTTATTTTATTATGTTAGTCACCATACATCATTAGTTTTTGATGTAGTGTTTCATGATTCATTGTTTGTGTATAACACCCAGTGCTCCATGCAGAACGTGCCCTCCTTAATACCCATCACGGGCTAACCCATCCCCCCACCCCTCCCCTCTAAAACCCTCAGTTTGTTTCTCAGAGTCCATAGTCTCTCATGGTTCGTCTCCCCCTCTGATTTCCCCCCCTTCATTTTTGCCTTCCTACTATCTTCTTCTTTTTTAACATATAATGTATTATTTGTTTCAGAGGTACAGGTCTGTGATTCATCAGTCTTACACAATTCACAGCCCTCACCGTAGCACATTCCCTCCCCAATGTCCATCATCCAGACACCCCATCCTTCCCACCCCCCACCACTTCAGCAACCCTCAGCTTGTTTCCTGAGATTGAGTCTCTTATGGTTTGTCTCCCTCTCTGGTTTCGCCTTGTTTCATTTTTTCCTCCCTTCCCCTATGCTCCTCTGTCTTGTTTCTCAAATTCCTCACATCAGTGAGGTCATATGATACTTGTCTTTCTCTGATTGACTTATTTTGCTTAGCATAATACCCTCTGGTTCCATCCACGTCATTGCAAATGGCAAGATTTCATTTAGGGATGATGATGATGATGCACATTTTACAAGTGGAAAGAAGAAACTTGGAAACCTCATGTAGTGCGGTCTTAATTACACAGTAAATAGCAGAGCCACATCTTGAAATGCCCAAATATTCAGACATCAAACATTACAGTTTATCTTCTCTATCATATTGGTGGCATGTTTTTGGCAAACTATTTTTTTGTCAGATTTTACACACATGTGAAGTCATTTGTGTCCTTATTACTGTCACCCATACCTATAGATTGGTCTCTAGGGCTCTTATGTTTGTGCAGGGACGGGTGGGCAAGGACTGAGGAAGGCACACACATACAAAGCTCCATTCTTGGCCCCTACTATCAGATGTTCTCTCAGTCTCTATAGCTGGCTGCCATAAATCAGTCGCAAGAGTTCCAGGGCTCTTTTTTACACAGCTGGCTCCTGAGGGCACAACTCTGGTCATAGCAACAGAAAATTACCATTTTAGAAAAGGGAAAACCAGACATAGGAATGTTGCCCAGTGTATTAGTTTTCTAGTGTTGTGTGACAAATCGCCACAGATATATCAGCTAAAAAATAGCACACAGATATTATCACACAATTTTTGTAGACCAGGAGTCCAGAAATTGCTTAACTGGGTCCCAGAAAGCTGTCAGCAAATGCTGGTTGGGCTGTGTTTACATCTGGGGGCTTGACTGGGGAAGAGTCCATTTCCATGCTCTTTTGGGTTGATGACACAATTTATTTCCTTGTGGCGAGATGGTTGAGGCACCCCAATGTTTGGGTGACTGCCAGCAGATTTAAATGTCTTCTCTCTGGGGGTGCCTGGGTGGCTCAGTCAGTTAAGTGTCCAACTCTTGATTTTGGCTCAGGTCATGATCTCAGGGTCATGAGATTGAGCCCTGAGGTGGGCTCCATGTTGAGCATGAAGCCTGATTAGGATTTTCTCACCCTCTCTCTCTGCCCCTCTCCCCAACTCGTGCTCTCTCTCTCAGAAAAGTGAATGAATGAATAAATAAATAAGGAAATAAATAAATAAATAAATGTATGTCTTCTCTCTGGATTCATTTCCATTTTAATAAAAACAATATAAATAATATTCCTTAAGTGTAAGCACTAACATTTGCTCAAAAATCACATGGCATCAATTTTGAAGTGGAACTTGACTATTACATTCAAACCAAATACTAAGAATGCCAGAAATTTATCATGTGGAAATATGATCAGGTGACTTGACATCTTTTTCTTTCATAAGTGGGTCCACACGTTGGTCATACCAATAGTGAGAGAGTTGCCTGAGCTCAACTGGAAATGCCCAGGTCTTCAATTAGAACTACTTTACCATTTCATTTACTGCCCCCACAACACCCTCTTCTCTTCTCCTACCACCACTACAGCCCTTCTCTTTTCACCATTTAGGTGGCTTCTACTGTTTAGTGTCCTTCACTAAGTCCCTGGTCTGACCTGGATTAATTATTTCAGAACCATTAGAGAGGCACCTGGGTGGCTCAGTTGGTTAAGTGACTGCCTTCGGCTCAGGTCATGATCCTGGAGTCCTGGGATCGAGTCCCACGTCGGGCTCCCTGCTCAGCAGGGAGTCTGCTTCTCCCTCTGACCCTCCCCCCTCTCATGTGCTCTCTCTCAAATAAATAAATAAATAAATCTTAAAAAAAAAAAAGAAGAAGCATTAGAGACTTGGCTGGAAACCAAATCCCAGTACCCCAACTCCTAAAGGCTCAGTTCAGCTCAATACATGATTACTTGGGAGTTGAATGTATCACAGTCCCTGTAATTAAAACTGAAGATAATTTTTCCAGATGAAAACGATGACATTTAAGGAGTTATAAATGACTTATAATTTCCTGGGGTAGGAATGTAGACTTGCTTTAGGAGGAGCAGAGTATGTCTTTTATTCTTGTTTGAAAAGGGACGGCATTGGTAGGCCCTCTCAGTTATATAAGTTCAGGGGTTGATAAACTTGCTCTGGAAAGGGTCAGACAGTAAATATATTAGGATTTGTGGGCCAGGTGGTCTCTGTCCCAATTGCTCAATGCTGGCATTAAAGCATGAAAGCAGCTCTGGACAATATATAAATGAATGAGTATGGCTGTAATTCCAGTAAAACTAATTATAAACCCTGAAATTGAAATTTTATATTATTCTCATCAGTCATGAAATTCTTCTTTTTTTTTCAACCATTTAAAAATGCAGAAACCATTCCTGGCTTGTGGACCATGTAAAAATGAGCAGCAGACTAGATCTGACCATAGTTTGTCAACCCCCGCTACAGATATAAACCAAGCACCTACCCACTGTTCTTGGAACAAATAAATGATCTCTCCCACCCCCTTGGAAGTCTGTTGGGGCTGCATTCAGAGTTGCAGGGCATCTCTGAAGATTCTTGGTGGGGAGAGGTCTCTGAGATTGGACTTTCAAAATAAACACTTGGCTATGTTTAGGGGCAGCAGCCAAAGGAAGAGCCTTCTAGACTCCTGGGGCCGTTGCAGCTTTGTGGAGGACAGCTGGGCCCAGCCAAGCTATGATTTCAGTGATCTCATGGGCAGGTGAGGAGGCCATACCAGAAAGATGAAGGTTAGCAGCTGCAACTTGGATGAAATCATCTCAGTAGAGAAAGGAGTGACCTGCAGGAAAGCAGATGGTGGTCTGCAGACAAATGACTGGTGTATACAAAAAGTGACAACCAGGATAGATTTGCAGAACATTGTAAAGTGTCCTGAAGATTCCCAGAGATACTGTGGAGTATGGGGAAAAAAAAAAAAAGAATTTTCTATATTTGAGTGCTTGGGGGATAATGCCCCTATAATTTAGAAATACAAAGAAGTGCAATGTTTTTGGTAGGGTCTGGCTTGTGAGATGTATGTTATCATAAACACACTTGGTTGCCAAGCAACATCCATATGCCTATTCTTACTCTTTTTAAAAATTTTCTATTTTGAAATAATTTGAAATCCTCAGAAAAGTTGCAAAATAGTATAAAGAGCTCCCATATTTCTGTCATCCAGATTCCTCAACTAGCATTTTCCCACATTAGTCTTAGCATTCTTTCTCTCTTACATATACACTCACACACATGACATACATACTCGTATATATTATTGTTTCTGAACTATTTGCAAATAAGTTGCATCAGTTTGTATTTCTTAAAAACAAAGACATTCTACATAATATAACCAGCAAAACCAGGAAGTTAGCAGGGACCCCATATTGCTTTGTAATACCTATACCCAACTGGAATTTTATTGATGCCTGAATAATGTCCTTTTTATGTTCTGGCTCCAATGCAGGAACATGTGTGCACTTAGTTGCCATGTATTTTTATTTCCCTTCAATATAAAACAATTCCCCAGTCTTTATCTTTCATGACTAACATTTTTGAAAAGGACAGGCCAGTTGCTTTGTAGACTGGGGCCCTTGCAGCTCTGTGGAGCTGTCCTTCAGTTTGAGTTTGTATGATGTTTCCTTACAATTTACAATAGTTTAGCAATAATATCTGCCAAATATTCCTTTCATGGCATCATACTGTTAGGCACCAAATGCTAATTTGTCCCATTACCGGTGATATTAACTTTTATTACTTGGGTCTAAGGTTTCTCTACTGCAAGGCTAATTAATAAGTATTCTGTACTCACCACTGAATGATTAATAAAAATATATTTTGAGGATTGATACTTCAGGTCTTCTACTGTAAGAGTTTTTCCTTTGCCCCCATTTATTTATATCAGTATAGATAAATTAGATGGATTTCTATTTTACTCAAAACATTACAGCCTGTAAATGTCATTGTTTAATGCACAAATTGTCTTAGAATTGGCAGTGGAGCCCCTCCAAACTGGCTCTGGTGGCATTTAGGCCTGTGGCCATCACTCTTGAGGAAATTCCTTGCTTTAGGTCTTTAAGACATTCTAGACCTATCTGCATTTTCCTTTCTCCAGCTCTGGATAAGCCATTACTCTTAGGGGCTCTCTTCTTTAGTGGAGAATAATACATAGAAACCAAGGCCAGGACATGCTTATTGTGAAAAGGGTACCAGTGTTTCTAGGTCCTTTTAATGGACAGAGATAGAACACACACACACAATCTATATTTATTTAATTATGTAAGTTAGAAACAGTGTGTTTGCCTCATCATTTTCTATTTCAATCTACACCATGTTGTGGCATTTATTCAAGTCTTATTCCTTTCCATATTTGTAAATCCCTCCTCTATCAGTGAAATCCAAACTCACAGCATTTTTGATGTACTTTCTTACTTTTTCAATTCCTCCTGTTTATAACCCCTACTGAAACATGCATGAGGGGAAGACATAGAGAATCTCCCAGGTGCCAGTCCTGATAACTTCAGGGGGCTGAGTTAAAACTAGCAGGCACCTAGTTCTTGTTATGTGGAAAAAGTAAAACCCCATTAATATAACTAATGCAAGTGCAGTAGTTACTCTTAGCTGAATACATTCTCAACTGAATTCCAACTTGAGCAGTGTCTGGTGTTGCAGAGGAAGTTGGCCCCACCTATAGCTCCAGGGATAGATCTGATTGATCTTAAGATCCATTCCATTTTACAGTAATTGACTTAGGGATGGGCACATGGCCCAATTCTGGAAATGATGTGGAAGGCAAATCTGGCCATGGGAACAATCAGTGTCTCTTCTATAGGTTACTGCGTGTGGGTGTAAGGCTCATGATTGCTGTGGCCATCTAACTACCTGCCTGAAGATAAAAGAGACACATGGAGAGGAATCAGAGCCATAACCTTAGCATTAAATCAAAACTACAGCCTGCCCCATCTTTGATTTTCAATTATTTGAATCATTATGTTTTCTTGTTAACTTAGACAATTTGATTTGGATTTTCTGTTACTTGCTGCTTAAAACAACCGAACTCATAGATGTAGATAACAAAAATATGTATTGGGCTCAGTCCTTGGCAGTAAGAATACAGAGAGAAATACAAAATAAATCTACTTTCAATGAGCTCAACCTAAATATTATGAAAGACACAGTAAGAGCTCAGAGGAACTCTAGATGAGGTGTTGCCTTACCTAAACAGGAGTTTATTGTTCACAGAAGATAGGAAGGGAATAAAGACCATTATAGACAAAATCTCCAGTACAAAGGCATAAAACACTAAATGGTGAGGGAGGACGGTGATAGAGGTTTTAATAATAAAATGAAAAGTATCAGCCATTATTGATTTCATGAAGAAACATATGTTGGTCACATACAGGTAATGCAAAGATATCTCTGCCATGTAATTGGGGATAAATATGTATAGAAGTTATATGGAACTAAAGATGTAAGGCTAATGGCACCCAGGGTAGAGGGAATCATAAATTATGAATCCATGCCTCTGAAATGCCTCTTATGAAAATGGACTGTGGGGTAGACCCTTTTCTAAAGGCTATACTGAGTTTGATCCATGAACCTGAATTTTCTTCATTTTACTGACAAAATGAACCTGTGTTTCATGGATCTGAGAGTAGATAAGCTGTCTACCTCAAGACCTGAGGCTATTCATATCTCTAAACCAAAATGGTGGCTATACCTACACATAAGTTTTCTTCAATGAGATTATGAAACAAAATCCCTTGGGACAAAGCCCAACCCTGCTCTGAACTAGCAGCATTTCTGTACTGTGACTTCTTTCTACTGCTTCAGAATTGGCCTTTACTCAATGGCACAGACCTGGTGCAGTCTTGATTTGATGCTGTTGACAGATGCACCATTTGAGAAAGGACAATAGAAATCTCCCCTCCTTAGCTATCACCATGGAAACTTAGAGCACCAGTCAAATCACTGTGTTGTTTGTCTCATTCCAAAGAAAATTTAACTTGACTTATCTGAATTAATTAGAATCCAACAAGAGGACAATGATGCAATGAGGAAAAAAGAAAGGAAACAAATACTGGAAAAAAGATATAAAATAATTATTACTTTAGAAAATGGGATTTTATATCTGGGGAATCAAAGATAATTAGTAAAAATTATTTTAGAATAGGTAAGACAATTTAGAAATTGGCCAGATAGAGGCTAAATATACTAAAAATATCTAATATTTTTAGATACCAGCACTACAGAGATAGAAAATTTAATGATATACATTATCATTATAATGATATAATGATAGACCAGCACTACAGAGATAGAAAATTTAATGATATACATTAAACAAAACAACCAAAGCAAAACCATTGATGAAGAGATCCAGAATATCCAGCAGCCCTACCATCTATCAGATAACCACCTATCACTGTCAGCTGAATGGAATTGAGCATGGACACCCCCACTCCCCACCACCACATTTACTTCGCATATACATGTCTCTTCTTGCTGACAAGTACTCTCACGACTTGTACCATGATCCTCACAGCAATTCTTATGGTACATACTATGAACCCCATTTTATATATGAGAAAATTGAGAGAGGAGAGAGCTCCAAGGTCACAGAGTTGGTAAATGTCACAGTGGAATTAAAATTCATCTCTGCTTGACTCCCAAATTCATAGTTTTTGTTTTGTTTTGTTTTTACTGTTTTCATCCTAACATGCCATTAGGTTGAGTTCTCTCTTTGTGGAACTATCTCTTTAAGCTGAAGTTGTTCATTTTTTATGGGAAGACCCCCAACTCCTATTTCCCTTCTTGGCTTTTTCATACTTGTAGGCCAAAACATGTTTTTATATTTGGCTTCCATGCAATTTCCTTCCCATTCCCACAGCTGAAATGCACCCACCTGAAGTCAGTAGCCAATCTCTGGTTTAACTTAGAACAGCTGGTGGTTGTAAAAAGGGAAAGCAAAAGTGTAGCTATTTTCTTTTCAAATCAAACTTTTGTTTTAAAAGTTGAATGTAGAGAATTCATGGCATTTTGTCTTGATTGTTCACATTAAAACTTGAAAGAGTAGGAGAAGGAACCGTGGAGGTCCTGTGTTTCTCTAACTTGATTGGATTAAGTGTCCTCACTAGAGCAAAGTTCTCAGGGAGCATTCCTCAAGTGAATCCCTAAATGTCAGGACCTTACTAATCAATGCCATAGTGCAGTATCCTTCCTGCCTTGACCGTAACAAAATTTTCCCGAGGAATGGGATCTTTCCAATATGGCTGTGTATAAACTGGAAGGAGAACATGGGAGAGTCTTTTGAAAAGACTTGGCTTTTGCCTAAAATAATGAATGCAAAGTGTCTTGGGGAATTATTCTACAGAGAATATTTTTAAAAAGGAAAAGTAATATGAAGTCCAGAAATTGCCTTCAATTGAGGATACTGACCTTTAAGAAGCAGATCTCATTATCCCTTCTTCTGTTGATTGGTATTTCACACTTGGTGGATTAAGAAAAAATGAGTTGATGGGGAGGGCACGTGATATGATGAGCACTGGGTGTTATACGCAACTGATGAATTATTGAACTCTACATCTGAAACTAATGATGTACTATATGTTGGCTAATTGAATTTAAATAAAAAAGAATAAATGAGTTGGAAATACTGTTAATAGCTATACATTGGTGAAGTTTCAGATATGAATGGCAAATAAGATATGATATAGTAGAAACACCATGGGTTTGGAATTGTATATAATGCCATTCAACACCTGGTTCTCTCACTTATGAAGTATACAAAATAGTTACATGGCTGCTTTTGTTTACACGTAAAATATAAAGTAAGAAAACATAATTTGCCATTCAGCACTTGTTCACATGCTTTTTGTCTTCCCAGAATGTCTTCTCCTTCTTAGATGCTTAGATAATGTTTACTTAGACTTTAAGGCTTAGCTCAATGTTCATGTCCCCTGTATTCCTCAGAATTTTTTTTTTTCCTCTCTGGCTCCCAGGTTACTTCACACTATTATAAACATCACACTAAATTAAAGATATTTATTTAAAAAAATAGATAAAAAATTTAAAAAAGATATTTATTTTCCCAGGTGTGTCCCTGATCAGACGGTGCCAAGACCCTGTCTTCTTCATCTTCATAACCATAATGCCTAGCCTAGTGTCTGATGTCCTATATTAGAGACTGGATAGACTTGGCATGTATAAATTTTTTCAGAATAAATTTACTTTTGTTTGCATGTCCAGATAATCATCCCAATTAGCCATTGGTGACAGACTTGCAGGGTCAGATGTTGGGCGGTCAGATCCAACTCCTCTGACTCCAGCTGTTTGCGGTCTACTTTCGGTGTCTATCATATCCACATACCCCCTCTGCCAGTGTCCATATTTTCTAATGCTGATTCTTTGAAAACTAAATTATTTACTTTAGGCTCATTCCAATCAAATAGTTATGTGATACCAAGTATTTGACAGGATAATTATTTTTTAGTGCATAGTGCAATGATTCAAGGCCACTGAAGTGTTTACAAGTTTGTCCATGTAGCGCCTGTGACCACTTCACATACTGCCAGGGGTACGCAGACCCTCTTTGGGACACATTGAGCTTTGGGCCCTGCTCATTTACAAATGAGGACTCAGCATGCTCAGAGAAGTACATGTCTAATCCGGGGTGCCACAGCAGCAGAGCCTGAACAAAAATCCCAGCCTTCTGAGCTTGCCTTCAATAGACGTTCCATGAATTAAGCCAAATATGTACATTTCCTTGGAGCTCCAGCACTTTGAGCAGCCTTTGTCATTGCTCCAGGCTTTTGTGGCTAGGGTGAAAGCAAGACACTACATAGCGCTCTGCCTGTGCCCTAGCAACCAAGCACAACACAGATGGCCAGCTTGGCAATCTGCCCACCAGACGCTGATTGCATACCTGGTGGTGAGACACAATGGCAGCTTCTCCCCCACAGGGATAGCGTGTATTTGCACAGTGTGGCTGGAGTTTATAGTGATATGCAATAAAGATTAGACCCTATGCCTTCAGGCCAATTTGCTAGTTTCCAGTCTAGAGGCAATAACTTTCTGCTGGTGTAATGACAACTTGTCTCTTGCAGCTGGATCACGTTAGGACAGTAGGAATTTGCTTTTTTGGTCCCTTTTCAATAGTGCCTTGTAATAACAGGGTAGCAGTTTCCCAAGATGTTCCTTGCCAGTTGCACATATGTACTGGCTCATGAAATCGTGAGCATTTCCTAACATCAAAGAATGGGAATTGTCTCCATCCACAGGAGAGAATAGTCCCCATTTTACAGGTGGAGAGACCAAGGCACATTTCAATTCAAGAACAATTTATTAGGTGCCCATTATTACTTGATAAATTGAACGAATCATTATTTTGTGTAAGCCATTCAACCAGGCCCTGGACATATAAACAATGCACAATGTGATTCAGTAGGTATTCAGACAAGCAGAGGAGACAGATATTTACACTAATAACTATAATACAACATGGTGAGTGGGCTAATAAAGGGGTGTACCCAGTACTGTGTGAGCAGAGAGGAGGGGGCAGTTAATTATCCCTGGAGGAGGTTAAAAATGAAAGCTAAATTTGAGCTGGACATTACATCCAGAAAAATGCATTCCGGCAAAATGGTGAGAGCTTTTGCTTTTCTGCCTGATGAATCTGAGCTCAAGTTTCTACTTTACTACTTACTCATTTTGTGACTTTAAGCAAGTCACTAAACATTCCAAATCTGTTTCTTTATCTATAAAATAGGGAGAAAAAGAGTTCATGCCATAGATATGTATATAGAGTGAGAATAAAATGAAATAATCAGTGTGAAGTGCTTAGCTTCTTTTCTGGCATCTAATATGCATTCAATAAATATTAGCTTTCGTTGTCATTCTTATCATTACTATTATGATATGATGATGACGTGAGTTGCTTTGCAGGCAGGCTTGTGATGTGGTATTATCATTGGTCGGGAAGCACTGGCTAGAAATTTAGCTCTGAGTTTTACTACCTGTTGGTCCTTGAGCACAGTCTTCACTGTTCTGAAGTAATTTACACTAGTTGACCAAGATGGATGTAATAAATAAGATATATGTATTTGGTCTTCGTTCTTGATTCCTGGCACACAGCTCCTAAAATTCTTGGAATCTCTAGAGTGATAAGAGTATCTTTTGTATGCTAATGACTAGTGGCTGGGGGGCCCCAAAATAGCTTCAGTATGGGGACTGGCATCCAGAAAGACCAAAACATAATTTGTAGGTTGGAACTTTCAGTCCCATTTCCAACCTCTGCAGAGGAGAGAGGGCTGGAGATAGAGTTAATTACTGATAGCCAAAGATTTAATCAATCATGCCTATGTAATGGAACCTCCATAAAAACCTCTAAAAGATGGGGCTTGAAGAGCTTCTGGGTTGGTGAACACATCAAGCTGCTGGGAGGGTGGTATACCTGGAGAGGGCATGGAAGCTCTTTGCACCCACCCCTCATACTTTGCCCTATGCAACTCTTCCATTTGGGTGTTCCTGAGTTGTATCCTTTGTAATAAACCAGTAATAGTAAGCAAAATGCTTTCCTGAGTTCGGTGAATCATTCTAGCAAATTATTGAACTTGAGGAGGGGGTTGGTTGTGGGAACCTCCCAAATTTATAGTTGGCTATTCAAAAGTACTGATGACAACCTGGGACTGGCATTTGAATTGGGGTCAGTCTTGTAGGACTGAGTCCTTATGTTACGGGATCTGATGCTATAGGGTCAGAAGTGAACTGAATGATAGGATACCCAGCTGGTGTTGGAGAAGTGGTGTTGGAAAAGACACGAAGTATTTGGTGTCAGACGTGTGGTGAGTAAAAATCAGTTTAGAGCTGCTTATCTTCATCCACTAGGTTTCATCCCCAAAGCAACTCTTCTGAGGAAGGTGGCATCTTCAGAACTGTGGTCCCTTTGAAACATCTCATTAAGTGCTCAGAGACACTGCCTGTTAGGTTTTGGAAGTCACATTTTCTTGGAGAAACACCACAATATGATCATGGCACACTGCATTTTCTGGTATGAGAGATGTATATCCTACTCACAACTTGAATTCTGATGAAGCAGGAAAAAGGACTTGGGGTGAAGGCCAGGAAGTGAGGAAGGCTGTGTGGAGAGGAAATGCTTCCAGGCAAGGAAAGCTTATAGCTAATGGGGACCCAATGCAATGGATGTTCGGCGGGGAGGTGACGTGCAGTGCATTGTGGGAGCACAGAGTGAGTGCTCAGTCCTTCCCAGGGAGCTAGGGGAGTGAGGCTGGCAGACTCCTGAAGGCTGAATCAGAGTCATCCAGTGGAACAGATGAGAAAAGGTAGCCTGGGCAGAGAGAAGAGAATTGTAAATACCTGGAAGAATCAGTGTTTGTGGTACATTCAGGGAATGAAGAGATGTGAGTAGTCTGTTGTATCTGGAAGGAGTGTCAGACTAGACTAGAAAGGTTGGCTGGGGGCAGATTTGGGGAAGGGAAGACAATGGGAAACTTCTCTCAGCTGAATATCCTTAATGTGCTTCCCCACCCTCCACATCACTCTCACCACCATAAATGAAAACAGTCAATAATGAATGTCATCTATGTGCTATGCTAAATGCTTTACACACTAAATATCTCTTAATCCTCACAAAAACAGAAAGAATTAGTGTTTCAACTAGGGTTAAATTTGGCTGAGAATAATATTTGCATTTCTCCCATCCCTCAACAACAATGTTATAAACAAGATACAAATGTGTTTTTCTCTCATGTGCAAGTCTGGAATTCAGGGGTATGATGGTGGCTCTGGTGTAAGACGGTGTCAGATACTGGGGCTTCTTTTTCATTGCTCCTTCATTTCCATGCCCCAGGCCATGTCATAGCCCAAATTTAGCTACTCTAGCTCTAGGTATCTTGTTTGCATGCTTGTCAGCAGCAAGGAAGAAGGGATAAAAGAAAGAGGGTCATGGGATTGTATGAGAAGTTTTCTAAGAAAGCTTTCTGGGAGCTAATCCACAATATTTCTGCTTGCATCCTGTTGTCCAGAAGTTAGTCACATAGCTGTATCTGGTCCCAGAGAATGTAGTAGTTATTCTGCAACCATATGCTCAGTTAATAATGTGGAAAAGAGATGAAAACATAGTTGTACCTACTAAAGGCAGATAATCGATCCACATTTTCCAGATAAGAAAATTAAGGTTTATGGAAGCAAGGCAACTTGCTTCTGGCAACACAGCTGTTAAATGCCTAAGATTCCAACTGATTCCAGTTCTGGTGGTCCTAACAACAGGACTTGCTTTCCAACATGACTTAATAGACCTTAGTGTGGGCTCCTCCCAAAAGCAGAGCCCAAGACAATGACTTAGGTGAGAATATTTGGAAGAGAATCATGAGGGTGACCAACAATCCTGGTTTGGCCACCACAGCGGGGGGCTTTTGGGATGCAGGACTTTTAGTTTCAAAACTGGGATAGTCCCTGGAGAACTGTCCTGTGGATGGGTGGTCAGGGAGCAGGCAAAGGGAGACAGGCAAGAAAGAAAAGCCAATGTGAGGGTGCATCATCAGTCAATGGGGCTCCATTTCATCAGGGCCTTTGAGAAGTTTGCAGAATTCCATCACAGATGGGTGCCTGCAGGATGTATCCAACAGCCCCTTTCCTCATCAGCTGAGGGTTGGTCCCAGAGGGTAGCATCAGGTGATTGGGAATGCTCCACCATGGTGACAGATGAGCTGAGAGGATAAGGTGGGCATCCGAGAAGCCTACTACATCATGTGTGATGCCTTACTTAAGTGCTTTGAAAGCTCAGGTATTAGCCACAGGACAGTGACTTTTCAGCTGAACTCCTTTGATTCCCTCAGCTCCCTAGGAGCTGTTTCTAGACCAGGTCTCCTGGTGAGTGTGTGTCTCTGTGTGTGGTTTGGTTGCAGGGATGCCTTAGTGCTTTGCTTCTCTTCTTTAACTTAAACCAGATCTGTTCTAATTTTATCTCTTTCTGTTTGTATTATGTATTATTGTAACTTTCACTTGAAGGAAAGGTTCCACAGTTTAAAAAGTTTGTACAGCACTGTGCTGGGTAATGGAGAGCCACTGAAGTGTTTATGTAGGAGAATGAGTTGTCACATGAATGCTCTGGAAATCTCATTATGACTCCAGCCTGGAGAATGGGTAGGAAGAGCAAGCCTACAGGCAGCAATTACACAGTCAATGGATGATACAGGATGGGCCAGGGAAGAAGAATGGACCAGAGGACTAGTTGGATTTGGATGGTAATGGAGAAGAGACTGAGGAGGTTCCATCCACAATGGATTTCTGATTTGGTTAGCTTAGGATCAGAATGGTGCCATTTAATGACAAAAGATATACAGATACACAGCAGGAGGAGCTGACTTGGAGAAATAATGATTCATACATGTAGTGAGTAAATGACCAGCACCTGAGACTCCTTGTCCTATAATAGGGCGAGTCTGTAGTTGGGGAGTGCAATGATAATTTTGAGATGACCCCTGGCTACTGCCTCCTCTTGGGAACCCAGAGGGAGGATCATCCAGGCAGAGTGTCCTTTGTCCCCAGGGACCATGAGAAAAGTGATCAATTCTTCCTTCTCTGAATAAACTAATCAAGGTGTGCTGCAGTAGATGCCTGGGGTCCTCACCTCTCCATCCATTGAATGAGCACTTAGATATGAAAGGAAGGAAGACTGGATTTCTCAAAATCTGAACCTCAGTCAGATGTGTACGGTGGTCATTTTGACTTCTCTAAGATATGAGACAGCAGAGAACTCTTGAATTACTACTTCAGGGACACTCCTCTATTCCTTTAAGGCCATTCCCTGTCACAGAATTCACCCTTATCCTCTTTTTTTTTTTTTTTTTTTGACAGTGGACATTTTAGGGGGAAATTTCAAGAAGTACAGAGCTATAGAAAAGTACTTTAAAATTATGTGTGTGTTAACAGAGAATAATAAATACTATTATAATGATGATTCATTCTAACTTATAACAACTAGCTACACCAGCAACGTCTGCCAACCAAGCATCTTTGGAGCCCCAGATATCTTTCCCTCCATTAGACAAAGGCCACCACAAAATAAGCTGCAGGGTTGCTGTTCATAAAGAGAGTGCTGAAACTATCAGGTTATTTAGTGCCCGGTTGGGGGTGGTGAGGTCTGCCTTACCCAGGTTATCCCTATGCTCCTTCCCAATTGAGAAGAATCACCTGTTAGTTCCACCATAAATAGGGTCAGACCTTGTACAAATTAAGTGAAAGCCAACATGGTGTTAAATATGGCCCTTCCCTACCACTCTAGGGTCCTAACTGACCCAGCTGTACCAGAACCCCATGAACTTCTATCTCATGAAGCATGCTCTATCTAGACCAAGTTACTTAATGCCTGTCAGCCATAAAATCCTTTATTTAAATGAGATCTCTTATGAAAATTCTACATATAAAAGTAATGAGAGCAGCTCTGTGGATATGAATATGAAGACCATGGAGCCCATCTCATTTGGATTATTCTGAATGTTCGGCAGCTCCTAGGGATCTGTAGAACCTAGTGTGCAAATACACGATATAGAGAATTCCCTGTTAAGTGCCTATGGGAAACTTGCCTGAGTCAGATTTTCTGGGTATGAATCCTTGCCCAAACTCTCTCTCTGTGACTTTGGAAGACATCACTTCTCTGTGCCTCAGTTTCCTCATCTTCTAAGTAAATAACATTTTGTTCACTACCAAGTAGGGTGATTGTGTGGATTACATGACATAAGATGTGAAAGTACTAAGAACCAAGCCTGTCACATAGCAGTCACCCAGTAAATATCATATGTCATTGTTTTGATTAGTTATTGCTCTAAATTAAGTCATTATTCATAACTTAGTCTGAGGAATCAATCCATGCCAGCATGCCTACATGCTTTCTTTCTCTGAATAGAAATACTGCTACTGATAATAATTACAACAACCACAACCATACCAAGAATAATATCAACGTCATCAATAACAATGATGAAATCCACCAATAATCACAGGATTGCTTTGCAATGATTACTCTGTTTAGCCACTGTTTTAGAATGTTCTCTGACCTCGCAACAGCCCTACAAGGCAAATACTTCTTAGATCCATTTCACGGATGAGGAAACCAAGATTCTAAAAGCTTAAGCCACTTGCACATAGCCAGAGAACTAATACATGTCAGAGCCAACGTGCACAGCTAGAACTGTCTAACTCAAAAGCTCAAGATATTTGCTTTTCCACCAATGGCTCCATGCCCTCCCATTTTTTTTTTTTTTCTCAAGGAACTTTTCAAGAAATGATTCTAAGGATAGTTTTCAAGTCCTGATTCCTTATATACATGGATGATGCTCAGAAATAAGTGGCGCCTTTCTTGTTGATGTCCTGTAAACTTTGACATGTGGGGATGGCAATAGTTATGTACCCTAGGTCTCCAGGTCTTTCTTTTTACTGTTAAAAATGGAGTGACCTTATGGTGGTCACATGTGAAATCCTAACTCATGAAAATGCTCCTCCACTTTCTCCACCCTGAATACAACTTTGTTTTAAATTGGCCTTGTGGCCCCAGAGTTCCCTTTCCTCAGATACTGAAAGATGAGACAGTGTAATGTGAACCTTGTTGGCAGACGGGTTCAAATAATACCTTAGCCATGTCCTACCTATGTGAGATTTGCAAGTCCTTTCTATTCTCGGAGACTCAATTTTTTTCCTTTATAAAGGTAATTACATCTATCCACAGAGTGGCTATGAGATTAAATACAGTAAAAAGCCCTGATCCCAGTGCCTGGAGTCCTCAGTATATAGGAGCTATTATTGTAATTATTAAGTTTAACATCCCCTTATGTTTCAGAAATCTCTGTTTCCAGCTACAGTTCTCCCAAATGTGAGTTCCTTTCACAGGAGTCTGTGTGCTCTGCATGGTTGAGAAGGCACCAGGCTATTCTCTGCCCTCTTGATAAAAGCACTTTCACCATCAAATGGCTCTGCTGAATCAACCCAACATTTTCCCCTCCCCTCCCCCCCTCTGCTAACTACATTTTGGCACTTCTTCAAGGGGCTTTCTGTAATGAGCAGGTTCCCAGAGAAAGCTGTTTCCTGAAAGGCTTACAGCATTTGAAAGAAAACAAGTTTAGGGTCTCAGCATTCTTGCTTTTGAAGGAGGAAAGAAAGAAGCTTAATCTGCAGGCCTGGCAGCGATAGCAGGAGCCGCAGGCTTTCCTGATCACAAACCTAAAGCACCATCATCTCATCTTGCATGCTTTCCCAGCCCCTTTTGCAACTTCATTCTGGCTTGCCCATGTGCCTAATTCTTTGTTCATCAAATTAGTGCTGAGTACTGTTGCCATCCTGATCAGATCAGCATAAATAAGGCCTTTCCTTATAGTAGCATGAAATACAGCAGTGTGGGTGTGCACATTGTTTCTCAGAGAGGCTTAGAGACTTGTGGTAGAGTGATGCGGAGAAAGTACGTGCAAAGGAGCCAGACAGCCTTGGGTGCCAAGCTGGCCACCAGCTGTGACACCTTGAACAAATCACCAATTCTCTCTGAACCTCCATCATCTTTCTTAGTTAAATCAGAATTACTGTGTCTACTTTGCTTGTGTTCTGAAGACTACATAGGGAAGGCACATTTTATGTCTGGAATAGTCTATGTGCTTAATAAATGCCAGTCCATTTACAAAGTAAGTATTCATTCCTTTGATGGAATATCTTCTGAGCTCTTTTTTGCATGTCACACAGTAGTAGACATTGGAATTAAGGAAGTCTGACATGGTGTCACTGCTTTCATGGTGGTTATAGCTGGTGAACCTAGGCTTTATACATCCCTTGAGGAGAGTTTGGGATAAATGGCTAGTGTGATATAGTTCATCATAAAACCATTGCATATTAAAATTGTATGGGACCTTGGAGACCAAAAAATCTTTTTATAAATGAGAACAAATGGTGTAGCCAAGAAGTGATCTATTTAAAATCACATGGAAAGCCACGGAGAAGGCTGGACTTCTCTCACAGGTCAATGCTTTTCCCCTTTTCTCTGCTTTCGAGAAGCTTACAGATTTACTGACACATGAAATGATTTGCAAAGACAATATGTCAGTATGTATTAAATATTTTGGAAAGAAAGAAAGCAAGCCTGCCTACCTGGAAAGGGCTCTGCAGTTAGGGAGGTATTTAAGGCTATAGGAGGGGGATCGAATCGAGGTCTTGATGACTGAGGACATGGGACAGAACATTCCGGGCATGCTGAAATAAATGAAAAACACTGCCATTTTGAAAGTCTAAGAGGCTAAAATTAGTTTCGTGTTTTGTATTGTTTTGTATTGTTTTGTTTTGTTTTACAGACTCTTAATCTCAAGGGTCTTTTTTCCTGGAAGCAGCACTACTTAATGTAGGTATTAGGCTTAGTGGGTGAAAACTTACAAATAAATGGGCATTATAGCCATACATTTATGTTTCCATGGTGCTCAGGATTATAAAAACATTACCCCACAGGAAGATTATACTAGATCTCTGATTTTTTTTTTTTGAGGGGCACTGAAGATTAAATTTATTCCAACCCCAACATGAATATTTTATTACAGAGCCATTTTAAAAAAGCATCTTTTCTATCTCTAAAATCTGTGAATTGGAAAATAAATGCATCCTTTTTTTTTTTTTCTGATGGGACCTCCTACAGACTTTTCTTTAGAAGTCTTTTTGTGCTTCGAGAAAGCATCATTTGGCGAAAAGAATATTAGTTGCCCAGCCTAAATCTACTGGAAAGATGTGAAAGTCAACAATCAATGTGATTCAGAGGTATTTGGGCCATAAGGAGAATCCATAAACATTAGGAGAGTTAACTTAGATACAGAAACATGTAGCTTCCTGAATAAAGTTTCCTGCTGACCCTAGGACTATCTCAGGGCAGGGGATTCCTTCAAGTGTAATTATATATCATGGGATTCACATGATGGCAGTTTTCTTAGAAACTGGAGCCCAAATTATTTTGGATATGGTGAGAGCTCTTGGAATCTTATCCCTGCTTGTCAAACAGGGCAAATTTGCTCTCTTTTGGAAAGCTCTGTGTCCAGGTGGACTGGGCCAAGGTATCCTGGGCATCTCTAACGTCTTATGGGCTTTGTCTATAAGGGCCACCTGCCAGCCTCAGCTGATTCTAGAAGCTGCTTTCCACTGAATGCTGAAAATGGAGTGCTGGAACTGACCTAGGTTGGAGCCTTCACAGCCTTCCATTCAAATGCTGACATAGCTTTCGACAGGTTGCAGAGTTAGATGGGCAGGGTGGAAGACCATTCCCTATGACTAGGTGGGGATAGGCTTTCTACAGCCCAAAGGTAAAGAGAGAGGGCTTTCATAATTCAGAAAATTTCCTTCTGCTTCTTGCCAAAAGAGACAATCCAGGGAGGAGAGAGAACTGGGTGTAGTGGACTTGGGGATTGACTGTTGGTTGTATCCTTTACTGAGTTCTTGGAGACATTTACTTACCCTTTGCCTCATCTGTAAAATAGACATTGACATATAATTTAAAGGACTGTGGTAATGCTCAGCTAAGAGATGATGCACAAAGCACCTTCCAAATAAGAGACCCTTAAAGTGGCAGCAATTAAAACACACACACACACACAAACACACAAACACACACACACACAACAGATTGTGAAATAATTTTAGGGTAGTGGAAAGGGGGAGCCTTTGAAGGGAGAGCCCATCTAAGAGGTCCGTTGGAATGAAATAAGTGAGTTCTAGAGTTTAGCCCAGCTTTTCTATGCCTTTTCTATTTTGTCAGCATATGTAGAAGTGATCAACTGAGCACACTAATCCCCCACATGTCTGCAGGTGACTAAAGTCTAAAGCAGAACAGCACTTGACTCATTCATACCCAGAAAGAACTATGATTACCCCATGGGCATGAGTGCTCATTATAGCTGTCAGCTGATTCCTTCCACTGTATATAGAAAGGTTTCCAAGGGGGGTCCAAATATCTTCTAGGGAAAATATGATTAGAAGATATACAGTGGAAAATTGGTCAACTCAAGGCTCTTACTGGCTAATGTGAAAGAGCTATGACTTCTTGGCTGACCTTCTCCAAGGTAGAAACAAAATTATCAAAACAACTGTTCGGGCTGATGGGACAATGTCCATGCTAAAACACTTCTTCTCCCTCCTTCCCTTTCTTCTGTTCCTAGCATGTTGGATGAGTAGGTTAGGTGGGGTACCTTCAGAAAGTGACTGTATTTGGGGTGCCTGGGTGGCTCGGTTGGTTAGGTGTCTGCCTTTGGCTTAGGTCATGATCCTGGGATCGATCCCCATGTCAGGCTCCCTGCTCAGGGGCGAGCCGGCTTCTTCTTCTCCTGCTCCCCCTGCTTGTGCTTTCTCTCTCCCTCTCTCTTTCTCTCTCTCTCTGCCAAATAGATAAATAAAATCTTAAAAAAAAAAAAAGAAAGTGACCATATTTTTCCTCTTCTATCCCTGTCCCCTTGGATGAAAATCCCTGGTGGTCCAACAGCTGACCTGCTCACCCTTAGAGAAAATGATCTCGGGGTCCTGGGATTGAGCCCCCCATCAGGCTCCCTGCTGAGTGGGGAGTCTGTTTCTCCCTCTGCTCCTTCCCCCTGCTCAGTGCTTGTGTTCTATTTCACTCTCTCTCTCAAATAAATAAATCTTAAAAAAAGGAAAAGAAAATGTGCCTTCTATCCATTTTAAACCACAATATAATTTTGAGTAATCAAAATGTCCTGTCCCCTTACTAGTCAAAATGCTATACTTCATTAAAATTTAAGTTTTTCCCCTTCTCAACTCAGGAAGCCCATAGTAGGTAAGGGGTGTAAATGTGGGTGTTCTTTGATGAGTTGTTTTTATTCTTTTTCTCCACTTTATACTCTTAATTATCCTTCCCATTTACAGAAAATTCTGTTTCTGATTCCTTCAGGAGCAAAACGGAGTCAGAGATGAAGAGGTGAGCAGGGAAAGGTTCTGAGATTAGTACTGTTGTGAGCTGTCATCAGAGAGCTCTCTGGCCTTGGCAGTTGCTTAAAGGTAATTCTCTTATGAAGTGTTCTGTGCATTAATGAAGACCTTCCTTTGCCCCTTTCTCTTTTCTGGGGATGTTTCTCCAGCATGAATGACAGGGAGGAATGCATGTCCTCTAGCTGGTCATTTAGGAGGTCTTCACCTTCTGCACCATCTCTGCTGGTTTTCACCATTGCCCCTGGTCCCTCTCTTAAAGCCTGCTAGATGGTTCTTGCCTGGCTGGCTTGCTCCCTTTCTTGGACCCATCATAACATTATGGAATAAAATAGGATTCTATGGGAAAATAGAGAAAATGAATCTAACTGTGATGCATATATTAGATAAGGCTACTATTCTCTAGAAGGCTTTGTCCATGCTGAGATCTGAAAAATTAATAGAATTTGTTAAGGCCAAAGATTTGGGATGAGGGGAAGCATTGAGTGGAATGGGGAACACGTGCATATGCTGGAAGGAAGTACAGAGATGGTGCATTCCAGACACTAAAGGAAATTCAGTTTAACTGAAAAAAATTTTCTGAGAGGTGGGTGGAGGGTGAGATGAGATTAGAAGGAAAATTGCAGCTAGATCATAAAAGCCTAAGAGGAGTACAATGGAAACATCTATGCTTTTGAGGAAGGGAGTCAGTTTACACAGTGTAGATGATTTGAAGTACATATGGTTATGTTTCATTTCAGAGGATTGATCACATTCATCTTGATTAAAATGGAGAACTCCTAGAGTCTCCGCAATCCTATTTCTCACATACCATCTTGTTCTCCCATTAATTTGGCAAGCATGCATTGAGTCCCAGCTCTGAGCCAAGTCACATACAAGGGCCTAGGGACTCATATGTGATTGAGACATGTTCTGTCCATCAAGGCTAAGGGAGAGACAGAGAAGGAAGTTGATGGTGTCAGCTTAGAATTATATAATAAAGCATCTACTCTTCTAAATTCTATAATAGATGTTTTCCATGGGTGGTGGAGGCAAGTGGAAGAACATGGAAGAATAAAAATAAAGCCAATTTGGAGGTAGGCGAGGGTGGTGAACAAACACTTCCAAGAGGAGGCAATATGCCTGAGCCAAGGACTGGAGAAGTGTAGGTGTTTACCAGGTGAGTGATGGGCTGGAAGAAGCACCAAAGGCAGAGGCCACATTTGTGAAGAGACAGGAAACATGAAGGCTTGATGTCTTCAGGAAGGTGTAAGTTGCCCAGATTGGCTGGAAGATAGCATGTATGCATGTGGGAGTTGCAAGAGATGTGGCTAGAAAGATAAATAGGGGCCAGATCAAAAAAGCCTTGTGTGTCTTACTAATCAATGTAGACTTTTGTTTTAGTGTAGTTTTGAAGAGGTGATACGGTCTCTGAGCTTTTGGACGCATCTTTCTGTATCTGGTCTGTAGCAACAACCCTTGGTTATTGCTACTCACATGATAAGTGTAGCTCATGGGAGGTGGATCATGGTTCTAGAAGTTACAGAGGAATAGCAAACTTAAAACTGCCTGGCAACAATTTATTGAGGTTGTCATGTAGAGGAATGTAGCAGGGTAAAATGAACACAGATGGAAACAGATCATTCACCAACAGAAAAGGTAGTTCATAGAACTTGGAGTTGTGCGTCCTAGGAAAGTGTGAGGCTCAGGAAGACAGGCTGAAACCCAAGTTTGCCTAAAATGATGCTGAGTTGTTCATGTTCTTCTGCACAAGGAGAATTAGGGAGCTTAAGTTACCTTATGGAAGGCTGGTGTACTGAGATGCAAATATAATGGGTTTACTATTGAAAGCTTAGTGTTCTCCAAACATTCTAACTTGGCACATTGTTGCTGCAGTGGCAGCTCTGCCATTAGGAGCTGGAGTTTTTGCTGTTGTTCCTACCCATTCCCTTTCCCCCTGGCTAGCAACTCCTTGGATGCCAGAGCATTACCTGTTGCCCTCAAGGGCAGGGGACTAGTAGATCTGATTCTGACTTTTAGTAGTATGCCCTTTAGTGTACATATGTGCATGAATGAATGTGTGTGTGTGTGTGTGTGTGTATACATAGATAGATAGTTTTGCATGATACCCATGGAGTGAAAAACAATTACATTTGTCTCATTTCAAATATGTATAAGAAGTATGGTCCAGCAAAAAAAAAAAAAAAAAAAAAAAAGAAAATCACTTGAATGTCATGATGTTAGCTTATTTTGTTAACTTTCTATTTTATTATTCCATCTTTTTTTTAAATTATTTATTTGAGAGAGAGGGAGAAATCACAAGTAGGGGAGAGGGGCAGACAGAGAAGGAGAAACAGACTCCCCACTGAGCAGGGAGCCCAATGCTGAGCTCAATCCAAGGACCCTGGGATCAGAGTTACCCAGACACCCTTTATTATTCCATCCTTTTAACTATAATGTGTATGAATACCTAACATAGATTATATCCTGGACATCAAAATTTAAAATTTCCACAAAGTCAGATTTATTTTGGCATGAAATTGAATTGAGTTATTATTGTCTTAATGGAGAGGTGAAAAATAGAGTTCTTATACTCTTGTGATCTTCCCACCCTTGTTTCAGTTTCCTAATTTAATTTTAAATAGATGTTGTCTTATGTTCCCTTCATTGTGCCTTTTCTTTCAAGATGCTTAAAGTATGCCTCCATATTAGGGGGTGACACAATGAAATTGCCTAGTGTCACCTCTGGTAATGCTAACAACAAAGCTTTTTTGTGACTACTGTCCCTGAAACTATTTTCCTCTTCCATGGAGTGGGCCAAGCCTATTCCACCATGATATGTAGCATCTGGTCCGATCATATGATCAATTTTGGAGGCTCAGTCCTGTCCTTAAGATGCACCAAGACCACCATGATCCACATTGCCAGAGTCTGACAAAAACCCATTCACCTCTTTCTAACCTGAGTCATGAATCTTTCACTTCTATCCACCTCACAGCTTTCCAACCCAAGTCTGAATTCACTGGATTCTTTCTCCTTGCACCAAGCCCTAAGGCCTAAACTCTATATACTTTAACAAGTGTTGATCTCTGATTTCCTTCTTCAATGGCATTCTACATTGTTCCAAGGAATAAGTCAGATAGTATACATAAGGAACTTAGCACAGCCTAAGCAATCAATACATAGAAGAATAAAATTTGCTATCTTATTTATATCTGCCACCAGCCTTAGGATGGAGTTTGGTGAAATATTGGTCCATTGAAAACCCTATCCAAGATCATTTATGACTGGAAATCCCTTCACAACTGGGTTCCCAATTGGCTATCTCCTTTTTTTTTTTTTTTTAACCCCCGTCCACCCTCCTCCACCTGCTCACCCACTCTCAGTGGGTCACTATAATGCAAAAGCCTTCCCAGTGAGAGTGCTCACCAAGATCCCTGAGTTTGAATCCAGGTTCTGTTACTTACTAGCTTTGTGACTCTGGGTAGGTTGCTTCTCTGTGTCATTGTTTACTCCTCTGTAAAGTGAGAGTAATAATAGTGCTCATCTCATAAGGTTGCTGCAAGGATTAATTGGGTTAAAATATGCAAAGGAATTAGTAAACTGTCTGGCCCAAGGAATCACCATATGAGGGTAATTGTGCCAGCATAATTCTCCCTGCTGTTGGTCCAGAACTCATCTGAAGCTCCCAAGAAAGGAAAGTCACACAATGGCTTTCATGAAAGGTCTGCAGAGCTGCACATCTATCCACAATGATGGCCAACTTTATGCTATTATGCAAAGAACAGTTTATTTTTTTTTTGTCATCTTGAAATAAAATGGGATTTTGACCTTACCTTTGAGAAAAAAAATGTTCATTAAAGCACTGGATTACTCCCTCCCCTTGACAAAGGCATAATCAGTGCTCAAAGGTGAATTTGAACATCCACTTTTAGATAAACTTGAAAAGTAATTCATTTATCATTAACGTAGAATATATACTGCCAAAATAATTGGAGAGCAGTTTCTGCTAGGGTCCCCAATGACATATGAAATGCATGTGAAATGTGGTAGATTTTCAGTAAATGCAGCCAACTCTCAAATAGGATTTGTCATAGTAACAATAAACTGCATTACTTTTATATAAATGTTAAAGATTAGAATATATTACATTACAATCCCAATACAATAATTATATATTTTATATTCATGTGATTATCTTCATTACCTTCATTTGATAGTGAAGAAAGGTTTTCTATCCTGTGTTGCACCTGGGGCTCTCATTTGTGCTTAAATAATTCCTCTATACACATGCTCCGAGCAACCCTGATCAATATCAGAACAGCTCTCTAAGGACATGAGATCTGCATTTCAATTTCACAGGCAGCTTTCACAACAGGATGAATAATGGACTTCTCTGGTGTTTCGTCTCTGGCTCTCTCTGTCTCTGTCTTTCTCTCTCTCTCTCTCTCTCTCTCTCTCTCACACACACACACACACACACACACACACACACACACACACACACACACATTCTCTTTCCCTTCCTTTTTATTCAACATCAGTTGTGCCTTGAAATCTACACCTGAATAGGAGATGAAAGGATCTGGACAAACGTAAGATCCTCCTGCACCACGCTGTTGCCAATTTCAATTTTAGTAAAGTCACAAGGTCCTTATAAACTTTCATAATTCAATTGCAGGCATCAAACAACCAACCTCTAAATATTTTAAGATACATTATTTCAAGAATATAAAAACTGTTTTGTCAGTAGGTACACAAAGGAGTCTGATTTTAAGTTCTGTGACAAAATGCATGTGAGATAGGTTTGTCATACTCCAAGGCTAGCAGAACTGGAGCCCCTCTCCACAGTGAAAATTGCATTAAATTTGTCTTTAAAGCTCAATTCCGGTTTACTTGTAGTGAAAATTCCTTACTTTTGACAATGTTGATGATAAGAAATCACATGAGAATAGCATATAAAGCCTATAATAGAAATGTAATGCATTAAGATCGTTTTTCTCCATGACAAGGTGTAAAGAGAGAAATCCATAGATTTCTGTTATGGACTGAATTGTGTCCTCCTCTCACTCCCAAATTCCTGTGTTGAAGACCTACCCTCCCTGTGATTGTACTTGTAGGGAGGCAGTTAAGGTTAAATGAAGTCAGTAGGTGGGGCCTGAAACTGAAAGTGGTGTCCTTATAAGAGAAGAGACCCCAGGGACTCTCCCTTTCTCTCTCTGTGCATGCAAAGAGAGGAGGCCATGTGGGGACACAGGGAGAAGGTAGCCATCTGCAAGCCAGGAAGAGAGGCCCCACCAGAAACAACCCTAATGACACCTTAATCTGGATTCCTAGCCTCCAGAATTGTGAGAAAACAAATTTCTGTGTGGAAGCCACCCATTTTGTGGTATCTTATGATGGTAGCCTGGGGAGACTAATACAATCTCATTTATGAATCATTTTATAATGGTTAATTATACTATTGGGAATTAGACCCTGTGCCAAGTGCTGGGACACAGACGTAAGTGAGACAATTGGTAATTGGTCCCTTACATTGGATGAGACCCTAAATTCATCTTATGTTTGGTGAGGGAACAGACTCATAGAGGGGCCTATTAATCTCAAGTTCCCAGAGCTAGTCATAGCAAAGCTGGGTACAAATGCAATTCTCCTGATTAACTTCAGCCTGACATTGAGGCCTGTGCTCTTTTCGTGGAAGTGAATGGTAACTTCCACTATGACAGGGAGGTATTAAAAATGCTGTTCTGGAACATTCAAAAATCCACTCAAGAAACACTCATTTGAATTACAGACTGTTTCTTTCAATTTCCTATTTCCAATTCTTGGCCTCAGGCCTCCCACGTGTAATCAGAGCTTGATAATGTCTTTGGGTCTTCAAACCAATTCAAGGGACTTGTTCCTCTCCACTAACTATGGCTAAGTAACAAGGTGTGCTGTCTAGTGGGGACAGAATTGGAACCTTTAATTTCCTGTCAGCCATGGCCCACTCTAAATTTCCCCAGAATTTTCTGGAGGCAAAAGGCTAACACAGGAAGAAAACCACAGAATGCAATTGGAAACCATCCAAATTTCCTCATTTTTAGCTTCATCTCAGACAAGCCTCAGCCAAGGAGAGCCAGACTGCAAAGCTATGGTGTAATTTTTCTTTGTCTGCCAAAACAGAGATAATGATGAAGAAGAAGAGTTTTAATTGAAAAAAGACAGCTTGGAGGATTTTTTTTTTTTTTTAACTTAGGGAAATGGGATTCTTAGACTAAGATCTGTTAGTGCATAATTTATATAAGAATGTTGAATCAAAGCAAATAAAGGGAGATGGGAAGGTAACAAAGAAAAGAAGCTTTAATTCTTGGTGTTTTCTTTAGGTAATGGAAAAAAAAAAACCCGTCTGCAACACCATAATTTATGTTTTAAGTAAATGCTGGGGGAATGGAGTTAGGCCAGGAGGGAAGCACAGGTATTATACAATGAACCTGAGCTAAAAAGTTTAGGGAACTGTTACAGATTTAAGAAGAGATTATAATGTCAGATCTTCTGATTGGTTTTTGTTAAGAGTGGAGACTTGCATTAGATGACCCTCTTGTTGAGGGAAAAGCACTCATGGCTCTGTGAATTGTCCACTGTGCCATAATTTGCTAGCGTTACTGATACTCATGTTCTCATTGACATGTCCCAGCCTCCTTTGCATTTGGCTGGGCCATGTGACTCATTCTGACCAATGAAATATGAGTTGCAGCGATGTGATCGCTTTTGGGGGAGGTGGTTAAGTCTCAAGTGTGCTTCCCCTCAGCCCATCATCCCTGCAGTTGGGAGGGGAGGCTTTGTATTGGCAGCAACATAGAATGGAAATGGTCTGGATTCCTGAGTCACTGCTTGGGAGAGAGCCATCTAGGAGACCCACCAGGCCTACATCAGACCCTGAGTAAGTGAGAAATAAATTTTTCTAGAAATAAATTTTTAAAAAAAGGTCACTAAGATTTGTGGATTGTTACAGCAGCTAATGATGAATATAGATCGACTAAATGTATCCTCACCCTTTTCTTGCATCTACAGACTCTGATCTTTCTCAGATGTCACCCATCCTGCGTAAGGCTTAGGAAGGGTGATCCTATTTTTTTTTTTTTTGTCCACTCCCTTTACCGGTGATTGGTTTGGGGTGGATATGGGACCAGATTGTGAAGCTTTTGGGGGACCTCTGAAAAGGTTTTCTTGTTCCTAAGAAGGAGCAACAGATTGAGATTTTTCCTTTCTTTTTTTTTTTTTTAAGATTTTTTTTTTTTTTTTTTGACAGAGAGAGAGAGCACAAGTAGGCAGAGCGGTAGGCAGAGGCAGAGGGAGAAGCAGGCTCCCCACTGAGCAGGGAGCCCCATGCAGGGCTTGATCCCAGGACACTGGGATCATGACCTGAGCCGAAGGCAGACGCTTAACTGACTGAGCCACCCAGGCGCCCCAAGATTTTTCCTTTCTGATTAGAGATAAAGAGCTGGGAGGAGGGATAACACAGCAAAGCAATCTCAGGTGATTTGCTTACTAAAGTCAGGTCATTTTCATCATCTAGCTGAAATGTCTAAATACTAAATAGAATTGATGGGGAGCCCAGAACTGAGGAAGGGAGGAAGGGGTTGAAAGAGGAGGTTCCAGACACACTGTGGTGGGCAGGGGCAGGGACACAGAAATACAGCTCTAAGGAGGGTAAATGGCCTATGACCTTTCAGAGTAGTGATATCTGCCCCTGACTTTAAGTGGTTGCATGGGTGATTGTGTCCTTCTGTTATTGCGGATTCTTGTGCACTCAACACATTTGTAGGGGTGGAGCTTGGGCAATGGAAGAGGAGAAAACCAGCAAGCAAGAGCAGCAGGAGAGGTACTGACGAGGTGGCCAGAGCCATGGAGCGGAAGCTGGGAACAGGAATACAAAGCAAGAGCTGAAAAGAACTATATGCAGAGCAAGCACCCCACATCCCTGCAGTCTTCAAAAGTAGGCCAGATGGGGAGCACAGTATTAAATTTGAATGTTAACAACAATAAAGGAGTATGGAGAACACTATAGATAGGAAGGAAAAAAAAACAAAACCCACCCATTTCGTGCCAGACAGACTTAGTTTGAAATCTTCGTTGTGATGTTTACAGGTTTTGTTTCATTCAGCAATTTCTTTCACTTTTTGAGTTTCAGAGAAACTTCTATTGTACTTCTATTACTAAGCATACTTTTTAAAACTTTTCAGGATACTTTTAACCATCTATATATGTAAAATCTTGTCTAGAATTCAGAAGATCCGCCTCTTGGCGTTTGCTCTGTATTTAGATCTCTGCATTAAGTTATCTCATGTGTAAAATGAGGAGGATGCCATTGTCATACTCTATCAGGTCGCCTGGAGCAACAAAGGTAACGCACAGCTTGTAAGCTCTATTAAAACATATAGATAAACTATTATTGAGATCTTTGTGCCAATTCAATCTGAGGACTCCTGCTTTGCATGAAGAATGTACAGTTACTTCTTTCCTTTCACAAACAGCCACACTTCACTGTTATTCAGATAAAATGTGACAAAGTCAACCGTAGTTCCCAGCAAAACCTGGATCGTTTTCATTTGACCTTGTACGCGGACTGGCTTTTGGGACCTCAGAAGCTAAGAAACCTCATCGTTGGAAACTCTGAGAGTGCCCTGTCACCCACACAGCTTTGCCCTTTCTGGCTTTTCAGCCTTCCACCCACCAGCCCCATCTGGCTGAGGCTTTGGTCAGTGTGGGAGAAGAGAAAGGAATCTGTTCGGCCGAGTCATGACCCAGGCCTAGTGTATGGTACAAAACCAATTCAGGCCCCCTTGTCTGTGGCCTGAATCCATGACACAGTGGCATGGAAGGAGGTGAAACCCCAGCTTCTTTTCTCCTGGCAGCCCCAGTGCCCTCCAAAGGCCAAGGGTTGGAGTTCCTGCTGGTCATAGAAGATGAACAGGGTAAACAGACAAGGGGGCTAATTGCTTCCATTTCACCCCCACTGCCTCCCCCAGAAATGTTCTCTGGCCAAACCAAATTTGAGGGCTCCCAGAAGACCCAATCTCCCCAAAGCCAAGAGCAACTCCCACTTCCCTGCCGCCACTTACTGTCCCCAAAGGCCTATCCAGAAGATCTGGTCAGGAAGCTTAAAAATAGCTGAGTGTGTGGTGACAAGCCTTGTGCATTTGCTTTGTAAAAATATTCTGAGCGGGGAAATAAACCTTTCAGCAGCTTATTTTTCCACTGCTCTGGGGAGCAGCTCCCACCTTCTGCTGCTGTAAGCACTTTGAGTACCTTGCGGGTGGGGGTGGGGGTGGCTGGAGGGGAGGGACAGCCCGACTCAGGGCCTGAGTGGGGGTGGTTACTCCACAAAGGGAGAAGTGCCTTGTCAGGAAACCAGGTGTATGAGGTCCAACGACTTCTAGGATCCAGAGGGACAGGGTTCAGGCCACGTAACATTTCTGCACATTCTGAACACAGGAGGAAAGGTAATCCCAAACTCCTGAGTTGCTCTTGGCATGCAAGGCTCTTCTGGATCTAGCTCTGTCCATACAGCATCACCCCTCCCCGGCACAAAATGAGAGCCAACAAATGGAAGTATTAGCAGTTGCCCGATTACATCGCGATGCTTCATGCCTACATACCTTCCCATACTCCGCTCCTTCTGCTCAGAAGTTCCTTCCCAGCTTTGGACCCTCACTACCATCCCTGACCCTCTGGACCCTAACTACCATCCCCGACCTGTGTCCCACCTATTCCATTATTAAAATCCAGCCCAGGGTCTGCCTTCTTGGAATCTCTCCTGATCCCCTCACATAATATCACTATATTTCCTAAGCAATAATTCTGCCATCATGTGTCCATCACATGGTAGAGTATTCCCTCACAGGGTCAGTGTTTTATTCATCTTGATTTTTTTTTTTTTGTAGCTTCTCATGAGATCTGGCAATATACGTGCTGTCAAACAGGTTAATTGAAGAAGTTAAAGACTGTAATATTTGTGCCAAAGAGAAGAAAGAAATTGAACTGCCGGTTTTCAGGAAGCCTGGATAAAAATCCAGGACCTTGTGGGGTTGAGAATTTATGAAATGTTCATGTCTACTTCTTCCAAGGGGGTATTCGCTTCAGTAAATCACTCTGTGCGTTGTCACAAATAACACAGCAAAGGACTCTGAAAACTTCTGAGTTGACAGAGAACCTTAACATCGTCTTTTTCCTTTCCAGCACTCTCATAAGATGTTATGAACCTTATTTTTACAGGTGAGAAAATAGTTTCCACCCAAAGAGGCAGGAGAAGAGCAGAGAGGAGCTGGGCCTCAACTTAGATTGGCCATTTATAAGAATTTCTTTTCCCACAAATGGCTAAAAACTACTGAAAACAGGGGGGAAAAAAGTGAAAAACCTTCTGATAGTTTATTATTATTTCCAGAAAATATGAAACTCATCTAGGATTTTGTTCATCCAAATTCCAGAAAATCACTGAGGGACCATGCATAGGGCTGCAGAGAACAGGATCTGTCTCCGAATTCAGAAGTTTGCCTACCCACCTTGGTATGATGGTGGTGCTGATACTGCCATCCCTTGGTGCCATTACCCGGAGGTGGGGCAGTGTGGTCCTCAGAGGTCAGGCTCCACAGCCAAGCTGTCCAGGCTCAAACCCCAGCTCCCCCCTGCCCCAGCAGCTCTCCACGAGAGATGGTACATGTTACTCAAATCTCTCGGTGCCTCAGTTTCCTCATCTTTAAACTGATAGTAACAATTAGACCTAACTAGCATATAAAATATGAAAGGATCAGTGTGATCTCTTATGTGCTGGGCATCACCCTGAAACCATCAGATTCTTTCTTTCATCCTAGTAACAGCCCATTTGAGTATTATCATCTCTGTTCTACCTAGGAAATACCCGGGGCTCAGAGGCAGCTATTTTTCTCAGTGGGTGTTCTGGATTTTGAGTCCCAATCTTTCTGAATTTAAAATTCTAGGTACATTGTCTCTGTGTCTCTGAAACTCCTAGAGACAGTGCTCCTTTAAGAATATGATAGAAGGAGTCACATGGCCTGGATCTATAGGGATCCAAAGCTGGATAAGCTGGGATTCCCTGAGCTCTTGACAGCTTCCCAAGACAGAGTTGATACTCAAAGTTCTTCATGGGGCATGGGTGTAGCGTGGATATATACCCAGAGGCTTGGGAGGTAGAGTGAAAGTATTTGGAGCCAGCAAGTCTGGTCAATTAATGTGCTCATGAGGCATTTTCAAAGCTGAAAGATCTTTTTTAAGTGCCAAGTGATATTAATTATTAGTACAAGGGCAGGTCCTGCCAGTAAAGTAAGAGGTGCCCAAATTTAGGTGTGTGCATGTGAGTCATCTGCTGGTGATGCTGTGCGTGCCGACCTTCTGGTTGTGAAGGCAAAATTCAGTAAATGGGTGCCCTTAGGGAGTGAGGCAATAGAGCTTAACGTCTCCTTCGTACAGTGTAGGGATCTGCTGTTGCAGGAGAGAGTTGCTCTCAGCCTTGATGGAGTCTTGCTCAGAAGGTTAAGGTCTCGGTGGAGCCACCCATAGGGAATGAGCGTGCCAATGCTTATAGCCTGGGTTGGATCAGGCAAACTGGGAGAAGCATGATTAGTGCTTTGCCAAAGGGTAAAGCAGGGCCATAAATGGGAGAAAAATGAACCCTGAGCTCAGAGACAGAAACGATATACAACCTGTCAGGAAGTAGAGCCCAGTGTAGGTCTGGAAAGTGGTTCAGAAGGGAGTGATGAATGGTATGAGGGCCTGGCAGCTCTGTGAGCGCTGGATGCCTCCTGCTCAGTGTAGAGTCACCTGGTCTCTTAAAAGCCCTCAGGAGGGGCACTTGGGTGACTCAGTCGGTTGAGTGTCTGACTCTTGGTTTCAGCTCAGGCCATAATCTTGGGGTCCCGAGATGGGGCCCCATGGTGGGCTCTGTACTCAGTGCAGTCTGCTGGAGATTATCTCCCTCTCCCTCTCCCCCTGCTCCTCTCCCTGCCTGCACTTTCTCTCTCTCTCTAAAATAAATGGGTAAAATCTTAAAAAAAAAAAAATTAAAAATAAATAAATAAATAAATAAATAAATAAATAAATAAATGCACGCATGCTTCCAGGACAGTCAGGTGAACCTAAAATCTTCTGTGCCTTCTGCAGGTGGATCTCACTTTACATCTCGGGCATGTTTCTGATTTTTGTTGTTGTTGAGGTGTAGAGAAGGTATAGACAAGAGAGTCTTAATTTTGGAAGCAGACGATCTAAATTTGAACTTGTGTCCATTCATCAATGAGCTCTCTATGGCTGTGAGCAAAGTATTTCTTTTCTTTCATTGCCAGTTCCTAATCTGGAAAGTGAGGAACGGGCTCAAAATGTTGCCTAGATATTCTTCCAGGGTCAACTTTCCATAATTTAGAGAACTGGCAGTTCCCTCTTTTTGCTCATTCTGCAGAACTCAAGGGTCTGTCTGAGATGTCCTGTGGGCCAGTTCAGTAAAGTTGGGGATACCTAGAGGGTAGGGCTGTGTTCAAACGAACAACTCTGTTTTTATCTGTTTTAGGGGTTCATTAAAGTTTCATAAGCTATCCTTTGGGGAGAAATGATGCATATATACACATTTATTTATGTGTATGGTTTATTCCTTCTGTGGGATTTGCTTTGGGTGAGCTTAATTCTTTAAAATAAATTTACGGCAGTTTGTATAGATAACTTTTGCAATATGAGTGATAATCCCCACTTGCTGTTTTGGAATATCAAATTTTGTTAATAATAATTCCACTTTATATCTATGAAGTATGTTGGAGTTTATAAAAGCTAGCTGTTTGCATAATCTTAATGGGTCCTCAAAGCCACCTGTGAACTAGGCCTTTTTTTTAAAAAAGATCTTATTTATTTATATTAGAGAAAGAGAGAGATGTGAGCAGGGGGAGGAGCAGAGGAAGAGGGAGAGGGAAGGGGAAAGAATCTCAAGCAGATTCCATGCTGAGCATGGAGCCTGACATAGGACTTGATCCCAGGACCCTGAGATCATGACCTGAGCTGAAACCAAGAGTTGGATGCTTAACCAACTAAGCTACCCAGGCCTTTTCTTTTTATTATTATTTTTTAATAGTCTTATTGCTTTTTCCATTGTAAAATGAATGTGTATACCAGGGTACCATATTAAATATTTAACTTTTTTTTTCTTCCTGTGAAGAAAATACAGAAACTACCATGGTCATTCTTGGAAGGATGATTCACTTTTGAGACAAGAATGTGACTCCTTTTCCCAAAATGGAAGGAGAGGTCTGCCACCAGAGACAATCAGTGCTGCTTGATAGGGGAAATGAGCTTGGCAAGTCTTGTTCTTCTCTGTTATGGTGATCTGGATTGTCTCAAAGAGTTCAGGGAAGGAAGGAAAATGAGCACTTTTATTTCTGAGTATTTAAGTAGGAGAAACAAACAGGACTCCTGTGAGGAATTGCAGAGGAGAGAAGATTGCATGACTGGGAAGCAGATAACTGAGCTGCTACACAGCACCTCTGGAAGGGTTTGGCCCCGGGCTCCAGATGGAGCTGAACAAGCAAAACTTAGAGATCTCTGGGCCTGAAAACCTAAAGACATTATAGTCACAGGCTTGGGGCTGAGGGAATAGAAGCTCTATCCTTTGAAGAAACACATGAGTGACCCAGTGACATTTTCATAACTTTGCAGCAGACATCAACAAATGTCCCTTGAAAAGGTCCAGATAAATTTGAGGGCTTTGTGGGCCACATGGTCTGTGTTGCAATTCTTCAACTCTGCCCCTGTAACATACAAGCAGCCATAGGTGATATGTAACAGAACAGGTGGGTGGCTGTGTTCCAAAAAACTTTATATAAAAATAGGCCAGATTTGCCTATGAGCCATAGTTTGATGATGGTTGGCTTATGGAAGTCCAGAAGTAGAACTGCTAAGTCAAAGTATACATACTTTTCTGGGGCACCTGGGTGGCTCAGTTGTTAAGCGTCTGCCTTCGGCTCAGGTCATGATCCCAGGGTCCTGGGATTGAGCCATGCATTGGGCTCCCTGCTCAGCAGGAAGCCTGTTTCTCCCTCTCCCACTCCCCCTGCTTGTGTTCCCTCTCTCGCTGTGTCTCTCTCTGTCAAATACATAAATAAAATCTTAAAAAAAAAAGTATACATACTTTTCTATGTTTTCCTAGGTGTTATCAAGTCACCCTCCAGAAGAGCTCTACCAAATCCTTACCACTCATGCATGAAAGTTATTGTTGCCCTCCATGATCCTCAGCTCTCAGTATTTTTATTTTTTAAAAGAACCAAGAAGGAGAAAGTTAATTTTCTTTTCTCACCAAAGATCAGAAAACAAGGTATTGACAAATTTATGACTAGAACCTAGAAGTTGTGACTTTAAACTATATTAATATATTGAGTGTGGAGAATCTCTGCAACATGATAGTGGGCTATGTGTGAAAAAAGGAGAGGCTGAAGAGGGTCACGTGAATTGCAGTTGAAAATAACCTTTGTTCAATATGAACTGGTGTAGCTACTACGGAAAACAGTATGGAAGGTCTTCAAAAAGTTAAAAATAGAACTACTTTATGATTCAGCAATCACACTACTGGGTATTTACCCGAAGAATACAAGAACACTAATTCAAAGAGATACATGCAGGGGTACCTGGGTGGCTTAGTCGATTAAGTGTCTGCCTTCGGCTCAGGTCATGATCCCAGGGTCCCGGGATTGAGCCCCACATCAGGCTCCACACTTAGCAGGGAGTCTGCTTCTCCCTCTCCCTTGCCCCTCCCCCTAGTCATGCTCACTCACTCTCAAATAGATAAATAAAAGCTTAAAAAAAAAATCAGGTCCAAGAAAATCAGGTCCATCAACTTATTTCAGGAAAATCTGATTTGGTGAAACAAATACTTTTAAGTCCCTACCATGCTAGGTTATATGTTTCATTCTTGAAATATAGAAATGAACCAGGAATTAACTCTGGTGCTTGGGAGCCTCACACCACAGAAAGAAATAGAAATAATTAACATGAAACATTTTTAATATAACCTGATAACATCCTGATAAAAGCTTTCATGGAGAAAATCATGAAATGCTACAGAGGCAAAGAGAGACAGTCAGATGGCTGGGATTGAGGAAGACTTCCATAGAGGACACAGAATTTAAGTCTTATAGAATAAAGATGTGGTGTATATGTGTGTGTGTGTGTGAGAGAGAGAGAGAGTAAAGACATCCAAGAGAGGGAATTCATGGTGCATAAAGGGAATGAAATAGAAGTTTTGTGTTGCAGGAGATGTGAGGTGGTAGTTGGAGAAGAGCAAAAATGAGGTCAGTTATGAAGGCTGGTCAAAGTCTTAAAACTGTCATCCTCTGGAAGCCACTGAAAGATTATGTAGGGGAGTGACAAGATCAGATTCATGCTTTAATCCTTCAAAAGATCCTTTTGGCTTCAATATGGAATGGATAGGGTGGGCAAACCTGAGGCCGACATACCAGTTAAGAGGCTATTGCAGTAGTTTGTGTGAGAGATGGTGGTGGTTGAACTGGGGAAGTATGTGGGAAAGGGGTGAGGGACTATACAGTCAATATTAATTAGTAAAATTGGAAATATTGGGCATGAGTTTCGTGTGGAGGGTGGAAGAGAATGATTCTAATTCCCAAGTGTCTGGTTTGGGTTCTGGGTGGTTGGTGGGATCATTCCTTGAGACTGGAAGAGTGGAGAAGATAGAGATGATGGTTTTAGAGAAAGGAGAGACTTCAGCTAAGGACTTCTGGCTTCTGACCTGCATGGTCATTGAGGATGGGCAAATCATGCTCCCTCTTTAGCTTTAGCTTCTCCAATTATATCATGAGATTCCAGAGTGGTTCCTCAGCATGCATGTGTAGCCTCACAATTATAGGCTCTGATTCAGTAGGTCTGGAGTTGGTATTTCCAGAGAAGTTTTGCAGGTGACTCTGCTGTTCTGCAGGTTTGGGGACCTGTGGATCAGGCGATCCCTGAGGATTCTTACATCTTAAACATCTCAGAATGGATTTTTCCCCCGGTTCTTTCTCCTTCCTGCTGACTCTGCACATCTAAGTTGGCACTGACACCAGAGTGGCCTCCAGTCACTACCATGGCATTCCAGCAACCACAGGAGCCTCACTACCGCCCCACATCCCTCCCACCACCCACCACACAGGTTGGGCAGGCAGAAGTAGCCAAGATGATTGCTCCTCACACAACTAGCACGGATGCAATTCCCTGCCATGTTTTTTTAAGGACATATGGTTAATCTTCCTCCAGGGTACTCTATAATAAATTGCCTCTGTGGTTCACTGGGATGAAAGGTTGGTTATTTTTTTCCAAGGATGGTCGTGGTCATACAAGAAAGAAAGAAAGAAAGAAAGACAGACAGAAAGAAAGAAAAAAACTTTCCTTAAACTCAAAGTTTTAGTAGACAGAACACATCCAAAAATTGAGTTTTATTCTTCCAGCTATGCTCAGAGGACACATTCTTTATCCTGTCCCCTGGTGTTCTCACTGATCCCACTTCCTGCTACAGATGAGCTCAGCAGACACCGCATGCGGACACATGAGGAAAAATAATCCAACACATCCGAAAAATTCATCAGGGATTGGCTGTCAACAGGGAGGCTTTAGGTGTTACTTCTTGCAACTTGCAAATATTAATTGCACTGAGACCTCCAGGCTGGACCAAGAAGGGGATTCCCTTACATCACACCCGAGAACCTTTGGCTAGAGTGAGGCAGTACTGGTCTTTCCCTCACCGAAGGGCTGTGATAAATTCTTGGCCCCCAAATCCAAAAGGGATGTGGGAATCTGGTGGGAACTGCAAAGGCCTGGAATATAAGACATATACACAAAGATAAAAGGGAGCAGTCTTTTTCAGCCTGGAGGGGACTGTAAAATGGCTTAATTATAGACTCCCAGTATATAGAGGGTTCTTATATCTTGGATGAGGTAAGCCCACTACTGGATCCCAAACTGTTCTGCAGCAGAGACCACACCTTATTTATTTTTTTATTCTTTCCGTGATGTCTGGTATGAAGCTCTGGATGAAGTGGTGGTTGAGGAAGCGGATTCAGCAACTGTACTCCCTGGTCTTTTTACAGAGCTTAACTTTGGGGTCATTCAAACCTAGGTTTGGACTCCAGCTATACCAGTTACAAACTATAACTTGGGCTAAACTAATTGTGGGTGTTGGAATTTTCTTACCTATAACATGAGGTTAACATACTGACCACACAGGGTTGTCTTGAGGATTAAGAGAGACAAAGTGTATCTAACACACCTACTAGGGAGCCTGGTAAATTTGGGAAATGTCTGAAGGGCATTCAGGTTGACTAGAGAAGATAAGTAAGCAGGGTCATTTGAAGTGGTGATTTGCGTTGGGCAGTGTTGCTGTAAGCGGGTCAAGCGGACATACAAAGGGATCCCAGATGGAAGGAACAAGGTAACATCCCTCTGGTCTTGGAAGAACCTAGCTCTATGGCTTGTGCCAACTTAGCACTGTAGCTATGCACAAGCAGTTTGTGTGTGTGTGTGTACATGCATGTGATGCCTAATGTCTACTACTCTGATGTATTTCCCTCTGTCCTAGAAAGACTCTGGGTTTGAATACATGTGAGAAGAGAAGCAGCCGTGATTAAGTGCTTTCTATAATCTGAGACTAGAAAGAAAAAACAACCACTCTCTTCCTCCTGCTGCTTACCTTCAAGTGCACAGTCAGATTTTCTCTCAAAAGTCACCCTGCACACACCACTGCCCCCGCCCCCCCCCCCCCCCGGCTGGCTATAATGTTTATTATGTGCTCACCATATGATTGACTTTTTTTTAAAAGTATAGAACAGTACAGATAAGGCTGAAGTTCCTTTTTCCTCTATTATCATCCTTAGAGGCAATCCCCAACATGAATTTTGCAGCCCCTAATTTCTATGTTTATTATGAAATGTACCCATACATGTATTATACATAGTTGGCTGTTTTTTTAAAAAATTTACATAGCGATTTCATACTAAATACTTTTTTTTTCCCCTTAGATTTTATTTATTTGTCAGAGAGAGAGCGCACGCAGAAGCAGGGGGAGCGGCAGGCTCCCAGTAAGGAGCCTGACATGGGACTCGATCCCAGGACCCTGGGGTCATGACCTGAGCCGAAGGCAGGCGCTTAACTGACTGAGCCACTTAGGCGTTCCCATACTAAATACTTTTTAATAACTTGCTGTTCCCCTCCTTTTCTAATCAAGATTGCATTTTTTGAGATCCATTCCTGTCTTTACACATAGGTCCAATGAACTCATTTTTATTTTTATTATTAGAGTAAATGTGTGAAAGTATCACAGTTTATTTGCCTCTTCCCTATTGCAGGACATAAAAGTTGTTTCTAATTTTTCCATTGCAAACAAATAATACTACAATGAACATCCTGGATCCCCTGGTACGTATGAGCAAGTGTTTCTCTAATGTAGAATTGCTAAGTCACTGGGAATGCACATTTTAAATTTCATTGTCTACAGCCAAATTGCTCTCCAGAGTGATTGTGCTAATTTACACTCCCACCAGAAGGGTATGAGAGTTCAGTTTTCTCATGCCTTTACCAACAGTTGGTGTTGACAGACTCTTTAATGCCTGTCAAACTATTTGGTGTGAAATGGCGTTTCACTGTTGTTGCAATTTGCATTTCTTTTATCACTAGTGAGGGTAACTATCTTTTCATTTGTTCATTGATTCTTCTGAATTGTCTGCTCCCATCACATCCCCATTTTTAAGTTATACTGTTGGTTTGTTTAAGCTGATATGTAACTTCCTTACCTGATCAGGATTCTAATCCATGTTGGTTTTACGTATTACAAATATCTTTTCTAAGCCTGCCATTTTTTTCTTTAGTATGTTTCCTGGTGTGTTTTGTAGAGAACAGTTTAATATTTATGTAATCAGTTTTATCAGCGCCTTACTATAAACTACTGATTTGAGAGTTTTCCAAGGAATCTGGTTCTCTTCTTGCCAAAATCATTATCCTACGTTTTCCTCTAATTTAATTTTTTTCCCCATTTACAATTTTGATTTGCTATTTTTCTGCACAAAGTAAGCTCCAAATGAAAAATCATGCCATTGACTGAGTTTTCTTCTTTTCTTCCACTGATTTATAATGGCACCTCCATCATATGCCAGTTTTCTCACATATATTTGAGCTTACTTAAGGGCTGCAAATTCTGCCATTGACCTGGCTCTCTCTCACTCCTCCAATATCACTGTTTTAATTTCTATGGCTTTAAAATGTCTTAATGGATAGGTAGTTAAGTATTACCTCTTTTTTTTTCTTTTTTCCCCCCATAATTATCCTGGCTAATCTTTGGTGTTTGCAGGTACAGATGAATTTTAGAATAAGTGTGTAGAGTTATAGGGGAAAAATCTTGCTGGGATTTCATTTGAAACAACACTGACTATATTGATAATCTGGGTCAAATTCATCACTTGTGATTTTTAACATTTCCATTTATGGAAGTGGCACAACTCTCCATATATTTTGTATGTTTGTTAAGAATCTTTTGTAATTTTCTCCATAAGGTTTTACACATATGTATTTTAAAATTTATTTATAAAAATCTTAGAATTTTTTTCTATTATGACTATTCTTATGTTACATTATTACTGGTATGTATACATTTTTATATATTATTCAACCCTTCCAAGGTTTCAAAGTTGTTCACTTAGTTCATTTATAGTTTTTCTTGATTTACTATGTTGATAATCTTACAATTTCTAACTATGTAATGACAACTTCCAATTCTATGTGTCATTTCTTTTTCTTGTTTTATTGCATAGTTAGGACATCAAGATGACTAGTAATGGTGATTGTGCTACTCTGTACTACTATGTTTTCTTGACTTTAATGGAAATGCTTCTAAAGCTTCATAAATGAGTGTTCTATTTGCAGTAGATTTATAATAGCTGCTTATTATCAGATGAAGAAAGTATCCTGTTGTTGATAATTTGCTAAGAGTTTTATCATGAATAAACTGTAAATATTTATGTTTCAATTGGGACATTTATTTGTTTTCTTTTTAATTTGCTTGTATGTTGAATATATCATTCCTTGATAGATTTTTTTTCTTAATGAATTATACCTGCTTTTACATGATAAATTCTACTAGGCCATGATGATGTTTGTTAGGTCTTGAGTAGCGCTAGTACTTTATCTAAGATTTTAAAATTTATTGTATTTAAGATTTTATTTTATTTTATATTTTTTAAGGTCTTATTTATTTAAGTAATCTCTATACCCTATATGGGGCTCAAACTCACGACCCCAAGATCAAGAGTTGCATGGTCTTCTGAGTCATGAGCTAGTCAGGTGCCCCTATTTAAGATTTTTAAAGTATTTTATATAAGATTAGCATTTTATTTAATATATATTTTTTATTATGTTATGTCAGTCACCATATAGTACATCATTAGTTTTTGATGTAGTGTTCTACGGTTCATTATTTGCATATTTAATATTTTTTTAAATTAAGATTTTTGCAGCCAAAAAATTTCTTTTCTTGAATTTTAAATTTTGGAGGGTGGGAGATTTGTGTCTAATGTCACTGTCTTTTCTGACATTCTTAGTTTGATCTATATAGTTCTTCTCTACTAGACTATCCCACCTATTATTTTCCCCATACACACTAGACAATGAAAAAATCATATTCTATCTTGGATTGCACTCTAATTGTATTACCTGTATATGCACTTTTCTCAATGTAAAACAGATTATTATTTTTTGATGCCTACTTGCTGTGCCAATTGTGCTTTCAGAGAAATAACTGAAATTCTTAAGTAAAAAAAAATCAAGGTAATCATTTAGCCTACTCATCTTAGCAATGGCTAATAGTGAAATTCCCAGATAAATCAAGGAAATATTTCCTTTCACAGTAACAATTCATTAATGATAATTAATCAAATTGGTAGCTTACTATTTGCTGGACACTGTGCTAATAAACACCTTGTGTATATGATATTGTATAATATTTACAGAAATCATATGGGATAGGTAGTGCTATTTTCAGTTTAGAGATAAGAAAACTTGAGTTTGGGGTTTAAATAACTTAAGTATGCACAGGTGGTAAATGGTGATTTTTATCTAGTCCTGACACCTAATCAAATCAAACCACTTTGCTACACTGTGTCTACACCAAGGTTTGAAGACGCTAATGCCATCCATGATAACTCCATGCTGGCGCATAACAAGAGTTTCACTCAACCCTGTTTCCTGATTAACATACCCCTTGTACCTTAGCTATCTGATTAACAGAGAGGAATTCAGTTCCCAGACATACACATTTTGTTTGTTTTATCTTATTTATGTCTCATTTTTCTGTCTCCTTATACTATATCAAAGAAACATCTACTCATGCTCTGACATCTTTTTTCTATTTCTTCTGCCATACTTCCAGTTTTCTCACTGTCTAGTCATTAATGCTCATTGATTTTTCAATATTTTGTACTAGAAAAAATAGAATACAGAAAAAAATTTAAAAAAGAAAAAGAGGAAATTATTCTGCATTAGACTATGGTGCCTCTAAGGCAGGAAGCTGATACTGGATTCCCTGATGCTGGAGTATGGTTGGTGACTTAAGCTGAGAGAAGTCCAGCACTTTCATGAACTAACTTGGATGCTTCCATACCCTGGGCCTCTCTGACAGGCAATGTGCCTCAACTTTGTCAATGGGTAAGGGTTTCTTTGACTAGCCAGGCATAAGACAGAACATGAAGGCTGAGCTGCTTGCCCAGTGGTAAATGTTTTCCTTTTTCTGTAACCTACTCACTGTCAACTCTCTCTTTTCCTTTATAATATTTAATTGAAATCACAGCATAATGAGGTCTAGTCAGTCCCTTTCCTTTGGCTGAAGACTTGATGTTACTGCCAATAATCTGTGTAAGAAGAGAGCAATTTCTGGAGAAATGGAAAGCTTCAGGAGCTGTTAAAAAACATAGAAATGAACTGTTTACATGATGTATTTCCCCATTATGTTTTAACAGATTAATTTGCTATTAAACTGAAGTTTCCCTCAACAATGATGATTTTTATTTGATAGTTTTGGAATATCCCTGGGATGCAAGTCCAGCTAACAACTCTAGATTTTCATTGGTTGAAGTTCAGGATCTGTGATCTCACTTGAATTAGTTTCTAGGAGTTTGCTTATAAATCTAAAAATTTGTGCTTTTACATTTCCCCTTTCTTTTAACCCAGTTGGGATGCCACATCCCTGTGATTTTTTCCTTAATTCCCAAATTGCAATATTATGCACATCCAGAAAACTTGTATTTGAACCATTTCATTTGATCCTATGCAATGAGACCTAATGCATTAGATGGGAGGTTATAAATATTGGAGCAGGACAGGGATGTGTTTGAATCCTGGGGCAAGTATTAACCAGCTGAGTGATCTTGAGATTGCAGCATTTCATTTTTGTGCAAAATAATAATATTCAAAATAATCATGATTATGATAATACTTGCCTTATTTAGTTGTTGAGAGAATTCAATGATGTCACACATATATCAGACTTGGTGCAAAGGAGAGACAGTCAATAACTATGATTTCCCTATTCTTTATCTCTATCATCACTAATACATGCAAAGAACAGCACTTGTAGAAATGATGCATCTACCTTTACATAACACTAAACATGTGACCTAAGAGATTTTTTGTCAGGGTAATCTGTCTCATCATTGAACATGGGGTTTTTTTTGGGGTTTTTTTTGGCATTTAGCCAACCTAGTAGACTTTGAGTTAACCTCATAAAATATTATTTCCTTTCACACAGGGACTTCATTTTTGAAAGCCACCTAATGGCAATTTAAAAAAATAATAAATCTTATTTTTTTTTAAAGATTTTATTTATTTTTTAGAGAGTGAGCGAGAGAGAAACAGCATGAGAGGGGTGAGGGTCAGAGGGAGAAGCAGGCTCCCCGCTGAGCCGGGAGCCCGACGTGGGACTCGATCCTAGGACCCTGGGATCATGACCTGAGCCGAAGGCAGACGCCTAACCATCTGAGCCACCCAGGCGCCCAATAAATCTTATTTTTTAGGTACCTGGGGGGAACTCACTATTAAAGTGAATCACATGGTTAATCCTTTTGTATAAAGTAAAGGAGGCTTTTGGAAAGTGAATAATCCCTTGTAATTTATCATGCTTATATTCAGGTACCATGTGTATCAAGTATTCAATACAACCTTACACTTCCGCAAAAAAAAAAAAAAAAATTGCCATGAAAGCCAGGGATGATGGTAGTATGTGGATGATATTCTTCCATTTTGTAGAATTTGTCTCTACATTGTTATGAATTAATGTAGAAATGGGTTAGTACACATGTGACTTCTCCACAGCACAAACTCTTAAGGCTTCACTTTTAGGAATACTCATAGAACCGAGGGAAAATGAGAAACAAAGCAGTGTTTACTGAGTATCTGTATGTAAGCATTATGGTAAGCATTTCACCATTATATCACAATTATTCATCACAGTGTTATGAAAAGCACTGTTCCCATTTCGTTGGTCAGAAAAATTAGGCTCAAATAGGCTAAATAATCTATGCAAGTATCAAAGCCAAGATTTGAAAGCAGGTCTTCCTGATGCCAAATCCCTTCTCAATTGCAGTAAAGTAATTCCTTCTTGAGAACAACACACTAAGCGAGGCAGGAAGTAAAATTTAAGATTTGTGTGGCCATTTACCTTAATTTGGGGGTACTTAAAAATATCTTACCATGCATTATCATGGGGTCTCATTTTTTATTTGGGTATGGAACATTGGCCTAAACCTCAGCGGAGGTAAGTTTCAGTGGGGTTTTGAAGGAGTTAATACTTCCCCTTTTTTGAGAGAAGATGAAACATGGACTGAAGCTAGAAGCCACAAAGTGGAGTATTTATTAAATACACTTATTTTCCTTTCATCTAGTTCGCCAATGTTCCCAACCATAATCTAATTTCCTCTAAAACTTTCCATGGAGCAGGATGGTGGTTCCAAATCCTGAAACACTGAAGGAACCATCTAATGACTAGTGGTGAGTTTCTATGAAGTCATCCCAGAATTGGTAATGACAGATTAGAGAGGACACATGGGTAGGCTCCAAGTCTCTTCAAAATGATCCTGCTAGTTGCAATTAAGAACTTTCTGGGGGTATTTGGAAGTTCTAGATGACCTTTAAGGGAGCCTATTTAGTTCAGTTTGACAACAGGGTGCTGTTAAGGCCAGTGGTCTGAGCCCTCTGTTCCATTCCAGTGTTCCTAGACTATATTCCTCACTCTGGACAACCACTTAGCAAATAAAGGATGTATACTGTAAATAGGCAAAACAAAACAAAACAAAACAGTGGAGATGGCATAGTATGTACCATTAACTCTGTTTACTCATTCAACATGAATTTGCTAAGAGCTTATTTGGTACTAAGCTCTACAGATACAACTTGAGCATGGATTGCCACTGAGTAAATTGTAGACTAAGGGGGAATACATAAATAATTATCAAATGTTGCGATGAGTACCATGGTAAAGGTAGGTATAAATCACATGTGTAAGATTAACAGAGGAAGAGTGTTGATTAATAACAAGTGGAGTTTAAGTATAATGAGTATTATAATGGTAATTGTAACTATCACCATCCATTGATTTCTCTTTTTTTTAAAGGTTTTATTTATTTATTCAACAGAGAAAGAGACAGCGAGAGCAGGAACACAAGCAGGGGAAGTGGGAGAGGGAGAAGCAGGTTTCCTGCCGAGCAGAAAGCCCGATGTGGGGCTCGATCCCAGGACCCTGGGATCATGACTTAAGCCGAAGGCAGACGCTTAATCATCTGAGCCACCCAGGTGCCCCACCATTCATTGATCTCTTTGTGCTAATCCCAGTACTAACACCTGTACCTGAATTATTCTATTCAACCCCAAAACCTTGAGATACTGGTAATTATGATGATAATGGTAAGGAAAATAAGATGATAAAAAATATAATAGTAAATGATAATTTCAAGACACTACGTTGAGTCTTTAAGATATTTTATTGGATAATGTCTGCAACTCTGGGATCAGTACTGTATCACCATTTTGAAGAGGAACAATCTGATGCTAAGGCAGTCTCCAAAAATTCCCCAAGAACATACAATGATGAAGTAGAAAGTTCAAAACCTAGGCTAACCAACTCCACAGTTCATATTCCCAAACATACTATTTTATAAGCCAGACTATTTTCTGAGAAGAGTAAACATAACAGGGTACCAGGTAGAAAAGGAAAAGGAGAGTATTTCAGGAAGAGGAAATTGTATGAAAAAAAAGCATACAGATATTTTAAATAATATATTAGATAGGTCACTTTGTGAAAATGTATTGCACAAGAAGGAAAACAGGTGAAAAAGCCCAAATAATAGATTAGTGTCAAATTATAAAAGAGTTTGCATTTACATTTTATCTTATATAGGCTAGGGATCCAAGGATAGGTTTCTAAGCAAGAGGAAAAAAAAGATTCATATCTGTGATTTTAAAGAAAACTGCAGGTACAACAAAATATAAAAAAAAACTACTTGGTATGAGTGGGAAACTCAAACTCTGCTGGGATTATGCAGAGTTTTTGAAAATTTGATTTGAAAAGAATTGCCCTTTATCTCTGAAAACCCACATGGTTCACAAATACAGGCAAATAGCTTCTATCACACAACATTCTCTGGGATTCTTTATCTCTATGGTTTGAATTCCTTCCCATGTTGGTTAGTATTGACAGATAGCTCCAGAGGCCAAAAACATACTGTACTGAGTGGTGTCAATGTGAAATTGATGAAAATTAGTTGAGGAAATCAGTCTTTGACAAATGTTTGAGTAGAAAATCTAGGCTTTGAACCCTAGGTAAATCCATATTCCCATGTCCCACTTCCATAGATGAGATTAGTGAAATAGCAGAAAAGTTCTCTCTCTGGAATGGTGCCTTTGGAACATTCTAAATTTATTATTTCATTCCTCTATACCTACCATTATTATTATCAGTTTTTTAAAGATTTTATTTATTTATTTGACAGAGAGAGACACAGCAAGAGAGGGAACACGAGCAAGGGGAGTGGGAGAGGGAGAAGCAGGCTTCATGTGGAGCAGGGAGCCCGATGCGGGGCTCGATCCCAGGACCCTGGGATCATGACCTGAGCTGAAGGCAGACGCTTAACGACTGAGCCACCCAGGCGCCCCTCTACCATTATTATTTTTTATTCCAACTCTGCACTTCCAGCTTTCAAAAGAATTATCCAATGCCAAGAAACTCATCTAATATTCTTGTCAACTTGTAAAGAAGGACTAAATTTCCAGAACTATAGACTCCTAAAGTTGGCTTCTTCTGAATAGAAAGATGAAAATCAGCCTTCCTTTCTTCCTTCCTTATTCTCTCTTCCTTTTCATCCCTCTTTCCTTCCTTCCTTGCTTCCTTCCTACTTTTATATTTTCTCTCCCTCTCCTGACCTCCTTTCATCTTCCTTTCTTTTCCTATTTGCTGTATTATTTTTTTCACCTTGGTTTTCCTAACTCATGTTTTGATCACTGAAACTATGCATTCTCCTGGGAACCAGGAATCCAGAGACAAGCAAAATCCACTCCCTGCCTCCCTGGTGTTCATGATCTAGTGAGAAAAAGAAATAAAGAACCATAAAATTATAGTAGAATGTTGTAGGTGTTGTGATGAAGACGTGCACTATGGGATTACAAAGGTGAGGCACATGGTCCAGGTTCAGAGTCAGTGAAGTCTCCTTGAAAGTGGTGACCAGACAAGAGTTTTAAGGTAATATTTATACTCAGAGAATCAATACTGCAAAGCTGTGAAAGGCGACATCCTACATCAGTATGATATATTGGGGGTCTGCTGAAGTGTTAGAGAGGCAGGAACTAAGGGTGCTTGTGGAGGATCTGGGCAGAGCAGATGCTCATTTCCTGTGAAGTGAGAGTCTTTCCAAAGTCTCCTCTTGAGAGCACAGGTCATGTCAGTATTTCCAATGCAAGTCATGCATGTGCCTCCAAGTTGCAGATGACTGTGGCTTGTTGAGCTAGGAGCTCAGCTGACTTCCCCTCAATGGCTGCTGTGACAGGTTGATCTAGTGTTGTCTTGTCCTTTCCATCTTAGTGTAGAATGAAAGTAGGCCACAACTTAAACAGACACAGACTCAGAGGAAAAAGAACTTCACGTTCAGAGCATTTAATTGTGACAAAACTGTGCTCTGGGCTTTTTTTACATACACAGTCCCACTTCATCTTGGGCATACTCCTTTGTATATGGAAATGGCCCTAAAAGAAATTAACTGGGCTGAAGAGAAATCTGGTAGTTGGCTTCAAAAACAACACAAAAAAACCCCACTGTTTCTGATTGGTTCTGGTCTTACCCTTAACTGGTGGTCTTTGGGGTTCTTGGACCTGATTCCAGTGTGCACATGTGGAGGCTTCCCCACACCAACAAGCAATTCTTGGACATCAGCAGAGTGTCAGAGAATTCAACTCAACCCAACTCAGCTCTGACACTTTCTACCCACAGGCAGTATCAGATTTCATGGGTAAGGGCTCAGTCCCACAAGATTGCCTTCCACTTCAGAGCCACCATGAGTCCAGGTTGTGCTTGTGACCGAACAGCTAGAAATTGGAGGTTCCAACAAACTCCTCCAACTCAAGATGCCAATTGCAAGTCCAGGTTGGTACCTGTACTTCTGACCAACTGGCTATAAATCAGAGATTCCCATGACCCCCTCCTTGGGTTCAATTAATTTGCTAGAATGGCTCACAGAACTCAGGAAACCCATTTACTCACTAGATTACTGAGTTATTATAAAGGATATTAAAGCATAAGAATCCACAGCCAGTTGAAGAGATATATAGGGGTAAGTCCCAAAAAAGGGAGGCTGTCCTTGTAGAGCTTGGAGCCTGGTATGTGGCATGTGGAAGTGTTCTGTTTCTCCAACCTGAAAGCTCTCTGAAGCTCCTCCTTTTGGGTTTTTATGGAGGCTTTATTACATAAGTTTGATTGATTAACTCATTGGCCATTGGTGATTGATTAAACGGCTAGCCCCTCTCCCCTTCCTGGAAATCAGGGGATGGAACTGGAAGTTCCAACCTTCTATATTGGTGGTTGGTTCCCTTGGCAACCAGCTTCCATTCATAAGTGCTTTCTAAAAGTCCTCTAATTAACATAAACTCAGTTGTGGTGGAATGAGGCTCCTTATGAATAACAAGACACCCAGTTCACCTTTATGGCTGGGAAGCATTTTAGGAACTGAGGACAAGAGACCAAACAAAATAAAGGATGCTCCCATTGCTCTTATCCCTCAGGAAATTCTGGACTTTTGGGACCTGTGAGGCAAGAACTGTGGACTAAGACCAAATATATATGAGAAATATCTGAATGACCAATTAGATGTATTTCTTAAAAATCACAGTATCACATAGGGGCACTGCATAGGTGAGAACAGTTCTAAATATGGCCGCGTTAAGCAGTTTTCTGTGATTTAGGAGTTGTTTAAGGCAGCTACAGGGAAACCTGGAAAGGGATAGATCTTGTGGTCTGCTTAGGAAATCTGAGAACTTTTGTCTTCTTTGCACTCTTTTGACAGGCTGGCAAACATCCTTCCCTTGGCATTGGCATACCTTGAGGTTTTATCTGGTACAAACTAAATGTACAAATCTCCTAAACTGGAGTCTGAGGTTTAAGACAAAGAACTTTATTATTCCTTTTGCCTTGTGCTTTGGGTTGAAATGACATGTATATCAAAACATATGAGGCCCTAGGAGGTGAACTCAGCGTTCTTAAATGAATACAATATACTGGGGACAGAAAAGAGCTCTTTGAAACAAAGTAAAGAGAGGGGGAATCATGGGCTTTAGTTCCAGGTATCTCTTGGCTCGAATTCTGGGTCCTCACAGTTGTGATACTCAGGGTGGGTTCTGGAGGTGGACGGGGGCCAGGGCTGAGAGCTGAGGGCTGAGGGGCTGAGTATTGTGGAGACTGGAGTTAGAAGAACAGTGTTCAGCAATGGGACGTAGGTCATGGTTCTGAGTATAATCCCAAATATAGCCTTCAGAGATAAAATCACAAGACAACAAAGATATTCAAGCCAAAGCATCAGTCTGAAGGGTATTAGAAGAGATTTGAATTTAATTATGAGTCAGTGAGATGGAAACTCTGGCCCAGAGCAAGAGCATGTAGAAAAGGGAATGGGAGAAGGAGCTAAGAAATTTCATGATCTTAGGAATGGAGCCACAGGGGTTTTTCATAAGGACATTGAAACAGTTTACAAAACACGGTGTAAATTTACATAAGTCAGCTAACTTCTCTGAGTTTTAATTTTCCTTATTTGTAAAATGTGAATCATAATACTGCCTTCCAGGATGGTTGTATAGGTATATGAAATATATTATATTTATATATAAAGAATATATATGTGTGTGTATAGATGTGCGTGTGTGTGTGTACGTGTGTAGCAAAGAAGATATAGCTAAATTCATCATACTGATTCTCCTTCTTGTTTTCCAAATAAAAAAGATTAATTGAATCTAATCCACATTAATTTAAAACTTAGTTTGATCAAATAATTTAAATAGCTTTTGGTATTTTTTCAGTCTCTCTAGGATATTACTGTCCTTTAGTTTCCCCCATTTCCCCCCACATTCCTCTCTTATTTGAGTTCATAAGGGAAAATCTAATGGCTTTGAAGGAATGGATTCTCCTGGTTTCACAGCACTTTTTAGTAGTGTCTGGACTAGTATCCACTGAGGTAGAATTCGTCCATTATGTTTTGAGGCCTTCTAGTGGGTATTCTGCTTATTCCTGGCTTATTCCTATGTCTAATGATCTCATTCTTTTTTTTTTTTTAAGACTTTATTTATTTATTTGACACAGAGATAGAGAGCACAAGCAGGCAGAGCAGCAGGCAAAGAGAGAGGGAGAAGCAGGCTCGATCCCAGGACCCTGGGATCATGACCTGAGCTGAAGGCAGACGCTTAACCGACTAAGCCACTCAGGCACCCCTAACAATCTCCTTCTTGACACAGATCTATCCCCTCTGCTGACTCAGCTTCTCCTTAGCTTTTACTGGTACAAATACTCCTCTGACACGCTCTCATGGCTTTCATTTAGATCATGATTTACACCATTTACTCTACAATCTCTGCTTCAGGGGCATCTTATTTCAAATCCCTGTATCATGACGAGTCTATTGACTTTCACTTCAGTGTTCATACCACATAGAAAGGAGAGGAACTGGACAGTGTACCCTAGATAATCTTTCATCCTACAGAGCAAGGACTTTGGGACACCCATACACTCATTCCTCTTTCTCACCCCCTCTCTCTCCTCTTTTCCCACTAACCTTTGGTCTAGAAGGAGAAGGATTTCCCTTTCTCATCTGATCTAAATAGAATGTCTTTTTATAGCGTATTCTCATTTCTTTCCCAATTCCCTTTGCCCTCATTTTTTTTTTTGATCTGGAAGAAAATGTCTTACTATCAGGGAACTTACTTAAATTTGGAATTAGTTAAAAATATACGAGTACTTTGAGAATTACTCTCCAATCATAAATAACTAGAATACTGGACAAATGTAGAAAACAACAACTTTTAGATATTCAATGCAGAACTGCGGTTCCTGCAAGAAGGGAACCAGATGAGGTAAGCCCTGAAATCATCTAGGCTTTCTGCCTGGAGGAAATTTCCAGAATGTCTCATAGGGAGGGGCAACCCAGAGAGCAAGAGTGGTCTTGCTGAGTAGATAAGACAGAGACTGGAGTTTGGGGAGGCCAAAGTGGTTAAATTTTATAGGAAAGTGTTCCAGAGAGGAGGTAGCTTAGCTAAGAAAAAAGTATGAGAAAGCTGCAAAGGGGTCCCATGGAATCCTGGCCTGAATACCAACCTGTCTAGGCTTAGAGTAAAAGCTTCAAGTTTAGACAAAGAACAACTTCTGGGCAAAGAACTTACTGTGGAATTTCAAGCCAAATGATTCCTGAATACATCATTCGAGTTCCCACAAGCCATAGAGGAGGGGCCTTGTTGGGTGCATGAGGCATTCATTAGAGATCCCAGAATTGTCACATCATAGAAGTTAAGTTAAATTAACTCTAAAGTAAAGACTAGTCTAGAGTCACCCTAAAAGAGTATAAAACAAACCTCAAAAGAATCAAATCATTCTGCAAGTAGCTTAACTACCTGCCATAAGAATATCTAGCACTCTTGAAAGGAACATAAAAAATACAGTACTCAAAAATATAAGTGTTTTGATATACTATACTAACAGAGAAAAGGCTAACTGGGACCCATAATCCAGTGAAAAATCAATTTATGGAAACAGATTCAGAGATGACAAAGATGATGAAATTAGCAGATAAGCACATTAAACACATTTTCATAAATATGCATCATATGCTCAAGTATGAAAAAAAGCATAAATATAATGAGGAGAGAAATATAAGGCATAAAAGAAAACCAAATGGAATTTCTAGTAGTAAAACACGCATATCTAAAATTAAAGTTTCACAGAAGGGGATAAGCTGAAGATTAAAAACTGCTAAAAAAAATTTAGTTAGCATGAAGATATAACAACAGAAACTACTGAAAATGAAGTACAAAAAGAAAAAAAAGTGAAAAAAAATGAACAGAACTCAAGTGACCTGCTGGATACATGTGATTAGAATCTAACAAAGGGATTTGAGGTAGCAAGGTCTGAAAAATTTCCAAGTTTGACAAAAACTACCAACCTCTTGATCTAAGAAATTCAGTGAGCCCCAAACAAGATAAACAGAAAAAAGTCACATAAAGGGACATCATAATCAAATTTATGAACATAAAGTATGAAGCAGGAAAAAAATGTATAGTGTGGACAGCACAAAGATAGAACTAACTACAAACATCCAATGAGAAATTAGACAAGCAATAAAAACTAGTGGAGTGCCATCTTTAGAAGGCTGAAAGAAAAGACAGTAACAGTATATTATTTTATACCCAGATAGACTATGCTTCAAAAACGAAGGTGAAATAAAACATCTGTAGAGGAAAAAAAAACAAAGTCAAGAATATTTATTACTGGCAAACCTATACTATAATAAATGTTATAGGAGGGGCGCCTGGGTGGCTCAGTTGGTTAAGCGACTGCCTTCGCCTCGGGTCATGATCCTGGAGTCCCGGGATCGAGTCCCGCATCGGGCTCCCTGCTCGGCAGGGAGTCTGCTTCTCCCTCTGACCCTCCCCCCTCTCATGTGCTCTCTCTCATTCTCTCTCTCAAATAAATAAATAAAATAAAAAATAAATAAATAAATAAATAAATAAATAAATGTTATAGGAAGTTCTTCAGACAGAAGGAAAATGAGCCCCATCTCTTACTAGTCACACTTTGCATAATTTCCTCCCACATTGCATCAAGTTTGATTTGTATAACTAATAAAGTATGGTAGATGTGATTGTGTTTTTATGTCCCTTTGGAGATTAGGTTATAAAAGACAAATTTCTCTCTCTCCAACGCCAAACCCCAAATCACTCTGTAGAAAGCCAAATTCCATGTTCTGAGAATACTCAGGTAGCTTATGAAAAGGCCCACATGGGGAGAGCTGAGATTTCAGCCAGTCTGTTGTGAATAAGCTGAGAATATGAATGAGCCTGGAAGTGAATTCTTTAGCCCCAGGTGACTTCATTCCTGGAAGACAGTTTGAATACAACTTCTTGAGAGATCCTGGCAGAACCACGTAAATTACTCCTAGATTCCTAACTGACAGGAACTGTGAGATAGTAAATATTTGTTGCTTTACATTGCTAAGTTTTGGAGCAATTTGTTATGCCGCAATAGATAACTAATACACTTCCAAACTAATTCTAATACACCAGCATTCTGTGATTTAAAAAAAAAAAAAGATCGGGTGCCTGGGTGGCTCAGTCATTAAGCGTCTGCCTTCGGCTCAGGTCATGATCCCAGGGTCCTGGGATCGAGTCCCACATCGGGCTCCCTGCTCAGCAGGAAGCCTGCTTCTCCCTCTCCCACTCTCCTTGCTGGTGTTCCTGCTCTTGCTCTCTCTCTGTCAAATAATAAAAAAAAAAGATCAATATTCCTTATAAACAAATATGCAGAAATCTCTGAAAACTATTAACAAATTTAATAGATCAATATATAAAAAGGATGATAGCCTGACCAAGTGATATTTACCACAGAAATGCCATGTTTATTTTTGATCAAAATAACACAACAAAATTTACCATATTTGCAGAGTAAACATAAAAAGAAAGTCAAAAGATAAACTCAACTGATGTAGGATAAGGCTTTGAACAAACTCAACATGTATTTTTGATTAAAAAAAAAAAAAAACCTCAGCATACTAGAAATATAAGAGAGCTATCTCAACCAAACAAAGGTAATTTATAAGAAAAACCTACAGCTAACCTCATATTTAATGGTAAAAGACTGAATGCCTTTTTCAAAGGATCAAGGACAAGGCAAGATTGTTTACTTTGATGACTTCTATTTTATAACTTCAACATTTTACTGGAAGTCCCATGCAATGAAATAAGGCAAGAAAAAAATATAGAAGATTGTATTGTAAAATTTTAAAACTTTATTTTCCTGATGCTTCAACATCCCAACAAACAGGCTATGAGCACCCCACCTATGTGCCCAGTGCACTGGTGTGATAAGGTGGGTCCCTGTTACAGTGACCTTACTCTCCCCTGTCTATGAGCTAGTGACATTCAAATGCACCAATAAAACCTCCTTGTGCCTTTTGCTTTTGTCTTCCACATTGACCCTCAATAAAGGCATTTGCTCATGGGTCTTGATCCCCACCTGCTTGGTAGAGCCTGCTCCCTTGGAACTCCTTCTATATGGCCTCCTGAGAGATGAGTCATACCTCTCTCTTCTGGGATTTGTAAGTATAACAAATCCTTTAATTTCACATGTGTCTCTGTGTGGTATTCTTCCATGTCTGTACCTGACTGAATATCAAAAAACCCCATTTTAAGTAGCAGAATTATTCCTTACAACACAAAGTTGAACTTATCAAAAAAAGAAGAATAAATTTATATTTATAGGCAACATACTTGAGTGCATAGACTATTTTAAGAAATCTGTAACAATTGGTACTAAAACTAAAAAGCAAATCTAGTAATGTTATAAGGTAACAAATAAATTGTACTTCTTTATAACATCAATGAATAGTTAGAATTTGAAATTCAAAAACTATCATTTATAATAGGATCAAAACGACAAAATACTTAAGGATAAATGTAACCTAATATGTGCAAGACCTGTATACTAAAGTTACAGAGCATTTTACATGAAAGGACATTAATTAGTAAATGGAGAGGAATGTTATGTTAATAATCAGACATCTTCATAAGATACCAATTCTCCTCAAATTGATCAATAGATTCAATTCAGTCTCAACCAATATCCCAGGGTTTTTTTTTTTTATAGAATTTTACATGAAAATTCTAAAATTTATATAAAAAATGGAAAGCCTAGAATAGCCTAAATAATTCTGAAAAAAACAGTGGTGATAGAGCTATCTTGCCTGATTTGAATACCTACTATCAAAAGCATTAATTAGTACAGTATATTATTGGCATGAAGAGAGGCACAGAGGTCAATGGAACAGAATTGAGCCCCCAAATAAACCCCAAATAAACAAATATGCCTATTAATTGCTTTTTCAAAAAAGTGCCAAAGTAATTACTGAAGGAAAGAGTAGACTTTCAACAAAGGATCAAAAAGATATTCATATGGGAAACAATGAATTAACCCTCTTCTCACATTATACAACAACTAACCAGAAATGGATCATACACCTAAATGTAGTAGCTCAAAGTATAAAATTTTTATTAGAAAATAAAGGAATAAAATTTCTGCTACATGAAGTAGGACATTTTTTTTAGACCTAAGGGCACAAAAAGTTTCAAATACAAACAAATTTGATAAATCATACTTTATCTGATTTAAACATTTCGGTTCTTTAAAAGGTATTGTTGAATAAAATGGAAAGGCAAGCTATAGCCTGAGAGAAAATATTTTTAAAATATATGTCCAACAAAGGACTTTATCTGGAATATACAAAGAACTTTTACAACTGAAAAGTAAGAAGATAAACAGCTCAATAAAATAGGCAAAAAAAATTAAGACACACTTCACAGAAGAAGACACAGATGGCCAATAAGCTTATGGAAATATGCTCAACGTCATTAGTCACCAGACAAAGACAAATTAAAACCACCAGAGAGATAATCACTACACAACCATTATAGAGGCTGTAGTTGAAAAGACTGACATCAAGTTTTAGTGAGAAGTGCAACAACTGGAATCTTTACTGTGTCTAGTGGGAATGCATAATATTTTGGAAAATAGTTTGGTAGTTTCTTATAAAGTAAGTTAAACATACATCTACCATATGATCTAGCACTTCCACCCTTATGCGTTTACCCTAAAGAAATGTAAATATGTTTACACAAAGATTTGTACTCGAATGTTTATAGCAGCTTCCTTCATAACAGCCTTAAATGGGAATGATCTAAATATTCATTATCTGGTGAATGGAAAGCAAATTGTGGTGTATGCACATAATGGAACACTATTCTGCAATAAAAATGAATAAACTACTGATATGCTCTGCATCATGATATGCATCTTGAAAACATTATGCTAAGTGAAAGAAACCAGACTCAGAAGACTATATACTATATGATTCAAATTTTATGAAATTTTAGACAAAGCAAAACTATAGTGATGGAAACATAGAAGTCACTGCCAAGAGTTTTGGGGGAGGGGAAGTGATTTATTACAGAGGGGCATAAAGGTACTCTTTGCAGCAATAGAAATTTCCTATATTAGACTGTGGTATTGGTTATACAGTTGTATACATTTATCAAAACTCATTGAAATTTGCACTCCATATTAGTGAATTTTACTGTATGTAAATTATAACTCAATAAAGCTGACTTTTTAAAAGAACAGTCATATACACTCATTGAGTAATACATGCTCATAGGTCACTACACAACTAAAAGAAAACAAAGTTATAGTTTGAAAAATAGATCATTCGTTGAACAAATACTGAATGATCACTTATTACATGCCAAAGTCTGGGCTAAGTGTTCAAGACAAAGTTACAAACTAGATAGTGGGTAAGACAGGTGAGTGAACACAATTAAAATACAGTGTAACTGATATGATGGAGATAATCACAAGATGCTGTAGGTACACAGAGAAGAGATACCCAATCCAGTGCTGGGGATATGAAAGGCTTTTTATTAAAGGTAATACCAGAGTGCAAATCTGATGGAAGAAGATGAGCAAGCTAAGCAAATGAGAGTGTGTGGGCAATAGTCCAAAAGGAGGGGGACACACAGCTGGAGCTTGGAGTAAGAGAGCAGGTGGTTTTCTGTGAGTGGAACTGAAACTAGATGGAAGTAGGTATATTCAGGATATAGCTGAGAAACAGAATTCATAGGATTTAATAACTGTTACACATAGGACCTGAGGCAAGGCAAGAGAACAAGGCTGTTTTTCTTTTTCTTTTTTTTTTTTTAAAGATTTTATTTATTTATTCATGAGAGAGAGAGAGAGAGGCAGAGGGAGAAGCAGATGTCCCGCAGAGCGGGGAGCCCGATGCAGGACCTGATCCCAGGACTCCGGGACCATGACCTAAGCCGAAGGCAGACGCTTAACGATCTGAGCCACCCAGGCGCCCTGTTTTTATTTTTCTAGCTTGAGAAACTGGCACTATTCACTGAAACTGAAATGTGGGAGCAAACAGAGTGGGTTTAGTGACAGGTTGAGGGAGGTGTTTCATGAATGTTGTGTATGAAGTGCCTTTGAGAGATCCCATTGCAATCTGTAGAAGAACACTGAATATAAAAGTTTGTGGCAAACAAAATGAACTAGAAATAGATATGCAGGTCTAGAAGGCATGAACATGCTGGAGTTATCACAAGAAAGGATGAGATTAGTCAGGTATATAAGGGAAACACGAAAAAAGACAGTCCAAGAGAGGGAAAGGACTAAATAGCCAGACAACTGGGAGGATGACTAGAATCCCAGGGTCCAGAAGTCAAGGATAGATAATGCTTTGAGTGACCAAGAGAGAAGTCAAGTAAGACAAAAGGTGAAAAGTGCACATGCAATGTTGCAAGATGGAGAAAACCAGACACTTTTTCAAGTGTAGCCTCAGTGGTGTGAAGGTGGGGAAGCCAGATACAGAGGTCTGAAGAGTGAGTGGGAGGTGATAAAATAGAGGTATTTAATACAGACCTTCCCCATGCAAGAAGAGAGAGAATGCATGTGGAATCTGGGGGAGTACCTGGGGATTGGAGGCAGGGCCATGTCCACATGCTAATGGGGTGCAGTTGGTGGAGAGGGAGAGATGCATGGAGTAACATTCCTGAGAAGGCAAAAAGGGAAGGGATCCAGAGAATGGGATCCATTTATCAGTAAGATAAAGAATGTTTGTTCTGGTCCATCAAGATGGGAGGAGGAAGGGATGAGTGAAGACGTTAGTATGTAAGTCTTATGGCAGGAAGTTGAGGGAGTTTTGACTGATGTCTTCTATTTTTCTGCGGGGGGCAAGGTCATATGGAGATGAAGCGAGAAATGGGGGTCCTGCCTTTTAGAGCAGAGGAGACAGTTTAAAACAGTTGCCTCACAGAAGATGAAAACTGCCCATAGACACATAATGGGACTCCTGAGTGTCATTAAGGGCTGAGTTAAGATCGGGGACCATGAATTACTACTGTTTCCAATTCAGAGTGATTTTTTTTTTTCTCTCCACAATTACCCAGTAATCCAGTTTCAAGCGTGGAGCAGATTGCAAGTTGAATTCATTCAGGTTTTGGGTTCTACACAGGACTCACAATAAGATCATTACAAAATAAAAAATTGAGGATTTTGAGAAAAGTAATTGCTGTGATGGTCAATGTCAGCTAGATGATGAAGGACATGAAAACAAGGGAGTCCTGGGAAATGAGAAGAAAATGGGTGGGTCTGTAAACTGGAAGGCCTAAAAATGGTATATTGGGGATAAGTGAATTGAGGTACTGTGGCCAACATGGATAGACAGAGAAGATCACACAAAATAAAGACAGCAAAGAATCCTAAAGGTCAGGATGTCAGAAGGATTATCTAGTCCTAAAGGCACCAAAGATGGCAGCAATACAGGGATGGGGAGAAAGATGGAAGACAGAGGTGAACTTCAAAGAATTAGGAGGAGTGTTTAGGATAGAAGGCAGGAGTGCTAAGAAGGAGTATAGCAAGGCAGAGCCACAAGGCAAACACTTTAAATGAGAACTATATAGGTCTGAGAAAACTTAATCCAGAATCAGCTGTTATAAGCGAGGAGGACCAATTCCCAACCTTTAATGACATGAGAGGTGGAGGAAGAACAGCCTCCACTTGAGGTGTCTTGTGTGGTTTGAATAGGTAGGGTCCATGAAGTCTCTGGGCTCAGTGCAACTGACATGAATAAACAGAGACTTTTTGGTGATGGGAAGCCTTGCAGGGTGGATGAATGAGCAGACAGCTTGGTGGTGGAGGCAGTGACCTCTGTTGCATTCTGCATCAATGGTAGTGGCTGTGTCCCAACTTAGAATGATTAGTGAAGTAATTAAAGCTCCAGAATCAGCCAGACCTGGGCTGAGTCCAAGTTCTGTCATTCACTGACCATGAGAGCTTCTCTGAACATCTGTTTCTTCCAGTATAAAATGAGGATAATAGTGTTTACATCAGAGTTGTCTTAAAACTTCCACAACATGATGCTTGTCAAACAGCATGGTGCAGTCAAATAGTAAGTACTTAATAAAGACTACTGTTATTTTTATTACAATTCTGGGTATATGTGATTCCGGAGCCCAAAAAGAAAGGGCTGCGCTTAATGAGATAACCTTTCACTGAATCTGGGTGGAAGGAAAGGTGGGGGGAATGAGAGTTTGCCAAATGGAAAAGATTAAATTGTTCAGTGGATGAGACCTTTATTTCTCAAGATAGATCATTAAACAATGTGCAGTGTCTAAGAATCTGATTATCAGGTTGACTTTCCTATTCTCCTATAATAGTGGGTCTGGAGATTCAGGACGATTTAACTTTTCCTTTGTTGACAAGAGCAAAGTGTTTAGAAAGAGGAGCTGGGGGAGAGAGCCGTAACTTCCACACCTCATTTAGACAGCCCAGCACTGCTTACGCAGTCTGCTGAATTCTGATGAGAGAGTTGTATTCTTATAACAGACATCATTGTCCAGATGTAGACACACTACGGTTGTTTCCAAATAGGAAACAAAGATCACTTGGAAGTGGAAACTTTCTTGAGTTTACTCCTCTGATGAAGGGCCCTTCCTCTGCAGCAACCTGAGTCTCTATGCAAGGGAGGGGACTCTCTCCTCCTATCTCTTTACAACCTCTATCCCAACCCCACCAAGGGCCTTCAAAAGGAAGCAGCCTGCTCAGTGGTTGTGGTGCTTTTCCTGCAGGTATGGAGGATAGATTATATGATTTAAAACACAGCCCTTCCCTGACCCAACTTAATTCCTGCACATAATTTCCTGGAGCCTGATCAAGGCTCCTGATGATCGCTTGCCCCAGCAATCTGTTCTTTCTGAAACTATCCTCTTCGATCTTACTATTTTTTTTTTTTAACCCTGAGAGCTTTTGGCCTACTTTTTTGTTGTTTACATTTTATACATTTTCCAAAACCCCAAAGTTTTCCTTCACATGCTACTTATTCATTAATTTTGTAAATAAATACATTCCTTTAATTTGTAGTGAGCTGGGAGGGGGAAATATCTGGCTCTCCACTTCTCTATCTATCTGATGAGTATATAGAAGTTAATAGCCCAGACTCTGGAACCAGACTATCTGAGATTGAATCATAGGTCTACTACTACCTCTGTGACCTTGAGCAAGCTGCTTAATCTCTCTGTACCTCAGTCACCATCTGTGAAATGGGAATATAATAACAACAATCTCATGGAGTTGTTTTGAGGATTAAATTAATTCAAAAATACAATGTGCTTAAAACAGTGCCTAGTGGAACATAAGAACATAGACTTTTAAAAAAAGATTTATTTTAGAGAGAGAGAGAGAGCTCAAGCATGTGGGGCGGGGGGAGAGCGGGAGAAGGAGAGAGAAACTGTAACAGACTCTGTGCTCAGCATGAGCCCGATGGGAGGCTTGAACTCACGACCCTGAGATCACGACCTGAGCCGAGACCAGGAGTCGGATGCTTAACTGACTGCACCACCCAGGCACCCCTGGAACTACAGACATTTTTGTATTATTTATATTAGCATCTGGAATGCCTCCTGGGAAAAGGGGCAGGTGGAGCTTAATAAATTTTTTTGAGATGGATGAGATCTTCAAGTTGTGGATGTTCATAAATGCCAAACTATCATGAATGAGAGTGTCAGCTTTCTGTGACATAGGAACATGATTTATCAATTTCGCTCCTTAAATGGAATGAGAGATGAGTAATGAGATGAAAGGAAGGAGGAAGGGGAGGGAGAAGTCAGTGAACTGGAGAGAGGCTGACACTGGGTGTGATGAAGGCTTTGTGAAATGCCTTGGTAGTGAGGTGGCTGGAGGACATTTCTTGACGTGATATTCTGTTCTATTGATAGTTGTTTGCATGGTGGTGATAGAGATTTCTGCTTGGAAATCTCTGCCTAGTATTGAGTATGGTCTATTTTTCTTATACATGTGTAAGTGGGTATTTTAGGTACTCAAAGAAATAGTTTTGTCCTGTGCCCCACCCCCCCACCAAGCTGGGTCTTTATGGAATAAGACAGAGACACCCATCTAGAAACAAACCCTCAGAGGCAAAAGGCTTCAGGGTTTCTGGGAATTTGCTGAGGTATTAGAGAAGGTCCTGGGTGTCCACAGGCTACAGAGTGGGGGAAAGTATGAAACAAATTTTGCTGAGCTCTCAAAGGGGAGGAAGACCCCTGTTCTCAACTAACACTTACTGAGAAACGTTACGTGATAGCCATTGAGAGAGGTCTAAGAATGAAGCCCTATCACTAGTCCTGTGACATGGTTAGTGCAGTAGCAGAGCTAAATTTCCAACCCAGCAGGAGGTGAGAGTGGTGTGTGAGGAAGTCCAGGGGATTCTGCTCCCCTCCTTGAACGTACCCCCCAACACTCTTGTTGCCTTGAATTGCTCCCACAGGCTGAGGCTCCAGACCCTATGGCTAGCAGCATTTCACATACAACCATATAAAAGATACAGATAGATAGATTCCTTCAAATAGATTTCATTTAGTCCTTCTAACAACACCAAGAGGCAGATCATACCACCATTTTGAAGAAAGGGATAGTGAAGAAAGATTTATAGTTACAGGTGTGAATGGACTTTAAAGACTGATATGTCAAAATTTGACTGATGGCTTTGCCACGTTCTACTTGCAGGACCTTGAGCAAACTTCTTAACTTCTAGGAACTTCAATTTGCCTTAAACAAAGAGATTTTCCAGGATCATGTAAGGATTATAACAAAATACTGATCTCTTGGGAAATACCAATAAAATGGTGTGTTGTTCTTTGGTTATTCCTTTGTAGACAATTTTTCATATCTGTAGACATTAAGTACCTAATAATTTAGAGACAAAAATTAAGTAAATTATCTTCTTAAACTAAGCCACCATAATCATGTTAACTCTTGCATATAGTTTACAATGAATCCTTATGTTCGGTGTGGAAAAAACTGTTTAATTTATCAGCTCTGCCAAGTTCTTATAAAAACAAACAAACAAAAAAAGGTAGGAGAGGTAGCAGGAAAAAAAAAAAAGGAAAGAAAGAAAAATATCCTTTATGCAGTCTTTTGCTGTTGACATTATATATTTCCTCTCCAACAGAGAGAACTAAAACCTTAAAACTGAATGGTTCATACTCAGAAGGAACCAGAGCTAGTCTGGAATTAGCTGGTTTTGAACTGCAAGGGTTAGGCCATCTCAGAATTTTGTATGGGCCAGTACAAGCAGGGTCCTCTGGTTTATTATTTTCTTTTGAAGCTCCCAGGTAATAAAGAAGGAAACTCCCCCAACATGTTCTGGCTTGGGGCCTATGGCCCGGTCATGTTGGTGGAGTAATGGACTAAGTGTCCGTTGCCCAGATGCATACGCAAAGGATGGATTGCAACTTGGACTCTTGATTGAGAAACCTTCTGTGTTGTTGCAGATGAGGGTCTACTTCTTCCTCTTCCTTCCTCCTGAGGCTGAAATGGGGAGGCACTGAGGGCCTCACATAAGACTGATTTGGATGAAAGGGTCTTTGTGAAGAGAGGCCATTTATCAACTCCAAGGCCATTTTGGTGAATGATTTAACTATAGTCGCTATGCTCCTGACAGCAACTTTACATCCAAACCCACAGTCCCACCTTCACCAAGCAATCTGTAAGCATACACTTGGTGTATGTGCTTTGTTCTATGCTGACCTGATGTTTCTGGGGGGTGTTCTCTAGGTTTCCAAGTGTTTCATTTTTATTTGCATTTGAGGAACTAGGGAAGAGAGAAGGTAAAACAAACAAACAAACAAACAAACAAAAACATAAAACAAAACAAGAACACTTAAAAAGGGAGACTTTTTCAGGGAATTTAGCCAATGTTCCAAAGAGCTGTGTTGATTAAATGAAGCAGCTCAAGTGAAAACAAACTGAATTTGGAAAAAAAACTTACTCCACCCAGTGGCAGTTGGAGCTTCCATTCTGAGTTACTTCTAATGTCCTGGAGCCACGTTTACTTTGCTGAACAGACTAAATCATTTAATTTGTCAGCTTTTCCTTCCCCCTGCCAGACCTCACTCAAGGAACACTTCCAGGGCCATGGGAGCTCACCAAGGCCTTGGCCTGCCTGAGTCACTCCCTGGGGGCCACGTGTCCACAGTGCAAGTTTCTCTGTCCTAATTCAAGGCTGCTCAAAGTCAGGGGAGAGTATTTCTGCTTCCAGCCACAAAGTAGGTCAGAAGTATAGGATAATGCCAATAGCTAGTATTTTATTGAGTATTCTTTGTATATAGCAAGCACCATATTGAGAGCTCTAAACCTGTTAATTCATGAATTCTTCACCACCATGGATGTGGAGAGCTAATATTCTTCTGGCTTTACAGGTGAGGTGCCTGAGGTTCAGAGAGTAAGCAACCTGATCAAGGTTATACCACAGTGTCAAGCTTCAAAACCAGGTGGTCTGTCTTTGAACTTGGCTTATAATACTCATTATAAGAACACTGAGTATCATTGCAGTTTCCCACTGAGCAGTGCGCTCAGTACTGGGGTGTGTGCAGGATGGTGGGGACACAGTGAAGCACTGCCACAGGCCTTTGCTCAGAACAAGATGAAATTCTAGAGAAAAAACAAGCATATGAACAAAGCACAGTGACTATGTGAGCTAAGCCTAGGGGTACACAGAGGAATGAAAAATCAGCTTTCTCTCAGGGTAAAGAAGGGGCCTAATAAAGGAAGATTTGAAGAGAAGGTAATGCTTATATAAGAACTGAAGGATAAAAAGAAGAGACAAGTACGGTCAAAAGCACAGAGGTGTGGACCTGAATGGTGTGGCAATTAAGTACAAAGAGTCTAGAGTTGCTATAGGGTCAGCTGGAAGGGAATAAGGCAGAGAATGCTAATGATCACCAACATCTAATTTTCCAGCTTCCTTTGTAGTTAAGGTGAAGCAATACTGTGATTTCATTTCTGGCCAACAGAATGGGACAGGAAGTGATAACGCATGCCTTCCAGGTCTGGAGCATAAACCTTTCCATGAGTGACCCTTTCTCTCTTTCCCCATATTCTGGCAGTCAGAAAACACTCTGAGAACCCAGAGAAAGAGGGTAATCCATAAGACCAAAGGAAAAGAGGGTTCTGAATTACTGCCCAGAGCAATCACCCCTCTCTCAGTTGACCCACATTATATGGAGGCATGGATAAGAAACAAACTTACTATATTATTCTGCTAAAATTCTGGGACTTTTTGTCCTAGCACTTGGTCTACGCTGACTAATCCTGGAGGTCAGTCAGAGGAGAACATCAGCCTAGTCACTGGGAGCCTTGCTCATGGGGATGAAGAGTCTAGGATTTGCCTTTAACATGATTGGGAGCTATTGAAGATTTTAAGCAAAGGAGTGGCTCAGATCTGTAGTTTAGGAGGTTTGTCCTGGGTTTTGCATGTTCAATGAGTTGGACTAGAGGCAAGATGGTAGGAATGAGAAGAGGTGTGCATGGCTGGTGTTCTATCTGTGCAGCCTACTAGAGTGGACCTACCTTGTATCATCTTATTCTGTTTTTGTACACTGTGGACATTGCACATAGAAAGGCCTTGTAACAGAGATGCATGCAGTGTCATAAATGAATGAATGACTTCATCACTGCCAATTACTTTATGCCAGTACCTGTGATTGGTGTTGATATGTGTCAGCTCATTTAAATTCATGATTGTCATCTGCCATCTAATGGGTGAGGAAACAGAGACTGAGACACATTATGCTACTTTCCGAAGACCTAGAGCCACTAAATTCTAGATTGGAGACTTGAACCCAGGCCTCTCTGACTCCAGAGTTCACAATCCTTTCATTACACCCTGCTTGCCCAGTCATGTTCAAGTAGGGAAGAACTTTTGGCTTTAACAATCCTCCTGTTAGATAATCCCTTTCACCACATGCTATTTATGTGGATTCTGCCTGGTATATGTAGTGACAGGAAATAGCCTCAATTATCATGGGTTCAATGAGATTTAGAACCCTTTGGGTCCTCAGGTATGGTGAGCAAGGCTTTCGTTTTACACATAAGGGAAGTGTAGTCTAGAGAATGGGAAGGATTATTGGGTCTGCAATACATTCCTTCCTTTTCTTTGGGATGCCCTGGGAGAAGAAATGTGAGCTGGTCAAATCTCCTTATAAATATGCTGGAAGGATTCCAGGGAAAACCACAGGTGGTATTTCTTAGTGGCAGAGTCTTTACCTTTGGAGTACCTTTAACAGCATGTTCCTTATCACTCTAGGATTGCTTATGGTCAATAAACCCAGAATCTACAAATTCATGGAGCATAGCTTTCTGAAAAATGTCATGTAATCCATGCAATTACTGGAGTATAAAATGGAGATGTTTCATGACCGAAAGATTTGGCTTTCACGTAGGCGATGTGCTTTTATACTCCTTTTAGAGACTTATATGTGACATCTGGGTCAGAGCAAGTCCTAATGTGACAAGAAAGGGTCCAGGAAGTAGCATGGGCAGTCCTGAGCTTCTCCCTGCTTCCCCTGTGCTGTAAGGTTATGTGTAGCTTTGAAATTACTCATAAAGCTTGATACTTGGTACCATACTTGATTCTTGTGAGTCTAATTTGAGTATCCAATGCTTGTGTTATCTCCCGAGGATACTGCTTTATCTAAGATCACATGGTTTGGCAACAGAAGATCCAGTCTCAGATCTCCTGTCTCCTATATCCCAAATCAGTTTAATGTTAAGTTTCCTTTGTTCCTACATTTTCCTCATCTTCTACATCTTTTTTTGTGGTTTAGGATGATGATGATGATGACAAAGACAGACAATGATAGCAATAGCAACTACCTTTTATTTTTTTTTAATTTTTTTTAAGATTTTATTTATTTATTTATTTGACAGAGACACAGTGAGAGAGGAAACACAAGCAGCGGGAGTGGGAGAGGGAGAAGCAGGGAGCTTCTCCCTCAGGGAGCTGAGCAGGGAGCCCAATGCAGGGCTCAATCCCAGGACCCTGGGACCATGACCTGAGACGAAGGCAGATGCCTAAGGACTGAGCCACCCAGGTGCCCCGCAACTACCTTTTATTAAATACCTACTATATATAAGACATAATGCTATGTCCTATATAACAACAACACAAATATGTATAAACATTCACTATGCATTCAAGAAAAATATGTATAGAACTTGTATTAGGTTGAACATTATGAAACTTCTAATATTAAACCTACCAAACAGCCATTTCATATGGCTTGACCTCATACTGTATGCCAGGTAATCTAAATTAGGTGGTCAAGGGAAGCCTCTCTGAAGATCTTTGATCTGAATGACAAGAGGGAGCCTAGTATATACTATTGGGAGACTATTTCATGAAAAGGGAAATTTCTACTGTAAAGCCCCTAGGAGGGAACCAGTTTGGGAACTTGAGAAACTGGAAGAGTTTCTCTATGGTTGGGGCAGAGTGAATGAGACAAAGAGGGACAGAAGTCAAATTTGGACAAGCTGGCAGGAACCAAACCATTGGGCTTTGTAGGCAGGACTGAAGAGCTTAATTTTTTATCCTAAATGGGTTTTGACTTGGAGTAGGAGAGGGGAAAATGAGATGTGATTTACATTGTTAAAGAGTCTCTCTAGCTGCTGAGTAAAGAAAGGGTTGTTAGGGGTGTAACAGTGGTAACGGGGATATTGTATGATGCTCCTGTAATGGTCAGGTAAGAGCTACCGGTGGCCTAGACCAGAGTGACAGCTCTGAGGATGGAGATAACTATTTGGAGGTGGGATTTATTTTGGTTGCTTCTGATAAGGAGATGTTCCCCTTGCTTCCAATAACCACATTACAAAAGCTCTTGTTGATGTTTCAGAGAATGTTTGCTAGCAATTTCTTAACTTGGAGAAACCTGACAAGGGTTGTACTCACTTCCTTTGATGTATGACTTATGAGTAAGATGTAATTACAAGTTCATTCTCTCCTTTGTCTCAGAGCAGGATTTGTTTTGGGTAGTGGCAACATTTGGCGGAAGGCATCTATAGCAGCCCTCTTAGCCAAGGGTCCTGTCTTTGGTATAGGGAAAGCTAGACACCAGAGCTCCTATGTTCTTCTCCAGAACATGAAACTGCTTCCCAATCCAGAGATAATTAGACAAAAGTCTCACGGCTGCAGTGAACAGAAAAGAAGGACTATGATGGGCAGATTCTTGGCATAGCTGTTCAGGATACACAAGGGTTTGCCCAGTGACCAGGAGAGTAGGGGCCACTGAGGAAAACTGGCTGAGGATTAATTGAATGATGAGGAGGAGGATGAGGAGGAGAGGAAAGGGAGATTGGAGTCTGGGACAGCGCCCGGGCTGCCTTTGTAGGCAAGTTCCCTAACAACGCATTCTGGGGGAAGGCAGGGGTTGATTGAAGCTTAATTCATATTCTCTGAATGTGCCTTAAGGAGACAGACTAAGGAATGATCTGATGAAATGCAACGGGAAGCAAAACTTGGCAAGGGCACAGTAGCAAATGAGCTAAGAATATGGGGAGATATCCTGCCAAGACCCCATTCCCCTCAGGACCACCCTCGGCGTATCCGGAGAAATCAATCAAATGGACAGGACTGGATGGCTCCCACAGAACAGCAGTGGGGGACCCCTGTGAGGGTTGGGGGTCTTCCATTTACAAACAGGATTTGAGTCTCAACAGAGCATTAAGACGGGTCAGTGAAGACATAGGGGAGGCACTCAAAGTTTCTTAATATCCTGTGGGTGACTCAGCAGTGCCAAATGTTATGCCCATTCCTGGACTGCACCCAGGGAATTATAGCCCTGCCTCCCAGTTCGTGTGAAGGCCCAGGAGCAGGGAACGTGACATGATTCCAATGTCCCACCACACTGGGGAAATTTGTGAGAACCTTGTAGAGAGTTCACAAAATTCATCAACTCACTAAACATTCCCTGTCCTTGCTCTGGAGCAGCCCACATCTCCCAATGCTGCATCTTTATTCTCTTGGATGTTCATAGTACTCTTCTCTGAAAGTCAAGCTTGACGTATTTGTGCCTCCACTCAGGCAGTCAAATCTCCATGAATGCCTCCCTATAGGCCACTCACAGGGTCATCTGTCAGGGCTGTCAAAATTAAAAGTTGGAAAGAACTTAGTATTGATGGACTCTTTTCTATATGTAAACTCCTTCCTGCTCCCCTCATCAATTTCATTAAAAAAAAAAAAATCTCTTTACAATATCCAAAGTGCTTTAACCAATATAACTCCGCATCTCACTTTAATTTTGTGAAGTAGCTACCATTATCCCCGGTTGACTGGCGAGGAAACAGACTCAGAGGGGAGAGATCTACCCAAAATCACATGGTAAGTTTCATGGAAAAGAAGGATCTGGAACCTGTGTCTCCTAGTCTCTACCTTGATCACTCATCTCTATGTAATGCTGTCTTCACTATCTTCTTGATAGTGATGTCAATGGGTAAAATAGAACAAAATAATATTCCCTATTCCCATGTCCACACAAACATGGATACAACCTCTAGCCTACTTTCCTTTAGCTCAGCTGAGACGAACTCTCATCTGGAAAAAATTTGTTTCTTAACATTTCCAGTCTCATTGACTGCCCCGCCTCCAACCTCACAGTTTTTGATCCAAAAACCCTCTCCCATCCAACTACTCATAATGATTAAAAAAAAAAGACCAAACACAAATTTGTTATTTCACACTACCATCTGTTCATTTGCTCATACTCTTTTCCCTATTCCAATTGCCCTCCCCAACCTTTGACAGGGAAACTTCTGGAAACAGGAAACATCCTTCAGGAAACATCCTTTAAGCCTCAGGAATGTACCCTTGACTTCCAACTGGGATGAATGGATCATCTCCATTCCCACATCCTCTCTCTCTCTCTCTGTTTCCTCCACCACAGGATTCACCAGATTATATTATTAATGCCTATTCACATGCCTTGCTTCTTCCTCCGGCCGAGAAGCCCCTTGAGGGTAAGGACTTCCTATCTTCAGCATTTAACACAGATCTTAACCCATCATAGCAGGTACTCAGGAAATATTTCTTACCCTGATCAGAAATCACAAACTATATATAGTTACAATTCCAGGCAATTAGTTTTAATAATTAAACAACCATTTTCTTGCTTCCAGAAACAATTTCATTGGCATTTTCTTATAATTTTACATATAATAAAATATACAGTTCTGAAGTATTGAGTTAGATGAGTTTTGACTTTTGTATATACCTGAGTAACCATCACCTCAAACAAATTATAGACTATTTCCCACCGGTTTTCTTCCTTGATTCCAGCCCACAGGAACAGTTTTCTAAACACCCTGGCCAAGGCTAAGAGTCCCAATTTTAAATCAGTATCTGAATGTGAGCTGTCCTCTACAAGTACAAACCTTGGCCTGAGGGACCATGATGGCTGGAGCAGGATCATGGTGAATGATACAATGCATGGTATTACTCTTCTGAACAGAAATGGCACTGTTGGTGATATATAGTTAGCTGAATAACATTTTATGTCCCTCTCATTTATGGTCAGTGGTCAGTGCGAAGCTCTCTTTTCTCCTGGTCTAAGCAGAAGAGTTCCAAGGAATCCAAATCAGCCAGGGACAGATAATTGAGCTCAGGGTCCTTGGGCCTCATAATCCTTAGGCCTGTGGCCTGGTTTTCATTTGGTCCTGGAGGATATCTTTTTCTTCCATGGGTTCTGAACCAATGTTTTTTTTTCCTGCTGATTTATGACTTCCTATAAATTAACAGAGACCTTTCAACTGGGAACTCCACATCACAAAGGCATGAATCTTCCATAAGCAATTCCTCCCTGAGGAATCCAGAGTTAACTCTCAATTACATACTGTGATGGAAATGCATTGTGGCTGAAATGATATAAATGCTACTTATATTCAAGTTGGAAATGCCACACCAAGTCACAGGAAGAGAACAGTTGGATTTGTGTCCCAGAAGTATGAAAGCTTTGCCTGCTCTGGGCAGAGGAAGAGGTCTCATTGTGTCTTTAGCTACAGTAAATACTGGTTTATTAAACACCTCTGATGAGATACAGGGCCATGGGGACACACTGTCTCCTCTCAAAGGATTCCCAGCTAGTGGTGAAGACAGATACATCTATAACTATACTACAAGCTAATATTTTCCACTTGTTTGGAGATTATTTTTACCAATATTTTAATGAATTAGGCATCTAAAGTTATAATGAAATGGAAACGAAGGCACTAAATCACAATTTTTTACTGAGTCTGGTCCTGTATGTCTTCAATTAATCCCTTCTTTTCTTCATTCACCAAGTATTGCTAGGTGCCAGCTATTGTGCTAGGGACCAGGAATAATGTCATAAAGAAGAAGTGATCCTTGTCCTCAAGGGTTCACAGCTGTGGTAGCTAAGGATCTGTGGACTGTGCTCCCACCAATTGTACACTAGGTGGATATAGGTGTGGAGTAAAACAGAGATTCAAAGTTTGAGGTAGAAAATTTATTTATGGGTTCTGTCTTAAGATGATTTTTTTTTCCTTACTGAGAAAGGAAAAAATGGGTTATAGTAGAAAAGGTTCAGAACTAGGAGTCAGGAGATCTAGTGTCTACTCCCAGATCCTCTTCCCATTAACTGGCGATTTTATAAAAATCATTTAAACCATTAGCTGTAATTTCTTTATATGTACAATGGGGACAGTGCTTACCTTGCAAATTGAAGTGTGTGTGTGTGTGTGTGTGTGTACTTAATAAGAATCATCCACTGTACAATTCATTCTTCTACACATTCAACACTCATTCATTCCTTCTTCTAAATATTCATCTATCCCATATAATAATTTATGGGTTTTTTTTGTGACTGCTATAACAAATTACCACAAACTTGGTGACCTAATGGGAAATTATATTCTCTCACAGTTCTGGAGGCTAGAAGTCTAAAATTGTATCACTGGGCTGAAATCAGCACTCTGGAGGCTCTAGGGGAGAATCTGTCCCTTGCCTCTTCTAGCTTCTGGTAGCCACTGGCATTCCTTGGCTTGTGGCCATATCACACTCCAAGCTCTGCTTCCATGGTCACATTGCTTCTGTTTGTAATCTCCTTCTGCCTCCCTCTTACAAGGACACTTTTGATTGCATTTAGGGCCCACCCAAATGATACAGGATAATTTCTCCATCTCAAGGTCCTTAACTTAATCACATCTGCATAACTTATTTTTGCCATATTAGGTAATATTTACAGTTTCCAAGTATTAGGAAATCTTTAACAGGGCCATTATTCAGATTACCGCATCCTATATTCGTGTGCTTACCTGGCACTTTGAGAGTTGATGAAATAATATGGATTAAGAATATGGGATCTGGAGTCAGAAGTACCTATTCCTGAGTACTGTCTCTGCCACTTCCTAGTTATGACCTTGGGTAAGCAACTTCTACTATAATAACATGTTTCACATGGGATTATTCACATAAATTATTTAGCACAGTTAGTTCAGGGTATTAAGTAGGTATTCAACAGCTGTCAGTAAAGACCCAGAATTGGGTCTTATAACCTGAAAGATAGGAAGTAGATAGTATCTGGGAATCTTGGTGGATAAGAAGTAGTTAACTTGAAGGAAAAGAATCCAGGGAGAGTACGTGTGTACAATAAAAAGAGGCAAGATAGAGCACGAGGCTTACTAAGGAGTAAGATGCAGTCTGGGCAGCACCTGAGAGTTGCCAGTGGCTGGTTCATGTAGGGCCGCTGGTGCCAGGAAGGGTCTGTTTCCTGGGCATGGAGTCTGTGCAGTTACACGCACTGCACTCAGAAAGGCTTTGTGCCTTCTTTAACGCCTTGCTGCTGCTGTCTTAAAATTCCTAATAATTTTTTTTAACAAGGAGTTCTGCATTTTCATTTTGCACTGGGCCCTGCAAATCCTGAGTTTAGGCTTTTTCTTAAGGACAAGAGCTTCCTATTAAAGATTTTTAAACAGAGGCGAACATGATCAGACTTGAGTTCTAGAAGCACAAGTTATTTCTGGGGAGACTGGCGGACGGGACGTCAGCAGAAAAGGTGTTGTAACAATTGAGGTTATTTCTGGGGAGTCACAAGTTATTTCTGGGGAGACTGGCGGACGGGACGTCAGCAGAAAAGGTGTTGTAACAATTGAGGTTAGAGGGTCCAGCCTGCGGCCGGAAGAAGTTTTACGAAGGAGGCAACATCAGATGTGATGTAATATATTTAGTGGCAAGAAGCAGTGGTAGTTGGATGGCGAATGTAAAGAGGAGAGAGAAGATAGGATAACTCCCATATTTTTATCCCAAATGATGGAGGGAAGCAAAGCCCCTGATGAGACAGGGAACCCAGGCAGCTAGTGGTGGCAAATTCTAGAAAGAATGATGCTACGGGGTTGGAAGGGATTGTGAAATTCTCCTCTTCCTCCTCTCCCTCACCTCCCTTCTCCTTGTCCTTTCCCTTTCTACCCCCCCTCCTCCTTCCCTTCCTTTTCCTCCTATTCATGGAACTGGGAACATGGGTTACAACCCAAGAGGAAAGAGTGAGGCAGATTTCAGACTTTACAGAATTTGTCTTTTCCTGTCTGTTCCCCAAACAGCTTTCAAGGTGCCAAAAGCTCTCCTACCCAGGCAGTCTTTTTCCTGCCAACCCGATCCCTCCTTCTGGAAGGTTTTTGTCTAACTATCCTCACTTGCCTCCTCACACCCATGTCTTTACACACACACATAGACATTTAACCCACTTCCATCCTCCTCCTTCTTCACGCTGTTTTTTGTCAGGAAAGTCTTCACTCTTTTAAAGCATTGCCTCCCAACCCCAGGACACACGCAGTGCATTCTCCATTATATACTTCACTGATTCCTGTCTTACCCACCTTTTCAGCACTGTTGTGACTACAATAAAATATTTAATGATTATTTGTGTAATGCTTTTCTCTCCCATTAATCTATAAGCACCAAGACACAAGAACCATGACTCCTTTGCTCACTGTGGCATCTCTTGAACTTGTCAGAGCCTGGAAAATAATTGATACATGAGTATTTTCTGAAGGAAGTACTATAAATGAATGAACAGATAATGAAAGAACGCAGCTGATTACAATGACAGCATAAGGAGACACCTCCAAGCACACAGAGGCACAAGGCAAATCTTTGGGGGGGCTGCTGTGTACCCAAACCCTGTAAAATGGCTCCCTGGTTAGAAAGACCTAAGAATAGCAGCTCTAACAGTGGAATATTGGACTACCCGACTGTAATGAGAATTAGTTGCTGGTCAGCAGTTGATAGTTTATAAACCGTTTTTACTTGGATTATCTCATATGTTCCACACGGCGACACGGACTCAGAGGAATTACTATTCTCAATTGCAAATGAGAAAAGAAGTCTCGGGGAGATGGTGTCACAGAGACGAAGGGACAGGATTAGTATTGAAATCCAGATGTGTTTGGCTTGGAAGCCGGTGCTTCTTAAGCACATAGACAATTATGGAGCACCAGCTCCGTGTCGGGCTCTGGCTCTGCGCTTGGGCTGCAGAGATATACCTGCCTCTTTGCAGTGAAGGAAAATGGACAAGTCGACAGGACAGGCTCATACCCAGTGTGCAAGGAGTGGGAAGGAGGGGATGACTGAGTCAGTTCTGGGGTTGGCTAGGTGTCTGGGACCAGGACACGGAGCCGGCAGGGGCAGTGCCTTCCTGAGAGACAGGGCTAATCCCTGGCACACCGGGGTGGCGGAGTACTTGGGGAATGATCTCAGAGACAGACAGGGAGGGCCCTGGCCTTGCTCGCTCACTGCTGACAGTCACGGCTCCTGGCCACCCACTAACGGTGGGGGAGGGTTGGAGCTGCCCTCCATCCTCAATCCTTCCATGGCCTTTGCCTTCCTTGCAGTCCTCTCTCCTGTTTTCTAGGCCCTTCTCTTCCTGGATGCCCATCAGGCCTCATTCTTTGTCCTCAGCTTTGATTAAAGAAATAACTGGCGGGCGCCTGGGTGGCTCAGTTGGTTAAGCGACTGCCTTCGGCTCAGGTCATGATCCTGGAGTCCCAGGATCGAGTCCCGCATCGGGCTCCCTGCTCAGCAGGGAGTCTGCTTCTCCCTCTGACCCTCCTCCCTTTCATGCTCTCTGTCTCTCATTCTCTCTCTCACAAATAAATAAAATCTTAAAAAAAAAAAAAAGAAATAACTGGCAAGGACTGACAGTGATGTTCCTCGCAAAGGAGAAGGGAACTGTGTGTATTAAGAAGAGGTTATGCTGCATGGAAAAGTCATACCGACCCTGAGAGGTGAAGCCCAACTTGTGGAGTGCCATTCAGTGTGGTTGTGCTTTTATGAATGTGTGGAAATTTGGGGTGAAGTGATGAGCTATGTCACAGAGAAAGATAATTTCTTCATTCATTTTGGAGTAGGGGAAAGGCTATGTCTTTGGAGGGGGCCATAATTTGGTGTATTTCTGTGCTCTACCACTTAAAGGCAATCATGGCAAATTGCTTTATCACCCTGAGGCTCAGCTTCCACCCCACATTATAGTGAGGACAACAATACTACCTGCCCTATGGGATGATTATATGAGAATATGTGGAAAGTGGTTGACCTGGCATTTGTTATATGACTGCTTTTTGCTAAAAGAGAGCTGTTTGTATGATTTTTTATTCGACACACATTTACTCTGATCTATTGGACACCAGGTGGAGAACATACAAATAAGACACTGAGCTTGCTCTCAGGAGCTAGTTTAGGAGAGTAGACAGATATATGAAAACAGTGTCCAATGGGTTAGAAGCACTAATTGAGGTAGAAAATGACAAAGAACTTTGGGACCACAGGAGAGAATGGAACCATTTCTGAACTGTGGGTTAGAGGGAGTCAGAGAATCCTTCATAAGGACATCCAAGAAAGGGACCCTCCTGCATAAGGCCACAGAGATATCCAGTGACTTGGTCAATATGAGGGCTTCCTTGCAATGTCCATTTACCAACCCAATGTGAAAGTACTTTGTAGACTTTGGTTTGGGTTGGGGAGAGAGTTTGGGATATGTTGGGTGATAAGAAATGAAGCAGTCAGAACATTTAAGATCATGGGCTTTGGAGTCAGCTATCTGGGTCCAAACGTGCTTCATTGCTTTACTTACCAGTTGTGCCACCCCAGGCATTTAGTATCTCTGGGTCTCTCTTTTATTGTCTATAGAATAACTGTACTAGATACTACCTTCATAGAGCTGGCCCAAGGATACAGGTACAGCACTTAGTCCAGCAGCTGGTACCCAGTGAATGATTACTGTGTGTGTGTGTGTGTGTGTGTGTGTGTGAGAGAGAGAGAGAGAGAGAGAGAGAGAGAGAGAGAGAGAGAGAGAGAGAGAAAGAAAGAGAGAGGGAGAGAGAGAGGGAGTCTGTGCATATGAGTTAGCATTTATGGAGTGCTTACTCTCTATGGTAGAAACCAAACTACTTATTATGTATACATGATCATGTGAAATGGTTCTATTAAGCCCATTTCACAGATGAGAAAAGGAAGTTTCAGAGAGGCTATGTCTTAGGCCACATGGCTGGAAAGCAGGAGAGCCAGGATTTGAGAACTGAACCAGACTGCTTGGTATAGAAACACCTATGCATTAGTTGTCCTTCTAAGACCTAGTCAAGTGCAAGCTGCCCCTCTTGGTCTCGAGTCACTCCTTGTGGCTAAGTATCCAATTAACATGCGGCCAATCAGAATTAGATCCTCTGAATCATAAAGTCCCAAGAAAAATAACAAGTTTCACCTCTTGGGGGAGGAAGGTCCTCATCCAAAACTTGCTCCAGAACCTTAAAGGAAGGGAAAAGAAGGAAAGAGAGATGATTTTATTCAAAAAGGTGACACGTTTTTTCAGGGGCCAGAGAGGGGATGGAGAGAATGAGCACAGTGGTTTTAAACTTTTTATTCAGTTTTTCATTCTTGCTCCAGGCTTGGGCAAGGGTGTACTGCTGGATCTTGCACAAAAATGGAAGAAAAAGAGAAGGCTTTAAACTGCAAGTCTAAGGGAAACCCCTTCCCTGTGCCAGTATCACATGGTACGGCCTGCACACAGACAGCAGGACAGATTCTACTGGTCTGGTTATCTCTGGAAAGGGGAATCTGTAGTGGAAGCTAAAGAGGTGAGGGACAGGTTTGGGAAAGATGGGCCTCAGCTCTGAAAAGGTGGGATCTGCTTTGCACAATGAGTTTCTTGAATTATTTTGCTCAATTGCCCAATGTTTGAATGGTACTAGGTGCTATACCTTGTGCTAGGCTCTGCAGGGGCCCCTGCAGTGGAGGAAAAGTGATCAACTCTAAGTGATATAATAGGGGAGTTTGTCCACAGTATAGAACTGGCCCAGAGAAGGGCATGATGACCCAACTCTTGGGCAAAGTTCTCCTCATCTTATTTTAAACACAGCACGGGGATGTGTCCTTCAAAATGGTCCTACTTCACTGAAGGAGGCGAGTGAATACAAAGATTCATAGCAAGGAGAAGGAGTGGACTAGTGCACTGGTTTCTTAAGAACCATGTTGGCAGGTTCAGGCTTTCATCCTTTATTCTCTTATCACAAGAGCAGCTCATACCTGGTCCCGTGCTCATTCGGTTTTTCTCTAGCTGGTTAGAAAATGTTTCACAAAATAAAGATGATTTATTTTTTTAAAAGATTTTATTTATTTATTTGACAGAGAACCACCCAGGCGCCCCAATAAAGATGATTTAATAGGAAGAAATATCACTGTATCCTATGGTAAGAAATTTTTATATAGAATAATGAGCATAAATCCCAGTAAATTTAGTATATTCCAATACTAGTGCTACTACTACTACTACTACTACTCATAAAATTAATATGGAAGGAAAAGTTCAGGCTTGCCTGATGCTTTTCCAGGGCCACATGTAATGGCAGAAGACAGTGAAATAGGGTCTGTAATTTATGGAGAAAAAGAAATTGGTCTCATTAATTTTATATCCAGCAATAGTTTGTCTAATAAATATACATCCTCAAACATGCAGAATTCAATCTATAGCATGCAAAACCTCCCTTGGAATTATATGAACAGACACTACACAAAGAAATGCATGCAACAGAGAGATAAGAACTTAGGAGTAGAGAAGTCATAGTAAAAAGGGTTGGTGGTGATCATTAATCTATTTAAATATATAATTAATATTAATGACCCTGAGTGTTGATCTTACCTAGAAGAATAAAACTATTATAAAGCTTGATAATATAAAAAAAATATGTAAAGTCAGGAAAGGGGGAAAGCAAGGATTCAAAGATATTATTTAGGGTGGAAGCATGTAATTTTTAAAAATGTCTCCAATGTCAATGTTTTAAATAATGACCCCCCCTCCTTTAGGGGGTTTAATAAATGGAATCTATTTTTGTAAAGAAACTTTAATTTAAAATTCAGGAACTCCTTTAGTTTCTGCTACATTCAAGAAACTTAAAAATAATCCTCTAGAGTCAACTGGGTGGCTCAGTAGGTTAAGCATCCACCTTCAGCTCAGGTCATGATCTCGGGGTCCTGGGATCGAGCCCCACATTGGGCTCCCTGCTCAGCAGGGAGTCTGCTTCTCCCTCTCCCTTTGTCTCTCTGCCCCCTACTAGTGCTCTCTCTCTCAAATAAATAAATAAAATCTTTATTTTAAAAAAGAGAAAGTAAGCCTCTATATTTTAAAATGGTCTACACTGGATGATTATAATTTCACTGAGAGGTGACATATGGGTGTTGTCTGGTTTCAAAAATGTATTTATCTGTTCCTTTTTTCTTAATCAAAGCAGACATGCTAATGAAACAGAAAAATAATCAAGTAGAATTAGGTTGAAATGAAAATCTATGAAAGTGAAGAAGGAAAAAGAACAAAGAAAGAGATGCTGATCAAAATTAGGAAACATGTACTACATGACTTTGGACTACTCAATACAAGAATAAACCAATGTCCATAGCAAAGGAGAATTTTGTAGGAAATACGTGTCACAACTGTGAGTTCTACAGAGCTAGACAACTCTTTATAGGCCTCTTATTATATATGCCCTTTGTACTCAAAATACAATAGTTTCCTATATATTTTACCTTTGCAAGTCATCAACAAGTCATCAGGACTTACATTTGATGGAATATCCTTCTGTCTTCTGCAATCTGTAACTAAAGAGAACTATATTGCTCTTTCAAGAGTCCTATTCTTATCCCTCTGATAAGCTCTGTGAGGATAAGGATTGTGTTTTTGTATGTTTATTCACCATCCTTTAGAATCTGGCAAAGTACCTGGTATATAGTAGTACTTAATATATCTTTGTGAATAGAATAAATTAATGAATGATGTATGCATGGATATTAAGCCCTATTCCCAAGGTCACCTAGCAAGAAAGTTATAGAACTGGAACTTGATCTTTGGATGCCCTAACACCAAACTCCCTCTGCTCCCTGCTACACCTAAGTTCTGGAGAAAGGAATAGTAGAAATTCTAATCATGAAACATTTGTCAAGTGTCAAGTGACACTCTGACAGTCCACACTGGACGTGGACCTGCCACAGATGGATTATCCTTCTGTTATGCCACGAGTTTGAAGAAAAAAAGGAAAAATATTAGAAGAGATTATGTCTGCAGGTACAAAAACATAAAAGATTATAATCCATAGTCTCAGGGTCATGGGATGGAGCCTTGCATTGGGCTCCATGCTTAGTGGGAAGTCTGCTGGAGATTCTCTCCCTTTTCCTTTGCCCCTCCCCCCACTTACACAAGCTCTCTCTCTTTCTCAAATAAATAAGTAAATATTAAAAAAAAGTATCAGCTTTGAGCCATCAAAAAAAAAATGAAATCTTGCCATTTGCAACGACATGGATGGAACTAGAGGGTATTATGCTAAGCAAAATAAGTCAATCAGAGAAAGACAAGTATCATATGACCTCACTGATATAAGGAATTTGAGAAACAAGACAGAGGAGCATAGGGGAAGGGAGGAAAAAATGAAACAAGGCGAAACCAGAGAGGGAGACAAACCATAAGAGACTCAATCTCAGGAAACAAGCTGAGGGTTGCTGAAGTGGTGGGGGGTGGGAAGAATGGGGTGGCTGGGTGATGGACATTGGGGAGGGAATGTGCTATGGTGAGGTCTGTGAATTGTGTAAGACTGATGAATCATAGACCTGTACCTCTGAAACAAATAATACATCATATGTTAAAAAAGAAGAAGACGATAGTAGGAAGGGAAAAATGAAGGGGGGGATATCGGAGGGGTAGACGAACCATGAGAGACTATGGACTCTGAGAAACAAACTGAGGGTTTTAGAGGGTAGGGGGGTAGGGGGATGGGTTAGCCTGGTGATGGGTATTAAGGAGGGCATGTACTGCATGGAGCACTGGGTGTTATACGCAAACAATGAATCATGGAACACTACATCAAAAACTAATGATGTAATGTATGGTGACTAACATAACAATAAAATAAAAGTAATTAAAATAAAAAGTATCAGCTTTGAACATCCACTGAACCTAGTCTGTTTTTATTTCCCATTATGCCCAAAGGAAACCAATGTCAGATTATAGTAGCATCGATAAAGAGAGACCATTCCTAGCCTTTGTCTCTCCTCAGCCTTCCACTTCAATCCTCATGAGGGGATAAAGGAAAAAGGAAAAGGAAACTGTGAGCACCAAACCTCATGTAGGCCTGATCTGGGGAAGGAAGACACTTAAGTGAAAAATGAAGTTAAAATTGTGATAATTCCACAGGATTGAACATGTTCATCATTAAACTGAACTGAACTGAATTAATTATTGAACTGAATTGTTTGGGGGATGTTTTTTATTATTGAAGAGCAATCAGACAAACCATGGAGCCAACTCAGTATTACATCCAGTCACAGGAGAAGAACTAACATCCAGAATATGTCTGAATGGGCAATGGGGAAAAACAGTAGAATGCTGCCCCCCCCAACCCCCGCCTTGCCATGCCATTCAGAGTCCTGATCTTTCAATGTCTTGCTTATGCTTTTATTGTCTGCAGGAGGGAACGAGGGGATACAAAACTCACTATGATTTGAATTCCATCTATTCTCAGTCCAACCCTACCCTATGCAAGATTCCCTCTAATATAATTAAAATAACTAGTATCAATTACAGAGTGTTTGCTTCATTCATATACTATGCTAAGTGCTTTATGAAAATGAACTAACTTGATCTTGTTATTCACCATCCCAAGGAGGCAGGTATCATAGCCTCTTATTACAGATTAAGAAACTGGGGCTAAGATTGGGGAAGCACTCATAACCAACACCACATGACTGGTGAGTGGCAGAGTCTAGGTTTCAGTGAAAACCTAGCCAACTCCAAAGCTTCATCTACTAACCAAGACTCCACTTCCCATCTCTTAAGCAGATGTTAAGAAGACACTTTTCTTTTTTAAAGATTTTATTTATTTATTTGGCAAAGATATAGAACACAAGTAGGCAGAGCAGCAGGCAGAGTGAGAGGGAGAAGCAGGCTCCCTGCTGAGGAAGGAGCCCGACACGGGGCTTGATCTCAGGACTCTGGGATTATGACCTGAGCCAAAGGCAGCCACTTAACTGACTGAGACACCCAGGCGCCCCAAGAAGACACTTTTGATAAAGACTTTGTTAGTCTCTAATTAAACTCTGATGCTTAGGAAAGAACTAAATGTAAACAACTCATTCCAACTTAATAAACAAAGAGGGTTTTAGAGGGGAGGGGGTAGGGGTGATGGGTTAGCTCGGTGATGGGTATTAAGGAGGGCACGTACTGCATGGAGCACTGGGTGTTATACAAAAACAATGGATCGTGGATCACCACATCAAAAACTAATGATGTATTGTATGGTGACTAACATAACAGAATAATAAAAAAAAATAATGCCATTATGCCATCACTACAGGGAAATAGCAGAAATCCACTCCTGAAATTTCTGCTCATTGCCATTAGTTCTGCCTTATAGCACCACATGAAATAACTTTAATTACTTTAATACAGGAGAATCTTTGTGCTACAATGACTATCTTTCCTTTAAATCTCTTTTTTTCCAAGTCAACCATCTTTGTAATTTCTCACATGTGTCATCTATTACCTTGTCCTTACATGATACCAGTTAAATATGGCTTCCCTGACACTTCTTTCCACTAAGAGATAGAGATAGTACTTTGCTCACTACACTGCACAGTAGGCAATTTAAACATCCCATACACAATTAGGCTTTAATAGTAAATGTTTGTCAGTTGGTTGAATTGATGATTCCTCATCAGATCCTTCTTCAATCTGGACTCCTTAATCTAGATTCCCCAAAATTTGTCAATGTATTTCTAAAGTCACTCTAATCAAATTAAATCTTGGCTTTGTCCTTCAAGGGATTTGAGATCTATTTGTTTTGCTGAGAACTGTGGCCTCATTTGAGTCATTTAAACAGTTCATGCTTCTGCCTTCCCCTTAGTGACCTTTTAATTCATCCCTGATACATTTGAGCTTGTTTGCTTTTTGACATTCCACTTTGGATATAATCCCATGACATTCAAGTAGAACATTTTCTAGATATTTAGAAACAGAAGGCTAGACTTCAGGGGAAATGTTAATGACGGGGTAACTTTTTGCCTGTTCTCAACTTAGAGGTGGATAGATTTTAAGAAAATGTGTAAATACTGAAAGAGAGATAAGCAGAGAAGGAAGACTAACCTTGGAAAGGGGAAGGAGGCATCTGAACAAGAGATGAATAATAATGATTCTAGTTAATGACAACTATCATTTATTAAGTAATGACTACATTTCAGACTCTGAAAACTGCTTTACCCACATTATATCATATAATTCTAGAAAAACCACTGAAAGGTGAATATTCTTTTCCTCATGTTGCTGAGGAAAACGAGACTTGGAGATAGTAAGTCACTTGCCCAGGTCTTACAGTGATTAGACTGCAGAGGGAAGAGTCAAACTTAGAGTTTTTTTAATTTCAAAGTCTATTGTCCCTTAACCACTGTGCTTTATTGCCTCCTAAGTCCAAAGGAATCTAAATGAAGATACTAAAAACAAATAAACAAAAACTCCAAAAAGTATCTGATGTGGAAGAGAGATTGAAGAGAATACAAAACTACTGGATTTAGTGAGGAGGTTGAAACTGGAGGCAATAGCTGTTGGAAGTTTCAGCAACGTGTAGCAGAATGGTGGTCTTCACCACTTCACTTCACTGCTAGAAGGCGATATCACCTCTTTCAACCTGAGAATAGGCCAGTGGTTTTCAACCTGGGACAATTTTGTCCCTCAGGGGATATTTGGCAATGTCTGGAGACATTTGTGGTCGTACAGGTGTTGAATGTAAGAGGAAAGGGATGCTGGTGGCATCTAGTGGGTAGAGGCCAGGGATGCTGCTAAACTTCCTGCATTGCACAAGACAGCCCCTACAACAAATAATTGCTGGCCTAAATGTCAAGAATGCTGAGCTTGAAAAATTGTGTAATGGACTAAAGTTATTAATCTTTATTAAAATTGTATTTTATCCCTTTAATATCATGTAGCACTAGCATGTCTGGAGGGACTGAACTTAGGGGCCATGAGAACACAAAGAAATGGGTTCACCATGCAGGAAGAAGGGGAAACGGAATATACTTTGGGGTGGGACTTACAGCTTGGAAGGAATGTGCTGAATATGAACATGCCATTGTTAATACTAAGTTCTGAGTTAAGACTCATGCCAGCCATCCTTTGCATGGGTGGTTTTGGGGTCTAAGTAGAAAGAACTGGCCTTTGTATCAATACTCAATGATTGTAGCAGATTTGCTGGTCTCCTGTGTTTTTGCTATTCCTTCTTTATGAAAAAAATCAATGTCCGTTTTAAGTTTTAAAAGGAGGATCTGTTACCTTCTATATTTAGCATCATGAAGGAGGAGAACTGCAATATTTGCTTTCCATAAATTTGCAAAAGATATTTTCCACACACCGCACCCATTCCAAGGTTTTCCACTGACAGCTGCATATATGGATATCCTGCCATATATCTCTGGAGAGCAGGAGAGCTGGGAGGCATAGGCCCATGAATGGGGCCATTGACTTAGCTGTTCCTCAATGGGCAGGCATGATTGCTTTCAAGGGGCCAGTTCTCTCACTGTGACCACAGAGCTGGAGGCACTGCCAGTGGATGGGCTTCATCCAATAATTCCTGGTTGATTCACATTTGGGTCAATGATGTGGTGGGCAGCATCAGTTGCAGCCCCAGGCTGCAACGGGCTACTCTCCAAGCTGGGACTCCTTATAATCATGCCCTCTTGATGGAGGGAAGGGGAAAACTAGGGTGGGTCACTCCAGGCATGACTGAGAGAGGAGAGGAAAAAGAAGGAAATGGTTTCCATGAATTATTGCTAGGGATTTTAGAAAAATAAAAGCCTGGTTTTGAGAAAGAAGGGATCTCAACCATCATGCCACTCCCATTGCTCTTCAGATAAAGTTAAAATGACCATGAACTGATCTCTCTTGCTAGCCTCCTCCACTACTCTTATCTTCTCCAGCCAGGCTGACCACCATCTTTATTCCCTTCAATGCTTAAAGTCTTTGCAAATGCTATTCTCTTATCCTGAAAATGTTTGTCCCCTGATCCTTCTCCTGGGTAACTCCTACTTATTTTTAGGATGTAATTGAAACTTAACTTCCTGACCTCCCAGACTAGGTCAAATTGCTGTTACAAGTTTCCATAGTAGCCTGATCTTCTTCATTGTGGCTATCCCAATTGCAATTCCATGGCTGTTTCCTCCATTAGTCTGTGAGCTATACAAGGGTTAGGATGTATCTGCTGTGGTCATCCCTGTACCATCAGTACCTAGCCTAGTACCTGACCCATAGTAGCTATGACTGAATGTAATACTAAACTGGAGGTAAGGGTGGAGAGAAAGAGCCAGAGGAGGAGTGGGGGAAGGAAGGAAAGGATGGGAAAAAGAAAGAAAGAAGCAAGGAAAAAACTCCGTATGAAAGAAACAATATCAACCATTAGGTTTAACTTCTGGACTTACCTATAAGTAAATGGGAGAATGGAGAAGGTTAAAGATCTAGACCTCCTGAATCTCAATCCAATAAAATAAACACAATATATCTAGAGAGAGTATTCAGAAAGAGGTCAACTATCCTCATACTTGGAGGGAGTATTGAGTTTATGTCTCCGTGTAAGGAAATGCCTTGAAATATGCTATCAAGTAGCCACATGTCCTGTCTCCCGCCATTATTGAGAGAATGACTAGGGGCATTAGTATTTATCAAGTAGGAACTCTATGCCAAGGATTGTGCAGAGCACATCAAATACATTTTCTCATTTCATCCTCAGAAACCACACATAGAGATAAGAATTGTTTGCCTGTAGTGCTGATGGGGGAAACTGAGACTCAGAGTCTCAAGGTATATTAGAAGAAAGCACATTGCCCTGGGTACCTGGAGACCTCATTCATTTATTCACTCTGATCCCATGCCTAACTGAGGTCTTCTACTAATACTTCAATTGTTACTTTCTCAGGGGGTGGTTCTCCTTTCTTCCCTCGCTGGGTCAAATCCTCTCTTGTGGGCTTCCATCTCACCTTTTTTGTACCTCTCATAATTCTAACTGGGTGTTTTTGAGTGATTAGTTGACAACTATCTGGAAGCAAGACACACGTCTGGAATGGATTGGGCTTGTTTCCCCAGCCCCTAAATAGTCGCTGGCACATAAAATGTTGCCAATAAGTATAGTTATAACCAAATGACTTAGATCCTTTTATGGTGCACTTACTGTGTTTTGGGCCCTTTACTGGTCTCCCTGGATACAGAGAAAGTACGTACATGGCCACTGCTTTAAAGGAACCCATAGTCACTCGGGGGAAAAAGTGCTACTAGAGAGAAAGATTGAGAGAGAGAGAGAATTGAAATAGGTAAACAACTTTGGGGAAATGTTTTCTAGAGAGGAAACTTGATGAGAGCCCTCAAAGGTGAGAAAGCTTTTGTCAGGTATGCAAGGGTCAGATGTGGTTAGGGAGAAGGAAATGCAGATGGAGGGAACAATATGAGCAGAGGAAAAAGAAAAGGAGGTAGGAACATATGTGTTTGGCAAGTGTAAACAGATTGCTTTGCCTGGAGCACAGAGTTGATTAAGAGCATTGGCCAGGAAGAGATTGCAGAGGTTCGATGTGGGCTACATCACAAAGTGGTTTTCATGCTTGCCTTAGGGGTTTGAACTCTTTACTGTAGGTGATAGCAAACATATGTTGATGGTAAAGCACAGTTGGAAGAATACTGAATCATTCATCTGTTCTTTGAATACACATTCGCTGGGTATTTATACCACACCATGCCCTGTGCTACCATACTGAAGAATGTGGGTAGAAATTAGAAATTAATAAGACAGATCTCCTCCTCCAAGAAGACTGCAATTTATTAAATACATAACAGAAGTCAGGCCCTGACCTCTACTTCGCCTTTTGAGATGCAGATGCAAAAATGAAATGACTTGCAAGCAATCACAAAGTCCTCTCCCACTCAGCATACCCAGAGCAACCTGGTAGTGAGAGACTGAGGATTGGTGCGAGGCAGTGAGGATGGAGGGACTGCCATAAGGAGAGGCTATGTAAATCTCGAGGAGAGGAGCTCCTGGAGAAAGCAGGTCATAGTATCAATTCCGCAGCACCAAGAGAAGAATGCACATATTTTTCTGCTCTTAAATATCTGCTGCGATTTTTTTATAACTCTGGCCTAAAATTCTCCATCTATGACATCAGATGGCTGCCCAAATTTTATAATCTTCCCCTATCCTCCCCTTAGCTAATCTTTATTGGGCACCTACTTTTTGCCAGGCACTTCAATAAGCATTTACTTACACTATCCCATTTAACCTACTAACATGTGAGATCAATTCCAGAAACACCATTTTACAGATGGGAAAGCTGTAGAAAGGCTAGGAAGTGGTCCAGCATAAAATGTGTTTCCAAAAATGTTCTACGACAAAATCTAAGAACTTTCCAATACATCATGTTGCATAACATGCGTTTTAGTTTGGATTTAAGCGTACCAAAATTGTCGTTATTAAAACACCACTGAGTGTTAGCAAAACAATCATCCGGTAATTATTATCCCACAGTATCCATTACTCCCCATGAAGTCAGTGGATTTCATGCAAACACAACCCTCATTTCTGAGACGCAGGGAAATTCAGCGCTGGCCCAAGGTGATAGTGTGTTGGTAGCAAAGCCTGGATAGGGACCCATGTTTGTAATTCTTGTTGCCCTGATATTGACACTAAGAGTTATAGATTCTAATGCTCAATTCAGATGTTTGCTTCCCATTTCACTTTCCCCTTACAGAAAGGTGTGTTGGAAAGTGTGCGGGTTTTGAAGCCAGTTGGATCTTGGTCCAGATCCAAGCTCTACCATTGACTTACTTGGTGACTGTGATTGGCTTCCTCCTTGGGTTTCAATGTCCTGTGAAATGAGGTGAACAGTATCATTCTAGCAGGTTGTAATGGGTATAAATAGTTAGCACATGTAGAGCACAAAGAGCATAGTGTCCAACACATACTATAACTTAATACATGTTAGTTCTCCAGCTTCCTTTGCCAGAAGATGGGACGAAGAGACAGCTGCCAGTATCCCCTGGACACTTGAGGGCACAATACTCTCAAAGGATGTAAACTTTATTTGCTCCCTCCCCCAACCAGGATTTATCTCTTATCTCTGTGACTGTGCCATCAGGTGGGGAGAATTGGTTGGAAACACTCTTAGATTAGAAAGACCATCTGGGATTCAAGGAATGCCTCTCTAGAGTCTCCATGTCATCATGCCTTTACAATCACCAGTTGAGCAGATGATTACTGTTCTGGGTTGATAGAGCAAATCCATTATTCATCTGCCCATAAAACTATGTCCTTCATTGTCAGTGTTGACGTGTTAATTTTATTATATGAGGGAAGACTCTGGGTTGAGGCCACTCTGTAGTCTCATTTCAAAGAGAGGGTCTTTTCGTAGAAATGGCAGGAATGGGCTGTGTATTTTCATGGAAGGACACTTTTCTGAATTAGTGGGGCTTTGTAAGTCCCTATGGGAATGGTGGTGGCTAAATTTCCAGACTTGGAATTTGGCTAAAGGAATTTCTGACCGACACATCCCTTTAATGGCAACCTCGGCCTCACTAGAGATTCTGGAGCAGAACGAAACATCTTTTGCATTTTGAGAATAAGAACCATGCCCTCCTCCCTCCTCCTTTCCCCCTCTTATTTATTTATTTTTTAAATTTAACTATGGCTATATAATAAGAAAGTAGGAAAAGTCAAAGACATGCACCTACAGTCTATATTTCCAGTGGAAGAGAACAAGATTCAGACACTTCTCCAGATGTTTCCAACCCTATAGCTTTCTAGAATTATGTAATTTTGTTTCAAAATTTGAGAAGTCTCCTTTATCAGATGTTTTTAATATATAGATACAAGTGATATCTTCTATTTTTTTTTCACTTCTCTCTCAAGGTCCACGTTTAAGTACTGCCATGAGTTGCATTTTTTTTTTTTAATAAAATTTTGACCTGCCCAACTCCCATGGTAAGACACAGTGAGTGACTTGGATGGTACTGACTGGGATGAAAGCAAAGACCATGATGTAATGAAGTGGACAGAGTACCTGCCATGTGGCAAATATGATACTGGAAGCCGAAATTATAGCAGAGCAAAATAAAAGACATGGTTTTTGCCCTTACAGAGCTACTTTCCTGTAAATTTTTGGCTGAATTCATAAATTTTGATTTTAAAAAAATTAATTAATTAATTAAAATATATTAATCAATTAAATTAAAAAATAGAGCTGCCCTATGACCCAGCAATTGCACTACTGGGTATTTACCCCAAAGACACAGATGTAGTGAAAAGAAGGGCCATATGCACCCCAATGTTCATAGCAGCAATATCTGCAATAGCCAAACTGAAAGAGCCAAGATGCCCTTCAAAAGACGAATGGATAAAGAAGATGTGGTCTATATATATACAATGAAATATTACTCAGCCATCAGAAAGGATGAATACCCAACTTTTACATCAACATGGATGGGACTGGAGGAGATTATGCTAAGTGAAATAAGTCAAGCGGAGAAAGTCAATTATCATATGGTTTCACTTATTGGTGGAACATAAGGAATAGCATGGAGGACATTAGGAGAAGGAAGGGAAAAATGAAAGGGGGGAAATCAGAGGGGGAGACGAACCATGAGAGGCTATGGACTCCGAGAACCAAACTGGGGGTTTTAGAGGGGAGGGGGGTGGGGAGATGGGTTCGCCCAGTGATGGGTATTAAGGAGGGCACATATTGCATGGAGCACTGGGTGTTATATGCAAACAATGAATCATGGAACACTACATCAAAAACTAATGACATACTGTATGGTGACCAACATAACATAATAAAATTAAATTAAATTAAAAAAAATAAAATTAATTAAATAAATTTTTAGAGCAGTATAAGGTCCACACAAGGAAGGTAGAGAGCTCTCTGATGTTATACATGCATAGCCTTTCTTACTATAAACATCATTTATCAGTGTAGTACACTTGTAACAACTGATGACCCTACATCAACACATCATAACCACCCAAAGCCCACAGTTTACATTAGGGTTCACTCTTGGTCTTATACATTCTATGGATTTGGACAAATTTACAACTACAGGTATCCATTATCATCATATTATCATACAGAGTATTTTCACTGTCCTAAAAATTCTCTGTGCTCCACCTATTCATCCCTTTTTCTTCCCTAAACCCTGGATCTTTTTACTGTCTCCATAGTTTTGCATTTTCCAGAATGTCACATGTTTGGAATCATCCAGTATGTAGCCCTTTCAGAGTGACTTCGTTCACTTGGCAATATGCATTTAAGCTTCTGCCTTGTCTTGAAAACTCATCTCTTTTTAGTGCTATATCATATTCTATGGTCTGGATGTATCCTAATTTATTTATCCACTCACCTACTGAAAGATATCTTTGTTGCTTCCAAGTTTTGGCAATTATGAACAAGACTGCTATAAATATCCATATGTAGGTTCTTGTGTGGACATAAGGTTTTAACTCCTTTGGGTAAATAACGAGGAGCACTATTGTTGGATTGTTTGGTAAGAATATGTTTGGTTTTGTAAGAAACCACCAAACTGTCTTCGAAAGTGGCTGTACCATTTTGCATTCCCACCAGCAATGAGTGAGAGCTCCTTATGCTCCATATTCTCACAAGTATTTGTTGTGGTCAGTATTCTGGATTTGGGCCATGTCTAATAAGTGTGTAGTAGTATCCCACTGTTTTACTTTGCATTTCCCCGATGACAAAGAATGTGGAGCATATTTTCATATGCTTATTTGCCATCTGTGTATCTTCTCTGGTAAGTAATGATCATTTCTTCATCTATAAACTGCCAAAACAGTTGTGAGAATTAAGTGATGTGCTATCTACGAAAGTGAGGGGACATAGCTAAATGGTTAAGACAGCAATCTCTGAAGCCAGAATGCCTAGGTTTGGAACCCAGATCTAAGTTACTAAGCCTCTTTCTGCTTCATGTTTCTCCTCAGTAAAATGAGGAAAGTGATGATAATTACTTTATCCAGTTGCTGTAAGGAAAAAAATTAGATAACTTATGAAAAGCATTTAATGGCATGAAGTACTTAGTGATGCTGTTTCTTGGGTGAATAGTAAATGCTCAATTAAATTTGGTTGATGTCATTCACTGAAGCCAGAAGAAAATGAAATTCTGTGACATGGAGTTGGGTTTTCTTTTGGATGTATAACTTTCCCAAAACAATTAGGTTTGGGAGGTGTTGTTTCCAACTAAGACCTTAAAAGTTATTACACAACTCATGGGACTTTGGGAAAGCTTTACTCATTCTTTCAAATCACCTCCCTAAAGACTAAAATTTTCCCCCCAAAGTTTCCACTTTCTTCATTGGTGTGGAATTTGGTTAGAGAGACAGATTATTTGCCCTTTAATGGACATCTTTTTTTTTTTTAAGATTTTATTTATTTATTTGACAGAGAGAGACAGTGAGAGAGGGAACAGAAGCAGAAGGAGTATGAGAGGGAGAAGCAGGCTTCCCACTGACCAGGGAGCCCAATGTGGGGCTCGATCTTAGGACCCTGGGGTCATGACCTGAGCCAAAGGTAGACGCTTACCAACTGAGCCACCCAGGCGCCCCCTTAATGGACATCTTAAATCAAGCCTTTTTCTTGAGTTTGCAACTGAGCACATGATTCCCTAGGAAGTTATAAATGAGAGAATTGTGGTGTTCTTAAGTCAGGTCCTCAAGTATCAGGGATTCATTTGAAATGAATTGATTGCTGAGATCTCTTGAAACTTGTTATCTTTCAGACTCCTTCCAGCCTCTGTGATCAGAGGTAGGTGGTGACTCCCAGCAGCATCTCCCTTTCTTCTCATTCCCACCTTCACTGGTTTAAAGATCACAAAGCTGATTCATTCATTAATCAAATGTTTATTGAGCTTACACTGTATATGAAACACTATGCTACATGCTAATGATTTAGGTATGAATAAATCATCATCTCAGTTATCAGTGCTGTCTTCCAGTGAAGGGTTAAATAAGAAGACAGGCTTTTTCAACAGACTGTAGCAGGATGGGGTGCTGGCACAGGGACAGAGCTGGGGCACAAAGCAAGGCTCCTACCTCCTTCTGGGGGCCAGAGCACGGAGAGTGAGCTCCCTGAGCTGAGGTCTGAAGGACAAGTAAATGCCAGCCCAAGCAAAGTAGATGTGGACCTTTGGGATGCATTTCAGTCAGCAGTAACAGCCTATACAGACCCAGGAATTAGCAAGAAATGGCAAAGAATCCATGAAGGTTGGTGTATGAAGTTGGGTGTAGCAAGACCTGAGGTTGGAAAAGCAAACAAAAAGAAATCTTGACAGCCTTGTAGGTCATCTAAGGAATTTGACCTAGCACAGTTCTTGGAACATTGGTACAACTTTGTTGAAAGACTAAATGGATCAATGAACTTCATTCTGAGGGCAACAAAGAGTTCTTAATTGATTTTTAAATTAACTTCTGATTTGTGTTAGGTGATATATGATCGAGGTAAACAAATGACTCACCCAGTGCCTTGTGTGGAGATTGACACAACAAGGACAGTCTTTCTCCACGTGTTGCAACCACTGGGAATATGGGGAATCAGGATAAGGAGCCAGATAGAAGAGGTTTCATCCTTGGGAACAGACTATAAATAAGACAGGTCTGTGTCAAGCCCCACAAAATGCAGAGACTAGCAAGTCAGCCAGGATGGATAAGCAGATGAATGGATTTTCTTGTGGTTTAAGCCAACCTTCAGAGAGGATGGGGTTCCAAGCCTGCCTCTGTCCTGGACCATCTATGGGCTTCTCTTCATATGGAAGAGGGAGCCATAATATCCTGGGGCACAGTGTTGTTGTGAGTCTGTAATGCCTTTATATATAAATTCCTAGCACAGTGCCCACATTTCTGCTGAGGTACTCAGAACAGATCATTTAAGATGAGAAGCCATCATAAAATTTGGATATTTTCTAAAATGCCACCAAGAATAACCATATTCATTGAGTGCTTATATCATGCAAGGCACTGTTCTAAGTATTTAAAGTGATAATTGATTTAATCTGTCTAAAGACCCTTTGAGACAGGGAATTCTATTATCCTCATTTTATAATGGAGAAAACAGAAGCACAGAGGGAGAAAGTCTGAGTTCACATGAGGATGCACTGTCAAAGTGGCCGCACTGGAATTCAAACCCAGGCTGTCTGCTCCAGGGCATGGGACTGAAATGCTTTCTTATATTATCAAAACTCATCAGCCATATAATAAATAAAAGAGCAAAACGTCACATGTGAAGTCTCTGGATCTGGCAACCCTGATGTGATGCAGCATGAGGTCATAAGCTGAAGTCTCAGGAAAGTTGTCTTTGGAACAATCTTAAATCATCTCATTCAGCTCCCTGATACTCAGATCAGAAATAATCCTATTTTGTGTTGACTGTTAGACAATTACCAATCACCAAACTGCAGTTTTGCCTAAGCCTCTCTTTGAGTCATCCAGATTTAGCTGGAATAACTTGTAGCATTGCATAAACATTTTTTTATTATCTAACTAGGAATCACCTTCTATACACAAAGCAAGGCTCTAACGTGAAGAGACTTGCTGAAGCATCTGGGATCTGTCCACACCACTGATTTCCTAACAGAAAAGATATTTGGGGCCATGGAGTTTGACAAGCAGGAAAGGATATTCAGGTATGAGCTAATCTTCATCACTGGACTCATTGGACTCTTTGGTTGGAAGAGAAACAAGTCAAAGTTGTTTAGATAACTAAGGAAATTCATTGATGGTCATATCCAAAAGTTCAGAGGTAGAGCAGGCTTTCTGTGCAGATCATGCCAGTGGCTCAACATTATGACCAAAGGCCTACTTTCTATCCTTTCTTCTCCATTCTTTCTACCTTTTTGTTATCATCTTAGAATATAAGCTGGATATAAGATATTGGCCAGATGCTCTAGGTCTTCATGTTTATTCATAAACAGGGACAGAAAAAACTTTGTTCCCATTAGCTCTCTTTAAAGAGAGAGAAAGCTTCATTTCTAGAAGTCCTTAGCATATGTCTCCTTGTGTCTCATTGGCTTAAACTGGGTGACATGCCAGTCTCTAAACTAACCATGTGGGCAGGTAGATGGACTTCACTGATAAACATACATCAGTCAAGGCCACTTCTGGAGATGGGGGTAAGTCAATTCTACTTAAAATGCATAGCTAAGAATGATGGAGGGTCAGTTCTCCAAAGGAAATCTGTGGAACTGTTACCCTCAGAAAGGGAAATGGATGGTAAATAGTAAACCAAGGTGTACCCAGTCATCTCTTTCTAGGAGGACAGAGTCTAAGTTCAAAAGTCCCAAGTATTGTCTTGAAGCAACATTTACATTTGCCTTAGCATGATGGGATCACCTGGCCCCTCACTATCTGGAGATCATCCTCAGAGCTTACAGGAATATTAGAGTGTGAATGTTTTATTACCCAGATAGAGCGACTGATGCTCTGGGGAAGAAAGTACCTTATCTAAGTTCCTCAAGCTGGTAAACACAAAGCAGTCATGAGAACAACACTATTCCTTGCTGTCTCTCTGAAGTACATGGAGATAAACAAGGGAGGTTTCAACTAGTCATGACAAGCACCAAACTATTCAAGAGATTACCCAAACAACTTAGCTAATTCTTCTGATTATTTTAAACATGAACTCACAAATGAGGTGGGACAAGAGTATGTCAGAGGCGCATACATGCACTTTTGGCATGTATGTGAGTGGTAGTGTGTTTGTGCTATTATTTGTTTACAGGGCTTAGTATCCAAGGGACATGTTGTATTGTCATTTATCAAGACTGGGGCTTGAGTTTGACTCTAGTTTAAGTTTTCCATGATCTGCTCGCTACATTTCTTCCTTTAGGCAGCTCTTCCACAACGGTAAAAGCATTAAGCGACAGCTTCCATCTGGCCAGTCCCAAGTTACTTTTCATATAATTCATCATTGTAAAGTAGCTCCCAACATGTTGGACCCAGCTTGACAAGCCACGGCTTTTTATGAGACATCATTCTAACTATCTTAGGATCTTAGAAGGAAGAACTCCACAATTATCTTTTATGGAAAGACTTGGGACATGCATTTTGAAATTGCATGCCCAAGACTTTATGTGCAGAAGACTCAAGGTATCATATTATCCAATGTCCCTGGCAAATCCCTAGGACTAAATTTCAGGCTACAAGATGTTTGTTGTTCATCTCAAAGGTCAGATTTGACCACATTTATTAAATTACAAACTTGCTTGTCTTTTGTCATCAGAAGATGGTATGAATTAAGGCTTTCTTGTTCTAGTCACAGTGCAGATTAGAGCTGAAAACATCTAAAGAAATTAAAGTGACCAAGAACATTGAACAAATAAAAAATAATAAACACTCATGGCCTTTGGGGTCCTCCCACACTATTTGATACAACACAGAAATGAACCATTTGTTAAAACACAAGACACACCAAATATCAATCCCTTTCTCAAAATAAATCAAACCGTCAGTAGATAAGCCCTCTTGCCACCAAGCTTGCCTACTTCAGTTCCCAGTACAATGGTTGTGATGTGTTCTTACCACTTTTGCAATGAAACCATTTTAATGGATTTTCATTGCCTTAGTGATAAAGTTCAAATGGCTTAGAAGGTGTGCAAAGCCTACTCCAGCCCCTTACCCTGCTATTCTTCAGACCCCCAATTTTACCACAAATACAAAACAACTTAATTTTCTGTTATAAGCTATCCTTAGTCACATATCTAAGCTTGTGTAAATAAATAATTCAGCCTGCAATAAATAATAAATAATTCAGCCTGGAATATCCTACCCTACTTATTCCAAATAATGACATCATCTTTCATGATGTAGCATAAGTATCAAAACTTTTGGGAAGAGTGAATTTTATGGTATGTGAATTATTATATCTTAAAAATATTATTAAAAATAAAACTTTGAGAACTCTTTTCTGATGAACTCCCATCTCTTACCTAGCTCTGCTACACACAGTCAGGTACCTGCAAGCAGATATCAACACACACACACACACAACCAGGTTAAGGTACCATAATTTGCCCTAATCAAGCACTCTATATACTGACTTATCTTCCATGTTTTTGAATTTACTTATTCATTTTTCATCTAGACTTGGGCTAGATGAAGTGGTATAATATGGTAGCCATTTATGATAGGTGGCTGTTGAGAACTTCAAATATGTGCTCCAAGGTGAGATGTGCTGGAAGTGTAAAAATCCCACACTAGAGTCTTGGTATGAAGAATAATGTAAAATGTCATTAATAATTGTAAATGATTACATGTCAAAATTAAAGTATTTTGGATACACTGGGTTAAATGAAAGTATTAAAATTCATTTTTATCATTTTTCTTTACCTTTTTTAATGTGTCTACTTGAAAATTTAAAGTTAGGTTTGTGGTTCCTATTATTGCATTTGGACAACACTGATCTGGACTGTGAACCCCTTGAAGGAAGGGATAGTGTCTTGTTCATCTCTGCATATGGAATCTGGCCGATGTAGGTGCTCAAGACTACTTCTCTGTCTAAGGTGAGGGAATGAATATGATTAAGACCTAAATGAATAGCCCAGATACTGATAACAATGGGAAGACAAAGGAGAGGAAATGAACGCTGTTCTCATGCAAGGCCAAAAGTGTCTGTGCAAAGGAGGGGAGACTTGAGCCTTGAAGCCAGGAGGGGTTTGGATAATTAATAAGAGATTGTTGTGTGACTCTCCCAAGTACTTCTTCTCCCTGAACTTAGGTTTCCCACATGAAAATAAAAGGGCAGGGCAAAATGACAATGCTCTGATGTCACTCCATTAAGAATCTACGATAAGATGCTACCCAACAGCTAATAGTGACCACTCCATTTGGGATATTTATTTTACCCTTGATTTCACGTTTCTGATGAGCTTCCAAGTTGTGTAGAGGGTCCAGGCATGCCTGGAGTTGCTAGAAAAAGTTTTTTATATGCATGTGTCGATTCAGCTGATGAGTTGGATAAATCAATCTAATCCTGCTTCTACTTAAAACATCATGCCCAAAGACTCGATTCATGAGAGCCTCAGTAGGCTGTTCTTTTTGTCTTTGATTGGGCTATAAGTGGACATGTGACCCATGGCAGCCACTGGCGGATGACCCAAAGGTGATGTTTTCTTTCTTTCTTTTTTTTAAGATTTATTTACTTATTCTAGAGAGAGAGAGAAAGAGCATGTGGTGAGGAAGGGCAGAAGGAGAGGGAGAGAGAGTCTCAAGCAGACTCTGTGCTAAGCACGAAGCCTGATGAGGGGCTTGATCTCATGACCCTGAGATCATGACCTGACCCGAAACCAAGAGTCGGATGCTTCACTGACTGAGCCATCCAGGCGCCCCCAAAGGTGAGGTTTTCTAATTAATCCATTCAGACAGACCACCCCTAAGATTTGGATCTGAAGATATGAAAGAAGATATGATAGTTATTTGCAAGAGAAATCTCTCCCAAACATAAATATAGATATATAGATATATAGATATATAATATGTATTATAAAAAAATGCTAATAACAACAGCATTTCCTGAAATTTCACACTGTATTAGGCATCATGTGTTATTTACATTATCTCATTCAAACTCCACAAGAATAAAGTTTGGGCTGTTATTTCACATTTATAGACAATGAAAGTGGAAGTAACTTGGCCAAGTAGTAGAGGAAGAATAAGAACCCACATCTGTTTTGCTTGTTTTTTCCACTATATGATGCTGTCTTTCATGTCCCAGATATAAATCTGGTCCATGCTGTCCTACTGCTGATTTCATAAATCAATCCGTCGGGTGGAAACGACCTACACACACAAAATCTCCAACTCATTCAAGAAAATGGAAGCTTGGAACCCTGAGTTTCTATTGAGTATCATCCTCAGTGCCGATTTAGCACTTAGAGTACCAGGGTCCCTACTTTTTCCCCTGGGACCCTGCATACTGCCAGGTCATTCACGTCCTCTCATGAAGCCAGGTCATTAAGGATCACCTTAGGTTTGACCCTTGTGTCAGGGAAAAGGAGCCTCTCCGCTCAGCCCTTCAGATTGCAAAGCTGGCCTGTCCTTCCTAGATTCTGAGAATTTATGCTCAACCTTTATTTTTCATTTTGATGGCCTTGCACAGGCTGACAGTTATGAACTGACACATAAAAGAAAATGAAAATCTGGTTCTGAACCACATGTCTGAGTCTATAAATGGGACCCTTTCCTAGATGTGTGGAAAATATAACTGCTATTTTTTCCTTCCCTCTTGGACTGTGAGTACAAGGGTCCTTCTTTCAGAATGGGCAGGGATGTCTATAAGGAGTTTTTTTTTTTCCCCAACTCCACTTTTTTTCCAGATTATAATTTATATCTGAAAACATTTTCTATGGTTTAGAGATATTTTTAGAAGTATGAGGGGGGCCTCAGGCAAAATATTAAATACTCTGAATTTTTTGGAAACTTTCAACTTCTCAATTTCTATCCTTAGCTTCTAATCTGGACTTTGACCCTTTCACTATCCCAGAAAGCCATCCTTATCCCCTGTTTAATTCTGTCAGGAAACACCTGAAGGAGGAGATGGCAGCTCTGATATTCGTCATCAGTAAGTGGGGTCCTTCTGGAGATACAATTTCTATTCTGACTGAAGCTTTTTGTGCCTTAAATCACAGAAGCAGCAATTTCTAGGTTGAGGGAAACAGACCCATGGATACTTGGGGAGAGGGGGAGGGGTGGCACTACAGATTTATTTTATAGGCAGCCTCCGACCTCATCTATAGACACAGAAAGGCAAAGGAGACCCTTATTGTACCATCTTTATGGGAAGGTGGGATTTTAGCATTGAAGAGATCCTAGACCAGTGCTCCAGTTAATGTGCAGTGTCCTTTATGCAACACCCCTGACAAAGGAGCATCAACCCTCTATTTGAATACCTCTGGTGGTAGGGTGCTTACTACTTTAAAAAGCTGGCTGTTACTCTCTTGTGTTTCTTATCATGAAGCACATTCTTAGAGCCCATGGAGTGCTGGGAGGCTCTCAAATCATCAGGAGAAAAAGCAGTGCTCTGTATTTGCCCTCCAGACAGATTACTTTCCAGGTGGGGTAACCATGTCTGGTGCAAAACTGAATAGTGAAAGAACAGTATGTGGCTCACAAGCATTTTTACTCACTCCTGGTAGGACCAGAAAGGATTTTGGAGATCTGGGGTCAAAGACTATTATAGATGAAACAGCAAAGTGTAATGGCTGAGGATATGGCCTTAGGATCCAGAGCATCTGGGTCCAAAGCCTGGCCCTACTACTTGCAGTCTGCATGAAGTTGGCCTTAGTTTCAGCATCTATAAAATGAAACTAATCATAGTATTTGTTTCATAGAGGTGTTGAGAGGATTAAATCATTTAATACATGGCAACACTGCCTAGTGCATAGTAAGCACTCAGTAAACTTTTCCTATTACTATTACTGTTGTTGTTGTTGTTGTTATTATTATTATTATTATTATTATTATTATTATTATTATTATTAACTACTCTGGTTCAACCACATGCTGAGGATTCCTAAATTTCTAAGTGCAAAATCGCCTCCTATTGGGATGCAGCACTTGGGGGTCAAACTCGTGCATTTGCAAATATCTCACTGTGTACTAAGTTGTTAACCTTCATAGTGCCCTTTGCCCCTCTCCAAAATCCTGTTGTCTGGGCACATCTTATTATTCCTCAGATTACAGATGGAAAACCTGAAGCTCAGAGAGGTCAGATGCTTTTCCCAAGGGCTCCGCTTAAATGTCACATCTTCAGAGATAGCTGTTTTCATTCACCCAATGTAAAGTAGCCACACACTCCCCCTTCATATTTACACTAAGATTATCATCTGCATATGATTTACTATCATCTGGTATTTTCGTTATATTTCTATTGACGATTTTGTTTATTTTCCCTCACGTCCCAGCTAGAAAATGAGTTCTCTATGTACAGCAGCCCTTTCTGTCTTCCTAAAAGAATCAATCCCCAGTACCTAGTTCATTGTAGGCCTCTGGTAAACATGTGTTTTTTGTTTTAAATATTTTATTTATTTATTTCAGAGAGAGAGAGAATGAGTGGGGGTAAGGACAGAGGGAGAAGCAGATTCCCCACGGAGCATGGAGCCCCATGTGGGACTTGATCCCAGGACCCTGGGATCACTGGGATCATGACCTGAGCCAAAGGCAGACACTTAACCGACTGAGCCACCCAGGCGCCCTGGTAAACATCTGTTGAAGGACTACATGAAGGACACCAGGAGGCCTAACAGAATGAAACAGTATTTCTGTGAGAGCCATTGAAGGAGCTCGCTTTGCATTCTAGTGCTGTCCCCAATTTCCTGACCCTGGGTAATTGACTTCCTGGATCTAGTTAGTGCAATAGGAATAACATCTCTACTTCCTTATAGCTGTGGTGAGGAAAAATAAAATGAAGTTTATAAATCACTTAGCATAGTGCCAGCACATCACGAGCACTCAGGAAATGGCAGCTCTTACTCATCTGAGGAGACAGGATTTGTGGGATTTGGGTCAGTATCCTTCCTGCCATGGGCTTTGCATGTGTAGGATGAATAACAGCTTTGATGGGCACAGCGAAGTTCAGTAAACCAAAAACCATCATCTTTCTGTTTCCTTTGGCTACTTCAAATTCAACAGTTATCTTTTAATGGAGAACTGAATCAAATGTTCTCATTATTTTCCTTCCAGACCAGTGCTCCCTCTCAAACCAAGTGTCTCAATTCTACCTCATATGTGACCATTTTATTTCTTCCCCCTGGTGCAAGGAACATCTGAAAAGGAACCCTAGCACAGGACACTTAATGGGATTGCAGGGAGGGCTTAGAGGTTGCCTAATGTGATGCTTTCCTATGTCGAGGAAACTAAGGCCAAGAGAGGGGAAAGGGTTTACCTCACACGATGCAGTGGACACGCCAGGACTTGAACCCAGGTCTATGTGATATGCTTTCTGCCACATTTTGCCGCTGACACTTCTAGAGGAAAAACGGAGCCCAGTTATGTCTCCAGCTCATCAACCTTCCATTCTCCGTGACCACTTCCAAATGAAGAACAATGGCAGTTACAGGAATAAATTGTTACCTTCCCAATTGCCAACCGGGGACTCCTGATTCTAACACGTTTATATAAAAGATTAGGCTACTCTCTGCTCTAATTGGTCATTTTTCCATGGAGAGAGTTGCATGAGCTCAGCCTGAAGCAGGCAGTCTCACCGATATATGTTTTAATCTACTGGGGCCGATAGGAAAGAAAACTATTCCTTACTTTTTGTTTGGACTTACTTTTGTTTTGACCTCCCTGTGGTCATCTGAGCCATGGCTCTTTGAGAGAGGACTTCACTTACTAAACAACCCTCTCAGTGGCATCAGTAACTTTTTAGATTCTTTTTAAGAGGACTTCATATGACACTCAATTCTTGATTCCCCAATAAAACAACACAGCTGTTCCCTTGCTACTCGTCTTTCAGCAGGAGCTGCAAAATCATATTTAATCAACTCTGCTTTAAAAGCCATCCACTTTCCTTTAGGGCTCTGGTGGGCTTCCCCGGGCCAGGATGGCCCCTGCTCACATGTCAGCAGCATCAGCCCACCAGGGGGAAGGAGCTGCCATTATTTGAGCACTTACTCATGCCCTGGGCCCTCTACCAGGTACTTCATATTTAAGATTTCATTTAATTCACCTTGCCCTCCCGTGAGGTAGGAATTATTCTCAGATTTAAAGACAAGGGAACTGAGGCTTAAGAATGTAAAGTCATTTGTCCAAAGTCATAGTAACAAGAGAGAGAACTGGGATTCAGCCAAGTACTCTCCAATTCCAAAATTGGAGCATTTTTGATTTTTCAGTCTGGCTTTCCACATAAGGAAGTACCAAAGAATTGGCTCACAGTGTGAGCCAATTTGATCAGCCTATCAAAGCTTGTCAACAGAGAGTCCCTGCCCAATGCTATAGGTCCTAAATTCCCTTAGGCTCACAGCTTTGTTGGACTACAATGAATTTTCTGTTAGAATGGGAATACCTTTTGGGTCATCTTTTATTCAATAATCCTTGATGGTAACCATATACAGTTCACTCTCCAAAGTGAGGTGGAGGGATACAGAGATGAAATGGATATGAATATTGCCCTCAAGAAGCTCAAAGTCTAGGAATAGATATGTATAATAAAAACGTAAGTCATTCTGATGAGACATAGAAAGTGTAGGTATTATGAGGATTACAAGTATTACAAGTACGAAGTATTACAAGGCATCATATTAGGCTTTATGGATGAGTGTAATAGTCAAGATAATTACACTAGCCACTGTGACATATAGCCCCCCCAAATTAATAGCTTAACATCATAAGAATGTCTTCCTTACTTTCTGTTGGAATTAGGCAATGTTTTCTTCTACATGGTGACTCAGGATACAGGCCTCTTGCATCACATGGCTCACTTTGAGAGTCCTATGTTTCTAGCCACGTGAGCAGGGAAGACAGAGCAAATGGAAGATAAGAGTGAAAGGTTGAGGGCCCAGGCCTGGAAGAGGCTTATTTCATTTCACTCACATCCCAGTGGGCAGACTCAATAACATGGCCTCAAAATAAGTGCACCGGAGGGATGGGGAATGTGTTCTTCCTGTATACTCAGGACAGAAGGTTTGTTGAGCACATAGCATTGTTTCCGTCAGGGACAGTGACATAAATATTGCAGAATTGTTAATTGAACAAGTTGAGGGACAAGCAGGATGTAGATAGTGTAGGGGATGTTCAAGGAACACTGATTCAAAAAACATCTGGTTTGGAAAGATAGTTGATAACAGATGTGGAAAGGCCTTGAATGACAAGCATTTCCCAAAACATATCTTCCTCACTGTTAGTGAGTATGATGTTAAGAGTGGTTTGAGTGAGCAAACGGATTTTGGAAAAGCTGGCTTATCAAATTGTTATTGTTTTAATTCCTGTAGGAGTTCTTGAGATTTTTGGAGATAGGTATGGTATGTCAATTATAATAAACCTTTTGGATCGCAAAATCTCTTTTTTCACAGAGTATCTTATGAGATTATTGTTTTGTGAAATGTGTTTTGTATAAGGAATCTTAGGCAATGAAGAACCATTAAGCAGGAGATAACAATGATTAGAACTGTTTTTAAACATATAAACCAGAGACGCATTTCAATTTGATCTGTTGGTAACGGTTGGCAACAGCGTTGCTGGGAGAGGAATCAGGAAGCCTTGTCTGAACCTACCTGGGAAAGCGTGGTGATTGATTAGTAATGTATGCTGTGTATTTAAAAATGTAAACATGTGATGGCTGATTTTACACATCAACCTAGCTAGGCTGCGGTGCCCAGCTGCTTGGTCAGACCATAGTCTAGATGTTGGTCAAAGGTATTTTCTATTTATGATGGACATTTACAATCTGTGTCTTTATTCATTTATTTTACAATCAGTGTTTTTAAAAACAGATTACCCTTGATAATGTGTCTCACCCAATCAGTTGAAGGCCTTAAGGCTTTGAGGTTTCCCAGAGAAGAAGGAATTCTGGTTCAAGAAGGTAACATATAAATCCTGAGTTTCCAGCCTGCTGGCCTGCCCTACAAATTTCAGGCCCAGTAGCCCCCTCAATCATGCAAGTCAATGCCATATATATATATAATCCACACATAATCTTCTTTTCTTGCCTTAGGTGAAGGTACAAGTTGGGTAAGAAGAGAGCTTGGGTATCTGTAAGGGGTGTCTACACCAAAACAGGGAAGGAATTCAGTAAGAGGAAGATATGAGTTCTGCTTTGGAATTCAGTGCTTTAGATGTCAGCAGGGCAACCAACCCTTAGAAGCACATTCGTTCACACATAAAGAGAAGCCAGCATTATTTCCAGTGCGTAAAAATATTTTGGTGATAAGGGTATGACTCGTGTAGACTCTCTGACAGATGCACCTAAATGTCCGTAAGAGTTTCCGGAGGCTGAAATCTGGGAGGAATGTCTCTATGACATGGGGACAAAAAGAGCTACTCTGTTCTGACAGGTGGCAGCACCACTGGCACTGACTGTCCAAGACACACCTGAGTGGGGTGTGAGTTAAAAGAGCGAGAAGGAGACTGGACATAGAGAAAGGAGGAGAGGAGTGTCACTGGGGGAAAGCTGAATGGAGCCGAGTCACTGGTCATGACTGGGACCTCCAGGGTGATGGGTGATGGTCTCACCACCAGGAGAATGAGTGATTGATTAATGCATGTGTGCATGGTGAGCCCCTTCTCATGTGGTTATGAGAACCACAGGAAGCTCTTTACTGTCACAGCTCAACAACTGCATATTGATTTCTCACAAGGCTGAAGGCACTCACTAGACACTAGGGTTGTACAGGGGAAAGAAAGGAGTCCAGCCTTGTTTTGAATCAGTGTTCCGATAGCACCCTGAACTTAACTTTTCACCACTCATGGGTGTAATGAGGTAGCTTTGTTCTTACATTCATTCAAAAAAGATTTATTGAGTTCAACAATGAGCCATGCCCTGTTCTTGGCATGAGAAATAAATTAGTGAACAAAAACAGCAAAACTCCTTGCCCTCATGGAGCTAACATTTTAGTGTGGGTGACAGGAAATTCCATGATAAATAAATACACTATTTGACAAGATGAGTCATGATACGTCAAGGGGAAAAAAAAAAGCAGCTGTGTCAATCAAGAGAAGCCAGGTTATGATGCAGCAACAAACAACTCTGAGATCTCAAAGTCTTCTTCCACAGGTCCAATATCCATCATGGGTCAAGGGGGGCCTCTGCTTCCACATCCTCACTGTCTTCCTCACTCTAGGACCCAGGTTGATGGAGCAACCAATATCTGTAATATTGCTGGTAGCTTGGCATAAGGGGGGAAAAAAAAGAGATCCCTGCTGGGTCTCACATTGGCAGGGCAATACCCAGCCTGGGAGTGACACACATCACTTCCAATATAACTCACTGGACTGAACTGATTACTTGGATTGACCCAATATATGGAATCAGAAAGCACAGTCCTATCATGTGTCTTGATTAAAGGGAAATCCATACATTTGGCAAATAACAAAAGAGCCACTGGGTCACAGTAAAAACTTTGGCTTTTCTCATGAATAAAATGAGAAGCCATTGGAGATCATGAACAGAAAAATGAGTGTAAGATGAAACAGGCCTTTGTTTGTATCTTGACTCTGTGACTTACAAGGTGTGTTTTGGGGTACTGTGAACTGGGATAAGACAACCTACCTTACTGTGCTGGAATGCAGATTAAATGAGGTATATATATATATATATTTATATATAATGTCCAGCATAGAATAAATTTCTGTAAAAAGATGGTGATATGTTGAATTTACTATATATCAATTTGTTTCTTTGAATAAAGATTAATTTCTTCAAAAGCAAAAACCATGTCTTACTCATCAATGAATTCCCAAGGCCAACACAAGGTTTGACCCACTTTATCCTCTTACCATATGCAGTTAATTCTTCAAAGGATGGCTGAATGTAGGGGTAAGAAGCAGAGGGTGTCTGTGTATATGTTATTTCTCCTAATAATTCACCATTTTCTCAAAAAAAGGGGGCTGTTGCCTTGAATATGAAAGGTCAGGCTAGCAATGCATAAGCCACGGTTAATGATTAAGCTGCAGCATTCCAGCGGCAGAATCTGGCAGAGGCATGTTCTCTGTGGCCTCACAGCTTGGGGGACTGTTTGGAACAGGGTTAGCTGTCACCTTCTATTTCTGAAATAAGATATGTCCTGCCCAGAGCTGACACATCTGTCAGCCCCACAGACTCTTCATTCAAAGAGAAAGGTAGGATAGCAGCAGTACCAATGCCTAGAGATAGAATTACAAGAAACCTGAAAAATCTTGCTCCAAGTGTGTGTCACCACTATGAATAGAGGCTCCAGGATCCAGGGTCAAGCTAATGTACAATGGAGAAATCAGGAATGGTTTTTTTTTTTTTTTGATAATTTTTTTAAAGATTTTATTTATTTATCTGGCAGAGAGCAGGAGGGAGTGTAAGAGAAAACACAAGCAGGGGGAGCAGCAGAGGGAGAGGGAGAAGTAGGTACCCCACTGAGCAGGGAGCCTGATGCGGAGCTCCATCCCAGGACCCTGGGATCATGATCTGAGCCGAAGGCCGACACTTAACCGACTGAGCTGCCCAGGTGCCCCAGGAATTGTTCTCTTATACTCCACTATATGTGTCATCTCTCACTGTGTCTTTTCCACAGCCCTCCCATCTCAATCTGGCAGTAATGCTAACTTTGATCCATTCAATAGGCTCTTTTCCTTACCCTCATCCTTGTTTTTTCTCCAGAGATACTCATCTTTCATATTATTGAACACATTCAGCTAGTAGCTATGCATTTAGAGAGATAAGCATATCATCAGGTAAGCTATGAGGATCATACTGCTTGGTTTGCTTAGGAGAGTCATGGCTTTTGCCTAATGCCCAGGGATAATTATTAACAGTGTCCTCCTCTGTTCTCAGATTTTTCTCAGTTAGGGAGATATGTAGGATCATTAATTATAGCAGAATTTTATCCTTTTTTAAAGGGTCACAAAAAGACCGAATATTATCAAGCCTTTCCAACAGAGTGACCCTAGAGTTAGCTTAAATGTTCATATGATATTAGAGTTGTGAGTGGATTGGTGGTCAACTAGAATAAGCCCCGGGGCCACAGGACAGGAGGGGATTGTCACATCATGTCCAGTGAGGTAGCAGTCTGCTCTGCTGCCAATCGCAACTGGAGCTTGATCTCCCCATCAAGTTTAGGTGTTACATTCTTCCTCTTCTGGGAGAGGCAAAGTAGTGGGGATAAAACACCAAGCCTCAGGCCTCTGATGACCCTCAGTACCAACCTTGATTTTGTCAACTAATTTATGACAACTTACCTCTTAATTTCAAGTTCTTAACAGGAATAATAATATATGACTTAGCCAGATTGTTGTAAAATTTAATCACATAATGGGTGAAACTGTTCAACATAGCTTATTGATAATAATTTAGGGCATCTATTAATATTATTGATAACATAAAAATTTACTTTTCAAATCACTGCAAATACAAGCACCTGAAGTCTACTAGAGAGCATGCACTGGTGGATTTGAACTGTTGAGGCAATCATAAGCAAACCCTTCATCTTGGGTCTGAAATATATATACAGCATAAATTGGTCTCAGAATATTTTATTTTGATTGGGACAGGAGGGGGTCTTAGATATGGGAAAGAAAGAAAAAAAAAAGAAATCTGAACACAGCCCACGCATCAGAATGAGTGATAAGATATTCCCTCAGCCTGAGATCTGCATTTACATAATAAATAAATGGATGTGCTATTGTCCCATTGCAAAATAGGCAAGATACGAAAATGACGCCAGCTGTCTTAGAGAAGTTAGAGCCGTTATTATTCTTATTAGTGTTTAGTTGGGGTTTATTGTGCGCGTAAGAACAGATCACTGAGAGCAGCTGCAGAAGTACAACAGCTGCCACTGCGAGTGAAAAGCAATTCCACCAAATCCAACTGCTCACAAGAACAAGTCAAGGTGAAACAAACTGAGTGAAATCTGCCACTATTTTCATAATAGTTGCGTATGCTGAGCCAAGTGCCTGATGCAGGTACGGTGGGCCCTGCTCCACATGTCCTGCACAGTGCTGAAGCACTGTGGTAGCCCCCTCGCCCACGAGCTGGGTTAGGTTCTGATACTCAAATGGATGCACTTTACTCATGAGCACTTCAGCCCAAAGCACAGCATTTCAAGCCTTGGTCCTGCCTCTTTGTGATTTTTTTCCCCCAATAAGTTACAGCCCAGCTTGATATTCTGGGGTGAGAGTACACCATGGAGTCTGCCCCTAAGTGCTAAGGCATTACCTAAAATTTGGGCTTAACCTGTTTGTGGGAGTCATGTTTTTTTAAATATTTATTTTATTTATTTGAGAGAGAGAGAGAGCCAGGGAGAGAGTGAGAGAGCCCAAGCGGGAGTGGGAGGGGCAGAGAGAGAGAGAGACAATCTCAAGCAGACTTCCTGCTGAGTGTGGAGCCTGACACAGAGCTCAATCTCATGACGCAGGAGATCACGATCTGGGCTGAAATCAAGAGCCAGATGCTTAACCAACTGAGCCACCCAAGCGCCCAACTGGGAAGTCATATTTGTTTAGGGAGTTGGAATTTGTCTTAGAGAAATGCAAGGAACCACTGGAGAGAGACTTCAAATTATGGTTTTGAGACCATCTGGATTAAATCACTTGGAAATCATCTTTAGAATGCTGATTTCTGGGTCTCCTCATTATCTAATGGAACCTACGCCATTTGACTATTTGGGAATGGGATCTGAAGACTTGTAAGCTCATGTGGTATTGCTATCCTCACGAATGTTTAGAAACCACTAGGTTAGTGGCTCTACGAACAATTCAGTGTAATGAAGGGAAATAACCTTCATCAAGACCCAATAATGGTAGGTGGCACTATCTTCATTTGACGCTTGAGACAACTGAGGGTCAGAGGAAGTATAGTCAGCACAAGACCCAAAGGATTTGGTTACAAAAGAGGGAAATCATTGTTTGCCACCTCTCAAGTGAAGTGGCAGTGAGATGCTTTCCCAGATTCCCATCTTCTTGAACCAGTGGACTTGGGGAGGAGAGATGATTTAGGATGGAAAAACTTATTTTGATTACTTGGAGAAAATTTCTATTAAAAATCTGAAAAAAAAAAAAAGATAACCAAGCACAAAATAATCCCTACCACCTTGAATAAGTCCCATTGCCCCTGCCACCTCTGATTATATCTAGAAGTCAGAGGCATTTTCCAGGGGCAAAAGTAACTATTGCCTTGAGTCTGTGTTTTAATTCATGTTCAAGGAATTGGAAAACACTTCAATTTTCGGGAAATAGAAACTCACAGGTTACTGAGCAGATGGCAATTTCCCCTTTGTCTCCTGCCTAAAAACACACATTGGGTGCGTCACAAGCAAAGCCCAGCCTGGTCATAGCTCTATTACTCAGTCCTGAAGCATTTGCTTCTGTATTTATCATGCAGTTGAGAATATAAAAATAGATCTTAGACATTTGTAGTCAGGCAGTTTCAGGAGACTGCAGGGGCAGCATATCAGCATAGAATCTGAAGAAAGATCATTCATTTTTGGAGTAGGTTTGATTTATAGAAATGGACCCTTGGGTCCTTTGCTTTGGAGGACCGTTCTCATCTCATCAGTTTGTTTCTTGCCACTGCCCAGAAAGCAATCATTCATTCACTCCTTTCTTATTCAACCCCAGAGAGCATTGCCTGCTGATTTAGAGCAAAGATTTTCAAACTTTAATGTGCATACAAATCTTGTTAAAATGCAGATCATGATCCAACAAGCCTGAGATTCTGCATTCCTAACCAGTCCTAGATGACATCATGCCCACTAGTTGGTGGACCACACGGAGTGACCAGGTCTTAGAGCACAGCCCAAGTTCGCATCCAAGCTTTACCACTCACTAGTTATGAGACCATGGAAACGTTCCTCATTTTAAACATTTGTATATAATGTTCACAGAAAATGAGAGTGCCTAACACAGGACTGTTTTAAGGACCCAATAGTGGTAGGTGCAAAGTGCTCAAATCATTTCTTGTAACAACATGCTATATCAACAGATGTTTGTTATCCTTATAACCAGGCATTTATTGCATGCCTATCAGACGCCAGGGCTTTAGGAAAAGAAACAGAAGATATGATTTTTATTCTCTTACATCTAATAGCTTCGAAGTGGTCAGTAAAATGGATAGGCGACATATGGATACATAAATCTTCCATAAGTTCTCAGGTGGGCTAGTGCATGCTGTGATGGCAGGAATACTGGTTATGGGGTCAGGAAGCCTGGGGACTCCTTTTACTTTGTCATAAAGGATTTTGTGCAAGCCCCCTTCTTTCTCTGGAATGCTGTTTTCCCATTTGTAACAGAAAAATTATACCAGACCATATAGTCCTATATTCTAAGTCATGACTTGTAAGTTTTTTGATCTTGGTTGATTTGTTAAACTCCTAGGTCTTATCTTCCTCATTTATAAAGTTAATAATATGACAGTCTAGACGATTATATATTAGTATAAATTGTTTAGATCATTATTTTGCTTCTTTGAACACTCAGTAAGACTCCTCTTCTTCATCCTCCTCCTCCTCCTCATCATCATCCTTTACTGGCTCTCTTTTCTTACTCTTTCTTACTAGCTCTGTGACCTTAGCCAATTCATATTTGCCACTACTCAGGGCTTTCTGAAACTGCTTAACTATATATGGTACTTATTTTCAAATTTTATTTAGAGTGGTTCACAAAGCCAATCAAGTCTTTAAACTAGAGGTCACCAGATTTTTTTTTTTCCTGAAAAGGGCCAGACAGTAAATATTTTAGCCTTTGCCATAGACAATATGTAAACAGACGGTTGTGGCTGTGATCCAATTAAACATTATTTACAAAAAAAGGAGGTAGGCTGGATTTGGTGTAGAGGCCACAGTTTGCTCACCCCTGCTTTAAATTAAAGAAATTGTAAATGTTCTGTGATTTAAGAGAAAGTAAGTTTCTTCCAACACAAACCTTTGGTCCATAAAATGCATGACATTGTAGGAAAAGTGCATGGCTCTGAGCTCTTCCCCATCCATCTGCAGCCCTGCCCTTACTCTAAGAACCCCACAGCCTTAGAACCACAAAGTCTTACTTTAGAGGAGGGATTCTGAGGTCAAATCTCTTCTTTTTACAGCTAGGGTAAACTGAGGTCCAAAGAGGAGAACTGATTTACTCAGTCAACTGCTCCAGGGACAGAGCTAGCACCAGAAAATTAGTCTCCTGACCTGAAATTGGGTACCATATATTTTTTCTCTTTAGTCTGAAAAGAAAAATAATTCCCTTAAGAGAGAGGGGAAAAACAACAACAATAACAACAACAAACCCTTCATTTCCACTGGGGTTTTAATACAGAAATGGATTTTTTCAGTCTGTTAATGGATGTGCCATAGTCACACATAAAAACACTATTATGTCTGCCTAATGGAAATCCCAGTTCCCTGTCCTTGTCACTTGGAGCTCATATTAAAGGTCTCCTTTCATTTCTAGCAAAACAGAAAAACACCCTCCTCTTACATCTACTCAGATTCCAGAATCATTTCTCTGGCAGTAAATCAGCAGTGAATGAGATGGCTAGTCACATCCATCCAAATCCTATCCTAAAAGAAGAAATGGGAACAGAAAGCCCTGGAAAAGCTCTGCTAGAACCTGAATGGAAATATTTCCTCTCTTTTAAATGTGCCATTTATGATTTCTTTATCCTGGCCTTGCTGAGCTGTGCTGGGGTAAAATAAATTAAAAAAAAAAAATACTAACAAAGTACGATTTATTGAGCATGTAGTATTTACCGGGCATTGCACTAAATGCCTTAATCATATGTGGGAGCATTATGAATCTCATTTTAAAGAAAAAGAAACTAAGGCACAAAAAAACGATAGGAAGAGGATTATGCTCAGATTCTCCCTCTAGATAACAAACAGGTACAAAATTCTGACATAGAAATTAATGATGTGGACATGTATGATTCCATTTATATGAAATGTCCAGAAAAGTCCATTTGTAGGGATGGAAAGCAGATTAGTGACTGCCTGAGGCTGGGGGTAGGGATGAGGAGTGACCAAAGTGGCCATGAGAGTCACTCTTGGGCTGATGGGAATGTCCTAACATTGTATTGTGTGATGGCTACACAACTTTGTAAATTTACCTGTAATCATAGACTGCATTACACTTGAAATTAGTGAATTTTATGGTAAGTAAATTGAATGTCAATAAAGCTGTTAAAAAGGTAATCACGTAGAACAGAAATCAAAAGGCTCCTCTTAACCTGCAGGGCCACTCCTCTCATGTGGGTATCTTCATTTCTCTCTCTCTCTTTTTTTTTTTTTTAAAGATTTTTTATTCATTCATGAGAGACAGAGAGAGAGAGAAGCAGAGGGAGAAGCAGGCTCCCGCTGAGCAGGCAGCCCGATGCGGGGCTTGATCCCACAACCCTGGGAGAATGACCTGAGCCGAAGGCAGACACTTAACTGACTGAGCCACCCAGGCTCCCCTCTTCATTTCTCTTTAAAGCCACAGGAAGGTCCCTTCTCACCCAGGATTTTTAGCTCCCATTTCTTCTTTGATGACAGGACATGGAGGGATGAATGCCGACTTCTACAATGCTAATTTATTGCCCAAATGATAATCCTGGAATTTGAGTGGGTGCAGGTAGAGGAAGAGGGTGCTTCTTTATTTTAACAGAAATGAAAGGAGACTTATTATGCATGGACTATGACAAGAATAGGGGATTGTTTTTCCCATTAAATGGATACAAGCATATTTTAATAGATGTTAGAAATGGTTATTGCAATAAGCTCATTTAAGTATTCATTCAACATATATTCATCAAATCCCTATTATGTGCCAGGCACCTTTCTTAATTCTGGGAATAAAACAATGAATACCATAGCCAGTATCCCTGTCCACCTTGATCTCGGGTCCACCAGGCAACTTTACTGTCCTCTTTCCATCTTTGTGAAATTCCTACCTATTCTCTGGCTCTGACTCTATTTGGAGTTAATCTCTCCCATACAATTTCCCACATCATTTTTAAAAAAATTATTGAATACATTTTACATGTAACACTGTGTAAGTTTTCCCTACACCATTTTATCTACCTCTGACTCCAGTCATATCTAAATTGCACTAGTTATATTTGTCCATTACCAACTACTAGAATCACCTTCTCTGTAAGTCTATAAATTCTTACTAGTAGATGCCATGAATAATTCATCTCTCTGTCCCTCACAGAACCCATTATAATGTCCTGCACACACTAGACACTCAGTAAACCTCTCTTAAATGCATCTGTTAATTTATTCATTAGCTGATTGTAATGTATAACTCTCTAGGTGACAGGTACTCTTCTGGGTATTAGGAGATTTAGTAGTGAACAAGACTGACAAGGTCCCTGCCTTTTAAGAATTTACATTTTCTTAGAGGAGACCACCAATGGACAAGAGAACAGACAAAATGAGTTCAGATAATGAATATTACAAAGAAAATAAACAGAGGGTGAATCATTGGAATGGGCATTAGGGGGCCACTTCCATAAAGGTAGTCAGAGAAGGCCTCTTTGAGGACTTGGCACTTGATATGAAACATGAGAAGTGGAAAAGAGCCAGTCTTATGAACAGGTAGGTACAAGAATGTTCTAGATAGAGGAAACATCAAGTTAAAAGACCCAGAGGCAAGAAAGAATTTGGTGTGTTGGAGGGAAAAACAAAACAAAACAAAAGGGAAACTAGGCCAGTAGCTGGAGCCTAGTAAGGAAGGAGATCAGAGGAATAGGGAGGTAGTCAGAGTCAGATCACTAAGGGCCTTACAGGCTACGATGAGGTGTTCAAATTTCATTCTAAGTGTGACAGATGAAGGATTTTAAAAAGCAAAGTGACATAGATCTGCTTTATATTTTAATGAGATAATTTTGAATTATTTGTGGAGAATATGTGGGGGGCAAGCACTCAAGCAGTGAGACCATGAATAAATACTTGTAGTATAAAGTTTCTTGGGTGATAGACTGAGGGCCTGTGTCTAGAGTATAAAGCGATCTCAGTGTGATTAGACATGTACATCAGAGTTTAATGTTTTCAAGCCCCACTTAGTGGGCTTTCTGGCATCAAATCTTCCTCATTAATTTCATGCATCTCCTTATGCACATCTGAAATTATATATGTGTGTCACAACCAAGAGTCATCAGGGAGGTCACCCAGAGTTCTGAGCATCTCATGATGTTGTGTCATATATTTGGGGACTTCTGTGTCTTCCTCCTTTTCCAGGGAATTAGTTGCACTTCCAATCCACCCCCCTGATCTAACTCTAGCTGCAGCTCTCATTACTGCCTTTTTTTGGGGGTCAAACTCTGCTGGCTTTGGCATTCCACATATTTCCTCTCATTAAGAGGAATCCATTTAAACTTGAGGAGCCTCATTAGAACAAGTATTTTATGTGGGCAGCATCCCATTCCATGCATCCCAGGATGAGGGAAAGAAAGAGAACATTGGGCTGGGAATCAAGAGACCTGGTTCTATTTTACACTTGGCTATAACTCATTATGTGACCACACCCTTCTCCGAGCCCCAATTTCCCTATTTGTAAAATAAGAGGATTGAACTTGATGAGCTGTGAGGTAGATGTTTCTTTGCTATTCTTTAGAATGTGCTTCTCTTGTTTTCTAACTGGTCTTGTTCATTAATGTGCTTTTCTCTCTGCAGTCTTTAGGGCTGTCAGGGGTTGTGGCATATTGCATTACCTTTAGCACCTACAACTTACTGAAACAAAGCTCAAATTTTGTTCCATCCAACTATCCAGCCAGTGAGCCATACACTCATTAGTTCATTTCAGAAATAGCCTTACAATGTCTATTGATCATCAAACACTGTTGAGTGGTGGGGATGCGATATAGTATAGGATATAGTCTCTATACTCAAGGGCTTCAAAGTTTGGGGAGACAAGGAGCAGACACATACACAAGCACAGTATAGTGCAATGAGTACTATGGTGGAGAGAAGCTCAGGGTATGGAGGAGGTACACAAAAGAGGCATTAAAGCCAAGCTCAGAGCAACCAAGGGAAAGAATCCTGGATGAGTTGACTCCCAGGCCTGATCTTGAAAGCATAGGACAAATGAGCTAAATGAATGGACAGGGAGAGGTACTCCAAGAAGAAAATGCACATGACAATTAGCCAGAGGTAAGATAGTATGTAAGGAGTCCAACATGGCTATATGATAGAATGAGAGGGGTGGGTGTTAAGAGCCAAGGCTGGAGATTTAGGCAAAGAACAGATCAGGAAGGGCCTCATGTATGATGCTAAAGAGTCAGAGTGAACAAAGGATTAAAGGAGGAAAAGAGCCCTCACTACATAATGGATTAAGTACGATGGTGCCATATGAAGTGTCTAACTCAGTGCCTGTTACCTATGAGGCATGACAGCCTTGTAATAAAACATGCAGTTTCCTTGGGTAACCAGATCTAGGTCTGACATTTCCACCACTTACCAGACATGTGACCTGGAGAAATTTCTTAATTTCAGCAGGGGCCATCTTTCTCATTTGCATTAGGATTGTTATAAAGACTAAATAAGATTACATATGTTGAGCTTTTAGGGCAATATTTGCACTTTAAAAAGATTTAGTAAATGTTAACTACTAATGCAAATTAATGCTATTCTTTCCTTCTCCTCCTGCCTCCCTCACTCCTTTGCACCCTCCTTTCCTCCCGCCTTCCCTCCCTCCTTTCCTTCCTTCCTCCCTCCCTCCTTTCCTTCCTTCCTCCCTCCCTCCTTTCCTTCCTTCCTCCCTCCCTCCTTTCCTTCCTTCCTCCCTCCCTCCTTTCCTTCCTTCCTTTCTTCCTTCCTTCCACAGATTCCCAGATTAACAGATGAGGATGAGACTGAAAAACTCATGCAGGCCAAGCCCTTGCACTTTCCTAATATGTACAGTAATGACACCTTATTTATTTGGCTCAAATGTATTTAAATGTTGGTCCATTCACCCAAGACCAATCACAACAAGATGGTTCAGGTGTGCATTGGTGAGAGTGGAGGGTAGAACTGAACTGGAGGCTGTGGGTCCAACTCAAATCTTCCCTTATGCTGATTCTTTTGTGAAAACAGAGGACCAACCCACCCTCCCACCCCCCACCCCCATTCACGTGGTTGGTGGTTGGTTTACTTGACCACATGGATGAGAAGAGGAGCAGAGTGGTTAAATGCATGGGTTTCCCAGTCAGCCCTGGGTATTCAACCTGGCCTTTATGAGTTGTATGATACAGGCAAGTTATTGAACCTTTTGGAACTTTAGTTTCTTTATGTATAAAATAAAGACTATATGATCTACTCATAGTTACCTGGAGATGGTGTAAGAGAAATGTGTGAGTGAGCTTTCAACACATGGTGTATGTTATTCTCCTTATCAGTGTTATAATTTTAGTAGTATGTATACCAGAGTTATTAGTAGTAAAGTATTATTAGTGTCATTAAATTATGACATAAATTTATTGTTAGTGTTACTAACAATATTGTTTAGTGTTAATATTAATGATTATTCTGTTTTTAGTATTGTCAGGGTTCTTCTTATTTGTATTCATATTATTAAGTAATACAGAAGATAAAAGTAATACCCATGGTCAAAATCTATACATGGTGAAGACTAACAGCTGGGCAAGCTGAGAGCATCTTTTAAAAAGATGGACCAGGACTAGGTTTCATCTTCTCTACAAGGTTGGTCCTCAGCAAACCAGACATGAATTTACTGTTGTATCAGAATTCACTGGGCAGTCTTGTTAGGAGCTGGGGGCTAGAAAGAAGATTGGAGAATGTGCTGGCTGGATGTGTGGGGCTGCTGCAGGTGGGTGGCCCAGTGCTGGTCTGCTCGGAATCATGGCACCTGCCCAAATCAGAAAGCACAAGCATTCACAAAGAAACATTTTCCTGTGAAGAAAAAGCCAGTGGGCTCATAAAGGAGGAATGAAGGGCAGGGCTTGGCTATCTGAGTAAGGAAGGATTTGAAGGGAAACAAACATAGTAACTCGTGAGACATTAGAGGAAATTATCTTTAAGAGAAAGACCAGCTTGGCTTAACTCATCTTTCCATGTGGTTACATTTTATTGGTGTTTGCTGGGTGACAAATCATCCATTTTTAGCTTTTATTTAGCTTTAGTTTTGGTCTTATGAGTTAAGAATGACTAATACCCAAAAGGGTATGACCCTGGAGCAAAGCATGCTGGGAAAGCACATTTCTGGGTGCATGTTCCCTCTGTGCCTAGAGACATGGATTCAAATAAAAATCAAGACTAGTGTCCCACCAGGGACCATTACTTTGGAAAGTACAACAGGGCTTTTGAATGCATCTTTGTTTGCCATTCTTATTCAAGGTTATCCAAAGAGGAATCTGCTTCAAGAGAGGAGAGAGTAGTAAATTTAATTGGAGCTTTCAAACAATGTTCAGCCCAAAGCTAAGATGCTCAAAATCGAATAAGTATTTAAAACCACTGGCCAAAAAACACAATTAGTGTCTTCAATAGGCGTCACTTCTTGAGTCTCACTGGCTTAGAAGAGCAAGTGCAAGGGATGAGAGGTTCTGTTCTTGTTTAATTCCATTAATGGTCAGGCTGTTGGGGAAGAAAGCTAATCATCTCCCATCCTTTTCTGACTATTTTTGTTGCTAGAGTTATGCCCATAAGAGGTCAACCCACTATGGCTGAAGAAGGGAGCATATTTGATATTTAGCTTTGAACTTTGACATGCACAGTCTGTGATGGGCTAGTCAGAGATTAACCCTGGCCAGTTTGTTCCTCTCAATGATCTTGGAAGCGCAGCATATTTATGGTTATTATCCACTTTACAGATGGAGAAATAGATTTCCTGTAGAGTTAGGGACTTGCCTAAGACTATACAGTAAGTTAGTGACAAAGCCACAATATGAACTAGATTCCCCCAAATTCTAGACTCTATGCCATAATTGTTTGCACAGCCAATGATCTTTTTCACATTTTCAAAAATCAGAAAAATGTTTAGTGACCACACTCTGCATCTGGCTTTATGTATCTTGACCAGTTGGCTAAGATGTCCACAATCTCTCCTCTTTCTAAGCCACATAGAACTGCCAGCTGGTGATTTCTCAGTAAGCTCAATAAAAGCAGGTATGTGAGAGTTTACAAATTGAGATATTTCAGCAAATCATTTGCTGCCATTAATTGCATCTTTAGAGTCCAAGGATGTTGGAGAATGAATGGAGCTTAACCCCATCATTTTATTTTATAGAAAGAGAAACTGAAATTTAGAGAAGAGGAAGCGATTGCTTGAGGTCACATACTGCAGACCCCTCAATGTCCTCCAAGAACTGATGTGGCAGCTGATAAAGGAAGTTCATGGAAAAGCGATAAGAAAAAAGAAGTATGAGGGTTCCTTTTTTTTATATATCCCTGCCAACACTTACTATTTCTTGTTCTTTTGATTCTAGCCATTCTTAGAAATATAAGGTCATGTCTCATTGTGGTTTTGATTCTCATTTCCCTGATGATTAATGATGTTGAGCATCTTTTCATGTGTCTGATGGCCATCTGTATGTCTTCTTTGGAAAAAGCTCTGTTCAGGTCCTTTGTCCATTTTTAATTGGATTATTTGGGTTTTTGTTTTTTTTTTTTGGTGTTCAGTTGTATAAGTTCTTTACACATTTTGAATATTAACTCCTTAGTGGATACATTATTTGCAAATATCTTCTCTCATTCAATAGGTTGTCTTGTTGTTTTGTTGATTGTTTCCTTTGCTGTGCAAAAGGTTTTTATTTTGGTGTAGTCCCAATAATTTAATTTTGCTTTTGTTTCCCTTGCCTGAGGAGACATATCTAGACAAATATTTCTATGGCCAATGTCAAAGAACCTATAGCTTATGTTTTCTACACTATTAGTGGGAAAGCAAATTGGTAGAGTCACTATGGAAAACTGTATGGAGTTTCCTCAAAAAATTAAAAATAGAATTACCATATGATCCAGTAATTTCATTGAAAACATTAATTTGAAAAGATATGTGCATCCCTGTGTTTATTGCAGCATTATTTACAATAGCCAAATTATGGAGCAACCCAAGTGTCCATCCATAAAGGGACAGTTAAAGAAGATACGCTACATATCTAAATACACACACACACACATATATATATATTATATATGTATTATATATAATGGAATATTACTCAACCATAAAAAAGAATGTGATCTTGACATCTGCAACCACATGGATGGATCTAGAAAGTATAATGCTAAGTGAAATAAGACACAGAAAAAGACAAATACCATATGATTTCACTCATATGTGGAATTTAAGAAACAAAATGAATAAACAAAGAAAAAAGAGACAAACAAACAAACAAAATCTCTTAAATACAGAGAACAAACCATTGGTTACCAGAGGGGAGGTAGATAGGAGGATGGATGAAATAGGTGAAGGGGATCAAGAGTACCCTTATCATGGGGCTCCTGGGTGGCTCAGTTGGTTAAGCATTCTATTCTTGATTTTGTCTCAGGTCATGACCTCAGGGTCGTGAGACAGAGCCCCATGTCAGGCTTGGTGCTGGACATGGAGCCTGCTTGGGATTCTCTCTCTCCCTCTATCCCTTCCCCTCCTCTCTCCCTCTTTCTAAAAACAAACAAACAAAGAGTACACTTATGATGAACACTGAGTAATGTATAGAATTACTGAATCCTTATATTGTACATCTGGAACTAATATGACACTATGTTAATTACACTTCAATAATTAAAAAAAAAGGAAGAATGCACTTCTATGAAGCAATCTCTGCCACTTCCTAGCTGTGCAGCCTCAAATAAGTCTCTTAAGCTCTTTGATTCTCAGCTTCCCCTGTGTTAAATGGTATTAATAATAGAACCTATCCCATTGGGTATATGAGGATTAAATGATTTGTAGATTCAAGTCTCTGAGTGCAGGACCTGGTCCACAGTAGGAACTCAATACATAGGGGCTTAATAAAGGCTGATCAGGTCAGAGCATGGAGAAAGGGAGTGGGTTTGTGAGTTAGGACAGGGCTGGAGGGAGCTGAGGGAGTGATTTTTGTCTGTCTGTTCCCACCCTTGGTTCTACTTGGGAAAACAGAGGGGTGAAGGTAACAGGAAAAGGGGTCACGTCCTTGAGTAAATTGTCTATTGTTGCCCAGATGTCACTCTGGTAACAAGGAAACCCCCTGAAATCTGCATGTCCACAGCTCCAGATATGACTCTCCAGGGCTTTTAGCAGTAAGTCAGGGGTTCCAAGAAGTAGCCAGGAATGAGGCCATCAGGAATGGGAACGTTTATTTCTTTGGGAGTCTTGCTCTTTGGATGTTCTCAGAGTTCTGGATGAACCAAAGTGATCTCCAGGCTAGAATTTGGTGCTGGAAGGCAGTCTCCATTCCACCTTGCCCATGTTTACCTTAGACTATCATCGGGCAAGATGCCAACTTTCCTATTCAATCAACTGATTAGACTCGGTGACGTTTATAAATAGCTTCTGGAGACCCTTTCTGAAACTCCCCTTAGGACTTCTAAACTCTCCTTAATAAGGACAGATTGCAAGATGCGGGGCTCGATCCCAGGACCCCGGGATCATGACCTGAGCCGAAGGTAGACGCTTAACGACTGAGCCACCCAGGCGCCCCCTGATTTTGTTTTTAAATAATTCCGTTGGCTTCTGGGTTGAGATTAGGTTGAAGGGGGCAAGAGTATAGTAAGAAATCCAAAGAAGCTAAGTGACAAGGACAATGAAATATGGTCATGCAACCTTTCAAGCTGTCCTAGACACACAAGAAGACATTCCCATTCTCTTTTGCAGTGAGGTTAGCATGACGTGACCGGGTTTTATTCAGATGTGATGGCACCATTTCCACACCTGCCCTAAAATCTGACATATGATACTCTAAACTTTGCCGCTTCTGTAGCCCTCATGAAGACCCCATGTTGAGAAGAGAAGAATTGTAAGATGGAAGGGGCCTGGGTTCTCAATGACAGTGTGGAGAAGGGCTGCTTCCTCCCACAACAATCACACTGCACTGTGTGACTTGATTATGTTTGGAAACTATGAAAAAGAACAAAGAACATTTTTTTTTCTTAAATTCCCAGTCCCACTCTATTTCTTTCAGCCTTGCTACTAGTGATGGTTTCGATTCACTTCCTGTTTTGATTTTCTAAAACAAGAGTGTACTGTACTGATTAGTAGTACCTTTCCTCCTCGTCTCAATAACAGCTGCTCAAAATCACACCTAGGTACTATCATTCTTCTAACATCACAGCATGCACCACTGACCTGACACACTTAGGGCAGACTCTAAATCACTGCAGTGTGGGATGTGGAAAATAAGACAAGAAGACCACAACAAAAATAATTAAAATTAAAACAAATTTCCCTTTTCTTTTTTTCTTAAAAAGATATTAAATTTGTGGCAGGGTTTTCTTGAACATTTTAATATTTTTACTATTCGTTAGAATTTTTTAAATAGAGCATGATTTACTATGCCAAACCCTGAAAAATATTTAAACTCCCCACCACTACACTGTCTGCCTATCTCTCTTCTCTCTAGCTCTCCATCCATCCACCTACCTATTTATCTCCTTTTATCTTCCATCAATTTTGTGATGTTTTATAAAATACCATTTATTAGAAGATTCTTTAAGATTTCATTTATTTATTTTAGAGAGAGAGAGCATGAGCAGGGGAAGGGGCAGAGGGAGAAGCATACTCTCCGCTGAACAGGGAGCCCGACCCTGGGATCATAACCTGAGCCAAAGGCAGATGTTTAACCAACTGAGCCACCCAGGTGCCCCATTTATTAGAAGATTCTTAGAGTCAGAAATCTAACTGTCCTTATTATGCAAAGAGTGAACTTTGTCCAAAGATACTAGCGTAGTCTCTCTTTGGACATAGGAAAGGTACGGTCCCTCCCTCTCTAAAAAAAGAAAGGGGAGGCCTGGGTGGCTCAGTTGGTTGGGTGTCCAACTCTTTATTTTGGCTCAGGTTATGATCTAGGGGATTGTGGGGTCAAGCCCTGCATCGGGCTCCATGCTGGGTGTAGAGGCTGCTTAAGATTTTCTCTCCCTCTTCCTCTGCCCCTCCCCACCCCCTCTCTATAAATAAATAAATAAATAAATAAATAAATAAATAAATAAATAAATAAATAAATAAATAAAATGCCTCATCAGTTTCTTTAGTTTCTCCAGAAGGCTAAAGGTTAAGGAGGAGGGAACTATAGCATCATCTCCTCTGACTAATGGGTGAATAAACTCAGAGAAGTAACTTGAGCATTACCATCCCACACTACCAGGCAGAGCCTCTCTAGATGTGAGGGACAGAGGGCCTCACCAAGACCTTCCACATCACTGCAGATGCTGCCACTTTTGAAGCTGGTGAGGACAGAGGCTGACACTACAAAACCAATCCAGAGCAACTGAGAGAAGTACAAGGGCCTGGATGTTTAGGAAAACCACCCTGGATTCAGCCAGAACTGGGTGTGGAGCCTACTCTTGTCACCTTCTAGATGTAGCCCTTGACAATGCTGCTTACTCTGTGTCCTTAAATACCAGAACTGGCTATAAGACATTTAGCACAATACTCTTTGGCTGATAGTGAGTACTCAAGCTGTAACCACAGTGGTTATTCCAGTGCCACTAAAAGGTCTCCTGATTCAGAAAGGAAGATCCCAAGGGCATTGTTGGTCTATTTATAGATCTGTAAAACATCACATTTACAAGCCCAGCATCTGCTAAATGCTCTCAACAGGCAGTGATTGTGGGTCCTCATTGCTGAAGGTCAGAACAGAGCTAGGCAAGGGAGATTCTTCAGGGGTTCAGATAAGAAGGGTGTGCTGGTTCCTGAAGGCAGAGAGGGGACCACCCCTGGCCACCTCCTAACTCTGCTAGTCTCCTTTCATGTAAGTGGGTGCCTGTGTGGGGGAGAGAGCAGCAGCCTGGTCCTCTCCCCACATCTCCCCACCGCCTACCATGGCCAGGGACAGAGAGATGACAAGACAGACATGTGAGAGCCAAAACAGTACGGAATATGATGGACACTGCTCACTTATCTATTACAGGTAGTCCGATGAGTTTGCTATCAGAGGCTATGCAAAAAACCAGAAAACAAAACCTACAACAACAACAACAAAAAAACCCCCCAAAACCCCACTGTTTTTCATCTTCATCTGGTAAGCTCTTTATGGTGTCAGAAACAACTTGCCTCAAAGAAGATTTCGTGTATTGTTACCTCTTGGAGGGAATAGAGGGGTTTCCATTGGATCTGCCAGGTAGGTTGGTGGAAGAAGAAGGGGAATTAATTATAAGCTTGTGCTCTGTGCTGCACACTCATGGGCATCTTACATTATTTCATTAAATCTTTACAAAAGGTGGCTACCCCCTTTTTAGGGATAAGGGAAGTGCTTTTAAAAAAATTGCATAGCTAGAAAGTGTTAGAGCCCAGAATCTACCCAGGATTGTCCACTCCAGTCTCTTAACCGCCCTCATCTCTCCATTGCATCTCCAGATCTAAGGTAAAGGCTGTGGCATGTGAGGCTGTTGGGTGCTTGCTGTTAGGACCCAGGAGAGAGGCCCCACCTCCAGAGAGCTGGTGTCTGGCCTTAGGCTGTGTAGGAGGAGAAAGTGCACATCTGTTAGTCTTCAGCACACAATGCTGAAATTCTTGTAAGGAGTCTGGTTGGAGCTGGTGTTCTTCCCTGTGTGTGACCTCAGGCCAGCCAGCGGCCAGCAAGAAAGAAACACACCGAGTGAGGTTCCCAGGGAAGCCACTGATGAAAGACTAGTCTTTCCCAGAATTGGTCCTCCTGCCCAGCCTCCTGTGGAAGGAATGGGGTAAAGTGAGGGCAGAGGGATGGTCTAGACAGTTTCTTGCTGATACCTCCTACAGGGAGGAAGATCTGTAAATTATCAGGCAGGACCCTGCTATAAAATGGAGGAGAGGATTTTTATTCTCTCTGATTAATTCCCAGGCTGCAGAGGGGCTTGATGGTATACCCGGCTTAATAACAGTGTTTTAAAATTGTCATCATTTCAACCTGTGAGGCAGATAGGATCATCCCCATTTTACAGAGGAAAAGAGACAAACCCAGGGCCCAGAGATATTTGCTTGTGAATCTCCTATAAATGTCAGACTAGAATCCAAGTCTCCTGATTCATGGGCCAGTGCCTTTCCAACATGGAATCTCTGCAGTCAGAGGTAATAAGAGATCAAAAGGCTCTCCTTGTTCGAGACTTGAACAAAGGCTCAGGGAATGAGCTTTCAGCTAGTGGGCAGTTAATTCTAGTCTGATATTTTAAAGGGTTGCAAATGGTTCACAATTTATGAGTTTCTCTTCCTTGTATTCTAAGAAGTGGATAAACATTCTGACCTTGCTTACCTCAAATGCAGGATCAAAACCTTACTTCAAATGCAGGACCAAAACAAAAAAACTATGCCTGATTATGCTTTGGGAGGAGACATGAGAATCACACATATATAGGTAGGGTAGTTCAGTAATTAATCAAATCTTCAGAGGTCAGAAGCTCACAGTATTGGCCATCCACAGTTTAACTATAAACTCAGACATTTGAAAAGGCTCCTGAAAATGGAAATACACTTGTCAAAAAGTTATAGCTCCCAAACAATGTGCTTTGCTGTCCAGGGCAAGCTGTAGTCTGTGGATTATCACAAGGTTTTACACAAAGAAGCCTGACGAATATTTGTAGATGGAATTTAATGAATGAAGGCACAAAACCTCTGGCTCCTCTGCCAGGTCTCATGAAAGCTTATTAAATACACTTTATGTAGCAAGCTTCGTTATTTGCTTCTCTCTGCGTCCCCTTCTCTCTCTTTTTTTATCCCCCCAGCAGATTAAATATAGTGATTTAGAAAAGGAAGAGGAGTTGGCAGAAACAGTGAAATGTCAATAGAAGACTTGACAGCTTGAGAATAGGGGAGGAAAAAATAAAAGCAAAGCAGACAAAGAAGCTCACCTCCCCCACAATATAACATTGGGTTGCTGAACTGACGAAAAATTAAACAAGTTTAGGATCATCAGAGACGTGCACAGACTATTCTAGACTGATGTTTGCCTACAATAATTTACTTAAAAATGTTTGACACTTTAAAGAGGGTGTTAAGCCTCAGTTATCACTTAATAGAAAGGCCTCTTTCTATGAGAAAGGATGCTTGAGCTTCCTCTGTGCATTTTACTGGGCTTCCCTCTACATGTATAATTTGGAACCATGGAAAACCCATATTTATCATCTCTCTGGCATGCTTTACACCCTGACATTGTTTTCTATTGTAGATAATATGGTGAATTTGCAGTCAGAGGCAATGCAAAAAACAAAACAAAACAAAACAAAACAAAAAAACCCTCCAAACCCCAAAACACAACAACAATCAAAACCCTCTTTTTTATCTCATCCCTTTAAGTCCATCATGGTGCAACTGTCAGAAAGCACTTACCCCAAAGATTTCCTTTATTACCAGCTTTCATAGCAAATGAAGTTGGGTTTACCATTGTCTATCCTGGCTTCAGAATCTGGTTTTACATCCTTTATTCCTTTTGTGATAAACAAAATACAAAAGCAAAAAAAAAAACAAACCAGCAAACCAAAAACACAAATAAAGGAACAGACATGACTTATACATAAAGATTATATGTAGATAAATAGATAGATAGATAGATACAGATATAGATACAGATATGGATATAGAATAATGGCTGTTGGCAATGAATGATGAGCAAATTGTCTGAAGAACACAAAAGATAGAAAGAAGCCCTGTTTCCATGCTGGGCTCTTCCTGATTCCTAAGTCCATCACATGTATTAATTGGTCAGTTTCTGTCCACCTGCAAAGCCTTGAGATCAGCTGAGACAGAAATTCAATGTGTGGTTCTAATCTTTCCCATGAATAAGTGGACCAATGACACTCTAGTGGACCAGTGGGGGCCATAATAGATTTACTGTGCTAAGCCACAAGGGTTTCTTGAGAGTTAATCACAAGAAGCAATGTTTAATATTGTCAATAATGGACATAATGATGGAATAATAATGTCAACAGTGAAAATAATGATGACAATAATAAATGAGAATTATCTTCTATGAGACCTCTGGGGTTTGTCTGAAAGTACCCTGATCACTTTACCTGCATTCTTGCAATTAATCCTCCCAAGAACACACTGAGAAAGAAGCCATGAGCTGCACATCATTGATCTGGACACTGAGATTCAAGGAGATTAACTCAAAATCCCAACTCACACAGGAAGCGAGTGATGGGGCTAGAAAATTCAACTCTAGATGTGTCTGTCTTCAAACTCTAGTCCCCCTCTTTGCCTCGTCCTCCCCCTCCTCCACCTCCATCTTCTCCATCTTCTTCTTCTTCTAATCTTTAAGGCTAGCTAACTCCATAGATACCCTCTTTGATCCATTGCATCCTAATACATTTTTTCAGGACTAAAAAGATTCAAAATAGCAACATAAGTTTATAAGCATCCACTTTTATAAGGCACCATGGCATAAAAACTCACAGTTTACAAAAGAATGGAGGAAACAGGCATGTATTTACTAAGTGCCTATGATGAATCAGGCACTATATAATAGTATTTTATTATATTCCTCTTAATTTTCTCAACCACAGGACACGTTTCATTCTCATTTTACAAATGAAGGGACTAACACACAAGCAAGTTTAAGGAAGAAGCTTATCTATAATCACACATCCAGTGGAAACTATGACTTGGCTGAATATTCACCAATCCAGGCAAGGTAGTTGGACCAAGCCATATACAACCTGAACCTCCAAGACATCAGGGCTTGGAGAGCCCCTGTGCTCAGGTGCATGCCCAGCCTGAAATGGAGCATTTTCCAGACATTCTTGTACAGCATGTGGAAAGTATACATTTTGGGCACTTTGATGATAGTCATCAAATATGTACAGGAGTGTAGACGTTGATGAAACAATTATATTTTTATCAGTGATAGGACAGATGCTAAAATGCACATATGCAGTGATCCTCATTGTACATGCTTTCAAAACTCATAATAAAAAAGAGTAATAAAAGTGAAAAGTTAAGTATCATAAGTAATATCATTAGTAAAACATTGTTGTGGCCATACAATAGAATAAAATGCAGCTATTAAAATGATGAATTGCATTTAAATTTATTGACATAAAAAGCTGTCTAATATGCAGTCCAGTCAAAAAGCACTTCAAAAATTATGTATGAGATGCTAAATAAACCCCTATCTCTGAAATGGAACTCCCCCTTCCTGAAATACATACAGTCCTAGAAAAAACAACTTTAATTCTAGTTTGCTGTAGATAGTAGAAAAAAGGATAATTTTATTTCCTTCTTCAAATTTTCCTGAATTTTCTGAAGTCTATTTTGCAATAATAACAACTCACCTTGGTTGAGTGCTTATGATGTGAAAAATAACTTATCTACATTACTTTCCTCGTCGCAATGACACTAACACAATAATCCCACTTTACAGATACGCAGTTGGAAGCTCAGAGAGGCGCATCATTTGCCTAAGGGAGTGGCAGAGCTGAGATTGAAGTAGATTTTCTGCTTCTACCGACATATTCTCCTAGCTATAATTCTGTACCACAATACATATGTAACAATTTTGTTATTATAAAACAACACTTGTAACTATAATAATAATTTAGAATTTTTGCTTTCTAGAAAATGCACAATTATCTGCATTCTGCACAACCTATTAAACTGCATTCCAACTCTCATTATTTTAGGGCTCAGCCATTCTTTATTTTCAGGTGCTTCCTTTTCCTTTATTTAAAAAAAAAATTAACATATAATATATTATTGGTTTCAGAGGTACAGGTCTGTGATTCATCAGTCTTATATAATACCCAGTGCTCATTACATCACATGCCCTCCTTAATGCCCATCACCCAGTTACCCATTCCCCCCACCTTCCTCGCCTCCAGCAACCCTCAGTTTGTTTCCTATGATAAAGAGGCTCTTATGTTTTGTCTTCCTCTCTGGTTTCTTTTCCTTTATTTCTAATAACATGCCTTCCAATAGATGGTTAAAATAAATACTGTCTAATGTTTCCTCAACTCCTGAGAAAGATTGTTTCACAGGAATTATTAGTATACAAGATGCCATGGGACTTCCAGAGGTAGAGTCTGCAGGGCTGGGGTCGGCGACACCCAAACCTCACAGAATATCGATAAGGGAAGAACGAGGCAGCAAAATTCTAGGTCCACCACTCTATCTTTTGTTCTTGGATTGTACTCACAAATATGTCTCTGTTCCTGGCCATCAGGCCCTATACTTTTCCTATCCAGTAACCATGTAGGATTCCATGGTTCAAACACTATAATAACCTGCAAACTCCTTGAAAGCAGTAGCCTTGGGCTTGAGGAAATCTTGCCAAATCAATATCCCTAGCCCCTGCCAGCACTCCCCACCCCTGCCCATCCACACCTCTCCCTGCCCCCCACTCTCCTTCCACAGTTGACCACACTGTGCTGAGAAACAAAACAAGCTCTTCAGTTCCACCCAGCCTTTTAACAATCAAAGAGGAACGACTGTAGTCAACTACAGGATAAATAAAGGGATTCCTAAGGCCATAAGTGCAGCATGACAAATTAGCAAGCACATGGCCCTAGGACAGCAGGGAGCTAGCTTCCCACCCAGGCTGAATCACCCCAACAGCTCACTGTTGGGAACAATTTATTTGATGCAAATGAAAAACCAAACATTTATAAATCAGTTAAACAAGAAGCTTAGGGAGAGGGCTTCTGGGATTTGGGGGGAAAAAAAAAGATTTTATTCTCCATGGGAATTAGAGGATTGGAAATCTGTCAGGATTTGGGACATGCACACATCTGGTGTATATTGCTGGGGCAGTTAGTTGCTTAAAAAAGCCTTGACCAGTGTGAGGCTTTTGTTTCCAGGCCTTGCTCCCCCATCTTCCCAGTGCTTTTCTTCTGATGTCAGAAGGGCACATTGAAACTGTCGATTCTACCTCTTCATGCCCTCTCCAAAGTCCATCCCGTTGCTTGGACAACTATGTGCAATAGTCAGTGAACGAATTTTCCTGCTTCTTTGTAAAAATGAACATTTTATTTTAGAACAGTGTTAAATTTACGGAACAGTTGCAAAATACAGAGAGTTCCTGTAGATTCCTTACCAAGCATCCCCTAAGGGTGCATTTGCCAAAACTAAGAAACTGATATTGGTGCATTACTATTAACTGAACTGATACTGGTACATTACTATTACCTGACTTGGTTCAGATTTGACCAATTTTTACACTGAAGTCTTTCTTCTGTTCCAGAATCCAGTTCAGGATAACACATTACACTGTCCTGTCTCCTTAGTCTCCTCATGGAACTAAGTGTCTAAGTCTTTCCTTATTTTTCACATCTTGACAGTTTTGAGGAGTACCTGAGGTCAGGTATTTTGTAGAATGTCCCTCATTTTGTGTTTGTCTGATGTGTAGCCTCCTGATTCAACTAAGGTTATGGATTTGGGGTAAAAATTCCACAGAAATGAAGTTCCCTTTTTATCACACCATATCAGGAGGTATTTACTACAAGCATGGCCTATTGCCCTTGTCTTAGTCTGTTTATAATGAAGGATAGTCGGAAGAAAGCCAGGCAGGGACAAGGGGCCCAGCCCTAAGAGGAAATCACCCTTAAAAGAACTTTAAAAGGCCCAGAAAGGAGCACTCCACTCTTTCCCATGTGAACAACTATCTGATAGGTAGATGAGCACATGGACAAAAACCTCCTTGGGTGACAGGCTCAAGGAGGGTTAATCAGATTAAAACAGCCCGCCTGCCAACAAACCATAAAAACCCCTAGACTTAGAAACTCTGGTGGCAACCCTCTTGGGTCCCCTCCCTCTTGGGAGCTTTGTACTATCCCTTAATAAACTTTTACTATTGCTCAATAAACTTTGCTTTGCTGCCCACAACTCTTTGTCTGGTCTACCTCGTCATTCTTCCAAGCGGTGTGACCAAGAACCACGGGCACTGAAGGAAAAGAAATCCTGTAACATTTGGGCTTCCATAACAGAACATCCTAGAGCAGGTAGCTGATAAACAACAGAAATTTATTTTTCACAGTTCCGGAGGCTGAAAGCCCAAGATCAAGGTGCTACTAAATTCTACAGGATTTGGCCCCACTTTCTGGTTCACAGACAGCTGTCTCCTCCCATGGAAGGGAACTCCCTGGGGTCTCTTTTATAAGGGCACTAATGCCATTCATGTGGGCTCCGCCCTCATGACCTAATCATCTCTCAAAGGCCCTACCTCCAAACACCACCATATTGAGGACTAGGTTTCAACATATGAAGGTTGAGGTGATACAAACATTTAATCTATAGCAGTTGGTAACATTAACCTTGATCATTTGGTTAAGGAAGTGTTTTCCAGGTTTCTCCCTGGTAAAGTTACTATTTTTCCCCTTCTCCATACACTCTGTATGTGATCGGATCACTAAGGACAGACCACATTCAAGGTGGTGCTGGAGGCGTGGAAGTCGGGGTTGGAACTGACTACTTCTACTTTTGACCCAATGCAAATCCATTATATACACCAAGTGAATAAAAAAAAAAAATGAGACCAGCCAACTCTCTCACCTGACACTTTTCAATGGCTTCTTACTGTTCTCAGGAGAATTATCTTACTCATTCTGCTATCATTTACCTGGGGGCTGCTGTAGAATTACTTGATAATGAAGTTAGTTCCCTCTATTAACACTTCCTATAGATGGAGTTCTTCTTCATAGAGATTATAAAGATAATTACAAATTATCATAGCTTGTCATTCTTTCATTTTTTATAAATATTTTTGTTCTGCTTTTTTTTTTAAGATTTTTATTTATTTATTTGAGAGAGAGTAAGAGCGAGAGGGAGAGGGAGAGGGAGAAGCAGACTTGCTGCTGAGCAGAGCGCCTGACGGGGGACTTGATCCCAGGACTCTGAGATCACGATCTGAGCCGAAGGCAGATACTTAACCAACTGAGCCCCCAGGAGCCCCATAATTTGTCATTCTGTATTTATTTATTTAGTCTGCCTCCTCCACACATCTATAAGAATCATGTAGTCAGGGCCAATGTATCCTCATTAGTTATAAAGCTCTTAGTATAAACAGGTTTCTTATACATAGGCAACAGAAACCAAGTCTGGCGATTAAGCAGGAACAAGAATGGTGCTAGAAAATCATGCTTAGGCCTGAACTTTCAGAAAAAAGTGTTCCAAACCATGTTGCAGAACTGGGATGATAAGCATACCTCTGTCCTTGCTACTGTCCTAGTGAGTACTCTGTAAAGAAAACCACCAGACTTGATCTTGAAAAAAAATCCTACTACCAAAAGCTGGGTGCCTCTGAGACCACCCTGCAGATAAAAAGGATTCTGAGTGGTGCTTCCTTCCATAGTTGCTGAATTGCCAATCAAAGTTTAATAAGGGTGAATCTCACTGGTAGAGCCAGATGACCTGAGGGACTGAATTCATTTCATTCCACCTTTGTGAGATAGGGTTCAGAAAGTTAGAAATTCCTAAAAATGTAAGGTGGGAGTTTAACAGTGACTGGTAGCAAGAATGTATAAAAAATGTCCCATTCACTAACATGTCATTGATTCTCAATATCTGTCCAAGGAAGGAAGGAAGGATTATAGGACTGTCAGACTTAGCAAATATAAATATAGAATGCCCAGTCTGATTTGAATCTCAGATTGAACAATGAGTAATTTTTTTTCATACATCTCATGCAATATTTGGCAATACTTATACTCAAAATTTATTTGTTGTTTACCTGAAATTCAGATTTAACTAGGTATTCTGTATTTGATCTTGCAACCACAGGAAGGAAGGAAAAAGGAAGGAAGGAAAGAAAGAAGGAAGGAAAGAAGGAAGGGAGAGGGGGAGGAAGGGAAGAAGATATGAATCAGGCTACCTTAAGTTTGCACTACTTGACTTTTGATTCATTTGACTCCAGTTTTACCAAGAGAACATATGTCTATAATTTGACATTTCATGAGGAATTAGCCACTGGGAAAGAATAAGCTGGTCAGACTGCCTGGAATTTCTTACTGTTAACTGTCAAACTGGCTTTTGAAGATGTGGTGTACCCGTTAGCCTGGTACTGGGAAGGAATGTACTGACTTCAGGGATAGTCATATTCCAGTCCATGTGACAGTTAGATTTCACAATATAAATTAATCAATTACAATTCCAACTTTATATCCCATTCCTGAGAGTTCAATTACTGTGATGCCAACCTTGAGAGATGAATTCAGTCTCCATGGGTATGCTCAGGGTGGCGAACGCAAGGTTCTGTAATTATATTGGCCATGTTTTATTTCTCAAACGGAATGACAGGTAATATGGGTGTTAATTATTTTATTCTTTGTAACATTTTATATATCAAAATATTGTATAAGGTATTTTCAAACAAAAAAAGGATGGATTTGCTTTTAGAACATATTTGCTTGAGCCCAGATTACCCTACTGTGCCATTTTCTTCTGCTTTATCCTGCAACATTGAGTTAAGCAGATGGTTTCCAGTTATATCGCATTATTATGCTACCTCCTTTACATTTCCATGCCTTATGCTTTGCCTTTTGTCTTGGAAAGCCTTCGTTTATCTTTTTTCCAGTCACTCCTTACTTTCTTAAGATAACCCACAATCATCAAAGAAGACAATGCAGGTTTTTTTTTTCTTTTTTTTCCTGCTGGCAAGCCTTCTTTCAATCTTCCCTCCTACCACTCATTGGAGAAGGGTCTACTTCTGCCCCTGCCTTATTTCTATCTCTCTCAGTAGGCTGTATGAGGTCCTTTGTTGCTCCCACCACACTATTCTGTGATTATCTTTTTACAGGTCTGTCTTGCCACCAATTGTAAACTCCTTGAGAGACGGACATAAGCCTTATTCACTCCTCTACCTCCTGAATTTAGCAATATGCCTAAATCATGTTTACCCAACTGGACTGACCCTAGGAAATCCTTTCTCTTAGCCTTGGTTTATAAACTCCACTATAAAATCGCTGCACGCGCGCGCGCGCACTCTCTCTCTCTCACACACACACACACACACACACACACACACACACACCAGTCTAGAGTAAAAATTTCTGCCTAATCAGTTGCTTAAAGCAAAGCTCGCTTTTCTATATTTCCAAAGCTGCAGGGTAAAACCAAGTTCCTACTTTCAACAGTGAGAAAACTAAGACCCAGAGGGGGGAGAGTAACCTGTATAAGATCATTCAGGAGTGCGTGTGGGGGGAGGTGACTCAGAGCCAGAACTCAGGTCTCTCCCAGTCATACCTGTTGCTAAGTGATGCTAAGCAGGTTGTCAAACTTCCTGGTTTCTCTGATTCTTCAGAGAAGTTATGTGAAGTGGCTCTCCCTGGCACAGCCCCTTGGCTAAACCAGGTCAGACCACCAAAGAGCAGCTTGTAGAAATGTCCATAGTCCATAGCTATTAGCACAGAACTTTTGCACTTCCTACTGCCTGGCCCACCTTAGCAGCCCTGCTTTGTTCTGGTCAAAAGTCTCTCTGGCAGACCCAGTAAGTAATATCTGTGGACTCTTTGAAGACTTTTTCCCTAGAGCCTCGTTAGGCTTGGCTACTGGAAGCCTTGGCCAAGGTCATCCTTTCCACATTTGCTGACCTGAGGTTATTTGGTGTGAATGGAAACCAGAGGAGCTGGCTCCCTAGAAATGCTTGCGAAAACACGTTGCTTTCTTTCCAAGCTGTGGATTCCATCAACTAACTGGAATGGCCTTCATGTATTTGGCATCAGATACAGGATTGCCCTCCCTCTGTCCCTTCAAAATACTGGAGGTAAGAATGCTTTACCCTCAGGCATTTCCAAGGCCAACCTGGAGGGAACATTCCAGTGTGGATTTCCCAGTCTCGTTGTCCTCTCTTGGAACCTGTAAACCTATTTATTGCCTGTGCCCATTGCTATGCGGGTAGCTGCATCACCAGTTTATCTCTTCTTCTTGCTTTCTTGCCTAGTTCTAGAGGGAAACTCCAGAATAACTCCATTCTTTTCCAGGTGGACCAGAATAAGCCTTCTCAAAGCTATAAGGACCTTTTGACTTCACCTGGGGGAACCCTTCATCTCTATAAATGGAGAAACAAACTGAACGGGAAGAACTTGATTAAGTACTCAGCATATTAGAACTGGGACAAAATTCAGGTTTTCTGGCTTCCTATCCAGGTCTTAGAACTTCAAGGAATTCTCAGACAACAAACAAAAATAAGGTCTCAAACACTGACACTCTTTATCAAAAATGTCCCCCCAGTTTGTTTCTTCAGATTCTTGCTCTCATTCTCTCTCTCTCCCTTTGTTTATTGATCTGTTTATTCCTAATTCTTCATCTTTGGTTCCTGTGTCTGAAATCTTTCTCTACCTCCTTCAGCTTGTCCTTCCAAACCTAGCTCTGTGAAGTTCTGTGAAGTAAATAGAAGGGAGAGAGTTTGGCCAATTAGATTACTGGTCTCAATTCTTCATTCCTCTGGAACAGTATTAACCTCCCACACCCCTGCTATGGCTTCATGGTAGCTGAAATGTATGCTCACCTCCATGACTCTGGGCTGTTGACTTGTCATCAATATGACATAGTATGCCATGTTCTTCTGCTTCTGTCATCTGCTTCTGTCATCATTGTGAGCACATGACTGGGTGTCCACTGCCCCTTTAGCCTGGACTCAGAATGAGACAGGGAGAGCAGACCTGACCCAGATCTACAGCTGGAAGCTAAATCCAGCAGAACCCAACAGAGCCCAGCTGATGTCACAATGTGTGCCTAGAAATGTCTGGAGAAAGCCTCTCTTCAGAAGGAAAAAGTATCCAACTATACATAAAGGTTGATAAAACAGTTTTCAATATTTATTCATTCTGTCACTCATTAAGTCATTCACCAAATAGCACCAACTATGATACTGTCTAGGCCTGAGATTCTTTTTTTTTTTTAAGATTTTATTTATTTATTAGAAAGAGAGAGAGCACAAGCAGGGGGAGTGGCAGAGGGCAGGGAGCCCAACTCAGGGCTGCATCCCAGGACCCAAACAAAAGGCAGACGTTTAACTAACTGACCTAGGTGGCCCTAGGCCTGAGATTCTTAACTCTATGAAACTATGTGTCAAGATTTGTCCATTAATGCATTTTTCTGAGGAAAGGGTTTATGGCTTTCCACAGCTACTCAAATGGGTTCTTAACCCCAACCAAATGAGTAAAGTCCCTTGATATAAGGGTTTGGCGTTTGACTTATTTTCCACAAAAGGTCAATATTGAATAGTAGGCTGTTCACCTATGAGTGCAGACTGAATAAAAGTTCTGCTCAAGTCATTTGAATATTACTGGAAGGATTGACCAGAGAATTGGATTGTGATGTGTGTAATTAATGAATCAGTGCATTAGTCCTTTGCAATGATCATCCATATCACTTGCAATTGACATTCCAGCTACATAACTTGTATCCTAAAATTAAAATGAAAATACTAAATGTTTATAAATACCATCTTGAATTTTAATCATCACCTTAGTAATTTTGTAATTAGGGCTCTGGTATCTTTCTATTAGCACCCTAGCAATCTGTGCTTTTCTAAGTGTTTTCTCCTGTTACGCTAGTACTGGCCCCTAGCAGTTTCTTGATGGATTCTTTCTTTATCTCTTTCCTTCCTTCCTTCTTTCCTTCCTTCCTTCCTGCTTTCCTTCCTTCCTTCCTTTTCTTCCTTCTTTTTTTTTTCCTTGTATAATTTAATTTTAAGATCCTTTACTATTATGGTTTATCTGCTCTGCATTTCCTAGTTTGGCATTGATCCTCTTAAATATATCAGCTAAAAGTGACCAGACTCCAAATGCAATCAAATGCTTACCTTCTGCTATGGACTGAATTATGTCCTCCCCCAAATTCGTATGTTGAAGCCCTAACCTTCAATGTGATGATATTTGGAGATGGGACCTTTGGGAGTTAATTAGGTTTAGATAAGGTTGTAAAGGCAGGGCCCTGATGATGGGATTAGTGCCCTTCTAACAAGATATGCCAGAGAGCTTGACACTCTCTCTCTCTGCCATGTGTTAGGATGGCAAGAAGGCAGTCATCTGCAAGTTAGGAAGAGATGTCTCAGCAGAAACAGACCTTGCTGGCACCTTATTGTCAGGCTTCCAGCATCCATAAATTTCTGTTGTGTAAGCCAGCCAGTATTTTGTCATGGCAGCCTGAGCTGACCAGACACCTCCCTTCCTGCTCCCCACACAGTGTCTAACATGGCACTTGGCTCCCATGGTCTGGGTGACAGACTGGCCCCTAGGATGCCAGCCTTAAGAGACCATTCTTGGTTTGCCCAGAATTGACACACTGATGAGCCCAGCAGGCCCCCGAATTCACGCCAGACCTTTCCACTGTTGGTCTGGATTTCTGGACTTCTAGTGCTTGCTTATCCATGCCAGCCGTTGGGGAGCCAAGGACTTCTTGGGTAAGATACCACATGCATGAATAATATGACAACCGTCTGAGTTGGCAGCAAGGGGTGGCAGAACTTTCCTAGGGATAAGGCCAAGGCTGGCAGTTTTCCTGCCTCCATTCAGTTCTTGGAGGCCCAGCAAATTCACGTGGCCACGTCTGGGGCTCTAGGACTCACTGGTGGGAAGATTTGGACACAGCTGGGATAATGTTCTCCTCTGCAGCCACTGGGCAACCTATACAGTTCAGATGTCCTTAGGTCTCCCTCCGGAAGGACTGATGAATGCCTGCTGTCTCCCACGCTTGCCATTCAGCTGCCCCATACCATGCACAAGAACAAGCGGCAAGTATGAGTGCATCTCTTCGATTCCCTCACCTCCTGAATGGGGATCATGGTAATAACAAATAATGCTCAAGACAGTTTTGAGAATCAAATGAGGTGGAGAGGTCACGTACAGAGGCTGAACTGTCAGAGCTGCTATCACCCAGGCACCGTTCTCACAACGGTCATACACTGTTTCCTACAGAGCTAACAACACCTTGACACAGGCTGTGTTATGCACATTTTACAGGTGAGTAAATCGAGGCTTGGGGAATTTACTGAACCTGCATGAGCTCACAAAGCTAGTGAGTGTGAAATGTGTTTCCCAGTGCTTGGCACATAGGGAGCACTTAATTTGTACTTACTGAGTCAATAAGAGTAGCAGCTTCTGTTTCTTTAATTCAGGTTGACTCCATAGTCCATATCACCAGTATTGTGCTGTACTGCTAAACTCTAACTGTAGAGTGCTGTCCACCTGTGAGACACCGTTCCTTCCCATTTGGCCATTGATTTTTTTGTTTGTTTGTTTTTTAATTTTATTTATTTATTTGAGAGACAGAGCATGAGTGAGAGAGAGAGAGAGAAAGCATGAGCAGGGGGAAGGGCAGAAGGAGAGGGAGAAGCAGACTCCTCACTGAGCAGGGAGCCCGATGCAGGACTCAGTGCCAGGACCCTGAAATCATGACTTGAACCAAAGGCAGACACTTAACCGACTGAGCCACCCAGGTGCCCTGGTCATCAGTTTTGATCCCCAAACTGATTACCCTGTAAGTCAGATCCCAGCAGACCTCCTGGATCTTACATCCTGCCCATTTACACCTTTCGTGGATGACAGACTTTGTATAGGTTTCTATGTGGGCCAAAAATAAAGACATGTTAGTATTGACACTGAGCTTGATGACATTATGCTGCAGAGGAGGGAGGGGATTAGGAAAATGACATGCAAGGACCATACATAATAGTAGCTACTCCCTTATTGAATGTTTATCTGTGGGAGGCACTTCGTTATGTGTTTTACATATAGTATCATTTTATCCTTATACAACCTCAAAAAGCAGGGACCCTTTTTCAGATGAGGAATTTGAGAATATCAATTTAACAACTGCTCCATGCAAGTTTCTGGTTCCTAGGAGAAAACAATCATGGTTAAGCCATGTTCTCTGACTTGACAGCCAAAATTTAGCAAAGTCACTGGCATGATTTAGAAGCTGTGTAAGGGCTCTGGACCCTGGAAGCCCTGCATTCAGATCCCTCTCTCCTGGGGAGTCCTGATGAGCCAGACAAAAGGGGGTTGCCTTCTCTGAGTTTTCTGACATGCAAAAACGGTGATACTTATACAGTAAGATGTGAGACAGCTGTAAAAATTACATTGGATAATGTATGGAAAGTACAATTTGCATGGCACAAATTAAACACTTAGTAAGTGTTCACTGTTAACATTATTATGCACATAGAGTAAAAAAAAACAAGAACAGTAAGCCAGCAGATTTGACGTACAGATGAGGATTTCAGACAGTGAATGTTTTTGGAGCAGTGGAAACCACTTCCTTCCAGCTTGGGGGTGGATGTGGGTGGGGGGCTGTGATCATCATCATGAAGGTCTCAAGGATCAGCCCCTGTGGAGTTCAAGGCCCTGAGGCCAAGGAGGAGCAGAGAAACAATGGGACAACGTCTGCCTTCCTGATGTGCTCAGTTTTGATGACGATATGTCTACAGGAACTGTTATCTAAAGTTTTTATTGACTACTGGTTTGAGGGTATAAGAATACTGCCTTATATGTGTTCAGCACTTTTATAGCACCCAGGGTTCTCTCACATGCATGATGTCATTCCCGTGGTTCTCTCTCTGACCTCGTGAGAGCCCCATCTCCTTGTGAGATGCAATAATTTAGGTGGTCATCCAATTCACATGTGTGGTGAATGGCCAAGTCAGGACTCAAACTCTCGTCTGCCCAACACCAGGTTCAGTGCTCTCCCAGCTCTGAATATGAAAGTGAAAGAGTTGTCTGGGTGGACATAGGAAGGTTATTCAAGGAATGATCCTCAGAAGAGAGGGTAGTTGAGTCCCAGTGACCCCACCTGTCACAGATGTATCCAGCATAGTGATATCGCTGGGCAGCCCCCCACTTCAGGGAGCACTGAGCATGGTCAACCCAGAGAGAGAATCTCTTTTACTCCATTCTAATGCAGATGAAAAGCAAGTGTTTCCAAATAAATCATTTTTCTTTATTGATTCTGCAAGTACTGGCTATCCCATTCTGTAACACTGAGAAGCATCTTCATGGAGTGGAAAGAACACAGGCTTTGGAATTAGACAGATGTGACTTCTAACATGAACTCTGACTCTTACCAGCCCCATGACTTTGGACAAACCATTAAAGCCATTGGGCACCTCTGTCTCTTCATCTTTGAAATGGGGGCTAATAAGACCTACCTGTAGGCTTATCGAGAGGATTAACTTATATAATGTATTCAAGGTGTTAAGATCACATTGGACTCTTTAAAAAGTCTTGATTTTTATCATCACTTTTATATCAGTTAATTAATAAACTGCAGTTAAAAAAAGACTTGCTTTCTAGATCCAGTGGACTTCACACATAGTTACTAATGGTTATAACATCAGATTGCCAGGCAGTTAGCTTGATTCATACCTTCAAAAGAAAAGCTGTGTTTTGTGGTAGGAAGAGAGAGAAACTCACTCCCCAGGCCAGGCAAACATGTAGTCAGTCAACATGTAAGAGGAAAGCTAGAACAATGAAGAGAAAATTTCAGATCTCCAGATTAGGTAAGAGTACTCCAGAGTGTAAGCCATTCCTTAGGCAACTGGGGATCATTCCAAAATATGACATTTGTCACAGCTGTTTGGGCTTTGTGCATCCAGTGCATTGTTGGACATTTGTTTTGTTATCACTTTAAAGTGGTGGTGTTGAAAAGGTCATGTTAGCTACCATGACTTCAAACAGACCATATCCTTAATATTTTCATATCTCTGCTTTGGACAGTAGACTTCAGACACTGCTGAACAGAGCTCTGGAGCTCAATAGGATCCTTATACCATCTGAAATCATCCAACAGATAAGCTGCTGCTGAGTTTGAAATTTAGGGGAAGATACACAAGGAAGAAAGCAATTACAACAGTCCTGACAGTGCTGTACCAGGGGAAGTAGGAGGTGCTGCAGGGGCTGATAGGAGGACCATCTAATTCAGTACTGGTGATCAAGGCATTACCCATATTAAAACAGTAACCAAGTGAAGGCAAGTGGAAGGAGGGAGGTAGGAGGATGGAGACAACATCCTCAGATAAAGGAACAGAATGTGTAGACACAGAGATGAAAAAGAGCATGGCACATTCAAGGAACTAAACAAAGATCAGGCAGTACTGGAATGTATAGTGGTTGGTAGGAAGATGGTAAGAGATGGGGATAGAGAGGAAAAAAATTCTGATAAACTATAAATGTACAAATGGTCTGATACATTTTTTATTTAAATTTTTTTTGTGTGTGTGTTTGTGTGTGTGTGTGTAGGCTCCATGCCCACATATAAATGGTCTGATAAATGGTAAGAGGTCTGTTAAATCATACAAGAAGATTAGACTTCATTTCTGAGTGGATGAGAAGTGTCTTAAGTGTTAAACAGGAGCATGCAGAATCTAATCTTCTAGGAAGTCATATACAAGGTAAATTGGAAATGAGATATGATGGTGATGAGGATGACAACAAAGAAGAAGAAGAACCACCATCATCAACACCACCACCACCAAAGTAGAATATATGGCCAACCAAGAGTTCAAGAGCCCCTCTTGTGGCCTCAGATGACTTTACTCCATGCAAACAATAGGGTCAGCACACGAAAAGAACTTGATAAATGAATGCCTTGGTGGTTCATTTGATTTCACAGTTCTCCTTGTGATGGCTGGCATAGCACTCTCAGAATGTGGCACTGGAAGGGTGACTGATCTCAAAGAGTTAAGTATCAAATAAATTCATGTATTATTCTTGAAAACCACAAAATAAGTTGTGGTTTTATGTTTTGTAAAAATATTTACAAATGAGAGAAGTGTCTGTTTAGCCAAAGTTGATCTTCTCTCTCCCCATCGAACAGACCTCATTGCAGGCATTGAAAGGTAGGGCAGGAAGAGGAATTGTGGATTATTTTGTACCATGTATTTATTGAAGAGATGGGGAAATCAGTTTAAAGATGGGGAAGGGACGCGTTTTTATCATTTACAAAAGTGAGGAACAGGTAATTTATCCTAATAATCTATTCCCTAGGGTAACATGCCTCAAGGTATGTTCACGAGGATGCAGGACTGGTAAATGGTAGTAGCTGGTGTGTGTGTGCATGTGTGTGTGTGTGTGGTGGCAGTGGAGGGTGTGGGTAGGGGAGTTCTAGTTTCTTTGTATGTTTGGCAATAATGGTAAAAACAAAGCTAAGCAGATTATTATAGTATGTTTAAGAGCTTTTAATACACCTTTGGAAATCCTAAATGGAAGATTTCCATCATCCTAAGATACTCAGGATAACAACAGATTGACATGTTTTTCATAAATTACACTCATCATATTATTTCTTTAGGGTCCTCAGGATTGACATTATAATTCTATATTATATAAAAGGCTCTCAGAGTTTTATCTGCATTTCCTATTACACACTTATTTTAAGTATGTGTCTCTAGAAGTTAATCTGTTTCTCTTGAAATTCAGCTGGAAGCTTTTAACAGATAAAATAGTTCAATGCCTAAATAAGTCACATCAACTTCTAGCTTTCAACATTTTATGATCTACTTCAAGAGATTTGGCAGTGTCTACTGCCTTAAATTGGATTAGTTGTCTTGCGACTGTCAGTCTTCTGCCTTCATAAAAATGTTTCATTTCAATGCAACATTGAAGTATAATCTCTTATAAGCAAAAATTGAGGACCTGAGTTAAATTTAGCCACACAAGGTACAGGAATGCAAAAGACTTGACTGGAGTGATGGTCAGATGAATGGGCCTTATTTATGCACAGGTAAGTTTGCCTAAGCAAGGCCTCATGGCTAACAAAATCATCTCACATTGTGTAACAGGTAGCCTAATTTCAGAGACATTAAAATCTGGGATGCGTATGTGTGCACTGAATGAAGAATTAATGAACAGATTTTTACATTTTATAGGCCACACTCCAGGAAATGCTGTTTCCCTAGGAAGGACAAGAAACAATGCCCTACAATCTTGCCAAGCTCTCATCACTGTGTAACCAACCTTTCCAAATTGATATTCACAAATGTCTTAGTCTGTTCAGGCTGCATGACAAATTATCACAGACTGGGTGACTTATAAACAACAGAAATTTATTTCTGTTTATTTCTCACATTTCTGGAGCCTGAGAAGTCCAAGATCAAGGTGCTGGCAGATTCCATATATAGTGAGGACCCACTTCCTGATTCGTATATCACCTCCTCTTCCTATGTCCTCACGTGGTAGAGGAGGGGCAGCATCTCTCTGGGTGTCTTTTATAAGGGCACTAATCCCATTCATGAGAGTTGCTTCATGATCTAATTAGCTCCCCAGTGCCCCATCTCCTAATACCACCACACTGGGAGTTAGAATTTAAAAATATGAATTAGGGGAAGCAAATCTTCAGTCTATAGCAACAGATATTTAGATAAATCTTCAGGTCATTTATCAAAGGCATTATTACATTCCTCCAACCATAATCCTATCTTTCATCTAAGGACTCAAGCTATTTCAAGTTTTAAATGGATGAACCTGTTGTGAGATTTTAAGATTTCTGATACTCAATAGTGTATGAGCTAAAAAATATAAAAAGATAAGTGAGAATGTACATTCCAATATTAAAAGTAATATACAAATCTATCTTTATCCTTAAAATTTATTTCACTTTTCTTTTTAAAAATCTTTTTACTTATTTTCTCCACAGTCTTATTTTCTTCTTTTTGCCAAGTTATATCTGAATGACATTTTAAAGCCGGTCAAAGGAGGGAAAACTAAAACATATGATCTTAATTAAGTTTAAGTGAGTGTTTTGCCAATTCAAAGTTGTAGTTAAGAGAGTTAGCATTTTATTTTAGAGAGGGAAAGTGGAAGTTTATGATTCAATTCTATTCTTGCTCTATTAAGTCAAAACGAGTATCTCCAGAGTTCAAAATCATTTCTCTCTTTAAGTCAGAGTCCTTTATTTGATAATGGCCCCAGAACATTCATTGTGAAGCACAGGGCAATTATCTCCATTATAAGTCAAACTATTTCGGATTGTATCTTAAATGCTCACTCAATGTCTTCCCTTTCCTGAAGTCATCAGAGACCAATACTATAGGCTTAAGATTCCACAAATGTGGGGACAATGACTTCAGTTTTCAGTGATTTTGTCAAAGAATGGGAGTAGGGTATTCTTTCTGTTCTTCCTGAGGACTTCTTTTTTTCTTTTAATAAATCACAGAGTGAACCTTAAACACTATATACAAGGCAACTGTTAAAGTCTTTCTCTGTGCTATAAAACTTAGTACACCACATTTTATTTTCTCTTGTTTACAATTAATCTATCAAGTGTTTGTTTTAGAACTTCCAATAAAAGATTGAGATGAAAATGCCTGATAGCTTCTACTCTCCTCACTGTGTCTCAGGTTTCTCATCTGTAAAATGGAGATCATATGATAATACTGACCTTACAGGTTTTTGTTGAGAGGTTTGATTGAGTTAATGCACATCAAGAATTTAGGATACATAGTAAGGGTTGTATACATGGATTGTTATCATTATGAATATTATCATTTTTATTATTATCATCATCATTATTAATGAACAAGAAACCCAACAACTCTAATCTTAGTAAATACCTAGTCTAAGTTTGGTTTAGCTTGAGTCTCCCTAAATTGAAAAAGTCTAAATATCTATTATGTATGGACAAACTTTTATGGTCTTTCTTCAAACTACAAAACATGATGGCATCATTGTGTGGTAAAGATGTCTTGGACTTCTGAGCTCAACTCCTTGTTCAACAGTGAATTTGCTTTGTAACCAGAATCAAATACTTGTAGTAGGTACATCTTAGGCTGTTGGTTCAACCTTGCTTGTCTTCTCCACCTACACATTAAGGGTCCCAGCAGCTGTGAACTAGTCAGAGGTCACTGATGATAGAATGAAAGTTGGGGATGTAATGCAAGCCATCAGAGTATATTTGTGGGGATTTAGAAAGTGACCAAAGAAAAAGAGAGATGAATTCATTTCTAGGAAATGAACACCCAAAAATTTGTCAGAAGTAGGAGGTGGGGAGAGAGGAAACAAAGTAGTGAGAATGAGATAAGACACACTAAGTGGAGGAGAAAGGAAAGAGAAAGCTTCTTGGACATCCATGAGGCTGGGCATGCTCTCTGTCCTTAGGTTCCATGAGACACATTTATTTCTGTGCTTCTACCAAAGTTCACCTTTTGTTTGTTTGTTTTAACTTATTGGGTTTTGCTGCTGTTGTTTTTACAATTTTGTTACTTATAGGTAAAGGAGTCCTAAATAATATAACATGTATTTTACTTGAGTTTTGTTTTTTTCTTTTAAAAATGAGTAAATGAATATCTCAGATCTTGGTGTTGAGCATTAGAGATTGTGCCCATAAAATGTGCAATTCCAAGTCTGAAACAATAAAATGTCTTTTTACTGGTTATCTTCCTCCTGCTTCTCATTTTGCTTCTTCTTTATTATTTTTATTATTGTTGTGGTCCTTTTGCTTTCATTTAGAGAAAAGAAAATAACACAAATGACTGGGTTTGTATCTGGATCATGGAAGGGACATCATCATTTTAAATAAATATGTAAAGCCACAATTTTGTCAATTCCCAAGACTTAATAAAGCCAATGATTTCATTATATTGTTTTTTCCCCAAGAGTTTCAACTAGGATTAGAATTTATCAGAGAAGTTAGTAAACTATATTTTGTCTACATTAGTCCAAATGAACAGATATTCCCAAGTCCTTCCCTGAGATTGTTTTTTTTAAATTTTATTTTATTATGTTAATCACCATACATTACATCATTAGTTTTTGATGTAGTGTTCCATGATTCATTGTTTGCGTGTAACACCCAGTGCTCCATTCAATACATGCCCTCTTTAATACCCATCACCAGGATAACCCATCCCCCCACCCCCCTCCCCTCTAGAACCCTCAGTTTGTTTCTCAGAGTCCACAGTCACTCATGGTTCATCTCCCCCACCGATTTCCCCCCCTTCATTTTTCCCTTCCTACTATCTTTTTTTTTTTCTTAACATATAACGTATTATTTGTTTCAGAGGTACAGGTCTGTGATTCATCAGTCTTACACAATTCACAGTGCTCACCATAGCACATACCCTCCCCAATGTCTATCACCCAGCCACCCCATCCCTCCCAACCCCACCACTCCAACAACCCTCAGTTTGTTTCCTGAGATTAAGAATTCCTCATATCAGTGAGGTCATATGATACATGTCTTTCTCTGATTGACTTATTTCGCTTAGCATAATACCCTCTAGTTCCATCTGCGTCATTGCAAATGGAAAGATTTCGGTTTTTTTGACGGCTGCATAATCCATTGTATATATATACCACATCTTCTTTATCCATTCATCTGTTGATGGACATCTTGGCTCTTTCCATAGTTTGGCTATTGTGGACATTGCTGCTATAAACATCAGGGTGCACGTACCCCTTCAGATCCCTACATTTGTATCTTTGGAGTAAATTCCCAGTAGTGTAATTGCTGGGTCGTATAGTAGCTCTATTTGCAACTTTTTGAGGAACCTCCATACTGTGTTCCTGAGTGGCTGCACCAGCTTGCATTCCCACCAACAGTGTAGGAGGGTTCCCCTGTCATTTCCTGACTTGTTAATTTTAGCCATTCTGACTGGTGTGAGATGGTATCTCATTGAGGTTTTGATTTGGATTTCCCTGATGCTGAGCGATGCTGAGTGCTTTTTCATGTGTCTGTTGGCCATTTGGATGTCTTCTTTGGAAAAATGTCTGTTCATGTCTTTTGCCCATTTCTTGATTGGATCATTTGTTCTTTGGGTGTTGAGTTTGATAAGTTCTTTATAGATTTTGGATACTAGCCCTTTATCTCATATGTCATTTGCAAATATCTTCTCCCATTCTGTGGCTGTCTTTGGTTTTGTTGACTGTTTCCTTTGCTGTGCAAAAGCTTTTTATCTTGATGAAGTCCCAATAGTTCATTTTTGCCCTTGCTTCCCTTGCCTTTGGTGATGTTTCTAGGAAGAAGGTGCTGCGGCTGAGGTTGAAGAGGTTGCTGCCTGTGTTCTCCTCTAGGATTTTGATGGACTCCTGTCTCACATTGAGGTCTTTCATCCATTTTGAGTCTATTTTTGTGTGTGGTGTAAGGAAACGCATGTGGCTGTCCAATTTTCCCAACACCATTTGTTGAAGAGACTGTCTTTTTTCCATTGGACATTCTTTCCCGCTTTGTCGAAGATTAGTTGACCATAGAGTTGAGGGTCCATTTCTGGGCTCTCTATTCTGTTCCATTGATCCCTGAGACTGTTTTGACATGTGTACACATCCTCAGCTACTAGATGGATGGTTCTGATTAGTCTGATCAACTGAGTCACATAATCAGTCATGCAGTCAAGCAATCAATTGGCCTATTTCTACTCTCCCTCTCTCACCAAATTGAATTATTTGATTATATTGTTAATCAGTTTTACATTTAATCTTCATGAATTTCCCCTAAAATAGACTGGGACATTACAAGGCATAACATAATTTCCCCAACACAAAAATAGGAGGGCAGACAGGGGTAAATTTGAGATTTTCCCATTTTCAGAGCAGCTACCTTTCCTTCACAACCACCGCACAAACACACACAAGAGAAAGAAGCAACTACCTTTGTCTTGAGGTACATCAAGTTATCTCCAATTTACAGGTGGGAAAACTAAAGTTCAAAGAGAGGTATGGTAACTTCTTTGGTGCCATAGAGCATTAAGACACAGGGTATCCCAAGGGACCAAGCCGGAACCCACATAACCTGGATCTGCTACTCAGGAATAGTACCTAAATAATACCTCACTGATAGTACCTGGTGTGGGGCTCCAGGAAATAGATTTTTCAAATAATATTAAACCACTGAAACTATGGTGGATAGCTTCCCACAAAAGAAGGACTAGGAAATTCATGTTAGAGAGGTGTGGTCAATTCTGTGGCCCCAGCATAAAGTAGAAAGAGTAGAGGAAGGAAAAACAGATACTGAAGGAGAAAGACTGTTATCTTCAGGCTGCCTCCTTTAACTTTATTGAAAAAAAATAAAAACAAAATCCAAGAATGAATGGGCCATTTGCCTAGAGCTTAATAAGCCAAACCATAGTTTTTGTTCACTTTCAGCTACTTTGTATTAAATTAATGTTTTCTCCAGTGGCTTATATGAGTCAAAAAAACTCCTTGAGGCAGAGACTGTATCCTTGGGGCTCAACAAAGAGCACAAGAAATATTTGTAAGATGCTGAGTGGGTATTTAGGTATGAAATTCCCTGAGATGTAAAATTCTTTCCTTGCGGCTAACTCTCAAAGGTCCAGTGTAAGTTCATGTCTTCAAGGAATCCTTTCTTATTTTCATAATTTCCCCATAAAAATCAATTTCTCTCCTCCCTCAGAGTGTTGAATGAATGTCCCTTATTGTAAGCATTTTGTTCTGTTTAATCACCGTGTTAGTTAAATGACATGAGGAAGACTGCCTTTTTAGCTATAAGGTCCTAAAAGTTTGGAACCATTCCCTACCAAACTCTGGGTTTTGTTTTTTTTGTCTTTCGTTTTTTTGTTTTTTATTTAAGATGTTATTTTTAAGCAATCTCTTGAACTTACAACATCGAAATCAAGAGCTTCATGCTCTGCTGACTCAGCCAGTCAGGCACCCCTACTATGTTTTATCTCAGTACCTAGGATACTGATTTTCACTCAGTAGAAAAAAAATTGATAAATAAATAAAAGCAAATATGAATGTGCTATAAATGTGTTTGGTTGGCTCTAGGCTAAAGCTGATAACATTTGCTCTTGGTATTTCTTCTCAAAGACTTGGTATTTATTACTTTGTCTTGTCTCCCTGATGAGTGCTCTTCTGCTTTTGCCCCATCAAGGATATTCTCCTGAGACTATTACAAATTAAATTATGCCAACATATAAAGGTCTGAAAAATCCCAAAGGAGTTTCATTTACACCTGGAAAAGGTATTAAGTTGAAGAATGATGATGTCATTGAGCTAACCAAGATGATCTCACTTGGAGAAGTGGATCAAGAAAGCAGTGCTTCTTCCTTTTTTTTTTTAAGATTTTATTTATTTATTTGAGAGAGAGAGAGAGAGAGCATGAGCGGGTGAGGGGCAGAGGGAGAAGCAGACTCCCCGCTGAGCAGGGAGCCCGATCTGGGGCTCTGTGCAGGGCTCTATGCAGGGCTCAATCCCAGGACTCTGGGACTCCGGAACTCCAGGATCGTGACCTAAGCGGAAGGCAAACACTTAACCAGCTGAGCCACCCAGGAGCCCAAGAAAGAAGTGCTTCTTAAATTCCTCTATGCCTGCATTTTAAAGCATATTTTACCCTGTAAAAGATGTAGGTATGGCTAATTATGATTAGGATGGAGTCACTGGAATCCTGGGATTTGGAGGAGTCTTGGCTCTGTCAATGCAGTAGCCCTGGATCACATAAAATGAGTTTTAAATTCCACATCTATAAAAATAACTCTGAAGTCTTCCTAAGGATTTTTAGTCACTGTTTCTAAGATATCAGTTGAAGACAAAATTTAAAAAGTTACTTCAGACTCCAGAGCTAGAATTGAATACCAACCAGGAACACTGAGAACAAACAACTAAGTGGTTGGTGTTAGGGATCACCCTGACACTTAAAAAGTTTCTTCTCCTTCCTTCCTCCCTCCCTCCCTCCCTCCCTCCCTCCCTCCCTCCCTCCCTCCCTCCCTTCCTTCCTTCCTTCCTTCCTTCCTTCCTTCCTTCCTCCCTCTCTCTCTCTCTCTCTTTTTTTTTTTTAAATCCAAAGCCAGGATTGAGATGAGGATAAGGAGGGAATCTAAGAGTATAAGCCATTTCATGTATCCAAACCTGGGGATATATAGGCAAAATATATGGGAGCAGGTCATTATATAGAAGGAAGAAAGAGAGAGAGAGAGAGAATATGAAAAAGAAAAAAAGGGGAGAGCAAAAACATTCAGGAGTTAACCTGAGCACATTAAATGCCACATGTCATTAACTATTGGAAAAATAGACATACCCCACAAAACCCAAGTGCATAGTAACCGACGTAAACATTTTCTGCAAAGATCCACTCCATCCTGGGTTCATGTCTGTTTATGATTGATGACAGCGACATCTTGGCTCTAAAGGACAATCTTTATCCACATTATTCAGCTAGGCTGGTTTTAATTGCCTAAATATAATTCAATCTTCAGAGTTCATATTCTTAACTAGGAAATGTCAACATTGGACCTGGCCAATGAAACATCAAGGGAAAGACAGCTACCCTGCTTTCAAACTTTCCCATAATGTGGATCATAATCAGAACCTTCTACTGACTGGTTCTCACTTTTTTCTCCTCTTTGTTTTCCATAGGATAAGATTATACAAAAGATTATACAAAATATACTTATCAGCTACTTATTTTCATCCTTCACTCTGATTTGTAATAATCAGAAAAAATTTAATGTTAATTGGATATTGCCCACTGTTAGCACTTTGATCTATATATAGGGCCTGGAATTTGTTGGGCACATACAATTTCATTTTTATTCTTATACTGATCCAATCAAGGGAATTTTTTGACTCCCCCCCATCTCCTGTTACCACATTTTACAGATGAAAAATGTGAAACTTAGGAAATTCAATTAATTTACCCCCAATCCCAAGTCAGTGAATGACAGAGTAAATGTTACAGCGCACTGGCCGATATTAGTCACATGACAGCCTAACCAAGGGAATCTGAAAAGTCTTCCCATATTCCCAGGAAGGAGAAGAAAATCAGATATGGTAAGCATTAGTAATTTCTATTACAGCAAGCTTGTACTCTTTTTTCCATTTTGCATAACTTGATGCCTCCCTGAAATGTCTGCATTGCTCAGTGCCAGAAAGAGTCCAGTCCTATTTATGGTCCTTCACAAGCAAGTGCAGGCACCATAGTTATTTATTCTTCTCTATAGATCATCCCGAGCTGGGCATTCATAAGTCTCACCTTCCTTGTCTTCCCTCTTTCTTCTTCTTCCCCTTTCTCTTTCCCTCAGCGTTCCCAAACATCTTATCAACACCATCTGTTTTCAGGCTGCACATTGAGCTTTAGCCTAGATCCTCACTTCTTTAGACTGGCTCATCGACAATATAAATGAAACTCTCTGGTGCTATATTCATAACCTCTCATAGTATAACACTCATGTGTCATTACCTTAAAAAAAGAAAGTCTCACAATCAGAGAAAGGATGGGGAGAAAGAAATAGTAAAAAGACAAGAAAGAGTCCTATGTTCCCACCTACAGACTGAGCACTAAGATTCAGTGGTTTTAAGGCATTTGCCTAAGGTCACGGAGTTATTTAGTGTGGCTGGTGTAGGGACGGTGATGTTTATAAGCAGAGGAGGGGAGGGCAAGAAGGGCAATGACCTTTGGAGTAAGTCCTCCTCAGAGATTATAGGCTTGTTTCATGTTATGGAAGAAGAGATACAGTTCATCTTTTGTACTCTTCAAAAGCACTTTTGGTGGAAAGATAAAAGGATGGCTTCCAGCTCTGTGCAGAGATTTCTTTTTCTTGAAGTTTCTGCAATTCACATATATTAACCTCTACCTGGTGAGGCAGTATCGCACATCCACTTATTTTTTCCAACAAATGTTTTTTGAGCAATTACTGTATGCAGGATTTTAGGTGCAGAGAATACAGTGCCCACCGAAATCACTGCCTTTTCATTTTTCCACCAAAAATGCTGTCTGCATCATCTCTAAAATCTCCCATTCAGCTCTTTCATATCCTAATGTATCTTTTTTTTTAAAGATTTATTTACTTATTTGAGACAGAGAGAGAGAGAGAGAGAGAGAGCACATGCCTGTGAGCAGGAGGAGGGAGAGGGAGAGAGAGAATCTCAAGTAGGCTCCATGCTCAGCATGAAGCCTAACATGGGGCTCAATCTCACGACCCTGAGATCTTGACCTGAGCAGAAATCAAAAGTAGGGCGCTTAACTGACTGAGCCACCCAGACACCCCCTAATGTATCTGAATTCACTTGTGAATAAGTAATGCTGCTGGCCAACGCATCTCCCGCAGCGCTCCCTCCTCTCATCATCTAAGGTGGGACACTGCTGTTCTCCCCCGCCCCCACCGCCAACAATCTGAGAATTCCCCACCGTAGTCAGAATTAACACCGTAGTCAGTGCAATTAGACTTATTTAAACTCAGGAGAGACATGTTTTTTTCATGAAGTAGTGGAAAATAAAGTTAATCCAATTGGAGTCAGATTTCTAAAGTCAAGAACTGAAATGTCAGACAGGAAGAAAGTGTTATCCCCATGGCTACTGTGCTCTGAGCTAGGGATGACTCATGAGAGATTCTGTGTGTGTGTGTGTATTATCTCCAGATCACTGACAAATTACTAGAACTAGAAACTTGGAAATTACAACCAGAAAATGTGGACTAATCCTAGACTTGAGTTCTCTTTGGGTGGTTTTTGAAATTTTCTTGAAACATGTACAGAAGTAAAAGTAAACTGTAGACATAGGGTTCTTTTTCTTTCTTCTTCTTCTTCTTTTTTTTTTTTTTTAGTTTTCTGATTTCCACCTTGCCATGATTAAACTATTCACAAGCAGGCTAGAAAGCTTTTCTGGAAAATGAGGTTTAAATTTCAAAATATGAAATCTGTTAGTAAGTCAAAAAGGTTTTTTCTCCCTAAATCACAGAGTTTATCTATTGGTAAACGGTATATATTTATTTCATTATTTCAAATCAGTAAGGAAACAATATATCAAACGAGGCATCTGGGAAATCAGTTTTAAAATATATCCCTCATTTATATGGTCCTTTCCTTACTAAGCCAAGTTCTCTTTCCTCCTCTTCCTGGCTACTCCTTGACTTTCTCACTGAATCTGGAAAATTCTTACCAGCCATCTTTTATGTGCCAGGCACACAGAATTAAAGAACTCTGTGGTGCTCTAGAATTAAAATTCTCAAGTACCTCAGGATTGTACTGAAGAACAGGTGGTGAAGCAATGGGACAAATGCTGAGATATATGATGTGAGGGGCACGATGAATGGACAGAGGAAAGCCTGTCTAACTCAGCAATTTAGGGGACTATGTCACAGGAGTGCAACTCATGTCATGTTTTGCAGGTGGAATAGGGCGGTCTAACAGACAGAGCACGAGGGACTTCAGGCAAGTGAAACTGCTCTGCAAGTTCATAGATGCAGGAGAGAGCAGCATGGCTGGAACGCAGCGAGCTGCGGTGGGAGGGGAGGCAGTAGGAAGAATCGTCATGAAGAGCGCAGCCGGCCATATGAAGGTTTTACTTGTGACTCTGAGTGTGTTTTTTGGCCTCTCTGTCTTCCAATCTATAAAATTAAAGCAACACAAACTGGGTATGTTTGAAGATAGGAGATATACATGTGATGTGTCCATGTAACTCAAATGGCATGCTACTTGCATGGTAAGATTTGTGGTTTTCCAGGGAGTTTCTTTCAGTGTATTAAATACAATGATTTCCTGAGCTCTATTGAGTACTTCCTATATACCCAGCACAGAATCAGAGGTTAGGGAAGAGAACTAAGTTTTATTCAAGGCAACATATTTATTGATCACCAAGACTATGCAGCTAAAGCACAGTGGGTACAAAGATGAGTAAGATACCGCCCCTACCTCCAGGAATCTTAGAACTCAAGGCACAGAATAGAGGTGATGGAATGTTCCAGATCACCAAGACTATGCAGCTAAAGCACAGCGGGTACAAAGATGAGTAAGATACTGCCCCTACCTCCAGGAATCTTAGAACTCAAGGCACAGAATAGAGGTGATGGAATGTTCCAGTTCCTTCTATTACTTAAGCCATATGTTGAGTTTCTATTATATGAGGCCCATTGTGGTTGAAGTAGGGAAGAAAACACCTTTATATCTACTGCATCATTTATCATTGAACTACCTGTCTTCAAGAAGCTCATGGTGGACTGCTTAAATAATGTATGTAAAGAATAGAAACATAAGGAGAATTATAGACAAAAATGTTCAGAGTAATCTGGATGGGGGGAAAAGGCTGAATATTTACTAGGCATCCTCTATAAAGCCAGTTTTCCAAATATAGTCTCACATTTTTCACAACCCACTAAAATAGACATCTTTATCTCCCTTCATAAATGAGGAAAATGACTTAGAGAAGTTGTTAAACTTAAAGAATAACCTGCCCAAAGATAACTATTGCTAAAGATAAAGACTTGAACTAGGCATTTCTGGTTACATAGTCCCGTTTCCTCCACTCTATCCAGGCTATATGGAATTAAAAATAGCTCAGAGAAAGAAGTGGCATTCAAGGAACCCTGATCCTCACATTCTCATAAAGACACAGCCTTGTACGAGAGGCTTGGTTCTTTTTTTTTTTAATATATTTTAATGGCTGCAAACATGTTGGAATTTGATCATCCTGTGAATTTTATGGGTGAATCGCTTTCTTGGGCAATACACAGATATGAATGGAGCAGGCCCTGGTTCTCCACTGCTTGGGATTCAAAGTTTTTTTTCTTCTTCCTGGCTCAAAGGAATGTCTTCTGGTATGGGGTAAGCTTTTCTCTTTTTTTTTTTTTAATTTTATTTATTTTATTTTTTAAAGATTTTATTTATTTGAGAGTGAGAGAAAGCACGCATATGAGCAGGGGGAGGGGCAGAGAGAGAGGGACAAGCAGACTCCCCGCTGAGCAGGGAGCCCGATGTGGGACTCAATCCCAGGACCCTGAGATCATGACCCAAGCCGAAGACAGCCTTTAACCGACTGAGCCACCCAGGCACCCCAGAGGCTTGGTTCTTCTAGTCGAAGCTGATCAATCAATCTCATTATCTGAAGAGGTCAAACTTGGATAGAAACAGAGCAATGGACATTTCCAGACTTAGTATGTTCAGATGCTCTTGTGTGCAGACATGGGAACGCGATGGCATGTGATGTGTTATGTGTCCTTTCTGGCTTGCTTGACATCATCTGGCGCCAGTCATATGGCAGGAACCCATTTGCAATCATTCATATTTGTGTTTTGAACATTTATAATAACATTGGGTAAATGAATATTAGCCCATGCACATCGTTCCTTGCCAGGAAATACATTAACAGAAATCTTCAGGACTCTAAGTACAGTTTTGTTTGAGAAGACTTATCGTAGTCTCTGGTATTAAAGATGTTAAGATTTGAAAGCTCATGACATGACAGGACAGAGTGTAAGTGACTTTGGATGGAAAGCCTGTCACTTGAAACATGGACAGAACCATGAGAGGCCTTGGCGAGAAAATAAACTTGGGATTTGTAAGTAATGCCTGACCCGACATTTCCCTTGTGGGGACCCCAGTAATGGGGCCCAGCTGCCAAATAAGATGCTCCATTGAGTTATAAGGGAAAACAACATTTTTTCAAACTGATATTGTTGAGTTAGGATCCACGACTGAATGCCATTTGTTTTTGTACTTTATAACAATTCGAACCAGATTATTTAATGCTGAAGCCACAGAAAAACAAGCTCTGCTGCCAGCCCCCATCCTTCCTCCCTCCTGATGGATCTGCTCTTTTGTTCTCAAAATACAGGTTGGAAGTAGGAGCTGTTTACAGAATTTTTCTAACTGAGTTTGTAAGATGAAAAGCTTTCATAACTGAGCTTGAAGTGCTAGGGATGCTTTTAATCAGTGTGTAGGATTTTAATTAATCCCAGGGTTGCTCCTTCTCCCAGAACTTCAGGTGCAAGGTCCTATTCTTGCAGGGTTATGTTTGAGGGCAGGCTAAAAGACCCCTTCAGGAAAAAGGAGAGAGAATGCAGATGCTTGTGGTGGGAGACAGAAGACTGGATTTTTATCTCATTTCTGTTATTCTGGGGTTCTGGCCCCATTGGCAAAATAAGGAGATTTGAGAAAGAATGACTTCACAGTTACTGGTTATACAGGATATTGTGAATATATGCAGAGATGTTTTGAATTGAAGCTTATCTGTATGTACTCCATAATCACCGAAGCCAAAGGCTAATATCATCATCTGTAAATTCTACTCACAATTTTAGAACACATATAGTCAAATCTAGAGAGCTATAGTTAAATGGACCATCTAGGCAATTCTGTTGCAGTGTCCTTGTTTGTAGAATAAAAGGATGGCCCTGGGGGTCTAGGCAGAGACTCTACAGATTCCAGGACAAAGTAAAAACTCCCTTGCTTGGCACTCAAGTCCCTTCATGATGTGGCCAACTGACACCCCTCCAGATATACCTCTTGCAAGCCCTCTGCACATTCCTATGTCCTGTCTTGACTCCAAAAATCTATACTATTTTATGCTTTTGTACCTTCTGATAAGTTATTGCTTCTGCTTAAAATTTCCTTCTGTTATTAAGTCAGAGCAACAAATAGCATATTCTGTAGACACTGGCATTTTCTTAAGTGAATTCCATGGAGCACCAGTCTCATAAACGCTCTTCTGATGTGTTCAGCCTGTGTTTTGGGGAGAAGAGAAAGAGGAGCTAAGTCCCAATGATCACAATCTCTTGAAAAACCCCAAGACAGAAAAGTATAAAAAAGCGTCTCAAAATTCTTGAAAAAGAGAAATATACTTAAGCCAACTTTTCCTTTTTTTAGAAGATTTATTTATTTTAGAGAGAGAGAGATCTTGAGTGCAGGGAGGGGCAGAGGGAGAGGGAGAGAATCCTTAAGCAGACTCCCTGATGAATGGGGAGCCTGACACAGGGCTCAATCCCAGGACCCTAAAATCATGACCTGAGCAGAAATCAAGAGTCGGATGCTTCGCTGACTGAGCCACCCAGGTGCCCCTTAAGCCAGCATCACAGCCAAATGCATGTGATGACAAATTCCTTCTCCTATACAAGAGCTACAAATACTCTCCAGATCACAGTGGAAAACACCTTTTCATGTTAACATTGAACATATGTCACAGATATATTATAAATTTTCAAGGAATTATGATATACTTTATTCTTATCAATAAATTTTAATTAAACATTTTATACTGAGATAATTGTATTTATAACATGACATTGTAGGAAATAATAGAGATATCATGTATACTTTACTTACTTTCTTTCAAGGATAATGTCTTACAAAACTATAGGACAATATCACCACCAAGATATTGACATTGATACAGCAAAGATGCAAACTGACCACTCTCTCCTTGATCCTTGGCAACCACTAATCTGTTTTCTATTTCTATAATTTTCTCATTTGAAAAAGTTACATAAATGGAATAATACAGTGCTCTTTTGAGATTGACCTTTTTCACTCAGCATAATTCATCCGTATTCAGATTGTTGCTGTATCAATAGTGTGTTCCTTTTTATTGTGGAGTGGTATTCTATGGTGTGGATGTGCCACAATTTGTTTAACCATTCCCCTCCCCTGATGTAGATTGTTTCCAGTTTTAGGCTATTATGAATAAAGCTGCTGTAAGTATTAGTTCACAGAGTTGTTTTTTTGTTTTATGAATATAAGTCTTCATTTCTTTGGGTTACATGCCCAGGGGTGAAATGGCTGGGCCAAATGGTAGTTTAATGATTAGGGTTTTTTAGGCTTGTTTTTTGTTTGTTTGTTTTAGGAAACTGCCAAACTATTTTCCAGAATGACTATAGCATTTTAAATTTCCAACAGCAATGCATAAGCAATTTTGTTCTATCCAGCATTTGATACTGCCACTGTTTTTTTTTTTAAATTCTTATGTTAATCCTCATACATTACATCATTAGTTCTAGATGAAGTGTTCCATGATTCATTGTTTGTGCATAACACCCAGTGCTCCATGCAGAACGTGCCCTCCTCAATACCCACCACCAGGCTAACCCATCCTCCCACCCCCTCCCCTCTAGAACCCTCAGTTTGTTTTTCAGAGTCCATCGTCTCTCATGGTTCGTCTAGCCCTCCAATTTCCCCTGCTTCATTCTTCCCCTCCCGCTACCTTCTTCTTCTTTTTTTTTTTTTCTTAACATATATTGCATTATTTGTTTCAGAGGTACAGATCTGAGATTCAACACTCTTGCACAATTCACAGCGCTTACCAGAGCACATACCCTCCCCAGTGTCTATCACCCAGTCACCCCATCCCTCCTACCACCCACCACTCCAGCAACCCTCAGTTTGTTTCCTGCGATTAAGAATTCCTCATATCAGTGAGGTCATATGATACATGTCTTTCTCTGACTGACTTATTTCACTCAACATAATACCCTCCAGTTCCATCCATGTCGTTGCAAATGATACTGCCACTGTTTTTATTTAAGCTATTCCAATAGATGTGTAGTGAGGTCTCATTGTGATTTTAGCTTGCATTTCCCTAATTGCTAATAATATTGTTTTCGTGCATAAATTTAAATTCTTGAATATTTATAGGGCTATACAAACTATTTCATATTGGATAATAATGTGGATAATAATTTATGTGTCTAGAGTTGTTTGTAGCCTTCCTTTATTATCTTTTTGATGTCTGTCCTGTTCTGTCATGTTCTGTGGGGTTATCCCCTATTTCATTTCTGGTGCTGGTAATCTGTCTTCTCTCTTTTTTTCAATCTTGCTAAAGATTTGCCAATGTTATTGGTCTTTTTTTTAAAAAAAAACATTTTTGTTTAATTAATTTCTATGTTATTTTTCTATTCTTAATGTCATTGATTTCTGCTCTTATTTATTATTATTTTTTTATCTCCTTCTTTCTGCTCCCTTTGGGTTTAGTTTGGCTTTTTCTCTTTTCTAATGTATTCATTTAATGCTATAAATTTCCTTCTCAGCCCCTCTTCAGCTGTGCCCCACAAATATTGATATACTTACTGTCTTTTCATTTTCATTCAGTCCAGTGTACTTTTTTATATTCTTGAGACTTCCTTACTTGACCCATGAAATATTTAGATGTGTATCCTTCATTTTCCAGGAGTTTAGAGATTTTCCTGTTGTCTTTCTGCTTTTTATTTCTAGTTTGATTCCATTCTGGTAAGAAAAAACTGAGTGATTTCAATTATTTTAAATTTGTTGGGATTTGTCTTTTGTCCCAGGAGATGGTCTGTCTTGGTATATGTTTCTTGGGCACTTGAAAATAATGTCTATTCTGCTGTTGTTAGTTGGAGTATTCTTTAAATGTTGATTAGATACTATTGTTTGATGATGTTGTGAATTCTTCTATATGCTTCCTGCTTTTCTATTTGACCAATCACTTGTTGGGAAGTGTTGAGTCTTCAACTAAAGTTATGGATTTGTCTATTTTCTTTTCAGTGCCATTAGTCCCTAAGGCTTGGTTCACATTTCCCTTCCTTTCCTTCCTTCTTTCGACTGCTGTTTAGATTGAGATTTCTACTATTCTGCCTCCCATTCACTGATTCTTTCCTTTGTATTCTCCATTTTGAGCCTACCCCTGAGTTTCCCATTTCAGCTATTATAGTTTTCAGTTCTAAGATTATCATTTGCTTCTTTATTTCTTCTATTCCTTTGCTAATTCTGTTTTATCATTTGCTTAAAGACTATTTGTAATTTCCCATTACAGTATTTCTACTAGGGCTGCATTAAAATCGTTGGCAGATAATGTTAACATCTCTGTCTCCTCAATTTTGGCATCTGCTGATTGTCATTTCTCATTCAAATTGACATCATCTTCGTTCTTGGTATGACAAGAAGTTTCATTTGAAATCTGGACATTATATTGTAAAACCCTGGGTCTTAGTTAAATCTACTATTTACTTATTTATTTTAAAGGAGCTTTTTTAAAAGATGTTATTTATTTAAAGAGAGATAGAGAGAGCATGTGCAAGCAGGAGGGACAGAGGAAGAGGAAGAAAGACAATTTCAAGCAGACTCTGTACTCTGGAGTACACAGCCTGATGCAGGGCTCGATCTCATGACCCTGAGATCATGACCTGAGACAAAATCAAGAGTCGGACACTTAACTGATGGAGCCAGGTGCCCCTAAATCTACTATTTATTTATTTACTTTTAAAGATTTTACTTATTTATTTGTCAGAGAGTGAGAGAGAGCACAAGCAGGGGAAGCAGCAGGCAGAGAGAGAAGCAGGCTCCCTGCTGAGCAAGGAGCCTGATGCGGGGCTCGATTGCAGAACCCCAGGATCATGACCCAAGCCGAAGGCAGCTGGTTAACCAACTGAGCCACCCAAGCGCCTCCTTAAATCTACTATTTAAATAAGAACTGGCCTTCTCTGATACTGTTCTGGCCAAAGAGGGAAAGCACCATTTTGTTACTGCCAAATGGAGGTAAAAATCTAGGTTCCCACTTGGTCTCAGTTTATAATCAAGATTGGAGGCTCATCATTACTGGAGGCGTGAATTTGGCTCCCTATGCTATTTCCATGGTAACGTCAGTGGGGGTGCTTTCCCTATGCTGGGTGATGGAAGTCCTGTGTCCCCACTAGGCTTGCTCTGGCGCTGTATGGTGGGGAGGGGAATGGTGGCTTGGAGTAGAAATTCAGGCCTCCCAAATGGTCCCAAGTGACATAAGTAGGATGGCTTTTCATTGGCTGGTGGGGGGGAAAGACCTTCTCCGATATCACCCCAGTCTTGCGTGTTGAGGTGTTTTGTTACAGTGCTATAAGGGCGGAAATCCAGGCTGCTCCTTGCTTGGCATTTGTTGGCATGGGTATGGGGCTGCCACACCACCTTTACTGTGGTATTTGGCTGTAGTAGATTGGTTATTGCCTAAAATCTTTATGTCTTGCTTGTCTGTCCCTTTCCTGGTCCCTTGACTGAGAGAAGAAACTTCTATTGGGGCTTTCTTTGTCTGTATCCTTTGGCATTTCCAGTTTGCTGGCTTCTTCATCTTCCAGTTTTATATATATGAGACGAAAGAATATATTTTATATATATGAGACAAAAGAATATATTTTATATATATGAGACAAAAGAATATATTTTGTCTCATATATATATGAGACAAAAAGAAAACCCAGGGTATTCATCATCCTATTGTTCCTTTGAGTCCCAAGGCCTCTGGTCTGTCTGCCTTCTTATCTTCAACTTTCAGAGTATTATGTGTGTTTTTTATGTACAATGTCTAGAGTTTTTAGTTGCACTAATTAGGAGAAAATTGGGTCTAGTCTACCTTCCTGGAGGTGAAGTCCTTTATCAATAATTTTAAACTGTCAGAGTGCCTGGGTGGCTCAGTCGGTTAAGCGTCTGCCTTCAGCTCAGGCCCTGATCTCAGGGTCCTGGGATCGAGTCCCGCATCGGGCTCCCTGCTCAGTGGGAAGTCTGCTTCTCCATCTCCCTCTGCCTGTCTCCCCAGCTTGTGCGCTCTCTCTCTCTCTGAAATAGATAAAAATATTAAAAAAATAATTTTAAATTGTCATCTTGAATGCTTATTACCTATCTCCAGGCACAGTATGGTATTTTTTTTTAGACTTTACTTGTCTAGAGCAGTTTTAGGCACTATGATATTCTTTGTATACATTATTTTATTTTGTCCCTATTAAACAATGGGTGAGATATCATTATCTCAATTTAACGGGTGAGGCCTGAGATTCAGGGAGGATAAGGAATTTACACAGGCAAAAAACAAAGTCAGGATTTAACCTTAATATCTTTTCTTTTCTAAGCTGACTCTTTCAAAGTCATGCTGTTAACTCAGCTCTATATAGGACCATTGGTCTACCTCGGGAGTTTTTGGAATTCTTGATGACTGAAAGAGAAACTCTGAAAGAGAATCATAAAAATGGTAAGTAATCCAGGAATCAAGACACAGGAAAGATAACTGAAAGAGAGTAAATATTGGAGAGAAAAGACTGTGTGTTCACACATCTGAACATTTTCAGATGGATGACACATTGAACTCTTTTGCAGGTCTCAAGAGAACATGAGCAGGACTAATGATTAAATGTTGCAAAAGAATCCTGAGTTCAGTTTCATTATAGGAAGCACAGTTACAGATGTCTGAAATGAAGATAGATTGTCTCTGGTGGCAATGAACCCCCATCCCTAAGTGAGTCCAAGCAAGAACTGGATTAATGTCCTGTGGCTGAAAAGTATGTAGAGGTTTGGCAGATATGACCTGAAAGCCCTCTCTCTTATCGCCTTTAATGCAGGCTCTGCTATGTACTAGCTATGTGATATTGGACATATTACCTCTTTCTAAGCGTAACGTTTCTCTTCTGTAGAATGGGGATAGCAATCATACAAGCTTCACAAGATGATTATAAGGACTGGATGAGATGGTGGGTGTAAAATGTTTAGTGCTGTTCCTGCCATGTAGAAAGCTTGATGATGGTGATGATGATGATGATGGTGGTGGTGGTGGTAATTTTGTGGGTTCCAAGGGTACTCTAGGTAGGTTCTTTAAGGGTTCACATTTTTGTTGTAGATAAATAGGTTGAGGAACTGATGAACAGAGTCTTAAATAATAAAAATAGATGTAGCAATGAAAGTTTTACTATACCCTATCTGTTCATGAATATTTTAGTATTCTAGAACTGACCTGAACTTATCATTGGTACTTGAGATGTCTTGCATTTGGAATACACCCCTGCACAGAGCAAGTACAAAATAAGTAGCTGTCCAGCTACTTATAGGTGTCCAGTTATATGATAATTCAAGTCCTTCAAAATTTGTCCATCATATGCGTCAATTAGATTCTGCCTCCACATTACTGTGTGCTCTTTGGCAAGCTTCTGAATATCACCTCAATTCCAACTTTCTCTTTCACAAAATAAGATTAGAGAAGGTCATCGCTAAGCTTTGACCTTGCCCTGGGGCTTGGTTATTTTTCACTTTGAAATGAATCCACATACCTTATAAGGGTCAGAAAACTGCATCACTCAATTGGCCAAGCTCTTTTCTTCCCATTGTTTGTCACAGAGTCACCAATCAGGGGAATTCACATTATCAGGAACCCTGCACTCCAGCCAGATTCCATCCTAATTTTGTTTCAGTTTCAGAAGCAATGATTCATGGGCCATCCTTGCTGGGATTCAGTTTCTTACCAGCATTTCTTCTTGCAAAATTCCTGACCCTGTGGGGGAGATGTCGGTATTACTTATTTCACTTTCCTCTTGAGAGGAAAAGGCTTCAGGGAGTTTGGGAACTGGGGCTGGTTCCCAATAGACACTTTCACACTTAGATCACTTCTAATGATGAAATATTTTCCAGACAATCTGTTTGAGCATTTCCATCCATTTAAGCACTGTAGGCATCAAAGAGGTGCCTGTTTCCTTCATAGGAGCTTTACAAGAAGTCACAGCCTTCCAATGGCGATGGGCTATGCCTGGTTGTAAGAACTACTTCCAACCAACTCTGTAGGTCAGGTGGAATACATCTTTGGAGAAAACCTCACTGCCATTGCCTCTCCTCCAGTGGACAACACCAATGCTTCCCGGTAACTCAAAATGAAAGATTTCCCCACTTTCTCATTCCTCACCATCAATTGGTCTCTATGTCCAATCCATTCTACTTTCTAAATTTGTTTTTCTTTTTTTTGAATATTCAGCTCCTCTTCGCTATGAACACTTCCAGTGGCTAGACTATTGCTGGGGCTATTTTACAGGCCTGGAATTCAATCCCTTGGCTTCACTTCTGAGTCTCACTGTGTTCTTCATCATCCTTCACACTACTTGATGAGGCCAACATTTCAGTTATAAATCCAGGTACAATCATCCCTGTGTGCAGGAGCAAGTGGCACAGTGATCCAGTGAAGAGTGTCTAAGAAGCTGATCATCCATGAAGCACGCAGGGATTCTCATAATCTACCCTATTCTCCTTTATCAATTTTATTTCTCTCCAAGAACCTCTTTGTACCCAAAGTCCAAAGCACTGAACTACTGGCATTTCATCAATATGTCATACTCTTTTATTCTTCTGGGATTTTGTAATTCTATTTCCCTTGCCTACAATGACCTTCCCCTCAAAATCCCATACCTAGCAAACTCATACCATTTCACCATGAAGAACTGCTTTAACTCTTAACTTCTTCTGTTATATCTTCCTTGATTACCTAGGTGATTTTTCCCCCTATTTTCTCATTGTGCTTTTATAAAAATACAGTACTTTATTTATTTTATCACTATTCCCTTATAGACTATGGACACTAGAAGGAAATAAATACTATCCTTTTCTCTTTTTATGTACAGATCTGGTTCTTTATTAATGTGTTAAAATTTAATAAATACATATTTCTTTGTGGATAACTAGCTATCTGTTATTCAGATGTGAGAGCATTTTGAGAGAAGTGACTTTGGCTTTTTAAGAAGGTAACAATGCATAACTGGGGTCTTTGTTGTTGGCCAGACTATAAAACTGCTAGAGGCTGTAAAGGCTTCATTTGAAGGTTGATTCCATGCTACTCATGGGCTTGGGTTGTTAGTAAACTTTGCTCCCATATAAAGTCCTGACTGAAGCAGATTAGTCATCAACGAAGGAGTCATGCCTGCATTTGTAACATTTATCATTCCATTCTGTTCATGACCATGGAAGGAATACTTTGACAAAAATATATATCCAGAAGAAGTCAAGCCAAGAGTCCACCATCCCTCCTATCCCTGGAATCTCAGGTGTAACAAATACTACTAACAGTAGAAACAAAGCTGCATTGGGCCTTTAACTTCAGGTAATGGGTATCTGGGGACTTGGATCACTCACACCGGGAGGAAGAGAGCACAGGTAACTGGAACGCAGGGCTACTGTCCCTCCACATGCTGACAGCACCACCAGACAACTGTATCTTGGTGGAGAGTATAAGTAATTCTGTTCGTTATAGCCTTGCAAAGATGAACTAATAAGGAGAGAATGAGCAACAGAACAATGGAGAATAAGGAAAGGTGGATTCTAAAAGTGACTGACCAGCAAAGAAAACAGCAATTGAAAAAAAAATGAGGTATCCTTATAGAGGACACTATCACACACTTCCTGGTTCTCTTGAGTTTCAATATCTGAGGAGAACAGATGCACTATGAAGAACTCTCCTGCTTTTCCATTGCTCCATCCCCTCTTTGTTCTCATTCCCCCACCAGGAGATTTGGATAATTTTTCTAGTGTTAACTCAAACCCATCTCTTCCACAGAGCTTCTCTAATAATATTCCATAGACCCTAATCCACATCATTCCCCTTCCTGGCACATGGGTCATGTGGTGTGGTTCTAGGAGCATCTCCCAGAAAACACCTTTTCCGTTCCTAATTGTATGAAACTGATAAGCTTGCTTGATTTCTCAGTAGCTCAAAAACTCTGACCCAAGTTTCCACAAGAAAATACAGATTCTGTATCATACAGAGGTGCAAAAGGCTTAGGTTATATCCTTTTCTGATATTTGCTGTGATAGAGGTGCCAAAAGGAAAAAAACAGAGCTGGACACTTGTTAAAGGTGGAAAGACAGATTTTATCCAAGCTACTGTAGTCGAGGAGAGAGTCTCCAGTGTAGACTGAGCCCAACTCCAACTGAGACAAAGGTAACTAAGTTTTTTTAAAAGGAGGACAAATAGGAATAGGGACTATGGAAAATTGAAAAAGGGAACCAAAAAGGGACAAGGGGCATATATGGAATTGGAAAATGAAAGGTGGGGTAAGTATAGAATTGCTAAAAATGGTCTGACGATGGGTTGGGACAATATACATTTAACAGTTTGGCAGCCTTGCATTTTCTCGAGCTAAGGCTCAGTATGATGGCTGGGATCATCTTTAGGGACATAGCCTAGTGCGGTGGAAGCCAAGTTAAAATTTAGTCAAGTATCTTAACACAGTGCCTGGGCAACTCCTTTGTGCTGCATGGGAGTTCACGGTTTGCAGAAGAAGGAGCAGAACATACAGAATAAATAAGGGAGGTGTTATAGCGGGGAGTATGGAAGACAGAATGGTCCCCAGAGATGTCCACATCTTATTTCCTGGAACCTGTGAATATGTTATAAAAGGGAGTGTCAGAGTTAGGGGAGGTGTGATGACAGAGGCAGAGAGAGAGGGAGAGAGAGATCTGAAGATGTTGCTGAGCTTGGTGATGGGGAAGGAGCCAGGGCAAAGGAATGAGTGGATTCCTCCAGAAGATGAATTAGGCAGGGAAAGGATTCTCCCCTACAGCCTGCGGAAGGGATACAGCCCTGCTGATACATAGATTTTAGTCCTGCAAGACTCATTTCAGACTTCTGACAGCCAGGAGAGTAAGAAAATTAATTTATGTTGTTGTCAGCCACTAAAACTTGTTCGTTACAGCAGCAGCAGGAAAACACAAGACAATAAACATGACCCTCAAGCTGCCCATTTCACCAGCCCCCCAAGCCCTGGCACCACATCCTGAGAACTGTCACATCCAGGGGACTGAAGGAAAGTGTGTACACTGGAACTCTTTCCCAGGAGCACAGTTTCTTGGTAGAGCAAGAGCTTCTTGAGATTCACTGCCCAAGAATGTCGTGGCATTTTGCTGTATTGCTTGCAGTTTTGACATTAATAGGAATGATCTTAACGTGATCATCATTTTGTCATTTGATTGCATTTCCTTGGTGAATCAAATGACTCCTAAGCTCAATGACATTTAAAGACAGAGTGCAAGCTCCCTACGTTGGTGTACTGAAACAGGAAAAGGTTGGGGTGGTTTGTGCACAGAAAGCTCATTTCTAAGCTATTTCAGTCATCTTTTCACATCTGCCAATAATCTCTCTTCCAAAAGCAATATTGGCTGGGGCACTGGAAGAATGTGCTAGTCTTCTCAGACAGGCTGCTAACTACCAGCAAAGTTAACTGAGCAGCCTTGTTACTAAAGCCACAGAGATGATAAGTCTTTTCCTCCGGGGAAATCGTATGCTCTCCTTCATTATTACCTCTCGCCTCTACTGCACAGGTTCCAGTGGTCAATGCTTAGCACGCAAAGTCCGAGAAATGTGGAACTGCATATTTTATCAGCTTCCCCCCCACCCTGAGTCTCCGTTCCGTTCCCTACCAGACCTCATTCTTTCACATTGATGTAACTGAGTTACTGACTCAGGTTTTAAGTAAAATGTCAGGGTGCAAATAATTGCCATGATAATTATAGCTACTGGGAATAAAGAGCATCTTATGTGCCAGAACTGTGCCGGGCATTTTACATTTATTTCATTTATTCAACCTGAGTTTTCATGTATTCAGTCTGACATTAGTTAATGTTGTTTGCACTACTGGTTAGAGTCAAAATCGGGCTTGGAAAGTAAGAAGCTAAGATTCCTAAGAGCTGATAGTGTTTTAGGGGAGTGATGTATGCTCCTGCTCTCATTGCCCTAAGAAATAGGGCCATTTTCCTTAGTATGGAGGTGGGTGATGGTGCCACAGTTTGCATATAGAATGAATGATGCTCAATGTTTATTGAGGAACATATGTGCACACCAACAGTTTGAGACACTCTTTGTAGATTAGGCTTTTTAAACACATGGGGTATGAACTCTGGAATTATGCTGTCCAGTTTGGTCCTGTCTCCACCAGTTCATTCACTCATGCATTCATCTATTAATTTAACACGTATTTATCACCATTCATGAGAGCATCCACACCTCTGAGGATCAGGGCTGGTTGCGAACAAAACAAAGTTGTTTCTTTCGTGAAGTTTATATTCTGGCGAAAGAAACAGGCAAAAGCAACAACAATAAAACCCACTTATACAGACAGATGGTGATAAATGCTATGTGGAAAGTAAGGCAGGGAAGGAGACAGGGAGAAACAGACAGGTGCATCAGAGACGGGTTCTCTGGAGGCGCTGACGTTTGAGCAGAGACCCGGATGAAGTGAGAGCAGCAGGCCCTGTTTCCCTCTGGGAGAAGAGAGTTGTAGGCTGAGGAAGAGCAAGTACAAAGGCAGCCCTGGTGCAGGAAAGGGTCTACAGCCAGCAGCTTAGGTTGGGTTGCCCAGATTCCCTTTTAAATGATTCATTAAGGAAGTGTTCTCAGGGGGAACCTACAAGGGAGTAAGAGAAATGGGGGAGGAAAGTTTGAGAATTCAGGCAAAGTTCCAGCCTTAGCTTGATCTTTCCTGGAGATTATACTACACCCCCAGGAGCCAGGGAGGAAATAAACTCCCCTGGCCTCTGTCAGGACAGGCAAGAGGGCTGGTTCCAGGTGCACAAAGGCAGTCCTTTAAAGAAGGTCTCTGGGGTCATCCAGGGTATATGGCTTCCCGAGGCTGGAGGATGAGCACAGAGAACCAACAGAGGGACTTAAGGGGATATGGGTGGAGTATCAGCTGTGGCCCCTAAAGCCAGCATACTAGAGCAGAGTGAGAAAGAATAGGGCATGAAAGCTGTTAAGGGACCCATCATGGAGGGACTTTGGATTTTTACTTAATTGGTAATGGGGAGCCTTGAAGATATTTTGTGCAAAAGAGTGGCATGATGTGATTTACATTTTAAAAGGATCAGTTAAGCTGCTGTGTGAATCATAGACTCAGGGGACTTAGAGCAGAAGCACCAAAGACTGTTAGGAGGCTGTGGTAGAATTCTAGGGGGATTATGATCTTGGATCTGCACTGTTCAGCACAGAAGCCACTGGCCAAATATGGTTACTGAGCACTTGGAATAGGCCTCATTCAAACTGACATGTGCTGTAAGTGTAAAGTAAACATCAGACTTCAAAGGCTTAGTAGGAAATAAACAAGGTACAACACTGTACAATGTGTATTGATCACATGTTGAAATGATAATATTCTGCTCAAATAAGTGTTCAAACAAAATATTAGTAAATGTGTTAATTATGTTATTAAAATATGTTATTTAACTGTTTCTTTTTCCTTTTTAAATGTGGCTACTGGAAAATTTTAAATCACATGTGTAGCTCACATTATCTCTGTTGGACATCTCAAGTTAGACTCAGATGGTGAAAAGTGCTTAGCTTCTGTAAATATTATAGAAGTAGAGAGGACAGAATTTGCTGATGGATAGTATGTAGGAGTGTAAAAGGTACACTGGATGATGGCGACATTTTCCAAGATGAAAACCACTGGGGAGCATATCGGGGATAATAGGAAATGGAATTTGGTTTTGGTCTTAAGTTGGGGATGTCTAATGGACCTTGAAATCAAGGTGATAAATGGGTGGTTGGACATGAGTCTGGAGTTCCTTGGAGAGATGCAGGCTAGAGACTTAAGTTTGAGAATATTTAGTATATAAATAGTTTTTAAAGGAATTGGACCTGGTGCCATTACCTAGGGAGTGAGCATAAAGAAGAGGTATGTGGACTAAAGCCTATGCAGTCAATCTTCAGAAAGATTAGGAAGTAGTGGGGATCTTAGAAATAAATATTGCTAGTTGTCTGAACTTGGTCAATTTCCCTACTTAAGCCTTTGTTTTATTACATATAGAAGGGGCCTAATTATAGTACAAGCTTCACAAAGTGGATAAGAGAAGTAAAGGGATAATATACATTCACATCTAGTATACTATCTGGCAAAAACTAAGATCTTAGTAAACATTAGTTATTATATTATTTTCCCTATTATAGGTGTCTTACTGGATCAATCACCAGTAACAAAGAAGTCTCCAATTCTGGGGTGTTTGTCCATTTTTTCTAGTTTGGGAAAAAGTAGTATTTTTGTCTGCCCACTCTGGGAGGCACAGAGCTAGGTACCATGTTTACCCCTCTGCCTCTGCTGCCATTTGGCACATCTTCAGATGCAGATGTCCTATCTAGACAGGCCTAGAATGGATATCAATGGGAAAACCCTGGCTTGATTTCTTACAATGACAGGAAGGAGTAGATTCAGATTTAGGACCTTGAGCCAAGGAGGTCCAGTACCCACATTGTTATGGCTGCAGAGGCAGCAGAAGTGTCTTCTTGGTTGGCCCAGGAGAAACACTAACTAGCCTAGTTAGGTAAGTATCCCAAAGGCCTGTCCCTGGGATGCTAAATTGGTGGGGTGGGCAAGAGGGAGCACACTGGAATGGAGATCACTTAGAGCAATCCTATATTGACAACTGCGGTGGGGAGAATAAAGTCTGCCTAAAGATGTCCATGTCCTAATCCTCGACATCTATGATTGTAGTATCTTACATGGCAAAAAGGACTTTGCAGATGGGATTAAGTTAAGGATCAACGTGGGAAGGTTATTCTGGATTATGCTGGCAGGCCCGATGTAATCACAAGGGCCATTTTAAGAGGGAGGCAGGAGTTGTAGAGTCAGAGAATCCAATGTGACAATGAAGCTGAGATGAGGAACAGAGAGTAAGAGGGGTTTGACTATGCAGGCTTCTGGCTTTGAATAGAGAGGGAAACCAGAGGGAGAGGACTTGAGTCAAGGAGTGCAGTGGCCTTCAGAAGCTGGGAAAGGCAAGAGAACAGATTCTCCTCTAGATCCTCCTAAAAGAACCCAGTCCTGCTGACATCTTGATTTTAGCCCATTGAGACCCATTCTAAACTTCTGAGCTTTGGAACTCTAGGATAATACAGGGGTGTTGTTTTAAGCTACCTAGTTTGTGGTCATTTGTCACCGCAGCAACGGGAAACACAGTAACCCTTAAAGTCATGGGCTTTGAGTCATAATTATGGTGAAAATGAACCCACCCAGGACTCAGTTCTCTAATAATCTCACAGATCTGGAACACAGCTAAGGAGAAAAGAAACAAAAGGCTTCACAGCCATTCAAACAAATGGTATTTATAAACTAAACGAAAGCCCTCAAACTTTCCTGGTGCCACAGTCCATGCACTGCTATTTTAACAAAAATTCCACCAATTGGGCCTGCCACAAAGGAGAGGCATCATGTTAGAAATAGGGGGAAGAGTTGCTCAAGGAAAAATACCTGACAGCAGTGAAAGGCTTGACGGCCCTCAGCCTCAGGTGGGTAAGTTGGAGGGATGCGGAAGAACATCTCCCAGAGCTCATTCAGGTGGAATATTCCATGGAGGACTGATGGATGAGAGCATCCATACACTACATATATTAAAAGTAATAAAAATAACATAAATGCCGTTTCTGAAGATCCAAGAAGAAAATAGGGTTTTGGAATGCTCAGGTACTCAAGAAAGAACTGGATATATTTTATAAGGTCCCCTGGGGGGAAACAAACAAACAAACAAAAGGTTAAATTGCATTTAAAAATGAACTGACCTTGTTTCTCAAAAATGATAACCCTAATTAACCAAGAAGCCATGCTATGGGTATGGTATGGGTGATTTTCCAGCTATAATGTAAATGTAAGCTAATGCATACAGATACGCGTTAAGGGCTTTAAATGTCTGTTTATGCTTGGATTTGGAATAGCTTGAGGGAAGAAAGCTGATAGACTGCAAAAGGTAGAGGAATGGGAAATTATATAAATGTTGCTTTCTTCTATGTACCATGTGTTATATTTTGCATATATTACTTTACCTATTTCTCATGAATTATCTAAAGTGGCTGCCAATATCCTAGAGGCCTCACATAAATTGCCCCAGCTTGCACTCCCAAAAAGTGGTATACTAGGGCTCAAATTTAGGTCTATTTGATTCTGAGATCTAGATGAATCTTCCACTCCATTGTGGAGCTGAAAAATATTCCTTTCCCAACATTATCCCAGAAATAGTCTAGATTAAAATGATGAATTTCCACCCAGGGTCAGCAGGTGTGTGGGAGCCTCTTTTGTAGCCCATCTGGACTTATTTTAGACTGGAAAGAGGCCGTCGTGGACATCCAACCAACTTGCTGTGCACGTGAGAGAACTGAAGCCCAGATGAAATTCTGACACTTTAGGTCACATGGTTAATTGGGATGAGGAGCAAAACCCAGGATTCCTGCTGTCCAGTACTACCCACCACCTCGGCCACCTCTCAAATGGGGCATGTGTAAGCGGCAGAATTTAGGACTCCATCGGTTTACATGGAAATTCAGGACATAATCTGCTTCATAGAAATGAACTTCAACGGGGTTCTAAACTGAGCTTTTTAATTTGACCACTCTTCCTCGTGGGCTGGGCAGGGAGAGTGGGGGACAGAGTTAGCTTCTGAGCATTCATGGCTTTGCATCATGCTTTTATTCCTGGGAGACAGGAATCCACAGACAGGCCGCCCTTATGGGAAGCACTTGTTTGCCTAGAGGGGTCTTTCGCCTTTGAAATTCCCTGGAGACTCTGCCCACATGTCAGAGAGCTGATCAAAACAGTAAACGAGGACCCTGACAAGGATTTTCAAAATTGCATGCAGATGTCTCCATTTCAGAGAATTGGAAACACAACTCTTTTTTGGATTGCTGTAGCAACAGGGGACAGACAAAACAACACGTTGCAAGAAGCTGTCCCAGGGGTGAGGGGTACTGATAGCAATGTGGGGGAGTGGGGCTGGAGGGTTGCAGGGTCTGGGCCAACATGTGCTGAGGCTGGAAATCCTGCCATGGAACGTAGAGCTTGTAATCTAATGGAAACCACCAGTCTCTAGGGCACGTTCCCCTCAGTCTGAGCCCCGATGTGAGAATGTGAAAATGGGAAAGGCAGGGGGCCAGAAGTAAGGCCTGAGCTGGAAATGCTGCCTTTTTGGCTCAGACTCCATTTGCCCAAACCAGCTCTCCAAATCCAGACCAGTAGAATACAACAATTCACATGTTCACAACACTTTACCATTTGTAAAATGTTTTCCCGCATTTATCATCAGGGCTCTTCCTTTCACCATCTCAATTTAGCAAATGGGATCACCAGGGCCCAGGGACAGATCTAGAGTTTGGATTTTATTTATTTTTAAAGATTATATTTATTTATTTTTGAGAGAGAGCACAGAAGCAGGGGAGATGGGGGAGGTACAGAGGGAGAGGGAGAGGCAGACTCCCCGCTGAGCAGTGAGCCCAAAGGGACCCCACAGGGAGCCCAATGCAGGGCTTGATCTATCTGAGGACCCTGGGATCATGACCTGAGCTGAAGGCAGATGCTTAACCGACTGAGCCATCCAGGCACCCCTAAAGCTGAGATTTGTTCCAGGTCACACAGTTAAGACTCAGAGCAAAGACTTAAACTTCATATTTGTTTGAATTCAAGGCCATTGCTCTTTCTACTCAGAACAACACATGGGAGCAATGCTAAAAATATATATATATATATATTTTAAGAAGAAACTGGCAGGTAGTTTCTATAAATAAACTAAGAAAATGAATAAGGAAACTAAAAGGAAGTAAAAAAGAGAAGAAAATGTAAAAGGCAGAAGTGACTACACAAGTTTGGTATGAAAAGAAGAAAAGAATAGCAAGACTAGATCAGACTTTTTTTGGTCTGTTTTGGTTTTTTGTTTGTTTGTCTTACTTTGTTTTGTTTGTTTTTAAATGAAATCCAGTTACCATTAGTTCCACCAGAGCTTTGGTGGAAAAAGTGTTTTAATGGTCAAATAAGCCACACACAGTCTGTCCAATTACGGGGCAATTACGAAGTATATTATGATAACAAAGGCTTTCCTTGGTTAAAGAGCAGCAACAGAGAGAGTCAATCTGGTTTAATCTAGCATTTCCCAAATTTATTTGACAGTATTAGCTTTCTCTTCAAAAGACCAATTAATATTCCATGAAGTAGTATTCTCCAGAAGTCATTTTGGGGAGCCATGTATTAGAGAGTGGAAAAGCTTCCTCTAGGTTTGCTAAGAAGTTCCAGTATAGGTAGAACATTCTAAGGACCCCATACAAATCTTTCCAAACCTGTCTTTAGCCAGCCAGCAAAGCCCAGGAAGCTCAAAGATGAGGGCTATGGCTGGAGGAGGAGGGTGACTCTCCCATTTCTCTCTGGCAAGTGAAACAGTTCCCACTGGAAACTGCAGAACTTTCAATTTCAAATTGCAAGTGATTCATGTCAATGCCCCACAGCCCCGCCGACCCGCCGAAGGGGATGTGGAAACTGATTAGACTTTCTGACGTTTGGGCATTTGAGTCACAGGGACTGGACCTTGGTGCGGGGGCCTCACGTCTTTCTGCCCTGCATCTTCTTGCCCTCACATTTGGCACTGTGTGTTCCTGCCAGCTGGGCATGATTAAATCTCAGATGTTGACAAGCGATGGGTGAAACAATTATTACTCCACGACTATTCTGAGAAATTGATGGGTGGGATTAGAGGGGCAACTTGGTGTGGAAACTGTGCTTAGTCCAGCAGAAGTTTGGGATAACAAAGACATTTATGGATTTCAAAACGCCAGATGGACTCGCAGATGGAGCTTTTGGACTTCACAGTTGGGACTGCCGGATGTGAGACCTCCCAAGATTCCAGGACAACCAAAGGATGATTTCATCCTTTACTATACATCCAGCCATGCACTGCTGGCTTGGAGCATCCAGTGTGAAGCCAGGGACAAGAGAGATATCCTCCTTCAAGGTCAAAAGGGAAGTCACAGTCACCTTTCAAGCTGGAATGGAAAGAGAACAGGAACTGGGGCTCAGAAGATCTGGGTTCTACTTCTTTTTACTAGTTTATCTATGACTTTGGGCAATGGCAGATTCAAATTAAATACACATTTATAGGATGCTTATTGGTGCCAGAAGTTTTCAAGATAAAGAGGATACAGTTCTCAGATTCTGGATGATCACATTTTAGGGGGAAGGAAAATAAAAGATATGATTATTGTCTGAAGCAAAATATAAACCGTTCTTTAAGGACAATAACCCAATCAACGAAAGGAGCTATGAAAAACTAGATATGGTATCTGAGCTGACTATTAAAGGATAGTGTCCAGTAGGGTCATCCAGGCCAAGGGAAGGGCAAAATCAAAGGGGCAGAGGCTTGGATATAGTTAAAAACTTTGGGAGAAGTTGTGATTTGGAGGTAGGATGTCATGTTGTGATGGTACTCATTAATAAGTTATGATTCTATGGAGGCACGAATGTGAGGAGGAAAGGGGAACCTCTGGGAATTTTGAACAATTATAATTCATACTACATTTTAGAAAAAAATGCAGTAAATTTCCTATCTCCAGCCCCTGAAATGGATATTTTTTTAAAAATGCAGATTTCAGTCCTGTCACTTTAACAAATGGTGGGGCCTTAGCCAGGTCACTTCCTTACTTCCTCTCTCCAGACTTTCGTCTGAAATGAGAAGCTTTAGACTTTGACTCTTTCCAGGCCAAAATCAACACAGCATAGTCTCTGTGGTGGTCAGGACAATGGAGAATTGAGTGACTCCCTTCTTCTCCCCCTGGAATCATGCCAGCCATCAGGACAAAAAGCAACCTCTGAACTACTATAAGTCACCTTGTATATGGATTCATCAAGCCCAGAAAGGCAGCTCTACACTGGCTGTTCTTTTGTGGAGAGTGATGTCACTGTCCTCATACCCACCCTGGTTGAGTTCCAGGCAGAGACAATCCCTGATAGCATATTTTTATGACCCTGATGCAAAATGCATTTCCATTTTTTGTTGTCCTTCAGGGACATGCTCTCATCTCAAGGCTGCATGTTCACTTTTGAGCTATGGACTAAAAATGCTTCCTAAATATTAATTGGAAATTTCACTGGTGAGTATCTATAGCAAAATCTTTTTCAAAAGGAATTTGTGTACAATTCCCTAAAATGTCATTGCATGTTAAAGATTAATTAGCATTTTAAGGAACATCAGTGCTTAACTGTCTCTTCCCAGAACAAGAACCATACGATTTTACAGAGGCTCACTGGCAATAACTTCCCATAAACTTCCAAAGATTTTCATTGCCATTGGAGTTCTAATTTCCAAAATGTCATATGGAGCCACCGCATTCAGAAAACTCAAAGACAATGGTGAGGATATGCAACAACCTATGTGACCAAATCACTATTTAGACTGGGCAAATTCCTTCTTTGCTCTAGATTTAAAGCCCAAGTTGTCATGAAAATTTGGGATTTAAATTAGGATTCAAAGCATGTGTAGGACTTGTGTAGATACAGGTTCAGGGACAGTATACCTGATAGAAGAAACTGCAGGTTCAAAGATTAGGATGAGTCTCATTTATGTGCAGAGTATGGAAGAGAAAGAAAAATTGTGTGCAAACTGATTGGATTAAAATCGTGAATCCTGAGCATAAAACAAAAACTAGGTGTAAGCCATTAATTCAAAATTCTTTTTTTTTAAGGATTTTATTTATTTGAGAGAGAAAGAAAGAGCGAGCACATGAACAGGGGGGATGGGCAGAGGGAGAGGGAGAAGCAGACTCCCCACGGAGCAGGGAGCCTGATGCGGGGCTCAATCCCAGAACCCTAGGAACATGACCTGAGCCAAAGGCAGATGCTTAGCCATCTGAGCCATCCAGGCGCCCCGTCAAAATTCTTAAATAACAGAATAAATAGCTTTGATTTTTATTTCAGCTTTATTAGAGCTTCTCCATGATTACCAATCAGCTATTTTTGTGAGGTGGGTAGTATCCTGCCCATGGTAAAGAGGGGGACACAGTAGCCAAAAGAGATGAATTGTGTCCAGGATCTACAAGCTGGGAGCAGTGAGGCCAAGGCAAGAGCCCAAGCCTTCAGTTTCCAGGTGTCTGGCCTCTTCAAACAGCAAGTAGCCATTGCAAGTTCTAGTTTCAATCATCTAATACACTCTCAACGTAAACAAAGATTTTGAAAAACAGCATTGAACCCCACAGAGAGATCCTGGCAAAATGTGCTCAGAGCTTCTCTATACACTCAACATTGTGAGATAACAACAGTAGGAAAAAATAAATAAATACAGCCTCCAGAAGTCATCCGTAAGTCCTTCAAAAGGCCACCTGAATTTCTGGAATGGCTCTGCTATTCTGATGTGACACTTATGAAAAGCAGTGTGAAGTTTATGGTAAGAAAATCATTTTATGTTTGCTCAAAGACCACCCCTTACTATTTTTTATTTTAAGAAAACAGACAGGAAAGCTCTGAGCATCAGGAGACTGAAATATATGGTGACTGATGATTATTTTGCATTTTCGGTGCTTTAAATGTGCATAACTCTCCTCTCTGAGAATACTGCTTGGCAAGCCCTTGCCTCTCACAGAACAAATAACATTACAGAGTAACAGTGCTCCTCTAAAGAAAGGGAACAGAAATCATCCCAAACCAACCATCCTGGAATTCTTTCTTGGAGAACACCTAATCCCTAGTAGGTCAGATTTGGTATATATTCCATTAACTGTTTTCATATGCTCCTAGGCGTGCTTGGCAAGAGCTCTTAAATAATCCTTGAGTACATTTTAATCAATATCTAATCTTCCAGAGGCTTTTAGAAGCTAGCAGTACCTTGACTGGTACATATACATTCTCTATACTTCAGAGTAGTGTGTTGAGAGGTAGACAGTGTCCTGGAGCACTTCCCTAGGAGTAAACCTTAGCACAGGTACTGCCTGGTTTCAAAGCTGGAGAATCACTGATTTTGCCAAATGCTAGCTCGAGGACAAATGTTGAAGAATTTAGCCATCATATTTTAGAGTGATAGGTGGTAGGGAAGTCAAAGGCATCAAATAAGTTCAAAGTTATTGAACAAGTTCACGCATTCTTTCCATAATGATTATCTACTCCAGATGCCCACAGTTAAGACACCTAACTGGGTCCTGGAAATGGTATTTTAGAAAAGTCAGGTGGATACCTGCCTTAGAATTTTCAATCGACTGACCTAACCCAACCCAGGAATCTCTTTTGCAGTATTTCTGTTATGGGAATATCCTACATCTGTTTGGATATTTCTGGAAACAAAGGTCCAACACTTACCATAATTTCCAACACATAGATGATCCTCAATAACACTCTTCTGATTAAGATTCAACTCTCATTTTATGTTGCATCCCATTAATTTGAACCCTCAAATAATTTTGTGAGGTGAGAATTAATTCATCAGCCTTTTTGTTTTGTTTTGTTTTGTTTTGTTTCCAGATGGGGAAGTGAAGATTATTTTTAAAAAATCCAAATTACTCAGGTAAATAATCAAAGTTCCATAATGGAGCTACTATAATGTGTTTAGCTGTGAGGACCAAATGAAAATAATGGAGCTGAACATTGTTTGTAAAAGGGACTAATATTGTTTTATAAACAGTAAATAATGGGACTTAAGTATTTTGTGAACACAAGCATAAGGACTTATCTATATCCACCTCCTGCTAAGACTTCATTTGAAACTTGACTTAACCCTCCTAAATTAAGTAGCTCTTTTTCTATCAGACTAATGCTGTTCTCTAGCTATATTAACACATAATACATTCCCTTCATAATTCTTACATAATCTAAAATTACCTTGTTTATTTACCCATTTACTTGATTTGTGTATGTTCCTCCACCTCCTAAACGCACACAAAACAAGAAAACTCCCCAAGTGCAAGGATTTTGATTTTTTCTGTTTTGCAGTGAATTTCCTGTCCTAGAACAGAGCCTGATCCCCTTTAGGGGTGACAAAAGCTTTGAAGAATGAATAAATAACTTTCTTGAACTCCTCAAGGAAGGCTTAAATTTGCGTACATTCTGTTTGTATACTTAGATTTTTTTCTCACTACAGATTCAGTTTCAACATGGCAAGGATTATGTCCCAGTCATCTCTGAATCTTGTACCCAGCATGGAGCCTAGCCTAAAGTAACTTCAGTCAGCTCATGTTTGCTAATGAGAGCATCCATCTTTCTGGCACATCTGAGAATACAGGCAAAGAGACTGTCAATGAACAGACAGGCAGTCCTGTGGTCAGGAAGATGGAGCAGAACACACAGAAACAGACAAGATAATGAAAGGGCACTGGGGTGACTGAAATCACCTCATGTAATTCAGTTCCTCTTCCCCAGCCTTACTCCAGGGCTTTGGAAAAATTATGCTTGGGCGTTAGCCATTTTCAATAAATGATTTTAGTACTACATTTCAGCAGATCTGAGAAGACTCCCCCTTTTGAACTCATCTGCTCTCCACTTTATTGAGCAGACTTTTACATGGTTCTCGTTCATTCACTGCAGCGTTGTCTTGAGCATCTACCAAGTTACCGGCATTTTTGACACAGCTGTCACTCAGTTATTAGAAAGGGCCCTCTGGAGATGACCCATGAGAGACTATGGACCACGGGAAACCAGCTGAGGGTTTCAGAGGTGAGGGAGTTGGGGGAGGGGGTAAGAGAGTGATGGGTATTGAGGAGGGCACGTAACTAATGAATCATTGAACACTACATCAAAAACTAATGATGTACTATACAGTGGCTAACTGAACTTATTAAAAAAATTTAAAAAAAAAGAAAGAAAGGGCCCTCTGTCCTTCAGAGTACCAGAGGGTTTGAGAAGAGTTCCCCAACAGTACCACAGCCTGTGAAAGCCCAGAACTCTTGTCACAGTTGGTTAATTTCTGGGGGACCCATCGTCTCCTGTGTCATACTCCTGCATCCCCATGTGGGGTGTCCTGCTGCATATCTTGTTCTAGGTACAGATCTGAGTCATTTTGTCAGTTGCTGGGAAGACTCTTCCCCATATAAATACATTTGTAAAGACTGGAGAATGTTTGAAGTTTTGGAGACACTTGTGGGACACCATCAAATGTACAACAGTGCAAAATGGGAGTCCTAAGAGAAAAGTATTTAAGGAAACAAGAGCCGAAAACTTCTTGAATCTACACACTCAAGAAGCTCAACAAACTCCAAGAAGGGTAAACACAAAGAGTCACACGTTATAATAAAACCATCAAAAGACAGAGAATCTTGAAAGCAAGGAGAGAAGTAAATCATCATGTATGAGGAATCCTCAATAGGATTAGCAGCCAATATCTCAGCAGAAGCTACAAGAGACCAGAAGGCATATTTAAGGCATTGAAAGTAAAACAAACAAACAAAACAAGGCCAAACAGAAAACCTATTAACCAAGAATCCTATATCTGACAAAACTAGCCTTCAAAATGAAAGGAGAAATTAAAGACATTTCCAGATAAAGAAAAGCTGAATGAGTATGTCAGTAAGAGGTTCCCCCTACAAGAAAATGGCTAAGTGGAGTTTTTCAGGTGAAAATAAAAAGGCACTGGACAGTAACCCAAACAGAGAAAGAAAGAACTCTGGTGAAAGTAATTACATGGCTAAATTCACACAGCATAGCCAAGTCCAAACCCGGGGCTTCGGCAGTGTTTGTCAATTTCTTTTCTTTTCTTTTTTTAAAGTTTACTTATTTAAGTAATCTCTACACCGAACGTGGGGCTCAAACTCATGATCTGAGATCAAGAATCACATGCTCTTTGGACTGAGCCAGCCAGGTGCCCCCCATTTTCCCTGAAAAGGGGCTATACTTATTTCTTTGTATACCTTGTAATTTTTGTTGCTGTTGTTGCAAATGCAACATTCTGAGTATTATATTGCAGTAACTCTGGATATCAGATTTTCTCCCCCTCCCTAGGATTTACTGTTGTTGCTTGGTGAGGGCTGCAGTCACCCATTTGTTTAGTGACTCTGCTAAACTATTTTTGTAAAGAGTATTTTCCTTGTCATGTGTGGCCTCTAAAGTCCCTGTTTCATTGTCTCAGTAGTCAGTCAGACCTGATAGAGATTTTCTAAAATGCCTGGAACCAAAATCCAAAAGCCAAAATACAATTTTGGTCTTCCTTTGCAGACTGGCTCTACGCTGGAGCATTCCTTTAAAGCTTTGCTAGTGTGTGTACCTACAACTCTGCCCCAGCCTCCAGCTTTTGCTTGCGTAGAGTTCAAAGAGCAGCCAGAGATGCAAGCCCACAGTCCTCTCAAGGACTTTTCAGAGTATGAATCTAGTCCCAGACATGCACATTGCACTCTTGATCCCTGGTGTACACAACCGACTCTCATATCATTATATGCACTCTTCCTTCTCAGTTTCCTCTTGCTCAGGCTTTTTGGTCTGTCTGCAGCTTACCCCACATGTCATCCCTCACCCCAGGCAGCTATGGATAATAGATCTTTAATGCTTTCAACAGATGGCACCAAGACTGAAGGGGGTGAAATAAGGGCAAGCTTCTAAAATGGTCCCTCAGAGAACCTCTAGATGAGTCAAAATACACCATTATTTGTGGAGAAAAAAGTCTGTAATGCTTGTTTCACATTGTCCTAGCATTAGCAGCTGCACAGAAATGTGGGCCCCCATCCCCATGGCTGCCACCAAGCTGGGGAATGGGGGATGGTAGACAGGTAAGCAGAAGTACAAGACTTTCTTACCAAAATGGAGCAGGCTTTCCTTCATTAAACACACCCCTGGTTACTGTACGATTTTTAGTAAATTCCTGAGTTCTGAAAACATTTTTTTTAAGATTTTTTATTTAATTATTTGTGAGAGAGAGCGAGAGAGCACATACAAGCAGGGGGAGCTGTAGGCAGAGGGAGAAAGGGAGAAGCAGGCTCCCCGCTGAGCAAGAAGCCCTATATGGGACTCAATCCTAGGACCCTGGGATCACGACCGAAGCCGAAGGCAGATGCTTAACCGACTGAGCCACCCAGGGTCCCCTGAAAACATTTCTTCTGTCAGTTTTCACCAGCTTATAGGTTCACTCAGTGGAAGAATCAATTCTTGGAACTCCCTACTCTGCTATTTCTCATGATATTTTCAAAAACATATACCTCTACGAGTCTACCCCACTGATATATGGTGTACAAGGCAAAATGATGTTTTTCCACAGTTATTAACTGTGGCATTGTTTACAACAATAAGTGACTAAAAATAACCTCAAATCCACTGGTGAAATTATGGTATATCTGTGATATAAAGTGCTTTGTATCTATAAAAAAAAAATCAAGATATCTTTACACTTATAGAGAAAGATTTCTAAGATATGCTAACTGATAAAAGCAAGCAGCAGGACCGTGGATATGGTAGCCTACTTTGTGTAAATTAGGAGTGTACCTAGAAATTGTGTGTGCCTGCTTTCTGTACGTGTAGGATGCCTAAAAAATTAATGACAACAGCTATCTACAAAGGGGCAGTTTTGGGGTGGGAACTGTGTAGATAGGATAGGAATGGCAGAGTATCTTTACATTGTATACTTTATTAAATCTCTAAATTGTGAACCACATGAATGTACTGATTACTCAAAAGACAAGGTAAACATCCAATGACTTATTATTGGCAGGATAAAATCCTAACTAGCATGCATCATCTCCAAGGTCATGTTGGATCACACCTCTGGTTCTGCTGGCCTCATTTCTCCCCCATTACCTTCTGATGTAGCACACTCCAACCACACCAGCCAGATGGTATTTTTTGCCAAGATCCTAGAACTTTCCTAGTTTTTTCTCCCTCAGGGGTTTTGTACAAAATGTTTCTTCTTTTAGGCGTGTTTATTGCACTGAGATTCCCATGGGTCATATTTTCTCATCTGTTAATTCTCAGAGACTTTCCATTAACACTTCTGTCTGGGAGATTTCCTTCATCTCCAATATCTTCTCTCAGAACCCTGGTTTTATTGTTCCTTCATAGCAATTACTACAATAGACTAATATTCATTTGTTCATTTATATTTCCCTGTTCCCTCTACTGAACTCTAAGAAATGCATCTGTCTTGCTCACTGTTGAATCTTGAGCAGTACCTGGATTGGTGTGTGTGGTGCGCTGATATCTAATGAGCTGGGTGAATGAATAGGTTAAAGAGGTGGCATATTCAATCCTCACATATGACTGCATAATTTTAAAGATCATTTTCTTTGTTTCCTGGTAAGATCCTTAGTTGTTTCATCTGTGAAATATGGCTACTGAATCTGCTGGTCCCCAAGGTCCCCAGAGAGACTTCTCACAATACTCCTGACCCTTTGCTTCTACAACTAATACACATGTGAACTTGACCTAGTAAGACAGTGAGCTCCCGTTGCTGGTAAAACTGGCTCTGCCGCTGGAGTTGGAAACAGGCATGACACCAGTTGTCCTGAATTAGGGTCTCTTCTGACCCTGTTCTTCTGCCACAGAGCAGCACATAGTCCTGCCTCCTGGCCCCTCCCCTGTCTAGTCTGCCTGCAGGATGTCTCTACCAATAGAAAACCATATTTACATTTTTCTTCACTTTCGCTCTCATTCCAGGGTCCAGACAATAACAGCTTTCAAAACCCAAATTAAAAATCTGGGCCACACATAGAACCTCTGGAGTCATTTGGCTCTGAATAGTGCTTACAAGCATTGTCCAACAAACTGCTCAACCTAATGAATCTCAGGGAAGGCAAAAACAAAACAAAACAAAACAAAACAAAACAAAAACAGTTTAAAGTTAATACTGTTGTTTCCAAAATCCAGGGAGAGAGAGACCACATGGTTGTGGAAGGACAGGATTCAATTTCCTAGCAACCAAGCACAGGTGGGAGAGACCTGCCAAGCACCTCAGAAGACCAACATTCAGGGTCCCACTAAAGCTAAGGGGGACTGGGTACAGGAGCATGCTGGCTGACATGGAGGGAGCAGTATGACAAGACAATATGAGGCACACCGTCTTCTTTGCAGTTCAGGACCACCCATCCCACTCCCCTGCCTCTGGAGCTCCTTACAGAGCAGCCACTGAGGCGTGCTGTTCACCAGATGGCTACTAATTTCAGACTCTAGAGACAACCACAGCTAGTGCTCATGGTGCCCAGATGTCTTTTTGACAAGGTAGGACATACCCAGTCATCAAGGGGGTGGAAACCATCACAGAACAGAATGGACGAGCCTTCTGGACTTTGTCCAAGAGGTGGGCCTGCTTGAGACGAGCAGATATCTATTTCCAAACTGGCTGGCAACTGCTTTGTCTGAGAGTATTCATCTGGAAAGCAGCCCAATTCTCTACCTTCCTACTGTTCTTTACAAGGAGCTACAAATTCAAGGGCCTTGAAAAAGCAGAGGACCTTGAGAAAAGCCATCATCAATATTGGATTTCATGAAATGGCAGGAGCACAGGTTTTCAGACCTGACACATATACACATTCCAGAAGAGTGTTATTTCCAGCAAGTGGATTAATTTCCTTGAGACTGTTTCTACATTGATGGAGGAAACATCTTTCTCATGCATTACCATGAAAGTTAAATTAGATCATCCTTACAAACACCTGACTCAGTGCTTTACAAAGCCAATTAGCTTTTTTATCCTTTCTATATTATACATATTTTCACGAACTCCTATATTTATGTATAGTGGATATTATGAAATATTTCCAATGTAGATAAATTGATACGTATTTGCCCCCTGAAAGGGGAGAAGGGTATCCCCAGTGCCTCCTGAGGATTCTAAAACTGAATTGCTGGCCCAGGCTCAAATTTCTCTCTCTAAAATTTGACACATTTTACACATTTTCCACTTCAAAGTAGCATTTTAAATGAACGTGGGCCACTCAAGCATCAGTCATGGTTCTGCTATCTTGAATTTTGGCATTTTAACCTCATGGCAGTTAGTACCATGATAGGACACATCAAAAATGACACAGAATTCTCAGTGCACAATTGCGTAAAGGACTGCCCTTCAGCTTATGTTGGAAACCAACCTAGCAATCATTAAATTGTAATTATATTTCATCCAACACTCTAAAGGCAAAAGGCAGGTGGATCCATAGAATTAGTCAACGAACAAGAAATAAATGGCATTCCAGACAGAGGAAGAAGCCTGTGGAAGGCCTGTAGGATGGAACTGTCAACCCCAGGCAGCCTGATTCTGACTGACTCCACACCCAGTCATTGTCAGGCCACTGTCATTGCTGGGGCACCCATAATCATTCTTAAGTCTCACCCTCCAGTGACATTGTAAGTCTGGATGCACAGAACAATGATAAAATGGGTTAAGATCAGTCTCTTAGATGGGCAGACTTGAATGTGCTAAAGGCTGGTTGTTCACACTCTGGAAGAGGCTTCGCTGGAGAGTCAGGGATGTTGATAAAGCATCAGAGGGTACAATTCCCAGGATCTGGCAGCAGAGTTACAACAGATGTGAGGTATCATCCCAGTCTCTTTGCTGAAGAAACTACCCAAAGAGTTCAACTCCCCCTAGCAGGTCTCTAGTTGCTTCCTTAAGGGCAAGTGGGGTAGAGAGTGGGTCTCCATTCCCTTTTAGCTTATAGTGCACTAAGGGAGAGATTGGTATTGGTACCTGCCCTCTGCTGGCTATGAGCCAAACCTGGAGAAGGGAGAGCAGATGGAAAATGCCACCACCAGATACCCACATACAAACTGCAGTGTGCCTTCCAGATATCATTTAACCTCCGGCAGCTACAGGCTTCAGTACCTGCTCATCCTCCCCATCATAGGGGGAATGTCTTCCCATCTACACCGAGTCAGAGCTACTGGTATCCAAGGGGAAAGTCTCAGATGCACTTTTACTTTGGAGCCAGTTGTAAAGAAATAAAAGTGAACACTTACTGTGCAGTGAATATGTGACAGGACTTGAATTAGGTGGCTCATTAGTGGAAGGACCAGAGAACACCGCCATCGGACAGCGCTGGGTTCAGATGATAAGCCTGATAAGGTGTCTTTATCTGTAAATGAGCCAAATGATTATTTTCACTGATGAAGAAAGCAAAGGTAGAGAAAGGGATCTGGGAGGAGAATAGCCAAAGATCAAAAGAGAAGAGCACAGACATTATATATCATCAGATCGACAGGCAGGAATGCAGGGTAAGACACACTGGGCTTGACTCTGAACTCTGGATTCTACCACTTACGTGGTTTCCACCTTCAGGAAAGTCATATCAGGTTCCAGTCTCAGGGTTCATCGGTCAAATGATTTCTGTGATGATTCACTTAGAAATTCTAAGTAGGACAAGGCCTACCACACAATAAATTATTCTGTTCTTAATATCCTTTTAATTTTTTCCACTTAATATTCCCCACTGCCCTGGGAGGTTAATATTTTCTCCATCTTTCAGATGGGAAAACTGAAGTTTGGAGAAGCTAAGGCATTTGGTAAAGTTCACACAAGTTCAGTGTGGGATCTAAATCCTGTTTTCTCTTACTTGAAAGCCCAATGTCCTTCATTATTAACATGTCACTTTGGGGCTCACATAACTGAATTGGAAAGCTGTGGATCTTTTTGGAGATTGGATTGAATTTATATTTTATGTGAAATGACTCTGCTCAGTGCAAGGAAGGTGGAATCTGAGTTGATTTTCCTATTTCTAGAATTTAAAACAGGCACAGTTCCTTGAGCCAGAGGAGACTTGGGATAGACAGACACATGTTTGCCTCAGAAAGAGCCATCCGCCCCACCAGGAGGGGCTATCTGGCCTGTAGCCCTCTGATTTGCTGCCCCCCCAGGCCTCCTGACCCACATTTACAGGAGAGAAAATCCCTGCCAGATCCCATTCCAGGGTCTGAGCTCCCCAGACAGGGTGAGATCATCCTTTCAGACCTGGCCTGCTTGAATATGCTGGAAGACATCCTGAATGAATGAGTACATAAATGAACAAGTGAATGACTCCGTGGGAATCTATGAGCAGAGCCTATGTCAAAAAGCCATTTAAGCCCCTGCGAGATGCATTAGACTCCACAGAAGAGCAACATCACTTAGCTCCCTCCTTGGTGCCAGGGTGATTCAGCAACCTGTACATGGATTACTTCACTGGCTACTAAGTTCTCCTTGTTTCTGCCTTGTGCCTCCTCGGGAGACTAGCGCAGAGCTCAGATCTCTCTACAAACTACCTTCTGGGGATGTGTGTTATTAACGGCTGGAGAGAGACTAGTGAAAATAAAAATGGATCAGAAATTAGAGGATGTGGTTCCAAGTCTATACCTCTTGGCTGTGTAATGAATAAATAATATAAGTTCCTTAAAGCCTTAATTACCTCATGTAATAAATGCGTATGATCAGAAAGATTCCTCATTTTGCAGTGCTTTGTGAGAATTATATAAGGCAGAGGATGAGAAAATTCTTTGTAAATGGAAGCAGGTTTTAAGGCTGCCAGTTAAACTCCCGATTCACTTAACACTTTGGGCTGTGACGGACAGCTGTACCTCAATTTATTTAGTTACTGACTTGAACACTTAGTTCACACATGCTATTGAGAAACTGCTACAGAGTCTGGGATTAAGCCTGGAAAGAACATCAAAATCTTTCCTGGAAACATCACAATTATGATACCACCATGGACTGTGAGACCCATGGGGGATAGGAAATTCGATTCATTCTTGTGTCCCCACTCTGTCTGTGGCCCAACGTTAGCACACAGCAACGTGCCAGTCATGTAACTGGTGTTCAGGATATAGCCAATCAATCAACATATTAAAGGCAGAACATCAAATACCTCTAGTCTGGTCCCCTCTGATCCATAACCCACATAATTGCCAGAATGATCTCTCTAAATGCAAATCAGACACACCTATTCCTTGATTAAAGCCTTCCAAGACTTTCCATGCTCTTAAGGAGATAGTTCAGATGTCTTAGCCTAGTACCAAGGCTATAACTTTCCTATCCAAACAGACCTTCTCCTGTCCAGTGTGGACACTGCAGCATTGTCACACTGCTCATAAATAACAGGGCATTGGCTCACTCCCGATCATATACATATGGTATATATGAAAATACTTATATACACAAAGAGATGTATCATAAGGAATTGTGTCACACAGTTATGGAGGCTAAGAAGACTCAAGATCTGCAGTTGGCAAGCTGGAGACCCAGGGAAACAGATGGTATAGTTCCAATCTGAGTCTGAAGGTCTGAGAACCAGGAGAGCAGATCTTGTAAGCTCCAGTCCAGAAGCCAGCAGGCTTGAGACCCAAGAAGAGCTGATGCTCAGTCAAGAAAGAATGATGTCCCAGCTCAGTGCAGTCAGGCACAAGGAGTTCCTTCTCACTCAGGCTTTTGGTCCCATTCAGGCCTTCAACTAATTGGATGAGGCTCATCCACATTATAGAGGGCAATGTGCTTTACTCTGCCAACTCACATCTTAATCTCATCCAGACATACATTCACAAACATACCCAGAATAATGTTTGACCAAATTTCTGGGCTTCCTGTGGTACAGTCAGGTTGCACTTAAAATTAACCACCACAGGATATTTTTGAAAACAAACTTGTTTTGTGTTAGAATTTTCACTATGTCCAGGATCTTCTTGTTTCCTTTGTCTCAAATTTTCCTGAAAATTAAAAGATACCTGATATGTAGCCAAGTGGAAGCTGTTCTGTAGGACACCAGGAGTTAACATTTTCATAAAACGAAGATAGTACCTGGGAGACTGATCTCACAAAATGAAAGGGCTCTCTGAAACACACTGGTTCCTTAGGAAACGTGAGGGATGGGGTTACTCATTACTGAAAGAATGTAAGCAGCTCTTGTTCCACCACTGGAAGGGCTACTTTAGAGTGACTCTTAGTCACACACTTCTTTTAACCCAGGACCCTGTTCAGTGATCAAGATAGAAGGTGGTCCTTCAGTATATTCCAGGGCATGACAGTATACTTAGTATAGGGCTTGACACCTTAATAAATATTTGCTTAATGAAAGGAAGTGTCAATAAATGATTAATGAGCTGACTCGAAGATACTGTAGGATATTATTTTTCTCCTTTCCCTCAATATTTGGATCAATACAAATATTATATTTACGTAAGGGATTGATACTACTTCACTAGTCTCACACAGCCAGAAAGTAGGGAAGCCAGGACTCATACTTAGATTCTCTGCCTTCCACTACTCACTGCTAACATTCATGTTGGCCTATAAACAATTTGGGAAATATCTGCAATTTAACAATCCATTTTCTATATACAGGGTATTGAGAGCTGTGAATCACAAGAAAACACATGGGGAGGGATGTGGAAGATGGGATTTTATCCATGCCACAAAGAAAGAAACAAGATCAAATTCTCATGTGTCATTAGAAAGCAAATCTGTCAATTCCAATTAATACTTGGAATCCCAATTAATAGTTGGTTTAAGTCAAATTCCAATTACTAATTTCCAAAACACCAAAAAATACGCCAAAGCCTTGCAATGTAATAGTGAGTCAACTGCTCATTATAACCATTTCTTGCATCTAAAAAGTTAGCCATAGAAAAACTTATTAAGAGTGTAGACCTTGGGGTGCCTGGGTGGCTCAGTCAGTTGAGCATCCTACTCTTGGTTTTGGCTCAGGTCATGATCTTATGGGTCATGGGATTAAGCCCAGCTCAGGCTCCAAGCTCAGCAGGGAGTCTGCATGAAGGATTCTCTCCCTCTGCCCCTTCCCACACTTGCACACACTTTCTCTCTCTCTCTCAAATAAATAAATCTTTTTTTTTTTAAAGAGTGTAGACCTTAAGTGTTCTCATCACATTTAAAAAAAACAAAAGTTACCTTTGTGCAGTGATGGATGTGTCAATTAATCTGAGAGAGGTAATTGTTTCACAAAATATATGTATGTCAAATCATCCCATTGTACACTTTAAATATACACAGTTTTATTTGCCAATTATACCACAATAAAGCTAAAAAATAGTTAGCCATAGGCAGAGCTCTGGAACGAAACAGACAGAAGAAAGTGCTACTTTTTCTGCTAGTCACATCCTTCAATTTTCCTCTGGTTAAGAAAAATACCAATAGATTGGGTAACTCAGTAGGAAAAGGGAAGTGCCACTTTGACTTAATATTTGCAAACTGCTTTAATGTTTAACAAAAGTGTTACCTTGCTTAGTTGTCACAACCCTCTCAGGTGACTAATCTCCTTTCTACTGGTAGGGAAGCTGAGTCTATACAGTATTAAGTGGTAGAACTAGGATTTGGATTCAGTCAGCTGACCCTTGCTCCAGAGTTCTTTCTCCCATTCAGTATACACCATCTCAGAAGAAGCAAGACGAAATTATGCTGCTTTCTTTACTCTAAAACCTATTTTTAAATTAGCTTTATTGAGGTCAAACTGATACCCCCAAAAGCACACATTTAATGTATACATCTGTGGGTTTGGACATATGCACATACCTATGATACCGTCACCACAACCAAGATACTAAACATATCCATCACTTCCAAAACTTTCCTTGTTTTCTTGTGTCTGTGTGTATGTATGTGTTTCTTGGTAAGAACACACACTGCTGTTGAACAGTAGATCTTTAGAACTTAATCATCATGCATAACAGAAACTTTATACCCATTGAGAAAACCCATCTTTAATTAGAGAGAGCCCCGCTGTCTCTGAAATAAACCCTGACACTCTTGAATGGAGGTAAATTTATGTTTCTTAAATTACCCAGTGAAAATGTCACACCCCTACAAAACAATGGATTTTATCTTCTTCTAATTAAAATTGATTTATTAATCTTTTTTTTCCCTTTACTTTTAGAGGCGGGGGGCATGGAGAGGGGCAGAGGGAGAGGGAGAAAAAGAATCTTTTTTTTTTTAAGATTTATTTATTTTTGAGAGAGGGGGAGGGGCAGAAGGCATGAGAGAGAGAGAGAGAGAGAGAGAGAGTCACAAGCAGACTCTGTGCTGAGCATGGAGCCTGACGTGGGGCTAAATCTCACAACCCTGAGATCATGACCTGAGCTGAAATCAAGAGTCAGACACTTAACCAACTGAGCCACCCAGGTGCTCCTAATTTATTAATCATTTCGACACATGTGTTTGAAGTCCACTGTGTGCTCATCTACGCGTTTGGAAGATATATTTATCAGAGTTTACTTCACTAGCTCTTATTTCAGTGCTAACCAGTGCTCTTCAGAGACTAGCTGTCTATGTGCTGAGTGTTTTGAGATGAGCCAAATGGAGACCCTGTCCTCCAGGCATAGTAGATGCTTAAGTAATTGGAGTGCAATGTAAGAACTGTCATGATGGAGGAGGAATTGGAGTTAGGATGAGAACTTGACTCATGGATGTTAGAACAGGATTCTCAGGAAGAGTAATCTAAGGGGCTCTCCCAGGAAATGACAGGAAGAATAGGTAGTTAAAGGGGCATCCCTCACAGATGGAACAATTTGGACAAAGACATGGCACATTGTGGGTCTCTGGGAAACTCCAAGCAGAACGTTATGATAGAAACATAAGGAAAAGGTAAAAACTCAGAGGCAATGAGATGAGGAAACCAGTCACAACTATACCATAGCATGCATGTATAACAGATTTCTGTAAGCATTTTCCCAGAATCTTTCCACTGTTCCATTGGGAAACCAGGCTTTCTACTGGGTTATCAGTTCTCCAAAGGGTGTTGGTGATCTTATAGCTGAGGAATGAAGAGATGTCAACGTTCTTTCCACCTAGCTTTGTTGGAACATTATTTCCACAATTAAGAGATGAGAGAAGAAAAAAAAATCCCATTTTATAGCAATCCTGGAAGAGGAAATTAGTTCCACCCTGTATCTTAGCCTTGCATTTACTTGGGATACTTTTCCTCATATGCTGGGGTGGGGGTGGGGGCACATGGCAAACTGTTCTTGGGGAATTGAACTGTTTTAGAATACTAAAATATTGATAGTTGTGTTTCAAATGGCTTCCCTCCACAAATTTGTAGAGATGCTGTTTTTGGTTTTGTTTTATTTTTGTTTTTGTTTGGCCGCAGGAGAAACATAGAAAATCATCCAAGGAACATAACCGGAAGCCATGCTAGAAGAATAAAGAGAGCTTCAAGAGGTAGGAAAAGTCAGTGATGACCTTTGGCTAAAAGAACCAGAGAGGAAGATTGTGCAAGCCATCAGCAGGCTCATGCTTGGGAAATTAGCGCTTCCTTTCATCAGACTCCTGGAAAATATTTAATTTTTGAAAACAAGTTGCAAGAAACTCAGTATTTCTGCCAGTAACTTAGAAAAACAAAATATTAAACGTTAGGGCTGAGAGGAATGTGAAAAGCCAGCTGGTCCAATCTCTCTCAACAGACAGATAAGAAGAATGAAACAAAAGAAGTGGTTTGCTCAAGGTCAAACATCCTATCTTCTCCATTCGTAACCTGGGCCCAAAGAAGGTTAGAACTCAAATGGAACTAACTCTCTCCTGAGCTTCTTGCAATATGCCAATTAAATTATATTTTCCCTCAAAACATAAGTTGTCTTTTAGTGACTAGAACAAAATTTTGAGAATGAAAGAGCAGGGGAGAAAAGAAGAGAAGGAAAGAGAAGAGGAGGAGGAGGAGGAGAGTAGGTACATTCAAATTCCCACTTGGGTCAAAATAAAGTTGCTTAAGAGAATTTTTTCAAAATAACAGTAACTAAGACCCATCCCTGTTAGAAAGTTAGAGACATTCCACAATTTGTTCATCACATAACAAACTCTAATAATACTTCATCTAGCAAAGAGGGTGGTCTTGGACTCACTCTCATGCAACCTGTGCTGAGGAATTCTGCTTGGGATAACTGGAATGTTTACAGGAACTTTGACCAACAGTGAGGTCTTGGAATGTAGTCTAAACATACAGAACAAAGATCTCACACTGGCATGGAAAACCAGTGATTTGGAGCTGGGAAGCTAGTGTTCTGGTCCCTGCTCTGACACTAACACATTAGACAAGTGCCCCACACCAACCGTCTCTTTCTGGAGGCCAGGAATTCTATCTATAAAATGGTAGCACTGACCTTGGAGAACCTTAAAAACACCCTGTTGTTTTATACCATCATGCATTTGTGCCTGGAATATCACTCTTCTTTACTCCTCTTTAAAATCGTCTTTCTGATTCTTCAGGCATTGCCTTCACCAGGAAAACTTCCCTTTCAGACATCCTCACACCCACTCCCTGCTCTACCCTGAATCAAGAACTCCTCTTTAGGCCTCCACACCACTCTGTGCTTATTATTACCTTTATTACAACACTTTATAAATTATTCTGGACGTTGAAAAGCCATCGAGACAATAGTCATCCAATTAACTACCACCCAATTAAAATAATACTTTAAATCTATTTCTGTCACAGGATTTAAAAAATATTATCTTGAAATCATCTCTGCACCCAGCTCTCTACTTACTATCTTCAAAAAAGTTTAGAACTGAAATGGAGCTTTCTTGGAGTTCATGCAGTATGGGTAATTAAAGGGTATTTCCTCCAAATTATAAATTGTCTTTCAGTGACAAAATGCAACAGAAATTTAAGGATGAAGTAGTGAAGCAAAAAAACAGAGCAGGAGAGAAAGGAAACATATCAGGAATAATCTTTAATTCATTCTCTGAAATTATTAGCATCAAACACCATTCCTGGTAGATGCTAAATATATATATATATATATATATATTTTAAATTTTATTATGTTATGTTAGTAACCATATAATACATCATTGGTTTTTGATGTGGTGATCCACGATCCATTGTTTTCGTATAACACCCAGTGCTCCATGCAGTACGTGCCCTCCTTAATACCCATCACCGGGCTAACCAATCCCCCCCCCTCCCCTCTAAAACCCTGTTTGTTTCTCAGAGTCCATAGTCTCTCATGGTTCATCTCTCCCTCCAATTCCACCCCCCCATTTTCCCCTTCCTTCTCCTAATGTCCTCCATGCTATTCCTTATGTTCCACAAATAAGTGAAACCATATGATAATTGACTTTCTCTGCTTGACTTATTTCACTTAGCATAATCTCCAGTCCAATCCATGTTGATGTAAAAGTTGGGTATTCATCCTTTCTGATGGCTGAGTAATATTCCATTGTATATATGGGCCACATCTTCTTTATCCATTCATCTGTTGAGGGGCATCTCGGCTCTTTCCACAGTTTGGCTATTGAGGACATTGCTGCTATGAACGTTGGGGTGCATATGGCCCTTCTTTTCACTACATCTGTGTCTTTGGGGTAAATACCCAGTAGTGCAATTGCTGGGTCATAGGGTAGCTCTATATTTAATTTTTTGAGGCACCTCCACACTGTTTTCCAAAGTGACTATACCAACTTGCATTCCCACCAACAGTGTAAGAGGGTTCCCCTTTCTCCACAACCTCTCCAACATTTGTTGTTTCTTTCTCTGTCCATTTTTGCCATTCTAACTGGTGTAAGGTGGTATCTCAATGTGGTTTTGATTTGAATTTCCCTGGTGGCTAATGATGATGACCATTTCTAAAAGTGATCTAAACTATAGTCACAGGTTATCTAAAATAATGAGATTATAAGAAAGGTTCAGTTCCCAAAAACCCAAGATAAAGAGCAACCCTTCAAGTATCCCTTCTCAATAACTTCAATGGACTTCTTTGCAACAGCTCCATGGCAAAGCCATGACATCACCATGTAGGGTTTGTGGCATTTATCTAAGCAATGTTTCAATTGAGCTCTTCCCAAACTGTAGCCAAAACAAGCTGTCTTATTCCCTGAGGCAATGGCCAAGGCTTGGAAACCCTGAGTGTACACACACATAAATCTCAAGGCGAAGAAACATGTTTAACCTTTAAAGAACTTAGACGTATTTCTATCTTCAAAGCTGTTTGGTTTTATGGTAAACAGGATAGGACTGTCCAGAGATATGTGAACATTTAGAGAAGAAGATGTGCGTGTACATGCTTCAGTCAAGGTAGTGGCATTCTTTGAAATATCCTGAGAGCTATGAAACAAGACTCAGACATTCACGAGACTGCATCTCTAGGCATGAGTTCTCATCAGTGAAGAAGGATATTTTGCATCTGCATATAGTCCCATGATCCTATTGAGAGAAAATGGAGTCCATTATCATTGTGTAAAGCCCCCTACAGAGGAAAGAACCCTGGAATACAAACTTGGATTACCAAATGTTCCATTGACTCTCCGTATGATCTTGAGCAGGTTGTTTTTCTCCTCTGGACTGTTTCCTTATCTATAATTCTATAATTCAATGATAAAATATACTATCATACTATCACTTTCTCAAGGAGACTTTTTCTCTTTTCACACCAGACTGGGACCCATTCTCTTGTTACACACTCACCAAGTATCCTACACTTCTTCATACCATTTAGCACAATTCAAATAATTCATTTACATGGATGGCTCTGCCTTTTATTTTTTAAGCCCCTTGAAGTAAGGATTATAGCTACTGTAGGCACCTTGCCTAGGATAGTGTTTGACTCATCGTATGCTCAATGAATATATGTTGGATTTCTGAATGAATGAATGAATGAATGAATGAATAACAACTGTCTTTCTCCTTCCTTCATGGTAAGTCCTTCACTTATCTGATACTTCTGCTTTGGATATCATAAATGTTAAAAATGCAGGTTTTGGAATTCAGCAGACATGGATTCGAGTCTTGGGCTGCAACTAACCTGACTGTGATCAGATTATTTCATTGTGTTAAACCTCACGTTCTGCATTTATATATGGGAGATATTACATATCTCATAAGATTCTGCATTTATATATGGGAGATATTACATATCTCATAAGATTGTTATGAAGATAAAATAACAGACTGTTAGATTCTTGAGAATACTGGTACATAGTTCATTAAATGTGAGCTATCATTACAATTTTATTATTTATTTTGTTAGAAATCCCTTGACTCTCCATTCCATTCCATTCTAGGTAAAATGCAATTATATAACCATAATGTCAAATTATTTTAAAATAAAGAAAAATGTGTAAGTGGAAACAAAGTCAAACAACAAAAGATATTCATCAAAATCTCTTCAGCAAGAGGTGAAAGGACAAGATCTCTTTTGAAATTGAAGAACCCATATTCTTCAAAAACTGATAATGTGTTGAGAATGGGGAGTTCAAGGGAGATAAATGATGTACTTCTCCATAGTAACTACTCACAGTGTCCTCATAACTTAAGATCTACTGAAGTGAGATACTGGCCATTTAAGGGCTTATTTGTCCAGAGAAGATGTGTAAGGGGTCAAACTCCATGTTAATTGTTGATGGGGACACACTGTACTGTTTGAAATGCAGTATACTGCTGACATTCTCAAAAGCCCTATCAGAACTATTAATCCATGGGAAGCCCCAGAACCAACTATAAACACAGGAGAAGTTTTATTATATTTAATATTTCTAAGCTGGCCAAAAATGGCTTTTATTCAAGATGGTTTTATGCTTCCACTTTTGGACTGCACCAGTCTGTGAACATAAAGTGAGGAAAAAATTTAAAACAAAACAAAACAAAAAACACACACACAGAAAAAAACCCGAGTCTTGTGTCTCCTTTTAAAGAAGAACAGTTAGACGTGGGTCTAGAAATGGATCAAAGTAGGGAATAAGACTTATTTACTTAGCAAACACATCATACCCTGAGTTCATTGGGAACTTTCATAAGTATCTCACTTAATCCTCATTGTGATTCTGAACTACAAGTATTACAATAGAAAAGCCAAGTTTCAGAAAGGTTAAGCTCAAGACTAGCTTAACAATTGCAGGACCCAGTGAAAATTAAAAATGCATGACTCCTTGTTAAAAACTACTGGGAATTTCAAGATGGCAACAGCGGAATTTTTTTTTTTTTAAGATTTTTATTTATTTCAGAGACAGAGAGTGTGCATGTATAAGTGCAGGGAAGCAGCAGAGGGAGAGGGAGAAGCAGACTTCTCCACTTAGCAGGGAGCCTGATGTGGGGCTCGATCCCAGGACCCTGGGACCATGACCTGAGCAGAAGGCAGACGCTTAACTGACTGAGCCACCCAGGTGCACAGCGGAATATTAAAGCAAGTGTGGGGACCTTCTAAGTGCAGGGTCTTATGTGACTATACAGGTCACATGCCCAAGAAACTGGCTCTGGTTAAGCAATGCACCCAGTGTCACAAACCTCATAAATGGGAGAATCCAATGTTAGTATTCAGCCATCTCAAATAAAAGCTGTTTCTGCTCCTCGAAAACTCCCAATTCTGAAATGGCACCCATCACCCCATTTATTCGGTTTAGCTGTTTAGATTGCCCTTGTTGTAGTTGACAAAAGGCCTTTTGAATTTTCAAAATTTGATCTTTTTTTTTTTTTTAATGTAAAGGCTTTGGAGGTGCACTGATGGCTGAGTTGGGTAATATCCCAATATCTCATTTTCACCCTGCTCACTGATTTCCCAAGGTATGTATTCATGTCAGCCAGCCCCTCTTGTGTCTTGGGCATGCATCAGATTGTCTCTGAGAATCAAAACCCACAAAAGACTTGCTCCTGGAAGTAGCCTCTCAGATAGTTACAGCTGATAAAATCCTTGTTGGATGTCAGTCACACTCTAGAGCCATACATCTTTAAAATAGAAGTGATTCTAGTGACCACTCAATCCAAATTTTGTTTTGTAGTTTTTGTTTGGCATCATTTTAATTATGTTTCATCATAGGTATGCTGAGACCCAGGTGAATCAAGAAATAGCCCAAAGGCATACAGTAAATTAATGGCAAATCTAGGAGTAGAATTCAAATATCTTAAACTAGAAACATGAGATTATTTGTAAAAAGTGAACAGTCGATATCGAGATCAACTCTCCCTCGATTAATAAAACAGATTTTTCAAGAATCAGATGTTTTTGGATTAACAGATAACCACTTAAAAAAAAAATTCCACTGCACCTATTAGCCAAGACTGTAAGAAGACCAGGCCTCCCACTGTATGTCTCCTACTCTGCAGTGTGGAAAGATGATGGCTGGGCCAGCTTGTGTGGGGTGGCACCCTTCAGAAACTGTAATATGCACCTGCAAGCTTGTAATCTTGACTCAGGTAGCCTGTGGAACTGTACAGCTTTTTCAAGACAGCCCAATGTCTCTGAAATTCTCATTAAATGCTGTTTGGAAAGATTTCAATTGCTGTAAAATAAACAGGAACTGAAAAAAAGCAAGCTATCTTCTGTTCTTGAGCAAAGCTAGCCATGCAAAGAGCTCCCTACCCACAAGAGACTATAGATCCAGGTAAAGAATGGCCCACTGGATTTCTGAATATTTTGTCTATTAGGAGAGCAAGCACTGGAGATGTTTAAGATATATTTTAGCTGTCCTTTTTAGGTACTCTGCTATTTGGAGAAATGCAAATATCCCTAATGACTCTACCATAAAATCTAGACGCATTCTCATAAGTAACGTTGATACTAGTGAGACAGTAATTGCAGGCACACAGTAAGTTCATGTTGAGTTTCTTGTCAGATACCAATGCTATCAATGTAGGAACTGATGACTTGGTTGTATCTAGTGGTCTACAATTTATGAAGTGAACCTCAGGTCTAACTAACTCAGGTCAAGCCTCCTGGCAAACTTAACTATCTTCATAAACAGTTACTGAGTTCATACTATGCCAGCCCATGTGTTAGAATTCAGCTAGACAGTCACAGAGAATCTACAGCTCACCTCTTTACTACTCCCAGCACATGACTTCCCTAAGAGTTCCCAGTGCTTCCAGGAAGCCCTCTGTTTTTTGAACTCAGCATTCAACTGTACCATTGACTGGATCCCTGAATTCTAGATTGGTTTGGAAGATCATCTAGCCCAATACTTCATAAAGTAGTGTACAAGGGGGAGTAAAACAATCAACTTAAAAAAATTAGTAAGTAAATATTCAACAATGCAGTATAATGAAGTCATAATCTAAACTCAGCACTAATCCAACATTACTATAATCTAGATGGCAAAATTGATTCAACACTGTAAAATCTATTAAGATATTTATCATATTGGTATACTTAAGGATAAAAGTAAATCTCAGTAGATGCAAGAAAAAATATTCAATACAGGTTAACCTCTATTTGTAAATAAAACAACAATGTCAACTCTTAGGAGGACAGTAACTTTTTTTTCTTCTGATGCCCACTTCAGCTTTATTGAGGTATAACTGACAAATAAAATTGTGTATATCTAAACTATAAAGTGTGATTATTTGATATACATATACATTGTTAAGTGATTACAACAATCAAGTTAACTAACACACATATCACTTTGTATAGTTACCCTTGTGTGTGTGTGTGTGTGTGTGTGTGTATGTGTGTGGTGAGGACACTTAGAGAGAACACTTAACCAATTTCAAGTATACAATATATTATTATTAACTATAGTCACCATGCTGTAAATTAAGTCCCCAGAATTGAATCGTCTTATAACTGGAAGTGTGTACCCTGTAACCAACATCTCCCCATTTCACTACCCCATACTCCTAGCAACCATCAATCTACTCTATTTCTTTGAATTCAACATTTTTTTGGATTTTGTCTTTTAGATTCTAAATATAAGTAGATTATATAGTATTTGTCTTCCTCTGGTTTATTTCACTTAGCATAACGTCTTCCAGTTTCATCCATGTGATTGCAAATGCAGGATTTCCTCCTTTCTCATGGCTGAATAATATTCCATTATATATAATATATATGACATATTTTGTGATACCATATTAATATGTTATATAAATAAATAATTTTATATATATCTATAATATTATATATATAATGTATCACAGTTTCCTCATCCATTCATGGACACTTAGATTGTTTTTATATCTTGGCTATTATAAATAATGCTGCAGTAAACATGAGTGCAGATTTCTCTTTGGGATACTGATTTTGTTTCCTTCAGATATATATCAAGAAGTGAGATTGCTGGATCATGTAGTTCTATGATTAATTTTTTGAGGAATGTCCATACTCTTTTCCATAATGACTGTATCAATTTACATATTACATAAGTGAAGAAACATGAAATATACATAGATAGAAATATTCAATCTATTAAAGATACTGATTCTCTCCAAATTAATAGATTTAATGCAATACCAATCAACATCTCTGTAGGATTTTCTTTTGTGTGTGTGTGTGTGTGCGTGTGTGTAACTGACAAGGTAATACTGCAATTTATATTAAAAGACAAGGAGAAACTAAGAAATTTCCGAAAAAGACAAACAAGACAAGGGAACTTGCCTAGGCATAGAGTATGATTTGTTTGAAGTTACAGGAATTAAGGCACTTCAGATTGCTGCAGGCATAGACAAACCAATGGAATCAAATAGAAAGCTAAGTGATGGGACAGGCATTTATACAAATAGAGCTACCCTAGGACCCAGCAATTGCACTACTGGGTATTTACCCCAAAGATACAAATGCAGGGATCTGAAGGGGTACGTACACTCCGATGTTTATAGCAGCAGTGTCCACAATAGCCAAACTATGGAAAGAGCCAAGATGTCCATCAACAGATGAATAGATAAAGAAGATGTGGTATATATATATATATATATATATATATATATATATACACAATGGAATATTATGCAGCCATCAAAAGGAATGAGATCTTGCCATTTGCAACGACGTGGATGGAACTGGAGGGTATTATGCTGAGTGAAATAAGTCAAACAGAGAAAGACATGTATCGTGTGACCTCACTGATATGAGGAATTTTTATTCTCAGGAAACAAACTGAGGGTTGCTGGAGTGGTGGGGGTGGGAGGGACGGGTGGCTGGGTGATAGACACTGGGGAGGGTATGTGCCATGGTGAGCGCTGTGAATTGTGTAAGACTGTTGAATCACAGACCTGTACCTCTGAAACAAATAATACATTATATGTTAAAAAAAAAAAAAAAGATAGCAGGAAGGGAAAAATGAAGGGGGGGAAATCGGAGGGGGAGATGAACCATGAGAGACTATGGACTCTGAGAAACAAACTGAGGGTTCTAGAAGGGAGAAGGGTGGGGGATGGGTTAGCCTGGTGATGGGTATTAAAGAGGGTACGTACTGAAAAAAAAAATTTCTCTAGTTTTTCTCATTAAAAAAAAAGTATATGACAAAAATGACATTGCAGAACAATGGAGGAAAGGATGGATAGTTAGTAAATGGGACTGGCTACTGGAAAAACAAAAGGACACATTTCCTTAGACTATATGTAAAAATCAATTAAAAATTTAAAATCTTAAAAAAGGGGAATATATATGTGACTTTGAAGTATAAAAATATGAAAAAAGATACATAAGTACAAATCAAAAAGGGAAAGATTGATAAAGCTAACTACATTTCTTAAATTAAGAATTTCTGTTCATCGGGGTGTCTGGGTGGCTCAGTCGTTAAGCGTCTGTCTGCCTTCGGCTCAGGTCATGATCTCAGGGTCCTGGGATTGAGTCCCGCTCCCTCTGTCTGCCACTCCCTCTGCTTGTACTCTCCCTCTCTCTCTTTCTGGCAAATAAATAAAATCTTAAAAAAAAAAAGAATTTCTATTCATCAACAGTCATCACAAAGAGAGTGAAAATACAAGCCACATGCTTGGAAAAGGTATCTGTGACATTTCACAGCAATAAAAAGTGTTAGTATCTAAAATATAAAGATTATAGAGCATGTAGCCACATATAACAATGAACAAAGATGTGGACAGGTATTTCATGAAAGCAGAAACACAACGAACAATAAACATTTTCAAAAATGCCTATTCTCATCATTTATAAAGGAGATGCCAAATAAAATAAAACAATTTCATTCCCTTGAGATTGGTGAAAAAAAAAAGCCTAACAATATTGATTGCTGTAAAGGGCATGGAGCGACAGAAACTCTCATATCATGCTAATGCAATTTAAATTGAACCAAACACATTGAAAATAAATTGGTGTCAGCCACCAAATTTTAAAAACCCTAAATTCAGCAATTATATTTCTAGGAATATAGCCTAGGAGAAACTTGCATGTGTATAGTACGAGGCATTCTATAAGAATGTTTCCAGCAACATTGATTTTACTAGTAATAAACCATGAAAATTTCAAATTCACATAGTCAGTAGAAGGGATACATTTTAATATAATTATTACACTGGAATATTATATGGCAGAAATAAAAAAAGTAAACAGTGCAAAATTCAACACAGATTAATTTAGATTCCATTTATTAAACTGATTAAGAACAGATACTACACTTGATCTTAGCCAAAAGGCCGAGAAGCGATTTTTTAGATTCCATTTATGTATAAAACAGGTACAGTAAACTGAGGCATACATTTGTAGAAAATCAAGTATAGAAAAACAAGGGATAGTTGATAAAAACAAAATTCAGAATAGTGGTTAACTCTGGAGGTTGGGAGAGGGATAATGGAATGCATATAGGGAATGGCACACAGCTTGAAAGGTTCTGTAATGTTCTCTTTTTGAAGCTGAGTGGAGTAAACATGGTTGTTTCCTTAGTACTCCTTTATCCTTTCTTTCTTTCTTTCTATCTATCTATCTATCTATCTATCTATCTATCTATCTATCTATCTATCATCATCATCATCATCTATCTACACACATTAGATATATATATATATATATATTTTGAGAGAGAGAGAGAGGTGGGGCCAGGAGAGGGAGAGGGAGAGAGAATCCCAAGCAGACTCCAAGCCTAGTGTGGAGCCCGATATGGGGCTTGATCTCACAACCCTGAGATCATGACCCAAGCTGAAATCAAGAAGCTACCCAGGTACCCCTAGATGTATATACCTGTATATAGGATATAGAACATTTCATAGGAAAAGAAAAAATTGAGTAGGAGCTTGCCAGCAAATAGAAAAATGATAAAGGAAAATACAGAAAAAAGTAGCATGAACAAAACACCAACATGTAAAAAGCATTTATGCACGTATGTACTTCTGAAGAATGACACCTAGTTCAAGTATATGTTCTTGAGCTTAAAGTTTCCGAGTCAGCTGAAAGCAGGTGAAGACATCGCTCATTAGATATGTGCCCCTTTGGGATAGTCAACTGAAGGTGAGTCCCCTTGTCTTGTTTCCCCTTCCCCAGATATCTAGGCATATATTAGGTACAATCCTTATACTCTGCTCTCAGGGGAAAGGGAACACCTTCAGAGGGGTGGAAGTGGTTGAGGGCCAAGGAGCTGTACTTCCTTTGAGGGAAGAACGTGAAGCAAGATAAAGAACAGCTTGCTCAGGTCGACATTAAATAATGTGTCACCAGTACTGACTGCCATGCTTGGCACACAGTTATGCTCAATAAATATTTGGGGGAATGAATGAATGAATGGAGCCTTTGACAATGAGGCATCCTGGGAACACGTCTCCTTTGTTAAGGCCGTCTTGTTCTCTTTTCTTTTTTTGGCCATTCTCACTGTGGCTAGAGAAACTTATAACTTTTTTCCCCTTTCCTTCCAGTAGCCAGTAGGGGTGGGAAGACTTGAAGAGTCCAAGACAAACTGTGAATGGCCTTGATTTCCAATGGTCCTCACAGAGTGCTGACAGATGTCTGACAGGAGAGCGAGATTGGAGAAGCTGCCAGCTGGGGCCAGGAGCCAACCTCCTTTTCTGAGGAAATCTCCATAGATGGTGGTGGATCAGATGCAACTGCATGCAAACCCTGGGCTCTTTCTTCCCTCTGCTTTACCCTTATTTGTCCGGCTCACATCTCCTTCCATCTCCTACCTGATCATTCTCTTTTGCTTATGCTTCTTAAATGAGCCCTTTATGTGCCTTTGCTTGGGTTAATTTCCTCTTGTACTCTTTGGACCATTATTTCTCCTCTTGGCCAGGAGGATACACAAGAAACTGAGGGCATGGCTGAGGCAACATGACTTGATATAAACCTCATGCTTTTGAGAGTTTAATTTTTCCTCCCATAGTGTAATTTCTCTCAATTTAGTTTCTTTTTTAAAAAAAAAATTATAAACAAATATAAAATGCAAGTTCCATAGAGTGGAAATTAAGAGAGATATAAAAGATAAAAGTATTAAAATCATCTAGAGAGGGGCGCCTGGGTGGCTCAGTCGGTTAAGCGGCTGACTCTTGATTTTAGCTCAGGTCATGGTCTCGGGGTCGTGAGACAGAGCCCCGAGTCAGGCTCTGAGCTCAGTGGGGAGGTCTGCTTGAGGATTCTCTCCCCCCGCCCCTCTCTAACCTTCTCCCCACTCGTGCTCTCTCTCTCTCCGTCTCTAAAATAAATAAATAAATGCTTTTTTAAAAAGTAAAATCATCCAGAGATTATAGTTGTTGCATGTATTTGGGGGTACTATTCTAGTTTCACTCTGTTTGATTTTTACTATTATTTTGCCTGTTGGAAATTAAGGGTACCACTCATTTAATATTCTCCTTTTCTAGGTTATAACAAGCATTGGAAAGAAAAACAAGGAGTCAAATGTGGAGCCAATAATAACAGAGAATTAACAATTTCTAACTCGTGGGTGTCCTTTCTAAGGCAAGATTAGAGAATGTGGCTGACATCTGATGTTAAAGAGAGGTCCTCCTAATGACCTGCTCACCACGCCTATGACTTCAGATCCAATGTGGGGAGAATTACATCTGACTGTACTCACCTAGTCAGCTGTATGGAAAATATTCCTGCCTCACAAACAAAGAATGGAAAGCAGAGGAAAAAGGGTCAGGAGTGGAACCTTGGGCTCATCTCTAGGAGGCTGACCCAAAGCACACTGGCAGGTGTTCTTAGCAGTTGGAAGCAGGAAATCCAAAGGGATCCAAGCTCTTCTTTCAAATCTATGAGGCAGAGATAGGTGACTATTTCCAAAGTTTGGAACAAAGTAGCCTCGTCCATTAGAACAAGTTTCAGTTTGTAGTAGGAAGGATCAAATTAAAACAGAAACCATACCAGTCATTTGAACAGAGACAATCTAATAGAGGGAATTAAGAAGGAAAAGGGAAAAAAAATAAATGAGATGATAAAGGAGTAACTGAAGGAAGTAGGTGCCAAGGTTTGAGGAACAAAGAGGAGGTTGGGATTATTCATACCTTGAAGCATAGAGAAGTGGTCTTGAGGGTGCTGGCCGGCTGGTATTGGGATATCAGGAGGTTGGAGAGGGAGCTTCATGGAGCTATGACTTTGATCTCCAAGAAGAACAGCCTGGCTGGAACTGGTCTTTCTAAGGGTACCTGACAGAACTGGTTCTTGGTGTGGGGGCAAGTCTGGAAGCTAGAGCTAACTGCTGCTACATGGGGAGGAGTCACCGCTAAAGCTAGGCTGGTGAGAAAAGTTAGCGGTCCAGAAGGAACAAGCCCCTTCACTCTCCTCCAGACCATGGCTGTTTCTAGAGCCTACTGGGAGGAGAAGTGGCAAAGGAGGGATGTGGTTTGCAAAGCCTAGACCGCAGAATCACAGTATGGAGCACAGAGCATGGTTTTGGAGCAAAGACTCACTTAAGAGATTGGGACACAGCCAATGGGCATGAAAGTCAGCGTTGCAGCCACTCTGCAGAAACAGGATGGACCCCCACCCAACATGTGGTTGAGATGTAGAGACTGAGGACATTACACACGCACACCAAGGATTTTGAAAAGGTTTCTTATTCATATAATCAACTTTCTGGAGGGAGCAGGGCAGGCTTCCCAGCTGGTCTGAAAATGAGCTCCAGAGTACAGGAAAAGGTGACTGGCACGGGTTTGTTATTGTGACCCAGGAGTGGGCTGGTGTAAGGCCCCCCGCTGTGTGAACAAGGCTTTGATTGGTTTGAATCTGCCAGTATGCCCACAGGAGGGGGCACTGGCTTTATTACCAACTTGCTCAGATGCGGAGCAGACAGGAACGAGGGAAGGCTGAGACTTAAGAGCCCCTGGCAAACATCAAAAAATGAAGTCAGATGCTTTATTACACTCAGAAAACAAAACAGCCACTTTTCCTCCTGAAAAGGCTGAAAGTGCATTATCCACATTGAGAACATTTATGGGTACATGATGGAATGCGAGAAGGGGACGATTCTCTCTTCTAGTACCCAACTCGAGTGGCTGCTGTATGTCGCATCTGGGAACATACACTCCTTACGTCATATATTCTGAACATCTATCAAGTAGAGGCTCTCTAACCACTTCTTAAATGACATTTTTGTTTCCAGAAAGAAAAAGCTACTAGTTTGAATAACTTTTCAGAGGGATTACTTACAAAACTTGAGAGCACTTCTTTAAAAAAATTTTTTTTTTAATTTATTCATTTGACAGAGAGAGAGAGAGAAAACACAAGCAGGCAGAGTAGCAGGCAGAAGGAGAGGGAGAAGCAGGCTCACCGCTGAGCAGGGAGCCTGACGTGGGGGGGGCTCAGTCCCAGGACGCTGGGATCATGACCTGAGCCGAAGGCAGTCGCTTAACCAACTGAGCCACCCAGGCACCCCTTGAGAGCACTTCTTTTTTTTTTTTTTTTAAGATTTTATTTATTTATTCCTGAGAGAGAGAGAGAGGCAGAGGGAGAAGCAGGCTCCCAAGGAGCAGGGAGCCCGATGCGGGACTTGATCCCAGGGCCCTGAGATCATGACCTGAGCCGAAGGCAGACGCTTAACCATCTGAGCCACCCAGGCGCCCTTGAGAGCACTTCTTAACTAATTAAATGTAACACCTGAATTCACTACACTCACCTTTATATTTTACATAAAGACTAGTTAAAATGGACTGAGATGAGCCAGGTTGGGTTTGTATATCACCTGAGTGCCTCTATCTTTTTATGCCTTTCTTTATTGGAGCCCGACCCTGGGTTCCACATAGGACTCGACCCCAGGACCCCAAGATCACAACCTGAGCTGAAGGCAGACACTCAACCAACTGAGCCACCCAGATGCCTCTTTTTTTATTCATCTTTAAGGCAACTTGACATAGCCTGCCTTCTTAATCCTCTTCCCTGAGATATTGTTATTTTTTTTCCCCCAGATGAAGTCTGCACTTCCTATTACAGACTCCCCTAGAATCCTGACTTCCTGTATTGGACACAACACTTGTATAATAATTTATTTATTTCTGCTGCCTGTGCTAGACCATAAGTCTAAACAAAAGCCATAACCATGTCTGATTTGTTGAACACTGTATCCCTAGCACCTAGCACAAGGAGTGGTACATGTCATAAACTCTCAAATCTGTGATGAGTTAAAAAAAAAAAAAAAGTACTGCAAAATTCCACTTACAAGGTGGTAAGAAGCATGATTTCAAGATAACTCACTTTTACATTTATGTAACTCAGTTGTCATTTGGATTTCCTGTCTGAACCTCCTCCTCCTTCCCCGCCAGTTCCATGACCTGTGCATTTCCATGGCTGTGGAAGTTAAAGGCCTATCCCACTACTCAACAGACACCCAGTGACTCATTCCTTGGGGCCTCATCTGCCTCCTGAGCTCCTTCTTTCTCTGGTCTCTGTTCTCTGATAATATGGGTGATGTCAATAGTCATGAGAAACTCAACCCTGTTTTCAGGAGCCACAAAATCTCTTTCACACAGGGCAACCATTGATCAGTGGAGTTAAGAGTTAGGATTCATATCAGATTAATTCAAGAAATGAAATAAAATACGCTAGTATCTCCATTTTTAAAATATCCTTCCACACTACCAAGGACATCCACTCATCTTTCCTGAACTATCTTTACTCTCTTAGCTTCTTTTACTCCAAAGAACCACAATCCATTCCTCCCCCATTTTTATGAGGAGCCATTTTGCCTTTTTTTTTTCCCTCCAAAATCCTGAAATCAGCAAACATCCAGACCCTAGGGATCTTGATTTCCATCACAGAGATGTATTAGGGAACTTCTGCCCAATAAAAGATAACTTACTCCCAAAGAGGAAACTGGTGCAAGTTATTAAAACAATAACATTTTGTTGGACTAGTTACATTTACATACATTACATCTAAAATCTGGGAACGTTTACATATGTGCAGCTCAGTAATTACTGCTCTCTCCTTCCATAAACCACTGAGGATGCCTATGTTATCATTTGGAGAAAGCAGAGCTGGCTGGCTTCTCTTTACCCTTTCAGAATGTGAATCACGGGCAAGGTCCAGAAAACCATGCCCTGAATGCCACAGCAACTTGTAAGAAGGGTGGTTGCAGAAGCATTGTGCTGAGAATTGCAAAAACAAAGAAGCACTGAAGAATGCAAGTGTAAAAGTCATTAATTTTCAAACCAATAAGGACTAGTTTGGAATTTAAAAAAGAAGATGTGAAATACAACAAATGTATGGGATACTTCCTCTAAGCACACCAGAACAACTTTGCCATATTTCCTGAACAATTGATGTAGGCGATTCAGGACAAGGTTTGTCTAAAAAAAAAAAAAAAGTTAGTATTTCATTGAAGTATAACATACAAACAAGAAAGTGCACAAATCACCAATGCCCAGCTAAATCCATTTTCACAAACTGCATGCATGCCTGTTACCAGCAGCCAGATGAGAGACAGAACATTGCCATCCACCTAGTAGTCTATGTTTTATGCCCTCCTAGTATGCTCCTCCAAGGGTAATCACTCTCCTGACTTCTGATACACAGCTTCTGATAAATTGATTTTGCCTGTTGTTGACCTTTATATTGATGGAATCATGAAGCATGCCCTCTTTGGGGTCTGACTTCCTTAGCTCAACATTACGTTTGTGAGATTCTTCCCTCCTATTTTTGTTTACTATTATCATCATTATTATTAATAATATTGGCTTCATAGTATAAATAGCATGTATTGAATCGCAACATTGAATTCCTTCTGTTGGAATATATTTATATTTTTTCTGTTTGCATTTTTCTCTTTTTATTTAAAAAAATTCAAAGCCACAGAAAACATAAATCATCTATAATCCCAACACACACACACACACACACACACACACACACACACACACCCTCCTGTCCTGGGAGTAGAACTGACTTCAGTTGTGTTCTGTTCTACAGGTTCTAAGTCCTAAATGACCTCTTCCTCCTCCTCCTCCTTCTCTCTCTCTCCTCACCATACTCCTTGGGCTATTCTCTGTTCAGTGAGATCCAGGATTATGAATGGTTCAACCTAGATCTCCCTATAGTTGGGTAATTGGAAGCTAAAAGAAAAAGCTTCCTTCTTCCACCAGGACCATATAGACTGAGGGACAATTTTACCATAGGAAAGGGGGTGCTGTTATCAGACAAAGGGGGTTGTACAATCAGAATGGATAGGAGAGAAATATGGTCACCACAGTACACCATGCCCACAGCACTTTATGGCTAGAGATGATGTCTTAGCTTGTGTCCCTACAATAACCCAATGAGTTAGAGACAGAAGCTTTTAGTCAGTTCCACACCTGATGTCTAGATCTGAGGGACGTCTCTTGTTTAATATAAATGCATTTTATCAGGATTTATGGAAAGCTTGACATGACTCCAATTCAGTTGGCTAGGAAGTCAAGCATGGCAGCATTATATCCACAGAAAGGAGTGGGATGAGCTGTGTATTATAGGACTGAAGCCCAAATAGATTAGCCAACCCAGGGCAGCACCCTCAGCATTGGCCTTGGAGGAGGCTCAATGCATGGACAGCTTCCCTGGATACCTATGTGCCAACAAGAGTGGGAGCCTGGGCTTGTCTACTGGAGACATGCATCCAGGCTTTCCAGCGGGCAGTGCTGCTAACTGTACACACGTCTGGCTACCCTTTCTCAATAGAGCTCTATCTCTGAGAGATGACAGCCTTGATTAGATATATGAAGGTGGGGAGAGAAGGAAGAATAATCAGTGTTTCCCTGGTATTACCATTTCTGGTAGCAGATAGTCCTTCATTGGTGCAATTATTGCTCAAGCTACTATTTGCCCACCTTTTCAGATAACCAGTTTAGGCTTTTCTTTTAATGGATGTTGTGTATCTTCTGGATGCAGAGAACTGGTAATATGTAGACCCCTTCAATACAGAGAGCTTTTGGTACTGGCTTGGAGATTTAAATCACTTAATTCCTGGGCATTTAGAGTGGAAGATTAAAATGGAATGAAAGTCCCTGCCACTGTGCTAATTTTAAGAACTGCGGGATCAGGGGTGCCTGGGCGGCTCAGTCATTTAAGCATCCAACTCTTGATTTCGGCTCAGGTCATGATCGCAGGGTCATGGGATCGAGCACCGTGTTGGGCTCTGCACTCAGCTCAGAGTCTCCTTGAGATTCTCTCTCCCTCAGCCCCTTCCCCCACTCGCTCTAAATAAATAAATAAATAAAATCTTCAAAAGAAAGAATTGTGGGATCATACTATATTTAAAGGATGAGGAATCCCCATTCATTCACATATCTGATAGATAGGGTGACACTTAATTTTATGTGTCAACTTGGCTGGGTCACAGTACCTAGACATTGGGTCAAATATCATTATTCTAGATGTTTCTGTTAAAGTATTTTTTTAGATGAGATTAACATTAAAATCAACAGAATTTGAGTAAAGCAGAGTACTGTCCATAATGTGGGTGTGCCTCATCCAATCAGTTGAAGGCCTTAAGAAAAATACTAACCTTTCCTGAGGAAGAGTGAATTCTGTCAGCAGACTGTATTTGGACTCAAGCTGCAACATCAACTCTTCTCTGGGTCTCCAGCCTGCCAGTCCACTCCTCAGATTTTGGTCTTGCCAGCCTCTATAATCACATGAGCCAATTCCTTAACCTCTCTCTCTCCTTCCTATTTGTTCAGTTTTCTAGAGAACCCTGACTCAGAGAGGGGGGTGAGAGGGAGAGAGAGAGCGAGTAAGCTGGCCTACTAAATACTCAGAACTCATCTAAGAAGCCCATGAGGATCACTTCATCTCATCCTTAGAACAGGCCTGACTTAGGTACTGATATCGGTGTAATTCAACAATAAGAAGCTGGAGGAGAAAAATTAAATTCCTTGTCCAAAGTCTTATATATAGTTAGGGGCAGATCTACATTCTAATTATGGGATGTGTGCTCCCAAAGTTCAAGTTCTTTTTCTATAGTGCCCCAATGCCTTTGAGGAAGACTCCATACATATTTGACTCTTCTTCATTCTGCTTCACACCTAACCGTCCTGACCACTCACAGCAAGAACCAATGCTGCCTGCTCTCTCCACACGCACCAGAATGACTCTGTTAGCACCAGGGCCATTCATTCCAGCTGCAACTCTGGCCTGGAGTCTGTTCACACAGCCTGGTGCTAATAGAGATTCCAGAAGCTCCTGGCTTCACTGACATCAGAGTCAAAAGAATGCAAAAGAGAAGCAGTGGGTATTTTCCAGAGGAAAATGGGCTTCCTGCTTAGCAGACCTTGCTTGACCTCTTGAGCAAGGGCAGAATGTGGGAATATGGCTGAGAGAGACAGAGCTGAGGGGCCCCAAGTTGCCATGCAAACACGGGCAGGTATTCCACTGGAGAACTGATAGATCTTTCCTGGCCTCTCCCTTTACATTTTTTGCAAAATACCTGCACTGGTCTGTTTAATGACTCGTTCATTTACTCATCCAATCAGTGTATTTTCTGAGCCTGCATCATTGTCGGGTGCCATGCATGGTGCTAGGAGAGATGATGGAGAATAAGAAAACCCTGCTAACTAGTCACTGGTGAGGAACACAGGTAAATAACCAGGCAATGCCAACACATTGTGATAGGTGCTTTGGAAGAAGGAAATGTGCTAGGGGGCACAGGGAGGACACAGAAACAAATGCCATTCCATGTGAGTCTGGGAAGGTTTTCTGGAGGAGGTGACATCTAAGCTAAGACCTGAGGAAATGAATTCTATAGGAACTGGGATGAGGATGGAAAGAACGGTTTTCTGGATGAATAGAAAATGTGCTGAGGTCAGAGGGCCGGGTCTCAGAGTGCTCAGGATGGTTGCAAAGAATTCAAATGTGACTTAGGTGAGATACCAGGGTGGGGCGGCACAGGATGAATATTAGTAGGTGAAGCATGGGGGAAACTGCTCGAAGCCAATTCAGCAATTGCTTAAAGCCAATTCTGTAACAGAGTTGGGCTCAAGAAGCAATTAGGAGAAAAGAGGGGAATTGGTGGAGACACAATTTGCTCTTCTTACCTCTGGGTGCTGGTGTGCCTTTGCTTCCATTCCTCACTGACAGGCATCACCTGTTTGAGAGCTCACATTCCTCAGCTGTCAATGTTGAAGAGCCCTGCCTGTGTACCTCAGAGATAATTATGAAGATCAAATCAACAGTGACTGGGAAATGGCTATGCCCTTCCTGCTCCTCTGTCTCCTTGGAGGTCTCCGGTTTAGGATAGAGAGACCCCTCAGTGCCCCAAGTACTTGGAGGCTTTACTCTTCAGAAGTCAAGGGATCCTTTTCCTGACAGTGTTTCCCATGGAATATTCCAACTCTTTAACCCGTTGGGCAAGGCCACCAGCCTCTTCTATTCATTCTGTTCATGAACCAGATACTCGGGCCACATGGAATTCCAAATCTGGTGTGCGAAAACCAAAATGAAGCCCAAAGACCAAACAAACAAAATAACACGATTCCCTCAGCTTGTCTGTAAGTTTGGTCACACCCCAGCACCACCACCACCAACACAAGGCTAATGAAAAAGGCCTGAGACCTGTATATGATTTCAGGCATCTGCGCCTTTGCTCTTGCTGTTCCCACTGCCCACGCTTCACCTTTCCAAGCATTTTTCCTAACTTCACCTGCAGTCATTTGCAGGCCTTCCTTCCGTGGGATGCCTTTCCTGACACCTGGGGCAGCCATAGTTGGGATTCCTCCTTTAAATGTCTACAGCAAACTACATCTCCAACATCACTTTAATCTCTATGAATCTCTTCTTGAACTTGGAGTAAAAATGGTCACATGTTTTATTTTCTTAATCTCTCAGATCCCCATTTGCTTCCTTACTGTGTATTATTCCATTTATATTACTTCATTACTGCACAGTTTTTTAGAGTACACTTTCCCCTAAAAACTGTTAAAAATAAATAAGCAGAACAATGACAACAACAACAACAAAACATGCGCTTAGGAAATCCATAAGGTTGGACTTTGCCAAAGTCAGTCCAACCTCTAAAATAAAGAGGAATGGCATCAGATACAAAAATATCTGCCATAGCTTTTTTTTTTTAAGTTTCTATTTTAATTCCAATTAGCTAACATCAAATTAGTGTAATAGTGTAATATTAGTTTCAGGTGTACAACAGAGCGATTCAATACTTCCATACATCACCCGGTGCTCATCACAAGTCCTCTCCTTAATCCCCACCACCTATTTCACCCATTCCCCCTGTCTGCCATTGCTTTTAACTGCCAGGTCTATTACCATGGAAATCCCGAACCACCACTCTGATGGGCCATGATGGCTCAACTTGCCCCCAAGTCTCACTTCTCTGACTGCTGTGCCACTTGCCATGGTTCTTCAAGGGAGAGCATGTTCACATCCTCTGAAACAAGCTAGGCCAAGAGGCTCCCACTACTGGGCTTTCCGTTTGAAAGTCTTCATGCTTGGTTCTTTCAAGTACGTACCCAGCTCTTTAGGCAGGTTATCAACCAGATCTGAGAATTGTGGTGAAATTGATCATGAAATCTGATATATCACCAACTTAGAATCCCTCTGCCCTTCTCCTCCTCGGAAATGACTTAAGAGAAAAGACGGGTTTTTCATGCACATTGGGTGAGGTGGTCCTTCCCCCGTCTGATGAGGTTACGTGCTCATCCTCTCAAGAGACATGCTCTTAGTTTCCCAGCTCCCACAACTCAGTTCAACCTCAGTGACTCCAGAGTGATCTACCTTTCCACCGATCAAGTGAATCCAATATATCTATGTGTGCATCCATATTCTCAAGGTACCCTACTCTGCTCCTGCCTCCTTGTTAAAAAGACTGCTCTTGGTGAGTTGAAAGTGAATTTCTGGCATATATCTTGCTGAAGAAGAAGAGAGAAAGAAAATTTAATCTCTGGCATGTGTACCACCATAATAAAATGTACGATTCTGTATTGTAATCATCTAGCTCCATGTCAGGACATGCAATTAGCCTGTGGATTTGTTCAGAGCAGGATTTATATCTCATTTATGTCCATATGTCTCATTTATGTACACCTTATTTCTATCTATGTCCACCATTTCTTAGAAGCTGCTGCAGAGCTGGAATCTAATGATTTACTTATTATTTAATGAAAGAAAGATGAATGAATGTAATGACTCCCTGCTAGAGTCTTCTCTGGATACTGTGTTCAAAATGAAAAAGGTCTTTATCTGTGGCCACCAGAATTATATCCCTGGAAAAACACATCTGACTTTTCCTTTGATAAATCCACTTATATGTTATCTGGCTTTCTGGTTATCTTCTATTAAGAAGCAATAAACCTAGGATAGTCTAATAACAATACAAATGGAAGTACTATGAGCAAAGCCCTCTATAGCGTCCCAGGGTGGAAAGACCCACCATGGAGAAAAGTTGTAGTCTCCTCTTTGAAATACGGGATAAGAGGGATATCAAAATCTTTAACATATGTACCTACTTGTCGACAAGTGAGGTCGTGTGCACATGGTGTCCACAAGGTTCTGGCTCTAGCTCTGCTGCCAACTCACTGGGTGACCCTGGAAGGGTCTCTGTCTCTCTCTCGGCCTCAGTCTCCCCTTTCCTAAAAGGCAGTGGCATGAATAGATTATCTCCATGTTCATTTGGAAAATTATATCCCTGCTCACTCAGTTCCTTGAAGCTCGTATAGGCTGCATAGCTATAATTAAAGGTGACATGCTGTTCTGACTCACAGGTCCTTCCCTTTACCATTTACCCTCAGGTGGCGACTTGGCCAGGGGACACTTACTCAGTATTTGCCAACATGTTGTATCATGTATTTATCTGATAGCGGATACTTGGTTTTCAAAATCTTGAATAACAGCTATTTACTGCCCCCTAGTGGTACAAAGAGGCTTCTGCAGATGTCCAAAGAAAATGTCTCAGACGTGGACCCCACTCCTATCTTTACTGGAAGGATTAATGAGCAAAATATGTAAGGTGCCAGCTACCAAGGAGCTATTGAATAAATGCATGTGCACCTATCTCTTCCAAAGGAAACTGGCCTCAGTTTGTGGGTTTAGAAGAGCCTTTAAACGTAGTATGTCTGTAGAGTAAGAATTTAGAGCATTTGATAATAACAAAATCAACAGTAAATAACAGTATGTATTAAGAAGAAATTAGAAAAAAAATTAGAAGAAAGTAGAAGTGATCCAAGCAGAAAAGGGGAAAAGCAACTCTGAAAAAAGAATGTTCGTATACATTCATTCCTTCTTTTATTCATGGTTCATGGAGGTGAAAAAAAATGAGCAAGTTTATCACTTTTCAGCTTTGATATGTCCAACATTTTATGTTTTATTACATTTAATGCACAGAAAAATCTAACGATGTAGGAGTCACTAGCCTCATTCTACACAGGCAGAAAGTGAGGCTCAGAGAGGTACATAATTAGCTGAATGTCCCATGGTTAACACATGGCCAGCCTCCAGAATTTAATCCAAGTCTGTGCCACTCCAAATCATGTCTTCTCCTAATGCATCACCTAGGCTTCTAGGTGTTTCGAAATCATCTCCTCCTTCTACCCATTTTACAGATGGAGAAACTGTGACTCAGAGAGACGCTATGTGTCCAGTGGTGCGCTGGTAAGTGTTTACAAGCAGCTCAGAGTGATGATGGCGCAGGCAGACTTAGAGTACTTGCTTATTTCTATGTCTATTTTATTGAAAGTGGAGTTGGGAAGCAATGTGCACAATTGGGCACATCAGAGGTCTCAAGCCTTACAGCAACATCTCACAGGTATGCACTGAGTACCATCGTGTCCTGGACTGCTGTGAACAAGAGCTGAAATGCCTGAGTCCGACTCCAGCTCTCTTCTGCTTTCTCACCTGGTTGGTACAACCTGAGAATGGCTAATGTCGCCCTGCTAATTGTCTCACCACCTGACCATGTTAGTTTCAGATTCCTCCCTTTTCCTACTGACTCTGGCTTCATGACATGAGGAGATTAAATCCCAAAGTGAAGTGGCAAGACATTCACGGAGTTCAAAATGAGTGGCCATCCATCTAGAATAATACCCCTAAGTCCAGAGAAGAGGCGGCCTTCCTCCCGGTGTGGTTCCAGTTACCACCAGCCCAATCTCTGCAATATGTCTTATCCCAATGGACTGTGTGCCCCATGGAAGCAGAATGTTTGTCTTTTTTATACACACTGCATCCCCAGCACATAGAACAATGGACTGATCCACTGTGGATACTCAATAAATACTTGATGAGTAACTATCTCTGGCCATTGTATTAAAATTTCACCATAAGGTGAATTCCTTACTACTCTCTGATACTTGATACTTAAACTCTCTGGAGCTATGTCTTTCCATCTTCAAAATGAAAGAAAGTTTAGTTGCGGGTCTGTGGTAGAATTAAAATAATGTACATCAAGTGCCAGGTATACAATAACACAAAACAATTATTGTTTTCGCTATTATTATTATTATTATAGCCTTTCCATTTTCAAGATCCCCATAACATAAAGACGGATCCCTGAGAGAGGAAGGTACTGATCACAGTACCTTATATCCATTTGGTAGAGAATGTTACATCATGTATCTCAATTGATACTTATAACTTCGCTCTATTAAGATAAGTATCAAAAATTCTATTTTACAGATGAAAGAAAGGAGGCCTGAGTGATTAGTAGCTCCTGGGATTTTTTTCCCCACCAAAGCTTCTCTGCTTGGATAACTTTTCTGTGGTGTGCTTTACAGCTAAGTTTGTTTGTCCTATTATTTGTGAAGGCTTCCCTGCCTCTTCCTCCCCAAACGGGCTTTGTTATTTCCTTTCTCTGTGCTCCCACTGCATGGGACAGCTATACCTACCATGGCAGTCATAGTTGTCATTCATTCTTCCACTTGTTTAAAACCTATTTAGTGACTGCCTTCTAACTGTAGGGAATTCTGCTCAGCTTTAGGTGCATAGTGGCAGGTAATGCGGGTAAGACTTTCTGCCCAAACAGAGCTCAGATCTAGTGAAAGAGACAGATATTAACCAAATAATCATAAACATAGTGTATATAAAAATCTAAGTGGCTGGAATTGAGATAGTAAAGGGTAGTTTGGGATTAGATGGACATTTTTTTCTTTTTTTAAGCAGAGGCAACACCATACATTGTCTAGTAACAATAGGAATCCCTAAAGGGATTTAAGAAGAATAGTGACTTGATCAGAATTTAATTTTAAAAGAGCAGGGTCTCTGGTTTTCTGGTTTTTCATGTTTTTGTTGGTTGGTTGGTTGTTTTTTGTTTTGTTTTGTTTAGAGAATGTGACTATTTTCAACACTAGTTGAAGGCAAAGACCGCATTCAGTATTCCTACGGCATCTAGCAAGGTAGCTGGCCTATAGCAGGCACTTAGGGTTGTTTGCTGAAATAACCACTGAAAAACAGTAACCAACTAAGATTTACTGGGCATTATATTGGGCACATCTGTACATATTCTATAATCCGACAGTGATCCACCAAAGTAGCCACTATTGGGTCAATTGAGAGCTTAGAAGACCAGCATACAGAGAGATGTACGGTACCACCTGGTAGGTGGTAAAGCCAAGATTCAAACCTGGCCTGAAATATTCTTTCTTCTGGTTCTGCATTCTTCCTACAGCAATGTGCCCTGACTCATGCTATCCCCTGTGGCCTCTCACAAAAGTCACTCAACAGTGTAGACTCAAGTAAATGAAAGCTTTTGCTTAGTCTCCTGTCATTCTCAATTCTCCAAGCACTGGAGGTAATCCTCATCTGATACCTCTTCTTTTTAAAAAAAAATTTACTTATTTGAGAGACAGAGAGACAGAGAGAGCACGAGCAGGAGGGGCAGAGGGAGGGAGAGAGAATCTCAAGCAGACTCCGTGCCGAGTGTGGAGATGTGGGGCTCGATCTCATGACTCTGAGATCACGACCCTGAGATGATAACCTGAGATCATAACCTGAACCTAAACCAAGAGTTGGACGCTTAACCAACGGTGCCACCCTAGTGCCTCTCATCTGATACCTCTTCTGATGCCATAACCATTCTATCTGCTCAGGCGTCTATTCATCTTACTGTGGGAACTCCATCAAGTCCCAGTGGAAAGCCTTCTCATCATCAATTCCAACACCAGCCCCCAGTGCCTGACCATTACTCTGTCCCTGGCTCCTGGGCATCTCACTTATAAGCCAGCATGGGCCAAACAGAGAATGTGACTACTTTCAACACTAGTTGAAGGCAAAGGCTGCATTCAGTATTGCTATAGCCGGCAGCTACACTTCCCAGACTCTGGAAAGCACCATTCTACTCTCTGTGTCGAGGGGTTTGACTTTTTTAGATTCCACAGACAAGTGAGATCACACAGTATTTATCCCATAGTGTTTTGAATTCAAAGTGTTCTACGTTTTACAGCTCCTATCAAGAATTGCTTTGGCTCTTAGTAGGAGAAGCCCCAAAACAAATGTCACAAATAAATCAGGACTTTTGTTATTCCTATATAACAAGAAATCTGGAGGTAAGCAATCCAGGGCTTCTAAAGCTATTTCAAGATGCCAAGAGGAACCCAGGCTTTTCCTGTCTTTTTGTTCAGTCCTTCTTTAGCATGTGTTGGCCACCAAAATGGCTGAGCTACTTCCACTATCACAGTCATGGCCTAGGCAAGAGGAAGGGGAAGGGCATAAAATAGAAGGAATATACTGGCTGAATGGACTCCTTTTAAGGACCACTTTCTGAACCCTACCAATAGCTCTGCTTGTGTCTGATTGGCTAAAATCTAGCCACTTCATGTCTTATTTGTTTGTTTTCCCAGTTCATGTTTTAAATTGGGCTCTTATTGTCACATGGATGCAGTTGTGCTCCTTCTATATTATTTCACTTACTCCTCAGAACAGGCCTTTTAAGAACACATGATGAATTGTGGCTATAAAGTAAGTTTTCTTCTGCCTTCTAGAGATATGGATGATGAATTGGGTCTTGAACAGATATAAACTGTTGCCTATCCCAGTGCTCCTTCAACTAAGTTCTGCTTCCTCCCTCTGGGTAGGCCTTTAACAAAAGACTGCATCTGCATTTGGGATCAACATTTTAATTACACTATAATTCATTTCTTTTTAACGTGGAATCACATGGTCCCACAAAGCTGAGAACAAAGAGAAGCAGTAAATACCTGGAGTACATGAGCAGGATTCAGAAAGCTAATCTCACACTGGGGATGAGGATGTTCTTTTCCCCTACCTTAGCCTCTATTCCAGTAGTTCTTAAATGTACCCAACCATCAGAAATCAGTGAGAAGCTTTTGCAAAACTATTTCTGAACCCCATCCAGAGTCTCTACTTCAGGAGTCTTAAGCTAGAGTCTGTTCTGCTTTTTATATGACTTTGGAGATCTCTGTGATTCCCTCTTCATGGAAACTGGCTTATATTTTCTGGATACATAGCCTTTGTCAGGAACTCTATCTGCTTTGTGAATGCACAGCCTCACTGAAGTCTAATATCTATGTGACAGCACTTGTTATTCCCATTTTTCAGATAATGCAACTGAGGCCTATCAGGTAAAACCACTTGATTCAGGGCCCATGGCCAATGGACGGTGTTTTCAGGGTTCCCAACCAGGTCAGTCTGACTCTGAAGCCCATGGATTTTTCCATTCTGATACGCTGCCATGTCTGAGTCTGCCTAGCCAAGGAGGAAGAACATCCTTGAGGCATGCCAGAATCATTTCCCACCAGCATCTCCACAGACCCTGTGCTGACTAATAAATGCCTACACGAATCTTGTATCACTGCTTCCCAGCAGTCCCTGCCTCCGTGGTTTCCCCAGACCTGTTCCAAAGGTCCCGAAGGATTGACGAATGTCATCTACGCAGACAAATTGGGGGTGGGTTAAAGGAGGGCAAAGGGATGGATGAGAATATGGAGCCATGCTGGAAAATTAACATTCCAAATAATTTTCGGCTGGCACAAAGTGATTTTTCCTTGGGCATTTTTTCTCTTCCAGTTTTGTAATTCATGCTTATTTCCAGTGAAATTCAGTCCATCTGTATCTGATTCATTCACACTTGATTCATCAGCAGACGGCTCTGTCACAGAAACAGATTCTGACGTGCCTGTAGCGATTTGCCATGGACTTGGGGTCTGTCAGGAATGCCAAGGCTAGGTGGCTTGTGAGAAGCATGTGGAAAAGCAGGTGAAGTGCTTTCGCTCCTCCCACCCCAATACACACACCTCTCTGTTCTGTCTCCCCTCTGTTTCAGGTAACTCTGATGGTCTTCACAATTATTTTGTAACCAGGCTTATACCCAAATCTCCCTCTCTGCTTTTTCCTCTCCATAAACATACTTGCATTTCTCTCATTCTAAAACACAAAACAGACACGTTGCCCCCAAACAGAAAGATGACAAACGACAATGCCCTTTCCCACCTCCATTCACCCTCCAATACTTCCATACTGACTCATCAAAAGCGTGCACTCCGCATGCCAGCCCCCATCCAGTATTTCTCATTCTTCTGTTCCATACATCTGCCTCCGGCACTTGGCTGAGACTTTCTAATGAGAGTCACCTTTTCATTGCCAAACTCAATGATGATGTCCTGTTACTGTTTGATTAGTTTCTCTGTTGCATTTGCTGCTGTAGAGTTTCCTTCTTCCTCACACTCTGCTGTATTGGTTTCCTCCTTCCTTCCCCTTCTCCTTCTTCCCTTCTTTTTTGGACCCATACATCTCTATCCATCCTTAATCATTAAAAAAAAAAAAAATTACGCAGACTGAAGTTTTGGGGACCAGAATGTCTGGGTTCAAAGCCTGCCATGCTACTGTGTGACCTTGGTCAAGTTTCTTAAGCATCTCTGTGCCTCAGTTTCCTTAAATGAAAATTAGGGAAAATTATAGTTCTTACACCTCATAGGGTTCATGTAGAGATTAAATTAATTTACTATCCATAAAATTCTTCAAGTAGCACCTAATATCATAGGCAATACTCAATAGATTTTAATTTATAGGACCAGTACTAAGCACACCCTAATGATCTGTAAATGCTTTTATAGTAGGATTTATGACAGATGGTAATATATTCTAATGAAACCACTGTGATTCTTTTATTTTTTTTTTTAAGATTTTATTTATTTATTTGAGAGAGAGAGAGAGAGAAAGCACATGAGAGGGGGGAGGGTCAGAGGGAGAAGCAGACTCCCTGCCGAGCAGGGAGCCCGATGCGGGACTTGATCCCGGGACTCCAGGATCATGACCTGAGCCGAAGGCAGTCGCTTAACCAACTGAGCCACCCAGGTGCCCCCCATTGTGATTCTTTTAAAATTAAGTTGGATGCATATTCTGCTCTATAGGAGATACTGTCCAAGCCTACAGATGTAAAAAAGTGCATATGGTTTTACTAACATACATGCACCTAAAGATAGAAACTAAGGTTAAACTACTGCCTAATAATATAATAAAAGAAAAGCAATGGAAAAATATACAACTTACTACACTAATTACAAGAAGGCTGGAGTGGTCATATAAATATTAGTTAAAGTAACATTCAACACAAAGAGTACGGCCACAGGAATATAGAGACATTTTATAATGATCTAAGGGTCAATTCATTAGAAAAATATGAACTCATATACATGTATGCACCGAATTAAAGGAAGTAATAAATCCACGACCAGATTTGGAAATTTTAACTCTCTTCTCACAGCATTAAAACAACAACAACAACAACAACAACAAACAAAAACTAGACCAAAAAAAATCAGTAAAGCTATAAAAATGTAAATGTTGTCAATCACCACCGGTCTAGATTACATTTACAGAAAACCACATCAACAACTGCATAATACACATTCTCTTCAACTTCATTTGTAATGTTCACCAAGATAGCCAACATGTTGGGTCATGGAAAGCCTCAATGACCTAGAAAAATTTCTTCCTTACAGACTTTATTCATTGATCGCAACCAAATCAAATTTGAGTATCATAAAAGTAAGGTATCTAGCAATGTATCTGATGTATGGAAATTAAACAGCACACTTCCATGTCAATAGAAAAGAAATGAGGAAAACTAGAAACTATTATCAGCTGAATGATATTGAAAGAACACACATGTCACAATTGTTGGAATGCACCTAAAGCAGTGCTTAGAGAAAAAAAAAACCAGTCTAATTAAAACAAATTCTCTTTATCACAGCAGAGAAGACATCACCAAATTTCCTACACATATTACAAACGTAGTAAGATAATATTATTAACAACTTCATACCAGTAAACTCAACTACTTAGGTGAAATGCAAAAAAGAATCCTTGAAAAATACACAACCAAAAACCGATACAAGAAGTAATATAAAATGTAAATAGCTCTGTATCTTTTAAGTCTATGATTTTCAAAGTCTGGTCCTCAAACCAGGACTATCAACATCATGCAATACACTACTAAAATGAAAATTTTAAGCCTCACTTCAAAACTGCTGAGCCAGAAATTCTGAAAGTGAGGTTCGACTATTTGTGTTTGAAAGCCCACTAGGCAATTCTGATGTACACCCATCTTTGACAGCTACTCTTTTAAAGAAATTGAATTTACTGTCAAAAGTATTCACACAAACAAATCTCAAGACCCAGCTGTTATTACTGGTAAATGCTATCAAATAGTTAAGAAATCAGTAATAGTAATCACAAACTTCAGAAAATAGGAGACCATAGAACACTTCACCACGGCTTTTATGAGGCCCGTGCCCTAAGGGAAAAACCTGAAAAAAGATATCCTAAGTAAATGAAATGATAGATCAATATCTCTCATTAACTTAGGAGAAAAAATCCTGAACAAAATATTAACAAATCTAACAATACAAGGGCTCCTGGGTGGCTCAGCTGGTTAAATGTCTGACTCTTTTTTTTTAATTTTTTATTGTTATGTTAATCACCATACATTACATCATTAGTTTTTGATGTAGTGTTCCATAATTCATTGTTTGTGCATAACACCCAGTGCTCCATGCAGAACGTGCCCTCTTTAATACCCATCACCAGGCTATAAATGTCTGACTCTTGATTTCGACTCAGGTCATGATCTCAGGGTCATGAGACTGAGCCCCATGTTGGCTCCGTGCTGGCTGTGGAGCCTGCTTAAGATTCTCTCTCTCCCTCTGCCATTCCCTGCCCCATGCATGCTCTCTCTGAATCGATCAATCAGTACCAATCTAACAATACATAAAATGGATTAAGTGACCTCTGACCCAGTAAGAAAAAGATTATTTTCATTTTTTAAAAAAGTCAAGCAATGAAATTAATTATACTAATGGAATAAAAGAGAAAAAACATAATTATATCTTAATAAATTCCAAAAAAATCATTTGAAAAAGTTCAATATCTATGATTTAAACTTTTAACAAACTAAAAATAGAAAAAGAAACTTTTATCAATATGATAAAAGCATCTACTATAGCAATACTAACAATGGATGAACCATGACAAGGTGCTACTAAAAGAATGGTAACACCAAATATTGATGAAGTTGGGGAGTAACCAGACTCTAATGCATTTCTGGTGGAAGTATAAAATGGCACAACTACTGTGGGATAACGTTTTGGTATTTTCTCATAAAATTTAAACATACCTCTGCTGTGTGACCTTGCAATTCTAGGTGTTTAGCCAAAGGAAATGAAATCTATGCTTACAAAATGACTGGGAAAAAAAATGTTCACAGACACCTTACTTATAATAGCCTAAAATAGAATGGATAAGCAAATTGTGATATATTCACATCACAGAATAATATTAAGTAATAAAAATAACAAATTTCTTATAAACTCAGCAACATGGTCAGATTGAGTAGACATACTGAGCCCAAGAAGACAGACACAAGAAAATAAACTATATGATTGCAGAGCCATCATGCCTCTGGGGAATACTTTAATTGAGAAGGGAGGGAAAATTCTAGGTTGACAGTTTTATTCTATAGATAGGTATGTGGGTTATATGGGTGGATGCATTTGTCAAACCTAATGGAATTGTAACTTAAAACTGTGCATCTTCGGGCGCCTGGGTGGCTCAGTTGGTTAAGCGACTGCCTTCGGCTCAGGTCATGATCCTGGAGTCCCGGGATCGAGTCCCGCATCGGGCTCCCTGCTCGGCGGGGAGTCTGCTTCTCCCTCTGACCCTCCTCCCTCTCATGCTCTCTGTCTCTCATTCTCTCTGTCTCAAATAAATAAATAAAATCTTAAAAAAAAAAAAAAAAAAAAAAACAAAAAACTGTGCATCTTCTAGAATTAAATTTTATCTTTAAAAAATCTATATGTTTCTTTGAACCAACAGCCAAATTGCTAGCTTGGCTGACCTTCAACAGCAAAAATGTTGATTAAAGTCTGTCCTAAATGGAAAGATACTAAATGCAATGTTGTAAAGTTCCCCCAAAGTCTTCCATATGTCTATTGTGTTTGATTTTGTGTGTGATTTTTGCTGTCTTAAAGCCAGTATCAATATTTATCTGCAACTTGGGAAGCCCTTTCTTTGCCAGAAATGTGTAAGTTCTCTTTTCTTCTTGTTATAAATGGGATAAGCCCTACCATTTTTTGGAAATGAATGAGTGTAACATTAATTTCCCGATAGCTCAACACCCCAGCTTTTCAACAGTGTTAACTGTTTTCATTTATTTAGTCTTTCATTGGTGGAGTTATGCATTTCTGAATATAAATCTCCCTTTTGGTGGACATTAAAGAGATATTTGGTTTAGTTTATATTTTCCCTCTAATCAATTTTCAAACTTGATAACCTTCTTTTTACCTTAATATTGCTTAACAGGAAAATGCACCTGGAATCATCTGTTGGTGCCCATAAGTGGATAGATATACAAATGGGAACGGTATTATCTTGCTTTTATGAAATACTGAAAATACTGGAAAATAGGACAAGATGAGGAGAGGTAAATAAAATTCTGGTGGAATGTCTAGTGTTGATTTATATTAAATATCATAGAATTTTATGTATTTTACATAATATTATATAATAATATTCCAAAAACTGGAATTTCATTCAACACCTGCTAACTCTACAGGCCTAGCAAGATATAATGTTCTATTATTTCAACAAGGAATTCTGAAAATGTATTGAGTCCAAATCCTTGAAAATACAGAGATGAAAACAAAATTCTACTCAAGGAATGCATTGTAAAGTAGGGAGACAGACATCTATACTAATAATAGCAATCTTAATAGGATGTGACAAATCCTAATACACAAAAGCTTGAACACTGAAACATAGGCTTTGGGAAAGTGGAAGCTAACCCAGTTCTGGGGAAGTATATTCTGCAAAAATCCAGAATTCTTCTCCATTCTCTTTACCTTTCCCTCCCATCCCCTTCATCGTCACCTGGCTTACTTCCATCTCTTTCAAGTTTCAGGTCAAATATCATGTTTTTGGAGACATCTTTTCTAAACTCTCAGACTATGAGGTATCTTTGTATATACTTTCATAGCACCACATAATCTCCTCATAACATTTATCACAATTGTAATTAAAGATTTGGGGGGTAATTATTTATCTAACATTACCTCATCAGCTAGAGTATAAGTATCTTGTTTGTTTTAGTCTTTGCTTTATCACCAGTGGTTACTGTGTCCCTTGGTAATATTGGATGATCAAAAGATTCTTATGTAACAACAACAAGAACAACAAAGAATGGTCTATCCCAAATTCACTTCTGCTGACTAATCCAGTACCAGATATGTTCTTAGTGCTACAGAGGGGCATATAGATTAATTAAATGTGGCCCCTGGACTGCTGCACCTCACAATTTCACAGTTCTTCTTTCTAATTAAATAGAGCCTTTCCTAAATTCAGAAGGAATGCCTTCTTCATATTTAATATGAAATCTCAGACATTAGTGTAGTTATGAGTCATAAAGTCAGATAGATCTGTTAGAAAAAGCAGAGGTTAACAAGTTTTCCAACCTCTCTGAAATTTAGATCTTTGCCATCGTCATTGTTAAGATGGGAATAATACTGATCATGGAGGGGTTAACTCCCATAATGAGTCCCTCTGGGGCCAGGCAGTAAATAGTAGTTATTTATAACAAAATAAGAAAAGGGAGAATGTGATATATTGTTACTATAAAAATCTTCCATTAAGTTTTTCTTTATTAAATCATATCTTATTCATTATTAGAGAAGAATTGTGTCTTACTTGTCTTTATATATGTGGTGGTTAGCACAGAGCTGGACATAGAGATGGCATATGATAAATGAATGTTGACTTGAATTCTGTGAGGATTGAGAGGAGAAGGGGAGATATTTCCACTCTGAGGATGTCAGGGGAAATTTCAAAATGTCAAGGAGGTAGAAACATTTGAACTTAAATCTTGAAGCCTTGGGAAAATTTTGATACACTGAAGACAGCACGATTGTCAGAGAAAATAGGAAAGGAAAACATGTGTTAGAACTTTCTGGGATCTGTGAAACAAATAGTGAGTTCAGTCTGGGTGTATGTAGGGCACATAAAATAAGAACTTTGCGAAAAGGCAGGCCAACATCAGAATACAGAAAGCATCTCAAAGCCCATGTGAGGAGTTGAGACTTAATTTATAACAAAAAAGAGCTACTGAAAGCAGCAAAAGAAGAATGAGGGGTGGAAAGAACAATGCTTTGGGAAGCTGTCTAAGAATACAGTGCTATGTGAAGTGCTTTATAATTACAATTATCCTAAGAGATAGAGAACATTATTTTCATTTTATATGAGAAAACTGAGACTCAGAAGTTAAATAACTTGCCCAAGTTACAAGCACCCATAAATGGGAAAGACACCATTTAAATCCAACATTTTGTTTGATGTCAATCTGTAGTTTTTCCAATTAAGACCCAAACAACAAATTTCACTCCAAGATTTTTCAAATGTACAGGAAAAACAATGCAGCTCTATGGTTTTTGAGCAAGTCCAAATGAATTTCCTTAATCTATTTTTCTTAAGACGTATTATGAAGATGATTTGTGAAATGTAAAGTTTTAGAAGAATACAAGCTAATAATAGTGCTAATTAGACAAACTTTACTTAGAACAGTGTTGTTTAGATCTTCTAGTTCTCTTATCACTGAAGCACACAAAAAGGAGATTATTGACTTAATTATTTTATTTCTAATTGAATTTCCCTAAGTGCAATATTTACAAATCAAGAAGAACACTGGCATCACAGAAATCCATCCCAGTGCCTATCTTTGATTTTAGGTTTTATAGAAGGTTAAAAAGATGTCTAGGCTATAAAAGATGAAAAAGTCCAAGTGCTTGTCCCATAATGGATACCAAAACTGAGGAACACGTCAGTGGTGGCAGATAGGACCATTTTAGTCCAAGTGATACAGGACTTGTGCAGGAGCTTCAGATGGTTCAAACAAAATTAAAAGGACCCCTGTGTTCTGAGCACATATTCTTAGTGATTCAACATTTACATTCAGAAGATGAGTCTTAGGACAGGGTAAAGAGAGGATGCCATATAATAGTAATTGTCTTTTACTAAATTTCTACCATGGATTAGATGATTTATGTTATTTTTTAATCTTCACATCTTTTCAGGGCATATACTACTATCCTCATGTTGTAGGTAAAAAGAAATGAGGATCAGAATACTTTAAAAAGTTGTCCAAACCCTTCCAGCCAGTATGTGCCTAACTGGAGATTTTTAACATACACTTTTGGAGTCATAATCCTACATGCTTTCTATTCAACCACCTTGCCCAAGTCCCTTCACCCATTACCTCCAGTTCTTTCTTTTAACATGGAAAGAGGGGGTGATTGCAGTTGAGTATTGGTCAGTTAGCTTGTTCTAGCCAAGAATGAACCCAATGCACATTATCATCTTGCTCTTTGCTTCCCAAGCACTGTGACACATCTATAATCCCTTTTGCTCTATGGTTTATGGACACTCATTCCATTCCATTCTTGATGAACAACTGCTGACATGGAGCTCTATTAGACAAATGGCCAGTCCAATAAGACCTGAGGAAGTCCCTTCTCTCTTCATCCCTCATCCTTCTTCTTCACAGGAAGGATTGGAGTCTTGAAGATGGTAGGAATTAAGCCACTCCTGAGATTAATGATGGATAGTGTAAAAAGGCTCAGTGTACAGACTACCTCAGCATAAAAACCACGACCATGGGCAACCGAATATATCTTAAATGCCTGAAGGGAACATAGAAATTGATTCTTGAGCTCAGCAGGCTTTGTTTGACTCAATCTCATGGGACATTTTGCAAGTGTTATTTATAAGAAGGTGGCTCTATTTGTCGAAAGAGAATAAGGAACAAACTTCAAAAGAATGTTGGTGTTTCAAGACCTACTGAGCCAGAATAAGAAATAGAGAATAACCCTTTAAAATCCAGTCCTGGACTCATCCTCCAGCTTCCCTCCTCTCTCATGTCTTTAGACACATCAGAGAATTTCTCTCCCCACTAGTGAGCCTCTCTGCTTTTGCTCTAGCTGTTACCTCTGCCGGGCTTGTCTTCTTCCACCTTACTAGCTGAAGCAAGTTCTTACTCATTTCTTAAGGTCTTACTAAAATGCCCCTACTCTCTGTAGCTTTCCCTATGCCATCATCACATACATTAAACTAGTCATTCATCTGTATATCCTTGGGATGCATGTCCTTCCTGTCTTATAGCACCTTACATGATTTATCATTGCGTACACTATTGTTTTCTTCCCTACTGAATCCCCAATTATAGTACCAGAGACCCAGTTTGTATTCACTAAAGTTTTACTGAATGTACACAACTTATATATCAGCTGTCCACTACTCTGCATCTATACAAGCAATGTCTATTTTAGCCCCATACCAAGCCAGATATGAGTAGATGAGAGTTCCCAAAGATTTCTCTGGCTGCAAAGCTTTAGTGAACAATGTGGACTTTGCAAGATCTTATTGCAGAGACTTGGATACAAATATCACAAACAACTAAAAATCCTTATTAGATAGTTCTTTTCTCTCCAAAGTCCTGTTTCCTTCAGGCCAATACTAGGATATTTTTTCTTTTTGTCCTATTTATTCCAAGCAGCAGATAACCTTTCCAGACTCTCTCCTCATATGATTCTCCCCCAAAGATAGTCACCAATTGAACTTTAATTTTCTTACCTTTGTAGTACTTAAAATAAATTCACATAATCCTCTTCTTTTGATCACTCTCCCAAACTGTAGGCTTAAACTTATCAGGGTGCTCACCCAAAAAGTGGTGGTTGTCCCCATATTAAATAGCACATTGACTTCACCTTACCCATGGTACTTTATCACTTTTTTTCCCCAAAGAAATATAATACTCTCTACAAGAAAGAGTTTGGTGATGGGATTGTCCACATTTGATTATATAAGTCTTTAATTATTGGGCTGTCTTACTCGCTGGTTATTGAATCATCTCAAATTCTTGGAGATAGAGTTTAGATAAATAATAAAATGAGTTAGCACCAGAAGTGGGATTAGAAACCAGTCAGCCTGTTGCTCTTGTATGTTCTTCCATATCTAGAATAATGGAGGGAATGGAGCCTAGATAAACAATGAAAGGAAGTATTATCTACCATTTATTCATATTTTCTAGATATGCTAGCTATCTCAAAAGCATGTACTTTTCCACTGGTCACCACTGTCCTGCAATATAGACATTATCCCATTTTATGGATGAGGAAACTGACGCTCAGGGTGGTGAAGTCCCTTGCCTATCTATGTCTTCCTAAGAACAAGAACCCTTCCCACTGTGTGCTCTGACACAATACCTCTCCAATCCTTGTTTAAATGCAATAAAAAACTCACTATGTGGAGGAATTTTTTGCAAATTAACTTTTATTTGAATTAGTTTGGAAAGAATATCACACTGCTCTGTAAGTCTGAACATTCATGCTTAGGGTTGTTTAAAGTGGAGGTGGAAAGAAGTGCTTGGGTTGGAGTAGTGGAAGTTGTTTCAATAGGGATAAAAAAACAGGCTAAATATCTGGTGGATATTTACATATCACACTATGACAAACAGACCCACTGAGAAAGTGATGCATTAGAACAGTACTTTTTTATGGAGTGAAGCCTCATTTGTTTGTCATGGGGGATCCTCAGGGCCACAAGACATCAAAACTCAATATTTGGTAATGGTGGTTGGAGGACCTTTCACTGCAGTTGTATGATTTTCTGGAGTAACCTTAGAATGTTACAGCTGGCCTACTGAGGTCACAGTGAAGGGACTTTGACAAATGGTATGTGGCTTTTCTAGGAACAATCACCTCTTTGATTCTTTTCTGGGAAAACTGCTGGTAGGAAAAATCAAAATGAGGATTGTTAATATTTTGCTGATGCTTGTTCTGTTCAATATGGACAATGCAACTGAACCACTATGCTGTGTGCCCTTGGGACACATACTGGAGCTTATTCATCTTGATATGTCCCACTCCCCACATACTGTATGCCATTTGCCTTTAATCCAGATCACCATGCCTGGCAGTCATCTGAGACTCAGTCTCAGACAAGGGAGACAGCAACACTTACGGCCTTGCAGAGAAGACAACGTCAAAATTAATCTTTGAGAGAGGACAGGAGTTAAGGGGGCAAAAAGGAAGTGAAGACAGTCATCTCAGGAAGAGAAAACAGTGCCTGAAAATGCATGAGGGATGGCAGCAAGGGCATGGCAGTTTGTACCTGTACCTGAGATTGGGAGGGAACAGGTGGGGAGGACCAGGAGACAGTGCTGAGGAGCTCTCCAGAACTGTCTCATGAAAGAGCCCTTTAAGTCATCAAGGGAATTTAGACTTTATCCTGAAGGCAAAGGGCAGTCACTGAAGGGTTTTAAGATGAAAGTCAGATTTGTGTTTTGGAAATCTGACTCTAAACAAGACAAAAAATATCTAAAACTTGTATACAGCAAAGACTACGTGAACAAAGAAGAATGGAGTGAAATAAAGATTGGCAAGAAAGGTACTAAACACTCCTAATGGGAACAGGAAATTCACAGAAGTGATCTCATATACTTAGGAATCATCCTCAATCTCACTCATCACTGAGGAAATGCAAAATAAAACAACACATAATAATTTCTGCTAATCTGACCAACACATTTTAAGGCATTAGTAACATCTACTCCCAATGAAGGTGTATATATAGTGTTGGTGAAATTGCTACAATTTTTTAGGCAAGTTATTTGGTAGCATCTGTAAACATTTAAAACTTCCCAAATGCTTTGAGTTGGCAGTCCCACAACTGGCCATCTATTCAACAGAATTAAAAGCCCAGCATAAAAAGATGTACATATGCTGTTCATTATAGCATTGCTTATAAAAAGCCAAACAGAACAGAAACTTAGAGAGGAATAACCTGTGTTGATTAGTCTCCTTTCACCTTTCCAGATCTGTTCTCAGTCCCTACTAACTACACCACAGGGGCTCCTGGCCCTCTGGTTTCTGATAGGCATCAGAAGATGAGAAGAGAGAGAGTAAGCAACGGAGACCTTGCCCCAGCTTCCTGCAGATGCTGGCCTTGATAAGGGTTGTTCCCCTGCTATGACCACATCTCAGCCATCTCTCTCCCACAACCACGTCTTGCCAGGTTCTGATAACTATGCTCTGTTCCCCTTTCTCTCCAGGCTTTGGGGTGTAATCGCTTCTCTCCCTGGTTTCACTGAATTCTCTCTTTAACTCACTTTTTGAGTGTCCCAACTGTTCCCTGCTGGAACCCAACTGAAGAGGAGAAGATGGATTAGACTGGGTAAAAGTGGATAAGACAGGTGGGTTGGTCTTCAGAGGATTCCTTTGTGACATACAGGAGAGAAGAGGGACAGATTCTAGTGATATTTAAGGCAAGTTCTAGTGACATACAAGACACAATAGTTTGCATAATACACAAAGGCAATCTCTTTCATAGACACTCCCAATTACCAACTTGCTATCGCTTAGGACACTTGGGTCAGGGAAGGAAAGCCCAAAGGAAGGAGAGGTGTTGTGTTGCCCATGAAAAGCTATCAAGGGAACTTAACTTTCCTTAAATTTGCCCCATCTCTAGCCCCAGGAATATCTGTCAGTCTCCTAAAGATTCTGGAGTTCAGAGAGGCAGTAGAGAGAGCTTGGGGATTTAGCATTCAGGCTCTGACATCCAGCTACCTGAGTTCATGTCCTGACTCCTCTCTGTACAGCTGTATGATCCTAGAAAGCTATTTAATCTTTATGCCTCAGTTTCTTCATTTTTGAAATGGGGATACTATAAGCACCTCTCTGATTTAGTAGTTATGAGGATTAAATGGGTTACTAATATAAAGGTCTTATAACCATGCTTGGCACATAGTAGGGGCTTAATAAATACTGGTAGTCATTATTATCTACTCATCCTGGGCCACTGTGGACAGAATGGACACAGAGCCCAGCTGCAAAGACAAAAAGGAGCGGACAAAAATGGTAATGACCTCATTCTTTCTTTACCTATGCATGTGGTTCGAAACCCACAACCACATAAAAAGAGAACATGTGGAAATTGTTATCCAGACAGTCTTATTTCCTTTTTTTTTTAATTCTTATGTTAATCCCCATACATTACAACATTAGTTTTAGATGAAGTGTTCCATGATTCATTGTTTGTGCACAACACCCAGTGCTCCATGCAGAATGTGTCTTATTTCCTTTTTTGATAGAGCTACTGAGTTGATGGATTGGTGATGGCTTTGGAAGCAGAGAGTCTTGATTTTAGAAAGGCATCTGACAGGGTTCTCCCCTGGCCCAGTTCAAATCTCTTCCCTTCCCAAGAAGCTCCCAGAACACCTGCAATGGGGTTATTTTCGCACTAGCTTATACACCAGGAGCCCTGTGAATTGCTTCTTTGCAGCAGGAGGTCACTTTGCCCTCTGACAGGGTCCTTTATGTGTGTGTATGACATCCCCCTAGACTGTGAACTGCTGGAGGTCTATATTATGGCTCTCCGTGAGAAAGATGCTATCAAGTACATAATACAATATTATAACCGGAAATCTATATTCTTTTGCCGACATCTTCACATTTCCTTCATCCCCCTGGCCCTAGTAATCACCACTCTATGTTTTCATGAGTTTGGCTTTTTTGGATTCTACATGTAAGTGATATCATTCACTATTTGTCTTTCTCTGTCTAGCTTATTTCACTTAGCATAATACCCTCACATTTCATTTAGGTTGTTGCAAATGGCAAGAACTGCTTCTTTCTTATGGCTCAATAATACTCCATTGCATTTACATACCACATCTTTATCCATTCATCTGTTGATGGACACTTAAGTTGTTTCCATATCTTGGCTATTGTGAATAATGCTGCAATGAACATGGGAGAACAAGAAGCTCTTTGAGATCCTATTTTCATTTCCTTTGGATAAATATCCAGAAGGAGAATTTCTGGATCATATGGAGGTTCTGTCTTTAATTTTTTGAGGAACTTACAGACTGTTTTCCACAGTGGGTGAACCAGTTTACATTCCCACCAACAGTGCACAAGGGTTCCCTTTTCTCCATATATATATTATACACTTGGAAGTTGCTAGGTGAGTAGATTTTAAATGTGCTCACCACAAAAAAAGAAATGGTAATGTTGTGATATGATGTAGGCATTAGCTAAATCTATGGTGGTAATTATTTTGCAATATGGAAGCATATCAAATCAACACACTGCACACCTTAAACTTACATAATGTTATATGTCAGTTATATCTCAAAATTCTGGGGAAAAAAGGTACTATCATTATTACTGAGTACAGAGATGAATAAAGTCGGGCACAGAAAAGTGCTCAAAAAATCTCACCCAAGTTTACAAAGCTAGTAAGTGGTGCAGCCAGAATCTGGCCCCAGGCAGATGAAGCCGCATACAATATTTCTAACCATTGGATTAAACAGCTTCACAGATAGGCAGTGCCTAGATGCTTGATGGAGTTGTTGGTAGAACAAAGGCTCACCATGCCCCTACGATATACCTGGTAATAGATGTAGGGCATAGAGCAGCAATTATACAATGGGGGCTTGATCTCATAGATACACCTTCTACTGTAGAATAATACAATAATCCAATAAAAAATAAGTCACCACACCTTGTAATTAGTGCTCTAAAGGAAATGAACAGGGTGACGAAATAAAGAAGACTGGGATAGTGGAGAAGACCTAGTACAATATCTTGACCTAGTAAAGACTCAAAACATTTATTAATTTTAAATAGGCATGGAAAGGAACAATGTGAGGCAGCAGCTAAATGCTCTGTAGTTTTATAGCTGGTCCAAAAAAAATGCTAATCAGTGCACTGCTGTCAGTTTGGGGTGAGTGCTTACTCTGTCCAGGTCCTGAATCATTTTAAAAAATGTTTTCTGGATTAATACCTAATAGAAATTATGAGACTGGATTTTGAGATACGGAAAGTTTTGGTGAGAGTGGAAATTGCAGAGAAATGCCTGCTTTCTTTTGCAAAATATTATGGAAGTCATTCATTTTAGCCACCCATGAACACTGGGTTTCAAATTGAGAAGCCCAGTATTTCCAAACCTTACCTTCTGTTTTGCTTCTTCATATTTCAACAATTAGCTAAAAACAAACAAAACCATCCTGACTGGCCAGGTCTCCCTTCTTGAGCCTCTACATTGGTTCCAATGTATGTAAAATGTTCCAAGTGCTTGCAGCAAATGATTTCTTACCCATATACCAAGTAATTTATGAAGAAAGGACATAACATGCTATGTCATACAACAGTCATCTTAAACATGTTCTTTCCAACTGCAGTGGGCATTACTGACAGCTTTTGGTGTCCCCGTCCTTAACTTTCACATCTCCTTAACACTTATTTCCTCAGGCTCTGAATCTCTGGGAAAGGATGTTATTTTCATCAGAAATGGGCACCAGCTAATATCTTATGCAGGTGTCAAATACTGATTCTAGTTAAAGTTAGTAGGTCTTGCTGGGTTCTAAATGTGCACCAGGATGAATACATTTAGAAAATACAATAAATACATTTAGAAAATTTTTAACGATTTATTTTAGAGAGAGAGAGAGAAGGAGAGAACGCAAGTGGAGGAGGGACAGAGGGAGACAGAATCTGAAGAAGACTCCATGCTCAGCATAGACCTGGACCCAGGGCTCAATCCTATAACCATGACATCACAACCTGAGCCAAAACTGAGTAGGAGACTTAACCAACTGAGCCACCCAGGTGCCCCTAGAAAGTTAATTTTTATTGGCAGATAAATTCTTCACGTATTTTTTAAAATGCCAGTTTTTGTTCCAGAGTTGAATACTTGAAATGAGGCAGAATGGGGAATACCAAAAGAGAATAAAAAGGGGGTTGGCTCTGTAACAACAGCATATGGGGATGGAAAACAACTGGGTGGGGAGAGAAGTGCATGAGGAGGCCTATTTGTCAGAGCTGGCTCCGCCACTGACGGGCTGTGCCATCTCGGACGAGTCCTTTACACATTCTGGGCCTCTACATACTTGAGGTCTCAAGGTTTTTCTTTGAGAAGTAAGAATATGGAACTACATAAGAGGCTGCATTCTTGTTACATAGAAAAGATGTGGCCTACAAACTTTTGTAGTGGCTTAGGATTTTTGGTTGGTTTTGATTGCTTTTTCTTTTTCTTTTGAGTTTTTTGATACCTTTTTTTTTTTATTTTAACAAAATCTCAATCTTACAGAAAAGTTGCAAGGCTACTACAAGGGGCTCCTAAATGTGAGACTCACCAATGGTTATGTTATCTCTGAACCATTTAAGTTGAAGAGATCACACTCCTTTACTATAATTATTTCAGTGTATTCCCTCAGAACAAGGAAGGCCATGCATATAACCACAGTACACTTATCAAAATATTTTGCACTATTATTATGCAAATTACACCTTAAACTTGGCTTCTTTTCCTTTTGATAGAATCCCATCATTTTATGAGCATTGCTCAACTTTTTAGCACATTATAAGGTTCCAGACTTCTACTTTACCACGGATATGAGTTTTGTTTAGACTTGTTTGTCTTTTTAAAAATACATTTCTCGGGGCGCCTGGGTGGCTCAGTCGTTAAGCGTCTGCCTTCGGCTCAGGTCATGGTCCCAGGGTCCTGGGATCAAGCCCTGCATCGGGCTCCCTGCTCCGTGGAACCCTGCTTCTCCCTCTCCCACTCCCCTTGCTTGTGTTCCTGCTCTTGCTAGGTCTCTCTCTGTCAAATAAATAAAATCTTAAAAACAAACAAACAAACATTTCTTGTGTATTTCTAGGGCAGGTGACTCATTTCTTTTAAAAAATCATAACATATTACTGGGTCTGGACTTCCACGACCATCTGCGGGAGGCAGTTGGCTTGCTGATAATAGGGCCCTCTCATTTCCAGTTACCATTATTCACAGATTCATACCACTCATTACCTGCCTAGCCTTCTGTCTGATGTTTGATTTTTGCGAAGTCTGTAGAGCACAATAACATAGGTTTAATGTCCAAACTGGATGTTAATGATGGGATGCTTTTGACAGTAAAAAGGAGTACAATTAGTAATTACCTTAGAGGGCAAAGTGGTACAATCTCAGGCAAACTGGTACTGGCGGTCTTCCTATGTGTATACTTAATCTTGTGATACTTCCTATTTTAACATTATGGGATATGCATCTACCTCCTGTTGATTCATAACTGAAAATGGAAAATGAACATTGGGATCTGAATGATACTTTACCGGCAAGTTTTCTGAACAATAAAAATTGAGAGAGCTCTCTGCAAGACATTCTGAAAGTACAGAATGTGAAGTTTCTTATTTTGACCTCAGTGATCTTTTTTTTTAAACATACATATTTATTTATTTATTTATTTTTATTAACATATAATGTATTATTTGTTTCAGGGGTACAGGTCTGTGATTCATCAGTCTTACACAATTCACAGCGCTCACCATAGCACATACCCTCCCCAATGTCCATCACCCAGCCACCCCATCCCTCCCGCCCCCCTCCAGTCCAGCAACCCTCAGTTTGTTCCCTGAGATTAAGAGTCTCTTATGGTTTGTCTCCCAGTGATCTTTATGGGGACAATCATATGTCTTACTCTTTCAGCACGGCTCAATTAGTGTTAAGGGAACCAGATTCTTGAAGCAGGGCACACCTCACCGTGCCCTGAAATAACTTATGAAGAGAAAGAATTTCTATTGTGTCCACCCCTATTTCTGCTCTTTCCATTGTTCTTTCTTCCTGACTGATGCTTCAAGATTCCTTCTTTTATCATTTCCTTTGTAACAGATATAGAACTAATGATTTTTGTTTGTGTTTTTAGTCCTTGAAAAATGTGCTACTTCCTTTTGCCCTTCACAGTTTCAGATGAGAAATCCAATGTCATTAGAATTAGTGTTCCTCTATAGGAGTATGTCAGTATTCTTTGGCTGCTTTGAGGATTTTTTGTTGTTGTTAGTTCTCAGAAGTTTATTCATGATCCGTCTTGGTGTGGATTTCTTTGAATTTTTTCTATTTGTGATTTATTCAGCCTCTTGAATCCTATGTTTATGTCTACTGTCAAGTTTGAGGAATTTTCAGGTTTGCCTATTTTTTAATTGGGTTGTTTCTTTCCTCATTGTTGAATCTTAATAGCTCTTTGCATATTTTGGATACCAATACTTTATCAGATATGTGTTTTGCAAATATTTTCTCCTAGTCTGTGGCTCATTGTTTTCACACTTGGAAGATGTTTTTTTTAAAAGACTCCATATCAACATCTAGAGATGAAAACTATAATGTCTGAGATTGAAAAACACACTTAATGGAATTAACAACAAATTAAACAATACAGAAGAAAAGTAAGTAAATTTGAAGATAAAGAAATGGAAAATATTCAAAATAAAACACAGTAAAAAAAAATAAAAAGATAAGCAGAGCATCAGTAAGCTTTAGGAAGTCTTCAAGTGGATTAATGTGCATGTAATTAGAGTTTCTGAAGGTGGGAGAATGGGGAAGAAATATTTGAAAAAGACAAAGGCCAAAAGTTTGTTTTTTTGTTTTTTTAAAGATTTTATTTATTTGACAGAGAGAGACACAGCGAGAGAGGGAACACAAGCAGCGGGAGTGGGAGAGGGAGAGGCAGGCTTCCCGCCGAGCAGGGAGCCTGATGCGGGGCTCGATCCCAGGACCCTGGGACCATGACCCGAGCCGAAGGCAGACGCTTAACGACTGAGCCACCCAGGCGCCCCAAGGCCAAAAGTTTTCTAAATGTAATAAAAGTTATCAGTGAAGAGATCCAAAAATCTCATAACCTCAAAGTACAAAAACAATATGAAGTAGATAGAGCACATTCTAATCAAATTGCTTAAGACATGTGATATGGAGAAAATCTTAAAAAGCCAGAAGGTTAAAAAAAAAATGCAATACATAGAAAGAAACAATGATAAGGATGTCTACTGATTTCTCACTGGAAATAATGTAAGACAGAAAACAGTAAATCAATAATGAAAGTACTGAAGAGAAACCTTTCAATCTAGATTTCTTTACCCAAGGAAAATCTTTCAAATTTGAAGATAAAATATTTTTCAGACATTAAAAAAAAATAGCTGACATACTGTGTCACCATCAGATCCATGCTACAAATGTTACAGAAAGTCCTTCAGGCCAAAGCAAAATGATACTAAGTTAAAACTGAATCTGTGCAAAGGAATGGTGGTGATCCCTGGAAATAGTAATTCATGGGTAAACATAAAGAATTTTCATTATGATTTAAATTATTTTATAAGATATTCAACTCTGTAAAGCAAAGAGAATATGACAATTTAATATATATAACATATGAATATTAAAAATGTATGACAACATTAGCACAAAGGGAAGCAGGGAGAAGCTGAAGTATGCTGTTTTAGGATTCTTATGCTCCACATGAGGTACTATAGTAACAGTTAAAGGCAGACTGTGATAAATTAAAGTTGTATACTTTAAACCCTAAAGTAACCAGTACAATAATAGAACAAAGAGTTATAACCAGTAAGAAGAAAGGAGTCAAAAATGGAATCATATCCAAAAGAGAGCTAATCTGGAGGACTAGGAAACAAACAAAATATTAGATTTATATATATATATATATATATATATATATATATATATATATATATATATATATATATGTCAAAAACAGGTAGATTTAGGGCGCCTGGGTGGCTCAGTCGGTTAAGCGACTGCCTTCGGCTCAGGTCATGATCCTGGAGTCCCGGGATCGAGTCCCGCATCGGGCTCCCTGCTCGGCAGGGAGCCTGCTTCTCCCTCTCCCACTCCCCCTGCTTGTGTTCCCTCTCTCGCTGTGTCTTTCTCTGTCAAATAAATAAATAAAATCTTTAAAAAAAAAAAAAACAGGTAGATTTAAACCCAATAATGTAAATAACCATGGGAAATATAAGTGGTCTAAATCCCCTGATTAAAAGTCAGGGATGATGAGACTGGTTAAAAAAATAGGACCCAGCTGTATGTTACTTAAAAGAAAACTGCTTCAAATACAAAGAGACAAATGGGTTAAAGTTCAGAACATAAAAATTTATATACCATGCTAAAACTAATTAAAATATATATGGAGTGCTAAAATTAATGCTAACCTAGACATATTTCAGAGCAAGGAACATTTCTAGAGGTAAAGAAGCTCACGTCATAATAATAAAAATATGAAGTAATCAAGAAGACATAAAGTTCTAAAAAGTTAGCATCAAATAACATACAGAATGCAAAACTTGATACACAATTGTAACTGTAAATTTTACTACTCCTCCCTTAGTAATTGATAGAAGAAGTAGACATAAAATCAGTCAGAATAAATACTTTAAGATAAATAAATGAGAGAGAAAACTTGAACAACTCTATCACCCAATTTGAACTAACTGATAATCATAAAGCATTCCACCCAGCATCCTCTTTCCAAGTACATCTTCATTCCAAGTGCACAAAGAACTGTCACAAAGTCAGACTATATTCTGGACTGTAAATCAAATTCAATTTAAGTTAAATATTTAAGTTAAATTTAAATGGATTCAAGTTAAACTAGGTATCTTCTCTGACCACAATGGAATTATATTTGCTTTCATTAACAGGAAAATATCTGAAAAATCCCCAAATATTAGGAAACTAAATAACATTCATATAGATAACAAATAGATCAAAAAGTAAATCAAAAGGGTGGTTAGAAATTATTTTGGGATTAGTAAAAATATAACATCAAAATTTGTGGGATGCGGCTAAAACAGTACTTAGGGAAAATTCTGTGGCAATAAACACCTCGTGAAAATAATAATTATCTTAGGGAAACATAATGAAATTAAAAAAAGAAACTAACAGAAAAAAAAAAACCAATAAAACCAAAAGCTGTTTACTGAGATAATGAAATATGTAAATCTGTAGTCGGAACAATATGGAAGAAGTAAAGACACATTACCAGTATCAGAAATGAGAGAGATGATTATCTTTACAGAGTTTATAAATATTAAAGGCTTAGTAAGATAAATTATGAATAGTTTTATGTCAATAAATTTAACAACTTGGACGAATTAGACAATTTCTTACAAGACAGAAAATGTCAAACTTCCTCAATAAGAAATAGATTATCTGATAGTCCTATATAGATTAAAGTGATTGAACAGGTACTTAAAAACCTTTCCACAAAGAAAATTCTAGGCCTAGATTGTTTTAATGGGGAAATCTTATCATAATATTCCAGAAAATTGAAAAGGAGCACTTACTTCCCAATTCATTCTATGAAGCCAGAATTACACAGATTCCAAAATCAGATAAAGACATTACAATGAAGGAAAACTACAGAAAAATATCTCTCATTAAATAGATGCAAAATTCTTTTTTTTTTTTTAAAGATTTTATTTATTTATTTGACAGAGAGAGAAATAGTGAGAGCAGGAACACAAGCAGGGGGAATGGGAGAGGGAGAAGCAGGCTTCTTGCTGAGCAGGGAGCCCGATGCAGGACTCGATCCCAGGACCCTGGGATCATGACCTGAGCCGAAGGCAGACGCTTAACGACTGAGCCACCCAGGTGCCCAATAGATGCAGAATTCTTAACAAGACTGTAGCTAATCAAATCCATGAAAAATGAAAATGACAATACATCATGATCCATTGTGGTTTACCAGGAATTCAAGGCCAGTTCTGCATTCAAAAAATCATTCAAAGAAGTCACTATATCAATTGATTACAAAAGAAAAAAAGTTGGTATCTCTATAAATGGAGAACAAGCACTTCGCAAACTCCAATGTTCAGCCTGATATATATCTCTTAACAAACTAAAAATAGAGGGGAATTTTCTCAACCTAATAAAGTATATCTTCCAAAACTCTACAGTTAACATCATACTTAGTCACAGAAGACTGAATGCTTCCCTACTAAGATTAAGAGCAAGAAAAGGCTGTCTGCTCTCAGCTCTTCTTTTCAACATTGTACTGGTGGTGGCTGCAGCCAGTGTAATGAGCAAAGAAAAAGAAATAAAAGACACCCAGATTTGAAAGGAAGACCTAAAATTGTCTTTAGTCATAAACAACTAATCATCTTTGGAAAATGAAATATAATTTACAAAAAATCTATTATGAATAATAATTGTGCTTAGCAAGATTGAAGCATACAAAATCAATGTGCAAAAATTAACTGTATTTCTATACACTAGCAACAAACAATTAGAAACTGAAATTAAAATTACCATTTACAATAGCATCAAAAATAGACACTTCGGGATAAATCTGACAAAAGATGTGCAAGACAAAGTACACTGAAAACTACAAAGCATTGTTGAGAGAAATTAAAGAAGATCTAAATAAATGTAGATATATTCCATGTTTATTGATTGAATGCTATCCAAGGGTTAAAATATCAATGATCCTCAAATTGATCTATAGACTCAAAGCAATACCAGTCAAAATCTCAACATGTGTTTTCCTTACTGAAATTAACAAGCTAATTCTGAAATTTACAACAAAATGCAGAGGACCTAGACTAGCCAAAACAACATTGAAAGAGAACACATTTGGATGACTTAGGCCATCTGACCTCATGATTTATTATAAAGCTACATTAATCAAGACAATGTCATATGGCCATCAAGATAAACAAATAGATAAATGAACAGAGAGACCAGAAATAGACCCACAATATGGTGAATATATTTTCAACAAAGTTGCAAAAGTAACTGAATGGAGGAAGGCTAATTTTTTCAACAAAGGTATAGAAAAACTAGATGAGCACACGCAAAAAAATTAACTTTCATCCACACCTCACACCATATACTAAAATTAACTTAAAATACATCACAGACCTATATGTAAAATGTGAAAGTATAACATTTCTAGGAGAAAATATAGAAGGAAATCTTTGTGGTCTTGTGTTATGCAAGTATTTCTTAGATACAACAGAATAAAAAAATGAACTGGGTTTCATCAAAGTTATTAAGTTCTGCTCTTTAAAAAGTATTGTCAAGAGAATGAAAAGATGTTGGCTTCCAGAAAATAATTTCAAATCATGTATATGATAAAGGATCTTATCCATAATGTATAACAACCTTTTAAAACTCAGTAAGAAAACAAACTATCCAATTAAAAAATATAACAGTTTTGAAAATAATTCATCAAAGAATGTATATATCTGGTAAATAAGTACAGAAAAAGATGCATTAGTCCTAAAGAAATGAAAAATAAAAACCACATTGAGATATCACTATATCTATTACAATGGCTAAGATGAAAACAAATGACCATATCAAGTGTTGACAGTGAGACAGAATAACTTTCATACCCTTCTGGTGAGACTATAAAATGGTACATATACCTTGGGAAACAGTGTGGCAATCTCTTAAAGGTTTACACCTACACACCTATCATACGGTCTACCCATTTCACTTCTAGGCATCATCCAAGAGAAATGAAAGCGTATGCATATACAAAGGCTTATATACAATTCTCTTCTATCTGTAATAGTCAAAAAAAAGAAAGAAAGAAACAACCCAAATAGTCATTAAATGGTGAATGGATAAAGAAACTGTAGTATATCTGTATAACAGAATATTACTCAGCAATATAAAGGAATAACTCTTGGCATACACTCAATCATGGATAAATCTTAAAATAATTATGCTGAGTGAAATATGTATGACAAAAAATATCACATACTATATGAGTCCATTTATATAATTCTGAAGACAACACAAGCTAATGTATGTAATGTATAGTGGTAGAAAGACAACACAAGCTAATGTATAGTGGTAGAAAACAGATCGGTGGTATGGGGGGCAGGAATAGGAAGGGAATGGGCAAGAGGGAGGGTTGACAACAGGACACTAGAAAACTTTGAGGAGATGACATATATATTCATTATCTTGACCATGGTGATGGTTTTACAGTTGTATACATATGTCGTAACTTGTGAAATAATACACCTTAAACATATGCAATTTATTACAGTTCAATTCTAACTCAACAAAGTTATTAAAATATATATCAATAAACTTGCTTAAATAAAAACAAACAAGAAATAAATATAACAGATGTCCAGTACATCAAAATGTAAATAAAACACATCTGAGAGACAGTAAATTGAATCTAAATAAATGGAAAGCACACTATATTCATGAATTGGAAGGCTTAATAGTGTTCAGATGCAAATTTTCCCCAAGCTCATCTACAGATTCATTGAACAGTCTTATAGATGTATAGACTTATGAGTAGACTTTATAAGGGACTTCTAAAAATCAATAAGGAAAAGCTAGATAAAGCAATAGGGCAATAGGCAAAAGATTTGAACAGACAATTCACTAAAGAACAAAATGTACATGTGAAAAGGGGCATAATTTCACTAATCCTTAGAGAAATGCAAATCAAAACTGTGAAATAGCTCTACATAATCAATATATTAGGACTTTTTGTCATGCTTATTTCATTCGGCATAATTATTTTAAGATTTATCCATGTTTCAGTGTATGCCAAGAGTTTAAGTAATATCCTGTCACATAGATACACTACAATTTATTCACTCACCCTTTGATTAATATTTGGCTTATTTCTATTTTTAGACTATTACAAATACAGTGATGAAGAAAATCATGTGCAAAACTGTATATGTGCATATGCTTTCATTTCTCTTGGATAATACCTAGGAGTGAAATAGGTAGGTCTTATGACAGGTTGTGTATGTGTAAATCTTTAAGAAATTGCCAAACTGTTTCCCAAAGTGTGTGTACCATTTTACATTCTCAGCAGAAGGGTATGTAAGTTATCCCATGTTGTCAAAATAAAAGAAGACACACTAACAAAGATGGCATGAAATAGGGTTTCTCAACCTCAGCACTCTTGAAACTTTGGGTCATATAGTTATTTATTGTAGGGGGCTGTCCTGTAAGATGTTTAGCAGCATCCTGATCTCTACCCATAAGATGCGGTAGCACTCAGCCCTCCCTCCCCACACTCCCATTTATGACATCCAAAAAAGCTTCCAGATATTGCCAAATTCCTTTGGGAGGAGAACAAGATCACCCCCCACCCCCGGGGAATCACATGCACCATTGGTAGAAATGTAAATTGGTACATCCACTTCAGTATTATCTAACAAACCTGAACATATGCATTGTCTATGACCCAGACCTGGGTAGGTATTTCGACTCAAAGACACGTACGAGAATGTCCACAGAAGCACTGCTCCTAAGAGCACCAAACTGGAAACCATCTATGGTCACCAATAAGATAATGAAAAAACAGATAATGAGAAATGGCCAATCTCCTTGTCCCCACCACCGTTTAACCCAGTGGGGAGCAAAACAGAAGCTAGCTAATAAAAGATGTGGGGCATTCAGTGGGGGTAAGGTTATGCTGCAGTAATGAACAACCAAAAGATCCCAATGACTTGAAGTTTCTTATTCTCATGACAGTTAATTATGGGTTGCCATGTGTCTCTGCTCATCAGTGATGTTGGCACACAGGCTTATGGAGACTCTGTCTTGATAAACACTTCCAGAAGACATTGTCATGATATAAGCACTACAGCTGACCACTGTATGATGGATTAGCATCCTTCTGTGAGCCACAAGTGTCCCATCATTAAACTGGGAATTAATGTCATGCAGGGAATTAATATTATTCAGCATTTCTCAAGTTGTTTTCCAAGGAGTTTGTGTGTGTGTGTGTGTGTGCATGCATGCGTGTGTGTTCATATATCAAATTAGAAATTTTATTTAATTTTTAATTTTTAATTTTTAATTTAATTTAATTTAATTTAATTTTAATTTTTTTATGTTATGTTAGTCACCATACAATACATCATTAGTTTTTGATGTGGTGATCCATGTTCCATTGTTTTCGTATATAGCCCGGTGATGGGTATTAAGGAGGGCACGTTCTGCGTGAAGCACTGGGTGTTATTCGAATTAGAAATTTTAATTAAAAAATTGGGGTTCCTGGTGGCTCAGGCGGTTAAGCGTCTGCCTTCAGCTCAGGTCATGATCTCAGGGTTCTGGGATCAAGTCCCGCACTGGGCTCCCTGCTCAGTGGGGAGCCTGCTTCTCCCTTTGCCTCTCCCCGACCCTGGCTTGTGCTTTCTCTTGTGCTCACTCTTTCTCAAATAAATAAATAAATAAATAATGTTTTTCCCCAGATGCACCTGGTTGGCTCAGTCAGTTAAGCATTTGACTCTTGATTTTGGCTCAGCTCATGATCTTAGGTTGTGATTGTAGAGCCTGCTTAAGATTCTCTCTCTCTCTCCCCCTCTGCCTCTTTGCCTCCCTTACACGCTAGCACTCTCTCTTAAAAAAAAAACGTTTTTCCTCTAACATAGATTTCAGACAATGCACTTTTGCAAAGACCAGCATACAACTCCCAGCATTTTGCACTGTTTTTGCTGTTGTCACTGTACTCTTCTGAGATTGTCTGAGTGACCACCAGACATACCCTGGTCAAACAGCATCCTATTTTTATGTTTGGATTTTCAATTCTGTGATGCGATCATAAGCATCTTCTTGCTTGAAGGCAGTATGACCACTAGGGGGAAGCAGCTGCCAGATACAGCAGTTTCTTTACAACATGAGGGAGTTATCTCTGTGGGTCAGATTCTAAAGGTTTGAGCAAAATATCTAGTTCTAGCAGGGATTTTGGAGTCAAGGAAGTTGATTTTTTCAAGCTTTTTTCATCAACTTTGAGCAAACTGCTTTGGGGCTCTCTGTGTCTCTGGGTCCCCCTAGGCACACAGTATGGTGCCTAAAGAAAAGAGGAGTGATCTTTGTGTTTCTTTTCCTAACCTTGCCAGTAGCTGTCTTTGTAAAGTCCTTTAGTCTCCATTTTTAAATCCAGCTGTGGAGCAACAGCTCCTTCATGGGCTCAGAGGTGACCTTTCCATCCAGCCAGCTCATCTTCTAGTCCTCGTGAGATAGATGCTGTAGGGGACCTTAGAGACAATTTTACACACACTAAAGCTAACTGTCAACCCCCACCCCACCTCCCAGTATGTGCAGACAAACATCACAATTAGATGAGCCAAGGACCTTAATAAATGCAGATGTCTTTATTTAAATAAACAAGTAATTCTTGGGATGTAAATATAAACAGAAGCATACTTCACAATTAGAGATGAGTGATGAGTGAATGAGTCAGTAGAGGGTGGATTAAAGCAGTAGGTCTGCAATCAGGAAGTCCGAATCCCAGCTCTCTCACCAATTGTTAATGTTTCATAGATTAGTCTCTATGAGCTACAGCTTCTTCGTCTGTACAAAGAAAGTGACGATATCTACATTTCAAAGTTGAATAAAATGAGGGACGTACCGAGCCAGTTACCTTATAGAATATCTAAAGGTTCATCTTAAGAAAAAGGAGGAAGAAAAAGCAAACTTTGTTTGCTCTCTGGCACAGTGGAGTAAACAAGAGCTTTGGAACATATCAAACGTGTTCAAACCCCAGTTCTGCCACCTACTGACTGTGTGACCTTGGGTCACTAAGCCATATGGAACCTCAGTTTCTTATCTGGAAACTGAAGGTACTGATGGCTGCTTTCTTTGAGACCTAAAGGAGATGACAAGGGAGGTGAAGAAGCTGGCATCCAATCGGAGATACTGAATTGATTATTACTTTCCATATCAGACTATTTTTCCAAATGCCCACAGATTAATACTATAACACCAGCTCATCATCAGCCTTCTAAAGTAGGCATTATTTTTCCGATTTTATAGGCCAAGAAACTGCGGGTTCAAGGGACTTGTTTAGGGACACAGAGCTTGAAAGGAGACAGAAACCAAAGCTTAGAGAGTACATATTTCATTTCCTTTGCCCATCTCTTTCCTTTCCAGTGTGTGCACTGGCTACATATACCCACTAGATGGTGCCAATACCCTAGCTTTGCTTTACTTTGGCTTCCATCATCTGTGAGAATTAAAAATTTACTTTCAACATCATCAAACCTAAATCTCTACATAAATCCCAGCTTGTGAGATGCATATAGTTGTAAAGATTTTTCTAAAATATATTCAGGGTAAACTCTGGAGGCTTGGTTATCTTGCTTAAAAATGCAGACCAGCCCTCTATAAATTCACAAGCTGAGGCCCCGCTATGGTCATGAGCAATCGCAGTGCTACGTGTGTCTCTGCTCCAGGGTGACTTGGAAATTATTAGCAGCTTTTTCTCTGCGTGTATAGATTGATGCGCCCGTGGGAGCCCAACAGTACTCCATGGCTTCTGCTTACTACTCTGTGAAAGGAGACAGAATACAGGCTTAGCTCACAACTGATAAAAGTATAGAACAGGATATCCTAGAAGATTTAATGACTTTCTTATCCCAATTTCTTCCCATTACAGCCTGCCACAAATGTCTATAATGCCATCATTTCATTAAGCACCCTTTATTATTTTAACAACTATAGCAATGATAAACAACCTCTGTATAGTCACAGCGTTTACAAAGCATGCCTCTCTCAATTATTTTATTTATCACACCTGAATTAACAGGCTCGGGGTTATTTACTCCATTTTACAGAGGAGGAGTTGAGCTTGTGAGTGAGATCCTAAGAACCTACAAGCTATTTCACTAAAATGCTAGAACTTGAACCCAAGATTTCTGATCATGAGTGTCATACTCATGTCACTACATGAGAGAAAAACCTGTAGTGCGTTCTAAACAACAAATTTATGAGAGTTCCTCCACTGCCCTTCTCTTTCTTTTCTGATTCTCTCTGAATTTCACCTCTCCCCCAAATCCAGTGTCCCTGGAGGGAGAAAACAACCCTCTTTCTCTTTCTTTCTCCTTTGCTCCCTCCCTCCCAGTTCCCCTCCATCTTCCATTCTAGTGCCCAGACCAACAGTAAATGTTGAGGTAGGCAACAGAGAAGGCACTGTCTGTGTCCCGTGTACAGAACACCAGAGCTGGAAGGGATCATTGGGATTATCTCATCTGACCACCCCCTTCAGATGTAAGGAAACTAAGCCAGGAAGGAGAAGAAATATTCCTATATGTGATACCATGGGATTATCCCAAATGACCTACTTTTCATTAAAGCTGGTCTACACCTTGGTATCCATTAGCTTGGAAACTGTGTTCATGCCAACTGCATTATCCTTTAAAATAGTGTCTAATTTTAAATTTCCACTAATGCAGCTGCCTCCCCACACACATATGAACAATAACCAAATAAACTTTGTACTGTGAAATCTCACCAGAGTTGAAATCTTTATGTCATCACTTTCTTACTTTAGGGTCTAAATTAAAGCAAGTTCACCAGAAATCTGAGCTGTAATTGGCCTTTTTATTTCTTATTTGTCTCATACCCTTTGTCTTGCACACAGTTCTGTTATTGAATGAATTTCAATGTATCACAGTTGCCTTTCGCCTTGCCAGATTCTTCCTTGGAGGAGAATATTCTCGAGGACAAGAATTACATCTTAGAAATCTTTGTAACTCCAGATGCTTGTATAGTTTTTGGTGAAGAATAGATGATCAATAATTAATTGAGGAATTGAATTACATTGCATTAAACTGGACGTACACATTACAAACCACCTCCCTGGACATATACCATCAGGATTTTAAAATCCAGAGGGACGTAGAAAAGACATCTATTAATAGATATTTAACGTTTAAGATTCATTGGGACATTGAAAGTTTAGCAAGCACTCTCCTTATTTTGTCCCCCAAACCCTTACTGTCTCACTGGTCAGATGAAGACAGATATACTGAAGATTAAGCTACACAGAATCTGGTAATTTAGTACATATTTACTGAGCTCCTTCCATGTGGAAAAGTAAGTAACCAAGAGTTCTAAAGAGTGTAAAATTCCTATGGGCAGCAACGGATCAGGGACCACCACCTGTACGAGGGAGGATGGGTAGAGCCAGGCTTTGAATGGAGGGCTGGATTTGGGGAGGCATGGAGTAATCCTTCCTGCAGGAGCAGATGTGTGCTGGAGGAGCCACACGATAAGAAAGCTAGCCTAGTACTCAGCGAACGTAGAGCTCCACCATTTTCTGAGGAGAGAAAGGGAGAAAGGGCTTTAAGGTCTTCTGTTTCTATCTTCCATGTTACAGGTAGAGACACTAAGGCTCAGAGAGGGGAGGTGACTTGGCCACAGTCCCCCAGTGAAAGAGTGACAAAGTCAGAATCAGAGCCCAATCTCCTGACTTTCAGCCTAGTGCTCTTTTCACCATGTTTCTTGAAAAATCCACTGTGCACCTGGCGATGCTTTTCTTTCAGAATCCAGCCACTATTTTGATTTCTCTGCATGGCAGGCAGCCAAGAACCTTGAACTTCTCCATGTTGCCATTTTGCCCTCTGCAGAATGGGATATTAAAGTATTCACTTGGGGGATGGGTCATGGGGTTCCGTCAATAAATGTTTGTGAATTGCTCTGAGCTATTTGGGCCAGAGGGACTCCAGAAACGGGAGACCCCAGTGGTGGTGGTGGTGGTATCTGAGCCCTTTTTGAGGTCTTGCCTTTGCTCTGCAGAATTAAAGCGATGGTTTAAGTGATAAACTATTCCTTATGAGTTGTATTTGTGTTGAAAGCACAGCATGAGTCCCCTGAGCGCTTCCTCTCACACAACCACAGCTATGCGCCAATCCTCCTGGGCTCAGAGATGGAACTTTGGTTAAATGCATGGAATTTATTCTTAGTCCTTTTCTTAATTACGACTTTATTTTTATTTCTCTTGCGTTCTCGAGGGGAGGGGTTAGAGAGAAGAGGAAAAGGCAGGAAAGAGGCAGAAAAATGTGTTATAGATTCAAGGGGGTTTTTGTTGTTGTCCTTTGTGTCTGAGCTGCTGGCCAGTCAGCAAAGTAGAGGGATTTAACAGAGCTCGCAGAGATGCAAACTTCATTCCAACGAAGTCAGAGCCCAGAAGACAGGTAACAAATACATTGAAAACATACTTTGATATAAGGACAATCATTATTTGGCTATTAAGTCCCCTGGGCTAATAGAAAAAAAAAAAAAGACAAAAACTTTTATGTATTTATCATTCAATAAAGGAAGGGGATGGACATTCAGGGTAAGAGGATCATATAGTCATGCTGAGGCTATCTCAGCAAATTGCTATGTTATAACCAACTCCATTGCTACTCCAGGTGAGTCATGCAGTCTTCTCTCCCGTGTCCAATGTGGCATCCTCAAAACACTGAAAATCCCACTCACTCTCATGCTACGCTTTCTCTTGTTCAAAATCCAGGTCAGAACATATCCACTGAATGCTTAGATCTATGTCCTATCTCAGAGAGTATCCCTCAATACCCGGAGCTCCTTTAAAGTATATAAGTAACTTCTGTGTAGGCACATTTTCTCTTTCTCCTCTGCTTCCTCCTCCTCCTCTTCCTCCTCCTTCTGTGTCTTCTTCTTCCTCCCTGCCCCTATTTATTTTCCTTTTCCATCATGATCATTATGCCATATGCTCTAGGACACTTTATAGTCTACAGAGGAAGGGGGTAAAAGGAAAATGGACTTTGGAGGGAAATAACATACTTTGAACCCTGGCCTTGGTAGGGGCTAGCTGTGGCAAAGTGAGCAAATCCTGAAACTGCACAAGACATAGATACTCATCTACAAATTGGAGGAAATGACCAGTTGTCCAAAGGCTTCTTGTAAGAGTAACTCGAGACGGTGAATTAAAACACCACACTGCAACCTGGGTTGGAATGAGCACTTGACAAATATGAGTTTCCACAATCTCCTTTGACCTTGGGCTCAGAGGGTGAGGACTGGAAGTTCTATCCCACACAGGCCTATTTATGGAGGATATGCATGGCCTAGGGGAGTTCCAAGGGGACATCCCGTAGGTGCTTCTACAAACCCCATTCCCTTTTTACCTCCTTTCTGTGATGTTGGGCAAATATTAGCTGATCTCCGGTTTCCACAACCACAAAAATGGGGATAATACCTACTTCATATATCTTTATGAAGCATTTCAAATGGTATGTGGCACACAGTGACCTTGGTTCCTACCATTTTTCCAAGACTGGCCCTGAGTGCGTAGAAGTGCCACGGGACTTCAGTGGAAGAAGCAGGAACACTGGCCTGGTGGAGGCCATACTTTCTTCCTGACTGGACTGTGCACCACCTCCCTCCCTCACTTACAACGAATCAGTATTGCATATGTACTTTGGCCCAGCTCAAGTGTTGCCTCCTCTATGAAGCCTTCCAATTCCATCTTCTTTTTCCTGTCTGCCTCTAGAAGTGGCCACCCTTTTCTCTGAGCTGCCAGAGCACTGTGTCCTTTTCTGTGTCAGTGAGCACTATCTAACTGGTGCCATAAAAATGTATACTCAGGGTTCATTTTTCATGCCAGGATACCAGCTTCTAGAAGGCACAGGCCATAGCTATGATCTCTCACCTTATCTCTTGGCCTAGGTTGATTTATTCAGTGCTCATGAAAGACTGGTGAATGAATGCTTATCAGTTGCAACTCAAATGTCTCAGTATAGTGATTTTTGAGACTATGTGGGATTCCTTGCAAATGAAGTGTCATGGGCAATGAGATGTCATGAACCATGGAAAAGTGATTTGGCCTCTTTGAAACATCCACTAAGATATTTTAGACAGTGGTTTTGAACTTACTCAGTTCAGTCACTCAGAATGAAGTATGATCACTGATTTGTATTAGCTCCTGTTGATACTTAAATGGCAAAGGGATATACTAAGGAAACAAAAGGAGAGGCCTGCTCATATCCTGAATTAGTTATTGAAGTTGTCAAAGTAACCCAATATGTTGAATGCTGTCAAAGAACAGACTGAAAGAAAAACAGCTCTATCTCAAATGCCTGGTGACTGAATGGGTAGAGAGGTTTCACTGTGTTGGTCATAAATAGCTTTCACAAAGTCAGAGTCTTACTTGAACCCTACTTGAACTAGCTGGATGCTGGTGCATTCACTGCTCAGAGAATTTCTTAAAGGCTTTGGGTTGCTCCCACTTCTTGTCATGGAGTGAGCCAATTTTTATGTCTGTTTATTACTCTGTAGCCCAGCTGGACCCCAGAAGGATGGGGCTGTTGTGACCATGGAAAATAACACAAATGCACAGACATCAGAATGAAGCCAGAGATCTTCTGGAGGCTTAGATAAACATTTAGTCTCATAAATAAATACATTATCAGACCACACAAAGCACTTCCTACCCAGTCTCTTCCTTAGAAGTCACACTCCAAATAGACTCTTTAATTCATCCAGGTTCAAACAAGGTATTTATTAATCACCTATGGGGTGACCAATCCCAAGCCACATGTTTCAAGAAGCACAGTGGCAGAAGACACGGTCCCTTGCTTCTTCTACTAATTTGGAATTGTAGGTATAGAGGCAAAATGTACAAACTTAAATCAATTAGAAACAAATGCAAGCCAGGATGAATACTACCTTGTAATACACTGGGAAACAGCAAGGTAAGAGGTCTGAGTTCTAGAGCTGCTACCGACATGCTGGATGACTATTTATCATTCATTCATTTGATGAACAAACAAACAAGCACTTACTATGGATCAGGTACTGAGGATAACGAACAAAACATTTAATTCATTTATTCATTTACTTATTCAACAAACAGTTAATGATTATATAATAGATGAGGCATTGTGCTCAGTGCCGGGGAAGGGGGAAAGATATAGTCCCTATCCTCTGGAGTCAGGCTCCTCATCCGTACAGTGGTGTGTGTTTGGGTGAGGAAGGGTGGTGGATTCTTCGGTCTCTAATGTCCTTTCTGCCAAGAATATGCTAAGCAGTGGATTGGAAGATTTTGTGGTTCATTTGCTAAGTGTCAAGTCAAGAAGATGAATGGTCACTTGTAAAAAATGGAATAAACCACTGGACTTTGAATTGCAGACTTTTGGATGGGAATCCCCTGAGAGCCTCAAAGCACAGCGCTAACATGCCTATGCGTTCCTTTAAGAATGCAAGTCAATCCTGTTCATCCCCTTGTACATATACATTTCTTTATATTTTACAAGGCACTTCCATGTGGACAGTTTTATTTGCTCCACATAACAATCTTATGAAGTCAGGGGTTTAACATCCTTCTTTAAAGATAAAGAAACTGAGGCCACAAGTGGTTGGATTTACTTGCTAAGGTCTGTGAGTAGAGCAGGGGCCAGAGCCTAGGTCTCTGACCTCCTATTCTGGTGCTTCTCAAATAACAACAGTATTTATTCGTTTGGTATGTGTGTTTCAAAGGCCAGTTATGGCCCAGGCATTTGGCGAAGCCTGGGGAAGTCATGAAGAACCAGCCAATAATCTCAACAACTTTACAATCGGTTTTCCTCTAATTCATGCTCGCAATTAACAGGAACCCATACTGCTTTGCAGCTTATAGTGTAGTTTTACGTGCCATCTAAAGTATGGGCTACTGAGATGAAAACAGAGAAGGAGGCAAGCCATAAGAGATGCTGAACTCTAGGAAAAAAACAGAGGGTTGCTGGAGGGGAGGGGGGCTGGGAGGATGGGGAAACTGGGTGATGGGCATTAAGGAGGGCACATGATGTGATGAGCACAGGGTGTTATATGCAACTGATGAATTACTAAATTCTACCCCTGAAACTAATAATACAACATATGTTAACTAAATCGAACTTAAATAAAGAGTTAAAAAAAAAAGTATGGGCTACTAAAACATAAGCTCCTTTTGGTCAAGTGCCAGGTAGGATAAACAACACCTGATAAAGGGTTTTCATATCTTCACATCAATTCAATTGATATTCACAGCGATGTATATAACATTATTCCTACTCATTGGCAATGAAGTGTGGATTCTGAGAGACCCAAAGTTATACACATGGTTAGTGGAAGATCTAGAATTTAATCCTAAATCATTTGTCAACCAGGACTTCGTTATGTCCATTCCTTAAACAATACTCCATCCCACTGTGCCACATATAGGGGGTAGGAAAGTGCTTTACCTACAGTAGCAACTCAATCATTCATTGTAGGATAAATAGATTAGACATGGATTAATTTCATCTATGAATGGGCAACACATTCACCCCTTAACACCTAACTGTCACTAAGTTTTCCTTGTAGTCAGAAGAGTTCCATGAGAGGTTGAGATATGGGGAAAGAGTGAGAAGAGAGGAAACAGAGAGAAAGATGAAGGAATGTTACAGAAAGACCAAAGGTTGGGGTCAGATCGACCTGGGTGTAATCTTAGTATTGCCACTTACTTCAGACAAGTATTTTAACTCTCAGGTCTTATGGGTGGTTAAGAGGATTAAGGGCAATAATATACAGTGAGCATTTAGCACAGTGCCTTGTCTACAATAAACTCAATAAATGCTAGTTCATCATTCTAATGAGAAAACTGTAGGATAAAATACAAAGTGTAGTGTATACTTGGGGAGAACTCTGAGGAGGATGAAGTAACATAGGAAGTGATGAAGTTGAAAGAGTAATATGGAACCAGATCTTAAAGAGCTGTTAAAGCCATTCTAAGGGTTTAGGATCTATCCTCTTGCTACAAGGGGTTTATAACCAGTTGGATCTTTTATAAACATACTGTGGGATAGGTAGAGAAGAGCCTATAAGTAGAAAGATGTTGGAAAGCTACACAAAACTGGAATAGCATTTACAAAGATACTTTCCCCCTGATTCACCTTTAGTAATGGCTGATGGCAAAAGTGTCTGGTGCCCAAATGAACAAACCTAAACCACTCTGACTTTCTCCAAGACACAAATCTTTATCCACTGCATGGTTGGAAAAGAATATGTTTATGCATATATATGTATTTTTATGATAGATTAGCCTTTTTGGACTGTGGCCACACCATAGAGGGCTTTCTAATCTATTTTGAGTTCTAACTGATTACAGCATTTGGAAAATGTACAGCAAATTGCTCCGTTAATCAAGGTAAATCAAGCTGATGTCATAGATGCTAAATATATGTCTTTGCAGTAATACTATTTACACGGCTGGAACTAAGGCTGCTGTCAGGATTTCCACTTGACAGCCCCTGCCTTCCCAGGAGGAGCTCATGGCTTATCTCTGAAAGCACTCAGTGGTCCATTTCTGAGGCTGGGTTCCCTGGTCCTTCTTGCCACATCTAAGGAAGGGGTCTTAGGAAAGGGTGAGACTGCCTTCTTACGTACAGACTCAGAGACAGTGGGAAGGAGGCCACACCACAAATGCCAGGACGACAGGGAAGGAGATATAAAAGGCAGATGATTTCATGAAGCCAGAAGGACCCTGGCATGCCACATCCCTTGACTGATGAGGGAAATGAGGGGTAGCAGAGAACTTTGCTGAGATACAGAAGATCATAGTATGGAAGAATGCTTACAGACCATCTGGTCCTCCTGACAAAAAAAACGAGTTAATCAGAGATCACACAGCAAGTTAGTTTCAGAGCAAAGATTAAACATTCAATGCTCTGACTCCTCATACAGTGCTCTTTCTAAATGAAAGAAAACATTACCATGTTCTTTTTTCTTTTCTTTTTTCCTTCTTTCTCATCATCTTCCCTAATATTCATTGGTCCTGATGCTCACTGTGTGCCAGGCTGTGTCATAAGCTCTCAATATTATTACAACCATATGAGGTTAATATTATTTTTATTCTCATTTTAAAAATGAAGGAATGGGGATTAAAAGAAGTGAGAAAACTTAATCAAGGAAACCCTGCTAATGAGTAGCCATAACATGCTTCTGCACTTAATCATTATGCTAAACATCATCAAGTTTCCATCATGTTCATATACCTTTTCCAACATAGTTTTTTAATATGTGCTATTTGCTTCATACACAGCATTTCAAAACTTCACAATGATGCTAAGAGGCAGAGATGATCATTGTCCTGCAAGATGAGGTGAAGTAATTTGTTGAAAGCCACACAGCTAGGAGGTTTCAGAACCAGCCACAGACCCCATGGATATTTCTGGGAGTTTGAGAATGGAGATAAGAGACAGAAGAACTAAAAATTCTGCCAGGTCCTTGAATCCTGTACCCTGATCTCAACCAAGTTCCTTTCCCTGTCTGGGTCCCAGTTAGGACATTTGTACCATGAAGATACCGAGGCTCCTAGCATGCTCTGCTATTCTAAGATCAATAGCAAGAGCAACAACAAGAAAGCAGAGGGAGAAAGAAATCCAAGAATACACATGCAGATCTTCTAAGACTACAAAAGATGACTGAAAGAAAGGACTTGGGGGTGAAAAGGGGGGATCAGAAAATTTATCCTCAGGTCAGTTTTGGAAGGTCATCCATGGCCTGGGTGGTGCCCCATCAGGACTAGATCAAAAGCAGAACAGTGTTGCAATCAGCTGTTTGTGTACAGATGCTGGCCTCCAAATTCCCACATGGGAACATCTGCTGGGGACAACCACTTGACAAATAAGCAGGCAATTAGGTAGCAGATCCATCTGTGCCAAGAACATGGGACCACCAGCAGCGGGAGGCTGCAGCAGGGGGAGAGGGCCAGGCTGGGAAAGATGCTCTTCTGTTCATAAGAGAGTCCGACTACTGGAGGCAGAAGAAGAAAGACAGGATCAGGGTTAGAATTCAACAGAGAAGATCATTTGCTTCTTGTTTTGCAACATGGCTTCATGTTTCTCAGTCCTGGAACTACATTATAATCACCTGAAGATTTTTAAATACCTGATGCCCAGGCTGTGCCGCAGAGCAATTCCATCAGATTCTCTTGCAAGGAGGCATAAGCAACAGTGTTTCCTAAGGTTATCCCAATGTGCAGCAAAAACTGAAAAAACAATGGTCTGGTAGTCTCCAAGCCTAACCACTAAGGTTGGTGACACAAAGACAATGGTCTATGTAAAACGATCAGCTTCATTCCACTATGCTTCTCCTTGGAATACGTGTTTTGAGTTTATAAAATTTCAGTGGTCTAGGGCTCAAGCAAAATTCATCTACTCTGTGAAACAAATACAAACTACTTTTACCTCTGCTACTAGATGGTCTTAAATAAGTTGGTTCGCTCTCTAAGATTCCATTACCTTATCTGTTTTGGAGTTGGGAAGTTAAATGTGATTATGTATACTCAAGTGTTTTAAACAAGCCTGGAACATAACAGGTACTCAATAAATGTTGGTTGAACTACAACACAAGGTGCGTGTGCATGCGCACACACACACACACGTGTGTGGAAAAATTTGTGCAAGTCAGTTTGGGCATTATTCTTGATGCTATTTATTCTTTCCATCAGAAATCAGAGCTAGTTAATCACCAATCTTGCAGATATAATGCCCCACCCCAAATTTTTAAGGCTGTTTCTGTCTCTCCAGTCTTACTGCTAGAGTTCATACTCTCATCATCTCTCACCTAAACCACTGCAACAGATGAGATCTAAAAGCTCTACATCCCCAACCTTGTAGAGTTGGATGTGTTCTTTACACCACAGATAGAGGAATTCGCAACAAATATCACTCCTGCTCAAAACCTTTCAGAGATTCCCTATTGGGCACAGGACAAACACCAAGCTCTTCAATGTAGCATGTAAGACTCTCCATGATCTATTCCTGTCGATCGTCCCATACTCACATGTTTATAGAGCCCTCCTCTCCACCTCTCCTCCTCTCTCCCACCATAACCAAGTTCATATCCCAATGCTATCAATCTACTTCTATTTTCCTCTGCATGCACTTAGATGTTTTATACATCAGACCCTTTTCTAATGCTGCCTGCTCATCTCAGAATACCTTTTTGACTTTCATCCTTCACCTAGCTAACATCCATCTATTTCCTAAGATCAATTCAGGCACTACCTTCTTCAAGAAGCCTTCCCTGAATCCCCTTGCCTTGGTTTACATTAAGTGCTGTACCTTGCATTTTCCTCTATCATAATACTTCACATTTTGCTGGAATTTTCCAACACATTTCTGTATCTCAGCCAATAGACTGTTAGTTCTTCTATGACAAAGGCCTTCTCTGGTCCTCTACTCTATATAGTCAGAATATAGAAAGATACAGATGCTACTTTGACCCATAGTAGATGCACAGTCATTTATACAATTTCAGCCCAGTGAACCTGAGACACTGTAGCGAGTTTTGTCCCCAAGGAAGAGGTTCTGTGCTCTTTCATGGTTCCTCTTATGCTTATCCATGGGGAAAGGCCATAACTGGGAGATCTGTGTTCAAATTCTGCTGGTCAGTCAGTTCCTAGCTAAGGCCAATGTCCTGAAGGCGGTCCTCTGAGAATCTTTTGCAGACAGGAATGGAGCCATGCAGGAATAGATCTCAGCCTTATTTCTTTCCTCTGAACCAAACTGGCTCTGAGTAATGCCTTTGCGATCCTGACCACATCCTCTTCTTCTACTGCCAAAAAAAGGGGCTAGAGATAAACCATAGCTCAAGCTCCAAGACTTCAGGGATGGTGACTCGCTTGCTGGGTCAGGGCCACATTTTAGGAAGGCTCCTTCAACTCCCTTGGGTCTTACTTAGATTAGACCGTGTCCTTCCAGTCTTATAAAAAATGGGCTGTCAACAGCAAGTCAGAAAATATTAATGAGGTGGGCAAGAGATGCCCCCTGAAGGGGGAGGATTGCAGAAATTGCTGAGAAAACACTCAGGAGGATGATATTTCTAAAGATTTTGCCCTCTACTTCTAGTGACTTTCATACAAAGTTACTGCTGATTCCCCCAACTGCATTGGAAATACTTAAATTCTATATTTGATTTCAAAAAATTAAGCATGATTTGAATTGGAAGGGATATTAGAGATAATCTGGGCCAATCCCAAAACTTTTGTTTTTCCAAAGGAAAGTGGGGGATTTTGTTTTCCTGGCTGCCCAAAATTTAATGTCCTCTTGTTAACCAGACTCCCATTTTCCTTTGGTGGTTCTGTGGTAGACAGAATTTGAAGATGACCCCTAAGATTCCAGCTCCTGCATACATTCCCTGTGTAAAGAACCAGTGGAATATAATGGTGAATAACTCATAATTAGATTAGCATCAGTCAACTTTGAGTTAATCAAAAGGGAGATTATCCTGGGTATGCCTGATCTAATCAGATGAGTCATTTAAGAGAAGGTAAAGTGTCAGAGACACTCCTGCTGACCTTAAGGATAAAGACAACTGCCATAATGTGAGAGAATAGGACCATGTGGCAAGGGCCTGAAAATGGCCTCTAAGAGCTGAGAGAGATCCCTGGCCAATATCCAGCAAGACCATAGGGACTTTGGTCACACAACCAGAGGGAACTGAGTTCTGCCAACAACCACATGAACTTGGAAGAGGACTCTGGGCCTCAGGTGAGACCACAGCCCTGGCTGACACCTTGATTTCAGTCTGCTGAGGCCCTGAACAGAGAATGTAGTTATGCCATGCCTAGATTTCAGACATACACAAACTACGAGATAATAAAATTGTGTTGTTTTAGCTGTTAGATTTGTGGTGATTGGTTATATAGCAATAGACACTAACACAGGGTCCATTTCTTTATTGGTTATATGAACAGGACTATCTCACCTGCATCTTCAGGAATGGCATGTGTTCCAAGTTTAAGCTAAGTACTGTGTTCCATCCTCCTATCCACAGTGATTGGTTCAAGATAGGCATGTGAGCCCAATTGTGCCTATGAGAATCAGGCCTAGGGCTTTTGCTGGATTTGTTTAGGAAACAAAAGTGCTCTCTTTTCACTGAAATTGAAGCTGAGGGCACTTAGCTCTGGAGCTGATGTCAACCATATTGCCACCATGTGGAGTTTGGGAATGAAGCCAACATTGAGAAGAACAGATTTCAGCAATGGAGAAAAACAGATTTTTTAATGTATTTTGAGTCCTGGATCAAGCAGAGCCTAAAGGAGAGATTACGTGTGGAAGTTTCAATGACCTGAACCTGCAACTTCCACATTTAGCCTAAGAGAATTTGAGACCAGGTTTTCATCCCCTGCAATACAAAATGCTCTATCTGAAATGTGGGACAACTTGGGGCCAGAGAAGGAATATATTGACTCAATCACACAGTTAACAAGTTACAAATATGAAATAAAAGGAACCAGATCTCCTGGTGCCCAGTCAAAAGGACTCACCATTGCCTTACTGCTATGCTGAGTACCTCCCTGGGAACCACAAATTATTGATTTCCCGGGAAACAAATACAACAAAATGGCAACAACAACTATAGTTCAGTAAGTATTTATTATGGGCCAAGCTATTTGTTATGGAGTATATATGGTATTTAATTTTACATTTCCATAAACTTTATGAATTTTGTATCTTAATTATCTCTATTTTAAAGACGACAAAAGTGAAGCTCAGAAATGTTTACCAACGTGAGCAAGGAAGGTCACATAGTTAATAAGTGGAAGAGTGGAATTTAATCCTTATCTGTCTGGCTCCAAAGTCTATTCTCTTAACTATTGTGTTCATTGTTGCTAGGATTAAAGAGAAACAAAACAAACCTAGGGGATGTTTCTTTATTACTTCAAATTTATTGTTAAGAATATGTCATAAAGGAGTCTTTTTTTATTAATGCAGATCTACAAAGACTGGTTTTGTATTCCTCAGCCAATCAGCACTTCCATGCTTGCAGAAATCTTTAATCCCTAACACTGGACAATATTAAGTTGCACATCTCTTATCTTTTCTTTATTTTAAAGATTATACAGAAAGTATTTTTGGAAGGAGAAAAATGCAACTTGCTATGTAGGAAAAAACGTCAAACTAGCAGTGGGACACTTGTATTCAAATCTCTATTCTGCCCAGAATACCCTGTGTGATCTTGGGCAAATCACCTCTCTCCATTGACCTGTTTTCTAATCTATAAAATCAAGAAACTTACATTAAAATGGATGAAAAAGCTTTTGTGTGTAGAAAATGTCTTCCACTATGAAGATATTTTGGTGGGACTCCAAGTATTCCAGAAACTTCTTTGGCTAAAACAACATTTACTTCAGTTTGGATCCCTTGGTGGGGTCCTGGAATATCTCTGAGAGTTCAGGCACTGAAAAGTCACTGCACCCAAATGATAAAATACTTAAGTACTTATCTGTTAAGATGCTTACAACATTAAATATGGCATCTTGACTGTTTATTAAATACGCTTCATCAGTGAGGAAATAGAGCTACAAAAAAGTAATTAATTTCGCTAAGGAGCAGGGCATAAACACAGGTCCACCTGACACCAAAGCTCATCTATCCACTCCAAGCCAAACTGCTCCCCACCTGACTCCCGCTCCATACCAGCTTCTTCAGTTTTAATTTTTGTATCTTCTTGTAAGTCATCTGAAGCATGTTATGGATCAAGACATGGCACAAGTCAAAATGAAGTGAATTATTTTTGTTTCCTGAGACAACAAGGCACAATGGCATAATGGAAGAGTTGGTTATCCTTAAAACAATCTTTCTTGGCTTCCATTTTTCCTGTGCATGATAAAGACACATTTAAAAAAAATAAACTTTATTTTCAAAAACAATTTCAGATTTACAAAAAGATACAATGATAGTACAAAGAGTTCCTATATACTCATAACCAGTTTCCCTTTTATTAACTACTTACACTTAGTGTGGTATTTTGCTGCAAATAATGAACCTATATTGATACATTATTATAAATAAAGTCCACTCTTTATTCACATTGCCTTAGTTTTTACCTAATGTCTTTCATCTATTATAGGCTCTCATCCAGGATACTACATACATTTAATCATCATGTCTCCTTAAGTTCTTCTTGTCTGTGATCATTTTTCACTTTCCTAGGTTTTGATAACCTTGACAATTTTGATGAGTACTGGTCAAGTATTTTGTAGAATGTCCTTAAATTAGGATTTGTCTGATGTTTTTCTCATGACTAGACTGGAGTTATGGGTTTCGAGGAGGTAAAGTGCCATTCTTGTCACATCACATTAAGGGTAAATATGATCAACATTCTTTATTGCTGTTGGTGTTGACCTTGACTACCTGGCTCATCTTCAACTATATCTTTTTTTTTTTTAAAGATTTTATTTATTTATTCATGAGAGAGAGAGAGAGAGAGAGGCAGAGGGAGAAGCAGACTTCCCGCACAGCGGGGAGCCCGATGCAGGACTCAATCCCAGGACTCCGGGATCATGACCTGAGCCGAAGGCAGACGCTTAACCATCTGAGCCACCCAGGCGCCCTCTTCAACTATATCTTTTAAACCTATAGTTTCTACCTTCTCTGAGTTCTTCTCTTCTCTAACTGGACTCTATTTGTACACTGCTTCCCTATCAAACTATCCTACATGGCTGGGAGATATGATCTTAGGCAACAGGATTCTATGGCACTCTGGTGACTAGGGGAAATTTCTGGGGCATGTGAAGAGGAGGATGTTTGACTTTCCTGATGGTTTTCTCCATTGTCTCCTTTGTTGTAATAAAACTAACCCAAGAGGCTACACTTTGAATCTGTTCTATCAGTAATAAGTTGTAATGCAATTTTTTATTTTATTTTATTTTTTTGCCATAGAATAAGGAATCAGGGACTGTGGGTGCTGTTTGTGTTTCCCACTCACACTACCAGAGAGAGCAGATAGGATTTTGCCCCACATTATAATACCTTATATTCACACAGGATTTTATCTTTTAAAGAGCTTTTACATATTTATCTGCACCCCTGAATTTTTTCAATAAATACTTTTTGAGTGACTGAATAAATGAATGAATGGATGTGTACATTCCCAGCTCAATGTAGCACTGTAAGTGGAAATGGTAGAGTTTAGATTTACATAGAACTGGGTTTGACTCTTACTGAGCTTACAGAGTTTACAGACTCTGGGATCTTAAGTATGAGAGAAGATTTTCACAGGTTCTCATATTTATAGGATGGTCAAATGCATCTCAAAATGAGGGAGAGATTTCAATGCAACAATTCATGCAGAGTAAATGACACTGAGATGATACCCAATACTTCTGTTACCATGTAGGACTGGAACATTGATCCACAATGTTTGAAGGAGATAGCAAATAATGATTACAGTGCCCTTTAAAATAATATCACACAAATAAATCCCAAAGGGAGGGGCTATTATTATTATCATCACCACTTGACAAAGGAGGGAACTGAGGCTCAGAGAGGTTAAGTAAGTTGCTTGAGGGAGGAGGCGGGATTTGAACTCAGTTCTCTCTGACTTCTGAACCTCTGCAGAAAGCACTAGATTATAATTAGGTACCCTTTCTTCTTTTGGAGGGAATTTCCTTCATTCCATCATTTTTAGCAACTGAATCTACTATGGTCTAAAATACATGAGTTCCTTTCTAGAAAGGGAAGAGAGGAACTAAAAATTCCCTTAAAATGGAGATCACTTTGTTCCTCTGAAGAAAAACTTACTTTATAGCCACACTGTAGAAATCACTTTAGGGTTTGTTTAACTTTTTTTCTTCTTCTTCTTTGTTTCTTTCTTTAAGAGAAAAAGTCATAATTGCTAAGATTTATTCAGGAAACTTTTCTCTAGAGGATTCTAAACAATTTTGCAGTGTTTCTTAACCTCCTTGGCCACCCCCTTGGGGTCTCTCCAAATTGCTGTCTCATTAAAGAAGGAGTGCCCTACCCAGGCTTTTGGAGAGAACACATTCAACCATTTCTCAGATGTATCATATACATAGAGATGGGTGGGAATGGGGGATCTTCAGGCATTAGATCATCTAGTTTATTCCAACACTGAGAGGTTGTTCCCAGTTGGATATCTCAAGTGTTGTGAATGGCTGCTAACCTGAAGAACTTCACATCTGTTACTTGAGGCCAGCCCTTGGCAGCAAGACCCACTGATGGAACAGGTATTGCTTTGTGTTTTGTGTTTTGGGGTTTTGTTTTTGCTTTTTGTTTTTTAGATTATTCAGGCAAGACTTCTAGGTAGGGATAAGAAAGGCATAGCAATTATCGCTCTGTACACACTATTTAGACTGAATTATGCTGATTTTATGATCTGGTGCTTGAGTGGGTGCTGACATCCTGTGCTCACTCTCTGGTCCTAGCTAGTCAGGGAGAGGGGAGTTGAAAAAGAAAGAAAAAGTAGCAGGAGAAATGTGGAAAGATGGAAGAGTGTCCCCTCTGTCCTTTCTGCCTTTGTAACCAGCACCATCCCCATCTATCTCCTAGCACAGCTTTCATTTCTTTCCCTGCACTTCCTGTGTAGCTGAGGATTTAATCTCCTCAGACAGTGGTAGAATTGGTTGCACTTTCTATTTTATTGCATTTGCAGTGGGTTTACAACATGTCTTCATTAACTCTCCATGACATTCAGAATAGCTTGGGATAAAAAAGACACTCAATCAAAAAGGAAAAACAATCCCCCACCCTCCCATCTCCAATCCCAAGTATCCCCCAGGGCGTGTATTAATTACTGAAGATGAATGCTGGACCTTCATTCTCAGCAGGGGCTTTTAAATCGTATTGCTCTGTCAGGTTAGAAGATGGTGCTTCATCTTGCAAAATGGTAAAGGAGTCTCAACTTCTTGTGGAAGTAGCAGTTAATATTGGCTTCCATTACTGAGTATCTACAAGGTGCCTAGTATTATTAAAGTCTTTTCATGAATTAGCTCACATAACCCTCACATCTGCAAGACACATTATAATCCCCAACTGCTGGATGGGGAAACTGATTCCAAACACCATGCTATTTCCAGTACAATAGGTGGCTCTCCATGGTTCAAAATGAAGGGAGGTCTATAGTTCTTCAAAGTGATCTGTGTCTAGGAAGACACTATCACTGTATCTCCATTGTTGAAACTTGATAGGTTCTCAAATGCTAGCTCATATATCAACCTTCCAAGGAAGGTTTCCTGGTTCTAGACAAGATGGAACTGTTTTTGTTTTGTTTTGTTTTGTTTTTATCAAGCAGGGCTGTTATGGCTGTCCATTAAGGAGGTAAAGTTCAGATGGAGTTGATCTGCCTTTCCTTAACTGTTGTGTTGCTAAAGTACCTTCTGGATACTCCTTTTCTTTTCCATGTCTCACCTTACCTGAGCAATCATCAACATTCCATAGCTGAGACTAAAGAGATACTGAGTCCAGAAGGGCAACACTTATAAAGAGATACTGAGTCCAGAAGGGCAACACTTATTTTTTTAAGATTTATTTATTTATTTGAGAGAGAGCAAGCATATGCGCAAGCAGGGGTGGGGGCAGAGGGCGAGGGAGAGAAATCCTCAAGCAGACTCCCCAACTGAGCATGGTGCCTGACCTGGGGCTCAATCCCAGGACCCTGAGATCATGACCTGAGCTGAAATTAAGAGCCAGACGCTCAACAAACTGAGCCACCCAGGTGTCCCCAGAAGGGCAACACTTATAAATATGTTTTCTTGGGAACACTAGTCTCAATGTTTGCTTTCAGAATAATACTTTCTGAAAAATCCTAAATATTCTCCCCCTCCCTATCTCCACTCATTATTTCAAGAAACATGTACTTGTTAAAAATTCTGAGATGTCCTGTAGAAAAAAAGCAAATATAGCAGAAAGAAAACAAAACACAAAGAAACATTCACTTTTGTTTTACCAGCATGTCTTTTCTCCTATTTAAATTTTTAAGTGTTCCCCGCCCCCAACCCTGGAAACATCTGTTCACATCCTTTGAACTATGGTTTTCTAGAGAATACCTTAGGAATCTCTATGCCAAGAACTATCCAAAGAGTTATCATCATAAATCCCAAATAAAATGAGGACTTCACAGATTGTCCAAATGAATGTACACTCTCTTCTGAAATCCTACATCACTTTACCTTTATTGGTCTTATGGCTTATAGCTTAAAGACAATAAACTAATGGCAAGAGACAGATGTGTAAAGATGAGATGGAGGTGAGCAATGTGTCCTACCTTGTTCTTTTTTCTCCTATAACTTGTTTTCCCTGATTACAAATGAATAGGTGTTCATTATATAAAATTCAAACTTCAACCAATGCAGAATCCATATGCTCTACCTCGGGTTGCATTAGTATCTAATCCTCATTCCCTCACAACAGTGTAAACTCTCTTATCATGGGCACACAGCCTGACAACTGGAACACTGTAGGTGCTCAGGAAATGTGAGTTGAATAGGTGAATGAGTCCTGTTTTTATTGATTTTATTCACTCTGCTGGGAACCCCTTTTGGACAGAGAGCCCAGTCTTACTCACCTGTGCTCCTCCACACCTGACAGCGTACCTACGTATAGCAGATACTCGGTAAACCTCTGCTTGCTGCAATCACTTGCCCTCTGGGAGTGTCTCCTGAGCAGACCTTGAAGGAAGGTCTCTGCAGCTAAAGCCAGGTATGCTTGTGTTTGTATTCCCATTCTGTCATGTACTTGCTACTGAGTTTATTAAGAAGGTTGGTATCTGTGTCTATTAAATGGGGCCAATACTACCTGCTCTGTAGAGGGGCTGTTAGGCTCACATGAGGAGAGGTATGTAAATGTGCTTTGTAAATGCTGGAGGGTTTACTCAAGTTATTTTATGATTATAAAGAAAGTGGGTTGTTCTTGAAATGAGCCAAGTTTATTCAAATAAACAAGTATTAACTGAGTGTTTCTTTTATGCCAAAGAGAGAAACAGATAAAGAGATCATGGTAAATTGGTGTGGTAAGTGGTGAGGGTCACAACTGGGTGAGCAGAGGATGCTTTGGGGGCACAGAGAAAGGATGCTTCCTGAGGACATAAGGCTGCAGGTGAAAGAGGTGAGGCTGCAGCTGTATTTGGAGGGAGGACCACTCCAGGCAAGGGGAAGAGCTTGTGCAAAAAACACACATTGGGTAATACATACATGTGTAGGAAACTACCACTATTCTAACAGGTATGCCAGACAAAAGGTCCTGTGATTAACTATTGCCAGCTTCCAGCTTTGGAAAAAGGGAAGAAGTCAGGATACTTTGTCAAGCACGCTACCTACTGTTTAGCATGTGCTAGGTCACGGATCCCTCCCCATAATGTCTTGAGGATTGCTAGAGTTCAGAAAACAGAAGTTACCTGACCAGAATCACACAGGCAATAGGGGTCAGAGCCAGGATTACAACTCTGGCCTAGACCAAATGGCCCCATCCATCACAGTTCTTGCCTAATGCATCTGTCCGCATCTACCCTGGATTGAAGAGAAGAAGGGATGAGGATACCTTTACTATAATAAACCCCTCTTTTGTTGGGGGCTAGTGAAGGATGTTCAGGGTCTGAGCTGGGTCTTTTGTTTTGAACAACCAAGATAAGTCAATCATGGCTGCTATGGAAGTAGGGACCCATGAAACCTGGCTGGCTGGTTGTAATTAATCACTGCAAGGCAGCAGAGAAGGAGCCCAAGCTGTTAGAACACCCAGGAGGCTGCGGTTGCAGGGTTCCAACAACTGACATTTGCAACTGTCTCCACAGGAGACTGGAGCTTTGGAAACTCCAGAACTCAGCAAAGATTCTGAGGCTTGGGAGCCTTGTCCTTTTGGACACCTTACCCCAAGGAGCTCTCCAAGCCCCTGACATTTGGGGGATTGTCAGAACTTTGGGCTGCCAGAGAAAGGCCCTATCTCAGAAGCCAAAGTCATCAACAGAAAGGGAATTGAACGAGCAGGTTTTTCAGAGGCTGGAAGAGAAACTATTTCGAAAATCTGTTTTGACTTTTGCAGACACTGCCTTTCCCTCTGGCCCCATAACTGACTGGGGCTGGTGATACTTATTCATCTCTTAGTCTATGGCTGAGTCACCCCCTCCTTCTCATCAAAATGTTATGAGTATGCAGAGGAAAGGTGTTTATTGAACAGTCTGAGTCCATTTTAGGGTGGCAGTGATGTAGGGGGTTATGGTTGTTCTCCCCAAGGGAATTCCAGAAGAGTCCTATACCTGTAACTGAGTAAGAAAAACATCAGTCTGTATGTAACAGATGTAGATGACTTAGGCTTTCTTTTGGTGAGGGGCTGGGGAGGGTGAAATCTATTTGGGCAGCAAATAGGACAACAATGTCCCTTCCATTGGTCAGGATCTCTGTGAAGGTTAAGCAAATACCTATAAAGGTACCCAGCAAATACTTGGGGTACCAAGTACTCCATATCTTCATGTAAGTGCCTTCTGGTTTTGCCTTCCTTTTTTTCTAAAGATTTATTTTTTTAGAGAGAGAGCACACAGGTACAAGTGGGGGTAAGCAAGAGGGGCAGAGGGAGAGAGAATCTCAAACAGACTCCCTGCTGAGCATGGTGCTGATGCAAGGCTCAATCTCAGGACCCTGAGCCAAAACCAAGAGTCCGACGCTCAACCAACTGAGCCACCCAGACACCTCTTGCCTTCCTTTGTATTCCTTCCTTTCTTTCTTACCCAGCTCCTCTCCTCTGATTGTATTTGCAAGTCCAGACTAAGTTCTATGAGAATAGTGCTGTTGGTACAGACAATACAATGAATCTAATCAAATTACATATGCCCCTGGGCTCTCCAGTTAAAAAGAAACCCCTTGCAGCTGTATAGTGCCATACACTTTACCAAGTATCCTCAGGTTCCCTATCTCATTCACTCTGCAATTCAATTTTGTGAAGTAAATAGATAAATGGTATTTTCCCCCATTTTACTAAAGCTGAGATCCAAGCACAGCTATAAGTCTTGTTTCTTATTTTGTGCTGCTCTGAATTTTAGTTTGAGATATATTTATATGATATATCTGATAGTCCACAGAGCCTTCAAACTCAGCATATGTGTAACTGGCCTCATCACATCTCATACTTCCTTCTCTCCCCCTCTAGTTTTTCCTGGGTCTTCTGGTTCAACAGAAAGCCTCCGCTATTCATCCAATCATCCAAAAGAGAGATCTTTTCTTCCCTTTGCAGACCCACAATCAGTTACCATCTCTTATAGATTCTCTCCCTTTTTTTATAATCTTGTAAACCTACCTCCATTGCTTCCATCCCAGTCCAAGCCATCATCACCACCAGCCTCCTGACCAACCTCTGTAGACTGAGTTTGGTCCTGCCTGGTCCATTCTTTATATAACAGACTGAGTGTTCGTTGTAACATGAAAGTCTGATCATATCACTTTCCTCATCCTATAAGTTAAAACTTTCAGTGGTTTCATGGGTCTATAGGGGTAAATCCATATATTTGATTATTTGTGATTTGAATATTGGTAGTAGTTATTCTATTCTAGTCTCACTGTTATTGGATTTCCAGGTTATCCCATTTTACACTCCAACCCACACCATGAGACTCTTGTGTTTTAACCAGATTGAAATTTCTCCTACTTGAACCCATGCCTCACTCATCTGTGTTCCCCACTTCTCATCGGGCTGATCACCTGTGTGCTTTCAGGTTTCACACTGCCTCTTCCAAAAAGTCTTCCTTGAGTACCTTCCAAGTTGTCTCCTCTAGGTTTTCATACTATTTTGTACTTCCCTATACTATGGCACTCATTCCATTACAGCGTTTTTGGTGTTTGTTTTACTTTTTATTTTCTCTGTATCCTTTGAATGCAGAGTCTGTGCCTTATTCAACTTTAGCTCCAAAGGCTCTAGCAACAGTCTTGCACACTGCATATCTCTGATGAATACTTGAGAGGTGCAGTAACCTGTCTGAGATCCTCCACTCAGAGTCAAGGAGCTGCTACTCAAACCCATATCTTGTTTCTCCAAATCAAGTACTGCACAGAGGAAAAAACAAACAAAACAAACAAAAAAAGCCCTGAGCGGCCACATTGTAGGAATGATGAGAATTCGTTCTTCTCTGTTGAGAAGTTGATGGATAGGATATAGCACTTAATTTGTAATATAGTGACATTTCTTCTATGAAGAAAGCTTTCCTGGCTCTCATCTTGTCTCCACTACCTCCCCACTCTCTTCTCTCACTGTTCTCTTAAGGACCCATTCTGTCTGCAAAAAAACAATTTACATTTGCAACTGTCTCCTCTGGACAGTTGTCTTTGACTCTCTTGGGAGAAGAGAAAGAAGTTCTCAAGAAGTGCTGTGGTTCCTGCTTTTTGTTTTCCCTTGAGAGGTAAAGGAAGTGCGGGTCCCACTAACCAGGCTCACTCTCACCTAACCCTCATCAAACCCCCTACCTCACAAAGGGAAATGCAAGTAAATTAGGGGTTTGGTGTCTGCAAAACCAAATAAATTTGGTGTCTGTAAAACCAAAGACCTGGAGCAGTACTTTTCTCCTTCATCAAAGGCTTTCACCAGTGTTTACTCAGCTAGAAATTGTAATGTAACTAAAACAGCTTTCATCACCCCAGGGAGGACTACAGAGTCCCAAAAGGAACATCACTGCCAACAAACCTGGTATTAAATTTGAAGACTGTTGTGAAGAAGTTGCCCATTTCCTTAAGAAGAAAACAAGGCCAGGGGGAGAAAGAATGTGCCGAAGGCCACTCAGTAAGAGAGCCACAGAACTGGAATGCAGGTCTGTGGGTTCCTTATTCATGCTCTTTTCAGCTTTTCTAACAACTCTTAGGATACCCCAGGCTGAAAAGCCAGAAAAATGAATTCCATTTACTCTGGATCCAGAGTTAGTTAGCATCCCAGTATGCTTTTGAGGGGTTTGGAAATTTGACTGCGTTTTGAGGGATGGGATGTTCCATTAATCATGGAAACCAATAATATGCCTTCATTTGACCAATTTTTTCAGAGCCAACCCTGAATGTCCACTATTTTCCATTACATTCATAATCTCTCCCTCTCAGGGAAGAGAAAAATAAAGCAAGCAAGGGGGAGAAAAAGCAGCAGGGTGACTCCATGTGTGCGTTTCACTGTGGTGGAGTGGATGGGCTGGTTTAAATTTGTCAGTTGCTGGCTCAGGTTCCCTGTGCCCTGCCTCTGAAGAGTGTTCCTGTTGCATTTTAAATGGGAGTAAAATTAGGTCTCCACATAGGACCTCTCATACTTTTATTTCCTTGGGTGTTCCTGCATGGCACATGAGGATGGAAAGCAGTACTGTGCATTTGACCCTACTGAGAGCCCATTATGCTCTGAAGAAGAAATTACTCACTGCCTCTGTGTTATTAGTTGAAACACAACCTAAAGCCTGGCCATGCAGATGTCAATCCTGGGCATTTGGAGGCTTTGAAATATATCAGGAAAGAAAACTTAGGCTATAAGGAGTCTTACCACTGATTTAGACCAATCTTTTTATTTTATTTTATTTTTTATTTTTTAAGGGGGGTGGGGAGAAAATTAAAAGGCAGAGTAGGGAGGTAACATGACCCAAGGTCATACAGTGAGTGACCAACAAATCAAGGATGGATATACCTGTTTCCTAGCTAAGTTTTACTAATGACACTGAATGCTACTGTGGCTGGTTGCAGAGGGTGTGCGGACAGAACAGGGCTTGGTCCCTTCTCTGTCTTTGTTTTCCATGCCAAGGTATAATCTATAAGGCCTTCTGTGGTAGATCTCACAGGGCCCACTCTACCACTCTTCAAGGGTCTGCCTCTTCGCTCTCTCCTCACAGTGAGGGCAACCTCCACCATTTTCCTTGGACTTTTTTCACAGAGATGCCTTTAGTGGGGTCACTGAAAGCTTCTTTCCTTCAAACAAGAGACTGAGGCAGTGCTTATATTTTAATACTTTTTTGGAACTTCTACCCCAAAGAAGGGGTGAGAGGAAGGGAAGTGAGGTGGGTACAAAGGAAAAACAAATACAAGATGACAAATTACTGAGCTATCTACTTCATAAGAACATCCAGCTGATGGCTAGCTCATGGAGGATGTCTCGGGAGAGGCAGCAGAGAATGATTATGTATTGCAACAGTTACCCAGGGTTGAGCGCAGAGGAAGGGAAAGCAATTTATCTGTTTAGTTTTTGCCTTATGCTATATCTCATTGGTCATAATATTCTCCAAAGAAGTGAATTCTCCAACATTTCCAGTTAGCGTTTGTAACCCTGTAGAGTCACTGCAGCAATCTGAGCATCTACAGATCTGTGGTCTCAGAAGCCATGGGTTTGAACTGCACTGGTCCATGTACATGTGTACTCTTTTTTTTTTTTCAATAAATGCAGTAAAATACTACTAAATAAATAAATAAATAAATAAAAATAAAAAAGAAGCCATGCAGCATCCTGGTCCTCGCCCGTGGGGAAGGCCCAGGAAGTCAGGTGCCAGGAGAGGAAGTGACAGAAGGATCCCGGAAAGGCTAGCTCAGATCACAGTCACAAGCAGATGCATGTACCAATGCCAACTAAAATTAGAAGCTTCTGTGTATCCCAAAAGGAGAATGCCGGAGCCCATAACTTAAAGAGAGGCCTTGAGAAATCAATTTTCTATTTGAATCCTATGCTTTTCCAAAATACATCAACTGTGCATTGGCCTTTCTGCCCTTCAGTTCAGCTATCCCTCTGTTCTTCTCTCATTCTCCACCTCTCGCTTCTCTCTCCTCTCTATTCTTATTTCCATAGATAAAAACTCTTAATCTCGGTGATTAAAGATGCATGGATCCATCCCTCACCACCACTGTCAAAACTAAGAAAAACTGAAGGGCTAGACTGGGGGTAGGTTTTAGAGGGTCTCTCTTTTTTTAAAGTTTTTATTTAAATTCCAATTAGTTAACATATAGTGTAATATTAGTTTCATGTGTACAATGTAGAGATTCAGCACTTCCATATATCACCTGGTGCTCATCATGACAAGTGCTCTCCTTCCCCTCCAACCCACCTCCCCTCTGGTAACCATCAGTTTGTTCTCTATAGTTAAGAGTCTGTTTCTTGGTTTGCCTCTCTCTCTCTTTTTCCCTTTTAGAGGGTCTTGAAAGCTAAGTTTAGGAGCTTGGACAAGGTCAGTCTCTAGTGAAGAGGGTGCCGTACTTCTGCTCAAAGCAATTCTCACCCCACTGCCCATACTGTGTATCCTTTCTATTCTCCCCTCTAATCTAAGTCCTACCTATTGTTCAAGATAAACCTAATTTTACCGCTTCTGTTTTTCATCCATGCTTCCATTTATGAGATGCTCAGTAGTTACTGAATTTCTGCTAAGTTCTAGGTACAGGGTGAGTTCCTGGAGATAGAAGGGCATCCTGATGCTATTTAAGTCTAGCAGGGAAAACTGTCAAGACCAGAAAATTACAATCTCCTGTGAAAAGTGCTAGGATGTACGGAATACTGGGTGCCTACAGAAGGGGCCCCTGCATTGTATGGGAAAAGATTTAGAAAGACTCCTCAGGAAAATGGCATCCAATGTATGGAATGAAGGATGAGAAGGGGTTAAATCTAGATCCCTGCAGAGGAAACTATGTATAGTGTCTGGGAGGTGAGAGAGAGCTCTGTTTCTGAGACCTCAATGTGAACTGACCAAATGAAATGCTTAGAGCATGAGAGGTGTGGTAATAATCAGTGTCCCAAGACAATCCCCGATGATTTTAGTCTCCTGGTATTTATTTACACTCTTGTGTAGTTTCCTCCTGCATTAAATACAGTGAATCTGTGTAATCACTAAAATATTTTGGAAATGATAATGTGTGACTTGCAAGGCCAGGGCAAAAAGACCTTAGAGCTTATATCTTGCCCTTTCTTGGATCGCTCAGTCTGAGGGCATGCCAGCTGCCATGTCATAGGGACACTCAAGTAGTCCTATGGAGAAAACCAGAGAAGAACTGAGGTCTCCTGCCAAAAATGAGAATTCACTTGCCAGGCATATGAGTCAGTTCCTTTGGAAATAGATCCTCTACTCCCAGTCAAGCTTTTAGACAACTGCAACCTCAGATGGCATCTTGTCTGTGACCTCATGAGAATCCTGAACCAGAATTCCCCAGCAAAGCTTCTCCTGACCAATGGAAAGTGTGTGAGACAATAAATATTTGTTGCTTTCAGACATGCAATTTTGGGACAATTTGTTACACAGCAATAGACAACTGATACAAGAGAAAAAGTGATTACACACTAGGACTGCAGAAATAGACATGGGTCAAATCATATAGGAATTTATAGGGCCTGTTAAGATGTTAGGACCTTTAGAAAAATAGTGAATCATTAATGGGCTTTAAGCAGCGGAATGATGTCATCAGGTTTATATTACTACAGACTCTTTGAGATCAACTGTGTTCTTAAACTTCTCTTTCTTACATGGTGCTGAACACAGTGCTTTGCATTAAACATGACAAATGTAAATTTCAACTGAAGAACGATAGATTGTAGACATGTAAGATCTCTCAGTAGCAGCAAGAAAGGAGGATCTCTGGTTCCCAGACTAAGTAAAATTGATGGAATACAGCTCCAACATGCCCCACTCCCCACCAAGCCCATATTTACGGATGGGTGAAGTGAAATACCTGCTGTCAAGCATGTTCAATGCAGTCTCTTTATAATATAGGTGTGTGGGGGGGACAGGAAGAACATCTACCTAACAGACATACCATAATCATAATATAACATGATTTTTCTAAATATATTTATATTCTTGGTGTGGAAGTTAGAGTAATGATCTGACCCCAAAATGTCAAAATACCTGAAATAAAACTATAGAATCATATAGTCTTAGAGTCATAAAAAGACTGTAGAATTAATTTAGTCCAACTTTCAACCCAATGCTGGATTCATCTATAGAGAGACTAATCATAGCACCTATAATTTATTGAGTATTAACTGTTAGGCATTCTGCTAAAACCTTTACTAACATCATCTGATTGATCACTGAAGCATGCTAAGAGGTAGCTATTATTACCAATTATTTATTTTTTTAAGATTTTATTTATTTATTTGACAGAGAGAGAGACAGCTAGAGAGGGAACACAAGCAGGGGAGTGGGAGAGGGAGAAGCAGTCACCCCACTGAGCAGGGAGCCCGATGCGGGGCTTGATCCCAGGACCCTAGGATCATGACCTGAGCGAAGGCAGATGCTTAATGACTGAGCCACCCAGGTGCCCCTATTACCAATTTTTTAAATAAATAACCAAGCCACAGTTTAGAAAGCCTAGGTCAGTTCTTCTCAAACTCCAACGTGCATATGAATGGCCTGGGGACCTTGTTAAAATCTAGATCCTGACTCAGTAGATATGGGGTGAAACCCAAGTTTCTGCATTTCTAACAGGCACCCCAGTGATGGTAGCACAGCCAGGTAAATACTACAAAGTTTCAAGGGAAGAATGTGGTAGATTTAAAGCTTCTTCTGCCTAACTTCAAAGAGTAAGTTCTTAACACTAACAACTGCATCTCCATCCCACTGGAATGGTGGTTATCCAGTTCCTACTCAAGTGCTTCCATTTGCTTGGAGTCCTCTACTTCACAAGGTAGTTTCCCTTTCCAATTCTGAATAGCTATAAAGTTAAGGTTATTTCTTGTGCTGAATCAAATTCTGTACCATGGAACTTCAGTGGACAACTTGATGAGCCATTACCAAAGAAGCAATTACTTTATGATTGGATTATTGTTCTGAGTTCTCCATTCATCAGGGAGCCATAGAGAGAAGGAGGTGAGAATTTGGATAACAACATACCTCTTGAACCTGTAACATTCATTAATGAATAACTGGATAAATGATGGGGCCAGAGGCACCTGGGTGGCTCAGTCAGTTAAGACTCTTGATTTCAACTCAGGTCATGATCTCAGGGTTGTGAGATTGAGCCCCACCCCCCCTGGGGGTGGGCTCTGAGTTTAGTGTGGAGTCTGCTTGAGACTCTCTCTCTCCCACTCTCCCTCTGCCCATCCCCCCCACACTCACACTCTTTCTCCCAAAAAAAAAAAAAAAAAAAAAAAGGACCAGAGGCATACTATTGTAGAACAAGTCCAAACTTTCACTAACCTGAGTAACCTGAGTCAGATCTAAAATAATAGTAATGTAGAGGGGCGCCTGGGTGGCTCAGTTGGTTAAGCGACTGCCTTCGGCTCAGGTCATGATCCTGGAGTCCCGGGATCGAGTCCCGCATCGGGCTCCCTGCTCGGCAGGGAGTCTGCTTCTCCCTCTGACCCTCCTCCCTCTCATGCTCTCTGTCTCTCATTCTCTCTGTCTCAAAATAAATAAATAAAAATCTTTAAAAATAAAATAAAATAAAATAAAATAAAATAAAAAATAAAATAATAGTAATGTAGAAAACAGAGCCAACTGTAACCAGAACCAATTTTCCTTTTTCCCATGATTTCCAGTCACCAGTGTGGATGTGGCCTTGAACATACTGATAAATAAAATATATCATGAGTCATATTAATTAGATCCCTCCCATTGCCTGTATTGGTCAACTGAATCTACTCTTTCTTCCATTCGTATAGAATAAGGCATCACAAGTTGCCCACAGAAAATGTGTTATGGCTCTGTGGATTGAATCTATAAGCTATGAATGGTGAGAGTAATTTTCCTATAAACTGTATGCTCTCATTTACTAAGCTAAATTATTTAGTCTCAAGGAGAGCACAATAGTATATATAAAAGTCATTGAGTTAGGAGTCAGAAAACCTGAGTTCTAACACCACCTCTATAGCTAATTTCTTTGTGTTTTCACCTAACCATCTATAAAAAGAGTGGTTAACTGGAATCAGACCAAATGGTCACCCATTTCTCTTCCAGGTCAGAAATTCCAGGTGTTGGGGCACCTGGGTGGCTCAGTTGTTAAGCGTCTGCCTTCAGCTCAGGTCATGATCCCAGGGTCCTGGGATCGAGCCACATCAGGCTCCCTGCTCGGGGGGAAGCCTGCTTCTCCCTTTCCCACTCCCCCTGCTTGTGTTCCTGCTCTCGCTATCTCTCTGTGTCATATAAATAAATAAAATCTTAAAAAAAAAAAAAAAAGAAATTCTAGGTGTTAGTTTCACAGAGTGCAAGCAAAGCCTTGGGTTCCAAAGCTGACAGGCATCAATCATCTCATAACCTAGTACCAAACTGCCAATTACCTTTCTTCATTTTTTAATGGCAGCAGGAAAATTAAAAAAAAAAAAATCAGGGTTGTTAGAAAATGAAACAGTGATGTCTACAGAGGGTTCTAATCTGTTACTCACTTTTTCAGGACAGGATGTATTTCTCTCAAAAGCCAGCCGAGGTAAAAGATTCACAGACGGATGGTGGCAATTCATGCCGCCCTGCCACTCAGTTCAGAACGTACTGAATTAATAGATACTTGGAAACCTTTCTCTGTTCCATAGTCCCGACTCACAAACAGGAATTATGAGGTCTTTGACGTCCTGCTGATATTATATTGTTTCTTGATGTTCCTTGGGTAAATTTCTTTAAGTGTCTCTATCCTCGGCTGAAATGATATCTTATAATTTTTTCCATCAATAATCCTTAGTGACTTGTAAGAAGATGGCCCCTAAAATGCTGCCATCTACCATTGGGAGACCAAGTTTCCATTTCAATGATAAACCACAAGAATTTTAGAAGCTATGGGCCAACTTTTATGGAGGTTTCTTGTTAATATTACTCATGATATATTTTCCCCCTATTACTCCAAAGCCATATCCCTTTCAACAACTGGAAAGAGTGTGTATTGTCTGAGTTTAGTGTCTGTAGAGGCTTGGGGAAAATGAGGCTTCTTGGGTGTGGATTCAGCACCAGGAAAGTGCTCTGATTATAGAATGGCAGGATCAAAAATGTAATAGAGCCAATCATTTTTAAATCAGACTTTAGAGAGTGAGGGGCAAAGAGAAAGGAGGAGCTTACGTTTATTGACAACGGCTCTGTGCCAGGCACATGCAAGTATCTTACCTATATTTACCAGTTTAAGTCCTGAGAAGGAGCCATTTATTAACTCTGCTTTCTTTTCTTTCTTTTTTTTTTTTTTAAAGATTTTATTTATTTGTTTGACAGAGAGAGACAGCGAGAGAGGGAACACAAGCAGGGGGAGTGGGAGAGGGAGAAGCGAAGCACGCTTCCCACTGAGCAGGGAGCCTGATGCGGGGCTCGATCCCAGGACCCTGGGATCATGACCTGAGCCGAAGGCAGACGCTTAACCATCTGAGCCACCGAGGCGCCCCTTAACTCTGCTTTCCAAGTGAAGAAATTAACTGGGACTGCAAGAGTTTAAACATGCCCAAATTCACACAGCTAGAAAGTAACAGAGAACCATTGCTCCAAAAAGTCTTTTGTGACCTAGAATCTAAACTCTTCAACATTCCTGGCTCTGATGCTTACTTGTTAAATTACCTTGGGTAAGTTACTTAACACAGCAGAAACTCCACTTCCTCATCTATTGAGAGAGAGAGAGAGAGAGAGAGAAGGGTGCTTTTGATGCTTTTACCCAGAGTGAGCAGAGTCTCTAGCAATACATAAGCCCATTAAAAACTAATCATTAAAGTCATCAACATATCATTATTGCAGCATGCTGCTCTTTTAAGTACATATATACACACATATATACACAAAAGTAGAATAGTGCTAAGGCAAAGGAAGAAGAGAGGGGAAGAAGAAATATAATGGCATTTTCTCCCTGAATTGTATGCTGATGTGTGTTTTGATTTTGTGGTCACGAAGGTGACACTTCAAGGACTCCACCATGTGCTTCTTGGACCACAGTCAGGATGAAGGGGAGCAACTTTCATAAATAAAATGCCTCCTTTTCCCCTTGTCTTCCCTCCAATTACACTGTCTCCTCCCCACTTCTTACTCTGGCCTCCTAATTATATAAGGTCTCCTTGTCCTCTCTTATCTCTGAAGCATTCATCTTGAGAGATGTGGGCTAGGGAGGCAGGAAAGGAGTGGTCGAGGGGATGGATGGAATCAGCCAGATGCATGTGGTTGAGGAGAGGTCCCACTCGATGACAATGCAAAGGAGTAGATAGGTTGTATACAGTTATCCAGAATTACCCAAATTTAGACTCCTGAGCTTCCAGAGCTGCCAGAGTTGAACATAACTGCATAGAACTCTAGGGCCTGAAGAGATCATCTAGTATCCTTGGTCCATTTAACAGACAAGAACACCAAGGCACAAGGCAAGGGACTCTGAGCACCAAGAGTGAAGGCCAAGGCTATTCTGGCTGTCAGTCTCCTCTTCACACAGGCTGGTGCCTCAGTCCCTATATCATCTTCTGTTAGAGATACATCATAGCGACTGCAGGGATTTCCAACTGTCACTTTTGTCTCTGTCCTCTCTACCCCCAGGTGCCTGATGTGGGAGTTCCAAAAGATATTCTTCAATCTTACTGTCTTTATCCACTTCAAAACCATCAAACTTTTCCCAGTACAGATTACTCTTTTTCCAATCCTGAATTTCAATCCTGGAACATTCTCCAGTAAGAACTAAAATGAGGGAAGTCAACTGAAAACAAATATTCTCCAGACTTATAAACTTATAAAACTTATATATGTACATATGCTTTTTGGTGCACAGGTGTGTGTATGTGTATGTGTGTTATTCCACAACACATACATGAGTAAAACAGTTGGATGCAGAAACGCACTACTACTACATTTCCCAGACCCCATTCAAATTCTGCCAATAGTCCCAATAATGTCCTTCAGAGCAAAAGAACCTGGTTCAGAATCACGTATTGCTTTTAGTCGTCATTTTTCTTTTATATAGGATTTTTCTGCACCTATATTCACAAGTGATATTGGTTTAGATTTTTCTTTTCTCTACTTGACTGGTTTGGGTGTTAAGGATTAAACTTACATAAATCTGGTTGCTGGCCCTCTTGTCTAGTCTTTGAGATTTTAAATTTAATAAAAGGATGATTTGTTCCATAAACGTTGGTAAAATTTATCTATAAAAGCAAAACAAAACAAAAAAGCAAGTACAAGCAGGTCTGCATTTCTCCCTCAGATTTCAAGCCCATTAGGATGAGAGGGTTTTGTTAGATTACTCTGAGTTTTCATTTTACCTTAGAAGTCCAGGCTGTCTCTGAGCTGGCTGCTGTATTTCTGACTGAGCTTTTTTCCAACCTAGCACGCTGGCTTATCAAATATACAAACCAAGTTGGGGTACATTTTAGAGCTCCAACCCAAGTTTGGCATAATTGCGATTGTTCTTTTTTATTTGTTTTTTATAGTTTTGAAGTCACAGGATCAAGTGCTTTGGAGAAGTTGTATTAAAAAAAAGTAAAAATAGAAAAAAAAAAAGAGCTAATGAATTCATGCATTCTGTTTGGAAATCTTTGTGTTTTCGTTGGTGGTATTCTTCACCCCACGCCCTCTTTGGAGATCAAAAGCTCCTATTTTGGACCAAGGGACAAATCAGGTTTTAGAAATTGCCACACTTTCTCCACCCTCCCTCCAAACAGGCAGCAGCTTGGGCTTTTTTGGATCTTGGCAGTTGCGTTTCCCCTTTGTCCCTGAGGTGGTCCAGGGGAGGACCCAGGCCATTGTCCCGGGCTCCAACCTTTGTTGGATTCTTGAGAAAGGACAGCTAAGGCAGACACAAGGCCGGCTTTCAAGTTTTCCCGCCTCGAAAACTCCATTGAGGCGTTTTGTGTGGTTACTTGTGGGGGTCAGGCTTCTGATCTGACCCCTCGCATCCCGGGGTAATTAGAGCATGCAGAACAGCACCTCCTTCCTGGCTAATTGGCTCTCTCAATGAACCTCTCAGAGAGGAAGCTTGTCTACGACTCACTTGCCCTCCACAGCACACTTCAGGCCCCAGCACACTCGTCTGTCTAGGTGATGGGATAGAGATTTAGGAAGCGATTAGAACTGGGATCAAACAAGCCCCTGATGGCCCCATTTGCAACGGGGCCCATTAACTCTTTGAGAGCTGTCTACCACCCTGGTGGGAAACTGACTGCAACTGAAAGCACTTTCTCAGGCTTGGTGATGCTAATATGTTTATGATGTATTTCCAGAAAGTATGGTAGCTTCTGGGATCTACCTGGGAATTAATTAGCATGGTATAAAAACAGCAACATTTAGCTTGACATTAACAAACACCTTAGGAAAAGACAAAGATGCCACAGAAGGGAGCTGAAGTAGAAAATAGTTATTTTACTAAATCATGATACACTGGTGGCAGGAATCGGGTATAGGGAGGCAATAAGGATTCTGTTCTTTGTCACTATGGCCACCAGCTCTATGGAGCTTCATGCAGTTAATTCAAGGAAGCAAGTGTGAAGGCTCCTCAATAACCCTAGACAAAAGACCTCCCTGGACACAATTCTTGTGGACAGCCCCCAAGCCAGGCCACTCCATCTGGTAATGGCCACATTACATTTCCTGCTGGAAAGAGTAAGGAGTCTTAGCAGGCTCCAGTGCAGACAAATTAGGTCTTGGTTTTGTAGGTCATCTCTTGTTTTTCATGAATGATTTACCTCCTACTTTCCTGGCTGATGCCCAGGTCATTCACAGACTGTAACTTGAATCTTCCCTGACAGGTTGTGACTTTTAGGAGTTCTTAAGTGGTGAGTTATGTGAGCAAGGAATGCTAAATGTTAAAAATAAAGACAAACACCAGGCTGTTAACGCTGCTCACTTTAAGGATGGCAAGGAAGGATGGAGGAGTGAGGGGATAGGAGGAGAGCACTTTTTCTTCATACAGCTTTAAGTATATACTTCTTATGGTAATACAATAAGTTTTAATTTTGAAAATGTGAAAAAGAAACTTTTAAAAATGTGTTCAGATATTTTTCTTAAGGAGAACATATAAGTTGGCTTTTCTTTATCTTGGCTTTTTTATTCAATGCATCTTGTGTCACATGGATTAGTAAGTATGAGATTTTGCTAATAAAAAAACCCTCTTATTTAAGAGTTCATATAGATCAGCCTACATATTTGCATACTAAATTTCAGCTCCACCACTTACTGGCTGGATAGTTTTGGACAACTTGTTCAATTTCACCAAAGATCCAAGACCTTCATCTGCTAAATGGAGATATTTTGTAAATATCTTAGTGGTTTGCCATGTGAATTAAAAATTTAAAAAAAGACAATGCACATGCAGTGTCCAGTACCACACTGAATACCAGGGGATGGATCTGTCAATGGAGTGAATGCTGGTGTTGCCACTGTAGTTCAGGGAGCTCTGTTCCAGGAGAATTAAGTCACAATCACCCAACGGGAGAGTCTGCATTCTATGCCCTCTGACTTCAAGCTTGCTTCCCTCTCAGGACCCCAGTGGGTCCCTCTATTAATCTTTATTCAGAGGTTTAAAGGAGCATGTTTGCTTTACCGTCTCCATTTTATACAAGAAGAAACAAAAGAAAAATGCTAAAGCTGGCTCAAATCGTCCAGAACTCTCTTCACAGCCTGACAGTATTGTTTACTCAGAAATCCTACCGCTTTTGCAATAGAAAAAAGTGGTATTTTTTAGGGTACCACAGATGATTTCCCCATCCTGGATTACGGTATTCTTGTGGTTTTTCTCACTGTGGGTTTTTAACAAACTGAATCCACTGATGGAATCCACTTTGATCTCTCTCTCTCTTGCATCATGAGCTCCTTGAGAGCACATATTATTCTCTGTATAGTGCCTGACACTTGTCACAACCTTTGAATGGGCAATGATAAAAGCTTAAACTGTGGAAAAAAAAAAACAAAAACGAATATCCACAAATATAGTGCAGATGATCTTCCCAGTTAGATGTTAAATGTTAATGGTGAGATACAGTCTTCTTCATTCTTATATTTCAAGCAACATGTGCTGTACCTGGGGCATAGGAGGACTCAATAAATGCTTGCTGAATATGACTCAATAGACTCAATAAATGAATTCTAGCTACTATTTGAGAAGGAGGAGGAGGAGTGAGAATGGAGGAGGTGAGAGGAGGAGGAGGAGAAGAAGAAGAGAAGAAAGAAGAAAAGAAGACGAGGAAGAAAAGAAGACGACGAAGAAGAAGATGAAGAAGAAGACAAAGAAGAAGAAGAAAGATTCAAGGAACCGCCACTTCATTTGCTGACTGCAAGGCATGTCCTTGGGTAATCACCCAAAGAGAGAGAGAGAGCCAGACTTTCAATCCTTTAGACCACAGGAAAAGAAAAGGAGGGAAGAGGAGGGAATATGAAGACACAAAAGGAGAAGGAGGAAGATATGGGGAAAAGATGGAGAAAGAAAGAGGACAGGAAGAAAGAAATAAGATTTATGCTCCTAAATCCTGTCTTATGAAGTGCATACAAGGGGCGGTAACCCAAATGAGGCTTGGCTTATAAAGAAACAAGAAAAAAAAAAAAAAGGAAGGAAGGAAGGAAGGAAGGAGACAAAGGGTCAGAATTTTCTGAATTAACAAGAGTGCTGTTTGTAGCACACTCAGGAGAGTATGTAACAAGACTTCTATTTTCAGGCCTCACATGAATTCATGCCGATTTTATATAAGATGCACATCAGCTTCCTGCTATTTTCTCTCTTCATATACACATGTGTGCATGCACACTTTTATCTTCACATGTATATATTTTAGAGGTAACAGTGTCTGCTGGAAACTTTTCTTATGTTTCCATGAACACTCAAGGTTCATAGTTTGGTGAAAGGACCAGAACTGAAACCTGTTGCTTTTGCCCTGCCCATTTAGTAAGGACTGTGCATTCTGTGGGTGCTTAAAAGCAGAATCTGTGCTATAAAGCACACAGGCCTGGGGGCAGGAGACCAAGCTTCCAGTCTTTTGAGTTGTGGCACCCATTACTTGACCTGGACCTATTCTTCTTCTCTTACAACATCTGTTTTGCTCTTGTGGGAAGAATCCTAAATAAAAAATCTTTAAGTTTTCTTCGGTTTTGACATCTTCTGTTGTCTTCCTTCCATGACTACTTCAGCCTTAAAAATGAGGTCGCTATGGGCTGGTAGCTACTGTTTATTGAGTGTGTTGTTAGGGTTCATGCAAAGGGATTTAGTGCAATATCTCATTTAATTCTCACATCAACACTGCAAGAGGGTATTGTTCTTCCATTTTATAGATGAGGGCCAGAATCTCAGAAAAATGAAGTTTTGATCATATTCCTTTATTGTAACTTTTGAGATGGCCCTACTTAAAGGAATGCCTTGATAGGATCTTCACAAGCATGGACTCATATATAAGATGACTGTCTTTCTTCCTTTCAAGTTCCCTACCATATGGTAGGTTCTTCTGGAATGCCCAGCCATGTAAATAATAGCAATGAGCCATTTGTTGATTTCCTTTCCTTGGAGAAACTATCAAGAGGGAAGTCCATAGGCTCGGAAGTAGGAGATACAGATTTTATCTTTCTCTCCATAAAATCTCTGTTTATCCTTGAGGCGAAACATTTCTTCCTCTTGAATTCAGTCATTCCAACTGCAAATGAGGGAGAAGGGAATATGGCCATTGATCTGGATAGTGCATTGGATAAGAGCACACCAAAGCTTTGGTGCTTAGGTTAAATTCTAAGCCCCTCCTTTCTAGATGTATGCCCTTTTGCAAGTTACTTAACCTCACTCAAACTCAATTATTTTAGATATAAATTGGGAATAACATGAATTTTTTTCCTGTAGGTTTTTTTGTGAGTATTGAGTGAACTTATGAATGTAAAAAAAGTAGCATGGTGCCTGGTGAAGTACTAATGGACTATTATTATTATCCTATTGATGAAAGCGTGAATAACATGGGTAGAAGAGCTGACTTCTAAAAACTCTCCCTAATACCATTTAAGAGTAGATTCTGTGCATAGATCTTGAACCCTGATCTCTGAGTCTAGTCACACCTCGAGCAAGGGCATTCTTGGAGGAGGGCTCAGCAGGTACACAGGATAGAAGCAAGAGAGAAGCTCATGCTGGGAAGTACAAACAGCTCTATACAGCTGGAGCACTGGGCATGTGCGTGTGCTATGGGATGGAGGCTCAGTGAGAAGAGAGACTGGGAAAATAGGCAGGGAGAATCATGGAGTGCCCTAGATAGCAGGTGACAGAGGAAGGGCTATATCCTGAAAGCAGTGGGGGCCAGAGGAGTGTCAAGATGAAGTTAGCATTGTAAAGTGAAGAAAGACAGTGACATACACATGTCTATGGAGCACTTGCTCAGCTAATAAGCCAGTTTTATTTAGATCATGTGTTGATTTTGGGAATGATTTGGGAGGTTAGGCTTGAATAAGTGATGAGGTGTCCTGTGGGCTCTCCCAAACCACTTCTTGGCACTGCCTCTGGTGGGATTCAGAGGGAAGAGAGAGAAACTGGACCCTGGGAGGCCTGCAAATAGGCTTCTGCGGTTCTCTGTGGAGGGATACTGTGAGCTGGACTCGGCAGTGGCCATGGGCATGCGAAGGGACAAGTCCCAGCCCATGGTGAGGTTGGAAGGGCAGCCTCTCTCTAGCTTGGCTGCCAGTTTGGACGTCATTGTTTGGTTCAGAAACCCAATCGCTGAGACTTTTCCCACCCCAGGGGCTGTTCTGTGGACCCAAGGCCCAGCATAACACAAAGGACAATGAACTCAGCTCCTGGGCCTCTGGGGACCACTGCTTGCAGAAGGAGAACAGGCATGCCAGGTAGGAGTTTCTCAAATGCTCTTCCTCCTCCACCCCTTGATTTCGGGAATGCATAGAGAACCACTGTGGTTTGGATGTGAGACGTGGAGCACAGCAGCCAAATGAAGTCAGGCTGTCCGTCTGTTCTAAATTTAACTCCTTAACCGCATTTGGGCACAGTACCTTGTCTGAGGTTGTTTTCTCCCCCAAATGTATAATGTCAGGGTGTGCCAGGGAGGGGACGTGGGCAATGCTGGCAGTGGGCCTAGAAGAAGAAAATACGAGCAGCCCCTACAGCCAATCTGATTAGCACCTACATTCCCAATTGCACCCTCCACCCCGAAACCTCACTCGGTCACCAGTGACTGACTACAGGCAAGCCGCCTTCTTCAAACAGATTTTGACAAAATTACCATTTCAGAGTCTCTGTGCATAAGCGTGATTCAGCGCTGCTTTCCTTAACTTCTTTTAGGGGCATAAAATTTGGAAAATATTAATAATTGCTATTTTAAGCATTCTCCACGTAGAAGGCACAGGGCTAAGCATTCTCTATTTGTTATCTCACTTAATCCTCCCAGCAACCCTATGCATTAAATCCTATTATTAGCTTCTTTATACAGATTGGGGAAAAAACCTTAGAGTGATTAAAAAACGTGCCCAAGGCCTCACAGCTAGCCAATAAAAAGAGTCTAGACTTGAATTCAATATTATCTCAAACCGAATGGTACTGCATAGATTCCTCAGTGCAGGGAAGTACCTGCAGAGACCAGCTGAGCCAGCCTGCTACTCATAGAGAGGTAAAATAAAATCTCATAAAAGGCGGGGAGGCACCTGGGTGGCTCAGTCAGTTGAGTGTCAGACTCTTGATTTCGGCTCAGGTCATGATCTCAGGGTCCTGAGATCGAGCCCCATGTGGGGCTCCATGTTCAGCATGGAGTCAGCTTGAGATTTTTTCCCTCTGCTCCTCTCCCTGCTCACATGCTCTATCTATCTCTCAAAATAAAATAAATAAAATAAAATAAAATATCATTAGCCCATTACAGAGAGAGAGAGAAAAGGAGGACTGCAGATTAGTGGTGTGCCCTAAATCTCACAAGAAGTGAGCATAAGAGCAAGTATTGGAACCAGGATGTCTATCTCCAAGAAAATGATCCAGAATGAACAGCCAGTTTGCTGTCAGATATTAAAAACAAAACAAACCTTTTTATTTTGAACTACTTTTAAACTTACTAAAAAGTTGCAACCTAGAACAATTTCCATATATCCTCTAGCCAACCTTCCCCAATGTTAACATCCTATATAACTATAGTACAACCATCAGAACCAGAAAATTAACATTGGTACACCATTAACTGAACTCAAGTCTTTACTGAAATGTCACCAGTTTTCCACTCATGATTTTCTCCTGTTCCAGAATTCTATCAAGATCCCACATTACAGTCAGTCATTATTTTGTTTTAGCTCCTAAAGAGTGTAACAGTTCTTTAGTCTTTGTCTTTCACCACTTTGACACCTTTGAAGAGTACTAGTCAGTTATTTTGTGGAAAGTCCCTCAGTTTGTGTTTGTCTAGTGTTTTCACATGATCAGACTGAGGGTAATACATTTGGGGCATGAATGTTGCAGAAATGATGCTATATCCTCCTCAGTGCATCTTATCATCGGATTTATGCTATCTGTGTCTTACTGCTGGTGATGTGATGTTACCTTTGATCACCTGGAGAAGGTGGTTTCTGCTGGGTTGCTCCAATACAAAGCTGCTCTCCCCTCTGCCCCTGCAGTTGGCAAGTATCTTGGGAACTGTACCTCTGAGACTCTATCTATCCTGTTTCTCTCCAATCTTTCACTGACTGTTTTTTAACATTCATTAGTAAAACTTGTATGCAGCAAGCATCCCTGTGCTGTTTGCTTACTGTTCAATTTCAATTTCTTCCCTTCCATTTGTATTAATGTGAAGTCCATTGTAAGGAAGGACTGTCCATTCAGTCCCATCTATCTATACAATCAAGTATTTTTTATATCCTCACGAACTCATGGATATTTATTTTATTCTGTGGATTCTAATCCAATACTATCATTTTCTATTTTGTTGCTCAAAGTGTTCAGCTTTGTCCATAAGGAGCCCTTGTGGGTTTGCTGCTAGATGTCTTGCATCGCAGTGCTTAATGTTTTCATTAATTGAAGCAGCTGCCGAAAACAGAAACAGAAGTATTTCTTGGTTCCTCTTTTTCTCTTATTTCTTACACTCTCTTCTACCTTCATCCTGTTTCCAAAGTCTGATGGTCTCAGCTCCAAAATGTCTTAAATTTCTCCTCATGGCCTCTACCCAGTTTGGGATCCTTCACTTCTCATTTAAACCCCTATGACATTTTGGTCTTGTTCTGTCCAGTCCCCTCCTCACCGCCCTCCCCCCAACTAAACCCTTTTCCACTTGGCAGATGAAATAATGTTCTGATGATGTGAAGATCAGATCACTCCCCTACAAAGGCTCCTGCTTGCTCAAGCTAAGGAGCACCAGTTCTTAGCTTGACTTGCAAGACCAGCCATGATTTGGCCACAGTCAACTTCTTCATTCCCATCTACTAGTCCTCCATCTGTTTTGCGACCCCACTCTGAGTTCCTCACCTTTCCCACAATAGGGCATATCATTTTATCTTTCTGTGCTGTTGTGCATGCTATTGATTTTGCTTAGAATGGCCTTAATTTTGAAGAGCAGATAATAAAGGGGCTTATTCTCATTAGTGCTTTCTCTATTAATCTTGCAGATGTCTTAATACCCCAACTCAGAGCTGGTTTGCAATTTATGGAACCAATGCCGGAATTCCTCACTCAACAGATACCCATTTATTCAAATGACCCTCAACTATTTTCACAACTTCTTGGACATCTAATTTACATCTTCTGGAGGAGTGAGAAGGGAGTTTTGTGGAATATTTTTAAATATTCTGTGTGAGTTTCAATCTTGTGGCAGAGCAAGCAGAATTGTGAACTGTGATGGAGATTAAATCCATCTTTTGTGAGTTGATTCCTTTTTCTTTTGTGGAATGACAGCATCACCACTATCATTATCACCATTGTTGCCTTACTACCACTACCACTACCAACACCAAAAGCTCAATGTGCTACTGTGATCACCATCACCAATAAAATCTGCACTAACATTATGACTGCCGCCATCATCAAACCCAACAACAAAGCTAAGCAACAAGCATCTTGCCACTACCATCACCATCAGCACCATTAACCACCACACCACCAAACCAGCAAGAACTAGCCTTTCCTGATTGTCAAGAGCACCAAATATCTCCTATGTGCTAACTCATTTATCATATATATACATATATATGTATCAAAAATATGTAGACCTTATATATGTATACATATATATATATATATAATTTGTTTTATGTATGGAGAAACCTCAACATGAAGAAATTAAGTAATTTGTTCAAGATTATCTGATTGGTAAAAAAAAAAAGAAAAGAAAGAAAGATTGATTATTTGATTGGTAAGTGCTGGAAAGGATAGAAATGTTGGATACAAGTACTGAGTGAATGTAAATTCAACTCTCATATTATACAAGTGGGGAAAAAAAAAAAAGAAAACTGAAGACAGGAGGCTGAGAATGGCCCAAATCCTGCCCTTACTCTTGAACTATATGTTCACTGTACTACACAGACCTATTTTCCCCTCTGGACTCTAGTATTATCTTTAGAATTTTCTTACTGCACAGGTTTTGTTTTTGTTTTTGTTTTTGTTTTTAGCATCTCATATAGGCATGTATTCACCAAATAGACCAAAAGAAAATGAGCACAGAATCCCAGAAAAACACTTACAAGGTAGTAAGAATGACTGTCCTTCCCAAAACCCCAAAACTAAACTTGACAATAAATGAATTATTTTTATTCACTTGAATCCATCCCATTAACTGTGTGAATTTAATATGCTGTCTCAGAATGAACATGGAGGCATCACTTAGCTCAGCAGCCAAAAGAGTTCTGAGTCCATGACTAGGGAGAAAGGGTAAAGTCTTCCAATATGATTGACACAGATGGAGAGGCAATGAAGCAGAGAAATGAAAGATGGTAGCACCAGAGGGCAGAGGTAGATTTGGAGAGTCCCTTTAATCTCAGGGGTGAGAAAAGGTCTGGACTTAAATGACATGGATTAGTTGTATATTTGAGGGATGAAATGGTTTGCAACTTCTGAATGGTTTTCTTCCTCAGGTGAGGCATAGCCAGGTCTATGGGAGAAGGGGGCAAAGCTGCCACAAATTGAAATGAGTTTAGAACTGGGGCTTCTGGGAATTAAATAGGGAGTGTGGGTTGGCCATAGATCCTCTAGTTAGGTTTCTGAGACATTCTGCTGGGCAGGTTATGAAATTCTGACAATACCCCACCCCTCCTCCTTTTGTAAATTCTGGGCTGTGCATACCCCCCCTACTCTTTGTACTTACTCTTTCTAATGTGCCCATTCTTCTGGACCATGAAGTCCCAATTGAGGCTAAAGTTAAGACTTAATTGCCTACTCTAGATTAATCATGAACACCTGGTCTACCATGTCGTGCTCCTTCATCTCTATATCCCTATTAGAGTATTAATGATTACAGAAGATAGTAGAAAATACACCAAAAGTAGAGAGAGAAGGCTCGGACTTGATTCTAAAACATACACGGAATGAAGGAAACAAGAATCTACACACAATGTCTCATACTAATTTTGAGTCTTATTCAATGTTACAGTTATTAATAGCTCAATTAGCTGTGCTTATAGCTTTCCTCTCTGTTTCTCCACCTAACTTCAACATTTTCTTCCAGGAAACTTTACTGGTTCCTCATCTTGCAACCACCCACCAAAACCCTGCCTCAGTATTTTGGCCATAGTCAAACTTTGTACTGAATCTGTCATTAAGACAGTCAATGACTATTTCTGTGACTTTATTATACCACCAGTACAGGGAGGAAGGAAGGAAGGCTGGCACGGAGGGAGGGAGGGAGGAAGGCAAGCCAGCCAGACATAGTTTGCTCTTTTCAATGAGTTTATCTTAGGAAGAGAATATCAAATAATAATGAACTACAAAAATTCAAAGTATTCTAAGCATTGTGAAATAGAAGCACAGACAAATTTTTACTTGGAGACCTAACCTGGTTGGGAGAGCACAGTGGCTTTTTCCGTAGTCACATTTAGACTGAGAGATGAAGGATGAGTAGATTGAAGCCATACAAAAAGATAAAAATGCATTCTGGGAAGAGCCAAAAAGCAATGGGTAAGCCCAACAAATCAAAGAGAATATCGGGGAAACTTCAGCTGTGGTTGTAGAACTATCAGCGTTAAGGAGAGTGGTAAGAGTTGCAGGAGGACAGCTAGGCAAGATGTAGGACACAGAGGAGGACAGCTACACAAGATATAGGACACAAGATGTACAGGCTAGGTAAAGGATGTTAGACTCCAATCTGGCACTGCAGTTGTGTTTAGGGGTTCTGTGCCTGGTACATCCTTGCACATAATAGCTTCTTAATAAATGCAAAGTTAGATGAGCTGTGAGAAGTATGAGTTGACCGAGAAGAATCCACTGAAGTGCTGCTCTTTGTTCACTCCTCACAGATTCCTCCGCTGTAACAGAGGTCTTACAGGAAATAGGAACATAACTGAACCTCAGTTCTCTCACCTGTTAAATGGGGCATTATGACAATCCCAAGAGGTACTGCATGAAAAGCATCTGGTTCCTAGTAGGTACTGAGTAAAAGTTGTAACCTTTGTCTCCCTCCCATGCTTTTAGATTTAGATAATCACTGACTGTGTCATCTAATATAAGAATATTGTAATAAGATAAGATAATCACACCAGAAGATTCCCCAAGCAGAATGTCAAAATTAAATAAAAATATCACTAATAATTATATACATATTATCATATATAATTATATGTATTTATATATTTCATATATAATTTATTTATATACACAATGGAGGGGAATAGAAGGAAGTGAAGGGGCATTCATTAAAAGCCCAGGGGAACATAAGGTCTTGTCATTTATATGTAGGAGAAGAACAACCTGGAACCCAATAATGCTTCAGACTGAATTCCAACACTAAATGCTCTAATCCTAATGGCCTCTTCCAGTTGAAATATTTTGTCTCCATTAGATCTGCAAAACCTGGCTTTCCTTGTATCCAATCCCTTAGCAAATCATTCTGATTTTATCCTCTGAATCCCTCTCACCCCACTTGTTCGCCTCTCCATCTATTTGCAGTTGTCGTGATCCAGGGTCTCATGACCTTTCTCTAGTCTCTCCACTTCGTGTTTTTCCTCTCAAACTATTGCTCTACTTTGCCTGGTAAATCTTTCCATATCCCACTCTGGTCTTTACCCAAATCAGTCTGTGCTATAGAAGAGGTTATAAAGCCTCCCAGGCCTGAAATCCCAGACCCTTCACAACTGTTTATGTTTTGCCCTGCCAACGTTATCAGGTGCTGGTCTTCTTTCCTTTGCCTAAACTTGAGCCAAAACAATAGGCACAAAGATTGAAAGAACAAAATAGAAAACTCAGAAATGAACCTCAACTTTAACCAAATTATTGCCTTTGTTTCTTAAACCTACTCTTTTGATCAGATAGTTCCCTCTGCCTGGATTCCTCCCTGTCCCTGCCTCAAACTCAGCTCCTTTACATCCTCAGCTCAAATGTCATTTCTTCCATGAAGACTCCAAGGATTATCCAACCTTACCCCCAAATACCACCCTCAACTTTCCAGCTGGAAATGTCCTCCAAAGTCTTTTTCTTTCTCATACAAGTGTTGGGTTATTCGCTTATTTAAAAAATTTATCTGTGGCAATTTCTTGTTTCTGATTTTACACTATGATCCCCTAGAGGACAGGAGCTACCACTCATTCCTTTCATTATTCCCAGTGCCTAACCCAGTGCCTTGACACACAAGAGCTCAATATCTCTTGTGGGAATGAATTGGTTATTCTGAGTCCTTTCTGTAAACTGCAGTAAAGAAAAGGTCTGTGAAGAGAGCCGAAGCAAGTTCTGACAGATGCAAGAATAATCCCCAAATAATGGTAATTCATAACATAATTTAGACAGAGAAATGAGAAACCCAGAGAGGGCTTTCTCCCTTAATGTTTCTCCCTTAATGTTTATCTTTGGAGGCCTCATGTGCATTATGGCTATGAGAGTCTTGGTCTTGCTCAAAATTGTTTTGTTTTTCTTCTTTTTCCTGGCCCTCCCCCACCTCACTTTCTTTTTACAATGTTCTTAAAAAGTTGAGAATGGTTTATCTTAGCATTTGTAAGTTTATTTGTGGATGCAATTGCGAAGCTCATCATGTCAGTTTTATGAGAAGTCTGAGTCCATTGTCCTTAGAAAACGAAAATGATTAACATTGATTTGTTTTGTTACCCAATTGTTTAAATTATAATAACTCCCCATCAGGGTTTTTTAAGTACAGCTGTGTTTATGGATTAAGATCTACTGACTCAAATATTTACAGTGTTCCAAAAATTACGAGAACATACAGTGTCAGGAATTTTCCATAGGCTGCTCCCTTGAGCTGGAGTAGGTTTCTGTTCAACTTGAAGAGAAGACTTTAGACAATTTCAAAGGCCATCAACAGGTCTATGTAATTGTTTTCCCGGACAGGCACCAAATGGAATAGCTCTGGAGGAGAGAAACATTGGCCAACATGGCCACATTCACAGTCATCCATGGTGGTATTAAAGGAGCAGGCACAGAGTGCTTGAGTCCCTAAGACTATGAAGGACAGACCCTTCTAGCCTATAAAATCTAGCTTGTTGCTTTCACTTATTTCTATATTGCTTCAAGATGCTTCTGCCTTAATATATTTAAAGTTCAACTGCCTAGAGTGGGAACAGAGCTCTACCATTTTCTAGTTCTACGACCTGAGACAAAGTACTTCATCTTTTTGGACTTTCTGTCCTTACCTATGGAATAAGGGTACTTGTGGGAACATGAAGAGATACCATGATGTACACATGTTCAATGAACACACATTGCCTTCCTTCTCCTTTAAGCCAGATTCCATCCTTGGCAATATTGGCTTAGAAGTGGTATTTTTTTTTCACAGAGGAAGCTTTTAAAGGGTAGAAAGAATACTGCCTTGGCATATAGAACTGAGGGTTCCAGCTTGTCTCTGTGGTCACCTTGCCTTAGACCTCAGTTAATCCACTTTTCCTCTCTTGATCCCATCATGTTATCTGTTTACTTCTTGTGCTCAGTGATAGGCTTCTTTATGGCTGGGACTATACCTTATTTGGCCTTGTATGCTATGTTGCAGTACAAAGTCTACAGTAAGACCTAAAAAGGGGTTTGTTAAGGAAGCTGAGAAAAGGAAGAAGGGAGAGAGGAAAATGCAAAGGAAGAAAAGGGAGGAAAGAAAGAATGAAGAAAACAATCTACAAATCTGGGATAAGCAAACTTTTCCTAATCCATAGGATAGTTTACAGATTGAGAGAGAAAACACACACACACACACACACACACTATATTGAATGGTAAAATCACAAAAATAACCTACCAACATTTTTATTGTACTTAGTTTAAATACCATTTTCACATCTATTATCTAATTTGATCCTGCAAAGTCCCTTGAACTAGGTTGGACAGGGATAATTACCCCCACTCAATGGGGGGTTAAACTGATACTCAGATCATTGAAATTATTCACCCAAGGTTATATGGTTAAATTGTGGATTGGCACTATGGCCCCTATTTCCCAACTTGAAATGCAGAGCTCTAGCTAATATACTATGCAACTTATATGCACTGTGGAAATTCAGGAAAAAAAAAAACAACACATAAATTTAAACTAAAATAATGAGAGGGGCACCTGGGTAGCTCAGTTGGTTAAGCGACTGCCTTCGGCTCAGGTCATGATCCTGGAGTCCCAGGATCAAGTCCCGCATCGGGCTCCCTGCTCAGCAGGGAGTCTGCTTCTCCCTCTGACCCTCCCCCTGCTCATGCTCTCTCTCTATCTCATTCTCTCTCAAATAAATAAATAAAATCTTTAAAAAAATAAAAAATAAAAAAAATAATGAGAAAGAAAACAGTGAGGAATTACAACATGTTAGATGAATCAGTTATCAAAGTGTTAATAGTCTAGAAAGGGAACTAAATTCATATAAAAATTTCCAAAGTAAATGGCAGAACATAATACTTCTCCTAAAACACTAGACAGATGCTAACTAGTACTGTTTGTAGTATTTTGATAGAGGGTAGACAGGAAGCCATTTGAGGTCAGACATGCCTGTTCTTTAGTACCAGCTCAGCTACTTATCTATTCCGTGACCCTGAATCATGTGAACTTTGAGTCTCAGTTTTTCAGTCTGTAAGTGGAATTAATAATACCTGCCTCATACAGCAGTTATGAAGCTGAAATATAATAATCTATGGAAAACATAAGGCATGTTAATAATATGGCCATTACTACAGAAGGGAGAAACATTATCTTTGAAAACCTCGTTGCATTTCGGGCATGAGGACAGTTTCTGTTCTGCCATACTACCGTTCTAGTTGAGAACTGTGCCTTGTCTTGGCATTCTCTCCAAAGCTTTATAAGGACAAGCACAGTCCCTGACAATCCACCTGACAAGAGATATAGTCCTGAAGAATGCTGAAATAGGGGTAACCCCCCCTAGGAACATTCTGCGCCTGCCAGCAAGAAATGCTTACAGAGTGGCAGTAGAGGCTTGTCAAACCCTGTTTGCACCAAGTGCTTTGTCTTTCTGGAGACACTCTCACCCAGGAGTTCCACCAACATCCTAGCCCCTTTCTGGCTGCCTTTTGTATCAACCTGTGTCTGCTTCTGACTTCTTTATGAAAGTGAAACCCACCTGCAAAACTTTACTTCATTCATCCGTTGTGTTTATCATTCATTTATCCAAACCATCTTGACTGCTCCCACATGCCTGGTTCCATGCTGATTTTGTACATCAACGATGAATTTAAGGCAAGGGTCACTGAATCCTCATTCTAACAGCTAAGGCCCTAAAGACAACCTGGTTAAAGGAAAGGTTGAGACCTGAGTGAAAGAGATCTGAATCTCAATTCTCACAGTATCTCTATGGGCCTCAATTTCCTCATTTGGTAAAAAGAGGTGATCTCTTCTGAGTTCCTGGAAGGATTATAGAGAGATGTGTTTAATGCACCCAGAAAGATAATAAATATTCATCACATGTCTCTTTTTCCTTGACATAACTTTTCAGAGGAAAAGAGAAGTGGTTGTATTAAAGGAGGTGATAAAAAGTCTAAAGAGTTGGCTAAGATATTAATCTCTCATTTGGCATGTGCACAATTATTTCTGAATGAATGATTGAAAGAGTGAAAGTCTCCAAGGCTCTTATTGTGTCTTTACTTCTTTGTCTTCTTCAGCACTTCTACAAAAACACTGAATAAATGTTGAATTACGGAGAATTCATATATCTTGAGAACCAAGGAATTACAATATTTTAGATAGGTAAGGGCCCACAGATATGGTTCAGTACATCCCCATTTTTTCAGGCAGGCTCAACATGACATACTTAGAATGGATAATTTAGGAGAGGTTAATGAAGAGATGATTTACAAAGGCATGATCAGAGTCAGAGGAACCAAAAAGAACTGGTATACCACCACAAGGCTGGCAACAGCACCCTCAGGCCTGAGGGGTGAGAAGAGGGAACAGTGTTACTAGACTCTTGAGAAAGCGGACTACAGTTGTAGGAGACAACCTCTGACAGGGGCTGTGGTCTTTAGAAGAAGGACTAGCCACTATTCACATGTGGCCTGACAGGGAGCAGAAGAATGAAAACCCCAATCTCCACCATCTCCCTTTCTTCAGTCTCTTTCAGTGCCTTCCATTGGCAAAACCGAACCGACCATCAGTGGGCAAGGGACCTCACTGATACAGCATACAGAGGTCAGTCTGTTTGGTCAGAGAGAGAAGGGAAAAAGGAAAATGATGGTGGTGCACACAAAGAACAGTCAACAGACACATCGTAACTGAGGGAAAATTGAAATTGGGGAAGAATGGTGACTTCCCCACACGAAGGCTCATTAGCAGAGCTGAGATGCCAACTGTGCTTCTCCAGAGCAGTTACTTTGTGGAAGGCACTATCCACATGTTTTCACTTGTATTAATTAACTGACTGAATTCTTACATCAACCTATGAAGTAGCACTCATAGCCCCCAAGTGAAACTGAAATATTCCACATTAAGTTGTTCTTGATCCAGTTACATAAAATGCCAGAAGCATTTAATCAGAGCTCATAAAATGTGGATAGAGGAGGAAAAACTGGAGTAGAGTAGAGAATGAAATCCAAAATTCCAGACCTCTTCATCTGGTAGAGGGCTGGGGATTAGTCACCGGATTAGTCACCTAATGGAGCTATAGTACACAGAACAAGGGTTCCCCAAAGATGTCTGTGTCCTAATCCCTGGATCATGTGACTGTGTTATATTACATGGCAAAAGAAACATTGCAGATGTGGCTACAATTATAGGAAGATTATCCCGGTTTATCCAGCTGGCTTTTTAATGACAGGAGTCCTTAAAAGCCGAGAACCTTCTCCAGCCAGAAGCAGAAGACTTGTGGCAGAAGGGTAAGTCAAAGAGATTTCAAGCACAAGAATTGTCCAGAAACAGTTGCTCGATCTGTGGTCCAGCTGTGTGCAGGGGCTTTTAGAAAGAGGCCTCTAGAAACTAAAGGTGGCTGACACCTGAACAAATTCTTCCTTACACCTTCTTGACAATGGCCCAAACCAGCCAGCACCTTGATTTCAGCCTCCTGAAGCCTGGAACAGAGAAACAGCTGAGTCTACACAGATGTCTGACCTAGAGAACCATGAAATAATGAATGTGTGTTGTTTTAATCTATGTTTGTAGTAGTTTGTCCTGGCAGCAATATAAAAACTAATACAGGGGTACACGTAACTTGCATGGGATCCCCAGGAGCTCTGAATTCTGTGGGCCCATTCTTTTTCAAGCTCCTCACTGTACAGGATTCTCTGCTACCATATTCCTGTTAAATATTGCTTGGACCCACTAGAGTAGCTCAAATCTAAAGAAAAAATTGACAACACTACATGTTGGTGAGCATGTGGAGCAACTGGAACTCTCATACACTGTTCATGGGAATATAAAATGGTACAACTGGGGTGCCTGGGTGGGTCAGTTGGTTGAGCATCTGACTCTTGGTTTTGGCTCAGGTCATGATCTCAAGGTCCTGGGATTGAGCCCTGAGTCGGGCTCTGAGCTCAGTGGCCAGTCTGCTAGAGATTCTCTCCTTCTCCCTCTGCCCCCCCAATAAATAAATAAATCTTTAAAAAGTTTTTAAATAGTACAACCACTTTGGAAATATTTGTGGCAATTTCTTATAGAATTAAACATACGTGTATATTGTGAACCAGTAATTGTACACTTAGGCATTGATCCAAGAAAAATTAAGACACATGTCCACACAACTTTTACATGAATAGTCACAGAAGTTTTATTCAAAATAGCTAAAAACTGGGAACAGCCCAGGTTTACATTAACAGAAGAATGGGAGAGTAAACTGTGACAAGCTCATAATATAGAATACTATATGGAATGTCCAGGATAGGCAAATCCATAGATGTAAAGCAAACAGAACAGTGGTTGCCAGAGGCTGAGGGCAGAAGGAAAAGGGAATGAGGAGTGACTGCTAATGCATACAGGATTTCTTTTGGTAGTATTAAAATGTTCTGGAATTAGATGGTGGTGATGGGTACATAACCTTGTGAGTATAGTAAAACACAGTGGTTTATGTAATGTAAAGAAATGAATTTATAGTGCATCAATTATATCTCTATTTTTAAAAACAGCAAAAAAGAAAAGATTACAGAAACATAACTTAGGTAAATTTCAAATATTTATGCAGCATGAAAGCAGCTGTACACAAAAGAGTAGATACTTTATAATTCTGCTGATATGAAAGTCTGGAGAAGGCAAAATTAAACTATGGTGGAAACTATTCAGAAAAGTGGTGGTTTCTAGGATGATAAGGGTGGAGATTGACTATGGAGTGCCATGAGAAAACTTTCTGGTGTGATGGCAATGTTTTATATCTTGAGAGGAGTTTGCCTTTGTCAAACCACATCAAATGACACACTTAAGATCTGTGCATCCATTGCATGTGAGTTTCACCCCATAAACAAACAAACAAATATTGAACTCCAATAAATGATATATAGGCTAATGATTTAGAGGGGAACATACTGATATTTTCAACTTAATTTGAAATGCATAGAAAAAAAGCCCCACTATGTTGTCAGTTAAATAGAGGGATGAAATGGATATGTTACAAAGCAAGTGTACTAAGATGCTAACTGTAGAATCTAGAACACAGGCATATGGTATTTACTATAAAGTTTTTTATAACATTCCTTTACGTTTGAAATGTTCAGAGTAAAATGTTAGAAAAAAAAATACTGCTTGGTCTCTACTTGAATATCTATAATGATGGGGTATTCATCTCATAAGATAGTCTATATTACTGTTTATCAGTTTTTGATGTCAGAATCACTTTCCAGATATCCAGATTCTGCTCTACCTACAGCCAGTGGTCTTTGTTTCATCTTTTGGGCCCACAGAGAAAGTCTAATCCCCATACCTTTCAGAGGCTATCTGAAGTAGAGTAGGAATATGGGCTATGGAGTGCGCAAGAGCTGGATCTACCTCTTGGGCCTCACTACTGTAAGTGTGGTTCTTCTGTCAGCAGCAAAGACATCACTTGGGAACTTGTTAAAAATGCTGAATCTAGGGCGCCTGGGTGGCTCAGTTGGTTAAGCGACTGCCTTCGGCTCAGGTCATGATCCTGGAGTCCCGGGATCGAGTCCCGCATCGGGCTCCCTGCTCAGTGGGGAGTCTGCTTCTCCCTCTGACCTTCCCCCCTCTCATGTGCTCTCTGTCTCTCTCATTCTCTCTGTCTCAAATAAATAAATAAAATCTTTAAAAAAAAATGCTGAATCTAGGGGCGCCTGAGTGGCTCAGTCAGTTAAGCATCTGATTCTTGATTTTGGCTCAGGTCATGATCTCAGGGTCATGAGACTGAGCCCTCTTGCCCCTACCCCCACCCCTCTCTCTCTCTCAGAAAAAAAAAAAAATGCAGAATCTCAGGCCTCATCCCAGACCTACTGAATCAGAATCTGCAATTGAACAGGATCCTCAGGCATATGAATGCAAGTCAAAGTTTAAGAACTTAGCCAGGACAATCAAGCAAAAATATAAATGGGGCTTGTGCCAGGGTAGTAGCATTAAGGGAAGAGTGAATTCAACAGAACTGAGACACATTTAGGACAGATAAGTTATAAAGCTAAATTAATTGAGTAGGAGTGATGAAGAATAAGGGGAATCAAAGATGGTCCAGAAGTTTATAGTGTGAGTGACTGGGTATGTAAAGAGAATGTGGTATAAATAATCCTAAAATTTGTATGGAACCAGAAAAGACCCCGAATAGCCAGAGGAATGTTGAAAAAGAAAAGCAAAGCTGGCGGCATCACAATTCCAGACTTCCAGCTCTATTACAAAGCTGTCATCATCAAGACAGTATGGTACTGGCACAAAAACAGGCACATAGATCAATGGAACAGAACAGAGAGCCCAGAAATGGACCCTCAACTCTATGGTCAACTAATCTTCGACAAAGCAGGAAAGAATGTCCAATGGAAAAAAGTCAGTCTCTTCAACAACTGGTGTTGGGAAAATTGGACAGCCACATGCAGAAGAATGAAACTGGACCATTTCCTTATACCACACACAAAAATAGACTCAAAACGGTTGAAAGACCTCGGGCGCCTGGGTGGCTCAGTTGGTTAAGCAACTGCCTTCGGCTCAGGTCATGATCCTGGAGTCCCAGGATCGAGTCCCATATCGGGCTCCTTGCTCGGCAGGGGGTCTGCTTCTCCCTCTGACCCTCCCCCCTCTCATGTGCTCTCTCTCTCTCATTCTCTCTCTCAAATAAATAAATAAAATCTTTAAAAAAAAAAAAGGTTGAAAGACCTCAATGTGAGACAGGAGTCCATCAAAATCCTAAAGGAGAACACAGGCAGCAACCTCTTCGACCTCAGCCTCAGCAACTTCTTCCTAGAAACATCGCCAAAGGCAAGGGAAGCAAGGGCAAAAATGAACTATTGGGACTTCATCAAGATAAAAAGCTTTTGCACAGCAAAAGAAACAGTCAACAAAACCAAAAGACAACCGACAGAATGGGAGAAGATATTTGCAAATGACATATCAGATAAAGGGCTAGTATCCAAAATCTATAAAGAACTTATCAAACTCAACACCCAAAGAACAAATGATCCAATCAAGAAATGGGCGGAAGACATGAACAGACATTTTTCCAAAGAAGACATCCAAATGGCCAAAGACACATGAAAAAGTGCTCAGCATCGCTCAGCATCAGGGAAATCCAAATCAAAACCTCAATGAGATACCACCTCACACCAGTCAGAATGGCTAAAATTAACAAGTCAGGAAGCAACAGATGTTGGCGGGGATGTGGAGAAAGGGGAACCCTCCTACACTGTTGGTGGGAATGCAAGCTGGTGCAACCACTCTGGAAAACAGTATGGAGGTTCCTCAAAAAGTTGAAAATAGAGCTACCATATGATCCAGCCATTGCACTACCGGGTATTTACCCCAAAGATACAAATGTAGGGATCCGAAGGGGTACGTGCACCCTGATGTTTATAGCAGTAATATCCACAATAGCCAAACTGTGGAAAGAGTCAAGATGTCCATTGACAGATGAATGGATAAAGAAGATGTGGTATACATATACAATGGAATATTATGCAGCCATCAAAAGGAATGAGATCTTGCCATTTGCAATGACGTGGATGGAACTGGAGGGTGTTATGCTGAGCGAAATAAGTCAATCAGAGAAAGACATGTATCATATGACCTCACTGATATGAGGAATTCTTAATCTCAGAAAACAGACTGAGGGTTGCTGGAGTGGGGGGTGAAGTGGGAGGGATGGGGTGGCTGGGTGATAGACATTGGGGAGGGTATGTGCTATGGTGAGCTCTGTGAATTGTGCAAGACTGTTGAATCACAGATCTGTACCTCTGAAACAAATAATGCAATATATGTTAAGAAAAAAAAAAAAAGAAGAAGAAGAAGGTAGCGGGAGGGGAAGAATGAAGTGGGGGAAATCGGAGGGGTAGACGAACCATGAGAGACGATGGACTCTGAAAAACAAACAGGGTTCTAGAGGGGAGGTAGGTAGGAGGATGGGTTAGCCTGGTGGTGGGTATTGAGGAGGGCACATTCTGCATGGAGCACTGGGTGTTATGCACAAACAATGAATCATGGAACACTTCATCTAAAACTAATGATGTAATGTATGGGGATTAACATAAGAATAAAAAATAAATTAATTAATTAAAAAAAAAAGAAAAAAGAAGAAGAAGATAGCAGGAGGGGAAGAATGAAGGGGGAGAAACCAGAGGGGGAGATGAACCATGAGAGACGATGGACTCTGAAAAACAAACTGAGGGTTCTAGAGGGGAGCTGGGGTGGGAGGATGGATTAGCCTGGTGATGGGTATTAAAGAGGGCACATTCTGCATGGAGCACTGGGTGTTACGCACAAACAATCATGGAACACTACATCAAAAACTAATGATGTAATGTATGATGATTAACATAACAATAAAAATTAAAAAAAAAACAAAAAAAAGAGAATGTGGTATAAATCTGCTGCTTTTGCAGACATGAATACAATGCCAGACTCACAGGAATATAGCAGTCCTTACTGCTATGCCTTTTGAGCTTTACTTTGATATCTCCTCCAAGCATAAAACCTGCTTCTCCCAGTCTGGTGCTTTTATGAGCAAAACTCTTGGGACCCTCTCTGCCATGGATTTGGCCTTGTTTTACTCATCCAAACAGTGCTTTCTGAATGAATAATACCGCTTCCCTTCCATTTCCTGCCTCCTCCTTCCAATTACGTAAGCACAACCACCAGTGTTTTAAGTGTGTTTTTTTTTTAAGGTAAAGATCAATTCATCAATATTTCTAAATGAGGCTTTTACACGACAGAATGTCTGCCCAGGGACTAGGGTTCTGCTTTCTTAATACTGATGACCTTGATTACTAGGACTTCCTGGAGGGTCTTTTGTTTTGATGTTGTTCTAATGAACACACAACACTATTTTCCAACTCAGAGCAAATGTCCAGTAACATGTCCATCCTCACCCTTCATAAGCCCTTCACCAATTCTGCAACTTCTATTAATGCTAATGGTTCTTGCTGGTGGTGAATGTTGCCTCTGAGCATGCTGGGAGCTCAACTAATTGGGTCTACTTCATTGTGACCCGAAATAGCACTGGGGAGAGCAGCAGCCTAGGCTGACACCTGGTTATCTCATCCTTCAAGATTCAGCTCAAATAGCTCAAATAATATATGCTTAGCAAAGCCCTCTCTAACTTCCCTACCTACCTCTAAATGTGACTCAAGCAGTTAGGAACCTCCTGGATTATGTATACACTTCTATTCTAATTGTAGAGGGAAAAATATATATACATTATCTTAATGGCTGGCACAATAATTTCTCCTGGAGTAGGAAATGTTTTGTCTATCAAAGTATCTGATTAGCATCTTGAGGTAAAAGTGAGACCCCAGGGGCATGGTTAGAAAGAGTCAGGAAATATAAGTGATGCATAATTGTTCAGTATTGAAAAGTCAGTGAAGTTGAGGGATAGAAGAGAGGGGAAGTGAGAGGAAATGGGCAATGTGGTAAGAGACTGGAGACTGAATCCTGGGCACATTGAAGCTTGAACTCAGGTCACCTGAATACCAGTAACTGATGACACAATTACAGTCATCTACCTCTCCCTGGACAAGAAAGGCCATGGGAAGTCCTTATAGAAATGGCACCATGAACATGCACACATGTGTAAGTGCAATAGCTCCCTTACCCAAAGATAACTGTTTCTAACACAGCCCATATGACCTAGGGATAGACAGTGAAAGGCTTCTGAGAAACTGGCATAAAAATTATATAGCGCTCTTGGGTATTAAAGAGGGCATGTTCTGCATGGAGCACTGGGTGTTATATGCAAACAATGAATCATGGATCACTACATCAAAAACTAATGATGTAATATATGGTGATTAACATAACATAATAATAAAAAAAAGAAAAAAATTATATAGCGGTGCCTGGGTGGCTCAGTCGGTTAAGCATCTGACTCTTGGTTTCATCTTAGGGCATGCTCTCATGGGTTGTGAGTTGAGTTTGATGATTCTCTCGCTCTGCCCCTCACCCCATAAACTAACTAACTAACTAACTGACTGACTAAATAACTAACTCTCCCTTTCCCAAACAAATAAATAAATCTTTTATATATATATATATATACATATGTATATACGTATATATATGTATATATGTATGTGTGTGTATGTATGTGTGTGTGTGTGTGTGTGTGTGTGTATATATATATATATATATATATATATATATATATATATATGGCAACCCCCAATAATAATGCATCTCTGTTACTGATAGAGCTTGCACAAGGCATCAGGAACTTTGCAAAGAATTTCTCCTCATACATTATGTCTTACAGTATTTGCAAAATGTGCATACATTCTTCCCATATTCCTGATATGGAAAAAGAATCTTGAAAGGCTAAATGGATACCAAGCTCCCTGAGTAAGAATATGATAGAGTTTGCACTAGAACTTTGATTCTGAAAAGCCTATTCTTCACCAAGTATTCTTAACAGAACACTTATTCCTATGGATAACTAAAAGTGCCTACTAAACCAACTCTGTCTTTTAACCATAAAATAGCCCCTTGGGTTCCAGAGTAGAGCTTATTTACTCTTACATTATATAATAATTTGATGATGTGTGGCTATCTAGTTGATTTATTAAAACATTCCAAACTAAAAAGTTAATGAGGAATAGTGGTGAGGGAATCCAAAAGGCAGATTCACTGACAACCTCAACTAGTGTTGGGAAACTGGGCACCAGTGTGTGAGGACAAAAAGAACAGAAACAACAACAACAAAAAACACAACCCAAACAGAAACAATTGGTGTAAGAAAACTGAACTCTCAGTCAAGCAGCTGGAGTCGTCACCATACGCTGGTATACAATATTGCTGGGAAGAGTGTTAAAAAGAAATCATATTACTATAGTTCCCGTTTTGAAGTAACATGAAAGAATAAAATGTATTTCTGGGGACAGTAATCCAACACAAATGGCTAAAATAGCAGTGTTTGATGAAACAACTCTACTGTGGAGAGAGAGTTAAGTATTCACCCTGCTTTGCATATATTAGTATTCTGACCTGGGAATCCACCATCCTCTGTCATTTTGCTCCTCTCTACATATTATACTACTTATAACTGCTTCTGAGGGTCCTTGGGAAGAGGAAACTGATGACACATCTAACATGCTCGGCCCATAGATTATGTTCAACACAACTATATTAAATTACATTGAAAGACAGCTTTGGTGCCCAAATGGAAAAGTTGTGGCATTTGGAAGTTTTCCAATGGGTAGTAGGTTTGTCTGAAAATGGTACGTGCATGGAGTATTAGGAGGAGAAAACAGGGTGGGCTTTCCCCCTCCTGTGTTATCTATCTCCTCTCTGTGGAGAGAGCCCTAACGTGTCAGATACACTAGCTCTCGTTCTTCATATCCCAGCCAACATTGCCCAGGAGACAGAAATAGCATTCATCGAAAGCCACAATTACCTCATTTCACTGGCCCGTTTGTGCAATATGTGCCTTGCCTCACAGTGACTGCACGGGGCCAAAAGTCCAGCAAACAGAGCCGCTGCTTGTCCAAGAAATGGCCCTGCAAACAGGAGAGGACAGCATGTTCCCTGTGCAGATCGGGACCCTTGGCTGTTTCACGGGTGTTTTTGTTTTTCAGGCCAGAAACAGTGTCTGAAAACTCCCGGGGATTTCCCAAACCCCATTCGTCAGGCGGCCAGGCTTCCTCTGACATCATCTCTGAGTGATGGGGTGCGGAGAGGGGGTCACACACAAGGCAGTCCCGGGACAGCTTTAGCACGATTGCGGGAAATTAGAGAGCTAGTGCCAGAGTGGTCAGGAAAACAAGCAGAACTTTCTGAAACAGTGCTTGGCAGATAGTGGACATTCAAAAAGTAGTTCTTGAATGAAACACTGAGGGAGTAAATGGCTTGACCTCCAAATCATGCATCCAATATATGGTAGAGATGAGATTTCAAGGAGGGTGACCAACTGTCCTTGCTTGCCTAGGGCTAAGGGGTTTCTTTGAATATATGACTTTGGGTACTAAAATCAGGAAAGCCTGAGGCAAACTGGGAGGAGTTCATCACCTTAATTTCAACCCAGGTGTGCCTGACTCCCAAGCTCATGCCTTTAAACATAAAAATCTATCCTCACAGAGACTTGAGTTTAATAGCAAAATTAAAACAGTGGAACAGACAACTATCATATAAGTTGAAAGGGCCTACTTGCTTGTGAGAAGGAGTTAACAGCTTAGTCAAGCACCATTCACCAATTACCATCACTCCTCCTTTCTAAATACACTCCAATTTTTTTCAGGAAATCCTTCTATTAAACATGTGCTTCCATGAGCCAGTCACAGAAACTGTATTCCTCTCACCAGTGAATGCTTTAGAAACAAGCATGTGACATAATTTTGGCCAATGGAACATAAGAAGTCTGATGGTCAGATTCTTGGAAAGGTTCCCTTGTTCTTCAAAAGAAACCAACATCAACAAAAGCTCTTTTCACCCACTGGGCATAGTTATGTTTGTAAGTGACACTTAGAACTGTGGTGGCTGTTTTAGATTCCACCCAGGGAACTAAAGCTAGGCTGGAGGATGGGAAAAGTGAGAAGGACCTGAGTCTTTCATGAAACTGTTGAGCTATTAAACTGACCCTTTAAGCCATCTTACTTCATGACTTCTGAGACAATACATTGTCTTTATTATTGAAGCTATGTGAGATAAGGTGTTCTGTTATGCAGTCAATAAAGTCCTAATGGATTCAATATTCAAATGTGATACACCATCAGAGGAAGGAGAGATGCTCACCCATACAATGGTGCCAGAGAAGGCTTCATGAAGAATCTAATACTTACATTGTGCTGTGGAGGAAGGATATGCTTTCAGTAGACAAAACCAGTCAAAGGAAATAGCACTAATAAAATTACAGAGAACATACAGATTTGGGTATAGCTGAAGAAAAGCAAGGAGTCTAATTTGGCTAAAGCCTGGGCTTATGGAAGTGATTAATGGAACAGGAAGCAGGAAATGTACTCAGGAAGTAGAGCATGGAAGACTTTAAATTCCAAGCTAAGCAAACTAGATTCCCCCTATAGATGATGGAGAGTCACAAAGATATATGGCTAGAATATCACTGTACTCCTTCCCCGAATTATTGCTGGCCACTGTAATTTCTCCTTCATTCAGATTCACTTAATATTTAGAACCACAATTCTCAACGTTAGAAGCATATTAAAATCACCTGTTATTATAATCACCTCTCTCTCTCCATATATATATATAAATATATAGTATATATATGGGATGTGAGCATGGTGTATATTGCTCTGGAGAAAGGTTTGTATGTTTTTTTACTTTCTATTAAGCTCCTAGGTGATTCTGAAGTGCAATCAAGCTTGAGACCCATTAACGTGGCCATCTATAATTTTGTATATTTACATCTTACTTTAAAAAACTCTACTAGAATTAAAAAAATAAAAAATAAGTGATTATATTAAAAATAATAATACTGGCTTAAAAAACCTCAATAGTATCAGTAAAAACAATGTATACATTGAAAAAAAAATTCTACCAGAATGTCAATTTGGAAGACATATTGGAGATTTTCTAAGTAAACAGCTTTTAATTTTTGGCTAATACTATCCACCTAGCTCTAAAATAATGTAAAAGCATTGGAAACTCTAAAGGGCCATGAAAATGCACTATTACCACCACCACCATTATCATTTTAATTGGGATTAAAAGGAAAAGTTTATAAGTTAAATGATTTGTCCAAATCAGCACATTAGTATCAGATCTGGGACTAGAAACAAGGTTTCTAAATCATTTACCTACTATTCTTTCCACTAAACAGAGTTGTTGATGTTTCAGTTATTCATATTTCCCCAATGTTTTCCAACTACTCTTTGTGTAGAAAACATGTGTTCCATTTCTTTGCATCCTCCCAGCAACGTCCTCTCTCTGCAGCTTTCCTGGATAACTACTTCTTATATGATTAATTAAATCTCACTTATCCAGTGGTTCCAAAACAGTAGCATGCATCAGGATTACCTGGAAGGCTTGTTAAAACACAGATTTCTGGGCCCCACCACCAGAATTCCTAATTCAGTAGGTCTGAAGTGATTTATATTCATAAAATATTCCCAGGTGAGGTCTATGCTAGTAGTCCAGAGACCACACTTTGAGAATCACTACACTTGTCCAAATCCAGAGATGGATTTTTTTTTTTTTTTTTTTTTTGTCTAAGAAGAGCCATTTTTCAGTCAAGTAAAACTGGTTTGTATCCGGGCGCCTGGGTGGCTCAGTTGGTTAAGCGACTGCCTTCGGCTCAGGTCATGATCCTGGAGTCCCTGGATAGAGTCCCGCATCGGGCTCCCTGCTCAGCAGGGAGTCTGCTTCTCCCTCTGACCTTCCCGACCCTCCCCCCTCTCATGCTCTCTCTCTGTCTCTCTCTCTCAAATAAATAAATAAAATCTTTAAAAAAAACAAAAAAACCAAAAAACTGGTTTGTATCCTAGCTCTGGCACTTTCTACCTATGTGACTTGAGCAAATTACCACCTCTATTTAAATCTTAGTTTTCAAATCTAAAAAATGGAGTTGTAACAGACTTAGAAAGTTGACTAATGACAACATATGCCTCATTCAGTGGTTGTCATACAGGAAGACTCACTCTGTTTCATAGCTCCCTTTGTTGACTTTCCATTGACAATCTACTTTTCCCATGAAGAGAGATGTTGCCTGGCTCTACTTGTAGATTCATGATTCCTCTTGTAGTTGGCTCCCCTTCAATGAGCTTGAGTTTACACTTCTTCCACCAAATCACTAACACACATATGGAGCCTATTTCTAGGAAATGTTATGCAAATCATTTCAAAGGGGGAAAATATGATAGGCAAATTATGTCAATATTATCCTCAAAGCAGTATTTTGGAGATAAAACCTATCCCATATGTTCTGTTTCACTTACTTTGGCATTTTTAACAGTTTAACCATACCAGCTGCTCCCGATCACTAATTGCCTGCAACATTAAACAATGGATGCATATCGGTTCCCGGACTTTTCCTTCTGCATCAACCCCAGAACTTCCAGATATTTACAAGTTTCTGCAGGTCGCTTCATTCCTCTCATGCTAAACTCTGTCAGTCTATGACTGAGCAAAAGATGGTGCAAGACAGATGAAGGTGACCTTTGGCATGAGCCTTGGTGAAACCAAGGGGTTCCAGACCCTAAGATAATCTGGCTACATACACTATCTTTCCATGATTCAAAAGACCTTGACTAGGTTTCCATTACCACTCCTGGTTGATGGGTAATTTTCCATATGAAGTGCTGGGACCTTCACTAGAAACTATGTATCTCCATGCATCTTGTCATCCATGCTAGAAACTTGGAATTCATTGTTGGTTCTATTCTGATCCACCATTTCAAGTAATTCTCCAGGTTCTATCAGTGTTTCCACTTAAACTCTTGACTCTGTCTTTCATTCTCTCAATCTCTACTGCTCCTACACAAGCCGCTATCTTTTTTTTTTTTCCTTTTGTTAGGATTTCTGCAGCATCATCTCAACTAATATTTCTTGACTAATATTTCTTGACTTCTGTTGAATCCCACTCCACCCATGCCTCACCCCAGTTGGAATGATCTTTCTAAGACAAAAGTGTATCATGTCATTCTCTTAAATCCCTTTCCAGTGACTCCCCACTGATCTCAGAAACTAGGTCAAATCTCATCATCCTGATTGACTCTAAATCTTCCCTGTCCAATATGGTACCCATGAACTACATGTGGCTATTTAATTTACATTTAAATTAATTAAAATTACATAAAATTTAAAATGAAGTTCTTTAATCACGGTAGCCACATTTCAAGTGCTCAATAACCATGTGTAGCTAGTAGCTACCATTTTGGAGAATAAAGATATAGAATATTTCCTTCATCACAAAAATTTCTATTGGAAAGCCATGCTATAAATATTGAATACTGGTTAACATTATTTCCCTTATTGTAATGCTATTCATGGCCATCACATGGGGAAATGGTGCCTGCAAGTACTGCTGAAGGGAATATAAAGTGATATGAGCATTCTACAGTGCAACCGTCCTCAATGAAATCAAGAATGTTTATATGCTCCAGAGAATTCTCACACAGCTCTCAGAGGGAATGCAGTCAAGAATGTTTGTCACAGTATAATTTTTGCTAACAGGCTATAGGAGAAAATTAAGTGTTTGTGCCCAGGGGACTGGATGAATAAAATGTGGAAGATACAAATTACAGAATACTGTGTAGTGAGAAACAAATGACTAGATGCACACATACCTATCTTAAAAACATATTATTATATTCTCACTGTGGAATGTTATTCAATAGTAATGATTAAAAAAATACTAATACATGTAAAACTTGGATGAATCTCACAGATATTGAGTAAAAAAAAAAAAAAGCCAGACATAAAAGAGTACATATTGTACAATTCCATGTTTATTAAGCTCACTGAACATGCAAACTAACCTATGGTAATAGAAATCAGAACACTGGTTGCATCTAATTGAGGGATTTACTGTAAAAAGACAGAGGGAAACTTTCTGGGGTGATGGAAATGTTCTGTGTTTTGATTAGGGTGTCCATTACATGGGAATATACATTTGTCAAACTCATTTAACTGTATGTTTAAGATCTGTGTATTTTACTGCATGTAAATACACCCCAATAGAATGTTATTTAAACACACACAGTTTTAAAGTGAAAAAGATTAGTTTCAGATGAGATATACAGCCCTCTATATATGCATTCAAAAGCACAATATGTATTTTACAAAGATACTAATATATAAAAGGACATAAACAAAAAAAATTGAATCAATATTTTTGGTGAAAATCACAGGAAGCAAATGCTAGTCGGAATTAGAGACAAAAGAGATAGAAATTAGGTTTTAAAGTCAACTAGAGTGGGTCCATAAATGGACTTAAGGTGATTAAACCATGATTGGGGAGTATGATCACTTCAACTCACTTTTTGCACCTGAAACTGATAATACCTTCACTGGGAGAATCTCTTTTTTCCAAGGGTGGCTACACTGGGATTGTGTCCTATTGGTGCTGTCTCTACCCCCTTCTCATGAAGTAATCCTGGCTGTAGAAAGGAGAAATGAGATGGGAACAAAGAGGGAAGTGGAGCCTAGAAGAGAGCTAGGGGATGGGTGAAACAGGTAAGACAGAGATACAGCAGGAGGGGAAGACGGAGGAAGAAAGAGAAAGACATGGCACATGCAGACATTTGAATCCTGAGCCAGCTCCATCTCCGGAACTTTTAGGAATATAAACAAATGTATTTCCCTCCCTTTTTGTCTGTTCAGCGGGAAGCCTGCTTCTCCCTCTCTCACTCCCCCTGCTTGTGTTCCCTCTCTCGCTATGTCTCTGTCAAATAAATAAATAAAATCTTGTCCCCCTAAACTAGTTTGAATGAGGTTCTGCCATTTGCTCTCCAAAATGTGGTAATACCCTAATGTCATCTAACATTTTAAAGAATCTGACTTAAGTCTAATTTTAACATTTTAAAAACTTTTTGTCATGGAAATATTCAAACAAATACAGAAATAGAAAGATCAGTGTTGAAGGTTTAGCAAGTTTCAGTATATAGCAAATCTAATTTACTGCACCTCACCAGCCTCCTCTCCCATGCATACACATACTTTTGGATCAGTTTGAAACCAATGACAGAAATTTTACCATTTAAAATATAAATACTTCAATCTATATCTCTAAAGTTAAGAAGCCTTTTTAAGAATATGACTATAAAAGCAAGATCATACCAAAAAGAAAATTCCCTTAAAATTACCAAAATAGGAAATATTAGATTTCCCTGATCATTTAATGAATGTAATCTGACTATATTTTTTTCAAATCTGGTTCCAAATACTATCTAAAACAATTAATCTGAAGAATATGTCTCTTAAATTGATTTTAATTTACAGGTTCCTTGCCTGTGTGTGTGTGTACACGCATGTGCATGTGAGAACACACACATAAGTCTGTGCATAATTTATTTGTTGAAGAAACTAGGCAGTTTGTTCTTGCAGAATTTTCCTTATTCTGGATTTGACTGAAGTCTTGCTTACTATCTTACTCTGGTCCTATATGTTCTATGAACTGATATTATTTATTTCAATTCTTTGGCAAGAATACTTCACAGCAGGTATTCTGTGATTCCTGTTGTATCACATCAGAAGAAAATTAATGTCTGATTATTCTTCTTCTGTGACGTTAAGAGTGACCAGCCACTCTGGAAAACAGTACAGAGGTTCCTCAAAAAGTTAAAAAATAGAAATACCCTATAATCCAGCAATTGCACTACTACGTATTTACCCAAATGACACAAAAATACTGATCCCAAGGAATACATGCTCCTGGGTATTTATAGCAGCATTATCAACAATAGCCAAATTATGGAAAGAGCCCAAATGTCCACTGACTGATGAAAAGATAAATAAAATGTGGTGTGTACACACACGCACATACACACAGGAATATTACTCAGCCATAAAAAAAAGAATGAAATCTTGCCATTTGCAAGCAACAACATAGATGGAGCTAGAGAGTATTATGCTAAGCGATATAAATGAGTCAGAAAAGAGAAATACCGTATTTTTTACTCATATGTGGAATTTAAGAAACAAAACAAATGAACATGAGGGGGAAAAGAGAGGTAACCCAAGAAACAGACTCTTAACTATAGAGAACGAACTGATAGTTACTAGAGGGAAGGTGGTCAGGGTGATGGTTTAAATAGGTGATGGGGATTAAGGAGGGTACTTGTGATGAGCACTGGGTGTTGTATGGTAGTGTTGAATCACAGTATTGTACACCTGAAACCAACATTATACTGTATGTTAACTAACTGGAATTTGAATAAAAATTTGGAGAGGAAGAAAAAGGGATCAGTCCATTCAGGTGTTTTCAGTCTGATCTATCTATTTTCAAGTGCCTTACCAGCTTTTTATTTAAGGTTTGAGAATCCATTGATGATCATTCACTATTTCATTAGAGGTGCCAAAATGTTGGTATCCTTTTATTCCTACCTTTAATAGCTGCATTTGTTCTATAAAGAATGATTTCCCTTCCACATTATTTGGAAACATGAGGTACAGTTCTTATAGAAAAGACAACTTATTGTTTGAATCCTTCCCCATGTTTAACAGTTTCAGCATAAGTTTTGGTGGGAAATGGCATTTTGAGACCACAATTATCTGGAAACTAAGGGTGCTCATTGCTAGTAGTCAGTACTGGTCAGACATTGTTTCTCAGACTTTTCAGTCTTTTAGAGCTAAAAAATATGTATCTCTTTAAGAGAAAATATTTTCCCATTTGCAATCAAGTTTAGGCAATTTGCTTAACATCCTGATTTTCCATTTTTATCTAACCTGCTGAAAAAAATCTGATCCCTAAATACTTATTTGCTTTATCCAACTATAATAGATAACAGTATTAGAGTAAGAACACCAATTTAATACTATCACTATAACTGTTGAAAGCAAATTACAATTTTTTTGCAGTTCATTTTGTCCTTTGTATGTATTACCACATTATCATATTTTTTGAGGATTTTTATTTTTAAGTAAACTCCACCTGACATGGGGCTCAAACCCACAACCCCGAGATTAAGGGTCTCTCATTCCAGCAACTGTGCCAGGCAAGGACTCCCAGGTTATCTTATTTTATAGTCAACTAAATTAAGTCTTTCATGTATAGCTAAGTCACCAACTTAATACACAGTTTGATCTATTTGTTACATTTTGCTTTTGGTTTTTATGGATGGTCATTTTTATTTCTGATTTATTTTTTAATTATATAAAATATTTAAATGGCTCCAAAGTCATATCTACAAAATAAGATCTATTAAGAAAAAGCAAGACTTTACCTTAACCTCTCCCTGTCCCCTCCTCTTCCTTATAGATAACTGTTTTAATATGTTTATTATTTGCTTATTCCTCTATTTTTATATGTTTGCATATGTGGCTCTTAGATAAGAGGTAACATACACTATACATGCTATTCTCCACCTTATCAAGCTTTATTTAAAAAACAGACAATCCTTCCTTTGAAATATTCTACTTTCCTATACCTGCCCCAATTATTTAACTAAAAGTAGAGGTTTACATAGAGCAAGTTTTCTTAACAAAAGGCATATTTATAGTCTATAACCAATAAGAAAAGGACTTGAAAAGTTAACAAAGTTCCTTCAAAGGCTAACATCTATACTTATCAGGATTCATAGCAGAGTTTCTTTCCTCTTTGGAGCTGAACAGATTTGGATGAAGAAAGTGTAGGTTTTACGAATGGAAACGGCCTTGTGTGTATACCGACCTGGGTCTGTGGACATTAAAAGCTGTTTGACATGCACTGATCTTTTACTGGTAAGAATTTGGGAATAGCAATTTCTCTCCTGCTGCTTTGATCTCCTCCCAAATCCCGTGGTGGTATATTATGGCTGCAGAGAACTGTAAATGTTAGCAAGCAGCAATTTGAAAGCCCTAAAAAAATGTACTTGCAAAGGCAATTCAAACATCAGGTATCCCTCTCATCATCTGGACTCTGGTTTTAGAGCTATTGAGGGAATTCTGTCAAATCTCAAACTGCATTAGATTGCTGATCTGGTATGAATACTCAAGTTACTCTGAATAGATGCATTTTCAATGCATGAAAGCAGCTGTTACTTTCTTCTGCCCTTTCCTTAAAAGAAAACCATATACATACACACACATATATGCACATATATGAGTGTACATACACATATACTTATTTCACTGAAAAGGTATTTCTTGCTGAGGGTAAACATGGCGGTCTTGCATAAGGGGTTGAAATCTACCCCATTCTAGATGTATGTTTGATCCCTGATGTTCTCTCACGAGTCTTTTCATAACCATTTGCAGTATGGAAATTGTGTTCACTAAGTGTGTTTGGGGAGGCTGATGACAGAGAAGAGAGGCATTTTACACCTCCTGCTACAATGATTGTGAGGAGACTGAAGGGTAATAAGAAGGGCAACAATACAAATTGAAAATCCTATGTTCCCTTTCTCTTTCCTATAAACAGTGGTATAGAACATAAATGCAGTTTATTTTTAGTGTTATAAATATTATTTTACTAGTATTGTTCAGACTCAAACACAAACACATTGCATGTTCAGTATCTAACTCTGTTGATGTGATTTATTGAGGTTTCCCATCTTCCAACATCTTGAGTTGTCAAAAAACAGTCTGTTTTTTGTAGAAAATAGAGGCTACTTGCCTCAGGGAGACTGAAAGATGGAAAAGAGGGTGGCGGGGTGGATACACTTTTCCTTAACATCTTTGTCACTAACACCTAAGGAACTTTTTGACCTCAAAACATTTTAGTTTCAGTCACCATCCTTCTGAGGTAGAAAAAAAAAAACAGGAATTGATGTCAAACCAAATGGTTGTCTCTATATATTCTAACCAAGTCAGTAGTAACTCCAGTAGAAAATGAGCTGCTGCTTACTGTGTCCTTTGGAAAAACACCTTTTATAGTCTCATTACTCACACTCTATTCCTACCACATCCCTGCCTGCCCTCTCCAAACCCCCCTACTTCTCCAGAATTAACAAAAACATGTTCAGGAGAGACCACTGAACCAGAAGCTTGAGAAAATTCTTGCTCAACTAAAACACGCTCTGTGACCTCAGGCCAGCACTTCTCCTCTCTGCACCGCAGTGCCTCCCACCATAAAACGAGAAAGCCTTGGAATAATGATCTGCATGGCTTCTTTCAACTCTGACATTTGGGGGATCTACAAAAAATGTTCCAAGATATTAGAAGAGTTCCATTTAAACACCTGGCCACTTTAGAAGGGCTTTGCATATATATTGTATTTCACTTGCTAAATCACCAAATAAACCTGATGCGAATGATCCCCAAGAGGACACAAGACCAAATTGCAAATGTCTGTTTGTGATGATGGAGGTCTTGTAATCTGAGCATTGATCCTAGAAAGCCGTTGGGTGCTTCTCAGAGTAACGTAAGATTATAAAGTGATGTATTACCCACGAGAAATCCCTTCCCATTTACATTTCATTTTCCTCTGTGGTATTTAACTTATTTTTTTATTATGTGCAGCCATCATAAATATTTATATTGCAATGTATGATTGGTCAATAAAGAAAAATCAATACTGGGTTTTTGCTGCCCAGAAAAGAGACTATGCTTTACCCGATTCTAATCAAGGATCAAAAACAAAACAAAACATAAAAAACAAAAAAACAGCACAGGTGGGATAAGGACTCGAGTGGAAAAAGGAAAACATATTATTTATTTTATATTTTTATAGTTTACATTTGCACACACACATTGCACGTACTGATAAACAAAAGCTTTTGGTTTCAAGTGCTAGTTTGAGAAGACATGAACAGACATTTCTGCAAAGAAGACATCCAAATGGCCAACAGACACATGAAAAAGTGCTCAACATCACTCGGCATCAGGGAAATACAAATCAAAATCACATTGAGATACCACCTCACAGCAGTCAGAATGGCTAAAATTAATAAGTCAGGAAACGACAGATGTTGGCAAGGATGCGGAGAAAGGGGAGCCCTCCTACACTGTTGGTGGAAATGCAAGCTGGTGCAGCCACTCTGGAAAACAGTATGGAGGTTCCTCAAAAAGTTAAAAATAGAGCTACCGTACGACCCAGCAACTGCACTACTGGGTATTTACTCCAAATATACAAATGTAGTGATCCGAAGGGGCACCTGCACCACAATGTTTGTAGCAGCAATGTCCACAATAGCCAAACTGTGGAAAGAGCTGAGATGCTATTCAACAGACGAATGAATAAAGAAGATGTGGTATATTATATACAATGGAATATTATGCAGCCATCAAAAAATGAAACTGTCATTTGCAATGATGTGGATGGAACTAAAGGGTATTATGTTAAACAAAACAAGTCAATCAGAGAAAGATAATTATCATATGATTTCGTTCATATGTGGAACTTAAGAAACAAGGCAGAGGATCTTAGGGGAAGAGAGGGAAAAATGAAACAAGCTGAAACCAGAGAGGGAGATAAACCATAAGAGACTGTTAATCTCAGGAAACAAACTGAGGGTTGCTGGACTGGAGGGGGGTGGGAGGGATGGGGTGGCTGGATGATGGACATTGGGGAGGGTATGTGCTATGGTGAGTGATCTGAATTGTGTAAGACTGATGAATCACAGACCTGTACCCCTGAAACAAATAATACATTATATGTTAATTTAAAAAAATAAAGTGCTGCTTTGTTAGTAACCCCTAATTCAGTCTAACTGCCTTCCTACAGTACCTATGAACTATAGAAAATTATGAAATTTAAATAACACAGAACACTCACCATCACAGTTACATCATCATGATTATGGTTATATCTGCCATTAACTATATAGAAAATGAACTTGGAAATAAGAAAAAAAAAGTCTGCTTGTTGCTTCCATAACCATTTGCAAGTACCTACTTCATACCAGGTAATATTTTGATGCTTGTATCCCACCTGAAAGGTTCATGCTCTCACTTATAATAAAGGAGATGTACAAACAAGAAGATAAATCCTGCACAGACAATTAAAACAAGCTTATGTTATGGAGAATCACTGTCTGTTCAGATTCATCACAGAAGCTTTTGAGAAAGAACTTTATAAGCTACAATCCGATTATCAAGAAAATTACTACAATCCAATTGAGGAAGTCAACCACACAAACAAGTAATTTTTAAAAAGATTTTATTTATTTATTTGAGAGAGAGAGAGAGCACGAGTGAGAGAGCACAAGCAGGGGGAGCAGCAGAGGGAGAGGAAGAAGCAGACTCCCCACTGAGCAAGGAGTGGAGCTGGATGTGGGGCTTGTCTCAGGACCCTGAGATCATGACCTGAGCCAAAGGCAGCCACTTAACCAATTGAGCCACCCAGAAACCCTCAAATAAGTAATTCTAATATAAGGCAAGAAGTGTCCAGTGCTCCAAAAATCCTTGCTATACTCAATGGGTGGTTTGTGGACTGGTGGCATCAGCATCACCTGGGAGCTTGAGCAACACAGGAACACAGGTTCTACCCCAGACCTACTGCATTCTAACACACTTCCCAGGTGATTCATATGCACATGAACATTGGAACAACACTGTTCTAAAAAAAGGAAATTCAGAGGGAAGAAAAATCACATCCAGCTGCAGGTAGAAGGATTCTTGGAAGAATCATGAAGACAACCTAAAAAGATGGATAGGATGCAGATCAGGCTTTGTTTACCTTTTTTTTTCTCTTCTCAGCATTCTTCAGAGGGGCTCACAGCTACCCCATACAATAAAGGCCACCAGGCTAGAAGTTAAAATAAGGAATGAAAGAGGAGCCATTACAATCGATGCCTCAGGAATAAAAAAGGATCATAAGGGATCATTATGGACAATTATACAAGAACAAATGGGATAACCTAGAACAAATGGATAACTTCCTAGAAATACACAACCTACTAAGACTGAATCAAGAAGAAACAGAAAGCTTGAATAGACCAATAACAAATATGAAAATTGAAGTAGTAGTCAAAAACGTTCCAACAAAGAAAAGCCCAGGACCAGATGGCTTCACAGCTGAATTATACCATACATTCAAAGAAGAAATAATACAAATTCTTCTTAAATTCTTCTGAAAAATAGAAGCAAAGGGAATACTTCCAAAATTATTTTATTGCCCTTATATCAAAGCCAGACAAAGACACCACAAGAAAACTGCCAGACAGTATCTCTGAGAAACATAGATACAAAAATCCTCAATAAAGTATCAGCAAACCATATTAACAACACATCAAAAAGATTATATGCCATGACAATGTGGTATTTATCCCTGAGATGCAAGTTTGATTTAACATACTCAAATCAATTAATGTGATGCATCACATTAACAGAATGAAAGATAAAAACCACATAATTTTAACAGATGTAGGAAAAGCATTTGATAAAGTTCAACATCCATTCATGATAAAAAAACTCTCAATAAAATAGACACAAAAGGAAATTTCCTCAACACAATAAATGCCATTTATAAAAAGCTTAAAATTAATGTCATAATCAATGGAGAAAAGCTGAAACTTTTTTCTCTAAGATCCAATACAAGGCAAGAATGCCAACACTCACCACTTCTATTCAACATAGTATAGAAAGTACTAGTTAGAACAGTCAGACAAGAAAAAGAAATAAAAGGCATCCAAATCAGAAAGGAATAAGTAAAATTGTCTCTGTTTGCAGATGACATAATCTTATTTCTAAAAACCCTTAAAGACTCCATGCACACACGCAAAAAAAAACCTGTAAAAACTAATAAATAAATATAGTAAAGTTGCTGACTATAAAATCAACAAAGCTTCAGTTGTGTTTCCTTACACCAACAACAATAAAAAAAAAATCAAGAAAACAATTCTATTAACAATAGCATCAAAATTAACAATATACTTCGGAGTAAACTTAACTAAGGAGGTAAAAGATGTATACACTGGAAACTATAAACACTGAGGAAAGAAATTAAAGAGGACACAAATAAATGGGAAGACATCCCATGTTCATGGATTGAAAGAATATTGTTAAAATGTCCATACCACCCAAAAAAGTATATACAGATTCAATGTAATTTCTACCAAAATTTCAATGGCTTTTTTCAAAGAAATAGATAAAAACAATTCTAAAATTCATAAGAAACCACAAAAGACAGCAAATAGCCAAGTTAATCTTGAGAAAGGGGGGAAGAGCAAGATGGCGGAGGAGTAGGAGACCTAAGTTTCGTCTGGTCCCAGGAATTCAGCTAGACAGGTATCAAACCATTCTGAACACCTACAAACTCAACAGGAGATCAAAGAAAAGAATAGCAGCAACTCTCTGAACAGAAAGGCGACCACTTTCTGGAAAGTAGGACATGAGGAGAAGTGAATCCGAGGTGATATTCAGGAAGACAGATGGTGGGGGGAGGGAGCCTCCATCAGCCACTACTGGCAAGTGATAGAGCAGCGGAGCACAAAATCAGAACGTTTAGAAGTCTGCTCCGCTGAGGGACGTCACTCCAGTGTCTAAGTGGGGGATGGAACCCTCACTGGGACAGTGTGGTCTCAGGACCCTCGGGGTCACAGAAAGACCGCGGGTACCTGAATGCAGCAGAGCTCCCAGGTAACGGAGCAGGGAAGCCAGCTACAGAGATGGAGCCGAGGTGCGGGCTCTCAGCTCGGGGTTGCCATAAACCATGATCCGCGGCACAGTCGGGCCACTGCTCCTCCAGCAGGGACCCAACAAGCAGCAGATCTGGGGAGATTCCCCTTCCTCCCCTGGGAGGAGCGGTGCGGGACTGCACTGCAGGGATCTGCTGGGTTTGGAGACTCCCCACTGAGTCGGGTGCCAGAGATAGAAATGCTCGGTCACAGGCCGGATGAACACGGAGTGCGGCTGGAGTCGGGGAGATGGGAGTGACTGACTGCTTTTCTCCAGGAGCTCACTGAGGAGTGGGGCCCCGAGTTCTCGGCTCCTCCGGAGTGGAGATTGGGAGGCCACCATTTCACTCTCCTCCTCCAAAGCTGTACGGAAGCTTGCAGGGAACAAAAGCTCCCGAGAGCAAACCCGAGCGGATTACCTTAGCCCGCCCCCAGCAAGGGCGGGGCAATTCCGCCTCTGGCAAAAACATCTGAGAACCACAGCAACAGGGCCCTCCCCCAGAAGATCAGTAAGAACAGCCCACCAAGACCAAGTAACCAATCAATGAGAACTGCAAAACCCCAGTGCTAGGGGAATATAGCACATAGAATTCATGGCTTTTTTTCCCCATAATTTTTTAGTCTTTCAAAGTTAGTATTTTTAATTTTTTTTCTTTTTCTTTTTTTTAAATTTTTCTTTTTCCCTTTTTCAACCAACATCTTATCAATCCCTTTTAAAAAAATCTTTTTTATTTTTCATTTTTAGAGTCATATTCTATCCCTTCATTGTAGTTAACCTTATTTTTGGTATATATGTAAGTTGTTCTCTCTTTAAAATTTTGGGATAAAGTTTCTTCTAACAGACCAAAATATACCCTAAATCTCTAGTATATGGCTTTGTTCTAGTCTCCTGCCTGATCACCTTCTCTCCCCCCCTTTTTTTTTAATTTTTCTTCTTTCTTTTTTCAACCAGCTTCTTATCAATTCCTTTTATAAAATCTTTTATACTTTTCATCTTTACAATCATATTCCAACCTTTCATCATATTTACCCTTATTTTTGGACATATATAAGTTTTTCTTTCTTTAAAAATTTGGGAGGCACTCTCTTCTAACAGACCAAAATACAGCCAAAATATAGTGTGTGGCACTGACCTATTCACCAGCCTGATCATATTTGATCATATTCCTTTTTTTTTTCTTTTTCTTTTACTTTTTCTCTTTTCTTTTTTCTTTCTCTCCCCCTGGTTTCAGGTCTCTTCTGATTTGTTTAGTGTATATTTTTCTGGGGTCATTTTACCCTGTTAGCATTCTGTTCTCTCATTCATCTATTCTCCTCTGGACAAAATGACAACACGGAAAAACTCAATCTCAGAAAAAAGAACAAGAGGCAGTACTGACTGCCAGGGACCTATTCAATGCAGACATTAGTATGATGTTGGAACTAGAGTTCAGAATGATGATTATAAAGATACTAGCTGGGCTTGAAAAAAGCATGGAAGATACTAGAGAAACCCTTTCTGGAGAGATAAAAGAACTAAAATCTAACCAAGTTGAAATAAAAAAGGCTACTAATGAGGTGCAATCAAAAATGGAGGCTCTGGGATGCCTGGGTGGCTCAGTCGGTTAAGCGTCTGCCTTCGGCTCAGGTCATGATCCCAGGGTCCTGCGATCGAGTCCCGCATCGGGCTTCCTGCTCCGTGGGGAGACTGCTTCTCCCTCTGCCTCTGTCTCTCTCTGTGTGTCTCTCATGAATAAATAAATAAAATCTTTAAAAAAAAAAAACAGAGGCTCTAACTGCTAGGATAAATGAGGCAAAAGAGAGAATTAGTGATATAGAAGACCAAATGATGGAGAATAAAGAAGCTGAGAAAAGGGAGGTAAATAACTACTAGATCACAAGGGCAGAATTCGAGAGATAAGTGATATCACAAGACAAAACAATATTAGAATAATCGGGATCCCAGAAGAAGAAGAAAGAGAGAGAGGGGCCAAAGGTATATTGGAGCAAATTATAGCACAGAACTTCCCTAATTTGAGGAAGGAAATAGGCATCAAGATCCAGGAGGCACAGAGAACCCCTCTCAAAATCAATAAAAATAGGTCAATACTCTGACATCTAATAGTAAAACTTACAAGTCTCAGAGACAAAGAGAAAATCCTGAAAGCAGCTCGGGACAAGAGGTCCGTAACCTACAATGGTAGAAACATTAGACTGGCAACAGACCTATCCACAGAGACCTGGCAGGCCAGAAAGGACTGGCAGGATATATTCAGAGCACTAAATGAGAAAAAATATGTAGCCAAGAATACTATATCCAGCTAGGCTGTCACTGAAAATAAAAGGAGAGATAAAAATCTTCCAGGACAAACAAAAACTAAAAGAATTTGCAAACACGAAACCAGCCCTACAGGAAATCTTGAAAGGGGTCCTCTAAGCAAAGAGAGACCCTAAAAGTAACATAGACCAGAAAGGAGCACAGACGATATACAGTAACAGTCACCATGCAGGCAATACAATGGCACTAAATTCATATCCATCAATAGTTACCCTGAATGTAAATGAACTAAATGCCCCAATCAAAAGACACAGGGTATCAGACTGGATAAAAAAACAAGACCCATTGAAATGCTGTCTGCAAGAGACTCATTTTAGACCCAAAGACACCCCCAGATTGAAAGTGAGGGGGTGGAAAACCATATACCATGCTAATGGACATCAAAAGAAAGCTGGAGTGGCAATCCTCATATCAGACAAATTAGATTTTAAACCAAAGACTATAATAATAGATGAGGAAGGGCACTATATCCTACTTAAAGGGTCTATCCAACAAGAAGATCTATGCCCCTAACATGGGAGCAGCCACTTATATAAGCCAATTAATAACAAAATCAAAGAAACACATCAACAACAATACAATAAGAGTAGGGGACTTTAACAACCACCTCACTGAAATGGATAGATCATCTAAGCAAAAGATTGACAAGGAAATAAAGACTTTATATGACACACTGGACCAAATGGACTTCACAGATACATTCAGAACATTCCATCCCAAAGCAACAAAATACACATTCTTCTCTAGTGCCCATGGAACATTCTCCAGAATAGACCCCATCCTGGGTCACAAATCAGGTTTCAACTGGTACCAAAAGATTGGGATCATTCCCTGCATATTTTCAGACCACAGTGCTTTCAAACTAGAACTCAATCACAACAGGAAAGTCAGAATACACTCAAATACATGGAGGCTAAAGAGCATCCTACTAAAGAATGAATGGGTCAACCAGGAAATTAAAGAAGAATTTAAAAAATTCATGGAAACAAATGAAAATGAAAACATAACTGTTCAAAATCTTTGGGATGCAGCAAAGGCAGTCCTAAGAGGGAAGTATATACAATACAAGCCTTTCTCAAGAAACAAGAAAGGTCTCAAATACACAACCTGACCCTACACCTAAAGGAGCTGGAGAAAGAACAGCAAATAAAGCCTAAACCCAGCAGGAGAAGAGAAATAGTAAATATCAGAGCAGAAATCAATGAAATAGAAACCAAAAGAACAGGAGAACAGATCAACGAAACTAGGAGCTGGTTCTTTGAAAGAATTAACAAGATTGATAAACCCCTGGCCAGGCTTATCAAAAAGAAAAGAGAAATGACCCAAATAAATAAAATCATGAAAGAGGAGAGATCACAACCAACACTGAAGAAATACAAACAATTATAAGAACGTATTATGAGCAACGATATGCCAGCAAATTAGATAATCTGGAAGAAATGGATGCATTCCTAGAGACGTATAAACCACCAAAACTGAACCAGGAAGAAATAGAAAACCTGAACAGACCTATAACCACTAAGGAAATTGAAGCAGTCATCAAAAATCTCCCAACAAACAAGAGCCCAGGGCCAGATGGCTTCCCACAGGAATTCTACCAAACATTTAAAGAAGAATTAATACCTATTCTTCTGAAACTGTTCCAAAAAATAGAAATGGAAGGAAAACTTCCAAACTCATTTTATGAGGCCAGTATTACCTTGATCCCAAAATAAGACAAAGATCCCATCAAAAAGGAGAATTACAGACCAATATCCCTGATGAACATGGATGCAAAAATTCTCACCAAAATCCAGCCAATAGGATCCAACAGTACATTAAAAGGATTATTCACCACGACCAAGTGGGATTTATTCCTGGGTTGCAAGGTTGGTTCAACATCTGCAAATCAATCAATTTGATACAATGCATTAATCAAAGAAAGAACAAGAATCATATAATCCTTTCAATAGATGCAGAAAAAGCATTTGACAAAGTACAGCATCCTTTCTTGACTAAAACTCTTCAGAGTGTAGGGATAAAGGGTACATACCTAAATATCATAAAAGCCATCTATGAAAAACCCACAGCAAATATCATTCTCAATGGGGAAAAACGGAGAACTTTCCACCTAAGGTCAGGAACACGGCAGGGATGTCCACTATCACCACTTGTTATTCAACATAGAACTAGAAGTCCTAGCCACAGCAATCAGACAACAAAAAGAAAAAAAAGGCATCCCAATTGGCAAAGAAGAAGTCAAACTCTCACTGTTTGCAGATGATATACTTTATGTGGAAAACCCCAAAGACTCCACCCCAAAACTGCTAGAACTCATACAGGAATTCAGTAAAGTGCCAGGATATAAAATCAATGCACAGCAATCAGTGGCATTTCTATACACCAACAAAAAGACAGAAGAAAGAGTAATTAAGGAGTTGATCCCATTTATAACTGCACCCAAAACCATAAGATACCTAGGAATAAATAATAAAATAAATAAATAAATAAATAGGCAAAGAATCTGTACTCAGAAAGCTATAAAATACTCATGAAAGAAATTGAGGAAGACACAAAGAAATGGAAAAAAGTTCCATGCTCTTGGATTGGAATAACAAGTATTGTGAAGATGTCAATACTACCTAGAGCAATCTACACATTTAATGCAATCCCTATCAAAATACCATCCACTTTTTTAAAAGAAATGGTACAAATAATCCTAAAATTTGTATGGAACCAGAAAAGACCCCGCATAGCCAGAGGAATGTGAAAAAGAAAAGCAAAGCTGGTGGCATCACAATTCTGGACTTCCAGCTCTATTACAAAGCTGTCATCATCAAGACAGTATGATACTGGCACAAAAACAGACACATAGATCAATGGAATAGAATAGAGAGCCCAGAAATGGACCCTCAATTCTATGGTCAATTAATCTTCGACAAAGCAGGAAAGAATGTCCAATGGAAAAAAGTCAGTCTCTTCAACAAATGGTGTTGGGAAAATTGGACAGCCACTTGCAGAAGAATGAAACTGGACCATTAACTTACACCACACACAAAAATACTCAAAATGGATGAAAGACCTAAATGTGAGACAGAAGTCCATTAAAATCCTAGAGGAGAACACAGGCAGCAACCTCTTCAACCTCAGCCATAGCAACTTCTTCCTAGAAACATTGCCAAAGGCAAGGGAAGCAAGGGCAAAAATGAACTATTGGGACTTCATCAAGATGAAAAGCTTTTGCAAAGCAAAGGAAACAGTCAACAAAACCAAAAGACAACCGACAGAATGGGAGAAGATATCTGCAAATGACATATCAGATAAAGGGCTAGTATCCAGAATCTATAAAGAACTTATCAAACTCAACACCCAAAGAACAAATGATCCAATCAAGAAATGGGCAGAAGACATGAACAGACATTTTTCCAAAGAAGACATCCAAATGCGGCACCTGGGTGGCTCAGTTGGTTAGGTGACTGCCTTCGGCTCAGATCATGATCCTGGAGTCCCGGGATCGAGTCCCGCATCGGGCTCCCTGCTCGGCAGGGAGTCTGCTTCTCCCTCTGACCCTCCTCCCTCTCATGCTCTCTGTCTCTCATTCTCTCTCTCTCAAATAAATAAATAAAATCTTTAAAAAAAAAAAAAAAAGAAGAAGACATCCAAATGGCCTACGACACATGAAAAAGTGCTCAACATCACTCAGCATCAGGGAAATACAAATCAAAACCTCAATGAGATATCACCTCACACCAGTCAGAATGGCTAAAATTAACAAGTCAGGAAACAACAGATGTTGGCAGGGATGCGGAAAAAGGGGAACCTTCCTACACTGTTGGTGGGAATGCAAGCTGGTGCAGCCACTCTGGAAAACAGTATGGAGGTTCCTCAAAAAGTTGCAAATAGAGCTACTGTATGACCCAGCAATTGCACTACTGGGTATTTACCCCAAAGACACACAAGTAGTGATCCGAAGGGGTATGTGCACCCCGTTGTTTATAGCAGCAATGTCCAGAATAGCCAAGCTATGGAAAGAACCAGATGTCCATCAACAGATGAATGGATAAAGAAGATGTGGTATATATATTTTATATACATACAATGGAATATTATGCAGCCATCAAAAAACCCGAAATCTTTCCATTTGCAACGACATAGATGGAACTACAGGGTATTATGCTGAGCGAAGTAAGTCAATCAGAGAAAGACATGTATCATATGACCTCACTGACATGAGGAATTCTTAATCTCAGGAAACAAACTATGGGTTGCTGGAGTGGTGGGGGGTGGGAGGAATGGGGTGGCTCGGTGACAGACATTGGGGAGGGTACATGCTATGGTAAGCGCTATGAATTGTGTAAGACTGATGAATCATAGACCTGTACCTCTGAAACAAATAATACATTATATGTTTAAAAAAAAAAAAGAAGATAGTAGAAAGGGAAAAATGAAGGGGGTGTAAATTGGAGGGGGAGACGAACCATGAGAGACTATGGACTCTGAGAAACAAACTAAATGTTCTAGAGGGTAGGGGGGTGGGGGGATGGGTTAGCCTGGTGATGGGTATTAAAGAGGGCACGTATTGAGTGGACCACTGGGTGTTATATGCAAACAATGAATCATGGAACACTACATCAAAAACTAATGATTTAATGTATGGTGATTAACATAATAAAATAAAATTTTAAAAAATTAGTCTTGAGAAAGAAGAACAGAGTTGGAGGCATCACATTTCCTGATTTTAAATTATATTATAAAGTTATAGTAATCAAAACAGTATGCTACTGGAATAGAAACATTGACCAATGGAACAGAATCAAGAGTTCAGAAACATGCCTATTCCTATACAATTAACTAATTTTCAACAAGGGTGCCAAGAATATACAATGAGAAAAGGAGAGTCTTTTCTTTTTTTTTTTTTTTTGAGAGTCTTTTCAATAAAGAGTGTTGAGAGACGTGGATATCCACATGCAAAAGAATGAAAGTGGACCTTTACATCATATAACTAAAAAATCAACTCAAAATGGATTAAAGACTTAAAGGTAAGACCTGAAACCAGAAAATTCTTAGAAGAAAACATGGGGTAAAGTCTTCTTGATATTGGCCATGGCGATATGGTTTTAGATATACACCAAAACCTAAGGAAATAAAAGCAAAAATAAGTAAGTGGGACTGTACCAAACTGAAAAACTTCTACACAGAAAAGGAGACAATTAATAAAATGAAAAGGCAACTATGATTTGGAGAAAATATTTTCAAATCATGTATCCGATAAAGGGTTAATATCTAAAATATGTAAGGAATGCATACAACTTAATAGCAAAAACAAAAACAAAATAACAAAATAAAAACCCAACCAAAAAAAAAATGGGCAAAGGATCTGAATTGACATTTTCCCAAAGAATACATACAAATGCCAATAGGTACATAAGAAGATGCTCACATCTGTAATCACCCGGGAAATAAAAATCAAAACCACAATGAGATATCACTGAACACCTACTAGGCTATTATCAAAATGACAAAGAATAACGAGTGTTGGTAATGATGTGGAGAGAAGGGAACCCTTGAACAGCTGGTGGAAATGGAAATTGGTAAAACCATTATAGAAAAAAAAGTATGGAATTTCCCCCCAAAGTTAAAAATAGAACTATCATATGATCTAGCAATCCCACTCCTGGGTATATAGCCAAAGGAAATAAATCATTATAGTCACTATATCAAAGAGACATTTCCACTTTCATGTTCATTACAGCATTACTCACAATAGCCAAGATATGTAAACAACCTAAGCGTCCCCTGAAGATGAATGGATAAAGAAAATTTAAGGTTAGCTAGGTAGCTAGAATAGAATATTATGCAGTCTTTAAAAGAAGCAAATCTTGCATTTGTGACAATATGGAGGAATGTGGAGGGTATTATGCTAATTGAAATAGCCAGACAAAGAAAAAGTTGCATGATCTCACTTATATGTACAAACTTAAAAAGTTGAATACATAGAAGCAGAGAGTAGAAGAGTGGTCACTGCAGGCAGAGAGGTCGGGGAAAGAGGGAGATGTTAGTTAAAGGTACAAAGTTGCAGTTACGTAAGAGGAGCACCATGAGGACTATAGTTAACACTGTATTGAATACTAGAGATTTGCTATGAGAGTATATTTTCAGCACTCTATCCACGGCAGTCAGGGGAGGAGGTAATACTTATGTGAGATGATACGTTAATTAGTCTGACTGTAATAATCATTTCACTATGTATATTAAATCATAATATTGTATACCTTAAATATATACAATTTTTACTTGCCAATTTCCTCAAAAGGAAAGTATATATTGGCAGTGTTTGGTATTTCAAGATGAAAATATAAACCCCAAATATAAAAGTTTTGTTGTGTAACAACAGTTTGGTAATTTTTTTTTCAACTCTGACAGGCCCTTATCCATACTGAGAAATGTTCCATGAACTTTGTTTCATTAGACCAAAGCCCTACTGAGACGTGCTTCATTAGATCCTGCACTATGTGTCCTCCTCTGTATAAAGTTCTATAAACTTGGCTAAATAAAATTGACATTTTACTGAGAACAAGAAGAGAGGACTTATGTGTCTCACAAATGCATTTAGATATTTTGGGAATATCACAAATTAAAATGTGTGGTTTATGTGTGGTAACATCTGGATGTGTGACCCTGGAAGGACTCAGTCTAAATGGACTATTTTTCATGTTCCACCTTATGTCAATTCCAAATTTCAGTGGATAATTTGTGTGTCCATGCATGCATGCACATACGCACTGTGGTATAAAAGAAAGAGCATAGGATTGAAAATCAGATGAATCTGATTCAAACCATTTTACTTCTATAAGCCTTGGAGTTCTGATCCATAAAACTGGCTTAATAAAAACTACCTAATAAGGTTGTTGGAATAATTAAATGAGGTAAATAAAAGTCACCAAGTCCTATGCCTAGCCCAGGGCTCAACAACACTAATAACCTTCTGTTCAACAGAAACAATGCATTATCTATACCTCCTGTTCTATGAAAAAAAATCCAGACATACTAGCTCTATAAACTAGGGGACATTGCTTAAAATCATCTCACCCCAGGTTATGAGAAATAAGTAAGAGTTCCTGATACTCACATTATTACCAATGAAGTATCAGATAGATTTTGTTTGGGCAAACATATGGTATAAATAATAAATACATAAAATTAACATATACTGAACAAATCAAAAATCTCTTGGGCTTTCCTTGTCATTGTGGCACAATTCTGCTTGGGAAAGGAACAGAAGGAATAATGCTCTGTCAGTTCCTAGGTTAATTACTAGTCATCACGTTGGCTGTTTTATGAGAAAAACATGTATTATAATTGTCACATGTTCAAATCTAAGTTTGCTAATGATCCTTAAAGAAGATCTTTGTTAATTATCTAATTTGTCTGGTAAATTAGGTTGATTTAAGACCCCAATATGCCTGCCACATTCTCCCTATAGTTTAAAATTTTCAGAACTTATGTGCAAATATTATGGGCTTAAGTTTTCCATTATGGAGGTTATAATTCTTTATTAGATTCTACCCCATCTTCATTCCAATTCCTAAATTACATTTGGTGAAGCACCAAGGAAGACAGGACTTTGGAGAGGGCACTAGGGGCTAAGCTAATTAAATATTGCTATCAAAACAAAGGAATCCTGAATCTTGAAGGTATTAAAATCTGGTACAGAGAAAGTAACAATAGCATAGCCAAGAATGAGGAAAAATGAAAAGGAATGGAAGGCACACTAGAGACAGGACAAACTTAAACACACTGGTCCAGCTCATTTGCCCTTGTCCAGCCAATGCTGTCTTACACCTCAAGGAGTGAAGGTCTTTATGAAAGGAGATAAAGATGAATGATGAACAGGCTCTCATCTGATATAAATACTGGTTAAAAGGGAGGGAATAGTGGAGTTTTCTTGCTCATGTAGATTAAAAGACATTCTAGGCTTTTACTTTCTTTTTCTTTCTTTTTTCTTCCTTCCCAGCCCTCACCCCACCCCACCTCCATTCCTGCATAGCAAGACAATAGCATCTTGAAGTGGTTTCTTTCTTGGCATTTTCTTATGGGAAAGGGAGAAAAATTCCTGGTATTTTAGCCTTCCCTGAGATATGACAGCAATGCATAACCCATTCCACCCCCATCGCCCCACCTGCTCACTGAAATATTTAAAGCATATGCTCATCTTAAACCTGTCCTCTCCTAAATTGAAACAGAATAAAGTCGAGGGGAGAAAAGCAGAAAGATTTCTATACAGCAGAGCAGGAGCCCTGAGTTGGAAGTCTGGGGTCTGGCTCACCACAAAACAGTAGTATGGACTGTTTAGTGCTTCTATGCTGCAGGATCTTTATCTGCTAAAAAAGGGGGGGGGGGCGGTAAAAGAGTTTAAACTGCCTTGTAATAGCGCTAGGTTACAAACAGCTGAGTGCTGTCTGAATTTCACTGGGGGGAGGACTCCAGCTTTCAGCAAAGCAGGTTTTATAGCACCCTCATAGTTTAAAGCCTACCTTTTGGAGTATTTTAAGACCTGAGTTTTTGTTTTTTTTTTTAATTAACATATAGTGTATCATTAGTTTCAGAGATAGAATTCAGTGATTCATCAGTTGCATATAACACCCATGCTCATTACATCATGTGCCCTCCTTAATGACCATCACCCAGTTACCCCATCCTCCCTTCCACTTCTCCTCCAGCAACCCTTAGTTTGTTTCCTATAATTAATTATAAGAGTCTCTTATGGTTTGTGTCCTTCTCTGATTTCATCTTATTTTTTCATCTTATTTTATTTTTCCCTCCTTTCCCCTATGATCCTGTTTTGTTTCTTAAGTTTCACATATGAATGAAATCATATAATTATCTTTCTCTGATTGACTTAATTTGCTTAGCATAATACCCTCTAGTTCCATCCACATCATTGCAAATGGCAAGTTTTCATTTTTTTTGACAGCTGAGTAGTATTCCATTATGTGTGATAATATATACACACACACACATATATATATACCACATCTTCTTTATCCATTCATCTGTCGATGGACATCTGGGCCCTTTCCATAGTTTGGCTATTGTGGACACTGTTGCTATAAACAATGGAGTGCATGTGCCCCTTCAAATCACGTTTGTATCCTTTGGGTAAATACTCAGTAATGCAATTGCTGGGTCATAGGGTAGCTTTATTTTTAACTTCTTGAGGTACCTCCATACCGTTTTCCAGAGTGGCTGCACCAGCTTGCAATCCCACCAGCAGTGTAAGAGGGTTCCCCTTTCTCTGCATCCTCACCAACATTTGTTGTTTCCTGTCTTGTTAATTTTAGCCATTCTGACTGATATCTCATTGTGGTTTTTGATTTGTATTTCCCTGATGCTGAGTGATGTTGTGTATTTTTTCATGTGTCTGTTGTCCATTTGGATGTCTTCTTTGGAGAAATGCCTGTTGATGTCATCTGCCCATTTCTTGACCTGAGTTTTAATTCTGGACCCATATCCTGGACAAATTAAATAATCCTTCAATTGCCTTACATGTGAGGGGTAGACATATTATAAGTTTCCCAATGTTATTTGTGTGTATAAAAATTAAATGAGATAAATACAATGCCCAACATAGAGTAAATGTGATAAAAAGACAGAGCCTTTTATAGAATACTTTGCCCCTGCCTTAGTACATACTTGGAGCATGTGGGATCTGGTATACAGGATCCATTTTAAAACCATGAGAAAATAACCACATAGATGAAATCCTTGATGGTATCACTGAGCCACAGAATCAGACCTGGAATTGTCAATTATCGGCCTTCTTGGTAAATCAGTTGATAAATACCTGTATTGTTTTAACTACTATTAGTCAGGACTTGCTTATTTCCAATTGGCATTGTGGAGAGCTCATGGCACAGACTCAAGTATGGGCTTTTAAAATTATGTGTTCAGAATGGTAGTTGTGACTTAGGTGCTCTGTTAAGGCTTTTTTTCTGCCTTTCTCCAACCTGATGTGAACTCCTTGGGGATATTAATAATTTCTGTCACCCAGTGTCCAACACTGTATATGACATTGTGTAAAACTTCTGGTCCCATCAACAGGAATCAACTTCACCTCCACTATGTGATTTTATCATGAAGTCTGATGGAAAGGAGGGGTATGTAAATCTGGGTTTGAATCCCAGTCTCACTGAGGTGTTCTTGCCGTGTCACCCTGGGTAAGTCGCTGGGCCCCTCTAAGCCTTGGTTTCCTCATCTGTAAAATGGTGGCAATCCCTTCTATGTCTCAAGGTTATAGTGATTCAAATATATAAAGGAAGGAAAAGACATTTCAAATGTGATAAACTTTTAAAGTATACCCCCTACTCCTATTTTAGTTATTACCCTGAATTTGGCCATTAGAACAAACTAGAAATGTGAAGGTCCTCTTCCAAATCTGTCTTAAATTGGCTGAGCTGTGGTCATCACTGTACATTCTCTAGCTTGTTTGAAGGCTTTGCTCCAAAACATCTGGCTGTTTTATGACTTTGATCCCAATTTAAAATTCCACAATACCTCACACAATAATTTTACTTTATCCGGAAAATGCTTTGAATCAGACCAGATAAGAAAAGCAAGAGCCTGGAGTATGATCCTTTCAACTGTCTTTTGATCCCCTTTTCTGTTTCTACTAAGAGTTCAATGCACAAGTCACTTCTTCACCACTAAAACAAGGGAGTTGTACCAAAAAAGCCAGTGATTCCTTTATTTCATAGTGGCAAAAGCATTTTAGCAAGTAAGCCAGGCTTAGTTCCCCATTCTGACACATATTAGCTATGGTATCCTGGGCAGATAACTGCCTAACTACTGTCATCTCATGAATAAAATAACACGAAAAATATAGGCTTGACATGGGAACAAAATGAGATCATGCATGTGAAAGAAAGGTCCTAGTAAACAAAGAAGTTCTGTACGGTATCATCCATATTAAAATCACATGATTTGTGAATCATTTCAGTGGCCTGTGTCTTTTTGTTGTTACAAAAAGCAACTGGAACAATGGTTTGCAGTTCACTGTGGGTGCTTCCTCTTATTTTTCCAAGGAAATTTATTTTAAGAACTCTTGCTTGTGTAATGGAATCAACTGATCCAGAAATGGCCTGCAAAATAACAATCGGATATGAGCCACTTTCTTTTAATTCCTTTTCTATCCACTATCTATCAATTTCCTTGTTGAGACATACCTTGAGACTAGCAGGTAAACTAAAGGTAGAAAGTATAGAGAAGAAGCTATGACATGTGACAAAAAGCATGGTGGGTTTATTTCCTAGAGCTGCTGAAAGAAATTATCACAAACATCGTGGCTTAAACCAAGAGAAATTTATTTTCTACAGATCTGGACGCCAGAAGTCTGAAATCAATGTGTTGGCAGTATTGGATCCTTCTGGGGGTTCTGAGGAGGAATCCATTCCATGTTTTTCTCCTACCTTCTAGTGGCTGCCAGCAATCCTTAGCATTCCTTGGCTTATACACATCACTCCAATGTCTATCTTCATCTTCACATCACCTTCTCTTCTGTCTGTCTGTGTCTTCTTTCTCTGTCTTAGAAGAACATTTGTCATTGAATTTAGGACCCACTGGTAATCCAGGATGATCTCATCTCAAGATCTTGATCTTAATTAATTATAACTGCAAAGACTCTTTCCAAATAAGGCCACATTCATAGGTTCCACATGGACTTATCTTTTGGGTCCCAGTCAACCCACTACAATAGGCTAAGAGTTATACTAATGTGGAATGGAATCCCAATTCACATACTAACAACTCAATTTGTACTCTTTGTGCCTTCATATCCTCACTTGTAAAATGGGGCCATGATAATATCTTTAAAAGACTGCTGTGACCTTAAAACAGATCATAAACACTGAGTGCCTATCATGCAGTAGGCACTCAATATATTTCTTTTTTAAAGTAAATTCTGGCTTTGGCACAGTTAATATTCATGAAAATGAAGGGCCAACCCAAAGGAAGAAATACTCAGATTTTGTGGAAACCACTCTGGACTGGGTCTCAGAACTTCTTTTCCAAATTTTGCTACTAACTAATTTATTCTAATACCTTTGAACAGTTGTCCTGCCCCACTCAGTGGTACAGATCTTACCCTCCCCATTTATAAATTGCATGGGTTGAACTAGATAACCTTTGATTTCTTCCTCTTTCTGACATTCTGGATTTTTTTTATTATGTTATATTAGTCACCATACAGTACATCATTAGTTTTCAATGTAGTGTTCGATGATTCATTATTTGCGTATAACACCCAGTGCTCATTTTAACACGTGCCCTCCTTAATACCCATCACCGGGGTAACACCCCCCCACCCCCTCCACTCTGAAACCCTCAGATTGTTTCCTGGGGTCCATAGTCTCTCATGGTTCGTCTCCCCCTCTGATTCCCCCCTTCAGTTTTCCTTTCCTTCCCCTAATGTCCTCCATGCTATTCCTTATGTTCCACATATGAGTGAAACCATATGATAATCGTCTTTCTCTGCTTGACTTATTTCACTTTGTATAATCTCCTCTGGTCCCATCCATGTTGATGCAAATGGTGGGTATTCATCCTTTCTGCTGGCTGAGTAATATTCCATTGTATATATGAACCACATCTTCTTTATCCATTTGTCTGTTGAAGGGCATCTTGGTTCTTTCCACAGCTTGGCTATTGTGGACATTGTTGCTATGAACATTGGGGTGCATATGCCCCTTTTCTTTTCACTACATCTGTATCTTTGGGGTCAATACCCAGTAGTGCAATTGCTGGGTCATAGGGTAGCTCTATTTTTAACTTTTTGAGGAACCTCCATACTGTTTTCCAAAGTGGCTGTACCAACGTGCATTCCCACCAACAGTATAAGAGGGTTCCCCTTTTGCCACATCCTCTCCAACATTTGTTGTTTACTGCATTATTAATTTTTGCCATTCTAACTGGTGTAAAGTGGTATCTCAATGTGGTTTTGATTTGAATCTCCCTGATGGCTAATGATGTTGAACATTTTTTCATGTGTCTGTTAGCCACTTGTTTGTCTTCTTTTGAGAGGTGTCTGTTCAGGTCTTCTGCCCATTTTTTGACTTGATCATTTGTTTTTTGGGTGTTGAGTTTGAGAAGTTCTTTATAGATCTTGGATACCAGCCCTTTATCTGTAATGTCATTTGCAAATATCTTCTCCCATGCCATGGTTGCCTCTTAGTTTTACTGACTGCTTCCTTTGCTGTGCAGAAGGTTTTTATCTTGATGAAGTCCCAAAAGTTCATTTTTGCTTTTGTTTCCCTTGCCTTTAGAGACATTCTGGATTTTCGAAAGTATAACATTTAAGATTGTCTTGTGAGTAATTGGGTGAAAAACACCCCAAAACTCCTAAAAGTCCAACAAGAAAGAAAATGTTTAGCCATTGTTTTGACTTCACATAGTTGTAAGATTTGTGCTGGCTGAAATATAACTTTGTGGGGGTTACTGGGTGGCTCAGTCAGTTAAGCACCTGACTCTTGGTTTTGGCTGAGGTCAAGATCAGGGTCATGGGATTGAGCCCAGCATTGGCCTCTGTGCTCAGCTGGGAGTCTGCTTGAGATTCTCTCTCTCCTTCTCCCTCTGCCCCTCCTCCAGCTTGCACTCTAAACAAACAAAACAAACAAACAAAATCTTTTTTTTTTTTTTTTTAAAGAACTACAGGGCACCTGGATGGGCTCAGTTAGGCATCTGCCTTCGGCTCAGGTCATGATCCCAAGGTTCTGGGATCAAGTCCCATGTTGGACTCCCTGCTCCACAGGGAGTCTGCTTCTCCCTCTGCCCCTCCTCGTTCTCTCAATCTCTCTCTCAAATAATAAAAAAATCTTTTAAAAATAAAATAAAAAAGAAATATAACTTTGGGGACAAGTCTTATCCTTTCAGACTTTCAACTGAAATACCACACCCCCAACCACCAATGTTCCATCACTGCTCTTCTAAAATCTGGCACTCCCTTTGAAAAATGTTCCTGCTGCCTTCTTGGGCAGATAAAGACTGGGGGCAGGAATTCTTGGGTTATCTGGACAGCCACAAAACTGTGCATGTAACCAGCACTAGCTATATCATTCATGGGGCTCCTTGTGCAAAAAGTAGGACAAAAGTGCCACTAAAGGTACAAAAATATAATAGTTTCCTTTCTTCTCCACTCTCTCTCCCAAGCTGTCATGATGTTTTATGCTTGCTATTTAATGCTGCACTACCTCTGTTAGGAGGATACTCTCAGTGTGCAGACCTTCCCAGGTGACCAAGGCCCCACCCCATGCATTTTTGCATTCACCTGTCTGCTGATGGGAGCATCCTGACTGATGTGGCATGCTCTGGCCTGGAGATGATTCAATCTTCCCTTCTCAGGGCTGCCTGCTCCAACCCACTGGGGCAGGTGCCTACCAAAGGATTGCAACCTTCATACTAGGACATACTTGGTACCTGGCTCAGGGGTGGGTGAAAGGCTTGCCTTATCCATTGACTCACCTGCAGAATGCACTGAGGTGCTGCCACCCTGGAGGGAAGGGAATGGTTTGCCCCTCCCAGAGACACCATAGAGCACATGTCTTCTATTCCCAAACACTCTGTCCTGTACTCATGTCCCCACAGGAGGTGGAGGGCAACTGTAGAACATGGGCCTCACCCTGACCAACACTACCTCATTATCATTCCAGATGAAGGACACAAAGGGCTCCTGCTCTGACCAAAGGTGAGGGGACACTCTCACAGATGGAAAATAAAATGGACATAGGACATAGAGAGTAACTTATAGTTGCTCCAAGAAGGGGCTTCATTCAGAATCCACTGGTCAAGTACAACCTGATGATCCATTCCTCAGCCACGTCTCTGAGCTCTCAGCCTTTCTCCATATGCAGGAACCAGTCCCTGGGGCTTCCCCCACCCCATACCCCACTATCTATGGTTTTCCCAGCACCTCCTATCACAGTCAAGTTTAAGGAAGCTTGTACCCCAGGAAAGTGGGAGCTTCCCCCTCCCATTTCTAAAGCTTTCATCTTCTGCAACAGGATTGGGAAGTTTCCCAGCTGACTGGCAATGGGAGTACACATTCTCTTCAGGGAAAACCTCACACTGACCCACAAGGGGGTATTGTGGCTGCTTGATGTAGAGGAGATAATCTCCATTGTTTGGTACTTTTCTGTGTATTGGTAAATAATACCAAGTGAGTTCTTTCTACTGCTGAGTTCTGTCCAGTCCTCTCTCTCTCTCTCTCTCTTTTAACAAGCTTTCCACTAGATTAAGACGATGAACACATCAGATCTACACAACCCCTACTTATAATTGCTTTGCATGTACTCTCCTTCTCCTGTATGCAGCTGCTCATAATTCCACAAGAGTACTCCATAATTCAGGAAAAATATTTTTTCCAGGGAAGCAATTTTCCGAAGTCTGATTTTATTAAAAATATGTGTGTGTATGTGTGTGTGTACACATGTGTCATATATATGACTGAACACAGCACTCATCAACTTATCTAAATTAAGGAATTTAGGGGCACCTGGGTGGCTCAGGCGGTTAAGCGCCTGCCTTCAGTTCAGGTCATGATCTCAGGGGTCCTGGGATCGAGCCCCACATCAGGATCTCTGCTCAGCAGGGAGCCTGCTTCCCCCTCTCTCTCTGCCTGCCTCTCTGCCTACTTGCGATCTCTCTCTCTCTGTCAAATAAATAAATAAATAAACTAATTAATTAATTAATTAATTAAGGACTTTATTTTTGGTGTTGTTTAACCCAGATCTATCTGAGTAACCAGGTGGTGAGTTTTGTTTTATTTACATTTATACCTAAAAAGCATGATAAAGTGATTTTCTCAAAATAAAAGAGTCCATTTCATGCACTATAAAGATACTGACTATGGATTTCTTATGTACTAGATGCCATTCCACATGTGTGTTGTGGTGTGATTGGCAGCCAGGCACCATACTGAACTAGGTAGATAAGGAAGATTCTGGTTTTCATGGAGTCTCTAGTGTAGGTGAAAACAGACAACAGAGATGTAAACATGTGAACAATAAAGTTTCAGATAATGATAAATGTTAGGAAAACCAAAGGCAGCATAGTAAGAAAGTGACCAGGCTGGTTGTCCTTAGATTGGGTAGTCAAAGAAGTGTCTCTGAGGTCAAGACATCTGAATCAGAAGAAGGACATAGCCATGCAAAGATCTGGGATCAAAGCTTTTAGGCCAAGGAAAGAGTTAGGGGAATGCCCTGACATGGGGATGACCTGCTCTTGAGGGACAGCATGAATGTCCATGTGATGAGGGCAGAGTTAACCAGAGAGAGAGGTATGAGCCATGCTCTGAGTGGGGACAGAGGCCAAATCACATCAGGCATGAGTGGCCATGCTAAGAAATTTGAAATTCAGACAATTAGATGCTTTTAAGCAAGGCAATGGCATGGTATTTTTCAAAGATGTTTTGACTGCTTTGGAGAAAAGGCAGGGTAAATGATCATAGCGGCAACACAGAAAGCAGTCAGTAAACCATTGTGAGAGGCAGGGTGGGAGACGAATATGACTTGTGTCTGGATGGTAGCAGCAGACAAAGATGGGGAAGGGGAGATTTCTGGATATTTTCTGCAGACGGAGGAAGTGGGACTCACTGATAGGTCAGATACAAAAGGGGTAAAGGAAAGAGGGATTGAAGAGGACTCCTGACTTGAGCAACTGGACAGGTGTCATGTGAAAACATCTTCTGAGATGGGAAGACTGGACAAGGAGGGAATCTGGAATAGATAATGAACCTCATCTTGTAGGAACCAGAAAAACTGTTTATAGCTTGACCAACACCAACATTTTCACCTTTATGTGCACACAAAAAATTAAGCTTCTGTCTCTACTGGGTACCTCACTGTGGTTCAGTTTCTAGACTTAGAACAGGACCATACAGAGAGTGGGACTTCAAGATAAATATTAGTTGAACAGTAAGAGAGTAAAACAGATATACACAGGTAACAACTTTGCAGTTTACAAGGCACTTTCCCATCCATATAATCCCTGATCCTCACATTGACCCTGCAGAAGAACTAATATTACTACCCCTATTTTACACAAGAAAAAACTACAGCCAAAGGAAAAAAATGACCAGCTTATGCATGATTCCTCTGGATGAGCTGATCTTGAAATGCATGGACCTTGACCTTCCTGTCCAGCCTTTGCTGTTGAGACAGAGTCCTGGAGGCTCTCCCTGTGTATAAACCTCCAGGAGCTTTTCCCTCCATCATTTTACATCAGCCAGACTCTGACTCACAGCTGGAGAATCAGTCTCTGTATTATGTAGTGAATTTCATGCATATACACCAAGAGTTGTTTTCTGGAACAGGCTAAAGTAACCCTCTTCTTTCATTAACCATAGAATATTTTTCCTTGGAAAACTGTGCCCAGGTTGAGGGACTTCTCCCTGATTTTGTGTAGACTCTTTGATATGCTTCAAACTCAACAACTTTCCTTCAATCCCTGGGGCCCTAGAAACAGCCAGCCCACATGTGGTGGGAAGCAAGGCAAGAGCAAAGGAGGAATGTGAGGAAGACACAAATACAGCACAATGTCTTCTTTCTGAGAAACTTCATCAAGGCTCCGATTCCAGTGACCTCACCTTCAAGCAATGCCAGTTCCATTGCTCTAAATCAAAGTTGACTTGTGGTGGTGGTTCACATATTTTGAGTCTAATGAGCCTACAGCTTCTGATGTTGCAAAGAAATCCTGAGGGTAATTAACATCTGCCCTCTGAGACCAGAATAGCCAATGACCCAGACATATGCCAACTTCCACATTTCAGTCCAGAATCCTAAAGAAAGGTGAACGTAGGACATTAGGCTGTCCATATGGTGAGACCATTCAAATTGGGACACTTAACTGCAACCCACCAAGAACACATTCTTTACTACCCTTTCAAGGAAATGAAACTGAATTATAGAAACAGGCTCTCAGTGGATCTCCCTGTTTTCGTTCTTATCCCTCACCCTAATGCTTTTCTCAAAGCTCTGTGTACCACTCTCCTGCTCATATTCTTCTAGTGCTTACTTGTCACAAGTAGAATCCAGTGCCTTTTGATGTCCTGTAAGGCCATTCATGATTTGACCCCTGACTCTATCTCTGACTTCTTTTATCACTGCTTCTAACACTCATCCACACCAGCTACTCCAGTTTTCTTGCTATTCCTAGAGCATGTCAGGAACCCTAACTCATGACCATTGTAACTGCTGTTCCATTTCTAACTGAATAGAAGGCTCTTTCCACGAGAGTCTCGTGGCCCATTCCTTCAGCACATGGGACAGCTTAAGGGCACCCTGGCACTACCACAGCACTGCCAGTCTCTTTTCTGAGATTTAATAGCACTGTGATGATTAATTTTATGGGTCTGCTTGACTGGGCCATGTGGTGCCCAGCTATTTTCTTAAATAGTATTCTGAGGGCATTTTTGGATGAGATTGACATTTAAACCAATAAACTGAGTAACGCAGATTGCTCTCCCTAATGTGGGTGGGCCTCATCCAATCAGTTGAAGACCTGACTAGAACAAAAAGGTTGACCTTCCCCCAGTAAGAGAGAATTCTGACTGCTTGCTGGCCTTTGAACTGAGACATTGACTGTTTCTCTGTTTGGTGGTCTTAGTGTCTTTGCCTGCTACTTCTATTATCTGGGTCAATTTTGACTGGTTTCAGGTGATTGATTTTTCTCTTCATCAGGGGCCCTATTTTCCTCTTTCGTTGCATGCCTGGTAATTTTATATTGGATACTGGACACTGTAAATATTACCTTATTGGTGGATAGATATATTTATATACCTATAAATATTAATTAGTTTTTTTCCTGAGACACAGTTAAGTTAGTTGGAAGTATTTTGATCTTTCTATGTCTTGCTTCTAAGATTTGTTAGTTGGGAAAAAAACAATTTTCTTTCTAGGGCTAATTATTCTCCATGACTATGGCAAGACCCTTCTGTGTTTTCTGCCCCATGAATCACAGGGTTTTCTAGTCTGTCTGATGGGAAATGCACTATTTCTGGTCCTGAATGAATATCGGGTACTGTTCCCTCTCTCTCTCTCTTTTTTTTTTTGGTTGTTTTCCACCAGCTTCTAGTAGTTTCCTTACATGCAAGCACTGTTCAGTAGTCAACTGAATGCTAGGGAAGAATCCTCTGCATATCTGTGAATTTCTGTCTATGTACTGCTCTCTCCTCACCAATATTCTGTCCCATGAGCAACAGTTACTTTGTTCTCCCTGGATTCACCAATCTATTACCTCACTTCAGTGAGCCCAGTGACTTTGTATATCCCCTCTTTGTGCTCCGACCCAGAAAATTTCTCAAGGCAGTAAGCTGAGGCAATTGTAAGGCTCATCTAATTTCTGTGTCATCTCTCAGGGATCACTGCCCTTTTTTGCCAAATATCCAGTGTCTTGAAAACCATTATTTCACACATATTGTTTGCTATTGTTGGTTTCAGTGGAAAGGCACGTTGTCTCTGTTCTTCCATCTTGGCTGGAAGTGACACTCATAGAGACTTTCAGAAGAAGGAAATCAAACAGAATTAAAGGATTTAAGAGATCAGATTTGCCTGGATTTTATTGTTGATTTTTCCATTGACTCTCTAAACATGCATAAATTCTTTCTCCTTTCCACATCTCAGTGGTCCAACTGTGAGATGGAAAAAAAAAAAAAACTTGTCTCAGATGGTTGTTGTGAGGACTAAATGAAGTGGTGGTAATAATCCAACCAAGTGTGCAGGAAGGGTCTGTGCCCTGTCCTTCTGGAGGCACAGTGTACAACTGATCTGCTAAACTTACGTCCACTAACCACAGCCCTCTCCACCAGTGTCCTGCTCAGAGACAGCTCCTCAACAGTGCTTGTGGAATCAGTTATTTGAACACCACAGCAGGGATTCAAATTTATTTCTGCAAAGTATTATTTGGTTAGAAAAAATTTATCCTTGCCCCACTCCACTGCTACTTCTCTCGATTTTGATGACTAACCATTTCCTCTCTAGCTTCCAAACAAAACCATCACCGAAAATTGGTGAAGCATGCCTTCCACCTGAAGTGTAACTCTCCATCCTGAAGCACTACCTTGTCATAAATACAGAAACATCTCAATTTTCCTCACATATTCTGATAAAAAGGCACAAATATTGAGTGTAGTTGTAGTTTGTAAAAACCATAAATCCAGAGAAATAAGACCACTTTTTCTTTCCAAGGGCATGGTCAGTGCATTACTTCACATCCAGAAAATGTAGCCAGCTAATTTTATAACATGTGATATCAGAACTAATAGAGCAGCATCTTTTGACATTGACCAGTTCAAAGAATGGCTTGTATTTTATAAACCAAAAGAATCTCTAGATGGTATTAATCAGATCAGATTGATGCTACAAGGGTCTCCAGTAGCCAGTCTGAGTCGTCAGATGAAAAGAAAAGAGGAAACTTCGTAAGGAGGCCGACACTTCAGAAGGAGGGCCCAGCACTGACCATCAGAAGGGCTGCTTGGAGCTTCTGTTAATACCAAGTTAAAACACTAGATGCTGGATAAAAACTTCCCTTTACAGTGAGAAGCTTCACATAAAATAAGTAACCGATATTTTATAGGTACTTGCGCTGAAATGACAGAGACTATTAAAAAAGTGGGGGTAAATTAGGCAAATAAAGTATATAATAATGACAATAACGGATTCTACTATAATCATAATGCGTAAAACATACATTCTTTTCAACTTTTTAATGAAGTATAATGCATGTACCAAAGACTTAGAAAGCATTTTATGTATTATAAATGTTTTCCATGAATATTTGAATCCTTGTTATGAACACTAAGTTTGAATAATGTTGAATAATTATCCCTAATTTGAAGTTACAGATACTGAGGCTGAGAGAGTTTAAGCAACTTGCTTAGCAGGTGCCACTGCCATTAAACATAGGACTTAAGACTTAGTTGTGTATATTAGATGATTCCAAAGCCAATGCTCTTTACCCACACTGCTTTCTAGTCCATGTTTTGTGAAAAGTACATATTCTATCAAATTTAACTATGACTGAAAGTCTGTTGCTAGCACACCTACTATTTGAGGCTTCGAATTCAGATCTTTTTATTCTCTTTCAACACACTTCCCTATTCTTCTCCATACCTCCCAACCTGCCAACCTGCCAGCCTGTCTGCATTTATCCTGTAAATGTGCACTGAGTCATGTCTCCACCTATGACCCAGACACAAAGAGGAGGGAGTCTGATAAAAAGAAGGTTCTTGGGAGAAACAATATGCAGAGACAGGAGAACACTTAGTGTGTCTGGAAGCTGGAACTACTATAAGAAGGCTGCATCTCGGGGTGGATTCAATCCTGCCTGCACAGTTACATCACCCGGGGAGATTTTTTGATACAATGGATATCTTTATCCCACTAAATCGTTCCTGTGCATAGGAGGGGAGACATGCATTTTTTTTTTTTTTTTTTGCAAACATCTCCGGGTGATTGTAAGGTGCAGTCAGGTTTGAGAACACTGAATACTGAGCTTCAGGGAAGGGCAATGAGCAGAGTGAAAGTGAGGTGGGATTTCATCGAGACTTGAAAACCATATCAATGAGCTGAACTTTATTGGAAGGGCAGTTGGAACAACTGAGGAGTTTTAAGCAGAGAAGTAACAGAATCCCATTCCCATCTGAAGCAGCCAATGGAGAACTCTGATGATCACCAAGTATTGGCACCATTAAGAAGGCAGTTACAAAGATGGTGGTGATTAGATAGATAGATAGATAGATAGATAGATAGATAGATAGATAGATAGATAGATAAAAATTATATAATATTTCTAGAGATGGAAGTAGAAAGGTTTGAGAAATCCTAGATGTTAGATCATAAAGATCTGGGAAATGATTTGTTGTGAAAAGTGCAGCAGAAAAACGAAATTAAGAATAATGCTATGTCTGCAATAGCCAAACTGTGGAAAGAGCCGAGATGCCCTTCAACAGATAAATGGATAAAGAAGATGTGGTCCATATATACAATGGAATATTACTCAGCCAGCAGAAAGGATGAATACCCAACTTTTACATCAACATGGATGGGACTGGAGGAGATTATGCTAAGTCAAATAAGTCAAGCAGAGAAAGTCAATTATCATATGGTTTCACTTATTTGTGGAACATAAGGAATAGCATGGAGGACATTAGGAGAAGGAAGGGAAAAATGATGGGGGGGAATCAGAGGGAGAGATGAACCATGAGAGACTATGGACTCTGAGAAACAAACTAAGGGTTTCAGAGGGGAGGGGGGTGGGGGGATGGATTAGACCAGTGATGGGTATGAAGGAGGGCACATACCACATGGAGCACTGGGTGTTATACGAAAACAATAAATCGTGGATCACCACATCAAAAAACTAATGATGTATTGTATGGTGACTAACATAACATAAAATAAAATTAAAAAAAAAAAAAAAAGAAGAATGCTCCACATATTTATCTTGGTTTTGCCATTCACTGAGATAAGGTAACATGAATAATAGAGCAGGTTTGGGTAGAAATTGGTTCAGTTTTAAGCACTTCACAAGACTGAAGCCCAGGAAGAGAGAGATCTGGCCTGGGTCTATGGAGTTAAAAGTCTTTTGCAATAGGTGGTGATTGAAGCCGTGTGTTTTCTGCTGGTGGTGGTACTGGTTGGTTGGCTGATTAGTTTTAAGAATTTGCTTTTGTTTGTTTAGTTAGTTTTATTATTGTTGTTTAACTTTTGGTTGCTTTTGTTTTCTTCAGGGAGAGGAACACAATTCAAACTTACATATAGGTTTAATTAGGTTTTGAAATAATCGTGCATATGACACAGATGGAATGACAAATGGCGAAAAATGAATTTTTTAGAGGTGGCAGGAAAAGTATCTGAGTGATGAACATATACATTCAATCTGTTCATAGTGCAGGTAAGGATGAATTTCAAAAATCAACATTTGTTCTCTTGGCAAATGTTTCCATGTAGAAGGGTTTGTTCTGGTTTTTTTGGGTTTTTTTTGGGGGGGGGGGTTTGTCATGAAAACCAATGTTTGCTTTCTACAGTATGGATACCAGTAGACATTTAGGTATTCAACATAAGCTTGATAAACAACATAAGCTTGATGAATTTTGCAAACTTTTTCCCAATAACCTGGCTCCTATGCCTGTGGCACTGGGTTTAGCAGATAACCATTTCTGCTAGGATTTTCCAAAGTTCTCTGGGAATGCCAGAATAATATTTGAGTAGTTAAAAATGAATTTTGCTAAAAGATATGAATGTGTATTATATGCTATCAGGCAGTATCAGAATGTGGGCAATTAAAGAATACTGCTTTGACAAAAACTGAGCAAAATGAAAGTAAAACATTTTGAGCATTTTGAAGAGATCTTAATCATATCAGATACTCTCATTTTACATATGGGGAAATTGAGTTTAATGAGAGGAAGTAATGTGCCTAAGGGTGCAGAGCTGGGATCAAAGCAGGATTCTCTAGATCCAATGTTCTCCATTACAAAGTTCCTGAATAGGGAAAAGTGGGTCCAAAGTCCTAGCATAAATGTGGGTAAAAAGCAGTATACAAAGGCGATGTAGCTGGCCTCAACTGGGCTAGATGTAGGATAGGGAGCACAATAAATCCTTGCTATTCTAGCTAAACCAGACAGGATGCCACTGCCACTGGCAGGAGATTTTCTTCTCATCATAGGATTGTAGAGAAAAGAAGACCTCACACACAATTACATTAGTGTTTGATGATGTTGAATGTGAATTTGGAAATGGAAAAATTAGATGAAACCAGTAAGTGAGGCTTAGTCACCTATTGAGCAGGAACAAAGAAAGTCAGAGGTGGAAGAAAGAAAATCAGGGGGTGGTCCTGGCCGTCCATTTCACACTGAAACACTGGACTTTTTAAGCCAGTGGACCTCTTAAATTTCCTGAGGGAGGAAATAGTGCTAAAAGGGGAATATAGCCCTTTAGATGGAAAGAAAACATATGATTCCAGCACATTTGTTTAGTCTTTCTGCAACTCAGATAAAGCAAAAAGCTCATTAATTTAGAATTGGTGATAATTTGTACAGGGCCTATTCTGAAGTTTACCTTTGCTTTATCTGGCTAAAAGGATTTGGAAAGCAAATTAACAGTGTAAACAGGATGGCAGGCAGCAATATTTAAGCTCTTTAAAAGAGCAAACTTTCTCCCAATATCTTTAAAACACAATTTATACTTAGAGAGATGACATGCTAGTTACAGATTATTCTTATCTATTATAGCCAGTCCCTGATGATTTCTACCTAGGACACTTAGTTTAGCTTGACCCAATCTCTGTGTTTCTAGAGAAGTCTATTTGCATTTATTTTATGACTATCAAACTTTTAAAATATTGATATTAACTTGAACAGGCCTTGAGTGTCATAATTAGTTCTACTTATTAACCTTTAACTTTACTTCTAGCAAGAAAGAAACACAGGATTTAGCAGCATAAGGTACAGAATGAAGAGCAGACATGGAACCAGAGATCTTGGGTTCAAGTCCATGTTCTTGTGTTTATTAGTTATGTTACCTCATACATGTTTTAGGTTAGATGGGGATTAATCTTCTCTCTAGAACCATCGCAAATGGGGATAAAGATAGCTCTGCTGTAGGGCTCATAGCACTGAAACAAAAATGAATTTTGCTAAAAGATATGAATGTGTATTATACGCTATCAGGCAGTATCAGAATGCAAATAATTCTATTATTATTTTTCACATTATTAAAAACTCAAAACTGAAGCAAAAAAAAAAAGACCATCTTTTATAAGCCAACTTATTATTTTTTCTAGAAATGCCACTCTTTGGTACTTTCTCGCTAACACAGACCCCTAGCTAGAATTACACATTTCTTGGAGTACTTAGCTGCATTAAGCTACTAATCATTGCAACCTCCATTGGAAATTCCTTGAATTAAGGAGCCTAAGTGCCTCTGCCTTCCTTCTGCTCCACTACCTAATTTCTTCTTCTATGTAAAACTGGCCCTCTCTAATTACTGTACACGTTCTTTGACATACTTCTACACAAGCAGCCTAAGATGCCTTGTATATTTCCCATTGTACTTCTGTGTCCACACCAGACCATGCACTCCTTGATTTCTGCCCTACGTTTTATTCATCTCTGAGTCCAAAGAACTTGGCACATAGTAGGTATTCAACATAAGCTTGATAAACAGATGCCTGAATAAATGAGGAAGATGAGAACATACAGAAGATGAATGAGAGGGGCGCTTGGGTGTCTCGGTGGGGCTGGGCGTCTGCCTTGAGCTCAGGTCATGATCCTCGGGAGTCCCAGGATCGAGCCCCATTGTCGGGCTCCCTGCTCAGTGGGAAGTCTGCTGCTCCCTCTGCCTCTGCCCGCCCCCCACACACTTATGTTCTCTCTCCCTCTCTCTCTCTCTCAAATAAATCGAAAACTGGTGCTGTATTGTATGGTGACTAACATAACATAGTAAAATTAAATTAAAAAATAAAATAAATAAATAAAATCTTAAAAAAAAAAGAAGATGAATGGGAGATAAAGTTTTGTATTGGGCACATGATTATGATACTAACAGCTCCTTAAGCCCCATGTGAAGAAAAACGCCCCACTCGCAGACCCTGCCACATAGGAAGCTGCCATTTCTACCATGTGAGCTCCTGAGCACAATCTATTGGTTAGCTTTTTTAAAAAATTTTTTATTGGTATGTTAATCACCATACATTACATCATCAGTTTTTGATGTAGTGTTCCATGATTCATTGTTTGTGCACAACACCCAGTGCTCCATGCAGAACGCATCCCCCCCCATACCCACCACCAGGCCAACCCATCCTCCCACCCCCATCCCCTCCAGAACCCCCAGTTTGTTTTTCAGAGTCCATCGTCCCTCATGGTTCGTCTCCCCCTCCGATTCCCCCCACTTCATTCTTCCCTTCCTGCTATCTTCTTTTTTTTTTCTTAACATATAATGTATTATTGTTTCAGAGGTACAGATCTGTGATTCAACAGTCTTGCACAATTCACAGCGCTCACCATAGCACATACGCTCCCCAGTGTCTATCACCCAGCCACCCCAGCCCTCCCACCCCAACCCCCACTCCAGCAACCCTCAGTTTGTTTTCTAAGATTAAGAATTCCTTGTATAATGGGGCGCCTGGGTGGCTCAGTTGGTTAAGCGACTGCCTTCGGCTCAGGTCATGATCCTGGAGTCCCTGGATCGAGTCCCTCATCGGGCTCCCTGCTCGGCAGGGAGCCTGCTTCTCCCTCTGACCCTCCCCCCTCTCATGTGCTCTCTCTCTCTCTCATTCTGTCTCAAATAAATAAATAAAATCTTAAAAAAAAAAAAAAGAATTCCTCGTATCAGTGAGGTCATATGATACATGCCTTTCTCTGATTGACTTATTTCGCTCAGCATAACACCCTCCAGTTCCATCCACGTCACTGCAAGAGCACAATCTATTGGATTTAGGGTGGGTACTAGACCCAAGGGCAGACATATCCATAGGTTAGCTAGATAGCAAGTTTGTGCCATGGGACCTCACTGTCCCTGGCTACAGAAGAAAGGACAAAAAGTGGCCACTCAATCCACAGTTGACTGAATCAGACACAATTACCACTGACATCTAATTCTACCTTCTCCTTGATAGCACAATCTGATGTTTGTACAGGTTATCAATCATTTAGGAAAGCTGACTCTCTTTCTCAAAAGTAAAACCTAAGCCAATCATAGTAACCTCATTCCTTTTGCCGGCATTTGGTTTAAGCATGACATGTATCATAATGGTTAATAAAATTGAGGTTGATGTGGAAGAATCTCCTGATGAACTTCTGGAAAAGGGTTTTGATTCTTAAAAAGAAAACTTAGTAAGTTTCTTCTTATACAGGGTATTGCCATGTTTGGTTGGGAGGTTTAGATTGGCAACAATGATCATGAGGGGAACTAGCCTTGGAAAACACTCAATGTGCTGAGGACAGCAAAGTAGACAGATATGAAGAACCCAGATCCCAGATCCTTCAATTATCAAAGAGATACTGAATTCAATGACCCGGGAGAGACCCTACTTCATGACTTCATATTACTAGATGATCGCCTTTCCTTATTGTTTAAGCCAACTGAATCAGGGTTTTCTGTCATTTGTAACCACAGTAGCAAATACAGAACCAATCCACTTACAGACTAATTACCCATGTTGCTGCCTAGTGCAAAAGGATGAACTAGCCTTTTAGATTTTTTTTATTTTTCTAGAAATTAGAACTTGGAACTACTGAAAGAAGAAAATTTTAGCTTAGGAGCTAAATCCTTAAGGTTACTAATTAGAGAATGAGTTTGGAGTTGCCTTAATGAGTCACTGAAAAACTCAAGTCATGAGGAAGTAATAACTGTAAATAAGCAAAGCTGGCCAACTGGTGGAGAGAGGACAATAGATCAAAAGGTCAGAGAGACATCAAAAGACTATCAGCTTCCTGAGGGAAGGAAAGAATTGGAGGGAGTACTGGGTCCTATAAAATACCTTGATTTTTTATGACTTCTCTTTTCCATTTCATGTACACACATACTCCTTTCTTTAAGTTAAAGTGAGTCTCATTGGGCTTTTTGTAACAACAACAACAAAACAACAACAATGACAAAACCTAAATAGAAACACATATTTATTGAACAAACAGAAATAAAATTACCTAGGGACTGAATCTGAGTTGTTTCATGTATAAGAAAGAATAAAACCAAACAAACAAAACCCCATCTATCTGATGTCCCACTTCTCCCTACAGCATCACTAACCAGTAATTACCCAGTCTCTGCTTCATATCCCTGGATATAGAATGAACCCCCTCCTTTCTAGGACAAATTCTCCCATTGTGGAATGCTACTGACTAATGAAATACTCCCTCTGAGGCAGAAATTAAATTGATTTCCTGAATCCCCAGAGTTATCTCCAAACATACAGATTAGTAGTTATCAAGTAGGACCTCTGCCCCTAGGTGGCAACTGGCAAAGTCCAGAGACATTTTTGACTGTTACAACTGAGGGGTTACTACTGGTATCTAGTGGGTAGAGGCCAGAGATGCTGCTAAATACCCTGAAATGGACTGAACAGTGCCTTGCAACAAAAAAGCTTAAAATGTCAACAGTGTCAGAGTAGAGAAGCCCTGACCTAAAAGAGGTCTTATATATAGTAAGGACTATGTATGGAGGAGGAGGAGACTAAAAAAATACTGTAGTTTTGGAGTGCTTCCATTGAGCCCTTCATATTTCCCATTAGTATCAAGGCCTAGGTTTTAATTAAATGGTCTTGTATATAATACCTGGTGACGGATGGGCCCTGAAATAGTTGAAAATGGAATAGCCCTTATTTGGAGATCAACAAACAGTAGAGCAAACAATACTGAGAAAGAGGTACATCAAATACTTACCGGTGCTTAATTAATGATTTTTCCATGCTTTGGAGCTAAGGCTTCTGCAGTGCATAGAAAGCTCTCTGAATGTGAATACATGCTCTGGTCTATGAGTAGATGTTTCATGACCCTACTTTGGAAATGCCTGAGTCATATCCTTGGCTTTGTTCCTACAGTAGACATCTGCTGTTTTTGTCTCCCTAGCATCCCTTTCCTCTTCTTTGGGGAATTGCATTCAATTTTCCTTTGGGAAAAAACTTGTCCCTATGAGGGTAGTTCCTATAAAGTCTCCGTGGAACTATCAGTCAGGGGCTCTTATACTTTCTTGCCATGTGTTGGCAAATGTCTCAAGCTAGGCCAATTAGTCTTCATCTCCTTGGGATTTAAATCTTGAGTGAAGCAATATGAGAATGGGAAACATTTCAAGCTGATGTGTATTAAATTTGGATGGTGTCCTAAAGAGAATGCCTATAACTCCTTCTACCTAGGGTCCCCAATTATTTCTTGCTTCTGATCCAGCTGCTCAATTGACCTCTCAGTTCTGTAAGTTGCCCCCACATACTTTCATTCCTGCCTACCTCAGGACTAGTCTCTTATAATCAAAAATCCTCAACTTTTACAACCACAGAATTAGGTACCAGGAAAGGAATCAACACATTTAAGTTCTCATTCTATGAATTCTCTTAATTGGCTATTATGGTCATGGAAAGGATATTTTTCTTCTATGAGCTGTCTCCTCATCCATAAAATAGAAGTGATGGACTAGTTCATTTCTATAGGCTCTTTGTCTAGCTCTAAGGTCATAAATTGCTAGTAAATATTGGACCTTCTTTGACTAGAAAGGCAAACTAAACTTCCAAGATAACCAGGAGGTGGTGCTCCAATACCATGATGATACAACCACTAAGAGCATCCAAGCAGTACTGCCCCTGTTGGGGATATGGGCTTCCAAGAATCCTGCAGGGTCATTTCCACACTGTCTTGTTGATTGGCACATTTTCCTTTTCTATTGCTAAACACAACTCTTTGTGTGGCTATTGTGGGAAGTCTTTGCTGAGTCTCTGTTGAGATGGGTAAGCCTTCTTCCTCAAATACTTTCCTACTGGACAGTAGAAATATTCTTTCTCCATATTTGGTAAGTCACAGTGATGTTGGGTTGAGATGGCTGGTAGCATTATGCATATGGCAGATACATCAGAGTGAGACAAGCAGCTCCAAATGCCATGTGGGGATAAAACAAATATAGACCTTGCATTCTGGTACCACCTCTGCCATGTGTTTGCTGTGTAACATTGGGAGTGATCATGTATTTTCCTTCAGTTACCGCCTCTGTAAACAATTACACTGGATGAGATCAGTGGTTCCAAAATTTATATTATGTTAGAGAAAAACAGTGGAAAAAATCTTTCCTTAAATAAAGTCATACATGAAATCCTCATATATAAATACTTCTCAAAACTCTATATGACAAGTGGCAGAAACAGAATTCAAACAAGCTTAAAAATAAAACAGGAGGGGAAAAAAGAAAAACATGTCAGACATGGCTAGTTTAGGGATCAAAATCTGTCAGAGATCCATCTCTCCACCTCCCATGTACTTGACTTCATTCTCAGCCAGACCCTCAAAGTATGACTGCAAGATGGATCTACAAGAAAGGGGAAGGGAGGACAGTTGTCCCCCCCCCCCAACTCCCTCTCTTATACTCTGAGAAAGTTCACTGAGATGGCATACCTCCATTGTTAAAGAGTCAAGGCTGTGTGCTTTCCAGTTTATCAGAATAGCATGGAGTAGGAAAGGGAATATTCCACATGGAAGACAAGAAGAAGAAAGGATGGAAGGAAAGATATTCAGGACTAAAGAATAAAAAAACTGGAATCACTCTAATTGTAGCAGAAGAAAGACCCATCCTTTTTTTTTTTTTCCTTCTCACAGATAGTCCCTCAGGGACCTCCACAGAACACCTAAGGTGTGAGGAATAGAAATTAAAAACCACAGGACTAGGGATCTATAAAATTTCCTATAGTTCTGAGGGGCAGGACCCCTAAACTGAGAAGAAGGTGACACAGTTCTTTCCTCACTCTCTGTCATATTACACCTGCAGTTTCCTCATTTTCTATGAGCTACTTATTTAGAAAACAAACTGATGATTTGTCATCTTTGCTTTAGTATTTTCTCATTCTCCAAAATGATTTATAACCTCATTTATACCATCCACTTTCTTTAAACATGGTAGGAAACCCAGAGGTCATTCTATTATTAAAATGATGCAATTAAGGAACAGGTAATTTTTTTAAAAGATTTTACTTACTTATTTTAGAGAGGTGGGGGGTGGAATGAGTGAGGGAAGGGGCAAAGGGAGAGGAGAGAGAATCTCAAGCAGACTTCCCACTGAGCGTGGAGCCTGACGTGGGGCTCAATGACCCTGACATCATGACCTGAGCCAAAACCAAGCGTTGAATGTTTAACCAACTGAGGTGCCCCAAGGAAAAGATAATTAAATAATCCAGTTACTAAAGGATGGGGAAAAAATAAAAAGGTTATATCTATAACAGCCCAGTAGAATCATCTTGTCCAACTCAACTCAACTCTTTTCCATCTGAGAAGACTGAGATCCAGAAAGAGGAAACTGTCTTCTGAATGCCATACAATGACTTAGTCCTAAAACAGGAACTTGAAGCTCAGATGGCTGCTTCCAAATCCATTATTCCTTTAAGCAGTGCTTCAGTGGGTGTTGCATCTAGGGATACCTTTTTCCTAACACAATTCTGATCATGTCACTTGTGACCTTAATTATTTTCAGGATCCGCCATCTTTATGGGATGGTACAAACACTTTAGCATGAAAATCAAGACCCTTTTTAATGCAGGTCCTAGCTGACTTGTTGAGATTCATCCCCACACTCCTTGCTTTTTCCTCTATGGGCCAGTACAACTGGCTTTCCCTGGCATCTCTCACACACTGTGGTATTCCTGGCTTCCAGTCTTTGCTCAGACAACCCTTCTATCTCAAATACTGTGCCTTTCTCTCTCCTTTATCTCATAAACTCCTTCTCCTTCTTGAAGGCTGAGTTTATATGTTACTCCCTTTGAAGCATAAGTCTTCCTTCTGTAAACCAGCTGTGATTTCACTCTTTGTTTTTCTCACAGCATTCCATGCTTATTACCCTTACTAAATTACATAGAAGTGTCATTTTATAGACCTAGCACCATGCATGTCATTTGACTAATGAAATTATATTGACATTAGGCTTTGTGAGGAAGAAGGTTAGGGACAAAAATGCTCTCCCAAGACCTCTGAATATACACTAGAACAGGTGTCATTAATGGTTCCTCTTTCCTGAAAGCTAGAACAACAAAATTCCAGAATCCTCCTTTACACCATGATGCAGCCACTACCATTAACTGAAGTTGCTAAATAAGTGGAAACTTTACTTACCATCCCCATCTATATATAAAACAAAAGGTGAAGTATATTTCTTCTTAAGTATCATATCCATTTGATTCTGAAGTCATTGATAATTTTTAGGCTACATCCTGGCTAAAAGAATACTATGATTTGATAGAGATGTCTTCCAAAGCACAGCAGGGGATAGTAGACATAGGTCAGGTCCATTTGTTGACTCTATCTCAGTTCAAAAGTTCCCAATCTTTTAATCACCATTCCACATTTGAGGGCTAACTTTCACATGCCTGACACACTCTAATCAGCCCATAGTGATGGCTCACTATTGACTATCTCTTCATAGGTAAAGCAGGTTGCAATATATAAGGCAGTCCCTACCTCTAACTATAATAGCACAAATTTCTCTCCCTCTAAAGAAAGTGAAGTCAGCTGCAACCGGATCATGGCTGTAGTCTAACCATCCACTTATCTGGTTCTCTCTACTGAGTATCCTAGTGATTTGAGTTTTCTCCTACCCTAGGTGTATACGGTAATAAAGGATCAAAACAAAACAAAAAACATCTTTTCCATCTTCACATCCAAATTTCCTTATGTATTTCTCAAAGTATGACACACGTTTCTGTCCTTGAACTAACACTTTACAAACATAATCTCATTTTATTTTTATTGCAATCCTATAAAGTAGGTATGGTTATTCTCGATTCCAGGATAATGATGTTGGGATCAGTGAAAAGAACTGATTTACTCAAAATCTAACAGTTTATATATATCCCTGAGCTGGAGTCATTCTAAATACAAAATGTATTTATTTACATTCTGCTCCATAAATATTTTACAAATGACCAAATGGATGAACGAATGGATGCCTAGGCTCTAAGACCTATTTGAAATATTTTTCACCTTTGGCACAATTTGTTTATTAGACTGCCCAAAAATTTATATATTATTCTACCTTTGAGCTCATGTCAGACAGATGGCAGAGTATAATCCCAGTTGGAATTTTATCTGCATCTTCCCTAAGCCTCTCTTTATTTGAAAACTATCATATCAAACACACATAGCATAACAAAAAAACAAACAAAAAGAAATAAAAGATATATCAAAAGACAATAAGATTATGACAAAATGCAAAACATCATTAGTCATTAGGGAAATGCAAACCATAACCAAAATATGGTGCCACTTTATACTCACTAGGATAGCTGTAATGAGAGAGAGCAAGAGAGAATGAGAGACGGAGGAAAAATAATAAGTGCTAGATAGGAAGGAAGATAACTAGCCAATAGGATCCAACAGTACTTTAAAAGGATTATTCACCACAAGGAAGTGGGATCTATTCCTGGACTGCAAGGGTGGTTCAATATTTGCAAATCAATCAACATGATACATCACATTAATAAAAGAAAGGACAAGAACCATCTGATCTTCTCAATTGATGCAGAAAAAGCATCTGACAAAATACAACATCCTTTCTTGATTAAAACTCTATACAGTGTAGGGATAGAGGGAACATACCTCAATATCATAAAAGCCATCTACGAAAAGCCCACAGCGAATATCATTCTCAAAGGAGAAAAGCTGAGAGCTTTTCCCCTCAGGTCAGGAACACGACAGGAATGCCCAGTCTCACCACTGTTGTTCAACATAGTACTAGAAGTCCTAGCCTCATCAATCAGACAACAAAAAGAAATAAAATCATTCAAATCAGCAAAGAAGTCAAACTCTCACTCTCTGCAGATGATATAATACTTTATGTGGAAAACCCAAGACTCCACCCCAAAATTGCTAGAACTCATACAGCAATCCAGCAACATGGCAGGGTACAAAATCAATGCGCAGAAATCACCTGCATTTCTATACACTAACAATAAGACAGAAAAAGAGAAATCAAGGAATCAATCTCATTTACAATTGCACCAAAAACATAGATACCTAGGAATAAACCTAATCAAAGATGTAAAGGATCTGTACTCTCAAAACTACAGAACACTTATGAAAGAAATTGAGGAAGACACAAAGAGATGGAAAGACATTCCATGCTCATGGATTGGAAGAATAAATATTGTTAAAATGTCTATGCTACCCAGAGCAATCTACACATTCAATGTGATCCCTATCAAAATACCATCGACATTTTTCACAGAGCTGGAACAAATAATCCTAAAATTTGTATGGAACCAGAAAAGACCCCGAATAGCCAGGGGAATTTTGACAAAAAAAAACAAAGCTGGGGGCATCACAATGCCTGATTATAAAGCTGTGATCATCAACACAGCATGGTATTGGCACAGACACAAAGATCAATCGAACAGAATAGAGAACCCAGAAACAGACCCTCAACTCTATGGTCAACTAATCTTCGACAGAGCAGGAAGGAATATCCAATGGAAAAATAACAGTCTCTTCAATAAATGATGCTGGGAAAACTGGACAGCCACATGCAGAATGAAACTGGACTATACTGTCTTACACCATACACAAAGATAAACTCAAAATGGATGAAAGACCTAAATGTGAGACAGGAATCCATCAAAATTCTAGAGAAGAACACAGGCAGCAACCTCTTCAACCTCAGCCATAGCAACTTCTTGCTACACATGTCTCCAAAGGCAAAGGAAGCAAAAGCAAAAATGAACTATTGGGACTTCATCAAGATAAAAAGTTTGTGCATAGCAAAGGAAACAGTCAACAAAACTAAAAAGGCAACCTACGGAATGGGAGAAGATATTTGTAAATGGCGTATCAGATAAAGGGCTTGTATCCAAGATACAGAAAGAACTTTCAAACTCAACACCCAAAAAACAAATAATCCATTTAAGAAACGGGCAGAAGACTGGGGTGCCTGGGTGGTTCAGTCAGTTAAGCATTTGCCTTCAGCTCAGGTTCATGATCCTGGCGTCCTGGAATGGGGCCCCACATGGGGCTCCCTCTCCCTCTGACCCCCACTCATGTTTGCTCTCTCTCTCTCTAGCGCTCTCTCTCTCTCTCTCAAATAAATAAAATCTTAAAAAAAAAAAGAGAGAGAGAGATGGGCAGAAGACATGAACAGACATTTCTCCAAAGAAGATATACAAATGGCCAGCAGACACACACAAAAAAAATGCTCAACATCACTCGGCATCAGGGAAATACAAATCAAAAACCACAATGAAATACCACCTCACACCAGTCAGAATGGCTAAAATTAACAAGGCAAGAAGCAACAAATGTTGGAGAGAATGCAGAGAAAGGGGAACCCACTTACACTGCTGGTGGGAATGCAAGCTGGTACAGCCACTCTGGAAAACAGTATGGAGGTTCCTCAAGAAGTTAAAAATAGAGCTACCCTATGACCCAGCAATTGTACTACTAGGTATTTACCCCAGTGATACAGTTGTAGTGAAACAAAGGGATACCTGCACCCCAATGTTCATAGCAGCAATGGCCACAATAACCAAACTGTGGAAGGAGCTGAGATGTCCTTCGACAGATGAATGGATAAAGAAGATGTGGTTTATATATACAATGAAATATTACTCAGCCATCAGAAAGGATGAATACCTATCATTTACATCAACGTGGATGAAACTGGAGGGTATTATGCAAAGTGAAATCAGTCAGTCGGAGAAAGACAATTATCATATGGTTTTACTTATATGTGGAATATAACAAACAGCACAGAGGACCATAAGGGAGGGGAGGGAAAACTGGATGGGAAGAAATCAGAGAGGGAGACAAACCATGAGAGACTCTTAACTATGGAAAACAAACAGTTCAGGGTTACTGAATGGGAGGTGGGTGGGGAGATGGGGTAACTGGGTGATGAGCATTAAGGAGGGCATGTAATGTGATGAGCATTGGGTTTTATACACAACTGATGAACTGTTGAACACTACATCCTGGAACTAATGACGTACTGTGTTGGCTAACTGAATTTAAATTAAAAATAAAAAGAAAGGAATAGAGAAATTGGAACCCTAGTACATATGGAAATGTAAAAGGTTCAGCTCCTGTAGTTTGGCATCTCCTCAAAAAATTAAACACATTATTATATAATCTTGCAATTCCACTCTTAGCTGTATACCCAAAAGAACCAAAAAGAAGTACTCAAATAAGTACACGTGTACACATATTTATAGCAGCACTAATCCTAATTGCCAAAGGTGCAAATATATGCCCAAATGTCCATCAATAGATGAATAGATAAACAGATTGTGGTATATATATGAAATGGAACATTATTTATCTATAAAAAATGAAGTACTGATACATGCTACAGTGTAAGCATTGAAAACATTATTCTTAATTTTAAAAGTCAGACAAAAAACGTCACATACTTTATGATTCCATTTATATGAAACATTCAGATTAGATAAATCCATAAAGATAGAACAAAGATTGATGGTCACCAGTGCTAGGGGAGGGAGGGAATAGGAAGAAATAGTTAATGGGTAAGAGATTTTACTTTGGAATGATAGAAATGTTTTGTTTTTGAAATTTGATAGAACTGATGATTGCACAACATTGCTAATATACTACATGCTATCAAATTGCTAACAAAATGCAAATGACCTGGAAGAGCCAAAATGTTACTGGAAAAAGAACATCATAGTCAGAGGATTTATCCTACTTCCTTTCAAGACTTACTATAAAGACATAACAGAGTGTGGTATTGGCATAATTAAAGAAATTACAAGTCAGTGGAACAGAATTCAAAGTCCAGAAACAAACACAAACATATGTGGTCAATGTATTTTTGCAAAGGTATCAAGGTGATTCAATAGACAAATGAGTGTCTTTTCAACAGTGTTGGAGAAATTGAAGGTCCACAATAGAAAGAAAAAAAAAGAATGCTGACCCTTAACTTATACCATATACAAAAATTAACCTGCCGCATCACAGAGCTAAACATAAAAGCTGGATTGCATATATTTGTCAAAATTCAATAAACTGTATACCTAAAGCGTGTTAAGTTTATTATATGTAAATTTTACCTCAATGAAATTATTTTTTAAGCGATTAGGACAGTTAGACTAGAACAAATTTGTGGGCACTCCATGTACCAAATTATAATCTGCTCCATTAGACAATCCCACACCTATACATCTCTGCAAATTGGAGCTCTGTACTTGGGGTTCTGAATCTGAGTGCTGTGGGACAATACTCTTTAAGGTCTTGAACTAGGGACTGAGAAAGGTTTCAATGTAACAATTTAAGAATTTCTGATGTCCTGATAATGGGTCTTATAACACCGCCTTTGATTTTATCTTGATCCTGTTCTCATATTTCATAGGTAGAACCCAGGATTTGATATTTTCCCTCCAGTTGTTTCTTACTTTTCTAATCCCAGGCCAGCCGGAGTAATGGGAGTGAGAGGGTTTTATGTTCCAAGCCGTAAGACCTAAGTTGGAAATATTTTCTCTAAACTCTGCTTGGAAACTGAACAGGTCTTTCTTAATTTATATCTACATTCCGTTAATTTAGCAGGTAAAAGAAGCCAATGAATACTGCCAATATTCTTCTTGAAAACCTGCTTGGCAAGATTTACAAGTTCATTAGGTCTTTTGCCTTAAATTTTCCTATAAGGGATAATATTTCCACTCGTAACACAGGTAACTCTTCTCCCAATCTCCAATAGCAATTTCCACAATTCCTGAACATCTTCCATTAACAATGTCTTCATCACACTTCTAGCCTCTACCTACAGCCTGGTCCCACAGCTAATGTATCATCTATTTTTGTTACAGTAGCAACATTTTATTTTTGTCAATTATTTGGTGCTACCTAACATACCTCCCAACACACAGTGGCTTGAAACAATGATTTTCTTTTCTTTTTTTTTTTTTTAGTTTCTTAAATTTTTTGATTAGTTGGTGGTTCTTTTGATCCATGTTATGTTGACTGGGATCAATAAGGGAGCTTCATTCAGTCTGCAGCTTGGCCGGGGCTAGAACAGCCCAGGGGCCTCACTCACTCTTATCCTCAGTTCTCATCCCTGCGGTGGGTCTCTCCCTCATCTCTCTCCCTTCCTCCCACTCCCTCTCTCAATGCTCTCTCATTATTCAGTAGTCCAACTCCACCTTATGTACATGGTGGCTGCATTCCAAAAGAGCAAAAAAGGAAGCAATCAAAACTCTTACTGGAACAGTGTCACTTCTGCACATTTTATTGGCCAAAGCAACCCACAAGTTCAGGTCATAATGAAGAACAGGAAAAACAGAATCCACTCCCTGATTTTGTAGAGCTTTATGAGGGTACAGAAATGGGAGTACCATCTTTGCAGACAATCTAGTACGCTATACTATCCTTGAACTTTGCAGATATGATAGGCCAAAAGATCCACTCTCAATCCATTCCCTTTTTTGTTTTGTTTTTTCTTTTAATGAGGTTTCTGTAAGTAGAGACTAAAGGAGTCCTGATTAATACATATAAAAGAAGTGAATATATGGAAAGTTGGCTAAGAGTAGAAAGTAAGATTTAAAAAGGAAAAAAAAAAATCCTGGAAAAGTACAAATGCTGAATATGAGTTAATTATCTGGAACTTCAAGTTACAAGAAATGGTGTACTCTCCATGGGATCATAGATTAAATCCCAAAGACTTCATTCAGTCTTTCCCAAAAAATTCTGCAGGACCTTGTTTCTACAGAATGCTTTTAAATGATTCCATGGACAAATGAGTTCCACTGCTAAAGGATTCATTAGGGCTTTTGATGGCTACTATGCACCATGAATCATAAAGTGTTACAGGTGTCATAACTTCTACCAAACTCATTTTACCACAGATTCTGACCTTCAGCTTCTTGAAAAGTGCTGTTCATGCGATATGCTCTGTGAAATTTCAATATAGTTGAGCTCCTCACTTTAAAAGTAGGGAATCAAAGGCTCAGAGAGTTTGAGTCACTTGCTCGAGGTAAGCAGGAGCAAAGCTTGGGGGCTGTCTCTGAGTTTCTAGTTCAAAGTTCTATTATTCTCCACATGGCTTAGGTGCAGACAAGGTGATTAACGTAACATAATAAAAAAAATTCACTAAACAAAGAGGCCATTACACTGATGAGGTTCTAGTGCTCTGCCTACACAAGCAAACCAAAATCTAAGCCTGTAAATGCCTCAGGATTAAGAAATAAAATGCTAAGGACACCCAAACACCGGCAGTCAACTAGGCTCTAAGCTATAGCCAATCAATAATTGCCTTACTTCGCTTCTGCCTTTTCTCTATAAATGTCTCTCTCCAGCTCCTGTTGGTGGAGCGTTAACCACTTTTGGTATGGCACCGCCCGATTCAAATCGATTTTGCTCAAACGCGTAAAAATTTTAACGTGCCTCAGTTAATCTTTTAACAGGTCTGGTGACGGAAGAGAGAACCAAAGGACAACGGAGCCCGACGCCCCAGAGGCAACGAGCCACAAGGCGCAGGTACCTGCTCAGCTCCTGCAGCCGCTGCGTCCTCGCTGTCTCTGGAGGAGGCGGTAAGTCCCTCTCGCAGCCTGGATCCCAGCTCCCCAGCTTTCCATTCGGAGCTTTCAGACTTGATTTGAGCATTTCTTCTTCCACACGGGGTCCAGAAACCGGCAGGAGCCAGACTGGGTCCGACTGAGAAACCAGACCCGCTGGGCTTGGACTCGGCCCGGAAACTGCCCGAAATTGGACTGGGTCCTACTGAGAAACATGACCGGGTCTAGGAACAGAGTGGTTCCGATTCGGAAACCAGACCTGGTCCGGGAACAGAGTGGTTCCGTTTGGAAACCAGAGTGGGTCCGGGAACAGAGTGGTTCTGCTTGGAAACCAGAGTGGGTCCGGGAACAGAGTGGTTCCGATTCGGAAACCAGACCTGGTCCGGGAACAGAGTGGTTCCGTTTGGAAACCAGAGTGGGTCCGGGAACAGAGTGGTTCTGCTTGGAAACCAGAGTGGGTCCGGGAACAGAGTGGTTCCGATTCGGAAACCAGACCTGGTCCGGGAACAGAGTGGTTCCGTTTGGAAACCAGAGTGGGTCCGGGAACAGAGTGGTTCCGATTCGGAAACCAGACCTGGTCCGGGAACAGAGTGGTTCCGTTTGGAAACCAGAGTGGGTCCGGGAACAGAGTGGTTCCGATTCGGAAACCAGACCTGGTCCGGGAACAGAGTGGTTCCGTTTGGAAACCAGAGTGGGTCCGGGAACAGAGTGGTTCCGTTTGGAAACCAGAGTGGGACAGGGAACAGAGTGGTTCTGCTTGGAAACCAGAGTGGGTCCGGGAACAGAGTGGTTCCGACTTGGAAACCAGACCTGGTCCGGGAACAGAGTGGTTCCGTTTGGAAACCAGAGTGGGTCCGGGAACAGAGTGGTTCTGCTTGGAAACCAGAGTGGGTCCGGGAACAGAGTGGTTCCGATTCGGAAACCAGACCTGGTCCGGGAACAGAGTGGTTCCGTTTGGAAACCAGAGTGGGTCCGGGAACAGAGTGGTTCCGCTTGGAAACCAGAGTGGGTCCGGGAACAGAGTGGTTCCGATTCGGAAACCAGACCGGGTCGGGTTGGACTGGGTCTGAAGCCGGCCAGAGCTGGACTAGATCCGAATGAGAAACCTGACCGGGCCCAGGAGCAGAGTGGTTCCGTTTGGAAACCAGACCTGTCCGGGAACAGAGTGGTTCTGACTCGGAAACCAGACTGGATCAGACGTAAGCTGGCCCGGGTCCAATATGAGACATCGGGTGAATAAAATTTTGTTTTAAGGTTGAACAAGGTTAACCTTACCAAAGATAATCTTGAATTGCAGTGACCACAGTGGAGAACTTTTAACCATCTTAGATAAGGTTATCCATTTACAGATGCCCTGGAGATAAAGGTGTCTCAGCCAGGCCCTCGCTATAAAGGGTGGAGGGAAAACTACTTTTCCTCCTTTACAGTTTCTGGTGACCCGGATGAGACCTGCTGGGACATCACCTCGCCCTGGAGCCTGCGGATGGGATCCTGGGAGAACTGGCAGAAGCCGGCAAAGACGGAGAATTCTTACTGAAGTTATGCGTTTCCAGATTCAGATTGACAGGAAGAAACATTGGTTATTATTGATCCTTTCTCTCCCAGCGACAGCCATAGCCTTCTTGTTTGTCTCATTTTGTATCCTGAGAACTTGGCTTGGCAACCATCAGGATGGTGTCCTCAAAAATATGGCAGGACAGGAGTGTGGCTTGTACTGCACTTGCAGGCTAGATATAGATGGATGGAAATGTGGGTGCACTCCATTTGCAGCGAGGGTCCTAGCAATTATTGCCAGCTTTCAGCACTATCGTCCAATTCTCTCTTTGGGCAGTTTAAATTACATGGGGAGAATTATAAAATAAGAAATGATGATAAACCTCTCTGGGTTATATGTGTATGGATACATGTGACTAATATAGGTATTCCAAAAATTGTTTAAAAGTTTGCAGAAATTTGCCAATACTCTCCCTGTTCAGTTATTATCTTAAATTATTGCATGCCATGGAAATAATTACATTCCCTTAACAAATGAACTTTCATCAGATCTTAAACCATGGCTATTTTTTTAAAGTCTTTTTGTCATTTACCAACAGTTGTTATTTTACAATGATGCACTTGAAAAGGTCCCTCATCTTCAAAGAGATTCATGGGAAGGACTCTGCTAAGTACTCTAGAATATAGGTTTCTGAAAACTTTAAGATCATAAAACTGAACTGCATAAGAATTTCCAGAACTAATGGAAAACCTGGAGTCAAACAGAATAGAAATTTGAAATATGGAATTGAATGAACTGAAAAGGATGATTATAATTTTTTTCATAACTTTTTCTTTGACATCTTGCTGGTTCCCTAGTACTTTATTTTTCCAGATTTAAAGGAACCCTTGTCTCTTTTCCCTTAAGCTATCTATGACCTACAGTAATTTTGTAAAGTATATCTCTGAAAACAGAACTGAAACATTTATTTTTTCTCCCTACCTAATCCCTCTAGAATTCAGAAACTTACTGAGTATTCTTATTTTCATGGTAATGTAATTATTTGCTTCCATTTGGTAAGAATCTGTTGCCCCTATAACAGGACACAATTGGAAACATTGGTTGTATAACCAAGGCTTTGGCTGGAATGTCATATTTGAGAATATGCATACAATAAAATATAACCAGACAGTCTTAAGGAACTAAATTTGACTTTATGGAGCTGATAAAAGCCCCTTGGAAAAACTGGCCTGGTATGTTGCTTACAAAGTTCCTGGGAACCTTACCTAGTGAGTAAGGAAGTTCACTTCCTAGAAGGCCCAGGAACTTCAGGATATTTTGGGATGTTGAAAATAGAGGAATTCACCCAAATCTGTAGGTATTCCATGCAGAGTCTGATGGTGAGTTCTTGGTTTGATTTCTTAGCCTGGTGAGGCTTTTAAAAGTCCAGTCTAAAATTCCTTATGAAAAGTTCGAGCAAAGCATATTTAAAAAGAGGCTGTATGATTAGTCACTACTCATGCTGCACTTATATAAATAATAAAGCCAAGTTTAATGAGACTAGACTTATTTTGCAAACAAAGTAGTTTTAACTGTGATTATCTTTGATAGAAATGAGGGTGATTGTTGAGGAAAAAATTATGTTTCAGTAGAAAATTATAACACAACCTCGTGGATATGAGATTCTAGTCCTGTTCATTGTCTTTGAGGTTTTGTTATGTATCTGTAAACCAAACTAGACCCTGAATTCTTCTAGTCTTCTCAAATATCTGATTACAAGTCTTCAGACTAAAGTTTCCAATTTTCCCCCTCCCTCCTGATTTGGAATCACTAAGAACAAAGGCTGCCTTTGAACCTCCTTGGAAGGGTTTGGCAGCCAAACTTCAGGGACTTGAGCCTTGGGTCCACATTCCCCAATTTAAAAGGGCTTCTCTGGACTCTTGGAGCTGCATACCAGCTGGAAATCTAAAATTAAACTTGACTAGGGTGGTTCCTCCCCAGAAGCAGAAAGGGCCTTGTGGTGGACAGCTCTCAGCTCTCCCAGGATCATGGATCAAGATCTCATCTCTAACAGAAAGCCTTTATTCCTTTCGCTGTTTTTCTACTTCCTTTACTCTGTTAATCACAAACAGTGCTCCTTAACTCTGACAACTATTTCTGTATGTATTCCTAAGGTCATTGCTGCACAACAAAAGTCGCTAGATTTTCTTGCTAAGGTGGTTTTACATAAATAGAATGGCTTTATATTCCTAATTGGCTAAACAAGGAAGAATCTGGGCCAAAGCAGATACATCCTGCTGTACCTGGATCCACACCTCTGGTACTGTAGCAAATGCAGGAAATTAACAAGCAGTTAGCTACTTGGCTAAAACAGGCTGATGCCCTTTCAGGTACCTTCTTTGATTGATTTGATACCAACTGGTTTGGTCACTAGGGGCCCTGGCTACCCCCTGGGTACCTCAGTATTTTGGTATTATCCTGCTCATAGTTATCACGAGAGTATTCTTGATGTGCAGTGTTCTCTCACAGGTCTTAAAGTCATGATCACAGCTATTAGATGGTCTCACTGCACTTGGAGGAACAGAAACAAGCTGAACAATAAGGTGAACAACAAAGACAGCTCTTCCGGGGATCTGACATCATAACCTGTGAGTATTACAATGAGATAAGAGCAACTTAACTTTGATGGTAACCGAGAGTGATGCTAATAGTACATGTTTGGTCAATCCCTCACATAGGAGAGGATGACCAAAAGGAGGGAATTTTTACATTAATTAAACAAGGAGGCCATTAGATTGATGTGGCTCTAAGGCTATGGCAGCCTATGTAAGCAAACCAAAGTCTAAGCCTGCAGGTGCCTCAAGGGTAAGAAATCAAAACGCCAAAGACAACCTGTCACAAACAGTCGACTAGGCTCTAAGCTAGAGCCAATCCGTAATTGCTTTACTTTGCTTCCATCTTTTCTTTATAAAAGTTTCTCCCTAGCTCCTGTTGGTGGAGTGCGCCTAACCACTTCCAGTTCAGCACTGTCTCGTTTGAATTGATTTTTGCTCACCCTTAAAATCTGTAATATGCCTCAGTTTATCTTTTAACAACACATACCATAGAAGCATAATTTTTCCAGCTACTTTAAGTTCCGGAGTTCTGACTTTAGTCACTTTTTCTACACTCAATCCATTCTGTAGGATTCCACATCTGTGGAACAGCAGAAAGGTAGACTCCTTGGTGGGTCAGAACGTTAGTAACAGGTTTCCCCACGGTTGGAAACGTCATCATGGGGTCATTAAGAAATACGTGAAATTGGTACTCTTTTATTACCGCAGGTCTCATAAGACAGGTTTCTTTCTGGAGCTCATTCTGATACTTCATAGATCATTGCTTTCCATATACTTTTTGGAAAAACCTCCATTGTACTAAACCAACCTCCAAAACATCCATCCTTCTGCATGAAAACACACACTTTTGAGCACCTATGTGTGTTTTCCAGACAACCTAAGTGCTTTGGATGCATTCTCTTTGACCAACTTGGAGTTCTGGTCTTGTATGAAAACATTCCACTCTTTGATGTTTTCCAGACAGTGTCTAATTGGAATGGAAACTAGCACAGAACTGGGTGTTTGGTGAAGGAAATAACATATGGCCCTCTTAGAACTAAGAGGTGATGTCACTCAGTAAGGTGAATATTCTTTTGCCTGATGCCTTTATGACTAGCGATTAGTGAGGTGTGGTGGAGAGAGCACTGGACTGGGAGTCAGGAGGCCCAGATTCCAGTCCTGGTGTAGCTGCTACCTCTCTGTTTGACCCTGTGTATATCATTGGCCCCCAACTTTGTGAGGTACCTCATCCGTACTAGAAGTCCTTCCCACCTGAGTCTTGTTTTCACTGTGCTAGAACTATCAACTTAGAACGTCTTAGTGTAGGGGTTAAAGGATATACAATTGGGATGGAAATTGAAAGGGAATTGCAAAGAGTCAGCTTTCTACACAAATACTAGATGATCTGTAAAAGGAAGGTTCTGTGGGGGGAAAAAAACAGAATCACTTAATTCTGCTTGGTGGGTCCACTCATTCAAGAAAAGATGTGTACAGAAGAGTGAAAGGAGCTGATTTACATTTTAAGAAATCTCTCTGACATCTGCATAGACAATTGATTATAGAGGACATTAGAAGAAGGGACAGGGATGGGGACAGGGGTCTGTTAGGAGGCTAACCAAATAGTGCAGGTAAGAAATGATGGTAGATTGGGTCATGATGAGAGCATTAGAAATGCAGGCAATTTAGAGTAGATATTGAATGGGGAATTTTTAAGACTTGGATTGCTTGTGGCTAGTGAAAAAAAAAAAGATAAAGAATGAGTCAAGGATTCTGGCTTTAAAAATTGAGTTGGTTTTGTTTCCATTTACTGAGATGGCAGAGAGTGGGAGTAGAATATGTTGGAAGTAGAATGGGAGTCAGCATTTTAGACATGTACATTTTGCAACTTCCCAGTGCAGATATCAAACAGAATGTTGACTATATGGATTTGGCTCCCAGAGAGGTTTGCCTTAGAGATAAAATTTGGGAGTGACAAGCATTTAGATGGTACTTGATAAGCTTCGGAGAGAGGTACCATATGAACTGACACTTGAAGAATGAGTTGGCATTTACCAGTGATTGAGAATGTGGGCAAGGGGAGTACATGCAAAGAGGACTGGGTGAGAAAAAGGGCTGAAGGGGTCAGGTCAAGGTCTTCGGGCTCTCAGTGCCTGAGCTCAGACCACTGCATAGCACTTTCTGAAAACAGCAACACTACCTTCTCTCTAGGAACATCCACTCGCCATCTTAGATCCCTGGACACTTGGGTTAAAGCTGTTAAAGGATTACAGCTAAGAGTAGTTTGTTTAAGGATAATAATAGAGCCTACAGGCTATTTATTTTTTTCCTCAAACTAAAGAAAATTTCCTTTTTTTTTTTTTTCTTTTTTTCCTGACTAATATTGAATTCATTAGTGTTTGTCTTTTCCCAAGTCTGGCAACCTCACTGAGCGCAATTCAGTTCAGACTTCAGTGTCACTACCCAAGAGACTAGGGTAGATTATAAGCAATTTAGAGATTCCTTGTTGTACTTAATTTGTCTTTGGCCAGGGATTTTGAGTTTATTTCTGAACTTTTTCCTTTTAAATCAGTTCCAAAAATAAGGCAGGATATCCTTCTTTTAGATTCTGCCCAGCAGAAAGTGTTCTTATAACACAGGCTTCAAGGAATCCTTTAGGCCAGTGTTACCTTCTTTTAGCATCTCAGGATGTTCTCACGATTGTCCCCTTCTCTTTCCGGTCAGTCAAGGGGAGAATTCAATTCAGTCCCATGTGGTGGTAGCACTTAGATCTCTGGTTACTTGCTGGGGACCTCCCTTAGAACTCCTACCTCTCAGAACCAGCAACAGGGTATCAAATCTTGCTCATGGTGCATCTCTCTCTTCCCTAGTCTTCTGCCTTCCTCTTTTGCTCTTAAAGAGTTTCATGATTGGATTGGGCCCACCCAGATAATATAGGATAATATAGATGTAAGATTTCTAACTTCAAATTGGAAAAAAAAAATGCATGCACCTCAAGTATGAATTCAGGTATCTTAAGAGTAGAATTCTGTATTGGGACTAATACAATCTCTGTGACTAGGGACACACAGATTCGGAAGCTTGTTCCTTCACACTCTAGCCACTTGACATTGAGCAAATCAGTTTGTGTCCCTGAGCCACAATTTTCTCATCTGTAAGATGAAAAGGATAGGACCCATGTTGCAGAGGTTTGGTGAGTATTTAATTAGATATGTCTTGAGCACTTAGCATAAGGATTATATTTTTAAAAATCCTAAAAGGGTCAGTTTGAGTTCCCCTGTTGCATGGACAAAAAAGAGGCTCAGAGAAGAGGAACAATTGGCATGAAGTCATACAGTGGGTTACTGGCAAACCCCAGGCCATATCACACAATGGTATGAGGATTTGGAGGGAGAGCAATTACAAGAACAAAACTCCACACCTGCTTTCTACAACATTCCACAACGAGCCCAGGGAGCAAAGCCTCTTGATTCCTTTCCACCAGGGCATCCCACAGGAATTGGAGGCTAAAGGCAAACATGCTGGCTTCATCTGACTTGACACCTTTGGTCTTCCTCTGACATTTTCAGTTATGAACCTCTGCCTTACAGCCCAATCGATGTCAGCTCACTTTGCACTAAATGCTTCCTGCACGCTGAGCCATTCTGTATTCGCTTAGTAAAAATAGAGCCATCCAGCATCAATTCACATGAATAATTTTCCATTTCATGTCAACTGAAAATCACCAATTTCCTGCTACAAGTGACACTTAGTACAGGGAGGCACTTGGAATCATTGTAAGTTCTCATCACGTAGGCTGCTTGCCTTTGCATGACCAAAGTTCTCTACCTAGAGAGAATATGGATCAAGGCTCTATTTTCATGTAATTAAATATAAACTATAGCCCATCTTCCTATTAAGCTAGAATCTTATCACCACCAGAAGACAAAAAAATAGTCCTTGAGTTTGTGACTCCCATGGGGGCAGGTCAGCACAGAATCGTTCATTCATCTGATGAGCATATATAGACCTCCTAAGTTTTAGGCACTTTTGCAAATGCAAAGATAAATAAGATAAAGTCTCCTCTCTTAAAACAATCTTATAGTCCAGTAGGGACAGTTAAATGTGTATGCAGTCAATTATAATAAAAGGCATATTTAATTATAAGCACCTGTTAAAAAAAATTATGTCTTAAACTAGTGATACTCAAATATTTCCAACTGTGAAAATCTTCATTTAAGTGAAATTTCACAAAGTCCAGTAAATAAAACTGATCATAGGGGACTTGCTGTGGCTGAAGTGGGAACAAGAGACCCAGAGACAAGGTCACTGAGCACCTCCCCGCCCGCCAACACATTATAGTTTCTCACAGAGATCTTCATAATATGTTTGAAGGTAACTTCTTTACAATATTCATCACTGGCTTCTTGAAAGTACTGATCTGTAGGTACAAGTAGAAAGTAACTTTTTTCTTTTCATCATTACTTCTTTCACTTACTCTATAGACTAATTTCCCCCCCCATACTCCTGGTTTGTATCTCGGGAGAATCTCATACTTTCTCTGATCCTTCCTAGACATTCATACATAATCTTGTTTCCTAGCACAGTGTAGAACCCAAAGCCAGTCTCAGCCAACTAAAAAACGTTCCCTTTCCCAAGCTTTGGTCCACATAACTGGAAAACCTAGGAAGAGGTAAAGGACTTGTTAGCAGCCCCTTCGTCATTTCCCTGCCATGTTCTTCCATTCCTCCTCCCAGACTCATTATGGAATGGAGAGGGGATTAGGCTGAGATGATGGGGGAAAGAAGCAAAGGACGTGTCACTTGCCCACCAGGATTGCCATGTACAGTTGTGTAGGTTACATACTGCATAAGGGTACCCAGCCAATGGAGCAAGGAATCTAGCTCACTGGGGAAACTATATACTCTGGTGGGGCTGCTTCTACTTGAGAGAAGGGAGCATTTTTGTAAATTATCACCTAATTGCTTTATCAGCTCGTTTTGTGCTGCCCCCAAAATGAGAGTGTGTCTTTTATAAAATGTTCACTAGGTGATATAGGGATAGAGGCAACCCTGTTGACCAGTACAATTTAAAGCTAACATTGGACTGAATACGACACATGTTCAAAGCTTGGCTTTTACCTCTGTGGGGTGCTTTGGGAATTACTAGGATTTCTCCCACCCTAACCCCACCATCACCAGGACCCTCCCATTTGATGCTTTCTGATTCCAGTGCCCCTCTGGATGAATATTTCTGACCATACCTCAGCTCTGCAATGTATCCCTCAACCTTACACAGATTGTCTCTGTTGGGTCTCCTCACCCTGCAGGCGGTTTTTGAGTGGCGAAGACACCTGAGGGCTTACTGCCTTGTCTGCCCTGGAGGACACATGTGCCTTCCCCCATCATGGCAGAAAGTGGGACACCAACAGCCATGCCCATTTCCAGCTGCCAAAGACTCCTTCAGCAAGTGTTAGGCCTTATCAGGATTAGTCAGGTTCCTGTGTCCATATTCACTGAAGTCCAGAGTGTACATACGATTCTCCAAAGCCTCCTTTATCCGAATCAACTCTAGCATTTCCTCTGTATCCACATAGGGGATAAGCCACATGGCAAAACCAATTCCACAGCCCTTACCCTACCCTACATTAATAGCTGGTAGCTGATAATGTGCTGAGACTCAAAGTCATCAAGAAAGGTCCTGGTACATAATGTTTAATGACAGGTAAATTCTCGAGTAATAGTAAATGGGAAGCCAGATAAACACATAAAGTTGAATATATTCATGCATGTGTGTATAGTGTGTGTGTGCTCATCTGTTGTTTTAGTACCAAATAGCTTGGAGTAGGGGATGCTCGAGATCCTCTCATTTAAAATATGATTTGCATAGCACCTGTGAAGTTCACTTACAGGCTCTGAGACATAGAATGTGAATTCTAGATGCCTTTGTATTAGTTTTGCATTGCTGCTATAACAAATTATCACCATCATGGTGGCTTAAAACATCACAGGTTTAATATTCTGGAGGTCAGAAATTTTATAAAAGGGTCTTACAGAGCTAAAATCAAGGGGTCAGAGAGCCATGATTCCTTCTGGAGGCTCCAGGAGAGAATCTGTCTCCTTACCTTTTGTAGTTTCTAGAGGCTGCCTGTATCCCATGGCCCATGGCCCCATATCACTCCAATCTCTGCTTCTGTCATTACATCTTTCCTCTGACCTTGACACTCCTGTCTCTTATATGGACTCATGTGATTTCATGGGACTTAGATAATCCAGGGTAAACTTGACACCTCAAGATCCTTATTAATCACATCTGAGAAGTCCCTTTTTGATATGTTAAGTAATGTATTCACAGGTACTGGGGATTAGGACACCCTTGATGGTAGGCTATAATTCCACCTACCACACCACAGATAGAGAATATGGAAAGTGGTAACAATATGAGCACTTTCAGATGTGAGCTTGGATAAATCACTTGCTCCCTCTCAGCCCTCAGTTTCTTCATCTATGGAATAGAGATAATAATAATAGTATCTGCTTCATACAATTTTTATTAGTGCTAAATGAGTTCATATTTTCAAAATACTGAGAATAATGCTGGCTCATGGTAAGTGCAACATGAGTGTTTTTAAGAAGTTTTTAAGAAGAGTATTTTAAGAAGTTACCAGGGAAGACACTACATTGCAAAGTAGACTTGGGTCCAGCTGCTTCTTATTTGGCTGACACTGTGTTACATATCTAGGATTAATAGCAGCAGGGGCTTATTAACCTGATGGATGTTACTCAATCTCTGGAGTGGGTCTGATACAATAGTATATGTGTTTGGTATTTTTTAAAGAAAATATTCTAACATTTAACAGTTCTCATGCATGATTATGGGTGATTTTTATATTTTCCTTCATACTTGATCTACGTCCTATATTTTCCTCAATTAACCTATATACCAGTTATAATCAGAGAAAAAACAATGCATGCAATATATATAAAATATATATTATAAAGAGATTAGGTCTTTTTGGGTTCCTGGACTTAATTTCTAATGAGTAGAGGAGAGGGCTCTCTGGCACATCCAAGCAATGCTCCAACACCAGCTGGGTGTCCTACAATTCTATCCAATTCTGACACTGTCTACCTGGAGATAGCATCAGATTCCACAGATTGAGGGTTCAGTCCCACAGAACTGCCCCCCACCCCAATCCCCTCAGACCCCAGGCACAAACCTGTGCTTCTGATTGACTGGCTATATAGATTAGAGGTTCCCATGGCCCCCTCCTCTGATTTGATCAATTTGCTAGAGCGGTTCACAGAGAAACATTATACTTACTAGATCGCTGGTTTATTATAAAAGGATATAACTCAGGAACAGTCAGAAGGAAGTGATACACAGAGCAAGGTATGGGAAAAGGGCACAGAACTTCCATACCCTCTCAGAGAATGCCACTCTCCCAAGACCACCAACCTGGAAGCCCTCCTAACCCAGTCCTTAGGAGTTTTTATGAAGGCTCATTTTAGAGTCATGATTGATTAAATAATTGGACCTTGGAGATTAAACTCGATCTCCAACCTATCTCTCTTCCCCAGAGGTCAGAGAGGATGGGACTAAAAGTTTCAACACTTTAATCACTTTCGTGGTTCTCCTGGCAACCAGCCCCTATCCTTAGGTGTGGTTCCCAAGTTACCTAATTAACATAACAAAAGACACCTTTATTGCTCTGATCACCCAAGAAATTCCAAGGGTTTTAGGAGTTCAGTGCCAGAAACAAGGACAGGGAACAAATATATATTTATTATAAATCACTATATCATCAGTCATTGGAGAAGAAGCACCCACACTATTCAAGCCACATAAACAAAGCCAAGACAATAATCTTAAAGAAACTTCATTGACCATTGCATACAGTCTGAACACCCAGACCTAGCATTTAAGACTTTCTAGAAACTGTCTCAAATCAGCCTCCCCACCTGTAATTCTTCCCATCCCCTTGTGCCTGTCAATCAGTCCAGCAAAACACTATTTAGCAGCAGCGGTGTGAAGTTCTGCATTGTGTGTTGGGTCTACAACTAGGGAAGCAAACCATCCCTGTTGTCAAGCAGGTAATCATCTAAAAGAAGGGGCAGGGTTCTATACAACAAAAGACAGAACAGTGGTCTAAATGGAACTTTTGTTATTGGTATAATCAAATGCTTTGGGCAAACAGAAGAGAACATTAGGCCCCTATTAGGACCAGGGCCAGTATCAGAGATGTGCCTGAACTTAGTAGGACCTTGTGCTTCGTTTAGTGTTCTGACACTATGTTCTTGAAATTCCCAGTCATTTCTGAACAGGGGGCCCTGCATTTTCATTTTGCACTGGCCCCCACAAATTATGTAGCCAGTAATGAAGAGGGGTTTGAGGGTGGAAGGCGTTTGGAAATGGAGTCTCCACATACATAGTCAATGCTAAATGATAATGAAAATGATAAAAAAAAATTTATTTTACCTCACCTGTGCTTTGGATACCATGCCAAGTGCTACATATACATATATGGATATGCATATATTTATATAAACATGCTTTGTGGGCGCCTGGGTGGCTCAGTTGTTAAGCGTCTGCCTTCGGCTCAGGTCATGATCCCAGGGTCCTGGGATCGAGCCCCGCATCGGGCTCTCTGCTCCTTGGGAGCCTGCTTCTCCCTCTGCCTCTCTCTCTCTCTCTCTCTCTCTCTCTGTCTCTCATGAATAAATAAATAAAAATCTTTAAAAAAAGAAAAAAAAGAAATAAAATAAATAGTAAGCCAAGTAAAAAATAAAATAAAATAAAAAAAAATAAAATAAAATAAACATGATTTGTGTATCAGTATACATGCATATACGCTTAAAATTTCACCAATCCATGGCCACCTCCTTTCTTCTTCTCACCCTCCATCTACCTTACGCTTATTTCTCCATAGCTACAATAGGAAATAAAAGAAAGGTTTTCTGGGAGCTTAACTTCCTCTCTCTTCCCACTCTCTTCCTAACTTCCTCTTCCCTCCCTTCCCTGATCTCTTCTTTGCTCCTTCTTGCTTATTTTAATGAAGGTCAATGAATTTTAAGTCCTTCAATCCAGCTTCAGTGGGCATCGCTTGGTGTGCTTATTTCAAAGGCAGATTTTTACACTTCAACCCTAGAAATTCTGATCAGTAGATCTGGGTTGGGGCTCTAAGAGTCTGGATTGAAAACACACACACCTATGCACACACGCCCACACCGCTAGGTGATTCTGGTACCTACTCTCAGAAATGTTGCTCAAATCTGATCTAATTCCCTTACCTAATGGTTCTAAGAAACCGAAGTCCAGAAAGAGAAAGTGACCTCCCCAAGAGTCAAATGTTGATTTAATAGCAATTCTGAAGAGGAAAGGTCTGTGCCTAATCATCTGATTTGTATTTCAGAGCCCTTAAAAATGTAAGTTCTTGAAATCATTGAAACGTAAGAGTCTTCAAAAGTGCTTGGGTGTTCCCTAGGGAAATGCAGTATTTGAAGCAAATGCTACCTTTCCCCCTTTTTATCTTGATACTGGAGACTGGGGGAGTTCTCACCGCCTGACCTCAATCACCAGCCAGCGCCAGGTTTTTTGCTTCGCCCTGAGAAAGAATTCAAGGAGTCAGAGCGAATTATAGAAGTTTTACTGCAAAGCAAAAGTACACACTCAAGGAGGGAGTGCAGGGCACTCAGAAAGAGGATCTGAGATGCGCTGGGTAGATGTGGGGCTTTGATCTTTGAGGGCAATTAGAATCAAGGGGTGAAATATCATACAAGGTTCTTGGAGTAAGTGGGGACTTCCAGGAACGCTGCATACCATTGCGCATGCTCTCTGCTAGCTCATACGCATTACTTTGCACAGGCACAGTCTGATTTCGCAGATACTCCATCTATAGTATCTATTCAGAATCCTCTAGGGCCCCCAGTGGAGGGGGGTCATTCCTTCTCGGTCATTTGCAGGCTACCTGGGGCTTGATGCTCGTGCGTGCCCTGGGTTTGAGCAACAACAGGATGCCTGTGTCCATGAGAAACCACAGAGCTATTCCAGGGTTTACTCAGTTGTCACATCCACCCTGTCAGGTGTCAGGTTTCTCTGTTCTTTGTCCTTCCTCCTGCAGTTACCCAACATGTCCCTATTCTACCTGCCTCATTCTGACAGTGGAAATCAGACTGAAATGAACATGTGGGCGAGCATCCCCGAAGAAGAAAGAAATAGAAAAAAGAACCTTGCAGCCCTGCCCTGGTGTAGGTGAGAAGGACTGACTTACACTGTCCACACTACTTACCTTGAGCAGTGCTCCACATGCCAATCAAGATGGTCTCTTTGAAATACAAACATTTTTGGGCTCCTGGGTGACACAGTCGGTTAAGCCTCCAACTCTTGGTTTCGGCTCAGGTCATGATCTTGGGTGGTGAGGTGGAGCCCTGTGTCGGGATTCACACTCACTCAGCATGGAGTCTGCTTAGGACTTTCTCTCCCTCTCTCTAAAATAAATAAATCTAGGAAGGGAGGGAGGGAGGGAGGAAGGAAGGAGGGAGGGAGGGAGGGAGGGAGGAGGAAGGAAGGAAGGAAGGAAGGAAGGAAGGAAGGAAGGAAGGAAGGAAAGAAGAAAGATGCAAACATTTTATAGTCACCTTCAACCCTGGCATAGCAGACTTCATACAGAGCTGGACATGGTGAGAACAGCATGGTCACTGGGATCAGATGGACTAGAATTCAAATAATGCCTCTACCACCTTCAAACTGTGTAACCTCGGACAAATCATTCAGCTCTCTGTGCCTTGGTTTTAAGATTTATAAAAAGGACAGAATGGTGAATGAACATATAGGATTCTGGATGAGAGACTCTATAATAACATGTTAAGAACACAGGCTCTGAAGTTGGACAATGGAGTTCAAATATTGGCTCCTCTTCTTAATAGCTGTGACTTTGAACAGGTTACTTAAATCTCCAGGATAAACAAGGAATATGATTATGATTGTATATATCTTGTGGGTCATTGTGCAGATTAAATGCAATAATGTATCTAATGCTTTTGACTAAGCACTGGGCTCCCAGTAAGGGCTCCGTGAATACTAGTTACCTGAAGCATGGGTAGATGCTTGATAAACCAATGGGAAATAACATGAGAAGGGGGAAAAAAAAGAGAAGTTTGGGCAGAGTGTAGTCCCACAAAGTGATATGTCTCCTCTAGGACAGTGGTCTCTGAACCTAGTGAATTTCCGCGGTTGGGGGAGAAGCAGGGAAGGCAGACCAGATTAGAATAATTGTTTTTCTTGGAAGCTGAAAAATCAGTTTGCCTCCGGCACCTCTGATTACTGCAACTTCAGTGCAATCCCCAAATCCCACTGAAATAAGGAATGGAACTTAAAAGCTACAAGAGAAGGGAAGGGAGAGCTGAGGAGGGGAGCCAAAGTGCTTCAGGCTTTCGTGGATCCGGTCCTGCCATTTGCCCACCCCATCTTTGGCCCGTGCCTCTGCAAGCTTCCTTTCTTGTGGTACCTGTCAGGGAAAATAGTCTTTGTCTCTGCAGCTGGCTCTGGGAAGCTTTTTTTTCCTCTTCTCTCCTTTTGGCAAGTGCGGGGGAAGAGGGAAGAGCATGCTGAGGCACTGAGAGGGAGACTCCACAGGAGTAAGAGCTTAGGACTGGACTGACAATACCCACAGTAGCGCTCCTGGGCAAGGTTCTCATCACATCCCTTTACCTATTTGTGTTTTCAACAGGCAGTAGGGTAGGGATCTGGGCCCCAGAGTCAAGACCATGAGCAATCAGACTTGGTACAAATGCAGTCCTACCAATGGCTTTGAACCTCCGTTTCAACATTTGTAAAATGGGATAAGATGTGTAAGATATATGGCACCATGCTCCATAAAATGCCTTTTCTCCTCCCCCTCATTCTCTTTCGTCTTCTCCTCTCCCACCTCCTCTTTCTCCTTGTCCTTTTTAATCCCCATCCTCCTTTCATTCTCGGTCTCTGCTATTCAAAGTCAGGAGTCATATTTTAGTCAACTCTGGCTCCCCTAGGATCTTGAAAATAGCAGGTGCTAAGTGGACATTTAAATAATGAAGAAATAAATAAACCCCTCCCCTATCCTTTCTCTGCCTATTAGAAAGCACTATCTTATCTGTGTTCTTACCAATGGGTATGAGCTAGTAAAATGCAAAATTCCAAGTAAATAATCAGGGAATCATACAAACCTAGAACAACCCACACAGTGGCCTCAAGTCTACCTCTGACTTTAGAGAAAGACAGTGAAGGCTCAAAGAGGATTTGGGATTTATCCATGGTCCTTACGGGAACCCCTCATCCATCTTTCTCTGTGTCACAATACCTCCTTCTATGCAGTGAGTCTCCTGATTGCCCCATGCATATATCCATTCGTTCCATGAAGAAATGTTTAATAGAACTTATAATGTTTCAGGTAGGCATGGCACTAGACACAGGACAGTTATGGGTAAAAACAGGACAGATTTTTACCCTTATTGAGCAAACTTACAGCCTACTGGAGGAGACTGCTGTTTACTGAAAATATGTACACCCCACTCTACACCCAACAATGTGCATGAATGGATATTTTGTTTCAAAAAATCATAACATACTTCAAAGGGAAACTGTAGGATGCTATGAGAGAGGGGAGAAAAGTAGAAACTATTAAATGGGGACACTGAGGAAAGCATCTTTCATGAAGTGACTTTAAAGAAGAAGCCCAAAGATTAAAGAATGTTCTTACAAGTAAGTTCTACTAGTCCTTAGCACCATGGCTTATGTGGTTGGCCCACCTGGAGTGCCCTCTGTGTTTTCCTTTCTTCAAAAGCCCTCATGTTCTTTAAGTCCCGGGACAAGGACATCTAACCCTGCCCTTTCTAAAAAAGATCCAGGTTTCCCTACAAGGATAGATTTAAATCATTTCAATTCATATTCAGCAAACACTGAATCATCTTTATCAGAGAATGTTGACTCCATTTGCCAAGGCAAATCCATCAGTATTCTTTATATCTGATGAAATAGGACCATGTTTATCTGGCTAGCATTTATTGAAGTATATTGGATTTGTATGAGCTGAGGTCTGGTGAGAAGTTCCACAAGCAACCTATTACCTGATTGCATCAGATATATATGTCACCAGGTATTATATATTGGAACAATAAACCTTGCTGAAAATGTGAAATCTTAAGAGATTAAAAATGACAGAATGAAGAGAAAAGAACAGTGGGTTTGAAGATGGAAAACATAAATTTAGATTCTACTTCTATTTCTTAATGACTAAGAACAACAATAACAAGAAGAATATAATGTGTAGGCTTTATGGAGCTCTGACTATATTTTAGGCATTCTGTTAAGGGTTTCATGTGCATTACCATGTTTTTTCTTCTAGCAATCCTACTAAGTGGGAATTATTATGAGTTTTATTATGAGTTTTACAGATGAGAAAACTGAGACTTGGGGAAGGTAAATAACTTTCCCAAGATAACTAACTTTCCCAAGGTAAAACACTTAATGATTAATAAATGCAGAGTTTAGGCTGGGTGGTTTCATTCCAGAACCCACACTACAAACTCATCTCAAGTGCAGGGCAATCTTAAGAAGTCATTTAGCTATAGTTTGCATCAATTTTTCTTTCTTTCCTTTTTTTTTTTTTTAAGATTTTATTTATTTATTTGAGAGAGAGAGTGGGGGGAGGGAGAGGGAGAGAGAATTTCTCAAGCAGACTCCCTGCTGAGTACAGAGCCCAATGCAGGGCTCCATCTCGCAACCCTGAGATCATGACCTGAGCTGAAATCAAGAGTCATATGTCCAACCAACTGAGCCACCCAGGTGCCCCAATTTTTCTAACCTAAAATAACAAGGGGAGTGGGCACAGTCAATGACTTCTAAAGTTTCAAAGGGCCTCTTCTTCCTGTTCTTTTCCTGCCTTGAAGGATCAAGAGTGGCATCCTGGAAGAGATGTCTGAAAGATCTGGAATTTGGAGAAGTTCTGTCCCCTGGGTTCCTTCACTTCATTCAAACCCCCATCCTGCAATTCTTTGATTATTTATAGAAGATATTCCCAAAGGAGGGCAGCTCCATACTCTGCCTTGCAGATTACAAAGAGATAAATAACACATTCCTCATTTTCTTACTCGCTGGGGAAATTGGGGGCTGTGTTTACATCGCTTTCTTGGTATTTATCCTCCTGCTGGCTGTTCCATCCCCTCTATTTCATGTTGTTATTTTACTTCCATTAGGGGAGCAGAAAAAACATGAGAAGCCATTCTGATCCACCCCAATCCTCAGAGGGCATTGCTCGGTCAAAGTAAGCATCCTCTGCCTTGTAATTTTCCCTACAAACATCTCATTCAAGAGGCATTTTCCTCCCTCTGAGTACTAATGTCCTGATGATGATAAAAATAAATAAATATTACACACACACATACACACACACATCAAAACAAAACAGAAGGGAAAAAAGAGAGAGAACAGAAAATCAATTGCACGCTTGGTTCATTTCATGTTTATATCCTTCTAGATTTCCTCCCTGGGCTCCTGAGAATTGCCTAGTTAGCAGTTAGGAAGGGCTGGCTGGGTCACTGCAGTTTTAATGTGGCATGCCTGTATTCCGTGGCTTTTCTTCTTTGGGAAGGGGCTGGACTTTATTAAGAAACCTTCTGAACATATGAGCTCCGTTATTTATCCACCAGGTCCATGGAGACATTGATGCAGTCCATTTTGTATGGGGAACTGACAGGATTATTTGTTATTTTTCAGTATTTTTCCGGAAATGGAGGTTTTGCTTCAAGAAAATCCTGTGGTTGGCCAAAAACAGTTTTGATCACTGGAGTCCATATTTGGTTAAATTTTCTTTACCCTGGCTCTTCAATGAAGGACAACCTACACTAAGCATGTAGCTGTGTGTCAAGTGTTACACCAAGCATTTTCCCTGCGTTACTCCGTTTAATAAAAAAAAAAGAAAAAGTGTTGAAGAAATCAGCAGTGTTCTAATTCCACAGATGGAGAAACTGGGACTCAGAGTATAAATACAATTCTGATTGGGAGATTGTAAGAAATCTTTGCTAGTGGATATAGATTTATTTCCCTGTGATAAGTTTTAAAAGGCAATGTGGTACAGCTCACATCGCAGGATTCTAGAATACTAGATTTGTGTCCCTTACAAAATGCAAGGCCTTAAGAAAAAATACGAACCTCTCTGAGTTTTATTTTCCTCCCCTCTGTGGTATAAAAGAGAATGTATGAAATTTGGATACAGAGATCACAGACAGAAATTCTGGCTCCACCATTTACTAATGCTATGTCTTAGGTTAGCTTTCCCAAAAGCAATGTCTGGAATGAGGATTCATGCACATGTTACTTATTAAGGAAATGCTCCCAGGAGAGACTGATAAGGGAGAAGCAGGAGAGGGTTGGGATGAAATCAAGTAAGGGTGTGATTTCACATGAAGTCCCCATCTCAGCCTGATCCCATAGGGAGCTCTGGAGCATGTTACTTCTCAGAGTTTGTCCTGACTCAAGGCAAGGGAACTGGGTTTTCACACTGCTGCACCCATCTTTCATTGGTAAGAGCCACTTGGGAAGGATATGAACTCCCAGTACTTCTGGCTCTCTGCTTGTGCTGGGTAGTGGCCAGAGATAAGGTAGACATAAGAAGATCTGAGTGGAGGACTCTGAGATTCTGGGTGTGACATTTTACTTTTCTATTTTATTTCCCTATCTTTAAATTGGTCAGCTAGATTCTATTATTTCCATTTGTATAATTGTTCCACGTGTAAAAAAAAAAAAAAAAAAAAAGCACGTTTCTTTCATTAGAACTTAAGATTCTTAGACCAGAGATCTTTATTTTATTCAGTAACAAAACTCATACTCTTACAAGACTGTCTAGCCATAGATGGATCTCAATGAATATCTAACAAAGAACTGGATTATGAAGAAATGGGTATTCACTAATTGCTGGATAAGGGTTGTTTTCATGACTATCACATTAATCTGCTAATTATATCATTGAAATAATCTGTATTCTTACAGTATGCTTGCCACACGTATCATACTCTATAATCATTGGAAAGACACCAATGGATCCAGATACTGCAAAGTTACTTTAATGAAAATGATACTGAAACACATGGAGATATTTACTTAAAGAAGGAGATAACACAGTATGCCCTAGACCAGGGTGTAACTTCCCAGTCCCCAGCTCCCCACAGGAACAGAATGCTAGGAATGATATCACTGCTTAGAATGAAGACTACACACATAGGTATAAGTCCCCTTTTCCATGTTTTATGGGGCTTTATGTCCTAAGTGCCTCCCTGTCATCTTGGAGACTTGGCTAAGCAATGGCCCCCTTATTGGGTATAAGAAACTGGAATTGGTAATGACCTAGACTCCATAGATATGGACCTGAACATCATGTGGGTTTGTAGATTTCATTTGTATAACTAGCATTGTCCATTAATCCTTAGGCTGAGAAAGTAAAAGTATTTTCCTAAGCAAAAGAAGACAGTTACAAAAAACACATACTGTATGATACATTTATATGAAATGTTTCAAGTAGGCAAATCTGCAGAGACAAAAAGTAGATTGGTGGATTGGGGGGGAATGGGGGAGTGATTACTAATGGATACAAGATTTTTTGTGTGTGATAAACATGTTTTAAAATTAGATTATAATGATGGTTGCACAACTCTGTAAATATACTAAAAATCATTGATTTGTATACTTTATTTTTATTTTTTATTTTTTTTAAAGATTTTATTTGTTTGACAGAGAGAGACACAGCCAGAGAGGGAACACAAGCAGGGGGAGTGGGAGAGGGAGAAGCAGGCTTCCCGCTGAGCAGGGAGCCCGATGCGGGGCTCAATCCCAGGACCCTGGGATCATGACCTGAGCCGAAGGCAGACACTTAACGACGGAGCCACCCAGGTGCCCCTGATTTGTATACTTTAAACAGGTAAACTTTATGGCATATAAAATAGATCTCAATACTATTTAAAATCACCAGTGAAGTATCCAGAATGTATAATATAGGCAAATGAAAATCTCTGAGGGAGTATGCCTTCCTCTCAGGTCCCACTGGATTGTCCCAGAAAAATTGTGAGCTTGAAAATGAGCTCACAATTTTAATTACAAAGCACACAATACAATAATTCAATGTGCAGGAGTCAGCAGACATACCAAACAAAAGGGTTAAGTCCCCAAGATATTTATCAGTTAGTCAACCTCTCTGAATCTGTTTTGACCTGTGTATCAATGGGGATGATAACAGTCTCTACCCTTTAGGATTTATCATAAGGATTAAATGAATATTAGCATGTCAATCATTAAAAATAGTGCCTGACAGAAATATGCTGTATAAGCATGATGTATAGGTGTTAAATATTGGTAATTGGTAATAGATAATAAATATTAAGTGTAATTTACTATTAACAACAAAAACAAACAAAAAGGACTAAACTGAAAAATGGAAGTTGACACATAGACATGTAATAATAATTCACAAGTGACATAAACATAGTTGGAACACATGTGGAAGGATGTTTGACTTTACAGGAAAACAATTCTATGCACCTTCAATTTAAAAATATATGCTATTTTATTTTTATGAGATTGGCAATGATTAAAATATTTTTTGTATAGTGCCCAGAGGTTGGTAAGGAGGGATGGCAATGGACTGCATCCCCCATACACAGTTGGAGAGAATGTAAAATGGAACAAACCCTTCTAATGAATATTTGGACAAGTTTATCAAAAAGCATTTCATATCATTATGAAATCTCTCTCTTTTTTTAAAAAGATTTTATTTATTTATTTGACAGAGAAAGACACAGTGAGAGAGGGAACACAAGCAGGGGGAGTGGGAGAGGGAGAAGCAGGCTTCCCGCCGAGCAGGGAGCCCGATGTGGGGCTCAATCCCAGGATCCTGGGATCATGACCTGAGCCAAAGGCAGACGCTTAACCGACTGAGCCACCCAGGTGCCCCTCATTATGAAACCTCTTATTAAACTTTTTTTCAACCAAGAGCCAAGGACAAGAGAGATAAGCTTTCTTTAATGGAAAAAGACACAGAACATGTAAAGGCATTTACATAAAAAGGAAATAATAGCATTATGTTGGACTGGGTTGTCACTTCCCAGGCTCTACAGGGACAAACTGGCATAAATGATACTGTTTCTCAAGAGGGCAGATGTAAGAGTAGTCCACCTTTAACAGAGGCATAGAATTTTGAGAGTTCTGACTTGATGCAGAAGTCTAAATTTCCATTTCCATCCAGGATCAGGCCCAAATCCTTCTCTCCAGATCCCCTGGGGTAATTTAATCCCAACCCTACGTTACCAAGACCCCAACAAAAGCCTCACCCACCCTCCTTGGGCGGCCACAGCATAAACTTGTTTGATCATCATCTGGATCTCAATTCCTTCTTTGGTTTTTTGATTCTTAGGCATTTTTCTTACTTTCTTGTGAATTCAACTATGCATTTAAAAGGAACTCTCATATTAATTATATCTAGGATTTCTAAGTGTTGTGTTGCTGTGGAGCTTTTCAATTCCCTAGCCTATGCTATGGTGAAAAACAAAATTTAGTTTGAAAATGATCTACACAGTTGCCAAACCTCATGACCCTATGGGGCTAGGAGAAAAACCTAGAGTCACACGTAAAGGCCTCTTCAAGAATAAGCATAAAAGAACAAGGGGACACTACGTTTGGCCAAGCACTGGGACACTGCAGATTTTCATCTCTTTCTATGGCTCTCTATATAGTCCTCCACTGTGCTGTCATGGGTTGCATGTGCACATACCTAGGACTAATCATAGTGTCTGATAGATACTGTCAGTTTACGAGTCCATCTCTCCTGGATGACTGTTGCCTCCGTAGTAGCCAGCAAGCTCTTGTCTTTAAAACTGTATCCCAGTTCCTCGAACTACATCCCCCACCACAGTACGTGCTCTGTGCATACTTATAGAAATAATCAGTGACTTTCTTCTTAGAAATATATCTAATGGGTTGGTAGGAAGAGAAGGTCTTAGGTGAAATGTTTTGGATCAATTGGAATAAATGATGCATTTTTTATTTCACGAGTATTAATTGAACACCTAATATAACTATAGCCACTTTCTATGTCCTGAAAGATAGGTATACTTTGTTTGATGGAATAGCTGTTTTTGTCAGGATGTCCTTTAAATTCCATTTTAATAGGAAGAATGTCTGTGTGTGTGTGTGTGTGTGTGTGTTGGGGGGAAGATTTCTCCCATCTAAATAGTTAACATGTTTTATATGTGATCTAAAGACAAATGCTTCAGTGTAGTAGCAGAAATGTCTCCTAGACAAGCCTGCCAGAGGTAGATATTTTCTAGCTACGTGACCTTCAGTCAGTTATTTCCTTTTACCAAGTATCAATTTTCTCCTACATGCCTTCCACGGTTGTTAGGAAAATTGAGAAATGTAAATAATGTCTATAAAATACCTGGCCCAGCTTTGCGCAGTGGCAGTATCATAGCCAATGAGGTTTATCCGAGGCGCGATTGTTGCTGATTAAAATACCTGGCCCATAGTAGGTGCTCAGTAAGTCATAGCTGCTGCTGTTACATCATGCCAGGGGAATTCTTTTAAAATGTGAGAGTTAACTCCCTTACTGAATCTGTTTTCCAAGTTCAGGGCCTAGATACTTACTTTCTTTAAGATAGAGCACAATGTGACTTCTTGTTACTGGTTCTAATCCTGTGAAATGCATATCGCAACGGGTGATTATGCCAGTTAGGACAAGACAAGATTGAGCTTGCATATTTTCTTTAGACATCAAGTAAGCATGAAGTAAACCTCCTTTTTTGGCATTTCCAAAACAGAGTCAGCAGCAAAAGTATAGCTAGTGCCATAATGTTGATGCCTTGAGGTTCTCTAAAATGCAAACCTACTTGATATGGCAAAAAGTTGACCACATTGGTTACTATGAAAACCTCAGGATGTCCAGACAAGCCCTTAGGGCATCAAGGGCTAGGGTATCTCACTGCCCCCTGTCTCTAAATGAGGAGCATCTCAGAGAGACCTTTTACCACATTACCACATTACTCTCATCTGGTGCCAAGAATGTGCTGGAAAAGCCAACAGGAAGTGAAAACTAGCCAATCTGTAAAATTTTCTCATGCCTCTGTTATTTCCCAATGTATGCTTTCATTGATCTCTTAGAGCTCTTGAGGCTGGAATGGAGAACAATAGCCTCAGGCAATGCATGGTCTGACCTTTGTAGAGGTCTTTCCTTCTGCCTTCTCTGGTCAAAATGGGGGGTCAGATTCCCATGAGTGGGCAGCACAGCCACAGAAGAATCTTGTCCATAGCTCCCATGTCCTCTTATTATGAAGAAGCCATAGAAAGGGGTGGTAGGGAGAATATCAGACTTGGAGTGCTACCTATAAGCCTAAAGGTCTTGGGGACATCATTTTTATATCCCCAGGTCTTCATTTCTCATCTGTAAAATGGAGTTAATGTCTAGCTTATGGGATTGAAGTTAGGATTCCCTGAGAAACATTTTTATTTGTAAATGTTAAATGCCTATACAATTGGGAGGCTTTTGGTTTTTGCTACATCTCCCAACACTAGAGGGAAATGAAACACCCTCCCTTCTTCTTTCATTTCTGACATTGTCTTATCCACAATATGGGCAAAGATTAGGAAAAAAAAAAAGACTATAAAAATGTCTTTTATTTCAGAGAGAGAGAGAGAGAAGTGGGGGAAGGGAAGAGATTGGTTTATTCTGAAGAACTGGCTTATGTGAATGCGGGGGCCCTTAGGTCTGAAACCCATAGAGCAAGCTGGCAAGCTAGAAGTTCAGGTAAGAATTGATATTGATGTTGCAGTCTTGAGTTCAAATTTTGCAGAACAGCAAGCTGGAAACTGAGGCAGGATTTCTATGTTGCAGTCTTGAGAATAATTCCTTTTTCAGAAAATCTCAGTCTTTATTCTTAAGGCTTTCGATTGATTGGGTGAGGTCCACCCATGTTATAGAGAATAATTTACTTTATTGAAAGTCTAGTAATTTAAATGTTAACTACATCTAAAAAATACCTTCGTTAGGTATTCATATCCAGACTGGTGTTAACTAAACAAATAGGTACCATAGCCTAGCCAAATTGACACATAAAATTAACCATGATAGCACCAAAGACTGTAGAATTTCCAAATGGAAAGGACTAGGTCATGGTTTGGAAACACAAAGCCTTAGGAAGCACATGACCTCTGGTCTCCAGCATCTAAAGGGCAATTGTTGAGCTAGACTTGCTTATTGAGGTCACTGAAGGCCCAACAATGACCAAAAAGTACTACTCCAGAGAGCCTAACTCTGGCTAAAAATAAGGAAGAATGTTCTGTCAGTTACGTGTGTTGGATTCTAGTTGTTTTGTTTCAATGGAGGCCTTCACAATAAAGCTGCGCTGTTGCGCTCATGAAGTCTAAAATGGGATGGGATGCTGTATCAGATGGGACAGCTCCAGGCAGCATCCAAGGCCCTCCTAAAGAATAGGATTCTATGATGTCAAGTAGATATTCTGAATTTTCAAATTGCAGTTTATTATTATGTGAGGCACTTCCTCTTATGAGGATATAGATTACCTTCTTTCAAGAAGTAAATGTAAATATTTCATTTAGTTAGTGTTTTACTTTCCCTGTTGGCATTTTTTTTCCCAAAGGTGCTGATTCCTATCTGACATAAGATTCATTTTAGGCTTATTGCTTTCTCAATGTTATGCCAGAGCAAGGTTGAAGAAAGTAAAAGATGACATTATAGTCTTGAATTAGCATTCTCTTTCTTTGGTGTACTGATCATTCACTATACAAGCTTGAAACTTGCTAACTGGAATTGTTTTAATCGCTCTTCAAAGTAACACGTTCAGTTATCTGGGAGACAAATAAGTATGATTATCTACCCATATATTTCAGGTTTCCCTAAATTTCATGGCATGGTTTCCATTTTGCCTTTAACTCATTCTCTGATCTTAAGCAAGTTAGCGTCTCCATCTCTCAGTCTCCCAATCTGTAATATGGATATGTTGGGTTTACTTGATCACTCAGATTTTCAGTTTCTTCCTATCTCTTACCTTTGGTGACACTGATTCAGAAATCTTTTAGAACTATACTAAAGCTTAATATATGGCACTATTAATAAACTCCTCTATTATCTTGGATTTATCAATATTTTCTTCTTGCACACCAAATGTGTTAGAATACCAGAGCTTCTCGAATAGGTGTTGGCCTAGTGCTCAATCCTGGCATCATAAAGAAATCCTGCTATTTTCTGTTATTAAAAAAAAATACATTTAGCAGAATCTGCCATATTTTCCCCTCAATTAAAAAGATATTTAGAGGTGCAATTGTGTCCCTTGGTTGTGATCTGGTTGGAAAAGTAATTCCTGAATACTCCCATGTGATGACTCGAAGTACATTCACTCTCTTATCCATGCTGTTTGTCTTCTGCTGCTATGTATGTCCCTTTGTGAGGTTCATGTATTTTTATTATTTTCCAGGTTTTAAATTCTTATTTCCAGGGTAAAATTACAAAGGAGGAAACAATTGAAAACATCTGCTCTGCTTTCAGACACTAGGCAGGCACCTCCATCATGTGCCTTTCTGCTGCTGGATAATTAGCTACAACTAGAGGCAGAATTGTTTTTCTTTTGACTGGGTTTCTCTTCTTGGTGGTGAATAAATGAAGGGCACTAGATGGAGCTTTCTTTTCTCACCCATTGAACAGATGTGGCTGTCACTCACCCTGATTAGGAACACCTATCCCATGCAAGACAGGAGTGGCAGAAATATTGATTAGTTGAACACTCTAAAGCCTCTGTTTGTTTTCATAAAGCTTGGGCTGTCTTTGCGGTAGTGTAAGAATGTATTTTGTCTATATTGCCATGGGGGGGCATTACAAAAAGTGGGGGAGAGAGAGAAGGAAAGAGCTCCTCCTATCATGAGTTCCCCAAGTAAATGAAGGGTGTAAATGCAAAAAAAAAAAAAAATGTCTACACGGCAGTTATTGAGTGTTGAGCATACAACCATAGACTATCAGAGCTGGAAAGAATGGGAACTTCTAGTCCAGATATGGCCATTCATTAATGGGCAAACCTTGGCCCGGAGGAATAAATTGGTATAATATTATTAACAACACATATAATTTACTGAGCACTTACTATGTCAGGTACCATGGAAAGCAATTCACAAAGGCAAACTCAATTATCCTGAGTTTCGGAGTTTGGTACTATTTTTATTTCTTTATTTTATTTTATTATTATTTTTATTTCAGTGAGGAAACAAGCTGTGAGACCAGGGCTATACAATTAAAAAGTGAAGACTCAGGATCCAAACTCAATTCTAACTTGATACCAAAATCTGTGTGCCCCTACTTACTGCACTATAGACAGACTGGAGACAAACATGTCTGGGTTGAATAGCAGTTCTACAACTGATTTGCCTGAACTTTGGGCAAAATATCTCCTCCTCTCTCTTAGGATCAATTTTCTCACCTATAAGGTATAGATAATAAAAATTGCCTAATGAGGTGGTTTCTAGACTCAAATTAGTCACATTGAAATGCTGGTTTTAGTAAATGATGGGTCCTCATGAAATGGCTGGCCATTCCTCTTTCTGGAGATATTCAAATGACAGGTGCTTGGTACATTCCTACCCTCTGTGTATGGAGGAGGTGAGGTAGATAAGATGACAGTTCTGATGCCTTCCAACCCAGAGCTTCCATGATGCTGTGGATATAAGAAACATGCACTGCCTTCTTCCCAACTCAGGAATCTTACTCCAGCTTCAGAGTTGCAGCAACAGATGATCCCTCAGCATACTGTATTAAATCAGGATAAATTTTATTTCACTCTGAAAATAGGAGCTGGGGGTGGGCTTATGGGGATGGAGTTAGAGACAGGAGGAAAAAAAGGTCAAAATTGGTTGAGACTACGCACTAAAGGGTTAGGTAAAACATCTAGGGGTGGAACAACTAAAAGTATTTTTAGCAAACTGCTAACTAGCATTACCTTTGGAAATCATTTGCTCTCACCTTTTTTTTTTAAGATTTATTTATTTATTTATTTATTTGAGATAGGAAGGGTCACAGGGAGAGGGAGAGAGAGTCTTAAGCAGACTCTGCACTGAGCTCAGAGCTCAACACAGGCAGGGCTCAATCTCACAACCCTGAGATCACAACCTGAGCCAGAACCAAGAGTCGGCTGTTTAACTGATTATGCCACCCAGGCACCCAATTTTCTTTTAAGACTTATTTATTTATTTGAGTGAGAGAGTGTGAGAGACTTTGCTACCTTTCAAATACATCTTTGCCTTTCCCCCAGATTGTTAAGTACCAAATTTGGGAGGGACTTATGTAATGGGGTTTGGGGGCTAAATAAAAACAATTGTGTTAACAAGATGTAGAACAAAGAAGCACAAATAGACACTGAAGTCAGAAGACAAGAGATGATATTGAGAACAAAATCTTGCTAGGAACTCATCAAAATCTTGGAATTGGCTTTGGATGGGAATATAAATCCAGGGGCTGAAATAAATATAATAAAAATTTCACAATTCAGAGAGGCCCTGCCCGACATCTTGGCTACAATTCTATGCGAGTTGGTGGGTAGAATGACTGCTAACTGAACTCATCTCTTCTCACCCTGTAATATCTCTATGAAAAGCAGAAAACCCTAGTCTGTTACCTAGATGGTAGCTGTCATGTAACAATATCCACGTGTCTTGGATTGAAATGGGATTGAGCCCCTCCCAACGTACCTAGCACTGTGTCATTTAATCCTCCAGAGCATCTAGCGGTGAAAGTGATTTAAGACGACAGGCAAGCTTATTGTTCTGTTCCCCCAAATCTTTCCCACGTCCATCCTGACCACTATAAAAGTGTGTCTGGCATATTGCATTCCACTGTGGTTGAAAAATGCATCCGGGGTCTGTAGTATATTCCCCTTCCTCATGTTTCCATTACTCAGGGAACATTTTCAAAAGATGAGATCTGCTCGATTTTCGAATAGTTTCCAGAGGGATGTGGCAGAGTGCCACCTCATTTGATTCACTTAAAATTAGACTAGAGTGAGGAATCTCAGTGTCCCGCTGGGAGCAGTTCTGTACCGGTGGGAGTATAGGAGGGGAGACGTGCCCGTTTGCTGCTGAACTATAAGAAGGGCTCTCCATTATTGCTTCATGTCTCCCCAAATCTGGTGATTGTCATCTCAAGCACTGACCCTTTCAGTGTGAGCACAATATTATTTTGAGTCTCTCCTTCCCTCTTCCACCTCTCACCTAGCATTAGCATTGTAGATGCATTGGTATTAATTCTAGCAGAATTGGAGAGCACTTATTTGGCAAAAAATGTCATTGCAAATTCATGCCCTATTCCCCAGAAGTCAACTCTAAGTTATGTTTGTTAAAGACTTAAAAAGACATTGCAGATGGGATGTCATTCAGGGTATGTTAGTCAGCTTGGGCTGCCATAACAAAATATCATAGATTAGGTGACTTAAATTACACAAATTAATTTTATCACATTTCTGGATGCTGGAAGCCCAAGATCAGGTACCAGCGTGGTTGGGTTCTCATGGTAAGAATTCTCTTCTTGGCTTGCTGATAGCCACCTTCTCATTGTGTCCTCACATGATAGGGAGAGAAAGACACAGAAAGAAGGTTCTCTTTCTCTTCTTAAAAGGCCACAGTCCTATTAGATTAGAGCTCCACCTTTATGACCTTATTTATCCTTAATTACATCCTAAAAGACCGTATCTCCAGATATAATCACATTGGAGGATAGGGTTTCAACACATAAATTTGGTCAGGTTGAAGGGAGACACAGTTCAGTCCATAGCACTGAAATTTCCAAAATTTTCTTTATTTAATTTCCCAGTCCTCAGAGATAGGTCCCCAAAGAGTAATCAAATTTGGCTTAGATTTCCCAAGGATTTCCGTATCTATATACTAGGAGAGAATTTGGACTAATTTGTCTGAAAAGGGTAAATTTAGTGACCCTATTTGTTCTTTTCATGTGCCTATTTATGGGTCGGAAAGAATTCAATCTTTGGAGAGAGCAGATTGAGTTCTAATCTTGGTAATATTACTGAACTGCTTTATGACCTCAGCTTTTTCCATCTGTAAAATGAGGACATCTCCCTACATTCCTTCCCACCCTGATATTCTAGGGATCCGAGATGTATGGATTGGCATTTGTATTCCTTTTGGGATAGACATTTGCTAACAAAATCCAAAGGATGCTTCAAGCTCATTGAGTCTACATTTTCATTGACCTCATGACCAAGATAATGGAATAGAGATGACTTAAGCAGAATATTGGAATCAGACTTTCTGGGGAGAGGTAGTAGACAGACACTGAACCAAAATCTAGAAGTGAAATTGGGGACCATCAGGTGAAAAGGTTCATGGGTCAAAAGTGGCAGTTCTTGGAGTGCTTGTCCTGACCCCTGGTTCGTATCAGGGTTCCTGGGACAGAGGAGACATCACAGTGAGCTATAATCTAGTAGTTTGGTAAAGGAGAGATAATAATAGAAACTTTCTTAACTAGTGCAACCTTTTACTTCCAGCATTTATGCAGTATAAAAAATACGTGTGTGTAGAAAATACAGGATAATAGCAAACTCCAAATGGGGATGCTCAAACCTGACAGAATTAGATGCATCTTCAAGGAGAAAACAAAGAATGAGTTATACAGGAAAGAATGGGGGAAATGCAGTGGGAGAAGAGGGATAGGGAGAAATGCCAGGCCCCAAGTAAAGGGCTTATCCCTAAAGGTGTCTGTCTGACACTCTTCGTTACTCCAAGATCCCAAAGGACCATATTTACTCAAAAGTACTTTATGAATACCATAACAATTTCTGTGCCATAGCATGCTCATCACATTCTAATTACTTGTTTATTCATCTGTTTTTAATGATGGTGAATTCCTTGAGAACATGGCTCTTTCCTTATTTATCTTTGTATGCATCATACCAAGCATATAGTAAATGTCAAATGCTTGTTGAATGCCCAGTGCTTGTGGGCTCACTAAATACATTTAGGATTCCTGACCACTGACTGGGTATTTGTCTTGGATTTACCATTTAATCTTGTCCAGTCAGTGTTTCCTTGTCACTCCATATGCACCAGGGAGCTATGCTGGGCATCAGAGGGGGTGAATAAGGCACAACACACTGCTTTCCAGGAGCCTCACCATCTGGTGAAGATGGTATACACATCTGTAATTAACTGAACCTTAGTATCTCCATATGTAAAATGGAGGTGAGAAAATCTCTTGCAGCTGCCTCACAGGATAATGGGGTTGCCCAGTAAAATAATGCATCCAAAAAATGCTTTATAATTTACAAAGTATCATTCGTATGCAAGTTAATAGTTAAAATTTTGTAGAAGTTGGCTCTGTATTCTAACTTTTCTGGATTCTTGATCATTGAAGAACATATAAAAACTTTGCTGGATATGCTGTCAGGAGGGGTGTAGGCTGATACTGGAGTAATTGTATTTTTTATTTGTTTTTTTATTATGTTATTATGTTAATCACCATACATTACATCATTAGTTTTTGATGTAGTGTAATTTTATTTTTTAACTATTGCCTTTTATTATCACAACCCGATGTTTATGTAGCTTCAATAACTGTCTACTCCTGTTCTCCAGTTCTATATTTCCAGGTTATTCAGTACGTGGAAATGTTAAAAATAGGGTTTTTGTTCTTCTGTTTCTTCTCTTAACATCTCTAGTGCACAGTCCTTCATGTAACAGAGAAGGTGGCTTAAATTAACACATGTATATCTGCACATTTGTTCAAAAAAGAAATACAGGAGAGTAAACCAGACACTAATGAGATTAACTGCCTAGAGCGCGGGTGGGAAGAATGTGAGAATGGGAATGGACTCTAAGGAATGAAGGCCAAGTGACCATTTTTGAGTCTACCTGTTTGTAAAGTTCTGACTTTTAGACCAATGATAGTGAATCACAAACCAAATACATGCATACATAACAATCAGGATTTGGGAGGGAGGTAAATCTCAAGCAGAATAAAACAGTAACAAATTAACTGCATTAAAAATAAATAATATCAGGGGCTCCTGGGTGGCTCAGTCAGTTAAGCATCTGACTCCTGGTTTCAGCTCAGGTCATGATCTCATGGTCATGGGATCCAGCCCCACATCAGGCTCCCTGCTCAGTGCGGAGTCTGCTCCAGATTCTTTCTTCCTCCCCTTCTACCCCTCCCCACTCCAGTGTTCTCTCTCTCAAATAAATAAAAATCTTTCTAAATAAATAAATAAAATCAGGGGCACCTGGCTGGCTCAGTCAGTAGAACATGCCCCACATTGGGCATGGAGCCTACTTAAAAAATAATAAATAAATAAATAAACAAATAAACAAATAACATCACACCAAAGGAGTTGAAGAAGATAAGGAGTAACCTAAGTAATTTTGCAAAAGCAGTATTTTGACTATAAATTGTAAAGCAAATGACAAAAGAAACTGTGCACAATACTGCACTCTAGTTGGTGAAGTTGTTTCCACAGACTCAGTAATACACATACACATACATATGTATGCATGTATATATATATAGGTAAATAGATGTAGAAATAGATAAATGTATGCATATGTATGCATACTTATATTTTCCAGCTCTGTCTGCTGAGAAGTCCTGGAAGCAATGATACCAAACTCACAGTGAGCACATCTGGAGCCCCAAAATGGCTTCTAAATGCCGTTCCTTAATAAGATTAACACAGCCTCCTTGGGAAAATGAATGATTCCAGGACTAGGACAGGGAGTATACAAGATGAGCCTGGGACAACTTATGGTTCCGGAAAATAAGAGAATCCTTCAGAAATGATAAGGGCATGGAAAAAGGATATCAGAGCCAACTGGAAGGAGCTTCCAATGGCTAATTTCATGACAAACAATAAAATTTTAAAATGATGCTAATGGATTGTAACCCACAAAATAAAGAAAATGTTTGTTGTTCCATGCTGATTTAAACAAGTAATTTAATAAGTTACTGAATGGAGGGAAAGGAAAGCTCTTTCTTTAGTAGAATTCCAATTAATAAATAAAGGAGCATAGATGCACATCATGACTTGGCGAACACCACAGCAATAATTGTTGCAGGCAAGATTAATCAATAGGAATTAAAACCTCTGGAAGAAGGTATGATGAGAACCAGGATGTTTGTATAGTCTCAAAGTATCTTTCCACAAGATACTCAGCAAATACATGGGAGAAAATACTAGCTTTACATTGGTAAACCAGCAGAAATGATGAACCAACAATCAAATTCAAATGGCTAGCAATGAAATGTGTAGACACCATTTACTTCCTAATATGATACAATGAAATGGACATATCACTTTTATGATGGTTTTGACAAAAATGCATCATCTGAATTTAAGTATGAAGGAACAGCAGATGATGGACATGCTAATGAACAACTGACCTGTATTCTTCAAAGTCATAAGTGGAAAAAAAAAATACTGAGGACTTGCCCTGGATTGGGGGACACTAAGGAGACGTGATAGCCAAAAGTAACATGTAATCCAGGATTGGATCCTGTGCCTGAGAAACGACATCTGTTATATATGGTCTGTAGGTCAGTTGATAGAATTGCAGCCATGTTAATTTCATAGTTTTAGTAATTGCTCCAAGGTTATGTAAGATGTTAGCTTCTGGAAAAGTCTGCTAAAAGGTATACAGGAACATTTTGTACTATTTTTTTCAACTTTTTTGTAAGCCTAATTTTTTTTCAAAAAAGAAAAAAGAATAGATGCTTCATTCATGCAACTAGGTCCCTGAAGTTAGAAAAAGTGGTCATAAGATCTTTTGCCAGAATCCTGAGGGAGTATTTTGCTGTCCCTATAATTCAATGTGATTATCTGTCTGATTTCCTCAGAATCACAGAATCAGCAAATTCACGTTTAGAATCTCAGGGTGACAAAAACAGCAAAACCCCAACACACGGTGCCAAGCACTATGCTGGCCATCTTATTTATGTCCTGTGTTACTCATAAATTTGCATCATTCTTTTCATGTCCTCTACCTTGTACCATCATTTTAATTCTGTTTTATAGAAAGAGGTCCAAACCAGTTCATTCCTCCTTTTGAACACAGAGAGCAAACAGCTTAATTGGAAATTGCTGTTTTTCTTCTCCCTAAGATGGTAAAAATCATTTTCCAATTCTTCAGGCAGTTGAGAGTCATTGCCCTCCAGGAAATGAAGAACGTTTCTCAGGACTTTATTTTTCTACATGCTATAAAATTAGTTTTGTTTCATTTCAGGGCTTATGGTAGGGATAGCAGAGGAGAAATGCATTAGGGCAAAGGAGTAAATAACATACAAACCTGTAAGATGTTTTGAAAGGTTGCCAGAAACCAGGTGAATAATTGATGATGCTCTGAAGCATCCAGATCTTTCCTGTGAAATGGTTGTTAATGACAAAATGAATTGCAAGCTATCACCCTCTTTTTGTCTCTTACACACACACACACACACACACACACACACACACACACACAGGAGTCCATTTTTTGAGCCCTTCTTACAAGTAAGAGACTCACCCTTTTGTTATTCATCCATCTAGAGTGTCCTGAATGTCAGACCCATTCACCCTATCACTCTTTCCCAAGCCCACTGTCTTGGCCTTAGTCTTGGCCACATTTACTTGCATGTAATCTTATGCACCTGGTCTCCCTGCCCAAGTCTGCCTGAACTACTGCCTCTTGCACAGAGCTTTTTCTGCTCTGATTTGCTTGCTCTGCTCAAAAGAACAAGTCTGCTCTGCCCTCAAAACCTGCCTGTGAACAATAGCCCTTATGTGTAAATCTGTAGTGCAAGGCTTTCCAAAGTTGGTCTTCTGACTTCATTTTCACTGGACACTGTGGTAAACCTGAGTGTCTTTTAATTAAATAATTAATTTAAATTAATATGCCTGACAGTGCTCACTGCCCTTTGTCCACAGACCCTCTTCCACCTGGAATGGATGTCCTTTGCCCTCATCTGCCTCTGCCTGCTGAAGTTCTACCTCTCGTGCCCATGGAAGTGCTACCTCTTTCTTAACCAACTGAGCCACCCAGGCGCCCCGTGCTACCTCTTTCTTGAAACCATCCCCAAATTTGTAGGTGTAAATTCATCCTTCTTTTTCTCTTCACACTGTACTTTTTCAGTTATTCTCCTAGTAACCTGTCTCAGATTATTTTTGTGGGCAACTGTCTCTATTCCTTGCCTGGAAAACTCTCAAAGGTAGGGTGTGTGTATTTTACTCTTCTTCTTAGGAATGTAGAGGTAGATTGTAAGCAGAAGATTATAGGAAATGCTGGGATATATATATATATATATATATATATAGTGAATAGTTCAGTAATACAGAAAATCTACTTTTATGGAACATAGCATGCCACCATGATTCTGGAAAAAATATGCAGCTTTGTATGTTTTTATAGTGTTATCTTACAACATCTTTTATGCATCATTAATTCTCAGACCCACTCAGCAAAGGGGGTTTGGCTTTCCCCATTTTTCTGATGAGAAAACTGGGAGTTGGGCGGGGATCAAGCCTAGCCAGGAGCAGTGAGGACTTGTTCAGAGTCAGGCAACAGCTGGAAGCCGGAAGAGACAGGACAGCCATAGAGAAGGAGTAGTGGGGCATACAACAGGCTTGGGGATCTACAGACTAGTTTCCAGTCCCAGGCCTCTCATCTAGGAGCTCAGTGGTCTTGGGTAAGCTGTTTGGTTTTCCAGGCTTTCCTGTTTATAGATCTACAGATGGAATTTCTAGGGCTGCCTGCACTCAGAAAACAACTCCTTAAGACCCATGATTTGGTGTGCTGTGTCCACAGTGGAAGCCCCATTCAGGTAGGCTAAGAGGTCTCAGAAGTGTCTGAACTGCTAGAGAATGGATCCTCTGTATTGCTCTTTGCCTGTCAAGAGGCTACTCTGTTGTGTTTGTGGTCAACATATCTTTCTTCAAGCAAGTCATGAAGAATGAGCACTGCTGTGGTCTCAGGAGACAGTGTAGTGTACTGGTTAAGAACACATCATTTGGGGCCAGACTGCCTGGGTTTGTACCTCAGCTCCACCCCCAAACTAGCTGTGTGGCCTTAGGAAAGTTGCTTACCTTCCCCATTCTCACTCTTCCCATCTGCAAGATGGTAATCATAGTATTTATTTCATAGGACTGCTTGAGGATCTGTGAGGCAGATCTCTGAGAATAGCACCTCTCGTAAATGATAGCTATTCTTCCTTCTGTGCCAACCACTCAGGCTCCTGGGAGGATAAATGAGAACAGTTTGTAAACTTTAAAGTACTGATGGAAAATAAAGGCTTAGTAGAACTAGTATGCTTTTTTCTCTAAAACTGGGGGGAAAAATGTGCCCTCTTGTTCTAAAATCCTTCTGGGATCATAAGCTAAAAAACCCAAAGAACTATTCATACCATTTATGGGACATAATTTTCTTCTCTCTAAGACATTTTCAAAGTTAAATTTATAGTAAACTTTCTCCAAAATGTCTTTTGTTAGAATGGATTTGCAGACCTTGGCTTTTGAATACTTTATTTTAAATATCCCCTCCTTCCAAAATTAGGCAAACAATGAGAATAAAGAGACACCAAGAAGTTACAAGTTACAAAAGCTATTTTTAATCTGCAAAGATTTTTAACTTGAAATAGATATATCATATACTCTCCACAGTTGGCTTCTCCCTATAAATTATGTATTCAAATAATAACTTTAAGCCATAAACTCAGAGGTCAGTAATGGCAAGTGCCCTTTTATTTTGGAAGCACATTGGTGCTAAATGAAATGCGTGGGTGACCCATGCTATTCCTGCCATTTGCAAACTACTAAATAAGAGCAGATTAATAGTATACTTAAAAACATCACACTGACTGAATATACATGTTTAGTGACAGCTTGAGAAGTGGTTTAGGTCAGTTTGCAAATTGGCTTATACTTATACTTTGGTATAACCCTTCAATTTTTAGTAATACTATAAGAAGAGAACTGTCCTAGGAATTGTGAAGAATACAAGGTGGTGAGGATCTAGGAAAAGTGAAATCTTGATTTCAATTCAAAATCCACATTTATTGACAAGCTCCTATTTGCAAGTCCCTATACAAAGAGGTAAGTTGATATGTGCTGTTGGAATATTAAAAATACATTGATATAAAAACTGCCAAATCATCTGCTAAAAGTGAAATGATTTCCTTTTGGGGCTATAGGGCAGAGGTGGGGGAATTGTGGAAGGCAAACTACTGGGGACAGTGTTCAGAAAGTAGGGGTATCTGACCCACACTTCAGGAACAGGATTTTTTATCATGAGGAAAGGAGGCAGCAAGAGAAGCTGGGAGCAAGATGAGGGAGAGAGATGGCCATTTCAGGAGAAGATAGCAGTGACAAAGGAATGAACAGGGATGCGGCTCTAGTCCTTAGGAAGTGACTGGAACACAGTGTGTTGGAAGGGAAAGAAAACATAAAAAGCTGACATGATGCTCCTTGAACAACTTTGTTCTGGTTTAGTGCTATCTGTCCTCAAATCTGTGCACCATCAGCTTCCCATCATTTTCTTCACCTCTGAAAAGGAAGTAACTCTGAGGACATTTTCCAAAGATTGCTAGTTCTATGTGATGTTATATTAAAAAACATAAACTTCTGTGGTCAAATAAACTTGGAAAAATTGGCAGAAGTCAGGTTAAACATATTTTATTTTTACAGGACTTCTCAGAGCCTTTAGTAAGTTCATAATGATCTGTGACTCTCAGCAGGAGACGGGATATTGCATTGCCCGAATACAGTAGACCAGTGGATTCTTTTAAGACTGCATTCCCATACTAGTAGTGTTCTGTAGAGTAATTGGGGAAGCACTGGGTTAAGATATTAGCTTAGATTTATTTGTTCAGCAAATAGGAATTGAATACTTTTGATGTGTCAAGCATTTGTGCTGAGTAATGGAGGTACAGTGGTTAACATATACCCACTGTCCTATTCTCATGCAGCTCACATCTGGGCATTTTAGCAGCAGGTGTGGAAGACAGGAACACACCTTGGAAGAAGGAGGAGGTTTTACTGACTTTTACACACTAACACCCTACAGGTTAACTGATGTGGAATCTGATGGCTGATGTTCAGAAATGTTGGTGAAAAGATTATAGAAACCAAGGGAGGCAGAGAGGAAAAAAAAATCGGGGTGGGAGAGAAAATGGGATAGTAAGACTAGTCTGGGAGCATAACTGGAATGCAGACAGGTGGTTGACAAATACTGAAAAATCCTGAGAGTTTCTAAGGGAACTGGGGTAACTCCATCTGGGAAAACTGAGGGTACCAGTTAAAGTGAAACATCCTGAATCACAGAGCAGCTTCAAGTTGGTCTCTAAACTATAGAGTGAGATAGTCTACAAAGCTAGAAGAGGTCTTGGAGATGTTCCAGTATGAACTTCTCCTTTCCTTCTCTCACTTTTTAATGTTTTTTTTACATAATGAGATCTACTTAATCCATTGCATAGCCCCTTCTGCTTTGACCTTTAGGAAGCTCAGAGCTTAATTTAACATGCAACTGCAGTACCTGTTACCTATCAGATACCAGTTGTATCCATATCTACCCCTCTTTGGCAAGGCGTCCAGGATAGCTACAGTGTCTCAAAGACTATCTTAGGCTCCCTGAGGGCTGTATGTAAATGCCTCAAGGAACTCTGAGCAGTAATGGGAGATGCGGTGTTTACTCACTGATTTCAGTCATAACTCATGAAGTTATTGACTATCATGTGCCAGAATCTTTACCAGGAGCACTAAAGAAGATAAAGATATAAAAATTTTAAAAAAGACTTTTTGGGGCGCCTGGGTGGCTCAGTCGTTAAGCGTCTGCCTTCGGCTCAGGTCATGATCCCAGGGTCCTGGGATGGAGTCCCACATCGGGCTCCCTGCTCGGCGGGAAGCCTGCTTCTCCCTCTCCCACTCCCCCTGCTTGTGTTCCTGCTCTCTCTATCTCTCTCTTTGTCAAATAAATAAATAAAATCTTAAAAAAAAAAAGACTTTCTGTATGCATTCCTTTGATAATTTATTAAACATACATCTATTGATAATGAATTATGTACATATGCAAATTATTTTGAAAATTGGTTATGATGAGCACTCAAACAGATATATCATTTTTACCACAGATAGCCTTAAATGTTGTGGTAACTATAGAATTACAAATCCAATCATGAAAAGGCATAAATCTAAGTGTATAAAATCTAAGTGAGTATAAATTGTAACTAAAGAGTCCTGAAGTCCTTAAAAATTATGAGTCACCCATTGCCATGTATCTAGTCTCCCATCAGATCTCTTCTATTGAATTACATTAGATACAGGATAATTACACAAGGGCATTCCCACCACTGCAAAGGTAATTCCAACTCATTCATTCAGCATATGTTTAGAGGGTCCCTACCAAGTGCCAGGTCCTGGGCTAGGCAACAGGACACAGAGGTTGTTTCTGTTTCCTCCTTGAATGACTATGGGTAGGCACCCTCTGCCAGTTCCTGCTATAAATATATTATCTAAGTGCTCAGCATAGGCAACCCATGTTCCAGTTTTCTGAGTAACCACCATGACCAATCTCTGTGCAGAGCCATCAGGAAATAATTGCTATTCATCTTCACATTTCCTTATTGAGCTTGAGGCCATCACAATGGGAGGATTATACAAAGAAGTAAGAGATAAATTGACAACACTTAACAAAAACACATTCTTTTCAGAATGGAGCAACCTACATGAGGAGAGAGACATGGCAAATGTTTCAAAGAATCTAGTAGAGAAGATTTAGGGTGTGGATCCGATATTCTCTGACACTTTTCACTCCTCACCACCATTGGCCAAAATAGTCTGTCAACAGTATTTTCTTGGTGGCCACAATGTAGATAAGCTTGTGTTTGGCACACAAGATGGAAAAAGTATAAAAGAGTCAGAGATACTTCCAGACAGAACTCCAGAGGGCCCCATTCACATAGACTGCAGGATAAATGACACCCTCTAGAGTTGTGCAGGGCACAATCTTTACAACTGGGTAAAATGAGATTGGGAAGCATTCCCCACTTCCACAGGTTTATATATTAACAGCAAAAATTAATAAGGTAAAAACACAAAGCTGTGTACAAAGAGAGCATTGATGAGAGAAAGTATCAGATTGTATAGCTGAGGCTGAGAGGTGGGGATGATAAATTTACATTTGTCAGGCTCAGATTTGAATCCAATCTGCAGAACAGTATTAGGAATCCATGATGCAGACTGATGGAAAAATAGAGCTGATTGGAAAGTGAGATTGAGATTAGAAATTTGGGTTTAAGGTTTGTCAAGAGAAAGTTGATAGCTGGGAAGCATGAGATGGGGCAATTCCTCTCGTGGAAATAGAGCATAGAATTAGAACAGAAGTAAAGGGTGTATAGGCTTAGACCTTGGCAAACCCCCACTTAGGGAAAAGAATTAGGAGTGAAGGACCTAGAAAAGGAGCTGCAAGTGTATGCACTGGTCCCATGGAGAACACCATTCAGTGTCATTGAATGAATCACAGTGGCATATCACAGACCACAGGGACTCTGTGGATTTGAGAATCTTTGTTTGGCAAAGTCTGGTTTGCCATATAAGGGCACAGATTGCCATTTTCACAGATTCCACCCTTCTGTTGCTCAAGATAGGCCTCAAGTGCATTCATCAATTTCATCAAGGATGTTTCTCGGTGGTGAAGGAAACGTGAATCCCACAAAGTCTTAAGAATTCTTTTTTTAAAGAAAAGACATTGATTATTTAGATAGTAAAGGAGTTTAAATTACCCACTGTTTTCATATTCCAAGGCAGCTTAGACTCAATAAATGTCCTATGAAATACAATAGACAGGCAGAAATTCCTTCCATTCAGTAGGTATTTAATCCAGCCCTGGCCATGTGACAGGATTCAGGGCTGGGGTAGAATGGGGAACAAGGCTGACACAACCCCTACCTTGTGAATTTACATTCTTATGGGAGAAAGACAAAAAATAAAAACAAAGACAATGGGGCGCCTGGGTGGCTCAGTTGGTTAAGCGACTGCCTTCGGCTCAGGTCATGATCCTGGAGTCACTGGATCGAGTCCCACATCAGGCTCCCTGCTCGGTCGGGACTCTGCTTCTCCCTCTGACCCTCCCCTCCTCATACTCTCTCTCTCATTCTCTCTCTCTCTCTCTCTCAAGTAAATAAATAAAATCTTTAAAAATAAAAAAAATTAAAAAATTTAAAAAAAATTAAAAAAAGACAATAAACGAGCACACATATCAAACACATGATAAAATACTATGAACAAAGAATTAAAATAGAGAATAACAGGGGCTCACCATTCAAATAGGGTAGTAAGGGGAGGCCATTCTGAGAATATACTATTTTAGTTGAGGCTGAAAAAGTGCAGCCTTATAAAGAGGATAAGGAAACAACATTTTAAGCAAAGTGAATGGCATATCCAAAGGCTCTGAGGGAGGGAAAGATGGACAAGCTTAAGGATCTGGCTGAATAAGAGAAAGAGTGGATGAAAATGAAGTGAGAGAATGGGTCAGAAGCCAGATTATTACCTGGTATGGAGAATGGATTAAAGGTGGACAAGAAAGGACCTGGGAAATCTCAATGTGATGACTATCATAGCCATCCAGGAGCTTCTGGACTAAGATATTGGCCATCAGTGAAAAAGAGACGTAGGGATGGATTCAGTGATATTATGTGGAGATAAAATTTACAGGGGTTATTTGTAGGTCAATATGTAGAGCCAAAGACAGGGCAGATCAGGGATGTCTCCGCAGGTTTTTTGTTTAAGAGATGAGGTGAATGCTAGAGCCATTTGCTGAGATGAAGAGGACATGAGGGAGAGGCATGTTTCTAGAAGAAAATTCACAGTTTTATTTTAAATGTGTAAGTTTGAGATATCTGTAAATGATATGGCCAAAAATAAGAACAACAAATTTTCAGAGTGAAAAGGAACCCTTTTCCCTGTGGTAAGAAAATTGATAGGACTCTCAACAAGGTGAACAAAAATGTGATCAGGTCACTTGTTAGGTTAAGCCTGTGTATGGCCCCACTTCACCTCCTGGATAAGAATCTTGGTTCTTAGCCTGGTATTTAAGGCTCTCTGCCGTGTGTACCCTGCTATTACTTTTACTTATCCCATGCCCCAACACTGTAGACAGTCCCGTTGCTTATAAAGTATTCATTTCTGAAAACACACAAGGCTCTTTTCCCCTCTCAGGTACATGTCATCTAAACAGTGATACTATGAGAAAGAAGAGAGTGAAAAAGGGAAGGAAATGTTGCTTTATTCTGATCCATAAATCATTGACTTATGGCACAAGGCTGTTGTAATAGAGATATTTTTTAAAAGTTAAAAAAAGAAATACTTTCTGAGCCTCTGGATTTTGCTTTTCAGCGATCAAGCTCACTGCACTAACTAGCTAGGGGTGAGGGATTGGCTACTAGATAAGCAAATTGCCAGCATGCTAACCCCTTACACCTTTTCATAGAAGCAGGAGTGGGACTATTGATAGTAATGGAAATACACAAACTGTGTCATCAGGAAAATGACCTCCATGACCTCCAAAACCCATTGGCTGATTTCCCTGCAATAGTACCTGGTCCTCTAAGAGGAATCAATGACAATGGAAGCACAATCTTCTTTCTCAGAGAACTTACAGCATCTGGAAGAGACACAGGTAGTACAGTAGAATTCAAGATTGGAAACTATCAGACTCAGAAAGTCTGGACATATCAATTGTTGTTGGAAATAAGATGACAGAGAGAGGATCTCCAGCAGAGAATAAAAGGGAAGAGCTTCATGGAGGAGGGCCTGTTTGAAATGGGCCTTTAGAAAACATGGAAAGAGAAGGAGGACAGTAGAATGGAACAGAAGATTAAGGTGTGCTTGCGAAACTAGACGTAGTTATGTGTGCATGGGAAGTAAAATCCAAAGTGGACGGTAGGGATGGAAAAATGGTTTGACTCCAGAAGTTGAAGAAACTTGTTGGTTGCTTCTCCAGTATCCAATCCACCAATCTCCATATTTCTGAGCTTTAAAGATCTGATGGGATTAGCTCAACTCCTGGTTTATGGGGATTCTGGTTAGATTAAACCAAGTGTATCCTATTTCCTCATCAAAATGATTGGTTCAGAGATAATAGATGGCAGGAGTAAATAAAGATACTCTTCTATTAGTTTTATGCAAGAAAACCTCTTCATTTCCAAGATGTGTACCATAGGATCATGCTCTCTTTTCTTCCACTGGATGCAGTAAGGAAACCTGAAGGTCTAGGAGCTTCTGACAGTTATGTTGGGACCAAAGGGACAGCGAGTTTAAAAAGTAATAATAATAAAGCTGACACAGAAAAAGCAAGGCTGAAAAATGAAGAGGGACAAAAACTGTGTTCTAACATTTTCTTTTGAGCCAATGGACTAAGCCTCCTATAAGAGCAATGCTATTTCTGGATTTGCCTATTACTTGAGCCAATAAATCCCCTTTATGGTTTAAACCAGTTTGACTTGAGTTTGCTATTACTTGCCACTCAAGGCACCTTGATACAGAATCCTTAGAAGCACATTGAGGCTTTGGATGCCAATAGGGATCTACTGATATTTGTGGCCCCAAGTGTGCCATATTCTGGAAAATAACCCTCATGTTCATGGACAATGCAAAACACCATTAAATCAAGGTAGTCAGAAACAGAGACCGTGAAAGTCAGCCAGTCGTTTAAGTTGAGTTAGTCTTATTTTGCTCTCATTCTTTGCCAAGTCACTTGACTTGTGTGTCTGTCTCCCAGTGGAAAGGAAGTAAGTCTATTTAAGCCTTTCCTTGAGAAGAGCCACCTCCCCTGGGCTTGGAGCCTGACACCGTTTTTCTCTCTTCCACTTATGCCATAGATATATTCATTTCTCTTTGGGTATTTAATGTAAACCAGATAAGCCACAAACTTATAATAACTTCAGTCAATTTTGATTCTAAGGCAAGTTGAATCATTGAGGCCAGTGATATAAGTATAAGATACTGTGATTTCACCAATGGTGAAACTGGGGAATTGCTTTCCTAAACTTTCCTTCCAGTGTTTAGATTATGGCATGCAGTCCAGGGGTATATTATGAGTGATCCTCTTGAACCTTGTCAGAAAGTCCTCATAAATCACATTCAAGAAAATGTATTTAACTTCCATATACATATATATGAAACTCAAGAACTTAGACAAGTGGAATGAATTCTGAACTGTCAGTTTAAAGCAGTAACTTTCCTTTTCAATTTGGGATTGAAATTTGGGGTGAGAAAGCTTTAATGGAAATAGCATGTTCCTAGAAAAGCCAGAGGGTCTGCCTGACTTCTGAAATACTTTATATAGAATGATATTTAATTTTGGAATTTAAGAAGCTTAGGTTATGGTCCCAGGTATCTGTGGGATTCCAATAGATCCCAGATGCTGAATCTTGGTCTTTTCATCTATGAAATGGGTTTAATTTTTTCCATTTTGTTGTGAGTATAAAAGGGAAAATATTGTTGCATAAATATAATAATATTTACAATTGTCTGTGCTCTTAGTATGTGTCAGGTTCTGTGTCATAGACATCAGTGGCCATTCATTCATTTAGCTCTTAATATGTACCAGGCACTAAGAAATTATGTGTATTAACATACCAACATACTTAGTATTCACACCATCCAAATAATACAGGGGCTTCTATTTTCACCCTTTTGTAAGTGAAAAAAATTGAGGCACAGAGATGCGGAAGACTTGCACAAGGCCACACAGGTAATGTATGGCAAAGTAGAGAATCCAGGGGAGCAATGTGCTCTTCCTGTGCCCTATTATTTTTACTTCTCCTAACAAGCACTGAGAGTTGGGGATTGTGAATGCCATTTTTCAGATGAGAAAATTACAGCTTGCAGAGTATTATAACCTTCTCAAGGTCACTCAGCTTAGTCTTAAAACTTAACTCCAGTATTATTTTTATCTTTTAGTTCCCATAGTATTTTCCTTGTGCACCCACTCTCCATTTCAAGGCTTCCCATTCCATACTTTCTTCACATTACATTTTCTTTCTTTCTTTCTTTTTTAATTTATTTATTCGACAGAGAAAGGGAGAGAGAGAGAGCATGAGCAGGGGTGGGGCGTTGGCAGAGGGAGAGGTAGAAGCAGACTCCCTGCTGAGCAAGGAGCTTGATGGAGGGCTAGATCCCTGGACCCTGGAATCATGACCTGAGCCCAAGGCAGACACTTAATCGACTGAGCCACCCAGGTGCCCCTCACATTACATTCACCATTCTCCTCTGAGCAAGAACAGAGTGACATGCAAAAGAAGTTGAATATTAGATAAGTCACAGGTCACTAGATATAGCATAAACCCGTGTTACTTTTAAAGAAATTGTTGGAAGAACTTCATGTAAACACATGTTATTTGACTCATTTTGAAGTTTATGATGCCTTCAATTTTTTTTTACCACATCCATGACCAAATTAATGTCTTCACATCATTAACACATTATCATGTTCCCTTAGTATAGGGAATTCTTATTGATTCCAAACTGAGATTTTAATCAGGATAAGGATTTCTGAGTCTGCACTCTTTATTATTGGTAAGGTATGCAGTCATGTGTAGAGTAACTGACATTTTATAGTCAAGTTTGGTAGAGTCTCCTGCAAGTCCTTTTTCTCTAACACAGAAGGTATAGAATGTTAGGATTTCTGGTTTTTGTCTCTATGGCTGTCACCTTGACCAACTTTCACAACCTTATTCCCATAAGCTATTCAACAGGCAAAGTGTGAAGCTAAGAAGACATTAGTATCTCAAAAGAATTTGTTAGTGTTATGAAACCCCCCAAAATGCAAAATATAAACCATATTAGAATGAGGACAAGCTATAGAAAGTGATTGGACACAGAATCATCAGACTTACAAAGAATGCCATTATGAATCTCCCCTGAATTAAGTACTCACATGAATATTGTGTTTTGCAACTTGCAGAAATCTTTCAAATCCTTCATCTCATATAATGCGTGCAACCACCCTGTGAAGCAAGTATTCTTTTTTAAATATCCCCAAAATGAGGATCAGAAACATGATAGAATTCCACAAGGGTCTATGGTTAGTAAGTAATGGGGTGGGATGTGACTCCAGAATCCAAGTAGAGAAAGGGTTAAAATCCCATGGGCTTTAATTCTGTCTGTGCTGGTCCTGGAAGCTAGTGGGCCCCCACTGAATGGTTTTGGTTTTTCTTTGTTTTTGTCCCTTTTCTTTCCTTTTACAGTTTTCTTGGCTACATTCATGGGAAATGACTCCAATTAAAACTTTGTGAGGCCAAGGCTGGTTAATGTATCACTGACCACAGATTCTCCAGGATGTGGCCAAACTTCGTTTCCTCAATTGTTTGCCATCTACCCTCATCCTGTCCAGCGCCCCTCAGGACCTTCTATTGCCAGGGTTCAGGACTGTTCTCCTTGATTGGCCTTGGCCTCATACGTAGATATTGAACACCTAGTCCACGTCCCCAGTTGAGGTCACTTTTGCACCCTGTTTTTACATGAACACTTTAAAAATACCAAGTCCTTTCACCTTCTCCAAAGACTCTATGTTTTCTTCTGCCTTGCTTAGATGCAGGGCTTATCTGCAGGCTCTTCCTCTTTCTCTGCCTCAGTAAAATCTTAGGTCTAGAGCAGGGCAAACACTGACTCAGGCTTTGCTCTATCATTTACACTTTGTGTGGTGTCTTGTGCCCTGAAATTTTGGTTCTCTAAGGCCCTGAGCTCTGTCTAGCATATTATTCCAGTTATATTCTTTGATTCACTTAGATTACAAAAAACAAACACAAAACCAAAAACTGCTCTGTTACTATCCACTGTGCATTGTGATAGGGCTTGTTTGAGAGAGGGGTTTTATATCTGGCTCCACTCTTCAAGTAGTTCAGTTATGTCTGTATCCCTGTCTAAACCATAACCATCTATCTAGAGAGAAATAGGATAGAACCCATGTCTGTTTGATGCTGAAGCCAGCACTCTTTCTCACTCCTTGTGGTGGTACTTAAGCTGGGATTTGAAATGTGGTGAGTCAAAGACTTACAGTTGCTTCCCAATATTCATTCTGCTAAAGTTCTCTTTAGCCAAGACAAAGATTCTAGAGCAAGAGTTAGGATTTCTACTTTTGGTCCCACTGTCTGTCAACTTGGCTAATTTTCATTGCCCCATTCCCAGTAACACTGAGCCACAATTTTCAGCTGAGCACATTAACACTCACCCATAAGATGAAATTTCCCATCCTCCTTTCCCTTGTGCAATTAGGTGCCGTCTTGCAACAAAGTTCTGGTTAAAGATATCAAAGCTGAAGTAGTATATAGAAGGTAGTTCTGGGAAGTCTTCTTAAAAGAGAATCTGTGTATCCTCCTCCCTTTTCTCCTTCCTGATACTTGGAGCAAGATTCTGATGTGTGCCATGTAGCAGCCAGTCTGGTCCAATGAGGATGAGGTGCACACTGAAAGGATAGTGGAATAGAGGTAAAAGGATCCTGGGTCACAGACATAAATAAAGTCCCTGTACCAAATTCAGATCTCCTTCCCACAATGTGCTTAAAATGAAGGCGAGCTAATCTTTTATCTTATTTTAAAATATTTATGTCCCTCATATACAGCTGAAACCAATCCCAACTAATATAGATGGATAATCTTTTAAAAGGATGAATAGAGAGAGTTATAGATATTGAGAGGGTAAAGGAAATTGACATGAACAGAGGAGATCTAATGTGGCTATTGTAGGTCATGTGTAGCTAACAAATTTGTTCGAAATGTAGATTCTTCCAGTGTTTCTTTCTATCTGCATTCAGACTAATTTACATATAATACTCTCCTAGTCTTTCCAGTTCTATCTGAAAAAACAAAGTCTAATAAAATCCCTGGAATCTCTACTTGCTAGATGTTTGACATTGTATGAACTCATGATCTCCCAAAGCCTTATTTCTACATCAATAAAATGGATTATGAGTTATCAATAAATTACAGCATGCAAAGTATTTATCATAGTTCCTAGAACAGAGAAGGCACAAAGTAGTAGAAATTCCTGAGGGTCAGACACTCTCTTCAATTCCAAGAACTTCATTTCTAGCTGACTGTATCCTGATGAGAAAATCTGTCCCCCATACCCTTGTTCTATTCCCTTCCCTCTTTGGACATGTAGAGAGATCAGTTCCAGTGATTTCACTAAGATTCCATTAACATTAAATGGAGCGCACATGACCCAGGAGAATTGAGACTCTGTCAGTGGAAAACTCTAAGTGGAAAGGTTCCTGTCCATGGAGCTATTGCTTTAGAGACCTTGTCAGTAAGAGCTTTTGTCTTAGGGGTTTGTAAATATTTATATTTTCAAACTACTATGAGAGGAACAACAGCCATTCCACATGAATGGATTACGTTAAATGTACCCAAAGTCTGTAATTCAAGCTGTCAAACGTGAGGAAATACCAGACTTAAGGCTGCCATTCCAGTCCACTCAGAATAAATAAGGACTTTGGGCAGAGCTCTTTAACACAATGGCTCACAGACATATGGAAGACGTTACCAGGGAAGATGACTGAAGAGAAGGAAAAGCACAATAAATGAATTCAAGAAATACCTAGTCTTTCTTCTAGAGAGGGAAGGGATTGGGGCTTGAGGGAGAGGATTGTTGGCCTAGAAGCGGGGAAATGGGATTAACATTAAACCAAGAATGAGGGGTGGCACGTGGAGACTTTTCCTGTTCCTAAGACATCTGTCTGTTTTTCATTTATTGTTTTGGGGATCTGGTGATATGACACCAATATAGGAATCAAAATGTGTGTCTGGACAGGCCGGGTGAAGGATAGGGGATTTATTTACTCTGGAAGTTCTGCGTTAAGAGTGTGGTGGAGTTTCCTAGCCCATAGAACTCAGGTGGAAGCTGTAGTTATTGAATAGAAAAAACACATTTCAGGGAGGATTGACCAGTGGGTCATATAAATTTGATTCAGTTCTACAAGCATGTGCTAGACGCCTACTTTGTGCCAGATATGGGCAATGAAGCTTGAGAAACAATCTGATTTAGTGGAAAGAGCTTTAGCTTCTAGTTCTTACTGTGAGGCTCACAATCTTTGCAAAGTGAGACAAATAACTTCCCCTTTCTCAGCATCAGTTCAAAATGTCAGCCTTTTCTTATTAATGACTAAATACTAAGTTAGACGATTTAGCTAAGGTATGGGACTAAATGGGCTTGCAAATACTCTCTGTTTCACCCTAGTCTTTCAGAGAGCTACAGGTGTGGTATTGTGCATTACTATTCACTCATATTTGGTGCCCTTCTCTGTGTTACCCCACCTGTGACAGGATATAATACCCCACTCTTTTTATTTTTTTATTTTTTATTTTTTTAATTTTATTTTTTTAAAGATTTTATTTATTTATTTTGAGAGAGAGAGAGACAGCGAGAGAGGGAACACAAGCAGGGGGAGTGGGAGAGGGAGAAACAGGCTCCCCGCAGAGCAGGGAGCCCGATGTGGGACTCGATCCCAGGACCCTGGGATCATGACCTGAGCCGAAGGCAGTCGCTCAACCGACTGAGCCACCCAGGCGCCCAACCCCACTCTTTTTAACTCAGGTGTAACAACAACAAAAAAACTTGTTTGTACAGTGGGATATAAGTAGAAGTGACATGTGTCTGAGCAGAAGCTTAGTGAAAGGTTCACTGTATCTGTGTTTTCTTTCCCTCTGCCCTGATGACCATCAATGGTCCATTGTTGCTAATCCATTAGCTTGGGTCCTGGGGTGAAGATGACATGAAACTATATTATTGCTTACCTATCATGGACATAGAGCACACATGAGAAATAAATACTCATGGTTTTAAGTCACTAGATTTGGGGGTCTTCTGTTACCACAGCAAAACCTACCCATGCTGACTGATACAGGATAAGGGAAAACTGTAGTCTGCAAAGTGCACATTCTGACTTTAGAATGTCCTAAGTCATCGTGTGCTATATCACACTGGTGCCTGGCAGAAAAGGAAGAAAGAGCAAGTTCTTAATGTTCATCGTCTTTCAATAGATTAGCTCCACCCCGTCAAGAAATGGTTTACTCCACCTCTCTGGGAAGGAGAGAGTGAAATTAGTCTAAGTGGCAAAGTGTGTTACTTTAGTGGAGTCTTCTGAAAACGGAAATATGATGACTGCTTCCCCCTATTAGCACTGAAGATTTTTGAAGAGGGAGGTGATGTGCTTCGATCTATTTCTGAAATATCTCTCTTGGTGCACTTTAAAGGAGGGAATGGAGTAAATATGACTGCAGTTAGCTTGACCAAGTATGGGAGGGATTAGAGTAATGAGGACAAATGAATGAGGAGGGTAGTCTCAATCAAGAGATGAAGAAAAGAGTACAAATATGAGAAGTCTTTGGTAGGCAGAATTGGTAGTGAGAGTTTAGATGTGTGGAGGGTAGTATAGCCAAAGATACAATGGTTATGTCACTCATAGAGAGGAAAAATGGACAGGGAAAATCAGTTTAAAACATTAAGTAAGGCATTTAGTTTTGAATTTTCTCTGTACTCCTACACAGAATATCAGTAACCACATGGCTCTGCCCTTTGGGACCATGTTCAGACACAGACCTTTGGGGAAGATGCATCATTCAAGTGGCCAGTTGTGGCCCCTTGTAGTAAATTTATGTCAGATTTACTGGAAGACATTGTTTATGGTTCATGGGAGGTATTCACAGAAATAAAAGAAGCAGAATTTTGACCACAGTTTTGCACCCTGAGATAGGAGACATCTGGGCAGAGTGCCAGGAGAACAACCTAAGGAATTCTACAGACTTGGGTTCAAATTCCAGCTCTACAACTTTCTAGATGTTTGGTTTGGAGCAAGTTCCTTAAAACTGCTGAATTTCAGCTTTCTCACCTATAAAATGTGGTATAATACTATGTACTTCAAAGGACATTGGGAGGATCCCAAGACTTAATCAATGTGATGTGACCAAAACATAGTAGGCATTTGATAAATACTATTTCCTTTTCCTTTTCCTTTCCCACATACCACTTAAAAGATGTGGAATGAGACTGTCTCTGAAAGACACCATTGAATGATATGCTTGTTATTGGTCAACTCACCCTTTCATTTTGCGAGTCCAAAAACAATCTTTTATGGTAAATCAAAGGGATTTTGCCATCAAAGGAAAGAAAGGGACCAAATATTTTTGGTTTACTACCCAGTGAAAATAGCTTGAGCCAGAAGGACATTTTGCCTGGAGGAGAGATGACTTGGATTGGCATGTTGAGGGTAGGGGGAAAGGCAGTGGTCACCATTTCCAAATATCAGATGGTCTTCTGGGATTGGGGGGGATGATGTGCTTTGTGGTCCAGACAAAAGAACTCTGGCTAATAGGTCAAAGTTACCATGAGGCATTTCTCAGTTAAATTTACTGCAGCTAATAGCCCCACAATGACTCTTCAGAAGCAGTAAGTACTCTGTTATTGATGTATGGAAGCTGAGGTTGGGTGAACACTGGACAATTAAGCAATGAGTGGAGAGATTCCCACAGTTGGTGGGAGGTCCTGCTAGATGTAATTCAAGGTAGGAAATGTGTAAGAGGGTCTGTTACATATAAGTCTCTGACTGTTATCTGGGAGACAAACAGATTCAAAGGAAATAGCTTCTCTCCTCTTAAGCACACAGGCATATCTACATCCTCTGATTCTAGGAGAGACTTAGTGACTCAGCCTTCCCAAAGGATTAGTCAGTTCAGTCACAGGCTAGATATTATAAATTGTCAACCCTGTGTAGATCCTTTTATGTAGAATCATCCAGTAGGAATTTGTTTCTAAAAGTTTGGACTTTTAATGGAGGTGCATCCTCAAGGTTAACCATGAAATTAAAGGAAACAAAAGCAAGTTAATGAATTATGTCAAGGCATATCTAATTGAAAGTGGAAATGTTATACTGGAAAAGATTTAGAGTTTGTAAAATTGGGTTCTAGGCTTAATTAGGACAATAACTAGCTGTATCATTTCTTTGATTCATTTCTATTCTGTAAGCCTCAGTATTCCCATGTGTGCCATAGAAATGAAATTTAGAAATTTCCATGTTCATGTCTTGCACCAACATGCTGTAGTGATGTTAATCATATAATAAGTATGTACTAAATGTATACTATAAGCCAGATACCATTTGAGAGAATGGAGTAAAGAAAGTAACAAGACATAGGCACTGCCCTTGAAGAGTTAACATCCTGTAGATAAGGCAGCTAATAAACATGAAACAGGCTATAAAGGCTGATAGATGCTAGGTACTATGGGAATAAAAGTGAGTAAACAAATGATTTTGCATTAAAAGACTGAGGAAGGCTTCTGTGGGGTTGTAATAAAGTTTCCCATATCAGAATGATGTGGAAAATCAAGATGACTCTCTTGGTTATACAGATTCTTACATGTGCTTTAACTAGAACTATTTAGATACATAGGCTGTAGGCCAAATAAATGAAAGCCAGTAAATAAGAGAAAAAAAATAAGTGAGTGCCTACTACAGATCATACACTGTGCTAATCACTTTATAGACATTAATTCACTTAGTCCTCCTCAGCCTATGGTAGATGGGACCACCTACATATTCATTTTATAGAAAAGGAACCAGAAGCACAGTATTTGAATTTCATTTAAAATTACAAGTCAGATCCAATGACAGTGGCTAACCATAAGGGCATGTTGAGAAGGATTCTGAAGCCATATTTGATAACAATAGATAGAATGGCATGCTTAATTAGGAATTCATGCAACAAATATAATTGAGCTCTTTAAAGGTTCCAGGTGTTGTTATAAATGAGTGGGATACATTGGTAAGCAAAAGTCGACATAATCCCTGCCCTTCTGTTGTTTATATTCTAGAGGAAGATACAAGGAACAATAAATATAAAATATAAAACTGTATAGCTTGTTATACATTAAAAAGATCTGTGGTAAAAGAAGACAATGTAGACAGGGTAAATGGGTTGTGCAAGCTGGCAGAGGTATTGCAAAGTTCAATATGGTGGACAATGTGGGCTTCATTGAGAAGGTGGAATTTAAGCAAAGACTTGAAGAAAGTTCAGGGTTAGCAATAGCATGGACATGGAAATGGTGGCATATGAGACAACAAAATAACACATGTGCAATGAAATCAATCTCTAAATTCTAGGTTTCTGTAACCCTAACATTTAAATAATAGAATTCCAGTCAAGAAAACCAAGAAGTGTGATTTCAAATCTTGCTAGAACCATTTCAAATTTAAGGTAGATTTAAATTTTCAAGCTATGAGAATTTGAAAAAAAAAAAAGCGACTTTTACTCTCTGGGCTCCAGCTTTCTCATCTGTAAAATGGGCATCGAAATATCTAACTCACTGAGTTCTTGTGATGATTTCATGAGATAATGATTGTAAAGTACCTGACATGGAGCCTGACACAGAGTTGGAGTGCTTTTTTTTTTTTCCCCTCACCCTTTTGGAACTTTCTGGCACTAAAGGAGAAAGAAACTGTTTTCCTTTGAATAACCCACTACATTGTACAAATGTTTCTGAAAGCTGCAAGCCACTGTCCACCTGTTTAATTGCATTGTTGCAGGTGTATGATCAAGTCCTTGCTGAGTTACTGACATAGCCTTGACTCCCTTATACTTGGGACTATACAGGGAACTTTTTTTCTCCCCTCTTCTCTGTTGGCCCAAGGACTGCAGTGATAGGAATCAGATCTTGCAATTCCCTTACCAATTCTTCCTGTGGATGTCTCTTTTGCAAATTTAGAGAATATATACAGTATCATTTAAATGTAGAGTTTTTACAATTTTCTTTTTATGGTAAAAAAAGGTTGTATAAAATCAATACATAATTGAACTATATCACAGGAAGAGTAGGTGAACCTGATTTGTAAGCTGGTGATAGTTCACATCCCCAAATATAAATTTAAGTGTTGAAAGATTTTTTTTTTTTTAGATACATCTTTGGAATTAGGAGCTATACCTAGAAGTAGTTCAGGTAAACCTCACTGAAGGGAAGTAGTGTTTATGAAATTTTGCTTTGGTTCAAATCTCACTTACAATACCTATTGTGTACTTACTGAGATCCTTTGTATGCTGGGCACTATGCAAGGGATTTTAATATCCTATCTAATTTAAGACTTACAACAACTCTGAAGATGGAAATATTATCTTTTTATATAAGGAAACTGGGGCTTTTTATATGCCTACTATGTAAGGAAACAGGCTTATTCTGGTGAAATTTTTCCTCAAAGTCACAGAACTCCTAACCTTCAGAGTCAACAGACTTTGAATCCCCCTTACCCCTACCTTTTTTTCCATGACAGAACACCATTCCATAGTTTTAATCAAACAGGCTTTGCAAGAGAAATTCAAAGCAGTTTATATCACACAAATCAGAAAACTTTGTAGTTTATATCATACAAATCAGAAAACTTTGTTTTGGGAGAGAATTTTCACCGTGTTATAGAATAATTTTAAGAGAAGGGAAAAAGCTTTCAGATATAAAAGTCGTCTAAAGCAAGAGCTAAAACTCAAGGCATCATTCCCTGTTTGTGAATGCCATACCAGCATTTTCTACATCTTTATTTCTTATCGATGCAGAAGTGTAGATAGGTAAGACAAGAGAAATTGGGAAGCCCATATCTGAGGGGCAGAGGGATGGAACAGAAAGACGGTTTCCCTGGGAGGCAAGAAGCATACATTTTGGTCCTTGATTGGCAGGTAATTTGTTTTGGAAAGATCTTGGGCAAGTTGCTTCTCTAGAATTGAGTGTTTTCAGCTCCCTTAGGTGGGAAGCTTTTGGGGCTGACCACTGGGTGCAGCTCCCCTGATTAGGTTCTTTCCTATTGTAAACACTAGAAATAAAGAGGTAAAATTGTCCTTAAATATCACCTACCCCTTAATGAAGAGATGAGAGACAAAGGATTACAAAAGACCAATCTTTGGCTTTCCAAAGCCATGTGTCAATTCAACGCAGAGAGGGGACCAGACTCAGGCCCCTGCGTCCCAGTCCAGTGACCTGCATTGCCTCCTGCATGATTAAGTCTGACGTCAGATTTCACAGAGAGATGATGTTTTGTTATTTGTTCTATTATGTTAGTCCAGAGCATGTGAGTTTTTCTTCCGTAATGAAAAATGATCACTCTTCTTAAAGAATCATTGAAACGAAAAAGGCAAAGTAATCAAACTGCATCTGCAGATACTGGCATTTCAGAACACTGAGTGCATAACAACATAATCCTTAAGGAAATTAGTTAGTGTCCAAGCACACTGGCTGCTTTGACTTTTTCAAATGTACTCTCACCAATATTAAGATTGTATTGAAAAGTATTCAAGGTCTTTCTTTGGTCTGCATTATGATGTCTGAAGAGAAATGAAACATTTTAATACTGCAGAGTAGTTTCATTTAATTGAAGTGTAAGGGCCAAAATCATGGGGGTGAGACTCCAGCCCTGCCATTTACCTGGAATTATGTTTACCTCCAAAGCTGGGCTTTCTGGGAGACAAGCAGGGGCACTGAATGATAAAAGGGTATGAAGTCATGTCATGTCATATTAGGTTTGTATAAAGAGAGAAGTGCAGTAGAATGTACCATGGAGAAGGCTTTGTGTATTTTGCCTCATTTATTCCCCATAACAATCCTGTGATATAATTGTGATTCTCTATTATTTTAAAATGAAGAAGCTGGGGCTCCCTGTTATGAAGTAGAGAGTTCAAGATCATTAGTGTGCAGGTCATTAGCATCACTAGGTTTTGGACTCTGGGACTTTTTGAAGTCAAGAGTTTTATATTGGGGCTTTATATTGGTTATTTTGATTGCTCACAATACTTCCAATGAAGGGGCAAGGAATGATAGTGTTGAAAGATTGAAACTCTGTTTAGAGATGGTGGAGGGGGATGCTTTTTTTTTTTTTGTCTTTCAAAACTCAAATCACTTCACGGAGGAGAGAACAGATTTTTTTTTCCCCATTGTATTCTCAGAATGCTGAGTAGGAAATACAGATATGTGTAACAGAACACATATTTAAGGGAAGAGAGCCCATCCTAATGATAAGAGATGTGTGATTTTCATTGGTCTGCCTCAGAAATTGCATGTTTTTTATAATAAGTGTGATCAAGGAGTTAAGCAATGACTTCACAGAGATATACGGGAGATTGAAGCTTTGTATGGGACTGTGGACAGGGAATTCTTTAGGAAGGCATCAAACTCTACATTTCTTTGATTTATCATTTGACCTGTAGCACTTTGGTTAACATAGAAAGTACTTTCAATTCCTGCAATTCTAAGTTCCTAGGTTGTGTCCAAATGCATATTTTTGCAAGTAAAAAAAAAAAAAAATCCTCGGCAGTGTTATGTTATGGCTTTTGGCTGAAATCTCATGCCTAAAATGTGCAACTGAAATATGGCTTTATGGAGGAGCTCCAAGTTTTTCAGAATTATGTACTGTTTGAGAGGGGTCAACCACAGAGCTGCACATCTCTACAGTGTCTTCAAACACTCTGAATTGCTGAGGTCTGCAAAACTAATTTGGAAACCTTCAGAATGGGAGGTCTTTTTGGCTTCCCATTCTCAAGCTGCTATCCAACAGAATAGGAACCAGAAAACAATATGCACTCGCTCAAAGCCACCAGGTTGGAAACTCGATAGCATTAGAGGAAGTCAGGCCCCAGAGATCTATCAAGTAGGTGAAATTCCCCTTTGATGCCCTGAAGCCTCCATTAAACCACAAAATATTGGAGGTGAAAAGTCTCAGGCATACTTTTTTTTTTTTAAGTCAGGGACACTAAACCAAGACTCAAGAAAGGGAAGGAAATTGTTGAAGAAAACATAGTGACCCGATTCCAAGATTAGTACGAAATTCTACGTTCCTTGACTTATTTGATGCTTCAGGAATTAGAAAGTTTCAGGATAAGACAGAACCTCAGACATCACCACCTCACTGGCATTCCCCCAACTGGGTATTAGTAAGTTTTCATGGAAAGGGGGTTTCCTAATCGAGTAAGTTTAAATGCTTACAATATTAATTCTTTAGAGACCCACGACACCCATGTTCAAAGCTCTGAAATCTAGCAGAAAAGAAATTCGTTTGATTTTAATTGTTTCCCAAACCCATTTGACTGCAGAACTATTTTCCTTATGGCCACCTATTGGCATGCTGGGAAACACAGACTTTGCAGAATATAGTTTGGAAGTGCTGGATTTGACCATTCTCACTGAGTACTTGGTTTCTCCACTAACAGGACCACCATATAAGTGTCCAGCTTCAGTAGACTGAGGCACTTATCTGACTGCCTGTTACTCCTTATCTTATCAAATTGTAAGTTCTTTGAGTTCCTATCATCATATATAATGATTATGTGATTATTGCTCCCGTAGGCATCTCTGCCACATTTTTTTAACAATGCCAACAATCAGGATGCCAATCCTAATTCAGGCATACCTCCTTTTACTGCCCTTTGCTTTAATAGCACTTCATAGATACATGTTTTTTACAAATTGAACGTTTGTGGCAACCCTGCATCAAGCAAGTCCATGGGCACTATTTTTCCAACATTTGTACACTTTGTGTCTCTGTCATATTTCGGTAATCCCCTCAATATTTCAAGCCTTTACATTACTATTATATTTGTTCTGGTGATCTGTTATCAGTGATTATGACTTCCTGAAACCTCAGATGATAGCATTTTTAAGTAATAAAGTATTTTTAAATTAAGGCATGTACAGTTGTTTTGTTTTTTTTTTTTGGATGATATTTGCTTCACTGCAATGGACTGCAACTGAACTTCCAATATCTCTGAGGCATTCAGCCCCAAATGCCTTGATTCAGTCCTAATCTCCCTCAGTACAGATCTTCTCTCTATAAAGATGATAACCTTGCAAAGACTTGAAAATGCTAATCATTTCTCCCCTTCTCTCATAAGCTAGAACCTCTCCTTGTTAAATATTCATCAGTTCTTTTATTGCTTCTCATATAGCATTGGTTTCAAGTCTCCTCACAATTCTAGCCACTGAGTCCAGTTACAATCATGAGCTTTTATGCAATTAGACAAATCTAGGTTCAATTTTTAGCTACTCCATTTGGTAGATGTGTAAGATTCTTGAAAAATTCTTGGTCATTTTCAATCTCTTTTTTTTTTTTACTTAGCTGGTAAGATGTATTTATCTCTTATCTAGCTGGTAAAATCAACCCCATAAAACTATGGTGATAAATAAATAAGAATGCATGTATAATCTATAACATAATATTCAATATATTTTAGCCCTGGCATCTTCATTCCCAGAATCTCACTAATTGTAGGAACCTATTCTGAAGCAGCATCCTTTGGGTCTATCTTGTGAACATTTGGTTAGATAATAAAAAATAGAGGACCATATCAAGGGAAATGATTTGCCCTTCTGTTTCTGACAACTTGTAGAGAAATGAGTTCTAGTTCTTCTCATATGTTACCAAGTTACAGTTTGACTTTTCTCTATCCAATCCTGCTCCCCTCACTCCTTTACAGGTGTTTCGGAGAGCACTCTCCAATAAACCACCTGCATGCAAATCTTGAATGAGAGTCTGCTTTTCAGAGCACTCAAACTAGGACACTCAGAAATAACATAGGGATTTGTGGGAGGGAGGTGAACTGAGGTCAGCTATGTCAGAAAGAGCAATGAGCTAGCCAATTTCAGGTAATAATAGCAACGTGCCCTCCCTTCATACTCTTTTGGGATGAAGCCTAGAGAAAACAGGTGTTAAGTAGCCTCTATGTCACCTGGATTTAACTCAGTTTCTGTTTGGACATAGAATTCTTGTTGTCTCTTTAGGTATGTTCAAATTTCATAAAGTTGGGGCTAGGGAGAAGAGATAAGAATAGAGTGAGCACTAGTTGGAACATATTAGACCCATCCTATTTTCTTTTCTGGGATTTAGTTCCCTACCAATACAATGAATCAACCAAATTAGATAATTTCTGAAGCATTGTGCGGCTCTGTCCTAAAGTGTTCTATTCTTTTCCAGAACTTCATCAGTTCTTCTCCTATCCCTTAAAATGGGAGTTTGAGCCCTTTTGTGAAATTAACAAAGAGTTATATTACAGCTACCATGTGCTAATCCTATTGGTTGGTTTTGAAGACATTAATAGTGAGCTTATTGGAAAAAGTCTAGAACTTCATGAAGATTACAATCTAGGTGGTTAGACATACAATTAAATAAACAATATGAAAGGGTGCTGAAAAATAGAGAAAGTCCAGGATGCTATGGAAACACAGAAGTAGAGGGGACTCAGCAATATAAAGAAGTGAGGAAAGTCTTCTCATAGGAAATGTCCTTTAAACTGAGGCTTGAAAAATGAGCCACACCAACAGATAATGAAAGAGGTTCCAGACAGATAAAACAGGTGCAAAACACTAGAGGCTTCAGGATACCTGATTAGTTTGAGCAACTGAAAAATGGCAAACCTTGCAAAAGGGTTCTAGCTGTGGTGGAAGTTATAAAAAATAAACAGTGTGCATCTGAAAGAAGGGTCATCTTATATTTTGTCACCTAACTTAGCCTATGCCCTTATTTAAATATGTGGACCAGCATACTTGTATCACCTAGAGGCTTCTGAGTAAAACAAACTCTCAGGCCCTACCCTAGGCCCACTGAATCAGACTCTTATTGGTTAGAGGTCCAGGAATCTGTTTCAGTAAGCTCTTTGGGCGATTTTTATGCACACTAGGTATTGTGAATCACTGTTCTGTATCATTTCAGGAGTCAAAACTACCCTCCTCTTTTTTTAAAAAGAAGATTTTATTAACTTATTTATTTGAGGGGGGGAGGGGCAGAAGGAGGAGTGAGAGAATCCCAAGCAGACTCCCCACTGAGCACAGAGTCTGATGCAGGGCTCAATCCCAGGACCCTGAAATCATGACCTGAGCTGAAACCAAGAGTCAGATGCTTAACTGACTGACCCCCCAGTTGCCCCTCAAAACTACCCTTCTGATTTTTCTGATTCAAATCTTGGCATTTGAGGTTATATTCACAGAGACACAGAAAATCAAGCATCCAGTCCTGAGTATTTGGTATTCAGAAGCCAGAAGAATCCAGAACTCCAAATCCCCCTGCAAAGTCCCTAAAATTTGTGAACAAAACATGAGCTCACCAGACTCTAAAATATAGCTCTCAAGAGAGCATGATGTTTATAGGATTTGGGAATATCAATTATATGACAAAGACACTTTCCTCTCTGCAACCAGCCAACAATAGCCCTGTTTCTCCATAAATGTCACCAGTGGGGCAGGTCAGATATGATTTGGTTGGTGCTGCCATGTGAAATACCTTTTATGTGTCAGTTTTTAAACAAATGGAATAATTTAGCATCACCCTGATATCTTACATTAGCATGCTAAAACCAAGGCCACAATAAGAAAAACTGCCCTTCGTTGCTAAGAGTCATGTTAGCACCTCTTTAGGGCAGTAAAGGAAAAGATAAATGATAATGGGAGAAAAAAAAAAAAAAAACAATTTCCATCGTGCTTTCAGCCGTGACTGAAGCCCAGTATATGAGGCAGAAGCTTTTATTGAGAGATCATAACAGATAATGCATCATAAGCCCAACAAGCATCGAAAAGGACAAATAGCATGTAAGGAAGAAAGCCCTTCCTTGGCAAGAGACTTTGTTAGTATACCTGGAAAACCCTCAAGGTAAAGGACAAGTCAAGCAATAACTTGGTGCCTGGAATCCATAATATACAGCCAACCTCATCTCAAATGTTATTGTTTGTTAAGGACTGAATTGATGGTTCCATTTTGCTCTTCTTGGTTCATATGATGATTAAATACCTAAAGCAGGGAAAAGCAGGTTCTATGACTTCTGATAAAACTCCTAAAAAGGAGGACTTGTAAAGAGCTTTGGATAAGAATGTTGCTCTCAAGGAAGATTGAGTGAATTGGGTCTTTTCTAGTTCCTATCCCTGAACTCAGTTCCAGACTTTCTTAGGATGACAAGCCCAATAAGATGCTCTGAACAACTAAAATGTTTCTCACTTGGCAGGCCCTGCTTTCCTGAGAAGGCAATTTGGTTTTAAATAGCGAATGTGTTTCTACACCATACATCCGTACATGATTTATTTATTCTTATTGGCTTGAGTTTGAAGCAATTGGATATTTGTGTTGATCTTTCCCAAACTAGATTGGAAGTTTCAAGATGGCACTCACCATGACATAGACATCTCAGTTTTCCTTAAAGCATCTAGCATCATGCTTGGAATGTAGAAGGCCCTAATTAGTCTTATTTTCTTTATGCTAAATCATGTTCTTGGATCACTACATATGAAAACCCATCTGGATTCTAAGGAAAGATTTCAAAGCCTCAGGTTAAGTTGGAGCTTTGACTCATGTTTACTTGAGGCATTCAGATGTGTTTGTGATGAATTGAGCCTTATGCATGGCAGGGTTTCATACAAAGTGCATTGGGATGTTTGGTGATGGTTATAATAGGGACAAAAAACCTATACCTCTTTTCCTCAAAATCTACTTTTTCCCCAGCCATGTATGGCACAGTAAAATGCCATCTAATTGCTTTCAGAGTAAACTTTCTTGGGCTATAAAATAACTATGTCTGTGGATGCTTTACATGTGAATTATTTGGCCTGGTAGAGTAGAGAGAGCAACAGGAGTGCTTATCAGGATCATCTGGAGCCTCATCCCAGCTCTCTAAGAACTGCCTATATGAGCTTAGTCAATTCCTTCCTCTCTTTGGTCTTTTTTGTATTGATCTGTATGATAAGGTGGTAGAAGTGATCTCTCAGGTCCTTTCAGCTCTAGCATGTAAAGATCTCTGTCAATTTTGAAATCACCTATTTTTGGTTTTACCATTTTTACACTTAATTTTGCTGTCTCCTGTAAGGCATGGGAAGCTTAAGTGTTATAAATGTAGTGTGATGGATGTTTAAATTTTCCATTAATAAGACTATTCATCAAATACAGGTTGTATTAATATAGCAACTAAAATAGAACAAATGCTAATTTTAATGCCTTATAATAAAGAATGTTGATGGGCTAATGGAGAGGAAGGTACAGGAATATGAAAACTCTAATGTGAGAGAGAACGGCCGTGTTGTGATGAGTGAGGTATAGATGAAAGGAAAGGGCTGGGGAGTTCAGAAGGGGAGTTGCTTGATTGATGGAAGATGTGGCGTTTTCATCCATACTTGAAGGATCCATGTTGTTTTTCATGTTGGAGACCTCCCAGAGTTATGACTGGTACGTAGAATGTGATGGCTATGAGAGGGGCATAAAACTGGAAATGACGTTTAGTAATTAAGTTACTTAAGTTAATTAACTTAAATTAAGTTAGTAATTAAGTCTGAATTATGAAAGGGAACCAGGGCCAGGTGTAGGAGTCTGGAGTGTTTTAAAATTAGTAGCTCTGAACCCTGGCTATACACTGGAAATCACCTGAGAAACATTTAAAAAATATCTGTGTTGCGGGTCCTTCCTCAGAAAATTATTTCATGGTCTGCATCAGAGCCCAGGTACCCATATATTTTTTTTTAGCTATTTACTTATTTTACTTATTTATTTGAGAGCAAGAGAGAGTGTGTGTGCACATACACTCGAGGAGAGTGGTGGGCGAGGGGCAGAGGGAGAGAGAGAATCCCCAGCCAGACTCTTGTGCTGAACGTGGAGCTGGATGCAGGGCTCAATCCCAGGACCCCGAGATCACGACCTGAGCCAAAATCAAGTCTATTGACTGAGCCACCCAGGCGCCCCTTCATATATATTTTTTAACTCCACAGATAAATGTCACATGCAGCTATAGGTGAGAATCAATCCTTTAGGTTATGGTGGGGCCATGGAAGGTGGGAGGCAGGTGAGGGATAGAACTCGTAAGAATTCTATACAAGGTAATAGTCTTGTAATGAGTTGGAAAGAGATATATCCTCTTGGCAATTGATATATGAATCACTTTGGAGAGAGAGAGCTTTCTTTTTAAAAGATGTCCTTTATAGCAGAAGTCAGCCCTGGTTCCCAGCCAGGTATCATGAGGAAGAAAGGGCCCCTCTGCATAACTAAGGTGAGAGGAAGACCAGAGCAAAAACTGGCACTGCGGAGGAAGAGCCGGCGTCGAGAGATGGGAGTGACTTAGACGGGCTGAAGGTGAGGAGGAGATCCTTGGGAGAGGAGACCTGTGTAACGGGCTTCTTTCAAGTGCAATGTTGTTGCTATACTACATTGCTCTCCCTCAGGAAGTCATAAATCTTCAGGAAAATACCTCAGAAATGAAATGTGCTGGCTGTGGTAGGACTTCTTGTGGAAGGTCATGGAAGACTAGACAGTTGTGTTGAGTGCTATGGTGCTAAAGAGCTACCATGAACAACTAGCCAGCATACTCTAGGTTGGAGAACTGTAGAAAGGTGACTGGTATGTCTTAGAGAAAGTTCTCAAACATGACTGAGCCACAGAATCAATGAGGTCACTAATTATAAATGCAGATGCCTGGGCTCAAAGTCAAACCTTATGCTAACCTCAGTTTTTGATGGTGTGGCTCAGTACTCTGTACTTTTAACCAGTTCTGCATGTGCAACCTATGGCAGAAGCCCTGAATTTGGGCAAGATTCATATGGAGGATATATAAGAAAGTAGGGAGATCTAGAGGCAGGGAGGCAGAGAGGCAACTAGAATTGAGAAGTTCTTATAATAGTTTAAGAGAGAGGGAAAAGAGATGCCTCGAATCTAGGTAATAACAGCAGGTTTGCATGGAGAGGAGATGACTAAAAGAACAGAGTCATACAAAACAAACAAACATTGCCATGTGTCTGGGCCTGGCCAAAGACATAACAAACATCTGATTTTTTTTTCTCCTTTCTATTTCTGTTGTCCCCTGGGACAGATAGCTCTGGGCCTCATGGAATTATGAATCAGAGCGTTCTGACATATGCAGCTAATAGAACATGCATTAGCTTTAAAATTAGGAGCTCTGTTCTGAGTGCCTGTGATTTCATTCTTTATTCCAAGAACATTAGCCTCTCCTAATATAGAAGGGATGTGAAATTTTCATATAAGTTTCACTGATTCTCTTACAATGGATCCACTACCCATTTAGTATTTCTCTGCCAATTCTATTCTTTGTACTCAGGAGATCACAAAATTATTCCCTACCAGCTTGATTTCTGAATTACGGAGACTATTAACCAAAGTGTCTTTAAGTGAGGAGTTCTCATTTTAGGGCATTATATGCCTCCTGAAATTAAACAAAAATGTGTGTGTGTGTGTGTGTGTGTGTGTATTAGAAGTCTCCCTCCCTCTAGGGAGACAATCCATGAGATTTTCCAAGAAGGCCACAACCCGTACATGATGCAGTGCCTCTGGGACATAAGAAAGAGGATGCTTAAATTCAAGTATTGGCTCTATGTGCGTGATTTGGGATGAGGCTATCACTTTACTTCCATACAATATGGGGATATGGATTCAAAGTATCTAGCATATTTAAACATGCCCAGTAGAAAGCCATAGGGTACAGGGGGTTCCTGTACCCCATAAGCAATCTGATGTGCACAGAGACCGGGGCACCCTCACTGGATCCACCACACATTCCATTTGGGGGCAAAAACATAAACAAAATAAATTTATGTACATTCATGATCTTTGTAACTGGAATATTGTGTCCATATAAACTAAAGTGCCCTCTAGTTCGTTCACCATGAGAATTACCATGAGAATAAATGTAAGACCAGTGGCATGGACCATAATGATTGCTGTTTATTGAGTGCTTACTGAGAAAATACAGTGTTTCACTTAAGCTTCACAATCCCACTAAGTGGATGTACTTAACTCCACTGCATGAACGAGGAAGGAAACCTGAGAGGTGGGGTATGCCAACCAAGCTCATAGTGCCATAGCCAGGGTTAGCGATTTGGGGGGAGGGGAGCAGTTTGCATGAAAGCTGCTCTCACTTATCTGAAAAGACAGCCACAGGGAAGGGAGGTTGCTTTTTTCCCAGGTGGGGAGCAGAACTCCAATCAGGGAGTGCTTCATTGTGAGGTTGTGAGTGTCCAGTCATTAGAAATATTCAAGCAATCTGTCTATAGCACTGTAGATGAGATTCCTGATTTGGATGAAGGGTTTGGGATGGCCAATTTGAGGGGTCTCTTCCCAAAGCTGGAGCCTGCGTTTGCAAGATAAAAAGTGATCTCTGTAAATTCCTCAGGGGAGGAAGTGGACTCAGACATTGGCCCTTGCGACTGAGATTTCAGTTTGCCTTAAACAAAACCATAGCCTGACTCTGTCTGTGCTTCCTCCTGAGACAAATGGTTGTTGCAGTGTCTGCTGCTCATCTCAGATACAAATGATGCTAGTAAATGCTCTCAGACCCCTTGGGATGCTCACCTGAAAGGTGGTTTTGCCACTGACATTTTCACGGCTCTGAAGCAACTGGCCCATAAATTTGTTAACCTAAAGATAGCATAAGAACACTTTCTTTCAAGGCTGGCTGGGGGGATCAAATGAGATCATGTATGTAAAATTGTCCCGGCACATAGTAAGTTTTCAATAAATACTAGTTGAATCCAGTTCTGTTCCGATAGGTACAGACATATACCACCCAGATCCCTTTTGAGGAAGAGCATGCTACCCATGTACCAGGAATGCTGTCACCAGAGAGCTTCCAACTGCCAGCAACTCAGGGCCCACCCCAGCTGCAGAGAACTGCCTCATGGAGCTCACACCCTGCTGGGGAAGTCTGCCTCCAGAGACTGAGAGAGGGGTATAAAGTCTCAGCCATTTGTACCTAATGTGGGACACTCTGACAAGCTCTTCTCTGGACAGGCTGAGCCTGGGTCAGGCCTGCTGGCTGTGCTTCTCCCTCTATCGATCCCACACCTGCTCTCCTCCTCTCATATAGATTGATCCCTAATAAACATCTTGCCTTCTAAACTGCATTCCAGTGTCTGTTCCCAGAGAACCCATTCTGCCACATCTGCCCATATCCCACAGACCCATATGCAAACTGAAAAGATTCTCATTTCAGCTTCCTGGAGTGTGCTACTTGAGCTCAGATGTTTCTCTAGCCTTTAGTGTCCTGGTTTCTAGTGGGAGGTCTTGGGCCAGACAGCCTGTAAGGGTTCTTGCAGCACTGACTCTGCACAAGTTTCCATTGCTTCCATTCATATGCTCATTGCACCCACTGGGAAGCCTCCTCTGCATCTTGTTTCCTTCCCTGTGTTCCCAAAGCATCCTGCCTTCACAGCAGAAAACCCTTCCAAGTGCAACATCGTTTAGCTTTAGCATGTCTGTCTTCTTACTTGATGGATGCCTTTGGATCAAAGACACTGTCTTTCACCTTAAAGTCCACCTACAGCACCTCCTGCCAGGTCTGGAGCCTTGAAGGTATTCAGTAAATGGATGTTCAATAAATAAAGCCATACAGACACTCTCTGGGTAACTCTGAGTGAGGAATACATAATGAATGGCACTCCATAACTCTCTTTCCAATTGTCCCCTTCTTTTGGTAAACCATATCGCACTTAGTGAAGATCCATTTGTTTTCAAATGAATTGCTGCGGGACATAAACATGTCCAAGTAACTGGCCCATTAAATGAAGACAGGGCACTGTATTTTATTTTATTTTTTTAAAGATTTTATTTATTTATTTGACAGAGAGACACAGTGAGAGAGGGAACACAAGCGGGGGGAGTGGGAGAGGGAGAAGCAGGCTTCCTGCTGAGCAGGGAGCCCAATGTGGGGCTCGATCCCAGGACCCTAGGATCATGACCTGAGCTGAAGGCAGACGCTTAACGCCTGAGCCACCCAGGCGCCCCAAAATACACTATGACAGGTGTATTTTAATCACCTGTCATAGTCAGGTGGTACAAAACAACAAAATGTCATTTTTTCCCAACCAAGCGTGTCTTTTTTTTAAATGAAATTACAATTGCTCTGTATTAATTTATTTTTGTTTCCTCATAAGAAAGCAAGATGAGATCTGCCAAAAGACAAAGGGCAATGAGGTAGCGAGGCAGACCAAAAAGTGGTACAAAAATTTGGGAGGGAAAATGAAGTTATATGTATTAAATGCCTAATACATGCCAGGCACTCTCCTAAGCCCTTAGCATATATTTAATTTAATAATTATATTTCACAGACAAGAAAGCTGAGGCACAGATTGGTTGGTGATCTGCCATGAGTCATTTGCCATGAGTCATACAAGAGAGGTTGCAGAGGTGGAATAGAAACTCAGGTATTTTGTCTCCAATGTGTAGATCTGTCTCAAGGAATAAATGGACATATAGAACTGCAATGTATCCAGCATATCAAATTGTCAAGGATGGCCCATGTAGATTGTTCAAAGGGTGAGGAAAGGGGGTAAGAGGAGAGAAGGAAAAAGAGAGAGAGAATTATGAGCAACAGTGTAATCAAATAATACTGATCTCACTTATATGTACAATCTAAAAAAAACAAAAGTAGAAAAAAAAAAAAGTTGAACTCATAATAACAGAGAGTAGAATGGTGGCTACCAGAGGCTGGGAGGTAAGAGAAAAGGGGAGATATTGAACAGGGTACAAACTTCCAATCATAAGATGAATCAATTCTATAGACCTAATGAACAGCGTGGTGACAAGAGCTAATAACAATGTACACCTGACATTTGCTAAGAAAGTAAATCTCAAATGTTCTCACCCCAAAAATAAAATGGTAGCTATGGAAAATGATGGATATGTTAATTTGATTGTGGTTATCATTTCACAATATATACATATATTAAAATATCACCGTGCATCTGAAATATATGCTATTTTTATTTGTCAAAAATAAATAAAAATTTTTTAAAAACTACTTATTGAGTAGAAAGCATTGGCCTAAACAGGAGGACATGTATAATTGCAAAGCATATTTCGTAACCACAAAGAACTTTAGGTATAGAGTTGGAGAGACAGGACATAAGTGCATACGAAGAAAATTAGCTACCCAGGGCAGGGAGGTAGGAATGTTACAACCCCGCATCATATGCTCAGAGTCAAGAGCTTGTTTCAAATAGAGCAGTCAAGATTGACCACAAGGAAGACCTCTCCTCACTCCTAACTAATTTGGTGACAAGTGTGAATAATGTCCTGTTTCCTCAGCCTTTCTCTGATCTCTCCTTTCAGGGTCTACCCACCTAATGCATTCTCTACAGTTATCAGAGGGAGCCTCCTGAAAACATAGACCACAGTGTAACACTCTGTAGCTTAGTTCAGTGGCTCCTCTGTCCCCTAAAGATAAAGAACCTTGCTCTATACAACCATGAGGCTTTTGCATATCTACTTAGTAACCGAATTACTACTAAATTGCCATAAGAGAAGAGGAAAAGAATATCCAGGTTTTCTGAAATCAGCCCTATAGCCAGACATTGTACCCCATTTCAAGAAGTCGTGTGCACGTTGACCTGAAAATTGTCCACATTTTTTTCAGTTTACTTTCAAATATGAATCGACATGTAGACCTAGAATTTCCTATACCCATATCCAGCTGTGTACCATGAATATTTTAAATAGAGAACACATAAGATATGGAAGAATCTTAGAAATATGGCTCCCTAAAAACACTATTTCAAACAAAGGCCCTTAGCAGAAGAAAGCCTTTGAGTTAGAAAAACCAGGACCCAACATAGAAGGCTGCTTTAAAGCTGGAAGCTGTTCTGGTGAAAAACCATAGAAAAGCCAATCCTATCTGTGAAGATTTTGCATACAGGTGTATAATATAGACATAGACGTCCAATTTCCTTTGCAGAGAAGGAATTTAGCATTGTGACGTGTTTGTGAAATCCTAAACTTGAGCAAGGGTCGGGGGGAATCATTAGAGTCTGAACACATATGCCAAGATATGCTTTATGAATGCTGAAGCTGGAAGAATCACTTTTAAGGACGTACACAGGTTTCCCTCCTGGCCACTCTGCATCCGGCCCTTCTTAAAGGGTCTCTCTTGGAAAATAAAGTCAGTGCCTTTTTTTTTTTCCAATGGACCCACAAAGCAGGAACAGATGTGACATGAGTAACCTCTACTTTGTGCATACCTCAGAGAAAAACGACACAGACTGAAGCAGGGGATCTGGCTCCATGCCAGAGAGAAGGACAATTGGAGCTGAGGCCTCTGATGACATGGTTCACCTCAGCTCACTCCTTCGTGCTTGCGTGGAGCATGCAGGTAGGGGGAGTGGGCCATGTCTACTCACTGGAAGCATAAATGAAGTATTTGCAAAAGTTTGCCATTTTCCTCAGCTCTGTCTCCTCTTTTTCCCATATCAGAACAAACATACAGCTGTAGCTGACCATCTTTTAATGCATGGAAGATGTGATAAGGCATGTGCCCACAGCTGGGGTGCCAAACTCTGACACCCTGAGTTACAATTCTGATGCTGCCACCTACTAATCACACAATTTCTTTAAAAACTTATGCTGTCTGTGTCTCCTTCTTTGTTGTATACATAAGGATAATATCATCTGTTTCATGGCGTTATTTTTAAGCATTTGGTCAGTAGTACATAAGGAGCTCTAAGAACAGTGCCCAACACACAGCAAATCTTCGATAGATAGTATTTGTTGTAATTATTAAGAACCCCTTTCCATTCTGTTTGATATAAGTTTGGGTCCATTTCTTATTTTTTCCTCAAAAGAAAAGAAGACCCTTGAGTGCAGAAAACATGTGAAATTCACCTTAATCTTGTACTGTCTCAAGATTTCAGTGGTGTGCTGGTAAATGTTCAACAACTGCCTCTCCAAAAAAGGAAGCTCAGATTTGTCATGTTTGCCAATTTCTGTGGTGTGAATGCTCCCACCATGGTCATTTTCAAGCTAGTAACATGACGTCAACTGACTCGCAAAATTCCTGAAAACTTAACAGTGATCTCTTGTGGGGCAATACAAGCCAGCTTTGGTATACCGCTGAATGCATGCACCAAAAAAATGTGAAAGAATCAGCATGTGTATAAACAAATGAAGAATTAATAATTCACACCAGGGATTCTCAATGGTAAGAGAGCCATAGCATGCTACCACTTATTTTTTCCCAGCTGTATTGAGGTATAACTGACAAATAAAAATTATATATATTTAAGGTGAACATGTTTGGTATACCTATACATTCTGAAATGATTATCACAACCAAGCTAATGAACATATCCATAACCTCACATAGTTACTTTTATTTATTTGTTTATTGATACGATGAGAATGCTTAAAATCTACTTTCTTGGCAAATTTCAAGTACACCATTCAGTGTTATTAACAATAGTCACTATAATGTACATTAAATTCCCAGAATTTATCAATTGTATAAGTGAAAGTCTGCTCCTTTTGAGTAGTATTTCTCCATTCTCCCAACCCTGAAACCCCTGGCAGCTACCATTCTATTCTCTGTTTCTAGGAGTTCAATTTTTTTTTTTTAAGAGTCTACATATAAGTGAGATCATAAAGTATTTGTCTTTCTGTGTTTGGCTTATTAAACTTAGCATAATGTCCTACCGCTTCATCCATATTGCCACAAATATTAGGAGTTCCTTCTTTTTATGGCTACATGATGTTCCATTGTATGTATACTACATTTTCTTTATCCATTCGTTCATCAGCAGACACTTCAAATGTTTCCATATCTTGGCCATTGTAAATAATGATGCAATGAACACAGGGGTAATTTATTGCATTTTGCAATAATCTTTGCTATCCTCATGAAAGAGATCTCTGGATCAGTAGGAATATTTACTGACAATTTCTACAGAATATTAGTCCCTTGGTTATCCCAAGAAAATCTTGATCTGAAAACCTTGGGTACTGTCACATGTTATATGTTTTTTTATGAAAATTCATAATGCACATGGGTATATTAAAGACACTGATAAGTCTTGTAGTAAAGAAACCCAATTCTTCACTGTAATGTAAAGAAATATTTCTTAAACATATTTGACCACTAAAACTGTTTGGGTAACTAGCAACATCGTAAGGAATTAATGTCTCTGAAGAACACACAATGAAATAAACTAACAGAAATACTTTTTTTAATTATATAGAAAGGAGTGGAGGGGCCTGGGTGGCTCAATCAGTTAAGTGTCTGCCTTCAGCTCAGGTAATGATCTCAAGATCCTGGGATTGAGCCCCACATCATTGGGCTCCCTGTTCAGTGGGGAGTCTGCTTCTCCCTCTGCCCCTCCACCCCGTTTTTGCACTTGCTCTCTCTGTCTCAAATAAATAAATAAAATCTAAAAAAAAAAAAGAAAGGAGTAACTGTCTTTGGTGATTTTTGGAGAATATATTTTTTTTAAACTGAGAACAAGTTTACCTACATCTTGGATATTTATCAAAATGAAAAATGTATTAATAAAAATAATAGCTACCATGTGTCAAGGGCTGCCAATGCCCAATTCTGCAAAGTAGATAAGATTACCACATTGTACATATGACAAACTGGAAATTCAAAAAATTTGAATTCATTTCCTTACTGTCACACTATTGAGCAGAATGCAAATCCAGATCTTTCTGTCCCGGGCTGGTATTCTTCTACAACATCAGACCTGTGATCTGATGTGATTATAAAATGATGAACATCAGTCTTAACCCTTCACTCTTTAAAGCAATTTCTGTTATATATTTTTTCTTTTTTTTTAAGATTTTATTTTTAGGTAATCTCTATATACCCCATATGCTGCAGCAACTCATAACCCTGAGATCAAGAGTCGCATGCTCCACCAACTGAACCAGCCAGGCATCCCAATTATATTATTTAATTCACTTTACTTTTTTCCACTATTTCAACAACTATTCCAAATTTCTGCATTTTCTCTATCGCCCCACTCACAGAAAATTATTTCACTTCCTTTTAACCAACTATATAAAAACATTAGAAATAAACATCCTCCAGGCACCTGGGTGGCTCTGACAGTTAAGCGTCTGCCTTCGGCTCAGGTCATGATCCTGGGGTCCTGGGATCGAGCCCCGTGTCAGGCTCCCTGCTTCACCGGGAGCCTGTTTCTCCCTCTGCCTGACACTCCCCCTGCTTGTGCTCTCTCTCTCTTTCTCTCTGTCAAATAAAGAATAAAAAATCTTAAAAAAAAGAAAAGAAAAGAAATAAACATCCTCAACTGCCTACAACCTGACCTATAAATTTAGTTTTATGTGACCCATCCTCACACCTTCTCTGTTTATCTAAAAAAAAAGGAGGGGGAGAAGACACCTGGGTGGTACAGTCAGTTAAGTGTCTGACTCTTGGTTTTGGCTCAGGTCATGATCTCAAGGTTTTGAGATTGAGCCCTGCCTCAGGCTCTGTGCTCAGGGTGAAGTCTGCTTGAGTTTTTCTCTCCCTCTTCCTTTGCCCCCAGCCTCTCTCTTTCAAATAAATAAATAAAATTTAAAAAGAAAGCGAGAAAGCCAGGAAGGAAGGAAGGAAGGAAGAAAAGAAAGGAAAGAAAAGAAAGAAAGGAAAGAAAGAAAGAAAGAAAGAAAGAAAGAAAGAAAGAAAGAAAGAAAGAAAGAAGAAAGAAAGAGAAAGAACAAACAAGTCTCTACATCTGTGCCACATACCCCAATCCTTTCTTGACTTGTCACATTCCTCCCTTTATCCATACCCCCGTCTCATTCCCTGCTTCTTCCCTCCCACTGGATTATTCCATTTTTTAACATGTTTACTTCTCACCCTTTAAACTAGCTATCTATAATAATCCTTCCTCCTCCCTCTTTCCTCCCTGTTTCTCTTCCAATTCTCTCTTCCCTCTCCTTTTTAGCCTAACATTTTGAAAATCTTGTCTACACTAGCTGTCTACATATCTTCACTTCTCAGACACTTTTCGAACCTCTCCAATTAGGCTTCTCCTATGCTGCCACTGAAGGTCTTTCAACAAGATCCTCAGTGACCTCCTTGTGGCTGCGTGTTGGAGCACCTTTCAATTCTTTATTTAATTAGCCATTCATTTCTTCCTGAGACATGTTGTTCCCTTTGCTTCATTGATAACTCACTTGACTTGCTTTCCCTCCACTTCTCTAGTGACTTGGTCTCAAATTCCTATGGAGGCTTCTCTTCCTCTGCCTGTCCTCTAAATGCTAGTTCTCCTCAGAGATGAATTCCAGGCTCATATTTCTCAATGGGCAGGCTCTTCTTGAGTGATCTCATCTACTGTCATGCATTCACTTATAGCCTTTATGCTCATTATTCCACATCTATATGCAGTCCAGAAGAACCCATGACTTGAATGCATCCAATTTCCTATATGAAATTTCACCATGAATGACCTGCAATATCTCAAAAGCAGAATTGCTAAAGATCTCCTACTCTCAATATACTTTACCAGCCATGTTCTGTTTTGAGAGTAAATTTCACTCAGGTTCCTAAACCAAATGAGTGGGTGGGTGGATGGATGAATGAATAGTAATCCCCAACTTTCCTCACTCTGTCTTATCTCAAACCTAATCCATCATCAAGTCACTTGATTTCATCTACCTAATGTTTTTATGATCCACTGATTTTTCTCTAAAACACCGTAAGCATGCTATGATCCAATCTTTTCCTGCTTGGCTATCAATAGCATCCTCCTATCTGAACTCCCAGTGTCTACTCTTGTCCCTGTATAGACCATTCTTTACTCTAGACAAAAAATATATTTCTTAAGTTAATATATGATTTTTTCAGTCTTCCTTTTAAAGATCTGCTCATAGTTTCTTTCTGTTCTCCATCCATCTTTAACATCTCAAAGTTATTCAAAGTATGTAGGCCTTTAGCTGAAGCACTTTTATTCCCCAGTTCTCTCTGCAATACACCTCCAGTAAACACATGCCTGTTCATGCACACACACACACACAGAGAGACTCACACACACACACACGCTTCAGTTATCCTGACCAATTCTTACTCATCCTCCATGTCTCATCTAAAAGTCATTTCCTCAGGAAGCCTCCCCCTTCCAGTTCCTAAGGTTCCCTTTCCATGTATTCTCATATATCCCTGAACTTCCACTGGCATGGTATTCACAAGGATTTTTGTAAAATCACATGCTTCTTCTTCAAGATGCTTGAGTTACATGTTTTTGAAAAAGTGCACGAAACCTAAAAATTCCTGTATAGAGTAGTTCCCATGAGAAATAATAGCAAAGGGATGGGTTCCAGGATTTCTATTATATTCTGCAATCCTGGAGATATGGAGATAATCCATTTATATTATCTTAGTCTATAATCATATTATTTAAATAGCCTGTATTCATATAATTTGCATTATACAAATTCATATTATGTGAATATAGGACAGAAGAATTTCAGTTAAAATGGTAATCTAACATATGTGTTTTCCTATATTTCCTTTCGAATCACCATGAAAATGATGATAATGAAACTAAAATGTATAAATTCATGATAAAGAAAACCAGAGACAAAATGACCTGGAAAAGGGGCATTAAAAATTTTTGAAAGATGGAAAGCAGATGAGTAAGTTGTAACTGACGTAACAGCCTTGAAAATCCTGAAACCCAAGTGTCTTTCAAAAGGGATCCTAATTAAAAAAAAAAAAAAGTTTATTTGCATCATAGAACCCAGAAAAGCTCAAAAATTAGAGTTGCTAGATATATTGAAAGGTATAAGGCCAAAGCACAGACTGATCAAGAATCTGAAGGAGTTAGATCCCCAGAGGTTCTCCTGTGCCCTGTGCCGCCCAGGAACTGTTCCTTCAGGATCGTAGCAAAAGGCAAGCATTTTGTTGTATGGGAAAGTAGAATGAGGGATGCTTTAAAGTAGAAAGGCCAGTCAAGAGAGGGTGAGATGCCCACCAGTCAGAATGGCTAAAATTAACAAGTCAGGAAACGACAGATGTTGGCGGGGATGCGGAGAAAGGGGAACCCTCCTACACTGTTGGTGGGAATGCAAGCTGGTGCAGCCACTCTGGGAAACAGTGTGGAGGTTCCTCAAAAAGTTGAAAACAGAGCTACTATATGATCCAGCAATTGCACTACTGGGTATTTACTCCAAAGATACACAAGTAGGGTTCCGAAAGGGTACGTGCACTCCGATGTTTATAGCAGCAATGTCCACAATAGCTAAACTGTGGAAAGAGCCAAGATGTCCATCAACAGATGAGTGGATAAAGAAGAGGTGGTATATATATATACAATGGAATATTATGCAGCCATCAAAAGGAATGAGATCTTGCCATTTGCAATGACGTGGATGGAACTGGAGGGTATTACGTTGAGCGAAATAAGTCAAACAGAGAAAGACATGTATCGTATGACCTCACTGATATGAGGAATTCTTAATCGCAGGAAACAAACTGAAGGTTGCTGGAGTCGGGGGTGGGGTGGGAGGGATGGGGTGACTGGGTGATAGACACTGGGGAGGGTATGTGCTCTGGTAAGTGCTGTGAATTGTGCAAGACTGTTGAATCTCAGATCTGTACCTCTGAAACAAATAATGCAATATATGTTAAGAAAAATAAAAGAAGAAGGTAGCAGGAGGGGAAGAATGAAGCGGGGGAATCGGAGGGGTAGACGAACCATGGGAGATGACAGACTCTGAAAAACAAACTGAGGGTTCTGGGGGGGGGTGGGAGGATGGGTTAGCCTGGTGATGGGTATTGAGGAGGGCATGTTCTGCATGGAGCACTTGGTGTTATGCACAAACAATGAATCATGGAACACTACATCTAAAACTAATGATGTCATGTATGGGGATTAACATAAGAATAAAAAAATTAAAGGGGCGCCTGGGTGGCTCAGTTGGTTAAGCGACTGCCTTTGGCTCAGGTCATGATCCTGGAGTCCCAGGATCGAGTCCCACATCGGGCTCCCTGCTCGGCAGGGAGTCTGCTTCTCCCTCTGACCCTCCCCACTCTCATGTGCTCTCTCTCAGTCTCTCTCAAATAAATAAATAAAATCTTAAAAAAAAAAAGATTTAAAAAAAAAAAGAGAGGGTGAGATGCCATTTTGAAAATAGGGAAATTGAGTAAATACTCTGAAGGGTGACCACATACTCCCTACCCTCTCTAGCCAACTACCATGCAGATAAGAGATGGGGGCTTCTTCTGGTGATTCTGATTGGCCCAGAGAAGAAACAGAAATGACTTTTGAGGATCCCGGTGAAACAACTGAGTACTATTAAATCAACATACAGAGAGGACAACCCAATAATTCAAAACCCCACTCAGGTGGCAGATTTTTATTCTTTATTCCTAAATATAAATAGTCAAATATTCCCAGGCCTTTGAGGACGGGCTCTAACATTAAAGATAAAACCCAAAATGTAAAACTACACTCACAGGTTTATAATAATTGTAAAATAAATTGTTACATCGCCCAAACAAGAATCCAGTGCTATGAAAAGGAATGATCTGAGAACAAAGAAAAAAGTTAATGGAAATTAAAACCATGATTTCCCCTCAAAAATATCTTCAAATTGAATTGAAAAATAATGTTGAGAAAATATCCCAGAAAGTAGAGAAAATAGGAGAAGAAACTATAATATTAGAGGATCAACCAGAAAGTCCAGGAAATAGCTAGTAGAGGTTGCAGAAAGAAAGACAAGAGATAATGGAAGGGAGGAAATGTGTGTATGTGTGCGTGTGTGTGTGAACATTTGTGTGTGTGTGAATGTGCATGTGTGTGCATATATGAAATAATTATACAAGTACAAATCAAGGTTCACCATAGTGAAAATTCTGAACATTGGTGATGTTGGGAAGGTGATAAGAATTTTTAGGGAGCAGATGAAAACAGTTCATGTACAAAATATTGGGGATCAGAATGCCATCACAGTTCTCAACACAATACCAGACACTAGAAGAAAATAGAGCAAGGTCTTAAAATTGTAAAGAATCTCTAACACTGAATACCTAGATTCTTATTCAAATGTAAAAGCAAAATGCAAAAGCAAAAGACAGGTTGAGATACACGAGAACTCAAAAAATTAAGTTGACACAGGAAGCTTATTTGTTCCAATAAAATAAGGAACCAAACTGTAAATAAGAGAAGGATGGCATTCAGAAAATAGGTTTGTCTGCTGGAGAGGAGACAAAAGGAGTCCCCAGGATGAGGATGAAGGGAAATCCAAGGGAAGAGCTGTTTGAAAAACCTGGGGAGCAGTGAGTGGTTAGCTGGGGCTAGAGCCCAAGGATGGTGGGTTCCAGGACAGGGGTCTCCAAGGGTAAACAATAGATGATACATACATACATATAGATGTATTTCTTTTGCTTCTAACCAAAATTACAAAAGTTTTATTGTTCTAGTGGATATTTAGAGGTCTAAAAACATCCCTGAACAAATGGATTGTTGAGGCAATTTTTAAACCTAAGGGAAAGAAAATGTATACAAAGAAAGGAAATAATTATGCTATATTTCATGGCTCAGCTCTGAAAATATTTACATAGTCTAATAATATAAACACTGAACCTTGATTTAATTTAAAATGTGATAGAACTATCTTGAGAAGTTAAGGAAAAGAAAATGCGGGTGCTTATATGTTGGTACAAGGAATGGGCCGTGGGGCACATTGGAAGACAGCAGCCAAATCTTCATCATACATAGTTAACGGTCATTGGATCATGTCCAGAATTAAGACTAAAAATATATATTGCATAATTTAGAAAAATGGAAGCAAGTACCCAGATAAATATTTTGAAAGTGTTGAAACTGTGAGTCTCAGGGAAGTAGGACTCGGTAGTAAGAAGCAGTGAAGGATTGCTCTTTTGCTATTTTGATAAAAGTCTCACACTATTGTTTGACTTCTTAAAAATATCTCCATATAAACAATGAATCATGGGATGGAATGAGGAGGAAAACACTGATGGATGGGATTCCAAGATCATGTTCTTGTCCTTGAATTGGGTGCTGAATTCAAAAGTGCTGATTATATTCTCGTACTTTATACACACATATATCTTACATATGCTACATGTATGCATAAACATGTATTAAAGAAACAAAAGACAGACGAAGAGAAAGACTTGAACACAGGAGACGTCATCTGTGTTAAATGTTGAAGTTTTGGGAAATGGGAAATTAGATTTCTCTAAGTTTCTAGAGACTGTTGGCTGCAGACTCAGTAGTAAGCTTCTTTTTCTTTGATTGAAAAATAAACAAATAAAATAGCCAAGTGACAAGTGTCTGTATTACACAAGTCTCTGGTAGACCTTCCTGGGTAAATCGATGCTTGGTGTGTTTGAACAGAAGGTGACATTGTCAGACCCAAGGACCACAGAAGCCCCAGGTTCAAAGAATGTCGCATGTCACCGATATCTAGTCTATTGCCACAGGCTCTTGCACAGGGCAGCCCAGTCTTGCGTGTGCCTCTCATCCTGGAATTTGTTGATAAAAACAGTGGGAAACTTACATCAACATAAATCTAAACATTGTTGTCTACTCTTCCTAATGGATCTCAAATGGGGCAGAATTATACTTACTTCATTTCTACCTTCCCTGTTTGTCCCCAAGCTCATATCTTGTTCATTCTCAGATACCCACGTCATTTGCCTGGCACATTGTGGGAACTAAATCAATAGTAATTGAACTAATGATTATACTATAATTCCTACGACTTTTTCTTTCCTTTCCTTTTTTTTTTTTTTTTGCTATTGATTAACCTGAGGTTTGGGTTACTAAAAATTACATAGGTTATAGGCAACCCTTACACTTACTTATTTATATGCTTCCCTCTAAGTATGATTAAATGGCAAGAACATGAAATTCAGTGACAGAAGACTCCAGTTTAATTCCTGGTTCTGTCCTTTCCTGACTGTCATTTTGAGCAACGCTGCACAGCTCCCTAAGTTCTATCACCAAATAAATAAGACTTTCCTCATGTTATGAGGAGGGAATGAGACAGTATATGTGTGTTTTATTTTTTTTTTAAGATTTTTATTTATTTATTTGAGAGAGAGAATGAGAGAGAGAGAGCACATGAGAGGGGGGAGGTTCAGAGGGAGAAGCAGACCCCCTGCCGAGCAGGGAGCCCGATGCGGGACTTGATCCTGGGACTCCAGGATCATGACCCGAGCCGAAGGCAGTCGCTCAACCAACTGAGCCACCCAGGCGCCCTATATGTGTGTTTTATAGACTATAAAGTAATATATAAATGTCAGTTGTATCTATGACCAGGGTCTTTCTGATAGATATTTCCATGTATTATATCCACTCTATTCCCCTCTCTACCTGTTCTTTTCCAAATTGGATTAACAAGTGAGAAATCTAAGTAAAATGCTAATCTTCATGTGTTCATATTAAGAATTATTAAAATAGAAATTGCCACAAATATTTATATCTGTCTCCTTAAGTCACAAAGCATCAATTATGTGAATGAACTACATTTTACCCAAGGTACTATTTTCCCCATCGTTTTTCTGATAAATCTACACAGAGCTCATCAGTTCTATTATATAGTCATTAAGATATAGGGAAAATCGAATCATCTTTTTTTTTTTTTCCTGTTTTAAGTTGCCTGTGTTTTTGACAAGGGCATGCCATATGCAGTTATAAAGTTCACTTAAGTTTTATTGAAGAACAAAGAGACTATTTTTAAATCACAGTTATTTCATTATTAGATCTCTGTGTATCAACACCTCTTACAGATCAGTTAATGTCTTTGCAATGTAACAAAGGCTAGCCCTCTCTTAATTATTTATAAAAGAATGTGATGCAGCAGAACAAGCCAGCGTTTTGTAGAGACATGCCCTGAATTCAAATCCTAAGTCAGCCACTTAATCTCCCTGAACCTCAGTTTCCTTCTGTGGAAACAAACACAAAGATGCTAGTAAGGTTGGAAGAAATTGTACCGGAAGTACCTGGTTGGCACTCAGTTAATGCTAGCAGTCATTGTTGTTAGAGTTAGACTTGAGACTTTTGAAGCTCCAGTACTCAGATACCCTCTTCTGCTTGTGCTGTATTTACATACTAAGTTGGATTTGAGGAAAGTGGTTGATACACGCTGGTTTCCCATAAGAAGAAATGTAAGTGGCCCGTGTGGGTACAGAAGGAGTAACATCTTCAGAAGGAGAGCATGGCTGGGCTGCATCTGTGTAGCTGTGTCCCACATGATCAGAAAGCCCCAGATGCCAGAGCTGCACTAAGTACTTTACATGTGGAATGAGAACAAAACAAAGACAGAGAGCAAACCAAGAGTATCTGCTTGCTATCCCTGAACCACAACTGTCGTCAAAGGAGGGAAGCCTGTCAGATAGAAAGAGCTTTGTTCTTTTGAAACCTTGAATGGCTTTGGATATGCATGTTTGATATTAAAACCTGAGCAAAGTGGCCATGCCCTGCTTTTAGGGTGTCCAGGACTTTCCAGGATGGAGAGGGTGAATGGAAGAAAAAGAAAAGAGAAAGCCAAAGAAGCAGGGAGCCTCCTGATGACAGAGGTCTGTGTATAGCCTTTCAGGGAAGCCCCCAAAATTCTCCAGTAAAATCTACTACCCTTGCATACTGGTGCGAATGATTGATCTTGTTGCTGCTGCTTTGTAAACTGGAGAATATGGTGCCTAAATCGATGAAGGGAAGGGGTGTTAGGTAGAGCATCAGATCATAAGAGAAACCAAGTATCTTCCAGGCATTCCCACAGACCTTGGGTGGGACTTTGGACTTCCACAGGCCAGTTTGAGAGTGTGAAGCAATTTGATGAATTTTGTGTGTGTGTATATGTGTGTGTGCACATGCGCGTAGTGGGGACTCTGAGCTACGCAGAGGTTATACATGAATGAGAGTATGATTTCTGTATTCCAGACAAGGCTGGAAGATGTTTAAATGACTTGTCCAAGGTCACCCAGCTAAGTATGGGGTGAGGGGAGACTAATATTTGCATCTGTGTCCATATGTCTCCAGAAATGGAGCCCTTGGTTACCATGCCTTATTTTCTCACTCAGACCATTCTCCAGAACATACAGTGGGGTCGGCTGGGCTGGCTAAATCAAAACTCACATCAGAGCTTTTGGACAAAACAGAGAAGCGGGCCCCAACTGTGCATACTCTGATTAGTTAAGTCTAGATGACACCAAGGAAATCTGTACTTTTGAAAGTTTCCCCAGATGTTTCTAGTGGGAATTTAGATTTAGGAACCTCAGATAATCCAGTCTCTTCATATAAATGCAGGAAACTGAGGACCTCAATTGGGAAAAGTCTTATACACAAACACTGAGTTGTTGACTTTATGCTAGAATCAGGAATAGAACCTCTATCTCTAGACTCAACAACCTGTGGGGAATAGGCATGAATACAAACGAGTGTCTACACAACTCAGACCTTACAGGGATCGAGTGAGAAAACACGGTTTAAAGAAGATCCCTTCTTGGTAAAGAAACTCAGGAGAAAGCTTAAGAATGCTTCTGTAATTTCCTAGGTGTCAATTCTCTAAGGTAAGAATTAGAATCCTTATTTTGTCAGAAGTAATCCCTGAGATCAAGAGAGGGAAATGATTCAACTGAGACTGGTGCTCTAGTAAAATGCAAACCAGGATTCAAACCCAGTTCCATGACACAAAAAAGAGAGACTACGCATCTGATCAACAACACTCTCCTTTTCAAAGTGCGTATGCATTACATGAGCTGCTCTTAAGGTTGTAAAAACAAGGTCATTTTGTGCGTAATAAAAAGAATTCCTCTGGCTCTCACCCACCCACTGTTGTGCAATCCCAATCCCAGTCCCTCAAGAGCCAAGTCCAGGTACTCCGGGGGTGATCCAAGGAGAGTGCACTATGCTCTCCTGATCAGCCTTCTCTGCCTCAATTTGAAACTAACTGAGCAAACGGAAAACCCAGGGAGACAAAGAGGGCTGCATGTAAGTAAAATGAAAAGCAGACCCATGGATAAGCAAGGAGCTAAAGGTTAGAGGGTAGAGGACCCAGCTAGAGAAATGCACAGTGAAACCCACTTGTGATAAGGTTTACGGTGAAATGTCCTTTTACATGGGATCAGAGCAGACACTTTTTCCCTGTTGGTATAGCAGTCAGTTGCCCACTGTGGTCTAAATCTGGACCTTGAGATTCCCTGCAGCTATAACAAAATGAAAATAGCAGAATTTCCCTTCCCCATTCCCTCCTTCCTTTCCCTTTCCTTCAGAGGCATCAGCATGTCCTATAGCCAAGGAAGTAGAGTGGGGCTGGGGGGTGAGGGGCCAAGAGGAACCAGTGCACCTGGTTGCCCAGAGGTGCTGATGAGTGTGTGGAGGGGGAGTGCAGGAAGGCAGTGGTGTGCCCAGGGACTGAGGGGACAGAAGGAGGACAGAAGACAAAGTCTGTGTGGTTAAGAGATTGCTTATACTAAGCAAATAAGTCAACTGACTGAACAAATGAATAAATATTTTGAGAATAATGAAAGCCAGTTTTCTCAATGTTGGAAACGTGATTTATAAAAATAAAAAGGGGCGAATCTAGAAAGAACCCTGAGTTTTGGAATTGGAAGTTGTTCCAGTTATTTATTGCTGTATGACAAACCATCCCAAAATTGCTGCATAAAACAATCACTTTTTCTGTTTGCATATCCTGTGGGTCAGGAGTCCAGACAAGCACCAGATGGCACACACTGACTCTGCTCCGTGATGTCTGGGGACTCAGCTAGAAAGACTTGATGGTTGGGGACGACCTAACGACAGGGACTGGAATCATCTGGAATCCCCAGGGTAGGTGAACTTCTTGTATGCTAGCTTAGGGCTCCTGTGCTAGTATTCTGATCAATAAAGGTGAAAACTGCATAGCGTTACCTGGCCTCAGAAATCAGGTAACATCATTTCTACCATATTCCCCGGGTGACACATGAGACACAAGTTTACCCACATTTAAGGGAAAGGGACATAAATTTACCCATTGATGGGAGGAGTGACAACAAATTTGTGGACATTTAAAAACAGTCAGAGAGATTGTCATGAACGTTCATATATGTATATATACACATATATAAGCATATATGTGTATGCGTATACATGTATACATACATATGCGTATATACACACGTATGTATGTTTTTCCTAACTCTGTCCCTTGAGAGTTACTAGAACAATGAATAATTGCTCTAGAATGATAACAATAAGAACACTGAACACCCAGACAATCTTGGCTTCTAAATATCTTCCTCCACTAAATCGAATAGAGTCCTTGGAGAAATAGCTGATTCCAAGTCCGAGAAACAGAAAGTTTGAGATGAGCACGGGCTATGTTGTTTTGTCATAAAATAAGGAAAACCGCTAAAGAAAATGAAATGTGCCAAAAAGACACAGGAGTCAGTGAGGAGGTGCTCCCCAATGACCAAAAATGGACAATGTAAGCATCAAAATTAGATGGTGGTAGTCACATGTAACAAACCATTGAGTTAATTGTACTTCATGAGTCCACGTTGATAGAAACTAAAAAGTAAACAAACATATACATAAGTAAGGTAAAGGGATAGTTCTTGTAGCAATATGCCAACTAATAAATGTAGAAGGAATGAGGAAAATAGAAGTCACCATGATTTAGGCAGATGTTATCAATGGATGCTAAGGCAGTAGGTAGAGTTCTGGGAAAAACAAGAGGTCAGGGTAATCTCTGAATCTTTGTCCCCCAAATATTCATCAACTACAAAGGAAAAATGGTGACTTCAGTGTGGCAGTTAGCACTGTGACCAGGTGCTCGAGGTTGACATGACCAGTGGTTAGACCAGTCAGCATTGTGTCTCCTGATGTGAGTCACTGAGAATAAGAGAGTGTAATGTCTGTGGTATTCCTGTCAAGATGGCATGGACTGCATCAGGTCCTCAGGAAACATCAGGCAGACTCTAGTTGAAGGTTGTCCTACAAAATGAAAGGACTCTGCTCCTAAAAACTGTTAGGAACATGAAGGACAGAGAAAGGCCAGGCAACTGTCCCAGATTGAAGGAGAATGAGGAGATCTAGGAACTAAAAGCAACATATTCCTGACTAGGTTCCTCATCCAGAGAAGCAAATTGGACACTGTTGAGCCGGTTGGAGAAATGTGCAGGAGGCATGTGGATTGAGCGGTTCCATGTCAAGGCTGATTATCTGACTGGGAGCTTTGCTTGATGCTGATGTGAGAGTGTCTGCCTGTGGGAAATACACCCTGGGGAATTATGGCGTCATGCAGGCATCTATCTGCTGTGGCTCTCAGATGGTTCAGAAAAAGACAAGGCACGTGGGGAACAAGAGAGGAGTGAAGAGAGAGAGTAAATGTGGGGAATCCACGTGTTATGAGTTGAATTATCTTCTCCTCCTCCAAAGTCACATGTCGAAATCATAACTCCCAGGAACTCAAAGTAACACCATATTGGGAGATATCGGTCTTTACAGAAGTAATCAAGATACAGTGAGGTCATTAATGTGGACCCAATCCAATAAAACTGGCGTCCTTATAAGAGGAGATGCTGACAGAGATGCACATAAAGGGAAGGCAATGTGAAGAGGCAGAGGGAGAAGACCGCCCTCTACCAGTCAGAGATCCTCCACTCACGGCCCTCCCAAGGAACCAACCCTGCCTACACCTTGACCTCCACTTCAGATTTGATTTCAGTCTTTCCAGAACTATGAAACAATACATTCCTGTTGTTTAAATCATCCAGTCGCTGGTACTTTGTTACAGCAGCTCTAGCAAACCCATACACCATTGGAAAGGATACCGAAGTTCTTCATATTGTTCTTGCAGGTATTCTGTAAGTTTGAAATCATTGCAAAAGAAATTATTATTATTATTATTATTATTATTATTATTATTATTATTATTACTATTTTTAGAGAGAGCTCATGTGCGTGTGAGCCAGAGAGGGGCAGAGGGAGAGGAAGAGAGAGAATCTTAAGAAGGCTCTGTGCCCAGCATGGAACCTGATGCAGGCCTCCATCTCAAAACCCTGAGATCATGACCTGAATCTTTCACCATCCAGCAGTCTCTGTCTGAACAGGGTGCAAAAGGGTCTTTGTCGTTAACCACTGATGGAGAAAAATAGAGCTTAAAGAGGTGTACTCTGAGCCTCTTGCAGTGGCAGTGAGAGAAGTCAGTGGTTCATACATTATCATAACGTTATCAGGAGATAAGCAGGAGAGAAGCTCCTTTATAAATTTACAGATTGCCCTTAACCGTATTTCCTTAAAGAAAAGACCTGGAGGAAGGACAGAAGAGAAGAGGAGAGGCAGAGAGAAGTGGGATGCAGGCAAAGGATGGAGGAGAGAGGCGAGGAGTGATGATCTCTGGCTGCTTTGGGTCCCCACCTGAAAGCCGATGAACAGGCAGATGGGAGGCAAAAGAAAACCTCCTCTCCTTCCAGGTAGAGATGGTCCCATCCTTCTCTCTCCTTCAGCTTGTTCATAAATTTTCCAGTGTCACTTACCAAGTGGTATTGTTGTTTATTGCTATTCGTCTCTTCTCTACTAAAGCCTGAGGTCTTCCAGGTTTTTCTGCTTATTTGTGGAATTCGGGGTAAAGACAGCACTATGATCCTGGAAAAACACAATTAAATGAAGTCATTTCTGTGCTCAAAACCTACTGGTGGTCCTCAGTCTCAATCAGAGTAACACCCAAAGTCACTCCCCAAATCCACATGGCCCTATGTGATCTGGCCACCTGTCACCTCCCATATACCACATCACCTCACTCCAGCTTCCAGATACTCCTCGAGGTCCCTAGCACTCACCGGGAGGAGCTCTAGAACCAGGGCTGTGTACCTGTGGTTCCCCGCCTCAAACATGCTCTCTTCAGATGTGCAGAAAGCTAGATTCCTTACTTCCTCTGGTTTTTACTAAAAGGTCACCTTCACAGCCAACCCTTTGTGAAATTTAAATTCTATCCCCAAACATCCCACTCCCCTTTCACTACTTGACTATTGCCCTCAGAGCTCATCACCATGTAACATACTGTGGTTTTTACCTATTTGCATTTCTTGTAAAAATCATTCTTCTCATTGGGATAGCTGTTCCACGAGGCCAGAGATTTTTGTTTTGTTTGCTGCTGTATCCTTAGCACATAGAGTGGTATTTGTCTCAACAAATATTTACTGAATGAATAATCGGAGTTCCTGGACTGTCCTGCATCTCAATAACATTATCAAAAGTGGTATAATAAAAATCAAATGCTGGTGAGTATCTGAAGAAAATGATCTCTCCTACATGGCTGGTGAAAATCTGAAATGACACAGCTACTCTGGAAAAACAGTTTGGCAGTTTCTTATTAAACTAAACATGCAACTACCATATGACCCAGCAATTATACAGCTTTGGGTATTTATCCCTGAGAATGAAAACTTATGTTCTCTTAAAAAACCGTGCACGAATATTCATGACAGATTTGTAACTGCCCCAAACTAAAAACAATCCAGATGTCCTTTAATGGGGAATGGTTAAACAAACTATGGTACATCCATACCATGGAATATTACTCAGCAATAGAAAAAATTAACTGTGATACAACTTGGAGGAATCTGAAAGCGGAAAAAAAAAAACTCATCCCAAAATGCTGCACACTGTACGATTGCATTTATATCATATTCTCGAATGCCCAAATTAAAAAGATGGAGAACTAATTCCTGGTTTCCAGGGATTAGGGTTGGAGATGGTGATGGAGGGAGGGAGGTGGATGTGTTTACTGCAGGACAATATAAGTGACCCTAGGGAGGACCCTTGTGAGGACCCTGCTATTTCTTGATTGTGGTGGTGGATGCACAAACCTTCATATGTGATAAAATTAGAGAATCACACACACACACACGAGTACATATATGATTTTGGAAATCTGAACAATTTAGGTGGATTGTATCAATGGCAGGTTCTTGACTGTGATATTGCAAGATGTTATCATCGAGGGAGATGAGGTAGATAACACATGAGATCTCTCTGCATTATGTCTTACAAGTGCATGTGCGTCTACAATAGTCTCCAGATAAAAAGTTGAATTGAAATGATGTATTATTTAATTCTGAAAATGTGCATTGAAGTCTCAGGATGTGCATCACCTTTTCAGGGTAGTTGAATACCTACCATGAAATGGGCATATATATACATACTTGTATGTGTATAAAGCACTTGAAATGCTATTCAGCATATAATAAACACTCAGCACATTTTAGCTATTATTACTCCAATCCTGCAGGGCAAGACTGTATTCAGGTCATCTCTGATCCGCAGTATATATCTTGTTTCTTATGCATATTACAAACATCAGTTACTGTGAGCTGAATAAATGACTTTTCTAACCCTCTGCACCAACCTTCAAAGAGCATGGGTCAGTAAGAAGGGTGCTGTCTGTGGAGTCCAGAGTAATCAAGAACCCTAAAGAGGAAGACAATAGGACTATCTAAGACTCCACCTCCCAGCTGTCCCACTAAGTTGTAAAGCTTTGAAAAGCCCATTTTCTTTACTAAGTCTTAGTTCCCCCCTTTGTCAGAGGAGGAATTAGAATGGCGTTATCTCTGTGGGCCCTTTCCAACTCTCAAATATGCAAGCCTCTATGTTTTACAAGCACCGAGAATTATCTTTCCTGAAACATGAGCACTGGACCAGAAGTCCATAGGTTATTATACCTTGTCTCCAAAATTCTGGCCTCTAGTTCCATTTGGGTCAAGTTGACTCTTCCATTTCTGGCTCCAGTAAAGCACAGTTATTAGCAGCTGGTTTCTACCGTTATGGTTCTTTCAAATATGTTGTAGTCAGAATATCTGTAGATGATAGCCAGCCAAGATTTTGGAAAGCTTTAGGGGATAAGAAATTGTAGAAATTTAAGCTATAATTATAGTATTAATCACTATCATTGCATCACTATCCTCCAAAGCCAAGGGGGAGTTACACTTGTTAAATTTAAAAACAATAAAGGCATGTTGTGATTTATGAAAGTATAGAAAATAAAAGGCCTCCGAAAAATACCATCTTGTTTATTTTATCTAATATTTGTAACACAACCTAATGGATTCGTGTCGTGTTTCTAAGAGGACTCCTGGGTAATTTTCCATGCCAAACGTTCGCCAGCAGCTGACAGATGTCCCTACTCAAAAAGGCCAGGTTCTGTAGCGCTATGAGCATTGCATGGATCATGCTCGCCTGTCCTCATGTTCTATGTCAGTGCATCTGGAATGTCCAGCCACTTCAGAGTCGAAATTGCTTGTATTTTTGTACTCGCTTGGGACTATTTGCATAGTAAATTATTGAGCATATACTGAACACCTTGTGCACGCTTCCCCTTGCAGAGACACCATGACATGATCACGGTGAAATACGCAAGGTTCTCTGTTACAGGTAAATGTGATTTTTTTGAGAAACTACCAAAGGCCTGGAAAGCAAGTAGGGCCAGAGTAATTGAAGAAGATGGGAAAATATTGTCAAAGTGATGGAAAAAATGGGTTGGAGTGTATTGCCAACAAAACTATCTTTTAAGAATAAGGCTGAAGTAAAGATATGTTTATATACATAAACAATGAATAGGTTATGAATAAATTCTCATGAAATAAATTTATAGAGGATGTACTTGTGGGAAAAAAAAATAATCCCAGTAATAAGATCTATGATGCAAAGAAACAACAAACATTTGGGCATATCCAAACAAACACCATCTGAAAAATAATAATAGTGTTTAATTTGAGGTTAAAAAAGAAAAGCCATTCAAGCTGCAACTTACATACTGGAGGACAATAACACATGCACTGGGGAGGAGTGAGAAAAATAAAGTCCTTGTATCGTTCAGCATGGGAATAAAAATATCTGTTAACTGAGGACTTTGTTAATTATGGCTGTAATTTTTAGCATAACCACTAAAACACTAAAAAGAGATTAAATCAGAGCACATATGTTTAAATCCCAAAACAAAGCAAACAACAAAGTCTACCAAAACGGGAGAGTGAAGTTCTCAGGCCAGAGCAAAGATGGGTAAGGCAAAAAGAGAGCTGGGTTATCAAGGGAGACCTAGAGAGAGCAATGTATCCATTCGAGAGCCATTCAAGGGAGATCGTGCAGCGAACTGGCAGATCTCCCATTGGAAGGATTCTGTACAGCGAGGCTCCCCAGCTCTCTTAGCTGAGGACCAGTTCTTGAGAGTATATAAACAATGCTAACCTTCCAGTTAAAATTTAGCTAGCCTTAGAGATTGACCTATATCAGTAGTTCTCAAATGTAGGACTCCAGATTATATTTCTAAATACATTGACTCAGTAGGGGCATTTTTTTTAAAGATCTATCGATCTATCTATCTATCTATCTATCTATCTATCTATCTATCTATCTATCTAAGAGAGAGAGACACACACACACAGAGTGGGGTGGAGGGACAGAGGGAGAGAGAGTCTTAAGCAAACTTCATGCTGAGCGCAGAGCCTAACGCAGGCTCGATTCCAGGATTCTGAGATCATGATCTGAGCTGAAACCAAGCGTCAGACGCTTAACCGACTGTGCCACCGAGGTGCCCCAGTAGGGGCATTTTTTTCATATATTCCAAGAGACAGTGAAGTGGCCGGCCTGAAGATCTCATGTTTGAGAGGCACTGTCCTGCATGAGCATATCACAGTGCCTTTGGCTGTTCTAGTTCTCAATGCAAATTAATACCAAGGCACTTGGTGTATATCTAGATCTCTGGGAGAGTTTGAGGAAAAAAAGGCATTAATTTTAATAAGATACTCCTCTTCACAATGCAAAAAAACAGGTTCCTAGGCTTAAACACACACACACACACACACACACACACACACACACACACACACACACCCCTTGGTACGTTTGTAAGTTAATGTCTCTAAACCTAATAACCTCATGCGAGGCAGCCCTGTCCTGGTGACATCCCAGCCCACCATTCCTACCATTTTTCTCATTTTGGCAATGCTGGTCAAGAGGTCTTTCCAGGAAGTTGAGGCCATCTTGTTGAAGTCCCCAAATCCCTATCTCAGGATCTATAGGACAGTCAAACCTCAGACATTCACTGAACTGTACTCTTCTTCTGGTGGGAGCACACTTCAGAATTTATGACTTTGATAAAGACAGAAAAGTCTAACCCTTACACACATTCCGACAAATGACAGGATTTGCTTTTTTTTTTCCTTCTGGAAAAATTGATTTTAATAAGTGTCTTATATATATTCATTGCATCAATTGCATATTCATTTACTTTCCTATTTACTTCCCCTTCATCACCCATACGCATTCCAGTATTCATGTATCAACTTCCTCATATTTTATTACATTAGTCATTAACTCATTTATGACTCTCCATCACTGGATCATTTATGTATTCACTTAAAATATACCTGCACACATTCACACAATCTTCATGCAAGCTTCTCTGCTAGAGCCACAGGCAGATTTGCAATACACCCATGTTTCCTTCTCAAAGTTTTCAGTTACTTCCTTTGGCTTTCTCTTTCCCAGACCCCCACCTGCGAATGCACTACACGTGTGACTCAGATCCTAAGTTTATACCCAGAAACAAAATTTACAGCAGCTTCTAGATGCCAATTAGGCCAGGCTTGGAGCAAAATTCTGTTTCCTTGAGTCAGATGGCAATCAGCCCAGAAAGTTCGACCCAGCTTTCAGGCTCTGGAAAGGGAAAGCTCCAAATTTTTCTTCCTAGGCAGGCAAAAACCCACCTCTTTCTTCCTTACTGTGTGTTTCTTCCCTGGGGGGCTCCTTTATTATACACATAAAATACTTCACTTCTGACACTCCTAGTCACCAATTATGGGGAGGCTTTTCCCACAGGAAGCAATTCTCTGAGACACCTGTTGGTGTCTTACAATGTAATTCAATTCTGACCCTTCCCACCTGGAGATAGCATCAGATGCCATAGGTTAAGGGCTCAGTCCCACAAGACTGCCCACCCCCACCCCACACATGCACACTTTTATACACTTCAGATGCCAGTGGTGAGCCTGGGTTATTTCCCCCCTGTGCCTCTGACCAACCGGCTATGGATCAGAGGTTCCAGTGACCCCTTCCTTAGGTTTGAATAATTTGCTAGAGTGGTTCATAGAACTCAGAGAAACTCTTACTTATGTTTCCAAGTTGATTAAAGACTGTGATAAAGGATACAGATGAACAGCCAGATGGAGATACTTGGGGTGAGGTCTGGAAGGGTCCTGAGCACAGGACCTTCTGTCCTGGTGCAGTTGGGGTGTGTCACCCTCCCAGTGTAGATGTGTTCACCAACCTGGAAACCCCCAAATTCTGTTTTTTTTTTTAATGCTTCATTACATAGGCACGATTGATTAAATCATTGGCAATTGCTGATTGATTCAAGCTCCAGCCCCTCTCCCCTCGCTGGAAGTCAGGGGATGGGACTGAAAGTTCCCACCCTCTAAGCAACTTGGTTGGTTCTCCTGGCAACCAGCTCCCATCCTTAAGTGACCTAAGGGCTTTCCAAAGGTCACTTCATTAACATAAAAAAGGCACGTTTAAGGCCCTTTATCACAGGAAATTACAAGGGTTTTAAGGGCTCTGTGCCAGGAATGGGGTAAAAAAAAAAAAGTCTAATACGTATTCCCCCCTTATCCATGGTTTCGTTCCCCCCCCCCCCCCGTGGTTTCAGTTTCCTGCACCAACCAGGGTCTAGAAGCAGATGCTCCTCCTTCTGACGTAGCAATAGCATCAAAAGATCACGGGAGGGTCACGCTGCGTCACAACACCTGCAGCCTTCACCTCCCAGGTCTCCTCACACAGGCGTTTTCTCATCTCACAAGATCATCACAAGAAGGGCGAGTACAGTACAATAAGATATTTTGAAGGAAACCATGCGCACATAACTTCTATTAAATTGTTGCAATTGCTTTACTTTATAATTATTGTTGTTAATCTCTTACTGTGCCTAATTTATAAACTAAACTTTATCCTAGGCAGCAACATAGTATAAATAGGGTTTAGTCCTCTCCAAGGTTTCAGGCATCCACTGGGGGGTTTGGAATGTATTTCCCGTGGATAAGTAGAGACTACTGTAGATATTTCTTATGATAAATCACAATATCACAGCCTGTCAGAACTCCTGCCCCTGCCTCCAATGAGTGAGTCTTAATCCTGACTTTGGTGGTGGCTGTGTAGTCCCTGAGTTCTAATAGTCCCTTGCATCGCTTTCCATTGCTATTTCCATCCATAGCCTTCCATCACTCTATGTCATACGAAGAAGGTTTACCCAAGCTCCCTCCTCCACAAACATAATTATGTTATAATCCAGTACAAATGATCCCTGGCTTGGTAAAACTCAAAGGCTATACTCCCAAAATACCAAGTATTTTTCTTAATAACCCCCACACCTGGTGATTGTTTAATATTTGTCTTTACTTCTGGTGATTCCTAAGATGGTAGCAACTTAGATGGTGCTATTTATGGATGTAATCCTAGCCACAAGCATGGTGTTTGGCTTAAGGAATATATTTTAACGGAAATAAGAGTGGCAAGTATTGTTAATTAAGTAGATGCAAAAGGCCTGGGGGAGAAGATGTGGTGGAAACTCTGCCTGGGGAGGGTGGGAGTAAAAAGGAAGGAGAAAGGTTTGCTAGGCAGCCTGCTGGAACACATGCATTTCCTGGCAAAGGAAACTGCATTTTCAATGATACAGCCGTACCAGGACAGGGAAGTTCTCTGTGGTTGGATCGTAGAGTAGGGGACTGGGAATGGGGAAATAGTCCGTAAATGAGGCCGGGAAGGCAGGCAGAGACCAAATCATGCCACGTGTGATCCATGTTAAGTCTGGGCTTCATTCTCAGCGAAGGCATGGCAAGTCAATGATTTACACGTGGGAGTAAACTGGCCACAGGGATTTTGTTTTAATTTTATTTTGGAAAGATCACTTATGACCAAAACAGGACAAAGACACGGACTGATAGCTCAGGAAAGAGACCACCTTGTTCGTTGGGGAATGTTGTCAAAGAATGAAAACAGCTTCATATGACCTTTTGAGGCCGACTTATACCTAAGAACCACATTTCAATCATAAGTACAGAACCATACTCTATTTTTCCTTTCCTCATCTCGTGTATTTGAGTCAGCATATCCTATCAGTTTCAGCCCCTAAATGGCTTTTCAAGTACATCACCTTCTTCTCTGCATTCCTATTGCCATTTCCCTGGTTCGGACACCCATCATCCCTGACCCGAATGATTGCTACCACTCCGTCACTATTTTTGTCACTTCCTGGATATTTCCCACCAGTCTGTTGCCCACTGGTTATCAGAGTGAACATTCTAAGTGGCTTTTTTCCTGTTTAGGTTTTTCTAATAGCTGCCCATTCCCTAGAAGATCAAGTCTAAATTCCTATAATGTACCCAATTTCATGGTGACTTCTCCAATACAATTTCCTCCATCGTTTGATCGTTGCATTTTTGAAAAGCAGATCAAATCACCAAAATAAGAATCCTCTCTTTACAGTCTTCCGTAAGAAATAGCCACTCACTCCATAATGCCATGTTCATATGATGCACACATCTCCTCATTATACTTATTTCATTGTGCTGATATTTAGTTGAGTGTGTATCTGTCTTTATTCACTAGCTGTCTTCCTTGAAGGCTGAACTATATCTTATTTATTTGTAAGAGCCTGTAGCCTGGTATACCGTTTGTTTAAATAGATGCCCCCCCCATTTTTTTAATGAACAAACAAATGACCAATGATTTTTTAAAAAATGAAAAGAATGAATCAAGATTTTAAAAATGGGTCAGGTTCAACTAAGGTAGAAAAACATGTGTTCTGGTATTTTGGAGCAGAGGAATTTTTTCAGTTTCTTGGAAAGGTACAGAAGACCTTTTGCTCATTATTACTCATCCATTATGATTTCCTCTATTAAAAATATAAATATGGTATGATGGCTTTAATATTGATCAACTCTAAGCATGCATCTATTGATACCTAGGGAGAAATTGACTCACAGTGTTTCCAATGATGTGGTTAGAAAGTGCTCTGAATAGTCACTGGGGTCAGGCCTGAAAGAGCCAAGAAATCCAAGTGTTTTCCCTCTGTCTCCCACTAGCTTTCTGACAGAGTCTAATGAGAGCTCCTTGGGCTCATCCCAGGTAACTGCAGGTTCTCAAAAACCAGATTAGGTGGGAAATCCTTCACAGACTGAGACTAATGATCTGATAGATTCTATGACCAGTGAATTGGAAACCTCTTCAGGTTCAGTGGAGAACGTGAAAGCCAGATAGGAAATGAGGAAACACAGCTGGAAATACTAAGACAACGTGAGACAGAGGGGTTGAAACGGCTGTGGGGATAGGCAATTGTCTAAGAGAATGACACAATTGAGAGAATCGAGGGGGGAAAGCAACTTGGGGATGGAATTTTTAAATTGTATGAGTGCGTGTTCTCTCCATTGATACCTTGTGGCATTTTGGAGATGATACTGACTCCTAAAGGTAACTGGTCAGTGAGGCTGGGGAAAGGAGGTAGTCAGAAAAGAACACTTACTCAGCACGTGCTCTGTGTAAGGTGTCCTACTCACTGCTGGAGATAAATCTGTAGAAGGACTTGAGTTGTCCCTAAATGAACTTTCTGACACCATATGAAGTAGCTACAGTGAAATCCCCCAATTATAATTAGGAAAAACTGAACTTCAGAGGTTTAATATCTTGTATAAAGACAATCATTAAGGAAGAGAGAACTAGACTTTCCAAGAGTCTGACTACAAGAGCTGACCAGAGGTGAGGGGTTTGCATTAATTAGTTACTTCTCTTGCCTGTGACATAATGACTCAAAACATGTTACATTTTTCCTCTCTGAGTGACATTCTAGCTGTGATGGGGAAGGATGCAGAGAATGCCTTGTTCTCTTGGATGTAACTGTGTTGCAGGGGCGAAACTGTTTAAATGTTGCTATTCGATGTGGCTTTGAGCAAGTCTTTCTCTATACCCCCAGATTCCCTCATTCTAGAAAGAGATAATAATGTATAAACCCCTCTATTTTTAAGGCTGTTCCAAGAATTGAGAATATTCCCATTTTAAGTGGGATGATCTTCAAAAGGAAGGTTTTTGTTTTTGTTTTTTAACTTATTCTTCATTCTGTTACTGAGTTGACACTGGTCTATGATCATCTCATTAGCAAATGCTGTAGAAACTTGACAAAAGTGTAGTTGGTGTGACACAAATTAATAGGAACAAAAATACAGAATACTGTAGGCACTAAAGATGACTTTTGGGTTGAATTGTATGATTTACTATCCCAAAATGATAATGCTCAGACACTTTTGGAAATCTTCCTATCACTGTGCACTGCATAGTTATAATATATATCAAATCCGAAGCAATAGGTTTTTCTGAAATAGCAGTCAGGTAGGTCAATGTAACAATAGAATATAATAGAATAAGGGATCCTTACAACTCATGTATTGCTCTTTGATTTATTATTAGTCACAATCTCCAATTGAGACCCTAATTTTAATAAGTTTTATCTGTGGACCGTCTCCTTAAGCTAGGATAGAAATGAGGCAAGCACACACACATTACTGCTCATAAAATTGTATAAAAAAAATTTCACTGCAGTCATGGATTATGAACCTCATCATTAGTTAAGAACCTATAAACTATGTTAATCCATCCAGTTCACAGATTGGAAATTGAAGCCCGCAGAGATAAACTGATTTTCCATGAAACACTTAGTAAATAACCATAGGATTCAGAACGTGAACTGGGTTTGAGTGCAATAATTCTTCAGTTACACTTTGCCCATTTTCTTAGCTATAACATTTTACTTTTTTAATTTAAAAAAATTTTTTTAAAGATTTTATTTATTTTTTGACAGAGAGACAGTGAGAGAGGGAACATAAGCAGGGGGAGTGAGAAAGGGAGAAGCAGGCTTCCCGCCAAGCAGGGAGTCTGATGTGGGACTCGATCCCAGGACCCTGGGATCATGACCTGAGCCGAAGGTAGACGCTTAACCACAGCCACCCAGGAGCCCCATTTTACTTTTTTTTAAAGCATGTTTTAATCCCCCTAAAATATATTTTTTACTTGAAAAACTTACAGGAAACAGTACCACATTTAGGTTATCAAGAAGCAAACGAGAAATGATAATTACAGAATTTTTAGCAGGTAATCCAAGCTATATATAAAATCCGAGCACATGCCAGAGTAGTTGGCTAAAGCAGGTACACTTCCACATCCATAGGATGGACAAGGGTCAGTGCAGAATTTTACAGCAGCAGCCCTCCATATGAATATAGTCAGTGTATAGCTGGCACTTAAGTAGGGATATTGACAATCAACCTAGGATAAGCTTTATTCCAAAAGAGAGGGAGAGCATGCACGTGCTTCATCCATCGATCAGCTCTAGAACTTTTTGGACTTTATGCTTAGGTGTCCATCACAGACACTTTGGAGATATTCTTATTTAGTGTTTTTTTTTTTGCCAGGGCTGACCACTAGCATGGCTTGGAGAATTTCTCCAAATACAAATGCTTAAGTCCCACCCATGAAGATTCAAATTCACTAGATCTGAATGGGCTTGAGCACATGTCCTTAGAAACTCTCACCAAATAAACTTTTTGAAGAGACCTGACTGAGAAACAATCCAGGAACAAACCCCCCTCCACTTTCCATTTTGCAAGTAGCAAAATGAAAGGGAGATCACAAAAGGGAAACTGGGAAAGAATAATTCCAAAATTCAGAGTTTACTTAGGCTGTTGCTCAAGCAGCTCCATGATGTGAACTGTAATTATCACATGACCCTTGATGTTCTGGTTGCTCAACAGTATGTAAAGATACAGAAAAAAATGTAGGATCCAATGTGTTCCCGAAAGGTGTAAATGAGATTGTAGCATGTGTCTACAGATATTATAGAGCACCTATGTACTTTATCCTGAGGACTATGCTATCTTCTTCTCTGGTTTTTCTTCCCTGGCAAGCTAAGGGTGATACTGGGGCTATAAAGGGGTCTCGGGGTCAGGAGCAAGCTGGGAGCAGGTAATAAACCAAGGGGAAGCTGAAGCCTGAGAGCTGGATGACATGGCCTTCAGAAGAGAGTGACCATCCAGAGCATGAAGTTCCATGAGACAAGCAGAGGCAGCCTGCCACGCTAGCAGCCGGAGGTCAGTTGTCATGGTCAGGAACAAAGAAGCAAGTATGCTTAAGAGGCAGAATTAAGAGAAATTTCCTAGGTTGAAGGAACAGAGGAGAAAGGAGCCTTCTTAGTCCATGCCAGCCCTGGAAGTTGCCATCAAGTAATTGAGCCTACATGAACAGCACTGAGAACCAGAGATAAATAAGAAAAAAAAAAAAATCTACTTTCCAGGAATCACATTTGACTTTGATAAGTGTGTGCAATGAACAGTGTGAGGGGTTAATTCACAGGAGGTTTCTGGTGAAGCTATTCAAGGTAGGCCATGCCTGAGTATCATTTGGAGGATATTTTGTGGTTTACCATGCAGACATGGCTGGCAGAGTGAGGGCATTCTTGGCAGAAGAAAAGCATGCGTAGACCCCAGAGCAGTGGAACAGGATGGCATGTTAAGAGCACTACAAGCCCGTGCTTGTGCTCGAAGGTGAAGCACAAACAAAACTGTTGAAAGATGGAGAAGTAGCTAGGTGATGGCTCATGAGAGAGCTTAAATGTCATGAAGCCATTCTCTCTGCTTCCTCTAACCCACTGGCTTGCAAAAATGCGGTGTATGCTATGTTCTTCCAAGAGGGTAGAGCTACCTTCGGGACTAGTGAGCTGCCCATGGTTGTCGGCATTCAGAGAATCTGAGCACTGAACTAGAATTTAGACTCCATGGCGTTAAAGATCTCTTTCTAGCTGTAAGATAGTCTCTTTAGGCATCATGACCTTTCAGAATGGGCATCGCTCTTGTGGATAAGATGTGAGTGAAAAAGAAGAAATAGCAATAAATAAAAGAAATAGTGATAGGAACAGTGGAAGGTACTGGAATGGATGGGAAGAGGAGTAGTGCAGGCAAACATAGTCCAAAACCTTTTATCCTACCTGGATATTCAAAACTCTATCAACTGTTCTCCCATCCATTCTTGTTCCTCTCTGATCCAAGATCAGACAGATATCCAACATGTCTCCATAGTGTGGTCTGGATGATTTTAATGAAGAGACAACCAGATGATGCCATCTCTCTACCCTCAATCTTTTAATAGTTTCCTTTTATTCTTAGAAACTATTTTACACAGGCTACAACTACTTTTATGGTCTGCCTGTATCTGTCCCCCAGTGTCTCAGCACTGGCATTATTGACATCTTGGGCTGGATAATTCCTTGGGGCCTGTCTTGAGCATCCTAGGATATTTATTAGCATCCCTGGTCTCTACCCACTAGACGGCCCTCACTCTCCAGTTATGTCAACCAAAAATTTCTCCAGATTGTCAACATCCCCTAGAACTTTCTTCTCCAGATGCCGTGTTTATTCAAATGAACCATGCTTCCTGTCATCATGAAACTTCAGAATTCTCCACCTTTCTCTGAAATAATCTCTGCCTCCCCACCTCCCAATCATTAATGTCTAATCATTGCTTGTATCCCTTTGTTCATGGAGCCGACAGGGATCCACCAATCACATTGCTGCAATAACAGCATTTCTTTTAGGGCTTCATTTGTAGCTGCGTGTTCATCACTGGGATGCTTGGAATCATTTCTTCCTCTTCCTCCAGCCAGTGTACTTGATAAGAACAGGGACCTTGTTCATTTTCACTCATCATTTTGTCCTCAGTACCTTGCATAAAGGCTGGCCCATAACAGAAACTCAACAGACACTTATTCAATGCATAAATGAAAACTGAACAAAAAAAAATCACAATTATCAGGAAAGTGAAATTAGATTTACAGCCTAGCAATTATTTGTAAGTGCTGATTTTGCATTAAGCAGTATGCTGAGTGCTGGGACCACAATGAAGGGTAATATACAACCTTTGCCCTAAGAGGGGTAGCCTTGGAGAAGAAATCACTTTGAAGGTAGAAAGTAATGTTAAAACATTCTAAGTGATTGAGTGGAGGTCTGAACAGCCTGAAGTTGGGCATATAGAGAAGAATTGCAAGGTCTGCCTATGACAGTGAGAAAAGGCTTCACAAAGAAAGTAATTCTTTTTTAGAGGGGGTGGGGAGGGAGAGAGAGAATCTTAAGCAGACTCCCTGCTGAGTGCAGAGCCTGACACAGGGCTCGGTCTCACTACCCTGAGGTTGTGACCTGAGCCAAAATCAAGATGCAGACGCTTGGCGGCGCCTGGGTGGCTCAGTCGTTAAGCGTCTGCCTTCGGCTCAGGTCATGATCCCAGGGTCCTGGGATCGAGCCCCGCATCGGGCTCCCTGCTCAGCAGGAAGCCTGCTTCTCCCTCTCCCACTCCCCCTGCTTGTGTTCCCTCTCTCGCTGTGTCTCTCTCTGTCAAATAAATAAATCTAAAAAAAAAAAAAAAAAAAGCAGACGCTTAACTAACTGGGCCACCCAGGTACCCCACGAAGAAGGTAGCTCTTGAGCTCACACTGAAGGGTAAGCTAGAAATATCCAGATGGACAAGGCTGCTGGAAGAGAGAGGTATTACAGCTGGTGTGATGGGAGATCAGCCCTAACAATGCTGCAGGTGTACAGCAATCCAGCCAGCTGAGGCTCTCCACGTAATTCTGGGAAATGAGTTGTAAGATGTAAGCAGAGATGGCACATGAGAACTTCGTGTGCCAGGCTCAGAAATTTGGACTTTGTCCTGAAGACAATGGGAGGTCACAGAAGGATGGCAGGCAGTGGTGTGAGTCAGATCTATGATTTCAGAATGAGCATCTGAATGTTTGGCCTGTAGGTGGGGAAGAACACAACTTCATAACTCAGGGTCTCATTAAAAATCTTTTAAAAAATTTTAACAAATAGCAACAACAACAACAACCTTTGAGTTGCCATGGACCTAGCACATAGTAACTTCTCAACAAAGAAAACCAGAAGGCAAACTCAGTATGAGGTCTGACATGCATAGACCCTCTTCTTCTTACCGATACGAAGGCAAAGAGCTTAGTGCAATCAGACAGTCCCCTCTCCTGTGAACACACATTTATTGTTCGTGGCAAAATACATTCCAGGAGGTATAGGGATCAGGAGGCCAGCTCCAGGCTTTAGGGAAAAGAGGCGAACATAGGCATTTTCTAGACACTGCAGCATTCTGAAACCTGATGATTGAGTGTTTGTTTTCCCGTTGTCTGCAATTCTGCCTAGTCCTCCAACATGAATAATTGTCAGGGTTTTGCTAGGTCGAAGTATATTCCAGGGAAATCGGATCTGCAATTTTGCAGAATTTCACAATGCCTTGTGCAGTTCTGTGTCAAATTGTTTGTTTAAATCTAGTTTATTTTACCTTTTGGTCCTGGATGTACTATGAGCTGAAATATTTATATCAGTGCCTCTTAGGAGTTGTGCATTTCCTTTGTTCTGCGGAAAAAAAAATGTGCTGACCTGCTCTATGTATATGAGTAATTGTTTTTATTTTAATTACTTGAATGCCTGTGGAAGGAGACTGGGGTGTCTGGCCTGTTCTCTCACTGGTCTTTTCTTCTCTCCCTTTCACCCACAAAGTTCTTGCACTCATCACCAACGATGTTCTTGGAGACAGTCTGAAAGTGGGATCTCCCAGCTAAATCTAGTCTTTAGAAAGGAGGTGTGGGAATCATAAGGATCCATAAACATACCTGCTGCCCAATACAAAATTCCCCTTCTCCCAGCCAGGCTCCAGGACACTGGAAAGAAAGACCCAAGTACATTCTTGTCATTGTTCAGATCTTATTTCTGAACCCATACTCCTTATTACATATGGCATTCTGTTCTTAACTCACTGCCTGTTGACCACATTCATTCATTCAATACAGTTATTGAATTTTCATGGTGGGCCAAGCAGTGAGTAAAGCAGGTCAGCCTGCCCTCACTGGGGCCACGGTCAGTCATAGAAAGCAGAGAGCTCGGCAGTTAACACCATCATGGGGGTGACAGAGGGAATACCATAAGAGGCGGTGCCGTATGGTTCTGAGGTCATGGAAATTATGCCAGGAGAAGTGATATTCAAGGAAAGAGACAGATAGCTGAAAGAGGCTAGCACCGGGAAGGAAAGAAGTTCCAGGCTGGAGTTGGAGTGTCATTTGATTAAGAGATTCGACTAGGGAGTTAAGGACCAAGCTGGTATTTTCTAAAAATCTGGTTTCCACAACAATATGGTGCGACATATTTGTGTTCAACACCGGCTCCATCTCCTCATAGCTGTTTGGTCTTGAGCAGGTTACTTAACCTTTCTATGGCTGACTTGTCTTCATCTAGTCCTTACGGTGGATGCAAGGGTTGAATAAGGTAGAACATGTCAGTTGCGTACCCACTGGCTGACACATGGTAACTTCGTGATAAACATCAGGTCATGTTATTCACTTTATTAGTACCATGATCATCATCATCATCATTATTATTACGTATTTTTATCTCCTCCTCTCCTGCCCTTACTATATTTTCTCTTTTTTGTTGTTGTTGCCATCCCCTTAAGTCAGGTGATTTGGGATCAACATCTCTCTGGAAGCCACCCAACCCTCGGTCCCCTCTTTACCCACCTCACCTCCTTCTCCCTCCATCTTTCTTCCTCTCTCCCTTACCCTTTCACTCCCCCACAATTGGACCCCCGGAACTGGACAAGGGATTACCTAAAGTAATGGAGTCCTGGGGATTATTATTTCATGCAAGCACCATGTTACAAACAATGCCTGTACATAGCTTGCTTAGAATTCATGTTAGCATGCTCCATCACTTATGGGAGGGATGACTAGAGCATAAATTATGGGTAAAATAATATTTCTCACCTAGCTGTCAACACTGAAGAGACTCTTCAACCCTGGTAATGTTTCTCAGTTTCTCTGCACTCCATATTTACACTGCCATGCCTGAAGTTAGGATTCATTTCCCATCTGAACTAGTGTGATATCACCTCCAATTCTCTCTCTCCTTCTGAATTTGGCTGTTCCAATCCAGCTTCCACTGAGTTATCAGAATGGTTTTCCTATAAGACTGCACTAATCACATTATATCCATGTTTGAAAACCTTCAAAGATGCCCTGTTGACTGAATAATAAGTTTGTCAGGACACCTTTCATTTCAAGGAACAAGAACAAATTTATATCGCATTAAAGGTAGTGAGAATATATTGCTTTATCTACCTGAAAAATCCAGAGGTGATTTGGGCTTTGGCTGCACTTTGATTAAAACTTCAACTTTGTGTCTCTCTTACTTTCTTGGTTTCCTTCCAAATGTCCATCTTACTCTCTAGCTCGCTTCTTTCATGCTGGTAAACTGTTGAATTAGCAGTCAGAGGTATCCTACTGCATTTGTTTTTATTCACGTAAGTAATAATTTCTGGGTTATTAGACTGAATTCCTTGAATATGCCTTTGACATTACACCATCTAGATACAGGATACATACAAGTCAAAGACTTCTTCCAGTGGCTCCATCCTAAGCTCTGGACCCACCTCTGAAGCAATCACTGGATCTATAGAGATGTCATGAGCTGATTGCCTTAGAGTTGTTGTTACTTCTGAGTTGAACACTATGAGAAGGTTTGTAGGAAAACCCCTGCAGTATAAGTAAAAGGGATCTTTCTAGCCAAACAACCTGAACCTTTGTGGAGGGCTACAGTAGAAGCTGGGAAGGAGGCAACCACGTCCCCCACCTGAGGATGTCATCCAAGGCTTGTCATAATCGTGCTCCAACCTATGACTCCAATTTCCCATCCTTCCTCTTTTTAATTACTCCTGCCAGTCTGAATTAACTGCCCAAAGTTCCCATTTCTGTACTTTTGCTCCAGCTTGATTTTCTGTGCCAAATGCCACGCTCCTACCTCTGCATTCTCTTCCATTCTGCCCTTCTCAGTCATAGAAAACCCTTTCTGTTCTCTAAGACCCACCTCCAATGCTACCTCCTGATGAATCCTATGATATTTTCCTACCTCTTTTCTGCAGTGGTAGGTGAGTAAAAAAACACTGAAACTGCAATCATCCAATTTGGGTTTGCCTTCTAGAGCTGTCCCTTGCTCAGGGAATAGCTAAGACTGCCCTGCTTGTTTTGTCTCTTTCTCATTTTATTCAAGGAACTGCTTTCTCTGCCTTTAATTTTTTATCAATGAAAAGGTACCAGCTTTGCCTTGTAATTTTCCTATGTCAATGATGTCATCTCTTATTTAAATACTTAAAACAGTACGGAGTTAGATTTTTTTAAAAAGATTTATTCATTTGAGAGAGAGAGAGAGAGAGAGAACACATGTCGGGGAGGAGCAGAGGCAGAGGGAGAGAGAAACTCAAGTGGACTCCCTGCTGAGCACAGAGCCCAACACAGGCTCAATCTCAGATCCCTGAGATCATGACCTGAGCCAAAACCAAGAGTGGGATGCTTAACTGACTGCACCACCCAGGTGCCTAGAATTAGACTTTTGAGCTGGGTTTTTGGAAAACCTGGAGGGCTACTTATTTTGTCAAAGGAATGTTCAAAGAGTTACAATCTAATAACCTGAAATTATTACTTAAATGAATAAAAACAAATGAAGACAGCCTGCAAAAGTCACAGTTTGCTATAGACTTGCTATAGACTGAAGTATCAGCATATATTTTTCTCTCATTTGCAAATAAGTCTCATTCTGCAGAACAATTTTACTTCTATAAATCACATGTCATATACCCTTTTTGTACATTTTAATCATAGAGATAAATTGTATGAATTTCTTCCAAGTTTTAGTGGCCTCTAATATCTCAGATCCTTGTCAAATCATTAATAAACTGCAACTACATATTTTTTTCTTAAGATTTTATTTATTTATTTGAGAGAGAGAGAGCACAAGGGGGGAGGGTAAGAGGGAGAAGCAGACTCCTAACTGAGCAGGGAGCCCAATGCGGGATCGATCCCGGGACTTCAGAATCATGACCTGAGCTAAAGGCAGTCGCTTAACCAACTGAGCCACCCAGGTGCCCTGCAACTACATGTTTAACCATATCTATTAAGGTATATTTTAATGGAGCAAAAATACTTTAGGTTTACGAGTACTAATTATTATAACTTTTTGGAAGTTCAAGTTTGGCTATGATGAGTTTCTAATCAGTGTTGCACACGTGTGTTCTGATTTCCTTTTAGGGTAAAGGCATAAGAAAGTGTTGACACGAAGGCATTATGAGACAAAATTATGGTGCAAAATGTCAACTCCATTGGTGAAGTAAAGACATTTCAATAACTCATACAGTTGCAGGGCACCCAGCTGACTCAGTCAGTTAAGCGTCTGACTCTTGGTTTTGGCTCAGGTCATGATCTCAGGGTAGTGGAAATGAGCCCCAGGTTGGGCTCTGAGCTCAGGGCAGAGTCTGCTTGTCCCTCTCCCTCCCCCTCCACCCCGCCCCCACCCCCCTGCCCCCCCCCCCGCTCATGTGGTTGCTCACACATGTGCATAGGCGTTCTCTCTCAAATAAATGAATAATATTTTTAACAAAAAGAGCTCATATGGTTGCTTCTTCATACAGTTACAAGAATGATGGATGAAAGAGTATGAACATTTTTAATCAGGCTTTTAAAGATGTGAGAATTTATATGGCTTTTAATATCTTTTTTACATAGTGTGGACTATGCTAGTTTTTGGCCTTATCAATTTCACCAGCATACCTGAAAATCTATTAATTATATAAATTTATATAAAATTATATAAAATCTGATTCATGGACATCTGTATAACATTGGGTTAACAATGCAAGAACTGGACAGGGAGAAAGCATTCCATCAATGAGGGAGACTTGTCGGAAGAAGGTAGCAGTCCATTGGAAGAAATTCCCAATCTAGGCATGATCTAGGATGAGTCAAACAACAAATCAGAAAATGATAATATTGAATTAAAAACCACAAAATAAAATAAATATCCATAAGTCCATATTGATAGGGTAAATGAACAAGTGAATGAATGAGTAAATAAATAAAAGGGGAGACAGTCACTCTTCCTTTATAGTAGAATATATTAGTTCTATTGTTACTTTAACAAGTTACCACAAATTTCGTGGATTGAAAGGATACAAATTTGTTTTAAAATAAAAAAAATTACAAAACCAGAGGTCAGAAACCTGAAATGGGTTTCCGTGTGCTAAAGTCAAGGGGTTGGCGGGAATACATCCCTTTCTGGAGGCTCTATGGGAGAATCCATCTCTTACTCTTCCAGCTTCTGCAGACTTTCTGTATTCCTAGGCTCATGACTCACTGCCCCCCCATTATTAAAGCCAGGGATGGCCAGTAGGATCTGTCTCATACCACATCACTCTGACATTAACTCTTCTCTATCCTTCTTCCCAATTTAAAGTACCTTTGTGATTACATTGGACCACCTAGATAACTCAGGACAGTCTTCTTGTTTTACGGTCCGCTGGATTAGCAACAATAATTCCATCTGCAATCTAATTTCTTCCTTGCCATGAAACATTATATATTCACAGGCGCTGGGGTTTAGAATGAAACATCTTTGGGGATGTCATTATTCAGCCTATCACATAGAATTACACTTAAGAAATATAAAAGGAATGATGCAAATAGAATATTACCATTTGGCATATACCATTGTAATAACTATCACATGCATCAAGTGATACTGTAGTTAGGGATGATGAGAAACAGGATGTTTGCATACCTTCAAACTACCCATGATACTTACTAATTACAAATGGAGTAACTTTTCATGCATAAACATGACAGATGCCATCATAATCAATTAATTAGCTACGGGACACCTAGAATAACTGAATATGTGTATACTGGAGTCACCAAAGGAGACAAAAGATAACAGAAGAAAGTATTTGAAGAAATAATGACTAAAAGTTATTTGATGAAAACTATAAACCCCTATATCTGAAAACACAACCAGCCCTTACCAGAAGAAACATGAAGAAAACTACACCAGCCATATCATAATCACAATTCTTAAACTCATATTAAAAAAAAAAATCTTAAGAGCTGGGGCACCTGGGTGACTCAGTCGGTTGGGTATCTGACTTGATCTCAGCTCAGGTCTTGATCTCAGGGTCTTGAGTTAAAGCCCAGCATTGGGCTCTAGGCTGGGCGTGGAGTCTACTTAAAAAAAAAAAAAAAAATCTTAGTTGTTGACAGAAAAAAACACCTTATGTGCATAAGATCAAAGATAAGAATAATGCTGATGAGTCAGCAGGAAAACAGGAACTCACAACAAAGCAACATTATTAAAGTATTGGGTGAACAAAAGGGTCAGTCTTCAACCTGGAATTGTAAAACTTTTAAAAATTAAGGGAAAATAAAGAATTTTATAGACAGAAAGCTGGGAGAACTCATTTCCTTCTATCTCTAAAAGGAATGATTTTTTAAAAATTGTTGAAACAGAAAATAATACCAGAGGAAAATTTGCTTCTAAAGAGGAAATGGACAACATTAGACACAGTAAATAGATCGCCGGAGATTATATATATACATACACAGAGGAGACTATATATATTTTTATCCTATTTTATTAAAGTTCATTACAAGATAATTAACTGCACTTGTTTTCCATTGAGAAGGAGTAACGGGGATCATATTTACCTTGCCCCACTGAAACCCCAAAGCAACCCAAATATATGATCCAATGGTTTTGAAGAGTTCATACGGTCAAGGACAGCTGTCCTTCAGGGGCATGGAGCCAGATGGGCCCTGTGATCTTCAGAGCTCACCACCTTGAGAGAGTTTCCAGGCTTGGCAGCTGGCGAAGGCAGGACAGCCCCAGCAGAAGCCAGTCCCTCAGTTGAGGAGCCAGAGCCGAGATCTCCGAAGACCAAGGTGGCTAGAAATCCCAGAGCAGCAGAGAGAAGTTAGTGACATAGAAAGAACACTCTACACTTTCGCCCGGGGTGCCCCTCAGTTTTTTTAGCTCAGGATTGTTAGAATGTTACTTTTTCCAAAGTTGACCACAGACTCAGGGCAATTGCAGTGAAAACCCTAGCAAGGACTTTCATAGAAATTAACGAGAACTGTTTCCAAAATTCTAACTGGAAAGAAGACCCAGAGTAGCTGGGCGGGGGTGTGTGGGGGGGTGGCGGTGGAGAGGAACAAACTTTGGAAAAAAAAAAAAAGAAATATGGAAGATAAATACTACTTGATATTAAGACTTGTATTAAACTGGCATATTTTCAGAATGCAAATGTTGTTGATGCTTTGCCCAAGAGCTTGCTTCGTTTGTGTTCATGTTCATGTGAGCCAGATACCTGTTTCCCTTCAGGGGCCTCTTTCGGTAGCAGTGTTCTGCCAAAAAGTTACGCTCCCCATTCCCAAGATACAGCTAACCTTGTTCTCCTACTGCCTGTCCTCAAACTGTCCTTTTCTTTTTTTTTTTCTTTCTTTTCCTTTCTCCTTCCATCCCCTCTTCCTTCCTTCCTCTTCCTTTCTTTTTTTCCCACTCAGAGAAATGCTAAAAAAAAACAAAAACAAAAACAAAAAAAACAGATACCTTCAGTGTTGGGTAAATAGGTGATTGATTGATAGGTCTGTCTTGGAATAATTGCAGATACTTGCAGTTGTTTAAAAAAGTTTTCATTTCTTAAAGTTGTTAATGCTTCAGGTGGTTGAGGTCTGTGGCTTCTAGAACCTGGCAAGTCTTCCATTAAACTTAATACTCACATTGTAACTCAAAATTTCATTAATTTTTTCCTGTAAATAATTGGAAATGTGATTGTTGATTCTTTAAAACTTTTATGTCACAATGATTCATTTGTATTTCTTTGATTATTTCTTCTCTCCTTGAATTATCACCTAAACACATCCTTGCTTCTGTAAATTACCATAATTCAAAATTTAGCCCAATAATGGATACCAACAGAAATTCTAAAATAATCTTGTTGGACACAAGATTAATGTTGTCCAGTTCCACAAATACTTTTTAAGTCTTCCTCTAGTTTTGGCCCTAAGTTACAAACATAAATAGCTGTGGTCTCTCTCCACAAGAAAGGAGCAGAATGACAAGAAAACGTGAATGTTAATTTACATGGTAGTTTCTCCAGATGTATCTTCATAGTGCCTTCAATTTCAGAAGGTAATTGTGAGAAGCACCATGAAACAATGTATGAATGCATGCTCTTCTCCGGGATGAAAGCTGTGTGGTGCAGGATGAAGAACATGGCTTCAGAGATGACAATTCTGGGTTCCAGTCTTAGCTCTACACTTCCTAACGGTGAAACTTTGCCAATCCTCTTATACCCTCGGCTTCTACCCTTACATCTCTAAGATGAGGACAACTAAACATATCTCATGGGGTTGTTTTGAAGGTAAAATGAGATAATCGATACTGAGAACTCCAACCTCAGGCAGGACAACCTGGTCAGTGTTCAACCCAACAAATTCCCTTCTTCTACAATGGAACAAGGAACCATCTGAGAGGCTGCTGATCATCAAGAGAAGAGAGAAGACTGTCAGCAGTAGAGCATAACAATTTATAAATTTCTTATTTCACAACAAGCTCTGGGACATCCATCGTCCTTGGAAATAAACAAACTCGGAGTCTGGGCCCGTTCCCAGCTGCGGAGTCCAGTGCAAATGCACCTGAATGAGTAACGTGTTCTGCAGATGACTCACAAGCCCCTGACTGCAATCTGGGTCCATCTGCTGAGCAGGGCCAGCCACCCCACCCAAAAGAGGCCCACAAGGACTCTACAGATCATCTCCTGGAAAGAGAGAACACTGCATACTCGTAAGGTGTGTTAGGCAAAGCCCTTGTTCTGATTATTGAGTAGGCTGTGAAAGATGCAGGAGAGTTTCTTTATGCATCTTTAGAGCTCATCAAGTTCTGAATTCCTCTTTTAGCAAAAGTAAAAACTGATTCCAGGAAGGAGACGTGTGACTTTCCCAAAATCTTGCAGAGAGACATCAGACCTCTTTCTCTTTAATCTGCATGTTTCTACTTTGCAGTGTGCTGCTCAGTAAGGCATTTGCTGAAATGTTTTCTTCTTGGGCGTTATAAGACATGAAAGAGACGGTAAGCATGTCCCAGGTCCCTCCAAGACCCATGCAATATCCTCACATGCTGAGAACTGTTCTGGATTCTTGTACACATACAGTCTGATGTTTGATTGCTAAACCAGCCACTTGTGGCTTTTCTGTCTCCATCCGCTCTGATCCTTTGAATTCTTCTTTGCAAGAATTCAGTTAGACAATGATGCAAATGCTTATTTCCATCCACTCACTTATTCTTAACAGAGAATGCTGATCAGTCGTGGCCCTTGTTCTCACTGAGTCAGGAAGCTGCCTAAAATATCGTCTTAAGACAGTCTTCTCAGAAGCTAATGCATGTGGGAAACATTTCCAAAGTTACTCACTGTGCCATCACAAAGAGAGATGCACTTCCCTAGACAATGTTCTCTTTTGAAGCAAACTCAGACACACATAAAATGTCATTCTAGTGTAACAATGCATCTAGGGCTTTGGCACGTAGTAGGTAGTCAATTATTTGCTGAACGAAAGACAAACACAAGTGAATGAATGTGGTGAGTGTTAGATGAGTTTCATCAAATAACAATTGTTCTTCTAGAATATCTCAAATATGAAAGGGACATTACTGACCAGAGAGAACATCAGCAGTTCAGAGAGGAAGGGAACAACTGGACAAAGTTTTTGTTTGGTGATTATAATGAAAGCAGAATAATACATAGATTTTTCAGTAGAAGGAAAATGAAAACATCAGACGTTGAGTGCGGTGGGAATCCTATAAAACTTTACCTACTGGCCCATAAAATCAACACATATTATGTGGATTTGTAATAGCAAATAATCCCTAGAACAGTCTCTAAAATGAGTGTGCGTGCATGCACACACACACACACACACCACACACACACACACTTTGGATCTTGCACATCTGTTTTCTCTATAATTAATAAAACACCGGGAAAAGAAATTGTCCACTATGTTTTTTCCCTTTTGTAAGTCTTTGAAATATATATGCTTATTAGATTATAATGTGCTTAAAGAAAAGTTTTAACTTGTTATGATGGTTAGTGGAATTGGCTGTTTCTCTCACTTTGGGGTGAATACAGAAATCATGGTGTCCCAAAAAAAGAGTATGGAGGGAAAAAGGATTTGTGGAAAATGCTGCTACTCTTTCTTTAATACAGTGATACTTATTCTCAAGTGTGGTCAAAAGCCAATGACTCATCTTTTTAGTTTTTTAAAGATTTTATTTATTTATTAGAGAGAGAGAGAGTAAGAGTGGGGGTGGGGTGGGATGGAGGAGCAGAAGGAGAGGGTGAAGCAGACTCCCTGCTGAGCAGGGAGCCTGATGTGGGGCTCAATCCCAGGACCCTGGCCAATGACTCATCTTTATAACAAAACTCCCTAAGGAATCCCAGCTGACTCAAAGGTACACTGGAGACCTATGGCAGTAACCTTTTGGTTTTCCCATCAGACAGCTTCTCACAAATGGTTACACTGTTGTTTTTTAAATTAATTCTGCTTAGAGAATTTTATCCTGGATTTTTAGAGAAGAGGAAGGAAAATATTTTAGGTAGAAGACCAGTGATAGAAATGAATGAGCAAGTTCTTATTTGAATGGTTCAGAATAGGGAATGGGAGTGGGCTGTTGTTCTGGAAAGAGCACTAAGCTTTGGAAAGTTAGCAACCTGAGTTCTAGTCCAGGCTCAGCTTATTCCTTTTTAGTAATTACTTCCTCTCCGAGGACCTCACTTTTTCCATCTGTAAAACTGAAGGGATTTTGTACAACCACTTTGGAACATTCTTTGGAATATTCTCCTACAGTTGATTATATGTATACCCTGTGATCCAGCAATTCCACTGCTAAGTATACACCAACAGAAATAATTGAATGTGTGCACCAAAAGATGTACCCAGGAGTGCTTATTATAATAAAAAACTTGGGATACCCCAAGTGGCCATCAACTCTAAAATGTGTTGTAGTCATTCGACAGAATATTACATAGCAATGAAAAGGAATGTGTGAAACCACTAGAGAATTTCATAATGTTGAGAAAATGTTCCAGGCACAAAAGGTTTTGTGCTGTATGATGCCACTTATGTACAGTTCAAAAATAGGCAAAATTAACTTACAGTGCGAGAAATGGTTCTACGTTAGGTCTGGATTAGAATCTTGAATTTGCAAATTCATGGCTCTGGGGCTTTGGACCAGTTATCTTACCTCTCCAAGTCTCAGATTCCCCAACTGGCATATAAAACACTTAACACAAGGTCTCTCATATAGAAAAATACATGAAAAATAGTAGATGTTGCTATTAGTATGTTATTCTAGGATTAAAAAGGAATTCCTAAATCTGCTGCTGTGGGTTTCTATCATGTCCCCTATCACACACATTTTGTCTTTTCTTCCTTCTGTCCCTCTTCTCATCCTCCTGGCCACTCATTTTGTCCCCCCATTTTTTATGGGTCAAATATTTAGTGTGATAAAGATGTTAATTCTCTCAGAACTGACCAATACATTTGTTGCAGTAACTTTTTTAAAATTTAATTTAATTTTATTATGTTAGTCACCACACAGTACATCATTAGTTTTTGATGTTGTATTCCATGATTCATTGTTTTTGTATAACACCCAGTGCTCCATGCAATACGTGCCCTCCTTAATACCCATCACCGGGTTAACCCATCCCCCCACCCTCCTCCCCTCTAAAACCCTCAGTTTGTTTCTCGGAGTCCATAGTCTCTCGTGGTTCATCTCCCCCTCTGATTCTCCCCCTTCATTTTTCCTTTCCTTCTCCTAATGTCTTCCATGCTATTCCTTATGTCCCACAAATAAGTGAAACCATATGATAATTGACTTTCTCTGCTTGACTTATTTGACTTAGCATAATCCTCCAGTCCCATCCATGTTGATGTAAAAGTCGGGTATTCATCCTTTCTGCTGGCTGAGTAATACTCCATTGTATATATGGACCACATCTTCTTTATCCATTCATCTGTTGAAGGGCATCTCGGCTCTTTCCACAGTTGGCTATTGTGGACATTGCTGCTATGAACATTGGGGTGCATATGACCCTTCTTTTCACTACATCTGTGTCTTTGGGGTAAATACCCAGTAGTGCAATTGCTGGGTCATAGGGTAGCTCTATTTTTAATTTTTTGAGGCACCTCCACACTGTTTTCCAAAGTGGCTGTACCAACTTGCATTCCCACCAACAGTGTAAGAGGGTTCCCCTTTCTCCACAACCTCTCCAACATTTATTGTTTCTTGCCTTGTCAATTTTTGCCATTCTAGCTGGTGTAAGGTGGTATCTCAGTGTGGTTTTAATTTGAATTTCCCTGATGGCTAATGGTGATGAACCTTTTTTCATGTGTCTGTTAGCCATTTGTATGTCTTCTTTGGAGAAATGTCTGTTTATGTCTTCTGCCCATTTTTTGACTTGATTATTTGTTTTTTGGGTGTTCAGTTTGAGAAGTTCTTTATAGATCTTGGATATCCACCCTTTGTCTGTAGTGTCATTTGTTTTGCCCCTTTTTTATTCCTTCATCCCAGTGTTTCCATCCTGGTTGCTTTTGATCTTTCTGTGGCTCTCTACGGTCCCCCACAGATATAATTCCTTCCAAAGCTCTTCCAAGACTAAAGAAAGTGGCTGACATTTTATATCTTGCTCTCTCAGTCTATCACTCTCCTGTTTTCCACATGCATAGTCTTGGAAACCATAAGCCACACTAGTGTGTACACGTTACAGTTCCATGTGGACTGACTCCTGGGCTCAAGGCACAATGTTTCATGGCATGTAAGGAAAGGTAATAGCAAAAATCCTAAGGCTCATTTGACATGTTCTACCTGGAGTGAAGCACTGTAAACCTTTCACCCCTCAGTCAGCCTGCTGTCTTGACCACCCTCTCCCATCGTGGTAGTTCAAATCTCCTAAATAAGGGTCTGTTGTTTTTCCTACTGGTCATGAGCATTGTCTGACATTTTCCATTCAGCAGTTTTTTTAAAGTGTAAATCAGGTGTAAACCTGTATCTTTGTTGAAACCCCACCAATAAGAGCCCAGTGGAATTGGAATTGGAATAAATCCTAACCCCTCACCGTGACCTCCTCTCATTCTCCCCCTTTGTTTCGGTGGCCTTGTTTCCCATGTACATTACACTTATACCCAACTCAGAGATCTTGCATATGTCAACCCCTTTATGATAAGAATTCTTCTCCCAGAAGATTTCCTGGAGAGCTCCTTGTAATCACTCAAGTCCAAGTATGACCTATCTAGAGAGAGTTTTCCCAAGACCAGCCTAAAGTAACCTTTACCTCGCTCCCAATTATTACCGTATCACTAACTTCAATCTGCCTTTTTTGTTGTGTTTACATGCTTACTGGTGTGAATGTTGGGGTGAGGGTGTTAATGTGGTTTGTAGGTGATGCCAGTCACGTTGGTGATGCAAGGAGTGGTTATTCAGTAGTGGTCTTTCTGTGGTCTGGGTTTTCATTGCCCCTACTCATGGTTAATTCAGTAACTCCACGATCCATCAGAAGAATTGATGTTACTAATAAGAGGAATGCAGCCTCAGACATCTTCCTCTTCTCATCTTTGGTTCTGACATGATCATACTCACTGGCTTCTACTCACTGGGTCAAGCCATTTTTCAGGTTTGATTTGAGAATGAGAACTTCACAAGTTTCTCTCTCCTCCTTTATAGGCTTTAGTATGATCTGAGCAAAGAATTCTCTGAAAAGGAATAATATTCTTAACAGGTTTCTAGAATATTAACATGAGCATGAACAGCTGAGTTGTAGCTGATTAATTTCTCCCTCACATGGTGTATCTTGGGTAGAATAAAAACATCTTTTTTTGGGTATTTTTTTTAATTTGCTTGGCTTTGTTTATTTGTATTCTAGTCCCAAATAATCCAAGTTCTCCCAACATTGAGAGATGACAATTTGCTGCTGTGCATTAAAGGAAATGCATAGAAGCACTGAGTCCCTAATGTATGCATCCCCCAAATTTGAACATTTAAAAACACTTTTTTGGTGCTATGTTTATTGAATAACTGTGCAAATATGCTCTTTGAGACTGCATGTGATAATTCCCCCACCCTTTCCCCTTCCTTAAAAGCAAGCACAGGTTTAGAAAAAAAGACAGATTGGCATTGAGACATGGTATAAATGTTTGGGAGTTTGACTTGAACTTGGGTTTTGGTTCAAAACATAATAGCTGTTAGGCCCTGACAAGTTATTTTACCTCTTTGAGCCACAATTTTCTTGGCAGTACAATAAGAGACATACCTGCCTTGCATTTTTGTTCAGTTATTGGAGGATTTAAGTGAGTATTAAATCCTTGGTCATTCAATAAATGTCTGTTCTCTTGGTCAACCACAAGATGCCATAATAATGGCCTTTCTTTGGAATGCAGTGTGGTGAAGGGGCTGCTGGTGTTACTGTTGCTCCTTGAAGAACACCATTGTCCAATTCTGCAGTGACTTCAGAGAGTATTAATCTAAGATGAATGAAACCTGTGATGGAAATCTGTGCCCACTGAGGAGTAGAATGAGCTTGCAAACAATTATGCAACTATGGCCACATGCTTTTCTCTAGAGCCAACCACAACATGAGTACAGATGAATCGATGTGGACACTGTTGGCAAATGGAGCATGTTATTCTGTTCTTCCTGAGAAATAAGAACTTGTGTCTAAGATTGGGCCTCATTTCAGCTGTACAAGCAGGATGGGAGATGAGGGTCAGCTGAATTATCTCTGTTCTATTTCAAATAATTATCTCAAAAAGAGTCTGACTGTTAAGGATAGAACAAAAGTGCTGGGGTGATGGAGGTGAGGGAGGTCCAGGGAAAGTTTGTGGGCGCATATTATTCCATGGTAAATATTACTAGAAATATGCATCCTGTGCTACCTGTCAAAATTGGCCCCCTGAGCTACTATTAAATTTGTCTCTTAGATTTCAATGAAAGCATGACTCCTGTTCTGTATGCAGAAGGGGTGAAAGACTCTCTGCAACTGTGAATTTTTTATTCATCTATCAAGTAGGATTGGAGAAGGAGGGACCATTTATATTTATGTACAAATATATTATTACATATGTCATATCTAAATATATATCATAGGTATCATATGACTATCATACATATACATGTTCTGTATAATATCCAAACTATTGAGTGACCATGGAGGAGCCATTTCTATGAGCCTACATTCTCTGGGGAATAAATTATATGAAAGTTGTTAGTTAAGAGTAAAATACTCTAAAATTTAAGAGACTATTTGCATAACTATTATTCCTATCAAAGTCACACTCATTTATTTAAATAAGAATTTGAATTTGTTAATTCATTTTTCCAACAAATTTTTACTGAGTACCTATTATGTATCGAGTACCATACTAAGTACTTGACATAAATTATTGAACTAACAATACAAAAATCACTGCTTTCATGAAGCTCACATTCTTGCCTAGGGGCACAGACAACAAAGGAAATATGTGTGTGTGTGTATATATATATGTGTGTGTGTGTGTGTATACACACTTATATACATATGTGCTATGTATATATAAAATACAGGTACTTCGTGTGTGTGTGTGTGTGTGTGTGTATGTACAGCCACACAAACCACATAGTGTACTTACTATAAGTTTGATGGGAAAATATTGAACAAAGTAAGATTTCCTAAGAAAAGAGTATTTTGAGCCGAGACTTAAGTCAGTTGAATTTCTTGAATATGGTAAGATATGGACTAAAAGCCCAAGTGAATAGCTGTGTTGAACTCACTGAATTCTTTGTGTCTTTTGTTTCTCCATCTGTCTAATAAGAGCACTTCTCCATTCCTTTAAGACAAGCAAACTGAATGTTCAAAGTATGCTGGAGAAAATATGTAATAAATAGTCATAATCAGTATGGCTTAAGTAAGAGGAGAGTTTAAAGGACAGTATACAGAACCAGGGGCTGCAAAATCTCTGTGTTCTGTCTTTCTCTGAATGTAACTTGCTCAGAAACCTTGGGTGAACCTGAGCTTCTCTCCATAACCTTTTTTTTTTTCTTCTCCCAAACTGGAAAAATACCTAGTCTACCTATCTCAGAGGTATTTATGGATCATTTGGGCATAGCATAACTGTACTCTGAAACGTGTACAAGTCCCACATGGAAGCAAGATGTTTTAAGATAAATTATGCATTTCCTCAGTAGACTATAAGCATAAATAATGTTTTATTTGCCCGACAAGATCTCACGTATTGCAACCAGGCTGCATCTTGTCAGTATCTTGTAAGTTTACTGTTACAAGTATAGAAGTCCTTCTATTAAAGAGCTTTCAAATGGTATGTGTTCATAGGTGTTAAAGCTGCCACCGGAACAAAAGCACAGTGACTATGTCCACCACACACAGATGAAACAGTCACATGATTCATGTTGGTCCATCTATTCTTTTTATTAGTTTATGTCATATGCACTGTTTGAAGTAGCATACTTTTACAAATATTTTATGATGTAAAAGCCAAAATGCAGACATCTTTGAATATGTATTTTAGGAGAGTGGACAAAAACAAAAAAACTAAGATTTAGAATTAATGTTCTAGTTCTCCTGTGAAACTTTACATAGGTGCTCAGCAATATTTTTACACATGTTCATAAGTGTACTTCTCTACAGCTGCTTAGAAGCCAGCCTTTTCTAAAAGATTCATCCATGCTCACTTTTATGACTCTGGTGAAAATTACAGACACGTGCAAATAGGAAGTGTCTTTAGGTGTGTGTGGTGCATTGAGTAATGGCTATCCCCAAATCTCCATGTCCTGATCCCAAGAATCTATGAATGTGATATAGTAACAGGGTTATTATAGATGTGATGCTATTAAGATGAAGAGCTTATCTATATTACCCAGGGCAAGATCTAAATGTAATCACAGTGAACCTTCTTTTTTTTTAACACTTATTTTTTTTTTATTATAAAAAGGAATCATTTTGATCAATGTTGTCTCTCCATGATTCTTTTTTTATTATGTTAATCACCATACATTACATCATTAGTTTTTGATGTAGTGTTCCATGATTCATTGTTTGCATATAACACCCAGTACTCCATGCAGAATGTGCCCTCTTTAATACCCATCACTAGAATAACCCATCCCCACACCCCCCTCCCTTCTAAAACCCTCAGTTTGTTTTTCAGAGTCCATAGTCTCTCATGGTTCGTCTCCCCCTCCGATTTCCCCCCCTGCTAGCTTCTTCTTTTTTTTTTTTTTAACATATACTGTATTATTTGTTTCAGAGGTACAGGTCTGTGATTCAACAGTCTTACACAGTTCACAGTGGTCACCATAGCAGATACCCTCCCCAATGTCTATCACCCAGCCACCCCGTCCCTCCCACCCCCCACCACTCTAGCAACCCTCAGTTTGTTTCCTGAGATTAAGAATTCCTCATATCAGTGAGGTCATATGATAACATGTCTTTTCTGATTGACCTATTTCGCTCAGCATAATACCCTCCAGTTCCATCCACGTCTTTGCAAATGGCAAGATCTCATTCCTTTTGATGGCTGCATAATATTCCACTGTGTGTGTGTGTGTGTGTGTGTGTGTGTGTGTGTGTGTACACCACATCTTCTTTATTCATTCATCTGTTGATGGACCTTGGCTCTTTCCACAGTTTGGCTATTGTGGACATTGCTGCTATAAACATTGGGGTGCACATACCCCTTCGGGTCCCTACATTTGTATCTTTGGGGTAAATACCCAGTAGTGCAATTGCTGGGTCGTAGGGTAGCTCTATTTTCAACTTTTTGAGGAACCTCCATACTATTTTCCAGAGTGGCTGCACCAGCTTGCATTCCCACCAACAGTATAGGAGGGTTCCCCTTTCTCCGCATCCCCGCCAACATCTGTCATTTCTTGACTTGTTAATTTTAGCCATTCTGATTGGTGTGAGGTGATATCTCATTGAGGTTTTGATTTGGATTTCCCTGATGCTGAGCAATGTTGAGCACTTTTTCATGTGTCTGTTAGCCACTTGGATGTCTTCTTTGGAAAAATGTCTGTTCATGTCTTCTGCCCATTTCTTGATTGGATCATTTGTTCTTTGGGTGTTGAGTTTGATAAGTTCTTTATAGATTTTGGACACTAGCCCTTTATCTGATAATGTCATTTGCAAATATCTTCTCCCATTCTGTCGGTTGTCTTTTGGTTTTGTTGACTGTTTCTTTTGCTGTGCAAAAGCTTTTTATCTTGATGAAGTCCCAATAGTTCATTTTTGCCCTTGCTTCCCTTGCCTTTGGCGATGTGTCTAGGAAGAACTTGCTGTGGCTGAGGTCAAAGAGGTTGCTGCCTGTGTTCTCCTTTAGGATTTTGATGGACTCCTGTCTCACATTGAGGTCTTTCAGCCATTTTGAGTCTATTTTTGTGTATGGTGTAAGGAAATGGTCCAGTTTCATACTTCTGCATGTGGCTGTCCAATTTTCCCAACACCATTTGTTGAAGAGACTGTCTTTTTTCCACTGGACATTCTTTCCTGCTTTGTCGAAAATTAGTTGACCATAGTGTTGAGGGTCCATTTCTGGGCTCTCTACTCTGTTCCATTGATCTATGTGTCTGTTTTTGTGCCAGTACCATTCTGTCTTGATGATGACAGCTTTGTAATAGAGCTTGAAGTCCAGAATTGTGATGCCGCCAACTTTGCTTTTCTTTTTCAACATTCCTCTGGCTATTTGGCATCTTTTCTGGTTCCATACAAATTTTAGGATTATTTGTGCCTATCTATATGGGTATATATGTACACATGCATGTGCATAGATACACATATAGTTTGTAGTAAAAATAACAAATTTTCAAACAAAGATCTGGAACTTAAATTTTTCATATAGAGGATCATTTCAAGTTATTTTTAACTTAAAATGATAAATGATAAATATTCAAAGTCCAGGCTTTATTTGCTGTTCTTTCTCCAGCTCCTTTAGGTGTAGGGTCAGGTTGTGTATTTGAGACCAAGATTTCTTGTTTCTTGAGAAAGGCTTGTATTGCTATATACTTTCCTCTTAGGACAGCCTTTGCTGTATCCCAAAGATTTTGAACAGTTGTGTTTTCATTTTCATTTGTTTCCATGAATTTTTTTAATTCTTCTTTAATTTCCTGGTTGACCCATTCATTCTTTAGTAGGATGCTCTTTAGCCTCCATGTATTTGAGTTCTTTCTGACTTTCCTCTTGTGATTGAGTTCTAGTTTCAAAGCATTGTGGTCTGAAAATATGCAGGAAATGATCCCAATCTTTTGGTACTGGTTGAGACCTGATTTGTGACCTAGGATGTGATCTATTCTGGAGAATGTTCCATGGGCACTAGAGAAGAATATGTATTCTGTTGCTTTGGGATGGAATGTTCTGAATATATCTGTGATGTCCATATGGTCCAGTGTGTCATTTACAGTCTTTATTTCCTTGTTGATCTTTTGCTTAGATGATCTATCCATTTCAGTGAGGGGGGTGTTAAAGTCCCCCACTATTATTCTATTGTTGTTGATGTGTTTCTTTGCTTTTGTTATTAATTGGCTTATATAAGTGGCTGCTCCCATGTTAGGGGCATAGACATTTACAATTGTTACATCATCTTGTTGGATAGACCCTTTAAGTAGGATATAGTGTCCTTCCTCATCTCTTATTACAGTGTTTGGTTTAAAATCTAATTTGTCTGATATAGGGATTGCCACCCCAGCTTTCTTTTGATGTCCATTAGCATAGTAAATGGTTTTCCACCCCCCTCACTTTCAATCTGGGGGTGTCTTTGGGTCTAAAATGAGTGTCTTGCTGACAGCATATCGATGGGTCTTGTTTTTTTATCCAATCCGATAGCCTGTGTCTTTTGATTGGGGCATTTAGCCCATTTACATTCACAGTAACTATTGAAAGATATGAATTTAGTGCCATTGTAAGGCCTGTAAGGTGACTGTTACTGTATATCATCTGTGTTCCTTTCTGGTCTATGTTATTTTTAGTCTCTCTGCTTAGAGGACTCCTTTCAAATTTCTTGTAGGGCTAGTTTTGTGTTTGCAAATTCCTTTAGTTTTTTGTTTGTCCTGGAGGATTTTTATCATGCCTTCTATTTTCAATGACAGCCTAGCTGGATATAGTATTCTTGGCTGCATATTTTTCTCATTTAGTGCTCTGAATATATCATGCCAGTCCTTTCTGGCCTGCCAGGTCTCTGTGGATAGGTCTGTTGCTAATGTAATGTTTCTACCATTGTAGGTTACAGATCTCTTCTCCCGAGCTGCTTTCAGGATTTTCTCTTTGTCTCTGAGACTCGTAAGTTTTACTATTAGATATCGGGGTGTTGACCTATTTTTATTGATTTTGAGAGGGGTTCTCTGTGCCTCCTGGATTTTGATGCCTGTTTCCTTCCCCAAATTAGGGAAGTTCGCTGCTATAATTTGCTCCAATATACCTTTGGCCCCTCTCTCTCTTTCTTCTTCTTCTGGGATCCCAATTATTCTAATGTTGTTTTGTCTTAAGGTATCGTTTATCTCTTGAATTCTGCCATTGTGATCCAGTAGTTGTTTCTCTCTCTCTCAGCTTCTTTATTCTCTATCATTTGGTCTTCTATATCACTAATTCTCTCTTCTGCCTCATTTATCCGAGCAGTTAGAGCTTCCATTTTTTTTTAAAGATTTTATTTATTTATTTGACAGAGAGATAGAGAGAGAACACAAGTAGGCAGAGGGAGAGGGAGAAGCAGGCTCCCTGCAGAGCGGGGAGCCCGATGCGGGACTCGATCCCAGGACCCTGGGATCATGACCTGAGCCAAAGGCAGCTGCTTAACCGACTGAGCCACCCAGGCGCCCGAGCCTCCATTTTTTATTGTACCTCATTAATAGCCTTTTTGATTTCGACTTGGTTAGATTTTAGTTCTTTTATTTCTCCAGAAAGGTTTCTCTAATAACTTCCATGTTTTTTTCAAGCCCAGCTAGTATCTTTAAAATCATCATTTTGAACTCTAGTTCTGACATCTTACTAATGTCTGTATTAATTATGTCCCTGGCAGGCGGTACTGCCTCTTTTTCTTTTTGTTGAGGTGATTTTTTCTGTCTTGTCATTTTGTGCAGAGGAGAATAGATGAATGAGAGAACAAAATGCTAACAGGGTAACAACATCCCCAGAGAATATAAACTAAACAAATCAGAAAAGACCTGAAACCAGGGGAAAAGAAAGGGAAAGAAAGAAAAAAGAAAAAGAAAAAGATAAAAACAAAGAAAAACAAAACAAAACAGAATATGATCAAATATGATCAGGCTGGTTCATAGATCAGTGCCACACACTAGATTTTGGGCGTAGTTTGGTCTGTTAGAAGAAAGTGCCTCCCAAAATTTTAAAGAAAGAAAAACTTATATATGTACAAAAATAAGGGTTAATACGATGAAGGGATGGAATGTGACTGTAAGGATGAAAATTATAAAAGATTTTATAAAAGGAATTGATAAGTTGGTTGAAAAAAGAAAGAAGAGGATAAAAAAAAAAAGGGAGAGAATGTGATCAGGCAGGAAACTAGAACAAAACCATACACTAGAGATTTAGGGTATGTTTTGATCTATTAGAAGAAACTGTATCCCAAAATTTTAAAGAGAGAACAACTTTCATATATATACCAAAAATAAGGGTAACTACTATGAAGGGATAGAATATGACTCTAAAAATGAAAAATAAAAAAATAAAAAAGATTTTTTTTAAAAAAGGGATTGATAAGATGTTGGTTGAAAAAAGGAAAAAGAAAAATTCAAAAAAAAAAAAAAAAGACAGTTAAAAAAAATTAACTTTGAAAGACTAAAGAATCATGGTAAAAAAGCCATGGATTCTATGTACAGTATTCCCCTAGCTCTGGAGTTCTGCTGTTCTCACTGATCGGTAAACTTGGTCTTGGCTGGCTGTTCTTGCTGATCTTCTGGTGGAGGGGCATGTTGCCGTGGCTCCCAAATGTCTTTGCAGGAGGCGGAATTGCCCCGCCCTTGCTGGTACGGGCTAAGTAGTCTGCTCCGGTTTGCTCTCGGGAGCTTTTGTTCCCTGCAAGCTTTCCGAGCCGCTTTGGAGGCCGAGAATGGAAATGGCGGCCTCCCAGTCTCTGCCCCAGAGGAGCCGAGAACTCGGGGCCCCACTCCTCAGTGAGCCCCAGAGAAAAGCAGTCAATCACTCCCGTCTCCCCGGTCTCTGGCCACACTCCATGCTCACCTGGCCTGTGACCGAGCGTTTCTATCTCTGGCACCCAACCCCGTGTGGAGTCTCCAAACCCAGCAGATCCCTGCAGTGCACTCACCTGACGCTCCTTCCCGGGGAGGAAGGGGAGTCTCCTCGGATCTGCCGCTTGTTGGGTCCCTGCTGGAGGAGCAGTGGCCCGACTGTGCCGTGGATCATGGTTTATGGCAACCCTGAGCTGAGAGCCTGCTCCTTGGCTCTGTCTCTGCAGCCGGCTTTCCCGCTCCAGTACCTGGGTGCTCTGCCACCCTCAGGCACCCCCAGTCTTCCTGTGACCCTGAGGGTCCTGAGACCACACTGTCCCAGTGAGGGTTCCACCCCCCACTTAGCCACTGGAGCGATGTCCCTCTACGGAGCCGACATCTAAAAGTTCCGATTTTGTGCTCCGCGACTCTATCACTTGCCAGAAGCGGCCAAGGGAGGCCCCCTCCCGCGCCATCTATCTTCCCAAATATTGCCTTGGATTCACTTCTCCGCACGTCTACCTTCCAGAAAGTGGTTGCTTTTCTGTTCAGAGAGTTGTTGCTATTCTTTTCTTCGATCTCCTGTTGAGTTCATAGGTGTTCAGAATGGTTTGATCCCTATCCAGCTGAATTCCTGGGACCAGACGAAATCCAGGTCTCCTACTTCTCTGCCATCTTGCTCCGCGCCCCCCCCCAATGAACCTTCTAAGAGAGAGGCAGAAGGAGATTTGACCACAGAGACACAAGAGGAGAAGGTGATGTGATGATGAAGAGAGACATTTGAAGATGCTGAGCTGCTGGCTTTGACACTGGAGGAAGGAATACAGACAGCTCTAGAGGTTGGAATTACCAAAGAAATGGGTTCTCCCCCAAAAGCTTCCCAAGGGAGTACAACCACACTGACGCCCTGGCTTTGGCCCAGTGAAACTGTTTCAGACTTCTGACCCCAAGAACTATAAAAGAATAAATGTGTGTTGTTTTAAGCCACCAAGTCTGTGGTAGTTTGTAACAGCATCACTAAGAAATTAATACAATGCGAACCTCGAACCCTTGGCAATGTCTTCATAAGAGATGCAATTTACGAAGACAATTGTGGGCTAAACTCTGTTCAACAAGATCCAGACTCGCTGGACCCAGGATCTTTAGAGTGTCTGCTATACCTTCAGTGTATCAGAGGGCAGAAAATATCTGTTCTGGAAGATGATGAAACCAGATTAATATCCTGACTCTACCAAAATAGTACAATCTTCAATACATTGGTTAACTTCTCTGGGCCTCAGTGCTCTTATCTATAAAAGGGAGCTAATTATATCTTTATTTACAAGGTTTACGTTAAGATGAGATGGAATAATGTATGCTCAGGACTTAGCCTAGTTTTTGGCATACATTATGTACCAGGAACATATTAACTGTTTATTATATATATATATATATACACACACATATATATAAAAACCATAATTGTATATGTTTATTATATATAATATACATATAATATAGTAATATACAAATATATGTATAATAGACAGGTAGATACGTAAACTATAAATAGGTAGATAAATAGATAAAAATCACTCTAAGTGACCTTTGCTCTATATCAGCCCTGACCAATAGAAATATAATGTGTACTACATATATCATTTTAACTTTTCTAGTAGTCACATTAAAAGAAAGCAAAAAGAAACAGGTGAAATAATTTTAATAATACATATTATTTACGCAATATATCTAAAATCGTATTATTTCAACATGTTTTTCACATAAAAATGTAACTTAAATCTTTTGGATTCTTTTAAAAATTCTTTGAAATCTAGTGTATATTTGTCCTTAAATCAACTAACCCATCTGGTGTCTCTGGGGCTGTCCAGGTATTAGCCCTGGAAGTTGCTCATACTAGAAAACCCCTTAGTCCTGGGCAAACTGAGACAATAGATTAGCTCACCCATGCAGCACATCTTAATTTGAACATTAAATTGCCATTAGAAATAGCTGATCTCTATCAAATTCAAAAATTGGAAAAGGAGATTCACATATTAAAAGTCTTCCAAGTGTACTTGAAAGATTTTCAATAATTGAGTATCCATTTTAACTTTAAATAAATTAAACTTAATTTAAAAATTTTAAATGTAGTTACTTAGTCTAGTAGTCCTAGATTCTTTGGCTGGACTAATAATTAAATTAACATAAGACAGATTAATAGGAGGAAAACAAATATCTCAAATGTATGGAGCTCATAGAAATATGAGACTCAAAGAGGTGACCAAACCAGGCAGCTTTTATACCTTTTAAACAAAGAAACAATTATTTGTGAGGATTCAACAATGGTGTTTGGGGTTGGGCTATCAAATTAATGAAAAAAATAACAAAATTTGTTTATATAGACTTGTGAGCCCTGAATTGCCTGTTTCTGGCAATAGGGATGCCTTCTACCCTCCAGGTACAGAGAGGGAGCCCTTCACATGGGGAGTTTATTTCCTGCTTTCAGGGCGACAAAGGAGGGTCGGAGAGTCCTTCTTGCACCAGCTGTTTAAATAGTTTTAGTACAAAATAATCAATGTGCCAAAGTGGTATATTTGGGGACGACCTGCCCTGAAGCCCATCAGTAGCTACATTTCAAATGTACAAATAGTGGCTACTACATTGGGCAATGACTTTTTCTTGTTATAAAATTATACACCAAATAGACTATGCCTTTTGGAGGTTTCTTCTCCCAGGTTATTCAAAGTGCCATCCCAGCTCTGAGCTAGGGGATTTGTTACCGTACTGTGTATATTACCGAGTGTTATGTTATACAGAGCCCCCTGCAACAGTGTGGCCACTGCTTTCGAGATGTAATATTATGCACTGCAACTTTATAAAGGCTTGGCTTAAGAAACGTTCATTTGAGGGGCACCTGGGTGGCTCAGTCGGTTAAGGGTCTGCCTTCAGCTCAGGTCATGATCCCAGGGTCCTGGGATCGAGCCCTGCTTTGGACTCCCTACTCAGCAGGGAGCCTGCTTCTCTCTCTGCCTGAAGCTCCCCCTGCTTGTACTCTTTCTGTCAAATAAATAAATAAAATCTTTAAAAAAAACCCAAAAACGTTCATTTGAAAAAAATCTTTGGAAGGAATGTGGTGACAAAGGCAGAAGAGCTGGACAGCAGTAGTGAAAGGAGATGACAGGAAGGAAGTAGGAAGTGAATAAGGCATGGGGACATCCATCCACACTACGGTAAAAGCACAAGAACGAAGCCAAGAGCCAGGAGACCCAAAGACCATCCTAAAGACTAAAAGTTAGTCTTTTTTTTTTTTTCCTGGCCTGACTTCACACCTCTAGGGACATCACAGGCTGAGCCTTCAGATCCCTCCACTTAGTCTGAATGCTACATTAATTATAACAATAATATAGTAACACATAGCTAAGAGTGGAACAAATTCTGAAGGATAAGAATTAAGAGATCCAGCTAAGCCAAATGCACATGCCCTCAAGTTAATGCAGTAGTGGTTTAAAAAGGTAACAGACAGGATAGAAATTGAATGCTTTAGGGACAGGAAGTATCCATTTATGGTTGCAGAAAGCTAGGAATTATAGGTGCTACAAATAAAACCAAGGCCTTCCAAGATTGCAGGATCCAGGCAATAAGGAAAAAAAAAATCTTCCTGTAAGTCCAATAAAGTAGCAAGAAAGTGTGTCTTCTGCCCATGCTTATGGAGAAAAACAAACAAAAAACCCATCTACAGTGAGAAATTAAAAAGCTAGCATGTGCCATGCATGCATGTTAGGTCAGAATTTGTTATTCACATGGAGCAGAGTCACAAGTGAGGAAAATAATGCAAAAAACGCTCTAAGACCATTGTGAACCCCACTGTTTTGGCAGAAACAAATGAAAGAGACCACACTGTGGATACACTTCCAAAATCCAAGGGATCTGTCCTCTCATTGATGGAAGGGATAGAATGTGGGGGGAAGGACCACCACTGAAAATAAATACATAATCCAAAAATACAAATTACTTGAGGAAATGATCTACCACATGGGAGACCAATGGAAATAACAAAGCAGAAAATTAATACCCCCAAGAAACTGAAATTACAGAATATAAGAAAGAGGATATCAAATAAAGACATTTTAAATGATTAAAGCAACATAGAAGTAAACAAATTAAAATGGAAGAACAAGAAATTACCAAAAAGAAAAAAAGAAAATAATTAGAGTTAGGAAAAAGCACATAGTATAAAGGAGAAAATGCATATAATCTTAATTAAAAAAAAAAACAGGCTAAATAGATTTGTTATAGCTGAAGAGAGAAGTAAAGAATTGGAAGATAAAGTGACATTGCCTAGATTACAAAACAGAGATATAAATAGATGTAATTTAAAAAAAAAGATTAAGGGTCATGGAGCAGAAAATTAAAGGTTTCAATATTTTATGTTGGGAATTTATTATTAACTGCTGAAAGCAATATGTGGTGCATAGAAAGTACTCAAAATATTTGTTAAAGGAAGGAAAGAGAAGGAGAGAGAGAGAGAAAGAATTAATAGAAGTCCCAGAAGGAGAAAACATAATGAATGACAAAGAAGTGAAAATCAAAGAGGTAATAGCTGTGATTTTTCAGAATGGAGAGAGATAGGAGACATCAGCTTGAAGAAATATAGCAAGTCCTAAAGAGGTAACAAAAAGATATCCAAAGTTCTCCTCATGAATTTGGGAGACTAATATTAATTAAATTATCAGTTAAGAATGCATAATGGAGACTAAGATATTTAGATATGAACCACAGTGACAACATGAATTATTAAATCTCGTGTGATATGGCTAAAGCAGTGATTAGGGGGAAATTTATAGCCTTCATTAAGAAAAGAAGATTAAAAATAAATGAGAGAAGGAACTCCTGCCACTTATTTCAACATGGAAGAAACTGGGGAACATTATGCAAAGTGAAATGAGCCAGATACAGACAGACAAATCCTGTATGATCCCACTCATATATGGAATCTAAAATGGTCAAACTCATGAGAGCACAGAATAGAGTGGTGGTTGCCAGGGGCTGGGAAGTGGGGGAGAACGGGGAGATTTTAGTCAAAAGCTACAAACTTTCAGTTACAAGATGGATAAGTTCTGGGGGGTCTAATGTATGCTGTAATAACTATGATTAACAATACTGTATTGTATACTTGAAACTTGCTAAGATGGTGGTTCTTAAGTGTTCTCACATGGTGGAGGAAGAACATGGTACCTAGGTGTAGTGATGGATATGTTCATTAGTTTGATTGTGGTGATTATTTCACAATGTATATGTATATCAAAACATCAAGTTGTACACTTTACATACAATTTTTATTTGTCAATAATGCCTCAATAAAACTGAAAAAAATGTGATGTACATTGACTTTAAAAATTAGAAGAAGAAAAACAATTATAAAAAGAAGAAAATAAGAGCAGAGCATAAGAAAAATGAAAACACAGAAGCAACTGTGAGCTTGATCTTGAAAGGACTAACCACTAAAAAGGATGAATTTCTACCTTTATGTCCCATCACACAGAAAAATAAGTTGAAATAGATCATAGTCCTAAATGTCAGAGCTAAAACTATAAAACTTCTAGAGAAAAACCTGAGGGGAAATCTTCATGATCTCAGATTGAGTAGAGTCCTTAGATATGACATCAAAAGCACAGTCTAGGGGTGCTTAGAAGGCTGTTGGTAGAGTGTGTGACTCTTGATCTTGGGGTTATTGGTTTGAGCCCCACAATGGGTGTTGAGATTACTTAAAAATAAAAAGTAGTAGAAAGTAAAAAATAAAAATAAAAAATGTTGACAAGGATGTGGGGAAATGAGAATCTTCCTATATTTCTGGGAATGTAAAGTGGTGCAATTTGGAAAAAACAATAAGGCAATTTCTTAAAAACTTAAACATAAACTTACCATAGGATCCAGCAAATCTACTCTGAGGGACATACCCAAAAGAAAACCATTTGTCACGCAAGCTTGCATGTGAATGTTCATAACAGCATTTTTTTGTAATTATATTTTATTTTAATTCCAGTATAGTTAACATAGTGTTATGTTAGTTTCAGGTGTATATTGTATATTCAGCAATTCCAGATATGACTTGGTGCTTATCAAGATAAGTGCACTCTCAATTCCCTTTACCTATTTCCCCCATCCTGCCACCTACTTCCCCTTTGGTAACCATCTATTTGTTCTCTGCAGTTAAGAGTATATATTTTTTGGTTTGTCTCTTTTTTTTGTCCTTTGCTCACTTGTTTTGTTTCTTAAATTCTACATATGAATGAAATTATACGGTATTTGTCTTTCTCTGACTTATTTTGCTTAGCATTATACTCTCTAGCTCCATTCATGTTGTTGCAAATGGCAGTATTTCATTCTTTTTTACGGCTGAGTCATATTCCATTGTATATGTACACCACATCTTCTTTATCCATCCATATATTAATGGATATCTGGGCTGCTTCCATAATTTAGCTGTTGTAAATAATGCTGTAATAAACATAGGGGTGCATATATCATTTCAAATTAGTGTTTTTGTATTCTTTGGGTTAATACCCACTAGCGGAATTACTGGATCATATGGTAGTTCTATTTTTAAGTTTTTAAGGATCCTCTATACTGTCTTCCACAGTGGCTGCACCAATTTGCATTTCCACCAGCAGTGCAGGAGGGTTCCTTTTTCTCCACACCCTTGCCAACACTCATTTCTTGTGCATAATAGCATTATTAACAACAGCCCAAACACAGAAGCAATGACAATGTATCTGAACTGGTGAATGGATAAACAAAATGCAATATATCCATATAATGGAATATTATTCAGCAATAAAAAGGAAAGGACAATTGATACAGGCTACCAAGTGGATAACACTTCAAACATGCTATGTTAAAGAAAAAAAAAAAAAGCCAGACACAAAAGACCACATAATGATTTTCGATTTACACAAAATGTCCACAAAAGGTAAGCCTACAGAGACAGACATAGGGATCTTTTTGGAGTGATTGAAATGTCTGAAATCTGTATTGTACAATAATGGTTGTGCACTGCCATAAATTTACTAAAATCATTGATTTGTACACTTAAAAGTAGGTGAATTTTATGGTATGTAAATTATATCTCAATAAAGCTATTAGGAGCACCTGGGTGGCTCAGATGGTTAAGCATCTGTCTTTGGCACAGGTCATGATATCGAGGTCCTGGGATCGAGCCCCACATCGGGCTCCCAGCTCAGCAGGGAGTCTGCTTCTTCCTCTTCCTCTGCCTCTCCCCCTGCTTGTGCTCTCTCTGTCTCTCTCTCTCTCAAATGAATAAATAAAAAATCTTAAAAAAAAACCTATTAAACAAAGTCACAAAAATGCAAACCATAAGGGGAAAGACAACTAAGTTTGGGTTTACATTATTTGTAAATAATGTAAATTATTTGATATTCATTAAATTTGATGTATATTAAAATACAAAACTACTGTATATAGCTCCCAAGGCCATAGAATAATATGATGGCATTCTTGAGGATTCTCATCTTCCATGCCCCAGATCTGGAGGAGCCAGAATGGCAGAGTGGAAAAAAAGATTTGGAATTGCTGGTCTCAGTCATGTCATTCAGAAGCTGTAGAAGTCACTGATAGCCTAAGTCTCCTATTTCCCACCTGTAAAATGGCCTAACACCATTTTGTTAGTGAGGATTAAGTGATGCAATATATGGGGTGAATATTTGGAAAAATGTAAAAAAAAACCTATCATGTATAAAATATTAAATTGTAATTGCTGGTATAGTTAGGTAACTTCTCTGTGCCAGGGATTTATTTATTTTTTTTAGGCATGTTACATTGTGTTGTCTCATTAAAGGCTCAAAGGACACACATACAAACAGAAAACCTATGAGATAAGTAATATCTCCATTTTACAATGAGGATAAAGAGTTACTGCTCAAGGTTACTAGGTAACATATGACATGGATTGTGTTTAGTTTAGATTTGCTAGAATCCAAGCACCAAATTACTTTGATGCTTTACCATGGAAGTAAGAAAAGTAGGGATATTCCTCAAGTTCGAGGACTGACTCTTACGTGGAAGCTTATCAAGAATGCATTGGTCCCTTGAGGAATCCCAATTTAGGCTGGAAATGTCCATAGCAGAGCATGCTTCAAGTGCCCACTTACCCAGGCACTTGCCACACCATTATCCCACCAGCACATAGCACTCATCTAGAGCTCATCTTTGTCTTTTCAAACTCCCCTCTTTTATTTATTTATTTTTCTTTTTTAAAGATTTTATTTATTTGACAGAGAGAGACAGCGAGAGAGGGAACACAAGCAGGGGGAGTGGGAGAGGGAGAAGCAGGCTTCCCGCGGAGCAGGGAGCCTGATGCGGGGCTCGATCCCAGGACCTGGGATCATGACCTGAGCCGAAGGCAGACGCCCAACGACTGAGCCACCCAGGCGCCCCCCCCTTTTATTTTTTTTAAGATTTTATTTTTAAGTAATCTCTGCACCCAGTGTGGGGCTTGAACTCCCAACTCAGAGATCAAGAGCAACATGCCAGCCAAGTGCCCCCCAAACCCACTCTTTTAAACTCTATTCCCCATCATTTCCCACTGTACTCTCAGGATCCTGAGTCCAGACATTGGAATTCATCTCTATAACTAACTAATACCAAAGACCTATTGAGTCTTCATCTTAGATATTTCTAATTGCGGTTCCCTTCTCCTTTCACGTGTCACAAAACTAAACAAAGTTTTTGTCCCTTCCTGCCCACAGTCTCACAGCTGCTTTCTTGCCACTTACCTTCATCCCAGACTTTGCTGTTAGGCAGATATCCCCCAAATGTCATGACCATGTGTCGTCTTCCTGCCCACTTCCGCCCATTGCATTTTAGGTCGATCAACATGAAACCGAACATTAGAGGCCACGTAGTAGATGCCCTTTCTGAAATACAAGATTCCTAATTTCTAGAATTCCATGGGCTTGGGACTTAAATCTCTTTTCACTAAGGTGGAATTGGCTGATAACCAGGTAGCTGGTTCAGAGAGGGAGAGGACTGGATAGCCGGGAGAACACCAAGCTCCTGAAAGGTGGGAAACAGGGACACCATGCTTTTGTCCAGATGGTTCTGTAGACAGAGAAATCCCTCTTGCCTTGCACTCCCTTCATCTAGAAAAGCTCTGACATTTCAGATCTCTGCCTAATCTTCCCTTCCTCCTGAACAAGTACTCTCATAGCCTAAAGCAGGCTCCTCTGACATACATTTTCCTTCAGAACCCTAGTAAATACATACTTGATTTCTGTATCAAAGTCCACACTGTGAGTTCCAATGGGGAGACTGTGGCCACACCACCCCCCATTTTGTCACCAGTTTCATAGTCCCTGAAACAGAGTATGTGTTCAATAAGCACTCATTGGATGGATGGATGGATGGATGGATGCATGTATGGATGGATGGATGGATGAAATGGAAAGGACAGACTCTTTTGGGTGACAGTGTTGTCACATGCCTTGGGAGCTCTCAATTATTACATGCCTCCCACTGCTATCCTAAGCACTTTACAAACACTGCTTCTAGTCCTCAGAGCCACCCTAAGAGGGAGCCATTTATAGTCCCATTTTCTAGAATAGAAAACAGAGACCCATTGAGGCAACGTGCCTTGCCCAGATGCTGGTACCGTATATGAGGTGAAGACATCATAGCACAACCATCAGAGTTTGTATCAAGAGCACGGAGGAGCTGTCAAAAGCATTTCACCATTAAAAAAAAATAAAGTTTTCTGATAACCACTAGGATATTGCTGTGATGGGTATGACACAATGGTATTTTTAAACTTGATGTTACTCTTTTATTTCACATTTCGAGGGATACTGGTGTGTCACCTCTTACAACCTGAGGGCCTGTAGGTCTTGCTTAGGTTTACATCTTTGTCCAAGGGTAATTGTTAGTACAACTCCCTTTAACTCTCAAAAGTATCCCGCTGTAGTGATAGCTAATATGGCCATCCTACTTAACGTGCCTCTAGCTGGAATTAAAACCCTGGAGGCATAATCAGGTACTCACAAAATACCTGCGTGCTGTGTTGTCTGCTCCTCTCTGCTCCTCTTCTTCCCAGTGCACCCCTCCCTCATCTTTTTTCCCCTTACCTCCTCCCATTCTGCCCTGCTTTCGGATTTATAGAAGCCTCCCTCCTTGCCCAGACAAGCAGGTCAGCTGGGCTTCTCAGACCTTCCCATGCCCAGAGGGAAATGAGACCGGTTTCAGAGCACTGTCTACATCTTAAAGAATTTGGGTTCGTTTCATTTCAGATTCTATTAAATCCCAAATGCATTTGGCCAAACTCTCTCTCCCTTTATTATTATTATTTTTTAAGTCCCAGGTGCAACTTAAGGAAGACTTAATCCTTGGATTTGATTCACAAAATGTGACTTTTTACCAGATATAGGAGATCTTCTTTTAAATATATACATTAAAAATTGTTTTTCAAACAGCAGGAGGTTAGAGTTGATAGATTCAGGTTTTAAAAAAATACACAAGATTCTGAGAATTCTAAATATGGATACGTATGTTTGGGCTTTGCAGGTAGGGGTGCAGCTGTATTTGGTATCTGGGCTTAAATGCATTTTATTTTTCCGCCATGCCCCCCACCCTTCCAACTCTTTATCTTCAATTTAAAAAAAAATAAGATAATACTACTACCAAACTGAAATTGATTACATGTGACATTATTTTAGATGCATGGTTTGTGAAGATCTATGCTTTAGAAAGTCTTTTTATAGTCTGTGTTTCATGAAAGTTTCTGAAACAGAACTTTTTTTTCAGAGTTTGTACTCTACAGCATTTTTTTCTGCCTAAATCTTGAAATTGCTCTTTTTTTCTTTTTTTCCCTCTTTTTTAGTCTTTTACCGATTGGAGAGGGGAGGGAGGCATTCATGCGCCTCATACTCAGGTCCTATTTCAGAGGACAGTGGTGACTGATTTTTTTTTTTTATAAAATGTTTTTATTTTGGAATAGTTTTAGATTTACATAAAAATTTCAAAGAGGATACAGAGAACTCCTCTGTATCCCTTACCCATTTTCTCCTGTTACGAACATCTTTCATCATTATGATCTATTTGTCACAAATAAGGAGCTAATATTGGTACATTACTGCTAATTAAATCCCACTCTTTGTTTGGAGTTCCCCAGTTTTCCTTAACATCCTTTTCCTGTTTCAAATTCCCAACCAGGATACCACATCACATTGAGTTGGCAAGTTTCTTTTGATGACTCTGTCCTGTGACAATTTCTCAGACTTCCCTTGTTTTTGATGACCTTGATGGTTTTGAGGAATACAAGTCAGGCATTCTGTAAAATTCCCTCAGTGTGGGTTTGTATGATGTTTTTCTCATGGTGAACCTGGGGCTTGGGGTTTGGCGGAGGAAGACCTCAGAGATGAGGTGCCATTCTCCCCTCATCACATCAAAGGTACCTGCTGTCAGCATGATGGATCACAGAGGATATTAACTCCAATGACCTGGCCTACGTAGTGTTTCACTGTTTAGGAAAGAATTCTTATTTCTGCCAGCTCTTCTGTAGTCTTCAGATAGGCAACAGGGAAGAGGTTTGAAGTGTCTGATCTCCATCAGAACGATGAATTCTTAATCCCTGCTGCTCACTTTGTGAGTCATTTCCTGGTCTCACCTGTAATCTACAGGGTTTAGGGAAAATGCTAGAAGGACAAGGGAAACCTTCTGAGGGAGGTCTTCTTAGGTCTTAAATTCCGTGTTCTCATATTTTATTTTTATCCCACTTTATCAGTCAGAATCCTAGGAGAAGGGTGAGTAATGTGGGGAAAATATGATAAAGGAACTATTAACAAAGATGAACATGGGGTATCGGGAAACCTCAGGCTGTGGTGCAGCCCTCTAGGTCAAGGGCAGTAGGACATCTGCGTCACACCTGGATCTGAAGGGGAGAGAGGAAGGAGTGCTTACGGGGCCCTTGGAACACAAATACCCAGACCGAGTGGGGAAGCTTCCTGAAAGGAGCTGTAGTCGTCATCCACGTGCAGCCAGCCCATGACAAACCTGTAGGCAGGGAGCTGATGGAATGAGTTCTTCTTCCCTTTAAGCTTCTGAAAGTATTTGCCACTGGATGAATCTAACCTGGGCTAGAAGGCAAGCAAGCCCAGAGAAGGATGGAGAAGGGTATTGAACGTGTATCTTGGAAGGAAAAAGCAAAGATATCCAGCACACCTGTATTTTGAATGCTATGAGTTACAGTCGCATCAATACAGCTCAGCATGTACCACACCCAACGTTATTTAATATAGCTGTTACTTGTATTTGCAGAGGCAGAGGACTGTGAATTCCCAGACAGCCCCTGCCAATGCGTCATAATTGTAATTATCGCAATCTGCTACTGGGTCTTCAATCGATTCATCACAGACAAGAGATGTGATCTCTTTTCCATGTCAAAATTGGAATTATGGGCAGATAGTTGCAATAGACTCTCTGGAGCTCCTCTTCCCCATGAAAAAGTCCAAGTTCCTTCTCAAGTGGGTGGAAAATTAGTCCAGGATACTCTAAGGAGTCACCCAAGACTAGGGTGTGTAATTCCATGGGAACACAAACCATTTCCCTAAGATGCATTGATGTTGCATTGAGACTTAACATAGAGATGGAGGGAGGAGGCAGGGACTCTGAAGGACTGGGTCAAGAAGCAGACATTTAATTGTCTTTATCAAGGTCCCACAGAACAAAACACCAAGCATAATGGCAAGGGGGAAATTTGAGGTCCCCTGACAAGTGAGTTAGGAACCTCACGTTACAAGAGATAGGAAATTGTCCATTTCATAAAAATGACTCCATCTTAAATAGAGTTCTAGAGGGAAATGAGTAATTAAAAAAACAAAACACTTTGTAGTGTTGTTTTCCATTTGACAAAACTTCAGCATTTCTTATGTCATTTACAGCATTTTGGGACTGATGTTATTCTGCCCATCTCAAAGATGAGGAAAAAGAGGTTCAAACTCGTTACGTACCGGATCCAAAGTCACATCATCCTACCTCTGGGCCAGATGCATAGTTGACACTCAGCAAATAAGTCTGAAGTAGTGAAGCTTAATTAGCGTGAAGTGCTGAGCTAATCTTCCAGGAAGCACTGCCCAACGCTCTCTACCTCCTGGCACAGCTATTGGGCACAGAGAGAAGTCAGCCAGGGTTCCTTTTTCTTGTTCTCGCCAAAGAGACTCATGTGGACACCTGAATGAAAATAATTTTTATATCCTCTCACGACTATCACTCATTTTCTATTACTTAATAAATGTGATGAATACAACAGACCGTGTAATGCCAGGTCACATTTGCAAATGGGCTGGTGTGATGTGACGGATAGCTTTGGAACCCAAGCAGGAAACAGAGTTGCTGAAATCTGTGGGTGTCGGCACCAACTGAGCTTCTGAAACATTGTTCTTTCCTTGGATGGTGATAATCTGGGCTTTTTAACTGATTAGAAAATCTACAAAGTGCCGCATGGGTTTTCAGTGTGTAGCATATAAGAATCAACCAACTGTTGGACTTTAGCAAGCTTTTCCTTCACTCTTCCCAACTTGTTCTAGCTTCTCTCTTCACTCTGAGGACTAGCATGTTGAAAATAAGCTCACGAGCCCTCATCTGAGGGATTAGAAAGAATCACCTGGAGGATATTATCTATACTTTTGCTGGGAACTAAGAAACTTGGGAAAAGCCATAGCAAGCTACACGGTGTTTATTTTGTTGAGCACTTTACAAAGCATTTTGAGTATTCCAAGGAAAGAGGAACTGGGTTCTTTAAATACCATGCCATGGTGAGTATAATGCGAAAAGAGCCTGGGATCAGAGTTAGACAGTCCTAGGTTTGATATTGAATGTATCATTTATTTATTTATTTATTTTTAAAGTGTGGGCAGTTTTATTTTTAACCTTTCTGTGTCCTTTTTGAGAAAAGTAATGCTTCCAAACTCACCTTGTAGGGCCATGATCCTCATTAGCTTCACATTAGAATCTCCTGGGGGAGTTTTTTAAGAAAAATATGGATGTGTGAGTCAATTAAATGCCTATATGTGGAACCTAGGTATGTAAAAAATGCAACACAAATGTGCAGCTAGGATCCAAAACTGCTTAACCAACCAGAATGGAAGGGTTAGTTGTTCAGGGACCCAGAAAATGGCAAGGTTTACTCTCAACCTCTTGCAGATGGGGAAGTTGAAGCTCAGGAGATTTCTAAGTTTGCCCAGAATCACCCAACTAAGAGCAGAATTCAGGTCTTCTGAAATCCAGGTCAGCATATTTTCTACAATATTATAGCCTTAACCTGAGTTGCTCAAAAGCTACCCAAAGCAGAAACCAGAGTTGGAGAGACTCATGCTTTAACAATAAATAATAATACTAAATAATAAATGTTCCTAGAGGCAGCTTGGCGGTGAGGTTAGCCTATACATTGGCCTGTGCTCTGGTTTCCAGTAGGTCAGATTTGGCTTGGATCTGGCTTGAACCAAGAGTCCCCGAACCCATGTCCATCAAGTTCAGGCAGGCGACGAGCCTGGCACAAAGCAATACAGAGAGAAGATGGGAGCCAGGATGAGACACAGGGTCAGTCTTTTACATTCACATTTTTAGCAGATTTTAAAGCAAGCAAAACAAACTGGTGAGCCGAATTCCCTTATAGGGTGCTGGGTTACAAGCCTCAGTCCCCATCGATGTATCACAAAACATAATCTGAGGTTTTAGGAAGACCTTGACAGCATGATCTGATCCAGAGTTCTGCCCTTAGTCTGATATTGCTGGATCATTTTTTCTGGATCCAGGGGAACCAGAAGCTGGCGATGTTGAGTACCAGTCCAAGCTCTCCAGGTGACCGAGTGAGAACCAGAACAGACTCCTGTCTCAGGCTCTTCTGGGTGCTGCCTCGAAGCCCGGAGTTACACACAGAGGTTCAGACCCTGGTGACACCACTTCCACGCTGGGAGACTGTGGGTGAGTTATTTTCTCTTTACTAAGGCTTATTTTTTTTTCTACTATAACAATTAGAATGATACAACTAGCTACTTCACGGTGTTGTTACAGGGATTAAATGCAACAGTGCATGTGAAAGGTGTGGCTCGGTGCCGAGTACAGAGTGATGCTTGGGATAGCTGGTGCTTTCGTCATATTGTTGTTCTCTTGTTCTGCGTCGCTTGCCATCCAAAGTAACGATCATTCCCAGTTCTTGATGCCTTCATGGACTGGGTATTTTCACTGGCCCTCTCCCCTCCTGCGAGCCTCCTCTCTTGGGCATCAGGCTGCAAATGATCCTTGAGGTCGCTCTGTGGTGGGCTCCATACGTGGTGAATTCTAATCTGCAGTTTGGTGTTGGGAACAAGGATATCACAGCCTTAAGCCTGACTGGTATGTAACTGAGGCCAGGGACCTGGTATCTGGCCTCTCAGGGATAGGGCAACTCCTTGTAATAATGTATCCATGAGAAAAAGAAAAAAAAAAAAAAGGCTCTAAGAGGAAAAGGAAATAATGAGAATCAGAAGCTTGAAAATGTTCAGAGCTCCCGGACCCTGGAAGCAACGACATACTTTTCCCATAGCCTGAGCGAGAAGAGTTGGGCTTAGAAAACTGGCTTGTCTCCTTTTTGTCTCTGGCTCCAGCCTCTTGCCCCGGCCTCATTCCATCTGTCAGCATCCAGTAGACTTCAGGAAGGGTATGTAAGCACAGAGTGTTGCAGGAGGACACATTCTCTAAGCCTCTCCAGGCAGCCCCCACGATCTGTGAGAGGGACAGTCTTTGGTGTTTCTGAGCAGGATGAGGCTTCCAGGGACTGTGGACTATGACTTGAAAGAAATCTCCTGTATCCCATTCATCAGATCCAGCCCCCTGGGGAGGGAGGGGTAAGCTCTCACTCCCCTTGGTCACCTTCAGACCTGGCTGCAGTGTTACAGACCATCACTCAGCCTCTCGCCCATCCCTCGTGCGCTCCTCGTCGATAACCACAAGGTGGCGCTGCAGATTAAAGCGAAATACCGCAAGCCTCCTTTCCGCGCCCAGGTGAGGCTTGGGCATTCCGTACCTGGGAGTTGAGAGGACATTATCCTGGTCTGCTCATTTTACAGATGGTGACACCGAGGCTCAACGACAAGGCATAACCTGCCCAGGGAAGTACAGTGTTGAACATAAATCTCCTAAGCACTAATCAGGCAGGGAGATGCATTCCCCGTTGTTAGGTGCCCAGATCATGGAATCTGGCCTTCAGTGAGGTGAAATGTGAAATACATCAGTGTGTTTTTCTAAAGAATAATTTCCTCTATTAAAGTGGGTAGGAGAAATTAGAAATGTAAATGCCATGAGGACAGGGGTTGTGCCTACTCTGCTTGCCGCATATAAGATCCTGGGGTTGGTTTATAGAGTATTATTGATTTATGGTTCCTAATTTATGTTAGGTTCCTTCCCCTTTATAGTTTTTCCATCCTCAGGCTACTTTCTAGAAGTTAATGGGGCAAGGTTACTTCCCCCTTTATCTCGCATTTACTCAGTAAATGGTTATTGGGTGAGAGGTGAGACCTTGCCAGGTGCGGGGGCTGGGCTCTGCACCTCCTGGGAGCCTGGCCTTGTGTTCGGTGCTTTGGAGATGACCAATGACAGAGGGACACTGAGCGCACTGTCCTTCTCTCAGAGATTGACTGCTAACTCACTCGTCGACTGGGGGAAGCCGTGGAGATTGAGCAGGGACATTTGAAATGCCTGTCCCCTTAGCCTTTTCCTCCTCCTTGGCTCTTCCCCAGAACTCAGGGCCCAGCTTTGCTTCTAACTCTTGGGGAAACCAGTGGCCTCTGATGTCCAATGGCAAAGTCCAGTCCCTGGATGGGCCTGGTGCAATCACTCTGCTGTGCAGGTTGATCACTCTCTGTGGGTCAATGGAGATAAGTCACCTTGCTTCGGGCCCCAGGTCGCTCATGTCTAAAATTCCCTCAAAGCTGAACATGCTATAGTTCTAGGTCAGCTAACACCCTCCTCTCGTGAAGCTTAGTAACAACAGAACCTTCTCCCCCACTGCTTCTGTTTGGGTTCCTTTGTACCAAAACATTGGCCATCCACAGAGGGGTCCCTGATGACTGAGTCTGGAATGTGTATTCTTTGGAAAGCTCTGAGGTTGGACTTGAGGGAAAAAGATATGCCATCACACTGTTTTAGAAAAATTCTCTCCCATCAGAGGAAAAATCCGTGATTCTCAATAGGAACGGCAAAAACTCAATCATCTGCCGAGATGAAGTTGCATTCCTGGTTTGTATTTTTATGCTCATATAAGCTGAATGACCTCACTCGGGACCCTGAATTCCTTGGAGTGATGATCAAGAGTAGATCAGACTTTCTGACTCACAATTTAAAAATCCCTGCAGGTAGAAATCCCTACAGTATGAAAAACCACCAGTGTTGGAGAGGGATACTAAATTCAATCATCCATTTCCAGGGTTGGGTTCAAAATCCTTGCCTCCTGAAACTGTGCTTTAGGTGTGGTCTCTCAGGCCATGAGGGGTTTTTTGCTACCTCGTCGTCCCCACCTCACCTGCCATTCTCCTAACTTAGAGCCCTCTTCATTCTTTCTCTGATTCGTCACAGGACAGTTTCCAGGCCCTTCTTCTACTCTAGTATCCAGTGTCCTTTACAGAAGGGGGATGGCCAGAGCTGCCTGGTCCCCCGTGTGAGCTCCCCCATGCAATTTCTTAGTGCCCGTTACTGGGCTAGGCAGGGCAATGAGGAGATGAAGGAGACATGGCTGGCATCTTCGAAGAGCTCATTCTGCAAAGCCAAGGTATCCAAACCAAGGTATCCAGTATGGGTAAACACAGGAAACGGAAACAAAAGGCCCCAAGAGGTTTAACATAGTTTTCCAAGGATGGAACAGAAAACAGCACATATAACAGAGTTCTTAGCACATCACTTGTATTGTCAAGCTTCTGGATGTTTTTATTCTGTTCCTATTATTTAATTAAAATGGGTATCTGCACTTACTGCCAGTGAATGTCGCCGACCTGAATATTAAAGGCAAATGCATTCTCAGCGGCCAGGTGAGTCACATCCTTCCTTTTGTTTGCCTCCTTTAAGTCTGAGATGGTTGAATACCCAGAGCAGAAATTTTGTTTCCTTAATCCCTTTCTTTGGTGCGGATCGACACAGCTGCGTCTCAGGGAGAGAATGGCGTTGGTGCCCGACCCAGGCTAGACGGAGGTGGTGGATTCCTCTTGCAAAGGAACTCACCCCTGCAGCAAAGGCTAGTTTCTCCGTGATTGCCAAGTGCACTTGTGAGGTGAGCAGGCTGAGGTTCGCGGGCGCTCTGGGGACGCGGGGCCATGCTGCTGGGGGGGGTGATAGTGAGCTCCTCCTCTGTGTCTGGTGCTGAGCCCTGCTCTGGGCTCTTCACGACTTCAGTGGGGCGGCGGTGGGTAATTGCCCGGCTAATTCAGGTGCCCCTCTGCTTTTCTGTAATTACAGTAGAACCCACGGCCTCCCTTACACCTGTAGCAAGCGCCTCCAGGTACAGGGCCAGGTACAAAGTCAGGTACAGGTCCTGGGCAATGTCTCGCTTCCGCGTCCTGACGGCCCCGCGCGGCCGGTGTGGCGATACCCGTGTATAACCATGGACACTGAGGCTGTGAGATTGTGAGAGCCGGGTCCTAGATCTTGCAGGAAAGACAAAGCAAAGAAACAGAGGCTGAACTCAAACCCAGGGCCTTTGACCTCAGGGCCCTTGATGAGTCTTCACACCCCATAGCTGCCTCCAAGACCCACACCTTCATGTGTACTGGGACTACTTTCAAAGCCCTGGTCACATAAATCTAGCTCATTGACTCTGCACATGGACTATATGGGATTGCTGTGAGTGTCCCTGCTTTACAACCAAGGTGCACAGCTTTCTTTGATTGTTTGCCCTTCATGTTTAGGAAAATAGGACAACCATATGAAGTTGAAAGATGGAACTCGTGTGTGCGTGTGTATGTGTGTAAGTAAGTGTGTGTAATCAACACAATGTCTCCCCCGCTCCAAGTTCTAGAAAACACAATGGAGCAAAATCAGAGTAAGCCCAATTTCCTCTGCTTTTCTATTCCAGGACAGTGAAAGTTTCCATTCACAAAAATATTCCCAAAGCCCTGTAAGATCTAAAACGTCGAACAAAATTTACATTATTTTTAATATAATTAATATCCCCTGAGTGAAAACTAGAATTACGTGGTTTGTAAAGATGCTAACTATGGAAATCAAAGTTCGACTCTCCCCGTTCACTGTAATTTGTGTTTATTGACAATTTACAATTGACCAAGAGCTTTTGCAATGTATCTGTTGAATTCTTCCAATACAGGGTAGATAGCTTCACTTCACAGATGTGGAAACAAAGGCATAGAGATGATCGTAAATTTCCCAACTGCTGACTGACAGGGCTCAGTGACATGGAACTCGGGTCTGCTTGACTCAGAATATCATGTGCAAGTTCTTGTGATTTTCCATACGGGACAATTGCATCTTTTCTCCTCTGCCTCTGGAAAACACTCCTGCCAGATATTGGTGAAGGTCTCAATGGCTTTAGTTTAAAAAGGGTCTTAATTTAAAAAACAATCAGGTTGCTGGAGATGAGTCACAAAATAGGTAAGGAAGGAGGCCATAGTCATTCTGTCAGCTCAACTTAAGAGTCAGCTTCATATGATGCACTGCTGAGTGGTCAGAACTACCAGCTTAAGTAACCTTCACTCCACTTGGTGGCTGGGGGGGGCCTGGATTTACCAGGCAACTTCTGGGTGCCTCTATGTGGCTGGCACCGACCCAAGCTGGAATAAACAATGTGAAGGAAAAGATGAAAATCACCAAAACAGTTCACCCTAGAGTTTGATAGATTTAAGAGCATTGCAGAATTAGAAAGGGCCTTAGCCACCTTCCAGTCCAGTGGTTCCCAGAAAGGGAAGTGATCTGCCTAAGATCCCACAGCAGGTCAGTTACAAAGCTGGATCTGGTCCCTAAGGAAGATTCTTTCCCGTGCATCCTTCAGTGAAGATTCACTAAATCCCCATCCCCTATCTGGCACTAAAGACACAAGAAATGTCAGTCATGGACCTGCCCTCCAGGTCAAGTAGGAAACAGAATTACAATACATGCCCCAAAAGGCTAGAATAATATACAACAATAGTAGCCAACATCTATTATGTGGAATATCTAATACTTGTCATGACCCCAAGAGGTGGATGTGTCCTCGTTTTCAAGATGTGAGAGGAATCAGGAATGCGGAGGTTGAGTACTTACCCAAGGTTATGTCCAGTAAGAATGGAACTAGGATGATGAGTACAACAGAAACTTTGGGGAATCAGACAAGGAGAAATGCCTACATTATCCTAGGAGATCCGGAAGCAGTGGGGACTGAACTGGATTTTCAAGGAAAACTAGGACTGGCCGGGGAAAGAGGGAAAGGGATATTAAGGACTGTGATGGGGTATAATAGTATTGGGTGGTAAACTGTAATGAGATAAACACATCGTAAACTCTAGAGCAAGGAGTAAAAAAAATAGAGTTATATGCTGGGACCAATACTGGAGGTAAAAGGTAATACTAAAAAATAGTCATTTCCTTCAAGAAAAGTAGAAATGAGTGGGGCAAAGGAACAAAAGGCAAATTAGACAAATTCTAACATGGTAGACTCAAACATAACCATGTCAATAGTTACATTAAATGGGAATGGGGAAGTTGAAAACACTCCAGTAAAAAATTCAGAGATCATCCTACTGTAAACAAAGTAAGATACAACCAGTTGCTGACTATAAGCAATGCACTTTAAGTTTAAAAACACATACAGGCTATGAAGTACAGAAGTACAAGAAACAAAAGTACAAAGAGTAAAAGGTACAAAAGGGTAAGATATGTACACTGCAAATGATAAGAAAACTAGAATGACTATTAACATCAGTCCAAATAGACATCAGAAAAATAACTATTTCTAGAGATAAAGAGGGACATTTTGTAAAAATAAAGGTAGTTGAGTCGATTCACCTAGAAGACTATCTTAAACGTGCACACATGTAACAGCGGAGTTAAAAATGCATGAGCACCCCCTGATAGGAATGAAGAGAGAAACATGCATATGCATGCTGCAGCTTTCAACATTCTGTTAGTAATTGATAGAACATGGAGACAGAAAATGAGTTCGAATGCAGGAGACCCAAACAACACTGTTAACAAACCTATTCTAATTGGCATTTCTAGAACACTTCACCCAGCAACAGTAGAAAACATTCTTTTCAGGTGTGCATAGACCATTCACCCAAATCAACAATTTACTGGACAATCAAGTATCAAATTTTAACTGATTGGATAAAAAAAAACAAGGGTAGCTTTTAGATCTGCTCTTATCCTTACCATAAACTGATTACATATGCATTGTCAGTAGATTTATTAAATTAATAGTATTACAGTTCAAGCCTATTATTCTGTTAACTCACTGTGTGACTGTTGGCAAATTTCTTTGTATCCCTTGACAGTTTTTCTGAACATAAATGTCTAGTGTTAACTAGACAATGTTTCCTTAAGTTCTTTTCCGCTGTTATTTATGAAACCAGTGCCTATTACATACAAGGGCATTGCAACAATTATTTGGTCAAAAAATGTTAAGTGAATTAATAAGCAATTGTCCTGATTTAAGAGATGCTTAACAGTACTCTGCTGCATTTCATCCCTTACATTTCTGGCTTTTTTTTTGTTTTTAAAGATTTTATTTGTTTGACAGAGAGACACAGAGAGGGAACACAAGCAGGGGGAGTGGGAGAGGGAGAAGCAGGCTCCCCGCTGAGCAGGGAGCCCTATGTGGGGCTCAATCCCAGGACCCTGAGATCATGACTTGAGCCGAAGACAGATGCTTAACGACTGAGCCACCCAGGCACCCCATCTTTCTGGCTTTAAATGTGTCTTCATTCCAAAATGTAGTAGACGAGGGGATAAGAATTTCATGTCCTTACTTAAATACTTACTCCTACTTAATTTATTGTGAACTATAATGGATATGTGGATCCAGTACAATTTTCAATTATCTGCCTATTAGAGTAACAATAATAATAAATGACAATAATATAAGCATTGTTTGCTAGAGCAGTATATAAAAAATATGATTTATACTCTATACAGAATGTTATTAATGTTAGTGAAATGTGAACTAGCAATAATGGAATTCATGTAAAAATTTCACAATATTAATTGATTTTGTCCCAATCCACATATGATATCTTACAAAGTCCATTTTGCTGTTGAAGACATGAATTCTATATAAAGCATCCCTAACAAGGTGCTGATTGTTTTAAGAATAATTATATATGTCACAATTTTGCAACTATTTTTCACCTAATCTCAAAGTGAAGAATATTTAATTCTGTATTCTTCAAAGTGTGATCCCCGAAACCATAGTCACACAGGCTATAAATGCTAGAAGGAAAGAGAGAAGGGAAGAATACCAGTTTCAAAAAAGTCTTGGAAACAATGACTAACACAAATTCACAGGACTTTATAGATCTCTTAATATCTTAATGTGGATTATAAACATCAAAATGGTAGGGAGAGGGACCATTGCATTAAGGGCTGCAAAACATTTCCCCATGCTTAGTGTAACAAATGACTGCAAATTTAGTGGCTTACAACAACAGAAAATTATTCTCTCCCAACTCTGGTAGGTAGACGTCCACAACACTGTATATCCCAGGGCTGCCCTTCCTATGGAATATTGGGAAGAATCTCGTCTTTGCTTCATCCAGCTTCTAGTGGCTGTTGGCATTCCTTGGTGTGACCGTGTCACTCCTACCTTGTCCCTCGTGACCGCATGGCCTCTTCTCCTGTGTGTGTCTGTTGAATCTCCCTCTGACTCCCTCTTGAAGGATAGTTGTCCCTGGATTTAGGGCTCACCTAGATAATCCAGGACAAGATCCCCCTCCCCAGATCCTTCGTTTAGGTACAACTTTTGCAATAACAGTAATGTTCACAGATTCCAGGGGTTAGGAGGTGGGCATATCCTATGCTCAGCCTACCATACCGTAGAAACATATTGTGGAACTTCTCTTTTGTTCATTCATGTATCGCTCAACAAATATCTTTTGAGCTATGTGACTCCTATATGTGAGGCATGATTCTTTTTTTTTTAATAGTATTTTTTTTAAAGATTTTATTTATTTATTTGAGAGAGAGAATGAGAGAGAGCACATGAGAGGGGGGAGGGTCAGAGGGAGAAGCAGACTCCCTGCTGAGCAGGGAGCCTGATGTGGGACTCGATCCAGGGACTCCAGGATCATGACCTGAGCCGAAGGCAGTCGCTTAACCAACTGAGCCACCCAGGCGCCCCGTGAGGCATGGTTCTAAGCACTAGAAATTCAGCAACAAATAAAACTCTGTCGGAATAAACTGAAAAAAACAAAACTCTGCCTCTAGTCAATAAAGTGTGCTTTTGAAAATGCTAAAGAGTCGTTAACACACTTGAAAATACATACACTATGAATACATTTTTCTTTCCTTTCATTCAGTGATTCACCTAATTTAGAAGGTATTGTTTGAATTCCTCATATTTATCAGGCATTAAGATACAGAAGTGGGTGAATAAGACAAGGCTTCTGGCTCCACAAAACTTGGATCTGCTTGGGAATATAGAAGCATAAAAAGCCAAACCCAGAGTAATAAGAGAGTCTACTAGGAATATAAAGCAAGAAAAAAAATTACTTGAAAAATTGAGTTGTCAGGTGGGCAAAATGAAATAACTGAAATAAAGTTCTCATGAGTGAATGACAGCTTGGATACAGCAAAGAATAAAGTAGTAGACTAGAAGATCAGGTCAAAGAAGATTCCTAGAAGGTGTCAGAAAGAGCTAAAAAAAAAAAAAAAAGATGGGGGGAAAAAGCAGAATGTCAGTATCCTTGTAATAGAAGTACCAGAACGGAGTAAAAAAATGGAGAGGAGATCACATTTGAATAAATAACACTTGTGAATGTCCCCAAATTAAAAATAAATAAAGTAGCATTTCAGATAGAGAATTCTCAAAGTGCTAAATAATGTGGATAAAAAAAAATCAAAACAAGCAGGACACAAAGAAATAAACAACCAATCATAGGGCATAAAATTAATGGCCAGAAAAAACGTGATCCAATTCTGAAGGGAAAAAAAAAATAGATGATTTACAAAGGAGTAGGATGGTAGGTCAAAATCAACATTCTGTGTGCAGTACTGGATTCAAGAAGAGAGTGGAGAAACCCTTCCAAAGTGTTTTTTAAAAGCACTTGTATATCAAGTTCCAATGCAAACATGAAATAAGCTAAGCCATACAAAGTCTCTGAAGTTTCAGTACAAAAATACTGTGTGAAGACACTTTTATAGGCAGTCATATAGCAAGTAGATAATCAGTTCTCTGAATGAAACCTAGAAATAATTTAAGTACCTTAGAAGTTCTTGTCTTAATCAGTGATAACTCTCCCATAAACAGTAGAGGAAAGGAAAGGCAAATACATGGGAATTCAGACTAAAACTCCCATTGGGAGTTTTCCCTATGAGGGAATGGAGGGGACAAGATCAAGAAAGAAGAGAATGGGCTCAACGTTTGTCTTGATCAGAGGAAAAAAATACACAGTGGAAGTCTTAAGAATTGATGAGAAAATTAAAAATGAAACAATTGTGATTCTTCATAAATTGGTTCTAAATTTTCAAGAATGTTTGAAAGAATGTGTAACTTTCAACACAGCAGAATAAAATTTACCCACTGGACAGTAGAAAAGGTGAAATAAAGAGAAAGAAAGCATGGCAAAGAGTACAAAATAATCTTGCAGAGTGGCATCATTACGAGTAGAGTGATGCATTTAGTGTATACCGTTTCAATTCATTGCTCAAAAGCCAGAGGTTTTCAGATTGTATTTCTTATGCCAAGATCTACTAATTTGTTTGCTTTAATTAAAAAAAAAAAACAAAGGGATATAAATAGTGTACACAAAAGTATAGAAATATGCCTATGACGATGTTTACCACTGGAGGCTGAAGTAGCAATTTAATGACAGATAAATATAATTTGAGATAAAAGTGGACATAAGACTAAAAGAACAGCATAGTTAGAAGAATAGATAAAAAATGTAGTGTTCATAAACATACGTGCACTTAGCTCAAAATTCATAAAGCAACACCCGCAGAATTACAGGGAAAGATAAATGTGCCAGTAATTTGTAGGTGGAGATTTTAACATTTTCTTCTAATCAAGTAGACTTCTAAAAGTAAGCAAAAATATTTTAAATACTGCAAAAATATAATTAGTAGAATACAAACCAATAGATACATACAGAATCGTATACTCAGCAGAGAATATGCATTTTTTTCCAAGGACATTTGAAACATTCTCAAAAAAATAACACGTGAGAGGTCACAAAGTGCTACTGAATAATAAAAAGGGAACAAAAAGTGCAATTCTTAAAAGGGCCTCAATGAAAAACACATTTATTTTTTAAGTTAAATTTTTTTTTTATTATGTTAGTCACCATACTGTACTTCATTAGTCTTTTATGTAGTGTTCCATGATTCATAAAAACACAGACATTTAGTGAGCTCTCTGAAGGTCTGGAGAAAGAATACTGCAGACCGAGAGAACATATACTCTCATATACCTAGCTGGTTGGCAGATTTTTAAAAGTCAGAAAGCATTGCATGTTGCTGGGTATGCAGGGGGAGGTTAGAAAGCATTGCACGTTGCTGGGTATGCAGGGGGAGGTGATGTGAGAACCCACCCTTCTGGACTGCAGGGGGGACCTGCACTGGTATGGCCTTCCTGCACAGCAAATCTGGCGGTACTAAGTGAAATCGCATACGTACATGTCCAGGGACCCAGGAATGCTGCTCTTGGGTACCTACTCCAGAGAAAGCCATACACAGGTCAGTCAAGGCACATGCATGATGCACTGATTCGTAAAGTAGGTGTGGTAGTGGGGAAATAGAGCCAATTGAAATGCCTACTACCAAAATGGTGGATACATTAAAAAGGAGAGGGTGTTTATGATGGAGTAGAGTCACAGAAGAAATAGATGCACGTAGAAAGATAGGGTTAGATATTGAAAACAGAGCATTTATTGAATCAATAAATAAACAGGAAATTTATCATTGTATTTGTGTAATTGAAAAATGTATACACATATACAGTATTTTTCAAGGTTGATGATACATCTAAGGAAACATCAAATACACTAGGGTGGATGCTTTGGCAAAGGAAAGAGAAGGGAGGGAAGGGAGAGGCAATGAATGGAGCATAAAATATAAAGTAAAATAAATCAAGTGTGGGCCTTGAAAGAATCAGTGATAATTACCATGAAATGAAGAGTAATATTGACTCAATTAAATGCCTCATCTGAGGTTGAAAATAAAAACAATGCAATGTAATCCAACAAAAAAAGCTGAAAATAAAATTATATAAGTAGTATGTAAAGATAAAAGCAAGAGGCACAGACTAAGAGCTAGGAAGAAATAGGCCAACGTATTTATAGTGGTAGTAGTAGTGTGTGCATGTGTGTGTATGCATGTGTGCTCACACATGCACATACACTTCTGGTTGGTGGCATATGGATGTTTTATATGGTTTCTAGTATTTTCTTTATTTTTCACGTTTCCTCCATTGAGCCTCTCTTCCTTTCATAATCAGGAACAAGGAAAAAAAAAAAAGACACAGAAAAATTTGTGCCTGAGGCATCTATAGTCCATTCTGGCATTTTGGTTTTTAATGTCATAACATATGAAAGAAACACAAAATGAATTAAAAGAGATCAAACAAACAAAGAAAATGGCTGATGAAATTATTAAACCAAATAGTGAAGGAAAAGCGAAGTTCTCAATTGTTGACATGCACCACCCCCACCCCCACCCCTATCCTAAAACTAGCACACAGGCAGACCTGAATGCATCTCAAGGCTAGTTGAGATGTTCCTGGAGCATGTGGGAAGCTCAGCTTCTTCCTCACACTATTTTGTTGAAGAGTTAAATAAGGAGCCTTTGGCTCTCTCCTAAAAGGGCCTCATCGTTGAGACTAAAGTTTAAAAGGAGTATCATTACTAAGCCTGCAAAAATGGTCATGCCAATGATGAGATGGAAAAAAACAGACATGTGGCACTTTCTAAAGAAATAATAATTTTTTTAAAGGGTAATTCCCTGAAGTCAAGTCTTGGATATTTTTAACTTCCATGAGCTATTTAAAAAATCAGACTTTTGAACCTAAATCAGGAAATCCAGTTCTGACCCTTGCAATTATGCTGCCTTGAGTCACAGAAAGATAAGCCATGGCCATCTTGGAATTCCAAGAAATTCACAAGTTTAGAGCACTTCATCCTAAGAGATGGCACTAGGCCTTTTAAAATCAGGATGAAAGCAGTATATCCTGTTTCCTCTTTGGTATCCTTTGGTACAGGCATAAATCCACTAGGACTGTTCTGGGCTGAAAGCTCTAAGAACTATTTCCCAGTGATAGAATTTCCTTTGTCTCAATAACAGAAGTATCACAGTTTATGCTACTTTAAGAAAAGTTTAAAATTTTCTCATCTCTCTATAGCAATTCAGTTCTCTTCCTCCTCCTCCTTTATTCTTTCTTTGTCTTTTTATTTCTTCATCCCTTTTTATGTCTTTTCTTCTTCTCCCTCCTCTTTCTCTTCTTTTCTTTCTTTTTCATCAGAATACTAAATGCTGAGTGAAATACATTTCAAGAAGTAGTGCTGATGCATCAAAAGGAATGAGATCTTGCCATTTGCAACGACGTGGATGGAACTGGAGGGTGTTATGCTGAGCGAAATAAGTCAATCAGAGAAAGACATGTATCATATGACCTCACTGATATGAGGAATTCTTAATCTCAGGAAACAAACTGAGGGTTGCTGGAGTGAGGGGTGGGGTGGGAGGGATGGGGTGGCTGGGTGATAGACATTGGGGGGGGGTATGTGCTATGGTGAACGCTGTGAATTGTGCAAGACTGTTGAATCACAGATCTGTACCTCTGAAACAAATAATACAATATATGTTACAAAAAACAAAAGATAGCAGGAGGGGAAGAATGAAGGGGGGAAATCGGAGCGGGAGACGAACCATGAGAGACGATGGACTCTGAAAAACAAACTGAGGGTTCTAGAGGGGAGGGGGGCTGGGAGAATGGGTTAGCCTGGTGATGGGTATTAAAGAGGGCACATTCTACATGGAGCACTGGGTGTTATGCACAAACAATGAATCATGGAACACTACATCAAAAACTAATGATGTAATGTGTGGTGATTAACATAACAATAAAAAATTAAAAAACAGAAGTGGGAAAAAAAAAGTAATGCTGATGGTCACCTATGGGGCAATTATGATGCCATCAATTTCATTACTTTAACAGACATGTGTATTTATTGTTAACTATTGCCAGTAATTGGGTGTACCATTTTCATAGACATGGCTAAGGCCTTGGATGAATCCTATCCCAAGATGCTCATAAATGGTGTGGGGGTACTAATTGCTTATGTATCTCATATGGAATAGATACTATGCTAAATTCTTATAGCATTTCATAAAATATTACAAACACCCCATGTGATACATCTAATCTAGGATACAGATGAGCAAACTGAGCCTTAGAGAATATAAATTTTACCTGTTCACAGAGTTAAAAAAAGATGGAGATAGGAACTAAATCTGGATTTATGTCATGTCAAAACCAGTACTATTTCAACTCTTTTGTATTGCTTCTGAGAGAAAGCAGGTAGCTAAATTAAGTGGCAGAACTTAGGTTTAAGACCCATTTATGTCGAGTATAACTGACTTGCCACTTTAATACATTGATTTTTTTTTAGAAGATTTTATTTACTTATTTGAGAGAGAGAAAGAGAGAGAGAATGAGTAGAGGGGAGGGGTGGAGGGAGAGAGAGAAGCAGACTCCCTGCTGAGCAGGGAGCCAGACTCAGGGCTCCATCTCAAGACCCAGAGATCATCACCTGAGCCGAAGGCAGACGCTTAACTGACTGAGCCACCCGGGTGCCCCAGCACTGATTTTTCTTTGTAAAATTATTTCAGCTTACCACAGAATGGTATATTATTTTTAACATCCAGACTTTGAAACTTCCCATATGTGTTTCTTCAGCTAGACAATGTATAGAGCATGTTGGATTAGATAAGTGTCTTCCAAGAACTTAAACTTTATACAAATAACAAATTCGTGTGAGTGTTCATGTGAGCCCATTATAAAATAATGACTGGCAATTTCTTCTCAGTGATATACAGAGAATAGCATTTAAGTTCAGTCCAAGAAACATTTACTGAGCAGCTATTATGAGAAGTCTTTGGAGACACATTGGAGACTAAAATCATCTCTGGTCTCAAAAGGAGGAAATACACAAAAACAGAGAATCACAATTAATTTTGTCCCATACCAAATTAGGAACAAGCCCAGGGAGTCTAGCCAGCACAATAGAGGGGTCCCTAGCCCCTCCCTGGATCTACAGGGTGGAGAGAGCAGTAAGGAGTATTCCCTATAGATTGTGATTGATTCTGAAACTTGAATAACAGAAAAAGTCAGCTGGATGGAAAGAAGAAAGCCCTTAGAGGAGGTATTGTGAGCTAAAGGCCCAGGGTCAAGGAACACATGGGAAATTTAGAGGGCTTTGATTGTATTGATTTATCTCAAGCATAGAGGTCTTGTAGGAGGCTAGTGAGAGAGAAGTTTGAAAATATAAGTAGGTATTTTCCCTGTAGAAGGTCCTAAAAGGGAGACTAAGGAACAGGACTGAATTCTCTGGACTGGGGTGGGGTGGGGGCATTGTGATAAGACTGTAATTGGGAACCATGTGATAAATGACTTTCTCCTCTACTGTACAGAGGAGGAAGCTGAGTCCCAGAAAGAGAAAGTGACTTTTTCCAAGTCCTGCATCTACTTAATTGGCAGAGCCAAGTCCAGAATTCAGATTCTTTTGTTTATTCATTCAGCCATTCAGTAATAAAATGCCTATAACAGTGAGAAGGATAATGCAAGACAGAGTCCTGCCCTCATGGGTTTACCTACCCCTAGGTAATTTTTTCCAATTAATGTGTAATTAATATATAATGTTACGTTAGTCTCAGGTGTACAATATAGTGGTTCAACAATTCTATACATTTCTCCGTGCTCGTCAAGGTTAAGTGTATTCTTAATCCCTTTTATTGATTTTACCCACCCCCCACCCACCTTCTCTCTGGCAACTACCAGTTTATTCTCTGTATTTTAGAATGTTTTTGTTGTTGTTGTTGCTGTTTATCTCTTTTTTTCTTTGTTTTGTTTTGTAAATTCCATATAAAAGTGAAATTCCATGGTATTTGTCTTTCTCTGACACTTTTATTTCACTTAGCATTATACCCTCTAGGTCCATCCATGTTGTTGCAAATGGAAAGATTTCATTCCTTTTTATGGCTGAGTCATATTCCATTGTATCCATTGTACCACATCTTCTTTATCCATTCATCTATCAATGGATACTTGGGTTGCTTCCATACCTTGACTATTGTAAATAATTCTGCAATAAACATAGGGGTGCATATATCTTTTCAATTACTACTAGATATTTTTAAATAACTACCATTTATTGAGCTATTACTATATACTGGAAATGGTGAAGAGCCTTTAAGCCATCTCCTTAGTCTCTCATCCCCTGATTCCCTCTAGAATCTGAATTTCTAAGAGTGGGTAACCTTTGTTCCGTTGAGTGTTTCCAGAGTCTAGAACTCTCCCTGGAACATAGTAGGAGCTCAATAAATATGTCTGAGTAAAATAAGTCACTTTATTAATTGGTCCTTTCATTATTTCCATTTTTTTTCATTAAGATAAGGTATTTTGCTGACTTCCAGGGATCTTGGCTTCGGTTATGTCTTCCCTATCCACATTCCCATCCACTCCACTCTCTGGTAGGCTGGGGAAACAGCGACAAATATAATCCCATTTTAAAAGAGCTTGATCTTTTTCCCCAAGGCTCTGACACAATCCCCAGATGTGCATGGAGCCAAATGTGTGTCCCAGCAGCCTCTTCTAAGGAGGAGGGCATGGTCGGATCCCATGGCATAGCTGTGCAGGTGGTACCCATTCTAACACTGGGAAGACAGGACATTGAGGGGCTGTTCCACGTTGGGACAGGATGTTCTTATGGGGGCAGATTCCCAGGGGACTCTGGAAGAAAGGCTACATGTGCGTCTAAGGGTGGCTACAAGACCCGACCTCCCAAGGCTGCTGGCCTAATGTGGAGACTCAGATGTGTGCTCTGGCAAAGCACATGCTTCTCCACTTTAACTTTGTGCACATGCTACTATTTAAACTCTCTATAGGTTTCATCTGGGACCCAAAGTTCCTTTTACAGGATTCCAACACACAATTGGGACCACTTGACCTCCCCTTCATCCCCCACCCTTCTCCCTCCACCACTTCTCCCCACCAGTCCTCTGATTTTTCATGAAATACTATGTTTAAAATAATAGAAGAACATTTGGAATACTACTGAGTCATAGGGTCATAAAATCATGAAGAATCAAAAAAGCCCTTGAACCCAATGTCCCACTGAATTCAGGGGAAATGATCCTTTTGAAAAGTATCTTAGAACCTGGAGAGTTGAAGTGATAAGAACAAAGTCAGTGCTTTATTAGTGAAATGCTTAGTTTTCATCTCAGTGACTAGACTAGGCACACCTACCTCAGAGTGCTCAGAAGTTGGTAACACCCTGGTTTCCTCAACCTACTGGCTCCAGAGTCATCAGTGGGGTTGAGGATGGGGAAAGCGAGAACAGCACAGTTTTTAATTTGAGCTCAGCCCTGGCTGTTGAATGAATAATTTACAAAGTAATGGGTAAGACTTTGCAAATAAATGGAAAACTTGATGTAAACAAAATCATAGTGGCCCCCTGATCCCTTTCACCACAAAAGTTTCTGGGTTTTTTAAAGTGCCTAAAATACATAGGACACAGATGATCAGAATCTATTGAATTATCAAAAAAATATGGCAGAATTTTGATTTTTGATAAGCTGATGAATGTAAAGTGGTCTGCTTTGATGTTGTTATAGTTGTTTCTGTTTTTTGTATTTTTTTAAACCTTTTCCCTGATTACTGGTGAGATGGAGCATATTTTCATAAGTTTTAGGCCATTATAGGCCATTAAGTTTTTCTCTTCTGAAATTATGAAATTGGCTATTCACAACCTTTGCTCATTTTATTTGACCTATTGATATTTTAGATTTTTTTAATAATATGAATATGAATCCTTTATTTATGGAATATTTTTATAATATTTTTAAGACAGCTGCAGCAAGCCCATGAAAATATTATTTTCTCCAAAAGTCATGTTAGGTTGTTACTATTTTTTGTCCTTGAAGAAGATGATGAGGGATGATAAATAGCATTTTGATTGCATGGAGTCATCTCCTTGCAATCTCCATGAATGAATGAGCCTGCATATATCCACTCTTTTCACTGAAGGAAGTGCCCCATTTGTGGTTCTAGACACCTCCCTCATCTTCTTTCTTTGGGGACTGCAGGTTGCTTGTGGCCACCCCATCACTGAGTTCTTGGGAGAAAGACAAAAGGAGCTCAGACCAGAGCCTACATTAAATTCAGTGTCTCTTAGTAGGAACAGTAAGGATGAGACAAAAACCGATGCATAAGGAGATGTGTAATTGGCAAAGGCCTCTTCATCATTGGATCTTATCTCTTCAGCTCTTCGTAGTAATAACCTTAGTGCAATCTCCATTTCACAGAGAGGGAAATTGAGTTTGGGAAGGGTATTTAAGTTCACATAGCTAAAATTTAGCAGGGCCAGGGTTTAATATTCTGATCTTCTAGTTCTAGATCCTTCTGTCTGCTATTTGAGGGCAAAGCCTGTGTTTTGATGAATTGTTGTATACTCTGCTTCTGCTAGTGCATCAGTTTACTAACAGGGCCACAAAATGTATTTTATAGTGTAAATTGTTAGTCCTATAGAAACTGCATTAACTTTCCCAACCATTAAAGGGTCAGGGGATGGGGAGCAATGATCAGTAAATTATAAGTGAAATTCTCTATAATCTGTTACCCAGATGTGCATCAATAATTATTATTCAAACAAGAACCCCTTGCTCAACACAAACCCATGAATTGCCATTTTAATAATAATAATAATAATAATAATAATAATAGTTGCTTTCTCCCTTCATCACTACCTGGCACCTGTACGTAGACCATACAAAACTGTTCACTTCCCTCAAATACACATTTTGACATCTATATTTTGTTCTCAGAGTGAAGAGACTTCTGGGCTACTGGCAGGGCCAGTAGATTCTGAATTTTGGATTGTAATGCTCCCACAAACTGTTGCCCAATGCCCAGCTCTCTGAGGTCTCTGCTGCCCCTGAGACCCTGAATAAAGCCCAATGATCAGCCAGTTTCCAGAATCCATTCCTGCCAGGTCCCATCTTTCCATGGTAAACATCCATCCATCCATCCATCCGTCCATCCATCCATTTTCTCTCTCTCTCTCTCTCTCTCTTTGGAATGCCATCCTTCCATCTCATCTCTGCTTATGGAATACCACATTAAGACTTGGATAAAATGAAAAATGAAAGTCTTTTCCAGCTACTAACCCCCTTTCCCTTTGCGTATACAAATGGCACTCTATAATTCATTGCAGCCAGCACACTATAGCAGCTAGCTGGGAATGTTTTACCTACCCTATGAGTCTGCAGGATCCTAGAGGGAAGGGGCTGAGAGCCTTTTGTAAGCCTGAGCTGTGCTTGTGTTAATGCACTTGCTCCCTCCTTGGTAATGGTGAGAGCCATGGTCGTGTTGCAAAGCATATGCTATAGTTTCCTGCACATGAGAGATGCAGCTTCTGCTCAGGCTCTAAGCCACAAGTGATGACCACAAAGGCAGTTTGCCACACTGTTCTCATCACCTTAGCGGAAGAAACACTGATCCCAAAGCAAAGAGAATCATAGAGCATCCAGGGTCAACAGAGAGCTCATTCATTTAACACATGTCTATGGAGCACCTTATATGTGCCAGACACTGTCATAAGGGCTGGAATGCAAAAGTGAGGGAGGGCCCCAGTCTTAAGATGCTTACTACCAGAATGTGGAGATAGACAATAAACCAAATAAATGAGTAAAATACCAAGTGTGTTGAATGCAAGAAATGTTATACAGAAAAATAAAGCAGGGCAATGGATTCAGTGATAAGGTTAAATAGGGTGGTCAGAACAGGCCTTGTTTGGAAGGAGTATTTTGAGCAAAGACCTGAGGAGGTGAGGAAGTGAGTCAGGCATATATCTAGAGAATGTTCCCTCTCGGCCGAGGAACAGCAAGTGCAAAGGCCCTGAGATGAAAGCAAGTGTGGTGTGTTTGAGGACGGGCAAGGAGGCCAGAAACACTGCTGTAGAGAGAGAAAAGAAAGGGTTATTGAAGTCTTGGGGATGCTGATCAAAGAGAGCTTTGTAGGTCATTTGGAGGACGGGCTTCTGCTCTGCGTAAGATGGAAAATTTAAGATGTTTTTTAAGCTAAGGAGAGATGTCATCTGATTTATGTTCTAAAAGAATCACTCAGTCTGCTCAGCTGAAAGTAGGGGGATGGACTGGCAGCAAAGAGACCGGTTAGGAAACTCCTAGAGCAATCCAGCAAGGGAAAGTGACATCTTGGACCAGAAGGAGAGCTGCAAAAGGGAAAGAAGTGAAATTGACTCTGTACTCACTGATGGAGTAAAAATAGGGCTGGGGGAGAAAAAAGTGTCCAGAGGAGCCCCACAACAGCAGTTTGGAATGGTCCTCTCCTGAGATGGGGAACATGCAGGAGAGATTTATTTGTGGAGACATGTACGTGGAAAGGATGAATAGTTTGGTTTTAGCCATGGTAAGTTTGGGGTGCTGATTGGACATCCATGTGGAGATACTGATCAGGAGTTGGCTGAATACACAAGTTTGAAGTCTGGGCAACAGGTCTGGGCTGGAGAAATAGATGTGAGATTTATCAGCAGTACAAATATCCCAGCCCACCCCCACCCCCCACCCGTTGCCACCCTCTCCAAAACTGAGCCTAGGTGAGAAAAGGCTCTAACGCTGAAACCTGGATATGTCAATGCTAAGAGAGTCTGATACAGAGAAGTTGTCACAGGACACTGGGAAGATGTGAGCAGGAAGAGCAAGAAAAGTAAGGAGACTATGGTATCCTGGAAACAAGGGAACCAGATATTTCAAGGGAAAGTCATTATAGGATAGTGCATTAACAAGCTGGCCACAGCTTCTCATGAAAACACAGCCGGTTGCTTCGTCATTTAGGGCCTCGCCAGGGAGGTTCCATGTGGAAACTCTGCATCTCAGAATAGCCTGCCAGAGGGAGGATGGAAAATGGAGAAGGGAACTTATGTACCGGCATCCTTGCAGCCTTCTGCTTGTCCATTGGCAGAAGTCCTTGCTGTGGGCATTACTTCCGGGTTGTACCACCCAGCCCATCTAGGGAGCCCGAGGCTCCGTGGATCCTGCCAGAGCTGAAACTCCTGTGCCTCTGACCATGGTGGGCCCAGTGGAGGCTGTGGACAAAGCCAGGCTCCACCTGGGGAGAGATGAGAGCTGGGCTTTGTAACCATAAGGTTATTCTGAGCCATCAGCAGGGTCTTTCTGGCCAGGAAGCAAGGCAAGTGGTGTTCAGCGCCATGTGGATATGGAATACATCTAAACTGGGTTTGTCCCTGTTGTGAAGGAGTAGGATGTCTACCATGGCACTGCCGTGACTTTCTCAGTTCCACCAAAACCAAACCCTTACTCATGTGTCATACCTAGTCCAGGTGACAGCTCATTCATAACGCCTTCTGAAACCATGTCAGCCTTTCTTCATCTCTTTTTTAGTGCCCGCACTGGGCAGTCAAGGATTTGATTTCAGAGTCAAACATTTTGAGGTTCCAGGTTGGGTTCTAGGAGCTACTACCCTGGTGAACCATCTTTCCTCTCTGGGTACAAGTTCAATCATGAGTAAGCTAGAGAAGATTCTATTTGCATATGGTGTCACCTGAAAAGATTTAATTGGGTTACAGCATGTATACATCATTGTCTTTACTCCATCTTTGTTCTGTGAGATCCAGAACGTAAGGCCAAGGATTACACTTTTTCTTTTATCTGTCCCCCATATTTCCAGCACAGTGATAAGCCACTTAATGAAAATGTTGGGCCTGACCAAACTTGGAAAAGAAAAAAAAAAATTACAAATTCTTTGCTTTAGATCCTTTTTGGAACTCAGCTAACCATAAATAAATAAATAAACGCATGAAAATAAATTACAAACCCAACTGCATGCCTTGATCTGAACTATGTGTTTGACGTTAAAAACAGAGCCTCCCTCATTTAAAATTGAAATATGAAACACTGTGTGTGATTATTTTGCCCCCTGTTAAAGACAGAGCCACGGTCACAGAAATAATTTAATATACTGCATCGCATTTCCCCTGCCATTGTGCCAATTTTGATTACACGTTTCCAGAAGCTCCTGTTTATTGTGGTTCTTTGAATACTACCTGGCCAAGGAGATAAATGGCTTGTCTGCCCCAGCAGCTCTGGCCAGGAATCCTCAGCTGCTACACATTGTCAGTGAAAGAAGGCCCTGGGTGATTGTTTGCCCTGGGGGTCGGTGTTCTGGAACCCTCTGGACCCCCCCCCAGCTCAGCATCTGTAGCTTATGTGTAAGAGCCAAGAGACTGAGAAAGATGTTGATGCAGGCGACACACCCAAAACAGATTTAATAAAAGACCTCATTCCTTTCCACTATGTTTTTTTTGTGAGCTATTTCATGGGAATTGCGCTTCAGAGATCCATGGAGCCAGCGTGGGACAGCGACAACCACTGGCAGTGAGCTGACAGTCTTTTCAGGCTGACTCCTGGTCTACGCACAGGAAAACTAGGAAAGTAGAGACCTCTCCCACCCACAGGCTTTCTGCACTGGTATAGGAGTGGGCACTAGAAAACACGCTGAGTACAGAGACTTGAATTCTAATTCTAATTTGCCCATCCATCCACTACTACCTGAGCTACGTCTGTTTTCCTGTGTGGGGCTCAGAATTCCTTTAATAAACTGAGGAAACTTGAAATTCTGAGTCCTTCTGGTTCTACTCTCTTGCAATACTCCATCACTACCCTCTGTGCAGGGGAACACGGTGTGAGATGGGGAAAGCAGCATTCAGCTGGGGAGCCACACACCCTCATTCTCATCTGTTGTAGTCTTTACTGCCATCTAGCTGTATGATTTTACCGAAGCTGTCCCCTACCTGAGCCTCAGTTTCCCCAAATGTAAAATGAGGAAGGGACCGAGCAAATCTGCTGAACTCTGTTGGGATGTCCTGGCATCCCGTTTCATTTTACCCTGTGGTTGCACAGGAAGGCTGTAGCCTGTACCCCATGGGTCCCACACCAAGGGAGAAGGAAACCTGTGGAAACTTCCATCAGGTATCCACAGATGCTTCCTTTGAACCCCCGCTTCCCCCATTTTCTCGTTACTAGAACTTCTACTCCAGAGAGACACGATTAGCTCACAGTCCTAGCTGTAGGGATGGAGAGAATAGGGATGCCCTGAGTTGAATCAAAACCTGCACCTTGTCCTGTTTTTATTTTTGCTCTTACTGGTGTAGGAGTATGGGGTAGAGAGTGGGGGCTGGAGGTGGGTTCCAGAGCCCACATTTACGTTCTGATCCTTCTATTTATAAAGTGCTGTCAGTTCACATGTGTATTTAGTGTTCCCCAACCCCACCCCCAATTACATTTTGGGTTCCAGCCCAAACACATTTGTTCAGGTTGCTCCCGTTATCTAGAAAACCTGTGCACCTGTTCCTGACACAGTCTCTTCAATAACAGGTAACCAGGATCATACTATTACTACTACTACAACAACAATAAAAAAAACCCAGCTATCACTTATTCAGTAATCATCATGGACAAAATAATGCTGCCTGATCTACACTGCCATCTCATTTATTTCTCACAACTACCCTGTGGAGAGGTTTTATTTCCTCTACGTTACAGATACAGAGACTGAGACTGATGGAGGCAAAGTGATCCTGTAACTTTCAGTGGCTGAGGACAAACTTACAGTCTGATGTGTCTGAATTATCTGTCTTGCTCTGAAGCCAGCATCCCTTGTGCTGCTGTTTACTTATGGAGATGGATCTTGCCCTCAAGATCCCCTAAGGTTAGATTCCATGGCTAGATTTCTCTGTATCTCTCCGCTTGCCTGGTGCATGGTAGGTACTCAAGAGACTGGATTCTGGTCTCATTGAATCACATCAGATAGGAGGAAAAGATGTTAAAGAGATGTTAAGAATCTTCTCAAGGTCACCCAGTTAATGTAAATGGCAGAGCTGAGATTCAAACATGAGTCCGTAAGACTATAAATTACATGAGATTCTGTATTCCCACAGGGTGCCTGTACAAACCTGGAGCTTTTTTCTTTTTTAACCTTTTGGGGGATAAAAAAGCATCAGGTTGTAATGAGGGTATGGCAATCTGGGGCTAGCAAGTAAAAGCAACCTGGATTCAGAGGTTTCTGGTGGTTTCTATGCTTGTGTTTTGTTAACAAGATTGGAGGGAGCGGGGTGCAAGGTGGTAGAATTGTTGCTGGCACAGAATTCATTTAGCTTCTACTTGAAAGTCTTCTCTCTTTTAAATACATATTGATTAGAGGCCAAATACCTCAGTTCTATTCTTAGCCCAGCACTTTAATTACAATGGATTCTTAGTTAAGCCTGATGGTTCAGTTCTCTGCCATCCTCTACCCCACCTCTTTCTAACTTACATTTCAGAAAAACATACTGCAATGGCTTCTTTAAAAAAAATAAAATAAAAATCAAGCAAAATGTATCACAGTCATGTTGAAATTATAACCTTAATGACCCACAGAGCCATTTTCCCTGGGCTGATTTTCAAAGCCAAACTTTAAAGATATAGTTGTATAATATTTATAGTTCTATAATAATATTAATAATAATGGCAAGAATCATCTTTTGGCATCTGCTATGTGCCAGATACTGTGTTAAAGCAAGTATATGCATCATTTTATTCAATCTCATCAACATTTTATTAAGAAAGTACTATTCCTATTCCTATTTTACAGGATTGGGGTTTAGAGAAGTTAAGGAATTTGCCCAAGGTCATTCAGCTAGTGAGTGAAAGAGTCTGGAAACTTTCTGGCCCTGGAGGCTGAGTTCTTAATTATTAACATCAACTGATTCTCTTAGTGAAGACATGGATGCTGGTTCCAGAGCCATAGATTTGGGCCTCAGAGGGGCTACCCCACAAGGGGAGACACCCATCAGCTTAGCGGAATAGGAAGTGTGTATGGGAGTGCCTTTGATTTTTTTTTTAATGGGTTAAAATTTAAGTGAGTTTTCTAGATGTCATAGAACTTTACAGCAGAGAACAGACCTCAGTGACAACCAGCAACAACCAGATATTAATGCCTCTTTCACTTCACTATCCCTGCACAGTGACTCTGCAAAGCTCTTGCAGTGCCCTGATATTCTGTGAGGTGGCTTATTCAGATGAGGAGCTTTTAGCACAGAAAGATGGAATGTTTTGCCTCAGGCCACAGAGTTAAAAGTAGCAGAGCCAAGAACCAGATCTTTGTCTACATGTTCTAGGTAGAGGGCTTTCTTTTTTTACAGATAAGGAAAGAGTTTGAGGGATTGATGGATTGATTTAGAAGGAGAGCGAGTGGGGGTACAGGGAGAGGGGCAGAAGGAGAGAGGGAGAATCCTAAGCGGGCTCCATACCCAGCGCAGAGCCCAGTGCCTGATTCAGGGCTCAGTCTCACGACCTTGATATCATGACCTGAGCCGAAATCAAGAGTTGGATGCTTAACCTGTTACAGAACCTGGACTGGATCGCCTGACGGAAGAACCAAGCGGCACTCGGAGATCTTGGAGGATAGGGGGTTTATTTAATGCCGGCGGGCTCAGAGGAGAATGATCTCCAAAGGTCTGAGCCCCAAGCACAGACAGAGGGGGTAATTTATACACTTCTGCTTCTGCGTACTTGGCACTTTTGTAGCGCACAGGAGGCAGAGCAGGGAGAAGAACCCGGAAGAGCCCCGGGGCCGGGACTGGGACTCCCTTGCTGGCTCGGTTGGCCATCTTAGGACACAGATTTTTTTTCCCCTTCAAACTGACTGAGCCACCCAGGCACCCTGAGTTTGAGGGATTTTTAAGTGTCTTGGCCAAAATCAGTCATTTGTTAGCAGAGTCAACTCTGTTGCTAGAGACACCAAGTAAAAATGAGAGCAAAAATGTGCTTTGGGTAGGTTATCAGAAATATTATAACATCATTAAGTCCTCTCGAGAACTGGAAGCTATCATATACAGCAAACTGCAATCTGTTATGTGCACAAACCACTATCAGCAAAGATCTAGATTACGAAACTGGCTTTCCAGGACTGATATTATATAGCTCCTTCTAGACATAGGGAAAGGATCCAGAATTTCCTTTCCTCATTAATACTCGGAAACGAGATCCTAGAAGCTATGAAAGTCAAGCTTTAATCTTGCACAGTTTTGTCTACAAGATTCTGAGATCTATCCCCGAGTGCCTTCAGGATGATAAAGCTGCATTGTGAGTATGAATTCAAACAATGAGAACTACTCCGTGTGAGTACATCTACCAAAATCTGTATTCCAAATGGAATCCAGATCACAAGGGAAGAAGGCTGAGATGCAGCATTATTTACATCACAAGTGATTATTTTTCTTTCCATTTTATAAATTTCATTCTAGAATGAAACATTCAAGTTGTGGAAATAGAAGAGATCAGTTTCTTAGTGACATCCATTGGTAGGCTGAAACAAGATAAAGACAGAGCCCTGGGCTTTCTCATGGAAGCTCATTTGAGATGTCAGTTCCAGGCTTGGTTTGTAACTTAGATTTTGTGTGTGTATGTTTTTTATTCTATCCTGGTGATTTTTTCTGGACTGAATCCACTATTGTGGTTTTTGTAAAAAAGAGGATAGCTGGAATAAAATGCCATGGTATGTATAGTTTGCTATTCTATGTGGGGAGTTGGAAAGTGAAGAGGGACTTAAAATAGCATGGGGCTACTCCATCCAAGCAGAGGCTTAGGGGAGGGGTAGGGGAGGCCCTATCTGGTGGGTTGGTACAGAGGCCAGGATGGTCAAGGTGCCACACCTTGGTTACTTTCTCTGTGTCAGTCTGACTCCCTGTTGCTCCTCAACTACAACAGGCATGATTCTGCCTCAGGACCTTTGCACTGGCTGTTATCTACACTTGAAATGCTGTTCTTCTAAGCTGACTCCCACACTTTCTTCAGCTCTCATTCAAAGGTCATTTTTCATTTTCTCAAAGAAACTCTGACCATCGTATTTTAAAATGCAACTTGCCTCCTTCCTTAAAATTGCCTTGTTTTCTCCCATTGCACTTATAACTTTCCAACATATTTATTTATGTGAATTGTTTAAGTAAATAAATAAAATGCATTTATTTATCTATAGGCATTTACATATTTATTTACATATTTACAGATTTATTTAAATATGTATTTATTTAAATTATTTAAATACAATTAGAAACAACTTAAAAACATACATAAATACCTTTTAGAAGATGCATGCTGGAAGAAATATGTGCTCCATCTACTTTGTTCACCCATGAACTGAAGCACACACAGCAGGTTTGACACACACTATAGGCACTCAGATATTTGTTAAAGAAATGATTGTTTATTTCAATATTGCCTCCTTCAATCACCTTTCATTATGTTTGCAAAACCTATCAATATATTGCTTTAAAATTGTATTGGTTTAAAAGGCCCCAATTTTGAGAACATGCTCAAGGGATGTAACTGTACCTGCCCCCAAGTCATTTTAGTTTTTTAATTATTATTTTAATTCCAGTATAGTTAACATACAGTGTTATATTAGTTTCAGGTGTACAAAATAGTGATTCAACACTTCCATATATCACCTGGTGCTCATCACAAGTGCACTCCTTCATCCCCATCATCTATTTCCTCCATCCCACCCACCCACCTCCCCTCTGGTGACCATCAGTTTATTCTCTGTAGTTAAGAGTTTGTTTCTTGGTTTGTCTCTCTCTTTTGCCTTTGTTGTTTGTTTCTTAAATTCCACATATGAGTGAAATCATATGGTGTTTGTCTTTCTCTGACTGACTTATTTTGCTCAGCATTATACCCTCTAGCTCCATCCATGTGATTGCAAATCTCAAAATTTCATTCTTTTTGATGGCTGAATAATATATATTTATAAATTAATAAATATAATATATATATACACACACATACCACGTCTTTATCCATTCATTGATCGATGGACACTTAGGCTTTTTCTATGATTTGGCTCTTGTAGATAATGCTGCTATATTAAGTGTGTTATTCAGGTTACACAGATAGTAAATTCAAGTCATTTTAGGGTTTTTTTTTAAGATTTTTTTTTTTTATTATTTAGAGAGAGCACAAGTGGAGGGCAGAGGGAGAGGGAGAGAGAATCTCAAGCAGACTCTGCACCGAGTGCGGAGCCTGATGTGGCACTCAATCGCACGACCCATGAGATCATGACTTGAACTGAAACCAAGAGTTGGACGCTCAACTGACTGAGCCACCCAGGCGCCCCCAAGTCATTTTAGTTTTATAGATAATATAATTTGTCAAACCAACCAAAACACATTTTACAAATGGATGAGTGTTAAACTGATGTTATGTGATCTTCAAGGGGAAAGGGAGGGGAGACAAAGGTACTTTGCCTATATTGCCTTCTGAGAGCCAGGCATTGTCAATCACCATTTTACAAAGGAAAACCTGAGTTTTTGTAAAAATTAAGTGTGTTATGCAGGTTACACAGATAGTAAAAAGAAGAAGCATGATTCTGATTGGTTATTCCTGACTGTAAAGCCCATGGTTAACTACAATATGCACCATCTTCAAACTATATAGACAACTTGTGTGTTGGACACTGTGGGATGCTACACTTATAACCATCATTAAGACCGAAGGACTTACCTGCCCCAATGTTGAGACTGCTCATCACTGTGAGCACTCTAGAACCAGTAGTCTTCCACCATGGGGGAGGGGGGGCTCCTCAGCAAAGGTTGCAAGGTCAAGCCATATCCAATGACTCTTCATTGTGGAGTTCAAAGGCCTGGCCCCTTTCCTCATGTGGAGCGACTTGGCAGGGCCACCCAGCTCCAGGGCTCCCTGTGGGGTCAGCTGAGGCCTCTATTATGACTGAATCATATCTCAATTCCTCCCTCTTCCCCCTTCTAGCACCTTCACTCCCCTACAAGTGTATCTCCCAAAAGTGCCTCCTAATAAACTTGTGACATGGTTCCAGGGAACCTGCTCAGAGTCAGTTTATTAGACGGTATCGTTGGATTTAAACGAATTGCAATGATAGCACCAGTAGCCTCCTCCTTAAATCTGCTCTCACACAGCAGGGAGTCTCCAGAACCCACAGTTCCACAAAAGTGGAGGCATTCACTCTCTCTTAACTTCCAGAAGCAGGTTGGAAAGAAAGATTGTGATGTATAATTTCACCCTTATAGGATCATCTGTTTCCTCCATTAGCTTAGTCTGAGATAGCAGAGCAGTTTGATAGACATCAAAGCCAGTAAGAAACTGCCCCCGAAAACTCCTCCATACAATAAATGAGGCTTGCTATGTGCAGGGTGTTATGCTCATTACACTTGAAAAAGCCAAAGATGCATAAAATTACCCTTGAAAACTCTTCCATTCAATGAGTAAGACCTATGATGTGCTGGGTATTAGTGCATGACACTCAAAGAGAATCAAAGATGCATGAATTTAGTTCTTGCCCGCAAAGAGCTCTGGGTTTAGAGGGTGATTTTCTAACTTGTATACATTGGAACCACCCATAGAACTTGATGAAAACGTCCATGATTGGTCTTGGAATGGCACCTAGGAATGATTCCTACTTAATTTTTATATTCTACTACCAGTGGTCCATGAACCACTTGTGGAGAAAATCAAATCCTGTAGGTGATATAAAAGATGCATTGCTTGATCTACGCTGAGTGTAAGGTATGGTAGGCTCTGTGGTGGAGAACATATACTCTACTAGGGAGAGATAATGTTCCAATTAATCTGTATACATTTACAGAGAAACCGTTATGTGTCAGATACTATGATAGGCTCTGTGACAGTACAAAGATGAACAGCTCATGGTTTCTCTTCTCAAAAAGCTTCATCAAAGCTAGATAAGAGTCATTAGTATCTGCCTTTATTTACTTACCTATTTATTTCATCATTTAATTCATCTCTCCACTTCGTAAATATTGACTGAATACCTACTAAGTGAAATGAGCTATCAAAATGACAAGGAAATATGTGATAAGAACCTACCCAGAAGTACCAATATCTTTCTATGGGAAGTTTGACAGTTTAGCTTCCATATACTTTTCAGTATTTAAGGTCCGGCTAATTAAAACGCTTCCTATGGCAATGAACAAGCAGTTGTCTTGAGGGGGTACTCACCTGATATAATGATACTTGTAACCATATTAGGACCATCCTAATTCCCTTTAGTTCATAAACTGGGGGGGAGGAGGGAGAGTAGTAAGAGTTCCCTCTGGTTTGCCTGACTCAAATGAGCCATTTTTGAATTTGGAGAATTTCATAATCGTCAGTCTCACTGGCCCGTGCTAGCAGTTTTCTGGATTTCTAGGAAAATCTCTGGTATGTGTCATGGTGAGGAAATGCTCAAACAAGGAAAAGGGGTAAATGAATAATCATGATCATTTAGAAAGAATTCACCAAGAAACAGGGGTCTGTGCGGTGTAACTGCAGACTTGCACAATGCATTTTCAGGAAATACCAGCTCCATGACAGGTGGGGCTGTGCTCTCCCCTCACCCGCCCAAGGCAGGCAGCAGGAATCCATTCTAGCTCTCTTTCCCAAAGAGGCAGAGGGAGCCACAGAACCCTTCTAAAACCACAGGCTCCAGATATCCACTCCCAGTTAATTATAATCGGCACAAGAGATGTTATCTGGTTTCCATTCCTAATGCAGTGGCTTGGATTTGAGAGTGTGGAGTTTTGGGATTTGGGTCCAGTTCTTCTTGCAGGTTCTCTGGACATCAGTTTATTAGTCTTTCTGGTGGATTACTTATCTTACTTATGCATCTGTGTGTTTAGGAAAATCAAAGGTGAGAAAGTACAGGAATCGGCATTGAGAAAATAAAGTCCGAACTGCTCATAAATAACAGGACTCTACTTAACATGCCTTCCTCGACCATGTGCTCTCTCCTCCTGATGCTCCTGCCCTCCAGCAATCTAGTTTGGGGGCCATTTTGAACTTCTGTCATTTTTCTGAATACCCTTCAACTCTGTTACTTGTATCTTATGATAAATACTCTTCCCTCTGCCTGGGCAAACTTCTCCCTCCTCTCCTTACCTCACCCTGTACCCATGACCCAATCCCAAACTACTTGAATGCATGATTTTTCACTATCACTTGAATACATGATTTATTCCAGGTCACTCTTCAGCTGTACTGGTCCTCCTTCTGGGAGTTTTACATCAGTCTTGGGTTGGACTCTGTTCCTCCACAGCCCCCATTAGTACCCTCAACTTGGCCCTCCCCTTCAACTTCTTTGTGTGCAAAGACTATATACCTCTTGATCTCCATTCTTTCTATAGTGCTTTGCATGTTATCAGCACATAGTAGTTGCTCAAAAAATACTTTTGGTGAATATAGCAGCAAACATTTGTTGCTGTTAAGATGAGCATGATGATTATATCTCCCTTATTTTATACTAGTCTCTTTTTAACTGTTTTCTGCCTTATTCTATATTTTATGTAATCTATATTTAATAAAAGCACTTAGTTATTAATCAGCTAATAAAGTAGAGAATAATTTAACAGAGACTCATAAAGAACCAGGGAGGTTTGATTATATGTTTATCCCATTTACATTTACTGAGCACTTTCTATGTGACAGAAAATGGAGAAATTAAGAAAAAAATGGCACCATCTCTTTCATCAGAGAAATCAGTCTAGCAATGGAGATAGAACTAAAGTAATTGACTAAAATGACCATGAAGTGGGTGCTAATCATTTGTTCATGTTAATTGAATGCTTACTCTATTCCAGGCACTGTTCTAGGCAGTGGGACATACAGGTGAGCAAAACAAAGCACTGTCCTCAGGAAGCTTCTGTTACAGAGCTATGAGTAGGAGAAATCTGAGGAGATAAGAAGCATGTGGGAGGAAGAGCCTCATTCCACCTGGGATGGGAGTTCAGAGAAGGCTCCTATGAGGAGGTGACGTTTTTGCCAGTCTGAGTGGAGTGAAACATACTAACCCCTATGGATGAAAGAATGCTCATTTAATTATGGAACATTAATGCCCGATAGATGTGATTGGAGGAGCAGAGTCCTTGGCATCACGTAGGTGCTTGATAAATGTGTCATTCTGGATTAATAATCCCAATCCAAAAATGAGTAGAAAGCGGTCCTTCCCTTAAGGATCGTGCATTCTAGCAGGGACAAGGATGAGGTACAAGATGTGAATGAGAGGGGAGGCTGACAGAAGATAGAGCTGACGTTCTGGAACTCACACATTCCTCTCCTCCCACCATCTTCCCGAGCACCCACTGATCCTTCTGTCCCCTTCTCTGAAAATGAATATTCTTCTTGGGAGTTCTAAGTTCTCTGGTGTATCTGTTTCCTTTGCTGGGTGCTCCACCTTGGCCTCCTCCCAAATGTCTCCTGCAAATGTTTATTTTTATAAATGTTGCATATACAAGGCAGGAGATAGGGAAAGGGGTGAGCCAGAGTCATTTACGAAAGCACTTTGGCGCTGTGCTCCGGAAATCATTTCTGCAGGAGGCTGCCATGGACACAGTGCACTTATCCTCAGACCTCCTATCCCTCCTACCAAGCAGAAGCCATTGCAATTTTTATTTACAGTCAGAAGCTTTGTGGAGTTCTAAGCCAAAAGGCTTCTTTCCTGAAAAGCCTGTAGTGGACTCCAACATTCCATCCTCACCTTAGATGAGAAGGTTTTTCTATTTGATCCAAACAAATAACGAGGTACCTATCTGGGCCAGAAGGAGAATTGGGGACCTGATTTATCCCCGTCAATGGGTACCTAATGGGTGTCTACTTGAGCCTATGCTTTCCCAGGCACAAGACATAGGATCCTGAAAGGGCAGGAAGGGCATTGAGGACATGCCACACATCAACAACCTCGACACACAGGACTTCATAAAATCCTCATGAAATAGATATTCCTATCCCACTTTACAGATCAGGGAAGGATGGAAGGAAGAACAGAGGGAGGGCTGTAGGATTTGAGGGTCTGTAACTTGTGTGATGTTCCACAGCTGGTGAATAGGCTGTCTACCCATTTTCCCTCCATCACCTCCCATCAAGCTTTTGCCTCCACCTCTCCACCAAAAAGTGTTCTCAGCCAGGTTATCACTGACACCCACATGACTAAATCCAAGAGTCAATTCTCAGTCCTCATTTTGGCTGACCTGTGAGCAATATACAATTCACTTCTTCACCACCTCTTCATAAAACACTTTCTTCACTTGGCTTCCAAGACATCATACACACTCTCCTGGTTTTGCTGGCTCCTCACCGCCAGGTCTTTCTTTCTCAGTCTCTTAGCTGACTTTTGCTCATCAATCTGATTTCTTGATGTTGGACTATGTCAGAACTCAGTCTTTGGGCCATTCCTTTTCTCTGTTGACATTTACTCCCTGGGTGATGCCATTCCCTGTCATTGCTTCAGATATCATCAGCACGCCAACCACTCCTTTTGCCCCCCACCCTGGATGGCTTCTCTGAGCTTCTGATTGGTATATACAACAGGGTACTTGATATCTCTTATTGGAAGTCTCCATCTTTTCCCATCAAGCCTATACATCTTGGACAAGATATATGGTTTGAGTTGCCTTCCAAATACATCCTGGATCCAGAGCCAGTGTTTGCCATGCCCATGGTTACTAGCCGGGTACAAGCCTCCATCTTCTCACACTCAGATTACTGGTGGTCTTCCTCCCTTTGCATTTGCCCTATAAGCCTGGCCTCAACTCGGTGGCCAGTGTGGTCCTGGTAAACCTGTCAGTTCTCTCCAATGGCTTTTTGTCTCACTTAGACTTAAAGCCAAAGTCTTTAAAATAACTGACAGGGTCTGACTTTTCTGGCCTCATGTTCCTTTTCTGAACCCCTCACCCATCCATCCCACCCACTCCCCAGACATTCTGTTCCAACCCCACGAGCCTCTTTGCCATTCTCCCTGCCTGGAAGTCTGCCCCATAAACATCTACACAGCTGGTTTCCTCACCTCCTTCAGCTCTTCATCTGAATGTGACTTTCTCAGGGGGGAACTAGCTGTCTACTTAAAACTGCATCCCTACCCCAGCATTTTCTTTCTGACTCCCTTATTTTATTCTTCTCTTAGCACTTGCTACCATCATATATTCTGTATGTCTTATTTGTTTATTCTCTCTCTCTGTACACACACACACACACACACACACACACACACTAGTAAGTAAGCTCCTTGAGGGTAAGGCTTTCTTCTAGTTTTCCCACTGCTATATACTACCTATTGGAGCCTCAATTAATATTTGTTAAGTAAATAAACACATAATGGGAAGAGAGGTATCTGTGAGGTTTGGTATAGGCAAGGAAGGTTTCCTGGAAGAGGTGAGAAAAATTTTGTTGAGTACTTACTGTATGCCAGGCAGGCACTAAGTTAAACATGTTACATCCGTTACCTCATTAAATCCTCCTGACAACCCTCTGAAGCAAATATTATTGTTATTTCCATTGTACTGGTTAGAAAACTGCAGTGTCAAAGGCTAACTCACATCTTCTCAAGATCACTAGAACGATTTGTATAGAAACCCATGAGCCAGCTCTTTTTCTCTCTGGTTGCCAACCATGGGGTACAATTTTAGAAATCTCTCATAGGAATGGAACTATTCTGCTTGAATTAAAGAAAGAAATCAAAGGAAGTTACATTTAAAAAGAAGTGTTTATTAAGGCATTTGTTTATTTGTTCAGGAACTATTATGATTTAACTCTCATAACAATTTTATTATAGTATGGGCTGTATTCATAGGGGAGAAAAATGAATGGCGGATTCCCTGCCCTCAATGAGCCCACTATCTAGCAAAGCTGACATTAATATGAAATTATAAGTGTCTTAAAAGCTTTGTGCTTTAGCAGCACAGAGGAGGGAGCAATTGATTTAATCAGGATGGAATTAGATAAGGAAGGCCTCAGAGAGATGACATCTAAACTTGACCCTATAGGTTGGGGAAGACTTCGCATTCCAGTCATGGCTGCAATAGGAGCAAAGGATGGAGCCATGGCCCCCGTGTGGACCTACTCAGAGGGAAGAGTTTTAACAGGGGAGAGAAAGGTGAATCTGGGACTTTGCCCTAAAGGCAATAGGAAGCTATGGCCAGATTTTATCTGTGAAGTGGCCTGGTCAGATCTGTGCTTTGTTGAGATGGCTCTTACTCTCATCATGGATCATAGATGGAAGGAGAGAAAAAAAGGGCAACAGGATGCTGAGATAGGGGGCCTTGCAACCTCCAGGAAGAGATGATGTGGTCAGTGTGGTGGCAGGCAAAGTGGGGGTCATGATGTAGGTACACATACTTGAGGGTTACATCAGTTGCTCTTAGGCTGTCATTGAGATCACCTGGGAAGCTTTCAACAATTTTGTTACTTAGAATTGTGCTACTCTGTAACTCACACCAATTGAATCAGAATTTCTGGGGGTGGGGCAGGGTGTAAATAGTTTATACTAGTTGTAACCAGATCATTCCATTATGTAGCCAAGTTTGAGAACCATTGGCTTATGAATTCTATGTCTGGATGACTCATTGGTTGTCACCAGGAAGGAGGAAGGGAGACTAGAGAAGACAAGATTTTCCAGCCCACATGACTTGGGGAAAAGCTATTGTTTCACTATCTTTTCTAAGGAATCAGACCAGCTACAACGGGTACTTGATGAGTAGCCTTGGGAAAATGACATACTTCCCAGCTATAAAGAATGGGAAAATTACCTTATGGAATTATCATAAGGTTTAAATGAGGTGATACATTTAAAATGCACACGATACCAGGAAAATGGTGGGAGCTCACAATTTTTATTTTATTACTTATTTAATTCTGTTACACAAGAATGAGTCTACAGGAAAAGGAACGGTTTCCAGCTGAGGGATATGTATTTGGTTCTCAACATACTGTATTTAAAGTGTCTGTGGGCTACCTAGTAGTCATTTGGAAATAATACTTTAGTGTTCAAGAGTTCAGAGCCATAGGGGCAAATTTGGTACTGTGTGATACGGGGCTATTGCTCAAGCCACACAAAGATCCTATCACTCAGAGGGAAAATGTCATGAGGGAGGTGGGTGGCAGACTAGTATATTGGGTTGGTGCAAGTCATGTAAGCCTCAGTTTCCTTCTCTGTAAAGTAATAGCACGTTTCAGGGCATTTCTGGGAGAATTAAATATGATGCAGGTAAAGCACATTAAACATGTGGACCATTCGAGGCATCAGAATACAAAAGGTCAGAAGAGAAAAACGGGAGAGAATTTTCAGAAGAGCAGCTTGTCAAGGAACAAAAGAGTACCTTCCAAGTTGGAGGGAAGGAGCAATTATGTCAAATACATAAAATAAATCATTTTGGGCCACAGTGTTCTCATTGGTATAATGAGCCCTTGCATAAAAGGGTATTTACATAAGTGTTAATTTATTGTCCTCCTTTGAATATGAGCTTCCTAGCATTGAAAACAAGAGGGGAACACAATCAGTTACCAGTTTCAAACGCTACTTTTCAAGAGGAAGCAGTTATTTGCTGGCTGAAAGGCTGAAATCAGTTTCTTTCCTGGTTCCTCATTGGAGGATTAACGTGGGCATTGATGGGAGGTGTCCTCTTCAATCTCTCTAAAATTCTCTTTAGAATGAGTTTTATTAGGCTCCTTCCCATAAAGTGTCTGTGTTTACATTGCTCCATAAATGCATATTTACTAGGGACCAGATGATCATAATAGTGTCATATATTACCATAATAATGAGATCAGCCCACCATTTAGCGAGCATTTATTATGTGTCAAGCATTATGCAAAGTGCTTTATTTACAATGTTTTTAATGCAGCCCCAGAAGAAGCAAGAGGGCAAACATTATTAACATGTTTCCCACGTGGCAAATTTGAGGTTCCAAGAAGGTGAGTGACCACTCAAGGTCAAACCAACAATATGGCTAGGGTTTAAAACCAAGTCAACCTGCCTCCAAGGTCTGTGCTTTTAAAGCTACTCTGCTCCAGAGTTTGACCTACTATTTTGTAAACACAGTTTGCAGTATGATGGGCTGAGGCAGAAATCAGCTGATTTTTATCAAGGAGGGAGAAGTGGTTCTGAAACGTGCAATGAATTTCCGAGGGTCCCACGAGTTCTTGGATGGAGATGCCATATGCTCAGCCTCCCCCAGGTAACATTGTATTATGTTCTGTACTGTCAGATGTAATGCTGGCTGACATGAACAGAGAACAGAGGTTCTTAGGTTCCCTTCCCTCTGTGGGCGGAAGATAATTTCAGAAAGGTCTAGAAAATGTCAGATTGCTTTAGTTATAATTCCTGACCCCTATGTGATGAAAACGAATGTTGCTATCTGTGTATTCTTTGTGCACAGATTGCCAGTTTTTCTTTTAACAGGTGTCAGTGGCAAGTTCTCAGATGATCTGGATCAGTGACACACAACCAGGGTACACCCTCAGGGTAGCTTTGTCAACCAACCTACTTGCTCTTTACAATCTACATCCTCTGTCCCTCCTCACTACAAAGAAAACCCCTCCTGCACTTCAAACTGCAGAGCCCTGCCAAATACTCTGTCCTCATCAATCTCCATCCAGATGCCAGCAAAATGACCCCGCAGACAAAGGCAGTGAGTTAATAAATCAGCATCCTTTTAAAGAATTTTCTTTTAACTGACACAGAGAATCAGAATGGCTACCTTAGTGAAAGAGGCAATGATATAATACAGCATATTGTTCAGACCCTCGGGACCTACCCACAGTCCCAGTTTCAAATCTGCACAGGGCTATTTATTTCCTACGTGACTTAGAGCCAAGTCCCTTACCTTCTGAGAGTCCGCTTTCTCATTTTTGAAAAGGGCAGATTAGTCACACCTGTCTCCTATGATGGTTGGGAATGCTGTCCCAGGAAGATTGTGTGTTTGCATGTGGAGGAGCGCCTGTAAGCAAACATTTCTAGGTTCCCTCCACCCCATAGTTATCTGACTGGGACAGAGAACTAGTAATGAGCTCAGTAACATCCCTGTTTTCTCTGGGATCTTTCTGTCCTCTGAGAACACGGGCTCTTATCCTCTGGTGCGCATTGGACACGCCTGAGAGGCCTGGGGACACCCAGAGCTGCTGTGACCAGGTGGACAGCTCTGGCTAATTCTGGAAGACACCACTGCACCATCTCAAACAGCTCTTCCAGTAAGAAAGCCAACTTTTTCCCTTCTGTCTACCCCATTCCTTTGTGTAACTTGGTTAAAGAACTTCAAAACTTGAGAGACTTCTGAAAAATCCCAGCAAGGCATAAATGAAATCATGTGAATCAAGTGATTAGAATGGTGCTCTTGGTTCTGTTTGGGAGGCGTGGTTTCAGGTGTACTCCCTTCTAGTGGGGACTTTATGAGGCCTGAGAGCCAGCATTCTAAGTGACATACCTCTTACTCATTAATAATCAAAAATTAATTATTGAAGAGCTGGCCAGGTGCAAAGTTCTGTGTTTGGGGCTGTGTATAATGCAGTGATGAAAACATGAATCTCATCCCCCAGGAATTACTACTCGGTGAGGAAAGGAAAAAATAAAATGCATATTTGTATAACCAGGTAGGAATGAAAATATACCTCCAGAGTCAGATGAACTGCTGTGGGACGCTGGAACATAGCAGGTGAAATGAATGGTTTTTATTCAACGAGGAAGTTTTTTATTACTATGAAATTGCAATGAGGTCTTGAGTAAGGTCCTTCTTTGGGCCTTGGGTTCCATATCTGAAAGTAGAAGAGGATCCTTGAATGACATGGTCTATTAGTGTATTCCAGGGGCCGACATGCTCTCATCCACTCTCCTAGTATCTCAGAGGGCTGTCATGCAGGGAGGACCCTTAAAGAATCCCTGTCATGTCATGGTGGCCTGGAGACATGGTGAGGAGCAGCCCTACCTCCATGTGCTCACTTTACTGCTGCACGATTTCATTTTATCCTAGAACATCCCCCAGCAAACTGATTCATGCATCTTCTTGATGGCATAACACTGCTCACAACCTCCTGGGTCCCATCCTCACTCTGTCTTTAGTCAAAACTAGAACCAACTTCAAACAGAACAAGATGTGTCCCTGGTCTTGCCCAGGCAAACCATAATGGGGCAACACCAAATTTTGGCTCCGTTTATATATAAGCAAAGACTTCCCAAAAATCCCAGGGGAAGCCCCACCCAGGGGTGGAGAAGTTGGCACTTCTATACTTCTCACCAGGAGAGGGGGAACAGTGGGTTGGAAGGAACACAGACTAGAATCAGAATAGCCCAACTATTTAGTTTAGTACTGCAGTTGCCCAATTCTAAGAGATTAGGGGATCCAGCCAATCTCTCTCCCTAGTTACCTTAACTACTGAATGGAAATGAACAACCAGCACCCACACTCCCATTCCTCATGTGGGTGACCAAGTTAGGGTGAGAGAAGGAAAAGAGAGGATGATGCTAACAGTGATTATTTCTTGAGTGGTTACTGTAGGTAAGAGTAGGAAAAGCTGTGATGATGGTGATAGTGATTATTTGTTGAGTAGTTACTCTATGCCAGGTACTGGTATGAGTACTTTATATACCATTGCACTGAATCTGGGAAACAACACTCTGAGGCAGTTATATTATTATCCTAATTTTACACATGGGGAAACTGAGGCACAGAGAGTTGCAGTCACTCACCCAAGGTCACACATCTAGCAAGTGGCCAAGCTGAGACTGAATCGCTGTCCCCCGAGCCTCTGCCCTGGACTGCAGTTCTAGAACATCACTGTAAGGTCCATGTGTAACAACTCAAGTTTTCTCCATTGGTTTCAGCTTCTTCGTCTACAAAATGGCTCTTTTCCTCAAAAGCAATCCTTTTCTGCCTTATCTGCCTTCTCCCCTCCATTCTACTAGCATTGCCCTGGCCCAAGGTATTTTTTTGCCTCTCATCTCACCTGGACACTCTGAGGCTGCTTCTTACCCATCCATCTTCCACAGTGGAACATGGTGGACTTCCAACACTTACCAAACAAATCTTTCTCATTCCAGCCCCACAAGGACCTTCAGCCTCAGCCCTTGTCACTTTTTAAAAATATACTTTATTCTTGGGGCACCTGGGTGGCACATTCGGTTAAGCCTCCAACTCTTGGTTTCAGCTCAGGTCATGATCTCAGGGTCGTGAGATCAAGCCCCGCGTCAGGCTCCACCCTCAGCGTGGAGTCTGCTTGGGTTTCTCTCTCCCTCTCCCTTCGCCCCTCCCCCCATATAAAATAAATAAATCTTATTTATTTTATAAACAATATAACAATTATTTTATAAACAATAAAACAATAAAATATACTTTATTCTCTATTCAAAGTACGTTTTTGCTGCTTTCTAACAAGTGGCGTAGTTTTCCACGACCCTGTAGCTTAGCCTGTGTTACTCCAGCCTGGTTAATGCCCCATCCCCAGTGCACCCTTACCCTGATAACTCCTCTTTATCCTCTACCTGTATGTAAGTCGTCGTGGATGTCAGCTCTATAGAGTGCCTCTTCTGGTTCTCTGTATCCAGCTTCATTCTTCCTGTGTGTTTCCATTGCAAGCCGCATAGACCCTTGTGACATCCCTCCATCCTATGTCCATATTTCTGGTCATTTGCCTTATCAGTTTGTCTGTTTCATTAGAGAAAGAATGGTGCCTTACTCATCATGATATCCTGTTCCTAACTCCATTATATGTGTTGAATGAATGAAGTAATACATAAAGAAACAGGTGAAAGAAATTCGGGTTCAAAATCATGGAAATTAGAATCCAGTGCCCTTGTTTGCTTTGTGCTTCAAAGGTTTTTGGAAATTTGAAATACAGTTGACCCTTGAGCAACACGGGTTTGAACTGCATGGGTCCACTTATATGCAGATTTTAAATGTATTTTCTCTTCCTTATGATTTTCTTAATAACATTTCCTTTTCTCTAGCTTTATTATGAGAATATAGTATATAAGGACACCTGGGTGGCTCAGTCTGTTAAGTGTCTGCTTTCGGCTCAGGTCATGATCCCAGGGTCTTGGGATCGAGTCCCATATCGAGCTCCCTGCTCAGCGGGGAGTCTGCTTCTCCCTCTGCCTCTGCCCCTCCCCCTGCTTGTACTCTCACTCTCTCTCTCTCTCAAATGAACGAAAAAAAATACAGTATATAATACATAGAACATACAAAATATGTGTTAATTGATGTTTGTTATCGGTAAGGCTTCCAGTCAACAGTAGGCTATGAGTAGTTAAGCTTTGGGGAAGTCAAAAGTCACAAGTGGATTTTTGACTGCAGGGAGGACACCCCTAACCCCACACTGGTTGAGGGTCCGCTATACAGAAATGGTTAACGAAGAGGAAATTGCAGCCCACATTAAAGTCATGAAAATTCCACTCTCCTTATTAGACTTTTGCTTTCTGAAGACAGAAGTCGTAGTGCCTGAATGCGGTAGGACATTTAGCAGATGTGCTTTAAGCATGTCACACATCTGTCTCAAAGTATTAGAGCTGGATGGATTAATAGTGCATTAATAGCCCCACCATAAAATACTGTATTTTAGATAACAGGAAAGAAGCCCTTTTGCCCTTGAGTGCACTTTGATGTGCACCGAGGCAACGAGAGTCTCTCAAAAGCAAGGAAGAAAAAAAAAAGCTTCAAAATTTTTTGTAGCAGGGAAGATCGAAACACACCAAGTCCACCTTATTCAGAATACTATGCAGCTTCAAATCCACTGGAGACCCTCAATAAATATTAATTGAATGTGAGTTGAATTAAGTAGAAAACCTAATAATGACTCTTGTTTTTCTCCTCAGAGGAATTTAGAGAGCACTAATAGCCGCCTGTTACCTTCAGATAATGGAAATTTCTAGGTGTCAGCTATGGAGAGAGAGGGCAAGCGGGGGCAAGGAGGAAGAGAGAGATCTGGGTTCAAATCCCAGTTGTGCCATTAAATGACTGTGCATCCTCATGGGATTTACTCACATGAGTGTTGATTTGTTTGTCTATAAACTGGAGCTATTGGTATTACTGCTTGGGTATTATGGGGTTTTGTGAGGATGAAATGAATGGGTATTTTTTTTTAAAAGATTTTATTTATTTATTTGAGACAGAGAGAATGAGAGGCAGAGAGCATGAGAGGGAGGAGGGTCAGAGGGAGAAGCAGACCCCCTGCTGAGCAGGAAGCCCGATGCGGGACTCGATCCCGAGACTCCAGGATCATGACCTGAGCCGAAGGCAGTCGCTTAACCAACTGAGCCACCCAGGCGCCCCCCCCCTTTTTTTTTAAGATTTTATTTATTTATTTGAAGAGAGAGACACAGCGAGAGAGGGAACACAAGCAGGGGGAGTGGGAGAGGGAGAAGCAGGCTTCCCCCTGAGCAGGGAGCCCGATGCGGGGCTCGATCCCAGGACCCTGGGATAACGACCTGAGCCGAAGGCAGACGCTTAACGACTGAGCCACCCAGGCGCCCCTGAATGGGTATTTTTAACTCTTTAATTAGAATCTACGTTAAAGAAATCTCTCAAGTATCCATACAAGTAATATCGACGTACTATGTGCCCACATGTGAACATTCTCTGACTTATCGGTCTCCTGAATCATCTTATGTTTGCTGTGGAAATCTCATGGCTTTTGCTCTCTCTTGCTTTCTCTCTCTTGCTCTCTTCATTTAAGTACACCTTATTAAAAATAAGTGATTGTCCCTTCCTAGATTTCTCTTTCTGGGCTAATGTTAGGGAATCTATTGTCCTATGCTAACTTGAGAACTGTATTTTCACCTCTGAACTTCTCCAGGTTTCTGACAGCACCAGTCAGTTATGTGGGGGATATGATTCCACCTCTGGACTAAGGGGTTTCTTGGGTTGGGAACTTTCAGTGCTAAGATTAGGAAAGTCCCAGGCAAACTGGGAACAGGCTGGTCACTCTATGTCCTAGCTTTGGCTCAATTAAAAAATAGATTCAAGGGTTCTATAGGGAACAAAACCCCTTTTCCTTTCCTCTCCTCTCCTCTCCTCTCCTCTCCTCTCCTCTCCTCTCCTCTCCTCTCCTCTCCTCTCCTCTCCCCTCCCCTCCCCTCCCCTCCCTTCTCCTCTCCTCTCCTCTCCCCTCCTCTCCCTTCTCCTCTCCTCTCCTCTTCTCTTCTCTTTCTTTTTTTAGAAAGAGAGTACTCACGCAAGTGGTGGTGGGTGTGTGTGCAAAGGGAGAGGGAGAGAGAGAGAATCTCAAGCAGGCTCCATGCCCAGTGTGAAGCCCAATGCAGGGCTCGATCTCATGACCCTGAGATCATGACTTGAGCTGAAATGAAGAGTCAGGTGCTTAACTGACTGAGCCACCCAGATGTCCCCCAACTGCCTTTTTAGAGCTTATCATATGGTAATAAGAGTCAAAAAAGAAAGTACATCCTATGGGTAAGTCAGTCCAAAAGAGGGGGAACTGCCAGTCCAGCTAGAAACAGTGATCTTTAAACACCATAATATTGAACCCTAATTGTCCAGTAGAATAACAGGGCTCATTGGAAGTCAGACTCTTCCCCATCTCATTGATCAGAGAAGAATGAGTAAGAGACACAATGAGTAAGAGAGAGAAAGAGGGTCTGGCATGTTTTTCTTTTCCAGAAGTCCCTTCATGGGTCTGTGAGGAACTAGGAAGTGGATTTCTTGGTTTGGACACGGTGACTCTTACACGTCCCTACCTGATAGTACATACATAATACATGAGGCAGGGTGAGAAGTGGGGTCAGCATGAAATTGGGACACCAGAAGACTGAGTCAGAGTCCTGGCACCCAGCCGTGTGATCTCAGGCAAGCCATTTACTTTCTCAAAACCTTAGTTGTTATGGGGAATTTAATATATAACCTTTTCAAAAGAGCCTTGCAAAATACTGCATGAATGTGTTGGTTCATATTATTTAAAGCAGAAGTTCTTAACTGGAGGTAATTCTGCCCCTACCCCTCCTTGCCCCCTGCTGGGGACATTTGACAACATCTAGAGCCATTTTGGGTTGTCATACTTGGTGGAGGATGGCGCTGGCAGCCAAGAGACAGAGACAGGGGATGCTGCTCAGTATCCCAGCCTATAATGTAGAGGGAAACCTCTCCTGGCCTGCCAACAAAGAATCACCCAGACCCTAACTGCAGAGGTTGAGAAATCTCCATTCAAAGGTTAATAGATACTAATTATCTTTGCTACAACATTTAAAGGTAGCATCTGAATAAAAAACATTCAGGGGCATTTGTTTTTTTCTTACATGACCAATCAATAATAGCCATTAGCAACTGGATTCATCTCTTAGTCTCTTTTGATGTACCCATATCAGGAGTGAAGATACCATGATTCTTTGATTTAATGGCTTTTCAAAAGAATGCATGTGTGTGCATGCATGCGTGCGTGTGTATATGTGTGTTCAACATCCCCTTCGAATATTTTCTGGCTTTACCTATAAAATAACAGGTTTTGAAAGGTCATAGCAGGCCTATGAGTCTGTGGAATAATATTTTATACTGTCTTTCTCTCTGGGTAAAAGACACTCTCCATCACCTCTTACAACTATTGTACAGTTACCAACATTCATAGAATTTTCGCTTCTCTTTTTTCCTTCTTTTTAAAGATTTTATTTATTTATTTGAGAGTGAGAGAGAGCATGAGTAGTGGGGAGGGGCAGAGGGAAAAGTAGCATCCGCACTGAGCAGGGAGCCTGCCGTAGGGCTCCATCCCAGGACCCTGAGATCATGACCTGAGCCGAAGGCAGACATTTAACCAATTGAGCCACCTGGGCACCCTACAATTTTCACTTCTCTTAGTTGATTCTTAGAACACCCCTGTAAGGTAAGGAGGAAAGTATTATCTCCATTTAATGAGTGAAAAACCTGATACCCAGGAGTCCCATGAAGACTTGCCTCAAGTCACAAAGTTATTAATTACTGAAGAAGGATTTTTTGAATCTCAAAACTAGAAAATTAGCAGCTCTACAGCAGCCCATACAGATAAACATTTGCACTAAGATTTTGTATTTGTTCTGGCTCAACATCTCAGTGAAAATCAGATGTTTATCAGGCATTGACATTCAGTTTGAGGATAACCCAGGTGACACAATTCCTGCCATCAAATTTTTGGATACTTGTAAAAAATTTTTATTTAAATACTGGGTGGATATAATAATGTAAAGAAAAATTTTGTTGATTTTTTTTAAGTTACTAGAGGAAACAGATGTTCAAATGAATTTGCTAGGAATCTGTGTCATCACATGAAAGTTAATTAAAAAGTTAACATAAATAATTAACTCTTTTCCACATAACATATGCTGTATCCTCACACAGGCATATGCACAGATACGTTTTATATTCCCAGTTGGATTTAAAGCCCCTTGAAAGTAGTGACCTTTCTCACATCATGTGTAGGATGCTTCCCAGCTCATATTTAGGTCCTCATTTAAAGAAAATGCATGTAAGGGTAGGGAAAGTTAATGAATCTATTGAAAAAATGGTCTAGAAACCCAAGGAAGGACTACATTGATTGATAATCCCATTTAAAATGTATGGTAGGATATGGTTTTTGAGGTGTTTCCTGTGATTAACATCAACCCCCCCCCACCCCAAATCAGTAGGACTCTCTTCGGTGAGCCAAATGTATGTGTTCTTATATATGTTATCTGTCAGCATAGACTGGAGATGGGTATAACAAAGCAGGTCTGGATTCTACCCACACACCTCATAGTTTAGGTTTTTCCCTAAACCCCTTGGTACTTATGGGAGCTGATTCTTCTGGCCTCACTTGTAGGACACGATTGCTTTGAAGATCAAAGAAGAGCACCTCTGGTAAAGCTGAACCAAGAGCTGACCATGTAGTTTCCTAAACAAGCCTCACTCTAACTTAGGTGCCGGTTAGTTAATGGTTCTGCATGAACTGATGAAGCTCATCCATTGAAGCGATTGTAAACAAGCATCTCTTTAGGAAGGAGAAGGAGAAAGCTAGTGGCAAGGTGGGGTGGGGCAGATAAAAGCAGATTGGGAAAGGGGAGGAACACCGCTCATTCTTTGCCCTCTCTAGTTTTTCCCTATCAGTCATGCACAGACTCCACTTCCTTCCCTCTGCTTAGATTCTAGGTGCCCAACTTTAAAGAATTTCTTTATCAATGAAGTATTTTCATTTCCTTCCATTCCCACATGGAATATTCCCTGACCTCTCTGGGAAAACTGTCCTGGATAAATGCAAAGATCTGCCTTATCCATGTTGCCATCTGAACGCTGCTGCTGAACACTGGGAGAATTAAAAAAAAAAAAAAGTTGTCCAACACTGTGGATGGAAGCCACAATAGACTGATGGCCCCAAACCTCGCTTGAGTCCTGGACAACCAAGAGCCATCTTTCCTGTTTCCCTACGCACTGCTGCTCTAAGGCTTCCCCCTTTGCAGCTCTTTCACCCACTCTGCTTGGCTCTGAAAATTCCACCAATTGTGTCCTGGCTTTCCACAGAGGAACCTCCCTTCTCATAGAAGCTAGCACAGGGAAATTCCTGCAAAGTTCTCCCCCAAGTCTTGAAGATAAGCTGTGTCTCCATCTATCTTCCCTCTCTTCCTCCTATCACACAAAGAATGTGCTTATGTCCCTTCCTTTGTATCTAAAGATAATTCCTTTGTCAGTGCTCTGGTGAACTTCTCCAGAACTTTGTCCTTTCAACTATCCCTTCCCCATGACGCATCATCCACCCCATTCCTCTTTCTCCCACGAATCGTTCCCATCAGCCCCAAACAGAGGCTGGTTCACCCATGTTAAGAAATCGAAGTTTCTCCCAGATGTACAAACTGCACACAAACCTAAATCTGTATCTCCGTCCAATGATTAACATATTTACTTTCTGCCCTTTCCAGCCAGACTTCTGGAAGGGTTATCTACGCCTATGGTCTTCCCCTTCCCATCCTCCATTTTCAGTTTCCCACATGCCCATCTGGCTTTCTTCTCTTCATTCATTCCTCATCCCAATGGCATATGCCAATGTGTAATGTGTATTTCATAAATACTGGCTGATGAGTCAGACTTGCTCTGCCCCACCTTTCCACCATCTTTAGCCAAGTTCATCAAAGACCTCACTGTTGCTAAATCCCATTAATCTTCCTCATTCCAGACATTTATACCATAAACATTCCATACATTTCCATACATTCCATACATTTATTCTGTAAATGTTCCTTATTCCATGTTTGTTCACAGCATAGGAACTGTTCTCACTATGTCTTCTGATCTTTTTTTTTTTTTTTTTTAAGATTTTATTTTATTTATTTGAGACAGAGAGAATGAGATACAGAGAGCATGAGAGGGAGGAGGGTCAGAGGGAGAAGCAGACTCCCTGCCGAGCAGGGAGCCCGATGCGGGACTCGATCCCGGGACTCCAGGATCATGACCTGAGCCGAAGGCAGTCGCTTAACCAACTGAGCCACCCAGGCGCCCTTCTGATCTTTTTTTTAACAGTTTTATTCAGATATAATTCACACACCATAAAATTCACCTTTTTGAAAATGTACAATTCTGGTTTTTAGTATATTTACGGAGTTGTGCAACACTAACCACTATCTAATTCCAGAACATTTACATCACTTCAAAAAAAAAAAAAAAACAAACCCACGTTTTGGGAGAAACCCCCGTCATTCCCAATTCCCTTCCTTCACCCCGTCCCTACTTCCTACTTTTTCTTAAAGCTATTCTGGACGTTTTATGTAAATGAAATTAGTCAATGAGGTCTTTGGTGACTATCTTCTTTCACATACGATAATATTTTCAAGTTTCATCCACACTGTAGCATACATCAGTACATCATTCCTTTTTATGGCTGAATGATATTCCATTGTATGGATTTACCATATTTGTTTATCCATTCATCTGGATGGTTTTTACTTTGGGGCTACTATAAATAATTGTGCTGTATATATTTGCATAAAAGTGTTTGTGTGGGATATGTTTTCATTTTTCTTATATATATTCATAAGAATAGAATTGCTGGGTTATCTAGTAACTCTTCAAAATGCTTACATTTTGAAAAACTGCCAAACTGATTTCCAAAGCAGCTGTACCACTTAATGTTCCCACCAGTGATATATGAGGGTTCCATCTTCTCTACATCTTTGTCAGACTTCTTAAGTCTTTTTAAATTTTAGTCATCCTAGGTCTATCATTGTGGTTTTGATTTAAGTTTTCCCCATGGCTACTGGTAAGCATCTTTCCATGAGATTATTGGCCCTTTCTATATCTTCTTTGGAAATAAACATCTATTTAGATTTTTTGCTCATTTTTAAATTATGTTGTCTTTTTACTGTTGTTACATTCTTTTTATATTCTGCATAGAAGTCCTTTATCAGAGATATGATTTGCAAATATCTCCTATTCTCTGGGCTGCCTTTCCATTTTCTTGGTATTGTCCTTGAAGCAAAATATTTTAAATGTTATAAAGTCTAGTTTATCTATTTATTCTCTTTTCATTTATGCTTTGGTGTTGTATCTATGAAAGGTTTGCCTAATTCAAAGTCATGAAATTTTAATACTAAGTTTGCTTCTAAGAATTTTTTAGTTTTGTATATAATATTCAGGTCTATGAGCCAATTTAGGTTAATTTTTCCGTGTAGTGTGGTGACAGTTCACCTTCCTTCTTTTTAACATGGAGATCCAGTTGTCCCAGCACCATTTGTTGGAAAGACTGTTACGTGTCTATTGGTTGGTCCAGGGAATCTTATCAAATATCAATTAACTAAATTTAAGGATTTATTTCTGGACTACCAGATCTATCTCAGTGATCTATAGGCTTGTGCTTATGTCTGTACCATATCGTCTGAATGCTCCATCTTCTTTGTAAGTTATGAAATCAAGAAATCTGAGTCCTCTAACTTTGTCCTTCTTTTGAGATTTTTTTTTGACTATTCTAGGTTCCTTATATTCTCCTATGAATTTTAGAATTAGCTTTTTTTTTAAGATTTTGTTTATTTGAGAGCGAGAGAGAGCGTGAGAGGGAGGAGGGTCAGAGGGAGAAGCAGACTCCCCATTGAGCAGGGAGCCCGGTGAGGGACTCGATTCCGGGGCTCCAGGATCATGACCCGAGCCGAAGGCAGTCGCCCAACTGACTGAGCCACCCAGGTGCCTGGATTAGCTTTTTTTCTGCAAAAAAAAAAAAAAGGTATTTGAAATTTTGATAGAGATTACATTGAATCTGCATTTCAATTTGGGGAGTATTGCCATGTTCACAATATTAAGTCTGCCAATTGGTGAACATGGGGTATAGTTCTCTTTATAGGTCATCTTTAATTCTTTTTTAAAAAATGATTTTATTTGAGAGAGAAAGAGAGTGAGCAAGTGAGAGAGAGAGAGGGAGAAAGAGAGAGGAGCGGGGTAGGCAGAGGGAGAAGGAGAAGCAGACTCCCTGCTGAACAGGGAGCCCAACATGGGGCTCGATTTCGGGACTCCAGGATCATGACCTGAGCCAAAGGCAAAAACTTAACCAACTGAGCCACCCAGGTGCCCCTTTAATTCTTTTCAACAATGTTTTTTAGTTTCAGTATACAAGTCTTACACTTCTTTTTAAATTTTATTCCTTGATATTTTATTCTTTTTGATGGCATAGTAGATAAACTTGTTTTCTTAATTTTTTTTGAATTGTTCATTACTAATGTGTAGAATACTACTGAATTTTGCATATTAATCTTGTATCCTATAAACTTGCTGAACTCACTTATTCATTCGAATTCTTCCTTTTTTTTTGGATTCCATAGGATTTTCTATGTGAGTAATCATACCGTCTACAAATAGAGATAGTTTAATATTATTCCTTCTAATCTAGATGACTTTTGTTTCTTTTTCTTGACTGCATGTCCTGGTTAGAAGCTACAGGAAAAAGTCAAATGGAAATGGTGAGAATGGGCATTGCTGGCTTATTCTTGATCCTAAGATTCCAGTCTTTCATCATTAAATATGATGGTAAGTGGGGGTTTTTCATAAACGCCTTTTATCAGGTTGAGGAAGTTTCCTTCTATTCATAGTTTGTTGAGTTGTGCTATAATGAAAGAATATTGGATTTTGTCAAGTTCTTTTTATGTGTGTATTGAGATGACCCTGTGGGTTTTGTCATTTATTAATGTAGTATATTACATCGATTGATTTTTAGATGCTAACACAACCTTGTATTTCTGGAATATTTGAGTCAGGTCAAATAAAGACAAGTCCTGTGAATGGGGTACTCCAGGGAACTGCCAGGCAGATCAAATAGTAGTAAATCTCTGGGAAAGAGGCTTTTAGGAGACCTCTAGCCTCTGTCCCTGCTAGGCTGCTGGTTTCACAGCTACCAAAATTGTGAGACTGGTGGTTTGCATGGCTGCCATTTAGGAAGAAGGAGATAAGAATAGGACATGTTAAAGTACCTAAGCTCCCCACTGTTCTTACTGAGATTCAGCTGATTTTCTTCAATAAGCACTGCCAGCTTTTGATTAATTTCTAGAATTCTGAAAAAAGTTGATCTTGACAATTTTTCCAGTGTTGTCCTTGCTTTGATGGAGAAGTAGATTTTCAGAAGTCATTACACTTCCATACTGGGAATAATCGTCCTACTAATTTATCTCTCTGCTATGCTTATGAAATTTGAAGAAATATTCTTCTTAATATGTCTGACCTATAACTATTGTTTTTGTTTATTTTTAGGGTTATCTATTAGACTCTGTTTTATCATCTCCTTGGATGTCCTGTTCCATTGCTATATGGCTTCTGTCAGTGTCTCAGTGCTAGCAACTCTGTATTTGTAACTCTCAAGCCCAGATATTCCTTGTGAACTCCACACACATGGATGAGGTTCTATCAGTATCTCTTGGAGGACCTACAGGCATCTCAAACCCAATTTGTCCAAAATTAAATATGTCATTAACCTTTTCCTCCTACCTCTTATCTGTCATCCCTATGTTACCTTTCATGGTGAATGGCATTACTATATATATAGCCAAGAAAATCAACAGCCACACTTGACAATTTCCTTTCTCTAACCCATACAGAAGATCAAATGATCCTCTTATCTGATTATCCCATTTTCCTGCTTCATGACGATGTTACTCCTCCTTTTTTGACTCCCTGTTGCATATAGAATTGCATCTGAGTGCATTAGTGGTATCCACAAAGAACTTCAGGGTTAGGATTCTGTCCTCCTCCCCAGCATCATCTCTCCTCATGCTCCCAGCCACCTTGAGTTTTCTTTCCCATAATTAACATTATCTTTTGCTCGTGGTACTCTAAGAGAAATTCCTGTGTGCTTTTATTATTCTCGCATTTTTTTCTTTTTTGCTTATGCAAAATTGGATCCAGCTGCTTGCCGTTAAATGATCTTAGCACACTAAGCCTCACAGCACAGCTGCAGCATCAGCAACCTTAACTGACCCATTATTCTAATTGTACTCACCAGTGTATCTGCACTCAGCTGAACTGACCAAGGCTGTCACACCCAGCATTGCCCATGCTTTTCCAGTCCATCTTCTGGGTATGTCCTTGACAGATCTTACCAGCAAGCTCTCTCATTTCTCCTCACACTATGCTGAGAGGTTGGTCCCAGCCATCGTTTTAACCCCTAAAGAGAGAGTTGCTCTCTTGCTTTTTATGTACTTTTTCTTAAGTGGAATTCTCTCTTCCAGTCACTTCTCTCAGCAAAGGTATCAAATGGATGGGTTTACTAGCTAAAATTTATAGCTAGTCTATGGAATGCTGTTGTCCGAGAGGCAAACCCTTTTGGCACTTTTATCTCTTTTGCATCGAGTCCATGTAGACCATACCCCTTCTTTGATAATTGTAAAATGGTGCGCATATAATGGTTATTATTTATTCTAACTTTGGAAGGACTTTGGTTCTAGGTTTCTTCTTTGTTCAAATTCATGCTCACTGGGGATGGGGGCCATCTCAAGACTACCTACCTTAGTTTTTTGGATCCGACAGGCTTGTGTTGCAACCCTGTTTCCTCTTCCTTGCCAGGTCCTGACCTTGAGATAACTATTTTACCACTCCAACGTAGTTTCCTTTTTTTAAAATTTTCTTTATAGACTGAAGCAAATTCTGTCTAAATTCAGGATGATTGGTAGAGTTAACTGTGTGAATGGATGTAAAAAGCCCTAACTTGGGATCTGGCTAATGGTTGCTGCTCAGTAGACGGCAGCTTCATTTCTTGTCATTGTTGTGATTACCCACCTGTAACCTCTGCTAAGAGATTTCAGCCCCATAATCTTTTGTTTCTTCATCTTAATCCTTTACTTCCTCTGACTCTTCCTTTTAGGTTCTGAGCAAGCAGGCTGCTTGTATCTGGATCTGGCAGATCCTGAAATCTCTGCTTGGCTTTGTCGGACAAGTTCAGGCATGTACAGACATGTCCACGAGTTTCTCAGAAGGTTGACTTTGCCAAAGCCATAACACCGCTCCCCCTCCCTTCCCACTGGGTCCTGTGCTCCAAGCTGTTGGACATAAGTTCGTGCTTTCGAAACGTCAGTATTTACACAGAGTCTGTGCCTCTGATTTACCCAGCGTCCAGCTGCTGATACTTATCTTGAAATTTCTAAGTGCAAGACTGCAATCAAAGCGTCAGGGTACAGAAATGAACAAATAAAGATGTTTGGGGACTGCCTGCTTTTCTCATGCGATTTGCACATTTTTCTTGGCTTGCATAATCCGAGGTGGCTGGGACCATGGGCCCCTTCATTCCTTGGCCCAGTGGTACAGCACATGGCAATGTTACAAATACAGGAGCTGGACATGCAGGAGGGGCCTCACCCCTGCTAGGAAAGCGTCCACCTCTGTGCCTCCCAGACAGCGTTGACGCATTCAGACAAGCTGGACAAAGAACGTACAGTCTACATTCCCTGGCCTTTGAAGGGAAGATGTTGCAATGTACAGGCAATTGGAGTGTTTGCCTAATTCATCAAAACATTCACATTTGCTAGTAATACAATGCATCTATGATGAGAAAGACCCAGGGGGAGCTCTGAGGATTAAGGGTAAAATGGCTCATGTTTCCTAATTTCTACCATTCGGCTGAGCTTTGAGGCAGCAAACCCTTCATTCATGAAAGTGTTATAGTGTTGTTTAAAATGCATGGGCTTTGGAACCAGATGCATCTGTGGCTCAAACTTGCTAGCTACGGGATCTTGGGCAATATACCCTTTCTAAAGCCTCTGCTCTCATCTGGCAAGTCAGGGTAGTATAGTAAAATGAAACTCTTAGAGCTTTTATGAGGATACTTTGAGATAATGTATAATGCTTAGCAGGGTAACAGACATAGTGAGTGCAATAAATGAATCATTCACTTACTTTTTCAGCGCCTACCATGTGCCAAGCACTTTGCTGGGCATTTAGCATTTCTTTCATCTTGGAGTTGGTTGAGCATTTGAATGGGAGTCCAGAGACAGGGAGAAGCATGTTTTGAAAGAGGCAAAGAAGTCTTGAGTTTAGCCCCAGTTATCACCTCTGACTAACTAACCTCCATGGTCTTGGACAAGAAACATCTCTCTAAACTTCAGTTTCTTCAGTTGTCAGGCACAGTAACCATTTCTATTCCAAAGAGCAAATGAAAAGATATAATAGCCAGCATTCATATAGAACTTATCAGTTTCCTAGCACTTTCCAAGCATTTTAAAGTTACTGCTTTATTTAATCTTTGCAATATCTCTGGGAAGAATTTGTATACAAATTTTACAAATGAAGCCACCAAGAGATAGAGAAGTTAAATGACCTGCCCTCAGCTAGCCATCAGAAACCAGTGAGTCTCACTCCGGAGCCTGTTCTGTCCACATCACACTTTGTGTTTGGTGGACTATAGAACCCTGTATAAATATGGAGATTTATTATTGCCACTCTGGAAAATTCTACCTAATGAACTACATTTTGCTCTGATGATTGTAGGATCCGCCTAAGGGACCTGAAGCGACTGCTCCACCATGCATTTTCCCCAAGCATTTTATTGTGAAACTTTTCAAACATACAGAAAAGTTTAAACATTTTTACAGTCAACATAGATATACCTACCATCTGGATTTGACAGTTACCATTTTACTGGACTTGCCTTAGCACACGTCTAGCCATCTCCAGATTTCCCTTCCTCTATCAATCATCCATCCTATTTGTGACTCTTCAAAATAAGTTGTAGTCATCACCATACGACACCCAAATACTCCAGTATGCCTATCATGAATTAGAATTTAATATACCTTACGATTTTCCCCCCCAAAATGCAGTCTTAGTTCCCATATCCAGCATGAAGATTGGGCAACCTCAGAAAATAATTAATCTCACACTGAACCAGGGGAGAGTCTACTTTTAATATTATCACTTTATTGTTACTGCCGCTGTTGATTTTCACACCTGATTTTTCAGTACTCAGAGCCTGTCTGTTGTTAGGCTGCTTTCTTCCCTGCTCAGACCTTCCATTTCATCCCAGACATAATGACTCCTGCTCAGTTTTTCCCACTCCCACCCTCACCCTCTTGTGCCCAAATCCAACCACAGCTTGCTGTTGCCAGACCTCCATATATCCAGTGGCATTCCAGTGTTGCCACAGAGCTCCACGTGGTATTTAAGTCTCTGTCTGGCCCAGCCAATTATTACAATAACACCTTATATTTAGTTGGTGCTGGTTCATTATTTCATTCAGTAAGTATTTATCAAGAGCCTTTTTAACCAGGTGACCAGGAGAGGGGGAGGCCAAGAGTGGGCAGGGAGCACAGAGTCACAAAAGAATCAAACCCATCAGAACATATTTGTTGCATGACTTCTGTGTATGCAGCATTGCCATCAAGGAGTTGACAGTCAAGTTGAAGGAAGGAAAGAAATGCACAGGAGTCCATTGGAGGCCAGCTATGGGGAGAAGCTGGGGAAAGTTCTATGTTGTCGTGTAGTAGGTCCGTTGGTGTGCATGTCTGCCAAAGCGATGTAGAATAAGGCTGCTCATAGGATTCGACTGGGATTTCTGGAGAGAAATGAAGCTGTAAATAAATATCGGATAGACCCAGGACCATGCACCTGGGAAGGAATTGAAGAGGGTTTTTTTGAAAGGAGGAAAGAATTATATTGGGCAGTTGTTAAAATGTCTTAGGATGTATGGAGGGATTGAATGACAGAGTCAAGATGTACAGCTGGAAGGGATCGCCACCCGGATAGATTCTCTAAAATTGTAAAGATGGTTGTACCGCGAAGTTGAGACCTTTTCCAGGGCTGTCAGACCTGAGATTGTTGGGCAGCATGCTAGGTGGCCCAAAAGACAAAGGTAGGTGATAACATTCTGTTTAATTGATGAAAAAACAGGAAAAGGGGAGTTAAAGACAGGAGGTGCCAGTAAAGGGACCAAAGGGAAATTGAACAAGGAGAAGCTGACAGTCATAAAGAACCAAAGAACTATGTGTAGCAAACCTAAGAAGTTGTACGGAATAAACACAAGCTGGTGCCCTGATGCTGCTTCCTCCTACGTGTAAGAACTGCAGTTTGATGAGCCCCAATCTCCTTCGTTCTAAGAGTAGAATCAAATTTACTCTCAAGGGATAGTGTGTGGGTTAAATGAGCTGCCATGTGAAAGAGGTTTGGGACAGCACCTGTTGCGGAGAGCTTACTTATAATTTTAGTTTCTCTTTCGCACTTGGGTGCTTTCTTATACCTGAAGGGTATAGAATTGTGAGGCTGTCACAGGACCCGGACCTTTTCAGAAGTTCTAGAAGTACAAGTACGCACTGCTGTTGAGCACACATGGTAGCTTTGGGTGAAAGTTTTTTAAGACTTTTTTTTTAAGGGAAATTTAATTTTTAAAGTTGCTTTCCCTTAGTAAATGAAAGAAAGAAAGAGAGAAAGAAAGGAGAAAGAAAGAGAGAGAGAAAGAAAGAAGGAAGGAAGGAAAGGGGGGGAGAGAGAGAGAGAAAGAAAGAAAGAAAGAATGAACGAAAGAAAGAAAGAAAGAACAAAAAAAGAAAGAATGAATGAAAAAAAGAAAGAAAAAAGAAAGAAAGAACAAAAAAGAAAGAAAGAAAGAATGAAAAAAAGAAAGAGAGAAAGAAAGGAGAAAGAAAGAGAGAGAAAGAAAGAAGGAAGGAAGGAAAGGGGGGAGAGAGAGAGAGAGAGAGAAAGAAAGAAAGAAAGAAAGAAAGAAAGAAAGAAAGAAAGAAAGAAAGAAAAAAAGAAATAAGAAAGAAAGAACAAAAGAAAGAAAGAACGAAAAAAAGAAATGAAAGAAAGAAAGAAAGAAAGAAAGAAAGAAAGAAAGAAAGAAAGAAAGAAAGAAAGAAAGAAAGAAAAGAAAAGCATCAATTCACTAAGCCCAGGCACACAGCTTGGGGAGTAGAGCACAGATTGGATTTTGGCCCACACTATACTCATCTTCTCAGCCATGACAGCCCTGCCCATGTTTCCAAATAACATTACTCCGAGAGGGGAGAAGTCAGACAACCTTGATACACCAGAAAAGAGTCAATAGGTCCCATCAAAGAAGGCATTCAGGGACTGAGAAAACTTCTTGCTGGGTGGCTGCAGAGTAGAAGGAAGCATTAGAAGAACTCTAGTGCCCTCTCCACCTCTAAGATCTGGGGGCTCCACCTCTAAGATCTGGGGGCTCCGCCTCTATTCTGTGGTAACCTGAATTCTCCCACATCACACTGCCAATTCTGTGTTAATAGGGTCACAATAAAGCTGATAACCCACGTTTTCTTTTGCATTTGGAATTCCAATTCCAAGTATCTACTTGTTAACTCTCTGAAGACTGCAGGAAATGTCCTGCAGTGGGTTCACAAACAAGCCCACTCACTCCTGGTACTTTATGGTGTCCCCACGCCCTTCCCTTACTTCCCCAGGGCCCCCCTCTTTTATGTTGAATGACAATGAATCCACTGGGAGAGAGGGAATCTCGGTATTTCCAAGGACACTATTGTATCAGGATGCTCTCAGAACTGGTACTTCCAGACACTCTGCATTCTCAGACATCTTCAAAATGCTCAGGTTCATCTGTGTTCTCCCCCAGAGTGAGGAGGAGGTTATTTACACCCATTCTGTGCCATGTTTCATGTCCTGGGCACCAAGGATGCCCTCTTTGTACCTTCGTGCCCCACAATTCCTTTGAATAAAAGCTCCTTCAACTTCAGTCCCTGGACCATGCCAGCCACATCATAGGCACCCAGCTGTTCTCCCCATTCCCCTTTTCCTCTTTCTCTGCAGCCTTCCCCAACTCCACCCCCTCCAACAAGTGCAAACTACACATATAAATAAACACACACCCAGCCAGCTCTCCAGACATGTATGAATCCCAGTGTCAACCTCAGTTTGGGCTCATATTGCTATGTAGTAAATCTATCATGAGTATTTGTGAAGTCCTCACAGGATGTCCAACTGAATTGAGTTCTTGGGACACATTTTAAATGGAAAAGTCAGTGGACCCTGCTGTGCAAAAGTGCAGTCAAATAAGGACAGGTTTACTTTTAAAACATAACTTTGACACTTTTTGTTTGTTTGTTTTATAAAACAGTCTCATTTTAAACAGATTTAAAAATTCAGACCGACAAAAAAAAAAAAAGAAAGAAAGAAAAATGATGGCTGAAAAAATCACTCTATCTAGACAAATTATCTGCTGAAATTTGATTTGTATCATTGCAGGAATTTTCATAATTTATTTAACTAGGTCCAACGGTTTATAAGTACAAGTTATTTCTAACGTTTTGCCATTTTAAACTATGAACATTCTTAGAATCGTATCTTTGAGGAGATCCATGGTCACTACCTTAGAATAAATTTCTTGAAGTGAAATCAGTAACAGAGATCCCCGGAGGAGATCATTTGGCAAGTCATGCCAGCTTCAACTTCAAATGTGTCCCAAATCCCAGCACCGCTCACCAGTTCCACTTCTACTGCTCTATTCCATGTCCTCTTAACACCATCACCCTGAATCCTCTGCCCTTGACCACCTCCCCTTACATCATTGCCTAGACCCCCCTCCTGTTATACCATCACCCTAGACCACTTCCCTGAATCCACTGCCCTTGACCACCTCCCCTTACATCTTGCCTAGACCCCCTCCCATTATACCATCACCCTAGACCACCTCCCTGAATCCACTGCCCTAGACCACCTCTCCTTACACCATCGCCTAAACCACCTCCCTTTAAACCATCACCCTAGACCACCTCCCTGAATCCACTGCCCTTGACCACCTCCCCTTACATCTTGCCTAGACCCCCTCCCATTATACCATCACCCTAGACCACCTCCCTGAATCCACTGCCCTAGACCACCTCCCCTTACATCTTGCCTAGACCCCCTCCCGTTATACCATCACCCTAGACCACCTCCCTGAATCCACTGCCCTTGACCACCTCCCCTTACATCATTGCCTAGACCCCCCTCCCATTATACCATCACCCTAGACCACCTCCCTGAATCCACTGCCCTAGACCACCTCTCCTTACACCATCGCCTAAACCACCTCCCTTTAAACCATCACCCTAGACCACCTCCCTGAATCCACTGCCCTTGACCATTTCCCCTTACATCATTGCCTAGACCCCCTCTCATTATACCATCACCCTAGACCACCTCCCTGAATCCACTGCCCTAGACCACCTCCCCTTACATCTTGCCTAGACCCCCTCCCGTTATACCATCACCCTAGACCACCTCCCTGAATCCACTGCCCTTGACCACCTCCCCTTACATCATTGCCTAGACCCCCCTCCCATTATACCATCACCCTAGACCACCTCCCTGAATCCACTGCCCTAGACCACCTCTCCTTACACCATCACCTAAACCACCTCCCTTTAAACCATCACCCTAGACCACCTCCCTGAAGCCACTGCCCTTGACCACCTCCCCTTACATCTTGCCTAGACCCCCTCCCATTATACCATCACCCTAGACCACCTCCCTGAATCCACTGCCCTAGACCACCTCCCCTTACATCTTGCCTAGACCCCCTCCCGTTATACCATCACCCTAGACCACCTCCCTGAATCCACTGCCCTAGACCACCTCCCCTTACATCTTGCCTAGACCCCCTCCCGTTATACCATCACCCTAGACCACCTCCCTGAATCCACTGCCCTTGACCACCTCCCCTTACATCATTGCCTAGACCCCCCTCCCATTATACCATCACCCTAGACCACCTCCCTGAATCCACTGCCCTAGACCACCTCTCCTTACACCATCGCCTAAACCACCTCCCTTTAAGCCATCACCCTAGACCACCTCCCTGAAGCCACTGCCCTTGACCACTTCCCCTTACATCATTGCCTAGACCCCCTCCCATTATACCATCACTGCTCTAGTCTACCTCTCCCCCTCATCACTGCTATTGCTTGGCAGTTGGTTTCCCTCTTTGTACAATGACCTCTTGGGGTTTTTTTTGTTTTTTTTTTTCCTTTTGCATAACAGAATGAGAAATCACCACATCAAAAACTAATGATGTATTGTATGGTGACTAACATAACATAATTAAAAAAAATAAAGTCAGATCCTATCAATCTCCTCCTAGAATACTTAGAATTGAGTCCCCATCAATTGGGGGTTAGCATGCTAGGTGGCCCAAAAGACAAAGGTAGGTGGTAACCTACAAGTTGTTTACAAGTCTTGTAACCAACCTGGCCCTGTGAGTCTTCATAATACTGTGTGATCTAGTCCTGAGCTATTTCTGTGGCCTCCTCTCCCTGTTGCACCCTCCCCCACCCCCTGGCACATTCCACACTGGCTGTGCTGGCCCTCCCACTGTTCCCTCAAAGAAACAAGCTCATTCCTGCCTCAGGACCTTTTCAGTGGCTTCTCCTCCTCCAGAAAACTCTTCATCCAGATCTCTAATGAGCCCCTTCATAATTCATTCTAAAATAATTCATCCGCCATCACTCTCCCCACCCCATACACTTAACCCTGTCAATACTCCACTTTAGTTTTACCATAGCATAAATCCCTTTATGATATTATACACGTAATTTTCTGTCTCTGCATACTGGAATTTATGCTTCACAAGTCCTTTATCACTGCACCCCAAAAAGCTGGAAAAATACCTGCATTAGTAGATGCTCAATAAATAAGTATCAGTTGAATGCATGCATGAAAGAATAAATGTATTAATTATTCTATTAAAGCATACACATAATAATAAACCTTTTGATGCCTATTGACAAACTGGCCTTTGAAAAAGCCTAACTTCTCACTAGCAGAGAATTAAAATAGTTTTTAACTTGACTTGCCCAGATTATTTTCATGTTTATTTTCTTAATATCCCTTGAAAAAAATGTTCTTAAAAATGATGTTGATTAGGAAAAAAGTTCATTAGGTGTTTCGTCTGGTTGTAACCTTCCCTAGAAAATGACTCAAAATAAATGTGATATAAAACTCTCTGAAGAATAAACAGATTTCTTTTTTCTCATAACTGAGCTTCCTTCTGTATGTATTTAACTATGTGTATAAAGGGGGCAAATAAAAGATGATAAAAGTCAAAGTAGGTAAAATTTAAAAGGCAGTTTGGTATGGGAGAAAAAATCTTGATCCCTGGAATCAGACCTATGTGAATTCATATTCTAGAACCATCACTTACTTAGCCAAAGGGGACATTTTTTAATGCCTCCCTGAGACTCAATACCCTCATCTGTAACATGGAGATAATCATTACTTCCCTTACAGTTGGGGCCAAGTAAAAACCAGACAGGGTATTTTATTGAGCACATCTATAACAGGGTCTAATATGCTCAATAAATGAAAGCTATTTTTAATCTACATTCTTGTCATATTGGTGACTTCAGCTGTTCATTCGGAAACCTTGCAGAGAAAGGATATTGTGGGATACAAGGACTGTCCTTCAATATGTTAGGAACCATTTTTGTGGAGGAAGGGGATGCATTTAGGAAAAAGTTACAGCTTGACAGACCCTGGTCAATAAAGGAACTTGGCCTCAACAGCTAGAATGGCCCAGCAGATAAGAAACTCCTCATGAAGCAGTATACACCTGAAATCCTCAAGAAGAGCCTGGAAGGACAGTCACAGTAATATTGGACTCTGGAGAATATGCCCCCTGGACTGTTAGTGATACTTGAAGTCTCTGTATCAATGTCCATCTGGTTTGCTTGTCCGTGACAGAGATATATTTTTTTAAAGATTTTATTTAATCATTTGACAGAGAGAGAGAGAGAGGGAGAGAGCACAAACGGGGGAGTGGCAGGCAGAAGGAGAGGGAGAAGTAGATTCCATGCTGAGCAGAGAGCCCTAGGAGGGGCTTGATCCCAGGACCCTGGGATCATGACCTGAGCTGAAGGCAGATGCTTAACTGACTGAGCCACCCAGGTGACCCTGTGACAGAGATATTTAAAGGAAGAATTTTCCTATGGCCTCTCAAACTCTGCCTCTTAAATGATCTCCTCCATTGATATAGAAACTTGGCTTTGAAAGAAATTATGCTTATGAGAGAAAATGAGTTTCAACATTCCTCCTAAATACCTCGGCAGTTGGCTGCAAGTGTGCAAAATGCCAGTGTTCTGTGAAAATTCTTCTTTACTAATATAATTGCAACTCCCAAGCTCGTTGGCTGTCAGCACATTACAGTAAGAATAAAATCACTTCTTTTATTTTGGTACTCAGGAAACCCAACCCATTGGCCCCCTCTGTCCTCCCCTTTTAACTCCTTCCTGTCTTAAGTAGTGAAGTCTCGACTAAGAAGCTCATTGCTTAGAGACTCAAGAGAAGTAGGGGACTTACTGGTATTTGCCCACTAAACTGTATAGTTTTGCATTTTTTCCAAATGGCTTGCACATATGTCCTAGATAGAACATCACCAGGGTTTACCCAGCTTTCTCAGCCAAAACATGTGGTAGAAGAGAAAGAGATAGCTCCAGTCCCTGAGAAACCCTTGCTTACTAAGTGCCCTTGACCACGTTGCTCTCGCTAAATTTGCAAACATCACAATTAAGATTGCAGGGCTTGAATCACACTGACCTGGGCCCAAATCCTGACATGGCCACTCACTACTTGGATGATTTTCTTAACCTTTCAGAGCCCGAGTTAATCCCTAAAGTGACTATTACTATACTCGTTGATTCCTCATAGAGGTGTCATGACCAGTAATTGCAATACCGTAATGTCCAGTGCCAAACCCAGGGTCTAGCGTGTTATAAGAGCTCAGTAAATGTTCCATTATTATAATAATTAGATAAATATGCACTAGTCCTAGAGAAGCCTTATGCATATCGGCTAGTGTCCTCAATTCTGCATCACTAGTCGAATCCTGGATGCAACATTGCTATTCTTCCAGCCACCCCCACCCCCACCCCCCGCCCCTGAAATGTTTATTCAGTTAACAGTGGGTCATCAGAGTGCAATCCTGAGTCAAGCACTGTCCAAGCTGTTGGGGGACGCTGATCCCTGGACAGATGTTCCTTCCTTCCATGATTCTCTCCATCCTCAGACCATCTTGGATTCTTCCCTCTCTGACACCCCTCCCCCAGCCAATAAGTTACTGAATTCAGTTGATTCTGTTGCCTAAATATTTCTCCATCCCTCCCCAGCTCCTCTCACTGTCACCAACCCTCTGTTCCGCTTTGTTCACCTCTTGCCTGGGTCACACAGCAGCATCTTCACCATTTTCCTTGGGGCGAGCCTCACACTCCTGACAGCTCCTCTCCACAGTCAGTCCCAAGTGTCTTGCTCAAACCCCATGCTGCCCAGAGCAAAACTCAAAAACAAAACAAAACAAAACCAAAAAAACCCTCCTTGGCATGTCGTAGGAGGTCTTTGATCTTCTGACTCTGTTTGACCTCCAGCCTAATTTTTGACCCCTTTCCTACAAGGGCAGGCTCCGACCACACAAACCCACTTAAAAAAACCTGATAATGCGTTTGCTATTTCATGTTCTATGCTTCTGTGCCTTTGCAAATGCAGTGTCCCCTTTTTAGAAGGCCCTTCCCCCTTGCCTACTGGGAAACTTCACTCTTCAGTATTTATTTCAAATGCTACCTCTACCGGGACCCATTCTCAGAGTCGGTCACTTCATCTTGGGAGCTATCTCTATACCTTGAACCTTTTACTCTTGGTTTCTCTTAAAGAGTCATTAGTTATCAACTCAAATGTCACTGCCTCATGGCAGGCTTTGTTGTCCACTCCCTACCCCCAAACCATGGCTTTCTACACCAGATCATTTCTCCTAGGATTTCCTGCTATTTACAAATATAGTTCACTGAGTCTTATAAACAAGCTTTTGTAGAGCAACCACACAATTATATAATTATAAAATAATCAACAATGTTTCTCACACTAAAATATGGACAAAAATCATGTGTTTTATTTCTCATGCAAAAACAAAACAAATTCTTCATCATCACAAGGAAATACTGGGGTAAGAACATGCTAACTATTCAAACCTAAAATTTCTCATTTTTATCCCTATGTGAAGCCAGACCAGGAAGAAGTCACATCCCTGGACCATATTCTTTGGGCCCCCTAATGAATTGTCTTTTTGGAACTGTGATTTAGCACTATTCTCTTGGTGTTCATCCTGTCTGCTGCTATTATAAAAAACAGATGTTTGCAGAACATCTTTTGGACTCTTGATCAAAGTGCTGGTACAAACATCTTCCAATGTATTGCTCAGTGTCTTTTGTGACAGGTTTATCTCAGAAGTCAAATCCAGGACAACATGTATATCTATCTACATTTTCTTCTGCTAGATGCCAAGAGTAGATGCCCATCATGTTTCTCTCTTTACTTAGGCTTCCAGGAAACTCAATACTAATTTTGGCATTCAATTGCTCTAACTTTACTCACCAAGATTTTTTTTTTTTTACAGTATACTTCTATTTTCTCTTTCCATTACTAACTCCTCCATTTCTTTTCCAGCTTTTCACATGGGCCTTTTTTTTCCACCTACTGGTTATAGGATTTGTGACAAGGAAGTGCATGCTAGTAGAAGAAGCATGCATGTTCGAGTTACAGGACACTGAGTTTCAAGGTCAGCTATGTCTGTTGCTAGACATATTAACTTTAATGGCCTCTACCCTCCATCATCCCATCTTAAAAACCAAAAAATAATGGCATCTAGGTGTGATTTTTTTAGGAATATTATATGTTAAAAATATATGTACATAAGCATTCCTACTGTAGTGCTTGTAATTTAAGAGGGTTTTTATTTTCAATTATGTTTGTGCCTCCTCAAAACCTATTGGAATGTGGAGAATACATGGGCAGATAAATGATAAAGGGGAAAAAAACAAAGGCAACAGGATTGTCCACGATCAGGCATGTAACAGATAAGAATTTGGTCTTGGATGAGTTCATTAGAAAGCTCAACCATTGGGCTTTAAAAGATGCACAGGATGTACACACATGAGGAACAGAAAGAGGGTACTCTGGATGGTGGGACTTGCTATTTACAAATAGCGGGAGGAGAAAGAGTAAAATGAGAAAACCCAAAGGAGGAGGACCTCACAGCAAGTTTATTAACAGAAGCACCAACTATGTATTACAGTGATAAAATTAAAAAAAAAAACACTTCAGAAAGCTCCCCTACTTCTACGGTTGAGAGTCACTGAATCTACAATGAAAAGGTAACTTCTTAGAATATTAAAGGGAAAAAGGAAGGTGATATTTGGAACATTCTTCTCCCCCCCGTCAAATTTTAAACAAATGAAAATACAGAAAATATAAAAGGAGTAGCTCTAGAAAGCCCTAAGATTATCCATTCACCCTTCAGAAGCCAAGAAACAGATTTCTGGAACCATGGAGCAGAGGAGCGAGATTGAGTGCTCAGCATCAAGTAGGGTTGCACATCTGAAGAAGAGAAGAGAAAGGTCAAGGTCTCATAACAAGATAGGGGTGGGATGTGGACCCAAGTTCCTATTACCTGACTCCCTGTCCACCTTGGGACTCCCACTTTTTCTGTTCACCAGGTCCTCTCCCTCTCCAGGTCACTGTCTTGCACCTACTCTATCTAGGGATGGGAAGGACAAGTTTGTCTAAAAGCAAAATCTTTTTCTCTTCTACCTCCTGGATCTTGATCCACTTTAGTGCCAAAATTTATGGTGATCAATGAGACTGAAAAGGTCTGTGTCATGTTTGGAGCATGTTCCTTGCTCATTTGTATGGCTAGATCTGAAATACCAGAAGAAAGTAGTTTTGAGAGTCTGTTGTGAGGTTGCCAATTGAGTGCTTGGATTTAGATGAATCACACGCAACACTTTCAAATGGTTTTCGGCTGAGTACCCAAACATTTGGTTTCTTATCTACACTAATTCCAAATTTTATAAAGTTGCTGAAAGTTTATTGTGGATAAATTCATACGTGCCTGAAAAAGATGCAGCTGAAATAGGTTTTCACTCATTGGGTGGGGCTGAGACATGCCTTCCAAAGGAAAACGTGTAAGTATAATGAAGAGAAAGCCTTCTGCTCTGGCAATACCGTTTTTAAAAAATCTAGAAAGGATAGAAGAGATGATCTGTTCTGGAGATGAATAATAGCTTAATTGACAGCCGCTCTCTAGTGGAGCGTGTTGAGAATCCTGAAGCTACACTCTTATAAACCATGAGAAAGGATCATGATAGATTGGTGATGTCTGCCCCGGGCATGGAATGTATTGGTGGCAGCACCAGGTTGGACATGTGCCACTTCTGATCTGACCCTAATGCAATCCTTTCCTAATGTCAGAGAGTGAACATGACTAGACAGATGGCATCCAGGTGCAGAAGCCAGATTTTCTGACTTCTGTTACATGGGTTTTGTCATTCTTGGATAACTTTATAATTGGTAGCTTCCAGTTTGATAGAGAAGTGACTACCTGCCTAGCAGTTTCCCCATGTGTTTTATTCTTTAAGGCAAACAAACAAACAAACCCAAATTATTAGTGAATTAAGGTTTCCTTCAATTCCAGAAGAAATGTCCCAGATGGGTCCCTAAATCCTGATGTGGCCTTGTCATAGCATCTCAGCTCTAGCCACACTGGATGGGAAGAACTCGTGGATTCCTCATAGATGTTCTCAAGTTAGAAGGCAAAGCTTATTCCTTCCTGCCTTTCCTTAATTGATACTTGTTTGCAAAAAGAGTAAATAAGGCCCAGATTTTTCTTCATTTGTAGGGATGTGGGTAGCTATTTTTTCCTTGAGCCTGCCAGGTTCTATGTTATATAAAGGAGAATTTTAGAAAGAGAAGTCTTGCCTTAATGCAGGGAGGAACCAGCCAGGCCAAACATACTTGTAACACATGGGAAGAGGCTGGAGCAAGCGTGAGCAATGTTGGACAGATGTGCTGAGGAGGGACAGTGGAGGAACACAGTCCTCCCCTCCATTTTTTAATCCCTCCAGCTGATCCCACCCAAACAAATTCTTCGTAGGATTTCAGAGCCACAACTGAAGAGAAAGCTGCCCACACCTTCCACCTTAGTCTCTCACCCTCTTTTTGTTTTCTTTAGTAGGCTCTGAGCCAAATGGCTTTGAGCTCTCCCCTACTAATTCAGAGCATATTTTAGACTTCTGGGGAAGCACGCCTCTCCATAAACACACATGTACGAAATAAACATCTAATGCAGAATATATAAGAAAGCTGGGATTTTACTCCAATTTCTAGGATCCACTGTGTTTTCCAAGGAGGGGATATTGGTGTCACCTGGTCCTGTATGAATACTTTCAGGGATCATTTCTATAGTTCGTTACTAGACTATAACATTCAAATAGTAGAAGGTGAGCAGCCCAGGGGTGTGCCACATGGATTGAACCTGACTTTTGAAGATCTGAACACTAGCCCTGACTTCACACACACACACACACACACACACACACACACACACACACACACTTTGCATGTTCTTGGGCAAACTGTTGTCTCTTCTGGGCCTGAACTCCTGCTCTGTAAATTCCCTCTACTCGCCAGCCTGCTTGACCCCCGATAGCTGTTGCTGCAACAGAATATGTACTCACATCAATTGCCCAATTGTTCTTCCTGCACTGGATCATGATTGTGTGCTTGCTCTGCTAGTGTGAAGTGAAAGAATCTGGGTTTTAAAGGCAGATTTGGATTGAAATCCTGGTTCCACCCTCTCAAGTGAATGGCCTTGAGCAAGTTATTTAGCCATTTATTTGTATGAAGGGTGGAAAATGTGATGATGTCTACTTACCAAGGTTCTTTGAAGGTTAAAACTTAGAGCACATATGACAGTATCAACCTACATGTAATCTTAAGATTTAGTAAATCTTTGTTTCCCTCACACTTCCTTAACATCTAGCATAAGCCTGACATGGGGTGGGTATTCCAAAAATTGCTGTTGGAAAGAAAAAGAGAGGGAGAGGGAAGGAAGGAAAGGAGGAACACAGTGAGAAAAGGAGGAGGAAAAGAGGAGAGAAAAAAATAGGAAGGAAGGAAGGAAGGGAAACTGGGATTGGGAAGGAAGGGTGGAGGAATAGATGAAGGCAAAGGGGAAATGGTGTTAATCATGCCCTCCTCTTTAGCTTGCTAGCTCCAAAGGGGCCATCTGTGGCGTAGTCATCTCTACATCCTCAATTCCTCGTACTGATATTATCATTTTGTAACTACTCAATTAATGTTGGCTGGCCATATTGTATTAATCTTTAACATGGGGATAATGATGTATGATGTGCTTTATCAAGGGCTTCTATGAACAACTGCTGGAGCGTTGAGTGTGAAAGTACTTTGTAAATTGAGCAAGAGTACTGATAACTGACCTAAGGTCTGGTATATGATGTTAAGCTACACTGCTGGTCCCAAGTCCCCATTTGCCTAAGCTAATAAAGTGGGGACCGAGGAGACTACTTAGAAAAGTATCACCCCCTATATTAGGTACAGACATATACAGACAAGTTTCATAATGCTTGGTGTGTGTAAGGGATGAGAAGAGAGCTGAAAAGTGGATTATAAAGAAGGATTGGACCATGAGTTTGCTGAGAAAGAATGCATCATAAAAGAAAAAGAAGCTTTGGATGATGAGGACCTGGAGAGTAAAAGGGTGGGTAGAATGGAAAGAGGTATCTTAATAAGCTCTATATCACTTAGGGACTCAAGTTGCCCTTCTGTGAGACTTCCCCAAATGAGGGAAGAAATAATCTCCTCATGAGTCACCATATAGGATGGGGAGCATGGTATACCAGATGAGTAAGTGGAGATCTAGGCCAAAGAAGATGCCCATGTGTACAATTTGTACAAAGTCCACAGTGCAGAGGCTAGAGACAGTGATTTATCACAGTTTTTATGGTAGACTTCAGGGGTAGTAGTAGGTAGGTAGGTAGGTAGCCCACATTGATTACTGGACACATACGACAATATTTGAGGAAGCCAAACATTACTGTAGCGGGAAAGGGAATACAGGGCAAAGCATCAGAAGAGATAGTGGGGTTTTCTGATAAGCTGAAAGGTATTGGAAGCCAGGTTTAATGTAACTATGTCTTTTCTACTCTGAAGATTCCAAAAAATGGGGACATTTAGGTTATATAAAGTAGCATGATATATAAACAGGATTGCTGTTGTTAGTCTAAAATTCAGTGACTCTGGGTTTATATACTTCTCTGGGTATAGGAGCCATGCATAAATTTTACATCTCAGCCAAACCAGCTGTTTTCTTATTGGAGGAAAGGCAGATGGATATAGAGAAACCGAATCTTAGACTGGAATAAAAATTATGCTGGACTGAAGGAGAGTTCCTTTTCTAGGAGGACAGTATACTCTTGATGGAACATGGATCCTGGAGCATTTTTTCCACTCATAGGTGGCATTTGCCCAGATCAAGGAATATATAGACCATCAATTCAGTTGTCTAGGTTGCTCCCATAGCACTGCAGAGTACATTTCCCCAGCAGAGAAGTAAGGGTGAGTTTTCTTTTTCATCTGCTCTTCCAGAACCAGGATGACCTCAGGAACTACCTTTCATTAGAGAGAATGCTTTTCTAGGTGTTGCTTCCAGTCTGTAAAATTCAACCAAAGGGTGGGAGGTTGTCTCCTAATGGTGAGAGCATGAGCCCTGGAGCACATACATCTGGGCCTCAGGCAATACATGGATCACTCTAGGCAGAGATAACTTGTCTCTAAAATGAGGGTGGCCATACTACCTCAACAAGGAGACATTAGGGATATGTGAAATTAAAAGAAATGCAAAATAATTAGACCACTACTTAGCAAGAGTAAGTGGTCAACAAATTGTTAATATCAATAGTATTGTTTTCAGCATGACTATTGCCAACAGAGTTAAGATAGAAATTTGACAGCAGGCTTAAGGGATAATCCTACCCAACTGGAATCCTTCATTGAATGCCTCCATTCAATTCACTGAAATTTCTGAGATCTTAATATTGGCAAGGCTATTATAAGGGTTATAGAGATTATTAGGCTTTTTTTTTAAATCACAGAAGCTCAAAATTCATGAGATGGGAAGACAATTAACAAAAATACCTCTGAAATAGAGCAAAGAGTAATTACGCCCATTAACGTTAAGAACGATTTTGGCATTTCAAAGGAGGGCATTATTTCACCTAATGGGAGGGTCAGGACAGACTTCATGAAACAGTGAGGTTTTCAACAGCCCCAAAAGAAAGCATGGAGTTTGGACAAACACGGATATGAATGAAGAGGGACAGACATTTTAGTGTGAGGAAGAAGGAAGAGCAAAGATACATAGGCTAGTTTATGTGTAACCAAGGACTGAGATGAGGCTGGACATGGCAGAAGGACTTAGTTAATTCTTACTTGGATGGGCAATGGAGAATCATCACACATCTTTCTTGAATGGCCTGTGCATTCCCTATGAACACAATATTTAGTTTTGTGTCTGAATTTCTCCTGGTCTTGATATAATGACTGGACAACACCATTCAGAAATTATTCAGGTAAATGGCTGGCTGGGTGGGTGGATGGATGGATGAACAGACAAGTAACAGTTATGGGATATATGCACCAGCTGTCTTGTACTCATTTGCTTGTTCATTTATTTTTTCAGTCCATCAGCATTTAGTAAGCATTAAATAATCTGATATCAGTGCAATATGCTTGCCTTGAACTTGACCGGAATTATCCTCTACCGTGGGTAAGCCCAGGGAAGACCATCTTGCCCACCGTATGGAGAGATTAACTTTCTGTGTAGTACACTCTGTTAGAAGTCAGGGTTGTTTTATTTCCCTTAGTCATCTTTGTTGAATCATTGATTTTGATAAGAAGGAGGACAGTTCTTTAAAAATATGGACCCCCCCAAAGCCAATTTTTATGTTTCCCCAAGCACTGCAATTGAGGCCTCTCTGCCTGGCTATTAATACTCTAATGGAACAGCATGCCCTCTTACAGAGGGGAAATCAGACATTGTGCTGAGCTGATTAGAAGTGATGGCATGGAGCTTCTTCCTGAGAACGGAAGTCCTGTAACCTCAAATACCAAGGACTATAAATCTCAGCAATATATAATGGTAATTGGTTTGAAAGGCCTAATCGACGCAGAGAACGGAAGCCAAGTTCAGAATGCTCAGGACTGGAAGCTCCAGGCCTCTGCCTGCTTCCAGAAGGAGACGTGTCATTTTCTCCCTCAGTGCTGGGAAGAGCAATCAAGGATTTCAGAAGCTGAGCTTCGCTAAATGCCAGACCGGAAGCACTGCCTGATGGTGGTAGTGTGTCCAACTGAAGCTCACCTGCAGCACATTGATCTGGGAAGCTGGTAAGAACGTGGGATTCAAACCACACTGAATCCGAATCTCTGAATTTGGGCCCATTCATTAGTATCTTTAACAAGTTCCTAGTTGATTCTTATGCACAGTGATTTTTGAGGACCACTGCCGCAAATATCAGTCCCCAACTGCTCCATGAGATCTTCCTCAGTCCCCTGCTTCTGCGTTATGATGAAAATACTTCTGGGGCACTTGGGTAGCTCTGTTGGTTAAGTGTCCATCCAACTCTTCATTTGGGCTCAGGCCATGATCTCAGGGTTACGGGATCTGCCCTCAGCGTGGAGTCTGCTTGAGATTCTTTCTCTCCCTCTGTCTCTGCTTGCGCATGCTCACTCTCTCTCAAATAAATAAATAAATATTTTAAAACAGAGAAAACACTTTTGACCTTGGGTTTAGCCAACCCATGTTCAAATCTCAGGTCAGCCTCCTAGTCATTGAGTGGCTTCAGGCAAGCTCTGCTTGCTTTTTTCAAACTTCATTTCCCCTCATTTATAAAAGGAAGGAAACGAATTCTACCGGGCTAGATTCTTACAAGGTCCCCAAAAGTTAGCATATGAGCACATCAGGGCGTGGCGAAGAACCAATACTATTGGTCATGGCTGTGAAGTATGCATACATCTGCAGAGTATAAAAGGGGCGTTTAATATTCTGTATGCCTCAGTTTGAGGCTAACAAAATCAAACCATTTTGAGCCCAGAGGCAGGCAAGTGAGATATGAAGAGGACTGTAGAGACCTGGCCTTGAGTCTCAGTCCCACTCCTCATTAGCCGCAGAGGCGTAGTCCCTTGGCTTCCCTCAAACTTTAATTTGTCATCTGCAAAATGGGCATATACTATCTGCCCTACTAGTTACTGTGAGTAATAGAGATATTTACATAATGTCCCTGGCAGGTGTGAATACTAACGCGTGAAACCAAAGATCATGCCACAGTCTGGCTTGAGGTAGAACTGCTACGGCCTCTCATACCTCCAATTAGTCACACCCCTAGTATTTGGTGTCGGACAACTGAAGTCTTCTCTCTCGTGGATAATGTGTTATGCAAGCAGAACTTCAGGTTCCTGAGCTACCCTTTTCCAAACAGATAGTTGCATAGTTGCATAAGTCCCCCCACCCCCAAGAAACTGTGGAGTCATCACTAATGATAACCATTTGTCATTTAACATCTATGTAACTTTGGGGAGGTTACTGACTTGACTCACTGTACCCCTATTAGTTAGGATAAGTCACGCTAAATGCCATAATAGATAAACTTTGAAATCCGAGTGACATCCTTATCAAAGTACAAAATTGTTTACTCACATGTTAGTCAAACACAAATTAGCCAGGTTTGGGAGATTTTTAATCATGCAGGCTTTCAGAGACCCAGTCTCCTTCCACCTTGTGGCTTCCAAGGTCACTGCAGAAAGAGAAGGAAGACCATGCAGACAGAGCACAAGAGACCCGGGTGCTCACCCCGGAAGTGACACACATCATCTCTGCTTATGTTTCATTGACCAGAGCTAACGCACCTCCCCTCCACTGAGATGCTTGCAAGGGGGAGGCTGGAAAAAGTCCCTGACAAGCAGCCACTTCCTAGCATCAACTTTACATTCTGGAAGGAGAGCACAAATCTCTATCTCAGCCACTGTTACCAACTCATAAAGTTGCTGTGAAGATTAAATGAGAAAATACACATCAAATGCTTAGCACAGAGCCTGGTACATAGTATCTGATTGATAAATGTTAACTGAGGCCATCATTCTTAAAACCACAAGGTTAATTTCATGCTTTGTAAACACTAGTGGAACCCTCAGATGCTAATGACTTATTTAAACTCTGAATTGGCTATCATGATGATCTATTCTGATTTTAGTCTGATTTTAATTAATTCATTCAACTCACACTTATTGAGTGTCCTACCAAGACGGGACACCAGCAGTGCCAGACCCTTCCTATGGCCAGGCATTACATGGAGTGGTGGAGAGAGGCCATAAACACTAGGCCAATAATTACAGAAATGATTCTTTAAACTATAACTACGATAAATTACATGACAGAGAAGTACAAAGTACTAAAAAGTGCCTACCTAGAGGGCCAATCTAGGCTGTAGAACTCAAGAAAAGATTTTCTGAGACCTCAAGAATGAATAGAAATTGGCCAAATGAAGATGTGAGGGACAGATTTCAAGCAGAGGGAACAGACGTGAGCTGCGTCCTCCAGACCACACTAACTCAATCCTGGGGATCATTCAGCTTGAACAGCAGACCTCGAGCAATGTTCCAAAGCATTGTCAGCGTAAAAACACAAATAAAAGAATCCTGGTAAATACGTCCCCAAGAAACACTAACAACTTACAACTTACAAAGAAACATTAGCAACATCCAAACACATTAGCAGCTCTAAGGAACTTCCAAATGTTTTCATCCAACTACAAACATTTTTTTCTTTGGACTCTTCAGTTGTATCTTTCAGTATGTAACTTTTCTCAGCTTGATTCAAGTCACTGAATGTGTTTGAAATAGAAGTATGCTGTATGTCAAAAATAATTTGAAAAAGTGAAATACAGAGTGTGCACATTCGATCTCCTAAGCACACATACAAACACCCGCAAGGCTCTGCACACACACAGGTACACACAGAGAGTCGGGGAGCAGTATCACTGTGGTGATAAAAAGAACTACTAGGGAGACCTAAGGATTTTAGGCCCCGGCTCTGCCATTGGCTGGTTGTGTGATCCAGACCCCTTAGCCTGGCATTCAAAGCCCCTCATGGTTTGGAACATACCAAAAAATCTTCCAAAATTCTTCATTGCATGTGCCCTCTGTTACAGTCAGGCCATGTATTTAGGGTCCCTGGCATGTCCCTCATGCATCCATTATTCTGTACATGATGCGAACACCCACTACCTGCGATGCTCTCTGTTAGCAGCCTCTGTCTCTACCCTCTGCCACACACACACACACTTCTGTTCAACTCCTGCTCGGTCTGAACGTGGATCTCCATCTCTTGCTCTTGTTTTTGCTTCATTCTCTAAGATCCCATCACCATGCTTAAGCTACTGGTAAGCAATTGCTGTGGTATTTTCTATTTATGTGCCTTCTTCTCTCTCATCTGTGTAAATTCCATGGCATGGACAGTTTGTGTGTGGGGGGAGGTGGTATGTGTGTGTGTGTGTGTGTGTATTCTCAGCACCTAGTGCAGTATCTGATACATAATGGGCATTTAATGCATGTTTGTTAATCAGATGCTTTTTCTATTCATTTGTCCTCTCTGAGCCTCAGTGTTCTTACTTATGGAAATAAAAAATAATACTTGCCCTACTTAGTTCATCCATCTTCCTATTAAATGAGAAAATGCACATACAGTGCTTAGTAAAGAGCCTGTCATACAGTAAATGTGAGTGATTGATGAAGTCAGTGAACATTTGAGTGCCTACTGTGTTCTGGATCATAAGTATAAAAATACTTTGTCAATGATGAAGCCCTCGGCAAATAGAGTCATACATTCAAAAAGTCATAATGCGATTGTTACAACATTAAGAAAAATGTGTGTATACATATCTGCTTGTTTAATTATAATAAGAGGAATATGAATAACCCTGTTCATATTCTTGAAGGATAATGGGAAGAGTACGGAATGTGGAGTTTGCAAACATTGGGGTTCTGAACAAGATGATCGTACTTGATGCATAACCAGTTATGAATTCCAGGGTCAGTGGATTTAATACATTTTATATCATTGCAAATGTTTGCTCTACTCCCAGGGAAGATTAAAAAAAAAAAATTCCTGTGTTTGGCTCAGGAGCTTGCTTCTCTCCTGGCAGTGTGCATCAGACTAAATGTCACAAGAATATTTCAGCATATGTGGGTAAATATTTACACTCATTTTAAACAGATATTCCAAATTCCTTGTTGTTTTTCAGCAGAGGCCTAAACCTGGTGGTAAAAGTCATGAATAGAACTTTTTCACTCTCACTAAGTGAGAAGGAGCTTTTCAAGGATTCTTGCCTCCAGGGTGCTCTATTTTTCTCCCTCCATTCTTTTTGGGTTGAGCTGTTGGAAGGGAGAACTGGCCCTCTGCCATGGAACTCTCTACCAAGCCACTTCGAATTATTGCTCCATGGTCCCTGAGAGTCAGTAGAGATTCAGCTGTGATCACAGGGGAAAGAAAAGTATAAGGAAAGAAATATAGAAGCTATAAGAAGAAAAAGCAACTCTTGGAAAGATGCAAAATGCATAGTATTATGGCCCTGGGTTACAAATGGGTGGACAAGGACTTTGAGTTTTTTTTTTTTTTTTAATTTTTTTTTTAAGATTTTATTTATTTATTTGAGAGAGAGAGAGAATGAGAGAGAGCACATGAGAGGGGGGAGGGTCAGAGGGAGAAGCAGACTCCCTGCCGAGCAGGGAGCCCGATGCGGGACTCGATCCTGGGACTCCAGGATCATGACCTGAGCCGAAGGCAGTCGCTTAACCAACTGAGCCACCCAGGCGCCCCAGGACTTTGAGTTTTGGAGGAATGAGAAATTGTAGCCGGAACAAATCAAAGATAGCACTTTGGAGATGTAGAGAATAAAAGGGTGCATCAGTGGGGGAATATTGCTGGTTTGACAGTTTGATATTACATAAAGCTTGGGTTATGGACATTTTTCTGTTTGAGGTGCATAAAAATGCTGTGTATATGTATGTATGTATTCTAGCAATTTCCCTTGCTTTCTAAAACCCTTCAGTAGTAGAGTAGAGGCCCTTCCTTGGGGGAAAAGCACAGAGATCTCTGCTAATATCAAAGGGAGAAGCTAGGCAAAACTTCAGCCTGGTCTAATAGGATACTTTAAAACATCATTGGTGCCATGATTGCCCCATCTTGAAGGAAGAGGATACAGTTTTATGACCCTGTATCAATTGTTGGCTGCTCTATTTCCAACTGGTTTGAAGGCAAGGCTACCTCCTAGTCTGGCTGAGTAAGGAAACTCACCCTTGGCCAAGGGCAGTTCTCTAGCTGTGAGTGCTATGAGCTGTTAGCCGCCAAGATTCACAACTGCTGAGGAATGGAAGGGAATCTGTGTGGGCACCAATGGCAACTACTATAGAGGGACAAGTTAGAATCATAAAGTGCTGTAAGTCCAGAGACACAGGAACTGATCCTTTCATTCTACATTTATTGAACATCCTCTCTGCTAGTCATACTGCTAGGCAGGGATACAAAGACCAGAGAGCCATTCTCTGTTGTGCATCCTAGTATAATCAGGGTGAGAATTTTCCTTTAGGATCCAATAATGGGGAAACCAGAAAGGACACAGAAAGTTCTAATCACAAGACAGAACATACTTATTGTGTACCTGCTAATTGAGCAGTCCTGTGCTTAGTATTATGGAGGCAAAAAAAAGTGTGTAAGTGTGGCTTCCACCATTGGAAAGATAACAAATGAAAAGGACTTAATAAAATACAAGGGAAAATATACTTAGTGTCTCATAAGAATCAGGAAGATTAAGTATAGGAGAACCCAGAGGAGAGAAAGGAATCATGGAAATCTGAGAGCTGACTTTGCAGTCGACCCTTACAGGATGGCAGAATCTGAGCTTATGCCAATGGGAGGAAGATATTCCAGGCAGAGGGATGGCTTAAGTAAAGGTAAGGAGAAAAAAATATTTTCACATAAATTCTACTGTGTGATTGCCAAAGTGAAATTTTGCTACAGTACCAAGTAAAAGTAGGGAAGTCATAGGAGAGGAGCCTGGAGAAGTGGGCAACATGTAGAGGACCTTTAAATGTAGAAAAATAAGGGTTTGGGATTTGATCTTTGACAGAGTAGGTAACTGCGAGTGGATGCTGAAGAACAGAAATTCACAATTAGAGCAGTTCAGTGGCAGAGTAATTGACAATGAGTAAGGCACACACGGAGGCAGGAAAAGCTAGACCATACTCAAGTAAACTGCATCATGTGTTGGTTTCCTGTCATGACGTTGTTAAAAAAGAGCACTTTAACACAAAAAATGAACCCTCATGTAAGCCATGGACTTTAATAATAATTTATAAATATTAGTTCATCAATTAAAACAAAAGTACCACAGGAATGCAAGTTGTTACTAATAGGGGGAACTATGGGAGGACAGGGGGAGGAAGATGTGTTTTCTGTACTTTCTGCTCAATGTTTATGTAAACTTCAAACTGTTTTGAAAAACTAATTTTAAGAAAATCTTAAAAACAAACAAACAAACAAAAAATACCACTTCTACCTAGCCTTTTTACCCAGCCAATTCTGACTCATTCTTCAGACTTCCAGTTTAAGCATACCATTTCTCTTTGTTTCTCTAATGGTCTAGACCTCTTCTATAGGGTTTCAACCCACCCTGCACTTATCCTTGATTCCATCATTATTCTTATAAGGTCAATGACTAGGACTACTCTCATTACACTGTGATGTGAGCAAAAAAATACATTTTCTTATATTAAACCACTGAGATTATGCTGTTTGTTATAGCAACTAATGCTACTTACCCTAACTAATACATGTGTTCACAAAATATTGTGCATCTTATGGATCAGGATTATGTTTGTCTTTATTCACCCTTCATTTTCTAATGTCTAAAAAAGCATCTGATCTATAGGAGGTACTCAGTAAGTATTTGCTGATTGCACATGTCCTTGCAAATTATTTTATTATACTTGTGGGGATATTGTTAAGAATGTTGGCTTGAAAATAAGATAGTCCATGGCTTCAGTGTTAACTTGCCCTTTTACTTTTGTTTTGTGATATTGGCCAACTCATTTTACATCTTTAAACTCTTCTTCTACTTTGGAAATTGGGACTAAAAGTAGTTCCTATGCTATAGATTGTTGTGAGAAGTAAATATGATACTGTATGGTCTTAACCTAGGTTCCCCAGCAAACAGAGTTTGATGCAAGGACAAAGTGCTAATACTTAATTGTGGAAGATGCAATCCCAGGATAGCAAGAATGTAGGACAAGGAAAGTGACATATGGAGGGATGAACATAAATGCAATGCGGTGAATTGCTGTGCTATCCACTGTTTTATGATCAGTCATGAAGAAACACAGCAGCACCATAAGAGGGTGGATCCACTTGGTCATATGGGCCATCTCCAGGCAGTCAGTTCAGAGAATCCATACCTCAGAAAGGGTCATGTGATAGAGGAAGGAAATGGGATTCATACTCCTAATTCTAATTTTCAAAGCTGATACCCCACACTTCTGGACTGCTGTATCTAGCCCTTTCAACAGCTGTTCAGAAAACCTCATCCCCACATCTGTGCTGTGCATTCCATCCAAGTCTGGAAGTGGCAAGGAAAACTTGAAATTCAGGAAATGCTGCTTGTCCCTACGTGGGCCACCAAAGGCCGACCCTTCTGGGGTCGCTGCCGGCCTACTCCAAGAGGCAGGAACTATGCAGACCCAAGCAGAAGCAGTTGTCTGTAGAGGCAAGCTGATGACCACCCCTTGGGGAGGAGCTGTGATAGTTGAGGTGGTACCGGCAATTGCGGGCCAGAAGAAAGTAGCACTAAGAGAGTCCAGAAGATGTGTCCGAGACGACCTGCAAATAATTGATCGCAGTGTCTGGCACATAATAAACACTTACGAAATATGTTATTATTTTCCCTTCAGTTACATAGTTAAGAGCCTTATTTAAGATTACCATCTCTGTGTCAGAGAAGATAGATTGAATAGGGGGCAGTGAGACTCTCAGCAAACCTTAAAACAAAATAAATATTTTTTGATTAAAAATTGTATTGTTAGGAGGACTACGTGATGCGATCTGTATCTATACACTATACCTGTGCATACAGTATATGGTATGTGCTGAGGGCTGAGTAAGCACTCAATTTTATTTGAACTATTGGTTGAATGAATGGGTAAATGAACAATGAAAATAAATCTTTGGTAAATCTTGAATTCTAGGGTAACAGAGCCAGAAAGCATCTTAGAGATTGCTTATTCCAAATTCCTCTTTTATACAAAACAATGTGGAATCTCCTGGAGGCAAACTGCTTTCCTAAGGTCTAACAGCTCACTCGAGGGTGTTCAGGGATTATGTATAATTGCCTCATGTCCTACTCCATTGACTCTCTATTGATCAGAGTGCTGTAATGCAAAAGAATCTGATAATTGGAGGGATGCCTGGGTGGCTCAGTTGGTTAAGCGGCTGCCTTCGGCCCGGGTTAGGATCCCAGGGTCCAGGGATTGAGTCCCACATCGGGCTCCTTGCTCGGCGGGGAACCTGCTTCTCTCTCTCTCTCCCTCCGCTTGTGCTCTCGCTGTCAAATAAATAAAATCTTTAAAAAAAAAAAAAGAATCTGATAATTGGAATAAGAAGAGCTATCATTTTTCTAGTACTCAGAATGTATCAAGCACTTTTTACCTGCCTGACGTATTTACCATCCCTCTTTCTTTGTTTCAAGTGATGACGTCCCTTGAGCAGTTATTAAAAGGTAGAAATCAAACCCAAGTTTTGCTGTTCCTGATGTCCTTACCTTCTGTCCCTGCAGTACCCAACCTATAGTGCTCAATGATGAATGTCTCCTCTTGTCATTCTTACAGGATTCATGTGGGGGGAGGAGATGGATGCCCCAGAACATGTAACAGGAATTGGGCACAGGGGGAAAGCAAGACGAGTGAGTCTTGGACCACAGAATATGTAAAATTGAGATCCCCCCACCCCGACCCACCGCCTCCATCTGCTGAATTTACCTTTTTTTTTTTTTTTGCAAGAAAAAGTCCCTTCTGGGAAAGTCTAATTCAACTCCAGATACTTTTCCAAGACATTTTTAGAGCTGAGACTAGCATATCCAATTTGGCAGCACGAAGTGTGATTTTAATTAGGTCGTTTCCCTCTGGGGGCTGGGGGCTCTCTTGGCTGAACTTCATAAAGGAACCTGTGGGTGGGCAGTGTGCAAGGCGCTCAGAGGTGAGGAGCGTTTAGGACAAGCCTCCCAGAGGGGCTTGGCTGTCGCTTGTGAAATTTCCCTATTTCTTCTTCCTCCTAAATTCACTGGAAATTGCTGCACCCAGGGAGGGATGTGGCCTCCCTCTCAGATAGGAAAGGGCTTTGGAGTTCTTGGATCAGAGCCAACTAATATCCAGGGCATTTAGTTTTCAGCCACGGGACCCCTGTGTGGATCAGTCACTCAGTCCAGACAGGTGTTCTTCTTCCTTGCTCCATGGAATCCTTCTGGGGTCCGAAAAGATTGCTGGTGCCACTCCCCGAGTGAAAAGTTCATGTTCTTCCTATTCATGAAATAATGTGGTCCCAACCTTCCCTCCTGGGCTGTGTCCAGTGATTTAAGGCTTTTGACTTCTGCCCTGGAGAACAGTGCGGAGATAAATTGTTGGCTGCTGACAACGTCTCTTCCACGCTGCAGAAAGCCAGGGCAGTGCAGCTGGGTTTCTGGGTGGGCCTGGTCACTCAGGAGGGGCTGGCCAAAAGCTGCCTAGCTGATGGAAACCAAACAACTCCCAGAAAAGCTGAGACTTGAAAGAGAACCCAGGAGGCAACTCCCGCAAGTCTTCGTGGGTTCGTTGCCCTCCTTGGAAAACTAGACAGTCACCTCTGGTTTCTAGAGAACCTGAGGGAACGTTCTAAAATGCACATCCCATCACATCATGTTTCTGCTTTGAGACACCCCAAATGGGTCCCTGTTACACGCAGGTTAAAATGCTTGCCACTGCATCCAGCTTTTTTTTTTTTCCCCCCATCTTCATAGAGCTCTCTGGCCCCATTTGCTCTCCTCCAGATTTTCATCCAGACCCTTCCCTCTAGCTGCCATAATCTTTGAGATTTCTCCCCTTTCTCTGAGCAGCTCCCTTTCCCCTCCAACCCAAGCCCCTCCTGGACCTGCTTGGCTAAATTCTGTTCATTCGTCTGATCTCAGTCAGGAGTCACCTTCTCTGGAAACCAGCCTTCCCTTGATATACCTCCCCCACTCATTGGCAAAACCGGAAGACCTGACCATTTCCTTCCAGAGCGACCTGTTTGACATGTATTTTAACACTTAACATTCCCTATTATAATTGCCTGTTTAATTTACCCTCCTCCCCATCCTCCCCTGCCCCCTTTACCATAAGCTCTGTGAAACTAAAAACCAGGTTTGTGTTTTTGTATATCATTATATTCCTAGTTCAGTTGTCAGGCATATTTTAGGCACTCAATAAATGTTTGCTAAATTAATAAATGAGACCCCAGAGGGCATCCTGTTAAACCTTTAATGATCTTCATCATTTCCTGGGGATTAAATACTTAAACACTTCTCTTGAAAACTGGCAGAATCTGGGGGATTGGTGCTTTTCACCAATAATTTACAAGCAGGTCATAAGGACTGCAGGCAGTAAACCCTGAGGTTTTGTTATATTTTTTTCATAAACACCGAGTTTTGGTAATACTTTAAAAATTGATCTGGAGGATGGCAAGCACAAGTGTGGGTATTTTGTGTCAGGTCTGGAGTCCTGCTCCTAGAATTGTTCAGAGGAATACACATGAGAATGTTAATTAACGTGATTGGGCTCTTTCGTGTTCGTGATACACAACTAAGGGGCTAATATATAGGAATGTTGGCAGAGAAGAGCCTAGGCATATCCAGGGTGTCACAGGACTCTGCTGAGAAAGGGCAGGTGCCTGCCTGTGTTTTTCCAAGAGGAAACTAACCTGAGCGTGAAAGTGGTTTGGGACGGGTAGGAACCAGGGGATATATATATATGCCAAATAAATATATATATATATTTGCTTTATTTGGAACTAAAAATTTAATTCCAAAGACATTTGTATAATGTCCTCTAGTGAGTTACAGGTTAATGCCTGAGTTGGATATTCACATAGGAGACAGCAATAATATTACTCATCTTATAAATAGTGATGTTGTTTATTGAGGTCTTACATATGGATCAGAAACTAGACTGGATACTTTTATAACTATTCTCTCATCGTAGATGTGAAGGGGTTTACACATACTGGTCTAATCTCCATTGCTCCTGGGAAAATGGTGCTTCTCATCCCATATCTGAGTTCTGTGTGGATTCTCTTCCCCTGGCTGAGCAAAGCATGAGGTGGCCTCCCACCATTCATGGAAGCAGTGACATAAAGGTATGGCATGTGACAAATGCAGGCCCAGGCTGGGGCAGTGGGTGCATGGATGAATGTTCTCTGGTAGTGTTCAAGACAACAGTTCTTTGAATGTCCAAGAGTAAGCAAGCTCTCACCAAGTGGCTTTGGATTCCCAAAATTAGAACTTGGGCCTTGGGGAAGAGAAATGGACCATGAGTTACACACATTCTGTAATTAGCATTCTGAGAAGATATTTGTAATTCAAAATCAAAGCGAAAGGGACAAATGAACCCTTGGAGTTCTGAAACAAATAAAAGCTGTACAGGAGGTCCACATGGGGTAGGAAGAACCTTCCTTCTTTTTGACTAATGGAATGCCTTGTAAAAACATTTCAGGATAGGAGAGCTGCCTTCAGGTCAATAATCCTGCCTTGAATGTCTACTGTGGGTTTTGCTGTATGGTGGGCAGATCCAATAAGACTCCTATAAGCTACCCTCCCTTCTCACCCTGTGTCCCCACAGCCTACTGCTCTGAAACACAAAGATGATCGGGTCATCCCCTTCTCAGAAGCCCCAGTGGCTTCTCATCACACCCCATGTAATGAATCCCTATTTAAGTTATGAGGGCTGGGATGCCTGGCTGGCTCAGTCGGTTAAGCATATGCCTTCAGCTCAGGTCATGATCCCAGGGTCCTGGGATCAAGCCCCGCATCGAGCTCTCTGCTCAGCAGGGAGTCTGCTTCTCCCTCTCCCTCTGTCCCCCCACGCCCCGCTCATGTGCTCTCTCTCTATCTCATTCTCTCTCTCAAATAAATAAATAAAATCTTAAAATAAAAGTTATAAGGGCTGATATCCTAGGGCCCTGACTTGACCTCTCCAGCTGGATCTACCCTGGTGTACATGCCATGAAGAAACTTGTCAGCACAGTAAGGCTTTGGATTCTTCTGGCAGGAGTGGGAAGTGTTTTGAAGTTTTAAACAAGAGTCTGACATGTTCAGATATTTGATTTACTTTATTTTTCTTTCATTTGTCCTGATTGCACTCAGTGACACCAATTATATCTATGTTTTATCTCTTTTGTCTTCTATAAACATTTTTTTTCTATTTTTTAAAAAACTATTTAATTTCTTTAGTTTACTTTTTTCCAGCCTGCCTTGCATGGCTTTAACAGCTGTAATGTTCTTTTCATCGATAGAGATGGGTCTTTTAATGCAGCTTTCTCAGTGATGGTTACCTTCTTCACTTTCCTTTTATTCCTAACCTTGTTGTTTGGTTCTTTGATCTTATTGTTGTTCTTATTGTTCCTTGAGTCCTGAAACTTTTCTTGAGCTCTTAATTCATACACATTCGCATTTACACTTTATGCATGCAACAAAATATTTGGTAACAAGTATCATTTCATCTGTTAAGATTGGGGGGGGGGCTGTTCTTCAATTGTCTTTCCTTTGTAAGATTCCTTTCCCCTTTCTTCTGGCAGGTATTCCTATTCCGGATTCTATGCTGACTTTCCTGGTATTACCATCATCACTGAATAAGTTTAGTTTTTCCTTTATTGGTTTTTGTGGAAAAATAGTGGTGATGGGAGAGAAGTGCCACTGGTTACCCCTTCTAATACGCAGTTGTGTGCATGTGTGTGTGTATGTGTGTGTTTGTATGTATGTGTGTTCAGGGGGTGCAAAAAATGAGAGAGGAAATACAGTTTGTGTTTCTCTTGTTTTCATTTAATTACATTGGTTTTAGAAGAATGGGATCAGAGATACACTTAATTTTCCTTCTTAAAAATCACGAAGTGCAGCTATGTGTTTTCAAAGATCATTCTAGCTACACTAAACAGATTGAAGGGAGGCAAGTGATGAGCTGGGGTGCTGTAAGAAGACTATTATAAAAGTGCATATAAAATATGATTACTCATGGCGTTGGAGTAGAGCAAAGAGAATGGAGGTAAATCGATAAAGACCTAATGATTGGTCCAGACTTTGCCCTCTATTGTCTACAGTCTTCTCAAAGGGTGGACAAATGTTTATCCATCTGTACATTCACAAGGACCTAAACTGGGCACTAAGGAAATAACAATGCATGTTTATTGCAACCTGACAAGAATGCATATTTTAATTTTAATTAATTAAAATATTGTTCTGAATTAAATATTTTCCATTTCCCCTTAGAAACTGCTCAGGTCACATCAGGGGGTGGGATTTGTGTTAGACTTTGTTCTGGGGGGTTTCTATAAGCTTTTATAGCTGTTTCTCTGAAAGCCCTTTAATTTGGAAATAACCAATGTGATAAGTGATTTCATTCTTAATCGCCTCCACATTTTAAAATTGGGAATAATAATAATAAAATACTACTACAACTGACAATAACTTGATGGGTTTTCTGGAGCCAGGGGGATTAGTCAGTAAATGTTCAATGTGACTTTCTCATTTCTGATTTGGTCAAAACACTCCCTAAGGGAGCTTCCACTTACCCTTTTCTCTCTCCTTTCTGTAAAAAGGAACTCAGACTTGGTTAAACTCTCATCTTAGTCTCCGCATTATGGTTTTTGCTTTTCTTTATCATAGTCCCTTGCACGGAGTTTTACAATCATTGGCTTATGTGCTTGTGCCCCATTAGACCAGGGATTGTGACAATTTACCCTCCTATCTACCAGTTACCTGAATATAACAGATCTTGAGTATATTTTTAATGAACAAAATAATTGATTCCCAATGGCAGGTCATTCCTATTGTGGCTGTGGTTGCAAAGAGCCCTCCCTACCCCCTTTCTTGGACACATAAAGATTAAAGCAAGGCCACCCACAGCCTTTGATCCTTGGGTTGAACAGAGAGGTTCATCAGTAACAGAAACAACCCAAATATGCTGTATTTGGAAAAGCACGTTTCTCTGACATACGGGCTTCTATGAGCAAGAGTCACAAGCTGTCCTGTTTTGGTGAGTCATACATGGCTCCAGCATCAACCACTTGCAGAAGAAAAGGAGCAAATGGCTTTAATGCATGAAAGAATACATTCCATCAGAGAAGATACATATTTCTGAAGCAGAATACAGCATCTTCAGAAAACACAGCCTCTCTCTATAAATGTGTGAAATAAAGCAAAATTGCATTATCATCCAACAGCTAGAGGTTTTTATTTATTTTTTATTTTTTTCCCATTCCTTTAAAAGTGTAATTTGTTACTTAGTAAACTCTTTATTTTTATTTGGGAAATTGAATACTTGTAACTAACCCCATGGAATTGTGCTTTGTAAAAGCTGGCCTCCTACAAATCAGTTTCCCTTCCTTTCTCTCTAGTGGTGCCATAGCTCATCCTAGCAAGACAGTCCATTGGCAGTTGTGTTCTGAACTCCTGCAGGGCTCTCAGCAGCACGTTAAGTGATGGATGGCTAGAAAGTTGATGACGGAGGATGGGGAGGGGAGTGTCCCCATTTTACTGAAGCTAGCAGAAGACCTCTTGCCATTCCCAAAGTCTAGTGATTCTTTGATGAAAACAAGCATTTTGTAAACTAATTGTCTTTTTTTTTTTTTTAAATAACCGCACTAAATGTATTTACCAAACTAAAATTTCATCTTGGAATTTTACCCCTTGTTTACTATAATAAGACAGTTAGCTTTGTTTTTGTGAAGGCTTAGTATGTACTAGGTACTTTGCATATCATATGATTTAACTCTTATTTTAAAAGAAAAGGTTGGGTTGGGATGCCTGGGTGGCTCAGTCGGTTAAGTGTCTGCCTTTGGCTCAGGTCATGATCCTGGAGTCCCGGGATCGAGCCCCACATCGGGCTCCATGCTCCGTGGAGAGTCTGCTTCTCCTTTCCTTCTGCTGTTCCCCCTGCTTGTACTCTCTCTCTCTCTCTCTGTGTCAAATAAGTAAAATCTTCACAAAAAGTTTAAAAAAACATAATAATAATAAAAAAAGGCTGCAAATTCAGCCAGTCCAGAAGTCAGAATTATCTCATTCGGTTGACAGATTTATTCTATTCTTCTTTAATTAAATTTTTAAAATTATGAAAGCAGTCAATATATTATGTATTTTATAAAGACCAACATTATAAGAAGAGATGCGGGAGGCAGTAGTCCCCTTTTGTACCCTAGACTATCATTCTTAGAAATGCAGCCACATTTTAACACTCTTATCTTTTTATTTTTTTAATTTGAATTTTTTGTTGTTGTTGTAAGCACTTTTTTTTTACTTTTTTACAAAAGATAAGAATGTATATCTTTTCACACACATGTACATTCACACACATCCTTGAATTATAACCCTCCATGTATAATTATATCAGAATAAAACCTAAAACACTCTAACGGGTACCTGGTATATTTCTATTGAAGATCTTGCCACTGCACCAAACTTTCTTTATTCTCTTGGCTAACATTGTATTCATTTCCATAGAGTTATGTAATTATTGTACCCAATTGAGCCACCAGTTTTTATACCATGATTACATTTCTGTTTTTGTATCATTTTTTGTTCATTTGCTTTCCTTGGGGTTAATAATTATTTCCTTTTATAATTTGCTTAGATTTTAAAGTGCCTACTATTAAATTAGCCTGCATTTTCTTTTTCTTTTCTTTTTTTTGAAGATTTTAATTTTTAAGTAAGCTCTACACTCAATGTAGGGCTCAAACTCACAACCCTGAGATCAAGAGTCGCATGTTCTACCCACTGAGCCAGCCAGGCGCCACTAGCCTGTATTTTCAAATGGAACTGCAAAGTTCCTTTCAGTGTGAACAAAAACAATACTTTGTTCATCAGTTCTAGTTTTTTAAACTTGAATATCATCCTTTCAGAGTTTTCTGTCTTCTGATTCCTATGAGGGATATTTATGCCCTCTGTCTTTTTATCAGTCATCCTGAGATTTTTCATCTCCACCATGCTGGTGGCTCCCTTTTCTTCTCCTTTCCTGCACTGAGTTCAAGTTTTCTTTTCTTTTTTGCTTTTTTTTATTATTATGTTACATTAGTCACCATACAATACATCATTAGTTTTTGATGTGGTGTTCCACGATCCATTGTTTTCGTATACCACCCAGTGCTCCGTGCAGTACGTGCCCTCCTTAATACCCATCACCGGGCTAACCCATCCCCCCACCCCCCCTTCCCTCTAGAATACTCAGTTTGTTTCTCAGAGTCCATAGTCTCTTATGGTTCATCTCCCCCTCCGATTCCCCCCCTTCATTTTTCCCATCTTCTAATGTCCTCCATGCTATTCCTTACGTTCCACAAATAAGTGAAACCATATGATAATTGACTTTCTCTGCTTGACTTATTTGACTTGGCATAACCTCCTCCAGTCCCATCCATGTTGATATAAAAGTTGGGTATTCATCCTTTCTGCTGGCTGAGTAATATTCCATTGTATATATGGACCACATCTTCTTTATCCATTCATCTGTTGAAGGGCATCTCGATTCTTTCCACAGTTTGGCTATTGCGGACATTGCTGCTATGTACATTGGGGTGCATATGGCCCTTCTTTTCACTACATCTGTGTCTTTGGGGTAAATACCCAGGAGTGCAATTGATGGGTCATAGAGTTCAAGTTTTCTTGAGTTTTTATCTTCCTCTTTTTTCGTTTTTTTCCTCAATTTTTGGAGCATATCCTCTAAAAGATTCTTGGGGGAAGAAATGAATAGGAGGTAAATTCTTCAGGACTATGTATGTATAAAAATGTCTTCATGTCAAATAACACTTACAGATAATTTTCATATAGAAATATAGGTTGTAAGGAGAAACATAATAGATCCCAGGACCAGAAAGGTGAGGAGAGACGAGATAATTTCAGACCTTCTGGGCCTTGGTTAGACATCTGAAATTTATTGTGAATGAAATAGAAGGCCATCAGACAATACTGAGTAGCAAAATATATCAAAGTGTAATTTTGATTTTTTTTGAAGTATTCTTTTGCTGTCATATAAAGACTAGACTCCAGGGTATTAGAGGTAAAGCAGAAAGGCCTATTGAACATGATTGAAATAATCCAGGTAGAAGAAGCTAGTGTCTTGAACTCAGTTTGTCATGGAGGAGGAGCTGGTTGGGTGATGTTAGTATGGTATAAATAGTGATGCCACTTGCTGATATAAAGAAACCTGGAAGAGAAATAGGCTGAGAGGGCAATAAATGGACAAAAATCCAGGTGGCAACTTAGATATCTGGATGTGGAGTTTAGAAAAGTTAGACGTGCTATTTAAAGCTATGGAGCCAGATGACATTGTACAAAATAGGGGTGAGCAAACTATAGCCAATAGGTGGCCAAATTTTTGTAGGTAAAGTTTGTGTGTGTATGTATGTGTGTGCATGGGTGTGTATAAATAAAGTTTTATTGGAACACAGCCATGCTCATTTTTTAATGTGACGTCTTTGGCTACTTTCATGCTACAATGGCAGAGTTAGGCAGTTGCAAGAGAGCTCATATAACCCCAAAGACAAAAATATTCACTATCTGTCTCTTACAGAAGAAGTTTAGCAACTCCTGACCTAGGGAATAAGTATAGTTAAAAAAGAAAGAAAAGTCAAGGGTGAACTCTGGGGTTTTACAACATTTAAGGGTTAGGAATGAAAAGGTGATTTAGTAAAAGACAGAAGAAGTAGTCAGTGAAAAGATAAGTCTGATGTCCTTAGCATAGACATAGAAACTTAGCAAAGACAGTGCCTTAAGAAGAAGGGAATATTCAACTACAGCAGATGTTGTTGAGGAGTCAGTTAAGATGGGGATTGATATTTGTTCACCGGATTTGGCAAGATGAACTGTAGGGACCTTGACAAGAACTTAGTGTGGAGAGTTAGTGACAAAGTCTAATTGGAATGGGTTCACACAAGAAGGGAAGATGAAGAAGGAAGGGAAAAGAGTGAATGTGTGTGGTAAGAATGCTTACAGTGAAACCTACCCTCTTAACAAATTTTTAAATATACAATACAGTGTTGTTAACTATAGGTGCAAAACTGGGATGGAGTGGTGCAGCCAGTACAGAAAAGTGTATGGAGGTTCCTCAAAAATAGAAATCCTATATGATCCAATAATCCTACTTCTGGGTATTTATCCAAAAGAAGTGACATCAGAATCTCAAAGAGATATTTACACTGTCATGTTCATTGCAGCATTGTTCACAGTAGGCAAGACATGGAAACAATCTAAATGTCCATTGATGGATTAGTAATAAAGAATATAAATAATGTTTTGAGCTTTGAGGTAAAGACAAGCAGAAAAATGGGGTGATAACTGAAAGGAGGCAGGGATTCAAAGGAGGCGAGCAGATGGGTTTGCCAGGAAGCAGACTTTGAGGTGGACATTGGCATGCAGAAAGTTTACTAGATCATGCTTTCAGAGTCAACATCTTTGGAAGGGAGGACAAGACTAAACAGAGGGAAAAGCTGGCTCAGATGAAGTCCAACAAAAGCTTCAACCAACTCTGGTAGAGCTTTGAAGCTGGGGTGGCCCTTCAGAGATGTCCCTTGGTGAAGGGAGAGGTCAGGCCTATTTCCATCCTCACTGATTAGTCATTGGATGGAGGCAGGAAGGAGGGGCACTCTTGCTCAAAGTGGCCCCGCCCCACTGAGGCATGACAATGAGAGCTACTGGTCCGCCCAATCCCAGCAGCTGGAAGAATAAGGCTTTCATCCCGAAGAGGGACCTGAATGGCACATTCTAGAACTCATTTGAGAAGGGGCTTTAAAGTAGGGGACTTTCTGTTTTCTGTTGCAATCTATTCCATGCCTCTCCCCACCATTCTCCTTCACAGTTCTGGAAATCATGAACTTTACCTTGTGACGACAGGACACCCGGTGGACTCTATCGTATGCCTTATCTAAAAAGGATGGGAAGTAAAAAATCTATTTTACTTGCCTGGCTTGGCTCTCCTTCTGTTAAAGGACGTTAACATGACCATTAGCTTTTACTTAGAGAATTAAGAATTATTGTTTGGATCCAGAAATGCTTCCCAAAGACTGCTGATCCTCCTCTATAAAAATCAAACATAAAAGAGATTGAGTGTAATGTGAAATCAATGGCTGGTATCTTTGGCCTTTGGAAATAGGTTTAGTTTTAAAACTAAATTAGAAAGGAAGGGATTTTCATATTGCTTAATGCCTCTTGTTAAATAGTTTCTATCATGTTCCTCTCATCTAATGAATATCTCTTATTTATGGCCTCTTTATCACTTTGGAATCATAGGTGAAAAGAACTCATCAAGCCTCTCCTCCAACCATCTCCCTAGTACAACACCTGCTATAAATGATTTGGCTGGTGCTATCCATCTCTGCTTGCAGGCATCAAGGAGTAAGGATCTCAGCAGATGTTTTCTTGTATTGAGTAAAAATGGTTCTCCCTATAATTTCATCCCCCAATTCTGGTTTACACTCATAGGGTAGGTATAATTTCCCCTCTGGAGGAGAGCCTTCCAGAGATTTATGGGTAACTTGCAGTCTTCTTTCTTCCGTAATACTCCTCTTCTGCTGGCTAAAAGTCTCCTTCATATTCTTTCAATTTAGTTGGCAAATCCATACTAAGTTATCATACTAGGCCAGCCAATGGGCTAAATTCTTAGGATAAATATGTACCCTAAGCACCAGGAAATAATTTCTAGTATTTTCATTATCCCAGGTGCTCTCCTGTGTCCTTTCTAACCTAAAAATGGGGTGCTTCCTCCTGGTTAAGGATTTATTTTTTGCTGCTCTTTCTTTCTCATGTCAGATTGTCCCCATAGAACATCTTAGCTAACAGATACCATTACTGAACACTTACCCTGTGACAGGAATTATGCTAAGCACTTTACAGTCATTCTCTCATTTAATAGTTAACAAAAAACCTGGAGGTAAATACTTCTGTTATTCCTATTTTACAGGTGAGGAAACAGTCTTTGTAAGCTTGCTCAAGATCTTAGCTAGCAGGTAGCAGAGCGAAGAGTCAATCCCACCTCTGTCTGACTCTAGAAGTTGTACTCTTAATCACCAGGCTGTACTTATCTCTGTTATCATGGCTCTAACTAGCATCTAATGCCAGTCACCTGCCAAGTGGATAGCACCCCTGTTCGGGTTGAATTGTGTCTCCCAAAAAGATACATTGAAGCCCTGACCCAGGCTTTACATTCTCAGAATGTGAATTTATTTGGAAATGGGATTGTTGCAGATGTGATCAGTTAAGATGAGGTCATGCTGGAGTAGAGCAGACTCTCAATCCAACACGACTGTGTCACTGTAAGAAGAGGGAAATTTGGACATGGATGGACAGAAGATGGCCGTGAGGGGAAAGAGGCAGATATTGGAGTTAGGCAGCCACCAGCTGTGGAGCGCCTGGGGCTACCAGAGGCTGGAAGCTACTCGGAAGGATCTTCCTCGAGAGCCTTCTGAGGGAGCACAATCCTGCCAATGCCTTGCTTCTGGAATCTAGCCTCCAGAACTGTGACACAGTAAATGCCTATTGTTTTAAACCACCCAATTTATAGTATTTTGTTATGACAGCACTAGGAAATGAATACAACCCCTCAGTCAGGACTGTTCTATGCTTCAGATTTACCTCCCCAAGTGCTCCTCGACATCTTTCCATGAGGGTCTCCTAGGCAGATAGCATTTGCCATGTCAAACACTGACTTTACAAGCTTGCCTGCCCTGGGGACCATGCTCACCTTCCAGTGCCCCCTGTGCTCGGCACTCAGTGCCCATATTCCCACCTACTCGTACCTCAAAGACTGTTGTTGATGTTCCGTTCATCTTTAGATGTTTACTGCATGCCTGGTAGACACCAGACCCTGGGAGAGGTGGCAGGGACAAAGCAGAGAACATGAAAGCAGGCTGTCAGCTCCTTTATTCCTCACAGCAGTCCTATGAGGTAGGACTAGTAGTCCACCCATTTAACAGGCGAGAAAACAGGCCCAGAAAAGTGGAGTGACTTGTGTAAAATCACACAGCTGGCCAGTAGTGGGGCCAGAGTTTGAACTCAAGCAGCCTGGCTCCAGGATCTGTGGACTCAGTGACTGAGCTTTCCTGTCTCTTGGGAAGGAATAACTCCTGGCTTCAGGCATGATACAGAATTTTAGAGGAGCTGAAACATGAAGGAAATAATTATGTGAGTGAATGTAATGATATAAACCATGACGAGTGATCTGAATGAAAATTAAACAGCATTAGGTGAAAGGCTGGAGGCTCAGGTTTCTCCAGAGAAGAAACAGTGAGGCCGAGATGTGACCAGAAGTAACACTCTGCCAGGTAAAGAGGACAGAGAGGGGATTTCCAGGTCCAGGGAGCCACGGATATGTGGCCGATAATGGAATCAGACCAGACACCCCCCTGCCACGCCCCAGGTCCAGCTGGTCATGGAGTGCTGTTGAACCATTTCTCCATCTCTCTACTTGTTTTCCATCACTTCTAGACAACCGTAATGGCCCTCTGACTGCTCTCTCTGCGTCCACTCCTGATGCCCCATCAGAATGCCACACAGCCACCAAAGTTATCATTTAAATGCAAATTTTATCAGGCTTCCTGCTGAAAGCTATTCAGTAGGTTCCCCTTGCTTTCATATGGATTCCCAAATATTGGCCCTGGTGCTATGGACGCCTGGCATATTGGTCTGTCTGTTGTCCTTTCCTCCACTCTGATAATGGCAATCCGTACTTCCTGCCCTTGTCTTTGGAAAGACCCCTCTCTACCAAATACTTCAAGAGACCTTGGAAGCTCTGTCAATTACAGGATTTTGCCTTCCATATGGGTGAGCATATGACCAAGCCTTGATCAGTCTTTGAACCCTACCTCCTTAGTCACAGTGACCCAAAACAGCAGATCTCAAAATTGAGTGCCTCGGAATCACCCAGAGGGCTTATGAAAACAGATTACTGGACCTCAGAATTTCTGATTTCATCAGCCTAGGATGAGGCCTGAGAATCTGCATTTATAACCAGTTCCAAGGTGATGCTGCTGCTGACATGGGCTAAGGGTCAAGTATAGTCTAGAGGCAAGCCACAGAAATTTATATGTACTCAATAGAAGAGAGAAAAGTTGTCTACTTCCTTTGTAATCTATTGCAAGGAAGATGTTGGGAGCCACCAATGGTCAAAACCTCTCAGCCCCTAACACCTGGGAAGAGTCTATTTGCAGGATGAGATAATGTGGCTAAAATGAAAAGGAAAATAGACATAAATGGTAAGGAGAGTAAATGCCTCTAGCATTTTAGTCCCTGGACCTAATTATCACCAAAGCTAGTTTTACTCCTATTTTCTATTTTAATGTAATCAAATACATCCACCCCTACCTCCACCCCTCACCCCTGTCCCATGTACACTTTCTTAGCCAAATGGGACTTAGGGTATTTTTTTCAGTCACTTGCAAATTGCAACAAATTGAACCTGATATAAATGCATGGCCCTCAACACCCTGTCTCAACTGTTCCCAGCCTGCTCTACTCTGCTTCACCCAAGTTTGTCAGCCTTCCCAATTTCCTTTACCTTCCTCAGGGCCTTTGCACATCTGTGTGTTTATCCCAGAAGGCTCTACCCCAATACTCGAAAGATTCCTGCCTACCTAACTCCTGTTCATCCTACCTTTAGATCTTCAGGAAGTCTTCTTTTGCCAAATAGGCTAAATAAGCTAGGTCTAACCATTCACAGAACCAGCTTTAATTACCACCCAGTAAGTAAGAATATGTGTAATTAATTGCTTAATTTATGTCTTCTCCAGTGTAAATTCCATAAAGGCACAGGATTGTATCTAAATTAGAACTCAATCAGAATAGGTAAGAATCAGAAAGAATAGACAAATTGTACTTAATCAAGATTAAATTTTTTGTACATAAAAGGACACTCTCATCAGAGTGAAAGGCCATCTACAGATTAGGGGTAAATATTTGCAAATCATATAACTGATAAGGGATTAGTATCCAAAATATAAAAAGAACTCCTATAACTGGACTAAAAAGTAAGCAACCCAATTCAAATATAGGCAAAGGACTTGAATAGACATTTGTCCAAAGAAGGTATACACACAGCCAATAAGCACATGAAAAGATGCTCAAAGTTCCTAATCATTGGGGAAACGCAAATCAAAACTATAATGAGATACTGCTTCATACCCTTTAAGATAGGTATTATTCAAAAAACAAAAACAAAAACAACAAGAGTTAGTGAGGATGTGGAGAAATTGAAATGTTGGTACACTCCTGCTGGGAATGTAAAATGACACAGCTACTATGGAGAACAGTAGGACAGTTCCTCAAAAAATTAAGCACAGGATTTCCTCATGACCCAGCAATTCCACTTCTGGGTATGTACCCTTAAGAATTGAAAGCAGACTCAGATATTTGTACACTCAGATACGTAGCTGCATTATTCATCATAGCCATAAGGTCAAGGCAACCCGAATGTCCATCAGCTGATGGATGGATAAACAAACTATGGTATATACATATAACGGAATATTAATTGTCCTTAAAAAGGAAAATTCTGACATGTGCTACAACACGAATGAACCTTGAAGGCATGCTAAGTGAAATACGCCATACTCAAAAGGACAATTATTGTATGATTTCACTTTCTAGAGTAGGCAAATTTATGGAGACAAAAAGCAGAATGACAGTTGCCAGGGGCCAGGCAGAGGGGAAATGGGGAGTTATTGTTTAATGGGTACAGAGTTTCAGTTGGGGAAGAGGACAAAATTCCAGAGATGGACGGTGGTGATGGTTACACAACAGTGAAAATGTACTTCATATCACTGAACTCTATACTTAAAAATGATTACAATAGTAAATTTTATGTAGATTTTACTACAAACCAAAAACCAAAAACAAAACCCTCGATCAGCAACACTAATGCTTGGCACATAATAAGTGCTCAATAAATATTGTTCAAAAACGAATAAATGGTGAATGAATCAAAAAGTGACAAATCAATGAATCTATTAAAAGAAGAAAAAAGTAAATTTATAAATATTGATGTAGAAGGAAAAGCACAACCTCTTTGAAAGCCAAAAATAGTTTACAAGACATTATGTATACTAATATGATCTTATTTTCCTAAGAAAAAAAATATAGTCAAACATAAACACAGAAAAAAGTCTGTAAGTTTGATCCATTAATTGTGGTTATTTCTGGAGTAGAATTATGGGTGATGGACTTTTAGTTTCTACTTTATATACTTCAGTACTCCTTGAAGGTTTTAAAATAAGCACAAATTACTTCTTATATTAAGAAGCAATCAATACATATCCTTTCATTTTGAAAAATAAATGCAGAGTTTGAAATGAAATGCAACACTTTTGATGTGGTCTAACCAGAACACATTGAAGATGGCCATCACTTGCTGAGTTTGGAAGGCTGGACTTCTAATTTAAGAGGGATATATCATATGCCAGGCCCCCAACAAGTTGTTTTCTGGCCTCATGTTAATTCTGGAAAGGTTAATTACTCCCACAACCTAGCAACCCACTCTCTGGAGATTTTTCTGGACAAAGCATGGTTTTCAATACAAAAGAATGAGGAGATTGGAACTTCAAGAGACTAAGCTCAGAAGTAACCTTTTGTGGCTTAGCTATTTTAACCCTCCCTCATCCATCCCACACATTGCATACAAGTTTGTCTAACCAGGAAACCCTACCCAGGAAAATCAGGCCGCAGGTGGAAAGTGAGAGGTGGCATTAGCCTGGAAGGAAGGATGTTTTTGTTGGTGAATCACATCTGGTGGGAGCTTAAGGGGCAGCTGAGGCACCTCCCTGTCTTGATTTTGTCACCAGTGGTACATGAAGTTCACTCTGAAGTCATGGATGAGAATCTAGGGGCTATTTTGGGAAAAATGACTATGCAAAGAAAAAAGTGGATTCTTCAGTTATGCCATGGCTTTTAGTGAATAAGATGAGACCATGGAGAGTAAGTTCTGGTGTGGGTTCTTTTTTTGGAGAGTACCTAGCTGGGGAGAGGATGTTGGATGGAAAGAGTCCTCACCTGAAAAGTCAGACACACCCAGTATCAGTTCCAGGTCTGACATTAATTAGCTCTGGGGTTGTGGGCAAATCACTTCATTTCCTCGGACTTCTGTTTCTTCTGTGAGGAGTTTGAACCAGGTGTATCTTATTGTAGCAGTTAACAGCTTGATTGGGCTTCATCTCCAGCTGTGCCATGGTGTCCCAGAGTTAGTCCCCCTGCCTAGCAAGGTGCACGGAGTGTGTAGGTGTTCACAGCAGTGCCCTTCATGCCACCATAATTGAGATTGTAACCTACCCATCACATTGCTTTTCTGGTGGCAATAATAATCACGTGTGTTTGTATATATGGGCTACTCAGACTGTGGCTAGGCATGGACATGGTATGTGGACATGATGGAGTGTGCGTACTCCTTTAGGGGTCATCCTCACTGATCAATTAATGGAGACACAGAAAGGTTAATGAACTTGTCGAAAGTCACAAAGCTAGTAAGTATAACAGCTGAGATTTGAACTGAGATTGTGTATTTCCAGATCTCTTCCTCCTAACCACCATATTACACAGCCCCTCCTGAGTGAAATGTCTAAGGAATACCTCATTCTTTGGTCCTGTGTATCACAAATCAAAGCTAATGTCACATCAGAAAACATTCTTCAGCTGTGTTGACATTTGCCCTACTCCATCCCTTTCTGATAAATGTTCACACTCTAGCCACTTTTGAATAATCCTTGCTTGGAGTTTGCATTTAAGAAGAATCTGCTTGAGTCATGGCACAAGTTGATGTGCATTTCTGAAAGTGTGGGAGTTTTCAAAATATTCTAAATCACTTCCCTAAGGAAAGAAGACAGAGGAAATGAACAAGTCATGCTGATTAATATTTGAGCATAAACAATTATTAGAAACCTGCAGAGACTGTGGGCTAGGAGAATTCCTTTGCCCCCATACAACGTTTGTCAGTCATGGGGATTTGCCTTCCTCCATTTTTCCTGTGTACCCTTCGCTCAGTTTCTCTGCTCTTTCAGCCACAGACCTAGATCAGATGTCATCACAACAACCCCTGACAGCTTTCTCCCTCCTTTGCTAAACCAAAGTTGGTTGCTATTGGTTCCTTGGCTTTGCCACTTATTTGTTCCAGAGCCATCCATGATTCTTCCTTCTCTACTTATACTTGAGCTTGGTACTCAAGGTCTTTGTTATCTGGCCCCAAGTCATGATCTGTATATCATGTGCACCTATTTTTTTTTCCCTTCCCCTGTCCTTTGCTCCAACAATGCTTGATTGTTCCATGTTCACTGAACATGTTCTCTATTCTTTATGCTTTTGCATGTGCTATTCCTTTTTCCTGGGATGTCTCTCTCTTCATCCTACATGCCCGATTTTCATTTTTCCTCTAAGACCAATCCCAGTGTTAAATCTTGGATGGCCCCTTGCACTGATTCCATCTCTCAATCCTCTGAGCCCCAGTCTGCTTGGGTGGTTCCTCTTAGAACTTAACAGTTCACCTAGCTGTAGTTTCCTCACCTGCCTCTTATAAAAACAGCTTACATTGAATGTTGGGCAACCTGGATAGAGGACCCAGGTATTTGACTCCTATTCCTACATCAGGAATATGACTCAACATTCATTAACACAGAGTTGTTGAGCACCAAGAGCTGTACGATGACTAGGGGTTCTAACTCAAAGTCCATGATTTTCAATGCCCTTTAAAGCCACACCTGATCTGAATCCTCATCCCTGCTCTGACCCCCCCTCACTTCCATCCAGCCACTGACCTTCTTTCTTGTCCTTGAACATGTTCCCACCTCTGTGTTTTGTACTTGCTCCTACTTCTGCCCAGAATGATCTTTTGCTAAAACCAACCTGCCTCTTTGTTTACCTACTTCAAGTTTTTGCTTAAATTCTCCTCCATCAGGCCTTCTCTGACTATATAAATTGCAATCACCTCCCATGCTGACTCTTCCTAACCTTTGCTTGATCTCCTTTCCTTCATAATGTTTATCATTCTCTGACTCACTCTTTATTTTTATATTCATATATTATGTTTCTGCCACTCTCTTCTATTCATTGCTGAACACTTCATGCCTAGAAAAGTACTTAACATATAATAGAACTCCTATTACTATTTGCTGAATAAATGAATGAATGTAAAACTAAGCAAGACATGCTCAGTCTTTACCCTCTTGTTTCTCAAGGGCCACAGAGAGGATATAGTTGACTTAACTCCCGATCTGAGAAGTATTCTGGTAGGGAAGTAGAGGCAGCCAACTCAGAGTAGGACAGCTAAGGAAAATAAGCAAGTCATTGTCCTTGCCCTGAAAAGAGTTATAGCTTTCCAGAGGAGTAAATAGATAAATTAACACATGAATAGCAAATAATGTGAAAATGACCTTGCCAAAGGACAAAATAAAATCTCTCTTGTGCACATCTTATCCATCCCACTTGTCTATAAACTCTTTGAGGACTTGGTCCAGAGCTAATTCATCCTTTTTCCCTCACACTCCTACCTCCACCTCACCCCACCCCTGCACCATTCCCCAGGTACTTGGGTGAAGGAGCATGTAAAAAGATGCTTGATGGATGAATGAATGGATCCTGAAACAATATGTGAACACGTGGTCCCTTTCTCCCTTGAGCAATATAATATGCCAATGGTTATTTGGCTGTGAGATGATTGTATTTTCCTGTTTATCCATTTGGCTGGCACAGTAAGGCAGGGATTTCATGGTCATTCACTCACTGATATATGGCGTGATAAAAGCAGGCATCTGCCTATGAGGAACAGTTCTCCATAAAGCTGTTCTGAGAAAAACAGGTCCAGTAAGCTGAGCTCACACCCATTACTGGAGATATCTCCAAATTTATTACTGGAAGTGATATAAAGAGGAGAGTTGACATAGCCTTCTCCTGTTCAATTTCATCAATGGTAATTTGGAAGGCATGAGATCATCCAAGCCATGGAAAACTTGTTGCCCTTATCCACCCACTGGAAGGCTAATGCATCCTTCTGGAATCTCCCTTGAGATGACTCCCTTGTCTTCAGATTAATAGATGAGAAAGCTGGGGCCCTGAGGGGAAAGTGATTTGTATAAATTCACACAGCTACGTTGCAGCAGAGTCTGGATTAGAACCTGTCATCTGGTACATATTGATCACCTAACCATTGCTTGTATACCTCCAGTGACAAAACTGAATACCCACTTGAAGCTTCTAGTTTTTATACTGATGTTACTAATAGAACCAATATTTGGTAGAAAGCTGTCTCTAGCATGAGGCTAGAACAAAGTAATAGAAGTCCAGAAAAAAGCAAACAAATTAATTCAAGAGAAGATTTTGTAGCAGAATTATATACTGATCAATTTGTCTTTGCATCTATTCAACATAAATTACATATCTACCAGTGACCTACCTTAGGATACCGGGGATGCAGAGTTGAGTAACATGGCCTCTGCCCATCTGTGAAGGTGGTATAAAAATGTAGTTTTGAGGGTATTCGTAGCCAAAGTGATTAAGGAAGTTTGACTAGGACACTCATATAGTGTCTATAAGGACTGGGAAGTCGTGAGGAGGGAGGATACTGTGATTCAGGGCAACAGAGATGTCTAAGGATCGTGGTTGGCTCCTCACATGCTTAGTCTGAACACTTAATTTTAAATTTCCCAAAAGTAGGTTTGAGATTGCTTGGCTGGCCAAGGTCAAGAACTAGAGGATAAGCTCCCCCAAATCAAGGATTATACCTGATTTCATTCGTAGCTTTCCAACGACTTGACACTTAGATGATGCATAGCCCATGTATCCTAAATTGTTGAATGTGGCAAATGACAAATTACACAAAGCAGCAGAGAATTAAGGTCCAAAAATATGTGGTTTAGACTCCAAGTGTCAATAAAATGCAGACTCGAGAAATTAGTGAGGGATGGAATATCAAGAGTGGCGGGATAGGTTTTGTGCTAGTTTTTGATTAATGATAATTCTTCTTATCTGTTTGGTGATTTAGAAGGCTTTTCTATATCCATAGTATCAGTCTATCTAACAACAAACTGTAAAGTTGGTGAGGGTTATTTATTACCCACACTGTAATAAGGGCAGCCGACTCCTGAAAGGAATCACGCAGAGATAAGCCTCACATCATTTTTGTCATTATTGGAGTGTTTTAAGTGTGAGCAAAAGTTAGACAATGTAGGGGCACCTGGGTGGCTCAGTCGTTAAGCGTCTGCCTTCGGCTCGGGTCATGATCCCAGGGTCCTGGGATCGAGCCCCGCATCGGGCTCCCTGCTCAGAGGGAAGCCTGCTTCATCCTCTCCCACTCCCCCTGCTTGTGTTCCCTCTCTCGCTATGTCTCTGTCAAATAAATAAATAAAATCTTAAAAAAAAAAAAGTTAGACAATGTAGTAAATTGCTTGCAAAGATGGTTACAACAACCCCACCATCCTTATATTGTCTGCATTTGTCAATGTGTCTTCGCTACTCCTGCCATGAGGAAGTAGAGCTTATTTCTCTGCCCTTTGAATTTAAACTTGGCCATGTGAATTGCTTTGGACAACAAAACATGAGCAAACATGACAAGAGCAGAGGCTTGAAAAGTCCTGCATCAGAGCTTACACTCTTGTCTCTGTTGGAATCCCCAAACCACAATATGGAAGAATTTAAGCTCACCTACTGGTGATGCATCCCAATTAACAGCCTGCCGACTGCCATTCTTGAGTGAGGCCATATGAGTTCCTCTAGTTCTAACCAAATTGCCTCATAAATGCCAGTCATTACAAGTAACTCCAAGTGAGACCAGCAGAAGAAACACCCAACAAAACCCCAGCCCAGATTTCTAACCCATAGAATTGTGAGCTACTGAAATAGTATCCTAAGCCCCTAAATTTTCTATTCATTTTACAGTGAGTGATAACTGATGCAGAGGATATTAGGAAAACAATTCACAATTAAGGTAGAGACCCATCTTAGATTCCTTAGGCTATGAATGTGAGTGGAAGGAGAACAAAACTTAAGTAATTCCCTTGTGGTACAAAGAGGAAAAGCATGCAATTTTCTAATAAAACTAAATAATCTGGGAATATTACCCTCCCTCTGTTTATGGCCAGAGGAAGAAGGTGGATTAATCTGGAAGGTGCCCTTCTCTGTTAGGAAGGCCCCATAGCAAGTTATTTATGTAGGACCATTGTAGCTGTATACCCACTTTTGTTAAAGCAGAGGGAGCATAAATAAATCTGGCCTTAAGACATAACCTACACCTGGTCACAGTGTCCAGTAGAAGCTAGAGGGGAGCAGTGGAAGCAACGCCCTGAGGCAAAGCCCCAAGTCCTTGAAGGGGAATGATAAGAGACATGAGCTGGAGGCAACGATGGTGATAATTAAAAGTCCCCAGGGTACAACGTCCTGCTTTTGTGGCTTTCAAGACTTTGGGCCTGATGGGTCAAGAGCCACGGGTGCAGAGCATGCGCTCTCCTCTTCCACCTTTGCCCCAGGGTAATTGTAAGTACAGCCCCCCCACCCCATGGAGAAAGGCTGCCATGACAGTTCCAGTACAAACCTTGTAGGGTCAAAAACTTCCCCTCCCAACCTGTGGGAAGAGTTTCCTCCATTAGAGACCACCCCATGGTATGTCACAGCTCCTCCCTTCCAGAGAGACCCAATAATATCCAACCCTGAAATAACCCAGGGGCCTGGTCCACCTCCCAGAACCTGCCTGCTCTACCACCTTGAGAGTGTAGTTTCACTTTAATAAACTTCTTTGTGCTTGCTACTTTCCTTCTGGCTGTCTATTCAAGGAGCGTGGATCCCCACGTAAATCTTCTCATTGGGAATCCGAGGACTGAGACCTCCATTCATACAATGCAGACTCTCTTACCTAAAACAGTAGAAGAAAGGAAAAAGAGACTTTAAATAAACCACATAATTCATAGTGCTAAGACACTAAAGGAGCACTAAGAGTATTAAAACAATTACATTATTGTTTTAATTATATAATTGATACTAATATATAATATATATTTGTTAATCTGTGACTTAATTTATAATTATAGATTTTTTTCGAAATTTATTTTATAGCCTGGCAAATGGTTTTATTTTACTGGTGGACCTATAAAATGGTACTGTACAAAAGCTATTTTCTTCCTTTTTTTTTTTTTTTTTAGATTTTATTTATTTATTTGACACAAGAGAGAGCACAAGCAGGGGGAGCGAGTGGAAGTGGGAGAAGCAGCCTCCCCTGCTGAGCAGGGCGCCTGATGTGGGACTTCATCCCAGGACCCTGGGATCATGACCTGAGCCAAAGGCAGATGCTTAACCAACTGAGCCACCCAGGCGCCCCTCAAAAGCTATTTTCAAAAATTAAATTATTAAAAAAAAAAATAACATGAATTCACTTACACTTTCAGGAATTTTTTTTTTTCCAGAAATGTTTGATTTTAAATTCCATGTATTGATTGTCTAAAAGGAAACCATTTTTATCTATAAATATTTAGATAATGATTTTCTTTGTCATAGCTATTTGGTATCATTGATATTTTCTGAAGGATGCTTTTTGCTCTCAGTAGTCTTTTTACTTGTGATATTTTCCCTAAATTGCTTGCAATCTTTCTCAGCATTATGGCTAAGAGATTTAAAATTGTTGGCACCCTCAATTGACTTGTCAGTACATAAAATACTGAGAAGATGCTCTCTGCAGATACTGAGATACCTAGGAAGCACAGAGCAATTTCTGCTAAGTAGAGGAAATTATCAATTCAATATTTTTCACGTTAAAGTATGTAAATATTTGAGAGGTGCCTGGCTGACTCAGTTGATGGAGCCCGTGACTCTTTGGGGTTGTGGGTTCAAGCCCCATGTTGGGTGTAGAGCTTACTTAAAAAAATCTTAAAAAAAAATGTGTAAATACTTGAGCCCAAATATCTTTTACAGGTACTATCTTTTCCCCTCAATTGAGCCAAATGGCTTTTTCAATATTTTTACTAGACAAAAACTCATCAAATAAGTGTATCTATTTACAATACTAAATGTAGATGCTGCAGAATTGTGCATCTGCTCAGTTTCATTCCAATAAAATAACAGAATATAAATTTATCAAGTTAACAATAGGGGCTCTTGGGGCGCCTGGGTGGCTCAGTCATTAAGCATCTGCCTTTGGCTCAGGTCATGATCCCAGGGTCCTGGGATCGAGCCCCGCATCAGGCTCCCTGCTTGGCGGGAAGCCTGCTTCTCCCTCCCCCGCTCTCCCTGCTTGTGTTCCCTCTCTCGCTGTGTCTCTCTCTGTCAAATAAATAAATAAAATATAAAAACAAAAAACAAAAAACGGGCTTTTCAGGAGATTGTTGCTACAGATGTAGGTACTCCAAAATGACATTTAAGCAGACTTTCTTCCACTAACCCCCTTCAGTCCCCATCTAGCAGTTGTCTCAAAATAACCTTTAAATATCTTTTGAAGTAGATTCAGAAACTCAGCGCCTCATTTTGTTTTATTAATACGCACTTTCCTTTTTTGATTTGATTAATAATGACAGGATTTATTGCAAATTTAAAAAGCATTACCAGACAGGTAAAGCGATATGTAGCTGTCAATTTACACCATCCAATAAATAATATCCATCCCCCTAGCAAAAGCATTTTGGACCGCTCTCAATGAATGGACCGCTTGGTCTTTATTTCCCACACCTATTTCATGCATAACTCACCTCTTTATTTCTCACGAATCTGCCTATTTCCTTCATCTCCAAGCCTGTGGGCAGGGGCCCTGGAATAGGGTAGTTACACCAAGTGGCCAACGGGGGCAGCACTAGTGGATTCTTTTTCCAGCACCTGTGGACAAGGGAAGTATTCGGCTTTTCCTAGCCAGTCCTGTCACAGTCCACAGGTACTGTCTAAAAGGGAAGTGTTGGTTATTTTTAAGTGTAGAAAGTGTCTGAAATGAAAAAAGGGCTATGGATGATTGTCATTCAGACTTAACTCTAAGTTAAAGTGTACTAAAGGTGCAGTGTGTCTCACACTCCCTTAGATGAGACTGCCGTAGAATCCAGAACACAACACGGAGGTGTTCCATACCATCCCAGCTAATTTAAATACAACTCTTAATAAGAGTACTTCACTAAAAATGGAAGCCTTGAACAAATGGTAAACTTTAACCATAGGACAATAGGGTAGTTTGTCCCAGACAAATTGAATTCTATGGTCACCTTACTTGAGCTGTTTTTCTTTCCGGCATACATATTCAAACAAAGGATGGTCGACTTAAAATCCTGGTTGAAAATGTTCTCACTTAATCGGCCTTAAATAGGTAAGGGAAAAAGAATTAAAATTAGCGTAAATATCGGGGACTATAAAACGTTTGTATCCAAAGCTATAATCAGACTATCTTTTATGTGCATTTTACATATGTGAAAAACAGGTTCAGAAGGGAGGAATGACTTCCCTCACATGTGCCAAGTATGCTGTGGAGGAGTGCTGAAATACAGATCATGTAGCTCCTTCTAGTGTGTTTTTGTTTATTGTTTCACTGGGTGGTAGTGGTGTTATTTTAAGCTGTTTAAACCATTCAGGGGATGTCCCATAGACTCAAAGACTCAGCTTGAAACTCAACACCTATCATGGTCTGGTCCCCATCTATTACTTGAGGCTTCTCTTCCTTGTGCCTCTCCTTTATGTTCTTTCTTTCAGCCAAGTATGGTAATTTTCCTTTCTTGGAGCGTGTTTCATGCCTCTGTGATTTTGCCTCTGCCTAATACTTCCTTTAGCTCAATTCTTTTTTTTTTTTTTAGATTTTATTTATTTATTTGAGAGAGAGAATGAGATAGAGAGAGAGAGCATGAGATGGGGGAGGGTCAGAGGGAGATGCAGACTCCCTGCCGAGCAGGGAGCCCGATGCGGGACTTGATCCTGGGACTCCAGGATCATGACCTGAGCCTAAGGCAGTCGCTTAACCGACTGAGTCACCCAGGCGCCCCAAGCTCAATTCTTTCATTCATTTTGGAAGTATTTACTGAGTGTCTATGATACATCAGACTCTGTTGGGCATCTGTTGGTTTTTTTAATTCCCTTTTTAATTTTTTTATCATTTTATTATTTTTTTAATCATGACAAGTGTACTCCTTAATCCCCATTCCCTATTTCCCCCATGCTCCCACCCACCTCCCCTCTGGTAACCATCCATTTGTTCTCTATAGTTAAGAATCTGTTTCTTGGTTTGACTCTCTCTCTTTTCTTTTTTCTTTATTTGTTTTGTTTCTTAAATTCCACATATGAGTGAGATCATATGATATTTGTCTTTCTCTGACTGACTTATTTTGCCTAGCATTATCCTCTCTAGCTCTATACATGTTGTTGCAAATGGCAAAATTTCATTTTTAATGGCTAAATAATATTCCACTGTATATATAACTCTTCTTTATCCATTCATCTATTGGTGGACACTTGGGCTGCTTCCGTAGTTTGGCTATTTTAAATAATGCAATAAACATTGGGATGCAGGTATCTCTTTGAATTAGTGTTTTGTATTTTGGCGGTAGATACCCAGTAATGTGATTCCTAGATTGTAGGATAGTTCTTTTTTTATTTTTATTATTTATTTATTTATTTATTTTTTTTAAAGATTTTATTTATTTGACAGAAAGACACAGCGAGAGAGGGAACACAAGCAGGGGGAGTGGGAGAGGGAGAAGCAGGCTTTCCGCGGAGCAGGGAGCCCAATGTGGGCCTCGATCCCAGGACCCTGGGATCATGACCTGAGCTGAAGGCAGTGCTTAATGACTGAACCACCCAGGTGCCCCAGGATAGTTCTTTTTTTAATTTTTTGAGGAACCTCCATACTGTTTTTCACAAGGATTGCATCAATTTGCATTTCCACCAACAGTGCAAGAGGGTTGCTTTTTTCCCACATCCTCGCCAATAGTTGTTTCTTGTGTTTATTTTAGTCACTCTGCCAGGTGTGAAGAGATATCTCATTGTAGTTTTGATTTGCATTTCCCTAATGATGAGGGATATTGAATATCTTTTCATGTGTCTGTTAGCCATCTGTATGTCTGTTTTGGAGAAATGTCTGTTCATGTCTTCTGCCCATTTTTTAATTGGATTATTTGTTTTGGAGGGTGTGAGTTGTATTCTTATGTATTTTGGATACTAACCCTTTATCAGATATATCATTTGTAAATATCCTCTCCCATTCTGTCAGTTGCCTTTTAGTTTTGTTGATTATTTCCTTAGCTGTGCAGAAGTTTTTTTTATTTTGATGTAGTCCCAATACTTTATTTTTGCTTCTATTTCCCTTCAGGGGACATATTTAGAAAAACATTGCTATAGCTAATGTCAGAGAGATTACTGCCTGTGTTCTCTTCAAGTATTTTTATGGTTTCAGGTTTCACATTTTGGTCTTTAATCCCTTTTGAGTTTATTTTTATGTATGGTGAAAGAAAGTGGTCCAGTTTCATTCTTTTTCATGGGAATATCCATTCTCTTTTTCCCATTGTATATTCTTTTCTCCTTTGTCAAAGATTAATTGACCATATAATTGTGAGTTTATTTCTGGGTTTTCTCTTCTGTTCACCTATGTGTCTGTTTTTATGCCAGTACCATACTGTTTTAATTACTAACACTTTGTAATATAACTTGAAATCTGGAATTATGATACCTCCAGTTTTGTTTTGTTTTGTTTTGTTTTTTAAGATTGCTTTAGCTATTAAAGGTCTTTTATTTAAGATTGTATTTATTCATTTTAGGGAGAGAGAGCATGCATCAGTGGGGTGGGGCAGAAGGAGAGGGAGAAAGAATCTGAAGCAAACTCGACATTGAGCACAGAGCCCAACACAGGAATCGGTCCCACAACCACAAGATCATGACCTGAGTGGAAACCAAGAGTCAGATGGTCAATCAACCGAGCCACCCAGGTGCCCCCTATTCAAGGTCTTTTGGAGTTCCATACAAATTCTAGGATTGTTTGTTCTAGTATTGTGAAAAATGCTGTTGATATTTTTGTTTTGTTTTGTTTTTTGTTTTTGTGCTGGTGGCATTTTGATAGGGATTGCTTTAAATCTGGAGATTGCTTTGGGTAGTACAGATATTTTAACAATATTTGTTCTTCCAACCCCCAAGCATGGAATGTCTTTCCATTTCTTTGCATCATCTTGAATTTCTTTCCTCATTGTTTAACAGTTTTCAGAGTACAGGTCTTTCACCTCTTTGGTTAAGTTCATTCCTAGATATTTTATTGTTTTTGGTGCAACTGTAAATGGGATTGTTTTCTTAATTTTACTTTCTGCTGCTTCATTATTAGCATATAGGAATGCAACAGATTCCTGTATGTTGATTTTGTATTCTGTGACTTTACAGAATTCATTTATCAGCTCTGGTAGTTTTTGGTGGAGTCTTTAGGGTTTTCCATGTATAGTATCGTATCATCTACAAATAGTGAGAGTTTTACTTATTTCTTATCAATTTGGATGCCTTTTATTTCTTTATGTTGTCTAATTGCTGTGGCTAGGACTTCCATTACTATGTTGAATAAAAGTGGTTAAGAGTGGACATCCTTGTCTTGTTCCTGACCTTATGGGAAAACCTCTCAGTTTTTCACCATTGAGTATGATGTCGCTGTGCGTTTTTCATATTTGACCTTTTTTATGTTTAGGTATATTCCCTCTATACCTACTTTGTTGAGGGTTTTTATCACTAATTGATGTTGTACTTTGTCAAATGACTTTTCTGCATCTATTGAAATGATCATGCGGTTTTTATCCTTTCTCTTATTGATGTGATGTATCATGTTGATTGATTTGCAAATATTGAAAGTGTTGGTTTGTTTTTAATAAGTGGAGAAATGAATGAATGAATGAATGAATGAATGAGGTACCTTTATCAGTTTGAAAAATGGGTAGGAACTAGAGTGGAGTGAGACATAACATTCCAGGTAAAAGGGTTCACATGAGCAAATAGCATAGAAACAGACTGAGAGGTTCCTTTCTCCTTCCCCCTTACTCCTTGGTTTATCACAGAAAAGGGCAAAAACAAGAGTTGGAAAGTGATCCTGACCTCACACCATAAAATTAGCCTTAATGTCAGCCAGTTATGCCAAATGCCTTAATAGAAAGTTAAAAAACAGACAGTGACATGGTTACAAATGGTGGAATCACAGGTGGAACTATAACCAATCTTCAAGTACAAGCTTAAATGCTAACTTCTCCAGGAAGCTTTCCTTCACATGCAAACCCACTCCAAAATGTGTGATCTTCCCCTCTTTTTTGTCCTCCATAACAGTTTATATCCTCTGCTTTTTTTTTTTTTTGCAATTCTTCTTATGTTATGTTAATCGCCATACATTACATCATTAGTTTTTGATGTAGTGTAGAACCCTGAGTTTGTTTCTCAGAGTCCATAGTCTCTCATGGTTCGTCTCCCGCTCCGATTCCCCCCCCCTTCATTTTTCCCTTCCTGCTATCTTCTTTTTTTTTTTTTTAACATATGATGTATTATTTGTTTCAGAGGTACAGGTCTGTGATTCAACAGTCTTGCACAAGTCACAGCACTCACCATAGCACATACCCTCCCCAATGTCTATCACCCAGCCGCCCCATCCCTCCCACCCCCCACCACTCCAGCAACCCTCAGTTTATTTCCTGAGATTAGGAATTCCTCATATCAGTGAGGTCATATGATACATGTCTTTCTCTGACTGACTTATTTCGCTCAGCATAATGCCCTCCAGTTCCATCCACATCGTTGCAAATGGCAAGATTTCATTCCTTTTGATGGCTGCATAATATTCCATTTGTATACATACACCACATCTTCTTTATCCATTCATCTGTCGAAGGACATCTTGGCTCTTTCCATAGTTTGGCTATTGTGGACATTGCTGCTATAAACATCGGGGTGCACGTGCCCCTTCAGATCCCTACATTTGTATCTTTGGGGTAAATACCCAGTAGTGCGATCGCTGGGTCGTATGGTAGCTCTATTTTCAACTTTCTGAGGAATCTCCATACTGTTTTCCTGAGTGGCTGCACCAGCTTGCATTCCCACCAACAAACAGTGTAGGAGGGTTCTCCTTTCTCTGCATCCCCACCAACATCTGTTGTTTCCTGACTTGTTAATTTTAGCTATTCTAACTGATGTGAGGTGGTATCTCATTGAGGTTTTGATTTGGATTTCCCTGATGCCGAGCGATGTTGAGTACTTTTTCATGTGTCTGTTAGCCATTTGGATGTCTTCTTTGGAAAAATGTCTGTTCATGTCTTCTGCCCATTTCTTGATTGGATCATTTGTTCTCTGGGTGTTGATTTTGATAAGTTCTTTATAGATTTTGGATCCTAGCCCTTTATCTGATATGTCATTTGCAAATATCTTCTCCCATTCTGTCGGTTGTCTTTTGGTTTTGTTGACTGTTTCTTTTGCTGTGCAAAAGCTTTTTATCTTGATGAAGTCCCAATAGTTCATTTTTGTCCTTGTTTCCCTTGCCTTTGGTGATGTGTCTAGGAAGAAGTTGCTGCGGCAGGTCGAAGAGATTGCTGCCTGCATTCTCCTCAAGGATTTTGATGAATTCCTGTCTCACATTGAGGTTTTTCATCCATTTTGAGTCTATTTTTGTGTGTGGTGTAAGCAAATGGTCCAGTTTCATTCTTCTGCATGTGGCTATCCAATTTTCCCAACACCATTTGTTGAAGAGACTGTCTTTTTTCCATTGGACATTCTTTCCTGCTTTGTCGAAGATTAGTTGACCATAGAGTTGAGGGTCCATTTCTGGGCTCTCTATTCTGTTCCATTGATCTATGTGCCTGTTTTTGTGCCAGTACCATACTGTCTTGATGATGACAGCTTTATAATAGAGCTGGAAGTCCGGAATTGTGATGCCGCTGGCTTTGCTTTTCTTTTTCAACATTCCTCTGGCTATGCGGGGTCTTTTCTGGTTCCATACAAATTTTAGGATTATTTGTTCCATTTCTTTGAAAAAAGTGGATGGTATTTTGATGGGGATTGCATTGAATGTGTAGATTGCTCTAGGTAGCATTGACATCTTCACAATATTTGTTCTTCTAATCCATGAGCATGGAACGTTTTTCCATTTCTTTGTGTCTTCCTCAATTTCTTTCATGAGTATTTTATAGTTTTCTGAGTACAGATCCTTTGCCTCTTTGGTTAGATTTATTCCTAGGTATCTTATGGTTTTGGGTGCAATTGTAAATGGGATCGACTCCTTAATTTCTCCTTCTTCTGTCTTGTTGTTGGTGTATAGAAATGCCACTGATTTCGGTGCATTGATTTTATATCCTGCCACTTGATTGAATTCCTGTATGAGTTCTAGCAGTTTTGGGGTGGAGTCTTTGGAGTTTTCCACATAAAGTATCATATCATCTGCAAAGAGTGAGAGTTTGATGACTTCTTTGCTGATTTGGATGCCTTTGATTTCTTTTTGTTGTCTGATTGCTATGGCTAGGACTTGTAATACTATGTTGAATAGCATTGGTGAGAGTGGACATCCCTGCCATGTTCCTGACCTTAGGGGGAAAGCTCTCAGTTTTTCCCCATTGAGAATGATATTCGCTGTGGGTTTTTCATAGATGGCTTTTATGATATTGAGGTATGTACCCTCTATCCCTATACTCTGAAGAGTTTTGATCAAGAAAGGATGCTGCACTTTGTCAAGTGCTTTTTCTGCATCTATTGAGAGGATCATATGGTTCTTGTTCTTTCTTTGATTAATGTATTGCATCACATTGATTGATTTGCAGATGTTGAACCAACCTTGCAGCCCAGGGATAAATCCCACTTGGTCGTGGTGAATAATCCTTTTAATGTATGTTGGATCCTATTGGCTAGTATTTTGGTGAGAATTTTTGCATCCATGTTCATCAAGAATATTGGTCTGTAGTTCTCCTTTTTGATGGGATCTTTGTCTGGTTTTGGGATCAAGGTAATGGTGGCCTCATAAAATGAGTTTGGAAGTTTTCCTTCCATTTCTATTTTTTGGAACAGTTTCAGAAGAATAGGTGTTGACTCTTCTTTAAATGTTTGGTAGAATTCCTGTGGGAAGCCATCTGGCCCTGAGCTTTTGTTTGTTGGAAGAGTTTTGATGACTGCTTCAATTTCCTTAGTGGTTATAGGTCTGTTCAGGTTTTCTGTTTCTTCCTGGTTCAGTTTTGGTAGTTGATACATCTCTAGGAATGCATCCATTTCTTCCAGATTATCTAATTTGCTGGCATAGAGTTGCTCATAATATGTTCTTATAATTGTTTATATTTCTTTGGTGTTCATTGTGATCTCTCCTCTTTCATTCATGATTTTATTTATTTGGGTCATTTCTCTTTTCTTTTTGATAAGTCTGGCCAGGGGTTTATCAATCTTATTAATTCTTTCAGTGAACCAGCTCCTAGTTTCGTTGGACTGTTCTACTATTCTTTTGGTTTCTACTTCTTTGATTTCTGCTCTGATCTTTATTATTTCTCTTCTCCTGCTGGGTTAGGCTGGGTTTTGCAGTTCTTTCTCTGGCTCCTTTAGGTGTAGGGTTAGGTTGTGTATTTGAGAACTTTCTTGTTTCTTGAGAAAGGCTTGTATTGGTATATACTTTCCTTTTAGGACTGCCTTTGCTGCATCCCAAAGATTTTGAACAGTTGTGTTTTCATTTTCATTTGTTTCCATGAACTTTTTAAATTCTTCTTTAATTTCCTGGTTGACCCATTCATTCTTTAGTAGGATGCTCTTTAGCCTCCATGTATTTGAGTGTATTCTGACTTTCCTGTTGTGATTGAGTTCTAGTTTGAAAGCACTGTGGTCTGAAAATATGCAGGGAATGATCCCAATCTTTTGGTATGGTTGAGACCTGATTTGTGACCTAGGATGTGATCTATTCTGGAGAATGTTCCATGGGCACTAGAGAAGAATGTGTATTCTGTTGCTTTGGGATGGAATGTTCTGAATATATCTGTGAAGTCCATTTGGTCCAGTGTGTCAGTTAAAGTCTTTATTTCCATATTGATCTTTTGCTTAGATGATCTGTCCATTTCAGTGAGAGGGGTGTTAAAGTCCCCTACTATTATTGTATTGTTGTTGATGTGTTTCTTTGCTTTTGTCATTAATTGGCTTATATATATCCTCTGTTTTTTAAGCATTTGTTTATTTTCTTCTTGTATTTACAGTGAGTTTTTGGTTCTTGTACCCTAATATCCTTTAATGTATTGTGAGCTATCTGAGGACAAGGTATGAGGACTCATTCATTTTTGCAGTACCTGCCAACATGCCCTTAGTGTTCTGTACTTTGATTGGAAAATTTAATCGATTATTTGGATGCATTTAGCTTAACCATTTCACTCAATGGCTTGCAAAATGTACAGCTACTATTTCTTATATGTGGGTAACACTCTCCAGTCCCTTCTTATTGGCCTCCAGCCTTAACAGTCTCCATTTGGTTCTTTAAGCACACAAAACTCTTTTCCACTTAGTGTCCTTTACAAAGATTGGTTCTTCTGCCTGAAATATTAGTCTCTCCCTCTGATGCATATGTACATGCACTTGTGTGCGCACACACACACACACACACACCACATATACACCTTCTGCATGGCTGGGTCTTCCTCAGCCTTCAAGCCTTAGTCTAAATGTCAACTGCTCAGAGTGGCCTTTCTGGACCACCCCATATTGACTTCCTTTTCCTCAGCATACTGCCCCATGCCTTGACACCCCACACTTCCTTTCAGTTCATTTTTCAGTTTGTAATGATATACTTATTTGTATGAGTTTATTTATTTTGTTCATCATCTACCTCCCAACCAGATTAAAGCCCCATTATAGCACATAGGTCTATTTTATTCAGCACTTTTTTTTTTTAATTTGCCTGGTGCTGAGTACAGTATTTAACATATGGTTAATGTTCAACATATACTTGTAGAATGAGCTTCAAAGTGCTTTTACAAAACTTGCTACTTCTTCCAAGTCTTCCTACAATCCAGAAGTAGGACATGGGAGGTAGGACCATTCCTATTTCACACAGAAGGATGCTGAGCCATAAAGGAATTGTTAACACCCTGCAATGAAGGGTGTTTTGTGAAGAAGCTGTTCTAATCTTCTGATTTGTAGCCTGTTATCTACAACGCAGCCCTCCTGCTCTTTCAAAACTGGAAACAAAGTTAACAAGTGCCTTTAGCATGACTTTGACAAAGGACTTCTTAGGAGACACTCTGAGGGATCTCAAATGCCCACTTGGGCAAGCAGCCTTCAATCAGAAGCAGGCACGTTTTGCAGGCTCTGAAAGGGGAAACCTTCTCTGTGTCACAGCTGAAAGCACCACTGTGGATATTTAAAGCAAGTCCTCTTTTAAAAAATTAATGGCCTGAAAGGGGAGAGAAGAAGCTGCCTATGTAATGTGGAAAGAAGAGCTGGATGACCACAGCTCTGGTCCCTCTCCAGATGATGTAATCATCATCCTAGATAATAAATTTGCAACAACGTGGCTGAAAGAGATGGGACACAATTTCAGGATAAGAAAAAGGAGCTGGTAGCAGCAGAATCTAAAAGAAGAAATTTTTAACAATCTGGCAGGCATTTGGTTTTCGATTCTATGGGTAATTAGATTATTCAGAGAGCAGAGCAGAACCACAGTGAACTCTGGCTCTGGGAGCTTGGATGTCCCCAGCCCATTGGAACAGGCAGAGTGGCTAGAGGGCCCTTTTCTGTTATGTATCTGCTAAGCATGCCCTTCTAGCTTGAAAGAGGGGAAAAAGGAGAACACGCAACTTTTTTTTTTTTTTTCCCGGGAGTCAGTCACGCATTCAACCTGTACCATAAGTCATGACCCCAGAGGTGTTTCCCATCCATCCAGGGCCTCTCTTTCTCATTCCTTCCAGGATCTGATAATACTGACCTCTCTCTCCATTTGATCTAGAGTCTGCCTTCCCTTCCCATGTTCATGTTGATCTTGGCTATTCCACATATGCTCTGAATTACTTGAGGGTACCTTGTTTTAACATGTTTTCCATTTCATCTGTAGAGTATGAATGGGATAGAGCTCAGTTATGGTGACAAAACTATTTCCAAAGTCTTATATATCATCTAAGGAAACTTATAGATCCTCATTGCTGTAAATGTTTGACAAGGGAATGAATGAATGAATGAATGAATGAGGTTACGGTAATGAGCGGGATGATTTATTTAATTGTGAAGCACATATCATCACCTTTTCATGCCATCTCTGATGCTTTCCCAGTCCAAACGATAGATTGGCAAACAGTGGGTGCTTATGTTTGAACCTGAGTCATCTCAGCTGAGTACTTACAAAGGTCTACTGGCAAGGTCCACTTGTCTCTGTTATCATCTTCATCCAAACCACTGCCACTTCTCTCCCCGGCACACTACAGTAACCTTGTGATGGTTTCCCTATAGGCATTCTCCTCCCCTCCAATACATTTTCCATAACCTGTTTGGTGTTTAAAACTGTTAATTGGTTTTTGTTACTTCCTTGCCTAAATGCTTAAATGATTGATGGCCCATTGCTCCTTGGATAAGGACCAAGATATTTCCACGAATGGCCTGCACAGCCCTGTGTGATCTGATGTACACCTGCCTCTCTCATCTCTCCTTAAAGACGCATGACTTTCTTGTTCACTTTTTTTTAGCTACACTACCTTTGGATTTTCTTGAATATGCAAGATCCTTTCCATCTCTGAGCCTTCATATTTACTGTTCCTTCTATCTGGAATGCCCATCTCCTCACCATACCTGATTAATTCTGATTCATGCTTTAGGTTTCAATGTAAATTACTGCATCACTAAAGTCTTCTCTTCACCCATTCCCTCAGTCAAAATCGGTGCTTGTGCACAGACACAAATATGCATAATGGCTTTTCTCATAATAACTTGGCATCCCCTTACCTTTTAATAGAACATTACCCATTTATAACTGTGTATTAGTTTATATAACTAATTGCTTAATTGATTATAAGATGTGGAGGGGCAATGTTCACTTTATGTGCATTGCCTATTCCCAGAGATTAGGAAATAACATATGATCAGTAACATTTGTTAAATGAGTAATAGGTTTCATGATCCCGGAAAGTCAAAGACCTGAGTTCAATTCTGAGGAAATTTGGGACATCACAGATCACACCCCATTAACAAAGATGATGATGATGATATGATGATGATCTATGATTTACTTTTTAGAAGACTTTATTTTTGTGTGAGAGAGAGTGAGTATGAGCTGGGGGGTGGAGGTGGGAAGGAGCAAAGGGAGAAGCAGCCTCCCTGCTGAGCAAGGAGCCTGATGTGGGACTTGATCCCAGGACTCTGGGATCATGACCTGAATCTAAGGCAGACGCTTAAATGACTGAGCCAATCAGGTGTCCGATGATCTGTGATTTACTGAGCCTCTTATAAGCATTAGGCACTGAGCTAAGAGGTTACTATACATATCTCATTTAAGTTTCCCCAAAGTACTGAGAAAGCTGAGGTTCAGAGAAGTTAAGTGCCTTGCTTGAGGTCCTATAGCTAGAACATGCCAGAGCTTGGATTTGAAGCTAGCCATACCCAACTCCATAATCTTTCTTTTCTAGTTCACCCCTGGCCTCTTCTCACTATGTAGAAGTAGTTTCCCTGTGGCCTGGGAATAAATCAGCAATGCAGAAGACATGCTCTATGGGTATAAGGCAGAGGTGTGAGCCTGTGGGCAATGGAGAGAAAGTTGTGGAGGAGCATTTCACAGAACAAAGTGGGTGCACTGTGAGGGAGTGCAGGGAAACTTTTCCCTCCCTGGTTGAGGTATAAAAATGGAGCTCACTGATGTTTTCTTGACAGTAAAAACTGAGTTGTGATGGCATATTAACACTTAGAAATATTAGAACATAGGGTGTGATTTGTAAGGGAAAGCAAGATATCTGTCTTTTGAGGATCTTGCCAAATGGTTGGTGGAGAAAAGTTTAACTGCAGTCAAACATCTGGTGAATGTGTCTCCACATCTGCAGCCTTCCCTCACCCACCCCCACCTCAGCTTCAATGAAGTTCTTCCTATGGAAATGGTTATAACTACAAGAAATCGAGTATTTAAAGGGCACCTGGGTGGCTCAGTTGGTTGAGCATTCCACTCTTGATTTCTGCTCAGGTCATGATCTCAGCATTGTGGAATTGAACCCCACGTCGGGTTCCATGCTGGGTGTGGAGCCTGCTTAAGACTCTTTCCCTCTCCCTCCTGCCTCTCCCCCCCATTCATGTGCTCACTCATGCTCTTTCTCTCTCAAAAAGAATAAATAAATTTTAAAAAAAGAAAGTATTTTAAAAATCAAATGATAGCCTTCCTTTTTAACTTGTTTTTATTCTTCTGAAGCATCCTAAAAAGGACTTCATTCATTTCTTAATTGTTTAAATGTTTGGAAAATTATACATCAATTATATGAACCATAAATGTGTGTGAATGAATAAAGTTTACTTACCACTGCACTCTTTTGAGAGAAAGGATCTGATTGGTGAATAAACATCTTTGATATCATTGGAAGGAATGTTTAAACACCGTAAGAGAACAAGCTATTCTCATGCACTTTACATACCAACTACTGATAAGCTTATTACAAATCACTTCCCTTTATTTACTAAGATAAGTCCCTCGAGACACCTACTTGGCAACTCTAAGTTAAGTTAACGTATCTGCATTTATTTTAAAACTTGGAGTAATTCAAAGCATTATAGATTCATAGCAATAGGTATGTGTTAGAATTAGGAAAGCTTCAGAGTGTGTTCAGAATGCTTCTGATTTGGAAATCTATTTAAGGGCCACAGAATGTCAAGGTTCTTTCCTTTTTCTCTGTGTCTCTTTCCTGTGCTCTAGTTTCTAATGCATGACTGCTTACTGTAACTGAATGCTTGGCTTCAGAAAAGAAGGTGTTCAGAGCAAAAACATCAACCCAAAAATGAAGTTGCATATTTAGATCTTACAGTTCAATATTTTTTGTTCTAAAAAACTGACCAGCATTTAAATTTTTTTTTTTTAAGCACAACACAGTGGTAAAATGTCCATTATGCATGTACTGCTTGTAGGCACTGGAGAAATATAAAGGCTGTCTCTAAATCTCTAAAAGCTTACTCTTTTCAGGGAAGCGATATCTTGATATGTATATTGATATAGATCAATGATGATTTTGCCATCCCACCTTTGGAACATTGGGCACTATCAGGAGACTTTTTTTGGTTGTCACACTTGGGGGAGGTTTCTACTGGCATCTAGCACTTTGAGGCCAGGGATGGCCCTCAGCATCCTACACTTGCCCTACAGTTAGTTTCTAGGTTCTCCACAGCAGAGAATTTCTAGGTTCCCCACAGCAAAGAGTGATCCAACTAAAAAAGTTCATAGTGCCCCAATTGAGAAACCCTGATACACACATTGATATAAATTCACTAAAACATGAGATCATTAAGGGGAGGGCTCTTGTGGTCTTCATCTGTGAATCTCCAGCACCCAGCCAAGACTATTGCACATTTAAGCAGTTATTACATGTTGGGTCATTGCATGAATGAATGAGTCAGTGGGTGAGATTGAGGCATGAGACAGAAGGACCACTAAGCAGTATTTTATTTGTCACCAAAAAACTAGTGTTGGGAGTCAGAGTTTTTTTGTTTGTTTGTTTTTTTCATGTAGGGTTAATTTTCAGACCACTGCTATGACTACTACTTCTTCCAAAATAATTGCCTTTTGCTGGGAGACTACTGTTTTCCAGGCACTTTATGTCTTATGTGTCCAGAAATAAAGAAAGCCCAGATAGACAGCAATTCTCCATCTTCTCAATGAGAATATTAAATCTGACCAACTTAAAAATATTAATTTTACTGATATAGATTAAATAGTTAAATAGCTGCTTATATACTGTGTTCATTTAAATACATTTAAAATTATATACTATGTGAAATGATATATTAATTTAGAAGTACCCTTTTTCCACACTCCTTTTATTTCATGAAACAATTTTATTCAAACTTTTTACATACACTTTTCAATATTGCTTTGTCATTAGTAGATCATGTTTTTAAATGTCTTCCATCTAAATTTCAGATATAGAAGTTTTTAATTATTTTAAAAAATTTTTTATTTTTATTTTTTTGAAGTTTTATTTATATAAGTAATCTTTACACCCAACATGGGGCTCGAACTCGTGACCCCAAGATCAAGAGTCACATGCTTTTCCGACTGAGCCAACCATGCGCCCCAATTAATTTTTTTTTTTAACTGGAGTGTAGTTGACACACAATGTTACATTAGTTTCAGGTGCACAACATAGTGATTCCACAAGTTTATAGATCATGCTGTGCTCATCAGTAGTGTAGCCACCATGTGTCACCACACAACAGCCCCATAATACGACTCTATCTCCTGTGCTGTACCTTTTATTCTGTGACTTACTCATTCCACAGCTGCAGCCTGTATCTCCCACTCCCCTGCACCCATTTAAATATAGTAGTTTTTTTAACCATATATAATTCTATTCACTTTTTTTTCTCGAAGCCAAAAGCACTTACTCATGTATAATTATGAAAGGTTATTTTTTCTTCCTGTAGATGATTACTCAAGATTTTCACAGTGGAACTACTTAGTGTATTACTTTTTTAAAGAGCTGTTTCCAGGGCTTCTTTATTTGCACATCTTGCTATTGTAAGGACACATTTCCTCCTGCCTTGTTTTCCCACCCTCCTATCCCTATCACCCCTACCTCACCTCCCAGGATGGGGCATTTACTAAATGAGTATTTGTTACACTGAATTGCCTTTGTTTTTGGTAGCTGCTTCTGTTAGATGATTTGTGTAAGCATCTAGCCCTAGAACTGATCAAGAGCGTTACAGAAATAATGGTTCTTCCCCAAATAAAATTTGTTATTCAAAATATAGTAATTGAGGGATGCCTGGGTGGCTCAGTCAGTTGGGCATCTGCCTTCGGCTCAGGTCATAATCCCAGAGTCCTGGGATTGAGTCCTGCATCAGCCTCCTTGCTCAGTGGGGAGTCTGCTTCTCCGTTTGCCTGCCATTCCCTCTGCTTGTGTTCTGTCTCTCTCTCTCAAATAAATAAATAAAATCTTAAAAAATATATATAGTAATTGAAAGAAGATCATCAGCTCTCAGATGAAAAGCAATTCCATTTTATGAGGCACAATTTAGAGAGGAAAAACCTAACTTGGTATTGAGAAATATATAGTGCATTTTCTCTTTGAATCCTAAGGGCAACCTAGTTAGTTGGCCTGGCTATTTGCATTCTAACCTTATGAAGTTCTATGCTGTGACCATGCAAGGCCTGGGCCATATAGCTAATAGGAGTTTAAGTACAATCCACATACAGGTCTCCAGGCTAATAAAGACCAACCTGCTTACCATTTACCTCAACAAGTTGTCCTCAATGGAGATCAACTTGGAAGGTGTTGCAGGAGGAAGGTAAAAGCATAAGTAGAGGAGATATAGAAATCCCCATGACACTTCCTTTCCCAAGTTCAATTTCTTAATTGATGTCTAAGTCATTTGCTGAAATGAATAATACTTTTCTGATTTTGTACATTAGAGTTGATTCATTCAATATTCTTACAAGTTAGGAAAATGTCATTAAAAGGGTGTTAAGATCTAAGTACTAAATGCCATCGGTTCCTGAATTCAAAGTTAGACAAAAATATTTAAGATTTTTATTTAAAAACCAAACACACAAATAGAATTTTAAAACAAATTTGAGAGACTAAAATATTACTTTCATCAGGAGCCTTGGAGTAATTTTTTTTTCCAAATGGTAAACCTATTTGATATAGCTTTCCTAAATGTGATTTGAGCACTGGATTTCCTCATCAATACAATTCCTTAAACGACACTGCTGGTGTAAAGTTGGAAGACATAAAATATTTGAAGCATAGTGCACTAGGTCTGGTTGACAGCATTCATTGAGTTAGTTCCTCTGCCTTTGTTCTATGCTTTTCTGTTTATTTTAAGGTTCAGACTAATAGTGATACTTGAGGGCAAGTAGCAGGAGATGAGGCTGAAGGAAGATTTTCTAATGGTTCCAAATAGAAAATAAATTAGCATAAATATCTTTTTGGTCTGCAACATTGACATGAATGTTAGTTATCATTTAAAGAGAATCCAAAAGCTGTACTTTATAGCTCAGAAATTGGGAGTATTTCCTAAGGTCATCAGTTATTAAGTGGTCAAGCTAAAGAAAGCATATTTCAAAGAGATCGGTGGTGCTATGACTTTTCTTAGTTATAAAAAAATTCAAGGTCTAAGTCTCCAAAACCTTGATTCTAATCTAGGATCTAGAATTCAATTATAGAGCTTTGCTATCTTCAAAACTCCACCACACCCATTTTCTGGTTCCCAATTGCAAGCTGCTTAAACCTGGCCGTAGTCAACCACCAGAAGGCAACACAGCTTCCTTTTTAAACCTCACCACAGATTGGCAAGAGTGTCAAACTTTGATGCATTTCAGACTTGTTTGAGGCAGTGGTAATAAAAGACAAAAACAAGGCCATTGAGTTGCTAGCAAAATGTCCTCAGAAGGATACATCAATTCCTTAAACGCAGTAAAATAAATGTTGCCATTGGTGTCCACTGATTAAAAGAACAAGATTGCTGGAAGGGGTCTTAGAGATTACCTTTCCAATATGGTCATAATGCAAATGGAAGAACAGAGGTCCAGCAAAGAGGAGGAATTTGCCCCAGGTTGCACAATGAATCATGATAGAGCAAGAAGTAGAATTCATAGCTCTTTTTGGTCTCTAGTAATTCATTAGATATAGATACATAGGTATGTACATTGCCATTCCCAAAGAAAGCACTCAGGGCACTCATAACTTCACTTGGACATCTTTGAAAAAGCCTGTTACAGAGTTATGATCTGAATAGGAAGAAAGTGACATCACTTCTAGGACAGCTGCCCCTAGTAGGTAGCATCTAAGACCCTTGCCAAGGACACCTCCAATCTCCTTGGACATGCTGGTTCAGCTACTTGCTTGGCTGACATCAGCCTGACTCACAGCTTCAGAAATGGCAAGATGTGCACAGTAAGGAATGGGACAAACTCATTCCAAACCTAGTTCAAGTTTGCCAAAATCATCCCCCAACTCCTTTAGCTAATTGGAAATTGCTGCAGAGAGCCTACCTCCATTCTGCAGCTGAACAACAAAAGTGCCTCCACTGGAGACTTTACCTCCCAGAGGTGAGCTGAGATCACTTCTGGCAGTGTAGTACTCCCTGTTTATTTTTAGATTAATAAAATGAAGCTCATTGATTGACTGTTGGGCATACACAAATCATTTGGAAACCACAGCTCATAAGACATCTTCCAAATAAGTGTTCTTTGTTTTTGTCTGTCTTAGTAAAAAAAAAAAAAAAAAAAAGGTTGATTATTATGTCCCCCAATCTCTGAGTTATTATTTAGTTCATCATGTAAACATGCATGCATGTGAATCTATGTACCTGCTTCTGTGTGTTGAGATGACATAAATAGAATAGAGATGGGCCCTAAAAGATGCTTAGGAATTGTCACTTCTTTTTCATTTATATGTTTATTCAAGGATATTTAATAAATTACTATTAAGAGTATTTCACTACGTGATGTTATTGTGAACTGTTGGCTAAAATTATTAAAATAAGCAATAAAATCATTTCCATAATTAAACAAGTATTTATTGAATATCTTCTGAATGATAAACATTGTTACTAAATGCTCAGGACATAGTGCTAAATGAGATTAGAGTGCCAGCAATGGAAGAAAACATAATCTGGTGAGAGAGATAGCTTTGTTAAGGAAAAGCATAGTACAGTGTGATAAATGATAGAATGAGGGCTGAATAAAGTGCTATGTGAGCAGGGACAAGTGAGCTATTAACTCTGCCTAGGGTCAGTAGAGGATTCCTAGACCAGCTCGCAACTGACCTGGGGTTTCCCACATGGTTAGGAGGAATAAAAGAGTAACAAAAGAATTTTTCAGGCATAGGAAACAGACCTAACCTTCTTTATCTGGAGGACTGAAGCTTCCTGAAAAGAAAGTTTGAGAAAGCTCATAAAGATGCCTTTCTTCACCCATGGTCAAAAGAGAACCTCTGTGTCTCCAGCCCTCTTGATCTGGGCATCTCCTACATTCAAAAATTACTGCTGTAGGAAAAAAAAATATGAAGAAACCCATGTGGGTTTGGAAGGTGCTTTCCCGCTGAATCACTACTCCACAACACCCAAGCAGAACGTCGGGCAGAGGTAAAGTGGGTTTCTCTAGCCCCAGCCAAAATAAAGCCATGTTCAAACCTGAACTCTAGAGGAGAAACATGGAGACTGTGTGTGTGTCTGAGGCTGGAATAATCAACTTCACCTTTCTAAATTCAGTAGTGCCATTAGTATATGACCCCCAAACGACTTGGAACAGTAACAAAGCTGGATTCCAGGATTAAGAAAGCTGTGGGTTGAGCCCTGGACTGAGTTTTTGGAGGCCTTTGTTTCATTATTGGCTCTACCACTAACTGTCTGGTCTTGGGAAAATGGCATTCCTTTCTTGAGGCCCCACTTTTCCCTATTCAAAATGATAATCAGATTATACTTCCTTGTGTGATTCTAAAATGTAGGATTCTAAGCGTCTGTTTAGACATGTTTGCAGCCTAATGGATCTCTGTAGATTTGGAAACCCAACCATTTTGGCCAGTACACGATGGGACCTGTCTGTGCAAGAGACTGGTGGGCCCATTTCACAGACACTGACACCTCTCAGTGACTTAAGTAGATTGCATTATTTGTCTAGAGTTCTTCCTTCCCTCCCTGCCTTTGCAATGCTTTGTTGGCAGAGTGTCCTTCCTGGATCCAGTGACTTGGCAGGGGGTAAGTTTTATGACTTACTTGAGACAGTGGAAGGTAGGCAGAAGTAATAGTGTGTCAACTTCAATCTGAGACTTGAGAGGCATGGCCAATTTATGCCAGTTTTTAAAATCTTCTTCCTTCTGTCAGGAGATCAGCATGCCCTGAAAAGTCATTACTTCTTCAGCCTGGGTTCCAGAATAAAAATTTTGGAGTTGACCTGAGCCTGTCCTTAAACCTAGACCCCAGATTAGTCTAGCATAGCCCAGTCAAACACAATTAAACCCAGCCATACGATGATGTACAGATTAATGTATATACTGCAACTGAATTGCATCAACCTCTCTACCTGTGACTCTGGGATATATTTTCATTGTTTTAAGCCACAGAGACCTGGGAGTTGTTAGTCATGGAATACCATATTTCGGCCAATAGCTGACTTAATGTGCTGATCCTTTTTGGATTAGACTCCATAAATCACCCTGCAGTGCGTGGAATAGGGTACTGTATTAGTTTCCTACTGCTGCTATAACAAATTACCACAAACTTAGGGACTTATACAACACAAAGTTATTATTTCATAGTTCTTGAGGTCAGAAGTTTGAAGTAAGTCTCATTAGGCTAAAATCAATGTGTTGTAGGACTGCTTTCCTTCAGGAGGCTCTAAGGAAGAATCCACTTCCTGTCTTTTCCATTCCTCGGCTCATGGTCCCCTTCTTCTTCTTCTTCTCCCCCTCCTCCTCCTCCTTCTTCTTCGATTTTGGTTATTTATTTTATTTTAGAGAGAGAGAGAGAGAGCAGGGGGAAGGGCAGAAGGAGAGGGAAAGAGAGAATCCCAAGCCGACGCTCTGCTGAGCTCCGAGCGATGTGGGGCTCGATCCTACGACCTTGAGGTCATGACCTGAGCTGAAACCAAGAGTCGAACGCTTAACTGACTGAGCCACTCAGGTGCCCCTCATGGCCCCCTTCTTCTGTCTTCAAGGACAGCAATGTCCTTGTCACACTGCATCTCTCTGATTCTCTTTTTCTGCTTCCATCTTCAAGTTGTAAGAATGCTTGTGATTATATTAGGCCTATGCAACTAATTCAGGATAATCTTCTTCTCTTAAGGCCAGCTGATTAGCAACCTTAATTCCATCTACAGAATTAATTCCTATTTGCCATGTAACTTAGTATATACACAGTTTCCAGATATTAGGAGGTGAACATCTTTGCAGGCCATCATTCTGCTTAACATAAGAATCATGGCTAATCCTGTACTCCTAGGAAGAATAGAGTGAAAAAAGGCGTTTGTCATGGGGCTCCTGCTGATTCCTCCAGACCCCACCCTATAAATCAAAACAAACCAAAGACTAGGTCTAACAAATGTTTTTGGTGCCCCAGATTATATTCAGCCTAATTCTTACCTTAGTATGGATGTGATGAGCAGTTCTATGCATTTCTATGTCAATTCACCTCAAAGGTATATCACCAATTGCTCTACATTTCTTCCTTATGACCTTTTCTGGAACTACAGAAGTCTCCTCAGCTCCTTTGTAGGCACAGCGTTCACTAGTTGGGTGGAAGCTGATGAATAAGTGGCTAGCCCTCTCAGGGGTTATGGATGGAGGCTCACTTCACATGGTTCCTTGAAGGATCTCAGAAAGACCACAGTAATCATGAGCTCAATAATCCACCGTTGATTTGCTTGTCCTCAGTCCCTTTCTTTCTCCACTGTCTTTCCTTCTTTGTGGATCACCTCCTAAGTAAACTGCCTAATACCCAGACCTTATCTCAGACTCTGCCTTTGGAGGAAACCAAGCTAAGTTTCAACATTTGATATTGATTGAATAACTGTGTCTCAAAGTTGAAAGAACTCTAAACAACATGCAGTCCAGCTTGTGTAGAAATGTCTAGTCCAGATCTTTTGATTCAGGAAGGCCCTCTCATCCATAGTATCTCTTACTAGGGGGTGTCCAGTCTCTGCTCATGTACCACCATGGATGGGGAAACCACTGTCTTATGAGGCAAACCATCCTAATGTATGACAGCTATCAATAAAAATTTGATTCCTTGAGAAATGCTCTCATTACTTGTGGTTTAACTTTTGAATCCTTCCATAATGGCATATATTCTTTCTTACAAAAACACTCAGAGACTTAGGGACCAGAAAACAATGCAAAGTAAAACTTTCCTTTTTTATATTAAGCCCCAGGACCTTCAATTGTACTGCACAAACTCAAAAGCCCTTACTATTTATGGAATCCTCTTTGCCAATGTACTTAGAAGTCCATAGCTAAGCTGAACATAATGTTTCATGAGCAAACAAGGTGAATTGGTACAAAAAGCAGCTTCAAAAATCGACTATGTCACTTGTTAGCTCTGGGTGCATGGGGAAGTCAGCTTCACACACCCGGCCTCAGTTTCTCCATCTGTAAAGTGGGAATTGGGATAGTGATACTCCCCTCGGAGGGTTGTCATGAGGAAAAGATCTACACAATAACTACTTAGAAGAGGCTCTTAAATATTATCACTGTTCAAATAAATGATTCATTTGTTCAATTTCATTTACCTCTAACAAAGGAATGGAACATTTTCATGGCGAACATGGAAATACAGCCAGATTTACAATAAATCGTGTCTTTACTTTGACATGACTATGATATTCTACACCAAAATGACAAAGGCCAGGGCACTTGGGTGGTGCAGCCATTTGAGTGTCCGACTCTTGGTTTCAGCTCAGGTCGTGATCTCAGGGTCCTGATCTCAGGGTCGTGAGGTCAAGCCCTACCTCTGCACTCAGGGCAGAGTCTGCTTGAGATTCTCTCTTCCTTTCCCTCTGCCCCTCCCTACTGCACACTCTCTCTCTAAAATAAATAAATCTTTTAAAAATAATAAAAATAAAATGATAAAGGCCATGGTGAATTATAATGCTAAATTTCTAATGTATCCTTAAGTTTTATTTGGTTGCTGATAATATGAATCAGCTGTATTATATGGGACCAAATGTTGTTCCATGTCCTGACACTCTGTAGTCTACAAATCCTTATCCTCTTCACCCATGTCCATGTAGCACTTCCCTTATATAATAATAATACAGCAAATTTTCTTCCAAATCATCTCATGGAGGGGAAAATTGAAGGTTCAGAGAGGGAAAGACACGTATTGGCTTGGTCAACTGGTGTCAAAAAGCCAGTTGAGGACCTAGGGTAGGGCAATACTGGCCAGTGGCGCAGCAAGTGCAAGGGCCCTGAGGCTAATTCTTGGCCTGTTCAGAGTAGCACAAAACTGGTGTGCCTGTAAAGAAGTGAGTAAGGGGGATAGTGGTAATTGATGAGGCCAGAGAGGTAAGGAGGGATCAGATTCTATGGGGCTTTGTAGGATCTGGGGCAAAGTTCATAGTTTATTTTTAGTAAAATGAGAAATCATCAGAGGTTTTTGAAGAGGGGAGTAACATGATCTGATTTCTGTTTTTCAAATCATGCAGTGTTGGTAATCGACTGTGGTGAGGGGCGGTGTCCCAGGGAGACTGGTTAGAAGGTGTTTGCAGTCATCTTTGTGAAAGATGACAGGGCCTTGGACTAGCGTGATAGTGGTCACAATAAATTCGGGGCATGTTTTTCAGAGTAATGCAGTTAAGATGTGGGGTTGAACTGGACACAGGTTGTTAGGGAATTCGAGGAATCAAGAATGACTCCTCCACTCTGAGCCTGAGCCATAACAGTGGTACCATGTGTTGAGCGGGGACAACTACACAGAAACCATGGGGAGGACGCACGGAGGAAGGCAGTGGGAATCAGAAGTTCGGTTATGAGCATATGATGCGCATGATGTCTACTAGATATTCAAATGGAGATGCCATTTATGGAATTAAAAGTAGGAATCTGCAGACAGCTGGTGAGGTCACAGTCAGAGAAAAGAAAATGCACAATATTGGAGGCCCATAAAGTCAATGTGACCACCCATCGAGGAGGGACCCACTGAGGTCCAGTCTCCCCGCATGTGGAGGATGAAGAGGAAGGAGAGTGTAAAGGATGCTGAGAAAGACAGGCTCATGAAATAAAGAGACACTGAGGGAGGGTGGTAACCTGGACACTACCTGGAGAAAGCATTTCAGAGGGAGAGAGTGGTAAGTGTCAATGATGCTAACAGAATAGCTAACCCAATGGCTGAGAGCCTACGTAGTAAATATTTAGCCTGTCGAAATGCCCTGCAGGAGAAAAGACCTTTTTAACTTTCTTACACCCATTTTCGAAATCCAGTGGTCCAAACGACATTTTTCTTATTAATACCCATTACCGTGCCCAGAAATACTCAGTTTGTAAATGATGGTCTCGATAGAAAGAAAGGAGAGAGACAGATCACATTTAACTTGCACAGCCCCCTCTCTCTCCCCTTCCTCTTGAGATAGGGCTGCGAACGTTGTAAAGAAGGGCAAGATGGCATGCATCCTTGCAAACGTGTGTGGCCTTTCTGTCTGATTTCGATTAGGCAAGGCCTGGTTTCTTGGGTATAAGAAGACCTCACATGAAATTCAGCTGTGAGCAAAATCCAAACCACAGCATTCAGAGGTTTGCTTGTCACGAGCCAGGTCTGAACTTTGGCAGTGGTGCCCCAGAGAACCTTACTCAGCGTGGGCAAGACCTTGCCTGGCCTCAGTACTGCCCCTCCCTTCCCGGAGTCCCAAGGCCCACTGTTACTTAAAAAGAAGTGTCAGGAAAGATTTTTCTTTTCCAGATCATTGGCAAATGTTTGCTCAGATCTATTTTGGGGGCATTAGCTCAACACTGCTGTCTTTTCTTCCCAAAGAATTAGAAGAGCATTTCAAAAACACATTTATTTCCCTCTCTTTTAATCCCTCTGTTGCCCCCGGTACTTCTCTCTTTCTGTCCTTCTTTCTTCCTTGACCTACTTGGATGCAACATGGATTTTATCTGTCATGGCATGGAAAAGGGCTGTTGTGACTGGGGTGGGGTGGTCTCGCTCTGCTGCAAGGCTGCCCCTCGGCTTCCTTGGTGTCCATTTACATGGCAACCTAGAGCAGTGGCATCTGCTATAGAAACTTCTGTCCACCAAGTCAGCATTATGGACCTTTGCCCAATGCAGGGCCTGTGCTGACTGATCACCTACTGGATGTGAGACAGGGTCTTTGCTGAAGAACAAAGGGGAGAGGGATTGACAAATAGCGAAAATACAAGGTACAGATTTTCCTTGCCAGTTGTGGTCAGAACATTCTCACTGAATCCTTACCACCACTCTGCCAGGTTAAACCTCACTATCCCCCCATTTTACAGTTCAGGACACTGAGGCACATTGAAGTGAAGGGACTTGTCCAAGACCAGTCAGAACAGGTCTGTGAGCCCAGGCTTTCCTTTCTCTACGGCTCAGGGTTTCCATTTATGCTGACTCAATGTGGGTGAAGAGAGAACTAAGAAAACAATCACTGTCTTCCAGGAGGCAGAGGTATTTGTTTAAGAATATGAATGAATGTAAGTTACACTACCTATAACATTTGGTCAGAATAGACTTCATGCCTACCCCCTTATTTTCCATTTGTTTTTCACATTGTTCCTATCTTCAGGTGCTATGCTGGACACTTTGCCTGATCCCTGAAAATCAAAACCGCCTTGCTATGTAATGCTCTTATGTAAATAGAAAATGGGTACTTTCTCCCTTTCTTCTTGACTTCCTTCCTTTTGTTAAAATTCTCTTCTGGCGTCTTTCTCGGTGACAGAATATTTTGATGGCCATGCTGGCCATGGACACACATATCCTAAAGGAGTAATCAGCTTTTACTCCCAAGTTCTTTTTCCCCAGATTGCAAAAGCTTACCACTGTTCTAATTTGACACCTTAAAAAATCATCTGTACTGCGAGTGGCAGGAAAAGAACCTCCCTCATCATCTTAAAACAGCTCCAATTTTTTTCCCTATTTCTGGGCCAGAAGTTCTCCCTAATTTGGCATCACAAGATGAACAGGAATGGAGGAGGAAGCTTTTATTTCTCCTAGCAAAATATGATCTACTCCTGTTTTGAATCACCTTCAAAAAACTAGACATTGGGTCCTACAAAGTCATGTCTCATCTGCTTTTAAAATATGGGGATGTTGACATCTTGGTGAACTGCAGTAAATATTAGATTCTTTCGCCTGGCTTGCTTCTCAACTCCCACCAGCAGCCTCAGTCCCCAACCAGCCCTTCTTTTAATCCAAGGTGGCTAGCCACTGTTCCCTCTACACGGCGAACCTACCCAGAGGAGGGTGGAGGTGGTCTCCTTGTAGCCACTGCATCTCAGTCTCACAAAGGATAATGGCCTGGGTGAGCGTATGGCACCCTGGTCTTCCATGCATTCCCTTCTGGCTTCAGGAATGAGGCAAAGGGATCAGATACGACTGTGGAATGAATCTGAAGTGGCCCAAAATAAAAAAATAAACTCAACAGTCCAAGTTTCTGAGAAGTAGTTTATAGCGTAGCCATTTATCAAGACATCCATTTTGCATTCAGCTAGAGAAGAATGAAAGTCATGGGCTTACTCTTTCCGGAGGCCAACTAATCCTTCTTTAATGGCTGGTACAAGGATTTGTTCCTGTCCCCTAAGCTTTGGGTTCTGAAGGGCACTCATGTGTTCCACTGAATTATACCGGATATATCAAATTAATTCTATTAACCAGCTTATCCTCTAAATCTTTAACCAAGCCCTGATGCATATGCATTCACTGGTGTAAATGACTTCAAGCAATTTCAGAGATTGCTCGTTGGAGCTGTAGCTACATTGAAAGGTGAGCCAGTCTCTGACCTTACTGCATTCCACAATGTTAAATAATCGGCTAAATGGTTACAGCCCTTTTTCAAAATGGGGGACTGCATTCTCCTCTTACCCCCTCCCACTCCATTGCTGGCTTGGAATTTGCCTTTAAACCAATTGCAGGACCCAAGGACTATAATGGGCAAAGGCAAGAGATATGAGAGGCATGATCTCCACTGAAGACTGACTGTAAAGGAAATCCAAGAATGTGGTTTCTAAATCCTGCCCCTGCCTTTGCTGCCCCCGACTCCCTGCCCCTCTACCTGGTATATTCTACTTGCACTGTTTTCTGGGAAGCTTTTCCTGCCTGCCCACTGCAGCTTTAGTTAAGTGCCTCGTTGTTTTCTTATAGCATCTTGTGTTTACCTCTATCAAAACGAGTTACAGCAATAATAGTAGTTGTTAACGCTGAATCTTTACTATGCGCCAGACAATATTCTAAGTGCTTCATAAATATTCATTAACTTAATCCTTCTTACCACCCAATGGGGCAGGTACAATTATTATCTCAATTTACAGATGGGAAAACAAAGGCACAGTGTGATGCAGTAACTTGCTCAGGGAAGCAAGCCAGGAGGTGGTAGGGCTAGGACTAGCCCCAGGCATTGCAGGTTTCGTGAAAATACTAAATTGTTTATCTGCTTTATCCTATGTCATCCTCCTAGTAGTCACGAGCAGTAGAGATTATATAGTCACCATGTTCTACAGATGTAAAAGTAAAGTGATTTGTTTGAATCCATTTACCGAGTAAGCTTAAAACCAGGATTCAAATTCAGGTCTCTCCATTTCCAAAGCCCAGCTCTCCATCACTATGCCTTCATATACAATTTTATAGTTGCCTATTTTTGCATGAGCTTTCCTTGTGCGTGACCTCAATATGATTCATTTTTCTGTGCTGACCCCCCTACACCTTACCTACGATGTGCCACTTTTTATAAATGCTTGCTGTGCTCATCTGAACTGAATATATTTTGAGTCCTAGCCCTGTAAGTGTGCTTCATCAACGGAAAGGGAACTTCAGGGAACAGGAGACCATTTGTCTTAGCTTGGCCCCTGTGTTTGCTCTGTTCTGCCTTTCTGAAAGTGGATGGATATGCAGAAACTTCCATCCCCCCCATTCCCGTGAACATGCATGGAATGATGGGATGCGTGTGGTGGAACCCCATGGAGCAGTACACGACCATGCTGCTGCAGTGTGATGGATTTCTCCCACCATCTGCGGGTGGTTCGTTGTGTGCCCTGCCAAAATTGTACCAGATCGTCTCAGGGGACTGACTCAAAGATGATCAGAGACTTCAAAAGAGCCAAAGTGGTAGAGTCAGAAGGTCCCCCATTTGAGTCTGTTTTTTTAAATGTCTTATTCTGGGTAAATTACTTCACTTTGTTGTGCTTTGGTTGCTTGTATGAAAAGGGAGGATAGTATTTACCTTATAATATTTCATGGTGATTAAACAAGAAAATATTCATGAAGTATTTGACACAGTGCCAGGTACCTCATAAGCTCTTGATAAGGGGTAGCAGTTCTAATAATTATGCTGAGCAATCTTTGCTTTTCTCCTACTCCTCTCCTGGACACTTTCTTCACTGCCATATGCTGAATGTGGTGTTGTATTTGCAGAATAATTTATTAATGAGAAGCTAGAAACTATTTCAAAATAACCTTACATTTATGGAGCCCTTGCTGTGTGCCAGGCACGGTGCTGAGTACTATAGATAGATTAGAACATTTAATCCTCCCACACCCTATGAGGTAGGCACAGGCATTTCCCCCATTTTACAGATGGGGGATAAAGGCTTGGAGTAGCTAAGCCACTTGTCCAAAGTCCTGCAGTTGGAGGTCACAGGAATGGGATTTCTACCGAGGCAGGCTAACTCAGCTCCCGACCCCTTAACCAACCTGGCATTCTAACATTTCCTCCATGTAATCCTGGGTGGGGTCTCTTGTTTTTAAAATGGGTGACAAAGAAGAGCAAACACTTGGAAGGTCAAATTTACCCAGCTGTACGCAACATTTTGGGACTTGGCTTGCCAACGTGGAAATCTGTTTGTTTGCGGACCTTTATGAGTAGCGTTGTTGAGTCCCTTCACTGGCTGTCTTCTGTGTATTCTTTACAGATGATCCTCACTGAACTTTTGGGTTCTGGGAAGCAGCTGGATGGTTTGCATAACTGCCTTTGCACTTTTCTGGCACAGATGTCAAATGTTCTTAAATCTGACACAGACAAAAGTTAGTGGTGATCGATTGGACTCTTGCCACAGCACTCTTCAGGTTTTCCTTCTATCATATTTTACTACATCCCGCAGTGATGTTGGTGACCTTCGAGGCTTTCTTTGTGATCTTATTGATCGTGTAATTAAATGGTCTCTCAACGTGTGTGAGAAGTCCAATTTGGATGAAGCCCCCGCTATCTAGTTCTTAAAGTCTCAATCCGCAATTCCAAGTAGGTGCCCTTCTCAGATCATCAGCCATCATGTCGGAAATGGATGCAGGGTTTGAAAGGCTAACAGGAGGATGGGTCAGAGCCTGCATTACAGGAAACTGCCTGTCTGCATCTTCTCATATGTTTCTCCCACTTCCAGGAAAGCAGTATTCTGATTTTTAATAGTTTCACGTTCAGAAGTCAGTCCAACTGGAACAGGGAACACACATTCCAAAGCAGGCTTGCAACTTCTAAAAGGCATTTGTATTTTTGCTCTACATGGCAAAATGGCTCAGCGAGGGACCAAAAGAGTTCACGAGGAAGTCACAATTTGAAAGAAGGTGAAGGTATATTGTTGTTCCATTGATTAAATGGATAGGTTGTATGCTGCCAAGATCCAGGCCACATTTAAGAGAGGTTTTGGTTAGTCAATCTATAAATCACCCACCACTTGCAATGGTGTCACAGACTTTCATTAATGAGGCATGGAAGCATAGAGAAAAAACAACTATAGGCTAAGATTTAGGAGATACAAATTGTAGTCTTCCACAACTTCTGGTGTAACCCCTGCAAAGCCCACCTCCTCTCTGGGACTCAACTTTATCATATGTAAATTGAGAATGCAGGTCCTGAGATCCCCTTCTGTAGGAACAAGTGTCTTGTTCTATGTAAAGCCTGCACAAAGACAGCATGAGACCCTCCCTCTCAGAGCACTTCTCAGGATGCAGTCTGCATAACTAGGAGTGAGGAAGAAAGGCATGACTTTCAGCTCTGTTTTCAAGGAGAAAAACCTCACCACTCATTGGCCCAAGGGGGCAGCCAATGTTTCCAGAAGTCTGGTGTTAACTGATCTCAAATCTGAACCCTTGTGAATTATAAGGCCAATTTTCCAATCAATTCCGGCTGAAATTCAGAATGCTTGTTGAGATATAGGGGATGGTGAGAGGACTGAGCTGCAGAATTGCCAGAGATAATTCCGATTGCCATGTTCTGGACCCAGAACAAGTCCTAGTAATAATAATCATTAAAAAAAAAAAATGCTGGCCGTATTGCAGAGTAAAAGTGAGAGTAATCCAATCTGGATGTAAGGAATGCTTTCAAACCCATTTTCAAATCAGCAACAGGCAGGCAGAATTTCATTCTTGATGTATTTTTAACATCTTATAAAAAGCTTCATTTTCTGCTTTATTTGTTCTTTAAAGGTGGGGGCGGGGGGATACACTCTCAGCAGGAATGGCAACATTTTCCTCTAACCTGGAAATAGGTCACAGTGGGCTGTCTGATGCTAGTCCCCCCCCAACTAGAAGTTAGTGGCTTTGCGTTTATTGTCCTGTTTAAGGTTGGCGTTTAGGAATTAGCACTCCTCCATCCTCGTGTCAGTGTAGGACGATTCAGTGGCTCTAAGAGACGGTTAAAAATTCAGTCATCAACTTTATGACCACCAGTAGTTAAGTACTTAGGGTGTACCTGGAGCAATGATGACTTCTTTATATAGAGCTCTCATGGAGTCAGGCATCATGAGGAAATGTTATCCTGTTTCATAGTGGAGGAAACAGACTCTGGGCAGTTGAGAAAATCTTCCAAGGGCCTGTAGCTGATAGCTTCAAGATTTGAATTCAGTTCTGATTCTAGAGCTCACACTGATTCTGGAATACTGTGTCAACTCTGGAGGGTGCCTATGACCTGTTTTCTGGGACCATGAATTTGGTACCCTACACTGTTCCAAGCATCTCCATGAAGCTGCCCCAGTTGTGGTGCAGAAATAAAGTGATTGGCTAATTGACTGATAAAGAAAGCAAGTGAGTGTGGGAAGTTTTGCTTCATTTGAAATAACTTGAAATGTAGTGTATAAATAATAACGTTTTTCTAATTACAAGAGCAGTGTGTATTCCTTGTTAAAATTTTGGAAAAATCCAGAAAGTCACAAAAAACAAAGGAAAAGGTATCCCTCATCTTGCAAATATGTGAAAGTCATGGCTAAAGTTGCTTTTCCTAAATTACTTAATGGTTAGGTGCTCAAATTCTGGAACCAGATGAGCTTAGGTTCAATCCCAATTTAAGCAATTATTAGCTGAATGGTATTTGCATAGATATGATTCATCTTTTTGTTTGTTTTAACTTTTTCTTAAGAATAGCATGAGTTACATCATTTTTTTAAAAAATAAAACAAATAGCCAACACTTCTGTAACATTTGCTGTGTATCAGGTACTGTTCTAAAGCTGCACATGTAAGCTCATTTTAATCCTCAGGTAGGTTCAAATGTTGTCCCCATTTTACTGATGAGGAAACTGAGACAAAGAGAGGTAAAATGATTTCCAAAATCATAGCAGGCAAGTGGCAGAGCTGGGATTTGAACTCAGGGGCTCTAAATCCACAGCCTGTGTTCTTAAATACTACTAATACTACCCCTGGTATTATTTAATCTTACTATTGTTTCCTTCACAATTCCTATTTTACCAAACTGGAAATATACCAAACATGTTGTTTTGTTATCTGCTTTCTTCCTTAAACAATATGCCTTGAACTTGTTTCCAAGTCATTAAATACTTCTAGGGAACACATTTTTTTTTGATGTGTGCGTGGTATTCCATTGAATGTCTGAAACATAATTAACTTAGCCAAATCTCTATTGTGAAGCGTTTCAGATGTTTCTCATTTTTCACTGTAATAAACAATGCTGAGATGAACATCATTGTACATGAGTTCTCCGGTTATTTCCTTTGGATAAATGCCTAGAAACAGAAATGCACAGTCAAAAGGGTATGACGTGTTTTATGGGGATATTGGTGTTTTTTTGTTTGATTTTTGAAAAATTGCGGATCTCTCTGTAACCTCACCACATCAGGCATACTACTGTGACAAGGGAGCTATTAAAAGTCACAGAACTAGAGTTGGGACACACACATTATACGTAACCCAATATTTATTATATATAAAACCAGTGGTTCATCTGACCAGACCAAAATTCTTGCTAATTCATGGTTGGAAAATGTAATAGCCTCTTAACCTACACGTGGGGACAACCCTACTCCAGATCTGGAGACAATCTGGTTCATTGTGTGGTGAAGGCAATGGTGCTTTATTGAGCAATTACTGCATGTCAGCACTGAATTAGGTCCTATAATGATCCTGCATTGGGCAATGGGAAATAGACTTCACAGAGAGGAAATCGAAAGGTCATATGAGTCACCCAGTATCATAGAAATAGTGACAGGCTGTCAGCATGAGCATCAGGCAGGCCTGTCTTCACTTTGCCCCTTCTATATACCACCATACTACCCCAAAAGTTCAACAATTTTATACTGGGGCTCATCTGAGGAAATGTCACTGGGATCTTGGGTCCCTCCCTGTTCTTGCATCTAGACTTGAGTTTTGGTCCTTGGTCTGTTTTGCAGTTCTGTGCTCCTGCCTGTTAACCTTCACTTGAGACTACCTAACTCCAAATCTTTGCTGCATGGGTCTCCTCCTATTGTCATTCTTTCTTTCACATTCATTTACTCCCGCCATTCATTTACACCTGGTCGCGGAACAGCCTTCTTGTACTCACTTTTGTACTCCAGCTGGCATTGCGATAGAAGTTAAATTTACTTCCATTCTGCCCTTGGTTACCTGACAGGAAAGGATAATTCCATTGTGGGATAAATGCTACAATATAAATGCAGAGCAGGCCCTCAAGAAGCGCTGGGAGACACACCATTCAGGAATGTGAGGAAGGTCTTCCCAGAGACATGTATATCTGTGCTGAGCATGGCAGGTTCTACGGGATTTGCACAGTGGGAAGGTTGGAGTGGCTACCGTGAGGACAGGATGGCGCAGGTTGGGGGACAGCAAGGACAAAGGCTCAGTATGGTGCATTCTCCATATGCTGGAGAAAGTATAAGGAGTCTGGAATTGCTGGGACAGAGAGTAAGGGACGCATGTTGAAACCAGGATCCTAGTCAGAGATAGAAAGGGGAATGTTTGCTGAGCGAACTGCTGTCCATCACAGAAAAGGCTGGGATTGGGGAGAAGGGTGGAGATAGAAGATCCTAGTTAAGACTTAATGCAGAAAACAGTTAAAAAAAAAAAAAAGCTGGGGCCTGAGGTTTGGGGACTTTACTGACAAGGCGACAGTCGGCCATGAGTTCATTTATTCTCTAAGTTGTTCATTTATTCTCTAAGTTGTTCATTAAATAGGTATTTATCAGACATCTGCTGTAGGCCAGTGATTGTTCTAGATGCTGGAAATACCACAGTGGATAGAAGCAAAGTTCCCGCTCTCGTGGAACTGGCATTCCAATAGGGGTCTGACGAACAATGGGCAAATACAAAAGTGAAGGAGTTCATGTCAGGTAGGAACAAAGAGTGCAAAAATAGAGTAACGTAACAGCGAGTAGCTGGATAGCAAGGATGAAGCAGGTTGTCAAAGCAGGCCTCTTTGAAGAAATGTCATTTGAGATGGAGCCAGAAAAATGAGAAGAGCGAACGGTGCTAAGATAGTAGAAGATTATTTCAGGCCTGGTGACCAGCAGAAGCAAGAGGAACATACCCAGCAGGTTGGAGGGATAGAAACAAAGACCAGTGGAACTGGGGGTTGGGAGATGAAAAGGAAAGAGGACAGGGGTGAAGTTGGTGAGATCAACAAGGACCTGGTAGCATAAGGCCTTGTAGAATAGAAAGGTATTGGAAGTTCATTAATAAAGGGGTGATGTCACCCAAGCTGGGGCTTTCTACACACACACAGCATCCTGTACATCCCCATAGACCATCATTCAATTGTCTGTGTTCTAACTTGTCAGCTTTATGACTTTGGGAAAGTCATTTAGCATACTTACTCTGTACCAGGCATATAGCAGTGAAGGAAAGAGGCATGTTTCTTACCTCCATGCAGCCTTGTCTGTCTGAACCTTGGGTTCCTGCCCCCAAATGGTGGTGATGATAATTCTCAGGTCGTAGATATTATAATGATCAAAGACCTAGCTCAGTGCCCCATACCTGGGTATTGAGCTCTTCCCCATTCCATGATGAAAGCATCGTTCATGAGGCTCAAGGTCTTTTTCTATCTTTAGCTAGATAGTTCTTAGTTCAGCTCAGTTCCACTCTCCAGTAACAGATCCCCCATTTGGAGAAATGATGCATCCACTCTTTGGAATGCCCATTACTCCCTTAGACGTCCAAGGGCTACCAATTCACTCCCAAACCCAGTCCTGATAACCCTGATTCCTTCTTTTAAAGGGCCCATTGCAAAGTTAGAAAGACAGTGAGGATGACCAAAGGTCAGCGTGTCACTAGATATCCCTGTATCGTTGGCCAAAAGCAGTGGAACACAGGAACGTTCAGGGTCAAAGTTGAAGCTGTGGCTGGTGCCAGATGGAGAATCTCTTTGACTATTCATTTTTGTTTATGTAGCCTCTACTTGCTTCACTCACTGGAACCAGCATTATGCAGGGTCATGCAGCATACACTAGCTATTGGGAAAGGTTACTTATTACCAGCTCAGTGGTGAACAGGGGCATGTCATTTCCGATGGAAGCCATCTGAAGGCTTTTCCTCCACATACGTTCCCATGTTCAAGATTTCTTAGAAAAGTGAATGATTGCTGGTACATTTCAAGATTTCTTCTACTGGAGCAAACTCCAAAGGCTTTTGGAAGTTTCTCCCAGCCATGCTGGCTCCCACATTTGGAAATCTGGGATCATCAAGCAATCCCTTCTAACCCCTACTATGTGCCAGATGTTACATGGCAGGAAGTGGTTCACAAAAATCATATGAAATAGAATTCCGTCCTCAAGTCATTGATATTCCAGTAAGGGTGGCTTCCCACTGCCTTCGGGCTAAAGCTTAAACCCTAGTAAGGCCCAGGAGGCCCTTGGCGGGCTGCCTTGCCCCACCTTCACAGTTCCTCTGGCCAAATGAAGGCATTCTTTCACCGGATACTTCTTGTCCTTTACAAGCCCCTGCAATCATGCCTCTCTTTGAATTTGTCCCAAGTGATTTCCCAAAAGCAGTCTGCCATAGGAAAAAGAACACCAAAGCAAATCCAGGCTCTGTAACTCACTTGCTGTGTGTTCTTCAGCAGGTCAGTTTCCTTCTCTGAGCCTTGGTCTCTCTAGCTGCGAAATGAGTGGGTAGGGCTATAGCATCTCTACTCGTCCTCCCCTCACTGATATTCCAGGATTCTAAAAATAAGTGTGGAATGAACCGGGCTTCTCAAGAAATGTTACAGGATGTCTTCTCAGACCAAGAAAGAAGAAACCGCTGTCTTCTGCTCACGTACTTCTGTGTGCCCAGAGTGGTAAGGATGCGGGCGCCCTCTGCGTGCTATTTATCTGCTGCCTGCTTCCTGGTGGACCTTGAATAGCACTGATTGAGGGCTCGCTAAATGTTGTCCATCAGTTTGCACAGACGCACGCCAGCCCTGAGAGCGTGGATCGTAGTTCCAGGTTACACGTATATGTATGGAGGCTTATGCATGACACTTGACAGGTACATGAGGCCACGGAGTCAGCAGGCAAACCCAAGTTCAGGCTCCTTCCGGGACAGCGTGCAGCCTCGCTGTTGAGCCCAAGTCGTGTCTCCCAGGGCCTCCGCGGCTAAGCGGCTGCGTATGGAGAGGAGTCTGCGGCCAGCACACGTTTACTCTGACTGGCTCCCCTCTCCACAGGGGGGAGAGGCGAGCTCTGTATGTGATATAGGGAAACCACAACAAGGCAATTCCCTGGAACTATAAAATCAAATTAAATCAGGGGTTCTGGCTGGGGATTTAAACATCTTAGCCGCTCTGATTTCTCTGGAGGAACTGGGAAGCCCAGCCAACTGCTGTCATGCACTCGCTCTCCGCGCGCATTGCATGTTTTTGCCCCAGGTTTTCAATCTGGTTTAAGTTGGTCATTTGGAGAGGAGAGAGCTTCCTGGGCTGGAAGAAAAGAGTGCTCTCTGGGCTTGAGGAGGACTTTCGCCTGCTCGGCTAACTGTGCCGGGGAAGTTGACATGCTGGTGGGCTGTGAGGGTGAATAAGGACAGTGGCTTTTTTTTTTTTTATTATTCTTATGTTAATCCCCATACATTACATCATTAGTTTTAGATGAAGTGTTCCATGATTCATTGTTTGTGCATAACACCCAGTGCTCCATGCAGAATGTGCCCTCCTCAATACCCACCACCAGGCTAACCCATCCTCCCACCCCCTTCCCCTCTAGAACCCTCATTTTGTTTTTCAGAGTCCATCGTCTCTCATGGTTCGTCTACCCCTCCGATTTTCCCCGCTTCATTCTTCCCCTCCCGCTACCTTCTTCTTCTTCTTTTTTTTTTCTTTTTTTAAAGATTTTATTTATTTATTCATGAGAGGGAGAGAGAGAGAGAGAGAGAGAGAGAGAGAGAGAAGCAGGCTCCCAAGGAGCAGGGAGCCTGATGCGGGACTCGATCCCAGGACCCTGGGATCATGACCTGAGCCGAAGGCAGACGCTTAACCATCTGAGCCACCCAGGCGCCCTTCTTTTTTTTTTTCTTAACATATATTGCATTATTTGTTTCAGAGGTACAGATCTGAGATTCAACAGTCTTGCACAATTCACAGCGCTTACCAGAGCACATACCCTCCCCAGTGTCTATCACCCAGTCACCCCATCCCTCCCACCCCACCCCCCACTCCAGCAACCCTCAGTTTGTTTCCTGCAATTAAGAATTCCTCATATCAGTGAGATCATATGATACATGTCTTTCTCTGTTTGACTTATTTCACTCAACATAATACCCTCCAGTTCCATCCACATCATTGCAAATGGCAAGATCTCATTCCTTTTGATGGCTGCATAATATTCCATGGTATATATATACCACATCTTATTTATCCATTCATCAGGACAGTGGCTTCTGTTTATGGAGCATGGGCAGCACCCTGGGCCCTTTGCACCTATTAATTCCCTTGGCAAAGCCTCCATAGTGTCTCCCCAAGCTGCATTCCCAATTTAAGCATGAGAGAACTAAGATTCAGAGAGGTAAAATAACTAGTCCGAGATCAGGCAGTTAGCAAAGATGGAGCCACGTTTCAGATTCTGGATTGGAAGGCATGAACCACATTTCCTTTTAAACGACCTGACTGTATCACTTCCACTCACTCCCCATGCTAGAATGTTGTTTGGATCTCCAAAGAGAAATTAAAAAAGAATATAGTCTAACCTGCTCCAAAGGAGATACTAGTTTATAGCTGCTGAACTTTTCTTTTATTTCCTTTTCTTTTCATTGCTTTGCTTTTCCTTTCTTTTCTTTTTTTTTAGGAGGAGGGAATGCACATGTGTACTTACAACAGGTTTTCAGAATGACATGGATACTCACATAAATAAAAACAAATCCTTTGGCAGGAGAAAGTGTACCACCAAAGCAGAAGGGGCGGGGGGAAAGGGAGAAACACTGAGGTATTACATGTATTTTATATTTGATAAGAGGTGATATAGCACAATAATTAAGCTTAGGGATTAGGCAGCAGTCTATCAAGATTGGAATCTCAGACCTACCATGTCTTGGATAATCTTGGGCAAATTATCTAAACTGCCATCCTTTATCTTTTAAGAGAAAATAATAATATGGCTACCTAACAGGGTTGTAATGAAGATTAAATAAATTACTGTCTAATTAGATAAGATAGAGCTTAGAAGAGTGCCTGACAAAGAGTCATTGACATACATTCTGCTAGTATTATTTTTAACAGGATTGTTGATATATAATTCACATATCATACAATCCACCTATTTAAGATGAAAATTCACTGGCTTTTATATATTTTCAGAGATGGGGAACCATCACCATCCACTTTAGAACATTTTTATCATCCTAAAAAGAAACTCTGCTCCCATTAGCAGTTAGTGTCTATTTCCCCACAACCACTAATTTAGTTTCTGTCTCTACAGATCGGCCTATTCTGGAGGTTTCACTAAAACAGAATCATATAATATGTGGTCTTCTGTGACTGGTTTCTTTCATTTACCCTACTGTTTTAATGGTTTATGTGGTAGCATGTATTAGTACATGCATTCTGTTTTTTATGGCTAAATAATGTTCCATTGTTTAGATCTATCCTATTTTATTTATCCATCTGTCAGTTGATGGACTTTGGCTTCTGCTTTCTGGCTACTATGAATAATGCTGCTATGATCATTGTGTACAAAGTTTTTAGGGTCAAATGTGCTCGTTTCTCTTGCATATATATAGCTAGGGTGGAGCTTCTGGGTCTTATGGTAACTCTGTGTTTTACTTCCTGAGATGCTGCTGGACTGTTTTTCATAGAAGTTGCACCATTCTGTATTTCTAGCAGCAATGTGTGCAGGCTCCAATTTCTCCACATCTTTACCAACACTTATTACTGTCTATCTCTTTTATTTTAGCAATTCTAGTACCTGTGAAGTGGTAACTAAATGTGATTTGTCTTTCTCTAATGGCTAATGATGTCAGGGATCTTTTCATGTTGCTTAGTTGCTATGTGTACATCTTCTTTGGAGAAATATGTGTTCAGATTCCTGGCCCATTTTTTAAATTTGGGTTGTCTATTTACTCTTGAGTTTTTCTTTTTTTTTTTAAAGATTTTATTTATCCATTTGACAGAGAGAGAGAGGCAGCAAGAGAGGGAACACAAGCAGGGGGATGGGGAGAGGGAGAAGCAGGCTTCCCGCCGAGCAGGGAGGCCGATGAGGGGCTCAATCCCAGGACCCTGGGATCATGACCCGAGCTGAAGGCAGATGCTCAACGACTGAGCCACCCAGGCAACTCTATTTAATCTTGAGTTTTAAGAGATCTTTATATATTCTAGATAGAAGTCTCTTATCAGATATATTATATGCAAATATGCATATTACCTAAGATCGTGAGTTGCTGCAGGCTAAGGGGTTGTTTTTCCTTTGAATCATGAGCTTTGGAGTCAGTTCTCAGTTTGAATGCCCAAGATCACCAATTGCTAGCTGTCTGACCTTGAACTGGCTAAAGTGGGACTACTAATTCTAAGGCTTCAAATGTGAGGATTAAAAGAGCTAATGTGTGCATTGCATATGCCACAGTGCCAAGCATATAGGAGGCATAGAACAATCAGTATCTGTTATTATTGTACGTTGTATCAGAATTCAAAGCATTTTTGTAAAAATTGTCTTATTGGGAATAAGACAATTGGGACATCTGATATTATCTAATAAGATATTATTATTATTTTATAAAATAGATCATTTGCTTCAGGAGGTTAAGTAATAAGCCAGAGAGAGATAGCAGTTACATGATAGATCTGGAACTCAAACTTTTTTTCGGACTTGAATTTTAACACTGTACTCAAAGGAGTTGGTATGCTGTTTTATGCATAACCAGAGAATGGAAATTTCTGGGAATTAAAGCAGTAATCCAAATAGGCAGGTTGCAAGTAAATTAAAACATAATCAGTCAACCAATCAAATCATCTCTGGTCACAAGAATATCTCCTACCCCAAATTCTATCTTGTAGTATAACCTTGCCATTCCCTCATTAAGAGGTAGTATTCATTTCATTCCATTTACATCTAAACTGGCTCTTTGATTTGACCAATAAAATTGATGCTGTGTAATTGGTATGAAGAAGCCTAATTGGTCACATATCCTAACACATGGAGGAGAACCATGAGCCTTGGCTGATAGCCCCAGATGAGCTTCTAGCCAGCAGCCAGCACCAACTGCCAGCCATGTGAGTGAGGCCGTTTTGGACCAACCCCAGCCAATGCCAAGTGAAACAAAAGAATCACTCAGCCAAACCAAACTCAGAATCATGATCAAATATTTGTTGTTTTAAACCACTCAGTTTTAGGAGGAATTGTTACATGGTAATAGATAGACAAAACAACCTGAAAAGTCTCAGGTAAGGAAGTAATGTCAGAATATTATTTATTCACAATTTGTTAGAAAGAAATACATACATTTTCTACTTTACTTAACTATAAAGTAAGGCTTTGTTTTTCTGTATCTCCAGGAATGCCCAAAGAAAATCATATTTGTCTAAACATACCTCCTTGCATTCATTTATTCCTCCAACAAATATTTAATGAGTGTCTACTAAGTTTCTGGCACTGAAGGTACAGAAATGAATGAGGAAACACCATCTCCCCCTCTTGCATGTAACCTAGGAGAGGGAGCAGACATGGAACAAGTAACGTAAGTTCACACATTGGAAAGAACAAGGTAGCAGAAGGGCCATAAGAGAGAATTCTAGGCTTTTCTGCAGACCAGGATTAGTTCTCCATATCCAGGGCCACTTGCTTGGAGTGCTGAGAGGGTGGCTATTTCTATTTTGGTTCCTATTACTGCATAATAACAACCTCCTCCCCCATACCTCCACACACAAAAATAGTGGCATAAAATTTTATTATACTCATGAATTCTGTGGGACAGAGCAAAGGGAAGATGACCTATCTCTGCTCTGTGATGTCCAGAGTCTGAACAAATCTGGAGACATCTTCACTCACATAACTTGCATTTGATGCTGTCTTGCATTTGTCAGCCAGGACCTCAAATGGGCTGCCAGGCACAACCCCTCCCCATGGCCTCTCCATGCACTCTCTCCTCATGGGCTAGTTTGGGCATCCTCACAATGTGGCAGCTGGATGTCAAGAGTAAATGTCTCAAAGGAGGGCTAGGTAGAAGCAAGGGAACTTGCCTTCTATGTCCTAGCTTCTGAGGTTACAACTGTCACCTCTGTCACAGTGACATTCCACTCAAGTTCAAGGGGAGAGAACATAGTCCCACCAACTTGATCAGACTAGTGTCACAGTTACACTGCAAAAGAGCTTTTAATTTGCAAAATGGGAGAGATTATTGCAACCATCTTTGTTAAACACAGTCTGCCTAAACATATATCAAAATTATGCTGTTTTTAAATACTCAGAGATGGAAAAACATATTTACAGTCCTTAATTTGAGTAGCCACTCATCTGCTGCAGCCACCTGAAGGTTTGAGAGCGTCTGTATCTCTAAGCCCCAGAGCGCCTCAGGAGCAGATTCCAAGAGCAGTTCTCAGTAGACCCCCTTCCTGGGATGAGGACCAAAGAGGTCTGCCTCTTTATTAATGGTGAGATGAAAGAAAGTTATAGATTCTTCTAACTGACCATATCTCCCAAAAGAAAGCGACCACCCAAATTAAATTAAAAGAGAGAAGATCCATGAGGATGTATGTATACTTTGAAAAAAATAACACCTCAAACTTTATTAGATCAAGAGACCTAAAGGAGTTACTATGGATGTGAATTCCTCAAGCTATTTGGCAAATTTACCTCTAAGACACTCTGCTTAGCCTAGATTAGTTGAGTCTTCTGTCCTCTCCTCTAATCCTGGGGTGACCTACACCCACCACAGCACCTACTTAAGGTAGTATGGTTGCCTGCTTATTTGTTTGCTTCCTTTATTAGACTGTGAGCTCTCAGAGAGAAGGGACTGGATCTTAAAACCTTCTGTACCCCCAACCTCTAATTATGCCACTTCTTGCAACATAGTAGTGTTCAAAAAATATTTTCTGAATAAATGTACAAAATTTTTAAAATTAAACAGTTGAAATCATAACGATATGCCTATCGCTCTTGCTAGCTGCTGTTCTTGGGCCCAGGTTCCACTACCCCTGACTACAATATACCAGCATGATTCCCTACTAAAACTAAGACTGTGTTAGTCATTTCCCAAAATTCCAAGGTGAAAAAACAGCTGATTATAGGACAAGAGCAGGAAATAAACAAGATTTGTCAGTGCTGGAAAGTAAGGAAGTTTTCAACAAATAAGCAAACAAGCAAATGCCAGAATGATGACAAGATGTCAAAGGGACACAGAAGCCAAATGAAGGAGCTCCCAATGGTAGAGCTGAAACAATCTGAGTGACAAAATAGAGTGGTACTGTATTATAACCCTAAGTGTAAAACAAATACCCATGGTCCATACTGATGCAAATAAATGGCTAAATCAATAAATTAGGAAGAAGAGACAATTCTTCCATGCAGGAGAATTTCAAATAATTTATGTAGATCACTCGGCCCTTAAGGAGGTGGAACCTAATTCCCACTTCCTAAATGAGCGCCAACCAGAGTAACTTCTTCCCAGCGAGAACAGTATGGAAAGAGAGTAAACAAAGAAGAACTTCACAGTGGAGAAACCCCACAAACAGTACTTCAGCTTGTTGTTCAAGGTCAATATCAATAGCGATATCATGTTGATAGCATCTACCCTAATATGATAGGATGGAAGGGACACTTTACCTCTATGATTTTTCTCCCAAAAATATACAACCTCAGTCTTATCATGAAAAAAAAAATCTGACAAGTCCCAGTTGAGGAACATTCTACAAAATACCTGACCAGGACTCCTTGACACTGTCAAGGTCATCAAAAATAAAGAGAGTGAATGAATGAATGAATGAATGAATGAATGAATAAATAAATAAATAAAGTGTAAGAAACTGTGAAAGCCAAGAGGAGCCCAAGGAGACAAAATGACTAAATGTAATGCAGTATCCTGGATGAGAAACTGGAACAGAAAAGCACATTAGTCATAATATGGGCTTTAAAAGAACAAGTACTGGCAAGGGTGTGGAGAAAAGGAACCCCGGTGCACTGTTGGTGGGGATGCAAGTTGGTACAGCCACTGTGGAAAATGGTATGGAAAACATTTCAAAAAATGAAAAATTCAACTACCAGATGGCCCAGCAATTCCACATCTGAGTATTTTCCCAAGGAAAATGAAAATACTAATTCAAAAAGTTATATGTACCCCTATCTTCATGACTGCATTGTTTACAATAGTCAAGATATGGAAACAATGCAAGTGTCCATCCATAGAAGACACACACACACACACACACTCACTCACTCACTCAGTAGAATATTACCCAGCCATGAAAAAGAATAAAGTCTTGCCATTTGCAACAGGGATGGATCTAGAGAATATAATGTTAAGCGAAATAAGTAAGAGAAAGACATATGATTTCACTCATGTGAATTTAAGAAACAAAACAAACCAAAAAAAGCAACAAACAGAACAACAGACTCAAGTAGAAAGAACAAACTGGTGCTTACTAGAGGGAAGGTAGGTGGAGGAAGGGTGAAATAGGTGACAGGGATGGAGAGTATATTTATTGTGATAAGCACTGAGAAATGTATAGAATTGTTGAATCATTATACCGTACACCTAAAACTATGTTAACTATACTTCAATAAAAAAAGAAAACAAAGCATGGACTTCAGTTAATATCGGTATGTCAGTATTGGTTCATTAATTATAACAAATGTACCATACCCATGGAAGACATTAATAATAGAGGAAACTGGACTTGGGGTATATGGCAACTCTGTAGTATCTTCATGTTTATAAATCTCAAACTGTTCTGAAATTAAAAATTTATGTTAAAAAAATTCTAAAGAAACATGTATATTTTAAAACCCTGAGTTTCCCAGTTGCAGACAGAACCAATATAAACCACCATCACAGCAAAGCCAAGAGGTAAAGAACTCTTACTCTTTGAACACGCCAAAGCACCATTAGGCTACATTCTGATTCTCATGAATGAGATTGCAGCAGGGGGGTGTAGGAGGTGGGCATGAAATTGTCTGAAAACTTTTGCCTGCAGGTCTAGCGCAAAAGATTGTCTGAAGTCTGGAGCAAAAACAGTTTCCATCTATGTAAATATTAGGAAATTAAATTCCATATGTTGCATACCAGCTGCTTTCAGCTGCCACAGCTGTGCCCAAACAGTGAGCAGACAGTTTGGATTGTCAAGCAGGAGAAGTGTCATTCTTTGCAAAAGGGAAGGCAATGACTGCCAGTTGGAGGTCAAGGGGTAGTATGTATGAGTGACTTGATTCCAGCAATCTGACAAGTAAAATCACCGGACAGTTGGGAATTCCATGTGAGGTGTGAGGCTTAAAAGTTGGAAGGACTTGTTAAGGGTGTCATAGTCTTTGGAACCAGGGATTGTCTTTGAAACATATTGTTTATTCTAGAAACTCCATTAAAAATGCACGTGTGTGATGAGGACAAGGATGGGAGGAAGATTTCCATCGTAATTAAATATGAATGGTCCTTGTAGGAAAAAAAAGAACACCGTCAAATATAAAAAGAAAAAGACAATGAGGCATGCTCATTATGGATAAAATTGACTCATATGGGATAGCTTTAAAGCTTTCAACAGGTGTCCCAATCCTTTCTAATGCCTGTCCATTGGGTTTAAATGCTTTTTAAATCTGCAGATAGCACAAAACCTGGAACTGAGTTATATTTCAGAAATGAGAGGGAGAGCATGAACTTTTAGGGATTAGACACATGAAGTGATGTATAGGAGTTCTGGGTCCAGCCGTCTGGTAGAGGGTGGGGGCGGTGGGGGGAAGCTTGGAGATCGAAGAAAGGCACTGCTTCTGACAGGACTTCTCAGAATCAAGAGACATGAATTCTTCTTGGAGCTGTTCCACTGCATTTCTAGACACGTTTCTGGGCTGTGGAACCTAAAGCAGAGCTTAGGCATTGGTGTTTAAATTCCCGAGTTTGAATCCCATTTCTGTACCTTGTGAAGTCTGTGATACTTGACAAACAACTTCATCTCTCAGCACCTCGATTTCTTCTTCTATAAAATGGGTACCATGTCTCTCTCAGGTGTTGTGTGGAGAATTCAATTAGTGAATGCATTTAAAAATCTAACAAACTGGAATGCTAATCTGAAACCAACAAACAAGGATTTTTAAAGAGTTTGGGACTCTGAATTTGATCTACAGGGTATCAGTGACACAAGGTGGGAACAGATCTGTGGATTTAAGTATGGATTTGTGGAATAGGAAGCCTAAGTCAAAGTCACATTTCCAAAGTTAATGCCACCCCATTAGTCTAATAAGGTGTCCAATCATTTATGGACTCCAGACACATTTAAAGCTTGACTTTAATTCTGAATATCTCATTTTGGGAGGGATATTGACAACCTAGGGCTTCAAAGACTGAATAAGATCATAAAAATTCTGAAAACTGTTACATAGGATAGTTGCTGGAGAAGTTGTTCACCACAGTGAACAGATTATTCATGAGGGACATGTCATGAAGGGCATGAAGAGGGTAACCCTCTTCAAATATTTGGAAAATAGCTAGATAACTATGAGAACCAGTGAGTGACAAGTTTTAAGTCAACACAAAACATTCTCTGTATTTATCCTCTCTCTTCTGAAATATCTAAAACCGCTTCTTCCACCCTCACTCTCAGCAGGCGGCCTTGCTTGATATTTCATTGAGAAAATGGAACCAACCCAGAGAAAATGTTCTCTTGCTCCCCTCCTCACATCCACCAGCCTCCCTATATCTATACCAATAATGAACATTCTGACCTACTTTAGACTTGATGTTCTCAAATTTCATAGCCAAGACCAAGATTTCTGCCTCCTCAGTACACCTTACCTTCTCTCATCCAATCAAATACACTCTCAGGAAGTTCTCCCCTCCTTCCTTCTCCATCATTAATTTTCCCTCTCTCCAAAACTTTTCCTTTGAGCGTGCAAAATCATTGCTGTTTCTCCCAATAGTTTTGTCAAAAAAAAAAAAAAAAAAGCACAACAGTTTGATTCTATTTTTCCTTCCATCAACTTCCACATTTGTCTCTTCCCCTTCATGGAAAAATGTGAAAGAGTTTGCAAATTCTCTCTTCCCATTCTTTTTTGAACCTGTATCAGTCAAACTTTTACCCACATATTCCACCGAGACCACTCTTATCAAAGTGACCCATGACTGCTGTGTGGCTAACTCCAGTGGTCAATTGTCCCTCATCATCTAGTGTGACTTATCAACAGCATTTGATCTCTTTGAAAACCCTGATGCTGACCTCTTTGAAACCCTTTATTGTCTACTGGGACACTCCATGCACCTGGTTTCCTTCCTTCCGCTCTGGCCACTCCTTAGCCTCCTTTGAAGATTCATCCTAATCTCTTCCAATTCTAATCATGGAATGCTTTTCTTTTTTAATCACTACTCACTTGGGAGTTAGGCTTGTCCCATTTTAGAGGACAAGGTCTTTAAAATGCCATCCCTGTGATGCCTCTAGGTCTTTATCTGCAGCCTGCTGATACAGCTCCTAAACACTGGATTTTTATAACCAGTGGTCAACCCAACATCTCCACACAGATGTCTCATTTGGCATTAAAATTAACCTTTCCAGAACTGAACTCATAATATTGCCTCACCATACCTGCACAAACATGACTTACTCATAATTTCCTACATTATAAATCATGGAAATGGCATCATTGTCTTTCCTGAGGCCCAAAATACTTTTCACCTTGTGGTTTCAACCTCTCTACCTCTCCTCCCCTGCCTCTCTTGCCCTCTCTCTCTTGCTCTCTCTATAATCCATCAATCCTCTTACCTCTACCTTTAAAATATAACTGCAATGAGATCACTTCTCACCATGTCCACTGTTATCTCCTTCATCCAAGCTTCATATACTTTCAACTGAATTATTTCAATACGCGTGATCTGTTTAACCTACCTCCACATTGACCCCCTTCAAAATGTTCTCCACATAGCAGCTAAAGCAGTCTTCTTATGCTTAAGACATACCAAGACCCTCCCTACGGAGACTCATTTAACAATGACCTCTCTCACTCAGAGAGTAGAAGCCAATGTCCAAACCATGGCCAATAGATCTCTACATGGTCTGCTGCCCCAGTGCCCCTTTGACCCTCTACCCTAATACTCTTCTTTTTCTCTCTCTGTTTTAGCCACATTATCCTCCTCAGCACATCAAGTATCCTCTCACCTTTGAATCTTTGTGTTTGTTGCTCCATCTACTTTGAATGCTTTTCCTCCAAATAGCTTCATGGCTCACTTCCCTCAGGTATTAACACAATGGCATCTTCTCAATTTGACCCTCTCTGGCCATTTACCTCCCACACCTCCAACAATTCCTGTCCTCCTTTCCTGTTTTATTTTGTTCTCTTTAATTTTTTTTGACATTAACACATTATATGTTTCACTTGAGCTTTTCCCTGGAATATAAATGCCAAGTGGGTAACAATCTTTGTTGTTCACTGATATATCCCCAGCACTGAGAACAGCCCCTGGCAGATAGTATGTATTCAATAAATATTTAGTATGTAAATGACTAGCTAGAAAGATAGATAAACCAGACTTCTTAGGAAGCTGGTAAGCCCCCTGTCATTGGGCATACATCATTCAAGAAAGCTGAAGACAAATCTATAGGACTGGATAGGTTATGTCCAACTCTGTGATTATATGAATGAGTTACAACTTAAGGGATTCAGAGTTTGGGTGCTACTCTGTGATGCTGACATAGAGGATAAAGCAGCATGATATATGTTTACATTTTAAAAGAATCAAGAAATCGTAAGATGGGTAAAACTCCATTTTATGGATGAGCCACTTGTGTCCCAGATGTTACAAGTAATCTGCTACACATCACATGGCTAGCAAGTGACAGCAAAAAGAAGTAATGGAAATAGTTCTCTCCAATAAACCATACTTAACGCTGGCTTAAAGTCTGGATCTATGTAAAATCTTGTGGGAAATAGTTGTTTTTTGTTTTGTTTTTTTTACCTTTTCTCTCATGGTTGAAATTCAAGTAAAAGGAGACTCACTTTGCATTATTTTTGAGGGAAGGTTTCTTGCATGTGCTTTATTACCTACACAAATTATTTTTAAAAGTATTATTTTATTATAGCATTTCCTAGGAAAGAGAAAACATAGATCTGAAAGGAGTGCTGTGCTTTATTTAAGTTATTTTATATATAGAGGTGGGGAGACAGAGCTTTTGAAGAACATTCTGCTTTACTGCCCATAGTTAAAAGGTAAGAACTTGGTCCCATGCAGTTCCCTCTACCAAGAATTATAGATTTGATTGCAGGAAGGTGTGGTAATGAAGTCCAAGGTGGTGATGATTCAGCAGCTGAAACACAAACATAACTTTACAAACTCTTGAATTGGAGACCAGAGTGCATGCTTGCTTCTGTGGTGACAAGGGAGTGACCTGGGGTTTGGCTCTGAAAACCCTTGTCCCTTGGGACCTTGTGAGGAGCACACACAGCTGCAGTCTTTGAGTAGCTGAACCCTGGCAGGGGCAGAGAGAACAGCTAAATCCTCAGGCGGTGCTTCCTCTGCTTAGGTACAAAATATATTCTGCTGATGCTTTGAAATGGAAAGAAAACCACATCTTCAACTCCCAAGGGAAATCCATCATGTTTAACATCAGGAATGGTCACATCCTGGGTATAGTCCCCGAAATCTTTGGGGGGTTCAGCCTAGACACCTGGCCTCTGCTTCAGCCCTCACTTCTGGCTGGCAACATTGCTGGCCAAGTTGGGCTTGTACCCCAGTGATAATTTAAGAATCATATCTCAACCTACATCATCCATGCTGAGACACTGACTATATCTTGCCCCACTCCCTTTCTTTTTACTTTATTTTCAACCCACATGGAAAATTCTCTCTCTCAAAAAGGGAAACATCATGGGCTTCTGACATCAATATGGATCAGTGCGGGGGTCATAGTGTAGGGATTGTAATGCATTTGCTTACAGAAGTTTGGGAGGAACAAGGGGCGTGTATGTGAATCACTCAACACAAGGTGAAAATATTGGTGGAAAAATCCAGCCACCTGATGACTCTGAAATTTATTTAAATATAGTATCCATGACCCATGTTTCCAGGGAGTTTAAAACAGTGGTTTCCATTGACCACACAATCCAAATTCCAAAGAATCACATACTTAAGTGTTCTTTTATGGACTTGACACCGGAGGAGGAGAGAAGAGGGACCAAAATAGTTCAGAGTGATATGTAAATAGATTAGGCATGCTTTGTGTGTGTGTGTGTGTGTGTTTGCAGAAGCTTGTTGGCCTCGAGGGGCATACAAAATACTTGGGGCCTGCCAAAGTATATGGTTTCTTTTACATTACTTTATCATATTGGGAAATCTCTCAGCCTTTCCCTAGCATCCAAGACACAAAGAGCTTAAGACAAAACTTTGCCAACAAAAACTACCGTTTCCAATCTCACTCCTGTGGGGCCCAGATCAACACCACTTGTCAAAGTAGCTTCCTGCACCCATTGCTCACCAAATGTCCTTGGTCTTTGTTATATGCTTGGCTCACAGTTTTAGAAGCCAACATTCTCTAACGAGGGGCTTTCTGCTAATGCTGGAGAGCAAAGGGGCCATACAACAAGGGAGATTTCCTAAATGACTCAGAACTTGCAGTCTGCACTGGTCACAAGACCTGGGATTCTTCATCTATTTTGTGCTACTTTGGAGTTTTACAAAAACTTTTCTTGGCCCTCCTCCAGTTTTATCTCTGTGTTGCTGGATGAGGGTGATCTGTTATTACACAAGTTCCCAATTTCCTCTTTTCCCCCCTTCTTTGACGAATATCCTAGTAGTGTTTACCTTTTATATTTACCCCTTATGTGCCAGATTGGATTTAGGAGATTTTTGGTTTTGTGGGTTCAGCTTTTTAGAACCCATTTCTTTTTTTAATCAGATTGCATGATTTTATGTCTGGATTTTTAAGAACAATTGAGGTGGGGGTGGTGTAGTTGATCTCTCTGAAAAAAAGGAAGTCATACTATCCTGATCTACAAATTCCATCCTTTACATTTTCTCTCTTCTGTTCAAGTTCTCCTAGAAAAGTTGATCCTGGCTTTTACTGTAACTTAATTATATGTAAAGTTTTATTTGTTCATTCATTTATTCTTGGGCTTCTATTATGGGTTTAATTATTTTCTCTTCCTGATGGTCCTTCTGCCTTGAACAATTTTCTCTCTCAAACCCACTGCACTTAATAAATATAAATTGCCCCCCCCCCGGAAATAACCCATATCTACAATAATTCAATATGATTCTCGTTTAGAGTACTCAAATGTGACATTTTAGTTAGTCTTGGTAACATGAATAAGAATGAATGCCTTATTCCGTGAGGCTTAGAATAATGAAAGTAGTTGGTAACTCCAATATAATCCTCAATGGCAGTTGGCTTTCCACTATGTCCAGGGATAACCTCTTGCAACATTCATGTATTCTGTTATATCATAAGAAAGTTTTAAGTATCTCAATCCAAATTAAGTTCAGTGAACACTCCTATCTTTTTCAAATCTAAGTTTCTCACTCTGCTCTTTCGTATGAGTTCCAAAACTAGTCTTCTGTGTATTGGACAGCTCTAACTTGGATTCCCACAGGAATTTCTAACTTGGGATGTCAGAAACTGAGCTCATCTTCCTCCTCCCTCTATTCCCTATCCCAATGGATTTCCTATCCCAAGGACTATCCACAAACCGCTTAACCAGAGACCAGGAAGTTATTATTAACATACCATTATCCGGGGGGGGCGGAGCAAGATGGCGGAGGAGTAGGAGACCTGGATTTCGTCTCCTCTCAGGAATTCAGCTGGATAGGGATCAAACCATTCTGAACACCTACAAACTCAACAGGAGATCCAAGAAAAGAAGAGCAACAACTGTCTCAGCAGAAAAGCGACCACTTTCTGGAAGGTAGGACGTGCGGAGAAGTGAGTCCGAGGCGATATTCGGGAGGATAGACGGCGGGGGAGGGGCCTCCGTCGGCCGCTTCTGGCAAGTGATAGAAGCACGGAGCACAAAATCGGAACTTTTAAAAGTCTGCTCCGCCGAGGGACGTCACTCTGGTGGCTCAGCGGGGGGTGGAACCCTCCGGGACAGTGTGGTCTCAGGACCCTCGGGGTCACAGAAAGACCGGGGGTGCCTGAGGGCAGCAGGGCTCCCAGGTATCGGAGCGGGGAAGCCGGCTGCAGAGGCGGAGCCCAGGCGCGGGCTCTCAGCTGGGGTTGCCATTAACCGCGATCCGCGGCACAGTCGGGCCCCTGCTCCTCCAGCAGGGACCCAACAAGCGGCCGATCCGGGGAGACTCACCTTCCTCCCCCGGGAGGAGCCGCGCGGGAGTGCACCGCAGGGATCTGCTGGGTTTGGAGACTCCAGACCGGGTCCGGTGCCAGAGATAGAAACGCGTGGTCACAGGCCGGTTGAGCACGGAGTGCAGCTGCAGACCGGGGAGACGGGAGTGACTGACGGCTTTTCTCTGGGGGCTCACTGAGGAGCGGGCCCGAGTTCTCGGCTCCTCCGGGGCGGAGATTGGGAGGCCGCCATTTTCACTCTCCGCCTCCAAAGCTGTACGGAAAGCTCGCAGGGAACAAAAGCCCCGGAGAGCAAACCCGAGCAGATTACTTAGCCGGGAGGGGGCAAGGGCGGGGCTATTCCGCCTCCGGCAGAGACATTTGGAAACCACGGCAACAGGCCCCTCCCCAGAAGATCAGCGAGAACAGCCAGCCAAGACCAAGTTTACCGATCAATGAGAACGGCAGAACTCCAGCGCTAGGGGACTACTGCACATAGAAGTCACGGCTTTTTTACCACGATTCCTTAGTCTTTTAAAGTTAATTTTTTTTTTAACTGTCTTTTTGTCTTTTTATTTCTTTTTGAATTTTTCTTTTTCCCTTTTTCAAACAACATCTTATCAATCCCTTTTTTAAAAAAAAACATTTTTATTTTTCATTTTTAGAGTCATATTCTATCCCTTCATAGTAGTTACCCATATTTTTGGCTTATATATATAAGTTGTTCTCTCTTTAAAATTTTGAGATAGTTTCTTCTAACAGATTAAAATATACCCTAAATCTCTAGTATATGGTGTTCTCTATTCCCCTGCCTGATCACATCCTCTCCCTTTTTTTTTCTTTTTCTTTTTTCTTTTTTTAAATCCTCTTTCTTTTTTCAAACAACTTCTTATCAATTCCTTTTATAAAATTTTTTATAATTTCCATTTTTACAGTCATTTTCCATCCCTTCATCATATCAACCCTTATTTTTGTACATATATAAGTTTTTCTTTCTTTAAAATTTTGGGAGACACTTTCTTCTAAAAGACCAAAACACACCCCAAATCTAGTGTGTGGCACTGATCTATATACCATATAGATCATATTTGATCACATTCTGGTTTTTCTTTTGTTGTTGTTCTTTTGTTTTGTTTGTTGTTGTTTTTATCTTTATCTTTTTCTTTTTTTTTTCTTTTTTTTTTTTTTCTCTCTTTCCCCTTCTTATCCCACTGCTTCAGGTCTTTTCTGATTTGTTTAGAGTATATTTTCTGGGGACGTGGTTACTCTGCTAGCATTTTGTTCTCTCATTAATCTATTCTCCTCTGCACAAAATGACGAGACGGAAAAAATCACCTCAACAAAAAGAACAAGAGGCAGTACCGACTGCCAGGGACCTACTCAATACGGACATTAGTACGATGTCAGATCTAGAGTTCAGAATCATCACTTTAAAGATACTAGCTGGGCTTGAAAAAAATATGGAAGTTATTAGAGAAACTCTTTCTGGAGAAGTAAAAGAGCTAAAATCCAACCAAGTAGAAATCAAAAAGGCTATTAATGAGGTGCAATCAAAAATGGGGGCACTAACTGCTAGAATAAATGAGGCAGAAGAGAGAATCAGTAATATAGAAGATGAAATGCTGGAAAATAAAGAAGCTGAGAAAAAGAGAGATAAACAACTACTGGATCATGAGGGCAGAATTCGAGAGATAAGTGATACCATAAGACGAAACAACATTAGAATAATTGGGATCCCAGAAGAAGAAGAAAGAGAGAGGGGGGCAGAAGGTATAATGGAGCAAATTATAGCAGAGAACTTCCCTAATTTGGGGAAAGAAACAGGCATGAAAATCCAGGAAGCACAGAGAACCCCTCTCAAAATCAATAAAAATAGGTCAACTCCCCGACATCTAATAGTAAAACTTACAAGTCTCACAGACAAAGAGAAAATCCTGAAAGCAGCTCGGGAGAAGAGATATGTAACCTACAATGGTAGAAACATTAGATTGGCAACAGACCTATCCACAGAGACCTGGCAGGCCAGAAAGGACTGGCAGGATATATTCAGAGCACTAAATGAGAAAAATATGCAGCCAAGAATACTCTATCCAGCTAGGCTGTCATTGAAAATTGAAGGAGAGATAAAAAGTTTCCAGGACAAAAAAAAACTAAAGGAATTTGCAAACACAAAACCAGCCCTACAGGAAATCTTGAAAGGGGTCCTCTAAGCAAAGAGAGACCCTAAAAGCAACATAGACCAGAAAGGAACACAGACAATATATGGTAACAGTCACCTTACAGGCAATATAATGGCACTAAATTCCTATCTTTCAATAGTTACCTTGAATGTAAATGGGCTAAATGCCCCAATCAAAAGACACAGGCTAACAGACTGGATTAAAAAACAAGATCCATCGATATGCTGTCTGCAAGAGACTCATTTTAGACCCAAAGACACCCCCAGATTGAAAGTGAGGGGGTGGAAAACCATTTACCATGCTAATGGACACCAAAAGAAAGCTGGGGTGGCAATCCTTATATCAGACAAATTAGATTTTAAACCAAAGACTGTAATAAGAGATGAGGAAGGACACTATATCATACTTAAAGGATCTATCCAACAAGAAGATCTAACAATTGTAAATATCTATGCCCCTAACATGGGAGCAGCCAATTATATAAGGCAATTAATAACAAAAGCAAAGAAACACATCAACAACAATACAATAATAGTGGGGGACTTTAACATCCCCCTCACTGAAATGGACAGATCATCTAAGCAAAAGATCAACAAGGAAATAAAGACTTTAAATGACACACTGGACCAAATGGACTTCACAGACATATTCAGAACATTCCACCCCAAAGCAACGGAATACACATTCTTCTCTACTGCCCATGGAACATTCTCCAGAATCGACCACATCCTAGGTCATAAATCAGGTCTCAACCGGTACCAAAAGATTGGGATCATTCCCTGCCTATTTTCAGACCACAATGCTTTGAAACTAGAACTCAATCCCAAGAGGAAAGTCGGAAAGAACTCAAATACATGGAGGCTAAAGAGCATCCTACTGAAGAATGAATGGGTCAACCAGGAAATTAAAGAAGAATTAAAAAAATACATGGAAACTAATGAAAATGAAAACACAACTGTTCAAAATCTTTGGGATGCAGCAAAGGCAGTCCTAAGAGGAAAGTATATAGCAATACAAGCCTTTCTCAAGAAACAAGAAAGGTCTCAAGTACACAACCTAACCCTACACCTAAAGGAGCTGGAGAAAGAACAGCAAATAAAGCCTAAACCCAGCAGGAGAAGAGAAATCATAAAGATCAGAGCAGAAATCAATGAAATAGAAACTAAAAGAACAGTAGAACAGATCAACGAAACTAGGAGCTGGTTCTTTGAAAGAATTAACAAGATTGATAAACCCCTGGCCAGACTTATCAAAAAGAGAAGAGAAATGACCCAAATCAACAAAATCATGAATGAAAGAGGAGAGATCACAACCAACACCAAAGAAATACAAACAATTATAAGAACATATTATGAGCAACTCTATGCCAGCAAATTAGATAACCTGGAAGAGATGGATGCATTCCTAGAGATGTATCAACTACCAAAACTGAACCAGGATGAAATAGAAAACCTGAACAGACCTATAACCACTAAGGAAATTGAAGCAGTCATCAAAAATCTCCCAAAAAACAAAAGCCCAGGGCCAGATGGCTTCCCAGGGGAATTCTACCAAACATTTCAAGAAGAATTAATACCTATTCTTCTGAAACTGTTCCAAAAAATTGAAACGGAAGGAAAACTTCCAAACTCATTTTATGAGGCCAGCATTACCTTGATCCCCAAACCAGACAAAGACCCCATCAAAAAGGAGAATTACAGACCAATATCCCTGATGAACATGGATGCAAAAATTCTCACCAAAATACTAGCCAATAGAATCCAACAGTACATTAAAAGGATTATTCACCATGACCAAGTGGGATTTATCCCTGGGCTGCAAGGTTGGTTTAACATCCGCAAATCAATCAATGTGATACAGTACATTAACAAAGGAAAGAACAAGAATCATATGATCCTCTCGATAGATGCCGAAAAAGCTTTTGACAAAGTACAGCATCCTTTCTTGATCAAAACTCTTCAGAGTATAGGGATAGAGGGTACATACCTCAATATCATAAAAGCCATCTATGAAAAACCTACAGCAAATATTATTCTCAATGGGGAAAAACTGAGAGCTTTCCCCCTAAGGTCAGGAACGCGGCAGGGATGTCCACTATCACCACTGCTATTCAACATAGTATTGGAAGTCCTAGCCACAGCAATCAGACAACAAAAAGAAATCAAAGGCATCCAAATTGGCAAAGAAGAAGTCAAACTCTCACTCTTTGCAGATGATATGATACTTTATGTGGAAAACCCAAAAGACTCCACCCCAAAACTGCTAGAACTCATACAGGAATTCAGTAAAGTGGCAGGATATAAAATCAATGCACAGAAGTCAGTGGCATTCCTATACACCAACAACAAGACAGAAGAAAGAGAAATTAAGGAGTCGATCCCATTTACAATTGCACCCAAAACCATAAGATACCTAGGAATAAATCTAACCAAAGAGACAAAGGATCTGTACTCAGAAAACTATAAAATACTCATGAAAGAAATTGAGGAAGACACAAAGAAATGGAAAAACGTTCCATGCTCATGGATTGGAAGAACAAATATTGTGAAGATGTCAATGCTACCTAGAGCAATCTACACATTCAATGCAATCCCCATCAAAATACCACCCACTTTTTTCAAAGAAATGGAACAAATAATCCTAAAATTTGTATGGAACCAGAAAAGACCCCGCATAGCCAGAGGAATATTGAAAAAGAAAAGCAAAGCTGGTGGCATCACAATTCCGGACTTCAAGCTCTATTACAAAGCTGTCATCATCAAGACAGCATGGTACTGGCACAAAAACAGACACATCGATCAATGGAACAGAATAGAGAGCCCAGAAATGGACCCTCAACTCTATGGTCAACTAATCTTCGACAAAGCAGGAAAGAATGTCCAATGGAACAAAGACAGTCTCTTCAACAAATGGTGTTGGGAAAATTGGATAGACACATGCAGAAGAATGAAACTGGACCACTTCCTTACACCACACACAAAAATAGACTCCAAATGGTTGAAAGACCTCAATGTGAGACAGGAGTCCATCAAAATCCTAAAGGAGAACACAGGCAACAACCTCTTTGACCTCAGCCGAAGCAACTTCTTCCTAGAAACATCGCCAAAGGCAAGGGAAGCAAGGGCAAAAATGAACTATTGGGACTTCATCAAGATAAGAAGCTTTTGCAAAGCAAAGGAAACAGTTAACAAAACCAAAAGACAACCGACAGAATGGGAGAAGATATTTGCAAATGACATATCAGATAAAGGGCTAGTATCCAAAATCTATAAAGAACTCATCAAACTCAACACCCAAAGAACAAAGAATCCAATTAAGAAATGGGCAGAAGACATGAACAGACATTTTTCCAAAGAAGACATCCAAATGGCCAACAGACACATGAAAAAGTGCTCAATATCGCTCGGCATCAGGGAAATCCAAATCAAAACCTCAATGAGATATCACCTCACACCAGTCAGAATGGCTAAAATTAACAGGTCAGGAAACGACAGATGTTGGCGGGGATGCGGAGAAAGGGGAACCCTCCTCCACTGTTGGTGGGAATGCAAGCTGGTGCAGCCACTCTGGAAAACTGTATGGAGGTTCCTCAAAAAGTTGAAAATAGAGCTACCATATGATCCAGCAATTGCACTACTGGGTATTTACCCCAAAGATACAAAAGTAGGGATCCGAAGGGCTACGTGCACCCCGATGTTTATAGCAGCAATGTCCACAATAGCCAAACTGTGGAAAGAGCCAAGATGTCCATCGACAGATGAATGGATAAAGAAGATGTGGTATATATATTCAATGGAATATTATGCAGCCATCAAAAGGAATGAGATCTTGCCATTTGCAACGACGTGGATGGAACTGGAGGGTATTATGTTGAGTGAAATAAGTCAAACAGAGAAAGACATGTATCATATGATCTCACTGATATGAGGAATTCTTAATCGCAGGAAACAAACTGAGTGTTGTTGGAGTGGGGGGTGGGGTGGGAGGGATGGGGGGACTGGGTGATAGACACTGGGGAGTGTATGTGCTCTGGTAAGCGCTGTGAATTGTGCAAGACTGTTGAATCTCAGATCTGTACCTCTGAAACAAATAATGCAATATATGTTAAGAAAAAAAAAAAGAAGAAGAAGAAGAAGGTAGCGGGAGGGGAAGAATGAAGCGGGGGAAATCGGAGGGGTAGACGAACCATGAGAGACGATGGACTCTGAAAAACAAACAGGGTTCTAGAGGGGAGGGGGGTGGGAGGATGGGTTAGCCTGGTGGTGGGTATGTAGGAGGGCACATTCTGCATGGAGCACTGGGTGTTATGCACAAACAATGAATCATGGAACACTTCATCTAAAACTAATGTTGTAATGTAAGGGGATTAACATAAGAATAAAAAAATTAAAAAAAAAAAAAAAAAAAAAAAAAAAAAAAAAAAAAAAAAACATACCATTATCCCTTACCCCCAGCACCCTACCATTCCCAGAATCCTAGGAAGGCTACCTCTTCAAGCTTCCTTATATCTGATACTTCCACTGCATCTTGCAGAAACTGTGTCTTTCCTACCATTAACTTTTATTACACTGACCTCCTTACTGGTCCCTGCACTTATGGTTACACCCCTTCCACTGTATATAATAGCTGGAGCGATACTTCTTAAGCACTGATTTGACTCTGCCACTCTACAGCTTAAAACCCTTCACTGAGAAGTTCCTCATTGTCCTCAAGAGAATTTCAAGTGATTCTTTTTATTAGTTACAGGCCCATCTATCTCTTCGATCTCCTTGCCTTCCATAATCACTCTCTGCTACAAACATTCTAAACCTCTTTTAGTTCTTTTACCAGGCATGCTTTTTCCCTCAAAGGTATCCATGCCTTTCCATCCACTGCTTCTTTTGCCTTGGGATACTCTCCAGGGGCACCAACCCTGTCATCCCCTTAATACCTATGTGTCGAATTCATTTATTAAAGGATTATTGAGACCCTCATCCATGTCAACCATGAGGCTAGGCACTTTGGATAACGGATCAGACACCAGCATTTTGCTTTAAGGGTCAGAGTGTAGAAGAGAAATAAGAGAAGAGCATAAATAACTTTAATGGATGGTAAGCTGGTAAAAAGGGGATGGCATAAAAAAATAGTTACAATTGATAAAGAAATGTGGCTTTCTAACGAACAAAGCTAAGAGGCACAGGGCAGAAACTGGGTGTCAAAGGTTTTATAAGTTCAAACACAGGTAGCTCTTACACCCAAGGTAAATGCATCCTTGCTGTAGTAACAGTTGGGAACATTGGTCCATGACCACAGTTAAACATTTGTAGCGAGGGCTGTTAAAGGTTTTGTGTTTTTTGTTTTTTGGGTTTTTTTTGGACACTTACAAAAACAATGAATCTTGAGATTAGACCAGAACTTGAAGTTTAACTGTCTCATCCCCAACAAATGCTTTAATCTCCTCAATACAATTCTCTCTGTGTGGTCTTTCAATCTCTGCTTGAATATCTCTTACGAAGAGAATCCCACTCTAACTTTGAAGAAACAGAGTGCTAGATTTAGAACAAAATGTACGTTCATACTCTGCTTTACTCATGCACTGATTCATCAGAATTCAGCCACTTCAATTTACGTCTCTTTTTGTACTTTCCTATATATTAGAAATAAATGCTAGGTTACAGGGACATTAAGTGAAAAGTAGGGAGGGCGCCTGGGTGGCTCAGATGGTTAAGCGTCTGCCTTCGGCTCAGGTCATGATCCCAGGGTCCTGGGATCGAGTCCCACATCAGGCTCCCGGCTCAGCGGGGAGCCTGCTTCTCCCTCTGACCCTTGCCCCTCTCATGCTGTTTCTCTCTCGCTCTCTAAAAAATGAATAAAATCTTAAAAAAAAAAAAAAAAAGTAGGGAGATAAAGTATGTGAAAATTCTCAGCACTGCAACTGACACATAGTAGGTGCACAATAAATGGTAGTTTCTCGCACTGTGTGATGTTCTCTCCTTCATAGAATACCTGTTAAGACTTCATCCTTGCATGGCATTTCTGCTTTCATATGTGTCTAGTAGCTATAAAGTTTGCCATCTTACTTATTAAATCTAACTAACACCTCCCGGGACATGCATAATCAAGTGATTTTGGCATGTGGAATAAAATACGGCAAATGTTGTTGCTATGATCATTCAGCTGCCAGTATGTTTTACAATAGTACTCAGATGATGGGTTACATAGGAAGCTCTGGGGTAAATAAAATGAGTTTTTGCAAACTTGTAAATTGTTCATTTAACCTTACTCTTGAGGGAGAGAGAAGAAAGCCTTCACCTCTCTCCCTCTTGAAAGAATAAATGTTAAAACACCCTGCCAATTTTGCATTCAACAGCTCAGGAAGTGTTTTTTTGTTTTTCTATTTGACTTTTTTATAAAATATATCTCTTCCTAGCCTCTAGACACATTCACAGAGATAAGAGAAAATAAAAATATTGAAGTATTTTTATTGTCTTTCACATATCTTACCCTTGCTGGAATGTTAGCTTTGTAAAGATGAGAATGGTCTGTACGTTCTTCAATGTACTCTTCCCAGCAACCTGAACAGTGCTTTGCCTAGAGTAGCTGCTTGAGAATTGTTTAATAAAATAATTCTTGTGCAATTGGCTGTCATTCTTATGCCAAGTGACTACTTTAACAAAACAGTCTTCATTGTAAGCATGTTTTAGATGGGATGGAGGGAAGGGCAAGTGTTCAAGATGTATGTATGAGGCTTTTTGTCACAGCATCTTGTAGTAAACAGAAACATTTAAAAAGTGAAATAAAAATTGGAATGCTCAAAACAGAAGCTCATAGTTAACCTATAAAATAGTTTTCAGCCTTTAATACGAGGAGAGAGGTAGATTCATGGACATGAGAGAATGCTAAAAATAGTTTTGGTTGAGGAAATGTATTTATTGAATGATATACCACATTTTTTTGTTTTGAGATGGTGGGGTGTGGATAGTTTTATTTCTTTGCCTTTGATTATTTATGTATAAGATTTATATTTTATAAGAAGTCTTTTAAAAATAAATAGATCTTTTTACATGATATTGATTAGAGAAGGGTTTTCCATCAGAAGGAGAATGCTATCTTTTAAATCTGTTACAAATATGATTTTTGCAATTTGCACTCTCCCACACCAATTTCCTCCAAAACATTTTATTGACATATACCTTGTTAGACTACCCCACTTGAGCAAAATGACCTCAAAAGCTTCTAAATATTTAGCTATTAGTAATCAGTTGTGTATATTTAGTATAGTTCTCTTTGGAAAACTCTGTTTGAACACATGAGAAATGTCTTGGAAAATGACCTTCAATTGCCCTGTCCAAAATTTAAAAAGTCATAAATTCTTTCTCTCTCCACACCTCAAACCACCCCCATTCTTTAGAATGGTGTTAGCATAAAACCCACATTGGTTCTAAGGGAAGAAAAAAGGGAAAACTAGCTATTCTTTGACAGGAAAAAATAATTACGTAGTATGAAAAGTATCTTAAATGTGTGTTTTCATCATCAGAAGGTACAGAAAAAATTAATTTAGATACAAAATTTTTTTTCTGGTGGCAGAAATGAAATGTGACCTTTATTATTAGTGATACTCATAAAAAAGACAATTCCACATTGAATGCTGGGGTTTTGGGGGAATATAGGAACAAATGTATCCTCATCCTTGTTTCTTTTTTTTTTTATTATTATTACTTTATTATGTTACATTAGTCACCATACAATACATCATTCATTTTTGATGTACTGATCCATGACTCATTGTTTTCGTATAACACCCAGTGCTCCATGCAGTATATGACCTCCTTAATACCCATCACCGGGCTAACCCATCCCCCCACCCCCCTCCCCTCTAAAACCCTCAGTTTGTTTCTCAGAGTCCATAGTCTCTCATGGTTCATCTCCCCCTCCGATTCCCCCCCCTTCATTTTTCCCTTCCTTCTCCTAATGTCCTCCATGCTATTCCTTATGTTCCACAAATAAGTGAAACCGTATGATAATTGACTATCTCTGCTTGACTTATTTGACTTGGCATAATCTCCTCCAGTCCCATCCATGTTGATGTAAAAGTTGGGTATTCATCCTTTCTGATGGCTAATATTCCATTGTATATATGGACCACATCTTCTTTATCCATTCATCTGTTGAAGGGCATCTTGGCTCTTTCCACTGTTTGGCTATTGCAGACATTGCTGCTATGAACATTGGCGTGCATATGGCCCTTCGTTTCACTACATCTGTGTCTTTGGGGTAAATACCCAGGAGTGCAATTGCTGGGTCATAGGGTAGCTCTATATTTAATTTTTTGAGGCACCTCCACACTGTTTTCCAAAGGGGCTGTACCAACTTGCATTCCCACCAACAGTGTAAGAGGGTTCCCCTTTCTCCACAACCTCTCCAACATTTGTTGTTTCTTGCCTTGTCAATTTTTGCCATTCTAACTGATATAAGGTTGTATCTCAATGTGGTTTTGATTTGAATTTCCCTGATGGCTAATGATGATGAACATTTTTTCATGTGTCTGTTAGCCATTTGTGTGTCTTCTTTGAAGAAATGTCTGTTCATGTCTTCTGCCCATTTTTTGACTTGATTATTTGTCTTTTGGGTGTTGAGTTTGAGAAGTTCTTTATAGATCTTGGATACCAGCCCTTTATCTGTAGCGTCATTTGCAAATATCTTCTCCCATTCTGTGGGTTGCCTCTTTGTTCTGTTGACTGTTTCCTTTGCTGTGCAGAAGCTTTATATCTTGATGAAGTCCCAAAAGTTCATTTTTGTTTTTGTTTCACTAGACTTTGGAGATGCATCTTGAAAGAAGTTGCTGTGGGCGATGTCAAAGAGGTTACTGCCTATGTTCTCCTCTAGGATTTTGATGGATTCCTGTCTCACATTGACGTCTTTCATCCATTTTGAGTTCATCTTTGTGTATGGTGTTAGAGAATGGTCGAGTTTCATTCTTCTGCATGTGGCTGTCCAATTTTCCGAGCACCATTTATTGAAGAGACTGTCTTTTTTCCATCGCATATTTTTTCCTTCTTTTTCGAAGATTATTTGACCATAGAGTAGAGGGTCCATATCTGGGCTCTCTATTCTGTTCCATTGGTCTATATGTCTATTTTTGTGCCAGTACCATGCTGTCTTGGTGATCACTGCTTTGTAATACAGCTTGAAATCGGGCAACATGATGCCCCCAGCTTTGTTTTTCTTCTTCAACATTTCATTGGCGATTCATGATCTTTTCTGATTCCATACAAATTTTAGGATTATTTGTTCCAGCACTTTAAAAAAATGTCATGGAATTTTGATCGGGATGACATTGAAGGTATAGATTGCTCTGGGTAGCATAGACATTTAAACAATGTTTATTCTTCTGATCCATGAGCATGGGATGTTTTTCCATCTTTTTGTGTCTTCTTCAATTTCTTTCATGAGTGTGCTGTAGTTCCTAGATTATAGATCCTTTATCCCTTTGGTTAGGTTTATTCCGAGGTATCTTATGGTTTTTGGTGCTATTGTAAATGGAATTGTTTCTCCTATTTCTCTTTCTACAGTTGCATTGTTAGTGTATAAGAAAGCAACTGATTTCTATGCATTGATTTTGTATCCTCCCACATTACTGAATTGCTGTATGAGTTCTAGTAATTTGAGGGTGGAGTCTTTTGGGTTTTGCACATAAAGTATCATGTCATCTGTGAAAAGAGAGAGTTTGACTTCTTCTTTGCCAATTTGAATACCTTTTATTTCTTTTTGTTGTCTGATTGCTGTTGCTAGGACTTCTAGTACTATGTTGAACAATAGTGGTGAGAGTGGGCATCCTTGACATGTTCCTGATCTTAAGGGAAAGGCTCTCAGCTTTTCCCCATTGAGGATGATATTCGCTGTGGGTTTTTCATAGATGGATTTTATGAAGTTGAGGAATGTTCCTTCTATCCCTATACTCTGAAGAGTTTTAATCAGGAAAGGATGCTGTATTTTGTCAAATGCTTTTTCTGCATCAATTGAGAGGACCATATGGTTCTTCTCTCTCCTCTTATTAATGTGTTCTATCATGTTGATTGATTTGGCAAATGTTAAACCACCCTTGCATCCCGGGGATAAATTCTACTTGGTTGTGGTGGATGATCCTTTTAATGTATTGTTGGATCCTATTAGCTAGGATTTTGTTGAGGATTTTGGAATCCATATTCATCAGGGATATCAGTCTGAAATTCTCCTTTTTGATGGGGTCTTTGCCTGGTTTGGGGATTAAAGTAATGCTGGCCTCATAGAATGAGTCTGGAAGCTTTCCTTCTGTTTCTATTTTTTGAAACAGCTTCAGGAGAATAGGTATTATTTCTTCTTTGAAAGTTTGGTAGAATTCCCCAGGGAATCCATCAGGCCCTGGACTCTAGCAATTATTAGAAATTATTATCAACAACTATATGCCAATAAACTGAGCAACCTGGATGAAATGGATGCCTTCCTGGAAACCTATAAACTCCTAATACTGAAACAGGAAGAAATTGACAACCTGAATAGGCCAATAATCAGTAACGAGATAGAAGCAGTGATCAAAACCTCTCATCCTTGTTTCTGATATACTCTTATACTTCCTCCAGCCCTGGGAACCACCATTCTACTCTCTGTGTCTTTGAGTTTGATCCTTTTACATAATTCATATAAGTGGTATCATGCAGCATTTGTCCTTCTGTGCCTGGTTTATTTCATCCAGCATAATGTCCTCCAGATTCATCTATGATGTTGCATATGGCAGGATATCTTTCTTTTTTAGCACTGAATAATATTTTATTTTACATTTTTTCTAATTCATCCCTCTGTCAATAAACATGTAAGTTGTTCGATGTCTATTGTGAATAGTGCTGCAGTGAATAGGAGAGAATATATTTCTTTGAGATCCTGATTTCAATTGTTTTTGATACATACCCAGAAGTGGGATTGCTGGATCATATGGTTATTCTATTTTAAAAATTTTGATGAATTGCTATACTGTTTTCCATAGAAGCTGCACCATTTTACATGCTTACCAGTAGTGCACAAGTGTTCCAATTTCTCCATATCCTCACCAGCACTTGTTATTTTTGGTTTTTGTTTTGATAATAGCTGTCCTAACATGTGTGAGGTGCTATCTCATTGTGGTTTTGATTTGCATTTCCCTGATGATGAGTGATGTTGAGCATCCTTTCATACACCTGTTGGCCATCTGTATGTCTTCTCTAGAGAAATGTCTATTCAGCTCCTTTGCCCATTTTTAAAGTTGGGTTATTTGTTTCTTTTGCTATTGAGTTATTAGAGTTTGTTATATATTTTGGATCTTAACCCATTATCAGGTACATGATTTCTAAATATTTTCTCCTATTCCATAGGTTACCTTTTTCTTTTCTTTCTTTCTTTTTTTTTTTTTGGATTTAGTTTTATTTTATTATGTTATGTTAATCACCGTACAATACATCATTAGTTTTTGATGTGGTGATCCACGATTCATTGTTTTCGTAGAACACCCAGTGCTCCATGCAGTATGTGCCCTCCTTAATACCCATCACCAGGCTAATCCATCCCCCCACCCCCTCCCCTCTAAAACCCTCAGTTTGTTTCTCAGAGTCCATAGTCTCTCATGGTTCGTCTCTCCCTCTGAATTACCCCCTTCATTTTTCCCTTCCTTCTCCTAATGTCCTCCATGCTATTCCTTATGTTCCACAAATAAGTGAAACCATATGATAATTGACTATCTCTGCTTGACTTATTTGACTTGGCATAATCTCCTCCAGTCCCATCCATGTTGATGTAAAAGTTGGGTATTCATCCTTCCTGATGGCTGAATAATACTACATTGTATATATGTGCACAAAAGCAGACATATAGATCAATGGAACAGAATAGAGAGCCCAGATATGGACCCTCAACTCTGTGGTCAAATAATCTTCAAAAAAGAAGGAAAAAATATGCGATGGAAAAAAGACAGTCTCTTCAATAAATGGTGCTCGGAAAATTGGACAGCCACATGCAGAAGAATGAAACTCGACCATTCTCTAACACCATACACAAAGATGAACTCAAAATGGATGAAAGACGTCAATGTGAGACAGGAATCCATCAAAATCCTAGAGGAGAACATAGGCAGTAACCTCTTTGACATCGCCCACAGCAACTTCTTTCAAGATGCATCTCCAAAGTCTAGTGAAACAAAAACAAAAATGAACTTTTGGGACTTCATCAAGATATAAAGCTTCTGCACAGCAAAGGAAACAGTCAACAGAACAAAGAGGCAACCCACAGAATGGGAGAAGATATTTGCAAATGACGCTACAGATAAAGGGCTGGTATCCAAGATCTATAAAGAACTTCTCAAACTCAACACCCAAAAGACAAATAATCAAGTCAAAAAATGGGCAGAAGACATGAACAGACATTTCTTCAAAGAAGACACACAAATGGCTAACAGACACATGAAAAAATGTTCATCATCATTAGCCATCAGGGAAATTCAAATCAAAACCACATTGAGATACAACCTTATATCAGTTAGAATGGCAAAAATTGACAAGGCAAGAAACAACAAATGTTGGAGAGGTTGTGGAGAAAGGGGAACCCTCTTACATTGTTGGTGGGAATGCAAGTTGGTACAGCCCCTTTGGAAAACAGTGTGGAGGTGCCTCAAAAAATTAAATATAGAGCTACCCTATGACCCAGCAATTGCACTCCTGGGTATTTACCCCAAAGACACAGATGTAGTGAAAAGAAGGGCCGTATGCACCCCAATGTTCATAGCAGCAAAATCTGCAATAGCCAAACAGTGGAAAGAGCTGAGATGCCCTTCAACAGACGAATGGATAAAGAAGATGTGGTCCATATTTACAAGGTTAGCTTTTTCTTATGTTGATTGTTTCCTGGCTGTAGAGAAGTTTTTAGTTTGATGTAGGCGCACTTGTTTGTTTTTTGCTGTTCTTGCTTACACTTTGGATATCATCTCCAATAAATCATTGCCTAGATCAGAAGTTGTTTCCCCATGTTTTCTTCTAAGATAATCATGCTTTTACTCAATAAATGTTAACTGAGTGATTTGATATCAGTTCTGTCCTTTTTGGGTCATTTATGGTAGGTATGGAAAGGGGCATTGTTATCTGACCCATGCTGCTCAAGGTCATCTAGGATTATGAGATGCTGTCTGTAAGACTGTTCTGTAATCTGTGACATGTTACCACAGCACCACGCTGAAACTAAACTGTTTGCTTTGTTGAAAAGAAAGATTAGCTTGGCTCAAAGGTGCTGTTAATGGCTGTTGCTCATTAACATTATGCTCATGACAGATTTTCGATAGCAAATTAAATAAGTTACCAAGCTCAAGAAGCCCCCTACCCCTCTCCAGTCATACCCTATCGCTCCACTCCTTGGTTTCTCTTCTCACACTTTTCACTCTTTGATGTTTCTTATTTATTATTTTGCCGTGTCTGTTTCCCTGCGTTATAATGTGGCCACCACATGAGTGGCGACCCTGTGTATCATATTCAGTGACACACTCTCAGTTCTCAAAGCAGCCATGGTCACAGAGTTGGCACCTAGTTTGCAATTATGGAATATACAAACAGGTGCAGGAATATATAGACTTGAATTTTCAGGGCACTAAGAAAATCTGAAGGAACAAGGTTCTTATTTCTGTTTTCCAGATAAGACTCAAAGAGGATGAGTAACTTGCTCAGTTAGGAAACTACTGTAACTCCATATTTTGTCTCTTCTCTTTCAGCACATCATGAGTAGTTTTCCTCTTGGGTAGTATGTTAGTCTGCTAGGGCTGCCATAACGAAGAACCACAGCCTAAGCCTCCTCAAAAACAACAACAAAAAAATATTTTCTCAACATTCTGGAGGCCACAAGTCCAAGACCAGTGTGTCAACAGGTTGACTTTTTCCAGAGACCTCTCTCTGGTTCATAGATGGTCATCTTCTCCCCGTATCTTCACAAGGTTCTTCTCTCTCTAACTGTCTGTGTCCAAGGACACCAGTCATAATGGATTAGAGCCCACCCTAATGACTCCATTTTATCTTAATCACCTCTTTAAAGACCATATCTCCAAATGCAGTGACATTCTGACATACAGGGAGTTAAGGCTTTAATACATGAAGGGGAGGCACAATTCAATCTATTATAGGTGGTGATTTGAAATACTCTTTAAGAACTCTTTAATAGTCCTGGTCTATCACCAATACACCTTACATGTTAATGTCTGATCATTTTGAAAAACTTTCTGAAAGCATTAGCACCCATGGTTCTTGTACCTATCTTCCCAAGTATCCTGGGAAGATCTCCTTTTGAAAATGGAGCCAACTGTTGCTTCTTTCTTTTAAAAATGCTACTGATTGCCTGCTTTATGCCTGACGTCCTGATTAAGGGTCCAAGAGAATGAATAAGACAGGCAGAGCACTACTTTCAGGGAGTACCCAGTCTATTAGAGGAAGCAGACAAGTCCACAGATAAGGAAGAACAGGGTTTTCTCTCCTATAACAAAAAGCAACTTGATACTCTATTGGAGCATGGAAGGGCAGCCAACATGGGCTCACAGTGAGGTAAGCATTTCAGAAGAGAGTAATTCCTAAAGAGATCAGAAAGGCAAGTAACAGGTAGGAAGGCAAGGGTAGAAAGGGGTATGTATAGTGAACTGAATAGTGACCCCCCCAAAAAAGATATGTCCACTGGCACCTCAGAACTTGACCTTATTTAGGAGGAGAGTCTTTGTAGATATAATTAAGGTAAGTATCTCAAGATGAGATTATCCTCAATTAGGGTGGGCCTTAAAACCAATGACAAGTGTCCTTGTAAGAGACAGAAAAGGGGAAGATAGAGACAACAGAAGGTAAGGCCATGTGAAGTCAGTGCAGGGAGATTGGAGTGATTTGTCTACAAGCCAAGGAATGCCAAGAATTGCTGGCAGTCATCAGAGGCTACGAGAGAGGCGGGAAAGGATAGTCCCTAAAAGCCTCCAGAAGGAACCAACCCTGCCAATAGTTTGAGTTTAGACTTCTGGATATCTAAACTATGAGAAAAATACATTTCTGTTGTTTTAAGCAATGCAATTTTATGATAATGTTACAGCAGTTGTAGGAGACTAATACAATAAGCATTCTGGATGGGGAAGAGCATTGAAAAGTTTTAATGGGAAGAATCTTGGTAGGAAACCACAAGTAGTCTAGGGTGACAGAGCACAGTGTGGCTCAGTGGTGATAAGTTGGCCAGATCTTGATGGGAAAGTCACTTGGAACAAGTCACTTTCTCTTTGGGGGGAGGGGGGTCTTAATTTCCTTTTCAATAAGATGAGATGGTTGGACTCAATATTCTTTAAGAACTCTTTAAAATAATAGCACAAAGTCAAATAGATAAATTTAGGTTTTTTTTTTTTTTGTCCCCAGGAAGAGCATGCAAAAAGTCCAAAATAAGTTAAAATCTAAATTCTTACTAAGAAAATGAAACAATATCTGAGGACTCCTGCCTTTCTTTCCTTTTTCTTCCATCCGCACTTTCCACTCCACCCAGATCTTCATTAAGCCAGGCACTGGAATATAACAAGATGAAGGGTAGAAGGCTGCATGTGAACCAGCCCTGCTGGAATCAGATTTTTGGTTTTGTAGTGGCTTTTGGGACCTGTCTCAGTTCCTTCCCCATGCATAGTCCTCTGCTGGACTACCCAGCCATGGGGAGGAATGGCACACCATCACTGGCTAGAAGGTGCTCAGAGTCTAGTATGGAAGATAGGCACAGAAGAGAAGATTTCAACCCAAAGGCATACACATGGCACCAAGGAGTGACATAGAAGGGGCAGGAGAAGTCCAAGAAAGCTTCCCGGTAGAGGGGACCCCTGAAGCTTGAAGGAGTGTGGTGACTTAGGGCAGCATTCAAGCAGGTGGCTTTAACAAGAAGACACAGTCATAAGTAGGAAATGGGAGACAGAGGGGATGGATTTTTCATGACTTCACTTGGCCATTGGAGACTATCTGACAACTTCCTCTATCTGGTCCAGTTCTTAGATTTCTGAGACATCTTCTAAATATATTGTCCTTGTTAGTTGTCCCCCACCATCCTCTGTCTTTCTTCGTGTAGAACTCTCTCTACAACCACAGACTCTCCTTACTCAATCCCCAGTTCAGTCCTCCTACACCATTAATGAGGGCACTCTTTGTTCCCAGGGACAGAAAACCAACTTGAATTAGCTTATGCAAAAGGAGAGAGGTGCTTGTTTGTTTTTGTCTGATGTAACTGAGAAGGACAGAAGTTGAACTGGAAAAACTAGAAGAATGGTTTCTCGATGAAGCCACTGGCAGCTTTCAGGATCAAATCTTCCCAAGAAAAGAAAGGGAGGGTTTTTTTCCCTCCTGGTTTCAGTTGAAAAAAATATATATATATATATAGAGAGAGAGAGAGAGAGAGTCAAGAACCCTGACTGGCTCAGCATAAGCCATGTCATTGTGTTGAGGGGTGTTTCCTCTAGAGCATATGCAATTGTGGGGAGGAAAGGTAGGAGCTGGGAGAAAGGAGGAATGTGAGATAGCCACATAAAGGAGGGCAGTATAGACACAGACTCTGGGAGGATTGTAGTGAGCTGGGAAACCATCCTGATTTGTGTCACTGTACTGTTGCTACTCCCGCCCACAGCCAGCTTCTCTCTTCTCCCTTCTGACAGTGTAGCCTGTGCCTATAGGCTGTAAATCCTGGCTACCATCTTGAACGTGGACCTTGAGATCAGGCTTGACCATAGTTACTAATCTGGAATGCTAGGAGAATACTAACTTTGGGGTACACAAAACAATGTCAGAAGCCCATGCACATATTAATACCTTGGGTCTTCACACAGAGCTATTGCCAAGTCCTAGGAACCTTACTGAAACACAACCCTAATGCACATGGAAAGCTGACTTTGTGGCCCACAATGAATTAAGAGAAGACAACCAGAACTGTAGGTGAAGAATTGGGGGGCAGGGCATTTCTTGGAGGCAGGCAAGGGCAAGGGAAGAGAGGAGGAAACCACTATGAAAGTGGAAACATCAGATTCCTTTAATGGAAAAGTAAATAACTCTGCACCCCTCAGGAAGGTCCCAAGAGCATCCCTGTGTGGCCAGGAGACCTCTACTCTCCCTTCGATATAGAACACTTAGTGATGCCGGCCAGGTTCGCAATTACAGAAGAAAACCTCTTTGACCAGGGAACAGGATCATTGGTGGCTCTGAGGATACCCCCACCTACACAGCAGGTAATGACAGCCAGAAATGCCTTCTCTGGAGGGCAACACAAGGACACACTGGCCTGCACTTGAGTTCAGACCAGGTTTTTGGAATCAGATGGGTATGTGTAGATATTTTTAAGCTGCAAGACACACTGTCACCAAAAGAGCCTAAACACCTGAGCCTTTCTTCCAGTTTTCCAAAGGCACACGTCAGCATGCAGGTTTGAGTGAGGAGTATCTTCCCTTGGCCCTCAGCCCAGGCCCCTCTATGGCTGTGCCAGAGGTGGGGATGTGTGGGAGGACACAGCTCATTGTGGCAAACCTCAGCTCCCCGGCATGTCTGGCTCTGGCAACCACCAAAGGTTAAAATAATTTTAATAAAGTCTTAATGAACAGCTCAAAGCCTCAGAGTTATTCCTAGGTCAATGGAGTTTAAGGCAAAAATCTGGGATCTGTCCATTTTGGTACAGCCATTTACCGTCATGGTTCATGTCAACCACTCACGCACAAGGCATTTCCAGAGCACTAAAATTAATATTAATAGTGAGTACAATAATGTTCCCCATATGCCAAGAACTTTGCTAAGCACTTTGCAGACATTATCTTATTTAGTCCTCAAAGCAATGCTGTGAGGATGTCATCATTCCGGTTTTACAGATGAACAAACTGAGACTTAGGAAAGTTAAGTAACCTTCCCCCACTGACCTAGAGGGTAAATGCCAGGGGGTGGACTCAAATCCAAGTCGCTCCAACTCCAAGCCTGTGTGCTTTAATTGCTATATAATATGTAGTCCTTATGTTTGAGTCTGGCCCTGCGTTAATTATGGGGACTCGGAGATAAATCATATTTCTATCCTCAAATTGCTCACAGACTAATAGGATGGATCAATAAGTAAATAATAACAGTATAGTAGCATATGAATAATGTCCTAAGGCCAACTTGGAAAGGCTGTGAAAATATTGAGGGAGGGCAGTTACCCCAGTCTGGGAAATCAGAGAAGTTTTCCTGGTGGGGGTGATTCTGAGTGGGGTTTTGAAGGATGAAGAAGAGTAAGTTGTTCACACAAAACAAGAATGGAGTGATCAAGGCATAAGGAATCAAGAATTTGGTGTAGTTAGGGACCTTCCAAGTAGTGTAGTGAATTTACATTAAGCAACAGGAAGCCACTAGAGGAGTTTATTTGGGGAAAGCTCAAAGCTCACATCCGGAAGCTCAGTCTGGCAGCACTGTGGGCCATGGGTTAACAGTGAGCAAAGGGCTGAGACTCCCATTAGGAGCTGGGCAGCAGTGCACACTCCATCTCTTTGGGCATCAGTGGGCACACGGCCTGTGTGATAACTGATGCTTGTGGGCCAGTGTTTGGGTCACAACCCACCCGTTTTCCATTGTTTGCACCTTAGAGTGCCTGACTGGTCTCCTATAGGTAGGTCCCTGCGAGGTTATTCAGGCGTGGAAACTGAAAAAAAAAATCCTATAGTTTTTTTTGTTGGTTTGTTTTTGCAGCTGATTAAAACCATGTTTGACAGGGTGTAAGGAGGGAAAATACCCCTTTATTTGAAGGCAGTGTGTCAGAGGGGAGTGAAAGATTAGTTGCCTTTGTCTATACTGTGATATCCAGTGAGGATCCAGAAACTCGCCTGCTGGAATTCTTCCTGGTGCTGGGAATATAAGGAACTATCCTTGGGAGTCATGGGAGGTCTCTCCCAAAGCCCTTCCCATCTCTGATGGGACAGTTAAGCTCCCTGCATCTGCCCGTGAGCTGAGCCCACATCTTTCATCTCCCACACTCCCATGACTGTAGTGGTTTCACACCCTGCTTTACCTCCAATAGGGGAAGAAATAAAGCAAATCACTGTGATTGATTTATAAGAAAAGAAAGGTTAACGGAACCCTCTATATAGTACCTAGTTGGACAAAGACTTAAGGCAAACAACATGAAAGCGTGCAGCTCTGGGAGATGTTGGAGAAGGTAGTACAGATGATTGGAGACACAGAATTCAAAGAAAAAAGGAGAGAAGTGAACAGGTACTCCCCGTCTGCAGAGGAGGGACTTTATGTACATTGATTCTTTTAGTCCTTGTAGTATTCTTGTGAGTTGGGTATTATTAGTGCCTTTGATGGGGGCCAAAACTGACATCCAGAGGCATTAAATTATTAGTCCCCCGAGTAAGGTAGCTATTAAATGACACAGGTGAGTTTAGAACTCAGGTCTGTTAGGCTCCCCATGTCTTATTCTTGAATTTAATGCATAGGCAGGAAATCTGTATTTTTGAGGTTGGCTAATGACCTGTAGATCATTTGACAAGTCAGGTTTCAAAACTTTAATATTATTCTACTTATGAAACCAGGATTTGAGTCCTTACTCTATGTTCAACCAAATAAAAAGCGAAATGCCTTTGAGAAATCACGTCAAGAAGGAAAAAAAAAAAACCCATCCTTCCCAAAGACTCTTTATTCCCAAACAATGAAAAACACCCTAGAAATCATCAGTCTCGTCTTTTGGAAGAGGAAATGTGCCATGGGGAGGGGGGAATAACATATTGGCCTGAATTGATATTGTATCACTTCCCATTTTCAAGCTGGGCATCTTTTTTTTTTTTTTTAAGATTTTATTTATTTATTCATGAGAGAGAGAGAGGCAGAGGGAGAAGCAGACTTCCCGCAGAGCGGGGAGCCCGATGCGGGACTTGATCCCAGGACTCTGGGATCATGACCTGAGCCGAAGGCAGACGCTTAACCATCTGAGCCACCCAGGCGCCCTCAAGCTGGGCATCTTGATCATGTTATGTATCTGTTTTTCCTCTCTCTCAGCTCAGTAATTTCATCTATAAATGTTTCCTGCCTCATGAGTTAGCCACTAGAATTAAATGAGATAGTTTTGTAAAGAAGAAATGCCTGGTACAGGGCCTGGCATACAGCAGCTCGTCAGTAAATGCCTGGTGTCTTTCAATTGTCCTTGACAGGAGTAGGTGATGTGATGATTATATTGTCACAACTACTGTTATCCCTATTTCCAGGGCTACTATTGTTGCTGCTTCAGAAGTCTTTTGCCTGTAATAAAGAAATTCCCTGATTACTTCTAATGGAAATTGAATGGCTAGCTCTTTCTTTGATTCTCCCCTCCCCCACACCCATTTGGCTTTTTTCCATGGAAACAGAAGGAGACCATCAGAGAAGAAATACACACACACACACACACACACATGCTTGACAGGCAAAATGGTAGAATGCATCTGCCAAAAATCTACAACTTTACTCCAGGGGCAAACATGTGACTTTACTTTTCCCCCACCAGGATGGGCTTGTGCTGTCACAACAGAAATTGATCTTCTGTTTGTGGGAAATTATACACAGTTCCCTCTTGTCTGTACTGGGTAAAATTCAAGTCCAAATCCTTGCTCACAAATTCTGGCAAAGGTTTCCTGCTTCCTGCTTCGTATCTGCTGATTTTGTTTCCCTGCAAGTATTTACTAAGCACTTACTATGTACCAGGCACTGGGCTAGCCATGAGGAATGTCACTGAGCAAAAGCATGCGTGACCCCTGCCTTTGTGAACCTTGTAATCTGGTCATGGGGAGGAGGGGAAGATTAACATGGATCCAGAGCTCATATGAAAATGGGACTAGAGGATGCGCCTGGGTGTCTCAGTCAGTTAAGCATCTGCCTTCGGCTCAGGTCATGATCCCAGGGTCCTGGGATCGATCCCTGTGTCTGGCTCCCTGCTCGGCGGGGAGTCTGTTTTTCCCTCTCCTCCCCACTCATGCTCTCTCTCACCATCTCTGTCACTATCTCTGTCTTTATCATATAAATAAATAAAATCTTTAAAAAAGATGAAAGAAAATGGGACTAGAGCTGGAGATGAGAAAGACAAGTAGGTCTTGAATAGGTAGTGGGGGAGAGGAAAATGTCTCAGCCACAGGAAAATCATCTAATTTTTGCCCCCATTGTAAGAAAGCCTATACAGCCGGGAGAAGAAAAGGTTGACAAACTGAGGAGAAGGAATCTGAGTTAGAAGGGGCTTCAGGCTTTGATGTTGGACCTGGGGCCCAAACCCAGTGTCGTTACTTACAGTTTAACTCCATCTCTCTGAAGCTCAGGTTTCTGATCGGGTAAATGGGAATACTCCCGTTTTCTCTGTCTGCATAGCTCTCCACACCTCTGCTCCCTGGTTAATTCCCTTACACTTGTAAGGTTTACTTAAAAAAAAAAAGATTCTTTTATTTATTTGAGAGAGAGAGGGAAAGAATCCCAAGCAGACTCCCTGCTGAGTGCAGAGCTCAATGTGGGGCTCCATCTCACAACCCTGAGAGCATGACCTGAGCCCAAACCAAGAGTCACACGCTCAGCTGACTAAGCCACCCAGGCGCCCCCTGTAAGGTTTAATTTTAAATGCTTTTTCCTCAGGAAAGTTTGCTTTGACCCTCCCAGACTAGACTGGACCCCTCTAACCTCAAAAGCACCATGAAGTTGCTCCTTCCCCATTTACCTCAAATACAGTTTTATGTAGAGAACTGTTTAGTGTCTGTGGTACTCAACCTCATGTTGGGGACCTTGGGGACCAGGGACCATGCCTGCCTTGGTTATCACTTGTACTCCCAGCTTTGGGTAAACGGTTGGGCCTCAATAAATTTAAGTTTGGAATGAAGTTGAATAAAGCCACTAACCCATGCCTGGCACAGAACAGGCTTTTGGTAAATGGAGCTTGTAGTTATATTTATTTGATGTCAGTGGTAGAGAATAATTTTGAATAATAGCTAAGCTTAACCCCAACTTAGGTTTATGATGATGGCTCCTATGTTCCCTTGCCCTTCCCAACTTTTCTACTTTTGTCACCTTCTCAGAGGCAAATACCATCTGAACTTCCACCATTTTTACTGTGTTGTCCCATCTCTCACTGTCTGAACTCACTCCACTGAGTGGACCCTGAGACCCCCGAAGGCAGAAACTGCCCTGTTTGTTCCAGTGCCCCAAGCACCTGGCTCAGTAACCTTGCGGGATGAAGTCTGAGTTACTCAAACTCACCATCGATTAGAAACTATTATAACCCTGCACTGGGCTAGCACTTACACTTTCTAAAATACTCATATTCGCCCTTTCCCCTGACCTCGTATTGTACCCATTGTGTTGATAAAAGAACTGAGATTCATCAATGAAAGCAGAGTATCCAAATCCCACTGCCGTTGATTTAAATCAGGGATCTCAAATGAAATGCCTTCGGAGACCAGGCAGGTAACTTAGTGGAACACAGTGTACTGGGAGGGAACTGGGGGACCCGGGTTGGAAGAAGAGCAGCTCCCACTAATTGGTAGCAGGGCAACGGCACCAGATACTCCATTTAAAAAAAAAAAAAAAAAAAAAAAAAACAAGGAAAAATCTGGATTTTTCTATGCATCTCACCACTTTTCAATGTTGGTGCCTGACTCAAATTCTGTTAAAACACATTGTAGTCCAAACAAAACACAGCCATGGGTCAAATTCAGCCTGTGGACCACCAATTTACAAGCTACGATTTAAACTTTAGAATCGTCAAAAATGTTTACATTGCTCTTCCCAGTGGGTAGAATCTCAGAGCCTTGGATCTTGAGAGTGACTCCCAGGTATAGCCCACTGACTAACGAAATGAGAAAGGAATATCATGGGCGTTTTAATGTCCTGACTTGGCAAAATTGAAAACATGTTGCACTCCACTCTTGATTTTCTTAAATTGTGCCAGTGCACGAAATCCAGAAGCCTGGGAGCAAGTGGTTTAGCACAACCCCTACATTTTATGGGGACAAAAAGGGTCAAAGATCCCATGGCCATTACCTGTATGAGCCCAGACATCAAGGTCAGGAGCGCTGGCCTCCTGTGTGAGACGTTTCTGAACACGTTCAGGGTTACCTCCTTCCTACCTCTGCCAGCAAAACTGCCACCTCCTTAAGGGCAGGAGTCCTGTTTGCCCAGTGTTATCACACAGTAGGTGCTCTCTCAGTACCCCTGGCACACACTCCTTCCCTTCTAGGAAGTCCTGCTTCAAGGATCAAAATTTTACTGAAAACCCACATCATCTGCAAGGATTCTCAAATCCTCCTGTCAGTTAAAATGATGTTTCTCTTCCCTGAGCTCCTACAAAGTATTTCTGCACCTTTATTATAAGCTCAGCCTTGTGCTAGAGGTACTGTTGATCTGTCTGTTTCCACAGAAAGATGGTGAGCCAGTGGAGGGCAGAATTCATGTTTTATTCCAATTCTCCGGGGAAGGTACTTAACAATATCTATTGAAGTACCTGTCTTGCAGTGGCCCGACATAGCGCAGGCACACTGTGGGTATTTAATAAGGTCTTTTGGACATGCCTGGGTGGCACAGTCAGTTAAGTGTCTGACTCTTGGTTTCGGCTCAGGTCATGATCTCAGTGTCCTGGGATTGAGCTCTGCAACTAGCTCCATGCTCAGCATGGAGTCCACTTGAGATTCTCTCCCCTTGTCCCTCTGCCACTCCCACTCCTGCTCTCTCTCTCTCTCAAATAAATAAATCTCAGAAAAAAAAAAAGGTCTTTTGATTGCCCTTCTCTTTTAGAAGCTAACACAATGCTCAGAACATGATAGGCACTCAATACAATTTTTTTAAATGAATGAATGGGAAAAGACCCATCAGGCTAAACACAGATCCCTTTCTAGAGAAGCTCCAGGGAATTTCCAGGTACTTCAGATTCAGTAGTGCAAATACCCTCATTGTCGGGTTTGAAGGGGAGTTTGCTGCTGCTAGACAGTCTCTTGATAGTTGTTGGAGACAGGGTTGGGACTTGGATGAGGCACTGAAGGGGTCTGAGGTAGAAACTGAAGAAAGCATCCATTCATGGGGCCATGCAAGCCCCAATGGGGTCCTTGTGGTAACAGAGTGAGGCCTCACTTGCCTTGAACTCCCTACTCCCAGCCTCAGTCTAAGGTATGTTGTTGGCCTTGGTATCAGTCAACAAGGACGATCATAACAAAGTACCGCAGAGTGCATAGCTTGAGCAATAGGAAATGCATTTTCTCACAGTTCTGGAGGCTAGAAGTCCAAGATCACAGTGTCTGCAGGTTTGGTTTCTCCTGAGGCCTCTCTCCTTGCTTGTAGATGGTTGCCTGCTTGCTCTGTCTGTACACAGTTATGTGTCAGTGTGTTTTCTGTGTCCTAACCTTGTTGTATAAGAACACTAGTCATATGGGGGTGCCTGGGTGGCTCAGTTGGTTAAGCGACTGCCTTCGGCTCAGGTCATGATCCTGGAGTCCCGGGATCGAGTCCCACGTCAGGCTCCCTGCTCAGCAGGGAGTCTGCCTCTCTCTCTGACCCTCCCCCCTCTCATGCTCTCTATCTCATTCTCTCTCTCAAATAAATAAATAAAATCTTTTTTTTAAAAAAAAAAAAGAACACTAATCATATGGGATCTGGGCCTACTATGTCACCCTATCTCCAAAGGCTGTCACATTCTGAGATACTAGGGGTGAGGACTTTAACCCATGAATTGGGCAGGGGGCACAACTCAGCCCATAACAGCCCTCCAAGCACCACAGCTAACAACTTGTTTGATTCTTTGAGATATTCTACCTTGGGAAAGTGGCAGTTATAATAAAACCATTTACACTGTCCGTAAAAACAAAACAAAACAAAAACAAAAACAAAACAGTTCTGTGGACTTTCATGCAACTAAACAGTACTTACTCCTGCAAGAGATAGCAAAATCTTCTCTTGCTACTATCCATCCCTATACTACAACAACACCCTCTCCTCCATCCATCCCCTACCTACAGGATCAGGCAAAGAAAATTTACTATGTACTAGACATCTTTGCTGATGATATATGATTTGTGTATGTGTGTGATATGAACAGAGAGAGAAAGAAGAGAAAGGCCCACAATCATTCATGTAGCCCATGAAGTATGGCTACAGACAGTACCTAGGTTTAAGTGCTCATAAATTCTTGTAAAAATGATTTAAATTATAACAACTCCAGAAATAACTTTAACTGTAGGATGACCAAATGTTTAATTCACTGGTGGAGGTTGTCTGTGGATCCTGGCAGGTTGAAAGAGACAGAACTATTTACTTGGATCACTTTTAACTTGGACAATGATAACTATGCTAAAAAATATTTTTTTAAGTGGAAGGACAGAACAGGGAACACTTTGAAGTTAAAGATTTATAGCTCTTTGTAGTTCAGAATATTCCAGAAATGTGCTGGTGTGCTTCTTAGGACATGCATTATTCCTTGAGCTTTTGGAGTATTTCTTGGAGTCTCCAATGGGCCTGCTGCATTTTGGCAGGAAGGATGGATTGGGAGAGCAGTAAAGGCAGTGTGAGGTAAGAATAATGGCAAAAGAGGGGAGGTATTAGTTGAGTAAAGAACACCGCAACATAATGAAGCTGCTGAGAGCTACCAAACAGCTCGCCTGCAGAGTTAAGCCTGTCATGAGAGCATCATGGAGACATGCCTTCCGTACGACCAAACCATACAGACTCCCTGCCACACAACTTTGCTTGCATATTTTTTCCATCTTTGAATTGTTGTGCTACATTCTGAGTGATTTTCTAAAATTTATTTTCTGTTCTACCATTGCTTTCTTCAGTTGCATCTAAACATCTGTCTAAAACTTGCTACTGGCTTTATACATTCAGATTACGTTTAGTTCTCAGACTCTGAGTTCTCTTTTGAAAAATCCTTTTGCTTTTATAATGTCAAATATAAAACGCTATGATCAAATGCTAGGATGCATAATTATATATGTCTATGCATATATCCTTATGTATGTATATAGGCATATATACATACATATTCCCATGTACTCTTTGGAATACATAATTATGTATGTGTATGTATATACTTAAATTCAGACTGCTTTATTACCTCATGTACTTGGGGTTCTACCTCTTTGTTTGATGTCTTTTATAGTGAGTGCTTTCTGCACATGATTTTTAATACCTCATTCTCTATAGAGATTTGTTTTTGTGTCCAGGGGGAGAATTCGAATGGTCGTTCTCAGGGCGTTGGGGTCAAATGTAGTTTTGCTTTAAATTTTCAACAACAATTTAAAGGAGGTCAATTCATAATGCTTATCAATTTTCTGAGATGGAGATTGGAAAGGAAGCTTAGTTAATACACTGGACTAGAGTTGGGTCCCAGAAGATCCACTGGGTCAAGTTCAACAAAATGTGAGTCAACAAGAATACTTCACTCCAGCTGTGAAAATCTGCCTGCAGTTTACTAGCTTGTCAATTGCTTTTCTTCCTTTGGAGTTTAGCACACATTTCCCTGGTCAGCCCTTCACCTTCCACTGGATAGCTGCTGCTGACCCTTCAGGTCTAAGGTTCGATGCCATCTGCATTGGACAGTCTTCTCTCATCAATCTCCCCAAGACTGGAATGGATGTCTTTCATTACACCCTAGTACAGTGAGTCCTATACTTTCCTCCATCATGGTGTTCATTATACTCGCTGATCCTTTCTGTTTCTCCTATTATTCAGTAATTTCACTATTAAGTAAAATTCTTAAGGCTAAGGATTTTGTTTTAAAATGATGATTTAAACATATCCTCAGTATTGAGCACTCACTATACACCAGAAAGCTAAAGCAAGATTTTCACATGTATTTTACCTTTTATTATTCACAACAAACTTGCAAGGTTAGGTATTTTTATCTCCACATCAAAGATGATTCAAAGGAGACTCAGAAAGGTAAAGAAATTTTCCTAATATGAGTCAGCTGATAAATGGCAGAGACAGGATCCAAATCAAGATCTGCCCTTCATACTTGTATTCTTAATAATGTCCTATATTCTTAGGGTGCCTGGGTGGCTCTGTCAGTTAAGCATCTGACTCTTGGTTTTGGCTCAGGTCATGATCTCAGGGTCCTGGGATCAAGCCTGGCATGGAACCCAGCATCAGGCTCTGTGCTCAGCACACAGTCTCTAGAGATCCTCTCCCTCTCCCTCCCCCTCTGCCCCTCCCCCTGCTCATGCCTGTGCATGTGCTTGCTCTCTCTAATAAATAAATCAATAAATGAAATCTTAGAAAATATAATGTCCTATATTCTTTATTCCATATCTTTATCTCCAGTACCTTTGGAATAGGTGTAAAATGCATATTTTGTGAGTAAATCCATGTGAATTCCCGGGTGCTAAAATAACAAAACTTTCCAAAGGGGAAAGAACACAGGGGAAATACAATGTTCTGGTTATATATTGCTACATGTGAAACTACCCCCCCCCAAGCCTAAAAAACAACTCTTCTATTATTTCTCATCATTTTGTGGGTCAAAAATTTTGCAGGGCTCAGCTGGGAAGTCCTTCCTCATATGACATCACCTAGGGTCACTTGATGGTGTTCAAGTGATGGCTGGTCTGATCTGCAGGACAAGTTGGTGGGAATTCTGAAGGCTGGGCTCTGCTAGGTTCCTCTCCCTCTCTTCGTGAAATCTCAAGTCTTTCCTATCTGATCTCTCCTGCAGAGTAGTTAAACTTCTTACATGGCAGCTCAAAGATCCAAGAGACCAAGGCATAATCTGACAATTGTCTTCAAGGCTAGGCTTGGAACTGGCACAGCTTTACTTCCACCGTATCCCACTGGTCAAAGCACTCACAGACCAGTCCAGATTCCAGGGGAGGGGAATCACACGATGTCTTGGTGGGAGGAATGTCACAGAATGTGCAGCCATCTTTATTTCACTGCATAGAATGAATTCAATGGCAAAAGTGGTATTGGACAGTTAAAAAAAGCTCTGAATTAGTGATACATGGTGCTTATCTCTGAACTAAATCAGGTCACTTATTATCCTCTCTCACAAAACCCTGATCTTTTCTTGTCCTGTCCTCATCACAGGCTATAATATGTTTTGCTTGAGATTGCTTGCCTAAAGTCTGGTTCCTGCTCTAGACTGTTAGCTCCATGAGGGCAGGGAGCATTTCTGTCTCATATAGACCCATACACGCAGCATTCAGCAAAGGGACATATACAAAGTGGGCACTTGAGAAATACTTGTTGAATTGATGGATGGGTGGGTAGATGGGAAGAATTTATAGATGGTTCTTCTACCCACTGGACTAAGTGACTAGACCTCAATTCCCCCTCTCTCAAAAATTATCCTTGAGGTTTCTCATAGACCCAGCATTTTGTAATTCACCAGCTTAGCAATATAAGATGACTGTAAGGAAAGTATACACCAATGGCAGGATAAGGCTGCCAAGAAGACTAATGGGATCTCAGGCTCTTATGAATGAGAATGCCAAGTCCAGGACAGAGTCCACTGTTCAGTGTTCTGGCCTCTAACTGGAAACCACCTCTGCTTCTGACTACAGCACTTTTAGAAAGCTATTAACAAATTGGAAACTACCTGGGGGTCACTGTATGGTGGATTAAGGGCCTAGATGTCATAGAGAGGTTGAAGAAAGTGAGAATAGTTTGCAAAAGGAGAAAAAAAAAAACCCTTAAGGCTCATCATAAATGTATTTAAATGTTCAAGTTGCAACCTCAAGGCAGAAGAAGTGGACTTGTTTTCTGTGAACCCCAGAGGACTAACCATGACTGGTGGATAAGGGTTATATGAAAGGAAAGCTCTGCCCAACAGAAATTTCTAACCAGGGAGCTGTCTGAGAAATGCTCTAACGTTTGGAGAAAGTTGTGAGTTCTATAACACCAGAAATATTCAAGGAAAGACTCTCCATGTCTAAATATGGATGTAGAAAAAAGAATCAAAGCACAACTAATAATGGACTGGATGACCTATATCGGCCAAGTACAACGCTGGGTGGTATTTGTGGATTTGGAATCAGAGAACTAGAGTTCTAATTGCAACTCTAACATTTTGATGTGATGTCAGGCACATGACTTTACCTCTCTAAGAAGAGGCTTGTGAGAATTAATAGAATAATCCATATAGTACCTACCACATCAAGTGGGACATAGTAGACTTCTATGGAATAAGTAGAAATACCCTTTTGTTATTTCTATAGTATTATCACATGAAGGGAAGAAGACAATGAATATATCCTTAACATCTGTCTTAACCCAGACTCTGTAGATAGATGATAGGTGGATGTCTCTCTCTATATCTCCATATGTACATAAACTTCTTATCCTTTCATGACCCTATTATGTAATTTTTTCTTAAAATTCCCCTTTTACAAATGAGGAAACTGGGACTTAGAGAGTGGAAACAACTCATCCAAAGTCACATACCTAATAAGTGGGTAAACAGAGTTTTAAATCCAGATATTCTCACCTCAAGGTCCAATCTTTTGAAAATTAGCTGAAATAACCTTCTGTAAATGTGTTCCTTTATTCTAATTAGCCATTTTTGTTAAGCGTTAAACAAACATTTGTCTTGTTTTCTTCACTTGGCCAAGACTCTGGGGGCCAGGAACTGTATTTGTGTGCTGTTCATACTCTGTATCTCTAGGTTGGTTCTGGGTACATAAGAGATCTCAGTATTTCTCACACACTGTTATTTTGCTGCAAATTTATTTCTGGAGAAAATTATTTCTTATAGTATTTATTTGGGGTTGTTGGATCTGATACATCAAAAGCATAGAGTTCACATCCATGAATATTTATTTCTTTGCATGATCCTCAGCCTATCACCCCAATCTCAGTATTGAAATCGACCTCCCTCCAAGTTCATCTGTTTGTGTTTCCAATTCAAAGCATGGGTAATTCAAATTAATTTGAGGAACACAAGCTTGTCTCTTGCTAGATGTGTGACTTTGGGCAAGTGACTTAAGAGCGCTCAGCCTCAGTTATCTCATTTGTAAAGTATGCATAATAAGCCCTCTCTTACAACATTTTGTGAAGATTAAATGAGATAATATAGCACAAGAAAAGTGATGTGTTCAGCAAAATGTCTCATTTTTCTTCTGCAAACATAAGTAATCTTCCAGCCCCCTTAAAATGTAAGTAAAGGCATTGGTTCTTAAATCTAGCCAAAAGAATAGGCCATTTGTGATAAAGCTCCTTTCCAACTCGGGATCTCAGAACCTTCTACTCACTAATTCTTCCCTAGTTACCAGCTGGACGTAAAAAAAATTCAGTGGTAGACTCTGAAGTCCTAGAGGAGGTTTGAGATGAAAGGTGCCACTCTGTGGGAGGAAAGCTGCTCCAGCCACACTTGACTGTGGTAAGAACAATATATACAGCATATACAATAATTATTTGGGGATTGCTTATTACAGCAACTAATATTACTCACACTGACTTATACAACTAATAAAGGCATCTGGCACATTAATAAGTACCCCATAATTGTTATGTCCTTATCTTCCTTCTGATTTATCTAGCACCACAATATGCCAGAGTAAGGACATTTTCAAATAGGAATGCCATTATAATTTGTAAGGCTTCTCCTCTGTATGCAAAAATATATAGTTATTTGAATTTTATAACTCTCTAGAACTGGCAACGAACTACTACCTTCATTTTTCAGTTAAAGAAATTCAGAAGAATTAGGAGGAGAGGAAAACTAGTCTTGTATGACCATTGTGGGCTTGATAGCCAAGTAAGTGCTTCGTTCAAAGTTCCTCATACCTGGTAATGCAGATAGTCAATACTATTAAAACATTTCAGATGAAGACACTGATACTCAGAACAGGCCCCCAGTTTGTGTACCTGGTAAGTGATTGAGTTGGAAATTTAACTTGAGCCAGCATGTCTCCGTAATCTGTGCCTTTCTGAACACGGTCTAGCTTCTCAAAGGTCACATAACCAGACTCCTACTAAGCACATAGAAGAACAGAAAATTGTTGACACCTAACCCACATTGCCTTCCTCTGCAGACACATGACCTGCCCTGTTTTAAGTGGTTTCCTACCTATTCAAAAGATGCACATCTTTTCCATCTGCATTTCTTTTCAATGAAAATACTAGTAGTGGTTGAGTGAATCAATCGATTTCAAATATTTAGAGTTAACTGTGACTGTCCTTTTATGAAATCAAATAAACCAAAGGAAATATACTTTTGACATCCCCCAAAATAAATATATTTTTCACAAGGGAAAATATGGGTGTCATTTGCCATTAAGTAACATGGCAACAGATGGAACTCAGTGTGAGGCACAGAAATCCATGGGTATTTCCTGGTGGAGATGCTGTTTGCCAGAAGAATGCTGAATTGTGAGGCTGTTTTATAGCAATAAAAATTGTTTAAAAAGTTATTCAAACATAATTAATCTTCCCCAAAATATTCTTCCTTCCTTGGTGTTTTTGTTCTCACCAGTGTTTGAGGAAACTCTCCCTAGGTTTGAGTCATCAAACACCTATTTTGATTTTTTTTAATGTTTTATGTTTAGATACAGACATGTCATTACCCACTGAGAGCTTAGTCATCCCTTTTCGGGGTCACATTAGTGCCTCCACCCATCCCCAAGTCTAGCTTTTCAGCCTCAATTATCCTATACCAACCTTCAAATCCAGCTCATCTAGCTGCCAACTCATCCCCATAGATGGATTAACCCATCTCATCTTCATATCTTTGTGTTCCCCCCCCTTCTGATTTTCTCCCTTCATATCCCGCTTAGAAAATCCTTCCATCTGCCCACATCCAGTCTCCTTTCTGAAAAAGCTTTTACTTATTTGTGTGTTTGTTTTTCTAATAAGCCTTTACCTATGATATTGCTGTAGAGGCTCATTTACCTTAATTCTTCCAATTCCATTAGATTTTGACATGAGAAAAAAAATAAAGACACTTCTGAGATTCACTGGAAGTCAGAAGGCAAGAAAGCAGGAAACCAACATCCTTGAGTACTTACTCTGTGCCTGGCACAATGCCATGCACTTTACAGATCTTACTATATTGACTGCTCATGATGACCCTGTGAAGTAGACTGGCATATTTCTATTTAACAATTAAGAAACATAAAGCTCAAAGAGCTTAAGGAATTTCCCCAAAATTACCCAGCCATGAAATAAGTAAGAGTTTGGGCATTGAACTGAATTCTCTTTGCCTCTAAATCCCTTATACCTCCCAGGACACCATTATATTCAGCTTCCTTCACTGAGTAAACCAGGAACCTAAATACTGATAGGATAGGATTGTTAAGAAAAGGAGAAACATACATATTTAACTCTCTAAATTTTAGTATCAACCACATTATCTATCCTTGGTTTCATGGAGATTTGGATTCTAAATAGTGCCTGCATGGCATATCTGTTCCTGCTTGACAAATCAAGCATCCCATCAACTTCTTCATTTGCACCAAAAAGCTGAAAGAGTTGGTGAATTCAATGTCCCATAGGAAAGCTGTCCAACTGCTTCTGTCACTTTGAAGTCTGTGTTATATTAAACCCTAAATGAATTCTTAACACTCCAAACCCAAGAAGAAGGAAAAGGAGGAAGGGGAGAAAAAAAAGGAGGAGAAGAAAAATTGTACACTATTACTAATTTCCCTATAGCCAACAGGATCCCGAAGTAGTTATCATCAAATCGAAAACAGACACTGTATAAGAAAGCATTGCCCAGTAAAAATGATACAGACCCTAGAGCATAAAATGATTTTTTTTCCTTCTGAAGCAGAGGTTTACATTTCTATCTGGAAAAAAAAAATGCTACCAGATGCTACCTGGCAAGGTATTGACTTTGCTGCTCCTGGAACTTATTAAATAAACAACCAATTTATTTTTTTAAAAATGTTAAAGAGTTTTATTTATTTATTTGAGAGAGAGAGAGAGCACAGAGGGAGAGGGAGAAGCATATTCCCCACCAAGCTGGGAGCCCAATGAGGGGCTTGATCCCAGGACCCTGAGGTCACGACCTGAGCCAAAGGCAGATGCTTAACCAACTGAGCCACCCAGGTGCCTTTAAACAATCAACTTCTTACCAGGGCTGTTGTTCAGGTAACTCTTGTACTGGCAAAGAGTTAGCTTAGATGGTCTAACATTCTATCAAACTCTGATAGAGACATATGACATAGGGATATCAATTCTTACTCAAAATCTATATGCCAGGTATGGTACTATATGTTAAACATGAATTAACTATTCTAACACACACACATACACACACACACAGACTAAGAAGCAGATAGCTCTCATGGTCCTCATTTTAAATATGGAGGAAACTGAGGCTCAAACAGTTTGGACTACTTATCCATAGTCATAGAACTCACAAATAGGGGATTGAAATTAGGTGTTTGTGGTGAAAATTTCTAAGCTACACTGCTTAACTTAACATCTCCAAAGGTATATAACACTCTTCTAGGCTATCCTGCTATGCAATTTCTAAACTATACTGCTTAAGTTAAAATCTCCATAAATACATAAATATAACAAAAATTATATATAAAATAAAACTATGTTAAAAATATAAATATATATAACAATATATATTGGCCCAGGGCCACCCAGCAACTAGATAACTAGATGATGGAGACAGAGGCAGTCTGATTGAAGAGACCTAACCTATATTCACTCCACTGTGATGCTCTAAATAGAACACCCTCTGGACCCCATTTTCCTTGTGAAATCAGGGAAGCATAACTCCGAAACGGAGAATAGAGATGACTAAGTAACGAAAAGAATACCTGGGAGTTAAGTGACCTCAGCTCTTATTCTGGTTCAGAAACCAGATTTCTGCATAACTGGGGCAAGCCATTCTTAGTGATTTTCAAACTGCAAAGAGAATATTAGGGGCTCCTGAGCTTTAGGGTCCCTGGAGGGGTAGGAGTGGAATCCATTAGATAAAGCCATGAGAGAGATGAAGAGGGACTAAATAGCACTTGGTGAGGTCCCCCCATAGCTTAATATCACATGCTTCACATATATCTCATTTAATCTTTTCATCAACCCAGTGAAGGGGGAGTATCCTTTTCCCCATTTTACAGATTAGATAAGCAAGGCTTATGGAACCTTAATAAGAGTGTATCCACATCTTACTGACTCCAAAATCATTTGACCCATGCCACTACTCTTTAAGAGGATACTTTCTTTCTGAGGTGTCAGAGGTAGAATGGTTCTGAATTATGAGAAACTGGCCTCCTGACACTGTATCAGCCATCTTACCAGTGCAATTCCTGGGTCCCCCCAAAGTTCTACTGATTTGGGGTATCCTGGGTTGTGTCCCAGTGATCTAATTAGCTTTTTGGATAATGCTTATTAATATTGATCTTGTAAAACAACTTTGTGAAAGGAACAGTTGAGTGGAGAACTGGTAGACTCGTGCTGTGAATGCAAAAGTAACCAAGACTGATAGGGCTAGAGGAAGAAGGTAGGATATGCGTGTGTGTGTGTGTGTGTGTGTGTGTGTGTGTGTATGAGAGAGAGAGAGAGACATGGGCATGTGTATGTGTGTGTGTATAAGTATGGGGGTGGCGTGTGCATGCATATGAGTGTGGTGCTAAGAGACACTGGGTAGAGGAGAGAAAAGGGAGCCCTTTGTCTCAAGGATTTCTTTTGAGGAGTGAGTCACAGGTTCACTTTACTGTCAGGTTCTCCAAGAGACTTCCTGAATCATTCTATTCAGAGGACGTCTGCCATTATTCTCCATCACTTTGTCCTGCTTTATTTTTCTCTCTAGCCCTCTATCTTACTTTACTTGTATCTTGGTGCATTTACTTATTGTTTTTTTCCCTGTAGAATGTGAGCTGCATGAGGACAGGGATTTTGTTTTGCCCACGGCTCTACATCATACCTAAACAGAGCCCGTATCTTGTAGAATCTCAATAAGTGCTTGTTAAATGAGTGAATAATAAGGTGAGCTTCCAAAGAGGCATAATTTTGTGAGTTTTGAAAATCATTTAGAGTGGCCATAAGAGAAGGAAGATTAGGGGGCTCTGGAAGAAGTAGCCCAGTGAAAGAAAGCAGAGAAGTCTCTACTACCTGGGAACCTTAAGAAGTTGATTCTTCTCTCTGAAAATGAATTTTACTGTGAATAGACACATCTACCTCCTGGGGCGATTTTAGGGGGTTAAATGTAAAAATGCCATAAAGGATCTAGTTCAGTGATAGAGATGAAGGAGAGACTTAGTACAAGTTCATTTTTGAGGAGACGGTATAATGAAGTAAACAATCTAGAGTACAGCTCTGGAGTCATATTGCTGATATTTTTGTTCTGGCTTCCCTGCTTCTTTATTGTGGAACCTTTGGAAAGTGACTCAACCTCTCTGAGCCTTTGCCCTTTTATCTGTGAAATTTGGTTAAAATGATACCTACCTTACAAGTCATTGGGAAGAGTAAATGGCTCTGGTCATGAGACTAAGACCAGGGAAGGTTTCCTGGACAGTGTAATATATCAACTGAACCTCAAATGGTGAATTGGACCTAGCTAGGTGAAGGGCTAATGTATATTGCCCTAGACAGAGACTCACATTGGCCAAAGTATGGTTAGGAGAGTGAGCAGAGGCTGTTTGCCTAGCTGAAAGTAGTTCAGTGTAGTTAAAGCATTGGATTTAAAGGAGACACTGGTAGGATATGAGGCTAAAATGGTGAGAATGGGCACAAATCTGAAGGACCTTTATAGTAAGTCCAGCCAAGGAGGGAGCCTGGTCTATTCTAAGATCAGTAGAGTGCCAGTCAAGGTTTTGAGGAGGAGAGTGATAACTTTCATTTTGGAAGATCACTCTGGGAGCAATGTAGAGTTACTAAAAAGACTAAAGGCTAAAGAACAGTTAGGGAATGGCCATAATGATCTAGATGAGTGATGGATGATGGTGGCCAGAAAGAAGATAAATGCACTAGGGAGAGAGAAAGATGTGGATAGAGCCAGAAAGCATTAGAAAATAGAATCATAATCAAGATAGTTTGAGGATCACCTCTATGGAGCTTGCAGTGTATTCCCAGAGAATTAACAACTCAAATTTTATCAACTTAAATGTTGGCAATAATAGTTATTTGTTCAGGAGGAAAGGTAAGAGAGCTCAAATTTTTTAGCATCTTTTTCATGCTTTCTGAGGCTATAAAGTACACTTTATGTAATATTCACTGCAACAGTATGTGGTAAAATATTCTCCATTTTACAGATAAGTTTGAAACTCAGGTAAATTAACATACAAATTTGCAAGATATGAATGGGGGAGCTGAAATTCATACTTAACTTTCTTGGGCTCGAAAGCCTATATTTTTTTATTAGTGTCATGTTTCAAAAGACATAATAAACATCTTCAAGTTTCTAAGGTGCCAGCCATTTAACAAACATTATTAGCCCCTGCTATATGCCAGTCTTTGTGCTTCGTGTAGGTGTAGATAGTGATGAACTAGATAAATTCCATGACTTCAGAGAGCTTTGAAATGTGTACACACATAAAAAAATAGGAGGTGACTTAATATCTAAGAAGAATTATGGTAAACAAAAAGAGCAGATTGAGTTATAGGAAGATCATGAATTGGGGATCTGCCATATTGAATTTGAAATGCCATTCTATGTGGGGATATCTAGGATGTAGGAGTTATACATTTAGAAATAAGCTGCATATCTGTGGTATTTGAGACCTTAAAAATAGTTGGGTTTGCCAAGGGTAGGGTCTAGAGTAGTAAATTTCAATTTGCTCCGAAGTGTTTATTGAGTTTTTTAAAGAGAAGAATAGATTAGGTAGTGTTTTCCAGAGTTTGTTCACCATAGAATCCTTTTAACAAAAAAACTCTCAGAACTAGTGTTCCAGAGCACACACTCTGAGAAATTATGATCTAATCTAGCAAAGAGAAGAGGGCTCCATTAATCAAAACAAACTAGATTTTGCTCCAGTAGCAACTAACCTGCATCTCTCTTAGTGGTTTAAAATAACAAAGGTTAATTTATTGCTTATCCCTCATCAGTTGGCAGGGGGAACTTTACTAACTGTTGTTACTCAGAGAGCCAGATTGGTGGTACAGCCACCATCTTTAATATTGTTTGTCTCTGCATGAGAGGGAGGGAAAGATCAGGGAAAGAGACCTCTGGTGCATTGCAAGTTCATCCACTAAATTTCCTGGCATGGTAGAGATACATATTATTTATCTTTATAACTCACTGGCTAGGACCATTCTCCAGTTCCATTTGACCACAAGAGAGATTGGAAGTGTGATCTTACTGTGTGCCCAGAAGGCTGATCCTACCATGTGATCAGAATTATTTGGTAAGCATAAGTTACATTCATCCTAAGGAGACAACCTTAAGGAATTTCTCTACTTATAGAGCAAGAGAGAGGCTTGAACAAAAGGGATGATGAAAAAGGTTGATGAAGTATTTCAGAGTGTTCTTTAAGACACAGGTTTTCCTGTGCTCTGATCATTGAAATACTCTTTTCAGACTTCTCTTTCAAATTTCTTTCTCTTTGGAAGGTGGGACGAAGATTGCTGGAAATTCTGTGCTGGTCTAAGTTTCACTCTCATATTCTAATGTTTCACCATTTCCCCTCTTTCCAATCTAAAGTCCCTTTTTTTTTTTTTTGGATGGATTGTTGATTCACCATGTCTGGAGCCCTCACCTGTGTCACTCTTTCTTCCTGAAATCCTTTCTGCTTCCTGACATGTTTCTGGTTGATGATCAACTTTTCCTTTCTTTCATGGTTTAAGGAGGTTAGAAAAGAATCATCCAATTTGACCTTTGTGGTTTCACTCCTGGTGTTCTCTTGCTCAGACTTTGGTGCCTACCTTTAAGGAGCCCCACCCCTGGGTGGGGAGTGGACTTTCCTTCTGTCTCCCCTACTGTCAATTCTTCTCTCAAAGCTAGCCACCCTGATCAACCCATAAGCCAACTTCTTCATCTTACTTAAGGTGACAAAGTGTGATATGTACAGGATTTGGAGTCCAACAGACTTTGTAAAATCCTGGCTCTACCAATTCTAGCCATGTGACCTTGGGTGAGTTACTTCTCACTCAATCTTCCTTTTCTCATCTATAAAGGAAGTGATGTAAAACCTCACAGACCAGTTGTGACAGTTATAGAAGATGGTAGGTACTACATGAATATTGCTTCTTGTATCATTTGCATAGCTTACCACCCAAAAACTCAATGACTCAAAACATAAACAACATGTCATGGCTCACAAGTCTTTAGATCTACTACAAAGTTCTGATGTGGCCAGGCTTAGATAATCTTAGGTGTGCTCACACATGTGTTAATAGTCTACTGGTGGTGGGGCGCCTGGGTGGCTCAGTTGGTTAAGCGACTGCCTTCGGCTCAGGTCATGATCCTGGAGTCCCAGGATCGAGTCCCGCATCGGGCTCCCTGCTCAGCAGGGAGTCTGCTTTGCCCTCTGACCCTCCCCCCTCTCAAGTGCTCTCTCATTCTCTCTCTCTCAAATAAATAAATAAAATCTTTAAAAAAAATAGTCTACTGGTGGGTCAACGGGGGCTGGCTAGTCTAGAACAGCTTCACTGATTGTTTGGCAGTTTGCTAACTGTGGGCTTGGGCAACAAAGGTGACTTGACTATGTGTCTTTCAAAACCCAGCTAGCTAGGGTGGGCTTGCCTTCATGGAAGCTGACAAGGATCCAAGGGAAAAACTGTAAGTGTATAAGGCCTCTTGGGTCTAAGTTCAAAACTGGTGCAAGGTCTCTTTTGCCACATTCTATTGGCATAGTCCCCAGGCTATCCCAAATTTATGGGTTGGGGAAATAGACTCCACCTCTTGATGGGGGAAGCTGTCAAGGAGCACTACAAAGGCTGTTGATACAGGAACTTGTGGAACCTCAGAGCCATTTTTGCAAGCAGTCTGCCACAGTTCCACCTTCTTTCTTCTGCTCTCAAGTCTTTCCTATCCTGCTTTAGTTCTGGTCCCACCAGTTGTGACCTTCTTAAAAGCAGGGTCTATATGTTATATGTCTCTACATTTCACATTTTCTGAGCACAAAATGAACACAACTGTCATCACCATATTATGCTGAACTTCTTCCAGACTCCGTTTTAATCATTTTTCAATACATCACGTTGTCCTAACAACTATTCTCTTTATGATTGCAACTCTTGACTATCTTCCCATTCTCATGCACTTAGTAGGTGCCCAATAAAAATCTATTAAATGAACTTATTTTTCTTCTGCCCCCAGCTATTCTGTGGGGTTAACACCTGCTTTGTGGTTCCAGGAGATGGATACAGAAGTGAGATAGTGAGTCAATCATTCCCATCTCTGACTTCTCCCAATACCCACTTCTGTGGCTCACCTGTCTCACCTCCAATTCACCCCACAGACTTGTTATCCTGGGTTGAATTCAGCCTCCCATGAACTCTTGTAATACTTCTCATGCCCCGCAGTGCCTGTATTACTCATCTTGCTCACCCACATACCTCCTACTCCCCTCTGTTCATGTCTTTGCCCACAATCCTCCCAGGCCTTTGCTGATGTGAGTTTATCACAGTTATTTTTCAGAGAGAGATACCATAAACCTTTATGCTTAGTCATAAAGAGCAATAATAATAGCAATGTCTTTGTAGTGCTAAATACCTGTCCTGACATTTCATTTAATTTCTGGAACTACCCTGACAGATATGTGATACAGGTACAATAGTCCCCATTTACAGACCTCACCACCAAGGCATGGAGAGGGTTAGCAGCTTGCTCAAAGTCACACAATACAATGATGTTCAAGATGGGAAGAAAACTTAGGATTTATGATTTATAGGCCAGCAATGGCTCCATCCTCTTAATCAACCTGATCTATTCTGAAGTTTCATATATTTCTCCAGCTTTTTGTTTGTTCTGTTGTTCAGCTATGCTAACTCAACATGATCAAGGAACATCTAATGGACATCGGCTGTATGCCAGGCATGATTCCAAAATGGAAGGCATGCAACGTCTGTCCATCTAAGGGAAAGCATTGCTGTGTTGTATATGAGAGTGCTTTGTATTTAAGCAGCCCTGGTTTCTAGTCAAGTTTCTATCCCTTGCTTGTTTTGAGATCTTGAATAAATTTTATATATATTTTATTTTCAGGTTCTTCATCCCCTAGAAGCAGGTATTAACCTTCACACCACAGGTTTATTAGGACAATTATATGAGGTGATGGAAATAAAGCTCTGACACATAGGAGCCACTCCACAGGGCTACTATTATTGTTGTTGTTGTTAATAAATATAAACAAGGTAAGAATGAGTCATGTTAGTCATGATTGCCCAACCCTTCCCTGTTAGATCTTCATCACATTTATGTCTCTATTATTCACTCCTTGTTTGTCAACCAGAGATATAAACCTTTTTAGTTTTATGTACCTAGTTCTAGGATGACCCTTCTAGCTCATAGTGGTAATTTGAAACATTCGTGACATATCTGGATCCCTTAAGTATCTTTTTATTTTCCTTATGCAAAAGTACATATGAGCTAGAATGGTAGCGTTGGAAAATAATTGGTATCCCAAAAAATATAGGGAGATGAAACTGAGTTCTTCATCTCTAGACTCGCATGGGACCCAATTTCTGAATAGTAAACATAGCAGCATGGACTATGATGTTAAGAAGAACAGTTGGTTCAAACCCTTATGATCTACAATTCTTTAAAGTCAATTTTACACGTCTTATAGCTTTCTTATATTCTGAGATGTATTAAAAATCCACAAAAGTTAAAGACAAATCTAGACAGATCATAAGATTTTTCCCTCCAGTGTTTTGTCCTCTGCAGTGTTCTAATAATGAGTGAATCAACATCTTTGCTGGATTAGTTTAGTACTTCTTTGTTTACAAACAGGTTTGCATTTCCTTCTTTCTACTTAGCCGTCTCAACACCCACGTGAGTTAAAGTTATAGCTCACTTGTAAAGCTAGAGATGAAGAAATTGGACTCAGAAGGGTAAAATAGCATGCCCAAGTTTGTGAAGTTAATGATAGGAAAACTTAAGTCATACCTCAATAAAGGGGTTAAAAAACCAACCAAACAAGGAAGTCTGATGCATGTTCCCTGACACTAGTGCTCTTTCACCCGAGCCCAGCCATCTGTCTACCCTAATGGGTGTGCTGAGTAAGAAAAGAGGGGACCAAAGCTTGTCTGGTGAAGGCATTTCCTTCCACACTTAGCTATGCAGGAGCACTTGTAAAGCATGACTTTCTACTCGAGGATTGGAGAATTGGAAAGAACTGAATGGAACCATAGAAGACAGATCACTCTGTGAAGGAGCAAGGAAGGGACTGAATAATTCAGTGAAATTTAATGGGCTTTTCAGAATATGCCAGCAATCTGTTCCCATTCTCAAATCAGATGCCACCGAGCCAGCACTCTTCCTGTCTGTCTGATCCATTTGAGCAGCCTCATTGCGGGGACAAATAGTGGTTCTTCCTAGAAGGTGGAGGGCCCTGTCCTGATAAAATTTGTCTTTTGAGAAGCTCTTTGTAGATGCTGGGGGTTGATTTGCATGGATATTGGTGGGGCTAAGTGAGGTTGTAAGATTCTTGAGGATTCCCTCTTTTTGGATCAATTGTTATACACTAGAGCCACAGAGATGTACTAGGTAGAGGTTCCTGGCCCCGTCACAGCTAGCTCACATCTGTGATGTCACAAACCCAGTTACCATTCTGGATATCAGCTTACCATCTGAAAACAAGGAGGTCGGACTCTTCTCCCAAGCATTCTTGGAGTTACAAAATTTCATGGTTTTCGGTCACTTAATAAAGTAAAGAGATCTCCTCACGACTTGTTTGGATGAGACAATCTAATTGTATCACCCACCTTGGGCAGATTCATTTACTTGAGGCTCAGTTTCTTCATCTGTAAAATGAGCACAAAAGATAGCCCATCTTATAGACTGTTGGAAAAAGTTGAATCAGTTCTTAAATGTAAAATTCTTTGTTGCTGACCTTAGCAGCTAGCACTCAAATTTTAGCTGCCATTGTTATCACATTTAGTATTGTCTTTTTTTAATTATGTTATGTTAATCACCATACATTACATCATTAGTTTTTGATGTAGTGTTCCATGATTCATTGTTTACGTATAACACCCAGTGTTCTTTTATTCCTTTTTCACTGGTCTGAGGTCTGAGCAAGATGTAAAGTGAAATTGCATCCCTATGGACATATTGGGCCCCAAAGAAAAATGGACACTTCACATCCTCAAGGCTATCATTTGCTATGGAAAATCCACTCCCCCAAAGAAAGAGAAGTATTCAGTTTCAAGCATGAGAAAAGAGAAGGAAACAAAGATTAGTCACAGCCCTAAAATGTTCCAACGCCATCCGTGTTATTATCTCAGCAGCCAGGTATCTAGTGCTTCCACAACTATTTAGCATCATGGAGAGTTGCTGACAAGCTTCTTAGCAACGCTCTCACTTACAGGTGTATAACCACAGTATTAGCTGGGACTTCACTGGAACAACATACTCGTCTCACGACTAAGTTGAAGGGCTTTTGCTTTCAGGGCACGCCATCTGCTTAATATACAAATGCTGGCTTTGGGCTCCTCATATGTCTGTGCTAGATCACCCAAGAAGATTCAAGCTCCACTTCTCAAACACACATGGGGTTGGAACAGAGTCAGGTCCCCTTTTAGGTTGGTCTCTCCTCTTATTCTGTAGTGCTTTACCACCAAATGGGGTCAGTTTCTCACTTGCCTCATGTCCTTTTATTCAGACAGTGGAAATAGTGAACTGAAACTGTTTATCTCCTTTATTCATTTGATTACAAACATAAAACATACTCTATAAGAAAATTCAAGTAATAGATATATTCACGAAAATGTAAAATTACTTACCCAACTATATACCCCAATCTCTACAAGCTCATGCTCTGAAGGTTGGGACTATTAATGGTTGGGATTATTGTCTGTAATTTATAATTGAGGATAGATGGGGAAAAAATGCATCTGATGGAATTCATTGTATAAAGGGCATTTGTTTGTGAATATGTTTCAGTTAGAAAATGAGCTCCTAAGCAAGAAAACAGGAGCCCTAGTTATGGTAAGAAGGGTTTTGGAGGGAATAAACACAAGAGTTATGTTGTTACTCTGGAGGTAGAGAAAGGGAGAGGAGAGGGCAGGACAAAGGGGAAGGAAGTGACGAGGAAGCCAGCAAGATGTCAGGAGGCCATATCTGTTTCGATGCTACCCTATGTGCTTAAGTTAACTGTACAAATCTTCAGCAATGTCCACAAAAATAAGAAAAGACTTGGATGTGAGTTAATTCTTGGAGAGGCAGCTAAAAGGATTGAGTTTGGCATCCAATTTCAAATGAGCTATAATGAAAGCCGCATGGAAACATGGATATGGGAAAGAACATAAGGGGAAAAGTCCTGAAACCTGCAGATGTCACAGGAAGTCTTTTCAATATTAAGAGTAGGTTTGGGCCAAGGTTAACCAAGGCTTCTGGTGTCAAGGATCCTCAGCTACTGATATACATATATATGTATCTGTATGCTTTATTATTCTATGTGTGTGTGTGTATAAACATGTCTGCACATCCATATGTGCATATAATATATATACACAATCATAAAAATAGATATGCTATTGTTTTACAACTTGCTCTTTTTTACTCAGAAATATGTTAGGACATTGATTCACTGTATTTCAAAAATATTTTGTGATCACCTGCAATGATCCAGGCACTATGCTATGGGCACTAGAATCAGCCATGGAGAATCTTTTCATGTCAACTGACCTATCTATCATTCTTTTTAATGACCACATCAGATTGTATCGTGGAAAGTTTTGTTTTGTTTCATTCTGTTTCATTTTGATAACAAGTCCTCCAGTGATAGACATTCAGGTTATTTTCAGTCTTTTGACTGTTATACAGAATGCTGCAGTGTACTGGTATATTTGTGCATATGTGCAAATATTTTTGAAGGTAGCCTCCATGAAGAGGTTTGGAAGAGTCAGGGCATATACATATTTTCAAATTAAATCTACTGCCAAATTCACCTCCAAAAGGCTAATGTCATGAACACTTTCATTAAATCTCAAATAACTAAAGACTATTGTAGAAGCAGAACCCCACCAGATCCTGTGAAGAATATTGATGATGATGTTGATGATGGTGATGATGATGACATGTATCATATTCTTAAATGTGCCAGGCATTAGGCTCTATGTCTTTCAAACCTTGTGGATATTACGCATGAGGTAAAGGAGACTCAGGAATAAAAGTAGCTTGTCCAAAGATACATGGTTAGCAAATGGCAGAGCCAGGATTTGAACACTTTTCTGTCATGCTCCAAAGCCCACTCTACTACCTCATTGTATGCAGGGTTTGCCATACACGAGTATTATGGGGTATTCCACTAGGAAAAACTGCACAATAAATGAAAGGATTCTATGGCCAAATGACTTTGGGAAACATCTTACAAAGTCTGTACATTTTTGGAGATTTACAACATTCATTAACTAAGTCCTCTGGGAAGATATTCAACCAAGCCAAATAAACATTTCTCAGAGTTATTTGATTGTGGAACCCTTACATTAAAACATGTCTGTTCTGAGGAACACACCTTGAGAAATGTTGTCCTTATTGTACAGTATCTTTGTGATTCATTCCTAAAATCTCAGGCATTTTTAAAGATTTTTAAGTATCACCTACCTAAAAGATTGATATAGATAACATCCCTCCCTCCATTGTTTGCTAGAAAATCTGCATTAATGGGAGCTTACTATCTAGTGGGCCAGCTAATTCCATTTTAGGACAGCCCTATTGTTAGAAAATCGTTTCTTATATATTCAACCCATATAACCCTGTGAAACTTATTCACTGACTCTCATCTTACCCATTTGCAGTTCCACAGAGTATGCTAAATCCCACTTTTCCCTTCAAATTTTTGAAGCCAGTAATTATACCTTAGTCCATCCATCATCATCTTATTCCTATGTTTCATAGTCCAAGTTTTCCTTTCACCTGCTCTTACCTTATCATCTCCTTACTCTCAAGATGGTTCTCTCTTTAATATACTACAATTGGTCTGTATTGGCATTAAAGTGAGATGCCCAGAACTGGACACTCCGTTTCAGCTGTGGACTGACCAACAAGAATGAGGACAGAACTAGTCTTTCTCTTGCTCCAAACATTCCATTTCCATCGACACACCCAAGGTTGGAACAATGTGATTTTGTAGCCACGGCATATTAGATCTCCAACTGCACTTTATAACAATCCAACCTTCTAAATAGCTACTGATTTGGAAGGAAAGGGGGTTGTTGATGATTGCAACTTTTGAAGAAAGCAGACATACAAGTGAGGATGAAGTCTTGTTCAGTACAGCTCTGACCTGACAGTTAGGGAATACCTAACTTTGTGCTCTCCTGGCTTGAAGAGCTCTCTCTCTACCCAGAGAAGCAGATAAGGCGTGGGGGGAGAGGGGAGCAAGAAACAATATGAAGAGTAAAGGATGAATTCTAACAATTATTTGGCAAATTTGAGAGGAAGATAAAAATCTTTAAAGTATAGACCAGAGGAAAAGAATTAAAAATAATAGTAGGAAGAAAGTATAACTATTATGACAATGTTTTGCATATATCTTCTCTTGTTTGGTTTGGGTTTTTGTTGTTGTTGTTTCCACATGTCTTCTCTCTTAAACTTTATAACATAAAGGAGAATATGACCCCTATTTTTAAAGGACAAAAACTAAGGATTTGAGAGGTTAAAAGGCTTGTCCAGTTCTAATCAGCTAGTAGATTAAGAGTCAAGATTTCTGCCCAGGTATGTTCAATCTGAAAGCTCTAGAATTCTCATTCTAAGACTTTTCCCTCAAAAGCCCTAGATGAATCCTGGTGGTGTTGAGATGGAGCAGCAAAGCCCGATGAGCTCTGTTTCTGAGATGGGCCGGTGGGGAGGGCTGGGTGAGGAGCAGCCTACAGTGACCTAGAATAGTCATGACTAATTGCCCAGTAAATTGGCCCCTTCTGAGGCCTGCCAGAAAGGAAAGCTCTCAGTTCCCCAGTATGAATTAATTATGAAAACCAAAAGCCTTATAGAGAACATGTTGCAGACCTCCTGTTAGGCTGCCTTGAACTTCATTTCTAACTTTGAAATTCCTTTATGGCTTCTTGTAATTTCCTCTGATCCTGGGGATACCTCTGCCCTGATGGAGGAGTGAAACAGGCTTAGCTGCTATCCTTTTCCTGTGTACAGATTGGGGTGGGCCAACTTATTCACCTATGATTTTGATACTATCAATACGACTAATAGATACTAGTTATTGAACACTTGCTCTGTGTCATGCACAGTGTTAAATGTTCTATCCACAGCATCTCTTCCAATTATCAAAAATCATATTTTGAAGTATTATTTTTGTTATTTTAAACAGCTTTCACACAACAACAACAATTTAAAAAACAGAGGGGCAGGAGGAAACTTTTGGAGGTGAGGGATTTGTTTAGCACCTTGACTGAAGTTCAGTATTAGTATCCCCATTTCTATTGATAGGGAAACTTTACAAAGGCAACTTGCCCAGAATCCCAGAGTGAATAGGGAGTGGAGCCAAAATTCAAATACAAGTCTGTCTGAAATCAAAGCCTAGCTAACCCAGTACTTAAGCTGAAAGTGCTCAGACTTTGGAATGTGTTGTAATTTCCTAAGTCTTAAACACACATCCCAGTCCAGATTCTGATTTAGTGGGTCTATAGTGGGCCATGCAATCTACACCAGTAAGCACCACCAGATAATTCTGAGCACTATATTTGCAAAGAAAGGTTTTTGAGACTATAAGTAGCGCCCTTTCTTAGTATAAATTCTTCCCCCAGCCCCAAAATGTGAATACAATGTCCTTCTAATCAGAAGCTGGAAAGGGGGTTGGATCCATGTGTGAAGAGAGGAGAAGTGAATGAGGTTGGGATAATGAAAGAGGATGAAATGACCCATCCTGATAATCCTGACCCTCAGTGATTTCTAGAAGTTTGACTTACACCATGAGTTCTAAGCACGGTGATCTTCCTTTGCTTTGTCCACTGGCTTCCTGAGTTACTGGTTGGAACATTCCCTGGACTGCAAACAACACAGCCACGAGAAGGAAGGAAAGCAGTGAGTGGGCAGGTGCTTGGTTTACAAATCAATTGCCTCTCCCCTCCTGCTCCTACCAGACCCCTGCACCCAAGAGGAGTGAACAGAACCATGCACAAAAGGGGCCAGAAAATGAGCAGTTTTCCTGAGGGATATGAAATGTGTAACTTATGCATTGCCTGGAAATGCCATAAGAAATTAATATTTGTTACAGAAACAGTGGGGCTACATTAATATTTTAATGGTGAATGAATATTTAATCCAAAACTCTGGATGGAAAGTGGACAAGACAACCATGGCAGGAACAGTTACAACCAGCCGGTTAGAGATGTTAATGATTCATTGGCTCTTTCAGTAGGAATAATGCCACACGGTGTAGCCATTATATAATTCCTTTGAAATATTGGTAATTGACTCCTCAGAATCAAAATCAGAACTGTTGTTTATCCTTTGAGAGGCAGCATGATGCATTGGACAGTGTGAGTCTGTGAAATCAGGGGAGCCTGAAATTGGGTACAAAGGGTATGGTTTACTGGCTGTTCAACTATAAACAAGTCCATTACTTCTTTCAGCCTTATCTTCAAGATGAGACTAGCATCTACTTGATAGGTTGTTGGCTGCATACATTATTCCCTCAACTGATGTTTCCTTTGTGGTTTCACCTTATTTTTATTTGCGAAAAGAAAAATTAAAGGTGACTAAAATGTCTCTTAATTTAGCCCCACACCTATTTCTCACAGAAAGACAATGACATTTTTATTTTCCTCTTTCTTCTTGATAGTTGGACCTGTAATCATTTCACTTCGGTGGAAATTACTATGAATAGTTTGGAGAAAACTTTGTATCTAATTAAAAATCCCATTCTATCTATGACCCTGAAAATGCACTGGGACGCTTGTGTGGCTGGGTTCATGAAGCGTCTGCCTTCGGCTCCTGTCATGATCTCAAGGTCCTGGGATCAAGTTCCACGTCGGGCTCCTTGCTCAACAGGGAGCCTGCTTTTCCCTGTGCCTGCTGCTCCCCCCTGCTTGTTCTCTCTCTCTCTCTCTTTTTCTCTTTCTCTCTGACAAATAAATACATAAAATCTTTTAAAAAATTAAAATACATTGATGATACCTGTTTAAATGCACTAAGGTGTCTCCATATGGTCCCACTGTTAACGGTCACATTTATGATATAATTGCAATGAATCAACAAGCTTCTCCTAGCAGGTAGTTCTTTTTCCTCCAGGGCTAGAATATAGTCTTGTAGTGCATGGTCCCTCTCATCCCTCCTCTGTGGTCCCACTACACTTTGTTAGCTTCTTTATCCTACCCCTTAGGACTTTTCTATATTTAAATAGCTACACACACAGGTTTGGGGTCCAGTCGCCCTTAGATACTAGTCTCCACTTGGCCTGTTATTCATAGCATGATCTAGAGCAAAGCCGTCAACCAACCCCTAGGCTGGGGGCTCTTCATTTGCAATATTGAGACAATGGCATTTACCTCATTGAATTACAAGGATCTGTGAAATATGTATAGAAACTGAAATATTTTGGACCATTTCCCTGAGTCAGACTCCCTGCTTAGCAGGAAGCCTGCTTTTCCCTCTCCCTCTGTTCTTCCCCTTGCTTGTGTTCTCTCGCTCTTTCTCTCTCTCTCTCTGTGTCAAATAAATAAAATCTTTAAAAAAATTTTAAAAACTAAAAACACAATACTGAAAAACTTGATGTTTTAGGTTTAAATCTTAGGTACAAATCTAACAAATATGTACAGGATTTCTATTAGTAGCCGAAAACTAAAAAAATACTTGTAAAAAAATTTGAAGAAGGTATTGAAGAAATACCTTCAATAGAGAAACTTGCCATGTTCATGGATTGGAAAATTTGACACAGTAAAAAATGTCAGTTTTTCCCAAACTGATCTATTTGTTTAATGTAATTCCTATCCAATCAAAGCAGGATTTTTATAGACACAGACAAGCTGTAACTGAAAATTTATATGAAAGACAAAAGAACTAGAATACCTAAAATCATCTTGAATAAAATGAATAAAATTGGAGAAATGACACTACTTGATTTTCATACTAACTTTAGGATAGCTCTATTTGTAACTTCTCAAAGAACCTCCCTGCCATTTTCCAGAATGGCTGCATCAGCTTGCATTCCCACCAACAGTGTAAGAGGGTTCTCCTTTCAATGGAAAGAGCCGAGATGTCCATCGACAGATGAATGGATGAAGAAGATGTGGTGTATATATATACAATGGAATATTACTCAGGCATCAGAAAGGATGCATATTTACCATTTACATCAATGTGGATGGAACTGGAGAGTATTTTGCTAAGTGAAATAGGTCAATCAGAGAAAGACAATTATATGGTTTCACTCATATGTGGAGTATAAGAAACAGGGCAGAGGACCGTAGGGGAAGGGAGGGAAAACTGAATGGGAAGTCATCAGAGAGGAAGAAAAACCATGAGAGACTTTTAACTCTAGGAAACAAACTGAGGGTTCCTGGAGTGGAGGGTGGGGATGGGGCAACTTGGTGGTAGGGATTAAGGAGGGCACGTGATGTGATGAGCACTGGGTGTTACACGCAACTGATGGATTCTTGATCGTGACATCTGAAACTGATAATGTACTATAAGTTGGCCAATTGAATTTAAATTAAAAAAATAAAACTAACCTTATAGTTACCATAATCTATGCAGTATAGCACTGATGGAGAGATAGGCACATAGATCAATGGAACAGAATAAAGAAACTAGAAACAAATCCACACAAATATGCTCAACTCATTTTAAACGAACGTACAAAAGCAATTCAATAGAGAACAGATATTTTTTTCAACAAATGGTTTGGGGACAATTTGGACATCCATAGACAAAAATAAATAAACCACACTTCACATCTTACACAAGAATCAACTCAAAATGGATTATAGCACTAAATGCAATAATGCAGGCAACCACAAAACTCTTAAAAGAATACATAGAAGATCTTTGTGACGTAAAGCCAAGTGAAGAATTCTTAGGTGTGATTCCAAAAGCACAATCCATAAAAAAAAAGTTAAATTAGACGTCATAATAGTTTAAAAGGTTTGCTCTGTTAGAGATACTGTTAAGAGAATAAAAAGACAAGCCAGAGACTAGTAGAAAAGATTTGTAAATCACTTACTGGACAAAGAATTTGTACCCAGAATATATAAAGAATAGTCTAAATGGAACAGTGTAGAAAACAAGCAGTCCCTCTTAGAAAATGACTAAAGACTTATATAGTCATTTCACCAAGTAGAATAGATAGAAGACAAATAAGCACATAAGATGTTCAACACCGTTTTCCATGAGAGAAATGAAAATTAAAAGCACAATGTGATGCCGCTGCACACTTATTAAAATGGCTACAAAGTCTGGTAATACCAAGTGCTGGTGAGGATGCAAAGCAAGGGGACATCTCATGCATCACTGATGAGATTCTAGAAAGTTAAGTCATGCTGGAAAACAGCTTCACAGATTCTTATAAAGTTAAATATAAACTTAACCTTGTGAGCCAGGAATGGCCTCCTGAGTATTTGTCCTAGAGAGATGTCTCATTATGACACAGAAGTTTGCATATGGATGTTTATAGCACCTTTGCAATTTCAAACCATTGGAAACAACCTGGATGTCCTTCAATAGAATGGAGAAAAGAGCTGTCAAACATCTTCACAGTGGAATAGTACTCAGCAATGAGAAGGAACAGACTATTGATACAGCCAGCAACTTGGATGAATCTTAAAGATATTAGGCTGAATTAAAAAAAAAAGTATCCTAAAATATTGTATACTGTGTGATTCCATTTTTATACCATTCTCGAAGTGACACAGTTATACTGATGGACAGCAGGTCAGTGGTTGCTGGGTCAGTGTTGGGGGAACATGTGCCTACTAAGAGGTAGAATGAGGGAGTTTGGGGGGTATTGGGACAGTTCTGTATCTTGATTGTGGTAGTGGTTATACAAATTTATACGTATGATAAAATCTCATGGAACTATATGCTCCAAAAAGTACATATAAAACCTGATGAAATGTGAATAAGGTCAGTAGTTTGGGAGTGCTGTGACAATGTCAATTTCCAGGGTGTTTTTTTTTTTTTTTTTCAATATACTATGGTTATATAACGTGTTATCATTGAGAGAAGCTGGATGAATGGTATATTGGAATGCTCTGTACTATTTTTGGAACTCTGAAAATACAAGAATAAAAGAAAAATTGAATATCTTACTCATTGTCATTTTAAGTCCAGTTGATTTTTCTTACTTCCCTGTGCCCATGAGACCATGAGCTACTATCTTCTGAATGTCTTAGCAGTTTTCCCACCCTTTGCCAAACTGTCATAGAGAAGGTTTTTAACAACAACAGAAATGTGTTACTTTAGATTAAAATTCACTAGTAGCTAAGCTAAGAGCAAGAGCAGTGCTTTATACCAATGGTGGATCCTCTCCTTTGGTAAATCTTCACTGAATGTCTATTATATGCCTAATGCTACATTAGGGGGTGTACAGAGGAGAGTGAAGGGAGACAGGAGGTTATCCAGATGAAGAACCAAGAAAGTGGGATCAGATAGAGCACAAATTAGTATAATACAAAGCAGAAAGTCATTTTTGGCCAAGAGAAGAATATATTGCAAAGCAGGGATAAAGTAGTAGCAAAGCAAGTTTTAATTCATATTTTGGGGTTCTGTGTAAAATTTCACTGGGAGGAAAAAAATGTGTCCACTGATAAGAAACAGGAAAAAGTGGGGGCCAAAACCCACTATGATGTCAATGAACTGTAACCAAACTTTTTCCTGGAAGAATGCATGAAGTATACGTGGGAGAGAGGGTGTGATGGATGGCTGCAAAACAGAGAAAAGCCAATAGCCTGCACTCAGCATTAAGAGTCTGTAGTTCTGTTTAAAAGTTTCTGTTTTGTCAAGGAGGGGAAGCAACTGTATGATTCCCTGCTAGAGGCTAAACAAAATTCCTTGCATATCTAATTTCACTTACTCCCCCAAAAAACCCTAGGAGGTGGGAATTGAATGAGTAAGGACAGAAGTAACCTCTACTTGTCTTAAGCAATAGACCATTGCTGGGTGGCAGACGCAGAGGCCTCTGTAGGCCTCCACCACCTGTGGATATAGATTCTTCTAGATACCTCTGCCTCACCTGAGAATTCCCTCCCTCATATTTTCCTATGTGAACCACTCGCACAACCTCCAAAGTCCAAGTCAGGAGCATCTGATCAGCCAATTCCAGGTATGGTCTTCCAGACCAGGATACCTAATGGGATACATATCCCCACCCCCACATTGGCTCTACTACTTTCCTTCCAGACTGACACCGAAGTCCCCAAATTGGGAACAAGTCCATATCCATGGCAGACCAAATGACAATTACTTACTGTACGTACTATCATACCAGTTTGATGAATAAAAGCATCAAGGCTCAGAGAGGTATGAACATTATCCTACGAATGCATAGCTGTTTTTTTCTAACCCCTTTATTCAGGTATGATTGACATGTAAAAAGCTGTACATATTTAATGTATACAACTCAATGAGTTTGGGGATTAAGTATGCATCCATGAAACCATCACCACCATCAAACCCATAAACCATAACCATCACCTCCCAAAGTTTCCTTCTGCTCCTATTATTATTATGATTATTATTTGTGGTAAGAATGTTTAACATAAAACCTGCCTTCTTAAAAATGTAAATATCTATCTCAGTATTGTTAGCTATAGGCCCTATGCTGACTAGTAAATCTCCAAAACTTATTTCTTGCATAACTGAATTTTTGTACACTTTGACAATCTACTTTTCCATTTCCCCCTCCTACCAGTCCCCAGCAAACACCATTCTACTCACCTCTCCTGTGAGGTTGGCTATTTTAGATTCCACATGTCAGGGAGAGCACACAGATGTGTCTTCCTGTGTCTGGCTTGTTTCATGTAGCATAATGTCCTCCAGGTTCATCCAGGTTGTCCCCAGTGGCAGGATTTCCTTCTTTTTTAAGGCTGAATAATACTCCATTATATATATATATATATACCACATTTTCTTTATCCATTCATCTGTGGTAGACACATGGATTGCTTCCCCATTTGGCTATTGTGAATAATGCAATTGTGAATGTAAATGTGTGGATATCTGTTCAGATCCCTGCTTGCAATTTTTTGGGATACATACCCAGCAGTAGAAGTACTGAATCATATACTAATTCTATTTTCCATATTTTAAAGAATGGCCATTCCATTTTCCATGATGACTCTACCATTTTTACATTCCCACCAACAGTGCCCAAGGGGTCCAATTTCTCCACCTCCTCAACACTTGTTAGTTTCTGTTTTGTTTTGTTAATAGTAGCCATCCTAATGAGCCTGAGATGGGTTCCCTAGGAAAACTTTTAGTGCATGTTCAAAATGGCTCCCAGAGTTCCACAGTGGTAATTATGCTTTATTGGTTTCCCTGTTTCTTATCATACTTCTCTTTTCCTCTATTGTTTCCTTGGCTTACCTCCTGAATAAACTACTTATACCTCAAACTCATGCCTCAGGGTCTGCTTCTGGGGAACTTGAACCAAGATACATCCTTGAGATTATTTCTTATCCCCTATAGTATTTATTGACAACACCTACCTAGATCAGTTACATTAGACCAATCTGCTTCTCAGTCTTGGTTTTCCAAATGTATCTGTCCACACAAGCATCATGGGGACAGTAATATCCTAAACACTAATCAGCTCCATGAACAGAATCCACACTCCCAAAGAAGTACAGGATTCATTCAACCTATCCCATGGATATCTTTCTGTCTTTGGTATACTCAAAACCTTTGAAACTTACAACCTCAGAGGTAAGTGGGCATCATAGATCTACAGAGAAGTTGTTTTAGAACTGTGTTCCATGGATCCCCAGTGTTGTGAGGACTCTGCACATGTTTACTTTGTGCAATATGATAAATTGGTTCTACACCAAATATTAATATTTTTCAAATGGTCTAACTTGGGTTACCAAGGTCACTGTTTTTGGTACAGAACTCTGGTCACAAATTCTCCAACCATCTCTGTTAATTAAAAACTATACATACTCTCCAAGGCAAGTTTTTTTTTTTAAATGTTGTGATAGACATCCACATATCCTTGTCAATCAGTACTTTATCAATGCCATTGTATAGTAACTGCAAATTTTAAAAAATTTTTATATTAATCAAAACAGTGAGAATATTAAATCATATCCATGAAAAAAATACATTGCTGCATTTTTTTCTTATTTATATGCTGGGGGTTCTAGTACAGTTTGATTAAACATAAACCAACCAACAGTAAGATTTCCATAGTCCTAAAAGTTTATAAACCATAGATGTAGGTCAAGCCCTCATCCAACTCCTAATTTCCCTCCACAGCATCTTGATATGCATGCTTAAGCATGATGAGTTAAAGAAAGCTTCTACCTCCTGAGAGAGTCTGCTCTATTTCAGGACATTTCTAATTGCCATGAAGATTCATGGTTTTCCCTTATTGGGCTAAAATCTGCCTCCCTGCAATTTCTGCTCTTCCATCTAAAAGCAATGAGCTTCTAGACCTTGTTGGAGTTACCTAGTGTTCTCACACAAGCAGGCAAGACCCTTGCAAGCATCTGAACTCCTGAATCTTTTGGCACCCAGCAAGGACAGGGTCCCCATTCCTCGCCATTGGCTGGCAACAATCCTTCCTTCTCTAGCCCATCTGTAACATATAGGAAAGTGACGGCAAAGATATGGATTTCGCCAAACTTAATCAGAGCCTTAAGTGAATCAACAAGGGCAGGGGTAGGAGGGGAGTTAGGGGTGCAGAGAAGGGGTGGGCAACTTTCCAGCCCCACAACATATGGCAATAGTTTCATTGAAAGCTCAAAACAGTATTTTTTTCATGCAATGACATCGCCTCAAGAAACATGCAGGCCAAATTCTAATACATGAACCCTAAATCCAGTTTTTCAGATCTCCTCTTCCTCTGATTTTCCTCCCCCCCAACTCAGTGCTAGTCCCTCCTCCTTATTTTTTGAAGACTCCCTGTTCTCCTTGGAAGCTGGGACAGTATGAATGGAATGTTTTGATTTACTACAGCCCCCCCGAATTCTACTTTCCCAAATCAATTAATTTCCGCACATTCTGACAACTGAGGAGTAGGAGCAAGGGCTAAGGGGTGCAACGGTTGGGTGGTGAGAGGTTAGGGTATAGCAGGGGGTGAGGTGAGTGGGAGATCGGAGCTCCCTAGAGGGGGTTAGCCAGGGGAAGATAAATTACCCCTGTGCTTGGTGTTGAGAGAAAAGGACTGGGGGAGAGCTTGGGATCTGAGATGAGCACTGGGGGCAGGGGGATTGGCCGTCAATCAGAAGGCTTGAAAAAATAGAAGAAAAAGGCAACTTCCTTCCAACAAGAAAGGGAACTGGGGAATTAGAAGGCCTCCTGTACCTACGGCCGAGTTGCCTGGGGCCATCATTATGCTCTGTTGCCTGCCTATTTACTCCTGCAGCTGTATCTCCATCTGAGGTGGGTAGTGGTATTTCTCTAGAACAAATATTTAAGAATTCTGGTGGGGAAAATGGGAAGAGGAGCCTTTCCTTTAACATCTTCCTTTGTTTCTCTATTTTAATCTCTTTTATTTTTCTTCCTTCCTTCTTTCTTCCCTTCTACCCATTCTCCCGTTCTTCTTGCCTCTCCCCCTCTTTCCTTTCCTCCGTCCTTCTCTCCCTTTCCTCCACCGTCCCTCCCTGTCTCTCTTCCTGGCTTCCTCCCTTCTTCCTCCCTCCTTGCTTTTTTCATTCTCTCTCGATCACTCAGCCATTCATTCTTCCAAAATGTACTAAATAGCTATTCTGTGTCAGGCTCTATGTAATTATGATAAGAAAGACCAGACTTCTAAGATAGGATGCAATTCAATTGAAAAGACATTGGCTCATCAAGCTTTGTTCTAGATGCTGGACATACTGGTTTTTCAAAGAGGAACACAGCACTGACTGTGACCTCAAGAAAGGCATTGCTATGTAGAGAGAGACAGACCTATCGTTAATCATCTGTTTATTCATTGAATCCCTATGTGATGTGCAGGAACTATTGAATATTTTTGAATCTGTAGCATGTAGGACCATGCCTGGCCTCTGACTGACGTACAATAAATATTCAATGATGAAAGTAACTACATTTATTAAAACACCTGTGATGTGTCAAATATTTTGCATGCTTTGCTGTTAATCCTTTCTCCAATCTCATAACAAAGTATGGCTATTCCCATTTTATAGATAAGAAACAGAAGAGGAAGGATTAGGGTGCCTGGGTGGCTTAGGTGGGTAAGCATCTGACTCTTGATTTTGGCTCAAGTCACAATCTCAGGGTTGTGAGATCGAGCCCCGCATCGGGCTCTGCGCTGGGCATGGAGCCTGCTTAAAATTTTCTCTCTCCCTCTCTCTCTGCCCCTCCCCTCCTCTCTCTCTTTCTCTCTATCTCTCCCTCTCTTCTCCCTTCTTTCTCTCTCTGGAAGTATTATACAATTTGCCAATGTTAAACACCACTTAGAGGTAAAATTGAGTTGCTTATTTAGGTCTGCCTGATGCTAGGGCAGACTATTTTCCTGTTCTTCCATGGTACTGTTTGCAAAAATAGGTGAATAAAACACTAGGTATTTTTCAAGTTGATGAGATTAAAACCTTCCTAATTCCAGAAAGGACTCTTATCCTAATTGGGCGCCTGGGTGGCTCAGTTGGTTAAGCGACTGCCTTCGGCTCAGGTCATGATCCTGGAGTCCCAGGATCGAGTCCTGCATCGGGCTCCCTGTTCGACAGGGGGTCTGCTTCTCCCTCTGCCCTCTTCCCTCTCGTGCTCTCTGTCTCTCATTCTCTCTCTCTCAAATAAATAAATAAAATCTTTAAAAAAAAAAAGAACTCTTATCCTAATCTATCCTAGAAAATCTAGGTTGTACCATATTTTGCAATGTATGAACCAATACAAATAAATATGTAAATAAAGCTGGCATGTTCCATGTTGCACCGGCCTGAGGACTCCATAGCACAAACATCCAAATTTTGTTCCAAATGCCCACCTGCATGATTGTAGGACCTCAGCACCATCCACTTGAAGTCTCTTTCCAATTATTTTTGGTATCAACATATGCTCAGTAGTAAGTTAGCTCTTGTCCTTCTATCCTGATATTTTTGTTGGTGTCTTCTGCACAAAATTACTTGGGACAGTTGCTCACCATTAACATGGTACTCAGGACCCTGAAGGGAATAATGTGCTCCTGCTGAGGATGTTTCATCCCAGGGTCCCTGAAAACACACTACCAAAGATTTATGTATACACCTACCACATGCCCAAAGTAGATCATCAAGGAGGCTCTGCTTATGGAGTAACTGACTCATCACATGCTTCCACCACCATTTCAACCATGAGTAGAGAGCTCCTTGAGTTGCCAAACCCTGCTGCTTTTTCTAGAGTACACATTGCATCAGAGCCAAGCTGTGTTCCAGTTAGAAATGAGGAGAATGCTCCACTCCTCAACTCTGCATGACTTTATCACCGGAGCCTGAAGAAAGTTTGCTTATATGCAATAGATTGCCAGCAAAAGCTTTCATTCCTCCCTGAATCCATATCCTTTGATAGTAAGCCCACTGACTCTGGGCATGGGCCGTGTGACTGACTTTGTCCAATGAAATAATAACAAACAATGTAAGCAGAAGCTTGGAAAAGTGCTTGCAAGAGCATGCCTGGACTTGCAGACTGCTGGAGGATGAGACGTGTGAAGCAGAGGTAGTTGGCCCAGCTAAGACTATTGTAGATTTTCCAACACTCCAGTGATCACCTGAGTCCCAGGAAGACCAGAAGAACTGCCCGATCAAGATCAGTTCAGTTCAGCAGAACTTACAGACTTATGAAAAATGGCATATCATTGTTTAAAACCACTACTTTTTTTGGAGGGGAATGGTGGCTTTGTTATATAGCTTTAGCTAACTGATCTTTTTATTGTAAGTCTCACAAATGATCTCATGAAAACAGATTGTTTAGTTCTTGCCTCCAACATTTCTCTCCAAAGGGTCAGAATCCATCTGAGAAAGAAGCCTCATTCTCTACTTTCCATTCCCTATGTTCCTCCTTCCTTTCTGCCTTTTCCTCCAGAGATCTGCTTACAAAACTAATCTGTGGTGCTATCAAGAAGCAGATGATCTCTGGGGCGCCTGGCTGGCTCAGTCCTTAAGCGTCTGCCTTCTGCTCAGGTCATGATCCCAGGGTCCTGGGATCCAGTCCCGTGTTGGGCTCCCTGCTCGATGGGAAGCCTACTTCTCCCTCTCCCACTCCCCCTGCTTGTGTTCCCTCTCTCACTATCTCTCTTTCTGTCAAATAAATAAATAAAATCTTAAAAAAAAAAAGCAGATGATCTCTTACCCATTCTACTCTTCTGCTCTTAACACTTTTTCCTTCTTCCTGTCCCCACTTTTTGTATTCACCAGGGTGCCAACCTGCTCCCTCCTCCTTCACTAAGAGAAAAAGCTAAACACAAGACTCTCATATAAATTAACTCATGAAAATAGATGCCTCTGGGTTTACCAAATCTATTGCTTCATTAGGCATACATAGACAAAGCTAAATTCCCTTTAGACTAAACCAAGATCTCACTACAGAGAAAAGAAATATATGTAAATGTAATTGATATATACTAGAATATCTCTCACACACACACACAGATACATGCACGCACATGGAGATGTGACTTGTATGAATTACACACTGAGATTAAGTCAATAAGAATAAGTAAAAGAGATTGTGAAGAGTAAAGTCAGAGAAGATTATATTATGCAATAATACATTGTTACCACTAAGAGCAGACATCATTACTATTTTGGCCTCTATCATACATTAGCATCACACATAACATCTCTTAATTATAGCAGATTAAATTAGCAGGACATGGTTTAAAAATGGTTTTGTGCCTGCATCCTGCCTTATGATTTTGCCAAGCACATATGATAAGTTTTGACCTTCCAGGAACCCACTGCTGGTAGCAGGTAGTGGACTGGTCCCAGCTTTGCTAGGTCATCATGGTGGCATCAGAGTAAATCAGTCCTGCGCTTGCTGGCATATTTCTAGGAAGCTCTTTCTTATCTTCCCGACGCCTACAGACAGCCCTCTTTTCTTTGATCCGTACTTTTATTTTACCTATTACAACCCTCAACATCAAAAACAGCCTATCTTCTTTCTGTCAGCCAAAGAAAACAGGTCTCTGCATTCATGAGCAATACATTGCTTATGAAATACTTGACAAGGACCAACTCTGAGCATGTGAGTGCAGTAAAAAGAGTCGTGAATTAGGTAGGAGCCAAGAGATACAGGCTGTAATCACAGATTTGCCCCCAGCTTACTTGATGAACTTGGAGACCAGGCTGGATTTTAGTCTTCTTGTCTTTTTGTCTCCGAAATGCAGAGTTGTATTAAATCCTCTTTCATACCCTACCTTCAGAAACTAAATGGATTGATCCTGAAGTTCTCAAATTGTGCTGTAAGACATGAAGCTATACAGCTCAAGAGATTGGATCTTGGACTCCATCACTGGACTCCAAGGCACCGTGCTCCTTTGCCTGGACCACTGCAAGAGATTCCTATTTGGTCTTCCTGTTTCCACTCTTGTGTTACTATAATTCATTCCCCAGATAGAAGCCAGAGTGAGATCTATGAATAAATTAAATCATGTCCCTTGTATAAATGCTCCAGTTATTTTCCATTGAACTTAGAATAGAATTCAAACATCTACAAGGCACGATCTGGCCCACATCTCCATCATCTCCCACCACCCCCACTACGGGCCGGAAACAGGAACTTCAGTCTTACAACCACAAGGACCTGAACTTTTCCAGCAACTTGAATGAGACTGAAAGTGGACCCTCACCCAAGAGACCCAAAAAAGGATCACAGCCCTGTTGACACCTGGATTTCATCATTGTGAGACCTTAAGCAGAGCCCACTGGGCTTTTTCTGAGGCCCTGCCAAGCCAAACTGGACTTCTGACCTACAAAACTGTGGGACAATACATTGTGCTTTTTGAAGGCACAAAGGGAGTAATAATTTTTTATAGCAGCAATAGAAAACTAATATAATAAGTGACAGAGCTCCATCTGGGAAGACTCCATGAAAACAGCTATCCCCCAGTCTTCTTCCATTTCTTCTTTCTGGTTTTCCTCTCTCAGAATCCTTTATTGTTCTCTCAAATAATACAGATACTAAGACTCCAATTACTCCCAGCTTCTGGGTGAAGTCTTAATTGACAGTACTGAGCTGCATTATATATAGAGACATCAAACTTAGGCTCTAGAGGTGTCATGCTGATTTCCCCTGAAGTCTGCACTTGAAGATGCTAAGGACAGAGTGAAATAAGTCTAGTACGGAAAAGAGTCTGAAAATGATGAAACAGAAGGAACTGGGTGGGGGATAGTCATTTTCAGCTAGAGAGAGGGGAGCTCAGGGGAGACAAATATGTGTAGGGTTCTTGGAGGGGTGAGGAAACAGACATCTTTTGGTGCCAGAGAAGAGAAGTTAAACTGATGGGTACATATTCTAGACAGTTTAGTGCTCAAGAGGAAAAAAAAAAACAAAACAGCTAACCAAGAAAGGTGTTCAGGACTGCCTTAGGAAGTGCTTACACTGATGATGTTGTGAGCTCAACCAAATTGGCAGAAACTCTAGCACCTCAGAAACTCTGGTCCCACATTCTATCAATGAATAAACCAAGGCCCAGAGAGCAAGACTTGTCATGACCTTTAGTCTTTTGCCACTCTGAAATTCCATTTAAATTATTCTTGCCTTATGGGATTATGAAAGGCACATGGGCAAGACTTGCCCCCTTTATCTCTGCTGCAGACTCTGACTCATGGTACCTTTACAGTGACCTACTCCTGCTGCTCATTTGCTGAAAGGAAAACATTATGGGAATTCCAAGTTCTTCCTTATATTTCCTTTTGCACTGTGTCCAAATCCTGCTTTACCTACCAAGAGACATTCAAACTTTCCTTCCTTCCTTCATTTGAAAACCATTAGTTCCTTCCATGCTAAATACAAGTATTGTAGAAATGAATAAGATAAAATCCCCACCGTCCAGTAGCTCATAGGGAAATGGTATGGGAAGAGACCACTATACCATACTGAATCGTAAGTGGAGTGAGGAGCTCTCTAAGATGAAGGTGAAGGTGAAAGGAACAAAAAGTGCAGAGCCTGAGGCATCAAGGGTACAGCATGTTCCAAGTACAGTTGGATTGTTATGCAGGGGGCTTGGGGACAGACAGACTGATAGCAGATGAGGCTGGGAAGGTTCAGAGACCATGCATGCCATGTTAAGACACTTTTATTTTATCCTGAAGCTCATGTGGAATGGAGGCTTTATTTAAAGGAGAGAAAGGACATGGTGATATTTTGTTTTTAGAAAAAGATTTCTGGCACAAAGGAGGACCCCAATTTCCCATAATCTCCTTAGCAACATCTAATTTTGTGTTGTGCCAAAAATTATTTTCCTCACTACAATAGATTCAGTGGGTTTCTCTTTTGGCTTTGTAAGGTAAGCTACTAATCCTTGCTTTCAAAGGATACATGTCAGCAGTAATTAAAAAATACTTTTGTCGTATTTGCACATCCATATTCATAGCAGCAGTATTCACAATAGCCAAAAACTGGAAGCAACCCAAGTATCCATCCACAGATGAATGGATAAACAAAACATGATATATACATACAATGGAATATTATTCAGCTTTTAAAAAGGAAATTCTGGTACATGATGCAACATAGATGAACCTTGAAGATATTATGCTAAGTGAAGTATGTCAGTCACCAAAGGACAAACATGGTAAGGTTCCATTTATATGAGGTACATAGAGTAGTCAAATCCATAGATACAGAAAGGAGAATGGTGGTTGCCAGAGGCTGGGGGCGGGAGAAATGGATAGCTATTGTTTAATAGATACTGAGTTTTAATTGGGGAAGATAAAATTCTGGAGACGGTTGGTCCTGATGGTTGCACAACAGTATAAATGTACTTCACACCACAGAATTGTACACTTAAAAGCAATTAAAATGGCCAATTTTGTGCTATGCATATTTTACCATATTAAAAACCAATTTAGGGGCACCTGGGTGGCTCAGTCAGGTGTGTCCAACTCTTGATTTTGGCTCAGGTCATGATCTCAGGGTCATGAGGTCAAGCCTTGTTTCCATTGGGCTCCACGGCACTCAGTGGGGAGTCTGCTTGAGATTCTCTCTCTCCCCCTCCCTCTGTCCCTCCCCCTGCTCGCGCTCTCTCTCCCTCTCTAAAATGAATAAATACATCTTTTTAAAAAAACAATTCAGTGAAATTGAAGTAAGACGCAAAATCCAAATCCAGTTCAGACAGGTCCTGAGGTAGTGTTCTACACCATCCATCTTGTCATTGATTCTGCAGTTGCTGCCTTCATTCCATCTTCCTCGGGATTCCTTCTTAGATGCATGCCTTCCCTTAAATGGGATAGACTCATCCTCTTCTGGCCCATATAAAATGGAGACAGGTTCTACTGCTCATCAAACCCAAAATGACAAGGGGGTTTATGAGATCATTCCATACATCCCACGTCTTTATTTGTACCAGGAGACACACTCGGGCCAACTCTTGTCCATTTTGTTCTGCTGAATCAGGGAAATTGCATCTCTCTTATGGTGTATGATCACACTATTAGAGCCTCAGGTAGTGGGACAGCCTGCCAGAAGTCTCTTGGTCTCTCGCCTTCTCTCTCATATTTGGCATGTGACCAGGAGCTCAGGCATTTTCAAAGAGAGGGGGAGGGAACACTTGTGAGCTGAGCCAGCCCAGAGATCCAGGTTGACAACTCTTAGTCAGAAACCAGAGAGGATGTTTGCTGCAGAGTAGGACTCCAGAAGTTTAGTGCCTGAAGATGAACCCCCTGAGAAAATGGGAGGTGTGGTCAGAAACAGACATAATGAAGAATGAGAGGTAGGTAGAGCAGTCCAAGTGCCACAGAAAAAGCAGTGAACTAGAGCTGGGTGGCCTGGGGTCAAGTCCTGCTCTGTGATCTTGGGCACTTCTCTTCACCACTCTGCACCACAGGAGCTTTACTTAAAAAATGAACACATCACTCTACAGAGTTATGATGCATAGTAAACAGGATGACAAAATATAAAGTGTAGATATGGTTTAGGTGCCCCCAAATGTTACTTCCCCTCCGTTGGACATGCTATCAAGAGGTGGTCCAGTTCTACAGCATATATGGGTCTCCCCTTAACATGCATTTCTGCATCTCTCCTGCAAAAGATGACACCATGCATTTTTCCTCATGCATGTCACCATCTTGTTAAATGCTTACAGCGTGCTGGGTGTTGTGCTGACTGCACATCTTAGATCTCATTACTAGCTTTTACTTCTGATGCCCAAATTGCTTTTGAGGCTTCCTCTGATTTCTCATTTCAAGTTGATCTTGTCTTGTGGGTTTCGGACCATACTTTGGGGGAAGAATCATTGCTAGAACCCTGACTAGGTGGTACCAAATGATGCTTTCAGGTCTGTCAGAGCTTGTCCTTTCCTTATTCACCTCAGTGAGCTTGCATTCCGAGTTTTGCTGCTACCTGCTACTCTCAGTTATCTGGTAAGGGGATCACATGGAGTGGGGAATAGCCAGGACCTTGCAAGTCAGAAAAAATAATCATTTAATTTTGCCACATGATTCCAACTCCCCCTTGAAGATTTCTTTAAAGGGTATCTTCACAGGATGATTGTTTAAAATTTACATTTGAAAAGCATTTTAGATAGAGAGAGGGAGGGAAAGGACAGAAGGAGAGGGAGAGAGAATCTTAAGCGGGCTCCATGCCTAGTGCGGAGCCCAACACAGGGCTTGGCCTCAAGACCCTGAGATCATGACCTGAGCTGAAATCAAGAGTCAGATGCTCAACCCACTGAGCCAACCAGGCACCCCAAGGATTTACCCTTTTGAAGAAAAAAGAGTCAATAGATGATATTTGCTCCCCATTATGTCACATAACTAGGGACTGGCATCCAGGGATTTTAAATGTGAAAAGTCTCTTTGAGATCATTTGGTCCAGAGGTGATGAATTTAAATGTCCACCCAGGCCAGGAAGGGAAAGTGAATGAGTGACACCAGTCAGGATAGTGAACCAAGGAGACCAGACTCCATCTAAAGGGGAAGTTACTTCTGATGTCCCAAGATTAATGCCCTCTATGATCAAAGAAGGCTCTCATACATCCAGATTTTAATGTATTAACAATTAAACTTTAAAAAATATTAATCTTGGCACCAAATGTTAGTGTTTTAAAAGATACTGTGTAGGCCAAGCATAGCATGTTGGCACAGCCCATGGGCTACCATTTTGCAATTTCAGACTTTGCCCAAACCTATTGTTTTGTAAAGGTCCAAGAAATAGAAATGAATGATCCAACATTGTACCAAATCCTTCTGGCAGAACTGCAGTGAGAACCCAGATCTGAGGCGGAGCCAGATCTTTCCACACCTCCAGCTGTATTGCCCTGATGATCCCTTCACCCCATTTGAGAAGAGCGTGAAAAGAAGAAAGAGACAGCGAGTCACATTTAGAATGGAACAGCAAAACAGTCGCTGTGATAGAAAATGTGATCGCTTTCTCAAAACTTCATCAACCCAACACATTTTTGCTGAACAGTCTGCTGACCCCATACTAAGCCTGGGGGACTCTGTGAGGAAAAAGCAGGAATGGTTTCCACCTGGTGGACATCTCTCTTTAAAGAGAAAGAAATTCAAATGTTCAGGCAGTTGTAAAATGATGTCATAAGGGCTGAAAGTGGAACTTGAAAGAATTTGTGAGAATGCAACAGTGGGACCCTAAGCCCTCCTGGTGGTCACAAGCCTGAGGAAGGGAGTTCCAAAGGAGCGTCGTGGATTGATGGATAACAAGGAGGACAGCATTCCCTGGAGCATGCAACCCCAACTACACAGTTGTCAGAGGAAGAGGAAAGGTATCGTTCAACTACCCCAATGGGTAGCATTTTAATGAATTCCAGCTTTGAGTATTAGGAAGGGGCATTCCTCCCCAGTTTATTTCCAGCCTTCCTGTCATTATCTACAATGGAGAAACTGAAAGCCTGTTTGTTGGGGTTGGTGTTGGGGGAACTCAGTCTCCAAATGACATTCAAAATGTTATCATGGTTGACAGCATTTTGGAATCACAGACTTTGGAGCCAAACTCTTGGTGTGTGATTCCTAACTCTGCTGCTTACTAGTTGTGTGTTCTTCAGGGAGCTACTTCAGTTCTCTGTGCTTCGCTCTTCACCTTATAAAGTGGGAATCATAATGGTACCTACTTATAGGGTTGTTATGGGAACTAAATTGTAAAATCTCAAAAAGCACATAGAACAAATGCCTGGCACCTGGTGAGCATTTAATATGCTCACTAATATAACTATTAGGGAGGTAGGATTCAGCGATCTTTAAAGTCCTAGATTTCACTTCCTCCAGGAAGACTTCTGGGATTCCCCCTGATATAAATACACACACACACACACACACACACACACACACACTGAGACACCTCAATGCCCTGTACTGCCCTATTAAAGCACATATCATAATGTACTCTAATGTCCTTGCCTCCACTAGACACTAGGTGACACGTGGGCACATACCATGACTGTCTTCTTCATCACTTGCTCCCAGCATTCCTAGCATGAACAACTGGTGCTCAGAAAATGTTTGATGCTGTGCCCCTCCTTCTAGGAATGGTGATGAAGACTCTATGAGATCCCCAGTACAACCTCTCTGATAAACTTAGCATTGTTCCCCACCCCTGATCTCCTGAGAGTCTAATTCCCCTCCACTGTGACCCCCTCCCTCTGCCCAGATCTTTCTCTCTCTCTCTCCCTCTGTTTCACCTCCCATCAGTTCTGGAATCGGTCCCTGCTTCATTAGGCGTGTGTTCACTTTGAAGCCGTGGCTACACATGGCCACACAAACTCTGGCATCCAGGCCTCAAATCATCCAGATCCTTGGTGACCTGACAACAAAACATCTGGGCAACTGACTCATCTTGATTTTCTTTTCATCCACATGGTTTGGCACTACTTAGGCACTGCCTGAAGGTCGGTCACTGAATCCCCGATGCCGTGACAATTTTCCTCTGGTCTCTTGAAATCATCAAGAGCTTGTATACATGGGCAAGGCTTTTTTAATCAGGGACCAGCTGGTTGTGGTGGGGGATCTATTTGTCGCACCCACTATTAATTAGTAACATTTTGGAAAGCAGAACAAGCAAAGGGAAAAGGAAAGTTTACGGCCGGGAGAGAGAATTGGAAGCCATGTGTAAAAACGGTGGGCAATGAATGTTGGATCAACATGGCATGATTGAAGATTCTCAGGTGGAAGACACCTATTTCTTCTCTGTGGCTTGAGAGAGGGCAGCCATGATCAAAAGTTTCAGGGGAGATGGTTTAGATGATTTCAGACATCCTTTCAACAAGAGGGACTGAATCAGATGTTCTGTTGTCATTGTTGTTTTTCAACAAACATTTAACAAACAACTAGGTGTTCTGGGTCAGCCCCTGAGCAAGGCATGCAGTGAGCAGTCATAAAGCAGAGTTATGGCTCACAAGATTGTAGTCAAATGCAGGGGAAATGACACAAAATCAGAAAGTCCTGATAATGTGGTATTTAAGTACAGTGGCACACATGGGCTAGTGGGAGCAGAGGAGCAGGGCACCTTTTGGGGGTTTCAGACCTGCTTCTACCACCTCCTGGTGAGGTGATCTTGATCAACTACTCAACATGATGGTAGTGAACCAGGAAGGATTTAACATAGGCGATTGCATTTCAGAGAGTGAAAATTGATTTATGGGTGTTAATGTCCACCTTTCACTGTGCCCAAATTCACACAGGGCAGTCTTTTAAGTGATTGAGCTCTTGGCCATTGGAAGCGTTTAAGGAGGCCAGATGGCTTCCTGGATAAGGAGCATTTAGAGAGAGAGTCCTGCACTGGGAAATGCCAGAAGATCTCTTATTTACAGCATTTAAGACTGGTGAATTTGATTCTTGCTCTAGAACATAGAGAGTGTGTTGGAGTCAGGAAGCCATCAGCCATCGGGCACTGAAGAGTAATTCACCCCTGCCAGTGGGATGGAGAGGGCCATGCCTGATCCTGTCCTGGCTTTGGTTTCCTTATTAACAATATATAACCTAGGCCACTAGCAAGAAAGAGGGGTGAGTTCCTCTTCCTTCTCCAGTGCCCCTTACTGTATAGTTTCTTCTTCTAAAATTTTGCAACTCCTGCTCTGTCTCATCCTTCTCCTATCACCCACTCCCACTGATCTTACTTCCTAGACATATTTGAATCATTCAGCAGGCATTAGCTTTGTTCAGGTCTCACCATCCCTCACATTAATCCTCTGGCCTCTAGCAACCACCATGGTCCCTTCCTTAACCAACAGCCAGACTGATCTTTTAAAAATGCAAATTTCAAAATACCAGTCTCTTATATAAAACCATTTATTGTTTCCCACTGGCTTCAAGATCAGGTCCAAATTTGCTGAATGTCTCATAGGGGCACCTCTCTAGCTTTTGGATCAATGTGCATGTACCATTGGTCAGCCAAACCAACTGCACCTTTCAAACTGGCTATCACAGACCTTCCACAGGACCTTTGCACATGCTGTTTCCTCTGCTTGGAAATGTCAGTCCTGTCTCTATATGATTAAAATTATGTTTTCTTCTTCTTTGAAACTTTCTCTAACTTTGCCCTCTTTACCCCTCATCTAAATTAGGGTTAATCATTTGTCCCTTGAGGCCCCACAGTACTCCATGCGCACTTCTATCAGAGCAGTTATAATGCCGTATTGTACTCATTTCTTTACAAAATTGTCTTCCTCTCTAAACTGCAATGTCTTTGAGGGCCAAGACTGCATCCCAGTCACCTGGCACACTGTATTTTTATTTTTTATTTTTTTCACACAGTATTTTTCAATTAAGAAATTGAAACGGCCCAGATGACCACGTGGTGTTAAGAAAATCAGAAAATTTATATACTCATTCTTAGGCTCTTTCATTCTTTAAGTAGTTCCAGGCACTGAGCATGGAGCCAGAGATAAAAATCAAGCAACTTTCAAGATTTACCCTCATTCTTCAAGTAGCTCACAATCTCCGGACAGGAGCCTGCTAATTAGACGTATAATTAGTGTCATCATGGAGATCTGAAGAACAATCAAGTGAGGTGAGATTTTTCATTTTCCTGTGCCACCTGGGGACATGGAAAGCATGACTATCAGAAGCCATATCATGAACAAAACACTTCTTCAAGCAGGAGATAGTCCCATTCATGTTTCTGTGGGACAAGAGCCCAGACTGAGGATGAGCTGCTGACCTCTAACAAAATCTCACCTCCCCATCAAGGTGCAGATGGTGGGCATGTGGGCAGTAGCCAGTGCTCCCATCCTCCTCGGTGGAGGCTATGAGCCAGTGGTGGTCTGTCCCACCAGGGACCCTACCACGAAGGAGTAAGATTCAAGGAGTATATTCAGTCTTCAATGGGTTGCCATCTGGAGCTGTCAGACTTCTTTCCCCCAGGAAAAAAGGTGTTGTTTGGAGCTTATTAATCCAGAAAAATCACAACAACAAAAGGACATAATTACCTCAAAAATTTATCTGGGTAAGGCAGGAGTGGCAGTACCATGCATAACTTTCCCGAGAACATGACCATTCCTTGAGAAAAATGCAAAGGGCATTAACAGTCACCCTTCAAGGACAAGCAAGGAATACTAATGAGTACTTTTAAAATGACATGTTAGTCTGCATGGCAACCTTTCTTCTGCATGGTAGGGGTGTACAACACCTTGGACTGGAATCACATCATTTTCAGAAGTCATGGAATTCCTCACAGTACTGTTTACTAAGGTTGATAGCCTGTTGGGCTTATTAGTTGTCCTAAAAAAATTTTAGGCTGTATAAAGTGTTTCATTACCATATCCCTCCAAAAAGACTCAGCTGAACTAGTGTTATGCACAGGAGTTATGATAGAGGGGAAGCAGCATTTCATTCTTCAGATCTGAATGTCAGCACCGAATGCAAAGGTTCTTTTGCCATTATTGAACTAATATTGAGCCTCCCTGAGAACAGGGGGAAAAAGGACAGACCTGTATTTATAACCTGGGCACGTATGTTGCCTGGGTAGGGAGTTTGGGAGCTATGGTAGTGGACGTATCAAGGCGGTGTCTCGATTTCTTTACTGCTTGCCTGGCGTGGCAGACACATGTGTGATATGGCACAGAGAAAATGACAGCTAGAAATGCAAAATTTATCCGTTTATTTGCGTCAGATCCTAACTTCCAAGGTTATGTTCCCTAGTCCCTCAAGAGTCTGAAATTTAAGAGAGAGAGAAAGAGAGAGAGAGAGAGAAAGTTCCAATGAAAATAGAGAATGTCCTTTCTCTTTTTCACTCATGAAATATAGACTGAGGATGAATGAGTCCATTTGGATAGAATGGGATCCCTTGGAACAAATATCTGTGGTTGGAATTGCTCCCTTAAAAGTTGTGTAACTCTATCATTCCATGGGTTCCAAGCATTGGCAATAGGCTGGGTGTGGCGTGAGACACAGACACCTAACGCAGACAGCCACGTCTCTGTGCACGTACTCAGGACCAGGCGCTGTGCCAGGGCTTTTAGTGAACTATCTCATCCGTGCTTCACAAAAACACTGTGAAGTAGGTGATTTTAAGCCTATTTACAGATGAGGAAACGGAGACCAGGAGAGAGAGAGGTGAGGTAATTTGCCCAGGGGCATGCATCTTGTAAGTGACAGAGCCAGGAATTACACCCATGCTTGCTTCCAAGACCTTCTCCACATCCTTACATCGTACTTGGCCAGAGAGGGCATTTACATAAGACCACAAAGCCGGGGAGCTGCTTCTGCAGGGGCACTCCCTTGTGCGGGCACTTTGAGTGTATTGGTCACATCATCTTTAGAAGCATGCTCTGTGAAGCGAAGGGGGCTTTGTTGCTTCCATTTCTCAGAAGGTGAAACTGAGGTGCAGATGGATAGAGTGATTGTCAGGTGGATAATGGTGGGACCACTTGTACTGGTGTTCAAGGACATTTTTCCCAGGAATCGGCCTTGACGCTGAGGTAGTGGGGTCTGTCTTCTACTCTGGACAGTAGCCTGTGATTGGCTTTAGAGCAGAGTCTCTGTGGCCTGTTGGCTTTGGCTGAAGCCCTCACACAACCTCCAATGAGTTGCTTGACCTCTCCTGGAGAGCCTCAGGCTCCCCATCTGGAAAGTGGGACTAAGAATAGTGCTGACTTCAAATGGATGTCGGGAAGATTTGATGAGTTAAAGCTTAGTAGAGTGCATTGTCTTAGCACCTTAGAAATTTCAGTTATATCCTCATCGTTGCTATTGTGTTTTATTGTTCAGCAATGATAGGGACCTTCATTAGCCAAGATGGAGTAGCTCACGGATCAAGGTGCACATGAGAAACCTGGGCTCACCGCCTCTTAGCTGGTTTATCCCAGGACAGCCCCTGGGCCCCCTGAGTTTCAAACTCCTCCTCTCTCACATGGGGCTAGTAAAAGACCCCCATTCTGTCACCCTTTTTGCAGGGAGGTCCCAAGTCTCAAATGAGACCATGCAAGGGAAAACCTTTTTGCAAACTCTGAAGGGGACTGGGTATAGAAAAAGCCTGTGTTGCTAACTCAGTATCATCCTCCACTTTTTCATATCTAAAATTTCTACACAAATATGGCTCCATTGTAAAAGTAGAAGCCAAACAATACAGACAAAGCAAAAGTCCCCTTGACTCATTCCTGTTTGTTTGCCCGGGGCTCTCTTGATCTCTTCCCCCAGAGGTCACTCGGTGTGCACCATCCCAACCTGTTTCTATCACACTTGTTTTGTTTTGTTTTCTAGTTATGTAATGTTTCGCCTTTCCAATAAGCTATGCATCTGAGTGGTTGAAGACTACGTTCAGAATCCAGACTGCCCGAGTTTGAATTGTGGTGCTATCATATTTTAACAATGTGGCTAAATCATTTATTCGTTCTGGGTCTCAATGTCTTCCTCTGTTAAGCAAGGGCAGTCCTGGTACCCAACTCAGGACTTCGTTGTGAGGATTTGAACAGGTTAATGCAGCAATTGTGTGAACAGCACTCACCCCACCTGTGATTCTCCATGTGTGTTCACAGGTATTATTATGAGACAGGCGAGCTCATAAACACATGGGTCAGAGTTGAATCTTTGGCACTTAGCTAGTACCTGGTACTCAATGGGCAACTGGTAAGTATTCTTAAATCTGTAAAAGAATTCTACGTTCAGTTTTATCTGGTGACGCTGTGAAGGAGTGGGGAAAGCTCAGTAGAAAGACGACTGAACTGAGAATAGCTTGCACCACTTGAGCGTTCGCTCTGCACCACACTAGCCCTTTATGCTCAATACATATTGTCTCATTTAAGCCGCAAAGAAAACCTACAGGGTAGATCTGACAATCACTGGCCTCCTTTTCCTGGTGAGGGAACTGAAGCACAGACAAGTTAAGTCTCCTGCACCTGATCCTGCAGTGAAGATAACAGCCCAGCCAGTGTGGGCTCATCAAGAACGTTCCTTTCTCCTCAACCTTGCTTCTCTCTCCAAAGGGTTTGTTCACTGGCTTCTCCTGAGACACTGTGTGACTTGGGCCGGTAACAATCACCCAATGGTTCCCCTGCTTATCTTTCTTGGCTGACAGTCCTCTTGTACCTGAATGGTGAATGTAATGATGAGGGACATGAAGATAAGTTAATATTTCCTTTGAGACCAGATGTGCTGGAGTAGTACGGACAGTTTCGGAAAGGCATGGAGACCGTTTGGTGGCTTGAAAGCTGGCTTGCCAGGTCAGGCTACTGTCCAGAGAACCATTCCTAAACCTAGAACCCATCTGAACTCAAGCGCTGACCCACCACTCTGACCTGTGGCAAACAGTAATGTGGAGTGAGTCCAGAGTCCTGATGAGATTCCAGGAAGAACTGAGTGGGAGGGACTGCCAGGGGGCACATCATCCCATCAGCTCTTAGCAGGATTCCTATTGGAATCAGGATGATGATGATCAGCCCTCTGAGCTCAGATGTGAATTATCCACCTGGGGTGATGTTCAGAATCATTTAACAACTGATAGGTCACAGATACCAGGCAATCAGAAAGAACGTTGGCCCTAGAAGATAGAATGGACAGTTGTCCTCGAGCCCAGTGGCGCCAGGGTGTATCCCTTGGCTGTGAGACCCAGGGCTGGGTGGTTCTCTACTTCCCAAGTTTTGACAGGTCTCAAAGGGAGAAAGGGTGAGCACTTGTCCAAGTCAGCACTGGAGTTGAGTGGCCTAAGTGAGAACAGAGCCTGGATCTTGGCCCCTCCAAGAGCTCCTCACATGTCCAGTCTATCTCCTGGTCCTTACTGAATACCACAGGAACACAGCCAAGTGGAAACTGGTTGTTTCTCTAACTGACACAGCCCCTTTCTCCATAGGAGCACCCAGCTCTCCACATCTGTTGGGACCATTATCTAAGGCCATTGTTGGTGGTGCTGTTCTTCTTCTTAATTAATTCGCTGTTTAAAATTAGTGCTTTCACAAGTGGCCCAAGTCAGTCCATGTCTGTCTTCTCCCAGAACTGAGTGGTGTTCTCTCTCAACGTTCATTTTACCAGAGGTGCCCATTGACTTCTCAGTAGAGGGTGGGCCACCGCTGGTTCTCTACATCCGTGAGTTTAAGGACAGGCATGGGACACTGAACAGTACATTCCCAGTGTCTGGAAGGAACTTCCAAATTTCTCATTGCTGTAGTTAAGGCTAAGAATGTGGGCTCTGGGGGCGCCTGGGTGGCTTAGTCGGGTAAGTGTCCAACTCTTGATTTTGGCTCAGGTCATGATCTCAGGGCTGTGAGACCAGCCCCACATCAGGCTCCACACTGAGCATGGAGCCTGCTGCAGATTCTCTCTCTCTCTTTCTCCCTCTGCCACTCCCCACTTGCACTCTTTCTCTCTCAAAAAAAAAAAAAAAAGGGAACATGGGCTCTGGAGGCCATCATACCTGGTTTTTGGTTGTTATGAATTCATGCAGTGTTCTAAAACTCTTTTTCTCCTCTGTAAAATGGAGGTAATCACATTACTTGCCTCTTAGAGTCGTTATAAAGATTAAATGATATAATGTATAAGCACTCACCACATAAAAGCAAGCAATAAATTTCAACTATCTGTGACAAAGATAATTTGAGAGTGAAAAATCATGTGAGACATCGACATAGACCTTAACACAATACCAGGCACATAACTGATAATTGATAAATAATTGTTGAATGAACAAATGAAGTATCAGCACGTGCAACAAGAGATGTAGCATTACCATAGAAAGAATGGCTTGGACATGTGACTTTGGAAGAATCCCTTTCCTTCTGTGAGTTTTCATCGGCAAAGGGAGAGTGCTAGATTTAGCAGGCTGTAACGCACTTTCTACTTAAAAAAAATATATATATATATATGACGACAGGCTGGTAGGGCACATACTGACATCATCCCCATTTGCTGTCTACATAGGGTTATGTCCATGTGACATGGTAAGTCAAAGCTATGCGTGGTAGTGTTGGCTGAATGGCTTGAAGAGGAGGCATGAGAGAGTTGCAGCAGAGGAGATTAATTCTGATTGGCAGAGAGCATGAGTAAGGTTTCCTGCAAGAGCCAGAACTTTTTTCGACTGGGTTTTAAGAATCTGAAGAACGCAAGTTAAAGTGAAATGAAAGAAGCTGAGCATTGTTCTGAATGTCACACATACCTAGGAGCTACAGAGGTCTCAAGGAGTTCACCAAATGTTCATGGAGCTCCCATTCAGCATAAACCATAGAGGGTTAACCCCGTGGGGGAATCTCAAAAGGCAGAACACTCAGATCTCCTCCTCAAGATGCTTAAGATCTGGCACAGAAAAGAAGACAAGGGCATAAATCCAACAATATAGGAGAAGAAAGAAAGCTAAATAATCCTCGGGGAACGATTTATTTTAATGTTTAATAAAGAATAATGTTATGGAGAAGGTGACATTTGCACTAGATTGGAGAAAAGCACATAAGTTAGAGTTCTGATCTGGACATATATCTTCTAGCTAGGTGATTTGGGGTAAATTGCTCCCTCTTCCTAAACTTGAGTTTCTTTTGCTTTTAAAACAGACAAAGACCAACCCAATCAAGGTGTTGTCAGACTATGAACCCACAGGTGCATGCATAGCATAGGCCAAGTGCTCAACGAGTCCTGTTGCTCTTAACTGGTATGAAGGGAGTTCGTCAGAAAGCATCGCTGGATTAGTTTCCCAAGGGAAGGTCTTCACTGAAGGATGATTAATTGCACGCCTCCCATCTCAGTTGATATAAAAGTGGCCAATTGGACAGTGATTCTGCAATTTCTGGAAGAAAGAGAGTTGAAAGCATTGGCCATGTGTGACTCAGGCCTCTTCTCAAATAAGCCACAAGATACATTTGTCCTGGAAGTAAGCGGAAGGGGTTATCAAATGCTTTATTTTCCGTCAAGCAAACCATGGTGAAATGAGGAAAACGCCCACCATTGCCCATTTCTGATTTCTCACAAAACTTCCTCTTCCACAAGATTACGGAGATATTTTATTCCCATTTAAAACAATAGGAAGCTTACAGGTAGATTAGAGGCAGGCCAGCCAAGGAGTTAAGAACGTGGACTTTGGAGTCGGATAGACTTAGGTTCAAATGTGCCATAAAATCCAACCTACCGAGACTCATTACAGAAAAAAAAAAAAGAAAAAACAAAAAAACAAAAAACAGCCAGCAATGCAAAATAGGGATTTAAAAAAAAAACAACTACAGATGATGGTTTTGTGCATGAAATAATACGTAATATGTGTAACCACTCAAGATACTGCCTCTCATGACAAATTGTAGTTATTAGAATTACAAGGATAAAAATAAACATTTATAAAATCATGTTTTGGTACATATTAAAAAAAAAACGCAGTTTCAGGCAGTGATCTTCATCTTCAACTAAAATTCTAAGCAAAGAAATGTCTTCGGCACCTGAGTTGGGCAAAAAGGAACTCTTTGGCACGAGGCCGAGGACAAGGTTGGATGATGGAAGTTGCTCTTTCCGTTTCCAGTCATAAGCCCGCAGGAAGAGTAAGAGAGGACTCCAGTTCACTTCAGAGCCACCCACTTGTAGACACAAAAGCTTCCAAAAATACAAAGGAAAACACCTCGAGCCCAGCCAGAGTGGTCCCTAACCTTGCCCTCTGCAACCCCATCTCAGGAAACAGTGTGATCGCTGGCTCCCTGTTCCCCATGGCTTTGTAGAACAGTCAATGATTACACCACAGACTTAATTTTTTTTTTTTTCAGACAGAGCTTGGAGATGCTTAAAAAAAAAAAAAGTCAGAGCTGAAAGTTATTTTTTCTAATATGAGTTAAGAAGACAGAATGATAGAAAACTGCTGAGCAATGTGGATATAGACTGGGTTAAAACCTACCTCTTAGTCCTGTGAAGAGAAAAGTTAAAACATGGCGTCTAACACATAGTAGGTGCATACCATGTTATTCCTCTTGGCGTCATTTCTTGAGTTGTCAACTCTAGTCTGTGTGCTAAATTAATATAATCCAACTACTGTTGGGGAGGAAGTAAAGAAGCTAATATTTATCCAGCACCCACTGACATATGTACTAGTCACTGTGCAACATGATATCCTTCGTCTCATTTAATTTACCAGATAACCCCATGAAATCTATAAAAATGAAAAATGAGATTCAAAAGGTTAAGTGATTCTTCCTAGCCCCTGGAGCTAGAACACAGAGTGCTAGATCCAGATTGGCTGGGCTCTCCACTATTTATTTAGTCTCTGTGATTCAGGTTTTTGTTTTGCTTTTTTTTTTTTTCTCCTGTAAAATGGGATGATTATCAGACCTCCTTCGTAGGCTTGTTATGAGCATTAAATAGAATCATTCCTATAAAAAGCCTTTAAATATTGCTTGGAACCTACTGTGCATTCAACAGAGGTAAACTGTTGTTAGAATTGTTCATTTAAGCAAAGAGAAGATTTGAATCGAATTTCTTTTACTCCAGATATACTCCATATATATGGAATAATTAAATTGAATGGTTCTAAAGCAGAAGCTCTGTGCAAAGCGCTGGGCTAAGCATCATTTGGGGAAACACAAATATGAAGGCAACGGAGTCTCTGTCCCACAGGGAAAGGGGAGACCAGCAGATGTGTAATTAAGTGTGATGGTTGGGTTTGGGGATGTGCCCAGAGAAATTCAGAGGAAGTTCTGTGAGAGCCCAGAGGAGGGAGCCCTTCAGACTGGTGGGGGAGGGCTGTGGTAACAGAAAAAGCGCCTGAAGATCCTTGCCCTGGGTGGGTTCTAATCTTGAAAGAAAGACATAAACAGGACACTAGGAACAATGCAAGATCCTATCTCAGGGAGTTCCAGATTCTACCACACAGACAATGCTTGCCTAGGAATTCTGAGATGAGTGTAATCCTGGCTTGGAGTAAGAAGTTGGTGGGGCTCGGCTGGAGATGAGAGGTGACACAGAGGGTCATAAAATTCAGAGCCCTGAAAGGAAGAGAGGGTGCTCATTTATTGAGCACCTAATATGTGTCATACAGCCCATTGTCCTCGAGACAGCTCTGTGATAAGGCCACTGAGACTCAGGGAAATTCAGTGCCATGCTGAAATAGGAACCCAGGTCATAATGATGTATACTTTAAAAAAAAAAAAAAGATCTTATTTATTTATTTGTCAGAGAGAGAAAGAGAGAGCACAAGCAGGGGGAGCTGGAGAAGAGGGAGAAGCAGACTACCCACTGAGTAAGGAGCCCGATGCAGGACTCGATCCCAGGACCCTGGGATCATGACCTGAGCCAAAGGCAGATGCTTAACCGACTGAGCCACCCAGTCATCCCTGATGTATACTTTTTGATGTGTATGTGAACCACTCTTACTCATTCAAACCCGACCAAACTTTAGGATGCCACTTCGATGTTACTCTCCTAACTTCCCATAGACCCTTACATCCTCCCTGGCAAAATATCTTGCTTTTAATTATTACCAGATAAAAGGAATAAGGAAGATGCGTATCCGAAGAGTGGAGGAACAGAATTATTTTTGTTCTAAAAAGTAGTATTTAGGACAAAACTCCCCCCCCCCAAACCTGGAATTCCTTGGGTGGGAGTTGGGATGGAATTGACTAAATATGGGACGATCCAATGGAAATTACTGGCATACTTTAATAATTGGGGGCTCCATTATACTTCAGATTTGGAAGCGATCTTAGGTATCTTCAACTCCTGTTCTTTCATGTTACATAAGAGCAAACAGGTCAAACGTCCACACAGGTCAGAATTAGAACCTGAGTCCCCTAACCATCTGATGATTGCTCTTTGACTGTAAATGATGAAAGGACAGGGGACAAACCCTTGAAAGACCAAGGGATGGAATAAAAGAGGGATAGCAGCAGGTGGTATGTATCTCATATAAATAAATAAGAATGGCATGCATCGACCAGTGATTAGGGTGGGTCCTAAAGCAAGGGTTACACTTCATTCAGTCCTATTCACTCAGTTAAAAGCAAACACATACATACATGCATGTATAAAAGTCAAAGGGACTTCCGAGACAGGTGGGATAGAATAATAAATGTGTGCTCAATGAAAAGACCGGTGAAAGGCTTTACCACTTCCTCCAGTGCACTTAGGGACTGAGATCAAGAAGCGCAGGAGCTATGATACTTGAATCTGTCCCTTCGTCTTCGTGTCTGCCACAGGAGAGAAATGAACACTTGGCCTCCTGGATTTTCATTTGTCCTTAAGAACCTAAGGGGCACTTGACACTTGACAACAGCAGTGGGTTAAATGGTATTCAGGTAGCGTGTTTATAGTTTACAAGGTATTACACCCCAGAGCATATTTTGTTCTCAAAATGAATTTGTGAGATATTCCCATTTTAAAGGTAAAGAAGTGGAAGGCTAGTGAAACAAAGTGGCTCATGCGGGGCAGAGCATTGGCATGTGTTGGGTGACTGGGGACTTAGAATTGTAACTCTTGTGTTATGACTCTTTGTGGGAAAGTTGACAAAGTCCCAAAGGTCTAGGAATATTCAAAACTATTGTATACAATGACTTAGAAGCCCCTGGAAGAAATACAGTTTTCCAATGCCTAATTGCCACAATTGAAGTGATTTAGTAGTCATGTTCCAACCTCTGTTGGGGAAAGAGGGGGATTTTGCAGGATGTAATTTATGGAGTTCAACATAGATCTTTTTTTTTTTTCTTTTTTTATTAAATGCCAACCTCATGACTTTCACAGATGACTTAGAATTGCAGAAAGTGAACAATTTGCTTGGGCAAATTCCACTATCTATGGCATTGTACCCCCAAAGATTGTTTCCTTTCAGCCCAGAAACACATTTAATATAATGCCATTTTCATTTCATAACTGGAGAAACTGAGTTCAGACATTCTTGGCCTTAGACCATATGGCAAGTACTTCCCAAACCAAGAAGATCTGAATCTGGGATCTCCTGTTTTCAGAATAGTGCCATAATCCCCGCATACCACATTCCGGCTTTTATAGAGGGGAGGTCTGAGTCATTTGCTCATTCTACAAATCTGCATACTTTCACCAACACATATTCTCCACTGGTGTTCACTCTCCCTGAAGTGTTCAGGAATTATCCCAGCTCTCCGGAAGGATCTGGAGCAGCCCTGAGGACAGGAGTGCATGGGGAGGAAAGTCCCGGGTTAATGGAGCAAGTTTCACCTCAGGCTCCTAGCATGCTATCCACACGCAAACCTCACACAGAATACTTTTATCACTACATTATTTGAACATACTGGTAATTAATAATTTGTAATTCACCCCTGCTAACTCATTTTGACTTATTAAACACTTGGAAGGAAAAAAAAAAAAAAAAAAAGAACTGTTTTGCCATAAGGGGGAGCTTTTGAGTTCCATAAAGAGGGGGGAAAAAAGAACAAAAATATATTACATATATGTCCCAGTTCAAAACAGATCCACAAAGCAGCAAATGGTCAGATCCTTACCTGTGACTTGAACAGTGTCAGAGAACCTTAATTTCTTAGGTTGAAAAGAGCAGGCAAATTAATATTTTTCTCTCATTTTTTAATAGAAAACTACAATAATTTCTAACAGCCAATAGAATATTTTTAAGAGTATTCAGGAGTATTTAGAGACCTAGTTGTGCTGAGTGTAAGCTTCGGAAAGGCAAATGCCTTGGAAAATGCCTTTCCCCTGGTTGTTCCTGATGATTCCGTGAGGATTTTGGAGACAACACTTGGACTAGCTGAAGCCAGCAGTACTTGGGGGCTCAGGGAAGAGGGGGGATGTTCACCATTGCATAACTTTAAGGGAATTCTGAGCCCGGGAAAGGATAGGGAAGGCAAAAGGGAGGGGGAGAGGAGGAAGGAAAGAGGAAGAGGGAGAGAAAGGGAGTGGAGAGAGGGAGAAAAGGAGAGGGAGAGAGAGGGAGGGAGAGAGAGACAGATGAGAGAGGGAGAGGGACAGCATTACAAAAAATTTAGAGAATCAAGTTTCAAGACCCTTTCTGTGCTATAGAGAAGGATGAGGTTTACCAGCAAAGTGCAAAGGGGATCCTGAGCGAAGAGAGAGATTTTTCTCCCGCCAGGAGGAAAAATAATAATAATAATAATAAGGGGGGGTGAAGGAAGGGGGAAAAAATGCAAGCAAAACAAAACAAAAACAGGAATGTGTGTTTTGAGCAGGAATGAGAGCTGGAAGGACTGAAAGGGGGTGTGTACAGAATTTCATTAAATTGTTACTTTAAGATTGTCTTCTAAAAAAAAAAGGAGGGGGTGGAGAAGCGGGAGCAAAGGAGGCAAACGGCGAAGTAGAGGAAGGCTGGGTAGCTCGGCCTCTCCAAACTGATTGATTAGTCATGATCCCCGCAGTTTTAACAGGGACTCATTCAATTGGGAAGGTGGAGCGCTCGGGAGCAGATTAGCATACGCTTGTTTACTCATCTTCTGAGGGCTTTTTCCCCCCTCTTTCCTTTCATTTTGTGAAGAAGGAGGGAGGGGAGGGGGGACTGGGGGGGGGGAGAAGGGGGCTGTGGCTTGTGTTATAAAGGACGCAAAAAATAAATAAATTAGAGCATCTTTTGGGGGGGAGGGAATTCAGCGGATCAGTGTCTTAGAGGAGCTTTTTTTTTTTTTGAAGAGCGAGAAATCATATAAAATAAAATGAAATAAAATAAGGAGGAAGGCAACCAGCTGTTAGAGGGGGAAAATAAGGCAGATAAAGGAGCGGGGAGAGAAATTAATTACCAACCAGGAGGAGTTGGGCTGTATTTTTCAAAGGTGGGGGGAGTGGAGCACACACCTTGAGGAGGGAAGCGAGAAAGAAAAGAAAAAAGCAAGTGGAAGGGGGGGCTCGCCCAAGAAGGGTGAAGAAGCGAAGAAAGTCGAGGCGCCGAGGCTCCCAAAGCTGGCAGCTCCGGGCGGCGGTGCAGGGGCGAAGGGGGGGTGGGGGGGACCGTCGGACATGCGGCTCTGGAGTTGGGTGCTGCGCCTGGGGCTGCTGAGCGCCGCGCTGGGCTGCGGGCTGGCCGAGCGCCCCCGCCGGGCCCGGAGAGACCCGCGGGCCGGCCGCCCCCCGCGCCCCGCTGCCGGCCCGGCCACCTGCGCCACCCGGGCGGCCCGCGGCCGCCGCGCCTCGCCGCCGCCGCCGCCGCCGCCGCCGCCGGGCGGTGCCTGGGAAGCCGTGCGCGTCCCCCGGCGGCGGCAGCAGCGGGAGGCGAGAGGCGCCGCCGAGGAGCCGAGCCCGCCGAGCCGGGCGCTCTATTTCAGCGGGCGAGGCGAGCAGCTGCGCCTCCGGGCCGACCTCGAGCTGCCCCGGGACGCGTTCACGCTGCAAGTGTGGCTGCGAGCGGAGGGGGGCCAGAGGTCTCCGGCGGTGATCGCAGGTAGGCGAGGGCGCCCCGGCGGGTGCCCGGGCTTGGGTGGCGGGGCCGGTTGGGGGCTGGCTGGTGTGTCTGGGCGGGAGAAGCCCGGCTGGAGGCACCGAGGCACCCGGGCGAGCTGCAAGCCTCACTTTGCCCCATCTGCGGAATGGGCGCACTAGGAAGGCTTTTTGCCTGGTCCCTGGGGAGCAACTCAGGGAGCGATCCTGGGGGCCGGACCCGCAGTCAGTGAGGGCTGATCCCTGGGGAGCCTTGTGCCCGTACATCGTGTTCGAGATGGTCAGAGGGACCGTCTCTGTTCGGGATGGAGGGGAGGATGACCCAATAGGGATGCATGTGAAAAGAGGCCAGGGGATTATTGATTTCTTTGACTTTTTAATGGACGTGAGCCCCCACCCCTTCATTTGGGCCCATTACCCTGAAAGCCTGAAAGAACAGGGTTGTTGTGATCAGAAGGACTTAGAAGTCCTCGAAGTGCCCCAAAGTTGTTTTCTGCTTGATGCCTGCCTGTGGCATGCACCCCCTTCTCCCCTGCACACACACACCCCGCCATCCCATACCCTGGCTTTTAAAGCCCACTGCCTGTCGCTCAGGACTTGGGCAAAACCTTTCTAATGCACACCCAGCCAGTCTTCTCCAGACTGGGCTGCGAAACGGGGCGCTTTCCTCATTTGGGACTTTTACGAGCCCGTAATGAATTTGAGTTCTCCCTCTTCACCCTCCCTTTCCCTGTTCCACAGCAAAGCCCATAGTGAAACCGGACACTTTGCGAGGGTTGCAAACCTTAGAAATGCTCCAACATCCATTTCCCCCCCCTCTAAATGAATCTGTGGCAATGCCTTTAATACAACTGGGGGGCGGAAGGGGGGCGGCGCTGGAGGAGAGAAGGAAAGTTTTGCCTCTTCTGACTGAGACTGGGAGATTCCCTTCCTGCACAAACAATCTTGCCATGTCCTAGGACGTCTTAAAGTGAGAGTAGGGGTTCCCCCTTCACTGCAGCTAGGAAACGCGTGGAGGCGGTTCGCGATCCCACCCCCTTACACACACACTTTCTTCGAAGGGAAAACTGTGAGTTCTTCTGGCAGTTCTGCCTCTTTCTGTCTTGCTGTGGACTTTCTCAGATATTGTGCTGATGCACAGTGAAGCCCATTTCAGGGGACCCAAACTCTGCTGCTATAGCAAGAATCTGTCCCCAAAGCTCCCAGTCTCCCGCTCCCTCCCAAACCGAGAGCAAGAAAGTGACTTTCCCCCACATCTGACGTCATCACATGCTATTTTTTTCTCACTGTTCCCCCACAACCACCCCAAGAAGGAGAGGGAAACTGAGCTCATTCACTGTTAGCTCCCAGGTCCTAGGCACCTGAAGCGGGGTATACTGTAGAATAGAGGTAAAGTGTTATTTATAATAATAATGATGATGATGGTGATAATTCAGGGCTATGGTATGTTTACTTCTCTTTCGGAACATCGGAGAAGCACAGAGCCTACTCCTTGGGGATGATGGAAAAAAAAAAAGAGTAGATCTGATTTTTCCTAAGCTTTACCTGTCATGCTAGTGAGTTGGAATGCTTTTCCTCCAGAGGGGAGGGCCCAGGGTTATATAGGTATCATCAATGAAAAGGTAGTAAATACATTTTAAAAATATATATATATATAACACCTGGGATTCCTCAGGAGCCTGCTTTATAAATGTCTATAATTCAGACAAGGAGCCTCTCTTCACACGCGTTCTCTTGAGCACTCATTCACTCTCTCACACAAAGATTGTGCAGTAAAATACTTTAATTGGATGGGGGACATTAGGTTATTATTGCTTGTATAAAATGCCTGGCCCATTTTATGTGTGGAAATAACATTCCTCTCAAAATGAAAAAAAAAAAAAAGAAGAAGAAGAAGGAAGGAAGAAAGAAAGAAAGAAAAGGCACCGCTGTCCCGTAGTACCAGAAAGCCAGGAGCTTTTCTCCTGAGGATTCTGGTGGATTTTTTTTTTCCCTCCCCTTGTTGAGTCTGAGCCAGAATTGGCGGTGTGTAAACACCTGGCCCTGAGCCAGAAAAGACTCATTCTGCGTATCCTCCACACGGTACAGACTGTTGGACTAAAAAGAACCTGCTTCTCCTTGAATTAAAAAGCAAACAAACAGAGGTTCTTTGCAGAAGCACTTTTTTTCGGCTCCTTCCTCCGTTCGTGTAAGTTCAGGCGGGGAGAGGCAGGGCCTAGGTGGGCAGCCCGGACGCCGGTGCCCAGCCACGTCCTGCCCGCCCGCGACCTCCGGCGCCCGGTTTGCTGCCTGACCTCGGCCGGCTCCCTCCGGCTGGGCGTCGCCACTTTCGTAGGAATCCCTGGTCCCCTATCTTGAGAGAGCAGGCATCTCTCAGCAGGGAGCGCACTGCTATTTCAGGCAGAGGGTTGCTGCCTTGCTGTCAGGCCAGGCTGCCTTACATCACGCTTTGCTGCAGGATTCAATTGGGTTTCGTAAAGGTCTAATTTTACGGTGCTGTTAACCGGGTCTGTCGTCTGGCAGAGGCAGGCCTTGCTGCTCCTGGTAGGCGGGCTGTGCTCCCAGATCAGCCTGGGATGCTATTTCTGCCCCGGTTCAAACTTCACTGACACTGGTTCAGACAGGCGCGCTCGGGAGAGGCAGGGGGAAGGAGGGAAGGAGCAGCGTGCTTCTGAAGCTCAGAAAACATGCCTTTTATTTTTCCAAAAGGGAAGAAGAAAAAAAAAATATATATATATATATTAATAAATAAAAAGGGAAAGGCTGATGCAGGCAAAAACAAAGTTAGAAAGTACTTGTGTCCAGGCTTCTCCCATGGGCCCACCAATGACGGAGGGTCTTGAGGATTGAAGAATCCTTTAAGGCTACAGTGAAAAGGGGTCCGTAGGGGTTACCCGCCCCCCCCCCGCCCCGTCCCCGCAGTTCTCTCTGTAGCCAGGTAGGGAGACAGAAATGGGAGGGAGGGGTGCTGCTGGATGACATAGCTCCTGGAGGGCCGGAACTCGGTTTTAATCTCAGGCATGCACCTTCCAGGCCTTACCCCCCACACACACTGCTGAGAGAACACGTCTAGTAAACAGTATCACCTCCTGGACCCACCACCTAGGCACAGCCTTGCCTTCGTGCACGGCAATTTGGGCTCCCTTTCAAGTCCGGCGGGAGTGGGGGGTGCTTTCTTCCACACTCCTCTGCTTTTGTCCCGTAGCCGGCAGGATCCAGACCCCTGCCCCTCATCCCCAAAGGCACCCTCCCCAAAACCCTTCAGTCCAAAGAAAGAGAAAGGAGAAGAAAAAGAAAACAATAGACTCAATTTGCTCCATGGAGCAGAGACCCCGAGCAGCAGTTAATCTTGTTAAAGTTTCTCCTGACGTGTTAGATAAGTGAAATGTGGACCCCACAAGTGCTGCCCTCCTCCCACCCCATCCCTTAGTGATCCAGCATTCCTGCTCTGAAGGGGAAAGGGATTTACCTGAATCCTGTCCAACACCTCTGTTTGCCACACTTTTTTTCTTTTGTTCCAAATGTTGGACTGTTGAGTTTGCTGGCTAGTCAGAAGAATCTTTTTATTTCCTCCCTTCTGCAGCCCCCACTTCCTACTACCCACCAACCCCCCAAAAAAGAGTGCCTGCATTTCCCCAACTTCAGAAGTGCTGGAACAGGGAAGGCTGGGTTTCAAGGAGTCCCTCTATTAACATGGCTCACCCCCGAAGGTCGTAGTCACATCTAGGGTCTAGAATATTGCAAGGGTTAGAAGCCAGTTTTAGCCATCAGGTTACATACGTGAGAATCTACCTCTGCCCCTAACTGGCTGGGTGACCTCGGGTAAGCTAGTTGACCCCTCTGGGCTTCAGCTTCATCTACAACGTGAGGATAGCAGAAGTACCTCCTCATTAAATGAGCTCACACATGGAAAGTGCTCAGCACTGGACTTGGTGTATTGTAAGTGCTCCAGAAACTTCACTCTTATTATTGGGCATGATTTTCCAGAGAGCTTAGTCTTGCCCTTATGGATTGAAGACACTTAAAGGCAGGAAGGAGGCAGCTCTTCCTGGATGCCTCCAAGGGGCCGGACACTGGGCGAGGCACCTGCCTTGAGCCTTTACACTTCACCCTCTCAAACACCCTGGGAGGTGGGCATCACCTCCTTTATTTTACAAATGAGGAGATGAAGTCTCAGATAGTGGAGGTGACTTAGTCCACAGCCCCACAGGCCATCAGGGAAGCAGAGCCCGTATGTGAACTTGAGTTTTAACTGCCCGTTCCCTCTTTAGCAATCTTTCTGGGGAGAGAAGAAACAGTTCACGTTCCCTTCTTTAGCCCTGCTGCAGAATGTTCCCATTCCTTTCTGCGTTTCTGGGTGCTGACCATGGAGCTACAGATTTAAGAGGATAGAAAATGAGTCTAAATCTCACGTGGAACTCTGGATTTGACCTAGCAGGTCTGTTTTTCCTTTCATGCCAGATTAGGCAGACTGGCCTTGGGATATCTGTTGTCGGTTCCTTGCCGTGTGATTTGAATCCAGCCATTTTTTCATCTCTCTATCCTTTTGTTTCTTCATCTGTAAAATGGGCATAGTGATCCTGGGATATTGCAGTGAAGTAAACATGCAGAAAGTACCTGGCACAGTGTCAGCTCCTATTAGGGACTTGGTCAACGGTAACGGGATCCAGTAAGTAACCACATTCCCTTTTCCAGTTTGCTAACTTGGCCTTCAGGAAGTCGGGCCTATTTGTACTGTTAGGGTGTCCCCTCTTGAGTTACTGGGGGAGTTTATCTAGAGTAGACCGCATATCTCAGGGGACAGACAGACAACCCCCCCCCCAAATCCTTCCCTTGCACTTTCATTTCCTCTTCTTTGACCTACTTGGATGACCCCTTGGTGGTAAGAGCCAGAGGAAGTCTAGACCACTGGACCAATGAATAAGAAAACCAGTTAGCACTGAAGAGAGCATGCATGCTTGGGAACAAAAGGCAGACAGTGGTCATAGTGGGGTCCAGGTCACAGATGTACTGTCACATGCCTCTTGGTCCTTCCCCAGATGCCCTCAACTTATCCTTTTCCCCAAGCAGCCATTCATGTAGCCTGCTGGGGTGAGGGAGGCTGCACCACCCTCACTTCTCTGTATCGAAGAAAGCAAACTCGAAGCTCAGAGGTGTGGAGCTCGAGAATGGTTCGTGTGGTGTCAGCCTAGGCATGGACCAGGACAAGCAGCTCATTGTGCAACAAGGAAACTGAGGGCCAGGATATTTCAGGGGCTAAGAATCAAACTATATTCACAAACTGTGCCCTCTCAGAGGGGCCTGGGAGACCATATCGTTCAGTAGTTCACAACCCTGGCAACACTTGGAATTATTAACCTTTCAAACATCCCAATGCCCAGGCCGTATCCCAGGGATGCTGATGTCAGGGGTCTGGGGTTGGCCTGGGCGCTGGGGTATTTCAAAGCCTTCTTGGGTAACTTGGAAGGACCACCAGTGGGGAGAATCACTGATCTAGCTCAATGTCTCCTTGCTCTGCTGGAGGGGAAACTGAGGCCCAAAGGGGAAGTAGTATTTCGCATTTACTGAGCTGGTTAGTGGCTAAGATTTCAGAGAATTTTACCTGTCTCGGTTCTGAGTTGCCAAACACCAGAAGGGACCGTTCTTTCATTCTCAGTTCCCCTGCTGACCCCAAACCCCTGGGTGCCATGGCCCTGACATCGCATTCTTCCAGAGCCATTCCTGTGTGTGAAACTACACTCTCTCCATCAGGGGTCACCTCTAAAGTGCTAACACTCCTGTGGAGTGGTAACACTGAGTTCTATGCATTTGATTTTAAATGAATCTCTCCAAGTGGTTGGGAGGGGCGCCTCACTGCGAAGGAAGGGAAGCTCATTTCTGAGGCATTCTTCACTTTGCACTGGGCTAGTTCTGTAGGAAGGAATATGTTCCTGTTATTTCAGAGCCCCATCATCTGAGACCACTCTGAAACCAGTACTGGCTTTCACTGTCTCAGATGAGGAGGAGGGAAGATCCCCAAGTGCCCTGGGTAGGAGGACCCCATCGACAGCTGGCACGTGCCTTGTCGACCTAAGGCCAAGGGCTCAGGAATCCAGCAAATGCCTACTTCCCCCCTCAGCTGGGTCCCCTTCCTTTCTCTCAATGCCCCCGTCTCTTTCTTCTGCTGCACAAAGTCTCCGCTTCATGCCTTGATGTACTTACTGGAAATACTTAACTGAGGACTGACCTGTGGATCTTGGCCCCTTGGCTCCTTTGAAGACCTGAAACAGGGCCTCAGGAGCTCTGAGTTCAAGTACTGGCTTGGCCTCCTCTGAGCTGTGGGACCCGGGGCCTCTAACTCAACCACTGGGGCCTCAGGGGACAACATTTTGGGTATGGTTACATTCAACATCCCCCTGTCACAGGTTGTCACAGGAACTCAGTGAGCCAGTGGTGGCAGAAGCTCTTGGCCAAGATCAGAACCGGGTCCACATGTCAGCAGGAGGAGGAGGGGGAGGGGCCAGAAGGTGAGAGATGTGAGGAATTGGTGCCATCAAGGTCATTCCTGGGAAGGCGCCTTCATTATCATTATTCACATTGCAAATGATAAATAGTGATCAAGTTAGCAAATCTTTTCACACCTGTGACCTCACTGGAGCCCTTTGATGTTGGGACTTCACAGGTCCACAGAATCCTACCGCTCGCTTACTTGCTGCCTGACCTTGACAACTGCTCATTGGGCCTCCATGTTCTCAGGGTGCCCCGGGGGTGCCAGGATAGAATAGGGGCTTTCAAACTGTACCGCACAATCGTAGGGATCCCCTGGGGAGAGGCTGAAGGGCAGGTTTCTGCCCACCCCCCACTTTCCTTTCACCATATTCTGTGTGAACTGTGCACTTCTGTAAGATTCCATTTGAAGGAATGGAACAGAGTCAAACGGACAGGGAATGACATGGAGGAATTATTGTTAATTCTGTCCATGTGTGATAATGGTAATGTTATTATGTATACTTAAGGCCCCTAATCTGTTAGAAATGTGTCCCGAAGTATTTATGGGTTAAACTACATTATGTCTGTTTTATTTGTTTAAAATGCTCCAGAACAACCCAACAAAAAAAGTCATAGTGGGTGTGCTAGATGAAAGAAGATCAGCAGACTGATAACAGTTGTTTGGAACAGGTGATAGAAATGATGGGCTTCAATACATTTTTCATTTGTCCCTCCATGTATAGTTAAGGATTTCCATAAAAAAAAGTTAATAATAAATTAAGAGTTTGAGCACCATAGGAAGAATTGAAATCTTCTTAGATCCTTGTATGTTCTGTGAACTGATAGGTGTTCTAATACTGAAGTGCCCGCTTGGGGAGGGTCAGGGACTCTCCCAAGGTCACACAGCAGTCAAATGAAAGTCGGGGTGCAGTCTGGACTTCAGACACTAGGAGCTCCCTCTGCCCTCCTCTCTGCACTCTCGCAAACTCAGGTGACTGCCTATCCTGGGAGAGCCTGAGGGGAGGCTTCCCAGCTGCCTCTAGGAGGGGCCAGTGGAACCCTGCTGGGCAGTAAGAAGCTTTTGAGTGAGGACATTCTTGGCTGTATAGAACCATCTCCCACACTGTGAAGCATTTAGCATCTTTGATACCATGCAGAAGAATCCCCCAGGATCTGCAAGTCACTGTGACAATCCAAAGCATATTATGACAACACACACACACACACACACACACACATTTCCACATATTCCTATTTCTCACTTTTCTGGCTCCTCATTTCTCTCCATCTCCAATTGCCCTGGGAACTTCCTAGAAACTCCTCGAGCTCTGGGGAAATGACCTGCCTCTGCCATATCTCAGGAGAAGTTGACACTATCAGGAAACAGGGAAGGGGCCTAAGTTTACCGAGGAAGTATTTTGTAGTGGTTGATCATGGGACGCCAGAGTCAGATGGCCTGAGTTTGGTTTCCTGACTCCCACCTGCTAGCCGCATGACCTTGGGCAAGTTACTTAATATCTCCAAGCTTCACTTTTCCCATCTGTAAAATGCGGATAACACTGGCTCCTACTTCATGGGGTTGTTTTGAAGATTAACTGAGCCTCCATGTGGAAAATGCTTAGTAATGGAATCTAGACCATGGGTAAGCACAGTAAACGTTAACTCATGTTGGTGTTATGTGCGACCGACCCTTGCCACCTTGCCACACGTTAGTTCTAATTCTCTCAATAACTCTGTGAGTTGGACAGGCTTATCTCCTTTGGCAGAGCCAGGGATTGCCTTTCCCTTTTACCACGTGGGAAAGATACATTACTCTCATCTTAACATCAAACAGAAAGTAAAGTGAAAGGCAAAACAATAAACACTCTATTGTTTCGTATTACGAAAGCAATGTGTCCTCATGGTAGAGAATCTAATCAGATCAGAACAAGGGACACAGTAAAAATGTGTCCATCCCCTGCCCAGGCATCAATCAGCAAGTCATTATTGAGTTCTTGTTACATGCCAGGTACCATGTGGGGCCCTGAATCCAGAGCACTGAGAATATGAGGAAGATATCCCTGCTCTAAAGAAGTTTATGTTCAGGGATGGAGAAGGAGGTGGACGCAGAGTATAAATGAGTGAGTGACTATGTCACACATTTATGTGCTCATGAAGAAAAATAGAGAAGGAAGTCTGCGGCACATTATAGAGGTGGGGTCACAGGAGGAGTGAGATTTGGATGGGTGGTCAGGGGAGACGGTAATGCGAAGTGGCATTGAGGAAGAGTCTTAAGAGTAGACCCAAGGCTATCTAGAGAAGACCATGGTGTATTGGAGAAGGAAGAGCAGTGGATTAGGAGATGTCAGTTCTAGAGCCATCCAGTCACTAGCTCACTGTGTGACTTTGGACAAGTCACTTTCCTTCTTGGGGGCCAGTTTTCCTCATCTGTATAGTTGGAGTAGGGGTGAGTTTATCTTTGCCCTAAAGACCCTCCTAGCAGAGATCTCCTAGGATTCTATAATCCTAATCAGGACTGACCTAAGACAAAATTATAAACTTGGCAATAGTTCCAGTTTTCTTCCTGGTTTTTGGTGCATTTTCCTCCACTAGGTGGTGCCTGTCCCCCTTGAGGGCTGGGTGCCCACACACTTTCTGCTTCCTCACCCCTGGCAACACTCATTCTTGAAAAATGACCCGGTATTCCTTCTTGCTAAGGTTTCATTGTCTGACAACAACTTAGAATTTTGCTCTTCCATGGACATGTATATACTTTAATATCTCCCCAGAAAGCTTTATATCAAAAAGCAAAGTACTAATGGGTAGAATTTTAGTCAAAGACTGACTGAAGACATTATTTAGTTAATATTGGTACTTCCCAATAGCTGGAAGCCATCTCAGTCATTTTGCTAATAATCACTGCCAGAAATACCCAAAAAAACTCACTGAGTCACTTTTCTGGTGGTCACTTACTTGGCTCATGGTTAAATTACTCACATTTTATAATTTCTTACTCTACAAAAGCCATTTCAGGCAAGGTCCTGAGCATCATGGTGGCCACTGACCTATTAGTCTTGCATATTGTGTTATTCAGATTATTCCATGAAGTAAAATACTAAAACTCTATGCTCCGTGGCCATCTGTTAGCCTATTTTCCTTCTGTGACTCCCCAGCACTGTTATCAATGAAGTACCTCTTGCTCCTTCTTTTCCCCCTCCTTCCACTCTCTATGTTCCTCATACCTAACATATTTTCTTTGACTACTTAGATTTTTCTTGAAACAAGAAAAAGAGCATTTGTTTTTCAGTATTATTTGCCACAGACCCACTTCCAGACCCTGGAAGAGTAGAAGTGACCCTTCTTCAATTTTAGAGAACCTGAAAAGGTCCCAGGGTCCAGTTCATTTGGAGGAAACAGAGAGTCTAGAAGGTGGAAGGTCACAGATTGGCATCCATGGATCTAATTATGGGGAACATGTCCAGCCTTTTACCTTCAAGAAGCTCATGGTCTAACTTGGACCTGTCCCCTTGGTAGTCAAGAAGTTACTCCTGTATCTGTCCCATTCTATCTTTTCTTAATTCCTGTTCCTCTATAAACATGAAATGTGGCTGGGCAGAATATGACCACATGTGTTCATACAAAGGGGTTATTTCTCCCAATGACATTGTAGGTCTTTCAGCTACAAAGGCTGATGAAAAAATAGAAGAAGATATGATAACAGGCATATCAGGTACAAGATGGCCTTGTTCTAAGAGATGCAAAGTACCTGAGCAGAAAACCCAAGAAATGAATCCAGACTGTACTGTTCCGTGAACAGTTCATGTAGTAAGTCCCAAGAACCAAGGTGGGTGAGTCAGAAGGATGCATCGAAGCCGTTCTTTCCATAGATGAGAAACTGAGGGTCGGTGGGAGAAGACTGGTCCAAATCAGTGAGCGAGCTGGGTAAGGTCCTCTGTCCTCTGAGTCTTAGGCCAAGCCTCTGTCAGCTTGTCCCCTGACTTTGCATCCTTTCCCATCGAGTAATCACCATCTCTCTGCTGGTGAGCATCATTTATCTGCTGGCTTTGCTGGACTCCAGACTCACAGATCCACTAGACATGTTAACATGCACTTCAAACATGTCCAAAGCTGAATCATCATTTCTCCAAAATTCCTTGTGTTCTTGTCTGGTGTCACCCACTCTAGATAGATCACCCACCATACTCGGTCATCCATTTCTGTCTATCCTGCCTCCTTAACATTTTTATAGCCAATCTTCCCTCTTCTTGGCTTAAGACCCTCTGGACCTCTTGCCTTGACTGTTTCCCTAGTATTGTGATGCCTGCCTCTCTGAGCCTCAATTCCTGCACTGCACCCCTTCAGTCTCTCTCCCAATGTCCAACAGTCAGTGTTTTCCAAAATGTGAGTCTCTAGCTAGAGGCCCTTCAATAGCACTGGCATTATCTGCAATTCACCCCAGATACCCTAGGCTTTTTTTTTTTTTCCACCTCATTTTCTTTAGCTGGTGTATTTCCTGTATTCCTGACTGTACCATTTTGCAGAACAGCTTCTTTGGGTTTCTGCTCAAGACTCCCTTCTTCTGGGAAACCCTTCCTAATTGTTCCCCACCTCTCTAATCCATCTGTCTCCGCAATACCCTCTGCACACATATACCAAAACACCTGGAATTTTTTATCACATTTAATTGTGTGCATATTTGGGGTCATCTCAACTTCTCCACTGCCTCGCACAGCCTCTGGCTTATAAAGGTACTATGTACATTTCTGTTTAATGAATGCATGACTGGCTAGGAAAACCAGCTACATGTCTAATGATTCCGAGAGAAAGAGCTTAGGAACCTCAGGCATGTTGCATTACGTAACCAAAGCACATGACCTAACCCATGCGTCACACTCAAAAACATTACACAGTGGTTAATTCCATTTCCCCTTGAGCGAATAAGTCAAAAGGGAAAAGAAATCTGGCCTTCCAAAACAGAGGGGGGAGGGGGCAGTGCATTTCAATGCCTCCTCAACTCACATTTCATCCTCTCTAATCCAAGCCACATTTTAGCCTTGGTCTTCCCCTCTCCGCCCTTCGCCTGTTTGCAAAGGATTTGTTTGGTGTGTGCACCGTGGCACATAATCCCAAGCTTTGCTCTGCTCTCAGATTTCCCCCTCTCCTCCTTATCAGGTTCTTACCGGGCCTCTAGTGCCCTGGAAGTCATATCTGTTGCTTGGGTTTTCATCCATTTCCCTCCTTCCCGATAGGGGGGCCTTTCCATCTGCTTCCCTTGATCTTGTGAGACCTTGTGGTGACCTCAGGATCTGGAATCCTCTATCCGCTGTTTATATACCCTTGGGAGAAGGTACGCATTCTCAGCAGTAATGACAGTAATAAAAGCAGCAAGCTTATAATGAGCACTTACTATGGGCTGGCATTGTGCTGAGCGCTACACTTTGAACCCTCTGAATTCGGTTTAGAAAGTTACATGACTTGCTGAAGGCCCCACAGCTAAAGGGTGGTGGGACTGGGGTTCAAACCCAGGCCAGTTTAATTTGATCTTTATCCACAGGCTTAAGAGTATAGCTTGGAACACAGTCGTTGTCCAGAAAATGTTCCATGAGAGGATACATACATGCGTGGTTACGTGGATGGATGAAGGAAGGAAGGGACCGAAGATGGTGCGGTGCCCCAGTGACTAACGGAAACATTTCGAGATTGGTTATAGACTGGAAAGGGAAGGAATGGAGGGCGGGAGAGATGGAAGAAGAATCTGAATGAACATTTTAAGATTTCAAAGACAGTGGCTAAGAAATCTCTTTGGTATATGAAATATATTTTATTTGGAGGTGACTTTTGAACAAAAGACCATTGACGTCCATGAGAGCATTTTTCACTTATAAGTGGTCTGCTGGGAAATAGACACTTTTTTCAAGGCTGCTCTCTGCCAAAAACTTTTCTGAACTTCTTGTTTGGGAATCATAGCTTAGGTCCGTTCCCCCAACTATGCTCGACAGAGACCCACCGTCACCCTCTGAGGAGCGGCCTGATGCACTCTGAGCTGAATCTGAGATGTGTGTAGATGATCATGCTGCATGAACTCTGGGGTTCTGAGTAGGAGAATGACCCTGGAGTGGCAAGGCTGATTTTGTGGTGTGTTCTCACTAGACCCGATTAAGCCCCCGTAGTACCAGTAGTAAGCTCTCAAGATGACTCCTTTATAGAACAGCCCCACTGGGCTGATTAGATGTGATCTGCTAAAAAAAAAAAAAAATACCACATCTGGTTCATCCCTTTCCCTCTGCTTTATCAAATATGCTCAATATACAGATGGAGAAACTGAGGTCCAGGCAAGTTAACTTGTTAAATTAAGCTGATTTGATTAACATGAAGCAGCAAGTTGGTAGCAAAATCATAACTATAACTCAGATCTCTTGACTTTCAAATCAGTGCTCATTCCATTGGATCACTTTATTTTCCTTTGCGGGAGCAGTGGGGGTGGGAGGGATGACAGTTACATTGGTGGGTTCCCATTAGTGACCTACTAGAAAACATCATACAGCTGTTTGGTAACTTAAGCACTTCTTATGTGCCAGGCTCTGTCCTCGGCATTCTGTGAGGTTCAGTAGGAAATGGCAATCTATTAGAAGTAAACCAACCAACCTTCCTTTCTCCCACGTACCCATCCACCCACCCACCCACCTACCCACCTATCCATCCATCTATCCATCCATCCATCCATCCATCCATCCATCCATCCATCCATCCATCCATTAATGGATAGTTGTTGGGCACCCTTTAGTTTCTGTATATTACACATTGAACCGGGAGGTAGGGACTAAAAAGAAGTACAGGGCATGGTTCCATCCCTTTAGGAGTTCCCAGTCCTAGCAGCGGAAGCAGACTGGTAAACAGATACATAACCTCATGGTAACTACTATAACGAAGCAATTAATAGCGTCCTGGGGAAGCAGAGAGGCAGAAACACTGTGTTCTTGAACACCCATGTTTATTACAGGGCTAGAAAGTGTTCTGAGCTTTCAGAGGCATAAGAGGCCCCTTCCACTGGAAAGGGGCAGAGATTTTCTCAGCAAGTAGATAGTATGTGGATGTATGTGGAGTGTATGCTTTGCCTTGCATGTGGATCTATCATGCATGCCATTTTAGATGTAGAGCCATAAATCAAATTAGAACAATAAACACTTTTTGATTCATGTCTCAGCTGAGGACATTGGCCCAGAGTAGCTTTGAGGAGCATGACACTAGGAAATGATTAGACAATTCCATCCATCACCATCCAAATCAAGTCCAGCAGCCCCTTAAATCCACCCCTCATCGCATTTATCACTCTGATGTGTTTGCCTTCGTATACGTCTGTCTCTCCGCACCTGTCTCCAAGCTCCCTAGGAGCAGAGACGATTTCTGTCTTCATCTCTCTTTATTCCTTGCTTTAGCACAGTACCAGCCCTGCCCATCCATACTCCAAAAACTTTGTTGAGTGAATTGAAGATGGCTCCCAATAGGAGAGAAAATGGGGTGACTGGAAGTGGGTGCTGTGAAGGAAAGGTGCATTGAGAAATGATATCATGGACCCTAGTAAGGGCCAAGCAGTGAAGGCAAACATGTTATGAATGGCACCAGCTGTTAGGTATTTCCTCATGTCTCTGGGCTGACTAGTCACCTGTGTGTGTTCTTACCATCCTTCCCTGCCGCTCTGCCTCCCTTTCTGTCTGCTGAGCCAGCGTACCATTCTGTTAGCTTTAAGGATTTTTCCCCATGGCTTTCTATCAGCTTCTCCAGCCCCATCCCTGGAGAGAGCTGCGAAGAACCAGGTGTAACTGTGTGGGATGCACCCATGCTCCTCCTGCAACCTTCACCTGTGCCTTGGAGACCTCCCAGAATATAAGGGAGCAGGATGATGGCAGGAATCAGGTCTGCTGTGCTCAGGACACCTTCCCAGGGCCTGGCACGTGGCAGCAGTTCAATAGATATTTGTGGGGAGATTGCTGGAGGAATAAATGAGTAAATTTACAACACATCTGGACCAGTTTCCTCAGGTCAGAGATGAAGAATCAGATGTCCGGATGAGGCAAGACAATTATCCCAAGTTCTATCCCAAATTAGAGCAGAGGGTCAGTAGAGCCCAATTCTCCTGACCATTCCTTCTGTCCTGTCATGTTGTGCTGGGATTTGAGCTTGGCCCTCTTGAATTTGGTCACACAGGTTTCAGATCACTGAATCCTGCAGTTGGATAGGACCCAAACTATCCTTTTATGCCTGAGAAGTCTGAAGCCCAAAGAGGGGGAGAGGTTTGCCCAGAGTCCCACTGCTTTGGTAGTGATAACACCAAAGCTTCCAGAAAACCTCTGTGTATTGCCACATAGCCAACAAATATATAATATGTACCTGACGCTGTTAGAGATGCAGTAGTGAGCAAGATAGAGCAGGTCTATGCCCACATAGACTTTATATTCTTCTGTGAAGAGAAAGACAACAAACGAGTCAACAGTTGTAAGGTCTTGTATATTAACAATGATGAGCGATAAAAGGGAGTCATTAGAGAAGACTGGAGTAGAGGGATTTTGGTTTAGGTGGTCAGGCTGAGGTTTGAATGACAGATAAGGAGTAAGCCATATGAAAAGATAAATTAAGAGAGTTCCAGAGGGAGGGGAAGAGCACAGCTAGCACGCAGACCATGAGGCAGGGAGAGTCATCGAAGATGCTGAGGGAGCAGGTGTGCAAGCCGCTGGGAGATGGGTGTCCATGGCTCAAGGCAGTTCAGGTCATGGAATTTGGATTTTAATCCAGATGAACTAGGAAGTTACAGGATTTGGTGATCACTCTGACCTTGAAGTGGAGAATAAATGACATGAGGCCAAGAGTAGAATCTCAATTATATCATGATCAAGGTGTACATTGATTATTGATGATATTTTAGTAATGATTTAGTATTTTGGTTAATATCATTACCATGCATTTCCTTGCTAATACCATCACCAATTAAAATATCTGAAGAGCACTGGTATTTTAGATCAGCAGAGAAGTGGAGTTTTCTTGCACCCTCTGGGAGGACTTGGACAGATTTGTGAACCCTGATCCGTTTTCTGTAAAAATTTGAAGGTGTGCACATTTTTCTGGGGAGAGGCTGTCATTAGCTTCATAAAGGGGTCTGCAGTGCCCAAATGATGACTTAAATGCCTAATAGCAGGGGGCACATGAGGTCATTTCCTGAAACCTGTACCAGCTCTAAAATCTGAATACTCTATGAGAATGTTGATGTTGAGTTGTCATATCAGACTGAGGAATTGCACTTTCCTTCATCTGTACCCTTTTTGGAGTAAATAGAATTTAGGGCTTTTTTTCCTCTGAGAAGTTAGTTTATTCCTTAGAAATATAATCTACAACTTTGTTTATTCAAACTCTGGTCTGAGTTTCTCTGAGTTTAAAATAGGCAAGTACACTTCAAATGTAGCCCGAGGTGGTCCTGACCATAATTATTCACTGGATTTTATCCATGAATCTATGAATCCAAATATCCATCCACCCTTCCATCCATGCATCCATCCATGAATCCATCGATCCATCCACCCATCCACCCACTTCCTTTCCTCCCTCCTTCTCTCCCTCCCATCCGTGCATCCATGTATCCATCCAACCAACTAACCATCCACCCACCTCCCTTCTTCCCATCCATCCATCCATCCTTTCATCTCTCTAACCTTCCATCAGTCCATACCCTCATCCATCTTCTATCTGTGTAATCTTCCATTTACCAAGCTGTGTGCTAGGGCTGGGGCAAGAGTTAGAAGACTCCAATTCTTGTTCTTAGGTCACTCTGAATCCTTGAGAAAAAAAAATCCCCTGAGACACCTCCACTGAGTCCTTTGCTTCTACTAGACTACAATTTGAAAACCCCACTTTAGAAGTTGAAAACTACTTTGAAAAAATTCAGCTGCTCTGTTTGCATAGTTATATAATTATAAGTATTCCCAGTGGTGCTCTGAATCTGCGTCTAGACTACTGGAAGCTTCTTTATCAACACTAATATTTTAGATCAATAACAACTTCCACCCATAGGTCAGTAGGTGGTGGAAAACCAATAGAGAATGTGCAATAGTGGGAGGGATCTTTGAGAAAGGGCAGGCTTCATAAAGGGAACAGAGAAGGGAGCTGTCAGTCACTTAGCTCCTGGGACTCTCTTTGCCCACAACCCCCAAAGCCCTTGATAGTGATTCTGAGCCTTCATGCTCCGTGTGTGCCCCTGGATGCATGATGGAGCAGGAAGCCCTCGTGGCATGGGGTTGTTTCAGTTTCCGAAGCATTTTCGACATGTACCTATCATATTCCCACTCGCCTTGTAAAACAAGCATTTTCATTTAATACAGTGAGGTCTTTGTATTCTCAACAACAAACACATGGTCTAAGGCTGTCGGACACAACCTGCCTTTTTCTCCAACACCACCCCCCGCCCCACTCTGTCCACCCTTACAAAGCCCAGTGTCAGCAGAAATATCTGTTTACAAACAAAGCCTCCAGGAGCACAGTATCAGTAGCTCGAACAAACCTCTAAAATATGTCCCCAACTCTGTCCTTGGAATCCCTGTGAACAGTGTGTATCACTGGCAGCCACTTTCATAGAAGGCTTTTCTGTCTTTCCATCTTTCCAACTGTCTTCATGTCTGGCTTCCTCTGTCTCCTTCCACTTAATCATTAAAACCATGAGAAGCCTGGGCTGGAGAGGCAGGCGGATGCTGGCCCAGGCCTCGTGGATATCTGGAAAACCGAGCCCAGACAGGGACTGCTTGCAAACAGCGAGACGGACTCAGATACATCTAGCCTGTAGTGTGTCATCTGAAGCAGAAGCTGATTGAAGAAGGATTATTAACTGGGTGAATGTAATAGTTACATGATCATGCAGCTCTAGGTCATTTTTCAGTGAATATCAGGATTATCAGTGGTTGAAGTCACTCTTTTGTTTCTCTCTTGAACTTGAGTCTACTATACCTCCCTATTACCTTATACATAGTAAAGAGAATAGCTAACATAGGGAGCTTGTAATATGTGCCAGGTACTATTTTGAATACTTTGTGTGTATTGAGTCTTTAGTCTTTGCAGTGACCCTCTGAAATAGATACTATTCCAATGCTAGGTTTCCAGATGAGGGAACTGAGGTACAGGAAGGTTAAGTGACTTGCCCAAGGTCACACAGCAAGTAAAAACCAGTAGAATCAATCCTTAGTGTCCATTTTCTAGCCACTCCCCCACAAACATCTCTAGATCAGGTCCGAATTTCTTAGCCCCACATTCAGCTTCCTCCCCAAACATTGTTGCTTACCGTAACTTTTCCTAGTTCCTTATATCTCAGTTTTTCAACCTCGGCACTGTTGACACTTTGGAATGAATAATTCTTTGTTGCAGGATGTTTAGTATTGTAGGATACTTAGCCTTGACCCACTAGATGCAGTAGCGGTCTCCACTCCCCAGCTGTATTGCATGTATTACCAAATGTCCTCTGCAGGGCAAGATCTCTGCTGGTGAGAACCACTGACTTACATGGATTTTTTTGATTAAAGAGAACATGTTCCTAGAACACATATCCCCACCTCCACGCTTTTTCACTTTTGGTTTTCCCCTTGACCTTTCAGTGTCCTTGGCCTCCTCCCCATCAGTCTTCTCTGTTCCAGAGTCTTTCAGTTCCTCGGCATCTTTTATAGCCAGAGAGGAAATGCTAGCCTGTCTGGGTTACTGATCTGCTTTGTTTTTATACTTTTTTGTTTAAAAAATGATTGCCACCTCCAAACTTCCCATTTAAAATCCCCTAAAGATTGCACAGCAGTCTTGACTTAAAAGCTCAATTCATTTCATGCAGTCAGTGATGTTTATTGGTTCAACCATGTGTTAGGTCCTAGGCTAAGCACTCAGAGTATGAAGTCAAGGAGATGGACTACCTATATCTCGAGAACTTATGTGATAGGCTATCTGAGCAGGAGGGAAGATTCAAGATAACCCTTGTGCCCTCTCCCAGCTGAGAAGGTGGGGAAACCAAGCCCCAGAAGGTAGACAATATTTGATCAACATTTGATCAACATCAACCAGAGACCGAGCTCAAGGCTGAACTAGATCATCCTCCACCTAGTGGAACAAAATTAAAATTCTGAAGTCCTGGGGAGATCTAACTACCGTTTATCCTTCTAGAGCCTTAAAGAGGTCCTTTGGGTTGAATCATGATACATGATTTTCTGGTGGATATTAAAACACTAGAAAATTAATATCTGAAAAGTCTATCAACCCTCTCTCTTCAAAAGTTTGCTTAGACTCCATGCTTTCCATTATAGGTCTTAAGTCTGAATGACTCCAGATTGCCCCATGAGCACTGGGCAGGGAGTCCTGAGACATGAGTCCTGGCTATTTCAGCACTGTGATTCTATTGATAAGAACATGATGATCCCAAGCTAATGACTCCCCAGTCCCGCCCATGGACTCTTTCTCAAAACCACCAAAGATTCCCTGTTGTCTGTGGAACAAACTTCAGATCTCTTGGCATGCCCTTCACAGCCCTGGGCACTGTAGCCTCAGGCGGACCTTGTAATTTCATTTCCCTCTGCTACTCTGTGCACCCTCAGTTCCATCAAGAACAGAGGTCTTTCCCCATCTCCAGAGCCCCCTTCCAGTGACAGCACAGCTCCCAGCCTTTGACCATGTTCCTCCTTTTGCTGGGCGGTCTTGGCCCAACCCCTCCCACCCAGTCCCTGTTTCCCCTGCAAGGCTGTTTCTGTACCACTCATCTAGGAAAACTCCCCTGAGCCTTCTTGTCCCGTACAAATCAAGTGTTCCTTCTGTTGAGCTCCGTTTACTTGTACTTCTACTAGAACTTACTCTGTTATACTTTATGGAAAATTAAGAACTGCCCCTTGTCCTCCCACAGTCCATTTTCCCCTAGCTGGGAAGCCCAGTTTAGAAGTTACGAACATGAACTCTCATGTCTGATTACCTAGGTTCGAATCCCACCTGTATTACTTGCCAGTGAGTTACTCAGGCTTGGGCAAGTTATCTGTGCTTCTCTGGGCCTCTGTTTGTTCATCTGTAAAATGGGAATAATAATTCTACCTTCCTGCTTGGATTGTTGAGAAGGCTGCCTGAGCTAATCCATGCCGTTTACCGCAATGCCTGGGACAGAGCAAGTGCTAATTCCGGGTGGCACCAGCCATGCGGAGCGGAATGGGAATCTGCCTGTCTGGCCGCGTCCCTTCCTTATCTCATGTTGCCATCGCTCTCCTTGAAAGTCTCACCCCTGGCTGTGTGGGCCAGGATGAGGTGATGGCACGCTCACCCGAGAGAGGAGCTTTTGTTTCCAGAGCTCAGCCCACATGGTCTGGGGTGCATTTTTACATAACATGCTGTGGATCTGCGTCAGTTACGAAATGTACATTACTTGGCTCGCCCATGTGGGAACCTTCTCCATCCCTCTCAGCTCCTTAGGTTTAGCTACAGGTACGCAGCGACGCTCTTGGTGCTAATTTGTAGATGAGGATCTAAGGTCCAGATGTGGACCCAAGGCTGAGTGAGGGTCTACTAGGCGCAGCCAGCATAGTGCCTGAAAAGCAAGGTACTTTTACGGGCCAATAGAAATGGCTTAGTTTCTTCTTGAAAATCAGAAGAAAATAGTCGATATAATAATATGAAGTATATAACGATGAATCCAGTGTCTTGATTGTATACATCTTTATGCCAATGTAATTGTAAAATATAATTCTATATATTTATGGAGGAAGGGAAAAGTGCCCAGGGCCAGGAAAGTCATGATATGACCCTGGATGAAAAGGCATTTGCCCAAGATCAATAGTATGTTAGTGGCAAACCAGGGCCAGAGTTCATGGCTTAATCACTCTCAACTTAGGTATCTTATCCCAGCATTTTTAACAGACTCCCTTAGAAATGAGTTCACCATAGTCTTCTCTTTTCCCCCGATGCGAAAGTGGACCAGAGAGGGGGTGCAGTTTGCCACAGGTCACACAGCTAAGTTATGCTTTCTTGACTCCTTGTTATTACTTTTAGTATTTTACACAACCAAACCTAGTGACTATGGATGCAACCCCCCCCAATCATACAGATGGAGAAGTTGAGGTCCAAGAAGTAGAAGAGGCTTTTATCCAGTGTCACAAAGATACCACTCCTGCCTCCAAGTCCGAGCTCTTGTTCCAGTGCTCTAAAGATGATTTGAAACTTCAAAATCAACTCAAATTGGGTTTCCTCACAAGCCTTGGGCATCTTTCTTTCTTTCTTTCTTTCATTCATATATACATTCATACATTCAACAAATGTATACTGAGTGTTTATGTTCTGGGTACTATACAGAAGGCTCTAGATACAGAGCTGGTGAACAAACATGGACTCTTTACCCTCTCAGAGGCTCACTCTCTCTATTTGTATGAACAGAATCATAGTTTCTATTTTTCTTCCTTTAGAGAGTTCTGAGAAGAGCAAGTGAAATAATTAAGACTCTTTGTACTCTTTAAATCTTCAGGGAAACTTTATGCTTCCTGTATTGTTATAACCAATAGAGTATATGATCAATATAAGGAAGCTTTAAAAAAATGACTGTATGAAGAAATAGTCAACTGATTTTAAAAGAATTTTTCCTTATATTTATTGATAGAAAACATAAGGCATTGGTTAAGCACTTGACTTTGGAATCAGAGCTGAGTTCTAATCTTATTTATGTTATTACAAGTCAAAAGACCTTTGCCAAGTCAAGGAAACTGAGTCTCACTTTCCTCATCCATAAAATGGGACCAAGAGAACTTATAGAATAGTCATAATAATTCAACGAGATGATGCACATGAAGTCCTTGTCCTTGAACATGACACATCATAAATGGTGACTCTATTTTCCAGTAGGTTCATATGGCTCTGAGTAGCATTAGAACAAATCAGAGTAGTGATCCTAGGGAAAATGTAAGGAGGCAGGTATGATAATAATAGGTATTCCTGACTGCATATTATTAATTCCCACTATATCCATCCACATTGCATCAACAGGAGGACTGGTACTAGCATTAGGGATTAGCGGTCTCTCACAAGAGGGTGTCCCCTGTGTCTGGTCATGCTCCATACCCTGAATGTCTGGGTTGAACTTGATACAGAAGTTGTCCTATGAAGATGTGTTGAATGAATCAGTGAATGGGTAAGTGGATAAACCAGGCAGGACCAGGGGATGTTAACATGGGGAAATAAAGCAGAGATAAAGCAATGAAAAGCCTCAAATGTCTTCACAGCTGTCCTGGGCTAGAGGGCACAGAATAACTCTGTGGGTCCCTGGAGACCAGATCCTGGGCCACTGGGTGGCAAGGAAAGGGAGTTGATTTGGGTTCACTGAAGGAGAGCACTGAGAAATGCTCGAAGGTGCAGAGGCCTTCTTCATGTGGCAGGGTTCTCTAATTCTGAAATACGAGTGCTCTCTTGTCAAGGTGTTTACAGGTGATTCAAGCAGGAAGTTAGGTGTTAAATGGATGATATAATGACCTTGAGGGAACCTCCAGCCCTTACTATGCCTGATTCCATGAATGATAAAGGGTAAGGGCTTGGGACTGCTGTGAAGGACATAGAGGGCAGGATGGAACGGTCCTTGAGAAGTCACCGTCCCTGAGGTTTGGTGAGTGAACGGGGAACAGCTTATAGGTCTTCAAATCATCAAAATGACCCAAAGTGGGCTCTTTTCTCCGGGGTGATTCCAGCATCACTCCTTAAGTCTATCAGGGTCTGGTTTGTGCTAGAAACTGAAAATGCAGGAGATCCCCTCTCTTCCTCCTCTTCCTCCTCTCCCTCCTCCTTGTTTCTTCTTTGTGTTCTTCCACTCCTCTGCCGTTTTCTTTTTTAAAAAGTTTATATGCTCCCATCTCACTGACAACGTGTGAAAAAGAGAGCAATGCACGTGCCTTTCTATTTCAGAGAAGAGTGTCAGAAAGGATAAAGTTTAACAGCACCGAAGAAGGTGGGGGAAAAAACCTGGTCCCAGTTCTGAGGAAAAGGAACAGACATTCATATCAATAAAAAGTGTAGCTGGCATGCGTCACGTGCTATGCAAATGAGTGTTTGCATTCTCTCACTAAATCCTCAAAATGGCACTGTGTGTTAAGTACTGTTATTATCAGTTTACAGTTGAGAAAACTATCAGGTAGGTGAAGGGATTTTGCCCAAGGCTACATAGCTAACAAGCGGCACAGCTGGGATTCCGACAGATAAGACTTCACAGTACACGTGCTCAAGGTGTGTTATGAGGCTGGTGCTCATGTGCCGAGTCCTGGTATGTTCACTATCTCATTAGTTCCCCCTACAACTGGCAGAGGTAGATAGTATCACCCTATTTAACAGATGAGAAGACTAATACTTTCCCAAGGCACGTAGTTAGTGAATGGTAGAGCCGCACTGGATGCACCTTTATTGCTCTATGAAAGCCCTCACCTTTCCATGTCCACACAGGCTGCTTACATAGGAGCAAAGGAGGCAGGCTGGAGAGTCAAGAACCTGGGGGAGACACAGGTGCACCTTGAGCCCCCAAGAGCCCTTTGCCATCCCAAACTCATCATGAAGTCTGTGTATTAATAAAGCTTATGGGTTTCAGGAACCTGTAAGCATACTCTTGTCAACCTTGCCTTCCCTTTGGATAGCCTTAAATAGTTTACAAGGAAATATGCATTCATTTATCTCCTTTCTTTCTCCAATGCGTTCTGTGAGGGATATAGGATAAGACTTTTTAATCCCTGCAGTACCTGTGGGAAAGCTGAGGCTCAGAGAATTGAACTCATCCAAGGTCACCCAGCTTGTAAAGAAGGCGAGCAGACCCACATAGTCAGAGGGCTTTCAGGCAATGGTTCCCAGCAGAAAAACAAGTACAGGTGGAGAGCAGACACACTCCCTGCCACTGCGGGGACTCTTCCCACTGTCCCATGCCACCCGGCAAAGGGAGATCTGGCCCCACAGGCTCACATGCGTGGCCGACACATGGGGAACACCTGAGTGAATCCTGACCTTGTGAATTCCTCCAGAGGGTTACTCGTGGTGCTCTTGCCTCTTATACCAGGAGATGGGGACGTCTAGAACTCAGTATAGTATATGATGTATTTCAAACCTCCTCCTTCTACGGAGCCTAAAATCAATCCTTTAAGCCAAGGTGGGCCTGGAGGCATGAGGATGCTGAGGAGCAGTCCCTCAGGTACCCACCTCGGTGATGTCCCCCCTTTCCTCTGAATGCCTGGGGCCGCTGAGTCCTCCGGGGTCATTTTGGTAGTCCTCCCCCCGACTGAACCAAGTGCAGGGACCATGGGTATACTTAACCCAAATCTGTCTGTTTTAATCACTGTCCTCTGGACAGATAAAAGCTTTCCATAGGATTGCTCTCTCAAGCATTCCTCTGTGGCTTTGATACCAGCCATTAAATCATGGAAGGGAAAACAAAACAAAACAAAAAGGGACCAGCTCCAACCTTTGGCTTTTAACTTTTTTAGCCTCCTGAAAGAAACCAGATTGCTGACCTAATTCCCCCCTTTGTACACCCATCCTCCCATCTCTGCTTGTCTTCCTCTGGCAGATGTCCCACAGTGAGTGGACATCCTTAAGTTGGGAGGTCCTAAAACTGCCTTCCTTCCCTTCTACCTCTTCCTCCATGACCATACCTCTCCCACAGTGGGAACCAAGGCTGGGCTGTCTGAAGGACCCGGGACCTCAGAGTCACAGGGAGTCTAAGTGGGGGGGCGGAGGGGGGGGGCGGGAGGAGGCGCTCTATGGCCATCTGGTGTAACCCTCCTACTTCATAGGGCAGGACGTGAGGAAGCCCAGAGAGGGGGGCTGCTTTCTCAGCAACCCACAGCAGAGCAATGGCAGACTAGGCCACAAGACCCTTGACCCTGGGCTAAGAGTTATTCCCACCGAAGGGAAGCATCCCAGAGGAGAGTTCTGGCTTTAGAGTTAGTCTGGTTGTGATTCTACTACTGTCTCACTGTGATCCTTGTGGGGAATTCACGTAGCTTCTCTACACTTCAATGTCCTCTGTCAAAGGCCTGTCAGGAAAGCCCACTTCATGGGGTCATTATGAGCACTGCATGGGATCTTTGTGTCTAGCAGAGGAACTGCTACACAGAGGCTTTTAGCTAATGTTCCTTACTATTATCATTATTTAGTTGAAAATGCTGCTTTGTTACCGGCCAAAAGGACCCAGGTAGAGTATCCTTCTCCTCCCATGTCCACTCTACCAATGAGAGAAAACCAAATAATAATATAAACTTGATATACTTGTTACACTTTGTTAATTGTCCTCCCTGACAGTGCTGAAAGTTAAGTGTTGTCGGAGCTAAGTTTGTGTTGACTTAATCCATGCCGGGAGAACATCCTAGGGGGGATAAAACCACATGCACAGCATGGAGACATAGCTGAGGTCCCAATCATCTGTGGGGGAACTGAGCTTGAAATCAGGAGTCTTTAATTCCAGTCCCTCCAACCACTTAGTGCTGTGTGACCTGAGGCAGGTGACCTCACCTCTCTGAGTCTCAGCTCCCTCAGCTGTAAAGAACACCTGTTACACAAGGTGGCTGTAAGGATGAGACACTTTGGCACAGAAGCTGCTACCCACCTGCTCAACACACGGCAGGGCCTTCAGATACGCACATTCCAGCTGAGACACGGAAGCACCCCTCCCCTGTGAGGCATGTTTCCTGCGTATGGCGACCGCAACACCAGTCTTTGTTTCCTCCTGGTAAACCTTGCTTTGCTCACCCTGAGAATTGAGTAAATCGAGGCAATATGCATAACCTGGGCACCAGGCAGTGGATAATGAGATAGATTTTAGAGACATCTTGGTGGGAGAGCTTGGAGAATGTGTGGAATGATGGTGTTCTAGTCTGCCAGAGCTACCATAACATAGTATCATGGACCAGGTGACTTAAACAGAAATTGACTTTCTCACAGCTTTGGAAGCTTGGCCTCTGAGAACCAAGTGTCCACAGTGTGGGTTCCTTTTGAGTCCTCTCTGCTTGGCTTGTAGATGGCCATTGTTGCTTTGTGTCTTCACATGGTCATCCCTGTGTGTGTGTCCGTGTCCCAATTCTCTCTTATAACAAGGACACCAGCCCTACTGGATTAGGGCCCATCCAAAGACCTCATTTAAAGTTTGATCATCTCTGTATAGACCCTACCTCCAAATAAGGTCACCTTCTGAGGTATTAGGAGTTAGAAATTCAGCATACAAATTTTGAGGGGACAAATTTGAGCCCATAACAAACAGAAAGGAAGATAGGAGCCAGCCAAGAATGTGACTGCAACCGGCGCGGGGGAAGGAGAATATTTCTGTATAGACCCTGGAGGTTGGGACAAACCTGGGTCAGAAACCAATAGGTAGGAAAGCTGGGAGTAGAAGCCCAGGTGCTAGAGGACAAGCTAAGGAAGGCATTCTGAGCTCTGGAAAGACAACAAGACCCAGGCACGTCTTGGGTTCCAGGGAAGTTGGGTGAGCCAAGTGGAACAAATTAAGACTAGTAATAAAGAACCATGGATTCTCAGTCAATTTTTAGACCCAGGCAGAAGAATGACATGAAAAGCAGCTTCCTGGCTTGCAGTTCAGTTCAACGTGCTTGTGTTGGCGCTGTGGGACTTACAGAAATATTTTCGGAGGGGGGCTGTGCCTTCAAACAGCCCACTGGGCTCTTAACACAGTGCTGTGATGAAGCACCTGAGCTGGGGAATCCTATAGACCTGGATTCCAAGCTTTGTTGCCTTGGATAAACCTCTTCCCTCCCTGAGCCTCAGCTTCCTCTAAAGAATGGGCAAAACTGAGAGTTCCGTTGTGAAGGTTAAGTGGGAGAATTACTGTAAATACCCGGGACTTAACGAGTTCTAAATAAAGGGTACTATGCTCTTGTAAAGAACACAGCACTAGGGAAATGTCCCTCCTTCTTTTCCTTCCTTGATTTTTAATTTGCAATGACAAACTCTCCGGAGCACCTGCAGGGTACCAGGGTCTGTAGTGGACACTGGGCACTTTGAAATGAACCAAGCAGACACACAGATGGGAACCACAGACATTGGATGAGTAATTATAGAAGTGGTGAGTTCTCAGACAGGAAGGGTTGTGATGGATGTATGGAAGATTTGTCTGTTCCCGGAGTGGAATGGAGTGGTTGGACGGAGCTACCCTGGGATAGTGCCATTAAACTGATCCCGAAAGGGTGACCCCAGAACCCAGAGGACTCCTGGTGCAGCCCTGGCCAAGGTTTTGGGAGACTCCATAGGAGCCTTCTGCCTTTGGGCTAGCCCCTTTTACATATGCTCTTCATCTCCGGGATGAGGTTTAGTGGATAGATGGGAAGAAAAAGAGACCGTAAAAATAAGTAGGCAGCAAGCTTCTGGGGGGATCTGAAGCCCTTTTCAAAGCAAGCCTAGCTGCAGGAGGATGAGGGCACATTAGAAGGGCCAGCTGACCAGGGTTTGTGGGACCGGTGATTACCATGAGGCCCAGGGCAAGCCCCTTCCAGGTCTGGGGCCGGACCTGTCCATCTGTGCATGCCCGACACACCTCACGGGCTCTGCACACTTTTGGAGTCTGCTTCCATGCGCTCATAGCCTTGAGGCAGGCTTATGCTAATTAGATGTAGATTGTGTGCGGGATGGCCCCGTAGCCTTCATCTTGTCACATGGGGATGTGTCCCCTGGGATCAACTTCCAGCACCACACAGATGGTGCAGACTGCAGACCGCCTCTCTCTCTTTCCTTCACTATAGCTCTATCTTCCTGGACAACTGTGGGGAGGGACAAGGTGAGGGTGGGGAGGGGAGACGGTGCCCTCCAGAGTACACAGTTGTGTGTCCTCTATGGAGATACACAGAGCAGAGGGGACCTAAGCATGCAAGCATTAGGAATGACACAGGCTTCCAACATTCAAATCAACACCTATGTTGAGCTCCTTCTGCTTACAAGGAACCATTCTAGCAGTGAACAAAAGAGCTCTTAAATTGTAGGGGGGGGCATCATTTAATCCTAACGTCTCCTTTTTCAGAGAAGGGAAAGGAGGCCTGGCAGCAAGGAGGGGTGCTGTGCTTGTCCCAGGCAAGGTCATCCAGATCTCTGGTTCCAGATCCCTGGTTCTGGGCTGGTGGTACAGCCCCCTGAGTGTGACTACTGTTGATTAGGTTATTTTCATACAGAAATAAGTCCCCGTCACCATCATTGACCCCCGGCCCACCCCTGCTGAAGTTCAGTGATTTCCTTTCGCCACTTACACTCCAGATGAATATTTCCTTCGGAACTTCTGAAGCCACTGCTTCAAGGTTCTCATTTCCCTTAACGTGTTTCCTCTTGGTTCCACTGAAAAGCCTCTCTTTGCCCTTCTTCTCTGCCTCCCGGGGCTAAGCTACCTCTTAGTCCTCGGCTCTGTGTGGCAGAGTCTGGCCTTTCTCACTGCGTCTCTCTTCTCTCTCAACTGCAAACAGGGGGCTTGAGCCCGGGTCCCAAGCCCCAGGAAGGTTCTGAACTGAGGGCACCCTACAGATGTGTAAACATTTTACCTTGCTCACCCAGCTAGCCGCCTTCCAAAGGCAACAGGAAAACCAGGGACGGGAGAGCCCCTGGCAAAATAAAAGACCTGCAGGAAGAGAGCGAGAAAGAGAGAGAACGAAAGAGGGAAAAGGGATCCTGTTTCAGATATTAATTTTCTCATTAGAAGAATTTTCTCTTTGAGGGGGAGTGTTCGCCAGGGGAGCAAGAGAAGGTGAGCTCAGAGGTGGGATGGGGAACCCAAGCGTGGTGGCCCTAGGAACTTTGCCCTCACTGATCCCCATAGCAAGTGGCAACGCATAGAGCTGGGGTAGCCTGTTCCAAATCTGGAGTCAGAGCTTCCACTTTGGAAGGGTCCATGGGGAGGTAGCTTTTCACAGGCAGTGTCCTGACAGCAGCTAAGCAGACGGGATTTGTGATTTCTAAGTAGGCTTTGCAGGTGGTTTTGGGGAGAACTCGTGCTTTTTTTGAGCCTTCATCCTCCCAGCTCTTGCTCCATCAGTCAAGATGCCTTCAGGTGCCTTCTCCCTTTGGCCTTTCTGTATTGTGTTTCTCGTCATTTCCTCCTTGTCATCATTGACATCACTCCCAGACTTTCCAGCATCTTAAAAATGAGCTCTCACTTGGACGGCTACTGTATGCCAAGGATGGCATATCCGCTGTATCTTTTAAGTATGACAGCACATTTAAAGAGAGATCTAGTCAAGAAGGAGAAGAGCTGCAGAGGTGAAGTGATTTTCCCCAGACGTATGGCTAGTAATTCTTTTATCAGAATTACCCCAAGTCCAAAGATCCTGCTTGCTCTGTGCTACAGAGAACACACGCTCTCTTTTGACTCTCCCTGTCCTTTAGCCATGAAGACCTGAGTTAAGTTGATTCTGTTTGTCCTTTTTCCTTCTCTGGCTGTATTTGGCATCCTTCCTGTGCTCCTTCATGAGACATTTGCTGAGCCCCTGCTGTAGACAAGGAATGGTATAAGGTCCTAGGCAGGGTACAGATGGCCCAGCCAGAAGTCCTCACTTCAAGCCTCCAGTCTAGTAGGACTCCAAAACCAGAGAACAAGTGTCTAGTTGCCTTAAAGTAAAATGAGTGCAGAGGAGAGATGAGCATTCCTCACAGGGCTACCATGGAGAGCTTCTTGGAAGAGGTGGTTTCTGTTTTAGCCATGGGGAAACCTGGAAACACAGAAAAGCAGACTTGGACCAGGCATGTAAGGGGGACCTCATTCGGTCCCCTCCTTCACCAGATAGAGAACCAAGACCCAGAGGAGGTACTCAGTGCTTCACCAAGGTTGCCCAGCCTGTGAGAGCAGGTTGAATTTGTGAGAAGACTCCAGCCATTGCCTGAGGGACTGTTGGGCACGGAGTTGGAGGAGAGGTATAGGCCGACTTAGATGCCAAGCCAAAACTGCCCTCCGCATCAGTTGCTAACAGAGAGATTTACACAAGTTCAAGGCCCCAGTACCAACAAGGAGTAGATACCGCGTGGGCCTCCTCTGTTGATTTTTCTGGAAGCTCTCCATGCTTGTTTGGTGAATGCTAATGGCCGATGCATGCTCAAAGTTATGGTGACCACAACAGGTCTCCAGCTCAGAGTAAGGACTGTCCTCCTAAATGAGCATCTTGTATTCATTCTCATCTCCCTCTCTTTCTCCTCCCACCTGGCCTCGTACATCATCCCACGCTTAAAATATACTCTTAATTAGAAAGTCCTCTTCCCCATCCAACAGCCTGTCTGTGCCAAGGACACTGGGTATATTCCAGAAAAGCTGAGGAATGGGGGTTGGTGATTATAAAGATAATTCGATCCAGAGAGAATCTGCTAAGTGACTTCTTGGGGTTTCCAGAGTGAGTCTACAGACATCAGCCTTGCGACCTTCCCAAACACCGAGCTTGTGGCACCCCCAGGCAGGTGATGTGTTCTGGATCCTTGGTGGCTTTGATGGGGAAGAAGGAAGCCCCCGCAGAGTTAGTGCACAGGGTACTGAATGCCAGGGTCTGATGGATCGAGGAGCCACTGGCCAACCATTTGACCTTTAACCCATCCATCTCTTGCTTCCTTTAGAATCCATATCTGCCTCTGTTCACTTAACATCACCACCTTAAGGGTGTTACATGGATTAAATGAACTCGCACATAGACCTTAGTATAATACAGAGGCTTGGAAGATTTAAGTAATGAAGGAGTCCCCAGCACCTTTTATGTTAAGAGGATGCTTTTCATTTCATTCTTTTGCAAATATTCGCGGTAGTGTCAGAGAAAAGCAAGCTGAATTGGGTCTCAGGACATTTGTCAATGACTCTACATAACCTGACAGATGCCTTTCATTTTCTGGGTCTGAAATCCCTCACCTGTCAAGTGAAAAAGTTGGAAGTGGTGATCTTTAAAAACCTTTCCAGCTCAGATATTAAGCATGTCTGCCTTTCTTTGGGGCTGAATTTCAGGGCTAGCCGGGACTGACTCCTGTTAGAAGGTGGAAGCATTAGCTTTGCGGCCCTTGACCTTCGCTTCTCTGGGCCAACTTTGCTGACAATTCACTATCACTGGCCATGTGATGACTGCCAATGGTGATGTGTGCTCAAAGTTTTGGTGACTGTAGCAGGGGACCTTCTTCTCAGTGAGCATCTTCTATTCATTATTACCACCCCCCCCCCATTCTCCTCTTGCCTCCTATGTCATCCCACACTTAAAATACCCTCTTGGTTGTTTTTAATTTTTTTTGAGATTTATTTATTTATTAGAGAGAGCATATGCATGAGTTGGGGTAGGGCAGAGACAGAGTCCCAAGCAGACTCCCTGCTGAGCATGAAGCCTGACATGGGGCTCAGTGTTATCACCCATGGGATCAAGACCTGATCTGAAATCATGAGTCGGACGCTTAACTGACTGAGCCACCCAGGTGCCCCTAAAACACCTTCTTAATTAGAAAGTCCCCTTCCCCATCCAACAGTCTTACAAAATCAAAAGTGTTCAGATTCCCATTATTATTATTGTTGGTATTTTCTTTAGCTCAAATACCCATTCTACAAATGCAAATCTTTCTTATATGTTCTGTGTTCAGAGCCAATAAAAGTGAAACTGCTTGGGCTCACATAGTGGTGAGAGGCCCCCAAAGCCAGCTCGCCCATCCTCTCTGTTCCTCTAGCCCTCACCTTGCCCTAAGGCTGGTCCCAGAGTCATCATTAGGAACTGGCAGATCCTGCAGAGCACAGTTCGAGAACTGCTGGTCTAGGACATCCTGATATAAGTTTTATCAGAGAGAAGTAACTTCGTGCCCTTCTTCCATCCTTTATTGACACATCTTTCTCTCTTCGGGCCACATAGGGCTATATGACAAATGTTCTTATACCTCGCGTGACCGAGGATGGGTCGTGGGAATTCACACCGTCAGTGACCAAGGCAACAGAGACCCCCGCTACTTTTTCTCCCTGAAGACAGACCGGGCCCGGCAAGTGACCACCATTAATGCCCACCGCAGCTACCTCCCAGGCCAGTGGGTACACCTAGCCGCTACCTACGATGGGCGGCTGATGAAGCTCTACGTGAATGGTGCCCAGGTGGCCACTTCCGGGGAGCAGGTGGGCGGCATCTTCAGCCCGTTGACCCAGAAGTGTAAAGTGCTCATGCTGGGAGGCAGCGCTCTGAATCACAACTACCGCGGCTACATTGAACGCTTCAGTCTGTGGAAGGTGGCCCGGACTCAGCGGGAGGTCCTGTTGGACATGGAAACCCATGGCCTCCACACTCCTCTACCTCAGCTCCTCCTCCAGGAGAACTGGGACAATGTGAAGCGCACCTGGTCCCCCATGAAGGATGGCCACGTCCCCCAAGTGGAACTCAGCAGTGCCCACGGCTTCCTGCTGGACACAAGTTTGGAGGCTCCCTTGTGCGGGCAGACATTGTGTGACAACACAGAGGTCATTGCCAGCTACAACCAGCTCCCACGGTTCCGCCGGCCCAAGGTGGTGCGCTACCGCGTGGTCAACCTCCATGACGACAACCGCGAGAACCCCACGGTGAGCCGCCAGCAGATCGACTTCCAGCACCGGCAGCTGGCCGAGGCCTTCAAGCACTACAACATCTCCTGGGAGCTGGAGGTGCTGGAGGTGAGCAACTCCTCCCTGCGCCACCGCCTTGTCCTGGCCAACTGCGACATCAGCAAGATCGGGGACGAGAGCTGTGACCCCGAGTGCAACCACACGCTGACCGGTCACGACGGCGGGGACTGCCGCCAACTGCGCCACCCTGCCTTCGTGAAGAAGCAGCACAATGGGGTGTGCGACATGGATTGCAATTATGATCGGTTCAGCTTCGATGGCGGAGAGTGCTGTGACCCCGAAATCACGGACGTCACCAAGACTTGCTTCGACCCCGACTCTCCGCACAGGTAAGACCTGCCGGGCAGGCGATGCCCAGCTGTGAGCTGACTCGGTACCCCCGACATTGCATAGGCGAGGCGCCTGAGACTCCTAGGGGTTCTGGAACTTTGCGAATTTTCCAGTGTGCACGGCAGCTTGGTGACCGAGGCCAGGCCCTTACAGTTCTCATGGGGACGGTATGAGAGGATAGCCATCAGGACAGTATTCGCTGAGCCCCTGCTGCAGGCTAAGAGGGAAGACAGCCCTGTCTTCTCAAGGGGCTCAGATTGGAAACTGGGTGATGGGACCCGCGTACGGATAACTGTCATAATGTACGTGGTAGAGTGAGGTACAGCGTGTTATCCAGGACGTAGTCCCTAGCCACATGGGACTGTTTAAATTAGTTGAGATTAAATAAACTCAAAATCTGGCCTGAGTCACATGAGCCACATTTCAAGTACTCAGCAGCCTCGTGGGCTAGTGGCAACCATGCCTGACGGAGCAACAGGGACCACGCACCCCGGCCAAATGTTCGTTTTGTTGCACTGTGCTGGTAACGCTGGGATTAGCTGGGTCAGACAGCCTGGGTTCAGGTCTCAGCCATACTGTTTCCTCACTTGGTGACCCGTTAGAAGCCGTGTCTTCCTCTGTAAAGTGGAAGTAATAAAGCACCTGCTTTGTGAAGCTGCTCTGGGGATGGAGAGGGGGCGTATAAAGCGTGGTCTCTCTTATAGTGGCTGGCGGGCCACGAGTTCTCAGTAAGCATATTATATGGTATTACTTGTGTCAGGAAGGTGGCGTGTGCTGTGTTTAGGGAGTGCCAAGGGAGATCAAAGAGGAAAAACTTAGATACAGTTGAGAAAAGCTTAGATACAGTTTGGACATCCAAGATTGGGTTGGGGGAGAGAGGAGGGTGCTCCAGGCACAGGGACTTCGTCCCCTCCTGAGAAGAGGGTAGAAAGGGGAAGCTTCTGTCTAAGGCTTCGCGTAGCCTCTGCTTGCACTATCAACTCTTAACCAGCACCCCCAAAGAAAAGCCCAGAGGAGAACCTGTGGGTGATCTATATTCAATATGGGCCTAGTTCCAAGCCAGAGAGACAGTCAACGTCCACTTTCCTGATCTCCCAGATTCGAGCTGAACTTTTCCATTCTGTCCAGCGCACAGGACCCTGGACTTGCTGATAGCTCGAGCACATTTGCCGACCTCTGCAGGTTTTCTGCTGACTCTTCTCTTTATGTCTCTCTCAAAAGAGCGAGGGCCTCCCATGCACAGACAAAATACCTATGTGCAAAGGAATGACGATGCTGGCAGGAGAATGTCGTGCCTGGCAGCAAGCCAGAAAGCACGTCAGCTCAGCCTGCTGGCACCAGGCGGGCCCTGGACTCTCACCTTGGTTCAGAGACATGAGCAGCCTGAGTGGGAAGAAGCCTTGCTGTGTGGCCTGTTCCTTCCAGGTCACAGTGCATTTTCATCTCTGCTCTCATTTGGGCTTTGACAGAATTTGGTAAGGGAGGCAAGACAGGGGTTAGTATTTGCATTTGACTGACAGAGAGCTAGAGGAGCCCAGCAGGTACAAGGACTAGGCCAAGGTCATGGGTCAGGAGAGTCATTCAGCTAAGTCACAAATGCAAGTCTCTGAGATTAAGGTAGTGTGTGCTCTCCTGAGCTGGACTCCCAGGGGTTATCCACGTGCCCAGGCAGAGTGGGCATGGAGGAGGGCAGAGGGCCACGGATAGCTGGAAGTCATTCACCCATTTATTGGTACATTCATTTGTTCCTTCTTTCATGCGTGCATTCATTCATTCATTCGTTCATTCATACAACAAATGCTTGTTCAGCACCTACCAAGTGCCAGGAGGGTGAGTACCCTTAGCCCTATTGTGCCGAAGGAAACTCAGGATCCAGAATGCCATAGGGATTTAGCCAAGGTCAGTCAGCTAATAAAATGGAGAGCTTGGATTCGAATCCAAGTCTATTGACTCTAAAGCTCCCACTGAAGGGAGGTATTTTTAAGTCTAAGAAGCAGTAAGAGGCAGAGTTGAAGGGCAGGGGTGGCAGGCAGGGCGGCTTCACTAAAGCCTTGGGAGAAAACTGTTGAGTTGATTGGGTCAGGACCGAGGGCAGCCGGCCTTTGTGGCGGGTGCACTGTTCTGGTGTGGAGGGGCCGCGGGGGGCCCCAGGTCCCAGATACCTCACCAGCAGCAGACAGAGTTGGCAGCCTCCAACAGGCTCCTCTTTTCTAAGTCACGGGACAGCCTGCCCAGAGTGTCTGTGAGCAGCCATGTGCCAGCTCTGTGACCACTCACGCCAGAGCATTTGTTTGATGGCTGGGAAAGTCGGGAGTCCTGGGTGAGCCCCATCAGACAATGTGTCATCTCCCGACGGGGCTGGGGGTGATGGCATCTGGGCTGTGTCAGCTCCTCTGTGCGCAGAGAGAAACGTGGGGACGTTTGCAGAGAAATACTTGCTTTGTGACTTTAAGAAAAGGGAGGGAGGGAAGGAGGGAGGAAGAAAGAAAGAAGGGAGGGAGGGAGGCACCTTTAGTAGAAGCGGTGAAAATTTGATTGACATTATCTAGGGGATTTTTAATAAAGAACTAAACTTAATTCTCAAGATCCTTTCTCTCTTCCTCTCTCCCTCTCCTCTCTCTTTTTCTGTCTTAATGGGTAAAGACAGTAAAACTATTGAATACTTCTCAGTCTATGGTAAGGCACCAATTTTGGTTTTTTTCCCCCTGTATATTGCAAACCCAATACCACAAACAATGAATCATGGAACACTTCATCTAAAACTAATGATGTAATGTATGGGGATTAACATAAGAATAAAAAAAAAATGAACCCGTATAAAATGAAATACCACAGGAGTGTTAGCCTCAGAGTGTCAGAGAACTTGAAAAGTTTCTCCATTCCTTGTACGCAGTGCCCCATAGCCTAGTAAGCGGGTTCTTGCACTGTCTCCTTTGAGTAGTTCTGATTAAAAGTCATCATTCTGACAATTTATGTAGCGATTCCCTTGAGTAAAATAAGATTCCCCTGTAATGCAGCTGGGCAGACCAGTGAATTCCATCAGAGAAGTGTTTCTTTTAACATGTTTAGACTCCAGGAGAGCACCTAATCCGAGGTCAAATGTCAGACCTAGAAACATCCTCAGAGATCACTGGTCATCCCCCATCGAGGGAAACTGAGGCCAAAGCTCACACTGTCCATTAGTGGTCAAACTAGGGTTAAGGTTGCTCTGGATTTCTGACCCCTGGTCATCTGCTGTGGCATAGCTGTCCAGCCCTGTCCCGATGACATCCTGGACAGCCACAGGTCCCTGCCCCCTCACGTTCTGTCCTCACTCTTCCCAACTATCCCTGAGAGCTTGGGATTATGGAGTGCTTGAGTGAGTGAGTTTGGAAGAGAAGTGGATAATGGCCTTGGGGTTCCATGAACCCCTGTGAAACTATTAGAGCTACACTGGCAGCTAGTTTTCCATATTAAGGGGCCAGAATAAGAACAGCCAGTGAAAGATGTTTCTTTCACAAAGAGAGGGACTGGACAGTGAGTGGCAAGAGCTGTATATCATAACCACTAACCGCATTTGGCCCGGATGAGAAAATTCTCCTGGGGCCATGACTATAGGGCCATGATACATGCACTTCAAGTCTCCAGAGGCCTGTCCTGTGGGAAAGGGAACAGAATTCCTCTATATGGCTTCTAAGCCCTGGCGAGGACCGGGGGGCTGTAATTACAGGAGGCCGCTCAGACTGAGTAACAGATGACGTCATCCCCCCTCAGAATGGTGCTCCCAGGGGAGCACTTCTCTTCAGGGGAGTGAGCGCCCTGAGGCATGCACAGTGAGGATTATGGCAAGGCTGTAGAGAGTAGCCTTGATAGTCTTGGGATTGAGCCCAGCACAGCCCAACTTTTTGCTGATATCTTCCTCCCCTCCTGTTAATGGAACCACATGGTAACATTTGGTTACAGACATTTCTTGGGTATGTGTATCCCTGCCAGGCCCTCTGCTGTTCACTGGGGATGCTGCAATGAGTGGGAGGCATCCCTCACCATTAAGGGGCTTTCACTTTGGTGGGGAATCCTATTCACCCATAAGAAGCTCTGATCCATGACACCCAGTGGGACAAGAGCTCTGTGGGGGCAGAGATCTGCTCGGACGAGGGGAACAAGGTGGGTTGGCTGGCGGAGGCATGCTGGGGATGGGCAACACTTCCAGAGGTAGAGAGGCAGGCTGCATAGGCCAGGTCTTGGCAGAAAGCAGGTGATACATTCAAACAGAACAATTAAGGAGAGTTGAAGGAAGGGCTCATTTGAAGGAGAGGCTATTCACAACAGGGTAGGCAGGGTTTAGGACAGTCTTCAAGGCCAGAGTCAGTAACAGTGGGGAGCCATTTCCAACCTTGACCTGGAAGGGCAAAAAGAGAGAGTGGTTTGGGAACCTACGAGAGTGACTGTGAGCAGAGGACTCCTGGGCAGCCGCGGTAACTCTCCGTAAAGAGGGGTAGCCAACCTACTGGAGCCCCCAGGCCAGAAGGGAGCCAGGAGAGTAAATGCTATGTTGTCATTCTCTTCTGCTTTACCGTCTTCTGCTAGAAGTCACAGGGCAAAGGAGCCCATAGATGTACCCCAAAGAGGCCAGCCTCCCAAGGGCACAGAGCAGGGTGGAGAGGGATGGGTAATGGATGTGGACGAGCAAACAGCATGTCCAGAACACAGAGAAAGACAGCCCATGCAGAGGGCACAGGAGAAGCAAGGGGACAGGAGGAAGGGCTTGGAGAATGAGTCTTCCATACACCTGGGACCCCGACCATAAGCATGGGAGGGTCCGCTTTATCTCGTGGCAGACTAGTATCAGGCTAAATCCTTCCTTCCTGCTTCTCTCCCTTTCTTCACTTCCTTCCTCCCTTCTTTCCTTTCTCTTTCCCTCCCCTCCCCTCCTTCCCTTTCCCTTTCCTTATTTTCCTCCCTTTTTTGCTTCTTTTCCTCTCCCAGTAAATATTTGTTGAATGCTCCCTCTGTGCCGGCCCAGACCCTGCCTTTTGGAGTTCACCATCTAGTGGAAAAGACAGACAAGAAAGCATGCCATTGTGATCACGGGTGTGAAAGAAGGTTCCCCAGTGTCAGCCAGGAGGAGCCGTCTGTGTGAGCAGTAAACATTTTTCTATCAGACTGGCCATTTAGAAAAAGACATTCCAATGAACTTGGCCATTCTCTACAGTGGTGGAGACGAGCCAGGTAGGCAGAATTTTATCTGCAGCCATTAGACATGTCTACTAACAAGTTAGAATGCACTTCACATGCCTTTTTATAGATGAAAGGGGAAAACCTGGGTATTAAGGGAAGCCCCTGGTATCAGGAACTCCAGGGGCATTTGACTCTTTGGGCTGCATGCACCCCATTGCGAGAGTATATTGCGACAAACCCACTGAGCTTCTGTTTGGATCCTCCAAATTGCAAGCTATGGCACAGTTAGGTGAAATTGACCTTTGTTCATGAATGTCTACTTGTATACAACTGGAAGATAGAAAAAGACTTCCCTTGTACACTGTTGGCTCATAGGGAAACATTTTCTTTGTCTTCCCTTTATTATTATTTTTAATGGAATAAGGGCGTTCCCTGGGGGCCATGCTATTTTTTTTGGACCCGAGCTGACATTGCTGGAAGTCTTTGGAAAGGACTGCAGTTAGCCTTGAGGCAGGCTCCTCGACTCCTCTGCCAGCACTACAGTTCTCTTCAGTGGCCTCCCCCTCCCCTTGTCAGAGACCGTTAAATGGTTTGCCTTCCCCTATTGGGGTATCTTCTTTTTTGGGATGATCTCATGAAACATACACTTCCTTCTCCCAAGTTCTCCCCAAATCTGGAAAAGTTGCATGGAATCAGGGACTTTCTGAGCTGATAGGAACAGTGGCAGGGTCCAGCCCTCTCTTGCTATAGATGAGGAAGCCGAGCTCCCAAGAGGGGCAAGCACTGACCCAGGCCTCCCAGCGAGAGTGAGGCTAAGCTGAGAGCAAGACCCAGGATCTCATTTCCTAATTCCAAGGCATTCCTACCCTCCTCCATTGCCGTGGTCTCTTGGAAGCTTCGGATTTGCAACTTGGAACAGTTCTGTTTAGTATGGTCGTGTTCTTCCCCATCATCCATATTTTGTTAAGACACTTTCGTACCCAGGGCACTGTGGTAAATGCCCTAGGGATCCAGCCTGTGATCTGTGTCCTGAAGGTGCTTATATTCTGTGGTTTAATGACATTTTGTTACAGTCATTCAAGAGATGGTGAGAAGGCAGGTGATTCATTTCCCAGTGAACCACACAGACGATCAGGCTTGCGTGAGCTCTGAAAAAAAGGCAGCATCCCTGTGGTTTGAGGAAGTCAGAAAAGATTTTCTGGGAGAGGAGGTACACAAACAGACCACCAGAATTCACAGGCTTTGTAATGACAGAAAAGAACAAAGAATGAGGTGGGAAGGTGAGGGGAGGGTTCCAGAAAAAGGTAAGTCTACTTGGGCCTTCATGTGGTTGAATGCCATGATTTGATTTTCTGGCTGTGGAGCTCTGAGAATCAGACTGATAACAGAATGAAGGGAGGATTCAGGAGAAATCGATGCTAGCTCCGGCTCAGCAGTGTCTCTTAGCTATGCAGTCGTGGGCAAGTCTCATAATCTCCTTGAGCCTCCATTTCCACATCTATGGAAAGGGAATAATAATAATATCTGACCGCCTGGATCACGTGGTTGCCTTGAGGGTCACATAAAATAATATCCCAGCAAGAGTTCTGGGAAGAGTTAACCAGCACGCAGATGAAAGAGGGCTTTGTTATTTGTTCAGTAACTTTGTTCATTCTTTTCCAGTAATCGTGTAAGAGAAATTGCTTGGAATTTTATAATCAGAATATCAGAGTTTATTTAATGTGACTAATATTCATTAAAGCAATAACAGGAGTCAGGCCTGGTAGAGTGGAAAAGTGATATGTGTTGGAGACTGACCAGGGTCTGTATCCTGGTTCCACTCTTCATTAGCTGTCTGACCTTGACTCGTTTCTCAATAAGAGTTGCTGGTGTCTCATCTGTAAAAACTGGGTGAGGACAGCTCTCACGACAGCATGTCGTGAAACTTACACGAAGTCATCTGTGCCAAAGCCCTGGTCATAGTGTGTGACACATAGTAGGTGCAAGTCCCCTCCGTTCTCGAGTACACACACGGACCCCTCTCGGTCAGCATTGTTTTCTGGAGACGGCCTTTCTGCAGGCTCATAAAAAAAAGGCCTGGATGAAACTGCAGTACACACACTAAGAGCATTTACACAGATTACTTTCATTCTTAAAATACTGACTTTTTTGTTTTTTAGGACTGGTCACAGAATTGGTATTTTTAAATAAAGACCGTATAGCATATCAAACCCATTGAGCTCGCACACTAGTTTATTTTTGAAACGACCCAAATGTCGAACCGTGTTAGAAGACATAGTTCCGCGTGGGACGATCCCAGGCGGTGTTGGGATTGGTCACCAAGAGTGATGTGCTAATTTGGTTGAAGGTCCTAGATATTTTTTACCATCTCCAGCCTATGTGCCTGCTTGGGTGTAGATGTACAAATACCTCTCTCCAGGCCACGGGTGGCAGGGTCCCATTTCTCTGCTTCTGTCTGGGTTACCTTCATGCTTTTCATCTCAACCAAGCTCACCTTTACTCACAGGTCCCATCTGTGACTCTGCACAGTTGACTTTGGTCTTTGAGAGCAGGATACAGGGGGGAATGGAGCAAAGAGAGCTGTTCGTGGCTTCTCCACATGACGTTAAGAAGGAGCTCAAAACAGGGACTTGTGAGAAGCCGTGGAGGATCGGTATAGTTTCGAAAATAAATAAGAATATGAGTTTTGGAGACCAGGCATATTTGAAATCAAGCCACTTAAACATTTGAACCTTGAACAAGTCTCTAACTTTATCAAAGCTTCAGATGCTTCCTCCGTAAAATAGGGGATGAAAGTACCACAGTCTACCACATTGAGGAGCTCAGAGGATTCAGTGAAATCCTACAGGGGTCAGCCCTTTAGAACAGCACCCACCATTGACTGAGCACTCAAAATAACAGTGGTGGTTGTTTGGGGATTTTCCGTCTCTGGGAAATCTTCTGACCTCTTACACACATATTCCCTAATTCCCAGCCCCCTCTGGATCCTGAGCCCCCTCCCTGGAACCTTTGGGCTGGAGTGGGGGTTGGAGACAAGCTAATCCTCTCTTCTACCAAAGGCCTTTTTATTTTGGCTCCTGCAGGTTCCGTTTTAAAAAGATTGTCTTTACTCCAAAAGCCTTGCACGTGCTAAATGATACCATATTCATTGTCCCAAGCAGCACACTGCAGAAGTTTATGCATCCGCAGCATAAAGCCAAGGCATGTCTGGGATCCCAGGGTGGGCCTTGCTGTGTAGCTCTCACACATCCTAGGGAAGAAGCTGGAAACCAGGTGGGCACCCCTCGGGCGCTCAGGACCCCACTGAGCAGCACAAGAAGCCTGCTCGCCTGTCGCTCTCACCGCAGCAGGATCTGTGTCTCAGAGTCTACAGGTGAAAGTTGCAGGTGCTCCCTATCTCACCCCTTTTCCTGGAGGTGCATTTCCATTTCCAGCTCTCAGGATGGACGGATGGACGGATGGGCGGGAGCGCTTGGTGCCCTCTCGAGGGCCCCAGCGGGAGGCAGTTGGGGTTTTTCCACCCTGGTCTGGCCTCATCAGCACTCTCCTGTTTCTTTCACCATCCACTGGTGACACTGACCACTCATGACAGCCTCAGCTCAGCCAGACGCCCTTCCAGGGTGGGAAACAAAGCAGTGGGGGTTTGAGGGAGGGTGGAACGGACAGACACTGGGACGTTTTGTGTTGGGGAAACACATTCCCCTAAATTGTGCATGGCTCAGCTTGTACCTGCAGACTCACAGCTGGCCGATTCTCCACCTCCTCCGAGGGGACTTCCACAACCCCGCTCTCACTTTCTGGAAACAAAACTAGTGTGTGAACGGCAGTGCGTCGTGCTCGCGGGTTCGTTTGCCTGAGTCCAACAGGCTCCCATCTCCCGGGTTCTTTGTTTTGTTTTGTTTTTGGGGCCATTATTTCTTCTCTCCCTCCCTCTGTGCCTTCCTTTCTTTCTCTTTTCCATGCTCTCAGTTGTCTGGGTGATCTGGGGGTGGGGGAGGGCAGAGGGCGAGGAGATTGCCGTCTCCGTGTCAGGTGTCTCACGTTTGTGATGGCAGCCTTTTCTGAGTTCAGACAAACAGCACAGCCCCCAGCCTTGAGCTTGACTCCTGCCTCCCAAACTATTTGTATGGCCACAGAGGGCAACGGTGGGCGACCAGAACGCCACAGAAGCATGGGCAATCTCAGTCTCCTACAGAGGGCGGGAGAGAGGCATAAGGGAGAGACAGCTCTTTCCCAGGAGGATTCATGGTAGAAAAACATGGTTTGCCCTGTGGCTTGGCAAAACATGAGGAAGGAAGTGACTAGCTATTTCCAGTGACATCTTAGCTAGCATGGTGTAAGTCACTTCTTTTATTTTAAATTCTTCATCTGTAAAATGGGAGGGTTTGTGTAGGACAGTTGTAAGATCTGTTACTATTCATACATTTTCAAATCAGACATTGTAATCCAGGTTCCAGGCCTATGGGGACTGCAGCTGGAATACAAATGGGAAGCTTGACATCGAGAAGGTGTGAGTAAGGCTGTGTGTTGACACCAGGGACATCCAGGGGGTATAAGAGACCATCCCCCTGCCTTCAAAGTATTTACCAGCCCCTCTGACCAGTTGAGTCTGTGTTCGGTGTAGCAGTGAAGGGACAATTATACTCTCTGACAACTGGAAAGAATCTGGCTCCCAACACTCAGGTCTCTGCGGCAGCCTGATGGTGGCACCCTACCTGGGGTAGTCTACGTGTCTGCCATCTTATTTTCCCTTAAACCCTGAAAGTGGCATCCTCTTTCCAACAACCCATTTGAATTTAATGCTACTTTTGATAGCCTGACATACAATCTCAGCATTATGTCCCCATACTTAAACTTTTTGATTGTCACATGAACCTTTGAGAGCTCTCTGTTTTTAACCCCGGTAGGGACCCAAATTTGGGGATGTTACTAAACTTGTTCAAGTCATCCAGAGATATCTCCATCTACTGTAGTGACTATTTGGTTGTGTCTCTACGTGAGTCTCCTATTTGCCTACAGTCAGGCAATTCGTATGGGGCCACGGTTCAGGCTAAAATCTAGAGGTTGCCATATTGACACACATCGGTGATAACGATGTAATTTTTGCTCTGTCCTTCCCAAACAACATTATTCAGTCGGTCATCGTATAAGTTATAATGGCTTACGTGGCTCAGAATTCGAGCCAGACTAGACAGTCTACTGAAATATCGCCCGCACCCAGGACGTGGTGGCTGCCACAACTTATGAAAAGGGGTGATTTGGCATTAATAATTGTACTTCAAGTGGACGACAGACCACAGGGCTGCTGGTGAGCTGGGTATATTCTGCTTAATGTGGTCAATTCTACTATTTATCAGTTGTGGTTTTGATCCTCTAAGAAGAAAGAGAGGTGGTGGGAAGAGCTCACTTGTGGGCTCGGGAACTGCACACTCGTGTTGTGAAAACAGTAGTTTGACGTGCGATGGTCACATTACTGTTCTCGTACTTCCGAACACACCATCGTACTTTGTTATTTCTCTTTACCTGTCAAGGTATTCTTCATGTTTCGTGGCTTCCTGAAAAGAAGTAAACTCTGAGAATATGGGGCTATCAAAGCAGAGATTATAGAACCCCAAGAAAAGATCTTAGGGAAGTGACTATTCCTTCTACAGTGTGTGTGTGAGCGCATGTGCGTGTGTGTGCATGCACACCTGCGATGTGCAGTCACGGTGCTAGATGCTGGAGGCCCAGCAATGAACATTTCACAAGAAAGGTGTGATCTTGCACTCATGGAATTTTCTGCAGGTAGATAAGTAGCTAGTTGGATAATGCTTTATAGAGAAGTCCAAGGTCTGAGGGAACGCAGAGGATGGGTACTTGACTCATCGGGGGTCAGAGTCACTTCTAGGCTGAGTCATGCTAACCAAGTGAGTAGAGCTCAGCTTGCCGGGAACCAGGTGTTCTGACTCTTTGCCTTCTGCCCCAGCAGTCTCTGAAAGCCATTTTCAAAAAGGCAAATGAGAAAAATAGGAGCTGAGTAGATCCTAGTGAAAGGGTATTCATTTATCACTAGCGTCCTCTCTTCTGAGATTATCTTGTTCTTTCCTTAGGAGGATTACTCCAGTACCCTTTATTTTGTTATGTGAAGGACATTTTAAATGGTGTGGGGGGGGGCGGCTCATCTTCACATGCTTTATTTATTTGTCAGAATGTAAAATTCGTACTTCCTCCTCAGTTGTTTTTTTTTTTTTTTTTTTTTTTTTAATGACCCAAAGCTCTGAGAACCTCTCCATTGGCCCACCTACTTCTGAATCAGCACCTTCTCTTCCATCCGAATCCTCAGGATTCTCAATCCCACTCCTCTCCAGGTCTCATCCTGATCCCATTCTGCAGAAAGCTGCAGACCAGTGACTTACCTGAGAGTTGACCTTCCACGTGACTTAGCAGAGGACACAACCCCAGGGAGCCAACTCTCCTGGTGGGCCTACAGTTTAGGCAGCAATATCAGGAACTTTGAAGTATAGAATCTGAGCCTAATAAATGAGAAATACTCCAGTGGTACAAATTAGAATCCAGACCCATCATTTCACCTCCTCTTTCTCCTACCCCCATCCAGTATCACATTGTTCCCCACGAATAAATACCTTTCCTTCTTTGATAGTCTCAGACACACCTGCTTTTCTGCAAGTCCCTGCTAGGGTCTTTACTGCCATCCCTCCCTTCCGTGCATCTTCCACATTCCTCCAGAAAGGGAAGAAAGGGTCTGCTCAGAGCCTTCAGGACACTGTCCATCCTCTATAACCTGGTATACAAGACCTGTCCAATGTGGCCATTGCTGCCCTCCAGGCCTACCTTGTGGAGTTGTTCCCATGTTCCCAGCTTTGCAAGTGCACCAGATACCTTGGAAGGTCCCACCCTTCCCCTGCTCTTTCAGGCTTCCTGGCTTTCTGGAGCCCCTGCCCTTACTCTGTCTCCTACACTTGGCCCGATATCCAACCAAGGTTTGTTCTTTGTATGAAAAGCCCAGTGATGTCTTAGCCACCTTCAGCTGGGTAAGTGTCATTGTTCTGTGCTTCCCTCCCATTCAGCACCCCCTGTGTGATAACACATGTCATAAGAGAAGGTAAGATATTAATGATTAGGGATATGGTCTGAAATATCCAACAGATGAGCGGCCATATCACACCTCCTACACCTGTAGCCAGGTAGAGGGACCTTGGAAAAATGGCGTCACCTCCCTGGGTCTCAGTTTCTTCCCCTATAAACTGGGGATACTCCTACTTAACACATAGGGTTTTTGTAAAGCTTCAAAGAGATCATTTTGAAAAGTACTTCAACAGTGCCAGTGTGTCGTAAACTCCCCCAAATGGTAGGTTTTATTAGTATTATCACATTATGTTGTGATCATCTGATTATTTGTCTCACTTCCTTCATAAAACTGCTAACCCTTTGAGAGTGAAAATTGTTTCTCTTTCATATTTGTGTGCCCAGTTGCTAGCTTAGGGCATGGTTATAATAGAATCTACAAGGATTGGCGAACAAAAGAGGAACCGACCAAATGAATGATTTGCAGAGAGGAGAGAAGAAAGGAAAATGAAGGCAGGCAGGAAGGGGGGGCAGGGAATGAACGAGTGACTTATTCAATAAATGAAAGAAAGAATGATCGATTTTTCAATTGCTCTTTCATTGGTGCTGTTACATTTTTTTCTTAGACTGTGTGTCAGGCTTTTATATAAGAGCTGTTATTTTGGAAACCAATCATTCAGGATTCTGAGAATTTAATAAACTCTCCAAAGCACTTTATTTTTTTTCTGTGCCTCCTCTTACAAGAGAGGCAGATTTAGACATTTCTGACAATGAAACTAAGCAAGAGAATAAAGCCCAGATCATTAGGACCCTTCGGATAAAAACACAGAATCCAGGGTTCAGAACTGGCCACGGCTTGGGGAACGCTTGTTAATTGCAACAAGGATATGGATGCAATAAACATTCCGAGGTTTATCTTGCTTTAATGACTTGCCTTGGGTAGCTTTGATCTTTATATTTGATAATTACTTTCAAATGGTCTGGTGTGTTCTGAAATTGGAGTAGTGGTTCAGAGACTTGAGATCCTCCTTGGGAATGACGGGCTGCAATCAGAATTTGGAAATGGGCCGTGCTACAGGACTTGCCCTGTGAGTTGTAGAAACAGGTCGACCACCTGTGGAGGACATAAGCACCCTGATTCAGTGACGGGAGCAGGGTTCCCTGATGGGAGAAAGACAGCGGGCATTGGGAGCTAGGGTAGCAAAGGCCAGTTTCCTTCAGCTGCATGAGCTGGCTAAAAAGAGAATCATGCCTCTTGGGCCCTTTTCATGAGTTGGGCACGCTTCTTGCTTTCTCGCACGTTACCTCCTTAAATTTTTATGTTCTCCTGCCTAGGTTGAATTTTATAATCCCCATTTTACAGGTGAAGATAGGTTCAGAGAGGTTGAGTCCCTTCCCTAATGTCACAAGGACACTTCTTGGCAGAAGAGGTAGGACTTGAACCCTAGACTGTCTCTCTCTTAAGATGAGGCTTTTTTCAAAAAGTTATAAAGTCAGTGATTGAAGTACTTCTTGGTGTGGTAATCCCAAAAGAAAATGGTAAATACAAAAATGTGTACCATAAACTTTGATGTACTTGTGCCCTCCACTTTCATATCACTGAATGAAGACTAGACCTCAGTCCAGAACAATTCTATCTAGAACCAAGGATATTTAATTATGAAGTAGCAGAGAGTCTTACAATGTAAGACCATCTCCCATACGAATTACAAGTAGAATACAGCTCTAAGGCACTCTATTTAAATGTTATGCTGCCATGTATATATATTTTTAATTTCCCCTTTAAAAAAAAGATGTTCATGTTTCTATGGCACTCTGCTGCTTTTTCCTTTAATCTGAAAGAACTGTCACTAGCCCCTGGCTTTGAGGTGGCCCAGTCACAGCCAGGTTCATCTCAGACAAACCCTCCTAGGGTGGAGCGCATCAGCACATGGCCAGCACCATCGCTGTGTCCTGCCTGCACCTGTCAAGAGCCCCGGGAGCGGAACTTGGGCAGGACACTTCTCAAAAATCTCCTCAGCTCTCTCTTCAACAATGGGGAAGTCAGTTGGCCTCAAGTGGGAATAGAAACAATCTGGGCTCACTGTGAGACATACTTCTGATCAACCGTCTGTAAAATGGGAGAGCCTGTGTATTCTGTCTCTAGACCTGGAAAACCTCAAGCCCTCCATAATTTCACTTAAGGGACCTGTTGTTGTTGCTCTGCATTTTGAATGCAGTTCCCTTTTACTTCCCTTTCAATAAAACAAGCCCTGACAGCCCTCTCCTTGAGATTATTACAGAGTTGTACCATCTCAGGCCAGTGCATTTAGGAAATATGTTATTGGCACTCACCAGCGAGTGAGATGCATAAAGAAAATATTCTAATGACAGTGGAGTTGAGAGAGCTTTGATCTCCCTCCAGAGCTGCCCTCATGGCTTTGACATGCTGTTCTGGCAGAGGGGGGATGTCTGGGCGCCTTGGCACTCTGGGGCTAGCCCCCCCTGCAACTGACATTCCAGGGGACCCACAACCTTCACGGTAGGACCCAGGGGCGTGGGCTGTGCAGGAAGCAAAGAGACACTGAGACACCTCTCTCGAAAGGCAGCTTGGGGAGAGAGTCTAAATGAGGAGGGGCTTTCCAGTTTAGCCCAACATTTCCCAAACTCTGTTGGTTGTGCTGTTATTTTATTTTTGGCAGAGGCAGAGGTTAGGGTTGGGGGGAAAGGATTATGGTCACATGTGTCTGGGAACACTCACACGCTATCTGCTCTATTCCCATTTTGCATGTTAAAGGCTCTGATAATGCTTGCAGTGAAAAAACATATGCACTGAACATTGTTTAACAGAGCATGTCCTAAACCCATTTGAATCAGAAAACTCTTTTCCTTTAAACGCGCATCTGCTTCTTGTGGATTTAGCCCTCTGTAGACTGGGATTTGGAAAACACGGATCTAATTTACAAACTCACTGAACAGAAAGGGATTCTGAGCTGCAGACTGGACAGCAGAGTGTAGGGTCAGAGGCCAGACACTCAGGCAATGTAGGCTCTGCGCAGGGATGCTCAGCTGAGGGGGAGCCTGGGGCTGTAGTCCCTCCCATGCTTGACTCTGGAAGCCATGCACCCTGGCAGGGAACTGTGTCCCGCTGAATGAAGAGGTGATTTACTAATTCACGCAAAAGTGCTGCTACACATAGGCTAGTGAATGGAGGCTTGTTAGGCCCTTCTGTGTCCCTTCTTTAATGCCTTGGGCAAGTCACTTCACTTCCCTGAGCCTGGACTTCTTCACCTTGTTTTGAAGTTACACAATTTAAGAGAGTGGTACTCAACACCTGCTGATCAGTGGTCTGTCTGACTCGCTCACTCGTTCGCTGACTAAAGTTTTAGGGAACACAGAGATATGAAGACTTGGTCCCCACCCACTTGAAGCTCATAGCCTGATTGAGAAGATAGGTGCTCATGGAGAAGATAAAGCAAAGCAGGGTGAGAAGTACTAGAATCAGAAGGGGGAAGCTCTGAGGAGGGAGAAGTCATTGTCAGCTAGAGGCATGATGATTTTGGTGCTGTTAATAATTACCAGTGTGATAACAATAATGTAACAACAATAGCTTATGCTAATCAATGTGTGCCTTCTACCCATCAGGCATTGCATGAGGCACTTTCTTTGTGTGGCCTCTGACCCTCTGAGAGGTGACTGTCATCCTCCCATTTTATAGGTGAGGGTGGTCAAGAGTGGATTGAAGCTGGACTTTGCAGGGACGATAAGATTTAAGAGGCAGAGACTCAGGAAGGAAGGTCGTGAGGCAGAGGAGGGAAACCAATGGGCATGCGTAAGGAGTGGGCATAATCGAGGGAGCCCAGAAGCTCCAGGGATGAATTGAGGTTGAGGTTGCTGGAGGAAGAAGAAGCTTGGGTGGTGGGGATGAGATGTGGGAAGCTGAGACCCTGAGAAGCCCCCAGAGGCAGACAGTTTAGGTTTTTCCCCAGTAGGAGAAAATAGGAGACCAGAGCATAAAGGGGAGTGGTGCACAGGCTGTGCTGAGCTGTCTCTTTGAATCCTGCCGGTCTGCTAATTGTCAGAGAGGTAAAGCAACTTGCCTATGGACATCCAACTCTGAGTAGTAGTGGCACTTAAATTAATAAACACATCGAGATTTGGATTTGTATTGATTTTCATGGAGCATGGGTAATGATTTTTTTATTTTTTATTTTTATATTTTTTAAAGATTTTATTTATTTATTTGACAGAGAGAGAGGGAACACAAGCAGGGGGGTGGGAGAGGGAGAAGCAGGCTTCACACTGAGCAGGTAGCCCAATGTGGAGCCCGATCCCAGGACCCTGGGATCATGACCTGAGCTGAAGGCAGACGCTTAACGACTGAGCCACCCAGGCACCCTGATATTTTTAAATAGATTTGACCAATTTGCAATATACACATGAGGCTAACCTTCCCACGATACAAAATGGAAAGCCAAGGGGCCCTGGGCAAGTCTTTTTCCTTCTCTCTTCACCAATCTCCCTAGACTCTGATGACCCTTCTCTATTTGACCTTCTATGCTTTCACCTCCATTCGCTGGCAGGAGGGATTAAACATTCTCGAGGTAGGGGAAGAGAAGAAAATACCCACATGGACTCCTGCCACCCTCCCCGCCCCGAGATTTTCCCTTGATGCATTTGGGAGACACCCAGCTTGGCTCTGAATTGGTGGGAAGACCTCCGCCCACAGAAGGAAAGTTCTTAGCCACAGAGCTGTTTTCCTTTGGGTGGCCCCCCCAAAAGAGATGGAGAGAAGAGAGGCCTGGGGGGCCAAGAACCTGGATGGCTGCCATGGATTCTTCCTCTTGGGGGAAATGGAGGCTTCTTAAAGTGTGAAAAAAAAAAACCAACATACAAGCAAGGGAGAGGCTCCAACATCCCACATGTCTGCCTTGGGCCAGGATGAGTACCACCCCTTGAAAAGATTGGCTTCTGCAATTACAACTGAATAAACAACCAATTAAAATGTCTCTCCCGCCCCACCTCACCCCATCTCTTCCTCTCACAAAGCTTTCTCAGCCTAGAGCGGCAGGGCAAAGAGGTGACTTTGTCTAATAACATCTGTGTTCTCTGCCTGAGAGAATGCTTGATGGAAACGGACAAATCAATTAGAAAAAAATAAATAATGTGGAAAGGGCTTATCCAAGAAAATCTCTGCTTCTCTTTGTTTTCATTTGCCCACGCATTGTTTCCCTTTGCACCGTGGCCCTGCGTGAGCCTGGAAATGAGAGTGAGGCTGTGGGAAGAATTGGACACATCAAGATTTGTGCTTGGCTTTGTCACTATTTATGTGATCTCTGAACCCCTGTTCCTTCATCTGTAAGATGGGGATAAATAATAGGAATAGCTAAACACTGATTGAGCTTTTCTACATGCCAGGTATTGTCCTAAGTCCTTTATGCTTCCTTTATTATGTCCCAAATCCTCTGGGCAACCCAATGAGGTAGACTGTTTTGTGTGTATAGATACTGGGGCCCAGGCAGTGAAGTACATTGACCAGGGTGACCACACATCGGGGGGGGGGGGGAGGAGCTGGATTCAAACCCAGGACTCTGGCTTGAGAACAAGTCATCCTACCCACGATGCTGCATAACTTCAAATACTGCAGAGATGGATGACAGGTGTTCGCTAGCATGGGTGCTGGCATACAGCAAGTGCTTAATAAATGTTGGTTTTCTCTTTCCTCTTTCCTTCTCTGATCACAGAGTAGACTGGCCAAAACTCCTTATGAGGCTTCCAGGCTGAGAGGGTGAAGGCTAGGATTTCCAGGGCGAGAAAGCATGGCAGCAAGATTTCGGGTCAATATCTGAGCGTGTGGCCATTTTGAAATTGTTCAGTTCAAGCCAGACATGGCTATGACCTCTTTTGGCCCTGTCTGTATCTCTCATGTTCACCTTTTTTTGAAGAGCCATAAAAAAATTGTCACATGATCAATTATGGGCTCTTGATGATGTAAGGGACGAGGAGGGCTCTCTAGGTCTCAAATATATCCATTCCCATTGGAGTAGAGGGGTGGGTCTGTGACCTGTAGGAATGCTCTGGGAAGCACCAAGTAGCTGCTGCTAATCCCAGTGTATTAGTAAGGAAACTGAGGCCTCATAGGAAGGAGACCGGGACCTAAATATTTTAGCTTTTTTCTTTCCCAATGTAAATTCAACCCCATCCATATCTACTGAGAACCCGGTAAACAGAAATTGATAAGGCACATGCCCTGCCCCAGGGAGCCACAGACAGTGGTGGATATAGACAGGTGGAGTGATGATTTGGAATGGTGTGAATGCACGTACTTATAGGAGGTGGATGAGTATAGAAATGGTAAAGGAGGTGGAGGAGAGGTGGGAATCAGGGAAGCCTTCCTTGAGGAGCGGTACCAGCATGGGCTTTGGATTTGTTCATCAGAGGACAAAATGCAGAGCAGAATCCCTGACAGAGGGAACAGCATGAGTGAAGGCGCCACAGATGATGCATCATGGTGGGTGCCCCCAACCCACGGTGGGAGATTCAGGAGAGGGAGCCGAGAGAGATGGGGCTAGAGAGGGAGGCAGCGTCCTGGGGGCCATGCTGGGGACCTTGGACTTACTCTTTCACATACAGGAGGCCCTTCTATAACCCCAGGAGGGAAGGAGAAGGGAACTGTCATAAGTATTCTAGCAGCCAGGATTTGTGTCAACCCCTCAGGGACAGATAGCATTATGAAAAAGGAAAGGTCTGAAGCGAGGTCTGAAGCTTAAGTCTCTTTTCCCTCCTCCAGAATATAGGCATCATAATACTACCTACCTCGGTCTTATTAAGAAGATTAAAGGAGATAATCCACGTAAAGTTGGACCACATAGAAGGGCCCATCAGACATTAAGTATCATTATTCATAGGCTTCATCTCACCTACTACATCAAGCTGCCTACTTGCTTGTTTATGTATGTTTTTATTTATTGATTCATTTCCAGCCTTACTCAAGAAATGATTATCAGCTGCTCACAAGGATACATGACAGCAGACATAAAATGGAGGCTGAGAGACTCAAGAGAGGGGAGCTAGATGCCTCTGTCGATTTAGAAAATGATCCGTTGAGTAATATGCCGGTGACTGATGGAAAGCTTTAGCATTTCAGTGGTGATAGGAGAGTTCATATTCTGTGAAGGAGGAGTTCTTACTTACTGAGCACCTAGGATGTGCCCAGTCTCTTTCCGAAGACCATTTCTTCCTCTCACCAACCTGTGATCATTCTACATGTTAAAGAGCTGATGATGATAATGGAGAGTTAGTTTGCTTTCCTGACCTGTCAGTCTAAGTGGTAGCCACTCCAAATACAACATCCCTCTCCAAGTCCATTTTACAGACAAATAAATAGAGGCTTACAGCATGCAGAATCATCTGGGGGGTGGGGGCAGCGTGATGCCCAGTGACAAGAGCGTAGGTTTCCAATTCAAAGGTAGAGAGAATTGGCCCTGAAACCCAGTTCTGCAACTTTGGGCAACCTTTTTAATCACATGTGGGCCACATGTTCCTTATCTTGAAAACAGAGCAATAATGCCTCTCTGCAAGATTGGTATAGAGAGGCAAAGCAGGCCTCCTAGTGCAGCTCCATATTTGACAAATAAATGGTCTGACGTCCATAGTGAATGAGTGAAGTAGAGAAGAAGCCAAGACTAGAATGCATGTTGTCTTTTTCATGGTCTGTATTCTTGATTTGCATCCTCACTGTGTGGCCCTTTCATCAGGCAAGATAGCAAAGTCCTTAAGGGCAAAGATGTTGATTTTAAGTAAATGTACGCTCTAAACTGAACTCTGCTATTTATAAGCTGAGTAAACTTGTCATGTCTCTTCAACTTAATAAGGACTTAATTTTCTTAGCTGTAAAATGGGATCATCTCCACTTGCTTTATAATATTATTGGGGGAAGTCATTGAGGTGATGTGTATAAGGGTTTAGCGAAGTGCCTGGCACATAGTAGCTCTTAATTACTTGGGGGAATAGCTGTTATTTGAACAGTACCTTTTTTGGATGGTGATGACAGCCAAGGTTCTTTTTTTGTTACAGAGCATACTTGGATGTTAATGAACTGAAGAACATTCTTAGACTGGATGGATCAACACACCTTAATATCTTCTTTGCAAACTCCTCGGAGGAGGAATTGGCAGGAGTAGCAACTTGGCCATGGGACAAGGAGGCCCTAATGCACTTAGGTGAGAATTAGAAACCTCTTCAGGAGGAAATTGGATTAGCACAGGAATAACTTTAGTGGTGATGATAATGGTGGTGGTGATCGTGACCATGACGATGGTGATGGTAGTGGTGATGGTGAACGATCTCTTTACTGCTTTTCAGTTTACAGAACTCCTTAGCACTTCTTATCTCATCTCCACCACCAAGCATTGCTCTGAAGAAAATAACATGATATCATTAGCCCTCTTTTGCTGATGGGGAAACTGAGACCCACAGAAGGAACAGGGCTTATCCAGGGTCACACACAAGTCCGTGGCTGAGCCACATTTGGAATTCAAGTCTCCAGCTCTGTCTATTGATAGCTTTCTTCTTCTACCCCTTGCCTCTTAGCGCATGCAAATATCTTTCCAGTCCAGCAACCGCATGTTGCTGACACAGCCAGTCAGGGTTTGGCTTGAGAGATGCCAAAGAGACAAGAGAAAGTGAGCTAGTTAAGACCTCTTTGTTCCTCCGTGGTCCACCAACACCACCAGGAACTCTTCTTACATCCAAAGTATTCATATCCATAAGCCAGGCATGTATTTACACAAACCCATCACCAAGAGTCAGAAAAGACAATGGTTTCTGAACCAGGCCCTGTAAGTAAACAGTGTAGCTCTTTAATTTTGATTTTTCTGTGCTCTCTTCCAGTACATGTCTGTATGTGCATGTGTTTTTTGGTAACTTGTGCATATTTGAAAGCATAGATAAAATGTTATGTTCTTTGTTTTACTTCATATTATGCTACCTATATTATTCCACATGGTAGCAGTTTTCCTAATCACTTCCCACCCAACTTTTTCACTTAACATCACAAGACAAAAGCATCCTTCCGGGTTATTTCCATCTCTCTAAAGGTGATGTTTTTAATGACCATACAATATTCCATTGAGTGAGGGCACTACAACGTGCTCAGCCTTTTTTCCCTCGATAGAATGTTCCCGTTGTTTACACCAATGGATAGCAATGCCTCCCTTGTTGAGCATCTTCATCTGGAGAGGTTAGGGCTCAGGAGAGTGACAGTCTTGGTGTTTGCCAAGGCCCGCTGCTCCCCCAGTGATACAGCCAGGGTCCAGTCACTGTCTTCAATCTGTGGTATCCTGGAAATGAGGGACTCTGCAGCTTTACATGATAGAGACTTCAAACTCTAGAGTTAGTTCCCTCTAGACTGCTCTCATTTCCCACTTGTTTTTAAGGGAATGAAACCAATGTGTGAGTGTGTGTGTGTGCACGCAAGTGCATGCGTGCTAATGTGTTGTTGTGGTATAAATAGAGCTGGAGACAAAGAGAAATCTGTAGTGGTTCCCAACTGGGGGAATTTTATCCTCTAGGAGACATTTGACCGTGTCTAGAGATAGTTCTGGCTGTTACAAATGGGGGAATGCTACTGGCATCTAGTGGGTAGAGGACAGTGATGCTGCTAAATCTACAGATTTAGCAAGAAAGAATTATCCAGTCCAAAATGTCCGTCATGCTGAGGTAGAGAAACCCTGATGATGGATGGATAGACAGACAGACAGAGGTTGGGCAGAAAAGAACATGCAACTTAGACACACGTGAAGGTAGATGATTTGTTTCTATAGTGTGCCTGGTATGACATATGGGAATCCTACTGGCCCACAGCAATACACAGGGTTGTTCTCAGTTTTGATTCTACTTGGCAGTATGGCCTTAGGCAAGTCTCTTTCCTTCCCCAAGTCCCAGTTTACTCAGGTTTTAAATGAACAGGTTAGACTAGATGGTCTCCAAGGACAGTTCTCGACACTGAAATACTGTCCTATTGGAAAAGCAACTGAAAGGCTCTTGATCCGAGTCTTAGAAAGCTTCTAAAGTTAGAGAAAAATACTCCTGATGATTCCATGAATTTCCGAGACTGGCTCAGGACCAGGAATACAGAAAGCTATAAATCCATAGCATGTTCTAGTGTTTCAGGATGATGTCAGACTCTAACTATTTCACCTTTTAAGAGAAGCAGTGAAACAGGACTCGGGTTCTGGGCTGTAGCTCTGTGCAAAGGGGTGAGTCGGAGGGGATGAGGTAAAGCAAACAAAGCTGGCCCGGACATCAAGTCTACAGTCCTGTCATTATCCCTGGAAATACCTGTGGGGTCCTGCACCTTCCCCACCCCCTGCCCAGTGCCTCCATGTTGAACCCTCATGGAGAAACAGAATCATTGGCACTGTTGTAGCTGTTTATTTTAGAGCTCACCAGAGATGCAAAGTCACTTTTCCAAGATCACACAGCCGGGGGCAAGCAGAATGAGGGTTGCTAACTGCCCAGGGCTCCCAGCCCCCAGCCTGCCATCTCCCCATCCCAAGAAATGTTGGCCAGAAGCAATTACTCCACATGAACCCCAATCAAACCCAACTTATTAGAAGCATACATATATTTTTACCTTCTTTTCCTGCTGTGATGCCATGATCCCTGGAAAAAGCCTTGGGTAGGAAGGGGATTATGTTTCATATTATGATTGACAGAAAATAATTGAGAGAGATTTCCTGTCTCAATTTCTCTTCTTCCCTGCCTCTCTGCCTGCCCCTTCTCACACACGCACATGTGTGCACACACCCCCACACACCCTCTCGTACATCTTTATCTCTGTGCTAGAAGGCTCTGAGCAGTTCAGAATTAATAGACTCCGTGAGCCCCATGACTGAGCAAACTCACCCTCCTGGCAGTTCAACCCAAGATAAAACTCGCCCCACGCCTGCCAGTTCAAATCAACATGGCCCTGCTTTATCACCATTCTTTATAAGACACTGCTCTGCACTTAAACTCATGACTTGCAGAGTGTTTGGACCTGAATTTTAACCTTCTCTTAAACACATTTGGATTTTAAAGTTTAAATGTCTCCCTACCAGCCTATATGCATTTCTCCAGTGCCTAAAATGAACATGAAAAATGCCGTCCATTGATTCTACTGAAATCTGTTCCATCTATCTGCCTAAGCTAAGCCATGCTCAATCATCGAAGACATGGGGGGTAGACCATGACTTCTCAAACTAGAATGTACAGACGAGCCATCTGGGGCCCTTATTAGAATACAGATTCTGATTCTGTAGGTCTGCAGTAGGGCCCGAGATTCTGCATTTTTAATCCCTTCCAGGTGATGGTCCTGCTGCTTATTCTCAAGACACTCATCGAGTCTTGAGTAGTTAGATACCCACTGACCCACTTTGAGTCATGGTGCTATGCAAGCTGCTTACGTGTGCTTAGGTGGACCTCAGAAAACTTCTTTCGTTGGGCTAATGTTCAGAGATTCAACACACATGTAATGAGATGCCATATTCCAGGCCCTGTGATTGGCACTCGTGGTAGAACTCATTAAGAGGCCTGGCTCTGGAAACTAAGGATCTCAAATTCCAGCGTGACACCTTTCCTAACTCCCGATCATGAGCCAGTTACTTCACCTGTCTGGGAATCAGTCTCTCCTATTTGGGTTGTGAGTTGAGTAAGTGTGATTATACAAATGAAGCCCTGAACACAGGGCCCGAGGATACATGATAAATGCCCTAGAGACATTGGCTATAATGACACTGTCCTAATGATGAGCTCAACATGATGCTGGCCCTCATGAGTGCTCACTCTCAGAGAGGACCAGAGATGAAGAAGTGGGATTCAGGGATGGTAATCAACTTGCTCAACGTCCTAGCATTAGCAAGGGCAGAGTGAGGACTGGGACCATGGTATCTGACCATGAGGGCTCCAATTGGACTAGACTGTGCGAGATGTTTGTAAACCAGGACATGCCTTACTGTTGAAGGACAAGGTAGCAGCAGAAATGTCCACCAGCCCAGAAATCAAAGTCCTTAAATACTGATCATGCCCCTTCGTTAAGTAGTTTGAGGTCACTTCAGTTAGGGTGTCTTACTTCTTCGGCATTGGTGTTTTCATCTGAAAAATGGAAGGATTGCACAGAATGACTCTTGAGACTCCTTCCTACCCAATCAGTGGTGCATATCACAAGTCATAACAGTTCTCGGGGCCGTAGAGTCACAGGGTGGAGAAGCCTGTGGTTACTTTGGGCAGCACCCCATTTGCCTCTGATTGATTGGGTGATTTCTGCAGCAGGAAGCAGAGTGCCGCACTTGCTCAATGCTCTGGTTTTCCCTTTGCAGGTGGCATTGTCTTGAATCCGTCTTTCTATGGCATTCCTGGGCACACCCACACCATGATCCATGAGATCGGGCACAGCCTGGGCCTCTATCACATCTTTCGAGGCATCTCGGAGATCCAGTCTTGCAGTGATCCCTGCATGGAGACAGAGCCCTCCTTTGAGACCGGAGACCTCTGCAGTGACACCAACCCAGCCCCAAAACACAAGCTCTGCGGTGATCCGGGGCCAGGGAATGACACCTGTGGCTTCCATAGCTTCTTCAACACCCCTTACAATAACTTCATGAGCTACGCAGGTAGGACTCCCCGCTCAGCCAGGCGCATGCGGCTGGGTGTCACCCATGGGCTCCAGTCCTGGCTCAGAGGAGCCTTGGTAAAGCTGCTTTCCTTTTCTAAGACTTCTTCAACCCAACAGTCCCTCATCCCAATCAATCAGGATGTGACAGTCCTTGTGTGAGCTCTCAGGGGTTCATGGGAGCTGTTGCATCTGATGTCTCCTCAGAAAGACACACTTTAAGGAGCTGTCTGGGGCCCAAGGTCAGGAGACCTACATAGCAATTCTAGCTCTACCACTGGGTCACCCAGTGCCTATGGGTCTGTCACATTCCGTCTCTGGGTCTCCCTTCACTCAAGAAAATGGAATCTTCGGATCTGAGGAATCTTGGAGAAGGTTCATCTAATTTTGCAGTTGTATTTTTCTAAGCTGGTGGTTACTGCAACTCTTTCTTTATCTTTCCTTTTTTTTAACTGCAACTTTCTCTTAAATATAAAGCTCTTATACTCTCCTTGACTCTTTTATTACAAAAAAAAAAATAGAATGCTTTTCGTTTTGCAAATACGAAATTACATGAGAGGGGTACATTCTTTTCCTAACTGCGTATATCCAGTCAAAGCCCTTTTTTATACCATCAGTAATAGCATTAAGGACTCATGGTTTGGGTTCAAAGATGTCCTGTACTTCTTTTAGAATATATCAAGGCCAATTCTAGCCCTTAGAGCATTTTTGGAAAGTTAGAACAAGGCATTCTTTTCCCAAGGCAGTCTCAGCCCTCCCCACTGGCCTCTTAGACCAGGAGCCCTAGTGTAGGAAACCAATCCACAAATTGCACATGGTAGCCCAGCATCGAATTCTATTATAAGATTCGACTTAGGTGTCTCTTGACCCTACGAAAACCAGCAAGTTCTGTGAAAGCGGAGATTGTCTCTAATGCACCACTATATTCCCAGCACCTAGCACAGAGCCTGGTGCTTAATAAATGTTTGTTAAGAAGAAGAAAGAGAGGGAGGAAGGGAGAGAGGCAGAGAGGGAAGAAAATGAATAAATTCTCATAAAGGTTTAGAAAAGTGATTCTTATTAATTCTAATATTTCTCCTTGGATAACAATTTATGGTTCATAAAGGACATTAGTACACACTATCTCATTTAACTCACAACAAATATGTGGGGTAGAAATTATCCCCATTTTACAGATGGTAATACTGTGGCTCACTAAAGTCAATTGTCCCAGGTCACATATCTGACTCCAGACATTTTTTTTTCTTCTACTCCTGTGTGGCGCTGTAGGTCTCCATCTCTGCTTGAACTGGGAAAGCCCTCTTCCCACAGTTTTCCATTTCTTCTTTGGTTTTTGCCTCATTTTACATTTGAAGAGAGGATTTTGCTGCTGAAACCCCATGAATTTGATAATCCTCAATAGGTCTTCCTGCTTTCCCATGTGGGCTGATGACCTCTGGGGGCTTCTGCAGTTTAAGGCTCCTACCATTCAAACCTGAGGTCTCTGGAAGGGTCAACAGCCCAACCTTGGCACCAGAAAGGGGTCTTTAGGTTTAGGTCTTTTAAAAAGACCACAGAGCTGGGTATTTCCTAAAAAGCAGATTTCCTACTGGACTCCCCTTCCCAGCCAAGCCGACATCCCACATCCGGTGCCCTGTCCCCTCACACAGCCCTGCTTACGTTCCATTTCTGTAGCACCTTTCCTTGGCCAGCTCTACGCACATGGAAAATAAACAATAACATGAATTTGGAAGTTTGCCGGATGCTTAGGGGCCTCGGAGCTGCCACTAGCTACCAGACCCCTATAAACTAAATCTTTTTTTTGTTCCTCTTTGTACAGATCTAAAGGGTGATTGATTTACTGTTGTTTTTTTAAAGGAACCCCTCAGCTCAGTGACCCATTAACAGCAGAACTAATTCACTGAGCTACGATAACAAACTTACACCCACAAAAGCATATTCAAGGCGACCACGAGCTTTGAAATGTTTGTTTTCCTTAGGATCTCTGATAGATGAGGTGACAAAAGCAGCTGGATGAAATTCAAAATGCAGAACAGGATCGGGTTCTCAGGACCAGGGAGAGCTATGCACAGGGGCTGTGCAGTCAAGGCCAGAGGGTGGAGACCCTGCTGGGTCAACTGCTCCGAGTTCCTTCCTTCCTTCCTGGGTGCTTCTTCCTCAGGCCTGGTCACTCGCAGAGCGAAGAGTCTAGAACAGTGCTGTCCAGTAGAACTTTCTGCAAAGATGGGCATGTCCTGTGTGCATGCTGTCCAGTGTGATCACCACTGGCCTGATGTAGCTCATGAGCGCTTCGAGTATGGCTAGTGAGACTGAGGAATTGAATTGTTCATCTTCAGTAACTTTAATTAATTGAAATAACCCCACCTGGCTGGTGGATGCCATATTGGTCAGCACAGGTCTACAATCATTATTGAGTGCCTAGGATACACCGCACACTGTGTGAAGCGCCTCATAGGCTTCTCTTGTAGAATCCTCAAAATAAGGACTATTATTACTGAACCTATTTTATGGATGCAGAAATTGTGGTTTAATGTAGCTTAGGTAACTTGCCCACGGTCGCACAAGAAGAGGAAGGTAAGCCTTTTTTCACTGCAGAGACTGTGCTATTGATCAATAAACATCTGGCTCTCTTTCTGACGCTAAGGCAGGTGGGGAGGGTCCCAAGTGCTTAGCTCCAGCAAACACCAGGCAGGTGATGGGGGCATGCCCTAGTTCAGCACCAGGAGTTTATGGTCATCTTGCGCTGCTGGATAAGTCCTGGGCAGATGAAGAGCAGAAGCCCAGACTCTACTTCCTGAAGATGATAGGCAATAGGAGGCCTCCCAAGAGCACCCTCTAGTCGGGGCTTCCTCAAGAGTGTGAAAACCAGGCCTCGTCCAGCCTGCAGGAGCAGGTATCTTGTTACCATTGTTCTGCGTGTCAAAGCCTTTCAATATGCACATCTGCTTCGACCCTGCCATCCCAGCTCTTAGGAATATATCCGAAGGAAAGAAATCTGTTGATTTGTTTAAGGATTTAATCGTAAGAATGTTCTTAGCAATGTTCATTGTCCAAATATCAATTAGGTATTTACTCTCTGCCAGGCGTGAAGAAAAAAATGCTTATATGCGTGAAAAATTAGAAACTTCTTACAAGTCCAGTGAGCATGGATTGTTGAAATAAATCACAAGGCATCCATATGATAGAATATTATGTGGCTGCTAACGGTAACATAGAAGATGCAAGAGAGGTATAAACAGAAGCGGAGGAACATGGTGGTGCAGAGCACAAAGTTTGGGAGTGCAGGCACTGATCGTGAAGCCTCTGTGCATTAGCCTTTGACCTTAGGCAAGGTACTTCTCCAAGCCTCATTTACTTTCTGGATATCATGGAGGGTAATCACACCTACCTTGTGTGATAGTAGGTGTACTCATGCAGATAAAGGATTTAGAACTGTCCCTGGTACCGTAACTTGTGCTCAATAAATGATAATTCATATGATTGTTTTTTAACACTTCAATGTGAACATGGTCACAGAGCCTTGTACCGTATAAGATCTGGCATATAAACGTGTGTGTGTATATGTATATATGTATGTGTGTGTGTATCTCTCTATATACATACATATATACATATACATATATGCATATATGCATTTATACACATATTTGTATAAATGTATGTGTATATATATAAATGTATGTATATATATATGGTGTAAATGTGTTTCTGATAATGAGAATTATAAATATTCACGTGCAATATACATATACACACACATAGACCTATGTACTCAATACTAATTATATTATCTCTAGGTAATGAGTTTAGGGGGATGTTTATTTCTTTGTAACACTTTGGGCATATTCCACGTTTTACAGTGAATATAATCATTTATTGTTATTACTATTAGTATCACTATCATTATTTAATAAAAACCAAAAAGGCAGGGGCTCTTATGAAGGGCAGCTCCGTTATCGCTACACTAGACATAGGTTAGCTTGTTAAATGCCCTTTTTAGCTTTAGGAGGCGGTTACATCACTATTCCCTATGTTACAGTGGGTGAAAACGAGGCTGGCCGGGGTGGGGGGTGGGGGGGCAGCATCTTGCTCCTGGTTCCACAGCACACGGCAGCGCTGGCCCCCTGGCTTGACCCCCCGTGCTCTACAGTCTCCATGCTACAGAGGGTAGTGTGTTCTGGCGAACAAAGTTCAGTAAGCAAACTCCGGGCCGAGCCCCGACAGCATGGGGGCTGGTGCAGGCTTCCACAGTGATGAGATCCCCGAAGTCCTCTCTGCTGATAAAATGGGAACTGAAGAACAAGATGGGCTGGCTGGTCCTGGAGCTCAGATGTCGGGAGGGGAAACGTGTGGAGGCAAGAAGCCAAGAGGGGCTGACTCTAGACATGAGCTAATTGAGACAGAGCATTTGTGATAAACGGAAACCCTTTGGTCCTTCCCCATAAGATTCTGATAGCAGCAAAGTCTCTAAGTGATGTACCCTGGGACAGGCGTTTTTGGACTTCTGTTTTCAAGTTCAGATACATTTCTGTTCCCCTACCAAGTTCTGCCACCTATCTGTTTTTCATACTCTTTTTTATTGACAAACATGGAAATGGCTAATTTTTAAGTCACGAAAGGAAAATGCACTTCTTTGGGGAAAAGAAAGAAACAAACAAACCACAGTGTATGGAGGGGGGAAAATGCTGTTTTTCTCCTCTGTCCATCTTGATAAATACTTTATGTGTTCCAGCTCACTGAGTCCCCACAGCAACTCTATGGAGTGGGGTTGATTTAAATGTCCCCAATTTATACCTGTGGGACCTGAGTTTTAGAGTTACTTCCTTCTTTTGGAAAGGACTGATTAGTATTCTATTTGGTGCTTATGCCTTGACGTACATAGCCATTCCCCTATGAATAGACAGATGTGTTATTTCTGATATTTTTACCATTATAAATGATCCTTCAAAAAATAGCCTCATACCTATATTTTCCCCTGTTTGTTCATGAATATCTGTCTATCGAATTCCTGAATGTGCTATTGCTAGATCAAAGAGAATGAATTTTTTGCATTCTTATCATGGTTCTTTGTGCTCCACTCCCCTTAGCCTTCAGTGGAGTTCTGAGATGAACATTCTTGGTATCCTCATCATCTCCACCTACAGATTGGAAAACTGAGGCACTGAGGGCATGAATTCACTTGCCCATTTGACTCCGGATCCCTCACACACTGGTCTAGCTCTTTAGCCATACTTTCTTAGCCATTATCCTTCCCCTGCCTCTGACCTATTCAGTGGCTTTTCTAGAGGGTACTTTTTTTTCACTAAGAAGTTCAAAGTTCATAGGAACAAAGAACATACCTGATGATCTGGCCCTTCTTAGGCTGAGACGTCTGGACTCTATTCTCCAGGCAATGGGGAACCATAGGATGTTTGCTATCCAAGGAGTTAGATGGCTGCATGTGGACTTGAGAGAGATGTATGTGACTAAGGGTACTTGCTAAGGGACACTGGGCTCTTCTCCTTTCTCCAAAGCTATGAAAGACATGCCCAGGGTGTTGGACAAGGGACCGACTGTCAAAAATTACTAAGGGGATCATAGGGAGCTTCTATGTATAACCTCCTTTCACTCCTGTCCCTTCCCCAACCTGGATTCTCAAGGTTCCATCCAACTACACAGCACCTGCCCAAACTTATTTTCTGTTTGTTTGATAAGGCAAAGTGAGTTTATGCTGCAGGATTCCCAGTGGCAGGTTTATTTTAAGATCTGGTGAGCCCCGTGCTCCTCCATCTGGGGCCCAGCTGCGGAAACCCTGACCAGGTGGACACCTCTGGGAAGTGGTGTTTTTGGAAACCAAGCCAAAATAGTGCCTTGTTCTGCCCCTAGGGCAGCTGAATGAAGCTGGTGGAGGAGTAGACAGGAGGCAGGCTCCTTCCTTAGGAGGCGAGTCTCAGACAGTCTTCAGTCCACATTATAGAAAAGAGCGTAGGGCTGAAGGTCATTTGATCTAAAGACATTTAAGAGATTGTATTGCAGCCCACTCAGACTTGGGCTCACAATCCTATTTATCAAGCACCTGCAGGATACTTTTCCCATACAGGGTCTCATTTATGCACAGAAAGAAGTTCTCATATTGATTAGAAACATGGTCTAGGAGTCCAGAATGCCTGGGTTCAAATCTCAGATGTATCCCTAGCATTGTGATTGTAAAAAAGTTGCTTGACCTCTCTCAGTCTCAATTCCCTTCTCTGTAAAATGGAGCAAATAGTAGTATTTACTCACCAAATAGTAGGAGTGTTAAATGTGTCCAAAGCTCAGTGCACCATGCCTGGCTTATACTAAGCACACTGTGAATAGCCAAGTGACAGTACTGTCCTCATTCCCAGCATGGACACTGAGCCTGGATTGTTCCTAGGGCTGCCTGCCTCTCTGGCTGTGCTCGCTGCAAAGGACTCCATGTCCCTGTGGGCCTGCAGCTCCCTCTCCTACAGCCCCTGACCTTTCTCTCCCCATCTTAGCCCTCCAGTCTGGATGACCTCAAGTACCTCCTTCTTCAGAAGCCTCTCTGGGTCACTGTCCTTCCCCATGGTGCTGTCTCTTGTTCATCAGTGGTCAGCATCACAGACTTTCACAGTCTTCTGATAACCTTGTCTCGTACAGCAGACTCGCCTTCACTCTATACCTAGAATGGTCCCTCCTCGAGGGCAGGAACATTTTTTGGTTTCATCTTTCTGTGGCCTTTGGCCCGGAGCAGAGAATATGGGATAGATGCTCAGAAGGTTAGTTTGAAGGACAGTATCACGGCCTCCACGGAAAGCAGAGTGAATGAATGAGCGGATGAATGAATGTGAAGGAATGAGTGAGTGACTAAACAAGTGGAGGAATGAATGACTGGGAGATTTGGGGTGAGTGGTGAGGGAGGGATGGCATAAGGGAATGCATGGCTTACTGACCAGGGGTTGGGGGGGCCCCGTGGAAAGCCATTTGGCCCTTGTCCTTAGCTGTGACCTCTGGTCCACTGAGGCCCATCCACCCTCCCCTCCCTCCTGTTCCCTCTTACCTGCCTCCAGAAGTGATGACTGCACTCACTTCTTCACAGACCATTAGCTGTTGAGCACTGGAAGAGGCCAGCTCTGCATTGGCAAGGGCTAGGGGGCTGGCTGGCTGGCCCCTCCAGGAGACGTCATGCAGCGGCTTCTTATCTCGCCCTCTGCCCACTTGCAGATGACGACTGCACGGACTCCTTCACGCCCAATCAAGTTGCCAGAATGCACTGTTACCTGGACCTGGTCTACCAGAGCTGGCAGCCCTCCAGGAAGCCGGCTCCTGTCGCCCTGGCCCCCCAGATCGTGGGCCACACGACCGACTCGGTGACACTGGAGTGGTTTCCGCCCATCGATGGCCACTTCTTTGAAAGGTGAGTGTGGCCTGAACAGTGTTGATCCCTCTCTCTCTTGCCAAGACGAGGGAGATTCCGAAGGGAAGCTGTTTTCTTCGTCCTTGCTCTTGTTTATCGGGAGCCCCTAGCACCTAGAGGTGACGGGTCCATAGAGACACGGGGTCAATTTGGGAGTTGGGATAAATGAATGAGTGCTCATTGGAATTAATAAGTAAAGATGTATGCTTTCAATGAATGGATGTTTGGCTCTATTTTATTATGAAACACCTGGAAACTTTTATTGCTGGAACATCCTCTGGGATAGAGATGCTGGCTTCATCTCCATGAGCTCAGGAGTTGAAATTGCCTCTGGTCAAAGCACAATTGTGATAGATGTGTAACATATATTATATATGAAGGTGTGTATGTGTATATATTCATACACCATATGTGAACACACATACTTGAATACACTTGAATATATGAATACATATAATTAGAATCTTTGTGCCTAGGACTTTGTTGTAGAATTGAGGGTAGAATTTTTGGAAGATCAGGGATGATAAACTGAGGCACAAGAGTTTTGCTCCCCTGTCTTTCACTTACTAACTGTACTACCTTGGGCAAGTCACTTTCCCTCCTTAACTGGTCCTCTCCCACAGGAAAGTGGGCCTAATGATGCCTCAGTGGCCTGAAGGCAGGGACCTGAATCCAAAGGTCTCTTGTGGTACCTTTCAGGATTGAGACCCCCTGAGGAGCTCAAGCTTTAAGGGAAACAGATTCTGAAGAGTCAGGAAAACAGATTAAGATGATGACATCTACACTTGGCTACAATTTAGGGCTTATTAGTATTTAACCCCCATCCCAGCCTTTCTTAGGGGCATTTTGTCCAAAACTGATGATATACCATTGATGATGGTGAAAGTAATAACCAGCTAATGATTAACTAATACTTCTCTGTGGTTATGGTTGTTGCCATTTATCAAGTCCTTACTCCGGGTCATATTCTGTATTAAGGCTTTATATGCAAAGTCTCCAGTAACTATGAAAGGGGAATCATCAAGAAGGATCTGGGTGGCTCAGTAGGTTAGCATCTGACTTTTGGTTTCATTCAGCTGAGGTCATGATCTCAGGGTTGCAAGACTGAGCCCCACATTGGGCTCTGCGATCAGCATGGAGTCTGCTTGGAATTCTCTCCCTCTCCCTCCTCATCTTCCCCTCCCCTCGTTCGCATGCACACTCTCTCTCTCTCTCTCAAATAAATAAACAAATAAAATCTTTAAAAAAAAATAGAAAGGGGAATCATCTTCCTCATTTGCCAGGTAAGGCAGGAATTAGAGTGAAAGATGCTAGGAGATTTGACCAAGAGCCTATAGACGGTGCTGGGAGCTGGGCTCTGACTCACATTTTGCAACGTCTTGTCTTGGGCCGCACGTGCTTTCATTAAGTCCTTCCAAAACTTAAATTATGAAGGAGGTATTACCCCTCCCCTCAAAAGATCCACAGAAAGTGGTAAGGAGCTCTCATGTGCCTGTGTGTGTATGTACAAATACATATCAGATCATGGTACCACATTAAATTTGGGCTCTAATTTTCTCCACTGCCATCAGTCCCTCAATCTAGAACCTTTGTTTGGCAGCTGGGTGAATGTGTTCATGGGGGAAGGAAATGCACTCCCTGGCCCTCTATAACCACCTCCCCTCCGCCCGCCTTCCCCTGCCCCAGCCGCCCTCACTAGGAGCTCAGAGCTGGGTTTGGGAAATGTCATGTGACACTTCAGAGCAGACTTTCCAGCAGCCTGTAGATTTATTTATTTTTTCTGTGGCGATGAGAAGTATCAGACTTTTGGTCAAGCCTTGGCCTCAGTTCCACTTAAAAATGGAAGTTTTGTAAATGAAGCTTCCCGTGTATGTATTTAATTTGTATTTCATAAAGCAGTTATTGTCCATTAAATAAATACCATCTGATTGTTGGAAACCTATTGGAGGGTTAATTGTTGTGTAATGAGATATGTCTCTATTACATAGTACCCTCAGCTTCAATCAGTATGTTTTTAATAACCTATAGTCAGTTGGTACTTGGGGCTCATACAATAGCTATTCTGTTCAGTCTGAGATTTCATAACGGAGTTATCATATGTTAAATTAAAATGGACATTTTAGAAACATGTCTAATTAGGGTTAACAGCTACATAGACCATAGTCTATGGGTAAAGGAAGTCGATCAGCAAGTTCAATAAATTGCTGTAAAGACATGGAGCTATCACTCTCCCATGCCCTCAGAGTTTATATTCATGCAGACTGGCCTGGTGCAGAGTGCACAAGCTTTGCTGGCAAGTGGTCTGCACTCTGTTCTCAGCCCCACCACTCCTGGTCTGTGGGACCTTGTGCAAGCCATCTCACCTCTCTGGTTCTCTCTGACCCTCTGAATCTTCTTCCATAATTGTGCCCACTTTGCCTGGCTTTTGTGGGGAATCCAAGAGACGTGACATCTGTGATTTGCTAGCACATACACTCTATGCTCAAGAAATATTAGCTCCCATCTTGTACAAAGTTTCCCAGAGCTGTTTAGCTACTTGAAAATTCTCTTTCCCTACAAAATCTCTGGTGTTTTCCACTGCATCCATCAATGCCAACCTCTTGCCCCTGGCTATCCCTACGTCCTCCTGCTGTTCCTCACATCTGTGGTCTAAGAGAATACAAGGGTTTTCCTTAAGAAAACATATTCAGATCCTCCCACAGCCTGTGTCCTCACACATGGGCAACTGAATAAATAATTCAAGGCCACCCCTGGGTTTTCTAACTCCTTTATTTTTATCTGTCTTGCAAACATGTGTTGACTGAATGGTTTCAGTTATCTGAACAATTGGTGGTGGTGTATTAGAAAGAATTCTGGACTAAGACCCAAAAGACCTGGGTCTGAAGTCTTTGCAACCTCATTCATTTCCTCCTCCTCTTCAGCCTCAGTTTTCTGATCTGTAAGCCAAAAGTCATCTGGCCTTTCTCAACCAAGCTCCCTATCCCAAATCTCAGAACACAGAAAATGACTAGAGTAACTATTTTCTCAATTCTCCCAAGAATGGTGCATAACGAGTACCATTCTAGATGTGCAGGAGAGAAGTTAACTCATCACACACAGTGGGTATCTTAAAGAAACACTGTTCAATAAGACTTCTGCTGTAATGGAAATGTTCTGTATCTCTGTTGTCCAATATGGTAGCCATTAGCCAACCGGCTATGGAGCATTTGAAATGTGACAGGTGTGAAACTGAATTTCTAAATTTATTTAATTTTCATTAATTGAAATTCAAAGACCCACATGTGGCTGCTGGGTGCTGTATTATTAGCACAGACTTGAGCTTTAGGCTTTGATTCTCATGGAAGGTGGGTAAGAAAGATGATCTCTTCCAGTGTTAGCATCTTGTACTACTGTGATTTCAGTGTGTGTGTGTGTGTGTCTGTGTCTCAGTGACTGGTATTTATCCACCTATCTAGATACAGGTGCAAATAAAAATCAAATAAATGCCAAACATAAGAAAACATATACTCCCTGGATGTGTAGGATGCTGCCTGATTTTGGTAAAGCCTGTATCTACTCAATGACTTTATAAGCTATGAACTTGGCATGATTACTTTGTACTCATTATCTTCTATTTCCTAATCTGTGAAATGGGAACATCACCCACTGCCCAGAATCACACCATTGCATTTAGTTGCCTACTTTGCCTTTACTTTAGTCCTTCTTTTCTCAATCCATGTTTCCATTCAGCATGAAGACCAGTCTTTTTAAAATGTAAATTAGATCCTGTCACTCCCTGATTTAGAGTGGCTCCAGTGTCTTCCCAACTCTTTTATGTACAATCTCCGGGTGGTCTACTGGACCTCCATGATCTGGTCCTTGCCTACTTGTCCAGCTGCCTCTCTTAACACTCCTTCCTTCATTCATAACTCCTGTCACTCAGACTTCCTTTGGGATCCTTACAGACCAAGCCTTTTCCTGTGTAGGGCCTTTACACACCTGAAACTGCCCCTGGAATGCTTTATATCCACTCTTTATGTCATCCTTCAGCTCTCACCATAGACGACATCCCCTCACTAAGGTCTTTCATGACTGTTTCAATTTTAATTAGCCCAGTGTACCTCCCCCACCAGTATTCTTGCCTACATCATCCATTTACTTTCCTTCTAGAACTTAATGAACCCATAATTTTATATCTATTTACTTATCTGTTTATATACTATCCATCTGGCTGCAAGCTCTATGAGGTGTAGCTAGCACACCTGATTTACTTCCCCTTGGATTGTCAAAGTCTGGAACTTGTACAGTGCTAGCAACTAGAGGCGGTTCAATGACTACTCACTGAATGAACAGATGAAATAGTGAATGAATATGTGAATCAGTGACTGAATATGAGGGAAGGTACTTTGTGGAGCTCTGTGCAAACTAGGCATATTTACTGTCAGGTGGATGATGGTTTAGTCACTCATCAAAGTATTTATTAGAAACCTAGGATGTGTCAAGAACTGATGTACAGGGGACTATATGACCATCCTCTAAAACAGAGCATCTAAAGAAGCAGAAAGAAAGGCTCAGTGGCCATTAAGGTCCATGTGGTTCCTGACTCCATCCCAGAACTTTTATAATCCCATTGTCATCATAGAGCCAGTCATGTGACCCTGAGCAGCTAGGCATGGATTGTGGTTGTTGTAATGGAACTCCACCCTCCAGAGTGAGGAAGTCTCTTTCTCCACTCCTCATTCCCCACCTGCAAGTGTATTGCTATAATTATTATTGTTGCTAGTCCTGGAGTAATTCATAGATATTCAAAATATATAGAAAATTCAGAAAACCAGAAGGAATAAAAAGGGAAGGGTAATCATCCTATATTCATTCCACCACCCAGAAACTGCTGTTGATATTTTGTCATGCTGAAGTTATTTGGACAGCATTGAGAAGCTGCTCTAAATTCAGTTTTGAATATGATTTTTTCACTGAACATTGTATCTTACACATTTTCCATGAGATTTCATAGAATATTTTTGTAACGACTGCTTACCATTTCATTGAACATATTAATCTTAGACTATTTCATCATTCTCCTTTCACTGGATATTAATGTACTTGCAAAATTTCTACCTATGTATGATTTCATATTAACACTGATAAAGCTGAGGATGCAAAATCCACAATTTGAGAGTCTAGACTAGGTTAGTTATGAGTCTTAGCAACATGTCTCAGTGACTGGTATTTATCCATCTATCTATCCAGCCACCCACCCACCCACCCACCTATCCACTCAGCTACTCATCTGTCCATCCATCCGTCCTTCTGCATATGTTGGCCACCATATATGCAGATAATCAGGAGAATGATCTGTTCAGTTATAGGTTTGGGGATGAGCTCCCTGGCAGCTGTATGGAGGAGGAACAGGGAACACCAGCAGACTGATGCTCACCAGTGTACTCTTTCTTACCATGTGAACCCAGGGGCTACAGAGCTTCCCTATGAGGGGAAAGCTATAAGGCTCCTCCATTGCATCTTTCAGGTAGCTAAAGGATAAAGGTCCTTCTAGGAATGATGAAAAAGGTGTTGGCAGGACCATTGCATTTTGAGAAATAATGGGCTGATCCCTCTCCCCTCCTGGCAGCTGCCTTCTAAACAGATGCCAAATCTGGAGAACAAGCAAGATCCCAGAGGCTGTTGTGGCTAAGGGGAGATTGAATCCAGATACATAAGACACTTGACAGAGGAAGCCACCATAATATTCCACTTCTGGGGCTCTTCCCTTCAAGGGATTGGCTTGCCCCTTGGAAAGCTGCTAAAATGAATTAGATGTCGTGGTAAGGAAGCTGCTTTTGACTGTTAAATCAGAGGTGATTCATCCATTCCCAGAATGTCAGGCCTGGAAGGTTCTATAGGTATCATCTGGTTCAGCCAACTCATTTTCAGATGAAGGAACTGAATCGTGCCTTCTTTTTATTTAATACCTAGGACACAGGATGGTGCCTGGCACATGGGAGGTACCTGACAAACACTGTTAAAAGAATAACATTTGAGGTCAAATGGAGCTAAAGATTTTTTCACAACCACACATCAAATCCTCAGTAGAGCTTTGGATATCTGATGAAACTAAGATTAGTATGGGTAGTAAGTCCTTGGCCTGTTGATTCTGTACTGCTTGAAATTAAAGAAGTATATCTATCATCAGGACAGAAGCCACATAAGTCCAAACAAGATCTTTGCTGGGCAATGGGGAGGAATTTCACTCATGGTCGTATTCTGAAAACTTTGGCAAGGATAAGGAGGATGGGGGTAGCAAGGAATTGTTATGTCTTCTGCCCTGGTGCCTTAGGCCTAGCTGGATCAGGAGCTCATTCAACTGTTCCTAAGTCGGTGCATTTCCCTTCTTTCCTTGGCCTCCTAGAGAATTGGGATCAGCATGTGACCTTTGCCTGGAAGGGAGAATCCTGGTGCAGTATGCCATCAATGCTTCCTCCCCAATGCCTTGTGGCCCATCAGGACACTGGAGTCCTCGAGAAGCAGAAGGTAAGCCAGTCTGGAAGCTCACTTACAGATTGGGGGTGCAAAGAACAACTCTTTTGATGTAGATGGAGCTTTATGATTTTAACAGTCTTTTCTGCATACTATCTCATTGGATCTTACGATTGCCTGGCAAGGCCAATTTACTTTGTTTCTGTCTTTTCCCCTAAGCTTTATTGAGACATAATTGACATGTAACATTGTATAGGTTTAAGGTGTACAAAGTGATGATTTGATACATGTATTATTGCAAAGTGATTATACCACAATAAGGTTAGTTAACACATCCATCATCTCATACTTTTTGTTTGTCTGTTTGTGAGCTCATGTAAGAACTACCCTCTAGGCAATTTTCAAGTATATGATAGAGTATTGTTAACTATAGTCACCATGGTGTAGATAAGAACTCCAGTGTTTATTCATCATACAACTGGAAGTTTGTGCCCTCAGCCCAAGATCAAGGCCAATATTCATGCATCGATTCAGCACATGTCCTTTGAACTCCTGCACTGTCTTAAGTATGTCATCCCACTTTACATACGAGGAAACAAAGATGCTGAGATATTGAACAAGTGCCCGAGGCCACACATCTGATAAAGACATGGTGTGTATGTGTGTTTATGTGTGCCTCCAGACCCTGACGGCCTATTGGTGCACAGATCACCTTAGAATCAGCACACATACCTGGGAGAGGGGTCAAGTTTTCAGTAGTCTTTGTCTTCTTTAGTTGTTGCTAGGAAGATCCAGGACATCCACACACATGCCATAAATATCCCTTGAAGTTTTCTGCCGTGTACCCTCCTTTTTGGGATCCATCTATCAGCAAGACACTGGAGGGAAGCACCTCATCATTGCCACTGTTGGTGGGCTCTCCCCATGACCGGACCCTCCCCTTCCCGGGGGTCTCCCAGGCCCTCCTAAGGACCAGCAGTCTCTGTGCTCTCTTATGGCCCCGCTCACTGCCAGACTCACTGGGTTTTCTGCAGAATTTAAGAGAGTGCCTTTAGCACAATGCTTTGTTCCACCAGCACTTGACCCCGACAGCAGCCACTTGGAACTTAGAGAACCTCGTGGAAAGTTGCCTACTCAGTTTCCTTCCACAATATCCCCTTCTTTAGGGCTCAGTTCTAGTGCCCGAAGCCCGGCTGGCAGAGACCCCATGTTCTCCCGTGCCCTCAGAGCTTATGCTCCACCCCCCAGTGTCTCTTGCTCCTGTGCAGGCAGCTCTCGTCCATGGTTCCTGGGTGGGGACTCCAGCCATCAGAGAGAGCAGAATCTGATTCCTCCCTGAGGTTCAGCAAGAACTCCCTCCGTTTTCTTTTATATTTTTAGAAAGAAGGTTGAGAAGAAAAAGCCAGAGAATAAAGCAAGGGAGAAGGATCAGAGAGGAGAGTGAAGGAGAAAAATGACAGCACTGTACTTTGTTATCTTCTAAAGTAGCTTAAAATAAAAATGAGAGCTGAACTCGGGAACTCTAAACAAATCCATCTGGAATGTAAAGTGAGAGGGATGTCTGGGAGAAGCCCTCAGCTCAGGCCCCCAGGATCACAGGCTGTCAGACTTGGAAGGGGAGCCTGGCTCATCTAGCCCCAGTTCCCACCCAGTGCAGGAATCCCCCTGGTGCCCTCCCTCATCCAGGGTCTCCTAGCACCAGCATGTACATTCCTGGGCCTTCCATTCTAACTCCATTTGTTAGAAAGTTCTTCCTGAAATCTACAATCATGACTTTTCTATCCCAACAGAACCCACGTTGGGTTCTCATGGAAGAAAGGTCATGGCTCTGCCAGCTGACAAATTGTGTCCATGCAGAGTGAACCAGTCTCATCTATGGCCACCATAGGAGCTACGTGCCAGGCACCATGCTTGGTACATGGCCAAGAGAGAGCTGACCATCTAACAGGGGAGTCGGATGAGTAAAAGGGTGGTTCCCATCAACCATCAAGTGCAGCAAGGCCCATCATAACTGAAGCACAGAGTGCCAGGGGAATTAGGAAGAAGCTGACCTCATCCAGAACTGATACCACCCGGGAAATGTCACCACCCCAGCGAGCAAGGCACATTTGAGAACATGAAAAAAGTTTGGTATGTTTAGAGCAGTGGGTTTTTTTTTTTTTTTTCAGTGTGATCTGGAGGCTTATGGGGTTCCTGGAGACTTTTAAGGGTATCCTCAAAATCCAAAATTATTTTCATAATAATGCTATGATATTGCTTACCATTTTCACTCCCATTCTCTCCTGAGAGAGCAGTGGAGCGTTCCAGTGGCTATGTGGAATGTGATGTTATTACTGCTCTGATAGCTAACAGAGCACATGCTTATGTGTTCTTGTGTTTAAAGTTCCTCAGTGTTCATTTATAACATGGTAACTACCAGTAGATATAACCCACATTAATGAAAGCTGTTCAATAATGCTACGAGAGCTTAAGTGGGTTTGGAGCATGAAACGTGAGGTGTGGAGCAGGGGGAGTTTGGACTGGGTGTTCTATAATGACTGGATGAGGATGGGTTTATACTGAGGGCAGCAAGGAGCTACCACATGCTTTGGCGGAGGTCTGGGGCATGGTGCGATGTGTGTGTTATAAAGACTGTGGTGAAGAGTCTGGGGATGGGTGTGCTGGAGGAAAGGGAGCAGCTGGGTGGCTGTTGCAGGAATCCAGGAGAGGGATGGTGGTGGCCTGGGTGTGGTCCAAGGCTGTGAGAAATGGAGAGAAGTCAGTGGAATTGAGAGATATTTGGGAGGTGGAATCAGCAAGACTGTCCCCCAAGACTTCTCTGGCTAAAACCATCTTGGTTTGTTCTACGTGCTACATGAATGAAATAATTTTCAGACATCTCCCCACACCTCCATCCAACCCAACTGTCAATTGGATAAGTCAATTCATGGTTTGCTCCTGACCCTCTTAAAGCATGATATGCAGAGTAGAGTTCATCTGGAAGTGCTGAGCCCCTGGTTCCCTGAGCTGACTCAGGCATGCAAGGAAACCCAGCAGCCTTGGGTTTTCCTTCAGGATATGTAAATTTAGTGCATGCAGTCCAGGAAAAGACACTGTTCTTTTTTTAGAGCATCCTATTACAGGCTCTGTGATCCTTTTGGCTCAGACCCTTTTAATATCCTTGAAGAAATAAACTTTTCCATGAGCCAAACTCTGCAATTTATTTCTCAACTCATTTTCATCCTATTTATCTTTGCGTGTTTAAGTTTTTGGACTTCCCAAACTAACATAAAACTCCCAAATCCATGAGTGATGCCAGACCTATCTTTGGGGTTAGGGAAAGAGTATGGGGTGGGGGGGTGAAGAGGACTGGACCTTGGTCCGAGCCCTGCCATCAATGTGCTCTGTGCCCTTGAATGAGTCACTTAGCTTCTCTGAAGAGAGCATATCATGCACAGAATAAATGTCCTCTCTAGCTCTAATATTCCATGGAATTGTAACTTCTTTAACTCCTTGTTAGTAAGATAGAAGGTTTTTTCATTTAACAAATATTTATTGCATATCCACTATCTTCCATTAACTCTATTCCGTGAACTTCAGGTAAATACAGTCACAGAAATTCTTGCCTTTGGCCACAGAAAGTGGTTGGATGCAAAAGAAACCCTGTTTTCGTATCTCTTGAGCAAAAACTGTATTTCATAGATGAATATTTCCTGAGGTGCTCAATACCATGGACATTTGCTACCTAGGACTTTGATAGCTAAACCCCGTCAACTCAGATCTCAATTAAGATCACGTATACAAACATAATGCATTGCAATGTTGGGTTTTCCATGAGAGACGAACACCTGGCACTAGCTGTTTTCATTTTTTATATTTCTGTGAGTCCTTTCCCCATTTTTCTGCCTAGAATATTTCAGGTGTACTGAAGTATTCATCTGGAAAAAACTCGGCACCAAGTTTTTATAACTATATTTGTGTCAACAGCTGCAGAGTATATACACAAAGATATATAATAGGTGTCTGTATGGATCTTCATAAATGTAAATTTAAATCAGCATAAGTATGTATAAGTATATTTCACACACTTATATGGCCTCATTTCTAGTGGACAGCTTATATAAACATGTGACTTTTCATTTAGTCACCATATATACAAAAGGGTATGTATTAACAATGAAGTAACAGTACCTTTGCACTTTTCTTTCTTCCCCCTTCCTTCTTTTTTCCTCCCTCCCTCCTTGCTTCCCCTCCCCTCCCTTCCCCTTTTCCTCTGCCCTTCTCCCTGCCTCACAGCCATGCCTGGTCAACTTTCCAGCCTTGTTCTTTTTTGCCCCTTAGGCACTGTGGTTAGTTGTCAACTCCTCTAATGTTCCCTTGTCCAAGCCACAGGTACGATTATCTACATTAGTACAGCCATTTCTCCCCTGGTGTCACTAGACTAGAAGCTCCATGGGGTCAGAGACCATATGTGTAGAAACTTGTTTCCCTAGGTACTAGCGTAACACTGGACAAAGACCAGGCAGTCAATAATTATTCTTTGGATGGATGGATGGACGGACTGACAGGTGGACAGATAGACACATGGATGAATACATAGATGGATGGGTAGTGTCTATGACTCTGAACAGTGGTTTTTCTAAAACACAATTCTCACTTGTTTGCTTACAGTTTTTCACTATCCCCCCATCCCTCTCGGTATAAGATGCCGATTCCTTAAAATGACCTATAAGCCCTTTGTGATCTGGGTTCTGTTTAGCTTACTGGCCTCATCTCTTGCCGCTCTCCCGTTGTGCTCAAAACCATAGTCGTCTTCCTTCCCGTTCTCTCTCAGCTGTTCTCTTTGCTTGGACTACCTCTTCCTCCCAAGCTTTTCCCTATTAATTCTTCCCTATGTTTCATAACAAAGCTAAATATTTGCGAGCATTTACTAATATCCCATCCCATTCGAGTTTTACAGCACCCCTGTGAGGTAAGTATCATGAGAGTAGGTGATGGGATGAGAAGCTCTATAGCTGATGCTCTAACCCAGCTTCCATTGCTTCAAAGCTTGGCATGCTCCCTGGACCAACAGTATCACATATATTCCATTCCCCATCAGGGAGTGACTTGACCACCGGAGTCTCAGTTCCCTCTTCTGTGAAATGATTTTTGTAAGACCTGTGCCATAGACTTACTGCCAGGATGAAGAGAGCTGAGGCACGTAATGTGCTGGGTGCAGTGCCGCGTGCCTAGGGGATGGTCAGTTCGTGGAACCAGGTATGGGTAAAGGGACTGCTGCATTGGTGATGGTTGGACTCAGCACACCCCCAAGGCTCTTTTTTTACATGGAAAAATTTATCTCTGATAACCAGATAAGCACAAGCTTTGCTAAGATCTCCATTCCTGTTTATTTCCTTGAGTGTCATGTCCAGGCTCACCTTCCTGTCTTTCGGAAAGCATTTAGTCCCTCTGTTGATTAACAAGAAACTCAGGAGAAGGCAGGAGCCAAACCCATTTGTCATCTTTGCTCTCCTGTGGCTCCCACCACTGATAGTCATTTTCTCCAAGGAAGGGAGAGAGATGGCACCATCTCTTGACAGGTCCAGGAGAAAGTGTGTGAAGGGGTGGAGTGCTCACCGGGCACTCCCCGTCAGCAGGAGTCAATGCTCCATGAAGCTCTCGCTTTTTTTTTTTTTAAGATTTTATTTATTTGATACAGAGAGAGACACAGCGAGAGAGGGAACACAAGCAGGCGGAGTGGGAGAGGGAGAAGTATCCCCGCTGAGCAGGGAGCCCGATGTGGGGCTCGATCCCAGGACCCTGGGATCATGACCTGAGCTGAAGGCAGACGCTTAATGACTGAGCCACCCAGGCGCCCCAAGCTCTCACTTTTTAAACCCAATATTAACAAGATAGGAGATTCTTCATTTCACAAACATTTATTGAATGTCCACTTTGGTCACTGTCTGTGGACCAGGTGCTATATTAAATAAAGGCTACCTGAAATTGAGTGAAACAGAGGGATAAGAGGCAAAAGCATAACTGTCTTATGAGATCTTGGTGACAATCAGATGAATAAATTAATGGCTAGGGAATGTGTCTCACACAAACTAAAATGCTACCCTCAGTAAAGCTCTGTGAATAAGTGATATGTATGTGCCAATACCCCACAAAGTTAAGAAAATCAGGAACTCCACTGAGTTGAAGAGTCTACAGGAAGAAAAGCTTCAGCCTCATTAAGGAGGCTTTGACTTAAACCACTGGTCACTTTTAACTAGCCTTTGCTGCAGATAATGGATGGACCTTGCCAAGGAGTGCTGGAGAGAATCCTGTAGTCCTATCCATCTCTTCCTGCTCTGATGTGTTATATCTAAAAAGTCTTTGGAATTTTCCTCACACTCTTCCACTCCCTTTATTTCCTTGTTCTCTTCTCTTCATTTCCACTTGGTGTTTTCTCTCTTCTCCCTTGGCTGGGCAGAGACACAGAGATTGGAGGCATTTTTATAGCCTTCACTGTAGTAGCTTTCCCATCCAAAATGGTTTTCTGGTTTTCATATTGTGATTCCTATGATACTGTAACAGTACCACAAAGCCATTTCAGACAGAGATTGCCTTTTCTCTTTTGCTTTAGAAATATCCAGCATCCCACCTCCCACCAACCAGCGATGTAAAAGAAGAAAAAAAAATGTAGCTAATAGGACAATTTGAGATCTTCCATCCTACCATCACCAGCTGATCTGTATCTCTTGCTAGACTCCTTAAACAAATTAGAGCCAATCACTACACTGAGTCCTGATTACTTTTCTCAGCAGTGCAAAGGAGAGCTCTCTGAGGGTCTAGGACTAATGATCTCAGCAGAGAAAAATTCAGAAGTCGCTGCAGGCTGAGATCAGTGGGGATGAGGCATTGTCTCCCCAGGGAAAAAGTAGAAGAATCCCTCCTTCCTTCTCCCCCCCACCCCCTGCTGCCCCACCTTACCCAACCCTCCCCTTCCTGAGTCAGACTGGACAGAGCTCTGAGGAGCTCAGTGGTATGGAATGACCTCATGTGGCTTAAGAGGAGGAGAGATAAGATGGCTCCAGGGCCGCCTTCCAGCTCTGTCATTCATGGTTCTAGACAGTTTCCTCCCAGAATCCTCAGTCCAAGGGGAGAAATGATCTGTGCTCACCTCTTCTTTGCTGAAGGTTTCTGGTTCTTCTGTCATTTCATGCAGGTTGTACTGAAAGCAATACTGCAGGGATCCTAGTTTATTTTAGTGGCCTCTGCATGCAGTAGGGAGAATAAAGAGTATGAACTTCAAGATGAGACAACAGTGGGTTCTAATGCTGACCTTCACATCAAGCTGTGAGACTTTGATCAGTTCACTCCACATTTCTGAGCCTTAGTTGCCTCACCTCTGAGATGAGTCTTTGCAAGAAGTAAGCAAGTTCAGGGGACATATGGGTGTTTGGCAAATGTGTGTCCCTCCCTTCTTTCCATCTAAGGCAGCAAAGCCTACAAGTAGGATATGAAGAAGGAAAGTTGGGGCATTCACTAAAGAGTAAGATACTTATTGAATGTAGTTTTGACCAAATGTTTGGTGATTCATTCAAGATCTGTATTGCAGGGGTGGAGACGAGCTGGGTGCTATGCATACAGCTGATTCACTAGAACACTGAGAATCTTCCTTCTCCTTTCCCCTCTCTCTGAGCTCAAGTCAGGCCAGTCTCTCCTAGTGTCTACAGGGCTTTCAGGAACTCATACCCTCATCTCTTCTCCATAGGTCATCCAGATGTTGAACAGCCCTGTAAGTCCAGTGTCCGCACCTGGAGCCCAAATTCAGCTGTCAACCCACACACAGTCCCTCCAGCCTGCCCTGAGCCACAAGGCTGCTACCTTGAACTGGAATTCCGCTACCCCTTGGTCCCTGAGTCTTTAACCATCTGGGTGACCTTTGTCTCCACTGATTGGGACTCTAGTGGGGCTGTCAATGACATCAAACTATTAACTGTCAGTGGGAAGAACATCTCTCTGGGCCCTCAGAACGTCTTCTGCGATGTCCCACTGACCATCAAACTCCGGGATGTGGGTGAGGAGGTATACGGCATCCAGATCTACACATTGGATGAGCACCTAGAGATTGATGCGGCCATGTTGACCTCCATTGCAGACAGCCCACTCTGTCTAGAGTGTAAGCCCCTGCAGTACAAGGTGGTCCGGGACCCTCCTCTCCACGTGGATGTGGCCTCCCTCCTACACCTCAGTAGAAGATTCACGGACACGTAAGTGCACTCTCTGGATAGGGAGATGGTCAGATGGGTGGGCTGCAGACGAATGTAAGGAGGCTCAGAGAGGCCTGCCCTAGAAGAAGGTTCATTACTTCTAGGGATTCATAACCTGGCATTGACGGTAGAATTGTCCTAACACGGCAGGGTTGATATGGTGGGAATGGCAATGCACAAGGAACCAGAAAGCCTGGATTTTTGGTGAGAGCTCTAATGTAATGCTAACACTCCCAGACCTCTCTTAGTTTCCCCAACGATAAAATGAAAGAGGCTGAGTAAGATTAGCAACGAGAAAGTCATGTGTTATTCATGAAATTGGAAGAACTGACGTTTGCTAGTGATTTCCTATATATATATTTATTTAAAGATTTTATTTATTTATTTGACAGAGAAAGACAGTGAGAGAGGGAACACAAGCAGGGGGAGTGGGAGAGGGAGAAGAAAGCTTCCCGTGGAGCAGGGAGCCAGATGTGGGGCTCCATTCCAGGACCCTGGGATCATGACCTGAGCCGAAGGCAGACACTTAACGACTGACTGAGCCACCCAGGCACCCCTCGTTTTTATATTTAATTGAAGAAGATTCATGCACTGTGATTGCTTTTTCAGTGAGTGAAAAGGGCGTGAAGTTATAGCAGGATGTCTAGAAATTGAGCGTGTTTCCGCATATTTGCATGAGAATGTTCCTGGAGGGTGAACATAACTAGTCACAGTCCTTGTTTGGTTCCCTTTTCTGAAGTGGAAGAGAGGTTCAAACTCATTTGATCCTTAAGAGCCCTTGTAGCTCTAGGTCTCCAGGAGCCTTCTGGGATACTCACAGCTTTTATGTGAGATAGTGCTTGCCCTTAATATTCATTTCTCAAGCTATCTCTTCCTCAAACATCCTCAGGATTTATGTTTTAGGAAAGAGGCCACCTTACAGTGACCTCATTAGTGCTTTGCCTATATTGAGATCTTCCATCTTCTATATTGAGTCCCTTGATCTGTAAGATTCAGGGACTTCCAGACAGTGGGCTGAGATCTTTGCATCTTTTACTCATTTCATCCTCTCCATAACCACAGCCCAATTATCCTTCTTGTTTTACAAAGAAGGGAATGACAGCTTAGAGATGTGAAGTCACTTGTCCAAGATCACATAGTTAGAGAGTGGTAAGATCAAGGTTCTGTCCTAACTCCTAAGCCAGTACCTTCAACCAGTGTTCAATTAAAGATGTGGTTTCAACTTCTGCTTAATCTAACCGACCTAACTTGGGTACCAAGAGTCTACGAAATTAATCACCAAACGTTTGTTGAACATCTACTATGTGCAAGGGATATGGGTCGGGAACACTTTGAGTACTGGAGAGAACAATAGCTCAGAAGTCAGATACCTTGTGTTCAGCTCCAGCCAGTCCACTTACTAATTTTAGATAAATCCGTCAATCTCTCTGAGCGTTACTTCCCTCTTCTGTGTGATGAAAATGCTCAAGTCAATGGTTTCTATGCGCCTCTTGTGGCACTTTCTTTGGTTCTAAGATGATATAAGATCCAATCTCTGCTCTGTCTACGTGAAAACATTTGCTGAGCCAATCATTAATAGAAACCAAATTTTGGAGGAAACTTTTAATCTTTTTAAGAGTTAGAACCACTTTCAAACACTTTACCAGCACTCCCTTTTACATGCCAGCAATTAACGTGCACATCACAAGCAGACCCTTGCCCATTCATTGACTCAGAGATGAAGAACATCTGTTCAAGAACTCAGAGGGAACACTTGGTTTGTGTTTGAGAATGTACTTAAAATTTAAAGGATCATCTTGCCTTGAAAATATTCCATAACTCTGTCTCTTTCATCTTCTTGCTTGTCTAGAGTGGTAAAGTTCTATAAATATGCATCCACTTAAAATTTCTTTATAAAACAATGGAGAGAAGAAGTCATAGATGCCTTAAACTCTCAGTTTAAACACAGCTTTCATTTTTTGCCTGGAGGTGTGCGCCTGTAAGAGCTGACATGGGTTGGGTTGGTAAATGTGGATGGGTAGAAATTCAACTGAAGAAGTGAGAGCCCCCTGAGTTCCATTCCCAGATAGTCATGAAATTGCTCTAGGATCTTAGGCTAGTCGCTTACCCTTTCTGGCCTTCTGAGGCCTTTATCTATAAAGAGGAGGTTGTACTAGACTGGGGGTTCTCAAAGTTATATGCATGTCATGGAAATTTGGGGCATTTTAAAATCTCTTGTGTTTCCCCAGCATCCCCTCTCCAACCCCATCCCCCACTGCCCCAGGTACTCGATTAACTGGTAAGGGGGATAAAGCTGGGCCATCAGAACTTTTAAAATCTCACTGGATGATTATAATGTGGAACCATGTTTAAGAGCCACTGCCAGTTCTCAGAGTAGGGCCCCAGACCAGCAGCATCAAGACCTGAGAACTTAGGGCGAGTCCTTAGATCCCAGCCCAGACAACTGAATCAGAAACTCAAATATGGGGTCTTCCCAAATGACTCGAATGCTGGCTACAGTTTAATAGCCGCTGCTGTAAGTGATCTGTAAGGCTCAGGGACTTCCAAGGTCTCTTTCCCAATACTCATTCAATTTACAAATCTGTTTTGAGAACATTCTGTGTGCCAGAGTGTTCACTGGGAGCTAGGTATTTCAGGGATGACCCGGCTCCTTTCCTGTAGACACTCACACTTCGGTGCTGAAGCCCTTAACCACACGGTTAAAAACACCCAGTCCTGTCCCACTTTGCTTCCAGAACCACCACTATTCAGACACACACTCTTATGCTCCATTTGTTCTTTCATTCACTCAACAAATCTTTCCTAGGCCCTGCTCTGATGTTTCAGACACACGGGCTAGACTGAGGCTTTCACTGACTTCCTCTATGTCTTTCTCGAGTCCCAAGGAATTTACTGGAGACCTAGGCTGAGCTACATTTCCTGACCTGAATGTTGTCTGAGACTCTAAAAAACGTAAAACATCATTCCAAGTCAACCTACCATTTCAACCCCTTTATCTCTTGGTAATTCGAGTTCTGAACTCCAACACAAATACCTCTTTGTGTGTGTGTGTGTGTGTGTGTGTGTGTGTGGTGTATTTTGCTGCTTTCACATTTTTTCCATATCAAATAAATTGGCTCTTATACAAGTTCTATATAAAGACTGTTTTGGAGAAAAAGAGGAGAGAGGAAAAAAAATGCTTTCTTTTTCTTCCCTGACCCAACCCATTACATGATTCCCTTTGACCTTTGTCTTCATTTTTTTCTCTCAACAAAAATATTTATTCTTTCCTTTATCTATACTGGAGATAGTTTCCCAAGGTATGACATTGATGAAGGGAGAGGCTTCTGTGCTTACCCAATGGACACTTCTAGGAGACTGATTACTTTTGGCCAGGAAGAGGAAGAAATATGGAACTTCTCCATTCCATGGAAACCCATCCATTGAATGACAAATGACACTGGTGGAGGAAAAGGGGACCAGCAGCGACTTTGCCACTAACTCACCATATGTTGTTCAGACACATTGCATCGTGGCCTTGCTCTTCAGTTTCCCTCTTTGTAAAATGAGGGGGGTGACACATTAAACTCTTCTCTGTGGGTAGACATCGTCCTTAGGTGACAGGTGATTCATTCCACTTTTTTTGTAGTAAAAGGGACCTTTAAAAAGCCAGTAAAAGGGAGTTAGCAGAGACTGTTTTTAAGAATCAGTACCCAGAGGGGACCTCACTGATTCACTGGGATGCCCTAGTACAATGTGTAGTGTGTGGACAATAATAATAAAAATAACAATAATGCCAACCATTTGCTGAGTATTCTCTCTGCTTTAAGTGCCTTGCCAAATATTTATGAGGTAAAGCTCAGACGAAAAGCTGAAGCTCGGGAAAGCGATTTATTCAACCTAATACAGCTGGTAATGGCAGAGCCAGGATTAAAACCCACATCTAATTCCAAATAACACCTTCTCAACCATAACACCATATTGCCTTCTGCTGTAATAAGGCAAAGGCAGAATTCTAGAGCTCAAACATTCATCCAAGCTGGCTAAAGTTTGAGATGCAGCAAGTGGAAGATAGGATATGATTCATGAGCCACCAGCCCTCAATCAGTTACTGTGACCCACTCTGGGAGTCCAGCAACACAGTTACATGACCAGTTCCTTATGTATCTGGCTGGGAAGAAAGAACAGGGAAGCTTCTGTTTCTCAACTTGACTGCCAGGTGCTTTTGTACTGGCCACTGTGCTCCTTGGGTCTGCATAGAATCTTTAGATTTCTCAAAGAAGTAAAGACTCTGGACAAAACTAAGCTTTTTTTTTTTTCTTAGAGAAATTGAGGTATAAAGCAAACCAGAAACAATGAATAGCAGCTCACTCTTTTCATCTATGCATCTATGCATCTATCCGTCATCAATTCATTCAGCAAATATTTAGCAGTGTCCATCAGGTAGCATGTACTGTTAGGAAATGATGATACCGTGGTGCCAGGACAGGCATGGAGTCTGAGCTCATGGTGCCCACACTGTGAGGAAAGAGGGAAGCAGTGTTACCACAGTATAGTAATGCGCTGAAGGCAAAGACATAGACAAAAAGTGGCTTCTAACCCAAACTTGGAAGAGCCGACGTACAATTAAGGAATATAAACGTCCTGAGGAGTGGATTTTTTTTTTTCCTGTATGTCTGCTAGTGCTTTCCAAGTACCAAGAACAATTCCAGGTACAAAGTAGACAGTGAATATTTTTGAATGGCTGTTGAATGAAGAATGGGAAGGAGTTTAGTGGTTGAATAGAAATGGAGGAGCTGTAATTTACTGAGCACCTACTATATGTCAAGAACTTACTAAGAGTGTTACTTAAGTAGTCTCATTTGATTTGATCTGCACAGCAGCTCCACAAAGTAGGTAGTCTTCTTCCCAGGTTATAAATGAGGACCTGGCACTCAGGCTTTAAACAGCTGTCAACCTGCCTAGGGGGGTTGTATGTAAATCCATCAACTCCAAAGCTAGTGCTCTTAGTCATTCGTTCTCTGGTTGAACAGGTATGTTTGTGCCTCTCTCTTAGTATTTCTGATTTAGAACTAGAAATATTCTTAGAAGTCACTTCTCCCAATTGGCTTATATGTGTATCTCAATTAATTATTCTATTGATTTTTCTCTCACGTTCAGACCTGTTAACCTGCCAACACAATCTCTGTCTATTTTGCCTCAGCTTCTTGGCATTCTTAATACAATTCTTAGGGGAAATGAATAAGCATAAGGAAAGGATACACTTGTATGATCTGAGTGGAATTTCTTGTGAATATGAGTCCAGGTTTTATAAATCAGATCCCAGATCGGACTCTGGACTCTACATGCTGAGAAATCCCACCAATCAGCTCAAAAACTTTAGTTCATTTATCAATCCATTCACTTAGCAAATATTTCTTGATTCCCATCATGAGCCCAGCTACTTTCTAAGCATTAGGGATGCAGTAGTGAACAGAGCAGGAAAGGCCCTTGCTCTCATTGATTCCTATAATGTAGCTGGGAGACACAAACCAGAAACGATTGCATAATATCCCAGTTGGGTAGGATATAGTGACTTTAGAGAAGTGGTAAGGGAGGGCCTCTGATGAGGTGATATTTGAACAGAGACCAGAAGTGTCTCTTAGTGATTCATAATAAAGACTAACTGAACTGCCATCACTAAGTTCCTAGTCTGTTTGGAACATGGGTGTCTTATAACAGGATCCTTGGTCCTTGATCACTGTTTGGCTTGTCTTATATTTAACTGTGCTTGTGTTTTTGTTCCTTTTTTTTTTTTTTTCCTTTTCTCTCACTTGGTTCAGATTCTTAAATACAATATTTAGCATGCTCATATGTGACAGGATCAAGGTTCCATGAATGCTTGTTGAATGAATGAGTGAAGAATGAGTCAACAGTAACACAAAGTGGAACCTCTTGGAATATGGGTCTTATGCTTCCAGATCTTAGCATAACATTGACATGCGATGCCGTATTAAGCCTCAGAGGATTGGAAAAGTTTAGACCAAATCAGGGTCAACTGAAGGCATATGTGGCTCTCTCATGCTGTTTCTATGGCTCTCCAGCTGAGTCACCACTTCATTGTTTTTCTTAGTCCCACTTCTTTTCCTGGCTTTCTCTATGTCACCCAGGCATCCATTCTTTGTTCTTGTATGTGTCCATTTATTAATTCATTCATCAACCAAAGAGTGCAAATCAAATATAATTGTGTTCAGTAATACTTGTTTGGTTTAACGAGTATTTACTAAGTGTCTGTTCTGTGCCATAGACTATGTTGGAACTAGGAATAGAGCCCAGATTCCTAGCCTCATGAGCACACAGTTTAAAGGGATTGAACAGGCAAGGAATCAGGTAACTATTCTGCAACATGAAAAGCAGTCGAGGGCAAGGAGCACAGGGGGTGTGGGAAAACACAGGAACAGTATCTACCCCAGCTTGAGGTGGTTAATGAATGTTTCTCAGAAGAAGCAATGTCTAAGCTGAGACCTTAAAGATGGTTAAGAATTGATCATTGAAGAGGTTTGCCCTAGTACAGATGGTTGAAACCAGGTAGATTCTTCACAAACATTGATAAAGAAATGAATGAATGAATAAACCAACATACCATACTTTACGGCAGAAGTTTGGTCACAGACCAAACATGGAGTTTTGAGGGAGGAACATAGTCATCTGGGCTATCTATCCACTTTGGTTCTTAAATCTGTTTCACTCCTTTTAAATGCCCTACAGTACTCCATAGTGGGAATATGCTACAGGTTATTTAGCTGTACCCCTAATGCCAGGCTTTTAAATTATTTCATACATTTTTCTATTACAAACCAATGCTGTTGTCAGTACCCTTATAGGAACCTCCTTGTAGGCACATGTGAGCATTTCTCTAGAGTTGATACTGAGAAATGGTATTACTGGGTCGTCATCTGTGGGCCTTTTTCATTTTGGTGGGTACAACCTCTGGTATTCTGAGAGGGTGAACTATGTCATATCTTGCCAGCAGTGTGTGGCAGGACCTGCTGTTCCTCACTGTCACTACTACCTGGCAAAACAAAAGTGCTTTGTCTTTGTCCATTTCATGATTGAAAACATGGTTTCTCATTTATGGTCTTGTGACTGAACATCTTGAGTGAGCCTCTTTTCAAATTTACTGGATATCTGTACTTTCTCTTCTGTGACTTGTCTATGAATGTCTTTAATTTATGTCTAGCTTTTCATGTCTCTGTTTTCCCATCTGTTACACTGGGATTTTAATGTCAGTGCTCCTGCTTATCCATCAATGTTATTGGAATATAGGGTAGCATAGGTAGTCAAGAGAGAACTAGCATTTGTGAAGAAGTTACTCTCAGTGTAATCATTTATACATTGATATATTTTTCAAATGCTGATTTAGTATGCTCCCTGGCTGGGAACCATGTCACATTCTGAAAATACAATAAGGAAAACCAAACCAATTTCTGTCCTCCATGGATCCTGAATTTAGCCACTCTGTTAACCACCATCACATATGCAGATAAGCACCTACTACTAGTAGCACTAGCACTAACATCACTACTACTAACTACCATGTAGTGAATACATCCGATATGCTCAGTACTTTTATAAGCCTACTAACGAGGTATAGATATCAATATGCCTTATTTTTAGATGGGGAAGCTGAGATTCAAAGAGGTAAAGCCATTTATTTAAGTAAGATCTCACCATTAATAGATGTTAGAGTCAAGTTTTATATCTCCTTGCCTGACCCCCAAAGGCTGTTCCCGGCAAATTACTGAGCATAATCATCGCTGCGACAGGCAGAGCATAAGGTGGCATCTTGATGGATGGAGAAAGTAGATATTTCAATTGGCTTTTCTTGTTTCTAAGGAGCAATAGAATAAGAACACAAAAGAGAAGAAATATTTTCCTTTGTTTTTTGAACATTTAAGTAGATGAGGAGGAGGAGACTTGATGAAGTGTGGAGATAATCAGACCAGCGTGGTTTCCATTAATGTTTTGCTGAAATGCATGCTTCAGGTCAGACCTCTTCCTGAGTCGGTCCTTTTTCCATGCCAACCCAACATGGCCTCTCCTGCATTCTGATGTCCTGCCCCCAGGACTGATGAGCAGCATCAGGAGTAAGTGCTTTCTCTCCAAGCCCAGAATAAATACCTCTGTTCCTAGCCCAGGCTAGCAGGTTATATAGTCAGCATAATTTTACTCTATTTCTAGAAGCTGGGCATCATCTACCTATGACTCCCTCTTGTCTGTCTAAGGCCAAGTACCTCTTAGAATGAAATATGGGTTCTGGGAATATTAGAGTAAGCAAAGGATTTAGCAAAATCAACAGATCTCCACGGTCAGCAGCAGTATCCATAGAAGTGCTTGCTCTCTCCATACCTTCATGATTTTGAAAGCGTGAAGAGTTCCTGTTTGGTGCTAACACCACTGAAATGACTTAACTAAATTTCTGTGGGTCAGTCTGATGCACCACTGGACTTTAAACTGAGTTGTTACAGTGTCTCTTTAACAGATGTTAAAGAAGACCCACAGAGGCTAAGTGATAGACCCAAGGCTCCATTGATAAACTTATTCATTCACTCATTCAATAACAAGTGCCCTATTACATGTCAGTCTCCATGCTGGCACTGGGATTCTGAATCTTACAGTTGGATAGGAGGGCTGGGCTGAATAAATAGCTCAAATAAAAATAGAATTACAAGCTGAAGATTATTATTATGAGATTATAATGGAGTATAATCCCTCCTTGAATTAAGGGGGGATATATATAGAAGTCAAGACTGGAGAGGAAAACAGAGGCCAGATTATGCAGGGGGTGTGGCCAACTTTATGGAGTTTGGGTTTATTTGTTGGGAAATAGAGGAACAAACCAATCAGACCTGTGTTTTTTATAAAATTGCTCTGGGTACTGTGTGAAGAAAGGACTGAGGGAGAAAGAGAAAGTCCATCCAGAAGTTATTGCTCAAGTCTAAACTGGAGATTATGATTATTTGCATAGTGAAGTGGATGGTTTGGAGGTATGTTTTAAAGGTAGAATCAATAGTATTTAGTGATGTATTGCTTGAAAGGGTTTTAAGAAGGAGCTGTCCAATGACTTTCAAGTTTCAGGTTTGAATATTTGGAATGAGGGAAATGTTATTTCTGGAAATCAAAGAATAGATTTTAATTTAGTATGTTATTAGAGGGTGGGGTAGGTCAAGAGTCCCTTTGTAAAACAACGAGTTAGTGAAATTGGGTTGCAGTGAGTGTCTTGATAGCACCTACTTTTTGTTCTTTCGCTATTCACCCTGAGGGTAGGTAGGACGGACTGGACTTGGTTGTGCTGCTCTAATTCCTGATTTTTAAGGAAACAAATGAATAAGAAAGAGAAGGAAAATAACAGCTATCAGAGTAATTACAGATGTGGAAAGAATGGAGGAATTTATCTCACACTGTCCAGTGAGATTGGCAAGAAGAGTGGACAAAATCCATTCAGTCTGTGCTCAGAGATGATGAGAATCCTTTGGGCAGGTCTTAGTGGGTTTATGTTGTGTCTGTTCTAACAGGAACCCCAGACATTACTTTAGAGAGGCTGAATTCGAAATTAAGAGACCTGATTCGTAGGCCGGTACACAGCTGCCTAGCTGTGTGACCCTGACTGGATCCTTCCAGTGGTTTGAGCCTCAGCTTCTTCCCTTCGAAAAAAATTGGTGACGTTTCCTGTTGGTGCAGTCTTGCAAGGGGTGTCCTGAAAAAAAAAAAAAAAAAAACAGTGAGATAATGGGCTTGCAAGAACACGACGCAATCCGGGGAACCATAAAGCTTCAAATGTTCTGATTCTTTCTATTGTTTGGTTTTCATTAGGCTTGTTCTTGGCCAGGGCCAGTCTGGAGAGTATGTGTGAGAGGCAAAAACACAGACATGTACAGACACACACATGAAGCAGTTTCCCATGAAAGTCTAACCAGAGTGGCAAAGGTTCGGTGTCGGATTAGAAGAAAGGAAAGACAAATTGCACTGTAATCTCTGTAACTGAGCTAAAGAAAAAAAAGAAAAAGAAGAAAAAAAAAATCCCCCCGAAGCCCTGGCCATGGAATCAGACCTGGGTTCCAGCACTGATCTCCTAAAATCTTGCTGGGACCCTGGCCCGAGACTCCCCATCTGTGGACCCAAGCCTCCTTTCTGTAAAATGAAGGCATAGGTAGATGACTCTGCAGCACATTTTCAGCTCTGACATTCTGTTTGGACCCTCCTTGAGCTCTCATCTGCACTGAATGCCTCTAATTCTGTGAGGGTGGAGGGAGCAGATCACATGTCACATGAGCAAACAGGTCTGCACTGTGAGCTCAGAGACTGGCCATCTCTATAAAAAGCCTTCTAAGATTCACACTGGGGCTCTCAGAACTCATGGACATCCTGTCTCTCTCTTAGAGCCTGCCAAGCTCGCCCTTTGAGACAATTTCAGAATGTCTCTCTGTGTTTTTCCTGTTGGGTGGCATTTTGACTTGACAGTGAGACCCCAGAGGTGGGGACTAGGTCGTACTTGCCACATTATCCCAGCTTTTGGTGTGAGGCCAGGCATCAAGTAGATGGTCAGTAAATGTAGGTAAATTAAATGCATGCATGTATGCATGAATAAACCCTGTGACAGATCAATAAAGTCAGAAATTTATGATAATACAGATGATACATGGTATAATGGAAGCCTCTCTTTTAACTTCTAAGGTGGATTAGTTACCAGAGAATCAGAAGGGCAAAAGAGAATCTTAGAGCATGGTCCTTTCTTCTCTTGGGGCCTCAGATTCCTTATCCTTAAAGTGAAGGTATTGGGCCAGATGATGTAAGTTAGCCTTCCGTTCATCCAGCAAGTGTTTGTTTGGCTCTGTCTTTATAACAGACCATGGGCTAAGCAGTGGAGATAAATAAACCAGTCAATAAGAGAGTCCTAGCCCTCTACAAACTTCATCAAATTAATATAAGAAGTGAACAAATAAACAAGTGGTCACAAAATAGTGAGAAAGGTCATTGTGGTGAAAGAAGCAGATGGGTAGGAGCTCCCCATTCAGCTTACAGGCTCACTGAGCACCTCTGGAAGAAGGGTAGCCCCTAAGCCAAGGCCGGGGTGTTTAGAGAGGGATGGGTGTTGAGACTACTTGCTCCTGGCAGGTTGGGGGCAGGGAGGTGGAATTTAAGAAAGAGAGGTGGAGAGAAGCCAGTAATGATGGTTCTAGAGTGCCATGCCAAAGGGTCTGGGCTTGATCCTGAGGGTGGTGGGGAGCCACAGAGTGTTAGGCAAGAGGATCCTGATCAGATTTGGTTATAGGACAGGTCTTTGGGCTCTCGCGGTAAATGTAGGGGTGGAGGCACAGATTGGAAATGGTCAGGGAAGTAAGACACCGTTGTCAGAACTGGAACAGGAGACAGGCAAGGTGGGGGTGGAGAGAACTGGACACGCTGAGTACTGCTAAGGGGATGACATGCCTGGTGACTGGCACAGGGGGGAGGCGGGCGGGTGGGTCACGGCAGATACCTATGGTACTGGCATCTCGGAAACAGGGAACGTGGAGGCAGAGGCATATTTGGGTTGGGCTGAGAGGAGGACCCATTTCAGAATACCTTTTCCAGTTGCCAGCTATGAATCAGTGGCAGGAAGAGAGCTAGTGTTCACTCTGAACTGTAAAATTTCTTCCCTGTGAAGCGATGCAAGAGCAACTGAGGTGAGCTTGTGTATGTGCACGCACACGCATGTGTGTGAATGCCTGGTATGTGTGCCTATGTGCTCATGTGCATGTGTGTGCATGTGCGTGTGGTGCGGTGGGCAGACAGGACCTGTGAGTCCACCTGTTTTCATCATCCACTGATTCTCAAAGTGTAGTCCACTGTTCTGAAAAGGTGCCCCGGGGGGGTCATAGGGTTAATCTTCCGTAGCACTAATACCTATAACGTTACAAGGCATGGGCTTTGTTTTCTACCCAGGATTAATCATTCACTCATGGGCTTTAATACAAGCCAGACACCAACTCACTGTGCCTCATGCAAAGCAATGCCAGTCCCCCTCCCCACCCCACCCCCACTTTCCATGCTAATGCAGTCTTTTGCATTCTTGTCAGAGTGGGAAGTAGGTTTTTTTTTGCCCCAGCTTCAATATACTATGAACTGAAAAGTTTGGAAACTTCCATCCAAGGATGTTAGTAAAAAATACCAGGAAAGCTGAACTCTGCCATTAATTATCTGTATGACTTGGAGCAATTCATTCCCCTTCTCTGGGCTCTAATGTCCATCCCACAATTAGAAACTTGGAATAAGTGATACCCAAAGACATTCAGCTCTGTTTCTGCATTTTTATGTTTCCTTCTTTAGCTAAGCTCCTTGTGTACAAACTCAGTCTCCAAAATTTTTAAGCAGAGAGCATTCTGAAGTGCTCAACCCCACTACCATCTAGGAATTAGACTCCAAAACTCTCAGACCTGGAAGGAGCATTGAAACACTGACATTCTACTAGTGAGAGAATTGAGCCCAAATAGGGGAGGACACTTTCTCAGAGTCACACTGCCATTTGATGGCAATACAGGGAATTGAACCTTGGGCTCCTGATTCCCAATCCAGGTGCTCGTTCCCCCACATAACAGAGTGCTGGAGTTTGGCCAAACCTGGGGACTCCAATTTGAGTTCGGCTCTCTGTGATCACGGAGGTCTCTGATGATGCTCGGAGTGAAATCATAGAAAGCTGACATCGGGAACGTCATGGCAGCTGGTGCTGGTGAGGGGGGTGGTAGAGGAAATGAGAGAACACATTTGGCCAAGCTCAGGGTCCACGTGACCCTCCAAGAGCCCTCATTTCAAAACAAACTCAACCTTTTAGGTTCAAGTTCTCCCTCTCGTCAGAAATGTGACTTCCTGCTTCTAAGAAGCAAGGCTTACAAAAGGGCTTAGGAGGCTTCGTGGACATCAAATAGCTCTTACAAAATAGCGTTTTGATGAGTTAAGTGTAAATGAATCAGAAACATAAGGATTACATTTTCCCCAAGTGCACATGGGTTTCAAAATTTGAGGGGAAATGTAGTTTGCTAACTGCACGCCGGCTTTCACCAAACCCAAAGCATTCATGGGGTGGGCGGGGGGAGAGAAGAAAGAGAAGCCCAGCCCCCAAATGGTTTTAGATGTGGTGCCAAATTCAAAAATGCTGTTGGGCTTGCCCTCTGCCAGTAATAAAATTGCTGGCCACCCAGAGAGGCCATAGGGAGGAGAAAGGAGATTGCTTTCCCCACCGGCCCCTGTTCCTCAACAACTGTGTTCAGTTAGTGCCCCTCAATCACCAGCTGTCACTGGGTCCCTGCTCTCTCGACTCACTGGCCCCTGCTTGGCCTCGATTTTCACACTGTGCCGCATGCCTTGTTTACCTCCAACTATAGCTGGTGTTTTGGCTCTCAGAGGCCTTGGCGACCGGTCAGCTTGTTACAGACCCCAGCTCTGTAATCAGGAGACCTGTCCATCACCAGCAGGGGTGTTTGGGGAAGCTGTCACACATCGCCTTTGGTTGCATTCAGGAAAAACAAGAGTCCCTTACAGATCTTTCTTCTTCCCTTTCTTTAATGCTATCCAGGTGTGGCGTTTTCCCCAAACTGGCAAACGTCTTCCCTTCCAATCTGCGCCTGACACAAACAACCAGTTAAATCTTAGCACTGCTGTTACCTTATCCCAGGATTTGAAGCTCTGGATCTTTTATAATTTCCACATTGTCTTTCCATTCTTTCCCTTGTATTTTATTTCATTGCACCAAGAAAGTAGAAAATCATTTCAATTGGTGGTAAAAGATGATTAAAACAAAATAACAAAGGCCTTGGCTGAAAACTGTTAGTTTTATTAAATTTGCTACTGTGTTTTAAATTGGTACCAGGGCAGATCTTTAGACAATTATATCAAAGGCTGCTGGAGTTAATCGGTTGCATGTATGCATTTGCTCCTTCCTGAGCTGTGGACAGAGTGGGGGCAGCATTGCAAGCAGGAAAAGAATGAATTTTGTGTTACCTGGGTGGGAGGGGCAGACCCTGGCCCCACTGAGGGGGATCCGAATGCCCAGTGGACATCAGAGCCCTGCCAACACACTCCCATTCCTTTCATCCAGACTGTGGGTTGGAGCTCACAGTGCTCACCAAGAGGAATAAGTGATGGATATTGTCTTGCAATAACAAGACAAAAGTCCGAAGTCTCCCTAAGCCTTCGGCATGTTCCCAGCCACTACTTGGTCCCTGCTATGTGTTGGTGCTCTGCGAACTCTACCTTAGATTACAACCATCCTATACTTGATTTATCCTTCCCTTTGCCCTTTAAACCCTTTAAGACCAATGATGGTATCTTCCTCTTTGGGAATGACTCCTACCAGAAACTCCATACATGCTTTTTTTTTCTTTTTTATTTCTCTTTCTTCTCATTTTTCTTTTCTTTTCTTTTCTTTTCTTTTCTTTTCTTTCTTTCTTTTCCTTCCTTCCTTCCTTCCTTCCTTCCTTCCTTCCTTCCTCTTTTTTTATTTTTGAATAGAAGAAAAAAAGTGAGATCCAAAGAGGAGAACTGATTCATCCAAAATCACAACCAAAGTTAATGGAAGAACTGTAGTCATTTTTCCTGACATGTAGTCAAGGTGGCATCCACGGTGATGGCAGACTGTCTTTCAAGCTGTTTTGTTCCCAAAGGCATGTGATGCTCTCCATCCCAAATCCTTAACAACCACCTTTGCCTAGTAAAAAGTAAAACCAAAGTGCCTCTCAGCCTAGAACAGAAGTTAAGTGTTCTCTTAAGAATTCAAGGTGAGGAGCGCCTGGGTGGCTCAGTCAGTTGAGCATCTGTCTTCAGCTCAGGTCATGATCCCATGCTCAGCAGGGAGTCTGCTTCTCCCTCTCTCTCTCGTGCTCTCTCTCTCTCTCATAAATAAATAAAATCTTTAAAAAAATAATTCAAGGTGATTAAAAAAATAATTCAGGGTGATACCCAGACAACACTGGAATTAAGGAGTTTATTGTTATGTGGGACAAAACTGAGTATATGTAGCCTTAATGTACAAATGTTAAGGAATAAACTCTTTAGAGAAGACTACACACTGCTCCAGAGGCATTTAGTGAGGATATTTTGTCTTAAGTTTTAGTTCTCTTTATACAAAACAGAATATGGCATCTCACAGGGGCCATATTGAGAAGATACTCAACTTGTTCCTGCTTCCTTCATCCCGGGGGCAGTATTTGCTCTCCCTCCCACCACATACTTCCCTTCTACCTTTCCCCTTAAATCAGTTGTCTATATTGCTACCAAAATGGTCTTCCATGAAACAAGTACGATTATGTCATTTGTCTAGAAAGCCGGTGTTCTCCTCCTTTTCCTGACTTGGTTTCTCCTTCCCTTTTCCAGTCAAGCCCGAAATCCTCCTTTGGGAAGTCTTCTCAGACTCTCTCCTTCTCAGCCTGGGTCAAATATCACTCTTCTGTGCTCCCATAGCCCCTACACTTTTTAGGCTGTGTTAAAGACATCTATTTTAATGTCTTTCTTTTCCCCCAGTGGCATATGAGCATCCTAAAGACAGGACCATAGTTTGTTGATCTTTGCATCCCAGACCTATGAGAAGCTGGGAGGAGGATTCAGTGAATGCTATCTGCACAAATAAATGGATGAACAAATGAAATGATATAAACACTTTTACCCAGAATTTCAAAAAGTGGTCAAAGCCATCAATTTAATTAGCTAGCATAAAGCTAACTAGCTGGATGTACTTCTCCTATACCCCTTTTTCATGAACACTAAAGATGAAGTGATATAAACAGATTTGTGATCTTATATTCGTGGAACATAGTATGTGTTCCCATTTATACATACAAAGATACAGGAAGGGATGCTGACCAGAAAGTTCTTGGTAGCTGTCTCAAGGTAATGGAATTTGATATGATTTGACTTGATTTTCAATTCTCTTTTATAGAGCTCTAACTTGTTAAAATAAACATGAGTGATCTTTATGGTTGGGAAAAAATAAACCAATTATGATAATATGCTGTCACTTCTCAATTAAGAAGAAAAGGTCAGCTCTCACCCTAAAAATATGTTAGAAATGAAGCAACTTTCCTCTACAACTCTACAGGAGAAATATAATGTAATTCAGTCTGAGTTGCAGCCTCGTAAAAGACTTCAGGACTATGAGGAGGAGCTTGCCTTATCTTCATATAGTTTTAGCCTTTTGTATTTGGATTGGATATTAATTGGATATTAACATCTTGCTTATTAGTGTGCTTATCCAAGGAGTCAGATCAATGTCATGGAAAGGTCAAAGGTTCCAGAGTCAAACAGCATGGTTTAAATTCTGCTTTATAATCATTACCTCCCTGACCTTGGACAGATCACTGTGTTATGCTGGACCTCAACTGAACAATGCAAATGATCTCTACTTTTCAAGTTTATATTAGAAATTGTATGCAGAAATTTGGTGAAGTAGCTAATTGAAAGATATTTCCAGTACAAAACATCTATCTAGATATTCTAGATTAAAATATAACTGTTATAACTATCATCCTTTAAAATGGGTGACTGAGATCAGAAAAGCAGAAAGATACGTGGCCAGGGGCAAGACATAAAATGAAACAGAACTAGACAGGTAATCCCCGAAGCTGATGCTTTACTGTTGTAGCTGGGATAAGGGAGAACCATCAGTTTTGGCAACTGAGTGGATTGAATATTCTTGCTGATCCCATCAGAAGAGATTTGGCCCTGCAAGTTTTCAAGGTGAGGAATGGTACCTAAGGCCTTCAGAATAAGATGGGGACCTCTGAAAGTCTACATGTTTAGTGAAAAGGTGTACTAGAGGAAAAATATACATGTGCATGTTCTAAACCTCATGAAGCTTGAGGTTTGAGTTTATACTGTGCAGTATGGTCTGGAAATGCCTGAGTTGGACAAATACTGAGAAAAAAAAGAGAGAGCAAGGGAAAGAGAGAGAGAAAAAAAGGGTTCTAAATTAGTGATATTCCAGAGGCACCTAGAAGTGAATATGAAATCACTCTGGAGGAGGATATAGATTTGACCCAGGGGGCGCATGATTCCCGCAGATTAAAACCTAACAAACATGAGTTCACATGTCAAAATTGAAAACACAAAAAAAGTAAACAAGAAATCTAGAGAAGGGTCAGGAATCAATACCAAGATTTCTATTGAAGTTTGATCTTGGTAACAAGTATGAATAATAATTAGTATTTTAGGGTAAATGAGAAAAATAAATAAAATTACAAAATATAGTCTCCAAAGATTAGAAGAACTGAGAATGGGGAGGAGAGAGCAGAAACCAGGAAATCCAACAAATCCAAATGAAGGCAAGAAAGGGGGGAAATAAACATGCAAAAAAAAAAAAGGAATGATAATTGGAAAGCACAAAGAAGATGTGAGAAATAAATTTAATATAATAGTCATTCCACTAATAGGATTAAAGTACCTATGAAGGTTCTCAGGTTGGAATTAACTAAAGATAAGTTCACTGAAAGGTAAAAGGTAATGGAGTGGAAAGTATTTACCAGGCAAATACTAAGCAAAACAAATTAATATTCATCAGACAAAGGAAATATCAAGGCAAAAAATATTACTAAGATAAAGAGGTCACCATATAAATGATGAAAGGTAATTATATAATGATTTTGAGCTTAAATATTCCAAATAACATGATCTGAAAATGTATAAATCAAAAATGCCTCTTACCTAAAGAAGTGATAAATCCATAATGATATTAGGATATTTTAACACACCTTTCTCAATAATTAATAGATCAAAATAAGTAATGATCTAGAAGATTTTGAACAACACAAAAGCATGTTTCATCTGATGAAAGCGTATAGAACCTTGCCAGTGAATTAAATTATATACATATTTCTTTCTGGGATTTGTAGAATATACTTTTTTTAATTTACCATGTCACAGGCCAGAAAACAACAAATATCAAAAGAATCAGTATACATAGAATATTATTTCTTTTTTTAAGAACATTATTTCTATGAAGCAACACATACATACATAAGTGAATACATAAATAAATAAATAATTAAATGAAAAAGAGAAAACTTTTTGGTAAATTAAATATATAACCAAGAAGCAAAGTCTTGTGTACGATATTAGCAGACAGAATTCAGCAGTGTATTAAAACCACACTCATGCAAACACGCACGTTGTACCTAGGCTGGATTATCCCAGAATGAGAAGAGACTCTAATGTTAGATGGTTTCTGGATTCCAGTAATTCACAATACTAGCATATTAAATGATTTTTTTAAAACAAGATTGTCTTACTAGATGCCAAATTTAAGTCTTTTGTTAAAATCAGGTCCCTCATGATCAAAACTAAACAAAGCAAACAAAACAAAGTTATCTGGGAATAGAAAGGAACACCCTTAATCTACTCAAGGGTGTGTACTGAAATACAGTAGGTATTATGCTTAATGATAAAATATGAGAGATACCCTTTCTGATCCCAGGGTCAAACCAAGAATGCCCAGTAACACCATTGGTCCTACCTGGCACAGGCGGACAAGAAATATAAATAAAAATTCTGGGCATTGTTATTGAAGAAACAAACTATTATTATCCTTACCTGTAAGAGAATACATTAAAAATTAATAAGAATCAACAAATTATTAGAATTAACAAAATAATCTATGAGGCCATCTAAATATAATATCAATTTATAAAACTCAATTATTTTATCAGACCCCAAATATGAAAATACAATTGTAGATATGCATGTACAGGTGTATATATATGTGTGTGAGTAGATAGACAGATTAAAGCTACCATTTATTATAGTTCTCACATCTATAAATGCTTAAAGTTAGGAATAAAATATCACCCCAGTTTTTATGAAGAAGGCTTTAAAACTTTACTGAAACTATAAAAGGAGACCCAAATAAATAAAAAGATAAACTGTGTGTATAAATGGGAGGATGTAATATCATAAAGATGTCTTTCCTCCTCAAATACATCTATAAATTCAATGAAATTGGAATCAAAATCCCGACAGGCATTTAAAAAATGAAGCTTTAAATTCATATGGAAGAACATAGGGGTTTTTTGAAGGAGAAAATTGAAGTATAGAATGGACTTGTAGCATAAATCAAGACTTTTATAAAACTATGGAAATTAAGACAAAATACTATTGATAAGATGATTAGAAAAAAAAATAGTCCAATGAAACAAGATAACCCAGAAACAAACTTATCTAAGTATGGAATGATATACGGGAAAGGTGGTATTACAGTTCGGTAGTGAAAGGATTAACTATTATATAAAAAATGCTGGACAAACAGCCCATCCATATTTGAAGGGAAAACAATCATTACCACACATCACTTTAAAAACTATATTTTTTATGATTAAAGCCATATATGTGAAAATAAAAACCATGAAACTATTCAAAGGAAATAGAGGTGACTATTTTATGACCTTGGAGGAAAGAAACATTTATTCAACAAGACATAAAAAACACAAATCATGAAGGACATGATTTAAAATTTCTATTTAACAAAGCAGCATAAACAGAATGAACAAAAGAGGAGTCACAGACTTGGAAATAGTATTTTCAGTAACTTTAATTACAAAGGATTAGTATCCGTTATATGTAAATATACTTATATAGCAATAAAAAAAAAAGAAAAAGAACCCAATTTCAAAAAATCAAAAGTGATGAACAAGCAGATAATATAGCTAGAAATCTACATGGTTAACAAACACATGAAATGATACTCAGGCCTGTTAGTAATCAGGGAAAGGCAAAATGAAACTGTAATTAAATGTCATTTAATATCCATTGGATTGGCAAAAAATTAAATGTTAGGCAGAATCAAGTGCTGATCAGGACCTGGAGCATTGGGAAGTCTGCTGACAGCATGTTAACTGGTACAACCATTTGGGAGAATAATTTGGCAATGACTATATAGTCACAGATGCAATTACCTTCAACCGAGCGATACCACTTTCTTTCAGAAAATTCTTGCTCTCTGTACAAAGGAAAATGAACATAATGTTTAAAAGTAACATTACTGGAAATGAAGAGGGTTAATAACAGTAATATTTATATGCCTTCTTTGGAGAAATGTCTGTTCATGTCTTCTGCCCATTTCTTGACTAGATTATTTATTTTTGGGGTGTTAAGGTTAGTAAGGTCTTTATAGATCTTGGATGCTAGCCCTTTATCTGATATGTCATTTGCAAATATCTTCTCCCATTCTGTAGGGTTGCCTTCTAGTTTTGTTGACTATTTCCTTTGCTGTGCAGAAGATTTTTATCTTGCTGAAGTCCCAATAGTTCATTTTTACCTTTGTTTCCCTTGCCTTTGGAGATATGTCTAGCAAGAAGTTACTGCAGCTGAGGTCAAAGAGGTTGCTGCTTGTGTTCTCCTCTAGGATTTTGATGGATTCCAGTCTCACATTTAGGTCTTTCATCCATTTTGAGTTTATTTTTATGTATGGTATAAGCAAATGGTCCGGTTTCATTCTTCTACATGTGGCAGTCCAATTTTCTCAACACTGTTTGTTGAAAAGACTGTCTTTTTTCCATTGGATATTCTTTCCTGATTTGCTGATGATTCGTTGACCATTGAGTTGAGGGTCCATTTCTGGGTTCTCTGTTCTGTTCCATTGATCTGTGTGTCTGTTTTTGTGCCGGTACCCTACCGTCTTCATGATTACAGCTTTGTAATACAGCTTGAAGTCTGGGATTGTGATGCCCCCAAGCTTTGGTTTTCTTTCTCAATATTCCTTCGGCTATTTGGGGTCTTTTCTGGTTCCATATGAATTTTAGGATTTTTTGTTCCAGCTCTATGAAAAATGTTGATGGTATTTTGATAGGGATTGCAATGAATGTGTAGATTGCTTTGGGTACCATAGACATTTTAACAATATTTGTTCTTACAATCCATGAGCATGGAATGTTTCTCCATTTCTTTGTGTCTTCCTCAATTTCATTCATAAATGTTCTATAGTTTTAAGAGTACAGATCCTTGACCTCTTTGGTTAGGTTTATTCCTAGGTATCTTATGGTTTTGGGAATATTACTCAGCCATCAAAAAGAATGAAATCTTGCCATTTGCAATGACGTGGATGGAACTAGAGGGTATTATGCTAAGCAAAATAAGTCAGTCAGAGAAAGACAAATACCGTAAGATTTTACTCGCATGTGGAATTTAAGAAACAAAACACATGAGCATAAGGGAAGGGAAGGAAAAATAAAATAAGATGAAAATTGAAAGGGAGAGAAACCATGAGACCCTGAGCTCTAGAAAACAAACTGAAGGTTGCTGGAGGGGAGGTGGGTGGGGGGATGGGGTAATTGGGTGATGGGCATTAAGGAGGGCACTTGATGTAATGAGCACTGGGTGTGATAGAAAACTGATGAACCACTAAATTCTACCTCTGAAACTAATAAAAAATAAATTTAAAAAATTAATAGTAATAATAATAGAAGCAACCTATGTGTCCATCAAGAAAAGAATGGTCAAATAAAGTATGGTATATTCATACAATAAAATCCTTATGTCAGAGAAAATAATGAGCTAGATTTGCATGTATAAATATATGTGATCTCAAAAATAATGCTGGGCAAAAAAAAATGCCAGCTGTGTACCGATAAATATGGTATTAGAACGTTTATGAAATTTAAAATATGCAAAACAGTGCCTGTGTATAAAAAGTATAAAAACATTCATGGTAGAGAGGGAAGAACACACAGGTAGGTTGAAAACAGATATACAGAACAGTACATTTTATTTCTTTTTACAACAAAAATAAGAGATGAAGAAAATATGGCAGTGTTATGATTTGACAAATCTGGATAGTGAGCCTTCCAAGGACATTTTTTATAGTGTTCTCTATACTTGACTATATAATGACATATTTTCTAATTAAAACAATAATAAGGGTATGTATAAAGTCCTTTGGCACATCATTTCAGGCTCAAAAAGTGACTATTTTCCTTCTCTTCCCATTCTTGGCTGGAAGTTGGTATACAAAGTGCCTGGGTATTACCCTCTGATTCTCAGCCCAAGGCAGAAATGGAAGATTTGGGCTCTTCCGGAGCCAGAGGCATCATAGGTGGTCCCCCCACCATGTCTTCCAGCTCAGACAATCTGGGTGGTAAATCCTGAACTACACCCATTCTCAGTGCACAGTTGTAACTGCTGAGGCAGCTTCTAGCTGGTAGAAAAGATGCAACACTACATTTCTCATGAAATTTGAACTATGCACTGCAAAGCTGATCATCTTCCCAGATTTCCATTTCACTGATCAAGAAGTGGATGGTCAGAGAAAGGAAATGGCTTGTGGTAGTGGTAATGTTTAAGGCAGTGTTTGTCTTTCTCCTAAGTTTTAGAACTTTCCAAGTGGTCTTTGTATGTGGATTCTACTTGGTTCAAAACTAGGGCTTTTAACTTCTCTTCTGCGGTATTTTCTCATTCATAACCTCCCTTGCGATGGAGTTAGACCTGGCTCAAGGCCCTGCCCCCAAAGCAGTGTCACTGTGAGCTGTAGAGTAACCTTCCCAAATACGACTTTCTTCATCTGAAAGGGGTGATCATCATAATTATTCAAGGAAATGTTGTTTTGATTAAATGAGATGATTCATAGAAAGTACTGAGCATAGCGCCTGCCGTATGATAAATAGGCAACAAACGGAAATGATAATTGCTATTATTGCAGAAGAAGGAGTTTCAAAAAAGCATGACACAGTTAGTTACCCAGACTATGTGGAGAGACAGAGTGTGATCAGGGAATGGTATGATATGGAAACAATAGGGGGTCAATAAGGAGTAATCAATCTTTAGAGAGTGTTTCTTAGAAGCAGCAAAGTGGGATACTTCCATATTGCAATGGGGCTTTCTGTCCCTCTTTTCTGGTATGGGACAAGAATCATATATCTTTACTAGAAGGTAGAAAAACAGACCCAAAGAAGTGAAGTGACTTACCTATAGATTTCAGATGGGTTTTAATGGACCAATCACAATATGAACTACAAACCAACACTTTAAGAAATACGCATTTTTGCCAAAAACAAGGTCAGGTGGTGCTTAGGCTCCTTATGGATATTTATGTACATAATAATATTTTTAAGATAATGATTTCATAATCTGTAACTAAATTTTACTGAAAGATTGGGCTCCAGGCGCCATTGGCTGTCTCAGTTGGTAGAGCGTGTGACTCTTGATCTTGGGGGTGTAGGTTTGAGCCCCACGTTGAATCTAGAGATTGCTTAAAAGTAAAATCTTTAAAAAATAAATAAAAAATAAAAAAGATTGGGCTCCAGATCTTGTATACATTGCCATCAATGTGACATTTCTGAGGATAAGTACTGAAAAATCACAGCACTTAAAAATACCACTATTTTTGTTTATAATTGTCAGAAATGGAAAACTAAGGCTGATACATCACTTGAGACATTTGTGAAAGAGCAATGGCTAACTGTTAGCAATGTTTTTTTTTTAAAGTCATATAAAAGATACATAAAACAACCCCTCAAAAGTAGACAAGCGATCTCATCACATTTCTTTTTTTTTTTTTTAAGATTTTATTTATTTTTCAACAGAGAGAGCGAGCGAGAGAGGGAACACAAGCAGGGGGAGTGGGAGAGGGAGAAGCAGGCTTCCTGCTGAGCAGGGAGCCCGATGTGGGACTCGATCCCAGGATCCTGGGATCATGACCTGAGCTGAAGGCAGACGCTTAATGACTGAGCCACCCAGGCACCCTCTCATCACATTTCAATACTGCAATTTAAGTTTATTAGCTGGACACATGAAATTAATCTGAGATGCAGTTTGAGGAATTGACCATTAAATACCAGTGGAGGTTAGCTTTAAAAAAAAATAAATGACACTCAGAATTCTATGAAAGAAATCAGTAGTGACGCAATTTATCATGTTTCAGATGAAGTGGTAACATTTTAGTTCCCAACAAAGAGTAAATAGGGAGTTTGGGCTTGGTAGTGTGCCCCCATCACTGCTCTAAGTGAGAAGATTTTGAGCTCGGGGGTGGCTTTGGACCTCAGAATATTCTGATGGTGTTGGCAAGCCTGGTAAAGGGAGATACCAGGGGCTGGTTCAGACGTCAAGGTCGAGATATTGGCAGCAACAGGGATGTTGAGGGGATGACATGGAAGCTTTTGAAGTGAGGAAAAGTGACAGGGTTTAGGGTCTGCATGGAGGTGGAAGGCGCAGGAGAGGCAGGAATTCAAGTGACAGTGTAAGACTTTCCAGATGGGTTTAGGAGCAGCTAAAAGGAACAATTTGACATCAGTGGCCCACTTTTAGACCATCCATGAGATAGGTCCTAACCTCCAGCAAAGCCTTCAGAGGCCACTAGCATGTCCTTCTGAAGGGATTCTATTCTACCGAGATTCTTGAGAAAAGAGCCCTCATTTGGCATTGACTTCAACTTGGAGAAGATGTAATTTTATCATAAGAATTCTTCAGTGAAAAAACATAATATTTTTTATAGCATTGGGTTCTGTTCCCCTTTCTCTACCTTTTTACCAAGGAAGTGACTTGGGCTTCTATTGTCCTATCTGAAAACTTGGGATAACAACCCCTGCTTCAAATAGCTGCTGTCAGGTTTCCATGAAATAAGGATACATAAGCCATGCACACACAGTTGGAAGGAGGCTTATCAAGGTCTTCCTACCAATCAGATGTGTTCTGTGTGATGCTAGTGGGTGAGAAGGAGGTGTGGGTGGAAGTTATAGGGAGACAGATTTTGCCCCAGGGTAAGACAAACCTTCTGGGATCCAGAATTTTCAGAAATTGGAATAGCCATGTGGAGTGAGAGCAAGATGCAGGCACTGAGGGTCTTCTAGCCACATGACGTGGTAGAAAAGAGACTTTCCACTAAGCTGTGGCACACACAATAGGTGATGGCCCCATTTTCGTGGGTTTGCCTAACCAAGGTTACATATAGCTATCTGTCACTCCATCTCTTCTACTAAAGAGAACATAGCATAACTCCAGTGAACGAGAGCATTGACGATTTAAGCATTCATATTAATGGGTTAATATTTATTAACTATCATAGGCTGGGCACATATGTGTTTTCTATGTGTTCTCACATTCAATCTGTAGGAAACTGTTGTGAGGTCAGGTTGATGGCTAATTCAGAATAGGCTCAGAGCCGTGAAACACCTGCCTATGACTTCTCAGCTTGTCAGTGATGAAGCCAGGGTAGAAACATGTGTTTGCTTGACTCAGACTTGTGTTTATCGAGAAGCAGGAGGAGGAAGAGGGAAGGAGGGAGGACAGTGTAGGGGGGAGGACGGAAACGTTCACAAATATTAGCAGAGCACCTTAAATATTATCAGCCATAAATCATTTATGACACACATTACAAATGGAAAACACAACGTAGAGAAGTACTTTTCACACCCTCCTGCGTTCCACAGAAGTGCTCCATCTGCTTCAGACAGTGGCCATATGCCCCCAGTGGCCTGCAATGCAGCCTGAAGAAAATTTCTTATTTTATTTCATAACACGGCCATATTTGTTTAATATAAAACATGCCTCCATGTTTTAGAGGAAAATGAATATACAAGAGAATGCACGTCTTCTTTATCTTGTGCCTCCTTGTATCCCCCAGGGAAAACCACTCTCCCCACCACCACAATATTTCAGTTCTAGAAACACCACCAGAAAAAGTATACATTTGTTAGTCTAGAGGTGGATAAAATATCTAATAAACATTTTTTTTTAAAAAAAGAAAGCCTATATCCATAAATTAGCATCCCAGAAGTTTACAAGGCAACAGTTATTCGTACATTCCTATGTAAAATATCTCGAGATTTGTATGCATTTTACCTACCAAACTTTCATTGGCTGAACACTGATGGAACCCCCAGGGACTTCTGGTCTACCCCCCAATATTGCTTTCTGCTCCAGCACTACCAAAACAAACTCTCTTTTGGGTAACCAGTCCAGCATTCTCCAGAAGGTTATATTCCTCACTAGAGTCCTTCAACACTCATAAACTCATACTCATCGCTGTGTTGAGAGTCAGGAGACATTGTCTGCCCATTGCCTCTGCACCTGTTACCTTATTGGCCTTATCCAAACAGCCCCAGCCCTAACAGCAGCTGAAACAACAGATGGGCAGGAGAACTTGAGATTTTTGACATCATCCTTTTGTTTATGAAATCCCACCCCCCAACTCTGGAATCTAAAAGGAATTCTCTTCATTATCATTTTGTGGGGTTTTTTTCTCCCATGGCACTTTTATTATTATTAAAAAGTAAATAATTAATACAGAGGGAGGTAAAAAAAAGGGGAATAACATCATCCTTCAAAAATGGTCAAAAAGGAAATGGGCATTGTGATTTGGTGATGTGGAACTGACATAAATCTATCTCTGCCTTGGAGGATAATTGGCAGTAGCCAGGCTTGATGGCAGGATGAATTCAAGCAGGGAGCTGAGAGGGGCTGAGGAAGGGGAGGGAGGAAATCTGGAGTAAGGTTGAGCGCGAGAAGGGGGGAGCAGGCATTGCACTGGGAGGTCTTGTGAGCAGTGGGGAGAGCCACCAGTGCCTGGAATTGTAATTTCAGGACAGAATCCCCCTTTGCAAGGGATGAGATTATTAAAACAGGCCTGAGCTAGGGATTAGGGAGGCAGAATGCAGGCTGCTATTTAGTAGTGCATGATTGTAAGCAAGTTGATTAACCTCTCTCTGCCTCAGATTTATCATCTGTAAAATAAACATGAAAACACTAGCACACATGTAGGGTTGCTTCGATTCTCAAATGAGAAAATACATGGAACGTGTGTTGCCCCAAGCCTGACATTCAGTTAATGGATGCTGCGGCTGTTACTATTTTAGTGAAGAGTGAGAGACAGGGATGAGCAAGAGGTGGAGAGGTGGACAGTCACTGGATGTGAAGCGTAAGGAAGGGGCTTGCTCACATGTAATGGGGTTTCTGTTCAGTGCCTAAAAGGAGGCGAAAAGATCAGACAATGCCCACAGGATCTGGCATGGTACTTCCCCAGCTCTGTCTGCTTATCCCATTTCGTTTTCCTGGATGACATTCTCCCAAACACCTTCGTTATGGGCCACGCACCATCCGGTTCTTATCCACCAGGGTTATTATAAAGGTTAAATTAAAGATAAAAGTACCTGGTAATATTCACGGGTGTCTGTCATTTGACGCTAGTCATTATTGCTCTACATTTTGGCGTGGTCCATCATGCATAGGAGAGTGCCTTGACCACAGTAGACAGTACAAATTATTGGATAGCTTAATGTGCGTGTGATTTCAAATGTAAGCAAGATTGATAGGACATACTCAAGGGGATCAATTTCATCTGCCCCCAGCATTGTGTCTCTGTAGCTAATCATCTTTGTTAATAACCTCCTTTGTTTTCCAGGGATCTCAGTCTTGGCAGTGTGTACCAGTACTGGGTCATCACTATTTCGGGAAGCGAAGAGAGTGAGCCATCACCTGCTGCCATATACACCCATGGAAGCGGGTACTGTGGTGATGGCATCATCCAGAAGTAAGTAGACCTAATTAAAGAAAGGGAAGGGAGTGATGCGCATGAGGCCAAGAGAAGGTCAGGGTGGGCGCCTGGGTGGCTCAGTTGGTTAAGCGACTGCCTTCGGCTCAGGTCATGATCCTAGAGTCCCTGGATCGAGTCCCGCATCGGGCTCCCTGCTCGGCAGGGAGTCTGCTTCTCCCTCTGACCCTCCCCCCTCTCATGTACTCTCTCTCATTCTCGCTCTCTCAAATAAATAAATAAAATCTTTAAAAAAAAAAGAGAGAGAAGGTCAGGGTGCTACACAGAAGAGCTTACGGGAGACTCTTCAGTGTGGGAGCTGTGAGTTACCAGCAATTACTAGCAGTCTGTCCATTTGTCTGCAAGCAGTCTGCTGGCCTCAAAGAGAAAGCAGGGTTCTTTTTCGAATACGTATATGTAATATAATATGTGATTCTGATAGAGCTACCATTGTGCACTTACTACCAGTATGCTCTTATTCCTCGTCGTTTTATGGGTACTGCAAGGATTCTATTTGTTTTTCCACTCCAGCCGACATTCAGTTAACAGGACACAGGGCATCCAGGTCAAAACACTTTTACATTCTTTGCTAGTTAACCATTTAAATTTGTTAAAACTGCATATTTATTTGTAATTTCTGTTGTATTGTCTTATATGAACAATTTACAAAATGGTTAAAGGCTCATAAAAATAACAAAATATTCTAACTCACTATACTGTCAAAACCGTAAATAGTAAACAGTATTCCAGAGTGAATACTGAATGTGAACATAAATAAGTACAAAGAGGCAAATGAACCAGAAAGTGTAAAGACTCCGCACAAGCAGCCGAAAAGGAAAAGTGTGAGTAGAAAATATAAAGCCACAGTCTACACTGTGGATTTTATTGGGTAATCAGTCCATTTATCCCCTTGTCCACAGGGTGAGATATTGCACAACTGTGAAATAGGGGCAAGAAGCCATTAAGACTCTCACATTGTTTAAAAAAAATTTTTTTTTAAAGTAAACCTTTGAGTTTTTTCCTCCCAAATTAGCACAAAAATGTTTTCTGGCGCAAAACAGAATAGTTTTGTCCCTGGAGGTGAAAAAGAGACCAGAAACTGTTCGCAGTTAAGTTTCTTATTGCTAAAACTGTGTTCCTTATTGCTAACATGGTTGCAAGTTACACTATTGCTAAGAGACTTTTAAAACTCTGGGCCGATTTAATGACAAACGTCACACATGGAAAGGGCAAACAAGCTATTGGCAAAATCCCGTCATTAAATGGAGCTGTTGGGTGTCACATAATATCTGTGGAATTGCAGTGGCTGTTTCTGGAGGGGGAGGGGCTCTGTAAGGAGAATTCTCTTCACAGTTGGATGAAACCGCTGATGTGTAGACCATGAATCATAGGGGTAGTACATACATGAAAGAGAAGTGCTAGATGACTCTTTCAGTTCATCATTGACTCTAGTGCTGGAGGGGAAGAGCAATTTCATTTGGTACCCTTAATTTTGTGGTATGTGATATAAACTGGAAACCTGCTTGGGATGAAAGGAACGGCCAGGAGCACAGCAAGGCTAACCCAGTTGTGCAAGTAAAGCGTTTGCACATGAATACCCATCCACACAGACCTCAGAAAGCAGTTTGCTTTCTGGTCATGACTTAGCATGGAAGGAAAGATTGAATGTTATATATATGCTCAGATGATGGCCAGCATGATTTAGCTGTGCAGAGAGAAAGTTTCTGCTACCCCACAGACTGAAGCATATGAGCTGTTACAAGAAAGGTACTAATTCAAGTTTTGGGGATAAGAAAGGACTTTTTTTTTTAATGTTAACACTAGCAAGGCCAGTCATGATTATTTGCACGATTTCAAGAGGCTTGCTGAGGTGACGTATCTTGGGGGTATGCATTCATGTCTTAAATGTCCTGCAACTATAATTTCGAAGCTGAGTTGTCAAGATTTTAATATCAAGGAGATTGTATAAGGACTTTTAAGTGTGGAATTATGGTGAAAACCACCTGATTGCAAGAATTTGACTTGTCAAGCGTAGAAGAGAAAGCTCCTCATTTGTCGGAGAAGGAAGCTCATGGTGTGCTATTGTGTGCTTTTAAAATCCTCTCCAAATGCAGCAACCAAACATGAAGACACAGTTTCCAGTGCTTAATATAACACAATTGGGGAAAGGGAAGCCATTCACCATTCTTTCCCACATTAAGACATCAACTTCTGGCTCTTGACACAGCTGTTGTCTAATGGAATACTGAGCAACTGAGCAAGGCAGTCTCCAGGGAGAGTGCCCCATCCTTTGTGGGCCCAAGATTGAGCTGCGTATCCAGAATATCCAGGAAACACTTGCGGTCATAGCTGACAACCCATAATTGTGATTTGGGATTTTCTAATTTAGCACAAAGAATAAAAAAAAGAATCTCACCAGATGTGGAACCTGACCTACAACTCAGTCTGTCCATTTGGAGCTAGATATAGATGCATTGGTAAAACACTGCAAACAGTGTCATTCTTCTTGCTGATCTAAAACTATTATTATTAATTTTATTTTATTATTATTATTTATTTTATTATTATTAATATAAGTAGTGTTTTCAATAAAGTTTTTTAGTATTTTATCTAAAATTGGTATCCTACACAGATATCACTTAAGTTACCAAATAGTTGTTGACATGCTTTGTAGAAAACCAAATGCAGCTAATGGATGGTTCCCTAGGCAAAAACAAACAAACAAAAACTTTGAGGAAAAGGAGTAATGTCATCTTAGCTAATTTTCATGGGATGATATGTGCTGAATCACTATATATATTTAAGGGAATTTACAAAGATACTGAGATAGGCTCAACACTTAATGAGGCCCCAATGGATGAAAGCATTGGATGAATATAATGATAATATTCATAAATATTTATTGAGCCTCCACTATGCACAAGCATTGGGCTACACCATTATCTCCTTGGGTCCAACCATATAAAATAGGTTCTATTACCATACTTCACAGAGTATGATGTACAAAGACTAACATGGCTTTCTCAAGTTTACACATCCAGTAAAGAGCAGAACCAAGATGCGAACCCACAGCCCATGTTCGCATTTGGATTCACCGTCGCCTTGCTGTGTCACCAACAGGCCCGCAACACTAGTAAGTGAGGGAGTAGCTACGTGCTCTCTGCTGTATCCCAGGCACTATGGCAGGCATTGCGGAGCTAGGATGACAAACACTGTCATTTCCTTTGACATCGGAAAGCCCAGTATGGGGGACTGTCAGGTAAACGCAAAGGTGGTCAGTTTGACAAGTGCTAGGATAGATGGAGCCTGGTGTCTTTGGACACAGAGAAGACGGACACCCACTCCAGCTTGGGAGGTCAAAGAAGGTATAAGAAGCTCTCTATGTAATGATAGATCTGCCATGCCTAGAAGATATTTGTGGTGACACTAATGTTTTGCTTAAACCAATAGAACATACTGTTTGGGTGGTGAGGGAAGGTGGGTTAGATGAGTTCTTTGTGGCTTTGGGAAACCAGCCCAGGTTAAAAAAAAAAAAAAATCTCTCCCTAGATAATGCATGAGATAGCTAAGTAACACAAGGCTATCACCAATTTCCAGCTCTCGAGATTCACTGGCAGAGATTGGAAATATGGGCCCAGCTTGGAATATGGATCTCTCTTCTCCTCGGCCCATGCATTTGCAGACAGGAGAGAACTTGAGAGGCTCTTCAGAAATCCATGCAATGGCCCAGCCATCATAAGGATTGATTGCAAAGCACCATCCTGCTACTCGAACACCTCCTAAAAGCAACAAACATTGTCCAGTGTTAACTGCCCGAGTGAAAGGAAAAGTCTGAGGCCTCTTCCATGCTTTGACAGGTCCCAGCTGGTCTCTGGGGAGGGAGGGACAGCTGATACACAGTCTGCAGAGACCTCCCGGGACTGAGTGGGATGGGAACCTTGATTCCCTGAGCATCTATTATCTATCATGCACCGTGCCAGCCACGTAAAGTTCCATTCAATTCTTGTGCCAGCTCTAAGGAGGGGTATAGTTATTTCCATCTGAATCTGTGGGAACACGGACACTTGGCCTCTGGAATAGCACGGTCCAGTGGATTCTTCTGCAGTGATGGAAATATATTCCGTGCTCTTCTGTCCGGTGGCCACTAGCTACATACCACATACAGCTATCGAGGCTTGAAATGTGGCAGTTGTGACTAAGGAATGGAATTTTAAATTATTTTTAGTCTTTATTGATTTAAATGGTCCAATCGAGATTAGGAGACTTGTCTGAGATCACGCAGCTGGTTTGGAAAAAGAGGATCTAAACCCATGTTTTCTGTTTCTCAAAGGATGAGAATTTTCCAGGTTGGGATAATCCACTCAGTCTTTCAGCTCTTTCTCCTCTTCCTCATCTCCTCGGTCCAATTCAGAGAGCATTGCTCAGTATCTGTCCATCCCAACCTCTGCCGAACCACCCTGAGGTGATAGAAATAATTCCTAACAAAACAAAACAAAATGAACAAACAAGAGGAGACACTTTTATTTCCTAGCAGCATAGTTCCCACGGGCCTTAGAGTTTCTCACCGCATGAAATGATGCACTGGATGGAGAGAACAATACTTTCTAGTGAAAGGAAGACCAGGCCCAAGCATGTGACTGGGGGGAAAAAAAAAGTCTTTATTTCTAAGTTCACGGTTGGGGGGCGGGCGGGTAGGGAACAAGAAGGAGGGTAAGGTAGGGCATAGTGAAGAACAGAATTTATATTTCAGAAGCTCAGAAATTTCCTTCAAATCCACCATTTTAAAATGGCAGCAAGATCTCCCAGACAGAGGGGAGCAAGGTCGGTTCCTTCATCCCTTCATCCATTCCTTTCTCCCATCTGACCCAACCGACAAGATTTCGGAGAACAGGTTTGGAGGCAGGAACTCAGCTTCGTTGTGGGAAGCACAAAATAAGGGAAAGTAATAGGCATCTCATTTGGAAGAAGAAGAGATGGACACTGGGGGTAAGGGACTTCCCTGAGGCCTCTTGGAAAGCTGATGGCCTGGGGAGGGCTTTCCCGTGGCCAGCTGTGGTTCTGAAGCTGCTCTCTCTGACAGATCTCTCTTCTGTTCCCGGTCTGCAGAAGCCGAGGTGAAGAATGTGATGACATGAATAAGCTCAGTGGTGATGGCTGCTCCCTCTTTTGCCGACAGGAAGACTCCTTCAATTGTGTTGGTAAGTGTGTGTCATTTCTTGGGGCCTAGCTGGAGAAGGGGACCCTGCGGGATAGTGTCAGGCCAGTAACAGCAGTAGTGAGGACTAATGATGATTTATTCCTTTGTATTACAAATATTGACGGATTGCCTCCTGTGGGCCAGACCCTGTTTGAGGCACCGGGAAATACAGCAATGGGAAGCAAAGGAAAACAGGCAAATGCTCCTGCCCTCACAGAGCTTACATTCCCCTCCCGTGCATCACAGCAGAGGCTGCTGGTAATTCGTTTTCAAGCCGGCTTCTTCCTTGCTCTTCTTCGCACCAGCTCTCCAGGAGGGTGATTAGTATAGATTTTTAAAGGCTTGTATTCTCACTTTCACAAACCAGAGAAATGATGAAAGTGGTCCAGAATCTCATGGGTTAGAAGTGATTGGAGACAGAACCAGGGCTTGAACCTGACTCTGTCTGATTGTTAAGCACACGCCGAGCTCCTTCTGCTGCACAACCTCCAGCCAAGATCTGGGAACCCCAGTAGTTCCCTTTGCACACTCAGAACGTCGGGCCATCTCTCTGACGCGAGGGTGGAGGAAGAGCAGACCAGCTTGTGTTTAGAAAGCAAACGTCCTTTTCCCACCTTTACTGAGTCAGTTGGGAAATTTGTGTTCCTCTGGCTCCTCTAGGAGTCTGGCTGATCTTGTTGTTACAGCCCCACTTGGGAGGCCCTGGCCAGCCCAGGGCTGGTAAACAGACAGGGGTTGGGGGGCAGGGATGGAATTTTGAGCTGGCTCAGATGAGATCATACTTCCTTTAAGATGCAAATCGATACCTGAAGATCAAAGGTCCCCCGGCTAATCCCCTGGGCTGGAGGTGAAAACTAATCACAATTCATTTGCAAGTACAAAAGACAGAGGTGCTCTATCTGAAGAGAGAAGGGGCAGCTACTGAGGGGATGAAAACATTGGTGGGAAGATTTCACACTGAAAGGCAATTTTCTAGGAAGACGAAAGGGAAGGAAATGTCATCGGGTCCTTCCATTCGCAGTGCATTACAGGGACATATTTAGACCTTCTTTCTCCAGGGAGATTGTGAGCACTGTGAGCTCTTCACCACGTATGTATCATTCACCCTTAGTCCATTCTCAGCACACATGGATTGAGCACCTACTGTCTCCTTGCCAACAAGTAGGGGCTCAGCAACACAATGAGAGGTGTCCCACAGCTAACTGTGGATGGAAGAAAGGAATACGTGGAGGAAGGAAAGGCAGAAGGGGAATTTCCAGGCAGGACCTTGGGTTTTTAGATGACAGAAGGCTGTTTTCTTTGCTCTGTTGATTTGCGCATGTTCCTGGGTAGAAACTTGATGTTAGTCTGGTGGTGTGGCGAAAGGAGCCTGGGCTGAAAATTAGGAAAACCAGGCTCTAGTCCTCACTGTGCTTAAGAACTTGCCACATTAACACTGGCCAGGTTGCTTCCCTCGTCTGGGCCTCAGTTTACCTGCTGTAAACCTCAAAGGATTGGGTTAGGTGTTCTCTAAAGGCCTTATGTACACTTGACTTGTGCTATTTCCAAGGTGTGTGACTATTTCCCATGCCCATGAGCTACTTGCCTTTGTCGTCATCCTCGTGACACCCAGCATCACTCCCAGATCGTGCTGGAAAATATCTACCTATTTTACTCACACTAAGGTGGCACATAACTTAAGTGCTTCTGGAAGGAAGGGAGGATGTGGTGGTGAAAGTAGGATATGGGACCCTCAAAGAGATGCTCGGGTGGCCCTGGTGCCCACATTCTGGGGAGCTTCGGCACTATGCAGCAATACGCAAACACAAGGTAGCCTCCTACAGGTAGAAGCTCATCATCCACGAAAGGGGTCTGCAAACTCCAGTCCATGGGCCGGAACTGGCCTACTGCCTCTATTGGAAAGTAAAGTCTTACCGGAACACAGCATACTCTTTACGTGTTATCTATGGCTGCTTTCCTGCTACAAATTATTGAGCGGGTACAGCAGAGACCCTATGACCCAAAGAGCCCAAACTATTAGTAATCTGGCCTTTTACAGACCTTTGCTGACCCCTGGCTCATGGATTTGAAGTCTTTGATCATCTTGGTTATTGGAGCCTGGTGCAGAGAGGAGGTGACAGTTATGACATGGTTTGCCATTTCTAAGAAAAAGAACTGAATTTTAAGCATACAGTGGTGGGGCCTGGGAGATTCTTAGAAAGAGCACTGGACAGTGAGTCCAGTCCTAGCGGGCCTTCCCCACCCCGCCCCCCACCCCCTTGGGCCTAACTTCCCTCCTCAACTTTAGCCGGAATGACTGTTTTGGACTAGATCAGTGATTTTTAAACTGTGCTAACTGAGATGCTTAAGAGGAAAGAGGTGAAGGCGAGGGAGGTGACAAGAAGGCGAGATCTGGACTGTCATAGGTCCACTTGATATACTGTTGTTCTCTACTAGATCCTGAGTATTCTGCTGGCGATGGTGATATTTATTGAACCTCCATGATATACCAACCACATTTATAAACTCTCATTTTCATAATAATCTTTTATGGTCCTGCTTTTACACAAGAGGAAGCTGAGGCATGAGAGTGAACCAAGGATATGCAGTTAAATGGTAGAACCAGGATGCAAACCCAGAGTCTGACTTCAGACAGTGGTGAGCTACCTGCAAAAAAAAAAAAAAGGTAGCTCCTGGTCTTGTAGGGTTTTGAGGGTGAACAAGGAACACACTGCTTTAGAACAGTCTGTCTAGTGAATTAATGGACTGGAATACAGAATTGTCAGTGGCATGGATGGTGTCCAGGGAAGATTCTGTGTTACCTGGTATGTTGAGTATGGTTTGTGTTAGAGGAATGACCTCAGCTACACACCCACCCTCACCAATTAGAATTCCACTATAGAGACTCAGTGAGACACAGGACATTCCAAGAATTAAGGAGTCTATCCGGAGATCCCAACTCCCAGGACTACATTCCAAGGACAAACTCCATGCCTTTGAGTCTAGAAAACCATCTTCCCTTAAGAACAGCTGAAGAGGGGCGCCTGGGTGGCTCAGTTGGTTAAGCTACTGCCTTCGGCTCAGGTCATGATCCTGGAGTCCCGGGATCGAGTCCCGCATTGGGCTCCCTGCTCGGCAGGGGGTCTGCTTCTCCCTCTGACCCTCCTCCCTCTCAAGCTCTCTGTCTCTCATTCTCTCTGTCTCAAATAAATAAATAAAATCTTTAAAAAAAAAAAAAAAAGAACAGCTGAAGAATAGACAGTGAGTCTTTGGCTCCCACCACATGCAGCTTCAGTGAGTCAGAGAAATGGCACTGGAGTGTGGGAGGCTTTGCTGAGGTGGACTGGTTTCATCATTGTATTTGTCAAGAAAGTGGCCAAGAGAACAGGCTTGAGTGATACTGACTTGGGCGCACACCATGGCTTAGACACGCGACCTTAGCTAAACGTCAGTGTTCTCATCCAGAAAATGGTAAAAGTCTGGAGACTCAACTGTGGAAGATATTTATCAATAATTTTGGAAATTTATCTGAATCTCCTTCCTAGATTTAGGAAATAATTCTCCTTGATGTAATAATAATGAGGCAGAGCCCAAGCCCTCTACAGAAGTTGGAAATCCAAGTCTCCTTCCTTGACTCCCCTTTACAGCGTGAGCGTGGGCACAAGAGCTACACTTTCCCCCCAGTTGTTTTGATAAGGATGGCTACAACCTGTGTGTTTCCAAAGTACCAGTGACAGCATGTGACATTGGTGTGAAAGTGACCATGTTCTACTATCTTCACAAGACCAGTCCTGGGACCTCATCTTGAGCTTAGAGTTGGGCTTCGGAGTGTGCAAGCCTGGCACTCCAAGCCCTCCCAGAGAGTGTTCTATAACTATCCAGTATTCTCTGAATAGATTTTGTTTGTTTGCTTGTTTTGCTTCAGTAGGCCAAAGTTGGTTTCTGTTGATTGTAACTTAGAATCCTGACTGAAAATTATTGTCATAAGATACTATGAGGTTTGGCCCCATTCTTAGCAAGTTGGATGTGCTTGAAGTACATTAACTGTTACTTATCTCAGTGTATGCGTATGTGTGGGAGTGGGGGTGGGGGATGAGTATCAGCAACAACCACCATTTACAGTCACCCATTAGGTGTGATGTATGTCCCATGCCCCTTTCTTTAGTGTGAGCCTATGAGAGGACACTTATATCCAGATGAGGAATCTAAGACCTGTTATGATGTCTTAACCTGGCTAAGGTAACACAGCTCGTAGAGGTGTGATCCCATCTCAGACTGAGTAGAGACCCCCTGATTTTTCTACTCTACTACTCTGACCCCCATCTGAATGGATGACTTCCTTCTCTCCTCCCTCCCTCCCTTCCTTCCCTCCTTCCTTCCTTCTTTCCTCCCTCCTTTCCTTTCTTCTTCCTTCCCTTCTCTTCTTCTTCTTCATTATTTTTTTGTCACCGACCATTTAGTTGGGCCAGTGTTTTCTCTGGGTTTGGTAACACCAGTGTGAGCGTGGGTGACAGATTTATGGTGGCATTCCCATTCACTTTTCAGAAACCCACACATCCGGAAGTATTCCCAAGGTGCCAATGTGTTATTACGCAACACCCCGGGACTTCCCTTTCCCACTTTCCCACCCCAGCGCCCTTATCCCCCAGCACATAATAAGTTGCTTGTTAAAAAGAACACCACCCACAAGACCTCTTAGGCAATGCAAGCTGCATCCCCAGCAATGTGAAAATTATCTTGTCCTTTCCCCCCTTTTTAAAAAACATAATATACACCAGGCCTTAGGTTTCAGTTAAAAAATGTGGTATCAGTAAAATGATAACTCCCCACTGCGCACCCCCACCCCCACCCCAACAGACACTGGCTGGAGGCATTGTTTGGCAGCACTGGGAATTCTGTTCCTATAGCACTGAGTCATAAACCACAGCCAGGCTGCTGATAAAAGCTGAAGGAGGGAAAGTAATGCTCAAATTAGACAAAATGTGAAGCATCCCCAAAAGGGGCTCTACCTAGTGATACATCTCAAGCCAGTGCTGGAAGTGAGCTACCTTCTGAGATGACATGCAGTCCCCTAGAGGAGATGCAATTGGGGAGGACTCCTCATGCTCGGTTTTGATTTACCACCCTGTGTCCTTCAGGATGGCTGGTCCCAGGGATGAGTTTAGATATGGGGGCCTGGGCTGCAGCTCAGCATCCAGGAGCCTCAGTTTCCCCCTCTGTGACATGAGTGTGATCGGGCTGAGGACTCTGAAGCTTCTTTCCCTGTCTGACACTGGGGCATCCTCCGTGTGTCATTTACTTAAAAGCTTTGGGGTTTCAAATACTACATGATGCTGATACACAGTTAGGAGAACAAAGCAAATGGACCCCCAGGTTGTCATTCCTCTGTGTCTCTTTTTCTCGCTTCTTCCCGACTCCTTCCTACCATGCTGGGACTGCCGTGAGCATGACATTGTCTCTGGTCCCTGACATAGCATCTCTAGGCCTGTCCCAGAGCCAGGGCCAGTAACTCAGTTATCTGGGAGGCAGCTGAGGGGGAGAAGGGGAGATCAGTCCTCCTCCCCTGCCCTGTCCCTGGGAGGGGTGGGGATCACAGAGCCTTGCGGCCCCTGTGTCAGGGTGCCCTGGCCTGCTCCGAGCCAAGGCGGGAAAGGAAAACAAGAAGATGAATCGCCACGTCTTCTTGGTGGATGTCCTAATGATACTTTAGAGCAATAGTGACTAAAAAGGAAAACAGCATCTGGTTGGGGGGAGGGGCAGTGGAAGGGGGAGGCAGAATGGGCTCTGCTGGAAGTTGCATTTATTATTATTTTTCTTTCTAACAAAGTGAAATCATAATAACATGATCCACCTCTCACCTTACAAAAAAGTTAAAATTAAAAAAAAAATTAAACCTTCTCCCGGATGCAGGCATTCCTTCAGATTTTCCTCTGTGGAAAGCGTAACTTTCATCCAGTGACCTTCCTGAAATAAAGACTCCTTTGACATGAAGACATGCCTTGAAAAGAAGAGAAGTATTAGCGGTAGTGGCAGTGGCCATGGTGATCGAGGCGTGGAGGTGGTCACCTGCCAGCGAGGCCAGGAGGTGTGATGATGCGTGGACAGTGATGAAGAACATGGATTCGGGGGGTGCCTGGGCAGCGCAGTCGGTTGAACCTCCGACCCTTGGTTTCAGCTCAGGTCGTGATCTCGGGGTCATGGGTTGGAGCCCCGGGTGGGGCTCTGCTTTCGGCAAGGAGTCTGCTTGAGATTCTCTCTCCTTCTCCCTCTGCCACTCATGTGTGCAGGCTTCCCATGGAGTAGGGAGCCCGATGCGAGGCTCGATACCAGGACCCTGGGATCATGCCACTCGTGTGTGCTCTCTCTCTCTCTCCCTCTCAAATAAATCTTTTTTTTTTTAAGATTTTATTTATTTATTTGACAGAGAGAGACACAGCAAGAGAGGGAACACAAGCAGGGGGGAGTGGGAGAGGGAGAAGCAGGCTTTCCGTGGAGTAGGGAGCCCGATGCGAGGCTCGATCCCAGGACCCTGGGATCATGACCTGAGCCGAAGGCAGACGCTTAATGACTGAGCCACCCAGGCGACCCTCAAATAAATAAATCTTAAAAAAAAAAAAAAAAGAAAAAAGAACATGGATTCTGGGTGACAAGCCTGGTTCAGCCACTTTGTAATGTGAGCTTCAGTTTTCTCATCAGTAAAATGGGTTAGTAGTAGATGCTACCTCTTAGGATTGTTGTGAGGATGATACGAGGTTATATATGTAAAGCATTTTTAAACAGTCGCACCTGGTACGTGTTATATATGTGTTTGCTACTCCTGTATTCTTATTGTCGTTATTCATACCACTGATTCAGAAGTTGTATCAATCCATCCAGGAGTCCTAGGAGATAAATGATGTTATTATCCCAGGTGCCTGCAAGAGATCATCTGAGGTTCAGAGAGGTTAAGGAACTTGCCCAAGGTCCCACAGTCAGAAATAGCAGAGGAGGGGTTCACAGTCCCCTGGGGCAGGGTCTGTCCACTGAACCGTGAAGTCGTGTCGTTTTGTAGGCACCCAACTGTACCGGCTTCTGTGCTGAGAACCCTTTTCTCAAATGATTTCTCTCACTTTCCCATCAACTCGGCACATTCAGACTCATATGTCCATTTTGCTAATGAGGAAACAGAGGTGCCTAGAGTTTCAGTGGCTTTTCCTATGTACTCCAGTCAGGTGGACCCGAAAAGGAGACTTTGGACCCCATCTGCCTGCCTCTAAAGACCATGTCCTGTACCTGGACGAACTCCCAAGAAACACTAGACAGCTTTCTCTTTCCCACCCTTCCTCGTTTGGTGCCCTTGGTGCACAGCAGGAAGTGAGAGTGAATGCATAGGCCCTTCTGAGCCTTTCTCATGAGTCATGAAAACTACAACTTTCAGTTATTATCACCCTATAAACATTCCACTGCATAAACCCCCTGCCCCCGACAAAGGGTCCTCCTGTGTTTTGGGCTGTATTTTCATTTTTAAGAGCTCACCCTCCACGGACAGTAGCCACATTGTTTTTTTAGCTTAGGAGGACTTTGACAATCCTGTTGTCATGGCAATGTGGTAGGGACAGAGGAGCCTGAGTTCAAACGTCCAGTGCTTGTAATTACTCCCTGGGTCATCCTGGGCATCTCCCATCCTCTCTCTGGGTCTCAGTGTCATCTCTGGAAAATGGGCATGATTATAACTCCCCGGTTGTGTTTAGAGGAAGATGGACATCATGTCAGTAGGGTGTTTAGCTTAGCGCAATGCATGGCAGTTAGTGGGCACTTGACAATGTCAGTTACTGCCAAGTTCCCTTCCCCTTCCTCACTCCCATGTCAGTAGTGACTGATACAAAGGCCTCTGGTCCATCCGGGGGATGGGGGGTGGGCGGGGAGTGGTCCTGAGCCTGCGGTAAAAATGCGGTGGTCCCTTGTGCAAAGTGACTGCCGCCTTGATCTCAGCTTCCCCAGCTATCAGATGATGGGGTTAGCCAGATGAGCTCCCAGGGCCCTTTCAACTCTGACTTCCAGAATTTAAATCCCAGATCATTATTGTTTTTAAACTGTGCATTTTAAAAGAAATGAGGGCTTGGGGAGGAGAAAGGAATTCCTTTAACCCACAGGGTCAAAGGGAGTCACTGAGGGGACAAAGGAGCAGGAAAGAGAGGCGGTGGGGCGGAAGGCTGCCGTGAGGGGCAGGACCGAAGATCTGAAGTCCTCAACCGGGAGGTCTGATGGATGCATTCAAATACCCCAAGTCGAGTCAGCACCGGTTAGGATCAAGCTGGCCATCCAGCCTCGGACCTCGACTCGCCACCTCCTTCAGAAACCCGGGAGGCCTACCCCACAGAGAGGCCAGGCTGGAATGAAAAGAAACAGGAGGGCTCTGACGCCAGAAGGGAGGAATTCTAGCCCTCAGTCCAGGTCGGCTTCCTGACTCTCAGGGAGGGGTCAGGCTCAGAAAGGCTTGGAGCTTGCCTGAATTTGAGGAATCAACACCACACTTTGATGTGTGCCTTTGAAAGGCAGCCTGACTCCAAGGCAGGTGAATCCGGGTAGCCAAGAACAAGGGCTTCTTTATGGCCTTTGAAGTGACCAGAGACCTGCCTCACCTCCGTGTGCCTTGCTGTGTTTCTGTGCCACCGTCGTGGCCGAGGTAGCTGGGGGAGGTGGGGGGGAGAGAGAGGCCTGGGGGGGCCGGGTGTCGGGGCATTTTGCTAGCTGCTGGCTCTCTGCTCTTTCTTGGGGACCATGTTGTGTTGGAAGAGACACTTAATATTCATGAGCTGTGATCTCCACTTGAAGGGAGTGCCCTGGGGGAAATTGAAATATTAAGCAAGTGAGGCATATAGACCTAATTGTATCCTCCTTTTCTTTTTGGACAGAGAAATAATGTGCTTAAAATAAAATGATGGATGGGCAGTCAGGATTGTGTGAAAACCCCAGTGCTGTAGCCTCCAGAATAAATCAGCTCTAACATATGCAGTCAGAACCAGGCAGAAGATGGGGCAAACGGGCTGCCGGGTCCCATCATGTCATTCATTCACACGTTTCTTGGTGCCTGCTGTGTACCTAGCCCAGTGCTAGGTGCAAGGGGACAAGAGAGCAGTGAGCAAGGAAGGCCAGGGAAATGACACCAACAATTATTTGAATGCAACTGTTGAAAGTGCCAGTAAGTGGACGTGCTTGAAAGTGTGTAAGTGAAGGGTCTCCTTTACACTGGATAGGAGTGGGGAAGGGCCTCCTTGAGAACACCTACATTTAAGCTCAGACTTGAAGGTCGAATAGAATATAGACAAATTAGGGAGCTGTGAAGCAGGGTGATGGAGTAAGGAGTGCAAGAAGTTCAGACTATTAAATCCTCAAGGCAGGCAAGGGCTTGTGAGCGGGTCAGAGAAAGGCAGCATGGCCAGATGGGAGTGAAGGAGGAAGGTGAGGCTAGAGCCTCGCAAGTTCTCATCCTTTAGGCCCCTGCAGACCTCGGGGAGGCCATTGCTCCTGATAACGACATTCTGTGCCTAGCCCTGTACCAGGCACAATAGGCAAGTGCATGCTTGCATCGATCAGGGGTCAACAAGCTGCTGCCCTTGGCCAAACCCAACCTGCTGCCCATCTGGGTACATACAGTTTCATTGAAACCCACGTAGGCTCCTTGGTTTTGATATTTGCAATACAAAGACAGAGTTGAGTAGTTCTGACAGAGACCTTGAGGGCCCACGAAGCCAAAATATTTACTGTCTGGCCCTGTCTTGAAAAAGTACAACTTACCACTGGCATAGATGGATGAGTATATAGGCAGGTAAAAGAATAGCCACTTAGGGAAATCAAGGCACAGGAGAGATGAAGAGGTGAGGGTACTCCCTTATGCATCTCGCTCCTGGGCCTGTAGAAGCTTAGCTGTAATTGTATTTATCCCCCCACATTTTCCCATTAATCATGGGTTTCCCTTACCCTTCATGGAAGAAGTTAGCCCGTCCGTTCCTGTGTCCCCAGCATTCCGCTCCAGCTGGTCATTAACCGATGCGCCGAACTAAATGACACTCTGGGGCAGAAAAGAGTGCCCAGAGGAGCCCAAACTGCTCACCACTTAAAGGCAGTCCTGGATCCTCCCCGGGCTGCTGAAGGGAGCGTGTGGGTATTTACAGAGAACCTACTACGTGGTCTCATTTCAAACCCACAACACCCCCGGCAACCAGGCATTATTATCACCACTTTCCAAATGACACAACAGAGCCCCCAAATGTTTAAGTGACTTTTGAGAAAGTGTCCTTCATTCAGTAAATATTTATTGAGCTGGAAAACCACCACGCAAGGAAACAAACCTTCGGGAGCGCTGCGTCCCATGGCTGCTGGTGGCCTCACAGCATACTTAACCTCCTCTTTGGATCTCCAGGAGGCTGCAGGAAGGGGGTGGGGGGTGGGGGGCGGGCGGTGAGGTATTGCTCCAGGAGAAACTGAAGCTCGGGGAAATGAAGTGACTTGTCCGAAGCTGGTGATGGTTAAACAGCAGAGCTGGGATTAGAACCCAGATCTGCCCAGCTCCACAAGTAGAAGAGCTGGGGCTCTCCTCCAAAATACCAGACTTTAAGAACAAGTAGGAGTGGCGAGATACGTTTGTATCTTTCCACTCTTCTTCCATCTCACCGTCCCCGACAGTAGACATTGTAGTAGAAATAGCTCATGATTAATTTTATTCGTTTCATTAATTTAATGCTTTTTCTCTATTAACTCCCTTGATTAATTGCATTGACCCTCTGTGGTAGTTTTAATATTCTGCCAGCTAGAGATGGCTGGATAAGAAAAAAGCACAGAGAAGTTAAGTAATTTACTCAAGGCTTCCAGTAAGGGAAGGCTGGCTCTTAAGCCCTCAGGCTGAACTATTAATTTATGCTAACTCTAGATCATTAAGGTTATCTAATAAAATGTGTCCTCTTGATCAAGAGCTGAACAGCTTGTCCGCAAACAGATAATGAGAAGGGGAAACAATGCGTGGTGCAAAGGAATCTTCACATAACAAAAGGATCCCAGGATCTCCTTAAGAAACACTGTCTGAAGTGTTTGTTTACAGATCATTAAATACTTAACAGAGGGAGAAAGTAAAAGCGACTTTCTCTTGACTGCTACTGATTCAGTACCGAGAAGAAATTAAGATAAAGCAAATCTGAAATTATAGTAATTTTTAAGGGATTGAGTTTTCAATTTTCATTTGCCAGACAGAAAGATGAAACACTCCGCACCCCGGGGGGTCTGCAGCCCTGCTCACCAGGGCTAAGGTTACCTTCCCCCCTACCCCAGGCAGCAGCTAGGGGGTTTCGCAACAACAGCTGGAAGCCCATGTGACCAATCTCACACTCCTTTTTGTCTATGTTAAGCACCTGCTGCATAAGCTCTGTGCTAGGTAGGGTGCAGATGGGAGTGACAAGTGGCAGCCGAAGTCCTTCATTGGAGGACTTCCGAAGACACGTGTTGTTAAGGATGTGCAGGGACTGGTGGGAGGGGACCACAGGAGGAATGTGAAAGCCTCCTGGTATGGGGGGTGGGTCTGTAAACAACACTTCCTGGGCACCTGGGCTCTGTAAGACCAGGTGCCGAGCGCTGCAGCTATAAATGTCCAGAATGAAGCTTCTTTTGGGGGGTGCAGGGAGTCAAGTGGTTCCAAAAATAAAACTACTCAGAGGAAGTCACAAGATAGGTGGGTGTCTGGGTGCGATCCTGCAGCAAGGCGTGGTTTCTGGGCAGAAGCCTGACATGCCGGGGGCACTGTTGTTAAGATCAACCTCCCCTCAGTGGGATGCTCTTCAAGGGCCAACCAAGTACTCTTGGCAAACTGATCTGAAGAGAAATCAGAGTGAGTTTGGCTTTCAACACCAGTCATAACCCCAGCCCAAATTATCCGTTAAGATTGAACTACACTTTCAACCACTATTGGCAGGGCTGTAAGAAGTCCTGGCTGGGGCCGATCCCTCAGTTCAGGAGTCCAAAACCACGCCTATAACTTGAGTTCAGCCTCATTATCCATGAGAGGGCTGCACACGCGTCTTAAAACCCTCTACTTCTCCATTTGTCTGTGTGTCTTTGGCCAAGAGAACTCCTGAATGGGGAGATAGAGAGAGAGAAAGAGAGCCGACTGACCTGACCCAGGAGCACAGGGGACCGCTTCTCTGCTCCAGGCTCAGTCCACCAAGCATCTTTTTCCATCTGTGAAATGGGAGTGCTGTTCTTCACTTCACCGGGGAGCTAGGATATATCCTTTCCTTCCTTTATGAATTTATTCATCCCAGATTTGTTGAGCGCCTTTTATATGTCAGGTCCGTGCTAGGCACTGAGGATGCCAGATCTGCTGTGCTTGAGATGGTTGGTTCCTGTCCTTCAGAAAGTGTTCAATACGGATCGATTACAATGACTATGAATAATCTAGTTCTTACAAGTAGCGAACGCCCTGTACCTGAGATCAAGCAGAAAGTTAAGAATCTTTACTCAGGAAAGCCATGAGGGGGATTCTATTAAATAGCATGATTAAACAGACCCATTTCAGTGTGTTTCTCCCCTAACTTATCTGGCTCTTTCTTGAAATTTTGAAACTTCCTCTGAAGTGTACCCCTTTCCAGTTTTCCTTAACTCCTCTGGCCACGCCAAAACAGACCTTCTGCCCACGCTTTAAAATATTAGAGCTCTCCAAAGTCCCAAAAGCAGCTACTTCTCAGGCTTTACTCTCCCTGAGCTCATCATTCAAAACCAAAGACCCCAGAATCTCTGTCTTCAGTCTGGGCTTTTCTCTGGACCTCTGTGTGGACTTGTATACCTAGTTGCTCTAACTGGATGCCCCATGATACTCAAACTCAACGCATCTGATAGCAAGCATACTGATTTTCTCCCCAGATCTGCGGCAAATCCTGTTTCTCTGTCTCAACTAGTGGTGCCACTCGCCAACCAGACTTTTCCACTAGAAGCTTGGGAAACATCCTTAACTCTTCCCTCTCTGTCACTTGCCACATCCAGACAATCACCATGGTGCCCATTTTACTTTGAAAACTAACCCCCCTCCCCAAATCGGTCCCTCCTCCCTCTCCCTGCCTTCCTTGCTCTGAGTCCTCCACCTGCTCCTGCCTGGAATTTTGCAAGAGATAAAGGTCCCGGGTTCCCCATCTGGCTTGCCCTCACCTATACTCCCCTGTAGTGAGAGCACGCTCTCCTAAAATGCAAACATCATTTTGTCACTCTCCCTTTGAAGAGTCAGGTGCCCTTGAGATAAATCTAAATCCCTTACTGCGACGTTCAAGGTCTGAACCTGGTATTTGTACTTCACGCCGCAGCATCTTCTGTGCTTTATCTACTAGGTTGTTTCCCTTGGCTCACAGAGACTGGCATGTAGCCCTACTCCCCGGCCTAGGACCTCTCAAAGATTCAGCCCCTGCGTTACCTCCCAAGGGAAGCCTTCTCCAATCTGGGTAACACTCAAGGCTCTGTGTGTGGTGGTGGGAGGCCCTCCTCTGTGCTCCCATAGCATCTCGTACTGCAGGATAAAGTACTGTGTACTCAGTCATTGACTTACTGGTCCCCGTCACCAGACTCTGGGCTCCTGGAGTGTTGAGATCCCGTGTAATTCATCCGACTCCCCAGAATTCAGTCCCGGACCTGGCAAATAATTTGCGGCTCAGTAAATACAGAATAAGTGAATGAAGGACATGTTTCTTAGCAGACAGTTTTATTATTCAGGCAGCAAAGTGTAGTAGAGCTTTGTTGGTCTTTAGAGGCAGACAGACCCCTGTTTAAATCCCAGGCCCTTCTGCCTTCTCGGGGTCCTCTCTGGCAGGATGTCTCTCATTGGGATGGTTTTGTGCCCAGGCTCTGGAACTGAGTTGCTGAGTTCCAATCCCATTTCTGCCTCAAAAGTGGGGTGGGGGCTACTTTAGTTTCTTCATCTATAACGGGACCACGTCACGATATTGACACGCCACGGAGCTGCAAAGCCCTATACAAGTGTTTGCCAATAATGTTCTTTTGAGCCTCTTTCCCTTGGTATAAAGGAGAGAGGGACTCGGCCGCAGCTCTCTTTCCCCGTCTCAGTGTTGACCATGGCCCTAACTCTTTGACAAGGTCCACACGGTTTAGAACCTTAGCAGAAGGGATGTGCAGATCTGGGGGCTTTGGTGGTTACTTAGATCCCCCCACCCCCTCACAGGACTGTCTGATAACCCCAAACTGAGCTGCTTTTCAAAACCCAGGCCCAGTGCCTGCCAGCTTCCTTTTCCTGAGGGAGCCTAATTCTCTGGTAGCTGGAAAGGACTGCAGGTAGGCCACCCCCCAGGCAGAGAATTCAAAGGGAAGTGGATAGCTGTGTAAATAGCACTGCTTTACGGGGGCATTTAAGCCTGTGCTCTTTGTTAAGGGAATTGATGGCTTTGTAAGTACTGCCTCTGAAGGGAGTACTTGAGTTGAAGGCTCCCCATCTGTCCTCGTAAATTCCCTAATGGACTGTGGGCCCAGAGGCTGGGCCCCGGTGTGTTCAATCACCTGCCAACAAAAACTCGGATTCCACTTTAAAAAAAATTAAAAAAGGTTTAACCAAAACATAAGTGATTGAGCCGGTGCAGTTTAACGGGCATGGAGTAGCAGAGACAGATTGCTTCCTTTAGGGAAAGGGGACTCCTGATCCTTCACGGAATCTGTTTTCCTGCTGGACTCCATGCCAGGTGTTTTTTATACAGCTTCTCATTTCATCCCCCAAATGTCTGAAAGACAGTCCTTATCTCACCGATTGGCCAAGGAGGAAACCAGGACTGGGACGTGAAGTGTTGTATGTGCTGCTCAGGGACACCTAGCACCTTAGTGCAGGGCAGGGATGTGACCTCAGCTCCCGCAGCCTGCCCCCCCGCCCCCCCCCCCCCCACGGACCACAGCATCACAGCGTCTCGGACAGACTCAGATGAGCTTGTCTCTTTAGATCCCCCTCAGTGTCCACAGCCACACAAAGGACATGAATTGGGCAGCATGGGTGGATGCATGGGCACAGATTATGGAATCCAACTAGTCAGGATTGGATTCTAGCTTCAACTTGTGAAACCTTATGTGAATCTAATGACCTCACCTCTTTATACACCAACCCCCTTGTCTGTTAAGTGGGGATAGTAATAGCACAAAACACACTGGGCTCTTCTTGGATTAAATGACATTATAGATTGAAAAACATTTAACATTTAACAACGTGCCCAGCACGTTCCAAGTCATCTGATTATTCATTTAACCAATACACTTATTACCTGGTAGCTAATATTGTTATTGGAGAGGTAGAGGATGCTATGGGAAGACATAAGAGAGGGGCAAGCAGGCCCCTGGGGGGGAGGGGCGGATTACCAGAGAGATTTTGCAGAGGAGTTGTTGGTTAAACTATGGATAAGGATGACTGGAGACTAGTCAGAGGAAAAGCAGTGCTGGGAATTGGGGGAATAGTGTCCCTTCGGGAAGAAGCCACACTTTGAGGCTGTCAGCTGAGACTTGAGTACACTAGAGAAGAAAAGAGAAAGCTACAGAAGCAGGCAGGGACCAGATTATGCCTTGTCCATTATCATCAAGCCTCTGCTGGCAAATGTTGAATGAATACCAGTATCTTCTGAGTCAGCCGATTTCACTTTTGGCCAGGCTGCAGTTAGTTAGAGGGGTTTTCTGCTGTGTCCTCTCTGAGCCTTCTCTTCTTCAGGTTAAACATCTCCATACATAGGAGTATTGTTCAGTGATCCTGCCTACCTTGGGTCCCATTCTCTGACCATATCCTAGGTCCTCAGGGGCCCCAAACTGGTCTGCCCAGCCTTCTGAGAACCACAGGGCGCTTCTCTGATCTCTGTTCTGGAATCTATAGCCAGTTACCCAGTCTGCAATCCCATGTCTTGTTTGGGCAATCACCTTTTCCAGTCAGTAGAAACTGATCTCAGAGTGACCACTACTCCTGGGAACTTTTTCTATACATGAATAGTAATGCTGACCCTTATCATTTCTGATAAAACAAAACAAAAAACAAAAAACCAAACAGGTTTTGATGGATATTTTTAAATGTTCCAGGGTAACTCTTAAAATTCAGAACCAATTTTCCCTTCCTTCCTTCCTTCCTTCCTTCCTTCCTTCCTTCCTTCCTTCCCTCCCTCCCTCCCTCCTTCCTTCCTTCTTGCCTTCCTTCCCTCCTTCCCTCCCTCCCCTGTTTTTTCCCTATTGGGAGTAGAGACAGACATACACACACATATACAAGTTTCTGTAAGGACAAAAACAGTTCAACAATACAGATCAAAGAGCATATATTCAAATTAACATAAAATCCTCTTCCAAGGGCATAAAAGGAGCCCCCGCCATCATGTAAGGTAAAGAAAACTTACCAGAGTACAGCTCAGCCCATTGACTGGGCTTCTGCCAGTTAGCGCAGTGTGGCATATCTCACCAACTTGGAGATGGAGGACACTGTGGCTTGAATGCCTCATCTTTCTGAACTTATCTGAACCATATGGCAGGAGGATGGTCTTCGAAGTGGGCCAAGCCAATCAGGGCTCGGGTGGGAGGGATCCATTTTGACACTCTAGTTTCTTGCATGGGAACCCCACCAAGAACCAAGCATACTGCGGTCACCTTAGTCACGACCAACTGTGCCAGACTGGGGTGACTGGCTTGGTTTTCATGTGGTGCCCTGATTCATCCTCAATTCCTTGGCTACTGTTATTTAACATAGCATCCACTTGCCCAGAAGTCTCTCTTCTCTGGAAACTTGAGGACACCCTAACGGATTGCTAGGTGGCTCGTTTTACTGCATTGAAGAACAGGCATGCGTTTGTGCCCAAACTGCCTTTGTTTGGATGCGTGGTGTTTTCCTTATGGTTACATATACACATTTCTCACAGATCAATTTCTATTTGAAATTGCATAGCCCCAATATTTATATAATGAGCCTTAATGAGCCAACCCAAACCCTTGGCCTGTAGCTTTCAGTGAGTTACTTAACCTTTCTCAGTTCCCACATCTGCAAAAGGACGCACGCAGACTAGATAATTTCTAGAGACCCTTGCAGGGCTAACCCTCCATTCGTTCATTCATTCAGCACTCTGTCCTGACTGTCCTCGGTGTCCTGAAATTGGAAGTGCAGTAATGGGCAAAACAGCCTATGTTTCTGCTCTCAAGGAGCTGCCCTTCTATGTTAGGGCAAATGCAGTCATCAAGTGCACTGGTGAAGAAGTGATGTAATGCTGCATAGACAGTGAAATCCTGAGTGGGGTACAGTCTGCAGAGATGGGAGTGGAGGCAGCACTGTTGGAAGAGGGTTCACTGAGCACCAGACGTGAGGCTGAGGCTAAGACAGTGAGCTGAGCAAGCCATGTGGTGGTTCAGGAGAGGAGTTCTAGATTGCATCTGCGATAACGAAACATGCAAACAATAACACATCTGAGTGTTTGCCGTAATAGTTTAGCTGATCATTGCAGCCACTTTCTAAAATGGGTGGGAAAAGCAGTTTTGTCATTTTGTTTTGATAGACACAAAGAACAGAACCCAGAATGACGATGTGTGTTACCCGGTATTGGAGAATTGAGCTTCAGATTTTGATTTCCTGTCCTTTATTCCACCTGCTGTTGGCTAGAGCCCTCTCCTGTGTTTCTCAGAACGGGTTCAACCGCCGTTCTAGTTTTCATTTTGTTGGTATTTCCCCATCTTCAGACTGAAAACCTGGTTTAATGATTAAAGGGGGGAACATTAAGAACCAAATTCATTGTAAAATGACTCTGTTGAAGGGGATTATAGAGCTACTTGACATAACTCTTTCTAGAGAAGGGAAATCGCAGCTCAGGGAGGGGAATGAGAGAGCATCTCTTCTTGACTCCCGTTCTCTTGACCAAGCTACTGATTCTGAGAAAGTGGCCGTTCTCTTTTCTTTCTCTCTCTCTTTCTTTCTTTCTTTCTTTCTTTCTTTCTTTCTTTCTTTCTTTCTTTCTTTCTTTCTTTCTTTCTTCTTTCTTTCTTTTTTCTTACCTATTTTTTACTTATTTATTTTTGGTGTGGAGCAACGAGATCACATTACAACCACGGACACCCAATTTGCAGATGTCTACCATCATTACCCTTTTGTGCCACTTTTGTACATTCTCTGCATATAAATGCTTCAGATTGCTTTTCTCTGTTTATTATTAGCTTCTTTTATCCAAGGCAAATCTCATTCTGTTATTTCCTGCTCATACTTTTAAAGCCCTTCTGGTCCTAGGTATCACTCTCCCTCCTGTCTGTGCTTAGGATGCCTGCCTGTTTCGTGGCCACTACATAATTCATTATGGGACTGAATTTTACCTCCTCTCCCATATCATGAGATAGTGCTGGAACCCAAAAGAGACCCAGCTGAAAATCATTCAGGGCTTTGAGCATTCTTCTCTATTGAATGCCTTGTCACTTATTAGGATCACTATCTTTGCTTATCATCTTTTTAGGCCATTCAAATACCTATACTAAATTCAAGGTGATGCAAATGTATCTTCAAGTTCCAATTCATAAGACCATCAAATCTCTTTATTAAATTTCAGTCCAGTATGCACCACCTTTTCTATCCAGATGTTCCATTGCTTTGAAATTCAGTTAAGAAAGAAACTAAAACAATATTTAGGACAGATGGTGAGGCATGATGTCTCATGGGGGAAAATATTATGGGATGGTTTAGATAGAATTGGATTTTTCCCCCTAACGTGTGCTTGGATTTATAATAGGATCTCATTATAATTAATATTTTCATAAAAATCTTTCTATCGTACAATCTGCTGAAACAGATTCAAGTCAGGTTTGCGGTCTCTTCAGTACAATCAATAACAGACATTCTGAAATTCCAGAAGAACTTTGTTAATTCATCTTTTACGAGCAGCAGCTACGAGAATGGCTTTGTCCTAAGAATCAGAGATGTGAATAGAAGTTAACACTGGAGACAGCCCAGAAATGTCTCAAAATCCAAGAGCTGTACATAGTCACCCATTCATTCATTCTCAAATGTCAATTACATAATATGGCGAGACAGTTTTCTTGATCCAAAAGAAAGGTGTGCACTTGGAAACGTGCTTCCGTGAAACCTGTGTCACATGGGGCGGGGTGGGGGGGAGAAACAATAATACATAAGATTTATTTTTAGATAGTGAATAATGGTGTGAAGGAAATACAACAAGATGGTATGTATGCTCTAATGGGGATGGAGGAATTGGATGTGAGCTTACTGTAAGTAGACAAGGTTGTTATTTGAGGAAGTAATATTTTAACTGAGCCCTAAATGATGAAAAGGAAGAGGTTGTGAGAAAAGCCTGAGAAAAAGTATTCTAGGTAAAATGAACAGCAAGTTCAAGTTCCTGGAGCCATAACAAATTTGGCTCATTTAAGAAATAGATGCATGTTGAACAGGGGGTTAACTGGATGGATGGATGGATGGATGGATGGATGGATGGATGGATGATAGTGAGCGAGGGGAGCAGTAGTAGATGATCAGCTAAGGTGGGAACTTGTTGGCCGAGACAGAGACTGAATCTCACCTCATGTGTTATGGGAAACCATTGAGGAGTTTTAGGTAGGAGGATGGCCTGAAAGTTTACGTTTTTAAAAGAGCACTCTGGCTGTGCTCTGGAGGAGGGGGGATTAGGAAACAGACCGAGGAAGCAAAAAGACTAATTCAGTGAGCATTGGAGAAGTGACAGTGGCCTGGGTTAGGGTGGCAGCGATGGAACAGAATATCCCGAGACGAAAGGGTGTACGGGATGTGTCCATGGGCTTTATGTGGGGTTGGAGGGCAGTCTGAAAAAATGGGAGAGATGACTCAGATGGTTTGGTTTGGCCATTGTTGGGCAATGTTGTCATTTACTAAGATGAGGAAGAAAGAAATGTAAGGAGAAACCATTACTTCTGCTTTAGACATGATGATTCGTGATGCTTTTAAATAGATATTTAAGTAGAGATGTCACTGTAGGCAGTTAGGACTCAGAGAAGAGGTAATTTCTAAAGAAATGATTGAGCCATTGACACATAGATATTTTAACATTTTTATTATAAATGAGGACTGAATGATAGAATGTAGATAGATAGGAAAGGGGACCCAAGGCCTGGCCCTGAAGCCTGGCAGCATTTACAGAGATTTAGGGAAGCAGAAAACAGCAAATAAGTCTATGTGGGATAAGCTGAGAGCCAGAAAGAAATGGGATGGCATGTGCCATGGAATCCATGAGAGAATGCTTCGGGAAGAAAGGGAAGGGCTACTTCTTTATATGCTTCAAGGCAGTCTAGCAAGATGAGGATTTTGATGTTATGGTTTTAGCCACCTTGAGGTCAATGGTGATCTTGACAAGATTGATTTTGGTAGAGTAGCAAGTACAGAAGTTAGACTGGAGAGAACTGAAGAGTGAATTATAGGTGAGAAGGTGGGCAGTATAAGTAAAGATAACTCTTAATAAACTTTGTGAATCATGGAAAGAGAAGTGTGAAGTAGGAAACATAGAGGTAAGAAGATGTGGAATGAAAGGAGGTTATTTTATTTTTTAATTTTTGCATTTCTTTAACATTTTTATATAGGCCATATCCTGTTTTGCTGGTTTGGAAGGAGGGAATAGTGATGCAGGAAGGAAAGGGGGTCAGTTTGTGTTGGACAAGTAACAATATGAAAGAGTGACAGGTGAGGCTTCATGGAGCTAAAGATGTCTGAGTCAAGTCTTTATGGGAGACTCAGGCAGAGACTAGCCTTTCAGGCTAAAGAAATAAGGACAGAAGCTCTGAGCTGTGAATTGTGGGAAGAAACATTTGAGGACAGAGCTGTGGTTGGGAATGAGGATAGACAAGACAGTTGGAGCTAGCCTATGGAAGGATTTGAGTGCTAGGTGGGGACGTTCACATTTTGCAGAAGTCAACTAAGTACTTATTTCAAATACCATCATAGATAAATTGCTCACAGATTAATCACTTTAGGTTCATTACTCTTAGGAAATGAGGAAGACACAAACCAGTTAAGAGAGTATTGTAAGGGCCAAGTGGACAGAGGACCAACCTGTCCCCCGGACAGTGCTCTCCATGATAGGCCTGGGTGTGGGATGGGAATGTTAATGTGAGGCTATATCCAGATCCATCCTTCTTTTCCTAGTGCTTTCTGCTTGCTAGATGATGCCTGGTTGTCACAGTGGAACACAGGAAGGAATTTCTGGCTCACTTTTATATATGGCCAACCCTTGCAGGAACCAGAAACCAACTTAAGCTCCTCAGATTCAGTAGACCTAACCAGCATCTGAAACTTGTTAGCAGATTCATGATTCTTTAGAAGCCCTTCACCACCCTGTCTTCTGTACTCCGGACAGGCTGATCTGGTTGAGGAGGTTAAGGACAAATCCCAGTTTGAACAGAATTAAACAAAGTCAGCAGTGTGGGTTTGACATGAAGCCTTTGAAACATGGGCGATATAAAGTCTGGTCATTTCTGTTCCAGAGGAAACATATACCAATATTGCCACCACCATCTCCCTACCAAGCTTCCCCTTTGTAAACCTTTGGGGGTTAAGCACTCCAGTTTCCCATGTTCCAAGAAGCTATTATTTGGACACAAAGACTGTGCATTTTTTGGTCGTTTGTTGTTGTTTGGATGAATTGTTATGTGGCATGAAGCTTGTTGTGGTTGGACCCATCCCTAAACAAACAGCTGAATTTAAAAATACTATTTTTTCTGGTGTTTAAAAAAAATACGGAAAATAGTCATCATTGGACTAACTGAATATCCTAATGCCAATCACTGTTCCCTCAGCTGGAAATAGAAATGGATACTAATTTCTCAAAAGTTGACCCATCTTCACAGACAAGAAGTTTAGAAAAACTGGTAAATTCTACCATCCTTTGGAAGGTAGCCCATGATAGGAGAGCATGCATTCAAATTATTTGGTTACTCCCTGAGTCTTATTACTTATTACATTTCCTATTACTTAAAGCTGTCATCTGTATTTTTTTTTTCTCAATGGGCTAGAAACTTAGTAACCCCAATAGCTTCTCAGACTACTAAAATTTGGACCACACCAGGGATGTCGTGAAAAGTGAAAATGGAGATTCCCAAAAGGAATATTGAAACTTGGTTAAGGTAACAAATTATTTTGTCACCAGAATTATATACCGAAAACCCAGTCTGGTAAATCAGCATGGTGTAGTAGAAAGGGCTTTGTGTTAAGAATTCAAGAACAATGATCTAGTCTTGACGCTACTAGAGACGTTCTCTAAAGGCTTCAGCAAATCGCTTCAATTCTGTGAACCTCAGCTTTCCCATACAGGAAATGAAATCATTGCTTTCAGCTCCAAGATCATCATTGTTGTCATAGACCATTTATTGATCAACTGTTATGTCCTGAGTGCTTCACCAACATTTACCACTAGACTATAAGTTCCATGAGGTGAAGGTCATGGATGATTTATTTACTACTCTGGACCTACAGTTTATCACAGTACCTAGCACACAGAAGAAACTAAGCAAACATTTTGGGTTGTTATATAATCACATGTATTATTAAGTGATCTGAGCATGATAGTAAACATTCAATCCTTCAACCATTATTCAGATGAAGAAAGCAAGGTCTAGAAATTCTAAGTAATTTCCCCAAAGTCAAATAAATAGTAAATGGTGCACCTACTAAGCAAAATCAGGTCTTATACCTCACTGCCCCCTAAGAGTATGAAAATCACAGGTATTCCTGCTCAGAAAAATCTTCAAAGTCTCTCCATTTCTAAACAGGAAAATTCAAATACCTCAACATGGCATTGCAATCCTTCCTTACACTGGCCTCAGGTCAGCTTTTCAGTTCATCGTTCCAGGACCCATCATTCTCCCGTAGCTCTAACCTTGACAGCTTCCTCATATACACACACATTGGTTGAGACTCATCCAGTGCTCATACTCTTCCCTTCACCTCCCCAAATTCTTTTCTTCCTCCAAGATGTTGCCCCAAATTGTCTTCTTGGGAAGCCTTTCCCTGTTTTCCCAAGCAGTATTGATTCTACCCAGAAAGGAGGAGCCCAGTCTGATGCGTCAGTGTATCCCCAGTACCAGCACAGACACAGAGCAGATACTGGGTAAATAAATATTGGTTATCAGGATTGATTCTATTCTCCAGTTCGTATCAAGGAGTAAAGGTGATCTTAGCTGGGGATAATAATGACCCTCACTCCCGAATCTTCAGAAAGCTTTAGTGCCTCTTATTTGTTGCCCATTCATTACTGAAATGATTGCAAGAGGATTACTGCTTTCTTAGTCCCATATGGACATTATGGATATGTTTGTGAGACAGCCACTGTGGGTTTGTTTTAGAATAACTGCAATCAGTCCCAAAGTTTGAAGAAATTTTATAGCAAAGCTAGTTGACCTTTTAGACAAGATATGTCATTCCACTGGAAGAAGATACCACTGTTTTGATGAAATCTGGTTTGCAGTACTGTCATGGTATGGCTGGTAATCTCATCACAGAAAAGTATGCCAACACCTGGTTAGTTGAGAACATGCCTAAACTGGTAATAATCGATTATAAATATAATGCATCCATTGTTTTCATTTGTCATTCATCCGCTCATCTATTCCTCAACCATTTGTCAGGCACCTCCTTCATTCTAGGTCCTGTGCTGTGAGTTGGGAATACAGGGGTGAGAGTCAGCAACTTTATACCCAGAGATACCTTCTGCCTGCTGGGATAGGGCTGAAAGAGGGTCTTGTTCATAGACAGGTTGACCAAAGCTGGATGGGGGGAATCTGGGAATTGTGAGAAAGAGCACAGAGGAAGGTCATCTGATCAAGCTAGGATGGGAGTCAGTAAGAGAGAAGGGAGGATGGAGATAGCCTGCTAGAGGAGACGCTCTTAGCTGCATCTGAAGACCCGGCAGGAGTTTTAGCAAAGTGAAAAATGAGAAATAGATCCTAGGCAGAGGAAACAACCCCTGTGAGGTCATGACAGAATGATGGGGAGTGGCTGGTGTGGAAAACTGCAGGAGAGGTTCATTGTGGAGGGTCTTGTATGCCAAGCTAAGGAAGATGATCTCCATAAGCAGGGAAATCTGTCACATTATATGTGAAGCACGGCATGGGCAGAAATGGATTTGGGGTAGGAGAGTTACTCCTCAAATCTGCTAAATTATCCCCCTATCCTGAGGAATACACATTATCTCAGGCCTTGTTTGAAGAACACATTAGCTTGAGTTCGTTTTTGTAGTAGTCAATGGTTTATGACTGTCTGGTCTTCAAGATTCTTGAGCTGAGGGCTTGTGGAAATCATCCCAAGATCTTGTACTGAGCTAACAAGAGCAATTTATGTACCTGCTTCCTTTTCCAGCAATGAACTCTCTAGCTCTTTCTTTTATTCATTCACCTCAAGGATTCTAGTGGTGTTGCAAATTCGCAATTTTCTAATCAAGCTAAGTTCATTAGTGTCCCCCAGTTGGGTTGAAGTAGTTCCACTATAAGTAAATAGATTCAAGATTACCTGATGATCATGGACAGATTAGAGGCTTGAATCCAGGCTTTCTGACTTTAAGGACAAGAAGTCTTGACAAAAGCCTAAGCCCCAGCCTTTGCTTACATGCCAAGGTAAACTCATCTCATTCTCCTAAGACTTGGCTCCAAGCTCTCCAATAAGGGCAATAATGTCTGAGCATCTCAAATAGTGTCCTTCAGACAAGCCTCAGGAATGCAAAGGCAATGGCATTTCATCCTGATGCTCCAGACAGATGGAAAGTGAAAATTAAGTCAATGAGAAGCGGCATCATCTGTGTCTGTCCACTTACAGAGAGTCCATCTGCCTCAGGCTCCTGGAGCTGAGCGCATTTCTTCCAGAAGGAAAACAAAGTAGCACAGGAATGTTCAGCTGGGGATGACAGACTTGGCAATGCCTGTGCCCCACATCAAGTCTTTTAGCTGGATAGAGCAGTTTCTAAATGTGTTACTGCACAAGAGGGACTGAGTCTGAGACAAGGAGTTCTCTTATGTCAGGGGAAGAAGGGGTGAGGTGGGGAAATCATACTGCCCAGTGCAAGCCCACTGTAAGCCAGTCACCAATGGCATCTCAGCTCCTTTCCCTCCACCCTAAGACCCTGTCTAAAGAAACTTCTCAAAGGGTGCAGAGTGTGAAATATGTTTGGACAGGAGTACGTGCACTGGGAGTGCTGGATTTTAGTCATTCATTCATTCAACAATTATTTGTTGAGAGCTCCAAGGGGTTATATGATGATCAGTGCTGCCTAGCTACTACAGGGAAGGCAGGTGCCAAGATAGTCATTTGACCTTGGTATTGATTTTAAACTCTTTTCACTATAACCTTCTCAGCTACCAGCGTAAAGTGTTCAAAAAGCACCAAGTAAATGGATGTAATGAAAACGGGAAGGCCAGTTTTGTTTTATTGTATTGTTGTTGCCGTCTTTGTTTTTCCTGGCCACATATTTTTATTCCATTTCTCGTTCTGTTCTCTACAGTGCTTGGGGCATGGGAGTAGAGAGGGAGAGAAAATTCCCCAGATGAAGACTGGCAGATGTAGCTGAAGGGCCCCCGGGACTCCAGTAGCAAAAGAAAATGAATAGCAGAGTCCAAGGATGTTATTTCAAAAAGTGGCTCATGGTAGCTTTGTCAGCAGAATCTTGGAGGAGAAACCAGGCATATTTATTCTCTCTCTCTCTCTCCCCCTCTCTCCCTCCACCACCTCCTATCTCTCTTTTAACTCTGTCTCTGCCTGCCTATCTATCTATCTATCTATCATCTATCTATCTATCTATCTATCTATCTATCTATCTATCTATCATCTATCTATCATCTATCTATCTATCTATCTACTATCTATCTATCTATCTATCTATCTATCTATCTATCTATCTATCTATCTATCTATCATCTACTGAACTACCTTCCCACTTATTTACCTGCTATGCCTACCCCGACCTCTCCTTCATTCCCTGGTTCTGCTGAGTCCCAGCAGACAGAAATATGGAGGTCTTAAACATAATCAGGGAGAAGTTAGCCCTCATGAGAACTCAGCTTTAGCCCCAATTCCTGCCACTCTGAGGTGTCTTTGCTGAGAATATGAATTAAGTCATCTTAGAGAATAGATCTTCTGTGATCTTATTATAATCTTACCCTCCCTGTCTTCATGTTGGAGGGGGAGAATGTGGTATGAGCAGTCAAGCGATCTTATCCTCAAAAGGATGTGGTTTCATTATTCTGTAGCTAGAGCGTGGGGGCAGAGGGGCATTACCCTCTGAGGTATAAAAAGCCCAGGCTCCTACTTCTAGCTCTGCCACCATCTCCCTCTGTGATCTGGAAGCAGACTCCTTACCGCCTCTGGATCTCAGTCTCCCCTTAGCTAAAATGAGTGAAGTTGTTGGCATTGTACACACATCATCTTGTGAAATAAGTGCAACAACACAGGGTAAATATATTATTTCCTCCTTTTCTTTTCTTGGATGAGAAAATAAAGTTCAAAGAGGTTAGGTTAGCTTATTTAAGTCCTATAAGCCTATATATGACAGAGCTAGGATCTGAACCTGGCTTTGCCTGATGCTGAAACTTGTGCTTTTTGCAATTCCCTTGACTGCGTTTTGAAAGCATAGAGTCTGGATTAATGGCTGGTCACTCTCGGATTGGGTCTACATTTTATTATATGTTAAGTTGGCCCCGTTCACCAAGAGGTTGGAGCTACTGAGAAGTGCTGAGTCTGTCTTCTCTCCATCCTTGAGCTGCCAGGCATGCTACTGGTCACTGGAGTCCTCAGCTGGCTCAGACTCATCCTTAAATAATTGAATTATAATGAATTGATTTATTCTGGCTCTTTTGATAGTATTTCACTATGTAAACTGTTTGCTGAAATAAACAAGGGATTTTTGGAGCTTGGAAGGGGTTCAACATTCTGTTGCCCCTGAATTCACAGACTCCTTTTTCAGATAGTCAGCATCCTAGAAATCTAAGTTTTAATTCTACTTGACCCTGGCTCTTTCTATTTGGTGGGGAGGGGATGCTGCACAGTGTTTTAAGTGAGTACTGATTTCACAAGGTGATTCCATCTAACCAGCTAGAAATAAATTGACCCCTTAGAAGAAGAATCTTTTTCTCTTGACTGTTATTCTAGAATGTACAAGCATGTTTATGTCCATGTCCTATGAGAGTTTTGTGGGTATCCTGAGAGGTTGTCCTGGCTGGGACAATCATTCCTTTCTTTTCTTTTTGTTGAAGTATAATTAACATACAATGTTATTTTAGTTTCAGGTGTATGATATATTGAGTCAACAGTTCTGTACATCACTCAGTGCTCACCGTGATAAGTACAGTCACCATCTGTCACCATACAACATTATTACAGTGTTTAGGACTATCGTTTCTGTATTACAGATGGAAAGCCAGAGGCTGAAAGGTGAAGCTAATTGTGCAAAGTTATATAGCAAATCTGAGGGACAGAAGTCAATTCCTGATTGGAAATGGGGCTCCACTCTATTGTTTTGGAGTAAATAGGGGAAGGATGTCCTAGACCAACCAGTATCTTTTGGATGACCCTATGTTCCAATAAGCTTGGGATGTTCAGATTTTCCCAGGAAATGTGCCTATTGCCTGGACATAGTTTTTAATAGCATCTCGATCACTAGTTTGGATGATGATTTTAAGCGCACCTGAAGACACTGCATAGTAGGGACCAGATTTCAAGAAGCTCAGTCTTCCAGAGGAACTGCAGCATGCAGATAGGATGGCACAGTTAAGTGTTAGGGTAGGGACCCTCATAAAATAGGAACCCACACAGGCAGGGGTATTTAGTTTTGCCCTAGAAGTATTGGGAAAAGAGCACAGACGACCTGACATTTGAGTAATTGAAGGATGGACAGGGGGATCTCTTTCAGATGGCTGCATTCTGATTTCTCCTTGTGTTGTTCGGTGCAGAACCAGCAAGCCACGTGCATGGGTCCTGCCTCCTTGGAAGGCACCTGCCAACTCCACGCTTCCGTGGTCTGTGTCCTGGCCCCTGAGAATCACTGCAGCCAGCTGCAGCTTTAAGTTGTCCAACTCAGAAATCACTGCTGTGATTTGAATTACATGGGAGCCTGAGAACTCACTTGGCCTTTCACTTTAACCACCAAGCCCTGAGGAGCATAGGCCAGTAGACAGGAAGGGCTCCCAGAGGCCCGGCACGCGGACCCTCTTATCTGCTCTAGTCCAGAGGGGGAAAGGGATTTGTCTTAAGGAACAGAGCAGTTGAGTTACAGAGCGGGGACTGAAGCCAGCTCCTCCGATGTATCCGTTCCTTCCTCATGTGACACTGGGACTCTCTTCGGAGCTCAGTAAACCTGTTTGCCACTGTGAAGTTCTGTGGTGTCGGATAATGTACCCAGAACTTGGAAAGTGAAAGCCTGAATTTGAAACCAGGATCTGGCATGAACACACTGTGTGACTTTGGGTGTTATTGTTTTTAAAGAGTTTATTTATTTATTTGAGAGAGAGAAAGAGTGCATACACATGAGTGGGGGGAGAGGCAGAGGGAGAGGGAGAAGCAGACTCCCCGCAGAGCAGGGAGCCCGATGCGGGGCTCAATCCCTAGGACTCTGGGATCATGACCTGAGCCGAAGGCCGATGCTTAACTGATTGAGCCACCCAGGCGCCCCAACTTTGGGCACGTTATTGAAGACACATGGGATCTCGGTGTCCTAATCTGGAGGACTGAAATAATTAAAATAATAATGCCTTCCTCACAAGGTGGCTGTGGGGCTCACTTGGGGTATAATGAAGTGTTGGTGAATCTGTGTGTGTCCAAACATATATAGCACAGGATCTACGCTCTAAATTTTCAAGTATGCATACACTTAATACAACCGTAGGCACAAAGTTAGCTGTAAGTGCGATGTTTTATATCCTCTTGTATAACTGCAACTGTATACCCACTGAACAGTAACTCTCAACCATTTCCCCCTCCCCGCCAGCCCCTGGTAACCACCATTCTAGTCTCTCCTCCTATGAGTTTCACTCCTTTATATTCCTCATTTCAGTGGAATCATCCACTAGTGGACCTTCTGTGTCTGGCTTATTTCACTTAGTATCGTGTCCTGCAGGTTCATCATGTTGTCACAAATGGCTGGATCTCCTTTTTTAAGGGTGAATAATAATCCCTCGTGACTACTGATGATGGGCATTACAGTGCTGATGATTCTGCTCGTCTGATCCCACCACTGTGGATTTCAGCTGAGACCACAGAACAAATATCTACCCGTTCTCTCCCTTCTCTGTCCATCTCCTGCAGATGAACCCAGCCGGTGCTATTTCCATGATGGTGATGGCGTATGTGAGGAGTTTGAACAAAAAACTAGCATCAAGGACTGTGGGGTCTACACGCCCCAGGGGTTCCTGGATCAGTGGGCATCCAATGCTTCAGTATCGCATCAGGACCAGCAGTGCCCAGGCTGGGTCATCATTGGCCAGCCGGCAGCCTCCCAGGTAAGCTCCCAGCCACGTGTGACATTTCCTACAGACATTCTGCATCTCTGCTCAGCCCCTCCGGGCTGCCCTCCTCAAATGTAATGTCACTGGTCGTGGCCCCCTGACCATATCTCTAACCAAATGTAATCCTACGACCTCACAAGTACCATTTGTCAGGGATGAGACAATGGGATGGTTAAGTGCAGGGGACATCAGCATAGTAGGGTAAAGCCTGTCCTCCTGTTTCTCTACCTGTTATAATTCATATTTGGTGAAGGAATTCCATTTTGGATATGCCGCTGGAATTCAATGGGTTAAGACTAAATTCTTTTTGGGGAGTCCTGCTTTATTTGTTTGGAGGGGGGTGCCAAGTTGTGTGCTCTTTGAGCACTCACCTGTGAATTAACTCTATCATGAATTTGCTGTGTGACCTTGGACTAGTCTCCCCACTTCTCTGGGCCCCATTTCCCCCCATCTTTAAATTAGAGGGTAGTTGAGCTTGATGATCTCCAAGGACCTCCCCACTCTAAAAAGCTGTGACTCACTCCTCAGTCCCCTAATGCACTATTTATGTTCCAGGATTCTTGCCCCAGGGGACTGCCAGTTTAGTTGAGGGAACAAGAGATTGGGGCCACCAGCGCTTGTGTGATTCTAGGGATGGACGTGCTGTCCCCAGAGCCCCCTTTCCAATTATCCTGCTGAGCAAGCACCTGCCTTCTTCCGAGACTCCCATTTCCCAGAGACACGACTCAGTGCTTCCAACCGCCTGGCCTGGTGGCCATCTTCAGAGGCCAGCCTGCTCCTGGCCTTGCAGATGAGTCATTATTCGCAGCCATTCCTCTCTCATATTGCTTCCCTGACTCGGGGTGGGGGGTTCAGCCTGATGTCTAGATGAAAGAGAGATGTGACCTTCCTCTGGGGCCCAGTGAAAATCCCTGGATGAGGTACAAGATAGGTCCACTTCATTTATAAGTCGCAGTGTTTATTTGGCCATTTTTTCATTTGTCTGTTTGCTTGTGTTTACATGCATTAGATTATTTATGCGTTTGCATTTGTTTCTGACTGCCCGAAGTCGGGTGGAAGGGAGTCTTGTATAGTGCCAGCCTGGTGAATGAATGAATCAAGGAATGAATGAATGAGTGAGTAAGTGGATGTCTAGGGTTCATCCTCCCCGTGCCACCTGTGTACTTGCTGAATTTTTCTTTGGTTGCACCTGTCACCTTGAACCCGAATTACCCAGGTGCATGTCTTGCTCTCCCTAGGCTGCTCATTCTTGGAGAACAGCTTTGAGCTACGTTCACTTTTGCCCTCTCATCTTCAAGCACAGGCCAAGACAAGACTAGGTGCTCCGGAAACATGTGTTTAATTGACTGTAGATACTTCACGTGCACACACGCACACTGCTGCATGCAGATGAGCACTGCCAAGAGAAGATACTGGGGCATTACCTCTCTGTGGCGTAGAAGGTCCTGCTCGGGAACAGCAGGGCTGGCCGGCAATAGAGCCAGGAATTCCCAACTCAACACTGGCAACGGGTTCTAGAAATGTTTAAAAAACATCATTCAAACAAGGGAATTAACACACTCAGAATCTCATATGAGCAAGAGCTGAGGCAGCAGCTTGTTTCAAAACCACCCAAAGTGTTATGGCTGCTAAAGTAAGAAAAAAGAGAGAAGGAATTGTCCAGCCTTAGCACTTGAAAGGAGAATTCACGGGGCAATTATCCCAGCCTTTTAAGGAGGGGCTGTCAGGAATTATGGGTGATGATCTCTTCCTAAACAAAAATCCAATTTCAAAAAATCATTATAAATACTAGCTCTTCGATCTACAAAGAGGAGATGAGGAAACAAAATCATCCTGTTGAATTATTCATTGTAACCAATTTTATTTTAATGAAATCGACTAGGTTCCATTACTCTGGGCTTGGACATAATCTTTGTTACAAGGAGACTTCAGCTGTAACTAAATTTGCCGTAATGAGATCAGCTCACTGGAGAATACAGGGTCAGGGGAGGGGATGCGTTGCTGGCTGGGTGCAGGGCCAGGCAGGCAGCCTGGAGGGCGGCAGAACAAAAGTCTCCTGAATTCCCCCACTGAAAGCAAATGCCTAGAAGTCACTCACGCACTGCCCCCACCATGCACACGCACGCCTGTCCACGCGCACACAGACACGGAGCCTGCGTGATTCTAGGCAAGGTGTTCCCTGGAGGGTAAGGGTGGCTCCCTTCTGACAACAGAGAAGAGGAGGGGGACTATAACCATGGCCTTCATTGTTACCGTGTGTGCTGATCAGAGGAGGCTGCTGGTTAATTTTCACCCAGTCAGGGCTTCCAGTGAAGAGGTTGATGGCTTGAGAGAAGGAGCTGGGAGGTTCTTAGATGCACCACATGCCCCTCGCCTTCCCCCAATGCAATTAAGTTTTTCCTTTTTCTTCTTCCTCTCTTTCTTTTTCTGTCTCTCTTCCACACATGCATGCACGTGCATGCACACACACGAAATTCCCATGCAGGAGCCTGGGTCCCGGGGAGAGTGGGGTGGGGAGGGTCATGGAGGTGCACCAGCCACTGCATTGGACCCTCCCGCACTCTGCAGCCCATCCCGCTGAGTGGCTTCCCCAGAGCCACACAGCCCAGAAGTGAAGAATCTAAGATTAGGATCTTGCAGAAGCTGCCAGTGAGATTGGGAATATGCGGCCACCTCCAAAAGTCAGAAGTCAGTGGACACCTGGAAAACCACACTGGGAAATAGGAAGAAACGTGGCTGGGCAGATCCTATCTTTGGTGTCACTGTGCAAAATGCCCTGAGGCACTTGGATTCTCCTCTAGCAGACTCCCGGGTGCTGCCTACACCTCTGAGTTCAGGCTGTTCTCAATCCCTTCGAGGTGGGCTGTTGTGAAGTCCCCCGGTGGTCGTTCACTGGGACACTCCATTAACTTGGGGGAGGGATGAAGTGACCACGGTTGTTCTTCGTTCCTCTTTACAAGGCAGCTTTGGCCACGCTCTGTCTCCCCCCCTATACTATAAACATGGTAAAGGCAGGTGTTTGAAGGATAGGTGCCTACCTCTGCACTGGAGCCTTTGGGAGAAACCAGGGAGAGGAAGAACCAACCCCTGGGCTTGTGAGGTGTGAGGATTCTATCAAGAGGAGCAGCCCCGTCAGAAGAAGTTGGCACATTCTCACTGGGATGGCCACCGAGCTGCACTCATCATGCTTCATGAGTCTAGAGAATTTCTGAAAGCTTGAGTTTCAATTTTGTGAAAGCCCTTTGTTCTAATAATTTCCAGTCTTTCACATGTCCATTCTCCTCCAACAAGGTCCCCAAATTTGGTTAGGGCTACACCATTCCACCCCAAGCCTTGAGTCTCCTATCCAGACGTTATCGGAGCCATCAGAACCTCCGGGTGTGCAAATTGGGCTGACCACCCTCTCATAAAAGACATTCTTTGGACATTTTGGCCATGCACCTTCCCAGCCCGGCTGGAATTCAAGAAGTCCCTGAGACAGAACAAAAATGGAAATGAACCAAAGGAATGAAGTTATCTCTCTTCAGGGAACCTCAGAAATGGTTTGGGTTAAGTGCTTGCAAAAATTTCATCTTGTCCTCATTTTGTCTCCATGTTTTGCATTTCTCTAGTGCTTTACACCATAGGCTGCCAAAATGAGATGCAGATATTCCTTCATCCTGCCCCCACCCCCAGTGTTTCTACCACAGTCCATTTCCTCCTATCTAGACAGGCACCTCCCTCCTGCAGTGGCCTAAGAAGGAAATGGAAATACTGACGACCTGGAATGCGCAGGGCTCTCCAGGGATTACAGACCTTCAGTCAACCAACCAATTTATTTGGTTAATCCTTTGAGGGTAAAGCCTAGACTAAGCATTTCCAGGGCAGTGGTTTCAGGGCCAAAATAAAACCTTTCTAAGAACGAGAAGCATCCATAGGGGGACGGAGTGCCTTGTGATCTACTAAGCAGGCCATGGTAAAGCATTCAGGCTGAGCTGGTGGTTGAACGGGAGATCCCTGCCTTAGAAGGCAAGTGAGAGTCTAGACACCTCTCCTTCCTTTGTAATCAATTCTCTGATGTTCTATTCTATCCACCCATTTATTGGGCATATGGGTCCTTTGCCACTTTACCTTGGGTTGCTATGACCAGCTTCTAGGCATGTCCATAATACTTAGGGCCTCCATTAAAATAACAAATCATAATTTGTCTTGAATTATGTATTAATTCATTTATTCATTGGTTATATATATATACATATATATATTCATTGGCTATAGCAGAAATCTATTTGAATCTTAAGCTGCGGAACAAGAGTAGGTAAAGAGGGTGGAGGGGGGGTTTAATGGAAGTCACATGACTGGCTTTGCCCCTCCTCTGATTTGGGAACCTTGAGCAGATGACTCCTCTGGGAACTTTAGTTTCCTCTTTTGGAAAGTGGGAATGACAGCATCTACCTGGTGGACATTGAGAGAATAAATGTAGAGAAGACAACTAGCCCTGGTTTTTTTCCCCACTTACTGGGTAGTTCAAATGTTAATTCTCTGTCTCGGTCATGTTAGGCATCTCCCCCACACCCTCACCCAGAGGCCACAGGGACCCACACTTCTGTAGACATTCCGTTGAGTCAGACATAGTTGTGTTAGCGCCTGTCTCCCGCCACCTCAGGACTACACCAGGCATTTTAAGAAACTCCAAAGAAGCGCTGGTCCTTTTGCTGCCCTCAGAGGGCTCACCATTTCATCTGGAGGGGTGTGTCCTACTAGAGATAGCTGCCAAAGACCCAAGAGTGAGATCCGGAGGGAGTTCCCCTGAGGAAGAAACCACAGTGCTATTAGCTTACTCAGCCAGCAGGGATGAGAGCCAGCACGTGGGTAAGGAAAAGTCCTTTGCCCACTTTCCGAAGGCCTTGCACAAATTATAAAAATAACATTTATCAAGTTCATCCAGCTTCTGCCTCAAATTCCTTGAATCCTACTGAAATTGCTACAAAAGTAGGAATCGCTGCTCTCACTTCCCAGATTAGGACAGTGGAGCTCAGAGGGTTGGGTGAGCAGCTTTGGGGCTCAACCCTGTAAGGGGCAGAACCAGGGTGCTGACCACTGTGTTCTTCATAGGAGCTCAGGTGTGGGACGAGGCAGCTCCCGCCTGCCGAGAGCGACCCTGGAGAAGCAGCTGGGAGAACCGGTGTCTTTTGCATCTTTTCATACATAGTGCACATTCAAGGAACACCAAGAAAATGGAATTTGCCACACCACTACCTCAAATATTGCCCCCATTGTTTCTAGCATATGGTGTAGACTCCGCCCCACCGTTTCTGCCATGCGGTATAGACTCCACCTATAGGCATTCATCCTCTTAGGTGAAGTCATTTAAAATGTGTTTATGAAACGATGGGAGGACTATAGGACATGTCTTAAGTTGCCGACCCCAAAGGGTAAAAAAGATTTCTCAGATCTATGCCTAATTTCTTCTGGGTTATGGGAGAAAGCAAGAAGAAAGGCACAAAAAGGACAGTTGTGGATGGAAGAGGTAATTTTGCTCAGATTCCGGGTGTGTTTCCAGGCGTGTTGTAAGCCTTGTGTTCTACGCAGGAAACCCTGCAGTCAGTAAGAGACTTGCAGGGTGTGTGCACTCCTCAATGGCCGCTGAGCCCAAGCAGGAAGCAGGGGCCATTTCTCGGTGTCTTCTTCATCCTCGCGTCCCGGGAAGGGAGCCGATACCCACTGGGTTCTCTGGACACAAGAGTAAGAAATCTCCATGAGCACTTGCATTGCAGTATAGGGAGTGTGGTGGGTCCAGGGAGAGACACAGGGGAGGGAGGTGGAGATGGACAGACAGACATCAAAAAAAAAAAAAAGCCAATAAGAAAGAAGGGGGAAATTGAGAGATGCGCTTCTAAAGGTGTGCCAGGACATCCTTCAGATGACTAGAATTTAGACTTTATCCTAAGTGCAGGGGGGAGCTCTCCAGAGGTGAGAAGCAGAGGGCTGACAGAATCGGACGTCCATTGGAGGAAGAGGAGAGACATCTATTGAACACCTCCTGAATGCCAGACCCTTTACAAGGGCTTTAAAGCACATGAGCAAACTGAGAAGTTTCCCTGCCCTCTCACAGTGAAGAAACTGAGGCTCAGGGAGCCGAAGCACCTCACCCACAGCACTCCTCCCCTTTCCTTCTGCCTTTCCTCACACCACCCTACCGGCACTTCAGGGAAAGAGCCTCCCTGGGAAAGTGTGCCCAGAGCAGCAATTCTCCAGTGCTGTTCAGATGATCTGATTTGCAAAGGACAGAGAGAAATCTTGGCCTCAACCCCCCAGTGGTGAGGTCACTTCTGAGCATTCTCCTTTTCTTGCACGTACCTTCACCAAAGCGTGCCTCTCTCCTCACTGGTGAAATGGGACAGCATCTGCCCGTGGTGGAAGGAGGAGGACAGGCGAAAGGAACACATTGACATTTCAGAGAAGATTCCAAGCAGTTTTCCCAAATACCCATGGGATGTGCTTTCTCCTGGTGGTTTATGAATAATTTTTCAAGAGCACATGTGCGAGTCATCTAAGGAGACAGAACAGAAAGTCCCATGGCCCGTTACAGCCTGTCCCATTGATGTGGGGCACCAGAATCCCCTCCAGGAGAATCAGAAACAGCGCCTGCATCAGAACGGAGCCCCTGGGCTGGTCACTGTGACCGCTCTGAATTTGTCATGGCAGCCTCGGCCTGGCAGGGACTTGAAGTCGGCAGAATTATTCACGATCCCCGCAGAGGCGGCCACCACCAGACTCTCCTCCCAGCCTTCTCCCCTCCCCTCCCTCCTTCGCTCCTTCACTCCTTCTCTCTGTTGGTATTTATTCCAACTTAAGAAATGCCAGGCATCACGACTGGCCCTGAAAAGCTTTGGATGAGGAGAGTTTTAAAGAAAACAAGGTGAAATTTAGGATCAGGTACATGTGGTTTTGGGCTCTGGGGCCCACCACTTCCTGGCCCTCTCACTTGGGGCATGCCAGTTCTCTTGGCTCCTGCCCAACTTCCCATCCATAATCTAGCAGTAATAATACGTATATGGCAGGTACCTATCAGGGGTGAGACAGTGGATCCAGAACTGTGGTTTTTTTCCTTCTGAGAGCAACTGAGAGATTTTCCATTGAAATGCTTCTTCCTGCCTATGAAGTTTTAGCAGTTGAAGCATCCAGTTAGGAATGACTGAGTGTGGTTATTTATTTATTTATTTTTTAAGGCATACTCTTTGGGGCACAAGTTGAGAGAGAGACTTTGAGTCTCTTGGTCTTACTCCACTTAACGAAGAATTGACTTTGCTTCAACAGCTTCCCCCAACCTCTCAAGCCCCTATCTGCTCTGAAATGATTCTGCTCTCTGGACTGAGAATCAGTAGAATCGTGTTGTCCGCCTACTATGTCCAAAGCATCATTTTCAAAAGCCGTGGGCGGAGGTCGAGACCAAGCCGTGAACCCCGGCCCTCAAGCAGCCTGCGTGGAAGAAAGGACAGGGACCCTGAAATCGGACAGGCCAGAAGTTGGCAGGGTGCCGTGACCCATGGACAAAGGCAGCTGGCCTCAGAGGGCTGTCCGTGGAGGGGGGGGGTCGGTGCGCAGGGTGGGGTGGCGCCTGTGTGCCGAAGGGGGTCCGTGGCCAGCCCTCGAAGGCGAGCACCAGCCACGTCCTGATAGGCCGGGATGGTGCCACGTGGAGCAGGGAGGGCCTGGTTTGAGGAACGGGTCTTCATCTCTTGCTTGGCAGTGGCCTCCTGACTCGGAGCCCAAGAACAAGCATGGCTCTGTGGTTTGGGGCTGCTTCCACCGGTTTTCTGTGGAGAGCAGCCCTGGCCCTGCCAACCCAGCCCACTGCCCCTCTAGGAAGATTCCTTTGTCTTCCCTCCAAGCCTGCCCCGCTCCCGTCATCAGGGCTCCACGTCTTCTTTCCCCACTCTCAGACTCAGGACCAGACTCCTTCCTTCTTTCCATCCCTGGCATTCACTCAGGGCCCCTTGGGACCCCTCTCCATTCTTGCTGTTCGTTTTCATTTCTTTCTTCTCTTCCTTTTTTTTTTTTTTTAATTGTTTCTGTTTTAAGTGGGGGCACCGGCGTGTAGCCAGCATGGCCTTGGCTGTATAATTTAGTTTCATGTTCTGTACCCAAGAAACATGTAAAAAATGTAAACAGCGTTCACCCTCTGGGGCGGCAGTGCGCTTGGGAAGCAGCAACCAGTCAGGCTTGCTGAGCCCGCTGCTTTGGCCGTATTGAATTCTGTCCCCAAAACCACATACTCATTTCCCTATGTCTGAAAGTAAACTTTCTCAAGCCAGGCCCAAGGGATGGGGTTCTGAGGGGAGCTGAGGTTTGGCTGCGCCCAGGATTTTGTTTTTGTGTGTGTGTTGCAAGCTCCCTGCTCCCACCCCATCCCACCAGCCTTACTTTGTGAAGTCGCCTGGGTGTGTTATCTATAGACCTAGACCCAAAAAAGAGCCTTCCACCCTCTCTTCCACCCCCAGCCCTGGGTTTCTTCAAACTCCCCTAATGTTTCAGCCAGATCCAAGTCCCAGGAGGTCCCGGGTACATTTGTGCACGGTCCTTTTCCAGGGAGGGATGGGCTCCTCTGGGCTTGGGAGAGGTGTCCCTGCCCAGAGGCATGCTTCTGTGCCAGGCTGGTCCCACAGAGATTTCCTGGGCTCCTGCCCTCCCCGGGGCCCTTGCCCACACCGGACCTATCCGTGCAGCTGGTGGACAGGCGCGCTTGGCTGGTACTTGCGTCTCTCTCCGTCCTGGGTCACAGCAGAATTTGGCCAGCAGATCTGGTCTGCTGGCAGGATCCGGCTTTCAGGAATGCAGCTGCTGCCTGAGTGATAGTCAGGTCTGCAGGGCTGCCTGGGAGCAAGGGGTCCGGGGAAGCAGAGAAACCGGCAGGTGTCGGGGAGCTAGGGGCAGGGGCTTGACGTTCCAGAGAAGGTAGAAGCCTAGGAGCCCAGGCTCCAGAGCAGCTGTCCCAATAGATCTGTCAGTGCTAGTAGACATGTTCTATATGTGCACCATCTGATAGCGTAGCACCTAGCCACCTGTCGAAATGTGGCTCGCACAACCGAGCAACTGTTCATTTTACTTAATTTCCGTTTAAGTAGCCCTGTGGGGAGAGTGGGCTACCTGTTGGACAGGACTGATCTAGAGTCTGTCACATCTTGGAGCTACCACGTACAGGGAGGTCTCAGGGGGAGTTACTCAGCCTTCTCATCTGTACAGTGGGGGCAGTAAGCGGTAATCGTGAGAATTCCAAAAAATAGCACACGTAACGCACTTGGAACGGCGCTTGACCTAGAGTAACTGCCACCTGAATTCGTTCAGTTCAGTCATTGCCTTTACATCCTTTTAACCAACCTGGGGAGTAGGAACCACGTTCCCGTTTCGTAAATGTGGAAGCAGAGGTTCACACATGGAGGGACAGGAGTCAATCCGATTCTTCCAGGGTCCACACCACCTGTCCCAATCAGTTGTTTAAAAATAATATTTATCTCTTTTCCAGAGTGAGATAGGACATATTAATCTTTTTTTTTGTGAAACAGTGTCTTAAATCTTTTAAAATGTGCATATACCTTCAACGGAGGAGTTTTGCCCTTGGAGTACATTTTCCATAATTCACCATAAATATGGGTGTCTGTGGTCTCTCACCTGCCAAGCTTTCTGTATGGCTTCCTCTGGTCTGTAACATCCAAAGGCCTGAGCAGGCAGGGCCATGCACGACCCTTGCCAGCTCCTGTGCGTAGCTCACTGCCTGACAGGGGCACTCCAGGCAGAACGGGCGGCTGGCAATCCCCGGACGGGCCCTGGGGTTTCCATTTCTCCCGCCCGAGGGAACCATCGTGCACCTGCCCACCTCTTGGAGGCTGAACTATCCTTCGAGGTCTAGCTCAAATGGCGTCTCCTCCATATGGCCACCTCTGAACACCCACCCATGTGCAGCCTTCACTCTTCTGATATCACATAGCCCTCTGGAACCATCCAATGACCCAGAGCACAAGCTGCCTTCTGCTTTGCATTTCCTGCATCCACAGCTTTTCATACCAAATGCCCCGTGAGCAGCTAAGGATTCGGGCTCTGTCTTTAACATTTAAGGATTTCCTGTGCCGACCATAGGGTTTTGCTGCCTGGAAAGTACTCAGAGGGTGCTTCTGGATTCACTGAATGAGGCTGTTGGAAACAAATGTCTGCTGAGTGATGTCTCCTTTATGATTGGCTTAAATATACAGATCAGTGTCTGTAAGTGATTCCCTTGTGGGGGAGGGCGTAGTCCCCTGATACGTGCAGTGGGTGACCAGAGTGAGGGAGGGCCTTCTTAAGTCCCCTGCTTTGTCCCCTCCATTGCCGACGGGGTGCGTGCCATCATGTGAGTCGGGGGAAGGGGTCCTGAAAGCCCACCCTGGGCCCCAGACTGAAATTTTCTCTGCTGCTCTGTGCCTCCACGAGCCCCCACCGCTCCAGAATGTTAGCTACACAAGCGCATTGGTCTTCGTTGTTTCCAAGATGAAAAAGAGGGCCCAGCACAAAGTAGGCGTGTGGTAAATATTTATGACCGAAGCTGCACTTTGCTCTGTTCACAGCTTTGTGCAGAAAGTAGGAAACAGCTTCCGGAAGCTGGGCTGCAGGGTAAAGGCTCTACCCTTTTGCGTCTTCTTCTTCCGGGAGAGATTGGTGTCTCAGTGAGGTCCCAGTGAGTAGATGACTACAGAGGTTGATGGAACCATAAGGGACTGTCTTTTTGGCTTGTGAGCCTGGCTTACCCTCTGGAGGTCTCCCAGTGCGAGGCCCAGCAGAGGAGAGTATGAAAGGGAAAGAGATGGACTGGAGGGAGGAAGACTAGGTGGAGGGAGGCGGAAGAGGGATCCAGAGTTAAGGGGGAGGGGGGAGCGGTGACTCAGCAATAATAAAGGACAGTGAAGGGAGGAACCTGATGGTCATGACAACAGTTGATCACAAGGACAGGAGTCAAGTGAATGGCAGGCGAGCCACAGGGGCTCCACCCAAAGCCCCTCGCTGTTCCGGAGCATATACACCTGCCAGCCACTCTGTGAGGCAGGCGCTCACTCCCTCGTTTACAGAGGAGTAAATGGAGACTCACAGAGGTTAAGTAACTTACCCAAGTTTCTGCAGCTGGCCCAGGGGTGGGGCAGGGAAATCTCAAGTTGGAACCCAAGCCTGTCTTCCTCTACAGCCTGGAAGAAAGAAGTAGGGAGGGATGAAGTAGGGACATGTTAATTGTATGTCTAGCAGGTGGGGCATGCCAGAACGTTTGCATGTGTAAGGGTCCTTCTCCAGGGGAGGTACGAGCATCTCATTTTGCAGTGGAGGAGTGTAACCCTCCCAAAGGGTTCAAGGTCATGCTGTCAGCACAGGGCAGCAGCTGAGATCCCAGCCCACATCCCTTTGACTTTAAGATGTGTGTGGCTTCCACCACTCAGTGGAAGGTTCAGGGACATGGCAGGTGGAGGGATGGTCGAAGAGTTCATAATTGTGGGTCCCAGGTCCTGCTGCTTCTTTGACACTCTGCTTTCGTGCGGATGTGTGGGGCCTCGGCCACCCCTGGGGGAAAGCACCAGTCTGCACGCTCTCTGTCCCCCAGAGTAACCTGCTCGTGGGGTGCTGGACATGTAAGTCAGCAGTGGCCATTGGGCACTTGGTGGGCAGAGCCCCCAGGTTGCATGTCACAGTCACCGGCCCTACCTCTGAAATCTGGAGGGCCAGGCCAGAGAGCAATGCTGCCCTTGTCCTTGAGGACGAGAGCCCCTGTTTGAGCTTCAGGCTCAGCAGGACACTGTTAAAAGCCGAAGCAATCCCCGTCCTCTTGTTCCTTGCATGAGTCAGTGCCCGGCATCCTTTGGGGCCTCTTTCTAGGAGAAATCAAGCTCAAGACTGCCTGGGGAAGAGCACTGCCTGCTCTGCAAAAGCAAAACAAGGGAGCCAATCCCTCCGCGGTTTCCAGCCCTGGCTCCCCAGGGTTATAGGAGGGGATGAGGGAATCCTGAGCGCTGCAGTGAGACCCCAGGGTTTTAGGAGGGGATGAGGGAATCCTGAGCGCTGCAGTGAGACCCCAGGGACCGTGCACTTAGTGTGGCCATCTTGGCATCAGGTGGGGGTTCCCTGCAGGGCATGTGACTTGGACTTCATCGTGGACACAACTTAGAACACACAGGTCTTAATTAGGAAAGCTGGAGAAGAAGAGGAAGGAACGGGGAGCGCAAGGAAAAACAAAAAAGAATGACCTGGAAACTCCTAGTTTTATGAACTCGCGAAAGTGTTGTTCTTTCAACACACAGATGTTTTTAAGTGAAAAATCACTCCTCTGACCTTTCTTGAATAGGCCTACGTGGTCAAAACTGCCATTAACCACTGTTCAACTAGCTTGGATGTGGTCAGCGCTCTTCTGGTTAACCCGTGAACATCTCAGGGCTCCCGGAGAGAGGCCAAGAAGAGGTTTACAGGATGCCTAAGACATACCGCTTGGGTGTGTGTGGCTCTGAGCTGAGTGGTGGAGACTTCCGTGTTGCAGGACTTCGCTCCAGAGCCGGCTATGTTCTCCACTCGAGAGCCAGGAGAGAGGGCATTTTGGATGGAAGCTACCTGGAGTTGTGTTCTCTGGGCTTTGGTTCCTGATTCTCCATACATGGTTTCCAGGTGCCAGATTTAAAGCAGACAAGCATTGCCCAGTCCCATTCTAGAGTCACGGTATCTCAGTATTCTGGGCTAGCACTGGAAGTGTTTCATGCTCAGTGTACTTCTCCAGAACTGGCAATACCTCTGGGCTCTGAAATAAAAATCGTGGTGCTTCTGGATTCCTATGTGGAGTTGGTAGTGTCACAGAGAAAGTTTCATCTTTCGCCGGCAGCGTCTCTGTTCCCATCTCGAATTGAATTAATACTTCGGTTGAAGCTAACAGTGCCCCTTGATCTGATCCAGAGTCTACGCTGCTTTTACCGATCCTGATCTGTAATTGATGAAATTGCATGAATGGCTTTCAGTACAAAGACTGGGGAAAAAAAAAAAAGAGAGAGAGATTTGGCAACACAGAAAGATAGCGGCATGCTTTTAAAAAGCCGTGTGCTCAGAACTGTGCTTGCAGCAAGATCTGCATCTCGAACTTTGTCCTTCATGCTTCTGCTGTTGACATCATCTGGGAAACTGGGTTTGTCATGGCTCAGCTGTGGCCCGTTTTCCCCCTTTTCTTGCCTCTGCTCTGGCCTCTGCTCTCCAGAGCCCATGTGACGTTAGGAGTTTGCGTTTCAGACCTGGCCCTCAGATACAGATTGCCCTGGAAACTTTTTTTGTCCGTGCCCCTCCCTCAGCCCGAACATACCTCGAACACAGATCCAACCACGCTGTTCTCTGAGTATCTGCTTCTAGAGCCCCTTATCTCCCCCTCCCCCCATGGGAGCTATTTGTGAGAAGGGGTTTTACCTTTATTGCCTTTTAAATCTGGGATCCATCTCCGCCCTGTAGACCAAGGTGAATAAGGAACCTACGTGTAGTAAGTGCTATGTAACTGTACATTGAATTAAGTGAATAAGTGAATGAATGAATGAATGAATGAATGGAGAAAGAAATAGAAAAATTCGAGGTTTGGCTGGAAAAAAAAAAATCTGAGTCTCCCAAAAGAAAACTGAGATCTCTGGGAGCCCCTAAACCCCAGCCTCTCAGCCCTTAAGAATTTCAAGAAGGTCCCCGCACGCACTCTCCTAACCCCGTCAGCATCTTGCTGTTGGAGGAGGCACATGTGCCGTGAAGTCACCCGCGGACCATCTGGCTGGGGATCCCGTGTTTCCTCTGCGACGGGAGATTACGTAAGCTGGACAGCATCCTCCAGATGTTAGCAGTTTCTGCTCATTTTTTTTCCCTCCCTTCTCAACAACAATAATAATCATTAAAACAAACAGAGGCCTCATCCCCTACCCACACCCCTGAAATTACAAACAGGTGGACCCAGATGCCCTTCCCCTCCAAAGGCCTCCCGGTTCCTCAGCGAGGCCGGCCCTGCGCTGAGCCGGACAGGACAGCCAGGCGAGCTGCCCTGGGGCTTGGGCCACAGGCCTCAGCAAGGGGGACGTGGGCCGTGTCATGAGAAGTCCCTGTGCTGGGTTTTCCCTGTCCCGGGCTCCCACCCCCAAAGCCTTGGCCTCCAAGTTAAATGGATGTATTTTGGAAGACTAGGTGGCTTAAGAGATTAGTAATGAGATCCCAAGTCTTTCACTGCTGGGTCAGGAGTTCAGAGGCGGGCCTGGGTGACTGGTGAATGGCATAATTACGGAGCCGGGAGCAGGCCTATGGAGGGCCCGTGTGAAATGAGCCCAGCCAGGCCTTTCAAGGGGTGGGGGGGCTGTCAGCAGCACAAAAGCCGACCGCCGCATCCGACAGTAATCACTCTCCCTTGTTAGAGGATTTACTAGCTGGAGAAGCTGGAGCCCCTGCCCAGTGTGTCCTCAGAACGGCTGTCTGGGCTCCAGCGATGGGTACAGCCCAATGCCTGGCTCGCCTGTGCATAAGGTGGGGAGAAGCTGCTCGCCCCTTGGGGTGGGACTGTGCGGACTAACGCTTCATACTGTATGAACTGGTGACCAGTGTCATTATTCATAATTCGTAACCCGATTATGTCTCACTTGGCCTCAGTTTCCCCACCTAAAAGTAGGTAAAAGTGAAGCTCCCCTCCAGCATGACACGGGCTGCATTTACCGGAGGTGAAAGCAGCTGGGGCATCACCATCACCGCCTCATGCTCACCATTCATACACCATGGCCCTCAGTACCCTCCCCTGTATCGAGGGAGATAGACGTGGAGTACCCGGGGCCGGCAGGCATCACACCCAGCCCTCAGCAGCCTCGACAGGTGTGGCTTTGGCATGCTCCGAATCTGTAGAGTAATTGAGGGTGGTGATGCCCGCCTCCCAGGAATGCGAGGATCTGCACGTGGAGTACGGTCGCTGGTTTCAACTTGGCCTTGCCACCTCTCACGGATGCTTTCTCAGGTCCCTTGAATAAACTTTACCTTTAGAAGAAGGTTAGGGCATCCAGTTTCCGTCCCCTAGAACCATAGAATTGATCATGAATCATTTCTCCCCCAAGGAATGTAGTTTCACTGTAAAAGCGTTAATGTGCTACAGAACAGGGATGTCTTCAGTGAGTTCTACGTCTGTTCCGCTCCAAAGCCTAGCTGCTTCTCCGTGGTCATTTAGATCAGGCTAGGGGTTTGGACCCTAAACCTCAGGATTCTGGACATGTGGGAAGGTGCACAAGGCCCCAAGATCTTAGACCCCTCTGGAGTGTGCAATACCTAATGTGTTAGGGACAGACCTCGGGGGCATTGAGGGGCTAGTCACCCCAGGGCAGAGCCCCAAGGCTGGGAGGGCATCAAATGCCAAGCGATCTTATCTGGAAGTGTCTCCTGGGTGGAGGCCTTGCGGTCCACTGCTATTTCCAGAGCTCTGGGTGCTAGGAAGGAGGCATCTCTCCACTCTGCACACCCCTCTGTACACAGGAAATTCAGCTTTGCTTGATTGTCTGTCCATGCCAAATAATAAATCTCAAAATTGAAAGAAAAGCAGTCCACTCCTCCCTCCTCCTCTCTATCTCTGTAAGGCAGGCATCAAAGGGGAAGGCTGCTCTGGAGGCCTGGGGAAAGTGATAATTGTTTCTAATGGTCGCTACAAGAAAGCCTGGCTTTTCTTCCTCTCTCTCTCTCTCTTTCTCTGTGTGTGTGTGTGTGTGTGTGTGTCTTTCTGTCTGTTTCTGTCTCTATCTTTTTTCAGTGCTATTAAGTATGTAAAAAGGAGGTCAGAAGAGGGGATTGGAGATGGGTGTGTGTGTTTATCTGTCAAACCTCAGTTGCCCTTAAAGTTCTGTATGTTCAGGGGGTCAGTTTGGAATGAGGGGCCAAGGGAAGCCAGGATGGACATGGGAGTGAAGAGAGGATTCCAGTGCTCTGCAGCCAGGAGAACCTCGATGTTTGGGTTTCCAGTGTTCATATATATATATATATGGTCAAATAAGACCAGGCATGTGAAACACTTGTTAGAATGCCTGATACAGGTTTCCTCCGCTCTCCGAAAGCAGGGTGCTCTTGCGACACCTTTTGTAAACCAAATGGCATAAAGCAAAGAAGCAAATGCTGTTAATTTATAGGACAGAATTTTTGAGTGTTCCCAGACCCCCAAAATAGTCTCTTTTAGGCCTTTCTGATCCCTGAGGCCACATCTCGCTAACGAAGCCACAAAATAAATCGAGATCAAGCACAGATGCTCACAGGCACAGGCCGAAGCTCTGGTGGCTTGATCCTGAGATGCTGAGTGTAGTTCTGGAGAAGCCCCTAGTGGGGCGGCTCTCACTACTTGGGATGCACACTGCTTCTGTAAGACTTGCCGCAAACAAACCCTGAACGCCGTTCTTGCTTTTTGCCTTCTTTCATAAAAGCGAAAATCCTCTTTCAATTTCTTTTGGTTAATGAGAACAGGTACCAATTTAGGCCTTTCCCACAAGCAAAGGGGTGCAACGTGAACTTTGGAAAAGCAGGGGATATCTGTATATAGTAAAGGATCAACAACATTGTTCTTGTTGGTAATTCATTCTTTTATTCAACTAGTCTTGGCTTTAGTGCTTACTTTAGGCTTTTCACTGCCCTTGATTCTGAAGATGTAAAAGACAGTGAGCTGACAGCCAAGTTCAAGGATTGCAGATAGGTTCATCTCCTAGGCCAATCCTGACCAATGGTGAGTGGCTTGCCGTAGTGTTTTATTAAGATGGATTCTGGGGTCTCCACTCAGGGCAGCAGCATGCACCATTTAATTAATGGTGTCTGTCCCGAGCAAGGGCTTGGGGGAAGACAGCACTGATGTGTGCGTCAACTGGTTCAAGAGTCTCGAGGGCCCGCGTCCTCCCTGTTAACGATCAGCCTATTTCTCATCGAGGAAGTAGAGGTAATATTAATACCTTCCTCAAAGGGTGGTTCTAAGAATTAAAGGAAATAATGGAATCGGACAGGCTCTGCTGTGCATGAGAGTAATGGGAGAAATCACTGCAAATACCAGGTATTACTGCCATCATCGTATTTGTTGCCCGTTAACTGCGTGGGAGCCTGGGTGGTGGACAGGTCCGGCCATTTAGTGCTCATGAATGAATTCAGGGTCTCCTGGGGCCTTCTCTGTACCACGTTGCTGTTCCCATGTCCACACCCTGGGCTTCTGGATCAAATATGTCAGCCCTGAACCACGTGTTTGGCCGTGGAGAAGCCACCTTAGTTCAATATGGCAGCATTCACCGAGCCACGCCTAGTGGCCTGCACTAGACACCAGTGAAGAGGAGAGAGAGATCGGGCACAAGCACTGCCCTTGACTCAAGCATGGAGACACAAGGACAGACAAGAAACCGCAAGAGGGGTGACCAAAAGCTACTGGGGAGTCTCCACCCCTGGGGTGAGAAGTACAGGGACCTTGAATCAGATCACTTGGCTTTGACTCTTAAGCTGAGAGCAAGTGCCCTGTGCCTTCCAAACCTTGGACTCTTATCTCTCAAATGGGGACAAAAGTGCTTATTCCTCCCAGTTATGGCAAGATGATACCTGGGCAGCATCAGTACTGTGGACTGTCTCTGAGAGTCGGTGCCCTTTCCCTCCCATAGCGGAGCACTGAGGAGGGAGCACCATGTTCTGGAAGAGAGAGCCACACTGGCTTTATGGAGGTGGCTTTATTGCACCTGGCCCACTCAGTGTTATGGTCTCCGTGGCCCGACCCGTGGTCTCCCAGCCGGCTCGCCCTCCCGCCATCTCCATATCAAGGAGTCCTGCCTGTGGCCTCTTACAACCTTGCAGTTCTTGGGGACATAGCTCGGCATTGGATCTACAAGCCTGAACGTTAAAATGTGGCCCAAGTGGAAATATTTGGAAACACTACCTGGGGTGTGCGTGTGCGTGTGCGTGCGTGCAGGTGCGTGTACGCACTTGTGCATTCTCCCATGCTCCCCCTTCCTATTCCTTTTCCTCTCTTTTTCTATGAGCCCCATTCCCAGGTCCCTTTGGGTTGAAAGAGGAAATTGGAGAGGACGGGCCAGAGATTTGAAGAGCACTTCTTCCCTCCTGTGATTGACAAAAGGGCATGTAGATCTGTAAAAGCGAAATTCAATAGAAACCTCATGGCATCTCCCCTGTGTGGGAAAATACCAGAACTCCCGCTCCCCCTGCTCTCCCTCTGTCTCCCCGCCTTTGTGTACGACGTGTGTGGGTGGAAGATAAACTGGATTTAAAAAACCCTTTGAAAGCAAGACATCGTTAACTCCTCTAATTGAAAGCAGTCCTCGGCAAAGGGGGAGTTTGGAGGCGGGTGCTGGATGGAGTGGCTGGTGGTGCGTGGAGTGGACAAGAGCCCCTGAGTCCTGGGGCCACAGAGGCCTCCGTGTCTGTCAGCCCAGGGAACCCCAGTCACCACCAGACATCCTGGCTCGTCCCAGAGGAGCTTGCGGCCCGGTGGTCTCTCCCATCCCCAATGGGCCCTGTTCCCCATCTCTCTGTCAGATGTGATGGCTGGAATCAGATCTCTGAGGATACCCCCAGCACAAATATCCAGTGATCTCAAAGCTTTGGGGGAAGAACCAGCTCTTTGTCACATGCCTGAAAAGAAAAGAAAACAGAAAACACATTGCCTGAATGGCTACAGTAAATGTTTACATTACCCCTCTGGTGATCGTAGAAAGGTGGCTGTGAAATTAGCCTTCCAGAGACCAGAAACATGGGGTCCAGGAGCTGACTCAGGGGCTGACAGAACAATCCCACTTCGTGACAGAGTCTCTCTCCTGCAGCATTCACCAGGACGAGGCTGGAAGAGAAAAGCTGGCAGAATGTCAGAACTGAAAAGCCTTTTAGGGATTCATCTTATTCCGTCCTTCTGCACATGGGAAGGACGAGTGTCAGAAGAAGTAAGCAGGTGGGTCAGCTCTAGCAGTCAAGCCTCTTGCCTGGCAACCCAGGGCTCTTTCGACCACATCACCCACCCTGGGGCAGCCCTGTAGGGGCCTGCTCTGGGCTGCTGAAGCAACTTCTGTTCAGGAGAAATCCCAAGTCCATCCTCCATGACCCTGAGAGATAGGCAAGCAACGGTTTTCAAGGCGGCCTTAATCTACCATTAAGAGTGTGGGCTGAGTTTGTGCCTTAGCATTGAATCCTGGTTCCTCTAACGAGCTGTGTGACCTTAGGCAAGGTACGGGGGCCTGGAGTCCTTATCTATAAAATGGGTATAATCATAGTACCTCCCTGACAGAGTTGTCATGAGGCCTGCATGATCTAGTACGTATGGAGACCTTAACAAAGCGCCCAGCGTAGGACAGGCACCCCCTAGCTGCTACCGCTCCTGCTGGGACTCTTGTTCTCGGGGCACCTACTGCGTCCTGGGGCTGGGCAATTGGCTAGGATTGACATGAGCATGAATAAAGCATGCCTCTCACCTTGGAAGTCTTCAGAATTTCAAGGGATAAGACTGGGCTCTAAATAACCATAATCCAACCTGACAAGCGCTGTAACCAAGGTATATAAAGAGCTATATGAACACAAGAGAGAGCAATTAATTCTGCCTGGGGGGGGGGGGTGAGCAAAGGGGCTTTCAGAGGAGGGGTGATATTTGAGACTGGCTTTGAAGTGTGTGTAGTATTTCACAAAATGGGCAGCCAGTGCGGCGGAGGGGGGCAGGGGGCCGGAGAAGTCTGGGCACAGACATCGTGGTGGTGGAGTGCAGGGCATGGGAGAGAAAGCATCCCTCGGGGAGAAGGGAGCACCGCTGTGCACGTGTGCGGATGCCCACCTGCTACGTGGGGAGGGGAGGGGAGAGGAGGGACAGCCACTGGCAATGAAGGTGGTGACGGGGCTGAAACCGGCTCCCGAAGGCCTTTGCAAGCTGTGTCTGGGAAACCTCCCATCCCGTGGTCCCTGGGCAGCCATGGAGGGGGTGATAAGTAGCGGGGCAACAGGATTAGTTCTTCACGTTGGCAGGGTAATTATGAGGACCTTGGAGCAGGGAGAGCAGGTGGAACAACTAGAGGCAAGGAGAGGGGTAGCTGGTGCCTTCCTATCCATCAGACGAAGGGGAGGTTTTGACCAAGACAGGCACACAGAACATGGCATCGGAGGGATCAGAGTCTGGCTTCTGGCTGTCCTACACAACTGGATAGATGATCTTAAAGTGGTTGTTTAAAGTCTCATCAGAAAAGTGGGACGATGATTCCAACCTCTGTGAGCATAAATGACATTGTGACCTTGAGACCCGTGGTGGATGTTATGACTATGGGTGTCCTTAAGCTCCTGGGGTACTTAGGGGTCATTCCGTGCAACTACTGTATTTCACAGATGGGGCAGCTGAGGGTGGGGGAGACGTCCAGCTAGTAAGGACGTAGCCAGAACTGATCCAGGTCTCCTGTTGCCCATGGGGGGTGTTTGGTGTAAGCAAATCTCTGAAGGTGATGGGGTGTCTAAGGCATTGTGCTAAAGACCAAGTGGGAAAGCAGTCTCCTACTCCTCGGGTCCTGCAGGTGTTAAGATGGGACTGGAGGGTGGGACACGTGGGTGGCTCAATCGGTTAAGCGTCTGCCTTCAGCTCAGGTCATGATTCCAGGGTCCTGGGATCGAGTCCCACATCGGGCTCCCTGCTGAGCAGGGAGCCTGCTTCTCCCTCTCCCTCTGCCTGCCGCTCCCCCCTGCTTGTGTTCTCTATCTCTCTGTGTGTCACATAAATAAATAAAATTAAAAAAAAAAAAAGATGGGACTGGAGGGCAGTGGTTCCTCCGCTGCCATCAAAGACCTAGAGCTGGGCTTCTCCTGGAGAAAGGAGTGTCATGGGCACCTGAATTCCTGTCTGCTCTTTCTGCCATGAGTTCTTGGGGAAGAGGAAGACATCTCACTGGAGGTGGGTCTACACACAAAAAAAGCAGGACTGAGGGGCTCCTGGCTGGCTCGGTCAGAAGAGCATGTGACTCTTGAGCTCAGGGCCTTGAGTTTGAGCCCCACATTGGGTATAGAGCTTACTAAGATAATAAACTTTTTAAGAAAAAAAGTAGGATCGAGGGGGTGCCAAACATAGATGAGGAAAAAAGCACCAGTTCCTGAAGCCAGAAAATTCTGCATTTATTTTTTATTTTTTTTTAAGATTTTATTTATTTATTTGACAGAGAGAGAGACAGCGAGAGCAGGAATACAAGCAGGGGGAGTGGGAGAGGGAGAAGCAGGCTTCCCACTGAGCAGGAAGCCCGATGTGGGACTCGATCCCAGGACCCTAGGATCATGACCTGAGCTGAAGGCAGACGCTTAACGACTGAGCCACCCAGACACCCCTGAAAATTCTGCATTTAAATAGCAATTTTGCCACCTACTTGCTGTATTATGTTGTACAAGTCAGCCCACCCTTCCTTGAGCCCGGCAAAAGGAATGGTCTCAGTAGATAACTCTTCAATTCCCTCTGAGTCGGGAACTCTAAATCAGAAAGCTTATAGACGTTGCTACTTAGAGGAAAAAGGAGGAGGAAGTATAGCCAGACATTTTCTCCTGGCAATGGGGAAGAGCTGTCCAAAAGTCAATTGAGCTGCCTATAAATGGAAGTGAGTTCTCTGGCTCTGAAGTAATCAAGAAGATACTGGGTAATCCCACCTCCAACCCTGAGAATACCTAAGGGAGGGTGCTTGCCAGCCCAACCATGTCTGCTCTTTGCCTAGCATCATTATATGAATTTCTCTCCCCCCCACACACCTGAACTGGTTCACTTATTTTATTAATGTATTTGTTCATTCAGTGAATATCAGTATTTTAGTCATTCAAAATATTACTGTATCTCACCTTATTGTGACAAAAAAGTTAACAAAAGATCTACCTTTTTTTAAAAGATTTTATTTATTTGAGAGAGAGAGAGAGAACAGCGGTGGGGGGAGAGGGAGAGGAAGAGAGAGAATCCCAAGCAGACTTCCTGCGAGCATGGAGCCCGACTTAGGGCTTGATCTCAGGGCCCCGAGATCACAACCTGAGCCAAAACTGAGAGTCAGACACTTAACTCACTGAGCCTGAGGCTCAGGCACCCTGAGATCTACCTTCTTAACAAATTTCTTTGTGTACAATAAAATATTGTTGACTACAGGTACAAAAGACTTCTAGAACTGAATCATCTGGCTTACCTGAAACTTGATGTCTGTTGATTAGCAACTACCTTTCCCACCCTTCCCCAGCCCTTGGCAACGATCACTATTCCGCTCATCAATTCTGTGATTTTAACTACTCTAGATACCTCCTATAAGTGGAATCATGGAATTATTATTGGAAATTATTAATGGAAAAAGTGGAATATTTGTCCTTTCATGGCTGCCTTATTTTTACTTAGCATGATGTTCTCAAGGTTCATCTTTACTGTCACATATGGTAGGGTTTCTTTTTTAAAGCTGAATGACATTCCATTGTCTCAGTAGACCCCATTTTGTTCATCCATGAACCTCTTGATGGACCTTGAGTTTGTTTCCGCATCTTGGCTGTTGTGAATAATGCCGCACCAGACATGGGAGTGGGCGAGGCAGAAAGGCAGGTTCCAGCTGGGAGACCCCCTCTTCATGATGTGAAGAGACAGATCGTAGCATAACAGAGAGGGTAGAAGGTTGCTACGTTCATCCCCCTGACCGCTCTGGGGAGGGTTGTTGGCATCATCAGAAGGACTTGTGTGGGCAAGAGTGGATAATCTGAGGGAGAGAAGAATGGCTTATGTGAGATCTGAGAGGTGCAGATGGGGAAGAGGGAGAGGTTGGGAGAGATAGGGAGGCCACTGGAGCCAGCGACACTGGCGAATCTAGAGGAAGGGAGATAATGAGTGAGACAGAACTCGCTTCCTGGGGTTGCTGGGGGAGCTTGAGTCCCCATGGAGTGTGAGATGTAACTCTCCTGCTTGTTCCCCTATGAATGTTCAGGAAAATCTAAATTGTTCAGTAATCCTTTATGCAGTCAGACTGGCTTTTTTTGGAAGGTGCAAAGAAGTGAGTGGATGAAAACAGAGCATCCTCAGAGAATCAGTCACCTTGGGATCACACTTGTATCCCTAGTGACCAACCTTGTGGCCAAGGGCAAAGCTCTTTTTCTCTCAGGGATGTGGAGCCTGATGTACAACCATATACCCTCAGTAAATGGCTGCTGAATGAGCAGAATCCACAAGGTCTGTAAAAGTGGGAGGCTTGTGTGTGTTTCCTTCACCTTTCCCCTGCAGCCCGCTCCCCCCAGCCTCCCCAGGAACATAGATGGTTTTAAGATCAACTGGGGCTTTGGGCAAAGGTTCAGCTGGATTTGTTTGTTCCTCTCTGATCTGCTTTGACTGTCCCTGGTCAGGATCGCAGCCAGCTTGAAACAAACACAATCCAAATAGGAAAACAGGAGAATAAAATAACAGCAGTATGTACCTCTAAAGCCCTGTCTAGTGCTGATAGAGCTGATGAGATAAGAGAAAATTGTATTTAAACAATAAGAGGGGCTTTGTTCACGTCTTAGACTTCTCTGACCGTGAATGTTTTAGATGCAGAGATAAGGCCTCCCCCGACCCCCAGCACTCCAGAGATGTGCTCCACCACACTCTGCTGGGGACAGGCAGCTCAGAACACAGGGGAAAGAATTCCAAAATGATACATGTCCAATTGCTGGCCTGGATTTCAAATGCCATGGATAGTTTATGCAAAGTCTCGCACTGTTGTAAAATGTAACACAATCCACTGGCAGATCTGCCTAAGCTCCGTCCCAGTTGTTTTTGAGAAAAATAAATAAACTTGAAGACATCTTCCAGCCTATTAAAGTGGCTGCTTTGCCCATAGTCTCCTTGGTACTAGGCTTCTAAAGATTTGAATATCAGAAGTCATCACCTGCTTCTGGCCAATGAGATGTTTGATTCTCGGCACCTCTACTCTCCTTAAGATGTTACCTGTGATATTCAGGACCCACTGGTTTCTCGGAGAGGGGGAGGGGAACTTTGGCAAGAAACAGGTTTCAGTACTTTTCAATGTTCTCAAAGCAGTGAAGCTCATTTCTTAAAGGAAACATTACATGGCAGCTCAATATCTAAGACAGATGAGTGGAGATGCTACAGGTAAAGCAGTAGAGAAGGAAGGAAGCAGATCTCACATCCTGACCCGCAGGCAGACACCTCCAAGGAATCCCTGAAAATCCATGACCTAATCCAACATTCAAATGTCAAAGATAAACCAGGATCTCCTTAAATGAGGCCAGCATGCCACTGCAGAACTTTCTGGGTGACTGATCTGTGATTCTCCAAAGTTGGCTAAGTGACTTATCTTCCTCTGTTTGGGGTTTCAAGAATGAATTGATGAAGATGCTAACAGTAAGGGACACTGGATGAAGCATACTTAGAGGACTCCATATTACCTTTGCAACTTTTCCGTAACTATAAAATCACTCCAATACAAAAAAAAGCTCATTAAAAAAAAAACACTGATGATTGCAGTTGTAGATTACAACTCATGCATCATGCATTTTATCTTGAGTTTGACTAGTGAATTTGATACATGACTTTTCTACTCTGTTTTTAATTCTTCTGTACTCATTTAGCAAAATCTCTGGGCAATATATGGTCTTGCTTTGTGTGATTTTTATAAGTGACATCATATTGTAGTTGTCCATTGATGCCTTGTTCCTTTTGTTTTGCTTTGTTTTTACTCAGTGTTATGCTTTTGCAATCTCTTCACTGATGTCTTGAACTCAGGAGTAGGGCTTTCATTTTGAGTGACCAGGACCCATACTGGACCTGACATTAAATATTTCTAGTATCATCCCTGTATATGAATCTAATTCAGGCCTCTTAAGTCTTTTGCTGTATAGAAATCTGTCACATGAATATTTCTTACCTGATGCATCCCTTCCCCAACAGATGAGCATATAAACTATTCCCGATCTTTTGCCACTACAAATATTGCTAGAATAGGTATCCTTGAATATAATTTTTTTCTTTTTTCCCCTTTTTTGTTTATTTTACATGTATGTTTACTGTGATTGATATTAGATTATCTTTTGTTTTTTTTTTTTTAATGGCTTTCAAGAGCCTTAGAGTTTGCTAGGTCAGCCTTTCTCAGGTGAGTAGGGTATAGGGAGACCCAAATCCACAGGGGAGTGTTGAGAGAGACGCCACATTCAAGGTCAGAGGGAAAACACAAATGTGAGATGGCCTTCCGCAAAAGATCTGACCAATCTCAAGAACAAGCCAGTTGCTCCTAGCTTTTTCCATCATAGAACTTTTCTGTTTTCTGCTGTACGGTTTTCAGTTGTGTATGCTGGTGTGGTGCCTTGATGGATATCTACACTCATTGTCCACTGCAAGCTCCCCGCGTCTGTCTCGTCCCACAGTGCTGGGCGAATAGCCATCTCCCAACAAATCGGACTCCGATAAGAGAATGAACTGAGGGATGAAATGACATTTGGATACACAGTATGCACGCATACGCAGCACACACACACACTCTGTCTTTGGGGAATATGCCCATCTTGTCCAAGGATATGCCTTTCTCTGTCCGTAATACAGCTCTGAGCATAATGTACAGATTTGTTCTAAAAGGGCCTGCTTGCGATTCATGACTCGATGAAATCCCATCCCTGATCCTGCATTTTCTGCCACCTTCCCCAAGCAAGCTCTAAGAGTACCAGGCAGCTTAGCACACCCTGAGCATTCTAGATTTCTCCATTCCTCTGAGCCTTTTCTCCTGCTCCCTGCACCCGCAGTGCCCTTCCCCTGTGTCCGCTCTGTTCTTTAAGATCCAGCTCAGATGCCAACTCCTCCAGCATTTGTCCCCGTGAGCATTTCTCTGTCACCTCTACCACCAAAACATGTTCTCTGTTCTGTCCTTCACAGTGTTGAGGACTCCCTGTTCTACAGTAGCATGTGGGCTCCTGGAGCAGCCTCCAGTCTGTGCATCCCTGTTTTCTCCTGCGGTGCCCAGAACAAAATGGGTGGATAGTAAAGGTGCATCTAATTGAATTTAGTTCAACTGCTGAGACCCTCTAAAACATTTTTTTCTTTATCTCTTCCCAGGTGTGTCGAACAAAGGTGATAGATCTCAGTGAAGGCATTTCCCAGCATGCCTGGTACCCTTGTACCATCAGCTACTCGTACTCCCAGATGGCTCAGACCACTTTCTGGCTCCGGGTAAGCCAAAGTTTTACGAGCCTTAGAATCTCCAGCAGTGGCCCCCAGGAAGCACCAGCTCCCATGACCCTTTCGCAAGATGGTTTGTCTCCCCACTGAGGGTGTTAATTGTAAGGACAGAGAACAAAACACTTAGCAGTAGGAGGCTCCCTGAAATAGAATCCCTTCATCGCACATGGAATGCCCCTCATCCTTCTTGTTTTGGCAAAGACTTTGGAAACCTTTTGTCTGCCTGGAACCTTCTATTCATCATTCAAGGCCTTTAAGATTGTCTTCTCTTCCTTGAAGTCTTAACTGATTCCACAGAGAAGTGACTGTTCTCTCCCTTCTAGTCCTGTACATGTCCGGTCATCTGTCGGAAGGTGCTTGTCACATGGTATTATATCACTATATTTAGGCCCATCTTCCTAAGGATTATGGATTGTGTTTGCATGTCACTGACCCTCTTTGAACTCCACGGTCTGCAGAAATGCAAGGGCTGGGTCTTACTTTGCTTTGTCTCCTTGATGCCTCGCACAGAGGCTAGCATGGAGAAGTGACAAATAATAGTGATACCTTTTTTTGTGGTTTTAGGATGTGCCAGACACTTTGTTCCCGTTATCTTACTGGAAACTCGCAGCCACCCTGTGATTCAGTTATTTACTTAATATATCACTTAGAAGTGAGGGAACTTAGGCCCAGAGACGCAGAGCGACCACTCCCTGTCACACAGCTCAGCAGGTGCAGAGCCAAGTTGGGACAGAGTTTCTGAACTTCGGAGCCTGTGTTCTTCACTGCCTCCCTATTCCCATCGTGGACCCACGATGAGTGGTGCAGGCCCTGAAATGGAGGATGCTCCTTGAAACCCCTGCCCCATAGCCTGAGCGAGTGAGTGACCCTCCTGTGCCTTCTGCATTTCAGGCATACTTTTCTCAGCCAATGGTTGCCGCGGCTGTCATCGTCCACCTGGTGACTGATGGCACCTATTATGGGGACCAGAAGCAGGAGACCATCAGCGTCCAGCTATTTGATACCAAAGATCAGAGCCACGATCTCGGTGAGCACCTTCTCATGCAGATGGCTCTTGGGACCGTATCTGCCCCGGGGCGGTTCGAGGAGCAGCCGAGAGCTAGTTCTTCCTTCACCTTTCCTCTTTCTTGCTTCTCTGGCATTCTGCTTGCTTTCAAGTCAGGAGGCTTTTGTGTATTCAGAGAAGCCTGGATGTGGCAGATATGGGGATCAGGGGCCACTGTCCAAGTCCTCCCTTCAAGAGCTCCCTTCTGCCAGGCACCTTCAATCTCAGGCGCCCCATCTGATCCTCAAAAGACCCTGAGAAGGAGACTGAGAAAAGGCCCTTTGTCCAGGTGTCAGCACCTGAGACCCCCAGGAGAGGCATTGAGAGACCCCGGGGAGAGAGGAGAGGAGCCAGGTCTTTGGAATCACGGCCATGGCTCTTTCCGCTGTACCCCGAGGCATCCCCTGTGCCCCACAGTGGAACCTGTGTCTGCACACCACCTGCAGGGCTCCCCATGGGAGGAGGAATGAGGAAAGGCTGGGACTGGGAAGGCAGGTAAAGAGCCAGGTCCTGCGTGCCGAGAAGCTGCCTCCACACAGGGCTGGTGGGGAGGACGAGACCAGAGTTGTCACTTGCACACCCTTCTGTGCACCCACGTGTGCACGGGGCAGAGGGAAGAGCCCCAGCTCCAGAGCCAACGGCCTGGGCTTCAGTCCTGTCCCTGCCACTCACTCGGCTCGAGAAGGGGCACACTTCTCTGGACCTCAAAGCCCCTCATGTGGCATCTTGCTCTCTTCTTAGGCACAATGGAGACAATGGTGCCACTTCATCATCAGAGCGAGATTGAGAGAGATTCTATGAGCTATTCCTTAGGGCTGTTGTGACGGTGCCCAGCATGAGACCCGGCACTAGGAAAGTCCTGTTATCCGTCCCACATTCGCACCACACCTCCAGGTGTTTGGAATCCCAGGCCAGCCCTGAAGGCTAGGCTTCCGAGCTATGCATGCACCATTCCACAGAGAGCTCGGTTCGAAGCTCCGTATGAAGCCAGCAGGCAAAGGGTCATCACAGGGTCAAGCAGAAGCCAAGGGAGCAGGGAGAGGATTTTGTTTTGTTTTTATGTTTACTTATTTAGTTTTAGAGGCAAGGCAGGGGGACATATGAATAAGGAAGAGAAGAAAAAACCCTCTGGACTTATCTGGATTCCAGAGAAATTTCCCTAAATGAGAAGCAAATATTTTCCTAGCTGTCCTGGCACTGCAGAGAGCTCGGAGGCGTGGGGGGAGGTCCAGTTCCACAGAAGCTGCTGGGATCCCGTGACTCAGTGTCTGAGGCTTCCACGTGTCCCCGTCCCTCCCCGCAGTGTCCCCTGGCCTCTGTCCTCCGTATCCTGCCACCCCCTGGGGAGCCTTTGCTGTTCTCAGGGATCAGAGAAGGCTGCCTTCTGGATGGGGAGCTGAATGTCCCCAACAGCGCAGGCCTGCCAGGATGTGCTTAGGATCAGCCCCAAGTTCAGATGCAGAAACTGAGTTTTAGGAGCTTGCTGGAGTCACATCGTTAGGTAGGCTAAGTCGTGATGTGAACTGAGGTCCACCAGACCCCAAAGGAAGTGTCCATTTTTCCAACTCCATCCCACCCCATCGTTCCCTTCCCTCTTCTGGGTGTGCCCCTCCTCTCTGCCCCCTCCCATCCTCCTTGAAGCCTGGGGACCTGTTCCCCGTTCTAGAAAGAACCAAGGGCTTTGGGATGGGGTAAGCCTGGTCTACATGGCTGGCTGTTCTGGGCGCCTCTGGAAAACCACTTCCTGCCCTTGATTCCCAGCGTTACCTCTGCAGCCTGGCTACCGAGGTCCGGACCTCACAGGACTGCTGCTGGGTTCCTGGATTAAAAACGAGGGCGGCCTGTTGCTGTGAATGATTTGTACCATCTCTGTGGCTGACTGGGAAGGCAGCCTGAAAACTAGCAGCTCGGGCCATCGAGCCCCAAGGCAATGTGGGAGGGTGGTGAGGGCCAGCCATGCTTGTGTGAGGGGTGGCCACTGGGGGAGGGAGAGAGGCTGTGGGCGCTAGGTGAAGGGAAAGCTTAGGGGGCGGGAGGCAAAGGGATTGGAAAGATTTGGAACCAAGAGAAAAAGGCAGACAAAGAAACTTTCAATCAAACTCAAAATCCCCACTGGCCACCCAATGGTGCTTTTGTGCAGTGACATGAAAGGGTCTGGGGGCTTCGGGAAGGGCCCGTTGGGGAGGGCGTGACTGGCCTTGAGTAATGAGCCTGGCCCCTCGGCCCTCTGTCTCTCCTGACAGGCCTCCATGTCCTGAGCTGCAGGAACAATCCCCTGATTATCCCCGTGGTGCATGACCTCAGCCAGCCCTTCTACCATAGCCAGGCGGTCCGCGTGAGCTTCAGTTCACCCCTGGTTGCCGTCTCGGGGGTGGCCCTCCGCTCCTTCGACAACTTTGACCCCGTCACCCTGAGCAGCTGCCAGAGAGGGGAGACCTACAGCTCTGCCGAACAGAGGTAAGGGACCTGGGGTCTGATTGCCCGGGGCCGTTTGCTAGCCAGAAGCAGATGGAGGAATTCTGCAACTGCGTAGACATGCGTGTGGCTGTGAAAAGTCTGTGTGTTCTCCCTGCTCCATCCTCTGGCCTCTGGGCGCGTCTGCCTCTGGGCCTGGGAGGCCCACACGTCCTCTCTGGATTCCAGGGGCCAGGGAGGGAAGCAGGAATGCGCGCTGGTGGAAAGTCTCCCTCACCTGGCTCACAGTCCTAGCGCTGACAATGGCTTGCTCGTGTGGTAAACATCACTTTCCCTCTCTGGGTCTCAGCATCCACATCTGGACAAAGAGAAGAGAGGTGGATTAACTCTCCTGCAGCTCTGAAATACTGGAGTAATTATTTAGGGGGATGGAGGGAGCCTGGTATTTGCTTCATCCCAGTTCACCGTATTCCAGTGATGGGGAAATCTCTGCGTCTTCCCTAAACCCAGCTCCTGAGATCCCCCCAGCGGTCTCAGAGTCTCTGATAATGGCGTGGCCTCACTCCATCTGTGCCTCTGATCTGGTGTCGTTTATGCCCCTTGTCTGAAGCTAAGAGAGAATGGTGTTTCCTGGCAAGAATAGGAGTTTGGGTGATACTCTTACCTGGGTCTGAACGTGCCCCTTCTCGCCTGTGTGTCCATGACAAGTCATTCACTTTTCTGAGTCTCGCTTTCCTATTTTTGAATAAATGGACAATAATATCTACCCCACCAGGGGTCATGAGGGCTAAATGGTGCGCCACAGGTGAAGATCCTCTTGCAGACCATGAGACACCGTGCCAAGGTGATGTATTAATACAGAATAATTATGGCCACTTTCTGATCTGACAGGGGTGCTTCTCTGCCTCAAACTCTGCATGAAGCTCTTAGAGCTGGAGGAAGCTCTGGACATCATCTAGGACATCCAGAGGGTCCAAACTCCTGCGTTACCCTCCAGAATTCTAGGGCCCCCAGAGGGGAAGGGCTGGTCCATGCTCGCACGGCACCTCTCAAGTTTGTTTAATGAGATCCAGAAGGAAAAAGAGAGACTGAGGCGGGGATGGGGGTCTCGGTGGGCTCCCCCAGAGTAAGGCCCTCTGAAAGGCGATCCGGCCCTGCCCTCTGTACCTGGGAGCCAGGAGAGGAAAGGGTTGGGGTAGCGGGGGGAGACACTGCCTTTCCCACGCCCCTGCCACCACAGGGGACACAAAAGGTGATTGCAAAACCCACATTGTTTTGCACCCACTGTCTCTAGTTCTGTTGTGCAAAGTCTGTTGCAATCGTTCGGAGGCAAAAGAGCTCCTTAAATATAAATATAAATATATTTCATACTAAAAGGGCTTTTTCAAAATCCCTGGCTCTCCAGACTATAAAAATAAGTTGATTCTCAGAACCCAGGGAAACAATGTCAATGAGAAATGTAAATCCATTAGACCTTTTCTGCAATGCTTTCTTTCCCATCCTTAACCAGCCACCGGGACCACGGGCGAGTTGACGGAGGCCAGCACTGGCTTCTTTGAAATCTTAATTAACAGTTCCTGTGCCCGAAGTAAACAGAAGTGTTTAACCTCAGAAGCAAATCAATTGTTTAGCATTTGTTGAGTTCTTTGGTGGCAGAAGAGCACCGGGCGGGGACTCACTGGTTATATGACTATGAGCAAGTCACTCTGCCTCTCTGGGCCTCAATGTCCCCATCCATGGGATGATGGTGATGGAGTGGATGTTCTCTCTGGTTCCTTCCACTTCTGACATTCTGTGCTTCCCAAGAGCTGGGAGGAGTAAGAGGGTGGGGGAAGGAACCAACATGCACTTCATCAGCTTATATCATTATTTTATTTCATGATCACACCTGTCCTGTGAGGTGTGGACAAGAGACAGTGAGTCAAGGCCGTCCGGGCAGTAGGGAGGCAGAATCCTGCTTTGTCTGCCCCTGAAAGCCACGAGGTCCCCGTCGAAGCCAAGTACATCCAGGAGAGAAGGGGACTTGTCCTGGCTGCTCATGTGTGAGCATTTAGTGAGGGGGGCGCTGGAGGTGAGGGCCTCTGTGGCTCGGCCGTGAGCGTGGACCTGGCTGAGACGGGCTGAGCCCCCAGGGCCACAGCTACGGCGGGGGGGGGGAGCGGGTACTGGGGGCCCCTCCTGAATGCTCCAGGGGACCGGGGGTGAGGAAGGAGGAGCTGCTCCTGGAGAGCAGAAGAGGCACACACCCAGTCAGGACTGCACAAATGTGCAAATGCATTAAAACGAGCAAACTGGGAGGAGGGAAAAGAAAAATAAGCAACAACTGTAAAAAGCCACGGGATGTTTTTCTTCATTCTCAAAACACCAAGGTAAATAGCATCACTTTTTATAGTACACATTTCAGCTGGCTCTGGCAGAAACAGCCCACTTGCCTCTCAGCTGTTTTCCAGGTAGCGAGAGGGGCCGACCTTGCCTCCCCAGCCTCCAGCCCTCCGCCCCTCGTCTCCCGTCCCCACTCGTCCTCTTTCTTGCTGCCTCTGTGCCTTCTCCGCCATCTCCACCCGCTCAGCCTCCTCTCCCACCCTTTGCCCCTTCTCATCTTCATCATCCTCTCCAGAGAGCGTGATACCTAGTGGGCTGCCCGGGGAGGAGCATCACTACAGCAAAGTCAATCCAGGCGGTGTGTTCTGACCTAGATTCAAGGGTCTCCAGGCCCTGTGCAGCACTTACACTAAATTCAGAGGCCCACGAAAACAGGATCGGGTTTCAAGGGAGAGGTCCAGTGGAGAAATTCTAGCCAAATCCCAGCGCCACACCTACGGGAAGGGGGAACGTTTGGGGGGCTTAGCGATGGTGGTGAGGAAGGTAAAAGGCTTCCCGGTGAGAAAAGCAACAGTCTGGGATTGAGGCTCCTGTGTGTGAGGCTCTCTCACACACACACGTACACACGCACACACATGCACACACACTATCCTATGGGTCTAAACAGAGATTGACCAGCTTATTATAAAATTCAGTGGGCCATGTGCTTACACAATTAGTAAACTCCCTTCCTCTCTCCCTTCCCTTCCCTTCCCTTCCCTCTCTCCCTCCCTTCCTACCTCCCTCCCTCCCTCCTGCCCCATTTATTATTTGCATTCTTTCTCCCTCTACCTCAAACTCTTCCCACTTCCCCATGCCAGCCCACCCAGAGAAGGGCAGTTCGGACAGGGAGCTAACTTTGAGAAAGCCAGCTCTAGGAGGAAATAAATTCTTCATGTGACCAGATTGAGTCCTTCTAGCCAGCGTGGACTTAGACTGGGTGGGGTGGGGGTGAGGGATGGTGCCTACAGGAGCCCACACATGAATATCCATCCCATCAGATGACTATATAGGAAATTCGCGTATGAGATTTGGAACCCAGAAAGAAGCTTCTCACGGCCAGAGGCCACAGGCTCCCCCAAGTTATCCAGCCCACAGGGGGATCAGTGCCTCTTGGAACACCTGTTGGGAGTTGCCGGCAGATGGAACTGCAGTGCCTGAGCACTTGTGTCTCTTCGACTGGACCAGATGCTCCTGATTCTTCTCCAAGATGTTGTTCAACTTCTAATCCCATCAGAGTTCTCCCGGAGTTCCTCTGCTTCCTCATCCTTGTCAATAATTGGGATTATCAAAATCTATTTCTCCCCCTCCCCAAGGGCTCTGAGATTATATACCTCTGTTGTTTTGTCTTCATAAAACCGTGGTCCCTGGAAGCTGGGAGGCCTCTACCAGGTTCTCTGGTTCTGCATTCTCATTTGAGGTCCCAGCAAGGGACGTGAGCTCCCCAAAGCCACCCAGCCACTCAGCAACAGAACTGTCATTGAAATCCACTTCTCAGGCCCCTCTTCATCAGAAGTTTCAAGACTGCTGTCACATAGGCCAGATAAGACCACAAATAACTTGTGTTTGGCCCTCCTTAATCCTCTTTTTTAATTAGTCGCCAACATTTAACTACCAGGAGTGTTCACAGTAAAGACATCGGCAGATCTGGAGACATGGTGGGGCCGGTGCCTGCGGGCCACCTGAGCCAGGAGTGACCCCCTGCCACTCTGCTGGCCACCCCTCCCTCCCTCGGGAGCCCCAAGAGAGCTCGCTGCCATCCCGACCCTGCAGGCCTTGACTTTGCCTCATCGCCATTGGGCAACCGCCTCACTGGCTCCTAGGATTCCAGGGTACAAGAGCCTTCCAGGATCCCTTCCAGCAGTCGATGCATTCCTGGGCAGAAAACAAGGAGTCCTATCTTGATCATTCTTTCTCAGTCTTACTTTCCAGGGACCCTGCAGTGCTCCTGCCAAAGAGCATCTTCCCTCCCTTCCCGGTGGGGACATGCTGTCTTCTTCGCTGTCCCCATCTGAGCAACCCAGAGTGACTTATAAACCACCTTCCTGTTATTATTCCAGCTCCCCCCCCCCAACCCTCACCCCATGGTGTAGTTGCAGCAAACGGGCAGGGCGCAGGAGTTAAGCCGAGAGTCAAGGGACACGGCCAGCAGTGGGACCCACACCAGCCCTATACCGCTGGTCTTCTGTGTTCTGGTTGAGCACCATCCATCCTTTCTGCTGTGCATGCCTGGGGGCCAGTGCCCTAGGCAGTGAGGACAGCAGTGGGGAGATTGGCTATTGAATCACTTAAGGATATGCCTCTATGTGGAACTTGAGTCTGTAAGTAAATAAATTAAATATATAAATAAGTTAAATAAATAAAATAAAATAAATATAAATATATATGTGTGTGTATATAAACATATATATATACACATACATACATATATATGAAGAAAAGACAATTTATAAATATCTCATCATCTTTGTATAGGGGGAGAGTGTCTTCATCTTTGCGAGGTCTGAGAATTTCTTTGATAAAAGTACCTATGTCCCTTCCCCCATCCCTTAGATCAGCCAACTTCCTCCCTCTGAGAAGTGGCTTCTTTTTTTCCTTCTTTTGTTATTTTTATTGCTCATCCCTGATATTAAATCCTTCCCCCATTTTTTTTTTTAATGAAGCCAGCGGCTTTTCTTGTTTTCCTTGTTTTTGTGTTTCAGCCATGACAGGGCTATGTCAGGGAGGTATTTGGGAGGGGCACTTGGGGTAATGTTTATCATTTTTGGATAGTGTGTTCACACAACCCTTGCGACTTAATGGGAAAGCAAAGAGAAGAGCAGGGGCTTAGGGGACAGACAGGCAGACCTTACTGGAGTTCTGTCCACACGGAGTGGACGGGCAGCTAAGCTCACTGAGTCTCACTTTCCTCTTCTCGAAAATGGGAGTAATTGTACTGCCTCAAGGAGTTCTGGTGAGGATGCAAGTCAGGTGATGCGGGTAAAACACAGAGACTGATAGCGGGTACACATGACCTTCTTTCCCCGTTCCTCCCTGTTTTCAAGCCTGTAAGCCAGGCACACACAGATGTGCTGAAAAAGCAGGGATGCTCTGGTCCCCATAGTGTGTTCCAGAGGACATTAGTCCAGATATGTCCCATTGGACAAGGTTATCAGAGTTTGGAAATGTGTGTCATAGCACCTTCTGGAAATCCACAATGTGCATTAGAACATTCAGGGTTCTGAGAAGTCCTGCAATTGGAAAAAAAAAAAAAAGCTGACTTATTAATCTAGTGCTACCTCATTCTTCTGACCACGAAACTTTTTGGTCAAATAATTCATGTGACCAGGGGATATTTTCCTTCTACAGCAGAGAGCCAGAATAGAGAAACCACCTTTTCTTGCAGCATCATAGTTTTCAAAGTATTTCTCACACATGGGCCCTTCGATTGTACAAACGTGCTGAGCTCCATTCTGTCCTGGACCTTTGTGCATTCTCTTTACTCTGCCTGGGATTCCATCTGCCCTAGATGTTTGCATGGCTTATCCCTTCATTTCATACAGGTCTTACTTCAGATGTCCCTTCCTCATGGAGGCTTCCTTCCCTGACCTGTCTGCACATGGTGTCCTTCCCCCAACCTCCAACAGTCATCCTCTATAATTTCACCTTTAGTGCCCTCTCTGCACACATGACTATCTGAAACAGGCTTCTTTAAGACTTTTCTGGGGTGCATGTCCTTTCTCCTCAAATTCCCAGGTGGCAGGCATCTTCTATATATCCCCAGTGTTTAGAACAGGGCAGCAAGGTCCCTCTTCAAGGTCTGTTGAGTAGATGAATGAGTGGCTGACATGCCACCCTGTTGACACTCTTGAGAGATAAATTGGCTTATTACTTCCATTTTACAGATGGGAAGACTGAGGCTCAGCAGATGATGTAACTTTCCAAGGTTAAACAATTGGTAGATGACATTCCTGGGGTAGGGCCCGGATGTGCCCAGTTGCTAAGCCCTGTGCCCTTTCCATTTCAGCAAATCAGTCTTTTTCAGTTTATTCTTTTCCTTACGAAGAACATTAATGTGCAGAGAAATGGGCAGGTACATGCTGCTTCTCCCTTCATGGCGGCACTGCCCAGGGCAGCCCGGAGCCCCCTGGTCTTCATCCCAGGAATGCAGAGCGAGCATGGCCACACTGGAAGGCATAGGTCAGAGGACCAGCTTGGGAGCCGGTAGCTTGCGGAGCAAATCTATTTAAATCGGAACCATGTGGCTCTTGGCCCCCAGCGTTTACACACCGTGAACAGATGCATCCTGTGGTGTCAGAGCCCTTGCGTTGACTCCACGGTTTCGCTCTTGGAGGCCTCCCCATGTCACAGGGCGCAGAGCAGGGGAGGCTCTCAGGGACAGGAAGGGGGGCGGAGAATCCAGTATTTCCCCAAGTGTCACTTTATCCCTCTCCTGGTGCCTTTCGGAAGGGGGTCCTGTGGAGAGGCAAAGCCCACATCGGTGTGGGTCCAAGACCTAAATTGAACACTCCCCTTTTCTGAGTATTTGAAAAAAAGGGAATTTGTGATGTATGAAGGCTTTAGCTTCACCCGCACCCCAACTGGGACTCTCAGCAGGCTTCTGAGCAGAGGAGAGAGCATTGGGATGAGTAATCATCTTCCTGAGAAGCCCCCTGCAGGGTATCCTGAAATGGCACCCCGAAAACAAATGGGGACTTCCCTCTGAAGCTGGTTTGGCCACCAATTGCTCGCCTTCTCCTAGCTCTGTGTGCATACCGTGGGGTGGGCGTCCCCTAGCTCTGCGTGTTCATACCGTGGGGCGGGCGTCCCCTAGCTCTGCGTGGTCATACCGTGTGGCGGGCGTCCCCTAGGTCTGTGTGTGCATACCGTGGAGCAGGCATCTCCTAGCTCTGTGTGCATACCGTGTGGCAGGTGTCCCCTAGTTCTCTGTGCATACCATGTGGCGGGCGTCCCCTAGTTCTGTGTGCATGGCTCTCTGTGCATACCGTGGGGCGGGCGTCCCCTAGCTCTGTGTGCATACCGTGGGGTGGGCGTCCCCTAGCTCTGTGTGTGCATACCGTGTGGCAGGCGTTGGTGTAGACAAGGTCAGGGAGGCAAAGGTTAGAGAAAACTGCCCCCAACACACTTTCACTGTTCCCAATCAACGTCTCAACCTCCTCCAAGTGCTTTAAGAGCTATCGCCCGACACAGTCACCATTTAGGAAACACCGACTGCATGCAAAGTTTCTTTATTGCAACGCAGAGTATACCAGGATGAAACAGGCATTATCTCTACCCTCAGGGAAGTTCCAGTCCAAGTGTGGGGCAAGGTTAACAACAAGGACTTTGGAGTCACACGTCTGGGTGGGAACTTAAACAAGTAACTTGATCTCCCTGGTCCCCGATTTTTCCAACTATAAAATGAATAACACTTAGCTCATAGGGGTGTTGTGAGGATGGAGTGAGCTCATGTACATAAGCAATCGGTGAATAGTCACTAATGTTACTGAGTGTCTGTGTAACAGTAACATGAGGGGAGAGATCATCTAGCACAGGGATTTGGGATTTCCATTTCCTTAAGGATTAGCACACATTCCAGCACATGGTGGGTACCCAGGCCCTGTGCTGTCAATGCATGAAGCGTGAGGCCCGTGAGAGAAAGGAGGGCAGGAGGCCTGCCAGGGAGCCCCCCCGGGGACACAGGGAAGCTTCCTGTAGACATTTACATGGAGCTCAGACTTGAAGAGTGGGTAGAATTCAAATTGGAAGGAAGATTAGAACGGCAGCTATAGCAAGAAGCAAGGCGTGATCGCTGTACAACCTTACTAACAATTCATTAATCACTTTATAGTTTATAAAAGACTTCTACCTTCAGCACCTCCATTGAGCTCGGCCCAATTTGAGCGTACTCTGAAGCTCAGGGAGGGGACGTACCTTGCCCAACGCCACACAGCTTCTAGGTACTAGAACATAGACTTGTTTACACTATTAGCTACCCCGTACTGCGTGTTTTTTATGGGCCGGGAATTCTGCTCTGTACCGTTCCTGCCCTCTCCGTTGTGATGCTCACCGCACCCCTCAGAAGTGAGTCCTATCACCAAATCTGAAGAGGCTACCGTTCAGCTCGGCGCCTGGCGCATAAGAAACTCAGTGACTACTCGCTGCCATCGTGACCCCTATTTCACCGATGGAAAACCTGAGCTTCGGCAAGGTTTGAAGGTTCACAACACATACAGCTTGCTGCAAGACTCGAACCCCGGCTTATCTGCCTCCACAGACTGCCCTGTGATCAACGTTGCTGCCTCCACAGCTTTCTTCACCAAAGCCGGCCCCTCTTCCCCTCCTCTGTCTCAGCCTCCTGGAATCCGGGAGAGGGATGCCGTCAGCTTTGCTCTTCCCTCTGGCGTGCGGCGGGCCTTCAGGAAAGCCCCCTCTTACCGTCTTGTTGCTTTCCTCCCCAGCTGCGTGCACTTCGCGTGTGAGGCCGCTGACTGCCCAGAACTGGCCGTGGAGAACGCGTCTCTCAACTGCTCCAGCAGTGACCGCTATCACGGCGCCCGGTGCACCGTGAGCTGCCGGACGGGCTACGTGCTCCAGATACAGCGGGACGACGAGCTCATCAAGAGCCAGGTGTGCGCAGGTGCTGGGCTCAGAGCCCCTCTGCGGTCCCCCGGGGTTGGGGGTGGGGAGAGGCTGGCTGACCGGGTGTTGAGCATTTCACAGGGTGCCGCCACCCAGCACATGCTCAATAAATACGTGTTGATTGAATGCATCAATCCATGAATCTGGAATTTCCAAGACCAGGGTTTCTGTGCAGAATAGTGTTCCATACACACAGCACGTATCAGAGTCTTTGTTGGGATTGTAAGTGTGGAAAAGCACCTGCGGAGCACTTGGGAAGGAAACCCTCACAGGCTGAGCTCCGCTACAATGGAAGGGGCTGCTTTAGAAAGAGGTGAACCCTCTGTCAATGAGGTGTTCACTCATTCACTGTCATTGTAAAACAGATTGCAAAACATCTGTTCGCCAGGGACCAGATGCTGTAGTAGGTGCTAGAGAAAAAAACAGATGTCACTAAGATAAACCTAGGCCCTCCTCCCAAGGAGGACTGTTGCCGGGAGCGGGCAAGGAGTGAGTCATGACCTCTCAGTGTGATAAATGCCCATCTAGGCAGGTGCCGGGTGTGGTGAAAGCCCAGGGGGAGTCACCCTGGAAGAAGTGGCTTGAAAACAGAGAACCAGATAGATGGATGGGCACAGGGGTATGTTGGGGGTGTGGGGAAGAAACAGGTGCTCTGGGCACAGGCAGAAATGGTAGGAGGAGGCCTGTGGCTGAGAAAAGAGCATGCCACAGACGGATTTATTCCTCCCCCCAACTCACCCAAGCAATGAGGCTGGAGGGGCCAGCAAGGTCCACCAGTGCACAGCCCTGTTCGCTTGGCCAGGAAGTTTGAGGTTGATCTTTAGGGCCACAGGGAGCTTTTGAAGACAGTGACGTGGTCAGATCATGGTTGATCAAGGTCCTTCTGGCTGCCTGCTTGGGTGTGGCTTGGCGTCTGGCGGTGCGACCCATCCCAGGGAGAGCCCTCACGGGTCATCGGAGTTGCTCACGGAGGAGGGCAGTTTCCGGCACAAGGGCCATGGCAGTGGGTGGATTTGAGATGCGGCAGAGTGTTGCTTCAGCCAGATGCTGCTGTGGGGTCTCAGGGTGGGGGTGTGGGGAGTGGGGCGATGAAGCCCGGAGATCTGAGGTTCCAGAGCTCGGTCACTAGACGCAGCCTTTCCCGGGACCCTGCTGCCAGGCTTGTCCTTCCTGCTGCAGACACACGGGGACACTCCTTGCAGCTGGGGAGGCCGCGGTACAGAGCTTCTGGGCTGGAACAGAGTCCCGCTGGAGGCAGCTCCGGGGCCCTCAATTGCTTGTCTTAGACACCTACTTCCTTGTGTTTAACATGGCAGGTCTGAACTCCTGCGGAAACAATTAGGCTGTTTTGGCAGGGAGGGACCTCTGCTCCCTTTGATGTGTGCTCAAGAGGGGAAAAATGTCCTTTGCTTTTAAAATTCCAGATCAACATTTGGCATCCCCAATCCCCTGGGATCTGGCAGCTTCCTCCTTGAATGGCAGCCTGTGGGCTGCCCACGGCGGTCCCTCCCTTGGCTCTGAAGCTCAGCCTCACCCCTCCACCCACGCACCCCTGCCATCTTCTGGTTTGGTTCAAAGCCCTGTCGACCCTTTTCGCTTTTCCCAGGCTTGTTCTGTCCTCATGTCTACCTCTCTCATCTATCTCAGGGCAGGGAGGGGCTCTTAGAGCCATTCTGGGGTTCAGTGCCAATGCAAGAGCTCAAGGAAGGAAGGGGACTTGCCCAAGGTCTCATAGCACAGAGAACAAACATCCGGGCCTCCCGTATCCCAGGGCAATGCCCACTTGGTGCCAAACGCTGCAAAGGGTACCTGTTACCTCTTGCAGAGCCAAGAAAAGATATGACGATCGAGAGCCAGTGAACCACCTTGTGCATTTTTCACAGGCTAGTTCATGAAAGAAGTCATCAGGCCCCAGGAGGTCTGAGCCTCGAGATTCTCATCAGCCAGCACCATGGGAATACTGATCTGGGAGGCTCTGCAGGGAGCAGTTAGGCGTGCGGCCGTGTCACTTGGAGCTAATCAGTGTCCCTGAGCCTCAGTGTCTGCATCTGAAGAATGGGAACTGAGATACCTAATTCATTAAAAGCCAGTTACAGTTCAACGTGGATCTCCTGGGGCCAGGATGAGACTAGTGGGGCCAGGGTGAGGGGAGAGGTGTTCCCCACATTTGGTGTTCAGTGTGCTTATTGTCTCCACCTCTGCCTTCCAGGTGGGACCCAGCGTCACGGTGACCTGCAGCGAGGGCAAGTGGAACAAGCAGGTGGCTTGCGAGCCAGTGGACTGCGGCGTCCCAGACCAGCATCACGTCTATGCCGCGTCCTTCTCCTGCCTTAAAGGCACCACCTTTGGCAGCAAATGCTCCTTCCAGTGCCGTCACCCCGCGCAGCTAAAAGGTATGGAGGAGGGCCCTTGGGCTGGGTTTGCCCTGCTTGCTCTGTGGGAAACCCGGAGGGTGCTTCCAGGCCCTCCCCTGTGTCTCAAACACCCAGGGTCGGGCGGGCTTTTATCTGCTCTTCTGATTTCCCTCCACCAATGGAGGGAATTTATGTGCACTGCCTTGTTGTGCAGCCAAGGAGAAAGTAAAGTGTGGATAATAAGATGGTGACATCTCCTCCAGGGTCCTTGCAAGTCTTACAGAAGAGAGAAGGGAAGGAATGGAGGGGGGGAGGGAGGGAAGGAGGGAAAGATGAAAAGAAAGTAACATTTGGAACCGGCTAGGATGAGGACCCAGTAAGCCCAAGAGATACATTTTAGGATTATTGCTCTGTTCCCAGCGGAGGACATGCAGCCTCAGAGACGTTAAAGAGCTTGCCCAAGGCCACACTCTCCAGGGTGGGATCCATGTGGGGGCCCAGGTGTGTCTTTCACCAAAGCCACTGCTCCTCTTTAGGAGGGATCCACTGGGAGGGGAGCAGCTGTGGGCAGGAACTCTTGATGGGGATCTCCTGGGCAAGGCCCCGGAGTGTTGGGTGAGTGAGGCAGAGTCAGGCTGGCCTGGCTGACTGAGGATGTCAGGACCAGAAGGGTTCTCAGAGCTCGGGTCAAATAACTGATTATTTGGAAACATGGCAAAACCGAGGTCCAGTGAGAGGGAAGAAGGAACTTGAAGAAAATCACAGAGCAAGTTAGTGGTATTTCTAAAGGAACACTCTTGGCTTCCAGTCAGAATACTGAGGGTTTGACATGACGTGACATGATCTCCAAGTTATGATGGTTCGACTTGCAATTTTTTGATGGTGTAAAAAGCGGCGTGCTTTCAGTAGAAACCATACTCTGAATTCTGAATTTTGACCTTCTCCTGGGCTGCTGCTATGTGGTCCAACACAGCATCGGGGTGCTGGGCAGTGGCACCTCGCAGCTGATACCCAACAGCCATTCGATCTGCCACTTTCAGTAGAGCAGTCAATAAATTACATAAGGTATTCAGCTCTTGATTATAACATAGGCTTTGCATGAGACAATTTTGCCCCACTTTGTAGGCTACTGTAAGTGTTCTGAGCACGTTTAAGGTAGGCTGGGCTAAGCCAGGATGTTCAGTGGGTTAGGAATACAAATGCATTTTTGACTTGCAATATTTTCAACTTATGATGAGTTTATTGGGATGTCACCCCATCATATGTTTTTTTTTTAAGATTTTTTATTTATTTATTTGACAGAGAGAGAGATAGCGAGAGCAGGAACACAAGCAGGGGAGTGGGAGAGGGAGAAGCAGGCTCCCCACCGAGCAGGGAGCCCGATGCGGGGCTCGATCCCAGGACCCTGGGATCATGACCTGAGCCGAAGGCAGACGCTTAACGACTGAGCCACCCAGGCGCCCCAACACCCCATCATATGTTGAGGAAGATCTGTATACCCTTTCTCAGAGGTGCCAGGACTTTCTCCTTTCCTTGTTTTATCAGAGGGAACATGGTCCCTTTATCAGATACCCAAAATGGTATCTCACTCAAGCATGGGTCCTACCTCAGACGTGTCCGACCATCAAGCAAAGGTCCCGCCATCATTCTACTGAGTAGGAATAATGGATTCCCATGGGGTGTGGGGGGGTAGGGCACAGGTCTATGAATTCCCTTGAACTTAGATGTAATATTATGTATTCCTGAGTTTCAGGCATTTTGATGATTGGAGAGGGTCAATAGTTTCCCCAAATTTTCAGGGGGATGCAGAACTCCCAGTGATTACTGGACATGAGTTCCTGAAGGGCAGTGGCGATGTGTAATCCATTTTCCCATCGCTGTCAGCAAGCCCGGAACCTAGCCTTAATAAGACTTAATAAGGTGTTTTGACTGGATGGCTGGATAAATTGATAAAAGTAATACCACAGGAAATGTTTCTTTTAAGAAGTGAATGAAAGACCAAGTAATCTCCCTATACTACTCCAAAAGAAAAACAGGAAGCACTCATGGGATTCAGCCTTTAGTTCCTCTCATTTTTAACCCAATGTGATTTGAATACAGAAACTATAGACACTTCAGGTGAGATACTCTAAAGACGTAGGCTGGAGAGAGGTGAAGAGATAGTGGGAATTGTAAGCCCTCCACATTTCTGAGTCTTTCCCGTGGCCCAGATGTGGGGCATGTTCATGACTCCAGACCAAGAAATCACACTTCTCCTCTCAAACAGAGACCTTTGGGAAGGAGTGGTGTGTAAATTAGCATTGATTATTAGAGCCCTCACTGTGGCTTAAAATGATCCTTTTTTAAAAAAATGATTTATTTTATTTATTTTGGAGAGAGAGAGAGAGCGAGAGAGAGCGTGCGAGTGCACATGCATGTGCTCACACACTGGGGGGAAGGGGCAGAGGGAGAGGAAGAGAGAAAATCTCAAGCAGACTCCGCACTGAGTGTGGAGCCTGACACAGGGCTTGAACTCACAACACTGAGACCATGACCTGAGCCGAAATCAAGAGTCAGATGCTTAACTGACTGAGCCACCCGGGCACCCCTGCTAATAATGATTCTCAGTCGAAGTGATTCAGACTCTTTTGCTTCTCTGCTGACTATGGTGGAAGGGGGGGGTGACCCCGCTGTGGGGGCGAGGCCCCAGAGGGACCATCATTCTGATCATTGTTGATCCCAACTTTGTTCTTCCCTTGAGAATACAGAGAAGCCTCTCTCCAGTGGCCACACTGACCCACTAGGACCCACTGGCATTTCATGCACCTTGGTTGTCAGCATCATCTGGTGCTCAATCCCAGATCTGATGCTTCTCCTTGGGTCTGCAGGCAGCAAGGACTGTGTGAAGGCCCCGCTACCTCTTTCTTGACCTTGAAAATGCCCCCCTTCTCAAGCGAGGGGGTAAAGAGGTGAACAACACAACTTTTTTCCTCCATTTTTTGTTTGCTTCCCTTTCCTCCCTTCATTTTGCTTTTCCTAGTAGCTTAAATGAAGCAAAAAGAGCCCTGTCTTTAGAATCAGACAGACTAGGATTCCACTCCTGGCTCTGCCCCAGCTGTTGATCTTAGGAGAGCTATTTCATGGCTCTGAGCTTCAGTACTCTCATCTGTAAAATGGGTTGGAGGAGGGCTCACATGGAAGGGTCAGGTTGAGGCCTGAAAGAGAAGGTATGTGTAAGATTCCAGAGCCAGAGAAAGTGCTTAGCGAATACTGACCTTCCCCAAGGGGCACCCCTTGTGAGAACCTTGTGCCGTGGCCTCTCTCCCAGCCCTGACCTCTGTCTCATGGAGGCCTTAGTCCTGGGGGCTGTGGAGACACGCTCCCTCATCCACGCTCCGTCCAGGACCCGGAGGTTAAGTGTTGGCAGCCAAGCAGTTACATGTAGCCCCCTGGCAACTGGTATAACGTGGGTAACCCCCCCAAACCCACTCCCCCTTCTATTCCCAGTGAGTTTTTCTTGAATATCCCCACTTTCACTTAAATTCTGAGCCCTCTTCAAGATGTATGCAAAATATCCTGCAAACTCACAGCCTTAGAGTCCCTTCTGCCAAAGCACTTTACCAAGTGAGCCCTACCAGCACAGACAGAAGCTACAGAAACGGAGGGAAAATACATTCTCAAGTTCAACAACAACAACAACAAAACTTCAAAGTCATAAATGTTTAATTGAAGGGCTGAACATGCCACATTACTTATATCACCTCGTCAACCTCAACTCAGCTGTGTTGGGTGCATTTGGTATTGAGTGTGGAGTGGGGCTTCTAAAAAGCAAGTGTGCCTTGGAACGCCAGGCTGGCTTAGTTGGAAGAGCATGGGGCTCTCGGTCTCGGGGTTGTGAGTGGGAGCAGAGATTACTTAAATAGGTAATCTTAAAAAAAAAAATAAAGTAAGCACACCTTCCTCTTACAAAGATCTTTTTAAAAGACCTATTGTGTGCTTCTGGCTTTTGTTGGCTTTTCTGTTTTGCTTCTTTAATCTCAGATTGAAAACTCAGCCTATCCACTTGTTTCCAGAGGATACCCAATACCATTGAGCACTTCCTGATTTCTCAGACTTTTCCGAAGACAGGGATGTGAGCTGGGGGGACACCCAGCACCTCTCCCTGCAGAACCCTGTTACGACTTCCCTCATGGTAGAAATTGCACATTCTATCTTCTGTCTCAGGAGGAGACCCTTCTTTCTCTCAGAAGCAGGTGGCTGGGCCCTGGAGGGTCCCAAGGGTCTCATCAGGGCATCTTCTCCACAAAAACAGGGTCATCCCCCCACTCCAACAGAAATTCTCATACAGCCCCTAAGAGAACGCTGCTTTCTCCCTCTGTTACCTTAATGTTTGGGATGGTGAGGGTCCAGGACGTCACTGAGTCAAAACCACTGCTGAGTGCTGATGGGAGACCACTACTCAGATTCTGCCTGGGGACTTGAGGCTCACAGTAGAGAAGGGACTTGTCCATTATGAGACCACTTTTTGATGTGACCAAGGCTAAGATGTCATCTGTTAAATAATTCTTCCCATCTCTCTCACTCCTGCTCCACACTGAGCAGTTGCCCAAGTTTCGAGAGTCAAATCTGCTTTTACTTGCTATCTCAGAAGCCCTTTAACCTTTCCTAAAGTCTGTCCCTCAACCCAGAACCCCATCAAAGTCTGGAACGTCAGAGCTGGGAGGAGCCCAGGGGTCATCAAGGTGAATCATTTGATTTCACGATGGGGAAACCGAGGCCCAAGAGAGGAAGTCATTTACACAAGGACACATAGGAGTTACCATTAGCACTGGGGCAGGGTCCTGACCCTAGAAATGGTACCCCCTTGCTAGGCATGCCATTCCCACCAATCTGGTGAAATCATCTAACTTATGTCTGCCATTGGCATTCGCAAGCCTCTTCTTCATGGCAGGTGTCCAGTGTTGCAGGCTCCTTTCTCTCTCTTCTTGGGAAGGTTTCCATCACTTATTCCTGACTGTGACTGTATCTGACAACAGCCTCTTTCCTTTGAGCCTAACATGTGGAATGACAAATGGGGCCCCTTGGTAAAGAAATTTAGAAGTGACGGGCACCATTCTGGACAGTGGGCGGGGGGAGGTTCTGAAATATTATTATATGACCAGTTTTTGATTTTGAGATACTCCACTCGTCCAAATTCTCCTGATTCCGTGAGATGTTCTTTGGCTGTGCTCATGGATAAAGGCTCTGTCATGGGATCAAGAGAGCACTTAGGAGTCAGGCAGACCTGGAGGGAGCCCCAACTCTAGATTGAGGGAACTCAGTTTTCTCACCTACAAAATGGGGTTAATGACAAATTGGGTTATTAGGAGTGTCAAGCGTCCTGCCTCATGGGCTGAATTATAAACGGCTCTTAGTAGCCTTCCTTTCAGACATTTAGGGGGAGAACTAGACAAGTAAACGATCAAGATATAACCTGATTCACCCTGGCTAGAGCTGGAAGAATCCAATTTGACTGACCAAACGACATATTTTCTGGGACTGCCAAGCCCAGCTCGGATTTTCTCTTTGACTCCTTGGAGTCCAGGAGCCTAGCAATGTGCCTTCAGGACTAAAATTGGCAGAGGCTTGCATGCTTCTCTTTAATGGGTCCATCTCTTCTGCCTTGGTTTTTCCCTCTGACTTGCTACAGCCTGAGTGCTGGCTGAAGTTCCCGTTGGCTATCGTTGGGAAAACAACCATCCTGAAATCCTTGATGTCCTCCTTTCCTGCCTCACCTGGCCCCGGACCTTGTACACAGAGACCTCTTTACACATCCTGTCTTTCTTCCTCTTCCTCTTCTGTAACTTCTGTTAAGGTCTATTTCTCATCAAGAGCAATGAAACTGAATCTCCTCCCAGTTCCAGCAGCACTAGCCTTTGGCTGATGCAGCCTCCCGAGGGCTTGCATGTCCACTTCCAGTCCCTCTAGCTGCATCTGTGTTTTCTCAAAACAATACAGTGGCCAATATTCTTTCACATCCTAAAAGGTTAGAGCTGCAAGAACTCAAAGACAGCTTTGGCTTAGGGCCAGAGAGGTTAGGTGACTTGCTCAAGGTCACATGTAGATTCATAATAGCTCATGCATTTAACAAATGGTATTAAAGGCCCACTGTGTGCTTGGCACTAGGCTAGGTTCTGGCACTAAAAGAATGAAAAAGGTCCATTCCCTGGCCTTAGGATGCAGGCACCATGTAAGAGGTATTAAGAAAACCAGACGTTGGGGCTCCTGGCATTTCTCTCCTTGTAGTCTGCCCTAGGTTAATTTCAATCTTAAAGGCACTCTGGAGGAGATTTGGTCTTCTGGGTAATCTTTTGAATGAAATAATAAAAATAGACACATCTTTTTGACGCACATTTACAATTATTTTAATGCTCGTTAGAGACTGGAATTTCTTGAGACACATTCCTGACTTTAAAAGACGAACAGATGAAAGTTCAGGGTCGCATAACCTTTTGGAACCCTGTCTGTGACATCACTGTTACCCCAACCAGAAGCCCCGGGCTCAGAAATGCCTGCGCCTATTGTCCTGAGTCATGTTCCCCCAGGAAACACAGGTAGGGAATGAGATAGGGAGGCTTGGACGTGACAGAAGCATCCAGAATCTCTTTGAGAGCCAGGTTCTGCTGTGGGCAACCAGAACTCAGTCCTTTTGGGGAGCTATGGGAGACAGGGTAGAATCTTCTTCAGAACTAATGCCACTTCCAGCAGCACTGAAGCCCCAGCCCTGGGAGCTGGCCCTGTGGGACCACAGCAAAAGGCCTCTGGCATAGGGTTGCAAGTATGGGGACCATCCTTCGGGGTGTTGAGGTCAAGGCCAAGGGGATGAGGGCAGGACATGGATAGTGCGTGTCATACCCTGCTTTCTTCAAAGCCACATGGTGGGTATAGAGTAGTGACTCTAGCTGGGTCATGGAAATACTGATTCTGTGCAGCTCAGCATCTGCATCTCTTGGATTTTGTTTGTTGGCGGGGAGGGGGCATGTCCATGGTCCTGAACCACCAGTTGAGGCTTTAGCGTGGTTCTTCCTTTGACCGTGGTACACGGCTAACTCCTATTTACCCTCTCTCAGAATTTAACATTTCTGGTTTGCGTTTCCTCTCTTGATGAACATTTTGCAATTTTTTATGTTCTCTTGCCACCAAAGGACCATGACTTGCCCTCCACGACGTATAATTTGCATAGCTGATAGGGTGTGATTTTAGGAGTCCTTAACACTTTTTTCCACCGGTATTTTATCCTTCTTGGGGAATTCAGAGAGGTGTGTGCCCTGTATCTTTTATAACTTCTCTTCCCCTCTCCCCTCCTAAGTTTCTCCCATAGCTTTAGCTATGCCCGTACACCCCAAAACACTGCCCCAATCACAAAAGCAATGCAAAAAGTAGTTTGTAGTCTCTGGTGTTCTAGAAGCCTCTCTGCTTCTATGGAACCCAAATGAATCATCCTCCACTTGACGTAGAAATCTCTGCAGTTTGCAGCATCACTGTTTATCAGCACACAATCCTCTGTGGGGTTCACAGACACTAGGTTGGCTCGTGCTCACCAGATGGATCGCACTGACGCAGGAGGAGAAAGAAGACAGTGAATGGGGTCGGGGGGAGCAAGGAGCCTACAGAAAAGGGCACAGCACTCCCTGCTTCATCTTCAACCTGCTCTATTTGTCTCTAGAGTACCTGCTGCCTTCCAGCACACCAAACGGCGTATTTCTTCATGCTGTTTCTTGGGCTCCTCCCTATCACGCTAGAATCGAAGCTCCAAGAGGGCAGGGTTTGAGGGGTTTTTGTTTGTTTGTTTTGTTCACTGCTGTGTCCCAACATACAGAGTAACTGGCACATAGTTGGCATGTCCGGATGCTTGTTGGATGAATGAAGGGCTCTGTGGCCCTCACACGGCCCTCCTCAGATCAGCCAGTGAAGGCAAGGTTAGGAGGGAGGGAGGGAGGGAGGGAGGCAAGAAGGGAGGGACGGGGAAAGAAGCAAATAAGGACCCTGACAGCATTTCCCTGGACATTTTTCAGAAATGTTTCCTTTTGTCTTCTCATCGCCATGAGAGACAGGCGCAATCCTTCTCTTTCTATAGACTGGAGAGCTGGGGTTTGCCTCTCTCATTTGGCTCCCTGAGAACAGACGAAAAGGCTCTACTGAGCATAGGTAGCCAGGTTCCCATAGAAAACAACTCCTCCGTCATTAGACAACACTGATTCTAAGCTTCAGTTTGCCTTTTACTAACTATGAGGACTTGGTCAGGTCACTTCTCTCTGAGTCTCTACTCCCAAACATGCGTCATCCCGCTACGAGCCCGCTGTGAGACTAACTCAGACAACGTCCCACGGCACTCAGGAGGCAGTGCATGTCAGCTCCGCCCCTACCCCTTCACCCCTCCACCCCTCCACCCTTCCCGTCCCGCAGCCTCCCACGAGCGTCCAGCCCTGCTTGTCAACACCGTTCGGTAATAACCGCGGAGAGGAGCATTCGGTTGAGAAACGCGGGCTTCGGGTCCATCTCTAATTGTCTTGGGGAGGTTTGGGGCAGGCTGTTCAGCGATAATATATAAGCTGGCAGTGAAAAGCCCGACGCCTCGTGGTTTACTTCTTTGCACCGTAGCCTCCTGGTGGCAATCCGCACACCTGTCGGAGCTGGCATGGGCTTCAGGGGAGCGCTGCTCTGGCGAAGCTTCACTGAACGCTGGGGCCTGCAAAAAGATATCAGACCTCCGGATACCATAGTGCCATCACTTCCAGGCCCAAGGGGGGCTAAGAGATGTACAGGGGCACGGGGCCCAGAGAGGAGCGGCCAGCAGCTCGAGGTCGCCCGGCACACTGCTACGAGAGCGCAGAGTCGATTCTGATGGGAGCCTGCTTTGTCAGTTATTAGAAGGCATATGTACTTTCCCCTGTCGGCTCGGATGCCCACTGGGCAACAAGGAGGATGGATGGAAGGAGCAGGAAGGTCTCTTTCCTTTTTTTTTTTTTAAAGATTTTATTTATTTGACAGAGAGAGACACAGCGAGAGAGGGAACACAAGCAGGGGGAATGGGAGAGGGAGAAGCAGGCTTCCTGCTGAGCAGGGAGCCTGATGTGGGGCTTGAACCCAGGACCCTGGGATCATGACCTGAGCCGAAGGCAGACGCTTAAAGACTGAGTCACCCAGGCACCCCATGGAAGGTCTCTTTCCTACGCAGTAGAAGAGGTTCCGAATCGGGAGTTGGGATCCTTGAATTTTAATTTACTGTCAGTGTGGGGTGAGTTAGTCCCTGCGCTGGATCTTCTCTTTGTCACAGCGCCCTCCATCTCCCAGAGGCCCTCAGTTGGAAACAGAAGGGGCTGGAATTCCAAGAGGAGGACCCTCTGGCTTTTCAAGCTTAATGAAGCCCAGGCAGCCCATAAGTTAGCTTGGGTGTCAGAGACCCCCCTCACCCTGTCTGCTAACCTTGCCCACCTGTGTCCTCCAGGCAACAACAGCCTCCTGACCTGTATGGAGGACGGCCTGTGGTCCTTCCCAGAGGCCCTGTGTGAGCTCATGTGCCTAGCTCCGCCCCCAGTGCCCAACGCAGACCTCCAGACAGCCCGGTGCCGAGAGAACAAGCACAAGGTGGGCTCTTTCTGCAAGTACAAGTGCAAACCTGGATATCACGTGCCTGGCTCCTCTCGGAAGTCAAAGAAGTAAGTAGGGCTGGAAACACACTCTCACAGGTTCTGGGGGCGAGGAGAACCAGGTCTGGATGTCTGATTATAAGGAAGCACTCATTTTTTTTTTTTTTTTTTTTTTTTGCTGGAGGCAATACCCACTGTTCATCATATGCTGCCCTGTGAGAATCTACAGGGACATTGTTAGTAACTGCCTCCTGGCTGTGTGACCTCAGGCAAGCGACTTCACTTCTCTGGGCCTCAACTTTTCAATAATAAGATGGAGATGATAATACCAGTTACAGCATTATATTATTGTAAAGAATAAATGAGGATGTGTCTAGAAAGTGTTTGCAAAGTGCCTGGCACATAGTAATTGTTCAATAAATGGTAGGAATGAATATCATCATTGTACTAGCACCCATCAGAACACTCTAGAAGGAAGGAAGAGGACAAGAGTTGGCAGGACTTGAGTTTATTTCAGTCCACATGGAACTGAGAGAATGTCTGAAACTCTTGCTTGACCCAAGTCAATGAATTTTCTTTAATCCCTACACGTGCTCCTTACCAACTAATAGGGCAGGTCAGGGATCCGGAGTGGGAAAGGGAAATGAGAGGTCAGCTGGCTCCAGAGAAACTTGGGTGTTGGATAGGGCATGAGTCCAGCCATCTGATCCTTGAGACATCTCTTCTTTTATCTCTTCTTTGAAGACGGGCCTTCAAGACTCAGTGTACCCAAGATGGTAGCTGGCAGGAGGGCGCTTGTGTTCCTGTGACCTGTGACCCACCTCCGCCGAAATTCCATGGGCTCTACCAGTGCACGAATGGCTTCCAGTTCAACAGCGAGTGTAGAATCAAGTGTGAAGACAGCGATGCTGCCCAGGTAAGACTCTTTGAACTTGAAGTTTGGTGCTCTGGGCCCCATCCTATCTGCTTACCGAAGACCCATCTGTATCTGAAGAACAGCATCCTTCCGGATCCTCTGCAGATACCGCAGTGTCACCAATGCAGAAGCTAAGAAACTGGGTTCTGATTATCTTCTTTGGGAATCTCCCTAAGCCTTGTTTTCCTCCCTAAACACCCTATTTTGGCTCAGAGATTCTTAGCTTTGCAAAATGGTTAGTGTTAGAGCCCTTATGAAGGAAAGCATATATGGAATCCCATGGTGTAAAAACAATCACAGTTGAGTTACTGTGATAGGAATGACCAGGGTGGTTTTGCCAACTTTCCACCACCATCACCTGTGGTTGTCCCTGGAGTATTTAAAAACGCAATGCCGCCATGTCCTCAAGACATCAGTTGGCTCTGGCAGCATGAAGAGAAGGGGAACCACATTCCGATGAGAAGTATACAGTCCAGAGAACACTAGGGAAGAAAGGGAGACCAGGAGGAGATAGCAGGGTTGGGATCTTATCTCCATCCCCCTGTAACCGAGAGGAAGTCTGGCACTTGAGCCGTTCCTGCTGATGGAGTCTATGACTAAAGTTTCTCTTACTCCTTCTAAGACAGGTAGGGAATCTAGAACAGAAAAGGGAAATGGCAAATCCACCATGGTTCTGCCACGATAAACCAGCCATTTTGGGTTGATAGCCCAAGCCTTATATTTCAAGGGTGTGCAAGGACCTTCCGCCAGGTGGGGCTGGGGTTTAGCCGTCTGGGACCCAGGGCTGGCTTCACCTGCAGCCGGTTCTCATCCGTTTTTATTAGTGCCCCGCCAGTGCCAGGCCCTGCAAACCACCATCCTCAATGCCCCCTCACCTGCTCCTCACATGAAAGAGCTCCCCTCTCCTTTTCCAGCTACCTCGCTCCTCATCTTCCTCCCCAGGCCAGCCTGGGCACCCATTCCTCCAGGAACCCCCTTTTTTATTGAAGGATGGTTGACACACGATTTGTTGCAGGTGTACAACACAGCTGTGCTCGCCGTATATGTCGCTACCATCGGTCACCGTGCAGGGCTGTCACACTACCGTGGACTATCTTCCCTGTGCTGGAAGCCCATATCTCCCACTCCCACTCCCCTGCACCTGTGTTGCCCGTCCCCCCACCCCTCCCCTCTGGCAACCATCAGTTTCAGGAACTCTTTCTTGAGGTCCCTTCTACGTTTGGGCTCAGTGCCCCTGCTTGGGTTCCCCCCACCCCAGCACCGGCCACACTGCCTGTAACTCATTTCGGGTGCTCCTTCCCAGGCTGTGAAGTGCTTTACCACCTCTTTCATCTGCCCTGAGTTTTCAGTACTTGGGACAGTGCCAGACACCTAGTAGGTGCTCATGGAATGTCAAGCCATGAGAGCCTCAGTGAACGTCCAGAAAAATCTCATTTTCTAAATGAGAAAAAATCACACTCAGAGCAGTCACTCAACCACCCAAGGTGACACAGCTGGTGTCGCCCGAGTCAGAATCCAGAGCCCCCCAACTGTGGACAGACTGAATCCAATAGGCACCCCCTGAAAATCCTTTGTCGTGTATACTCTTAGATGTCTGTGTACCCAGGTCATTCCCATCCTTGCCTGCCAGGGAAGCAGAAGCCAGGGCCGGGACAAGCAAAGGCCAGAGATTACCACGGCTTCACGCAGGCTGATCAACTTCCCTCTCCCTCCCTTACATAAAACTGTTGCTAACAGTTACCCAAACTGCTGAGCCAAATACTATTCTGGCCGCGGTCATGTTATCAAACTGAAACCCAGTCTGCCTGGGGCCTGCCAAGTACCTTTCATGGCCAGTTTGTATTTAAAAGAGAGGAAAATGTAAATTTATCAGACGATTCAAGCAGTTCTGTTTGGCAACTGGCGAAGAGGCTAGACGCAAAGGAGTGGGGTATTGCTTGTCGGCTCAAAGAATGAGGGGACGCGTGCCAAATGGGCTCCTAATACAATTGACGTTTCTAGTTTGTACCGAAAATGAATTTCCTCTACCCTCAGACCAGGGGCCTGAGAGCCAAATCTAGTATTCACCTCAGATCCCCTCTTGCTGCCTGTAAACACAGCAGAAACCTACGGCCCAGAGTATCTTGAATTAAACAGCTTGTATGGAGCCGGAATTCTTTGCTTTCCAGACAAGTTCCAGATCCTGGCAGAAGAGGACAGGGACTAGTATAGGGGAAGTTCACGTACTCCGTCCCACTAATGCTAAAAGCAAATTGACAAATAAATCCAGTTCATTTGTTTCTTGGGAGCCAGTATGATGCTGGATCTGGACTCTGAGTTCGAATCCTAACTTCACCACTTACCAGTGGGAGGACTTGGGCAAGTTGTTAAACCCTTTAAGTTTCAGTTTTCTCATGGGGACGGATATAATATCACCTGCCTCATGGTTTGGCAGGATTAAATAAGGTAATGAAAGTAGAGCGTGCCTATGAGTAACCCCTGAAATTGTGTAGTATACAACCTGGGCCACCGTACATGGCAGCCCTGGGGAAGAAAAACACAGATGAACTAGCTTCCCTTTAAAGGTCACTTCTAGTGGAGAGAATCCTTGATGCTCCATGTGAGCTCCTATAGAATCTGGAGAGGCAGTGGCTTGAAAGCTATCCCTCTGTGGGTGGCTAGCCCCAGAAAATCAGGAAAGGGGGCATCTGTCATGCATGAAGCCACAGTGTGGGGTGGAGAGCTGGTATGAACCATAGGGAAACCTGACTTATTGCTCAAGTAAACCTGTACAATATATGAACTCTCTAGACTAGCAATGCCCAGTAGAACTTCCTGCTGTGATGAAAATTGTCCTAGTCTGTGCTTTTTGGTATGGTGGCCACTGGCCACATCTGGCTTGTGGAGTACTGGAAACATGGCTGGAGCGACCAAGCAACCACGTTTTACCCTCTATTTAATTTTAAACAGTTCAAATTTAAATGCAAACAGCCCCGCTAATATAGTAGCTACCATATTGCACAGTTCAGCTCTCGAATTTATAGTATTTTTGTGAACCAAGACGGAGAACCTTGGTAATAACAGCTTCTCTACTTTTAAAGTGTTTCCGGGATGCCAGACTGGTGCCCCGGACTTTCTCTCATTTTGACAACTCCCACCAGCCAGACATTTGAAAAAGAAACCAACATCCCCTTTTTCGAATGAGGGAAGAAGTCCTGGAGGCTAAGTTCTTGCCCACGGTTATGAGTGAGTGGGTGGTGCTGACGGGCCCCTCCGCCCTGCTCTTCCTACCACCCCTGAACACGTCCAGGGCATGCTAGTGGCAAAGGGCGGGAACTTCATCCCCAGACAGCTGGGGAGAAGTGCTAATTGCCCCAACATTTAATCCAGCGCAGATGCTCCTGAGCTGTCCGAGGTGATAACTCAGGCCTGGTTCCACAAGAGAAGCATGGGGGAGGGGGTGGCATTTGTAGGTGATTAGGGGAACAGCCGTCTTGTGATTGGGACAGAGTCTGTGGGAGATGCATGCCCGGGGACTGCAGCAGAGGAAGAGGCTAAAGGTGCTTGTGGACGAAGTAATGCTCTTAACAGGGATTCTAGCGGCTCAGCAAAAGCAAGACAGGAAGGGTAGGAGTGCAATCAGTAACGCACCCAGGCCACTGCATGGATCGCAGAGGTGGCCGTAAAAGCCTTCCTGCAACTAGGGGCGTGCATCTGGCTCATGCCTTTATGGGTTCTGCTGTGGATACGGCGGAGTCCTCCCACACACGACACCTCTCCAAGCAGGGGTGGTTTCCGGTTGCAGCATTGTCAAAGGTTTGCCTGGACACTCTGGGCTTCCTAGAGCAAGTTAGAAACTTCACAAGAGGTGGGCAGGACCTAGGAGATCCCCCGCTGCAACCCACTTATTTTATAGATAGGACCACTGGAGCCCAGAGAGGGGAAGACACTTGCCCCAAGTCGCACAGCAAGGCACCAGCAGACTCAGATCTTCACGTCTCTGATCTCCTAACTGAGTCATTGCCCACACCCGATTTTCTTCCAGTCCTTCCTAGTACACATAGGGCTACACGTCACCCTTGGAAGGCTCAAAGTGCATATAAGGGCACTGCCTGGGAATTAAGTAATTAATAGCAGCAGTGACTTATTGAGCATTTACTCCTTGCCAGTCACCGGGCTGAGGGCTCTACTTTATTTCAGCCCCACAGCATCTGTCTGGCATTACTGCCCCATTCTGTAGATGTGGAAGCTGAGGTCCCATGAGTTAAGGTGCCCCCCCCCCCCCCCGCCGCCATATGGCCAGGAGTGGTGGACCGGAGGTTCCCGTTCCTAGGTCAGCCTGCCTCCAAAGCTTAGCCCTTTATGTCCCACCTGCACTGCCTGGGTCTGTCCCGCTCTGAGGCTGCCCTGTGTCCCTCGGCCACTCTTTCGTCTATTTCCATTTCTGCTAAGGAGAAGAAATCTAATTCTCCCTCTCCCCGCCTCTCCCCTCCAGTGTAGTAAAGGCACAGAGGCTTAGTCAGGAGACCCGCCTCTGGCTCGGGCAATCCCCATGTCTGGGGCGTGCTGCCTTCCCACGGCGGCTACTGCCACTTCTAAAGTGTGGGTGATGCTTGAGTGGATTCTGAAGTCCCCCTAGAGACATGGCAGCAGAGTGGCCTAGAACCTTCGCTGACACTGAGAGAGCCCGGTGCTTGTGTGGAGCTCGAGAGGCTTCCCATAATCTAACTTACTCAGTCCCCGTGATGACTCTGTCAGGCAGGGGACCCCATGCCCATTTAACAGCTGAGGAAAGTAAGGAACACAGAGAGGTTAAGGAGCTTCCCCAAGTACTCACAGCTGGGCAGTTGCAGGGCTGGGATTCGAATCTATGTCGTTTGGCTCGAGTCCATGCTCCTAACCATTAACACTAGCATCATTTGAAAAACTCACTTTTTCACTTCCTAGCTGAGCCTCAGTTTCCGAATCTGCAACAAGGATATGATTTCTACTCTACTGTGTTGTTAAAAGGATTTTTAAATGCCTGTAAAACGCTTGGCACGTGATGGGTATTTGATAATATAATTATTGTATGCCTTAGTGCTTTGTGAACCAGTGTGACTAAAGAGAGTTTGAGAGAGCACACGTGCTTTTTTACAGACCTATTCATGGGCACAAAGAGGCAAAATGTTTTGCTGAGAGATGCTCTGCCCTCTTGGATGAGATTTCACCTTTGCGTGCAGAACTGTGCATTCAGAGCTGAGTATACTTGGCACGCTCCTTGCCTAGTGGTCCTGGGTTCTCTCAGATTGCATCCTCAACGTCAGGTCTTCTGTGGTCACCTGAGACTTAACATCAAGGGTTAATTCTGAGACTCTGTACTAGCTGGTAGGTAAGCCCTGAGTGCACCAAGATCTAGTCCTAAAGGGGAACTTGGAAATCCAGAAAGGCTCTGGAAAGTCTGCTGTGCAGAGGGCACAGTGAGGGCAAAGATGCGGAGGTGGGAAGCAAGAGAAATGTGCAGGAGAGACCAGCTAACCGTGAGACTAGAAGGAAAGACAGGTGCATGGCAAGGGATGGGCCTAGCCTTGCCATCTGGGCTCCACCGTGGAGACCCTGGAGTGCCAGGGCACAAGTGTGACTCGTTTGGAAGGCGAAGGTGTCTTAGCAGAAGGATGGCATACTTTTTTTTTTTTTTTAAAGATCTTATTTATTTATTTGAGACAGAGAGAATGAGAGACAGAGAGCATGAGAGGGAGGAGGGTCAGAGGGAGAAGCAGACTCCCTGCCGAGCAGGGAGCCCAATGCCGGACTCGATCCCGGGACTCCAGGATCATGACCTGAGCCGAAGGCAGTCGCTTAACCAATTGAGCCACCCAGGCGCCCAGGATGGCATACTTTTTAAACGCAGATTTAATCAGCAGCCGGAAGTGCCTGATAAACTGGGCAGGAGGGAGAGGGGCTGGAGGCAGCAAGACCAGGGCCTTTATGCTCCCCTCTTCTGTGGTGGAGCCTTCTACGGTGGATTTCTCTGTGGCGAAATTCCCTGAGCAGATTCCAGCTAGTTCTAATACGTTCTCTGCTGCAAACCGAGGTCCCCAGCCAACTCTGGCCCACGTAGTGCTGAGGTCTGCAGCCCTTCAGGGGCTGGAGGCCAAATGCATCATAGGCCCAGGCCAAGGCTCCAGGAAATTGGGGTCAATTTCCTATTCCCCCAAGGGCCCAGCAGAATCATGGGGCCTGGGGCCTGGGGCTCCAGGAGGGAGAGTCGCTTCTCTGAATCCAGGCGAAGCTGCCTAAACTCTCCCTGAGCTCACGCAGAACCTCTGGGGGTGGACTCTGTAAGACGTCCCACAGCTGCATGCTTGGGATGGGCCACCCTTGTCCCGTGGCCATCGATGCTTCCACGGCAGTTGGAAAGGCCCACGAGAGGCCCGGAGAGGGCCCCCCTTTCTCTCCTGAATCCTGTCTCCTTGCAGCTGTTTTCTCAGACGGGGGACCTTCGGCCTGCATCAGCCTTTTCAACGAGCTGATTCATTTCCTCCTGAATGCACTCATTCATTTATTCCCTCATTCTCCCATGTCTTCGTTGGCTCACTCATGCATTTATCCCCTCACCCACAGGTTCACTTGTGTCCTTGCTTATTGAACAAATTCACACCATAACTCTCCACCTATTCACCCCATCTTCTGTTAAACAGTTCTTGAATGAGCACAAATATCTACTGAGTGATGAATGAATGGACCAGGTGGTCAGGACCTGTGATGTGCTGTGGAAAGGCCCCGAGGATGCGGGGGTCTTGGGCCTTGAGGAGTTCATCCTCTAGGTGGGAAAGGATGGTAAACAGAGGCAGGGCATGTCAGAGACCTTAAGGTAGTGCACTCTGTGGGGCTAGAGCAGTGGTAGGACAGGGTCGTCTGTGCCAGACTAGGTGTCTGCGTGGGGAGAGAGACATAGCCACCAGAAGGAGTGTGAAAGCAGAAGCATGGCGGCTGGAGATGGCATACAGGGCATTTGAGGGTGCAGGCGATTTAAACCAAAGTTTGAGGTTGGTGGTGGTGCTGTAGGGAGCAAAACCATGGAGAATGAGCCAGAGCTAAGGCCATGAGGGCTCTGGAGGCCAGGCATAGGAGTCTGAGCAGAAGCCGAGGGGCACAGAAGCTAATGCATGGAGAGTAGAGCAGTCAGCTCCTCTGGCCTCATATAGGGATTCTCTTCTTAGCCAAAGTTTTACAGAGGGAGAGAATATACAGCTTGTTCTACAATGGAGGGACCCCGATCCCGAAGCCACCCATGGTTCTCCATTCTGAATGGGTAGAGGCCACCACACTCCCTAAGCTGACTTTGAAGGCCCCACCCTGCATCTGCCAAGCAGCTCATCCTCCCTTGCTTCACAAGATGAGAACCCCCAGGGAGCTCTCTGCTGCTCACTGTCCTTCCTTGCATTTGCACCTGCCCTTTGGCCTTCCAGAAAGGTCTTTCTATCCCCGTTCTGCCTGTGATTCTATGCATCCTTGAAAACTCTTTTCCATATATCACCTCCTCTACAGGGCCTCCCTGCTTGCCCCTGACAACCGATTGCTCTCCCCGTGTCCTCAGAGCACCTAGCACCGAGCACCTTCACACTGACGTGGCTGGCTGCTCACATGACTGTCTTTCTCACGGGGGCCGATACTGGCTCACTTTACTTTTGGGCGCCACAGAGCCGGGCACAGACTGGGCACTAAGAAATGGTCCTTGGATTCAGGGGCAGTTCTAAAGTATCTGCGGAGCGGGACCTCCCATGAGAATCCCAGACTCTGAAAGGGGGCTCAGCAGGAGAGGACAGTGCCTGCAAGCCGCGTGTGCCTGCCGCCTTGCGGCAGATCGAGAAACTCTGTAGTGTAGTGTAGCAACTGTGTAGGGCAGGGGAGGGCACAGATAGAAGTATCCCCACACCACCTCCGGGGGTGCCATTGCTGCTGGAATGGAATGGAATGGAATGGAGCGGAAGGAAGGAAGGAAGGAAGGAAGGAAGGAAGGAAGGAAGGAAGGAAGGAAGGAAGGAAAAGGAGAGGAAGGACGAAAAAGCTTCCGACCTACCAAGTTCACGTGTGGCAGAGCCCTCCCGTGGGGTGCTTCCTCACTGGCTGAGAGGAAACAAGCTTTGCTGTATGCCTACACTCTCACAAACAGCTACAGGACCCATGTTCGTACTTACTGTATGAGCTGGGGTGCGTTTGGTCACCTACCATCTCAGTTTAAAAAAAAAAAAAAAAATCAACACACAAAACAAATCCCTCTGACCAAAATCTCTGAAAGAGCTCGAAGCTAGGGTTCAGGAATCGTGGGAGCTAGGGTCCCTGGAGAGCTCTGAGCATGTTTGAGTCCTCAGTTTCCCCACCTGTCAAGCGGAGATGTTAACAGTGCCTCTATTTTACGGTGAGTGGGTTTCTACCGTTGTTAAGCAGTTGCTTTCCAAACACTTCCAGGGCCCTGGGGAGATGAGGAACGGTTTCCTCTTTTATTTGGAGGGGCTGATTATGGTGAGGGTGACAGTCCCCCTTGGTCACCCTGACTGTTCTTCTGTGGTGCTCAGGGACGTGGGAGCAACATCATCCACTGCCGGAAAGACGGCACCTGGAGCGGCTCCTTCCACGTCTGCCAGGAGATGCAGGGCCAGTGCTCGGCCCCGGACCAGCTCAACAGCAACCTCAAACTGCAGTGCCCGGAAGGCTATGCCATAGGTATGGTGGGCGCGTGAGGGTGGCAGTGGGAGGGCCAGGTCCTTCTGGGAGCCTGGGGCTAGTGCCTCGCTCGTGATGCCCCATGGGAGGGAGACAGAGATGAGAGAGACCAGGTCCCGTGCTCCCAGAAAGAGAGTGAAGGGCACGCATGTTGGAGAAGCCAGGGTCGGTGAGTGTGGAGAGTCAGACCGGAGTACAGAAAAGCTGACTGCCGTGTCGGGGGACACAGAAGGCTCCCAGGGGAAGGGATGCTGCTGTAGGGATTGGAAAGAGCTTGTTGGGCAGGAGATGGGCTTCCAGACGGAAGGAACCATGTGGTGCAAAGGGAAGGAGATGCGGAAGCACACGTTGTGTTTCGGAGAGCAGTCGTGGTCCGGTGTTAATCTTAAATTGTGCATAAACCTAATACTTCGTGAGTACCTATTAAGGGTCGGTCCCCACAGCAAGCACTTTAGAGGCATCGTCTCATATCTGCTCCATGACCTTTAACAGATGAGGAGATGGAGACTTGAAGGGATAACAGAATATCTCCCTTACTCTGAAGCCCGAGTTCTTGCCCTGGCACCTCTGTGGCCTCCCACTTAGAGGATAAAGAGCATGTTCAGAATCCTATTTGTGTGGCGATAGGCTAGCTCACAAAGTGCTCACAGTGAGGGGAGACAACCTGGGGTTTGATGCCAGGGATTGGCCTGGTTGAAACCAGGCGTCTGGACAGATGCATTAATCACAGGCTCCGAGGCTTTCTGGGGAAGTGGGCATGCATTGAGTCTGACCTCAGTTGAGGGCGGTGATGCTGACCTCTTGGGCTGATTCCCTAATTGACCATGATGAAAAGCCCAGGGAATTGGATGTTCTTTCTCATGGCCAGTGTGATTTATGGGATAATCACCAGGGATGTCTGGAGCAGAAGGTTATCACGCACACACTCACTCCCAGTCACACAGAGCCAATAAGTTCTGCATCCAGCAGAATGGGAGCTGTCACTTCTTATCCAGAATCGAGGCCTGTGGTTGGAGAGGGGAGGTGTGTGGGGCCTCTGACCACCGCCTCTCAAAGAGGGAAACATAGAGCCTGAGAGCACACATATGTTCTTCACCTACAAGCAGACTAGGAATCAGCGCTCCTGCATGGAGCCCAGAGCATCTGCTCCTACGTGGGTGAGAAAAACCTCCAAGTGCAAGGTTGCTGTCTCCAATGATTCAGAAGATACTTTAAGTTCCTACAGATTCACCAGTCCAAAGGACCCTGACCAGGACGGTTGCAGAGGGGTGGTATCTTGTGTCATTTGCCAATATAGGCGTTCTAGAAGGTTAGGGCAACAGGTGAAGCAATGGTCAAAAACATTGGCTGCTCTGCCCCAAAGCCATCGCTTTCTTCTCTCCATCATTCCTGATAGGTGGTTCTAGACACTTATGTCTGTGATGGGGTCCCCACCTCCAACTCAGTCAGGATACGCAAGTGAATATTCACATATACTCATGACTGGTATTAAGTGGCCCTGGGAGGGAAGATTTTCATTAAGTGACTTATTTAAAAAAAAAACAAAACAGGGCGCCTGGGTGGCTCAGTTGGTTAAGCGACTGCCTTCGGCTCAGGTCATGATCCTGGAGTCCCTGGATCGAGTCCCGCATCGGGCTCCCTGCTCGGCGGGGAGTCTGCTTCTCCCTCTCCCACTCCCCCCTCTCATGTGCTTGCTCTCTCTCATTCTCTCAAATAAATAAATAAAATCTTTAAAAAAAAAAAAACACTTTTAGAAACAGACTTCCTGCCTGTCTACCTCCACTGATACGCTCAAATATATTCACACATACAAAAATAAACACAAGCACAAATGTTTAATAACCATAGACCCAAACCCACGCATCATTAACTCACGCCTGGCACATACGCATCAGCCAAATACTGCACAAACACATCACCTAACACACACACACAGCGGCACATAATAGGCACACAGGTGTGACATTTGGTCACACACCTGTCACAAGCACATCTTATGCCCTGACACATGTTACCTGTGCAGAGAGATGCACACGGCCACTGTGTGCGTACGCCCCACGCACATGTCACAGCCGCACACGGCCTGGCTCTCGGCTCGCCCAGCTAGAGGGAGGCAGACGTGTGGCCGTAGCATTCCTTTGCCCACCGAGCTTTTTCACGGTCAAGCAGAAAGGGGAAGAAGTCAGTAGGACACTGGAACCTGGACGTCCTTCCCTTCCCGGTACCCATGTCCCCCACTGCCATGCAGATGCCCCTTTTATGAATATGGTGATCCACGGTGGCCGGGGTGGGGGGCAAATGCGGGAGCTAAGAGGGTAAAGGCAGCATGGGACTCTGGGAGACAACCATTGGGAAGGAGGGGAAACAGGTTTCCCTCCTGACCTCCAGGTCCCTCCCCTTCCTCGCCTCCAAAGACCCCCACATCAGAAGCCCAGGCTGAGCCCCTTCCTGGGGAGAGCCCACCTCACCAAGGAGGGGATTTGATCCAAGGCCTCATAATCAGGGGTGAGATGTGTGTCCCTTCCTTCGCGTGGGCTTGGGGGCTGGAGGACACGTTCTGCTGGCCCCTCCCCGGGCAGCACAGGCTGGCTTCGGTGGCAGTTAGGAACCCTCAGAAAGTTGCTTCCCCACCCCCTCTCCCCCCCTCCCTGGGAAGGAGAGGCAGGGGCCTGGTGAGATCACCCTCAGTAATGATGCCAGTTCCGGCTGGCTCATATATCACAACATAGCAGCCTGATCCTAAAGCCCCAGCCCCATGGGTGGGGGAGGAGAGCACAGGGGAGGGAGCTGCGGGGAAGGGGAAGGGGAGACGGGGCTGCCGCCGAGCAGGGCAGGGATGGCCTCCTGCGTTGACCATATCTTCCGCTTTGTGCCCCTCCTGGGAGAAGAGAGCCTTTGGCTTTTCCTCACGGGCTGCCTCTTGTTTTTGCAAAAGAAGATTTTATCATCACAGCCTTGCTTCTACCTCGCTCCCTAAATACTCCTTTAGAAAAGATCTCCTGACAAACACACAGCACTGACTTTCTCCAGCTACTTCGTGACTCCCCACCCCGCCTTATTCCCATCACTCATCTTTTTGGTATTTTTGCCCCCCCCATTTCTTTTCTCTCCTCTACCTTCCTTTCTCTTTCCTCTTTTGGGCTCCCCTGTATCCATTGCTGGGCTCGGAAGGCCGAAGGACGTGGGTTTTAATTCATGGGCCCCTAATCGCCTGCTCTGTAACCTGAGCTCTGTGCACGTCTCTAACCTGAGAAATGGGTGTGATGACAACCTGTGGTACAGCACGGGATATTCAGGAGAACGTGTGACATATGAAAACCACCTGCACGGCCAGGGATCTGCCCCCTCTTCTGGGCTGGGGGGCCCTGTGTGTTAAGTGAAGAGGTTTTAAACACTGTCCTAGGCCTGACACTCCACCCTCATCCCCTCTTCAGTCCTGTTGAGTCTCTCAGACTGAAGAGATGGACAAGAGGGCAATAAGAAGGGCCCTCATAGATAAACTATATATACATATATATGTGGGGGGGGGATACACACACACACACCCCTTTAGAATGGCTACTAGAATCGAGTTGGCTGTCTCTTGGGGTCCACTTAGCGTTCAGTGGTGGTCCAGGCATTAAGGTAGAGGAATGACCTCCTTAGGGCCTTGGTCAGATTCTGACACGTCCACTCTTTGCCCACATGAATGAGCACGGCTTGAGAGTCCTGGAGATACCTCGTGGGATAGGCTTGGTTTTCAGGAGACTTTACAATGTGTGAGGTCAGGGTAGAGAATGAATGCACCAAATTATGGTCGACTTGCCAACCCGCAGCTTAAAGTCAGGTGTCCCTCACCGAGGGCTGCTGTATACCCGCCTGTCCCTGTTTATCATCAGTGCCTTCATTTTCTCGTTCCTTTATCCACGTATCCAGTTTTGTATTCATTCTCCCCCATCTGGGTACCCATGTCCTCCTGTGCATTCACCCACTCCCTCGGTCCCTTGTCCATGGACGCATTCACGCACTCCCTGTCTCTCCCACTCATTTCACAAATACTTGCGGCCATGCACAGTGCCAGGCTCTGGGCATGGAACGGGGAGCATGGAGAGGGCTGGCCTCAGGAGTTTACAGTCCGGCAGGGAAGAGAGCCATCAATACAACAGTCACCAAGCCCATGGGAAGGGGCTAGTGCCCGTGAGAGGGCTTGGCCTGTCAGGAAAGCAGGGAGGGCTCCTCGGAGTAGGCGGCACTTGGACTGAGGTCTGAAGGATCACTAATAGTGCACTAGTTGAAGAGAAGTAGGAAGGGTCTAAAGGCACAGGGGAGGCGTGTGTGCAAGCCCTGAGCAAGCAGAAAGTGAGGAGCTAGGAGGCTGTGCTGCATTCATGGGCTCACCACGCCCTGGGCTGATGCATCCTGAGCAGTCCCTGCATGTCAGGCACCGGGCTAGGCTCATAGATGAGTCCCCCTCATCCTTGTCCATCTAGGGCATCACTGTAACTGTGGAAAGGTAGGCACAGGGATGGCGTAAGGCCAGCACTGAGAGACTCCTCGTTGCTGAATACTGCTCTCACTCAGGCGCAAAAATCAGGGCAGGCTTCTTGGAGGATTTGAACTGGGCCATGAAGAACTGATAGGATTTGACCTTGAGAAGGCAGATGGGGGTGATTCAGGGGAAGGGGTGAATGGGAGCAGAAAAATAGAGGCAAGGGGTTGTGGGACTCAGGTGGAAAACCTAGGGCAATCTGGCTGGACCACCCAAAGCGTGAAGATGGTTAATGGGAGATGAGATCGACTAGACCATGGGAGCCCACGGATGCTGGGCAAAGGGGATTATACTTTGTCCTGCTTGTGGGCAACCTTAGAAATGTTCTCAAGCAGAGGAGGGGCATGACCAAATGGGGCTCAGGGCCAATGAACATGGCGGTGGGCGTAGGCTGTTTGTTGGAGACGAGAATAGAGTCAGGGAGACCAGAGGCTGCCCCGCTGGGAGTTCACTTCTTTCCACTGTCCTCAAGGCCGGGATGGCCTGGTCCACTGGGGACCAGGCATGACAGGGCCTGTACGGTGGGAGAGCAGCCCATGGGCATCAGGGGACTGGGGGCTGAGCTGTGGCCTCACTCTGTGCTTGCCCTCAGGGTCGGAGTGTGTCACCTCGTGCCTGGACCACAACAGCGAGTCTATCATCCTTCCAGTGAACGTGTCTGTACGGGACATCCCCCACTGGCTGAACCCCACACGGGTGGAGGTGAGTGCAGGGCTGTCTCCGGTGGCTAGGGGAGGGAAGTGACCCCGTTGGACACTTGCTGTGCCCCAGTCCCTCATTAGTCCTTTCACACATGTTCAATCATCGACTTGTCACGCCTGTTCTGAGGGGTGGGCACTGTTTACGATCATCTCTCCAGGCCACCAGCATTTCACCCTTGCCCTCGGCCAGGCCTGTGCGGAGGACCTTTTATTTACTGTTCCACTGCATCCTGATGACAGTCTAGGAATAAGAGGACTGTTGTCCCCAGTTTAGAGGTGAGGACACGGAGGCACCAAGAACACACAGAAAGCAGAGTCAGGTCACAAACCCATGTCTGTCTGACCGGAAAGTCTGTACCTGTAAGGATAGCGTGATCCGGCTTCTCTAGACAAGCTCTTAGAAGGCCTTCCATGTGCCATGGCCTAGATTTCTGGTATCCTTCTCCATGCTTAACTTGTTTGGTGGAAAGCAATTAATATGTGGTCTGGGGAACCGGTAACACCCATTACTTATGAAGCACCCACTATGTGCACGTGCCCAGCACTCAACACACAAGACTGTATTTAAGACTCAGGATTGTTGTATGGAGCAGGGGGGCATTGCCTGCAGTTCCTGCTTGGGGACACTGAGATCTCAGGAGTGAGCGACGGGCCCAGGGCGAGGGCTCGAACCCGAGCCTGAGTCCAAGTGCAGTGCTTGTCCTCAATGTCTAGCTGGTGTGGCCCTGGCCAGAGGCCGTGTAGGCTCCGCCTCCTGGCAGCCGCCTCCTTGCCCAGGTCCACCTGGGGGCTGGCCATTCCCATGGTCTATGTGTCACCTGATCCATCCGTGGCCCTACAGCGGAACCCCACTCCTGCCCTCAAGGGCAGCACAGACCCTGGGCCTCATGTACCCGTTCTGGGTCCTGGCTCAACCTGGAGAGAGTGAAAGAGGGAAGCAGGGCCCACAGGGCAGTGTTCGGTGATGTCCCTCCCGGCCAGCCTTCCTGCTTGGGGCGTGGGGGGCCTCACTGTCTGCCCTCCTGCTGCAGATCCCGCTCCAGATAGCCAGGCAGAACCCGATACGAGGTGTACTATTTCTCAAATGAGCTGAGGGCATGATTGCGAGGGCTTACTCAGCACTCGGCCTGTGGTGCTGGCACTGGACTTGGACGACCCCTCCGCTCCCCTGTGCACCACAGTGTTCTTCTCCTCCCCTCCCCTCCCTCCTCCTCCCCAACTGCCCTCTGCCCTACATCCAAGTCCTGTCCCTTTTGCCTGCCTCTGTTTCCATTCTGTTTCTCTCTCCCTCTCCCAAGACATCTGTCATCTTGCTCCATGTCCCGCCCAAACATCCTCTTTCCCCTCTGTCTGCCCCTGACTCTCCCATGCATAGCCTAGGTAGCCCTGTCTCCCCGACCTCATGCTCCCCATCTGTTCTCTGCCCTTGGCATGCCTCTCCCCACTGCTAACCCAGCGCCCCACACAGATTCTCACCGAATGCCCCGGTGAATGCCGGCGTGCTGTCCATACCCAGGGGTGCGCACAGAACCCCCGTGTCAGAAGCTCAAGGAAGTTGGAGATCAAGTACAAGCCTGTCGTTGTACAGATGGAGAAACTGAGGAGCACGGAGTGAGGGGATTAGGCCAGGGTCACACCGGAAGCAGAGCCATGCCCCCCGTCCCCTGCCCTGCTCCCACATACCCAAAGGCAGGGGAATTACACTCCTACACAGAGCAGACACAGGAGACCTCCCTCATACCCCAGCCCTGGAGGTCTTCTCTGCCCGGGATTAGGACCAGTTTCCCCTGGCCCGGCTCCCACCCAGGCCTTTTCTCTGCCCCCTCCTGCCCCCGGGTGAACTCCCACCCTTCCCTTGGTGAGCCCCGGGCACTAAAGAGTTCAGTTATATTCACTGTGAAATAAATCCAGGGATTTGAAAGCCTGGGAGCCCCCCCTTCCCCAGTTGCCCATCCGCTGCCTGGCTGCCCCAGCCCCCTACCCCATTCCCTGGTCTGCCGGCCTTTATTGATGCCGGCCTACGGAGAGAGCCATAACGAGGTTCAGACCTCCCCTGGTCTCCGGAGGCCTCATTATCCAGGAGGAAAAAAATGTGGTAGAAACAGGGAGGAGGGTGAAGGGCAGAGATTGATGATTTCCAGGAATAAGGCAGAAAAGCTGGCCTCTGCTGTACCCTTGCCCCCCGTGTGCTGAGAGCTACAGAGAAACAGAGCTGCTGGTGCTGGGGCTGCCGGGCCAGGGCAGAGGCCTCCGGGGCCGGGGCAAGGCAGATGGGTGGGGGCCGGGCTCGGCTCCAAGTCCGCTTACCTTTGTCCCGAGGGAAGGAAGTGCGGGGCTAGAACGCACATTTCGTGGATGCCGCCCGTGAATCGGGCACGGGGTCATGCTTCTTTACACCCCTTCCCCTGCCCCCCACACACCCGGTAAGGCGGGTTTTTGTCTCTCCCCTGTTTCCAGTGGAGGAAGTGGAATCTCAGCGGGGGAAGCCCCTGGCCTGAGAGGATATAAAGGGAGCCCCTGGCCAGTCTAATGTACGTTGTCTCGGGGTCCCCGCGCAGTCTCTGCTGAATGCACGACAGTCATAACAGGGGCAAACCATTTACTGACCACTTGCCAGGGAACATGCTGCTGCAGAGTTAACCACTGGCTCTCCGCGCTCCCCTCCCCCTGCATTGCCCCCCCCAAAAAAAAACAACCACCATCTAGAGCTCTTCATTGCCCCCCCCCCCAAAAAAAACAACCACCATCTAGAGCTCTGATTTGTAGTATTTGCCAGTTACCATGGTGTACCCGCCTGGGTTCCCAAGTTGCCCTCGCTGCGCACAGCGCTGGGAGGGACAGGCACCACCACCTCTCGTGGGCCCACTCGAGCCGGCCGAAGCCCACGGTGGCGTGTGGGGCACGACAGCCTCTATTTTAAGTACTTTACACGGATCGGCCTATATGACGAGAACAACGCCTACTTAGATGAGTGGGAGATCACCACCGAGATGGCGTGCTGTGATGAGCGCACTGGAATGGTGACCTTTGTGAAGGCAGGCCCACGGGCCTCTTACTCACCACGGTACTCCCCTTCGTGCCTAGCTCGCAGTGGGTGCTCGCTAAATACTAAGGTTTGCGGGATCAGGTGACCAAGGTTCTAGTTCAAGCCCAGGCATCTTCTTGTGGTCTGTCCTTGGACAAATCCTACCACTTCTACAAGCTGCAGTTGGCCCATCTGTGGAATGAGAGATAGGCCTGGATCAAGAGTCACAAAGTCAGACCCCCACGGGAACCAGGCTGGTGGGACAAATGGGTGAAGCAGGCCAGGCGTGTCATTCTGTAGATTACATACCTAGGCATATTATTAATACTGGTAGCAGGATTTATTAGACATATTTCAGACAGACACGCGTAAAATAATACAAATGCCCGTGTACATTTTACCCAACTTAAGAAATGACTTTCTAAATTTTCTTCTTATTGAGATTTAATGCACATGCTGATTTTACATGGAAGGTTTGATCAGTGTCCATGTTTGTGGCCACTCCTGAAACCACTCCCCAGGTCGGGATCCCTGGCTCCCCAGAGGTCATCCCCTCCCCGTGCCAGGCAATGGCTGTGCCCCCAAGATAACGTCTACTGGGTTGGCTTATTTTTTTTTTTATTGAGGTGTAATTGACATATAAAATTATATTAGTTTCAGGTGTACTAAAATTTTTAGTTTTACTTTCATAAAGAAAAACACTCCCTTTATTTGTTTAAAGTTCTCTCCTTTGAAAGCCCCCACTCCCCCACCCCCACCACCCCGCATGTGCTGTTGGAAGTGATAGGGACACGGAGAAATCTTCCTCACATCTAAGAAAGGAGACAATACAAACTTAGTGACAGATGGCAATGTCTCTTGGGCTCAGTGCTGGAGAGACTGCAGGGAAAGGTGGGGACAGTGGTGAACTCTGGAAAACACATCCCGCTTCCCTAGGGGGCAGCTCGAGCCAAGTGTGGCAGTGTGGAAACGGGTGCTGAGTATGGCTAGATCTCCCACTTCCATCTTGAGTATAAGAAATCTGGAGTCTTTAAAATATAAAATCTCTAAATTTTTTTTTAAATACTGGCAAATAATTTTGACTCCTGTCAAGCACATTGTGTGCCAAACTGAACATTTCTGTGGGTTGTGTAGCCTGGAAGCTGTCAGCTTGCAACCTTTGGATGAGGCAGACTCCTAGCCCTGGGCATCTGGAATTCAGGGTAGCAGCCTCTCTGTCACCAGCTCTGAAGGAGCACCCCTAGTCTGCCCTGTACCTCGACTTGTTCCCGGAAAATGCAGTGCACAACCTCAGAGGCTTATAATTCCTCTAGGTATCTGGGAACTTGGATTTTATAATGGCATCTGGGCAAAGGATGGAAGGAGGGAGGAAAGAGAGGAGAAGAAGAAGAAAGGGAAGGGGGGTACTTAAGGGTAAAAAAAAAGGAAGTTACCATTTGTTATCTATCACTGTTTGTTAGGCAGGTCCAAATATGCCACCTCGTTTTGTCTCCACCATATTCCAGTGAGATCAATAGTATCACCATTTTACACAGGAAGAAGCTGAAGTTCTCATTGGGTTTTCACTGCCCAATTCACATAACTAATGCAGTTGAATCAGAATTTGGACCCAGGGCTAATTCTCCTGCATTTTGTCTTGCAAGACAACCACCTTATATATTAGGTGTCATAACTCGACACTTGCAGACAAAGGATGCAGAATTCATTCCTTGAAGGGAAGGCAGCACCACTGTGGAAGGCTCTGTCAAGAGTCTAAAGTCAGAGGTAAAATGGTTCTGAGTGAGCATGAAGTCCAGAGATGTGTCCGGAATCCAGTGATTTCTCATTCACTCATTTGGTTACTGGTTCACTCGCTCATTCAAAAACATTGATGATGTACTTCTAAATGGCAGGCATTCTTCAAACACAAGGCATTCGGGGTGGAAAATGCCAGGCTTTTAAAGAAAGCCAGAAGCTCCATAACTGATAACGAATGGCAAACATAAGCTAAATGATATCATTCATTCACAGAAAGTCCTATACATCAAGGGAAGAATTAAGGAGAAAAGAGGGCTCATCTTAGAAGGTTTCAGAAGGGGTGTCCAATATGAGCCTCAGGATGGGGAGGCTCTCTTAAGATGCTTTCTCGCATGTCTTCAGCTCTGCCTGGGGCCCCATCTTCCTGGGATTCCTCTTGGAGACATTCTGCCCCACCCCGATGCCTACTTTTCTCTCAAAGCCCCTCCACCTTTCTGAACCTTGGTCTTTCCATCAGGCCAAAGAGTAAACTATTTTATATTTACAGTTTTGGGGACTAGGGGAATGTGAAGGAGAGTATAGGGTTTAAATATAGATCTGGAAATCAGAGAGCTATGGGCTTATTTCCTGAGGGTCATTACCTGCGTGTATGGCTTGGAGCAGGTTAGTTAACTTCTCTGTGGTCTCTTTCCTCCTGTATAAACCAGACTAAAAAATAATACCTCTCCCATAGTTATGGTAAGAATTAAATAGATAAAGCTCTGAGGACAGGGCTTGTGTGGATGAGGATGATGACAGGGCTGGTAGCAGTGCTATGATGATGATGATGATGATGATGAAGAAGAAGAAGAAGATGACGACAATGACGACGAAGACGATGAAGACTAAGAAGGCGAAGAAGACAACGATGAAGATGATGACAACGAAGACAACAAAGAAGTTGAAGAAGAAGAAGATCATGATGAAGGCGGTGGTGGTGGTGGTGATGTTGATGGTCATTGCAACCAGGAAGGAAGGACAGTGTATTCTTCTTATACACCAAGGCAGGAAATGAAAGCCGTCTTACAAAACCTGGTCTGAAAGCTCTCTCACTGGGCTAGAGGTCTCATTGGCATCCAAAGGAACAAGGCTGACATATGAGGGGCATCATCTGGGATCTCCCAATTTGTGGTGTGAATAGCCTAGCTTTTCCTTCAGCTCCTGCTGCTTGCCCCCTTCCAGTTCTCCTCACATACAGAGGGGCCCTGTAGTGAGACACGTAGGGCAAGTAGCCCTAAGGAATAGCGGAAAATCCAAAAGCCTTGGAAAGATAAATAGGCTCATGTGGATAGTGTAAAAGTCCTTTTAATGAACTCACGTCAGGTAAACCTCAGCTGACAGAAACTTGTATAACTGTACCACAACACTCCTACAGATGGATTAAATTAGCTCTCAGATAAACAGGGGGAGGGATGGGCATCAAATCCCTTGTGGATCCCAACCCTGCTGTGTTCTATTACTTGAGCCATTACCAAGGGCCCCTCCGGTACCCCTGGATTTTGCCTGGGGACAGACTCTCAGACCCAGAGATGAAAGCCTGGGTAAGGTCTCCCAGAGAATGAAAACAGGTGATTCTCTCTGCTTCTGGCCCTGAGGCTGGGAAGCAGAGGGCACTAAAGTAAGCCGGAAGAAAGAAAGGAACGCTGGAGCTACTCACATTCCTTCATCTATCTGGTCAACATGTATTTGCTGTGCTCCAGGCCTGGTCCTGGGGAAAGACAGAGATGTCTAAAACCCAGGTCCTCGGTTAATCATTCCCGTACCGTTTATCTCCATGTATCATCACGACAAGCCCCATGATGTGATTTTTCAGGACCCATTTCACAGACGGGAGAACCAAGCCTCAGAGTGGAAATTTACAAAGCAATTTCAAGTTGAATTGCATCCACATCTGACATACCCCCTGCCCAAGGTCTTTCCCACATGTCATCTCATCTAGGTGTATTGGGAAAAGGTAGAAAGGTGCAGGAGGGGACTACATAGTAGACTTCACATGGCAAGACTGGTTGTCAGATCTTCAGCTTAGGATGTTTGTTTAAGACTTTAATTCTGCCTACACTAAACTGGTTTTCTAGACACTATGCTAGGCATGGTAAGGGCTCTTCTGATGTTCTAGAAGAGAGGAAGACAAGTAAAGAAAACACTGCCGATTGATAAAAATCATCTCTATTTTGAGATGTCACCATGGATTTATAACAAAAACATTTATGGGCATCCTCCATGTGCCAGTCGCCATTCTAGTTGTGGATGATCCAAGGGTGAACCACGGATGCTGTGAGGCAGAAAAGAAAGGCACCAACCCAGTCTCAGCCCGATCTTGGAGTCATGTGATTCCTTTTGTTCCAAGCTCACCAAGAAACCTAATTACAGTTGGGCTCCCGTATAGGTCTGCCTTCAGGGAGAAATTGGGCTGGTCAACATGATTTCCCATATTCTGGTCCATAGGACTGTTCATTTCTTCATTAAAATTAATCAGTTGGCACTCATCCAGGAGAGCAAGCCCTGATCATATAGACTTCCATGGCTGGTCCCTGACACTTACCTCTCATTGCAGATCTAAGCATTTGCCTCCAGGTTATTTTCATTTTATTTTTTAAAGAAATCATTGTAATCTTGGCATAAAAAGTAAGACATCTATAGCAGAATAGAGAAAGGAGCTTCTGGGAACATCATATTAGCCCCATTTCTGATGCTATTTACCTTCCTAGCTTTATCTTTCTCTTTTCACCTCCTTTAAAAATTATCCTCGTATTGGATTTTATGTTATGAGCTGCCTTAAATAATTTCCAAAATGAGTGCTCCATTTCAAATCCTGGTTTCTTCACTAAACAGCTATGAGGCCTGGGGAATTTATTCTCCTTATGACCCAAGATTAATGCCCAGCTCACTGCATGGTAACGAGTAATAAATAAGATAATACATAAAGTAATCAGCACCACAAATGAACTCAATATATTTTAGTTGTCATTATCATAGTAGTAATTATTATTATTAAAGGAGGCTATAAATAAATGCATACATGCAAACCTAGAAGCTCTGAAGGGGTTGGGGAAGGCACCACAGGGGAGGTAAGTCTTGAGCAGCAATTTAGAAGATAACTAAAGCTTCTCCAGGAGACAAGATGGGGAAGGGCATTTCAGGGAAGGAGAACCACAAGAACAAAATCACAGGGGTGTGGCAGTGTGGACAATGTCAGGGAATTGGGAGCAGGCCCATATGGCATGGTGGCAGGCGGAGACAGGAAGGGTTCTCCATGTCTCCAAGGGTTCTGAGCCAATCCACTGCTCCCAAACTGTAGTGTGTATCAGAATCATCTGGCAGTCTTGTTTTTAGAATGTGGAGTCCCAGGCCCTGGCCTCAGAGATTTGGATTCATTAGATCCAAGGTGTCTCTGAAGTATCTGCCTTCTTAATGAGCTCCCACAGTGACCCTGGTGAACGTGGTCCTCAGCACATGCTTTGGGAAACCCTGCTCCACACTATTCTCCCATCTTCCTGCTACAGCCATATATCCACTCTGCCTTTCCCCCTGCCTCCCACCTTGTTCCTAACTCCACCCATGGATCAAACATCAGCCAAGAATTTCCTGAAGGGCCTTTCTGATCACGTCTTCATCCCCCAATTCTGCTTTTCTTAAGTCCTTATTCCTGCCAGGAAGATACAGAATCGTGATGCCTACAGCAAACACAAATACTGCTGTAATCTTATGGCTCCTGTTATTGCAAGTACCTGGGCAAATTATCATGTAAATGCCAGAGTGAAGGCAGGAATTGGAAGATCCAAGAAGAGGTGCGGTGATTGAATGTGGTGCCAACGAGACAGCTTCCTCCCAGCCCCAAACCAATCTGACTGCTCTCTCCCTCTCTCTGCAGAGAGTAGTCTGCACGGCTGGTCTCAAATGGTATCCTCACCCTGCTCTGATTCACTGCGTCAAAGGCTGTGAGGTGAGTCCCTAGAAGTGATCCTACTGTTGTTAACATTATTATTATTGTTCTTATCTTAATTATGGCTGCCATTTGCTTTATTTACAGAATGCTATAAATATCCCTTTAATAGACTTCTTGGACAGGAATGAGCAACCCCATTTTATAGATGGGGAAATTGAGGCACAGAGATATCAACAAACATACTCAAAAATACATTTCATGGATAACAGAATTAGGATTCCAAGCCGGGTGTTCCTGTGCCCTAAGCTTGTGTTCAACATAATGTTGCATCTGTGAGGGAGGGAGGCCATATTGATTTTGCATCTATAACATGCCAGGCATTTGACCAAAATTATGTTTAATGTTTACAGAATCACAGGAGGCATTTTTTCTTCCTTTCCAATTCCTACTTTACTGCTGACCATTACTTGCAGGTCACTTCCTTTTGCCACACATTTGTCATTCACTCGTTCTTCAACCCCAGAAGTAATGTGGATACCTTAGACTCTACCATAGAGCTGAAAGTGAAGATCCTCTCTGACTTCACAGTTGAACCATTCCCTGGAACTTGGCTTTATGGAGATCTGTCTCTGTGTTTCAGTGACAAGCCTAGAGAGGCAAAGGGGCAGGGTACTTAGGATGCCATCTGTATTCTCAAGGGGTTATACTGCCTGTGGAACTAGGAAATATTTCTGTGCTTCCCAAGTCCCTTGTGGGTCTTCTCAGCTGGCAATGAAAAGAATCCCCAAATCCCATCTAGGTGGATGCACAAATATTTGTGCCCCGTCCCCTCAAGAGCCTACTCAGGAAAATGCAGGTGAAAGAGACTAGATTGTGCTCCAGAAAACTTTGTATTTGATGAAATTCTTAGAATGTCAGAGTCAGAAATGCTCTTCTAGATGATCTAAACCTGACTTTTTAAAGGTGTAGCCAGATCTAAAATTTGATGGAATGCCCAAACAGGAAGGATTCTTAGTGTGATCTAACCCTACTTGATGGTTATATGGAGTGGAAAATGAGGATCAGAGAGGAGATGGACTGGCCCAAGGTTGCACAGTATAAAAGCCACCGAGCCAAAGCATGAACCCAGGTCTCCTGACTCCAGGCCGGTGCTCTTTTCTCCTCCACGAGGCCACCTCCCACCCATGAAGCACCCCTGACAAGACAGTCCCTGGGTAACACTGTTCTCTCCATGTATTGGCTGGGGGCTCCCTGCAGCATATTCTCAGGACACTCGACACTCTAGTCTTTAAGAGCCCCCCCATTCTCCTAAGGCTCAGCCAGGAATGGCAAAACCAAGGCCAAGGCCCTGTGGCTGGTGCTTCCTTCCATCTCTGGATCAGTCCAGTGCTTGGAGAAAAGGAAGCTTGGATTACCTGGGCCCTCGTTCTGCTGAGTCGGCGGTCGGGGCAGCCAGTGTGACAGCAGAATTCGATCCCTCCTTTGACTCAGCACCAGGGCCTAGGAGACCCTCACCTGTCAGGCTCTGAGCCCTGCCAACGATGCTTATCGCCTTTGCCCTTGCAGGTGATCTCCTTTCCTCCTTAGCTTAGAGCTAATAGTTTGCCTCATGCCTGGGGCTGAAAAGAATGCCTGGAAGAGATACAAATGCTGGGTCCAGGGAGGAGCCAACAACCTGGAATGTCTGGAGGTAGCAACGATTGAGGAAAGGTTTTGGGACTCCTGAGCCCTCTACCCTAAGCCATGTCTGAAGTGGTCCCTTCACTGTCTCGTGCATCAGAGCTTCACTGATGCCTCTTATGTGCCCAGCACTACCCTAGGTTCTGGGAACACAGTGACCTTAATCAAGTGAAAACAGTAACTATGCTCTTCCTGAGTCCAGATGTGTGGTGTCTTCTTGCCCCTTGTCCATCCATGCATCCACGTATCCATCCATGAAGAACTGAACCATTTTACTGAATAAACATTGAAGGAACAAATGTTTGGTGAAGTTTTGCTCAAATCGCCACATGTTTTGTGAGGAAGTCTAGGATACAAAAATGGATGACACACAGTCCTGTCCATCAGGAACTCACAGTTAGTGAAGGAGATAGACAATTAAAGAAAGAATTCTAAAATATGTACCAAGAGCTGTAACCAGACCAAGTACAAGAAGCTATGGAAGCCCAGGACATCCTGAGGGTATCAGAGAAGGCATCTCGGAGGGGTGAGGTTGGAGCTAGATCTCGAAGGCTGAACTGCTTGCCTGAATACATTAGTAGTAGTAGCAGCCCTGAGAAATACCAGGGCTGGGAAAAATCTCTTAAGTGCCGGGGCTTTTCACATGTTATTCGCTCTCTCTAGACATTCTCCCTTCTCCACCTTCTCCTAATTAACCCCTCGCTCATCTTTCTGATCTCCACTGAAAGGTCATTTCCTAAGGGACACCTTCACAGAGCTCCCTGATGAGGTCTAGTCCTCTTACTCTTTTTTTTTTTTTAAAGATTTTATTTATTTATTTGAGACAGAGAGAATGAGAGAGAGAGCACATGAGAGGGGGGAGGGTCAGAGGGAGAAGCAGGCTCCCCGCCGAGCAGGGAGCCCGATGCGGGACTCGATCCAGGGACTCCAGGATCATGACCTGAGCCGAAGGCGGTCGCTTAAGCAACTGAGCCACCCAGGCGCCCTAGTCCTCTTACTCTTTAACAGCCTCGTGGTACCTGTCCTCCGTTGCTCTTATCAGAGTTGAAATTGGCCAATTAGATGTGTGATTATTGGATTAAAGTCTGCCTCCTCACTGAAGCGTAAGTTCTGGAGGAGTAGGAGCTTCATCTGTATGACTCACTGTTATAGCTTTGTCTTTAGTGCAATGTGTAACATATAGTAGGCATTCAGTAAATATGGTTAAGTACAGGGTGCATGGATAGAGGGGTGGATGGAGGCATGGATGTGGCTGCAGGGTAGCTGGTGATGAGACTGCAGATTTTTTTTCAGGGGCCAAAAAAAGTTTCATTTATTTTTTTCTCTTTTTCCTCTTCTTTCCCCACTACTCCTTTTACCAAGCCAGTTCTTTCATCCTAAGGGACATTGGTTTCCTTCCTTACTCTGTTTTATATGATATAAGAAAGATCATAAAGAACAGATCCCACAGGCAGATCTCCTCAGGCACAGAGCAAAACCAAGGGCTTATCCTTTGTTTGTTGTTTGAGCCTGTCTGCTTGGATATGAACGTAATAGTGTGTTTATTACAGCAAGTACCTGTCAGAGTCACACTTGTGTTCATAGCCATGCACATTTACACATGGACACCTGAGCACAGCTCTTGCCTGTTCTTGGTTCTGTCTTGCTAAGATTTTTTTTTAGACCCTAATAGGATAGTGATGAAATGGGATCTGGCATCATGAATTGGGAGCACAGAGCCTCGACGAATTTAGAGCAGAGATGCAAAGACCAGGGATGCCACATGGGAGGGACTCCTTGTGAGCTTGGTTCTCCCTGTAACAGGATGGGAAGGAAAGACCATTGGATCATAGGGGTTGTGCTGAGATGCAGTGGTCTTAGGCAACTGATGATATCTTTCCCATTGGTGAGTCACTGAGCATTAGAGCCCAATGTGAACTTTAATAAGAGAGGTCTTACTTTCAACTGCCTTCTGTATTAAAGGGTCACACAGTATTGCTTTTGGTGTGTGGAGGGGTACGCATATTGCTTTGAGAAACCAGGGGACTAATCCTGCCTCTTTATTTCACAATTGGGAGTCTTGAGGCCCAGAAAAGATAAGCCACTTAACCAAAATCACCAAGTAACCTCTCCAGTTGGCTGAGGTTTGTTAGACTAGAACCCAGGTTTTCTAAACCCCTCACAACTGCCTTTCCAGTATGCCAGTATAATATATGCAATTTCAAAAACATCACTAAAAGCCAAAGTTGTACCCAGTATTAAACTAGGTGACAGGGAGACAAAGATTGAGCTGGATATCGCCCGTGTGTTCAGTGAGCTCACAGTCTTACACCAGCTGCAGGTTCATAAACAGACATTAGAAAAAAAACAGTGTGCTTAGTCCTTGGATGGGGACAAAAAAGTTTTAGGGGGTTTGCAGACACTCCTGACTTCCCCATAAGATTACTCTGGATTCAGATCAGTAATGACTTAACTCTGCATCTTTTCCTCATCTTTGGGGCACCACAGAGTTGGAGGAACACGGGGAAGAAAAGCAACACATCGGTATGTGCTAGATACAGACTAGAATGGCAAAGAAAAAACAGGACGTCAACTTAGATTTAAATCACTGCTCTGGCCCTGCCAGGCTGATATTGGCTGAGTCCCTTTCTTGCTCTGAGCCTCAGAATCTTCATCTGAAAAGTGGGAATAGCAGTGCTCACCTCACATGTTGTTTGGAGAACAAAAAAGATGACAAACACATAAAGCATGTGACATCAAGGACATCTGTACTCCAATGCTAGAGGAGAGGGATCCCACAGACCATTGTGCCGAATTCCTATGAATTCTTAACATTTGATCTTGACAGTTCTTGGGCAGATTACATTCAGCTTATATTGTATTATAAATTATGTTTTTAACTACCTACTACTGGAAAAAGTAGGGGAAGGGTGCTCAAATTTTCTCATCATTTCCTCAAGTAAAATGAGTCCTACTTTAGAGAGATGTAAGTGATCTATCCTGTGGCTTTGCATACCCCAGCCTAGAAGCCTGTCTACCAGCAGAACCATAGTTGAGTTGGGGAAAACTTGGCTAGATAAGTCTTTACAAATGGTAGAAGTGATAACTTGTCCAAGGGGGTGTTGGCATCTGAGACCAGGTAGGCTGTCTACAGGGTTTTTAAAAGGATATGAGATAGCTGAACAATGGCAGGGCCATGCCCCACCCACTCCTGGATGCTAACAGGCCACCTTCCTTTTGCCTTTCTGTCCACTTGCAGCCCTTCATGGGAGACAATTACTGTGATGCCATCAACAACCGAGCCTTCTGCAACTACGATGGTGGGGACTGCTGTGCCTCTACAGTGAAGACCAAGAAGGTAGGCCCCCCTGGGCAGCCGCCGCCTGCAGGTCTCTCCAGCTTCCTAGCCAGGAGCACCCTGCATGCTGGACAACTCTGCCCATAAGCTATGCTATATTGTATTGCATTTTTTATTCTTTGAGGCAGTAGTTGAGCTAATATTATGGGCTGGGCCCTGAGCTGGGTGGGCAGGCTCGTGAATGATCTTTGCAGACTTGGTTCCTAAAGCTTGGAGCCAGGTATGGAAGCAGACAAATACAAGTGTAATCAATACTTTCAGAAGGAGAGGATAGAGCACAGTGAGGGCCCAGGCCAGAGGTTGGAGAAAGGCTCTACCGAGGGATCAGCATTGACCCTGAAGCTTAAGGGATAAGGAGAAGGAGTGGGGAGGTGTCCAGGAAAAGAGTTTCTGGGGCAAGAGACTAGCTTGTAAAATCCTAGAGGGAACTTGCATTTTTAGGGAGTATGTCTAAAATCTAGGGGCAGAGAGAAGATGGGACATTCTTACCAAGGTAAGTCATAGCCTTTGATTATTTTATAATTTCTTTGGTTTTTCACACTTGTAAAATTAGGGGGAGTGGTCTTGGTTGTGATTTTCTTCCTTTGCATATTAGGGTGCAACAGGAATGATTCCAGTGTCTTGAATAAAATTGGAACATTTGACTGTGATGCATACCCACCACTCACAAAAGAGTGGCCACCCCACTTTCTTCCTGATGAGAGTTGGGACCCCAGCCGAGAGCTAGGGGAGAGGTGGTCAGACTGGGCAACCTGGGTTGAGGAGTGCTCTGGTCATGAATGAGTTGATGGGGAGCTATTTCTGGTTTTGTACTCATCTACAATCTGAGCCAAAAAATCATTGGAGCTAATCTCTTTCTCTCTAAAGAAGGGGGAACGGTGTTCCTGAGACAGGTCGTAGTCAGTCTTGGAACTGCTATCAGTGATTATCTGGTCTAAACTTCTCATTTCCTAATGGGGGCACTGAGGCCCATACAGGAGAAATGATTTGGCCACGGTGGCAGAGTGAGTGAGAGAAAGAGAGCAAGGCATCTGGCTTGCTACCTAAGTACCTTTATATCGCATCATCCTTAAAAGAATTAGTTCCTTTAAGAAAGATGCTTTGACCCTAGAATGTGGGGATGAACAGGGCAAGACCCAAAAGAACACACTCAAACTGCATCTTTGGATAGATGACCAGGGCTGCTGAGGTTCTCTGGGGTCAGCCAGTCTTGTATGGGCAACACTTCAGCATGCCCACCCCCTCCTTTTTTTTTTTTTTTTAAACACTGGAGGTCAATACTTTCTGCTTAAATACAGTAGAATAAAATTCATTTCCTACTAATGACTTTTATTTTTCTCCCAATATGAAATAATACATATTCTACTTTTTGGAAAATCCAGAAAGCAGAAGAGAACAACAGAATCATTGCTCATCTTACAACCCGGAAATAGCCATTGCTTTTCCTTCTGCCATATTTTACTGGGTTTAAGTGTGTGGTATTTGTACCTGTGTATATCTCACTGACATTCTAGTGTGGGATCCTGTTTTGTTCTGTTTTGACTTAGCCCAGGAAACCTGATACATAAGAATGATCTGATATTATTATAAACTTTCCAGCTGCAGTTTTTGCTCTATTATTATTTATTAGAGGGTTGTGATGTATCATAGTTTATGATACAGGCTGTTCACCTCAGGCTGTTCTTTTTAACTCTTGGGTTACTTCAGTTTCTCACAATGATAAATAATGAGGCTTGTGAATATCTTTGCAGATAAATATTTCTCCAGTTCTGTTCTTTGACAATTGCCTTTTAGAGCTGACATGACTAGGATAAAAGGTGTGAGCATTTATAAGGCTCTTGACGCCTGGTGCCAAGTGAATACAGCATACAATAGTGTCGATTTGACTTGGTGGAGTCCACCATTTTCGAAAGTGAATGGACAATGAAGTTTGTGTTTTAAATAGAAGTTTGGGTAGAATTATGACACAGTATTCATGTGACACCATCAGTGTAAGAGCAGATCTGATTAGAAGAATTTTCCTACCAACTAGAATTTATATATAAAAACATAAAAAAAAAAACCTAATTTATTTTTATTGGGAGACTTCCTTAAATGGATTGCTGTTTCTACAGAGTGCATGGTAGGAACATGAAGTCATGAGACTGAGGTTCAGGTGCAGATTCCAAATGATTACAGTCACTTGAAAAAATATACATGTACACCAAATGGCCATTTTGACACTCTGTTCATACTGGGTTCAGTTGCAACAATTTCAGATGTCAGGACCCTTAGGTGTTGCCTCTTTAGTAAGGGACCCAGAGTAAGTTCTTTGCTAGTTCTGAATATGCTTCCTAGTCTTTTTTTTTTTCCTTTCCTTTTCTACCCACATTATATATGTAATTTTGGCTTTCTGGGTTAAGAGATCCCCTTCCACTTTAAATTGGAGATCCTTCTTATTGGCTGAGGCTGCAGAATGCAGATGGCCAAGCTTCCTTCATTGAGTGAGATGCATGTTCCTTGAGCATCTGGGAGGGCTCAGCACTGTACCGAGCTGTGTGCCCTGGGCAGAGTCTGGACAGACTGGCCCCTGCCCTTGCGAAGCTCGAGGCCCGTTAGGGGAGCCAGGCATCCAACCAGACACTGTAGTGCCTTTGTCAAAGGGCAGCAAAGGAAAGGAGCAGGATCTTATGGAGATCAGTGTGAAGATCAGGGAAGGCTTCCCTGAGGAAGCAATGTCTACACTGAGACCCGAAGAGTGAGTAGCTTTCCTGGAGAAGGTGAGTGGTGGTTGAAGACAGGATGGAGAGGCCTGGAAGCACTATGTGGGAAGTGTGGATGGCAGAGCCTGCTGCCTTCTCTTCTGGTGCAGATGGCTTTGCCAACTGAGGCAGTTGCCATAGTTGTTCCTTATTCACAGTATTTGGTGTTTTCTTCGGATTTGAGGTTCCTGGGAGTCTGACTTCTGGAGGAGAAAGGGATCTCAAATTAAACTCGTACTTCCTACCATTCAAATCCCCCAGTTTAACTGGTAAATAACCTCCAGCTTCTCAAATGCTTTAACACTCTCTTGTACACGCCCAGCTCCACTTCCTGCCGTAGACTGGTTTATCGAGACAGCAGGTGGAGAAATAAAGAATGAAAAAGGCACCCCTACGTGAACTGCCACAACTGTCAGACATCCTGCCAGACGCGTGTCCTCCATCACCTTCTTGAATCCCCGTGGCAACTCTGACAGGTCTCTGTTAGCCCAGCTGCCCAGGCGAGCCAGTTTGGGCTCAGAGCACTTGCAGGACGTGCTTGAGTTCACTTGGCCACTAGTGGCGAGGCCCAGATTCAAGCCCAGGCCTGCCTGACGCATGAGCCCAGCTCTTTCTTGTGCGTGGGGCCGACTCCTCAGTGTGCCTGGGCCTAACCCTCGCAGTTCTGGCTGGAGACAATTCACCGTGAACCCCGACTGCCAGGGAACCTTGGATGGGGGGCCCCTCCCTTGGCCAAGATGAAAGCGGCTTTTCCCAGCAGCAAAGACAGGGTGGGGAATGGTTGAGGCTCCCAGCCTTGCCAGCCATCCCTGACATCCCAGACAGCAGTTTCCTCTGAGTGGAAAAAAAGTCCTGCTTTCTATCTCCAGCTTCCCCAGCAGGAAGCCTCTTACGGCAGGAGAGGGGCCAGAGGCTGCCTTCCGCCCTCTCACTCCCTGCTCCGTGCTGCTGGTCCTGGTCAGTTCCTAGCTGAACTCTTGGCCCCAGGCACCCATCATGGGGCGTTCCCTGCCTACAAGCACACAGCCTGGCACTCAGAAACTCACAGGTAGGGCAGATTTGCTTCATGCACCTTCCACAGCGACAGTAATGTCATTAATGGAGCACATACTATGTGTCTGGTCATGGTTTGGAGTCTCTGTACCTCTTGTCTCACTTTGAGACGGCAGGAAAAACCGGACCAGGTAGACACAGTGGAGGCTCAGAGAGGTGAACTCCCTTGTAAGAGGTGACAGAGATGAGTGTAGGCGTTAGGATTTCCTGGCTCTGAACAATAGTCACTACTATTTATGGAGGGCTTACGATGTGCCCTGCATAGTGGTAACTGCTTTTGCAAGTGCCATCTCTTTTCATCACTCCGTCACCCTATTGTAGGTGCTGTCTTGTTAGCCTCATTTTATAGACAAGGCAGCTGAGGCTGAGAACGGCTGAGGTCCCACGGCCAGCAAGTGGTAGAGCTGAGAGGGAAACCTTGTGAGCCTGAGTCACGAGGAAGTTGCCTCTAACCCCTATTCTGAACATCTAGTTGTAATGAGCTTGCATCTTGCCTAGGCATTTTACCCTTCCCCTGGTGGGTGGTCTTCTTCCTTCCTAGTGCGCCTGGACAGGAGTGCCAGGATGAACTCAAGGCCAAGGGTAAGCACACAGCATCTTCTCCCAGATGTCCTTCTAGTGAACTCTCTAACTTAACCTCTTCCCAGTCTCCGGGGCTCAGGCCTCCTGGTCACTTGGCCCAGAATGATGTCTGTCTGCTCCCTTCATCCTTCCTCCCCTTGTTGGTCTGCCCAGACGCCAGCTGTTCCCCACATCTGCCTTGTGGGGTGACCTGGGCCCGGCTGACAGACAAAAGCAAGTGCAGGAAACCCAGTCTGACAGCAGTGACCGTTTTCCCATCCAGACACCTGTCTGCAGTGCGAGGCAGACAGGAAGGGGTGGGACTCAGCTTCTTAGCATGTCAGTTTATTATTTTCCTGTTGGAGCCTTGAGGAGTCTCGAATACAGAGATTTCCAGAATGGTTGCTTCAATAATTTACCCTCATAACAAAAAAATTTCATTTATAATTGGAATCATCCTAAGGAAGCATGTGTTGGAGGTTTAAGGGAAGAAGGGGAAACAGCCTTATTCAACATAGCAAGGTTTTGTAAGGCATGGTGGCCTGAAACACTACTTATGGTCATGGTTTAGACAGCTGCTAAGAGACTGATTCTGGAGGATGTCTGGGAAGTTGGGGTATAGTCCCAGTTCTGTGACTTACTTTTGTGACCCTGGGCAGGCCAGGCTCACCTTTGGTTTTTATCTCTTGACATTTGGATGATATTCATGTCTAAGGATTCTCCATCTGGCTTCCTGAGGGAATTGGCCATTGGTGAGAACCTGCAGGCTTTTTGGGGCAGAGACCAGTAAAGATTAGGAAGAAATTAATCCCAGAAACATCTCAGCACAGGATTGCATGCCCAACTGATGACATTAAGTGTAGGGTTGTAATATTTATTTGCTAAATCTAAGTGAAAACGTGGTTTTGTAGGGAAGGACATTATACCCAAACATAGCCCATTGGTCTAAGGAGTCTAGTCATTCTAAAAATCCTTAGATGGACAGCAGCCTTCTATGCTGCTGGGTGGTCCATGCTAAAGGGTTGGGTATTAGGCTGCAGAGTTGGTGATGTCCATCAATGGCTCTTAAATCTCAAATTAGCAAACAGAATGGTCTTCCTAAAACAAGTCTTGTGGTATCACACCTCTATGCAAAGTCCTTCAAGTGTCTCCCCATTTTACTTAGAGTAAAAACCAGGCCTCCCAATGACCTATAAGGCCCTATGTGCCTTACTTCTCCATTACTTCTCTGACCTTACCCCCTACTATCAGTACCTTCCCTCACTTAACTCCAGCCGTCCAGCCAGGTGTCCTCCTACCTTACAGACTTTGTCACTGGCTCCTCCCTTAGCCGAGAACATTCTTCTCTATTCATCCACATGATTCACTTCCCCTCACCTCCTCCAAGTCTTTGCCCAAGTGTCAGGTTCTCAATGAGCTCCATCCTGACCACCCACCTTACATTACCCCTGGCACTCACGCACCCATTTGCTTTGGATTCCACTTTTCTTTCTTTCATAACCCTGATCACCTTGGCACTATAAAATATATTTATTATCTCATAATTCTTAGCCCCTTGCTGATCAAATGAAAATTTCGTGAGGTCAAGAATGTGCATCTGTTTGTTCAGTGATGTATCAATAGTTCCAATGTACCCCACTGTTGAGCACCTGCTATGGGACAGATACTGTTCTAGGCCATGAGCAAGATGGACCTGGTCCCAACCATGCTGAGTTCATGTCTTGTGGACTAGTGGCCACATATTTAGAGTATATTAAGTGCTAACAGAGACAGAGCCAGTGAGGAGAGTCAACAAAGCTTCCTGGAGAAGGAAACACCAAAGGTGAGACATGAAAGGCATAGTAGGTCTTAGCTAGGTAAAAGGAGTAGGGGGGTGGAGGACCAGAGATTAGGATGCGAGAGAAAAGAGTGTTTCTGGCAGAGGGCACAGTCTGTGCAAAGGTCCAGACATAAGGAAGCATATTAAGGAAACCACAATTCCCTAAGTGTGGCTAGAGCACAGAATGAGAGGGGATGTAAGTAGTAAGAGGTAAGAAAATGAGCCTTGAGCAGACTTTTTAAACCAAGCCAGGGAATCTGAACCTTATCCACACAGCGTAGGAGTGTTCAATGATTCTAATCACTGAACTAGTCTAGAGGATCCTAGAAGGCTTCCTGGAAGAGGGGCTAGACATGTTTAGCTTGGAAGATTAATAAAAGACAACAGGAAGATGACTAAACAGACTACACTAATTCCTCCTTGTCCCAAAAATCACTGGCTTCTGGAGTGTTATAATTTTTCTCTATTTGAGGTGTAGCTTTGACTTTTTCATGTGGCTGAATTAGACACTCATTTTAGTTTGATCCTACAAAGGGATCAGACCCTTCTATCCCCCCAAATTATCATCCTCATAACCATTGTCAACATCATCATGACCACCATCAACACCAACATCACTGATCTCACTGTCACCCTCATCATCCACCACCATTTACTGAGCATATATTATATGCCATGTACCATGCTAAGTGCTATACATGAATTTTATACTTTACCTAAAATACTTTCAATGAGCAGGACTGGTATTACTTCCATCTTACAAACAGAGAAACTGAAAGGAAAGTAACTTGCCTAACGGCATACACTAAGTCACCAACAGGGCAAGAAATCAAACCCAAATCTCATTCCCTTTTCTCCACCTTACCCTCCACATGAGCACTGTTTCCACATTTAAACAAGCCTCTGTATTCATGGACTCCTCCATGCCCTGTGCCAGGCATGTATCTACCCTACCTCCAAGGAGCTCACAGGGAGTCCTTGTACTTGACATCACACCTTGGTCTACTGGATCTCATTAAATCTTTCCATCAACACGATGAAGTCCTTGGGACTCAGAGTGGTTAAGTGACTTGCCCAAGCTCCCACAATGGGCGGGTGGACAGTTAAGGCTTTCTGATGTTTGGCATAGGATGCATCTTGCTCCCCACACTGCACGCTCTGCTTGTGACCTCCCTGTTGAATCTGAGTCAGAATCCCGCCCCTGCCTGTCTCCCAGCGTCAGAGGACCTGCAGCCAGGGCCTTGTGGTGCATTTGCCTGGGCTGCATTCCTGAGCAGCTCTCTCACACACACACACACAGATGGAGGTGTTATCCTGGGCAACTCACCCAGAGGAGAAACTCCTGTGCCTGAGCACCATCTCCAGCCCAGAGGAAAAAAAAGAGAATCCTGGCCTTTAGTCATTGACCTGGGCTTGTTGACAGAATCCTAGAGTGGGTGGCCAAGCCATTTATGGGATAGCCTAGACACATGGTGCTGGGAATCCCAAATGTAAACTGGCCACCACAGCGTTTGTGCTGTGGGTGGTAGGTTTTCTTGGGAGGCCATCTGTGGGAGAAGGTAGGAAGCTGCTTGGGGAACCAGGGAATCTGGGAATTGGGCTCAGAGCTGACTTTACCAGGATGTGGCCCTTTTTTCTGTGCTTCAGTTTCTTCCTCTTTCAAAAGGGGACCTTGACTCCTGCTCTGCCTGCCTCCTTGGGGGGGGGGGGGCAGTACCAAGGAGTGGTTACAAACAAGGATGCAGATCACAGGCTACCTGCCAGCCAAGTGACTTACCTCTGTGCATCTTAGTTTTCTCTAAGATGTAAAAATGGGGCTAGTAAAAATAGCTACCTTATTAGGGTTGCTGGGAAGAGTGAGTGAGATAATGCACACTGGGTTAATTCAGCCAGGCACATAATAAAGGGATAAAAGGCTATTGGCTGTAAAAACATAAAGCAGCAGTCAGCCTGGCCAGGTTGTGAAGGAGGAGCCTTCTTACTCTCTCTGGCTGAAAAGCTCTCAGTGTTTGGAATGGACTTTCGAATTCTATGTCATCTAGTTAGTTACTGATGGGTAGTGAGGCCCGGGGCAAGTTTGCTTTGTTCTAAATGTTCTGAAACCTCTATTTTCTCATCTGCAAGATGGGTTGCTAACAACAGTAGTCTCACAGGGTTGTGCAGAGTGGACTAGCCAGGAGGTAGGAATTACCTGGCACATGGAAGGCCCTCAGGAAGTGCTTGTGTGTGTGTGTGTGTTAAAGTGATGTTCACTGCTGTGCACCTGCCTCTTCCAAGTCAGACCGAGGAACACCTGGGAAGTGGCTAGAGCTGCTAGTCTCTACCCTTCTGTTCCCACTTGTAGGCCCTTGATTAGGGAGGAAGCTTGTGACTAGAGGAGACCCCAGGGCAGGCTCTGAACAGGCAGTTCGCTAAGATGCCAGAGGCAGGCAGGTGGAGGAAACAAGATGCTGTACATCTCCTCTGCACTAGGATCTCTGTGAGCTGGTTTGGAGACATTACTTCATTGACTCCTCACCAGAATCCGGTGAGGTCTTTCCGAGGACCCTTGCCTTACAGTGGTTAAGACGAAGTCCCCAGGGTGCCAAGGACTTGCCAAAAGTCAAGCAGTGCCTATGTGGAGCCCACACGGGAACCCAGGCTTGTCTGCCTCCTAAACTCCTAGCAAGGGCTCAGTAAATGCAGCTGCATGCACAAGCATGCAGTGAAGACAGGAAGGCTCCAGATCTGCCCCCTGAGACCAAACCTTCTAGACTTTGTTGTATTCTGATTGGGGTTCCTTCCCTCAGTTTCCAGACATGTTCCTCTGGGAAAATGTTGAAATTGCCTGGGTTGACTTGGGGAAGGAAGAAAATGGTCATACCACGCCCACTTAGCCACGGTGGCCAGACTGGCCAGAGAAGCAAACTGGTGGTGGGGCCCTCCAGCTGATGACTTTGGAGAAGCTGAAGGACCTGGGGATGGCAGAAAGGGCAACATGCAAGACAGGGCTTATGTGAGAAAGCCTAAATTCCCACATCCTTTCTGGCCAGGGCTTGGGCCTTCTGCTTTTTTTTCTCAGACTGAGAAGGCTTTTCAGACAGACGGGAAGGTAGAGACCATTAAAATTGAATCTTAATGCACAGGTAAGGAAACTGAAGCCCAGAGAAAGGAAGTAACTTGTACAAAGTCACATAGTAAGTGAGGGCAAGAGCAGAGGCTCCCTGCCTTGGATCTGGGTACATATTCGTGCATTCATTTGTGCCTCCATTCATGAGTCCACCGAGGGCCTGTTAGGTGATGTATAAAGACCTAGGTCAACAACAGACAGGCTCCCTGCCCAGACTGAGCTGGCTGGCATACAGGTCAGAGCAGTTCAGCACAAGAAGGGCTTACATAGGATGCTGTGATACGGAACATAGGTGATGGCACCATTTCTGGTCAGACCAATGGGGGAGGAGGTGACACCTGACAGGAGGCCTCAAGAGTAGAAGAAAAGCTGGTCAGGAAAGAGGAGGGAGGGCAGAGGAACATTAATGGCTGGAGACTTGCTCAGATGGTGGTTCTCTGTGTAGGCTGTTCAAGAGTGTTGCGCCAGGGACGCCTGGGTGGCTCGGTTGGTTAAGCGGCTGCCTTTGGCTCAGGTCATGATCCCAGGGTCCTGGGATCGAGTCCCACATCGGGCTCCTTGCTCAGCAGGGAGCCTGCTTCTCCCTCTGCCTGCCTCTCCCCCTGCTTGTGTTCTGTCTCTCTCTCTGACAAATAAATAAATAAAATCTTAAAAAAAAAAAAAAGTGTTGTGCCAGCCAACAGAGGAAAGGCCAGACTCACAGAAGAGTGTTCATGTAGAAGGAAGCAACATTAGTGATCCACACAACCTCATGAATGTGTGTTCTACCACAGAAAGCCTTATCAGTTCAGTAATTCCAGTTAATCTACCACGATAATATAATTATGTTTTACTTTTGTAAGGTATACAACAGTGATCTCCTATTTTGGTGTCAGTTTTTCAAAAAAGTTTTGATTATGGGCCAAAAAAAAAAAAAGTAGGAAAACATTTGGAGTATTTGAGGAACCAAGAAGTAAATAAGCCACAGAAAGTGAGGAGGAGAAGGGGACCAGGAGAGGTCCGAGAAGTGTGTGTGATCAAATCATGCAAGGCCTTGATCTCATGGTAAGGACTTTGGGTCTTATTCTAAGAGGTCTGTTCAATTTTTGCCTATGTGAGGTGCAGCAGAAAGCATGAGTGCTAAATCAGATGTGAAATTACCTCTAATGGGTCACAGAGATGGAGAGAATTGTGCACACAGGACGTTAGAGGTAACTGGATCATTCTAATGTTAGAATGTGGGCAGGAGAAGAGAACAGATAAAGGAATGGGTTGAGTTGAGGACAAAGAAGCTGCTGAAGTCAGGGAGGTAGGAGAGAGGGATGACAGGCAGCAAAGGTGTGACAGATGGTGAAATGTGAGCTGGTGGGAAATTTGATTCAGCACATATGTATTCAGCATCAAGCATCTCCTGAGTGTTAGACCACGTGCTGGGGCTTCTGGATGTTTATTCTTGTTTGATCTTCACAACCATACGAAATACAGTGTTTTTAAAAACCACCCTTTTATAGACGTAGAAACGAAGGGTCAGGACAGTGAAGAGATTTTCCCAAAAGTGTTCAGTGACTATGAGTCAAGCAAGGATGCCAGTCCAGGTCTCCTGGCTCCCGTGATGGTACTCTCCCCACTTGACCTCAGTTATTAAATTTGGACTTGGCTCTGCCATCGGAGCCCCCACTTGGACTGGAGGATTTCTCTCTCTGTCTCTTCCAATTCTAACATTCTCTGCTTCTCTTAGAGATACGGAGGTTGTAGAAGAATACTCTAGATTAGAAGGCACAGCCTCCACAAAGGCAGGATGACCGGGAAGTAATTGTAAGCAGAAGGACTATCTGTGAGAATGCTTCCCGTTCTTGGGAACGCCTTATGAATTTAAGTTAAAGAGAGGGACAGAGTTGTGCTAGTCATGAGTATAATGAAAGGAGTAAGTAAGTAAGAGATGGAGAAATGAACAGACCTTGATTCCATTCGATGGCTCAGGCCCTGAGAAAACAAGAATGAACAAGACTGACGTAGTTCCTGCCTCACTGAGGGAGAGATGAGGGGACAGATATCTGTCATTTGATTGACCTATGTGCGAAGCATATGCCAAGAATTGTGTATTACATGGTTTTCATCTATTCCCTTATCCTTTATCACAACCTCAGGAGGTATATGCTTTCATTATTCCCATTTAATGAATGAATTAACTGAGGCTCACAGAAGTCCTCACATGCTCAAGGTCACAGGAGTAGGTGAGAGAGCTGGGGCTTATACTTCAATCTTTTCTTTTAAATCGTTGCAAAATTGCAGGAGGGGGAGTGGTTGAGAGGGAGGGAGTGAAGGAAGGATGGAAGGCCAAGAGGCAGAGAGAAGAGTTCGATATAGAGAATGAGTCCACAAGCTAGGAGGACAAAGATGTTCTCTGAGACGGTGTGAGCACTTGGAGACCCTGCCTAGGCAGGAGGCGAATGAGGTCATTAAATCCATCTGCGCAGATGGGGACCCTCTGGGAAAAGTTATATGCAAATATCATGATGCAATGAGGTGCAATCTGAAATCCACTTGCGTTAGCTCAGGCTGGGGCTCAAGCAAGGACCGCACTGTGCTCTTTGGAAAGATCATCTGCTGAATGAAGACGTTTGCTCTTTCTCTCAGTTTCTAGAAAGGAAAGTCAGCTCACGGTCACAGAGCGTGTGAAGGGATGGACGGGGACCAAAATTCAGGCTTCTGCCCCACGGTTTTTTTCCTTAGAGAGAGTGCATGCGCTTGAGAGCGGGGAGAGGCAGAGGGAGAATATCAAACAGACCCATACCCAGCACAGAGCCCAGCTCGGGGCTGGATCCTGAGATCATGACCTGAGCAGGAATCAGGAGTCAACCGATTGAGCCACCCCGGCGCCCCTCCCCCACTTAAAAAACATTTGTTTAAAAATTTTTCCCAGCTTTCATAATATATGTGGATAACAAACCACGTTGTACACCTCTCACCCTTTCTTACTCAAAATCTGCCCCTGAGAGGCTTCAAACCAAACTTTATGCAAAATCTCTATGTGAAATGTCCCCCACCAAGAGTTCAGGCCCCCTGGAAAGTGGTCTGAGCTTGCTGGGACATGCTCTTGTTGTTTTCATCCTTGCCTCCCCCGATCAAAATTCCCAGCATATGTCTGTCTTAAAAGATACTTTCATATACTTTCTTTCACTTGACCCACCACAACGGCCCTATAAGTTAAGTATTCCATTGTGCCAGTCTTATCAACCAGCTCTGGTACAGTACATTACAATTTTCACCCATGATTTCCTTCAGCCATTAGTTCCCAGGGCAAGGTGGGGCTGATAGATACCAGTTCTACAGCTGGGAACCTGAGGCTCAGAAGTAGCTTGCCTATTTTAAATACCATGTCCCAGGGCGCCTGGGTGGCTCAGTCGTTAAGTGTCTGCCTTCGGCTCGGGTCATGGTCCCGGGGTCCTGGGATCGAGCCCCACATCGGGCTCCCTTCTCCGCGGGAAGCCTGCTTCTCCCTCTCCCACTCCCCCTGCTTGTGTTCCCTCTCTCACTGTCTCTCTCTGTCAAATAAATGAATGGAATCTTTAAAAATAAATAAATAAATAAATAAATAAATAAATAAATAAATAAATAAAAAATAAATAAATAAATAAATAAATAAATACCATGTCTGTCACCTGTTACTTTGGGCTAATGCCTGCCCCTTTCAGAGAGCCTCAGTTTCCCTGTCTGTAAAAGGGTGATTGTTCTAGTACCTATCTTACAGAGTAGCCTGACCCATCATAAATGCCCTCAAAAATGAAAGCTGCTATTCTAATGATTGTGATAAAAGTTATGACATGGCTAGCAAGAAGCAGAGGTAGGACTTGAACTTGAATCTGCTGCCGACCCCCACCGCCCAATCCAGTCATTGTCCTCCTGCTCAGCACTGTTTCTCTGAAAATTACTGCATCAGACCCAACCACCTGTCTCACCTCTTCTCTCTTTCTCTCTGCAGGTCACCCCCTTCCCTATGTCCTGTGACCTACAAGGTGACTGTGCTTGTCGGGACCCCCAGGCCCAAGAACACAGCCGGAAGGACCTCCGGGGATACAGCCATGGCTAAGGAAGGACAAGGAGTTGACAAAGAATTCCCAGCGCCAGGACTCGCATCCCTTTGGTATTGATTTCACAGTCAGCTGCTCAACGGAATGGCCTCCCCACACCAGGGATCCTTAGCACCCAACCGGTCTGCCTTTAATTTCACCCAGGAAGGACTCATAGTAGGGGCGCATGAGCCAAGTCTCACCACGCTGGATGATGGAATGGAATCCCATCCCAAAGTCTTAGATGGATTGCATAGACAAGTGTGCAGTCCCAGAGCCTAAAATTCTAATTTGTCACACAACCACAACAAGAAACATGTTCTACATTTAGGAGCGTGCACATATGTGGTTAGTACACATGCATGCATACACACCCAAACAAACATCTGCGTGAGGACAGTTTGGGAGGCTGAGCAGGGAGAAACTGGAACACACTCAGTCTTTCCTTTCCCAAGCTCCTAGCCAGTAGTGTCCTTGGGAGAAAGAGTTGCAGAAACTGCCAAGGCCAAGTGTTGAGATGTCAAGATAGCTTGCACTCTGAGGCTTGGAACATGTAGGGCATGCACAATCGTGCAGTCCTTTGGGATTAGAAGTGAACGGTCTCTGATCACCTACCTTCTAGGGAAGTAGAACCCAGGACGAGGTAAAGGATCCAGGGTATGCAAAGCCCCCAAATTCTTCTGCTGCCATGGGGGATTTTACCCCAACTCCAGGGTCTGAGGCTAAGCTGGAAATGGCATAGGGTTGTGGTGTCAAGGTATTATAACAGCCCCCTGCTTGAGGCCATAATATCCCTCCAGAACCCACCCATTCCCCAAACCTTGCCTTGGGACCACATTCGCTGCTACTTTTCCTGCTGCTCTATCCTATACATTGAGTACCCCCAAGATGGTAGGACTAGGTTAGGAAAAACCCCACACAACCAAACAGTCTGCCTTAAAAGTGACCCACGTTTTCCCACAGCTCCTCACTTCTTAGCCCTTCTGCAAGAGAAAATTCCTCGTTGGCCTACATGGTGAGAAATTAAATCCCCCATGGGTGGGCTTCTCATCCTGGAAGGGAGTAGAGGGACTGGAGATGCTGAAACCCTCACTGAGAGTCCAGAATGTCTGAGCCAGTGTTAGATTTTATAATCAAGTGGACCAGTGCTAAATGTCTGTGATGTTGGGGCCATCCAGAGACTGCTGGGATAGTGGGGACTCTTGAGTTATTATCCTTATCCAAGCTTTCCCGGCCCTCCGGGCTAGATCAGGCTTTGGTGCTGAGGACCTTGCTGTGGCCCTGAGCAGCTATAATTCTAGAACAGAGAATCATCTTGGGTATGATCCATCTAAACTATGTTCTCGAGGGCCATCAGAGGGAAGCCCAAGAGTTCACAGACTCAGTCCCCAACAACCCAACATGGTCATCATGTTTTCCACATTGTCTTCCAGCTACCAGGACTCCCATCCAGACCTGTGGTTGGTGAATTCTTCCCTCTTTCCCATGTTTAGCCTCCAAAACTTAAGAGGAAGGTAGTCCAATGCACGTGGAAGGCCCTACCTCATTGGGGTCCTCTTTGCCTGTGTTCCACCAGTTACTTGTCCACTCCTTTTGAATTAATATGGGAAGAAATTAACACAGAATGAGGTAGAGAGAATGGTCAAGCTGGACATAATTTCTGAGACCTGGAACTGAGACAGTGAGGCAATAGGAGGGTATCATATAAAGACTGCTATAAATCAAGTCATCTCAAATCCAGTGAAAACAACCAACAAAAACAAAGCCTAGCATAGGAATGGGAAACCCCAGGCATACGTGCTGACCCTCCTCATTCCTGCACCTGAGGCAAGCGCTATTCATCAGTCATAGTCCTTTTTCCCTATGGGGACCAAAAATAACTTCAGGAACCTTCTTACTACCTTACTCCCAACAGCAATTACCTGCTGACCAAGAACACTTGAGAAGCCAACATACCAAAGTGTTTTTTGCACAGGTGCCCACAAATTAGGATGCAGAGCTTAAATTTTCATGGCTCGTACCATATTCCAAACCCTGAGATTAGGTTTCAGAATGGAGAAGCTGCCACCACGGTTAAGGACAGGCTCAAGTCCTTTATGTGTCCTTCTTTTACACACTCATATCTCATTTCTATCCAGAGCATTTTCTATAGTTACCAGGGCCAGTCCTTAGCAAAATAATCATAAAAATGGAAGAACTGATCCCATTTTGTACTCCTTCCAGTACCTTAGAACCCTTGCCAACTAGTAAAGCCCTCTCTTGCCCTGAATTACCAACGTGTGTTAGCTGACAAGATACGAACTAAGAAGGGTAACCATGTGGGCCCTCCCAGTTGCTCTATCATACCAATCAGTAGTGCAAAAAGCCTTGGAGACCCAAAGACGCCATCACTGATAATGGGGTTGCAGGAACCACAGAAAAACCTCACCAGCTTCCCTTCAATTGACTCTCATCCTCTTTCTGCCTTCACCCTCACCCAGTCTGTGCCCACACTCTCCAGCTGAGCAAAGCTTCCTAGAGGCTGACTTCTATCTTCAGACTCCCAGACTGAGTTGAGCAAGGAGCCACCCAGTCTCCTCCTGACCGTCATTTAAACCTGTTACTCATAAATTCGTATTTGCCAAGGATATTAGGCAAGACAGGCTATATGACGGATGGCCAGCCTCATGCCCACATGGAAGGCCCTTCTCAAAACTTAGTGAAAGAGACTCCGTTCTATTCATGCAATGCACTGATTTCTGGCTTCGTTTTCTTTCTGGGAATAAACTCATTGTCTTATCCCTTCGATTATCTCCTGTTTAGGATCATGGAGTACTCACAAGGAGGCAGATGTGAAGCACTGTTGTCTATCAGCAGCTCAGGGGCCCTAAAGCAGTTGGGGGTTCTGGGTCTGAAGAAGTATTAGCCTGTTGGCAGCAAGAAAGAAAAGATGAGGAAGACGGTTCTCCAAACCCTGTTTTGGGGAGCCTTTCCAAGCCACAACCCTAACTGCATGCCCAGAGGACTTGTATTACCCCCATATTCTGTGCCAACCACCTCTGAAGGGAAGACAGTCCCTGGGAAGTCCATTTTGGTGGCTGAATTAGGGTGTTAAGAAAGGGAGCGATCGGTGGTCATAAATAGCAGGGCTTTGAAGATGGAGGGTATCGGCTGCTACTCCTGGCTTCAGCCTGTTGAGTTACTGCCTAGACAGTTCTCTTGGTCTTTTTTCCATCTTGGCCCCTGCTTAAATGCTATTTGTTGAAAATAATTCTTTGAGACAGATTTCAGCTACCTCCCTTCCAGGTTCAATTTAACTTGGTTGTAACTGTCAATTTGTTATAGGTCTTACCTGTGTTTTAAAAAGAAAAAGAAAGAAAGAAAGAAAAAGGAAGGAGAAAAGGAAGAAAGACAACCATAAATCCAAGTTAACAGTTTGAGGTTTTAGTGTTTTGTGTGTGTGTGTGTGTGTGTGTGTGTGTTTTCTGGAACTACTTCAAGTGGGAAAAGAAAAAGGAGAAAATGATGGTAACAAAGCTGTACAGATAGAGATTGATAGAAGACAAAGAGATGAAAAGGAAATAAAAATGCATGATTAAAACTAAGAATTAAAAAAAAAAAACAACAACACTATTTTTGTGCTTCCTAAAGGGAACTATTTATTCTACAGGCTGAGTAGGTAGACACAAGCATAAAAATTTCCCTAGCAGGAGACTTAAAGCAGGATTTTATAATGCTGTTATTTTCTGTACATTGTGATAGGGTCCAGGAAATAAGGCGTCTTCCCCCTTGATATGTAGTTGTTGTTGTTGGGGGAGCATTTTGTCTATATGTTTGGTGGCAATCGGTGTTAGTAGGGAGTGGGGAGGGCTTGAAATTGGTTTTACCTGATATTAAGGGGACATAGTGTGTTGTGCTTTTCACTTTATAAAATGTTTGTATTTACCAGTAGAGCACTGGGCTTTCTAAAGACTGCACTTAGAATCACACTGCACGGTCCACTTTCCTAAAAAGCTGCTACATGACCAGACAGGTAATTCCCCTGGTTTTTGAGAAACGACACAAAAACAAACCAAGCAAAACAGCAAACATAAAAACTAAGTAGCAAAGGAATAAAAGCCTGTTCTTTTAACTTATTCAAGTTTTGCCAAATTCCTACCAATTGATCTTTAAAAGAACTGTAATGATAGCCAGGAGTTATGTCTCTAGAGAAAGAACCTGGAATTCTTGACGCCAGACTGCCGTTGGCTAGTGATCTTGAACAAGTCAACAAAGAGCTTCTCCATTTGCCTCAGTTTCTCCAGCTGCAAAATGGGGATATTACTTACCTACCTCACAGTGGGATGGCAGGGGATGGTGAGGCCCTGAGGTTCTAAAGGGGCTGTGGCAATCTGTGAGAGACACAAAGTCCGTGGGTTACTTTTCAAGAATGCACGGGCCCAGTGGACATCTACACAAGACAGGGAGTGCTCATCAGATATTTCAAGGAATAAAGCTGGAGCTCCTGGATTTTATTATCCACCTTAAGAGAGAGGCTTGTATTTGGGAATATTTCACTCATAGGTAAACTGGATTTTTCTCCCCCTATTCTGGCCTTTACCAGTTCTAGAATTTTATTAAAAGCCAATTACATCTTCCAGTGAAAAAGTCAGTTTACTGTGTGGTCTATTCAAGACTTATGGGCCATTTCCAACTTCACAGAGGAAGGGAGTCACTAAAATCTCTTCTTCTCAGACTTAAAATTCCACATTAAGTGTTCCATTAAAACAAGATATGGCATTCTGAGTGCAAACAACTCGGGGCTTCTTAAACTAATACACCAGCAGTCAGTGAGGAGAATTTTGAACAATTCTTGAGTTGCTTTCTTGGGTCTCTATAATCAATAACCTGTCCGCAGATATCTATCTATATAAAGATATTATATATAAAAATAAATTTACATATATATGCACATGTATATATAGTTGTACATATATGTGTGTATATATATACTTAAATGTAATATTTACAAAATAAAACTGTGATCTCGTCTAGAGAAAATGTATTCATATTACAAACTGCTCTTCCATATTTATGTATCATATTATACCTTTTTATTATTGTTATAATTATTATGGGTATTTCTAATTATTATGATGTTGAAATCTGTTTGGCACCTTCTGGAAACAACCAAAAAATGACTCTCCATTGAAGTGCTTACAATCTGTTCTCATGAGAATTCTACTGGCCTACTACTATAAAAAAAAAAAAAGAAAAAAAAATCTAAACACCAAAAACAAAACACAATTCCAATCCTTTTTCTGTACCTCACGCGCATAAATTTGCTGCTCCTATTTTGGGTTTTATTTTTTTTCCTGTTTATGTGTTTTATGGATCTAAGTTAAGTCTTTCAGCAATATATAAAATTGTAAATAGTAAACTTTATTTATTAAGAATGTCATCTTTTTTAATTTATATTTACACAATTGTTCATCTAATTTATTTTTTCTATACAGTTTTAAATACTCAGCCATATTTTGCTGTTCGTGATATTTTTATCCTGTTCTTGTGGATTTGTTTTTCCATACTGTTTTCTCTGGTCTCAATTACAGGTTGGATCTCACAAAAAAAAAAAAAAAATGATGTCAAAGACAAATATTTTGCCACTGTTGATTACTATACCTTAAAATTCTATATTATGAAAATATATAATAGCTTGTATGCTTCAATATGTAGCGGTGTGGTTTCTGTCTGTTGGGGAAATCTAAAGGACTCTCCTGTGGACACACTCATATGCAAGGGAACCCCATGGCCTCAGATGAGAAGATCTATGGTAGCATGAGGTTGAATTTAATATACGCCCAATCTTCTACACAAATAACTCCTGAAAAACATCTATATTTTGCATATGCAAAAACTGAAAAATATTCTCTTTTTTTTGTTATTATCGTCATTTTTTTATTATGTTAAAAATATTTTTACATGTTAAAAAAAAGTTCAATTTTCAGGAAACTGAAACAAATATCAGTACCAGCTCTATCCGGCCTTTTGGATGCTATCTTCAACGATGTACTTCCAGCCTGTTCTTTATTTTCATTTTTTTCTTGATTATTGAACGCTTAGTCATCCAGTTCATCCAATGACCCTGCAGCTGAGGCTGAAGTTGTGCTGTTTTTGATCTGCCTACTGGGTCTCATTTTTCATCATATCACCACTTAGTAGCCATGTGATCTTTGGGAAGTTTATTCAATTGCTTTAAGATTTAGTTTTCCCATCTGTAAAATGGAAATCATAAAGGGACCCACCTCATGATGTTGTTGAAGGTGGAATTAAATGAGATAAATATGTAATGTTTTAGAACTGCAGCAGGCACAGAGTATATTAACTCTTGTTATGGTGATGATGAGACGGGTTGCTCAGGACAGCTATTCATAATACATGAATTTTTCTGAGATCTCCTTATTTTTTAAGAGAATAAAACCAAGAGATACCAAAGCATTCAAGCACTTGGCACCAGCATGGCCACGGAGTAAAGAGCTCACCAAACACTGAGCTCTTGGCTGGCAGCACCACCACAACACAGGTCAAAATATGTATTGATCTGCCGGTACTTCAACATTTTGAATCTGAACAAAAGGGCAGTTTGGGGACATCCAGGTGAATTATAGGAAAGGGTATAAGTAGGGAAGTCAAGAACTACCCATGGTAGGTTTTCTAGACTCTCTACAAACAGAATCCACTGAGAGACAGGAAGGGAGGCACCAAAGATAAAATCAAAGTTACTGCTAAATGCTGCCAGATAAATGGTTATTTCCAAAGAGAAATGGTGATTAAAGAGAACATTTTACTCAGTGCTTTTCAATTCACTGTGAAGACTGAAACATGATTTAAAGAATAGTTTCATGAAAAGAGGCAAATATTTCCCGAAGAGAGAAAAAGTCTTCATATAGTTCTTTGGACCCCTTGGTTTTGTCTGCAGAGACAAAGCTATGGGGCAGAGATTTCTCTTGGTAGATAGAAGATACTAGTTCTAGTGTCTTCTCCTAACCATAACACACACACACACATACGCATGCACACAGTAATGGAGAAAGTTCACTGGGCTTTAGTTGCTTAATCTGTCAAATGGGAAAATGACTCCCTTCTCACTTCAAAACAGGCAGAGACATTCAACATTTACATCTATTTATATTTGTCACCCACATTCTAGAGCTTATAACCTTTCAGGCTTACAGAACAGTTGAGCAGAAAGTAGAGCTCCTATTGGACTTCCTTTTAAATAATGAAATATGTGGGACTGGGAAATCTAGCGATTTTCTAGGGTCAGCCATCAGGAAAATGTAAAAACCTAAAGCCATGTGATCAGATGTGTAAGTTTGGAAATTCAAGTAATATTCCTGATGACCCCTCAGTGGTTTATTGTGTTGAGGTTGCAAGATGAGAGTGGAAGGCTTTGGAGAAGGGTTTGGAGTTGGGATCTGGAATCATGACCATTTATATGCTGTGCTGTCTTGGACAGTTCTCTACCTGCTCAGTAGCCTTGTCTGTAGATGGGATTCATCATTTCTGTCTTAAACAGGCTGTCCTCAGAAAAAGGTATCATAATTTAAGTAAAGCACTCAGCAGGGGGCTGCTATATAGTAGGTCTCAGTATATGTTGCTTGTTACTCTTTTGCCCTCCCCACTTTTCCACCCCATCCTTGACTAAATATGGTTCCCATGGTAGGCTGCACTTTGCAGAAGGGAGGGAAAGAGGTACACCCAGACCAGCTCCCCAGTATTTATGTGGAAAAAAAAATGCACCACTTCTACATCACCAAGACTGAAGTTTTGCAGTGTATTCAACTTGCTTCCATCTCTATGAAATGATAAATCTCAGTTACATGCCCAAGAGACTGAACAGGTCCACAGTAAAGACCAATGAAAAATTAAAATCAATATAATTCTTCTCTCTAGCTTGTACTTTAAAAGGTTAACAACAAGAGCAGAAGTGGGGAAGGGGTGCCTTTCTTTAAGACAAAGAAATAGATTAGCTTCTCTTTTATTTCTCACAAAAGTACTGTGATCTAGGGATCATTAGTCCCATTTTCACAGATGAGAGAAACTGAGGCTCAGAGTTTAAGTGAATTTTCATAGTGAATGGCCCCAAAAGTCAAGTCCCAATCTTGTTGAGGTGTAAACACTACATTACACTGATTCTCTCTTCTCATGATTATCTTAGGTCTGTTTGGCTAAAAGCAGTATTATTTAAATATTCCAGGGACGGAAATTGTTTCAACTTAATCTCAACACAGATTGACTGGTAGTGATTGCAAGGCTGGGTTGAGAAAGGTTTGTATAATGCATCTGGGCTATAGGGGAAAGTATAATATGACCTTGGGAATGTCATCTCATCTCTCTGAACTTGTTTCCTCATCCGTGCCTTCCTATCATGGAAATGGAAGGGGCAGTGGCAGTATAAATGTTCTAGTTGCTTCTCTGTGTTTAGTACAGTTTCTTTATTTGTCAAATGTAAATTGAAGATTGGGTGGGGGAGAAGATTCTCTAGGGCTACAGCTCATGCAAGACACAGAGCCCCCTCTTCTACCTCCCTGGTCAATACTCTCTCCTTGACCAGAATGCCTCTTGTCTAAATTGATGAGAGACATCATCATCTTTGCACTATCTGGATCCCCTTGAACAAGTTACCAATTTGTACCTTGACTGGTGCTAAGTGCACATTTTTTTCCTGGAAGTTTCCATCCATGACTAGTAGAGTCTTGTTTCTTGGAATGACATTGAACTTGTCTCAAGCCTATGAGGAGAACAGGTTATGTGCACTTCTCTAGCTACCCTATCCTCTACTGACCAGTTAGGGTGGGGAAGACAGCCTATATAATAATCTTTAAAGGAAGTTCCATTTAGTGAGAAATCACCCTTATCCATTCTTTAATTTAATCCTAACAGCGATGCTGTAAACACGTATCTTTAAATCCATTTTATGGATGAGAATAGGGATCCACAGAAATGAGATACTTTGCACAAATACACAGTGAACAAGTACTAGAGCCAGGATTTTGGCCCAGGCATGTCAGATTTCTAAACCCACATTTTTATTTCTTATGCTGTCCTTTCTTCCTATCCTAATACAAATGGGAAAAGGTTTGTTCCAATACTGACACTAGCTAGAGCAAATTTCTTTTCTCTGGTCCTCAGACTTCCCATTTGCAAAATGATAGTATAAACTAAGGACCTTTCCATTTCTTACAGTTAGCGATTCTGTGATGGATAGTCTCAAAAGTTCTGGACATAAAGGTAGAGTTTATCTGAAGTAAGAGGAAGGGAGTATTTAAGCCATTCTAGTTCACTTGTAGAACTGCTGCTTTTGAGAGCATAATTTATGCCATCTTTGGAAAGGATCAGTGTTGGTTTGTAGAATGAAGGAGCACAGTCCACAGTTGGGGGGAATCTGGGCTGGCAGTTAAAGCACTTAGTAGGAAAATGTTAAGTTTATTTCTAGTTCACTCAATTTCTGCGTATCTACCTTTTCCACTTCCTTACTTCCCATATTCAATAAAGATAGGTAGAGTGTCTATTCATAAAGAGAGGCATTAAAAAGGACTCCTAGTATTTTCCTGATTAAGAAGAAGCTATGACAGTATCTAATGCCAAAGGTAATGCCCTAAGACCCAGCATTTCCACTTCTAAGAGTACACCCAAAAGAAATGCATACATATATTCACCAAAAACAACTTCTAGAATGTTTAGAGTAGCACTACGGATGACACCTCGAACTTGGGAACTCACCAAATGCCCATCAACAGTATGATGAGCAAATAAGAAGTATATATTAATACAATGAAATTCTATACAGCTATAAGAACAAATGATCTACAACTTTATGCAATAATACAAATAAATCCCACAAAAATGATGTCAAGCAAAAGAAGTAAGACACAAAAACTATGTACTCCGGGATTTCCATTTTATGAAGTACAAAAATAAGCAAAGCACAATTAATGGTGCTGGGGCAACTGCAAAAGAATGAAAAAGAATGAAATTGGACCCCTACCTCATACCATATACACGAATTGACTCAAAATGGATCAATGACCCAGATATGAAAGCTAAAAGCATAAAATTCTTACAAGAACACATAGGCGAACATCTTAATGACCTCGGATTTGGTGATAGATTCTTAGATATAGCACCAAAGCACAAACAACAGATGAAAAAATAAATTAGACTTCATCAAAATTAAAAACTTTTGTGCCTCAAAGGACACTCTCAAGAAATTGGAGAAAATATTTCTTAATCATTTGTAAAGAATATACAAAGAACTATTACAAAAAGACAAAGAACCCAATTGAAAATGGAAAAAAAAATAACTTGAATAGACATTTCTCCAAAGATTAAAGACAAAGGATGGATATAATAAAACAATGGAAAATAACAAGCGTTGGTGATGATGTGGGGAAATTAGAACCCTTGTACATTGCTGGTGGGCACATAAAATGGTACAGCCACTGTGGAAAACTACTTGTTGGTTCCTCAAAAAGTTAAACGTAGAATTGCCATATGATCCCCAAATTCCACTCCAATATATATGCTCAAAGTAATTAAAAATGGATACTCAAACCAGTACATGTACACATGTTTGTAGCTGCACTATTCATAATAGACAAAAGGTGAGATAGCCCAAATACCCATCAACGAATGAAAGGATAAGCAAACAAAAGGACATTATTCAGTCATAAAAAAGAATGCAATACTGATGTGTGCTGCAAAGTCAATAAGCCTCCAAAATATTGTGTTCAAAGCCACTAACCAAAGGTTACATATCATATGATTCCATTTATATGAAATATCAGAATAGATAAATTCATGTAGAAAGACACAGATTGATGGTTGCCAGGGGCTTGAGGAGGGTCAAATGGGGAGAAGATGTTTACTAGGTAAAGGGTTTTACTTTGGTGTGATGGAAATGTTTGGAACTAGATAAAGGAGGTGGTCTCCCAAGGTTGTGAATATATTAAATTCCACCAAACTGTTCATTTTAAAGTTGTTAACTCTGGCTGCCTGGGTGGCTCAGTCAGTTAAGCATCTGCCTTCAGCTCAGGTCATGATGTCAGTGTCCTGGGATCGAGCCCCGCACTGGGCTTCCTGCTCAGCAGGGAGTCTGCCTCTCCATCTCTCTCTGCTGCTCTCCCTGCTCATTCTCCCTCTCTCTCTCACTGTCTCTTTCTCTCAAATAAATAAATAAAATCTTTAAAAAAATAAAGTCCTTAATTTTATTATGTGAATTTCACCCAAATAATTTTTTTTATTATGTTATGTTAGTCACCATACAGTACATCATTAGTTTTTGATGTAGTGTTCCATGATTCATTGTTTGGGATACTGCAAAGGCAGTCCTAAGGGGGAAATACATAGGCATCCAAGCCTCACTCATTAAATTATTTTTTAGAAAGAGACTGGAGGGGCGCCTTAATGGCTCAGTTGATTAAGCAGCCAACTCTTGGTTTCAGCTCAGGTCACGATCTTAGGGTCTTGAGATCAAGCCCCACATCGGCCTCCCCACTCAAGAGGGAGTCTGCTTGTGGATTCTCTCTCTCTCCCTCTGCCTCTGCCCCTCCCCCTGCTGGTTCTCTCTCTCTCAAATAAAGAAATATTTAAAAATTTAAAAAAATAAAGAAACTGGAAAAAAACCAAATGTAAATAACAAAAAATAAATACAAAAATTAATAACAACAACAACAACAACAATAATAAAGAGGAGAAGGAGAAGGAAGAGGAGGAGGAAAAGGAGGAAGAAGAACAAGAGGAGGAGGAAGAGCAAGAGGAGGAGGAGGAGGTGAAGCAAGAGGAGGAGGAGGAAGAGGAGAAGGAGGAGGAGGAGAAGAACTTCAGTGCCCTTAGAAGTCAGGATAGCTCCCTTTAACCTGTGGAATCCTTCAGAGATGTAAAAAGGGTAGTCATTGGATGGGAAAAGAAAGGGGGCTTCTGAGAGGCTAGTAATGTGCTGCTTCTTGATTTGAGTGCTGGTTACACATGTCTGAGTTTATGAAATTCATCAAGTACTTATAATAAGCGTACATAGTTTTCTGTATGTTTATTATGTCAATACCAAAGTTTTTATAAAGATTCACTGGCAAAAATGCTCCCTTAGAAGGAAGACATTTTTCTGGAATATCCTTCTGAAATGGAGTAAGACCCCACTTCAGTTAAGCAGCATACACTGACTGACATCCACATTTCCCCCCAAACTAACAAGGACTCTTTAAAGCACAACAAAGCTTGACTATACAATGGGTGGGGAGGGGGAGCAGTATGCTGGTATTGTGAGAGATTGGGTAGTCAGGAGCCCTGGGCTCCAGCTCTGCTGTTCTGCTTTATAGCACTCTCTGACCATGGAGAAGCCACTTCTGTGCTGAACCTCAGGATTCCTCATTTGGGCACTGGGCATAATAATGACCAAGAAGATGATGAAATGAGCTGGTCTCAAACTGAATAATGGGACAGACTGCAAGAGATGTCATGGAGAAAAGGGTAGAAAAGCAGCCAAAAGAATGGAGCTCATTCCCTTGGGATCCTACCCCAAACAGAGCTAGAACAGTTCTTAATCTGCTTTACCCAAGGGGCCCCCATGTAACAGTAATGCACCTATGCCACCATCTATTCTGTTGTGATCTGCCTTTCCTTCTCTTGCCTCATATCCTTGGGAGACTGGCTAAGATGTAATCAAGTGAAAGATTCTCAAACATTTTGGCCAAGTGCAATATTCTATGAAATGCCAACAAGTCAATCAAAGAAGCCCATGCCTATCTTCTCCAACTAGCCCAGGATCACCCCAGCAACAACTCCTTAGAGCTTTGGGGTTCCAAAGAACCTGATGTAAACACAACTAACCTAACCTAGTCTATTTTACAGATGAGGAAATTGTCAGAGGCTCAATCAGAACTTGGGACTTTTCACTTGCCCAGAACCCGAGTAGAGGACAAAGTAGCATTGTTGACTAACTTGCCCTGCTGCTACCTGGGTCTTGAAGGGAGGCAGTCATCTGTGGGTTCTTGAAAGCCTGGGCTCTATGCCCAGAAATAAGATGAAGAGGGGTCTGGAGGTAGTCAAGGCCCACAGTTTTTGAGATGCTTTGTTTTCCCTCTCCTTGACGTGCAGCCTGGCCATTGTCCACTCCTGGGAGTGGGGGATTTCTTACTCCCATATTGCTTTGAGGCTGCACCATGCATATTTGAGCCTGGGCTACCTGGCTCAAATTTAGTTTCCAGACATTTAGGGCACCATCTGAGACCTAAACCCAAACCTTGATATTTTTCCTCTGCTAGGAGAATGGCTTTTGGTTATTACACATTTCTCTCTGTGTTGATTTTTAAAAAATATTTCCACAAAGCTACCCGCCAAATGTTTTCATCTCAAACATGTGTAGCTTTCCTGTAACTCATGTTGTAGTTACATCAGTGGTTGGGACTCCATTCACCTGTAAATTTAAGTTGTCTTCAGAGCCTTCATTTCCTTCTTTAACCTGTGGCCCTCTAAGCCAAGCAGAACTCTTCCCAGAAGATAAAGAGATGGTGACCAAGTCCCCCGGAGAACGTCTGGGTGTCAACTTGCTGAAATTATTGTACAAATAGCTCCTTCCATATACTCACTACTTAATACCTCACAAAATACATTTACTAACTTTTAAATGTAATCATGTATCCAACTAAATGTTGAATAATTGTTTTATTGAGCATTACTATGTACACTACATTAGACTGAGCATTTATAAGGTTGCTGGTCAAGACAGCCACTGTTATGGCCCTCAGAGTTTATCATCCAACTAGAGCCAGAGGCAAGAAATCAGCTCATTAGAGTGCAGTGCTGTAAATGGGGGAAATCATCCCAGAGGGAAAATAGTAAATGCTGCAGGCACAGATAACAGAGTGTGCAAAGACCTAGGGGGTAAAATAGGACATGGCTTATTTGGGGAAAGCAAGTGTTCAGGCTACTGGGATCTGAACTGAGGCTAAGGATAACTGAGAAACCACATTGGGGAAGAAAGGTGTTGGCTGATACCAGGGAGTTATGTAGATAACAAATTGCCAAAAACTCAGTAAATGTGTATCCTTCTTTGGGTTCCTTTAAAAGCAAATCTTGAATCAAGGACTCAAGTACAAGTAGTTTATCTGGATGATGAGCCCAGTAACCACCAGTAGAGAAGAGGGGAAGTGAAACAAGAATGGGAAGGTAGACAGGGCGCCTGGGTAGCTTAGTCATTAAGCGTCCGCCTTCGGCTCAGGTCATGATCCCAGGGTCCTGGGGTTGAGCTTCTCCTTCTCTCACTCCCCCTGCTTGTGTTCCCTCTCTCACTGTGTCTCCGTCAAATAAATAAATAAAATCTTAAAAAAAAAAAAGAATGGGAAGGTGGCCAAAAGAGGGTGTCTTATCAAGCATGTTACTACTGTAAGCAACTGCAGCTCAATCACAAGAGACAGGCTGGAGAAGAATCTAGCGGGCTTCTTAGAGGAGGTAGCACTTGAGATGAGCCTTGAAGAACCAGTAGGACTTTAGAAAAAAGAAGGAAAGATAGTTGGCTGAGAAAAACTCATGTCCACCTGACTTTAGGACTATATTATCTACCTCATTTCCTCTTTCACCTTCAAATATATGAGGAAGCACACAGGTGGCATCCTTTCGCAAAAGTTTGTCTAGGAGCGGGTATCCTTCCCTATGGCTCCTGCAAGGAGCCTGTCTGGGCTTTGCATTGAAAAGGAACAGCTCATTCTTGATACCCTGTGCCATACGGAACACATTCATTTCCAGGATTAAAAGCACATTAAGGTAACACACACCACATGTAGGAAGGGAAGTGACCAGACACCCTATTTTCTATGATCCCTGAGAAATAGATATAACTCATTTATCCATCCATTCATCTGTGTACACCCATGTGTGCATGTGTATACACACACACACACGCACGCACCTTCTCTACCAGCACAGGCCAGGGAGGCACAACTTCCAACCTCAAAACCTCTTCCCAAGGATCCAAAGAGAATTTAGTTTCCAGGCATTTAGGGCACCATCTGAGACCTAAACCCAAACCTTGATATTTTTCCTCTGCTAGGAGAATGGCTTTTGGTTATTACGCATTTCTCTCTGTGTTGATTTTTTAAAAATATTTCCACAAAGCTACCCGCCAAATGTTTTCATCTCAAACATGTGTAGCTTTCCTGTAACTCATGTTGTAGTTACATCAGTGGTTGGGACTCCATTCACCTGTAAATTTAAGTTGTCTTCAGAGCCTGAAATTCATCAACAGTCCGAATTCTTGGGAATACAGCTGGTCAAAGTTTTAGCTTGCTTAAACCCTTCACTGTAGATTCTGCCTACCTTGCCAGACTTGTCTTTTGTTTCCATCCCTCCCATCAGTTACCCACCACTCACTTTATGCTCTCGCCAAACTGAACTCCCTTCAGTTACTTTAGCATGCCGTATTTTCTTAGTTCCCAGCTTTGGAGTCAGGCTCTGCCCTTTACCTAGAATACCCTCCCTTAACTATGCATAGCTTACTCCTACTCATTCTTTATGTCTCAGCTTAGCTGATCAGTGTATTAATAATTATTATTATAGCTTAGATTGACGGCTCACTATGTGCCTGACATGAAATTAAGTACTTTACATGCCATCACTTATTTAATATACATAAAATAACCCATGGAAGTAGATATAATTATCAGTATTATCATTTTATAAATGAGGAAATCGAGGTAAGAAATTGTAAATAACTTCCCCAAGGTCATAATGACTAGTCAGGGATGAAATCTGAATTTGAACCCAGGCAATCTGATTCTGAACACCCTGAATATAACTGTATAATGATGCTCCATAAAGCCTACTCCAAGTTCAGCTAATAAGTCTAGTAGTCTTGTGGGTCCACCAGCCCCTATTACTTCCAAAACTGTCTTAACCATACTACACTAATTGTCCATTTATTTCTTCCATTCCTCAAAAACACAAAGAAGCTGTTTCCCATTCAACCTGTATCCCCTGGCTCATAGCAGGTCTGTGATTGTTTAAGGAAGATATGAATAAATTTGAACAGAGCCTGAATCAACTTCCATTCACAAGAAAATACATGCTAATCCAATTACTGATATAAACCCCAGGCTGTAACTAAACCAATTAAAAGAACAAAATTTTTCAGCACTTTGATAATGCCTGCTAACACAAAAATCATACGTCAATTACCAATCTTTTTCATTTATTCATGAAAGAAGGTGTCTCAAAGACTTCCAATTGCTAAGGCTTCTATGATGGGCAAGTGCTTAGAGATAAGAAAGCTTAATTAAAAAAATAATAATCAGTAATTCCAATACTTAGTACATCTCAACTGCTTGTGTTTAAAATAGTCAGATCTGGGTAAGAGTTTGGCTGACTGAGTAGAAAGCTATGTTAAAAGTTTGATGTCAGGTGGGAAATTGGGCAAACACAAGGACATCTGAGACCAGGGAAGGGGGTTGGTAAAACCAAGACTACAGCCCACCAACCCCAGAGGTTTGGTGAGTTTCATGTGAAGATGGGTCTCACAGCCTTCATAGGCTCAGATGTGAGGGACTGCCAAAGTCCTCTGCCTCAGAGTAGGATGGTTTTACAGCCTGACCTCCAACTGGCAGTGAGAAAAATGAGGTGGTATCCTGGGTTGACCCCGCCCTTCCTCTCTTGACACCTTTAGGTTCTGAAGGAGAGGATTGCTAGTTACCACTTAGTTCAGAGAGCTGATGATTTAACACATCCCTAGGCTTAGACTTCACTGTGTGATCAACTTTACCCAGACATCTGACATCTCCACCATACCCTGTCTAGGTCAGTTAAAAATCTGGTTTCACCACAAAAGACCCAGAATAGCCAAAGCAAACCTGAAAAAGAAAAACAGGGGCACCTGAGTGACTCAGTTGGTTAAGCATCTGCCTTCAGCTCTGGTCATGAGCTCAGGGTCCTGGGATCGAGCCCCACATTGGGCTCCCTGCTCAGCGGGGAGTCTGCTTCTCCCTCTCCCTTTGCCCCTTCCCCCGCTCATGCTCTTTCTCTCTCTCTTTCTCACTCAAATAAATAAATGAAATCTTAAAAAAAAAAAAAGATATCTTAAAGATCTTAAAAAAAAAAAAAAAGAAAAAGAAACCTGGAGGCATCACAATTCCAGACTTCAAGTTATATTACAAAGCTGCAGTAATCAAAACAGTATGGTACTTGCACAAAAATATAGATCAATGAAATAGAAGAGAAAACCCAGATATGAACCCACAATTATATGGTCATTTAGTCTTTGACAAAGCAGGAAAGAATATCCAATTGGAAAAAGAATGTCTCTCCAACAAATGGTGTTGGGGAAACGAGGCAGCAACATGCAAAAGAATGAAACTAGACCACTTTCTTATACCATACACAAAAATAAATTCAAAATGGATTAAAGACCTAAAGTGTGAGACCTGAAACCATAAAAATTCTTGAAGAGAGCACAGGCAATAACTTCTTTGATATTGGCCATAACAACTTCTTTCTAGATATGTCTCCTGAGGCAAGGGAAAGAAAAGCAAAAATAAACTATTGGTATGATATCAAAATAAAAAGTTTCTGCACAGCAAAGGAAACAATCAACAAAACTAAAAGGCAACATACTGAATGGGAGAGATATTTGCAAATGACATATCTGATAAAGAATTAGTATCCAAAATACATAAAGAACTTACAAAACTCAACATCTCCCAAATGAATAATCCAATTAAAAATGGGTAGAATACATGAACACACATTTTTCCAAAGAAGACATACAGATGGCCAACAAAAACATGAAAAGATGCTCAACATCACTTATCATCAGGGAAATATGAAGCAAAACTACAACAAGATACCACCTCACACCTGTCAGAATAGTTAAAATCAACACAAGAAATAAGAGGTGTTGGCAAGAATGTAGAGAAAGGGTAACCCTCCTGTACTGTTAGTGGGAAAACAAACTGCTGCACTCTGGAAAACAGTATGGAGTTTCCTCAAAAAGTTAAAAATAAAACTACCCTATTATCCAGCAATTGCAGTACTGGTTGTTTACCTAAGGAATATAAAAATACTAATTCAAAGGGATATATGCACCCTGATTGTTTATATGTTTATAGCAGCATTATCTATAATAGCAAAATTATGGAAACAGCCCGAGTGTCCACTGATTGATGAATGGATAAAGAAGATGTAGTGTGTGTATACATACACACAATGGAATATTACTCAGCCATAAAAAGAATGAAATATTGACATCTGCATGGATGGAGCTATACAAGTATTTTGCTAAGTGAAATAAATCAGAGAAAGACAAATACCATATGATTTCACTCATATGTGGAATTTAAGAAACAAAACAAATGAGCAAAGTGGGGGGGAAGAAAGAGGCAAACCAAGAAACAGACTCTCAACTAGAGGGAACTGATGGCTACTAAAAGGAAAGTGAGGGGGTGTGTTAAACAGGTGGTGGGGATTAAGGAGAGCATTTGTTGTGATGAGCACTGGGTGATATATGGACGTGTTGAAGTGCTATACTGTATATCTGAAACTAATATCACACTGTATGTTAACTAACCGGCATTTAAATAAAAACTTTTAAAAAATCTGATTCCTTTATTTTCAATTTTCACAGGTTTCCTGGTATAGTGACATACTCTCTCTTTCCCAAGCAAAGTTGGCCATTCTTCCTTTCTTCTGCTTTTTGCTTTTTTATTTTTGAGCTCCTACCTCAATGCAATTGGCCAGAAGGAGCCCAAAAACTTAACGATAACTATCCTGCTCCCAGAACGATACATAAAAATCCCATTGCACTTATACTAAAGCCCAGACTCCATGGATGGTGCACATGGCTCTGAATGACCTAGTCTGGCGCTGTCCAACGCAGCAGGCCCTAGAACCCTGTGGCTACTGAGCACTTGAAACTCAGGCAGTCTGAATTAAGATGTGCTGTAAGTGGAAACTCCACACTGAATGTTAAAGACTTTGTACCTAATAATAATAATAATAATAATAATAATAATAATAATAATAATGTAAAATTTCATTAACTGTTGTTCATATTGATCACATGTTGAGACAATAGTATTTTGGATTATTTTGAGTTAAAAAAATATTATTAAATTTACCTTCACTTGTTTCTTTTTAATTTCTAAATGTGGCTACCAGAAAACTTAAAATTACATGTGACTCACATTGTATTTCTATTGGATGTTCAGCCTCAATTCCTGTCACCCTTCCTACCACAGTCAAGGCTACAGGTACGCTGAATTCCTTTTAGTCCTTCTAAACTCACAAGTCCTCGGTCACTCCCCAGCCTTTATTTATCTGGAGCAGTTTTTTTACTTAATTCACTCTGACTCAACCTTTGTGCCAGAGTTCAGATATTACTTCCTTGGAATAGTGTGGTATGTGGCCAGCCTTCCCAAATTTGAGTCTCTGTGACCTCATGACCCTGTTTGTTTCCATCCATCACAGCACCGGTCATTCTGCTGTAATGGATTCTTTCTGCCCCTCTGCAATATAAGCAACAAGAATGAAGAAATTGCTACTGTACATGGTGCACGGTAGGCACTCAAGAAGTACTTATAAAGGGCGGAGGGAGACCTAATCTGGTTGTACTGCATCAATGTCACCCAACACCCTACAACAGGGATTGGCAAGCTATAGCCTACAGGCCAAATCCAGCCTACCATCTATTTTTGAAAATAAAACTTTACTGGCTATGCCCATTCATTTCCATACCATTTCTATACCAGAAGGGAATAGTTGTGATAGAGACCATGTGGCCCACAAAGCCTAAAACATGTACACTCTGACCCTTTAAGGAAAAAAGTTTGCTGATCTCTGTCCCGTACGATAATGCCCAACTTTTCAGCACAGGTCGTTGCTTACCTGTCCAGCCTTATCTGATGGTCCTCCGCCTATAATACCTCTCTGTTTCAGGTTTGCTGAGCTACCACCAGTGCCGGAAAACCTCCCACATTCACGCTCATCCATTCCATGTCCAGACCACACTGTAGCTCTCAACACTCTGTAACATACATAATATGTAATTATAATTACATAAGATGCAATAAAAATGAATGTAGACCCATCCATCGGTAGGTCTGCTTTAGACTGTCAACTAACTGCTCGAGAGCAGGGACAATTTACTCATTCAACACATATGGATGGGCGCCTGGGTGGCTCAGTTGGTTAAGCGACTGCCTTTGGCTCAGGTCATGATCCTGGAGTCCCGGGATCGAGTCCCGCATCGGACTCCCTGCTCAGAGGGGGGTCTGCTTCTCCCTCTGACCCTCCCCCCTCTCATGTGCTCTCTCTCTCTCATTCTCTCTCTCAAATAAATTAAAAAATCTTTAAAAAAAAAAGAATTTAAAATTCAACACATATGGATGAAGAGTGTCCAGAATGGGCCATTAGGAGCTGGAGACAGAATGGTCACCATGCTCACATCACTTACAACCAACTGGAATGGGATGGGAAAACCACTTTCCCTCAACTGTATCCCCACTGTCCGACCCAGCACTGGGTCACTGTAGTGACCCAGTACATGTCTGAGTGAATGAACGTCTCCTACCAGAACCACGCTTTGATCTTCACATAATGCTACAAGCAGAGAAGTGAAATTAGGAGTCAGACCTCTTTCCCTTCCCAGCCTTGACAGGCAGGCAGGTGGGCAGGCAAGACATGATGGTGGAGGACACCAATCTGGGAGGCAAACTGCCTGGGTTTGAATCCTGACTCCGCCACTTGCTCTCTGTATGATCTTAGGAATGTTGCTAGTCCCTTGTGCAACTTGCTCCCCTTGTCTGTAAAGTGGGGGTAAAAACACCCATCTTGGAGAAATGCCATGTAGATTCAATGACCAATGCTACAGAGGCAAAATGCAACAGACCAGTACCTGTCCCACAGCGAGTGCTTTGTAAGTGTTGGCTACATTATCACTGTCATTGCTCTTGTTATCATAGCCTAAAGCAAAGGCATGTGACAACTTTAGGAGCCTCATTGGTCAAATGGGGCTAATGATATCTGCTCTGACCACTTTGCTGTGGGAATCTGACTAGAGACATCAGTGGGAGGACTCCATGACCTATAAAGTGCTCTCCAGATGGGAGCCATGGTGATGATTAGCTCCCAGATGTGCGGGCCAAGCCATGGCTGATGCATCTGCAAGGCACAGACATCTGGAGGCCTGGCATCCCATCATCTCAACCCCTGCTGCCTTTTCCTCTCCTGTTCTACTTCCTTTCCTCACACAGCCCCTTCTCCCACCTGGGGATGGTTTCCCAGTTCCAGGGCTAGAGTAAGAGGAATAACATTCTTCTATTTTCTTTCCAATATGGAAATTCCATCTCTTTGCAGTTTCCATCATGTCAGGGTTGCACAGAGGGTCCATTAAGGCTTCTTATGGGAAGACAGGAGGGTGTAGAGAGAGGGAGGGAATGGGAATCCCTTTCACTGGGATTTTTACAAGCACGCCTAGATGAAATCTTTCCATCCAGTCACCAAAGCCCTTGGTGGGTCATGGATACTGCTAGAATGTGATCTTTTTTTTTCAAGTAGGCCAACAGCAAAAGAATGTTTCATTGAATCAAAACACACATCCATTGCAATTTTTTTCGCAACCATTTTTTCTCTTTGCTTTCCCAAACGCAACACTGTTTGGGTTAGTTTGCAAAGCAGTTTTGGATTTAAGGCTGAGACTGTTTTGTAAGGAATCCCAAAAAGCAAGTCAATTCAGTTCAGTACACATTTATTCAGCATCAGGCACCATGTGCGGCTGCAGAGGCCCAGCGGTGAATGAAACACTGCACTGTTGTTGGGGACAGTGCAACCTTTGGGGAGACAGTCATAGACCCAAACCTTTCTGATATGCTCTGGTGGGGCTAACATAGAAGTGATCCCTGGCACTTGGGGATCTCAGAGGAGGGGACAAGTACCCAGCCTTTGTGATGCCTGACCACAGCATAAAAGCAAACACATCCTAAGTCTTCCATAGCAATATCATGAATAAGCCCTCTATTTGAGACTTCAAGGAAGACTTCCCAAAGAAAACACTCATGGACCATGGTTAAGTATATGTGCCAGGATCATAGGTTGCAAGTGACAGCAACAGAATTTGGCACAGAGAGAACTCATTGCAAGCATTTCGAGGAGCATGGCCCATAGGTTTCTATCTGTGAGGGAAGGCTGGAAAATGAGACTCAAAAGAGTCTGAAAGCCAGGCTGTTTCAGGGGCTCAGTGGCAAGAAGAGCTCAAAAATTGTGCCCAAAAGCAAAGGAAACAGTCAACAAAACTAAGAGGCAACTCACAGAATAGGAGAAGATATTTGCAAATGACATTATGGGTAAAGGTCTGGTGTCCAAGATCCATAAAGAACTGCTTAAACTCAACACCCAAAAAACAAATAATCTAGTCAAGAAGTGGGCAGAAGACATGAACAGATACTTCTCCAAAGAAGATATACAAATGGCTAACAGACACATGAGAAAATGTTCAACATCACTGGCCATCAGGGAAATACAAATCAAAACCACAATGAGATACCACCTTACTAAAATTAACAAGACAGGAAACAACAAGTTTTGGCGAAGATGTGGAGAAAGGGGAACCCTCTTACACTGTTGGTGGGAATGCAAGCTGGTACAGCCACTCTGGAAAACAGTATGGAGGTTCTTCAAGTTAAAAATAGAGCTACCCTATGACCCAGCAATTGCACTACTAGGTATTTAGCCCAAAGATACAGACACAGGGAAAAGAAGGAGCACATGCACCCCAATGTTCATAGCAGCAATGTCCACGATAGCCAAACTGTGGAAGGAACCGGGATGCCCTTCAACAGATGAATGGATAAAGATGTGGTTCATATATACAATGGAATATTACTCAGCCATCAGAAAGGATGAATACCCACCATTTGCATCAATGTGGATGGAACTGGAGGGGATTATGCTAAATAAGTCAAGCAGAGAAAAACAGTTATCATATGATTTCCCTCATATGTGGAACATAAGGAATAGTGTGGAGGACGACAGGCGAAGGGAGGGAAAACTAAATGGGAAAAAATCAGAGAGGGAGGTAAACCATGAGAGACTCTGGACTCCAGGAACCAAACTGAGCGTTCCAGAAGGGGGGGGGGGGTGGGAGGATGGGATAACTGGATGATGGGTATTAAGGAGGGCACGTATGGTGATGAGCACTGGGTATTATATGCAACTAATGAATCACTGAACACTAAAAAAAATAATAATAATAATAACTTAAAAATTTTTAAAAAAATTGTTCCCAGGCTCTACAAACTCCAACTGTTCCTCTCTAGTACCACTCTGCTCAAGACTCCGAGTCCTGGGAATGAGACTCTAGTTGGTACATGCAGGTCACATGCTCCCGTCTTCAGTGGGAGATATAACAGTTTAAGTTCCACCAAGACCATACCCAATGGGGCAGAGGTGGTTTCCCCCTTCTCCCTGAAAAAAAAGGGGGGGGTGTTGCTGAGGAGTATTGCAAACACCTAACAGAGCTAGGTAGGAAAAAAAAAAAAAAGGTGTCAAGAGTGTGCTGTGATTGGATGAGCAAAATTATGGAGGTCTAGAAAAATAAGGAATGGGCAGGGAATTTCAAGAAACTTGGCATTATTTGGGTATAAGGCATGAGATAAAAAATAATTGGGTATGAACAGGGGCACAATATGGTGATACTTAAACTTGAAATTGCACTGTGGAGTGCTTGGGCAATGAGGGAGGCTACGGAGTCCAGTGTCACCCTTGCCTGTGTCACTCCTGCTTGGAGATGGCGTGTTGTTTTTGACCAGCATCAAGGGCTGCAGCATGTTCCATGAGTGTTACATATCCCACTGATACTGGGACAAATAGATTAAACACGTCCAAGTACCATTAACCCAATTACAGATGTGCTGAGTGAGCTCTGAGCTTGGCCCATCCCCAACTGGAAGTTTCCCTTGAAGACTTAAAAGGAACAAGGGTGAAAAATTCTCATCTGTGGCCCATGCCCCATGGCCCTAGCCAACCATGGAAACCTCTGCTGCTCAATAATCATCCTTTGCTGTGTTTTTGTTTGTTGATTTTGTTTCTAGTACAGGCCCCAGTGTCTTATGTAACAGAACACATGGCTAAGTGAGAAGCTTTCTCCCTGAAGTTAGGTTTTCTTGGATCTAATAGTGATGCCAAAGGAATGACCAACTGAAAACTCAAGAAAAAAACAAACCACAAGACTTTACTGAGCACCTACTTTGCGCCTATGCCAGGCCCTTTTTATTTATTGATAATGCCTTCTCTACAATGAATGCCCCAGTGAAGTAGGTGAAACTGATGATTCCGGGTTTTCTGGTGAGGAGACGGAATTCCAGGTCTGTGAAGTGCCCATGTTTGAGGAAGCTCGAATTTAATTCCAAGTTTGTCTTACTCTGGAGGCCAATATTCATTCCTCAGAATTACTCTATCCTTTAACAGTTCTTTCTGTAGTTATTTTGTTCCTTGACACAGGGACCTGAACCTCAACTTGGTTGACTGTCAATTTGTACCTCTCTGGTGATGGAAAGTTCACCACCTCACATACAAAAAAACAGCCTGTTTTAAAATAGGGAGACAAAACTGGCCTCTCCGGGAAATCTCTTGTTTCCACTCTGTTTTCTTGAACCCCAACAAAGGAGCCCATTCCTTCAGCTGCACGTTTCCTATGACAAATCCGAAGGTGAGATTGAGCTTCAGTGTATTCTCCATATAAGCTCACAAACTCTCTTCTTTGGTTGCAAAGGTTCTTGAAAATCATCCCGATCTATGGTTCTTAAACAAGGAAAACATCAGAGTCACCCTAGGAAACTTGCAAAAATATAGATTCTCAGGTGTCTCCCATGACTTACTCAACTGGAGTCTCAGTGAGTGGGGCCAGCAATCTGTATTTCCCCCAAGCTCCCAGGCATTTGGATGTTTCAGTCCAATGCTCCAAATTATATTGCATGGGAGACCAAGATCCAAAGAGGGGAAGAAATTAGCCCAAAGCCATACAGCCAATCAGTCATGCTTTTACTTTCTGATAGAGCAAGACCAGCCTTGCTGATCGCTACAGACAGCACCTCTAAACACATGCCTCTCCCTCTGCTCTGGGGAAGGCCGATCATGGACTGTGGAGTAGAATAGCTTACAAGTGAGTGAAGAATCGACGTCATCCCTGACCATAAAACCTAGTGAACTGCAACCAGGCTGGTATTTGTACTACAAAACCTCCTGGGAAGGCTGGCCACACTTGGCACTGGCCTTTCTTCTTGAGCAGAGGTTAAGGCTTTCTTCCCTGCCCCTCCCAACCTGCAAAGACGTCAGGAAAGAGGATGGGCCTGGGGTTACCCAGGGGTCAGGAAAGCACTAGAGATAAAAATCAAGGAATATTCCACTCTTGGTTTTGCCAGCTGCATGACCTTGGACAAGTACTTTTTCCTTCCTGGCCCTCAGTCTTCTCATTTCTAAAATGGGAGAATTTTAGAAATGCTCTGGAGTGGTTCTGAGAACAGAGCTGCAGAGTCACCACATCTTAAATGAGAACTCCATCCCAGCTCCTTACTGACAATATCACTCTAGGCACATCACCTACCCTCCCTGTGCCTCAGGACTTGTTCTGTAAAATGGGGATGCCAACAGCTGGGTTACGGGACATGAGTGACACCTAAATGAGATACTACAACTAACATGCTTGGCACAGACCCTGGCTGTGGAAAACGCCCATCAAATGGTAATTATTTCTCTTGTTGTTACTGTAATTGGTCATTCTAATCTGAATCTCCATGAGACCAGCCTCTCTGACCAAGGGGAGAATGCAGAGGCCTCACATTTGAACAGACTTCACCAGTTCCTTCCCAGACGGTCTCCTTGGTCCTCCAGGGCAACACAGCCACCCCATGAGTGGACCTCTTGGCAGAGCCTAAAGGGGATTTCTCTCAGGGTCAGAAGAGAGATGCCCAAAGACCTGCTCTGGTGGGGAGACCCTGTGTGAACACAAGTCCAGCCTCAGTTTCCTCTCACCAAAGTACAAAGCCTGCATAGGACAGGCTTCATGAACCCCGTCCTAGAAGACTCAAATCGGCACACGTTTCCTGAGCACCTAACATCTGCTTCAACCTGACCTGGGCACAGGACGTATAAAACATGGCCCTACCGAGGAGGTGACATCTTAAGGGAAAACAGAAACTTAAAGGGATAATTAGAACTCAAAGGGTTAGGTCGAAGCATCACAGATGTATGGGTATGGTAAGAACCAAATGGAGAAGGACCTATCCTGAATTTGGGGTATATGGTCAGAGCAACTTTCCTGAAATAAGTAACACTTCTCTGGGAATGTGCTTGGTAAACATCAGCGTCTTCTACAAATATGAAGGGATGTTTATTCCCTCCATTTCCAATTGTGGGCCTTGAGGACTTGAGAATCCTAGAATATTAGAACAGAAGGATTTTTCAGAGAAGTCCCAGTCCCACCAATCTGTTCATGAAAAGACCCTGAGGGTAAGACTGAGGAGAGACTGGCCCAAGGTCCCACAGCATTTTAGTGTCAGAGCTGGGTGCAAAATCTCCCATGGGGCATTCACTGCTACCTGAACTGACAACCTCCTCCCTTGCCTCTTTATCTTTTCTTTCTTTCTTTCCTTCCTTCCTCCCTCCCTACCTCCCTTCCCGCCTTCCTGCCTTCCCTCCTCCCTTCCTTCTTCTCTCTTTTTCTTAAGATTTTATTTATTTATTTATTTATTTATTTATTTATTTATTTATTTATTTATTTATTTATTTATTTAATTTATTTGGCAGACAAAGAGCAGGAGAGCACAAGCAATGCGAGAGGGAGAAACAGGCCCCCTGTTGAGCAGGGAGCCCGATGCGGGGCTCGATCCCAGGACCCTGGGATCATGACCCGAGCTGAAAGCAGTCACCCAACCAACTGAGCCACCTCGGTGCCCCCCCTTCTTTTCTTTCTTTGTCTCTTTCTTTCCCTTCCTTTTCTTCCTTCTCTCTCTCTCTCTCTCACCCCCCCACCCCACCCCACACACACTTGTCCAGCAGAGCACACCTGTGGCCCCTCGTACTCTCCTGCTGCCAACTCCCATAAAACAGGAAAACGGCAGCTTGACTTCAGCTATAGCGTGTACAAACACAGGCAGTGAAGTTGCCAAAGGCAGACAGACAGTGAGTGCCTTTCAGGGTCTGGCAGTTTTATGGGCAGAGGCCAATTAAAAAGCACACCCCCATACAAAGCCCATGGGTTTTGTTTGGCTGCAGCCTTCTCTGCAGGCCCTCATATGCTGCAGTGATGGCAAATCGGAAGGTCACTGCTCTCAGGGGATATGCTTCCTGGGATCCTCCCTCAGGGTCTCCTCATTCTAGGCATCAAGCTCAATTTTGTGGGATGCTAGCCATGAGCTATGTCCAGTGCAAGACTCCAGGGTACAAAGAGAATCCTACCCAGACCATGCCCTTGTGTTGCTCATTGTCCTATGGGGGACAATGACACTGAGAGAGGAAAATGCTGGAATGGAGGCGGGGAAGTCCTCACTGTAAGACCCCAGAGGTAAGAGTTACCAACTCCTTCTGGGAGAGGCAAGAGGTCTTAGGGAGGCAGTGAAAGACATTTTCGCTGGATCTGCGTAGGCTGGGAGGGCATTCTCCACAGAGAGAATAGCATATGCAAAGGCTGAGAGGGAAGGTGTGAGAGGACATTGTTTGAGATTTTTTCAGTGTGGCTGTAAAGTAGGTTGTTGAGTACAAGAATGACAATAATAACTAACACTTCTATAGTACTTGTTACACACCAGGTACTATTCTAAGTATCTGACATATGTTGACCCACCCTCACTAAAATCTTATGAGGGCTGCTATTATTTCCCCTAATTGGCAGAGGAGAACACCAAGGCACACAGAGGTTGTCACTTGTCCAAGGCTGTACCAACGAGTGTCTTGTATGATCACAAGAGGGATGTGAGTTGTCTTTAGGCCAGTGGAGTTGGCTGGGGATCCAGACTCTGCCCCAGACTTGCTGGGACCTTACCCTTCTCTAGATTGGCCAGATGGAGCCATTAATTCTCTCACTGTCAACTTCAATGGAAGGTAGTGAAGATAAAAGGGAGAGAGAAGTGAAAAATGTTATCGTACCTAAGTTATCATCTAATTTAATCCCTCAGGTCCATGACACATCTTCCTCTGTGTGGTGGGGGCATATGGAGAACCCAAGGCCCACAGAGGGTGAATAGCTTGCTAAAGGCCACACAGCCACTCTACCATAGAGGCAAGACTAGAAGTGAGAAAAAGGAGGAGGAAGAAGAAGAGGATGAGGAGGGGGAGGGAGAAGAGGATGAGGAGAAAGGATCCAGCACTCTTAAATCTACATTCTTTTCCACAAAAGTCTACACTGGCTTTACACAGCCCCTCAGTATGGTTCATATACTTGCATTTGGATGTCATACCACATTCATGTAGTTACACATAGGTCCATGCATGATTTCCACATAAAGCTAAATGATATTCTTGGCATTCTTATATTCTGATAACCACATCTGCATAATACAAATTATTACTCACCCATGTACTGTCCATTAAGCCCAAGTGGATTTATCACCACTACATGTCCCATGTTCTGCCCATTCTAACACTCAGACACCAGAGGGGAAAGGGAAGACCCAAGTCCCCAGGCCTCTTAGTTAGCAAGTTCTACTGAGTCAAGCTCCTTAATATCACTCAGATCCAGCCTTACTATTGCAATGACCCTAACGCAGGGGTTCCCATCTTCCTCCTAAACATTTATCTATTTTCCTATCCCATCCCATCCCATCCCATCCTATCCTACTGTACCCTACCCTACCTAGTCTCTGTGCTACTGGCTCTTTCCCTTCTCTCTACTTTCCTATTCATGCAGCCAGAGGGGTCTTTTCAAAATGCTTATCTGCCTATGTCACACCCTGCTTTCAATCCAATGCCTTCCAGTGGCCAATATATTCTGCTCTGCCAACCTCTCCAAACACCCTCCATCTTTCATTCCACAGCAGTTGCTCACCATCTCTCAAATATGATGCACTCTTTCATAGATTGCTGTTTCTTACACATCCTTGACTGTGAAGGCTTTCCTGATGGCTGTCTTTCAATGGCAGAGTTAATCGGGTCTATCCTTTCTTGTGTAAATAAGCTGTTGTAGTAACTATTTATTGAGAGCTTTTGTTTTCAAGCACCTAATGGCTTTGTATACATTAGCTAATATAATCTTTCCAACAGTCCTTCCACACAATGTATTTGTCCCCTTTATAGATAAAGAAAGTGGGGCTTAGAGAGGTTAAGGTAATGTCAGCTAACTTGAGCCTCTTAATCAGCAAGACCTGCTGAGTTTGCCTTAGAAATTTCTCTCAATGTCCAACCCCTCCTCGCTGTAAACTGTACAGCCAATACTTAAACCCAGATTGGCTTGACTCTAAAGTGTCTGATTATATCATATTAAATTAGCTACATTCCAAGAGTTTCTTAAAGGCAGGCTCCAGGTCTTGTTCATGTCAGCACTCCAAATCTGGGAATCAGTCCTCAGGTTTTGGCTGGAAGGTAGAAGGACGTAGTTTTCGACTTGGGGTGGAGAAGAAGGGCACTGTATCTATTTGTTCCCAGGAAGCACAGTTATCACTGGTTTGAATTACTTCATCTGTCCAAGTTTGGATGTCAGTATCTCAGTATCATCACTAACTATAGGATTTGGAGGTTATTCAACTGGTTTAAACCTCACTTTCTTTAACGGGAAAATGGCAATACTAGCACATGGCTCTTTTGCACATGGTTACATGAGATCAGTGTGTAGTCACTGATGTGATGAGGACTCCCTAAATTGTAGTTGTCAGCATTTGTCTATGCAGACCCCTCTTTATCATGAAGGCTGCCTGGAGAAGTACCTCCTCAACCATACAGGAGGAGAAAGTCATGCCGGGGTGATTTCCTGGGCACCTTGCACACACACCTTTCTTCAGTGGTGGAGGCCATACAAAACGTCCCATCTTTGTCAGCAGAGTGGGGCGGGAGCTCCCTGGGCATTTTCCATGGCGGCACGTGGATCAATCCAGCCACGGGGAGGCCAGGGTGCTCAACCCAGCAGCCTCATCTGTACTTCAAGAATTTTCCTGTTTCTTTTTCCCATGAAACGTCTTAACAAATATTGGTCTGACCAACTTCCCTGCCGTGGCAGGGCACAAACACACACACCTGTCTCTCCAAGCTTCTAGAATCCCACTCTGGAGAGACTTAACAGTGGCTGGGAAGAACAACAAGGCTCCACAGTGCCAGGAAAAGGGGTCGAAACCAGAGAGAGCATGAGCAGCTGAGTGAGTTGGGGACAGGCTGATGGCATATATTCTCAGGTGCCAGCCAACTTTGGCCAACTGAGCAGCTATCCAAGGCCACAGCTGTCTATGAGAGCCTCAGAGAAAGCCACACACCTCTCCTCGGGCTCTTGCATTGCGTTAAGTTCTGCCATCACAGCGCTTCTCCCTGAGTTAAACTTTTGATACTATTTACAGTTCACATACCGCATAGGACTGCTAATCATTAATTCCTTCTCTTAATCAGAATTCTCTAGGTCTCTCGCAGACAAAACTTCCCTGTCATCTCTCCAAGATTCAAAGCATTATGCATATTATCTAATAAAAGAAAAAAAAGACCCTACTGTACATTGTGCTGAACACATTATAGTTCTTATCTTGTTCAAGCCTCATAATAACCCCACAATGTGGGACTATTACTAACCCCATTTTGTTGATGAGAAAACCAAGATTCTGATGGCAGGTTACTTACCCAAGGTAATAGCTGGTGAATGGCGACAGAGACAGAGTCAACTTAATCAGGCTCAGACCACAGCCCCAGCACACTGGGGAGTTTAATTTTCTGCAACTGTTGAGCTAATTTTTTCCTCAGGATGGGTCAAGACAATGGAAAGCTACAACAATGGGGTGACTCAGCGAAGGCCAGGGACCTAGGGTTCAGGAAAGGGTATACAGGAGAGGAATTTAGAACAGGGCTTGACATGTGGCAATGATATATACTGAATACTGGTGTCCCCCTAAAATTCCTATGTTGAAACCTAATCCCTAGTGTGATGGTATTAGGAGGTGGTGCCTCTGGGAGGTGATTAGGTCATGAGGGGGGAGCCTCTTGAACAGGATTAGTGTCTTTATTGGAGAGACCCCAGAGCGCTCCCTCCTCCCTTCTACCGTGTGAAGACACAGCAAGAAGACAGCTGTTTATGAACCAGGAGGTTCTCACCAGACACTCAATCTGTCGGCACCCTGATCTTGGGACTTGCCAGTGCCAGAACTATGAGAAACAAATCTGTGTTGTTTACACCAGTGTTCTATTATACCGAAACTAAGACAGGCAACTAACAAAGATAGGCAAGTGTTCAATGAAAAAACTATTACTTTTCTTCCTTTTCTTTCTAAGAAATTTGTTCCTCTCTTACTATATTATGCCTAAGAGTAAAAGACTCAGCAACACTATAGGAGAAATTAATTCATCTAAACTCCACCTACATACTTACAGAAATGTAAATCCAATTATAATAAAACTTCTTGAAAGAGTATCTTTGAGTTTAGATTGCTGGAAGTTGAGCAGATCTCTAGGCACCTGAGTTGTCTGGAAGAGTGTCCCTGGGCTTTGTTTCTCCGTGTGTAGCAGAGTCGGCGGGTGGAGGTGGTGGTGGTTGAGGGGGACTCAGCATGTAGATTTTCAGGAAAGGGACTGTTGACCTCAGAGGCACTCATCAAAACTGAGAAGTAGGCATATTTTTAACTGCTTATGTTTTACTGGTATTCAGTTTGTCTCCCTCTCTCTGAATTCCCATAGTGCCCAACTCTCTTCTAATAGGTGTCATCCTTGCATTATGGAATACCTGACCTACATCCTTACTTCCTCAACCAAGCTAGCTCCTGGGAGTTATTACCAGAATGTAAACAATCTATAATGCCTCTTTGTAATCATTACCCTCCCAGGTAACACATTGGAAGCAGTTCATTCGCCTTTAAAAGAAGACTCCAGTGGCGGAATGTCTCTCCATGACCTCAAGATCCAAGCTGCCATCGCTTCTTGCCTGGAAAATAACAACAGTAACCCTTTTTGGGGCCTTCTCCAGCCCCACTTCTACCCCTGTGGCCAAAACAATTTTTCTTAAACAGCAAGCTTGGCATTTCACTCTGTTAACATTCTGTGGTGGCTCTCAGTTACTTCAAATACTATCAAACTTTCTGTCCCAAACTTCCAACACCCCAGCTAGCTCCAGCTTTCTTCCTTCCAGCTGCTTGGGTCTCTATCGTCATTGAAAGTGCTTTCAGGGGCGCCTAGGTGGTTGAGTTGGTTGGGTGGCCGACTCATGATTTCGGCTCAGGTCATGATCTCAGGGTCTTGGAATCAAGCCAGGGTCAGGCTCTGCACTCAGCGTGTAGTCTGCTTGAGGATTCTCTCTCTCCCTTCACTTCTCCCCTGGCTCATGCATGCTTTCTCTTTAGAGTAAATAAATAAATCTTAAAAAGAAAAAAGAAAACAAAAAAAGGAAAGTGCTTTCAGCCCATGGGATGCTTGGGTGGCTCAATCTGTTAAGCATCAGACTCTTGATTTTCAATCAGTCATGATCTCAGGGTTGCTAGATCAAGCCCCACGTCGGGCTCCATGCTCAATGCGGAGTCCACTTGACATTCCCTCTCCCTCTGCCACTCCCCCTGCTCACACACTCTCTACATTTGCTAAAATATATAAATACATAAATAAATAAAATCTTTAAAAAAAGAGTTTTCAGCCCTTGAATGTGTTCTGTTTTCTCTTATTTCTGGACTTTTGCTCATGGTGACCCATTTCATCCTTCCGCACTCTGTCTGGTTTATCCCTCCCCATCCTTTGGGCTTCAGACATCCCTTTTTTAGGAACCATTTCAGCGTTTGTCTCATGGCCCAACAATGAGTCTAAATAACCTCCATTCTTCCCCTGCTACAGCCTGAAGGCACTGAACTGCTTCTCTACAATTTCCATTGGACTGGAAGCTCCGTGAGAGCAGGGAGCCTCTCACTCTTTAGTTGCATGTCCAGTGCCTAGCATATAGTAGGTAATCAATAAATACCTGTTAAGTTAATAAACAGAGGCCCCCCAGTGGCAAGAAACACTCCCCAAGCAGAAAGAGAGACAATAAGAATTTTTAATGCATGGAAAGTCCTGCAGGGACTCTGGGCAGACCCACAGGTAGCAGGAAGAGGCAGGGGTCCTGCAAACTCAATAATGTCTGGAAAAAAAAAAAAAAAGTCGTCAAGACCCAAGCTTCCTCACTGCACCAATCCTCGGGGCCTCCTTCCTGATGCTGAAGAGGTCAGATTGTCTCTCCAGAGGTCTCCTCCAGCGTCCGTTGCAGGAAGGAAGCTGAGTGTGGCAGGAGGAAGGAAGAAGAGCAAAGGCAGCTTGGTCTCCACCTGAAAGCTCCTGCCTCGGGACTGACCGCTATCCATAAGAAAAAGTTTAAAAAGGAGAGACTTGGATAGAGTCAAATAGATCTTAGAAAAAATAAAAGATAGAGAAAAACGGATAATTCCAGTGGTTACAAAGTTCTCGTCGGCTATCCACAAGAGAAAGAGTTTGCTTTGGCCTTGCTGGCAAGCCTCATCTGCCAGGCCCATCCTCAGCTGTCCCCCAGCCCCCCCCCCAGGCCCCAGGATCCATGAGAGTACTGCTCCCCCTCCCACGGAGAGTCTCTGTGCTCACGGAGGGCAGCACCCTCCCTCACCGGCCCTTGGACTCCCCATACGTGTTTCGGGCCATGGACACCATCTTCTCCTCGCATGTGATTTTGGTGTCCTTGAGGATGCTGTACCACACCATACCCGCAGGCCGGACCTCCTCGCTGCGGCAGAAAAGGTAGGGCACGGTGTCCACGCGGCTCTGGATATAAGCGCTTCGCAGGAGGCTGGAGCAGTGGCTGCTCACCCTCTCTAGTCGCCGCAGGATCAGGTGGGCCTTCCTGAAAGAGAGGACGAGACAGTGATGAAGAAGGAAGCCGAGATCAAGGTTTAAGACTTTGAGTGGTGAATAAAGGTCAACAGAGAAATGAGGACTTCCTGTCCCAACACTCTCCTATCCATTCCTGGCCCGAGTGTGGTATTTCAAACACTCAAAAATCACCTCCAAATTTGTCCTCTTCAATTGTGCAATGTGTAAAAACTGAAAGCAACATATAACCTTTGATTCAGAATTTTCATTTCTAAGATATGAGAGTCCCAGGAATTATAAGGTCACCAGCCTTGGGACTCTGACCAAGAAGAAATTATTACAATAATGATACACAGCAACAGCAATCACAACTAAAATTTACTGACACCTGCCACACTAGACGCAGAGTAAATGCTTTACCTACATTTTAAGATTTTACGTAATGTTCACAACAGCCCTGAACGTATTGTTCTTTCCACTCACACCAAATGGATGTGGAGCCCACAGCTCAGAGAAATGACATTGCGTGACCAAGGTCAAACATCAAGTTGACCATTGGGGCTGGGCATTTGGATCTAGGCCTGAATACCCACAAAGTCCCTCTCTAACTTCTGCTTTTGTGTTTCTCTAGTTCTCTCATATTTTTTCTTTTCTCACAGTCAGGAAATTTGGAAATCTTTCATCAAAGCCTTAATATCTAAGTCCCCAAATCAGACTTCTCTGTATCTCATTTTTCTCATCTTTAAAATAGTGATGATGGTCTTAGCATCATGAGTGGTGGTAAGATCTACCATGAGAAATGCCCAAAGCCTGGTGCAGAGTAAGCTCCCAATAAATGATATCTATGATTATAAAGAATTGTTATGATGGTGTCTTGGGATCAAGGCCAAACTGAACACTAGTCTAAGCAAGAATCAGCCTGTCCTGTGGTGATCATCATTAGTAACTTATCTAGAGCCCTTGAACCAGTAACAGAGAGAGGATCCCTGAGGAGGTCTGATGGCTGCACAGAAAATTAAAGCTAGCAAGATCTCTGAGACCCTTGGGTTTCTCGATGATGGCACTAAGGACATTCTCTGTTCTCTGTTGTGGGGGCTGTCTTGTAGGAAGTTTAGCAGCATCCCTGGGCCTCTGCCTATTAAATACCAATAGCACTCCTTTGCCCCAGTCATAGCAATGAAATTGTCTCCAGACATTGGGAATTGTCTTCTTGCAGGGCGGGGGGGCATCGCCCCAACTGGGACCCACTGACCTAGTCTGACCTACTCTTATTAAAGATGTGAAAACTGAGGCTCAGAGAGGGAAAGGGATATTCTTTTCCTGGGTCACACCATACATTAGCATCACCGTCAAGGTGCCCGTCACCATGTAGAATCCAACTTTCTCTGCATTCCAGCATCTTCAAGATACCCAAGGGCTAAACGAGCAGCTCTCTCCTGCTGTCCTCTCCATGCCCCTCTGAGACCCCAGGAGGGAGGGTGTTTTATGACAACAGACCCCACAAATGGGAGACTGTGTTAGGCACCTGCATGGCGGCTGGAAAGGGGCTGGGCTTCTGTGTGTATGTTTTGTGGGCACGATTTATGAGGTACCTTTCAAAAAGTCCTCTTTGTATAGTTCACCACTTGGGTGGAATATTTCCTGAGGTGCTAAGAATTCATAGCTTCATAATCACACTCAGGTTGCCACTCTGCCCACAGTCCTCTCTCCCCACTGGCAGGCACCTCTCAACGAGGAGCTTGAGGAGTTCATTTCTTTCGCCTCCTGGTTTGAACCCTTGCTCTGTTCCTTAATAGCTCTGTGTCCTTGGGAAATTCACTTAACATCTCTAAACCCGTTTCTTCACTTGAAAAGGGGGGCTGTTGTGAAGTTACAGGAGATAAAGTCATTGACTGCTCATTTACTGAGCACTTATTTTATGGTGGGGCTCCCTCTTTGGTGTGAAAGACAGACAGATGGAAAATTACAACACAGGTAGCAGGGGCAATAATAAGAGGAGGTGTGGGCTGGGGCGTAGGGGGAAGGAAGTGGAGGAAGATGCCTAGGTAGGAATGAGAATATCCAAGAAGGCTTCCTAGTAGAAGGGCAACTTGTGTTGAGTCTCAAAAATGAGTAGGAGTTAAAGAAGACAAAGGCATAACAGGAAGCAGAGGTAAAGGCATAAAGATAAGGGATTACATAGAAGTTCTGAGGATTTACAGCGGGAATACTGTGTGTAAGTAGGACACAGTGGGAAACTGGAGAAGTGGAGGGGCCAGGCCATTGGAGCTTAGGAACTGGGGTGTTGGTTGTACAGAATAATGGTACACCATCCAGGCTCTAGAGCCTGACTGCGCAGGTTCAAATCCTGGCTTAGCCACTTACCAGCTCTGTGATATTGAGGGAGTTATTTAACCAGGTGTGATCCAGTTTCCTTATCCATGAAATGGGAATAATACCTGTATCTACCACAAAGTCTTGTTTAAAAAACAAAACAAAAACAGCACTGATGAATCTGTAACAAGCCTTCAATAAATGTTATCTATGATTGTGGTCTGGAGGGTAAATAGGGGAGTAATCAAAGGGTTTCAAGCAGCAAAGTAACGGATTCAGAGCTGGACTATTTAAAAATGTTCCCGGCTACCTTGAGGAGAATCTAATTGGGGGAAGGGCAAGACTGACAGCAAGAAACCAGGTAGGGCACACATCCAGATGTTAAGTGTTTCCTATCATTGTACTCAAGGGTGCTGTTCTGCTTTTTCTGTATTTTTAAAAAAGCTACTTACTCCTTCTGCTTCCTCATTTATAAAAAGGGAGTAACATTCACCAACCTCATAAAGTTATAGTGAGGATTACATTAAATTAATACACGCAAAACTCTTAGAAACGTGTTTGGCACATCTTAAGTCCCTGATACAGGTTAGAAAGTATCACTATTAACACTACCACCCCCCATCATCAGCCTTATTTTTGTCCTGGTGTAAGCCTAGAGCATCTTTGTAAGTCAATGGCAGGAGACATCAAATACTAACAACCTCTAATTTGGGGTCAGAGTGCTGAGTTGGAGACATGCTGTGTGCTCTGAGAATATATAAAGTGGACACCTAATCATTAATTTGGGGGCTCAGAAATCTTCCCAAGGGATGTAACATCTGCGCCAAGACTTCAATGACAAGACAGGTTTTTCAGGTAGATGGGGAGGCAGAGGAAAGAGCCCATCTAAAGTTAGATGAGAGAAAGCTGAACACCCAGTTCTTTGAAATGGTTAGCACAAAGAATGGGTGAGAGACTAGTCAGTTTGGCAGTTATCAGACCATCAAGGCTCTTCAAAGTCATGGTGAAGTATTATATTTTAGGGGCAATGGAGAGTGACTGTCTGATGCAGACAGTCACAAAAACAAGCTACAAATATAAAATGAGGTGGGAAAGAGAAATTCCTTCAAGATTTCCAAATGCTTTATCTCCAAAGGCCCAGCCATTTCCTCAAGGAGAATCTTGGAACTCAGCTGAACCAAGTCTCCTTTTGAGTGGATGGGGAACCTGAGGTTTAGAGTGAGAAAATAGTCTAAGGGAACACAGTAAGTTAGTAACAAGGGCAGAGCAAGAACCAGAGCTCCTGATTGTACAGAGCTGAATTGAAATACCTGGCCCTAGAATCACAGATTCAAATCCTAGCTCTGTAACTTAATAGCTATGTGGATCACCAGCAAGTTCTTCGATGCTGCTCTTAGTTACAGCATCAGTAAAATGGAAGTAATAGCAGTGTTTTGGGGAGAGATAACTTGAGTAATTTGCTTACTCTCAGTAAATGTTAGCCAAGATTCAAAGTAGCATACTGCAGTAGAAAGGACACAGGCTTCAGAGCCCATCACGGAAGTCACTTCTCTGTAAGTCTATTTGCCCATTTGTAAAATGGGATTAGAGATGCTTATTTTGTAGGGCTGTTGTAAGGCTGAAAGGCTGTAGGGCTGTTGTAAGGCTGAAAGGCTCAATGCCCTAGACATTGAGCACAGAAGTTTGTACACAATAGTCACTAAACCAGTGTCAGTTCACTTAACTATCCCAGTTCATTTTCCAGCGCACACACTGCCTCAGACCTTGGCTTGCATTTAGCCAACAAAGACAGGAGAAGTCAGAAGGTGACGCCATGAAGAGAAGGGTTGGGGGTGCTTAAAGGCCAGAGAGGAGGAGGAGGGAGTGAGGGACCAAAGGCGAGAGTGCTGGGTAATAAATTTGTAGGCAATGGAGATGCATAAATCAAAGGCCAGGCATGGTCCAAGCTTTCCCTGGAGAGGGAATCGTAGGTCAGAGTGACCACTTTTCTCTAATACCGGAAATGAAATCTTCCTCATTGGAGACAGGACCCAGACCTGCTGGGATAGGAAGCCAGAGGTGAAGGAGCCACCGCACATTAATTTATGGTTGTATTAGCTGGCGAGACTGAGACAGGAATGGCTTGTGGAGGAGTCAGGGGCTGAGTTCTGATGCCACTTCTCTGGGAACTATAGAACCTTTGACCGACCATTCTATTCCCAGCATCATTACCCAATCAGCTGTTGACACAGTTAGTGGATAGAGACCTAATTTCTAAGGCGGCCTTGGAATGGAGGAGAAAAAAAGAGGCAGTAAGGAAACATTCCTATTGGCCTCTCTCCCTCCTCCTTATCTCCTTGAGCAAGCTTAAGTGTCTCTGTGTTAGCTGACCTCAAATTTAATGAGAGTCGAGGGCATGACGTGATTGCACAAAAATGGGACACAACCTCCAGAAGTAGATAGGGCAGATTAAGAGAAAGAATGACTTCACTCATGTTGCCCTGGTCAGGTCACATCTGGAGAACCCCAGGCACTTCTGGTAAGAGGGACATGTGCAAACCGTAGCCAGATCATGATGCTGAAGGTTGTCTCAAAAGCAAGTCTTAGGCAGTAACCTCTTTGACATCGGCCACAGCAACTTCTTTCAAGATACATCTCCAAAAGCTAGTGAAACAAAAGCAAAAATGAACTTTTGGTACTTCATCAAGATAAAAACCTTCTGCACAGCAAAGGAAACAGTCAACAAAACAAAGAGGCAACCCACAGAATGGGAGAAGATATCTGCAAATGACACTACAGATAAAGGGCTGGTATCCAAAATCTATAAAGAACTTCTCAAACTCAACACCCAAAAAACAAATAATCAAGTCAAAAAGTGGGCAGAAGAGATGAAAAGACACTTCTCTGAAGAAGACATACAAATGGCTAACAGACACATGAAAAAATGTTCATCATCATTAGCCATCAGGGAAACCCAAATCAAAACCACACTGAGATACCACCTTACACCAGTTAGAATGGCAAAAATGGATAGGGAAAGAAACAACAAATGTTGGAGAGGTTGTGGAGAAAGGGGAACCCTCTTACACTGTTGGTGGGAATGCAAGTTGGTACAGCCACTTTGGAAAACAGTGTGAAGGTTCCTCAAAAATTTTAAAATAGAGCTACCCTATGACCCAGCAATTGCACTCCTGGGTATTTACCCCAAAGACACAGATGTAGTGAAAAGAAGGGCCATATGCACCCCAATGTTCATAGCAGCAATGTCCGCAATAGCCAAACTGTGGAAAGAGCTGAGATGCCCTTCAACAGATGAATGGATAAAGAAGATGTGGTCCATACATACAATGGAATATTACTCAGCCATCAGGAAAGATGAATACCCAACTTTTACATCAACATGGATGGGACTGGAGGAGATTATGCTAAGTGAAATAAGTCAAGCAGAGAAAATCAATTATCATATGGTTTCACTTATTTGTGGAACATAAGGAATAACATGGAGGACATTAGGAGAAGGAAGGGAAAAATGGGGGGGGGAATTGGAGGGAGAGATGAACCATGAGAGACTCTGGACCTGAGAAACAAACAGGGTTTTAGAGGGGAGGGGGGAGGGGGGACTGGTTAGCCCGGTGATGGGTATTAAGGAGGGCACGTACTGCATGGAGCACTGGGTGTTATACGAAAACAATGGATCGTGGATCACTACATCAAAAACTAATGATGTATTGTATGGTGACTAACATAACATAATAAAATTAAAAAAAAAAAAAAAACAAGTCTTAGGAGGAAGTGTGGAAAGCAGGAATGGAATGTATCCACTAAGGGGGATACTCAGGCAAATGGTTACGTTGTTCTAATAAATGAAGACTGGGGGTTGTGGGGGGGAGCTGAAACTAAATATACTCCTTGCCACAATTCCAGAGTGCCTACTTCAGTCCCAGTCTTTAGATAGTAAAAGTGAGCCTCAGGCTGGTCATATGATTTGACCAGGGTTAACAGTGTGAGAATAGCATCTAGATCTCTGTTGCAAGGCACCCCAGTGTTATTGATGATGTCACTCTAAAATTAACAGAAGGCAAATTTTGACTCAATATAAGAAAAAACTTAAAACTAGGCTCCTCTAAATATAGACTGGATCCTTCCGTATCTCCAATGGGCTTCCTTCATTGGAGATGATCAAATCAAGTATGTTTTAGAAAGGATTCTTAGTCTGTTTGGGCTTCTGTAACAAAATACCACAGACTGGGTAGCTTATAAACAACATAGATTTAATTCTCACAGTTCTGAAAGCTGGGAAGTCCAGGATCACGGCACTGGAAGATGTGGTGCAGTGGCTGGTGAAAGCTAGCTTCCTGGTTCATATATGGTACTTTCTTGCTGTTCCTTCACATGGTGGAAGGGGCAAAGGATCTCTCTGGTTGCCTCTTTTATAAGAGTACTGATCCCATTCATAAGGGATCCAGTCTCATGACCTAGTCACCTCTCAAAGGCCCCATCTCTTAATACTACTACCTGGTACATTAGATTTTGGACCTATGAATTTTGGGGGATACAACATTCAGACCATAGCAGAGTCTAATAGTAGTAGAAATTGGAAAAGATTTTTGTTGTTTTTGTTTTTAATCTAAAAGACATTAGGGGCTTTGTTCACAGAGAAATACCATCGGATGGGCACCTGATGAGCACTTCACAACAGCACCTGATGTGACATAACTGCCAAGGCATGGAGTTCCTGATGTGAGAGGTTCTACCCATGTTTCAAAGTCATGCTGAAATGTCATCTTCAGGAAGTCTTCCAGATCTCCCCAGCTATCATAAGTCATCTTTTTCCTTTTGCTGCTGAAGTCTTTTATTTCTCTGTTGTGATACATATATTCTGCCTTAGTTGTGTACAAATCTTGAGATGCGATGTGTTATAATGGACAGGATATTGGTTTGAATTTTGCATTTTTGAGGTTATTTTGAATTCGGCCTCTGATAGTTACTAGCTGTGTAACCTTAAACAATTTACTCAATTGTAACTGATTCTCTGTTGCTTAATGTTCAAAATAGGTGGTTCAGGAGATGAAATGACATATAAATGACTGGGCCCATAATAGGTATCAACTAATATCTCCCACCTGCTTCTTGGACAGTGTAGAGTCTTCCTGTTGTCCAGCTCCTGGTTGTACAAGAAGAAGGAACTAATAAGGGTAAATTGACTTGAACTGAGGAAATTCTCAGTCCCTAGCTTTCCAAATCCAGTAATTCTCTAGCAGGAATTGATAAAGGGTATGAAATGGTGTTAAGAGCACTGATGTGGACCTAGGGAAATAATCTAGCAAGTGGGCAAAACATTTATATAGATTTGTTTATAAGAGCAAAGCATTTGGAAGAAACCTAGTTGGTCTTTAATAGAAGACTCAATTAACATATGATCCATTCATATAATTGCATGGATAAAGGGCCCTACCAGATAACATACCTACTTATGCATCCATGAGAAAAGACTTGTTAAGTGTAAACAGGCAGAGGGGCGCCTGGGTGGCTCAGTTGGTTAAGCGACTGCCCTTGGCTCAGGTCTTGATCCCGGAGTCCCGGGATCGAGTCCCACGTCAGGCTCCCTGCTCAGCAGGGAGTCTGCTTCTCCCTCTGACCCTCCTCCCTCTCATGCTCTCTGTCTTTCATTCTCTCTCTCGCAAATAAATAAAATCTTAAAAAAAAAAAAGTGTAAACAGGCAGATAACAGAATATAGTGTATAGGAGGGGGCGATGAACCATGAGAGACGATGGACTCTGAAAAACAAACTGAGAGTTCTAGAGGGGAGGGGAGTGGGAGGATGGGTTAGCCTGGTGATGGGTATTGAGGAGGGCACGTTCTGCATGGAGCACTGGGTGCTATGCACAAACAATGAATCATGGAACACTACATCAAAAACTAATGATGTAATGTATGGTGATTAACATAACAATGAAAAATTTTTTAAAAAAGAATATAGTGTATATATTTATTGAACACAGCAGAGTTGACGGAAATAGGGCTGTGGCTATAGACACAGGCATATCCTTAAGTCTCTATCAGAGTCCCTATTCATGTGCATATCCATGTCATACCTGCATTGATATCTGGAAAGCACACTAAAAATAATCTTATCTCTGTGTTGCGGTTATGGGATTGAGAGATGCAAAATTTTCACTTTCCATTTTATATACATCCACATCATATAGATGTAATAGAATAAGAATTACTTTTAGAACAAAATACAATCAGGTAATTCTATTTTGAGAACGTGTATACACATACATACATATACATACATGTATATATATATGTGTGTGTGTGTGTGTGTGTATGTATATATATATATATATATATATATATATATATATATATATATATACACAACTATAGTTGGGGCTTCCCAGTAGTTCACTGGGGTTATTTTCAGAATAAATCCACATCAAATCTAGCCTTGGACTACTCCCACAAAACAGAAATCCAGCAGCTCAAATACGGCCATCTGGATATGTATCTTCAACACCAGGTTTGAAATGTGACTTGTAAGATAAACAGTGAAAATATTTACATTTTGTCTTCTCCTTATTCTCACAAGAAAACATAAGACCTTCCCAAGAATTCATTCCTTACCTGATGGTAAGTATGACAGAGTCTCAACTAACACAGCGATTTCATTGTGGAACTGATGCAGACGTCAGGATAGCAGCCAACCTTGTTATACTATCAGTGGGAACACTGATCCATGGGGCATTTGTTCAAAGTCATACTGTGTTTTGTTTGTATTTTTAAGTTATAAGTTATAGGAAATGCCACTGATTTAATAGTAGCCTTTTGAGAAAAGAAGAATGTTAACACTAATGTGCACATCCATTGTGCACTATCCATCCTGATTTCAGAAATGTCAAAATATGCATAAAAATTAAAAGTGCATCTGAGATCCATAGGAATATGGCCCTAGAAGCCTAAGTTTGCTTTTGTTCCCAATATCCTAGAAATTCCAAAAGACTTAATCCATGATAGTTAAGGAAAGAGCTAATATAATCTTGAACTGAAAGAATGTACAGGGACATCCAATTTGCTTACTTCCACTACGCATACAGTATAGGATATGGATACAGTTCATAGGATGTGCCAACTCTTCTCAGATAGGAAAGGCTTCTTGTCTTGCTATGTTGAGAAAAATTCCAGGCTAAACCAAGCCTGTGATGATCTGTGATCTATTAGCAATGTCTGCCATGGAAGCAAGAGAGGCTGAGATAGTAAATATACTAATACCAGTTCAGAGAGATGAATTCACTGAAACAAAACTCTTCAGTGCTTGCTCTCTTCTTCCTACTCTATCATCAGCCAAATGTAGCTGAGAGGATCGAGAAGCCCAAGAGTAGTCAGGGGTGTTCTGACTGAAGCAAATTCTGGTCCTTAGCCACCTATGAGCTCAGCTTCTCAGGTCTCCTAATAGGAACCGTATGGCTGGGACAGCTGGGTATCAGCAGGTCTTCTCTGAGCAGCTGTTTCTGGTACCTGTGGCTGCCACGGGGAACCAGGCTCTGGAGGACACTGGCCTGACAGACTCATTAGGCAGACGTAAACGATGTCTTTTTATAACTAAATTTTATGGGGGTATGTGACTACAGATACAGGGAGAAGTACAGAACATTTTGGGGTTTGCTGATTAGAGGCCAAGAGAATCCTAATAGAGTTCATCCCACGGTATGAGTCCTCCTGGGAAGAGCTCTTAACACCCTGGCCACCCTCGGTCCCTGAGAATCAGGACATGCTGGACTGGAGGGGAAAGGACAATCAGGATGTGCCTGTTCTCTGGTCTTTATGACCTTCAGGGCTTTCTGGGTTCCCTGACTCCCCAGCTGAAAGGGACTTTGGAGTCCAGCCCTCTAATGTTACAAATTGGGTCCAGAATGGCAATGGAATTTGTCCAAGGTCACACAGTAAGTAGATGGCAAACCTAGGACAGGAACCCAAGGTCCCTGGCTCCAGGGCAGTGTCTCACTCTCTCTCCTTTACACTTTGAAACCATGCATACTTGTGAACCTTACAGAGTCATAGCACATTTACCCAAACTGCTCCTGTTTAAAATCTTTACCTGGCTCTTGGGAGAAAGAACAAACTCCTCAACAGAACTCACAAGAGCCATCATGATCTGCCCTCTGCTGAACTCCCAGCCTTGTTTTTTTTTTGTTTTGTTTTCCCCTCTCACCTTGAACTCTCTGTCCCAATGAGATTTGTACTTCTTGACTCAAGTATATCCTCTTAACTACCCACCCCAACACTCATCTTTGCACAGGTTGTTCCTTCGGATGAGAATATCCTCCCCCATCTGCTTGGAGGACTCCCATTCATTCTTTGATGCTAGGCATAGATTTTGCTTTCTTCTCCATGGATCCTCCTTTGAGGTCCAGGTCTGGATAGCTGTGCCAACTATTCCAATCTCGAACCTTGTCACTCTAAATGTGCTATAGGGACCAGCAACATGGGCATCACCTGAGAGCTTATGAGAAATGCAGAATCTCAGGCCCATCCTAAGCCACTAAGTCAATTTGAATTTTAGCAAGGCTCTCAGGGGATTCTCATGCACATTCAAACTGGAGAAGCACTACTGGAAAACAAACTTCCCACCCTCCTTTTTATAGCATGCTTCTTATAACATGTTTCACTGCAACTGCCTACAGACTTTTCCTCACTAGGTGCTGCTCCTTGTAAAGGCAGGATCTGTCTTCTTCATTCATACATTACCAGCCCATAGCACAGAACCTGGCATATAGTAAGCACATGAAAAGAATCAATGAATAAATAAATTAATGAAATGTGGTCTCCTTGGGTCTCTTAATATTTGCAAGGACAATGCATTTTTTTTTAAGATTTTATTTATTTGAGAGAGAGAATGAGATAGAGAGAGAGAGAGCATGAGAGGGGGGAGGGTCAGGGGGAGAAGCAGACTCTCTGCTGAGCAGGGAGCCCGATGTGGGACTCGATCCCAGGACTCCAGGATCATGACCTGAGCCGGAGGCAGTCGCTCAACCAACTGAGCCACCCAGGTGCCCAGGACAATGCATTTTTTTATTGCTATTTTTGAGCTGGAAAGACCTTAGAGTTCATGGAATTCAATTGTTTCCAACTGTGACCTACAGATCTTTAAGAGCTCAGAGAGACCTAAGAGTCCCTTGGGATTAGGGCAAAGAGGATTTGAAATAGAGACCCAGCAGGTGGGACTCCAGGCCACCCTCTCTAGCTTCTACCAGAAAAACTATGCAACCATCTGAGCCACAAATTCACTCATCCCATTATCCAGTTATTTAACAAGTAATTATTTAGCACCCACTTACAAGAGTGACTAGAACATAAAGAATCATTAAGTACACAGAAGTTGACATCATAGTGTAAAAGAGAGAAACACAACAGTAAACACAAAAGCAACATGAGATACTGAAACTAGTAGGAATGATGCAAAAAATTAAAACATGAAGGTGTGATTGAGAGAACAGGTAGAAATTTTAGAGGATTCTCTGAGAAAGTAGCATTCTAGTTAAGACCTAGGGCTCTACGTAAGATCTATTCAGAAAAAAAAAAAATTCCACTGCTAAAAAGAAAGAGTACCACTGCCCTAGTTCATCCTGATCATTTTATAGATATAGAGGAGACTGAGGGCCAGAGAGAGCCAGAGCCCAAGGTTGCACAGTGAGTTCATTAGTAGTGTTAGGATAGACTAGGATGCAGCTATCTTGATTCCTGCTGACATGCCAGTGTGGGATGGAATCTCATATCCCCTCCAGAGACTAGAAAGATTGAGGAGGGAGGAAACTGGGTGACACCAATCGGGGCTGGCAGACAGTGACTGCTGAGGGGTTGGCCAGAGGTTAGTGGGTTATCACAGTCCATTACCAAGTGGGTTGTCCTGCCTCTGTGGGAGGCCAGGCAGCCTTTCCAGAAGATTTATGTCCTGGAAGGTCATAAAGGAACCCAGAAGGCTATAAAGACAAAGTCAGGAGTGGAGTTCTGGTTTAGCTTCCACCCAAACTCTCTGAGCCCTGTGGGAAAGCCCAATAAAGTGGGATGCCTTTCCCTATCCATGGGCAAGATGGCAGCCCAGATGACTCACACAGTGGCTTTCATCTGGGGCTCTGTGCTTCTGCCTGTCTGCCCTCTTTTAGCTTTTATCTAAAGAAGCTTCCTTTCATGTGAAAGAGGAAAAGTTACAGTCCAGGACCCAATGGGCAGATAAGGTCTGTTGCAGGGAGAGATCTTTTTTATCCCTGACCAAGCTCTTGTCTGTTCCCTTGGGGGCCTCAAATCCTTGCAGGGATATTCCAAGTGTTCTAAGGGCTCAGGGTGAGTCCTCAGGGCAGAACCAGCCTCCTTATCAAACTGTGCAACTATGGGCAGCTCATTTAACCTCATGGGGCCTCCAATTCCTTATCATCCACAAAATGAGAATACCCTACTTTGCCCAGTTTACAGGGAAATTTTAAAGCTTTTTAAAGCACAGAGTGCTTTAAAAAGTACTTCTTCAGGAAGTCAGGTGATTCTCTCCAATGCTATCAGTGCCATCCTACTGCAGAACGCCATCTCCCCTGGGTTATTAAAAGATCGGCCCCAAGGGCCTCACCACCTCCCTCCTGTCTTGACTCCTCTCGACCGACCGTCTAAACTTCCAACTGCGGTCAGAGGGATCTTTCTCCCCCTTCAGATCTGCCAATATCACCCTCTTGTGAAAAACACTTGAAAAGCTTCCCCTTACTCTAGGGAGATAATCCTAACTCTTTAACCCTACTTACAGGGCATTCAGGACTGGCCCCTGCTGACCTTCCCCTTATCCCTTACCACTCCTGCTGTCACATACTTTGCTCCAACTACAGGGAAATTCTTCAATTCCTCTACCCAGTGTTTACCAAAGTGTAGAAGGAGTTCCCCAGGGGCAGGAGAAAGGATTTTAGGTGGTGCTCCAGACGATCACAGACCCAGCGTTAAACAACAATGAACCACGCTGGGAAAGGCAGTCAGATTCTCTTTTTCATTCTCTTCCCCTCCTCCGGATTTCTTTAAAAAAGAAAAGTCTCAGTTTGAGACTGTGTCTTCAGTACTTCTCTAACACTTGCTAATCTTTTTGTTTTTTTAAAGATTTTATTTATTTATTTGACAGAGAGAGGGAGAGAGCACAAGCAGGGGAAGCGGCAGGCAGAGGGAGAGGGAGAAGCAGGCTCCCCGCTGAGCGGCTCAGGCTCTACTAGGATTGAAGAGCATTGCTTTCTGGGGTGCCTGGGTGGCTCAGTTGGTTAAGTGATTGCCTTCGGCTCAGGTCATGATCCTGGAGTCCCGGGATCGAGTCCCGCGTCGGGCTCCCTGCTCGGCGGGGAGTCTGCTTCTTCCTCTGACCCTCCTCCCTCTCGTGCTCTCTGTCTCTCATTCTCTCTCAAATAAATAAAAATCTTAAAAAAAAAAAATGAAGAGCATTGCTTTCTGGTTTTGTCCATTTGTTTCCCTTCCATTGTATCAAATGTTTACAATTAATTTTCCATTAAAGGTAGATGGTGCTAATTTTCCCTTTATAAAAAAAACAACAGTGTTTTCAAATAGATTTTCAATGAGAAGTGAATCTAAGAAATACCAAAAATAAAAAGTGCTTAGGGTATGGTGATACGTCAAAAATCATAAAAGCGGCAGACAAATGATGAAAATTTGAAGGAAACCCTGCCCTAATGTAACATTATCTCCTCTGTGGATTCCCCCAGCTCAACACTCTGCCCCAAACACTCCAATCCTCCTGTCCTTCTTCTTGTCTGACCCCTATTCATTCTGTGGCCCTCGGTCTCAGCCCTGGCGAAGGCTTCCCTGGGTTACCTAGACGAGATGTCTATGGCTTGTCTCCCCAGAGGGCCCTATTCTGTTGTCATTATACTTATTATTCCTATTCCTTGCAGTGCTTGTTTAATTACCTCCAACAGTGGGCTTCTCCCTTTTTGTCACTGAATGGTCAACAACCAACTGGTAAGAGGCACTACTAAGTAAGTGATGAATGAATGAATGAATGAATGAATGAATGAATGAATGAATGTGGTTAGGTGTAAGGCATGAAACACAGCCACATTTCATACACTACTTTATGAAGCTTCAGAAGACAGTGACGGTGTCTTAGTTATGTTTGAATCCTCCCTGGTGCCTAGTACAATGCTTGGTACAGTCACAGCTGGTGATAAAAATCATGTCTTAATACACATTGGATTTAGGAATGTATTTAGTCACGGTCACTAATGGACTTCATTCTAGAAAACCTCAGAGTTCTTTCTTTCTTTTTTTTTTCTTTTTTTTTTTCAGAAAGGGAAAGAGAGAGTGTGTCGGGGGGTGGGGCAGAGGAAGAGGGAGGAAAAGAATCTCAAGTTGGCTCCATGCCCAGTGCAGAGCCTGATACAGGGCTTGATCTCATGATCCTGAGGTCATGACCTGAGCTGAAATTAAGAGTCAGACCCTTAACCGACTGAGCCACCCAGGTGCCCCTAGAAAACCTCAGATTTCTTATGAAAGAGTGGGAAGAGCCCTAGATTTGGGGCCATGACCCTGCCACTATACCCTTCCATGATCCTGCTTAGGACACATCTCCTCCAGGAGTCCAAAGTTCTTGTCTCTAACACCGAAGATGGAAGGTAGGTGAGGGGAGTGATTGAGGGAAAGAGCGCTGATGTCTCTCTCTTTTCTGACATTCCAGGAGTCCAAGAAGCTAAAATTCTGAGATTCTATCATTCTCCCTGCCCATTTTCCATCTCTAACCCTGACATGACTAAGGTGGATGACACCCTTATTTATTTGAGAAAGCCCATTCTCAGCCTATGGAAGAAGGGGTCCAGTAAAATCAGATAGAAGCAAGACCACTCCACTCATACTCACACACCCCTTCATACCTGGGCCCCAGCTCATCCTCACTTCTCCAGACAAAGTCGCCAAACTTCTCATAGTGAGAGTTGTAGTGATGCTGGACTCGGAACAGCATTGAGGCTGAGACTTCCATCAGTGTGTTGTAGGCAGTCTGCTGCTCCTTGCCACTTGTGTACCCATTGTACAGATTGTAGATCTTGTCTGCTATCTCTGAAGGGGGAGAAGTGCAGGCACAGATCACTGGACAGCAGGAAAAAGTGAGGATGGAAACATGCCTTGCAGCAAGAAAGGCACACTCATGCTGGAATTCACATGTGCAGTATCCGAGGACAGACAGACCTTAATTCCCTCCTGAACATCATTGACTAGGTGGGTTCAGTTTTCCTATCTATCAGCTGAAAATAATGAGGTCTATTTTGGAGATGTGCTGGGAGGACAAAATTAAACAGTGAATGTAAAGTACTCAACACAGGGCCTGGCACAAAGTTAGTGCTCATAATTTGCAAGCTTCATTATTAACATACATTTGGTACCCATGATTTAACATAAAATTCCAAACAAGTGTAGAGGCTTAAATCAACCGTCTTGGGCTCATCTCAACACTCTATTTCTGTCTCCCCTCTGTAATATTTCCAACACAGTTCTGTGATCAGGTCTAATAGGTCTCCATTAAAAAGTCTTTCAAAGAAAATCCATGGTAATTCATGGCAATTTCTACTCCTTCAGTCATTCCTAGTAATTAATTGATGTAACTTAGAGTCATCATGGGTTGCTCCCTTGAATGGAAGGCCCATTCTTTCACCTGTGAAGACTCTAATCAAAATGTATGTACATCCCCAAGTCATTGCTAACAGCGATTGCCTCTAGAAGAATCTGGGAGACTCGAGTTTAGGATGGGAAGAGCATTTACTTTGCAGTATTTCCACTCTGGTTTTTCTTTTTTTTAACTACATGCATGTGTTGTTTTAAAATAATAATAATGATGATGATTATGATGATAATATATGACCAGGAAACCATCTCACATCCCCTCACCTCTGAGACGTGATAGCTCCTCAATAGGAGGACTATCTCCTCTTGTCTGATAAGATGCAAAGCATGTATTATTGAGCCATTTGTAGAAATGTCAGTCTCTCTCTCTCTCGAGAGAGAAAGAGACTAGAACGTGAATTCCTGAAAGGTGAAGAACATGTCTCTTCTGCATTGCTTGTACACCAGTGCTCTTAGAAAACATCTGCTCAACTTGAAGTGAACCATCAGGACTCACAATCTATCACCGCATTTTTGCCCGTCCTGATGTAGAAACTATATCTACAGGTTGGCTAAGAACTAAGTACATGGTGGATCTAATTGGTTGGTTCTATTTTTTTTTTTTTCAGGTACTTTGCCTGATGTTTATAACTTCATGGGCCAGGAGCAGCAGAAAGGTTTAATCCTGCATGCTACCTCTCATCAACAGTCACTGACTGTAGCTCTATGCTGAGGATTCTGAGGCCACCCCTGGGCTAGATGGAGATGCATGCTATGATGAGCTAATGCTATCTACCATGGGCTTAGTGGTGGAGTGGTCTTCTACTGTCACTAATATGCCAGTTCTAGCATAGACTGAAGTGGAAAAAGTGATTGGTCTCTAAGAAGCTTAGGCTAAGGGGCACGATATAGTCATGGGGCTCTAACTCTCTACCATTCCTTGCCTCTACCTCAGAACATAGACAAACGCTATGAAAGAGGAGCAAGTCTTTCAACTGGCTAAGATATTGCTGGTCCATCTCAATTTCCTTCATGGCTTTGATTAATTTAGCTCCATGTTCCTCCTGTCCCCTTAGTCCCTTCACTTTCTTCTCTCGGTGCCAAGAGGTGTATGAGGCAGGAAAGGGGTAGTGGTTAGTGACTGGGTGTAGAACTTAGAGGAAATATGGGAGTGACCTGGGAAGGGAAGAAATGGGTCACCTACCTTCTGCCTTGTTGTCATCCACCAGCGGACAGGCCGTTCTCAGGGTCACTGTGCTGAGCTCTGAGTGCCTCCCTCGTGTATCCACAGCATACAAAGTGAACCTGCAGCATAACAAGAAAACAGGGCACAGGGTTGTGACTTCAGAGAAGGCCCGGGAAGTGGTAAGGTGCAACACAAAATCATAGTAAAGGAGCAGTGGCCAAAACAATTCAGGGATGCTTAGGCTGCGAGAGAAAAGATTTGGAAAAAAAAAAACAGCAACAATAAAGCATTATTGGGCACCAATTGGCTGCCGGGCACTTTGCATTTACTCTCACTCTCTCTCTCTTTTTTTTTTCCCCCAAAGATAAAAATGTAGTGATCCAAAGGGGCATGTGCACCCCAATGTTTACTGCATTTACTCTTATTTTACAAGTAGGCAAGCCTGGAAGGCAGGGATTATGATCATCTGCACTTCTCCAATAAGGAAACTGAGACTTTGATTTTGTATGTTTCCATGGTCTCACAATTACTTGGGGACAGAGCAGTCTGAACCCCAATGCTATCTGGCTTGGCTGGACATGCTCATTTACATGTTCTTTCATTCAACCATTTAATAAACACTTCCTGAGCATTAACTGTGTGCCAGGAGTTATTTTATTCATATACTGTATGAGTTATTTTATTCATATACTGTGATTGCATTTTACCAATAAGGACATTGGTTTCAAAGAGGTCAAGTAATTCACCTCTTATTACATATTAAGTAAGTAGCAACAGGGGACCAGAACTTAGGTCTGCCTCAATCCAAAGATTATACACTTAACCACACTGTCAAATCTAATTCCACCTTTTGTCCTTCATTAACTGGCTTGGAGTGCTGGCCTATACCTAAAATATATGTCTTAAGAGGCCTAAACATGGGCTATGTTGGCCCCATCTTCAGAAGGAAACTAATCTATTCATCTGCTTGCTGGGGTTTTTGGCTTCTGCCTCTGGTAGAAGAACAACAGCACTGTGATGTGGGTGTTCTCACCTCCTGCTGTATCTCAGCATTGTGAGTGGGGCTCAGTTCTAGTGCTTACTACATCCAGTACCGTTTTGGTCAAGAGAAGCAGGGGTGACAGAGGAAGAAGCCTGGTCTTGGAGATGGCCAGGCTTGGGTTCACACTCTATTCTACTCCCTTTCTCTGTGACCTTGGTTGAGTCACTTCACTTCTCTGTGCTTACTTCATCTCTCTGCTTCAGGCATCTCTAAGTGCTACACAGGGGGAGTTGTGATCAAAAAGCCTTGCAGAGGGGTTAGAAATAAGATCACAAAGAAAATCCAGGATGTGAGAATAAGCAAGTGGCAGAGTAGGGAGGTAAGGACAGTACTGGGTGTTACCACCCTCACAGCAACCCATCTAGAATGTGGTAGAGGCAAGATCCAAACCCTAGCCTGCAGCTCCCAGAGGGTGTATACTTCACGGCTTGAGTACAACAATCTCCTGGCATTTACCAGTACTGGGTATATATAGTAGGCACTCGGTAAATATCTGAGCACATCACATCTCATTTCTTAATCATTTCTACCTCAACAAAATGGGGATACTTGTAGAGATAATGCATGACTGTCTCAAAGATTACATAGAGTGATACGTGAGAAGTGGCTTGTAAGCTGCAGATTTTTATAAAGACCATGTAAACAGCACTTATTTGTACAAGAGTGCACATTAAAAAAAAAATGCTTTCTTGGAGAAGAGGAGATGCATTTCAACTGAGGGAAACATGGAAGGATGTAGTGAATGGAATATGTGAATTAGCCTCAAAACATGAGAAGTTGGAAAATTTTTTTAAACACTACTTCCCATTGGCCACTTATGTTTTCATGGTACTTCTGCAATACATTTCCTCCACCAAGAGGGTGTAGGGTCACCTCTCTGCTTAGCCAAGCAGCAAGAATAACAGCATGCTGGGGAAGAAGCAGTCTTAGGCTTCTAAGTTATAAAACCTGGATAGAATCCTTGCTTTCCCCAACTGCTGGCTGAGTATTATCTGGGCCTCAGCCTCTGTAAGTAGGGTGAAATTCTCCATCTCTCACAAGTTTGGGACCAAGACTCAATGATACAACAATGGAGCAGGCCTGGCTCAATCTTTGCTCCCTAAAAGGTGGCTTCTATTTGTGTTATTAGAGTAACCAAACGTGTCAGTGGAGGCTTCGGGATGGAGGAGGCCTCAGGCCACCCTGCCGGTGTGGGCGGAGGGGTGGAAAAAGAGGAAGATGTCAACCTCACAGGCTTGGGTCAAAAGTCACAAGGCCAAGCGCTTTCTGCCCGTCCCAGCTGTAATTGTAGAACTGTTCCAGAGACACATCTGAAAGCTGTTAGGGGACCAGGCAGGGCTTGGAGGGGCTTTTTGTGAGGGGAAGAAACTGGAGGCCCCTAATGTGGAGAAGCAGGAGGGGAGCAGAGACTGAGAACCAGACACAGGGACACACCCATAGAGCAGAGTGAAAAGTGGGAACAGAGAGAGACTGAGAGAGGGCACAGGCAGACCTCGGTGTTCCTCAGGGGATTCAAGAAGGGTGCCAGCTATCTTCTGCTCAGTTCTTCCATCTTCTCTTTGCCCACTGAAGCAGGCTGAGATCCACTGATAATTCGAACTAGAACCCCTGAGCCAGCACCAAACTCCATATCCTTATTTACAGGTAGGGAAATGGAGGCGCAGAGAGGAAAGATTCTTAAGAAGTTCAGAGTAGACACTGGCTTTTCTGACTCCTCCCCCAGTGCTCCTTCTATACACCACCCTGCTTATGGTACAAGTGGCTGATTTAGGTCCCACTGCACCTATCGGATACTTTTATTACAAAAGAGATGGCTCCAAGTATGTAGTGGGATGGGCTCTTTAGGAACCTGAAGCTCCAGGCTCAAACCCTTGCTATTTAATCTTCCTCCGACTTTGTTTTAGGGGAAAGAATACTGGCCAAGGTGTCTGAAACAAACAGAAACACACGTAAGTACATAGAACAAAATGGTGGTTGGCAGAGGGGTGGGGTGTAAGGGGATAAGCAAAATGGGTGATGGGAAGTAAGAGGTACAGCCTTCCAGTTATGAGTAGGTCGGGGTGGGGGGTGAAAGGTACAGCATAGGGAATATAGTCGATGGTATCATAATAGCCTTGCATGGCAACAGACGGTAGCTACACCTGTGGTGAGCACAGCACAATGGAGAGTTATTGAATCACTATGTCATACACCTAAAACTAATTTAATATAGTGCGTCAGCTATGCTTCAATTAAAAAAAAAAAAAACTGAGTTCATGTCCCAGGTTTTCCACAGATTGTGGCCTATGAGATCCTGGATGTCTAAAGCAATATGGCTTTAGTGTACTGCAATTTCAATGTGGGGGCAAGTGCCTTGGGACTGACTACACAAATGCAAAGTATTTTTCTGTTTCTTCATCACCCTCAGGACTAAATCCAAACTCCTTCCTATAGGCTCCCAGTGCAGCTCCTTGATCTTCACTCGTCAGACAGTACTGTATCACTGAACCTCAAATTAACATTGGCCACACACCCAGCCTGTTTTACCAGTCTGCTTCCTACTCTGTTTCATAGTAGAACCATATCCAACTGCTAATGGTTCCAGAACATGGATTCTACCTCTTGGCCTTTGCACATGCTACACCCTCTGTCTGGCTCATCCTTCCCCTTCTCCACTTGACCCTTCCTACCTTGTCCTTGGAGCATCAGTCAAACCTCGTCTCCTCTAGTAAACCTTTCTCTGCCCACGGTGCCCTGTGACCATACATATTGCATGCCTGGGTCAGTGATCATATGCTTCTCTCTCGCCCCTGTGAGTACGTATCTTCAGGATCAGAATCTGGCTCGGCCCGTCTCTATCCACCCACCTACATCTGGTGCTCAGACACCTAAATCACGCAATGCTCAGCAAGTACTTTCCAGAAGGAATGAAAGACTGAATGAATGATTCAATCAACTATGAAGAGTAGTTCCCTTGTCTGGAAATCCACTTCTCCATCTGTGAAATGAACAAAAGGGGATTTGCTTGAAGAGTCATTGTAAGAGATAGAGTGACAGAATGGCTAAAAGCATGAACCTGTAATCAGGCAATTTGGTTTTAAATTCTGGCTCCCCATTTATTGACTGTGTGAGGCCCTTTTACTCACCTGTAAAATAGGAAGTATGATATTAAAATCCACTGTATAGGGTCGTTGTCGGAATAAAGAGAGGTGTGGGTAAGTGCTCCCTATGATGCCTGGCATGCACAAATACTCTATGAGAGACAGTTGCAGGTATTATTATCAATAGTATTGTTATTATGACACTGCACAAGGCTCTGACCCCTCCCCCACCTCCCACCCCCACCCCGCTAGACATCCAGAAGAAGTTGTCCTAGTGGAAATCAGAGGAGAGCGGGTGGAGAGGAAGCTGTTGTTGGTCCCATCCAAGACCCCCAGACCCCCTCGCAGCAGGGGTGAGAGAAGGAAACTGAGAAGTTAATTGGCGGTGAGAGCTTCTCACGGATCTGACAGGGGGTAAGAGCAGGGATAGAGCCCCAGAGGCCCACATCAGGCCCAGGTCCCCGAGAGTACAGGAGAATGTGTTTGAAGTCTCCAGACCAACGCCTGCTCTTCCCCAGCCGCCACATGATTTAGGCATTCTGGGGAGGCAAAAGTCTCCTCGCTAACTTGAAGGGAAACAGATGTTTCCAGGCCAGAGGCCCTGGTCTTGTAAAATGCTCCTTCCCCCCACACAGTTTTGGCAAACAACTTCCCGTTAGCTCAAACCCCCCCCACACCCCCACCCCACTGCCCGACACCCCACCTACCATCACTCCCCTCCCTGCCATTCCCATCACAATGCGGCAGTCAGCATGGTGGGAAAAACACGGAGTCCCAGCTCCAGCTCTACATCTCAACAGCTGGATGGCCAGGGACACCTATCTGCCCTTCTCTGGGTCTCTGTCTCCTCTCTCTGCAGTGAGAAAACTAAGCCAGTATCACCTCTAAGGATAGGCTAGATCTGACATGTTAGGGACTGAAGATTTTTTTTTTCCCCTGAAAGAGTTGGTATTATTCATTCCAGATCTTTCTCCATTGCAGTCTATGGCAAGGAGCATGGGATTGCACATCAAACTGCTCTGGCTTTGAATCTAGCTAGACTCTTATCAGCTACTGGGCAAATAGTGACTTAACCATGGGCCTTAGTTTCCTTATCTATAAAATGGGACAAAGGTTCCATCTCATCAGGTTGTGAGAATTAAATCAGAATTCAATCCCCTCACCCACATTTTAGGTTTCTTATGAATGAAACTGGACGTCATACCTCTTCCCTTGGACTACTCAAAATGCACAGAACAGTTTGGACCCAGAGTAGGTATGCAATGTTTTTAAGCAATTACTGGCAGGAAGACTAAAGATTATTGGCAGGCAGTCCAAAGTCTCAGGTTCTTAATCCGGCTCTGCTCTCGTAGCAGAAACAGCATTATCATTTTCGTGATCAAAATAAAGCAGGGTGTGTCATGGTTAGAGCAGATTTTGGAGCCTGACTACTTGAATTCAAATGTTGGTTGTACAACCTACTCTTTTTGACCTTGCGCAAGTTAATTAACGTCTCTGTTCTTTAGTGTATCTTGTCTTTAAAATGTGGGTGATAATAAAAATAAAACAAAATAAAGTGTGGGTGATAATATTACCTCCTTCAAAGGGACGTTGAAGGAATAAAGTACTGCCTGGCACACGGTAAGTGCTAAGTAATCATTCATCACTATTTGATGTGTGTGTTTAAATTATTAATCTCTTCTATAATGGTTTTAAAAGTGAGCCCCCTCCCCCCAATTCTTTAGCATCGCTCTCATTGAGATGTGGGGGTTCTATGTCCTTTCACCTTGAATGCTGGTGGCTTCGGGAATGTTTTGATTAATAGAGCATGGCAGAAGGGATGCTGTGCAACTTTTGATTCTGGATCGTAAAAGGCTATGCAACTTCTACCTTGCTCGCTGAAACATACTCGCTCGGAACCCTGAGCCTCCATGCAAGACCTCCAGCTATGCCGAGGCCACCCTGCGGTAAGCAAGCCAGGCCACAGGGAGGGAGAGGCTACAGCAGGCACATCAGCAGTCCTGGTGTTCAGGTCATCCAAGCCCAGGCCCCCGCTGGGTAAGTAAAAGAACCTTCAGGTAATTTCAGCCCAAGCAGTCAGGTCATTCATCCCGCAGCCGACGCTCCAGACTTCATGAAGTAAAGACAGCCAAGTCCGCTGTACCCTGTCTCAGTGCCTGACCCAGAGAATCCATTAGCGTAATCAAATAGTTTGTTTTAAGCCACTCAATTTGGGGGTCATTTATTACGTCATCAACAGTAACTCTAACAACTTCCAAGCATCTCCAGCCAGGGTCAGCAAACCACGGCCCATGGCCAAATCTGGCCTGCCGCATGTTTCTGTAAATAAGGTTTAATGGAGCTCAGCCACACTCATTTTCTTAAAACCTATTTTCTGTGGATGCTTTCACACTACAGTGGTACAGCTGAGTAGCTACAACAGAGGACCATATGACCCAGAGAGCCTAAAATATTTACTATCTGGACCTCTAGAGAGAAGTTTGCAGACCCCTGAGCTAAAGTTTTGCCAGCACTTCACATAAAATCGTTTGTGTACATTATTTCATTTGATCCCAGGGTTAGAAATCATTCCTGTCTTTCAGATGGCTCAGTGAGTTCAGGTGACCTACCCAAGGTCACACAGCTCTCCTGACCCCAGGTCTCATGTCACAACTGCTTGCTGAAGATCTGGACTCCAATTTGGGTTCTGCCACTGAGTAGGCAGCATGGCCCTGGGCAAGCTCCACTGTGCTCTGCTCTCAGTTTCCCAACCTGTGAAATGAGGGTACTGGTGCAAACTGGCTGACGGAATTAAGATGCCCAAAGTTTTCCCCAGCGGGGTGCTGGCCATTGGGACTATCAAAGTAAGACCTTAGAAGGAACAAGGAGGGGCTCCTGTGGGTCCCTGCTCTGTTCTATGGGCAGTCCACCTACTCCCCAGCACCAAAACCAACCTTTTTATCTCCCAACTTGGGCGGAAACTCGTGCTCTCTGCCAACATAAATATTTAATTCCAGTGTCCAGCATGGAGAGACCACCATGGTACTAAGGACTCCAATCCTGGTTTCTACTTTCAAAACAAGCCGGTCTGAGGCATGATTGGGAGGGTGCACCTGGGACAAAGGTGAGGCAGTCTCTGGCTGGACTCCAAACATCAGCTCCCTCCACTTGCCCTCCCTTCAACTCCTCCGGCTGCATGAGCTAACAGATAAAGAATCAGGGGAGTGGGGGAAGCCAGCAGAGAGAGCTCTGGGGGGAAGGCCAAGTCTGGAACCAGTGTTGGTGCTAAGCTCAGGCAGAGGCAACAATCTAGAATAAGTACCAGACACCCACTGCTCTGCCTGTCAAAGCCCCCCAGATTCACTGGTATATGAATGTTACTGTAAATGTCATAGTGCCAACACCACTGGGACTCAGAAATGAATGATTATAGTAATGACATTTAAAATGAAATAAATAGAAATTGACTTAAAATTAAAGTGTCGAGCATATCTCCAATATCCAACTGAGGAATGAATGGTTGTCACAGCTGCTCCTTCCACCATGTGCCTGGCAGCAGTGGGACACCTACTAGGTGCCCAGCACTCTGCTAACTGGACAGAAACACTTAAGTAGAGTGTGGTCCTTGCTTTCCAGGAGCTCGCAGAAGAGCAGGAAGATGGGGTCAAGTGAACAAGAAATGGAATGCAGGGCTAGGGGTACTTTAATAAAAATTTATTCTTGTCTTTACATTTCCTTCAGGTGTGTTCTTTCTTCCTTCTTTAAAACAATGGACTAAGCTTTGGATATGCATTCAAGGACTGCCTGGACCCCTTGTCAGCTGCAACCTACAGGGAATGCCAACCACCTACGAAAATCCCATTTTCTCCTACCAAGAAAAAAACACAAAAGTGTGACAATCCTTACACTTCCCACCCTAAAAGCCTTAGAGGAGTGAACATCCAAAGGATTTTAACATACAAAACTAGGTAAATGGTCCATTTGAGCTCATTCATTGACCTATCAAGTATAATAGGCGACCTTGACCTCTCTTGAAAGGGAAATTCAGGTTGGCACTGGTCTTGGCTTTAGCAGCAGTTCTTGTCCCTCTTCCTTCTCTTCTTCTTGTCTGTCCCTCCCCTTCCCCTCCTCTTTTTTCAGTGAGTGACCTACATGGTAACACACTGTTAGACTGACCATTGCTCTTAGTTGGAAGATGTTCATCTTTTAACAGGTTGTTTTAGGGCGAAGCAGACACAGACTAATTTTCTGGTTTCAAATCAAGGAATGAATTAAGCATGGAATGCCTTATTACTCCCTTTCAATTTGTATTCCTGGGATCTTTAAAGCAAACTGTGGCCTTTTTCTTCTAAATCTTTATTATATACTGGACAGCCTAATACCCAGATAAAATCAATTTTTAAATGACTCCAGTTACAGGAATTTTTTTGCAGGAAAGTGTAACTTAGAAGTATGTTGCATTGAGAGACAGAGGGCATGATTTGGAGGTTTAACCTTGTCTTTAACTAACTATGTGGCCTTTTTCAGATTATTTGACCTCTCTGTAGCTTGGATACTACTGATAACCCCACAGGGAGGCCGTGAAGACCAAATGTTCATTATGGATGTGAAAGTGCCCCTTAGAGATCCCACACACAGTTCCTGGGCACTCACTCTGTATCAGACACTGTGTTGGGGGCTTTTACACAGCTGTCTTCTGTTCTCTTTAAATCTGCCTAAGGGGTGTGTATTATTAAATCCATTTTACAAGGAGGCAGATGAGCCATGGAAATTTGAATTGACTTTTCTGAGGCTGCACAGATAGTTCAGCCAGGCCCCAGCACAGGTCTCTCAACTCAAAGTTCAGTGCTATTTCCAAATACATGGAATTGGTAGGTATTCATTGGTCCCAACTGGGTCTTGAGTCACAGTTTGGAGGAGGTTAGAGTTAGGAGGATGAACTCCATCTTTCCAACTTTTGATAAGGAAGAGCTCTTAGTACAGCAACACCAACACCCGTCATCCCCTGTCAACACTGATATTAGTCCTCTTCCCATGTCTGACCCTGACGTCTTTCTCTTCTTCCTTGGTGCCTTTTGAAAATGCATTTTGCCAAAGTCAAGCTCAGAGGAGAGGAGGCCAAGCAGAGGTCCCCAACTTGGATTTACTCTTGGACATTAAGTCAGGAAACATTATGGGCAGGATGGTTCTTAACTACTTCAAGTTGAGCTCAGTCTCCACCTGATGTGTGAGCAGTGTTTTCCACAGGTTGGAGGAATGGGTGTGGGTAGAAGGACCAAGCTCTGCCCTTGGGAGTCTGAAGGACTGAGTTTGTATCATAGCTGTCTATTTCCTTTTCCCATTTCCTTTGAGAGCCTTGGTTTCCATATCAGTAAAATGGAGTTAACAATATCTGCCTCACAAGATTGTTATAAGAATTAAATAACAAGGAAACACCTAGAACAGTGCTTGGTACAGTAAATATTATCTTGCTTGTCTTGCTTATTTATGATACTCAATGGAATAAAGTGGAAACAAGGCTTCTTAAAATCAAATCCCTGGGCAAAGGCAATCCTCCTGGAGGGTATTATGGCAATCAGACCACTGGTTTTCATAAGGTTTGGTTAGAACTCTAGCTCAGTCACTGGGTATGTAGGCAAATTACACCATGTCTCTGAGCCTCATTTTCCTCGTCATATAGCTGCTTTCTCTCCCCAGGCAAATATTCACACAAATAAACAATTGGGATTACATCAAACTGAAAAGCTTTTGCACAGTGAAAAAAACTATCAACAAAATGAAAAGGCTACTTACTGAATGGGAGAAGATATTTGCAAATGACATATCCAATAAGAGGTTAATATTCAAGATATCAAGAACTCAAACAACTCAACACCAACAATTGGATTAAAAAATGGGCAGAGGACCTGGATAGACATTTTTCCAAAGAAGACATACAGAAGGCCAAGAGACACATGAAAAGATGTCCAACATCATTCATCATCAAAGAAATGCAAATTAAAACCACAATGAAATATCACCTCACATCAGTCAGAATGGCTAGTATCAAAAAGACATGGAATAACAAGTGCTGATGAAGGGGATGTGGAGGAAAAGGAACCCTTGTGCACTGTTGATGGGAATGCCAACTTGTGCAGACACTGAGGAAAACAGTACAGAAGTTCCTCAAAAAATTAAAAATAGAACTACCATATGATCCAGTAATTGCATTTCTGAATATCTACCCAAGGAAATGAAAACATAATATGAAAGGCTATATGTAACCCTATGTTTATTGCAGCATTATTTACAATAACCAAGACATGGAAGCAAGCTAAGTGACCCCTGATAATGAATGGACAAAGATGTGGTGTGTGTATATATATATATATATATATATATACACACACACACACACACACACACACACACACACACACACATATATATGGAATATTACTCGGCGAAGAACAAAATCTTGCCATTTGTGACAACGTGGATGAACCTAGAGGATATTATGCTAAGCAAAATAAGTCTGACAGAGAAAGGCAAAAACAAAACCAACCAACCAACCAACTAACCAACCAACCAATAGAAACAGACTCATAAGTACAGAGAACAATCTGGTAGTTGCCAGATGGGAGAGGTGTGGGGGGGATGGGCAAAAAAAAAAAAAAAAAGTAAAGGGGATTAAGAGAGAAAAAGTTCTAGTTATAAAATAAATAAGTGATGAAGATGAAAAGTAGAGCACAGGAAATATAGTCAGTAATATTGTAATAGTGTTGTATAGTGACAGGTAGTGACTACACTTACCATGGTGAGCACTGAGTAGTATACAGAATCATTGAATCACTATGTTGTATACCTAACTAATATAATACACTTCCAATAATAAAATTTAAAAATTGGTGATAAGAAAAACAAATAAACAATACCTGCTTTTTTCCTTCTTCTTCATGGAATTGATCACTCTTGTTAATCAATTGCAGTTTATCTGTTTATTTTTAAATTTTTAAATCCAGTATAGTTACAATGTTATATTAGTTTCAGGTGTACAATATAGTGATTCAACAATTTTATACATTACTCAGTGCTCATCTAGATAAGTGTACCTTTAATCCCCTTCACCTATTTTCTCCATCTCCCACCCACCTTCCTTCCCTCTGGTAACCATCTGTCTGTCCTCTATAGTTGATAGTCTGTTTTTTGGTTTGTCTCTTTTTTTTTCCCCCTTTGTTCATTTGTTCTGTTTCTTAAATTTCACATATGAGTGAAATCATATGGTATTTGTCTTTCTCTGACTTATTTTGCTTAGCATTGTACTCTCTAGATCCATCCATGTTGTTGCAAATGGCAAGATTTCATTCTTTTTTTTTTTTACTGCTAATAGTCCACTGTGCATATACACCACATCTTCTTTAACAATATCTGCTTTTAATAGTATGAGAATTAGAGACAATGCACACAGTGAGCTACTAACTGAGTGAGGTCCTTCCTCAAGGATTTGCTTTCTTTTCCTACAAAACAATGTGTTACTAGATGTCTTCACTGGTGAATTCTACCAAATGTTAACATCAATTAACACCAATCCTACATAAATTCTTTCAAAAATATAAAAGAGGAAGGAACAAATTATATGAAGCCAGTATTATTCTGATACCAAAACCAGATAAAGTCACCATAGGAAGGAAAACTACAATCCAGTATCCCTTATAAATACAGATACAACAAAATAGTAATCAAATCCAGTAACATGTAACGATTATACACCATGACCAAGTGAGATTTATCCCATGAAAGCAAGACTGATTCAGCATATGAAGTCAACTAATATATCCTATTAACTGAATAAGGAACAAAAATTACATGATCAACTCAACAGATACAGAAAAAGCTTTCATAAAACTCAACAGCTTTTCATAATAAAAACACTTAAACTATGAATAGAAGAGAACTACCCCAACCTGATAAAGGGCATCTGTGGAAAACTCACAGCTAACATTATACTTAATGGTACAGGTAAAGACTTAAAACTTTCCCCTAAGGTCTAGAACAAGACAAGGAGGTTGACTTTCATTATTTCTATTCAGCACTATACTATGTTCTAAACAGGGTATTTAGGCAAGAAAAAAGAAATAAAAGTCACCCAGATAGTAAATTATAAAACTGTCTCTGTGGGGCGCCTGGGTGGCTCAGTCGTTAAGCGTCTGCCTTCGGCTCAGGTCATGATCCCAGGGTCCTGGGATCGAGTCCCACATCGGGCTCTCTGCTCGGCGGGGAGCCTGCTTCTCCCTCTCCCACTCTCCCTGCTTGTGTTCCCTCTCTCGCTGTGTTTCTCTCTGTCAAATAAATAAATAAAATCTTTAAAAAAAAAAACTGTCTCTGTTTGCAGATAGAAAAACAAAGGAAGGGGCGCCTGGGTGGCTCAGTTGGTTGGGCGACTGCCTTCGGCTCAGGTCATGATCCTGGAGTCCCGGGACTGAGTCCCACATCGGGCTCCCTGCTTCTCCCTCTGACCCTCCTCCCTCTCATGCTCTCTGTCTCTCATTCTCTCTTGCAAATAAATAAAATCTTAAAAAAAAACAAAAACAAAAACAAAGGAAAACACACACACACACAAAGATCTAAAAGAAGAAAAAAAACAAGTTCAGTAAGGTTACAAGTGAAAAGCTCAATATACAAAAATCAATTATATTTTTACATACTAGCAGTGAATAATAAGGAAATGAAATTAAGAAATAATCCCATTTATAATAGCAACAACAAAAAAGTAAAACAGGAATACGGTTGTTAACAAAAGGCATGCAAGAATTATACACTGAAAACTACAAAACATCATAGAAAGAAATAAAAGAAGACCTAAATAAATGGAAAGGTATGTTGTGTTCATGTTCATGGATTTGGAAGATTTAACATTATTACAATGGAAATACTCCCAAATTTGTACCAGATTCAACACAATCTCCATCAAAATCCCAGCTGATTTTTTGCAGAAAATGACCAGCTACTCCTAAAATTCATATGGAAACGAATGGTAGGGAAATGTAAGGTACCCAGAATAGCCAAAATAATCCTGAAAAAGAAACAAAGCTGGAAGAGTCCCACATCCCCACTTCAAAATTTACTACAAAATTACAGTAATCAAGACTGTCTGGTACTAGTATAAAAATAGATACAGATCAATGGAGTAAAATTGAGAGTCCAGAAATAAACTCATATATTTATGGTCAATTGATTTTCAACAGGAGTGAAAGAGTGAGTCATCTTTAACAATAGCCTCTTCAGCTAATGATGCTGGGATAATTGGATAGCCACATGCAAAGGAATGGAATTGGACCCCTATCTCACACCATAAATATGTATGTGTGTGTGTGTGTGTGTGTGTATATATATATATATATAATATTTTTACATATTAAAAAAATATATATATATGTATAAAACCTCAAAATGGATCAAAGGCCTAAACATAAAAGCAAAAATTAAAAGACTCTTAGAAAAAAATAATAGAGCAAATCTTCAGGACCTTACATACTAGCAGTGAATAATAAGGAAATGAAATTAAGAAATAATCCCATTTATAATAGCAACAATATATACAACAATACAATAGCAATAGATTTCTTAGCTATGACTCCCAAAGTACAACAAAGGAAAAAAAAAAAGATAAATTGGATTTCATTAAAATTAAAACCTTTTGTGTTCTAAAGGACGATATTAAGAAAATGAAAAGATAACCCACAAAACAGGAGAAAATATTTGTAAATCATATAACTGATACAAGACTAATATTTAGAATATATAAAGAAGCATTGCAGGGCACCTGGGTGGCTCAGTTGGTTAAGCGACTGCCTTCGGCTCAGGTCATGATCCTGGAGTCCCGGGATCGAGTCCTGCATCGGGCTCCCTGCTCGGCAGGGAGTCTGCTTCTCCCTATGACCCTCCCCCCTCTCATGTACTCTCTCTCATTCTCTCTCTCAAATAAATAAATAAAATCTTTAAAAAAAAAAAGAAGAAGCATTGCAGTTCAACAATGAAAAGACAAATAGCACAATTTAAAAAATGGACAAAAAATTTAAATAATTTTTTCTCAGAGAAGATACACAAATAACCAAAAACACATGAAAATATGCTCACATCATTAATCATTAGGGAAATGCAAATCAAAGCCATAATGGGACACTGCCTCTTACCCATGAAGATGGCTATAACAAAAAAGACAAAAAATAACAAGTGGTTGGCAAAGATGGGAGAAATTGGAATCCTCACACATTGCTGATGGGAATACAGAATAGTGCAGCCATACCAGAAAACACCTTGGCAGTTCCTCTCAAGGTTAAACAAAGAGTTAACATATAACCTAGCAATTCTATTCCTAGGTATATACCCAAGAGAACTGAAAACATATGTCCAAAAAAAACCAAATTTTCATGGCTGCATTATTCTTAACAGCCCGAAAGTGGAAAACAACTCAAATGTCCATCAACTGATGAATATACAAAATATCCCACAACTGAATATTATTCGACCATAAAAACAAATGAAGTCCTTATTCACACTACAGTATCACTGAACCTTGAAAACATTATGCGAAGCAAAATAATTCAGACAGAAAAGCCATATATTGTATGATTCCATTTCTATGAAATGTCCTCAGTAGGCAAGTTCCTAGAGACAGAAAGTAGATTAGTGGTGGCCAGGACTGGGAGGAGGGGGCAATGGGAGTGACTGCTAATGGATATGGAGTTTCTTTTCCAACTGATTAAAATGTTCTGGAATTAGTTGTGGTGATCGTGCAACTTTCTGAATATCCTAAAATTCACTGAATTGTATATTTTAAAAAGGGTGAATTTCAGGGTATGTGAATTAGATTTAAAAAAAAAAAAAGAAAGCTCTATAAACAAACAAACAAAACCAATGGTGTCAATCTAGAAGAAGCCTGCATCCATAAAGGTGGCCATGGCAAGGATTTGGGGTCTGTGCTTCTATTATCTGTAGGTTTCTGGTCTCTGAGTTTGGGCAAGCACCCCAACAGATATTAACAATTCAGTCCATAGAGTTAGTTTTTAATGATCGTCATCTGCATTTCCTATGTCTCTGATAAACAAAATAACTACTTTCAATCCAACGCAGCTTCACCTTGAACCTCCCTCTCAATGAGGTTCCTTTTTAAATTTCAACTACATACAAACTGCTCTATCTAGAAGTATATGAGAATACCACTTACCCAGCTCTATTTTTTTTTCTTCATAATATTTACAATCTTGTAATATAAAATTTCCCTGTTTGTTATATTTATTGATTTTGTCACTCCCACTTGAATATAAAATTCACAAAAACAAGGATTTAGTCTGTTTTATTCACTGCTATATCCCCAGTGCCAAAAACAGAGTTAGGTCACCTGGTAGGCCTTCAATAAAGGTTTACTGAATATATGATGTGCACGTATGAATATATATAAGTATCCGTGTGTGTGTGTGTGAGAGAGAGAGAGAGAGAGAGACAGAGAGTAGAATGTGAGACATTGCATATGCATTGCTCAGGGTAAGGATGGATCCTTTCTCCTATACCCAGCATTGGAAAGGTAGGGGAAGGAGGAGGTGGAGAAAGGGATTACAGTTTTTAGAAACTCAAAGACTTAGGAAGGCTAGTCCCTTTGTGGCTAAACAGCTGTTTGCTCACTGTACAGTATTTCTAGAGACCTATGTGTACCCAGGTGCCTTGGCTGTAGCTATGATAAAAGCAGGTGCAGCTCAGCAACCCTATGCACCAGTGGACACTATGTAAAAGGAGATTAAAAAGAAATATAAAGTCGTAGTCCATGCCCATCAAGGGGCTCCCAATTTACTTGACACACACACATCTCATATATACATATCATCTTTGCCAATCATTGACTATATATTATCTAATTTACTCCTTATAATTTCTTAAGTAGATTGTATTATCTATATTTATCTATGTTTACAGATGAAGAAACAAAATCTCAGGGATAAAATGAGATGCCTGAGTCACACTGGGAGTATGTTCCACATCAGGGTCCAAACCCAGAGTTGATCTACCCCAAGTCTGCATTCTTTGTATTACACAGTATGCCCACCATGTAACAACACTTTAGCCTTAATCCAAAAGGCACTTATAATCCTACTTGAACAGATAAAACATGCCCCCAGGAACCACTGATGAACAAGACCGGAGAGAAAGTTAGGCACCAATAGAACTAGTCAGAGAAGGCGTAAGGGGTTTGGCAAAGTCCTCCCTTAGGGGACAGATGAGAGCTATTCCCTTCAGTTTGGGAAGGCCAAGCAACAGAGGGTGAAGTTAAGTGGTGAGAACAGCATGGCTTAAAGATCAGTTAAGATCAGTTCTCCAAGCCAGGCTGCCAAGAATCAGGTCAAAGATGACGAAAGCACACTAGCCTTGGACGTGTAGTATCTCAGCAGAACTCCCAGCAGAGGTGGCAAGCAGAAGAATTGGAAGCGGCTGCCCAGAAAGCCCCAAGGGAAGCCTCGCCTATGTCAGCCCGAGTTCCACAGAGCACTCAAAGCATCGTCACAGGCTGAGACGATGCTTTAGCACTAGGACATAGCCTTGTCAAGTGGCTTATCCACTCCTTTTGCTTAACTGAGGCTCAGAGAGGGCAATCAGCTTGTTCTAGGTCACACAGTAAGTTCAAAGCAAATCCAAGATCTGAACCCAGACTCCCTGCCTCCGAGGCAGGACACTGTATGGACACTTGGCAGAGTGAGAGGATTCACAGTGAAAACTGAGAACAAGGCTGAGAGCAGGGTGCCCTTCCCCAAAGGTGTCCTCCTGCCTCCATTCTAATTAGCATGACTTGCCAGCGGGGTCCCCACACAGCCTTCATGCTGGACAGTTTTTGCTCTCTTTTGATTTTATTTTTTCCCCCTCTCACTCCGTTGATGCTTGCCCTCTGGGCCACACTGACCTGTTCTCTGCTTGTCCATATGGCCCAACTTACCACTTCTTCCCAGCAGCCATGACGGCTGGTAAGTTAAGTGTCAAGGACTGTAGGTACTACATGACTGATCTCTATTTTCCCGAGAAAGGGATCCTGCAAAGAATGTGCTTCAATCTCCCCTACGTGAAGACTGCAGTACCAGGCTCAGGGTGGCATGGTTCCTCTGGAGGGATGTGTGCCCCAGATACAGCAGAGGATAGGTCTGCGTTCAAACCCAGGACTGTCTGCCTCCACCACCAGGGACGCACACTCCCCAGCAGGATGTCCCTCTTTGTTCTGGCCAGCAGGTCTGATCACTGCTGGGAACTCAGGCAACCTCACAGAGCCTCTGTTCAGTATCTCAGAATCCCAGCCACCATCCGGCTCCCTTTGCCCCGTAAAGATAAGCCTCTTTGGTTGACTGGACACATTGGCCTTAGAAACCTTGAGCTACCAGAATAAGGGCAACGGGCTGGCTGGGCATGGTGGGGGCATCCAGGCCTGATAAGACCTCGCCACGGCTGGACAAGCGCTCAGAGACGTAAGGCTTTGCGTAAGCACCAGATTAGAAGGATACATTATTAAAATATTTATTTATTTTCTTATAGGTATTGACATAAAAGCGGGGGGGAAGGTTCCCAGGAGAGATAAGACCCAGTGAGACTTTCTGTGCCTTGGTTTTGGATATATGATTGTTACAGAAATTAATATGATTAATAAATAAGAAATAACAAAAACTGTGTCAGCTGGAAGAAGGTGCACTTTCAATTTACTAACAGAGGAAACTAGGGACGCCAGTGGAAATTAAAGAGCAAAAAAAGCAAGCAAACAAATGAACATAAACTCACTTTGCTCTGTGAACTAGGATGATACAGACTCAGGACAGTGGTTGTATCTTAAGAGAGAAGGGGGAGCAGAATCAGGCTGATGACGGGGAAAGGGTAATTGTCAAGTATATCTTTAATTTTAATGTCTTTTAGGATAAATGAAAGAGCTCTGAAGCAAGCGTGACAGGGCCCTGGCAGGTATTAAATCCTGTATGGTGGGCACACGGTAGCTTATGGTACCGTCTCCATACTTTCTGCATTTTATTTTCATTTTCATGATTAAAGCAAACAAATGAACACATCCCTGACACCTATCAATTTACACTTTGCCAAGCTTATTGGTTCTTCACAAAGAACCTTGAAAGCAAGACAAAGCAGGGTTCATTGCCCACATTTTACATTCAGAGAATTTGATATTTGCAGAGAGGGTGGGGAGGGGACGTTTTCATCAAGGACAGACACACAATGGCAGAGTGATGGAGCCGGCATTAATTCAACTCCTGGTGGAGGGCTCCTTGGACTACGTTCACCTTGACATGGAAGACACAACTGCTCCTACTTGCAGAAAAATCTCTACAAGGCTTGGGTTGGCCCAAGAACAAAGAGGGCACCAAGACACTTCTGAGCTCCAGCTTCTCTGCCAGTCTACCCACCTTCACATCACTCTGCTCTCCAACAATGAACCTTTTTTTTTTTTAAAGATTTTATTTATTTGACAGGGAGAGAGAGACAGACAGAGAGAGAGAGAGCATAAGCAGGGGGAGAGGCAGAGGGAGAAGGAGAAGCAGGATCCTCGCTGAGCAGGGAGCCCGATGCGGGGCTCGATCCCAGGACCCCAGGATCATGACCTGAGCCGCAGGCAGACGTTTAACCAGCTAAGCCACCCAGGCGCCCCTCCAACAATGAACCTTGACGTCACTGGTCCAGTAAATGTTTCCTAACGCCGAGGCAGAAGGCTGGGACTCCTAGGCAGTTCTCTGCAGCAACCTGCTTCGTAATCACACCAGCCCATTCTCTCTGTGAACTTTCTTGCCTATTTCCTCTTTGTGAGTTGGGATGCTGCCCAAGTGGGGTTTTCCAACTTCCCACCTCCCTCAGATAGAACACAGACTACGAAGTAACGCTGTGCAAGTGCAACACGGTGGTTAAGGATCCAGGATGCTGGCATCAGAGAGACCTATACATGGACCCTGTTCTGTGCTTCTCCCCTGTGAACCTCCATTTCCTCGACTGTATAAAGGGGATAATAAAACTCTAAGGACAACAGTTTTTTTTGTTTTCAGTTTTGTTTCCCTTACCTAGCATTTCTTACTCCTATTTCTGGAAGCATGGTGTCTGTGTCCACTTAAGCACAATTTTTCTACCTCTTACTGTGATTTGGATGGGACTATCCATTTCATGTCCCTGACTCCTATCACAGAAATGGTGACATCACCCAACAAAACAACCAGAGTCCTTTCCTGGGGATGGACAGGGATGTAAGAAAGGGGTATGGCTCTCTCTTTCTAAGATCCTAGACATGAAGGACCATCAAAGCCTGTATATAGCTGCCAGGGTCCACCTCCAAACCCGCCTGAGGAAAACCCAACTCAAAATGCAGCCCACACACAGCAAAGTTGACACAGAGAAATTGTCCGCATCATATCACCTGCACTCTTGGATTCTGCTGGGTCTGAAGTCAGCACACTTGTTGAATTTCCCAGTTACATAAGTGAACACATTCCATTTTTCCCATAATCACTTTTGAGTCTCTGTTATTTGCATTCGCAAGTCCAGGTTCTCATATATCCTTCTGAAATATCCTTTAGAAAGTTATTGTGAAGATTAAGCAAGTTACTGTTTAATCACACACTTAATATAGTATCTGGTGCATTTCTAAATGTCCAAGCATTTCTAAATGTCCAAGCAGTAATATAGTATCTGGTGCATTTCTAAATGTCCAAGTGGTGGTGGTGGGAAGATAACTGTTATCATTAATAGAACTGTAGTGGACCCCTGTCCCAGAAGGAGGACTGCCCTTCTGCTTGGCTCTCCAGCTTGGCTTAGTGACCAGCAAATAAAACCTCTGCCACAGCCTGGTCATGTGACCTTGGCCAGCTCTCTCTCCACCTGGCCCAGAACCAAACTTCCAGGCTCTGGAAAAGACCCATACCTGTTTTGATGGAGCCAATTGCTTCTTCTTCTGAGTGTCTTAGTACCTAGGACATGAAGCCATGAATGACACTGTCCTCATACTTGTTGTCATCCCCACTGGTATGTGAGCTCTCTGGGGGAAAGAAACCGTATCTCATTCTTCTTTAAACCCCATGAGCCCCTCATATGGTAGTGGCACCACTAAAGAATTTTGTGCTGTTTCATAAACAGATGAGAACCAAGTATTCTTAAAAATTAGAAAGGGAATAATGGGGACTTTTGCCAACTCACAGAAGCTCACTTATTTTTTATCTTCCAGAGGACACTTACAGTCCACAGTATGTGCTTGGAAAAATGCCTTCTGGTTACCAACAGTACTGCTCTACCTGGGGCCAGCCTAGGAGGCAAGGAAGTGAAGTAGAGTTCTTACCAATAAGCATCACACAGGACAAATCTGTGCATGCTGATGAGTTGTTTCTGGCTCATCCCTCACCCTGTCTCAGTCCCATTCATTGGACACTGTAGATTTCATCCACCCTCCTTTATTCCAATTCTGGAACTCACTGCCTCCATTCAGGAATAGCTTCCTTATTTGCTTCCTACCGTTCTCTCCCACTTCCAACCTACTGCCAGTAGATCAGCCAGTGTGAACTTTCTAAAGTGCAAATCTGACAATGGCTACTGAGTAGCTGGTTTAAAACCTTAATGATTCCCTTAAGATAAAGTCCACACTTCTTAGCCTAGAAATAGAGTCCCTTTAGGATTTGACCCCTATCAATCTCTTCAGCCTCATCAACCAAACTTGTCCCTCTGCCTCATGATAACTTGAATAGGGTCTGTAAATTGCTACACTGCCTTACTCTTCAATAACTTTGCACCTATGACTCCCTCTCCATGGAAAATCATTCTCCCTTCTCTCCCTATATGCATCTTACTGATCTTGTTTGTCCTTTAAAACTCCACTAAAATGTCACTCTTCCTGGACTGGACTGAGGGGCACTCTCTCGTCTGAGCGCTCATATCATGGGCCACATTTTCTCATGAGCTCCATGGTAGCAGGGACATTGTTCATCTCTGGGTCCCCAGAATGTATTTCAGGGCCGTACAGAGATGTAAAGACTCTAAAACAAATGAAATGAATGGATACCAGTGCTAATAAAGAGGATGATACATTCGAGCACACCCTTAGAGATTAAGTGTGCACTGGCTAAGTAAGGAAAGGCTAGAGGACATCCTTCCTGACTGTCCCCAAATTCCTCTTTCTCCCTACCTTTTTCCATAGCTCATATTGGTATGATATTGTAGAAGCAGTTGGCCAATTTTAATTGCCTTGTGTATGGTGGTTTGCATATATACCTAGCTCCTATCAGCAGGAGAGGGAGCTGTTCAGGGCAGACACTGTGCCTCATTTTTCTAGGCGTCCCTTATAGGGCTTCACAGGAAGGAATACAGTGCACAGGTTCAAAGCATGAGCTCTGAGATCAGAAAAGACCTGTTTTCAAATAGTAGTTCTGGCATTTACTCCCTTAGTGATTTTGCCCAGTTTACTAAACCTCTGTAAGCCTTCATTTCTTTATGTCTAAGGTGAGGGGAGAAAAGCGTCTGCCTCATAGGATTATAGCTTAACCTTATAGATTAAATGTACTATTACATGCATTCATTTATCCAATGAATATTCATTGAATGCCTCCTGCATGCATATGGAAATAAAACAAGCACCATGTTTATTCTCACGGACAGTCAAGTCTAAGAGGTGACAGACATTAGCACACACAGAAATATGTCATTTCCAAGTTTAATAATTGCAATAAAGGAAAGAAGTAAGGAGGCATAGTTTAGATTATGGGTTGGGGGATGCCATATGAGGAAGCAACATTTAGGCTGAGAACTGAAGAATGAATAAGAGATGCAGCATGTGCCAAGGCCCTGTGATGGAAGGAGGGCACAATCTGGTGTATAGCAGGCTCATTAAATGCTGATATGCCATCAGGGGAGGTTGGACTCATTAGTGAGGAGAAGCTTGGGCTCCGGAACCAGCCAGTCTGAATTTAAATCCTGGCTCTGCTACTGACTAGTGAATGACTTTAGGCAAATTTCTTAATTCTCTGGGCTTTGATCATCTCATGTGTAAAATGGGAATAATAGGGCTCTGTCCACATTGAGTTATTGAGAGGACTAGACGAGGTAATTTATGTAAAGCATTTAGAACAGTGTCTGGCATATCCATAGGACTCTTTAAATAACAGCCATTCATATCATTAATTCTTTTTTTCCTCTGAAGTTTTTACATTGATACTATTATAAAGGAGGAGGCAAAGATCTTGTCTGAAGAAGACATATCCAAGCTAGAAAATGAAAAAGAATAATGGGAAATTATGGAAGGTTGTCCAATAAAATACCAGGAACTCGGTTTGCCTTTTTGTAAAGGGTATAATCCCTGCCTCTAGGGTCAGCACATTTTATGGTGCCAATGGCACTCCTGAGATACCCCCAGAGGACTCCCTCTGGTCTGACATCAGTTAGCTGGACTTGGACAAGGTTACTGAGATTCCTGAAAGAAAGTACAACTCTAAGACAGGGTATTATTTAAAAATTCATAGGATTAAAGCAAAAAAACAAAAAACTCTAGGGATTACCTCTTTTCTTTTAAAGATGCTTTTGTTGATTTAATATCTATCTAGAAGCCAGCAAAATTGCTGGTTTATTTATTCTGTAGCTTCTGAGTGTCTTCCTTGCCTGTGTGCTCTCTCTCCCTGTTACAGGCCATAGATAGGGTTAAGAAATATCTATTTAGGTCTTAAGTTACTACACACTTGAAGGAGAGAGTTCTGGGGGCAGGCCTGTGATAAGGATGAGAGGGCTGGATACAGTTGTGGGAGTCAGGCAGGCAGCTTACCCAACCTCCAACCTCCCCACAAGTCAGACAGCCCCCTGGCCTTCCTTGCTTGTTTCAATCTGTGAATGTTTCCCAGAAAGAAATAGTAACTTCTCCTTTTTCTGGCAGGGGTGCCTGATGAAACTCCTTGAAAACAGGGCCTCTCCCTCCCCTTCATGCTGGCCTCACACATGTTAATGCAAATGAGTCCTGACCCAGCCAGGGGTCTGTGGGAAGGCTGCCAGGAGCTTTAGAACAAACATGCAAAGAATGTTATTTCATTTCTGGCATCCTGGGGAAAGAGGGACCCAGAGAGGGAAGTTGGGCAGTTGTTGGGGCGGGGGGGAGGTGGTGTTGTGGAGAGGGAGAATGAATGTGAATGCTTACTGCAGTAAGACTGAAACAAATTGAAAGGATGGGAGGAAATTAATATAAATAAAAGGTCTATCAGGTGCCAGGAATTGACATATAGAATATTTTTTTTCATTTGACATACACATTTTGAGGTCGAATTTTTTTATTCCCACTTTCGGGATACAGAAAAAGGCTTGGTCTCAAAAGTTAGACATATTTTTTCAAAGGTTACCCAATGATGAAATTTAAATGCAGATTTTAAAATTTTGAATTCTGTGCTGTATCCTCTCAATGAGGCTGGCTTATGGACTTCCAAAAAAACCTGTGAGCACAACAAGCCCACATCCTAGGACTCTCTTCACCCACTTCCTCCTCTCATCCCTTCCTGCCACTCTTCTAACTCCAGATTCCTTATCTCTTACACCAGGATGATTACAACAGCTCCTAAGTGTCCCTAATCTAACCCACACTCCACAGAGATCATTCTAGGGTCCGACTGTGGCCTTCTCACTGCTGCTCAGAACGAATCATCGGTTCCTTAGTCTGCATTACCAGGCCTTGCAAGTTCTGCCTCTCCAACCTCATACAGTATATATCTCAACTATCCTGAACCTTCTGCTGTTCCTTTATATGTCCCTTTAATTTCCCACCTTCTTGTCTTTATTTCAGCTGTTCCCTGTGCCTAGGATGCATTGACTTTCCGAATTCTAAATGGTCAATGCTATCCACTCTTCCAGACCCAGCTCAAATGCACTTCCCCCAAGGTACACTGGCGGTGAGAGATCACAACCTCCTCAGAATTTCCATGCTTTTATTATGGGCAAATCACCCTCCACCTTGGAATAATTAGCTGCTTACAAGTTTGTTCCCAACACTGGACAAAGCTCTCTCAATCTGAGCTATAAGATTTCAAATTTCAGCCACACCACTGCCTATAAGAGGAATGCATAGGAACATACAAGTATGGACTCTGGAGCCAGGCATCTTGTGTTAGACTCACGGTTCTGCCATTTACCAGTTAGGTGGCCTTGAACAAGCCTTTCTGTTTTAGTTTTCTTATATATAAAACAAGGATACTATAGTACCTACCTCAGAGAGAACCATATTGTGAAGGATCAAAGAGTTAGTGTGGCAGGGAGTCAGAACTTGGTAAGTGGTCGATCACGACAGTGACTGGAAGACTGGGGCCATGCCATTACTCTGGTCTTGACTAAATCATAGATGCTTACATGAAGTACCAACTCCATCCATTCAACCTGCAATACCTATTTCTGCCCTTTGGTGTTTGCTGAATTGATAACCTACTAAATGCCAGGCCTTATGTTAGGGGCTCACAGAATCCTAAAGCATGGGTTCTAAAACATGCCTACTCTTGGATCACTAACAATCTTGGCTCCCTCTCATCATGAGAATTGTATTTGAGATGGGTTCAAGGAACAGTAGAAGAAAAAAAGAAAAAGGGAAGGCACCTCTTGTTATGTCAGATATTTGGTGAAAATAATCCCAAATTTGTCACATCTTATGTCCAAAGGACTCCTGAAAGATGCTTAGAGACAACAGAGAAATGTGAGCAACTTCAAAGTGGGCAGGACAATTAGCTGATCATGAGTCCCCTTTACGGTCATCTTTGAGGAAGATCTACTAAAGAAATGTCTTGTATGCACTTGGTATGTACTTGATATTGAGCACCTACTGTGTACTGAATACCTACGCCTGGGAGCTGGACATGTGTTAATCACTTCACACTTGCCTCACAGCAAAACTAATGTAGTAAATAGCAGTACCCTCACCTTACAGGCGCAGACACTGAGCCAGGGAAAATAAGTATCTTATATAGCCAGAAACTACCTGACATTTGAACTGACCCTAGGGCAATCTGACTCCAAACCCCAGGCTCTCTGCCGCTCGTACACCCAATATGATAAGGGGCACATGGATGCTTAGATCCAAGTATGCTTGGATCCAGGACAATAAAGCAGCAGGTAGTCTGTAGGGGACTTAAGAGCCCTTGTCTAGCCCAGCTCTAACACTGATTCTCTAAGAGATGGAGGACAGGCCTATGACCTCCCTGAGCTTCAGTTTCTCCCATAAAGAGAGAAGGTTCGGATCAATGATTTCCAAAGCCTTGAGTTCTATTAGGCTGTATTTCAAATGTGAAAACACAACAGGTTGTTGGTAAATGGGAGAGACTGTCCTTGGGGGAAAGAAGAACAGAGCAGAAAAAAAATGCCAGAAATCTGTATTGTGTCTTGCCTCTGAGTTTCCACACATCATTCATGGTGATCCCCTGCAGTCTGCTAACACCTTTCCAGTGATGACCCTCAAGACTGCTCACAGCAACAGCCTCCTTTACAGGTGGAGGTGGGATTCAGGGGGGCAGGCAGCCCTTTTGCATGCAGTGATGGACCCACTGCATGCGGGGCCAGGGGCTTCTGATGCCCCCAAACCTGATAACGGGAGCAGGGAAAATTTAGGAGACCTGGCTTCTAGCCTGGGTCCAATCCTATCTTCAGTTCCTACAGTTCTTGAAATCAGAGGAGGAGGGGATTTCTCCATCCAATTCCTTCATTGTAACAAGGAAGAAACTAAAGTTCAAGAAAAGGAAGCTCTTTGTCTAAGGTCCCTGGTAGATGGGCGGATGGGCAGCAAAGCTGAACAAAGAACCTAGAGTGGCAGGTTGCAATCCCATCCCAGGAACCTCTTACCATGCTGAGCCGTCTCTGCTTCCCCTCTAACAAGGTGACCCTAAGGTAGAAGGTGGAGGTCAAGGCTTCTTGGAAAGAACCCTGCATGAGCTGACAGGATCACTATATATTACTCCTGGCTCTGCTTTGACTGTGAAGTCTATGAGTCTCTCAGGGCCTCAGCTTCCACAGCTATACACTGAGAGAGTCGACCTAGATTAGACATTCTGAATTAACAAACTGCAGGTGAATTGTGACTTACAAAATTGGTCTGTGTGACCAATTTTAAATTGGTTGCCAGCAAGTACTGATTAAGAGATTTCACTTAAACTCTTAGATTTACGGCTTAGAATATTTTTCAACACTGGGTCTATACTCTCACACAGTAATAATCATCTAGAGCTAAGTGTTCTCTGCTCCATTTCTAGTTTACCACAGTCTCCACTCCCTATCATAAATAACCATCTGGCCATGTTGACTCACTGACATCACTTAAAAGTGCCTCCTTACAAAGCCTAGCTGAGAGTTTACCCCATCTCCCTTAGCCTCCTGATGCCCTGAGTATGAGACTCTCACTGACCCCCTGAGATTACCATCCCAGTGAGGGCCAGCACTGGAATGTCTTCTGATAGGGACCTAGCAAAACTCTAATCTCTGCCTCTGTCTTCACATGGTATATACCAGTAACTACACTGGATTTAGGAACCAACCTAATCCAGTATGAGCTCATCTTGGTCCTTAACTTGTTACATTTATAAAGACTTTATTTCTAAACAAGGGCATATTCTGAGGTTTTGGGTAGACATGGATATTTTTTTGGGTGGAGGTGGGAGCAGAGGTGGTGCACTATTCAACCCAGTGCAACCCCTCCTCTTACTTCCTCAGGAAGACTTTGCAGTAGATCTGTAGAGCAGGCCTGCAGTAGACCTGGCTGGATTAGTGGCCCTTCCTCAGTGCTCTCACAGCCCCTGGACTTTCCCATCAGAATACGAAGTGAAGCATCATGGAATGGTGTCGTCTCTTCTGCTTCCCCACCATAACTGTGAGCTCTATAAGGACAGAGGCCTTGTTTGGCCTGGTGACTTCTGCATCCCAAGTACCCAGCTTAGTGTGAGACACTTTGTAGATGCCCAACAAATATGTCCTTTTCCTGAGCACTCTGCACTGCAGTCAGTTACTAAGAATAGGAAAAGTTGTTCTTAGATGTTTCCAGAACTGAGCTGAGCCCAAAGTGCTCCACTATGGCCCAACACATGCCCTACTCAGGGTACCACTCATTGGTTCCCCAAATGTGTGAGGACCCCACTCTTTCCTTTTCTTTTTTTTTTAAAGATTTTATTTATTTATTTGAGAGAGAGAGAGAAAGAGAGAGCATGAGCAGGGTGGAGGGAGAGAGACAAGCAGACTCCAGGCCGAGCTGGGAGCCTGACACGGGGATCGATCCAGGACCCTGGGATCATGACCTGAGCCAAAGGCAGACACTTAACCTACTGAGCCACCCAGGCGCCCCTCTTTCCCTTTCCCTACATCAAATGCCACCTCCCCCCGGACTCTCAAGTCAGCCCAGCCTATTCTACACACCATGGTAGAGGGTCAGAGTAGTCATCACAAAACATAAGTTTAAATATAACCTGCCCCTCCTCAAGCTTTTCTTCACTCCCCACTGCCTGCAGGATAAAGTCCAGCTTCTCTGCCCGGCATTCAAGGCCTAGCTTTCCAGCATGGCCTCAGCTCCCACCCATCCACCCTCTATGACTTCATGCAAGCAGTCTGTGCCCTATCCCTCCAGAACTCTGGCCAGTGTCCCATTCCTGAATGAAATCTTGACGCAGTTTGAGGAAAGAAACAGCCTGCCTGAGAGTCCCCAGCAGGTTTTAGGAGCCTCACTGTCTGTCAGCTGAAAAACAGCTTTATTTTTCCTCTACTGAGTCTCTCTTGGCTTGAGATGCATGGCTGTACATGCTTCTGGCTTGAGGACAGCTCTTCCCCTCTCTGGGGCCCCAACTGTGCACTTTGGAGAGGTCAGCATGACCTGATGCTAGAGGGAATTGAGTCTTGAGTCGCTAGGCTGCCTCTGTCACTACCCCCCACCCCACCTCCCAACCAACAGGACAGGGCACCACAGCCACGGAGCATTCATATTCCATTCAGGTTTGGGGGCATCAGAAGCCCCTGGCCCCTGCTTGGCTCTGGGACCTTTGGCTATACCTTGGCTGTTGGCTCCAGACCATATTATGGGCTCAGACCCTTGTATTTAGGCTGGGGTGGGAAGGGGGTGGGGTGGGTGGGGAATGCACAGAAGGATGAAAGAACAGAGATCTTGGGACTGAGACAGAGACCGAGAAGTGGTAAGTAAGGGAGAAAGTGACAAGATATGCACATGCAGAGATGGCAAGTAGAAGAGAAGGACACACAGACAAAAAAAAAAAAAAAAAATGGATGGGAAGTCAGGGTGACACCAAGAGAGGCAGCATCCATGACCAATACTGAGAGAGAAGAAAGTGAGAGGGAAAAAAGAGTAAAACAATAAAGAAATGGACAAAGGGGAAAGGAAAGAAGAGATGCTGGAAAAATAGAAGGGGATGCAGGGAGAGAATAAGGGAGCGAGATGGAAGGAAGGAGGGAGGAAGGAGGGGAAGAAGGCAGAAAAAGTAGAGGAGAGGGAGAAGGGAAGTGGTAGGAGGGAGGGAAGGAGGACTGAAGAGAAGAAAAAAGAACTGAGAAAGTATCACACTGGGAAGAAAAAGCCAGTAGAGAGCAGGACAAAAATTGTCAGGCCTGTCCTGGCTCTTTACCCTGGTGTGTCCTGGATCAACCTTGGGCCTCAGCCTCAGCTCGCATTGGTCCAGAGGCTGTGGCCCAGGGCCCTGGTCAACATGGCAGGCTTCTTCTGTGCCTATCGTCTTTCCCCTAAATGCTGAAAGTCCCCTCAGAAATTAGGCCCGGTCACACTGGGGACGTGGCTCAGGAGGCCCATTAATCAGACAGGGTTACTGAAACTGAAAGACAGAAGTATGGGGCCTTAAAGCTGAATGAACTCTTCCATTCAGACTCAAACTCTCCAGTCACCAGGGCTTGAGTGCATCTCCTTGCCTCCATTATCTCTTGAGATGCACAGCCTGCAAATTCATGAAATGGTCCTTTGGGTTAGCCTCATTCAATCAGTCTTCTACAAATGGAGACCCAGAGGCCTCCAAAGGGGACAAATCCTTGCCCCTGGCCTCACAGCAGCTTAGAGACGCTCAGGTCTCTTGACTCCCATCATCTGGGCAAGCACTTTTGGAAGCAAGATGACTCTCAGGTCTCTTGCCTCCCATCATCTGGGCAAGCACTTTTGGAAGCCAGCCTTAGAGGGCTCCTGATGACTTTCATGCTGTTTCCAGTAAAGTCTGTGCTGATTCTTGGCATAAAGAGAGGAAATGAAGAGGGTAGGGTAGGAATGTAAATAAAGGGAAACTTTGGGATTTCATCTAATATATAATTATAGTATCCATGGCGGTGGCCTTGACTGCTTCTGCAATGTGCTGCCCGGGCTGTGCCCAAGCAGGGGTGGGGTCCTGGGGGCAATGGGGGCCCAGCAATGCTCCCTCCATCCAAAGGCTCCAATCTCTCTGGGCTCTTGGAATAGCATCCTTGGGCTGGGAGCCTGGACTTGTTTGCAGAAACACGTGGCAGTCTGGAGACACTGGGAAACGACTCAACAGATGAGAGCTGGGGGTCCTGGGGGCTCAAAAATGGCATGGGGAGCTCATGGCTAAGAGAAGCAGAGGTCCTTGTACAGGCTCGGAGCTCACCTGTGGGTGTGGCCGGGCCAGGACTGCAGAGGCAGGAGGAAGTTTGGCCTTTGGTGGTAGTAGTCACGCAGCTTTTGGTGTCAGGACTGAAAATCTGTTTTCCATATTGTTTCCAACTCATCTGGGCATCCATGGGTCTTTGCACAAAAGATCCCTCGGAACAGATTCTACCCCCTGGCCCTCAGCTAGTACTTCTCATGATCTAGTGTGGAAATTTTGAGTTCAGGCTCTGGAAATAAATGAGCTGAATTCAAAGCTTGGCTTCTCCTCTTATTGGCTTTGAGGCTTTGATCAAGTTATCTGAACTCTCTGTGCCTTAGGAGCCTAATCTCTTGGCTAAGAATAATAGTAATTGCCTTAGAGAGTTGTTCGGAGGATTAAATTAGCTGAGGTTTATGGTAGGTATGTAGGTAGGTAGGCAGACAGACAAATCTCAAGGTAGATACAGAGACACAGAGATAGGGTACTAAGACGATCTAGGTAGTATAGTACTACGTCGATGTCCCCTGAATATCTGGTAAGAAACCACAGTTAGAAGTTGTGAATGAGTGAAGGGGAAAAGTCAGTGTTTCCAGATTTCGGCACTGACTTGGAAATGTATTCAAATCATTCAACAACTATTTATTGGATTCTTTACCAGCATCAGTCACTGTTCTAGGCACCAGGGATACAGGATAAAAAGGCAGACCCAGATCCTACTCTATGCAGCTGACAGTCCAGTGAGAATAGACAGAATCATTCTAGCTTTAGTAAGTACCCGGCTTTGTGTGTCTATGTGTGGCAGGCAGGATCTACTGCAGATAATGTGGTCAAGGAAGGCGTTTGTAAGGAGACGGCATGACATGTAATTACAAACATGAAGGAGAAAGGGAACCATCATGGGAACCATCAGGGGAAAAGCCAGGAGAGGTCTACCCTGGGGAAAGGGAAGAGGTAGAAGCAAAGACCTTGAGGAAGGAAAAAACTGCTACATTCTAGCAAATGTCTGGGGACGATTAGTAAAGGGCCAGTGTGAGAGGTAAAGGTTAAATGTGCTCGCCCACTGGAATGCTGTGGACACAACAGTGTCAACGTGGCAACCCCAGGCCCGACTGCTTAGGTGAAGATTGCTGTCACTGATGGAAATGACAGTGGTGTTTCTCATCCTGCCGTTTATTAAGTACCGACAATGAGCTACACACCATCTCGTGCTCTTTACGTGTTTCAGTTCATTGAATCCTCACAATGCCCTATGGAAAAGGTCCTCTTGTGATTCCATTTCGCAGATGAAAACCCAAAACTCAGAGAGGTTAAGAAATTTGCCCAAGGCCACACTGTGGATAGGTGCAAGAGCCGAGGTAAAAACATCCCTCTGTCTGACTTCAAAGGCCTAATTTAAAAATATGTATGTGGAGGGGGGTAGGAGGGATGGGGTGGCTGGATGATGGACACTGGGGAGGGTATGTGCTATGGTGAGCACTGTGAATTGTGTAAGACTGATGAATCACAGACCTGTACCCCTGAAACAAGTAATATATTCTATGTTAATAAAAAAAAAAAAAACTTACAAAAAAAATAAGTACGTGAGGTGGTGAGTGGATAGGGGCATGTGGACTCAAAATGTCTATAGCCCTCCCCATTGTTGATCTTTGAAAAATGGGGTGATCGAGAAAACCCTTCATGAGCACATGACCTTATGAAAAATTCAAAGCACCTCCTCATCTACTACTCACTTTAATCTTTGTGACGATGTGAGGAGGTATAACTAATCATCTCATTTTATGGATCAGATTAATCAGCTCCATTTCCCAGATGAGAAGGATGAGCATGAAGTACTCTCCCTGGGGATCTGCAGGCTGCAGTCTGGGTCTGCCTGGCCCCCAGCGGTCCTTCCGTTGCAAATGGTTGCTTGCAGTTCGAAGCCTCTCCTGCCCTCATGCTCTGACAATTCCACACGTGTAGTGGACAAGGACAGGGAGAGCATATGGGGCGAGGGGAGGGGAGGGTGGGTGTTAGAGTCAGCCTGGGTATGAATCTCTGCTCTATTTCTTCTTGTCATGTGATTTGGGGCAAAATGTTTACCCCTTTAAGCCCCAGTTTTCCCAACGATGAAACAGGAGGTGATGACGATGAGGATGATATCAGATCCATAGGGTTATGGCGAGGATTAAATGAGATGGTACATGTAACATCCCTAGTGTGGTTCCTGGCACATGGTGAATGCTCAATCGACTATTACTAACCCCACTACTGCTATGATCCAGGAAGTGCTGGAAGCACTGAGAATCAGGACTCTGGTGTAGTCTGCATCCCCACCTCAGTGTGCATGTCTCAGAGCACAGAGTTTAATGTTTCCATCTCACAGATGACAACATCAAGGTCAGGGGAGGGGAAAGAACCGGCCCCAGGTCTCACTGGGAGTAAGTGTGGGAACTGCTATCTGACTCCTGACCTCAGGCTCTTTTTTTCACAATGCCTGCTCTTCTCCAGGGCTCTGGTTTTCTTTTTACTCCTCTCCTCCAACTCCACCCATCCCTGCTGAGAAGGAATCCCTCCCCTGAGCCTCTGGTCCCACCGTGGATATTGGCACATGGTTGCAGTACCCAGGCTCCCTTGGCATTCTTTTCACAGAGCGGAGGCCATGGAGGTGAAGGACGGGCCTGGGGCAAGCCTTCAAATGTGTGGGAATGAGCCCCCCTCCCCACCCAGGAATTGGGCCTGGCTGCTGCTGCATGTTTGCTCAGGACCCTTTGGCAGTCATCCATGATTAGAGAAAGGCAAGGCAGCCAAGACAAGACAGAGGCTAATTACCTTGGGTAATAGGAAATTGAGGAATGGCGACAAGAACAGTGTCTAGGCCTTTAGCCAGCCAAGGGCAGGGACCATGAATGCCTAGCCCGGCCTGACCCGTCCACCCTGAGTGGAGATTCCTGTTCGGGGGTCACTCACCAGTTCCAACAACCCAAGGGTGCAGGAGCTGGCCACACTGTCAGACCTTCTGGGGACCCTCTCCTCTGCTGCTCTTTGTTTGTTTTCATTCAAAAGCAAAACAAATGGAACAAACAAGGAAATTCAATTTAAACAGGGCCCAAATGCTGATGTTTCTGTTTTGCTACACCAGGGTGAGCTTAGGACAGAAAATCAGCCTTGACTTTCACTCCTCCAATTGGTCTCAACCCTGTGTGCTGTGTAAAATTACATGGATGGAGGGGCTGCAAAAGCAATTTGTCTTCCCAGGTGGAGAGGAAAGAGGGAGTGGGCATTCAGAGAGAGAAAGAGAGAGACAGACAGAGAGGAATCCAAACTCAACTAAGAAATAGGACAGAGAAACTGAGTTATATACAGACAAACAGAAGTTAAGAGAATAACAAATAGAAAGGTAAAGAAGGAATGACTGGGAGAATGGCAGATAGACAAAGAGAGTGAGCTATGCAGAATATACTTACACAGAGAGGGGATGAAAGGCATGAGAGATGAACAGAGATGCAGGGAGGCACAGTGGGGTAAAAGCAAAGTGAGAGACGTAGAAAAGTAGGAAGGGCAGAAGCCCAGGAGGAGAAGGAGAGAGAGAATGAGAAGAAATCTTGTGGCAAATGTACACATTTTCTGAACCTCAAACTGGGGTGGACCTAACACACCTTCACTTTGAAAGTGTTGAAACTGCAGAACAAGGAGACGGCATGAATGTTTAGCCCAAGGTCCCAGAGACAGAAGTGGCAGTAGTGAGGTGTGAACTCAGACTACCTGCCTGAGAGGCTGATCCTCCACGCCTGTGCTACCTGAATCCTATTATAGCTCTGGCAGTTGGTCCATGGGGGATCTGGTGCCCTGTGCTTAATTAAAACTCAGGGGTCTGGACCCATGTTCTCTTTTCATCCTATTTCATTCCCAAAGGATCCTGGATGGTCCTTTTTTCCAGGGCTAGCAGCACCCCAACCTGCCCGATAGGGAACGGCTCTTCCAGGATTATACTTGTGAAAGATACAGATAACCAGTGATGGAGTCAAGGAGAAAAAAACAGTAACTATGTGCAAGGCATTCTGGTAAACCCTGTCTGTGGAGTTTCTCACTTAATGCTCTTCCCTTTAACCCTACAAGATCAAAACAACTACCAGCTCCCTGTTTCCAGAGGAAGACACTGTGGTATAGAGCAGTGAGAACTGGCTTTCCCCAGGGCAGGTTCTGAGGACAAGGAAGAATCAGGATTTGCACTCAGCTCAGTCTGTCCTCCTCCTACTGCCACAGCCTTTTTGACCCGAATTAGAAAACTAATTTTGGTAAGGGACGAGCAAGCAAAAAATTTGAAACCTCAAGAACTGACAGTGTAACTATTTTAAAACTCAAGACTGAGTGGTCAGACTTCACGGAAGGAAAGCCACCAGCAGAATGAGAGATGGGGTCCAAACCACACCCTGGGCTCCTTGTCAGAACAGCCCAGATTCCACAGCCATTAATAAAATCAATTTCAAAAATAAAATAAAGACGTGTTCAGAGTTAGGGATGACAGCTCATGACAAACACATTTCCAGGACAGAAGAAGAAAGGATGGTCCTATGTCAAGAGGTGGGAAGGGGGTAGGGGATATCAAGAAGAAAGGAAAAGAAGAGGTAAGGGAAAGCAATCATCACTTCTAAAGGATGTCAACTGATTTGTCAGCTCTCAGTGTTAACTGCTTTTGGGGTTCCATAAAACATTTCATTGCTCTCTACATAATGGGCCTGTAGGATTTCAGACTGGCTAATGCCAAGACTCCATAACGTCACCCAGAGACAGGATTACTGCTTGTGTCTCAGTCGATAGGAACCACCTGCTGGGGCTCTGTCCCTCTCTACTAGATGCTATCCCAGTAAGTTGGCAAAAGGAGGGAAAGGGAGTTAAAATTAATTTTTAGCACAACAAGGACAACAAGAACAACAGTGGTAACAGCTAACACTTCTCACACTCTTACTGGGAGCTCATCACCAAGTGGAGAGCTTTTGTGCACTATCTCATCAAATCTTCTTCAGGTCCCAGTGAGTCAGACACTGTCATTATCCCCATTTTCACAGAGAAGGAGATGGAAGCTCAGAAGGTTGAGAAGCACACTCGGCGTCACACAGCTGATAAGTGCAGGGAGAGACTGGAACCCAGATCTGTCTGTCTGTCTCGAGTCTATACCCATAATGGGGGACAGAGGAACCAGAAGTCAGCCATCTTGAAATCTTTCAAAAATGCTACTTTCTTCATATAATCGTAGTTTTGAGAGTTGGAAAAGACCTTATAGCTCTTAATCCAGTCACACACTTGTGTATTATCTAGATGGGTGATCCTAGAGCCCAAGAGGTTAGTGTCAGCACTTACTGATTAAGAAGCTATGGAGTCATGCTCTCAAGATCTAGATCCCAAGTCACCACTTAAGGCCTGAGGCAAATGCTACTTCCTCTAGGAAGTTTGCCGACATGTCCCACCAGAAGAGATCTGATAGCCTATGGTATTTTGGAGATTCCATTCCCAGAGCTCTCACTGTCCCCAATTGATTTTGCCATTCTGACAAACTAAAACTTGGGCCCCCACATCTATGAGATAATCAGTGGCAGAGCGAGGGTCAGAGGTCCAATTTCTAGCTTACAGTGATATTCTTGAGTTTGGTGCATGAATCTGTTGGGTGTTACCACAGAGCCTGAATATGTTGGGTATTCAAAAGAGTGCCATGGTATTTAGAAAAGTGGTATCTTCCAGAGGAAGTAGGGATGGGATGTGGTTTGGAGGTGAAGGAGATTCGGATGGTGGAGGGATAATACTTACTGAGCACATACTTAGTTACTGTGCTAGGGTGTTTCTTACTTAAATCTCATGCAACTCTACAGCCTAGGTTTTATTATTACCTTCTTACTGAGGCTTATAGAGGTAAAGCAACTTATCTAAGGTGACATAACTAAAAATGTCAAAGCCAGATCTAATTCCACAATCTGTGGCCTTTCATACCATCATTAAGTTATAAGTCATTTGAGAATTAAACCTTTGTCTTCGTCACATTCATACCTGCATTTCTTAGCTTAGTATCAAGTCATAGGAAGTCCTCAGAAAATGTCTGATGAATAAATAAATGAGTTATGAATAAGTAAAAACGTGAATGAATGAAAGAAGTGATGAATAAGTGAATGAGTGATGGAGTATAAGAGTGGATGAACAGACGGATGGATGGATGGAGAAAGAGAGGAAAGGGGAGAGAAAAGGATGGAAGGAGGGAGGGATTCATGATTAGGTAAATGGGTCGGTGAGTAAACAGAAGAAAAACAAATGATTTCAATAATTGGTGAAATTGGTTGCTAAGGGAAGTGGCCTATAGTTTCATAATTAGGATACATGAAGACAGCTTATCTCTAGAATTCTATGTAATAGTTTATGATGGATGCATCTCAGTGTGACAATACTCACTGAGAATGGAACAAAAGAAAGAGGAGCCCCCTTTCCCTCTGAGATTAACAGCTGAGCCTTAGAATGACTTCCTTTTGCATCTCTAGAAGTGTGAATGCAGTGACTCCAGTGTACTCTGTGAAGGAGTGATGGTGGCACTATTTCTAAGGGGAGCAGCTGAATCTAGTAAAACAAACTAACAAATACATATGAATACAAGTATATATATACATATATATGTGTGTATATATACATACATATATATGTGTGTATGTATATATACACACACACACATATATATGTATATATATATTTCAAATATGCCAATGTAATCTTTTTCAGAGGAGATATCGTGGAATTGAGAAAAGAACTCCAGGCAGGCACTCCTGCCCCAGCCCTCCTTGCTAACTTGCCATGTTTCCTCTCTTGGCTGCAGATTCTTCATTACTAGAAGAAATGGTTTTGTGTTCCCTGGTCTCCCTGGGCCCTTCAGTGCTAACCCTGTAGGATTCTGTGGCTTACTGTGGTGACACTTCTCCAATGGATACTTCTAAACCTCAGCATCTCAAGGTGCACATATGGGCTGGCCTATAAAACATTTGGTTGGCCTGGACGGATTACTCATTCCTTGCCTCCCAGACTTAAAATCGACCTGTTTCACACTCCCCACGCACCCAGCACATCTTACTTGTAGAGACCGTCGGGCTCCAGACACTTGAAGATGACGGAGTAGATACTGACTTCAGGGACCTCTCCATGGCTTCGACCAGCTGCCACACAAGATGTGCCCAGGCCAGAGAGTAAGTCATCAGCAAAACTCAGGAACTCTCCTGGAGGGAGACAAAGAAAGATGAGCTCTCCAGCTCAGGCCCTGGTGAGCAGACATTCTTGCTGCTGCCCAAACCCATGAAATGTCTGGATATCATTATCAGGAGGATTAGTGGACAAAACAAGCACAGCATATGAACATGACACAGATTAGTATCTAGCCCTAATGCCCCTGTTTAAATTTATGCTGGAATTTTCTCAACTGGAAAGTGGGCATACTAATACCTACCTTTATGAAATTATAACAAGGCTCAAATGAGGTAAATTACTGTGTACTAAAAATGCATGGAAAGGTAACCAGGGGAATAATGCTTTCTGCCCAGAGTAAATTTTCTGGTCTTGTTCCTGCCATTAACTTCCTCTTCATTACTTGAGCAAGGCTGTTCCTTCTTGGGATTGCATTCTCCTTCCAAGGATATAAGATAGGTTTCTTATCGCATGGTCACTCTTAATGCAGTGGTACTAGATTCATGAAGTGTTATGTTGAGATGGACAGAAATCTGGTCCAACTGAGGGGGAAAGAGTTCTATGACTGATGAGTGATGAAGGCCATGGGACAGGAAGGGACAGTGGAAGAGCAAGGGCAACTGCCTTGATTTCCATGATTTCCAAAAGTCGACTGAGCCACTGGGTTTTAGGAAGCAGCTGAAGTTTACTAGAAATAGGCCTGACTAAAAAGAATAACATTTTCAAATCTAGTCTTAACTCTGTTAAGGATTTGCTGGATAGCTTGGGGCAACCGAATTCCCATCTCTGTGCCTTAGTTTTCTCCTCTGTAGAATCAAAGTGGTAGAATCACTATTAGCGCTTTGAAAAAAATAAAATAAAAACACAGATGTACACAAAGATTGAGCTATGTGAACAAACATTATGGTACTATTTAAATCAAGAAGAGTTTAGAAACAACTAAATGTTCAACGATATAGAAACAGCAATATCAATTATAGTTCAGTGATGCAATGGAATATTTTGTAGCTATTAAAAACAATATTGTGGAAGATTATGAAATTATAGGAAAAGATATTAAATTAAAAAACAGGCTGTGCTATTACAGAATAATCTAATGTTTGGTGGAAATTTTACATGTGTATCTATTTCAAAAGAGAAGGAAGAAATGATAGCAAATACATAATAGTGGCTTTGTAAAGTGAGATAAGGAAAAATAAGAGAAAAAATACCCATTATCTCTGTTTAAAAAAAAAAAAACTACCTACAATGAAATGTAACAAAGAAAAAAATCAATAAAAAATTACTTAAAAATAGATAAAATAAATGAGCCAGAATAAATGGCCTCTAAGTTCCCTTCCAATTCTAAAATCGGATAATTTAGGAGCAAAACAAGCATGTGAGTTATTTTATACCACACAGTATGGAATAATAGGAGGCATCCCTACAGTTCATTCCTTCTCTTTCTTGTCTGGTATGGAATGCCTCACACTCTCTACTCACTTATTCTTACTAATAAACAAGAAGAAGATGTCCATTCAACTAAATCTTCTCTACTTGATGTTAAGGACAATCCAATATAATGGAACTATCATGGAACAGTAATATTGGCCAAGTGTCTGAGAAGACTGTGACCCGGGGAGGCAAGGAACTGGGAGGGCAGAATATACAGATCACCTCCTGTTGGTCTTTCAAAGAAAAGTTTCATTCTTCACTCACAAGTGAATGAGGTTAACATTTGTCTGACTGAACAGTCTGGATAGCCCCGGGAGTTCAGGTAAACAATGGTTCTATAAAGTATTTGTCCCTATGGTCCAATCTAGTAGAGCTGATGTGTGGTGTTCTTTGTTTTCCACTTTTTACAATGACAACTACAGTTCATAGACTTGATACATAGGTGCCAGAGGAAGTGTCTGAATCAGGCTGATGTCAGCGAGACGCAGGTTTACCTGCTATTGTCGGAGAGACTTTGGACTGAATTCTATTTCCACCATTTACTGCAAGTCTCTTAACTTCTCAAAGTCTCAGTTTTCCTTTCTGTAAACGGGGTCAATAGCTCTTACTGAGTTTGGAGTCTAGAAAGAAAGGCTGAATCTAAGAAGAAATTCTTTGTCTAGAACCAGCAGTTCTGCTAGAAAATGAAAAGGTAAATGAAAGCTTTATTCATCAAAGATTTTGGCCTCCCCTCTTTCTTCCATAGGCCTCTTATGTCAGTTTCTTCCATAGTAAAATCATAAACCAACAATGTCTCTCTGCCAATAGGTACCAAAGCAGAACAATGTATAGGGTGGAAAATAAGGAAAGGGGGAAAAACATGGAATTACTCACAGGAGGGAGTAAGGGCTTTGTTTCTCTTGGTTTCTTAGGATTTCAAGTTTGGCAGCTTACATTTGTTTTCTTTGAGCTTGGATCCATGTCTGTCTGCTTTTCAATTTGTTTCTAGATAGCCATTGAAAGAGTTGGCCCCTTGTGAGGGAATTCAGTATTCCTGTGGCCTGTATTAACCATCTTCAAGCCAAAATATGGTTGACATTCATTTACAAATGGGCATAGTTTTCCAGATATTTCAATCCATTTCAGAATAATTTGGACCCTGGATAAAAGCCTCATAATATGTCTAATAGGTCAGTAAGATAGGCACACGGTTCTAAGGTTTATAGGTTTAGTTCAAGTGAAGAAACTGGATAGCATGGCATATATAACTAGTTATACGGAGGACATTCTAAGGAAACTCAGTGCCCAGTTCTATTCGGGACTAAATATACATAATGACGTTCAAATGAAAAGAGTTAAAGGGAAGGAAGCTGACATTTAGTACCAAATTTTCTTTTTTTTCATTTGTCACAATACTCAATACTAATGAGTTAAATGTTAATATCTCTCTTGTAAAGCTGAGATTAAGCTCAGAAATTTAGGGAGGAACAGAGCTGAGATTTGAACCCAGATCATCCTAACTCCAAAGCCATACCTTTTCTTTTATACTATGCTGCCTCCTAGAGAAAGTTTTTAAAAAAAATAGTGTTAGAAAGTGAGCTTTCTCAACTCTGTTCGGTCTGCAATTGAATTCATGCCACTCGTAGTTCTGTGGTCTTGGGGAATGAAACAATAAAAGAAATGGTCCCTGACCTTCTACAGTTTGTAATCTGACAACAGGAAGGTTTCTCAAATACAAGAACAGACCCATAAAGTAAAATGTAAGATTGCTTTTCTTGGCACTCTATTCCAGAAGGTTTAAATGTAACCTAGGTGGAGACAGGTGAATGAGGCAATCCTTCACTGTCCTTGCTCACTTAGTGGGGGCGTGGGGGGGGGGGGGGAGTAATTAAGAAAGGCCCGGAGGCTTCTCTATGCACAAATGCAAATCAGTACAATTCAACACATGCATCAGGGTTCTACAATACACCATACCCCAAGTCTGGCAGTGGAACAACTGAACGAACAATACTACAGTGCAGTGGTTAAGAGGTTGAGCTCTGAATTTATGCTGTCTAGGATTAAATCCTGGTTCACCCCCACTTACAGCTTGCCTTGGACAGATTCCTTGACTCTTTACATCTATTTTCTCACATGTAAAATGGATATAATTCTAGTATCTAACTTACAGCATTGTATCATATAAAAATTGAATATATTGCTTACAAATCAATTAGCATGTCTGGCATACACTAGGGCTCAAAATATGTTAACTATCATTATTGTTTTTATTATTATTGTCATCATAACAGGGAAGAGAGATAAGGACCCTTAGATTTTTTTTTTAACCCAACTTTTGGGTAAAATCCTATCCTTTTCCAGGTGACAAGTGAAGCCTTGAGAAGGAAAGTGGCATGTCCATGGCCAAACACAAAGTAGGAGGTTGACTTAGAACAAAAACCTCATCTCTTGACTCTTAGAGCCTATGTGATCATTCCTATCAGCCAGCCTAGGAGATAAAATTGCTGAAAACTGCAGATGTTGCTCTTCAGTTTCTGACCAGCTATAGTCCACATGAATGTGAGCTCTCTTTACTATGTACCAGGCGCTGTGCAAGGCACACAGTTCCACCCGGCCATCTTCTTAAACTTGGACTCCCTAAGAAAGATACAAAGCCCAGGAGAGACAGAAGTAGTTCAACAGGTTTCCACTATGTAATATATTCTAGCAGTGGTTTGCCAAATAGAATATGCAGAACTCGGGACGCCTGGGTGGCTCAGTCGGTTAAGCGTCTGCCTTCAGCTCAGGTCATGATCCCAGGGTCCTGGGATCGAGTCCCGCATCGGGCTCCCTGCTCCGCGGGGAGCCTGCTTCTCCCTCTGCCTCTGCCTCTCTCTCTCTCTCTCATGAATAAATAAATAAAATCTTTAAAAAAAAAAAAAAAAAAAAAGAATATGCAGAACTCCAGAGTTGAGAAGGAACGGTAGAGGTGGTAGGTAGGGGCTAAATTCTGCCTCCTCTTATACTCACGCTAACTTCAAACCAGAGCAACACCAGTTAGATCTGTTTTATATACTGATGTTTTATGTAAGTTGGGGAAAAAACAGTTTTAAAAATGTTGGCTTATAAGTTTTATTGCTAAAAATGTTTGAATCCAAAAACCCTGCCACATTTCCTGATAGAAATACAGAAATTCAGGAATGTTGCAGCTCCACTCAAGGCTTCGCAGCCTCTCAGGGTAGAGTCCAGGATTAAACCTATCTCTTTTGCTTCTGAGCTCCATGTGCCTTCCACTAGGACACCCTGCCTACATTAGCTCTGTCCCCTCCTCTCTGACATGTTATGGCTGTGTGGCAGAATCCTCCTAGACCCCGGCTGCTGCAGCCACCGCCTCGCCCATGCCTGTCCAAGATTCTAACATTCTTTCTCTGTTTTTCTTTCCTTGAAAACAGATAGGGAGTTGGGAGTCGCTGTACAGGAATGTGCCTGTTCCCCATTATGGCTCTTCTGGGGCTGTAACCCGAGTGGGCTTGGGCCAGACCCCCACACATTTCTTTATCCACTCAGACTCAAGCCTTGCTCTCATTACAATCCACAGAAAAGGTCAATCATGATTCTGCTGAAGCTTCAGAACCAACCCAACAAAGCACAGAGTAATTTTTCTCAAGGCCCCACCGCCTGCCTCAATCCCCTATCCTTTTATCACTCCCTCAAATCCTCTGCCTCCTCGTTTTCCCTCTCTCTCTCTCTCTCTTTCTCCCCTCACCCTCTCGCTTCTGATTGAGTTGAGGTCAGAGTCAAAGCTGGCCACAAGAGCAAATTGAAAACAGGCTGGGAAAAAAGCAGCAAAGAATTCCAAAATACAAGGGGCGGGAGTAGTGAGTTATTTAGCCCAGGTGGGGAGAAAGGTCCCCGGCTCAGGCCTCCATGCTCTTTTCAGGAAACGCCAAGGGGATGTGGAGGCCACTCTGGGCCTGGCCTCTCTCTAACCTGTGGATGCTCCTTGCCAAGGAGAAGCGGGGCTCTGTGTTTCCCACCTTTTCTTTACGTGGGCAAATGTAGAAATTCATTCAGAGACCTTGTCACTGACAAGATACATTTTTTGAGGGCCTCAGCTGCAGTAGATTTGTTTCTTCCAAAACACGTTATTTTAAATTTGAAGACCTGGTGTCTGATTCTCACGTTTATTGTAATGGCAGCATGAGGTAGAGGAAAGAGAGTGGGTTTGGGGGGCAGATGAGACCTGGTTTTAAAGCCAGCCTCCACCACTTAGGAACTATACTATCTAAGGATGGATGATTAAACTCTCAGAGATGAATGCTGCTTCATCATCAGAGAATCAGGTAAGAAATAAATAATATATGCAGTATGCCTGCTACATGGATGGTGTACCAATGTGAGTGCCCCCCTCCATTCCTGCCACCACACCTCCATTAGGTCTCATCAGTTCGTCTGATGGCAAAATTTTTAGTGCTGAAGCTCAGCTGCTTTTAGATACATTATATAATACCTAAGTCCCAAGAACTTTCTTTTTTTTTTTTGCAAAAGGAAGTAATTTTTAAAAAGAAGGGAGGGAAGATGGACTGAAGGCAAGCAGAGAAAAGGAGAGTGGGAAACGAAATGTTTATTTCACTCTTATCGTAGGGCATCACACTTTTACCTATATTGTCTTGATTAAACATTCTAAAACAACACCACCTTGAGAGACTATGGACCCTGAGAAACAAACTGAGGGTTTTAGAGGGGAGGGGGGTGGGGGGATGGGTTAGCCCAGTGATGGGTACTAAGGAGGGCATGTATTGCATGGAGCACTGGGTGTTATACGCAAACAATGAATCATGGAACATTACATCAAAAACTAATGATGTAATGTATGGTGACTAACATAACGTAACAAAATAAAATTAATAAAAAAAACCCCACCTTGATTAATATTCAATTTAAATTGAATATTAAATTTAAAGACTTAGGTTAACCGTGCCTTTACAAATGAGGAAACAGGTTGAAGGAAGGCTAAGTGACTTGCCTACTGGGATCCCATGCTTTTCCTACCGCACCTGGGCCCACAGACTGGGAGATGTTGTGTCAGCAGGATTTGTGTTCTGGTCATCTCTGTGTCGTCAGGACCCAGCATAAGGCTGGCTGTGCAGATACATGTGGCAGGCTATGAAACTGAACTTCAGTGTGATCCACCCCTATCTCCCCAACACTGGCACTGGACATGAGAACTCTCTTTTGGGAGAGCCAGGCTGCCTCCTATGTGACCTCTTTTAGGAGTGCATAGGACTCCCATGGAGAAGGGACTGCCAAAAAAAAAGAAGGCTCCCAAAAAGGCAATGGTGGTTTAGCGGACATCTACTGAGAACTCTTATGTGCCAAAAATTGTGTGAAGGCACTTCTGGCTCCTCCTCACGCCAGTCCTCAAGGGGACATCTGTTGGTCGGACCTGCTCTAAACCCATGCCTCCTTCTACTAAGAGCACCGGTTTTCCACCAGGGAACCAGCTCGCCCCCCATTTCAATCTATATGATTTTGCTGCAGGTAAGGCCTACTCCCTCCTTCAGAGATGGACATGTGGTTTGCAACCTGCTATTCCATGTCAGAGGCCAAGGAGAGATGAATGAGTGACTCAGGCCTGATCAATCAGACTAAATCCTGGGACAGCATCCAAGTCCTGGTGATGACATCATTGAAGCTTTGGATCGGTTGGGTCTAAAGCTAGATATACCCTTGGATATTTCACATACATGAGTCAGTATTTTCCCTTTTCTGCCAAAGTACTTTCCATTTGTTTTCTGTTACTTACAACTAGGAGTCCTACCAGATACAAATCCTATGAAGCAGATTTTATGATTGCTATTTTATAAATGAAAAAAAAAATGCTCACAAGTCTCAAGCAGATTGCCTAAGGTCACACTCCATCTAAATAACAAGTCTGAAACTTCAAATCTATAGCTTTCAGACTCCAAAACCGGAGCCTTCCCATATCCCTAGGGCAAAGGATACAAAGATTCTATTATTCAACAAAAATCACTGAGAATTCCCAATTCCTGCTTTCTCTAGCCCTGTCTTCTGACCTCATTGCCTACACTGTCTTCCTCACCCACTCATTCCAGCGATGCTGGCATTCTTCCTCCTCCTCTAGCATGCCATGGATGCTCCAACCACAGGGCCTTTGCACCCATCATTTCCCTGCCTGAAGAGCTCTTCCCCATATTTTTGCAGGATCACTCCTTCTTGCCCAGATAGCTGCTTAAATGTCATGTCCTCAGAAAGGTCTTCTCCAGCTACTCAGTCTCATCTAATCATTCTCTATCCCTGTTTTCTACTTTATTTCTCTTCATAAAACTTATCAATCTTGCTCACATACTGACGAATTACTGTACTGTCTGTATCCCCCACTATGAGCTCCATGAGGAAAGGACTGTTCACTTACCACAGTGACTATGCACAGCAGATGCTCTGTAAATATTTGTCTAGGGAGTGAATGTATTTACTGGGTACCATAACCTGAGGTGATGGCTGGGAACACAACATGAAGAAGAATGTCTTAGTTTGTGTTCCCTGGAAAGCAGAGACTAAGAGAATGGTTTGGGTACAGATGGTTTATTTGGGAGGTGATTCCAAGAAGCGGACATGGGAGAGAGGAAAGAATCAAGTAAGGAAAAGGAAACATCAATATAGAAATGCATCATGAAGTTTGCCACCATGAGTGATGGGCAATGGGAACTCTATTCTACAGGGACCTTCTAAGAAGTGAAAGAGATGTCTCCTAGAATTGTTTGGCTGAAAGCTAGGAGCTAGAGAACGTATTCCCTGATTCCTAAGGACCACTGGTTGAGAGCCTCCCCACGAGTAACAACTTCCCCACACTTTTTTTTTTTTTTCCAGCTGTGCATGCCTATGGGTGTAGGTAGCTCTTAGTCTTGTACAATGCCATGGGGCAGAAAGTGGAAGCTTGCTTTTAAAAGTCACTGGCAGTACAAGCTGAGCCTTGGTGCAGACAGTGCTTCTCACCACAGCTGCAGCTGCAGTAGCCCTGGGCCAAGAGGATACGGCATGGCCCCAGAGGTGTCTGCTACAAAGACCCAATCTCCGCCTTCGAGAAATCATAGGAAGAGCAACTGATGTGCCTTCCTCACTGAGGCCTAGGACAGCCCTGTTAACCCCACTGTTGAAACAGTTATTAAACACCCACTAGGTTTCAAGGAAAAGACTACCCACTGTGGGATGCAGCACTGAGCCACCCTTTCCCTGTGGTGCTTGTGACTTAGCGAGGCAGAACTGCGGTGGTTGCTTTTATGAGTGACCCATCAGAGAGTCCTGCAACTTATTATTAATACAGAATTTAATAATGATTAACCTCAGTATTAATATGCACTTGGCTAATAGAGCCTGCCCTCTTCTACAGTTGGATTAATCAGGGCCATACAAGCCCTCGTCATCCCCACCATCCTGAGGACAAATGATGCTAACGCATTTGGCTGGAGTGGGTATTACTAACATGTGTGAGGAGAGCCAGTCTGGGGACCAGCCGGGCTGTGCAGGAGGAGCAAGGCGGAAGGACAGCCAAAGCCCCCCCGCCATCACTCTGAGGACCACGCTGTGTATTTACTGCCCTCGCAACACGCATCTAGGGAGGGTTTTCTTGTCTGCCTTTCCTTTTTTAACTTGCATTCCTAAATGTTACACTATGGTGAAGTGGAAAGAACCGAATGTACAAAATGTGCTTCTCATCAGAGTCTCAGTTCCTCTAACACTTGCAACTTTGTCTGGGCCGAGCGCTTCATTCAACGTCTCCCTCCTTGGGTAAAGAGGCAGGAAGCCTGTGTGCTGCTGGTGGGCCTGAAGAGCCCCTCGGACCACAGGTGTGATGGAACAGCCCACAGTCTGGTGAGCTGGGGCTACTATCCTCATTTTGTCCAGAAGAGAAGCTCAGAGAGTTGGGGCAAGTTGCCCAACCCACAGCTACTACACAGTGAAGCTTGAACCCAGGTTGACCCAATTCCAGAGCCTGTGGGGTTTTTTCACCATAACACGTACTTCCTGATTGTTCGGTCTCTATGGGCCTCAGTCTCCTTGTCTTTTAAAGGAGGAGGTCAGTATCTACTCTGCAAGAGGGTCACGAGGAGTGAATTAAATTAAGTCCATAAAAAAAATATAAAAGTACCTTATGATCTGCAAAGTGTGGTGTGCATTTAGGGATTGTTGTTGAGGTCAATCCACAGAGTGCCAGTCAAGAGGATGAAAATGTCACATGGCTGCTTCCATAGTTAGAAGGAGGAACAGGAGGCCTTCCTTTGGGAGGAACTGAGGTATGTGGGTGTTCAGCCCCAAGGACACAAAAATGGGATGATCAAGAAACTTTACAACCTGGAAACATACCCGTCAGTGGCACAGAGGAATTCCGGTGTCACAGGAAGGAGAAAGGCATGGGGGGATGAGGGTGCTATAATGCAGGGGAATTTCGGGCTAGCATCCTGAGCCTGGAGCTTCCAGAACTCTTAGCTCTGGAGAGCCGGCTTCTCTTCCTTCAGTTCAGCTGAAGTCCTACACCTGCTCTGAGCCCTCACACCACCCTATCTAAAGCAGACCTATGCTACCTACTCTCAGTTACTCCTCATCATTGAACTCTTGATCTTCTTCTAAGCACCTATAGTTACCATGCTTATTTATTTACCTCCTTATTTTCATTTGATTACTAAAATGTTAGCTCCATGAGTTCAGAAGCTTTATCCATCTTGTTCCCTCTTGTTCATGGTTTCCCAGTGTCTAGCAAAGAGGGGGGTGGGGAGGACACAGTAGCCATTTATTAAAGATCCACTGAATGAATCAGGGAGGGGTGAGGCCAGAGAGGTAAGCAACTAATGACTCAGCCACGACTTTGCAAACATGTGGAGACAACTTATGTTTTCGCTCATATCCGGTATCTTTCCAAAAGCTTTCCTTGGCCACCCTTCCATCTAGCAAGGGTCAGGTACCATAGGATGGGTTCCCATAATGCCCTCACTTCTCTCCAATGTGGTCCTTAGCCAACTGTCCTGCAATCACCTGTTTAGAGTCTCCCTCCCCCAGTGACCAAGAGGACTTATGGAAAGGGACCTGGCTTATCTTATTCATCATCTGAGTCCTGTGCCTAGGTGTGCAGAATGATCAAGTAGATGAGCTAGCATGGCTTCCTTCCCAGCTGGAAGAAGGCCCACTAGGGAAGGGATGTACTAGGGTTTCCCTGCACACCAACTTTTGAATGGTGTTGGGAAGGGCAATCCCAAGAGGCCAGTGGATCCTGTGTGAAAGAACACTGAATCCAGGGTCAAGGGGCACCCCTGTGTTCCTACAAGACTGTACAAATCTGTTCACGTTTCTGCCAGAGCAAATGGCCATAATAGAAAGAGTGCATCAAACACTTACCCAGCCTTTACCTGATTTGCTCTTTAACTAATTCCAATGTCAAGACCCTCTTTATTGTCCTCTATATTTGCCTATCACTTTGCTTTCTCAGCCTGAGCCTCCCTGGGCTTCGTCTAGGTAGCAGATCCCCACACCCCAGGAAATTCCCCCCATTAGTGGTATTGCTTCTTGATCTCTGCCCAACCCTGGTGTTTCTGCCCAGCCAAGCCTTCCGCTGCATCACTTAGCATCCACACTGGCTGCCTGTGAATCCTTTGACTCTTCTCTCTTTCTGATGAAGATTATCACTCTCTTCTTACAACTCTCTCCTTTTGTAAAGCCCTTTAAAGTTTACAGTGCATGCCCCTACCTCCTTTGCCATCATATTTAGGCTTCACAAGTGCTCAGTGAGGTGGGCAAGATGGGATAGAAGTGAAAATTCCCTTTTTACAGAAAGGAAAACTGAAACTCAGGAAAGCAATGTGTCTACCAAAGAGGCCCTGGAGCTGGATCCCACGTTTCCTGACTTGTGATCCATGTGCTCTTGCCTCCTCATCCAGACCGTGAGCCCAGCTGTGACTAATACAGGCTTACAGCCCCGCCCTGAAGTACCTAATGAGGCAGTCACCCTTAGTGAGCCCTCCACACATTTCCTGACTTAGACAATTACATTTACTAAGACATCAGTATCAAATCCCTGTTGGGGAGGGAAGAGTAGCAGAAAAGGCCACACTGTGCTCTGGGGTTTTAAATCCTGGCTTTGCTAAATGACTCCTCTAAGCAAGTTACTTAATCTCTCTAATCCTCATTTTCTTCAACTGAAAAATGCATGTGAAAATGCCTACCTCAACAGAATCAAAAGAATCATACTGAGAGTTAATTTAGACAATGTATGCAAAGCACTTAGCACAGTGCCTGGCACATGGTGAACACTCAGTAAGTGGCAGCTTTATTGTTGTTATTACTTTTATTATGGAAAATGACAATTCGTAAAACATTTCACTTGAGGTAAGTGGAGAGAAGAAATTCGACAATCCAGGGAAAGTGAATTATCCTCCTGAATTTAGCACCTCTTACTCTGCCCAAACCAGAACTGCATAAACTATGTGCCCTGAGATAAAAATTTGCTCAATGCCCAAATCTCCCCTCCTTTTTCTAAACTTAAATGTCAAAGACTGTGGTTAGCAGATAGCTGGGATATCTTCCATAGATAAGGGAGCCTGTTTGTCTTTCTCCGTCTCTCCTGGGGTGATATACACACCAAGCTTCAAACCCAAATCTGACCAATATTCTCCAAAGGTAGCCTCTGAGGACCCCAATAAGGCACCAGGAATGAATGAGGTTCTAAGGCCATTCCATTCCCCAGCCAACTTCCCCCAAAACACACACTCTCTAACACACACAGCCACACACATACATGTACACACACAAATGCACATCCCTCTCCTCATCCCATCCCTGTGCCCAGCCCTTATGGCAGGGAGACTCCAGGAAGGTAGAGAGAAGGCCAGCAAAGATGAGTCAGTTTTTCTAGTCGTGCAAGCAACACCATTCCACCAGCCTGAGGTGAATCACTGAGAAGAGGTGGACCTGGGAGGTGGCAGTGAGAAGTAGATTTCCAGATGAAAGAGAGAGACAGAGAGGGAGAGAAGGAAATAGTAAGGAATAGAGAAAGAGTCAGAAAAAGAACCAGAGCCAGGAAATACTCAGAGACAGAGAGCCTGAAGGAGGAATAGATAGCAAAAGAAAGGAACACAGAGAGAGAGACAGAGAGAGAGAGTCATACGCAGACGGAGAGACAAAAAGACAGAGATCAAAACAGAGATAAAAGGAAACAGAAGAAGACCAAGAATAAGAGAAACAAGAAGGGAGGGAGGGATAGTACTATCCCAAAAGAGAAAGGGATAATACGAAGACAAAAAAAGAAACAGGAGGGAAAGAGGCAGAGAGGGACATAGAGAGCGAGACAGCTGGACACTGAGAACCACTCCTGCATGATGAGGAACAGAGGACAAGGCCTGACCATTGCAACGGCACCATCTTGGCTCTTCCAAGGGCTGGCTAATGCTCCTTCTTTTCATTCCATCTTCCATGGACTTACCTGGTCCCCTTCACTGAAGAGATGGACCCCAGGCCCAGAGGGTGAATGCTGCTCCCTTCCATTTTAGCTTTGGACCAAAAACCAAGCCAGTCAAAGGTCCTATCACTCCATAACCTGGCTAGAAGAGGGCCTTGGGGTCCCACTGAAATCCCACAGGGAGAGGCGACTTTGTGGAGATGCCCAGAGGCTGGAAGGGCCTCCACAAGAGATTGTGGCCCTTGAGCATTTGACCAGGGCAACTTTAGTGGTCCCACCTCTCCCAGGGGTAATGACCTGAGAGGTACAGAAGGGAGAGTGAGTAAGTAACAGCCATTTTCATCCAAATCCCCTCATCTATCCCTCCCACACACATACAGGACTTTTTTTCACTGTTAGAATGACTTCCTTGCTTCCCAATTTATATTAAAATTTTCCTTTAAATAGAGAAGGGGAAACAAGTTCTCTCTTCAACCCACAATGAAGGCTATAAAAGGGTTTTTAAGCTTGGAAAATTTGGCTGGTCAGTTTTTCCTACTGTTTAATATATGCCTTAGGTTACACTGAATGAGTAAACATGGTTTATAAGCTTCTAATTCATAACTAGCCCTGCAAGTTTACAGCATATATATATATGGTAAGTGTGTGTATAAATAGGGTATACACACATACACACATATATATAAATTATAGTATACATGTGTAGTATTCACATATATGGCATACATATATAAAATATGTGTATAAAGTATATAGATGCATACATACATACACATATACACACACAAGTAAATACTCACACATGTGAGAGTCTGTGTGTGTGTGTATAAGTAATCTCTCAAATTTGACATCTCATTAGGGGTTTACAAAACCATCTCTCTCATTTGATCCTCATAATAACCCCAGGGGGTAGGCAGGGTGAGATGTCATCCCCACTTTATAGGTAACTGGAGTTAAGGCAGAGGCTCAAGGGACCCACACATCTCCAAGGGGCCGCACACAGCCCATGTTACAGCTCCCCTCCACAGTCACACAGCTGATTATTACATGAGCACAGGTCAGGCAATGACTATTCCTGGATCTTCAAGAACATAAAGCTAAGGAGAGCCTAAGGCATCATCTAATTTCAGGGCTTCATTTTACAGACTGGAAGACTAAAAGCTCAGCGGCTCACTCCTTGCCTAGATGGTGCCTCTGTGCAAATCAGGAAAAAAAAAAAAAAAGAAAAAAGAAAAGACATCCTTTCCTTAAACACTTCCCTTCTATGTATCTGAAAATTGTCCTAACACCCCAATTTATTAGAACAAGAAACTGATGATTAACACGTGACTATGATGTCTACAACTGGGATGATGAGTTTTTAGATGCAGTGTAAAGCCTGTGCAACTGTACAATGCATTCCTGGGAGGGAGCTCAACCAGGGTCAGGGCAGAGAGGAGGACAAGAGAGAGGTTAGGGAAGGTCAGATGAGAGAGGAACCAAATTGCTGAGGTCTAAGAATATAACTCATTTCACTTAAAGTATAACAGGAGAAAAAGAGTAACTAGTGTTTATTAAGCACTTAATTATGTCTGGAAGTTACAGCAACCCTTGAGTGGGACACATCTCTACCGCTGCCTTGCCTTCTCTCCTCCTCCTACACCTCATTTGAACATTCACAATCTGTTAGGTAATATACCTAGTATTTCATTTACTTCACCTCATTTCAGCTTCACAAGAACTCTAAGAACTATTTCCTCACATTTACACATGAAGATATCAAGACTAACAGAGGTGCAGCAACTTGCCCAGATTCATGCAGCAGACTGTGAGGCTGAGATTTGAGTTTTGTGAGGAAAGGGTAGAGGTCAGATTCCTCCACATTCTCTGAAGAGGGCTGAAAGGCTCTATCTACTCAATCAGTATGGACTCTTCTAGCACACCACACCCTACTTTGTATATAGGGCATTGACATCCAGCAAGGGGGACTGATGTGCCAAAAGCCACACCGCATGAAGCACCAGCCAAGAAGGAAAGCATCTCTCTGACTGCTCGTTCTGTGTGTTTTACAGTGTCCCACAGTCAAATCATCCCTTTGCTCTCACTGAGGCTGTTGAACAGAGCCGTGTGGACGATGGATTCATGGTCATCTATGCTCTGAGGCCACGATGGTGGCTCTGCCCCAGCTTGCCTCCTTGCTCCCATCTCTCCCTTACTAGCTTCCCAGTTTGGATGCAAACAGATATGGAGAGTCAACAGAAATTTAAAAAAAAAAGGCAAGGCAAAACAAAATTAAAGCCAGGAATCTGCCATAACAGGCAAAGCAGTGTCTTTGGATACCAATGGAAATGGGTTTTCTGTCTTCAGAATCCTCTTGTATAAATGGGAATAAGTACTCCTACTTTAATGAAGTGTTTTAAGGACTTAATGTGATGCAAAGTTTCTGGCCTGATGCTTGCCCATGATGCATTCAGAGCTTTGTTTTACAGACTAGAAAATAAGGAGAAGTGGTTATTGGCCAGGGTCACTCACACTGGACTAGAACTTTACAGTGTATATGGTAGTTCATATCCATCAACTCCTTACCATGGTCTATATGACCTAAGTGATCCAGGACCTCACTACTACTCACTGCAGCTAGAACCCGTCTGCCGGCCATACTTCAATGACTCAAAGTCACATCATCAGAGGTACTCCCTGATCACCTTAACTAAAGCGGCATCCCCCAACCTCTATCCCTATCCCATCTTTATTTTATTTCAAGCACATGTTACTCTTTGATATTATATTATATTGTATAACAGTTATTTTATCCTCATCCCTCCCCTCACCCCCTGCCACGGAAACATAAGCTCAATGATAGGAAGCATTTTGTTTTCTTTGATGCTGTATCTCAGCTTCTCAAACAGTTTTTGGTGCATAGAAGGTGCTCAGTAAGTGTGTATTAAATGACTTAACTCATAATTCCTCACAAAACACCAAGAGGCTAACCAGGCTGGGATTCTGATTCCCATTTTACACATGAATAAACTGAGGCCCAGGGAGGTGAAGAAAGGTCTCCAAACTTCAGCTGCTAAGTGACAGAGGTGTGACGGGCACACTGAGTCATCAGACTGTAATCCAAATTTCTCTCAATCCCACCAAACTGTATTTCCTACTATCGCTCCCCTTCATTTCCAAGTATGTACTGGCGAGTGGCTGTTATTTGCGATTCCACTGCTGAAGTGAGAAGCCACAGGAGATGGAGGTGTTAGGAGTGATTTTCCCATGTGTTCTCCACCCAGACATAGGCCTTGCCAGGGTCATGCTGTGGACAAGCCAGAGCACGGGTCCTCAGGGGGAAGCAGGCATCACCCATGGTCCAGAGCAGCCACCAGCAGCCAAAAGGAGGAGGGGCTCGGTATCAAATTGGGAGAATGGAGGAAGAGGGTAGGCAGGGATTGTGTAGTCATTTTCAAGGCTCCAGAGGGCCAGAAGGGAGAAGTCCAATTTCCCTTTCAGAGCAATTTCCACTCTGTGAAGAGGTGATGACTTTACTTCATTGCCCCGAGGTTTCCACTTGCCTCCTGGGGACAGCCAAGTCCTGCAGGGGAGGGAGGGCCTCACCAGCTCTTGCGTTCTCTGGAGAGGGAAGGCCTGGGCTGGGCCTTGGGTTGGGATCTGACTTCCTCTGTGACTCACCTGCCCCCTCTGGACATCAGCTCACTTACCTATTAAAAGAAATCTTGGGCCCAGAGGAACTCTGGGGATTGGTTTGGGGAGCTGGTGTTTAGAAAAACGTGGGCATGCTATAGGCCCATTCTGTGTTTGGTGCTCCACATATGTGATCTCCTTAATCCTTACAGACGTTAGTATTATCGTGCTCATTTTGTAGTTGGAGAAATAGCGGTGCAAGATCAATGGTCGTGTCCAAAATCACACCAATAGGGAAAACAGTGTTGGGATCAGAACCAAAAGCTGTCCAGGCTCTTAATATTTATCCTCCTCAAATGCAGAGCTGGGGTATTGTGCCCAGACATCCTCAGAGGCAGAGTCAAGGCCCTTAGAAACCACTGAAGTAAATCTTCTATCTCTCAGACAGATAAACAGGCACGAAAGGAAAGTGCCTTGCCTGAGGTCACACAGCAAGATAAAAGCAGAGTCTAATTAGAACCAAGCCAGACTTCCCTACCGAACGAAAAAGCGAATGGACGTTCACTGGTGGTCTGCATTCCATCATTATTAGCCAGGCGGGAAGAAGGTGGGCAGCCTGTAGGCCGAAGGGCAGGAGTTCCTAGGACAACCGCCCTTCCAAGCCTCACCCTGCAGACCACAACATTCCCACAGCCTAGCACAGTGCCGGTGCCTAGTGGATATTCAAGAATTTCTGAATGAATGAATTTACAGACCAGAGTCACTCCTTTCACCTTTGGTTCACACTCATCTACTTGTCTGATACATTCTTTCTGTCCTGCAAAGTCAATCTTCAGGACCCAGGTTAAGGCCCATGCCCACCCCCAATGCCTTCCCTGTCCACATTCCACTTTAATTCACAGGGACCTTACCAGCATTTTAAACCCGGGCTTTTCTGAGCCTCCGTTTCCTCACCTACACAATAGGATGGGAGCAGAGTCCCCATGACATCGGGAGAGTTCCATGAGGCACACGTGACATACTCACTAACAGGTGGCAGTCACAGCCTTCATCACCTCACCTCGTCCTACCACCTACCAACATGTTCCACTCACCCTTCTAGGACCTCAATTTCCTTTCAGTATATCCATCAACAGGACTAGTCAGCTGCCTGTGAAGTAGGGGTGTGTCTGTATGCGTGTGCTAAACACCCCGCACAGGGAAGCCCTGATTCACGAAGGCGTCATTGATACCTTTGCCCTCATGTAGGGCACTTCATGGTTTACAGGGCACTTTTCTTTTCTTTTTTTCTTGTGATCCTTAGAGCAAAACTTCCATGCAAATGATGTTACTTTTACCTTATAGATGAGGAAAGTTGAGGATCAGAAAGGGGAGTTGATCTGCCACAGTGATAAATGCGAGATGGGGGACTCTTGTAAGGGCTTAGGACCTGGACCCAGCTCTGCTAACCCCCTGTCAAGTGACCTTTCCTCAGCATCTCCATGCACAAGGTAAGGACATGACTGGAGCACACAGAAGGGAGTGCTTCCATGGAAGAAAGCACTGGGAAGATCAATAAAAGGCAGGGCGACAGCACGGGAAGGGCAATTTGGAAGACCTGCACAAGACGGTTTCAGAAGACCCCGGAGGCAGTGAGATTTGGGACTCAGCCTCTAGAGCACCATTTCCATCCCATACCCCTCCTCTACCTCTGAATTTTTAAACACATCCCCTAGTAAGCTGAATTTTTAAATAGTTCCCATTTGGATATTAATATGAATTTTGACTTCTCCCTTTTATCTAGGGACAGAATCTGGATTATGATTAGAGGTCAATCGCTCAGAAAATGGCAAAGCCTATATCATGAGCCAATGGATGTTTGGAAATGGTTGCTTTGGTGGGGGCCATGTGGGCCAGATATAGGGAAAATGTGCTGGAGGGCTTCTAAGAAAGGTTTCCTTTCTCTCTTAAGATGGAAACATGAAGGGAGAGTCCATTTTCTCTTTTGAATATATCTGAATATAATGCTTAGGAGCCTTGCAGCCATCTTGTGATCAGCACCAGGCAGCCATCTTACTATGAGCCTGAGGAAGGGACCACAAACAAGGGTACCACAGAGAACCAGAGCTGGATCTCTGTTGTGCCACATTTGGATCCACCCTACCTCTGGACTTCTGGTAACACAAGATAATGCATTCCTTATTGTTTAAATGGATTTCAGTTGAAATTACTGTTCCGGGCAGCCAAAGGCCACCTGACTCCTCCTTGGGGCTCTTATGTGCAGCCCTGCTTTGTGACCCAGCGCAGGTCTCACCACTGGGTGTTATGACCTACTGAGTCAGGTAGTCAGAAGTTACTGGTCACAAACAATACTGTTAAAATATTTAAGAATGCTTGGCTTTTTAGATCATCTAGACCAATTGTTCTCAAACTTTATCATGCATCAGAATCACCTAATGGGAAGTTCTTGTTCAAACACGATTGCAGGACCCCACCCCCAGAGTTACTAATTCAGTAAGTCTATGGTGGGGCTTGAAAATTGAAATTTCTTTCAAGTTCCTAGATACTGCTGTTGCTGCTGGTCTGAGCACCACATTTTGAAAATAAGTGATTTAGATAATTTAATACTAATGTCTCTCACATTTGTTTGCACATAGGTATGATTTCTTGGACAGGAGAAAAAGGAAGTGAAACTACAGCTAGTCCTCTTGTACCTGGAAACATCTAGGGGAGTGTATCTTGCCTTGACTACATCCTTCATGGGTGTCATGTGGAAATGAAGGTTGAGATCTAAGGTTCCAGATGCCTATTACTTCAGACCCAGAAAGCCTAGGACGTAGGTTCAGTGACGGAGTGATAACACGGAATGAGATGCCTATCTTCATCTCCCAGCTAACACATCTATGAAATCAAAAAGTACTATAGCCATTACCCATGCTGTTATTGTCATCACTTAGACTTTATCAATTCCTTTCTCATCCATCATCTCATCTAATCTCCATAACAACACTGTGAGAAGGGAACAATCATTATGAATATAAATATGATGAGAAGGAAGAGGGAGAAGAAAAGGGGGAGGACCAGAAGGGGAGTGAAGATAACTCCCATTGTACAGATGTGGAAACTGAGGTTGAATGACTTGTCAAACAAGTAAATTCCTGAGCTAAGATTCAAACCTAGGTTTCTCCACCATTAAGTTCTGTATTCTTTCTAGTAAACTGTGATATTTTCAGTAAGTTGGCACAGGAGTTAACTATGGGTAAGAAACAGAAAGTTCAGGAATTCTAGGGCTATCTCACCTTCCAAAAGAAGGCTATCCTCTTGCTTCAGAAACAGTAGCAAAGCAGACTCAGCCTATTGGGATGGCATGGTGTGGAAAGAGCATGGTGATCTTGGGTGGGTTACTAAACTTCTCTGAGTATCAAGTTCATTGGCTTTAAAATTCAATGTCATAACACCTTCCTTGCAGGACTGTGAAGACCGGCAATATTATACAGAAAGATCGTGACAGTCTTTGGCCCAAAGTAGGCCCTAAATAATAGAAGGCTCTTATGATTTTGATCATGATGATTATTCAGGGATGTTCTAAGAATGAACATGTATGAGGCAGGGGGCAAGGAAGAGGCTCAGATCCATGACTAGCAGGTACAGCTTGGGTAGATGTGGGCACTTCTTATTGAACCGGGCCTTGGATGCCAGCTTCTAAAGCTGTGATTTGCTAAATCAACCAGTTCGCGGGCCTTACTTCACAAATTATTACTTTGCTGTTTCAAAGGCCTCCCATAACTAGAACCAGCCCTCCACAAAGCAGGCAGAGTCAGAGCTGAGTTCTACGAGGAAAGCATTGTCTCAGGGGTTGTAGATGCCTGGAATGTATTTTTTGGCCAGTGCTGGTGGTTGGATTTTTAGCAAGGAGAGAAGGGCCAAAATGTTTTGTTGTTGTTGTTGTTGTTGTTGTTTTTAAATCACATAGCTTAGATGCTTAGATTTGGACTGAAGTCTGTCTCTCTCTAAAACTCTAACATTATGGATACTGCCTCTGTTCCACTAACAGAATATTTCTCTCCTTTTTTAAAAAAGATTTTATTTATTTATTTGACAGAGAGAGAGAGACAGCGAGAGAGGGAACACAAGCAGGGGAAGTGAGAGAGGGAGAAGGAGGCTCCCCGCTGAGCAGGGAGCCCGATGCGGGGCTCGATCCCAGGACTCCGGGATCATGACCTGAGCTAAAGGCAGCTGCTTAACCGACTGAGCCACCCAGGTGCCCCCGACAGAATATTTCTAACATGGGTTGGACACTTTGGTGAAGATAAAAGAAAAGCCATTCTTGGTGGGAGAAAGGTTGAGGGTCCTGTTTTTGAGTGGCTTCGGCAAGTGTCTGCATTCTCTACCAGAGTAGGAAAAAAAAAGTCTTTTCAAAAAATTTTGTTCTAGTTTTACCTAGTAGGTGCTACGTGAAACATAACTGAGCTGACTGGAAGGCAAGTGAATTGCTGAAACACAGTGCTTTACTATTTGAGCCACAGATCTTAACCACCGTGGGTAAACATGTTTCCATGGGAAAATGTGGTCAGAGTTCCCTTCCGTGCTGAGGTGCCAGGAACACCTTTCCCTTGCAGCCTTTCACTGATTTCTGTGGGGCTTCATGGTGTAATGGAAAGAGCTCTATATTTAGAACAAGATGACATGAGTTCCAGTCCCAGTTTTCCCGCTCTATTAGTTGAATGACCCTTGGACTCTCAGTTTCTTTATCTGTCAAGCAGGCACGAAATCTCCTACTTCTCTGGGGTCTTTTGAGCTTAAAGGAAAAATAATGTTTGCAGAATCACTTTGAAAGCTGTAAAGCCCCTGTACAATTCTGAAGAGTTGTTAGTAACTCTCTAGTCTGTTAGGATGTGAGCCCCCCTACACACCGACACAACTTCGACATGAAAGTGGCCATTCACTTCTCAGGGCTTCATGGCCAAGGCCCCAGTCCTCTCTGCGGAGACGTACCTGCTTCTGTCTCTATGCTGCCCGGGTATCTCTACTCTAAAGGCTTCAACTTCTAAAATTCATAAGCTCCAAAGTTAAAGAATGCTGAAAAGGAGCAATTATTGCAACACGTGTGGACAATATGTGGTGTAGATCATTGCTCTTGCCTGGGGCCCTGCTGACAGAGCATAGAGTAGAGGATGGAAGGTGTGGCATTGGAGGAAAGCCCCAGAGCATGGGGGCCAGTGACTTCCCAGCTCACGGGGGTGGGATTTTGTCACATTCTCTACCTTCATCCAGCCTGAGAACCGGAATATCACTGACAGCTTCTGCCTTCTAAGGCCACTGTAACATAGCAATAAAGTAAGCATCGGATTAAAACCTGTATCCAAAAGGTATTCACCTCACTTATACCACTGGTCCTTAGATGGAGTGACAACGTCAGCACAGAGCAGTAAGCACAGGAGACTGATTAAAACAAACCACTGCTGCATTCAACAGCAGGGACAGAAGGAAGTCCTGAGAACTCTCAATGTGGCAAGGGGGCCTTCTCGATCCTTTATCCTGCAGGTGCCAGCCCTAAGCAAAGCTCTTACTCTACTGTTTCCCTGCTGAAAGGTCTTCAATTATTCATGGGCCTCAGAAAAAGGTCAAAACTCGTCACAGTCGCCCTAAATGAGTCCCAGCCACCATTCCAGGTCCACTCTTTCCACCAACCATCCCTTCTGGATTCATCCCCAAATGGGTCCCCATTCCATACCCGTCCCGCCTTTGTGCTGGCTGTTCCCCCAACTTGGTAGACCAATTCTCCCCATCTCCTTGCCTGTTATCCACAGTCTTATTAAAATCCTACTCGTTTCCAAGGCCCAGCTCAAATGTCAGCTCTAGGAAGCCCCTCCTGATCCCAAGCCCCTCCAGATCCCCCTCCATTCCTCCTTCTCTAATCCACAGAGACCTCTATTATTTGGTGCTAATTTTATTTACACAAAGGACAAGATATCAGAAGGCTCAGGTTTGTGCACAATGTTCTAGCATCTCCTACGTGCATGCCTGCCACATCACAGAAACCTCTCAAAGCATCTCTTTCCTTATCTGTAATCATAATATATATATATATATATATAAATCATATATAATCATAACCATAATACCTACTTCATGGAGGTGGTGTAAGCAGCAAAAGAGATGGAAGTAAATTTTAATTTTGGAAATAGGATAAATTTGTCATTGTGATTTTTAGTATGCCTCCCTAAGCTGTTGCTTTGTTTTGTTTTTTTAACTTCAGTGAGGCCAGTCTACAGTCTTGAGGTCTTTTATTTTCTTTACATTTATCATGCCATGAATTCATAGGGAATAGGTTCCAGAAGTTCGGGCTCCTTTCCATTGGTTCTCACAAAGTGTGCTTCTCTGGGTGGGGCAGGCTGGCGCTTCAGCTGAACCCAAGTACCTTTCTCTTTGGCTTTCTTCTTTTTCTGATCATTTTCCTTCACACGCTTCAGGAAGCTATCTCGGCTCTTTGAGTGTTTAATATGCTCAATGCCTACATTAATTCTCTTGGCAAGAATCTTGCCTTTAACTTGTTTGTTTACAACAATGCCAACAGCATGCTGAGTAACATTGTAGACTCTTCCAGTTTTGCCATGGTAACATCTGTGGGACATTCCTTTTTGAACAGTGCCCACTTCCTTGATGTCCACAATATCACCTTTCTTGTAGATTCGTATGTATGTGGCCAAAGGAACAATTCCATGTTTTTTAAAAGGCCTAGAGTACATATAGTGGGTACCTCTCCTCTTTCCCTTTGTGTTGGTCATTTTGGCGAGTTACTGAAAGATGGCAGTTCTGGCCAAAAAGCCAATGAGGCCAGTCTAATCTCTGTATCCTAGGTGCTCAGATCCAATTCTGACCCAGCACAAGTTAGAAATATCTGATGAATGAAAAAATGCAGAAACAAAACAAAAAAAAGTACACACACACGCAAGAAAAACCTTGACTGAATCAAGTAAGAGTCAGGAAACAGGACAGAAGACTCCTTTCAACATGAGAATGACCCCTTTCCCATCAATTAAATTAGGGTTCTCTGATACTCCTTTTCATAACACCTAGTTGTTCTCTTCACATATCCTATCACAACATGAATTGTATCTCTAGTTTGTTGGTCTAATTCATTTCAGCTGCATTTGACAAGTCCCCCAGTGATGGGGACCATTTCTCTTTTGTCCACTGAACCGCTAGCACCTAGAACAGCACTAAATATGTATCTGTTAAATGAAAGAATACACTGATATTTGTACTTATAGAAACAGAAAACAATATCCAGATGAAAGGTGAAGGCTTTCGTTCAATAACTATTAATGTAAGCAGAGACACCTTCCGTCTTGCCCCCATCCCATCCCCTAGTCTGGGTTACGAGGCCCATGCGTTGTTCCCATTGCCTCTTCCACTTTCCCTGTTGGAAACACTTACACTACATTGCCTTTGTCCTTGCCTGCTTGCCTTCTAGACTGACGTCTCCAAGACAGAACCACCTATCGTTTGTCTTTAGATCCTCACCGCACAGCAGCGGGTGCTGACACACAGTGATAGGACAAAACCACAGCTGTGAAGTTCTGTAATTCAAGGCCCCTCTGCTCGCCGACGCTCATATGCTGTTTCTTTTATTTGGCCTCTCTATTCGCCAAAATTTCTCCATGTTCACACAACGGTTGAACAAACAGAACTGAAACTTTGGTTTTATAACTTACGTTGGAAACCACATGTTCATTTGAGAGTTCTATCCTATTTCTGACAAGCGCGACTTTCCCTTCTGTCTAGGACCTATGGACATCATGCGAGATGGAGTGGCATGCATAACGTGCATGTGTGGTGGGGACACTAGGAACTGCAAACACACAGGGAAGCCCTGGGGGGTGAATAATGAGTTCTGATGGAATCTGCCTGCCCCTGAATTTCCAAAGCCAGAAAACCCAGCAGGGTCTCTTGGAGAGAAGTTTTAAAGATGGCTCAGGGTTGGGAAAAAGTGTCCCCTGCAAACGGAAGAAATCAGAGAACTTCCCCAAACATCGTGGAATCAGAAGAGCTGAGGCCGCTGCCACATGGGGGACAGGATACCAGTGGAGAGGCAGAAAATCAAATTTCAGGTCATAGGCACTGAGGGATAATGGTCATGACTGAAGCCAGAGAAGATGCGAGCCAGGGCAGCTGGGAATGAGAGAAGTATCACCTGTAAACACGAGGCACTCTCCTGTGTGTTTTGCCACAGTGATCGCAACAACCCTCTCGGCGGGCTGCCACGGTTACACAGAGGATGCCACAGAGGATCAGGAGGCTGAGCAGTCCGCCCAAAGTCACAGGGCTCCTAAGACACCATGTCAGGATTGGGAACCAGACCGGTATGTTCCAAATGCATGACTAACCCTGTTCTAGGACAATGCCTCCTGTCTGACGCTTAAGCTGCCTCTGGCTGATGTGACCAGAAGGAGCCAGAGCTGTGTTCCGATCTTGAGTTATCTTCTGTGAAAAACAAAAACAAAAACAAAACAAAAAACAAAACAAAAAGGAAGACAGGAAAGGAGGGAGGGAAGGAGGAAAGGGAAAGGTAAGAAGGAAAGGAGGGAGAGAAGAAGAGACAAAGACAGAAAGAGAAAGAAAGAGCGAAAGAGCGAGAGAGAGAGAGAAAAGGAATTCCGGCTCCATGCCAGCCCCACTGAGACAGGCTATTCAGGGTTGTGACCTGGGGCTTCATATTGGAAACACTCTCTAGGTAATTCTTTTTTTTTTTTTTTTTAGGATTTTATTTGTTTATTTGAGAAAGAGACAGAGATAGTGAGAGAGAGCAGGAGCAGGGCGGGGAGAGGGAGAAGCAGGACCCTGCTGAGCAGGGAGCCCAATGCAGGACTCGATCCCAGGACCTTGGGATCATGACCTGAGCCGAGGGCAGACGCTTAACCGACTGAGCCACCCGGGCGGCCCTCCAGGTGATTCTTATACCCCAGGGCAGACAACCATGGATCTGGAAGGGACTTCTGCTCTGGCTATGTTTGACTTGTGCTTCTAACATCCTTTCCAGCATCTGGGCTTTATGTCCCAAGTCTCTCTGCCTGCTGGTGCTCAGAGTGAAAGCTCTTCGTAGCAATCTAAGGAAAAGTACTAAAGACACATGCTTTATTAATTACAAAATACATACTTTTTTTTTTTTTTGTCTTTCGATATATCTGAAATTGAGATGTGTCCTACCAATGATGATGACATACAAACAGTTTCCATCAGCCAGGGCAGGCGGATGTCACTGTGTGTGCCTTGTGTGAACCTGGCCATCATTCCTGGATATAGACACAGCCCTTGGTGTTTCAGGACATAAACTACTTAAGAACTAATCGTGAAAGAAACCTGAGTTCTGACTATTGTCTGACAGCTTTCACTGACAACTGCCTGTAAGATCAGGAAAAGCACCAGCATTAAAACTGGAAGGAAAATCCCAGAGATAATAAAGGAGGCTTCTTTGAAGACATTCATTAAAAAAAAAAAAAAAAAAGAGTGACATACTATACACACTGCAACACGGAAGAACAGTGAAAGGAGCCCAGTCACCAAGGATCACATACAGTTAAGAGTTCATTAATCTGCAATGTCCAAAACAGGCCAATCCATGGAGATAGAAAGTAGATTAGTGGTTGTGTGGGACTGGGGAAAGGAGAGGAAGAAGGGAGTGGATGTGAACAGGTATGGGGTTTATTTGGGGGGTGCTGACAATGTCCTAAAAATTGATTGTATTGATAGTTACAATTCTGTGACTGTACAAAAAAAAACTATTAAATTGTACATTTTTATATAATAGGGAAATAGTATGGCATGCAACTTATATCTCAATATTGCTGTTAAATAAATTTAAAAAAAACTATGGGGTGGGGTGGGGAAGAAACGCAGTATAACCAATCCTCTGGCTGCCAAAGAGAACAGCAGTATATGGAAAAACCCAGACTTGCAATGACCTTGCATCAGAAAGTGATTCAGGAAAGTAAAAAGCTGAATGTAAAGAAATTTTATGAATATTTGAACATTTATTTTACTTTTATATCACAAAAGTGATATATTATAAAAATATAATCAAAATAAGTGAGCTCTTTCAATAAGTCTAAAAATTTAATTGGTAGGAAAGCACTGGGTTATAGTTTAGTTGGCAGCATTTTCTTTCTTAATGGCACCTAAAATAAAATGGCTCTTAAAATCAAGGACATGTCAATGTGATGAAGATACAGTATTTGAGTCTCAGCTACTGGAGGCCGGTTTCTCCAGTCAGTGACGAGCTGTGAATTACTGGAAAGACCCTCCTCCATTCCCAAGCTCTCACATCTCTCAAGTGGATTTATGTGTAAGGATCCCCCTGGCTCTCAGATGTTCTAGCTGCAATTTAAATTTCTATTCATGTCTGGAGGAAAATTCATCAATCGTTCGATCCTGCACCAGATCACAGGCTTGAAACATAAGGGAAGAGAGGAAAGTATCACATCCACCTAAATTTAAATTTCCTTCTACTGAAAGGGAATATGCTGGAAGAGAAAGGTAAAATGACTTCTTGTACTTTTCCCTTGATTATCTGCAGAGTTTCATTTCTTAATCCTCTCTGAATCCCAGATCCCCAGAGATCTGACAGTGAATGGAATAACACATTAAGGGGAAACTCTGGGCCTGTGGTCAAAATGTGCTCACTGCGGCAGCCAATTGCTTGGGCGGCAGCTTTGGCCCCTGGATGAGTTCTTGGCGTGTAACTGTCCAGCCTGTAGGTGGCTTCCTGATGATCTGTGCGCAGGGCAGCCGCCAGGACACCTACAGCACTAACCCCGGTGGGAGCTCACATGCAGACAGGACTTTCAAAAAGAGAAACATGATGGAAGAGGAGAAAGGCTTATAAGTGCCATCAGAGAGAATCGTTTTTAGTAGGTTCGAGAATTCCTTTGGTTACCAGACTGCACACTTGAGATTATTTTTGTTTAAAATGCAAAGGCCCCTGTTTATTTCAGCAGTCTTCAAAATAAGTGAGAAACCGGAAAGGCCTAAATGCCCAACACTGGCGAAATGGTAGATAAAATCTGGGCTATCCATATTATCAAACTGTATACGGACACTAAAATGTTTGCAAGTAGTTTGCAAAACTTTTTTTTTTTTTTTTTTGAGGAAAGGTTTGAATTCCACCATCGAATAAAAAAAAAAAGTAGAAAAAAATGTAAAATACGTTATGTTTTCCACTATATAAAGAATATGCATTGACTGGGAAGGAAATATACCAAAATTCTGATCATCTCAGACCTGTTTAGTTCTAAGAGCTTTGTTACTATTTCTGCATTCCCATTCTATAATGAATGTGCAACACCATATTCTTTGTTTGGTTTGTTTTTAAGTAGGCTCCATGCCCAGCATGGAGCCCAATGTGGGGCTTGAACTCATGACCCTGAGATGAAGACCTGAGCTGAGATTAAGAGTTGGATGCTTGGGGCACCTGGGTGGCTCAGTCAGCTGAGCGTCAGACTCTTGGTTTTCGCTCAGGTTGTGATCTCAGGGTTGTGGGGTCAAGCCCTGCATATTCAATCTGGAGTCTGCTTGATATTCTTTCCCTCTCTGTCTGCTCCTCCCCCTTGTATGCATGCAGATGTGCATTCTCTTTTGTCTCTCTCAAAATAAATAAATATAATTTTTAAAAAAGAGGGGAACCTGGGTGGCATAATCGGTTGAGCCTCTGACTCTTGGTTTTGGCTCAGGTTGTGATCTCAGGGTCGTGGGATTGAGGCCCCTGTCAGGCTCCTTGCTCAGTGTGGAACTTGCTTAAGTTTCTATCTCCCTCTCTCTCTGCCCCTCCCCCTACTCACTCACTCTCTCGCTCGCTCTCAAATAAATAAATCTTAAAAAAAAAAAGTTGGACCCTTAAAAAAATTAAATCCATTTATTATAGATAATTTAAGGAAATGAGGAATGAGGAAGATATAAATCTGCCAGATTTATATATTCTGGTACATACTCTTACAGTCGCTGTTGCTTGAATCAAGACACAACATGCATGCATGCATGCACGTGGAAGTATGAACCACTATGAAGTTTACCCAGCCTATAACTCTACTTTCTGAGAACTGGCCCCAACACACACAGTACTGAGCGTTTTAGCCATGGTTTTCCCAGGTAACCCTACATCTTTAATCATAGCTGACTGAATCAAGAGTAAAGACTTAACCCAAGGTGGCCCAATCGTATTTTTTGTCCAGGAACTTAAAGCTAGCAAGACCAAGGTACTGGGAAGACAGGTGGCTGGCTGAGACACTGAACCAGGCAGTAACTCTACACCATGAGGAGAGGCAACAGATGATGGGCTTCTGGAAGATTAAGAGAACAGCACCTGTGATTCCCAGTAACTCCTAGTTCCTAGGTCTTTTTGAATTACAAGACTCCCCTTTCAATTCTCAGTAAAGACATCCACACCCCTGTAGCCAAAAGTGCCTTAAGATATACCATAGAATAATTTGAAACTGGCTTTCTTCAGTGGTAATATTCAGATGATTTCCTTTGTAGTTAACATTGGCCTGAACATCCTCACATGTAAATATTTTATGAGCATTTTTTCCCAGAATAAGTTGTCTTCTAATACATATTGATAATTTGCCTTTAAGGAAGTATTATTAATTTACATCATAATCACCAAACTATAATAAAGTCTAATAAACTTTAAATAATTTTTAATGAAATAAAAAGGTGACAGAAACTTTTAGTGGTTTATAAGGTCCTCTAAGATCCATTGTTCATAAGAGGGCCTAATAAATCCTGTCACTTCAATTGAATAAACGGTCTTCAAATCAGAACAATTCAAGTTGATATGTTTATTATTTATGGTCAAAGATCATTGGAAGGGTGTTTCAAAAAAAATGTTAAGTTCAATGTGAACTTTAAAAATAACTTAGAAAAATCTGAACAAAGTCAAGTTATAGATTCTTGGAAAAAGAGAGAACGTTTTGGTGTTATTAAAGAGCATTATCAGTCCTGTTCATCAAAGTGTCACTTTAAGAATATTATTTTTGGAATAACCTTGATGTTTCATCTTTTGAATCATCCAGTCCCCCCAAAGAGTCCTACAGTATCTGTATTGGAGAGCAATATAGCTTTTTTGGAACTATTTTAAACTGAATATTAGCTCTACTAAATACGCATCCTAAGGACCATCTGGCAAGTTTTTTGATGAAAAGGAAAGCTTTAAAGAAAATGAGGGGAGTTCTTCATACTCATGGGTTTCAGGATTATAGCATAAAGGGAGACTAATACTCTCCTCTGTTGATTATGACATAGTTTTGAAACAGATCATCCCTAAGAAAAAGAAGCTTAAGTGAATTCAGGAGGGTTATTATCTCTTCAAGATCCTGATCTCAATTCTTTTGGATATATACTCAGACATGGAATGAATGGATAATATGGTAGTTGAATTTTTAATTTTTTGAGGAGCCTCTGTACTGTCTCAAAGTGACTGCACCATTTTACATTCCCATCCACAGGGCACAAGGCTTCCTATTTCTCCACATTCCCACCAACACTCGTTTCTTTTGTTCTTTTGATAAAAGCCATCCTAACAGGTGTGAGGTGATGACTCACTGTGGTTTTGATTGATAATAGCCAAGATGTGGAAATAACCAAATGTCCATCACTGGATGAAAAGATAAGGGAATTGTGGAATATACAAATAATGGAGTAGTAGTCTTTAAAAAGAAGGAAATTCTGACATATGTGACAACATGAATGGACCATGAGGACATTATGCTGAAATAAACCAGTCACAGAAGGAAAATACTACATGATTCCACCTATATGAGATATCAAAAATAGTCAAACACAGAATCAGAGAGTAAAAGGATGGTTTTGAGGGGCTCTGGGAGGGGATAATGGGGAGTTGCTAATCAATGGGCATGTTTCAATTTTGCAAGGAATAAGTTATAGAGATCTGATGTACATTGTACCTATAGTTAATAATACTGTATTGAACATTTAAAAATTCCCTAAGAGAGCAGAACTCACGTTAAATGTTCTTACCACAATTAAATATCTTTAAAAAAAAAAAAAGCTTAAAACTGCTTAAAAGTCAGAAGTCTGGCAAGGTAGAATAATGCAGTGCTATGCCATATACTATTTGCTTAGTTGAACCAGTGCTCCCTTTTAAATCATGTTCCCTTAAGACAATAGTCTTTATTTTCCTCATCCCCTTCTCCAGTGGCCTCTCTTGAAAAATCATCCTCATCCACAGATGGTCAACATTATGATGGAATTTTGTTTTCCTCTCATGTGAATTTGGAGCTGATAGAAGCTTCTCAGCTCCTTGCTGGGACCTGCTGACAAACCCGCTGGCCCCAGAACTCTCTGTGACGTCAGGATGATGCTTCTGAGGTTCCTGTTGGTACCTTCTGCTGAGCCACGGGACCCAGCTGGACAGGCAGTGATGAGGACTTAGAGTTCACACTTTGTCACTGCCCCCACAAAGCCAATGTGACCTGGAGTGGCTGAATGAATCCCTATCTTTTCCCCATTAAAACATGACAGAGTCTAGTTTTCACAGAAAGAGTGGGGAATGGGTTAACAATTTCAAATTCCCGTTGGAAGCACTTGGGAAGGAACTGCCAAACAAGACCTCTTTTGTAAACTAAGGGGGTTGCACTCAGAACTCTCCAACGGCACTTCCCGGCTGACATTCTAGTATTGAATGATGAATCAACCCGAAACTTGCATTGAGGTGGTCATACTAAGGAGAATACAGCGTCTGGGGAGAAGTGAGATAGCTGCATAAAAAACGGGGTATTCCCCAGACAGGAGGAGGAGACAGGAGACAACCTAGTAGCCCTCCATGGGTAATCAAGTGACTCACCTATGACAGCACCTCTCCCTCCCTCCAAAAAGAGGTTTATCATCAAGAACTGCCACTGACAAAAAACACAGGTATCTTAGGACAGTGGTAGGCTTTCTCTGAAATGGTCACCTCTACCCCGTTTTTATGGGCAATTTGCTACACTTGGCACATGCCAGAATACAAGGAAAGGGTGACTTGGGCTCCTCTATTTACACAGATTTGAAGTGCCTTGGACCATTCTATCACATACCTGGCAGTCACACATTTTGGTTCCTCAGTTGTTTGGTTGATCCATTTTTAGGGGTATCAGAAGTTTACACTGGAACACAGTACAGATACAAAGACCTTATACTTTTGACATGAAAGGTTACCCTTTGGATTAGGTGCTAGGGACCAGGCCTCCAGACCACAGGAGCAAACACAACAGCAATTTTCCAGGAGCCAAATCAGTGGGAAACGTGGCAAAGAAGATGAAGCCGAGAGCTATTTTTGTGGCTGTCTTAAGGACATAAAAAGTCACAAATCATAAAAAGGTCTCAGAGGGATTTCCCCCATCTTTCTTCCCAGCTGCAGAAACAAATTTCCCTAGCTTGTTTTGGAATCTGAGCCAGAAGACCCTTAGTGAGAATGCCAAGGGCCTGCTCCTAGCCCAGCTACCTGCTCCCTGGATGCCTGAGCAAACATGGATGGGCCCTGCTCCTTTGCAGCCTCTGGGACAGTTCCTTCCAGCTTCCCAGTGATGTTCTTGGACTGCATAGTAGCTCCTGGCCCAGAGTTAGGCCAGGCTCTCAGATGTGCCAACTCACAGCCAGGGATGCCAGACCTGGCATGGGGGGCCGCCTGCCTGGGGCCATGGGCTATCCTCAAGAAAACAGAGAGCTTGAGAAGGCCTAAGGTTTTGGCCCCAAGCTGTGGTCTGATGCCAGTGGGTTTCTGTACCTATTACACATGGTGTTGTGGAAATACCCTAAAGATCTATATAGAAAGCACTGCTTGCACAATTGGAGAAAGAATTGCAGACTAGAATCTTCATATGCATCCCACCGTTCTACACTCAGTGCCTAATTTGGGATATCCCAATTCCTTCTCATTATCTGAAATCATTCATTTTTCAAACACTTCAAAGCAATAGACTCCACCTTTCCAAAAAATCTTACCCATATATCCTATATGAACCCCAGTGAGAGTGGGGCCATCAGATTATAGCCAACACCTCCCCCATCCCATCAGCTAGCCCACTCCACAGCTTGTGGTCCCCTGAGGTCTAGCCACAGATCCCTTAAGCTCTGAGAAACATATTTGAAAACCATGGTTTAAGGATTTTTATAAACAACTTAAATCTTTCTAAAATCCAATTTCAAAATTGCCAATTTTTAGCAGGGGAAAAAAATTAAGTTAATTTGCGTGTAGTCAAGTGTCAGAATGCATTCAACAAACATTTTCAGAGTATAGGGTGCAGGCCAGGCACTGTGCCAGGCAGTGGAGATGAAGAGATAAATAAGACACAGTTCTAATACTGAATTGTTGCTGAGTGGCATTAGGGAAGCTCCTTGCATCTCTTGTTTTATGTCCTTGTGAAGTAAATGTGCTAACAATGTGAGTGCTGATGATTACTGTCATCTGGAGTCTCTTCAGCTGCCACTATAAGCCGCTGAGTTCCAGAGTGGGATATCAGACTGAAGGCCTAGATTCAACTTCTGGTCTCCTGGCTTCCAAAAGAGCAGTGTTTCAGACTCCCTGACTGCCTAGTATGGGAGAGGTCAGCAAGGAGATACTGATGAAAATGACTTAGGAATAGCAGGGATAGTGGTGATGTCCGGTTGCCCAAAGGTGAAGTGCTGAAGATAGTCTATCTTAAATGATGGTGTGAAAGGACTCCATGGGAACTGGGTGCCAGAGCCTAGCAGAAATGACACCACCAAACCAAATGTATCCGTGTAAGAGACAATGAGTTCCCAATACAGATCACATTCTTTTTTACTCTCCAAATGCCTTAAAATTTGCAAAGTATTTTCACTGGTAGTATCACATTTGATCCTCCTAGCAAGGATTTAGGTGCATAGAAGGGACACTGTCCCCATTTCAGCCATGTATAAACTAAGTCTCAGAGATAGAAAAAGACTTCCCAAGGTCAGACAACTGAAAAGTAGCAGATGCTGGACATCTCAACAAATCAGCAGTCTCCACACTTTCTGTTCAAGTTGAATAAGGCACTAAGTGAGAAATCGGCGTGCGTCTAAACTTTGGCCTGGGAGTGTGAAGATGGGAGTGACTTTGAGAGAATTAAAGAAGAAAGGGATTGGCATTTATTGAGTATAACCATCATATCCTATTACTGCCAGGACCTTTATAGTAGAATAGGGAAGGCAGGCACATCAAGAGGTAACAGTATCTAGTGTAATGAATCCTAGACCAGAGAAATGTACAGGAGCTAGTTTAATTGCAGCAACCAGGTGACAGGTGTGTTTTATTCCCAACTCACTGAAGACACTGAGACTCAGAGAGGCTAAGGAACTAGGCCCCAGGTCATGCAGCCAGTACCTGGGAGAAGAAGGAGTTGAACTCCAGTCACTCTGACTCCAAAGCCCTTGCTCTTTGGATTTCACCTAGCTGCCCTTAGCTTTAATGAAAGCATCTGCAGGCATGCTGGCTGGAGGGGGTAGGGATAATATTATTTCATTTATGTTTTATTTATGTGGAGTCATGATATTTATCTAGAAGCTTTCATCTGAGAGAGGTGAAGTGTTTAATAAACACATTCCTTTATTGCCTCTCTCCCCTTCTACTCTTCCACCCGAGTCCTTGGAACCAAGAGGTTGCCAGGGATGGCCAAGGTCACAAGCACGGACAGGTGTATGTGTGATGGTGGCTCCCCAAGTGGGGACACAGCTGTGTTTGGTGATGACAGTGATAATCTCTTACTCTGTATATCTCTGTTGTTTACTAACCTCTTTCATGTCCAACTTTGACCTGATCCCCACCTCAGTCATGTGAAATAAGCAGAGCAAGCAATTTACAGAGGAGGAAACTGAGGCCCAGAGACGTAAATTAATTTGCCTGAAGACACACAGCCTGTCATGAGAGGAGTGTAGACAGAAACCCGGTGTTGTATAATGGCTAAGAGGCTGAGCTTTGCAAGCAGGCAGACCTACCTAGAGTTCTGCACCTACAATGTGTCTTCAGAGCTGTATGCCTGCAATGGTGGACGACATCTCTCTGATGTTGTTTCTTGATTTGTGAAGTGGACACACTAATCACTCCTACATCAGTAAGCTGTGAAGAATCCACAAGGGGATGACATATCAAGTGTAAAGAACTTATCGTAGTGCCTGGCATGTAGGGAGCTCTCAATTAACAGCAGCTTGAATGAAGACCCCAACCAAGACCTCCTCCCACTATAACCACTGTCTGGAAGGAAGGAGTGGGGCTTACATACACCAGAAGAGGTCTGTCTGGAGGCAGGTCAAGGTGCAGGGCTTACCTCCAGCTACCACCCAAGCTGGGGTTCCCAGCCCCCAATCGCTCCCCCTCAGGCATCAGCCCCTGCGTGGGGTGCTTCTCAGGCATGTACTCCCCAGCTCACCCCCAAAGTGGCCCTGCCCACCTGTCTTCAGTCCTCCCCAGCTGGCAGCCCCACTTTGCCTGGGAGAAGAGCAGCAAACCTGCGTCCTCAGGTGCTCTCCTCCTAGCTCCCCCACCAGGAGATACAGCCAAAGAAAACCAAAGCACTCTGTTTGTTTTCTAAGCCCGAGCCAGGAGCGATTCCCGTAAGGCACGCCTGGCTTAATGGGGCTGTGTCTGGGCCTTGCCTCTAAGCCAGGCTCTGGCAGAGTTAGAAGGCGGCCCTCCTGCCTGGCCCCACCAGGCAGTGGCATTTGCTTAAGGTGATTCAAAGTCCAGGCCGAGGGCACGGAGATGGAGAGAGGCGTGGTTCTGCTTCTGTCTGCGATGACTGACCATGTGACTCCGGACATGCCCCCTCCTCTGCTCTAGACCTCAGTTTCCCCACCTGTACCAAACGCTGCTTCTTCTAAATCAGGAATTCTCCACCCTGGCTGCTTAAGAGAATCACCTGGGGAGCTTTTGAAAAATGAATGCCTGAGCCTCTCCCCCCCTAGATTCTCATCAAATTGGTCTGATACGGGGTCTGGGCAACAGTTTTCAGAAGCTCAATAGGTGAATCCAGTAGGCACCCATGGTTTAGATCCATGGCCCTAAGGGAATTCTGAGAGCCCTATGAACTCTGCCATTCAACCGTTCTATGAAAGAGTTGAAGGAGTACACGCAGAGAATTCTAGGAGAAATCCTGATGGTTCTTTGTCTTTAAACCTCCGTCTAATCAAACTGCCTCATTGGACAGATGTGCAAAATGAGGCCCAAAGAGAATGGATCAGTCTAAAGCCATCTAGTGAGTCACTGGTAGCCCAGTCTAAACCTGGGTCTCCTGAGGTAAAGGTAATAAAAGGATTCAAAGGAGGGAGGAGAAGAAGCTGAAAGTAAAGAAAGGAAAGGCAGAGGAGGGCAAATTTTAAAAGGAAGAGAAGGGCATAAAAGAATAGGCAAGGGAGGAGAAGGGGGGTGTGTAGAAGAGGCAGAAAGAGAAATAAAAGCCACAGCAGGGGCACGAGCCCCTCGGAGAGTTCCCAGTGAGTCAGGGCAGCTCTGAGCCACACTTGGCAGTACAGCGCGTATTCAGCAAATGCAACCAGGGCAAGAGCTCCGATCCCAGCTGGGGCCCCAGGCCCAGGCTGGAGCCTGCATGGGGGCGGTCTGACTCACAGCTGCTGCTTCCTCACCCTGCTTCCAGCCTCTTGCTCAATCCAGGCAGCAGGCGGGACGGATGCTCTTTTGCAAGGTGATCCCAGCAGAGAGGGCCTTGAACCTTTAGGAAAGAATTCTGGCTCAGGGTAGGGAACAGATGGGACAGGGAGACCCTGGGCGACTCCCTAAGAGGCCTACCTTTTTCTGCCTCCAGGCCCTTATCTCATGCCCACTTCCACTGGAGTGCTCTTTCCTGCAGACCTGCTACCTAACATGGTATTCAAGGCTTCCCACAACTGGTCCTGTGATAGCTTTACTCACATTCTCCTCCATGCTTTTTACTCTACCTGAAAGGCCAGTTATTTCCCTAAACATGAATAGAAGTGTCTTATCTCCATCCCTTCGATTATCATGTGCTCACTCTCCCATCCTATTGAATCCATAGGCATCCTTCACACTCCAAACTTATAAAAATCTCACGTGAAATACTCCATCTTAATTTCACTCCTTCCAAATGGCCTTCTCAAGATCTCCACGGTCAGAATCACTCCCTTCCTCCTCTGCATTTCCACATCAAGTGTCCTCCCCGTCCCTCTTCTGCAATACCTACCACCCGGGACCATTGGATCAGACCACAGAATTGAAAGCTCCTAGGTGACCATATTATGTCCCTGTGATGTCTCTGGACAGTGGCACTGGACAGACCTAGGTGTCAGTGGACTTGGACAGACACCTGCTTTATGTGCGCTTTGAGTCACAGCACCCTCATCTACAAGACAGGGGTGTCAATTCTTACCTCCTAGGGTAGTTGTGGCCATCACCAGCAGCAGTGTGGGTGAGGAGGAGATCAGGAGAGGAGAAAAAAGAGAAAGTAAGAATGAACCCTAAGAGTAAGGATGCTGTCAGGAAACAGGCTGGTAGATCTGAAGAAACATTTGACTCAACATTGCATGCCCTCCTCCTAACAGCACTGTGAGATAGGCAGGGGTTCCTGTCCCTGAAAATGGAGCAAGACTCTACCTAATGTCAGAAAGCTTGGGCCAAGGCCAGATTAGAACCTGGAACCTCCTGATGTCTGAGATGCCTAGTCTTCCTCTGTGGCTCTGCTGCCTCTCAGGAAGACAAGCAGGCTTGGCCCCACTGTCAGCAGATGTCAGCCTTTGGGCACAATGGGACCTCACTGAGAGCCTAAAGGAGGCAAAACACACTCAGGGAAACCCTGCCCGCCCCTGCCTTCACAGGAAGCCAGGATGTCCAGTGGGGAGAGGAGAAGGGGCATTCCAAGGGCCTGCAGAACCTTTGGGAAAACATTTATTTGGTTTCATCATCCCAAGTCAATTCTCAATCATGGTGACTCTCAAACATTAATAGACATGGAATCACTTGGGGGAGGGGGGGAGCATGTAAAAAATAAAGATTCCCAGAAATTCTGATTCAGTAGCTTTGGAGTCAACCCTATAATTTGCATTATTAACATGTTCTCCCTGGTGATTCTCATAGAAATGGACCACACATTGCAAAACACTTTAACCCATGCTCCGACCTAAACCATCTCCTCTCCTCCCAGCCTAGCCTGCCCCCCACTCAGAATTATCTTTTACTGAGAACATTGATTAAATCGATATGTATACTCTGTTCCCTTTCTTCTGCCATCACCTATCATTTTCCCCCATCCCGTTTTGTCTGGGCCTGGACTGGAGGAGAAGAATATGATGGGGCAACAGCACCCCTCCGCCTCAGTAAGGCCAGACCCAACCCACAGGCTTCAGGTCCTGGAAGCCCCACATCTTGACTCTTTTGGGACTTATTTCTATCAGTTACTATAGTTCCCTTCCTCCAGAATCACTTCTTCTTCTATACACCTTTCCTCTTGGGGGACTGGCCCCAAGCTCCACATAGTCCGTGATCCTGGCTCAACCTTCAAAGTCTATATCCACTCTTCCCATTCAGTCTTCTGCTCCAGCAACCCTCCACCAAAACACACACACACACACACAGAGAGACACACACAGACACACACACACACACCACTGCCACCGCCACCACTTTCGCTGTCCTCTGGATTCCACCTCTCAGCATCCCTGCCCACTCCATCCTCCCTGCCATAACTCTAGTTTAGTCCTTATTTCTCCTGGGACCACCACAGTTCAGTGAGACTGGAGAGGAGTATGAGGGATGAAATCAAGGTGGGAGCAAGGGAGCAGGATCTTCTCATCTCAGATTCTCAGGAAACTGGAGGAGCTGTGGAGAATTAGGGGGACTCAGAGAAAGGGAAGATGATGTCTAACTAAGTTTGAAGCTCTATCCATAAAGATATGGCCAACAAATTTTAAAATAGCTTGCCATATTGTATCTATACATTATGTATACACATATACACACATATATGTGTACATTTACACATATATACATGAATATGTGTGTACATATACATGTGCACACATACATATATACACACATAAACGTGTGCACATAACATACAGATATATATTTTTTTAAGATTTTATTTATATATTTGACAGAGAGAGGCACAGAGAGAGAGAGGGAACACAAGCAGGGGGAGTGGCAGAGGGAGAAGCAGGCTTCCCGCAGAGCAGGGAGCCCGATGTGGGGCTCGATCCCAGGACCCTGGGACCATGACCCGAGCCGAAGGCAGATGCTTAACAACTGAGCCACCCAGGTGCCCCATATATATGTTTATATATACACTTCATTGTAACAAATTTCAGAGAAACAAAAGCATCCACAAAGACTTTGCTCCCTTTCTTCAGCAGCTCCCAGAGGCCGGAGTTGGCTCACTGGACTCCTATAACAACAAAGATTCTAAGATTCTTCCATCATGGGATGTGTGAAGGTGTGGGTGAGTGATCAAAGCATTTTCTGAACCAACTTCCATCCCATGCCTCACTTAATCCATCTAAAATAGGCATATTATTAGGGAAATCATGTGTTTTGTTAATTTTCATTTCCTTTCTTTGGGGGTATTAGCGTGTGTTGGGGGGGTAGGTGAGTGCTTATCTTAGTTGAAAGCGAGTTTAGAAAAAATGTTTTTGTCAAACTCTTTTATTTAAACAGAGAACCACTTTAATAAGTAAGATCTTATGGGGAAACCCACCAGGTAAAAGCAAGGCTCTCTGCTAGTAGCAGGAGGTGAGTGGATACAATTTCCTGTCTTCTAATTTGCCTCCCTCAAGGGTTCTTGAGGTGCCTCAAAGTGTCCCTCAAGTTCTAATAACAGTTTTGGAAACTATTGATCTCCTCCAAACTCCTTGAGAATCAGAGAAAGAGGGAGACTTGTTGGAGCTCACACAGCCATAGAAGAACTAGAATTTGAATCCCTGATGACCAACTCCCACACCAGTGTTCCTCCAGCTGAGTGGTTCTGCTATGTGTGCTGGGGTGATAAATCCACGGCCACAGCAAAGGAACATGCCCTTCAGAGGAAGGGCAGTCAAGGGATTTTGGTGGGATTTTCTAGCTTTCCATGGAAATACATGAGATTATTTGTGTTATGACAAGAATGGGAAAGGTTTGGGGGCAAGGGGGGCGAGCATTATGGCTGAAAGCAAGAGGCCCAGTACAGAGAAAACTGAGGCAGGGTCAGAAAATGAGGCTAGGTGAGACAGAGAGGGTTTGAGGGTTTCCCCTGGCTGAGAGTCTTAAGAGATGTATGACCAGCGTAGGCAAATCTCTCCTGAAGAACAAGTTTTTCCTCCCTCTCTTTGCTTTTTTGTTTCATATTTTTCTTTTTTTAATGGTCTGCAAATCTACAGACATGCCAGGGAAGAGGCGAGAGAGTCTACCTTTGACTCTAAAACAAGACTGATCAATAATCAGTCTTATCTCAGTTCACTTTAGTTCCCAAATTAAGAATAAATAAAAAGGATGCAACTTTAGATGTTTACAGCGTTTACCTACAAGGGACCCTAGGTGAGACAGTGAAGTCCAGACAGCATGCAGCCAAGGGTCGGTGCTCATTTTCCTTCACTTTTCCCTTCTGAGTCTCGGCTTCTCCCATCTGTTGTATCACCATTATCCTCAGCACATTTTTACTGAGAAGCAACTATGCGTAGGGCAGTGTTAGGCCCTGAGAAATGAAAAGCACGTGAGAAAAAAACTCTCAAAACACTTACCAGCACGGAGCTCTGCAATGCAATAGAAAGAGGGCACCTGGGTGGCTCAGTGGTTAAGCATCTGCCTTCGGCTCAGGTCATGATCCCAGGGTCCTGGGATCGAGCCCCGCATCAGGCTCCCTGCTTGGCGGGAAGCCTGCTTCTCCCTCTCCCACTCCCCCTACTTGTGTTCCCTCTCTCGCTGTCTCTCTCTCTCTGTCAAATAAATAAATAAATAAATTCTTTAAAAAAAAGAAAAAAAGAAAGAGTGCTGGCTTTGGAACAGAAAAGACCTGAGTCCAAGTCAAATTTCTACTTGCCCAGGCCACCGTGACTTGGGCAGAGTGCTGCAGCTGGATCTCCATGCTCCCACGCACGAGGCTGTGATACTAACACTCACTGAGCACAGCCTTGGGCATGTGGCCGGTGCCCAACAAAAGTTACCGCCTTTCTTCCCTCTCTTAGGAAACCCTGCGGAAGTCAAAGCTGGAGTGAACTTGTCTCTTAGCTCTTTGACCTTGAGCAAAAGTTACCATGGAAAACAGAACACCTAAGCCCCTACTTACATTTAGTTTTGTACATTGGGCCTTTCTAAGTTGTGTTTTAATGAAAGGTTCTGCTGGTATTAAAAGGAGGAGGCTGGGGGACTTGGGTGGCTCAGTCGGTTAAGCGCCTGACTCTTGATTTCGGCTCAGGTCATGATCTCCGTGTTGTGGGATCGAGCCCTGCATTGGGCTCTGTGCTGGGGTTGGGGCCTGCTTAAGATTCTCTCTCTCCCTCTCCCTCTGCCTCTTCTACCCTGCTGGTGGTATCTCTAGAAAAAATAATAAAATAAATTAAAAATAAAATAATAAAATAAAAGGAGATGGAAGGGCAGGGGGAGAAAAGGAGGGCAGGGAGGGAAAGAGAGATATCAAAAACAAAAGCAAAAAGAAATTGAGAAATCAAAAAAGAAAGAAATCAAGGAGATTGGTAAGCAAAGGGTCTTCTACTACTGAAAGGTGGACATATCTAAAGGTGTAAGTTGCTCCAGAGCATTGAATGATGAGTGAATGAATGATTAAACTATTAACTGTCAGAGTTCAGCATGCTTGTGACTGATTTACTCTCAAGTATTTATAATTTAGCACAAATTACCTTCTCACTAAAATAATCACTTAATTCCACTGTACTTTTTAAATAGGGTAGAAAAATATGCAACAATAACCAGAATGCTGAAAACCTAATATTTATCTTAACACCACAGACACAGAGTGGTGAGGTGGGGGAAAAAAAAAATGACATAACCTCTTTCTTGACAAAATCCTTACCCAGTGAGGTCCTGCTCCTGAAAAATGAATCGTTCCTTTCATAGAGGCAACTGGTGTGTGCTCAGGGGGCAGGGGAAAACCCACTCTGGAGTCCAGTGTCCTGGGTCTAGTCCCGCCATTGTCACAGAGTGTGATCGGCAGTCAGTCCCTTCCCTGGTAGAAGCCATTCTCTTGGGTTACATGGGGTTTACCAAAGTGTGGGATATACCAGAATTAAATCGCTTAATGATAAAAAAACAAAAAAAAACTTTCTAATTTTCTTTCAGTTCTTTCAATTCAGTCACAGAGAATGGCTTGGTTTAGTGCTGATGTTCTTTTGACAGTTCTGTAACATGTGGCTACCTTCCTTCTTTAAAAGAACAAGCCTCTGGCTCAGAACCTTCTAGAGGCAATACCGTCTGTCCAGAATTAATCTAAAATTGTTTTGTTTTCACTGTATTGATTTTTAGAGTTAGCTTCTATTTATGGCATGTAATCCTGGTTTTTTCATTTACTGGTAGTGACATAAATTTCCATTTTGAAATCATTGATTTAACCAAAAATAAAAATAATAACAAAAAGAAAGGAGTCAATTTCAAGAAGGGCACACCGGGTTACTAAGATCTCAGGTATGGCAGAACTGTGAAGACGATGCTCAAATGACGGCTAGGAGAAAGTGTGCTTGATGACTTTCTACGGTCCTTCGAGGAGGGAAACTCTGGGATTATCGGAGCTCTTCAAACTCTGAAGCCTCCAGCCAGGACATTCTGAAGGGGATCAAATGAACTTTGGTTTTCAGGGAAACCAGCTTTTGGTTTCCTGGAAAACTAACCTGTATTAATAAAGTGATATCCGGGATGTTCAGGAGCATCTATTCTCCTCAAGCTGTTGCCCACACGGGAGAGAAGTAGGGCTGGAAAGGAGGCCCTGGAAAGAATCTAGGGCTCCTGCACTTTATAGAGTTCACAGAAAACGGCCCCCAGCTGCCCAGAGGCCACCCCAGCAGGCGGTTGAGGCCCTAGGATTTCTCTGAGCTCCCCGGCCTGGGCCTCTCTCCTCTCTGGCCAAGAGGAGAGGCAAGGCCAGCTGCACAGGCCGGCCCACTCATGCGCCGCTGCAATCTCTGAGCCAAGGGGAGTCAGGGACCCGGATACAGTCCCCTTCTCCTGCACACCCACCCCACCTCAGTTGGAAATAGAGCAGAGCAAGCGGGTAAAACCAGGACAACCGCAAACTGCCGAGAATGGGTTTCAGTGGGATGGCGGGGGATTCTCTCCTCCCCACTCAGTATATTCCACTCCCCCCCTCCCCTGCCCCAGGCCATCAGAGTTCACCAGGACCTCTGGCTGGAGCTGACCTCAGGGAAAGCTACTGGATAGTGCTCTGAAGACACTGGGGAGGAGGAGGAGGTCCCCAGCTCTGGACGGGGAGGAGAAAAGGAAGGGGATGGATTTCTCCAAAGATTTAACACTCACTAAATAATAAACATAGTCACCTGAATTAAAAAAAAAAAAAATCCCAATCCTGGACCTGACAGCTGAATGACAGAAGCTGCTGGTTATGGAATGAGGAGAGGCCTCAGGGTGTAAGAGCTTAGGGGGGAATGGATTATTATTCAGGATAATTAGCATCTCGAGTTGGGGGCTGCTAGTTCAGTGAGTACATCGACCCATCAGTGGACACATCACAAACTCACAGTATGGCAACACTGGGCAAAAAGGATCTCCTATGCTCATCCATCAGATCATCTACTCAGCAACACTGACCTCAACACCACCCAGCTTCGAGGCTCAGAGCTAGGTACTGACAGGACAGTGGGGAACAGTCCAGAAGCTGCCTCTGCCCTCCAAGTACTCTACCTTCCAGCAGGAAAAACAGAAAATTTGAATAAATAATTGCAATGACGTGTGGTGGAGAGAGCTCTGAGATGAGCAAGCGCTTGAGTCCCACCTCACCTCTGCTGAGAAGTTTCGGAGAGACCTGGAGAAGTGTCTCTGCATCCCTGGTCTGGAGTTTCCCCATTGGTGGCAAGTGTGGGGGTCTAGATCCATGACTTTTAAGTCCTAGGGACTTGAGAAGTGCCCAGGGCTGCTGGGAAGGAGTCTACAGCCTGTTATCCCTAAGTCCCTGCTTACATGTGGTTTTGTATATTGGGCCTTCCTAAGTTGTGTTTTAAGGAAAGGTTCTGCTGATATTAAAAGGAAGAGGAAGGGGAGAAGGAGAAAAGGAGGGAAGGGAAGGAGGGAGAGAGAGAGAGAGATCAAAAACAAAACAAAAAAGAAAAAAATTGAGAAATCAAGAAAGAAATCATGAAAGAAATCAAGAAGGAGGTTGGTAACTTAACAAGATGGTCACCAAGATTCCCTCTGGTTTTAGTTTTCTAGGACAGTGGTGACACAAATGTTCCAGGCTTTAACCTAGTGATTCTGCGTTATATGAAAATCTATAACTACGACCATATTCACACGCTGAAGGAAGTTTCTACCCACTTCATCCATTTGTTTCTGTGTAAGCACCCAGAAAGCTGAGGTCCTCAGTGTGTACGGGCACACACATACATGACAGTTACAGCATACGTGTAACATACACATACCCCTGTGATGAAGCATTGTTCAGTTCAGCGATGTAATGGTTAAAAGGCACAGTGTTTTGAGTCTAAATTTCCTGGATATGTGACTTGGGGAACTGACTTAACTGTTCCAAGTGTCAGTCTCTTCTCCTGTGAGACCAGAAGGGTAATGAGTAATGTTGCAGGATTCTTGGGTGGATGAAACAACAGAACAATTACCGGACTCACCATGCTGGGTAGCAAGGAATAGAAACCTGTAAATGGTATTTTCTTTTGCTTTTATGCCTCTTCCTCAATGTCCAGGCATGGATGGCCAGAATACTTCCTCTGTGCCTTTCTTGCTCTCAATTCAGACAGGAGCATAGCCACTTGGAAATTGTCCTTAAAGAAACCCCAGGTTGGTACAGAAGTGAAAGGACTGTACTTTGGAGGATCTTAGATTGAGTCCCTTCATGTTCCTACATAGCTCATCTCAGTAATGCATTGTCCTCTACTGGAATAGTGGGAAACATATATAAGCAAAGATACAAAAAAATTAAAATTACCTGCAATCACTCCATTTCAAAATAACCACTGTTGCCATCTTGGTGTGCATTTCCCATACTTTTTTCTAAGTATATATAAACAAACGTAATATTTTCTATGTCTCTGAGCAATTATAAACCCCCAGGATGAAAGAGGCACAGTGATAATATAGACAAACAAAACACTAAAACAAACACACACGCCCCTCTCATTTTGTTCTCTGGTTCCTCAACAGCTCTGAACTTGCATTTGCTTCAAGCTCTGTCCACATTCCAAGAGACTATGATTGAACATATATTGCTGGATTTCTGTCTTTGTAGAAGTCCCAGTACAGAGCCATAAACACAGAAAGAGAACGACTGTGCCCACCCCACTGTGGATCAGTCTTTCAGCAAATGAGTCCCGGACTCTCGCCATGAGCCATGTCCTAGGTGACAGAGCTTGAGATGAAGGGCACCATCCCCATCCTCCCAGAGCTCTGAGACTGATGTCTGCACACAGCCGCCACTCATCTTGGGTCCCAAATTCAGCAGGTGATATGGTGAACCAGCTGGAGACCCTCAGATAAAATAGCAACGCAAACAGCAGGAGTAGGGGTGCCTGGGTGGCTTAGTCGGTTAAGGGTCCAACTCCTGATTTCTGTTCAGGTCATGATCTCAGGGTCATGAGATGGAGCCCCACATGGGGCTCTGTGCTTGGTGTGCAGTCCGCTTGGGATTCTCTCTCTCCTCTCCCTCTGCCCCTCCCCGCTCCCGCTCACGTGTGTACACACACTTTCTCTCTCTCCAAAAACAAATAGCAATAGTAGTAGCAGCTACCATTTAGGAGAGCTTATCACTATAACAGAAACTGTGCTCATCACTCTACACTCACTGTCTCTGGTCCTCTCTCTATCTCCACAAGGTAAATACGCTCACCCCTTTTAAAACTGTACTGAAGAGGAAAGCAAAACGTAACCGGCCTCAGGTCACACAGTGAGTGAGTGGTTGAGCTGGAGTTATGGAAGGTTCACTTCAGCAGGATCAGAGCCCACAGTCACAGGCCAGTGACCTGGTATTCCTCTGGCCCAGGACACTCACCTCAGGGAAGCGGACCGAAGCAGCCCAGGAATATCAAGTCTGAGGAAGTCACATCTGCTCAACTCCGCCAAGCCAAGGGTTCTGTTTGGGCCAAACTCTCTCAGACCACCCAGCTCAGCCTACATATCAATCCTGAGCCCAATTACGCCATCCTGGTCTGCTCTGGCTGACAGGAGGCATCTGCCAGCTACCAAATTATCCTCTCTTACTCAAGACACCTTCTACTGTGGGACACAGAAGAATGAGTCAGGGCTAAGGCCAGGATGTGGGTCCTGATGATGTGAGTTTGTCTGAACCTCAGTTTCCTCAGCTGTAAAACACTACCTACTACATAAGCCTGATAGGAGGATCAAACGAACTCTGTAAGATTGCCTGGCTTGTGGTAGATATTTAATAAATGCTCATTCATTTTTTCCATTCAATTTCTTGAGTATCTACTTTGAGTCAGTCATTCTTGCAGCTGGCTCAAAACAGACCAGTCAACAAAACAAAGACAACAAAACAAACAACAGATTGTTGCCTTCGTGGAGGTTACACTTGGGGAGTGGCGGAAACAGTTCTCATTCCGTACTCCTTACCCTCTTTCTTGCTAGCCAGGGACAGAGGAGCTCACCTCCTGTGGAAGGCCTGAGCCTGTGAGGCTGGTGGAGAGGCCCCTTCTCTCAAGTGTAAAATGCTGCTCTTAGAAGAACCCTGGGAAACCCCACACTGTGCCTTTGTTCCATCATAAGTCGTTTGCCCTAACTTTATTCCATCTCACAGACCATTACAGAAGGCGGAGACCTTGGAAATCTCATCAGACCAGATGGACAAGAAAATAATTCAGGGAGCGAGAATTCAACAGACACATGCTGAACACATCTCTCTGCCAGGTCCTATGCTACTGGTGCTGAGAAACAAGATGGAGCACACACCCAGTTGTTTGTTTTTTTCCCCACAATTTATTTAGGGGAAATTCTGATCTGAATTAATTGTGAGCTGTTTATGGCCTTTTTTTTTTTTTAATTCCACTTAATGTGTTAATGTGTAAGTATATGTACAGCTGCGGAAAAAAAAATAAGTTTGATTATAGGGGTGCTGAGAACCCCAATGAGAATGTTACAAAATATATGATGTAGGCACTGTGCTCGCTTTCTAAAAATCCAGAAAAATATTCTGAATCCAGAAACACATCTAATACCAAGAATTCTGGGTAAGGGATGATGGACTTGTAGTATTATTTTCTCTATTTTACAGATATAAAAAACTGAGCTGCAGGGACCCTAAGAACTTTGTCCACAGTTACATAGCTGTAACAGAATCAGATTTGACGCCCCCCCGTCCCCGTCCCGGAAGCCTGATTTCAGAACGTATATTCTTGGTCTCTATACCATTTGCCCTTCTACTCCCTAAATTATTTATGTGTGCCAGGCACTTTATGTTCTTTTTTTCCCCATTTAGTCCTCACAACAATCAAACAGGTAATTACTACTATTGTCAGTATTTTGTTGATAAAGAAACAATTGCTGGGCGCCTGGGTGGCTCAGATGGTTAAGCGTCTGCCTTCGGCTCAGGTCATGATCCCAGGGTCCTGGGATCGAGTCCCACATCGGGCTCCCTGCTCCTTGGGAGCCTGCTTCTCCCTCTGCCTCTCTCTCTCTCTCTCTCTGTCTCTCCTGAATAAATAAATAAAATCTTAAAAAAAAAAAAAAAAGAAAAGAAACAATTGCTAAAACCAACATATTTAAGGTCATGCTGCTTAATAGGTAGCAGGAGTGAGATTTGAACTTAGGACGATCTGGCTCCAATGCCCTTACCTTTCATCACTGTGTGTGTGTGTGTGTGTGTGTATTCTGCCACAGCCCACTAACGTCCGCAATGGACTACAATTATGTATCCCTTCATATTCCTTTGGCTTATCTACATCTCTTGCTTCCTTGCAATTCATTATCCACATAACAGTACAGTGATATTTATAAAATAAAATCTGATCATATCACTAATTCACTATCTCATTCGTTCATTCAATAAACATTTCTTGAGCCCTCACGCCTGGCATTTTTCTGGTCACTAAGAAGACAGTGACAAATAAAAAGAAGTCTAGCCCTTTATGAAGCATCAAAGTCTTCCCCACATTTCCATTGTATTTAAAATAAAATCCAAAAGCCTTAACGTTAGACCGAGGTGAGCTGAACCTCCCCATCCTCCCTCCTCCTCCTCTCTTCTTGTTTTTCCCCCCTCACTGTCTCTACCCACAGTAGCCTTCAGTGAGTTCATCCATCAGTCCAGCTTCCCCCAGCCTCAAATCCTTAGTATGTGAGAGTTCTTTTTTTAGAAATGTTTCTCCTTATTAATTTATTAGTTTTATAATTCAATTAATGTGTTTGTCTCCCACCAGACTGTAAGTGCCACGTGGGAACAGCTATGCCTTTTCTTGTTGACCTATGTAGTTCTACCTCTAGCAACATGTATCTGGGGCTGAAAGGGCATTTAATAAATACTTCTGGAATAAGTGAAGGTATACATACTATGTTAGAGGTACAGAACTTTTTTTTAATGCTTAGCCAGGTGGCATACTATTATGACATTTATTTTCTTGTAGAACTTCTTTTAGCTTCCTGGGGCTAATTACTGATCAATTTTTTTCTCCCAAACTTTAATTATTATTGACATACAATGTATGGAAGTTTAAGGCGTACAACGTGATGATTTGATAACATTCACGTATTGTGAAATGAGTAATGCAATAAGGTTAGTTAACAACCCCATCCCTCCTCAAAATTACCTTTTTGTGTGTGTTTGGTGAAAACTTTCAAGATCTACTCTCTTAACAATTTTCCAGTACATAATATAGTACTATTAACTATAGTTACCATGCTGTACATCAGATTCCCAGAAGTTATTCATCTTATAGCTGAATATTTGTAACCTTTGACCAATATCTCCCCATATCTCCCAACTCCCAACCCCAGGCAACCACCATTTGACTCTTTCTCTGAGTTCAGTGTTTTTAGATTCTACATGTGAGAACATATAGTATTTGTCTTCTCTGACTTATTTTGCTTAGCATTATGCCCTCAAAGTCCATCCATGTTGCTGCAAAAGTTAAGATTTCCTTCTCTTTTAAAGCTGAATAATACGCCTTTATAAATATGTATACAGGGATACATATATCATAAAGATATGTATGTTATATGTATCAACATCATATATACATACACAATACACACACACACACCCCATAATTTCTTTATCCATACATCCATTTATGGAAACTTAGGTTGTTTTAGAGGCACAGAACTTAAGTATTAACATTTGGACCTAAACATGAGGCAGAGAAAGAAGATAGTAAGAAAGCTTCTTAGAGAAAATTAAGTTATTTCAACTGGGAGTCATGACTGGTGTTTGACAGGGAAAGGAGCAGGGAAAGGTACCACAAGGAACAATACGCAGGGAGGGCTGAACATAGGAGGGTCCAGATGAACCCTGGGTTGTTTATAAAAATGGAGCGGAGAGAGTTCGGTAAAAAATAAGTCTGAAGACATCATACATGTTGAAAATCAATGCTCTAAAAGAGAGAGACAGAGACAGAGAGTATCTCTGCTTCAAATCCATCCCTTGAGCACAAATCCTCCAAACACTCTCTCCTGTCTCCCCTCCAGCCCAATATGCACCATGTTGCATTCAGTCACCTGTCTTCCCCTATTAGGTGAGAAAGTTCTTGTGATAAATGGCTCTAACTTATTCACCTTCATCCCCTAATGCCCATTAAAGGGGTGCTAGTAGAAGTTCAAGAAATGTTTGTTGACTTAAAATGAACTGAAGTAAAATAAAGTTGAGGGAAAATCAGTTGCATTTTTCTCATCTCTCTACTGTACCAGCTGTCATCCTCTACTTCCTAAACTTTAGCTCATCGGGTTCCAGAACAGAAAAAAGTCATTCCAACTTTAAGAAATGAGGGAGACCACCAAAGAGAAAAACAGAAACCAAGAACGAATTTGAGACAGACACAGACAAAATGAATCTGAGAAACCACAGGAGTCTCCTTGTCAAAATCTGGAAGGGCCTGTTGGCATCTCCCATCAGTCCCAGGGAGTGAAGATAAAAATCCTATCCCCGTGGGTATCAAACTGCACCCACTACATACCGTCACTAATTTAATTTTTACAGCATGGGCTGACCTGCCAAACTGTTATTGTTGAGACTGCGTGAGAAGGCAGTTATGGAGGGTAAGAAGGAAAAAGCCATGCCCTCTTCTTCCACAGGCCTGGGTCATCCCCTTTTCATTCCCTTGGCTTTCTCCCAATTCTCGTAATTGTGACTCTTTATACTTCATTAGGGGTTCCCTATGGCCAGGAAAATTTTAAAGTCTGAGGTCATTTCTCCTTCCTGAACAGCCTTTTTCTCTGCAGGGAAGTAGGAGGTAGAAACCAAAACCAAGGTGGCTGCCTTGGGCCATGAAGCTAGAATGACAGAGGTCAGCTGAGGTTAAACCAAAAAATATTCCAAAGGCGGGGAGAGCCCAAATAATTTCAATCCAGTATTTCCCAGAGAGGGTTTCTGAAGATGGCTTGCTCCTTTGGGAAAAGGTACATCATAGTCAAATATATTTAGGAAACATTCCTTGTCAATCCCTCAGAGATTCACAATACCCTATCATACTAAAGTCTCTGAGAAGTTGCTGAATACAGAAACCCACTTAGATTTGATTAACCAACAATTCTCCAAAATAACTGATCCAAGAACTCTTATGTTCCATGTGGCTCACTAATTAGAATCCCACCAGACTAGTGTTCTCCTGTGTAGACTCTGTGGAGTTGAGGTCCAGGAGAGGTGAGCATGACCTTGACAATGAAAGAATGCTTCTTAGAGAATGCAAGGTTTATGCAGGACCTTAAAGATAATGTATGAGGAGTCACTGATTAGGCAGAAGTTGACAGGGAAGGTTCAGAAGGCCCATTTGTCCATTTAATAATGCACTCAGTAAATATTCATTCAGTGCCTATTCTGAGTCAGAGAGCATTCTTGGTGTTGAAGACACAGAGATGATCAAGAGAAACATGAACTGTGACTTCTTGGAACCTGCATTCTGCAGTGGAAGGAAAGATGTAAGCAGACCATTACAGACCAATTCCTCTAACACGATAGCCTAGGAAAAGGAGCTAGGACCTGAGGGTTAATTAAGAATTCTCCCAGCAGAATGGCAGAGAAAGGAATTTGAAATAGAGCAACATGAACAATGGTTCCCTTGCCATCCTTCAAATACAGGAGGCACACTCCCACCACAGAGCCTTTGCACTTGTTCTTCTCTCTGCCAAAAACCCTCTTCTTCCAGGTTCCTCATATCCTTCAGGTGTTTGCTCAAATGTTTCCCTTTTCTGACTACCTCATTTAAAATTATGTAGCCCCCTCCCAATTCTAACACTTTTTCTATTTTTCCCTTCTGTATCACTTATCAAAATCTGATAAACTATATATACTTATATTTATTTACTTACTTTCACTCTCAGTCTCCCTCTTCTTCTAGAGAGATATGTGAGGGTGACCCCAGAATTATGTGACATTGTGACACCCCCACCCTCCAGAATGTTGGCTCTATAAAAGCAAGAGATTTTGTTTCTTTGATTCACTGCTATGTCCCCAGCACATAGTATCTGGTACAGTAAGCATTCAATAAGTATTTGTTGAATTAATGGATCAATGAGCAAAGTGTGGGGAAATCTGAAGGACAAAGATGGCAAGAAGAGAATAAACATTTAGCATAAACTCTTTGCAAAGTACATGGATCATAAAAATATTATAAGATCGGGGTGCCTGGGTGGCTTAGTTGGTTATGCATCCGATCTTGATTTCAGCTCGGGTCATGATGTCGGGGTTGTGAGATTGAGCCCCACATCTGGCTCTGCTCTGAGCGCAGAGTGTGCATGGGATTCTCTCTCTCCCTCTTCCTCTGCCCCTTCCCCGCTCTTGCTCGCATGCGCACTCTCTAAAATAAATAAATATTTAAAGAAATACTATAAAATCAATATTATGTTTATTTCATAGATGAGTAAAATGAAGCTTGGAACGGTAAAGTGATTTACCCAGTGCCACATAGCAAATAAGGAGAAAAGCCCAGATTCAAACCTAAATCTAATTCAAATCATTAAAATGACTTAGACTTGGTTAACTTTTGTGATCTCAGGTGTTTCTTTGGGTTCTTGGTCTTCACTTTAATGCACTTTTACTTTGAACTAAACGTACAGCTTTCTGAGGTGGCCCAGAGTACATGGATCTGGTTGGCTCCTAGTCATGGGACCAATGAATAATGGCATGGCAGCCTTCAGGGCTGAGGATGACTCAGCAGACCGGAGCTGAAGAGCCCATCTCTCCCCACCCCAAACACCTCATTCATTCTGTGATGTCAGGCGCCTGACTACTCCCATGCTGAGCCAGTTAATAGCTCACCCTATAAACGGGTGCGTAACAAAGTCTACTGCAAGGCCGTCATCACTCGGTTCAAATTTGGCTGATCTCTGTGCTGGCCACATGATTAATTCCAACTGGCTGTGGTCCCCTGCCTGGGGTCATTCAGAAATCCTTCACTCCTTGGCTGGAAGTCTACAGACTCAGAGTGTTTGTTAGGGGATTTGAGAATTTCCTTTCTCCCTCCCTCCCTCATTTCTTCCCACCTTTTTCTCCTTCTTTTGTTAATTAATCCATCTAGTTTTTCATGCAGTTACACATTGATGTAGTCATTCATTCATGAATTCATCTATTCTTTCATTTACTCACATATTGCTACTACATAATTTATAATCAGTATTCATTCATTTATAAAGGCATACATTGATCCACTCATTCTCTTAATCAAACTGGGTATTGTAAAGGATATTATGAGAATCATTTGATCTTGGAGATCAGACTTCACCTGTCCAAGCATCATTTTCCCACTGAAAGAGGCAGAGCAGGGGGTCTCAATGGCACAAACTTCTAAGCCAGTTGTAACCAAAGGCCTTCTCCAGTTCTCTAATTCCACGAGTTTAAGATGTGTAAGATGCAAGCCCAGCTCTACAAGAGTTCATAGCCTAGAAAAGCAACTTTCAAGCTTTTGACTATGATTTATGTATTTTACATCCCAACTTAGCTATACACAATCATGCACATATGATTGAAACAAAGCTTTATGAAATAACACTGACTCTTGCTAAACATAATACGAAATATTCATTTTTTTTTAAATGTTGGCCACAATCCAGTAAGTTGATTTCATGACCCACTAATGGGTGATGACCTGAAGTTTGAACACTATAGTCTAGAAGGTCTAGAGAGAGTTAAGTACATGTAATGCAAGATAGCTATTTGGACACCATTGTAGACTCTCTGCTCTCATAATCTTCCAAATCCAACAGCCATCTATCCACTTGTGTAGGTGCCATCTCTTGACTTTCATTCCCTGCATTCACTGTGCCTGCCATCTCCCTCCAAATGGACCTGATTTCCTGCCTTCAGTCTTACCCCTCCATTCCATCCTCCAAACAGCAGTCAGTGATCATTCTAAAATATGCATTTGATGAGAAGCCTATAATACTCCTCACTTACGTGCACTCTACAAAATAAATAAATGTATCTAATTCCTTAGGCTTCCCTGGCCTTGATTCTTTCTCCAGGATCATTTCTCACTAATCCCACTCTTATATCTTACACTGAATCCATGCTGAGTGGCTCACAAGTCCTTGACTCTTCCATGCTCTTTCATGTCTCTGAGCCTTTGCTTTTGAAGATTTTTCTCTTCAAGAGTTCCCATTCCACCCAATACCAGACTCGTTCAAGGATCATCAAATCATATATTTTTCTATGTGGCCTTTATTGAGGGGCCTCCTCAACCATCCTCTTTCTTTTTCACTATCCTGAAAGTCTATTTACTTGTCAATCTCCCCTGTTTGGGTCATGGCCCATGTTTCTCACTTCTCTTCATCTCCTGGACTCAGCAAAATTTTTGGCACAGATTAGGTGCTTAGAAAATATTTTTAAAGGTGTATGATGTGCTCTGGGTAAGATGGGATTTGATGTGTTAATATCTGTGGCAACCCTGGGAAGGCACCTTGGAAATCCAATTATAGGAGGCTCAGTGAACCAAGAGCCCAGCTCTGAGTGTTCCAAATCCCATCACCACATTTACACTGAGGCCACACTTCTGAGAGGCTGCTGCCAGCCTGTGAGAGGCATAAGACTCCCCCTCTGAGGGCAGACTGTCTTCAGGACTCCTCGGTGGCCCTGCCAAACATTACTTAAACCTCCCTTCGCTCTCTCCTCCATTCAGGGTCAGCTTTGCACCACAGTCTGATGGCTCTCCCAGCCTTTGCAGCAACTGCCCATCTTCTCTCATACAGGTGTTTCCCCCAGTAAAATCCTTGGTTGTTCCATCCCATCTCAGTACCCGCTTCTCGAAGGACCTGAACTAACATGCTCTCCTCAGTGTCTATATGAGAGGTGACATGACCTGTGAACAACCGATGTGACTGAGGTTAAGTAGTGTGCTTGTAAATGCTTAACAACAGGCTCTCTGGAGAGGGGGAAAAAAGGTGCTGATTTGTAGCACTGGCTGATCTCAATAGTCTAAATACTTCCACCACAACCAGCTTCACACTGCCATTGTGACATCACCGAACATGGACTTGGAAAGAGATGTGCACAGTTGTCTTGAGGACCCAGTGCAAACCGGCTCCAGAGCACCAAAGTTTCTCTCTCCCTGCTGGGCCTCTTTTGATAGCCCTCTGCAGTCCTGTTCACTCCTGAGTGCCCTGTAGCCAGCCTGTTCCAGAAGTTTAAGTCAGGTCACTAGACTGGAAACCTTGTGGACCTGCAGCTTCTCCACGGGTCCAGGAGATAGATGGGGGCCTCTACTGTTCCTAGAAATGTAGGCTCTGCTAGAGGCACCTGGATGGCTCAGCCAGTTAAGTGTCCAACTCTTGATTTCGGCTCAGGTCATGATCTCAGGGTCCTGGGATCAAGACCCACATCAGGCTCTGAGCTCAGCACAGAGTCTGCTTGAGATTCTCTCTCTCCCTCTCCCTCTGTGCCTCTCCCCACTCATGCGTGTGCGCGCTCTCTCCCTCTCTCTCCAATTAATAAATAAATAAAATCTTTAAAAAAAAAAAAAAGAAATGTAGGCTCTGCTAGGTGGGAGCTGTCATTTGCTGTATTCTTAGAGAAGACTTGTGACACAATAATGGCCCTGGATGACCTTTCTGGCTGTGATGTGGAAGATGGTTTGAAGGAGAGAAGACAGCAGTAAGACCAATAAGAGGTGGTTTAAATAAGAGCTGCAAAGCCTGAATGGAAGATGTTGTAGGGATTGTTTCATAAGGGAAATCAAGGAATGAAAAAACAGAGGGAAGGAGAGAGGAAAAGAAGGAAGGAGAGAAGAATGGAGGGAGGGAGAAAGGAAGGAAGGAAGGAAGGAATAGAGGGAGGGAGGGAGGGAGGAAGGATGGAAGGAAGGGAGTGGAGGGAGGGAGAGAAGGAATAAAGACCAGTTATGAGTTATTGAGCCTTTATTACTTGCCAAGCTCATACTAAGCACTTTCTTATTTCACCACCCCCATGCCAAGGTTTGTCTCCCGTGTTACAGATGTAGAAAGGGAGCCTCAAAGAGGCTATGTCTTGAATAACAATAATGAAAGAGACAGCAAAAATGGTAGCTAACATTCCTAAGCCTTTACTGTATACAGTTTCTCTCCAGCAACTCTACGGGCTATTATTATCATCCCACTTTAAAGATGGGATTGAACTACTAACAAATGCTATAATCCCGGCAATTTATCTCTTGACCAAGGTCTAAGTATCCTGCTCTAGATGCCATTAATAACACAGATGAAGTCCCCAAAATCAGAAAACACTCTTTTTCATTTCTCCTTCCTGAATGAGGACAGAGTTTAGGAAATGCACAATGTGAAAAGGAAAGATTCTGAGATCTGTCTTGCAGATGGAAAACCTGGGATGCTCTCCTGTTGTGGTGAGGTTGCTTGGAATTTCAGCACAGGACTGTTATCAGTGGACCAGCCCACAGTAAACTCATCACATGGAGGAAATTTTGGAGATGTTTTATGCTAAGTAGACTAAAGACCAAGAATAGCTAGAAAGAAAATTAAAATATTTGAGAACAAATGCAGTCACTGACCTCCCCATCCTGGGGATTGGAGTCTGTAGCCAAATCTCAGCAGACACAGCTGGATAATTCCAGTGTAAATCCCCTTGCTGAGTAAGAGATCCCACCAGAATAAACAACAATAATTGAATACTATGGCCTCCTGGCTTTACCAGTCAGCCATCCATTCTCAACACATATAGCCTTTGAGGGGAGACTCTGGGCCAGTTATTTCACCAGAGTGAGTCTGGTCGCCCTCTGAGCTTAGGGCCAACTACCACATAGTACCTGCAAATGAAGAGAGGTAATGCCACCTAAGGTGGAGCAGAAGCCTGGCCAAACTGAGCCAGGCAAGATTCAAGGGGTAAAGGGCCCCCCTTCCCAAAGGAACCAACTGGAAGACAGCAGCTAGATGATATGCTAAAGAGAACTAGGACAGCGGGCATTCCACTTTTTACTATTCCAAAAAGATCCTCTATAGACAAGGTGAGGCCTTTTTTGACCCTGACATCTACTGCTTTACCAGTCCAGGAAGAAAAGTGACAGCACCAAGCTTGGTCCAGGGAGCAGTAGGAAGGGGAGGAGACAGGTTGGGGCTCTGGGTCTTGATAATCAGCTCTGTGACCTTGAACATGATAGTCTTCTCTGACCTGAGTTCTTCTCTCTCTAAATCAGAGGTAACTGCCCCTGACCGTGTTTCCATATTGGTCAGGAAGGTCAGAGAACAGAGAAGTTGGGAGTGATTGCTAAGAGTCAGACAGGCCTGGTTTGCATTTCGGTGCTGTCATTGTCTAACTGTTCCACCCCTGGTAGGCCACTGAATGTCTCTGAGCCTTGGTTTGCTTGTGTGTGAAAATGACAAATACTTACTGCAGCACTGTGAGCATTTGATGAAACAACACATGCAAGTAAGTGCTTAGTGTAGCTCCTGGCAGGACATTAAGTATTTATTTATTTATTTATTTATTTATTTTTAGTAATTTAGTGATTGTTACTTTCTTTTTTTAAAAATTATGTTCAGTTAGGAGGACATTAAGTATTTAATAAATAGTTGCTAATATGATTATTCACCAAAACACAGCAGTGATAATTAAGGCGTGTTACCGGGATTCAGCATTTCTATGTGTAAAATAACCAGCGGATCCCAAATGTTCTTTCCACCCCTGCTGTTATCTGATAACCCACAACACACATGCAGCAATACAAAAAATAAATACATGCTCCAGATCACGCAAACTGGAGAACAGAATTCTGATCTAGTCAGCCTCAATCCACATTTGGACTCATGAGTTTTCTCACCATTTCTTCTTTTCTCGACCTACAGACACCTAGGAAAACCCAAGAAGCCAGAGATCCATCCCGGACACCCAACTCACACACACTGTAGGCAGCATGATAATGGAGCCAAGGGCCTCGTGGGGAACCAGCATGGCAGCACCCACGTTGAGACCTGATGCCAGTCCCAGGCACTGGAGGACAGAGGCTCCTTGGGGAATGACCAACAACATCACAACCTGGGATTCCTCTTACTGGTGGAAGAGTCCAAAGGGTGCCCTCATGCCATCTAACTCAGAGTCTTTTTGCTGTGACTGTCTCTCTCCCATTTCTGTTGGCTCTTACTCAAGATCTGAAAAGCCAGAGGAAATACTTAATTCTTACCATGAGTGGAAAAGACGGGGGCTTTGAAGTCAGACTGCTTGGTTTGGATCTGGAATTCCTAACTGCTGCCTTGGGCAGGTGCCTTCACATTTTCAGTCTTGGTTTCTTCATCTGTAGCATGAACTGTTAGTCCCTATTTTCCATAGTTTGTTTTGTGAGCTTTAACTGAGATAATGGGTATACAGTGCCCAGCACAGTACATGTAGTAGGCTTTCAATTCAGGGGTCACCCCCTTGACCCCTTTCCTTATCAATATAAAAAGAATCACATCCTATATATTAACGTAATCTTTTTGCCCTTTGTTTTAAAAGTTTTACAGTCTAGATCCCTATCCTTCATTAGACTCTATTTTGGAAGGTGGGTTTTGAGTCTCTCATTTCTATACCCTAGCACCCTGCATTAGTCTGGACCAAGGTAGGTTTGCTCAAGAAGGTTTGCTGATCAGAATCTGTTTCACTGAAAATCCTGTGATACCAAGAAGAGAGTTTTATTTGCTTAGTTACATAATAAGCAAGCTTTGCCGAGTCCCTTACCTTCCTGACCTTCCCCATCTTCTCTGGAGGCACAACCCCTCTGAGGTTTCACTCAAGTTTTCCCTTTTTATTTTTTTAAAGTACACTTTAAAAAAAGAGAATAGAATGTGTCCTGAGAGTTTGAGAAATAGTTTCTTTGCGATGCTGTGGCCTGGGGAAAGTCAGACTGTGGCCTGCAGGCAATGCCCAGATCATGATTAAATGAGACGGCTTGGTGCCTCTACCCCTGTTGGGACTGAGGCCCTAGCCCCAGCCCCAGGCTGGGGGCTCACTCTCCTGGGGGCACCACCCACCCCAGCTGTAGACACCACATATGGTGTCTGTATGGCCTCCCCACCGGTGTCACCCCCAACCAGCTTTCTCCTTGCTATAGTGACGAGAGGGGAGAGGAGGCCAAACTGAGGACCAGATCTGGTGCCCAGCCCTCCTCCCCTGGGTCTACTCCTCACTCTGTCTTGTTTCACTGTCCTCAGTTCCATCTTCCTCGACCCTCTCTTTCTTCTTTCACCCTTTCCTGGCCTCCCTCTGCTCTTAGAGAAACATTTACGAATTCCAAGTGCTTCTGATGCACGCGGACCTGGGCCCACAGGGTGAGTGTGTGTGTGTGTGTGTGCGTGTGGTATGTGCTGTCACTGGATGGCAGCTCACGTGTTCCGTGTGCCTGTCTGCATTGGGTGGATCGACAGGGCATGTGGTACGCAGCGGATGTCTCTGCAGTATGCTGGTGGGGAGCCGGCTACGTCTGTGCATCTTGTCTGTGATATGCCTCTGGGAGTGTCTGTTGTGTGTGGTGGGCCATCCCCCGAGCTGTGTGTCTCTGTATGTGTTGTGGGTCCACTGTGAGTGGCTACGTGCTTACCGTGTGTGTCTTTGTTATCTGCTTTTTTGTATACTGTACAAGGCTGGCAAGTCCCTGTGGGGTAATGTGTTTACATGTATGTGTGTGTCTATGTGTTATCTTGTTGCTCAGATAGGCGAGAGGACTTGTATTACATGTATTTACGTGCGATGAACTGCATTCATGCTGTGGTTCTGCATCCTGTGTGTTGCTGAAAAATCTCTTGGTTGTGTGCTGTGTACATGTGGGGTGTATTGTATGTGCTGTTTGGAGTTACAATGTGCATGTGCTGCATGTTTCCCTGTGTCCCTGTGTCTGTGAAACGTGCGTTTCCCCTGCCAGCTCTTCTTCCCCGTCGGGTGCCCCAGCCTCCCTCCCTCCGCTCTCCTCCCTAGGCTGTGACTGGTCTCAGCTGACACCTCCGCTGCTCTGGCAACCCGAGAACAGCCTGGAGAAAGGTCAGCTGGCCACCTTCTCCCTGGGCCTGCCCAGATCCCCAGACTCCAGTGTTGCGTGGTGTGGGAGCGCCCTCTGTTGGCCATGTGGACCCAGAATGGCCCCTGCAACTAGGGCTTCATCTTCCCTTTGCAGATCACCCCCAAGAGACTTCCAGCCTCATTAATAAAGGGCCTTAGAAGGGGGTATGCCCATATAATTTCTCATTCAAAGAAAGACACTTGAGACTGAAAGAGGGTGTTATTAAGTGTGCTGAGACACTGGGTACAGACCAGATGCATCCTGAGTAGACGGTAAAGAAGACTTTCCTGACCACCTACTCAGGTCACAGTCCCACTGAGATAGGACTGAAAAATGTGTGCTGGCCCTCACTGGTGAAAGTAATAGCTATTTCCGATTTATATTCAAGCAGGTAAGAATCTCAAACCCACACTTAACACCTGATAACTTCATGCTTCCCCCTACTTCCCTAGGAATAATTTTCCAAAACTTCTATTTCCCCTTTACAACAGGACCCAAGGTTGAAACCCAGGGGTTCCGTTGCAGAAGGAGGGAGGGGCTCATGTTACAAGATAAACACTGAAAAGTTTCCAGTGGCTTGAACATAAGGAAGCTGGATATAAGGAAAGGCACCCTTGTGAGAGGGTTACACTTGGTGGAAGAAAAGGGAATAGTCATGGATGCACCCAGGACTTGCAATGCCCCAGGTATGTGATAATAAGAACCTCAACAGGAGGAGAAAGGAGCCATGTGCTCACATGTGGGCATGCATGCATAAACACACATATCCACTCCAAAATGCAGAATTCTCAAACAGCTTTTGTGGCAAATATCCCTGGGGTCTGGGGGCATGCATATTTACTACTTCTTGACTTACAGAACAAGCAGATCTAAAGGACATTATTTTACACAAAAACATGGATTTTCACTGCATTCCTTCTGCTGGTGATTAAAAGGATGCTGATAAGCAGTGGTTATTTCTGTAAACTCACTGACAAGGTTGCAGGAAGACCTAAGGACTACATAGCCCAATCAGCCTGAAGTGTGTTTTTCAAAACATTACTTCTCATGAGACATTAATAGTTATTTCAAGGTGTAGCAAAATAAATTTGAGGGTTCGGGATGCCTGGGTGGCTCAGTTGGTTAAGTATCCAACTCTTGATTTTGGCTCAGGTCATGATCTCAGAGTCCTGAGATTGAGCCCCACATCAAGCTCCATGCTCTGCATGAAACTTTGCCCTCTGCCCATCACCTTGCTTGCACTCTCTGAATGAATGAATGAATGAATGAATGAATGAATGAATGAATGAAAAATGCAGGTTTAAATAAAGTTTAACAGATTTCTTTCCCACGTTTTCTCAGAGCCTTTAATATGATAATGTATCTTGTGAATTTCTGAAAAAGGGGGAGATGCATGTAGTGTTTCTCAAAGTACATAAATAGAATTTTTTTCTCTCCTAGAAATTTATGGGAGAAAAATTTAAATGTACACATTGGCAAAGCAAGATCCCAGGTAGCATAAGTCAATTACTACTAAATTCTCACTTGCTGTAATAATCATGTATTTTGCTTTTGTATGTTTGTTTTAATTTATCTCTTTGGATCTTAAAATGACTTCGGTAGGTAGGTACTATGTTATCATGCTAAATTACAGATGAGAAGACAGGCTCCAGGAGGTAAGCTGACTTGCTCCAAGTCATGACATTGGTCAGTGATGAAATAAGACTTGGAAACAGACATGTCTCTCTCCAAAACACATATACTTCTACTTTGCTAACTACTGCTGAGTATAACTTGACAGAAAGTTTAAAACATGGTCCCTGTCCACAAGAGCTGTACCTTGTACTTAAAGAGTACTTTTAGTACAAGAGGAGCACTTGGGTGGCTCACTTGGTTAAATGACCGACTCCTGATTTCAGCTCAGGGTTGTGAGATCAAGTCTGGGGTCGGGCTCTGTGCGCTGGGTTGTGGACCTGCTTAAGATTCTCTCTCCATCTTCCTCTGTAACTTCCTCCTCCCTTTCTTAAAAAAAAGAAACCTTTTAAAAAATATAGTGCTAAAAATTAGTGGGTAATGATTGGCATCACCTATGGGAGGTAAGGAAAAGAAAAAGACCTGGGAAGGTCAAGGAAAGCTTTCTGGAGAAGGTGCATTTAAACGGTGCTTTGAAGGATGGAGAAGGCTTGGTTAGATCAGGGGTCAGCAACTTTTTATTCAAGGTAAAGGACCACATAGTAAATATTTTCTGCATGTGAACCATGTAGTCTCTGTTTTAAGTACTTGACATAGCTGTTGGGAGTGCGAAAAGAGCCTTAGACAATACATACATGAATGGACATGGTTGTGTCCCAATAAAACTTTATTTGCAAAACAGGCAGCCAGTCCATGGGCCCTAGTTTACCAATCCCTGAGTTAGATGCAAGGAAAAGGGGAATGAGACCTTTCTGGGCTAGGAAAAATCCCTCATACAAATGCAGTCAGCAGTACACTCAAAGGCCAGAGCCAGGCCCCAGGCCTGCTCAAAACTGATCCCATTCTGTCCCCTCCCTCCACCCCAACCCCAACTCAATTGTATTCTAAGCCCTGAGGGTGAGCTTACTGCAGCTATGCAAAGAGAAAGCTTGTCTACATTTGAGATAAGCTAAACAAAGAGCTCACCCATCCCAGTGGAAGGTGCTTGTGAAATGTGTGCCTGGATTTAGTCTGTTGGGAAGGCAGAGAAAGCCAACAAACCTAGTCTCCCTTCTTGAAAAAGGGACGGGTCTTTTCTCCTTCCAAAAAGCCAAGGCTAATGCTAAAGTGCTTGCCTGTTTCTACATACTAGGTGTGGACTGAGCTAAGCTGATCTGCAGAGGTCCTAGGATTCATCAAATATAATATGACCGAACAACATCTCTGTTCCTCTCTCCCTAGCACAGGCCCAGTGGTGTTACTGCTTGGACATTAAACTTTAGTAACTCTCCACTTAGTACAGGATCAAAATCAAGCACTCCAGTCTGGCCTCAAGGCTCTGTACATGTGACCTCAATTTAAGACCCTTATTTTCAGCATCCACTCCAGCTAACCTTGGTTTGTGTCTGTGCCCTTGTGCGTGATTTATAAACTCCACCCTTCTGGCCTTTGCACTTGTACCTGGAATGCCCTCTTTCTTCCTTCCTTTTACCCAAGTCCTCTCCTGAACTATAGGGCTCTACTCTTAAACCCTCCTATATGGTGAACGCACCCCTTCTTCCCTCTAAACTGCCACAACTCAGATATTTGAGCTTATTATGAGTAGTGTCACTTTATGAGCAGCGTCACTTTCCTTGGCTTGTTTTTTGTTCTCCAAATTGAAACTAACTTGTTAATGATTATAAAAAATGCAAACCTACTGTTTAAAACACCCAAGCCTTCTAGAAACTATAAGGCAAAAAAAAAAAAAAGAGAGAGAGAGACAGAAACTCAGAAGGGTGATAAAGTCTATAAAGGTGAAAAGGGGTAATATGGCACTGTCTTTCAGGGAACGCAGCTCCTTTGGTATAGTTGAGTAAAGGGTCCCTACAGTGGAATGACAAGAGAGAAAGCTGGGAAGATGACAGGGGCCAGAGCACCCTAAATTCTTTTTTTGTTGTACCCCTAAATTCTACATTTCATTGAGTCTTGATTTAGAGATTGCTGGAGGAAAAACAAGAAAACATATGGCATATTCCCACTAAGCACCTAGCTTGACACATAGTAGGTGATCAATTGATCACCTAAATTAATCACATTAAATTAATATAAGATTGGATCTGGGGTCTTAGGCTGAGAAAACATCTCTAACTAGATTTCCTAACATTGGTCATATAGGAAAGGCACTGAGTGAGAGAGTCTGCAGTAAAAGCTCAGGGGGCCTGGCTCCTGCAGATGGTCGCATAAACTAATTCCTTAATCATTTCCCCCTTAAAACACCGAGTGCCTCCCCATCTATACTAGCATGTGTGCTGAAGCTATGGCCAGGAGAATATGACCGGATAAGTTCCACAGTAAGCCGCCAAGGAAAAGCAGAAAGACACAAGATGGGGAGTTGGCCATTGAAAGGGCAATTCTCTAGTGTCATGCTAGAAGGGGAGCAGCTCAGGGCACAGGGGAAGGAAGAGGTATGAGGAACTATAAGGGAGAAGAATGAGCATCAGTAACATCCTTGTTTGCACACTGACCTTTGCAACCTGGAAAGTATTTTACAGAGTAGCAGAATCCTAAGTTTCGAAGAACCCAAAAGGTCACTGAGGCCAACCCCTCGGTCAACAATTCAGTGCCATTTGGCCCCACCTTGAACCTTTCCAGTTACAGAAAATGAACTCATCTATATCCAGGAAGCTGGTGCAAAGCAGTGTCCAGGATGCAAGTTTAGACAATACAAAGAGGAAAGGGGACTAATCCCCTAAGAAGCACTTACTCTATGACAGGGGCTGACTGGGCATCCTACCTACATTGTTTCATATAAACCTCATGAAAACCTTGTGAATGGGGATTAACGTCCCTGTTTTACAGGCAAGGAAAGTGGGGCTCAGAAATATTGAGTCATTGGACCTATTATAAATCTGGTAAGTAGGGAAGCTGGAATTCAAACTCAGGATGGTTTATCATCAAGGTCCATGGTATTTTAGCTAAAAAGAAGCTTTGGCTCAGACTCAGAAAAGGCCAGATGATTTAGGTAGCCCCCAGAAAGGCCAGGATAGAGGGGATGATGACCCAGTCAGTTGGCATGACTGGGGGGGCGGGGAGCGTGAGAGGATGCCAGGCTGGGGTAGGAATGCAGGAAATGCTTCAGGACAGGATTATAGCACATTGGCAAGGATGGCCCTGAAGGTTCACATGTTTTTGGTTCTGTGTGCCTGTGCCTGCCCCATGGTGAACATTTATTTGGGCACTCTCCTCTTCTCATCCCCTTCCCAAGCTTCAAACAAAAGAGGAAGAGAGTAGGGCTCAAGGGAACAAGAGTGCCCTGGCCTGATCCCATAATTGCATAAAGTAAGCCCCACCCTGGATCTGTTACCAACTCTCCTTTGAAAACCATCAGAAAACTCATCTCACACTCCCCCTTGCTTATAAAGCCCTTTCATCCTTTCAGTAAGCAGTGCATCATCTCTGGGCCTGGCACTAGGGATACAGAAAGAATAACAGTCACAGCAACCATCTCTCCAGTTCCTTCTATGTGCCAGGAGCTCTGCTAAGTGCTTTATGAGCATGTTCTTACCTAATTCTACCAACAACCTTGTGAGGTAGACCCTGTAATTGTTCCCACTTTACAGGTTGGATTGAGGCCAGGCTAATTCATCCAAAGTGGCAGACTTAGTAGTGGGGGAGTTGGGATCTGAAATCTGAACGTATGCACAGGAACCCAAGGACCCTCAAGGAACTAGCTCATAGTCAGAAAGAGGAAGACACAGGAAAGTGCTGTGTGTTGAGCACAAAGCTTGTGAGCAGACAGAATCTGAGTCTGACGTGGTGTCCAGGAGGCAAGTAATGAGAAGAAAAAGAGGGAAGGCTAACCCTGTGAAAAGTACTTAGTATATGCCATGCCAAACAAGGCTAATTATGTTGGTTGTCTCATTTAATTCTTCCTTCAACCCTATGGAGAAGCAATTAACATGCCCATTTTACAGATGGGCAATCTGGGGCTCAGGGAGGTTGAGTCACTTGATCTAAGATGTAAGTCCAATTATTAAGGGGCTTGTAGGTGAAGCTCCTAAAGCAGTCCCAAGTTGGGGGTGGGCTCTTAAAAAGGAGTAGGTGTGGCATTTTTCACAGAGCTAGAACAAACAATCCTAAAATTTGTATGGAACCACAAAAGACCCACAATAGGCAAAGCAATCTTGAAAAAAAAAAAAAGCAAAGCTGGAGGCATCACGATTTTGGACTTTAAGCTGTATTACAAAGCTGCAGTCGAGACAGTATGGTACTGGCACAAAAACAGACACAGAGAGCGATGGAACAGAATAGGAAACCCAGAAATGGACCCACAACTATATGGGCAACTAATCTTCGACAAAGTAGGAAAGAGCATCCAATGGAAATAAGACAGTCTCAACAAATGGTGTTGGGAAAACTGGACAGCAATATGCAGAATGAAACTGGAACATTTTCTTATACCATACACAAAAATAAATTCAAAATGGATGAGAGAGCTAAATGTGAGACAGGAAACCATCAAAATCCTAGAGGAGAACAGGCAGCAACCTCTTTGACCTCAGTTGTAGGAACTTCTTACTAGACACGTTGCCAGAGACGAGGGAAACAAAAGCAAAAATGAACTATTGGGACTTCATCAAGATAAAAAGCTTCTGCACAGCAAATGAAACAATCAACAAAACTAAAAGGCAACCTATGGAATGGGAGAAGATATTTGCAAATGGCATATCTGATAAAGGGTTAGCATCCAAAATCTATAAAGAACTTATCAGACTCAACACTCAAAAAACAAATAATCCAGGTAAGAAATGGGCAGAAGACATGAACAAACACTTCTCCAAGGGAGACTTATAGATGGCTAACAGACACATGAAAAGTTGTTCTACGTCACTTATCATTGGGGAAATACAAATCAACACCATGAGGACATACCACCTCACACCTGTCAGGATGGCTAAAATTAACACAAGAAGCAACAGGTGTTGGTGAGGGTGCAGAGAAAGGGGAACCCTCTTGCACTCCTGGTGGGAATGCAAACCGGTGCAGCCACTATGGAAAAGAGTGTGGAGCTTCCTCAAAAAGTTAAAAATAGAACTACCTTATGATCCAGCAATTGCACTACTAGGTATTTACCCAAAGGGTACAAAAATACTGATTTGAAGGGGCACAGGCACCCCAATGTTTATAGCAGCATTGTCAACAATAGCCAAACTATGGAAAGAGTCCAAATGTCCATCGCCTGATGAATGGATAAAGAAGATGTGGGGTGTGTGTGTGTGTGTGTGTGTGTGTAATGGACTATTACTCAGCCAACAAAAATAATGAAATCTTGCCATTTGCAATGACGTGCATGGAGCTAGAGTTTATTATGCTAAGTGAAATAAATCAGAGAATGACAATACCATATGATCTCACTCAAATGTGGAATTTAAGAAGTAAAACAGATGAACATGTGGGAAGGGTGGGGAGGTGGGAAGAGAGGGAAACAAACCATAGGAGACACTTAATGATAAAAAACAGAGGGCTGCTGGAGGGAGGTGGGGGGTGGGGATGGGCTAGATGGGTGATGGGTATTAAGAAGGGCACTTGTTGTGATGAGCACTGGGTCCTTTATATAAGTGATGAATCACTGAATTCTACTCTAGAAACCAATATTGCACTGTATGTTAACTAAGCAAAATTTAAATTAAAAAAAAAAGAAAAGGCAGTAGGTATGGCAGGGTATTTCAGCAGAGGGATTACAATGTGCAGTGGCTGAGGCAAGGGTGTCAGGGCTGGATCAGGGGAAGTGAGGAGAGATGGGGCTGGAGAGACAAAAATGGTAATATTTTGGAGAACCTTATAAACCACACTAAGAAATGAGAACCTTATTCTGAAGGCAAAAGAGAATTATGATGGATTTTAGAATATTCCCACTGACTACAAAGTGAAAATCAGAAGGGTAAGAGGAGAAGGATGGATGGAGACAGGGAGACTAATTAGGAAAACATTACAATAACCCAGGAGCAATGATGAGGACAGGGCCAAGGACAAGGGTCAGTGTGCTCTGAAATGACAGCAATAGTTTTATTAATGGGAAACTGAGGCTCAGAAAGGTAAGTCCTGGCCACTATTGGAACTGGAACAAAATTCTGGTCTTCTGACTTTGAGGGCCCGTTCTAGAATTGCATATATCCCCTTTTCAAAAATTCTCTCAAACAGCTTGAGTACATTAATTATCCAGATATGACTTTTATGATTCCCATTTTAAAAACATGAAATCATGAGCACAGAAAAGCAAAGAAACAATTGGGTCTAAAATTATGTAGACAGGATGTAGCAGAACCAGGATTTGAATGCAAAGCCTGTACTTTTCCCCACTCTGTCATGCTGATCCCCAATACAGTACCATTGCTCCTTCCTCCCGACCCCCTACCTCCCTCCCCATCAACATTTTTTTTTTAATGCTGGTTTTTTTCAAATGAAAAAAATACCAACTGAGGAAATATAGTATGTAATACATTCTTGGGTAAAGTTATTTTTGTCTATGGTGATTTCTCCCCTTCAAAAAAATTACAGAAGGTTCAGATCAGCAGAAAAGCAGCCTGGAAATTTCATGCTTTAACAAGTTCCAAATATTTTTGAATTATTATTTACTTATTTTCTTAGGAAGTAAATTCTGCACTTGGAGGAAGGGGAGGCCAAGAAGTGGCCACATACACAGGTTTTGATTCACTCTCAAGAAGGAAAGCACCTGGAAAACCAGAGCCTGCAATTACTCATCCCCTACTATGGGTCCATCATACCCCCAGCTCATTTAATTGTCCTGACAATCCCAATGGAGTGGTACTATTATCCCTATTTTATACAGGGAGTAACTGATACCTAGAAAGATGAAGTCACTTGCCCATTGTCACCTACACGGAAATGGAAGGACCTAAGACTTGAATACAGGATCTGTCACAAATGTTTTTCTCTTCCGACTGTAATTTATCACATCGACCTCGAGAGTCTAGCTCATATCTTTGTTTTCCCATGATTGATTTTATAAGAAGGTAGCAGATGCAAGCTTCATCAGGGTTTAATGTGAGGAACAGAGCACATCTCACCCCTCCAAACCTACAACTTTTTTCCCACCATCATGTTTTAGAGTTCTCCTAATGAAAGAGGGGAAAGACCATTGTGCTGAGAGTCAGGCTCTGAGGTCTACCCCTGGCTCTGCTAGGCTACAGGTGTGGGTCCACGGACAAATGTTCTCCCTAACTGGCCCTCGTTAGGCCCTAACTCCCTAACTGGTCGCTCTACTGATCATCACCTGTAAAGTTAGGATGTTAGAAGGCAACGAGGGGCCCTTTATTGTTCCATATTCTAGGATGTTAACATCTCAGAAGAAATGCAGTGGGTCAGTTCTCAGAGCAAAGATGACCATACAAAGGACAGAAGAGGCAGAAGTGATGTAGGTAGAAGGAGCAAGAGAGATTGGAATAGGGAGGAGGTCTCTAATAGTAGAGGCAAGAGGCATCCAAGGTGACAACTCTGCCCTTTCCTCTAGAGCTTTGCTGGTAAGCTTCATCCCAAATCAAGGACCCATGGCCCTCGGAAGAACACTGAATGGCGGGTGACTGGAATCTGGGATGGAGGAAAGGGAGAAGACAGCCAGTGACAGATCTTCCAATTACTTGAGATGCTGTGCAAGACCAGGCTATGTTCTAAATCGGCTCTTTGCTGCAGGACAGCCCAGCTGGTGGCATCTTGAAGGGCCAGATGTAATTGCAAAGCCAGCCTGGTCTTCCTCTCTTTTTTCCCTGGTTGCCATTTTCACATGAAAACCATAAAAGATCCCAGAAATGGGAGGTGCACTTAATGGGTTTTTTTGGCACCAAGAAATTAATCTTTTTAAACCAAGGGGATTTTTTTTTTTCTTTCCTAAAGATCTTTGGCAAACAGAAGCTAAATTGCTTCCAGACTTCATGAAAGGTATTTTGTGCAAACGAGGTGTGATTTACACTTCCTTTAATTAGTCTGAATCCTGGAAAAAGAGAAATAATAGAAAACAAGAGCTATGTAGAAAACAAGTCCAAACAGCCCTAAAATAACAGTTTTGTAAAAGCATCGGTTGAGGGTGTTAGAAGGAGACCAATAACAAAACAACAACAACAACAACAAAATCCTTCTAATTCTGGGAGTGGAGCAATTATAAGTGAATTGAAGTTTTGTTGGACTCCTTTCCCTAGGGATGGGGGAGGGGAGAAAGTTTGGCAGAAAGGATCCTAAATGTTCTCAGAGTAAGTTTCAAGTGCTGGTTGAACTTCCTTCCCTTAAGCCTCTGTCTTTTCTGAGGGCATTTGGGGTCTAGGGAGCCAGAGAGTCAGGGAGGGAGAAGGTAGTTCTGCTTGCAATCATGGACATTTTACCATCCAGTCTGTCTCCTAGCTGGGTTACAACATACAGCATTTTGGAAGAGGAATGAATGGCTTTTGGAATCACAGACTACTCTCAAGTTTTGGCTCTGCCGTTTACCACCAGAGTGACTCTGGACAACTCCAGTCTGCAATCTGTTGACCACTCCCTTACTTCTTGAAGCTCTCATTTCCTGGTTGCCTGATTCACCCCCACACCCTTCTTACTGTCCCATCAGGTTGCTCCTGCTTAGTATCTTTTGCACGTTCAAGCTCATCTACCTAGAAGTTAGTTGCTGGGGTTGCTCAAGGCTCAGTCCCAAACAGACTTCCATTGGTCAACTGATTTTATCAAAATAAATCTACCTGCCTTGTTTCACTTTTCATCTGATTAACTTTCAGAGTCCTATTGCCTGGCTGCATCTCCTTTCTTATTGGGTCCTCATATCCAACTGTGTTGCTACATTCACCTTTACTTGGATGTTTCCAAGTATCTCAGATACAACATACCCAAAACTGAACTCAGGATCTTCCACCTTAATCAGGTCCACTCCCCAGAGAAGAACATCCCCATTCATGCACATATTATCCTTGGCTCACATTACCCTTCACCTTCTATCTGGTGCAATGCCACATCCAGGTGATTTTATCTCTGTCCTGACATTGCATGACCTGAGCCAATCTTGCTCCATCTCTGTGCAAAATGGGAAAGATGAGCGAGCTGGTCTCTGAGCATATCCTCGCTCTGACACTGTACAACAACTCAGTGGTGATCATCTCCTCCTCTTACTCAGCTCACCTGTAGTCTATTACAGTCTCTGGATCCATCCACAGCATGGGCCCAAGAGGCCTTAGGGGACTTTAAGCTTAACAGACAATGTAGGATCCGGCAAGAGCAGCCTCTGGCGTGAATCTTATCTTTATTTTCACTAATCCCATCCCTTGTGACTACTCATCTCCCTCAGGGAAAAAAGAAAAAGAAAAAAATAAAAACAAAAATTATCAAAACACCTTTTGGGTAAAAGGAATGGAATGGCCAACATGATGTACTGCATAAGCCAAAAGAATAATTTCATCTTACCTTAAGAATGTTTAAGGGCCTAAGGCTCCATTCTACCACTAGAATACTTGAAATCGTAAGGCCAGTTTCATTGATAATTGCACTGTCCATATATGATTGAAGAGTCATAAACCGGAGGACCCGGGCTCAAGTTCTGGCTCAGCGTCTGTAACTCACCACAGGACCTGGAATGATCCCCTACTCTCCAGGGCTTCATTGTCTCCTCTAAATAAAGGGGTTGTACTGGATGATTTACATGGGCTCTGGCAGCTCAAAGGTTTACAGGACTGTTACAAACTGCAGAGAATGAGAGAGGGGTAGAGGGATCTCCTTTGCAAATTCCCTATAAAATCATGCATCTTCCCCATGAAAGGAAGGATACAAATAACAACAGATGAAATTGACTGAGTGCCCATTATACACCACGCACTAATGTCCACAATTAAGAGATAAACTAAGGGAGAAAACAAACAAAAAATGTTGAAATACGGCACTGTTGGTGGGAATACAAACTGGTACAGCCCACTGTGGAAGACAAGTATGGATATTCCTCAGAAAGTTAAAAAAAGAATTACCCTACGATCCAGCAATCGCACCACTGGTTATTTATCTGAAGAATACAAGAACATGAATTCAGAGGGATACATGCACCCCTATATTTACAGCAGCATTATTTATAATAGCCATCTTATGGAAGCAGCCCAAGAGTCCACAGATTGATGAATGGATAAAGAAGTTGTAATATATATATATACACACACACACACACACACACATATACACACACGCACAATGGAATATTACTCATCCATAAAAAAGAATGAAATCTTGCCATTTACAGCAACATGCATGGAGCTAGAGGGTATAATGCCAAGCAGAATAAGAGAAAGATAGCTACCTATGATTTCACTCATATGTGGAATTTAAGAAACAAAAAAAACAAACAAAGGGAAAAAAGAGAGAGAGAGACAAATCAAGAAAGGGACTCTTGGGGCACCTGGGTGGCTCAACTGGCTAAGCGTCTGCCTTCAGCTCAGGTCATGATCTCAGGGTCCTGGGATCAAGCCCCGTGTTGGGCTCCCTGCTCAGTGGGGAGCCTGCTTCTCCCTCTCCCTCTGTCTCCTGGCTCTTGCTCTCACTCTCTATCTCAAATAAATAAATAAAATCTAAAGAAAAAAGAAATGGACTCTTAATTATAGAGAACAAGCTAATGGTTACCAGAGGGGAGGTGAGTTGGGGGAGGGAGGTGGGGGGGGCGGTAACTAAGTGATGGGGATTAAGGCGAGCACTTGTGATGAGCACTGGGTGATGCACAGAATTGTTGAATCACTATATTGTACACCTGAAACTAATATAACCCTGTATGTTAACTAACTGACTGGAATTAAAACGAAAACTTAAAAAGTCAAAAAAAAACCCAAACAAAAAAAAACAAGTTGAGTATCGTACCCAGTGGGTCACATGGCTAATAAATGATACAGCTGAGATTTCAAACCTCACACTTCAAGCCCATGCTGCACACTACACTCCCACTCTGTGCAGCCATTTTTGTTGTTTTGCCTTTGTTTGTTCACTCATCCATTCATTTGTGTTACAAACGTTCCCTGAGTACCTTCTCTGTGCGTGGAACTGTGCTAAACACAAGGAAGCATGAGAAAAGATCCAACAAGAAGTTCACAAATCGGCTAAAGAAACAAGAAACTATGATCAGGACATTTAGAAAAATTCTTTCTTTCCAAAGTGCCACTCTGGTCATGTTTATGATCCTTCTCAAAAGGCTTCCAGGGTTCCCCCCTTTGCCTACAGGATGAAGTCCAAACAGTTTAGCCCATTGTCTAATCCCGCTGTGATCTGGCTCCTATCTCATCTCCTTTCAACCACATTCATTCAACACTTGTTAAATATTAGCCATGTGCCAGACACTGTACTAGAGTGTTTGGAAGGCAATGCTAAGTGACAAAGACTTAGGCCCTGCTCTCCTGGCGCTTACAGATATTAACCAAATTATCACATTAATGTCAACTTAGGCATTCCTTTAAGCTTCCTGTGGTCCAGCCCCACTAGATGCAAGGTCTCCCATCCCATTAGATGCTTCCTGCCCAATAAGCGTTGTAAGGATACAGTTCTCCAACTCATTCAATGATCAGATGGTCTTTTAACAATGTGATTTGTCCTACTTATCATGCATAAATATCTACTTCTAAAGAGAGACTCTGTGTGTGTATGTGTGTGTGCACGCGCGCATGTGTGTGCATGCAGTAAGTATTTATTTTACCTCAAAATGGCTTTTCAGTAGGTTCAAACTTCTTACTATAGTGGCTCAGTTGGTTAAGCGTCTGCCTTTGGCTCAGGTCATGATCCCAGGGTCCTGGGACTGAGTCCCGCATCAGGCTCATTACTCTGCAGGGAGCCTGCTTCTCCCTCTGCCTGCTTCTCACCCTGCTTGTTCTCACGCGCTCTCTCTCACAAATAAATAAATAAAATCTTTAAAAAAAAAAAAGTCTTACTATATACTACCATGAGATACAATGCTCTCCTCCCCAGGAGCTGCTGTACTTCAAGTCATTTGCTTATTGTCTACCTCCCCTATCCAGCTCTAAATTTCAAGAAGGCAAAGTTCTTGACTACTCTTGTTCACCAGTGAATTCCCAACACTTAGTCCAGTGCTTGGCACACTGTTGATATTCAGAACATATGCTGGTTATATTACATCATCCTTAATGCTTCCTAAAACCTTAATTCAAAACGAGACTGTGGCAGACAGATTCTTACCCTTTTTTTTTTTTTTCCAGATAGGGAAACAGACCTGAAAGGAGAAACAACTTTCCAAAGGCCACAGAGAGTTGGTAGCTTAATTGAGGTCAGAACCAAAGAGAATCTGATGCCCAGAACTCCTGCGATACCACACCCATTCATGAACTGTGAGTCTGAAATGGCCAGGAAGATACAGCCTCAGGGGGAAAGCGCACATAACTGGAGACAGACACAGTCCTTAGGCCTTTGCTGTCCATGTATTTATCTCAGAGTCAGTAACTGAGTGGGCTGTTCCAGAGCAAGAGGAACCCATCTGCGTGGGAGAGACTCTAGTCTGCCCCCAAAGACAACCTCTGACTGAGAAAAAGATCCAATCACTCCCTCTAACCCAAACTCTCCAAAACTCTATTTCCTATTATGTCTCAACAACCACACTCGCATCTCAAGATTACATCTGTGAGCTCACAAAGGCTCACTCAATTAAGAATAGGGAAAATCTTATCCTCTCCAAACAAAGTGAAATGTGACATAACCCAGTTGCTAGAATTATATCTCACTCAGGAAGAAGGGGAGGAACAGGGAAAAAAAATGGGTGGGTCATTCATTATGCGGAATTTTCCAGGATAATTTGAGTAGTGTAGCCCTTCACATTTCAATGTTCCAGTTCCTAAAACAATACACAAGTCAAGGTCTGGGCTTTAGGAGACCCATGAGGGTGAAGAAGGCTCTTCTACTCTTGCCCTGAATTCCTGAGTAATCTCTAGGTACATTCTGATTCCCCGCTGGATGACTGGCCTGGTGTCAGTGAAGATCTTTATACCCAGGCCCAGGGAATCCTGGAGGAAAGTTCCAGGCTCTAAAACCTACTTGATCAGGCCAGTGCAGAATAGGAGATGATTCCTCTTAATGAACAATCCTTTTCCTCTCTGAGCCTTAACCTGGAACATCCTGGAAGTTGACAGGAAGTTGACTTGGATAATATCTAAAGTCCCTTCCAACATCTATGGTCAGTGGTTCAATAAGTGAAAGATGGTTTGGCATACCAAAAAGGGCAGGGACTCTGGCCTTGTTCAACTCCCAATTCTGCATTGGACAAGTGATTTCACTTCACTGAGCACCAGTTTTCTCTTCTTTAAAAAGGGAGTAACAACTTGCAGCTCACAGAATTGCTTTAAGGATAGGAGAAAATATGTTCAAAGTCCTTAGCCCAGCATCTGGCATATAGACCTATGCAGCAAATGGTAATCTTACAAGAGACTTTGAGTTTAGACAGGAGCCACATTCTCAAGTTAAAGATCCTTCTAACTCCTCAGCAACTGCTTGTCTACTAGAGGCCACCCATTCACAGCTGATGAAACTTGCTTTCCTCAAATCAACTGGTCATGTTAAAAAGCAATACAATTACAAAGCATCCAGGTCTCAGGCCAGTTTTGGAGGAAGCCATTCTTTCCATATGGAGGGTTACTAAGAGGCACCTTGGTCCGGACTCAAGTTTTTGGTTTTTTTTTAAAGATTTTATTTATTTATTTGACAGAGAGAGACACAGCGAGAGAGGGAACACAAGCAGGGGGAGTGGGAGAGGGAGAAGCAGGCTTCCTGCCAAGTAGGGAGCCCAACGCGGGGCTCGATCCCAGGACCCCGGGATCATGACCCAAGCCGAAGGCAGATGCTTAACGACTGAGCCACCCAGGCACCCCCGGACTCAAGTTTAAACCATCTGGGATAATGTCTGCCCAGGACTGAGGTGTGTAATTAATTTTGGACCACCCACATTACCATACCAGGTTTCAGTTTTCCCACTTGTATGGTAGGGATGATGATATAAGCATCTAGGAGTTTCTGAAATGACTGACTGTGATAACCCCAAGTCCTTGCAGGTGGATGGTTGGCAACAAGAGCTAGAGTCCTTAGAACTCCTGCACCTCTTACTAGTTATGTGTCCTTGGTCAAATCGCCTTCCCTCTCTGAGTCTCCATTTTCATATCTGGAAAATGAGTCCAAGGATACTCCACATAATAGAACTGTTAGGAGCAATTGATGAGGCAGTGTATGAAAAAGTTTTTATAAGATAGAAGTCATTACCCAAAGGCAGGAGACACTCATGCCTACGTCCGGGCCCTTTTAGACAAGCATTGCAGCATCTCCCTTTTATTCTTCCAGTCTAAAAGTAATTGCACTTCTATGTACACAAGAATCTGAAGGTCCCATTTCCATCTGTGCCCTGTGAAAGTGTTACCAGTATTTTTTTCTTGTCATTTAGAGTGACCTGAGGGGAAATTGGCCAGACTGTTGTCCTAGGTCCAGAGTCTTACTACAAAACTAAAACTCCACCCAGAAACCTGAGTCAACTGAAGAATGAGGCACTGGGCATAAACCATGCCAAAAATTTCCACCCTCTGCTTTCCAGGATCCTAAATGACACTGGTCATTGAAAACCCATCCCTCTAATCCAGAGGGAAAATTCAGCTCCGCTTAAGATGAATTTAATGCCCAGCATTAGTGTTAAAACCCAAAAAGGCCCTTCCAAAGCTGTGACCTTCTGTTCAAAGGCTTGCTTTTGTTTGGTTGTATCTTGTAAAACACTTTAGCAGCAAATTTAGGACTTATAAAATGGGGCCAGTCGATAGCCTCAGGAACCAAAAGTCTGTTTATTCACTGAGTACAGACAGTAGGGGTGGTAGCAACAGACGAGATGGTGCCAATGCCAGGGTTTCTGGGGCAAAGAGATCTCAGAACCCAGAGCAGTAATGGGTCCTGGGGTGAGAATGAAAGAGTTCATGGAAAAGGTAGAGCTAATTATAATTGCAGTAGGCTTTGGAACAACAATGGTTAAAACTGGACATCATTTGACCTTGGATAGGTTACTTAGCATCTCAGAACATGAGTGTTGTCATCAATAAAATGGATGATACACTTCCTGCTTATTATTAATGAATATTATGATGCCAAAGGACGCTATAAAGCCCTCTCACACTGATTTTTTTTTAATTGAGGAATATAATTTACATACAATAAAATGCATGGATCTTAAGTACATAGTTCATAACTCAATGTTTTTGAAAAATGGCTAGATTCTCCATTTTACATGGCTGGCTAATCCATGTCATAGACCCTGAGGCAATATAAAGGAAAAGAGATTATTACTCTGGGGTCTAGGAAACACAGACCTATAAGGGAACTTATACATGAACTAGTATAACAATTTTTTCTTTTTCTTTCAGTGAGAAAACTGAGGTATAGAGAATTGATTTGGGCAGGTGAATGTGGTAGAAGGTCATATACTTCTACAGTGATAAAAATGATCCCGATAATTAGCAAATATCTATTTGGTGCTTAATAGGTCTCAGGAAAATAGCTCTCCCCACTAAATGTTTCATCATTAGCCATATTGGAAGTGATGCAGCCACAAGGAGACTTCTAACCATAGGTTAACCTAACCAGTTACATTAAGAACGATAGAGGGAATAAAAGAATACTGAAGGGATGGATAGATTGTATTAGAAGATGTATTACTTACACAAGTGCCAGGCATACTGAAGAGACAGTTAAAAGAAACTCAATAAACAACAGCTGAATGAATGAATGACCTCTAGACCACTTCCTCCACTTGGACTGCAAACACTTCTTTTAATGTTTGGAATAATGGCTGTCTTAGACCCATATGCACACATTGCTAAGAAAACTAGAGTCTTCTTGAGTCCAACCCCTCTGCCTCTGGACTGTAAAAGAATTGTGGAGAGAGAAGGGAAAATGACATCAGGTCCCCAGGGGGCCCTGTTCCTTCTTTGCCTGCAATTCCTACCACTGCCACGGGATGCTACTTTGGAAAACAGGAGTTCAGTAAGGCTCTAAACCAGGCAATGGTGAGGAGGAGGGCATTAGACAAGTTGTCTGACATGGACCACAGTGGTTCTCCCTGGAGGACCATCACACTCCTTGGCCCCAAGAGGTCTGGGTGTAGGCTCCCAAGTCTACAACTCTTTAGACTATGTTTCACTCCTCATTCTCAGGTCATACCTACTGTGTCAACATGGCTGTGCACACTGTGACTTTGAGCCTGACGCACCAGATCTGTCCTCCCTCGCACAGAGCTCCCTGACATGCTGAGACCATCTTACCTCACCCTGTAGGTTCTATACTTCACAAGGGGAGGTGGTCAGCATCTTCCACTCATTTGTTTCCAGCAGCAACTCGATTTAAAATCAAATTTTCAAAGTTGCTCCCCTTGAGTGCTATGTATGAGATGTCATCGAGAGGGGAGCTTTTTTCAGGCCACAAAACGTCCCCATTAAATCCTTCCCCTGGAGTAATCACAACCGGACTTACCCTCATATATTTAAGAGACACCATTTACAAGAACTTTCTCAGACAGAAAAGCTCAGCTCCAACATAACTTATGGTCTACACATACAAAAACTGCTACCAGCTTTTAAAATAGCAGCTTCCCTTGAGAACAAGATAAGTGATAATAAACTATAACTCCCCCTAATAATATGAATGAATCTCACAATATGAGCAAAAGAACCCAGACACAACAGAATGCATATTGCATGTTTTATATGTAGCTTGAAAAACGCAAAATTAGTCTGTAAACTAATAAAATAAAAACTAAAAAAAAAATAAAAATAAAAAAAATAAAATGTCAAAATAGAGATTTACCCTTGAGGAAGGGGTAAATGCCTGAATGGAAGCACCGGTGGGCTTTTGGGAGGCTCGCAATGTCCTGTTTCTTGATCTGGGTCCTGGTTACAGGAATGTGTTCACTTTGTGAAAATTCATCAAGATATACACTTATGATTAGTATACTTCTGTGCATGAATGGTACACTTCCATAGAAATTTCACAAAACAAACAAAAGTACTCTGCCAAAAGTGAATAAAAGAAGGATAGTTATACATTTCATACCATAGAGGCATGAAGTCATAAAACCTTAAAGACAGAAAAGCCTCAGAGGTGATCAGTTTCAACAACCTCATTTTAGAAACAGGGAAAATGAGGCCCACAGAGAAGAGTCCCAAGATCACACAGAGACTTAGTGTCAGATCATTTTTCCTGCAATCCAGCCCTTCATAATGTTCCTCTCTTTCTTCAGCTGATAAAGGGGGCGGGTATGAGTGAAGTCTAAAAATAATCCATGCATCAGGATATCAAGGTATAAAATTTTTCAGATGCTGATTAATATCTGCCTTGCAAATAGCTTCAGGCAGCTGGGACAAGGCAGATGTGGCCACATAAATGTGTTGCCCATGACACATGGGTTGGAAGACTGAGGCAGAGGCAGCTCTAAAGGAACAAAAAAGCTTGTCTGCCCAGAATGCACTGGGAATGAGAATTCCAAAGAGGTCATCTAGGGAGAAGCTCTGCTTGAACCCCAGAGAAGGCTGGGTGCATTTACTGGCATTCCAAACATCTGTGCTTTTACAAGAAAGATAAAAGGGAGTCTGCTTCCCTGACTCGAGGTAATGATATATGGGCTTCCGAGGCACTGGGTGTGGGCTGCTGTTGAAGGCATGATGCAGTGTTTAATGGATGAGGGCTGAGGAAACTCACTGGGCCACACATTAATAAAAATTATCAAACTGTCCTGGTTGGTGGAATAGAATGCTAATGCCATTCTCCACATGGACGTCAAAGGCAGAGAATGTCTGGAGGGAACTAACCTGCTTTATATCTTTACCTTCATCCCACTTGTCCAAATTAGAGCCTCAGTTCTGCTGCCAACACCTTATGTAAGCTAAGACTGGCGGGGCCCACTCTAAAATGCAACCACCCATGATACCTCCCCTGCACCTAGACATTCTTAACTGTCAATGAGAAGGTGTATTTCAATCACAAGTTAGATCCACAAGTACCCTCCATCACTCTCTACTGCCCAGAGAAGAGATTCCAAATTATCAGCCTGGCCTTTAAGGCACTCATCCACTTGACCACAAACTTCAGTCTCTGTCATGTTCTCATGTTCCTCAAGGCACCTTTCTGTCTTTATCTTCATGTCTTTGTTATCGCTCTTTCCTCATCTGGATTTCCTCTTACCCATTTCTACTACTGAAACTCTCTTCATCCTTCCATGCTGAGGTCAATGGCCACTATTTTCACGATGGCCTCCTTGTTCACCAGTTCCCCTTTCTTTCTTTCTTCCATTGTAAGTTTTTGTATCTATTTAGTCATATTTCATTTTTACCATATTATCATGTAGTGGTCCGTTTTTCATCTCTCCCCCCAAATTGAGCACTCTAAGAAAGAAGGGATGGTACTTGCTTACCCAGCAATATGATTGGGATATGTAGTTGTCCAATATACATTTTTCTGAATGAGTATGGAAGAGAATCCTTTTGGGATCATCACACATCCCTGGTCTCTGTGCAACAGACAGTTCCAGGGTGAGTGCAGACTCACCCTTGTGTTGCTCCCCCTCAAGCACACATCAGGTGTGCCTTTCTGCTTCCTGCCCTGAGGCCTTTACCTGATGCCATGGGCATTGGCTCATATGGGCAAGCACAGCCCAGAAGTGTAACAAATTAGAAGGAAGGAAAAATCAAGGGGGGAAATCAGAGGGGGAGACGAACCATGAGAGACTACAGACTCCGAGAAACAAACTGAGGGTTCTAGAAGGGAGGGGGATAGGGGGATGGGTTAGCCTGGTGATGGGTATTAAGGAGGGCACGTATTACATGGAGCACTGGGTGTTATATGCAAACAATGAATCATGGAACACTACATCAAAAATTAATGATGTACTGTATGGTGACTAACATAATTAAAAAAAAAAAAAAAACCACCAAAAAATAGAAGTCTTCAAACAACACAGGTAGGGAGCCAGGGCAGACATACTCCTGCTTTGCATCCTTAATTCTGACAGCAATTCCAGGAGGCATCTGTTTCCTCCTCAGGAGGTGCCAGGGGACTAGAGCCCATATTACCTCGATAATAACATTGTGAACACAGCCCTGTATCGGCTTTCTCTCCCTCGGGTGGCCCTGTCCAAGCTCCATCATAACTGCTTCCTGTGCGTAACTACCAAGTAGATTACCTGCTCCCAACCCCTGCTTAGGCTCTGTTTTTAGGTTCATCAAAATGAAAAATAAAACAAAATACAAAACAGGATGAATACATGTCCTCTACTCGGAATTACAGTTAGGTAATACAACTAACTGTCTCTAGCATTTCCTGAGTGCCTGGAACCAACTATGGCATACAATAGATAATCCATAATTATTTCAGCTAGAAATAAATTTTAAAAATACGAGCCACTAGCATCAACTTAGCATGTAGAGGAAAGCCCCACTTACGAAAATAATCATTGAGGCAGTTGTCTACGTGGCTAATTCTAGGTGAGACACATTAGGAGCATCCAATCCCACGGACATTTGATTTTTGCTCTGTCACTTTAGGTTCAGCCAGTTGAGTGTATTCACTGGATCTCAGTTTCAATACCCCTTGTCTCCTTGTGCTACAGGCCCAAAGCTCCCCTGAGAGATTCAGCTGCTGCAGAATAGCCAGACCTGATCTTCTGATCAGAAGCCTCGTCATGCACATGATGGCAGCACATCTGTACCTAGTGCATAAAACAGGACGACCTGCAGGCCCCAGCCCAGGATATGATCCATGTAGCTCAGGGCTTAGGTTGTACCATGACTTCCGCCTTGAAAATAATGCTCAGTCCTCCTCCACATCTGTAATCAAAAATTTTTATTTCTTTTTCATTATATACGGCTTTCCTTTCTTTCATTAAAATAATAATAGTAATAATAATAATAATAATAATAATAATAATAATAATTCTTCCCCCATCAGGGATTCCTTGGAAGCTATCAAGAGTAGAGATAAAGAATATGGACCTGAGTGAGAAAGAGTTAGATTCAAATCCTAACTCTCACTTAATAACTATATGGCCCTAGGCAAGTGATTCTGCAGCCCCCCTGAACCCTGATTTTCTTATCTGTGTTATAAAGATAGTAACTACTTTTCAGAACAATTCTGATGTTTAAATATCATACATGAATCCTTGGTGTATAAGTGTTCCATCGATGCTGGTTCTCTCCTCTTTCCTTTTAATTAACTTTGTACTTCCTACAATGCCTACAAAGTTCCTGGTATAGAAAAGGTGCTTAATAAATGCCACTCCTCATGCTTCATTCTTCCTTTGGCTCTCTTTGTATTGGATACCTTTCTACTTCTTCACTTGTGGTTTGACTGTCTTGTTTCATGACTTCTGATAACTGCATAATTTACAGTTTTGGCACTAGGAATATAGCATAGAATGAGACAGCTCAAGTGAGGTCCTCAGTCTTATACCATGTGCCTTTAGAAGTCTCCAGGCTTGGATTAGTCCACCAATTCCATCTCCAGTCTTCATAAAGTCCAGTCTTCCTGCCATTGACCTTCCTTTCCCTGAATCATCCTATTATGACTCCCAAGGGAAAGATTTAGGGTATATCCCTGGAGTCATGTAAGATGAGATCAAGGGCTTGGGTTCACCTGACCCCAGACTCCCCAAGGAGAACTCAGTTACCCTGGCTTCTTGCCTCTGACTGGTATTACACCGGCAGTGAGAAATGGGAAAAAATGTAGATTAAACAATCAGGAGACCAAAATTCAATTCATGACCCCACTCTTCTTAGAAGTTGGACCTTCAACTATCAACTTCACAAGCTGGATCTTCAATTCCCTCACCTATAAATAGAGATAATAATTCCCTCCTACTTGGTAGGATTAATTTGTGGATAAAATGAGACACTAGATTCAAAGATGCTTTAATTCATCTTCCATGGAGCGGACAGGTTAATAAAGCATACATTCTTTAGCATGCCTTAAACAACTCACCCTAATCTCACCCCCTCTGTAATCTCTTCTAGTTCTACCACTCAAAATTTAAACTCCAGCCACACCACCTTTTTATTCCTTAAGCCTTCTGCACATGCTTTTCCCTCTACCTGGAATATTCTCCCTACTCATCTTCCCCTCAACCTTCACTTCATCTCACTATTTCCTGTTCACACTTCAGGTCCTTTAGGTGCCTATGAGATACCTGGCATTTCACTAGGCACTGGGGATGGAGTGATGAAAAAGAGGAACATAATTCTACTTTGGAAGAGCTGATAGTCTAGTGAGAAAGGCGAATGCTAAGCCAATCCCCCCAATCAAAATGCATCCATTATAATTGTAATAAGTGCTACCAAGGGAGTATTAAATGCTAAAAGTTCACATAATCAATGAAAGGGTCAAATAGAATCTAAGGATTTACATAAGTGACATTTAAGCTGAGACCTGAGTGTATAGACCCCAGTGGGAAGGAAAATTGGCAGTATCAAGAATAGATAGAAGACTGGAGAAGCAGGCAAGAACAATTATTCATAACCCTGTAGGCCATGTCATCTTTTTTCATTCAGTTAGAAGAGTTATGGAAAGCTCTTAAAAGATTTAAGTCAGGAGAGTAATATTATAAATCAGATATCTATTCATCAAATATTAATTGAGCATCCATGGTAAACCAGGCATTGTGATAGGTACTGGCTATGATACCGGCTTTAGAACTGAAAACTGAAAGGAATAAAAAGTGGCTAATATGAAAACTAATTGGAAGGTAGATGGATGAAGGATGAGATGGTCGTGGCTTAGAATAGGCAATATGAAATAGGCAATATGAAAGAAAGGAGTATAGGGGCGCCTGGGTGGCTCAGTCGGTTTAGTGTCTGCCTTCGGCTCAGGTCATGATCCCAGGGTCCTGGGATCGAGCCCCACATCCGGCTCCCTGCTCGCAGGGATCCTGCTTCTCCCTCTCCTCCCCACTTGTGCTTTCTCTCGATACTGCTCTCTCTCTCTCAAATAAATAAATAAAATCTTAAAAAAAAAAAAGAAAGGAGTACAATAAGAGATACATCAATTTTACCTCAATAAAGCTGGAGGAAAAAGATGGAAATCAAAGCAAAACAACTTGATTATGAGTTGAATATGAGGATGACCAAGAGAAAAGAGTTTAACCTTGGAGTGGTGCTGCAAGGAACTCAAGTTATAGTGGTACGAGTTACAGAGAGTAAACGGACACTTGGACAGGAGCACATCTGTGGGGAGGTGGTAACAAGCCCGGTTTTGGATGTGTTGAGTTTGGATTGCTTGTGAGACATCAAACTGCACATGCCTTTAGTCATCTGGATATGGGTAGAGAGCTCAGAAGCACGAGGTGGAAATGCAAATGTAAGAGCAGTGAATATACTGATTTTAACTATGGGAGTGGATCTGGTAGCCTAGAGACCATTTAAATTAAGAAGAGAAGACAGGAGACCAAGATCTAAGGACTGTAAGGTTTAAAGAGCAAACTGGAGGACCCAGCAAGGGAGGCTGAGTCGGGGTCAGAGAGGCTAGTAGAAAACCAGGAGAGCAGGATCAAAGAAAGCAAGAAAAGCAAAGGTTTCAGAAGAGCCAACCCCATAGAATGACTGAAGATACCAAGTGAGTTTATGACAAAACAAAAACAAAAACCAAGTCCTTGGATTTAATGACATGGGAGTCACAGAACTTTGCAGAGAAAAATGTATCAGTAACTTGGTGGTGACAGGAGACAGAGTGAAGTGAAGTGAGGTGAGGAAGGAGTAGGAAGTGAAGAACTGGGGTCAACCACTATAGACTCTACTTTCAAAAGTGTGTTTATTAAGAGGATGAGAGAGACATATTGATAGTGGAAGATGGAGCGTTTGGTTTCCTTAAGAAGAAAAAAACCTCTGAGCATATTTAAATTATGGTAAAAATAATCTACTGAAGGAGGAGAGACTGGAAATATAAAATATAGGGAGGTAATTAATATGTAAAATTTCCTAAGAATTTAGGAAGGGATGAAATGCAATGTGAATAAAATAACTAATTCTAGAGAGGAAAAAGAGCACCTCCTACATTGTATCATGTATCAGGGAAGTGGAAGAGTATGCAGAAAGGAGCATACAGATTTAAAATTGTTATAGAGGGGAGTAAACTACTCCCTAGACTGTTCTCTCTGTGAATGAGGGGACAAGGTCATCTGCTGAGAGAGGCGGGGAAGGATAGGGTGTCAGGAGTTGAAAGATGGTGAAGAAGAAAGTAAACTGACAGGAGAAGTCTAGTAGGATTGCCTGGTAGCATGAAGAGTCTAGTTGATATTGGTGACGGATGATATATTGGCGCCAAATATTCTCAACTGTGTGCTTTTCTCTAGCTGTTTGACTGTATATACAAACAGCCGGGAAGTAGTGAGACCTGAAGAGTAGTCTTTTCAGCCAGAGGGTGAGCTCCACATGGGGGGCTGATAGTCTTGAGTAAGAGGGGTTGATTGGTATGATTAATAACTGGGACCAGAATCTCAAACAGTTGCCTTACTTCCTCTAGGTAGCCTTTGCTGATACCACTTGACTGAGTCTGAAGCCCCTATTTTGTGCTCTTAGAGCATCTGAATGATCTCAACACCTAGCATGCTGGAGGGTAATTTCTTGCTATATTCTATCTCTCCCCCAGAATTGAGTAAAAAATCCCTAAGGACAGGAATCATGCCTGTCTTATTACTCTGCCATGCCCAGCATGGTTCTGCAGTACCTGGACCATAGTAAGAGCTCCATATACCTAATAGGATGAACGAATGTGCTTTATGAATTGTAAAAAACTCCGATATAGAAAGCAGACTGGGTGGCATACGGGAATGGAGAGAATTAAGACCCTTCAAGTACCTTTTCCCTTTGGAGGCGCTTGACTTTAGAAACCTCTCATCCGAAGAGCAGCTTGAGTGACAGAAACATTTTCTGAGGACCTAATATCAGTTCCAGATGTTTGCAGTCATGTTGGTTTGTACCTCACCCTGTAAAACATATTTCCTTCATCCCCACCCCCTCCACACACTCTAGCTGAGGGAGTGAGGCCCAGTCTCCAATGACATCACCTCCCTCAAGCTGGTCCAGGGCAGGCAGAAGGCAGACGGGTGAGGGCCCCTCTAGCTTCTCAGACAAAGGGTATGGCTGAGCCATGGCTCACGCTGCTTGAGGAGCTATAAATAATTTCCACAGTATTTTATCAACAGTTCCATCACAGCTGCTGCCCTCACCATCCTCTCAGCTCCTGGGGAAATTGGGGCCATGTTATCCCTTGCCTTCAGTTATTCCCCCACACAAATCCACCTCCATAACTGCTCACCTTTATCTGAGAAGGTCTTTACTCTAAGGTCTAAGATGTGATGAGGTGTGGGTGGGTGGGGGTGTCTTTCATTTGTAGATTAGACTTAATGGAAGCAGGGAGGAAGAGGATACAGAATGAGGTTGGGGTGGACAGAGGTGTCTTCTCACCATTCTAGACATCATTCCTGATCCAGATCTAGATGAATCTAGATGGGCAGCTCATACCTAAGTCAGTTTGGAGAGACAAACACAAGAAAAGATGGAGTGAGACACAGAAGATGACATGAAGTAAAAAAGACAAAGGAAGAGACAGAAAGATATCAAGAGGAGAGACACACAGAGGGAGGAAAAGAAGGAGAGAGAGAGAGTCAGGAAAGGACAGAGAAAGGAGGAAATACAGATAAAAGCTGAGAGCTGGCAGAAGGGGAGCCTGGTACTGATCAGCTGGGGAGCAGCCTAGCAGGCTCCCAGATGCCAGGACAAAAAGGTGCACTGACCAGCTCCAGATGTTGCTGCCCTCCATGAGGAAGTTGGGGGGATGGTGGAGAGGGCCTGCTGCCTCTGTGGGGGCCAACGAGCCCACTGGTCTTCCAGCCCTGAACCAAACAAGTGGAAGTTGGAAAGCCCATGGTAAGAGAGAGAAGTCTCCTATTTTTAAAAGGTTAAAAAAAAAAAATTCCAGCAGATTATCAAAGAAATTGCAGGGGAGTGTGATGAGAGATTATGACAGTGAATGAGACCTTTCCACTTCCTCTCTTCACTCTTCAGATCCTTACAATGAGGGAGTTGGACTCAATGCCTGTGGTCCTTCTACTCTGAACTTTTGGGATTTACGGAAGCCAACATATATGAAAGTAGCCAAGAAGTGAAGAGTCTGAGGGGCTACATTCCCTAGAAGGTCAGAGCCCTTAAGCTGCCATCAGGTGGCTAGTTACTTCATCATGCCCAGGCATACAAATGCCCTCTATGCCCTAGTTTCTCTCTGCCTCTTGGTTAGGTTCATTCTCAACAGAAGGATAGCATACTAGAGATAATAGACTGGGGGAAAGATGGCTGGATTTGGCGGGGAAAGCATGTAGAGAAACCAGAGCCCCTGCTCTATCTCCAACTCTACCACTAACTCATCTTATGTGTGACCTCCAGGCAAGTCCCCACCCCTCCCCAGCCAGTTTCTCCCTAAGTCAGTCAGGGGATTTGGCTTTATTAAATCTGCTGTGCCTCAGCCTCCACTTCATATTCCCACCCCTCTGCCTCTACCCCTGCCCAAAAGGCTAAAACCCATGCCAATTGCTCTGATGAGGCCGCGTGGGAGAACCAAATATTTGTTTTTAATATTGATGACAGATTAGAGTGTGGGGAATTTAGTCACCCCCCAAAACAAGCCCCATTTCTGCTCAAAACAACTGGAACAGGAGGCTACTTATTTTGGCTTTCCCAATAGAGTCCCAGAACTGACAGAGCAATGCCATCTCTGAAAGAAAGAGAGCACCAAACCCAGGGGTGGGGAGCAGGGGAAGGAGACAGAGAGGGAGAGTGAGCATTTCAACAGCTAGTTCAAAAGGATGTTGAACAGATGGCAGCAATAAAGTGTGCGTGTTTGTGTGTGTGAGAGAGAAAGTGAGAAAGAGTATGTATGCATGTATATCTGTGCACACACACTTGTGAGCTTGCAAATAAACAAAGAGTTCCAGCACTGGACTCAGCTATTGGCGAAAATCCAGAGATCAAAGGAGAAAACCCACATTTCCCCATTCTGGCCTCACCTGGCCAAATGTGAGTAATCCTAACTCTCTATCCAAAACAATTCATAAACCTTACTTTGCTGTTTTCTTCCTAACATTTAATTTTCCTTTCATTTTTTTTTTTAATTTATGGAAATGAGAAGCCACTAAAATTAGTACCTACTCTTTCCTAAGAACTACGCTACATTTGACCCTCAAGGCAACTTGTTAAATGAGTTTTTTTCCCATTCCATGGATAAGGAAACTGAGACCTAGAAAAGATTATGACTGGCCCTAGATTTCTCAGTGCAGAGTGGTGGAAACTTAAAGCAGAAGCCAGGTTTTCCAAAGTCCATACTCCCTCATTAGGCTTATATCCTCTAAGACAAAATTCAATCAAGTGAGCTGAATTATTTATTTATTTGGATTTTATTTACTTGTTTTAGTGAGAGAGCATGCAAGCAGGGGGAGGGGCAGGGGGGAAGGGGAGAATCTCAAGCAGGTTCTGCTGAGCGTGGAGTCTATCGATCCCATGGCTCAATCCCATGACCCTGAGATCACTACCTGAGCTGAAATCAAGTGTCGGGCACCCAACCAACTGAGCCACCCAGGCGCCCCTGAGCTGAAATACTTAAATTTGGGCTGAGTGAAATTTTCAGATGATTGAGACATGGTAAAGATGGCACAGAGGCAATAAATGAATGAATGAATGAATGAATGAATGAATGAATGAATGGAGGTTTTTGCTTCAGATAGCCACCCCCAATCATCCATAGCATCAGTTGATCATGATACCTTTTTGAAGGCTTATTATGTATTCAGCTAGCCTGTAGGGCTATATAAGACCCCGTAAGGTCACACAGCACTCAAGGAGCTAATGTCAGAGTTGAAAATTTAAGATAACTGTATATATACCTATAGACACACACACACACACACACACACACACACACCTGTACATATACAAATGTAGATATCAATATCTACCCATAGATAATTCAATTCACTGAACTTTGAAAATCTGTGTATGTCAGGCCTTGTGGGAGGATTGCAAATCATAAAGACGCAAGAGACACTGTCTTCTTTCTTTATAGCAACTGCCCACTAAAAAATTCAAGAATTGACCGGTGGAGAGAATGAAAGTCAAGTCACACAAGAAAGGATTACAAGAATCTGTAAAGATGGAGGTAGCTATGTCATCACCTCCAAACTTCTGAAGGAAGAAGAAGAAGGTCTGATATCTCTATGGGGTGACCCCAGTCCATTACCTAAAAATAAGTAAGTTTCATCTCTATTTAAAAAAAAGAGGAACTCTTAGATCAGAGCTCTGGTTCCTGGATAATGAAGAAGAACAATCTTGGATTTCTGTTTCTGGATTAGATGGAGAAACAGGGGCTAGATTAATTTCTCCAACTGCCTGAAACAAAGAAATTTAAAAAGGAAAAGAGAAGAGAATTAAAAAGATTGTTCAAACTGGAACTCAGGCAACAAAGGACAGAGATCCTGAAAGATGGAAAACAAATTACGTGAGCCCTAAAATTTTCCCAGATTATTGCCTTTAAAGGGATTCCAGGTCACAGTGCAGAGAGAGGGACATATATTTACTCATGTAAAATTCCCTACACTAGGAAAACAACAGTTCTCAGTCCGGAGAGACCACAATGACTATAGAGATAGAGGAATGAAGAGGAGAGAGCTACACAGAAAGAAAATTGAAGAGATCTGTGGAGGGCCCTGTTTCAATATTCAGCACAGTACAGACTGATGAATGTATGTGAGGAAACTATTAACTTACAAGGATTAGATGAAACAGTGCCAAGTACTCATATAGGGGCCAAAAATAGTGCCGGTTCCTACCAGCCATACTGGAAAATCTCATAATTCATGGGCCATTGTGTGGAGCTCTTAGAAGGGTCTTGCCTCAGTAGTGGGAAATAATTAGCCCTAGACTAAACACTCCTCTGGCTCCACCTAACAAATCTTAAAAGTAAGACCCAAAAGAATAAAACTAATTCCAAGTAACTTAACTGTGTCCCAGAACAGAGTTCAAAAATATTTATAGGAATACAAAAATACCCAGCACCCAACAAGGAAAAAATCAAAACGTCTGGCATTTGGTCAAAAATTACCTGGCATGCAAAGAAGTAGGAAAATGCAACCCATAATGAGGAGAGAAGCTAATCCATTTAAATTGACCCAGACAATAGAATTAGCATATAAAGACATTAAAACACTTCTAACTCTATTCCATATGTCAAAAATGGTAAGGTATGTGATATATTAACAAGACCCAAATTGAACATCTAAAGATGAAAATTATAATGTCTGAGATGAAAAATTCACCAGATGGGGTTAACAACAGGTTAGACTTTGCAGAAGTTATTGAAGACCTAGTGCTAGAAACTATCCAAAATGAAACAAAGAAGAAATAATTTTAAAAAATAAAAAGAGAATCACTTCACATGGCCAAAAATACATGTAATTGGAATCACTGAAGGAGAAGATGGTCAGAAAGAAAAAAATATACATTTAAAAAAATAATGGCCCCCAAATTTCCAAATATGATAGAACTATAAACCCACACATCCAAGAAACTCAATGAACCTCAAGTACAAGAAAATAATAAAATTGCTCAAAACTGGTATTAAAGAGAAGATCTTAGAAGGAGCCACAGGACAAAAATGGTATGTATGTACAGGGGAAAAAAGATAGGAATAAAAGCAGATTTCTCAATGCAAATAATGCAAGCAAGACAGAGGAGCAACACTTTTAAGTTACTAAAAGAAAAATCTGTCAATCTAGAATTCTATACCCAGCAATAACTTCTAAAAGCAAAAGCTGAAAGAATCAATCACTCATAGATCTGAAATATAAGGAATAGAAAAAGACATCCTTCAGACAGAAGGACAATTAAATCAGATGAAAATATGTATGTGAAGGAATGATGAGCAGCAAAAGTGGTAACTACATGAGTAAATACATAAAATTATTTTCCTTAAAAAATAATTTTTCGGGGCGCCTGGGTGGCTTAGTCATTAAGTGTCTGCCTTTGGCTCAGGTCATGATTCCAGGGTCCTGGGATCGAGCCCCGCATCAGGCTCCCTGCTTGGTGGGAAGCCTGCTTCTCCCTTTCCCACTCCCCTAGCTTGTATTCCCTCTCTCACTGTATCTCTCTCTGTCAAATAAATAAAAATCTTAAAAAAAATTATTTTTCTTATTAAAAATCTTTAAAATATAATTTATTATTTAGGGAAAAACAATAACATTGAATTATGAAACATATATATGTGCAAAATGTATGACAATAAAGGCTAGGAGGGGAGTAATAAAAACATACTATTATAAGGTTCCCATACTATAAAGTGGTATAGTAGCTTTCAAGGTATACCATGATAAGTTGAATATGCATATATAAACACTAAACCAACCACTAAAATAAAATAAAAATATTTATAGTTAATAAGTCAATGAAGGAGATAAAATGGAATCAAAAACACCCAATCCAAAAAAAAAAGACAGAAAAAGAGAAAAAAAGGGAAAAAAGATGGGACAATAGAAAACAAGTAGCAAGACGATAAACTTGACCACAAAAGTAACACATTAAATATGAATAGTCTAAATACTACAAGTTAAGGTAACAATATCAGACAGGATTTAAAAAAAAAAGAATTAAAAAGATCTACATATATGTTGCCTACAAGAAATACATTTTAAATATAAAGACACAAATAATATAAAAGTAAAAGAATGGAAAACGTTAGAGCAATCGAACACTAATCAGAAGAAAGCTGGAGTAGTTGTATCAATAACAAAGTAGCTTTTAGAGCAAAAAATATAACAAGAATATAGACAACAGTTTCACAGTAATAAAGGGATCAATTCATCAAGGAGATCTAGTGATTCTAAATGTTTGTGCCCTTAATAACAGAGCTTCAAAATGCATGGAGTAAAAACTGGAAGACCTATAGGAAGAAACAGATAAATTTGCAATTATTGTCAGAGGTTTCAATACCACTCTCTCAAGTATTGATATAACAAAACAGAAAATCAGAAAGGATTTAGAAGACTTGAAAAACATAATTAACCAATTTGATCTGGTTGGCATTTATATTAATATCCCATCCACAAATAGAAGGATACACATTCTCTTAAAATGGACAGGCCAGATTCGGAGCCATAAAACCAATCTCAATAGATCTAAAGTGATTAAAGTCATAAAAATTATGTTCTTTGATATAGTGAAATCAAACTAAAAACAAAAAGATGTCTGTAAAATTTGCAAATATTTGGAAAATAAGTAACATTAAATAAGTAACAGTAAAGAACCCATAAATCAAAGAAGAAAACAAAAGGGAAATTAGAACATATTTTGACCTGAATGAAAATGAAAACTTATCGAATATTGGTAAGCCACTAAAGCAGTAGTTGGGGGGAATACTTATATTACAAGAAAAATCTGAAATCAATAACCTCAGCTACTTCCTTAAAAATCCAGAAAAAAGAGGAGCAAACTAAATTCCAAGTCAGCCAAAGAAAAGATATAACAAAGATCCCAACAGAACTCAGTGAAACGGAAATTAGTGAAAACTGATGAAACGAAAGTTGATTGGTTTGAGAAGGTAAATAAATTGCATAACCTCCAAGCCAGATCAATCAGAAAAAAAAAAAAAAAAGATAAACTACTAAAATCAAGAATGAGACTGTGATACCACTGTAATTTCCACAGGTATTAAAAGAATAATTATAGAATGTTACCAACAACTTCTTGCCAGTAAATTTTGTAACATATGAAATTGGAAAATTCCTTTAAACATACAAGCTGTAACTTAAATAACCCTATATCTAATCAGACAATTAAATTGATAGTTAAAACCTTCTTGGGAAAGCTCCAAGCCCAGATTATTTTACTAGTGAAGTCTACCAAATAATTAAAGAAGAAATATTACTAATTCTACCCAAACTCTTTTAGAAAACAGAAAAGGGGGGAAATGTTTTGCAATTTATTTTGTGTGGCCAGCATTGACCCTGATAACAAAAACAGATGAAAGTATTACAAGAAAACTATAGATCAGAATCTCTCACATAGATGCAAAAATTCTAAATGAAATTTTAACACATCAAATCCAACAATGTATTAAAAAAAAGATAATGCATCATGATCATGTGGAATTCATTTATTCTGGAAATGTAAGGCTTTTTTTTTTTATCATTTGAAAATCGACCAATGTAATTTATCATATTTTTAATGTAATTTATCGTATTAACAAACTAAGAAACAAATTATATGATCATTTCAATAGACTCAGAAAATTCAACACCCATTTCTAATTAAAACAAAACAAAAATCTCTCAGCAAACAAGCATTCAGTCTCTCATCATTAAGTATGATGTTACATAAAGAACGAGCACTGTGCTGGGAGTCAGACCTGATTGTAAAGCCTGGCTCCACCAGGTACTGGTTGTAGGAATTTGGGAAAGTCACATACCCTCTTAGGGACTCACTTACTTAATCTGTAAAATGAGGCTGGTAATCATTTGTAGAGTGAAGTTAGAAAAATATCGGCACTTGTTCCTTCACCCCTGATCCCCTCAAATAAATTTCAACAACTATCCATGCAGAAAAATACCTCCACAGAACTAAGGTTTCTAGGTAAGGGATTATAGCACCTGGGTGAAGCACAAAAATAGGAAAAGCTATATTAAGCAGGTTAGGAAAGACAGATCCACTATCGTAATCCTCCCTGTGGAAGGAGAGAGAAGTGTGTGCCTGACTTCACTAGAAACCCTGTAGCTACCCTGTTCCATCACGGAGCTGACTCCCTTGGATGTAGGTGGCTCCCGGCAGACTCTTAGGACCCCAGGCCCCTGGCTAGGGCCACCAGCTATCAAGGCCCCGGAAACTTCCATGGCACCGGGCTCCCATGAACTCAGGCTTCCAACCCATCCTGGCGTCTGCCAGTTCCTGGTCTCTGTGGCCCAGGCTCCACTTGGTCCCAGCGCCAGGCTGACTACCACAGACCCAGACTCCTGGCCTGCCTGAGAGCAACACCAGCCCCCACAGAGCCCAGCTCCAGGACAGCATAGCTTCTTGGCTATGTCAGCCATTCAGAACTCAGTGAGAGCACTCAGGAGTTACAAACAAGTGTAACATTCTTAGGAGTCCTTTTTCTCATCTTCTTCTGTGTGCCTGAATCATTTCCAATTCCCTCTTCCTCAGCACTGAATACAAAACTATCTCACTAGAGATAATATGTTTCACTAGAAAAGGCAATTCCTTGAATTTCTTGATTTCAGTCCCAGAGAGAATGTATTTCAGACTCAGGTATTCAAACACGGGACCTGTAGGCCTTTCCAAGCAGAAAAGATTAAATCCTCTTCTGAATTAACTAACCCTTTGATAGAGAACTTCGGGGATTGAACTCAGAGAATCAGAAATTCTTTGGGCTACAATTTACTATCATTCCCTACTGAAAATCATATGAAAAACAAAACAAAACTAAACCCCACAGACATGGGCACCAGGTGACAATCACTAAACCACGAAACCTCAAATGCCTTCCCATGTCAGATGACAGTAAGTCTCCAAAGGCATTTAGAAAATCCATTTTTCTCCTCTGTCACATTATCCCAACAAAATGGGAAGTCATGGTCTTTCTACTTACCTGTGTAGAGGTCCGTATCTGTGTATTCATCCACTTTCTTGTGCTGCAGAATATAGTCGGAGACCTTGGTCCCAATAGCTGGCTGAACATCCACCCACTCCAAGGAGACCACTGTGCTGGAGGGCTCTACTGTTGGGGACAGACGAAGCCTAAAAAGGGTGACAGGGAAGGTTGGTTGTTCTCCAGCAGTATTGTCTGGACCCCCAAAGAGTCTGCAGGTCTCAAGATTAAAAGCACAGGATTCAGGCTGGTCTCAAATCCCATTTCAATCCACCAACAAGCCTTTGTATGGACTCTGGCAATTCATTATACCTCTTTCAGCCTCCACTTCCTTGTCCATAAAACAGAGTTAAGAACAGCTACACTTCAGGATTAATGTGGGATCCAGTAAATTAATCCAAGCACACAATACATGCTCACAGAAAATTGATTAGCTTTCCATTTGTCTAAACCATATTTCCAGTGATGCTTCATCGTCAATTAAATTGACAACGCCTTCAAACACAGTAGCCTCAACCTTCTTGCCATTCTCTCCAATCCAATAGATCAGTCAACTCTTTAATATCCTTAAATCAATACTCCCTCAGAGAGGGCAGGAGTCCCAGAAAATCCTTTTACAAGGTAAGACATAGTAGAATGATTGAAGGTTAGAACTGGAAAGGTCCTTAGCGGCTGGGAAGTGCAATCATCTCATTTCACAGATGGGGAAGTAAAGCCCAGAAAAGGAAAATAATTTGCAAAAAATCACCCAGCAAGTTGGGGACAGAACCGTGATGGTAGTAACTTTGCTTGTCCCCAGCCCAGAGTCCTTCTCTCTTTCCATTACACAATACCATACCTCTTCAAGAACTATCTTACAGTATAATCTCCCCAACACACACACAGAGGGGTGTTAAGGGACTCTGGTTCCCCCTTATTGGCCCCTGCCCCACTCTCCTATGCTCCTCACGGCACTGTCTTAATCCCGCCCCATCAGTCAAGACGACCTCCTTTAACTTCCTCGAATGGTCAATTTCCCACATCAGGGCTTTCACACATGCTCTTCCTTTTGCCTGAACCATGACTGTTGCCATTCATCATCTGGAAAACTACTCCTATTCAGGTCTTTTCAGAGAGGCTTCCCTAACTCCCCCCCCTCCACTAACACACCAACCCCCATTCTTCTCTCTCCTAGCACCTCTTCATTTTTCTTTCATATTTTTATTAACTTTTTTAACTGTATCATATTTTCCTGTTTTGCTTTGATAGTTGTCCCCTCACTAAACGGTCAGCTCCCCAAGTGCATAGACCATCTTGTTCATTGATGAATCCCCCAGTGTCTGACACATAGCAGGTGGTCAAAAATTATTTGTTGAATGAATGAAGGAAATGATGTTTCTTTGAAAAGGTTTTATGCTCTCTTTATCTCAGTGGTCCCAATTTCCAACAGTAGTCAGTTCCCAGTAAACCTCTCCTGAGCAGATGAGTGAGGAAGATAAACACAGGGCATCATTTAAAAAAGCTGGTTTCTATTCTGCCAAAACTCCCTGTTTTCTCAAAGGAGGCAGGTCCCAGAGACGTCAGAGATCTGGTGACACACTCTGGGAACAGAAGCAAGTCATGGCCTGCGCTGGCAGGACAGAACTGTGAGTCCATGAAAAGGGTGGGCAAAGGAAGAGGGACCATACATACGTACACTGGCTGTGGGAGGGGGCTGCAGTTGGGGAGCCCACTGGCATCAAAGGCGCTGAGGTCACATCTGCACCAGTCATCGATCACGTCCCCTTTCCCTGAGCACCAGTAGGAGCTCATCAGTGCACTCTTGAAGGCCTGGAATAAAGGAGGGCAGAAGAGATGATGATGACCATGTGGAGAGATTGAGAGTGAAGGTCCCAGTGACCATGACAGTAACTGACCCAAGCTTCACAGCAATCCACCTAGGCACAGGACACCATCTCCTGCCCAAACACCTAGCACTCTACCACCAGGTTCTCCCATTCTGAGCCATTCTCTCCCCAGCAGCTGGAATGATCACTGAGGCAGGACGGCAGTAACAGCAACAACCGAGAACCTCCTCTGGGGCCTGGTACTCTACCTGAATTAACTTATTTAATCTTCTTCGCCCCATGCAATAGATATTATAATTATTATTATTGCCATTTCCCATTCTACCAATTGGAAAAGTGAGGCACGTGGAGGTAACTTGCCTGAGGCTCACAACCAGTAAGTGGTGGAGCTGGGATCTAATGAAAGCAGTGTGGCTCCCCCAAACTCCTTTTTTTTTAATTGAAGTACAATTAACAGCGTTATAGTAGTCTCAAGTGTACAACGTAAGGATTCAATGATTCATACACTACTTGGCGCCTACCACAGCAAGCGTACTCATCACTTGTTGCTATGCTGCTTCTGGCAGAAATCTGACCATCTCACGTCCCTGTGCGGAAACCTTCAGAGGCTCCCCATAGCTCTCAGGACAAAGTCTGAGCTCTTTACTCGAGCTCCTGACCATTTCCACAGTATCATTGGTCACCGCTCCTCTGATTTTCCCTTGCATGCTACCACCCACCCTCATGCAACCACTAACATTCCCACCAATAGTAAATCCCTGCTTCTGGAAAGTGTGCTCTAAGTTAGGAGACAACAAATTGCTTCTGTAAAGGGCCACATAGCAAATAATTTTGGCTTTGTGGCCAGATAGTCTCTGCCACAATTACTTAGCTCTGCCTTTGTGGCATGAAAGCAACATAGATACTACTTGAAATGAATGGGCATGATTGTGTTCTGATAAAACTTTATTTACAAAGACAGGAAGCAGGCTAAGTTTGGTCTAGGTCCACAGTTTGCTGACCCTTGCTCTGAATGATGATTAACATTCTATATAATTGCTTTTTTTTACGTTCAGTAGCCACTGTATATAGTACATCATTAGTTTTTGATGTAGTGTTCAATGATTCATCAGTTGCATATAACACCCAGTGCTCATCACAACACGTGCCCTCCTTAATACCCATCACCCAGCTACCCCATCCCCCCATCAGAAACAAAACAAACAAAAAAACCCAACATTCTGTATAATTGCACTGTGCCTCATTGTCTTTTTTTTTTTTTTTTTTAATCTTTTCTCCCTGCTGGAATATTCCCTGGCCCCCTTCCTTATACTCCAATTCACTCTTCCTGTCTTAAACATTCCTTCGCTCCAGGAACCCTACATCTTGAGTTTCTTAAGCCTTGAATCATGCTCCTCTTCTGGACACCATAACACACTAGACCACACCTACTGCCCCATCCCCTTGCCTGTCTCATCCAACAGATTCTGCTCATACCAAGGGTACAGGCCATGCCTTATTCAAGCAAGTATTCTCACAGGACCTGGCACAGATATCTAGTCAATATTTATTGAATAAATAAATGGACACTGAGAAACATCATTAGGCTCATGCTCAGGTTCGGATGTGCTTTAAGCTTTAGTCACTCCATTTACACTGATGTTCCAGTGCACTGGGGATTCAGAATGTTGGACAGCTCTTTTTTAAACTTAGGGACTTTAAAGAATATTGATCTCTTACCCCTTTACCAGGTAACAGACCCTATGTCCTTTCTTTTTCTTTTATGTTTGTTACTTTCTGTGAAAAGTTTGTTACTTTCTGTAAAAGTTTGTTACTTTTATGTTTGTTACTTTTTAAATGAAAGTTTCATACTGCCTATAACCAAGGACACCTGGTTAGCCGAGTGTCACTTTTTCCATCATGCATGGTCAAGACTCAGGTGTAACGTGTTTGTGTAAAGAGGGTCTGGGGTCTACATTCTTAGCTACCCAAAACACAGATCTAGGGGAGGTGTGTATCAAGAACGCTATTATAGCAATGCACCCAGCCATCCTGCAGATCTGTCTCTTGCTTCAATAGTGTTTGGACAGAACAGACCCAGGGAGACCCCTCCTTCCAGCTTCTGACTACCCTCCAACCTCTTCCAGTCACGACCTTCAGAACCATCTGCTCAGCCGCCCCCTGTCTCTGGGACCAGCCAACATTGTATTCTGAGCTTAGCTCCTCATTGCCAGTCAAACAAGAGTTTCTAGATTTGTCAGTTACTCCATCAACGTGGAGGCTGCCATTAACCACCTTGTCAACGTACATCTGTGGGCCTCCTACACCTACCTCTCTCTGGGCTTCTCTTTCCATCTCGACAATGTGGCTCTGGAGGGTGTAGGCCACTTCTGTGAGTTGACTGAAGAGAAACGCAAAGGCACCGAACATCTCTTGAGGAAGCAAAACCAGACTGGCAGCCGTGCCCTCCTCCAAAACATTCCAAAGCCTTCCCAAGATGAGTGGAGTAAAACTCTAGATGTCACGGAAGCCACCATGGTTCTGGAGAAGAACCTGAACCAGGCCCTTTTGGAGCTGCATGCCCTGGGTTCTGCCCAAGCAGACCTCCAGCTCTGTGACTTCCTGGAGAACCACTTCCTAGATGAGGAGGTGAAACTTATCAAGAAGATGGCGACCACCTCACTCACCTTGTCGTGTGGCTGCCCGCCCCCCCCACCCCCCAGCCCAGCTGGGCTGGGTTAGTATCTCTTTGAAAGGCTCACCCTCAAGCACAACTAGAAGCCTCTGGAGCCCAGCAGCCTTTAGGGACCCTCCCTGGCATCCCCCTGGTATAGGGGCTTCTGCCTACGCCTCTCCCTGAAGCCACTAGACAGCTTTTTAACCACCCCAGATCCCCTTCCCAAATTGTGGGCCAAATGGAAACAATAAAGCTTTTGAGAGGAAACAAACAAACAAAAAAGAATGCTATTGTGTGAGCCTCCACCACATTTCTCTCAGCGCCTCTCTGATGAGGAAGCTCCAATACTCCTGCTGAATGTTCTCACCCATATTCTCTGCTAGAGAGAATTTCTCCTGAATTAAGTGTAGTGACTAAAGAAATTTAAAAAAGAATTATAATAAAAGCTAGTGTTCATGAAGCACCTGTTACACAGTGTACGTGCTTTAAGGGCATTAAAAAATGTGATTCTCACAACGGTAGAGATACAGATATCATAATCTTCATTTACAGGTGAAAGAACTAGGAATTAGCACAGTGAAGCGATTTTCCCCAGATCTCACAGCAATCTAAACAGTGCAAGCAGAATCCCAACCCAGATCTCTGTGACTAACAAGCACAGGACTTTTCTATTTAACCACGTGGGGCAGTGGACCCCAAGTAAGGTTGCCAGATTCAGCAAATCAAAATACAGGAGGCCTAGTTAAAATCAGATTTCAAGTGAATTAGAATTTTTTTTTTTTTTAAGTCCATCGCTCTCAGTGTTTGCATATAAAGTATGTAGGCCAGAGTCTAGCACAACAGTAATAGCACTATTCCTACTACAAGTCAGGACCTATGTTGAAAACAAACGTCCGTTATTCAGCACCGGGTGTGGGGGGGGTAGTTTCATGAGGACAGAAACCAAATGGGATCGCATGAGGTCATGCTGACTGATGGATCTTCCTCTCCCTACCTTTGCAGGTTCCCCTTTACTAAAATTAACGTGCAGAATGGCTCATGGCTTAAGATTCTGTAACATCTCTAGCCAGCACTAAGGGCTTAATGCTATATTGGTGAAATCCAGGGCCATGGGTGAAAGTGACCCAGATGGTAAGAGATTGCTTTGACTCTAGCAATGAGAGGAGAGAGAACATCCTGTTTTGTTTGTGTATGTGCTTTTGTTTTTGTGTGAGTGTGTGTTTTGTAATCAATAGTTGCTTGAGCTTGTGGAAAACAAAACAGGAAATCTCTCTGGACTTTGTGAGTTTCACCATCCAAGCTGCTCTTGGGAAGAAATCCTGCCTGTGAGTCTCCACATCTACTGGCTCTTTCCCAAACCATGAGGAACAGAATGGGGCCTGGTGCAATGGCCAGGCAAACCCTGGAGAGAGCTCAAACACATCCTGATAAAAGGCCTACATCAAAGAGGGAGCCCTGGCTAGGCAGCAGGATCCAGCATTGTGTCAGGGCAGGATCACACTTTCCTTACGTCTCCAGCCCTTGCAACATCCCATCTCGAATCCAATTAGATCCCAGGGGAGGAGAATCATAGAATGTTCCAGCTTCAAGGGACTCTGTAAATCATCTAATCTAATCCATTTGACAGATCCGATACAGTGGCTCAGAAAGGCTAGTGGGCTGGTCCAAGGTGAGAGAGCAACTTTGTGATGAAATGATTCTATTCTTCCACTTAATCCTGAAATTACCCTTTGAGATGGATGTCCGATCCCCATTCACAAGTGAGCGTGGAAGAGTAGCGACTTGAACTGAAGTCCATCTGAATCCTGGCACCCTGGACCTTCTCAGGTCACACAGGAACAATAAATGCCAAGATTTCATCCAAAACATCCTTTTCAGCTGCTCTGTTTGGATCCCATGCTGATGTGCTGTTTGTGCGTGTCCGTGAGTGCGTATGCCTGTGTGTGTGTGTGTGTGTGCACGCGCGTGTGTGGGCGCGTGTGGGCGCGCGTGCTCATGCGCGTATGTTCTCAGAGGAAAACGAAACCTTACACTGGAGGCATTGTTGACTCCTGGCTTTGGGGTCAGTGAAGGGAATTAAGAAACAAATCCTGTACTTAAACAGGGGTAAGGACTACATTTGCATGACCATTGGTTTTCATAACAAAGAAATGCTTCCAACTTCTGGCTAATTAGCTAGCACACCAAACTGGGCAGGAGGAGAAAACAGCCACAAAAATGTTAAGCGATCAAAATAAACTAGGATTCATTTCTGACTGGATGGTTACTTCCCTATATGAACTTGCCTAGTTTAAATTATGGAGTTACTCCTTTCTTTAAGCCTTAATTTCTCCACCTGTAAAATGAGGACACGGAAGATATATTTTTGAAAGTTTAGTGTAGTTCAGTTAACATTCATTGATCTTCCTACTCCATACCATCTGCTGTCTAGGTGCTAAGAAATGAGATGAACAAGACGCAGTAGCTAACTTCTAAGGACTCACGGTTTAATGGTGAAGACACAATCACAATGAACCACAATTATGGTTCAAATGCTATGAAGTAATACACACAGGAGGCTGTGGGAATACCAAGGAAGGGGCTCTTCCAGCTCTAAAATTCTGACAATGTCTTCAGAATCTTAACTTTAATACTCCTGTATTTGATTAAGATACTGGGGACCATCTGTACAGAGTGTCACTAAGCCCGTGAATTAAATTCCATACTCCATACTTACAGTGACTCTCTTTTTACACTAAAAATCAAACTGGGGAGGCTGATTCCAAGTCTGCTATTTTTTATATTGAGATGATTCTGGTCTGTCTGACCAAAAAGATGCCCTTTAGTCTTCACTCAAAGCTTAATGGATTTTGTTATCTCCACAGTGCTATTTAAGATTGGTCTTATGGCTGTTCAATCCTCTTCTCTAGGCAATTGTCCTAGCCTCTGGACCAGCCTTCGAGCTCCAGCGTCACCTCTTCCAGCACCTCCTCTCCCAGCTTTCTCTGACATCACTACTGATTCCACCCTCTTCCTCCGACTCCTCCAAAGTCCCACCTCCTTCTGGTTAAAGCCTCTGCTTCTTAACCTGACATTCAAAATCCTTTGTTGTTCAGCCTGTGACTCCTCTCCCAGGCTCTCCCCACTGTATCCACTCTAGGATCCGGCACACGCCAAGCCTTCTCTTAGGCTGTGCCTTTGTTCTAAAATGCCCTTTCCCCATTTTTTCTCCTTGCTGAATTCCAGGAAACTGTCCACCGGGACCCTGCCACACTTGAGAAATTTTGTCTCTACCTCCACTAAATTTTTGCCCATTTCACATTTCCTTGCAATTTGCTTATTTATGTGTCCTTCTTGCTTATTATACTGTGAACTCCTCCAGGCCAAGGTAATATATTTGACTAATCTCTGTGCCCCCAGCTCTAAGCAAAAGAGCAACACACAGTAGCGTCCCAAAAACATGTGTTAAATTCCATAGACATGTAATAGGATGCTCTGCCTGGTATTAAACTTATACACTTGCCATTGTTTTTCTTTTCTAGCAAAAGAGATAACAGAAATGCAATTGGTCATCATAAAAAGACTAAATGTCCATGAAGTCACTGAAGGTACATTGGGGTGGGGTATGGAGGTAGAATCCCTTCTGAAGACATTTAGAATTACTGCTTGGAGGAGAGTAGGTTGATAGCTTTTTGCCAAGGGAGTGCTTGGGTCTAAATAAAAATCTCCTAGGTCTCTAGACAAAGATGGGAGGAAGAGAGATGGGCCTGGTTGACATGCTAGCTTTGTAGGGAGACTAATTCTTGAGCCCATGTCCCACGTTTGATTGGTCAGAAGGGACTAGGATTGATGAACATAGGAAGGATTAAGGAGGACATCACGGCAGTGCTTGCGTGGAGGCAGAACTAATGGTCTCTAGCTCAGCCTGGACCTCTGGGATAGACCCTACCTGGGCCATTTTCCATCCAGTCATCAGCATACTCCCTAGTCGTGGCTGCAGGAGATGCCAAGCCCTCATTTCCCTGGTAGTTACAGGAGTTGGAAGGCCAGGGACTGGAGCCCCTATTCTTTGAGAATAGAACCAAAAATGTTGGTGTGCCCTGAACTTGACGAGATTAGCTGGTCATCTTGTTAGAAATCAATGACTGCATAATTAAGCAGCCTGTGTGAGAACACATTTGGGGAAGAGAAGTGAATCATGTTAGTTGACTTAAGTCTTCTTATTCTCAAACAGAGCAGTAAGGCAGGTATAGTGACTTTATTTTTTTTTTAAAGATTTTATTTATTTATTTGAGAGAGAATGAAAGAGAGCACATGAGAGGGGTGAGGGTCAGAGGGAGAAGCAGACTCCCTGCCGAGCAGGGAGCCCGATGCGGGACTCGATCCAGGGACTCCAGGATCATGACCTGAGCCGAAGGCAGTCGCTTAACCAACTGAGCCACCCAGGCGCCCGTATAGTGACTTTATAACACGATCCCAGATATCTCTGACATTTCCTTCATCATGAAGCGGGATCTAGGTCCTCTCCCCTTGGGTCTAGGCTCTATAATTGCAACCAAAAGAAGTACTACTGCTTCAATTTCTGGCCCCAAGCCTTCAGAAACTGGCAGCTTCCCCATCAGGTCTCTGGGGATACTTGTTCTTGGAGTCCAACCACCATGCTGTGAGGAAGCCCAGACTACATGGAGAGGCCACATGTAGGTATTCCAGCCAACAGACCCAACTGAGGCCCCAGCCAACAGCCAGGGTCATCTGTTGGATATGTGAGCATGGAAGCCTTTGCGATAACTCCAGCCATAGCCACCGGTTGATTGCAACCACATGAAAGAGCCAAGTAAAAACTATGAAGCTCAATCCCCAAAACCACTAGAGAGACTAATAAAATGATCACTGTTGTTGTAAGCCAACAATTTCTGGGATTACATGGCAATAAATAACTGGGAAAGCAGGTAATTCACCTCCGAACAATTCTGAAAGATTGCTTAGAGGAGGTAGCAACTAGGGACCAGTCCACCAAAGGGAATTAGAAACCTTAGACTACATACATATCTCAGGAGCTAGAGGGCTCTGACGTGCATACATACATACTCAATGCCACAGATCCCCAGTATATCAGATCTAGAAGAGCCCTGAAAAGTGATACTGACCTTCACAATTATGCGGACTAAGAGGCCCGAAGAGGGGAAGGGGCCTGTCCAAGTTTACAACACAAGCATCTGGCAGCAAATAAACCAGGTTTTTCATATCAATAACATTCACTACACGAGGCTGCCTACCTTTGGACCTGGCTTCAAGCCACCAATTGCTACGTTGTTAGACAGGAAACAACCTAGTAATAATAACAATACTTACTGAGAATGTACTAAGCACTTTTTTTTTTAATTTTTTTTTTTTTTTTTTTTTTTTTATTCATGAGAGACAGAGCGAGAGAGAAAGGCAGAGGGAGAAGCAGGCTCCCAAGGAGCAGGGAGCCCGATGCAGGACTCGATCCCAGGACCCTGAGATCATGACCTGAGCCGAAGGCAGACGCTTAACCATCTGAGCCACCCAGGCGCCCTGTACTAAGCACTTTAATACATGCTATCTCATTTAATCCTACTGTTACCCTTATGAGGCAGATTCTGTTACCATCCCCATTTTACAGATGGAGAAACTGAGGCTCAAAGGGTGCAACGGACTATTCAAAGTCACCAGCTATAAAGTGGTAGAACAACTTGAACTCAGGTCATTTGATCCTGAAGCCCATTCTCTTAGTCACGGCCATTATGAGCAAGCAATATTCTCACTAGCTAGAGGATATCGGTAGTAATACTTAACATTTATTGAGTGCTTACTGTAAGCCAAGCACTATTACGCTTTCCATGTATTACTCCTCGCAATAATTTTAAGTGCTTTAGATATATCGGCTCATTTAGTTTTCCCAACAACCTGTGAGATAGGTAGAATTATTAGGTTCCATTCTATATTTGTGCCCAAGGTCATAGGGCTGGTCAGTGACACAGTCAGGATTTGAACCCAGAAAGTCTAGCTCTAGAGCCTGTGCTCTGAAATATAAAGCCTCCAAATACAAACTTTGACGGAGACAACCCATGTTTTTTAATGTTATTTACACCCTGATTCCCTCCACCTTTATTGTGTGTATATATTGTGATCTCTCACTCTATCCATGGGAATAGACCAATGAAAATGCCATATGTAATTTCCATTTTTGTAAGTCAAAAGTCAGCAATGCCCTATGGTTTAATGTAATAGCAGCCACAGGAGTGAATAAAATTCCCCAGGACGAGGATACAGAGCATGAAAAAAGTCTAAGACAGCAGAATCCCAGGGACTCTAACCTTTTCTGACTAACTTGCTACGTGACCTCAGTACGTCATTTACCGTCTCTGGGCCTTATTGTCACCTATAATATCTTCAACTTGTGCATACACTCCACAGCATTGTTGGTTCTGATAATTCTCTGATTTGTGTCCTGGATTTTACTTTTTCTCAAAACTGCCCACGATTCCCCCATCCCTTTTAAACCTTCCCATCCTAGATATACTGCTTGGGATCCTTTAAAAATTCTTACCGGCAGACAAAACTATGGAGACAGTAAAAGGATCAGTGATTGGCAGGGGCTGGGTGGAGGGGAAAAATGAACAGGTGGAGCACACAGGATTTTAGGGTAGTTAAATGATTCTGTATGATACTGTGCTGGTGGATACATGTCATTATACATTTGTCAAAACTCAATGCACAGCAAGAGCAAACCCTCATGTAAACTGTGGACTTTGGGTGATAATGATGTGTCAGGATAGGTTCATCAATTGTAACAAATGCACCATTACAATTTGGGATTATGATAGCAGGGGAGACTCTGTGTGGGGGGAACATAGGAACTCTGTACATTTATGCCCAGTTTTGCTAGGAACCTAAAAGTGATCAAAAGAAAAAAAGTCTATATTTAAAACCTCTTGCCAGCTAACATGCTTTGTGTAGAAGAGATCTCACAGACTTTGCACATGCTATGGATGGTTTCTGAAGAAAGAGAGGTGTAGCATGAAAAGAAGAGACGCCTATGAAGCGTATCCTATTCTAGCCTGGTGTTAGGGCATCCGTCGTCTGTTAGCTCTCATATGCCTCTCAACAACCTGTACATGCTGTAGCTCTTACTGTCTGCAGTAATCCTTACAGATGAGCCTGTACAGGGTCAGAGAAGAGAAGACAGTGCCCAGAGTCCCCCAGATAGAACAAAACAGAGCAGAGTCTCTAACTCCAAATCCCAAGCTTTGCGCCCTGACTTCCCTTGTCCCACCCCTCATTTTCAGGTGCTAAGTCAGATGGCTCTATTCACAGGGCCACACAGTGAAGGAACACTAACTGGCAAGGACCCATTTCCTATATGAGAAATTGTACAGCTCAATCTATGGCTCTTAAATCACAGAAATGACACCTAATTTCCCCTGTCAGGGTAAACTTCTCTTTTCAAGCCATTCTCCCCTGAATGATGAGAGCCTGACAGAACAGCTTGTTAATCTGGGTGACAGGGGGAAGACGTTTAAAGCCAGCCAAACCCCCCTCTTGCCACACTTACTTCTGCTAATGAAAAAATATTAGAGAAATAAATATATAACCCACTGAGATGCTCCTGCATGGAGCACTGTCAGCTGTCTGTTTCTCAAGATGTACAGAGACAGGATGATAAGGTTATATGATCCTCAGGCAAGGAGCTGTTTTTCTTGTCAGGTCACCCCATATTTCAGTTCCCATCCATCTCATCTGGAGGATGAAGTGCTAGGTTTCAGTGCATTAAAAATAACAGTAAGCATTTTTGAGCAATACCTACATGCCAGACACGGTGCTCAGTGCTTGCCAGGAAGAGAAGCATTTTATTTGCACCGCAATGCCATGCTTTGGGTACTCCTATCACTCTCCTTATATAGAGAATGAGACTGAGGTCACAGGGAGTTTGGGTTCCTTTGTTATATTACATAGCCAGTATTTGGCAGAGCAAAATTCAGACTCAAGCTCCTCCCATTCCTAAATGCATTACCACTATGAGCAAATTTAATCCTCATACGAGCCCATATATTAGGTTGTACTGACTCCATGAAATCTTTAAAAAGGTTGAAACTTATAAAAGTTTGGGTCATGTATGATCGAGTGACTTGAATAATGTCACAAACCTAGGATAATTCAGAGTTAGGATTCAAACACCAGACTGATTCCCAAGACTGAAGTTCTCTTTTCTGCCCCATTTTTCCTAAAGACTGAAGATGGGTGGGGGTTGAGATGCATGGCATATTCTCAGGACAAGCCAGGGTGACCTGTTGACCTTGTTCTATTCAGTCCTAAGTCCTTACTGGCCAGAACAACACTCCAAGGTGTGTTGCTAGGAATATGAATTCAGTGGGATGTTAAATGATTTTAAAGTTCAAAAAAAAGTGGAGGTGATTAGAGAGGTTGTCTCTATGGTCAAATAAACTTAGAAAAGACTAGATTAAAAAAAAAATAGATTGCTCTACATAGAACTTTCCAGAGCCATTCATATGCTAATGGTCAATGGGAGACCCTAAGAAGGTAATGCATAAAGCGCAGCATTTCCCAAACATCTTTGTCCATGGAACTTTTTTCCCCCCACATGGCATCTGGGGATCTGGTACTTGGCAGAGTCTTTTCCGTATTGTGCTCATCTAGATTCTAGGCCGGACACCACGCTCTCTGCCAAGAGCTACTCAGGAAAAAGAGCTCATACCAGCTCTGTCAGTAACTGTGCAACTTTGGCCAAGTCAGTCTCCCTTTCAGGGACTCAGTTATCCTGTCTTTAAATAAGGGTGTTGAATATTTTTATTGCAGAGGCTCTAACCTTCTGGCAACACCACGAGTGCTAGAAGTATTTGTAACTCCCACTTATGCTGCTCCAGCTCCTGTTGAATCTTCCCCAGGCATCCAGCCCAGGTACTTGCAGCCTAGGCCCTGGACCACTGATGACCTGAGCCCTCCATAACTGGCCTCCTGGCCACAAATTCTGCCACATCCCACTAGGTGGCTAGGAGTCATTTGGATGCCTTCGTGCTGACATCAGGCCCTCCAAATCTCTGCTTCTTGTTCTAGCATCACCTCTTGCCACCGCTCTTTTTAGACTCTATTCTCCAGCCTTGCTTTCTCACCTTTAGCCATTTATATGCTATTTCCTCTCCTGGAACTCTTCCCCCATCCCATAATTTCCCCCACTGACTAATCTATCAAGTCTCAGCTTGGAAACCACCTCTTGCAGGGGACATTCCTCGACCCCCCAAAGCTGGAATAGACCTCTTCCTTTGTAACACATCTTCTCCCACCTTCCCCTATCATACTTCCCCTTATTTTACTGTGTTATATTTTATTGTAGGTTTCATTGCTTATCTGTCTCTCCTTATAGACTGTGTACAAATTGAGGTTGGAGCCCTCCTCTCTGTTTTGTTTATTATTTAATCCCTAGCACCTGACATAGAGTAGGGGCTGTAACTGATTAATCAATTGGTCTATCATAAATTAATGAATGTTAAGAACCCTAATCTTGTTGTATCTCTTGTCCCTTTTGGCCTTAGCTTAGAAGATTTCTCCCCTGCCTAGGGCCTTAGGATAATTCTGTGTTTTTAACCTTTTCCATGCCCCTATCACATGTTAACTTTACTTCTAAGACCGGCCCGGGAGATCTAAGAGCCAAAGCTCTCGACTTTTAGAAACCTTCCATATCCTCCAGTAAAATATGGAAGGGTTTTTTCGGCTTTTCACACAAAATGTCCCAAATACCAGAAGGGACCAGTACAAAATTACTTTGAAGTCTCTTTCTTAAATATTTATGCAAAATGCATATTCTACTCTACAATACACATGAGTTGGTTTTAATATTAAAACAATGAAGTTTTTCCCCCAAAAAAATGTTTCTCACAGTGTGATCTTTGGGCCTCTTCTTTCAGTAATGACCTGAAGCACTTACTAGAAATTCAGATTCCCAGGCCAAACTCATCCACAGTGAATCAGAATCCTGGAAGAGGTAATCCAGAATCTGATTTCATATACTCCCAGAATCTGATTTCATATACTCCCAGGTGATTCTTATATACTATTAGTTCAAGAATCCCCTATCTCTTTATCTTGTGGCTTTGGATATATCTTGGCATATCATAGTATATCCCCCTGGGTTAAGGTACTCCAGTTTGAGAATAAAAACCTATAGGATTTTATTTTAATAGATATCTTTCTGGTATCAGATACAACAAACAGTTTGGCAGTCATATTTGAACTAAATAATCCTGTTGCTTTAGCCAAAGATAGTGGGACCAAAATTCATTACTTGGCCTAAACTGGACCAATTAGGTTTTTTTTCCCCTGGGAATTTGATTCAAATGGTCATTGGTCTGTGAGTGCTTGAACTGGCATGAGATGCAAAGCTAGACTTGGCTATGGGGTCTTGGCAGGTTAAACTACATTCACAGAGACCAAAAAATGTAAGGAGGGGAGTTAAAGAAAGAGAAAGAAGCAGAGATGGCAGGCTCTGGAGTTATTGCTTCCTAGATGTTGGGGGCTCTGCTATGTTCTCTGTTCTTGGGTTACATGAGAAATCACTATATCATTATAGTAGTTTCTCCATTTTTTGCTTAGAACATTTCAGTGGGTTTCTACTTCTTACCAGTGAAAGAGCCTTGACCAAGAGAAGTATAAACATTCTGTTCTTGGCCTGGCATAGAGGGCCCTTCCCACAGAGATGTCAAACAATCCCTCTAGCCTCATGTCCTACCACCCCAGTCTGCCCCAGTCCCACAAATCAGCTACACGGAACCACTTGGTGAATCAGATAAGCAACAAACTTTTGTCAGTCTAGAATGCTTTTCCTTCATTCTACCTTTGGTCAAATCATACTCATTCTTTAAGACCCACTACAACTGCAATCTGCTCTGGAAACCCCATTCTGATTTCCCAGCAGAACTGAAGGCTTCCATTGCACCTTGGACAACATATCTGCTAGTAGATACAATATTTTATTGAATTATTTATTTGTATGCCTATCCTCTCCACCGAACTTTTCCTTGCCTTATTTTACCAGAAGCTCCTTGCACAAGGCCTGGCCCAGAGCAGGTACTTCATAAATGTTTGTTGCATGACTAAGTGTTGTGTGGATGACTGGGAGCTCTTTGGATGTCTAATCTATGTTATCCTAGCAGACCTTCTCAGTCACCAGGGCAATAGACTCGCTTACATTGTTCTAAACTATCTCCAGACTATTTGTCCTGCCTGTCACTGAGCTGATAGCAGTTGTGAAAGTGATGAATAGCAGACCAATTATGAGCAACAGGAAACATCAGTTATAACTCCAGGGAGAAGACGCAGCCATATCAGTAGCCTCATCCATCTAATCATGAGTCATCTTCCCAAGGCATCTTGCCTTGTGACCTTGAACTGCCAAGGGCTTCTTAGTCTTATACAAATCCAAGTTCTTCAGAGAACGGCTCCTCCTCTCAGCCTGTCTCCTACAAGGCGTTGCTCCTGGCCCACTCAGTCCTAGAAGGGAAAACCTGGATAGAACTCACACTTCTCCTAAGGGAAGCTTTTAGCCAAGGCTCCCAGCCCCACCCAATAGGCAAGACCTGTCTTCTAAGGCCTGCTATCTTTTAACAGATAGTAACTCCTCTCCCCTGTGGTGAGAACATCTGGAGATGAGAGGCGGTGGGAAGGTTTCAATTGGAAGATTTGTCCAAGATTGTGGAGTTTATGTCGCTAAATGCTAGCTTAAGTTAATGGTGAGTTTCTGAGTAAAGGGCTGCAAAGCTTCCCTTCTGTGGCCACTGGTGACCTCATTTTTCCAGTACGCCCATTTTCCCTTAGGAGGCATCTGAAGGAGGCAGTCGCTCCAGCTGATGAGGCCTCCATTCTTGGGCCTGTGGGTGGGGGCAGGGAAAGAAAGTTAGAGGACAGGAGGGGACATGCTTAGTCTAGACTCAAACTAAGCTTATCTTTGCCTTTGAAAGGAAGACTTAGAAATTTAGCTGGGGAGGTTATGAAAAGGGGGATTTCTACCCCATTCATTGTAGTCATATTTCCATCAGGGTATACTGGGACTCTGAAGTCTAGATCCCTTAACCCATAAAACAATGTTATACATGCTGGAGGGACAGCAGGGCATGGAAGCTAAGAGTATAGTCTTTGGAACCAAACCCCTGGGTTCAAATTTTAGTGTTATCACTAAGCAAACTGATGAAGTGACTTCAACTCCATGTTTCATTTCCACATGTATAAAATGGGGATATATTAATGCCTACAGCAGTAAGGAATGTTTAAGGATCATTTGTAAAGTAACTAAAATAATGCCAGATCTATACATGTGTCTCCACATATACATATATTTGACAATTAGATGAATGTTGACAAAGTCCTAAACTTGGATATTCTCTACATGGAAGCAACATACTTATTATAAATTATTATTATCTATTATGAACATAATAAAGTTATTATTTATGACTATTTATAGACAAAAGTTATTCTAGGTACATCTATGCTCAAAATAATTTTTATTATTTTTAATATTTTTTCAATGGGGAAAAATAAATCACTAGAACCAACTGCCAAAAGGACATTAAGATTATCTTTGCCTTTGGGGAGGTATGCCTTTCCTAGTTTCTGTGAACTAACTACCCTTCTGATTTTTTAATCAATGGATGTCTGAGGGTAAGGCAATTACTATTAACTATACACCTACTCTGTGCTGAATGTTTAATCAGCAGCAAGAGTAGAAGCAGAAGAGACAAGGAAGAAAAGAAAGAGAAAGGGGGGGACGTTGAAGATGAAGGAAGAGGAAAGCAGCTGCAACTAACACTGATCAAATTTTGAATCATAGTTGGCATTGCTAAGTGCTTTATATACATAATCTTACCTAAGCTAACAATAATTCTTTGAGTTACATCATCCTCATGTTACCTTCACTGAGATTCTGAGTAAGTTATATCTCCATAGTATGTGGCAAAATAAGAATGTAAGCCTAGGTCTATCTGATTCTTGAACCTTCTTTTCTTTGCATCTATCATCTTACATGATATCCAGAACCATCCTAGAAAGCAAATGTTCTTACAGACAATGGATCTCAGGTAGGATAAGTCACTTGTGCAATACTATAGCCATAAAAAGTAAAATCTTGCCAGACGAACATGGATGGACCTTGAACACATTATGCTAAGTGAAATAAGTCAAGCAAAGACAGACAAATACCGTATGCGCTCACTTATATGTGGAATCTTAAGGGGAAAAAAAGCTCAAAGATAAAGAGAGGCTGATCAGAGGCAGGAGATAGGAGTGGGGAAAATGGGTGAAAGGTCAAAAAGTCGAAACCTGCAGTTATGAAATACATAAGTTATGAGAATGTCATATACAGGTTTGCAATTATAGTTAATAATACTGAGTTGTACACCTGAAAGATGCTAAGAGAATAGATCTCAAAAGTTTCCATCACAAGAAAAAAATTATAACTATGTGATAATGGATGTTAATTATTAATGAGACTTATCATGGTGATCATTTTGCAATGGGCACAAATATTGAATCATTATGTTGTGCACCTGAAACAATATACTGTTATACATCAGTTACATTTCACTAGAGGAGAATGAGGAGGACTAAGAGGTCTTTGTTGAGTTCTGAGACAAGAACTTCAATTAGATAGTGGAATAGCTTCCAAGAAACTGAGAAGTGGCTAAGAGTTGAAAACAGAGCAGAAGTTTCACCACCAAGGAAAAGTGAAGAAAAAGATAGTGACAGGAAAGACTGTAGAATCCAAGAAAGGTTATTTGATGATACAATAGGCTGGCCTATGTCAAAGTGTAGAGGAAGGAGCCAATGATGAGGCAGTCTCTACAGCTTACATGGTGAAACTACAGGCTATAGAACCAGAACTATTGGCTGTGTGACATTGATAAGAGATTTCTCCTTCTGAGCTTCAGTACTTTCGCCACTCAAAAGTTATGCTTTGAATGCTTACTATATACATGACACTAAAGACAGAGCTATTGTGACCAAGGACAAATCCAGAAGTCTGGAAGCAAGAGAGTTGCATTTTACCCCTAATTCTGCAGGCAAGTGAAGCAGTCTCTGTGTGTTCTAACTTCTTTCTTCATAAATCATACATCATTAAGAAGGACAATAGACATGCTGGAGTTCTTTCAGAGGCTATTAATCAAGATGGCTGGGATAAACTGAGTCAGAGTTAAGAACAGACTGATTTGATGGAAAGCTATTGAAGGAACGGAGGATGTTTACCAGAACTAAGGCCTAAAATGTCTCCAAATACCTGAAAGACCATCACTTAGAACCAGGAGAGAGGACAGATTTTTATTGAGCTGCTTCTATGTGCCAAGCATTGCTGCTAAGCATCTTACCTGGATCATTTTAGTTAATAATTTGTTATTTTAGCTACTTTAGTTAGAAACAATTCTATAAAGTAGACATTATTAAGCCCATTTTACAGGTGAGAAAACAGAATCCTAAAAACTTAAGTAATGTGCCCCAAAACACAAAGGAATTTTGTAGCAAAGCTGATATGTGAATCTTCACCTCTTTGATTCCAAAGTATATGCTCTGTCCAGTAAGTCAATAGTAAGTCTATTCCAATATAGTTTTGATGAATGGAACTAGAGACAAGGATAGGAAATATATAGGAAAGTATTTTGACTCAATAAACAAAACATTCTAGTAGTGAGTGAACAAGCTGCTTAGGGGTTATTGGGCAAGCTTTACTTGGGGTACACAGCCCTTGTAGGGTACAGTAGAAAAGATTTAAGCAATAGACTAGGATAGGACTTGATGCTTGGATAATCCCTTCCACTTCTCAATCTGCCTGCTCTTTCTTTCTCATAGGCATGGTTTTAAATAAAACAAAATAATGAAATGTGGAGGAGAAGGGAAAGGAAGAGGAAGAAAAGGAAGGGAGGAGAAGAAAAGTGAGAGCTTGTCTATACTCAGCACTTACTATGTACCAGGCAGAAGGCTAAGCACGTAAGATGCCCATCTCATTTAATATAATAACCTCAGAAATTAGGTATTATTATTATTAACCCCACCTCACATCTGAGGGAACTATGCTAAGTGTTCCAGAATTCCTTGCCAAAAGTCACATAGGAGAAAAGGAACAGCCGGGACTTGATGACAGATTTGACCAGCATCAAAAACAAACTCTTAACTACTAGATTAGAAAGATCAAGTTATCCTATTAGATCACCTTGGTCTATGGGTGTATCAATACTGGTTGTGGGAAACTGCCAAAAAATCAAACCTAGTCAACCTTCTAGACCTAACTACCAAGTTACAAGAAATACAGGGGCAGAGGAACATGTTAGATGATATCATGGGGATGCAATGAGCAAAATCCAGGCTGGGGACAAATGACCCAGTTTTCTTAATAAAATAGCATAGTAATGGTAATGGTATTGAAGCTATGTTTTTTTAGCCCTTATCTTTTGGAAATATTGACTTTAACATTTACACATAAAATGACATAATGTTTGAGGTGAGACAGAAGGTGACACAGGCTTGGTGTGAGTTGATCACTGTTGCAACTGCAAAGTGAGAGGTACATGGAGGTTCATTACACTAGTTTCTCTGCTCTTGTATACGTTATAGTTTTTTAAACTAAATTGTTCTGGGTTGGGTAGCAGAAGACCCAGGGATTTAACAGTGTCCTCCCAAATGGGAAAATGTGGAGATGAAGCTGAAAAAGAAAAGAAACATGCGATCCCAGGAGAAGCCCCATTTTTCAAGGGTTTCTCTTCCTCCCAGGACTTGAGTTTATAACCTGGAACCCTTCCACACAGAAATACTAGTATTTATACTAGGATAGTATAAATACTTCTCTGTTGACCAGAGAAGGCACTGCACAGATTGACTGTGTAACGGTACAAACTCATGCTGCTTTCAGCTGCATCTGCCTCGTGAATTGTGAGACACATCTGGAACGACTTTTTGGTTCTTAGAGAGAAACAGAGGGGAGAGTAGAACTGTTTGTGAATTCTTTCTGGTCCCTTTGTATCACTGCTGACTGAAGTTGTCTAATGACCCAAGAAGAGCCCCCGGTGAACAGGGCTAAGCTCCAGAAGGGATGGGGCCTTCAGCTTGCTTTGTTCCTGGAAGCCCAGCACCACCCTGGCTGGGGCAATCTTTGCATGGTCATGTGATGGATGAGTGGTTGTGGGTGAGCTAGAAAAGCAATTCCAGCCCTGGTTCTGATAAGTGTTAACCCTTTCAGGCTTCAGGGGTGGCATCTACCCTTTCTGAGCCTCAGTTTCCTTATCTGTAAAATGAAGATAAACATTACTATCTTCATAGGCCTTTTGAGAGGATTAAGGGGGGCAGTGTATGTGAAAGCACCATGTGAGCATACCAGTGTAAGCTGGTAACTCATTCACTTTTTACTCGTTCATTCATCTATTCTCATTGAGAATTTACTGAATTTCTACTATGAGTCAGGCAAGATACCAGAAGCTGTTGATGCAATGCTGAGCAAAAGTTTGCACAGACCCTGGTCTCATGGAGTTCACCCCTTAATGTACAGGACAATTGTTTGACTCAATATCAGGAAGGATATTCTAGAAGTGAGGGGAACAGGATGTTCGGGGTCACTGAGCAAGCTGTCACTGGGAATGTTCAAACACAGAGTCTACTGCATTTGCAAGGTGTAGCAGAAAGGAATCAAGAAGTAGACTCGGGTTGGACTAGATGCTTGTCCAATGCCTTCATTCCTGAGTTTACCTGCTCTTCCTTCCTCATGGCACTGCTATCATCATAAAATAAAATAATAAAACGTGAAGGAGGAGGATACACAGACATTAATCAATTATAAAACATAAAAGTATAATTAGGAACAGAGGGGCTCCTGGGTGGCTCAGTTGGTTAAGTGTCTGACTCTTGATTTTGGCTCAGGTCATGGTCTCAGGGTTGTGAGATGGAGCTCTAAGTGTGTGGAACCTGCTTATGATTCTCTCTCTCCCTTTCTCTCTTCCTCTCTCCCCTAGCCCCTCCCCCCCACTCACAAGCATGCACTCTCTCTCTCTAAAAAAATAATAATAATAGTTAGAAACTTTGATAACTGCCATGGAAGAAAGATAAAAAGACTCAAGAAAGTACATAAGTAAATGGGGAGCTTATCAAACCCGGAAACTTCAGTGGCATTCTGGTGCGGGAGTAGCAGTTAACTCAGAAAAGGGGGGGGATGGGTGACATGCATGCCAATTAGAGGGAACAGCATGTGCAAAGGCTCTCTGGCATGACAAAGTATAGCCTTTCCAGAAACTGGAAGATTGCCAGTGACTAGAAAACAGAAAGCAAGGGGTGTAGGGGCAGGATGAGTTTTAAGAAGTTGGAAGGGCCAGTCCTAGCAGCCCCATGTAGGCCACAATAAGCACCTCTGCCTTGATCCTAAGGAATCGGAAGGCAGTTAAGTGTTTGAATGAGGAAAGTGATGAGAGTAAGTTTTAGTTTTGAAAATTTCACCCTGGCTACAAGGAAGAAAATTAACTAAAGGGGGCAAGGATCATTGTTAGCCAATGAAGAGGCAATTACATTAGTCCAGGCAAAACTTGAACCAGACTGGGTAAAAGTTAAGTTATTTGAGAAGTTCTTAAGAAGAAAAATTTATAGGATTTAATAATGGGTTGTAGTTTTAGGGGGGATGAGTGCAGGAAGGAAGAAAAGTATCAAGTATATCTCATTGGGTTTCAGGATTACAAAAACTGAGATAGAAAATACTATTAAAAAAGGCATTTTATGGCAAATGTAGTGTCTGCAAGACTTATAAATGAGAAGCCACCCTATTTCCATTGGATGAAGGGATTCAACCCTGGAATGAATGCGAGTGAATCAGTATAGATAGTAGAAGTAGCCAATTTTTTCAAAAATTTTGGCCATTAGATAAAGAAATGAAGACAGGGGCACCTGGGTGGCTCAGTCGGTTAAGCGTCTGCCTTCAGCTCAGGTCACGATCCCAGGGTCCTGGGATCGAGCCCCACATCAAGCTCCTTGCTCAGTGGGGAGCCTGCTTCTCCCTCTGCCTCTGCCTGCTGGTCCCCCTGCTTGTGCTCTCTCTCTGTCAAATAAATAAATAAAATATTAAAAAAAAAAAAAAGAAATGAAGACACAGTAGCTGGAGAAGATAATATGTAATGATAGTATCTTCAGTATACATTAGACTTCCATTTATGATCATTTACAAAGTTGAAGGGAAGTAGCTAATAGAGAGTAGAGCAAAATGAGAAAAAGCTCAGGAGCCCAGGTCAAACCATGGTTCTACCGGTTCCTACTTCTAGGGACTAGGGGCAAGTGGTCTAACATCTCCATGCCTCAGTTTACACAATGGGGAAAAAAGACAGTAATAGCACCCACCATATGAGGTTCATGAAAGGGTTCAGCGAGCTAAGTATATAAAGGGCTTGAGCTGAGCTCCTGGCACAATTGAAGTGCTCAGTAAATGACTGCTATTAAAAGTACAAGGGAAAGACATTATGTCATTCTCTTTTTTATCACATTTGCTAACTGAATTCAATGTCCCATGGGGCGGGGGTAGGGGGAGGACACCCTGTGCTCTGACATGCAAAAATGTTTGCATTTGCTAAGTCTATATGTCTCTTACATCTTATTGAAGCTGGTAGTCTTCTGGTCCCATGAAATAGCTATGTTTTCCAGCTTTGCAAGTAGGCAATCCAAGCATTAAGTTCCTCTTTTGTAATTGACCATGAGCGTGTTGAGTAATATGTGGAGTATTTCTCCCTCTTTTCTTTGATCTTCCCTCTTGCCAAGGACTGCCTGACAGTCTGGTTTCTGGCCAGTGCACCTCCTCAGAATGCACAGAGATGGAGAGGAAGTGGCCCACAATAGCAGAGATTTACGCCAGATTATAAATACTTGACTTTCCTAATCCCTAAACAAGGAATTCCCTGAAGGAACTTCAGAATGAAAGAGACATATGAACCATGGTTTTAGATAGTGGTTCTCAAGCTCAGTGTGTATCAGAATCACCTAGGAAGCTTGTGAAAATGAAGATTCCCAGCCTCACCCCACCAGAGAAAAACAATCAGTAGGATGAAGCCAGGAGCCTGCATTTTTAACAAATGCCTCCTCCATCCCGACTGATTCTGAGGATTTTGGAGACCCTCTGAAATCCAAGTCTCCATATCCCACTAGGTACCCCTGACCTCACTTGTTCTGCTTTGCTTTTTTTTTTTCTCTTCACCTTCTAATATACAATATTATTTACTACTCTGATTGTTTGTTTTTTGTCTCCCACACATGCTCCAGTAGAAATTAAGTCTCCAGATGGTCGAAATATATGCCTGTTCTGCTCTCTAATGTATCTCAAATGCCCAGAATAGTGCCTGACCTAGAGGAGACCCTCATAAACACTTGATAAAATTATTTGAATTGAGTCCCCACACTCCCAGCCATCTCATATATGAACTTCTGTAGCGGAAACCCTAACTGGTCATCTTATTTTAGTCTTCTACACGTTTGGGGCAAGAACATTTAGAAAGTATGTGGATGCCATGTATCCTTTTTGCCAGGAAAAAAGAATTTGATAATGTATACTTTGGCATAATTTTCTGAGGATAGAGATCCAAAGACCCTTCAAAATCAGAGATCTGCAGGCCCCAAATTAATAACCCTTGGTTATTTTTTATTATTATTAACATATAATGTATTATTTGTTTCAGGGGTACAGGTCTGTGATTCATCAGTCTTACACAATTCACAGCGCTCACTATAGCACATACCCTCCCAGTGTCCATCACCCAGCCACCCCATCCCTCCCACCCCACCCCCCGCTCCAGCAACCCTCAGTTTGTTTCCTGAGATTAAGAATCTCTTATGGCTTATCTCCCTCTCTGGTTTCTTATTGTTTCATTTTTTCCTCTCTTCCCCTATGGTCCTCTGCCTTGTTTCTCAAATGCCACGTATCAGTGAGATCATATGATAATTGTCTTTCTCTAATTGATTTATTTTACTTAGCATAATACCTTCTAGTTCCACACAGCCCTGGTCACTGAAATTCACCCTTCACAGGTTGCTGTAGTCAGTCACCTAAAAGTCACATTTATTTTTATTTTTTAAGATTTTATTTTTAAGTAATCTCTACACCCAACAGGGGACTTGAATCTACAACCCTGAGATCAAGGGTTGCATGCTCCACTGACTGAGTCAGCCAGGTGCCCCTAAAAGTCCCATTAGTCATGTCTTTCCCTTGACCCAAATCTTGAAGGCAGACTCCCCATCATTTACATGGTTCCCAACTCCCTTGAGGCAGCATTCAAAGCTGCCCCACAGCTCAGTCTCCTGCAGACCATTTTTCCAGTTTGATCTTTCCCAAATCTCTCAGACCTGTCACAGAGTGACTGAATAAACACATAAGCTTTAGGGGCGCCTGGGTGCCTCAGCTGGTTAAGTGTCTGACTCTCAATTTCGGTGCAGGTCATGATCTCAGGGTCCTGAGATTGAGCTCCAAGTGGGCTCCGCACTGAACATGGAGACTGCTTGAGATTCTCTCTCTCCCTCTGCTCCCCGATCCCCGCTTGCGCACACACTCTCTCCCTCTCTTAAAAACAAAAACACACACGTAAGCTTTAGACACAGTCATCTCAGGCTTGAATTCTGACCCCACAAGTTGCTAGCTATGTGATCTTAGATAAATTACTTATCTCTGTAAAGCCTCAGGTTTTGCTTTTTAATTTGTGAAATGGGCATAATAGTGCATATTCACATGTGTTGGGGGATAGAGTGAGATATTACTGATATACAGAGAGTGCATATTAATATACACATCAAGCATTTAAAAATGCCAGGCATAGAGTTGGCACTCAGTAATTGTTGGGTTTTATTCTTCTGTTCCATATGTTTGGCATATAGTATTTGACATACTTTCTTTCCCCCTTCCTTTACAATATTCCTTAGTCTCGACCAAGATTTGTCCAACTTTTTTTGTAAAGAACTAGAAGCAAATGTTTTTGGCTTTGTGCACCATACTCTATTCTGTGGCTACTACTGTACCCTGCTATTGTTTCAGAAAAGCAGCCATAGATGATCTGTAAACAAATATGTGGCTAGGTTTCATAAATGTTATTTATAAAAACAGGTGACATGCTGGATTTCACCCACAGGTCACAGCTTTGCAACTCTGACCTGGGCTAGCTTTGGAACTTTATGGAACTGGGTTCAAGCTTCTATTAAATAGGGATCATAAGAGGACTTCCCTCACAAGTTGTTGGACGATTAAATAAGATCAAGCCTGTAAAGCCCTCGGCACAGTTTCCGGCATGTGACACACATCTCGTAGATGGTATTATCCTCATCACCAACAGACTTGCCTCAAGCTGTTCCGTGATCTGCCCATATCCACCTTGCCTGCCCCGAGAATCTTTTCCAGACTCTCTCTGACTTTCTTTCTCCCACTTTTCTAACACTGTTGGAATGTCAGTTGTATTACTTGAAAATAAGTCATGCATGAATGCAACATATGCAAGTAATTATAGTTACTTATGTGGCTCTTCTCTTCGTCCACTAGACTGTGAGCTCCTTGAAGGCACAATCTGTGTCTTACTCCCCCCCACCCCTAGCCTGTTTCCTAGCACAGTAAGCACCCAAGGCAAGGGGATGGTGGTGACAGTGCTACGGTCATGGTGACAGTGGTTGTGATAATGGGGGCGGTGACGGTGGCAGTGGTAATCATGGTGGGGGGCTGGGTGATCTTGGCTGTTAATTTCTTTTCAAAGAGCACTCATTTGGAGTTCTCTTCTCAGTGAGAGCCAAGGAGTGTAAATAGAGCAAACAAGTCCTTCTGGCAGAGAGAGAGGATCTGCTGGAAAGTCAGACAACCACAACAAGACCAAAATTACACATGGCTCTTCCTAGAGCAGCATGAAAAGAAAAAGAAAAAACAAAACAAAACAAAATTCACATGACTGGGAGTCAGGAGACCCGAGCACTAGGAAAGAATCATCCATCTGTAGAGTATTTTTCAGTCCTCAAATTGCTAGCAAAGGGTGTCTTAATTTTTCTATGCAACAGCCCTGTGGGGAAAGTTATGAAGACCCATTTTACAGATGAGGAAACTGACCCTCAGAGAGATGAAAGGCCAGAAGCCACGCCTAACTGCTGAGGCCAGAAGCCACGCCTAACTACTTCAAATTCAGAACTGGCTGTGTGACTGAGAACAAACCATTCCTCATCTTTAGGTCTTACTCTTATTATTTGCAAAATAAAATGTTGATCTGTAAAATGAACAGGGTATGATTTTAATATCCCCCTCTACTCATAAATGCTGTGTCACTGCAATAAAGTAGAAGATATGTACACCTTTCTCTTCTCAATATTAATTTAAGGAAAAAAACTGCTAATATCTCTGGATGGGGAATAAATTGCAGGTCACAGGATGACTCTTCTAACATCAAAATATTTCCCTTATTTTCAGGGTAAAAGTTAGGTCTGACCCTATCACAGCACCAAGAGGTGGGGGGTAGCAGGGGGATAAAGTGAGCCCAGAATTTTCATGCTACAGATAAAGAAACAAAGACCAAAACAGTAGAAGCATTTGTGTCCGATGTCATATAAGAATCAAGGACAGAGTGTAGTTCAAATTCCAGGTGTCCCAATTCTCTAGTTCTTCCAAAGAGAACTCCCAACCCCAACATGGATAGAGACACATATTACATGCCTACTCTGCAAATAAGTAAAAGTAAGGTCACCCAGGTGTCAATAGCAGAGAAGAATTTCAAATCCAACTCTGTCTGGCTCTTCACCATGACACTCTTCTGTCTCTCCCACTTGGAGCCTCTTCTCTCTCCAAAGGCTAAATTAACAGCCACACAAAGTCTTGTACATTAAGCACTAGTTGTGCTATAGCTTTGGGCCATGTGGGGTCATTTAACAGGTGGAGGAGGAGATTTAGGTACTAATCAAACTGTCCATCATAAAGAATTTTTTCCTGCTTTCCTTATTCTAAATCACAGCATGACATGTAATGAAGGACTCCTTTCCAACTGAGGCAAAGGCATCATCCTTTCGCATGCATTTATGGAGATGGACCCAAGGAGATCCCAACTGTCAAAGGAGTTAGTGTCTAATGGTTCCCAGGACTATCCAGAGCACATCCTAACCCTGGTCCAGAATCAGAGGCCAGAACTGCCTCGCAGACCTCACGCAAGTCATACCCCCTCTCTGACACTTCCTGACCGTGCCATACAATGGGACTCAAAAGTTGACTGAGCTCTTCAAATAACTCAAGGAGTCAGGAGTTCTTACGTAGAAGACTGGTTCCATTCTATGTTGGGGGGTCCATAGAAGAAGGAAATCCTTTTACTCATGTGTAACTCTACCTATGGTATTCCTAACCAACAGAATATGAACTCCAGCAATGTTTATAAAGTAAGAAAATGTTCCTTTAATCCCTCCATTCATGATCTGCCCTTTGGGGTTAACCAGTGACCTCTCTTATGCAAAAACACAGATCTTACTCTAAAATGTCATGTCCCTAGCACTTTGGGCATCTGCAAAGTTATCAAGTACTACTTAGAAGAGGAAGTACCAAAGGAATCATAAAAAAAAAAGAAGGGTCAAGTTTAGATGAACATCATTTTTATCATTATCACAGAAAATGTTTGTCCATTACATGCTATGTGCCAGGTACTATGCATTCATTATCTCATTTGATTTCCATAAAGACCACATTTTACAGATGTGGGAACTGAGGCTCGGAGAAATCACTCAGCATCACACAGTGAACAGGAGATTGAAGCAAGATTCTAAGTAGAGCACAGAGCCTGAGCTACCTGCTTCCACTTAGACAAAGTCTTTCTTGTAGGAAACTGAGAAAGAAATTCACTCAGCCTCTCTGCCTTTTCAGGTAGGAAAAGAAAAACCCAGAAAGGGAACACGGACTTGCCCCAGCCTTGCTGTGTCTCAGCGTCAGAGCCCAGGCCAAGGTTCTTTTGTGTTTTATCAATGTGTCCTCTACCCCTGGCTGCAGAAAAAAGTGAAGAGATGGAGGAGCCATGGGAGCTGGGGAGAAGGTAGAAAACAAACAATGATCCCAGGGAGAGTGGCTGCCTTCTCATCACACCAGCCTTACTCAGTGGCCGTATTCCCCTCCTCCACATCATTTCCACACCTACAGTCGGCCTGTCCCACCCACTCCTACCTTAGCCTGGCTCCCCTGGAAAAGCCTAACGCACCACAGCCCTTAGGCTGTCATGCACCTTTAAAAGGACCTACCATTGGGGTTTGGGGCCAGGGAGAAGAAACTGGAGCCTCAAGGAAGCCAGCTCATCAGGCAGCTCTAACGTTTCTGAGCAGGGATGACTAAGAGGTGGAGAACCTGCAGCTGAGAAGAGGCACCCCTGCCTGTCTACCTGCCCAAACTCTTCTCTGGCTCCCCACTGCTGGGGCTAACCTCCTCACCACCACAGCCTCTGCAGCTCTACCTGGCCTGGCCCTGCCGCTTGGTCCTCAGCACTGCTCATGGAGCTGCCCCTTAGTCTCGGCCCCTGCTACATTGGTTCTCAGCTTTTCAGGGAAATGGGCCATCCTGCTCATTCTTCAGATCTTTGCAGGAGTTGGGTCTTCAATCTTGCTTGTGCTCAGGCTCCTTCCCCTCCCCCAAACCCAGTCCTCCACATTCACTTTATGCACCCGACCCCCAAAAACTCAGTTTAAATGTCACTTCCTAAGGGAAACCTTCCCTAACTCCGCAAGACATCCTATCACACGCTTTCAACCCACTGGCCTGGTCTTCTCTTGGTACTTTGCAGTCTGTCTTGACTTGCGTGATTGTTTCATTAATACCTGTCTCGTCCACAAGTCTGTAAACTCCATGAAGATAAAGACCGAGTCTACTCGTTGTACTCTTCACTTCTCAGTGAAGATAAAGACCAAGTCTACTCATTGTACTCTTCACTTCTCGGTGAAGTGGGATATAGTAAGTACTCAAAAATACTGAATGAATGAATGAATGAATGAATGGATGACTAGTGCTCCAAGAATTCCAGATCTCCTATAGGAACAGTGACATCTAGTGACTCATTCACACAGGAGCTTCTCTGATAACATCCCAACAACTGGCCTTGAAAACATCTCACTGGATTTCCGAAGAAGTGGATATTTTGATCATGCCGAGAAGCTGGCACAGAATCTAGACATGGAGGAATTTGACTCCTACACAAGGAGGAAAAGAATCACCACTCCTCTTGCTACCATATGTGCCAAGAACACATCACATAAGTCCTGTGACTTAGCTAGGATGGTGCCACATTACAGATGAGAGGAGCATGGCCCAGAAAGGCAGCACTGGGCCAAGATTACGGAGCAGTAAATGAGGGTTTTCATTTACCTCCCCCACCAAGTCCTGGAGAGCTTGGCCCCATGCAGCTAACCATGCTGCTTCGCTCATCCACACTAACACAACACTGGTCAGACTATATTTGGTATTCACTGGAAGTTTCAACAGCTTCCTCACAGGTCTCCCTCTTTCCACACTTGCATTTTCACACTGAGCTCTCACCCTGAAGCTGGAGGGGTAGAGATACACATTTGACTTTTTGTTGTAGTTAGTGTGGGGACCTCTGATGCATAGAATTAGATTATCCATGAGGCTTAGCTCATGACTCAAGCTCATTATTGCACCATGCATGGTTAGGCTTTATGTATTCATCTACTTTGTGTTCATTAATTAGCTAGTTTTAATACTTAAAAAAAAAAACTTCCACAAATCCACCACCCAAAATGCCAGGTAGGAACATGATACCTCCATGTAATGAGGGCTCCCTCATACCACTGCCCCGCCTCCCTGACTCAAGACAGCCATCGCCATCATCCTGAATCCTATGTTGACCATTTCCTTGATTCCCTTTCTAAATAGGTTTATAGCATGGGCCCCTGGGTGGCTCAGTTGTTAAGCGTCTGCCTTTGGCTGGGGTCGTGATGATCCCAGGGTCCTGGGATTAAGTCCAATATCAGACCCCCTGCTCATCAGGAAGCCTGTTTCTCCCTCTTCCACTCCCCCTGCTTGTGTTCCCTCTCTCACCATCTCTCCCTCTGTCAAATAAATAAATAAATAAATAAATAAATAAATAAATAAATAGTTTATAGCACCTGTATTCATTCTAAAAATGTAGTGTATTTGGCGTGTATCTGTTTTAATTTAAAACAGGGGAAAGGGTATCATGCTATATAAAATGTATCTTTGGGACTTACATTCTTCATTTAATTTATGTTCATTCATCTCATATTAAGTGACACTATAGTTCATTCATTTTGTCTGTTGTAGAGTATTCCACTGTATGCATATTCCACTGTACGCTTATTTAACTGCTCTCCTACTGACAGTCATCCGGGTTGTTTACAGAGGGCTCCTTCTGCTGCACGAATCTAACCCTATCGAATCCTTCCTGCATATCCTAAGCATCTCACTCCCCTTCAGACAGGATCCAAATTTCATGAGCTAGTTTATAATAACCTGTATGATCAGGCTCCTTCCGACCTCTCTGGCCTCATCTCTGCTTTTCTTCTATCTCTTGATCTTAGCCATGGGATGCCTTTCAGTCTTTGTACAGATCATGTTCTTTTCTGCTTCTGGTCATCTACCTGACACTCTCCCCACGTCCTTGCTCTCATCCCCTCTGCCCTCTATGAAGCCCTACCTGACCACTTACCAACCTCTAGCACTTAGTCCAACAGAATACTATGGTAGGAGTGCATGATCCATACCATCTTATTAGTATTGGTCAGGTATCTACCAGACTATCTTCTTTGGGGCCCAGGGCAATCTGGGAGTTGCTGCAGAGGGAAGACTGGGGACAAAGTAGAGATGCTTTACCCACCTTCCTTTCTCTAACTGAAGGAGTGGCATTGCTATTCTTGGCTTTATGGATTGGGGTTCCTGAAAGACTGTATTTAGAAAAAGTGTTCCATGAATACAATTTTGCAAACCAGTGAACAAACCATTTATATGGTCTCTTCAAGCCCAGGCATACTGTCATGGGAAATGAAAGATGCAGGAAGAGGAAAAAGAGGAGACATAATTTCACAATTAAGCACAGAGGTTCTGAAGCAGACCAACTTTGAGCAAATCAATAAATATCTTCGAGGTTTCCTCACTTGTAAAGTGGGCATGACATTAGGATGAACCATATGGAATCACCATATTTTTTTAAAAAATTATTTATTTGAGAGAGAGAGAGAGCAAGCACGTGCACAGGGAGGGGCAGAGAGAAACTTTAGCACACTCCTTGCTGAGCTCGGAGATCGATCTCATGACCCTGAGATTATGACCTGAGCTGAAACCAAGAGTTGAACGCTTAACCAACTGCGCCACCCAGGGGCCCCTGGAATTACCATTTTTTTATTACCATTTTTATAAGTAAAAAATGATCAAATGTTGACAATTTCATATGAGTCAAAGCAATATTTATACATAAATCAGATCTGGAGGGAAGATTAAATGAGATAATCCAAGTATAATATTGAGGCAGACACTATTAGGTTTTCAAAAAGCCCATATATCTTCTTCCCCAGACCATTAGATAGAATATATTTCCCTGTTTTTGTTTGCAGACACGTGCCCAATGTCTGCGTTCTACCCAGTGAAATGATATTTGTCACTTTCAGGCTTGGCCCACGAAACTTCTCACGTGTGATCCTCCACGTTCTTTCTTCTTCCACAGCAACTATGGAAGCCTCAGGTTGATGAGGGCACAAGATAGAATAAGGTGGGTCTCTGAACCGCTTCTCAGAGTGAAGCCACTCATCATCAAAAACATTTATTTGGGACTCCACACAAACAAGAAATAAGTTCTATTATATTAAGCCATTGAGATTAGAGGATTTATTGGTTATAGCAGCTATATATGTACTTAAAACATGGTAAGGAATCAATAAATATCAGTCATCACCATGATGATGTTGAAAGACAATCTCAATGGACAAAGGGCCCACAAGGGCGGGAGGTAGGAAGATTGTTACTTAGATGTGACTTAGTGGCTGTGTCAGGGGAGCTCACCTCCTTGGTACCATTGTCTTGGATGAGGGTATAAAGTGGTACCACATGGTTGATTTCCAGCAGCACTGGTGTGGGGCTCAGCTGCTCCTTGCCCGGTCGGCGGCAAAGGTGGCAGGTAGATGGACAACGGCCTTTTTCCTCACAGCGGATCTCCACACCTGAGATGAGCTGGTCATCCGACAGCATTTGGGCCGTCAGCAGACCTGAGAGGTAGGTGATGAAGGGCATGGACTTGAGTTCCTTCTTGCTGCCCAGCTCTGTGGTCTCTAGAGAGAGAGAAAAAAATCCAATATTGTTCAAAAGGTCAGACTCTTAAACCCACAGGGTCCAATGTGCTAAGGAGGTGGTATCCCATGGAAAAGAAAAAAGATGATAGAGTGGTTTGCTCATGATGCCTTGGAAAGAGCACTGGCATGATGACTCAGATGTCAGAATGGTGTCTTGTTTTACTATTCATATTCAATAGCCCCTTACTTACTTTCTCTGGGCCTCACTTTTTCCATATTTAAAGTTGATTGGTTGGATAAGAGGATTCTCCAAGGGCCCTGTAAGATGTAAATATTCAAAGGTATTTTTCCCAACAAGGAATTCCTGTTTACGGTCAATTTACACAAATTCTACCTTTCTTTTGAAAACTTGCTCCAGTCCTATATTTTCCCAGAAGTTTCATGTAATGGGGGAAACACAAGCTGAAGTCAAGTCAATTTCCATGTAAATCCCAATTCTGCTTGATAATAGCAAGGTACCTTGGGAAGGTCTCTTAATATCCCAAGGCTTATGAGGATTAATTCTGTAAAATGCAGTTATAATACTAACCAAAACAGTTATGAGTGGTAAATGAGACAGAAGGAGGTGGACCTGTGGAAAAGAAATGATTTCCCCTTTCTGTCTGCGCTCATCTGTTCCCTTGTCCAAACTTCTTTTTCTGCCTTCCTCATGTGCACACTGAGATCTAATTACCCATGCTCCATTCTGTGCTGTCTCCCCTGATCCATACAACTAGCATTTCCCACCTCTGTGTCTTTGTTCACCTGCCCTACTCTTCCCCTCTGCCTCTTAAAATGTTTATCACCAATCAATGCTCCATTCCAATGTCACCCTCTTCAGGAATTCTTTTCTCCTTGCTCTAGCCCTTCTTCTCTGAGTAAGTATTTCTGTTTATAAGCCCTAATCTTGTTAAGCTCATATTTTTCATCCCATTTTCTGCTGACCTCTCCAACCATATGATCAGCTCTTAGAGATGGGACCATGTCTCCCACTCCTACCTCCAGCTCCCCACCACTGCTTCAGTGTTCAGCATAGTGCTAGGGATGTACTTGAGACTTAGTCAAAGAGGAATATTATAGAACTCTGAATGGCTACAATGACATTCATGATCTAGTCTAGAGGTTCTAAAATCCTTCTGAGGAATTCTATGGATCCCAAGCAACATTTCAACAGATGGTTGCAGAGGGCAAGAGGGAAACTGGGTAGATGGAACTCTAAACCCACATCTCAGTTTCAAATAGAGCAGTTCCACTTTATCTCTTTTAAAGACTGGCCTTCTACATAAGACTTCGTAAGAAGAGAATAGTCTATGGCTATATCAAGAAGCTCGAAAAAGCAAAGTGATTTGTACAACCCAGAGAGTTCCATTTACATCACAGACTGTATGGATGGTGTTTTCAAACTTGTGCAATGCATAATCTGAGTGGCAAAACAGGGGGGCCCTGCAATAAGGGGCAGAATTTGGTCCAAATGACAGCTTCTTCCAAGCCTGGTAAAGTTAAGGCATGCTCCTGCCTCGGTGGGAACAGGGGCCCTGGGCACGGAGGCCTGAGAGAAAAAAGTAGGGTTATCTCCTACTCTAGCTCTCAGCTTGCAGTGACATGCAGCTGATCTGGAAATGGGCTTGCCAATTAGAAATACAAATAAATGCAGCCTTCATTCATTACTCTCTGGGCCCTCGGGCCTGGGATCTGGGCTCCACCTTTTCTGTCTGGCTGTCAGCAAATGCTTATGAGCATCAGATCAAAGGCTCTGAGGGAGGAAGACAAGGCAAATTCCAGCTAAGCAATCCTTCAGAGGGATTAAAGAAGGGTAGTTACTAAGATAAACAAAACAAAGCTGAGAGGAAGGCATCTGAGCAGCTGGGCAGACAGAGACGGTCTTACATACAGACAAGTTGAAAGAAGAAGATGATGATGACTTTTGGAAGGGCAGGCCAGAGGAACAGTTTTGGAGAAGGGTGACTTCAAACTTGGGAGAGAATAACCATTGAGGGGAGAAGGTCAGAGGGCAATCAGAGCTGCAAGGACATTAGGGGGGTAGTTAACTCACACTCTGATCCAGAGGTCAGTAAACTAAGTGGTACATGAGTCAAATTCAGCCCTCTGCCTTTTTTTTTGTAAATAAAATTTTATTGGAACACAGGCACCTTCATTCATTTATGTATTGTGTATGACTACAATGGCAAAATTGAGTAGTTGCAACAAAGATGCTATGGCCCACAAAGCCTAAAATAGTGACTGTCTGATCCTTTACAGAATAAGTTTGGGCACTTCTGCTCCAGTCCTAGGTTACAGCTGGGGAAACTGAGTCTCAGAAGGACAATCTATCTTTGGTCACAGAGGAATGTGGCAGTATAATGGATTAAAGTAAAAACACTGGAATCAATTAGGCCATCGATACACTTAAACTGTGAATCTCCAATGAGAAAAAATTGAGTGGGGCATCTGTTCTCCATAAAACATCTTTCAAAAACTATTGAAAAAGCATACCTTGGAAAATGCTAATCTGGTACAATCCTCCCATTTTAAACAAGGGGAAATTGTGTCCCAAAGAAAGACTTTCCAAGGTCAGATGGTGAGTTAGTGTTCCTTTCAGCACATGATCCCAGTCTCTTCTGTTAACCAATTTATCACTTAAGCCACATTTTAATCTCATATTGTAAAACATAGATGGCCTTTCTCTCACAGCATCTTGCCATATACACATAATTTAATTGGGAACGAAATGTGGTGCTGGGAGTAAAAATTCCCTTGATCAAACAAACATTCATAGCCACTGGGTTAAAGATAAAATTATCCATTTACAACAAAACAAGCTATAGATCTTTGCTGGTCTGTTTTGTTTTTTTTTTTCCCAATAAATCTTTTTTTTTTTTTTTTTCCATCTATCAATCCAACAGGTGAGTTAAAAGCCCATAGTCTAGGCTGACAACTGCCTTGCAGTAGTGATATAGAATTCAGAGCTGAACTTAAGGGCTGGTTTTGCAAAAGGAGGGCACTTGAGAGTCACCTGGTCTAACCCCATTGCTCAACAAATAAAGAACCTGAGACCTAAACAGAGAAAGAGATTTACGTCTATCTTCCATGCACATTTATTAACAATGATCCTTTTTGTAAAGATTGTATCATGCTTAAATTATGATCTGGATGAGAGTTACAACAGGGAAGACCATTAACCATTCCATTAATTATTCCTCTGTAGACATTACAATTGTGAAAGCTAATTATTTCAGATCCAACCTCACTCTGTGGCTAAAGTCATCTTTAGTTCAAGTGCCAATTCTTCAGAATAGCCTTCCCTGAACTCCATCCCCATGCTACCAATCTATATAGGGCATCATATTAAAGATTCTCGTAGCATCCTGTTCTATCCATCACCTCTCAATGCTTCCAGACTGTAAACTCCATGAGGACAAAGACAGTATTAGTTTTGCTGATTCTCATATCCACTTCACATAGAACCTTTAGGCTTTCAGTAGTAGTTTCAATAAATATTTGTTGGATATACAGTTATAGACTGTGATCACTGCACTATCTTATCAGAGCATCGATAAGTCTAAGAGCAAAGATTTGTGAATTTCAAACTGACAATTGATGGCTTGTAATCAAGGGACAACCTCTTTCCAAAGTAAAATTAGCTTTCTCAATTGGAAGCTTTACAGATGAATAGCTGATCAATTTGCCAGTTGTTCTGGCCTCCTCTGGGTTTTCACATAGGCCCTTGCCATTGAGGGGATGGGAGAGTTCAGTTAAAACAGGCTGTCTTTAACAGGCAAGGATAAAGAGCATTTTTGAAGAGACTTATCCTCTGTTCACATTTCCCATCCCTCTGAACAATGCTTCCAAAATAGGATCATGTCTGGTTTTAAACCCAATTCAGTTCCAATGACACTACAACCCATTCATTTGAGAACCTGCCAACTGAACTCTCTTTTTTCTCCTCCCAAATTCCTGCTGGGTATTATTTTGTTGCCACCAAAAAAAAAAAAAAAAAAAAAAAAGCAGCAGCCTCAGTTGAAGTGACAACTCCTTGTTGGGAGGGCAGCCAGGGCTTTTCGGCAGGAGGTGATGGCACTGCTTGCCCTCATCCAGAAAACAAAACAAAGGCAGCAGACTAAGGGCTCCTGGGAGAGCCAAAGCTGTGCGAATGTTTGTTCAATATTCGGCAACAGTGCAGGGCACTGCCTCCCAAGTTAGACAGGCTTGCTTTGGCAATAGGCTTGCACTTGAAGCATTTAAAGGCTCCACAGGGACCAGAGGGGCTCAAATTAGAAACGTTAAGGGTGGGGGAAAGAGGGTGAGACTTTTATATCATAAAGAATGGCCTTTATTATAGCAATGGCCTCCCAGGAATTGCTGAAATGGGATCATTTCTTAGGCGGAGTCACTGTCTCCTGTTGGAGGAAAGCAATTGCTCCGAAGCCTGACTCAAGGACCCACACAAATAGCCTTAACAAAGGGAAAGGAGCCAGCTGAAAGGCCTTGTGCTCGTGCATTGTGCAATCCAAACTTCCCAGCCTAACAGTTAAGGTCCTGCATCGTCAGTGTGCCCTTCCTAAGTCATGGCACCACCCTGACTGAATGAATGAGTTCTTGTGAGGATCAAATAAGGTGCCTGGCAAAGGTTAAGCACTCAGTCCATGTTAGTCGTTGCCATTGTTGCTGCTGTGGTTGTTACAATTCTTAGTGCTACTGTTGTAACAGGATGTTACAGTTGAAATTTCCATGGAGACACCAAGATAGAATAGAAATGAAATATCCCCAAACCAAGCCCCAATATGCAGAACTTACAAAGGAGGGGAATCCTAACTGGTTTCATAACTCCAGAAACGTCAGCCAGAACAAGGAAATAAAACAAGGTCAGAGAATAGGCAGGAGGGATTTAGGAGAGATTTGTTTGAGACAGGCTGTTAGCTCATGTTTAGAGTTTCCAGCGCCCCAGGTGAGACATGTAGAGCATGCTACCTTCTAATCCTGTTCTGTAAGAAGGAGCCTCGGGCGCCTGGGTGGCTCAGTTGGTTAAGCGACTGCCTTCGGCTCAGGTCATGATCCTGGAGTCCCTGGATCGAGTCCCGCATCGGGCTCCCTGCTCGGCAGGGAGTCTGCTTCTCCCTCTGACCCTCCCCCATCTCATGTGCATTCTCTCTCTCAAATAAATAAATAAAATCTTTAAAAAATAAAAAAAATAAAATAAAAAAAAAAAGAAGGAGCCTCAAGAGTGCCTCCCGGAGAACTTGCTGTGTGTTCCCCACAGCTGGGAAGATAGTGGACCAGGTCCTGTTCCACCGGCAAACACTCCAGTGGCCTGCGGCAGCAGAACAAGATGGGCTGCACAATGTGAAAAACACTCGAGTCTTTCCCCTGTACCAGGTGTGAGCCACACAGGAGAAAGAGAGGCCTCGAATACTTCTAAGTCCTACCCAAGAGGAATTCTAACAAAGATTGAGGGGTCCCCCCCAGTGAAAATCCCTGTGAGCTAGGCCACTAGAGAAACATAGGTGGGGGCAGGGGGGATTGGTAGCAGCCAGCCAGTGAGAAAATGCATCATCCCAGGCCTTTGGAAAAGTGCCTGAAAAAGCCCCCAAGAGGAAGAGCTAGTTTTAAAAACTGTCAGGAGCAGAGAACACAGAGACAGATATAAGGGGACCACGGCAAGGATGACCTTCCTAATCCTTACCACTTCTCTGCTTTGACCATGCAGGGAGAGGAAAAAGAAATGTGAGGTAGAAAAACAGAATGGAGGCCAATGTTGTTCCAACCTCTTAATGCCCCCACCACTGGGGAGGGCAAGGAGACTTGATTTGTCAGCTTTAGAAATCTGATTAAATCCTAACTCCCGGCTGGAAACTGTGTTAGCAACTTAAAATGTCTATCACTGTCTATTCCATAATAGTGAAAACAGATTAGATGTACCCTGCTAAAATCGTCATCTAGGAGCTAAGGAAGATGATCGCACTGAATACATTAAAAGGACTGTGGGAACGAACTCACATCTATACTTTGGAACATACGTATGTTCATCGTGATTACTCTCAATTTGTATTATCAACTGAACCATTTACATCATCATCATCATAGTGCTTATCACATTTTTAATTTTAGTTAATGTTTAATTAATATCTGTCTTCCCAACTAAACTTTGAGCTCCATTAAAGTGAGGACCATGGCTTATTTTAGTGATCATATGCATCCCAGCATAGAGTTCACTATCTGATGTAGTGTAGTTGGTTTGCAGGTAAATACCTGAATAAAGGAATAGATGAACATGAGCCTCTTTCCCTGTAATCCCTTTCATTCCTGTAACACTTATGGGACTTCAAACTCACTATCTCAATTTATCACCATTGCCCCAAAGGCAGATGGTGTTAACCTTACTTTATTGACGTATAAATGATAGCATGTAACACTAATTCTCACTCTCACACAGTGAGTTGTCTCTGTTGCAAACACTTGGGCCTTCTCTGTTCCTGGCACTCCCAGACAACACCTCCAGGCTCCCCCACCTTTTCCATGGGCTAAAGCATCTCAGGGGTAAAAGGCATTTTAAAGTTCACCTAGTCAGAAATCCCATCTAATGTTTCATTCACCACCAAATCATCCTCTAACTTCTTTTTGAAACTTCTAATGATGTAAAATTCATTATGTTTTTAGGCCTCCAGTTCCATTATGGGACAGCTTCGTTAAATCTAGGCGGCTTCCCATCCAGAAACTGCATTTCTCCACCTAAGCGTCAGACCCAGACCCGGAATTATGCACTTTATGGTATTTGGACGCCCTATCTGAGGTACTCAGGCCTGCCCCCTACTGGCAGGTCATGCTAAGATTGATCAACTAACTAGGTGAATGAACTCCTGATCCCAGGAAATGTGGGGCATTCTCAAGTGGCTTCTGATAATGTTTATGTGTCTCAGTATGGATAAACGTTGTGTGTGTGGGTGCACATATTTAAGCAACAGACGGGAAGGCAACAGTGGAGACACTAAAAAGAAGACAGGTTTACAAAACTGCCGAATTCTGGGACAACTGATCTCCTGATCCAACCTAATTCACAGCTTCTACCCAAAATACACAAGTAATAAGCCCAATTGCAGAGGGGTGGCTCTAGCACAGTGACTTGCCTGGGTTTGACTTTCACTTCTCCCATTGCCAGGTGAGTGACCTTGGACAAGTCACTTAAATTCTCTGAGGCTCCATTTTCTCATCTGTATAATGTTGATAATGTTAGTACCTAAATCTTGGAATATTTGGAGGATCAAGGAGATACAGAACCCAATGAGGAATTTACAAATCCTAGAGTGTCCAGAGCATCATCAGAATCATTTGTTCTACTCTATGACTAACTAATCCTTCGACAAAGCAGGAAAGAATATCCAATGGGGAAGGATGGTCTCTTCAATAAATGGTGCTGTGAAAAATGGACAGCCACATGCAGAATGAAACTGGACCATTTTCTTACACCATACACAAAGATAAACTCAAAATGGATGAAAGACCTCAATGTGAGACCAGAATCCATCAAAATCCTAGAGGAGAACATAGGCAACAACCTCTTCAACCTCGGCCACAGCAACTTTTTGCTAGGCAAGTCTCCAAAGACAAGGGGGAAAAAAAAAGAGTACAAATGAACTATTGGGACTTCATTAAGATAAAAAGCTTCTGCACTACAAACAGTCAACAAAACTAAAAGGGAATCCACGGAATAGAAGATATTCACAAATGACATATCGGATAAAGGGCTGGTATCCAAAATCTATAAAGAACTTCTCAAACTCAACAATCCAAAAAACAGATAATCCAGTCAATGAATGGGCAGAAGACATGAACAGACATTTCTCCAAAGAAGACATACAAATAGCCAACAGACACATGAAAAATGCTCAACATCACTAGACATCAGGGAAATACAAATCAAAATCACAATGAGATACCACCTCACACCAGTCAGAATGGCTAAAATTAACAAGAGAGGAAACAACAAGGATGGGAGGCAAGGATGACAAAGATGTGGAGAAAGGGGAACCCTCTTACACTGTTGGTGGGAACGCAAGCTGGTACAGCCACTCTGGAAAACAGTATGGAGGTTCCTCAAGACATTAAAAATAGAGCTACCCTAGGACCCAGCAGTTGCACTACTAGGTATTTACCCCAGAGATACAAATGTAGTGATCCAAAGGGGCACCTGAACCCCAGTGTTCCTAGCAGCAATGTCCACAATAGCCAAACTATGGATGGAGCCCAGATGTCCATCAACGGATGAATGGATAAGGAAGATGTGGTTCATATATACAATGGAATATTACTCAGCCATCAGAAAGGATGAGTACTTACCATTTACATCAATATGGATGGAACTAGAGGGTATTATGCTGAACAGAATAGGTCAATCAGAGAAAAACAATTATCATATGGTTTCACTCATATGTAGAATATAAGAAACAGGGCAGAGGACCGTAGGGGAAGGGAGGGAAAACAGAATGGGAAGTCATCAGAGAGGGAGAAAAACCATGAGAGACTCTTAACTATAAGAAACAAACTGAGGGTTGCAGAAGGGGAGGTGGGTGGGGAGATGGGGTAATTGGGTGATGGGCATTAAGGAGGGCACGTGATGTGATGAGCACTGGGTGTTATATGCAACTGATAATTTATTGAACACTACATCTGAAACTAATGATGCACTAAAAGTTGGCTAACCAAATTTAAATAAAAAAGAATTGTTTATTCTAGCCCTTGTTCTTCACCTCAGCATTATTCAATTTTTATGCAAGTCTGGATCTGTAAATGTTCCCTTGTTATCTGCTGGTGATTTAACCACACTGTTAGGAATTTCTCTTTAAACTACCCACTTCCTACCTAATGGAACACAGTAGACAAAGGTAGACAGTTCAGTAGACAAAGGAAGAATTGAACACTTAAGTCCAGAGCTGAGTTAAGACTACCTGATTTAGGATCCTTCTGGGCAAGTCACTACCTCTCCAACCTTGGTTTCCTCATTTGTAAAATGGGGACACTAATTCCTCTTTGAACTGCTCTGAGTGTCAGATAAAAGATGCAGCCCTAGCTGGTTTACACCTATGATCTCATACGGTTCTTGCTATCATGCTACGAAGTAGGGATCATTGTCCCCTTTTATAGACGAGGAGACTGAGGCTCAGAGTGACATAGTATAACCTTACAAGTGATAGTATAACCTTTCCTATTTCAAGTGAAAGCAGTTAAACCTCTGAGGAAGCAGTTAAATATTCGGAAAGTCATACTCTGCGCATGGCAGGGAGAAGGACCCCTGGATACCACCCAGTACCCCATGGTAGTGGCTAATGTCGTTTGTTTGTTTGCAAATTCGAATTGTTTAGATAGATTTTTTTTTTTAAGTACTAAAATATCCGCATGGCTCTGCTGTGTTACTTGTCCTAAAGAAAGTTAAGGGGCAGAGTGAAGAAACCCAGTACAGCTCAGTGGACCCAGAAGTGGGCCTTCCCACAGACTAAGATGTACCCAGGCTCCCTCTCCCTCTTCCCAGACTTTCATCTTCTTGCTGTTAAGGGAATAGTCAGCATTGCAGCTTATCATTTATTCCTGTCTCTAGTGAGATAAGGTGCTCTGCAGCCAGTAATGGGATAACTGGGGGGGGGGAGGGGGGGACCATGTGTGATCTCCTGCTGCCCTCTAGTGCCTGCTTAAGATGATTGCTCTAGGGAAAAATTGTTCTTCCACACCAAAGAATGATTACTGTGTGCGAAGCAACTTTCTAGGCTCTGAGGACAGCAGGTAGGACAGTAAAGGCTTGGCTATGATACAAGGAAGCTACTGTAATGACTATGGGGGTTATGAACAAGCATTTGCTTAGAAGGCCTATTCATAGTGCCAGGTTTGGAGCCAGGCACTGGTCGGGGGGCGGAGGGGTGATATTATGAACAATGATTTGTTCCAATCCTAGTGGTACCCAAGTGTAGAGATTTGATTGAGTGTATCAGCTAGGAAGGAAAAGCTAGAAGAGAAGGAGAGGGGAGAGACTGGAGATAAGACAGAGAGAAAAGATAATCAATGGAGCAGGATCCTATAGGAACTAGGAAGAAATGAACTCCCAGGTGAATGTCTGAATGTAAGACAAATCTAAGTGGGAATTTTATCATGACACCAGGGCCTCTGGGTATAGCCATGCAAGTTGTGTACGGCTCAACAGTGACGAGGCAAGGGGGTGAGGGGAGACTGAACCCAGCCTCGCCCCACCTGCCATGCCTGCGCCCACAGGATTGAATCTAAGTGGAAGAGCACTATTTCCTAATTTATACAAAAGCTAACTTATCGGCTAGCTAAGGCCCTGCATATAATCACGGACAAGCTATCAAAGCCTCTCATCTATTATGTGCAAAGTAAGGCTAGTATCACTGATACTAATACAAAGTTCTTAGAATTTGAGATAAGATATGCCCATGCCACCCAAGAAATTTCAGTTCTTACTGGAATTATAACAACCTAGTTTTATTTTTTATTTTATTTTGTTAGAGAGAAAGAGAGAGACTGAGAGAGAGAGAGAGGTGGCAGGGGGAGGGGCAGAGGGAGAGAGAGAACCCCAAGCAGAGTCCAAGCCCAGTGCGGAGCTGGGCATGGGGCTCGATCTCACAACCCTGATATCATAACCTGAGCCAAAATCAAGAGTCAGACACTTAACCGACTACCCAGGCGCCCCAACCTAGTTTTATTTTTTAAGATGTGGTGGGTAAGTCCTTGAAAAAGGGAAAAGGTAGAAAGGAAATTCACATTTCCTGAGCTTCTATTCTTCTTTGTCAAGCACAAGACATTATGAATCTCACTGGCTCCTCATAACAATGCTTTGGACTAGAAGTATTACAGTTTTTATAACCATATTTTACAAGTGAGAAAACAGAGGTTCTGAGAGGTGACAGACTGCAGCCAAAGTCCATTAGGTATTTAGGATGACTCCAAAGCTCGTTTTCTGTCCAGTGAAGCATGGAAGCATCATTAATAGGAGGCCTGCCTTCATCTACTGGGATCCCATTCTCCCTCTTTCTTAAAAACTCTGCTCAGAATTTATCCCCTCAAGGAAGTATTCCAAGATTAGTTCTTCCTTAATTCCTTTCTCCTCCTTCCAGTAGCTTCTTAGGCTAGGGGTGAAGGATGAAATAAATGCTCAGAAGGAATCATTCCAGGACAGGGCTTAGGGAATTTGAGGTCTCTGGGATGGCAGTAACCTGCTTCAGAGGGAGACTCCCAGATCATCCTGCTTGAGCATGATCTTGACACAGCAGAGCAAGCCAATAAGGCATGCCAGGCCACCCTGGGGCCAGTGGGAGGCTGCCAAATTTGAACATCAGGGAGGGTATGACCCTGGGTGGGGTCAGCTGGAGTCTTTGGTGTGAAGAGCCATTAGAAAACAAACTTCCACTCTCTGGCCACTTCCTAGGATGCTTGTCTTGTTGTTATACTTCTAACTCTTTATTTCCACTGAAATCTTAATACGCAGGTTAAAAGACCATCTTTAAACATATTGACAGGCAATGCTTTTGGAGAACAGATTCAAGGTGAGTTACTTCTCCCATTAGCATCCCTCCTCCCTGTAACTGTGCTGCTAGGGGTAGGGAGAGGGACTAATGAGCGCACCCATCAAAAAACATAAAACAAAATACCAATAAAGGGCTAAGACCCATTAGGGACTCCCTGTCTTATGCTGAGGACATCAGTAAAATTAATATTAATAATAGCTATGATTTTACAGGGGCATATTCCAGGTCAGATGTTCTGCTATTTGCTTTGCATACGTTGTGTCCTGTGGTCTATACCAATCCTAACAACAGTGAGAGGTAGATTCCCTTATCGTTATTTATTTATTCATTTATTCACGTATGCCTGCATGCATTTAAGTAGTCCAGTACAGGGCTTGAACTCACAACTCTGAGATCTGAACTCAAGACCTGAGCTGAGATCAAGAGTCTGATGCTTAAGCCAGGCACCACCCTTACCACTTTTTAAAGGTGAAGAAATGGAAACTCACAGAGGTGAAATCAGGGGTTGGGGCGAACTGGACTTCAAGCCGTTCTGATCTGTTTTACTTCTAAGCACTTTTCCACTCTCTTAAGCTGCAACCAATCTGCTAGACTACTGTGATTCACGGCTGGACAGTTATAAATTCTGAAAATTTAAGTGCAATTTCTGTTACTTCTGCCCATTACATCATACTGATTAGCAATAAAAACCTTAAAATAAGAATCTATGGACAATCAATAGGTAATTGGTTGAAAAACTGTGCTGCATCCACACAGTGGAGTCTATGTACTTAAAAAGGAATTAGGACAATCTTTATATGTAATATGGAGTAATCACAAATACATTTCACTCAATGGAAAAAGCAAAGGGCAGAGCAGTGTTTATAGTGCTTTCTTTTGTACAAGAATGAAATATAAATATGTATACATATTATATAGATAGATTTCTATATAATACGTATACATCATCTATATACAAATTAGATAGATATAATTTTTCACTAAGCAACATTGAAACAATTAACCAAAACTTAAAAAAAAAAAAAAAAGGTTAACCACAGAGGGAGCAAGGAGATAGGGTCAAGGAGACAAAGACAGAAGCCAAAGTTTTTTGAGTGAATCTTTTTTATAAGTTTTAGTTTGGACTCACATAAAACTATTATGCAATTTTTTAAATAAAAAAAGATAAAAACAATCTGTAAATTATATGCAAACTGAAAAAAACTAGTTATATATCAATATGTTGGCATAACCACACAGAGAAAATAATTATTTTAAGTGGCTTTACAATGCAATATTTTGATTGTAGATGTTTAGTGAGAAATATTTCAAAGGAAGAAAATGATCTGCAAATAAATCTTAAACTAAATGCAATGGATTTATTGCTAGCTGTAATATTGGTATGGTTATTTTGAAACGATTATGTATATATTGTGGACTACAACAAATAAGCCATTACCTTACCATCATCAGGAACTAACATTATAAGTGTAAAAGGAACCACCTGAGGTATAAAGTCAAAGAAGGTGAGAAAAATTCTGTACACTGAAATGTCAACTGGAAATCATATAAACTTATAATTCACTTTTATCTTTTAAAAAATAAACATTTCGGGGCGCCTGGGTGGCTCAGTTGTTAAGCGTCTGCCTTCGGCTCAGGTCCCAGGGTTCTGGGATGGAGCCCCGCATCGGGCTCCCTGCTCAGCAGGAAGCCTGCTTCTCCCTCTCCCACTCCCCCTGCTTGTGTTCCCTCTCTGGCTGTGTCTCTCTCTGTCAAATAAATAAAATCTTAAAAATAAATAAATAAATAAATAAACATTTCATAGTTCTCTCCACTGAAAAGACCTAGAAATAATGGCAACCTAATAGCAATAATATTCTTAATGTTTAGACTCTTGTTTTGAAATACTATTTCCCATTAAAAGAAACAAAAGATTCTTGGAAAAATTCCTTATTCCAACTCTGGACTAGGTATGGTACAAGCTGAGCCTGGGACATCTTGCTGTGCCAAAAAGAGAGATCTGCCAAAGACTAATGTGGTCATTTCAAAAGGACATAGAAGCCCATCTAGAGGGGCTCACACGGGCCTAACATTGAATAAACTGAACATCAAAGAGAATAATGACTGCAATTGATTGAAATAGATCAAATAAATAAGTTTCCTGTAATCCACAATGTACTTCAAACCAAAAACCAAAGCCAAAACCAAAACCAAAAAGCAAACAAAGCCTATTGATCACCATTGGGAATGGCTAGGGAACTAGGTCATTATCTGAAAATTGAGTTAATCAAGCTTTTATCCTATGACTTGGATTTCAGGGTAACTACCTTTTTCTTCAGGGCAATACTGTAGGCAGAAAGAATGACAGAATTAGGAAACTGCCATTTTGCCAGCTCTAATCAAACTAGAGATCTACACAGCATCATCAATGAATCCTAAAGCCATTAGGAGAAAGGCTGATGGGAAAATGTCTAATCAGTGGATCAGACTTATACTACCTGACCTGCTGATCAATCCTAATATCACTGAAAGTAGTAAACCAGACAATTAAGTACCTTTGATATGATGCCAGAGGAAGCACACAGCATGGGCTGTATGCTGATGTTCGTTGGGTCCATGGATAAAATTCAAGGGTCTGTGAACTTGTATAGGGAAAAAAAATACATCTTTATTTTAAGTATCCTGTAAATGCAATTTAGCATTTCCTTAAATTATGAAGGCAGGCAGCAAACTATAGTACCATACCACTTCCTATGACTTTGACACAATCAAATTCACATATATTTCTATCCCATTACATTTGCTATAAATATTTCTAAATACTTACATTCAATACTACTTAGCAATTATAAGTTATTAGATTCTCCACTAGATCTTGTCATTAATAAAGAACCACACATATTACACTACAGATATTTTTTAAATATTTGATAACTATATCTTTTTTTTAAGATTTTATTTATTTATTTGAGAGAGAGAATGAGATAGAGAGAGCATGAGAGGGGGGAGGGTCAGAGGGAGAAGCAGACTCCCCGCTGAGCAGGGAGCCCAATGGCGGGACTCGATCCCGGGATTCTGGGATCATGACCTGAGCCGAAGGCAGTCGCTTAACCAACTGAGCCACCCAGGCGCCCTTGATAACTGTATCTTGATATACTTTCTTTCTTCTGTAGTCTCCATGAATTTAATTTTATGAATTTAAGAACATTACTCTGATATGAGTGGGTCTATAATCGTCATCATTCTACAAAACAGGTCCATGGGACAAAAAAAAAAAAAAGTGATTAATCCCTAGGAGAAAAGAATAAATTAACACAAAGAGGGAGCCATTAGCTAAATCTGCAAAGGTAGACAATTGTAAAGAATAAATGAGTCAATGTCTTCAACAAATAATGGCATGGGCAAAATTTTAGGTGTGACTATTACAGACTAAAGGAGACCTAGTACAACATGTAGACATTTTGATCCTTATTTAAATACACCTACTAAATATATATATATTTATTTATATCTCTCTCTATATATACATAGAGAAAGAGAGAAGCAATTAAGGACATTTGAGTATGAATTGCTAGATGTGATAATGAAGCTGAGAGATTATGTTAAAAAATAAGTGTCTGTTAGAGATATATACTGAGGTATTTAAAGGAGGAATGATAGGGTATCTGGGATTTATTTTAAAAGACTTCAGCAACAAAAAAACAAATTGGGAGGGAGGGATAGCTGAAGCAAAATCAGCAAACTATTGACAACAATTATTGCAGGGTGATGGGCACACAGGGAACCACTATAGCATTTTCTCTCCTTGATTGTGTACTTTTCTCAATAAAACACAGAGAAGAGAGGGCTGCCAGGGGATTACACAAAATCAGTAAAGACGATTATTGCTGGGGAGTAGAATGAGAAGGAATTTTTCATTCACATCTACAGTATGGACTGCTTTGATGCTTTCTTCTAAATGCATTTTCACTTGTATTATGTTTAAATCTTTTTAAATAACAATCAAATGTTCCTACTTTTGTTAAAATAAATTAGAATGATGGTTAGCAGTGACATGAGAAGACTATATAAGGTAGAGATGGGGGAAGGGTTTGGGGAAAGGAGACCGTCTCTTTGTGTACTACCACCCACTCTTACAGATACCAATTGATGAAGTGGGCAATGGTACCCACTGTAAAGAGAAAGGTGAATGAAATCCTTGAGCTGAGATAACAGGAAATCTGGAATGGGGTTGAGATGTGGGACTTAGCAGAAATAAGGCCCATGGGAGATTTTCCAGCAACCCTCACTTAGCATTGTGTTGAGTTGAGGTTGATGACACTACATGGGGAATGTTCTTCAAATGCTACTAACATTTATCAAGCACCTACTCAGTCACTGTTTGATTACTGCCAACCTTTGACTTTATGCACTAGTTCAAACTACTAGAAAGTGGGTCTGGCCAATACACAGAAATGTGTATGACATTAAAATAAAGTTTCAAAATTCTGAACTGTTTCCATATCAGTTCAAGGAAAGTAAAAAAAAAAAAAAAAAATCCTCCCTGCACAAGAACTTTATGCAGCCTTATTTGTGATGGTTAAATGTTCAATAATGGCTTGTCAACTTGACAAAGTCTTATGTAGCCAGTTTGACAACTATGAAGACCAGAAAAAAAGTGATTTCAAACATTTTCTTATATTAAGTAAATACAAAAACTGATATTTATTAGAAAAACATTTGGGGGCACCTGGGTGGCTCAGTCGGTTAAGCATCTGCCTTCAGCTCAGGTCATGATCCCAGCGTCCTGGAATAAAGCCCTGAGTCCTGCTCCCTACTCAGTGGGGGGCCTGCTTCTCTCTCTCCCTCTGCCTGCCACTCCCCCTGCTTGTGCTCTCTCTCTCTGTGTCAAATAAGTAAATAAAATCAGAAAAAAAAAACATTTTTTGGATATCCAACTCATGTTTGTAAGTGCATGAACAGATTAAAGGAGAACCATGGAAATGTTTATATTTATATGAATATAACCAATATAATGGTTATATTAAGGTGATGGATAAAGTTGACTCTCTATATGCTCTTTTATGCTGTAAATTTAAACTGAATTCAAACATCTATTGAACACTTACCATGTACCGGGTGAAAGCCAGATTGAGAAATGCACAGGTATTGAGTATGGCATATGTAGATCAGAATCAGAGTTTCAGCAGAAAGTAGACTACTGACTGACAGACAGACAGACAGATGGTAGATAGATACATAAATAAGAGATTGAAGGAGGGAGGAAAGGGAAGGGTGGAAGATGGAAGGCAGGTAAGAGGGATGGAGCTTCTAAAATGGCCTGGAGTGATTTCATCTCCTGATATGCATGTCCTATTATAATCTCTTCCACTTGAGTAACTTGCTTTTAACCAACAGAATATGGCAATAAGGGATGTCACTTCTGTGATTAGGTTTCAAAAGACTGACTTCTGTTTTCCTCAGACTCTTTCTTGCTTTGATGAAACAGGCTCTCATGGAGTGGTTCATGTGTCAAGGAACTATTGAAAGTTCTCCAGCCAAAAGGAAGCAAGAAAGTGAGGCTGTCAGTCCAACCACCCTTGAAGAACTGAATCCTGCCATCAACTACATAAATGATCTTGGAAATGGATCCTTTCCCCGTCAAACCTTCAGGTGGGACCCCAGCCCTGGCTGATAACCTGACTGTAGTCTTATGAGAGACCCTGGTAGGGGATCTAGCTAAGCTGTGTCAGATTCCTGACTCACATAGGCTGTGAAATAAGAAATGTGTGTTGTTTTGTTTCATGAACATAGAGGAAGGGAAGGAAGAATAAAATAAGATGAAAACAGAGAGTCAGGCAAACCATAAGAGATTCTTAACTACAGGAAACAAACTGAGCGTTGCTGGAGGGGAGGTGGGTTGGGAAGATGGTGTAATTGGGTGATGGACATTAAGGAGGGCAACTGAAGTAATGAGCACTGGGTGTTATATGCAACTGATGAATCACTAAATTCTACCCCTGAAACTAATAATACAGTATATGTTAACTAAATTGAGTTTAAATTAAAAAAATAAAAAGAAATGTGTGTTGTTTTAAACCACAACACTTTGGGATAATTTATTACTCACTTCAGACATAAGTAATAGCGATAGACAGAAACAATTTTATTATATTGTTTCATGGAAATTTTAACAATTTTAAACCTCTAGACTCAAACAAACTTGGTTAGGAAGTATTAGTTTTAATTCCTTCCATTTTTTCCCTTAGACTCTATAAGCACAAATTCCTCTTCCTCCTCAGAATTGTTTGCTAATAAGAGAAGAGGGGGAAAATATTTTTTCAAGAATCGTACAAATCATAACAATCAACAAAACAAGGAGGCAACCCACAGAATGGGAGAAGATATTTGCAAATGACACTACAGATAAAGGGCTGGTATCCAAGATCTATAAAGAACTTCTTAAACTCAACACCCAAAAAACAAATAATCAAGTCAAAAAATGGGCAGAAGACATGAACAGACACTTCTCTGAAGAAGACATACAAACGGCTAACAGACACATGAAAAAATGTTCATCATCATGAGCCATCAGGGAAATTCAAATTAAAACCACATTGAGATACCACCTTAAGCCAGTTAGAATGGCAAAAATTGACAGGGCAAGAAACAACAAATGCTGGAGAGGTTGTGGAGAAAGGGGAACCCTCTTACACTGTTGGTGGGAATGCAAGTTGGTACAGCCACTTTGGAAAACAGTGGAGGTGCCTCAAAAATTTAAAAATAGAGCTACCCTATGACCCAGCAATTGCACTCCTGGGTATTTACCCCAAAGACACAGATGTAGCGAAAAGAAGGGCCATATGCACCCCAATGTTCATAGCAGCAATGTCCACAATAGCCAAACTGTGGAAAGAGCCGAGATACCCTTCAACAGACAAATGGATAAAGAAGATGTGGTCCATATATACAATGGAATATTACTCAGCCATCAGAAAGGGTGAATACCCAACTTTTACATCAACATGGATGGAACTGGAGGAGATTATGCTAAGTGAAATAAGTCAAACAGAGAAAGTCCATTATCATATGGTTTCACTTATTTGTGGAACGTAAGGAATAGCATGGAGGACATTAGGAGAAGGAAGGGAAAAATGAAGGGGGGGAATCGGAGGGGGAGATGAAACATGAGAGACTATGGACTCTGAGAAACAAACTGAGGGTTCTAGAGGGGAGGGGGGTGGGGGGATGGGTTAGCCTGGTGATGGGTATTAAGGAGGGCACATACAGCATGGAGCACTGGGTGTTATACGAAAAAAATGAATCGTGGATCACCACATCAAAAACTAATGATGTATCGTATGGTGACTAACATAACATAATAAAATAAAATTAAAAAAAAAAGAATCGTACAAATCACAGTAATGATAATAATGACAACAATAGCTACCATTCCTAGAACGTTCACTCTCTACCTCAGGCAGTGCTCTAAAAACTTGAGCTCTATCAAGTCATCCAACATTCCCAACATTCCTGTTACTCCTATTTTGCAGAGTAACAGAAAGTAAAGTACAGAACGGCTCAGTAAATTCTGCAAGGTTCTACAGCTTGTCAGTTGCAACAAGTTACCACACTTTACTTCAAATCATCTTTTTTATCTTTTCCTCAAAATAACTGTCCAGGTAAGGGGGGTTGGGGTTGGGAATAATTATTATTATATAATTATTATTATTGTAAGTGCACTAAAATGAACATTACAACACGTCAGGCAACATCCTAAAGTGTAAATGCTTAACATCCAATATCTCTCATTTTGCCACACCTCCCCCCTGAAATCCCGTGAGTTAGTTATTGTTATTCTCATCTTAAAAAAATAAAAGAGAGGTTAAACTAGAAATTTTAGCAAATGGAGAAAGTAGTGCTTATCTCATAGGGTGATGCTATCGGTTGAACTGTGTCCCCCAAAGAGATAGGCTGACATTCCATACACCAGAATGTGACTTTATTTGGAAATAGGGTCATTGTAGATGTAATTAGTTAAGATGAGGTCACACTGAAGTTTTAATTAGCTAAGATGGTGGTCACACTTAATGTAATATAACTGTTGCCCTTACAAGAAGACACAGACACATCCATTGAGGAGAATGGCATGTGATGATGAAGACGCAAAGAGGGAAACTGACCACAAGAAGATGGAGGCAGAGATACTGGAGTTATGCTACCACAAGCCAAGGGATGCCTGTGGCCACCAGAAGCTGGAAGAGAAAAGGAAGGATCCTCCTTTAGAGACTTCAGAGAAAGCCTGGTCCCACTGACACCTGGACCTCAGATTTCTAGCCTCCAGAACTGTGAAAGAATAAATTTCTCCTGTGTTAAGCCACCCAGTTTCTGATACTTTGTTATGACAGCCCTAGGAAACTGATACAGGTAGTTTGAAAGTTAAATGAAAAAAAAAGGTTATGTTAAAATGCTGAATAAAGAGTATTTAAATATTAAATATTTAATATTTAAAGTACTCCACAAAAAGTATTTTTAAAAAGTCCCTGTGTATGCCAGAGTATGCAAAGCCACGAAATTAAAATGAGTGCCTTTTCCCAGGGTATTTATTTTACTCCGAGATTTTTGTGGGAAGTGTGGTAATTAATTTAACTGGTAAGTAATTTAAACATTAAAAAAAAAAAAGGACAGTCAAACAAACAGATTTTTTTTTAAGAAGAGAAAAAGGGTTTTTCATCGTCATTATTGTTCTTTAAATCTTTTTTTTTTTTAATTTATTTATTTGACAGAGAGAAAGATAGCGAGAGCAGGAACACAAGCAGGGGGAGTGGGAGAGGGAGAAGCAGGCTCCCCACCGAGCAGGGAGCCCGATGAGGGACTCGATCCCAGGACCCCGGGATCACAACCTGAGCCGAAGGCAGACGCCCAACGACTGAGCCACCCAGGCGCCCCGTCATTATTGTTCTTTAAAGGCATGCTTGTTCGATATCCCCAGACTGTCAGAGAAGTACCACTAGGATGCTCTCTGAGTGGGAAAACAGGGGTATAAAAATATGATGAGTCCTGAATTGAGACTTTGGGGGCCAGGATCTGTGATTTTCAGCAAACAGAGTGGTAACTCCCCATCTGGTCTGAGAAGAGGGTAGAGGTAAGGTCTTAAGTGTGGGAAGAAACTATTTGACAGCAACTCTCCCTTATCCCCAGGCTGCAACACAGGCACTGATAGAAGTACCCCAAGGCCCTTTCCAGAAAGGTTTTTTGCCATTCCGGTGAAACAGGCCACTCTGACTCGCCAACATGGCAGAAACTCAGGGCAAAAGGCAGTTCCTGCTGTTCCCTGGCAAGGCTGCTCAGAAGAGCTCTTTTGAGTGTCTTTGCCTTGACAGGATCATACTCTGTGGTCATAATGACAGCCAGGATTTGCTCCATATTCCTTGACTTCCTAAGCATTGTCATCTCCCCTTCTCTTTTTATCCTTATAAACAAACCTTACTCAATAAAATAGAAAGATAGCTGTTGTCATAAAATGTGAGTAGTCTTTGGGTGGTGGTTCAGAGCATGTCCAGGGGTTTAACTGGCCTAGGTGCCTCAGCTCTACCACTTCCTAGGAGGCTAACTAAGGTAGGCAAGCTATTTAATCTTGCTGAGTCTCAGATGCCTCTTTGTAAGGGGATGCTACTGATATCTACTTGAATCATTGCTGAGGGGACTGTGATATGTGACACTATCTATGAAGTGCCCGGTATATTGCTGGTGTTTAAAAAAAAGGTGCCCTCTTACCCAACTGACCTCTCTGAGTCATCTTGCAGCTAGAATAAGCCTAAGTCAGACAGGAAATGCAATCTGCTTAAAGTCACATTTCTGAGTCTGACTCACTTACTCAGCAACACTGTGCTAACAGATGCAAGCATTCCTCCTTCCTTGGCCCTAAAGGGTTCTGTTTACACCCACTGGCTGGCTGCCAGTTTTGAGCAAAATCTGCCCCAGGGCCCTTCAGTCCTCAGCTGGGCTCCCTCTTCAGCCCACTCCTGACTCAACTTATTCCTGGTCAAACTAGTCAAACCCTGGCTGGCCATGGGCCGCAAGTGTACCCTTGAGGTCTAAATAGCCCCAGACCTCTATCAGGCATCCAGAGCCCCCAGGCCTGTTCAAAGTATGCCATAAGTATACCGACCCAACCTCCCATTGACCTCAATATCTGAAATGCTGGGCGCTGGGGCTTCCGGAATCCACAATCTAAAGAGTGTTAAGAGCTAATTACAATTTTTTTTCAAATTACCGTTAATTAAGTGCAAACCACTATGTACTCATAATCTTTTTTTTTTTTTAAAGATTTTATTTATTTATTTGAGACAGAGAGAATGAGAGACAGAGAGCATGAGCGGGAGGAGGGTCAGAGGGAGAAGCAGACTCTCCACTGAGCAGGGAGCCTGATGCGGGACTCGATCCCGGGACTCCAGGATCATGACCTGAGCCGAAGGCAGTCGCTTAACCAACTGAGCCACCCAGGCGCCCAATGACTTATTTATTTTTAAGATTTTATTTATTTTAGGGGGAGAGGGGCAAAGGGAAAGGGGAAGAGAGAGAATCTTTTTTTTTTTTAAAGATTTTATTTATTTGAGAGACAGAATGAGAGACAGAGAGCATGAGAGGGAGGAGGGTCAGAGGGAGAAGCAGGCTCCCCGCCGAGCAGGGAGCCCGATGCGGGACTCGATCCCGGGACTCCGGGATCACGACCTGAGCCGAAGGCAGTCGCTTAACCAACTGAGCCACCCAGGCGCCCAATGACTTATTTATTTTTAAGATTTTATTTATTTTAGGGGGAGAGGGGCAAAGGGAAAGGGGAAGAGAGAGAATCTTTTTTTTTTTTAAAGATTTTATTTATTTGAGAGACAGAATGAGAGACAGAGAGCATGAGAGGGAGGAGGGTCAGAGGGAGAAGCAGGCTCCCCGCCGAGCAGGGAGCCCGATGCGGGACTCGATCCCGGGACTCCGGGATCACGACCTGAGCCGAAGGCAGTCGCTTAACCAACTGAGCCACCCAGGCGCCCAATGACTTATTTATTTTTAAGATTTTATTTATTTTAGGGGGAGAGGGGCAAAGGGAAAGGGGAAGAGAGAGAATCTTTTTTTTTTTTTTTAAAGATTTTATTTATTTGAGAGACAGAATGAGAGAGAGAGAGCATGAGAGCAGGGAGGGTCAGAGGGAGAAGCAGGCTCCCCGCCGAGCAGGGAGCCCGATGCGGGACTCGATCCCGGGACTCCGGGATCACGACCTGAGCCGAAGGCAGTCGCTTAACCAACTGAGCCACCCAGGCGCCCTGTACTCATAATCTTAATCATCGTAGCAAACCTTATCTGTTTAGAAATGAAGAAATGGGCCGCCGAGAGGTTACACAAGATAATCCGGGTGGATTCTCATCTAGTCTTGGGTCCCAGGCTGGGCTTTACGCCCTGGAACACGTGGCCGTGCTGCTGAAGCCCCTGAGCGCCAGTTGCTTATCTAAATAGGGTGGTTGTGAGAATGAGGCGGTAATGCATGGGAGGCGCTTAGCCCCAGCCGGACACTAAGTGATCAGAGGGTAGTTTTGTTCCTGTTTCTGTTTGTTGTGTTCTCACAAACCTAAGCGGGATTTCCCACTCAGGCCCATGCGACCTCCCCCCCGCTCCACCACGGGGTCACCTGAAGGAGCGGGTACTTGGCCTGGCCTGGAACTGCGTAGGGGGCCACAGGCGCTCAGCAGCCACAGGCCTGACCGCCTACCACCCGGTATTGCTGTGGGCGCCCCCGAGGGCTGCCCTGGGTTTGGGCTCCCGGGCGCTTCCCTCTGCAGGCGCAGCAGGTGCAGAGCGCGTCCCCGTTTACCTCTGCTGCGGCCTCCCAGCGGAGAAGGGAAAAGACTCCTCGCTGGGAGGCTGGGTGCATCGCCTGAGCACGCACCTAGGCAGAGGTGCGTCCCAGGGCGCGCTTGGAGCCCGCGGCACTGCCCTTCTAGGCGCGTCCAGCTCTGCGCCCGCCCCCGGAGGAGCTTTGTTCTTTCCCCGGCCACTCCTCACAGGGGCAAGCTGCGCTTCCGGGAGACCCTCCTGCCCGGAGCCGAGGCTCCGCTGGGGCCCGCCCCTGGACGCGAAGGGTCGGCGAAGCGGTTATCTGCAGTCAGACACGCGAGTTCTGATTTGACCCCTGACTCGCTGAGGGAACCTGGGCAGGCTGCTTTTGCCTCAGTTTCCCAGTCTGCACAGTGGGAACACAAGCTGACGGCCGCGTTCCCAAGGCGGGGAGCCTGCCCCTACTCGGCCGCTGGGCCGCGAACGCTCCGGCCCGCGCGACTACAAGCCCCAACATGCCCCGGGGGCGGGGCGCAGTGACGGACAGACGGCTCTGCGAATTAGCGCCCGCCAAGGGGCGCACGGCGGCGCGTGCGCAGAGGGCGGCGGGCGGGTGGGCTGGCGGCGGTGGACGCGTCGGAGCCGCGGGCGGTCAGGTAAGGGGCGGGAAGGAGGGCCCGGGACGAGGGACTGCGGCCGGAGCCTCGGGCCGTGACTGAGTGGCGGGGCGGGGGGCTGCGCTGGCGTGCAGCGGTCGGCCCACGCCCGACTGGCAGGGTCTGGGGACCGGATCTAAGGGGTAGGACCGGGGTGGGGGTGGGGCTGCGAGGGGCAGGCTCGGGAGGGATTCGATGGGGCAGAGGAGCTCAGAGGAGATGCAGCTCCGCCGGGAGCTCGCATGAAATCTGCGGTGCAGCATCTCGGGAGGCCTGAGGTAATGTGGGGGCCCTGAGGAGAGTGGGGTGCAGCATCTGGGCGGTGGGAGGGCGTCCGAAGGCCCTGGAGGCATCTGGGGGTGCAGAATTTCGGAAGAAGGGACTTGGGGTGCGGCATTTCAGGAGGCTTGAGGGAATCTGTGGCCACTAGGCGTTTGAGGAGGCAAAACCCGAGATGAGAGAGCAGGGCCTGGGGATGTTCTAATTGCTAAGGAGGAAGCATCTTCCAGATGGTGTCTGGGGAAAATTGAGGGGGTGAGTTCTTGGGGGAGTCCGTGGGAGGCGATGTCTTGTTAGCAAGAAAGGACCTGGCTCTGGTTTGAAGGCAACCCATGACATGGGGTGGGTAAAAGGGAAAGGACCCAGGTTTGAGGATGGCACTGCGTCTGATGGAATGCAGGAGTTGGGGGCTCAGATTGAAGGAGGGCAGAAGTCTGGTGTGTGTCATTGGGGTGTTATGCTGGGATGCAGGGGTGAAGGCTGCAGAGATTTGGAAACAGATAAGAGGTGCTATGCCTTTTGTAAGAGGGATTTGGGGCACATGAGTGAAGAACTGGTGAGAGCTGCAACGTAGAGCCTGAAAGGCTGAATTCTCCATTGTAGAAACGGTTGGGAACACAATTTAGGGAGGGTTAAAGGGTAGGATGGAGATGTACTAACTGGGGTATAGAATAAGAGGACTCTGAATAGATTTATGGATTGGTGTCTTGGGCTGCTAAAGGAATTTTCCTGAAGTCTGCATGGGAGGAAAAGGAAGTACTAGAGTCCTAAAGACCTAGAGATAATGTATGGACTGGATTTGAGTGTATGAAGTTTAGCAGAGTTCAGGGGTTCAGCAACAGCAAGTCTTCAGAGACCAGGACTCCTGAAGGAGCCTGGCTTTCCCTGTGAGGGGCAGAATCTCCCCCGCTCACTAACCAAAGATCACTTATCACAAGGCAGCCGTGGAACTGCCACTAACTCTGAGTGGCCCCCCCTCCACCCCCTCCCCCTGCTGAAAGTTGTAGGCTTGGGAGAAGAGAGTGGTTAAAGAGGCATAAAGCAGGGAACTATTCAAGGTCATCTGCCTAAGTATCCTTTTGTCTGTCCCTGTAAGCTGGGATAGCAGATAATACGTGAGACCTTCAGAGGAGGAGCAGAACAAGATCTCAGGCCTTGTCTTCTTTATCAGTTATATAAGTAGATTGAATTAATCCTATATAAGGTCCACTACGGCCTGGGCACTCAAGAGGCAGTGGCTCTGTGAGTTTGGGCTGGGAGAGAGACAAAAAAAGGGGAACATTGAGTATGTAGTCCGTTGCCGAGTTCTAAAGACATGATTCCTAACCAGGGAGGTGTTGTCCCCCAGGGGACATTTGGCAATGTCGGGAGACATTTTCGGCTGTCACAGTTGGAGTATCAGAGACTACTGGCCTCTAGTAGGTGGACAGCAAAGATACTGTTAAACATTGTACAGTGCACTGGACAGCCCCCCCACAACAAAGAATTATCTGGCCCAAACTGTCAGTAGTGCCGAAGCTGAGGTACGCTACTCAGGGGTCGGATATCCTGGATTCAAATCCTGCCTCTCTCTCTCCTTGGCTTTGTGATCTTGAATGAATAACTTAACGTCCCTGTTCTTGGCTCTTCTTCTATAAAATGGAATGAATAACAGGACTACATCATAGATTATTGTGAAGATTCAGTGAAGTAAATCAGAGTGCTTAGTGTCTGGTGCACAGTTGGCACTCACATTTTAGTAATTTTAATTTTTATATCTACTTTCTTACTCAGTTTTCATCACAGCACTACTAAGCAGGCTCTACTGTATCCAGATTTACACATAAGGAAACTAAGTCTTAGGAAGTGACTTGTTTAGGGTTCCATAGCTAGAATGGCAGAGCTAGGCTCATATTCAGATCTCTGTAACCCAACCTTGTATATTCCCTCCCTCTTTCTTTGCTTTTTCCTTGCTGGGGTCTGCTTAGTCTTACTATCTCAGCCCATTCCCCTCTAATGAAATGATTGCCCAGTGAGTATCGCTGAATATCAAATTGAGCTCTAAAGGGGACAAAACTATCTCATTAGGTAGGGAGTAGCCCTGGACTTGGTTCTTGATTTGCTCTTAGACCTGGACCAGTGGGTAGATAAGGGGAGGAGCTTGAGGTTAGACAGGATGAGGTGCAAGAGACTAAAGGGTAGGTGTAGAGGCCATACTCTGGAAGATAACTCCTGCTTCTAAATGATCTCTTGGGCTTCTTTCCCCTGGGATAGGACAGGATCTGCTCTGTCCGCTCCAGGACTAGCTATAGCATTGCTGAAGCCAGTTGAGAAACATAGTAGGACTGCATCAGAAGGCAGGAGATTTAGCTGGGATAGCCATACACACCACTATGGAAAATACGTAATGGCAATTGAATCACCCTGGGCATCAGAGGCTTGAAGTCCAGAATTCCTCCTCTGCTGCTAATTTACTAGGTGACCTTGGGCAGGCACTTCTTATCAGCCTCAGTCTATTGAAATTAAGAATCTATTGAAAAGAATAACAGCCATTTATTATTATGCACATTAACTCTGTTGATCCTGCCAACAAAGTATATGTTATTCCGTCCATATCTTACAGATGAGAAAATAGGTTAAATGCTTTACTCAAGGCTACACAGCAAGGGGCAAAGTGGGGATGTGAGCCCTTGTGTCTGACTCCTAGGTAATATTATACTAGTTTTATTAGAAAGGCTTTTCCAACACTAAAGCCTATACACCTATGTCTGCAGAGTTTGGTAGTCAGGTTTGCAAAGCACTTCAAGTAGATTACTGTCCCTGCACAATGATGTGCCACCTCTGTGACACTCCATTTTTTTTCCTTTTGGTATAACAAACAATGCCTTTACCGACCTCTCGGCCAAACTGCCTAGAGCTAATAGTACCTTATCAGCTATGGAATGGTAAATTTTTTGAGTCAGTGTGGTTTTATGGCTGGGATTTGACACCTGGATTTGAACCTCACTTCTACTACCTACCAGCTCTGAGACCTTAGGTTGCTTTTCTCTTACCTTGGTTTCCTTATTTATAAAGAGGAGTAACACATAGTTCACATAGTTATTGTGAAAATAGGAGATAATGTAATAAAAGGTGCCTGACATTCAATAAATGGTAGTTTTATGAGAGGTGGTAGCAATTATAAGAGGAAGGCATTGCTAGAAGGGAACTGAGCGTTGCTTTGCCAAATTTCAGTGACCCTAAGCAGCCCCCACCAGTCTCTCCCAAATTCCCATTCCCTCTTGTACTTTCCCAGGATCTGCTTCCTGATCCTTTCATCAAAAGCTCATGATTAAGTGAACATGTGTTGTATGTAGATAAAAGAACTGGAAGAGAGGTGGGTGGGTGGAGATGAGTTGGAGGTCCTCTGAGAAAGGACTGTTGGTCTTTCCCTTATCCTAGATTCTTTGAGTCACACTGGCAGCACTGATATTACCCAAATGTTTGTGGAAGATGCAAGGGAGCCTTTCCAGCTCCTGCAGTTTTAGAAGCAGAACCTACAAGTGTCTTTCCAGCAAACTCTATTACTGATTTAATCTGTCCGTGACATACTGTAGCTCAGGTTTCCTTTTCCACAAACAGTTCCTTCTGGATTGTTTTGTTCGTCTCAGACCCGGTACAGCTCTGTAGGTTATGCCTGTGTTTCCCTACAAGCTCCTACTTGTTGAGTTTTTCTTAGCTGTTTGCAGGTAACCTTAAATGCCCTGAGTAAAATTAAACTCCAAAACCTCTTCCGCACACAGGACTAGGTGAGTGTCAAGAGGGGGCCTCTCAGACTTTGTTAAAATCACTCCTGCTAGCCACTCCCAGAGAGTGACCACTGGGAGCCTGGAGATGGTTATGCACTTGATTAGCATTCCATTCAAATGCAAGAGGAATAAATACAGTTTAGAAAGGGAATGTGATAAGCCTTGCAAAACCTCAGTCAAACCAGGGGAGTGTGACAGTGGTAGGATGGACCTTCATGTCTTGTGAAAGAAAATGTAGTACTCTTTTACATGTTTTCCTGGTTTTTAAGTAAAGAGCTCCGTTCATGTTTGGTTTTGTTCAAAATTATATCCCTGGTGTTTTTATGGGACTGGACTTGTAGTATGTGGTCAGTAAAGATTTGTTTAACTAATTGCTTAAAGTTCTTTAGTTCTGCTGATGGCCTAAGCCCTCAAGAGGCTGACAAAGGTATGACCTTTGGTCATCTCTAATCTTTAGATTCTGAGATCAGGTAAAACTCTCTCGTGAAGGCTCAGAATTTTTATTTTTGAAACTTACATATCTGATACCTTGGGTACAGTGTGCCTGTTGAAAAGTGCCTGTTTCTTCTCATTGGCTGGGTAACGGCTGCCGCTAGACTATTAATATACTGCACAGTTAATTGTATGCCTCTCTTGGTGCTATACTAAGTGTGTTAGACACATAATCCCATAATCTTTATAGTAACCTTGTGAGGAAGATACTATTTTAAAGCCCTTCTTTTAGATAAACTGAGAACTAGAGAGGTTAGTTAACTTGTCCGAGTCTCCACAGTAAGCAGTAGAGCCAGGATTGAAATCCAGAAAGCCTGATTCCTGAACCCACTTTCTTAATCTATGTAATACTGGTCACCCCCAGTGACCTGCCTTTTAGTCCTAATTCTGCCATATGATTAATGAGCTCTTGATCTCTCTCTCCTGATCTCCATTTACTCGTCTATTTTACTTTTTGATATCACTACTAATTCTAGCATTCCATATTTAGTCCCTGCTAAAAGGAGCTTATTTTCTGGGCAAAAGAAGTTGTGAATTCATTTGCCCATCAGTTTCTAGCATAGATACCTAGTGTCCTCAATCAAATTCTTTCAAAGCCGGCCAGTCCTTTTATTAATCTTTATGTGCTTTTATCTGCCATAACAAGAAAGATTCTTCATCCCTTTGAAAATGTAGTTTGTAAACTAGTACTGGTTGTTATTGTTAATACTGTTGCTGATTGTTACTAAAATTATGATAAATAAGCTTTTCATTTCACACCTGCCATTTTCCAGACTAGGCATTGATAAGCATTATCCCTAGTTTTTTACTTCTTATAAAGTAAGAAGACAGGTTTAGTGAGGTTAAATAACTTGCCTACTGTCCCACAACTTGTAAACAGCAGTGCTGATTTAATCCCAGTTCTGCCTGATTTCAGGGTTCGTGTGTTTTTGTTTTTTGTTTTTTTCCTGCTATCCTGGTTATTTAAATTGTGGACTGGGGAAAGCATGGTGGTGCCAGAAGCGGCTAGATCAGGTTAGGGTATGACTATAGAATTTTCCTGAGTTTTAGGGCAGCGGAAGCAAACACAGCTTAAGGGGTAGATTCTTATCTGGAGCTGAAGAGCTGGGCCAGTATTAGTAGGCGATGTGCGGTATTAATCATGAGATCAGAGTAGTGAGGTGAGGGGTCAAGAACTGAAAGTACAAAGTGTGCAACAGGAAACATGTTTAAGGTATCATGAAGTCAGACAAGATTATTATAACATGTTGGGGAGTCATTCTGATTGGTTTTAGATTTTATAGCTGACAGAAAATGGGCCGCTAACATAGAGACTTGTGATGGTAAGACAATTCCTGTCACCCCTCTTAGTCCTTTCAGGGAAACTGAGTTCAGATTGACTTTCCATCTGAATCATCATTGTCAGTATTAACAGTAATGGCTAGATGTATGTTTCTTGAGGAGAGGGAATGTATCTGCCTGTCACATGGCTCTATATCAGGCTAGGATCCTGCTGAAGGCAGTGTTTGCAGGTCGTAGACATGGGAGACATAGTTCAGGCTTTTTCCAAGTCTGAGGCTATATACCTGACGCTTTAATGATGAGAACTCACATTTTCCTGGCAGAGCATGCCAGCTTTAGAGTAGGAATCCTTGACATTCTCTTCTGTCTTAGGGAGCCTAGTGAAGCTGCAGATAGCTGAGATAATTTGGAATATGGATGTGGGCATAGTAAATTCATTTTTTAAAGTGAATAGCTTAGACAAGGAGGCAAGAAGCTTTTTAATTGAAGGAGGTGGTGTGATATTCCAGAAAGCTGGGGAAAGAATTTGCTAGTATTTTTACAAGTTGGCAGACTTGTTTAATTAGCTGATCTGCAGTGCCAGCTTTGGGAAGAACAGATGTCCCTTGCATTGTAAGGTAGCACGCTCTGGATCTAAACACCAAATGTTGCCCTCAGTATGTTGTGCCAGATGATGGAAGGAGGAGCTGAAGCTATTGGTTTAGAGCTAAAGTTTGCATGGATTCTGAGTTGAGGTTTCTATCAGTATTTTCATACTACTGTGTCCCGACCTATGGCATTTAAGAATTCAGTAGTAAGTTTCACATATTCACAGGAGACCTTAGAGGTTCATGATATGTGATAGTGTGTTATTTTGTTGAGACATGGATTTGAGTCCTAATGGGTTGCAAGGCTGGTGTGTGAGAGTGGGTCACCCAGCTAATAAATCAGTGTAGCCAACCGACTCCACTGGAGCTAAATCTCGTAACAATAGTATTGTTCTTATTTGTGGAGAAAATTATATTCTACAAGGCAACATCTCCCAAAGTATGGTCTAGAGAACACTTGTGAACAAGTGTTACATGACAGTGGGGAAAAACCCTGAAACTTGGAAGTTATTAATAATGGGTTAAACAAAGTTAAAGGTATCTGTACTGCAGGGTTTCAGCATGTTTGAGCTTTTTGTGACCTTGAGCCAGCTTTTCTGAGCCTTAGTTTCCTCATTATAAAATAATAAAAATAGTACCTACTTTATAGGGTCATTATGAGGATTAAATGAGATTACGTATATGAAGCATCTAGTGTGCTATCTAGCACCTGGAAGATAGCAAAAGCATACCAGAAGCATCCAACTAAGACTAGGTACCATGGATACTGTTTCCCTTCTGGTAGAAGAGAAGTGAGATTTCAGAGAGGTGGGGTTGACTTTGGATAAATTATGTGTGTCTGTTATTGAATATTTGTCAGGTCACCATGCAAAGCTAAATATGGGGAAATTCCGGAATATGAATCTCTGCATAGACTCCCCCTCTGTATGCATGGAGAAAGAGTTCATAACATTTACAAAGCTTTTCTCACCTTGCTGCATTATCCTTAAACCAGGCTAACTTGCCCTCCTCTTCTCCTTGATGGCTGACCATCTGCATTATCAGGAGACTGATACAGCAAGGATACAGCTGTAGAATTTGCATTTAAGAAGGGCTACAATTTATCCCTGTGACTCACCTTGCTAGATCTATTCATTCTAATTTGGGGTATAAATTGACAATGACATAAGTCTGCAGAGCACTGAGATCGCTGTTCTATTTCATGAGCATATGTGGATCAAGGTGGGTGGGAGTATTTATGGCTTGTACTTCGTGAAGTAGGGGGTGTTCCAGGCCAAAAATAAACTGACTTGATAAGGCAGTACTGTTTTTTAAATCATTGGGCTTGAGTCTCTGGCTTTCCTAGCTGTACCACTTCCCCCACTTTAATCTACTCATCTTGGTGATTGTACTTCTTCTAATATTGCTCAAAGGCATCTTTCCATTTCCACCACCTGCTCCCTAGTTCAGCTCCCCATTACCTCCCCCAGGCAATTTAGCAGCAGTTTTCCAAACTAGTTTCTCAGCCTTTTCACCTACTCCATTCAAGCTTTGATCATATCACTTCCATGCTTCAAAATAGGCGTTGTTTCACTGTGCCCATCAAAATGAAATCTGAAGGTCTCATTTTGGCTCTGAAGATTTAATTATAATCATTCTCATAATCAAACCAGTTACTCTGATCTCCCTATGTTCTCCCACAATTTCAACCTAAGAATGAGAGAAAAGAGAACTAAAATTTATCTAAGACTTTTTTGGTGCTAAGCCAAAACTTAGAAGACTTTTTTGGTGCTAAGCCAAAACTTAGAAGTTTATACACTACCTATACTCTCTCATTTAATCCTTGCATTAACCTTGTGAAGGCAGTATTATTTCATTTTACAGATGGAAACAAACCTATAGAAGCTACATGTTCTCTGTCTCTTTCTGATACCCTGAAGCTCTTGCTCTTTCCCTTGCTTTCTAACCTTTGTTAAGACTGTCCTTGTCTGGTACTCCCTTTCCCTCATCTCCACATAGCCAGGACCCTATCCAGTGCCATTCTATTTCCTGTGGAATTAGAGTGAATGCCTTTTAGCCTCCATCATACTGAGTTTGTATCTTATTTATGATACTGTTTTCTGCCTTGGCTATTATTTACCATGTCTTGTCTCCTTTACTAAAGTTTGAGATCTCAAGGGCAGGATTTGTGTCCTGGTAACTTGGTAAAGTACATGGTACCTAGTCTTAGTTGGATGCTTTTGGTCACATAGTTTCCTTTGTTTAAAATGCCTTTATCCCTCAAGGCCATGTTTCTTTCCAGACGTATCTCAGAAGAGTCACTGCTTCTGGGGAGCCCTCCCCAGTGCCTGTAGGAACTGTTACTCTAGCCACTGTGCCCCCGCAGCACTTTGTGGGTAATCCTTTCCTATATGTAATTTTCTTATGCTTTTCTCCTAATATAAATTGAGTCGTAGACGTCACTAATCACTAACATTTATCAAGCATACTGTTTGCCGTGGGCTGTACGAGGTGCATCATATTCATCATGCTGTTGAACCCTTCCAAAACTAGATGACGTAGATACCATTATTACTTCCGTTTTGTAGATGGGCGATGGGAAACCGAGCTTTGGAAAGTTTAGGTTGCTTCCTTAAGGTCACACAACTAAGTATCAGAGACTCCAGACCCTGATATCTTACGCACTGTGCAGTGCTTTGTCTGCTTTACTTCCTTGTGTATCACCATCACCTAACAGAGTAGACTTCCATAAATATTTGTTAAATAGGTTAGCAGCTGAATGAATGATGGTAGCTCTTATCTACATGTTTCTTGAGCGAATTAGCTCGTACAGGCGGTGGAATAATGGCTTCGTACTCTCGTTAGCAGGACTTGACCCTCTGGAGCATGAATACCAAGCTGTCCGGTTCTGGGCTGTGTTAGCAGGCCCCTCAGGGGAAGCACAATGGCTACTGCAGCGGCCGCGGCTTCTCACCTGAACCTGGACGCCCTCCGGGAAGTGCTGGAATGCCCCATCTGCATGGAGTCCTTCACAGAGGAGCAGCTGCGGCCCAAGCTCCTGCACTGCGGCCATACCGTCTGCCGCCAGTGCCTGGAGAAGCTCCTGGCCAGTAGCATCAATGGGGTCCGCTGTCCCTTTTGCAGCAAGATTACCCGCATAACCAGCCTCACCCAGCTCACGGACAACCTGACGGTGCTGAAGATCATTGACACAGCCGGGCTCAGTGAGGCTGTGGGGCTGCTCATGTGCCGGTCGTGTGGGCAGCGGCTGCCCAGGCAGTTCTGCCGGAGCTGCGGTGTGGTGCTCTGCGAGCCGTGCCGGGAGGCGGACCACCAGCCCCCCGGCCACTGTACGCTTCCTGTCAAAGAGGCAGCTGAGGAGCGGCGGCAGGACCTTGGAGAGAAGCTGGCCCGTCTGCGGGAGCTTATGGGGGAGCTGCAGCGCCGGAAGGCGGCCCTGGAAGGGGTCTCCAGGGACCTTCAAGCCCGGTATAAAGCGGTTCTCCAGGAGTACGGGCACGAGGAACGCAGGGTCCAGGAGGAGCTGGCTCGCTCCCGCAAGTTCTTCACGGGCTCTTTGGCTGAGGTGGAGAAGTCCAACAGTCAGGTGGTAGAGGAGCAGAGTTACCTGCTTAACATTGCAGCCGTGCAGGCTGTGTCTCGCTGTGACTACTTCCTGGCCAAGATCAAGCAGGCAGATGTGGCGCTACTGGAGGAGACAGCTGACGAGGAGGAGCCCGAGCTCACGGCCAGCCTGCCCCGGGAGCTAACCCTACAGGATGTGGAGCTTCTCAAGGTTGGCCATGTCGGCCCCCTCCAGATCGGGCAGGCTGTTAAAAAGCCCCGGACAGTCAACATGGAAGATTCCTGGGCCATGGAGGCCGCAGCCTCCGCCGCCTCCACCTCCGTTTCATTCAGAGAGATGGACATGAGCCCCGAGGAAGTGGTCGCCAGCCCTCGGGCCTCACCTGCTAAGCAGCGGGGTTCCGAGACCGCCGCCAGTATCCAGCAGTGCCTCTTTCTCAAGAAGATGGGGGCCAAAGGCAGCACCCCAGGCATGTTCAACCTTCCCGTCAGTCTCTATGTGACCAGTCAAGGCGAGGTGCTGGTTGCTGACCGAGGCAACTACCGTATACAAGTCTTCACTCGGAAGGGCTTTTTGAAGGAGATCCGCCGCAGCCCCAGTGGCATTGATAGCTTTGTGCTGAGCTTCCTTGGGGCTGATCTGCCCAATCTCACTCCTCTCTCAGTGGCCATGAACTGCCATGGGCTCATCGGTGTGACTGACAGCTACGACAACTCCCTCAAGGTATACACCTTGGATGGTCACTGCGTGGCCTGTCACAGGAGCCAGCTGAGCAAACCCTGGGGCATCACAGCCCTTCCGTCCGGCCAGTTTGTGGTAACTGACGTGGAAGGTGGAAAGCTCTGGTGCTTCACTGTTGACCGAGGAGCAGGGGTGGTCAAATACAGCTGCCTCTGTAGTGCCGTGCGGCCCAAGTTTGTCACCTGCGATGCTGAGGGCACCGTCTACTTCACCCAGGGCTTGGGCCTCAATCTGGAGAATCGGCAGAATGAGCACCACCTGGAGGGTGGCTTCTCCATTGGCTCTGTGGGCCCCGATGGGCAGCTGGGTCGCCAGATTAGCCACTTTTTCTCAGAGAATGAGGATTTCCGCTGCATTGCTGGCATGTGTGTGGATGCTCGTGGTGATCTCATTGTGGCTGATAGTAGTCGAAAGGAAATTCTCCACTTTCCTAAGGGTGGGGGCTATAGTGTCCTTATTCGAGAGGGGCTCACGTGTCCAGTGGGCATCGCCCTCACTCCTAAAGGGCAGCTATTGGTCTTGGACTGTTGGGATCACTGCATCAAGATTTACAGCTACCATCTGAGAAGATACTCTACCCCTTAGGGGGTAAGAGATAGCCATTTCTTCTGCTTCCAGCCACCTTCCTTCCTTATTCCTTGGTTACTGGTGATATTGTAGAGTGCACTTGGCCTGTGTCTTTATGCCAGCTGGCTAGTCCTAGAATTTTAGAAGCTGTCTTTTAGTAGGGTTTTGTTTTGTTTTGTTCTTTTTCATTATTTCCCTCCTAAATTTAGAGCTTTAACAGTTGGCATTGCCCCAAATAGGACATCTGATACGGGGTTAGCGGAAGTTTGATTAGAACTTAGGCACTTTGAGGCTTCAGTAGAGAGCCTTTTGCCCCCTGTATTTGAAATTTGCCCTTGTACTGAACCCTTGTTGATTTCCCTCTTTTGGCTTTGATAACCCTGGTCCCGTATTTTCCTCTTAATGTAATGCACTTCATATGTGACACTTTCTCTTCAATTTTGCTGCATTTAGTGTGCATGCTCCAGTGGGATCTGTTCCACCTTTCATTTCAGACATCATGTCCCCGTGGCATGATGTCTCAGGTCTCTTCACCTTTATCAGAGTGAAAGTTCACTCATTTAGTGCCACCAAGGGAGATACACAGTCCTTTGGGGAAGCAGTACCTCTTGGTTCTGGGGGTTTTGTGCCATCTTGGATTGGTCTCTAATTGCAGATGTGACAGAGAATAGATCGACCCCTAGCTGGTTGGTGTTGAAGACTTTAGCCTGGAAATTGCTTGCCTTTTACAGGAGCGTATAGATTGGACTTATTTCAAAGCACAGAAAGATGGGAATAAACAAAACACAAATGCTAATACAGTCAGTAAACACTCCTGAATAGTTTCTAGAGCTCATCATTTTTCATATTACCTCTCTCCACGGACCTGTGCTAAGATTTGACTGCAGAATTGTACAACACAGGCCAGGGTCAACAAAGTGGGGGGGTGGACACATCTCATTTTCGTTAGACAAAACTGTTGGGTCTTTATTCTGTATTTTCCTCAAGTGACTGCACAGTATTTGGTTTTGAGATTTATTTCCATTCCTCTATCAAGAATTAAATAATTGATAACTGTTTCTTCATCGCTGGTGTTCATGTCTTTTAATTAAATATGGGATTTGGGAAATGAGAGGGATAAGTTGTACCATGCTGTTTTGCTTCCATATCTGACACTGTATTCTTTTGAGAGCATTAAGGATCTACCCCAGTCAAAACTCAGCCTAAGGCGCCATTATGTAAAGAAATCCAAATCTTACTCCTACACGTGTGTACAGACTCAGCCCCCGAGGTCTACAGAGTCACCAACGCTCTGTTAGGAATTGAGCCTCTGCCATTTGCTTCATCCTTGTAATTAGAGTTCAAAAAAGGAAGAAGTCTGGTCTTTTTAAAAAGACCAGAAGTGGGTGAGGGAATTTGTGACAAGGATCCTCAGGCTTTATTTTTACTAAGCAGCATAGTTCGCACTTTAGGTGCAGGGCTGATGGCAAGCCAAAGAGCTATAACCTTGCATTTTAAAGAAACAAAATTTGTTAAGCTGGGCTACTCAAAGTTGTTTTGTTTCTTGGTGATGGCATTGTTTTTTTGGCTTCTGTTGTAATAGCTGCCAAAGAACAGGAAAGGAAATCATTGGTGTGATGTCAAACTAGTTTGTCTTGCGCTTTTCACCTGGAGAGAGCCCCATGTTCTGATTATGAAATCGCATCCGATTTTGAAAGATTGTATAATTGAGAGGAAATTGATCCAATTAAAAGTGCATCACAGATAACCCCACTAGTTATTAGAGCCACTTTATCTGTGATAGCACCTGGCGTTCGGGGATCTGTCTTTGCTGTCAGTGGGGGGCTTGCTAAGGTAAGAACGTTGGTCGAGGCTTTTGGCACAGAGTTTGTAGCACAGAAACGTGTATCGTGGGCTGGCTTGACGTAAAGGGGCCAGAAGCCCTCTAGCTGCTGATGCTTTTGGAAGGCCCTGTGTTCGATCATTACTGGTGTTCAGCATTTAGGGCTACCCAGTGTTGAGCCACACTCATGCCTTGGTCCTAAAGTATAGCAGCCATCTGCTGGCCCAAAAGGGACGTGAGTGTAGTCTGAATGTTTTTGTTTCTTCGGTGTGGATATTTTAGGCTGTGCTTAGTGCAGTTTTCAATTATCCACCATGTTGACTACATTACATACATAGTACAGCTCCAGCAAACTAGTTTCCTCAATTATAGCCTTTTTTGTTTGTTGTTTGTTTTTTATTTTTAAGCAGCGGTGCCCTGATTCGAATAAAGTCTTAAGTGCAAGTCTATTATGTAAAGTAGATCAAAGAGCAGCTGCTCTGGTTGAAGCAGGTTTGTGGGCCTGCAGAACGGGCCTTATTTATCCCTTTATCCCCTCACCTACCCTGCGCACTCTTGCAAAACTCCTGTGAATCTATAGAACGCTTTCCAAAAACCATTAAACTATAGCATCGCTTGTCTTCCGCGAGGCCCTGGGCCAGGCATTTCACCTTTCCCCTTCTGAAGGAAGGGTGTAAGATGTGAGATAGGAGATGTGAAAGTACTCGGCATACTCAGTAAGTGATAAGCTAGTACTATCTTCTTTCCTTGAGTTGTTCAAACGAGTAGTGTGAGGTTATCCAGGCCCTCCAAATGATATGTTCCCTTTCCTATTTTACAGGTTCCTGTTTGCCAACCAGAACTTTGCTCCAGGATTTCCTCCCGCTAGGCCACCTGTTCCTTTTTATTACCACTCTCCCTATTTCACATTTCTATTATTGTATAAATTGCTGTGAGCACTTCGCGTGGTGCCTAACATAGAATATATATATCCTCGGGTATTTAACTGGCTGTTATTTACTTTACTTGCTAATGATAATAGGCCTCCAGCAACCTTAGTTTTCTTAACACAGCCCCCTTACACTGGATAAAAAAGTATTCTTAGGTAAGCCCTTTAATAAGGTATATGAGAAACTGAAGGCAAACAAATGACTTACAGGTTGGTTAAGTCCGGCTTCCCTTTATCATTTTGAGTAATTACACAGAATTTATGGTTTTAGAGAAATGAGTCAACCAATACTTGCTGAGTACCTACTGTGGTCCAGGCACTATGCCAAGTGTCCAGAAAAGAAAAGAGTAATGATAAATGATGTTAATGTGCCTCCTTTTTCAGAAATTATTTCTGTTTTTCCGACTTCCTCAAAGGCCAGGGATAGGCACTACCTGAATGATTTAAGGGTCAATCCCAGCCTGAGGTAGTCCACAGAGGGATACTCCATTATTCCAGTCAGTAGGATAAACTTGGCTGGAGTCCTACAGTGTTCCTGTGGGTGAGGTAAGTAATGCTTAAGTAGCTGTACTTTTAATCTAGTACTAATTAATGGCCTCTTAAAAGTGAAGTGTTACCCAGCTCTGTAGGAGGGAAGTGGAAGGCAGAGCCTAGTAGGAAACTCGGGGCTCTATCTTGCACCTGACTAGGCTGTTGATTGGTACTTAGGACGTACGACCCCTCAAGGGATCGCAAAACAAATTACAGCAGCTGCCTGGATGAATTTTACAAGCAGGGCAGTGGTGAGGTAGAAAGCTGTTTAGTAAAATACACACTTATACTCCAGACCCATGGCTATATCTTGTCAATATCATTAATATTCATGCTACCCTGGCTAAGTCTGAAGTTAGTGAGGAAGCTCTGGGACAGGCAATATATTCTAGTGGGAAAGTCACTGGATTTGGTCTAAGTCAGAATCACAGCTCTGCCTCTGACCTACCTATATGGTCTCAGGTGATCAACATACCTCTGCCTCAGTTTCTCTGTCTAGAAAGAGGTTAGACTAGATCATCAGTAAAATCCCTTTTAGCTCTATGATATTAATTTTTAATCCATTAGAATTGTTGAGTTTTGCCTTAGTGTTTTTGCATAATTCTTGCTAAAATTGTATCGTGTTTAAATTAGAGTGGTAGAAAGAATCTGCAGTTTGTAATAATCAGCCCCACTTCGGTCCAGTTGCTTACTATACCCCAGTTATTGTAACCACGGGCCACTTGCTAGCTGTTGTCACTCTGTTGAACTACAGTTTCCTCATCTGGTAGAAGGCAAGGACAGTTTATGTTTTAAAGTGCTGTTGTGAGAACTAAAAACTATAAACGGGATAGCGTATGTAAAAGTACCGAATTCAGAAAATGTGAGGGGCTCAGAAAACGTGACTTCCGTTTTAGGAGGCAAAGACTTACCCTCATGGTGCACCGATGTAAAATTTTCACGTTAATGCGGGTGGATTTCAGACCTGTGTTGGTGGTAACAGTGGGGCTGCTGGAGGGGCAGAGGCAAAATTCAAGAGTATTGTATCCCAGAAGGAAAGCTGCACAAAAAGCCTAAAGGCTTGTTGTTTGATTAAAGTAGTCAGGATGTCATCTTGACACTTTTTGAGAGGTTAAATGGAGTCAAGATTTTATATATATATAAATATATATATAAAGTTATATACATGTATATTTATATACATATGTATGTGTATTTATTTTAAAACAAATATGCATGTTTAGCTATTCCTATAGACGGCTGGCATAAAAGGATTTTTTCCTACAGGTCAGTGTTCATTAACTCAAATAATTACAAAAATTAACATAAGGTATTAAGAGTACAATTGCTGGCTGCATACTGGGCTCTCCTAGAAACAAAGGTTGGTTGTCACAGACACTGAGCCTGTGGCCCTCCATCCCTAGCTGCCCATTATGCCTCGGGTGGTGGAAGCAGCACCCTGAAAGTTCAGCACAGCCACAGAGCCAAACCTAGGCCCTCAGCATACCTCATGTGTAGGATAGGGTGCCCCCTCCATCCTCAGTCCTTTGCCAGATGCCATGGTGCTGGAAAAGGACACCTCTTTTCCCACACCCCTCGGCTTATCTGAGGAGTTCCCTGGGATCAACCAAGTGAGTAGCAAACAGTTTGTATACTTTATAGGTAGTATCACCACCATTGTACGTGATGGAGTTTGCTGGAAAGCTGCAACTTTTCAGCCCTTAACTGGGATGTTCCTGATAATGGAACAGAACCCAAGGGTCAGCACAAGTGGCCAAACTTCATGCAGTCTTCTTTGCACTGGGTGCCCTGGCCAACAGTCAGCCCCATCTCCACATCTCTATAGACTCTTGGGCCATTGCCAATGATGTGCTCATCTGGTCCAGCCAATGGCAGCAACAATTCCCTATCCAAGGTTGCCTCTTTAGGGTAAAGATATCTGGGGATTTCTTGTGTCACAGATAACCCAAAACATATATCAAGATTACACATGTCTTTACACATACTAAATCCATAATAAAAGACCTCACTAAGACACTCCTTATTGTCTTCAGAGTTGCGGACATTATTGATAGTGACCAAAGCACTCATTTCACTTCTCAAAATATACAATGTTGGGCTCTTAATACAAGGCACTTAGAATTTTCATTTCCCTTACCGCCTTCATAGAGTGCCATATTGGCTTGCTTACACAAGTTGAAGTTCAGTTAAATGAAACATGGCGCATTTCAGTAGTCAAATATCCAGGGCAAATTGTAATAAAGATTCGGACCTCCATGCTTGATGCTTGAATTCTGACAGCATTCAAGCCCCACTACTCCCCGCCCCCCCGCCCCACTTCCCCATCAACCCCTCATTGGCAAACCTAGGTGCCACGTTTTAGTGCCAGAGGGAAGTTCAGACCACGGCAACCCACCTCAACCCTACTCCACACCCCTACGCATTATATACAAGCCAAGCCAGTCTCCTCTCCTTGTTTTCTCAAGCCACTTGGGACCTGCTTGGGAGCAGAAAGCTTCATTATGTGAGTGTTACATCCTTTTATATCTGGGTGTGTTCCATCCTGTGAACCACATACCAGGCTGGAGTCCATCCCACTACTTTTGAGTGACCACAAGTGTTTAGAGATAAACGTTAAAACAACTTCACACTATGACAAATTACGTTTCATGAGTAATTTATGAGCAATCACGTGAATAAGACAATGTGTTTTTGTGAAATGACATTTCATATTTAAACTTCAGAATAAAAACTCTCAGGTCAAGGGTCTGGAGCTTGTTTAACAAATCTAATGATTCTGTTAAAGTGTAAGAAATATATTGGAAATATCATGGTTCAAAGGGTGGAAAGGGAGCAGGTATGCCTGTCTCCCCTGATCCATGACTCGGGGGGGCTGATGTAGGAGAATGAAACTTGCACCGATCGGAGGAAATGTGTGATGCATACACAATCGGGCACTATATGCTGGACCTTCCTTAAAGGCTAGTTAACTCTTGGCCAAATGAGCAGCGCAAATGACGAAGCCAAAAGCCTAGAAGTATGTATCCATTCCTTCTGCTCTGGTGATGATGACTGCATAGACTTGTTTCCTTCCTCAGTGAAATGGGAGGTGTTAACTCCAGCCTACGTACTATGCACTGGGACTGTTCCTCTGTGTCCTGTAACATTTTACCTAAGGAAAAGCTGGCCAGAAATGAGAAGTGTGGACAGCCCCTCTGAATGAAACAAAGCCTCTCTAAATAAAAGGTCAAAAACCATACTGGGTGTGGAGGGGCGGGTGTGTGTGTGGAAGTTGCTCCCTGAGGAAGCAAATTACAAAAGAGGATCTGTATTTTTACACTGGGAGCTTTGTCTCCTCCTGTGACGATTATCTACACAACTTGTGTTTTCAGGTCTTACCTTTTTTTTTGATCACCAGACCAGTATATGTCCAGCTGCCCACTTCATATTGCCAACTAGCTTGTCAACTGTGGGCTGGTGTGTTGGATGAAGATGTCCCTGAGAAACCTCAGACTCAACATACTCAAACCTGGCTCAGTTCTCCCAACACCTGCTGTTCTTTTGCTCTACTTTAAGAAACACTTCAGTGCCACCATTTCTCACCCATTTTATTTTCTTTTTCTTCAGCTGCATGACTACTAAATGTTAAGCTGCTCTTACTTTTCTCCTGAAACAAGGCTACAACTTCATAACTGATCTTCCCGACTCCAATCTAGTATTCCTTCCATCCCAGGTCAAGCCCTATCCCGCACCAGCCAGAATCAAATTTTAAAATGCAAATGATATCACATAGAATCTTTCAATGAGGGGCGCCTGGGTGGCTCAGTTGGTTAAGCGACTGCCTTCGGCTCAGGTCGTGATCCTGGAGTCCCGGGATCGAGTCCCGCATCGGGCTCCCTGCTCAGCGGGGGGTCTGCTTCTCCCTCTGACCCTCACCCCTCTCATGTGCTCTCTCTCTCTCATTCTCTGTCTCAAATAAATAAATAAAATCTTTAAAAAAAAAAAAAAGAATCTTTCAATGACCTTAAATTGCTCCTAGTAAAAGGACACATTTCTTAATGTGGTTCACGCATCCAGTGGGATTTGGCCTCTGCCACTCTATCTTCTTACATTTATCTCGGCACGGTTTCCTACCAATCTTCTCCATACACTTTTTCTTTTTCTCTTATCTCGGGGCCTTTTTTTTTGTATGTGCTTTCCTTGCACCCTGATACTTTCACTCCTTAACCACCTCTGCTGCCTAAATCTTGCCTCCTGCAGGTTTTCTGGGATGCCCTTCCTGAGCCGCCCCACAGTTTGAGTCCGGTGTCCAGACCACACTTTGTGCTTCCTCCCCCTAGCGTTTACACATTGCATAGTGATTTCCTCATTACCTGTCTCTCTCCAAGTCTAGACTGAGCTCCGTGAAGGCTGAGCCACATTTAATTTACTGCTGCATTCGGAGTAGAGGCACTCAAACTTGCTGGACAAAACCAGGGTATGGGGGCAGCCTAGCTCATATATTGATAGAAATGAACACTTTGTGTCACATTTAGCACCAGCCGGCTGTGCCCCCTTGTGCCCCTCCCACCACCTGCCTCTGAATCACAGGACAGTAAGCTGCAACAGAAAATAGGATATGATTGAAAAGTGGGAGGAGTGGTTACCTCAGATTTCATTTTCCTTGGAGAATCTTCTCAATAAAATCATGAGAAGTTTCCTTGTGGAAATCCTAAATTTTATCTTTGTGCAAAACCACCACTGGAAGAGAAGGCTCAAAAAGATACCTTTGATATGCGATATGTAAACCGTATCTCAATAAAGCAATCACAAAAAAAAGGAGATACATTTGGGCACAGGGTCTCTTGAATTGCCTCTTAGCACACCTTCTCGGAAGGAGGAGGGAGAAAAGGGAGCTGATTTAAATCCTAACCCTGTTACTAATTTATAGTTCCCTCTGAGCAAGTTTCTCATTACCCATTTCACCATCTATATTAATAGATTTATTGAATTAAGGATCTTTCCAGTTGTAAATTTCAGTGATTCTGATGCTCCCGACCTCAGGGACTGCTTGGACTAAGATCTCTAAAAGGAGCCTTCCATCTCCTTGTGCACCCATGAAATGTGAGGGAACAGAAGTACAGACCCCAAGGAAGAACACCTGAGGTCTAGGGCTTATGTGTCAGATAAAAACAACCAAGGGCAGCTCCAACCCAATGGATCCATGGTCAAGTCAACCTCTAAGGCCTGGCTCAAGGCCTGGACCCTGACCCAGAGCCAAGGTGTTGCTAGAAAACAAGGATCTCGAGCCAGCTGACCGACACCATGCAGGCTAGAATCCTGCTGATCTGTCTGCCTCTTTTTTCACTCTTCCTGATCAACTACATCTACCTGTTTCAGGAGGAAGAGAAATGCCTCTCAGAACACTCTTTTTGGAGTGCCCACTGTGGTTAAGTAATAACAAAACATAAATGGTGAGAGGGCCGGAGCAAGAAAAGGAAGAAAGGAAACGAGCAAATACTTCAACCAGCTATATGCCTTTGGATTATATACATCCCCCTTCCCCCTCCGCCCCCCAACACCTCCTGATTCCCAGTTTCCTAGGCAGAAAGGCACCAGCTTTAGAGGGTCGTTGTGAGGATTAAAGAAGTGCCCAGTGTGCCTCCTGGCATAGAGTGGTTCTCCGTACATGGTGTCTGTTCTTGGATGGATTAGGGCATGAGGGCCTTGGGGTCACACAGTCCTGGGATAGAATCCTGCCTCTGCCTATTTCCAGCCATGGGACCTTAAGCAGATGAGTTTTCTCATTTGGAAGATGGACATAATACCCTGGACCTCGTGGGGGTTCTTATGAAGATCAAGGCAAGACCATGTGATTAACTGGCCCATAGTAAGAACGCCATACAAATCAGTCATTGTTGCCCGCTCCTCCGCCATCCCCTTCCCCAACACACACAGCCCTACACATTCTTGTGCATTAGAAGCTCAGCTTCCACCTGTGCGAACAGGCTCCCCTGTACCCAGGCTGAGCTTTCTGATAATTCTGCTTTCTATTCCCAACCCCCAGGTTCAGGAGGACTCAAATTTAAGTTGGCCAGTCACTGAGTGAGAAACAGTCGTGACTTTAGGTTTATCTTAGGCTTCTGTACTCAGGACTGGAAAGAGCTACACCACACCATTATGCCTTTTGTTTTAGAAAACTGATGGTAATAATAATCATCACTGACTCGATTGTGTCTCACAATAATAAATGATAATAGTAACAGCTCGCATTTCCTGAGTATTTCTTACATGCCAGGTGCAGTGATAATCACTTTATAATCATTGCCTCCGTTCATTCCCGTAACAATACTGTGAAGGAAGCATCACTATACCCATCTTAAAGAAAAACTGAGACTCAGGAAATCAAAATGGCTTGTCCCACGTCACACATCTGGCACATGGGACAGATGACTCACACACACCTGATATGTATGTTGGTATTTGTTGATAGGTACTCCTTTGGTAAGGAGTGGGCAACAATGACGGATCTATGTTGAGTTCCTACTATGAGCCAACTAATCACATGATCTCATCCCATCTTCATAACAACCTGAGAGGTTCAGATGCTTTTCCAACTATTCCCCAGGTACTTCTGAAACTGGCCTGGTGTTTTGACTTCATTGCAGGCGTTTGGAGACTCAGCCTCTCCTGTGCATGAGAGTACTCAGCTGGAGACAAAGGCAATGGCAGTTTTTCTGACTACTTGGAAGACTGAGGCATGGAGACATTCAAAGATCTAAAAAACAGGCCAGTGGCATCCCTCAAGAGCATCTGAAAACATCCGGGCACTACTGCTCCCAACTGGTCTGAGAGGACTCAGATTTCACCAGGCTTTTCCACATCCCCAGATCTGTGTTTTGTCCCCTACAATCCACCTCCACCACCCGGGTGGCAAAGGCCCATACCCTCCAGGGCTCTGCTGGGATGTCTTCTCCTCCAGGGAAATTCCCACCCACCCTACATGGTTAGGGACCAGTCTCCCAGCTTTGCTTCCTCCTGACCCTAAACACACACAGACACACACACACACACACACACACAAGCTTTCCTCCATCACAGCATTTATTAAAAGGTTTGTCATTGTCTGTTCACTGATTAATCTTTCCCGTTTGATTGTGAGCCTCCTGAGAGCAGGAAGTAGGTCTCACTCACCCCTAATACAGAGCCTGACATATAGTAGGGCCTGGACACACTAGTGTGGAACGATGGAGAGGTGAAAAAGGATGAAGGAAGGACAGGAGAGACAGAGTGGCAAGGAACGTGCCTTTGTGCTGTGGGATCTGTGAGTGAGGCTGCTCTCAGGAGGGTAGGTTCTGCCTGCTGCTGAGGACCTGGGGAAGGCAAAAGCGTCCCTCTGTGCCCCTGTGTTCCCTCCAGTCCTTTTTCTTCTCACTAAGGGGTTGAAGGCAGAGAGAGGACAAAAGCCCCATACTCATCTCCAGGGAAATTCCACATTCTTAGTGTAAGACTGCTGAGAGAGAAGGGTCCCACCTGACAGCCCTGCTCCTTCAGTCCCTGTATCACTTTTCTGGGAATAGGACTGTGATAGGGGAATAGGGCTGTGATAGGGTAACAGGAGTGTTTTTGGCTCCTGTCTGAAGAGAATCAGAGTAACTAGATTACAACAGTATCAATCTCTTATTGCTTCCCTAAGTGGAAGGACAAGAGGGGCATCCTCTAAGCCTTCAAGGAATGATGTATTTGTGTGTGCATGTACCCTAAAATAATAAAACATGCAGTCTATCAACCAGTAACTCTCCCATCTTTAAGGATGTGGGGGGCTTTGGCAACCAGGAGTCTTTGAATTTGCTCTGAGTTTTCAGGAGGGTGAAGACCCAAAAAAAACACTGCTAGCTGGTTATTAGGTTCCCCCCCTTGCAAATGCAGGTTCTAACTGATTGCATAAGCTGCAACCTTCCCATCTGCCCAACGGGAACAGGATGGGAAACACCTTACATAAGAGTCGCTCTTTCTTTCTCTCACACCCATGACTGGTGTTGCTAAAGGATCACTGCATTCTTGTCACCAAGCCTGGTCCTGACCCAGAATCTCTTTCAGCGAGCCCTCCAGGCAGCTACTACCTTGTGATCAAAATGGGCCCACGAAGAGAAGCTCACCCTGGCTCGAGGACTGCCAAGGTTCCTTCCAGCTCTGACGTTCTAGGGTTTGGCTCTGCCTTAAAATGCTGCCACTAAGTTAAGAAGGAGAAGTGACTTACACAGAGGGGTATCGGTGAGTAGAGTATCTCCTCCCCTGCCCACGCTGAGGGCCTACGCTCTGAGTCCTCACTTCCCTCAGTTCTTTTGACGGTAGGTAAGAGAAACAGAACAGGAGTGCAAATGGTTCCCTTGGGCCTGATGCCAGCATCTAGAGAGTTCTCTGAGGCTGCCGTGGTCGGGACAAACACGGTCCTTTTGATGAAGGCAGTCTGGGTTCAAATCCCTGCTCTGCCAAGCTCCCTGGTGTGAACTCCCTCAGGCCATCTCACCCTTCTGAGTCTCACTCCCCTCAAGCATGAAATGCAGACAACAATGCCTCTCTTCCAGGCTCATTGTGTGAGGAGTAAATTGGATGAAGAAATGTACGTGAAAATGCTTTGTGAGCTGTTCTGCGTGGAGCCCTGCGAAGGATTATTATTCCTGGTGCGCACCAATAGGAAAACGACTAGGGTGTTCCGTTCCAGATGGACTCAATCTAAACCGGGGAACAAATGCTTTTTTTGGTAATTTCATCTGGTGGAAATGGCAGTCTCATGGGCCTATTTGTGTTTAATGAACCACATCCTGTATCGTCTTTTTGCAAGGTTCTGAGGAGAATTAAGTTAGTTCTCTCCTCTGGTGTGCTGCAGATGGGTGCGTGGCCAGCTCATATTTAACCTCCTCTGACCTCGCTACTCTCCAAGGAAACACTACCTCGAGCTAGACACATCCTACAAATGGCTGCATGGAAGCCACGAAGCCAGGGGAAGGGAAAGGGATACGCAGCCACCTCCCACCACCTCGCTGGGACCCGGGCGTGGATGAATGTGGCCAGGCTCTGATCCCTGACTCCTGCCATCCTTAAGGATTGTGAGGCTGGGTGTGCCTGAGAGGCAGACAGCCTGGAGCAGGTGGGGCTGGGGAGGTTGGCTGGGGACACATCAGATCTGGGAGGGCCCTGAGGCCATGGGGAAGAGTGTGGAAGTTAGCTTCAGGGCAATGACAAAGCACCCAGGAGTTTTCATCCAACAAGTAGCCTGACGGTATTTCTGTTAACGGGTAATTGTATACGTCAGCTTGGCTGGGCCGTAGGGTGTCCAGATATGTGGTCAAACACTATCCTGGATGTGTCTGTGAGGGTGTCAGTGAGGGTGTTCTGGATGAGATCAGCAGCAGACTGAGTCAAGCAGACTGCCCTCCTTAATGTGAGTGGGCCTCATCCAATCAGCTGAAGGACTGAATAGAATAGAAAGGCTGACCCTCCCATGAGTAAGAAAGAACTCCTCCTGCTTGACTGTTGGAGCTGGAACAACATTCTCTTCTTGCCTTTGGACTCAAACTGAAACATTGGTTCTTCTTGGGTCTCAAGCCTGCCAGCTTTGGAATTGGAATTTATACCATCAGCTCTCCTGAATTTCCAGTTTGCTGAACAGACCTTGGCTTGAAACTTCCCAGCCTGCATAATCACATGAGCCAATTCCTCATAATAAATCTCTCTCTCTCTTTCTTTTTCTCTCTCTCTCTATATCTTATATATGAATTTTATATATAATAGAGATTTTTATCTATCCATCCATCCATCTAACCATCCTGTTGGTTCTGTCTCTCTGGAAAGCACTGACGGATCCATATCTTCAGGGCTGCTGTGTGGTTTGGATTGATGGGAGATAAGAGTGGCTGCAGGGGGTCGAGGTGGAATGCCAACGCTAGAGTCCAGGCAAGCCATGATGGCAGCTTGACCCAGGGCACAGCAGTGAGATGGAAAGAAGTGGGCAAATTCAAGACCTAACTGGGAATTAAAATGGATAAGATTTGGGAAATGGGGGGAGCTAGGGAGAGGAGGATATGAAGAAGGACTCAGGATTCTGGTTCTGCCTACAAACAGATCAGGACACATTTCACTAGAATGCTGGGAAAACACGAGGTTGTGTGGGACAGAGTTTGGGTGGGCAAGGGAGCTGGCATAACAGCAAATACCAGGGGAAAGCTTGGAGGCAGAGGTATAAAATGGGAGTGGTCAATGTAGGTATGGTAACAGAGTCCCCACAGAGAGAAGACAGTCCAGGAAGAGGGGCCCAGGCCAGAGTCCTGTGAAGCCACATGGACTGGGCTGGTAGAAGAGCATGAGCCTTCAAAGCAGACAGAGAAGAAGCCAGCAGGAAGGCAGGTGACTCACAAAGAAGATCTGGGACAATGGAAGCAAACACAGAAAGTACCTCTAGCAGGAAGTGGTCAGCTCTGTCAAATGCTACAGAAGGTCAAGCAAATGGGACCTGAAAACTGCCCCCCCCCCCCCCCCGATGATTAAATCTACAGAGAAGTAAACCAGTACCCAGGCAGGTCTCAGTTCTGAGAACAACTCCTTTCATGTCTGGTTGCTGTCTTTGAAGCAAGCTCCCTCAGGAAACTGAAAGCCCAGGAGAGTTCTCCAGCCCATATCAGCCCCTTGACCACAACTGTCCTCACAAAAGGAGGTGACAGTTGACTATCTTTTCCTTCTCCTCCCCCCACCTCAACCCCTGGGCTGCCTTTCAAACAGCCAAAACTCCTTTAAAGAGTAGCCTAGGAATGCAGCCACTGGCATTCAAAAGTGCATTGTAATTCAAATGGAAATGCAGAAATTCATTCCCTTGGACAGTCTTGGGAAATTATAATAGAGATAAAACATCTTTTAAAGGTGGCAACAGGCATTTTATCTGTGAGGACATCTCTTTACCATGGACAATCCCAATCTTAAGAACAGTATAACCTTCACTAGAAAATGTCTTTTCACAGGGTCACCGAGTCTATAAACTTGGAAAAGTCTTATTAATTACATACATTTTCTCTTCTACACTTTGTCTCTCGTGTGTGTGTGTGTGTGTGTGTGTGTATTCTGGTATGCACCTGTCTTCCTCTCTGTTTTTCTGACTCCTCCTACCTCCCTCAGTTGGTCTCTCTCTCTCATACACATACACACACACACACGCGCGTGCGCCCCTGGGAACATAGTTACCAGAGCAGATGTGGCAGCTATGGTGCGAGGGAATGGGTTGGATCAAGATGATCATTAGGTGTCCAGCTCAGTGCTAGATGAGTCCACTGATGGACTATGCTCTCATTGGAGCCTGTATTTTGCATATGAGGAAAGTGATCTAGAGAATGAATCAATTTGCCCAAGATCACACAGCTGGTAAGAGGTAGAGCTGGGATTTGAACCCGAGTCCATCTGACTGCAAAACCTCTGCTTTATCTCCAAATGGGGAAGTCTTTATCCAAGGTAGCCAGAGGATGGGTAACTTCTTTTATCATAATTAAGATAAAAGAGTGTATCAAGGTCACAGCTAGACAGTATCCGTGAGTATCTAGTCAGAGTGAATTGGGAGAAAGGTAGCTTTTTTAAAAATATGCGCATATCAGGAACACAGCAGCATGTAGTGAAAGTATTAAGCTGAAGGCAAGAGACTGAAACCTTCATGGGGTGCTTGGGGCACGGCCCGGGAGCAGAGGCGAGGGCCAGAGGAGACTCACGGGTGAAGCAGCTTCCACACTAAGCACTCCTGGGCCTGGAGGGTCCAGGGATGACTTTGGCTACTTCCAAGGTCTTCCTGGCTTCTGACAGGCACCATCTAACTGGCCTGTTCAGTGCTCCGGTCTCCTCCAAACTGAGAAATGCTGAGACCCACTGGGTGGTAGCGAACCCCACCTCCCTGCCTAGATCTTTCCAGTCCTGCTTGGCATGCCCAGCGCCCCCTGGAATCAGGGTCACAAGGTGGGTCTGTTCTTTTAGCTTTCACTCTGCCCTGCTGCAGGGAAAACAATACACAGACACCCCTTCCCCACCCCCCACCGCATCACGGTAGCCGTTGCCAATTGATCATAATGTTCTTGGCCAATGGGCTCCATGGCCTCCATACAGTGGCCTAGCTAAGCCATTCCCTAATTGATCAGAATTGGCCCATGGAAGAATAGATACGGGCCATCACATGATAGTGACTAGGTTCTTACCATGTGCCCACCCCCTCCCTCTTTCCAGCTGTCTACCCGTGGGTTAAAAAGAAAATGGTGAAGTGTTGGAAGTCTAAGACAGACTGGGAAGGAACAACGTGGGGACAGTGCCCACATTTTGTCTCCTGCGGTGCCCCAGCACCAGGCCCAAGGTCTGCCGAGAAGCGGCCCTTAGGAAATATTAGTGAACTAAAGAATTAATGAATGATAAATGTGACTTTCTTTCTTTTTTTTTTTCTTGTGGAACACACACTGAGAAGCACTTAGGGGAATAAGAGTAAAATAAACCTCTCATGGGAATATTTTAATCAGGCACATTCAGCCCCAAACCCTTGGCCTTTCCAGTGATTTCTGGTGGCTGCCCCAGATCACAGGAGGAACAAGAGACCCCTCATTAGTAAACCTGGAAAGGCTGGGACATTTGTTTCTAATTTCCATGGACACCGGATCTAGGGTGCAGGGAATACCGTGCTCAGGTTGGAATTCAAACACCATCCCTTTCCCTCATAAACTGTGACCCTCCCCAGCAAGCCCCTTTTCTTCTCTAAGCTTCAGGTTTCCCAGTCTAAGATGAGGGGTGAATGGGATTCTTGCCTTCTTTGCCTTAAGGGGTAAGTGGGAGAACACACAGGACTATACACTGTAAAGTGCTGTTACGCATGCCCTATTGGGTCTCTTTTCCTGACCTTCTCTTCCAGCTTTGGTCCTTCCAGTCAAGGACAAGCCACCACCTGGGGCTAAACATAGATTTCAAAGTCTCCAGGAACCCCTCCACCCCTCCACTCTCTAGGTTGAAAGGATATTTGTCCTTTTCTAGCAACATAGGTGTGTCACAGGGAGATTAAGGAGTGTCACCCATGAGCAGGAGCTGTGGCCAGGTCTAGAATCCTCAACTGCTGCCCACAAGTTTTGCTTTAACCCAAGCTATCATTTTTCATGTGCTGACTACATGCTGGACATTTTACCTGTATTATCTCATTTCGTCCTCCCAAAAGCCATGCCAGGGAATTCCTATCCCCCATTTAACACACGAGGAAACAGAAACTTAGAAGTTCCTTGCCCGAGGTTACCCGGCAGGGATGGAAGGAGAGACAGGGGGACTTGAAAGCCTCTCTGTCCCACTCCAGCACCGCGCGAGCTCTCTCCTCTTCCCACAGCTCTGCCCCCAGAGAGATCTGCTTTCAAACCCAGACCCATCCTGACCCGCTTCCTAGGGGACCCTTGTGCAGCACGTGCCCATGACACAAGAGTCGATGGCTGGGGACGGAAAGGTCACCCACTACCTCTGAGTCCAGAGTTCTTCTAGTTCTTCAGGGGAAAATCCCCGGCTTCTCAGCCTCCCCCTCGCAAACATCACTCCCACATTAAAAAAAATAAAACCACAGTGTTTCGTGTGCCCTCTAGGTCACAGCAGGTGGAGAGAGCGAGAAGTGTTAAGGTGGCCTCTGCTTACCCCTGGGCCTTTCTTGGGAGCAAGCGTACCTCAGAAGCAAGAAATGTGACTCCACACACGCAGCCCAGAGAGAAAAGCTACCACACGAAGTTCTCCCAACAAGTCTGTGGCAACCCCGCGGGCTCTGGGGGTCTTGAAGGGGGCCCCCAGCTGCTGTCGGCATTCCTTCTGCCCCCAAACCCATCCTACTTGCCACAGAGTCCATGCATCCACGGCATAAGGAGTGGAGTTTTCTGGAGGGAAAGAGGCCAAGGCCCGGAAGCAGTTGAGGATGGAGATGACGTATTTAGCATGACAGTGGTGTCCCGGGCCCCAAGCACAGGCTGAGGCGAATTAGTTCAGTGACCACAGTGAGCGAAGGTTTTTATAAACATAACCTAATTGTATTACTTCAAAGTCCTGAAGCTTATTGCCCTGCTTAATGATGTGTCACGTTATTTATAGGGTAAGACAATGAGACTTCTATTGATTTAATGCACTTCCTTAAAGACCGTCATTGTCACAGCCGTAAAAACACAGTTATTCCCAGACAACTCAATTATGTCCCCTGCATCTATAAACCACCTGTGCCCCACACAGCTGCACAGAGGAGGCAGGGAGGGGTGAGACCAGGGTGGGGGGTGCAAGCCCCCGGGGGCAAAAGGCAAGGTTCTGGATATGGTAAAGGCAGGTGCATGGGGGCTTCATCCAGTCAGGGAGGAGGGGCAGCATGAAAAGCCCTGGATGGGGAGCATGGAGCACCCCACTTTGTCTTGGACCCACCCAGTGGAGCTCAGTGACACTCAGCAAGCTTCCTCCTCCCTCTGGGCCTTAGTTTCTCCAACTGCAAACTCGGGGTGCTAAGCCCAGTGAGACTCATAAGGAAGGTCTCTCCTGGCTCCCACATTCTGTGGTTTTAAGAGTTATGTTGATTTGGTTTCTGAGATGGGGTGGCTGAGCCATGTGAAGAAGGTGGCAGCACCCCACCCTTTGTGTCCATCGAGAGCTCTCCTTTCTCAATTAATTGATAATAACAATGACAACAGGAAGCAGTTCTCACCCTGCTACTTATTAGCTGTGTATAACAGGCACTTGACTTGGCATGACTGAGACTCATTTTCTCCGCCTGCGAAATGGGGATGTGAATACACGGACCTGTTAGAACACATAATGCAAGTATGGAATATTTCTGTCTTTCTCAAAATGCTGTGACACTTACTGCTTCCCTTTCAAGGTGGGACAAGAATGGCTGCTTAAGCGCCCATTTCACAGGAAGGGAAAACTGAGGTGGGAAGGGACTGAAGCTCCCAAGGTGAGTGGCAGAAAGGTGGAAACAAGGAGCCTGCAGTACAAGGAAGGAGTTTTGTTGGAGTCCAGCCCACTACCTTAGGGTCTCAGAAAAGGCCTGAACTGAAAGAATCCGAGGTATCATCATACAGCCCCTCATCCTATCCATGGAGAAACCGAAGCCCAGAGAGGGGCAGGGAATGCCGAAGGCCACACAGCTTAGACACGGCCGAGCTGGGGTCTAGCTTGTCGGAGGGGACTTACCTTTCTGATACTGGAGCCACAGCTGTTGCTGGACCTTCTTGCTGGGGAAGTGGATGATGCAGGTGAGCTCGGAGCCATAGAGGGCCTCAGCAATGTAGTGGGAGCCGTAGTGCTGGATGAAGGACAGCAGCTCCTCCCGACTGCTCTCCCTGGTCAGGATCTTGAGGACGTTGTTGAAGCCTGGACACAGGAGAAGCATGTGGAGGGTCAGATTTGGGAGGCTGGTGGCGGGCAAGTTATAAGCGGCCGGGGGCTCTCTCCAGCCTGGATTTGGTGTCACCCCAGGATCAGCCTGGTGGCTGCCGTTGTCTGAAGGACCCCCCCCCCCAGCCGCTCACACAGCAAAAGGTTGCTGTCTCTGGTCGACGCGCAAGACACTGCAGCCAAGAGGGAACCAACGGCAGAGGAAGGCCTCAAGCCTGTTGACCGAGGTCATGGGACCTGAAAGTCACCATCAGGAAATCAAAGCTGACGTCTGTCCCGAGCAACTAAGGGGCACCAAGCACACTGCTCGCTGTTTCTCCCACTCGTTCCAGTTTAGTCTCAGCCCCAACGCTGCAACCCCCACTGTGTACATGAGCAAGTCAAAGCTCAGACTCTGAATGATTTCCTTGGTCTCCCAGCCAGAGGAGCTAGGCCTCCAAGCCCCTTCTGCTCTCACTCCAAAGCATATGCATTTTCCACTGCACCCAGTTCCCAGGGCTTGAACTGCCCACAGCTGGAGCCCCGGGGCTGCGCTGGCCCAGGCTCAGCAGATATCCTGATGTCCTCGGATCTGATCCCTGGCTTGGCTTCCTAGAACACTGCTTCCCTTTCTGCCTCTACCTCCCTGAAAGAGTGGTAGTTCCATCTCCTGACAGTGTAAAGGGCCTCCTTGCTGCTCTTAGTCCTGTGCCAAGGAGACCTAGGTCCTCAGTGCCTAGCACAGAGCCTGCGCAGCAATGACTCCATAACCACAGCTCCGTGCTCCTTGCTCTGACAGGCAGGTCACCAAGCTGTTCTTCCGAGAGCCTTAAGACCTGCCTGAGCTCCTTCCTGCTACCAATGACCAGTCTACCCACGACCTCACCTGGTATTCCAGGTCTCCAAGGGCATCTCCCATGAGCCACCTGTATTAGGCTTTACATCCAGCCAAATCAGCCTTCTTAGGTCTCCTAAACGTGACCTGAGATCTCCACCATCCTTTCCTCATTTACAGCCCCCAAACTGCAAAACGTACACACATACACACCACCGTTCACTGGAAATGGCCTCTCCACCTCTTCCCTAAGTCATTCCTATGCTCTAAGGCTCTGGAAAGTCACTCCCACTCTCCCAAGAAGCTGTTCACACAATCTTGGCCTGGGGCACCTAGGCTTTGCACCTTCAGTGGGCACCACCTTGAAAGCAGAAGCTCCATTCCACTTGTCTTTGATTGTGCACATGCATCCTTCCCCACCCCACCCCAACCAGGTACAAGGGCACAGTTCCCGGGACATGGCAGAAACACCAACCGCCATTATTATGAAAGCAATGGATTCTGTGCCACATCAAAGCAAACTGTAAAAGAGCAGGCAAGCTCTCCTTCAACATTAAACATGAACTCCAATTTGCCAACATTTGATTTACAAGGGGGTTCTCAAGAGCATCATCATTGATTAATTAAAGCTGATACACCTCTGTAGTTCTAACAGATACATCGCAGTCTGATTCACAAGTGAGGTGCGAGGGTGTGGGTGGTGGGGAAAACAGAAACATGCCTCAAAGAATGAGTGTTTGATTAGGACAAACTCCACCAATCTGTTAACTCCTGCAACTGGTAATTAATACAGCAGTGTTAATGATGAGATTGTTTCTCTTAAATAATAAATAACCATGGAGATGACCTGTGGCTCTTTATCCAGGCAGACAAAACTGCAATCAAATCCCTGCTCTCCTCCTGTTTGGCCACTAACTAGCTGTGTGACCTTGGGCAAGTTACTTAACCTCTCTGACCCTCAGTTTCCTTATCTGAAAAAAAATGGGATAAATAATGTCTTCCTTGCAGGACTGATAGAAGTCCTAAGATATAAAATGTTATAAAGCACTTAGCCAACGTCAGCAGTAATTACTATTTATACTTCCCAGATGGAAAGTCCTCTGATTCCTAGGCTAAAAGAGTTTTGTGTTGCTCAGGAACAAAATTATCCTGAAAAAGAAGATAAGAAAAGTGCTGGCAAATACATAGGAAGCGCCCAGACAATAACCCAGTGGCAGTGTTATGAGTAAGAGCCAGGGTAGAAAACCCCATCTTTCCAGAGTCCTTCACTCATTCTGAATTTTTCAGTTTTCATTTTTTTATTCCTTTATCAAACAAGAGTATCAACCCTGTGTTGATTCTCTGTTACAGAGACTATAGGAATATAGGAAACAGGGATATGGAAATGGATGGGGCCCACACTGTACCTGCAATTCTTGGGTCAGTGTGGGAAACAGACATGGCTCAGATATGAATCAAGCACATTGGTGCTTTAATACAGGTAGTTGCTTTTTTTTTTTTTTTAAAGATTTTATTTATTTATTTGAGAGAGAGTGAGAGAGAGACCATGAGCAGGGGGAGGAGCAGAGGGAGAAGCAGGCTTCCCGCTGAGCAAGGAGCCCGATATGGGACTCGATCCCAGGACCCTGGGATCATGACCTGAGCCGAAGGCAGACGCTTAACCAACTGAGCCACCCAGGTGCCCCTATAGGTAGTTGCTTGCACGGAATTCCTTGAGTTATTCTGGGGGAAGTGGAGGATGCAGGAGGAGTCTCCCAGTACTGCAAGATGTGCTCCCTGGGCAAGGAGATCCAGGCAGAGGGAACAGCATGTGCAAAGTCACAGAGGCATGAAAGAACATGTCCCATTCTGAGAATTATAAATTGTCTGCATCAGCTGACACACAGGGTGTGTGCAGGTGGAGCGGGGGCATTGTATGTGTATGTGTGTTGGAGGAATATGTGTTATTACTGTATAGGAGATGGGTAGGAAAGGAAATCATCCAGAAGAGACAAGAACTTAAAATCCACAAGCCTGAAATATATAGAACATAAATGTCATTTATGTATAATGTCGTTTATGACATTATAGATTGTCATTTACCCCCTCTCCTATTCACCCTTCCCTGCACTACTATGATACCCCTTCCTCCAGGAAGCCCCTCTGACTGCTCAGGACAGCTCCCTCCTCTGGGGTACCGCTGCCCCACTATTGCATAGAACTTACCCCAATGTAAGGATGTCACTGTCTGCTTGTCCATCCACCCTCCCTGTGAGTTCCTTCATGGCAGGGAGGGCCTGGCTTCATTCCCTCAGCATCCCCAGCCCAGGGCCTGGCACAGCCCAAGTCCTCAGTAACATGTGCTGAATTACCCCAAGCCCCCTGGCTGCCCGGGGAGGGGGGCAGTCCTCACCTGCTGAGAGAGTGATGGTGCTGAGCTTCACACGATAGAGGTTGCTTCGGACCCGCCATTGCTGCACCATAGGGTAACCCATGGCCTCGTCATACCTGACGTCCCCTGGAGGACAGAAGGGGAAGGTCAGGGGAGGCCAGCATTTAGAGAACACTCACCAAAACTGGGCTCTGAGTAATGGCCACTGTTTCTAAATAGGCAGAGGCTCAGCCTTAGCATGCAGGCTCTCACTGGAACCAACAGCTTTATCCGGACCTGCCTCCAGGCCTCTTCCTGGCCTTTGATCTCAGCCCCCATCCTTTTTCTCTTCCCAACAGCTTGCAAGCAAGCCAAAGTAGATTTAGGATTCCACTTAACCCTGCAGGCAACTTGCCATGGGTCATTAGGCAGCTCTGTGCCTCAGTTTCCCCATCTGATACCATGGCTACCTGTGCTGACATTACTTCACAGGCGCATTGTGATACTCAAATAAGGCAACAGAAATGGAAGTCTTGCGGTGACCTAGCAATGCTGTACAGACTGGGGGGTCAGCAAACCACAGCCCATCCTGCATATACTGCCCTATGGCGGCTTTCGCACAATGACCGCGGAGATGAGCGGCTGCCTGCAGGGCCTAGCACATTTATGATCCGGCCCTTTGTGTTTGCTGACCCATGTGGACCACTGTTTCCTAACACGGAAACATGGGATGTGCATAAGGATCTCATGAGATACCTGCACACACACAGAAAAGCCCACATTTCAAGTAAGACTGAGTTAAATGAAGTTAGACAAGATTTTTAAAAATCTGTATAATTTCTTAGCACCTTGACTAGATTAATATGCATTCTAAAGCTCTATGAAGGTAGCAGTGTATAGCATTTTGCAAACTTTTACGACCGAGGAATCCCATTTTTCCAGAGGGTTCACTGAAACTCATGTTCCATAGAATGCATTTTGGGAAACACAGGTATAGACAAAGAATAAACAAAGACAAAAACAACACAATGTTAGCAAGCGGTAATTCTGAGTGGTGGGTGTATAAAAGATTCTTGTTTCCTGATTTATATTCGTCTGCATTTTCTAAATTTTCTGCTGTAAGCATTGAAAACTCTTTGTCTACAATCAGGAAGAAATACATGGAAAAGAAATGCTAGTCACATCAACAGTTAATATTATTGTTGTTATGTATCCTCTGCAAATGGCAGACACATTTTCTGTCCTTTTCTCTTGTCCCCTGGTGAGGAGGCACTTAAAGAGATATTTGATACCAAGATGAAAATGAGAATCTCATTGGAACAAATGACTTCTTCCTGGACATTACTGCAGTATTAAAGTTGTCCGTTACTGTCAGCTTGTTTTTTTTCTTCCCCTCCTTAGCCTTTTCAGGAATAACATTATTTTTTTAGAAGCTTTCATTTTAAAGTAAAATATTCATGATCTCCAAATATATGTCTACTGGAGCGAGGTTGTTTTGTTATACATATGTCCTCTCTGTTTATCTGCTCTGCCTGTCCTGTCCTTCCTCTGGAGAGGTTTGGAAGGGAAGGAGAACGGGTCAGGGAGGAAGGACAGGCCGTTGTTTTGAGTCAGGGAGGAGAAACCAGTTTGCACAGCAAAACCAGACACTTGCGGCCAAGCGGCCTCTGCCCCATCCTTTGTGCTCGTCCTGATTCACAGCAGGCTTGAAATGGGTGTTGGAAACTGGGGCCCATCCTCAAGAGAGGGAGGCAGAGCATTCTGATGCAGGCTGTGGATGCAGTTCATTCACTGGGTGGCATGATATCCAAAAGAAAAAAAAATGCTACCTCTTTTGATTACCAAGACATGTATAAAGCCTTCATCTTTGCCCCTCACACCCCATAACTGGTCAGCCTTCTGCCCTTCACTTCTCTCCATCCCTGGTCCTTCCTGGATTCCAGGCTGGAATATAAGCTCCTCCCGTGGAATGTCAGCTTCTTGAGGTCGAGGCCATGGTCTTTATTATTCTCACTCCTGCAGAGCCTAGAACAGAGCCTGTTACATAATAATAGGCTCCCAACAAATGCTGATTTCCTGGCTCACCTACTCACCTGCATCCTATTCCCCATCATAAGCCCATCCCTAGTCCTTACTCATCCTTGACTCCCATCTTACCTGACTCTATCCTAGATCTCTACCAGAGATTAGGGGTAAAATGAGGCTCTGCAATGGAGGGAGGTATTTTCCCTGGTAATTACTTTTTTTTAAAATTCTAGAAATGTAACAGTTTCCTTATTAGGATGCCTCCAAAGATCCTCAAATCAAAACAAATAATCCTAACAATTTGAACCACTAATACAGAACCACGATGCACCAAGCATTTTATACCCACAATCTCCAGTACTCACCCAATGCTGACAAATAATTGTGATACCCCGATTTCAGAAGAAGAAACTGAAGCTCAGAGGAGAAAGTGCTCAAGGACACACAAAGATCAGACACAGATCCAGGGTCCTTCCCATTAGAGCACAGCACCTCCCCATGGACCATGGTGCTATCTGTTTTAAGGGGTGGTGAGCTCCCTGTGACTGGGGTATCCAAGAGGACTCATTACTCAGTGGGGCTATTACAGACCTGATTTCTTCATTGCTAAGGAGGATTAGACTAGATGCCCTTTACAGTCCCTGTCAGCTCTGAAATTCTGTGATCTTATGAAACTTAAGGAAGGCACAACAGGCTTTTACAGATTCTGCAAAGCATTTTTATATCTGTGATTTCATTTGATCTACATCTGGGCCCTTTTTGAATGAGGACAGGTCAAGAAGGGGATGGAGGGTCATGGATACAGCATCAGTTTTGGGGTCAAGACCCCCTGGGTTTAAATCCTGACTCGACAACAGACTAGTCATGTGGCCTTGGACTCATTAAATGATTTTTTAAATCTGTTTCAAGGGGAACAATAACCCTTGCAGGGTTACGTGGATTCAGACACGCAGGGTGCATGGCCCCTGGGAGACCCTCAACACACGTGGGTCCTCTATCCAGTTTGTGCCCCTTCACAGGAAAGGCTCGTGGAGCTTCCAAGGGCTTGCAAATGGTAGATGGGTCCTCCCTAGGGGGCGATTTCCCTCTTGGTGAGACGTCCATCACTCGTCAGGGGGACCATTCTCCCTGAGCAGTGGTTGAGATACCCAATGACTGTATCACAAAAGCAGAACCAGGGCCCTTACATCTTAGGAAAATCCCTCCACAAAGGACAGGAGAGGAACTGGGAGAAGATGAGGAGGAGCAGAAGGGCATCCTGGATGGGACAGAAGATATGGAGCCTCGGGAGAGCCTACAGAAAGTAGCTTCCCTGTGAGGGGGAGGGGGAGGGGAATGGGGTAGGGGCGGGGAGCTACAGAGACAAGTGGAAAGGGCAGAAGACCTGGAGCCATGGCACCTGGTTCTCATCCTGGCAGGCGTGCCAGGGGACCTTGGGCTGGTCCTGTCCTTTCTCTGAGTCTAGATTCCTTGTCTATAAAACAGGGAAAATAATACCCACCCCACAGGATTGGAAAATAATACCCAACCCCATGTTCAAAATCAAGCTGTGTAACAAATGCTTTCAAGTAAGAGAGGCTCCTTGTTGAGGGGTCCAGTGAATTTACTTTAGAATGATTTAAAAATAAACCTAGTGAAATAAGCCAGACACAGAAAGACAAGTACTGCATGATCTTACTTTTATGTAGAATCGAAAGAGGTCGAACTCGTAAAAGCAGAGAGTAGAATGGCTGGGGGTTAGGGGAAATGGTGAGGTGTTGGTCAAAGGGTCCAAAGGTCTGGTTATGTGGAATGAAGAAGTTCTGTGGGTCTGATGCGCAGCATGGTGACTACAGTTAATATCTTTGAAATCTGCTGAGAGTCAGTCTGGCTCAGCTCAGAGTCTGGAGTCTCAGGGAACCCCCTAGCTCTGCACAGCCCATAGCAGGAGCCCCCACGAGGGCAGGTCCCTTTGGCCTTCCGTCTCTCAGGAAGGAGGAGGCCTGGAGAGGCCCGTCTTGAATGTGCGGAGGGCTGACAGGCACCTGGAGAAGCCAGGTGCGGGGTCAGAGAAGCTGGGGGAGGTCCAGCGGGTGTATCTTACCAGTGAGCAGCTGGAGGTCCGGGAGGGGCTCCGAGAGGACCCCCCGGCACTGCTCCTCCACCGGCAGTGGGATCACCAACAGCCCATCGGCCAGCTGAGGGAAGTCCTTGATGAAGTTGTTCTCCCTGTGGAGAGGAGCAGAAAGACTGCCAAATGAGGGCGTGGAGGCTGCCGGGGCGGGGCGGGGGCGGGGGGCGGTTCCGGGTTGGAGGGCAGTGAGCCTGTCGTCAGCATAGAGAGACTCATGAGTGGGTGTGTGTCCTTGCTGCCATGCCCCTGGCTCCCCGAATCCCAGCTCAGAGGACAGGGTGCTAACGACAGGCTCCAGAATCTGGCAGGCTAGGGCTCGGAATCCTGGCCTGCCATGTCCTAGCTGTGCAGTCTGGAGGAAACTCCGGCTCCACTCAGAACGTCAGTCTCCTTGCTATAAAGTGAGATCTCGGGGTAGTTGTAAACACTTAATGGGATAAAGCTGCCAATTGCTTAAGACACAGTCTGATGCTCTACAAACTATATATTTGGCAGCTAAACATCCCCTTGCATAAGCCATGACAATGGTGAGCCAGAATGTGAGGGAACTGAGAAGAGCATGGAGTGCTTGGAGAAAAAGGGCAGGAAGGCTTGAAAGAATGAGTGGGTGTTCAAGTGGAAAGGTCCTAAGGGATCTTTTGCATCAGATTCCTCCTTTTACAGATAGGGAAACTGAGGCCTAGAGAAGGGGAGCGACTTTCTCCGAGAACCCTCCCCCCTCCCCCCAGGCTAGTGCTCTTTCTCCTGCCCTAATCTCTTCAGAGGTCTCTATTCCTTTCCTGTAGGGCCATCCCAGGGAACTGTTTCCAAGACAGTCCTTTGGGGTGACCTCAGGGGACTGAACCCCAAACAATGGTAGTCTTTAGGGCAGGTGGGGTAGTAACAGTGCATCACATGGAGGTAGGCTTCAATCTTTTACAAAACAGACCTGCCTCCAAATAGAACAGCCTGCCAGGAGAGGTGGTGAGCTTCCCGTTCCTGAGAGTGTGCAAGCAGGGAATTGGACAGCCATTGGTACAGATGGTATTGGAGGCATCTCCATATTAACATCTCACTTTTGAGATTCTCTCATATTCAGAGACCCTCAGAATTTGATACCCTAATTACAATCTGGAGAGGAGGAGGAGGGAAAGGAGAAGAACAAAGGGAGGTGGGTATTTATCACTACATTGTGCCCCCTGGAATAGGCAAACTTGAAATGAAAATCAGAAAGAGGAAAACAAAAGCAGGGAATGCCAAAGCAATGCCTTTGGAGACTGGATCTCAGGGCCGTTCAGAAACAGCTGTGTAAATGTTATGGGGGCCTGGGTCCCTTCCTGTCTGTACTCTATGTTCCGCGGTGTGCACCTCCCCCAGGCACCTGTGAAGCCCCCCATTGATGCACGCATTTAGTGAACAGCTCCCCTGTGTCTTGACCCCTGAGCACCCTGGAGTCCAGAGGAAGAGCCATTATCCCCATCTTCATCATCACCATCATCTCTTACAAAGTTTCAGATCCTTATCATTTGCTAGGGTCTGGTTAAGCACTTTGCATACATTTTCTCATTTAGTCTTCATAGCAAGATAGCTATGATTATATTCTTTTTGCAGATGATAAAACATGTGGTTCAGAGTTCAGAGGTGGTACAGGGTTAAGAGGTGGTGAGTGTTGGGATTTGCACCCAGTTCTGCTGACTGCACACTCGGTTTGAGGGACTACGTTTCCTCCTGTCTCTCTTGTGAGGTCGGCCGGTGGGGATACAGATCTTGCCACAAAGCTACAGCCCTGCCCTCGTCAGCTGAACATACACTCTGTGTGGAGCCCTGAGCTGGATCTAGGGATTCAGCGAGGCTAGATCCTCCCCTGGTCCTCTAGATCTTCCCAGCCTACGGGGGGAGAAACAAATTAGCCATGCAGAACAGTCAGTGGGGCCCAGCCACCAGGAATACTGGGTGGGCTGGCTGCTTCTGGGACCCTTCCCTGTGAGACCCAAGCACCTGTTTCATGGGCAGGTAAGGGCAGGCTCTGAAGACCGGGCCCCGGTTCTGCCCACAGCACACCCCAGCTGCATAACCTGGAGCAGACCACTCAAATCTCAATTTTCTCATCAGTAAGATGAGGATTATAAAAGCTGTTCAGTCTGCCTTAATGAAATATCATTATTGTGATGATAAGAATAGCCTTTTCTTGAGCACCTACTATGCACCAGGCATTGTTCCAGGCACTGTACATTCGTCCCCTCCCAACCCTGTGAAGTAGGTGCTGTTAAGACCCTCAGTTTAGAGGTTGAACAGATGAAGCACAATGCGACTGGAGATCCCAGCTGGTCTGGCCCCAAAGCTCTGCTCAGGTGCAGGGCGCTGTCAAAGCCGAAAGGGCAGGAGCACCCATGGGTGTGCTGAGCCCGGACAGACCGCAGCTGAGAGAAGGAGCCCGCTGCTCATTCCGACCAGACCACACCAGGTGCTCTGTTCTCCACAGGGCTTCCCCAGGCTGCACTCCATCGCCAGGAGCTGGGTGCCTTCCCTCAGCCAATGGGGAAGTGGAGGCTCTGAGGGGAGCAGCGCCTTCCTGGACTGGCACAGAGTGCATTTGGGAAGAGGGATCTGAGAGCACGCTTATGTTTTTTCACTTTACCATCCGGGGGTCTCCATTTCACACCTTCTCTGCCACCGCTTTTAAAGACAGAGCTGCCCCCTTCACCCCCCTATCCCTCTGCCTTCTGGTTAAGCCAGGCTTCACTCGGTGGGTAAATCTGGCCCCAGATGGATAATGGGAGGAGCGCAGTGGGCAACCTCAGGATGGCGGGGGACCTGGCTCATGATGCCCGTCTTGTTGGAAGAAGGTTCTCACCCTGACCTTTCAGGAAGCAGGGAGGATCCCGAGGAAACGCTTGAGAAGGAGGCGAAAGACGGAGGGGTGGGAGTTCGCAAGCCAGTGTGAAGGCTGGGAGGGAGGAGGCAGGGGCGAAGCAGGGGGTGGCAAGACAGCAAGACTGAGGACGGTCCCTCAGGATCCAGCCCTTCGGCGGCCGCCTGGGGACGGTCATGAGTCCTGCAGGGCCGCTGCCAGCAGAGGGCGCCCAGGGCCTTCGCATCGACCGGCTCTCTGGGGAGGTAACAACACAGAGGGGAAGGGCAGCTGCTGGGAAGGTTCCACAGGGCCCAGAACCTCAGACAGAACCCAGACTGCAGCCTCAGAATCCACCCACCTGGAAAAGGGATGCAGGAGGCTGGCGGGGTGCTGGCTAAATACAGTTGGTGGAAAGCGAATTCCGATTCTCAGAGCTTGTGTGTACGTGTGTGTGGAAAAAATTGTAACTAATCCTAATAACAGGAAGACAGGAAGAAGAATGAGTAATATTTATTTATCGATCATCTTGTTCATCATCAGCTATATCCTAGACAGGATGTGTGTGTGTGCGTGTGTGTGCGTGTGCATGTGTGTGTGATTTTAACAGCACGGGAACTCTAAGGGACAGCTACCATTATTATTCCCATTTTGTAAATAAAGAAAAGGGCACCCGGAGGGGTTGAGGAACTTGTCTAGCTGAGGTCTGCAGTTAGGAAGTTACAGTGGCCAAGACCACTCGCAGCCAATGGGGCTCCTAGCTTAGTGCCCGGCACTCAGTAAGCACCTGTTCAAGGGATCAATCCCAAGTCTGTGCTCCTGATCACTGACATCACCTGAGACGGGGCGGTTCTGTTGTTCCCTGCCAGAGTGGGTGTGCTCTGTGCCCACAACTGCATGTCGTGTTTCAAAGAGTGACAGGGCCCCGGTTTATGTAGACAAACATCTCCCCCAAAATATCCATGAAAAGAGTTCAAGCTCTGTTGATATTCTATGAAAACGATTCATCACATTTTTAAAAAGCAGATGCTAGGCTCCGGGGACTCGGGAGAACTCTGGGAGTATGAGGTCTCATTCATTCCACAGACATTGATTTGGGTCTCCCATGTCGCAGGGGTTGCTTTGCACGCTGGGGACACGGCAGCAGACAGAGAAGCGCCTCCATTCACGAGGACCAGGGGAGAACGCAAGCAACGTAGCAGGGTCTGCAAGGCCTTCGAGATCTAGCCCCTGCCTGTTCTCCTGCCTCATGTTTTGAGCCCCTGTCCGCTGGTTCTCCAGCTGCACTGATTGCTCTTAAGTTCCCCTTGTAGGGCATGCCCGCTTCTTCCAAAGGGCCCTCTCTCCGGAAAGCCCTCACCCCTGCCCCCTGCACCTGGCCATGGCCTACTTATCATTCAGACCACACGTTACTTCCCTGCCTTTGAGAAATCTGCCCAGGACTGGTTCTCCTGCTACGCTCTGCTTTTGCTTCCACGAAGAGCTTCCCAGCTCCTAACTGTAGAGGTGCTCAAGGCGACCCTGTAGGATAGTACCTTGCCCACTAAACTGTGAGCTCCATGGGGGCCAAGACTGTGCCTCTTTGACTGCCGCCTCCCCAGGGCCTAGCACGGTGCAAACTACATACAAAGTGAGTGCTCAGTGAACACGGGACCTAAGGGATATTGGGAATTGGGGTCTAAAATTTTAGCTCTTCCACACGGAGCTTCAAACCCTACTTTCTTCCTCTTCCTAAGTGCACAGGCACCCGGGCTCCCATGGAGCTCAGCTAGGAGCCAGGGGCCCCAGGCCCCCTGAGGTGTCAGGGACCAGATGGGAAAGGGTGATCCCTCTAAGCAGGGGTTGGTCAGACCTCCCACTCTTGATGAACACTGTGTCCGTGTGTGCATTCACGCTGGGGCCAAGAAGCAGGGGATGGGGTGGGGTGAGGAACACCAGCAGGAAGCAAGAGCCCAGTTAAAAACCACCTCCTCTTCCATGTCATCATCCCAATTTTCCCCAGTTGGAATAAAACCTTCCTATCACTTTTCCCTCATGCATCTTGTCCGTGATTAGATCCCAGAAGTGGCCTTGGGGTCTGGTGGTAGAAAAGGCAAGTGCTCAGAAGTCCTTCAGACATGGTCCAAATGCTGCCTGACTTTGGGGAGGTCACTTACATTTTAGGAACCTCAGTGACCTCACCTGCAAAATGGGAGTAATGAGTTTGGGACTTCAAGGGGTTGGGAGGAGGATTCATGTGAAGTTCTCTTTAGTGATGGTCCCAATTCCTGAATCCCACACTAGATCCTGAATCTCTTCGTGAGCCTCAGAGAACCCAAGACAGTGCCTACTCAGTAGAAGCCCCCTAAGCATCTGTTCAGTTGTGTGCAGAGGTGAGAGACAGGCCTCCTCAGCCTCCATGCCACCTGCACCTAACCTCTAAGTGACTCAAACCTACAGAGCATTTCCACGGAGGATGCACCTTGTCTAGCTTCATGCTCATCAGCCATGCTGACAAGAAGGACAAGCAGGGGAAACTGGGCTCCTCCACCACCCTCCCCCCACCTCCTCAGGTCTTCCCTCCCTCCTGTCCCAATTTAAGAATATGTGTGAGTGTTTTGGATACATTAATACACAGTCACCAGCATGCAAGAGCCGATCACCCCTCAGCTCGGGGGAAATTAGCATTTAAATTGAGGTATTTCAGGGAAGTAAATCATCCCAGAGTCAGCCAGCACTGTCTGCAGGCTTTCTTAGGGGACGGAAGGCTGGGAGTTGGGGGCTGCAAGCTGTTGAGTCTGCAGGGAGTGGCCTACTGTCCCTGGCTCTCCCTAGGCTGCCCAAAGCCTCCTCAAAGGGTGGCCATAAACCCCCAACACCAATGAGGACACCTCTCCCGGTTTAAACTGTGCCCCATCCTTCACCTGCAAGTAAACCGAGCCTTTCTGCCAAGTGAGAGCAGCGTCTTTGGCTGAGATGTGGTTTCCTCTGTGACCAATGAGCTGAGACACCTGGTCTCATCTGGGCTCAGTCACTGTCTCATTGGGGGGGTCTGAAGAAGACACTCCCCACCCCTGGGACTGGGAGGGGTGAACAGCTGGTACAAAATATTTGGGTTTCTCTGAAGCCCAGATTGACAGGTATTGGGCTCTATGCTATAGCCATTCTGTAGGTGCTGGAGTCACAGAGACTGGTGTTTAAACCGATGCTGATACCTGTCCATGGCTACTCTCAAGTCCTGCTCTTCTCTGGAAGCAGTTAGAAACTGTGTTCTCTTGTGATCTGCTTCTTAATTACAGGTCTTTGTTTACATTCTCGGCTCAAGCGCTAGACTTAGGCATTCCTGCATTCAGGCATTCATTCATTCATTCATTCATTCACTCGGGTATCCAATAAATCTTTATTATTATGTACCAGGCCTTGGGAATACAATGACAAAATAGACGTTCTCTGTCCTCAAGCTCCCCATAGCCTAGTAGGAGATACCCGTGTACAAATGCTTCTATGTATGTGTGCAAATGTGTGCAAGGTGAATAATGGTTTTGAAAAGGTTAAAATAAAGCATTTTTCATTCTCCATAAATCATATTTGTCTATGGCACTCCACCCACTAAATCAAAAGGATTCATCCCTCAGGTAGAAGGACAGATACCATCTAGAGAAGAAAGGGGGTCACTGCCCAGCTTTGCATCTCAAAGCTGACTTTGTAGTGTCTTGAGCTAGGTAAGAGTTTCGAAAGCTGGCCTGTGCCGGAAGTGAAGGTCCCCTTACATATCAAAGCCAGGCCTGGCTGACTCAGATCATAGCGTCTTATTTTAGTGTACGGATGGTACGGACTATGACCTCGGGGGAGTTCCCACCAGACAGGGAAAGGGAGGAGAAAAACCTTTCTTTCTGCCACCAGGGCTGGGAGGGATTGCTGAGGAGAGAATGCTAGGGGGCCAGGAGCTCAGACTCAAGGGTCAACAATGTCTTCCTGGACTATTGGAAGTCAGCACCCCCTCCCCATCCACCCCAGCCTCGAGGGCAGCATCTACAAATGCTTAAGATACTAACAAGGGTTTGGGAAAAGTCGCAGGGCAGGTGAGCAGGAACACTGGGGGCTGCCGCCCCAGAAGATCCGGGATTAGTCTGGGGATCTGGGGAGCCCCTTTATCCAACAAGCCAATGGGAGCTCCCGTGAGAGGGAAGCAGGAGGTGAGCAAGAGACTGGCAGAAGTCAGCCTCCAATTCCTGCACCCACGGGGTAGAGAGAAGAAAGCTGACAAGACATCCTAGCGTACCCCCCTGCCCCCTAGCATACCCCCCTGCCCCCATGGAAGCAGGGATGGGGAAGGCTCCCTGAGATTAGAACAAGGGGGGTTCATAATGTTGGGACCTTTTGACTTTGGACTTTGGTAGTGGATTCCAGCACATAGCCCTTCTCAAAAGACTACCCAAGACCATCCACATCCTAATGGATTGCCAGTGCTAGGGGGCTCAGAGCCAAGCTCAAGTAAGGAATCACATAGTGACCCCAACAAGGATCCAGTAGGCCACGTTTATACCAAAGTCCTTCTGCTATCTGCAGCATGTGTACCCTCAGGCCAAGTGGAGGTGAGGGAGCTGCTCCGTGGGGAAAAGACAGGGTTGGTTGATGAGGAGTTCAACTTTGAACAGACTAAATAGTTTCCCTAAAGAGGATGCTCTGTATCCTTAATTGGCAATTTGAAATACTTTTTTTTTGCTATCAGTGGAATGGAAACTTGAGGAAAAGATTTTATCAGCAGTAGAAAATTCAGAAGACTACAGTGTTTTGCATAACTGAGTTGTAGTCGGGGGAAAAAAAGTTTGAATCTTCAACTGTTTAAAGAGATGGTACAGGTTTGAGTGATAAAGTTTAAGAATTGAAAAAAAAAAGTTTAAGTTTCATAGGGGAGGTGCAGAGACCAAGGGGCACTTAACACAGACTGGGCAGGGTGGGAAGGCTGCTTGGAGGAGGTGAGCCTTGGCTGATTGGGAGAGGTTATCCAGGGAAAGAGCAAGGAAAGAAGGTGGGAGTGGGGTCCAGGCAGAAAGAATAGCATGTGCAAAAGTCCAAAGTGGTGTGTGTGTGTGTGTGTGTGGGAGAAAGAGAGAGAGAGAGAGAGAGAGAGAGAGAGAGAGAGAGAAGATGGAACTCTCAAATGGCACATTCTCGAAATTGAAAGAAGTTAAGATTCAAGATGTAAAGGCATTGATAAAAAACAAAGATGGGCTGGAGAGGGGCAGGTAGTGAGATCAGATCTTTTTTTTTTTTTTTTTTTTAAGATTTTATTTATTGGGCGCCTGGGTGGCTCAGTTGGTTAAGCGACTGCCTTCAGCTCAGGTCATGATCCTGGAGTCCCGGGATCGAGTCCCGCATCGGGCTCCCTGCTCAGCGGGGAGTCTGCTTCTCCCTCTGACCCTCCCCCCTCTCGTGTTCTCTCTCTCTCTCATTCTCTCTCTCAAATAAATAAATAAAATCTTTAAAAAAACAAAAACAAACAAAAAGATTCTATTTATTTATTTGACAGAGAGAGACACAGGGAGAGAGGGAACACAAGCAGGGGGAGTGGGACAGGGAGAAGCAGGCTTCCTGCAGAGTGGGGAGCCCGGTGCGAGGCTCGATGTGGGGCTCCATCCCAGGACCCTGGGATCATGACTTGAGCCGAAGTCAGATGCTTAACGACTGAGCCACCCAGGCGCCCCCGAGAGATCCGATCTTACAAGTCTTCAAAGTGATGCTAAGGAACACAGGCTTTCTTCTGAGGACAAGGAGACCCCCACGGCAGGGTTTTCAGCAGGAAAGCAATACTATCTGACCAGAGCTTTAGAGCCTGGACACAGAGTGGAGGGTGAGCCGGAAAAGGAACAAGGCTGGAGGGAGGGAGACCAGTTGTGGGATTTTGCAGCAACCCAGACCAGCATGGTGGAGCAGCGGTATGATGGAATATTGAGAAGAGACACAGATTTGAGAGAGACCCAGCGAGGAGGCCCTGCTGTCCTCTGGTCCCCATCATCCGCTGCGTGCGGTAGGAGTGGAGGCAGTCATGAGCTATGTCAGCAGGTTAACTCCGGGGCCCACCTCCCCTTACAGTTAAGCCCCAGAGCTCTCCGGACACCCCTGTTTTCACCTGCCATGGCCAGAGAGCAGACTGCTATGTCTTGGCCCATAGGACATTCTTGCCTTTTTCCTGCACCTGCCGGCTGGCAGTCCATCTCAGCTCAGCTGCTATGTGTGAGACTCACAGGAAGACTGCCAGATCTCCCTAAAATCCCCAGCATTTCATGCAAGCTCAACCACCTCCAGAGGGAGGCTCCCAGGGCCGCCATCTCCTGCTTGGCAGGATACAGTTCATGACTCCCATGCTCCGGGCTGTTTCACCGATCACGGGTGCAAAGTTGCTTTGCTGACTCTGCAGTGGCCCATTCTTATCTCAGCTGAGGCTCACAACAAGGATGCAAGAGGAGACAAAGACAGAGGGCAGAGAAGTGACTTATGTAAAGGCCTCCGGGTTTGCAAGACCGGAACAGGCTACACATCCATATTCTTGATTTCCAGCCCAGAGCGGCTTCCAACTGGCATGTTCTGGAGGATCAGTAAGAAGGGCCACGTTAACCTGCCTGACCCCCTCTGTCTGACCTGGGGGGGCTCCTTCAAAGCCGGGGCTGCATTTGATTCTTTGCAACCTCCTCTGAGCCCTCTTGAAGGCCCGGCAGAGAGACTTCATGGTGTCATCTTCTCTGGAAGGTATCCCTGAGCCCCTTCTTTGGAAGGGGATCCTGCTTCCACGTACTTGACTTTGGCCCTGACCACAGCCTCTAGAAGGTGTGGTTGTCCTCCGCATGCCTGTTTCCCATTCCAAGCTCTGTAGTTCTCAGTTGCAGGGAACTATTTGGCCGATTACCCTCTGAGCCTTCCTCCTCTCTTCCTTCCCCCTTCCACTTTAAGGATCTGTAGGATTATATTAGGTCCACCTGGACAATCCAGGTGATAATCTCTTTATCTCAAGATCAGCAACTGTATTTCTACCTACACACTTAATCACCTTTGCCCCATAAGGTAATTTATTCACAGGGTCCGGGGATTAAAATATGGACATCTGGGGAACATTATTCTGCCTACCACACTCCATTCCTACCCCCCCCCCCCCGGAATATCTTTGCTGATGCCTCTCCTTTCATTTGGGGGTTTGAGGCCCCTTCTCTCTTCCTATTCTGGCATTTTCACACTGGACTGTTGGTCCTGGTCACACACTGACTCCCTTGCTGGACCGAGGGCACTTGAAGGCAAGGACCATGTCTGTCTTATTTGCTGCTGTACATCCAGCCTTGACCCAGTGGCTGAAACACACACTAGGGCTCAGTAAGCACTTATTCAATGAATGAATGAATCAGTGAATGAATGTCTCCCAGCTGAATGGATATGTACGAGAGACACCCCATCCAGCTGCGGTACTGCAATCTCCTTTCTGTGCAGCCTGAGTCATAGCCTCATTCAGGTCTCCCTCCCTATCCACCTACCCCCCCTCTTCTCTCGTTATCTAGTATCAGAATAATAAGCATCATTTATAAGCTAATATCTCCTGATTCTTTACAATGTACTAGGCATCAGTCTAAGGGTTTTATCTCATTTCACACAGCAATCCTGGGAGCTAAGTACTCTTCTTCTAATGTTTTTTTGTTTTTGTTTTTGTTTTGATAAGGGAGCTGAAGAATAAAGAGATTAATAAGTGCACAAAACTAGTAAGCTGGACTTTGAACAATTAAATTCCATGTTCTTAAAGACTATGCAAAAAGATGCTAGTAATGTTTAATTTTGCCCCTCAATGCAATGCTGAAAAGTAAAAGTTGACTCACTGAAAATTCCAGTGCTGCCTGAATGTGCCAGATGGATGCCCACATTAATAACGGTAACTGCTCTTTATTGAATACATGCCATGCGTTAGGTGCTCGGCAGGATTTGTTTCTCACTTTTTTTGCCATAGACTGAATGTCTGTGTCCCAGCCCCCTAACTCCGCATGTTGAAACCTAATGCCCACTGTGATGGTATCTGGAGGTGGGGCCTTTGGGAGGGGATTAGGTCATGAGAGTGGGATGAATGCCCTTAGGAAAGAGGCCCCAGTCGTCCCCTCCACCAAGTGAGGAAAGGTGCCATCTATGAACCAGGGAACAGATCCTCAGCAGACACTGAATCTGCCAGCGCCCGGAACTTGGGCTTCCCAGCCTCCAGAGCTCGGAGAAATAACATGTTCGTGGCTTAAGCCACGCAGTTGATGGTATTTTGTTAGAGCAACCCCACCAGACTGAGACATTTCTAACATCTTGCAAAGTCCTCATTATGATCTCAATGATGGAGGTGAGGAATCTCAGTCTCAGTGAGGTGAGGTCACTTCCCTAGGCTCACACGCAGTGAGGGCATCAGTGACACCCCACCCCCCCCCAGCCGTGTACATACTTCCTCCTGCCCCGCCCTCACGTGTCTGCAGGGGTGCGTGAACACACGGGCATGCGCACTCACACACGTACACCGTGCGGCCCGGCTTACACATTGCACACGCCTTCCGTCTCTAAATGCAAAACCACCTCCACCAGCCTCACCAAACTCACTTAAGCATTCCAGGCATGGCTGCTACCAACTCTTGCCCTGGCAATTGCAATCCCTGAAATTGAAGGAAATTGCAGGCTAGAGAAACACTATCTTCTCTTCATCCCCTTCGCCCTCGGTCTCCTTGCCTGCTGTGTCAGCACAGGGACCCCTCATCGTGTCCTGATGCCGGGAACAGGCCCGATCGCTGTCGCTGGGGCCTCTGGAGCTGCTCGCTGAACTTCTCCCACCAGTTCTCAAGGGAAGGAGTCAAAGGCCCCGAGAGGCTGGGGTGGCAAAAGTTTGACACCACTAGGCCCCATCTCTGCTTTTCAGATGCTATACTGAGATCTGAAGAGGAGAATTAGCCTGGCCCCACATCCGCCAGGCAGAGATGCGGACGTACAAGCTGCCTCGGAACCCAGATCTGTAGGGTCTGAGTGAGGAAGAAGCATCCCTTGGTCCGAGGTGGCGGCTGAGCCTCTGAGCCGAGACGGCTGGCTCTCTGCAGCCACAGGACCCTGCTGCACGCTGAGGTTACACCCCCTCCGTTCCAGAAGGGTCTAGCTGCTTATGTGATAGCAGTCAAAGACAGAAGCCAATATCCCTGCACCTTTAAAACCATTTCAACTGCAATTAGGATCTTCAGATTCTGGTGTTCGGGGCCTTCTCTGTTCCCAGGGCACCCCGACCCCCACACCTCCATTCACGTCTGTCTCAAGGGCCTAGCTTAACAGCAGACACAGAATAAGTGCACTAAAGCCCTTGCTGAATGGGTCCAAGGGTCGACCAGGGACTCTCCCTGAATCCTGGCGTGTGTTCTCACCATTCCTCACGTACCCCCCAGTCCTGCCCCGGACAGGGAGCCAGCTCTGTGAGGCTGTGCCGATAATTTGCTGGGTGGCCTTCAGCAAGTCCCTTCCCAACTCTGGGGGTCTTTTAAGCCCTGGGGTCATTTCTTTGATGAAAACAGGTGTCCCCAAATGGCTCTAGCACAGAAGGCTAAGAAGGAGTTCTGGAGAGGGGGAGCCCTGTTCCCCGGGGGGCACTCTGTGTCTCCTTTCTCACCTTGGAAGCGATCTTGTGGCCATGCACACCTGAGTTGACCTCGTGGATCCAACTCCCATCCCCTACGTGGCTCTGCTTGGACAGAACGTTGAACCTTCCCAGGGCCTCTGTTTGCTCATCAGGAAAATGGGAATCATAGTCATCCTAGCCTCACATGCTTGTTGTAAAGAGTGAAAGAGCCCATAATCCGAACTGCTTAGAAGGCCTGACAAGAACAGGCTCTTGATAAATGGTAGCTTATTATTGCTGTGGAGCAGTTTTATTTAACATTCTTGAAAAGCCTGTCTTGATTAGGAGAAAGGGAGATGCAAATTTTAGAGCTGGGATGGACCTCAAATTCTTTTCTTTTCCTCTTCCCAGGCAGCAGATACAGCTTGTCCAAGTCACATGATAGGACTATAATGAGAACCCAGGACAGGTGGCTACTAATTTGGAGTTCTTTCCTTTCTATCCTGGGATTCTTTTTTTTTTGGCTGAAGGATTTGATTTTTTTCCCTACCTCATACCCTATCCCTGACATCTAGGAGAGTTGTTAATGCTAAAGGCCATGTCCCTGGCACCGTACACTGAACACCTCTCTTCCTACCACAGTATATACCGAAACTGCTGTGGGTATGACTATTCTCCCCACACTGGGAATGGAGACTAACTGTGTCTTCTCTCTCCTACTCCAGTTCCCAACGGTGCATTACGTACATAAAAGACTCTCAAAAGTGTTTGTGAAATTGAACATCCAGTAGGTTGGACTCCAAATTTTAAATAAAAAAAGATATTTCAAAACCCCTAACTTAAAGCAACAAATAGGGAAAATAAAAGCCACATTTTAACTAACCACACGGCATCAATGCATTTATAACTTCATTTCTTGTAGTAGTTAGAGAAATTTTCTTTTCTTTTCTTTCTCCTTCTCTCTCTCCTTCCTTCTTCCCTCCCTCCCTCCCTCCCTTCCTTCCTTCCTTCCTTCCTTGTTAACATTTAAAACCAAGCCATGAGGTGCATTTTAGAATCAGAACACATGGTCTAGAAACAGCTGTTTCTGGTGTGAATTTGTGGCAGGGGTCATATCTCTGAAAGTTTCTTCTTCCCTTTTGTCTTTCCCCTTCTCCCTGGGGCACCTTGCAAGTTTTTCCATATAGTCACCTCTAATGAGCTTTGCAAAATGAGAAACCTGCTGCAGTAGAAGAAAATCTAATATCAATTGCTTTGTTGTTTGCTCCCTCTCCTCTTTCTCTCTCTTTTTTTATTAGTCATTAGCAATGGAGAAAGAAAACACCCAAAGGCAGTAAAAAGGCAGCAATACTTGCACGTGCTTTCTGCAAGACTGAGCTAATGAGGAGCCCTGACCATCTCTCATAGCCCTTCTTTTTCAATTTCAATAGATCTGACATCAGTTGCAACTAAATCCAGAACTCAGCTAGTGTGGACATTAGCTAGTTTACATCATAACCAAAGTGAAGTGTAGGTACTGTTACAGGACAATTGGAAATGGGTTTAAGTGCTCCTTAAAACCAATGAATGTCAAGACTTAAAAAGGGCATAGCAAAACAAAAGTCTAAATAATGAACACCATTTGGGGTCTTTTCAAAATGTGATACCAAAATATAATTCAGTTCAGTTCCCAAGACCCTAGCTCTAGCTTCTAGCCTTGCTAGTTACTGAATAGGTTGTCATATGTCCATTTGACATGCCCATGCTGAGCCTCGGGCTTGTCTATAATAATCCTACCCACACGCAGTGAGAAGGTTTGTATTAAACTCCAACTCTTACCGGGTGCGTGATCCTGAGTGAGTTATTTCATTTTAGGACCCTCAGTTACCTCATTTGTAAAATGAAGAACAGAATAGTATCTACTTTTATAGACTCAATTATGAGGATCAAAAGGGGCAAGGGATCTAAACAGCCTGGTATATATGTAACTATGTGCTGGTTTCTATTTATTTCCCAGTAAGAAGGGCAGGATCAAAGTCTTGCCTCTTGGATAGACTTGCCTCTGTCACTGGATAAACCTTAGCTTCCTCATTTATAGTAAGACTAACGGTGCTGGTGATTCTAACCTGTTGTACAATTAAATAAGATGACAAATACAGAATGACATCTGTCGCATCATACTATGCATTCTATAATGTTAATTACCATTATTACTATTGATAATAGGAATGTGATGTGGGTTTTTAAAAAATAATATATAGTGGGGGCGCCTGGGTTGGCTCAGTCAGGTAAGCGTCCAACTCTTGACTTCGGCTCAGGTCATGATCTCAGGGTTGTGAGATCAAGGCTCACATCAGGCTCTGCACTCAGCAGGGAGTCTGCTGGAGATTCTCTCTCTCCCTCTCAGCCTCCCCCCACTGGCGTGCTCTCTCTCTCTCAAATAAATAAATAAATAAATCCTAAAAGAATATTATACAGTATTAAATCTCAAAGAATCAATAACAGTGGCAACAAAAATTCCTGAAACTAACATGTGATTATGGCAAAATTACAGAATACAAGGTTAATATATGAAAGTAAAATTTTTTCCTATATGACAGCAATGAACAATTGGATTTGAAATTAAAAATACAATACCATTTGCAGTGGCATCCAAAAAAATGAAATAGGTATAAATCTAACAAAATACATACAAGATCTATATGAGGAAAGCTTCAAAACTGATGAAAGTGATAAAAAATCTAAATAAATGGAAAGATAGTCCACATTCATTCTCATGTTGTCAAATGTCAGTTCTTGCCAAATTGATCTACAGATTCAACACCATTCCAATCAAAATCCCACTAAGTTATTTTATAGAGATCGACAAACTAATTCTAAAGTTTATATGGGAAGGCCAAAGACCCAAAAGAGCCAACACAAAATTGAAGGAGAAAAATAGTTAGAGAACTGACATTATCTAACTTTAAGACTTATTATAAAGCTACAGTAATCAAGACAGTATGGTATTGATGAAATCAGACAAATAAATTAAGGAACAGAATGGAGAGCCCAGAAATAGACCCACACAAATCTAGTCAACTAATCTTTGATAAAGGAGCAGAAGCAATTCAATGGAGAAAGGATAGTTTTTTCAAAAGAAAAAAAAGGTGCTGGAACAAATAGACATCCACATGCCAGGGGGAAAAAGAAAATCTAGACACAGAACCTACACGTTTCACAAAAAAAATTGGCCCCAAATGAATCACAGAACTGAATGTAAAACACAACAGTATAAAACTTCTAGAAGACAATATCAGAGAAAATTTTGGTGATCTTGGGCTTGTGGATATGTTTTTAGATACAACGCCAAAAAGCACAATCCATTAAAGAACAAAAAAGGATATGTTGGGCTTTATTAAAATTAAAAACTTCTGCTCTGTGAAAGACACTGTTAAGAAAATGAAAAGACAAGGCACAGATTGGGAGAAAATATTTGCAAAACACATATCTGATAAAAGACTTGCATCCGAATTATACAGAGAACACTTAAAATTCCACAATAAGAAAACAAACAACCAGATTTAAAAAGGGGCAAAAGAGCTGAGCAGACGTAGCACCAAAGAAGATACAGAGATAGCAAAGAAGCTTATGAATACATGCACAACACATGTCATTCCGTAATTGCAAATTAAACAACAATGAGATACCACTCCATAACTGTTGGAAAGGCTACAATCTAAAGCACTAACAAGACCAAATGCCGGTGAGGATGTGGACCAAAAGGAAGAGTTCATTGCGGGTGGGAATGCCAAATGGTACAGCCACTTTGGCAGGTAATCTGGCAGTTTCTTACAAAGCCAAACATACCCTTACTACACAATTCAGCAGCTGTGCTCCTTGATGTTTACCCAAGTGAGTGGAAAACGTGTCTGCACAAAACCCTGCACATGAATGCTTATGGCGACCTCATTCATACTTGCCAAAACTTGGGAGCAACCAAGTTATCCTTCAATAAGGAATTGGATCAACAAACCACAGTGCATCCATACATGTGATAGTTTTTAGCAACAATAAATGAGTTATCAAGCCACACAAAGAGAGAGAACTTAAAATGCATATTGCTCCACGTAAAAAGCAGGTCTAAAAGGGCCACATACTACATGATTCCAACTATACTGCATTCTGGAAAAGGTAGTCATGAAAGCAGAGAAAAGATCAGTGGCTGCCGGGAGTTTGGGAATAGAGATGGAGGGATGAGTAGGTGGCACCAGGGGATCTCTAGGACAGTGAAACTATTTTGTATGACATTGTAATGGTGGCTACATGACATCATGCATTTGTCAAAACCCACAGAATGCACAACACAAAGTATACTATGCTCTTTATTTAATATTGTATCCGTATTAGCTCATCAATTGTAGTAAATATACCCCACCAATGCAAGATGTTAATGATAGGAGGAACTGTACGGTAGGTGTGTGTGTGGGGGGGATATTGAGGGTAATGGGAATTCTGTACTTTCTACATAATTTTTCTGCAAATCTAAAACTGCTCTAAAAAATTCTGTTAACTAAAATAATAATAATATGCCTAGGCAAGATAGCTGTGGCATTAACTTTTATTGGTCTAGTGGCTTCCACCTATTTTTGTAGATAATGTTTAACTGGCACAAAGTTATATCCATTTATTTATATGTTGTCTATGGTAGCTTTTGTACTTGAATGGCACAGTTGAGTAATGGTGGTACAGTGTGTGTGTGGCTCACAAAGCTGAAAATATTTGCTATCTGGCCCTTCAGAGAAAATTTTGCCAACTCCTGTTTAGACTGAGAAGTGCATTGAGAAGTAGTTCAGTTTAATTACCTAATAAATTCTGGAATCCTTACTACCATATCATCCATCCCAAGATGCACAGTTGCCTAGTCTAACCTCTCCAGCTGGTATGAACTTCTGCCCATTAATCTTGGCATTAGAAACAAGCCTCTTTTCCTCTCTCTGCTACTCCTGTGATTCACCCAGCCCACTCTTTCTGATTTAGAAATAGGACGTCAGAGTAGAACTTGGGCATCCACCATTGCTCTCAGCCTTCTTTCACAACCACAGTTTTGACCCAATCTCAGCCTGCTTCTGAACTTCCTGGTAATTGACCTTTCTGTTCATCCCCACTTCCCCAGACTCTGCTTCTGATTTTTAGTTTCAATGCCAGAAAGAGTTGCCCCATTTAAATGGAAAAGGAAGTTGACCCTTGAACAAGGCAGGGCAGAAAGGCATCAACCCCCTGAGCTGTCAAAAATCTGCATATAGGGTGCCTGGGTGGCTCAGCTGGCTAAGCGACTGCCTTTGGCTCAGATCATGATCCCAGAGTCCCTGGACTGAGTCCCACATCGGGCTCCCTGCTCAGCGGGGAGTCTGCTTCTCCCTCTAACCCTCTCTCCTCTCATGCTCTCTCTCACTCTCTCTCTCTCAAATAAATAAATAAAATCTTAGAAAAAAAAATCTGCATATAACTTTTGACTCCCCAAAACCTTTACCAATAGCCTATATTGACTACTGTTGGCTTACTGATAACATAGTCAATGAACACATATTTTGTATGTTATCTGTCCTATATACTGTATTCTTATAATCAAGTAAGCTAGAGGAAAGAAAATGTTCTTAAGAAAATCATAAGGAAGAGGGCGCCTGGGTGGCTCAGTTGGTTAAGCGACTGCCTTCGGCTCAGGTCATGATCCTGGACTCCCAGGATCGAGTCCCGCATTGGGCTCCTTGCTCAGCAGGGAGTCTGCTTCTCCCTCTGACCTTCCCCCCTCTCATGTGCTCTCTCTCTCTCTCAAATAAATAAATAAAATCTTAGATAAAAAAGAAAAAAAAAAAAGAAAGAAAATCATAAGGAAGAGAAAATATATAGTGCTGTACTGTATCAGAAAGGAAAAGAAAAAAAACACCTCATATAAGTGGACCCATGCAGTTCAAACCCATGTTGTTCAAGGCTCCACTTTAGGCAAAATGATGGCCCCCCAGAAATATCCAGGTCTTAATTCCTGGAACCTGTGAACATTACCTTATGCTATGGACTGAACTATGTCTCCCCACAAAATTCATAATTAAAAATCTTCACAATATCTCCCAGTACCTCAGAGTATGTCTGCATTTGGAGACAGGATCTTGAAAGAAGTGATTTAGTTAAAATGGGGCTATCAGGGTGGGACCTAATCCAATCTGTCTGGTGTTCTTTTAAGAAGGGAAATTCTGGACACAGGGAGATACCAAAGATGCAGGAGGAAGACCAGGTGAGAACACAGTAAGAAGGCGGCCATCTGCAAGCCAAGGAGAGAGGCCCAAGAAAAAACCAAACCTGCCAACACCTTTGTCTTCGACTTCCAGCCTCCAGAACCAACCATGAGGAGATAAATATCTACTGTTTAAGCCACCCAGTCTCTGGTATTTTGTCACGGCAGCCTCATACGGCAAAAGGGACTTTTCAGAGCAACAGCTCCTAGTCTAACCTGCCCATCCACATTAAATTAAGGCCCCTAAAATCAGGTTATCCTGGATGATCTGGGTGGGCCCTACTGTCATCACACATGTCCCTGTAAGAAGGAAACAGGGATGTGCCTACAGAAGGGGCAGAAGGTGACGTGGAGGTGGGAGGAGAGACGGCAGTGATGTGACCACAGGCCAAAGAATGCCAGTGTATGGAAAAGAAAGCACCAGATTCTCCCCAGAAGCTTCTAGAAGGAACTCCTCCTCATACCTTGACTTTAGTTCCATCAGGCTCAGGTAGGACTTCTGGCCTCCAGAAGGGTGACAGAAGAAATGTATGTTGTTTTAACTACAAAGTCTGTGGTAATTTGTTACAGCAGCCGTGTGAAACTAATACACGTACCTTCTCCTAAATACCATTTTTGGTTTAGCTTGGTCTCCAGACCCCTCTTTCTCCAGGGATACTCAGCTCTTAAGCAGGAACGGGAGAGCTGCTTCACCAATTCCTTCTCCAAGGAAGTACAGCATGTTCATAGAACCAATATTTCTAGGAGCTCTGAGGAACACAAGCTTTGGCATTAGCCAGCATTGCGTTTGAATTCCCACTCCACAAAGTGCTAGTCTACATGGTCTTTGGCATAATATTTAACCCACTGAAACCTCAATTTCAGTCAGTGAATGGGTAACAAACTACCAGCCCTCTAGGGGTGTTGTGAACATTTTAAATGACAATAGTTAAAACCTTCTAGAATAAGGTAGGTTCTTAATGTTCTCAGTAAGTAATTGTGACGATTGCTATCATTACCCGTGTTGGACTCTCCATGAATTTGGAGTCTACCCAATTTTCTCTTCTCAAAGCTTATAAGGGACTTTGTAAGCCATGGTTTGGGGCTGAGCACTGGTACCAATCCCATGAGTTTGTACCAGCAACTCCTCTCTCATTCATGGGTATCCCTGGCTATCTGTGTGATGCTTAGAGTCAAAAAAGCATGGTCATCGATGACAGCAGTTCTGCTATTTGTCACTAAAGGGAGGTTGAGCAGCTTCCCTTCAGAGAGGCTAAGTGACTCCTCCAAGGTCACACAGCTAATAAATGACCACTCTGGGATTTAAGTCCAGGTTTCTGAAGTGCTATCTGCTTTGCCACACTGCATCTCACCTGCTAGACCTGTCTCTCCAAATTCTAAAGCCCCAAACACAGGGCTCCCCCCTACAGCACCTCCTGAACTGGGGGCGGGCGTTTCCTGTTCATAAGGCCAGGCTCCCTCCTTCCGTCTTCGGGGGCAGCTCCTAGTAAGGAGACAGCTGGGAGGACTCCAGGCAGGTGGTGGGAAGCCCTGAGGCTCTGTGCCCTTGTGTCGGGAGAATGTGGTGACACACCTAGGAGTCCACCCTCCCCGCAGGAAACCAGGAAACCAGCAGTTACCCAGAGTGCCTTCCCGCTCTGTCAGCAATCCAGACCATATGGCTAATTAGCTAAAATTTGCGACCACATCTGTGATGCTATTTCTCTTTTTGGCATGTGTGAACTTAATTACTGCAGCCATGGGAAGCTCCTAGCCCACTGGGAGTGTGGGGGGCATGAGGGTCACAGAGAATGCCCATGGCTCAGGGAAGGGATGTGTGGGTGGTCGAGGGTCTGAGAAATGGAGAACAGAGAGGGCCACTTGATCCGCCGAGGATGGGGTTTTTATGTCGTTGCAATGAGGCTGGGACACAATGTCACAAGGCCCCATCTGTGTATGCTGGCAAGCATCCTCAAAAAAAGGCCAGCCGCCCTGTACAGTGAAACGTAGAGTTCATTATCTGGTCACCCACTGTCGTTCAGTTCTATCCTCAGTCACTGCACAGAACATGTGTCTCCCAGAACATGGGAGAAAGTGTCCAAGAAAGAAGGCTGATCAGTCCAATGAATGAATGTGCCCTTCTGAGCCTTTGTTTCCTCATCTGTAGAATGGATCATAAAAGTCATATTCTACCATTCTGTCAGGATGAAATGAAATCAAACACATGCAGTAGGTAGCACAGTCCCTGACATAATGATGTGTAGTCAGCAATAACTGAATGAATGAATGAATGGATGGCTGAATCAAAGAGACACCGAATGTCAGCACTGGAAGAAGCCTGAGGGATCGGAACCCAGTCCAGTCCTCCCACTGTGCCTCAGTTGCCTTATCTGTAGAATGGGGACAATACAATCTCCCCCCCCCCCCCCCCACCGGCATTAGGTTACTTGAGGAGTAAAAGACATAACAATATGCAGACCTTTTAGAAGAGTGCCTGGAATGGGGCCAGCTCAGGAAACACTGCTGCTGGGGTTGGGAATGATAATAAAATGCGGAAGCTTGCTGCTGGCAGGGAAAGGGCTTTGCCCAAACAACAGCAGTTTGTGGTACATCCTGGACTGTAACACAGGGCTCCTCCTCTCCACCCGATCTGCTGTGTTTGAGCAGCACGGGCCAGCACCATGCTCAGAGTGCCCAAGCTCAAAGCACCGACGTGTGCCAGCTCTCAGGGGTCACGGGTATAAGGAGGGAGACAGAGCCCTCCCCTTTGGGGAACACTCAGACTAAGGAGTAAGTCAGAGCCCAGGGGTGATCTGACCAGTGTCACAGAAGAGCCTTGCCCTTCGTGGGGACTCTCGGGGCTCCCGCATACGGTTTTGCGGATGGTACCATTGCTAAGAGGGAAAACAGCGATCAAAGCCGGCCCTGCTCGCAAGCCACACTCAGTGTCCATGCAGGGGTGTGTCTGCCCCGAGAAGACTCTTTTTTCTGATTCGTACACAGGTGTTCTATAGGTGACTGTGGCCTTGGAGCTTTCTCTGGGGTCAGTGGACAGCTTGGGGGCTGGAGAATGGGAAGGCTCAGAACACGGGGGCAGAGGTTCCGAAGAGCAGGACTAGTGTCTGTCTTACTCATCTTTCTGTCCCTATTGCCCAGTACAGTGACCGGACTCGTGGACACTCAAGGCAATACTTGTTGAATAAATGAACCACTGTATCCCTACCATCAATCCTAGATGCTACCATGTGCTAGGAGCTCAGTGCACGCTGGATAAACGTATGACTGAAATAGCAGCAGCAGAAATGTGCATGGGAAAAACGCTGATTTCCTAAACTTGCACTCGAGAGTAATAGTAGCTAACTTATTGAGCAGTGACTCCGTCCAGGCCTAATACACAGAGCTGTATACGCATTATCCCTTCAAGTCTCACAAGGGCCTGACAGGAGGGTACTATGACCGCGTGCAATGTACAAATGAGAGCACAGGGGCTCAACAAGGCCCAGGGATTTGCCAGTGGGCACATGGCTCCTAAGGAGCACCATTGCCATTATAAGTGGTGTTTCGTTGCCTCCATTTTTGTGTGGGTTCTGGAACTTTCCCACCCTCACCGCTCTTTCCCCTAGGCTTTGGAATCTCTCTCCCTCTGGCCCAATGCTGACCTAATAGATCATGAGGCCTGTGTCTGACTCTGTGCCCCAGCCTCCCCTTCCCTGCCTGGGGCCGGGGCCCTTCATGGCATCACTTGTGAGTGTGAGCAATGTTGGGGAGGAGAAGGAATGAACCAATGAGTGAGGGGTGGTGTGAGGACAGCACATAGGAGGTGTGATTTCCCGCCAGAGCAGCAAACTTCACACTCAACGTTTCCTTCGGAGCCTGGTCTGCAACCCTCTTTGGCCTCTGGGGGGCGCCAGGTAAACATATTCACTCATCACCCAATGGCCACCAGTGCCCTTTTTAACCACCAGGCTCCCCCCTCCGGAGTCCTTAGGTTGATGAGTGAGATATCAGGAGACCTACCACTCCCTCTGTCTGCTACACTACTCCCCTCCACTTGCGCACACCTTCACTTTATTCAGATCTGTGGTTTACTGGCACCTCCTCCAAGAAGCCTGCCATGACCATAAGAAAAAACTTTCCAATTCCTTAACCTGCTTTATTCTTCTTCCTATTCCTGACTACCACCAGAAATGCATGTCAGTTTTCTCTTGGCTGCCTTCATGTCCCCATGAAGGTTAGCTCTATGAGGGCAAGGACCTTATCCGTCTTGTTAACTGCTATTTTACCAATATCCAGAAAAGCCCCTGACACAGAAAAGTGCCTGACATGTATTTATGAAATGACTGGAAGGGTGGTTGGAGAGCCTCGGGTCTGTTATTTAAACGTCTGTTTAGCCTCTGACATTCTCTTTCTTTCTCATTCTCTGGAGCTGGCTTCTTTATCAATCAGGCAAGATACAGAAACCAGACGTGACACCTCCCTGAATGTATAAAAAGGGCCATCGGGCTAAGTTTAGGAACTCGCCAAAATAGAAGGTGTTATGATTATGATTATGATTAAACACCTGTGTGCACATTTTGTGGACACAGGCCTGTTGCCCTATCTGAGCATTAAGAGCTCAGGTCCCTGCCAAGGGCTCCCCACCTTGCGAGGGCGGGGGCACACAGCCTAACCTCAGAGCGCCAACCTTTGCCATGCCCGAGACAAGGGCCTTCCCTAAGACAAGTCGGGGCGGGGGCAAGGTAGCATTAGGGCTGGTTTTGAACAGGCAAGCAACGGATGGGTTTTTTGTTTGTTTGTTTGTTTTTGACAGCACCGTTTGGTGGCACCGAAATCAGGTACATCATTTTGCTTTATTGCCTCTTACACAAAACCAAAGTAATGCTAACACCAATCTCAGAGGGCGCTGGCGAGGATGGCATGAAAGCACTTTCACAGATGCAGGAGGAGAAAGCCGGCCTGGGCAGTTCAGAGTTGATTGACAGCTGGGAGCCATGGGAGGATTTGGAGCAGGGTAGAGAGAGGCACAGTACGAAATCATCTTTGGGGAGCAAATCCGGTCGTGTGTGCAGCCAGGCTGGGTCTCCGGGTTCCTTTTTCCCTTCCCGAGCGTGCCTCGGGAAGTGGGGAGGGGAGAGAGGTAGAGTCTGTAGGGTGGGAATCCCCCTTCCACGCATGCAGGCGGGAGTGGGGGTGGTGGGGAACGGGCCTGGGTGACAGGCCCCACTTGCACCACCCCGATTAGCTGGGAAAATGCAAATCTGCACTTCCTTCCCCGCCGCAGCTAACAAGATAATGAATATTTTCATCAGCTGCAGAGAATACAAACATCTGTAGGAACACCAAACCTACTCTCAGGGGTGGGGGGAGGAGGGGAGGACGCGGAGGTGGGGAAAGCAGCTTCTCAGCAGTTTTAGGGAAAGGAGATGTTGGAAGGGCGGCTGGGGACAAGGAGCCCTGGCTGGTGCCTACTGCACGTGGCACGGTGGGAAATCAGTTAACTGTCTGCTGCGTCCTATTCCTGCTGCCCTTTTGTGATTGATGCCTGGTCCCATGTGGACTTTCCATCCCCCACCCATCTATGCACCTGCACTTGCAGCCATTCCTCCCTGTCTGCCCACATAGCTATTCAACAAACATTTACTGACTCCTACTGTGTGCCAGGCAGGAACCTAGGCTCTAGGGGATAGAGGTAAATAAGACATCCCTAGTCCTCAAGAAGCTCATCCATTCTAGGGCGCCTGGGTGGCTCAGTCGTTAAGCGTCTGCCTTCAGCTCGGGTCATGATCTCAGGGTCCTGGGATCGAGTCCCGCATCGGGCTCCCAGCTCGGCAGGAAGCCTGCTTCTCCCTCTCCCACTCCCCCTGCTTGTGTTCCTGCTCTCGCTATCTCTCTCTCTGTCAAATAAATAAATAAAAATCTTAAAAAAAAAAAAAAAAGAAGAAGCTCATCCATTCTAGCAATGGAGAGACATACATGGGAACACATCCACCTATTGAAGGAGGGCTCTGATAGAGCAGACAGCAAAGAAGGATCACCTAAATCTTCCGGAGGAGTGGTGTTCAAGGGAGACTGTTTGGGGGGAGGTGACAGACCTCTGAGGCAAATTAAGAATGAACTGGAGTATTTGAGGCAGAGAAAGTGGAAGAGCATTCCAGATACAGGGAACAGCATGCGCAAAATCAGGGAAGCAAGAAGAACCCCAGGGAACTCAGGGAGCCAAAAGCAGCTCAGGAGAAACAGAGGACACCAAGCAAGGCCAGGACCAGGAGCAGTGATACAGGAAGTCTGAGAGGCAAGCTTGAGCCCGTTTATGTGGAATCTTGTCCGCCACACTAAGGAGCTGAATTTTATCTTGGGCATGACACGAAACTTTTGGCAAATTTTGAGCAGAGGAGTGACAGGATAAGATGTTGCATTTTGGGAAGATCACTCTGGCTGCAGCTTGGAGAATGGATTCAGAAGGAAGAGTGGGAGGGGAGTCAGGGGGCTGCTGAGGATTTTGGAGGCAGCCTGGCCCTTACGCAATATTCACAGGGGCCTGTTCTCTGGGGGCGGGAGATGTGGGCAGGAGCAGATATTGGCCTGCACCGCTGAGCGGGCTCTGTGCCTGCAGAGCACAAGGAGCTACCCATCATAGCCCCTTCTGGGACTTTCACTGAAGAACAAATGAGATCCTGTGTGTCAAAGTGACCTAAAGGCCTAAAGCACTGTAGAAATAGGAGTTATTGGTTATTTAACTAGAGCCGTCCTATTGGGCCTGATCATTACTTCCTCCTTTTGGCTTTCATTCCCATATCACTGATATCCAGAAACATAAAGTAGTACAAACTTAGAGCCTCAAGGCTCCAATGTTGCCCCTCACTGTCTGTGAACCTGGAAGGTTCCCTGAAGCTCCATGCTTCAGTTTCTGCATCTCTGATCGGGGATAATACTCTTCTCTGCACTTATTCTTTAGTACTCTCAAGAGGACTAATCGGGACGGCTGACACGCCAGTGTTTGACAAACACATACCTTTAGCAACTTGAGTGGAAAGTGGGTGTGAACCCCTATCCACTGAGTACGCCCCTGGGCTCTAAAATGTAGATTAGTGGTTTGGTCTGTGGGCCAAATCTAGTCCTCTGCCTGGTTTTTGTACAGGCCATGGTGTTTTGTTTTGTTTTTTTAAGATTTATTTTAGAAAGAGTGAGTGTGGGGAGAGGAAGAGAGAGAAGGGGAGAGAGAAACTTTTACAGGCTTCGTGCTGACCTCAGAGCCCCATGGAGGAGGGGCTCGATCTCAGGACCCTGAGACCCTGACCTGAGCGGAAACCAAGAGCCAGATGCTTAACCGACTGCACCACCCAGGGGCCCAGGCTATGAATGATTTTTAATTCTCAAATGCTGCGGGAAAAATCAAAGCAAGTATAATATTTTGTGTGACATGTAAAAATTCTATGACACTCAAAACTTAGTGTCCATAAACAGAGTTTTACAGGAACACACGTACTACACACCGAGCAGACCGGTGGAGGGATGCATTCGTTTGTATGATGTCTGTGGCTCTTTTCCTACTGCAGCCGCGGAGCTGGTTATCTGCACCAGAGCTCCCCCGACCCCAGAGCTCAGTATATTCACTATCTGGACCTTTACCAAAAAAGTTTTCTGACCCCTCCTTTAGATACACTAACTTGAGTACTGCCGATTGTTGCAGCCCTACGAGGCAGGGATTTTGTTTCCTCTCTATTTATAGATGGGGAAACGGAGGCCCAGAAAAACCGAATCAGTTGCCCAAAAAGACACAGAATGAAAGCTGGCTCTGCTCCATGACTACTTTATTTCAGAGTCCATTCTCTTTTTACCGCATCCTGATTCTTCTCCCATAAGGGGCCAGTCCCTCTCCTTCTCTCAAGACACCCAGGAATCATGGGTCTGCCAGACTCTAAACTCACTGAGGGTAAAGACTAAGGCGGCCTCGTATCCCACACCATGCAATGTCCACTATGTGCCTGACACATGGAGGTGCTTGATAAAGATCTCTCGCTACTCTGGACACATGTGGCTGGGGGTGGCTGTTCTGGTTCTTCGCCAACCCCTTACCCCGGCATTCATTTATCAGCCACTAATTTATAAGATAGACTCCTTTTCTCCCTTCTTTTTTGGAAGTGAGTATAAATCTGCCCCCGAATGCAGCCAGTTGGAGATGTTTGCACCCTCTGCTCACTTTCTCGACAGGAGCCTAGCCGTGAGGGCCTGCTGCTTTGTGGCAAGCAGCTCCTGCGATCAATACCAGCCTACCTCTTCCTCCGGCTGCAAGGCGGCTCGGGGCCCCTGAAGGCCATCTTCAAATATCCCCAGTACCTACTTCTCCAGGCAACCTTCCTCATGCGGACTTCCTGCAAACAGGCCTGAGAAAACATCGGCCGAGGGTAGAGCACGGAGAGGAAACACTGCCTGTGTTTGGGGACGTGGAGTCTACCAGCTGGACCTGGTTTCTCACTGCCTCCCAACGATCTGCTCTGTGACCTCAGGCAAGATTTCCTTGCCTTTCTGAGCTTTGGTTTCCTTGTAAGGAAAGCGTGGCTGCCAAAGCCAGGCTGTCAGGGTTATAGAGAGGACTGAAAAGGAAATACTAGGTGGAGAAAGTGCCTCGCAGCTCCTGGCCCACAGGAGATACTCAGAGAGTTCTACTGTCCTGCAGTTCCCTTTCCTATAACATGCAAAGCTCTGCACAAGGCCCTAGGGAGCGGGGGCGTGGGATGGAGGTAGGGGAAAAAAAACCCAAACAACCAGTTTACAACAGCACCAGGCAAGGTAAGAGGGCTACAGAGGGAGCCCGGAGAAAGAGACACAAGAACGTAACTTTTACTGAGGATCCCCTGGGCCAATTTGTGCTGGCTCCTTCTCTTATAGAACCTCTTCATGCTCCCAGTGTCCCTAATACGTAAGGAGCATTCTCTCTGTGACATGGATAGGAAAGCTGGTCAGAGAAATAATGTGACTGTCCAAGGCCATACGGCTAGTGTATCAGGCCCTGTGATGTTCCACCCAGGTCCCCCTTTAGCTAAGGACCTGTCTCAACTCTGGACATGCTGTTAGTATGCAGCCTTCAGCTGTCAGCCCTTTCAGGGACTGTTTTGGCCGCAGAGAGCTGCCTCGCCCAAGCTCTGCCCCTGCCAAGGATGGCCTGCACCCATAGCTGCTCACCGCAGGGGTATAAAGGCCTAGACGTCTCGGCCCACTGTGGGCCAATGCCGAAGGGCCATTCCAGCCCAGTGCCACCCACGGGTCAGCTGAAGCTGTGATGCACCTGCAGGGCAGGCAGCCCACCATCTGCCCGGTCCTGTTTCCACGCGTGTCAATCCCAGGCCACTCCTTTGTAAGCAGGTTGAACCCAGATGCTGCTTCCTTAGCAAACCCACGTGCAAGGACAGCTAGTAAGTGATGGAGCTAACACCTGGACCATTTCTGTTTCGGTCTCAGGTGGAACGTCTTCCTGCGGATAACTGTACAACTAAAGCCATTCACCTGTTCACGTCTTCACCAGCCCACGGAATCTCCCAAGAACTGTGATCGTTCAAGGAGCTTAGAGGACCATAAACTTACATTTACTGTTTCTGATATCACGGTCTCTCCACCTTTATGTGAGCTCTGACCTCTGGGGATCTTAACTGCCCTCTGCTATTTCAATTAGCCATGGAGGGCAGTGTGTATTTTGAAAATAATAACCGTCCAGTGCAGGCATCGATCTGCTCCTCAGTTTCTTTGGTCCCTGCATTCTCAGCCCTACCACTCTGGCTTTGCCTGCCTCTTACACTCATTTAGTTCTGTAACAATCCTCTTTATCTTTGAGAGCCACTGTGTGAGATGCAGATGCCTTTCCAGCATGCTTGCTAATGACAGATTTGAGGATCAAGACAGCATGGGGTGGAATTAGGGTAATTTAGCCCAAGAGGGTTCCTTTTGAGTGGAGGCCAACTTTTACCTGTGAGCCAGCACCGTCTGATGTGGAAGAGCAACCTAATATACCTCTCCTTGCAGAGCAAGCGTCTTCTCCTGCCCCTGTATTTGTCTTCCAGGAACCTTGAAGCAGAACCTCCAGAAGCTTCTGACCCCAGTCCTGGACCAGCCAAAGTCCGGAGGCAATAATTCAAGTCTCCCTCCCCAAAACAATGTTTGGAGTTAAATCAGGACCCCAAACAACACCAGCTGCATCCCTTCGGCTAGCTCACTGCTTTGCTAAGCTATTGCTTCCAGAACGTCAAGTGTAAAGGTTGGCCCCTTCTCGGGGCACTGGGGCACTGGGACACTGGGTAACAACAGTTCAACGTGCAAACCTCTTGCCCAAGAGCTTCCGCTTCCTAGATTTATCCCAAGGAGACAACCAGTCAAATGTGCACAGCTGTATTTACAAAGATGCTCATCACAACATAGTTTATGACAGTGAGGCAAACATCTCAATGTCTATCAATAAATAAATGAATTATAAGCCTGGGCAATGAAATACCATGCAGGCATTGAAAAACATATAGCTGATCATTATAAATTAGAGGAGAAAGATGTTCAGGGGATACGGCAAAGTGAAAACCCAACAGGCATATACTGTGTCATCCTAATCATATCAATTTTTCAATATATAATACGTGACTATAAGCACAGGAGTGCATTTGGAACGAGGTTCACTAAAATGTGAAGGAGGTCACACACAGATGAGACTTCAGGTGATTTTAAACTTCTTATTTTTTAAAAAAAAATATTACCTAGGTTTTCTAGAGAAATATCTATTCACTTTATGGGGGTGGGCAATAAAGGCTGTGTGGCCTTGGGTAAATAATTTTCCCTTACAATCCATAGTGAAAAGGGGTCTAATATTGTCTATTAATAAGGCTCTAATAATGTATCTAAGTTGCTTAACACAGAGCCTAAGACATGACAAGCTGCAAAAACAGTCCCTGGTAATAGTTACTCTAAAAAAGCAGGGATAGGGCAGACATCCTGGATAAATGACAACCCAATGGGCCAGTCTTCCACTCTTCTGCTCTCTCAGGACCACACACACACACACACACACACACACACACACACTCATCCTCATTCCCATAAATACACACACGCTTACACACACAAACGCATTCACACTCATGCATAACTCGCACTGAGATGTATTCATACTTACATATAAGCACACACCAACACGCATTCACACTTATACGTGCACACCAACACGCATTCACACTCACATGTGCACACCAACACACATTCACACTCATATGTACCACCAATACACATTCACGCTCATATGTGAACACCAATGCACATTCACACTCACATGTGCACACCAACATGCATTCAAACTCATGCATACACACCAACACATTCACACTATACATGCACACCAACATGCATTCACACTCATGTGTACACACCAACACATACCCATGCTCATGCGTGCACACCAATACACATGCACACTCAAATGTGCACACCAACACACATTCACACTCACATGTGCACACCAACACACATTCACACTCATGCATACACACCAACACACATTCACACTCATATATACCAAGGCACACAGAGACGGGCACAGAGATTTTAGGTCCATACACCTACACTTAGGGCACATGCAGACACACATACATACACATGCGCATACAGGTGCGCTCACACGCGCTGAGCTGCAAGCACACGCATAGTGGAGACGGAGAGGGCGACGCTGGCAGAACTGAGGCAGCAGGCACCCGCCCTTCCCCATGCCCACCAGCCCGCTTGCGCCCCGTGTCCCCTCTGCACACACTCTGGCCGCTCTCCACTGGCTCCCAGAGCCGGTCTCCCTGCGCGAGGGTGATTGTTTGAGTTTAATTAAGCATGATGCCCAGAGACAGCTCGGAGGATGCACTGCAAGAGACATGCTGCTGAACTTGGAACCCCTGTTCTCCAGGCGCACGCAGGCCTGACAAAACATTTCAAAGCGGAGGAGAGCATTAGGAATGGAGGAGCTGACAGCGCCTAATAGCCCAGTAACAAGGAGACACTAATAAAAGAGTGTGTCTGCGAGCTGAGCAGCTCCAGAGACAGAGACTAGAAGCCTTCTTCAAAGTCATGTTGGCAACGCATGCGCCTCTCTCCTGGAAACTTCTGTGCCCCACGCCTCACAGTAGCGGGGCAGAAACCCCAGGGGAGTTGTGCTCAGATTCCCCTCTGTGGGCAGGGGTCCCTGCAGCCCACACTGTCAGGTATGTCCTTGAGGGCCCCAGAGGCCACATAGCACAGCGGGGACACAGCACAACAGGATCCTGTGGTAAAGACCTCTGTAACAGGGAAGAAGGGTGGAGGGGAGGGAGGAGGAGAGAAAGAGGGATGCGGGAGGAGAAGGAAGAAAGTCCTCTATTGCCTGACTGTAGATCTGTAGTAAAAGACAGCTCATTAGCTCCATAAACAACCTTTGCAGATGTTGAGGATTCTAGTTACAAAGGACAAAAGTAGCTAACCACCTACTTTTGTCAGACTCTAGGTATTGAAGATGAAAACAAAACCAAGCAGAGGAACAAGGACCCCATCTTCAAGCACTTGCCATTCTAATACGGGAGTCATACGGGTGAAGAGACAACTGTAATATGTGTGAACTCCCCAAATCCCACATTCTGTCTCCCTTTTCTAGCAAAATCCCTCCTTGAAGAGGAGTTACCCACCTCCCCATGCACACACACAAATACACACACACACACACACACACTCCACTTTCTCACCTCTCATCCTCACTTAACTCATCCCAAGAGCCTTCCGCCACATTCATGCATGCATGTCACCCCCACACCATCACCGACAACCTCTAGTTTGCCAAACCCATTGGTCTCCATCCTCATATTAGGTGGCCTCTGGGCGGCACGTGCCACAGATGACAACATTCTCCTTGGGAAGCGTGTCCTTCCGACTCCAGGGCACCCCACCGCCGGCTGTTTCCGCTTTCTCCTGCCCCGCCTCCCCAGCTGCTCTGTCCCTGTCCCCTTGGCTCGATTCTTTTCTTCTCACCCCTAAATAATCTGTGCCATGTCTCTTCACTATCTGTACCCTCTCTGGACAATATCCTCTAAAATGATTTTTGAAATCATCTCTGTACTGGGGACTACCAAGTGGGTTAGTTTAGAACTCAACTTGGAGCTATGTTTGCTCACCGAGGAGAGGTACACTCAGCCAGCTGGAGACAGGCCTGACTTCTGCTCTGAAGAAAGACCCAGGCTGGGGACACAGATTTGGAAGACAGCACACAGAGAGAGCTGTCGGGAGAGAAGACCCAAGTGCTAAGGATCAAGCCCCAGGAAGGCTGGGAAGCATCTGTGGAGTGAGGAGGCAACCAGGGGCATGCCATGCACAAAAGCCAGGACAGACGTTCTCAGGAGAGAGTGGACAGTGGTACGAAGTAAAGAGAAGTGTTGGTGTGAGAGTGAGAGAGAAGCCTATCTACTGTATATAACCACGAAGGGTGCACTTTTGGCCTTGAGGAGAGCAGTTTCTGTGGGTGATGGGTGCAGAAGCCAGGCTGCGGTGGGTGGGGAAGCAAGTGGGAGGTGAGGACGCGGAGGCCATTTGCATAGACTTCTCTTTCTAGAATGCTGGCTGTGAATGGAAGACATACGGTGGTAGCTGGAGGCGACTCCAAGTGTGTGGAGGGGATGAGATGGGGGACGTGAACACATTTGGCCTGAGGGGAAGGGGTCAGGAGGGAGGGAGCCATTTCAGAAGAGGCGGGGGCTCACCGATGACATCAGGTTTCTAAAAGATTGGAGGGGGTGCGATCAGTATGAGGCGGCAGAACACCTTTCCCCTAAGACAGGAGTGGGGGTGCGTGCAGGTACGTGCAAAAGAGGTTTGGAAGTTACACTCTGCCTTACACGCCGGTCTCACGTTCTTTTTTTTTTTTTAAAGATTTTTATTTATTTGTTTGACAGAGAGAGAGACAGCGAGAGAGGGAACGCAAGCAGGGGGAGCAGGAGAGGGAGAAGCAGGCCTCCTGCTAAGCAGGGAGCCCAATGTGGGGCTCGATCCCAGGACCCTGGCTGGGATCATGACCTGAGCCGAAGGCAGAAGCTTAACTGACTGAGCCACCCAGGCGTCCCTCACGTTCTGTCTTGAAAATAATAGAACAGAAAGGAAGGTAGCGCGGGGCATGTGTTGTAGGCTGCAACAAGGGGGCTCTGAAGGTCCGACACATCCATTGCAGGGATGGGGAGAAGGAAGAGAGCAGCAAGAGACTGCCTACTTGTGTTGAGGACCCAGCTGATGCTGAGACCATGAAGGGATAGTGGTGCCACTCTGCATGGTGGTGTGGCTTATACAAACCACATGTGGTTGTCTCCAGGTTGGAAGGAGGAGAGCTGATTAGGTGGATTCAGGGTCGGGGTGTATGGGAGACTGGTCCTTCGCTCACCTGTGTCTACAGGACAATAATTATAGCAATGGCAGCTACCATTTCATGGAGTGTTGGTTAGGTGTCAGGAACCTTGTATACTATCGCTCTCATTCTCAGGATAGTGTCACAAAACCACTAAGCATTCTCCCTCTTACCCAGGGGAACTCAGGTCCCAGAGAGGTGATGTAATTTTCTCAAGGCTTCCCAAGCCTGTCTGACTCCAAAGCCCGGGCTCTTTCCCTTATTCTGTATCTTGTCACAGCCTTTGAGACTTGACTTCGGCTCTTATCTTCCCCAAGCATTTGCTTCACTAGGATAAACAACTCCAAGCTTTGAACACTTCCTTTTGGGACCTCATTTCCAGTGCCCTCACTCTCCCGTCTTCCCCTGCAGTTTGTGAGTTTTCCGTCCCTCAATGTGTGTACACACATGTGCTTTTTTCAAGGTGGTAATGAGTTCCCTATGGGAAAGCCAAGACTCCTCAGTAAAAAGTTCTTGAAGACTCTGGAGGGTTTTCCCCCAGGAAACTCGTGTATGCTTCCATCTAGCTTCCTCCCTAAACCCATCTGCCAACTAAGATGTCCTTCAAGGAGCCAGACACATAGAGCCACCCAGCATCCCATGGCCCTGCTCACCTCTCCATCTCTCCCTCCAAATAATGATGCCCATGCCCCAGAAAGACCAAGCCACTTGGAGTCTTAGGTGCTTTCTTCTCAAGTTCTGTGCTTCTTCACCTACTGATCTCTCTGCCCTAAAGATCCCTTCCTTAGTCCTTTCCTAGCAAACACTCACCCTTCATGATTCAACTCAGGCATCGCCTTTGAGAAATAGTCTCAGGTGGCCTGGCTACATTGGGTTCCCCCTAGATTTTGTGCCTTTTCTGCTATGAAACAGGACAGGCAGGGGACAATGATGACGTGACTGGGTTAGCGGGCTTATCAGTTAGACTAGACAAAATCTGGTTTAAGGCACTTACTCCTTGTGTCACTTAACCTTTGGATGTCCCCATTTTCTCAGCTGTAGGATGGGGCTAGCATATACCTACCCCATAGGGTTGCTGTGAAGAAGTAAGCAGAAAGCACTTGGCACAGTGTTCAGCCCAGAATGAATGGCAGCTCTTCCTGGAACACTTGTCAAACAGAACTATATTTAGTTTATGCTTATATCTCCCCCACCGGCCCATGAGTGCCAAGAGGCCAGGGACAGCATCTGATTCATGTTTCCATCTCTAGCACCTTGCACACAGTATAGCACACAATAGAGGCTCATGAATAAATGAACAGATGAATCTAAGTTCACCTCAGTGTATATTGTCCCTGTCTTCACATTATCTGAAATTACCTATTTCATTTCCATATGTTTTGAGAGAAGATAAGGGATAAGATGTATCTTCTTCATTTGAAAGGCAGGAGACCTCCCCAAGAATTGACTTGATGATGGGGAGATTGATGGGTTGAGTACCAGGCTCCATGGAAAACCATGGGCAGTGGGGTGGCCATCCCCAACTGGAATTTACTCACAACCACTTAGAAGAGGTAAAGACCAATGGCTAGGCAGCCAAGAGTGTAAGTTGACAAGAAAAGATCTAAGTCACATGGAGAGATGGAAGCTCTGCATCGAGACTAACATCCCACTGGTACTCATGCATACAACCTTGCTCATTTACAGCTCCATAGTCAATAGGATAGCTCCAGGGTCCATTCTGATTGCCTGGCATCCATGCCATTACATTTACACAATATATTAACTATTACCCTTTCCCTGAAACACTGGGATCTTAGGTTCCCAGCAGGACTGGGGAAAGTGATGAAGAACACAGCAGATTGTGAACCTAAAGACTAGATTTCAAGTGGCCACAAGCTAAGTGCAAAGAACAGAGTTCAGGTTGGGGGAGGGCCAGCCATCTTGTCGAGTCAATGCATTAGCAATCTGAGCCGTGTATATAAGCCACCTCTTAGAAGACTCTGCCTTCCCCCTCAACTACCATCCCCCACAGCTGTCTTATCCCTACACCAGAGCCACGTGACTCTGGCCAGCAGCCTCATCTTGGCTGCAGTCACTGGGACCTGAGTCCAGTCAGAGGAAATTTATGAACCTCTGGGTCAGAGCTCAGGGGACTTAGCTTCACATTAGCACTTGGTACTCATGTCTGTTAAGCATGTACCTAGTGGTACAGTCATTATTTCTTTACAGATGTGTCTTTCCTGCTAGCCTGAGGTTTTCCTAGAAGCAGTAAGATTAAAAAAGAAAGAAAGAAAGAAAAGAAAAGAAAGAAAGAAGGGAAGGAGAAATAAAGAAAAGAATGGAAGAAGAAATTAGGCTGGCTTCTGGTTTTGCTCTCATCTTATTTTTTTTTTTTAAGACATTTTTGTGTATGTGTGAGAGAAAGAAAGACAGCATGAATGGTGAGGGGCAGAGGGAGAGAGAATCCCAAACAGACTCCCCGCTGAGCTTGGAGCCTGATCCAGGGCTCGATCTCAAGACCCGGAGATCATGAACTGAGCTGAAATCAAGAGTTGGACGCTTAACTGACTTAGCCACCCAGGTGCCCCTGGTTTTGCTCTCATTTTAGGAACCAGTTTTATCCAGTGGGCCTCTATCCTATTTTCCCAACAACTCTCTTCATAAACTGCCCAGTGAGCTACTTTCTTTTGATCCCTGATGCTTTCCCTCTAGGAGATAGAACACTATCCCCAGATTTTTGCCCCATATCTGGGGCCTTTCATCTTTGAAACATACCTAACTTCCACCATAGAGTACTGAGCCTTAACTCTGAGCCGACATATACTTGCCCTGCCCAAGGGGGCCCCTATTGGATTTTCCAACCTGCTCCAGTCATGTTTTTTCCTTTCTGGAAGTTTCCTGAGGAGGCTTTGCCCCAGAGATATGTGGATTTGAAGAAGACAATGAAGTAGGCTAGCGGGGATGTCATGTGGAAGAACAGGGGTCACAGAGAAGATAGCTAATGATAGGGAAGGTAGGAGGGACCATGTCTCCTTCATGAGGGAGTACTTCACTCAAGGATAGGCCTCTGAGGGGTAGGAATAATTATAGGATTCAGAATTCAGGTGGGGAGGTGGGGAGGAGAAAACACACGCCAAGTACCTACCACAAACCAAGCACTGTGAAATGATACATTATCTCACTTAATAGACCCATCACCCTTTACAATAGGAGCCATTGCCCCCATTTTACAGATGAGAATGCTCAAGTTCAGAGAGGTTAAGCATCTTCTTCAATATCACCAAGCCAGTCAAGGGTAGAGCCCAGCATCGAATCATATCTGTCTGACTGTAAAGTCATTCCCCCCTCCTAAAAAACCAAACCCCTAGCCTAGGTAAATAGACTCAGGATGTCCTCACACTGTTAAAACACGCCTTTCCCCCAAACTAGCCCCAAATCCCCAGGATAACTATCTTTTATAGTTGAAGTGAGCAATCACTGTCCCTTCTGCTTGTCTAGCTCCTTCCATGAGGAAGTTGTAGAATCATGGGTCATTGAAACCATAAGCATATTAGTAATCTACTAAAGCAATGGTTTTCAAATTTCTTTTCTTTGTTTGTGATAGAATGTGAATTTGGAACTCCCATGCATGAAGCAGATAACAGAGTACTCTCTAGCTCCCCCTATGTCCCCCACTGGAAGGGATTCCTGAGGCTCCTCATTAATGGATGAGGCAGACTAAGGTCAGGAAGGGGCTCACCCAAGGTTATCCAATGACCTTGAGGCAGCACTGGGGCAGGAATCTCCATCCATTGTTGCTAGTATTCTCTTTTCTATACAACAGCCGAGTCATAGCCATCGCAGTGAATAAGAAGGTGCTCTGGGGTCTATGCAAGCAGGCAATGTGGGAGTGGGATCTGGAGACAGAAACTTCCTTCTGGCAAGGGGAGTAATCATTAGTAATAGTGACCAACTTAACTGAGCACCTTCTATGGTGCTAGGTGCAGGGCAGAGAGCTTTGCCTTCACTATTCCGTTTAATCCCTGCAACAGATTATGATCCGGTTATGGACATAAGGAAGCTGGGTCTTAAATCCTAGGCATTAGGTGTCCCGCCCAGTAAACTGCTGCAGTGGGATTTGATCCTGAGCCATCTTGTTCCAGAGCCCAGCTCTTAACCAGTCTGCTGTACTGGCTTCCTGGTGAAGGCTAGACTCCTTGGTATTTACCAACATATCCTTCCCTCCCCTCCTGCCAATCTCCCAGCGAACGCTCTGCACGATCAGACATCTCATTTTCCTCACCGTGACCGCCTACGTGCAAGGTCTTGGGTATAAATGCGCATCCCCCACCCTCCCTCTGACAAACCCACACGCACGCGTACCCAGGTGCGGGCACGCGCTCATGCATAATGCATGGCACCGCGGTCTCAAATCCTGCTAAATTGAGATTCAGCCGGCTGTTGGGTCTGGAGACACCTCAGTGCCTGCGTCATTAGCTGAGCTCTGAAAGCCATCATTCCTGCAGCCACCGTGGCTGAGTCACTGAGACCGCGGGCAGGTAACAGAATTGCGGGGACACATAATAAAAGGGAATGGGATGGGGCTCAGGCTGGAAAGGAGGACTATCTGTTATCCGTCCTGAAGGGTGATATGTAAACAAGAAGCTCCAGGTCCCCAAGATGCCGGTTCTGGCAAGTCCCTCAGCAGGGGATAATAAACGGCGCAATTATAACCTCTGCACTCAGGTTTCAAAGGAGAGGAAGAAAAAAAAAATCAATGAAATTAATTTAATATGGGACCATTCTTTATGTTTGTTTTGCTACAGCAGTTGTATGAAATACCCCTATAGACCTGCTCATCTTTTCTCCACCCACTGTCTTTACCCACAAGAGCAAAGGGGGGATAAAAAAAACCCAGGACTTCAGGCATATTTGTCTATGACATCTCAAAAGAGAAGCAGCTCAGAGAATCCCAGGCTGGAAGAGGCTTTAAAATTGCATCTTTCATGACCTAGAGGAAGAAGCAAGGTCTCTACGTACACTTGTGCAGATTGTGCACTGTACAAGGGGGCCCTGTGGAGGGGTGAATGGAGACTGTGATCTAGCCCATGCTCTCCTGGACCAATGGAGCCTTGCACCAGGTTGCATCCACCTCTCTATAATTAACAGGGAGGAGCCATAGGTAGGTCTAGGGAGTTACACTGAACAAGCACTCAGAGACATGTGTTCTGTGAGGTTCACATTCTGTGACCATTTGTATATCCCCTTCCTAGATATATTCCCTCTTTGTAAAGGGAGGGCATGAGCTAAGGTGCAGGGGAAGGGGCTACTGTGAAAACACTGATTTCCTGGCAGGCACAGTGCTGAGAGGATGAAGCATCTGCCTTATTGAATACTTTCAGTAATCCCCTTGAGGTTTATTTAGTCCCATTTTACAGATGGAAAAAAAAAGTGAAGCTCGGAGAGTTGTGGCCACCTGCCCCAGGTCACAAAACAGCTGAGTAGAGAAGCAAGGTGTGCAATCTGAGTATGTCTGGGCAACATGCCTCTTCTTGAAGGCTGTTTCCACCTCTAGTTTTCTGTGATTCTGTTTGTAAAATGACCTTGGCTATTAGGAGTCTCAGGGGCAGGAAGCAAGGAATCCTATTGCTATCCAAATCCAACAATGGCGAACATCACCTGACAGGAGTTGATGGGTCTGTGTAGCAGGAGGCAGGAGGTCGGGGCGTGGTGGCATTGAAACTGACCGAATGCAGAACTGGTCTTCCAAGGAGGTTAATGAGAGGTAATCCCGAAAATCACCGTCCAGTAAGCCTGGTGTCAATATTTAGGAAAATAATTGGACAAATGTGCCCGAAGAAAATCTGCGAGCATTCGAGAGATAATGGAATAGTGAGCGAAAATGAGCACTGGAGATTCCTGTAGAACAAATCATCCTGGACAACTTGATAGCTTTTCCTGACAAAATTACAAAATTAGTGGATGAAGGAGATGTAGTAAAAGTTATGGATCTGAGCTTCAGCAAAATATTGAATAATGTCACGTGATGTGCAACTTGTCAAATTAATTCAAATTGCCTCTGATTCAAGCTGTGTTAGGCGGATTCGTGCTATTATTGCATCTGGTTGAAGAACAGAGCCATCAGGTGCTGATACATAGTACTGCTCCAAGGGCCAGGCCTGGACACTTTCCAATCCCTCTCTGTGGTCTAGAAGGGAGTGGCAGCAGGGCCCCTGGGATCCTAGGCAAGACATGCAGACATCTTTAAAACAGTGGAAGACCCTCGGGCATCAGGAGGGAAAGGATGTTTCAGAGATAATTTGATGATCACAATCTCCCTATGGGGCAGACTTCATTACCATCATCATCTTTATCATCCTATCAATTGCCATCGTCCTAATTTAGCTCATAATGAACTGTGAGGGTCAGAGAGGGAGTGGCTGACCACATACATAGGACCGGAAAGCACCTGTTTCTGATTCTAATGCCTGGTGTAGTTTCCTCAGAGGTTCTCAACTATGCATACATCAGAATTGCCAGGGCAATGGGCTAGGGGGAAGGGTGGGGTGGGGGAGGGTTCTTAAAGATCGCTGGGCCCACTCCCAGAGTTTCTGATTCAGTAGTCCTGGAGTAGGGCTTAAGGATTTGCATTTCCACAAAGTTCCCAGAGATGCTGATATTGTTAGTCCAAGGACCACACTTGGACCACTGCTCTATTCCAGGTCTTCTTGGATATTAGTTTGCATATGACTCACCTGAAAATCTTGTAAAAATGAAGACTCTGATCAGTAGATCTTTTTTTTTTTAGGGGGGAAGGGCAGAGGGAAAAGGATAGAGGGAATCTTAAGCAGTCTCCACCCCCAGCACGAGCCCCACGTGGGCCTCCATCTCACAACCCTGAGATCATGACCTGATCTGAAATCAAGAGTTGAATGCCTAACTGACTGAGTAACCCAGGTGCTCCCTGATCAGTATATCTTCTGAAGAACGGGGGATTCTGCATTTCTAATAAGCTCCCTGGTGGTACCCATGCTGTTAGGCACAGCACACCTTGAAAAGCAAATGCCTACGCCATGACGTCAGGGAACGAGAAATCTAGAAAGACAGCACCATGACTTAATCTGTTCTGGAATCCAAAGTAGAAGTAAGAGGTGTTAAACCATACAGAAAACTGATTTGTAGAAAAGACATAATTTGGAAGATCTGAATTCCAAATGTGGCCTTGCCTTCCTTTCATTTTCTTTATGGTTGGAACAATTTCTTTAACTTCTTTAGGCATCAGTTTGCTTGTTTTCAAAGTAACACTCATTATTCTTCTTATAATGATTATTGTTTTTAATACCAAGACTTTTGTTCGAGGGTCAATTTATAAAAATGTCCAAAGAGAAAATACTTACATGCTTGTCAAAACAATTGCTGTAGACACACCCTATGGTATTACTCAGCATTCTTGTGTGGGCAGCCACCCATAAAACTATTCCCAGGGTGCAGTGCTAACTCATCTCTCTCTCCCCTGATAACTGACTGTCCCTCTTTCTACAGGCAAATGGGACCCAGCGCACTCTCATTACCAAAATGTTCCCTGGACCCATCTATAGTGATTTTATTAGAGTTCTAGAATCACTCCATTATAAAATATACCCCTCTGCTTTAAATATCTTGATACATGTATGCAATTTATTGTCACTTGTCTACAGTCCTTTAGAAGGGCAGAAAGGCTGTCCATCTGAACTACTGATTAAGTAAATGCAAATGGATGGAGTGAGGGCTCTCTCTTGCTCACCCTTTTCTGGAAGGCATTTACTGAGCTCAAGAGAGAGAAATCAAAGGTCTATTGTAGACGGGTAAGGACAGGAGGAAAGGAATGGCTAATTATTGTTGTGATTGTTATTATTACACACTAAAAAAAGTTATGCTTTAAACTCGATATTTAAGGGCCTTGTGACAAATAGAACCCCACTCCGCACAGTCTCCCAGCCTCAGTGAATTCTTCCCACTCTCCCCTACTTCTCATGGTTCCTCCAGCATTCCCTGTCCAGTGCCTACCACAACAGCAAATTCTAAATACTGATTTATTTCTTAATGTTCCTCAAACTCCAGGAAAGATATCACTAGTTTTGGTTCATATCCTAGTCTCTTTTTTCCACTTTCCAAGAGTAACACAAATTTCCCCCAAAGCTAAGTACCTTTTATGGCTCTCCTTGGCCAACATCGAGTCTAGGTTCCTCCTAAGTCCACCTGGGGTCAATAATTAATTTATTCATTCATTCACCTTTCCATTTGGTCACTTTTTCATTTCCTCAATAACATTCTTGCCCCCAGACACTCCCTTCATTTACTCCACCATTCATTGAACACATCACTAATCCATCCGTGGGTTCATTCATTTATCTATATGCATTTACTTAATACATGATTAAGTATTCATGTATCTATTCTCATACATATTCATCAGTATATGAATCATATATGAATATAAATTAACACATGTATGTGGGCATCCACTGAACAGTCCATTCCATTTTCCATTCACTTCAGTTCTCTATTCATACATTCTTTCATTCACTCATCCATTCATTGAACATCCATAGTGCTCACTGGGTGCTCACTTGGTCAGGATCTGACTTAGACACTGACTTATAGAAGGTATGGCCATTGGTTTTGAGAACTTCACAAATCAATGAAGAAGACAGAGAAACAAACAAAAAATTGCAAATGCTGTGTGGTCAGGGTAGAGCAGAGAAGGGTGAGATGTTGAAAAGAAAAGTAATAATAACTGCATGCCTACTCCGTCCCCAGTACTTTTCATGCCTTTTCTGATTTAAATACCCCCTTCCTTTTAATAGATGATGAAACTAAATTTAGGTAGTAAATAGACCCAGTTGAGATCTGCACCCGGGAATTTTCCTTGCACTCCCCAAAATTTTAAGCACTCTGCTCTATTCACTGGTAATATCATTGGCAACCTTAGTTTAGACTAGAATTTCTGGAGAGTGATGTGGGAGAAATCCAATTAGTAAGGTGTGAGAAGCAATTGGAAAGTGAGGAAGCGGAAGCGATGAGTTTCCATCAAGGAGTCTGTCCTTCAAGTGAGGAGAGAGAAGGTCGTAACTGAAGAGGAGATGAGGACTGAGTCCCAGCCAGGGCATCAGAAGAATATCAAATGTAAAGACAAGCATATCCCCTCCATAATCTTCCCTTAGTTGTCTTCATTCCTGTCACTCTCACCACAACTGTGAGCTGTTTGATGTACTTCTGTAAATACTAGGACTTAGAACAGAGCCTGCCATAGTGTAGTTGCCAAATTAATGCCTATGGAGTGAAAGTCAAATACTCCACAGTCAATTCACACTTGGCCTAGAATTGCACTTTAGAGAGAGAAGAGAGGAATAGGTTGGCTGAGCAGGGCTGCCCACTAAGCAAGGAGTGGAACCAACTGGATCCTAGAAGGCTGGTGATACGGAGGGAGTGACTGTGATAACTAGAAACATAAGCGAAGTCAATGTTGGTAAGAAAAGTGTAGATTCAAACACAGGGTAAAACTGAATTCATGCATAAGCAGGGAGCAGGATCAAAGTTGGGGACTCGAGAAAGTGTGTAGGATTGTCTTAGAGTACACAGGAGACTGGCCACAGAAAACAGACCCAGGGAGCAAATGCCACATACATATAATGTTTGGATGTTTCCACAATTCCCTGGCAATTTGCATGGGTTCAGGAGCCCCAGCAGAGAAAAGTCTTACAGGTATGGAGAAAATGAAGCTTTTAGCTTCAGCAGGCTGCGCTTTATTAGAATCGTTATTAGTCTGTGGTGCAAAAAGCTCATTAGAAACTCACTAGGGCTCTTAAAAGTGTTGCACATTTGTTATAATTACATTCCTTCTGATTCCTCCATGGGTTTCTTGATACTATCTGAGCATGGGATCTATTAAAGGTACATAAGAAGGGATAGTTTCTGGCTCACTTGGCATTTGAGTCCATGGCCTGACACCTGCAGCTCACGTCACACATATTGTTGAAAGGAAGAAAGGGACCTGGCCAGTGGTGAATTGCAGCACGTGCTTTGACATGTATTATTTTATATCACGACAACCAGAGGAACCAGAGGATCAGATACTTCAAGCAGCTTTCACAAGGTCACACAGCTAGCTGCAGAATTGGCATTCATACCCCAGTGGGTCTAACCGCAAAGCCTATATCCTTTCCAGGGCCCCATGAAGCCCTCAACAATGGGATCTCTTTTGTACGAGAAAGGATTTCTCACTTCAGGTTGGCAACCTTTTTGAGAAAAGGAGGGGGCAGGAGGAGAAAGGGAGAGTAGAAAGAATCATTTCATGCCAGTTTCAGACTCAAAGATCACTCTCCAGCTGTCAGCTGAGCCCACAGTCACCGTGGAGTTTTATTAAGGAGCAAGAGTCACAGAAGAGTGAAGTGACAGATTGAAAATTAACTTGCCAAACTCCCCATCAATATTGTGACAGTCCCCAAGTACCAGTTCAGCGGCCCAGTGCACCAACTTGACAATATTAACATAACTTTGTCGGAACAAAAGCTTCCCCTGTGTGTTTTCAAGAGAAGCTAATTTTGGGGAGATGGGTGTTCTTCTCTCTGCCTTTTTTGGCACCTCTATGACAGGTTCCTTTAGGCCAACCCAGGAGTGCGTGTTTCATAAACTTCCTTTCTTCTTCCCTCTCCCTGGGGATTGCCACCATGCCAAGATGGCAGGCAGAGAGGTGCTTCTCCCCTTTAGGGACCTACTGAGTGAATGAAGACCAGAAATAGAGCCTCACATATTTGACGCCTTCTGAACACCAAGTTGAGTTCCCCTTAGTCTTTATATTTGGAGTGATCTGCCTTCTGTACCAACTCTTAGGAGCTCACATTGCCTCCCTTCACCTAAGGAGCTCTAACTCACCCTTCACATCTCAGCTTAGACATTACTTCCTGCGGAGCACCCACCTGGACTCCTAAACCCCAGGGGGTGTTTGCTCCTAGAGTACCCAGACTTCTATATGTCACACCCCCAGATCGCTTGACCGAATTTCACTAGAATAAGCATCTTTCTCATGTGATCTAGGAGCACGACAGGGAGGGAGACTATGGAAATTAGCATCTAATCCAGGTGACTTTTACCTGGGATAAATGCTAAATCTAAACAAGATTCTGGGACAAAAGGCATAAACTAGAATGGTCCGAGTATAACTGGGATGTACTGCAACTCTTTGTGTCTCCATCACTTTGATTAAAACTTAGTGAAAGCAGGGTACTCACTTAATGAGTGAATGAAATGGGCTCTTTTTTTTAACTAGTCCTAAAGAAGCTCACAGCACCTTTCTGACTTCCTTCTTTGTTCCTTCTGTACTCTCACCCTCTCTGCCTCATCCCTCCCTACTCATTCCTTTTCTTTCTTCCTGCCTTCCAACTCATAAGTCACCTTCTATTCATCAAGCCCTGTTTATTCATTTATTTTTTTATCATGGGCATATAAATAAACATGGTTTCTGCCATGATGGTAAGAAGAGAAAATAATTAGAATATACTGAGCATCTACCCTGGGTCAGCTGATTTAAACACTGGCCTACTTAGCCACCTGATCAATGAGGTAGTTAATATATTCACCTTGTACAAATGAGGACAGTGAAGCCCAGAGTGGTCAGGTGACTTGACCAAAGTCATACAGCTAGTAACATCAGAGGTTGAATTTAATTCCAGGTCTGCCAGAGTGTCATGATTAAACTATACTCCTGTTTTTGTAGAGGGAAACTAAAATAGAAAATGGCGCAGTGTGTGAAGACTGTGACTGAGAAAGGCTCCTCAGTCTGCAGATGGGTACAAAAGCATCTCTGGCCCACAACTCTCATGCACTTTATCCATAAGCTTAAAAAAAAATCAACTTCAAACTTACAGCTACCACATGTCAAGACCTTAGTCATGTAGACACTTAGCTAGGTCCTGGGGATTTACAATGACGAACAGTCACAGATGTTCTGGGTCTCATCTCAGCAGGGAAGTTAGACACTGAATAAACAATCACACAAATATTAATTTAATTTAGGTTTTTACAAGTATTTCAGTTGAAAAATAGTACAAGGACAAGATATAAGATTTTTTTTCATCATTGTTTTCTTAGATAAAGAAATAGTTTGAGTGGATAAATAATGAAGATCATATTGCAGAGAGCTAGAATTTGAACCCACGTCTACTTGATCACAAAGCCTGTGTTGTCCTTCTTCCCTCCTTTCTGTCTGGACAGTATGATGATAAAGCCATTGGGTGGAACAGAGCAAATCCCTCGCCACCACTTTCTAAGCTCTTTAACCTCAATATCTTTCTATGCAGAATGGATATAAGGTTGGCTCATCTCCACGAGCTTGTTGGGAGGATGAAAGAAGATAAGCATTTGAAGCACTTTGTAGAATCTCTGACCCATACATGTGTGCTCAGTAAATAGCAATTATCATCATCGTTAATATTATTAGGCAGCATTGAATTATCGACTAAGGTAATTTGGTGGTCCATCATAGACATCGTGATTTGCGTGGCTGGTTAACTTTTAACGTGGGCATATTTTTATAACATTCTCCCACTCCCCAGCTGCCACCACTCTCTTGTCCCTCAGCCTAGCACAGTGATGTGAATGGAGCAGGATGTGTGACCGTGTGGTGTACGCAGAGGGGAGGAATGGATATTTGGGGATGGGCTTCGAGCCACACTGCTTAGATTCCAATCCTGGCTCCACAATTTCCAAGCTGAATGATGCTGAGAAAATTAGTGTCCTATCAGGACTCACCTGTTGTGAGGGCTGAGTGGTTTTAAATGGGTGAAGCTACTCCTTGGGTTCTCCTTTTCTGTCACTGGGAGCTCATTCTCACCCTCTTTTGCTGGTGGCTCCTCATCTATCTGACATATAAGTATGGCAGCCCCTGGGCTCAGGGCCTGGGCACATCTCTTCTCTCTCTACTCTCTGGTGAGTCTGTCTCTTCTTACTTCTTTTGTATTATTCATATACTAAATAATCTGAAATTTGCATTTCACATCTGGTCTCTTTTCTGGGTTGGTATATCCAACTGGCTTCCTGACATCTCCATGAGGAAATCTATTGGATGTGGCACGATGATAGGTTACCGAAGCAGGATGATGAGGACCTGGGGATTATGACACTGTTGTCCACTTTTATAAATGACTGGGATTTGCCACAAATGAGTTCATTTTTTAATATGGCTGAAACTAAATTTCTGTTTCTTCTCCCCTCCATTATGCCTACTCTTCCTGTCTCCACCCAACCGACTACCATCTGTCCAGTGGCTTAGGGACCAAAAAAACAGGGAGCCAACCTTGCCTCCTGCTTTGTCTTCCTCATCAGCAAATTCCATTGCCTTACCTTGAGAATACACTCAGAATCTGCCCACCTCTCACCATGTCAACTCATTCAACCACGATCCATTGTCTTCCACCTGTACCACCGCAGAAGCCTTGGAACTGCTTTCCCTGCTTCCATCCTGGCCACTAAAGTCTATTCTTAACACCCCAGATGGAGTGGTCTTTTAAAAATATGAGTGAGATTATAGCCCTCTTCTGCTCAAACCATGCACTGGCTTCTTTCTCTTCTCACTCAGGATAAAATCCAAAGTGCTGCACTTACGTGACTCACAGAACTCGATACAGATTGCCACATTGCTCCACTTGCCATCCATTATTTTTTTATTTAGAACATTTTCTCCTACTACTTACCCGCTCTTCACTATGTTCCATTAACCTGGGCCCCCCGTTTTTAAGATTTATTTGTTGGGGGGGGAAGGAGAGGGGCAGAGGGAGAGAATCTCCAGCAGACTCCCCATTGAGCGTGGGCTAACCCCCCCAACACCCAACATGGGGCTTGATCTCATGACCCTGATACCATGACCTGAGCCAAAATCAAGAGTTGGATGCCCAACCAACTGAGCCACCCAGGCGCCCCTCCCTGGGCTCCTTCTTGTTCACGGAACATGCCAAGGGTCTGTAAACCTGCCAGGCCCTCTGCCTGGAAACTCTTCCTTCGATACCTGCAAGGCTCACTGTCTCACCTAAGCTCTATGCACCAACGTCACCTTATCAAAGAGGTCTTTCCTGCTCAGCCTAGCACTCGCTAGCCCCCTTGTCCTGCTTTCCTCCATAGTGCATAGACTTGACACAGTCTTAATTTATTTGTGGATTGTCTCCCACACTAGGATACAACTCAGGGCAGGGATTCTAGGAGTTTGGTTCACTGTTGTATTTCTGGCTTCCCAAAACACTGAGTGACATATAAAGAGGTACTCAGAAATGTTTTGGTTAAAGAAAGATACAATGGTGACTGGTGCAAGGTAAGTGCTGTAGGTTTGCCACTGTTTACCTTGTTATTATTATTACTGCTACCACTACTGATACTTTTAATAGGACGAAACTTTTCTTTTTTTTAATATTCAGAGAGCTGCTTTCTGATAGCCACTGAAATTCTTTTTCTTTTAAGATTTTATTTATTTATTTGATAGAGAGAACACAGAGGGAGAGGGAGAAGCAGACTCCCTGCTGAGCAGGGAGCCCGACATAGGACTCGATCCCAGGACCCCAAGATCACGACCTGAGCTGAAGGCAGACACTTAACCAACTGAGCCACCCAGGCACCCCTAGGACTAAACACCTTGTATTTATCTTAGTTGTCTTACAACAACACAAGGAGATGTAAGAACCTTATTGTACAGATGAGGGGACAAGATTGAGAAGGGAGAAATCACCTGTGTGAGTCACAACAGCCCAAGGGGAAGAATCAGTCTCCAAAACCCAGCTCTCTCCCCCTCTCTCGGGCCCCTACTTTTTCCATGGTGGCATCGTATATCACCAATATTCCTATATTAGAATGGTCTCTGTGTCATTTTTTAAAAGCTCATCGTCTATAGAAAGACCTTTAAGAGATATCACTAAGTGGGTGGTGGGGGGGAGTAAAAAGACAATATACTTTATGTATCTTTTATGAAAGAAAGAGGAGGAATAATATTTAATCTTACTTGCTTGGATTTGTTTTAAAAAAACAATGGAAAGATACCCAAGAAAAGGAGTAACAGTGGGGTAGAGACAGGGAAAAAGTGATGGAAGTAAACAGGGAAAAGAATTAACACTATCATTAGTTGTCTTTTATGCTGTTTTTGAACTTTGTGAATTTATTGTATATAAATGTATAAAAAACATACGCCTTCCAAACTGTCATAGCCAAGAGGAGCCCAGGAGACAGACAACCAAAGGTAAGGTAGTGACTAAGCTGGCCCTAAGATTCCCTCAGCTTGACCAAACTATAAACAGGCTTCTTCCTGACTCTAGGTCCCTGACCTCCATGTTCTTAGACTGTTGGCTTTAGACAAGTGTCACTGGAAATTCTTTCTCTGTCCCTTTCACATGTAAATCTTTTTAAAAACCTCTGGCCAGTTCTATAACCCAGGAATGTCTTTCTCAAGGACTGGAAGCCCTCTCTTTGAAATGTAATCACCAAGGAAGGTAGCAGAGAAATACACCTATGGATTCAGAATAACTCAACTTGTGGGATGTATCCCATTAGTGAACCTCCCCATGAACTCCTCCGGTACCTTCCCAGCTGCTTCCTCCAGCCATAATAACCCTACTGCCCTTTGTCTGGATGGAATTGAGTTCAGACCTTTCTCCCCTGTTGCAATAGCCTTGAATAAAGTCTTTCTCACCTGTTCGACACTGTCCAGTGAAATTTTTGCTCTGAAAGTCACAGCGCTGGTTAAAATCCTGGATCAGAACACAAGGACATTCGTAAAGACTAAGGTAATCCGAGTAACTGACTTTACTCAAGGCTACTGCAATAGGGGAGAGGGATTTGAACTCAATTCCATTGAGATAAAGGGCAGAAGGATTTTTGAAGCTGGGGTGAATACGTGGGAAAGTACTGGAGGACTTTGGGGGCGGGGGGGTTGACTGAGGGTTATGTCCTGCACATTGAGTTATTCTGAATTTGCAAATGTATTTATCTTTCTCGATGATTACATTTCAAAGAGATGGCTCCCAGGTCTTTGAGAAGGAAAAAAATAGTTAAGAAACACAAACTCAGATAATACCAATAAAAAAACTATATCCTTTTCCCCTTTACACCAATATTGGGCTCCGTGAGTCCTGTTCGGCTTTATTTTCAGAACCTGGCACATGATAAGTCCTCAGTGTATATTTATTGGTTGAATCACACAGATGAAGGAGAATTTAATTGCTATGTAGTTTAATTTCAAGCTAGGTTTCCACCTCCTTTGCAAACACAGCTGCAAGATTGCCTATAGGCTTGTATATTCCCAGTGGCCAGGTCCTCACGAACTCCTCAGAAGTAGTTTGGGAATTCATACAAACTTGTAGGTGTAACTCTAGTGTTACAACTTTGGTGCAACTTCAGTTCTCTGAACCATGAGTGGGCAAGGAAGACCAATCCCTTTATCCTATGCCTTTCTTCCTACTCTAGAAAGCACCCCAAACAAGCAGGAGCATCTTCAAAGTCACGGCAAATGCCAGGACCCTCATGGAGAATGACGACGTGGCTAGATGATTTGGGGATTAAGGTTCTTGCAACGTGGTCAGTAATATACTGAATTAACCAGGATTGGGCTTACCCCAATGCCTGCAGCTTCGGCTCCTGGCTGATGCCTGCTAATTAATTGCCCACTTAATGGGTTCCTCTGAGGATCTTATGAGACATAAAAATAAATGCTCATTTTGGACTCTTAAAAGCCAACTTTGAGGTGTTTCACTAGATTATCATTAAGAGAAATTATTCAGTGGTGATGTTACATAAAACCCCAGCCACTGCCCTTGGAGCTTTCTGTATTAATTCACACCCAATAAACTGTGATCATATCTTTCATTAGAATTGTTACTAAATACATTTCTATTCAGGGCATCTCCCTGAAATGGAAATATTTCCCTAAAAATTAATTTTCTTGATACACATGTGTAGGCTTATTAATGTGCGCTTGGGAATAGACAGACTTTTCCATTTCTCTGGAAGGAACACAAAGAAAGCAGTGCTGGTGAATTTGCATCTCACATGATCTCAAGTGTACCAGGATGTGCACTCCAGCACAAAATTTCAGAGTAAGTGGCATATCACAGATCCTCCCATTCACATTAGGAAAATGTCACCAACATTTGCACATGCCTTTACACTTTACAAAGCATTTTAACCCGACTCTTCTCATCACCTCTCTCTCCCCACCATAATTCTCCTGCGGGGCTGGTAATATTAGGTTCCCTGATTTAGTGGTGAGCAAACCGGCCTCAGGTTAGAAGACCGTGCAAAGTCTCATAGCCCATAATGGTCCCATTACCGTGGCACTTAAATAACCCTTCCTAATTGAATGCCCATCTCTCCTCGTGGTTTATCTCTACAATCCCATTCCCTCACCCTCTTCACGATCCCCTTGATGTTCACATCTGCTGATCCTCTATGCTCTTACTTCCCTGGGCCACTCTCTCACCTAGCTAACTCTTAATCATATCCTCCAGGTTTCAGTCAGCAGCTTTGAGGACGCCTTCCCTACCTCTGCTCTCCCACACCAACACTGGGCCAGTGGCCCATCTGCCTAAGAGTAGAGACCTGGACTGTCTCCTTCATCTTTTCATCCTCAAAGCTTATGCATCACAGGTGCTCAACTAAAACTTGCTAAATAACAAATGAGAACAAGTGGTAAAGTCAAGACTGGCATCTCTGCCCTCAAGTGCAGTCCTTTGGCGACCTTACTCTCTCCTGTAATTAACAAAATGACAAGAACAACAACAAATGACTTCTGAGGTGTGACTTCTAAAGAGAGTAATATACCCGATGCTGCCCTCGCATGATGCAAATATAGTAAAATTTCAGCGCTGTGGACTCCATTAATTAAGGATGCATAATGCTTGGCCAGGGGCTGGGTTGGCTTGTACCTTTGAAGTGTTTATTTATAAAAGAGACTGCTAAGCACATTAGTACATTAGTAGTGTAAACAAGATCACCAGGGAAATGGCAGAAGATACTTAAGAGAACAAACTGCCTGGAGTCACTTTGGAAGCACCCATTATGAACAAACAATCACTGTGCTAATTACAATTGCTCTGCTAATTACAATTACTGTGCTAATTACAATCTATCCTTATCTGTTCCCTAAGTTCCCTACAGACTTTTCCTTCTGAGCACTTAGACCAGCCTGAGTTACTGCCTGCATTTTAGTGTAATGAAATGGTGATTCTTTAAAAATTGTCTCTGCTTCAAGATGTCTCAATGGTTCCAACAGGCTTCCCCCTCCTAGAAAAAAGAACAGAGTCAGGGATTTTGAAGCCAGAAAACTAAAAACCAAACCACAAAAAGGGGGAAGGAGAAGCAAGAGGAGAAGTGAAATGAACCTGGTTGGTTCTGTTGCTTTAGCACCTTTTGCAGACTAGACACACATTTTTAGGTTAGTTGGAGAACATTCAAAATATGCTATGTGTAATTTGTTTTCCTCATAAAATGACCATGTTTGGTATATTTAGAGATGTGAACATTGAGAATAATTTTGGTTTTTAAATTAAAGTGGCTATTTGTCTTTCTTCTCTTACTATAATTAGGGAGAGAGATTAGAGAGGCCTTGTTTAAAAATGGATTGCAATTGGGGCGCCTGGGTGGCTCAGTCGTTAAGCATCTGCCTTCAGCTCAGGTCATGATCCCAGAGTCCTGGGATCGAGTCCCACATCGGGCTCCCTGCTCGGTGGGAAGTCTGCTTCTCCCTCTCCCACTCCCCCTGCTTGTGTTCCCTCTCTCACTGTGTCTCTCTCTCTCTGTCAAATAAATAAATAAAATCTTTAAAAAAAAAATGGATTGCAATTCCCTGCTCCCCACATGTAAAAAGTAAAAAGCATCTTTCCCTAGGTTTTAATATTACTATTTTCTTTCTATCCCTAATTATACTAATGAGTGTTGAGGGTATGAGATTTTTGTCTAAGCCCTTAAGAATAATAAAGCTTCACTCAGGAGAGTGTCCCTTCCCAAATGGATTTCTTACTACTTTTTCGGGAGTCTGTCTTCCACCTGTGCCCTGATGCTGACTGCAGCCCAGCCGTCTGCTGCATCTAATGATGGCGGAATTACAGTGCGGAACACTGATGGGGGCCCCCAACCATGGCTTCAGGACACTGGACTCAGGATAAGTGCCTCTCCCACTGGGACTGATGCTCAGAGCATCCCGTAAGCATAACCAAGCAGAGCCGATAAATGGATGAATGGATGGATGGATGGATGGATTGACAGATGGAGAAAATAAGTTGTGCTACATTATGCACTAGGGGGTGGGTCTATGGGAGGTGGACAGGATTGGATGACAAGGCAGGATTGTCACTCTGGCTGCCGTAAATCCAAAATACAGGCTCTGTGCTTAGTCACACTGGAAGGAGACTCCTTTGGGACTGCATGGCCTTCTAAGTGCCGCTCGCCTTGGACTTGGTTCTCGCAAAGTCCTTCTCCATTCTCAGGCATCATCTGGGCTCACATCTCATGACAAGTTCAGTTTAACACCTTGCTATTCAATGCTGGTCTTCAGACCCAGGAGCTCATTTGGAAAGCAGAGTCTTAGGTCTTATCTGCAACCCACTGAACCAGAGCCTATATTTTAGCAGGATTCCTTGGCATTTTGTATGCATATTAGAGATTGAGAATCACTAGTGTATTTCATGTGTATTGCATCCTAGCTATAAGCAGATGTATGGAAAAGTCCTACCTTTAGATAGGGTTTTTGTGTAGATTAATGATGATGAGCTATTACTTGCTTTCCTGCTCTTTAAAGATCATATGGTTCAAGCCATGTGTACGTGCACTTGCAACATTATCTAGAGCTTATGGAATGGAGAGGAGGAGAGGTTCTCAGCTCCATCACATGCCAGCTGTGTGACCTTGGGTGCCCTTCTTCACCTCTCTGAGCTTTTGTTCTCTCATGTAAAAAGTAAGGCAGTCAACCTGCTCTGTCCACATGTGTCATGGAGGATATATCTGCCTATGCCCTTTAAAGTCAGGCTTTGAAAAGGACAGAAAAAATAGCTTTACAGTATCCATCATGCATAAGGATATTGGGAAATTTACCAGAAGGAAAAGTAGGAGCTAGCAAGACTGATGTGCAGACCATAGGACTTACTGGTTAACCCTCATTGTGTTTGGATGGATATCCTTTCCTATAGGTCTAGGCCATTTCTAAGCTAGTTGTTATGTATTTTTAATCTAACACAGAAGTGTTCCACACTTCTAGAACTTTTGGGCATAGGCCCTGGCCCATTATCAAATTCCACACAGCAGACATGAGCATTTAAATCCCACATTCCTGATTGGATGTGTTTCCCTGTAGGTCATTCATACAGAAACAAACGGGCTATCCTATAGGATACAGGTAATACAACACATGAGCAAGATTATGTCTTTCCAAAAGAAGGAGACCTTGGGCTGCTGCCTATTCCACATGCTGGCTGAGCTGTCCATGTCCCATAGAGACACGGAGCATGAAGGGCTGTGTTTCTGCCCCTACCATAGGCATTTCACCAAAGCAATGCATTCACCAAAACACATTGGTTGGAGGAAGTTGCAGGGATTATGACAGCCCTTTGAGGATATTTTTAGGTTAAAACCCCACTTTATAGTTGAAGATCTTGAGGTTCATAGAGGTTGAGATTTGTCCGAAGCCACACAGCTATAGAATGGCAGATTTGGGATTTAGACCTCATTATTCTTCATGGTGGCAGCCTGACACTTTGTGTTGGGTCCCAGCTAGGAACTGGATTAAGTTCCTGCAGAATCATGTATATGGGGATGGCCTTTTCACTAAAGTTCCTCCCAGCTATTGATTTGGCAGTACCCTATGGCACCTGGGTCTTCCTTGTGTGCTGAGAACAGGGATGGAACAAGTGCCAATCTCATTTCATCATCACAAAACCATCAAGAAGTGGGTATTGTCATTATTCCCAATGTAGAGATGAGGAAACAGAGGCTTAATGAACAAATGTGCCCAAGGTCACACAGCTGACAGGTGGCAAGCCAGAACTCAGACTCTAAAGCCTAACATCTTACACAGCAGGCCAAATATCCTCAAATTTCTGGATAATGTGAGCCACCTGGGAATATGAAGACAATTCACTTTCCCAGGCCCCTCATCTGGGAGAAAAAAAGAAGAAAAAAAGATTGGTAGATCCTGGTACAGCCCTAGGTGAGTCTTATGATCAGGTGAGTAGAATGGCTTTCACTAAGCCCATGGCTATGGGGATTGAGTAGAAAGAGGCTGTATTCCTCAGTCTTCACCCAAGCTCTGCCTTAACCTTAATTTATAGAAAAGGCAACAGAAATCAGGAAAGAATGACCAACAGGAAGAGGCAAAACAGGTATAGAAATCCGCTTTTGGATTTTAGGGCCTATGGTTCATGGGACACATGGGCCTCGACTCCTACAGAATATGTCCAAAAACTTGGGCAACTGGAGACACACCAAAGAGAAATTCTTCTGCAGCCAGCCCAAGAATCAGGGCTCCAGAGAAAATCACCCCTTAACTCCTCTGATCCAGTCTCTAATTTCTGTCTTCAGTTCACTTCCAAGGTCTCACCAGCTGATCCCCCAGAGAAGGTAGCATACAGCTGCATCTCCAGGTGGCAAGTTAAGGATTTTGCCAAGAGTTGGGTTATCATTGTATAGAGAGGCTTGGGAATAGCCTTGAAAATCAGAAGCTAATGCCACGTTCAATTAATAAGCTCTCCACCATCAGCCTCCTTTGCTTTTTCTTGTTATAATAAGATCATGGTATATCACAAAACACCCAGACCTGAAAATGCAGAAAAACAGCTTCCAGTCCTGGCTCTACCATTAATTCTTTATGGAACCTTGACCTTGATGTTGCCATCTATATATTGTGGGAGTTGGATCATAAGTCTCTAAGCCTTCCTAGTGGATATAGTGCAGCCCAACAGACTGGGAGTTAGAAGTTAAAACTTATTCATTTACTAGTTATACAATTTTAAGTAATTCACTTAAATACTGTAAAACTCAGGCATCTCATCTACAAAAGAGGGGGGTATAGAAACTGTTCTCCATCTATAAAGTCTATGATTCTTTGGGAGTTGAATTAAGGAAATGGTCAAGAAGAGACTAGAGGGTCTTATTACAGTTCTCAGAGGTAGTTCTCAGAGGTGGTGATGTCAAGTGGGAAAATGCTAGCATCCCGAAAGGTACACTGCTAGATGGGCTTTGTTGTTAGACTCGAGTTCTATCACATGATAGCTATACGACTATTAGGCTAGTTGGCTTAACATCTCTGTACCTCAGTGTAGTAAATCATATCGATGTCCCACATATTTCTGGGTCTTCTCAGCACATGATAGGATTTCATGTCCCTGCTCAACACTTTGAGGGCTGCTGTGACCACAGGACTGGATTTGACCCATGGAATGTGAGCAGAATGTCACCCCTGGAAGTACTGAGAGCCAGATTTCGTTCCCATTACCATAGTGTTCACAGGAGCACATGAAGATGATGCTTCTGTCAGCCCGGATTCCCAAATGCCGGAATGAATGGGACCTCCGCAATTCTGTGCACGGTATGTGGTAGGAGCACAACCTAATGCATTCTGGCTGGTACATTCCTTTCCTTTTTTTAGAAAACCAAGTTGTTAAGGGCTATTTTGTGATAGGTATCAGGAAGATTAAATGATAAAATATCTAAGTATGTGATACAGGACCCAGCCCGTAACAAAAATGCACATGGCTAAATGCAGAGGACAAGAGAAAGAGGGAGAAGAAGGGGAAGGGAAGGATCCAGAAGCAGCATGTATCATTAATCATTGCCCAGGAAGGCACTAGAAAAATAGCTGTGGAGGCCACTTAATAAGATGTGACTCAGGACCCTCTACTGGGAAACGAGTGGGTGTCACTAACAAAAGCCAGCTTTTCTCAAATCCTCAAAGAGAACCCTTCTGTCTCACCAGGCGTGGGTTGGTGGTGCCTCATCCTGAAATCCCACATCTTACCCCAAACTCTCCTCTTATCCTGTACAACATGCACATCGGATAAGCGGACCAGATTGAAAAGTACCTTTCTAGCAAATCTTCCATGAGCTTCTCATGCTCTTTGTAGGTCATCCTTGAAGGCCTATGGGAAATAGCTACTGGCTGCAGAACCATCTTATTTTCGATGAGGCTTTTTCAAAATCTACAATTGTAATTTGCTCAGCCTCCATTCCCAAGCAACTTCTCCTCGCTACAATTTGAGACTCTGTGCTCAATAAGAGCTCTTGACTGATGGTTATCTAAATCCGTGCAATCTATAACCAAAGTTGACCTTTCTTTCTTATAGGAATGAAGTAGGATGGATGAGGACGGGGAGGGAAGGAAATAAAAAACAAACAAAACATCAAATAGCACCAACCCTTGATGCGTTTATCTCACTCCGGCAGTCTTTACCAATTCCCTCATTAATGGGGAGCTAAGAGGAGGAAATTCTAATGGTGACTCTGAGTGAGTCATTAAGACCAACACTGAAAGGGATTAGAACCAGCATACCTTGACATTGCTTCCTGAGTTTGGGGGTCATTCAGAAGTGAGATCTTTGGCTCTTTGTGTTTGTACAGAATCTGAGTGTTTCACAAAGTTTTATGTCCACTCATGTCCCTCCGATTAGGAAACTGATTCCTAATCCATAGCTCTCTCCAGGCACCACCCAGGTTCTTAAAACAACCTCCACCCATCCTGGCAATAAAGTCTACTGTGACTTGAGAATGAAGATTTCTCCTTCAAACCTTCCCATCTCCCCCACCTTTCATCTCTGCTTGTTCTCTCTGACTGCTTCTCTTTATCATTCTTGCCCCATCTCTGTCTTTCTGTATGGTCTCTCAGTGTGTACCACACTTAATCCTCACACACAGCAGATAACTCCCAGGCTTGCCAGGGTCCTAAGCATCGCCACATGCTCATCTCTCATGGGCAGACGGTAGCCTACACAAGGCAACATGAGAAGGTGGCCAGCAACAGAATCAAGTTCCTGCAGAATCATGTACTCGGGGGTAGCTCTTGCCTAAGTTCCCCCCTTAATTAAGAATCTGCCATCCCCCTATGGCACCTGCATCCTCCCTCTCTGCTGACCACGTGCTATTAAAGGGAGATGAAGAAGTATTACACATCCCTTACAACAGAACCAGAAACCAGAGAACACAAGTTTGAGAGTCACAGACTCTAACTTTGAGTCTCAGAGGGGTCCCCGATCCTGGTGAGCACGGGATAAGTTATACCCTTCTTTGGGTCTAAGTTTCTCCATGTGTACAATAAGGGGTTATGTCTGCACTAATTGTTAAGTGTTAGTCCAGTTTAGATACTTGAAATGAGAGGCCTTTAGTAGAGCAGAAATCCAGGTTGCTCTTTTGGAGACTGGAGAGAGGAAATGAGAATGCACGCCTATCTTCTCTCCGCAGTTGCTAGGTGGGAGGATCGAGGTAGGGGCAGGGAGGAGAACACAGCAGAGTGGTGGCTGTCATGCAGGAGACTCTATCTGGTAGACAATTTGAAATCCCAGGCCAGGCAGTTGTCAGGAAATGTGGCATATGGCAGGATGGCTGGTGGGGTGCCTGCTGACTACTCTGGAGGGCTGGACCAAAGATTACTTGGAGGAGAGAGAGAAAAGGAATGGAGAAGAAGCGAGAAATGACAACTGCCTTTGAAACTGAAACATTTGCAGGCCTGCCTTCTGGAACTTGGAGGACAAAGGAACGGCAGCCTCCTCCCAGTCTGAGGCTCAGTGAGGGAGACTTGAAAGAGATAAATTTAGATTCATCAGAAGCCACTCACCTTCCCACCATGGGAAGTCAACTGCCTTAGCATGTGGCTCCAGGAGGTGACATGGTCTAAGGATGGAAATAATTGTAAAGAAAGTTTAATTGAAGCCAAGGATAAGAGAGCTTATGTGAAATGGGCTACTCAAACACAATGGTAGTCTGAGGAGTTCCCTAAATCTTGAGGCTGTTGTCAAAAGAGAAAGTGTGGTCTGTTCACTATACTCTTTACAATGAGCAAATCAGGGCAGGCAGAGACCCTGGCTATTTAGAAACAACACAAGATTGAAGGGTTGGGAACAATGAGCAGAGTGTTTGAGGCAGAATAAAGATTCCTGATGGGGCTAAAACTCTGCCTGAGCCTGGGGACCCCAGGCCAGACTTTCTGGCACCATGCTGTCTCTTAATGACCAGTTTTGTTGGGAGTAGACAGGTAAGCATGCAGGGATCTGATCTGAGGGTATAGCTAGCTCTGCAATGACTTGTTTTGTGACCTTGGCCAAGTCCCTTCCCCAATGTAAGTGAGATCAGGGATCCCATGAATCTCCTTCAGGATCTAGCATCTTACTACCCACTTTGGATCCTTCTTTTGGACCAAGCTTATCTTCACATGAGAGAATGAGAACTACGAGTACATCTGATCACTTATCACATGCCAACCAGTCTGAGAGCTGCTGTGAGAAATCAAACTACATAAAACATGCAATGTGCCCATCACAGTGGCCAGAATCTGATAAAACACTTCTTTTTAAACAGAAGGCAATATGGGGTGCCTGGGTGGCTCAGTTGGTTAAGCATCTGCCTTTGGCTCAGGTCATGATCCCAGGGTCCTGGGACTGAGCCCCATGTCGGGCTCCCTGCTCAGCAGGAAGTCTGCTTCTCCCTCTCCCTCTGCCCCTGCTCACATTCTCTCTCTTGCTCTCAAATAAATAAAATCTTTTTTAAAAAAATAAATAAACAGGAGGCAGTAGGACTATGCTTGTCATGGGTGGGGCCAGATTTGGAGCAGGTCTAGTTGGAGACCTGTTCTACTGACTCCCCACTCCTGCTTATCTGTGTCTAGGCTTCTACAAACTCCTTCCTGGACAAGAAAATGCCCTTCCAGCACTTATCCCTCCCAAGAGATACTGTTCTTTGCTATCACTTCAAACTCCAGTCCACAAGCCTCATCCTTTAGAAACTCCTTATCATTCCTTCTAATTCTTCTCAAAAGGCTTCACATAGAAATTCTTTGAAAACTACTGGAACACCACTTGGCAAATTAAATTTTCATATTTTTGTCAATTGTGTGTGTCATTGTGCAAGCCTATAAATTCCCCTCTCAAAAACAAGGGACATTTTATTTTTTTTCTTTTGGATTCCACACAGCATTATTTTATCCATCATGATGCTCAAGACAGAGTTTCATAGAGCATGAAAACTACAGAAAGTCAGCATTGTGGTTCTCAGTATTGAGTAGTTCATCAGGATTATCCTTAAGTTTCTCCCAGATTTTTCCAATAAAGTAGCACTCAGCTGCTGTTTAAGCATCTGTGTGGTAGAAAGGAAACTCCACTGGGATTTGAAGGACTCAACTCTGCTACTAAATTGCTGTGTAGCTACCAGTCACTCCTATTACCTTCAAATCCTCCCTCGACCTTACCCTCTGCCTACCATGCTCACTGGCCTTGTGAGCCATGCCTCGCGACTACATGATACAAAATCCCCCTTTCTCTCCAAACTGTTCCCATCATCCTGACTGAAGCCACTTTCACGTACCCAACTGTGCCCCCATTCCACACCTTCCCAGGCCACCCTCATTGCCATCTACTTCCCATTGCAGCCACCATGGGGTTGAAAAATGCAATGCAACCACGGCATACTCCACTTCTTCAACCGTTTTCAGTTCTCCCGTTTGCTCCTAGAATAAAGACTTGACCTGCAAGACCCCCATGACCTGCCACTACGGACCATTCTGGCTTCACGTCCCACCACTCTTCCCTTACTTGCTCAGCCAAAACCACAGCAGACTTCTGCATTTCTTAAAGCTGAACACGTCCTTTTTCTTCTTAGAACATCTGTTTCTGCTTGACACCTTTCCCAGTGTGAGGTTCCACTCATCTTCCAGGTATTAGTTAAATGACACTTCATCTGAAAAGCTGACTCCAAAGTCTTATTATTGCTTTCTAATCCAGTAGATGTGCACCTACTACTCTGCTCCAACTGAATTAGATCCCACTGTTAATTGCTATCTTGGAACAACAGTGTTCCTTTATTGCATAGTTCCTACCACAAATTAAATAAGTACATAAGTTTACACACACACACACTACACTTAAGCACCAGATTCTTGGGGCACTTTTATCTCAGTTTTCATTGTATCTCAGGTAACCAGCATGGTACCTGGGACACAGTCGGTGCTCAAGCAGCATGTGGTAACTACATAGGTGAATGGTTTCAGGGAATTCACATTTCCATTCTTGTTCTATGAAATGGGAATTAATGAGGTATGCTGGCTTAAGAGACAAGAGCAAGGCTTGGGAATCAGCCAGATTTACACCTGATTCTTTACTCGGCCTTTCACTGGATGGTGACCTTGGGAAAGTCACTTTACCTCTGATGTTGACTTCTCAGCTGTAAAACAGAGGCCACGGTGCCTCTAAGGGTTTTAATAATGAAAATAAAATGCTATTACACTGGCTCTCTCACTTCCTAGAAGGGAGATTTGGGAGAGTCACTTCACATTTCCATTTCTCATCTGTATACAGGGGATGACAACAGCTTGTGCTTCCCAGGACTATTGTGAGGATCACACAAATTAGTAGACGGCAAGTGCTTAGAATGCCCTCAGCTTGTGCTGAATTAATGTCATCATCATCATCATCATCATTATTATTATTACTAAAAATACTTGGTAAAGAGTCTGACATGGAGTAAATCTTAATAAATACTGGTCATTATTACCACTCCTATTATAAACACCACTATTATTAATTAGGTGATAGAATGGGGATGATGATGATTAGAATGGCGATATTCCTTTGCAGTTCTGAATTTGTTGAGATGACCTCAAATGCTGGGGTGCACCCTGCTTTGTGATAATATCCTATTACATTTTCATGCGAAACTGTCTAAAAGTATAGTTTATTTTTTTTAAAGATGGTCATTTCTTATACAGGGAACAATTCTTCCCACTCTACCATCTTACGGTTCTTCAGATTTTGAAGCATGAATAAATCCAGCTTCTTTGACTTTCCCAGGGGGCCTTTTGTAATGAGGCTGCACGTCTAATCTTCATATAATTTGGCCAACCCAGTCCCCATTCTGTTTGCTCTCATATGAGAGTAGCCTTATCTTTTAATTTCGCAGACACTCTATATTTATTAACAGTGAATGAAGTCTTTGACATACAGTTGAGCAAAAAACAGCAATTTCTAAACAGCTTTACTGAGATGTGGCATGAGTGTGTGTGTGGTGTGTGTGTGTGTGTGTGCGCGCACGCATGCAAATAGACAGGGAGAGAGAGGTGTTTTAAGAATGTTCAAGAAAATGTTAATTCTGGGTATTTCTGGGTGATAGGGATTTTATTTTCTACTTCATTAAATGTCTTTATTTTTGAACTGCCTGAATAGCCTACATAGGATACTTATTTTTTAATAGACTGAAAGATTAATTTAAACATTTTAAAATTCCATTAACTGTACTTACATGATGATTTAAGACTGATTTTTAAAAAATGTGGATAGAAGGGGCACCTGGGTGGCTCAGTCATTAAGTGTTTGCCTTCGGCTCAGGTCATGATCCCAGGGTCCTGGGATCGAGTCCCACATCGGGCTCCCTGCTCGGCAAGAAGCCTGCTTCTCCCTCTCCCACTCCCCCTGCTTGTGTTCCTGCTCTCGCAATCTCTCTCTCTGTCAAATAAATAAATAAAATCTTTAATAAATAAATAAATAAATAAATAAATAAATAAATAAATAAATAAATAAAATAAAATAAAAAATGTGGATAGAGTTAGAAAAAGGGAAGAGCGCTATAAATAAGGACTAGGTCAGTGGAAAAGGAACCTCATGGAATGAATTTTCTGACTTCTAACACTTCTTTGGATAGGCATCAGTAAGCCTGGGGACATGCTGGCCAGTCTAAAAGAACTCAACTCCATGGTGCCCATGGCTTCCTCCCCCTGCCCAGATTTTGGGTCAGTGATTTGACCAGTGAAGTGCAAGTGTCTGCCCCATACCTAAAGGTCATCTGGAAGACTTGGCCTTGGTTCACATGCTGGGTCCGGTTGTTGTAACCATGTAGCATCTCTCCAAAGAGGGTGTCGTTGAATTTGGAGTCAGGTTTGAGGCATTTGGGGCCCTCGCAGACATCTGAGAGCATTAGGCAGGATTTTCCATCAGGAGCCAGCTTGTACTCCTCCACACAACTGCATGATAAAACAGAGCCGAGAGTTAGCTCCGCATGTTGGATGCCCCCACTGTGGGTGACCCAAAACCAAGGCCTCCTTTGCCTGCAAAACAGGTCAGAGTTTAGGAATGGAGACAGCTATTCTGGCTGGAATCTATCTAGGGCACAGGTGTCTAGAGAGAAGCACATTAAATCCTGCAAATTAGTAAATTCAGGGAAAGTCATTTGTGACATTTTGGAGGAGTCGAGGGGGAAACCAGAGTGCACATCTACGCACAAAGCAAATTTAAAAACTGTTTTCCATGAACACACCGACTTTGAAAAGCATGACAGACCAATTCACAGTGAATTATCAACTAGTTTCTCAAACCAGAATCTATTCCCAGTGTATCTGTTGACCAAGGTTGAAGACTGTAGCAAAAACAAGGTTGTTATTGCCCTTGGAACTCAGAGGTGATCCTTCCAGGACCACGGACAGCTCACAGAGCTGCAGCCATTGCTTCTGCTCAATTAGCAATGTTAGCAGCCTCTGTCGGCCTCTAACTACCCAGTTGTAAGAGCAGAAGGGCCCTTAACATACCTCTGAGGCAGAGACCAAACAGGTCCTCCTCTACGGACCAAACAGGCATCTGAACAAGGTGTTGAAATAATATTTGCAATTTGGAGATCTTCGCAGTGAAAAAGGTATCTCTTAGGCATGGGGAAGGAAACAGAGGTCTCGGCACCCAAAAAATCAATCCAGAAACTAGAATTCTTTTAGGGTCTACATGTTCATGATCCTTTGCTAGGCACTGGGAATAGGGTACACATGATAGATAAGACACACAAGAGAATAGGCTGCTCAGCTGGAAAAACATGAATAAATGTCATCTTTGCTCCTTTGGACCTAGGTGAACCCCAGCAAGCCATTTAATTTATTTGATCTTCAGTTTCCTCATCTGTAAAATGGGGTAGAAACTCCTATCCTATCTTAATTCAGTAGGCAGCTACAAGGTCCTATAATACATTGGCTACAAAAACAAGAACTGCAAGGTAGTTCAAAAAATAATTACAGTAATGGTGGCAAGGGCGGTGTTTCTATATATTGAGCATATACTTTCCATGGGTACTTTGTATATTTATTTTCTAACCATGAAAAGAAGTAATACCATTCTTGCTTTACCCAGAATCAGAATGAGGAGCCAGGAAGTATAAAGCATGTCGCAACGTGAGTGAGTGGCAAAGTGGCTTTCAAATTCAGGTCTGTTTAGCAACAAAGGCACTCTTTTCTACTCTTCTCCAAATCCAGTTGCTTCTATTTGCATAACATGACCCTGGTTGGGCTGTGCCAGTCGGAGACAGTAGAAAGCAGGCAGTCTCTTATTTGCCTTTTCTCAAGGAGGTGGAGTGAAACATCTGTTGAATTTGACTGCAGAGATACTCAGGTACTCATATGGAAGAAGGGAGAGGCTCTGTGAGATGGTCGGGATGGAAATATTCCTGGGTTGAAGGAACCAGTAGCTGATATCAGAGACATGGAAGCCAACTGAAGGCAGGAAGTAAAGAGGCAGAGCTGAAAACCTGACCCAAGAACACTCTCGTGAAAAGCTAGGGACATCTCAGACATTAAGCAAGTTGTCACTCTTCCCTGTGCCCCTCTCACTTCCACTGTGTTGCACAGATGCACCAATTGTCTTTAGCATGCTTATATGCTCCTGCCCAAGTGCAATGGAAAGTTCTTGGAAGAAGGCCTGTCCTGGGTACTTCATCAAGTCTATCCCCCACTTCTTTTTGCATTTGTTAAATGTAATTAAACTCTCCCTTGATAAAGTTGCAGTACACATGATATGAGTTGTATGAATGGGCAGAGTATATGGTACGTTCTTAATAAAGTCTAGTTCCACCCATTTATCCTAGGAGTCTCCCAGCAAGTATGAGAAATGGTTTACTGTAGTAGAGCTTTCTCTCTCTCTCTACACACACACACACACACACACACACACACGTGTGTGTGTGCCTGTGAATACCTATTTTTGTTGTAAATGATTAAACATTATCAAAGTCTATAGAGTGAAATATGGAAGTTGTTCCTTTCCACTCCACATATATTCTTTTTTTTAAAATATTTTATTTATTTATTTGACACAGAAAGCGAGAGAGCACAAGCAGGGGGAGCAGTAGAAGGAAAGGGAGAAGCAGGCTCCCCGCCAAGCAGGGAGCCCAATGTGGGACTCAATCCCAGGACTCTGGGATCACGACCTGAGCCAAAGGCAGACGCTTAACCATCTGAGCCATCCAGGCGCCCCCTCCACATATATTCTTACTTCCTATTTCAGCAGTCGTCATGGTTAACTATTATATATTCTTCTAGGCTTTTTTCAATGCATTTAGAAGTACAATGTCATGTATATAATAAAAATTATATTATACACATATACATTTTCATAATAAACTCGTAAGTACACCATACATTGTTATAAAATATGCATTTGTACCTAATACTATTTCTTAGAGATCTCTTCCAATCAGTATTCATATACATCCATCTTTCTTATGGTTATTTGGCATTGCACAGTATAAATGTACCATAATGCTTTTAGCTGATCTTTACTGATGGGGATTTTGGTTGTTTATAAGCTGTTTATTATTGCAAATGGTGTCATAATGAAGATCTTTGAACATATATCATTGTGTACATGTATGTGTTTCTATAAAAAAAAAATCTTAGAAGAGGGATTGAGGGGTCAGTGGTTCATGAATTGAAAAATTTTGGTAGATCTACTAAATGGCTATCTATAGAGGCTCTACCAGTTTACAGTCTTATCACTGATGAATGAGAGAGCCCATTTCCCCATATCTTTCATATTCATTATTGCCAACCTCAGATGGGAAAAAATAACTCATTTGAAAAAGATGTTATTTATTTATTTGAGGTGGGGGAGGGGCAGAGGGAGAGGGAAAGAGAGGATCCCAAGTAGACTCCACACTGAGTTCAGAGCCAGATGTGGGGCTCACTCCCAGGACCCTGAGATCACAACTGAGCTGAAATTAAGAGCTGGACGCTCAACCAACTGAACCACCCAGGTGCCCCAACTCATTTTTTTTTTATTTGCATTTCCCTGATTACTGCTGAGGTTCACTGTCTTTTCAGGTCACAGCCATATGTATTTCTTTTTCTATAGATTGTCCATCCATGTGCTTTGACAATTTTTTTCTATCGTGATACTTGTCATTTTCCTTATTGGCTTGTATATGCTTTGCATATTTTCTGGATAGTTATCCTTCACCTGCCATATATATTGAAATTTTCTTCTAGTCTGTACTTGTATTTTAATCTTACTTTTGATATCTTATAACCTCTCTAATCTGGTCCTTTATTGCTGCTGAATTTGATGCAATGCTTAGGAAATCACAAGATGATAAAACATATTTCTGTATATTATTCTAGTTATATATAGGTTTTTTTTTTCATCTTTGGTTGTTTAATTTGTATGTATTTAATTTTGTCCATGGTGGGAGTGGTTATTTTAACTTAATTATTTTTAAAATGAGTAACCATTACTTGAAGGGTCCATCCAGTTCATTAGCTAATGTAAAATGTTATTTTGTCATATACTAAGTCACTATGTATACCATGGATACATGGTTGGAATTTTTCCTACTTAGTTGTCTGTATATTCCTGCAATAATTCTATACTACTTGAATTACTGTAGCTTTATAGCACGGTTTGCATATAGTAAAGTAAGTTTCTTCCCCATCGTAAAGACTGATTTTCTATCTCAAAACCTCCTCACTGTTCTTAACTATTTTTCCCTTCAAATGAATTTTGGAGTTGACTTGTCAAATTCCATATAAAACCTGAGTGGAGTTTGGGTGGTATTGCATTAAATTGGTAGACCAATTTTGGGGAAGATTTAAATATGTTTTTTTCCTTTAAGATGTGTATCTATCTATCTATCTATCTATCTATCTATCTATCTATCTATCTATCTATCTATCTTAACTCTCAGTATATATATTGAGAGTCAACTATGTGCTGGGCACTGCCACCAACCATGGCAGAGAAGATGTCTTCTATTCACCACACTGGGTCCTCCTCCTGGATATGCACCGTAGACTCTGCATCCAAGCTTCCCTTGCAGTGGTGGGATCCCACGTGATGGGATTCTGAATAATGATATCTGTGCTGATGTGGTATGTTGCTACAGACTTAGCCCCCCAAAACATCCTGTGTGATTCTCAAGCCCTCTCTTCTCTTGCTACGGCAAGTGTGGAGACCACAGTTTCCAAATGCATACTGCAGGATGGAAGAGGGTAGCCTCAGTCACAATGGATTTTGCATGGAAAGTTTATAATAAAATTTTGTGTATAAGCTTCCGGCTTGGGAGATTTCATTTTTTACCGCAACCTAGCTTACCTTATCCTAGCATCTTTACAGTTGTGAGTTTGCTAATTCAGAAACATAGTTTGCAGCTCCATGTAGACAGTGTTCCTTTAAAACCTTCAATGAAGTTTTAGACTTCGGGTCAGAAAAGTCTTGCACGTACCATGTCGGGGCTTATTCACAGGTATTTATGCAACATACGACGCTCCAGAGGTTACAGACATGCATTTTGGATCCAGACCACCAGACGCCAAATCCTGATTCCGTCTCCTATTGGCTGTGTGGCCTTGGACAAAATGCTTAACCTCTCTGTACTTCCTTTGCTTACCTAAAAGGAAGTTCCCACCTCATAGAGCCACTGCAAGGATTAAATGAGTTACGTCTAGAATTTGGTGATGGCTGTTATTATTATAATCTTTTCCATGTCAGGAAAAGGATCAGTTTCTCACTTAGGTTTTCCCTTATGTTTTTTAGTTATTGCAATATTGAGGAAAGCTATGACTGACTTCTGTAACTTGATTTTTCATCCTACCACATAAGGAGCTCATCAGTTCTAATACATCTACCAGATTTTTCTAAATGGATGAGTATATATATTTGCCAAGTTTGGGTATTAGGACTTTGCTAGGATTTTGGAATAAATTAGAAAACTGCCCTTTTATTTTCTTTCTCTGTTCAGTTTATACAAGATAGTGGTTAAGCATTCCTTAATGATTTGATAGGACCCGCCTATAAATCCCCTGAGCTCATGTCTTCTTTTCAATTGTAGATAGTTAGCTCTCTGGTCATTTTATTTTATGTTATCTGTCTGTTTAGATTTTCTACACCACCGTGACTCAAACTTGGTAATTTATATTTCTAAGAAAATAATGCATTTTATCAAGACTTTCAAATTTTTGGTATAAAGTTGTACACAGTATTCTCATTAAATTTGTTTTATCTTCTGTGCTTCTATGGTTATGTCCCCAGCTCATTCTTAATGTGTTTATTTGTGTTCTCTCTCTCTCTCTCTCTTTCATTTGAACAGGCTTTTGCATTTTATTGATGAGGAACTCTCTCTTTTTTCTCTTTCATTTATTTTAGCTTTTATTTGTATTAATTCCTTCCTGCTGCTTTCTTTGACTTTGCTTTATAATTCTTTTTCTGGCTTCTTGATTTGAATGCTTTATTTGTTTATTTTCACTCTGTCTTGCTTCTCAGTAAATGACATGCAGCTTCTGACTGCTTTTCCCATATTCCACGAATTTGATATGCAGCCTTCTTGCGCCTACTCATTTTTAAAGAAGTGGTCATTTGATTTCGATTTTTTTTCTCTCACCCAGGTGTTACTTAGTTTTGTTTTTGTTTTTGTTTTTTAGTTCTCAAGTGGAGACATTCATCTGCTAGCTAGATTGCCGACAATACGTACTAATACTGCATTCTAGTCGCAGAATATAGCTTGTATAATTTCTACTTTCGTGAATTTATTGAGATTTCATGCCCCCTTACTTAAGGAAGACACAGGTATCGAGCTCAGAGTTCGGATCTAATTAAATCTGGGTTCAAAGAGAGGCTATGCCCCCTACCAGCCAGATGACTCTGATCCAATCTGTTAACTTCTCTAGGCCTCAGTGTCACAATCTATTAAATGGGAATAATAGTTATCCTGATCACAGGGCTGATGTGAGAATAGAGATAATTTACATAAAGGACAACATCACACGTATCATATAGTAGACAACGTGTTACACACGGTGCCATTTCAATGTTGCTGCTGCTGATTATTAGTGTTATTATGGTCATATATTACTCTATGATTATTTCATCTGTTAGCCCATTTGCATTTACCAGAGAGAGTAAAAATCATTTCCAGTGTTTCTCAAATTCTACTTGTGGAGTTCTCTCTAAATCCAGATTTCTTAAAATCAACAGAGTGGCCCTTCTTTGACTATTATTATTATTATTATTATTCAAACTACTAATTGGGAACTTTGATGTGTCATTCATTGGAAATACATATTCATATATTTTAAATATATGAATGTATACATATGTAATTTACATAGAAATTAAACATGTACGTTACATACATATGCATGCATATGTGTATTTATATGAATATATGTATATACACACACATATGCAAAGCTCAGCCCTACAATCAAGATTCCACAGTCTAGTGGAATATTTTTTCTATAGACAAACTGACTTGCTCCTTATTACAACCTACAGTAGGTAGAATAATGGTGCCCCCAAAATGTGCGTTGTAATCCGCAGAGCCTGTGAATATGTTACCATAGACGGCAAGAGGAACTTTGCAAAAGTGATTTAAGATATTTGAAATAGGAAGATTGTTCTGGATTATCTGGGTTGGGCTCAATGTAATCATAAGGGTCCTTATAAGAGCATAAGAAGTAGACAAATGTGTCAGAGAAGGAGATACAATGTGGAATCACAAGAGAGACAGGGATAGAAATAGGCTGTTCCTCTGGTCTTAAAGTCTTACTGATGCCTTGATTTTAGGAATTCTGACCTCCAGAGCTGTAAATAATAAATCTATGATGTTTTAAGATGCTAAGGTTGTGGTGATTCATTGTCAAAGCATTAAGAAATTAATGTAAGATCCTAACAGGGAGGAATGGCTCCCATTTTCAGATGAGAAAACTGGTTTAGAGTAGTTAAGTGACTTGCCCATGAAGATATATACCTTACTGATACTGGTGGTAGGACACAGACTTGGGAGTTCATATTTCAAAGCATGTGTAAGAATGTGTGTATGAGTGTGGGGGTGTGTGTGTGATTTTAGCCATATTACAACTGTAGGTTCACAGTGATTTTTTTTTTTTTTTTTTGGTTTGGAAGTAGGAAAGGATTGTGGTTGAGCAGGAGAGGAAAGAGGGGGAGATAAAAGAAAAGGCCTAGGGTATGCTTAGAAGACACTTAGAGATGCAGGGAAGAGGAGAAAAAAAAAAAACAGGGACTCATAAAAACATAGGGACTCAGAGGTAAATGATCCTCTGAGTTTTGAAACATGAGGAACTCTCTCCCCCAAGCCACCTCGTGGGGCACAAGATGGATGATTTATGCAAAGGTCTGTTTAGTTGTTGGTTTCTGTTCTTTTTCTTTTTTTTTTTTTTTTTTTACCATGCGACATAATTATACAGTTTCTTTAGAACATTCTGTCGTCTGGGAGATTTTCTTACAGAAATTCTAAAGTGTGTAGGCTCACAGGAAACCAGCCAAGATCTGCATGAAACTATATTTATACATATGCCAAAATGAAAAACATAAAATAAGTACAAAGATACAAACTGGGCATTTTAGCTGAAGGCAATGAATGTGTTACCCTTAACACACCTATCACATTATAGAGACTACTAGAACTAGACTAGATGGGCCTTTAGAGATTGCACCATAAAACCTATATGTGTTTAGCCAAGAGCATGTTTTATTTAATCCTTAGAGCAACATGACAGATGGGGAGTTTCATTCGGACACTGCCACCAAGGACCCCAAGGCTTGGCACTTAAAAATTCCTCGACCAAGATCACACAAGCATTTTGGAAAAACCAGCACCTTGACCTAGACCTTCCCATTCCAAATCTAGCACTCACTCTTCTTCAGAGCAAATGACTATTTCCAATCTGCTTGTCTTTCAAGAGAAGAAACCAGGACCTTAAAGAGATATGGCATTTACACAGATTCTCAAAGCAGAGTATTTGTTTATTTATGTATTTACTTGCTTGGTTATTCATTCATTCCTCATTAGTTTATGGAACCAGAAATTATATATTGGAAAGCATGGACTAGAAACTTTTTTTTCAATAGGAAAAAGAATCAAATCCTAGGGAAAAAAATTAAAAACAGAGAAAAGTCAGGTAAGAAGAGCTCAAAGAACTGCACACCACATAGACTTGGACCAATGTCAGGGATGAATCTGAGTATCTTACCACCAAGGCAAGAGAGCAACATGCGCTTTTCCAGCTTTATTGAATCTGACACCTGTGATGAATCCCACCCTGGAGCTGTCAGGACCACGACTCTCTATAGCCTAGAAGCTAAGGTCCTCAACCCCACAAACCCTTCTAACCAATGCCATGGGTTGGGGGGGGGGGGTCTCTCTCACGAAGGCCCTCAGGCTCGTCCCAACATTAACCAAGATAAAGATTAGTAAGACTGTTCTCAGAGTGGTCTCCATCTGAAGGTTTCCCTCAAGGGAAAATTTTAGTTTCTAGAAAATCCATTTTGAATGTAAGGTACCTAAGGGTATTCTTTAGAAAAGAAGAAATAAGAAAAAGAAAGGAAAGGAAAGAGAATTCCATGGGAAATTCTGTTTAAATTATATAACAATGTATCTATTCTAAGACTTTAACACTTTTAAGAAACATTAGCATTTTACCTAACACTAAGAAAGAAAAATATTTTTTCTAACTCTGTCAAAGCATCGATAGTAAAATGTATCCTAATTTCAGAGATTTGAAAACAGAAAATGTGGTCACTTTAGAACCACTGACATGTTTCACCACTGCAGGACTTGTCAGAGCCTTTACCACCCCTGGGTGCATGGTGAACCTTAAAGGCAGTTCTAGAGTACAGACTTTTTCCCATGTGGGCTTGACCACTGAGTTGCCCTTTTTTGCCTTTCAGTTGCATATAGGACTAACGTTTCACAGAGCCCACACTGAGAAAAAAAAAAAGCCTCTCTGAACGAATGGATGAACTTCTGTGTGCTTCCATCAACTGCCCATAAATATGTCTTACACCTGAGCTTTTGCAAAATGTTTCAAGCAGCTGGGAGCACGAGGTTGTAATGTTTGACAACAACGTGGCATGTGGAAGTCAGAGGGGGGAAGAATGAAGGCCCTAGCCTAAAAGTCAGAAACCACAACAAAACAAGGTCCTGATGCCTCCCACACCTCTGCAACTAGATACTGAGGTCAAAATTCAGATCAGCGTCTTCTTTCCCGAGATCAGCGGTTTCCACTACTGGAGAGCATGCAAAGCCTGTACCATGAAAGTGAGCGGCTTCCAGTTCACCGTGAATATCAAACGCATGTATTTATCTCCTCTCCCTCCTAAAATCACATAAAAATGACATTAAAAAGATATTCTGGTAAGGACTGTGTGAAGCTAGACGTGCTCTTTAAGCCCATGTTTTTAAATACATTTTCATTACATTTTAAATTAAATTACATTTAAATACATTAAATACGTCCACATTTGAAGAGAGAAGCATGGGATATCTCCTGTCCCAATTTCACCTCCTAAATGGCTGTGAGACCCTTCTGGGCCTCAGTTTCCTGCTCTGAAAGATCTGAGAAATATTTGAATCTTCAAAAATATTAACGGATTTGATCACGATTTATTTAAAAATATACAGGGAACATCTCTCTTAGCATATTATGTCAGGATAAGGTGTTTGCCCCTTAAAACAAACAAAACAGAACAAAACAACAAAAACCACAACCTTCCTTTTGTCAAGCCAGGACAACTATATAATCCACCATGGGTTTGTTTTTTGTTTTTCAGTTTGTTTGTTTTTTTTTTCCGGTTTACTTCAGTTGCCAAGAAGCACAGAATTCAATTTATCTCACATTGAGTAACTCCCCATGTCAGGCTCCTGAAACCACTTCTTCCCTTTCTGTTTCTCTCCTTACAAGTGGCTCTGGTCAGTCTTATCCTTATATTATCTGCTTGTTTGTTTGTTTTTTTTTATAGGTCGGATTTATGTGGATAATACTAAGGTCTCATAAAAGAATGCACGAGATACATTATAAATGCACTATACAAATGATACAAACCTGGTTGCTAGGTAACCTACCCAGGTCTTCCGGGGAGGTGCTGCTCCCTCACCTCTAAGATTCATTTTAAATGCTTCAGCTTAGTTTCCAATGACCTTCTCCACCTCTCTCAAATTCACCTGCCTCTCTCTACCACACTGGTACCTGTGCTCTATCAACATCAGTTGGGACCAAGTAAGGCTCAGCCGCCTGCCCTCAGTGTCCCCTTCAGCGTCCCCTCTGTCCTGGGTGGGCAAAGACTTGTACTCAACCCTCTTTGCATTCTCAGCATCCCACAAAAGACCAGGCACAGAGTAGGTACAAGAAATCCTAGGTAGATGAATTCCTTAATTCAACAAATACAGTTTTAAAGAAGTTCTGGGGCCAAATAGTGGGGAGTGACAAAGGGGATCCACAGGTGACTATGACCTAGTCCCTGGCCATGAGGCTCTCACGGTGTGATGAGGACCACACCAGGAAAGCAGGTAAGTCAAAAGAGCAATAGGGTGACCACAGAGAGAAGCTCGGGGCAGCGGGGGCGGGGGTGGTGCTAGCTGTGTGACCCCAGAGAAAGGTACTTTACTCAGTAGTGCAGACCTTGGCCTGACTAGGGGCTGAAGATCAGGGCAGCTAGCTACAGGTCCAGTCTGCAAGAGGCGTCCAGATGTCACCAGGATAAACTGGAATTCAAGGCTACATGCAAATGGGCCTCTCCCTTGGAAGAGGGTCTTGTGGGTAGAAATAAAAAATACAAACCAAAATAAAACAAGAAAAGAAAGTCCTTTCTTCGCATGCCCTAACCCCCCTTGATAAATACCGAGCCAATATTTAAGTAGCGTCCACTTGAAAGGGTGAGGATAGTATTCTACTATCCAGCTCCGGGGTAACTGCGCACCTCACTCCTGCACCCCACGGGGCTCAGAGAAGACTTGTTGGAGAAGGTTCTATCTACACTGAGTCTGGAGGATGAAACAGAGCTGTCTAAGCTAAATGGCCACAAGCAAGGTGGCAGGGCTTGATGGTACCAGGGAGGAGGAGAGGAGAGGCGAAAGGAACAACATTGTGAAAATTCCAGAAGCTGAAGCCACAGGCCCTAATTCAGGAGAAGGGAGAAAGCTGGAATCACAGCTGGAGAAACTAGACCAGGAACAACTTCTTTAGCCACGTTAATTGAGGAACATCATTTAACAATGATTACTTGAGCACCTACTATGTGCCAGGCACTGATGCAGGTGCTAGAGATGGTAACCAAGACCTACAGTACAGTCATTGAATGATGAAATTAGATGGCTTTATACCTCTTCGACTAGCTTTAACTCCCATTTCCTGGGTGCTTACATGCCCTAGCCCCATGCATGCATTATTTCACTCATCCTCACAATCCCATCTGAGTCCACTTGAAAAGGAAAGGCTCAGAGAAGTTTAGTGACTTGCTTAAGACCACATAGCACTAGAAGTGGCCAGAGGCCCGGAGTGACACAGACTAGAGCCACACAGCCTGGGTAGAAACCCTATAGCCTCCACTTACCAGCTGTGTGACCTTGGGCAAGTCACAGAGCCATCATGTGCCTGGTTTTCTTGATGGTAACTGGGGATCGTCATAGTGCCTCCCTTGTAGAGTTGTTATGAGAATTAAATAGCCTATTGTAATCAAAGCACTTTGCACAGTCCCGACCCGAAGAAGGCACTTTGTAAAAGCTGGCTGCTGGGACTGTCCTGGCTGCGGAGAGGTTTATTACACATGCCCCTACTCAGGAAATTCAGAGAGGTCACAGAGCTCTGAGCAAGTTCCGAAGGTCTCCTTGAGCAAAGGTTTGTTTTCCTCGCTTAATTCAAGGCTTGCCACTTCTCTCCACCAACTTTCTCACAAGTACCTGCTAATGGCTTTCATTGTTTTGTTTATAGTGCTTCTAACAAGTACGGGTAACTTCTCATTTGCATCCTTAATAGGCAATTTCCAAAACGCATTGACACTGCAGTTGGTGTTAGGAGACCTGGATTTCATTTTCTTTTTTGTCCTGTTTACCAGCATTTGGATGGGCTTCAAGAGCTCACAGCAAACTCCCACCCATTCTGTCCTATTTACAACTTCCAGAATTCTTCATATCTTTTGGATATTAACCCCTTACTGGATATATCTACACCCAAAAAAAACCAACAAACAATCCGATTAAAAAATGGCCAGGGGACCTGAACAGACATATTCCCTAAGAAGACGCTGGTAAGGGACCAACAGACACAGGAAAAGACATTAAACATCACTAAATCAATGCAAATCAAAACCACAATTAGATATCCCCTCAAACCTGTGAGAATGGCTAGTATCAAAAAGACAGAAAGAGCAGGTGTTGACAAGGAAGAAGAGGAAAGGGAACTTCGGTGCACTCTTGGTGGGAATGTAAATTGGTGCAGCCACTGTGGAAAACAGGATGCACCCTAAGATCCAGGAATTCTACTTCTGGATAGTACCTGAAGGAAATGAAAACACTAATTTGAAAAGATACATGCACCCTGATGTTTGTTGCAGCACTATTTACAATAGCCAAGATACAGAAGCAACCCCGTGTCAATCCACAGACAAATGGATAAAGAAGATGTGATATATATACACAATGGGATATTACTCTGCCATCCAAAAAAAAAAAAGAAATCCTGCCATTTGCAGCAACATGGATGGATCTAGAGTGTCTTATGCTTGGTGAAAGTAGTCAGACAGAGAAAGAAAAATACCAAATGATTTCCCTTATCTGTGGAATCTAAAAATCAAAACAAACAAAACGAAACAGAAACAGAGTCATAAATACAGAGAACAAACTGGTGGTTGCCGGAGGGGAGGGGAGGTGGAGGGCCAGGTGAAATAGGAGAAGGGGATCGGGGATTGAGGGGAAAAAACTTCCAGTGATAAATAAGTCATGGGGTTGCAAAGCATGACATAGCAAATATAGTCAATAACAGTATAATAACTTTGTATGATGACAGATGGTAACTGCACCTACTGTGGTGAGCATTTCATAATGTATATAAATGTCGAATCCCCATGTTGTACATCTGAAACTAATATTATATTGTATTTCAACTGTACTTCAAAAAGCGCTGTTCAGAAGCACTTTACAGATATTCATATAAGTTGTGATGTGATGCATTTTAGTCCTCACAACAATTCCATAAAGAGATAACAATTACCATCCCCATTTTACAGATGAGGAAAGGGAGGCACAGAGATGTTAAGTGACTTGCTCAAGGTCACACAGGAAGAAGGGAGTGAGCTACATTACTAGCCACGTGACCTTGGGCACGTGACTTAAGCTTAATGGGGTAATAAACAGTAAATATGTTGCATTCTTCCCAACCATCTTTGTATTGAAGTAAATTTTATTAATAGTTTAGAGAGGAAGAAACTGAAGAGCAGGGGTCCTCAGAGGCTTGCCCAATGTCCACGAGAGAGATATTGGTAGCGCTGCGATGAGAGCTAACGTCTGCCGCCTCCCCTTGACCGCTGCAGTGTGCTACAGACGGACGGTGCTGACCATTTCTGTGTCCAAGTCCACTAGTGTCATCCCTGCTGCTGTTACTGTTGTTATTTGCAACAGAAGGACCACCCCCCCACACACATACCAAGTACGCAGGGAGAAAAATAATGATAAGAACACAGCTGATTCTGTATTCAAGCCTCAGATCTAAGCCCATGCATAATTTACTCAACACTGCCCTGTAGTAACTTAAGCTGAGGAGAGTCAGCTATAAATTCAGGTCTGCATACACTAATTTATTTCTTATTTATTTTACTGATACATATCTAGGGCCTCTAGCAAGCTGCTCCAACACCTGCTCAAAGGCACCTGCAGCCCCAGTGTAACTGGGGTAGAGGGGGAGACCCTGAAATATGTCCCAGAAGGAACACCGGAGCCCTGGACTAGAACCCTGCAGGTAAAATTCATTTTCTTTCAAACTGGGATTAAACGCATACATCCTCCCCCACCCTCTTTTGCATAAGACGTAGGACTGAAAAGGTTCTTGTTAAATCTCATTCTGTTTTTCTATCTCAGTAAAGCACAGAGCGTATTTCAATGACTGACATTCTTGCACAAGCACGGGATTATTTGTCTGTCACAGAATGTCAAAGGATGAGCACATTTTTAAAAATGGAGATGTCACCAGGAGGAGAGCGAGGCAGAGAGGAAAGAGTGCATCCATTCCCCTGAGTGACTGCTGAGGACCAAGCCCTCCGTGGGATGCCATTCCGGAGAGAGGTAACTCCCACTGAGGTCCTCTGCACGGAAAACAAGGAAAACTGGAAAGAATGGTGGGCATCCTTGCCCAAAGCTCTCATTTTACAGGCAGCACCCAGAGAGGAAAAGCGACTTGTCCCAGGCCACTCAGCAAGCTGGTCCCAGTGTGCCCCTTCTTTCAGTCTCAGATGAATTTTAAAATGCCATTGTAGGGCTGCATGGCCTCCTTCCTGCCTCCCTGCCCCCACTTGGTTCGCCTTACAGATAGGGCTTTAGAGGCCATCCCTGAATGGGCGCTGCTAAATTCCTGCAGAAACAGGGTTGAGGGCGCCTGGGTGGCTCAGTTGGTTGAGCGACTGCCTTCGGCTCAGGTCATGATCCTGGAGTCCCTGGATCGAGTCCCGCATCGGGCTCCCTGCTTAGCGGGGAGTCTGCTTCACCCTCTGACCCTCCCCCCTCTCATGTGGTTTCTCTCTCTCTCAAACAAATAAATAAAATCTTTAAAAAAAAAAAGAAAGAAAGAAACAGGGTTGAAAGCCTGGCCTAAGCCTGTGTCCTTAACGCACACCTGCTGGTTCTTCAATGACACCTTTAAAAGGGTGCCTGGTCTGGTCTCCAAACTACACTGACCGGGGCTGTAGGGGGTATGCAGAAGGGGCAGGGGGCTTCAGCACAAAACTGTCCTGACCCTAGGACACAGCCTGAGCATGGATTCCATTTATTATAACCATTAATCAATTATTTATTTTACTTCTTCTTTTCTTCTTCCCAATACCCAATAGAAGGTTATCCTGTTGCCTTTTGCTTCCTGGGCTGAAAGAGCAGACAGAGAAAGGCATTTCGTTGAAGGTCAGGCCCGCCTTGGCCTGCCTGCAGCTCCTGACCTTTCCCCACATCTCCCGGCCGCCGCTGTGCAGGGAGTGGCTGGGCCTCGGGCACAAACACTCACCCGCAGAACATGAAGATGGTGCTGGAGGTGGCGTCATAGGGCAAAGGCAGCGTCTGCTGCAGGCACAGCTGCTCACAGCCCCCGTTGAAGCCGTCCGAGCAGTCGATACCTTTGGAGTGGTCGTAGCATCCGGAGCCGTCCTTCATGGGCCTCAGCTCCTCGGGGCACTGCTCGGGGGAGAGAGAGCAACAGGGCGGTCATGGCCCAGGAGGTGGTGGGTCCCCTCAAGCCCTCTCCTCCCACCTTCTGAAAAGCGGCATGCTGCAGGGACCACAGAGACAGTTTCCATCAAAGTCCTGTTTGGCCAATTCAGAGCTCTGTGGCCTCTCTGACCCTCAGTGTGCCCGCCCGCGAAATGGGACTTTTGTCAGTATCTGCCCGGTAGATGTGTGAGAATACAAGGAGGTACCGTCAGCAAAGTGCTCAGAACACTGCAGCCCACACGGCAAATGTTCAGCAAGTGTGTTAGCTGCTCTTCCTATTGACAATGCTGGAACCATCATCTTTATTGCATGTATTATGGTCCAATAGGGTCTGCCATTGATGAAAAATCACTCTGGCCGGCAGCCAGATATATTTTAAAGAGTTCCTACTGCTATGAATTTACATTCCAGCTCTTCTTCTTCTCCCTCTGTGATCTGGGGCAAGTTATTCACCATCTCTGAGCCTCAGTCTCTTCATCTGTTAAATGGGCATGGCACCTACCCCTGTGGATTTGTTGTCAAACTTAAATTGGATCCTGGGAGTGTGCACCTTACTTCAGAATTCCACACACAATTCGGTACTTGTCACACGTGAGTTCTCTTCCTTCCTGTCTTGAATTTGTCTCTTTGTTTCCATCCCTGTCTCCAGACTCCTGAATGGGACTCCTGCATGCCCACAGCAGGAGCCCGTAAACTCCAGTCTGGTCTCTTCCACACCATCCTCCTGATGGCCAACAGAGTGCTATTTCTAAATCATCCCTCCCCAGCTTAAATAAATGAATGCATTTTCCACAACAATAGCAACACCTTGAATCTCCTTAAGATGATAGGCAAGGTCCTCCACAGGTGCCTCAGATCCTCTGCCTGGCCATGAGCACCTCTCTCCAGGTCACCAAACCAGCAGCCCTCCGGTCCCTAAAAAACCCCAATGACTCCAATCTTGAGTGACCTCAGCCAAATGCTCTTATCAGTGTGCCTGGCATCTGCTAAGTTCTCCATAAAGGGAAGATCCTATTCCGTAGGGACAACTGGCTATTTCTTTTCCATCATTTGATGAGCTGAGCTCATCTTTTCCTGTCTGACAGACAGAGAAGCAGGACCAACTCTCCTGCATCCGGGACTGAAAACAAGGTACAAGGTTTTAATTTCAGTCACCCTGCTGGCATTTCCTGTCCACAGAGATGAACACCCAGAGCTCAGCCCTCCTCATCCATCACTGGACATCACTGATTAAAATGGCCCCATGATACACACACCCCCCGCCCCCAGTCCCTTCCCCAAGTCACCATCCTGAACATCAATAACAAACACACACACAAAAATCAATTTACAAAGACTACCATAACAACAACAACAACAACAACAAAAGGTCAGCCCTCCTGGAAATCAAATTTTGCCTAAGAAGAATTCATAATTACAAATGCATGAGAGTTCTTCGAGACATTTAAGACTAGTGCCAGGGAGGGTGACTGAGAAAGTGGGTTATAAATGGCCTTTGTCAAGCTGCAGAAAGGTTATAAAACTGGCTACATTTTGTGCTTAAGAAGAAAAATCAATTTTCCATGTGAGTGAAGTGCTATAAATATTAATACAAGCTCAGAGGACGCCCCTGCTTGTCTCGGAACACTCAGGGTCAGACAGGAGGGCACCTGGTCACGGGGTCATTTGGGAGCCATTTACGGGTACTCGGGGCTGGGTCTGTCCATCCGCAGAGACTCGGGGATGAGCACTGGAAAGAATGGCTGACCTTCTTACCAGATGACAGGAGGGATCTGGGGCACGGAATCACTCCTAGTTCTTCCCATCCCCAGCTAATTCCCTACCACTTTTATTCTTTAAAAAAGTATGTTCTGTAATCCAGGCAAGATCAAAACCCTTAACCTGTTTTTACTTAGTCCTTATAGCAAACCTATGAGGTAGTGTGGTAGGCTGATAATGGCTTCCCAAGATATGTTTCTGTCCTGACCCCCAAAACCTGTGAATGTCACCTTCGATGGTAAGGTTTTGGCGGATGTGATTAAATTAATATCCTTGCATTACACAGACTAGCTGGATTATCAAGGTAGATCTGAATGGTCACGGATGTCCTCATAAGATAGAGACACAGAGAGGACTGACACAGATGAGAAGGCCATGTGAATGCACAGCAGAGATTTCAGCCATGTGGCCATGAGTCAGTCAATGCTGGAACCTCCAGAAGCCGGAAGGAAGCAAGGGAGCCCCTGGAGGGAGCAGGACCCCCATAGCACCATGACTTCAGACCTCTGCCCTCTGGAACTGACAGAGAATATATTTTCATCGTCTTCAGCCACACAGTTTGTGGTGATTTGGTACAGTGCCCACAGGAAGCCAATTCTGGTGGGAAGTATCATTAGTCCCATTTTACAGACCAGGAAACTGAGGAGAATTGGCAGGGGCGGGGCTTTCCAGGCTTTCTGGCTCTGTAGCTCTTAGCTAACTCCCAGGCAACTCACTCCACTCCCCCGTCACTAACTGACTGATGGATTTCCCGTCTCAGGACATTGGAGCAAAGATGGATTTAGAGTTGACTTAATTTCCTTACTTTAAAATTGAGGCTCAGAGAGGAGGAGGGTGTCCCCGCAAAAAACTAGCACACTGGAGCAGAGGGTACAGAGCCAGGGCCCCCATCCCAACTTGGGGCTCCACCCACCATACTTACTACCCTTTACATTAACGCATTTTCTAGCTGAAGGCAAACCTGATGATGATTTACAGATGGGAAACTGCAGCTCAGAGAGGTGAAGTTCCTTGATTAACATAACACAGCAAATGAAAGGCAGAGCTAGAATTAAACTTGCATTCAGTCTGTGACCATGGGAAAGGTGTTCTGAGCAGATGAAGTGGGTTTTCTGATCGCCCCCACACGATCATCCCTTCATCCAGCGTGGACTTCAAGCCCTGAGTTCTCGCAGGTGGGTGAGGGCAGACTAGATCTACCAGTATCGTCATTTGAGGTTACTTGCATATTATTTCAATTACTTCACAGCTTATCATCTGTCTCACTCACCAAAATGCAAAGTTTGTAATACAATGGACCTTCCTGCCTTGCCCCCAGCTGCCGCACATACTCAGCATAGTGTCTGCAACATTGTAGCCACTTGAGACTTTTCCAATGAGCCATCTGAGTGCCAGACAGGATGTATAGTGTGTTTGTGTGATAACTTTGGGTCTGAATCCAAGCTCGGCTTCTTACAAGCTGCGTAACCTCTTGCCAGTGACTCAACCTCATCTGTCTTCATAGGATTACTGTAAGGAGTAAACAGAGTTGTATCCAGCATCCAAGATGGTCCCCGGTGATTCCTGCCTCCTGGCGTTCACACCCGGTGCAGTCTCCTCCCACACTGTACCGCCCTGCTCGGCATGACCAATAGCATATGGCAGAACTGATGGTATATCTCTTCTAAGATTAGATTATAGAAGACTGAGGCTTCCCTCTGCCTCCCTCCCTCTCTTTCATATCACTTGCTGTGGTGAACTCAAACTGCCATGTTGTGAGCAGCAGTAGAGGGAGTCCCGTGGGGCAGGGAACGGAAGGAAGCCTCTGGCCAACAGCCAGCGAGGCTGACCTTCCAACAGCACATGCGTAAGCTTGGAAACAGACCCTGCAGCCCCAATCAGGCCAGTTCAGTCAGCTGACACCTTGACTACAACCTCAGAGGGGCCAGACCCACCCAGCTAAGCCACTCTTGAGTTTCTAACCCTCAAAGATGATGTGAGATAGTGAGAGCTTTTCGTTTTCCGCTGCTCAGTTTTGGGATGATTTGTTATGCGGCAATAGATAACTAATACAGGGAGCGAAATGCATCAAATGCTCAGCAGAGCGCTCAGCAAGTGGCAGCTACTGTTGTGGGTAATTTGAAGGAGCTTAGAATCTACTCTGAGAGCTAAGGAATATTATGTATCTGTCAGACAGAGGACTATAACAGAACAAACTAAGAAGCACAGGATAATTTGAATGGGAAAAGAAAAACAATGCCAGTGTGAGTTACTAGGCGTTACTGGAGTAGGGACACCTTGGTCAGAGAAGACTTCCTCTTAGTCAGGAGAAGATGTCCCTGAGCAAAAGGGAGACATGCTGCCATACTAGAAAGAGGAAGATCAGAACTCCTGCCCAGGCACTTCTGCTTACTTGCTTTGTGTGCTGGGCAAGTCCTTGAACCCAGTTGGGCCTCAGTTTCCTTTCTTTAAATGGTTGGGGGGGGGGGAGCTTGGAGACAAGAGTATGGGGACTGAAGTCAGGCCTGAGTCCATGCAGGCTTTGTGACCCTGAGGGTGCCGGCAAGTGGTTCACCTCAGAGAGCTCCTCATGTTCCTCAGCTGGAAAACGGGAGTAATGGTGCCTCTCGTGGAGGAATTTCTGGAGACTTTATGAGAAAACACTCCGGAAGTGCCTGGCTCAGAACCCAGCACATAGTAAGCACTTCATAAATGAAGGGCAAAAGTACAAATGGTAAAGGAATGAACCCAACCCCCCAAAAGGAAACCTAACTGAAACTATCAGCTTCTTTCTTACCTATACAAGCCCTTCATTGGATCGTTCAAAAAATATTTACTGGACACCTACTCAGTGCTAACCAAATGTGCTGGGTGCTGAAAATGTCGCAGTAAACACAAGAGACAAGGCCTTGCTCTCATGGAGTTTATATTCTAGAGAGGAGACAAATGACTAATGAGTAAATAAATAAAATGGTTATCCCATGGTGTGAAAAAAGTGAGAGGAAGAACGAACCAAGTGAATGGGGATGGAGTGAAGGAGGCATACATTGAACATCTGAGCGACTTCTGAGTAATGAGTGGAGTCTCCTGGGTGAATACAAGTGGGAAGCATTATCCAAGAAGGAGCCGGAAATATGGAAGTCCTGAGGGAGGAACAGTGTTGGCCTGTCTATGGAACAGAGAAGGCCAGATGGTCAAAGCTCAGTGAGACAGGAGAAAACAAGGTTAGCTAGCACAAGGCAAGGTATGCAAGGAAGGGAGTGACCCAATCACTTAAGCCAGAGTTGGCCCACTATGATCTGCAAGCCAAATCCAGTCTGAACCCTGTTCGTTTGCTTTTTTTAAAAAAATATTATTATTATTATTTTTACATTTTGAGATAATTGTAGATTCACATGCAGTTGTAAGAAATAAAATGATATAGAGAAATCCTGTGTACCTTTTGACCAGTTTCCTCCAAGGGAAACATCTTGGAAAGCTATAGAAAAAAATATCACAGCCAGGATATATACATTGATCATCAAGATACAGAGCATTTGATTCACTACAGAAAATCTTTCTGTTGCCCTTTTAAATCACACCCACTTCCCACCTGACTCCTTTTCTTTATACCCAGAAACCACCATGTTCTCCATTCCTTTACATTATAGAATTCTTTGGAATGCATTATAGAATTTCTGTCATTTCAGGAATATAACATCAATAAAATCATATAGTATGTGACCTTTGGGGATTGGCTGTTTTTTCCCCCACTCAACATCCTTCTCATGTTCATCCAGATTGCTGACGTATCAACATTTAGTTCCTTTTTTATTGTACAGTAGTAGTCCATGGTATGGACATACCATTGTGCATTTAACCATTCACCTGCTGGAGGACATGTGGGTTGCTTCCATTTCTGAGCTATAATGAACAGCTGCTATAAACATCTGCATACAAGATATGGTGTAAACATAAATTTCTGGGTCATATAATAGTTGCATATTCAATTTCTTTAGGAAGCTGCCAAACTGTTTTCCAGAGTTGTTGTCCTATTTTAAATTCCCACAAGTAATGTATGAGTGATTCACCCTCAACAGCATTTGATGTTGTCCATACATATATACATGGACATCCTGATATGTGTGTAGTAATACCTTCACTGTGGTTTTAATTTGAATTTCCCTAGCAGTTAGTGGTGCTGAATATCTCTTGTGCTCCATTTCCATCTGTATATCCTTTTCAGTGAGATGTCTCTTAATGTCTTTTGCCCATTTTCTGATTGAATGATTTGGTTTTTTTTTTTTTTTACTAAGGCTTGAGAGTTCTTTATATATTCTAGACATTAGACTTTTGTCAGAGATGTGGCTTGCAAATGTATTTTCTCTCCCAGTTTGTAACTTGTCTTCTCATCTTCTTCAAATGAGCTTTCACAGAGCAAATGTTTTTAATTTTGATGAAATCCAAGTTACCATTTTCTCTTTTATGGATCATACTTTTAGAATCTAAGAACATTTTGCCAAGCCCAAATCTCAAAGATTCTCTCTTGTGTGTGTGTATTTTTCTAGAAGTGTTATGGCTTTATGTTTCACAATTAATTCTGTGATACATTTTGAGTTAATTTTTGCATGAGGTGTGAGACTTTCAGTGAGGTTTGTTTTCTTGCCTGTGAATGTGCAATTGTATAGCACCCTTTGTTGAAAAGCTCTCTTTTCTCCATTAAATTGCTTTTGCTTCTTTGTAAAAAACAAAAACAAAAACAAAAAAACCAACAACCAAACAAAAACTAAATTAAGCCTGTCTGTGTGGGTCATTTCTGGGTTTTTTATTCTGTCCATTGATCTATAGGTTTGCCCTTCTACTAACACCACAGTCTTGATTACCATAACTATATGCATCTAGAAATAGGGTAGACTGACTCCTTCCACTTTATTCTACTTTTTCAAAAGAAGTTTTGCTTCTCTTAGTTCCTTTGCCCTTCCATATAAGTTTCAGGAGAATCCTGTCTTTATCTATAGAAAGAAAAAGATCATGCTGAGGTTTTAATAGGAATTATCCTAAAACTTTACATCAATTTGAAGAGAATGGAGATCTTTATGATGTTGAGTCCTCCAATTCATGAACACAGTTTGTCTCTCCATTTACTTAGATCTTTTAAAAATATCTTTCATGAGAGCACCTGGGTGGCTCAGTCAGTTAAGTGTCTGCCTTTGGCTCAGGCATGATCTCCGGGGTCCTGGAATTAAGCCCCATGTTGGGCTCCCTGCCTGCTGGGATTCTGCTTCTCCCTCTCTCTCTGCCCCTCCTCCTGTTCATGCTCTCTCTCTCTCTCCTTCTCAAATAAAATATACAAAATCTTAAAAAATATCTTTATCAGCATTCCGTAGTTTTCAGCATACATGTCCCATGCGTGTTTTAGTAGATTTACATCAAAGTATTTCATTATTTTTTAGGCATTGCAAATTGTATTGTATATAACCTGTTTCATTCCTGATATTGATAACTTGTATCTTCTCTCCCTTTTATCAGTCTTGCTAGTTTTTTTCCCCCCAATTTTCTTGATGTTTTCAAGGTATCAGTTTTTTATTTCATTGACTTTTGTGTAGTTTTTTTTTTCTTTCTGTTTTTAAGTGCATTAATTTCCTTTCCTCTGCTTGCTTTGGATTTATTTTGTTTTCTTTTTTGTAGGTTCTTAAGGTGGAATCTTAGATTATTACTTGAAACTTCTTTTCTAATGTATGCATTCATGGCTATAACTTTCCTCCTCATTAAATATAAAGACACAGAGAAATTACAAGGAAAGGATAGATCATTATGATAGCTGTGTCCCACAAATTCTGATATACTGTATTTTTATTTCTTTCAATTCAGTGTATTTTTTATTTCCTTGAGACTTCCTCTTTAATCCATGGATTATTTAGAAATGTGTTGTGAGGTTTCCAAGTATTTAAAGATTTTTCTGTTATTTGTTATTGCTTCATAGTTTGATTCTATTGTAGCTAGAGAATACACTCTGTATGACTGGAATTTTTAAAATTTACTAAGGTTTTTTTCATGCCCCAGGATATGGTCTATCTTGGCATGTGTTCCATAGGCACTTGAAAAGAATGTGTATTCTGTTGTTGCTGGGCAGTGTGTTCTATAAATGTTAACTAGATCGTTTTAGTTGATGATGTCATTGAGTTATTCTATAACCAGTAATTTTCTAATTGTTATAGCAGTTGTTGAGAGAGGAAGGTCAGTGTATCTAACTATAATTGTGGATTTTTATATTTTTCCTTTTAGTTCTATTGGTTTTTGCTTTACACATTTTGCAGATCTGTTGTTTGATGTATAAACATTCAGGACTGCTATGACTTCTTGGTGGATGGGCCTTTCATTATTATATGATTTCCCTCTGGCTTACTTTTTCTGATATGAACATAGCTACTCCTGCTTTTGTTTGATTTGCATATGTCTTTTTATTTACTTTCAACTTGCCTAAATCATTATACATTGAGTTTCTTGTATATGTTAAGTGAGTTCCTATTTTTAAATCAACTCTGCCAATTTCTGTCTTTCAATTTGTTTTTTTAGACCATTTACCTTTAATGTGATTACTGGTATTTTAGAGCTTAAGTTAGATTTTTATTTTGTTTTCTGATCTCCATTTTTCAGTTTTCTTTGTCTTATCTTCTTGTGGGTTATTTCAACATTTTTTAAATTCCATGTTGATTTTTTTTTTTTAAGATTTTTTGTTTATTTATTTGAGAGAGAGAATGAGATAGAGAGAGAGAGCATGAGAAGGGGGAGGGTCAGAGGGAGAAGCAGACTCCGTGCCGAGCAGGGAGCCCGATGCGGGACTCGATTCAGGGACTCCAGGATCATGACCTGAGCCGAAGGCAGTGGCTTAACCAACTGAGCCACCCAGGCGCCCTCCATGTTGATTTATCTATAGTGTTTTTAAGTACATCTCTTTGTATAGTTTTTAGTGTTTGCTCTAGGTATGCATAACTTATCACAGTCTACTTATGCCATCATTTTACTCATTTAAGTCATGTATAGAAATCTTACCTCCCTTTATATCGCTTTATTTTCTCCCATCTGCAACATAATTTTCTTAAATATTCCTCTAAATACATTTAAGACCACATCAGATAGTGCTGTCATTTTTACTTTAACTGTCTAACATAATGTAGGAAACTCAAAATGAGAAGGAAGGTCTTTTGCATTTACCCATATTTGTGTTGTATTCTTTCTTCTTTCTCAGTGTTCCAAAATCCTTTTTTCTATCATTCCCTTTCTGTTTCAAGAACTTCCTTTAGCCAGTCTTTAGAATAAGTCTACTGGCAATCAATTCTCTTAGTTTTCCTTCATATGAGAATGTCTTAATTTCTCCTTCATTCCAAAAAGATAACCACTGGGCACAGGATTTTGAATTCCCAGTTTTTGTTTTTGTTTTTCATCCAACACTTAAAAAATGTGTGCCACCTCCTCCTGGCCTCCATGGTTTCTCATGAGAATTCCACCATCATTCAAATTGTGTTTCCCCTATAAATAAGATGTCATTTCTTTCTCCTTTCTTTCAAGATGTTTTCCTTGAAAAACTGAAATTTGACTATGATTGTTGGTATGGATTTCTTTGTGTTTAATCTGCAGTTTCCTCAGTTTTTCAAATATGTATACTTATGCATTTTACCAAATTTGAGAAATTTTCAGCCATTATTTCTTTGAGCACTTTTTCAGTTCCACTCTTTCTGGTCTCCTTCTGGCCCCTTATTTTCTTTATCAGTCTTGTCTCTTGATGTTCAGAGTGGGTAGTTTCTATTGTTCTATCTTTAAGTTCACTCGTTATTTCCTCTGTCCTCTCCATCTGCTAGTCAAGTCAATCCACTGAGTTTTCAAAAAAAAATTTTGATTGTATTTTTCAGTTCTATCATTTTCATTTGTTTCTCCTTTATATCTTCTACTTCTTTGATAAGACTTTCTGTTTTTCTCATTTGTGCTTTAATTGCTTGTTTAAGCATTTTTATGATGGCTATTTTAACATATTTCTCATTAACTTCCAATATCCCTGTTATTTTTGTAATGGCATCTATGCAATCTTTTTTTGCATTCTGTTTGAGATCTTTCAGGTTCTTGGTAGGACAAGTGATTCTTGATGGAAACCTGGATGACTTGGGGCATTATGTTATGTTATTATGTTTTAACTCTGGATCTTATTTAAACCTTCTATTTTATCTGGATTCCTCTGACACTGTTCCAGCTGGGGAAAGTGGAGGCATAGCTCATTACTGTCAGGGGAAGTAGAATCCCACTTTTCCCACTTGGCCTTCTCTGACATCCTTGCAGTAAGGAAAGGGGAGGACAGTATTATCAGATTGTATCATTACAATCTGGTAAGAATGGAAGTCTAGCTCCCTACTTGGCCTTTGCTAGACTGGGTTGGGATTCGACCATGTTTTTTCTGTGATGTTTGGCTAGAGTGATTATTGTCTAAAAATTTTGTCTTCATAGGCTGCCATTTTCCTGGGACTCTGGCTGAAGAGAGCAGGCTTTGGGTTTGGGGTTGTTTTTGTGTTGCTTGCTTTTATTTTGTTTTGTTTGGTCTTTACCTCCTGGCATTTCTGACTTGCTGGCTCCTTCAGCTCCACACTTGGAACATATGAGGCAAAAAGAAAATCCAAGCTACTGGCCACCATATCTCCATGGGCCCCCAAGTTCCTAGCTGGTCTGCCTTCTTCTCTCCACCTTTCACAGACTTATGTTTGTTTTATATATAACCTCCAGCATTTTTAGTTGTATTTAGCAGGAGAAGGAGAGAAAAAGACATCTACTCCCTCACAGCCTATTTTCCACAGGACTAAGAATGTTTAAATTTTTAAAGTTCTGTTTTGTTTTGTTTTTAAGGAATACTATAAGACCAAACAATAACAACAACAACAACACACACATGTGACTTGCAAAGCCTAAAATATTTACTACCATGGTTCTTTATACAAAAAAGTTATTGACCCCTGACTTCAGCCATGGGAAGTCATCTTGAGTTTATTCTAAGTACAACTGGAAGGCATTGAAGGTTGTGAAGTGATTAGGTTTGCTACCTTGAAGAGTTGACTGAAGTCAGTGAATTCAGTTATCTGTAAGCACTTTATTAGGGCTCATAAAAAGAAGCTGTGAGAGGCAGACTCTGTGGGTCCGGGAGTGGGCAGAAGAAAAGGGGCAGGTCCACTTCATAATGGCCCCATTCCTTGGAGGGCTGCTCTTTTGCCAGAGGTTTTTCAGTAAGTGGATGAGAAACCCAGTTCAGCTGAGCTCCAGAACCTCACAGTCTCCATTCTGTTTCATTTCAGGCAAGGACTCACAGGAAGACCCTGAGCCTGAGTCCCTGAGCCTTAAAGTCTTGAGGATCTGAGTCGGGGAGGTGTACCTGGGGAATTCTCAGCTGTCTCTACAACATGCTGGCCCTGCCTTACTCCTCCCAGCCCCCTTTACCATCCCCTGGGCCTTCTCTCACTCCTTCAGCCCTGTTTTCAACATCCATCACCAAGCCATTTGTTTCCAATTGTAATTATGCATTTTAATATTCATTAATTATAGAATGCAAATTGCTTCAAGTACAAAATTTGTAATGAGCTGCTCCACTACCCCACCCCCAGGTCTAGAAGGTGGGCCAGGTATTCTGAGCAGAAGGAAAAACAACCAACTTACAAGACAAAATAACTTTTCCTGGGGCTTGAGTGACTCATATGGCAAGTAATCCTGGGATTTCCAGGGTGGTGCTTACCTGAGGGAGCCCTGCCCCTCCCTCAGGCCGTGGGAGACAACAGTGTGGTATCTTCCTTCTCTTCTACAATCTTGGACCTGAGAAATAGGGTGGGATCACAGAAAGTACTCCAGCCTCAGACCCAGCCTCTTCTTAGCTGTCACCTAGAGCTAGTCATGCTTCTTTGAGCCTCAGTTTCCACATCTGGAAGACCTGTCTCAAAGTGGGTGTAGCAGGCAAATGGTTGATGGAGACAAGTAGCCAAACCCTAGCAAGCCCTCAGTAAAAAGAAATGCATGTGAATGAAGGCTCTCTGGAGAGCTGAGTTTTGGGTCTGCCTCTCTCTGTTCTCTAACTGGTTGGGTAGCTTTCGGCAGGCACGTCCTGCTGTCTGAGTCTGTTTGCTATACTATAAAATGAAGGCATTGGACAAGTGGAAGGTGGACAAGACTCTTAGCTCTGAGCTGCTTGTTTTTTTTTGTTAAAACAACAATGAACTGTGAAAAGGAGAGAACTATTTCAGAAGGGAGTGGAGAATCCCCTTTGAATTGATTGAGCACGTTTTAAGACATCACCAGGATGACTCCACACCTGCCTAACTATGGGCAGAACCTTGTCCTCCTCCCAGGGCTCAGCAAGTACCTGATTTCCCTCATCACCAGTGAAGCATAATAACAATACTACCTCCTAGCAAGAGTCCTGCTTTCTACCAATCGACTACCCCCATCAGATCTCGGTAGGGGTTATATGAGACAAAGCAAAGGCAATGAGGTCATTCGTGAGTGGAAGGCTGAGCACGCTGTCAGCCGGAGAGCATCCCACAACTGTGAGTGAAGTCTGCCACTTCCTCCCTGTGTGCCCTTGCTTCTCTGAGCCTCAGTTTCCACATCTCTGTACTGGAGGGAGTCGCTCCTACCTCCCTGGACTTATGAGAGAACCAAACTAGAGCACACACCCGACAGATGTCTGACACAATGGCAGTTGCTCAAAAAATGGTAACTGGTATTTGAATTTCTTGTCACTTTCCCCCAAATAGGGAATGCATTCAGGAAGCAATGGAAGAGGACTGCTGACCTGCAGAGGGTAAGCAGAATATTGCCACAGGCAGTTTTTGCTATATTCTCAACAATGCTGAGGTAGGACCTGCATCATCATGCTCCTTTGGCAGATGATAAAACTAAAGCCCAGAGAGGCCAAGTGACTTGCCTGAGGTCACACAGCAAGTGAGAGGCAGCCTTCAGTGGAAGGTCCCCGATTGCAAAAAAGGGGTTCTTTCTCCCTGATCCACCTGAAGGTGGCCTGTCCATGATGTCACAAGTGGTTCAGACTGGCTGGGCCTACACAGTAATTCTGAGAACTTTGTAGGAAGGTCGTGATGTAGATTTTGAGGGGACACATAGGGGTTGTTGGCAGCAGAGTCCTAGATGTACAGATCAGATACAGCATCCCAGGAAGAAGAAAACAGAGGGAAGGAAGCAATGATGTACCATGTGATAGACATTTTCCCCTATGTCATCTCCTCAAATCCTCACAGCAAAACTCAGGGGCACCTCTAAGATACACTTGTTTGACAGGCGAGGTTACAGAGGATTGCAGGAGCTAAGCAAGGGCTGCGGAGGCCTTCATTAGGGACCATCCCTTTGATCGGAGGCCGAGTGGGCCTGGCTGCCCTAGTCCCAGGAGGCCTCTGGAGTACAGCCTGGAAAGGGAGTGTGTGGGGAAGACCCTGCTGTTGCCCATCCCCCGCACCTCTCCCTCCTCAGCCTCAATCTGTCAACAAGGCCAGCTAGACTGCCTATTACTGCAGACATTGATTTGGACAACCAGGCCAGTTGAGAGCCCATAACTACAAGGAGTTTTAATCAACTCATGCCAATTCAGCCGTCGCTCAATCTGATGCTGACATGGAGGAAGGGGGTAGGCATGCAAAAAAAGATTACAGGGATCAATAGCGGGGAACGTAGGCAGGCACAATGGGGGGCCTCGGACCTCAGAGTGGAGAACAAGTCCCCAGGAGAGCTCCCAGGCCCACTGGCCAAACCACGACCCTGCTTCACGTGTCCCTCCACCTGGATGTGGAAGCCATATAGGCAAACACCCAACGGCACCTTCCAGGTCCAACCTCAGCACCTTTGTCCATGCTTTGCCCCCAGCCAGGCCTACCCTCCTCTTCCTAAAGAATCCTATGTATCCTCTAAGTGAAAGCTTAAACAGTCTCCCCTCTGCAGATCCCCTCCCAACTCCAGAAGCACAAGGATGCTGAAGAGACAAAAAAAAAAAAAAAAAAAAAGTCTGGCTGTGTGACTTTGGGCAAGTCACTGTACCTTTCTGATTTTTGTTTCCCCATTTTAAAATGGACCTGATAATAACTACCTGCCTCCTGGGTTTGCTGGGAACCCTTAGCGCCATGATGGACAAAGAAGCTTCTGGTGTGGAAGTTGCTACTTCCTTCTGATGCCCGGAGTCAGCAAGCACCATTTTTCCTTCTCTCCTGTGTTAAGTATTATTCTAGCACAAACACTATTCTGGCAGGCGGATGGCTTCTGGTTCACAGTCTGTCTCCCCAGGAGTCTGTGGGTTATTTGAGGAGAGAGAGTGGAAGACACACAGCTTCCCCTTTCCAGCACGGTCCCAGTGCCCAGCACAGGGGACGGAGACGCTGGTGTGGTCTTAGGAATCAGGTCGATCCTGGCTAGAATCCCACCTGGCTTTGCCACTCACTAGCCGTGTAATGCCAGCCAGTCACTTCATTAACATTTTGAGACTCAAGCACCTCGGTGTAAACTGAGACTAATTACACATACTCGGTAGAATTGCGGTGGGGGTTGGGCGCGGGAAGAGTTAGACATAGAAAGTTGTTATTGTGATCATCGTCACTTTAATATTTGATACCCGGGAAATATTTTTGGAATGCACTAAAATGTCTGGTCACGTTGCTTAGCTGTGTCTTGAGTTCCTGTGAAACACTGCCAGGCCTCTCTCGCCACATGCCCGCCATCTGTGCAGGGTTCAACACACACTTCTGGAGACAGGAGAAAGGAAACTCACGTGCTCTGAGCACCTACTGTGAGCCAGGCAGCACACTGGGTGTTCTCCTTAGTCTGCTTTGCTCAAGGCCCACGATTTTATGAGCTTGCTGTTATTAGCCCAGTGTTGCCGAAGAGAGAACAGGCTTTGAAAAGGCCAGAAGTGCCTCTCCCCTGTCACTCAGCTTTCTAGGAGTGGAGGTGTGGGGCAGGCATGGGTGAGTCTGGCTCGAAACCCATGGTCTTAGCCCCACTCAGCTCCTTTCTAATGGAGACACAAAGGAATAGAAGGGGTGGTGGTCTCTGAGCTCCAGGAGAATCTAAACCAACTGGAGGCATTGGGTAAACCCCCAGAGGGAGGTAAGTCACGGTTCAAGACGGCTTATGCTCAAGAATAGTAATAAGCTCGAGAATGACAGCAGTGTTGAAAGGCATTGCTGGCTTTGCTGGTACCCATGGCGATCATGGCTAGCTAGCTGAATTTATGGCCACCTGCCTTTCCCATTAGAGAAGCGCAGGTAGTTAGGAGACGCAGATCACAGTCTCTGCTTGGGGTAGTTCTCTTCCCTTCTCCTGCCTCAGCCTTCCTCTCTGTTCCATGAGAAAGGTGGCAGCTGGTTTCCAAGGGCCTTATAGCTTGGACATCCTATTATTCTCATCAAGAGGCTCACAGAAATTCCAAGGGAGGTCTGGTGGTGGATTTGGGTAGTAGGTGACACCAGAGCTGGGGAACCTCGGAGAAGGGCTGCTCTTGTGGGAGTGGCTTGAGGATATGGTTTGCAGCCCACCCCTCCAGCCCCCTCCCACGGCTGGTCCTCCTTCTGGCTGGAGTCATAAAGCCTTCCACCTCTCTCTCTAGAGCTCCCCAGAACACTGCACGGAATAGGAATTCAGTTCAGCAAATGCCTATTCAACGCCTACTGTCCTCCAGGCCATCAAGTTCACAAAGCCTTAGCCTGGCCTTCAAAAAGCATCTAGTCTAACACAGGGAGAAGAATAAGTAGTAATATTTCAGAGGCCCTGGAGTTGTTTAATATGGTACAAATAAGCACAGAGAGCTGAGGGAAGGGAGAACAGAGAACACCTTCCCAAGAAAATCCTGCAAGAATCCTGTTGAACGTCTATTCGATAACTGTCTAGTGATTATAATAAATAGCCTTTGTATAGTTCATTAATAATAATAACAGCTAACAGGGGCCCCTGGGTGGCTCAGTCGTTAAGCGTCTGCCTTCGGCTCAGGTCATGATCCCAGAGTCCTGGGATCGAGCCCCGCATCGGGCTCCCTGCTCCACGGGGAAGCCTGCTTCTCCCTCTCCTACTCCCCCTGCTTGTGTTCCCTCTCTCGCTGTGTCTCTCTCTGTCAAATAAATAAATAAAATCTTTAAAATTAATAATAATAATAATAATAACAGCTAACACTTAATAGTGTTTACCATGTGTCAGGCACTATTCTAAATGTGTTTGGAATATTAACTCATAACGGTGGGGCACCTGGGTGGCTCAGTCGGTTAAGCCTCCAACTCCTGATTTCAGCTCAGGTCAGGATCTTAGGGTCCTGGGATCAAGCCCCATGTCGGGCTCCATGCTCAGCGGGGAGTCTGCTTGAGGTTCTCTCCCTCCCTTCCCCTCTGCTCCTCCTCCCTGCTCACGTTTTCTCTCTCTCTCAAATAAGTAAGTAAATCTTAAGGAAAAAAAAAGAATATTAACTCATAATATAGCCAGATGGTATAGGTAGTACTGTTCTCAATTTTCAGAGGAGGAAACTGAGGCACAGACAGCTTTAGTCACTTGTCCCAAGGCTACAGGGCAAGTATGTGGCAGAGCCAGGATATCAGGTCATGCTCTGCCGCCCTTCCCGTGTGTGTTGAAGTTTCTCAAGTCCTTCCCCATACATTCTATTGTTCCAGCCCCATGTGATTGCCAGACAGACTCAGCTCCCCATTGGAAGAAGAGGACCCCGAGGCGCAGAGAAGAGGGGCTTCCCAAGATCACGCAGTGAGCAGCTGTGGGGTGGAGTTGAGGTTCAGCTCAGGCCCGCACCATTCCTAAGCTGTGCCTTCTGGGATAAAGGCAATACTCAGTGAAAGAACCACCTTCCACTGGATCAGGCACTTGGTGGTGCTAGGGTGCTGGGAGAGGAGTGGACATGGGTCGTGCACTCCCCCGATGCCAGGCACATCCTTCCCTCTTCCCAACTACTCAGAAAAGGGTTTACTATTATTTTCACCACTCACCAATGGGCAACTGAGGCTTGTGGAGAGGAGAGGACTTGCTTCAGGTCAGCATTACAGATGCTTAGATTTTAGTTTTAAGAAGCCCCATGTTCTGTTCTCTCTGAGAGTGGCCCAGAGCCACGAGAATTTTGACAAGGTATGCACGCTACAGACAGACATGCAAGACAGCACTGGCAAAAAAAAAAAAAAAAAAGGCTTCTAGACATTATCTGAGCACCTCCTGTGGAGCCAGGTCCCATTCTAAGCATTGAATTCCCAGTGATGCGGCCCTTCCTCAAAGCAGCGCTTGGCGGTGGATGCTATCACCATGCTCACTTACCGGATGGGGAATCTGAGGCACAGCAAGGTTCGTTAACTTGCACAACATCACACAGCCAGTAAATGGCAGACCCAGGAAAGGTGGCGCCAGAGTCCGTTTCCTCAACCCTTTGGCGATACCTCCTCATACAACAATCATGTAAGGTAGGTACTATTATTTTACCCATTTTTTTGATACTAGGAGACTAAGACACAAAATGGTTTAAAGCAACCTATCTTGGTATTACATAGTAAGTGGCAGAACCGGGATTTGAACCCACGGGCCCTGATCCCAAAGAGCTCCTTCTCACCACTGCTCTGCCTAGTAGTCAGCTAGTGGTTCAGGGGCCAGAGCCAGGCTTTTATCAGGACAGCCTGAAGACATGGTCTTTTCGATGCCTGCTAGGTCTCGCTGGCTCCTTCCCTTCCCCATCCTTTGTATCTAAAAACTCTATTTGCAGCTTGCGCCTGTGTCCTCATGCTGCACCTTCTCATCGATCACCCGGGCTCTGTGTGAGAAATGATTTTCTAAGCTAGTTGGCTTTGGAAAGCATGGAACAAGCGGCCATTGAACATATGCTTCTGTGGGTATATATTTATTCAGCGTATGTTGAGTGTAATTTTGGGCGGTTTGCATATTTTATTTTATTTTTTTTGTTGTTGCAGAGAGCAATTTAAGAGAAAGAAGAAGAAAAAAATCCACCCCTGAATGGAGACAGATGCCATAGATGCTGGACCCTGACGTTTCCTTAGTCCAGTGTTTTGGGAACGGAGGTGGGTGAGAGGAAACTCAAGAGCTGAGAACTAAGGACCACCTCTAAGCCTCTCATATCCCTGCCAGGCACCGCCAGGGCTAACCAACCAGCCCCCGGGCAGCGGTGCTTTAAGCCTTTTTTTTCAAGGCCTCCCAGCAGCCTGTCCAACTGTCCCCTAGCTGCTCTGACCTGAGTACTAAACATCAGCCAGACCCTGGGCTGAGGGCACACCACTCACCTAACTCTCCAGGCAAGCCCCTGTTGAGGTAATGCTGTGCATATGAGAACGTTAATACATCATTGCCCAGTGTTGTCAACCAGCGCAATGGGGATGCCGCAGGAAGCCTGACCCCACACCTTTGGAAGGTGTTCTCAACCTTTCCATCAAGGTTACTGGAGCCCTTGCGATTGGGGTTCTGATCCCAAGGCCACCAATCCCAACGTGAGCGGCACTGGGCACGCCACTCCCCTCCCCGGGTTGCCTTCTACGTGCGCAGAATGGGGATGGCAATACCATTTGGCTGGTGTGCTGGGTGGATCCCACGATCCAAAGTTACACTTCAATGCAGCTCAAGAGACATCAGTTCCCTTTCTCTCTCTATCCCCACCTCTTGCCTAAAAGGTTTTCCTCTTACCCAGGATGAACTCAGGATGTAACATTTAAAAATATGCCTCAGAAAAAGCCTGCAAGGTTTGGACCAGCTGGGGGGGGGAAGAAAAAAAACATGCTTGTGTGGGCACCGAAAATTCAAAGGACAGGAAGAGGCAGCCCAGCCCAGGCCCTAGTCTACACCAGAGGGAATCATTTGGAAAAGGAGAATTTGCCCCGTATATGTGCTGAAAAGAGGCAATCACATGTGATTCTGGGTGGTGGGACCCAAAGTATCAATTTCTGGCTTGGTACACAGACTGAGCTCTTTGTTAGCCATGGGACCGTTCACTCCTGTGACTTTGGAGTCTAACAGAGGGTCCAACCACATTAGGAACTTAGGTATTGCATTCTGAATGCAGCTTAGATTTGAATGAAACTGTGGACCAGCTGGCAACCAGTTTTCACTTCAACCAAAAGAGAAGATGGGTTTTACCTAACTTAGTGAAATGTGCTGAATGCCAGAGAATCCACCACTGAAAAGCAAAAATAAAATAAAATGGTTGTTCTATGCCCATATAAGTGGAGAAACTATATAGAAAAGATAAGGGGCGTGATTAAAAGTCAGGGTTGTGGCTACTTCGGAGGGGGAGAAAGTGCTAAAATGGGAAATAGAGTCACAGTGGGTGTGTTAAGAAAAGGCTTCTAGAATGCAGGTGATATTCTAATTCTTGACCTGGGTGATGATTAGATAGGTATCATATATTTACTACTGATGAAACTGCATGTGATGTTTTTACACATTTTTCTACATGTATTTGAAATTCCACAATAAAACTGGTAAATATATATCACATAGGAAAACTACTAAAAGGAAATACCAAAACGTTAATGGTGGTTATTAGAGATGCCATGACTCTGGGTGATATTTTCCTTTCTTCTACCTTCTCTGTATTCTAAATGTACTTATGTATGTATATAATAACTTCATAATTGAAAAAGGAAAAGTAACTTTTCAGTTGAAATGCCTCATTATCTAAACAAGGCAACGACAAAATCATGGAGGTTGGTTACAATGCTTCTGCCTGAAATCCCACCATATGGAGAGCTCCATCTTTTCCCTAGGGTTTACTGTTATGAAAGAACAGCTCTCCAGGGGAACCAGGGGTGGCGGGGAGCACAAGTCCCATTGACGGCCATAGAGGCTGATCTTCAGGGTCTTCTCTCTAGAGACCCAAGTACAGCTTAACTTGTGGGCTGTTGCAGGAAAAGAAGGAGCCCCAGAGAAAATCAAGTTCCACTCTTACCATTTTTAGAAGCCCTAAGGGGCTTAACTAAGAATACACAGTGAGCAGAGCCAGGTTAAGGAACAGTGTCATTTTATAACCTAGGTCTGTATCATCCCCATGACAGTGGGCTTCTAGAATCACTTTTCCTTACATGGATGGTGAGAAAAATTCTTGAAGATCAATGAAAGCCAGAAAAAGATCCCGTGTGTGATATTGTGATTTATAATAAGAAATATAGGTATTTTATCTTCATCCTCACTTCTAGACAGAGTTCCTAAAACCCTTGGAATTTCCTTAAGTGATAAGAGCTAATAAGGTGTCTTGATATGCATAAGAAATTCCCTTCAATCACATCTGAGTTTATGTTAATGAGGTGACCTAAGGATGGGGTGCTGGTTGTCAGGGGAACCAACCATGTGATTAGAGGGTTGGAACCTTCAGGATCCAGTAAGAAGATAGGGGCTGGAGGTTGCATCAGCTGCCAATGGCCAACGATTTAATCAATTATGCTTATGTAAATAAAGCCTCCATAAAAACCCAAAGGGATAGAGTTGGGAGAATATCCCAGTTGGTGAACACACAGAGGTGTAGGAATATCATGCTTCTTTCTCTATACCTTGCCCTACGTACCCCTTCACCTGCTTGTTCATCTGTATCCTTTACAATAAACTGATAAACAGAAGTCAATGTTTCTCTCAGTTCTGTGAGCCACTCTAGCAAATGAATTGAATCCAAGGAGAGGATCATGGAAACCTCCAAACTATACCCGGTCAATCAGAAGTACAGGTGACAGGCTGGACATGTAACTGGCCTCTGAAGGTGGGTGGGTGGGGGGCAGTCTTGTAGGACTGACCCTTTAACTTACGGGATCTGATGCTAACTCTAGTGCATTGTGTCCAAGTTCAGTTGGATTGTCCCCAGAGTCACTGCCCACTGAGAACTGGAGAACTGTTGGGTGGTGTCAAAAAGCAAGCATCCCCTGGACCCTGTTTCCTAGCTCACAATGCTCCTCTCTATCCGATAGGAACAGGCCCTGGAAAGGGATGTTCCAGAACTGGGTCCAGCTCATGCCTGGCTATTCCCACTGGGTTCGGCCAACACCCTAAGGTGCAGGGATCATTTCCAGTTTATGGACAATGCAACAGAGACTCAGACACATTCAGCTGTTACAGTCACACAGCTTCCCGGTGACAGGGACAGGATGTGAATGCAACTCTGTCTCACGGCCAAGTCTGCTCTTCGCCCTGGAAGAATTCTGATGAATCGGCCGGCTGCCCTAGGAATGTGTATAATGCTATTCAGGTGCTATCTTCTCAGTGAGAAGAAAGGCTAGTGAAGGGTTTATGAACCCTTCTCCCTGTTTGCTACCCCAAGGTTAAAAGGTTTCAAGATTGAGGCTGGTGGCCAGGGTTCCAAGCTGACTCTCCGCCATCCCCGGATAACTTCTACAGCCTCCAAGAATATCTGGGCTGGTGGTGAAGATTTGTGTACAAGGCAGGGCTCAGGGAGAAGCTGGAGAAACCAGGGAAAAGGCCAACTTTTCAGATTAATAATAATGATGCTGATGACATCATTTCTTGTCCACTTACCCCAAGACCTGTGATAAAAAATAAAAGAAGGATATTACACTGTGTGCAAGACAGAATCCTAGCCTGGGGTTTAGAACACTTAGGTTAAGCCAAACATAGTTCCCGTGCTTTTTGGCCTCAATTTGTTCATCTTTATCTTTGACAGAAGGAAGGAGGTTTACATGTGGTTAAGATCAACTTAAGAAGCCAGTTGTCTTGAAAAAAGGGAAAAGTTTGTATAAAGACATGCAGTTCTGACACAGAAGGTTACCGCAAAGAAACACAACTACTGTATGCTTTTTATGCTTCTATTTTTAAACTTACGGATATAAATTCTTATTTAGATTTGCATATGCATGGGGAAAAACTCTATAGAAAGATATATAGAGAGAGACCAAAGTGAAAGAGAAAGAGGACACTGGTTTGTGTTTTTTCTTTATATATTTCAGCAGTGTATACATTTGTTTTACTTTATTTTACAATGAGCCTGAGCTATTTGAAACAAACAAACAAAAACTAAAAGAAGACTGAAGACCCGCTGGGGAAAATACCTTATAAATTGCGACAGTTCTACCACAATTAAGATGAACACAATTATTCCGGGTTTTCATTTCAGAGCTAAGAAAAAGGTGTCTAATTATGAGCATTCCAACAGCCAGGGAGTGCTTCTTCACAGGTGTGGGACACAGCCATTGGGAACTCTGTGGTCACGGTCCCTGACCCGCTGGTGTCCTCAAGGAGACCACAGTCCCGCCCACTTGCTTCCTTCTACCTGCCAGGTCCTCTGCATTTATGCTCTCTCTCACATGCACTGGGCACATATGGCGGGGCTCTACGCCCTAAGGCACCACTTTTATTTGATCACCCCCCTCCTCAAAGGGACGCTTTCAGCCAAGCACCCTAGCCTGCCCTTGAACTGCTTGAACTGCCTCATGAAAGAAAACCAGCACCCCCGAATCAGAGGTCGTCCAGAAAACCGGAGGCGGTGCCGCTCCTCTTTATTTTAATACATCCCACACCTTCGCCCAAATCATGGAATTTGAAAACTGTCCTCACAGACTGCTGGGAATCTATGCTAAAGAAATAACTCAGAACACAAAGGAGCCTTCTGCCCCAAGATGCTCAGAGCAACACTGTTTATAATAGATTAAAATTGAAAGCACCCACTCAAAACGCCCACCATTCAGGTGAAGTAAAGCGATAGAATAGTCCCCTCCGTGAAATACAGGGCAAATGACGTTTATGAAGACTTGGCCCTGATGAAGGGCGAAGAGTTCTGGCATCACGCTGCGCTGCTTAAACTCTCTGCTCTAGAACTTAGAAGCTGTGTGACCCTGAGTGAGGCACCCAGGCTCACTCTGCCTCAGTTCTCCCATCTGTGAAAAAGGGGTAATAATGAGACCCACGTCAGAGGCTTCGGAACACAGCGACCACCCAGACCATCTCAGCTCCCATCATCCCCATCATCCCTGAAGGAAAAACCAGATAATAGCAGCAACCACACTCTGTGTCTACTTAGGGCCGGGCGCTGGCCCGCTGTGAACGCATTATCCCAGTTAGTGCCCAGAGCAGCTTTGGTGGGTATGATAAGCCCCATTTTACTCAACAGGAGCCTGAGACTCAGAGGTTGAATTTGTCCCCAGGTCACATGATTAGTGTGTGACAGAGCAGATTTGGGGCCCAGGTTTCTCTGAGGCCAGAAACTGTGCCCTTCAGCATTATACTGACCCCTTGAAGGTAGGGGTCATGGTGGGAGTAAACACTTTCTCTCACAAGGGCACCGTTCAGAAGGTGAAAAGCTTTGTGAAGCAAGTGCATGAAACACACAACTAAAATGTCAACAATCACTCTAGAGACGCTGACAAAGGAAAGCAAAAGGATGGAGAATTTTTTCCCCCTGTATATTTGCTTTCCCACCAAACAATGAGTTAAGCCTCACCCTCCACCTCATGTTACCCTTGCCTACCCTCAGGCCCTTCCAGTGTTAGAAATCTGCCGTCTGAGAACATATATCGTGAGGTCATAGATTTCGGGAACTGAAAGGAAGCTCAGCATTTCATTGGCCCCTTCCCAGGCAGGCTGGTCTGAAGCTCCCTCTCTGGTTCCAGGGTTCAGTCTCCACAGATGACCACCGCTTTCCCTGAAGAGATTTGTTTCACTCCTGCAGCCAACAGGTGGCAGAACCAGGGCCACAGCTCCCATTTCCTGCCCCCCTCCCCCACCCAGCCTCTGGGGCTCCTCTCCCCGCCCCACCATGCCATTCTTCCAGGAATCAAAGGGTAAAACCCATCCCTTTAGAAGGGCAAGGGCTGCTCCCTGACTTTAACAGATAATGACTTTCACACAATAAAACCAGCTTACCAGAAGTACCATCAGGCCCAGCAAATCTGGGTCCCAAAGAAATAAAACGAGGGGGAAAAAGTGGAGAAGGCTTCAAATGTCACCGGAAGAATAAAATATTTAATATCATAAAAAGGTGCAGAGGCTTTATGAGAAAGCCACACATTATAATCTTGGAAACCCCAAGTCTCACTCCCACCCCCTCCCCCCAGAAGGGGGGAGGGGCATATGCGGAGTTCACAAATGAAACGTGCAAATGCACGGCTTCCAACTGAGGGGTAACTCCCTTCCTTTCGAGCCCTCAAGTTTGATCCTTCTGTGCAGGCTCTGCGTCAACAGACACATTTCCATTCTACTGCTTTTCTGACTATCCTCCGCCCTCTGCCGATACTCATTCTCTTTTTATCTTCCTGCAGATCTCTTGGATACAGAGGAAGAAGAAGAAATCCTGGACATTGAAAAAGGATGGGGAGAAGGAAGTGTCCCCTCCCTTTATGCTCCCTGACACTGGGGACTTTTGCTTTGGGGAAGGATCCTCAGCTTCCAGAAGTTGCCATCTGATGAGTTAAGGGAATAGGCTTTGGAGTTAGATATACCTGGGTTTGAATTTCTGCTCTGCCTTTATCTGGCTGGTTGGACTTGGGCAAGTTTCTCACGCTTTCTCAATCTGTTTCCTCGTTGGTGCGCCTGGGTGGCTCAGTTCAGTTAAGTGTCTGCCTTCTGCTCGGATCATGATCCCAGGATCCTGGGACAGAGCCCCACATCAGGCTCCCTGCTCAGCAGAGAGCCTACTTCTCCCTCTCCCTCTGCTGCTCCCCCTGCTTGTGCTCTCTCTGTCTCTCTCTGTCAAATAAATAAATAAAATCTTTAAAAATAAAATTAAATAAATCTGTTTCCTTGTGGACAAAACAGAAGTAACAATAGTGTTCACCTCATAAGCTAGCTGTAAGGATCCAATGTGAGGATGCATTTCAAACATTTATCCCAGGGACTGGCATGAAATCAGCTCTCAAAAACTCTATATGTATCCCCATCAGTAATACTATTACTGATATTATTGATAGCACTAATTCCTTTATCAATAGCATCAACCAATTCATGCTTTCAATAACACTATCAGGACCAGTATTCCTGACAAAGGTGCATATAGAGAATTCTCAGTCTATGGACCTGTTTGATCAGAGGGCACTTTGATGGGGACACAGCATAGGAGATACTCCACCCTTGACAAAGACTATTTCCTGGCCGAAGCATCTCTGAAGGAGTTCCCATAAAGATGTGTTGCCCCCTGACTTTGCATATTTGTAAAGATTTTTAAGAAAGAAAAGGTGGCACGCATCATTCCTCCTATTCTGGACTCTGGGAAAAGCAACCCTGGTGGTACCCTACATCCATCCCACCCCTGTCACTGGTCTGCTGGGATGGACTGCACCTGAAGAGTCCATTTCTGGGGAGGGAAAACCACTCCCCAGGGGGTGGGCCCTGTCCAGGAGGGCAGAATGCCAGGCACAGGGGCTCGGGCTTCCCCGGGTCAGCAAAGCCTGGGCTATGCTCCAAAGTGATTTCTCACCCAGCTGATTCTCCCTCCGTGCCTTCCCCACACTTCCTGAGTTTAGTTTCTTTTAATCACAGCCCAACTGAGTCATTAAGGGGTGGTCGGTGGGGGGGAGGATGAGAAATGGAGAGACGCAGCTCCCTCTCCCTATATGAACCAGATTCTAGTGTTTGCCTCCTTCTGAGTGGTGCCAAAGAGGAGTCTGGCCTATAATAAATGGTCATTCCTACCCTTATTCATCTTGACTTGAAAAAAGGCAGCACGTTTGGTGTTGCCTTTCAGCATCTCATGGCAATCAGGGGTCCTGCAGCTCTTCCTAATATCTGGGAGGCGAGATGGCTTTTTAGGTCAAAATGGAAAAAGCACAAGAGGGAGAAGGAGAATATGGCTGGGTGATTTCTAGGGGGGGTGGGGCAGAGTGGGATTGGTCTTCAAAGGGAGGGCTGGGGACTGACACTAGACACACATCCTAAAAGATAACCACCACTCAGCAGGATCCAGCAAGCATGCAAATCCCTGCACCTCCCTCAGTCCTAACTTTCTATGAAGGCCCTGGATGGTCTGGCACCTGCCCTCCTCCCCACCCTCCTTCCTCTGTGCTTCTCCACATACCCTCTCTTCCTCCCAGGCAGTTCCATTTTTCTCAAGTGTCAAGTGGAGATAATCATACAGCTTAGCTCATGGGATGGCTGAGAGAATTACACTGTTTAAAACAAGCTCAGCACTCAGAACCATGTCTGCACACAGATCACTGTGTGGACCATCGTTCTTACAGTCCTAGCCTTTGTCTTTCATAAAATGGATACAGCAATGCCCACCTAGGGGGAGAGTTACCCGCATTGACTGCCATGAACGCGCGAGAACTGGCACGCAGCATTACTGAGTGCCCCCCTCTCCGACCCCAGCCCCCTTCTCTCTGCTCTCACACCCACCCGGTGAGATATTCTCCTGCAGAGACGAAGGCACTTGTTCGAGGTCACACGCAGTCCTGCCGAAGCCCCTCTCATCTTCTCAGCTACCTGAAAAACATGGTGGGGCTCTTATCCTGTACCCTCCTGTTCCATTCACCACGCTGGATGCAGGGCGACTGCTGACTAAGTCTCTGGGCTGTTGCAATGGCAAAGCGGGTGCTCTAAGGTCATTACCTAGACAGAGGCAACGGGGAGGAAGGAGTCTTAGGATCAAACCTTGATTCTGTCACTGCTTCCCTCCATGAACTTGGGCCATTTCTGCATCTTTCGAGGCCTTTGCTTTTCTGTCTGTATAATGGGAGAGGTGCTGGCCTTGTTAGATTTCTAGGGTGCCTTCCTGCCCTGAGAGCCCCGGCCTGTGTGTCCATGCTGTAGGTCAAAGGTAGGTTTAAGAGGGCCACGCATTCTCTGCTAGTCTTCTCATCAACAGGTGAGGTCCAGTTCCCTCTCTTTGAATCCATAGTGACTTTAATGACCTGCCTGACAAATAGAATGGGGCAGAAATGATGTCCTGGGACTTCTGAGGCTAGGTGCTAAGAAGGCTTGCAGCTTCTGCCTGTGCTCTTAAAACACTTGATCCCGAGATGCTCCTTTTGCAAACCTGGCCTCTGTGGCCTGAAAAGTCCAGACAAACGGACAGGCCATGAGCAGGCACTCTAGTTGACAGCCCCCACTGAGCTGAGGTCCAGCACGGCCAAGGGTCAACTGCTGGCCATTCCAGTCCCTTGTGGGTAAGCGAAGGGACCCTCTTGAAAGAAATCTTCCAGCTGCAGATGGCCCACCTGTCATGGATCAGAGACAAATCACCCAGCTGAATGAACCCTTCCCATGTTCCTGACCCACAATATGTGAGCAAAACATTGGAAAAAGGAAGGTAAGCTGTGAATTGCTATTTCAAAAGGGGCGGAGAACAGATTTTGATCGCCTGATGGTCTGAGGCTGATTCCATCAAAAGGCTGCTTCCCACGCCGGGAAAACCAGGGGAATACAAAGGAGCAGCGTGAGCAGAATGCTTCTGGGGGCTGCAGCTACATAGAGGTGGTGAAAGTGTCCTCCACACAATATTATGATGAAGTACCTATAGTTTTCTTTGGTTTTGTCCTCTATCTTTTTTTTTTTTAATTTTTTTTTTTTAAAGATTTTATTTATTTGACAGAGAGAGAGACAGCTAGAGAGGGAACACAAGCAGGGGGAGTGGGAGAGGGAGAAGCAGGCTTCCCGCGGAGCAGGGAGCCCGATGTGGGGCTCGATCCCAGGACCCTGGGATCATGACCTGAGCCGAAGGCAGACGCTTAACGACTGAGCCACCCAGGCGCCCTGGTTTTGTCCTCTATCTTGATTAAAAGTTCGCAATGTTTATAGTGCCACACAGAATAAATGGAAGCACGGCTTACTTTTCAGACTGTGCCTTGCTGATATCACTGTGCTTGCCAGATTTATACAATTTCTAATAGATAACAATTTTTTACTGTTTGGCACATTGAAGGGGAGCACAAGGCTCCCTCCCCTTTCTGATGCTTCATTCACTGCTACCTCCTCCATCCCTGGTCAAGAGGTGAGGGTCTCCCTGGAAATACTTGAAAATCTAAATAACAAGGTCATTCTTTATATGGTATCTCTTGGATCACCCTCCCTCCCCATATTACTGTTCACCCTACATTCATTTCCCATCACTGCTGTAAACAGATGACCACGAACTTGGTGGTTTAAAACACACATTTATTAGCTTACAGTTCTATAGGTTCAAAGTCCAGCAAAATTCTCACTTGGCTAAAATCAAGGTATTGGCAGGGTTTCATTACTTTCTGGAGGCTGTAGGGGGTGAATCCGTTTGCTTGCCCTTCTCAAGTGTTACAGACTTTCCTTGGCTTGTAACCCCCTTCCTCCCTCTTCAAAGGTAGCAATGTTGTATGGCTCTGAGTTCCTCTGCTGCCCCCTTCTTCCACATTAAAGGACCCTGTGATTACACTGGGCTCACACTAATGATTCAGGACAATCTCCTGCTTTAAAAATTGGCTTATAGCAACCTTAATTCCATATGCAAATTTAACCTTCACCTTTGTCATATGAGGTAAAATATTCACAGGTCACAGGCATTAGGATGTGGTTCCTTGTGGGGGCTATTATTCTGCCTACCACACACATCCAGTGACCATCCCTAATTTGGGCAACTATATACCTGAGGACCATAGTATCCCAGGGAAAGATTACCACAGAAGAACCAGAAAACCAAGTCAACACCAAGCCAATTTTTTTTTTTTAATTTGGGGTTTCAGAAGTTGAGGTCTAAACCGAAGGTAAAATATAATGATAATAATAGTAATGGAAAATCTGTGATGTGTTAGAGAATTAGCTTCCCCACCCCTCACCCCCCATCCCCCTAAAGAGCTAAGGATCAATCGAGCTTGGGAAGAGAGGAATGTTGGAAATCAAACAAGATGGTCTTGCAAACGCTATAGAATGTCCTTAAAAGAGATCCTGTGCTCCATTCACAACAGGCTTGTCCACAGGGTGGCTGAAGAGAATGAGGGGCTAGAGAAAATCAGGTGAGTTTGAGGGATTGGAAAGCAGAGAGCGTCTCAGCCTCACTTGCCAGATTGCATCTGGCACCTGACAAACATAGGGTGCTCTTCCTTGGCATGACAGCTGCCAACGACAAGTGCCTTCATGGTCTACCTATGTCAACAGGTCTTCAGCTAGCTCCCCGCAGGTCCCAATGCCCGCAGTGTGATATAGAAGAGCTGATGGCCTCAGTAGGGCAGGAAAGCATCTGATAGATAGAGCCAGCTGGCCTCAAATGACCTTGTGGTGGGGATGGAGAGAACAAGGCAGCAGGTACCAGGATAAACCACGTGCCTATAAATCGCATGGGAACAGAGAGGTCCTGGCACAATACCATAAAGGAAAGACAGTGATGGACAAGTGCCAGACAAGACAGCAGGCACTAGAATTCACAGGCAGTGGTCCAGTACCGACCATCCTCTTACCCCCGTGCTTAAATGAACATCAGCCTCCTTTGAACTTAGATGTTCAGGAAGAGGTGGGAAGCAGAAAACCTAAGTTGAGCTAGAAGTATGTTTCCACTACCAATGGATGGAGCGGTACAGAAATGAAATTCAGTTACAGAAACATCATAGAAAATTAAATATGCTGTGCTCCTGAATTTTTGTGGCCCCAAACATCATACCCACTGCATAAAAACATCAGCAATCGTGGTCTCATCACCTTGCACATAAATGGCCTTTTGTAAATCCCTAATCATTTCCGAGTACGTTCTTTGATTTTTCAGAAAACCTATGAGTTCAAGAGCTACTGCTCCCTTCTGAGAGATTAAGAAACTGAGACTAACGAGGTCAACGTAGATTCGAAAGCTCACCAATGACCAAGCCAGAACTTAAACCCAGTTCACTCAGGCCAGCCTTCTTTCTCAGCTCCTCTCCCACTATCTCCTTTCTGCACCACAGGAAAGCAAGGCCAAAATGGTTCTGGCAAGAAGAATATTGAAAACATGTCCTTGGACCTCTACCTGGCCACCTTGTGGTCCTATTGGGAAGTCACTCTGCTTCCCACGTGGGTGAGGGACCTGCTGTCCCGGTTTGTTGTGATGATGAGTTATTGATGCAGACATGACTCGAGAACTCTAAAGTGCGAAAAATAGAAGGTGTTATTACTTTTTTTTTTTTTTTTTTTTTTTTGCCAGATGGAGTTTCTTAGAAGAGGGGCTGTAAGAAAAAGTTTCTCTCTGCGGGTATGACAAAGAGTCTACAGAGAAATAAGAGAAATTTTAAAGTTTAGAGTAAAAGTGGGTGTCTCCCCATCAACTCTGAAAGTGCAGAGAAGAGCTTACCTTAGCTGTATCGAGCCCTGAAGTTGAAGTTTTAACATTAGATCTTTAATCTAGAGAGGAAGGTCTCTGGCAACCTCATCAGAAGGCTGAATTTTCTCTTAACCTCCAGGGAAGGAATGTTCTTTTGCTCTCTCTCTGCATTTTGCCAGTTTACACTGATGGGAGGGACCAAGAGACATATCCCACCTAGGTACATGCTTGTGTGTGCACACCTCTGCATGCTGAGATTTCATTCTTCTGGGACATCTACCTTTGAGGAAAGGAAGTTCAGGAAACAGAACTGATGGAAAAAGGGAATAGAGGCAGACAACATAATGCCTTTCAGAAATGCCAGCTTTGTGTTTTGGAGACCACACTGCTGATCTGGGACATCTTTTTGAGTCGTGTGTCCACTGCCTAGCTTTAAGACTTGGGCAGGTCATCCTCTCTCTCACCGGGCCTCACTTTTCTATTATGCAAAACGGAGGGCAGGGTTGCAATACTCTGAAGTAGACACCTGCAGTCTACGGCCATACCACCCTGAACGTGCCCAATCTCATCTGAAGTAGACACCTGCTGACACCAACCCCCCTTTCTGTTGCTTGCACCCTACTTTTCCTTGAGAGTCTGGGCCTTCCCTCAACTCACTACCGTGCATTTTAGGGCAAGTGCCACTTGGCCCAAGTCCCAGGTACGACTGGATCTCGGATGAGCCCAGTCCTCCCCCCTGACCACAGTGACTGGTACAGTGATGGATATGAGGACCAAGCTGGCCCAATGAGATGAAATCCTATGACTTTAGCTGGAGGAACTGGGAAAAAGATGCTCTTAGTGAGTGGGGAAGCCAGAGTTATCCAGAGAATGGCATGGTGCTGAGGCAAGCAGAGACAAGAGAAGAGGGATCCCAATGACATTGTTTGATCCCCTTAATACTACTGGGCCTTGACTTCTGTTTGATCCAATACATTTTTTCTTTTTGCCTAAACTAGTTCTGAGTTTCTGTCACTTGTAATCCTAAGAATTCTGATAAAAAAATCTCCACTTGCCCATCTACCTTTGAAGATCTGTTGATCTTTGAGTCTACAATACAGTTTAATTGCATTATTTCATTCTCTAGAAGTTTCTTCTTTGTATTGGTCTCCCAGCCATTGTCTATTTCCCTACCTGTGGTGCAGGCACATTAAGAGCTGACTGCGTGATAATATGATACTTTATGTGGAAAACCCAAAACACTCCACCCCAAAACTGCTAGAACTCCTACAGGAATTTAGTAAAGTGGCAGGATATAAAATCAATGCACAGAAATCACTTGCATTTCTATACACCAACAACAAACAGAAGAAAGAGAAATTAAGGAGTTGATCCCATTTACAATTGCATCGAAAATCATAGGATACCTAGGAATAAATCTAACCAAAGAGGCAAAGAATCTGTACTCAGAAAACCATAGAATACTCATGAAAGAAATTGAGGAAGACACAAAGAAATGGAAAAATGTTCCATGCTCATGGATTGGAAGAACAAATATTGTGAAGATGTCAATGCTACCTAGAGCAATCTACACATTCAATGCAATCCCTATCAAAATACCATCCACTTTTTTCAAAGAAATGGAACAAATAATCCTAAAATTTGTATGGAACCAGAAAAGACCCCGAATAGCCAGAGGAATGTTGAAAAAGAAAAGCAAAGCTGGTGGCATCACAATTCCAGACTCCAAGTTCTATTACAAAGCTGTCATCGTCAAGATAGTATGGTACTGGCACAAAAACAGACACGTAGATCAATGGAACAGAGTAGAGAGCCCAGAAATGGACCCTCAACTCTATGGTCAACTAATTTTCAACAAAGCAGGAAAGAATGTCCAATGGAAAAAAGACAGTCTCTTCAACAAATGGTGTTGGGAAAATTGGACAGCCACATGCAGAAGAATGAAACTGGACCATTTCCTTACACTACACACAAAAATAGACTCAAAATGGATGAAAGACCTAAATGTGAAAAAGGAATCCATCAAAATCCATGAGGATAACACAGGCAGCAACCTCTTCGACCTCAGTCGCAGCAACTTCTTCCTAGATCATCGCCAAAGGCAAGGGAAGCAACGGCAATACTGAACTATTGGGATTTCATCAAGATAAAAAGCTTTTGCACAACAAAACCTAAAGACAAACGACAGAATGGGAGAAGATATTTGCAAATGACATATCAGATAAAGGGCTTATCCAATTATTTGTTCACCCAGAGAACAAATAATCCAACCAAGAAATGGGCAGAAGACCCGAACAGACATTTCTGCAAAGAAGACATCTAAATGGCCAACAGACACATGAAAAAGTGCTCAACATCACTAGGCATCAGGGAAATCCAAATCAAAACCTCAATGAGATACCACCTCACACCAGTCAGAATGGCTCAAATTAACAAGTCAGGAAACAACACATGTTGGCAAGGATGCGGAGAAAGGGGAACCCTCCTACACTGTTGGTGGGAATGCAAGCTGGTGCAGCCACTCTGGAAAACAGTATGGAGGTTCCTCAAAAAGTTGAAAATAGAGCTACCCTATGACCCAGCAATTGCACTACTGGGTATTTATCCCAAAGATACAAATGTAGTGATCCGAAGGGGCACATACATGCACCCCAATGTTTATAGCAGCAATGTCCATAATAGCCAAGCTATGGGAAGAGCCCAGATGTCCGTCGACAGATGAACGGATAAAGAAAATGTGCTTTATATATACAATGGAATATTATGCAGCCATCAAAAAAAATGAAATCTTGTCGTGGATGGAACTAGAGGGTATTATGCTAAGCGAAATAAGTCAATCAGAGAAAGATAAGTATCATATGATCTCACTGATATGAGGAATTTGAGAAACAAGACACAGGATCATAGGGGAAGGGAGGGAAAAATGACACAAGATGACACCAGAGAGGGAGACAAACCATAAGAGACTCTTAATCTCAGGAAACAAACTGAGGGTTGCTGGAGTGGAGGGTGCTGGGAGGGATGGGGTGATTAGATGATGGACATTGGGGACGGTATGTGCTATGGTGAGCGCTGTGAATTGTGTAAGACTGATGAATCACAGAACTGTACCCCTGAAACAAATAATACATTATATGTTAATAAAAAAAAGAGCTGACTGCGTATTCTATTTCCTGTGGTCTCTCCCAGAGACACAGTCCTGGCCCACATCCCTGGCCCCATTCCTCCCTCCATCCCTAATTTCTTTCTTATTTACTGAGATGGTTGGGTTGCTAAGTTGAATCAACAGATTCCTGGGGTTCTCCCTCAGTTTACTGGGCGGGATAAACTAGAAAAAAGCCAGTCTGTGCTATAAATGATCACAGGGTCTATAACAGAGGTAGTAGGCATGTGGAAACAGTAATGATCTTTAGAAGAGTATGGTCACTTTTCCAAGGTGGGGAGGGAAAAAAAGACAAATCTGGAAAGAGGTCTACTTGTTTGCTACACAGGCTGGTGGGGAGCAATTCACTCTAGGCTAAAAGGCGGTAGGAGCAAAGGCTCTGAGGCATTAAACGGGGATGTATGTTCAGAGAACCACACCTAATTCACTCCACCGGCTCTAGTGTAGAAGGAAGCAAAGTGATGGAGAGGTTGGAAAGGGTCAAATCAAGACGGCATCGAATGCCAGGTGAAGAAGTTCATCTTGAAGGGCGAAGTTTACCAAGTGTGCTTCCATGAGCTCTGCCTCCCCACACATAAAACACTCACTAAATTGTTACAAATTCAGGTTCCTGGGACCTAACCCCCTCTACAGTATCAATATTACTGGTGTGGGACCCTGGAACCTACATTTGAAACAAGCACCCTATGTCATTCTGATAAAACAAACCATCCAGTTTGAAAGCCTCTTCTATAGGCAACAAAGATCCTCAAAATCCTCTGTGTCCTTACGCCATGCTTCATTCTGGAGCCTTAAGCAGATAAGACTGCCATTCCCCTCCATGCCCTTGCCTTGGCTATACCCACTCTTTCCCTAATGTAAGTTGACCCACCTCTTGAAGCCAGTTAAACACCATCTTCCCCAACTTCAACCAACCTTAAGTTCTCCACTGAAACTTTCTCTTCTGGACATCTCATTGACATGATCCCATTGTGCCCACAGAGGTAAGACATGCCCTACCTCACCCCCAAATGGACAGTCCCCTTCCTGAGGCCAGGAGCTCTCAAGGACCTATTGCATATTGGGCACTGGAGTTCTGATGTCTCATTTCATTCTTCCAACAATTCCACAAGGTAGGTTTAACGATCCCACTTTACAGATGGAGAAACCACGGGAGCCTGGTGTGCTGAAGGCCACAGAGGCAGCAGCCATGAGCGAGCTACCCCTCACAGGGAGAGGCCTCCAGCAAGCAGCCTTGGCACCTGGGCCAGCTCCATGGTCATGGGCCAATGGCACTTACCACACATCCTGAGGAGTCTACCTGGCGGTCAGACACACACTTGAAGTTTCGAGTGCAGCCCCCATTGTTCCGAGAGCAGTCACGAACTGGCCCAAAGGAGGACAGCAGGTCGTTGATGGTTTCGAAGTATGTGGACAGCATCGCTTCTTCCCTTGGAGACAAAGGGGATGGTTAAACCCCAAAGACATGTGTATCATTAGATTAAAAAAAATTAAATATGCATTCATTACAGTTAAGAGCACCATTTATGGTATTTGTAATCAAGAAAATGATACAAATACATATCTAAAAAGAAAATAGTAAGAAAAAATCCAATAGGTATGCCATCATATGACCTGATGTTTGTCTACTTGTGATGAAAAGGAATATACTTGGAACTTGGCACTCTTTATTTCACTAATCCTCATAATTTGGGAAGGTAGGCTTGAGATTTTCATTTTACCAATAAGTGAACTGTGGCTCAGAAGTGGCTGAAGTGTCTTGCTGAAGTCCACCCAGCTTGTAATGTGGCAGAACTGAAGTTTGTGCCAAGCTCCATCTGAGTCCAAAAAGGAAAGCTCTTCCTGCTATACAACTCTTAACTCACATTCTGTATGTTTCTACAGATTCCAGACCTCCCCATAGCAACTCCGCAAAATGAGCACATTCTTATTATCCCTACTTTGGATATACATTGAAACTATTAAAGGTATGGGATTTCCCCCAAGTTACAAAGCCTATAAACAGCAAAGCTAAGACACAAACACAGGACTGTCTGACTCTAGAACCTTAGAGCTTTATTTTTCATACTATTGCATAAATGTGACCCCGTCCAGACTGACAGCAAGAGCTGCTGGAAAGGTAATGGGATTCTAGGCAAATGCATCCTTCCTCCCAAATGAGGTTCCCAAGAGATGAGACTGGGCTAGGTACCATGATCCATGGATCTGCCAAAGTTTTATTAGATGAGATATACAGACAGGAGTTTTTGGATGCTGCTTTCTGGCAAAAGGGCCCCCAGATAAGGATATCCTAGCATTGGAGTATCTGTGATGCCCACAGTTGCAGAAGATATTAAAGGGACACCACAGGCACCGAGTCGAGGTACACATTATCCCATGATATAGGACTCATGGGATCCAGAATTGTGAAAGAAGGGAGATGCTTATTGCAAGAAGAGGCCAGGGAGTGCTATTGGTGATACCTCTGGACCATCCTTCATCCTTCTCTCACTGTTTCCTTCCGGAGGCATGGAGTTCTACGTTTTTGTGTCCTAGCTTATTTTCTATCTCCAGTATGATCCCCTTCTATACTATCTTTCATACTGACTGTCAGTGAATCTTGTACATTCCAGTTCTAATTCATACCTCACTCATCAATAATAGCTCTCCATTACTTACAGAAGAAAATCTAAGTTAGTTTCCTTGGCATTCAAGGTCCTTCATAATTTGGTCTCTGCCTGCCCATCCAGCTCCATTTACCCTGTCCTCATATTCTCTACTGGCTAGCCACAGGTCTCTTCTCATTCCCTGAACACACAATCTTAGGTTAGCTTCTCTGAGAACAGACTCTGAAACAGAGTTGCACACAGCAGATTTTTCAAGGATCCCTCTTCTACACTTGTAGGAAGTAAGCAAGGCAGGACTGGACGAGGGAGAGGCCGACCTGCAATGTGGTTAATGCAAATAGATCTGAAGCTTCAGTTTGTCTTTAGGGGAGCTCTAGAGCTGGGTGGCCCTTTAAGGATGTCCTGATTAGAGACAAGGGGCCCTGCCCTCTGTATCACCATGTTGGCCAGTCACTGGCCAAGGGCTGCCATCTGGAAGGTGGTATCCTTGGGTGAGGCAGTTCATTGAAGGCAATACCCAGGGAGGAACACAGCTATGGGCCACGAGCCACCATCCAGGGGACGGGCAGGTCATCCCTGAAAAAGGGATCTGAGTATAGTATGTACCTTCACTTCTCAGAATCCTTAATCATGCTTTTGGGTCTGGGATGCTCATCTCTGATTCTTCTCCCTGATAAAATCCCAAGAATCCTTCAAAACTATTCAAATTCAGGGCACCTGGGTGGCTCAGACAGTTAAGCGTCTGCTTTAGGCACAGGTCATGATCCCCAAGTCCTGGGATTGAGTCCCGCATCCGGCTCCCTGCTCAGCAGGTAGCCTGCTTCTCCCTCTGCCTCTGCCAGTCTCTCTCTCTCTCTCTCTCCCTGTCTCTCACGAATAAATAAATAAAATCTTTAAAAAAAAACAAAAAAACTATTCAAATTCATCCATCCATCTATTCATTCATATATTGCACATGCTTATTGAGTGCTTACTTCATAGGAGGCACTATTCTAAGTACTGGGGATGCAGAAGTGACGTAGGACAAAGGCCTTACCTCCACAGAGCTTGCTATGAGTTCCTTTGTGAAACCCTGTCTACATCCCCCAACCAACCAGAATTAATTTCTTTTCCCTCTGAACACATTGTTTAAATCTATTTTTTTTAAAGATTTTATTTATTTATTTCAGAGAGAGAGAATGAGAGAGAGCACATGAGAGGGGGGAGGGGCAGAGGGAGAAGCAGACTCCCTGCAGAGCAAGGAGCCCGATGCGGACTCGATCCCAGCACTCCAGGATCATGACCTGAGCCGAAGGCAGTCGCTTAACCAACTGAGCCACCCAGGCGCCCTTGTTTAAATCTATTATCTCACTGATCTTAATCATTGGCTCTATGGTTTCCCAGAAAGACCATGAGCTTTTTGAGCAAATGCCTCAAGAGTTACTCATCCCTCTCTAGCCCCCAGCACAAGGCCTGGCAAAAACTTGTGATAAGTAAATGTTTTCCAGAAGAAACAAAACACCAGAAGGCATGGATGCAGCCTCCACCTGTCATTGGTCTCAGCAAGAGGGATACGCCTCTGCTCACCCCCAACTCTAGGTTCCCGTCCCAAGTCCTTCACACTCAGGTCTGTAGTACAAGGACAACAGAGAAGATGACAGGAGAGCTGCTAGACTAGCCCTCACTTCCCAGCTTGACACAAGATGAGGTCAGGGTGACAGGTGGATGGGGGAAGAGAACTAACAGTTCCTGAACTGAGGCTGCTCTTGGGAGACTTGCCACTTTTGAATCATGGAAAGATTTGAGGATTCTGAGAAGACATTAAGGCTATTAAAATATTAATATCCTTAGAGGGAGAAGAAGAAGAAGTGAGAATTAAAATGAGGAGATAAAGACAGAGGGAGGGACAAGCTGAGAAAGTGTGAGACCACGTAAAGAGATAAACATGTAGAGAAATTGCTAGAAAGGACAGAAATGGATGGATGGATGGATGGATGGATGGGTGGGTAGATGGATGGATAGACAGACAGAAAAATATAGAGACAGAGAGACACATCCAGAGGAGTGTCATAGAGAGAGAGATTAAAAGAGAGGACTATGGAGGCAGAGAAAGTATGTGAAAAGAGAGTCTGAAATGAAGAGCTAGGTTAGGGAGAAACAGGAGTAAGAAACACAGAGATTTAAAAGGAGAAAACATCAAGGTAAACAGAACAAGGGTGTCCTGAATCGAGCACAGGGAGAGGGGAAGGGAGGAGGAGGGGGCGGGGGGAAGGGGATGGGGAAGGAAACAGCCTCAGAAAGACAGAGAATGAAAGTGAAGAAAAAGACCCTGAGTGAGTGGAAGAGAACACACACAGGGACACAGAGAGCAGTCAGAGAATGACAAAGAAAAACAAAGGAAAAAAAGATAAAAACAAGCAAAAAATGTCACCTTGCAGTGGAACCGGAGACAGCTCAGGCTATACAAATAAGGAGGCTGCTAGCTTTTAAAAGGATTGAGTCTGCATAAACATCAGTTACATGAGGGGAACATTATTTCAAACACAAAGACCTGACACTGGGGCTTTACTGAGCCTAGCAGTGATTGTGTCAGGCTGGAGAAATGAAGAATCATCTGGCACAAGCGAGAGAAGTAGCTCAAGGCAAACCCTGATATTTTCTTAACTCCAGACTTAATCCCTCATCCCAGCTGCTGAGTTTAGGATTGGGGATCTGTTGGAGCTTAAAGCTGCCCCAATAGCTGGGGGCAAAGGATCAGGGGACTAGCACTGCAGGTTGAGGTGGGCTGGGGTGACAGAGAGAACTGGGTGACTCACAGCTTTGCCAGAAATCACCATTAACACCAACATCTTCATCATCTCTAACTTTCTGAGCACCTGCTGTGCATGGACACTGTGCCAGGCTCCTTCCCCAGGCCCTGTCCTTTGACTTTCACCATTGGCCTAGGAAGTATACCTTTTTATTCCTACCCTGCAGCTGGAGAGACTGGGTCTTGTGGGTAGGGGAGTTCTGTTACTCTCCCTGGTCCATGAGGTGGAGAGGCCAGAGTGTGGATCCAAGTCAGCCTGATGTCAGGTCCTGAGCTTTCTCTGTGCCATGGGTGAGCTAGGCCAACTTGCCCCGTGACCCGGGGCGAGACAGAGCTCTTATAACAGGAGAGACGGTAGCAATCTGCATCCAATCTCTGTGTCTTCGTGGAGGAAGAACTGGAAGGGCAGAACCTGGACAACCTCTGCATTCCTCCCAGCACTGTCTCCTGGCCTGTGTATATGCCGTAATAGCCTTGATCCACGCTGGAGTAAGAAGGGGAACCGTGGTGCACTCATTTCCCAGCGTTGCCATAACAAGTACCTGGAACCAGATGCTTTAGAACAAGAGAAACTTACTTTCTCCCAGTTCTGAAGGTTGGAAGCTAAACTCAAGGTGTCAGCAGAGCTTTGCTTCCTCTGTAGGCTCTAGAGGAGAATCCTTGCTTGCCTCTGCATAGCTTCCCATGGCTCCTGGCAACCTTGGCATCCCTTGGCTTATAGTCAAATCACTCCAACCTCTGCCTCCAGCTACACATGGCCTTCTCCCTGCATCTGAGTCTTTTCCTCTTCTTACAATGACACCATCCAATGGATTTAGCATCACCCTAATCCATTATGATCTTATCTCGATTACATTGGCAAACACCCTATTTCCAAAGGTCACATTCTGAGAATCTGGGTGGACATGAATTTTGGGGGCACATGACTCAACCTACTTATCCATGCCTCAGAGGAAAGTCCTCAAGATCCTGCAGTAGGAGACAGCCGGGACTAGAACACTCTGGTCCTTGGCTCTTACTTCAGTGCTCCTAACCCCACACCAGCCCTTCCAGTTCCGGACCCTGCCTGTTACATTGTGGAATTTGCAAGGCCTATAAAGTCTTAGAAAAAGGACCCTGATAAAGCCACTTCTGCACTTGAGAGGAGAAAAAGACCAACTTTAATCAAGTACATAACACATCCCAGGCAGAACAGGGGTCAGCAAGCTTCTCTTTATAGGAGTCTATAGCAAATATCTTAGGCTTTGGAAGTCATACAGTCTCTGACCCAACTACTCAAATCTGCTTTAGTGATGCTCAAGCAGCCACAGACAATATGTTACGACAATATGCAAAGTGCAGTGAGTTAGGATGGTATGTTTCATTAAGACTGTATGTACAAAAAGACACAGCAGGCTGGATGGCTATTTCTTGGTGTTTGTTTGTTTTGATGGGAACACCCACAGGTCAGTGTTGGGAGTTAAGATCTGAACCCAGCTACACCCGACTCTACAACCCACGTTCTTGCTCCTACGTGAAGTTTCATCTGCACCTCAGTCTTCTCATCTGTAAAGTAGAAACAGTATGTTTCTAGCTCCCAACCATGTAGGATCATTGTGAGAACACAATGACACAATGCACAGAAGCCCAATTACTCTCATCTATTCATCATCCATTCATTCAAGACACCTTTGGGCACCCACTGCAGGCCAGGTACCGAGCTGATCATGACTCCGCTCTCCTTTGGCCTCTCCACACCTCTGTTCCTGCACCTGCCAGGTCCAGGTGCTGTCCACAGTGTTGCCAAGCACCTCTCCAGCTCTGGCATCTGAATTCTTTCTTTCTGATAATCCTGCTTTCAAAACGGAGTCAGCCAGACCCCTGCAGACCGAGTGAGGCTGCCATCCCCACGCTACCTGATTGCTCCAGTGCAAATGCATCACCTGGGTCCCATTTGACTGAGTCAGCAGAGCCCCACACAGGGTGAGTATGAGGCAGGGCAGCTGGGGACAGATGCTGACGTGGCCTGCTCTTAATAAACTCCAGGGGATGTCTGTGTCACTCACAGAGAGGTGTGAACAGATGACTCAGGGCCCAGACACTGACACGGCCCCACGGACAGGGACTAATCATTCTCTGGTAACAATGGGCTGCCTGGTCTCCTGAGCTCCCGGGGAGGGAGGAACCTCGGGCAGCTACCTCCGCCCCAGTGGCATGAGCAGCAGTGTAGACCAGTGGGTATGCAGCAGCTTTGTCTCCTGGCTTCACTCACTATGAGACTCTGGACAAGTCCCTTATACTCTGAGCCTCCACTTCCTCATCTGAAAAATGGGTCTAGGAACACCTAGCTGGCAGAGTTAGCCTGAGAAATAATGTAGACAATGTATGTAAGAAAGTGTCCAATGGCTGTAGTGATTAGTACCATCTCAGTGTCCCTCAAAGTTGCAAGAAACATGGCTTGAGAATGTAAGGAGCTCAATAATGAAGAAGGGAAGGTCTGTTCACTCATTCAAATTTTTCATTGATGTCTAATTTCTTGCTGGGCCCCGAGCTGGTTCCTGGGGCACTTAGGCATAGGTGTGACATAGCATGCGCTAGGGAGGTAGGAAAAAAACCACAGAAGTTACCCTCGCAATATAACTGGGGCCACGGGATCATAAAGAGGTCCCCCTTCAGCCAGACCCCGGAAGTGGGGGGTCAGACAAGGCTTTCTGGAGGGGACAGTATTGAACCTGAGACATAAAGGATGAGCAGGAATTGGCCAAATGAAGGAGAGTGGTATGGGATAAGAGTATTGCAGGCAGAGGGAACAGAATATGTTAAGTCCCAGAGAGGTCAGGGAAGACAGGCCCAGGTTCAGGGAACTTTAAGCAGTGCAAGGAAGCATGAGTGCTGGGATGGGGTGAGGTGTGGCAAAGGATGAGGCAGCAGACAAGCCAGGCAAGGTTTTGTGTGCCAGGCCTTGGCAATTCTGGACTTCACCCTGGGAGATATAGGGTACCCTCCAGAGATTTCTAAAAACAGATCCTACTTTTATTCCCACTAGTAACATAGATCGGTATTTTCTACAAATCATTATGGCAAGAAAAACAACAAGAATAGTGAATGCTTCTTGGGCATTCATCACATGCCCTGAAATGTATCAAGCATTGCTTGTGTCCACCTACTTAACTCTCATTACAAAAAAAAAAAAAAAAAGTGATGTAAATGCTATGATCATCCCCATTTTACAGAAGAAGAAACTGAGGCGCCATTGTGAGGATGAAAGGCTGTTTTGAGACCAACTGAAGATAATGTAGGTACAGTCTCAGGATGGGGGCCGAGGTACACGGCCAGTTTTATAAAGATGAGTCATAAAAGGCTTCTGGGCAGGGGTGAGCTGCCGCAGGCCACAGGGAGGCAGATTTGGGCTTTTCTAACATCAGAGCCTTTGAGCAAGGTCCTGCTGCTGGCCCGCCACTGCAGGAGTGCAAATGGAGGAGGGATGGCCATTTTCGGGGCTGGTTGTGGAGGAAAGTCCAGCTTCCAGGGAGGGCTGTCCAGTATCATTGTGATGGGGAGAAACAATGGATAATATCTATCGAGAACTGAAGACAGGCAAGCTTTGATGTAACACGGCTTCTCCGGTTATTTCTTGCCATAGCCCCGTGGGATGGTGCTATTCCTACGGCCCCTTCTGTTGATTAACAAAGAAATGCACACCCTTGCGTGCAGGAACCCGCACTCACGGCGGTGGGGGCTGGCCCCCGTGTCACACGGCACGTCAGCGTGGCGGAGCGGGGGCCCTGCCCTGGGGTGTCCGCTTCTGAGCCAACACTGTCCTGTTTTCCCCCTTCCCATCCCTTCCCAGCTGGAGATTCTGGGGCTGGTGTTCCAGCTGACACTTCTCATTCCCCTTCTCTAGCAATTACGGCTTGCTCTAATTTAGGTCAAGAATATATATCGCTGTGCAGAGTGGTCTCCGAGCTTCCTGTGAGTATCTGTGCCTTTGAGTAGCTCGCAAGCTTCCTGCGTGCTGAGATTCTTCCTCACTCACTTCCCCCCATGTGCTGGGTGTGAGCAGCTGTTCTGTGAATACGCACAGGCGGTGAAGGAAGAGGAGGGACCAGGGGGGGCCATCAGCTGCGTGGTCTTGGGGACAAAGAGAAAATGACTGAGTGTCCACTGCCCCTCTGGAAAACGGGGACAATAAGATTCAGCTCACAGGGTTGTGGTCAGGACTCTGGGAAATGGAAGCTATCAAGGCCACTCCTCTGCACCGGGCCCAAACAGGGGGTCTCAATAAGGGGCTGAAGGTTCGGGATACAGGGAGGGACAAACAGAGCAAGGGCTTTGTTCTCTTGGAATGCACAGCTCACTTGATGGCACATAGTCACCCAGCAAGTCCCCGCGTCTATGCCTACTTCGAAATCTGTGCCTCTGTCCGCGTCTACATCTGTAATTACAAACTATAGTAGATGCTGAAAAAAGACAGGGTGGTAAGAGAGCCTATCTCAGAGGGGCCAGTCTAATCTAGGGAGTGGAGGATGGGAGTTGGGACACAGGCTGGGGGAAGCCGATTTCCCCCAAGAGCATCAGGCCCTGAAGCTAAACCAGCCAGTGGCCTGGTGAAGTTCTGTCACTCCAGGGCTCTCCCCAGGAGTGTCGGGATAAGGTGTGACCCCCCACCCCCACGTGCCCAATGACCATGGAGTCCATCCGATCTCTGCGGCCATCATTCCTTGGCAAAAAGTTATCACCTCGTTCTGACTGCTCCATCACAGAAATTCTCCTCCTCAGCCTATCCCCCTTTCTCCTGGCCCTTGTGAATCCCATCATCACATTTAAAAGAAACCATGATTTAAAAAGTTCTTAATCTCAGGAAACAAACTGAGGGTTGCTGGAGTGGTGGGGGGTGAGAGGGATGGGGTGGCTGGGTGATGGATATTGGGGAGGGTATGTGCTATGGTGAGCGCTGTGAATTGTGTAAGACTGATGAATCACAGAACTGTACCCCTGAAACAAATAATACATTATGTGTTAATCTAAAAAAAATGTTCGGTGACAAATGCTGAGGATTGAGGATTACTTATTTATGAAATACCCACACGGAGTCATTGAGAGCTCCTTACATCTCTCTTCTCAGAGAGAAGCTAGTTAAGATGGGCCCCAGGGGTGGGAGGGCAGGGGGTTCTCAGGAACAGCTGCTCAGGAAGCCCAGCCAGGAGCGCGCCCGCTCCCCAGGGAGGGTGGAAGGCCCCAGGGACCTGGGGTAGCAGAGGGAGCTGCCTGGATCCAGGAGAGCTCGCCAGTAGAGCAGAAATGGGGTGATGTCACCCAGCAGGAAGAGTATAGGCTGCAGGCTCCAGGCACAGGACCCGGCTCTGGCTCTGCCTCACTCTGCTGGGTGTCCCCAGGTGACTTCCCATCCTCTCTGAGCCTCTCAGGTTCCACATCGATACAACAATTGGGTGATCTGGAAGGGTCCGTCCAGCTCAGATTTCTAATAACATTATGTGGCTTCGCAGGAAAGATAGGGTGGAAATATAAGAATGGGGTAAGGGGGAGAGAGAATACCCATTGTTTCCACTGTATCTGTCATTGCCATTGTTGGGCACCTACGGAAATCAAGGGGCTGATACAATCAGCAGGGAAATCAGAAAGTGTTTACCCTGTGTTACCACGAAGAAACCACGGGCTCAAACCAGGCCCTGCCCCTTCTCAGCTGAGAAAACCGTCACATCTCATTTCACCTCCCTGAGGCTCAGCTTCCTCAAGCATGGATCATGGGCAACAGCGCCTAACTCTTAGGTAACCGTGAGGATCATGAGATGATAAAAGGGTTCTAGAGGGGAGGGGGGTGGGGGGATGGGTTAGCCTGGTGATGGGTATTAAAGAGGGTTTGTATTGAATGGAGCAATGGGTGTTATGCACAAACAATGAATCATGGAACACTACATCAAAAACTAATGATGTAATGTATGGTGATTAACATAACATAATAAAATAAAATTAAAAAAAAATCTTAAACAGTTTGAAAAAAAAAAAGGCTCCATGAAGGCAGGGCTCTGGTGCCCTCACTGCAGTCCAGCACCTGGAACGCTGGACAGGCTCCAGACTGTTATCAGAAAGATGAATGAGTACATGAATGAATGAATGAATCCAAACTGCTGTCAACTACTCCACCCAGGTACTCATTTTTATTGTTGTGTTGTTACTAACAATAGCAGGCTTCTCCTCAATCCTGAAAGCTACTTGAACCAGAGAACAGGGAGCTCCTAACTCAGTGCCCAGGACCCCTTTGTCAGCCTGCAGAAGCATATGGACCACATCTTAGAATAACATTTTTAAATGGAGAAAATCAAATGCAGAAAACATTTCAAAAGGAACCACATATCAAAAACAGTTTTTAAAAAGCCAGCTGCAATATAATACTATATATGCTTCTTTGTGGACACATTAATAAAAATATCCAGTAACAGATGTAATAATGACCATAAATTGGAAGTAGTGATGAGCAGAAACTAGATTTGAAGATCTGCAACAAAGGAAAGATGATAGAAAACTGCATGTGATTTCTTTTAGTGACGAAGTCATAGGTGCTGTTAACACGCCCATGTCTACAATAGAAGAAAATGCTAAATTTCAATGAGCGGTTGGTGAAAGTGAAAATGTATTATTTTTCCATGTGATTTCATGGACCTCCAGCTTGGACCCCAGGTTGAGAGCCTCTGCCTAGACCAGCACTTTGATAGAGAAAGTTTCTCCCTGAATATATGCTGGTGTGTGAGCAGAACCAAAAGCTTGGGTCTAGAGAAAAGGAGGCAGGACATTAAAACCCAGCTATGATCACACCAACATCATTCCTTCTTGCAGGGGCATGGGCGGTGTGCTGAAGGGAGAACAGACTTTGACTTCAGACAAAAATTTTACAAAGCTCTCAAGGGTCTTTCCTGGCACGAGTGACCCCCTCCCTGAGCTTCTGTTTCCTCATCTGTAAATGCATCATTGCTGTGTTTCCTGCAGGATGGCTGCAGGACTGGGTGAAATAAACAAGGCAGTGCAAGACCTGTACAAAGATGCAAATGGGAGCCCCTCTCTGTCGCTCATCTGTTCCTCCTGGGGTGAGACAAGTTTATTGCAGTCACCCACACATGTACCACGGTGGGGACGCATTTCTGCATTCTTTAGCACTACTGAGTACCAGGCCATCTGCTAGATACCCAACACCCAGACGTGCCCAGACAAAGCCCCGCCCTCAAGAAGTGCATAGGCTGGGGCAAGGGACAGCAGGGTTTACAATATGAAGCAGAGGGAACACTTACGGTAGAGATGCATAAAAATACACGAGATCCCCAAGAGGAAGCAATGAATTCTTCCTGGCCTGCTTAAGGCAGGCTTCCTGGAGGGGGCAGCCGTACATTGGCTGTTCTAGGAAGACGAAGACAATGATGAGGAGTAGGAAGGGGAGGAAGAGGGAAGGAAGAAGAAAGGAGGAGAAGAAAGGCAGGACAGGTGTCAAAGGATGGCACAAAACAAGAGTAACTAAAATGTGTTAGGGGGTGGGGAGGGAGGATTGTTGGGGGAAATAAGCAGAGAGCCCATTAGTAAAGTGAGGGGTGAGCCAGAGAAAAGGAAGCTCACCAGTTCAAGCCCAGAAGGCAGATCTTATTACCTCATTTTATAGATGAGAAAGCTGAGGCTCAGAGTGGTAAAGTCATATACTATCCCATAGTTCCGAAAAAGTGGAGCCCCAGCAGGAATCCAACCAAGCTCCGAATCCATGCTCTCCCGAGTGCGGTACTGAGTGCCACTTGTAGAAGACTGCTTTCAGGAAACCTACCCAAAGTCAGAATCGGGAACCAGAAACCTTGAGGAATAGGACTTTGGTGATGGGAGAAGCACTGCTTTCCCCGAAAAGGCAGGCCTCACCCCCTTCCCTTGCCTTACCGGCTCCATCTCCTACTCCTCCAGCCCTGGCTGTTCGGCCACTAGCCTGCAGGGGACGCCTGAGTGCTGGTGAACACGGGAGTCTGGTCTCCAGACAGCTGTCAGCCCGCAGCCAGGCTACGTGGGCCCTGGGGGCTTCTCTCCTGCCCTCTGCACCCCCACCCTGCCAGGGGCCTCTGCTTCTGGCTTCTGTCCCAGCCAGGCTGCCTCTGCCACGTGCTGGCAAGAGGGTCCCAGGGCCAGCACAGGTGGGAGGGAGCCAGCACCTGCCTCCCTCCCAGGGCACTGGCCAGTACCTGTAGAAAGCCCTAGAGCATTGGCATGCTGGCCATTGCTGAGACAGGGGGAGAAGTTTCTAAAAAGCGTTTGGGGGGCGCCTGGGTGGCTCAGTTGGTTACACGACTGCCCCGGAGTCCCGGGATCGAGTCCCGCATCGGGCTCCCTGCTCAGCGGGGGGTCTGCTTCTCCCTCTGACCCTCTTCCCTCTTGTGTTCTCTGTCTCTCATTCTCTCTCTCTCAAATAAATAAATAAAATCTTTAAAAAAAATAAAAAATAAATAAAAAGCGTTTGGAGGACAGAGACAGGCAACAACTTCATTTTCCAGCTTCACGAGCTCTTCCTTAGCTAGTTTTCCAACTTCACGAGCTCTTCCTTAGCTAGGGGCATGTTAGACTCACTCTGCTGACAAATCCTCATTGACTTTGAAGACTTCTTCTCTCCTTCACGCAGCCAAGCCAAATTAGTCGTGTTCTCTGTGGCCTCACTGAATGCTGAGTATGCTTTCTTAGTACTAATAATAGCGTGGTAGCCAAAGAGTGAGCTCTCCACCTGCCCTGTCTCTTACAATACTCGCGGCACCCCTGCCAGAGAGGCCAAGGGAAGGGAAGAGACCTGCTTGAGGTCACGATCAAGTCCACACCTAGCTCTGTCTGACTTCAAAGCTGGAGGCATTTTTACCTTCCATGCCAGCCCACCACCAATTTCACCCCTTTTCATGAACGAAGTGTGTAATACAGCCCGCCTCCTCTGGGAACAATCCCACGGACAGCACAGAGCTTGGCCTGGAAACGGGTACAGGGGGTGTTTGAGCAGAGAAGGAAAGAAAGGAGGGCTTCAGGAGAGAGGAAGGAAGGAAGGAGCAGCAGCCCGTTTTATCTTCCCATCACACTGTGTGTTTCTAAAGGCAGGAGTCTCTGCCCCCGCGCAGGGCCCAGTACAGAGACATTTAATAAGGAGGTGGCGCATATTTGTTGAATATTTAAATGAACTGATGGAAGCGTAAACAGACAACAAGAGAACTCACTGAGGAACTCCTCAAAGAACAAATACACTAGTCTGATTTCCTGGGAAATTGGTCTTTGAAAGAATTTGAGCTTTTAAGAGCGCAAGGCTCTGCAACCCTTAACAGCTCCCCTTGTGGGAATTACAGGGTCACAGTTTAGGAAGATGAAGAGATAAAAACGCAGATCAGTGCGGCCCTCTCTGCAGACTAGGCCCCTTGGAATGGGAGCTGTCGTTCAGCAGGCATACAAGTTCTAGAAGTCTACCCTATCACGTAGCACCTGGGGATGACAACAGTGTGTCATGCAATTTAAAATTTTCTTGAGAGAGTAAATCTCGTGTTCAATGTTCTTACCACAAACAAGCCAACGGACTAACAAAAACAACAACAAAAAAGGAAGAGGCAGGAGGAAACTTCTGGAAGTGATGGATGTGTTCAGTACCTTGATGGTGGTAACAGTTTCACAGGTATATGCACATGTCCAAACGTATCCAACTACATACGTCGAATACGTGCAGTTTTTTTTGGTATATCAATTATACCTTAATCCAGCTGCTAATCATTAAAATAAAAAAATGCCCTTGGCAGGCGCCTGAATGGCTCACTTGGTTGAGCGTCTGACTCTTGATTTCAGCTCAGATCATGATCTCAGGGTCGAGATTGAGCCCTGAGTCAGGCTCATTAGATCAAGCCCCACGTCGGGCTCCATGCTGAGTGTGTAGCCTGCTTAAAATCCTCTCCCTTTCCCTCTGCCCCTCCCCTGGCTTGTGCACTCACTCTCTCTCTTAAAAAAAAAAAAAAAAAGAGACCTTGGAATCCCAAGCCACTGACAAGGTCATGGCGTTCCCCAGACTTCACAGTTACAGAGTGGTCTCTAGCCGAGAAATTCTCTCTCTACATGTGTCCTTTGAGGTGGCTTCCTTACGCCACCCCTTGTGCCTTGATTACCTTCCGACCCCATAGGTGGCCACAGCCCTGTGCTCTCCCAGCTCCTGGACATGGCCAGCTTCCATGTGGTGGGCAGGGGTGCAAGGAGAAATTCAGCCAAGTTGCAGGAAAGGAGTGGACTGAAGCCCTGAGGGAAATGTAGGGTAGCAGGGACTCCCAGAACTGGACAGCACTTTGTAATTCCAAAATGCTTCTTGGCCAAACAAACCTAGAGCTAGAACAGTGGGGGAAGCATTTTCAAGGTGAGGCATCACTTATTGGGCTGTCACAGTTATCCCTGGTCTTGTTTCCATTTTACAGATGAACAAACTGAGTCCCTGAGAGGTAAAATGGTTTGCTTAAATCAGACCCTCTGATGTTTTGAGCAGTGTCCATATTCTGTAGTGGTTGGTGGAGGGGTGCTGCTTGGAGGAGAGAGGATTTGAGAGGTTTTGAATGTGGCTGTAGGATAAAAAGTATCCATCCAGGGTAGTATGTGTGGGGAATGGAGGGGACCGTGTGCCAGCAAAGGGACAGGAATGCTGGAGAATGAAATCCTGTTCTGTGACATAGGGGAATCTATTCTACAACACAGATGTAGGAAGCAGACAAAATCTAAGTGGTGTTAGCACAAAGGAAAGAAAGAAATGTTAAAAGAGAACAGTCTGGAACACTGGAAAGCATTCAGGACCCCAGGAAGAGGAGTCGGAGTTGGAATTCCAGCTCGGCCTGCAACCTCACTGCATAACCTGGAGTCACATGGTCTCTCTTGACCTTGGCTTCCTCATTTGCCAAATGGATACTATAGCACCTACCTCTCAGGACAGATATGGTCACGAAATGACATAAACCACCGAAAGCAGCCCACATGTGGCCTGGCATGGAGTAAGAACCCAGCCAGTGTGAGTTCCCTGTTAGCTGCACCTCTCAGCCAGGATCTGGGGTGACTGCTGTCCTTACATAGTGGTGGCAGATTCGAAGAAAACACAATTTTGCAAGAGACTCCATCTTATGTAGCACACAGGCACTTCTAGCTACCTACCCAAACGTTCCTTTAATCTATGCAATGGAAATTCCAGGCAGGAAAAGGCCGTGTCCAGTCTATCAGCTATTTGCAAAAAAAAAAAAAAAGAAAATGTTGTAGTGGATAGTGAGTTATGGTAATTAAACAGTTAATTCATTAGTTGAACAAGAACTATTGTTACTTTGAAGCATCAGGATTCTCTGCAGCACAGTTCAACCAATGGGGTTTTTATGTGGTGACAATCAGCAGATAATTTCCCACAGATCATTCATAATGATAAGACTGTTAGGTATCCAAAGCCTGAAAGGATGATTCTTAATTTCTTTAGAAGCAACAAAATAACCATCCATCCATCCATCCATCCATCCAACCATCCATCCGTCCATCATTCCATTTATCCATCCATTGCAAAGATACTTTGTGAGCACCTGCTATGCCCATCCCTGTGCTAGGCGCAGTCAGAAATACAGATGAGAGCAAGCCATGGTCTCTGCCCTCAACAAAGCCACCGATCTTGAAGAGCAGAAAAGACCTGGGAAAAAGGTCTGTGGGAGGTCAGAAAGGAAGGAGGATGCTTCCAACGTGGGGTTAGGGAAATGGGTAGAGAGCTGGGTCTGCAGATTGAGAAAGACTTCAACCTTCTTGGATCTTTGGTATTGCAACCTATGCATATGTATATGCTTATTCAAAAATAAGTATCTTATTCACCAAAAAAATCAGTGGTGACACTTGGGAAAGAGGAAGAGGAGGAGAAAGGAGAAGAAGGGGGAGATTATGGATGGAAAACAGGTCATTGCATTTGAGTGTGAAGGCAAAAAGCAAAAAAAATCAGAAGACTGGATTCAAAGAAAATGGCGTTGAACAAATGAAATCTAAATATCAACTCTTCTCCAGAAGCTTGCATATGTCTTAATTTGCATTGATTTGATAAGAAGGTACTGGTTTTCGCCAAACAAGTTGTCAAATATTTTTGTCAAATGGTAACTCCCAGTGCTGACAAGGGTAGAGTGAAATATTTTTCCTATTCAACTTGTACTGGTATAAAATTTATGAAAAGCAATTTGGCAAAATATATCAAAACTCCTAAAGTGTTCGTACAATCTGACCTAGTGATCAAAGTAGTACCTTTTAAAGGAGAAATCAGTAATGCACTTAAGGATGTATCCCCGAACATGCTCTTACCCATATCATTTAAGCATGGCTAAAAGTTGGAATGATCTAAATACTCCACAGTGACAATATGGTTACAAACATTATGGTTCATTCATATGATATGTGAAAATTTTAAAAAATCAGGATTTCTAGGAACAGAGAATCATATGGAAAATTTTATAATAGTAAGTTCTCTTTTTGTTTTTTTCAAAAAAAGCACAAGAAAACGTGACATATACATAAATACACACATATTTGGAAAAAAATCAAGAAGGAGCTGGCATTTCACTGGGTTGGATGTGTGGCAATGGAGGTAAGACCATGGAATAGACAGCCCTTAGATGTATTCATACCGTATCTACATTCCCTCTGGTAATAGCACCCCTGTTAGTTTTGTAGAAATTTTCATGACTCTCCCCAAAGACATATATACACTGGATATGGTCTCATAGATGCATCGGTCAGGGTGCCTTGCAGTCCTCCAGCCTTCGGATGAGCAAGTAACCTGAGAATTAGGCCAGTTAGAGGTTGACCCCTGGAACTTGAATCTATTTTTTTTTTAAAGATTTATTTATTTATTTATTTATTTATTTATTTATTTGATAGAGAGAATGAGAGAGCAAGAGAGTATGAGAAGGGGGAGGGTCAGAGGGAGAAGCAGACTCTCAGCTGAGCAGGGAGCCTGATGTGGGACTTGATCCCGGGACTCCAGGATCATGACCTGAGCTGAAGGCAGTCGCCTAACCGACTGAGCCACCCAGGTGCCCCGAATCTATTTTTTTTTTAAGATTTTATTTATTTATTTGACAGAGAGAGACCCAGCGAGAGAGGGAACACAAGCAGATGGAGAGGGAGAGGCAGAGGGAGATGGAGAGGCAGAGGGAGAAGCAGACTCCCCACCGAGTGGGGAGCCCGACGCAGGGCTTGATCCCAGGACCCTGGGATCATGACCTGAGCCGAAGGCAGACACTTAAGGACTGAGCCACCCAGGCGCCCCTGGAATCTGAATCTTAAGCAGAATGGCGTGAAGGGCGAGGACCATAAATGTTGGAAATCAATTGCTTATAAATTATCCATGCTCCTGTACCTTGGGGAAGTTCTTCTAGGTACCCCTATGGGGCATGTCTACTTTGGTTTGCTGGCTCCTGTCATAAACACTGGAAGTTTCTGAACAGGGTAAAGACATATATAGAGTTGTGTTTACAAGTAGTTAAGGGACATTTTAGTGCAGAGTGTCTTGATTCAGTTCAGTGTATCCTGAGTTTTGCTAATAGAAGACCAAGAAGAAGATTCAAGATTTTTGAAGGGTGTTGGGAGAGGATACTGTCTCAGGCAGTCGTGACCAGTAGGGATGACTGTCTTGTGCCTTCCAAGAGAGAGACCCACAGAAGGCAGCAGACAAGGGAAGGAAGACCTCCATCAAGGTCCTACCTCTGCCTGGAAGAGCACTAAGGAAGTTGGAGGAAAGGAGAAAAAGCAGAGAATGTACTTTGAGGCCAATGTTCATAGAGTCCCTGGGTAAACTCACTCTCATAGCTGGGCAGCCAGGCAGGCAGGCTCTACCTGGAAGCTCTGTGTCTTACAAATCTAGGGCTGAGCTTGGGAGCCTGCGCTGCCTGGGAGGCCTTGGGGTACAGAAGAAAGCCAGTTAGCCTGGAATCTGAGAGAAGTAGGCTCAAGTTGCCCACTTGCTGCTAATGTGAGAGATCTTAGGAGCTTCCCTTTTCTGAGCCTCAGTTGTCCTATTTTCAACAGGGTGTTTACTCATTCATATGAAAGCATGTTCATTTATTCATTCATTCATTCATTCAAAAATGTCTATCAAGTGCCTACTACTATCATTTACTGCTGGCTTAAGCTTACACAGGAAAATAGGTTCTTTCCTTATGTCAGAAGGGTGTGTGTGACCCAGAGATGGGGGGAACTGTGCACCCCTCTCACTTCTGCACTAATCCCCTTATCTCCAGCTCTTAAGGATCGGGGTGGACGACCACAGGCAGCAAAGACCTTGATCCTGGCCACAGACGCACTGTCAGAGAGATCCACAGCACTGGGAAGATGCAATTATCCACCCACAGACTTGCTCTGCCCTTCTTGTTCCAGACAAGGCCACTATTGGGCCTGCCAGGGGCTTGGGAAAGAAGTGGGGGGGAGGGGAGCCGGTGGAGACAGGGTTCACGGGCTCCTTAAGGGGTCCGTGAAGAACTCAGGTGTACACTGTGCATACGCAGGGAGTTAAGACTGATCTCTCCTCCAAGCTGGGCTCCTTCTCCCATGTGGGAAAGAATCCGACATTTCAGCAAGGTAAAAAATATTTACTGAGCATCTACTGCATGCTAGGCATTGTTCCAGGTGTAGTAAAGGGGGTGGTGTATTAAAAAAAAAAAAAAAAAGAGTCCCTCTCTCCCGGCGTTCATAGTCTAGTAGGAGGACACGAAGGTCTAACAAATGAAGGAGGAATCAAGAGTTAAAGAGCTCATGTGCGAAACTGTTATTGAGGTAGAAGGGGGCTTGGCCGTGGTGGGGTGGGCTGAGGGGGGTCCTGTGCCAGTTTAGGAAGGTGGTCAGGGAAGCTTGGTAGGGTCATTAAGATCATAAAATGGGATAATGAATGCAGAGTGATTAACACAGCACCTGGCCTGAGCAAGTGCTCAATAGATTGTTGCTGTCATTGTTATGGTTAATTATGTTCTAAGTCCCTTTTCTGAATATGTGGACATCAATGCCTATTTCATAGGCTCACTGAATAGATTGAATGTGGAAATATATAAAAATAAATTTAATGACCAATTCAATGAGGGATTATTGAGAGCCTGTTATGTTTCAGGGGAGACAGCCATGAACAAACTATACATACACAGTGTAAAGCCAGAGAGATAAGTGAAGGAAAAGAAGGCAAGGACTGAGAGAGAGACTCCTGGGGGGAGAGAGGCTGCGTTGGTTTGGGGACAGGGGGTAGGGAAAGGGCCACCTGAGGCCTGAGGAGATGAACTTCAGCAGAAGCAGGAAGGAAGTGCTGGAGAGAAGTAGGCTGGGGATATGATGTTGCAAGCAGAGAGAACAGCAGATGCAAAGGTCCAGAGGCAGGGGTGGGGATGGCCCCTGAAGCAGCAGCAGGGGCCGGATCACGGAGCATCCTGAAGGCGACGGGAAGGACTCTGGGTGTTATTACAGGTGAAATGTGAAGGCATTGGAGGGTTTTAAGCAGAGTGCACTAATCTGATTTACAGGTTAAAAAGGATAACCACTCTGTGCAGGATAATAGTATGTATCTGACCACTCTGTGTGGGTAATAGTATCTATCGTCTTATTCATCTGTGATGGATGTATCATGAGATCAGAGGTAACATATGCGAAGTGTCTGGCACTCATTCTAAAATAAATATATTCAATACACGCCTACTACGTGTAGGCTTCCGGGTATAGCAGTGCACAGAGACAGCCACCAGTTCTTGTCCTCACGGATCTTCTGATGGCTTTATTGGCACAGTGTAGATACTCAGTGTTATTATCACTTGATATGAACTATTATATTTTATATTATACCATATGAATAACATAGCATTCATATTTTTCTCTCTTGCTCCATAAATGACAGTATTAAAAATCTATCAGAAGATCATTCTCAGAAAAAAGGAAGCAGTAAAAGAAAAAAAAAAAAAAGGAGAAAGAAATAATGCAGGAAGGAGCAAAGACATGCCATTTCTCACCTCTGTATCTCTGAGTACGTGTCTGTAACCCCCAGTCTCTGGCAGACTCCTATTCCCATTCCAGAGCCCAGCTCACTTATTACCGCCTCCATGAAGCCAGAAGCCCGCCATCCACCGTACCACTCAGGCTGAACTGCTGTTTACCTGCCTGTCCACCTTCCTGGGTCCCGTGTCCATCTCTACAGAGGTACACCCCAGAGCATGTGCAGACACTGTTTGCTCATGACATTCATTCCTCTCATTTATCTGTGTATCCTCAGTGATGGGCACAGGGTCTGACACATGGCTGGTGTAATAAACATTTGCAGAAGACAGAAAAGAAAGCAGAAAGAGAGGAAGGGAACAGAGGTAGACAGAGAAGAAAAGGAATCCAGTTTCCTCCTCCTTTTCTAGGTCATGTGGAAGCTCATTTCAGCCAACAAGTGCTGTGGGTATATCGATCCACATTTCTGAGGTATTGAACTCAGTTTCTATTGACAGAAATAACCACCAACTAGGCTGGAGGAGAGAGAAATGTGCTGACAGCTAGCAAATCATACCCCTGGTAGTGGAGTGCCTGTCTATGCCAAGGGGGACAATCATTAATTTCCTGTTCCTTCACAGTTACATTTCTTGGGTTGACTGACAAGTTCATTTTGGGGATTCATCAGGCCCTTTAGAAATAAACTCCCTTCTTATTCCATGTTTCTAACTGCACCTGCCACCCAGATGATCGGCTGCCTGGGACTCACATAAACATTTCAAATTGCTAGCAAGAGCTCAACATGGTAGTTAAAGGAAATCTTTCAGTTTTTGCATGATATAATCAAGAGAACCCACTTTCCCTGGCATCTCAATTCTTCACACAGAGCCAAAGAGGATTTCATTTACTGGCCCTGCCTCCCCACCTTTAAATGAATGATAACCTAGCATTTAGCTGTGAGATGGTTTGTTGGCAGGCAGAACTTGAAATTAAGTCTCTTGCAAAAGCTGTGTGATTCTGAGTAAATCACTTGACCTCTCTGGGCTTCAGTTTTCTTGCCTGAAAAAAAAGGTGGCTACATGGTGAATGGCACTGTCGATGAGGAAAACATTAAGTGACGGAAGTGAACAGATTAAAGCTCTGTAAAGGGGAAGGACATTCGTCATATTAACTCATTAACTGTCAAAATGAGTCTTGTGATGGCCACCCCCCTTTTACAGACAAGAAAACAACAGCTCCAGCAAAGGAAGTAACCTGCTGCAGGCTGACGAGTCCCGGAATTGTGATGGGGACCCAGCTCTGCTTGAGGCAGCAGCTTACAGAAAGACAATTTATCATTAATCTTATTAGTGAGTTTGCTCCTATGCCCGGCCTAAAATTCCATTCGGTGCCAGTAGCCTCAAGGTTAGCAAAGGTAGAGGGTAGTAGAGCTTTCTGCTAGCCTTCACACTGTTCAAAAAAGACACAGCAGGCCCAAAATGGAGTCACCTGTGCTAAGCCCAAGTCACCAAACCAAAACTAATACCTAAGCTGATGGTAGTTTAAATCTCCCCCAGGAATGTCCTCTTAACCAGTCATTCTAGAATTTTCTGGTCAGCACCATTGAAGTAATCTGCCTAATAGATACTTTTGTCACTGAGAGAAAGGTTACCTTGCCCAATATAATCTTTTTTTTTTTTTATCCCATTTATGAGTTCTTGACCCACCAGCCCCTCTCAGCCTTTAAAAACCTTTCCTTTTCTATAGCTCTTTGGAACTCCTTTGTATTCGCTAGACTGGATGCTGACCTATTCATGAATCATTAAATAAAGCCAATTAGATCTTCAGATTTACTCATTTGAATTTTGTTTTTTAACCACATAAACAAAGCACTTCCAGTCCATCTAGAAATAATCCTTCAAGCTCCAAGTCATCAAAGCAAAATTCTTAGAACCCAAATGCCTGGAGTTGATGTATCTAATGTATTCACTGTTGACTTTATTTTGCTAACAGTAGCCAGAGGTACCTTGACATTTGCATTAATATACAATTTCTCTTAAAATCTGTTTATATTTTGAAAAGGTTTTGAATAGTTCTAAGTATTAACTTGGGCAGGAAAATTTCTCTGTTGAAAGACAATGAGCCACATGTGGTGGAGCTTTTGGGCCAAGACACAAGATATTTTGCTTTCATTTACTCACAGACATTTACTGAATACCTATTGTTCAGTGGCATTCAGATGCTGGGTCCCTTTTGTAGCTTCCATGAGAGTGGGGAAGACCAACACTGATCCAATAATGCTGTTTCCTACGTGTCCAACAGTGAGTCACTTTTTGTGCGTTCTATTACCGCAAATCCATGAAGTAGCCCCTGTGTCACTTACCCCCATGTTATAGATGAGGAGACAGGCAGAGGGAAGCACAGGGAGGGACAGGCACAATGTCACCCAGCGTGCCAGTGAAGGAGCTGGGGTTTGAAGATGGGCTGTGAAGAGCCCAATGGTGTCATTTGATTGACAGCTGGGCTCTGGGCCACAAGGTGAGCTTATTACAGCTGGGTGATAGGTATGTGGGGAATCCGCTGCACGATTCTTCTTTTGTTTATGTTTGACATTTTCCTAATAAAATATGTATATATGTTTTTTAAGAGGACAGCCTCTGGGGGTGCCTGGGGGTATGGTTGGTTAAACGTCTTACTCTTCATTTGGGCTCAGATCATGATCTCAGGGTCGTGAGATCAAGTCCCACGTCTGGCTCCGTGCTGGGCATGGAGCCTGCTTGAGATTCTCCCTCTCCCTCTGCCCCTCCCGACCCCGGCTCTCTCTCTCCCTCTCTCAAAAAAATAAAAAATAAAAATAAATTTTAAAAAGTGAAAGTACACATTCTGGAGCCAGACTGCCTAAGGTCTTAACTGTGGCATAACAATACCATCGTGGACATGGGGCTGTTGTCAGGATAAAATGAATTAATGCGAAGCATTTAGAACTGGTCCCACTGTAAGTATTCAAGACATGTTAGCTGTTATTTATTGCTACAGCTAAGAGGGAAAGCCTGCCGTGTTCAAACGGTCCAGCATGCCCTTCTCTACATACTCCTGAATATAAGGCAACCCCCCTATCTTCTTGAGAAGATTTTAAGAGTTATTCTATCTGCCTAAGTTTTGTTTAGAAATGTAAATGAACCAGTCATAGATCTATTTAGAGTATTTCATTTGTACTTTGATAACACTCATACCTATTTAAGATCACATATTATACACAATGATAAACATATTTAGGAATACAGCTCCTGCCCACTCTTTTGTCTGAATAAAACTACTTTATTCCAACTCTTCACCTATTATTCCTGATCTAATGTATCTTCTCCAGGCAATTACTGTTAAAAGAAATGAGCCAAGAAAATACCCTTCGTGTGTGAGAAAGCCATACCTGCGGTGACAGCCTCTTTTCTGAGGGGTGGCTTTGTGGAGCAAACATACAGGACAGACAGTTAGGGTCACAGTGGTCTGAGGGTGGATACTTTGTTCATGAGGCAAAGGGCAGGGGACTGGTTAAACTGGGTGGGACGCTGGGAGCCTGGTTTGCTGGCAGCTCTGAGAAGGACTGGCAAAGACAGACCAAGCTAAATGTCAGTCCTGGTCAGACCAGGAAGCACTCTATCCAGCTCATCGACTTTTAATCTATTTCTTTATTAGAGAAGTCATACACTGCTGTTGTAAGGTATTTAGACAACAGTGAAAAAGAAAAAGAAAAACAAATCCATTAATCCCACCGCCCAGAGAGAGCTACAACTGTTATTTTGCCATCTTTGATCCAAGCAAGAATGCTCTTCCCCCAGATAGTCTCCTGGCTCGAATGTCCCCTGCTCAATGTCATCGGATGACCGCCTAATTTTAGGCTTGCCAGATTTAGTGAATAAAAATACAGGACACCCAGTTCCATTTGGATTTCAGATGAACAGCAAGTAACTTTTAGTTTAAACAGGTCTCCAATATTGCAACGAGCCATTGCCGGGAAATCGTGCTTCTCACTGGTAACTCCTGGGCAGCAAAGACCAGCCCACCTTGCTCCCTTCCAGGACATACTGACCAAGAGCCTCCTCTGTGCTGACCCAGCTCAGATGCAGTCTAGACAGGGATCCCAATATCAAAACAACTATTTCCTTTCCAGTTTCTAGGAAGAAAACAATTGCACCCTTTTCTGCCCCAGACCTGGGGCTAAATTGGACTTTAAGCTGATTTTCAAAAGGAGGCGGTAGGTAGGAACTTGGGGTGAATAACTGACGTTTGAAGGTGGCCAAAGTAATTATAAATTGTGCTTTTTAAAAACACAATGACTCCATTACAATTTAAAAAGAAAAAAGCCCAATGGCAGCCATCACATAATAATAGGAGCCCAGGCTGTGCTGTGAGCTTCACTTGCATTATATAATTCCAACAACAATCCCAAATCCTCATTTTACAGGAGAGTAAACAGAAGTTCAGAGACGTTAGGGAATTCACCCAAGGTCTCAGTTAATCGGGAGAGAAACTGGGATTCGAATCAGAGGTCTGTTTGACACAAACACTCTACAAGCAAGTACAGACTTGAGGGCACCCAGCAGTTGCTAGGATGTGAAAGCAACTAGCTTTTCAGAAGCGTTACTTATTTATTGCAGAGGCATTTTACCTCCCTGCGCATTTATGAAAGTGGCCCTATAACAAGGAGGCCAGAGCGCTCAGAGACTTAGCACATTCTCGAAGCAAACTTAATACATTTGTTTGTACTTACTAAGCATGGGGAATCGAGTTGCGGCTGCCTCTATTCTTCAAGAGGTGGGGTGGTGGGAGGTCAATTACGGCTGGACCCCGGAAGGCTTTCTGGAGTCTGTGGTATCCGATCGAGGCCTTAATAACGTGGACAGAGTTTGCACAGAATCAAATTCGCCCGAATTAAACAGGACGGCAAATGAAGACTATATTGATTTTCTGCTCAGGTCAATAAATAAGATAAATTGGCCCAAAGAGCTAAATACTGATCAGCGTGAACCGAACATCAACATTTACTAAGAGCAGAGGGAGGAGAAGCATATATCAGAAAAATGGATATACCAATAAGAGCATCAGGACAGCTACTCAGTTTCCAGTTAAGGTCTGTGTTTAAGGATTAATATTTTAGTCAAGTCTTCACACACATACACACAAGGCAGTGGAATTAAATTATTACAATAAAACTTCATAGTCAGACTGATTGCTGGGAAGACTGATTGATTTTTTTTTTTTTAAGAATGTCACTGAATTAAAATGCACAGATATCACATGGCAGAAGGAGCACTGCGTTGGGAGTTGGAAGACCTCAGTCACTGGCCTGTGACTTGTTAAGAGCACAAAATCATATATTATTCATTTTTTTTGTATCCCCTTTGCCTAGCACAGCCCCTGGCATATAGATAAGAGTCTTATAATTGAGTTCTGCAAAGAGCAGACCTGAGTCAAAGATTTGCGTACCTGTAATATATTTGGGAGGTGATCCCAGGAGGCAAGTAAAGGACTGAGAAGTGAGATAAGAAAGGGAGGAAAGCTAAAAGGGTATGTTCATGAATGGGCCACCATGTGGGACACAGGGGTTCAGTCCTGCTGGGAGAGAGGAGGTAGGATGCATCCAGAATCCTTCCACCATGGGGCAAGGAACCTGGGGTAATTCTCCACCAAATTTATTTGAGGGTTGTGCCATTCGTTGAAGATATTGACCTCCACCTCCCAACCCCATTTTTTTTTTCAATCCTAAAGGAAGAAAGATTCAGGTCATTTGCTGAGGGTTGCACCATTTGTGGAGGGTACTACCCAACCCCTCCCCCCCCCCATTTTTTTTAACCCTAAGGCAGAGAGATTCAGGCGTAGCCCACTACTGAAGCTGCAGGTGACAACGGGAGAGATCCAAGTGGAGAGGAGAAGGACACAAGTAAGGAGTCACTGCAGCTCAGGGACTGCAAGAAGGATCTCTGGGCTCTGTGACAACGGTCAAGTCCTTCACCTCTCAGAGCATCCAAACGTAAGTCTAAAGAGTGAGATATGGATCTTTACATTCCCTCTGAGACTGAGTGTCAGTAACTCTGAAGACCAGAAGGTCAAACCCAGACTTGAGGATTAGAAGCCCTTGAGGAAACCACTTCTCACACAGATAAAAATGATCTATAATGAGCATTCCACTTGTTAGCTTTTAAGTGTGAGCATTTCGAGCATTCGAATATACACACGGAGATATATATGAACCAGACGATCACTCAGGCATTGTTTGTAACAGCAAAAACTTGGAAACAGCCTAAATAGCCTTCAATCAGGGCAGAGCTGAAAAAAATCGGTATATTCATGTGCTGGAATGTTCTCTGCGGTTAAAAGGAATGAACTGAATCTATATGTGTTAACATGGGTAGAGCTCAGAAACTGTTCTGAGGGAAAAAGCAAGATGCAGAATGTTATATATAGTATGGCACCATTTAAGAAAACACGCACGTGTTCTGGCTTTCCTGCTGGGTAGGTTACATATATGGAAAAGTATTTTTAAAGGACTGAAAAGGGACAACACAAACTCATTTAAAGCTATTTTGGAAAGACTTGGAAAGATTCAAACCACATTTACATGAGGGGCTACTTCTGGGGAGGAGAAGTTGGGATAAGAGAGGGATATGACTCGCAATGACGAATACGGGCGAGATAGAGTGATTTTAGCTTTAGTGATATTATTCCCCAGTTCCAAAACAGACATGAGATACTGAGTTCATAAGGCTGAACACCAATAAAGTGACATGTAGTGTCATCCCTCTGGGGCAGAATTTGCATTCACCTACTGTTTGTTCCCTGCTCTCTAGAAAACAAGACTTTTTTTTTTTTTTTTTTGGCTGTGTTTCTTATACTTAGGGGAAAAAAAGGTCATTCCTTTATTGAGCTGAAAGGTGAGGTTCCTGCCTAATTTCTGTGGAATCGGGAATCTGATTTAATGGACTCAGAACTAATGAGGTTTTTCATGTTTTCTTAATTGTCATAGTGTTAGTCAGTGTTGGAACTAAGCAGGGCTTCAGCTGAGCTTGAGCACGCCCTTTGCCTTGCTTTATGGGTATCAGTGAGTGTTAACAAGGGGCCACTCCTTCTTCGCCCCCTCCCCCCGTGACCACACCAGGGAGTGGGAACAAGTCAGAGTCACTTGATGGCCCTGAATTAGAATGGCTAGTGTCAAGTTCAACCAGGAGAAGATCTCAGGGTAGAGGAGCATCTTCTACAAGAGTTCTAGGCTTTTGGGACCCCGTGCTCTTACTAGGCTGGTCTCCCACCTGGAATTCTATCTTCTCCCACAGTGTTCACATGCCCACATCCTATTTCTCTTTGTGCCATTTTCTCCATGTAGCCTGCCTTCACGGATCTCCCTCTTCACCCCTGCCCATCGTAATGACCATAATAATGATCATGACGCAGATATCACCTGCCATCTATAGAAAGCAACATTAGTTCCCAGGGACCAAATTGGGTTCTCATCAAATCTCCACAGGGCAGTCCTGAGAACTAAGCATTCATGTTCCCATTTTACAGATGAAGAAACCAAGGGTCAGTGAATATTAAAAGGGAAGGGGGGATCACCATTTTCCAAGGGCTCTACTTTGGACACTTTCTCCCCCTTAACATGTTCATGGCTTTCTGGGGTCTATGGTTTCTGTATGATATGATTTATATATAGAGAGAAATCCTTTTCAAAGATTTTCCTTACTGGGGGCTGAACTCTTTGGGCTTACCCTTCAGAAACAGAGAGTTTTAAAGTTAAAGCACAAGTCAGAGAGAAAGATAGGGCCCTATGAAATGAGTAAGATCCATTCTTCTTTAGACCTGGGGTATAAACAAAACAGGAGACCCAGGGTAAAGACAAGGCAGGGGGCCTGGGGTAGACAAGGCAGGAGACCCAGGGTATGTAGACATGGTAGGAGACCAGGGGTGTAAACAAAGCAGGAGACCCAGGGTATAGACAGAGCAGGAAATGTGGGAAGTAGACAATAAAAGAGGCTCACCATTCCTACTAGTGAATCCTACAAGGTGGATGAGGAGGAAGACTGGACATCTGACTACCAAGGCAACACAGCTAGACACAGAGGGGAGGGCAGGGGCCTCCAGCAGCTTCCAGAGTAGCACCCATCACCACGTCCCAAGGGGCTCTTTCTCTGTCTGCCTCAGGGAGCTCTCCAGTGATTAAGGTCTCTGGACACCAGCCTAAGCTGGCCCTCACCTGCTCTTTCCTCCCTCTCTCTATTCCCCCTCTCTCCTTCCTTCCCTCTTTTAAAGGAAGTAAGTAGGAGGAGACCATCAATTTACTTTATGAGGGAACCAGGAGCTTGGTTCTTTTCATCAGGCTTCTTTGCCTTAGGTTTGCTCCTGGCTTGCCAGGGGGTAAAACCACTTACCACATCAAACAAAGATTTTTTTTTTTTTAAACTGGATTTTCTGAAAACCAAGATAGAAGTGTGCAGAAATTTGTCCAAGGTCAAACACAGTGGCTGTGGCTGCAATTTGAATGAAGTTCTGAATCCAAAACCCTCTTCTGGCTACTGATACTGCTGCGTGCGTCCGTGCATGCATATGTGTGTGTGTTGAAAATTGCATTATTTTTGGAGCAAGTTTTGCTTTATCTTCCTTTAATGACCATTACTGGTGACAGGAACCACACTGAGAGCAGGACCCAATTTCGATTCCATTCTCTGTCTTCCGGCTCACTTGGCATTGTGCCAGGCACAGAGTAAGTGCCAGTGAGTGACTCAGGATAAATGGGACAGCCAGGGCCAAGCTCACCGCACTGGCCCCTAAGCCTGCCTTCACACCACATTTCGTGGCAGAGGCCAGTCAGCACAGAGCGGTGTTATCCTGCCAAAGGGCAGGATCTGCAGGACCTCCAAGGCAAGGAGACAGTGTGCAGGAGGCCAGGAAGGCCAGAGCATCCTCCTCAAAATGGGTTGGGGTAGGACACTCCAAATCACATGGGTAACTGAGACCTGGATGCTTTGACGATGCCCTCTTGAGAAGATGGTCTGTGAGTGAAATAAGATCAGCCTTTCTGAACCCGTTCAGAGGAAGGATGCCAGAGGCAAAAGTTCCTGGAGTCAGAAATATTTGAGAAATGCTGTGTTGACCTAAGTTAAGCAAGGTCTTCGACTTCAAGACTTTTTAGAGCCAGCACACATTGTAAATATTCAAAAGGAGAAAAATGAAGGTAGGATTTTTCCCATTTAGGTAACCATAGAAACCGCAGTCCCAGAGCAGAGCACAGGGCTCCTGTTCCACAGGAAATGAAATGGATAGGACACAAGTCAGGGGGGGAGAAAAAAAGAGTCCGATGAAATTATCTGGAAAAAATAAGTAAGAACCATCTCTTAAGGAAAAGGCCAAGGGTGAGGCAAGACAAGAAGTCTGCCTTCTTTCTCCTGCAAAGACTAGACAATTTCACAGGGCAGATGAGGGGGCACTATGGGGTCATGCCTGACACCTACCTTTCTCTCTTTAAACTCTAAGGAGATCTGAACGTCAAAATGCTTCCTGACTCTCAACCCTTCTCCCCACCTCCAATGCCACCATCCTGATACAAGTCATCATCTTCTCTCATGTGGGTTATCACAATACTCTCCTACCTGTCCTCCCTACCTCTGTCCTTGCTCCCCTACAGTCTATTCCTAACAAAGCAGCCAGAGTGTGCTTTCTGAAACTTCGATTAGAATCCTCCAGTAGCTTCCTATTTCTTTCAGGGTAAAAACTAAAGCTCTCCTTTAATCTGGCCAACTATTGCTTCTTTGACACCACCTCTTACTATCTTAATTCCCTCCTCAAGGACACTAATCTCATCTTTCTTCAAACACCCCAGGTATTCTGTGCCTCAGGTCCTTTGCACTGGTGGTTCATCTTTTTTTTTTTTTTTTTTGGAATGTTCTTTCGCCAGATACACACACAATGTCTCCTCTTCAATATTTTTGTTCAAATGCCATATTCTTGGAGAAACTCCTCCTGGTTATTTTATTCAAAATTGCCACTTTTGCCCCACCCTCAGCACTTCAGACCCCCTTATCCTCCTTTCTCTCTTTTTAATAGTATTTATCACCTCTGACTTACTACATAATTTATTTATTTATCATGTTATTGCCTCTCTTCCCCCAAAATGTAAGCTCCACACTGGGAGAGGTCTCTGTTTTATTTTCTGAAGTATACTTAGCACCTAGAGTGGTACCTAACATATAGCAGGTATTTGTGATAGAGCGTATTTTTCAAAGATTTCCCATCCCACATGCACTGCCTACAACGTGGCCTTGGCACTCCTCCCGTTGAGGCATAGGTTCTCTGTCCCTCTTCCTTGAAACTGGCTTGATGTGTATGACTGCTTCAACCAAGAGAGTACAGTGGAAGTGATGCTCTGTGACTTCTAAGGCTAGGTCATAAAAACGCCATGCACTTCCATGTTGCTCTCTTGGAACTCGGCCACCATACTGTGTGGGAGCCCATGCAGTCCGTGGCGAAGCCTAACTGGAAAGTTACTGGGGTCCTCAGCCCACAGCCCCACCTGAGCTCCCAGTTGGCAGCTTTCACCAACTTGCCAGCCATTGGAGTGTGCCATCTTGAGAGTTACCCTGGAGCCCAGGTGAACCAGTCTAGCTGACTTGTACTGAATTGAGATGAACCATCCTTGCTGAACCACTCTTGCCGAACCTTGCCCGATCACAGATTTATGAACAAAATAAATGATCAGGACAATAGCGTTGCCTCAGCCAGCCCACCAGGCCGCAACTGGAACACTATGGTCAGAGTTTTCCCAGCAGCATTTAAATCATTGCCCAGGCTGGGAAACATCCCGACCTCTTTCTGGACATGGAATAAATTCCTTTTCTGAACCTCAGGCTCCTTGTGAGAAGGATTCAATGAGGTGACAGAGTTAAGGAGTGCAGACCAGAGTGTGGTATGTGACCATCATGACACTACAGTTTGATGTTCTCTTCCTTCCATGCAGCTGTATGGAGCCCAAAGGAAACACATCTGGAAAGGCCTCTTTATCTCTCTGACCAGGCGGGCAGCCCTGCAGATGTGCTCACAGAAGGGACAGGCTCTCACTTGCCTCCAGGTCTCTGTTCTCAATGTCCCCTCTTCCACTACATCCACAATTAGCGAATTGTTTGCATCTCAGATTAATTATGACTTGCATCGAGAAGCCTCTGCCCACCTCCTAGTTGGAGTTTCTGCTGTATGGCCCGGGGCACCTGTCCCTCCACCATCCTGCCAGCATCACACCGGAGTGTGTGTGTTGTCTGATCCACTCATCTGCCTGCATGTGATGAGGACAGGAACAGGAATTTCCTTGAGACTGGTGCAGCTCTAGAGCCTACCACAGGGCCTGGCATAATGGCAATGCGATAACTCTGGGAAATGTGTGTCTCTCCAGGACGCAGAAGCATCATGGGTTCAGATTGGCTGAGGCCCCCCTGTTGTAGGGGCAGACACCCTCATCCGGCTACACGATGGTTTCTTCTCAGAACCCAGAGAGTCAGGGGCACAACCATGAGATGACAGGCAGCCCTGCAGGACTCCACTGGAGAGTCCAGTTGGGCTATTTATATCAAGGAGGCTGAACAGTGCTGTGGGTTAGACCTCATCCTGGGAACCAGACTATATGCTCTCCGATCTTGACTATGTCACTTACCAGCTGTAGGACCTCCAACCATATACCTAAGTCTTCTGGGCTTCAGCTTCCTCAACTGTAAAATGGGAATAATGACATCACCTATCCTAGAGGGTTGAAATCATGGGGATTAAATGAATTCATACACCTATAGCACTGAGAATGATGTTCGACATAGTTTAAGTGCCTCCGAAGGGTCTCATTCATCTGCCTGTTGAGTAGGATCTATATCTGTTCTCCAGAGCAGAGAGACCTGGACCACTTCCGTTTCTCAAAAAATTCACATGACAGACAGAATTAAAAAATAAATTCAAGATTAAGGTTGTGTGATGAACATCTTTCAATCCTCCAGTACATTGTGTGACTGTACGCTCCAGAGCCTCACTGGCTGGTAATGTCAGAGCTCTGTGATTGCAGTTTGTGACTATGAGGCCCAGGCCAGAAGCCCTCCAGCATCCCTGCCTCCAGATCTCCCCTAGGCCCTTCAAAGCCCCCTCTATGGTCCTATCTTTTGCAGAGAATGAAGACAAAGCCCAGCCTTCTGAAACCTTCCCCACCTGGAGGCCTCATACCACCACCTCCTTCCTCGGCGTCTTGGCTATTTCAGGAAACTGAAAAGACCACCCAGGGAACTAATCTTGGGCTTCACTTGTAGGGGGTCCAGGGGTGGGTGGGGGAGGCAGATTTTCCTGTACAGAAGAGCGCGTGTTCCTTTTGAAAAGTCCTAGCGGAACTAAATGTGCGACCTATTGTAAACTGTGAGGAGCCACCAGCAGGAGTTGGTGTGATACAAAAGGGGCATTTGTAACGACACAAAACACTTAGCACTTTACCAAGACATGCATGGGATATAAAAGGAGACGAAGGGCTCCAGGAATCTGCCAGGAAAGCAACGTGCCCTGAATGCAGGCAGGCCCATCACTATACCCCAACACACAGTCTTTATCCTCTGAACGATGCCCCCGGCGACTCCAGCATGGATGGAACGTCTGCATGAATGCAGGTGTGAAAGGCCAGGTCTGTCCTTCTGGGCCTCCCACTCAGGCACCTGCCTTTGTCTTCCTAGGCAGACGGGCCTGCCCCTAACATGCACAGTGCCCAGGGCAAGAGCACAAATAGAAACCCACGTATAATAAGACTAAGTAGTAAAAAGTTATACATTAAAGTAATAAGATACTTGATAACTGTGTTTTATCCTCCTAAATTGACAAGTATACCTTCAGAACAACCTGGAAGGCAAGGCTCAAATTTAGCTTCCTTGGATTTTCTTGGAAGAGTAGGGGGACCTGGGGTGACCTCCCCAATATTCACGGTACCCAGGGCATCCAGAGGCATGGTTACGGGAAGTATGGGGCTAAGATACTCCCTGGGTTCTTCTTTCCCTTTCCCTTTCCTTTCCTTTTCTTTTCTTTTTAGCTTTGAGAGCCTAGGAATCACATGTCCCCATGAGGAGACATAGGAAATGCTTTGTGCCCTTGAACCCAAATCTGCATCTCTAAAGCTTTATCCTTTTCACATTTTGACTCCTGCCCTTCACAGCCATGCAGAGGAAACAGATCTCTGTTCTCCACTGACCAGCCGAAGTCCAGGAGACACCTGTGTCCCAGGCTCTGCCCTGGATGCTGCAGACAGCCACAGAAGGCTGCCCAGACCTTGCCCCCCAGAGTTTACAAGCTAACGGGGGAGACAGAACAGCCAGGTCCATGTGAGATCCAACCAGATGATGTGTAAAGCAGACACATCTGGGGAGCAAATCCTGGGACATCATCCCAGAAAGGGATCCGAAGAACGTTTTTGCTCAATGTTAGAAAAAAGCAGTAGAACCTTCTCATCAAACACTGTTTTGTGTGGAATTTGGACACATGGAACTGAGGAAAGTCCAGCTGCTCTCTTGGGCTGAAGCAGGCTGGAGTGGGGCATGGCGCTCCCACCCTCCCCCCCTTGCCTCCCTTCCCTCTCCCACAAGCAGAGGACCTGCTGCCCCTGGAACACCAGATGTCTGGGCAGCCCCAGTTTAGTACTGTTGCTCTGGTCCAACCTCTTCACTTCGAGGGAGAATTAGGTACCTTCCCCCACTGTGGAGTTTCCAGTTTTGAAGAGATGCAGCCAGGCCCTTGTTCCCTTTCATACCCTGGAGGCTGGCACATGGTGGCCACTCAGGGAGTGAGCTGAAATGGACCAAAGGAGAGGTGCGAGCACAGAAGCAGTATGTGGTGAGACTTATACAAGATCATTCAGTTAGTGGGATGCTTGAAATCCTTTTTAGAAAAGCAAAGAAAAAGAGTGGCGAGAAATCTATGAAAGACAAGAAACCAGAGAGAAAAAATGATGAGTAGGAAGCTAAAAATACCTTGACGTGAGAGCCTCATATTATTATTATCAATAAATATAACAAATATCTATAAGCTTTGAAAATTTCTCTATTTTAGTATTTTTAAATGTCATTTCTCTATTAGCATTTCTCCATTAATCCTCTTACTGAATTACAGTAGTGACAATTGCTAACATTTACTGAGCAACTTACTAAGAGCATTGCTGCAATTTTCTTACCTAACACCCAGAACAATCGTTTCTGCTCAGACCATGATTCTCTTTACACAAATGAGAAAACTGATAACTCAGAGAAATTAAAAGATGTGTCTAAGATCACTCAGCCACGGAGTGATGAAGTGTGCATGGGAACCCATGGCGTATATTTACTGATTTCTGAACGAGAGTAGGGGAGGGACTCAGGACTTTGGAGGACCAGTTCCCTTTTCCCTTGGCTTGTGGTCACAGAGCTGGGTAATGCACTTCCCTCACTTCAGCTTAGAAGCCTGGAGGTTAGGGTTCCCTGAGCTCCAGGCTCTTCTTGGGGCCAAGACACCTGAGTCTTCACTCTGGGCCCTGAAGGGTACCAGAGAGTGAGCTGCAGGCCCACAGAAATGTCCCTGAGCAGGCTCCAAGAAGTGACAGCTCACCCAAATCCCAGACCCAGGAAAATCTTCCATCCTCTGTTTTGGAATGTGCTGCACCTTCATCCGGAAAAGGAGGCCTGCCTTCATGGACTCTCCCATTGGCGTTATGCACTACTAAATGGGGGCCATATTTCACCCTAGAAGTGGCTGCATTTCAGGAGCAGAGTGTGATTAAGAAAGACGGATGGCAGGTAATATCCGTTACCAACACCTGTACAGTGCACAGGGATCTGTTTGGCAGAAAGGGGCTATGTAAGAGCAAGATCATTACCATTTGAACTAGAAAACAGAATGTGGTGGAGGTGGTGAAGAATGGGAGGGGAAGGGGGGGGGAGGGGGAAGGGGGCAGCAGAGAGATGCAGAAGAAAGGCACTGCAGGAAAATGCTTGGTCCCTGGAACCACAGGACTATGTCCTAAGCCCCAGCTCTGCCGCTGACTGACTGAGCAGGCTGGGCAAGTCGGCCCCTCCCCCGGGCCTCGGTCTCCCCGCTCCCCATCAACTAGATGCTGATAGCCTCAGAAGTACTGTCTCACTCGGGTACCCTGCAGGAGGCACCATTTGGAAGCAACCGCACTCAAGGACAAGACTGGCTCAAACTCCGAGAACGCCCGGACCTGAGTCTTTAGCCAAGTGTTGATGGTATCAGCCCCCCAACCCCATTCTGAGAGGCTGGGACCTCCAGCCCTGGAATCTCAAAACTGAAGCATAAAGGCATGCGGGCAGAGGTGCGCAGGTAATGGGAAGGATGGAGGTTACGGGGTACATGGACATTTGTCCCAGAGCTTCTATAGAGCCTACAGGTTAATCATTTGGAGAAAGGGAAAGAAAGAGGAGAGGAGCTAGGAGAAGACAGAGTTGACTTTTGGGTTAAACAGATCAGGGTAGGGCATCTGCTCTGCCATTTGTTGGCTCTGTGAACCCAGGCAAGGTGCATTTCTTCTCGGAGTCAGTCTTGCCCCTCATCTGTAAAACGGGGATCTTTACAGGGCTATTATGAGTATTAAATGGAATCATGTTTTTTCCATTCTTAGCACAGAGCCTGATATACAATTGACTCCATCGAGAGAGCCTATCACCTCCATACTCCTCCTCCCCACCAAAAGCACCACCACCATCATCACCAGCCTCAGCCTGGACAAGGATGCTTTCTCTTCTTATTTAGGCAGTTTCACCTCTCTAAAGGCTCTCAGAGAGCAGAGAGCAGAAGGAGAGCCCTGTGCTGTGTGGTCCCGGAGAGAAGCTGCGATGGACAAATACAAACTATAGGGGGAAGGGAGGGTTTGGCACATCCTCTCTGTGCAAAGCAGCCTCTGCATATTGTTTTAGGGGCTGGGTATATGGAACTGAATACAGCATAATATTATAGTAACATGTACATTATACATTAACAGCATGCACACGCATGAAGTGGATTCAACAGACCTGGGTGAAGTGAGGGAATGAGCTACTCAAACATCTGGGAGAAGTGCACCCCCTAAAGAGGGAAGAGTGAGGGCAGGGGAGAGTGTCAGGGGGTGGCAGGATATGGCACAGATAGGCAAGGGCCAGATCTGAAAGGTTCCAGGTAGTGGAGAGGATGCTAGATTCATTCCAAGTCCGTTGGAACAGGGGGTGACACGATCTGATTTTTAAAGGATAATTCCAGCTATTGCAAGGAGAACGGACTTGGTGGGGCGGAGTGAAGCCGGTTTCCAGGCCACTGCCATCCCCCACGTGAGGGATGATGCTGGCTTGAACCAGGAGGTCGATTAAGGGTGAGAAATTTGGAATAATGGATATATTTTCAAGGTGGAGCAAACAGAATTTGCTGACCATCCGGATGTGGATTGGAGAGGCAGAACTCCTCAGGAATAACTGCAAATGCTTCGGTCTGAGCAATAGGACACACGTTGGGGCCCTTTCCAGGACGGGACAGACTGTGGGAGGAGCAGGTTAAGGGAATGAGGAGTTCGGCTTCAGCCATGCAACGCTGGAGATGTCCATTAGCCATTCAAATGGAGGCATTTACGAGGCTGGGGCTGGAGTGATCTGGCATTTAAAACCACGGGCTGGCTGAAATCACTGCGGGGGTGAGCAGTCTGAGGACTAGCCGTGGTGCCCTGTAACATTTAGAGGTCAGGAAGTAGGGAGGATCCAGCCAGGGAGAGTGAGTGAAAGTTGCCTCTGACGTAGGCAGAAAACCAGGAGAAAGTGTTATCTTAGAAGCCTAACAAAGCAAACGTTTCTAGCTGGAAGAGTGACCAGCCATGTTACAGATGATAAAGGGTCCAGCAAATGGAGATCGGGAATTGGTCATTGAAATCTGGCAAGATGAAGGTTACTGGGGACGCTGGTGATGGAGTTTCAGTGTGTACCTGGGACAGGGATGAGATTCTCATGGAAGTGGATTCGAGAGAGAAGGAAGGGGAGGGGCAGGAGGGGGTCGATGGATGCAGGAAACCCTCTAGAAGATTATGTGATAAAAGGAGGGCAGAGAACTGGAGTGAGGCCAATTCATCCAGAAGGTTGAGGAAAGCATTTTGTTTTGTTTTGTTTTGTTTTGTTTTGTTTTGTTTTGTAACATGAGAGATCTTAAATCCTGCTTATATGGTTGGGCATGACCCGGTAGAGGGGAGACCCTGAATGAGCAAAGCCTAAAATGGGAAAAAGGGGACCTAGTGCCTGCATTCAAGGATGGCCCAAATTTTGTGTGGCCTGAGCTAATGCAATTTGGAGAGCCCTCTTTGACAAAAAGAATTCAAGGTCATGAATTCAAAATTAGGGATGGAAATGAATTATTTACTTAGTATAAGAAAAGACATCATAACAGATAAACAGCACTTTAAAGGTGCACGTTATGTTTCTTCTGAGATCATCTTTGGTCAGGACTTCTCAGTCTTTGCAGGACTGACATTTTAGGCCAGATGGTTATTGTAGGGGGCTGTCCTGTGCCTCGGAGGATGTTCTGCAGAATCCCTAGATGCTAGTAGCACTCGTGCCCCCAACTGTGACAACCCAAAATGTCTCAAAACATTGCCCACTACCACCTTGAGAACCATGATCTAGGTAATTTACTTGAAATGCTTGCATACAAATATTCTTGGTTACAATCCCCATCTCGAACATTCTACAAGCCCCAGAAACCTTCAGCACAGACAGGGGCCGGGCCAAGTGAAGGTCTCAGAAGCTTGGGCTTCCTCCGCTTCTGATAAATCCACCTCTGCTCTAGCTGAGGCCTTGCACTTAGACTGGAGCGGGAAGAGCAGCTATCCCCAAAGAGACAAGGCAGAGTCCGGGGTGCAGATGCCAATAAGCTCACAGACTTGAATTTTCTCATTGCTTAGGTTTTCTCAGCACAGTTAAAAAGCAAGGGCATCCACTGAGAAGGTGACAGCAGGAGACGGTGTAGAGTTTTGCTGGGAGGAAGGGTTGAAATAGTCATCCTGGAGGGTAAGACAGGGAGTAGACTAGGATTCCGATGAGCCTCACCACAGATTGGAAGTGGGGTAGAGAAAGACCAGTCCCAGCGGCTGGAGGATGGCATGGCTGCCTTATAAAGCAGTGCGCTTCTCATCCCAGAGCAATCTGCACTGTAAGAGGCATTCAAGCAAATGGCCAAACGAGCCTACTGGTCCTCCTTGATCTGCGATTTTGTGATTTTACAGCAAAGAAACCTGACGCCCTAGAGTATACCATGCAGAATTATTCCATGGCGCCTCCACACACAAGAGAGTAAGACCGGCCTCATAAAATAATGGTCGTGATGGCTGAGAGCACAGGCCTGGGTTGGGGGAGGGGGGGCGTGGCTTTCCACGCTTAGCTTCAGTTAATACTCACAACAACACAAGAGAGCTTGAGAAAGTCTATCCACTGTCGCACAGCTGGTAGAAACAGTACAACCCAAACTGAGGAACCATCCACAAAATGCCTGACCAGGATTCATCACCATCAAGGTCATGAAGGACAAAGCAAGTCCGAGAACCCATCTCCAGGCAGAAGAGACTAAGGAGACATGATCATTCAATCTAGAAGCGCCTCCTGGACTGGGTCCTGGAACCGAAAGAGGCTGTTCCTGGAACAACTGGTGAAATCTGAATGACTAGTCTGGCGTTTAGCCCATAGTAATGTACCGATGTTGGGTTCTTAGTTGTGACAAACGGGCCACCGTAATGTGAGATGTTCACATTAGAGGAACACAGATGACGTGCAAATGGTTAACTTTCTGTGTTATCTAAACAGGTTTTTTGTAAATCTAAAATTTGTTCAAAATAAAAACTTACTCAGAAACAACAATAACAACAAAAACAAAACAACAACAATGTGACCAACTCCCCAGCATTCTAACTCTGGGAGCTTTGCTTCTACGTGTGGGGCACTGGGATCTGTAGTTCCCTATCCTGATTCAGTGGGATGTGTCTAAGGCCTCTGCTTTCTGTTTTTACACCCACGTGCGTCCTCGAGCCGAGGCGCAGGTTGGCATGGTGGCCAGGGATGGCTCTGAGACCAGGCAAACGTAGAGACCCACGTCTCGGCTCAAACCTTTGTTCCCCATACCTATGAAAGGTGACCGATAATCTCTCCCCCTCCCAGGCTTCGTGCGAGACTCCACACGGAACCAGGGAAAAACACAGCACTTGGTACACAGTAGGTGCTCAGTAAACGCGAGGTCAGCCTTCTTTCTTCTTAAGAGCTGAGAACTGAGAGCGAACCCAGCCTCTTTCCTTCCGACAAGAACCTTTCATGTTTAATTTATAGGCTAGTTTAGGTAGTTGAATTCTAAATAATTCATACTCTTGCTGTTAATATTTGTAGTTGTCGAATTCCTGTAATAAAACATTTAGGGATTTCTTCCCTCCCTGAAGTGTATTTCGCCGGGAGAATGATTTGTTTTCTGAAATCTAGGACTTGGCTGCCCTCTCCTTCTTGTTCCCTCCCGTGTCTCACTCTGTCCGTCGCTGCGGCCCGGGTGAGAGGTGCCAGGCTGTGGGGTGCTCAGGAGGCACGGCTGGCCTGACGGGCTGTCACTGCACCTGTGGTTAGGGCTTGCAGGGTGGGTTCACTTTTTAGGGTCTGCATGTCATCCACTTCCTTACTGGAGCTGGGCTGAAACCCTGCCATTTCCTGGCTGTGTGTTCATACAGGCAACCTAACACCTCACTGAGCCTCTGTTTCCTTCTGCTCCAAAATGGCAATAACACTCTCAGTTTACATTGCCTGACATGCTTCTGGATCTCTACATTCTGCCAATATCCACGGAGGCTGCTTTATCTAATCTCTCTTTGCCTCCACCCCTACCTCGTTCATCTGATGGGACGCACAGACTCCCCCCATCTACTCTGTTTCCTTCTCATCTTGGCTTGGCCCACGTCCACAAGAACCCCGGGCTGTTCTCGGACAAAACTTCGCCGCCAGCTTTGTCACATCTCCGTAGCCCTGGGTTTGGGGGCAGGGGGAGGGTGATTCGGGCATGCTGTGGCATTTTCTTGAAGGAGGCTCTGACTCTCTCTCGAAGATGCAGGAGGGTCTGAAACACGAGGCCAGCTTCACAGGTGCCAACTGTACTGTTCAAAGAATATACTCCCTTTTATAGCACTTATATTTCATTCTCTACTGCCAGAATGGAGACACATGCTGGGTTTCTGCATTCGTAATCGGGGAAGAACAGATGGGAGAGATGCAGTTGGAAGTAATACTGTCATTAAAATAATCTATACTGCTTGTAACTCTCGGGCGTGTGCAAGAAGGTGAGTGGGGCCACGTGGACCAAGTTCTTCATATCCATTCCTCATGGAAATTATGGGGGGCTGGAGCCTCGGTGAGATCTGAAAATTCATTCTCTCATGGTATACCTCTGTGGGTGTACCTCTAGCCCCAAAGACAAAAGAGGGAACAGATGGGCAGAAATGTTTCCTTAGGTAAAGGGTGGGGTGGGCATTCTGGAGAGGGAGAACACCAGCAGCTAAAGGTGTGGAGGCTGGATTTGGGGATTTGGCTGGAAGGAGAACGTGCGTCCTGGTGATGAGGTTCTTGAATGGCATGGGAGCCTCTAGCAGAAAGAGCACCGGGCTGTGAGTCAGGTTCAGTTCAGGCTGTTACTAACTAGCTATGTGAACACAGGAAAGACACCTCTCTTTTTCTGGGCCTCGGATCTTCATCTGTAAAATGGAAACAGAATACGCGATCCAAGTAAATTTTCAGTAACTTGAAGGACGGTAGCTCTAAACTTCCGCAGAACACATCCGATTCCTGAAACTTTTTTCTCTTCTGGCCATGCAGGTCAAATATAAACTAAGCTTATCCCAGCCCCTGTTGTTTGATTAGCAATGATAATAATAATAATAGTGATATCCTTTATAAAATAATGTCGATACCCTTTACTAAGGGTCTACACTGTTTCAGACACTGTGAAGTGATTTAGCAACATACCTTCATCTTGACCACCATCATCAGAGGCCCATCATGCAGCAACTGTCAAGCCTTCACATCCAAGGCCCAGAGAGGTAAGGGGATACGCTTGTGTCACCCCAGGCTGGGTGGTAGGACCAGGAGTCCTGCCTGCCTTCAACAGCTGACCTCTTCTTGCTAGTCTCCTTGTCACAGCAATAATGACGTCTCCTAAGTCCACGAGCACTGTGGAGATGTTTAAATGTCTACAGGCAACCCTCCAAGGTAGATCCTGGGATCCTCGTTTTATAGATGAGTAAACTAACTTTCTATGAGGAGAAATCATCAGCCCCAAGTCGTAAAACCAGTATTCAGCAGAGCTGGGCTTTGGCCTCAGATCTGCCTGGTATCAAAGCTCCAGTCACTGCCTTGGGAGATTTCTGTGTTCAAATTCATAGAGGTTAAGAAAAGCTCCACAATCCCTTCCCCCAAAGCATGGGATGTTCTTTGCAAACTTCCCGCAAGGATGCCCCATTTTGCCAAACTTCCATACTATTCTCTCCTGCCCTGGGGAGCACTGTCCACACAGACACGTCAATGCCATGGTTACAAGGTGATTACTTGGACTGACATCTTAACATTCACGTAGCAGGAGTCTTACACTTGTAGAAGGCCAAGGAGTTCCCATGTCTGGGGCCCACCGCCCCCTTCTCCTTAGGGCAAAGGTTTCAGACCAGCAGACGAGCATATCAATACAAACTCTAAAAGTTGACTTTTCACTATTGACTCTTCAGAGGGCCACCTCATTTCTCTTCTTTGGGGTTTCTTACTGCTGCCTCCCCCACCACTGATGGTCTGCCACCAACGCCAAGGGCTGGTGAAGGTCACTGGACATCACTCTGGGGCGTCTGAGGTTGGAAGGCAGGGAGAGAGCAGGGGAAATTGGCTGCTCTATACAAGTTAACTCAAAAATGTGCAGTCACAGGATGCCTGGGTGGCTCAGTCGGTTAAGCGTCTGCCTTCAGCTCAGGCCATGATCTCAGGGTCCTGGGATCGAGACCCACGTCGGGTTCCTGCTCAGCGGGGAGCCTGCTTTTCCCTCTCCCTCTGCCTGCCGCTCCCCCAGCTTGTGCTTGCTCTCTCTCTCTGTCAAATAAATAAATAAAATCTTTTTTAAAAATGTCCAATCGTGGCCCTAAAGGTAGATACTATATTATTATCATCCCCATTTCACAGATGAAAAAATGAAGTTCAGAAAGGTTTAAATGACCTTCCCAAAATAAGTGATAGAGAAGAGATTTGAATCCTGGTCTTCAGTCGTTCTGACATCAAAAACCTGTATCCTTTCCGGCTATTGCACGTGTCCTCCTATACTAGGAAAAAATAGAATTGGCTCTCTCCTCTCTCACCTCCATCTTCAGCTTTCTCACTGATCCAAGATTTCTCGATACTTTAGGAAGTGCCATTATTACAGCCATTTGGGTAGCAAAGGTGCTAATTTCTCTAGAGAGATTTTTTTTTAATTTATTTTTTACTTTATTTTTTTTTTTGCTCAAGTGACTAGGAATTCTGTAGGCTCCTGTGGATTACAAAAACCCCAGTGACAATGACTGTGTTCTTGCTATCCACAGAGCCATCACATATGCTATTCCCTCTGTCTGAGATGCTTTTCCCTTGCCTGTTTCTCTCTTTAACCCTGCTTATCTTTTAGCTCTCCTATCAACTGTGACTTTCTCAGAGAAGCTGCCCTAACCCACTGCTGAGGTCACCCCCCTCCCCAGCCTGCCCCTACCCCTACCCCCAGTCCCAGCTAACTCTTTCATAGCGTTTTGTTTCTGTCCTCTCTGGCACCTGGCTCAGGTTGCAAGTATTGATGACTTGGGAGTCGTCAGATTAACACCAGCTTCTCTCACTAACCATAAGCTCTAAGGGGACAGGGACCACATCTACTTGGATTATGAATGAGGCCTCAGTTCTAAGCACAGGGCTTGGGACATAGTAGATGCTCAATCAGTATTTACTAAACGAATGTATGAAAGCATTAAAATACAGGATGCTTAAATGCCTGGGTCTGAAGACAGCAACATTTCCTAACTTGTGATTTTAGGAGGCATAGCTTTCTCCTTGGAGCTTATTAGGAATGCAGAATCTCAGGTTCCATCCCAAACCATCAGAATCAAAATCTGTATTTTAACATGGTTCAACAATGATTCCCATGCACATGAAGAACTGATCAGCATTTCAAAGGAGAAAGGAAGGTAGAAGGGTGAGGTAACCTACATTAATGAATCAGTTAATTAGTTAACCAGTTAATTCAGTAACATTATCTAGCGCTGTGTTAGGCCCTGAGACTCTGGTGTGAACATGGTAGATATGCTGTCTGCCTTAAGGGAGTGGCCCATGCCTGCTTGGCTGGACAAGGCATTAGGGGGAGGGGATGCTCATCATCCAGGGAGGCCTTCCAGGGGTGGTGACTGGGAGCAGTAGGTAGGGGAGCAGCCTCATGCTCAGTGGAATTTCCCGTCTGCATATCTCCAAACTGAGGCTGGTGGATGGGTCAGGAGGTTGTTGCCATAATCCAGACTAGCAAAGCAAGCAAGCCTTTATTTCCCTCTGGCTCTCTCCCCAGCTCTCTCCTGCATGCAGATGCCTTTCTGCAAAATCTGCCTAAAATACCCTAGGAATCAAATAATGGCCAATCTCATGGCCAAGGCCTCCCCCGCTCTTTTCTCGTTTACACTCTGCCTCCCAATGTCAACCTTGCAACTTCTTCTCCTCTCCTTCTGTGTTTTCTTCCCCCCTCCCCCACTTCCCTTCCTAGATTTCCTCTGGCATATCCATTAGGTGTATTATTATGCAGCTATTAGAAATGATGTTTACGAAGAATGTGTAATAACACGGAACATGCTTAGGTTACAATCGGAAACAGGGAGCAAAATCATATGGATAGATGATTATAGTCTTATAAAAATAAAAACACTATGTATAATAAAACCAAAACAAAAACAAAGCAAAACTCCAGAATGCCTCAACTGGTCTTTATGTGTGCATGGAGCCTTAAAAATATAGTAAAATTTTGCCTATTTTCCTTTTTTTAATGACTGGGGATTTCATTTATAAACAGGAAAATAAATAAATACCCACAACTTTAAAACTGCTGCTATTTATTTACCATGTCATTTTGGGCAAGTCTGTCCATTTCCCTGAGCCTTGGTCTTCTCATCTCTAAAAGAGGGCCAAGAGCTGTGCATCCCCACCGGCTGTTTTGAGATTGTGTTCATCGAGCGCTCGGCATGGATCTTGGCGTGAGAGGGAAAGAAAGCTAAACCCATGGCAGTTAATCGTCACTGTTGGTGACCAGTTTCCGGCTTACCTGTTCATTGCAGGTGTGGGTCAAAGAACAGGACAAATATGATGTGGGAGGGATGGAGGATGGAGACAGGAAGTCACTGTTTAGAAATCCCAAACTTTGTATTAATTTTGCTCTTAACTGGCTGTGTGACCTTGGTAAGTCTTTTCCTGTCTCCGGGCTTTGGTTTTATTAAATGTTGAAGAGGAACACAGCCTCCAAGATTGACAGAACTTACCATCACATGTCTATAAAGCAATATCTCAACTCGCCTGGAATTCACAGTCCTAAAATTCTACTGGACAGGGGCGCCTGGGTGGCTCAGATGGTTAAGTGTCTGCCTTCGGCTCAAGTCATGATCCTAGGGTCCTGGGATCGAGTCCCACATCGGGCTCCCTGCTAGGCGGGAAGCCTGCTTCTCCCTCTGCCTCTGCCTCTCTCTCCCTCTCTCTCTGACTCTCATGAATAAATAAATAAAACATTAAAAAAAAAAATTCTACTGGACAAATGCCACGACCTCTTTCAAATGCCCCTGAGCTCTCTGCCAGGTGTTGACCTAAGAATAAAGGTCCAGTTCTGTTAGGTCTCTTGTACTTGCTTCCTTTGAGCTCCAAAACCCCACTCTTCCCCTGCTGACCATGGAACCATTCTTGGAGTTTCTTAGATTGTGTCTAAGGAAAAAAAAAAGTGCCATTTTTATATGTGAGGAACCAGGGTGTGGTGGCCCCTACTTTGTGGCTGAGAAGCACACCCCTCTTTACTCCTGCAATTCAGTTCTTAAAATGGACACGTCTTGTTTCCAACAGCCCCCCATTCCTCTCAACATTGTTCGGTGGGGCCAGGGGCTGGGTTCCAGGCTCTCTGAAGAGACTGTGAGCCCCACCACTCTCCTCCTCCCAGGACAGCAGCAGTTTCTGTGGATGAAGGGGGGCTTTTTCCCTGAGCACGCAGCTCTGTCTCGGAAGCAGCCCCTCTCTCTGTCCCTCAATCGTTCTGCAAGCTCAGAGGAGCCAGTCCAGCTGGCTCTGCTCTACATGGAGATTCTGAAGAATTTTCACGGCATAAAAGCCAGAGAGTTGCTCTCCAGCTCCTGTAAGGGGGCAACATTAACGGCAAGGGGAAAACACGAATGAGACTGACTGAAAGATAAAAAGAGAAGGAAGAATGGGAACAACCAATGTTCAGGATCCCTTAAACAATCCTGGGTCAACAGCCCACCTGTCTCTCAAAAGCCCTTCTCATGCTCAGGATGCCTTCTTGCTTCAATAGCTTTTTTTGTGTTCTAGGCGCTATGTTAAGCTCCTGATGGTACCCTGCCTCACTCACTTCACCCTCAACTAAATGTCAGCTCTAAGCGAGTGGGGGGAGGGAGGTTTATGGGGTTTGTTCACTGTTCTATCCCCATTGTCTAGAACAACACCAAGACCCCTTGTGTGTGCTCATTAAGTCTTCGTTGCTATAATAAATGACCACTCTCTGAGAGTCACCAGGATTACTACCTCCATTTTACAGATGAATAAACTGGAATTCCTGATGGTGGTTACTTGTCCTGGGTCACGCAGCTGGTTAGGGTGTGGATCCAGGCTTCTGGTCTAACTGACCTCAAAGCCTGCCTTATTTCAGACCCCATGCCCATGGGCAATGCCCACGGGCAATGCCCACCCCTCTCCACTTCCCTATTCAAGTCTCCAGAATCACCTCCTTCTGGCAGTCTTCCTGGATCACTTCCTTGATCACCTCGAGGAATGACACAACCCACAGCTCTCCTATCCTTCCCCAAAAGACCCCTTATGATCGACCCTCAGCTGTGCCTGAGTCCTTTATACCTGGAATTGCTAATGTTTACTCAGTGTGTGCCCATAACAAATTACTAGCATTTCAAGGAAGTCTCTGTGTCTGATTAATTTTGTATATTGCCAGAATGCCTGACTCATAGTGGGTTTTTAATCAATATCTGTTCAATAATGCCTCGTTTAACCCTTGGGATCATAGATTCAGGGAGCAGTTTGGCAGGCGTATCAAAATTTAAAGTAACTTTCCTTTTTACAATATAATTTCACTTGAAGGAACTTAAAAATACTTAACTGTAGTCACAAAAACACATGAGGCTGATTACTGTAGCATTGTTCCTAACAGTTACAAAAATACAGTAACTTGGGGCGCCTGGGTGGCTCAGTTGGTTAAGTGACTGCCTTCGGCTCAGGTCATGATCCTGGAGTCCCGGGATCGAGTCCCGCATCGGGCTCCCTGCTCAGCAGGGGGTCTGCTTCTCCCTCTGCCCTCTTCCCTCTTGTGCTCTCTGTCTCTCATTCTCTCTCTCTGAAATAAATAAATAAAATCTTAAAAAAAAAAAAATACAGTAACTTAAAGGCCCGTGGTTGTTGGGTGGTTAAACAGACCTGTACTATGGAATATTAATCAGCTGTGAAAAAGAACATTGTAGATTGGTGTGCATTGACATGGAGACATCTTTAAAATTTTGTATTAAGCAGAAAAGGCAAATTTCAGGAAAAGTATACAATGTGATCCCATTTGGGTTAAAATTTACCTATGTAAATGCATGTCAACAGTTCTGGAAGTATGCATTTCAATTTGCTGAGCAGGGGGCGGTTTTGGGGTAGGCTGTAAGTTTGGTGAGTGAAGAAGACTTCTGCCTTTTCACTCAGAAAATGCTTCCCTAAAAAAAAATAATTTGGGTGATTTAAAAGAACAGACTCATAGGGTATGAGGATTTGAAGGGACCCTACACGGGGCAGAGGTGGTGCAGGAAGGGGCTTATGTTCGTGGAGTATTTATGGTCTGCCCAAGATGGGTAAGGCCTTTTGCACATACTCCTTATTGACACATCCTAGCAGAGACTGCAAGGTCAACACTGTCAATGCCACTTTATAGATGAGGACACTGAAGTCGACACTATAAATGTCAGGCTTGTCCTCTTCAGGAGCTCAGCACTAAGATTCTCATCCAAGTGTGTTTTGCAGACGGAGACGTGGAGCTGTGAGTGTGTGCAGGCTTGCCTCGTTGAGGGGGCGGCCACTGGGAAGCTCTCCCCGCCACTCAACTCCCTCCACTGCTTCTCACATCTGGAGATTATCCCCCCAACCTGCCACTCTGCTCTCTGGAAGGCAGTGGATTTCCATTTTGTTTCTTTACCGCCAGGTCTGGGCTGACCACTTTCCCACAGTGGTATATTCACTCCTTAATCGTCTAAATCAGCACTTACATGGCTTCTCTGGACTCGTCTGTGGTTAGAGGGAGTCATCCTGGCAAACTCAGGTTCTGCCCCTGGAAGAGTGGTGCCATCTCTATTTTTTGGGAAGAGGTGAGTCGCAGGAATGAATGGTAGGAAGCTATTTTGTGATTAAACCCAGCCTTCACTGATGAGGTTGGGCAGAGCCATCTCCAGCTTTTATCCTGTGGGAGGTGGTTGCTCCAGATGCCTGGCTGGTCTACACTGAGCATGGGAACATCTCAAAAGGAGCCAGAGTGGGAATCGAAGGTTCGGATTAGAGTCCTTACATCTCAGATTCTTAGCACAGGTGACTTAATCCAACTTCTGACCCATGTGAGGGAGCTCTCTGGAGCATCCCCCAGAGCAGCCAACATATACCGTTCCAGTGCCAGGGAGCTCACCACTCACAGGAGCATGCTCCATTGGTGAACAGACGCCACTGGCAGCACACACTTGCCAGTGGTGCCCAGACCTGCCTCTCCTGCGACCTCCATGGGATGAGGAGCAAGATTCCGAGGTCAAAGGGCTGGACGGACGCTTTGCCCTTGACTAGTATAAGACTCAGAAAAAGTTGCCCAAGGTACTCAGAATCCTTAGAACCTAATCCCGCATTTTACAAATGGGAAAGACGAGGTCCAGCGAGTGGATGTTTTATTGAAATCCAAGGGTCTTACTCCTCAGAGCAAAGAATATACCCATGTTTACTTCCTCAATATTAAAAAAAAATAAGGAATCATCCCATTAACCTCATTTACCCAATATTGGATATTTCTTTTTAAGTAGACTTTGCTGACAGCTACAGCCCCTGCTTAATCACCACTACCAGCACAATCATCACCATCATCACCACCACCACCATCTCCAGTACCATCATCACCACCACCACCATGACCACCACCATCACCCGACCACCATCATCATCACCACGACCACCACCACCATCACCACCATGACCACCACCACCACCATCTCCACCACCATCATCATCATCACCACCACCACCACCATCACCACTATGACCACCACCATGACCACCACCACCACCACCATCACCACCACGACCACCACCACCATCATCATGACCACCACCATCATCATCACCACGACCACCACCACGACCACCACCACCACCATCTCCACCACCATCATCACCACCACGACCACCACCATCATCATCATCACCACCACCACCACCACCATCACCACCATGACCACCACCACCACCACCATCACCACCATCATCATCACCACCACAATCATCATCATGTCAATAGTGTCTACTATGTGTTAGGAATTCTTCTAAGTGTTTCACACTTACTAGCTACTTTTAGGAACCTTGGAGGAGGACTGAGGAAATCTCCCAGTGAGGAGAGCAATGCTCACCCAAAATGACAGGTGTCTTTCAAAGACCTTTTTAATGAAGCAAAAGATGAGCTTCTTCCTGCCAGATCTCATCATCTGGGGCATGTCATCTCAGTGCAATAGGAAAGTCAGGCTGCTTTTCCTATGCCTAAAAGGAAATGCAGATGTATGCTTGTGCACACAAACACACACGTGCTCATACAGGCTCCCTGATTCGCTCCCTAATAAAGAGAGCTCGCGGCTGGTTCCAGGCACTGCCTTCTCATTTGGAATCATCTATTGTCTCTTAGTTTCACAAACAGGCCCAAACCTGGCTCTGTGGCTTCTTCTTCTTCTTCTTCTTCTTTTTTTTTTTTTTTTGGTATATATTGTAGGTTGTGATTAATAATAAAGGAAGACCAAGCTTCCTGATGTTTAGCCTGGATCATGAGGACCTCTCCTTCCCTGAGCCACCTTCTTTTATCCCATCCAAGCCTGGAAATAAGGTCCTTTCTGATTAAGTCCCATTCTTCCTTCCAAAACCTACTTCCTCCATTCTTTGTCATGTTCCATCCAAAGTGGCCTATTGGTCTTTGCCCCCTAGCCGAAATGCCATTCCCTCTTCCATCACCAAGGCTCACTTCGAATACCACGTCAATGAAAGCAAGGATAGTCCTAGGACTCCTGCTGTAAATAATCTCTCTCATCAGAGCTCTTAAGATCATTTTCAAAAATTGCCTCAAAACACATATTGATCTCAACAATTGATGCAGGTGTCTGAACTATTGCCATCCATCCCCCCCACTCTCCAACTCAGAGATTTCTTACTGGTGCCCATTTCTCTCTGGTACATCCCATAGCCTTGGCAGCTTCGTCTGCTTCCACAGGATTCTCTGTCCCCTTCTGTCGTCTTTCTGTTCCCTGTGTTAGTGTCATCAGGTCCCATTTCAATGTTGGCCCTCATAAAACAAGTGTAGGTAATTTGGCATGGCTATTATTTTTCACTAGTGTTATAAAAAATGTTTGATCAACTCTCTTAGTAATACACCCAGTCATGCTGATAACAATAAGCTGAATAAGTCATATGATTACTGAGCTCCAGGTATTACCCTAAGAGTTTTGTATGCATTGATTGATTTAAATATTTCACAGAACCGATGAGCTGGGTACTCTTTTTGTATTCCCATTTTATAGATGAGAAAACCAAGGTTTGGAGAAATTAGCTCACTTGTGCAAGGTCACCCAGAGCAACAGAGCTAGGATTTGAACCCAGGTGTGGCTGACTCCAAAGCCCAAACTCTTAATCAGAGACTAACCCCAAGATCTGTAGGTAGTTACATGCAGTTTCCTGGGGAGGGAGAGAGCCACGAGGCCACTATTTAGAAAGGAAAGCAAAGACAGGGGGAAAAAAGAGAGAATAGTCTGAGCAGGCAGTCTGAGAACAATGAATTGTGGTTTCCAAGATGTGGGTAAACTAATTAGTTTGGAATAGAGCAAAGAGGTCAGCCTGCAGCCTTCTCTTGAGCAGGCCGAACAGGAATACCAAAGAAACTCATTTCCACCGCGCATGGTTCCGAAAACCTTGAGCATTTACTGAGCAGCCCAGGTGGCACGGTGTCCGTCCCTTCCATCCGAACCTCTGCTGTCCTGAGGCCGGGTCGCACGGCTTCCCTCATCAGAACCAAAGATTGCTTGCTACTGCTCAGAAGGTAATGCCTGTCGAGCCCCTTCCACACGAACCCATCAGGTGGTCATACAGCCACAGCGTCTACACGACAGTGCATACATGTAGCGCTGTGTTAAGCTCCAAGTCATGGGGCCTATTAATTTTATATTCGTTGTCACTAACAGGAAGCTAATGGGTTTTGTTTTTCTGGCTTCCTCTGGTGTTCAGATTCCTTCTTCAGCCAGCTCCAGTAACTCACTTGTGTAGCAACACGCTCATGAGTATTCATAAAGCACACTGCTCTGGATTGATTGGCTCTGTCTATTAGAATTGTCTTGGCCACAGTGAATATATAGTTCCGACGGAAATCTGTACCAGAGAGTCCTCCCTTTGACACCTGCGGGCTCCCAAGAATGGTGCCTGGGCTCTGTGAGCACTACCCACTAGTCTACCCAAGGGCTATCTCCTCCCTGAACATAAATATCTCAGGGTAGGGGGCTTGTTTCCCACGGAGCCCTTATTCCAGGAAGATGCCTGCAACAGACACTGGGGGACTGTCCTTGGAGTGAGTGAGTGGGTGATGGAAAACGCCACTGTACTGCCCTCCTGCTACACAGAACTGGCTGTCAGTGCCGACAGGCCCCTACAGTGTGTTTTTCCTTCCCGGCACACCCTACCAATCCATCTCTGGCCACAGCTCTCTCCACACACCCTTTCATGCTTGTGCAACACCCCACCACACCTCCTCCCTGCTTCCCACTTGCTGAGACTCAGCATTCCCCGTGACACCCCACAGCCCCTTCAGCTTCCCTCCCCACCACATCCCAATCTCCCCACTGCCTCTGCCTCTTTATTTTTATTTTTTTTAAAGATTTATCTATTTAGTTGAGAGAGCATGCACACGTGAGCAAGTGGGGGGAGGGTCAGAGGGAGAGAGAATGTCAAGCAGACTCCACGCTGAGCACAGAGCCCAATGATGCAGGGCTCGATATCATCACCTTGAGATCATGACCTGAGCCAAAACCAAGAGTCAGAGGCTTAACCAACTGAGTCACCCAGGCGCCCCTGCTCACAGATCATCATGCAACAACAGCTCTTCCTCCTCTAACCTCCAACATACTCGCAGCTTCTGCAACAAGAGGTACTCCAGTCCCCTGCATGCAAGGCGGAAGGTGGGGCACCTCATGGGGTGCAGGCTGTATGTGATAGAAATCATGCCCTCCCTGAGTTGACAGAGGAACAGGGAGATGAAGAATGAAGAAAGAAAGGAAAAAGAAAATTACATTAAAAGAGCTATTAGAATGCTCTTATTGAAACAAAGACTGTGGGAATGCCAAGGAGTATGTCGGGAAGGGTAAAGAAACTAACATTGACTGTAAGCTTGGCACTGTATTAAGTGCATTAATAAAACAGTGGCTGTTTTAAAGCACCTATTTTTTTCGGATTTATTTATTTGAGAGAGAGAGAGAGAGCGCCTGGCGCACTTGAGTGAGCAGGGGAGGGACAGAGGGAGAGGGAGAGAATCTCAAGCAGACTCCTCCTCCTAGAGCAGAACCCTATGCAGGGCTCAATCTCATGACCCTGAGATCATGACCTGAGCCAAAATCAAGAGTCGGATGTTTAACCGACTGAACCACCGAGGCGCCCCTAAAGCACGTATTATGTGCTATAGACTTTGCCTACATTTTCTATCACCCTCACAAGAAGCAAGCACAGTCAGAGTCCTTATCTCTATTTTATAAATGAAGACACAGAGAGGTGGAAGCAATTACCTAAGGGCACACAGCCACATTTAGTGGCAGAACAAAAATTAGAATCCAAGCCTGTCTGGGCCCAAAGGGGGTATTCTTCCTCCTAGACTTGCTTGCTGCCTGTATTTCTGTCATTTCTGAGTCTCTCCACTGTCCAGGTCATTGTATTTATAGGTAAAGGGGAAGTACAGAACCTCAGCATCAGAAAGCAGCATGCTTGATGGGGGAAAGAAGGCTTTATCTAGCTGGAGCCTGGGCTGGACCCAAAGGATTTAGCACACAGAGACGGTGGCATGGGAAGGCGTTCTCAAGAGAAAGGTCTTCAAAAGCACAGGCTAGGAGGTGTGCAAGTGACACACCGGAGAAAAGAGGAAGCCATTGGCCAGTGTGACTGAGGTGTTAAGCTGCCAGAAGGGGACATGACCAGAATCCTGTTAGGCCGAGCTAGAATTCTTGACTTTGGCAGACTGTTTGCTTTGAATCAAGGGTGTTGACATTGCAGAGTTGACTCTGCAGGAAGTAAACCCCAAGGAGAGGCACTGAGACTATTTTGGGGGGACCCTGAGAAAGCAAGCCTACGCACACCAACCACTAGGCTGACTTGATCTCCAGACACTGCATCTGTGCAGGGTCTTGGAATGTTTGGTAGGGACCTCTCCTAAACCCTGGAAAATAAGTTCACAGTGCTTTCTGGAGAAAAATAACACTTGTTCCCCACTGTCTAATGTGAACAGCCCTTTGCTGACTAATTGAATTACGCTGGCCCACAAACTGATAGACAGCTGCTAAAAATGGTTATTGCATTATTAATTCGCTCTAGCAATTTCACATTAAATCTATACTGTTAATAATTTTTCCCCTTCTATTTCTTCCCTCTTAATTAGACTATTTAAAACTTAGAAGGAATAGTCTTCCCATGCTAAATGGAGGCACCAGGCAAATTACATTTTTGATTGAATACTTCTCTGATAGGCCAGCAAATGAGATTGTTGAGTTGTTAATTATTGTCAGAGTTCCACACGACACCTGCTAATGAGGCAGTCAATCTTAGTTGTCAGTCCTGAATATTAATGGAAGCCAATGGGATGTACTGGGAAGGACGCTTGCTGGAGGTCGAGGGTGTCCAGTTCACTGGCTGTACATGCAAGGTTGGTGACTTCCTATTGGTAGAGCTAATGGGAACCTGTGATGAGTGTAGAAAGGGGTGGGCAGTGAACACAGAGGTGAGGACAGCCCAGAACAGCTTCATGGCACAAAGTGGGGACCACTGGGATGGTCCACCTGGTTGACTGTCAGCATTTATCACTGCTGGCCTGGCCCTGGAGAGCGTACTAACAAGACTGTACATTTGGAGTTCTGGAGAGCTGCCAGGTAGGAGGAAGTTGCTGCCAAGCACCCAGAAGGAGGTATACAACTTAAGACTGCTGATCTGGGCTCACAATGACCCAGCTTCAGGCTCCCATGCTAGCTGACATCTTGGGGTTTAGTCCTGACTTTGGCACCCTTATACTGTGGGTCAAGAGAAGTGTCAGGTTTCATTCAGCAAGACTCTGGGTGACAAAGAGGAGATGTCAGCCAAGACTGGACATCACAGAACCCTATGTTTAGTCTGGGACAAAGCAAAAGCTCAGTAGAAGGGCAGAGAAGGGAGAGAAATTGGACTCAATTCAATAATTTACCGAGTACTTTGTATGCATGATAAAGACTTGAGTTTCCAGTGCAAACTCCCAGGGCAGACATTTTAGGGGAATCATCCTTGACTTTTACTTCTATTTCACAACTGCCCACTCCTCCCTCCCCTCCACTGGACTGCTCCCTGAGGCTCTGATGCTCCTTCACCAACGCTTCGAGAATTCATTTTCTTCTTCATCCCCATTTCTCCTTCTCTAGTCCCCTCCTCACTGGGTTACTGCCCCAGTATAATTATGACTGGATCTTCACTCTCCCAACTTTCCCTGCTATGGCCTCTTCGACTTCATCTCCTACTATCCCCTCCAGTTTACTCTGTTCCCCAAACACACCAGCCAGGCTCCCTGCTTCCACTCTGAGCTTTTGTTTCAGCATCTCTAAAATAGGGCATCCACCTGCTCTGACATATCTGTTCAACACACGCTGGTTTCCATCTCCCCGAGCTGCATCATTCCAACTGATGTTTCATCTTTACTTGTGGGTCCATCTGCCTATCCTCTGCTCATTTCATTTTATGGTGATGTCAGTGTGCGTTCAGACAAGGATGGGTAGGCTGGCCTGGCATGGCTAACATATCCTGGCAACAGGTGGGAAGTTGACCCCCAAAATAGACTTTCTGTCCATCTCATTATCCCCCCCCACCCCCCAAGCTCAGTGCTGTAGGGATGGGTAAGACTGGCTGTCTCTGAGACCTCAGGGTGGTTTTGTTCCTGCTTCCTTGGCTCCCCTCGGGCCCCCTGCCAGCAGACAGGACAGGAACTGGAGCGAAGATCAGCACGATGCAGTCCCATCCCGAGAAGTCAGGCGAGTCTGCCTCGTGCTTCTGAGACAGGCAAGTTGAGACAAGTTTAGATGAGAAACAGGGCCACTTAAGCGATTAAATCAGAACATTCATTTCACAAGGTGGGAGAGGAACCGAATGAAAACACAACCTAAGATCAGGAGATGGCCACCCTTTTGAAGCTATGACTTATTCACAAAGATCATTCCTGAATTTTATTAAGAAAAAAAAAAAGCCTCAGGAAAATTCAGCATTGACTAACACACTACCATTTAAACACAAGAGATAGAACACCAATTATGTTGGAATCCATATGAATCTGTACAAAATGTTAGACGAGGCAAAAAACAATACTGAGGAGAAATGGTATGGATGGTCTGTCTGTTCTGCACTGCTCTGTCTCCTAGCTATAGGATGTCTTTAGGCAGTGGTTAACAGTCAAAGATTTTAACAGTGGATACATGGAGGGCACTACCAATCAGCCGGTATGAATATGGTGGGTCCAGGAGTCCTCTGCTGTGTCAAGTGTCAGTCCTTTATTTTCTGGATCAAAGGGACATCTGGGGAGTCCTAGCAGAGAAGCTGAAACAGTCAGAGCTACTAGGGGTCTCAAAAAGCAACTATTTAAGAAGGGGTCCAAACGCACTTGAATATCTTAGCAGCCTCTACAGCGTCCTATTGTGTACCTGCTAAATATTAGCCCTGCTCCATAAATGAGAAGCGATTGCTCCAAAGAGGTGACTTGATGCCTTGGATCAAAGGAGCCGCTTTCTTTAATCAACAGCCACGGAGGAGCTGCTGTTCTGCAAGTTTCCCTCCCAGCCCCATAAAGGGCCCGAGAGTACCCATCAAGAGCAGTGTCAGCTGCAGCTAATGCAACACAACACTCTGCAATTAACAGAGCTGAGTGTGCCATTAAGACAATCTTATGAGGAAGGCAATACCCCAAGTAAGCAGCAGAGTGTAATGAAGTTAGTCAGGCTGGTAAACACCTAAGTGATGGCCTTGCAAAAAAAAAAATGGCTTTTGAACTCATTTAGCTCCGCAGGCTGAGGCATGGTGTAGACAAATGATGGCTGTTCCATTATTTTCTGTTGACATTTATATGCACTCTGGTATACGGTGGCTTTTGGAGAAATAGGTTTAAGTTTCCAGAGTCAGGCTGTTACACGTGCACGTTCCAGGTCTTATTCTGTTTGAACTGTGCAAACTCGGGGGAATTACTTAAATTCTCTGAGGTTTTATTTTGCTCATCTGTGAAAAGGTGGGGGGATAATACCCTGCTAGGTTCTTGTTATGAGTAATTATAAAAGGTGCCAATGTGTGGTGAGTCCCTTAGTTCATGTCTGTGCTGGTTGAATGTATACTTCTACCTCTCACACGTTCAATAAAACAAGATGGACTGGGTTACATTCCCAGAAGTGCATCTCATTGTTCAAGCCCCCCTTTGGGGGATTAAGGCTGAAAGTGCCAGGTGCTCAAGAGCATGGATTTTAAAGTTTTCTATACCTGAATTTGAATCCTACTCCTGCTATTTTATAATAGCTGTGTGCTCTGGGGCAAGTCATGTAACCTCTCTGACCCTTACTTGTCTTCATCTTTAACATGTGAATAATACTCTCAAGCTAAAAAGATTGCGAATGGTGGAGAGAACAAAGGACTCTCCGTAAATGTGAGCTTTTAAAGAGATTTCCATTATTCCAGAAGCATGTTCCTCTTTGGGTCGCAACAGGGGTAAAAAATAAAGCTTCTAGGCACACAGTCGAAAAGCACCAGTATTGTCTGCGGCAGAACAGGATTCAAATTCCATTTCCATTCTTCACTGGCTGTGGGACAGGGACAATTTATGTTATCTCTCTATTATAGCCTTTTATCTGCATGATAAGGAAGCCACTTTTCTTCTATGGGGCTTAGCTGTGCTCGACCTTGTTGTTGAGCAGTCGTTAGCTTACAGGTCTATTTCACACTCATTTATGCTTACCATGTTCCAGGCACGACAGTCACACTTCACAGGTGTAACTCATTCCATCTAATCTTCCTATCAACCCTCTGAGGTAAGTGCTATTCTTATCCCCATTTTACAGATGGGAGCCTGAGTGAGATATTGAGTAACTTGCCCAAGGTCCTGTGGTTTGTGGACAGCAGACCTGGGATTTGATCCTACTCTTCTGGCTCTGGGACTGGTGCTCTGAATCACCAATGCCACGGCCACCACAAGAGCCCCCACCGCTGTAACCACCACGGCAAGCACATTTATCACGTGCTGATTAAGTACCGAGCACTTCAGCGGCACAGCCTTACCGTATTCTCACGCCGCCCCTATGGGGGTGGGTTAGGCCACTTGCCCGAGCTCACTGGGCAAGTGCCAGTGCTTGCACTTGATTTCAGACCCTCTGGCCCCAAAGTTCCGGCTCTTCGGCATTTTAGACTGTTGAGACTGAGAACATACCCAGCACATCACTGGGCACATAACTGACATCCTCCAAAAGGCATTTCTCTCTTCTAGGAATTTTCAAGCCGTAAGGGTTGCATTTTCTGACAGCCCATGAGCCCTTCGGTATCAATCTTTCCTCCCTGCCTAATTTGAAGGGTGAAACTGGTGGTTTCAGATAACAAATGAACCCACACATATCTCCACCTTGCTCTCATTTAGCGCAGCTCTGCCCAATGCCTGGCACCGTGTTTATGTCTTTGGAAGAAAAAAAATCAGCAAAGGTGGGTAGCAGAGGCCTGCCTATCTCCTTAGGGGCTGGACAAATCGATGGATGACAGAACGCATTTGTATGACTTTGGGGACCTTGAATATAAGAGAAGGTGTGAATAACCCATCACTGTTTGGATTGTGTGTGTCAGATCCCTAATTTGGTTTAATTTTATAAACATAGGCCAAGTATCTCACAGGAGAACATTGGGCTCAGCCAATTCTAAGATAGTGACCTTGCTTTCCCTCTCTATCCATCTTCCACACTGAGCCAGGGTAATGCTTCTAGAATGGAAATCCAGTAATGATTTCTCCTTCTTAAAATCCTTTTGTGGCTTCCAGATGCCCTCAAGAGAAAAGACAGGATCCCTGAATATAGTCTCCCAGGCTCTTTGTAGTTGGTCCCTGCACCAGCCACTCCCTCCTCACTGCCTTCTCCCCATCCTCTCTCACTCCGACCATCGGTCTTCACTCCAGTTATCAAAAACAACTTGCCTTTCCCTGAATGTGCTAAGTATTGTTTCCCATGATCCCCCTTGTCCTTCACAATTTAGCTGGGACTCCACTTATCTCTGAGAAGCTAGCCAGGATAGTTTGAATCTGTTCATCCCCGAATCCCTTATTTGCTGGCACTATTTATCATCTATCTCTGTTTTTTTAAAGATTTTATTTATTTGTCAGAGAAAGAGAGAGACAGAGAGCACGAGCAGGGGGAGCAGCAGAGGGAGAGGGAGAAGCAGGCTTCCCGCTGAACAAGGAGCCTGATGCGGGGCTCGATCCCAGGACCCTGGGATCATGACCTGAGCCAAAGGCAGCCACTTAACCAACTGAGCCACCCAGGCATCCTTATTTATCATCTCTTATTGGCCAGGGACTGGGTATAGTTTTGTACCAGTAGCTCAGAGTGTGACCCTGAGTGGGTGGGTCAGGTCTTCTATAAATATTTACTGGTTGAATGAATAAATAAATGAACCTTTCCCAGGATTCATAACTACCTTACTTTTTAAAAATATTTATTTATTTTATTTTAGTGAGAGAGAGAAAGAGAGTGGAGGTGGGGGTGAGGTGCAGAGGGAGAGAGAGAATCTCAAGCAGACTCCTCACTTAGCACGGTCACTGGGCTCGATCTTATTACCACAAGATCATGAGCTGAGCTGAAACCAAGAGTCAGACACTTAACTGACCGAGCCACCCAGGGGCCCCAACAACTACCTTACCTTTTGGAAGGTGGGTCAAAAAGAAGAAATACAGTCAAGGTTTGGAACAAGATAAAGATGCAAATGGGATAGAAATTTAAAAAAATACATTTTTTTTTCTTTGATGCCCAGTTGATCTTGGTACTGTACTTAACTCATTTTATAAATAATTGTTAGTTTTTTACTCAATTGTCAAGCAACATGCTGGACTCAGCTGCAAAGATAAATATATCTTTTTGCGCTCAAAAAGCTCACAGTTTAATGGAGGAGGGATCCACCGAAGCGAAGCTCACAAAACCTGTACCGGCTGTTGGAGGACATACCCTGTACCAAGCTCTTTCACCCATCATTTGTAATTTTCTCCTCCCACTTACAAGATAGGCACTGAAATCATTTTTTAGGATGAGGAAGGATCCTGAAGTTCGCAGAGGTTTAAGTAGGTACCTTTCCTTTGTTCAATCATGCACTGGAGTCATAGAAATGAACCGGCACTCAACATCTGTGCTCTGTTTGCTGTACTATCTCCATTCACACTCCACTCTGCTGTGAATACACTTGAACATTGCTTTGTACATTTGCCATCCTTTTTATACTTATTACCTCATTTCAGTCTCACAGAGCACTGTTTGTGATGCAGACAAGGACGGTATTACAATCCGCAATTTATGGATAAAAAAGCTGAGAGCTGGGGCGCCTGGGTGGCTCAGTTGGTTAAGCGACTGCCTTCGGCTCAGGGCATGATCCTGGAGTCCCTGGATCGAGTCCCGCATCGGGCTCCCTGCTCGGCGGGGAGTCTGCTTCTCCCTCTGACCTTCCCCCCTCTCATGTGCTCTCTCTCATTCTCTCTCTCTCAAATAAATAAATTAATTAAAAAAAAAAAAAAGCTGAGAGCTGAGGTTAGGTGACAATCTCCCAGGTCACATATGAAGGCAAACAGGAACAGAACTCATGTTTCTTGACCATGGGGCCTTCTCCTTGTCACTTCTCAAATACAGTTGATCCTTGAACAACAAAAGGGTTAGGGGTGCCCACCCGCAGTGGTGTTCCAAATTGCAGGTCACTTTTGACTCCCCCCAAACTTAACTACCAATAGCCTGCTGTTTTTGACTCCCCCCAGACTTAACTACCAATAGCCTACTTCCTACAATTGGTAGGAAGCCCTACCAATAACATCAGCAGGGGATTCACACATATTGTGTAGGTTATCTGCATTCTTTACTATATTCTTACAATAGAGTAGGCTAGAGAAAAGGAAGTGTTATTAAGAAAGGCATAAGAAAGAGGAAAAACTTTACACTACTGTGTTGTAGTTATTGAAAGAAATCTGCATGTAAGTGGACCTGGCCATCCAAATCTCCAAATCCATGTTGTTCAAAAGCCCATTGTACATCCTCCAAAATCATGTCCTTCCAACCCCAAACATGTGACTCCTTTTGTCCACCAGAAACACCAACATTTCTTTCTCAGGGTAGATTGATGGCACTGTCCTAGAGCTGGATGACTGCAGTTTTGTAGGCCCTACGGGTCCTCAGCAAGCACCCCCTAGTCCCCAAGCAGCACTTACATTAAGTTTGCTTTCAGGCCTTTCTCCATTGCTCCCCGTTTGGCTGAAATATGACAGGACCCTGGAGACTATGGCCAGCTCTTGGTCCCATTTGAGGATAGCACATTGGCCCAAACCACAGCACATTATCTGGGTCTCAATATATTATCACAGTATGGTTTTCTTCAGACTGATAGTGATGCATTACCTTAAGTACACAGTGGGATAATTCCAGAGGAGAACTGATCATCTCCCTGAGATATGTCTTGCTATTAAAAAAAATAATAATAAAACAGGAGAACACTATTCCCAGGAAGGGATTTCCTCTGTCTCTCATTGTTTCTTGGAGGCTTTATTTCTCTTAATTCAACTCAACAAGCATTCCCTGTCTTTACCGTGTTGCCCAGCTGCGTTAAGATTTGAAAGAACAAAGATGAATACAATTGAGACCCTCAATTGTATTCAATACAGGGTACCCACTGTATTAAGAGAAAACAGATGTGTGAAAGAAAGAGCTCTAATTCAAAATGACTGTGTAGTATAGTCAGGTGGAAATATCAGGCTTTGTTGACAGGACAATCAAGAGTTCAAATCCCAGTTTGCCACTTTACTAGCATCATGTCCTTGGGCCAGTGACTTAATCTCAGTCTTGATTTTCTTGTCTGGCATACGAAGACAGTGACAGTACCAACATCAATGCCCCACTGAAGGATGACATGAGATAGTGTATAGAAAATTCTGGATAGGGGCGCCTGGGTGGCTCAGTCGTTAAGCGTCTGCCTTCAGCTCAGGTCATGATCCCAGGGTCCTGGGATCGAGCCCCGCATCGGGCTCTCTGCTCCGCGTGAAGCCTGCTTCTCCCTCTCCCACTCCCCCTGCTTGTGTTCCCTCTCTCGCTGTGTCTCTCTCTGTCAAATAAATAAATAAAATCTTTAAAAAAAAAAAAAGAAAGAAAATTCTGGATAGTAGCTAGCACATAGTATATGCTCAATTAACACGATGGTTTCAGTCGTATTTTCCAACTCCTTTGGTCTTCCATAGCATTATCAACCCCTGAGGACAGGGACTGCATGCTTTTCTTCTTTGTTATGCCCTCACCTCTCATGTCCAGCGAAAAGGTCATCACACATTTGACTCTTAACAAAAAAACAAAGTTTATTTTAGACATGCAGACAGAAATGAAAGCATTCATGTCATTCTTTTCAAACTAAGTTAAGCAAAATTCTTTAGTGAAAGCCTACTGTATGTGGGCCCTGTGCTGAGTGCTCGAGAGAGAAAAATAAAACACCGTCCCTGTTCTCTTAAAGTGCATGGCTCCAAGGTGCCACGGGGAAGGTAAGAAACAAGAAAAATCAGCATTTAGTCTTCCCGATGATTCAGATGGAAAATGATAGCACACAGAAGAAAACTCAGGCTCCTGGCCAGGGATCCAGAAGTCCTGGTTGTAGCACATTGCTTAGCATTGAATTTGACCCTTTTGCCCTCTTGAGACTTTGAAGCACCTTTATTGGGAATTATTATAATCAGGGATACTGGGGCTCTGGCCTGACTGCTGTTTTGGGAAACCTTTTATTGTAGAATAAATTTAGATTTAGAGAAGAGTTGTAAAGTCAGTACAGAAAACATGTGGACACCCTTGACCCGGCTATCCTAGTGCTAACATCTTCTATAACCGTATATATTGGTTAGGGTTCTCTGGAGAACAGAACCAGTGGAATTATACATCCTACATAAAGAAATGTATTATAAAGAACGGGCTCACTTGATTAGAGAGGCTGGCAAGTCCAAAGTCTGCAGAGCCAATGGTCCATTTTGAATTCCAAGGCTGGCAGATTGCGTTAGAACCAGGAAAAGCTGATGTCTCAGCCCAAGGGCCGTTGAGCAGGAAAATTCTCTTACTTGAGGGAAGGGTCAACCTTTTGTTCTATTCAGACTGTCAACAGATTGGATGAGGCCCACCCACACTAGGGAAGGCAATCTGTTTTACTCAGTCTACCGATTTAAATGCTAATCTCATCCAAAAACACACTCAGAGAAACACCCAGAATAATGTTTGGCCAAATATCCAGACACTCTGTGGCCCAGTCAAGTTGAGACATACAATTAACCATCATGTACCATAGTACATACACCAAAACTGAGAAATTAACACTGAAACAATCCTATTAACAAACTGAAGACATTATTTGGATGCCAATTGCCTTTTCATTAGAATAGCCTCTATGCACACTAAATGACGTCAGAGTTAGGCACCTAAGTTAGGACCCTTGGATCTGCACTACCAACACAGAGCAAGATGGTCAGCCACACACAATGAACAGAAGAATCGAAAGAACAGTGGTCCAGCAGGCTAAATACTTGGATTCCCATCCTAGCTTTGCTATTAAAAGGCTCTAGGTTGTTGTGAAAATTGCATCTTTCTGATTCTTTATTTTAAAAAAAAATAGCTAGATAAGCCAAAAAAGTCCCTTCAATCTCTAAGAGTCTAAAGAGATTTAAGGAGGAGAATATCACACACACAAACACACACACACACACACGCAAGCATGCAAGCACACACAGACCCAATGTGGTCCTGCTGCTCTGAAGTCCCCTCCTTATCCATTGGAGTGGGCCAATTTGGGAGTGAGAGGATCTCCACTCAGGCCCTGAGCTCTCAGTTCTGGTAAGTTAATTCTAAGCCGTGGCCCTTCTCCAGCCACAGCTAACTGCCCTCTCAGCTAACCTTGAGCTCCCCTGATCTCCCATGGCTGGGTATCCTGTCTGATCTGCCCCTCTTCTCTGACTCCTCGCCTTCCACCTTCCTGTTGGGGTCTGTGGTTTCCCATCCATTCTGCCAGTCTTCACAACTTGGCCCTTTGCCCTGGACTTCTTGGGTACCAGACCTAGATGGCCCCCTGGTGTTCAGGCTCCTGGCCCTGTGCTGCCTCTAGCTTCAAACTGCTTATCTCATCATCATTTTTATTTTAGGAACATGTGCCTGTAACGAACACCCTGCCATCCTTGCACATGCTGATTTACTGCTCAGATGCATGTGCGCGCACACACATTCCACCTGTCAGGGACAGCTTGCGAGGGATTTTCTTGAAGAAGCTAGCCAGAGACAAGTGGTGTGACATTTAGAGATTACTTCTGGATGCCTCACAGAGAGAAGAACATTGAGACAATGAGAGGCCAAGTTTAGCACAACACAAAGCAGAGAGGCTCAGGGAATAGCCAGGTGACCTTCACTCAGAGGCAAGAATTGCAAAAAACAGGGGAGCTGGTGCACTTGACCTGTAATTGCCAAATGGGCAGTAGTAACTTACACTGTTTATATTCCTAGCTCTCCTGTCCATTGTACCGTTTCCATACCCTCTCTTGGATGGGTATGCTCTACAGGAACGCCAGCTCACTTCCACAGTGGAGTCAAAGCCAGAATTGTAACTAATGATGTGCTTGCGTTGCTCAACCATCTTACCTCTCTACTATGTGCCAGGTCCTGCTGCCACTAGGAATGAACTGGGGAGAAAAAAAGTCAACTAGCCATGATTCTAAACCTCAAGGAGCTTGAAGACTGGGGAGAAGGGTGAGGGGAAAGAGGTATGTTATGAATTATATATAAATGCTGGAACTCAGGGGAAAAGGGGAAGGCTGAAATAAACCGAACTCATGACATACCTGCAGGAAGAGGTCACAGTCCACACTTTTCCAGGGCTAAGGCAGGGAGTGAAGACAGATACTCATGCCTCATTTCTGGCCTCACCTACATGACTGGGCCCCCAAGTGGCCTGCTCCTGTAAGAGAATCTAGAGTTCAACCCACCCTGCTAAAGAAGCCAGGTTCAAATGCTCTAAAACTGGATTTTGGTGATGGTTATACAACTCTGTAAACTTACCAAGGCTCACTGAAATGTGAAAATGAGTGAGTATGAAAACGAGTGAGTATCATGGCACGTAAATTACATTGCAACACCCACTAAAAACCAAAGGGTGGATTTCTCTTCTGGATATACTTGTTTGTTCTGCAGATCAAAGTCGTCAATGCTTCCCTAATTTCTTCAAGATAAAATCCATACCTTTGGCCTGACATTCAAAACACTGCAAGCAGTAAGGCTTAGTTCTGCAGTGTATTTTGCTCTAAATGGACTGGCCTTCCACGTGGTCTACAGGCTGCATCTCATTCCAATGCATCCTACTTTCCATCTCACTACATTCCATGTCATTCCATCCCACAGGACTGGGTATGCTTTGCTCTAAGCCTTCACTTTAGCAATGCATGGCTCTATGATCGGTGCTGAGGAGAGAGAAATGAACACACGTTCTTCCCTCACAGAGTTGGGAGACTTCCCTGGTCCGTTGTGAAGACACATAGGAAAACAGACAAAGAGAACCATGACAGTGAACAGTCATATAGTGCTTACTATGTGCCAGGCACTGTTCTCAGCACTTGTACATATATGGGCTCATCTCATTTTTTACAACTACCTTATAGGGGAGGTACTATGATTATTTCCATTTTACAAAGGAAGGAACTGAAGCAGGAAAGGGTTACTCAAAAGGTTCCAGGTCACAATGCTAGCCAGTGGCAAAGCTGGAATTCAAACCCAGGCGTCCCGTGTCCTGAGCTCATACACTTATGCTTCATGCTATAGACGCACAGAGATCAGCGGTAGAAAGGTTCTCTGAGGAGGTGACACCTCAGTTAGTTCTGGGAGAGGAGGCGCAGTCTGCCCTGTGGACACACTGAAGGGGAGACTAAATGAAAAGTGGGTATGAAGATATGAATGTATACAGGGGGATGTGTTCAAGGAATCTGCACAACTTGATGAGGCTGGACTCTAAGGAGGGGGGTTGCAGCGTTGGCGATGAGGCTTGACACGTGGTAAGGTAGTGTACCATGTCAAGTTAAGGTGCTATATCACTTAGCATGACTTTGCCTCCAAAAAGCAGAAAAGCATGACTGAAATTGGTTTGAACCATAAACACATGTATTATTGCTTATATCAAAAAGCCCAGAGATAGGGAAGATTTCAGAGTTTTTCAATTCAGCAGCTCAGCTGTGTTATCAGGCATCTCGGTTTTCCATCTCTTCACTCTGGCGTGCTGGCTGTTGACTAATCTCTCAGGATGACTCGCTTCATGGTCTCAAAAAGGAAAACATTTTCAGCCTTCCTGGCCAGATACAGCCAAGTCCAAAATCAGAAAGCAACCACTGCTTACGGTGTCTCCTTAAAAACAAGGGTATACTTTCCAGAAGACCTTCCCCCTTCTGTCTCGCTGGCCAAAACTGAGATTCACATACCAACCCTGACCAGTCACTGCCAAGGAGAATTCACCATATTGGTTTAGTCAAATCATGACTTAGCTCCTAGAAAGGGATGGGGCTCACCTCTCCCTGAGTCATAGGTTTTGGGAGCAAAGAAAGGGGGATTAGATGTCAAGTAGGCAGCCAGTATTTCTCAGAGAAAAGCTTAGCCTTTTTCCTGAAGTTGAAGATGGTGGCGGGGGGGGGTGGGGGGTGGAAAGAGCAGGGTAGTCCAAGTTAAGACACAACCACAATGATGTTTAGAAGCAGTCTTTTATTCATACTTCCATTGCCTTTTACCACTCAGTCCTGCATTCATGTCCCCTCCCCTTCTTCCTTTCCTTCCTCCCTTCCTTCCTTCTTTCCACCTTCCTTCCATTGAACATACAACCACTTAGGTTTCTATTATACTTTGTTCAATATAATTCTTAGAGATGGAATCACTGTCCTGAGCAGCGCACACACACACACACACACACACAGGTCCTTCCTGCATTTTATGTGACCAAGGGTCTTTGTCCCCCTGCAACCACCCCACCCCACCCCCTACATGAAGCATTTTAGGTGCATCCCAGCCCCCAGTGATCTCTCTCCTATCAAGTGTTTTTACCATTTTACCGTCCCTGAGGCTGCTTGCCAATTCATGTGGAACCCTGTGTGAGAAAATGGGAAGATGTCCTAGGGGAGAGTCTGTGGACATTAAAAGCATCTCAGAACTAGACAATGTCTGTTTATTTGCCCCACCCCCAACCTAAACCCCTCTCTCCTCCTTCCACTCTCTTTTAAAATTCCCCCATAACGATTATTGGTTTTCTGCAGCCAAAGGGCAAAATTAATAAATTCCTCAGCCACACAACTTTCTTGGAATGTAATAATGATCTTCGACTGTTAGCACTGGGACGAAGGATGTAGACAATAAAATAGAAGCAGGGAAGGAAGGAGAGGAAGGCAATGTGGGTGTGGGGCAATCAAACCTATCCACTCCTCAAGTGTTGTGAGAGTCAGTGAGACCAGCGTATTGAGCCTTCAAGAAAGGGAGACAGATCTTATCTCAAGATCTTGAGACAGGAAGGGTGTGAGGCAGGAAGAGGGTGGGGTACCTGAGAGCAGTGAGTGACCCAGGAACTACACAGACCAGAGGATTAACGCGTCACCTTATTTGCAAGCCTTTTCCCTACCCCACTCCCCACCTCCATTCCTGGAATTGGGACATAGCATTCACCTAGCCTGAGTGATCAGCTGCTGGCATGCATTTTACAAAAATGACTACTGCCTTCAAATTTCACGATGAGAAACAGCGGGACAAAGTTCTCCAATTTGTATTGAGCTAATACAGGATATGAGAAAAAGGGAGCAATGATGCCTCTCTAGTAGGTATAGACCAACCAATTTCTTTGAGGGAGACCATCGGATGTGTTATCTTGGAAGGCAGTAGGTAAACTCTAAAGGGTCTTTGGAATCAGTTCTGAGTCTGATTCACTGGAACCATTATCTGCCAGATGTGTGGTATTGGGAAGTCACTTAACTTCTGGGGGGAGTTAGTTTCTTACTGTGTGAAATGGGATCCATATTCTCTGTGAATTCTGCCTCTATGGGCTGTTTAAGGAACAAATGGGATAATGAATGTGGAAGTCTCATAGAGACATCCGAGTTAAGTTGATGAGGTTGTTATTTCTTCTGGGAAGATACTTCTCACTTCCCAAAGGGACCACATAGCAGATCTCACTGAGTAATTAAAGTGTAAACAACTTTGATTTTCCATTTCAATGACTCCCTCTCTTCTCTGCCTCTGTGTATCTTTTATCTCTAGACTCTGCTAAAAGAAGGGAGTAGGAGGAGATAGGCTGTGTCTTTGTTACTCTTGAAGATATCCAGAAAGAGATTTCTTTGGTCCAAATTCGGCCAGCTGAAAACTGGACTCATTTGCAAGTCATAAAATTTTGATTCAGGCAATATTTTTACATTCCTGTCAGATGAAAGAATCGGTTCCTATGAACTGGAGAGGAAGTTGCTGGCCAGGTTCTCCATTGCCCCAAACACTCCGGTCATATTTTCTAGAAAGGAAAACAGTCTCATGTATAACAACAACATAATCATCAAAATCAGGAAATTAACATGGAAACATCACTACTGTAGAAATCTCAAGCACCGGGGCGCCTGGGTGGCTCAGTCGTTAAGCATCTGCCTTCGGCTCAGGTCATGATCCCAGGTCCTGGGATCAAGCCCCGCATCGGGCTCCCTGCTCCGCGGGAAGCCTGCTTCTCCCTCTCCCACTCCCCCTGCTTGTGTTCCTGCTCTCGCTATCTCTCCCTCTGTCAAATAAATAAATAAAATCTTAAAAAAAAAAAAAAAAAGAAATCTCAAGCACCATTCAAGTTTTGCTAAATGTCCCAAAAAATATCCTTGAGGGAAAAGGATCCAGGTCAGAATCATGTGTCGTCGTCTTTATGGGTCATGTCTTCTAGTCTTCAATCCAGACTGTGACCTCATTTTTTTTCTTGTCCTTTGTAATCTTGAAGTTTTTGAATACCGTCCCCTTTCAGTTTGGGCTTGTCTGATGCTTCTTCCTGATCAGGTGATACATCTCTGGATAAGAATATCAGAGAAGTCATGTTCCTATGTCAGGGCATCCCATCAGGTGGCACAGGACTTCAATTTGTCTCATTTAGGGTGATGCTCACTTTAGATGAAAGTTGTCTGCCAGCGTTCTCTCCTAAAGGAAGTCTTTTCTCCTCTGTAATTAAGTCTTCTGTAGAGATGTACTTTGAAACTACAGCAATATCTCTTTCCTCATCAAACATTCTAGTATTCACTTAGTAATGTCTATTAGTATTGAATGGTGGCTTCCTATAATATTGACTGGGTTATATGTTACCATATATATATATTTTTTTATTTTGATGCTCAAATTGTACAAGATTTGACCAATAGAAGCTTCTTGAAGCTGGCTCTTGTGACCTTGAACATGTCCCCCAACTTTCTGACTTGCCTCCTGACACAGGATGTTCTGCTTCCCTTGTCCAGATTCCTTTTAGTGGAAGTGGTATTTAGAAACCAAGGTCAGGGCCCTAGGTATGCTCATTGCTGTTGTGTGTGTTGTGTGTGGGAGGGGAGGGGGCTTGCTGTTCCCTTTACCTTCAGTAGTTGGAGTTTTATATGTGCTCGTGTGTATGCGTGTGTTTGTGTCAAAGATAGAGACAGAGAGATGAGTATTTTGGTTTATTTTTATATTATAACAACCTTAATTAGATTATAGCACTTCTCATATAGATTCCAATAAACTGTTAATAAATACTCTATGAAAAAGAGAGATCCAAGGTCAACTGAGTCTGCCAAACACCAATATGCTTCTGCACTTGGTGACCATCCAAAAGGCTATGGAGTATGCAGTATCTATTATATGGCAGTCCCAGTGCCGGGATCATTTGTTGCTTCTAAGTAATATAAACTGATGATATTTTTTTAAAAATTTACTTGAGGGCGCCTGGGTGGCTCAGTTGGTTAAGCGACTGCCTTCGGCTCAGGTCATGATCCCGGAGTCCCGGGATCGAATCCCACATCGGGCTCCCTGCTCGGCGGGGAGTCTGCTTCTCCCTCTAACCCTACCCCCTCTTGCGCTCTCTCTCTCACTCTCTCTCTCTCTCTAATAAATATATTAAAAAAATCTTAAAAAAAAATTTACTTAAATTCTAACATATTTATTATCATTGTTTGAAAATATCCTAGAGAAATATTGATCCCCTTGCCCTCCCCCTCCCCTCTGTCCATCATAGACCCCTGCTTCATAGACGGCTGAGATCACCATCCGTCTGGGAGGGTGGGGAAGAGAAGACAATGAGCTGAGACTGTACCAGAGTCCATGCAGGTGTGAGGGCCTGGAGGCAGGATCAAGGCACATCCAATTCTGGGAAGGTGTTAAAATCCAAGTGGGCAAGGTGAGAAAGAGGAGGAAGGATGAGGCCTACCCTCATAGCTACAGTGAGGTTTCAGAAGTGATGGAGCCTTTATTGCTTAGCAGTTAAAGGCACAGACTTTGGAGTCAGATCTGCATGTGATTCCTGGCTTGTCCTATAAGAAGGATGTGGGACTTTACGCACATAACAGTACCTGTCTTATAATGCCTTTGTGAGGATTAGACGTGGCAGCTGCATGCAACATACTTAGCCTATTGCCTGGCATATGGTAAATGCTCAATAATTGGCATTTCTTTTTTGGGTGATGGTTGTTACTTCAGCATCAGTTGAGAGTCTGGATAGTCTCTCAGGGAGGTCTATAAGAGGATATGCAAGGCAATCAGAAATAAAGGAGACAGCGCTAAGAGAAGAGCCCAGGATTTCTCAATCTCTGTACTAATGATACTTTGGGCTATTCAATTCTTTGTTGTGGGGGACTGTCCTGTGTATTGTAGAAAGCTTAGCTGTTCCCCTGGCCTCTACCCACTAGATGCCAGGAGCACGTCCCAGTTGTGACCACCAAAATTGTCTCCAGGCATTTTCAAATGGGGGCAGGGGAAGGAAAATTGTCCCTGTTTAAGAGCCATGGGGCTTGGGGCTATTTATAGGAAGCTGTTTTTCAGTAAGCTGAGAATTTTCCAGAATTACCTCTTACTTCACATGTCTACAGGAGGAGGGGGGAGGGCAATTATGTGAGTACGGTGCCGTCCTAGCTACAGCATATGCCAGACTGGACCAATCAGACTACCCAATCCCCTTTAGCAGTACTTGTCCCAGAGAAGGACGTCTGCACCTGGCTGGGCCAATACCAATTCTTCTCTGGGATTTTACACAGTACACAGAAGAAAAGAAATTCTGTTTCCTTTATGTTCCAGATGTAAGCATATGTCTTCAGAGCTCCTGGTGCCCATGTCCCATACATTATGGAAGACATGGAATTCCATGGTCAGCACAGAGACAGAAGCTGAGATAAGAAAGGGAGGGAGAGAGACCTTGTCTCTCTGGATAGTGCCATATGTGAGCCCATTTCTGCCATAGTCATCTCCAGTCATGAGAACCTTTAGGTTCCCATTCATAGTTAACGCTGTTTAGGGCTGGCTTTTATATTGATTGTGAAGCCAGACTGGCTCCTATTGCAAAGATCAAGGAGAGGGAGGGTATGATCAATAGGACAAGGTCCTTCAATAAACCTGAGAGCATGGGATCCAGAACCCAGGTAGAAGAACTTGCCTTACACAGGAAGGGCCATATCCTGGGGATCACTGGGAAAGGGCTGGATGCAGACGAAGCCCAGATGTTGATTTAGTGGCAGAAGTTCAGGGAGGTAGGCAGTGGGGAACGGTGTGTGCAAGTTTTCATCAGCAAGTAACATGCCATCCCACTTTTCTCTCTTCCACTCCAGAAATCATTTCCAAATTCAAGCGAGAACTAGGATTTTACTTATAATTTTGAATATACTATATTCTTAAAAAAAATTCCTTTCAAGCTTGAGTAATATGACTGTTACTAGGACTGTTTCTTGCAAATTATCTAAAACCTGGATTTCAAATATTACAGTTTCAAATATCACAAGCCAGAATAACTTGAGCGATTTGACTAGCGTTCATGTTACATTTCTTGCAACTTAGCCAGGAATTTATTTGGACAAACCCTGGGGGTTGTGCTATCGTGGGTCAGTGCCGCGGCAATACCCGATAGAAGAAAATGTAAGTGTTCATGAACGGTCTATAATGCACACTCGATTGTTAATTGCCTTCTAGTTTACTCCTAATGCTGTGGAGCATCTGACAGAACTTGAGAGTTGAATGACAAGAGTCCAGCCATCTCTGGAGGGAGGGTTACCCACGGCGTATGTCTGACTCCTTATTCTAGACCCACTGCAAACATCACCCATCGATTCTGGCTTTCACTTTTATTGAGCCCATGTGCACCCTCAGAATCCTTCTCAACATGGTGCCTCAACAAGCACAAGCCTGGCCTTAAGGATGCAACTCAGTTGCTCCTGTCGATTGCTTCCAAAGCCCCTGCGGCTTGTTCTTCTTCATTTGCTGGTGGAAGAGAAATGGCCTCCGGGCTCTGGGCGGGCGAAGAAGGACCCTGGAGCAGCCTTGAGCATCCGACGCTCTATTTCAGCATCCTTACCCTCCCATTAAGAAAAGGTGAGACGTGATGAGAGGCACAGGCTGTGCGGCCTCGGGCTTTTATCTCTGGCGATGACATGGGCAGTGTGACATGCAGGGTAATGAATTGCCCTCTTTGCAGAAATGAGTAAGTTGTGGTCGGTGATGCAATGATCAATTTGCTCCATCACGTTAAGCTGCCCATTCATCATCCACACCTGCTGTCAGGAGCCCAGGGCCGCTGATACTGGCCTCAAGCCTCTGCCTCAGCCAGCAGAGCAAAAGCCTCTGGAGCCGCCTCCCCAAGGCTCAAGGCTGCTTTTGATTACAACCTCGGATGAAGGGCCCCGTTCCTGCTCAGCCACTGGTGACTCCAGGAAACAGGACATCTCTGCTGACCTGGGCCATGGAGATGCAGCCTAATAAAATGTGAAGGGCCCCTTGCCAGGGACCCAGGTGGCCTGTTCCACCATATGATGGTTGGCCAGCCAATTGTCATCTCTGTCCCTCAGCATCTCTCTACTCTAAAGGGAAGGGACGGAGTCATCTGTCTCTCATATCTCCTCCATCTCTGGCCCCAGAGGCCCTCCACAAATATCTTCTCCTGGGAGGGCAGTTTGTGGCTTTAACTCTTCGACTCACCAACGCAAATAACATTTATTAACTGCCAGTTGTTTAGCATCAGTGCATTGGTTCATTGACTTTTCACAGCTAAAAGGAAGGTATCATTATCACATTTCACTGATGAAGGAAATGGAGGCACAGCGAGGTTAAGTGAGGTGCCTAGAGCCACGGAGAGGGTGCATTAGAGTCTGAACCAAATCCAAATCTGCTTGATGCCAAAACCTCATGCCTTTTCTGCTAGGAATCATTTTGGCTAGAGAGCAGGCCATTAAGACACTCCAACCAAGCCAATCTCCCAATATTTCAGAGGGTTCCAGGTGCTGCTAGAGCCTAGTACCTGCTCAGAAGAAGGCAGGGAGGCCCAGAGGAGTTTGGGGCTAATGTCTGCATCCCCAGTTTCCAGTGTGAATTTTTCAAGCCCCTGGTTAGGGTCCAAGTTATAGAATCCAGGTGGTTGGCCAACAGGCATGTTGAGAAGCTTCTCAGGGTCCTGCAGGGTAGTTGCTGCCTATGGGATATTTCTCTTTCTTTCTTAACGAAGATGTTCAGTGTCCTGTTTGAGATGTCTTGAGTGCCAGGCTCCGAACTAGGTTCTCAGCACCGTGTGGTTAATCCTCAGTCATTTACACCTCATAACTACCGGATGAGGTGAGTCGTTCACAGTTTTGAAGGGGGAAACTGAAACTCAGGTGTTTCTGGCAATTCTGGCCCAGTGGAGAGGGCCATGAAATGCGCTCAGACCCAGATGTTTTTGTGCTTATCCACACTCTTGACTTGGCCACTCTGGGAGCTTGGAGGGGTCACGTTTCCCCCCCAGGTGTGTGATTGGGCCCCATTAGAGGTGGGAGAAACAACAGCTTTGGATCTGTATAGGTAAAGATCTGACCCACCTCTGCTCTATGATCAAACTGGTGTTACCTTCAGCAAGTTGCTTCCCTTTCCTGAGCCTCGCTTTTTCTTCTATTAAATGGGCCAGTGTTACATTTTGCATGGGGTTGTGGTGAGGGTTACAAACTGTCATTTTTTTCTTTTTCCAGTCTATTCTGTACTAGGTACTATTGCTGTGGATATAATGGTGAGCAAGAAAGAAACCATCCCTGCTCGTGCAGGATTTGCAGTTTAATTGGAAACCTAAGCAAGTAATCAGTCAACTGGGACACATGCTATGGTAGGGGGACAAAGGGCTGTTTTCAGAGAGGTTGATCCAGAACTTCTCAATCCTGGCTGTACATTCATATCCCAACTGGAAGCTTTCAAAGGTGCTGTTGCCTGAGTGCCACCCCAGACCAAACAAATCAGGATTCCTGAAGGTAGGGCCTTCAGGATTTATTTTTTTAAATACTTTTTACATTAGCATAATATCAGACTTACAGAACAGTTTTAAGAATAACTCTTGCCACTTCTATTTAGCATTGTACTGAAGGCTGCAGAGAAATTAGCCAAGAAAAAAAAAGAAATAAAAGGCATCCCAATTGGAGAAAAAAATAAAACTGTGTTTGCAGATGTCATGATTTTACATATAGGAAATCCTAAGGAATACATACATGCACATACTACATACACACACACACACACACAGAGTTTGAATTAATAAATGAGCTCAGTAAGGCTTCAGGACACAAAGTCAATATCCAAAAGCCAATTGTATTTCTATACACTAACAATGAAAACTTTGAAAATGAAATTAACAATATGATTCTATTTTCCATAGCATCAAAAAGAATAAAATACTTAGAAGTAAATTTCACAAAAGAAGTATGAAGATCTGTGCACTGAAAACTCAAATAGCACTGAAAGAAAATAAATATGGTCTAAATAAATGGAAAAACATCCCATGTTCATGGATTAAGACATTTGATACTGTTAAGAGAGCAACACTCGCCAAACTGATCTACAGAGTCAGTGAGTCCCTATCATATCCCAGTTGATTTTTTTTTTGAAGAAATGTACAAGCTCATCCCAGAATTCATACAGAAATATAAGGAACCTAGAATAATTGAAATAATCTTTAAAAAGAAGAAGAACAACAACAAAAAAAGAACACACACACACACACAAAAAAAAAAAAAAGAAAGAAAAAGATGAACAAAGTTGAAGGATTCATTCATCCCAATTTCTCTTCTCTCTTCCTCTTTCCACTCTCTCCCTCTCTGGATACAGAATGTGTGCAAATGTGAATGTGTGTGATCTGTATGTTCGCATGGTATAGACACACATTATTTCTTCTTAACTGTTTGAGAGTAAGTTAAAGACATGATGTCCCTTTACTTTCAATACTTCAGTGTGCATTTTCCAAACCCAAAGATACTGTCTTTTGTAACTTTTCTAATACAAATATTTACATCAGATTATCAGTGATGCCTTACTATCACCTAATGTACACATTTCTTCAAGTGTTCCACTGATTTTTTTTTTAAGATTTTATTTTTAAGTATCTCTACAACCAATGCAGGGCTCAAACTCACAACCCCGAGATCAAGAGCCACACACTCAACTGACTGAGCCAGCCACGCACCCACCCATTAATGTTCTTTATAACCGAAGAAAATCCCAGCTTGGGAGGGCATCCTTTCACAATGTAAATGTGTATCAACTCACCACGTTGTACACTTTAAATATACCACAATTTTATTTGTCAATTATACCTCAGTAAAGCTGAAAAAATAAAAAAAGAGAAAGAAAATCCTAGCTCATGCACTGCATTCAGTTGTCAGTCTCTTAGGGTTCTTTTAACTTGGACAGCTCCTCAGCCAGCTGTGTCTTTGGTGACCTACGCATTCTTAAAGACACAGGTCAGCTCTTTTGAAGAATGCCCCTCAATCTGGGTCTGCCTCATGTTTCCTCATGATGACATTCAGGTTGTGTGTTTTTGGCAGAAATACCCCAGAAGTGATGCTCTGGCTTTCTCAGTGCATCTTAGCAGGAGGTTACTCCTGGAGAGATACTTTCAAGATTATGCAAATCTTGTTCTTCTTCTTTTTTTTTTAAGGTTCTATTTATTTGAGGGGCGCCTGGGTGGCTCAGTCGTTAAGCATCTGCCTTCGGCTCGGGTCATGATCCCAGGGTCCTGGGATCGAGCCCCACGTCGGGCTCCCTGCTCCTCGGGAAGCCTGCTTCTCCCTTTCCCACTCCCCCTGCTTGTGTTCCCTCTCTCGCTGTGTCTCTCTCTGTCAAATAAATAAATAAAATCTTTTTTAAAAAAAAGTTCTATTTATTTGAGAGAGAATGAGTGAGCGAGTGGAAGGGAGAGGGAGGGAGAATCTGAAGCAGACTATGCACTGAGCACAGAGCTGGACGTGGGGCTCGATCCCACGACCAGGAGATCATGACCTGAGCTAAAACCAAGAGTCAGACGCTTAACCGACTGAGCCACCCAGGTGCACCTATCCTGTTCCTCTTTCGCCCACTAGTTCTGGCATGCATCTGTGATTTTTAAAAATTCACTGGGTTACATGCATTAGTCGGGGTTGAGAGCCACTCACCCTTATCTAAGGAGGTAAGACCTGGCCTTCTGGAAGAAGAACCATATAGACTGAGGCCTGAGGGATGAGTAGAAATAGCCCTACTCATTGGAAACTGGTGGTGAGGGGCAGATGTTCTGGGTTCAAAAAAGGCCTGGAGACACGCATGCATACAAAACACCTAGAAATGAACCAAGGCCAGGCGGCCAGGAGCAGAGTGCAATGAAGGATGTTGGCTGAAGGTGCAGGTAGAGAGCACACAAGGAGTTTGGGCTTCTTATAAGGGTTAGGAGAGACCCATAGAATGGGTTCAATCAGGGGAATGACATAACCAGGTTTCTGTGTTGGAAAAAAAATAATCCCTTGGCTACCATGTGGAGCCTCAATATAAGAAGGTCAGGAGTGAAGGCAGGGAGTGATATGAGGAGGGGATAGCAGTGCCCAGAGAGAACAGTGCCTGGACAGTGGAGTAGGGCTCACTGAACAGTAGGGACACTATATGAAGTTGAGTACGGCAAGGGGGAGACGTGGACATGCATGGAGAAAGGGCTTGCGGGGTCAGAGAAGGCTTCCTGGAGGAGGTGGCATATGCTGAATCCTGCTGGATGTATAGAAGGCAGCCAGATGAAGGGGCAGGTGATGCCTGTGTTCTGGGCAGGAAGAACAAGAAGCATGGGGAACTAAAAGCACTCAGGAAGGCTGGAGCCTGGAGGAGGGCCTTGGGGATGTGGATAGAGAGAGAAGCAGAGACAGACCCCCAAGGCTCTGGGTCACACTGAGAAGTTTGGGCTCTATCTTCCTGACAACAGGCAGGGGGAGCGATGGGAGGTTCTAAAGCAGGTCTGTAATCTCAAGGAATCCACTCCAGCTGCATGCAGAGAACGACTCGGAGGACAGGCTTAGGGAGGCAGGAAGAAAATCTAAGAGACCTACTTGCCAGTGTTGTGGAGGAAATACTTGCACGGTGCCCACACAGCCAGGTGCTCACCACATGGGAACTATCGTGACAGCTCCCAGCCCCGGGGTGGTGGTGGGGGTGGGATGGCCAGGCAGACCCATCAGGGTCTTTGCAGGCTCTAATTGGGGTCTTTTCTGCAAGCCTTTGGGAGGACAGGTTAAAAAGAAGAAAACACCATCCCACGCCGAGGACAGGGAGGAAAACAACCTGTTGGCTGGGGATGGGGAGAGGAGAGAAAGAGCAAGGGGCTCGCTCCAGTGCGGAACGAAGACAAATGGGCAGTGAGTTCCGGAGAATACATCCTTTCTCCGGAACACTTGCCTCTCCATCAGGGCCCCGCACAGGCCTGTCAGGCGGGAGCAGCGCTTTTGTGCGTGTGCTGGCTGCGCTCCCGTTGCCATGGCGATGGGGCCAGAAGTCACATCTGCTGTTGCTGCACAGAGGCGCTGTGATTTATGCCTGCCCGGCTGGGATTGTAAACTTTTTTTTAACGTTCAAAATCCGTCACAGCAAGGGAGGGCGGGGTGTGTCTGGCTCGCTTGGGAGGAGCAGGTTGCAGTCAGACCTGCCAGTGATGTTCCTCCTTGCCCCACGGGCACTGGGCCGGGACGCTGGACCCAGCAGCCCAGCCAGGCCCTGCAGAGCTCCCTTCAGACCAGCGGGAAGGGTTCCAAAAGCCTGAGGCTGATGCTCATTCCGGGGACCAGGACACTGCCTTATTCCTGAGACCAGTTCTTCCTCCTGTCTCCCTGGGGCTAAGGCTATGCATGTGGGCGCGTCTCTGTATGCTTAATAGAGTGGCTTCGTAATCTGCACTGTATGTACACTCGCCCCTTTAGAACTGGGTTTCTAGAAGGGTGTAATGGAAGAACCATGAATTTGAAATCCTACCTCCTGAGCCTCAGTTTCTCATCTGTTCAACGGGGATAATGTAACTTCATCTAAGGTAGGGCTTTCCAATCTTGGCACTACTGAAACCTGGGTTTGGATAATTCTTTACTGACATTGGGAGTTGGGTAATTCCTTATTAAAGGAGGTGGACTGTGCATCGTAGGATGTTTAGCAACGTCCCTGCCTCTGCCCACTAGATGCCAGTAGCACTTGTCCACGGCGGCCGCCAAAAATAGTCCCAGAGATTGCCAAACGCCCCCTAGGAGCCGAATCATCCCTTTAAAGCCCGTTTTGCAGATGAGGGAAGCAAGGCTTTCTCTTTTGACCTATAGTACCTCGGCTTTCATGGGCGACCAAAATCTTTCCCCCAAGCCCAGGCCCTTCTGGGAGATGTAGATTCCCTTACCATTTCCTGTCATGCCTTCCAGATACTGTATTCACTCCCCCACAGCTGGACACCCCAAAGCTGACTCAGCCATCCTACAGCACCTGTGTGACCCCGGTGTGCAAATGTCATGCACCCTCTCAGGCTGTTCCATTTCAGTGTGGCCAACCCAGTCTTGTACACAGGAGGATGCTGGCAGGGCTAAAAGATGCCCTGGGTGGGGAGGAAGAGGGTGGGAAAGATGCACTATGGAGCCTTACTCTGCTCTTGGAACTCTCTACCTAACATGCCTTTAAGGTGTCTGGCATGGCTTGCTAGGACAGGCTGGGAGGACCATGCATGCTTCTCCCTTTCCCCCAAAACCATTCTCTCCCATTTCCTTATCCTTTTTTTCCTTTTTTCAAAAAACTGTAGTAACATATATATATATAACATTTACTATCTTCATCTTTTTTAAGTGTATAGTTCAGTGACATTATGTACACTCATTGTACTACCATCCCCACCATCCACCTCCAGAACTTCTTCATCTTGGAAACAGAAACTCTAAACCTCTTAAACAATCACCCCACTCCCCTCTGCCCTCAGCCCTTGGCAACCACCATTCTCCTTTTTGTCTCGATGATTTTTGACTACTCTAAGTACCTTGTAGAAGTGGAATTGTATAGTATTTGTCCTTTTGTGACAGGCTTATTTCACTTAGTATCTCCTCAGGGTTCATCCATGTTGTAGCAGGTGTCAGAATTCTCTTCCTTTTTAAGGCTGAATAATATCCAATTGTATGCATGTACCACATTTTGCTTATCTATTCAACTGTTGATGGACACTTGAGTTGTTTCCAGGTCTTAGCTGTTGTGCACAATGATACAAATCCCTGATTCCTTTCTGAAACAACTCTGGGTTATATTCCAATGACTCAACCATCATGCATTTACTGAATACTTACTGAATGCAAAGTCCTAAGAAGGGAAAACGGAGTTTGCAAAGAGCATGAATCACAATCCCTTTTGAATTGGCAAGATTTTCTTTTTTTTTTTTTTTAAGATTTTATTTATTTATTTGAGAGAGAGAATGAGATAGAGAGAGAGAGCATGAGAGGGGGAAGGGTCAGAGGGAGAAGCGGGCTCCCTGCTCATGCGGGACTCAATCCTGGGACTCCAGGATCATGACCTGAGCCGAAGGCAGTCGCTTAACCAACTGAGCCACCCAGGCGCCCCAGGCAAGATTTTCTTAAAAAGCCTCATGAAGGGTCCCTACGCTAGCCAAGATTTTTTGTGCCAAACTCATCATATGTCAACTCACTTGATTCTCAAAGCGATCTGATGGGACAGGGGCAACTAGCTTTATCTTGTAAATGTGGAAATAGGCAGAGCAAGGTAAAGTAACTTGCCCACCCTTACCCAGATGGGGGTGGCACTGCTGGGATTTGAGTGAGAGCACCCAACACAACAGCCTGGGCCATGAATGTCTGGGCTATTGAGCCAGAGTTCCAAAAAGGCTAGGTTGCTATGGAGGTAGAAAACCAGAAGAAATCTTTTTCACTGCTTTTTCCCTTTGCTATTTCCTTTTCCTCCCCTGCCAGTTCTAGGGGATCCTATAGCTCTACTCACCCAGGATTTGTTCCTCTTCTGGAGTAGCCAAACATGCCCATTCTATCCAAGCCTACACCTTCCATAAGGGCTGTGTGCCTTCTACAGGGTCAAGGAGACAGAATGTGGAGCTCAGCAGCAGCTGGCCTGACTCAGCAGCCGGCCAGAGAGACCAGCTCTCCTCCATTCTGCCCTTCCCAAAGAATGTGTGTACGCACCCCCGCCCCCCACCACCCTTCCTTCTCTGATGTTTGGTATCACTTGTGTAGCCTATGAACCTCAGTGGGCGAATGTTGTCCTACTTGAAGTGGGTCTCAAAGGAATGTTGCTCCTGAGCCTGCACCTCATTAGATACTATTGCGGAGACTGTGCACACTTCACTTCCTAAAGACTCATGATGCTCATTAACACCTTAATATCCTCGGGAATGCTTCCACCAAGGAAATCAATGTAGCAACTTCATTTATCATAGGATTTCTTAAACCTTTCAAATTAGAGAAATCTCCCTTTTTAAAAAAATTTTTTTAATTTTGTTACATTTCCTAAACCCAAAGTACTGGTGTTATTTGGAACCCCTCTAAGACAAGATGGATTTTTATAATACAGTACAATAAACACAGGAAGGCAGGAAGTTTCGATAGGAATGTTTGATGCTAAGGATATTTATATATTTATGTGTAAGGGGGTTGCTGATGCTCAGAGACAGTATAAAGAAATTTGTTGAGCAATTTATGTGTAATGTGAAAATATCCTCATGATTATGCCCCTGTGGCCACATCAACCTCAGGTCATCGAAATGCTCTGTATTGTTTCTCTGAGACACTGACTGTGCCTACAACTGGAAATGCAAATATGGATAAGATTCAGGCCTTGACCTCTAGCAACACATACCACATACCAGGTAGGCACAGGCTGAGAGTACTCACCTACGGTTAACTATAATGCAAAGCAATGGGCCGTCCCATCATTGGCACGCACAATGGGAGAAGGAGATCATGACTCCAGTGGATGGAAGGAGGACATGTTCTGTAAAGCTTGCTCAGAGGAAGTGCCACTTCTGCAAGGCTATGGTGGACGGGGAGTAGTGTGCCAGGTACATGGCGGGCTGTGTGAGTATGACTACATTTCAGGCAGAGGGATGACATGGGTGAAGACAATGAGATAGGAAAGTGTCTGGCATTTTGACGGAATGGCAAATGGGGACATGGTGGGACAGATCACAAGAGGACAGTGGCCAGATTCTGAAGTGTTAGTGTGTACCTGGTGAAATGGTTTGGATTTTGAGGCTGTGGGAGGGGAGGTTGAGGGACTCTAAATGGTTTTAGCAGAGATAGGCATGGCCCAATCTGAGTAGAGGTTGGACTGAGCATGTGTATGGGGATACAGTGGGGACTGAAAGCAGGGAGACTCTCTGGGAAGGTTTGAGCCTGGGAGTGTCAGGGAAGATGGAAAGACATGGACATTTTGAGGATATTTTGAAGGCAGAAAGGAAAGGTTGTGCACTGATGCTGGGTATCTTCCATTTCTTCCTCCACGTCAGCCCTCAGCTCATCCTTACCCTGCCTTGTGCCTCAGGAGGCTGACTTTGGTGGACAGACTTAATGGACTCTCTTGTCTGGGCTCCTACTGGGTCAACCAAAAGTGGGGGTGTGGGGGGGCATCAGCAGGTCTAATGGGAGGTGGTGGAGTGAGGTTGGGATATGTATTCCCCTGGCTTTTTTCCTGTCTGTGTCTCTTGACTGAAGACCATATCTCCCGTCAGGCAGGATTCTCCATGCAATTTCTCTCTCCAGGTTCTGGTAATCTCACCCACACCTTAACCCACTGACACCAGCCAGTCTACTGCATACCCCTTGTTGCTTTACTAGAACTTCCCCCCAACTTTGTGAATAGCCCCTTTTAAACCTTTCCCAGCTTGAGCAACCTACCTTCTTCTGCTGGCACCCTCTTTGATATTGGTTTCCTTGCTGAGTGAGGGGAAAAGGAGTTAAGCCTAATATCAGATCAGTTCATTACTCAGCAAAATATCCAAATCATCTTTCTGACCGGACTGCACTGGTGCATGCATGTATGTGCGTGTTGGGTAAAAGGGGGATTGAGACTTATCTGGTGGAATAAGATGTACTAATGGTAATGGGTTGTCCTACCCAACCCCAAGGAGTGGGTCTTAGAAAGCAAAATGATTGCTTAAATTAGTTTTTCTTGTTGATCACTATCCCTGAGTTGCTGCTTAAATAATTTAAAGCCTGGCTGGTTTAGGTGAGACCAGAGCAAGGATATCAAGGAGAACATTGTGAGACCATTGTGAGACCATGACAGACAACACAGCAGAAGGCCATGAGACACCTGTGGGCAGAGGGTGGATTCTATCGACCTAGAACCATCCATGTTATGGCATGGGGATGGAAAAAATGACTCAGAAGGTCACTTCCATTTGGTGAGCTTGTAATTGTTTCAACATGCCTTCGGAATTCTAAGATACAGTTCGAGACCCTTGTAATGTGGGTGGTTTGTTTATAGCTTAAATTAGAGTGTTCCATTTTTAATACATTACAAGTGACAATGATAGTGCCAGACAGTATCTAGGAAGCACCTACATGGAGGCCTCCACTCTGCCTCAAGCCAGAAATCTATTTCAGGAAACTTGTTGGAACCAAGGTGAGATTATCCAAATATACCCCCTGAGGTAACAGATAGATGGATAAAAACAGGTAGATGGAGTAAGCTCCATTTCTAATTCATCTTCAATATCTCCATCCACATGACTACTTGCCTCCTGCATCTCAGCAACCAAAAATCTCTCTTCATTTTACCGGGGAACACAACCCTCAAGTCATCAGACAGAACTGGAAGGACCTCTAAATACCACCAAGTTCAGAGTTGGCAGACACCTGACCCTTCTGTTACAACTCCCATCCGATACTGAAGGCCGGCGTTATGAGTTGATCATGACACTTTTCCCAGCTGAGTCTGGGCTGTAGCCGCAGAAATCTTCCTAATGTAATATCATAGGCAGCCCCAACCCATTAACTGGAGTTGGCACATGAGATGTCCCATAGCTGCCATATGTGATTCAGTCCAGTCTGTAAAGCAGATGAATATCTAGAAGCCCAGGGAAGGTTTTGAAGACATAGGTTGGAGTAGATATTCAGCTCATGGTCCCCGCCCCCCTTCCTTCCATGGCTCTGTCTGTACTTTGTGATCCTGCTCCCTAATCAGAGATGGCTAATCTGGAGGGGAGCTCCTAACCCATGCCAGGCCAATAAGTTTTCTTCTCTAGGATTTTTCAAACTGCAACTCAAGGAAGAGAAGCATTCACTTGTTGGGGGTAAGAGCACAAAAGTCTGGGGGACTCATGGTTATCACAACCCCTGCCATGGAGCTGTGCACTAGGAGAGAAAGAAGCCATCATGGAATGATGTAGAAGCAAGATGGAATCCTCATGTCATGTAATTCCTCAACCCTCCTCTCCCCTGTGGCTCAGCTAATCTCCCCCTCTTCCCATGGTACCCTTCCAATACAGCTGTCATTAAGCTCATTTGAACTGGGTTTCTGTCTCCTGAAACCAAAAACATGCTAACTGATAATGAGCAGAAAGGGTTTCAACACAGTGCAGGAGACCAAGGGAGGCATCATGGATGCTGTAGGCTCCTGAGATCAGAGGCTCTGTGTTCAAATCCCGACCCTTCTCAGCAGCCATACTGCTTAAGATCTTAGAATGTCAGCTCCTCCTCTGTGAAATGGGGGGCAAAAGGAGCATTGACCTTGGAAGATGGCTGTAAGGACAGCATATGAGACACTGTGCAGAGGGCCTCTGGCCGGGCAGGCATGCCCGGAATGCCACTTAAAGCTGTCTTAAGTGTGAAGTCAGGACTCAGACCCAGGTATCCTGACCCCCAGCACAGCGAGCTTGCCAAAAACTGCACTTTCATGTCTCTCTGTCTCTCTTTTCATCTAAAAAGCCGCAGTCCCCTTTCAACATTCGAAGTCCTATTTGAAAAGTGTTTAACTTCTAATGCAGATATAACAAGTCGTTTCTCAGATTCACTGTATCTGCAAAGCCTTCTATAATTCAACATCAAATATTTATTATTACATTTATTAAAGTTTTAATAATTTAGCATTTCCTGCATGTAAGAGAGAAGCTTAGCTAACTGGTTCCCCTTTATCCAACCTGGGTCACTTCAATATTTATATTCCAAAGTCTCCATTTGAGTTTCATTTAGCAGAGGCTGTGTCGTGGGCCCTCTGCCTGAGCTCACAGTCGGTGTGCTACATACAGCCTCCCCAGTGGCCAAGACTAACAGAAATCTGGTGCTGAATGGTGTTTGAAGAGATTTACCGAGCCTGGGCAGAAACTCACTCTAATAGACTTCACTTTTATTATGATCGCTAAACTGAAATGGGGGAAAATATATATGTCTCCAGGCTCGCTGGCTGAGTGACAGGCAGTGAGGATGTGAAAAGATGTGGGGATGGAATAGGTCCATTTGCAGGAGTGTGGAGGCCTTTAAAATAATGCTTCTTGGAGGGGCTTCACCATTCTAGAAGAAGGGAGGGATGTGGAGTTGCAGGGCAAATGCTAATGTCAGATTCCATGAACCCAGCTGTGAGTGCCAGACAGACTCCCTACTGGCCCCACAGCCTCCCCCTTTTCCCATTTCATATTTCATCTTTCACTAGTACGGAATGGACTTACACACACACAAACTTAATGCATGAAATGGTCAACAAAGATGAAGATAGAAAATCCAAGGGGCCCAGCCCTCAGTCTTACAGAGATTCCCCCCAATCAATAATACTGAGCAGTCATGAGACAGCTTGAGTTCAAGTCCTGATTTTGCAACTCACAACTCATAATATGTTGGACAAAGAAATGAAATGTTTTGTGCCTCAGTTTCCTCCTCTGTAAATAATAGTGACCCCATCATTGAGTTGTGGGAAGTTGGAACTAGCACATATAAAGGGCTTAGACAGGGCCTGGCACAAAGGGTAGGGTTCAATACATTGTTAGGCATTATTCTCTATGACTGTGGGCTGAGAGTTTGTTATTCAATTCTCAAAAACATCCAAAGATATACTAGCAATTCTCATTCACATTTACAGACAGGAAATGGAGACTCAGAAAGTTTAAGTCACTTGCCCAAGGGTGGCTAGTGAGTAGTGGAGCTGGGATTTGAACTCAGGCAGTTTGGTTCCAGAGCCCACACTATTCCCTTTGCTCAGTATCCTCTCTTCCGTGTTTCGAGTGGGTAAGTAGGTTGCCTACTGAAGTTGTCTTGCCCTTTGGGAAAGGAACACTATGTGAGTAATTGGTGAGAAGGGGAAGTGGGGGAAGCATGATGGGGTGGATTCTATATGCTGTAGACTGGAGAAGCCCACTCCTGTCTCAACGTCCCCACTGGGATGCACTTCAAGGCCATGAGTATAGACACACCACCATCAATAATAAAATCTGCTGAGGTTATGGGGAAGGCAAAGGCAAGAAGTCTGAGTCTTACACCTCCGATAGGAGGAAGGCACCTTGAGTTTTGAACAATATAAAGCCTGAATCAAGGCACTCCCCCCAACCGAGACTCTGCCTTCTCGGGCCTTGCCATCTAGGTGCCCCAGTGTAATGTATCAGTGATACATGCCTCACTCCTGCCTACCCTACATATCCTGATGTCCTCCTGCTCTTAACCTCCCCCCCTACCCCAGCCTCTGCCATTGATGCCTACCTGATCAAGAGGAAGCATGCACACCTCTCCCTTCTCTGTACTGCTCCTGTACTGTGAACTATGAACTATGTCATTTATCTCCTGATCCCACAGCATCGGATGGTTACTTCCTTATTTGTAGGACAATGTCTACAAAACTTCTAAAACACTTCACTCATTGAACACCAACTGCATGTAAGGTGCTGTGCCAGTCACACTATACACATCATGTCATCGTCACAACCATTCATACAACCATCTCTATCTTCCAGGTTCAGAAATGGAAATGGAGGGGAGGAAGGAAAGTTACTTGACCCAAAGAGCTCAGGTCACAAACTGTGCACCACGATTCATATCCGGGTCTGTAGGATTCCAAACTTATGCTCTTTCCAGCTCCTTCTTCCCTTTCTGATCTTTATATTTCTAGAACCAGCACAGTGTCCATCGCACAGGGAAGTATCTAGAGTGCTTCTGTTGAGGGTGTCACCTTAGGATGCCCAGCCCACATTTCCAGAACACACTGCATCTGACTGGAGGTAATGTCTGGGCAAAAGCCAGATTCTGGGATCTGGAGCATTCACACAGGAGCACCTGCTGGGGGCGCTCTCCTCTAAGGCCCTTGGGGATTCTGCTTGGACGGGTGGCCTGCAGCGGAGGAAAGAGTGAGGAGGAAGAAGACAGCACATGTGTTCTGTTTCTTCCCCTCTTTTCACTGTGCCCTCTGACAGGTGGCCCCTGGCACCACACTCCAGACACAGCAAGCCAGAGGCTCCCTCATCAAGCATGTCACTCCCAGACCCCATGCCTTGTCCATGGGGAGAACCTCTGTGCATTTTGTCCAGCATCCATCCACTGCCTGTCCTGCTTTCACTAGAGGGAATCATCTGACCTGCAATCTCAATCTACATGGTAAAAGTGCCCCCACTCTCGCCGGCTTCGAGGGTGGGTCCGGGACCCAGGTCTGGCTATTCGGAGCACTCTGCCCCTGCAGATGCTGATTTGGGATACTGCCAAACGTCCCCAGACAGGACAAATGGGGGGTTGGGGGGCACCACAGCCTAGAGATGAGAAGCATGGAGTCCGTTGTCAGACTCTCAGGATTCGAATCATGGGTCTGCCGCTTACTAGCTGTATCAGTTGGCAAGTTACGTGACCTCTGTGCCTTAGCTTCCTCCTGCATTAACTGGAGCTAATAATGGGTAAAAATTCAAGGAGCTCATTTCACAAAAGCACTTACAACACTGCTCTCTCATAAGGATACTTGTTAGGGTACTTTGGGTCCATCCAGAGAATCCAGGATAATCAGCCTACCTTAAGGGGCTTAACCACTTCTGCGAAGACCCTTTTTCCAAATAAGGGGACATTTACGGGTTCTGGGAATTGGTGCTGATACCTTGGGGGTCATTATCAATCTCCAATATTGGAATCGGAAAATGTGTCTTCCCAACAAGTTTCCAGGTATGCTGATGCTACTTGGTCCAGGGACCACACACGGAGAACCAGTGACCTCGTGATTTCCTGCCAATTCTTCCCAGTGTGGCTCACAGGTCTGTCCTCTGTAAGACTTTCCCTTTCACCTTGAGAGGAGCTTACCCTCCTCCACCCTTGTGTCCTTTCTCTGTCCTGATCTTTCCCTCTATCCTCTTCCAACTGTCACCAAGGATGATATCTTTTTGTTTGCAATTTTGTCTCAGCAAATGCACTGGGATCTCTGTTGGAACATTTTTCTATCCCAATACTTAGCCTGGCATATAGTAGGTGTTCAGTAAGTTCTTAGGGCTTGGAACTGAAAGGCCAAAAGAACAAGGAACCATTCCTAATTCTATTCTGAACTAATTCAATGTGGAAACTGTCACCAAGTGAGTGGCACGAGCTTTCATTCTGATATCCCATTATTCTTTCAAAATTGTGCAGGAATTAACAGTAGTTCACTGTCTCATTTTCATTGATTTGAGATCATAGAAAAATCACTGAGGGGCTCCGAAAGCTGGGCGTTGTGGATGGTTATTATTCCAACTATAATAGCTATTCTTGCATCTCTCTTAGAAGAAGAATCGGCTCTGGGTGAAATTGTGAAGAGGGCCCGGTGTGTAGAAATAAGTGTTGTTTGCCACGCTTCTCTCTCCGTATCTTTTATTTCATCTCTCAAGTCAGTATCTTGTTCTGTGCTCCTGGCTAGAGATTCCCTAAAGCAGAGGTGGGCCTTATTATCTCTGTATTCCTAAGGTACCTGGCACAGTGCCTGGCACACAGAAGGGGCCCAGCTAAGGTTTTTAGAATTGAAAGGAGGCTGTATGCAATTTAACTAGCCCTCCCTCGTCTACCTTTGAGGCTGACATTGTTAGTGTCTGAAAATCTCATTCCCAGCAGCTTCCCACTGGGACAGGCTAGAGCATGGGAGCTGTGTCCCCGGGGAAAGTTCTCTTCTTTGGCCCTTCAACCCCTCAGACTTGAAAGCCTTCCCTCTTGCCTTAGATTCTACATAGCCAAAATCTATCCACAACTCAAGGTTAATTGTTAATATTCTCTCCTGCAAATAGGTTCCTAATTCCTTTGGTCAGGAATTGCTTCTTCCTTCTCCAAACCCACCCCACCCCCACGCACTCCATGTGCACTGTCCATGTGCCCCTTCATTCCTTCTGCACATATTTTTCATACACGTAAAGCCCTCAGACCTCCCACACTGAGACCTTGTAAGCTCATTTAAGTCTTTCTTGAACCCCACGACAAAGGGATTGATGTGAGCTCTCAGTACTAAAACACTACTGATTTTAAGATTGGATGTAGCCTTTCAGCAAAAGGAGAAAAGAATTAAAAAGAGAGAGAACAAAAATCTGCTATACTATGCTGCAGTAACAACCAACATAATAACTAATGCTTCTAGAAAATTCCCCATGTGCCAAACTCAGTGTTTACAATGTATTATGTCACTTGATTCTCAACACACCCCTGCATGGTATAATCTTCTGTCTACATTATCCACAAGGAAAAACACAGTTCCAGAAAAGCTCTCCCATTAAGCAAGTGGTAGAGGTGGGATTTGAACTCAGGCAGTTCAGTTGGTTCCTATAGCCAATGCTTAAAAAAAAAAAAAAAAAAGAAATACCTTACATAATAAGCTGTATGTTTAATCAAAATACAGCATACATACAGAAAAGTGTGTAAATCGTATCTGTATAGCTTGGTGAATGTTTACAGGTTAAAACACCCATATAACCATCACCCAGATCAAGAAATCAAACATTGTCAGCATCACATAAATTGCCATGCTTCTCACGAATCACTGCCCTCTCTCTCACCCAAAAGTAATCCTTATCATTTCTTGTAACAGTACAGATTCATCTTTACTGCTTTTGATCTTCACATAAACATGTTTTTTGTATGCCTTCCATAACTCCATATTATATTTGTGAGATTTAGTGACGGTGATGTGTGGGGTTGTTGTTTTTGTTAATATTCATCATTAGTAGTAGTCCATTGTATGACCACTTCATGATTTAGTTTCTGTATTGTCACTGATGGGCATTTGTGGGCTTTTCCACACTTTTTTTGGCAGTATAAATGAATGTTGCTATTAGCATTCTTGAATGCATTACTTGTGACATATACACACATTTCTGCTAGGTATATTATTAGAAGTGGAACTGATAGGTTGCACCATATGCAGACATTCAACTTCAGTAGATTCTGCCCAACAGATTTACATACTGGACATACTAGCTTATATTCCCACTAAAAAGGTATGGGAGTTCCAGTTGTTCTAATGCTCACAAACATTTCCTATCATCAGTTGTTTTAAATTTAGCCACCCAACTGGGAAGAGCCCGTATGTTTTTGGTTTTTTTTTTTTAAGATTTTATTTATTTATTAGAGAGAGAGAGTGAGCACAAGCAGGGGTGAGAGGAGGCAGAGGGAGAGGGAGAAGCAGACTCCCCGCTGAGCAGGGAGCCCGATGAGGGGCTCAATCTCAGGACCCTGGGATCATGACCTAAGCCAAAGGCAGACCTTTAACTGACTGTGCCACCCAGGTGTCCCAGAGCCCATACGTTTGACTGCTAAATTGCTCTGCCTTCCATAGTATGAGATTCTGTACTTTCCAAATAACTTGCCACAAACTAAAACACAACAACAACAAAAATCAATAGGCAAAGCATCTTTAAGTTTTCCTTCCAATTCTGCTGTAATGCTTATCTTTCTTCTTTCTGACTTGGCTTTGGAACAGCCTCTCCTCTCATCTCTTGGTTGTGATTCTATGGCTTATTATTGGCTATCTATAATTATGATCTATTATTTATTAACTTCTAACACATCATCTGACTCAAACTTATTAATTCTTTAAACACCCATGATCACTTGCCTGGGCAATGTCATGTCAAAGGAGCTTTATTAGTGCAGCTTGGAAAACTCAACCTACATCGCATGGATTCTTTTGAATGGTGATGATTACAATCTTTTATCCCCCCTTGTAGGGAAGCCAATGGGCATTGGTGGGAGGTAAGATGAAGGTAAGACTTAAAAGGCTGTCTGCTATTGCTCTAAGACCAGATGAATGCATGAGGCCACCCCCAAGCAAGATAATAATTTAGTGCCCTAATCAACCAAATATTCTTCAAATATCTGTGTAACTTTTCTTTAAAGGAGAAGCTAAGTGGTTTGTGAAGAAAGGGTTAAGAAGGAGTACCCATAGCTGCAGAATACCATCCCCTCTCCCATCCTGAGCAGCTCTGTTCTGGCCCCACTTTGGTGCTAGGGTGTGCTCCATGTAACCAGGCACAGCGTTCTTAGCAGGAGTTGAGAAGAAGCATCTCGTTATTGGCTCATGCCCCTTGAAGGTCTCACCCCTTTCAACTTACTGCTATATTCCTTCCAACTACATATAATACTCTGAAATGCATGCTAGTACTTAACTTTTCTCAATTTTTTTTTTTTTTTTTTTACATTTCCAAAGATGTTTTAGAGTCTCTATAGATTAATATTCTGGGCCCTTTCTTGTCTGGCTTGTCATTCAGTATAATTCAGACTGGATCAGAAAAGGCAACAGAGTCATGCTGTGGATTATGGTCATTCTCAACAGCCCTCCTATAAACCTTCCTGACTCTGCCTTCCCCACCATCACCAGTTTCTACTCGAACTCTACTGCAGTTGGAATTCAATTCAGTGAACACTGGTATAATGCAACACTGGAATATATTATATGCCAGTGTTTACACATCTTACATTATTTAATCATTACAACAACTCTTGGGAGACGTTTCATTAAATAGCTAAGAACATGGGTTCTGGAGCTGAAGAGATGATGGGTTGAATCTTGGCTTCATCACTTAATACTGAAGGCATCACCCTTATGCCTCAGATTTTTTTTAAAAATCTGGATTAAAATAATAATCACGTCATCCTATGGGGTTGTAAGAATATCATGAGATAATGTTAGCAAAATGTTTGGCATGTAGTAAATAATCAATAGCTATGAGTTATTATTATTGTTACACCATGTGAAGAAGGCACTATTAATATCCCCATTTCGTTAAAAAAATGGGAAGTTAGCAAGTTGAATTTGGCCAGGATCACATAGTCCAAACACAGTAGAGACAGGATTCCAACTCAGACCCGTTCAACTCCAGAGTGAGTGTTAACATCAGCCAGTCGGACATTTGTAGCTTCACTGAAACTACAAATTCAATGTCAACAATACAGAACTCAAAAGAAAGCTAGGGGAGATCTTCTTTCAGCTGATTTCAATCAAGGTCACTGGGTCTCCTTAAGAATAGTTCTTCAACCAGATGGTCTTTGCTCCATCTTTAAAAATATGCAATGCAAAGAAACCTTAGCACATGCTTTACTGAAGTCTCACTGACTTCTATCAAGAATACAAATAGGGCGCCTGGGTGGCTCAGTTGGTTAAGCGACTGCCTTCAGCTCAGGTCATGATCCCAGGGTCCTGGGATCGAGTCCCGCATCGGGCTCCCTGCTCTGCGGGGAGCCTGCTTCTCCCTCTCCCACTCCCCCTGCTTGTGTTCCCTCTCTCGCTGTGTCTCACTGTCAAATAAATAAATAAAATCTTTAAAAAAAAAAAAAAAAAGAATACAAATAATGGTAATCTGCCATGAAAATGTGTGTGTGTAAAACCACCTCAGTTCTTACTAATTATAACTTCATTTCCTAAGTGCTACCCTTTAACAAACTATTCTTTTTAAAACTACCTCTTTTGGGAAATACAAACAACCTGAAAAATCATGCTAGGTTCATCTGTCCATGAACAGTTGAGAAGGTGAGAATAAACAAATTGCAAAGCAGAGACCAACCCAAATGCAACCCAAGGAGTTGGGTTTGAGAGCTTCCTATCAAGATGCCACAGACACACCAATAACATCTTGATTCAGAATGGCCCAAAGCCAGCTATGCATAATCACAAGGAGTAGGGTAGTAAGGCATGATTCTCAGTTCCAATTTAGGAGTAAACAAACTATTTATGAGCCAGTTTCAAAAGGAAAATCGGAGGGGCACCTGGGTGGCTCATTTGGTTAAGCATCTGACTATTGATTTTGGCTCAGGTCATGACCTTAGGGTCGTGAGTTCGAGCCCCATGTCAGGCTCCATGCTGGGCATGCAGTCTGCTTAAGATTCTTTCTCTCCCTCTGCCCCTACCCCCCGCCCCCACTCATGCATGTTCTCTCTGTCTTGCAAAAAAAAAAAAAAAAAGTAAAATCAGAGTCCATTTTTGGTAACATTAAAATTTCTGGAATGCTTCACCTAATCAAATTGGGTGGGGGAAAAAAAAACCCCAAAACCCACCTCCACTAGAAATCTCCAGAATAGTGATGGGATCAGATGTAAGACCACTGGTTTAATTAAATCAATAAACAACTAGTAGTTGTCCAATATGTGCTGGGAACTGGAGATTAGAAAGCTAAGTAAGTTATTTTCTTTGACCTTGAGAGATTCACCACATAATGGGACAGAATGATATGTAAGCAACTAATTACAACACAGTAGAGTGAGTCTATAATGAAGTTAACTACAAGGTGCAAAACGTGTAACAAAAGATGTAGTCTCCAACCCTTCATGAGTAAAGAACAAATAAATTTGACCTGGACATCAAGAATCTATGGATTAGCCCAAAGTCTGCTCCCAGTACCAGAGTCATAATAGAAAGCACCTCATTCTCTAATCTTTCACTTTCATGATTCTCCAGTATACTATTAAGCAATGTTCTTTTATAAGACATAATCATTAATAATCCCAGAATGAGCCAGATAATGTGTTAGCCCGCTCATATTTTATATAAACCCAGAAGGAGTGCAATAATGTTGAAATATAAGGCATTGAGGCCCACGGATGGAGCACACTTCTAAAGGAGGGTGGAGCATGGCATATTGGAGAGTGTACTTCACATCATCCGCTAGGCAGGTGCCTACTTCAACAATATGAGGACCACTTCTTTGCACAAGTCCCCGTGATGCTGAAACAGAGAGGCCTCCAGTGTGCCCAAGAGTCCTTGGTATAGGACACTGGGAATGACTTCCCTACCTGACATCCGCAGGGTCTTCCGTGACGAGCACATCTGTCTTGCAGCTGGCCAGAGGGTTGATGGAGAGCTCCACAGGCGGAACCACAAAGCTTTTGCTGACAGGAAGCCAGAGTCCTTGGCCCAAGCTGAAAGTAGACCTGCAATGTAAGAGTTTCCATTGGGGAACTCCCTGGGAAGCAGAGAGAAAACAGCAAATAGGGGCCCCTCCTCCACCCTTCTAGGACCATTTCTTACTTCCCCACCCAACTGAGTCCCCTGCCTTCTCTACAGCACAATTTGGCCAACCTTGCCCAGACCTGTATGGCCATCTCTTAAACCTATTAATCATTCAGCCCATGCATTGCTTTGTGTTGCTAGTTTTCTTTTCCTGACCACCTGTCCCGACTCCCAATAAACAGTGGGCTCTATGAGGACAAGGACTATTTCAGCTTTGCTGTCCCGAGCAATCCTCAGAGCCAACAGGGGCTCTCTAAGTAACTAAGTCAGCAGGGGTGGTCTGCACAAAGGTGAAGAGCATGGACTCTGCATCAATTTGAACCAAACTCTGATTCCCGGTTCTGCCACTTACTCTGCTGTATGTCTTTATCAGCTGAAGTACTGAAGTTTCACACAAGATTCTAGGGAGGTGGTGGGAAGAGGTTCTATGCCTGTAGAATATTTTTAAAGCACTGGACTAGATAATCAGCCATGTCTTCCCCCATTCAGATATCTGAGTCCATTAAGTCTAGATGCCAGACACATGGGAATTCAATTCCCATAGCAACCTGGGCCAGGATGGTACATTCATGCCATTGAGAGTTCCCCTGTACTCAGTGCAGCCTAAAGGCTCACAGGCTCCACTAGGGATGCACGACTATCCCTCCCCAGGCCCCGCTCCCCTCCCCAGCATCATGCCCCAACAGGACTGTCAACTCACCTGAGAATCTTTTCAGGGGCTTGTTCTCCTGTTACTAGGTCATAGCCCCTCTCGAGTGTAGTGTAAGGCCAAGGTCTGTGGGAAGAACAGGAGGGAAAGAAAAGGGGATAGGAGATATTAGTCAGATGGGATTCATAGGTGGACACTGCTTAAAAGTAGCCTTGCAGACAACCGAAGTTCACAGAAGTAATTACAACTGATCCTTAAACAGCACTGGGCTTAGGAGCACTGACACTCCCCACGTGGTCAAAAATCTGCGTATCATTTTTGATTTCCCCCAAACCCTAACTACTAATGGCCAACTGTTTTATTTTGTTGTTGTTGTTGTTTTTATTTTATTTTATTATGTTATGTTAGTCATACAGTACATCATTCATTTTTGATGTAGTTCTTGTTATTTTTTAAGTAGGCTCCACGCCCATGCCCAAGACCCTGAGAGCAAGAGTCGTATGCTCTAACGACTGAGCCAGCCAGGCCCCCCACTAATAGCCTACTGTTGGCTGGAGGCCTTACTGATAACGTAATCAGTTGATTAACACATATTGTATAGGTTATATGTGTCATATGCTTTATTGTCACAATAAAGTAGGCTGGATAAGAGAAAAGGTTAAGAAAAATCATAAAGAAAATACATTTACCGTCCTGTACTGTATTTATTGAAAAAAAAAAATCTGCATGTAAGTGGAACCGTGTGGTTTAAACTCACATTGTTCAAACCCATGTACTGGGTTAAGACTCTTTATAAGAGAATGTCTCCATCTCACAGAAGGACTCAGCCCTTTAAAGACTACTTGTCTGTTTTGGAGTTTATGGACAAAAACCCCATTTTCTTTCTGTATCAGTCCAGTTAAGGAAGTGTCCATTAATTACTTACAGTTTGGGAGGGGGAGTTAAATTTGAGCCTTTGTTCTCTAGAAGATTCATCAGTCGTGTACCTTTAATACTAAAATATAATTCAGGGGGAAATGGGATTCATTCATTGCCCATCGAGTCTTACAGGAACACAACTGTTGTAGAGAAGAGTGCTCTTTGTGGAGCGGTTTTTGGGCCTGTAGTAACAGAGCAGAGGAGTGGGGCTGGCCCTCTGCTGTCCCTGCTCTAATGTCCTTTGCTACTCACCCCTCACTCTGTCCCCAGTCACTGCGCACACACAGGTGTCTGTGAACCGGGTCGGGGGCATAGCCTTCATGACAGCTGCACTCTCCTGTAAGCAAAAAGAGAAAGGGGTTTGTGAATTACTACCTGCCCCAAACAGCCTTGTCCCCTGGCTTCCTTGTTTTCTCAGTGGGCTGCCTGGTTTTAGAAAAGGCCCAGGGAAAGAGCCTGTTCTGGTCTACCCACTGCTGTGGTTAATAAAGGGTTTATTCGGGCGCCTGGGTGGCTCAGTTGGTTAAGTGACTGCCTTCGGCTCAGGTCATGATCCTGGAGTCCCGGGATCGAGTCCCGCATCGGGCTCCCTGCTCGGCAGGGAGTCTGCTTCTCCCTCTGACCCTCCCCCCTCTCATGTGCTTGCTCTCTCTCATTCTCTCTCTCTCAAATAAATAAATAAAATCTTAAAAAAAAAAATAAAGGGTTTATTCATTTATTCATCTGCTCAGGTATTCATTCAACAAGTCCTGACCCCACTCCTTGCCAGGTTCTCGGCCCTGTGCTGAGGATGCAGAGACTGGACACTGACAGGGCTCACAGGTTAATGAGGAGAACAGGAAGTGACCTGGTGGCCACAAATGGAAGTTCTATTTTTGAATATTTAAATTATGATAAAGTAGATTGGCACTAAGAGTATAGTCAGAAATTTGAATTCTCTCCACTTGAATGAACAATTCATGTTCGTCCATAAGCCCCCAAATCAAATGTTACCTCCTCCAAGATACCTTTGATTTCCCCTTCTAGACAATTTGTTTTCATCTATCATTTCCAGATTTTATTTTGTTTTGTTGTTATTGTTGTTCGTCTTAGTTGGTTTTCCTTTCCTCCTCTTCCCTCCCCACCTTTACCCTCTTGTTCCCTTCCTCTCTGTCCATCCATCCATCCATCTGTCCACCCATGTATCCATGCAACATTTTATTATGGCCATATCTTATGCCTGGTTGCATGAATTCTTGCTAGTATCCCACAGTGCCTTTAACATCTTCTCCCTTTGGCCAAGCTCAATTTGGGTGGCCAGCACATGTCTAGTTTCCTTGTTTGTATATCTTCAGAGTTCAGAATCCTGGAAGGGTTTTCCAAAACTCTCTGTCCTACCCTCTTCAGTTATCAGTCCTGCTCCACTGTATATTCCTTAAGGTTGGGTTGACTAAGGTTCAGTCTGTTATTGGCTTTTCCTAAGGTGTATTTGTGGAATGTTCACAGATGCCTTACCAAACATAGATTCTATTTAAAAAATGAATGGGAAACACTAGACTATTTGTAGAGCCAGTGGTGTGTGATTCTTCATGAAAGCAATATCTAAACAGTTTTCCCAAAACCTATTTCACCTCAGGAAGCTGGTGGAACAGGTCACAAGATGGACCTGTTATGGACCATGGACCCTGGTCCACACCTTGGGAGATGCTGATAAGAACTGCCCTGTCTTAGCACACTGCCTAGAACAGAGTAGGTGATCAATGCTGTGAGCTGAATGAATAATTAACTATCTGTGATGGCTTGTAAGTTTCTAGAATATTGCTGTCAGGTTGCCTTCTTTCTCATCTTTGGGTGATCACACACACACACACACACACACACACAGATGAACCTGCAACTCTTCAATCTTACAGTGATTTGGATTGGCCTGACCTGAGAGTTTTTGAACCATGTTTCCCGGAAATGTATAGTTCAATGGGAGAGATTTAGGAAATTTGCAACTTTTAGATCTTAAGTTCCCCTAAAAATTTTTATTTTTAAATCTCATTAATAGTAAAAAAAAAAAAAAAAATGAAGGCTAAACATTCAGATGTTACATACTAGAATTTAGGAAATGGGAGAGCATAGTCACATTCAGTCCAGTGGCCCGGTAAACACATTTTATGCAAACCTCATTTAAAACCACCACCAACAAGCAAGCCCACAAAAACACCTTCTCCTGTCATCTCTGTTTCATTGAGGAAGATATAGAGACTGGGAGCTGAAGTGCTAACAAGCCCATGCTTTTTACAACTACAGATCTTGTGAATCAAGGTTTTTTTTCCACCTTGTGCTACCAAAACAAAACACAGCAGGGAATATATATAAGGGCAACAGAGGTTCTACAACTATAACCCATAACTCCTGATTTCAAAACATTTGTATTTATCAAATAACCTCATTGTTTTCACTCATTCACTAAAAATGTTATGCGTTTGACCTTATACAAAGCATTCTGAGTGTTAAAAAAAAAACCTCTCTAATTTGTTTTATACATTATGATGCTGATTAATCTTTGTAACCCCAGCATTAGCAAGTATCTGGCAAAGAGCCTGGGATTGATAAATGTCGGTTGAACTGAAATGGTAGTAAGACAGAATAAGGAGTGAAGGATGGGTCAGAGATAGCATTAAAAAATATTCAGAATAAGAGAGCTGAAAGACAGGAGAGGGAGAGAGAGGGATCTACTTTTCCTCTTCTCTGGATACCTGGTAAATAGAGGAGGGGGCTGTTCGCAGGCAGGCATGCTCTCTGTAACTCTCCTCTCCAATAGCAAGTTCGAGTCATCCAACAAATGTGTGTGTGTAAGTGTGTGCAGCCTAATGAGCTGCATGCCCAAGGTGAGGAGAACGGAGGAAGAGGGCTGAGATCCTGGAGATTTAGATGAGAATAATTTACCAAAAAGGGGTGGGGGGAGTTAGGAGTCACTGATGATGTGTTAAAATGCGACAGCCCCATCATGAAATATTCACCACTTTAAATACGTCTAATATTAAATATTAAAAGTCCTGGCATTCTCAGGGCTGATTTATGATCTGCCACAACCACAGACCTCATGATTCATAATGGAAGAGGTATGTGGTTGCCTCCAGTCGAGGGACAGGAAGTCAGGCTGGAATGGGCAAGAAGGGATGGGAATGGAGGGCCTTTCTTCTTCAGGGAAAGGGCACAGTGGGTTCCTATTTCTCCAATCTGTAACTCTGCAGGAGAGGGCAGGTCCATTGTCCCCTTTCCCTCCTCTTGGGAATATGAGTGAGAATGAGAAATCTATACAGAGAAAGGGTGCTGCTCTTGTCTGCGTTTCTCTCTTATGTGCTTACCAGGCAGGTTTCCCAGTCCTCAGAACAGACCATTAATTACTGTCACTCATTATACAACAAATATATATTTTGCAGATGAGAAACATCCACCCCAGAGGCCCCTAAAAGGCTGCCTGGAGAACAGGAAGTGAGACAGGGGAAAGAGAGTTGGAGGCAGACAGGCCTGCGTTCCAATCCTCACTTTCTCTCTCCCTGGATGTGTGGTCTTGGGGAAGTCACTTCAACTTTGTGGGTCTCAGTTTTCTCATTAATAGAATGGAAACGATAGTAACGTCAACCTCACAGAGCTGACTGTGAGAAAAAATTGAAGTAGTGAAGGGTAAGGCTCATGGCTCAGGCAGCCAACGAGTAAATCCTCAATAAATTTCTCCCACTTTCCCTTCTGTTCCAAGACAGCACTCCACTCTGATATATGCTGGAATATAACTCTGGACACTGGATAAGTAATTTCCTTCTTACTGGGCCTTAACTTCCCCATCTGCAAAATGGAAAATTGGGAGTAGAAGTTCATCAATTCTGAGTGCCAGTGAAAGTCAGTTATTTATGCTGCCTTTCTGAATCCCTAAACTCTATTTTCTGGACACTGTTTGAGTGTTAGCTGTGATCACTTTTTGCAGTTGGGCTGTGTCTCCAGTAAGATTTCCATCAATGCCATGGCTATTGGCTTTATTGACTCCAATTTCCTATTTTGCTGGCTCAGCTAACTCTCCACTATTTACAACCAAGCATTTCCTTCTTGCAAGATGCAAGCTTCTGATAGCCAGACCTGAGGATTAACCACTTCCTTCTAGGAGTCCCTTCCTCAACTCTGCCTCTGCATACCCAGAGCAGCCAGGCTAGCAAAGAAGAGCACTCCGGGGACACAGTTTGCATGGTTTCATGTGCTGGCTACGATCACCCATGCTCCCTTACTCCTGTCACCACAGAAGTTCCTTGAATGAGGGGACTGCACCTGTCTTGCTCACTGCCACATCCAGCACCCGCTGCACTGCCTGGTCCATAAATAAGTGAGGGGGTATATTTTACGATAGTAATGTCTATGCCAGTGGGGTAAATAACCCCTTTTTTTTTTTATTTGCCTGTTCTCCCCACCAAACTGGGAACTTCTGGATTGCAGAAATCTTTATGTAACCATCTCGATATGCTAGTGATTAGTGTAGTGCCGGATGAGGGGTAGGCAACTCATTTGCTGAATGAATGAATGAATGAATGAATGAATACATAAATACATTGTAGTTTTCATGAATTCAGGCTGAGTTCATTTAGAATAATGGTAGTTCTGCTGAAGACTAGAATAAACTTTCTTATAACCAGGACAGGTATTTGCCAAGGAAATGGAAAGTATAAACATGAGTGTTAATGAAATTTCTAAAATAGAATTTTATTTCACATTAGAGCAGAAACAGCTCTTAAAGCTCATCTAGGTCACATCTTCTCAGCTTCATTTTTCAGAAGGTAAGATACAAGCTCAGAGAGTCAAGACGTTTATACCTGACAACATTTTCTAGGACTTCATTTTTCCTTTGTATTCCTCTGACATCTCTGACTTTCCTGTAATGAGAATCTATTACATTTACAAACAGGGATTATATTTTTTTAATATAATGAATCTGAGATATCCTTAACAGATTTAAAATATACATTTAGATGTGATTGATAATGCAGACCTTCCTTAAAAAAGAGTTTAATCTCTTCATTAAAGTGGTTCATATAAGGGAATTCAGTTATGTGGATTTTCATCATGCTAGTTACTAGAACTCTGTATTATCAGCTCTAGATGAGTTGTACTGGTTTTAAAATATTTACTCTTCATGTCTCCTAGGTCCCTTTTAGTCAGTTCTCATTTTATGTTACATATATTCTCACTCTAGAAACCCTTGGGTAAAAACAACAGAATCCCTCAATTATGATCAATCTTGAGTTTAGCTTGTGTGGGCTCTTCAAAATCACTTCAAAGTGGAATTGCCTTCATGTTAATCATATAAGATTGTGGGAGAGTAGTTCAGAGCGTGGGCCCTGGAATCATCTTGTTTTGGATTCAAATCCTGGATCTGCCACTTCACATTTGCATGAATTTGATCAAGTGGCTTCACCTCTCTGCATCCGTTTCCTCATCTGTAACAACACTGATATCACCTATCTGCTAGAAAGATCAGTGACGTCTTTGAAAAGTCTGCATTACGGTCTTTGGCACATTTCTTCTCGCTGAAAACATCATAGATGTTTGTGTTTTTGTAATTATTCCCAGATAGGAGAGAGGCCAATTTAACAACTTGTTTTAGTGGGAAGAAAAAGTGCTTTCTAGATAAAGGATGGTCGCAGTTTCAAGGTAGGCCCTCTGCAAAGCCAAGGGGATCTCAGTTTCTTTATCTGTGTATTTGGGGCAGCTTGAATGAAATCATCTCCAAAGCTGGTTACGGTGTTCCCAGAACCAGCAACACCTGCCACCTTTGTCTTTGTTCCTCCTGCTAAAGGACACAGGGGCATGAATGAGGCAAGCAGCCAGAGGGTCCCGCCCCCTCTGTCCCCCACAGCTCAGAGAAGCTCAAAGTGCAAAGCCTTCTTCCCCAGCCTGCCCGCTGTCCGGCTCCTCTCCTCCCACCTTGTCATCCTCTTACGATTCCATTTTCACTTGCTTCCATCTCAGTCATCACTTATCATCACAGGCCAGGGACACGGGCTGCTGTCCACTTTCCTATTTATTCTTCTTGTCACTGCAGCTTGGAAAGACATCTCCCTGGGCCCCCAGAGCAGTAAGTGTGCATGGCATCCTTTCTTGTCCTGACTCTGAGTGGGCCACCGTGGGCTTCTTCACTCGCAGCTCTGGCCCTGGAGCCCAGCTCGGGGCCCAGCGTGTGGTGGGGGAGGCACGGGCTGAGCATGACATCACTGGGAGCCTGCTTCATGGTTGGCATGTTGGAAGACACTTGTCACATATGTCACTGCATGTCATCTCACAGGTCAGACCCGTGACCAGTACCAGGAGGAAGGTAGCGGCGTCCTCATTATAAAATAAGGAAACAAAAGCTCGGACTCAGTCATTTGCCCAAGGTCCCAGAGTCAGGTCCTCGAAACTCGTGCTCCCTCACATCATCACAAACAACATGACAACAGCCATGACCACCAGGACCAGAGCTGGGCTTGTACTAGACAACAAGCATTAGGAAGACAAGGTATCTCCGATTCACCCACACTGACATTAGCATTGGGCTGATTTCTAAAATCTGACTATACCTAAAGATGAAAGATCATTCTTCCGAGTATCCCCTGTTCAAATGTAAATAGTTTATGTGTGGATTACACTAAATCTATATCTATGTAATGAAGGTTGATTTCCTGCTAGCATGGATAATCCACAGGGGAAGCATCATACCTTCTAATTGGGCATCTACTCTGTGCTGACCTTACTCAAAGAACTTTTGGTATCTATGATAATACTGACAGGACGATGTGATTGGTTCCACTGTAAATACTATGAAGCTGAGGCCTGGAGAGGGTGAGTAAGCTGCCCAGGGTTGTGAACATCCAAGCCCAGTCTCTTTCTGAGACTTGCCAGGCTTTGTGATGGCTCTCTGAGGCTGTGCTTTAAAAGAGAGTGTGGAAAATTGGGGCATCTGGGTGGCTCAGTTGGTTAAGCGTCTGCCTTCGGCTCGGGTCATGATCCCAGGGTCGTGGGATTGAGCCCCACACTGGGCTCCCTGCTCAGTGGGGAGTCTGCTTCTCCCTCTGCCCCCTGCGTGTGCTCTCTCCTTCTCTCTCTCTCTCAAATAAATAAATATTTGGGGAAAAAAGAGAGCGTGGAAAAAAAACATGGGAATAGGAGATTGGGGTTAAGGAAAATGTACCCTGTGGTAGAATGAATTACTGCCGTCAAGTCTTCATTTCCTACAGTAGTATGCAGTCACATGCTTGCCACGGCTGGGAAGAGTGAGCTCTCTTCCCGGGCCTTTGTATGCAGGCTTAGCATGTTACTTGCTTTGACCAATGGGATGATAGCAGACATGATGTGAACCAAGGTCTGAAATGTGCTGTTTGGCTGGGCTTGCTCTCTGGCATTCCTGCTTCTTGCCAGGAGAAAACCAGGCTCTAAGTAGTGGCCGGTCCAAGGAGGATGAGGGGCATGTGGGACAGAACTGGATGCAGCCTGAGCTTAGAGACAAGTGCAGCTGAGCCCTAGCTAGCCTGGCCCACCCAGGTGTGTAACAAAGGGGAAAATGCATCTAGTTGTTGACAACAACACACTGTGGTTGTCTGTTAGGCAGCATTAGTGTAAAAAAGCTGATGCACCTCCAATCTGCATGCCCCCCTTCTATGAATAATGCTCTCACTTTCATCCCAAAATGGAAACCTTAGAAACATCTCTGACCTGACTTCATTTTTTCATCCTCAACATCCGAATGGCACCTGAATCCCCCTGATTCTACCTCTTTGTTGTCACTCAGACCCACCCCTTCCCACCTTTCCCACTATCACTGCCCCAGGAAGGCCCTCGACACTGTCCCTGCACGTTGTTGAAAGTTTTATCACTGATGATAAGCTTTCAGTGTCCTCCCATCAATCTGAGTGATGGCCAGTTACCTCTTCAAAGAGCAGCTACACCCATGGCTCATCCCCAAAACTATCAGTGGCCCCCAGGTGCTCTCAGGACAGAGTTCACATACCCCTGGTCTAACATCCAAAGCCCTTCATGACTGGGTGCAGCCAATGGTCCCGGCCTTATCAATCGCTCTCCTCCCTTATACACTTCCTGCCCTAACCTCTTGGGTTTACTGATAATAACAGGGCCATCAGAGACCCACCTGCAGACCAGGGTCTGCTTCTTGTAGTAGGTCTGCTCTGATCCTACTCCTTGAGCAGAGCAGAGCCTGAGAATTGGAGACAGAGATGTTCAACAGAGGAGAAACCAGGGTTGAGAGGGAGTAGGGGGTGAAGAGAAAATTAAGTGGCAAAATGATATTTAGGAGAGGAATGAGATCATGTGGGCAGTTTGAATGTCAGCAGTATCCTCAGGGAATATATTTTACAATGCTGACGCCTCTGAACCTTGAGCAAATCTTTCTGTTTTGCCAGGCCGCAGTCTTCCTGTCTGTAAAATGAGCAGCTAATACTCAGAGACCCCCAAACACCCTTCCAAACCTTGCTCAAATCCCAGGCCTTGATTCTTCTTCTAACACGTTCTGGTCTTGTCTCTTGAGGTTAGTGTTTCCCTAGGGACTGAGGGGGAGGTGAAGAACGTTAGGGAAGGTTGGGAGTTGGGAGAACAGAGGTTTGGAGGCAGAAAAGCATGAGTGGAGTGAACTAACAAGACGGTATGATTGGGATCTTTATGAAGTGAGGACGACTTCTCTAGAAGTCTTCTCTAGAAGTCTGCGTGACCTAGGGTGGGTCCCCTCCCTCCCTGGGACTCAGTCTCTCTATCTGTGCACTGAGAAGGTGGTCTGGATGACATCCAAGCAACCTCCCAAGGGCACCTCTGCTGTCTCTTTCTTCCTTACGCTATAGGAGTGACACGTCTCAGCCTTGTTCTTCCCCAAACATTTGAGACACATCTGGATGCCTGCATTATGGCTGCCAGCCTCTCACTGCCATTCATCATCATATTTCTGAGCACAAGAAGGAAAAAAAAAAAAAAGAGGCTGAAGGGTTCTCGTGGTGCAGGCTGGCGATCAGGCCTGATGGAGATCAGAGTCCTTAATCAAGGCTACCTGGGGGGCTAATGGGCACTGACTCAGCTAATGGGGCAGCCCGTGTGGAATGCCTGGGCTCTGAAAGGCCAGCTGCCAGACCACACCAGGACTCCCATTTCAGGCGACCCCTCGCCCCCTAGCCTCATCCACCCCTGAATGTGCCATGCACACGATTATCTATAAATCAGTGTCTGAGAGAAAAGCATGTGGGTAATAGATTCTCTTAAAATTGTGGCTGACTGCGGATGGAGGGGGATGAGGCAGGCTCACCAGCAGCCTGGAACTGATGGAAGCAGAGGCTGACAGCCCGAACCACCAGGAAGGATCACGGAATTCCTGACCAAATGCACAGGGTGGGGCCTGCCGCCAGGGGCGTGCCCTCGCCATCACTGCCCCTGCCTTGCCTGGAGCCTGCATCACCCATGCTTCTCAAGTCACCCTGGAAGGGGTGCAGCGTATGGGGAGCAAGGGTAACAAGCAGGAGGAGGGAAGCCAGGTTCAGCCCGCGAATTAGAGCCATCTGGGGCTCACTCCTCAGCTTACTACACACAGACCCAGTGGCCTCCATCGGCGGCTGCACTACTCTGGGCCTCAGTTTCCTCATCAGGAAATGGACATATTAACCCCGATTTTTAAAACCGTCACAAGGACTGGGGGTAACATATTACACACGATTCCCGGGGCGCCTGGGTGGTATAGTCGGTTAAGCATCGACTCTTGATTTTGGTTCAGGTCATGACCTCAGGGTTGTGAAACCGAGCCCCCCCATCAGGCTCCGCGCTCAGCGTGGATCTGCTTGGGACCCCCACCTGCGATGCACTCGCTCTCCCTCTAAAAGCAAGAAAATGATGACCACATCACTGCACGTGTAGGTGGCTCAGTGTGAGCTGTTATCCTTGTCGTTGGTGTTACTGCGGGCACTGCCATCGAGCCAGCCCCCCCAGGCCATACCTCCTCTCTGGCTTGGTGCCCTTGCCCCTCTTGGGTGCAGCCCCTTCCCGGGCTTCCTGCCGTGTGGGTTCATTCCTCCCTTTTTTCCTCCCCACATGGTTCTTGCCTCCTGTCTGGTCCAGATCTTACTTCTTCCGACCATTTCTCATTCTCAGTACAATTCCTGTGTGCCTGGCGCAGGTGGGATCGCGGCACAGAGACGAATCCATCCGATTCTCCACCACAAGCAGCTGACACTCAGGTGTCACCAAGAAGAAAATACATCGCTACCACAAGCTGTGATTTGGGCTGGGGAGGACTCGGAGGGTGTGCAAAGAGCCGCGGGATCGCAGGGAAAGAGCATCAAACTCTGCCCCCCCAAGGTTGGGGACATGCCAGCAAAGAGGGAAGATAACAAGAGGGGACACTGAGAGTCCTAACTGCTGGGTGGTTTTGGAAGTTCCTTACTTATATTAACTCATGTGACCCTCACAATAAACCTAAGATGCAGGTTCTACTTTCAACCCCATCTTACAGATGAGGAGACTGAGGCCCAGAGGGGTTAAGTAACTTACTGGACTGATGTCACAAACAGAAGTGTTGCCAAGGTCAGGACTGGAACCCAGAGACGGTGCTGCTGGTCCCAGGCTGTACCACCTCTCTCCCAAGGGGGTGTAGGAATTTTCCAGAGGAAGGAGTGGGAGCAAAGGAAGGTCACAGCACCACAGGAAATCCTGGGCCCTTTTTTTTCTCGGATCAGCAGAGCCAGAGGGCTTTGCAGGCACTGAGGAATGCTGCCTTATCCCACAGGCATGGAGAAACTCCTGGAAACCTCTATATCCCCTCTGCAAAGAGAGTCCTTTCCAAATGCAGACTCCAAGCACTGTGCATGGAGAGAGGGTGTTTAGAGAAGACAGGCACTGGAGTCAGGACAGGGTCTGAATTCTTCGTCACCCAGTGGCTCCATGATTTTGCACAATTTCGTGTCTCTGACCAAGACTCTATTTCCTCAGTTCTACAACAAGCTTGATCAGGTCTGCCCCTCTCCCTGAACAACGTCCAGAATGTTCTATCCCCACTATGAGCTCCATAAGCACAGCCCGTGATTGCTATGATTATTACTAGGGAATTGCCTTCATGTTCCTTCCTGCCCACAGCTCTTATCTTGGACACCTCGGCTGTAATTTGGGAAGAGGGAAAGGCTAAGAGTTGCTTATGGATCCTGTTAAGCATTTCATGTTTGATCTACTTTCTCACCTTTAATCCATCCAGCCACTCTGTCCTGATTTTACAGGTGAGGAAACTGAAGCCCCCAGGGGTTAAATGACTGGCCTTCGGTTTGCACAGCAAGAAGATAACAGATTCAGGATTTGAATTCCATTCTTCTCGACTCTGGAGCCAACGCTCCCCCACACTGTCCCAGGTAAGATGGAGTTCAGCATGATCCTGCACGTCACTCAAAATGACCCACTGTGGTGGCTCTACCTGGCCGCCTACCACGCCTCTACTGGAACTTACGGGGATATAGATGAGATGAGGCGATGTGGTTGTCATTCCTCAGGCCCCTGTGGCTCTGTTTCTCTACTAGCTGATGGGTGGCCTTGTTCAAGATCCTTCATCTCTCTGAGCCTCATCCTTCTTACCCAGAAGACGGGGAACATAAGTCCTGTCCTGTCCCATTCACAAGGATGCGGTAAGGATAAAATATACACTATTCTATTCAGGACACGGGATGATTAATAATGCAGTTGTCCCCCACTTGCACAAAACCTGAACCAGCAAAGTGAAATATACAAAATAGATTAAGCAGAGGGTAATTATTCATTTTGCAAAAGAGTTCTTCACTCTACAAAAGAGACGCATTGATGGTTTTCTTTTTTCAAGCACCAGCTATCTTTGTGAGTTTAAAATCAAATCTCATTTATAAAATTAAAGCAAAAAAGAATAATGATTTTCCAGATGTGCACTGAGTACAAGGGGCCACACACACATGTGCGCGCGCGCGCACACACACACGGATGTGTCCTGCCCGAGCCAGCCACGCCCTAAAGCAAGGTGGTCCGGACACCATGAGGATGGAGCCTTTGCCTCTGGCTTGAGGAATTGGGGGAGAACCAAGAGAACCAGGGGACAGCATGTGACATCTGCACTCTGTTCAGAGGCATCTCTTCCTCAGAGTAACCTCCGCCTCAGCTCTAGGCAGATGGTCAGGGTCTCAGGTATAGCTTCTCTGGGAAACTAGAGAACCATCATTTCCAGGACTTCCATCTGGAGTATTATACCGTTTCACATAATGTGCATATTCAGCTGAACCCAGCTCATTTCCACTTTGCTAATCTCACTCCTGATTATATTCATATTCACATTCTTGCTCTGCCAACCCCCCAACCCCAGCTCTCTTCTGATGATGGTTCTCTCTTCCCCTCTTCTCTGTCTCCCTTTTTGGTTCTCAGTCTTTGTGCATTTGCTCCTGCCTCAGTTTCCCTCTTTGGTCTCTGCTTTTCTGCCTTTGCCTTTCTCTGTGTGTGTGTGCCTCTGTATTCCTCACTGTCCACCTTCCTGTAAGCCTCTTTCCTTTGTAGAAAGGAAAAGGACAGTGAAAAGGACTTCAGTTTAAGTCACACAGGTGCAGGTTAAATCCCCAGACTCACTTTGTCCATGAAAGAGACAAAAAAAGGAGAGTCTGTCTACTTCAAGGGTTAATGTAATGATTACATAAGATATGGTGAGTAAAGGTGCCTAGAGCAAAGAATACATTCACATCCTGTTAATTCCACTCCGCCTACTTTTCTGCCTCTTTTTCTTGATTTTTCTCATTCTCCATCTCCCAATCATCCCAATCTCACACAAGCACACACACCACAGCCTCTTCCCCACCCCGCTGTCCCGGGCCCCGCCCCTAACCCCACCCAGGCCCCACCACTTTACCTCTACCCAAGCTCCACCCCCTTATCCCTCCCCAGGCCCCTCCTCTCTACCCTTCCCCAAGCCCCATCCCTTTACCCCTGCCCCAGGCTCCCCCTCCTCAATCCACCCTAGGCCCTGCCTCCTCATCCCTCCCCAGGCCCCCTGCCTCCTTACGCTTCCCCAGGCTCTACCCCTCAGCCACCGCCACCCCAGGAGACTCCCACAATCCCTGCCCCTCACCTGCTACCCCAAGCAGCCCCCACGTTCCAGCAAGGATTTAATTACAGAAGGGCACAGGGTCCCATTACTAAGACACACATTCTTTCACAAGATGTTTTTACGGTACATTTACTGGTATATGATAGAGAATCATCATGAATCATTAAAATTAAGCAACGTGGGTCCAAGTGGCCTGCACCAGGCTTCACTAGGAAGTCAGGCTTTGCTGCTAAGTCCATTTGGGGCCACTTGAAAGCTGGCAGCAGACCATTTACTGCACAGGGTGAGGCCACCTGACCTCGCCTGACTTTTGTGTGAAGCATCTCGAATTCCTGGATGCCCTGTCCTGAGGGACGATCTTGGTGTGATCAGCATAAAATCCATACACCTCCTGACCCCTGTTGTCCAGTAGAAACCCATCTATTGAAATTTCAATTAAAAGACCATTTAACAAAAAACCAAAAGGCTGGGATGATACACACATACACGCACACGCACACATGTACACACTCTTCTCTTTTTCAGAGACCTTTAATCACCTACATCAAAATGGAAGCTGCCTTCAGTCCAGAAGAGAAAGGGCAGTGGTGTAATGGGCTGGTTCCCATCGAATAACCAGAAAAGGCTAGTGCTATTACTAAGTGCTGTGTTTTAAATGGTTTTGTGGAGGCTGCTTCTGCTCAGAAATCTATCCCCACGCCTTCCATTCCATCACGATTAAGACTTTTGGGGGTTAAGTCAACTTAACTGGGGGTTCTTTTTGCCCCTGATTCAATAATTCCCATTTGTTGAACACATATATTTGCCATATTATGTAGCGGGTACTTTGTACTGATTACAATCGTCACAATAACCTAGCAAAGGTGAATACCTTTTCCTTTGATGAAAAAAGAGCAGGAAATTGAAGGTTGGGGAAAATTAAGCAGTTTGCTCAAAACCGCACCAATAGTTTCAGACAGAGCCAAGATTTTAACCCAGGTCTGCCTGACTTCAGTGCTTTCCCTTTTTTTCCCTTTTCATCTGACTGCCTCTCCAAAAACAAAACAGCCCATGCTGGGGGCAGCTTGATTTTGAGCAAATGGGGTGGTGGCAGTGTCTCAACTGCTTCCCTCCCTGGTGACTGACTCAGCCTTGGGTCTCAGTGAATGTTTGTGAAAGAAAGACGTTAATGAAGCTGATGGGGAACTCACCATGCCCCAGATGTCCTGGATGGGAACACCTCTTTGCGTGAATGGGTGGATCGGATCATACGCCTGGAAGACAAACCTGACAAAAACACTTCTAGAAGCTGATACCACCTTCAGATGTTCTAAAAGGCTTCTGAAGGCCTTGGCTGCGAGCCTCCATTCCAAGGATAAAAAGTGTTGACTGCTTACGTTGTCCTCAAGAGATGGAGAAATCAAGCTTCTGCAAGCATGGTGGTCGGGAGACCTCTACTCTGCCATGAACTTCCTGAATGACTTGAGCAAGTCCCTGACCCTCTCTGAAACCCAACCTCATCTGCTGTAGAAAGAGGGAGTTCAACTGGATGGTCTGCATGGTTCTTCCCAGCCTGGACCTCTTTGCTCTTTGAATCCCCAACCGGACCCTGCAGGAGAATCTTCAAATGTTTCTTAGGAGGACAGATGGAGAAGCCACTGTCAGAGTTTATACACCCGCCCCCTCCACCACCAATTTTAAGGGGCACTCAGGGCTGTGCAAAGCAGGGTTGACACCCTCTGATGAATGTCTCCTTAGATTTTGTGCCAGAGCCTCCTCCATCACCTCCCTGAGTCCCAGCCCCACTCAGCACAGTGCCCAGAAAAGCTCTGCTCAGCCCTCACTTATAGCACATATCCCTGTCACTGACACTTCTGTCATCCTAGGTCATCAGTGTCTGTTATCATCCAAAGGTTTGTGTCTCCCCAAATTCATATAGTGAAGCCCCTAACACCCAACATGACGGTATTTGGAGGTGGGGCCTTTGGGAGGTAATCAGGGTTAGATGAGGTCATGAAGCAGGGACCTTGTGATGGGATTATAGGGAGCGGAAGAGAGGCAGATCTCACACTCTCTACACACACGCACTGCAGAAAGGCCATGTGAGGTCACAGACAGAAGTTAAGAAGTTGGTCTTCCACAAGCAGGAAGAGAACTCTCACCAGGAACCAATTCAGTGATATCTCGACGCTGGACTCCCCAGCCTCTGGAGCTGTGAGAAATAAGGTTCTGTTGTTCAAGCCACCAGTCTATGATATTTTTGTTATGACAGCCCCAGCAGACTAAGACAGTATCATCCTCTCCTCGGTCTTTAGAGACAATGTGAAAACTGGTTCTGGATGTCATCCACATATGGGGGACCCAGCACTGGATTCCTCATTTCTGATGTTGAGAGAATGAAACCAATTTGTTAGAAAACTCCAAGGGACAGAGATGGCAGCTTCTTTTGCTCATTATCCCCAATACTGGGCACAATGCCTGGCATATAATTGGTGCTCAGTAAATCACTGCAATGAATGAAATGCAATATCTTGATTCCAGGAACTTCTTTCCACCACCACCGCTACTACCCTGGCCGAAGCCACCACCATCTCTATCCTGGATAATCATATCAGTCTCCTAAATAGCTCCCCTGCTATCACTCTTGCCTGTTCCCTATAGATTTTTCTCAATGGAGTAGACAGAGTGATCATTTTAAAAGTAAGTTAGATAACATCAGTCCTCGGGTCAGAATGTCCCTGTGGCTTTTTGCTGAGCTCAGGTTGAAAGCCAACGTTCTTACAGTGTCTCTCTGGTCCCTCTCTTACCCCAGCTCCTAATATTCGCCTAGTATCCAGTGAAGCCCACGAATATTCTCCTATGTGATCTTCCTCAAATGTGTGAGGCACAATCTGCTCTCAAAGCCTCTGTCCCTGCCATTCCCTCAGCCTGGACTCCACTTTCCCCAGATATCCACAAAGCATGCTTTGCTTCCTCACCTCCCCAATCACGCCACCTTGAACACCCTACTTAAATTTGCAATCACACCTCTCCTTCTCATTCACCACCCACTCTTCCTGCAGCCTCTTTACTAAAAAAATCATCTTCTAACATAGGATACAATTTATTTGTTATTACATATACTCTAATTATCTGTTTGTCGCCTTTCCCCACTAGAATGTGAGCTCCATGATGATCACGGTTTTTATCTATTGTGTTCATTCTCTCAGTGCCTGACATCCTGCTTGAATTAAGATGATTGAGAAATAAATACCAGTTGAATGTTAAATGAACAAACACACAAAGGAATGAATAAATTCCAAAACCGTTCTTTAACTCAGATGTCAAAGTATTAAATGAATCTACTAGCCCAACCAGGGGTTGGCAAATTTTTCCTGTAAAGGCCCAGTTGATAAATATTTAAGGTTTTGCAAGCCACAGAGTCATGACTTCTCAACCATGTTACTGTAGCTAAACTAATGAGTATGGCTGTGTTTCAATAAAACTTTATGAAAAACAGCAGTTTTCCTGGGGCTATAGTTTGCAGACCCCTAAACCAGAGTAATCTCCATCAGCACATAGCACCACACCTAGCACAGCCCCGTCACTCAATAAATAATTTGAAGTGACATATATATGAAATGTAGTTCTACTCTTCACTCTGTCACAGCACTGTCCAAGTGAACTTGCTGTACTGGAAATGTTCTACATCTACACTCTCCAATATGGCAGCCACTAGCCACATGTGGCTAATGCACACTTGAAATGTGATGTGAATTAATTTACATGTTAATTTAAATAGCCACATATGGCTAGTAGGTACCATATTGGACACAGTAGCTCAATCACAAACATTGTTTTGCTTCATGCTCCAAGTCTAGCCCCTCTCCCTCTAGGAAGCCCTACCCAACTGCTAAGGTTCATAGTAACTGTTTTTTTTAATCCTACGATTCTCATTTCATTCAATTCATGCTTTGACTAGAGCTATAACAATACTTAATATTCGTTGAGCTTTGTGTACCAGGCATTGTGCTAAATGCTTAATATGTTTTATCTAGTTTAATGCTGTGCAGAGCATTGGCCTTCAATGCAGATTTGCAATACTCATTCTAAGTTGGAGAGCACTCAGAAAATCTAATGTACAGCTGATCCTTGAACAGCATGAGGGATGGGATGCCAGCCCCCAGGCACAGTTGAAAATCCATGTATAATTTTTGACTTTCCAAAAACTTAATTCTGGGAAGCCTTACTGATTAAACATAAATAGTCAATTAACACATATTTTGCATGTTATATGTATTATATACTGTATTCTTACAATAAACAAGAGAAAAGAAAATGTTATTAAGAAAATCGTAAGAAAGAAAATACACCTACCATATTGCGTTTCTCAAAAAAATTCTGCACGTAAGCAGACCTGCACAGTTCAAACCTGTGTTGTTTAAGGGTCAACTGTAATTTCCTTTTGTATTATAAATAAAGAAACTGAGGCCCAGAGAACAAAGTGACATGTCAAAGGTCACACTACTAATCAAAACTGCAAATCTAGTAGTGAAGCCCATGGAATTTGTCTCTAAACCCAGTGTTTCTTCTTTCATTCACTCATTCCATCAGTCATTATTAAACATTGACAGCATACTAGACAATTTGCTGGGCTTGGGGTTAAATGGTACATACCACAGGTGCAATCGTTGCCTTGATATAGCATATGGTCTCTTGGAGAGCGAGGACTTAAACACAGAATCATACACACAAACATATAATTAGACATTGTGATTCTGTACTGATAGCACAGATCAGGGGTTAAGAGGATACACTCTCAAGCCCAAGTTCTAGGATTCCAATCTAGACTCTACCACTTCCTAGATGTGTGGCTTTGGGAAAATCCATTAACTTATTCAGTTTCCTCAGCTGTAAAATGGTAATAATAGGGTATTACACCAATTCTAAGACACACAGTTTTCCACATTTTCACACCCTTGAAATGAGGATTTGTGTGTTATTAATATCTTAATGGGTTTTTTTCTTAGTGGTATGTAAAATATTGGCACTTGTATCTGACTGTGTCTTGCTTCAGTTAAAATATGATTGTATCTACCTTCTGGGGCTATTGAAGGGATTAAATGATATATGTGAAGTCCATAGAGACATATTTTGTACTGTACAATGGGCATTATTATTGTTAGTTATCATTATTTACTCTAAAGGAAAATAAAGTGTACTAATATTGCATAAAACATAGGGAATAACTGAGTCTAGAAGGTCAGCAAAAACCTTGAGGATGAGACATTTAAACTGGACCATGAAGGATAAGGAGAAGGGAAGAAAGGGAAGAATAAGGCTTATAAGGAATGAAGGTGGGTGGAGAGCAGACTGTTGCATGCAGAGGGAATAGCACCGGCGAAGACCCTGTCACAATGGCTACCGGAAATGATTGACCATTATCCAGTGTGGACCACTTCACAACATGGCTTTGTATCCTATGAAAACTCCCAGCCCCCACCTCTACTTTTCAATTAGCAATAATCGCGCCTTGGATAAACCTCATTGGCTACGATACTGCCACTGAGCAAAGCTCCCCACCTCTACTTTGACCATCATCTTCCTTTTCCATACTTTTGTTTCTTGATAGTTCACTGGTCGTAAAGTATTACAGATATATTTAGAAGTTTCTGAATCTTTTTAAATAGTAGGACAGCTACCATTTATAGAGAAACCAATCTATCTTTGTAATACGCTTGTTGAATAAAATTAAATATAGTCCCTAATTTAAATGCCAGTAAATTATATTTTTGACGATGAAGCTAGTCTTAAAAGTGGAGAGCTTCCCTTCTTTTTGGCATATTCATCCCAGAGGTCATAATCAGAGATACCTCAAGTTATCTTCCCTTTTGCAACTTTACCAGATGACACTTGTGATCTCTCACAACCTCTTTCTTTCAAGTTCAGCAGCAAAGGTTACCTTGGACTTTCACTGAGGCTGGCAAGCTCCCAGTAAGAAAATATTTTCAGTCTCTTTTGCAGCCCATTCTAACCTTCTTGTCCTTCCAAATTTGTGAACAGTCAGTCCTGCTGCTTTCTGTTGTGGGCTTTCTGAGATTTTATGACCTCATCTTTGACACAGATTGTCCTTCTTCAAAAGACCTCAACCCTCTTCTACAACATAATATTTTACAACACATCTAGACCAAATATAGCAAGACTCCTGAAAAGAGATATAAAATGGTTTCCCTACAACTCATAAATGCTGTCACAGTTCCAACCCTGACTTCTGCATATCTCCCTTGTCCCCAATCCAATTGGGTCCTTTTATTTTTTCAAGCCAACTTATTCTAAATTCTTTGTCCAAAGGATTCATGCCTACCTCTGAGAATTCTTTGCAAATACCTATCAAAGAGAGAATGCCAGAATGCCTATCTCCTCTCAATGCTAAGCAAACTTCTCAAACACAGACTCCTCAAATAGTAGCTTCTTACTCAGTCTGGGTCCAAATCCCAGCTGTGATCCTTAGTAAATATATGACCTTGGGAATTTCATCCAACCAACTTTAAGACATAGTTTCTTGTATGGAAAGTGGAAGCAACAGTAACTACATAGACGTGTTGTTATGAAGCCCAAGATAGTTATAGAAAGCCACAGCAATTATGCTTGGCACGCAATAAGTGCATAATAAATTGCAAATCTTGTCATTGTTACCCCAGTATTCATGCACCCCTTGATATGGTACCAATACTCCACCACGCCTCTCTTAACTGTAAGTTATCTCTGGCCATTGTCTAACTCCCCCATCTATAATATATTGGCAATGAACCTGCATCAAATGGATCAATCTGATGAGATAAATGGTATTTTATGGTTAACATTCATTTCATGGTCTTTAAACAGAAAAAAAAAACAACAACTCAGTTTGTTGTTTGAATGGCTTCTGTTGGAAATACTTCTTTTTTAAGTTTGATTTCATTATCTCACATGTCTGAATAATGAGGCACAGTGTTCATTAATTGACAGTAAGTTTAGATGAGTTTTGTTTAATTCGGGTTCTAGTAAACTTCTGGACCAAGGAATGGTAATGTAGAGATCATTATGAATTCTGAGGATTAAGAGTGACTCACTTCATGGAGGTTTGATTTCCCTAGTTGAGGCCCACTGGAGAAAGAACATAGTGGGACACACTAATCCTAAACCGGTAAAGGATAGAGCTTACTTTATTTGAGTTCAAAAAAGACTAGTGGTACCCATCTCAAAGGAGAAGGTGACTTCCAGAAGGGAGCTGTACCAGGTAAAAGTTTAGCAAAAACCCCTAGCCAAAATACCATGTCAACGCCCAGAGAGCTATCCACGGTCCTGACACCAGAACCATGCACCCAACCCATTGACCAAGCCCTGACATTTCACCAAATGAAACTTGCTTCTCTCTCTTTCATTTGTTCATTTGTTCGTTCATTCATTCACTCATTCACTCACTCATTCATTCATTCATTCATTCATTCATTCATTCATTCATTCATTCGTCCAAGAAAAGATGCATTGATTCAGGAACTGTTTCAGTGACTGAGCTACAGCAATAAACATGATGAGCATAGGACAAGTTTTAATAAAACTTTTCTCATACACAAATCTCTCCTCTCTGGTCTGCCAGGAAGTTGACTCTCTATAGATAAATCTCAATTTATTTAACTGTGCACTAATTTACTTAGATCCTATATATCTGGTACCTGGAAACACCCATGCTACAATCTCCTTCAAGGCAGGGACATTCTCCATCTCTGTGAATTCTTGAATTTACAACTTCATAAAGTCCTTGTGTCCCATTAAACTTTAATAATACAAGGCTTAGTAAATACCAGGAGTAATCTATAAGCATTAGAAATATTTAGTACAATATAAGACATATATATGATATAACTACACTCAGTGTATTCTCATTTGATATCTTATTGCAAATGAAAAGTGGCTGCTGAAGACATGAAAATAAACTGAATATGACGGGGAACATGACTGGAGTTCATATCAATTTGAAAAGAAAATTCAATCTGCTTTAACTGCCATTTACAAATTGTTTCAATCATACTTATGCTGTAAGTTATTAGTGCTCAAAAGGTCATAGAAACATGAATTTTGAGCTGAGAAATATCTTAAGAATTATTTAGGGTTGTAATTCATATCTTGCCACTAATTTACTGAGCGACACTGGGCAACTTGCTTAGCCTCAGTGGCCTTCAGTCTCCTCATTAGATCAGACAAGATGATCACTAGGGGACTTTCTTGCATTAAAAGTTGTTTCCACTAATTTCTTTGTTGGAGAGAATGAATATGAAGTTCACAGCATATGCCATACTCAAGGTCAAGTGACAAATTTGTGGCCAAGCTGGCACCAGGATTGAGAACCTGGGACTTTTCCCATTGCACTAGTTTCAAAGTCACACAAGGACTAAATGAAAGGCCAGCGGATAGGAATGTCCAGGTTATGGTAAGTTTCTCTGATAGGTGGTCAGCTCCCAGAGGTCAGAGACAACATCCTATTTTCTTCTTAAATAATTTAACCCAGTGTGCAATGCTGGATTAGAGGTGTCTCATGAAATATTTATTAAATTAATTGAAAAATACATCGAGTTAATTACATGAAGGCCCTAGGGACTGCATAACTGATTATAGAATTAACAGCAGACACAATGTTTTGAGTGCTCACCATACATTAGATACTGTGCTGAATGTATTTCAAATGTGATTTTTTGGGGCGCCTGGGTGGCTCAGTTGTTAAGCGTCTGCCTTTGGCTCAGGTCATGATCCCAGGGTCCTGGGATCGAGCCCCCCATCGGGCTCCTGGCTCAGCGGGGAGCCTGCTTCTCCCTCTCCCTCTGCCTCTCTCCCTGCTCATGCTCTCTCTCTCTGTATCTCTGTGTCTCAAATGAATAAATAAAATCTTTAAAAAATAAAAAAAATAAAAAATAAAGAAATGTGATTTTTCATCTCATTCTCACAGCACCCTGCCAAAGAAGACTTACTCTCATTTTTTCATATATATAAAAAATCAGGGGCACCTGGGTGGCTCAGTCAGTTAAGCAACTGCCTTTGGCTCAGGTCATGATCCTGGAGTCCCTGGATCGAGTCCCGCATCGGGCTCCCTGCTCGGCGGGGAGCCTGCTTCTCCCTCTGACCCTCCCCTCTCTCATGAGCTCTCTCGCTCTCTCTCTCATTCTGTCTCAAATAAATAAATAAAATCTTTAAAAAAAAAAAAATCAAGCTTGACTATATTAAATGACTTTCTCAAAGCCCTACTACCAGTAAACAGAAAAGCAAAGATCTGAACCTGGTCTGACTCAAAAGGTTATTCCAATTCTACTCTGGTTCACTAAATGCTTGAATGAAGAAATAAAGAGATGAATGACTTAGTGACTAAATGCATTAGTGTTCTGCCATTACTTGCTTTGTGTGGTTTGAAGCCATATTGTCAAAGATTTTGTGTACAGAATTTAACACGATACCACACATGTGCAGAGCTTTAGTAAAGCTGTTTCACCATAGGATTTACCAATGGTGACATTTTGAAGAGCCAAAGCCTGATCATTTAAACATTCTGGTGCTGCATTATATGGGACTATAGCAAGAAGTTCTTGAATATTCGCTTCTGTCCTCAGAGATGAAGTGTGATGGTAGTAGCCTACTCTGGAAAGGAGCACAACACCACCCGCTGGCAACATTTTCAGGCCTTCTCTATGCCTTCAATGAAGCCTTTCCTTGCCTTGGTCCTGTATTGGTTTGTTCTCATCCCATTCACCATTATGAAGGTAAATGTTTAATGACTGGCTTTCCAAAGAAAATCAGCCATGATTTGTAACATTAACCAATTTTGTTGATATAAATACTTTCATCATAGCCAATTTTCAAGCTATTTACATGACATAACCAAAGAGTTAGGAAGAGAGGATAACAATCAACTCTCATTAGTCTCATGAGCTGTCACACAGACCAGCTCCAGCACACCATGTATCCAATTCCATAATCATCCCTGTGGGTGGTACTAATTGTTGAAATCCCCAGAAGAACACACTTGAGCTGGGCTATGGCACACAGCCAGAAAAAGTTGGCCAAGTTCATCCATGCATCATGGCAATTATATATTCTTCAGCAGCACTGCACCCCGACTTTTCTCCTTCTTCTTGGTCAGTTTAGATGAATGATCCTTCTCATTGGGATGTCCCCTAAAGCTTTAAGACATGATGAGCAATGTTGGGACTCTATGACTTTGTTCAGTTCAATGGATCCCGCCACAGAAGGAGGAGCTTACTGAAGAGAAGCAAAGCCACTTTTGACAGATCTAAGGCCTGAGTGTGTGCAGGGGTTAGGGGTTTAGTTTTTCCATGACTTCCCCCATAGTCTAATTCCCAATGGGAGGTAAAGGAGGGGAGGCCCAGCTATTCCCTTGGACAGTTAGTTGTTCCCCCAAACAACTGGACAGATGTGGAAGGTAGTTTCCCTTTTCCAGTATCCAATATACTCTTACTAAATCCCTTAGTGGCTCACAGAATCTTCAGATCTTTATCTCTCTGTGAGTTCTCTTCATCTTACCTTTCTAACTTCATCACCTGCCTCTTCCCTAGTTCTCCTCCACCACCTCATGTGCAGCACATTCTCTAGATGCCAGCCCAGCTATACCGCTTTCTGGTTCTTGGAATAATTCTAAACTTTCTTCCTCTTGATTTCAATCATTAAGATCCCTCTGTGAAAGGACCCATCCTCCCAACTGATTCTACCAGGTTTAGCTAAAAGGTCAGGCACTTCATGATGTATCTTCTGAAATCCCCATCCAGAATACATTTCTCCCTTTTCTCCAGGCATGAGCTACTTTTTTAATGTCTGTTCTTGATTTATCCCACATTGTGTCTTTTATAATAGCTATATATGAGCATATTATTTTTATCCCTGTGAAAATGTGAAATCCATGAAGGCAGGAACATTGTCCAATTTGTCTGTGATTTCCCATAGCACTTAACACACAAGACTTATGAGTTGTGGAATTAAGAAAATCTTGTTTGATTTGAATCTAACAAATCGAAATAATTTTTTTCAAAATGGGTCTGAGTCAATACCCATGAAAATATGTTCATGGATCTTATGTTCCCATTTCCACTCCTTACCTGTAGATAGTCCCATCCATATATGCCTTGAGTGACTTGTAAGAGTAAGGTTCTTTGCTGGACATTGGGGTGGGAAGGATACAGGAGTAAATTAGATACAGTCCCTGCTCTTAAGGAGCTTACATTTTAGTAGGGCAGGCAAATTTCCAAACAATAACTCAAGTTTTAATCAGATTTGTAGTCAACAGAGAACTCTGATGATACTGCGGAAGTCATCCATGAGGGAAAGAGAGGTAATCAGTGAACAGAATTTTACAAGGTAGAGATTAGAGAATGGGAGACATTTCAGGTAGAGAAAGGAGCCTGAACTCTAGTCAGAAGGTCAAACTTTGCATGGGGTGTTTGAGAGGACTATTGTGAAGTTGAGCAGAGTGAAGACTGCAAGGAGAGTGCTCTTAGGGATGTGGCTGAATGCGAGGATGAAGCCAGAGCCTTCTAGCTTGTCTGGCTACTGGATGGTTCCTGGTACCCAATTTCTCTAGAGCTGGGAAATATTTAATTTGAGTTCATATGTAAGTGGATATGGAGGAAGAAACTAAAAATTGGTGTATAAAATTGTTTCAAGGAGCATATAAATTTCCTTCCTTCCTTCATCCTTTCATGACTTTCTGTGCACTAATTATATGTCAGCAATAGGCTAAGTTTTAAAGATACAGAGATAAGCAAGACACATGCTTTGAATCCCCTTTCACCAGCCCTTAACAAAGCTTACAGTCTGGTGACAGACCCACACAAGGAAAGAACAATGACAAGAACTATGACATAGGGAAGTACAGAGGCTATGAGAGCAGAGAGGAGGGCTCCTCAATAGAGTCAGGGGTCTGGGCTGAATGGAATGGAAATAAAAAAGAACCCTTGATCTTCCAGTAAAAGGGGGAGAAAGACATTTCAAGAGGGAGGAAACACCCCATCAAAGGGATGTAGGCATGAGAGGGTATGGTGCCTTCAGGGAATTACAGGTCTCAGTGTACCTAGAGTCCAAGGTATGTGGCAAAGAGAGGTAGAAAATAAAGTGACAGACATGAGCATAGCTTTGTCAGATAAATAAATTAACGAATATGGCAGCTGGGACTTCTCTTGTTCATGTGGAAAATGAGAAGACTATCTGGGAGGAAGAATGTTTAGAGCCTTGGTGCACCAAGATTTGTCCTTGGCCAGAAGCATCAGCAATAGCTGGTAGCTTTTTAGAAATGTGCCATCTTAAACCCACACTAGACCTGCAGAGGCTTGAGAAGCATTGATCAAGAGCACAGGCTCCTGAGTTGGAATCCTGGCCCTCTATCTGCTGGCTATGTGCCTTTGATCCTCTCACTTTTCTTCTCTGGCAACAATATCATCAATGATAAAGTTGAGAAGGTCAACCCAGTGGATTCTAGTAGCATTTTCAGCTCTGTAGGGTGTGTGTGTGTGTGTGTGTGTGTGTGTGTGTGTGTTTAATTCTAGGGGATACTGGTAGGAGAGTTGATCATTTCCAAAACTGGCTAACACATGTCTCCTTCCTGAATGACCCACTGTTTGGAATCATGCCCTCAAGTTTGCAGCTAACGGAAAAGATCATCAGAAACAATGAACCTACACCTGAAGGCAGATCAGCTGGGAAACCAGAAGGTCAGACCCTCAGGTACTTACCACTCTGCTAGCTGGGGGCTTTGTGTGGGGAGGGAAAAGTGGTGATTCCTCCCACCATAATCCTGCCTGCCTTTTAAGGAAAGAAAAAGAAAAAAAAAAAAAGAGAATGTACAGGATCAGATCCGGAGGCACATAATTCTACAAGGGCTTTCCTGGCTGTTGTGTGACGATAATCAAGAATGTGTGTGTGTGTGTGTATAAATATGCGTGTGTGTGTGTGTAAATATGTGCATGTGTGTGCGTGTGTGTGTGTGTGTTGGGAATAAAAAGGTACTGCTTAGGGTGACAGTGCCTTAAAGCCTAAATGTTTTAATTAAGAGAAAGAAGATTCAGCTGTCTGGTCAAATGGTACACTAGAGTTGCTTTGCATTTTCCAAATAGCTTCCCCAATAGGCCTATGCAAAGGCTGCAAAAATGTGTCTAAACAGACTCCCACCTAAAGGATAAGAGGAGATGGTGGTTAGAAAGCCAAATCCTTGTGCAGCTCTGCAGAGGCTCAAGGGTTAGCCTGGAGAAGCTCTCCCTTCGCTCCTGAGCTATTGCCCCATGGAGAAGTGAAGGAGAGCTGGGGTAGGAGGGAGCACACCCTTGACCTGGGCCACTGCACAGGGGCTGCCCCATGGGCATCATGCAATGGATTTTCAGGCAAGATGGTCAGACTCTTGTTAATGAAGAAAGGGATGAAGTTCCAGAGAGACTATAGCAATATAAGTTGTAGGGAAGAGCACAGGACTGGGAGCAAGAATAGCTTCATTTCTAACTTGCTCTGGGACCTTGGCAATTCTCTTCTCTAACTCCTATTTCCCTATTTGTACACATTAGTAACCAGCATTTATTGAGCAACAATGATGAAGAAGAGATGGTCCATTTCCTAAGCATTTACTATAAATAAGACAGTGTCTCCTGGGTTTAAATACCAAGTGTATGCTGTTGACTCATAAATTTCTATCTCCAGCTAAAACTTCTTTGAATTGGACTTTTGGATTCCAATGCCTATTTTCTATCTCTACTTGATGTTTAGTAGTCAACTTGAACTTACATCCCAAACAGCACCCTTGATCCCCCTCATTTCTTTTTTTTTAAAGATTTATTTATTAATTAATTAATTTATTTATTTATTTGAGAGAGAGAGCATGAGAGGGAGGAGGGTCAGAGGGAGAAGCAGACTCCCTGCCGAGCAGGGAGCCCGATGCGGGACTCGATCCCGGGACTCCAAGATCATGACTTGAGCCGAAGGCAGTCGCTTAACCAACTGAGCCACCCAGGTGCCCCTGATCCCCCTCATTTCAATCCCAACCCTCCTACAGCATCCCCTGACTCAATGAAAGAGATGTCCTTTCATCCACTGTCCAGATTGAATCATTTGGAATCATCTTTGACCCCTCTATACTTCTCACCTTTCATATCCAATAACAAGTCCTGTCAGATCTACCCTCTGAATGTCCAGGATTTCACCATCTTTGCCCCTTACCCTGTGGGTCAAGCCACTGCCAACTCTTGCCTACGTTGGGATAATAGTTCCCTTGAATGTGAAGTCAATTTGCCATGCACCAGCCAGAGTGCTTCTGGTTAAAATGCAGGCCACATGATGTCACTCCTTGGGCTCAAAATCCTCCAGTGACATCCCATCACACTCAGAGTGAAATCCTAAGTCCTTGTCATCCTATATAACTCCCTGCAGCCACCCCCACCCAATCTTCTGCTTTTCACATTTGCCTCCTACTCTTCCCCTCTCTCACCTCCATCCAACCACACTGTTCCTCCTGTTCAACTAATGGCACACTCCTGAACTCCTGCTACAACATGCTGGTTCTTGTCGTTGCCTCTGCGTAGAACGCCGTCCCCTCCAAATAGTCACATGGCTTCCTCCATCTTTGCCTCGCGGTGCCCACTCAAATGTCCCCTTCTCAGAGAAGCCTCCCCTGACCACTGCATGTAATAATGGCTCTGCTTCCACTCTCAGCTTAGCATCCCCTGTGCTGTGTGCTCTCCCCCAGCATGCATCATCACCTGACACAATACATATACTTTCCTGTTGGTCTGTTGCAGCCCAACAGAATTTTCTGCAGGGCTGGGGATGTTCTATATCTGAGTTGTCCAAGAGGTAGCCATTGGTCACATGGAGCTACACAGCACTTGATAGATGGCTAACATAACTGGGGAAATGAATGCTGACTTTATTTAATTCTACTTAATTTAAATTTAAATAGCCACCTGTGGCTAGTGGCTATCTTGTTAGACAGTGCAGATTGAATGTCTCCTTAGAATATAAACTTAATCAGGGCAGAGATTATGCCAGTTTTGTCCACTGCTATATCCTCAATGCCTAGGGAAGTGTCTGCCTATTCAATAAATACCTATCAAATGAAGGAGTAAATGAATATACTAGGGGCTTTCCATGCATTATCTCATTTAATCCTAACAACACCCTTGTGAGTTAAATGCTGTTTTCATTCTCTGGTACTCAGAGGAAATGTCTTTCTGAAGAACACCCAGCTACTTTGTACCCTATGACCAACATCTCCCCATTTAAGATGAGTAAGTCCTAGGGATCTCATGTACAACACAGTGAACTCTTAACGATTCTGTTTTATATACTTCAAAGTTGCTAAGAGGGTAGATCTTAAGCATTATCACCATAAAAAAAATGGCATATGAATTGATGGGGTGTTAATGAGTCTTAAGGTGGTAATCATTTTATAGTGTATACATGTATTAAATCATCACAGCTTACACCTTAAACTTACAAAATGCTATATGTCAATTATATCTCAGTAAAACTGGTAAAAAAAGGAAAAGGACATCCAGCTAGTAAGAGGTGGATAGGATCTGAGCTCAGGGATGCCTGATGATGTTCAGATATCTTGCTTTGCTGAAACCAGACCAGATGCTCTCTGTGGTCCTTTCTACTTCTGGGATTCTGTGGTTTTATAGAACTTTCTTCCTGGCCCAGTGATAGCAGCACATGGTTTAACCGCCAATGGAATGGATGGGCCTTCAGGTCAAACCCCTTGTCCATGGCTCAGAAGCCATGATTCTTCAGGTACAAGGCATGCAGGCCATCTTGCAGCCTGCCTCCTCCTTCCCTCCATCCCCAGCTTAGCCCACAGCTCACCAGTTTCTGGATCGCAGAGCTGCTCACAGGCATCTGTCGTCCTCTGCCCGCAGAGGTCTCTCACCCACGGGGAGGTGGCGTTGATCTGGTAATACAGGGACAGCTTGGCCGGGTTTAACCAGTCTGAGACATCCAGGTAGCTCCCTTCACTCACCACAAAGCTGCTCCCTGTGGGTGAACAGAGAGAAAGACAGCTACTTTCTCTCCGATTGTAGGATGCCGGTGTGTCTTGGTGCTGATGTGCAGGCCAGGAACACAGGCAGGTGCATGCAAGCAATCCCCCTACCCCAGGTCCTCTGTTTGCACTCGTCTACCCACACTGACAGAGCATTTTTACAATATGCCAGCCATGGTATCGGCAGCCAAGAGAGAAAGAGACAAATCAGACGCAGAGACAGTTCAGCCTAGCGGATAAAAGTTGGGCCCTTAGGACTGACAGAGATTTGGGTTCAAATGCAGAATCCACCCTTATCTGCCATTGACTTTGTGCAAGCCACTCAATGCCTCTGGCCTTAGTGACATCATCTGTAAATAGGAATATCAATGGAACCCACCTCGTTGTTGTAAAAATTGAATAAATTAATGTAGATAAAAATGCTATGCTTAGCCAGGGCCTGACTTGTCCTAGGAAAGAATGCTTAAACATTAAAATTCAAAAGAGAAAAAAATGCTAATATCCCTGTCACCCAGGCATCCTCCAACCCCCTCCCCCCCGCCGCCCCTAACAGGGGTCATTAATGCCCACAGGGGCCAGGTATGTGATATTAATGGGAGAGACTAACTGAGCAGCTTCTTGGCCATCTGGCCTAGATTTTGTTTTTTATTTTATTAGAGAGAGAGAGGGAGGTATGGGGACAGAGAGAAATTCAAAGAAATCCATAGCACCTTTAAGAAAAAAAGCCGTACTTGGTCCATAGAAAATGCCTTAATGTTGGGGAACAATGGAGTTTGGGGTGACCTGGCACCACGGGTTCTGTCAGACTGGAGTAGCTGCAGGCCAGCTCCAGCCAGGTCTTGCCAAATGGATCTAAAAGCCAGTGGTACAAGAATGTCAGGTCTTCTTCAGGAGAGGCTGAATATTCAGATTTTGATTGTAATCAAGCAATTTGGAAATAATGACTTAAATTTGCTCTTAAACTTGTGTAAGTTAAGGGTGTCTTGAGTGGCACAGTCGGTTAAGCAGCCGACTCTTGATTTCGGCTCAGTTCATGATCTCAGGGTCCTGGGATCCAGCCCTATGTCAGTCTCCCCACTCAGCAGGGAAACTGCTTCAGGATTCTCTCTCTCTCCCTCTCCCTCTGCTCCTCCCCTCCTTGCTCACACACACACACTCTCTCTCTCTCAAATAAATAAATAAATAAATAAATAAATAAATAAATAAATAAATAAATCTTTAAAAAAAGAGCTTGTGTAAGTCAAACAAAAGACCCTACCTTGTAATCTATGCTCTAAAATACTCCCTTTGACATACATATATATGTACACACATACATATACATCTATATACACATATATACATACGTGAACACATACATGCATACATATATGGATTACATTACACACACACACATATTCTTTGAAGGCAAGGAACAAAAGCCTGTGCAAGGTGGCTGCATATTGGGTATAAATGGTGAATGTATGTATGCAGTAATAGACAAAGGTAGCCCACAACAAAAAGGAAAAAAAAAGGCCCTTCAATAGATAAATGGATAAAGATGTAGTCCATATATACAATGGAATATTACTCAGCCATCAGACATTGCATCAACATGGATGGGACTGGAGGAGATTATGCTAAGTGAAATAAGTCAAGCAGAGAAAGTCAATTATCATATGGTTTCACTTATTTGTGGAACATAAGGAATAGCATGGAGGACATTAGGAGAAGGAAGGGAAAAATGAAGGGGGGGAAATTGGAGGGGGAGACGAACCATGAGAGACAAGAGAAACAAACTGAGGGCTTTAGGGGGGGGGATGGGTTAGCTTGGTGATGGGTATTAAGAAGGGCATGTATTGCATGGAGCACTGGGTGTTATACTCAAAAAATGAATCATGGAACACTACAACAAAAACTAATGATGTATTGTATGGTGACTAACATAACATAACATAATAAAAAAAAAAGGCATCCAAATTGGTAAGGAAGAAGTAAGACTTCTACTATTTACAGATGACGTGATGCTATATATAGAAAATCCTAAAGACTCCACCAAAAAAACCACTAGAACTGATAAATGAATTCAGTAAAGCCACAGGATACAAAATCAATATACAGGAATCTGTTCCATTCCTATACACTAATAATGAAGTAGCAGAAAGTGAAATTAAGAAAAGAATCCCATTTACAACTGCACCAAAATCAATAAAATATCTACAAATAAACTTAACTAAAAAGAGGTGAAAGACCCATACTCTGAAAACTATAAAATGCTGATGAAAGAAATTCAAGATGATGCAAGGAAATGGAAAGACATCCCATGCTCCTGGGTTGGAAGAACAAATATTGTTAAAATGTCTACGCTACCCAAAGCAATCTATAGATTTAATGCAATCCCTATCAAAATACCAACAGTATTTTTCACAGAACTAGAACAAACAATCCTAAAATTTGTATGGGACCACAAAAGACTCTGAGTAGTCAAAGCAATCTTGAAACTGGAGGCATCACAAATCCAGACTTCAAGTTATATTACAAAGCTGTAGTAACCAAAACAGTATGGTATTGGCATAAAAATAGACAGATGGATCAATAGAACAGAATAGAAAGCCCAGAAATAATGCCACAAGTATATATCAATTAATCTTCAACAGAGGAGGAAAGAACATATAATGGGAAAAAGATAGTCTCTTTAAATGGTGTTGGGAAAACTGGACAGCTACATGCAAAGAATGAAACTGGACCACTTTCTTACACCATACACAAAATTAAACTCAAAATGGATTGAAGAGCTAAATGTGAGATCTGAATCCATAAAAATCCTAGAAGAGAGCACAGGTAGTAACTTCTCTGACCTTGGTCATAGCAGCATTTTTCTAGGTATTTTCTCCTGAGGCAAGGGAAATAAAAGCAAACATAAACTGTTGGGACTATATCAAAATAAAAAGTCTCTGCATAGCAAAGGAAATAATCAACAAAATGAAAAGGTAACCTACTGAATGGGAGAAGATATTTGCAAATGACATATCTGATAAAGGGTTAGTATTTAAAATATGTAAAAAATGTGTAAAACTCAACACCCAAAAAATGAATAATCCAATTAAAAAATGGACAGAAGACACGAACAGACATTTTTCCAAAGAAGACATACAGATGGCCAACAGGCACACGAAAAGATACTCAACATCACTCATCATCAGGGAAATGCAAATCAAAACCACAATGCGATACCACCTCACACCTGTCAGAATGGCTAAAATCAAAAACACAAGAAACAACAAGTGTTGGCAAGGACATGGAGAAAAGGGACCCTTCTTACACTGTTGGGGGGAATGCAAACTGGTGCAGCCACTCTGAAAAATAGAGTGGACATTCCTCAAAAAGGTAAAAATAGAATTACCTTATGATTCAGCAATCACACTACGGGGTATTTACCCAAAGAATACAAGAACCCTGATTCAAAGGGATATGTGCACTGGATGTTTACTGCAACATAATTTACAATAGCCAAACTAGGAAGCCGCCCAAGTGTCCATCAATAGATGAATGGATTAAGAAGATGTGGTGTATGTATATCTATATACATACATACATACATATATATATATATATATATATATATATATATATATATAGTGGCATACTACTCAGCCATAAAAAAGAATGAAATCTTGCCAATTGCAACAACATGGATGGAGCTACAGAGTATTAAGCAAAATAAGTCAAAGACAAATACCATATGATTTCACGCTTGTAGAATTTAAGAAAGAAAACAAACGATCAAAGAAAAAAGAGAGAGAGAAACCAAGAAACAGACTCTTAACTATAGAGAACAAACTAATGGTCACTAGAAGGGAAGTGGTGGGGGGATGGGTGAAATAGGTGATAGGGATTAAGAGTAAACTTATCATGATGAGCACTGAGTCATGTATAGAACTGCTGAATCACTATATTGTATACCCAAAACTAATATAACAGTGTATATTAACTATACTGAAATTGGAGTTTAAAAAACTTAATAAATGGAAAAAATAGAAACAGAGAAAATACATATAAAAATATATAGTAAAAGTCAAATTTCGCAGGGGGAAAGGAAAAACAAAAAGTTCAACTAGGACCAAGCTCCACAATGCTGGACTTGGAGAGTGGTTCTAGATTTATGGCAGATCTACAGACCTCAGCAGCAGATCTTAAATTGTTTTACAAATAGCATGACTTAGCTTCTCTCCCTACATTTGCTTCTCTCTACCTCACTATCAACCAATAAGTTCCCAAGAGGAACTCAGCTACTGGCCATCATATGGGTTTGACAGCAACCTCTCTGTCAGGTCACAACAGACCCTGCTGGTTGTTCCTCTTGGCTTTGGTGACCAGCTGTGGTCCAAAGGGCAATGGCCAGGCAGGCAGGATCACATCAGATCCTACCTGAATGCCCTGAGGACCTAAGATTCCCTAAAAAGGATAAGGGCATGGCACACAACGTTATCTTCTCTAACTCACACAGATGATGTGATTTCCATCATCTTACAGAATGAGTTATCAATAGAAGCACAGTGGACAATATGATTTTTGGTGAGGATGAAAGAGAATCCTATGTGAAAAGTATAAGGGATAGATAGCATCATGTTCAGAGATAAGGAAATGACCACATTTGAAGTTGGCCTTAAAATCCTTGGTGCTAAAGCAAATAAAAAAAAAGAAGAAGAAGTCTGCTGGATTCCATATTTCAAATTTCTGGCAAAGGAAGATATGCAAATCTATCTGCAAAGCCATATTTTCCCCTCTGGAACTAAGCCCAAGCAGAAACATGTCACATGGGTCCCTGTGCAAGGCACCGAACATCAGTATCAACCACAGATTTTTCTTTTAAAAAGCACAGTCATGCTGTTTAAATGGATAATTCTTGTATTTATTCTCACTAAAGACTGAGGGATGGATATTGAATTGTGTCCCAGGGCTGAGTTTGGCTAATCCCACTACTTCAGGAAAGCTACACAGTGCAGGGATGCAGAGAAGAGAGTCAGCAAGACATGTATTCAGATCTTCCCTCTGCTACTCACAAGCTCTGTAAACGTGGACAAATCCTCAGTCATCTCCCATGAAAAATGTGGTTACGGATTTTTCCCTCATAGGATTGATATAAAGATTAAATGAGACAATGCACGTATCTTAGGTCAGGTGTACCAGAAATGAGACTCAAAGGCAGAGACTGGCATGCAGGAGGTTTGCTGGAGGTTCCCTGGTAAGGAGCAAAGTGGAATTGAGCAGAGGAAGGAGCCGAATCGCCATGCAGCTGGAGCAAAGCCCTCAGCTGATCCCAGGGGAAGTTCTGGAGCTGGGAAGGTCCTTCAGAGTTGTCCTGAATCAAGACAATGTGTCAGGCCTTTGTACCCCCACATTAACCAGCCGTAGGCTACGGGCTATCCTCAAGGAAGGGACATGTGCTTGGGTGAAGTGGTCCTTTTCAATGAAGGACATTTCTCCAAGAAAGACTCAGAGCAAGTGGTTGACCACCAATGTTCCTGGCAGCTGGGGGAAGAGTGCCTGCATTCTAATGAGAGATTTGGACACAGCACGACAACATCCACTGCAGTATGTGAAGTCCCCCAGCACACTGTGAAATCTCAATTAGCAGGAGCCATTTTAGTTATTATTTGGATTTCTTACAGACTTACAAAGCTCTGAATCCAATACTGGTTAACTGATCTCTCTTAAATATGAGAAGAGAGTCTCTGTGAAAGGGAGTGACTTGGGGCACCTGGGTGGCTCAGTTGGTTAGGCATCCAACTCTTGATTTCGGCTCAGGTCATGATCTCATGGTCATGAGTTCAAGCCCCAAGTTGGGCTCCATGCTGGACGTGGAGCCTGCTTAAGATTCTCTCTCTCCCCCTCTCCCTTTGTCCCTCCCCCTGCTTGTACGCATCCCCCCTTCAAAGAAATAAATACGTAAAATAAGTTTTTTAAAAAGGGAGTGACTCAAAAGTAGGTTCTCATTCACTGCTTTTAAAAGGTATTCTACCAAGGTAACTGTTGGTTTAATGGCAGAAGGGAGTTACTATCCTTTGAATGCCCTCTCTGTTCCAGACCCTGGGATGAATGTGTTACATATCCTGTTCACTTAATTCTTGTTAACAGCCTTATGGGGTACGTATTTTCCCCATTTTAAAAAAGGAAAACATGACGTTCAGAGAGAAACTGATTTAACCAAATGTACAGCTAGTAAGTGGCCAAAGTAGAAACTGACTCTAGGTTTTTCAGCAACCAAAGATGGGACCTGCCCATTATTCTAGGCTGTCTGGAGAGTTGGGGCTCTGGTTGGGTATCAGGCAGAGCTGCCTTCAATGGTAGTCTTGCTTCTTTTCTGATAGTCTGTGCATCCCCCATTAGGATGTATCTTGTAGTGTGGAAGGTCTTTTGCTTACTCTGATGGATAGTGCTTTCCTACAGGGAAGAGGTCATGACTCATTCATTAGTCCTTATTAATCCAGCCATGAGCAAAATGCCTGGCACATATTAGGAGTTTAGAGAATGTCTGTTGAATGAATTAATGATCCCATAGGTTTGGGCCGATGTGTTTTCATTCTCATTAGTTTCCATGAATTGTTTTAATTAAATCAGAGTTCTGTGCTTGACTAGAAGGAATTCCAACTAACTTCATGGGATTGTGAAGCAGGAATGCCTCCACGTTGATCCCAAAGGCTTTTGTTTCTTTGTCTTTTTGTTTTTATCCTGGGAGAGCCAGAATACAAGATGAGCCCTTCAGTGTCTCCCCAGTCCCAAACCAAACTTGAATTGACAATCATGGCTCCTGAGCTCTCATTCAGCCCATGGGCTTGTGGTGTGGATGATCAAAGTAGAGATGCTGGAGGGACTCAGTGTGAAGGGGCAAGGAGATGTGTCAGGGAGATGCCACATCAGATAGTGAGAGGAAGTGACTGCACAAAACATAATTGTCGAGACTTTATCCACATGTTCATTTAACCAACATTTATTAAGCCCCTCCTTGCATAAGAAACAGGTATAGAGAATGATAAATGGATTGAATCCATCAAGAAAATTATGGACTAACAAGGGAGATCAAATGTGTGCACAGATAGATATAATACAACCTAGAGTGTTGAAAGCACTGCATGACAAGGATGGGCATCTCTGAGTATAAGTGGAAGGAAAAAGGGGTATCAGAAAGGAATCGCTGAAGAGATGGCCTTTAAGCTAGATCTGGAAGGATACAAAGGGGAACAACAAACTTGGCAAAAGTTGAAGTGACATTTGCCCCTTAAGTCTCACCTTCAGACCTGGCTTGTGCGTCTCTTATTCTCTCTCATACTTACAAGGTATCACACTCAACTACCAGCTATATACGCCATGTCATAGATTTATTCATTCATCCATAGATTTATGCATTTAACAAATAAAGCACATACTATGTGCTGGGTCCTGTCCCTGCCTCTGGATGAGCAAAACATGACATCTGTCCACTGAGTGCTCACACTCCAGGGAGTTCAGATTTAGCAAATTGAAGGCAAATCATGATTTTTTTTATTTCCCCTTTCTTATTCTCCCATCTAGATCATACATTTCTTGAAAGCAGACTATGCCTTATCTAACTCTGCAATCACCATAGTGCTTAGGGTACAGTGGAGGTTCAGAAGATGTTGGGTAGTGTGTGTGTGCAGAGATGGGGTGGGGGAGAGAGAGAGAGAGTGAGCACAAGCACAGTAAGGCCAAAGAGGGCCAAGCAGCTCTCTCTGGGTAAGTTCTAGCACTACTTTGAGAATAAATACACAAGAAAGGAATATAAATACATTATTCCATAGTCTCATATATCTCTAGTTTTCCAATGGACCCTGTTTTATTTTCTTGGCTTTGGATCAAAAGTACCCCCATTTTCTGGGTGCTCTGAGATTCCTCTTTGTGTTCATATCAATCTCCCCAAAGAGCAGTGACTCTGAAGTGAATCTTTGCCAAAATCTCAACTTTAAAATGTCATGTTTCCTTATTTTTCTATATATATATATATATATATATATATATATATATATATATGTATGTATGTATGTATTTTTTTTTCTCCCACTGGCTTGTGGGAATATACATCATCTAATTAGCCAAATGGATTTTCAGTTCAGCCCAATCGTTTCCTTATCTAGAATCTGAAGCTCAGCGTTGCTCAGGGGACTGCACGGGCACGGAGGTCCTCATTAACTCTGATCTTCAATTACATTGATTATAAGCCTGCTTCTGTAATTGTGCAGCATAGATCAGAGGTGAGCTGGGGAGCTCAGTCCACTCCGTAGTCTTCTCTGAAAAGCCAGAGGCATATCGGCCCCTAAAGAAACAGAAAGCTACAGATGAGAACTAAAAATACCACGGAAGGAGGTATCACCAGACAAAATTGCCTGGCGAGCCAGACAGCAGCTGCAAATCCCTTTCATTATACCTCGAATCATGAGACAGACCTCTGAGAACTGTGGATGGAAGATTTCAAAAGAAGGCTCTGGTCACAGTGGTGAATGGGAAGCAGAGGAATGAAAGGTTGCATGATGGAAAGATGGTCTTCACAAATGATGCTCAGGGAATTTTTCGGCCAAATGTATTCAGCTCTCCCCCCACCCCACCTCATTCTTTGAGAATATGTGAAAAATAATTAAAGGTTTATTTCCTAATGTTACATCATATATTCCCATGATGATCCCATCTGTCAGGAGCGTGAACCTGGGAGAAAGGTCTTTTCGGGGGCACAGGATGGAAAACAAAGCTAAGACAAAGCAGAATGGAGGAGCCCACCTAACTTCAGCCCAACAGACCCATGAAAAGTGCACCCACTCCCACCTCTCTCCCCTGTCCACAGAGCCTTGAATACATCCCACCACCTGCCATTGACTGAAAGCCATTTAAGGAGCAAGTGACCAAACTCTACAAACATGAGGTTAAAAACAGCAGTTTGAGGGTTTGTGAGCAGGGGCAGAGACAACCCAGAGAGCTGGGACCTCTCAATCCCTGAGAGCAGCCGCAATCTAGAGTCATGGGGTGGGTTGGGGGGGCGGGGTTCTCTTACAACTATCTCTGATAGAGTCATCAGACATTTTTCTCTAGGCTCTTATCTCCAGATATTCTTAAAGCTCTTGTCCCTTCTGCCATTTTTTACCCCTTTGCTTGCGTCAACTTCAACCTATTCCTCTGTACTGTCTACCTGTCCTGGGCTGATTGGCGCCCTCCCCAAAATTCATATATTGGTAGTCCTAACCCCCAGTACCTCTGACTATGACTATATTTGGAGGTGGGGTCTTTAAGGAGGTAATTACGTTTAAATGAGGTCGTTAGGTTAGGGCCCTAATCCAATAGGACTGGTGTCCTTATAAGAAGAGGAGATTAGGACACAAACACAGAGGGAAGACCATGTGAAGACTCAGAGAGAAGGCAGCCATCTACAAGCCAAGGAGAGAGGTCCTCAGAAGAAACCAACCTTGCCAACACCTTGATCTCAGACTTCCAGCCTCGAGAACTGGGAGGAAATAAATTTCTGTTGTTTCACCACACAGTCACGGTACTTTGCTACAGCAGGGAGAACTAATGTACTCTCTGTCTTATTTGACAACAACATCTTAAACCCAGCATTTGCCCTGTTTATTAATCTTTATTTTTGTCATGGATCCCTATGGGTCACTTTTCAGAATAAAGTTTTCAAATGCATGGTATTACAAAGGGAACCAATAGCTGAAACACAGTTCTATCCATGGGTTCCCCCTCCGCCCCCAGGGATCGTGGAGCCCAGGATAAAAACCCTAGTCTGAGCTAAGCTATTTCCATCCACCCACAGATGCCCAGTCAGCTACCTGACCTGGTTCCAAACACTGCAACATCATTGGATGGACAAGGAAGTGGCAGCCAGATTATAATGAATATGCAATCCTGCGGAAGCATGTGAATGAGATGTAAATGACAAAGAGAAGAAGAAAACTAAGAAAACACAGAGAAGAAGTTCCATTGGCTATTTTAAAGAGGGTCGGCCTCTTTCTTTTTGTTCAAATACTATTTTTTAAAAGCTCTGAAGAAGACAGAAACTTGGTTAAAATTAGAATCTTCTTAGAACAATCACACAATAGATCATAATTTTACGAAGCTAAGTTATATATTTAATTTTAAAGAGGGTTAGAAAACTTTGAGTTCCTTTAGTCCAGAGGATCTCAGCCTTTTTTTGTTTCATTATCACCTGTGAAGAAGTCTTTTTAGACAATCTATTCCTCAACCACCCCCAATCCATGAAGTTTTAATACCACAGATATGCTGTGTATATGTGTATGTACTATGCTTTTGCTGTACATAAAGAAAAAGAGCAAAAGGACATCCCCTTGCCTCAGAATCAATTTTCATATCTTTGGAGGTATTCTTGTCTACACTGAGAGTGGATGGTCTAGTTAGAGATAAACTGAGGGTTAAAAAAGGAAAGGAATGTGCCCAAGATCCCACTGGGATTAGTGAAATATCTGTAACTAGCTGTGAGTAAGGTGAGGGTCAGAGATAGACTGACTTTCCCAGGGCAACAGAGCTGGAAGGTGTTGGAACTGGGCCAGAGCCCAGGTGTGGTGACCCAAGAGCTCAGGGTCTGTCCCAGTATTCCACGCTGACAATCGAGAATAGATCCCATGGAGGTGAGTTGTCTCAAGGCTAATGCTCCCACCCTGGGGGTGTCAAATGGTAATAAGTTTGAGAGGTCCATGTCATAGAAGAACATGGAAGGACTCATCACCAAATACCCCTTTAAAAGGAAGCATGAAGATGGACTGGTCACTGGTATTTTGAGTGTTCTGTGTTAGAGAAATAGTTCCCAACAAAGCTGTATCAAAGCCTTGTTTTCTCTCCCCAAATGGAGGTTTCCTTGATTTCCTCCAGGCAATTGTGTTTCTACTGTTTTCTGTCTTCCCCACTTCAAATTGTGATCAAAGTCTGGCTAAAAAGATTGCCACCAAATTCCACATGCCTTTATATATCACCGTTCTTACTTCAAAGTTGAGTTAGGGGTGTTTGAGTCTGGACGAAAGAGGTTTGAAGTGTTGAGATTTCAAAAATATTATTTTTCTCCCCAGGGATATAACGATTTGGTACCAAGCTAGGCAGCAGGGGAAAAGAACAAAGTCACGAAATACCTCTTGTTTTCTTTTAGGTTATTTAATTTTTTAAAGAAGAATTGTTAAAGATTGAAGGCAATATTTGCTTTTATTTTGGAATTTTTTTTCTTTCTTTCTTTTTTTTTAACTTTCTTCCTGACTTCATTGGGAATATATGCATCAAACCCAACCTCAGTGTTGGATTTCTTTTTGATCTAAGATCAATGCTTCTTGAACGAACGTGGTGGACAGTTGCTCCCAAAACTCAAAGGTCCTGTAGCTCTGATTTGCTAATATAGTAGTACCCTATTATGCATAGGGGAAACATTCCAGGACCCACTGTGGATGCACGAAACTGCAGATAATACCAAACCCCACATGTTTTTTCCTGTACATGCATACCTATGAAAAAGTTTAATTTATAAATTAGGCATAGTAAGAGATTAATAATAACTAATAATAAAATAGAACAACTGTAACTATATACTGTAATATAATTTATGTGAATGTTGTCTCGCTCTAAATATCTTACTTTACTGTATCACCCTTCTTCTTGTGATGATGTGAGATGGTAAAATGCCTGTGTGATCAGAGTAAGTGAGGTGAATGACACAGGTGTTGTGACGTAGTGTGAGGCTACGACTGACCTTCTGATGATACATCAGGAGGAGGATCATCTGCTTCTGGAGTATGGCTGATTGCGGGTAACTGAAACCATGGGAAGTGAAACCACTGATAAGGGGGCCTACTGTGTTGAAAAATTTCCCTCTCTATCAGTTGCCCAAGTAAGATAGGATTTTGGAGGGGAGGCGGAGGGCTGGACTACAGGGTCAAACAGGTATGGTTTAAATCCTATTCCAGGCACTGACCTGCTGTGTGACCCTGAAACCAATCATTTAATATTGGCAAGTCCTCCTCCGTTTCCTCATCTGTACAATGGAAATACTTACTTCATAGAGATTCTATGACCATTACATAAAATGCATTTGAATTGCCTAAGGACAGGACCATGCTGGTTACGGCCTCTGTGTTGTCCTACTCCAGGGGGACAAAACTGACATAGCAAACCATTCATTCTACATATAATCGCATGTTTACCCATAAAGATCTATATGTTTGTATATTTCATATATGTACATATAACTGGATAATCATGTGATCACGTATATATGCATACATGTGTGTACATACACGTAAGCACAGATAATTCTGCGAATAATTGTATCCTATGTGGATGGTGCCTCCTGGAGCTGTGCTCCATGGGGTTCTGCCCGGGACATAGACAAGAGTTTCATTAAAAAAAAAACGCGCACCTTTCTCCTGCCTGCCGGACCAAGTATGCTCATTTCCTCCCGTGCTGAGCCATGGCTTGTCCCAGGAGCACCTCCGATTTTCACCATTTCCCAGGGTGAGTTGGGGAAGACAGGAATGAGGGATACAACTTTACCACGTGGGTCAGAAGTGAAGTAACATGGCAGAGAAGAATGCCTGGCACATACTAGGTTCAGTAAATCCCTAATGAACATACTAAGTGTGTGGCTAAAATAGGCCTGCCTGACTGCATGACCCAATGAACGGACGCAGTGCGTGGCCTTCCAGATCCATCAGCTTAAATTTATTGCTCAACCTGCCCTGCTCTTCCCTCTTCGGGTCCACCCTTTCCTATGACATATACTTCTTTCTGCTTTTCCCAAAGAATCTGCACGAACGTCAGGGGCTGTTTGGCAAAGATGGCTCACAACTGCGAGTGCTAAGAATAACCATATTAGCAATTCCTCCCGGATCTGTTTCATTACTACACTGTGGGTTCGATGCCAACCGACCAAATTAGGCCCAGGCACCTGCCTGCTTTCGCGTCTCTCGCTGTCAGTGTGCGCCCGCGTGCGTGTTTCTCTCTCTCTAGGTCTCTGGCCTTCTTTTCTCTTCTCTTCTCTTCTGTCTAGAAATCAATTCTGTGGAAAAAGCGCAGACCCTGGGATTGGCAAACCTGGATTCAACACGTGCCCTTACCACTTATTATTTGAGTGACCTCACAAAATGCTTATTATTTCTTTTCTCAGCTCCCTCCTCAAAAAGGGAATGAATACTACTTACCCTGGAGCATTTGCATGCATATTCAGTGTGGCTGCCTATGAACCTGACTTACTGGATGTGCTTATCAAATGGGAGGTTTTACTAAGCTGCTGATATCGTTAATGGAACTGAGCCTAGAAATAACAGTGGAGGGCAGGTGTTCTTTTTATCTCCATTTCACAGATAAGAAAACTCAAGCTGAAGGAGGTTAAAGGGCCATGTCTTCAGTTGCACAGCTAGGAAGTTGATCATTCCCAAATAGAATCTGCCTGTCTCTGAGCCTAGAGCTCTCTCTGTCTGTAACACCAGGATGCCTCCTATTCTTCTCATTACTGGATGTGTGTGTGTGTGTGTGTGTTCGGCGTCTGTCAATATTCATCTCTGGTTATTTCTCTAAGTACTAAACTTCTCATAGTAGCGGCTGAAACATAAATCAGACCATGTTGAGTGTGTGAGAGAGAGATGGCAGGGAAAGGTGACATAATATTGTAATTCAATACTTAATATCTCCAAAGACATGCAATACATCCTCATGACATTTCCAGAAGATATTTTCTGGAAACTGGACAATAACTCAAATTAATGCTAAGCCTAAATCTAATTGTTTTATGAGGCTACAAAGGACTACATAGGATAAAGCTTCCAAAAATGCGGAGGCTTCAACAGTCATGTTGATAGAACAGATTTCACTGTCTGGCGCAGATGAGAACAGCTGCCTAAATATATAATATTGGTACCTGGAGCAACATAACAAAGGAGATGTGCAGCTTTGCCTCACCATAAGGTTCACTGCCCTGAGCCCTTCACCAGCCAAACCCTACTATGAATTATGGCAAAGATAAGGAGAGGAAGGATAAGATTTTTTTGAGGGCCAACGGAAGGTCTTGAGGCTCAAACAGGATACAGGATGGCTGAGATCCACATTTCTGGTATACGACAGGTGAAGGATGAGTTATTTCGTTCTGCTCCCAAAGGGAGATGGTGGGGCTTGAGCCAGCCAGGATGGGTGGGAGACCAATCCTGCCATTTATCAGCTGACTTAGGCCCCTTACCTGACCTTGTGAGCCTAAGGGTTCCTATTCTATCAAATGGGGACAATAGTACCTACCGCTTAACTCCTGTGTATAAAGGCACATTGAGATATCCATGGTTGATGAGGAAAGCAAGGTGGCCAACAATATGTAGGACCTTATCTCAGGTTTTCAACAAACAACCAAACAGCAATTCAATGTGTGTGTGTGTGTGTGTGTGTGTGTTTGGGAGTAGTAAAAATTCTGGAAGGATATACACAAAAAGAGTCATCAACCCAATAGACTAGGACCGGGCATATGGAGGGCACATTTAGTAGGTTCTTCATTCACTCCTCTACTACTTTTGTAGTAAGAGTACTGTTGTTGCACCTACTATTACTACTACTGCTATTATTCCTACTGACACCACCGCTACCAGTATTAATACCAACTGCTTCGGAAGGTTTGGGAGGAATAAAGGATAGAATATATATAAAGTTAGAGTATCAAGTCCAACACATAGTAGGTCACCAAAATGTGTTTGTTCTTTCTTTCTTTGTCCCTGGCAACTAAGGACTGTGTTTTCCCTCCCTTGGAACAGAAGGGGCATTGGATGAAGACTGGATGGGGCTGTTGCTCCCTTCCATGCATGTCCTTCCTAGCCTCCCCGCCACCGGCTTTGTGCAGGCTGATTCCATACCGGGGATGTCCTCCTCACCATACCAATCCTCTCAGGGCCCAGCCAAAGCCAGACTCTTCCTTCCCTTGTCCTCTTACTCAGAAGGGACCTGTGTGTCCTTCTGTCCCAAATGCCTTGGCCTCTGAACGTCTCTCCTCACCTCAGTGTCACTGCTAATGCATGGGAGTTTAGCACATACTTACTGAGTACCCCGCCCCCAGCTCCCACCATCTGGCCAGGATTGGGGTGTGCTGATGTTTGCTCCACCTCAGAAAAGAGTGAGCTTTCTGAGGGACAATCCACATCTAACGTATCTTCAAATTACTGTTTCTTGGCCCAGGGCTGGGCACTTAGTGGGTGATCAGGAAACATTCTGAGTGGATGGATGGACGAAGTGAGAAATGGTGCTTTCAGTTTGAGGAACACCACCTTAGAGGCTACCACATGGAAATAAAAGAGGGAAACCACACAGCTCTCCCCACCCACTCTCTAGCGGTGCTTGAAATTTCACTCAAGCCTTAGTGGTAGGCAATTTTTGCTTAGCATGTAAGGTGCCGTATGACACCTTTACAACCAATGTCTCACTTGGTCCTGGGGCAAGAAATATGGGAGGTTCTGGGGTCAGACATCTTGCTCGGAGCTGTGCGAGCTTGGATAAGCCCATTACCCTTGTTGGGACTCAGTTTCCCTCATTTGAAAAAAAAGAGGAAAATAATAGTCACTTCCTCTAGGATCACTGTCAGGAAGAATTTAATGAATATAAAATACTTTTAGAGTGGTTGTCATTCAATCATACTATACTCTGTGTGTAAGCACATATGTTCTACAAATTATCATCATTCCCCTGTCACAAACAAAGAGGCTGAAGGCACTAAAGGCCAATGACATGTAGGACCTTATCTCAGGTTTTCAACAAACAACCAAACAGCAATTCAGTGTGTGTGTGTGTCTCTCTCTCTCTCTCTGTGTGTGTGTGTTTGTGTGTGAGTAGTAAAAATTCTGGAAGGATATACACAAAAAGAGTCATCAACCCAATAGACTAGGACCGGGGATACAAAGGAGGGCATATTTAGTAGGTTCTTGCCAGAGTTACATACAATTATTTAATGACAGACCTGGGACTACAGTCTGGATATCCAGACTCTGGCGGATGGGCTTCATCTACTGTCACTTTGCTTCTCAGCAGGTTGGTTATTACACTGAAGTCCAAATGTATTTATCTGTACATTCAACAAATGTTTATTGAGTGCCATATGTACTCTAGGCCTGGTTGTAAGTACTGGATATTTAGCAGGGAATGAAAAAGACAGGCCACCATAGCACCAGGCTATAAAAAGTGCATAGTGCTGAGTAGGAAATGAGCATTAAACAGGGAAATGCATCAACACTCACAGGACTACAAATAAAAAAGGAGAGCCGTGGATTAGGAAATCGGCTGTTGTGAGTACCCAACTGTGTGTGTGTGTGTGTGTGTGTGTATTGGGGGACAGGAGGGAGGGTGGTGATATCAGTTAAAGAGTATTCCCTGCAAAGAAAATAAGATGTGAAGTTTCTGAGATCGCAAATTGGTTAGGTTCTGTTCCGAGTCGGAAAGCACAACAGCAAACAATGCAAGATAACCCAGAGGATATGGAGGACATTTGGCACATGGATATGTTTTTGTTTTTAAACTTAATTGTCCTTTCTGGAGAGCTTAATATCTCAGAGAGCACACTTAAAGACCCAAAGCACAATTTCATGAATCCAAACCAAACCCCGCACTGCAGCCTCACGGTTTACACAAGAGGAATGGGCATTAGCAGAGACCACAAAGAAGACCACACATAAAATTAACATCATTTCACTTTGGCAAAGAACTAGTTCGTTTTTACATCGTTTGTTGTTAAGTTCATTGCAATGATGAAGCCCTTCTGTCTCTTCATCAGCGTGTCTCGTACAGTGTTTAAAGGCAGAGATACAGAGTCAGGAGGTCAGTATTCATGTTCTGGCCCTGCCAGGAACTAACCAAGTGATAATGATCCAGTTAAATGGGCCTGGGTTTCTCAGCTATAAAACTGTAGATAATAATCTCATAGGAATGTGGGAGGTAATATTATGTAAATTCAATTTCTGTTGTTTCAAATTACTGTTTTAATGTAAATGAGGTAATACACGTAAAGTACTTAAAACAGTACCTAGTATGTAATAAATGCTTAGTAAGTGTTAGCTATTCTTATACTATTTCTACCTACATATATTTGATTATCCTCTCGTGATATACAAAGGAGTGTTGTCTCGTTCAAATACGGTTTGGCAAAAACAAACACAATAACCCAGATTCCTGCTTAAACAACATATTAGCTCTGGATGTAACAGTGTAAACAAAAGCTCATTCTAGACTCATTTCTATTTTCTTAATTGCCACTCTTGCTTTGGACTCCAGCCAGGAGTCCGTCTTTAGCCATGCCATGGATACACACACATCAGATTGTGTATGTTCATAAACAAGAACACACAGCTTCTGGGGGCTGCAAAGAAATGACATTAAAAGTGAGTGATTTGAAACAACTGAAATTTAATTAAAAACAAAATTAAAAGTTGTTCCAAGCCCAGTGCTTCAGCCAGCAAAGCTCAGAGGAAATTAGTAAGTGGGACTAATAGCTGGATCCAATTCACAAACCTCTATGAAGAGATAGTCAGAGGGAAGAAGATGCACACTCTTTAGATGAAACAATTAAAGATCACTTCTGAGAAATAATCATGAGCAGTATCCCAGGCAAAAAGGAATATTATTAGCTGGTGTGTTCCTTTTTTGACTTTCTCATTTCCATTACAGGAAAGTGCCCTGAAATTCCCCAAGTAGTATCTTCTATGGTAACAGACAAGGATACTGATTTTTGAAAACTAGACTTAAATGAGTGGGAGGTGGGATAAATTCCTTTTAAAAAATAATTATCACCCACTGCTTGACATTCCACCTTACCAATTTATCTATCCTTTATAATTGCAGGAACTCAGGTTGCTTAGTAAAACTCCAATCCCCTTTAAATTATGGGTCTCAAACAATGAGCTGACAAGTGTCGGGTGGAAATTGGGGACTGGGTCCCAAGATGATTAAATGCGCTGGTTTCTGGGGCGCCATCACGGATAGATTCAGAGTGGGCAGGAAGGCTGTGTTTGAGACAGAGCAGAGCAGCAAGTCCAAAAGAGAGGTCAATCTATCTCTGGTTCTCAGCATGGAGACAGGCAGAGGAAAAGAAGCAGAAACTGTCAGGAACCAGGAAGATGCAGGATATGAGCTGAAGGTGATAAATAAGGCAAGGGGGTTGGGGAGAAGTCCAGGAGAGAAGGAACCAGAGACGGGATGCTGAGACTTCCTGTGTGTTAACTGCATGGAAGTGGGGTGGCCCAGGCGAATTTGAACACACAAAGTTGGGGCAGAGAGCAAATGTCCCCGAACAAAGAGCACTCATCAGAACCCGACTTTGCTGAACATCAGTTCCTTTCCAGGGGAAAGGCAACAAGAATGCCTCCTCCATAGAAGATCTGGTCACTGCTCTCCTCTGCAATCCTCCCTTCATCCCATCACCCCCCTCCCCAAAACTGGGCAGATCTCATTCCAGATGTCCCATCATTCTGGTGGCTTTGAATGTGCTCTGCCTGGAACACACTTTTCTCCCCTGCACCCTGCATGTATCGGCTTAAATGGCACCTCCTCAGAGAGGTCTTCTCTGACCACAGTATCTGAGCTTGACATCCTAACGTGCCTCTTTGTTTTAATTGTTTTCCACCATTTCAATTATTTTCCCAGCAGCTCTCACTCATTTCACTGCCACAACATATTTCGTTATTTTGCTTATTTTCTTTGGTGTCTGTCTCTTGCTGAGAATGAAAGCGTTATGAAGGCAGAGGCATTCATAATGTCTTTCTCAGGACAGCATCTCTATCACTCCAGGACACATAAGGATACATGAAATAAATATTTCTTCAATGTGTAAGTAAGTTCTGTAAAGATTAAAAAAGACATTGCAGATCAAATATCTAGTACACTGCCTATCACATCAGAGCACATGATGACTTTTAGCTGATATTTTTATAATCATCTAATATATTGATTTAGATTCTCAGAGTGGGCTTGATCCTGGAAGGGCAGAAGGCTGGAGAGACTGAGAAGGCAACTGGAGGGCTCCAGATACCAAGTTGCTGTCCTCACATTGTATCTGGAACACCCAATATGCTGTAAGAATGTGCTCCTTGTATACAGGGATCTTACTGGGGGGCCTGAGGATGGGGAGGGGGTGGTGCTGAAGGCTGACACAGCAGGTCCATCAGGGAGAGGGGAGAGGCTGAGACCAATTCCCTTTTGCACAAATCAGTTCCACTGTATCTTTAAACAAATCCTTTGAGGAGGATGATGGATCTGTCCAAGATCAACCTTCCTTGATGCTCAACTCAACCCCTACTTTCTCCAGGAATCTTTGATATCTGGGGTGCCTAGGTGGTTCAGTTGGTTAAGTGTCTGACTCTTGGTTTTGGCTTAGGTCATGGTCTTGGGGTTGTGAGATCGAACTCTGCATCAGGCTCTGGGCTGGGCATGGAGCCTGCTTGGGATTCTTTCTCTCCCTCTCCCTCTATTCCTCCCCCCACACCTGCTCACATGCATTCATGCTCTCTCAGAAAAAAAAAAAAAAAAAAAAAGAATCCTTTGAGATCTGCCTCAGTGAGAACTGTATTCTCCATCTTCTCCATTTTCCATTCTGTTCCAGATAGAGCTTTGTAAACCATGCAGCTTACATTTCCTGGCTCAAGACTGGTGTTTAGAAGTCCATCTCATTGTCAGATCATGTGACCTGATCTTATGTCTTGAATGGGGAATAGATGTAAACATACTGGCTCCACTCTATGTTGGAGACTGTGACAAAATTTGGAGCCCCTGAAAGTGGAAGAGACAGTGCCAGACATTATCATACAGTTTGGCTGGGAGACAACCAGACAGATATCACAGAGCATCACCAGTGTTATGATGAAGATGAATCAGGAACCTCGGGGCACACAGAGCCCACCTCCTCTGCAAGGTCCAAATGGCCACACCTGAGCTGAATGCTGAAGCACCAGAGGGCAACAGCTAGGTGGAGTGGAGGGAAAGGAGAATTTGGGCAAAAAGAAAGGGATGTTTGAAATGGCCAACAGACATATGAAAAAGTGCTCCACAGCGCTTGGTGTCAGGGAAATCCAAATCAAAACCTCAATAAGATACCACCTCACACCAGTCAAAATGGCTCAAATTAACAAGTCAGGAAACGACAGATGTTGGTGGGGATGCAGAGAAAGGGGAACCCTCCTACACTGTTGGTGGGAATGCAAGCTGGTGCAGCCACTCTGGGAAACAGTGTGGAGGTTCCTCAAAAAGTTGAAAACAGAGCTACTGTATGACCCAGCAATTGCACTACTGGGTATTTACCCCAAAGATACAAATGTAGGGATCAGAAGGGGTAAGTGTACCCCAATGTTTATAGCAGCAATGTCCACAATAGCCAAACTATGGAAAGAGCCAAGATGTCCATCGACAGATGAATGGATAAAGAAGAGGTGGTATATATATACAATGGAATATTATGCAGCCATCAAAAGGAATGAAATCTTGCCATATGCAAAGATGTGGATGGAACTGGAGGGTATTATGCTGAGCGAAATAAGTCAATCAGAGAAAGACATGTATCATATGATCTCACTGATACGAGGAATTCTTAATCTCAGGAAACAAACAGGGTTGCTGGAGTGGTGGGGGGTGGGAGAGATGGGGTGGTTTGGTGAGAGACATGGGGAGAGTATGTGCCATGGTGAGCACTGTAAATTGTGTGTTGAATCACAGAACTGTACCTCTGAGGCAAATCATATATTATATGTAAAAAAAGAAGAAGATAGTGGGAAGGGAAAAATGAAGGGGGGGAATCGGAGGGGGAGACGAACCATGAGAGACTGGACTCTGAGAAACAAACTGAGGGTTCTAGAGGGGAGGGGGGTGGCGGGATGGGTTAGCCTGGTGATTGGTATTAAAGAGGGAACGTTCTGCATGGAGCACTGGGTGTGATATGCAAACAGTGAATCATGGAACACTACATCAAAAACTAATGATGTAATGTATGGTGATTAACATAATAAAATAAAATAAATTTTAAAAAACTAATGATTTAATGTATGGTGATTAACATAACATAATAAAATTAAATTAAAAAAAAAGAAAGGGATATCTGTAAAGCAACAAAAAAGAACCTTCAGGGCCTTCAGGAAACAGCCACTTTGTTTGGCTGGCGTGCATATGAGATGGGGAATGGGCAAAGATAGGCTGAACGTAGTTCCGGGCACTCACAATTTAGAAAACTGCTATGCCAGCTACTTTGCAACAGACCCACGATGTGCCCTCACCTCTGTACCATGCTCTCCCTCTTGACGTGGCAGAAGCTGCCATTTTTAATTGATTCCATATTTCAAATGTGACAGCAGCTTCCATTGCTGTCCCCCTGGGCCTCCCTCCAGGCCTCTGCTTCCATGGCCGGTCCCACGCCTGGCACGTTCACGTGGCATCTGAGTCTGTGCAAGAAACGGTCACCCCTGGAGTCCTGGTGCTCACAGGCCACACCAGCACCTGTGTAGGGGCCTGGAATGACCACTCGCTAGCCTCTGCCCTGGCCTGAATACCGCGGTAAGGCATCACCTGAAATACCACTCACACAATCAAACCTTCAGGAGAGCAGCCTTCAGAAATCTGGCAGATTAATTTTGCTCACAGAACACAGTAACATCTCTTACTAGTAATTTTAATCCAGGCAGGATCTGTACCGGTCCTAATACCATGTATTCTTCAAAGTTGCTTACGTTTTTGTTTGTTTGTTTGTTTTCATTCTTTTCCCCCTACAAACGTAGCCGAGAAGTAGGCCTCTTGTTCTTCATCTCCACACAGGAAAGCTGGTGCATGAGCATGACAATTGTAACAACTAGCCCTCGAGTGTGTTTACTGCTGGTCAGGCTCCAGCATTTAACTACCTGCTTCATCCTTGCAAGTACAGTCGGATTCCCAGCACGTTGGCATCCCCATTTTCCAGATTAAGCTGGGCCATGGGAAAGGCGGAGTTAGGATTTGAACCCCTGTATCTGTCACCGGTGTTCGTGGTCTTAACCACCACACTTCACGGCTTGGCAGAAGACATTCTTTTTTTTTTTTTTTCTTTTTTAAGATTTTATTTATTTATTTGTGTGAGAGAGAATGAGAGAGAGCACATGAGAAGGGGGGGAGGGTCAGAGGGAGAAGCAGACTCCCTGCTGAGCAGGGAGCCCGATGCGGGACTCGATCCAGGGACTCCAGGATCATGACCTGAGCCGAAGGCAGTCGCTTAACCAACTGAGCCACCCAGGCACCCTTGGCATTAGACATTCTTATTTTGATGTCTGCGGTCACCACCTTCTAGGGGATGCCGGGAAGCGGATGCCAAGCCATCTCCTTTCCCTCCTCAGCTCCTCCTTGCAGTGAGTTACTAAACAACTGTGGTTCTAGCCCTATAGGAACTCCCTTGTCTTCTCTCTCACAGCTAATGCACTAGCTCAGACATCATCATACAGACAAATTAATAACCCCTTAACAGGTTCCTGGCCTTCTACGCTGTGGTCAGTCAGCCCACAAGCCTTTATTGAACACCCACTGAGTTATTGGAGATTTCACAGGAATAAGATAGCTGCAGGGGTTTACTGAGCATTAACTGTGTCCCACGGACTGGCCAACTGCTTCATATTCAGTCACTCAACTACCCTCCGAGGTGCTTTACTGCCATCATCCCCATTTCACAGATGAGCAGAGGCTTCGGAATTAAATAACTAGTTCAGTGTGACACAGCTAGAAAATGTCAGAGCCAAGTATCGAACCTAGGGAGTGTGGTTCTACATCTCAGACTCTTAAGCAATTTAGACATCAAATAAGCAATTGCAAATGTGCTAGGTGCACATTTTTTTAAAAAGATTTAATTTATTTATTTGACAGAGAGAGACACAGCGAGAGAGGGAACACAGGCAGGGGGAGTGGGAGAGGGAGAAGCAGGCTTCCTGCTGAGCAGGGAGCCTGATGCGGGGCTCGATCCCAGGACCTTGGGATCATGACCTGAGCCGAAGGCAGATGCTTAACGACTGAGCCACCCAGGCGACCCTGAGTGCATATTTAATAGGGAGACCTAACTTAGACAAGGAGGGTGCAATGCCAATGAAAATGAATATTAGTGAGTGCCTCCTGTTTGCCAAACATTCTGCTGAATGCTTGACAGATAGTATCTCATTTAATTTTCCTGAGAAGAAGCTATTATTATCATGCCCACTCTGTAGATTAAGACACAGGCCAGAAAGGTTAAGTAACATCTGTAGTATCAACTAGCTATTAATTCACAGAGTCAACATTTGAACCCAGATGCATCTAACTTTACAGCCTGAACTCTTAATTACCATTTTGCGTTGCCTTCTGTAAGAGCAACTGTGACCTCTACACTCCCTTGTTTAAATCCTTCAGTGGCTCCATGCCTTCTGATCACTTCCATGAGGGAAGGCCAACAAATAGACCCTGGTCTTCCCTCTGCTCCTCTCATTAGTCCCCATCATGCCCCTTGGAACCTGGGATGCTCTGGATGTTATCTGTTCTGGCCACAGCTTTCCTTATGCTGTCCTCTTTGTCTGAAACATTGTCCTTCTCGTTCTCACTCCCTCCTGGATCTCCAACAGAGCACACTCTCACTCCCAATCTTGCCCATCCAGACTCTACAGCTCCTTCCAATGGGACAAATCATCTCACTCCCTAAGGCTTTACCTGGATCTGGCAAGTGGAAAATACTCCAGGTTTCCCTGGCAACCTTGATGACTCTTGTCTATATGCCCTACCTGGTCCAGATTATGATTTGCCTTCTATTGTAGTCTTCTGCTTTATAGTTATCCTGTCACTTTAAGTAATAGGTGTGATCCCTTTGAGGATATGATTAGCATTTACTGAGCACCTGTTATGGGATATTTTCATATCACTCTCTATTTCGTCTTCACCGTTACCTTGTGAAGTAGGGGCTAAGAGCTTTACTTTTATAGATGGTGAAATTTCCTGCTCAGAGCAGTGAGGTGACTTGCCCAAGACCCACAGTTCGTAAGTAGGGAAGTGAAGACTTAAACCTGTGGTTTTCTGACTCTAAATCTCTTGTGCTTTCCCCTGTCTTGCCCTCCTTTTCCCGTCTCACCCTGCGCTGACTGTGTCCCGGAGTGTGACTTCTTACGCTGCACAGATGCTCAGCAAGGGTCAGCTGAAAGCCTTAATATCTGGATTCACCAATAAAGCCCAAATGGGAGTTAGGGTTAAAGCAGAAGAGGGAATACATGGAAAGCTCAGAGGTGCTCCGGGCTCTGGGGATCATTTAAGCTGCAGGTAAGATGCCCAGGCCTTTAGCTAAGGTTCAGAAAGTTGCCAACAGCTGCCCCCAAACCCAGGCTGTGCAGCTGCAGATATATTTGGCTTAGATCCTCCAGAGGGGTGTCTGGGGAGGAAAGCCAAACAGCGAGGCTCTGCTGGGCACTAGGGGCCTGACGGAGGGAGTGCAAAGAGGCAGGAGGGATGTGCAGGTTTTAATTATTCCTCCCATCTCATCTCTACCCTCTGAATAGGATGCATTCTCTCCCTCCCAGACTCTTTCTGGCACCCGAGATGCTCAAGGTCCCTTGGCAGCTGAAGCTGGGAACTGGAGATGGGGAGGCATCTTTCCCACCATGGCCCGGCTCCCCACCACTTCTTTTTTCATCCCAGCAGCCTTGGGAGCCCACAGTCCCTGCCCAAGTTTGGCTGTGATTCTTCTAAGCTTTCTTCAAATGGCAACTTGTGGGCTGTGAAGGGTTTGCTCAGCTGCCTTTGCTCCCAAGATCCTTGCTCAGGGGGCTGGGTGGCCCAGACAGAGAGGCCCAGACAAGGGTCAGAAGAGATGGGGCTGCTAATGGGATGGTTGCATAAAGACTCCAGAGGCCACGTACCCAATGGGATGAGTAAAAAGGGACTTTGAATCTCACTATTTGTCATTCCACTTTTAGAATGTTAGGGCAAGGAAGAATTTTAAGTACCATCTTGTTCCCTTCCCAGATTGTGCAAGGAAAAAAAACTGAGGCCTGGAGAAGCAGAGGTTGCCAAAGTCCTGGGGAATTCATGGCAGAGCCACACCCGGAATGCAGGCATCTAATTCTCTGTCTACCACATTCTGCAGCCACTAATTTGAAATAATTTTGCTCAACCCCTTCCTGCCTGTGTGACTTTAAGGTGGTCACATAAGCTGCCTGGGCTTCAGTTTCCCTTAAACTGAAAATAGTTAGAATGCCTGGATCTCCTTCATGAGGTATTAGAATTAAATGAGATAACCCTTTGCAAGGTACGTAGCAAAGGGCCAGGCACTTAGCAGTGTTCTGTAAATGTTATCAATTATTAGTGTTGGCATTGGCTCATCATCAGGCGGCTTGACCAGCAGGGTCTCGATGCATGTACTGGAAAGAGCCCACGCCTCTCTGAGAACCTGCTATCATCCAGCACCCAACTCCAGGTAACCATCAATGGCTCTGAGTTCCAGCTGAGGTAGCACCCCTTAAGACATCCTCCCCTTAGCAGCGCTCCTCATCTCCAGTTTGAGGTAGTTGGCTGCCCTTCTTCTCTGTCCCCACAGCATCCAGTACAACTCTCGAGAGAGAAAGAGAGAGAGAGAGGTCAGAGAGTGTGTTCTATTCATGTCTGCACCCCTGACATCTACGCATGTCCCAGACAAGGAGATGTGCAATATTTGTTGATCATGGTAAGGGAGGAAGGGATGAAGAGAGGGAAGAAAACAGACATTGTATATGAATAAGGAAGTGTTGTTATGAGCTAATTCTTAACTATTTAATTCCATCATTTTGGCCCAGCTAAGCCTCCCTAAAATCATACCTTCGACTGATGTGGCCATACCCACTAAGAGTTCTTCCCAACTCCTTTATTGTCTTTATAAATAATAACGTTATGAACAACAGAAAGGGGAAAGCACCCCATTCTCATCATCAGATGTATTCTCATAGTTGGCCAAGTGATTCCACATTCATGCCCACTAACACAATGCTTTTGGTTGGGGAAACTGAGGTGCAGGGGGGATGAATTCATATACCCAAGGTTAAAAAAAAAAAAAAAGTACAACCTAGAAAGCAGAATACCTGGGAGTAGAACTCACGTCTCCTGGGTCACAGATCAATGCACTTAACCACTGCACCATGTTATCTTCTCTCTCCCAGCACTGCACCCCTGCCTCACCCCTCCACTACTCTGCAACACCAAGCCAACAAGGATGGAACATCTAACTATAATCTCAAGCTCCCTCTCATCAAAGCTCCCATCAATCACTCTCTCCTCCCCGGCACAAAGTCAAAGTGGTCTTCTGCTCACAACAGCAGAATGGAATTATTAATGAGAAGAAATGAAATTCCCCTAACCCTTTCAACAGTCCTCTGCCCCCAATTCATAGGAATGTATTTTTGGACTCAATGCGCTATCAAAACACAGAAATTAGTCTCCAATTTTGGACGTCAAACTCAGTTATCTCTTTTGTTAAGAAAGGAAATTAATAACAATTCCTCCTGGTCGAACGCCAAGCTAACATCTTTGCGCAAAGTGTCATTAAAAATCCCAACCCGACTAGCTGTTGTGATATCTTTAAAAGCCTGAACATGTTCAGCTGCTTAGAATGGTTTTCTGGGGTTTATTCTCCCTCAAGCCCCTTGTCACTTCTAACCTGGGGATCAGTTACTATTTAAAGAAGAAGTGGCTTGAAGCATTTTTTTTTTCCTTCCACGGTTTTGTGGATTCAGACTTTTCTAATGAAGAGGTTTGAGGGGAAAAAAAAAGCAAGCAGATTTTACTCTAGGGGGTATTCACCGCTCCAAGCACCAGCTCCAGGCCATTGCTGAGCGAGTTGTCCATTAAGTACAAGAAGAGGGAGAAGGGAAAAAAGTTTTCACAGTTTATAATTATATTACCAGTTTCATTACAGATCTCATTTTAATTCTGACTGAAACCTAGCCTTGCCTTCTCCCTGCACTCTCTCATGTATAGTTATTAAATCTGGGTTGGAGTTCAACCTATTCTTCCTGATTTCAGCATATTAATATAGTTTATTGGTATTTCATTGCCACCTCCTCCCCCTGGGTGTTCTGAATCTCAGCTCAATTTATATTTTCCCCTCTGGCTGGGCTTCTGGATAAAGCTTGCTTCATTTTGGTGTTGGGGGGAGAAATGGGATTTTGATTGGAGTTTCTTATCTTTGGGGGTGTGAACTAAAACCATGGGGAGTGAAGATAATCACAGAAGGACAGGCAGACTCAGATGTTGGGTACCATCATTCCCCAGGCTATATCTTCTGAGGGCATCTGGATCCACCTGCCTCCCTGCCCTCCCTTCATTCATTTCACAGACACAATTTATTCTATGTCGACTGAAGCCTCTGTTAGGTTTCACAATAGGTTAGGACACGAATAAGCCGTGGCCCTTGACCTTGAGGAAATTTAAGGCTAGCTATGAAAATCACTGCATTTTTTTTTCATTTCATTTCTTTCTTTCTTTCTTTTCTCTTTTCTCTTTTTTCATTCAATGAATGCTTTTTGGTAACACAAACTCTGTTTTGGACACTGTCCTAGGTGCTGAATATAAGGAGCAAAACAAATAGTATCTCTAGCCTTATGGAGCTTACAACTTAGTGGGAGAGCCCAACATTAACTAGATAATATATAATTACCAACTGAAATAAGTGAAATCAAGGAATAGATAGAGCAGGGCTTGTGTAGAATGATTATTCGTAAGGGACCTAATAGAGGCTGGGATGTGAAAAGGGGAGGTCAATTACTTTAGGGTAAATAAATTTGTCCGGGAGAAACTAAGGAAGTGAGGAAAAATTTTTTCAAGCAGTGGAAACAACTTGTGTAAAGGCCCTGAGGCAGGAGGCAGCCAAGCTTATCTAAGGAACCCATGTAGAGACAGTGGAGTAAGTTGAAGCTGGATAGAGAGGTAGGCAGGGACCTGATCTTGCAGGGACTTAAAAGCCATGTTACGAAGTTCAGTCTTGACAACAATTATAATAAGAGGTACTTAAACAGGTTTTATGGGAAGATGCAATATGTTGAGCTTGTTCATTTTAAAATACCACTCCAGTTGAGAACAGACTGGAGGGGAGCCAGATTTAACACAGGAGGCCAGTTCTTAGGACCATGGCAGTTGTTTCAACAACACATTCATAACAATAACAGTGATGAAAGGTAGACTGCAGGGTTATTAAAAAGGCACAAATACAGTTCTATGTAGTTTTCAAGGAAGGAGAGATTATTTCCGACTGGAGCTTTCTTTGAAGAAGTTTTGGGAGTTTTGCTAAAGAAGGTTTTCTGGAGGAAGGAGAAAATTAAGTTAGGCCTTAGAGATGGGAGGGTTGCAGTATATGGAAATTAGGAAGGGTACTCCTGGTGGAGAGCAACATTTAAGCAAACACACAGAGGGAGGAAGAGACAAGGCAAGGTAGCCTATCTGCCATGAAAGCATGGAATGTGTGCAAAGCAGTGAAGGACAAACAAGGCAGAGACCCTGCTGTAGAGAACTTTTATACCTGAATACATTCTATGGTGCTCCAAGGTCTACAATCAGCACTGAACATTTTAAAACAAAACCCCAGATCATGCCAGAGAACAGAGGGTCCAAGGAACTACACTCTTTAGACAAGTGTCTTTGCAGTTTGTGACTAAGCAGCCACCTTCAGTGTGGTGTAATTTTTCCTTCTAAGAGTTGAAAATACTCCTTCCATGTATTCAAATCACTGCAAACTAGCTCTGAAGTCAATTATAACCTAATTCTTCATTAAAGGCATAAAGCCACATATTAGCTCACTTTCTTGGGTTGAAAGACATGAAGTAGGGGTGGAAGCAAGTATAGACTGTGACTCACTCACTATACAATTTTTGTGTCCAAAAGCAGCTACCCATATGGCTTATTAATAAGCTAGGCCAACCTAATGATGGATATTTTCACTTCAGGATTTCATAAGCTGGTAAGGAACCCTCAGACCCCAAATTCCTCAGTCATAGAAAACAAAGAGGATTTGCATATCACCTAGTCTAGCCCAAAAGACAATGCTAACAACTCGATCTTAACAAATAAATATTTTGGCATGAATATTTTGATGCAATGAACATATAATAACATAAACCACTGTGTGTCTGTGCATGCATGTATGTATGTATATATTTAGCCAAGTACCATATTCAAGAGATGTCCCTAGCCTTCACTCATTTCTGAGTTTTACTCCATTTCTGAGCCTAGGCAAAGAATGGGTGACATCCAGGGATGAGGTAGTAAAGAATAAACAAACACACAGTGAATGTCCTAAAAAATTAAGTGTTTTTAAAATTTATATTCTGATAAAATGGCTCTGAATCAAAATATCATGTACCCAAGTCAACTTGACTTTTTCTTCTATGGCTTCACAGAAATGTGGTCATCTCTTCTCAGGAAATTTCCTATGATGGGGAACTCCTTACCTTGCAATGACCCCCTTCCAATATTAAACAAAAATGATCACAACTACTAACATTTATACGATTCATTGAGCCATTACCAGGTCTCCAGAACTGAGCTAAAAGCTTTATGAGCATTATTTCATTTATTCATCACAATAACTCTATGAGATATTGCTATTATTCCCACTTTATAGATAATGAGGTTGAAGCTCAGAAAGTGAAGACATTTTCAGACTAAGGATCAATTTTATCTCATCTCTGACCATCCTCATCACCCAGCTAACTCTAATTTTGCTTCCTGGGGACTTCCAAGCCTGTCCCACTTTTCAAGATAAATAATAATGACTATGGTCATATTTGTCAAAGAGTGGAGCATGGAAGGATCTTGGACCAGGGGTTCAGGTAGACTTGGGCTCTCATACCTTGCTTCACTTCTGTGTCAATCTGGCCAAATCACTTAACATCTCTGAGACCTACCTCCCATGTATGCAAAATGGGGATGCTAAATGCTGCCTCACAGTTCTGTTATAAGACTTAAATGAGTAAATAATTCCATGAAAGTATATGAACACTGCCATATTTATAACAGACTTAATAATATTAGGTTCACTTTTTGTTTGGTTTCCTTCAACTCTTCTTATAGAATGATTCTCCTCTACCCTTTCCTTAAGAGGTCATTAGGTATCCACATGTTTTTGCAGTCTCAACTATAAAGCCTCTCCTTTGGACAACTTCCAATATATTACTCACCCTCTCAAAGCATGACTCCCGGAACAGAACAGAATATAACAGAGAATTCTAGGTGTAGTGTTATTTGTCTATACTAGATTGGAGCCATCTCACTCACTTAATCTAAACAACTTATTCCTTTAAAAGTTGTCTCTTCTGAGGCACCTGGGTGGCTCAGATGGTTAAGTATCTGACTCTTGATTTTGGCTCAGGTCATGATCTCAGGGTTGTGAGATTCTCTCTCTCTCGGAAAAAAAAAAAAAAAAAAAAGCTGTATCTTCTACTGCCTTACTGTAGGGGCACAATATTGGGTAAATACATCCTGACTTATACTGGAAGCCTCAAGGATTGCACAAACCAACATCTCAAATAAGATAAGCTTTTAAAATTAACCAATAGCCACTCATCCATAATGCCACCTACATGACAATTTGGATGAAACCCAAACCCATGTAACCAGGGCTGGTTTGTTATAAAACTCATAAAGGGCCATTAATATTGTATTTGGTATTATGGACAACCATTGGAGCTAAAGCATGAGGCAGCTCTATTAATATGACATTGATAAAATCAAAGATGGCAGAAACTAAAGCCCCTTAGAGGAACCCAAGGGGTCTCAAGGAGTTATTACATCTGTTGAATGGAAAAAAGTAACATTTACAGAGATATTAATGTATTAAGCAGCTCTCCAACTTCTGTTAATTGATCACAGAGTTCTCATTAAGAATATTAATACTTGGGCTCCACCCCTAGAGAATGTGATTCACTAGTTCTAAGGCTCATCAGCCCAAATCACCCAAATGCGGATGACTTACAGACCACAGCTGAAAAAACAGCTAAATTCAGTAATTTTGGACACAGACCTAGTCCATGTCTTCACTGTGTACTTAGCAGGGCAAAAAGCTTCTACTGGCCTTGAGAAGACCCAGACAAAGAAGGGGTGATATTTGCCAAGGGTTTGGATGCGGGCTGTTAGGATTTATTGCTCATGCCAACTGTTGTCTGGACAAGTGCTACATTGTGCTGACCTTTACCTATAATGGACAGTAAGCATCAAGTATAACACAAGTGCAGGATTCATTTTTTTTCCTGAAGACCAGCCTCAGTACTCAACTCCCCTCCTCATGTTTCAGCACCATGGACAGCTCCATACACAGTGTTGTATGAGCGCTCTCTAAGGACTGGCAGATCAGTAGCTTACGGTTTTTGGGGAAGGTGAGAAAAATGAGCGCTGTCTTGGCCAAGGTCCTTGGGTGGCTTTGTCTTAATGGAGTCCTTCCCATTTTATGGGGGCTGCTTTCATCCTGATAGTCCTTATTATGATATTGTTTATAACTCAGCCAGTGGCCTTAGATGGGGGCCTGTATTATGATATGGGGAAATAGATATATATATATATTTAGTGATTATATAATCATTGAATTGTACACTTTCATTCTGTTTTCTTTACTGTATTTATGCTATATATCAATGAATTTACAAATATTAATGCCAACTGATAATAAGGGCTCAGGAAAATAGACATCAGCGTCACTTCTCCTCTTGCCTTCCTGCATAACATCCTTGGATCTCCAGAAATCAGAGCTACAAATCCCACTAGTCCAATTCATATAAATCGTTCTTTGTTAGGCTCTGTTCCACCCCCATATAAACTGGATTCCACCCTTTTTCAAGTCCTAGCTTTCTTATCTGTCAAATGGGTATAATAAAGATCACGTTGGAGAGCTGCTGGGGGAATGGAATGTACAATACACAAAGATTATCCACCCACAGGAGGCACTGGGATCATGCTGGGAAGGTCTGCTTGCGGAGAACTATTAGACAGCCATCTACCTGACTTTAAGTATTCATTGCTCTCAGGATTCCTGCTGATCCCCAGAAGAATCATAGTAGAATCTGTTAGATTCTATTAGAATCTACTAGAAGAATCTCATTTATTTAGTTTCTTATGCCTTCTTGTCCTGCCATGTACCAGCTTCTGATGTCTCTTCCTTTATGGATAATTTTAGGAATACGAGTAATAACTACTGCGATTTATTGAGCAATCACAATTTTTTAGATATTTTACTGGTATTTTATACACATGATGCCATTCAATCTTTTCAAAATAATCTTCATTTTACAGATGAGAAAAATTGAGACTCAGGGAGCTTAACTGACTCTCCTATATTTCATAGCAATTAAATAAGGAAACTGAGATTTGAACCTAAACATACTTATTTCAAAGGACATATTCCTAACCAAAACAATGCAGTATGTAGGGGAAAGGGGTTCCATTAAACCTTGAGACTGAGACCCTTTGGACTAGGTCCCCTAGTATTGCCTGTCATGTTTGCACTCTCTAGTACTTATACACTCCATGGTCATTTTCAATTATCCTTGATCTATATGCTCTCTGCCTTAGTTTTCCATGATTCAGTCTCCCCTTTCTTCATAGCGATCTTATAGAAGAATCCCATAGAATCATTCATAGGTCTACTTTAATTCAAGTTTAATTCATTCAACACATATTTACTGAGCATCCACCATGGACCAGGAAGTGTGCTTGTCATCATGGATACGATATCTCTCCCAGAAGACACAACTCCTGCCCTCACAGAGTTTCTAGTCTAGAGGCAGAAACAGACAACTCTACAGGAAGTTTTAAAGTTTTAAATTTATGATATAGGACAGAATAAGGACCACCGAGAAAGGACACCTTTTAATTCACCACATTTTTGTCTATCTTTCCAAGCCATCACCAATTTGGGAGTTTTCTTGGGTGATCCCTTGATTTTGCAATTTCCCAACTACATGTTATCTAAAAATCTGATAAATGTTGAATTGTAGGCTTCATAATAATCCAATGAGATAAGTATTATTATGATACCCACTTTATAGATGCAGAGACTGAGGCTCAGAGGGATAAGTCTTTCACTTAGCTATAGAAATGGCAGTTAACATAACTATTTGAATTCATATTTGTATTATTCTATAGCCTCTACTGTTAGCCATTAAATTATTTACCATGACTCTGAACAGGTTACTTAAGACTCTCAGGAGCTCTATTTCTACATGCATGAAAATATTCAAAATTTAAACGTTGCTAAGGCCTATCATTCCACAGTTAAAGAGTAGGGACTGGTAAAGCTAAAATAAGGTCACATGCCTTCAATATGGCCAAAATTTGTCCCTTTGGTTTTTCCAAACTCATTGTTCATCACTCTTAGTCTTTCATCTCCATATGCCAACCACACCCAAGTTCTGGCAATTCTTCCAATCCCAGTCTTCATCAGCCTATATGACTTAGATACTTCTGTAAATTTGGTTCCTTCTGCCTCCCACTACTATCCCTCTGGTTTCTCACACTCACAGTTTTGCCTGTTATATGTGCACATACGATTTGATAGGAATGAACCAAAATATTGTGCTTAGGTGAGAAAATCCACTGCATGTATACAGAATGAGAAATACTGAACTTATTTGCAGTTCAGGTGAAACACAAGTAGAGGCTAGATCACATGGTGAAATGGGAGCACTCACAGGAGGCATTAATAGAAGTCTGAGTGTTTCAGAGAAAGGAGGTAAAAGTTCCACTTTGGATAAAACATACTGAAGGGACTGGTGCCAAGTTCTGAACATGAACTTAAAAATTAAAGATTCAAATCAAAACCACATAGAGATACCACCTTACACCAGTTGGAATGGCAAAAATTGACAAGGCAAGGGGTGCCTGGGTGGCTCAGTCGGTTAAGCGGCTACCTTCGGCTCAGGTCATGATCCCAGGGTCCTGGGATCAAGCCCCTTATTGGGCTCCCAGCTCAGCGAGGAGCCTGCTTCTCCCTCTCCCTCTGCCTGCAGCTCTGCCTGCTTGTGCTCTCTCTCTATCTCTCTGTCAAATAAATAAAAAATCTTAAAAAAAAAAAATTGACAAGGCAAGAAACAACAAATCTCGGAGAGGTTGTGGAGAAAGGGGAATCCTCTGACACTGTTGGTGGGAATGCAAGTTGGTACAGCCACTTTGGAAAACAGTGTGGAGGTTCCTCAAAAAATTTAAAATATACCAGCAATTGCACTACTGGGTATTTACCCCAAAGACACAGATGTAGCGAAAAGAAGGGCCACATGTACCCCAATGTTCATAGCAGCAATGCCTGCAATAACCAAACTGTGGAAGGAGCCGAGATGCCCTTCAACAGACAATGGATAAAGAAGATGTGGTCCATATATACAATGGAATATTACTCAGCCATCAGAAAGGATGAATACCCAACATTTGCATCAACATGGATGGAACTGGAGGAGATTATGCTGAGTAAAATATGTCAGGCAGAGAAAGATAATTATCATATGGTTTCACTTATTTGTGGAACATAAGGAATAACATGGAGGACATTAGGAGAAGGAAGGGAAAAATGAAAGGGGAGAAATCGGAGGGGGAGATGAACCATGAGAGACTATGGACTCCAGGAAACAAACTGAGGGTTTCAGAGGGGAGAAGGGTGGGGGGATGGGTTAGCCTGGTGATGGGTATTAAGGAGGGCACGTATTGCATGGAGCACTGGTTGTTATATGCAAACAATGAATCATGGAACACTACATCAAAAACTAATGATGTACTGTATGGTGACTAACATAACATAATAAAAAATTAAAAATAAAGATAAAAGTGAGTTACATTGAGGTGAGTTGACAAATATTGAGCAGGGATCTCAAAAAACATTCAATATATATCCAGTTGGAAAAAGTTTTAAACAAATAATGGTGCTAATATGGTGCCAGAAGTCCGATGAGTGGTAACCTCTGGGATGGCATTAATGGGGAGGGAGCATAAGGAAGCTGAAAGGTGCTAGGAATGCTGTATGGTTTAATCTGGGTGGATGCTTACATAAAAATTCATTAAGCTGCATACTTAATATGTCTTCTTCATTGTATTTCTGATAACCTTCATACACGTAAAAATAGGAATGCCAAGCACTTGGACAAGCATTTGAGGAAATAGGTGGCATCACATCCTGCTGGAGTATGTAAAGTGGAACAACTTTCTGGAGGGCACACTTTAACAATAGATCTCAAGCACCTTAATCAGTTTCTTGGGCCATGCTTTGCAAGTGATTATAGTGACTACAGTGTCTCATTAATTCAAATTAATTGGGTGAAGAGTAGGATATAGCACACTTACATGTACTTATAGTACATTTACAGGGAATGAGATGTGAGTATTCTCCAGGATATTCAGGAAATTCCAACAAAGCTCATATGATCTTGTCTGTCATATTTTTTAATTAGCAAATAGTATTTTGGGGGGATATTTTTAATTAGGAATAGGATTCAGAAGCATAATAGAAACAGCAGGTTGTCTGAAGTAGCTCAATCTTACTGCACTCACATTTGAATTCTTCCTTCATTTAACAAATCTTATCCTTGCCCATGGCAAAAAGCAGTCTGTAGTTCCATTCAAATAATCCAGGATTCCAAATCATAAGGGTCTTTTCAAGGCCTTTGAATTTGGATGCTCCCTTTTTTTCTTTCTTTCTTTTTCTTTTTCCTTTTTTTTTTTGTAATCTAATTGTGAAGTTGGGCAATGCATGGAGGACATTTGACCAGATGGGGGTGTAAGGTGATGAGCAGGTATGGGGCATCTTTTATGCTTGCTTCTTACCGTCTGCAATGAAGTGCTCAGGCACATGCAGAGTCACCTTCACGGTGAGTGGACAGGACATCTGACTGCCACACACCATGGCCAGGATGCAGGAGCTCACAGCAATCAGCGTCAAGGCTGTCTTGTTCACTGGGCTTTTTAGCAAACCTAATAACAAAAATACACACAAAGATACATTAAGTCCATGAGGTGAGAAAATAGGGATAGCATGGAATTTGGGAATCCTGCTCTTTTCCAAATGGGAAGCTGGGAAAAGAAACCGTATTTTCCAACTTCTGTGCTTGCCATGACATCTCAGCAGCCCTTGTTGGGTCTCAACTTAACTCTCTAGAAAATGGGCTTATTACACCCTTCATATAGATGAAAGAAACAAGCTTCATGAAAACTGTGGAAATTCTCCCTCCTGGTCATTCTTGGTAATTATTTAGATGACATTAAACTCTCTACTGGCTTTAGAAGCAAGTAGGAAGAAGTGAGAAGTGTTGAATTCATTGAGCCTAGAGGAATAAGCATGGGCTTTGGAGTTTGACCACCGTGGGTTCAACTTTGAGCTTTAGCCCTCATTGGTTGTGTGACCTGTTTCGTTCTGTGAACCTCAGTTTTCGTACATGTATGATGAGAATAGTAAGAAACAGCTTACAGGTTGTTGTGATGATTACATGGCATAGTGTATACACAACATCTGTCATCTAACTTGGTTTCACAGAATGGTGGAAGCTTATCAGTTCAAATTAATTTCACAGGCTTTTACTGAGCACCTACTATGTAGACACACATAGAGCAGGAACAGAATAGTTTCGGATCTTCAGAAGCTTGCAGGCTAGGGGGCAAAGGCAGGTTTATCCACAGCTAGTTAGAATCCAAGGCAAGTTGTCTTAAGAACTGATAGAGAGGGCACAGGATGGGGAGGGGAGTTTTGCATGGGAAAATTAAAGACAATTTAATGGATGCAGTAGAATGAGTAGATTGGATGTGTGTGGCCAGCAGAGCACTGGGCCAGCAAAGAAATCCTGCGGACTGTGTCCTAAGCCCCCACTGGGTCTCATTCTTTAGCCCTTGTTATTCACATCAACTTTCAAGGTTTTGATTACTATTTTTAGAGCAATGGCTCCCAAATTTCTATCACCCATGAGGCTCTTTTTTTGGGCAAATCTTTATGCCCAAACCTGCCAGACATCTCCCTATGGAAGTCCCAAGGACGTGGCATAAACATGTTTGAAACTGGACACGTTATCTTCTCTTTAAACCTGTGCTGCCCCCTCCACCTCCTCCTCCTGGGCTCCCCAACTTACTGAAAACACCACCATTCACCTAGATGTCCTTCACTCTTCTGTTTTCTTCCTTTATAGCATCTGCACAGCCAGACAGTCCTGTTTCTTCTGTGTCCTTAGCATTTTCACCTCTCTCCCCTCATCTCTTCTATTGTCTGTTTGCTTGTCAAATGAACGAGGTATGGGCACAGCTTCCCATCCCATTCCCTGCTGGAACCCCTCTAGCTGTTTTATAGCATCTGGGCACAGGATGCCATCCACGCTCATCAGCCTGGCATCCGAGGTCTTTCATGGTGGGTCTCTGCACTCATGCCTCCTGGTGGTCTCCCCTCCCTGCCCCAGAGGCAGGCAGAGCTGTCTAACTGCAGGGCCACCCCAGTCAACACTTCATCATGCTAACGTTATCATTGGCATTATTTCTTTTGCATAGAAATCCACTTGTTTCCTTGTCCCTCATCACTCATTGAGATTAACCACAAATGTAGATTCCTCTCTCTCTAAGCAAACAAACAGCCCACATTTGTTGTGTCTCTCAAAATATCCTATTCAAACAGTAGATTCTAGTAACTAGATGGCAAACTCCTTGAGGGCAGGCACCATGTCCTTTGCTTACCATGGTATCCCAATGCCTAGCACAGTGTCTGGGACATGGTAGAATCTCAATAAATGCATCCAAACTTCCAGGGATGAGAGTAACATATCAGTAAGCAGACACAGGTGCTGACCGGTCAAAAAGCATGCCAAACATAAACAAGCAACATTGCCAGGCTGGTGGATCTCAATGGAGCAAGAACCCTATATGGACAGCTGACTTTGGATTTTTTGTATGGATATTTCTTTTTCTTAATAAATAGCGAACTTTTTAAGATTTTATTTATTTATTTGTCAGAGAGAGAGAGCACAAGCAGGGGGAGTGGCAGGCAGAGCAGGCAGAGGGAGAAACAGGCTCCCTGCTAAGCAGGGAGCCTGATGTGGGACTCGACTCCAGGACCCTGGGATCATGACCCGAGCTATCCAGGCATCCCCAAACAGTGAGCTTCTTGAAGGAAGGGATCCCATCTTCACCATCTTTACATTTCTAACTAAGCTCACTGCCTGGAACCTAGAAATTCCTTAATTTAAGAATAGCATCCTGATCTTTATTGCTAGTCCTAGGACAAGGCATAGCTTATGGTAGAGACTATACATCTCTTTGTGGTTGCTGTATTTGTTGAATATTTGTTAAATGGAATAGCAAATAAAATTTAAAAAGTTGGTCCGGGTGTCAGGTGGATTGGAAATCCCCAAGCCTAAAATGACCACCAAAAAATGGGGAACACATTTCCTTTCTCCTCTGGGAACCACAAAAAGCTGTTTCAAACTCTGAAATATAAACAGTTTAGTAACTAAATAACATATGCAAGCTAACATCGAAGTTTTCTCTTAGAAAGGGTATGGACTAGGAGTTGTTGCTTTGTATAAGTCTTTCCTTAAAAAGTCAACATATTACCCCACACCTAGATACTTAACAAAACCCCCACATAGAAGTCAGCAGCAGAGCTGAATTTCCACTCGAGATTCTAAGGAGTCTGTTCTAAGGGGATGAACATGTAAGGATGAGTCCAGCATGAACACATTCTTGGGAAGCTGACCCAGAGAGTGAGATGTGGAAGGTAGAGGCTCCCGGCATTGGGGAGGCGGGTGCCCTGAATGGACACTTGCACCCTTTGGGGTTCCGGGAAGGCATCTCTCAGACTTGGCCCATACAGCAGCAGAAGTGGAATGTGACCAAGACATTCCTTTCACTAACCAGCTACAAGAAACACCATGTAGGCTCCACAGGGTTGGTTTCTGGTTGGGAGAAGAGGCATGAGGGGCAGGCGTGGGATTGCTCACACTATCTCCCTGGACTCACGCTGACCTAGCTGTCCTATGTCCTATGTCATTTATTTTTTTTTTTAAAGATTTTATTTATTTATTTGAGAGAGAGAGAATGAGAGACAGCATGAGAAGGAGGAAAGTCAGAGGGAGAAGCAGACTCCCCGCCAAGCAGGGAACCCGATGCGGGACTCGATCCCGGGACTCCAGGATCATGACCTGAGCCGAAGGCAGTCACTTAACCAACTGAGCCACCCAGGCGCCCTGTCCTATGTCATTTAAACCTTCACAGTCACCGACAGTCTATTAAGAGTCAGTGGGGTAGGGAGTGATGTCACGTTAGTGTATTGCCTCTCAGTTTTCTCATCTGGAAAATAGGAATAAGACAATGCATCCTTTAAGAGCATGGTAAGAGCTAAATGAGACAGCAAATGTCAAATGCCTAGCACAGTTTTTGGCACATGGCAGGCCCTTGGTAAATAAATGACCATTTCCAAGCCAAGTATCAGTATTTATCTAATCATCGATGGCAGAAGCCAGGACTCATTTACTTCTTTGTCCAACAGATTATCAGAATGTATTAGGAATTGAATTATTCTTTAAGGAACTGAAGACAAAAAGAGTGGATAGTAAGGGAGAGTCAGAAGAAGAGGGAAGAAATGGAAGGGAGAATGTGAATGAACAGTGTCCTGGGGTAGCCATTTACTCAGTGAATGCCTGAGTCACCATGGTTGTCTCTGAAGTCCAGGAAGAAGAAAGCATGCAGGCCAAGTCTGCACTTAGGCCAGATGCCTGTGGAGCCGCCCATGGGGCTTGGGGAGTTTCCATGGCAACTAGATCTGGCAGAAACTTCACAGTGGAACTCAAACAGAGGTGACTTAAGAGTTCCTGGCCCAGGGAACTGATCATCAGCATTTAGCTCTGAGTAGAAGCTGTAGACAGCAGCAAGGGAGAAAATATCTCTCTCCAAAAACCTACCTCCTTCTCATCCAGGCTCTGTATTACATTGTAGGACGCAGAGATAGGGAAGAGAACCTCCATTTGCAGAATGCTTACTATGATCCAGGGACTACGCCTAGCACTCACATCTATCCATCTATCCATTCAACCAATTTTGACTGAACATCACCTTTTTCTCCATACTGTTCTAGGAAAAGAGGAAATGACAGTGAACAAAACCAATGTCCTTGAAGCTTACATTTTAGTGGAGAATTACCTCATTTAATTCTTAAGGAACTGTTACTACTATCCCCATTTTACATATGAACAGAGGGACAAAACAACCAAATGACTAAGGTCACCCAACTTGTATGAGGCAGAGGAGAGATTAGAACCAGTTCTTTCCATCCTCTCCCCCATATCATATTACCTTCCACCTCATTCCAGAACAAAGTCCCACAATGGCATCGTGTAGTTGCAGAAGGAGCATGGCCTCTGAAGCTGGACAAGGCTGTGTTCAAGTTCTGGCTTAACCACAACATCTCCATGGGATGCTTGCCAGTTGATCTAACCCTAATAAGACAAAATATTCCCACCTGAAAAATGGCAAGAGTGCTCTTCTTTCAGAGCTGATTGGAGGACAAAAGATAATACATGCAATTGGCCAAAAAAAAAAAAAATCAACAAATGATATCTCAGATCAATAAATGATAGCTCCAGACCACAATATGAGCATCGTCAGATGGCTAGGGTCACAGTTATGCCTGTATCACATCCCGGGTCCTAGCTCCCTCCCTGTCACTTGCAAGAGAGAGAGAGAGAGCTGTGCTGTAGGAATAGAATTACACCTTTTTTCCCTTTCATTTCCCCTCCCTCTTACCCCTCAACTCCTCTCATGGCAACAGAGAATGGCATAAAACGCATTGCTTGAGAAATTTGACTGGAGATAACTCGGCACTGTTGATCCACACACTGCCTATAATTTGGGGTTTGATTGATTCTCAGTTTGGAGATGCCAGGTTGGGAGAAGAAAATCAAACTTAAGCTAAATTTGGAATTGAATCAATCACACTTTACAATGAAGAAAACAGATCTAACCTCATCAGACCACTGTGTGCTGAAAACTTAAAGCAGCCATAGCTCCACTGATTCCTTCCTCCTGATATCTCTGGGGGACAAGAGACCGGGTCCCCAGCTGTGAAGTCATTTCTTCCTTCAAATGGCATATGGGGTTGGGGTGAGAGACAAAGATTCTAGGAGTCCAGGAAATTAGGGTGGAGGAGCCCAAAAGGTAGAAAAGCCACTCAGAATAGGAGGAAGAGGCTGGGTTTGGGTTTTATTTATTTATTTATTTATTTATTTATTTATTTTTAAGATTTTATTTCTTTATTTGACAGAGAGAGAGAGCACAACCAGGGGGAGAAGCAGAGGGAGAAGCAGGCCCCCTGCCGAGCAGGGAGCCTGATGCAGGGCTCGATCTCAGGACCCTGGGATCATGACCTGAGCCGAAGGCAGTTACTTAACCACCTGAGTCACCCAGGCGCCCCTGGGTTTGGGTTTTAAACATAGAGATTGAAATCCAGACTCTTCCATTTAATAGCTAACTGTGGCAAGTTACCTATTCTCTTAGAACCTCAGTGTTCTGATCTATGAAATGGCAATTATAACCCGTAACTGGGGGAGAAGTATTTAGATGAAACGGGAGGTCATAATTGTAATGCTCAGCACACATACTTTACCTTTCCTTCTCATTTCTTCGAACCCCCACTGCCTGCAGATATCAGCAGGACATATGGCTCTTTGGCTCAAGCTGGAATTCTGGCTCTTACACTTAGCTGCTGGCCCCCATGAGCAAGTCACCTTACTCCTCTAAGCCTCAGTGACCTTATCTGAGAATTAGCTCATTCAATAAGTAGTTACTTAATGTGTGTCTAATATGCCAGACCTCATATTTTGTGCCCTATTATTTCCAGTGTCTATAAGTGTGTCTGAATATATTAGGTGCTCAAAAAACATCAATTTAATGAGTGAGTGAATGAGTGAGTGAATGAATGAATGAATGCTTAAATATTGTTCTCCTTTCTACCAAGAGGTTGTTAGTAACTGAAATATTGCTACTAGTTCTTTTTTAGTCAAATGTATTCATTCACTCTCTTTGGCAATGATTGGTCCCCCACCCCCACCCCCACCCCAAACCTCTCGAGGAAGAAATTATACAAAAAGCCATTGAGAGGCTGCTAATCCCCCTGCACATCAGGGTGACCACTGCGCATTGCTGGTGTCCCCATGAACCTCACTGAGTGCCTCAGGGACCCCCACCACACCTGAGCTCTAGCACCTCTGTGCTTCTTTGTGTATTTCTGGAAACTAAAATTAGGACACAATGTCTGACAAGTGCAAGTGTCACGTTGGAGGCAGGAGGAAAGAATACTTAACATCGTGACTTGGTCAGAACTCTATGGAAGGTGGTCCCCCTATCCTCAGCCTGCCTCATGGCTGGATTGTGCACATACTACTTCGGTGTGGTGGGTCAATAGGGGGGCATTCTTCTCCTCCCCTCGGCCCCCATTTTGCCTCCCCGGAGCCAAGTTTCTCCTCCTCTCCTTCTCTCTACCTTTGCCATGAACAAGTTTCTTGTGTTCTCTGGCTCTTTGACCTTGGCACTCTCAAATCCACATATCCTTTAAATCATTTGTAGTTTTCCCAATCTTCCATAGGGCCTTCCTTTATAAGTCTTTGCAAGGGTTCATCCAGCCTACGCAAACCTCCAGAGACAGCAAACTCAACACCTATGAAGCAGCAATTCTCCTCTCAGACAGTTGTACTCACAGCCCTGGATGTTCACTCTACAAGCCAGCATCTGCTGTCCAGGTCAAATAAGATGCACCTAATACCTCCTTTTCGGGGGCAACTATGTAGTTAGTGAAAGGCAGCAGTTAGGTTGTCTTGAGCCCTCTTTCCTCCAAACCAAAGATTGCTAGCTTGACTTTATTTCTCTAAAATCATATTTTGAGTCTCTTTATTATACTTTGTATAGATTTTCTTTTTTTACAATGACTTTCCTAGCAGAGAATATCAACATTACCACCATCACCAGCATCAGCATCATGAGCATCAGCATCACTAATATTTATGAAAACATTTATGTGCTAGACAATATAACTAAACATTTTTCATGTAGTATCTCACTTAGTCTTCACAGAAACTTCGTAAGATGCTATTATCACTCATATTTTACACATGAGGAAACTAAGCTCACCACTCACCAAGGGCTGTGCAGCTCAAAGTTTATAAGGGCTGAAATGAAAAACCATTTGACTTCAGAGTCCAAGTTCTTAGCCATGACCCTCCATAACTTTTCTATCAACATGCCAGATATGGTCTGAGCAGAGAATAATCAGCCCATGAATATTATTCAACCATAAAAAATGAGAAAAATCTTGCCATTTGTGAGAACATGGATGGACCTTGAGGACATAATGCTAAGTGAAATAAGTCGGAGAAAGACAAATGCTATATGATCTTACTTATATGGGGAATCTAAAAACGAAAGTCTGTCAAGCTGCTTACAGACCTCACTTGCCCTAGAGCCCGGTGGTGACTATAATGGGATTCACAGTGGCCTCACTATCCCACCTGATGTTGACCACAGGTCTTCAAGGGAACCTCTCCGCATCATAAGAGGGGACTTTATAAGGAGAGCAGATGTTGAGAGGGGCAAGCTAGATGGCTCTTTCTCTTCCTTTCTGAGCTCCAGAAAATACTACCTGGCCTCAAATAGTTCAGTGAACTACTGTCAGGCCACTAGGCAACACCTTTGGCTGGCTCTGCTCCATGGATAAAGCTTGGATTGTGGCACCCTATTGAAGATAAAGTCACTGGTGGCAGACGCGGAATGGGGCTCCAGACAGCTGGCTCTTTGGATTTCTCTATGGCAGCTGCAGAAGGTTGGGCCTGGAAGTATGAATGTCACTTTTAGATGATGACAGTGGAGATGTAACAATGGTGTTGGTGACAAAGATGGCGCCACATTTTTTCACTTCTTATTAGTTTACAAATTATCCCCAAATATCTCATTCACTCTTCACCAAAATTCTATGTCATAAGCATCGCTACTATCTCCAGTATACAAATGAGCCCAAGTCTTCGTGGTGTACTCATATTTAGACATCAGAGGAATAACTGGCCCTGGGAGCCACATCTCCTGGCCCACAGCCTAGTGCCCTTTTCACGACACTATACCTAGGTCTTGATGGTGAGGCATGAAGGTAAGATGAGAATCTGTGCCCCCATCTGTGGACCCAATGACCACACAAATGTATCTGAATGTCCTGAAGAGTCATAACAGTATTTCCCATCAAACAAAATGCATCTTGAAAACAAAATTTCCATTTTCAAAGAATTCTGGGACATGGTACATTCTATACTCACCTCTTAAGGTACTAGATTATGTATATTTATATATCTGGTATTAAAATCTCTGAAAAGGCCTGCATTGAATTCTCTTCAGCAGAATTTAACCTGATGCTTCCCAAAAGTATTAATATATTACAGAACCATTATTCTATGAAACAAAGTAGGAAAAAATAATAAGCTACTTTAAAAATGTATACAAAGGTTGCTATTAATCGTATCTGCAGTTCCTGATAATTAACGGTTTCCCTATGCCAGGAACTGTGTTAAAGATTCTAGTTACATTTGCCTATAAACTTCTCAACAGCCTCCCAAGGCAGAGATTACTACCTCTAGCTAAAAATGGGAACACCAAGATTTAACTACTGGGAAATGATAGAGGAAAATGTCATGGTCAGTGTTATCTACATACTTCTGGTTCCCAAGCATTAAAAGAAAATGGAGTTTTACAGGAACCTCAAAAGATATCTGCACCCCTATGTTCACAGCAACATTACTGACTATAGTCAAGACATGAAACCTAACTATCCGTCAACAGATGTATGTGTGCATACATACATGCATATATAAATACATACATACAATGAAATATTATTCAGCCATAAAAAATGAGAAAAATCCTGCCATTTGTGAGAACATGGATGGACCTTGAGGACATAATGCTAAGTGAAATAAGTCAAAGAAAGACAAATGCTATATGATCTTACTTATATGGGAAATCTAAAAAAGAACAGAAATGAAAACAGACTCCCGTAGAAGAGATCAGCTTTGTGGTTGGCAGAGGGAGAGGGTGGGGAGGTGGAGGGATAGGAGGAAGGTAGTCAAAATGTACAAACTTGCAGTTATAAGATAAATAAGTACTAGGGGTGCAATGTACAACTTGATGACTAAAAAGCTAACACTGCTGTATGGCATATATGAAAGTTATTAAGAGAGTAAATCCTAAGGGTTCTCATCACAATGAAAGCATTTTTTTTCTTTTTCTGTTTTTTCTTTCCATTGCATTTATATGAGATGATAGATGCTGACTATATTTATTAATCATTTCACAAAACGTGTAAGTCAAACCAATATGCACTGTACACCTTAAATGTATACAGTGATGTATGTCAATTACATCTCAATTGGAAAAAGATTGTTTACAGAAAATGGAATTTTAGAGTCACAGAAAAATACATGCAAAGAAGGAAAAGAGCAGGTACAAGGGGCCAGCTTGAAAGGTTAAAGACTATTCAACCAATATTTAGCAGCCTGATGGAGTGCATTAGGGGAAGGAAAAACATGCTGTCCTCAAAACATGAAACTATAGTGTGCGGGAGAAACCACAGTGACAATTCTAAGAGGTAAAGTTCTAGAAAGGCTCATAAATAAAAGGGAAAGAAGGAAGGAAAGGTGGCACTTGATTTTCAGAGCCACAGGTGATCATCAGCTGTGTTTTTAAGATGTTTTTAAGACACTGGTGCTTGACCCCTGTGTTCACCCTCTTAGACTATAGGCTATTGAGCAGTACCACCATGTTCAGCCCACACCTTTGATGGAACAGGGAGTGGCAGAGAAGACCCGGGGACCAAGTAGTGGGTGCAAAGGGACAGAGCAAAGAGCAGCCACACGTTTCCATGGCTACCAAGTAAGATCAGACCAATCGTCTCCTATTTCCATGAAAGGGACATTTTTAGCTGTTTTTTCTCAGAGCTTGCCAAAATGTCACTGTTCTGTTCTCCAAGAAGATGTCACCAGACATTGGTCCAAGGTTTGTGAAATTAGGAGGAGAGGAACAATGTTTATTGTATATTTAATATTTACTAGGTCAGCTGTGTTGTCCCTTACCTACAGAATGTTCTATATACCCATCATAAACCCTAGGCAATGCTGCCATTTTTTTTTAATTTTTTTATTCTTATATTATCCCCATACATTACATCATTAGTTTTAGATGTAGTGTTCCATGATTCATTGTTTGTGCATAACACCTAGTGCTCCATGCAGAATATGCCCTCCTCAATACCCATCACCAGGCTAACCCATCCTCCCAGCCCCCTCCCCTCTAGAACCCTCAGTATGTTTTTCAGAGTCCATTGTCTCTCATGGTTCGTCTACCCCTCCGATTTCCCCCGCTTCATTCTTCCCCTCCCGCTACCTTCTTCTTCTTTTTTTTTTTCTTAACATATATTGCATTATTTGTTTCAGAGGTACAAATCTGAGATTCAACAGTCTTGCACAATTCACAGCGCTCACTATAGCACATACCCTCCCCAGTGTCTATCACCCAGTCACCCCATCCCTCCCACCCCACCCCCCACTCCAGCAACCCTCAGTTTGTTTCCTGCGATTAAGAATTCCTCATATCAGTGAGGTCATATGATACATGTCTTTCTCTGTTTGACTTATTTCGCTCAAATAATACCCTCCAGTTCCATCCACGTCGTTGCAAATGGCAAGATCTCATTCCTTCTGATGGCTGCATAATATTCCATTGTATATATATACCACATCTTCTTTATCCATTCATCTGTCGATGAACATCTTGGCTCTTTCCACAGTTTGGCTATTGTGGACATCGCTGCTATAAACATTGGGGTGCACGCACCCTTTCGTATCCCTACTTTTGTATCTTTGGGGTAAATACCCAGTAGGCAATGCTGCCATTTTTGATACTGGAGGAAATGGAAACTCAGAGAGTTAATTCACTTCCCCAAAGGCTCATAACAAGGGCAGAGAGAGACTCTAAACCAATCTATTGACCTCCAAATTCAATGTTTCTTCCATTATATCACACTGCTTTTAAAGAAAGGGGGTTCCATTAAATCTCTGTGGTCCTTCCTCCTCCCATCTTTGTCCTGACTCTCAGACAGCACTTGAGAAATAATGGAAACAATGCTTTGTCTGATGGTCCATAAACCCTTCACTGCACTTCGATTTGCCTGTACCTTTCCTTGTGACAAGCTGCATGCATTCCTCATGGCCATGCGGTACCCTTCCTACTTTTATCAACATGTCTAAGGCAGACCTACTTGTTAAGGCCAGAGAATTCCCATCTCCTGGAAGTTGCCCTAACTCACAGAAACCCCATACTCCTCTTAACTCCTGTCCCATGTATCACATGTTCTAATAGGAGTCATGGAATCTCAGATTTACAGGGGACTAAAAGGGCTTTAGCTTAATGGATTACACAATACAGGGAGCTCCCTACAATGCTCCATCCCATGGTCATCCAACCTGTGTTGGAACATCACCTAAACTGGGAGCTTGTTAGCTCAAAAGAAAACCCATTTTGATGATGATGATGATGATGATGATAATGGTAATCTTTTATTTTTGGAGTACTTGTGGCTTATGACATGTTGTGCTAAATATTTTAGATATTACTTTATTTGATCCATCATAAATTTTTGTTAGCACTTCATTTGTCAAATAAGGAAACTGAGTCTAGCCCAAGGCGGGAAGGCTACTGAGCAGCAAAGCCAGGATTCAAATCTAGATGTAGATCCCAAAGCTCTTAACAATGTACTATGAAATCTACCTTCACTCTTAACCTTCCGTATGAGGACTAGGTCAGTGTGAAATGAAAGTCTACTCCTAGAATTATAACCAGCTAGACATGTTCCTGTCCTTAAGATTCCATAGTCTTGTCTCCAGTCCTCCTTCTCAGGGCAACCCTCTGGTTTGATGTTGGAAAGTAGGTTCCCCATATCCTTTTGCCTCAAACACATTTTCTGTTCCTTGACTCCCACATGCAGTAAATAATCATGGAGCCAGAAAAGAGAGCTGGAGGAGTGCCTTTAGATCAGTGAGTCCAATCCATTATGCTAAAGGTTAGAAAGAGGCTAGGAGAAGAGCTCTGTCCAGAGCCCTAATGTGCAGAGCCAGACCTAGATCCCATTGGTCCCAGTTCCTGCAGCAATGTTTCTCAGTTCAGCCCTTGGGATAGTTGTCTCCTGTTAACCAGTATCACCTACCTTAACCAGGTTCTCCTGGAATAGACAGTGCATCCTACACTCTCTGTCCATGTGACACTGGCCATAAGGTCACACAAATGACTGTATGTCAGGTGGGCCCAACTAGGATACTTTGGTCAAACATACAAACAAAATAAAACATACCCAAATATTCCCACCAAACAACCTCAACAGACTGCTGCAAAGTCTAAAACATAGTAGACTAAGGTAATGGGAAAAACATGGACTTTGGAGTTAGAGAAATTTGGGTTCAAATCCCAGCCCTGTTATTTTTTGATTGACCTTTGGCAAGTCTCATTATCCTAATTGGTAAAATGTGAATGACATCTACTCCACAGCATCATTAGAAAGATTAAATAGGAAAACATACGTTGCATAGTAGGTGCTCAATGAATAGTAGCCTTTACCATCATCATCATCATCAAATGTAAGACTGGTAAATATACAGCCTGGCCTTTATATCCAGGAAACTATCTGCATAAATTCAGGATGGCTCAGAAGTGGAAGAAAGACCATATGGTTGGAATGATAGTGGTAGTTTCATCTTTTCAGTATGAAAAGATTATGCAGAGCACCTGCTACATGCTAAGCTTCTGCTGGACCCTTTGTATCCATTATTCAGTTTGCTCTTCACAACAATCCTCAGATTCCCATTTTGTGGATCAGAGAAGTGAACTCAGGGAAAACAAGAGTTTTGCTTAAGGACACTCACGTCATAAGCTACAGAGCTGGTAATGTAACTCAGGTCTATGTGATGCTGGAAACAGAACATAGACAAGTAGTCTATGTTCTAAGAAGAGTAACCAGGATTGGACTAGAGATTATGTCAGAAGAGGACACTAGATAAAGGACATGGGACATTTAGCCTTGATGCAAAGAAGACTCAGCCAGAGGGACTTCTTCAGGGGGATCTCACAGAAGACATCCAAACATAGAAAAAAGAAAAAAATATATATTCCACAAGAGCAACTTTGAGAAACAAGGCCCCTAGTCTAGGTGCCTGATTTGCATTGTTTCACCTAGTCCTTGAAACAACCTTCTGCATTCAGCACCATGATCTCCATTTTATAAATGAGAAAAATGAAGCTCAGGGAGATCATACACTTGTCCCAAGTTGCACAAACAACCTAGAATCCACCTAGGTCCACATGACCCCAGCAACATCTGTGTTCTTCTCGCATCACACTGGGGCTCACTTACCATGAGGGTCTCCTGCAGGTCTAGGGAACTAGATGGAGCTTTGGCCTGAGAAGCATATTGTAAGACCAAGGGTCTTCTCGGCATCCAAATCCTCACCCTTGCCAAGGAAGGCATTTGGGCCCTGCAGGGGACAGAGGATGTCTTTTCTTGGATGGAGGAGCTTGGCTGCTAAGCCCCTGGGAACTTGATTAGAATAAACACACTTGCCTCCAGCCCTTTAACTGGAGGGACATTTTTCCCCGGGGTTTTCCAATCCATTGCCTCTTCTTCAGACCACTAACACTTCAGCAAAAGCACATTTGCCATTGTGTTTAAACAGCCATTTGGAGATAAACAGCTTTGCCTTTAGACCTTTGAGGAGGGAATTTAAAGGAAAACAAAAGAAGGAAAAAATGAGAGCGAGGAAATATTCCTATGCAGCATTTCTGCCCAAGCACATTTCCATACAGAGGCCTCTACCCATTTCAGGCTGACATTCTGGGCCTAAACCTTTCAAGCTTGCTGGTTTTAAATGTGCCACCTCCAAAAGAACAATAGTGGTCTTAGCCCAAGGGACATGTTAGACTCACATTCGGTGTTGTCCTTTAGTGGCAAAGAAGTGCCTGGGGCCTGTACAAAGAGCTCTGTCTTAGGGGAACAAGAGACTAAACCTGAATACTACTCAGCCATTGTTCACTATGCACCCTTCAGCAAAACCCCTCCCCTCTCTGGACATCCGTCTCCCTGTCTATAACAGGAGGAAGTCCACTCATTCAAGAAATATTTCTTGAGATCCCATTCTACATTGGGCTCTGTGGTCTGAGCTGGGAATACAGAGATGAGAGCCATCAAGGGTCTCAATGTCCAGTGGGATAGGAGGCTCTAAACAGAGAATGTAATGCCAGGAGACTACCATGGTGGCAGAGGTCAGTGCAGAAGAGGGGACCCCTAATCCAGGCTTGGGTGTCCTGAGAGCTGAGGCTGGTAAGATGAGAGTTAGCTGAGTGGAAAAATAGACATGTGATCCAGGAGATGTGTGAGCAGGACACTGCACGTAAGCTGGAGTGGGGACGGGGGGCAACAGGTACATGCAGCACAATGTTGACAAAGGAGGGCAGAGGGGCAGGGAGGGAGCAGCTTCCGAAGGAAATGGTGGTCCACTGCAAGGAGAGTGGGCTTTATCCCAGATGATACTTCATTTCCTTTCAGGCTGGCCCTCCTGGCATCGTGCAAACCTCACACACCCTCATTCATTCACCTTGTCAGCAAAGATGTGTTAAGTATCACCTAAGCACCAGACATGGTGTTGGATGCTGAGGATCCTGCAGGGACGTCATAACCTCAAGGAGTGGGATCCAAAGACCTCGTGATGAAGGAAGAGATCGGCAAGTGTACCTCGGGGGTGGAAAATAAGGAGAGGCACTTGGGTTAGAGGCAGAAATCTTATTCTGCAAAGACAGTCTATAAGAAAATCAGAGGATGTTCACAGCAGGAGGCTGAAGAACATTCTGGACAGAACACAAGAACCTGAAGCTTGGCGATCGATCATTCTTCAAGTCTACAGACATGAAAAAACATGAGTCACCCTATATGAGAGATCTGGTTTGAAGAAAAGGAAAGAGGGCAGGGGACCAAGGTCGGCTACTTCTAAAATGGCTCCCGATGATTCTGGCCTCTTGGTATTCACAACTTGTATAATCCCCTCCCCTACCAACTTGCTTCTGTCAAATGGAATACAATGGAAGTATGGGATGTCACTTTCATGGCAAGGGCACAGAAGGTTGTGACTCCCATTTTGCTCATGCGTTCTCTGCCTCTTCTCACTTTCTTGCTCTGGTGAAGCCGGACGCCATGTTGTCAGCTGCCAGATAGAGAGGCCCACATGACAAGGAAGTAAGGGTGGCCTCTGGCTCACAGCCCCTGCAGAAAGGAATCCTGCCAACAATCACTTGAGGATGCTGGGAAGAAGATCCTTCCCCAGTCAAGCCTTGAGAGGGGACCACAGCTCTGGTTGACAACCTGACTTGAAGTCTCATGAGAAACTCTAGGCTGAGGGCACCTGCGTGGCTCAGTTGGTAAAGAGTCTGCCTTCGGGGGCGGAGCAAGATGGTGGAGGAGTAGGAGACCTGGATTTCGTCTCCTCTCAGGAATTCAGCTGGATAGGGATCAAACCATTCTGAACACCTACAAACTCAACAGGAGATCGAAGAAAAGAAGAGCAACAACTCTCTCATCAGAGGGGCGACCACTTTCTGGAAGCAGGGACCCAACAAGCGGCAGATCTGGGGAGACTCACCTTCCTCCCCGGGGAGGAGCCGCGCGGGAGTGCACCGCAGGGATCTGCTGGGTTTGGAGACTCCAAACTGGGTTGGGTGCCAGAGAGAGAAACGCGCGGTCACAGGCCGGGTGAGCACGGAGTGCGGCTGGAGACGGGGGAGACGGGAGTGACTGACGGCTTTTCTCTGGGGGCTCACTGAGGAGCGGGGCCCCGAGTTCTCGGCTCCTCCGGGGCAGAGATTGGGAGGCCGCCATTTTCACTCTCCGCCTCCAAAGCTGTACGGAAAGCTCGCAGGGAACAAAAGCCCCGGAGAGCAAACCCGAGCAGATTACTTAGCCGGGAGGAGGCAAGGGCGGGGCAATTCCGCCTCCGGCAGAGACATTTGGAAACCACGGCAACAGGCCCCTCCCCAGAAGATCAGCGAGAACAGCCAGCCAAGACCAAGTTTACCGATCAATGAGAACGGAAGAACTCCAGCGCTAGGGGACTACTGCACATAGAATTCACGGCTTTTTTACCATGATTCTTTAGTCTTTTAAAGTTAATTTTTTTTAACTGTCTTTTTTGTCTTTTTATTTCTTTTTGAATTTTTCTTTTTCCCTTTTTCAACCAACATCTTATCAATCCCTTTTTTTAAAAAAAAAAAACATTTTTATTTTTCATTTTTAGAGTCATATTCTATCCCTTCATAGTAGTTACCCATATTTTTGGCTTATATATATGAGTTGTTCTCTCTTTAAAATTTTGAGATACTTTCTTCTAACAGATTAAAATATACCCTAAATCTCTAGTATATGGTGTTTTCTATTCCCCTGCCTGATCACATCCTCTCCCTTTTTTTTTCTTTTTCTTTTTTCTTTTTTTAAATCCTCTTCTTTCTTTTTTCAAACAACTTCTTATCAATTCCATTTATAAAATTTTTTATAATTTCCATTTTTACAGTCATATTCCATCCCTTCATCATATCAACCCTTATTTTTGTACATATATAAGTTTTTCTTTCTTTAAAATTTTGGAAGGCACTTTCTTCTAAAAGACCAAAATACACCCCAAATCTAGTGTGTGGCACTGATCTATATACCATATAGATCATATTTGATCACATTCTGGTTTTTTTGTTGTTGTTGTTGTTTTGTTTTGTTTGTTTTTGTTTTTATCTTTATCTTTTTCTTTTTCTTTTTTCTCTCTTTCCCTTTCTTATCCCACTGCTTCAGGTCTTTTCTGATTTGTTTAGAGTATATTTTCTGGGGACGTGGTTACTCTGCTAGCATTTTGTTCTCTCATTAATCTATTCTCCTCTGCACAAAATGACGAGACGGAAAAAATCACCTCAACAAAAAGAACAAGAGGTAGTACCGACTGCCAGGGACCTACTCAATACAGACATTAGTATGATGTCAGATCTAGAGTTCAGAATCATCACTTTAAAGATACTAGCTGGGCTTGAAAAAAATATGGAACTTATTAGAGAAACCCTTTCTGGAGAAGTAAAAGAGCTAAAATCCAACCAAGTAGAAATCAAAAAGGCTATTAATGAGGTGCAATCAAAAATGGGGGCGCTAAGTGCTAGAATAAATGAGGCAGAAGAGAGAATCAGTAATATAGAAGATGAAATGATGGAAAATAAAGAAGCTGAGAAAAAGAGAGATAAACAACTACTGGATCACGAGGGCAGAATTCGAGAGACAAGCGATACCATAAGATGAAACAACATTAGAATAATTGGGATCCCAGAAGAAGAAGAAAGAGAGAGAGGGCCAGAAGGTATAATGGAGCAAATTATAGCAGAGAACTTCCCTAATTTGGGGAAAGAAACAGGCATGAAAATCCAGGAAGCACAGAGAACCCCTCTCAAAATCAATAAAAATAGGTCAACTCCCCGACATCTAATAGTAAAAGTTACGAGTCTCATAGACAAAGAGAAAATCCTGAAAGCAGCTCGGGAGAAGAGATATGTAACCTACAAGGGTAGAAACATTAGATTGGCAACAGACCTATCCACAGAGACCTGGCAGGCCAGAAAGGACTGGCAGGATATATTCAGAGCACTAAATGAGAAAAATATGCAGCCAAGAATACTCTATGCAGCTAGGCTGTCACTGAAAATTGAAGGAGAGAGAAAAAGCTTCCAGGACAAACAAAAACTAAAGGAATTTGCAAACACAAAACCAGCCCTACAGGAAATCTTGAAAGGGGTCCTCTAAGCAAAGAGAGAGCCTAAAAGCAACATAGACCAGAAAGGAACACAGACAATATACGGTAACAGTCACCTTACAGGCAATACAATGGCACTAAATTCCTATCTTCAATAGTTACCCTGAATGTAAATGGGCTCAATGCCCCAATCAAAAGACACAGGCTAACAGACTGGATTAAAAAACAAGACCCATCGATATGCTATCTGCAAGAGACTCATTTTAGACCTGAAGACACACCCAAATTGAAAGTGAGGGGGTGGAAAACCATTTACCATGCTAATGGACACCAAAAGAAAGCTGGGGTGGCAATCCTTATATCAGACAAATTAGATTTTAAACCAAAGACTGTAATAAGAGATGAGGAAGGACACTATATCCTACTTAAAGGATCTATCCAACAAGAAGATCTAACAATTGTAAATATCTATGCCCCTAACATGGGAGCAGCCAATTATATAAGGCAATTAATAACAAAAGCAAAGAAACACATCGACAACAATACAATAATAGTGGGGGACTTTAACATCCCCCTCACTGAAATAGACAGATCGTCTAAGCAAAAGATCAACAAGGAAATAAAGACTTTAAATGACACACTGGACCAAATGCACTTCACAGATATATTCAGAACATTCCACCCCAAAGCAACGGAATACACATTCTTCTCTAGTGCCCATGGAACATTCTCCAGAATAGATCACATCCTAGGTCATAAATCAGGTCTCAACTGGTACCAAAAGATTGGGATCATTCCCTGCCTATTTTCAGACCACAATGCTTTGAAACTAGAACTCAATCACAAGAGGAAAGTCGGAAAGGACTCAAATACATGGAGGCTAAAGAGCATCCTACTGAAGAATGAATGGGTCAACCAGGAAATTAAAGAAGAATTAAAAAAATACATGGAAACCAATGAAAATGAAAACACAACTATTCAAAATCTTTGGGATGCAGCAAAGGCAGTCCTAAGAGGAAAGTATATAGCAATACAAGCCTTTCTCAAGAAACAAGAAAGGTCTCAAGTACACAACCTAACGCTACACTTAAAGGAGCTGGAGAAAGAACAGCAAATAAAGCCTAAACCCAGCAGGAGAAGAGAAATAATAAAGATCAGAGCAGAAATCAATGAAATAGAAACTAAAAGAACAGTAGAACAAATCAACGAAACTAGGAGCTGGTTCTTTGAATTAACAAGATTGATAAACCCCTGGCCAGACTTATCAAAAAGAGAAGAGAAATGACCCAAATCAACAAAATCATGAATGAAAGAGAAGAGATCACAACCAACACCAAATAAATACAAACAATTATAAGAACATATTATGAGGAACTCTATGGCAGCAAATTAGATAACCTGGAAGAGATGGATGCATTCCTAGAGATGTATCAACTACCAAAACTGAACCAGGATGAAATAGAAAACCTGAACAGACCTATGACCACTAAGGAAATTGAAGCAGTCATCAAAAATCTCCCAAAAAACAAAAGCCCAGGGCCAGATGGCTTCCCAGGGGAATTCTACCAAACATTTCAAGAAGAATTAATACCTATTCTTCTGAAACTGTTCCAAAAAACAGAAACGGAAGGAAAACTTCCAAACTCATTTTATGAGGCCAGCATTACCTTGATCCCCAAACCAGACAAAGACCCCATCAAAAAGGAGAATTACAGACCAATATCCCTGATGAACATGGATGCAAAAATTCTCACCAAAATACTAGCCAATAGGATCCAACAGTACATTAAAAGGATTATTCACCATGACCAAATGGGATTTATCCCTGGGCTGCAAGGTTAGTTCAACATCCACAAATCAATCAATGTGATACAATACATTAACAAAAGAAAGAACAAGAATCATATGATCCTCTCAATAGATGCAGAAAAAGCTTTTGACAAAGTACAGCATCCTTTCTTGATCAAAACTCTTCAGAGTATAGGGATAGAGGGTACATACCTCAATATCATAAAAGCCATCTATGAAAAACCTACAGCAAATATTATTCTCAATGGGGAAAAACTGAGAGCTTTCCCCCTAAGGTCAGGAACGCGGCAGGGATGTCCACTATCACCACTGCTATTCAACATAGTATTGGAAGTCCTAGCCACAGCAATCAGACAACAAAAAGAAATCAAAGGCATCCAAATTGGCAAAGAAGAAGTCAAACTCTCACTCTTTGCAGAGGATATGATACTTTATGTGGAAAACCCAAAAGACTCCACCCCAAAACTGCTAGAACTCATACAGGAATTCAGTCAAGTGACAGGATATAAAATCAATGCACAGAAGTCAGTGGCATTCCTATACACCAACAACAAGACAGAAGAAAGAGAAATTAAGGAGTCGATCCCATTTACAATTGCACCCAAAACCATAAGATACCTAGGAATAAATCTAACCAAAGAGACAAAGGATCTGTACTCAGAAAACTATAAAATACTCATGAAAGAAATTGAGGAGACACAAAGAAATGGAAAAACGTTCCATGCTCATGGATTGGAAGAACAAATATTGTGAAGATGTCAATGCTACCTAGAGCAATCTACACATTCAGTGCAATCCCCATCCAAATACCATCCACTTTTTTCAAAGAAATGGAACAAATAATCCTAAAATTTGTATGGAACCAGAAAAGACCCCGCATAGCCAGAGGAATATTGAGAAAGAAAAGCAAAGCCGGCGGCATCACAATTCCGGACTTCAAGCTCTATTACAAAGCTGTCATCATCAAGACAGCATGGTACTGGCACAAAAACAGACACATAGATCAACAGAACAGAATAGAGAGCCCAGAAATGGACCCTCAACTCTATGGTCAACTAATCTTCGACAAAGCAGGAAAGAATGTCCAATGGAACAAAGACAGTCTCTTCAACAGATGGTGTTGGGAAAATTGGAGAACCACATGCAGAAGAATGAAATTGGACCATTTCCTTACACCACACACAAAAATAGACTCTAAATGGTTGAAAGACCTCAATGTGAGACAGGAGTGCATCAAAATCCTAAAGGAGAACACAGGTAGCAACCTCTTTGACCTCAGCCGAAGCAACTTCTTCCTAGAAACATCGCCAAAGGCAAGGGAAGCAAGGGCAAAAATGAACTATTGGGACTTCATCAAGATAAAAAGCTTTTGCAAAGCAAAGGAAACAGTCAACAAAACCAAAAGACAACCGACAGAATGGGAGAAGATATTTGCAAATGACATATCAGATAAAGGGCTAGTATCCAAAATCTATAAAGAACTCATCAAACTCAACACCCAAAGAACAATGAATCCAATCAAGAAATGGGCAGAAGACATGAACAGACATTTTTCCAAAGAAGACATCCAAATGGCCAACAGACACATGAAAAAGTGCTCAATATCGCTCGGCATCAGGGAAATCCAAATCAAAACCTCAATGAGATGTCACCTCACACCAGTCAGAATGGCTAAAATTAACAAGTCAGGAAATGACAGATGTTGGTGGGGATGCGGAGAAAGGGGAACCCTCCTACACTGTTGGTGGGAATGCAAGCTGGTGCAGCCACTCTGGAAAACTGTATGGAGGTTCCTCAAAAAGTTGAAAATAGAGCTACCATATGATCCAGCAATTGCACTACTGGGTATTTACCCCAAAGATACAAAAGTAGGGATCCGAAGGGGTACGTGCACCCCGATGTTTATAGCAGCAATGTCCACAATAGCCAAACTGTGGAAAGAGCCAAGATGTCCATCGACAGATGAATGGATAAAGAAGATGTGGTATATATATACAATGGAATATTATGCAGCCATCAAAAGGAATGAGATCTTGCCATTTGCAACGACGTGGATGGAACTGGAGGGTATTATGTTGAGTGAAATGAGTCAAACAGAGAAGGACATGTATCATATGATCTCACTGATATGAGGAATTCTTAATCGCAGGAAACAAACTGAGTGTTGTTGGAGTGGGGGGTGGGGTGGGAGGGATGGGGTGACTGGGTGATGGACACTGGGGAGGGTGTGTGCTCTGGTAAGCGCTGTGAATTGTGCAAGACTGTTGAATCTCAGATCTGTACCTCTGAAACAAATAATGCAATATATGTTAAGAAAAAAAAAAAAAGAAGAAGAAGGTAGCGGGAGGGGAAGAATGAAGCGGGGGAAATCGGAGGGGTAGACGAACCATGAGAGACGATAGACTCTGAAAAACAAACTGAGGGTTCTAGAGGGGAGGGGGGTGGGAGGATGGGTTAGCCTGGTGGTGGGTATTGAGGAGGGCACATTCTGCATGGAGCACTGGGTGTTGTCCACAAACAATGAATCATGGAACACTTCATCTAAAACTAATGATGTAATGTATGGGGATTAACATAAGAATAAAAAAAAAAAAAAGAGTCTGCCTTCGGCTCAGGTCATGATCCTAGGTCCTGGGATCAAGGCCCACGTCGAGCTCCCTGCTCAGCGGGGAGCCTCCTCCCTTTCCCTCTGCCACTCCCCCTGCTCATGCTTGCTCTCTCTCTTAAAAATAAATAAAATCTTAAAAAAAAAAAAAAAGAAAAGAAACCTTAGGCTGCAAGAACAGTTACATGGTGCCTGGGTCCCTGACCCAAAGAATAAATGTCTGTCAAGGTAACAAATGTTAATAAATACATGTTTGTTGAGATAATAAATACATAATATGTGTTTGTTGTTTTAACCTGCAAATTTGGGGGCCATTTATGATGCAGCAATAGATAACTACAAACCGGGACCTACTTAAATGAATACATGAGAAAGACTGAGAAGTCCTCATCCCCAGAAGGAGACTTAGGGACTCTCAAGTTTAGAAGAAACCCCTTTTCATTTCCAGAAAGTTTCCCTGTGCACCTGGTGTGTGCTGTGGTCTGGGTAAGCTGCAGGACTCACCGAGGAGCCAGGCACAGCCCAGACCTGGAGGGACAACAGTCAGGTAGACGAGAAGGTCTGGAGGAGATGTAATTACACTGTACCAGGAAAACTGCTCGGTTGCTTTACTGAAGCCTTCCCAACCTGGTGAGGGCTGAGAGGAAGGAGACACTAAGTGTGCTTGACAAAACCAGGGCTGGCTTCCCAGTGGAGGAAGTCCCTTTTATCTCTATGAAGGCATTTCTCTCTGGGAGATCCCATGTTCACACATAATCCCAGAAGTGAAGTTGGTGATGTGGAAGGCTTCTGAGTTCCGCAATCAGAGAGAAGGAGCTTGAAACCCAGCTCAATAACTTCTTAACACCGTGAGCTTACGTAGTTAATAAAAAGGAAGAGTTAGGAACATGGCCCTTAGGATCCCACAGAGCTGGGGTCAAGCACCAACGCTGCCCATTCCTATTTGAAGATGCTGGTACAAGTAATCTGATCTTTTTAAGTCTCAGTGCTCCCATTTATAAAACAAGAATAATTAAAATACCTATTTCACAAGATTACTTGAGCTAAAGCCACAAGTGTCCAGCACGGTGGCTGATGATAAGAAAGGCTCAGATAATTGTTAGCTCATATCACTGGGAAAGCGCCTTAACTTCTTGATGTCTCTTTATGTATTTCAAGCCCTCAGCACATTGCGTGGCATATACTGAGCACTCAGTGACTATTGGCTGCTATATCTATTATCAGCAGGGGCCCTAGATCCAGTGAATTGTCATGGCTCCTCCTAGACTAAGGGCTGGCCAGCATTGGTGCATCCAACTCACACATCCAAAATGCTCCCTACAGCACCCGCAGGGGCATTCGGCTCCTTGTGCTAGGATGGAAGGGCACAGATTATTTCTGTAGTAGGAGCTGTACAGAGGCATCACTCAAGTAGACATGGCGAAGGCACGGTAGCCGCGTTCCCTAAGTAACCATAATTCAGGTGCTACACACACCTGGAGCTTCCTGCGTGTGCTGTTAAATTTATGGGACAGCAATAATAGTAACAACATTAGTGCATATTTATTTATAAAACGCCCACACCTGAACAGCCTGAAGAGCTAAAATAGAAGCCCTACTAAATTTTATAGGAACCTACGTATATGTGTGGGGATGTGAATATATGTGTAAGTGTAGAAGAACTGAGATTAGGATGTAGGTATGCTTACAGTAGAAAAACAGCAGCCCTGGGAATCATAACTATGAATTTCTTCTTCCGTTTCAATCATCGACCAGGACCAGCATTAGCAACATTGCTTCCTTTTCAGTGTCTCAGGTAGTCAGCAGCTCAAAGAATGGAAAATACCACTGCAAGAGTCAGCAGAGTCCAAATTCTCCGATTCACCAGTTTCTGGCTACATGACCTGGGATGGCTATTTCTTTTTTTGTTGTATCAGATGCCTCAAATGATACAATGGGCATAACAACGCTTCTGTCCTACCCAAAGCCTAACACGGGAGATGTGTATTCTCTCCCTCATTTTCTCCTTTCCCTCACATTTCAAACTACAGACAACAGGGCATATCAAAGGTAACCATTTTTCTAGACCAATCTCCCAACTGACTACTTGCAAAGCATTATTTAGTGAAGTCTTATAAGCAGGGAGAGAGGAAGGGTGACCTGCCCTACTCTCCGCCATGTGACTATCCCTTCCTCCGGGGCATGGACCTTATTTTCTCTAGTACTGGACCTGGTACTGGGTAGTAGGTAAATCAATATTTGGTTAATAAATAAGTGGATAAATGAACAAATAGACAGAGTCCCCAACCAATCACCTTTTTGCAGAGAGAAGGAGCAGGCTCCATGGGATCTTTCTGAGAGGAGAGAAGTAAAATATAGTCATTAAGTGTGAATTTCAGCTGTGGCATCACTTTGTCTCACAATAAATATAATAATAACTTCCATGGTTAAGTACTTAACTCTGTGCTGAGTCCTGGACTAAGTGCTGTACATCAAATTATGCAATCCTGGTAATACCATGTGATGGAGTTACTGTTACTATATGTGTTTTACAGAGGAGAAAGTTAAGCCTGTAGGAATGCAGTTGCCTACCTACCATCACAGAGTTAATAAAATTTGAACTGAAGAGGCTGATCCCACACTGCAGCCTTCCAAACTCTTTGCCACAGTACCTGCCAGGTGACAGCCTTCTGACCCATGGGAGGAGACCTCCCAACCCAACATGGCCAATTCCCCAACACTGCCAGGCAAAGGGAGCCAGAAAGAGATGTGGCCCCCACCCTCATGAATGTTTCAATATGTAAGGGAATTTACAGAGGTAAATATATCATTTTGTACTCTGATTCATGCTAGGATGGATAAGGACAGGGTGGGACAAGGACCTCCTCTAGAAAGAGACAGTGAAGCCCAGTCCTGATAGCAAGACGGAAGGGTATTCCAAGCAGCAGGATGCATATTCCAGGGTGGAATGCCATAGGAAAAATAAATGATGAGTGACATGAGCTGAGGCTGGGGAGGTGGCCAGGGACATGTGAGGTAGCCATCAAAGGACACTGAGAAAGGAGACGGCGTGATGAAATTATGTGTTAATGATGCTCAGTCTGCTGCTGGGGAGAGAACGGTGTTGTTACCAGAGTGACAGCGAGGACCAAGAGGTTGACATGACTTAATTGTGGTGGCAACACTGGATGGAGAAAAGTCATCCGATGCAGGTGCATTTGGAGGGGAGTCACTGGCTCACGGCAGATCTGATCTGGGAAGTGGGAACAGGAGGGCATCAGTAGTGTTTCAAATTCTACACCCAAACTCTACTTCAACAGATCATCTCCTTGCCACAGACAAGTTTAGATAAGCGCACAGTAAGAGGATGTTGTGTCCTTCTTATTTTAGGGCTGAAGATATAGTTCCCATCCTCCTCCCTAGTTTTGGTTATTTGCTTATTATTCAATTGTTTTTCTATTCTTCAATCAACAAATACGTAGTGCTATATTCCCTACATGGGCCAAACTGTGCCAGGCACTGGAGATACCCAGAAAGACAAGACAGTAATTCCTAGAAGATACACTCTGGTTTGTTGGTGGGACTGGGGCAACGGTGGGCTGGAACCAGCTCCAGTTGGCTCCCAAGGGCTAACTGTTAAATACTCAGGGACGTTGCAGGGTAGCTGTTAAATCTAATGAGTTAAAATTAGACATGATAGGAGAATTTACACCATGGAAACTGGCAAATGCTACACATAAGGCTTTTTACATTATTTTTTTCTTCAATGAGCCAACTTGCGAGCATATCACTGGCTTGGATCAAGTTGCCTCGATGGGGCAAACAGTCTGAGAGTTACTCTTCAAAGTTCAGAGAAATCAAAAAAATGTGTGAAAACCTAGGTGAGAGCTAAATACTACATACCAATCCTTTTTAAAAAGAAGAATTTCAGGGCCAAATTGTAGACTTGGGAGTCAGACAGACCTGGGTTTGTATCCTGCTGCAAACACTCACTGATGATCCAGATCAGGCAACTTACTTTATCATTCCGACCCTCATTCCCCTGCCTTTTCAATGGAGATAATGTAAACATACCACGATGTTTGCAAGTGCTTTACACAGTGCCCAGTACTTAGTAAGCACTCAATGCTCGATATACATTATCATTTGTTTTATTCAAGAGCTGTTTCTGTGTGTCTTTGAAAAGAAATATTTCTTTTTTTTTTTTTAAGATTTTATTTATTTATTTATTTGATAGAGAGAGACACAGCAAGAGAGGGAACACAAGCAGGGGGAGTGGGAGAGGGAGAAGCAGGCTCTCTGCTGAGCAGGGAGCCCGACGCAGGGCTCAATCCCAGGACCCTGGGATCATGACCTGAGCCGAAGGCAGATGCTTAATGACTGAGCCACCCAGGCACCCCGAAAAGAAATATTTCTTTAGTTAATGTACAATGTTATATGAATATTAGTTTCCGGTCTACAATATATTGATTCAACAATTCCATACGTTACTCAGTGCTCATCACAAACAGTGTCCTCTTCATCCCCTTCACCTATTTTGCCATCCCCCCCGCCCCCCCAGCTCTGCCCTGGTAACCCATCAGTTTCTTCTTTATAGTTAAGAGTCTGGTTTTTGTCTCTCTTTTTTTTTTTTTCCTTGTTCATTGTTTTGTTTCTTAAATTCCACATGAGTGAAATCATATGGCATTTGTCTTTCTCCGACCGACTTATTTCACTTAACATTATACCCTCTAGATCCATCCATGGTGTTGCGCATGGCAAGACTTCATTTTTTATGGCTGAGTAATATTCCATTGTGTGTATGTGCATATGTGTGTATTATATATATGTCTATCAGATCTTCTTTATCCATTCATCTATCAGTGGGCACTTGGACTGCTTCCATAATTTGGCTTTTGTAGATAATGCTGCAGTAAACATAGGGGTACATATATCTTTTTGAATTAGTTTTTTTCATATTTGGGTAAATATCCAGTAGTGAAATTACGGGATCATATGGTAATTCTATCTTTTAACTTTTTGAGGAACCTCCACACTGTGGCTGCACCAGCTCGCCTTCCCAGCGGCAATGCCTAGAACCCTTGACACGCATTATCATGACTGCTCTTCTTTTTCCTATTATTTTCTAGTGTATACTCTCACCGCGTATTACTCTTGATTATTCTTAGTGGTATCCAGCCTTCACTTACACACTTCCTGGCACAGGGATCTCACAACTCTCGATGCAACCCTTTCCATCTCTAGTCAGTTCTGGGTATAACAAAGATGTCTGTTAACCAGAAAACAGTACAATTTCTACCAATTGTTTTTACTTACTTAACAATGTGCTGTGTAAACATTTGCTACAAGCATATTAAATTATTCACGTTGCATCAAGGTCAGAGACCAAAACAATCAATGATGCAATATAAATTTTGTCTACTCTACTGATGAACTTGTACAAGAGAGCAGGGGCTCTGGAACCAAAGAACCGAATTTAAATTCCAGCCTGATGTTTACTAGCTGTGTGGCTTGAGGCAACTTACATAACCTCTCTTTGCCTTGAAGTCCTCATTTGTCTATATGTACTCTGAGGAGTTTTGTCAAAGATCAAATTAATTAATATGTCCTCCATGCTCAAAATAGGTATCTGGTAAACATAGTTAAAAAGGCCTCATGGCACAGGGGAGGTGACATTGTTTCTGAGTGTCCCTGCCATGCTTTGTGGTGAGTACTGGGGGCATAAAAATGAATAAGAAACAAGACTGCACAAGTCAGCCATGTTGGAAAAGCTACATTAGTGACAGATCCCATTTTTAAAGGGAAGAACAGAGGTTCGGGACGCCAATCCATTTGTCCATAAAAAGCATGTGTGCTATGCATAAAAAGGAGTCACCAGGGCCCAAAATTCGGGGTCACCACGGCTCACCATGCAGCCTACTTTGCCTGTTCCCTCCCCTACAAAATGAGGACTACCAGCTGTGCCTACTTCCTAGGTTGTTGTGTGGATTACATGACGACGTAGCATACAGGTTTTTGATAGGGTCTGGCACATGGTGGGTGTTGGACAAGTCAGTGGCTTGAGAACCAATAAATGTGACTTCTCTCGAGTCTGCAGAGAACCTGGCTATGTGGCAGCCTGGGATCAGGACAGCCCATTTCCATGCTTGTTACTTTCCTCCACTGCACCCTCCCCTTTACCAAGCATCACTACTTGCTTACTCAAATTCAGCCCAATTCCTGTTTAATTTCTTCTTTTTTTTTATGGAAAGAGAACTTCCTACTCCGCCCTCCATCAGCTTTGCTGGTTTGTAGTTTAGTTTTATTATTTCAAACATTTACATAGGCTCATCAGGGAGAGGCTGCCTGTCTGTTTCTAGGTGGTGTCTTTGCACACAGATAATTTAAATGAATCTTAAGTGTCCAGCTTGAGCCCTTGACACACGGGAGGGAGTCAAGTGGGTAAATCCTGAAGTTAGTGGGAGGCTATAAATTGTGTATTCCAAATGCACATTATGTGATTTGTTGTATAAATTATTAATGCTGGTCCGGGCTCTGGCTTGTTTACATTCTGTGAACAAGGAAATAAATACTGTCATCCTTGAACTTTCAATGGGAGAATGAAGAGGGACAAAAGGCCCCTAATTCAGTCCACAGAAGATTTTCTTGTCCCTGTGCAAGGAGAGAAGGAGGAAGGGAGGGGGACATTTGGAAACCTACTATGTGCCCCATAGGACAATACTTTCTTTACCTACATTATTTTCCTAAGCCTCATGACTACATTCTCACTAATTCTATTGATCAAGACAAGGGGCTCAGGCATTCGGGGTTACTTGCCCAGGGTCATGCGGCTGGTATGTGGTGGAGCCAGGACCTTAAGGCAGGTTTGAGTTGCAAGGATGAGCCCTCCCTTGTGCAGCATATGGAACTCTGCACAGCAAGAAGCATGATCCCATTAGCGGCCAGCCCCATCCAGCAGGACTGGCCCTCCAGTGAGTCTGCTGAGTGGCCCAGCCTGCCCACATCGCCGTGCCCATGGATTTATCAAGGTGTCATCCACCCCTGTCTACTGCCTGATCCAGGCACCATGAGAGCATCTCTTCTTGGATAAGAACAAGGCCACTGCTACCACTAAATAGCCCTTCTGAAACCACTCAACTATGCCTGGCCCCTAAAAGGGAGCTCTGCTGTCTTATTGAGCAGATATAGTTTTGCTGTTCCCTGGCTTAGAATCCTTTATGGAACTTAGGAAAGATACAGTGCTCTGGGCCCTACATAAGAATAAGAATCCCTGGAGGTATCCCAGAAATCTGATTTTTAGACTTTTTTTTTTCCCCTTCAGAATTATTAACCATTGTTCCTGCAGATGGGAAATCAGACAAAGGTTGTTTTAAAACCATATAGAGATCAGTTATATGTTCGGTGGAATCTCTGTTCAAGTTCCAACCTACGCCCTTGGGTGCCCATAGACACTGCTGCCTTCAGAGCAATGGTGATGGTGTGAGTGTGCGTGTGCACACACACACGGACACGTGTGCATGCACATCTGCTCTTCTGGTACACTACAGAAATACAGGAGATGTACTTCTTGAAAATTAACTTCATAAAGGATAGTTATGTGTAGGGAATGCAATACTATCCATATTTCTCATTTATCACAAGTTAATTAGGCTTGTAGATAAGACTGGAAACATAATCCTTATTCATAAACCTATCAATATGCAGGAAGACTATGGATCCAGAAAACCACCACTCCTACTATTGCCATAACTCGGGGACCCCAGATTAGAGATTAAACAGAATGCTCTGTGCAGCCTTGGAAGCTAGCAAACTCTGTTGTATTCTCATACTTCAAGTGCATGCTAGAGTAAGTACCATTTTTATAGAATAGCCTTACAACCCAACCACACGAGTTCAAGCAGATTTTTGTTAACATACACTTGATATGTCAAGTTATGATTCTAATTCAGATCTATCACGTGGTAAAGGGCCAACTCATGCTATTCTTAGAAATAGTCACAGTTTATAACCTTGTCACCCTTCAGGTACATTTCTTTAGGTTAAAGAACCATTTAGGGGCTCACCTGGGTACCTGCTGGGCACCTCAATAGTACTATAATGTTGCAGATCCACTAGGAGTTAAGTCAACTTTTGTGGGTCAGCCTAGGAACTTTGCCCTTGTCTATGTTTGTTTTTATGAGAAAGCATACGCTGCATGCCAAAAGATCTTACAAACAAATGGCTGGCATCCCAGTGGGCTCCTAGGTTGGGCAGCTAGGGGTTGCAACAAAAACTTGCTAGGGGTGTTACAAGCCTCAGGACCACACAGCTGGATAAAGGCAATGCTAGCTGAAAGCTATAAATAGCGTGCCAAGTGACCCTAACAAGCTCTTCTATCCAATGGGGCTCCTCCAACAGCTTTCTCTTTCGGATACATGAAAGCAGCCGAAAGGATTGTTTTCCCGAGAGCTTTTTGGCTGCCCTGAGCGTGTCAAGGGACTTTGCTGTTTCTAATTATCTCCCTTTATGTTCAGGCCGAGACTTGTTAATACAATAAACTGGCGTCTCCACGATGCGCTCACAACGCAGAAACATCTCAAGGTGTTTTACAAGCAGAAGATCATGTTAAATCTAATCAAATACCAATTAAAGATTAACAGCGGTGTTAGAGAACTGTTAGCACAGTCCAGCCAGGGCCGCTGGGACAGCGGCTCTTTCCTCCAAGCTGCTGTGGTCCAGCGCCAGTCCAGATTGCTATCTGGGCACCGATCAGGCAAAGTGGTCTTCGCCTGCATCCCAAGGTCCCAGAATATCAACACCAAAAGGATGTTAAATATCATCTCAGCTGAGCGCTGTTGTTTGAAATGTGGAAACTGAGGTCTAGAGGAAAGGGGTGACCCAGGATCACCCAGCAAGAATCCAAGCTCCCTGAGATGCTCCAAAGAGCCCCCTGTCATTGTCAGAGGACCCCACCTGGCTGCCTTCTAACATCTATGAACTTTTTCTCACTTGCAGGTGGTTGGACTGTAGCCCTCCAAAGACATGTCCATCTTGTAATGCCATATTATGTGGAAAAAGGGTCTTTGCAGATGTATTTAAGTTCAGGATCTCAAGATGAGATCATTCTGGATTTAAGATAGGCCCTAGATCCAATGACTCAGGTCCTTAAAAGAGAAAGACAAAGGCAGACATGAGACATTCAGAGGAGAAGGCCACGTGAAGGCGGAGGCAGAGATTGGAATGATCCGGCCACCAAGGTAGCCGGCAGCCCCCAGAAAATGGGAGAGAGGCATGGAACGGCTTATCTGTCAGAGCTTCCAGAAGAAATGCGTTCAGCCAACACCTTGAATTTAGACTCCTGGCCCTCAGAACTATAACAGAGTGAGTTTCTGTTGTTTTAAGCCACCAACTTGGAGGTAATTTATTACAGCAGGCTCAGGAAGCTGATATCGGCCTCCACCTGGAATGTCCTTCCTCACCTCCTCCATGTGGTGAGTACCTACCTTTCTTGTACGATCCAGTTATAATGTTGCTGGCAGCCTGTGTGTGAGCCCTCCAGACCTAGCCTCCAACTAGAACTGGTCCCAACTTCCTTGGTCTCCCCCAGTGTACATGCCCAAAAAGTTCCTCCCACCATCTGTAACTCATTATTTTAGTTACTGGTCCCTTTCCCCTACCAGGTTCCAGGTTTGTCTAGAGCATGGGCCACATCTCTTTCAAGAACCAGTCATGCCCATATGAGTGTTTAGGAAATGTCAGCAGGATTAGTGTGAGCATAAATGAATGACTTCATCCTTGTTCTTTCTTCCTTTCCAGTTAGAGAAACCCATTCCCAGGGCATCTCCATGCCCACCTAACCTTTCCCCACCCCCTAAATTGAAGGCTATTAAAATGTAAATTTAGAGATTTTTCAGACCCAGACATGAGTCAGTATAATGGCCAAGATCTAAGCACCAGCTTTGGGGTCAAACACACCCAAATCTATGCCCTGACTCTATCACTTTCTAGCAAGTAAATTAACCTTTACCTTTCTGAACTTCAGAGCCCTCAACTTTAAAATGTGGGGAAAAGATAAAATAAGTTAAGGCAAGCAATCTGAACGACAACCCCTTTCCAAAGCACCATTGCCCCTGTTTTACAGATTAAGACCTTGAATCCAAGGAAAGTGAATTGTTCTGGGTGGCATGGGCAGTAAGCGCCATGGCAAGGATTTGAACTCAGGACTAGTGAAGCCCACGCTTTTCAACGGCACATTCTACAGAATCCCAGGGCTCCCTACCACCACATCAAGATTCCCCAAATCTACTTGCTGAGTGATAAAAAATATTTCTATTGTTTCCAAAAACGAAGCCTCCCCAGAATAGCACACATCCTTGAATTCATCTTGTTCAGTCTTCAGGCTCCTTGGGAGGCCTCTAAATCCTCATCTAATACAGTCTCCCGAGTCGCAGCTGGTTTGAGACACTGTGAATCGTAATGCCAGGAGTATGAAAACAAACGCCTTCTGCCCAAACCATCGTCTTTCAATTACAGATCACTCTCCCCATTTGGAAGTGCCTCCCTTTGCGTGCAGACGTCTTGCAGTCTGCTACTACTTAGAACTGAGAAGAGAAGGAGAGGAGGGAGGGACACAGGGAGGGTAGGGATGGGGGAATAGGAGACAGGCAGAGAGGAGAAGGGCATCACCAATGGGAACAGGTGCTCGGAGCCCATCTAGCTCAGAGCCCTTGTAGCCCAGTCCCAGGGACCTGTCTCTCACAGTCTATCAAGGACTGGCATCCAAGGAACTCAAAGGTGGCTCCTGGAGTCAGGCAGTATGGTAACACAGATACCGTCCAACTTGTTTTTTTCTTTTAAACGGTGGATGAAACTAGGGTACAGAGAAGTTAAGCAGCTTCACCGACCGCCAGCAAGGTAATGGCAGACCAGAAACTCTGACTTCACATCTCAGGTATCCAAATTAAAAATAGAGGTATGCACAAAGAAGGCTTTTGCAGGGGAGGCAGAACGGAGTTAAGACTTACAAGATGGCAAATGAGAGGAAGAAGGAATAGAGAGATGGAAGGAGAACAAGAGGCATCTACAAAGGAGAAGAGAGCGGGGGGGCGTGAAGATGGGGAGCAGAGAAGAGGTGAGACAGTGGGGGAAGCCAAAGATGACACATGCAGCGAAAATTCAAACAGAAGGGGCTTGACAGCCGATCTGTCACCCTCTGATGTCAATGCTTTAGCACATCCCCGCAGTGGGTGGGTGTGGGTCCCAGGCCCCTGTGACCCAGCCTGGCTGACCTTGCACGGCGCCCCCAGCCCAGCTTCCTGCCTCCAGGGGCTCCTTCCTCTCTACTCCCCCTTTGCTCTGCTCTAGTCCAGATATGGCTGGGTTCACTTCACCTGCTCCTTGAAGACCTCCTCTCCTTCAGGAAGTTCTCCCCTCGCCTCCGCCTGCTGTCCACCCTCGGGTCCAGAGTTGGAAGGCTCTCCTCTGTTTCCATGACACCCCATAACCCCCCATCATATTGTTTGTCACAGTGGACTTTAATGTCACCCTCCCTCCCGGAGGAGACTAAATCTCCAGGGGCCAGGAACTAGGTTTGACTCATCTTACCTCTCCAGCACCCCCCACCGGGTAAAGCGTGTATTACACCCTCAAGGCTTGACTGGTGGAAGCCTGGCTGGTGAGCACGTGATTGGACAAACTCCTCCCTCTCTCTCGGGGCAGTGAACAATTATACCTGCGGCCACTGGGAGGCGCTCTTGGGTAGCTCCAGCCATGGACCCCGGGAGAGTACAGAGCAGAATTGTCTCTACCAAACACCTCCACAAACAGAGAAGGCAGTAGTAATTCAAAACAGGAGAGATCCTTCCAGACTTTACCAGGGGAGGCTGAGACAGGAACAAAGCCTGCCCTGGTGGATGAAAGACTAAAATGAAAGTCAGAAGAAGGGGACTCCAGTCCGTGGAACTGGTTAGCTCTGTGGCCTGGGGAAGTCACTCATCACCAAAGGGCAACAGTCTCTACCATTCACATCAGCCCAGGCCATGGCCACTATGATCACCGCCCTCAGCTGTCAAGAATAGTGGGACGAAGGAGCATGACAGCATTCTGATCTACTAGGGAAAAGAAAAAAAAAAAAAACTTTAACAATACAAGAAGTTGAGGTTATCTTGGATTCTTATTCTATTTGGCAACATTGATTGCATACCTATGACGCAAACGGGATTTCAGACACTCGTAATACTGGTGTGAGCAAGTCACCACCCTAGTGTCCAGTTCCCCAGAGAGGAGCAGAGACACAGGACTAGAAATGATTTTAAAAGAGACAAGGACTTGCTAATAAAAGAGATATACAGCTACCATGCTGACATTTTGACCAGGGGCATCAGGGCAAGCTTCAGAAGGGTGGCGATGTTCATCCCAACCAGATCTAGAAGGACAGTCAGGTTTTACTGGGCAGAGCTGGGTTGACGTGGCGCTCCAGGCTGATGGATCAGGACCTGCAAACACTGGCAGGTGAAGGTGTGCAGGGTGTGTTTGAGGGGGTTTGAACAGAAGACGGAATTGAAGTTAAGGCTGGAGAGGCAGGTTTGGCTACTATGACCAACAGGTAATCGCAGTGAGGCTAGGAGAAGCGGCGACAGCAGGTGGGAGTGGTTGCACCTATAGGAGGCCTGAGAGTAGCCACCGTAATGGAGCAGAGCGGTCAGGACCGTCCCGGGAGCCAGAAGACCATGCCTCCCTGGGTGCTCAATATTCACATACACGCATCTGCATACACGTGTGTGGATAGCTACGGTTACACCCATATCACAATATGTGGTTTTATTTCCATCTCACAAGTGAGGAGCATGAAGCCCAGAGGGGTTAAGTAACACGTCCAAGGTAAGAGAACAGTCAAGCCAAAAGCTGCACTAGGCTCCGTCTGCAAAGGCAATGCTTGCGAAAGCTACACTCCACCTCACCCAATGTCAGGAGAAGTGGAGAATTTATCACAAAGGCCAAGTGGGAGCCATCAAAGGAATATGAGGGAGTGACACAATCTAACAAATGCTTTCAGAAGATGACTCAGTGCCACTGGTCAGCTTTGGGTGATTCCTACCTTCCTTGTCCTAATGAAGCCCCTTCTGGGGGTGACTAGGGGCAGACACGGTCCATTTGTAGCAGTCCCCAAGTCTCCCCGGGGAGTGCAGGATGGGCCCAGCCCCTCTGACAAATGCTCCAGCCTCCCCTGGCCCCCGGGAGTGCTTTATCAGAGCAGCGTCAGCGCCTCTGCCCAGCAGCCTACGATCCCAGGCTGGCGGCCCAGGCTGGGGTTTTTAATTAGCTGAGAGAGGGAAGAGTCAAGCCCTCTCAGATGGAAAGAAAGACACCAAGGAGGCTCATAAATCCAGAACCAAGGATCCATCGACTGGAGTCTGGTAGTGGTAGGGGAGGGGAGGGACAGGCTGGCTATCTTGTTTTCTTTGTCACAGTCTCCCCTGCTTTCTGGTCCAGATGCTACAGAGAGGATGGGAACCTACACCACCCTTTACACAGGAATCTCTGGAGATGCACCTTTTTCTAGCGTGGCTGAAGGCCCAGAGTCAGGGAACCTCATTTCCAGCCCTGCATCTGCCCCTGAGTTACTGAGCAGTTTGAGGCAAACATTGCAACACAAGAGCTTGCAGCCCTTGGAGTTAGACACGAGCTTAAATCTCTATTCTATAAGCCTCATTACAACTGTGACGTGGGCAAGCTGCTTTTCTTCTTTGTATCTCAGTTTTCGCATCTGTAAAGCCAGGATAAGACCTTGTATTGCAAGGATTAAATGAGATAATACACGTGAAGTGCTTGACCGATAATGGATATTCAATAAGTAACAACTACTTTAAAATTTCTTTTCCTCCCTCTGGGCCTCAGCTTCCCCATATGTAAAATGCAAAGTTGTGCCACATGACATAGGAGGGCTTTTCCAGCACTGATCTCCTCTGGGTATTTTTAGCTGGATATGAGAAGACTTATGTGTGAGGAAAAATTGTATTATTTCCTTATCGAAATCTGAGAGGGAGAGAGCTCACTTAGGAAAAAGGTTGCAAGTTTATTTTTTGCTGGGGTCCAAAAGGCAGGGCAGGGGCTAAACTAGGATAGAAATCTCGAGAGATACATTTCACACCCACATACGTAAGACATTTCTGAGAGCCAGAGCTATGGGTTGCCTCAGTAGTGAGTGAGCTCTCCATCTATGGAGGAATGCAAGCAAAAGCTGGACAATAGTCTGGGGTGGATGTGCTGAAAGAAATTGAAACTATGGAAGGGCGGGGTGCAGAATTTTTCCTTGAAGGTCCTTACAAGTGCTGAAAATATCACAGCATACTGCTTAGAGGAAATATTAACTTACTATGTAGTTTCTCATTTAATTCTCCCCACCTGGCCAGGTACGGGGTATTAACATCCCCACTTTCCAGACTGGAAACTTAAGATGTAGCAGAGTTACATTGCTTGCTCTGGGTTGCACCCAGATTGAAGGAGGCAGAGCAAGGACAGGAGCTCCGGGGAATCTAATGCTGAAACCCCTCTCTTTGTGTTACACAGCGGCCTTCCCAACTCTGATCCCGCACCTGATGGCAGAGCCCCAGCCTAGTGCATATTGATTGCAGCTGTCCCTTCCTTCCTCCCCAACCCCTGTCTCTGTCCCCCACCCCAGCTCCTCCACATGTATTTACGCGGGGCTGCCTGGTAACAAACGGCTCGTTACCATGCGGAAGGCGACAGCCAGGCGATTAGTGAAATTTGTTACCCATGCGTCTCCGGACAAAATTAAATTAAAAGTGCTGCTTCGCTGTCAAGATAAGGGCCAAGCTGCTGAGATAATTTTTCACTCTCAAACACTCAATTACCCAGTGAGGCTGGATCAGATACAATCAAAGGGGGAAAAAAGAAGGAAAAAAATAAATAAATAAAGAGAGAGAGGCAGGACCTCCAGGAACAGATGTAAGAGTTGTTATCACTCTTCTCTGGCCAGGGATGTTAAAGAGGCTGTTGCCATGGTGATGGGGCTGGACCACATGAGGCAGGTAGGTGGGTGGGCCTGTGACTACATCCTGTAATAAAGGAGATGCTCTCCATCCTCACTGCCCCTGCCTTAGACCAGATTGTATCATTTTTCCCTTGAATTATTCCATCAGTTTCCTACCTGGTCTCCCTCACCCCTCTTGTTCCTGTCCACCCCTGCTTCCATGGAAGCTAGAGTGACCTTTCTACACATACATCTGAAAACGTTACTTCTTTGTTGAAATCCTGTGATGGCTTCTCATTGTCATCCTGATCAAGTCCAAATCACTTAGCCAATGTCACCCCTAGCTCTCTCTCCTAAAACTTTATTTCAATAAAATGAACTAGACAATCTCTCCCTCTCTCCTCCCTCCCTCCCTTCCTTCTTTCCTTCTTTCTCAACAGGAATTATTTGGAGGGCCTACAGTATGCCAGGCTTTCTGCTCAATCTCACTCTATTCCCAGTTCCCTCTGTCTGGAACAATCTTCTACTACCTTCTTTCGATCAACAATACCATCTTGTTCTTCAAAACTCAGCCTAGATATTTCCCATGCCTATTATGGAATAGAGATTCCACCAATGGGTCAGGTGCTCTTCCACTGTGCCAGCACAGAATTCACTCCCCTCACCCCCTCCAACAGGTGCTTTCTGCACTCCAATAAGGTTGTCTACTGGATTGTCTCCCCCTACCAGACTGTGAGACCCACCAGGGCAAAGGCTGTGTGCTTCACATATCTCCCTATTTCCAGAGCCCACAAAGCAGGCTTTCAGGAAGACTCTTGTGAATTGAAATCACCTTGAACTTAAATAGGGAGATGCCTGTTGTCAGTCTCTTTGGGGGGACTGGAGAAGCCTCTTTTCTCCTTGTTTTCAGTTCGTTCCCATTCTTTCTGTACGTGTTGGTTTGCTCCTCTGGAGAGTCATCCTTGATTTATGGACCCTATGTATCTCAAGACTCCCACTCCAAACCTCCTCAGTCCTGAGCATACGGCTTACACTACCTTATCTTACCCTTGTTAAGAGAACAAAAACAACAACAAAAAATTACCTTGCAATTGGAATCACAGAATTGCAGAGCCAAGAAGGTCATCAGAGAAGTATCATCCATTTTGCTAAAGGGAGACCAAAGCCGCAGAATTTGACTGATCTGGTATTCTCCATTATTTCTTACTACATCTGCCATCTTGAAAATGCCTTCAGGGTGGGGGTCACCAGTCTTGGCCATCTTTGTTGTAGTTCCCTAAAGCAGTTACCCCAATTCTCAATGATGGCTGCCCCTGGAGAGCTTCCCTAAAAAAACTGGAGATGCCCAGGCTCCACTCCAAACCTATTGAATCAAACTCTGGGGGGGAAGTCCAAACATAAGCATTTGGTTTTTTAAGCCCACACATGCTTCCTGGAAACACAGGGTTGTAAACCATGCGAGGAGGGAAAAGTAACCTTTCCTCACAACATCCTTCAAGTTGAGAGTACAAAGAGATCAATCTCATGGTCCTTGACTCTTTCCCCTTGGATATTTAGTTTTGACTCTTCTGTATCCTCTGCCTTTTATTTTTACCCCATTAGGTAAAGATGAAATAATACTTTCAGGACCAGACACACAATGGTTTGAATGAGTAATGAAACGGAATGAGTAATGGACAAACTTTTTCAAGATTTCAAATCAATTTAAACACTTTCGAGATCACCTGACCTAGCTGTTTGAGATACAGTCTCCCAGTGTATAAAGTGGAGAGGCCAGACCTGATGCTACCATCTATTCATCACTTACCCCTTCCACGAACTGTGCTGAGTGCTTTCCTTGTACTATTTCATTTCAACCTCAAGACCATTCTTAGCAGAAGGAACTATGCATATGCCATCACACAGCTGAGGAAAGCAGGGGCCAATAGGTTAGAGTGACCTTCCCAAGGTCACTCTGCCAAGACTCATAACTAACTGTGTTTGGCTCCAAAGACCAGACATTAAACACTGTACCATAAGCTACCTCCAGCAAATGTACTCTCCTCAGATCCGTTTTGACGACAGCAAAGGTATAAATGGTAAACAGAAGGATAAATACATATATACATATATAACATATTGTGATTCTCCCATATATTTTTTTAAATGAATTGCTCTGTCTGTCCTCGAAAGTAATTATCATGGTTTATAAATTCCACCCTTCTTAAGAAGTCATTCTTCACAATTATCTGGTTGTGTAATATTCCATCAAGTTGATGCATCATAGTTTACCTAGCCATTCCCCTATTGTTGGATACTTAAGCTCATTGTAATTTTTCAATATTACAGATTATGCTACAATGACTATCTTCAGGTTTACAGCATCATGAAAAATGGGTAGTGTTATGGAAAAAATATGGTCATGATAAAATGTCAAGTAAAAAAAATGAAATGCAAATGTGTGTGTGTTGATTATAGTAACAATGATGGGAAAGAATATATATGTAAATGGTGGGGAAAAATGAAATGAGCTCCTTGTTCTAGGAGGTTCTTGCTAGATTCTATTTTTCTATTTTCCTCCAGTGGTATTACTATGAGTTTATATTGGTAAAAAAAAAAAAAAGTAAAAAAAAAATAAGTATGTCATCCATAATGGGGTTAAAACATCTTACTTCCCTGGATGTCCTTAGAATGAAGAGACGAGCTTAGAGGTCAGTGGTCTTGACTTATTCTGTGGACAGCAACCACGGAAAGAGCTTCTGAAAGGCTGGAACCATGTCTTATTAACCTCTGATTCCTAAGAAAGCCATACTGTTCCTGGAATCTGCAATGTTTGTTAAGTGATAAAAGGATAGAATTTCATAGCTTGAAGAGGCCTCATGTATAATTTATTCAAATACCACATCCCAGCTGAATGGATAGAAAGCCAAAAAGATTTGCCCAAGGTTCCCCCAACATTTGAGTGCAAGAGCTGTGGTTGATGCCATTTTTTCTAAAATCTACTCTAATTATAAGCAGCATATGATTAGCAAATTTGCTCAGTGGGAGCCATGGAGGAGATGTCCCTTCACCAGTCCAACCCATAATGGGTCTGACTCAGTGAGCTGGGGTACTGTACAGCCTAGTGTATCTTGAGTTAGTTACTGACCTCTCCCACATCCCTATGTCCTGAGCCTCTAAGCTGTTCTCATGACAAATGTCTCTGACCTGGGGCATCTGAGGGGAACACCCTGGGCCTTTTCAGTTTCTGGTCTACACCCTCTCCTAGGATAGTCTCTTCCTGCCATGCCTTCATTTACCTCCCAGTGGGGGGTCTCAAAACTAAAATGGCCCCAAGATTCCCACCCCCTAAACACACTCTACTTTCCCCTCCTCTTGAATGTGGGTGGGACCGTGAATATGATGGTATACCACTCCAAGATTAAGTTACCTGTTATCTGACAAAAGTGAAGGGATTTTTTTCTGGATGTAATTAAGGCCCCAAATCAGTTGACTATGAATTGACCATAAAGGAATTTACCCTGGATGGGTCTGGCCAAATCAAATGAGCCCAAAAAAGAGACTGAGGCTGGGGCGCCTGGGTGCCTCAGTTGGTTAAGCATCAGACTCTTGGTTTCGGCTCAGGTCATGATCTCAGGGTCATGAGATCGAGCCCCACACTGGGCTCTGTGCTGGGCATGGAGCCTGCTTAAGATTCTCTCTCTCCCTCTGGACCTCCTGGCTTGCTCGCATGTACTCGCTTGCACCCTCCCTCTCTCTCTCTCTCTCTAAAAAGAAGAGAGACTGAGGCCTTGAAGGAAGAGAGTCTAATTCTAAGAGATGCCCTCCTGCCGGCCTTGAAGAAGCCAACAGTCATGTTGTGAGCCACACCGTGGGGCCATGAGAAGGGGCCAGAAGGTGGCCTCTAAGCCCTGGGAGGGTCCCTGGCTGACAGCAGCAGAGAAATAGGCATGTCAGTCATATGGCAGTGGGAAGGGACTGCTGCCAACAACCCTGTGCATTTGTGAGAGAGCCCTGAGCCTTAGCTGAGAGGGAAGCCCCAGCCTGACTCCTGGACTTCAGGCCCTGAGCAGAGAACCCAGTTCTGACCCAACTAGACGTCTGGCCTACAGAACCACTGTGAGCTAATAAATGTGTGTTGCGTGGAGCTGCCATGTTTGCGGCAATTCATTACAGAGAAGGAGAAGGTGAATACGGAGCCATAGAGTGCGGGGCCCTTCTCTCCTTCCCCAGTGAGTGCTCTGCTGTGCACTCACTGTGTGTTCTTCTTCCATGGGGAGAGAGTGATCTTCTTCTTCTACTTCTTCTTCTTTTTTTTTTAAGATTTTATTTATTTATTTGACAGAGAGAGAGAGCACAAGCAGGGGGAGCGAGAGAGGGAGAAGCGGGCTCCGTGCTGAGCAGGGAGCCAGACGTGGGGCTCGATCCCAGGACCCCGGGATCATGACCTGAGCTGAAGGCAGTTGCTTAACCAACTGAGCCACCCAGGTGCCCCGAGAGTGATCTTCTTAAAACAGACACAGGATGATGGCTCTCTCTTCTTCAAAAACGGTCTTGGGCTCCCCATTTCATGTAGGTTTAAGAGCAAGCTCTCTCTGGCTCATGTGGAGACCTGTTCATTCAGCACCTGGCAACCCCCCATGCATTCATCCCTCAGGTATAAGCTCTAATATTGGTTCTTCAAGGATACCTTTCATCAATTTCCCCATTATATTAGCTCCCCCTGTCTTTTCTATTCAAAGGCACTTCTCACCATTTGAAATGATATATTCATTTATGTGTTTACTTGTGAAGTACTGTCTTCCTTCCCTTTTCTCCCGGCAGTCACATCATTGATCTATTTACCATTATATACCTGATCCTCATCATAGATTCCCAGCAGAAGTAGGTATTCAGTAAATATTAGTTGATTCAGTGAATGAATAAAATGAATGAACTTGGCATTCAATGTCTTTCTTGATCACTTCCCAGTCTTTTTTCCTCACTATCTTCATTTGTATACCTTATACTCTAGTGACACACAATTCTGCTTAGTAATCACATAAATCCTGTAAGGGATTATAACCTTCATTTCAGAGGCAAAGAAACCAAGACCTGGAAAGTAAACCAATTTGTCCGAGATCACCCAAAGTAAGAGCCAGGGCTGAATAAGGTCATGCGTGCAAGCATCTTGCAACGCACCTAACACATAGCAGGCGATCATGACCAGCACTTTCACCTCTTTATCTGGGAAAGAGTTTTGCAAGGGTAAAGAGAATCCTAGCTGTCCCATAGGATTGCAAAAAACGGGGATGACAGAGTGTTCATGCTTGGGGCGGGAAGCAGAGAGCCACAATCTCTCAGTGTAAGGAAAAGGGGGGAAAATCCTGCTGAGCTTAGTTGAAAAACAAGAAAGCGAGGGAGACTGATTATTCCTTCTCGCTAGTGTAAGCAACTAAAAACGACATGTTTGCTTTATCGCCTTTGGTCTCCCATTTGATTCCTGACAGCAGTCTCCCTTCCTTCTATGCAGGGCTGGGCTGTCAGGTGCTGAGCTGGTTGGCATCACAAAGGAAAAGAACTCAGAACAGTTTAAACAATATTTCAGGGATCATCGCTGGCTTGGGGGGGGAGCGTTTGAAGTTGTCTGCCTCCCTTGCTGCATTCAAGGAACCCTCATTTGCCAACATGATGTTTGGCATGCTTGATGTTTCTGCGGATTTGGGGAGAGGTAGTCTGAGAGGAATCGTTAAAAGAAAAAAAAAAACCCAACAACAAAAAAACAATGTCTATTTCTTCTGAGGTTTGAGGGAAGGGAGAGAAGAGAGACATCAGACAGAAGGCTGTTTAGCCCATAACAATTCTGAATACATAATTTTCTCTTCTCTAATGTCTCCTTAAATAGGGCCAAACTCAGGTGTACATCAAAGCTAGGTTTCTGCATTTGACTATTCTTTCAGGAAGAGAAGTCCAAACTCCCAGCCTCATCCTTCCATGAGGGAAACTAGAATCTCCCCAGAAAGCCTGCATGAGCTACCAGAACCTTCCAGAGGAAGGTATCCACCTACTGCAAATCACAGCTAACTACCTGGGCAAGAGTTACGATAAGAGGGAAGATTCTCCTAGAGGTCAATACTCTTGGGTACGGTGACAACGGATTTTGGAGCCAAACAAAATTTGGTTTACTTTCCAGCAAGCCTCAGACCTGCAAGGTCATTTTGATTCTGTGACTCTGTGGTGTCAGTTTCATTCTTTTACATAGAGAAAACCAGGACAATAACTGATCACACAGGAAGATCGGCAAGGGACCATCCAGTGCCCCAAAGCAGCACTGGATGAATGGTTCTTGCAGGCTCTTCTCCTTCCAATTGTTATTCAAGTTCCTGGCCTGGGAAAGGGGGCGGGAAGTACATTCCCTGGGCCAGAAGAGGAACAGGTATGTGCTGGGAGCTAATAGGTCAAGGAAAGTGCAGAGTGGTTTTCTCAACTCTGGCTGAAATTTAGAAGCTAGAAAGGACTGTATACCAATACTCACACCCTTTGACCAGACATTCTCAGGTAATGGGTCTGAGATAAGTGTTTATTTGCACCTGGTGTTTTTAAAAAGCTTTCCAAGTGATTTTGAGATTCAGTTGGGCCACAGAACTACCTAGCTCCAACAGCCCTTCTTATCACACAGCTGAGGACTCCTGCCCTGCTGTTGGCTCTGACCTGACCCAGGTCCAAAGACTTGTCATTCCCTCAAGGGGGTAGCACCTGAGGGTCCAACCTCCTACTCAGGCCCTAAACACTCAGCCTCCCCACCTGACCCTGTCCAGCCCACGAAGCCTTGGACTTTGTGGTTTGCTCTGTCCCACTCCCAGGGCACTGTCCCCTAGGAAAACTCCTGGATTGCTTAGACTATTTCTATAACGTGGTCTTCACACCCCAGCCTGCCGCCAAACTCTTCCTTCTTACTGATAGTTCTTCTCAGTGGTGCGCTGGTAAATGCTTAACAGTGGGTTCTCGGAGGAGAAAGGGGAAGCTTCCATTGCAGTGTTGGCCGATTTCCATGGTGTGGATACTTCCACCATGGCTGATTATAAGCTACCGATGTGACATCACTCAGAGCAGAGTTGGGAATGAAAAACACAGGAGGCTCTTACAAACTGGTATGGGTTGGCTCCAATACAGCACTAAAGTTCTATCATGTTTTCCTCCTTGGACCAAATACCCGGACCCCTACTGTTGGTGGTGCCCTGGGAAGGTTGGTCCCCATGGATGCCACCTTTGTCCTCCATACTGAACTAACTTCCTAGCACCTGAGCTGGTTCCGACCACTCTTATTCCTGGTCCTAGCTCTTCCCAGAGCAGGTGGCCCATGGAGGGCTTAGAGGTGACACCAGGAAGTTGTCTGGGATCTGATCAAGCTTTCTGCACTAGCACAGATGTGGGGATCGACCTCCTGTCTCTAGCACACACCTTGTTCCAGGTACTATGATACACACTTTCCACGCATTACCTAAATCACATAATGGTCTGACCAGATTTTGAAAGCAAACTACTTAAGTTCAAATCCCAGCTCCCCTTACTTCATGGATGTCTAGAACTCAGTGTCCTTATCTTTAAACTGAAGATGAACATCATCCCTTCTCATGGTCCTGTCCCAAAGCATAAGGGACAATGCATATCAAGAGCACAGGCTGGTGTAGACAGAGCTCAATAAATCACACGCTCTTTCTTCTGTTCTTTTACTCTTCCTCCCTCCTGGCTGTCTACATTTCTACCATGGACACTCAGCATGGTATCGCCAACAAGAACTTAGAGAGCATCAAGTTTTGCCTCCTTGGTTGACAGACAGGAACCAGAGGCCCAAAGCCCTGCTCGAGTCTCATAAACAAACACTTGGGATTGGAACCTTCCAGTAGTCATAGCACGGTCTTGCTTGGTGCTTCCTCCCTCTGTCCCTGCCTCCCTCCCTGCCTCCCAGCTCACCTAGCACCCCTGCTCCCTGGCTTTCCACCCCATCCTAACCTGCCCCTGCTTTCTCCATGCCCACGTCCATGCCTTGGATCACCTGAAAAACCTACCCGCATCAAATTCATGTTCTTACTGAAAATGTTTAGTCTTGTTCGTTTGGTTTGTTTTTTTTTTTTTCCTAGAAGCAAGACCAATGTGCAGGTCAACACATCAGAAAAAAGGCCATAATGCCTTTCTGCTGTGCTTCACTGGTTACCATTTAGTGCACAGTGATCACAAGGCAGGCCCACTCGGTAAACATGTCTTGTGCATACATTATCTTCTTTAATCCTCACACTAAGCTTAAGGAAGGGTAGAAGGATGAATACTAGACTTATCCTCCTTTACTTAGGACAAACTGAGGCTCAGAAAAGGAAAGTGCCTTTCCCTAAGACCACACAGCTAGGAAGCAGCCGAGCAAGGATTTGGACCCCTGCCTGCTCTTTTGGAAGTCTATAATTAACCTAAAAGGACAACTATTGACTTAATCTTTTAGTCTGGAAATAATTTCAAACTGATGGAAAAACTGCAAGGATAAGAATAGTGCAACTTTGCCCAAATTCATCTACCTTTCTTTTTTTTTTTAAGATTTTACTTATTTATTCATTTGACAGAGAGAAAGAGGGAGAGAGCACAAGCAGGGGGAGCAGCAGGCAGAGGGAGAAGGAGAAGCAGGCTCCCCGCAGAGCAGGGAGCCCAACGTGGGGCTCGATCCCAGTACCCTGGGATCATGACCTGCACCAAAGTCAGACGTTCAACCGACTGAGCCACCCAGGTGCCACCCAGATTCACCTACTGTTAAAAATGTTGCCCCATTTGCTTTGCCATTTGAAAAGGCAACATTGTAAACTTGGAGAAAATGCTTCCCTTCCCTGAGCCTTGGTTTCTATCTACATAAAATGTTAGAAGTCCTTTCTTTAGGACTGAAAAAACCCTGTGGTTTGATGGGAAAGGATGAATAAAGGATGGGATGGGAATCATAGAGGTCAGGGCATGGATCCTGCCTATTTCTCTGGCCCATCTGCCATTATTCCAGAAACCACAGTCTCAGGCTCTTCCCCATTCTTGCCATCTCTCCCATTCCTGCCCTCCCTTCCCCACTGCACCACGTAGCCTCTGCCCTCACCCTGGGCAAGTCCTGTTCTGTCAAACTTTCACCCTACCCCATTCCCATTCCCTGGAGTCTCTGTGCTCCCTGCCTCCAGCACAGTCTCCTACCCTCAATCCCCAAAGGCCTCTTTTTTCTGCAGATATGGTTTGAACTTTCCCTCACCTGTCCTCTTCCTCTAAAAGAACTAAACTCGTGTGTGTGTGTGTGTGTGTGTGTGTGTGTGTTGTGTTGTGTTGGTGGGGAGAATCACAAAGAAAAAAAAATCACACAGCCATACTGATTAGCACAAAGTTTTGTTTACAATTCAAGAGTTCTCATCATTACAGAAAAATCTCAGTTTAAGAATCGCCAAATTAAAGCAAGCAACTAAAACAAAGAAAGAGGCAAAACCAGGGGGGCATTCACGCTCTGGTTATCTCTGCTGGAGAGCTAACTGGCAAAGCTGAGAGGAAAGTGCATGAGATTGGGAATAAGAGAATGTGGGTTTCTAAAACTGGCTGGGCAACCAGCTGATGAGAAGAGCAAGGTCCAGAGAGGGAGAGACAGTAGTCCAAGGCCACAGAGCCACCCGTGCAGAGCTGGGCAGGGAGGCCCATGCCCAGTGCTTGCGCAGCTGGAATCTTCCGGCACCTGTGACGGTTCTGTCTACTGCTCAGTACTGTGCCTGGGGCTGGACAGGCCATCTGCACTTCTCATCTGGACCTTCAATTATACATTAGCTTCTCCTGCTCAGCACTGCTTCTCTGTGTGAACCGCAGGCCCCTCCTTGGAGTTTATGACCTCCTTGAGGCTTGGTGGCCGGGGCCCCATTTCCCGCAATGCCCGGCATCCTGCTTAGTGAGGTTGTCGATTCCATAAATATCAGTTAGACTAGAATGAGCTTCGACCTAATGACATGAGGCACACATATCCTTGTTTGACAGATGGGAAAACTGAGGTCCTCGGAGGGCACGTTCTTGACAAGGGCCACTAAGTGAGTTAGTGGTGAGGATACAGACTTCAGTACACATCTCCTAACTCTGGGTCCACTGTCCTTTGCTGTATGTACTGTTATCTCTGGTTCATAAAGGTGAAATTCTGCCCAGGGGGAATCTATCATCTCCAGCTACTTCATTAGTTAATCCTGTGGGACACGGTCAGAATCGCCAAAGCCCAAACAAGTGATGGATTGAATGGTTATATCCTTGACCATACACAGACCTCTGTGCTTGACAAATAGACTCCTTTAGGCAGCAAGATCATGCATGAAATGAAATCAGGTTCATTTCACAAGGCATTGTGAGATTTCCATTCATGGCTTCCTGCTCCGATCCTACAGGTGAGGACCACCTCTATGATGTGGAGGTTTCAGGGCAGGAGTCAGCAAACTGTGAGCCACAGGTGAAATCTGGACCCGCCTCTGTTTTTGGAAACAAAGTTTCCTTGGGGTATATGTATGTTCCTTCATTTACATGTTATCTTTGGAAGCTTTCAAGTGACAATGGCAGAGTTGAGGAGTTCCAACAGTACCCAGGTGGCCTGCAAAGATGAACATGTTTATGAATTGGCCCTTTACAGATAGAAATTGCTGACTCTTGATTACAGAAACCCCACCACACAGAGTCTGTTTCTCAGTTCCTTTGTCTCTCTTCCTGTTCGCCCACTCGCCATATTGATTGCGATGGTTCTCTGTTTATGGTGTTCTACCTGGCTATACCAGACACCTTTGAATGACTGTCTCAGTTCCCTTACAAAAAAACCCCGAGACTCAGGGAAGCCAGGGTTGATTCTCAGACTGTATCACAGATCTCTTTCCAGTAGCTCCTATTGCCAAAAATGAAATTTCAGCTGACTTAATTTTGGGCTCAGGATGCTTTCAAGGAAAGGGAAATTTCAGGAGAAAGAACAGGATTTCAGAGTCCTGGAACCTCCCATCTCTGGATTTGCTCACTCTGGGAGGTGGGTGTCAACAGCTCTATTTTATACAAAAGGAAATGCCCAGAGATGAAAATCCCACCATGGCCACACCAAGGGGATGGGGAGAAGTCAGGATTCACAGCCAGGTCTAGCTGAATCTGATGCCACTTGTACTTCTTTCATGGGACATGCTAGAGAGAGACCGAGGTAGGAAAACCCCATTAGATGTTCTCCTCCTCCCACTCCATGTCCTCTCTCTACCATCAGCCCTGGGTGTATCCTTCTCTGCTGGGGAGCCTCCTGAACTTGTTACATCCCTTCAAATGGCACATACTCCAAGCATGCTCAAAGAACAAGGCAGAGTGGGTTTCCAACTTCAGTACTCGGGCCCTCCTCTCACTACCTGGCATGTCCTTCCCTGGGAGCCTTGAACTGGAAGAACGGGCAGAGCTGAGGCCTCAATTCTGCTCACCAGGAGCAGCAAAGAGAAGAGGAAAGGAGTGCAGACTCTGTTCTTGCAAGTGGAAATGGACTGAGCCAAGATAAGAGGGGCAGACAGAAAAGTAGCATCTGCTTTTGGGTACTTGTAATAATCCAGACACCGGGCCAGGACTTCCTTTCATTCATTCACTCGTTAATCATTCATTCAAAAATATTAACGCAGTGCCTACTGTGGACCCATCCTTGTGTTTGGTGCTGGGGATGGAAAGCTAAGTACAAATGGCCATGTGCCTATCCTCGTGACGCTTCCAGCTCCGTGGAGGATACAAACATCCCCTGGAGAACATGCTGGTAAATGTAAAATTAAAGTGGTGATGAAGTCTGCAGAGGGGTAAGGCCACAGTAGCTACTATAGGACGAAACAGGAATTAGGGTGGGATGGCGTGGTGGCATGGCTGAAAACATGACATGTTAGTGGAGACGTCACAATGAGTCAAAGGGCAGGGGGGGCATTCCAGGAGAGAACATCTGTGAAAATTCTTGTGGGACAGACATGGGAGTGCTGGAGAAGAGGCCTGGGTGGCAGGAGGACACAGAGCCCTGGGAAATGGGTGGCCGACCATGCAACACACCCATCCTAAATGCAAAAGGAAGGACTGAAACTTCTAAGCAGAGAAGCAACATGACCCTATTTACATTTTTAAAATGATCACTCTGGCTGAAGAGTTGGGAATGGGCTGGAATGCAGTAAGTGAGATGGTTGAGCAGGGGATTTTAGCGGTTTGCAACAAAGGATGGAGGTGACACGGACTGGGATGACAGTGACAGAGAGGGGAGGGCTTGCTGCTGGGCGTTGTACAAAGGAGATGCTCATGTTCCCATTTAATGCTCACAGTCACCCCAAGAGGGCGCTATGGCTACCCCATTTTAAAGCCAAGACTATTGAGACTACCGGCTCCTGTCCTATCCGGGCCAGGGTCAGCTTCCAGTCTCCACTCTCCCAGGAAGCCCTGTCCCACAAGTTCTCAAGTGATCCTCTATCTCTCATTTCTCCCAAAGCTGGGACAGTCTGAACCATCCAGAGAACGGATTCCACTTTGTCTTCCAACCTATCTCCCACCTTCCCCGGCACCACTCGTGGCCCTCAGGAAGTCCTTCACCAATGTTCTCTGACTTGCTTTTGAGCACGCCTTTCAACCTTGACTTGTCGACTGGGGAGGTGAGACTCACACACAGGCAGAGACTTGGCTAAGGTGGTGGCCAAGGTCACACTGAAAACTGGTGGCAAACCCACCAGGGACTGGAAACCGTGGCTCCTGTCGCTATCAGATGACCCCATAGTACTGACTCCCTTCTGAACCCTTCAAAGGGGCAATGGTTGAATGGCCTGATGGCAGTCAGCATGCCCCTAGATTGGGACACACAACCCAGGTATTGCTTGCAGCTGGAACTGGAGGGGTAGGGCGAATGAACATGGATTCCCAATGCTACGAGGTCACGGTTTCCAACCAGCATAGACATGTGCCTTCCTGGTACGTCTAGCTCTTTCTTCCCCTGCCTCATTGCACTTTATCACCTCCTCCCTGTGGCGATCAGGATGGCCTGCATGGTCCCGGCGAGACCGCAGGGAGTTCCTGGCTCACTGCATTTGGAGAGAAGAGCTGCTGGGATGGTCATGGCAGAGGCCGGGGAGAGGGCTGGCACGATGGGAGCTCGGGCAGGCCTGGGGGTGAAGGCGTAGTCCAACAGGATGACAGAAGTCAATCCCAGGTGAGGGACAGACACCCTCTCCAAAAAGAAAACCAGGCAAGGGGAGAGGCACTCGGGATGGGGGCAGGCATGATGCAAAGGAGGCCAGGTGCACCTCATGGACAGGGGATTCTCTCAGATACACAGCCAGTCCTGCTGGCATGATGGAGAAGGGACCTTAGAGACCTGGGCTCCCCACCCCCCCGCCAGGTTTCAGAGAAAAGACCAGAGGCCTGGACAGGTGACGTGACTTGCATGGGGTCCCACGGCACTGGCCCCAGATCGGAGATCCACCCACACACCCGGCCCGGTCCTCCTTCCCAGGCAGCTTAGCTCCCTCCACCACCTACGCATCTTCTCTCCCTCCTTCACCCCTGCCTGTGCGCTTGACTGACATGAACTGATTTTAATCCTCAACTTTAATTTTACTAGCCTCTCTTGTCAGAAGAGGATGCTGATGTGCAGAAAGGTTAAGGTTCAAGTTCAAGAAGGTGCCGCTAGTCGGTAGTGTGGCTGGGACGAACCCAGGTGGCTCCCTGCAAGCATCCATGCTCTCACTATTCTGCTCCATGGCTCTCTCAACCCCATGGGCTCCCAGACTTCCCCCAGCTAACCTTTGCATTTTCCCCATGAGGGCAGTGAGAGCTGAAGATGCTTCAACTCTCGTACACATACAAGAAACAGCCAAGAAGGGTGCAGACACCACGGTGTCTGCAGAAATAGGCACGGGGCTCTAAGTGCATCTGTCTGGAGCAGAGGCTTGGCTGGCCCCGAATTCACCATCTGTGCTCACAAAGAACCAGAAACCACACCCATAACCATGATGCTACCCCGCACAGTGTCAGGAAGTCTTTCCCTCGACCCTGAAAACGGTGCAGAGGAACTTACGCGAAGGGCATCGCAACCCGCAGATCGACTCTCTCAACCCCCCTCCTTGCTGCAGTCTTTTTCCTGAGCATCTGTCCCCATCTAACATACTTATATTTTGATACAATACAAGCTCCACGAGGATAGGTCTTTTAAAAATTGTTGCTTGATTTGTGTCCCCAATGACTAGAAGAGTGTCACACACACAGTTGGTGCTTGATAAATACTTGAAGTTCATGAGGGAGGGAGGGAGGATGGGAGGGAGGGAGGGAGGAGTGGAAGAAGGAAGGATCCACCAGGGAATAGCTGGAGAAAAGAGGAAAGAGTGGTCGGAAAAGGGGAAGAGAGAGAAAGGTAATAAGGAGAGAAGGAGAAGAAACAGAGAACACAGAAGAGAACAAAGGAAAGAGGAATGAAGAGAAGGAAGCCGTGATGCAGGAAGGAGGGAAGGGGAAAGGAAAAGGAGAGGAACAGAAGAACAAGAAAAAGAAATAGAAATGAAACAAGCAGGCAGGCAAGCAACCCAGGGGCCTGAGAAGGAAGAGGAAGACATGGTTGGAACCAGAGGTGGAGGAAGAAGGACCCAGCATTAGTGGACAGAGGGAAAAAGCAGCAGCTCTCAGTTGGCAGGAGGGCCAGGGGGAGGAAGGTGCAAGGGCGAGGGGATGCATCACAGCCCTGTCCTCCCCACCTTCCCCCACTGGAAGCACAGCCTGGCCTTCTGCAGCATATGGAGGCACTGGGCCAAACCGTTTATCTCGAGTCCTGTGGCTCGCTTTTGCTTTTCTTTTCAAAGTTTAACTCCGAGTTTACGAGGGGCATACTCCATGATGGGTGTTTTTCCAATTAGCTGTAAATAGCCCAGTCCTGCAGAGGAGACCCGCCGACTTCCCCAGCTCTAATTCTGGCTGCTGGATTGGGGGAGGGAGAAGACAGGTGAAGAATCATCCATCACCAACTTGGAAATCTCCAACGCAGCAGATACCAGAGAGCCAAGGCTGGGGAAGAAGTGAGAGGCAAGCCCGATTATTCCAGTCGCTGCAGAGGCTGCAGAACCTTCCCAGGTGATGTGTCAAAAGAGCTACTCCCCACACAGGGCCTGTTCCGTGAAAGGTGCCAGGGGTAGGGACATAGGGAAACCCACAATGAGAACTGAATTGACATTACTAATGTCTACTTTATTTGCCCTTAGTATGTACCAGGTGCCATAACAAATTTTTTTTAAGATTTATTTATTTATTTATTTGAGAGAGAGAGAGAGAGAGCACGAACACACATGAGAGAGTGGGGGGAGGGGCAGAGGGAGAGAATCCCCAAGCCAACTCCCTGCTGAGCGCACAGCCCCACACAGGGCTCAATCCCAGGACCCTGAGATCAGGACCTGAGCTGAAACCAAGAGCTGGAAACTCAACTGACTGAGCCACCCAGGTGCCCCCATCACAAACTTTTTATATAACTTAGCCAAAATTCATCCCCGAGTCTATGAGGCAATTATGAGGCCCATTTCACAGGTGATAAAACTGAGGTATAGGGGAGGTAGATAACTTGCCTAAGAGCAAAAGTTGCCCAGAGCAGCTATGTGACCCATGCTCTTTCAATGTCCACCACGCATGAACAGTTCTACAAGGGTGATTCTTTCCCTCTTCCCTACCCCAGCTACTTCTTCAGCCCAATCTGTTCAGAGGTGAGAGGGCCACATGTCTTAGTTGCCTTCATGTTTGCCAGAGGACCCTTACTTCCTTCTGGGCCCTGGTCTAAGCCCTTGGAGCTCTCCTTAATCACTGGCATGGAATACATGTTCATACCCCTCCCACCCCCCACTCCCTGTTCTCTTCCAAGATTGCAACCTTGAACTTGCCCTTTCCCCATCCATATAAAACGCTGAGGGATGAGCAATTACATTCACAGCTGATTGCCTGAAATATGCTCTATTCTCCCTTCAGAGTATGTGTGATCATCAGAGAGCTGTGGACCTCAGCCCCAAGGTGTAGCCCTTTATGGAGTCCTGCATCCGCTTCTGACGCCTCCTTACCTTGAGGGTCTTTGTGAGAAATAATGAGGCATCAGTACAGATTTCATCTGGTGAAGACAGTGTCTTGAAAGTCAAAAGGAGTCCCCTTTAGAGGAACCAACTAGAGAACTTGCTCTCTGGTCTTGGTGTCAGGTAAAGAGAATTTCCTGAATAAATGGTCCTATCCCATAGACCCTGCACGTTTTACTGCTGAGTCTGTTTCCCTTTGCACTTTGACTGTTAAAGCTCTGCATTAAATGGCCAGCTCCTTCTTTTTTTTTTTTTTTAAGATTTTATTTATTTATTTGACAGAGAGAGACACAGTGAGAGAGGGAACACAAGCAGGGGGAGTGGAAGAAGGAGAAGCAGGCTTCCCGCTGAGCAGGGAGCCGGATGCGGGGCTCGATCCCAGGACCCTGGGATCATGACCTGAGCCGAAGGCAGACGCTTAATGACTGAGCCACCCAGGCGCCCCTGTGGCCAGCTCCTTCTAAGAACTATGCAACACAGTATGGCACAGATCACTCTGCATCGATCTAACCTGGTTTTGAATGATTTTCCTTATTCCTATTTTGCTTTCAATCTGATTCCCTTACTTATTTCATTCCTGTGCTGGATTTTTTTTTTTTTTTCACTGCATAAACTTAAAAAATCTTCCCCAAATCCTTTGAGGTATGAGGTAGGACAGAGAGCAAATAAAGAATGGAAGCGGAAGCTGTAAATGACCAACACAAGTCTAGCCTGGGTTTCGGATGCCAGGCTGTGTTAACTGCATCAGGACTAGGTCAAAGAAAAGTTGAGGTTTGTCAGTGAGCACGGAAGACTGCTTCCCAGGCTTTCCTCCCACAAACACTGGTTCTGGAACCTTCCCAAGGACTCCCTTACCTTTGCTGCGGCGGCGACTTCGGTACTGCTCCGTATAGAACGTCAGCTGTGTTTCGTCGTCTGCCTCTGAACCCGAAGTCCCCTTGGTTCTCCCAAAGCTGATTCCCCCTGAAAGGAAGAGCAATCCATTAGTCACGTAAGCTTCCTGGAGCTTGTTAAATCCCTCATCCGACCCAAAGATCAGCAATCCCATCCCCAGACTTCTTTCTGTAAATCCCAAGTGACCTGGGAGCTGGCATGATTTATGGACGGAGTTGGGGCTCTGCAGTGAGGCGGATCTGGGTTCTAGCCATGGCTTGGCGGCCGCGAGCTGTGTGACCTTGAGGGGACGCCTCCTTTTTCTGAGCCCTGGGTTCTCTCTTAATAAAATGGGGCCGATAACTATTGACCTTGTAGGGTTGCTATGAAGATTAAAGGAGATAGGAAGCATAAAATATCTGGTTTGTGGTGGGTCCTAACTAACTGATAGCTCTATTCTTGCTTAGTAAGATGAGCCTGCCTCTAGGAAAACATTTCGGGCAACTTAATTTCACACACATCTCAAGCAAGTGCTTCTTCGATGCCAAACCAAGAGCCAGACACTGGAGGTACAAAGATAGTTACAGCCCAGTCCTTGCCAGCCAGCAGATCACAAGCCATCAAGAAGACAAATGGGATCCTAAGGAGCCTTTAACCTAATTCATGGTTATGTTTTCCCACACAATGAGATGCTGAGAATACGGGGGAGAGCAATCCATCCCAACACGGAGAACCTGGGAAGGTTTTATGGAGGAAGGGGGATTTCAGCCAGAGCTGGAAGGATGAATGGGGCTTTGGGGGCAGAGAACAGAGTTCCAGAGAAAGGTAAGAGGTGAGCGTCCCTGGGGATGGGGAGCGTGGGCAAGTGGGGGCCACGGTGAGTGGAGAGCTGACGGGAAGGATCACTGGAGCCTCACAGTGGAAGTTCCTGAGTGCCACAATGAGGACGAGTTTTGGGTGTTACGGAAGGTCCCAGAGCAAGAGGATGAGTTCATTAGCCGTACTCGCCATGAAGGACATGACAGTGGCACCCAAGCCATGGAGGGCAAAAGCTGGGAGGCTCAGGGATCCCTTCGTGAGAGGCCATGAGGGTCTGGGTGAGGCAGGGGGAAGTGAGGATGGGAAGGAGGAGGAGGGAGGAGCAAGCGTGTTTCAGAGATACACTGAGGAATGTGGGGGCGGGATGGGTGATGCATTCCCAAGCGATGAACAGTGGATTCCAAAAGTAATCAAGATAAAAGACCAGAAAGAAATATGCCAAAATATGAATAAGCTAATTCTGCAGGGAGGAATACAGGTAATTTTTTATTTTCTCTGTGCTTTTCTATATATATATATTTTATTGTTACCAAAAAAGCACAGAATGTGGGAAGAGAGGGATTAAAGCACTGGTAAACTCTTTGCCCTAGAGAGGAGACAGTGAGGGGAGAGCTTCAGAGCATGGTGGGGGTGCACGGTGGGCAGGGAAGCAGAGGGCCTTTGGTTTGGTTTGGATACAGATCTTCAGACACCAACATGGACATCGATAGCCTGTGTTTGGGAGGAGACTTAAGGACCTGGCAGGAGTGGATGTGCTGGATGAAGAAGTGGCTGAAGGCAGGGTCTAGAGGGAGAACACTTTTCCCTATAAATATTTTCTTTTGAATCAAGCACCATACAAACCTATTACCTATTCGAAAATTCTACCCAAGGAAAAGAAAAACATAGATCAGAGGGAAACCTGGCTCAATCAAAGAAGAGTTTCTTATGCCATTTCTCTGGTAGGGCATCCAGTATACAGAAATCCCACTTGCAGACACTCTATCTGCAATATGGTTATTGTGCTTTCATTCATTCATCCTAGCAACATGTTGAGCAATCTGCTATGTGCCTAGAAGATGCTGACACATTATAGCATACAATCTTCATCATGATATACTCACAGCAAAAAGTGTAATTAACAACCTAGATAATAAAGACACCAGGACAAGTATGGGCAAAGTCACGTAGCTGATGAGTACGTGAGTACAGGAATTAGGATTCAGGGCTAGTCCATCCAGCTCCACATTTGAGCTTTCTAGGATGCAAATTACTTTCCTGGAAATAACTCAAGAGGGAACCTTAGGGAAGGCCGACTATCCTTTCAGCATCAGGGCACCAAGTACTGTGTGATGAGCTTCACATACATCTTCCCATTCCAAACTCATAGTATCCCTTGGAGAGAGGTATACTGATGCCCATTTGATAGGCGAAACAACCATGTTTCAGAAAAGAAAAGTGATTTGCTAATAATGAGTGAGGTTGGACTTGGTACCCACGTGTGACTGATGGCCAAGTTCAACTTTTTTTTTTTTTTTAATATTTTATTTATTTATTTGATTGAGCGAGAAGGAGAAAGAGAGAGTTCAAGATGGGGGAGGGTCAGAGGGAGAAGCAGACCCCCCGCTGAGCAGGGAGCCCGATGCGGGACTCGATCCAGGGACTCCAGGATCATGACCTGAGCCGAAGGCAGTCGCTTAACAAACTGAGTCACCCAGGCGCCCCTAAAGTTCTTTTTTTTTTTTTTTAAGATTTTATTTATTTGTTTGAGAGAGAAAGAAACCACAGGAGAGGGGGGAGGGTCAGAGGGCGAAGCAGACTCCCCGCTGAGCAGGGAGCCCGATGCGGGACTCGATCCAGGGACTCCAGGATCATGACCTGAGCCGAAGGCAGTCGCTTAACCGACTGAGCCACCCAGGTTCCCGCCAAGTTCAACTTTTAACCACTTTTGACAGTGCCTCTCAAATTAATGCTCTGTAACATGAAAAGATTAATATTTCCCTGAGACAGTATGTTGTAATAGATGGGAGAGTATAGGGGACAGCAATATCTGATCTTTGTGCTCGAATGTGTCCTTGGCCTGTCCCTGCCCCTTAGTGTAAACATGCCCAACCTCCAGCAATTAAGGGTAGGGCCTGGAGACAGCAGGAGACTCCAGATTCTACTAGGTGCAGCCCTTCGCTTAAAGGCTCTCTTTTGATATGGAGTTGGCGGAAGCCCCATGGACACTCTGGAAGCAGGGGAAGAGCAAAGGTCTCCAAAGGTCAGGAGGGCCTTTTAAACTGTCGTTGAGGGGCGCCTGGGTGGCTCAGTTGGTTAAGCGACTGCCTTCGGCTCAGGTCATGATCCTGGAGTCCCTGGATCGAGTCCCGCATCGGGCTCCCTGCTCAGCAGGGAGCCTGCTTCTGCCTCTGACCCTATCCCCTCTCATGTGTTCTCTCTCATTCTCTCTCTCTCAAATAAATAAATAAAATCTTAAAAAAATAAAAATAAAAAAAACAAAAAAATAAATAAACTGTCGTTGACATATTTTACTGTTACAGAAAAAGGAAAGAGAGAAAGGGAGGGAGGGAGGGAAGAAGGGAAGGAAGGAAGGTAGGTGGGAAGGAAGGAAGCAAAGAGGAAGGGTGGGAAGGAGGAAGGAAGGAAGGGAGAAAGGAGGAGGGGAGGGAGGGAGGGAAGGTGAGTGGAAGGGAGAAGGGAGGGAGGAAGGGATGGTTTTTGTTCATCTACACATAATTCTTGGCAAGGGGAAAATGAAAGCATTGGATAAAATAGTTACTTTATGTATAGAAAGCACCTGTCATCCTTCCTGCTATGTTTTGGGAAGCAGAGAAAAAGGGAGGGGTCTGCCCCCGTCAGGAGTCTACCTCAGACACCTCCACATCCCCTTCAATGCTCCACCACCCCCTCTTATTTAAAACTTTCCAACCAAATCCTCCCCCCCGCCCCTCCCACCATTTTCCTTCCTTTCCCAAACAAATGACCTACTATGGTCCTGCCATGGGGAACATGACAGACAGGACTCAGACAGGATCCTTTCCCTCTTGGGACAGGCTAGCAGGGGTGAGAGAAAGTCACCAGACAATTCTAATACAATTAAAAAAAAAAAAAGCTCACCATTGCATAGCACTGTCTCTGCTGGGCACTGTTCTAACCCTTTACATTTATCGACTTGTTTAATCCTTAAATAACCCTAGGAAGGAGGTTGTTACTTTTATTCCCTTTTTAATGGACGAAGAAATGAAGGAACAAGGAAATTAAGTGATTTGCCCAGGGTCACACAGCTTGTCAGTAGCAGAACCGCAATTCATATCCAGGCAACGGCTGCAGAGTCTCTTCCTTTGGTCTCTATACCAGCGTACAATAAAATATGCACAGATAGCTCACTGAATGTCCAAACCATCCCTATAAGGAAGGCATTAGGAACCTTGTCTTACAGATGAATAAACTGTGTCTCAGAGAGCTTCTGTGAGCTTGTAGGCGAGGGAGCAGAGACTGAATCAGGTCTGCTTACCCGCAAAGCCTGCCTCGTGGCTAAAACAGCCTGGGACACTGTGTGTGCACACGCGTGTGTGTGTGTGTGTGTGTGCACCCAGGGAGAGCAGCATCAAAAGCTTGATTTCATCTGTGAGGATTAGCAGGTGTGTTACTTGCCCCCCTCCACTTCCAATGCCAGGGAGCCTTTTCCACTTCTCATAGCTCCTCCCTTGGACTCTGCACTTGCACTATTGGATAGGAACTCCATTCAGCCTTAGCTAGATTCTAGGGATGCCTCCACCATTCCACATGCCCAAGTGCACGAACTTCATGCCCCTGACTCCCATGAAGGCTTCTCCAGTCCCTCTCCACTCCCACACTTCTGACCTCACCTCCTTCCTGTAGGTACCAAGCTACCATTTCCAGGGTGGAAGCTGAAACTCAGAGAAGTTGCTTCTACATCAACCTGTCCAATAGAAATATAATGCAAGCTGCATATGTCATTTTAAATGTCCTCGGAGCCACATTAGAAAGGGAAAAAAGAGGGACACCTGGGTGGCTCAGTGGGTTAAGCGGCCGACTCTTGATTTCGGCTCAGGCCATGATCTCAGGGTCGTGAGATCAAGCCCTGCATCAGGCTCTGTCTGATGACAACAGGGAGTCTGCTTGAGAGTCTCTCCCTTTCCCTCTCCCTCTGCCCCTCCCCCTCCCCCTGCTTGCGCTCATGCTCTCTCTCAAATAAATAAATAAATCTTAAAAAAAATAATGGGAAAAAACAAACGGGTAAAATTAATTTTCAGAATACATTGTATTTAACCCAACATATTAAAAATCCTATCATTTTAATACGTAAACAGGAAATTATCATCACTAAAATATTTTATACATTTTTTCATGATAAGTTTTCAAAATCCAGTGTATATTTTATGCTTACAGCACCCTTCAACACAGACTAGTTGCAGCAAATGCCTACCGTATCAGAGAGCACACTTCTGGAGACATTAGACAACATACTATGGAGCATAATTAAGGGCTGGGATCTAGGCACACAGAGAGAGATGAGTAAGTCAGACACCCCACTAAGGTATTGAATTTTTTTTACATGTGAATTGAATGAAAAATGGGGTAGCTCAGATTCCACTAAAAGACAACAGCCATTGGTCTGTGTCCTCAGGCACTTAGAGTCCAGCAAGGTTCTACATGGGTATCATCCACGAGCCATGAGAGATCATGCACTTGTGTAGAAAGACACAACATGCTGGGGTCAGACATGAGTCCTAATCTGAGGTCTCACTTACTAGCTGTGTGAGCTTGGGTGAGGCACCTACACTCTCCGAGTTCATCTTTAAAAGGGGGGACAATAACCCTCAGCCCACATGGTCTTTATGAGGAAAGTGATAGAATGTATGTACAGAGCATAAAGACCAAAGAAGTGAGAGTGAGGGTACATGCCTTTCATTTAATGTTTGCTTGAGTTTCATAGAAGAAAAAGAAGTGCCGCTGGGGGGGGGGGGGTGACTCTCTGCCTTCTGTGACATCCTAAGGAGGTGGCAGCCACTCAAGTCCTGTAGCCTCTGCGTATCCATATAATCCGAAGGGGCCACAGGCCAATTACACACGGACTTGGAGATGATTCAGACAGATAGAAAAGGGCCCCCTCTGCTAGCATTTTAATATGAAATTGGTGATTTAGTGAAGTAAAGTGCAGCCATTAATTATACAGGACGACTCAAGTATTTCCATTTAGGGCTGAGAGAACGTGAGAATGGCCTGAGACTGGCAAGAGAAGAGGAGAGGAGAGGAATCAGCAGCTCCTTTGCCCTCATTTCTTGGGCCCCCAGTTCCTCTGGTCCTGAACCGTCTAGAATGCAGCCTGAAGAAGACAGGTGAGGCACCTTCTCTAGTATGGTAAGTGCTCTGGGCATTTTAGATGCAATAGCCCATCTACACTTCACAAGGGGTCCGAGGGGCAAGCCGACCTGCGGATTCTCAACGTTGCTTACCAGAGATCACACAAATAACAAATAGTGGAGCCCCCAAATTTGAATGACTTTCGTCTGATGCAAAAACCCTCTGTTCTTATGAAAAGAGGAGTCCTCAGTCCTTAGGAAAATGCAAACCAAAATCACAATGAGATACCATTTCACATCCAGGAGGCAGGCCAGGATCAAAAGAATAAGAAAATAACAGGTGTTAGAGAAGCTGTAGAGGACAGGGAAAAACAAAATGTGGTGTATCCACACGAGGGAATATTACTCAGCCATAAAGGAACGTTGACGCCTGCTGCAACATGGATGGACCTTGCAGACATTTTGCTAAGGGAAAGAAGCCAGACACAAAAGGTCATATATTACATGATTCTATTTATGTAAAACATCCAAAATTAGTAAATCCATCGAGACCAAAAGCAGTGGTTGCCTGGGCCGGGTAGACGGAGGAGAGGAATAGGGAGTGATTGCCCGTAAATACAAGGTTTCCTTTTGGGGTGATGGAAATATCTTAGAACCAGATGCAGGTAATGGTTGCACAAGCTTGTGAGTGTGGGAAAGGACAATTAATTATGCACTTTAAAATAGTTCATGGTTGATTAGAGCCATGCTGCCCAGGGCCGAGCTCAGGCATTCTAAGTCCTGGCCCAAGGGGCCACCCCAAGTAATCACAACACTCCCTCATTCGTTTATTCATTCACCTAGCAATTACCGACCATGTGCCCACTCTGTGCCAAACACTGTTCTGGACACTGAGAATACAACAGTGAATGCAGCAGACAAAACCTTCCTGACTTCTGGAGCTTACTTTCTGGTGAGGAAGCAATTAAGACATTCCAGGCACGATGCTAAGCCCTCTCTACATAAGAATCATTTCAATTTTCCTGATAAATAAGTGAAAATATTCAAAGGTATTTAGAGGCTTTCCCAAGAGGGGAGAGATACTTGATGGCAAACAAAGGACCTGATGCTAGGTTTGCTCTCGGGCAAATCAAGGCATCTGAACAAATTGAAAGTCACATTATAGGAAAGTCTAGAGCAGGATCAGGGAGGCATGGTCTTTCCTGGCCCTCTGAGAATTAACTCATTGCTCTTCTTTGCAAAGCTACCTTCTCTGACCATGCTGCCCTTCCACAAACCTGCTGTGCCAGCCTCTGGGAGGCCCACTCCTCCACACTCCATCTCCCGCACTCTTGATGGATGGTGGTGACATGTTAAATTATTCAGGCTCCGTGTCTTCCTCGAGCTGGTGACAGTGATATTGCATTTTTAGATTGCCCAGAACTGCACCAGATAGAGAAATATATAGCTTGGGAATGCAAAAGCCCATCTGACCCCTAACCGTCCGGAGAATACAAATGGTGCCATTTGGTGGAAGAGGACAAAAGTGGCTAAAACTTCCCATGCCCCCTAAACCACACAACTCACGACTGCTCCGAGCTTTAGGGCTGAGCAGATGTTCATATGCGTCTACCACTTGGAGAGGCTCTGACCATAATTGCTACCTGTCACTGGGCACCACTATAGGCCAGGCACTTTGCCCAGAGGTGACTACCTCTATCCCTCCAAATGTGCAGACAGAGGCTGAAGACACTGAGTTCCTTACATGCAGTCACACAGCCAGCGAATGGCAGGACCTGGATTCACAGGAAAGTGGATTCTGCAGGATTCTTGGGTTTCACATTGGATTTTTAAAAGTGGTTAAAAAAAATCTTTAGGTAAAATATAATTAAACATGATGGTTAATTATTTCAGAAAAAAGTGGAAATGACGTAGAGGCCCATTTTTAGGGGACTGACTTAAAAAAAAATGGCATACTCTTAAAATAGACTCTCATGAGGCTATTAAATATAGTGACATAAATGTATATTTATTGATGTGCACACCTCTCCATGATACATTGTTGAGCAAAAAAATAAACAGCAAAGAATGCAAAGATAGAGTCCACTCGTGTAAATTTATACACATTTGCTGATATTTAGTGTGAATTTCACTGAGTGTGTGTAATAAAAAATAAAATAAAATAAATATATTAATTTAAAAAATAAAGACCTAAGTCAATCTGAGATGTTTATGATCTAGAATTATAAACTAAATTTTAAGAAGCATATTGGAAAACTGTAAGTGTAAAACGACCCTATTCTATTCTAAAAATACATACCCAGTAAAGTATATAAATGTACGCATATACATATACATATGCATAAAAAGATATTGAAAGAAATAAAGGTTCTTCAGTGGTTATTCTCGGAGTAGTTAAGATTTGGGGTATTAAAATGTTTTACTTACTGTTGTTCATCTGCATTTTAGAATTTTCTTCCTATGAACATCTAATGCTTGGTAATTTTAAAAAACACTTAATAAAAGTTACTTTTTTTTTTTTTAATAAATGGTCTTATTGCTGCATCATAGACTCATTTATTTCACTCGGACTTGAGTGTAATATGGCCATCCCAGAGGTAATCATCCCACCGCACAAGAATGGAGATATCTCAAATTGTCCCCAAATTTTGGCCCAAAGAAATACCTATGCAGGAGAGAAGCTCTCCAATCAAGCTTAACTCAGTACCTCAAGAAAGTAAAGCTTTGTCTTTGGGAACATTCTACTGTTCCGTGCGGGAGGTTGCATTTTGCAAGGATGGCAGTCACAAAATCTCCCACCCCACACCCTCTTCGGCAATGTGACTTTTGGCACCCCCTATCAAAGGTGGAGACTGTATTCCCTCACCTTGAATTGGGGCTGCCTTAGGGATGAGTTTTTAAAAAAGAGGCTGCAGGGGAAGTAACTCTGCATAACCTCTAGGAATGTGTCATAAAAGGTCATGCAGCTTCTGCCTGGCTTTCTTGAAACACTGACTTTCAGATGCTTACTCCCTCTTCAGAAACCTGTCCCTGCACCATGAGAGGTCTTAGCCACACGGAGGGGCCACATGTAAGTATGCCACCAACAGTCCCAGCTGAGCTGGGACAGAAGAAGTTTCTAGATGATCCCCACCCCACACCCCTCCGAACACCTGGGTCACCCACAGATGTTGGGGAGTATTCCTAGATGAGTCCCAGTCATTGTGGAGTTGGGACAATCCTTCTATCTTCCTTTTGTCATTTATGAATTCCTGACTCCTAAATTCCATGAGCATAGGGTTGTTGTTGTCTTAAGGCACTAAGTTTAGAATGGTATATTGTGCAGCAGGAAGTAACCAGAACACTCCCCTTGTCCAGTGCTACAAAAATTTCCACACTCCTTCCTACCCCTCACCATATGGCAGCCCTAGGCAATGGAAAGATGAACTGGGTGTCCAGAGACCCAGGTCCGGAGTCTGTCCTGTTATTAACATGCTGTATGCCTGGAAAAGACATAAACATCTAGCAAATATCACAGAATGCTTAACACTTTTACTGGCTTCCCAGCAATGGCTAGCAGCTCCTTTGACCCTCACAATAATTGGACGAGATAGGCATTGTTACCCTCATTTGCAATATGAGGAGACTGAAGGTCAGAGACACCAAAGTGACTTGTTCAAGGTCACACAGCTCATAAATGGCAGAGCAGAGACAAGAATACAGGGGCAACAGAAGGTGTAACAGAGTAATAGAGCAGATTCCGGGCTGTGAGTTTGGCCAAGAATCAAGTTCCCTGCAATTTCCACCCTCTAGACTCTGTCTATCCTTTTGGAATTACAGGCTCAGGCTATTCCATAACCCCATATGATGGACCTTCAGCTGCCTGAATATCCCCCATGTGCCCATTTATAATATTTCCCTCCAAGCTAAATATTCCTCCTAATGCCTTCAGCCATCCCTTATATCATATGCTTTACAGAAACTATGACTTTTTTGGATTACGAAGTCAATGCATATATATTGTAGAAAATTAGAAAAAACAAGTTAGAAGGTACAAAGAAAAAAATAATAACTTAATACTCTCCCTCCCAAAAGATTCCCCTTATTTCTAGTTTTTAATTATGCATTTTATGCATATGTTTTCACAACTAGACTTCATTGTCTTATAACATGAGTACATCTTGTGAGTTCTGTTTAAAAATATCTAAGCTTAAATTGATTCATTCATGTCAGAAATACACGTTGGGATCCAGCTATATGCTTAGCTCTTTTGCTATTATATAAATTACATATATCATGTATGTCTGTGTATGCACACATCTAATCTATATCTAGATGTATGTGTATACCAGTATCTTCATCTGCACGTACATCTATACCTAGGATCCACCAAAGTGTTAATAGCGAGTTTCTCTGAATACTGAGTTTTTGTTCTTTTTGTTGACCTTTCTTATTTTCCTTGTTTTCTTGAAAATGAATTGAGATTGCTTATGGAATTAAAATGAAGCTACATAAAATATGTCATATACATTATCCCAAGTCATTAAGTATTGAGTGCAGTATCATTTAATGTCTGCGATATATTCCATTGTACCAATGTATCATCATGCACTTCATCAATTCCCTATTGTTTGAATTTTATATTGTTTCCAATTTTTCACTATAATATTGTACCACATGTTCTTAAAGATAAATCTTTCTACACATCCTTGTGCATCCACGTGTAGAATTTTCTAGAGAGTAAAAAGATAAATGGCTGGGGCAAAGGGTATTAACATATTAAAAGTTTTGGTCCATATCGTCAAGATGTCCTCCAGGAAAGTTAGACCAATTCCATCCTGATCAGCTACATACAAGGGTGATTATTTCACTACCCCCCTCTATAGTACTGGGTGTTACATCACAGTTTTCCAATCTTAGTGTTTTTGATATGCATCCCATATTTCAAATTCATTTTGTCAGTCTTTGCAACATACCCCAGTGTGTTCAAGTCCTTTTTGATCTGTGATGTCCAGACCAAGGCAGGATAATCCAGGCGTGATCTGACCCACACAGAACAGAAATGGACTACCGCCTCTGTTTCTCTGAACATGAGTCTTATAATAATGCAGCCCAGGACTGCTCCCACTTTACTGGCAGCTGACTTGTATTCAATATGCTCTCAGTTCTTTGTTCCCAGGCACTGCAAATACATCTGGACTTTCCCGTCATGTATTTGTAGAATTGATTTTTTCTAAACCAAAGCAAAGAACGTTTATACTACCAAATTGTGTCTGTATATTTTGGCCCTTTCTTCCTAGTGTCTCAAGATATTTTTTGGTCCTAGTCCTGTGATCTCATGTTTTCACTATTCGCTGACTAGATGCCCTCTATGAACTGGATAAATATGAAAAGGAACAGGAGATAAGAAAAAGGAATGAACAGTGACTGAGTGTCTGCAACATGTCAAGCATACAGTACAAATTGATGCTGATATCTTTGTTTTAAATATTAAGAAATTAATGTTTGCCGGGATGATTTGTCTTGGGAAAGGCCACATAGCCAGGAGGGAGGAAGGATGAGTTGGGAATTCTAGCTGTGGTTCTTGCTATTCCTGATATCCCATGCCAAGTCTTCCCTGATATAAGGCAAGGAGACTGGTGTTGAAGAGACCTAGATAAAGAACAGAACCTGATAGCTTTAGTTAGAGAACTCGCTTTAGATTGACATCGGTCCCTTAATGAAAGCTCTTTGGGACCATGTAATTGAATACAATTGAATAATCTGACTATGCTATCAAACGCTCTGCAATTTCCTCCTTTGGAAACAACAACAAAATATTGTTCATTCAATAAATATCTGTTGAGAGCTTATAACTTGCCAGAAAGTGGATATGCACCGGGGAGTAAAACAGAAATATGCTCTGCCATCACAGAGCTTGTACTTAATTGGGATGATTGGCTATTCAGATAAACACATATAAAAATCAATACACCTATGAGAAGCTTTGACAAATAGCTTGCTGACATGCAGATATCCTGTGTCTGTGGTATCTCCCTGATCTACCTGCACCACACACCCATCCAAAGTAGAAATGCAGTTCGCTTGCCACGATTTATTCTTAATGAACCCATGATGGCTCTGAGAGCTTCCAACTTCCCTTCACACATGCTCACTATGTGGATTTGACCAACTGACCTCCTCATTCTTGAGAATCAAAATCAAGTTTCAAAAGTGCTTCACCACCTATTCGAAAGGAGGATACGATTTGTCCTTCAAATTAGGGAAGCTTCTCTACTTACCCTTGATTCCTCTAAGAATATAACTAACTCTGTTCTAAACACATATAATCAAATCACTTTAGCCCTGGAAAAGTAATTTGCTTGAGTCTAGGGATTGAAATTGAGGCAGACACTTCAAAGTAAATACTTAGTACTTCCTCCATATGTTAGAGCTGCCTTTCTTATGAAATATCTTTATTCTCCCTTTTCTAGTTCTCAGATTTTTTCTTGATATAAGTGACAGTCTGACAGATTCAGAATGAATTTAGTTTGATACCTTCATCTGGTAATAAGGTTTCAGTTGTTTCATGCAATGTGGTAATCATTTTCTTGTTCTTACTGTTCCAAAGGCAATTTTAAAAGCTTGTTTTATTTTCGTTTTTTTTGTTTTATTTTGTTTTTCATTTTTTGTTTTTTCTCAAAATTTCCCACGATGAACTGACAAATTTGAAGGCTCAGCCTTTCTGGAAGTATTTTCATAAGTTTAGGCCAAACTTTTATGCATTTTTGGCCTGTTTTTCATCTTTCAGTTTCTTGTGCAAATATATTTTCTCTCTCTACACTTCCCAAATTCCTCTTTCATTGTAATTCTCTGTGATTATTTGCTCAGAATTTCATTTTTCAGAGTCTTCCTCTCTGTAATACATCTATTTCATTTTGGAGTCTCTGGTCATAAAACCAGAAAAAAAATCTATTTTCTGACATTAAAATATTAAGTATATGTGTTCATAAATCCTTGGTTATAATTTTTCACCTTTTGAAATACAAGTGTTATTTCTTGGTTTAATAATATCCAGTACTGGCAAAGGTTTTATGAAATAATCATTTTCCTAAATTGTTGCAAGCAGTGCAAATTTGTATGGCCCTTTTGGGAAGAAATTTGGCAATATAAAAAAGAGCCTTAAAAAATATTCATCCTTTTTGACCCACTTCTGGGAATTCACCCTAAGGAGACCATCTTAAATATAGGAAAGGCTTTATGCAGCATTACACTCATTGCAATGTTATTTATAAATATAGGAAAGTGGAAAATAACCTTAATGCCCAACTTGAAGGGAATGGTTAATTATGCTGGAACATTAAATGGGCCATGATGATAATGAGATATATAGAAAATACTTGAATCCAATACTAATTTTAAGAATGGGGGTAAAAATCATAAAGTCTGTATTTACAAAATGATTACTATTAAATATAGCAGAGGTTCCGCTTATGGCCTGGAGGAGTAAGAGATTAACGGGCCTACTCTCCTCCACATAACAATAAATTTTAGACAAAATGCAAAACAAACAAAAACAAAAAACACCTGAGGGCTCTGGAAAGTAAATACAAGCAGGTATGTTTTGGAAAAGAGTTGAAACATGGAGAAAACAGGCAGCACAGTTGAATTTCCCAGGTTTCAAGCTTTATCCTGAGTGTAGGTCCTAATTTCAGTCTGGCTCAGGGCAACTGAAACAGCAAGAAAAACTGCAGTCTTTCTGAACCCAGTGGATGGGTTCAGATCAACCCCTGCCATCAGGAAGGGAAGGAGGAATCCAAAACAGAAGATATCCAGGGAGGGTCCCATAATCTGTGTGTAAGCCTTGCGCACATCTCTGGCTGACCTCTGAACTACACACAGGTAAGGTGAATTATATGCAGCACTGTGAAGGAAAGAAGAAACAACTGGGATTGGAGTGCCTGCTCACGACATGCAAGACACTGAGATGGACGAGGATTTTATCACAACTACTATAACTGTGCTCCCTAAGGTAAAGAAGAAGATGATTATAATGAATAAAAGATACAAGGAAAATTTTTAGCAGAAAAATCACACACACACGGAGCAAATAAAGATTTTAGAACTGAAAAATGAAACAACTATATGAAGTTAAAAAACATCACTGGGGGGCGCCTGGGTGGCTTAGTCATTAAGCGTCTGCCTTCGGCTCAGGTCATGATCCCAGGGTCCTGGGATCGAGTCCTGCGTTGGGCTCTCTGCTCCGCGGGAAGCCTGCTTCTCTCCCTCTCCCACTCCCCCTGCTTGTGTTCCCTCTCTCACTGTCTCTCTCTGTCAAATAAATAAATAAAATCTTTAAAAAAAAAAAAAATCACTGGTTGGGCTTAAAAGAGATAACAGAAGAAATAGTCATTGGCCTTGCAGATAGATTAATAAAATTATCTAATGTGAAGAAGAGAGAGAAGTATTGAAAAATATTTAGCAGTGTCTAAGGGATCCATGGGGCAATATCAAAAGTTCTAAATACAGATAAGTGGAGTTGCAGAAAGCAAGAAGAGAGAAGGAAGGAAGGAAGGAAAGAAGGGCGAGAGAGAGAAAGAAAGAAAGAAAAGAAAGAAAGAAAAGGAGAAGAGAAAAGAAAAGGAAAGGAAAGAAAAGAAAAGGAAGGAGGGAGAGAGAAAGACTGAGATTTACCAAATTTGGTGTAAGAAAGACATAAGCTAGCAAATTCACAAAGCTCAGGAAACACTGAATGGGATAAACGCTGGGGTGGGGGGAAGGCCTATGCTGACAGTAAAACTGCTCGAAATCAAACTTACAGAAACAGCCTTGCTCTAGCCATTTCTATATGGCAAGAAAAAGAAAAAAGGCATAAAGATTGGGAAGGAAATGTTTGTTTGCAGATGACATGATTGTTTAGAAAAACAATCACAAGGAATCTGCAAAACAACTATTAGAATAAGTAACTTTAGCATGGTTGAAAGATAAAAGGTTAATTAATATATGAAAGATAATTGTATTTCTATATAGAGGCAGCACACACATGGAAAATGAAATTTCAAAAAACAATTCCATTTACAAGAGTGCAAGAAACTACTTAGTAAGTTTAACAAGAGGCATACAAGATTGATCAAAACAGCAGAAAACTAAGAGAAATTTAAGAAAACCTAAATAAATGGAAAGATACACCATGTTTGTGGACTGCAAGACTCAATACCATTAAGATGTCATTACGCCCCAGATATATCTACAGGTTAAATGCAATCCTATTTATAATCCTAGCAGGGTTTTGGGGTTTTTGTTTGTTTGTTTGTTTGTTTGTTTGGTAGAAATTGACAAGGTGATTTAAAAATTTATACTGAAGCGCAAATAACCAAGAACTGCCAAGCAATTTTAAAAGAGAACAAAATTGGAGGGCTTAAACTACTTGCTTTTAAGACTTGCAATAAAACTATGGTAACCAAGACAGTGCATTGTTAGTGAACGCAGAGGCATATAGATCAATGAAAAAGAGTTCAGAATCACACACAACAGATTTTTGATGAAGTTGTTAAAGGAAATCCTTTTCAACAAATGGAAAGCTTTTTCAGCAAATGGTGCGGGAACAAGTGGAAAGCCATATGCTAAAAAGAAAGGAGCATAGGCCCTAGATTATGCCACATACACTTATTAACTCCAAACAGGTCATAGAACTAAAGGTAAATAGTAAAACTATAAACCTTCCAGGAGAAAAATCTTTGTGACTTTGGGATAGGCAAAGATCTTAGGTTAAGAAACAAATGTATGAAGTATAAAAGAAAAACAATACACACACACATACACACACAAATTGTATAAAGGTGAAAATTTTTTGCTCTTTTAAAGACACCACTAACAAAAGTAAAAGCAAACCATTAAATGGGAGAAAATGCCTGTAAGGCAGTAGTTCTCTCCACATCCACAGGGAATATGTTCCAAGATGGCTAGTGGATGCCTGAAACCACGGAGGGTACCGAATCCTATATATATGATGTGTTTTCTTACACATACATACCTATGATAAAGTTTTATTTATAAATTGGGCACAGTAAGAGATTAATAATAACTAATAATAAAATGAAGCAGTAAAAAAAGTTATGTGAATGTGGTCTCTCTCTCTCATAAAATCTTACTGTACTCTACACCCTTCTTGTGATGATTTGAGATGATAAGATGCCTATGTGATGAGACAGGCAGGTGAATGACGCAGGCATTGTGACGTAGTATGAAGCTACCTGAGACCTCCGGAAATTGCATCAGAAGGAGAAGCATCTGCCTGGGTCTGCAGTTAATCATGGCTAATAGAAACCACGGAAAGCAAAACCAAGGATAAGGGGGGCATACGGTACATATATCTGACAAATCACTTGTGTTGAGAATGTATGAAGACTCCTCATAATTTTATAAGAAGACAAAAGCCTTGGTTAAAAATTTGCAAATTATTTGAAGAAATACTTTAACAAATAGACAAAGAAAAGCAATAAGCACATGAAAAGATGCTCAACCTCTTTAGTCATCAGGGAAATACAAATTAAGCCACAATGAGATACCACTATGCGATCATTGAATGGGTATTTTTTTTTTAAGAATGGGTAAATTTAAAAGAACAAAGATCAGCCTTACCAATTTCAACAAGGTTTGGGAGCAGGTAAAACTCTCATACACTGCTAATGAGAATGTATGTCATGCACCTACTTTGGAAAAAAGAAAAAAAAAAAAAAAAAAAACTTTGGGCACCTGCGTGGCTCAGTGGGTTAAGCATCTGACTCTTGACTTTAGCTCAGGTCATGATCTCAGGGTCCTGGGATCACGCCCCACTTCTGTCCGGCTCCACACTCTGCAGAGTCCGCTTGAGATTCTCTCTCTCCCTCTCCCTCTGCACAATATGCACTTGTATGTGCATAGTCTCTCTTTCTCTCTCTCAAATAAGTAAATAAATAAAAATTTTTTTAAAAAATATGTATCATGCACCTACTTTGAAAACAAACAAACAAACAAAAAACTATGGGGTGCCCGGGTGGCTCAGTTGGTTAAGCATCTGACTCTTGATTTTGGCTTAGGTCTTGATCTCAGGGTCCTGAGATCGAGCCCCTGGTTGATCTGCACTCAGGTTGGAGTCTGCTTGAGATTCTCTCTCTCTCTCCCTCTGCCACTCTCCCTGCTCATGCTCTCTCTCTCTAATAAACAAATAAAATCTTTTTAAAAAAATAAAAAACAACTTTCTCAAAAACTTAAACCTTCAACAACCATATGACCCACATATTCCATTCCTAGTTATTGATAAAGAGAAATAAAATCATATGTCCACACAAAGACTTATGCATGAATGTCCATAGCAGCTTTATTCACAGTAGCAAAACACTGAAATCAACTCAAATGTCCATTCAACAAGTGAATAAATAAGGCATATCCATATAATGGAATACTGTTCAGCATTAAAAAGGAACCCCTGATATATGCAACAATATAGATGAATCTCTAGATTATTGAGTGAAATATACCAGACACAAAGAATACATACTGTATGATCCCATTTACATAGAATTCTAGAAAAGACAAATCCAATCTATAGTGAGATAAAAGCAGATCTTTGTCTGATGCTTGTGGGTAGAAAGAAGAATTTACTACAAAAAGGTCACAAGGAATTTTTTGGGGGGTGATGGAAATGTTTATAAAATTTCCAAAAACTCACTGAATTATAAACTCTAAATGGATGCAATTTATTGTACATAAAGTATACCTCAGTAAAGCTGATTTTAAAATTGCATATAGAAAAAGATAATTCAAGCTTAGAAAGAAATTAGAGCAAAATTAAAATGTTAGTAGTATTTGGATGATGAGGTTACAGGAAATTTTCATTTTTTATGGTTTCAATTCTAGTAACATTACAAACTTTCTTTAATGACCATAAATCATTTTAAATTAAAAAAAATAAACCAGTCTACAGCATATTAGGCAAGCATCCTTTTCCTGGTTAAATGTATAACTAAAATATGCATTTCTGTCTAAGACATATCGTTTGCAAAGAATACTATTCTTGTTGATCAGACTTAAGGGCAGAGAGGTAATCCCAGAGGGATAAGTGTTCTCCCTTCTCCTCTACATTTCAGGCATGAAATTGGAACAGAGACAATTCAATAATTTACCATAAATTGTGTTTTTAGTGAAATAATTCTGCAGCTATGTGGAGAACTGAGGCCCTTGCTGATACACTGCATTAGCTCTGAATTATTTCGTGTATGCAAAATTCATTTTATACACACACACACACGCACGCGCACACACATACACACACATACACCCATCATGGGCTAGCAAAATATGATTGGATTTGCAGTCAGGATCCCTGAGTTTGAGTCTTAGTCCTTTGATTATATGTTACTGTGGTGGTTTTAAACATAGCCCCCAGATTCTTGAGCACACCTCCCATTAAGAGGTGGGATCTCCTACCCTTGAACGTGGGTGGGCTTGTTACTGTTTTGACTGAAAGAGCATGGCAGAGGTAAGCCTAAGTATCTTCCAGGGCTCAGTCAAAAAAGACCACACAGTTTTACCTGGTTCTCTTGAGATGGTTACACTATCCAAAAAGTCTGACCTCCTAGAGACTACCATGTTGGAGAGGCTACTTGCAGAAGCATGGGTCACCAGCACAGCAGACTCCCCAGCCAATGCCTAGCATCCCTAGCTGCCTGTGGGCCATTTTGTATATCCAGTGAGCTGAGTCCTCAGAAGACTGCAGCCCGGCCGGATGTTTGACTGTAACCATAGGAGAGACTCCAAGCTAGAATTGCTCAGCCGAGCCCTTCCCAAATTCCTGACCCACAAAACTGTGTGTAAAATAAGATGATTATTGTTTTTAGCCACCTACATGTTGGAATAATTTATTATGCAGCAATAATAATTTGTAACAGTGATCTTGGGTGAGTCACTTGACTTCTTTCAACTCTTCAGTCTTACACCTCTAATAGGAATATCATCTACTCTTAGTACTGTTGCAAGGCTTAAAAGAATCTTTCAAACCTTGGAGTACTGAGCAAATGCTTGTTGTTTCATTTTATTCACTTATTTGTATGTTCACACAGCACACTTATTGAACACCTGCTATATGCCAAGCCTATATAGTAGGCTAGGGGTCTGTTAATAAGATACAGTCCCTCCAGTCAAGGAACTCGGATTCCGATGGAGGAAGTGGTCAAGAAGCCAGGCGATGGAATGAAGGGTGATAAGACCATCACGTAAGTCAATGCAGGAACCGTAGTAATACCTTGCAGGAGCTTGCTCCCACTATCCTGGGGGTGGTGCAGAGAATGATCAGGTTTCCAGATTGGATGTGTGGACGTGTAGGGAGTCAGCAGAGTGGAGAGAGGTCGTTGTGGAGAAGAGAAACAGCATCTGGCTTAGTTCTGTAGCAAGTGAGTAGAAACTAACTAAGGCGTGCAGACTGCTGTACATGGGGAAGGGGTTCAGGGTGGCCTCTGTGAATCTTGAGGAAAACACATCCTTCTGAGGCATGATGGAGGCACTTTAGGGTCTGCCTTCCATGCATCTTTCTGGGCACACAAGAATAAAAAAAATAATAATAAAGAGGCCAACAAATATTTTGGAATACCAGGTGCAAGTAACTGCTCTCTTAAATAATCTTTGTCACTTTGGATGAGCAGAGCAGGAGACAAGTTGAAGATACAAGAGTTCACCAGAAACATCTCCTTCTGCTCAATTTGAGGTTGGAGAATGGGGTCCTGGGAGGCAGCCGTGGAAGCCTGACTCTGACATCTTGTCAGGCTTGCATAGGGATCTGCCTGCCTCCTGTGACCCAATGGTTGTCCCATGGCCCGTGCAACAAGTATTCCTTGATTGTCAGATGACCATGATCACTCGTGTGTGTGCATGTGTGCATGCATGTGTGTGCATGTATGTGTGTACATGCGTGTGTGTGTGTGTGTGTTTGGGGGTCAGGCATCGGCACAAACAAAACAAAAAAGCACTTTTCCATTCGACATTTAAGTAGGTCCATTTAACAAGTCCACAACATAAAGAGGATGAGCAGAGGATCTTAGAAGTAATGTGCAAGGCCCTGTGTCCAGATGACATGAAAGAGCCGATTCACAGTCAGCCCTGGTTCCCTACACCCCGGGCTCTTCCCAGATACCTCTTGTGGACATATATGAACAGCGAAGCTTTCAGAGCCAGGAGGCCCCAGACAGGTGAAGAAGAGATAGAAGGGAACCCTGTTTGGAATAAAGAAACTCCACAACCCCTTCACTGGGAAAAGTCCACTACTGTCAAAGGCTGGGCACAGGAAAGGCTCTATGCAAATGCCAAATTTAATTAGCTCAGATCCCAGTGAAATGAGCTAAATTCAATTTGCTATTTGCACTCCTTCTTTTCTCCCTGGGAAAAGTTTAGGGCTTTAAATAGCTCAGGGAGAGGGGGGAAAGAAGTAAATTTAAAAAAAGAAAGAAAGTAAGACAAAGAAAAACAAAGCAGTCTAATGCCCAAAAGTTGTGCCGATCAAGCTGTTTTAGGTAAGACTGGGGGACTTTGTCAGGAGCTGGGAACAGCTTTCCCCAGAGCATCTCAAAGTGTGGACGGGGGGTTGCCAATACCCAGTAGGCCCTACCTCTCAGTGCAGTCCCCTGGCATACAGTAGGGCTCTAACAAGTGCTGGCCAGAAGCAATGAAGCGGAATGGGTTGTTCTCACCAGTACCCCCCCCCATGGCGTCATGCTACAGAGACTTTGAAGAGATGTTCTCTAATTTAATCATGTAGGCTCAGTTACTAGTCTGTTCATCTCAAACAGAAATACCCTACCTACCATGCACTGAGAGTCTGCTTTTCCCTTTCCCCTCACTACCACTCCCCACTCAGCCCTCCCACATTCCCATCCCAGTAGAAAACAGTGACTTTTCAGAGCAGACACCACACTGCATCTTTTTCCAGACATAGCAATCCTGGGGTGAACGGCATCCCTCTGGTGCAAGATCCCACCCAAAGGTTCCCGCATCTTAGGACAGGAGGGCAGAATGTAGGTGAAAACCCCTTTTAAGATACACTGTTATGCAAAAAAAAAAAAAAAAAAATCATTTCCAACTTCTGCCTACCTCCTACAAGAGCAAAAGTGCCAAATAATTTCACTGTCATTCAGAAATGGATTCACTGACAAGTTTAATAAACTCATTAAAAAATGTAGGATGCCTGGGTCTTTATTCTATCAGAGTTGCCACGTGGCTTTAGGTACATCATTTACCTTCTCTGTTTTCTCATCAGAGAAAAATAATTATATCCTTCCCCCATACATTTTGCAAAGCCACTATTCAGTTCAGATGAGAAATTCTCACGTGGCCAAGTCAGAATTCTCCTTGGTACCTCCCAGCCCTGCTACGCTGCCAGCCCGCCCCATCTGGGAAAAAAGCAGCCTCCAGTAATGCACTTACTCAGGCCAAAACACGGCAGCCGTATTGGCCCCTTTCATTCTCTTCCAGAGAACAGCCAATCCATCGTTATTTCTTTCTGTCCTTCTCACTCACAATGCATCCTTCACCCTGGCCTTTTTGCTGGTCATCAAACACATTAAACTTGTTCTTGTCTCAGGGTCATGACGTTGCTCCTTCCTGGAATGTTCTTTCTCCAGTTCATGCAGGTCCCTACTCACTATCACCTTAGAGAAGCCTTCCCTTACTACCCTCTTATTCCGGTGTGTTAAAAAAACGGTGTGTTATTTCCCAAATTGCTCTGAATTTCTCAGGGAATGGCTTTGGGCTTAGGGAGTGAGGGTGCCAAGGCCAGGGGCTGCCACAGCAGGAAGGCCCCCACAGAGGATCAGGTTGGCTCGTGTTATCAGGGGAAAGCAGACCAGAGCGTGGTCTCCAGGGTCGCTGCCCCTATGACGCCTCTTCCCCCATACCCCCTCGTCCACTGGTTCCAGAATTTTTCGCTCCACAGTTAATAACAGAGTTTACCCTTCCCAGGGCTAGGAAGAAACCATGACTGGGGATAAGATCTATGCTCAGATTCTTCCTCGCTGTGTGATTTTGAGAAAATTACTTAACCTCTTTGACTCTATTGAAAGTCTTTTTTTGGTTTTTTTTGTAACATGAAAAACATGGGCACTGATTCCCGCCTCACTAGCTCTTCTCTGGGATAAGGTATTTATGAGTAACAAAAATTAAGGGACCCTCTGTGACATGGCTGTTACCCTCAATTTCCCAGGAAGGTGATGAAGCCTGACTTTTGAATCCTTTCTGCAGGTAGATTTTGCCAGGTGGAGGTGAACAGATGCATAGCACTGGAATGGGAAAAAAGAATTCGCAACACCGCACAGCTATTACTTTGCATTAAAAGAAGTGATTTGTATTCAGAGATTATGTAATTGTGAAGTGCTGAACAATTACAAAATATTTTGGCTCCTTTTGGGTATGAGGGAGGGAGGCAAAACCTTGAAATAGAAGAAAGTGGTGGCTCATAGGAAAATTTTATCCTATGTGTTTGTGAATGACTGGAAACTCCACCTTCCTACACACATGCTGAACACTTCCGGCAAAATGAGTCATCATGTTAGGATGGCAAGTGTTTGCTAAGCCTCTACTGTACGCCCAGTTTCTAGACCTGAACCAGCTCTCAGACTGAACCCACCAACTGAAGCAGAGGCTGGGTACCCACAAAGAAGGGTGTAACACTACAGCAAATGTACATAGTAAGTCAGGCCTTCCTCAGAGAGACTTAAGGCGTTTTATTTGGGGATCCATATGCCCAAGTAAGAGGAATATCCAGATTTTTCAAAGACAGTTGGATACAAGTTGACTCTGATACCAGGGACCCAAGGCATACTAGGAATGGGGACCAGGTAAACAAACGGAGTCCTCACCTAGGTCTACGTCATGTGAGATGATCACTTCCCCAGTCCCCAAGTACATGATATATATAGACATACATAATGAGCGGCAAAGCCCTCTTCCCACTGTTCTCTTGTTTCTTTCCCGTTGTTCCTCTGTGATAAACTATCCTGGTGGGGCATTTCCATATCCATTTCCAAGTAGAGGCATTCCCATCCCCAGCCAAGAGAGGAAACCAAAACCAGTCTCTCATCCTGGAGGGCTGTGGATGTAGTAAGTGATACCCTCAAAGACCCTAAAGAGGCAGGGATAATGATCTATCTTTTCTCCACTTAATTCACCAACCTCGTCCTTTAACAACTCGGATGGATCCAGAGGATGGCAGTGAGCTACCACCAGCTCAGACAAATGGTCGGTTCAATTGCAGCTGCCAGATGTTCCATCAATGCTCCAGCCAATTAACGCAGCCTTGGGCATGCATAGAGTCTGTGGCCGCTGATCTGGAAAATAAGTTTTTTCCCATCCCTCTCTGGAAGGAGGATCAGAAGCAGTTTCCATTCCCATGCGATAGGCACCACTACACATTTCCAGGCTTGCCCCGGGGCTGTATTAACTATCCTACCCTCCATCATAAGAGTCTGAAGGGACATGGATCATGCAGACAGTTTGCAGAATATTACATTGGTTTGCTCTCTCTGTTGATGCATCATGCTAATCGGACCGGATGAGCAAGGAAGGGAAAGTGCATTCAAGAGTGTGCTAAGATAGACACACTCCAAAAGGTCCAAGATAAATCCTACGAAGAATCGGGGCGTTGCCACATGAGTGAAGAGTTTAGGTTTCTGTGTTCTGTGGCATGTCATACGTCTGTTCCAAAATAAATGAGAAATTCCTGCATCTTATCCTTCACCCCTCTAGGAAATAAGCAGAATGCTTGGGAGGCAGCATGTTTAACCCTGGGGGATGTTGCCCTGACCCATTTTCCCAGTAGCATGGAAGGATGCCAGCTCCCAGTAGACCACAGATTAGCAAGAGGTTCTGCAGCAGGTCAGTCTGTGGTGCCAACAACCCTACCATTTGTACCATTTGATCCAGTGGACCCTGAAATGTAAGAGTCACTGGTCAGAATAAATCCTGTGCACAATTTACGGCAAGTGCCAATTAGGAGACTCAGGAAGTAGATCTCCAAGCTTCTAGAATAAGGCCATGCCACCTGCAGCAGAGAGGTCTGCATTTGCAGGGCTGAGGGGAGTCCCTGGTCATGCTACTGGGTCCTGTCAAGAGACCAGGCAGCCAGAGCTGCCTATCATGAGCTAGGTTCTGTCAGATTTAGCAAGTCATGTAAGGAGAGATGACCTATGGAAGTGGCCCTTCCAGGATCAGGTCTAAGCAAGGGCAGCACAAGTAAATGACACCGGTAAATGGCCCAGACCCCCTGTCAGCCATTACTGTTATACTTATGGCCACCCAGGGGTGGGGTAGAAGGCCACAAGCTAATTTCACAAAGAGATATTGGCTCCATATTATGCCTACAAGCCAAAAATACTTCTGCACAATGTCCAAGACTTCCAAGGATGCACTTGGCCATATACACTGTGAAAGAAGGGGAGAGGTCCAAGGTATGATATCAGCGGATACATGCCTTAATTGGCTTTTGTCAGGGGGCCTGGCAGAGAAAGACACCTTGCTTGTTCAACACCAATTTAAACAAAGGCCTTTGAGAGTCAACAAGGCATCCCCGCAGTGATTATTATTATTATTATTTTAAAGGTTTTATTTATTTGACAGAGAGAAAGACAGCCAGAGAGGGAACACAAGCAAGGGGAGTGGGAGAGGGAGAAGCAGGCCTCCCGCGGAGCAGGGAGCCTGACGCGGGGCTCGATCCCAGGACCCTGGATCATGACCTGAGCCGAAGGCAGAGGCTTAACGACTGAGCCACCCAGGTGCCCCCCCCCGCAGTGATTATTAATTGGTGGTGGATTTGTTGAGGAGAGGGCAGAGGGACGACTATGGAACGTGTCCTTTCACTTTGAGTGGTTCAGATAGATGCCACAGCTCAGCGCTCCACACAACACATGTCCCAGCTCCCTAGAGCCTGCTTACAAAGCTTTCAGCCCCCCACCTCTTTTAAGCTGACTGTGACTACCCACATGAAAGAGAATCGCATCATAAACAAGAGAGACCAGACGGGCAGTACGAAGCTCCGAAAGGGGCTGGAAGCAGCGACCTGCAGGTCCCTCTGGCTCTGAGATTCCATGACAAAGGAGCCAAGGATGGGAGTATTTTCCTCGTGTCCTGCCTGTCTCACGAAATTATGCATCAGAATCACCTGGAAAGTTGTCAAAATGCAGATTTCTGGGCTCGACCACGGAGTGGCAGGGTCCAAGAGCCTGCATCTCTCTAGCAAGTTCCCAGAGATTGCAATACTGGCTGTCCAGAAACTACCCTTCGAGCTACCTTACGGCAGCGCTCCAGGCCCCCACATGCTGGGTTCTCACGGCCAGCTTCAGTGACGGAGGCCCGATGTGTTGTACTTCAGAGTCTGGGCTTGGCGGTTCTACTGATCTGCGTTCAAATGCAGACCCTGCCGCTGAACAGCCACGAGACCTGTGGCAAACAGACTTCACCTTATGAGCTTCAAGTTTCTCATGTAAAATGAGAGTCATAATAATATCCACCTTACAGGGATATTGTGAAGATTTAATTAGATATATTGAAGAAAAAATGGGCATGGTGCTTGGCACAAAGTAAGCCCTTGGTAAATAAGGATACAATGACTGCTAGTGTTCTAGAAACTATAAAGTGCCAGCAAATATAAGAGGCTGCCTTCCACGGGCAGGCAGCCTTTGTTTTTCAGCTCAAACTTTCGTCTTCTGGGACACAGAGGGGTAACAACATTAGAAGGGAAGCAAAGGAAAGAGACTATGCAGTGGGGGTTATGACCCCCTCCCTCTCCGCCCCTGCCCACTCTTCCTTCACCCCTCCACCTCTCCTCTGCCCTTTTCTCCAAGGTCGTCCTGTTTCTACTTGGACTTGGGACTTCCCTGGGAAACCGTTTTCTGTTTTCCCTCCCCACAGTGCCAAGCAAGGGCGAGTGGCTGAATTCTCTCCACCGGTCTCTATAGCACACCAGTCTGCGCTTTTGTGGGATGATGCGCTCACCGCGGTCAGCACCAGGCCTGGCCCGTAACACTCGCACAGACATTTGGTTGTTGTTGTTGAATTGAATTGAATTTACAGAAATTAAGGAGACAGGGTTTGGGTGGGCCCTGGTATGGCGTCTGGGTCAGCGCATGATCTTGGATAAACCTCACCCCTCGTACAGGCCTCAGTTTCCCTTTTGTCAAAAAGGAGATTTCCCTGACCTCTTCCAGCTTAAGGTTACAGCTGCAGCATCCTGGACAGAGATCTGAGCTGGGAGTTGGTAAACCAGGGTGGTGGGCCCAGATCTGCCACTAACTCATGGTGGAGAAGCCACATCCCCTCCCTGGGCCTCAGCTTTCTTGTCTGCATTATGGGGTGATTTCTAAGTACCCATCTCTCATTCCCAAGTCGTGAATTTCTAGAATATTTTATTTTAGGCTTCTTTGAGGCTCCCGTTCAAGGCATTTAAGCACTGTTTGACATGATGGGGAAGGAGTGTGTTTCCTTTTATCCTAATGTGGCCACATTGTACTGGAGGCCTCTCAGATCTTACTGGATGAAATCTCCCATAATAACACACAGTGATAATTCATCAATATTGCATGCAATCATTAAAGTAGCATATATTATTCTCAACTCAGATGGTATCTTTTAAACGAGAGTGCACTGATGCTTTAGCAAGACAAATGAAGGCAAAGAAGGACTACTGTCTGCGCCACTCACTCGAATCTTCTCTACATGCATTTTAACCCAAAGCAAAGTGGCATAAGGTAGTGAAGACAGTATTGGGTTTGGCTTTAAAAGCTATGGCTTCACTGCCAGGTTCTTTTACTTTCTAGCTGTGTGACTGCAGGCAAGTGACTCAACCTCTCTGGGCCTCAGTCTCCTCATCTGTGAATGCTTCTCCGCCCTCCTCCCAGGGTTGTTGCAAAGATCACCTAAGATAATGGATGTGAAAATCTGTTGTAAACTGTAAAGCTCTCTGCAAACACAAGGCACTGCCATTACGGTAATAAAAAGCAAATGGCACATGAATATTTCACAAGCATGGGCTGGGACAGATTACTTGTAAAGTACCCCCATCTAATGGGGTTTTATAAATACACACTCCCTGTCCTTATTACGAACTTCCTAATAATCTCTTTCTAAAGCTCATCTTCAAACTCCTTTTGTCTCCCCTGTCATTTCTTCTTAATATCTCCTCTCTCACACAGCTATTTATTACTGAATGCTGGGTGGCATTTGGGGAGAGAGTGGGTCAGAAAAATCCACACATCCATATTTTGTACGGAGACGTAAACAAAATGAAACAAGGACACCTCGATTTTAAGCTAAGATATTAAAAAATATACATCTTCCTGGTGGGTCTGCCACAGTCGCTCCTATTAGTAATACTTAGTCTGAAATTAAGTTTAACAACCCCATCCCCCTATGTAGCCTCAAATCCATTCACCGGTGACATTAATGTGGAAAGAGAAGAAATAAACTCAGATGTATTTTTTTTCCTTTTTTTTCCTCTTAAAAAAAAAAGTATAAATTTTACAAAGCCTTTTGGAGTCTCTCTTGGCTAAAGGAGAATTCCTTTTGCCATTAACCACTCCTGCAGAGAGAGCTCACTAGCTGCAAGATCATGATGAGGGTAAGCATTAATTAAATCTAACTGCGAGAGAATAATTATGTACACATATCCATCAGGGCAAGTTGTCACTATCCAGTAACAAAGTTGGATACAAATTCCATCAGCAGAACTGTCAGGCGGCTGTTAAAAGGATATAAATGTGTCCCAAAAGGATCATTTCATTTAGGGGGGGGGAAATTGGATTGCAAAGGATTAATGAGGCGAGGGGTTTGTGTTTTCAATTGAATGTAAAATGCAAACCGAGAAGTTGTGATATCATCATTTAACCTTAATGTTTAGCCACATTTGGATTTCTAACACGTGGTGGGGACAATTAGACCTTGTGCATCAAACCAACATTTCCATCATGCAATGAGATGAAAGGTTGGATATCTTGAAGTTATACTGCACAAAAGTTTACAACAAATTCATAACATCTCATTTACACAGATGGCATATTCTTAATAATAATTAGGCGAGAAAATGAATGCAAATCCCACCAGGGTGATTCGGGGATTCAGGAGAGCGCCCTTTTTTTTGTGACTGCCTTGATGTCTGCTGAATTTCAGTCCAAACTCTGTGGCCTGTATGTATGCAGAGGCCCCACGCAGATGACAGAACTGCAAGTCTTGGCGGCAGGTGCCGCAAACAGGCACAGCTACAATGTAGGAATAGGGACAGTGGCGTTAGAAGTAGGTCCAAGTGTATGTCCAGGCTCCACCATTGACTAGCCATGTGGCCTTTGGGCTACTGACCTCATGTTTCTGAACATCGATTTCCTTTACAAAATAGTGTTATAGAAAACTAGTTACAATAAGATATTTGAAAGCACCTAGAACAGTGACTGGCACAAGATAGGTGGCCAATTACTGCTGTTGTTCCTATCAGATCTATGTCCCAAGGTAGGAAACAAATCACAACCTCAGGAACAGTTCCTCCTGCACTGTCATCCTGGCTGGGGCAATCATGGGTAGTGAGGGTTTCCAGCCAAGGCAGGGACTAGGAAGCCCACCTGGTTTCACTGCATGCATGGTGGACAATGATACTGGTCAACACCAAGGTCATTTATTCCAATGCACTTATAACAATTTGTAATTATTGGTTGACTGCCTACCTGTATCCTCCTCCATAACTTGAGCCCCATAGGGGTGAGGACCCCGTGTGTCTGGTTTTCTACTTCATCTCAGGACCTAGAATGATGGCTCACACTTGGTAGGAAGTCAGGTCGGAGGCCCTGGGCAGGGACTCAGCAGGAAGGGCTGGAATCGGGAAATGGGAATCAGGTACAACAGCAATAGAGAACAGCTACGGAGAGACTCATTCTATGCTGGGGATGATGCCATAAGGATGGATGATATGACTTGCCTGACTGTGCTGGGACCACAGAAGCTAATCTTAGAATGAGGCCAGAGTCTATCAGAGATCCTAGACATTCTGGGATGCCATAATTATCAGGGTAATGACCTAGTCTTGAGTTCTCAAGATCCTGTCAAGTTATTTTTAGGTAGTCCTGCCTGAAGGCATGACTTCTTCAAGACCTTCCCCAAACTTGGAATGTATGCAGATTGCTGTGAATGCCACAACATTCTGCTGAAGGGGATTGCACTGACCCATCTCAGCCAACATCTCTGGCAAGGTAACCAGGGTGACGCAGATAGAGAAGGAGTTTGTCAATACAGCTGTTCCCTGGAACCTTCTCATCTGCGCTAGACCATACATAGGACCTTTGTATTTCCAGAACAGAACCTGACAAAATGGACTATTTCTGTGGCCTGAAAAAGAAATATGAAGAATACTGATTGAAACAAAAGACTACTACTTTATCTTGACAGTGAACATTTTTCTGGAAATGTTCCACTACAACATCACCTACACACACTCCCATCTATTCTGCACAAAAACAAAACAAAACAAACAAAAAATAAAATCAGTGTACACAGATTGCTTCTCCCTATTTCCACCTCTGATTGAAAGAAATACCTTTCAGAGGGATAAAAATTAAACCACATTTAGTCATAAATTGCAAAGAGTCATCATTGAAAAGAAAAGAAAATTTCACGAAATTGGGCCAAATCCAGAAAACTGAGATCATAAACTGTCAACACCCATAAAGAGAATTTCTTTCGTCTTGTGAAAAATCTTTAAACTCTAATTCTTTTTTTTTTAAGATTTTATTTATTTCTTTGACAGAGAGAGACACAGCAAGAGAGGGAACACAAGAAGGGGAAGTGGGAGAGGAAGAAGCAGATTTCCCGCCGAGCAGAGAGCCCGATGCGGGGCTCGATCTCAGGGCCCTGAGATCATGACCTGAGCCGAAGGCAGACGCTTAACGACTGAGCCACCCAGGAGCCTCTAAACTCTAATTCTTGGAGGCAGAATTTTATATACGTTCGTTTGATTATATTTTTAATAGTATAGTTTAATATTCTGTATTCTGATTTTGCCTACTTGATCTAACAGGAAGATTTCTGTAAAAATCTTTGAGTTTTGATTATATATTAGTCAACCTGTCATCGTACTTCCCTCCATTTTTTTTTCCTTTATATATTTTGAAGCTTTGTTGTTTCTGTATGTAAGTACAGATTTCATTGGTCTCCCAGTGAACTGTTCCTTTTATGATTAACGACCCTCTTTATTTCTAAGAATTTTTTGTTTCTTGTTGTAAAGTTTATTTTGCCATATATTTCTACTTCTCCCCAAGCTTCCGTTTCATTAGTATTTGCTTAGTATATATTTTTCCTTTACCTTCCCTGTCAAACTTTCCATATCTTTATGTTTTAGGAAGATCTCTGGTAGACGGCATGCAATTGGATTTTACTTAATGTAATCTATCTCTGAATTTTAGTTTGCAAATTATATTTATTGTAATTACTAATGCTTGGAGCCTTATTTCTACCATGTTACATTTCAGTCTCTTATTTTTTAGTTTTTATTTAAATTCCAGTTAGTTAACATACCGTGTAATATTAGTTTCAGATGTAGAACTTAGTGATTCAATACTTCCATACAACACCCAGTGCTCATCCCAAGTGCACTCCTTAATTCCTATCACCTATTAAATCCATCTCCCCAACCCTTCTGGTACCATCAGTTTGTTCTCTATAGTTAAGAGTCTGTTTCTTGCTCAACATCACTCGTCATTAGGAAAATACAAATTAAAACTACAATGAGATACCACCTCACACCTGTCAGAACGACTAAAATTAACGACTCAGGAAACAACAGATGTTGGCGAGGATACGGAGAAAGGAGAACCCTCTTACACTGTTGGTGGGAATGCAAGCTGGTGCAGCCACTCTGGAAAACAGTATGGAGGTTCCTCAAATTAAAAATAGAACTACCCTACATCCAGCAACTGCACTACTAGGTATTTACCCAAAGAATACAAAAATACTAATTTGAAGGGATACCTGCATCCCGATGTTTATAGCAGAATTATCTGCAAGAGCCAAATTATAGAAACAACCCAAGTATCCACAGACTGATGAATGGATAAAGAAGCTGTGGTATATATATATAGAATGGAATATTACTCAGCCATAGAGCAGAATGAAACCTTGCCATTTGCAATGACATGAATGGAGCTAGAGAGTATAATGGTAAGCGAAATAAACGTTAGAGAAAGACAAATACTGTGTGAACTTACGCATATGTGGAATTTAAGAAACAAAAATAACAGAATCCTAGGGGAAAAAAGAGAGAGGCAAATCATTCTCTTCTTGCTCTTGCTTTCTCTTTGCCTTTATCCCACCACACCCTACTGCCCACCTGGAGTCACCATGATATCAGCTTCTAAACTTAAAGCCCGAGCTTTGCGTTTCCTTCTCATTCTTTACAACTGAGGAGTTTCCTTTCTTCATCTTTGATAAACTTGCAGTGTTTCAAAAATTCTAGTTTATTCCATGTGGGCGTGGATGGGCACACGTGTGCAAGCATATGTGTATGGAGCAGGAAGAAGGTCAGCTTCGTGTGCCATGCTGTTGAAAACTTACCATATGCCTCACCAACATTCTTTTCATTTAGATACCGGAGCTTTTGTTATAAACAAAAACATGTTCATTTTTGAAAATAAGTATTCTAGAATTGTGACTTTTCCCCCAAGATATTGAGGTCCAATATATAAATATGAAGTAGGAGCTTGATGGAAGAGTCCTACCTACTCAGCCACATTCCCTTGTCCGCTCCCTGAATGCCTCTTTGGAACACAGCTTGACAATTCTTGCTCATGGTCCATGAGCTCTACCTGGTATCCTCAGGATGTTTAACCACCTCTATCTCAAACATGGGAAAAAGCAAAGCCTTCTCTTTATAATCTTCTAAGTGATTTACCCATTCGATTACAGTTGAATTAGAAAAACCCACAAGCTGCCAGCTTCTATGTGTTTTATTCAAATTCTCCAACAGTCAGTCTTGGTTGCAGGGAATATGGCCTACATGATTTTACATGTTCAAATGGCATGAAAAGAGGACAATATTGTAAGTCAGGGGACTTGGAAATCCATTCCTGGGTCTGCTAATTCTTCTCTGCAGCATGGATGAGGTCTTCCCATCCATCATTTTCTGCTTCTATGAGCAGGAAGGATCAGACGACCTTGAAATTCATTTCTATCTCTGATGGACTAAGAGAACCTAAGGAGTTATTTCCCTCAGTTGTGTGCTGAAAGCCTGGGACAACGATGCCTCTGAGACATCTGGATTCACCTATAATCATCCAGCAAGTAGAGAGTCAAGGGGTTAAATCTAGGATTCTCTCAGTCCACATCTGAGAGGTTCCCTTACACCAGGGAGTGCAGGTCAAATCTAACCCACTGCCTGTTTTTGGTGTGGTCTAGGCGCTAACAATGGTTTTTACATTTTTAAGTGGTTCAAACAAATCAAAAGAAGAATATGTTAAGATGTGAAAATCATATGAAATTCACATTTTAAAAGTATCCATAAATGCATTCCATTCTTTTGATTAGTAGAACTCTATTACAAAAAAATGGTACTTGGTTATTATTATTATATTTTGAATTTTGTCAGATTTGTAGAAAATTTTCTCTCATTGTGTAAGTGCCTACATAATCCTCAAGTTTGCCTCTTGGTCAGCAAAGCTTAAAATATTTCCTATCTAGCCCTTTACTGAAAAATTTTGCTGATCCTGCATTAGACCATAAGGCCTTACAAGGATGGAGCCAGGGTCCAAAATCAACTACCTTTTGTATACCACAAGCCAGGCTGGTTCAAACAACAGCTTGAGATCCAAACAACATTAGCCCTGTTAAAAAAGGCTAGTTAGCAGAGGTGTAAAAATTACATGTAGTCGGGGGAAATCGGAGGGGTAGACGAACCATGAGAGATGATGGACTCTGAAAAACAAACAGGGTTCTAGAGGGGAGGGGGGTGGGAGGATGGGTTAGCCTGGTGGTGGGTACTGAGGAGGGCACATTCTGCATGGAGCACTGGGTGTTGTGCACAAACAATGAATCATGGAACACTTCATCTAAAACTAATGATGTAATGTATGGGGATTAACATAAGAATAAAAAAAAAAATTACATGTAGTCTTTTAATCAGCTATAGATGGATTCAAATCTGGGATGTGACTGTCCCTGAACCAACTGTATCACATTATACAAGTTCCTTCACAGATCTGAGCCTCCATTTTTCCATCAGCAAATTGGGAATACTTATGCTTGCCTCAGGGGATTGTGCAGGTCAGCCCAGGCTTTAACATAAGATAAAGGCTTAATAAAATATCAATACCTGTAGGTATTGTAAGAAACTGCCCAATAGGGGCATCTGGGTGGCTCAGTTGGTTAGCGTCTGACTCTTGGTTTTGGCTCAGGTCAGGATTTTAGGGTTGGAAGATGGAGCCCAGCATCGGGCTCTGTGCTGGGTGTGGAGCCTGCTTAAGATTCTCTCTCTCCTTCTCCCTCTGCCCCTCTCTCACTCTCTCTTTCTAAAATAAATTAAAAAATAAAAAACAGTACAATATTTTGTCCCTTTGTCATTTAAGAGGTGAACTCTTATTTCCTCCACCCTTGAATCTACGACAATCCCGTGACTTGCTTTGAGCAACAGAATGAAGCAGAAGGAATGATGTGTGCCTTCCAGGCTTGGGCCTCAAAAAACCTTGCATCTCCCATTCTTATTGTTTTTGGAACCCTCCACCATTTGAACACACCTTGGATAGCTGGCTGACCACAGGTACGTGACTGAGGTCAGCTTAGCCTACCCCACCCAGACCAGAAGAACTGCCCAGCTGAGCCCAGTCCAAATGCTCAACTTGGATTAAAAGCCCAATAAATGGTGGCTGTCCTAAGTCACAGAATTTGGGGGTGTTTTATTATGTCACGACTCTGACACAGTATCTGTGCCATTCTGATAAAAGAAAGATCTTAGAGTTGTGACCTCAGGCCCCACCAGCACCTAGCCCCCAGCCTTGTGCTAAGACTACATGGGATTGCCTCTACCCGCTGCCAGGCCAGGCTGAATTGACTAAGAGCCCCCTGATATATTTCAAACAGACAAGGAAAACCACCTGGAGGAGACAAACACTTTCAGCAATGCAAACTTCTCTGAAAGATACATCAGAGATTTATGGAGGCGGCTGTGTACTCTGACTACAAATCAGCTCTCTTGTAGCTCAGCCCAACATGGGAATCACTAGGCTGCTGGTGGCACTGGCCCTCTTGGGAAGGGCCTGGGGCCAAGCAAAGGAAAGCCAGAGCCCAGGGGTAAAGGCTTCACCATCAAATATGCATGACATTCCCTGCCTCTGAAGGTGCCAAGACTGATTCCAGGAGGCAGCTAATCCATAGAGTGCAGCTAATCCATAGATTGCCTAAAGGAGCATCTCCCTAAACAGCACATTCTCACAATGGCCCTGGGACATAAGAATGGCAAGTTTCCTCACATCTCCAGGTGCTAGGGGTGGAAACCCAACGAGGTTAAGCAGTTTCCCTGAGGACCCAACTGCACTTAAGAGCTGGAGTTCCAGCCAGGGTTTTCTGAGTCCAAATACTTTTCAATAGACAACCATGCTTCCCCATCAGATTTATCATCAAAGACCATTTAAGTCAGAGGGGACCTGTGGAAATTATCTAGTACATCACCTTTGCTTTCCAAATTAACAACAACAAAGATTTATTGGGTATTTGCCATGTTCAGTGCAGCCTGCTGAATACTTCACATGCATTAACTCGAATCCCCCAACCCCCTAAGGAGGTGGCCGATTATACAATTTGTAGATTAGGCAATGCCACTTTAGCCCACAAAGTCACTTCCCGAAGTTGAACGAGTCAGAGGCAGAACTGGGATATGGATTCACATCCCTCTGACTTCGGAACCTGAGCTTGTTTCCACAAAAACACACAGCCTCTTAGATGGGGACACTGAGGCCCAGAGGGTTGAAAGTCTTGTCCAAGATCAGGCAGCCTGGGTGATTAATTGTCCATTAATCCATCAAGCATTAACTGAGCATCTGCTATTTGTCCGGAGCTAGGCTAGTCAATGAAAGCACAGGCCTGACCCGGACATAGCCACTGCACTTCATGAGTTTAATTAAGGGAGAAGAGAGGTGGTCATAAATTACTCTAATAAAAGGTAATAAATGACAAATATCACAAGGCAGATAGAGAAGAGGTTATCAGAGCTTCTGGCTCCTTTATCCTCCCTGACAGATACACCCCAATACACTCTTTTACTGCAAGACACTGTCCTCAGAATGTAGGCTTATGTAAATATATATATATTTAATACACATATGTATTATATATATATTTTTTTCTGTTTATTGGTAACTGGCTATACACTATTCACTTAGTTGTAGGAAAATATTCAGAAACATTAATGGCTTTAAATTATCTGCCTTCCCGGGGTGTTGTGATGCTTAAATATTGAACAGGCAGCCCCAGGTTCCATCTTTATGTCTCTGGTTCCCATCTTTGTTCCGCTAACCTCTCTTCCCGCTTAGCAGCCTTCCCTTTCTACCAGGGAGGTTTGGGTAAAGGTCCCTGCCCTTTTTGCCAAAGCAAGTCTTGAAACTGCATAATTAGAATGAAGTTCTGCTGGAAACCATGAGATCGTTGCAGGGAGAGGGGGAGGACTGGACACACGTCAGCTCTCTGGGGTCTGGCCCTTTGTCTGGGATGAAATTGTTCTTTTTTCCTCCACCTCTGTGCCATGTCTCGTGCTGGATGCTCCTCCCTGCCCCCACTGCCACATGCCAAAAGCCTGCTCGCCCTTCCAAACAATGCCTTAGGGTGACTTTCTTTGTGAAGTCTTCAAATTTGTCCTAAATGAAAAGCGTATATACTTTCTGCAAGCCCCTGAGGACAGGGCATGGCTCCCTGAGGTCAGAGGACATCTGACTCTTGTCCTGACGCAGAGAGAGATGCCTCACCTTCCAGAGTCTTCTAGCCCCTCAACACCCTCATGGTAGCACTGATGATGCAGAAACACTGGTCAGTGCACGAGAAGCTACAACCGCTTCCTTCCAGGATCTAGACTAGGCTGGTACCATTTCACAGCTCGAAGATCCTACCCGGACTAGCTGGGACTAAAACCCAAGTCATCTGGCAACTGCAGTGTGGGCTCTGTCTGCCCCGAGGTCACAGTTCCACAGTCTACTAGCTGGATAAACTTGGGCAAGTCACTTAACTGATAGTTGAACTTCCTCTTTTGTAGACGGGGGACAATTACAGTCCTTACCTTATGGGATCTGGGGAAGTTTTCAATGAGATAATATGTGATGAGCACAGTACTTAGAATTTACTAAATACTCTAAATGCTTGGGAGATGCCAGCGCACCACATCTCCTTAACCATTTGTATTCTACGATGCTCCCAGCTATCTTGTTTTATCCATCTATCCTTCCATCCATCCATCCATCCATCCATCCATCCATCCATCCATCCACACACTCTCCCATTCAGCTGACTGCTATTCTATGCCCGTTCTGTTATACATTGGAGCTACAGAGAGACATAAATCACTGTCCTTCCCATCATGGGACTGTCAGAGCTGGGGAGGGAGACAGATGTGTTCACATGTATTTACAATGGATTGTGATAAAGGCTGAGACAGCAGCACCGGGCCACATGTACCCAGACAAAGGAGTGGCCCACTCAGCTGAGGTGAGGGCTGAGGGCAGGCCGAGGGTGTGTTCTTCACAGAGCAGATTTTGAAACTGAATTCTGAAAAATGAGTAGAAATCTGCTGTCTGGGGTACAAAGAAGAGAAAAAAGGAGGGTGTTTTAGGCAGAACATGATCTGTACACAGACTTGGAAAGCAAGGCAGGTTGGCTGAATGGAAGAATGGCCAGTGTGCCGGAAGCCACAGAATGCAGAGGCTTGGGACTTGGAGGGTGCTAGGGGCAGGCTGGAACCAGGCTAGGAAGGAGCCTTGTGTAGCAGACTACGGCAACTTCTTACCCTATTAGGCATGTTCCTTTCATCTTATAGATTCTTGCTTCTAAAACGGAGTAAGTGTACCCCAAATGGGTAATGATACTGATATAAGTAAAAGTATAATAAAACAGTAGTGATAAAAATAAAACAATGGAACACACATATTCAATGTGCACCTTTTGCTGGGCTCTATGCTCCCTATTTTACAAGCATTGTCTCATTTGCTCCTATAGAAACCCTTTGAAGACGGTACACCGTAAGCTTGGTTCTTCTTCCTGGGACATCGATATTGCCTAAAGACTTGAGAAAATGATAAATAATTTAACCAAAAAAATGAGGTAGCATGATTTAAACTAAAACAAGTATATGCATGTTATGAAATAGAATGTCATGGATTTTTTTTAGGTGGAACCTGGAATTTGGGGTTTATGACCGATGTCTTTCAAATACAGCTATAGACCCTTTGGGAGTGTGTTGATTCTCACATGTCTTTAGGAAGACTTCCCCACAAAAGCTTGAGATGCCCCCAAGGCAAGTGACAGAGGATCAGGGAAATGTAGGCAGGAGAGTGACATGGCCCGATGTAGTGTGTTGGCAAAGGATTGCTCCAGCCCCCAGGGTAGAAGATGGATTTGTGGATGAAGGGGCTGTTGCAGGACTCTGGATGAGGAATAATGGAACCTCAGCCAGGTCAGAGGCAGTGGCCCAGAGAACATGGGGCAGAGCTGGGAGCTAACACAGCTTCTTCATTTGCTTAAGCTCATTCAGTTAGCCCATGGTGGTTAGTTCAATTTCAAATAGAAAAGCCTCACTTTTAAACCACTAGCTAAACTTCATCAACTTCAGGATGCTCTTCCTCATATCACAAGCAATCTTCCCCGGCTTTAGTTTAGCTCCAACACATTCACTGTTCACTGCCTGTGGACGCTGGGGAGTGCCTGCCCAACAGCTGCCTCATAAAACCCTGTTGGAGTCCCCCACTGCCTTCCTCTGTCCGCCTAAGGATGATGCACTTGAGCATCCACGAGGCCACTCAGGAGGAAGCCAGAGCCACAGACACACATCCGAGCTGCTTTCAACCATGTGCTTCACTCCACGACCCTGGTTCTCCACTGCCCACTACATCTGCTGCAAACCGCTGAGCCCCACGGCCTGGGCACAAAGCCCACGGAAGCAGACAGAGGCCAGGTGCTCCCACTCTGGGCCAGAAGGCCCGACACTGCCTCTGCGGCTGGGAGAGGAGCCGGGCAGTGACAGACCGAGAATCCAGACCCATCGGACTGTATCTGGGGCTTCCGAGGGTCAGTGTGGGCAGACGGAGCACTTCCAACATCGCATGTCTAGGATCGTCTCTGTTCCTTGAGATGAGAATAACTGTTCCGGCTGGGGGGGGTGGGGGCTGGGGTCGGACAGAGTCTGTGGTCAAGACGTTTGCACAGATGTGGAGGTAAACAAAGAAGCCCAGCTTTCTATTCTACAGGACTTTCTAGGATCTTCAAGAGTTGAAGATGCATTTGGCAATTTCCAAGAGACAGAAGGAGAATGCAGAATTTCTATGACTTTTATGGGCCATGGAGTTCTTCAGTCCAAGAAAATCTTGACCCATGGCGGTAAGCATGTGAGCTGGGAACTGCGGGGCTGGCACACGCTATCCTTAGTCTCTCTTGCAAAAAACCTTATCCAATGGTGGCAGTAAAATCACGAGCACAATGTTATTAAGCCATTTTGAAAATTGCCTTAACAGCATCCACTTGAGCACAGTTAATGTGCTATCCATCAGTGAGTCTATCTCTAGGGGAAACAAGATTCCCTGGAGGTCTGTACCAAGAGGCTTTGGTTTATCTTGGATCCCTCCTACATCACCAATTCAGAAGTTATAAAACTGAGCCACTTTCGAATGATCTTTGAGGTTAATACACTCATTTATTCCACAAATATTTATTAAACACGTTCTGCACATTCTATGTATTAGGTTTATGAATATGAAACACATTTTTTGAGAGGAAGACAGTAAGCAAGGAAAAATAATTTTAGACCACATTATTATGGAACAAGTGAAAAAAGGGTTATATAGCACGTCTTGGGGTAGAAAGCATTAGGCTGGGTGGTCATGGAAGACAGTCTGGAGGAGCTCATATCTGCGATGAGAGCTGAATGGTGGGAGAACAGCCAGGAAAGCAGCCAGGGTGGGGAGGGTGTAAAGAAACACAGCAAGGGGGAGACAGCAAGTTGTCAGATTCGAAAGTGGGGAACCATGTGCTGGGTTCCTGCAATCTGAAGGAAGGCAGTGTGGCTGGATCACAAGGAAATGCCAAGTGAGTCAAGAGAGCAGAAGTCAGATCCAGATGGAACAGGAGATTGGCAAGTAGTTTGGGTTGTAATCTAAGGACAACAGGAAAACCACTGAATGATTTTAATCAGAAAGAGACCTTATTTGGTTTAGGTTTCTAAAAAGATTCCTCTGGCTACTTTGGGGAGACAGAATCTCAAGGAGGGCATAGTTGCAAGCGGGAGTTGAGAGGTGGCAACGGTCATAATGGTGATGAAGAAAGGGGGGGACAGATTCAAGATACATTTAGGGAGAAAATGCATTTCTTCTCCCATTAATTCTCTTAGGCCCAATTTGACTTGTAAATCAAAATAACTCGATATCCAATCATCATCTAAGTCAAACAGATTTTCATTAATAAGCAAATTCTGAAATTCTGCCTGAAGAGTGAAGGCCAAGTTTGATGGACAAGTTTGATGTCCCCGCCCCAACCAAAAAAAGTTCCATGTGGCATCGTTTATGGCACTGTTTAATGGTGAATTATCAGAAACAGCCCAAATGCCCAAGAGTAGAGTCCTCATTAAGACAGTTATGGTGCAAAAGAGGGATTTGGCAGGGGAAGAATTCAGTGGTATAGCAAATGTTTTGGATAGGACACTAAGGAAATGAATTCAGACTGGCAGTGAGAACAGAGGGGAGGTTATGGACTGGGAGTCACTTGTACTCAAGGGGGCTATATTTGCAGGGAGGATCTAGGAGGGGAATTCTTGGTGAACGATGGAAGACAAAAGATGGATAGGTAAGGCTGAATGAAACTACAAATGACCCTGAACAAAAATAAGATAGGACAAATACATGACAATATTTATTCAGCTCCTGACACACATTAGCTGAGCATTCCATGCTGTCCACCTTCACCACTTCATCCGATCTTCACAGCAACGATCTGGGGTAGGGATTGACAACCCATTGTACAGAAGAGGAGACTGAGCCTCAGAGACATCCAGGGACTCTTTGAAAGCCACACAAGTTGAAGTTGACTGGGCTGGGAGTAGCACTGCATGCTGCTGACTTCAAAGAAACTTAAGCATCATTATGTATCAGTTCAACCTGGGGTTTACTATGTGAATTTCAAAAAGCAACTCCACCACCAACTTCTGCCTTGATATATGACCTCAGTTTAATGTGCAGACCCTTGGCGTATCACAGGGTTCGGGATTTCACAGGATAAAGCTGGGGAACACAGGTAGGACCTCACTAGCTTAGAACACAGTGGTTTAGTTAATGTTTGGAACTCAGCCGGTTTAGTTCTTCCTGGCTCTCCTACTTACCTGGGCGTCCCTTTGGGCAAGTTACTGCAGCTTCCTGTGCCTTGTGGTATCATCTGTAAAATGGGAATTACCACTGTACCTCCTACATAGGGTTTCTGAGAATCAAATGTAAAAAAGAGGTATATAGTATTTAGCCTGCTACCTGGAGTAAGTGTCTATAAATGACAATTTCTCATAGGGTTAGATAGGTCATTTAAGGCAGGGAGAATGGCATGGAAAGGAACACAGAAGTGGAATATACAGATTTAGATGAGACAGAAGAGAGACGAGAGCTCTGCAATGGTCTTGAATGTCCTTTCCACAAGCCCAGACACTTCTGAAGGCACTGGACAGCCACTAAAGCTCTGGAAGAAGAGGAGTGACGTCATTAGAACTATGTTCATAGGAACTAGAGACATGAGAGGCCAGAAGAAGAGAAGAGCTGTAGGCTACTGAGTGAATGTAAAGAAAAGGGAAGGGATTGGGATGCCAAGCAATGATAAGGGGGTTCATCCCATTGACAAAGTCATACAGATGACCAGAGGAAGAAAGAGGTGATGATGGTGATGATGATGAGGAGGAGGAGGAGGAGAGAATGGGAAGAGGAGGAAGAGAAGGAGAAGGAAGGAAAGATCTACTTTTTATTGCATGCTGGGTGGGGCACTGTGCTAAGATATCATAACAATCCTATGAGAGAGGAGTGGCATGGAGAAGCAGAGCAACCTGCCCAAGGTGACATGATTAGTTAAGAGTAGAACCAACATAAGCGACTGCCTTCGGCTCAGGTCACGATCCTGGAGTCCCGGGATCGAGTCCCGCATCGGGCTCCCTGCTCGGCGGGGAGCCTGCTTCTCCCTCTGACCCTCCCCCCTCTCATGTGCTCTCTCTCTCTCTCATTCTCTCTGTCTCAAATAAATAAATAAAATCTTTAAAAAAAAAAAAAAAAGAGTAGAACCAACATTTGAATCCGGTTCTGTCTCATTGACAGTGCTTCTACTCTTGACAGCGATACGACTCAGGCTATCGAAGAGCAACTCCAAAACCTGTTCTGGTATCCCAGCTTGGGGACGCCTTCCATGAGAACGTCCACCTCTCCTGCACTCTCCAAAGTGCCACCAGCTACGATGTAAAGGGCATCTACTGTGTTCGGGGCCCCTGTGAGGCATTTTCCATAGATTGTTGCCAGTCTTCTCAGCCATTCTGAAAGACGGATGGTCCATTCCCGCCTCAGATGAGGCAGCTGGGGCTCAGAGACACTCCACACCCAGGGGCACAGGTATGCCGTCTACAAGCCTCAGCTGAGATGACCAATCGGGGACACCGTGGCATGATTCTGGGAGTACAGGGCAGCAAGGGAAGGGGGCACAGCTCTTGCCGGTACCTTCAGAACCTGGGGACAGCCCGCTGACACCCTGGCAAGTGGTGGTGCTGGGAGGGCCTACCTCGAGACTTGCTCCTCCGCTTCCGCTTCCCTGCCGAGGCCCTGCGCGGGGCTGGCTGCAGGTGACCGATCTCGATGGGCGTGTTAGCGCGGAAACTCTCCTTGAACTTCTGCATCAGGGACTCCACTGTCTCCTGCGTCGCCTCAGCTGCTGCTACAGGGTGGGCAATGGGGCTGAGGTTAGGGCTCGGCCCACCCCCAGCCCCTGGAGGACTGGGCCTGGCCACCCTGAGTCCCTAGAGCTCCCTCCCTGACCCATGAGGATACCATGGGTCCTCATGGAAGCCACAGGTACCAGTATGTGTTGGATTCCTCACTTATGCATTCAACACACACTATGTTCCAGGCAGTGCCCCAAGCCCGTGAGATAGGGTGGTGAAAAGTCAGACACAATCCATGATTCAAGGGATTCATAGCTTGGAAGGACACATACCCAGGCATTCCCAACACCGCAATACTTTGGTGATAGGAGAGTACAGAGTACCAGAGTAGCACCGAGAAGGGTCCTTTCACCCATCTGGGGAGTCAAGGCAGGCTTCCTGGAGGAGGCACTATTTATACAGACACCTTAAGGATGAATAGGAATTAGCAAAGAGAGTAGAATCAGGGTACGGTTACTAAAGAGATTTGGGATAAGAAAGACTGCCTGGGTAGGAGGAGAACCATGTACAAAGATCCGAAGCCAGAAAGAGCATGATGCTTAAGCAACTGACAGGAGTTCAGTGTAGCTCCAAGGGAGCATGTGAAGACAAGGCCGGGCCAGAGAGGTAGATCACTGTCAATCGCATCGAGGAGTCTGGAATGCATGCTAATGGCGAAAGCTGTTCACTGAAAATTCACAGAAGACTGGCATGTTCAAAATAAGTCCCTCTGACAACAATTCCTAAGGAGAGTGTGGAGAATCCAACGCAGAGGCTATTGCAGTAGCCAGCCAGAGGCCACGGTGGCCTAAACCAGAACAGTGGCAGTGAAGGAAGATAGCAGTCTGTCAGTCAAACATTTGAGGAGTACTGTGACATGGAAACCACTGGGTACAATAGTCCAACATTACTGAAGGGAAACTGAGCACCTGGGAGTGGAACATACAGATTTAGGTGAGACAGCAGAGAGACAAGATCTCTGCAATGGCATACGACTCACTCCAAGCTAGCAAGTGGCAAAGTCAAGCCTTCTAACTCTGGCTCCAATGCTCCATTTTTATCAATACCCTCGATGGATTTGTTAGTAGCCTCATTCTTATAAAGTTTCAAAATTGAGACTGGTAAAAAGTTCCAGAGAATGCTAAGAGTGAGGTTAGAAGGGCAGAGAGAAAAAGGTGGAAGATAAAAGAGAAAAAAAAAAAAGCAGAAAAGCTCAAGAAGGAAGGAGAGGGGCAACATAAAAGGCAAGGAGAGGAAATGGGAAGGAAGCTAAGGAAACTGTCTAAATGGCCTCGCTGCCTTTGTTCTGAGAAATTCCCAAAGAGAGTCCCAACTTTGAAATCTTCAAGCTCAGCCCTCCCCCCATCTATGTCTCTAGAGGCAAGGACGCTTCTTCAGTTTTGAGCTACCTGCTGTCTAAGGCCAGGAGATGGTATGTGCAAAAGATTCCTGTTTCTTTGAAGGGATTTCACCAGACTGGACAAGAAGGCTTCTGAACATCCCCACACCAATTTCTAAGGAGCTCCTGTTTTCCCGGGTAAGCTTTTTGGCTTACACAGATGCATCTGGGGCATAGCTCATACCCAGGCAGCTGGTTTAGGCACTGGGCTCTGTGAGAAGCTCTGTCTTTGAGGACATAGGGGAAATCTATGCTTGCTCAGGAAAAGGCAATTGACAATACAAATGGACCACGTGGTGGCATTATAACTTCCTCACCTGCCTGTCTTGCTGTCTTCCTAGATATCTCCATTAGGTCTACTTAAAGGTAAACCGAGAAGAACAACCCAAACATGGGACACCTACTCCAAGCCTACCATGCACAGCCCTCCAGCAAGAGGCTACCATCCAATCCTGAGAAGCACTTCCACACCCAGTCCTGATGGTTTAAACCTAGAGATGAGCATGATTGGCCCCAAACTGTAAGAGTTGGACTATACTGTGGTCAAAAGTTTAGAGCAAGCCATAATCTGAAATCCTCCAAGGGAGGGGCCCATATAGGTTGCCAACATTCATGCCTTCATTCATCTTCCTGTTCGTTCATGCATCCATTCAACAGTGTTTTCAAAAAAACCGTAATGTATCTGTGACAAGTACAGGAGGTATTGTCTTAGCTTGGGCCACCGAAACAAAACTCATAGATTGGGTGACTTAACAAAAATTTATGTTCTCACAGCTCTAAAGGCTGGAAGTTTTGAGATCAGGATGCCAGGATGGTTGGGTTCTAGTGAGGTCTCTCTCCTTGGCTTACAGACAGGCAGCTCATCGTGAGCTCACATAGTAGGGAGAGAGAACCTGAGGCAGGGAGGCAGAGACAGAGATAAAGAGAGAGGGAAAGAGAGAGATCTTCCTCTTTTTCTGACACCCAGTCCTATCTGATTAGGGCCCCACCTTCATGATCTTATTTAATTTTAATTCCCTCTTAAAGATCCTATCTCCAGATACAGTCTGCTGTGGATTGACCTGTGTCCCTCCAAATTTCTTATGTTGAAGCCCTAACCCCCAATGTGACTATATTTGGAGATAGGGCTTTTAGTAGGTAATTAAAGTTAAATGAGGCCATAAAGGTGAGGTCCTCATCCAATAGGATCAGTGTCTTTATAAGAAGAGGAAGAAATCTCTCTCTCTCTCTCTCCTCTTGCTTTCCCCACGTACATGTATACGCTCAGAAAGGCCACGTGAGTACACAGTGAGAAGGCAGCCATCTTGCAAACCAGACCCCAACTGTCTGGTGTCCTGGTCTTGGCCTCCTAGCTTCCAGAACTGTGAGAAAATAAATGTCTGTTGTTTAAGCCACCCTACCTACGCTATTTTGTTATGTCAGCCCAAGTAGACAAACACAGTCATACTGAGGTTAAGGTTTCAATATATATCATGCGGTCCATAACAGAAAAGACAAACAACCCCCCCCCCCCGCAAAGTGCTCACCATATAGACAGGATGGACCAAGATTAATGAAATGATATACATATACATGTAAAAAACTTTAAGTGACGTACGGGGCGCCTGGGTGGCTCAGTCGTTAAGCGTCTGCCTTCGGCTCAGGTCGTGATCCCAGGACCCTGGGATCGAGCCCCACATCGGGCTCCCTGCTCCGCGGGGAAGCCTGCTTCTCCCTCTCCTACTCCCCCTGCTTGTGTTCCCTCTCTTGCTATGTCTCTCTCTGTCAAATAAATAAATAAATAAAATCTTTAAAAAAAAAACTTTAAGTGACGTATACTACAAAGGAGAGGAGAAAGAGGATCCAGAGGCTCTCTTAGCGGAATATGACCTAGTTTAGGAAAATCATGGAAATTTGCTTCAAGGAGTAGGTAGTGGGACTAAGGGCTGGAAAAAGTAGGAGTTAATCAGGTGATGAGGTAGTGGCGGGGGAGGGGCGAGGCGAAGAGAACACGAGAGGAGGGGAAGAATTCAAACAAAGAAGGCTTTGAGGAGAAGGAATATGGAAGGAGCTGCACCACCACTCACTGGGACCGAAACACTGAAAGCAAGTGGCATGAGATCATGCTGGAGGGGTAGGAAGTCGTAACCCCAACCCCAACCCCAACCCCAACCGTTCTGGGCCTTATTAAGGACAGAACACGCTGACAATTTTAGACAGAAGAGAGGCTTGATCAGATTTTCATGTAAGGAAGATCGTTCCAGCAGCAGACAGCAGAATTCACTGGAGATGGACAGAAATAGAAGTAAGAAGACCAGCCAGGAGGACGGGGCATTTGTGCAGAAGTCCACATACGAGATCATGATCCCTAGATAGGGAAGCAGAGGCAGAGATAGAGAAGTAGACAGCGGAGCAGAAAGAGCAGAGACAGAAACAGTGCAGACAGAGAAGTGGGCACATGTGAGAGTTATCTTGCAGGCACAACTCCCTCAGGAGGTGGTGGCTGACTGGAAAGTGCGGATGAGGGAGAGTGGCAGGTATGGAAGATGACTCCTGGCCTGGCTTCCACAGAGGCGTCATGAAGGCGCCTCTCAAGAAAGGGAGCTCTGGAAGAGAACACATTTCAGAGGACTGAAAACATGAGTTGGGTCTGAGATATGAATACCTGGTGTCTTCTGGACGTCTAAGGAGAGGTGTCGAGTAGACAGCAGGTTAGGTGGGTCTCACACTCACAAGAGAGAGCTAGACTCCTGGAGTCTCTGCACATGCGCTCCTTGGAAGAGGTACAGAAGCATGGTGTGTGGTGGTTAAGAACACGAGCTTCTGGCACAGTGTAGGCAATGGAACACATGTTCATTCCTGATCTGTACGGGCTGTTCTCCATTTGCTCCCCATGATCAGGCTCATTCCACCCCACTCTATGTCCTGGAGGCAGACCTTCTATGGACTACATCCCTGCTCCTTGTTACGTGGCTACCAGTTGGCTTTGCCCATTGGGATGCTCTGGTAGGATACAGGAGGAGAGGATTTGGACATAGGTCTTCCCTTGCTCCTTTCCTGTCTCTGCACCTGATTCCTCAGAGTCTGGAACCCTTGACAATCACAGCTTCTTCTGCCAGGGGTCCCTGTCCACAGATCCAGTCCTCAAAGCCTCCAGGAAAACCATTTCCTCTCCCTGCCCCTTCGGTTCTAAGAGTCAGTAGTGGCTTCCTGATATTTCTTGTCCCTGGTTCTTCAATACCCCCATGTTGATTCTCTTCACTCTGCCTATGCCCCTATAAATAATTGCTTCATTGACGTTCTCCTAAAAGGCCCATCTGAAGGTGCCTTCTTTGTCCAGCTGAGACCTCCACTGATCCACCATCCCTTTTTGTTGTGCCTCTAACATTCACTGATTCTAAAGATCAGCCTCTCCCCATCCTGCTATTTCTGCTTCCCTGTCTCCTAAACCAATGCAGACAGGACTGGCTGGGAGGACAGGAAGACGTGGAGAGGGAAGGTCTGCTCCTCTGAGCTGCGAGGGCTTCTGATCCCAGCTGTAACAAATCCCATCCATCTGTTTGGCTGCTCTCGCCTTGGCAGCAGTACCAAGAGCCCAGACTTACAGGGGAAGTGCCTGGGCAAAGCCCCTCCATGGCCCACCTTGTTCCACCTCCTGCTCTCCCCTGCCCCCATCCCCATGATCCCTTTCGGGAGCTCTATCAATATCAATATATCAAGGTGTCCAAACAAGCCACACTACCTCCTGGTACCCGCTGAGCTCTGCCTCCCCAGAGCAGCAAAATGCTCACCCGTCGCCTGGATGAATGCAACAGATGGTGCCTGATCTGAGCATCGCGGCAGGCCCAGGAAAGGAGGGGGAGGTGGGGAAGCTGCCTCTTTCTACCATAGGAGAGACTGTCAGATTTAATGGGTATGAACCACAGGGCCCAAGCAGAGGAGCCCCAGCCCCCACGACAGAGAGAGGGGAGGAGAGAAAAAGGGAGGGAGTAAGAGAGAAACAAGAGTGCAAAGGAAAAGTGTGGTCAGTAATAAAGGCAGGGGGCATAAAGGAGGAGGCAGAGAAGAGTGGAAGGGAAGGAGAGAGCAGGAAAAGAATTCAGAGGGAAGGGGGGAGTGGCAAGGACAGGAGAGGAGACAGAAAAGGCAGGAGAAGGGAAAGGAGAGGCGAAAGAGAGGGCAGATCTTGAGGGCCTTTGCAAAGACATTTGGTTCCCAGATACCATGCAAGCTCCAGCCTGGTCCTCTGCCCTGAACGCCGTGTCTACCCTAGAGCCCAACAATTCCGCATTCAAACTCCCCCGACACACAGCCTGAGATGTCCTACCACCGACACTTGCAGAAGTTCAGGTTCAGATTCCTGCACCACCTTCATCATCCTCTTTAATTTTTCTAGACTCATCTAGCCTCTGTAGGGAGAAAATTCACCAACCTTGAATACCAACTCTTTGCTAGGCAAGGAGCCTGGTATCTCCTTACGGTTTCTCATTTATTGCTAACAGGCTTGAAAGGTAAGTACCATTAGCTGGTGTTTAGAAATGAGAAAACTGAGGCTCAGAGAAGTTAAATCATCTCCGAAGGTCACACAACTTAGAAATGGCAGAGCTGGGATGGGGACCCAGGTTACAGTAACACTGACGACCCTGGCTCCATCCATTGCACCACCCTATGCATCTTCTTTCTGGTTTGTTGGTGGATGGAAGTGGATAGTCCAGTCTTGAGGTTTGGAGGTTAGTTCTCAGGGCCTGGGAGGTGACTCCGACAGCCCAGCCCCTCTTAAATCATCGAGGCAAGGAGCCCCAGACAACCTGGCCCTGGCTGGAGCCAGGGGTTCACCTTGCCTGGAGACTGGCCAGCTATGCCAGAGGCATCTTGCTCAGTGTTGACGGTCAAGGCTGTCCAGCTTGGAGGTCCTAGGCTCAACTCGTGCCCCATTTTGTCCCAGCTTTGTCTCACTACAGAACTATGTTCAGAGAACCAAGCCACAGGTGGGTATTAACTAGCCACACTGACTAGTGCAAATAACAAAGCCAACTCAGGTTCCAATGTCAGCTCCGCCATTGTGAGACCTTGAGTCACTCCCTTCTCTTTCACAACACTCAGTTTATTTCTTTGTAAACATCTGCAGGGCTGTGGGAGGACTGAATGTAATTACGTACATAAGTTGTCTAACAGAGCTCCTAGAACATAGTGAGTGCTCAAGAAAGAGCACTCATTACCAAATTTCCTCTCGCTTACCCTTTGGCTTCATGATTGGTCAATCATTTCATTCATCCATCCATCCATCCATTCATGTGTTCATTCATTCATTTTGAAAGTCACCCGCATTATAAAATGTCCACTTTGAAAATTCTTTCAGAGAATATATAGTTCCTCTTTTATTCGTATGTGAAAACAAAGGCACCAAGAAACAAAGTCATGACAGAAGTCCACAGAAGACCAAGATCCAGCCCTCAGGTCTCCTGTTTTACCATACTCTTCCCTAATTCCCCAAATTCTAAGATAATTTTAACCTCAGATCCAGTGATGTTTAATTTTATATATCAACTTGTCTAGGCCATGGTACAGAGATAGTTGGTCAAGCATTATTCTTTGTGTTTCTGTGAAGCTTTGTTTTGTTGTTGTTGCTTTGTTTTGTTTTTTTAGATAAGATTAACATTTAACTTAGTAGACTTTGAGTAAGGCAGATAACCCTCTATAATGAGGGTGGGCTTCATCCAACTAGTTGAAGGCCTTAATAGAAAAAAGGGAAGAAGAATTCTAACAGCAAATCACCTCCAGACTTGAGCTGCAGCATTAAATGTTCCCTGCATCTCTAGCCTATCTGTCTTCCCTGAAAATTTGGAACTTGTCAGCCTCCAGAATCATAGGAGTCATTTCCTTAAAACAAACACACAAACAAATCTCTAGATAGATGCTGATAGAGATAGAAAGAGGTAGAGAGAGAGAGAGCTAGAAAAAAAAAAAATATATATATATATAATCAATATGTGAGAGAGATATAAATACCTCCTGTTGGTTCTGTTTCTCTGGACAGCCCTGACTAATACAGACCTCAGTCTGTGTCCCAGGCTTTGGACTGAGCACACTTAGATGCCAGGATTGTGGGGACAGTAATAAGAAGACATCCCAGTCCTAAAGCACATACCAGCTGGGAAGACCTGGTATAAAAGCAAAGAACCATCACATTTGGAAGTTGTGAGAATCTAGTCACCGAATCCAACACTGCATCTCATATAGGGAGCCACCTCTTCACGAAAAGAAAAAAAAAAAAAGAAAATAGTCAGTATTCCGCAGCCAGAGGACAATACTCCACGAGTAGAACACATTTAAAACAAAACCCATATACACATTTTTTAAAATGGCCTCCTCTTCCCAGTTCTCAGGGTTAAAAAGTTGGATAGAATTTTCTCACTTTTTAGTGTTTTTATTTTTTTCTTTTTCCCCTCCCACACATTTTCTTAAACCTTTGATGCCTGCTATAGCTTATCTTCAAGCAAGCGCCTACAGGCAAGACAAATGAACAAACAGCAGCAAGTATAAATTGGAAAACTTGGGAACAGCCTTTTCTTACAAACACGATCTTGGGCCTGTCAGCTAACACTGCAGACTTGGAGGGTGGTCATAATTTCTGCTGGAGAACTGTATCAAGCTAGAATGATGGAATTAAATTACTGATAATTTGCCTCTGCTCTCTTCAAAACACAATACCTTCCAGGTTCACTGGTGCTGGTTCCACAGTCCCTAGCCAGGACACAGATGGTCTCGAAGATTCTTTTCAGCTCCGTGGCCCTGTAGTTCTAAATGTAAATGAAACTGCTTTCAATAAGATGAATGCAGTAACCACAAGAACTGCACTCTCGACTTCACAGGGACTTCTTATCTCTCAAGAATGCTATCCTTACAATCTCCTATTTTTATAGAGCCCAGAAAGGCACAAAGGAGATTTCCAGAGTTTGGGCTGAAGTTGAAACAGTAGGCCAACAAGTCCTGTGCAGGAGAGAAAGGGTGAAGTAACTGGACAGGTAGGGTCTGAGCCTTTTTGGTCTCTTGATTAGCACCTGGATAGCAAGGCATGGCTATGGAAAGGCTTTGGAATCAGCTGCAGTTTGGAATGTTAAGCCCTGTTTCTTACCAGCTGTGAGATGTGGGCAAGCCACTTAACCACTCAAAGTCACAGCTTTCCTGAGTGTTAAGCTGAGGTTTGCAATTCCAAATTCATAAAGCTGTTTTTGGATTAAATGAGATGCTAAAATGCTTATCGTGGTGCCTGATGCAGAGTAAGCATTTAAGAAATGAGAGTTAATACTGTTATTTCTACAGCCAAAAAGATCTTAAACCATCAGTCATAGCGAATCCAGATCTTCTGCCCAAACCTGCGGGGCATAGACAAGTCCAGAATCTGTTGGGACTCACAGACACTAGCCAGATTCCTCTCCCAGAGTCATCCTTTCTGTAACCGCACAGGAAGGCCAAGCATATGGCTCTGCATTCCCTGGGATTCTACTATTGGAATTCTGTAGCCCACACCAGTCCTGAGTGCTGTATCCAGACGTGGGCACTGGAGACACAGGGATGAAATGTACATTGCCCCTTCTTTCAAGCATGATGCTCTTTAGTGGAAGAGACAGGTAAACATAATGAAAAGAGTGTGTGCTAAATGCCCAGAGAAGTGTGACAAGAAAACTGAGAATGTGCCCTCCAATTCCTTTTGCAAGTGGAAAGGCTCTGGAAAATTCCTGGAGATGCCAACTCATCCAAGCCTTAAAGAATGCAGAACCAGGTAAAGAGGACTATATAAATTGCATAAGACTGTTGAATCACAGACCTGTACCTCTGAAACAAATAATACATTATATGTTAAAAAAAGAAGAAGCTAGCAGGAGGGGAAGAATGAAGAGGGGGAAATCGGAGGGGGAGACGAACCATGAGATACTATGGACTCTGAGAAACAAACTGAGGGTTCTAGAGGGGAGGGGGTTGGGAGGATGGGTTAGCCTGGTGATGGGTATTAAAGAGGGCACATTCTGCATGGAGCACTAGGTGTTATACACAAACAATGAATCATGGAACACTACATCAAAAACTAATGCTGTAATGTATGGTGATTAACATACATAATAAAATAAAAAAATAAAAATGATTAAGATGGTAAAAAAGAAAGAAAGAAAGAAGAAAGAAAGAAAGAAAGAAAGAAAGAAAGAAAGAAAGAAAGAAAGAAAGAAAGAAAGAAAGAAAGAAGGAAGGAAAGAAGGAAGGAAAGAAAGAAAGGGGACTATATAAAGAGTGCCACCCGCAGGTGACAGAGACAGGATTGTAGAGAAATCCCCACACAGTTTGGTTTTTCTAGAGATTCAAGTGAGAGATGATTTCATTACCAAGAAAACCCATCTTCAACTAGGAAGAAGGGTGGCCCTTGCTACGCACTTCTACCTCCTTTGCTAAACCCTCGTTCAAAGAGCGCCCCCCCTATTTTGAGAGCCTTGCCCTCTAGCCCCACAACCCTTCCCAGTGCCCAGCCCTGCTATCTCTGATGCTCTGGGTACAGGATGTGCCTGCAGCATAGGACTCCTGCAGACTTGGGTTTCACCTTGATTCCCTCACTGATGCACTCCGTGGCTTTAGGTGCTGGGTATGTTTCTTCATGGCCCTAAGCCCCAGGTCTTCACCTGTAAAACCCTGAGCATAAATCTCCCTCAAGAAGTGTGGGGTTTTGTGGGTTTTTTTCTGATTAAAATTCAATGCAATTATATATGCAAAGTGCTTAGCTCAGTACCCAAAACGGATTAAGCACTCAATGAAGTATAGCCTTTATTATCATTATTGTTAGCCAGCTTAAGTGAGATAAGCTTGCAGAGGGCCTTGCACCCAGTCAAAGCTTAATGAATGCTGCGTTCTTCCCTTTCCTTTTGGGTAACTCATTGCCTTTGACTAAGGACTATGGACTCGAATTCCCTGTTGTCCTCTCATGTATAAAGTTTACTGTCATGGCTGGCTCCTGTGAAGTCCAGGTGTTCTGTCTCCACTCTACTTCAGCCAATTCCCATGGTTACCCAATGCATGTAGCCAAAACCTGGGACCTGGATACAGCTGCAACATTAATCCTGGATCCAGAACTTCTGCTCATGACCCTCTGTCTACCCTCATGCCTTGCTCTGTCATGCTCATCAAGTTTATGCTCTGACCTCCAAGGGATTCCTAGGTCTCAAATATATATGCGTGTTGCTGATGAAGACCTAGATCCATCATCATGAGCCAGAGGAAGCTGTTTTCTGGCAGCAAGGAGGGGAGATGCCCACCCTCTTACCCCTCCTCCCTTCCTCCTCAGAAATTTAACCTTTCCATGGTTTCACTTTTTCCCCCAGTTTAGCTTAGACCTCTCTGGTTGATCTGTGACCAAGGTTCACTTAAATTTCCATTCTAATTTGTCAAGGATATCTCATTAGTCTTGTAATCATAACAGCAGTAATAATAACACTTACCATTTACAGAGTGTTTATAATGTGATAGGTATTAAGGTAAACAGTTATGATTGAATATAATTCTCATAATGACTGTCATGCATGGAATAATTAGCCTCATTTCTTTGCCCCATCCCCCCACCTATACCTCTTCGTAGATGGAACGTACTTCATTGCACCTTGATTTTCTCTTGGCTGTGTGACTTGTTTTGGCCAATGGTATGTGGGTGAAAGTCAGCATATGTCAGTTACAAGCATAGGCTTCAAGAGGTACCACATTCTTCTGCTCACACATTTATACCTGCCACCACCATGAGGAGGACCTGTCTCAGCTAGCCTGTTGGTGTAGGCAGGATGAATGACACATGGCAGATTCACAGCTCTGCAGGACGGAGCAGTCATCCTACTCTTATAGCCTTGGGCACCATCCCCTGCCAATCTGTAGATGATGAGCAAACCCATTGAAGATGAGCATAACACTCCATATAATCCTCGCACACATGACAAATTGATGTTTATTATTGGATGCCACTGAGATTTTGTAGCTGTTTGTTATGTAGCACTATTGTAGCAATGATTGACTCGTATACAACCTGTCAAGATGCATATTATTATTTCCAACTTACAAATGGGTAAATGAGGCACACCAAGATTAATTAATTTTTCAAGTGTCATATAACCTATGAATAGCAGAGTTGGACAAATATCTTCAAATACTACTCCATGGACTGTTTTGGAGTGTGACCAATAAACATGATTTAATGAACTGACTTGCATATGGGAGTAGATGAAAGTAACCCCACTTAGCCAGCTTCCCTTTGATCCACATTAATGATAATTATGAAGAATATCCCACAAATAACAATGACCTGAAACTGAGGTGTCCCTCTTCAGTGGCATAAAAACTATTAACACATCCATTCAGAGCTTGCAGGGCTGGGCTAAGCTTGGTGAATGAGTGAACAAATGTTTCAAGGTGTGTATGACTGGCCATGAATGAGGGGTATGAGAAATACACATTGTGACTTAAGTCCATTACCAAGCCATGCTATGGTGGGAGAAGGGGTTTACCAGAGAGCAGAATATGGAATTTGTACAATCTTACTACTTCAACTGGCAGATTTTCCACCCATCTTCCTTTAAACTAAGGGCATATCTTCCCAGTACAAAAGGGTGGTTATAAATTTAAACACATGTAAGTCAACTATAGCAAATGACAGGGATTTTGCAGTGAAATTAATGCAGCTGCATTATAAATATGTCCTATTTCTCAATATTAAACTTTTAAAAATAGACTGGCTAAATATATAGGCAGTAATGGATTGAGGCTGAGTTGGCATTACTATAAGGCTGGGGATTTTCCATTTAATGACTTATAATTTCAATTTCCCATTCCTACATGACAGTGAGAGCAGGCTTGCTTTATTATTCATGATTACATGCCACCACTACACAAAAACGGATGGAGAAACCATTGAGAGCAACATCAGTGGGTGGTGGGGGAGAGCAGAGAATCCCGAATTGAAAACTCAGCAGATCTGGGAGAAGACCCAATCATGAGTTCCAGCTCAGCTGTTGTGTGACTTTGGACACCTCACCAAGCCTCTCTGAGCCTCAGGAAATACAAATTTCTGTGAGATGTGCGTCAAAGCATTTGACAAACTGGGTTACTATGAAGTTTGCAATATTGTCACTTTGCTATAGCTTAGTAGAGACTGGGCTTCTAAATTCTGTTTTTCACATCCTTAATCATGGTGCCAGTGTCCATACAAAGAAGTGAGACAAAGCCACATGGTAGAAACACTGTGCAAAATTATCTTATTACACTGAGGTTCAAATCCTGGACCTGCCGATTAGCATAGGCTCACCATGGAGTATAGTGGACCCTGCCTCTCTGGTCCTCAGGTGTTCTTCATTTACTAAATGGAGAGGAGGAAAGGTTTACATAAGCACATTCGTGATACCACTGCTTCGTATTGGTTGACTTGTTGAGTGTTTACGCTATGCTAGACACCATGACCTCATATCCCACTCACCACGAGTTTGGGAAATGGGTGACGTTAGTATCACCCTATGGGAACACAGCTTGACCTGCAGCTCAGGCTGGTTTGAGGCCTGTGGTTTTAACCACTGCTGAAATGATGCAGATAGTAGGAGGAACGAAAGAAGGATGTAGAGGGAGCAGAAAAGGGACAGGCTGTGGCATGTTGGGGCTGTCCCAAGCTCCCATGGGGGCTACTGTGTAGATATGGGGTTACACATGTATCTGAGGAATTCGTTTTGTTCCGTGGCTAGATAATCCTGAATTATCTTCTTCTTCCCTTATTCAGTCCCAGTTAAACTAGCTCAGCTAAGTATTATGGATACCTCCTTTTTTCTCTCCAACCTTTTCCCAGGAAGCAGCCAAAAACTAAGCTAAGACAGTTGAAAGAACTGGAAATCATGTCTTTAGCGGAGCAGAACAAATTCCTCCTCTGATGTTTTTGGGTGAAATAATAGAGATCCATCCTAGGGAGCCATTTGCACAGGGAGCCTGCGTGCACGGGCGGATGGGTCTTGAGGAATGCTCTCACTTTGCTGGATGTGCACAATGAGGTAGAGAAATGTGATAAAAGAAAGACAGAGAGAGAGAGAGAGACAGTGAGGCTGTGATCGAAAGTCAAACCAAGCTCATGTAGTAGCAACACTGAGGGTTCTGAGAGCCCTGGGAGGATCTCATGCTCCTGCCACTGTTCTGATGAGGAGTATTCGGAGATTACAAACCACAAGAGCCACCTCTCTCCTCTTGAGTGTCTGCCTCTTCTTCCTCACCTTTTAGCTCTTATCAGTCACCTCCTGATTTCAACCCCCAGAAGTTGGACCCAAAAGCCTGGGTTAGACAGAAGTGTCCAGGTAGGGTTATTTGGAGTCCTCACCAAAAATGTACATTTTAATTTTTTTTATTTTTTTTAAAGATTCGATTTATTTATTTGACAGAGAGAGTGGGAGAGGGAGAAGCAGGTTCCCAGCAGGGAGCCCGGTGCGGGGCTTGATCCCAGGACCCTGGGATCATGACCCGAGCCAAAGGCAGACATTTAACCAACTGAGCCACCCAGGCGCCCTCAAAAATGTACATTTTACAAACACACATTCAGCCAGGTGTTCTTCCTTCCTCTCCTTACTTATGTCATTTCCATTCAATAATTTGGGCATCAGAGATCTCAGTGCGAGTTAACAGTAAGGCAACCACTAAGAAAGCAACATGAAGAGAAACATAAAGTCTTAGAACCCGAAGGCGACAGCTCCACCATGCATTGCTCAGACCACGCCTAGAGGACTGTGTTGAGATCTGAATGTCATGTGAAAAATATAATTAGCAAAGCAGAACAGGCCAGATATGAAAAGCTAGTCTGATATGAAGGCTTGGAATGGTATCATGAGGAACAATAAGAGAGTAGAGAGAAAAAAAGTTAGCTGCCTTCAATTATTTGAAGGGCTGCAGCACTGGCAGTGCTTAGAAGCACTTACTACTGTAGCTAAGTCCCAGGCACCATGATGCATGCTTTACATGTTATAATTACAAGAGCTATTTTTTCTAAGTGCTAACACTGGGCTGCGCACCTGCCAAAGTGTCCAAGATATAATTTCACATAATTTTCAATAATGCTGTGAAGCAAACTCTATTTATATCTCCTTTTTACGGATGGGAAGACTGACCCTGAGACAGTTCAGGTTCTTGACAAAGGCGAGGTTTCTCCGCCTCAGCATTGCTCACATTTGAGACTGGATAATGCCTTGTTGTAAGGACTGCCCTATGTATCGTAGGATGTTCAGCAGCATCCCTGGCCTCTGCCAGTTAGATGCTACTTAGTCCCTTCTTCAAGTTTTTTTTTTTTTTTTTAAGATTTTATTTATTTATTTGACAGAGAGAGACATAGCGAGAGCAGCAACACAAGCAGGGAGAGTGGGAGAGAAAGAAGCAGGCTTCCCGCAGAGCAGGGAGCCCGATGTGGGACTCGATCCCAGGATCCTGGGATCATGACCTGAGCCGAAGGCAGACGCTTAACGACTGAGCCACCCAGGCGGCCCCCTTCTTCCAAGTTGTGACAACCAAAAGTGTCTCCAGATATTGCCCAATATCCCCGGAGGGGCAAAATCACCCCTGGTTGAGAACGACTGCCCCAAGGTAACCAAGGTGGTAAGTGGGAGGGCTGGGATTCAAATTTAGATATGTCTGGTTCTAAGATCCATAATCTTAAGAATAGCAGTATCAATAACAACTGTAATAACAATAGTTATTATCTTAGAGGAGTCCACCATATGGCAGAATTTTCTAACTATGGAAAAAAAGGAGCTGGTGGAGGTGGCAAGTCCTCTGAAACTGGAATTAGACAGAGGTGCCACATTCCAAAGACAACATAGAAGAGATCCAAATATCAAATAACAGTGAATTAAAAGACCAGACCAATGATAACCCTAAAAGTCCAGTATTCTGTAAATTTAAAACATGAGTTTCTAATTTTTATTCTCAACCCTTTTCAATAATTATGGAGGAAGAAAAAAAAAATCTTAATTTGAATTATCTTCCCCTTAGCAGACACTCAAAGAAATTCACCTTGCTCTCGTGGGTACAAGATCAAGAAGATACCCCTCGCAACTCCCTGTCTTCATCCCTCCAACACACACACATAGGCATGAACCCTCTCATCCACGCATCTGGGCTCAGAATCAATTGATCCTTTGTCTGGTTCTAGGTAGAAGATAACTAAGATACAAGAGCAAGTCATCAGCTGTGTAGCAGAATGGCAAGTCTCTACCTGTTAATAGTAAATTAATGATGCCCAAGCAAGGACGACATCAACAGGAAGGAAGCCCATTAACCTCCTGCCTGCCTCTCTTCATGGTCAGAGCATCCACTCTTGAGCAGTATTTTAATGCAGAGGAGGAAAATGGAGGGGAGACACACACATCTCTAGCAATTACAGGTGGGAATGAAAAAAGACACATGGATTCAGGTGAGTGAGAAATCTGCTGGAAGTCATTCATCCAGGTGAAATTTCAGAGTCAGTCCTCAAAAAAGCCTGATGATGCAGTAAATTACACCAAGATGTAGTTAAATTAAGGGTGAGCTGAATTTGCCTAACATAAAAAAGAGTTCCTCAATTAACTCATGACTCAAGCACCTATTGAAAAAAAAAAAAAAAAGACAAGAGGAAGATATGGAGCTCCCATGTCCACAAAGCCAAGTGAAGAAAGAAGTCCACCTGTCTGGTTGACTTCAGCATTCACCTGCAAAGCACTGGGACTAAAGCAACACTCTGAGGCAGGGTGTGGTATATCAAACAAGGATGAGAGAGTTTTCCAAAGTGGCATATACAAAGATGCAGAAGTTCAAAGTCATCTTCCGTTCAAAAAATGACAAGTCATTTATAATAACTGGAATTCAGCATTCCTGGAGGGACAATGCTGCAGATGAGGTGAGAATAGGGTTGTGGACACATCAGGGAGAAACTCTAATGTCAAGCTAAGCACTTGAACTTCAGTCTGTATAATAGGAAAGACTATACATATATGTATTATGAGATATATGGATACATAGGAAGATTCTGATCAGAAGTGTGACACTGTCAGAGATGTACTTAAGAAAGATTAATGTGACTGCCAGTCTGGAAGAGGGAAACAGATGGGTAATAATAATCATAATAAAAAGAGCAGAAATATACTGAGCCACTCAGCATGTGCCCAGTAACTGTGCCATAAGCATTTTACCTGAATTTTCCACTTTAATACTCACAACAACCATATGAGGTAAGCACTTCAATAAATTGTTTTTTTGTAGAAGAATTTAAGCTTAGAATTCAAATTGTATTCAGGGTCCCAATACTAATTATTGGTTGAGTCAAGATACTAACCCTGGTCCAATTTTCGTGACTATACATTTATTCAAGAGGCTGTGTAAGTCTAGACAAAAGAAGATACAGAGCTTGACTATGGCAATGTCAAAGGACAAAGAAAACAAGATATATGTTCAAAAAAAAAAATATATATATATATATATTTAGGGATTTATATATTTAGGGATATATATATATATGTTTAGGGATTAAAATAGACAGGAATGATTGGACTTAGATCTAAATTGCAGGAGATACAGAGAAATCAAGAACGAATCCTAGCTTCACCCAGCTCCCCCAACCTGGGAATGGCATCCAACTATGATTTGAGAGGTAACTACACCCCAATATATCTAAAAGTTACCTGAATGATCCCCTTTTCAATTACAAAAGGATGACACATCGGTAATGTTTTCTTTACTGTAACCAACTTGCCTACAAAACCTAATCAAAATATTCCTTACAGAGAAGACAAAATAAAGTCATGGCATGAAGAAATTTCTTCATCTTATCATCCATCGCAGTGAGTAAGTGGCCGTGGGGCAGAGACTGTTAGGCAAGACCATGACCTAGACTCTGGGATTTCCGGAGGATTAGAGGGTTCAGGCAGATAGCCAAGGAGGGCACTGCTTTAATGAGCAGGAGGGCTTGTGGACAGCTGAACTTGAAACTGAAGTAAACTCAAGTCATGCAAATATTTGCACTCCCCTGTTCAATGAGCTTATCATAAAGACTTCTGTGGCTTAGACCTATAAGTCCAGTCACTGGAATCTCACTGCTTTTCCCAGATGCCAGATATATTACCTGCTCTGATCTTCACTGTTTTCCCATTCTCACCCTCGTCCTTCTGGATGGGCCTGACCTTCCCTACCTCACCCTCTCTCCAGTCAGAGCAGTCACTCACTTCCAAGCTAATTGTCTCCATCGATGTGTGCAAACCAACCATTTATGAGAAATGCCACGGAATGTTAATTTCCTTTGGAACTGGGTAATTGTGGAAAGCGCTCCCATTTTTTTATTATATAGAATGAATAAGTATTGTATTAATAGTGCCATTTCCAATTACAACCCCAATCACAGGCCTGTCATCCCCTAACTGTGGGCTCTTTTTCATGGAGCATTTTTCTGAAGAGTTTTCTTTTCCATCCTTCCCTCTTATTCCCTTCCTCACATCATTGTAATTAAGATAATGCGGCATAATTACAAACACATACTGAAAGCTCAAATGCTAGCATGGGCTATTCAACTAGCGCTACATGCTTGTTGAAATTTCTCAAGCAAAAAAAAAAGTATTGGATCACTATTGCGAGAGAAGAATGAAGACTGGTGAAGTCAGCAAGGAGCAAATCAGAACAGTCCAAAAAACCTGGCCAGAGTCCATGTCTGGGAGCTGAGCTTACCTGGATATTTCTGGGAGGAAACCAGGAAGCATGCTCAAAACTTTGGGATGTTGAGAGAAAAAAGTTGCTGAGCACTGACCAGGTGCTTCACATCTATCAACTGATTTCCTCATCAAAACACATCCATGAAGTTTGGTTTTTATTATTTTACAGATGAAGAAAGTGAGAGTCCAAGGAGTTAAGAAAGTTGGCCAATGTGAAGAACGAGAATGGACAAGCTGAGACGTAATCCCTGATTCTAGTATTAGCTAGTTACCACCATGAAGAACCACTCCAAAAACATTTTTTTTTTCCTATTCAGAATCGTATTCATTCATGTGTCTGTGGGTCAAGTCAGGGTCAAGTTGTTCATACTGGGCTTTGCTTGCTACAAGCTGGAGGCTGGTTTCAGGTCTACTTCATGTGTCTCTCATCCTCTTTGGACCAGCAGGCTCTCTGGGGCATATTCCCGCAGAGATGTGAGAAGGCACAAGATGGAAACTCCACTGTATAAGTACATTTCAAACTTTTGTCTGTATCATACTTGCTAACATCTCAGTGGTCCAAGTCAGTGAGATGGCCAAGCCCAGGATCACTGGGACAGGAAAGTATGCTCTATTCACAGCGGTGGATGGAGAGTGGATATTTGCTGAATGGTAATCTAAGTGATGACACATCTATATCTTTCAATTTTCACTGTACCATGAAAACCATACCACTTAGGGTCTAGGTCTAAGCTCCTAGAGTGCAGGGGGTCAGGTCAAAGAGATGTGGTCATGGTGACACAGAAGTGGACATGAATTTTATGACCTGGAGATTTCCTTATTCATATGAATGACGGTAATACTGAGAAAGGGCTACTGAGATGCCTATAATAGAGTTTTTAAATGTACGGCGCTTCTTTGTAACCTCATGTTTTATCTCTCTGTTCTGCTTTATTTTTCTCCATTAAACATATCACTCCTGACCTTACATTATATATTTATTTTGATTATTATCTGCTCTTCCAAATGTAAGTGAAATACATTTTTTTTAAAAATGTCTATTTTGTTAACTGTTATATCACCAGCACCTATGATATTGATTGGACTGTAGTAGGCACTCAATAAAGATTTTTTTTTTTTTTTAAGTAAATGAAATGCAAGTATGGAACCCCAGCTTCTAAAAAATCCATCCAGGTAACACAAAAAAAATCAACCCATACCAATCTAGGTACTGTCTTGTGTTCTGAAGAAGGGACAGGTTTTTTGAGAGGTACAGTGGAATGATGATGATGATGATGATGATGGTGGTGGTGGTGGTGGGCAGTCTCTTATAGTTTTTCTTAGGCAAGGTATATAAAAACAGCTCTTGCAAAAGTAAGCAGAATTAAACCTCATAACAGGTATAGCAAAGGGCTCGGGATTAAAAGTTGGAGAAAGCTCCATGGAGCAAAAGCCTTTTGAACTAGTTCTTAAAGAACATGTTAGATTCACATATGGGGAGATGGGAGAACAAAATCCCAGGAAGGAGAAACAACACAAGAAAGCTTACAGAAGGAGGAAAAGGCGCAGGTAATTGTTACAACTGTTCAAATAAGTTTCACACTTGCTTTAGAATATTTTGGTTTATCTAAGTAACTCCAGATTTATTACTTGATCTACATCATAACCACATATACTATATGAGACTTATTATCACTATATGCTATAGGTGAAAAAAAAAAACAACAAAGGCTCAAGGACAGTTCATAATTTAACTTTGCAACTGGATGAGAAATGGAAATTTTAGCTGAGACCCCAAAGTGACATACATAAATATCAAAATGAGTTTGAAGATGGATCACCCAGTAGATCCTATGAATAGTGAGTAGTTAAGAACCAGTTAGTGAACTAGTAAACTCCTCAACCCCATGAGGGGCTTGACAAATGATTTTTGAAGAAAGGGTCCTCAGGTGACTGCTTGGGAAACAGCATCACTGTGAGCCCCATCTCCTCCTGCCCCAGGGCGGGGCGGGGTGGGGAGGGAATGATGATGATGGGAGCACCTGCCCCCAAGTAAGCCTAATGAGAAGGGCCCCCAAGGCACCACTCTGAGAGTTTCACATGAGGACCTTGCCCAGAGAGCTGGTGTCCAGAGAGAGATGGGCTGGCCAGCTGCTTGAGTGACAGCAAAGCAGAGGTGTCCAGTGTGGGGATCAGCCTGCACCACCAGAGTGTTCTCTATAACCTAGATAGGATGATGAGCCAGAGAAGACCAGTGCAAGGTTGAAATGCACAATAGCTGTTAAAAGAAGGACGCTAAGCTAGACTGTGGGGCTCACATCCTGGCCCCTCCACATCCAGCTGGGAGAGCTTGGGTGAGTTCGCTAAGTTTTCTAAGGCTCAGGTTCTTTACTGTAAAACAGGGATAATCACCATACTAACATGGGACATTATGAGGATTAAATGAGTATATCTAGGGAAAGCATTTACCACATTGCAAATGTGGTGCAAGTATTAGCTGCCCAAATTATGTTAAGTTAGAAGGAATACCATTGCCTAGAAGGGTGAACAGACCTCACCAGAGGGAAGCTGGAGAAATTTCTAAAGTCATAGAAAGAGTGAATGAACACGGGGAAACAGGGATATATCCAAAGACATTAAGGGACCTCAGAGGAGGGATCATTAAGAATGGGGGCGGGTTTCTGAGAAAATAATGAAAATGCCTTCAAAGAGCCAGCACTCATTTGATCAGGCTCAGTCACTGAAGTCAAGTTATGACAATGTTATCAAGTCAGACCTTCCCTGATCCTCTTATGTTTCTTCCCTCCTCATCCACACCCCAGTCCCCAAGGGGTTAAAAACAATAGCTAAAAGGTCAGGAGAAGCAATAAGCAGGAAAGAAAAACCAGGTATCACCCAGCTTTCTCAGCTGCCAAGATAACTACACCCTTGCTGGGAGAGTAGAACTGGAGAGGGAGGCTTAGTCTTTTAATGGAGACTAAGGGGTCGCTGATTATATGATGTTGGGCATCCAAGAGTTGAGACCGTGTTTTGCTATGTTAAGTAAATGTTGGGCTTTGCATTATCTTTGCATTACCTTTGCATTCTGCTTTTTATACAGGGGCAGAGGAGATATTAAGACAAATACAGGGGCGCCTGGGTGGCTCAGTCGTTAAGCGTCTGCCTTCGGCTCAGGTCATGATCCCAGAGTCCTGGGATCGAGCCCCGCATCGGGCTCCCTGCTCGGCGGGAAGCCTGCTTCTCCCTCTCCCACTCCCCCTGCTCGTGTTCCCTCTCTCGCTGTGTCTCTCTCTGTCAAATAAATAAATAAAATCTTAAAAAAAAAAAAAAGACAAATATAAAGGGGTAATAGAAGAGAAAACTATAGATGCTTGGTGACTGTATCCTATGGGCCATTCTTGGCAACATACTAGGTTATAAGTTTCTAATACTATTGGTGTTACATTTACTATTGCATTACATTAATACAGCTTTTCCCATTCCAAACAGGGTTTTCTTTTTGTTTTTAATTTAATAGAATCATTGCAACACATCAAGATAAAAATTATTTAGGGAAGCAGCAGAATTTGACTTGAGTGTTTATCTAGTAACTTACAAGCCATTCTCTATGCCATGATTCAATCAGTGTATACAATTTATGGTTCCAAATAATGCATTTCCCCCTTTAGTTCAAACTCGGATTGATCATGTCTTATTCCCATTGGGTTAGGTACTTTCCTAATCGTTCCCATCTTATCATGGACTCCTTGCTCTTGTAACACTTCTCATATTTGCAATGATGCATGATTGCTCCCTTCCTCCATTGGAAAGGAGTTTCACATTGACACAGACCATAGTTTATTTCTATTAGACATAGTTTACTATTATTTCTCCAGTATTTCTCCAGTGGATAATACCGGGCACAGAGCAGACATTCAGTGCATGCCAGGAAAATGAATGAATGAACGATTAATTAGTAGGGGCTCATCACTTCCACTGAGTTTCAAAGCACTGATCTTCATGGGTTAAGTAATATTTTTTTATTTCTAAACAACTGGTTTAACACATAAAATTCTGTCTTTTTTTAAAATTTTTTTTAATTTTTTATTTTTTTATTCTTATGTTAATCCCCATACATTACATCATTAGTTTTAGATGAAGTGTTCCATGATTCATTGTTTGTGCATAACACCCAATGCTCCATGCAGAATGTGCCCTCCTCAATACCCACCACCAGGCTAACCCATCCTCCCACCCCCCTCCCCTCTAGAATCCTCAGTTTGTGTCTCAGAGTCCGTCGTCTCTCATGGTTCGTCTACCCCTCCGATTTCCCCCGCTTCATTCTTCCCCTCCCGCTACCTTCTTCTTCTTCTTTTTTTTTTCTTAACATATATTGCATTATTTGTTTCAGAGGTACAGATCTGAGATTCAACAGTCTTGCACAATTCACAGCGCTTACCAGAGCACATACCCTCCCCAGTGTCTATCACCCAGTCACCCCATCCCTCCCACCCCACCCCCCACTCCGGCAACCCTCAGTTTGTTTCCTGCAATTAAGAATTCCTCATATCAGTGAGATCACATGATACATGTCTTTCTCTGTTTGACTTATTTCACTCAACATAGTACCCTCCAGTTCCATCCACGTCGTTGCAAATGGCAAGATCTTATTCCTTTGGATGGCTGCATAATATTCCATTGTATATATATACCACATCTTCTTTTTTTTTTTTTTTAAGATTTTATTTATTTATTCATGAGAGACAGAGAGAGAGAGGCAGAGGGAGAAGCAGGCTCCCAAGGAGCAGAGAGCCCGATGCGGGACTCGATCCCAGGACGCTGGGATCACGACCTGAGCCAAAGGCAGACGCCCAACCATCTGAGCCACCCAGGCGCCCTATACCACATCTTCTTTATCCATTCTTGGCTCTTTCCACATAGTATTGGAAGTCCTAGCCACAGCAATCAGACAACAAAAAGAAATAAAAGGCATCCAAATCGGCAAAGAAGAAGTCAAACTCTCACTCTTTGCAGATGATATGATATTTTATGTGGAAAACCCAAAAGACTCCACCCCAAAACTGCTAGAACTCATACAGGAATTCAGTAAAGTGCCAGGATATAAAATCAATGCACAGAAATCAGTGGCATTCCTATACACCAACAACAAGATAGAATAAAGAGAAATTAAGGAGTCGATCCCATTTACAATTGCACCCAAAACCATAAGATACCTAGGAATAAATCTAACCAAAGAGACAAAGGATCTGTACTCAGAAAACTATAAAATACTCATGAAAGAAATTGAGGAAGACACAAAGAAATGGAAAAACGTTCCATGCTCATGGATTGGAAGAACAAATATTGTGAAGATGTCCATGCTACCTAGAGCAATCTACACATTCAATGCAATCCCCACCAAAATACCATCCACTTTTTTCAAAGAAATGGAACAAATAATCCTAAAATTTGTATGGAACCAGAAAAGACCCCGCATAGCCAGAGGAATGTTGAAAAAGAAAAGCAAAGCCGGCGGCATCACAATTCCGGACCTCAAGCTCTATTACAAAGCTGTCATCATCAAGACAGCATGGTACTGGCACAAAAACAGACACATAGATCAATGGAACAGAATAGAGAGCCCAGAAATGGACCCTCAACTCTATGGTCAACTCACCTTTGACAAAGCAGGAAAGAATGTCCAATGGAACAAAGACAGTCTCTTCAACAAATGGTGTTGGGAAAATTGGACAGCCACATGCAGAAGAATGAAACTGGACCATTTCCTTACACCACACACAAAAATAGACTCCAAATGGTTGAAAGACCTCAATGTGAGACAGGAGTCCATCAAAATCCTAAAGGAGAACACAGGCAGTAACCTCTTTGATCTCAGCCGAAGCAACTTCTTCCAAGAAACATCGCCAAAGGCAAGGGAAGCAAGGGCAAAAATGAACTATTGGGACTTCATCAAGATAAAAAGCTTTTGCAAAGCAAAGGAAACAGTCAACAAAACCAAAAGACAACCGACAGAATGGGAGAAGATATTTGCAAATGACATATCAGATAAAGGGCTAGTATCCAAAATCTGTAAAGAACTCATCAAACTCAACACCCAAAGAACAAAGAATCCAATCAAGAAATGGGCAGAAGACATAAAATTCTGTCTTAAATATATTCCCAACTAAAATATCACCTCTGTTGTTGTTTTTTTAATTTTTTATTTAAATTCAATTTAGTTAACATACAGTGTATTATTCGTTACAGAGGTAGAATTCAGTGATTCATCAATTGTATATAACACCCAGTGCTCATTACATCCTGTGCCCTCCTTAATGCCCATCACCCAGTGACCCCATCCCCTCCCGTCCTCCGCTCCAACAACCCTCAGTTTGTTTCCTAGAGTTAAGAGTCTCTTACGGTTTGCCTCCCTCTCTGATTCCCTCTTATTTTATTTTTCCTTCCCTTTCCCTATGTTCATCTGTTTTGTTTCTTAAATTCCACATGAGTGAGATCATATGGTCTTTGTCTTTCTGTTGGTTGTTAAAATCAGTTTTAGAAGTATCACCTTTCAGAAGTACATGAAACCTTCAAAACCACTGTTTACAGATGGCGAGACTGAGTCCTATACAGCGGGAATGACATCTGAGCCAGGGTCAGAACAGGAAGGCAGGAGGGCTCAGTCCAGTGTTCTCAGCTGGGCCTAGCTGGCCGAAGAACCCTTTGGCCCCGTGTCCCTGATTGTTTTCATGGATTCGCCCTCCAGGGCATCACCTGGTGAGGCTGTCACTGGGTGTAAATGAAAAGGGAACAGAAGCCTGGAGGAAGCCTCCACACCGGCATTAATGAACACACGGCAGAATCCAGCCTAATGTTGCGTGAAGTTTTGAGAAAGATCAATAACCATCAAGTCAAAACAGATCTTCAGCCTCCTGGTCTCCCTAGACCCCCGCCCATGGCCCCTCTAAGCAGCCAGTAGGCCCTTAAGTATGTTATTAATGGCTGGATTTGAGCTGTTAATGAAACATCTTTATGAGGCATGGGTCTGGGATGAAGCAGCAAAGCTCCTCTGAGAACAAAACTCAGGGATTCCTGACTTCGCTGTACGGGGTCGGGCTTTGGTACCATTGTCCTAGGACGTGCCTCACCCCTCATGCCTGAACCCTGCTGGGAGCCTCTCCCTTCCCCCTCGGGCATCTGATTCTCAAAAGATATGCAAGAGGATGAATGGTGATGGTCCAGGTGGACTGGGTGCCTTCTCTCTGGTGTCACTGTGCTGAGCACCTATATGGGTTGCCCTTTAGTTCCCACAGTAATCCTATGAGATAAATAATTTATCATAGCCATTTTACAGATGAAGAAACTGCATCTCAGGAAGGTTAACTAACTCTCCCCAAGGTCAAAGGACTAGCGTAGGATGGAGGAAGTGCTAGAACGCACAGTCAGACTTCAGAGCCCATGCTGACAAGCACTAAGCTTCATAACTCCCACTGCCCACACGGTGGCCATGCAATAGCTTGGCAAGGTCACGGCTCCTCAAAATGCCTCCCCTCTGCTGCCCTACCCATTTCACATCTCTCCCACCATATGCATTTGCACTCACACAGAGAGCATGTGTAATTTACTGAACAGTTACCACCTGCCTTGTATGATTTGAATGCATTACACCTCATACTTTACTTCAGCCTCTGCAAAGTAGGTATTGTCACCCCTGCCTCACAGTTGAGCCAGTGGAGGCTCAGGCTGGTGGAGTAACTCAGCCTCGCCAGCAAGAGGCAAGGTGGGATTCCGAGTGGGAGGCCTGGGCTCCTTTCTTTGTGCTTTAGTGTAGACCTGCCTGGCTCTTCCAGCTCAAAGAAGAGATCCCCTCACCTCTCAAATGCCACTGCTTCTGTCCCTGCCCCTCCCTCCTGGAGCATAGCACTCCATTGCATGAACGTGCCATAGTTACTCATGCTAATGATCTACATGGGCAATAAGACTACGGAGTTCCTGAGCGTGAGAGCCATGTCTTCATTCCCCATGAGCCCAGCACCCTGCTCACCACAGATATTTGAAATTCCAGTGGCAAATATAAAACATTGTCCCTTTTCTCCCCACATTCAGCTGTGAGTTGCTGAGCACATCACTTCATGCTTCTTGAACTCTGCTCTGTGTCTGTCAAAATAGATAATGCCACTTCCCTACAAAATTGGTTGGAAGATAAAATGAAAAACTAGATATAAAGCATCCAATATAATGTCTAACACATAGTAAGTATCCATTAAAAAAAAAGTTATTATCACAAGAACACAATCATGGAGTAAAAAGTATCTCTTTAGCATTTAAAACACCTATAACAAACAGTTCTTAACTTAGTTAACTGGTTATCCAATACACAGGTATTGGGTCTTATCAACAGAATTAAGATCAATGCTGACGGGGGCACCTGGGTGGCTCCGTCAGTTAAGCAGCCCTTGATTTTGGCTCAGTTCATGAGTTCTGGGTCCTGGGATCAAGCCCTGAGTCAACGGGCTCGGTGCTCAGTTGGAGTCAGCTTGAGGATTCTCTCTCTCCCTTTGCCCCTCCTCCCCACTCACTCTCTCTCTCTCTCAAATAAATAAATAAACCTTAAAAAAAAAAAAAAGACAGTGCTGAGGAATGGAAAGAGGGAGACCGAAAACAAACATGCAGATATGGAGTCTGAAGGGTCAAGTCACCAGGAAGAAGAGCCTGGAACACCTGGGACTCTCTGTTGCCACACAAACCCTCTGCCTTGATGTCACTCTCTCTCACCTCAGTCAATTGGATCTGCTGAAAATGGAAATGATTTACCAGCTTAAAAACTGTTAATGACTCCCCACTGTCCTCAGGACAAAGTCATATGCTTACACATGGCTTACAAGGAAAGCCCTTTATGACCTGGTTCATAACAGCCTCCCCATCACATGCCACTATCCATTCCTTTTTTGGCCACACCCAGCCAAACCAGACTTCCTACAGCACCTTCTCACCCACCGTGTTCCCCTAGCTAGGCGCTACTTGTCCATCACATCTCTATCAGTCAGAGAAATCCTCACTGACCCTCTAGACTGGGTGGGTCTCTGCTAAAAGGCCCATAGCACCACCTCATTCTCCTCTCATCATATATGCTTATTGTTCATTATCTTCTTCTCCACAGGCTGCAAAATCCCTTAGAATCAAAGAAGGCAGCCCCTATCTGAGAGCCCAGCCAGTAGCAGGCACATAATGGGATGTCTGACTCCATCCATCTCTCTGCCTCAGTTTTCTCAAAGGCTAATGATGTTGAAACATCCATTCTTCCAGTGACACTGGGTTGGTGGGAAGATAAAAGGACACATCTGAGAGACGGATATTAAAACGTCCATTACTGTTCACATAGCAGATATTTTTCTTATTTTTTTTTTAATTTGGAAAGATGACCTAAAAAGGCAAAAACAAACTTAATCAAAACATAACTAGGGATTGTGAGAGCTCAGACTGACAGAGAAAAATATCATCAGTTGGACCCTGAAAAATCCCAAAATTTCATGACTAGTTACAATGTACTATCTGTGCCTATTTCTCTGTCTCTATCTATCTTGTGTTGATCACATTCATTTTTTTCCCTGAAAACATCATTCCTTAATTGCTAAATTCTTATGAGTTTAAGGAGAATAGAAACCCATATAGTTCTGAGTCATCTACAATTAAATCACTAAAACATTATCTGAATGTCCAAGAGACTTTGGAATAATTTAAATAAGGTCCTTAAAACCACTGTTTTTCTTCCTTCACCTTAATCACATTTCCCATATACAATGCCATGCTAAGAAAAAAAAGCAATCCCCAAAATCAAATTATAGTAAATGCTGAAAATAATGTGGAGGCATGAACTCATAAACCAAGAAATTACTTTCTGGGAGTTTGAAAATTTGGCTGAAAATGTTACTGTCCCTGTTGAACCTGAGTGTAGTGGACAAAATTGACTATTAGGAAAAAAAAAGTCATCCATTCAGTAAATATCAAGCTCTTATTATATACTAGGCTCTGAACAAGGAGGACACTGACTGCCTACCTTTATGGGACTTATATTCTTGAAAGGGAGACAGACAACAACTCAAGTAATTTCATGACTGGCATGCACTGCAGAGCAGGCTCTGTGAGCATGTAACACAGAAATCTGAGGTGATCTGGGAGCTCAGCAAACCTTCTCCCCAGGAAAGAATATCTGAGCTGGCATCTGACTTTGCCTTCATGCTGAAGACAATGGTTTTCATTCATGACAGTGATAAGAATGTACCTACATTTTATTTTTATTTATATTTATTTTAAAGATTTTATTTATTTATTTGACAGAGAGAGCGAGAGAGCACAAGCAGGGGGAACAGTAGAGGGAGAGGGAGAAGCAGGCTCCCCACCAAGCAGGGAGTCCGATGTGGGACTCGATCCCAGGACTCTGGGATCATGACCTGAGCCGAAGGCGGATGCTTAACCATCTGAGCCACCCAGGTGCCCCCGTATCTACATTTCAGAAATAGTACCCAAGTGGCTTTGAGGGGAAAGAACCACAGGCAGTAGGCTGTGGGCAGAGTAGCAAGGGCTGAGACCACTAACCAAGTCAGCTTCTTCGAGACTGGGTTTCCTCACCTCTACAATAAGGGTTATGCCTAATCTAAAATGATATATGCACTGCTATGCTTATTGCAGCATTATGTACAATAGCCAAGATATGCACGCCATATATACATACATACATACATATATATATATATATATATATGATGGAATATATATGTTATGTTATATGTAATTATATATAATATTTTATATATACTATATATATAATGGAATAGTACTCAGCCATAAAAAATAATGAAATCTTGCCATTTACAACAACATGGATGGAGCTAGGGAGTATAAGTCTAAGTGAAATGAGTCAGCCAGAGAAAGACAAATACCTTATGATTTCACTCATATGTGCAATTTAAGAAATGAGACAAATGAACAAAGAAAAAAAGACAGACCAAAAAATAGACTCTTAACTATAGAGAACAAACAGGTGGCTACCAGAGGGGAAGGGGGGGTGGGTGAAACAGGGGATGGGGATTAAAGAGTGCACTTGTGGTGATGAGCATGGGGTAATATATAGACTTGTGGAATCATTATATTGTACACCTGAAACTAATATACTACTGTATGTTAACTATACTAGAATTTTTAAAAGTCAGGAAAAAAAGTAAAAATAAAATAAAGTAGGGGCCACAACCGTTCTGCCTCTGTTGCAATATTACTGGGAAGAGCTAAGAGGATAGTGTGGATGATAGAGGAGCTAGAAAATGATTAGTGTGCTAACACTTCACAACCAGAAAATGCTGTGCACATTACATTAATGGGAATCAAGGGTGCTTCATCAATAGCTTCGTGTCCACATGAAAGGGACAGTGTGATGGCTTATGCTCACAGTCCCTCGAGAGCAACCTGATGAAGTGTCCGTATACTTGCAGGTGGGAGCTCAACATCCTTGAGAATGTAAAGAAAGAGGCTTTTCTTAGAAAATGCTAGTGTAAGACAATGGTCTGCAATCCCCACTGGTTTTCAGGCACCTGAACCAACAAGTCCATCCAGAAACCTCAGGCTAGGAAGCCCATGGGTAAAAGTAAGGAAGGACTGTCATCCCAGGAACACTGTTCTAATGTGTCAGACTGGAACCCATAAGGAAACACGCATTTCCTACTGCCACCCAAATGAACAAAATTTGCATGAGGCAAGATGAATGTGATCATTCTGTGATGTTGGCTATCCTCTCCTACTCTGTTGTTTTGTTTTATTGTATTGAAGTTTGTTTCTTTTCTTTCATGTTTTCAAATGCTGACAGCGATTCAATAAGTTGGTCCTACTCGCAGTTTGAATAACACTGTTGAAAGAAGGACAAGCATACTTTTGAGTTTGGCCTCTGTCAATTAACTGCTGGTACGATCACGGACAAAACACATCCATTCTGAGCCTTAGTTTCCTCAACTGTGAAACGGGGATAATAATGCCTACTTTAAGGGTTGAACAAATTGAGGTAACACCAGGGGAAATGACCACATAGATTTCCTGGCACAGAATAAGTGTTCAATAAATGGTAGTGATTATCAAGGCTGCTAATGGGGGAATTAGAGCATAGCTAAATCCCTCTTGCCTGGGGGGCTGGGAAGGAAGGAGAAGAAAAAAAATCCCAGTCATTTTCTACCCAGGGGGTCTTTCTGTCTCAGGAATGTAGCTATTTGCTGTGGGGAGGGGGACCTCATCCAAGTGGCTCTGTTTGCTGTGACAGGATTTATAAATAAGTAAAATGCTTCATCAAACATTTATAGTTGTGTGTGAGAGTAAAAAAAAAAAAAAAAGGGCACGTGAGCTTGGGGTTTATTTATAGTGACTCCCTGTTTTCCTTTCCACCACAATTTCACAGCTTCGCTTTCATTTGCTTATGATTGTTCTTGGATGAACTTCACTTCCAGGCAGAAGGTATTAATTATTAAAACACAGACCAGAAAAAACAGCCCACGCTGCTCCCCCAAACAATGACAGGATGATGCAGCAGAAGGAAGCCACCAGAAAGAAGGGCTTAGGATTGTCAGCACATGCTTTCCCACAGAGCCAACCCTTGGCAAAACTCATTTAAACACACATGCTGTGGGCACCCACTGTGTTCTGCCTGGGGGCTGCACCAACCATGGGGAGGGGTCCATGATGAGTTAGACCCTTTCTAACTCATCTCAGAGTGAAGGGAGGGAGCTCCCAGCCAAGGAGGGAGGAGGTGTGTAAATATCAAAGCACAATTGAAGGGGGCAAGTGCCCCTGCACCAAACGTGCTGCAAATGGCAGAACAGGAAAAAAAAAAAAAATCCCTCTCAGGAGGCATCCTGGTCTGGGGAAAGAGCAGCTTTGGGATCAGGCTATGGGAGGTTGGTTCAGACCCCTTGCTTCTGTGCCTCCTGGCTCCGTGATCTCGGACATGCCACAGCCTTCCCACCGGTGACAGAAGTGTGATCATACCTCCCCAGCAAAGCTCATTGCTAGGATTAAATATGAAAATTCATGTGAACGGCTCAGACATATTGGAAACCTTCATTAAATAGTACCTATTTAATAGTAATAATATGGACACATATTTTTTTTAAAGATTTTATTTATTTATTTATTTGAGAGAGAGAATGAGAGAGAGAGAGAGAGCATGAGATGGGGGAGGGTCAGAGGGAGAAGCAAACCCCCCGCGGAGCAGGGAGCCCGATGCGGGACTCGATCCCGGGACTCCGGGATCATGACCTGAGCCGCAGGCAGTCGCTTAACCAACTGAGCCACCCAGGCACCCAATATGGACACATATTTAGCATATAGTAGGTGCTAAATAAATAGTACTTCTCTTCCTCCTTTCCTTACTTGAGAATATTAATTGGATTCTAAATTGCACCCACATCCTGCTTGTATATCACTGCTATCCTCTACACCCCAGTAAGTATATTCTCCTTGCCTGACCCTGGTCTCAGTCTGCTTCATAATTTGTCCATTAATGTGCTGATTAAGCAGCTAATATCATTAATACTGATTCATTAATACTGATCGAGCACCTGCTTTGTGGCAAGACTGGTGCCAGCACTGAGCATTCAAAGAAGAGAGATGAAATATCTTCATGAACATTTTCATGGGGGAAAATGGCAGCACACGCATCAGAGAGTCCAACACAGACTCTCTCCGACGGTATTAACACTAACGAAAAAGAAAAGGCCGGGAAGAGCAGCAGGAATTTCTGGGGAAGGAAGATGCTACTTAAAACTAGTCCTGGCTTATGGAGAAAGTACCACCTGTGCAGGGACCCGAGGAGGTCGTCAATCAGCCAGGTGTGTGTCGAAGAGAAGAGAATCCCGGGAGACTAGAACAGCAGGTGAAAATGCCCTGAGTGCGGAGCACGCCGGGACTCAGACCATCTCTCACTTTGGCCTTCTGGAGGGGGAGAAGGAGCAGACTGATCTAATTTCGCAACCTAACTCCGTTTTCCCCACACACTCCTATAAGCAGTCTGTACCACAGAAGTGTCCGCATTAGATTCCGCAAACACACACACAGAGACAGATGGCTGGCTGTGTGCTCTGCCCAGGGTTCCCCAGAGGAGGGAGTGTGGCCCTGGGCTTGGTGACTGCACCATCACCACCAGCCCTCAGCAACATCCAAGAGCACAGACTGGAATAATCTCTGACGACGTTAGGCTATTGTGGAAGAATTCAAACCAAGCAAAATAAAGAAACACAAGCAGGTGAAGAAAAAGGAAACACGGAATAAAAATAGTTCTTTTAGCTCAATTAATTGAAATGTTCACAAGTATGCAATGTTTGCCAGAGCACAAATGAGAGGGTGAATGTCATGTATAAAGAGTAAAGGCTGGGGGCACCTGGGTGGCTCAGTCGTTAAGCGTCTGCCTTCGGCTCAGGTCATGATCCCAGGGTCCTGGGATCGAGTCCCACATCAGGCTCCCTGCTCGGCAGGAAGCCTCCTTCTCCCTCTCCCACTCCCCCTGCTTGTGTTCCCTCTCTAGCTGTCTCTCTCGCTCTCTCTGTCAAATAAATAAAATAAAATCTTAAAAAAAAAAAAAAAAGAGTAAAGGCTGCAGGAGAAACCTGCCTTCCTGGGTTCCTGGCCTAGCTGTGTGACTTAGAAAAGTCTGCTTAACCTCTCTGTGCGTGAATTCCTCCATTGATAGACTGGGAATAAGAGGAGCACCTGGGTGGCACAGTCGGTTAAGCGAATGACTCTTCATTTTGGCTGGTCCTGGGATCAAGCCCTATGTCGGGCTCCACACTCAGCACGGAGGCTACTTGAGATTCTCTAGCTCCCTCTGCCCCTCCCCCTGCTTGCGCTAAATAAATAAATAAAACCTTTAAAAACAAAAGGGAATAATAATAAACTTAGAGGTAAACTTATCTTGAAGGATTTATGTTAGAGTAAAATGAATTCATCTGGGTAAATGTGTAGCACCGTGCATGACTAAAAGTTAGTTAATGTTTGGGAGAACAGATATATACATTTCTATAAATTCATATACAGAACACTACACAGCAATAAAATAAAATGAATTATGAGTACCTGTAACAACATGGATGAATCTCATGGATGATATTTGCACAAGAGGAAGCTCGGCCCAAAAGAAGGCATGCCGTAGGATCCCATATATATAAAGAAGAAAAACCAACTGATGGGAAAGGTCAGAATACTGCTTGCTTTTGAGAGATGGATAACTTCTAGGAAGGTACAAGAAGGAAACTTCAGGAGTGCTGCAAGAATGCTATCATTAGGCTGCCCACTAGAACCTTCTGGGATAAGAGAGTTGTTCGTATCCTTCATTGTGCGATGCGGTCCCCTGTACAATACAAAATGCGCATGTGACTACTGAGTATTTGAAATGTGGCTTGGGCGACCAAGGGACTAGATGTTTAGTTACTTTTACTTTAATATTTTTTTATTTTTTATTTTGAGAGAGAGAGAGCAAGCGAGCACAAGTGGTCAGGGGGAGGGGCAGACGGAGAGGGAGAGAATCCCCATCACACTCCCTGCTGAGCACAGAGCCTAACCCGGGGCTCGATCCCAGGACCGCAAGGTCATGACCTGAGCCAAAATCAAGAGTCAGTCCTTCAACCCACTGAGCCACCCAGATGCCCCCTGTGGTGCACGGTTCAAAATCTCAGACTGGATGGTAGTAACAATGAGTCTATGTATAGGTTAAAAAATGTATCACAGACATACTTAAGATTTGTGCAATTTATAGACTTTACTGTATATGTGTGCTAGCCTTCGAAAGTTAGCTAGGATTATTCATGTACATACATGACCTCACTTGTTCCTCACAAACTCAGTGCAATGTGGAGAACAATCCCTATTGTGTCCCTGACTGCAGGGGCTAAACTGAGGCTCAGACAGGGGGCTGTGATTCGCAAGTGGTCACACAGAGCTTATAAATAGCAGGGTAGGGTCCGGGTCCACCCAAGCCCCTTCTTACAAATGGGAAAAAAGCAATACAAAATGTCCCTGCTGAACACTTCATTAATTTGTGGAGCACCTGCTAAATGCCAGGCACTATTCTAGGTGCTTGGCATGGAGCAGAGGACAAAGCCAGAGAAGTCCCTTCTTTCATGGAGCTGACAGTAGAAATCTTTAGTTACTTCACATTGTGATTACCCTAGAGAATCCCTTACCTGAGCTGACTTGACCATGGGCCAAACTGTGTGAAATCAGACTCAACTAAGCACCTATCAGCTATCTGTTTTCTGTCAGATAATCCCAGACTTGAATCTTGATTCTTTTCAGAGCTGACCAGCCTATTTGTTTTTCTGTGCCCTAGCTCTTTCATTTATAAAATAAGGGATGAAAGAAGACATAGCTGAAAAAATACTAAAAGGGCAAAAAAAAAATTATTAGTAGCAAAGACATTCATTACAGAATGGTAAAAGATCAATTCCCTACAAAAATATAGCAATCCACAACTTTATTCAATTAGTAATGCAATCCTAAAACATAAAAAACAAAAATTGCCAGAAATAAGTGAAACTTACCAGTCTAGATTTTCAATGGAAAATTTTAGCACAACTATCTCAGAAACAACAGTAACATAAATAATTAAGCAGACAAAAACTTAGATATAGACATTTTGGTCAATAAAATTAACAGGCAGGATCTAATGGTTACACATGAAATCTTTTGTCTGATAATCAGAAAATGTACCATGTTTCTCAAATACATAGGAATCATTTATAAAAAGTAGCCATGTCCCAGAGTACAAAGCAAGCCTCAACAAATAACTAAGAATTGAATAAGTATCCAGATCATACTCTCTTTAACAAAACGAGTGTCAATAACCAAAATCTTTTAAAAATGTATGTTTAGAATTGGTGCGGGGAGGGGTGCTTGGGTGGCTCAGTGGGTTGAACATCAGATTCCTTCATTTTGGCTGGGGTCATGGTCTTGAGGTCATGGTCTCTGGGTCGTGGGATCAAGTTGGGCTCTAGGCTTAGTGCAGAATCTGCTTGGGATTCTCTCTCTCTCCCCCCTTCTCTTTCTGCCTCTCCCCTCACTCACACACTCTAAATAAATAAATAAATAAATAAATAAAATCTTTAAAGAAGTGAAACAGGTGATGGGGTGATTAAGGAGCACACTTGTGATGATGAGCACAGCGTAATACATATGTAAGTATTGAATCACTATATCATACACATGAAACTAATACTACAGTGTATGTTAACTAACTGGAACTACAACAAAAACTTTAAAAATGTTTGATATAATTAGCGGTTCAAAGAAGAAACAAAGAAATTTGAAAAATATTTAAAACTAAATGCACACCATACAGAAAAGTGATGTCTACAAATAAAGCAACACCTAAAAAAAAAAAAAAATTAAATATTTAATGGAAATATTAGTCATGGAGAAAGACTGAAAATTAATGAGCTAGACATTTAATTCAAGAATCTTAAAAAGAATAATCGTGATAATAAAGGATGTAGAAAGAAGAAAATGATTAAGATAGAAATTAATGATGTAGAAAAGAAACAGTATAGATTATCAACAAACCATGACCTAATTTAAAAAATACTAATGAAACACATAGAATATCAACAAGATTGAGAGAAAGGTCCAAAGAAACCCATATATGGAATTAAAATAAGGATAGGATTATAAATATGGTAGAGAGTTGAGATACACACACACAGACGCATATACAGCTATACAGATATCCACACAAATGTGTACATTTATTTTTTTTGAAGATTTTATTTATTTACTTGGGAGAGAGAGGGAGGAGGGGAGGGAGAGGAACAGACAGACTCCCCACTGAGCAGGGAGCCTGACTCGGGGCTTGATTCCAGGACCCTGAGATCATGACCCAAGCCAAAGGCAGCCGCTTAACCAACTGAGCCACCCAGGTGCCCCCAAATAGGTACATTTAACACATAACATTAAAAACACAAAACATTATGTCCATAAATGGGGCAACTTAGACAAAAATCAATGACTCTAAGGGAAAGTACCCAAATTCAAAACTGACTCAAGAAGAAACAGATAACTGAAATAGCCATAAAAAAAATAGTTGAATCAATAGACAGAATTTACCATCTAACAAAGAGACAAACAAAAATATCAGGCCCAGACAGATTGAGGCATAAATTCTAATATTAGAAGAGAGTCCTCAATTCCATGCAATAGTTACACATTGCAATAGTTATACATAATGGCATGATAGTATACGAGGGAAGCTGCTCAACCTCGTGTTTTATTACATGTAATAAAGAAATAAAAATAAAATTAATAAAATAAAAATAAAATTAACTTAATTTAAAAATTACATTACATGTAATGTTGATAATGTTGATTTTTTTTTTTTTAAGATTTTTTATTTATTTATTTGACAGAGAGAGACATAGCGAGAGCAGGAACATAAGTAGGGGCAGTGGGAGAGGGAGAAGCAGGCTTCCTGCAGAGCAGGGAGCCCGATGTGGGACTCGATCCCAGGACCCTGGGATCATGACCTGAGCCGAAGGCAGACGCTTAACGACTGAGCCACCCAGGCGCCTGATAATGTTGATATTTAAAGTTGTCAAAGAGGTTAGAAAATGTAAGCCTCAGGGTGCCTGGGTGGCTCAGTCGGTTGAGCGTCGGCCTTCAGCTCAGATTATGATCCCAGAGTCCAGGGATCAAGCCCTGAACTGAGCTCCCTGCTCAGCGGGGAGCCTGCTTCTCCTTCTGCCCTACCCCCTGCTCATGCTCGCTCTCTCTAATAAATAAATAAAATCTTAAAAAAAGAAAATGTAAGACTCTTTCATTAATAGAATATATATTACTCTAATACACTACACAATCAGAAGAGAAAACATGATCATCTTACTTCATGCAATAAGAGTGTTTAATAAAATGTAATCCCCAATCATTATTTTTAAAATCCTTAACACACTAGGAATAGAGAAGAAATTTCTTTAGTGTCAAAAGCTACTGGGGCGCCTGGGTGGCTCAGTCATTAAGTGTCTGCCTTCGACTCAGGTCATGATCCCAGGGTCCTGGGATCGAGCCCCGCATCGGGCTCTCTGTTCTGCAGGAAACCTGCTTCTCCCTCTCCCACCCCCCCCTGCTTGTGTTCCTGCTCTCGCTGTCTCTCTCTGTCAAATAAATAAATAAAATCTTTAAAAGATAAAAAAATAAAAATAAATTTAAAAAAAAAGCTACTGCAAAAACATAATACATTATGATAGAGTTTTAGGATTCTTCCCTTTAAAGTCAGCAACAAAAATGACATGGTCCATCATCACTTTTATTCAGCACTGAATAATAGGCCCAGCTTATAAGGGCAATAGGACAAGAGCAAACAAATACAAGATATGCAGATTTGCAAAATGACTATTAATTGTAAATTATGTGATTTTTTTCACATGGAAATTAAAGAAAGAGGCAAAGGTAATAAAATAATGAATCATATTTTCTGGATTCATGATCAATGAAACTATTTCTTTTCACAAAGAAACAACAATCAAGAAATGCAGTAAAAATGAAAAGACACAATTTGTTCTAGTTACAGAAGTGATGATGTCCACAGAAATTACATATAACAAAAAGGTGTGATATGTGTCTAGGTCAAATTTAAAAACTATGTTCAAAGACATAGAAGAAGGCCTACATAAAGATATATATTATTTCATAGATAAGAAGTATGAGTTTTCTGAATTTCACAGATTAATTTTGCAAATGCAATGTAATCCCAATTCCAGCAGGGCTTTTCCTAAAATAGGAGTTTATCTGAAAATTCACATAGAAGATTAAAGAGAAAAGAGGAGCCAAGACATGTTAGCAAGAACAATGAGGGGGTCCTGGCCTATCTGATATCAAGACATTACAGAACTATAATAAGTAAAAGTGTTTTGCTAGAACAGGCATATACAGACCAGAGAGCTCAGGAATTGGGCCTCCCACACAGAGAGACTTGTTATATGACAGTGGCGTTATAAATCCGTGAGTAAAGAGAGACTCTTTTTTTTTTTTTTAAGATTTTATTTATTTATTTGAAAGAGAGAGCACCAGCAAGGAGAGAGAGAAGGGGAGGGACAGAGGGAGAAGCAGACTCCCCGCTGAGTGGGAAGCCCAATGAGGGACTTGATCCCAGGACTCTGGGATCGCGACCTGAGCCGAGGGCAGACGCTTAACCGACGGAGCCACCCAGGCATCCCTAAAGACAGACTCTTTAGAGAGTGGACAGAACAACTAGCTATCCACATGAAAAATATAAAGTAAATTAGATGTGTAAATCATCACATATACAAACAAGTCTATGGCTAAAGACCTAAATGTAACAAGCCAAACCTTAAGAATTTAAAATAAAATACAGGAGCATCTTTAAGACATTAGGATAGTGAGAGATTTCTTCCTGAAGTCACAAGAAGTACAAATGAGAAATGAAAATAAAAGTAATAATAATTTTGCAGCATTAAAATGAAAAATCTTCAAAATGAGAAAGTAATTCTCTCAACAAAATGAAAGCATAAGTCACAGATTAGAAGAAGATATTTTCAAAATGACCAAGGGCAACTTATTTTTTATATGATTATCATCAACATTTAGAAAGAACTTCTTTCAATTAATAAGAAAAAGGGAAAAAATAGGAAAATGTGCAATGGATAGAATCAGAAGTTGGGAGAACAAAACTTAATAAAAGAGGTTTAACCTCATTAGTAATCTCTGACATGCAAATTAAATTAGCTTTGAAGTTATAATTTTATATCCTACAGATGGGCAAAGTGTAAATCATCTGGTAATAACTTACTGAGAATTTGGGAAAGTGGTAGTGTTTATACTTTGCTGGTGTGTGATAAGATATATAATTGAAAAGCATGAAGGCCTAGAAATGATCATGGCAACTAAACATAAAGCAGAAGTATAAACACTCAAACGGGAGGGAATTACCAACTTTAGGGCAGTGAGGAATGGAATCAGTGAAGGAGATGGTTTAGCTGTGTAATTTCAAATTGTATTTATAAAATAATATCTGAGGGGTGCCGGGTGGCACAGTCAGTTAAGCATCCAACTCTTGATTTCGGCTCAGGTCATGATCTCAAGGGTTGTGAGATTGAGCCCTGCGTCGGGGTATGCGCCCAGCAGGGAATTTGCTTGAGATTCTCTCTCTCCTTCTCCCTCTGCCCCTCCCCACCCTCACTAAAATAAATAAATAAATCTTTAAAAACATATCTGATGTATACCACGAAACACAGATATTGTTGTAATTTGGTGGCAAGAATACTCATATTAATATATTAATTTACTTTATTGTATGGTTAAAGTAGCTCATAATTTAAAACAAAAAGACATTTTAGGAGGACTTTTAAAAGGATGCAATTCAAGAGAAGGAACAAGAGATGTAAGGAAATGAGGATGAAGCCAGGCGAAGAAGTGGCAGTCGGATAAGCACATAAAATCCGGGACACTTCCTAGAGCTTGAGCTTCACAACAGACCCTCAGCATCGCAGCGGACAGCAAGCACAAAGACGAGAAACCGGCTATCAGATTCAGATGCCCATAAAATTAAAACAACCATCTGGCCAGAGAACACAGCCATCTTGGTTCCGATTCCTGAGTCAATGTTGGTATTTTGTGCCCTGTGTGAGGTATAAAACAATATCCTCTGCTAGCCCCGGACAGGAATTGGAGGGGACTGCAGCAAGGTTAATGACACACAGTAACTATGTAGCCCAAGGAACTATTCTAAACAGCTTATGCTTTATAACTTATTTAATGCCTACAACTTGCTTTATTTTATTATCACCATTTCATATTATATAAGGAAATTGAAGGGAAAGGAGGTAAATAGCTTACCTCAATCCTACAGCTAGAAAACCTGGCGCAGAACTCATTCTGGCTTTCCACTTTCCTATATTAACATCATTACAGCAAAGCCAGATCCATAAAAGTAGTTTCGTGATCTCAGAGTAAAGTGATCCGGGTGTGCAGCTGACTGAATGTCTGACTTTTCCAGCAACGACGTTTTTGGAACAGCTAAACCAGGACTCACGACTCTTCCTTATGCCTGGGAACTTTCTGACTGAGTGACCAAGCTGTGGATCTTCTTGCCAAGAAACTGGAGATACCCCCGATTTTGCAAATAATCTTAGGGGAAACCTCAAAACATGAGCCCGACATTAAAAGCTTCCTACTCAAGAAAGGAGTAAACAGATCATATGTTCTCAGTCACTGAACCATGGATATAAATGCTCACCACTGGGTAGCTTCATTTGGAAGGACTGTGAATATAATTAACGCAGAGCACACAGTAAGTACTAGTTGTGTTTACGGTACTGATTATTGTTATTGCTATATGCAGAACCTCCTATGTTCTCCCAGCTGCCATGCTGTCCCCTACAATCTCTATACTCCCCTTAGCAACATAAATTTGAACTTGATGCCCCTTTGCTCCACACCCTGGCTGCAAAACAGACCTAGAACAAAATCCCAGCACTGCACCATCCACCACTGAGACCTGGTGTGATCTGGCCCCATGTTGGGTTCCAATAGGTTCTCATTGCCTATAGTTCTCCCTTTTCCTGCTCTGCTCACCCTACAGTGTCCCTTGTTGGAATCCATCTCAACTTGTTGGGAGTTGTGCTTTCTGACTGGTGATCTCCTCTGCAATAGCAGGGCCCCCATCTCTTCTCACTGTTTCCTGCCCCCTCCCCCGCATGCACTTATCACTGTCCTGCATGAAGGTTCCTATGAACGAGATCCTGTGATTAGTATCTGCCCTTCCCTCCACTGCCCCATGAGAGAGTAAGCTCCATGAGGACAAGGACTTGTCTACTTTGATCACTGCTTTGTCCCCCCCGCCCCCATCTGAAATGTGGCTGGCCCACCACAGGTGCTCTCAGTGAGCGTCAGTAAACAGAAGGAGAGGAGGAAGGGAGATAAGTTAGTTGGGTTTTATGCTTAGGATTCCTGGACACTGTTTTAGACACATCCACGTGCCCAACTTTGGTGGAATCATGGTGTCGACTGGCTTTACCACCCCCCCCAGCATGAAGACGTGCGTTCAATACCAAGACACATCATAAGCGAAAAGTGTCAGCAATTTCCCCGATGCCCCTCACTAAGTGCTCGGGGGCAGGCAGAAAAGCGACAACACTTATGACCCGGACGGCGTGGAATCAAAAAGGGCAAGGGTCTCAGGTCCCTGCCGGCAAGATATGAGCAGGATCCTCGGGGCCTGCCCAGCCCGGCACCAGGTCTAACTAATAGACATACACTGCTGCAGCCGCGGTGCTCCTGGGCCCGCCACCCACAGACAGGCCTGGCTCTGCGGGGGGCTGACGACTGAGCTGCCTCCAGTCCCTGTCAAGGCCCTGTATTCCCTTTTTTCTACTCCTTCCTTTCCTCTCTTGTAAACATGGTAGACAAGATGGATACCGTTAGCTCATTTCTTCTATTTATTCAACCACTATGTTCCAATATGCGCCAGGAAATATTCTAAGTGCTGGGGACAGAGTGTGTATGAACAGATCTTGAATTCCAGCTCCCTTGGAGAGAGCTGTTATATATGTATACATGTATGCATGTATGTATTATGTGTGTGTAAACAATAATATATATATAAAATACCAGATGTTTTCTATATGTAATCACCTGGAGATAAGTGAGCCAGCATTGTAACGATTTCTGGCTCCCACACGAGGAACAGTCTCCAAGAGGTAAAACAGACTACACAGTACAGAACGTGTCATCCTAATAGAAACACCATTGTTTGCAATGATAGGGAAAGACCAGAGATGTTCTCCTTGCCCCTAAAAGGAGGTGTCTTATCTTCCTCTTCTCAGTCATCTCCCCTTCTTGCACCTCTCCCCGGCCCTCTCTCCCTGCTTCCATATTCCCTCAATAAATCAAGGTGCAACACGAGGACATCGGGGGGGGGCCCCCCCACCTGCCTGCTGTGTTCCAGGCTTACTGGGCAGGGCAGTGGTGGGGCTCTTCTGCCCTCCTATGTCTAACACCCCCAGCCCCAGGCTTCCCTTCCTGCCTCACTGCAGATCTGTCATTCCTAGATCTGGTGAAAATCGCTGTTTAGGGACTCCTCTCACTCCCTCCTCCCTTCATTTTGTCATCCCCATCCTGCAGACAAGTCCTTCCTCTTTACCCTTCCTCCTAAGGACACAGGATTGTGGGACACAGGACGGGATGTTCCCTCTGGTCTCATTTAACAAAGAGGGGAGCTGAGGTTCAGAGGAGGGCATCTGCATCAAATCAAATAGCACAGCTAGAGAAGAGCTTTGGATAAAGCACAGGGAGGCTGGCTCCCAGGCGAGCACTGTGGCATCTCCTGGAGCATGCTAACGCCTCATCTGTCATTCGGGTCACAGTGGCGGTCTTCCATTGATCTCCCTGCCCTTATTCTAATCTATGCTGATGCTACCACCTTAGTAATCTTTCTGGGAAGAAAAATATCTGGGCACGGTATACCCTACGTAAAAGTTTTCAGTGGCTGCCCATACCTTCCAGATAAAGTCCAAGTCCCCAGGATCTGGTCCCTGTCTTCCTTCCTAGTCTGCTGTTCCTGGGCATGACCCCTTGCTCCACTCACTCTAGACAGCTTGCAGTTCCCAGAATACGCCATTCTTCATTCTTTCTTGCCAACCTCAGGACCTATGCACGTCCCCGCCCCTGCCCCTTGGGTTAATCTTCTCATCTTCAGGATTCAGCTCACATGTCACCTGCTGAAGGAAGCCTCCCCCATCATCCTCAGCACATTTAAATGCTATTTCCCGTGTGTTCCTAGAATGCATGTTAATATCACATTCCGGCACCTTCCTGGCAATAATTTATGGACGGCTCACTATGCATGGAGCACTGTTCTGAACAATTTCCTTGGAATATCTCATTTAATCTTGACAGCAATTTTCAATCTGGGTACGCTCATATGCCTGTTTCAGGGATGGGGAAACTGAGGCCCAGAGAGCTTAGATAACTTGCCCCAGGTCCCAGAGCTGTAAAGGTCAGAGCTAAGATTGCACACTGGCTGCACTCTCAAATACGTCAAACTGCTGTGATTACCTGCTTATCCAAATCTCTCTCACACACCATGAACTTGTCAAAATGTTAATCCCCCCACCCCTGAACCCTAGCACTTGGCACTGTGACTTGAATCTCTGCACAGACTGTGAACCTTGTAGATGGCCCCTGAATAAATGGGCATTTCTCTCTTGCTTTTCTGTTTTTCAAAGCATGCTAGACAGTAGGAGAGTGCGGTGGCCACAAAACACAGACTCTGGAGCCCCACAGACACAGAGACACGGGCCCTAATCCTAGCTCTATTCCATCTTACAGCTTGAAACAGTTAACCTCTCTGACTCCCATTTTTCCTGGTCTGTAAAACGGGGCTCATGATGATAACACCTAGGATAATCATTAGGATTAAATAAAGAAATGCATAAAAAGTACAGAGCTTAGGGCCTGGAACTGAGCAGTCAGCAGGTACTCAATAGGTATTGGCTACGACTGCCATTGTCATTCACTGGGCTCCTCCTCTTTCTAGTTCTCTCTCTCCCTCCCTTGTCTCTCCTTAATCAAGATGCATGCCCTCTCAGCAAGACTAGTTTGGGGTCTGTGCAGACTGAGAGGGGAGCATGGCGGCACTGGCCCGCTACGCCCAGCGCCCTCCTTCTGCGCTCCACATTGCCACCTTGCAGCTGTGAAATAGAGTCCCTGCTCGAATGGGCCCCAGAGCTGGCAAGGGGCTGCCAATTTCACAGTTCACAAGGCTGCTGTTCCCCCCTGATTAATGGGGTGCCAGGAGCCATGGGCAGGGCCATGACACCAGTCACATGGGACTCCCCACCCGCCCCCGCCTCTGCTTCCTGAGGAGTGGAGAACAGGCCAGCTTCATGCATATTTATGCAGGGAGAGAAATGATTTTGTACTGCATGCCTTCCAAAAAAATAAATAAGATTTCACCCAAGTCTCCTGCATTTCCCTCAGTGAACTCAGCATGCTTCACGGAAGAAAACCACACACACACACACAGAACTATGAAAAACCGAAAACACTTTATACCACTGATCTGAGCAGAGCATCTGATGTGCCAGGAATGACCCAGGGGACATATGAGATATTAAACCCTGGAGCATGGATAGGGTTATTTTGAAATTAATCCAGTTCTACCCCCATCACCCTAGGGGAATTAAAATGGATAATGTCCAAAATCAGTGGGGCATATGAAGCCTGCCCCACCGCCTCTCAAGTCACTGCTGTCCATCGTACCAACCCTCAGGTCAGATACAGATGTGCTCTGTTCCTTATAAGAGCGAACCAGAATCAGCTTCCATGACATTCTCCCCAGCGGAGGTGGAAGGGAAGCTTTCATCTCAGGCAGACCCCAACCCCTCCATCCCAGATCCGTAACCTCTAGAAAGCCACTTCAGCTTGCTGTGCCTCAGTTTCCCCATCTCTGTGCAATAGAACTCTCTGGCCCAGTCCCCTCACTGGGCTCTAGTCACACTGGCCTCTGGGTCACCAAATGGACCAAGCTTTTCCTTTGCAAAAGTCACTTCCTCTGCTCTTCAGCTCTTCATTTGGCTAAACACTATGCATCCCTCTGATTTTGGCTTAAATCCTCCCTCCTCAGAAAGACCTTGTGGAACAGCCAAACTGAGGCCAAGCTCCCCTGTCCTCTCCCAGAGCTCTTAGTGCATTCCCTTCCAGGCAGCTCTGTATTAAATTTGGAATTGTGCGATTAGTTGGAACAGGTCTCAAGTCTGTCTTCTGCAGGTGGGCGATGTGTCCAAGGGCAGGGCTTGTCCAGCCTCCACTCTGTCCCAATGAGGACGTAGTCATGAATGAATGAGGGAATTGCGGGGTGGCTATGGAAATTAAAGTAGCACACAAAGTGCCTGATCTGTTTGCAGAGGACGCTCAACGCACTAGAATAACTAACATTTGTTGAGCATTTTCTTTGCAAAAATACTTATTTTATGCCATGTATAAAATACATGGCATGTATTTCATGTTCAACTGAACATGTTCAACTGATTTGGTCTGACAACATGGGGATGCACAGTCTGATTTTCCCCATTTTACAGATGAAGACAGTGAGAGACTGGGACATTTACTCATTTGTCCAAGGGTATGCATGGCTAGTATCAGGAAATATCAGGGGTAAACTGGGACAGCTTAGCTCCAGAGCCCACATGCCTGACCGCCTACAGAGAAATCTAATTTCCACTCCTTCATCTTCCCTCTTGGATCTTTCTCAGTCTGAAACACCCCAGCTGAAGGCGCTCTCTCTCTCATGAAGTCTTTCCTGATTTTCCATCCCTACTCTCTCACTTTTGGAAACCCACTCCCCCTTTCCCCAAACCCATGCGCAGACAATTGGAATTACAAAATGTGGCCCTTGAGGTCAGAATATTCTCTACCACCCTCTGTCCCTTTGATAGGAGGGGGCAAACCTTATTTTCTTACAATGTGAGGAAAGATTCCTGTTCTTACAGGGAATATTTCTTAGAGTACAGAGACTGCTTTCTCCTCCAGGGCCCTACAGGCTAACACTCAGGCTCCAGAACAAAACCAATCTAACATCCAGGAGCACCCTCCCCTCTTAGAATACCAATGTCACCTTTCTTCTGAGATTCCCACAACTTGAGAGCTGGATAAGGGAGTGGAGATCTCACAGGGCACCTGACCATGCAGAGTTCAGCGGAGGCCCAGGGAGGATGAGGACTTGACTTGGGCCCCATGGCATGCTGAAGGCAGAGCCCAGGCTCCCTCATCCCCCTTCAGTGCCCTCCACTCTGTCCCCACCCCCCCCACCACCCACTTTCTCTTCCCCGAGGGAGAAGCATAGGTACAACAAGCAGTCATTGCCAAGGACACAGCTGGATGGGACAAAGCTGTGCTGAGACAAAGCTGGCTGCCTGTCTGCCCACTGGGTGAGGCTGCTCTCCCAGGGTGATGAACAGCGTCAATCAGGCGGCACTTAACATAATTATAATGAAGTGGTTGCATCTGGTCTCCCAAGGCTTCGTTCACTAGGGAAATGATGAGGAAGTGATGTCTCTCTCTGCCAACCTCCCTGGGACACTTACAGAACAGTCCTGGAGCCAGGAGGCTATACAAAGAGGCTTGAGACTGACCTCTGCCACCTTTTAGCCCAGTTAGAATGCTAGTTACTGGCGTCCTTTTTCCCTTCTGCAGCATTTCTGTACAAGGAGATCAGAATTTGCATTAGAGAAAGTCTTCCTCTCTTCCTCTTAAAGAGTTCCTGGTTTTTCCAAGAGCTTCTTCCCCCTACGCACACACCATCAGTCATGCCAGCTGGGCATATGGCACTAAGTACTGGCTCAACCTCCATTTGCCCCATGCCCTGTGTCAATCCCCAGCCCCAAAATTCTGGTGAAGGGGGCAGAAACTGAACAACGTAGGAGTTTAGACCTGAAAGGGTCCAAGCTGCTCACTAGGCAGATGGGAAGACTGAGGCTCAGGAAGGAAATGTGACTTTCCCAAGACCATTAATATTTAATGTGGATGGCCTCTGCACCAGGTTATTCAAATATTATCGCATTTCATTCTCAAAACAACTCTAGAAGTCCAACATTATTATTCAACCTGCTTCACAGATCAGGAATCTGAGACTTAAAGAAGTGAGTTAGCCTGTCCAAGATCGAGGTGTTAGGTGGGGACAGGATTCATACCCATGAATGCCCCATTCCAAACCCATCGTCCTACTGCTGGCTGGCTACTTCCCAGAAAGCCCTCCCATTATTTTTGCTTTGATTTATGGACTAGGGTGTCCCTAAACATTTGGTAAGTCCAAAGTTGGTTAAGCCCCACCCTCTTTCACATGTATTGGTGGGGTGCTAGCTATTAAAGGGGATCCCGTGGAGAATGCTTTTGTAAAATAAAGAACCATTTAGGAAAATAATCTGTCATTCCCTGATTTATCTCTTTGCTAAGCTGAGCTATTCACAAGCCAGTCTCTTTTGAAACAGGACACACCAGTCCTGCTCTAAACAGATGGACTCCTTACTGTTCTAGACAGGATATGACGCTTTGAGGGCCTGCCATCCCCACAGATGCCCGCCTTAGTGAAAGGCAGCTGCAAGTGCTTCGGAGTCCGGAGGGTGCCCTGCTGGGTACGCTGAGACTCCACCACGCTGGCAGAGCTGATGGGATTGAGCTCCATGTCTGAGCAGAGACAAACAGCCCCAGATTAGCCTGAGGATGGGGGTGTGGCCTGTGTGAGGACTTGTCTCTTAGGACAATTAAATTCTGGGGATGAGAAATTCTCTCATAGGGCGTTTGAACAGGAGAGACAAGAAGATAGAGTCAAATAAGTATATCTCATGAGGAACGGAGCGGAGTCAGGAACAGGTGCTGTGAGGCAGCAGAAGCCATGGCCATACGCAGCTTAGAAAGGTCCAGAGATGCATACGTGGATTCATGAAGTCAGCAGAACTCCTTGAGGCAGAAACAGTGTGCTAATTCTTATTATATCCTAACAGTGGCTCCTTCTCCACCAATCCTGAGACTGTTTTCTCATCATCCCTGGTCCCTGGGTTCTCCAAATGTGAAGGCAGCAGAGCATTGGGCAAAGCAAGCATTCAAAGGTCACAGAGACCTGGGTACCAATCCCGGCTTTAACGCAAAGCAGGGACATGATTCTGGGCAAGTTACGTGAGCTCTCCCTACTCTGGTTGCCTCATTTGAAAAAACAAAGAGGGGGGCATTGGGGCACCTGGGTGGCTCAGTGGGTTAACCATCTGCCTTCAGCTCAGGTCATGATCCCAGGGTCCTAGGATCGAGCCCCACATCGGGCTCTCTGCTCGGTGGGAAGCCGGCTTCTCCCTTTCCTGATCCCCCTGCTGTGCTCTCTCCATCTCCCTCTCTCTCTCTCTCTCTCTCTCAAATAAATAAATAAAATCTTAAAAAAAAAAGAAAGGGCAATTAGAGGTAGTGACCACACCAGCATTTTTTTTTGGAGGATTAAATGTGTCAATATTTATTGAGTGCTGATCACGGAGTTTGGCCTATACAGGCTAGCTAATATTACTCCTGTTGCAACTAAAAATAAACCCTCATCAGCTAACCCAAACAGTCTGTTCTTTGAAACCTGAACGAACTGAACAAAAGCACACAGTGTCAGTCATCCACTGATTCATTCACTCATTCTATTTACCCATTCATTCCGGAAGTTATTTATTTTGTTGTATGCTCTGCGCCAGGCAGTGTTCTAAATAACAAGCATAGGGCATTGAACAGAACAGACTAAATACCTAGGGGAGACAGACAATAGATACACAAATATGTATAATGGGTCAAATGGTGACAAAAGCTAGGAAGAAAGAGAATAAGATAAAGGAGAATAGAGAGTGTGGTGTGTGTACATGTGATTGTGTGCACTGTGCTATTTTATACGAAGTGGTCAGGGATGACCACAGTGATAACATAACCTATATAAAAAGACCTGGAAGGACTGAGAGAACAAGCCATGCAGATACCAGGAGAAAGAACTGTTGAGGAAGAGGGGACGGTGATGCAAAGGTCCTGAGGTAGGTCTCTCAAGAACCAATCCGTATAGCGGCACGTGGGTGGCTCAGTCAGGTAAGCATCTGCCTTCTGCTCAGGTCATGATCCTGGGGTCCTGGGATAGAGCCCTGCATTGGACTCTCTGCTCAGTGGGGAGTCTGCTTCTCCCTCTCCCTCTGTGCTCTCCTTCTCTCTCTCAAATAAATAAATAAATAAAATCTTTAAAAAAAGAAAGAACCAATCCTTATAGATGGTGAATAAAACACAGTGCAGTACAGCAGAGAGCATATAGTCAATGGTATTGTAACAGTGTTGTATGGTGACAGAAGGTAGCTATACTTGCAGTGAGCAGAGCATAACATACAGACTTGTCAAATCACTGTACTGCATACCTGAAAGTAATGTAACATCGTGTGTCAACTATACTTCAATTAAAGAAAAAGAAAAAAAAATAAAAGATAGAAATCATAACCTATCAAAGACTGGCTACAAAAACTGTAAACATTTGCCTCCCAATAACCAAGAAGTACTGTAAAACAAAATAGGCACTAAAGTAAAAAAAAAAAAAAAAATTACAATGCAACAATAGCATTACCATCCTATTTTTGCGTAGCGTGTTAGTTTATAAGAAACATTCACTTCCGGGGCACCTGGGTGGCTCAGTCGGTTAAGCATCTGCCTTCGGCTCAGGTCATGATCCTGGGGTCCTGAGATTGAGTCCCAGGTCAGGCTCCCTGCTCAGTGGGGAGCCTGCTTCTCCCTCCGCCCTTCCCCTGCTCGTGTGTTTCTCTTTCTCTCTCTCTCTAATAAATAAATAAAATCTTAAAAAAAAAAAGAAGCATTTACTTCCGTATTCTTTGGCTCTCCCACATCTTTGTGAAAGTCAGAATCTCCATTCTACCATTGTGACAACTAAGGCTCACAACAGGGTTTCTCAACTGGGGCCCTACTGACATTCTGAGCTGGGTAATTCTTTACCGCGAGGAGCTGTCCTGTGTACTGCAGGCTGTTTACCAGCATCCCTGGCCTCCACCCACCACATACCAGGAGCATTCTGTACCTTTTCCCCAGTCCTGACAAAAGACATCTCCAGACCATCATTAAATGCCCCCAGTAAGGAGGTGACAGGAACAAAATCACCCCTGGTTGAGAACCACTGGCTCACAGAAATTTAATGACCAGTCCAAAGTCTCAAAATCAGTGAGCAGGTAAGGTTAGATTCTGACCCCAATCCTCTGCTTAGGGGAGACCAACACCCTTTCCACAGCACACAATTTTCAAAAGCCAGCCTGTGTCTGTTAACACGGTCTGGATGCCAGCAAGTGCACTGGAGAATGGTCAGGGAAGTAAGTGATGAAGAGGGACAGTGGGGGCAGTCTTGTCCATGCTGCTGATCGCTGGTCTCGACTTAAGCATGCATCGGCTGAGCCAAGGAAGGAAGATGCTTCGTTCCCCATTCCTGTGTCATTGCTGGATGCCCGGGAGACTTAGTGGCTGAGAACTCTTTAGAAGCCAGACCCTTGTCCCACCAGGGGTGTCGACCACCCAAAACGGAATGGCTCCTGGCCAAGTTACAAAGATGCTTTTGTCTTCAGTATTCATTCCACAGATGGGAAAACAGGCACACAAGAGAATAAACAATCTGTTTAAAGGACCATAGCTTTAACAGGCAGAGAAGAAAGAGCATGCAGTAAATGCCCAGCTTGGAAATGCCAAGGAGCAGGGAAACCATGGGCTACTGTCATAAGGGCAGCCAGATTTTAAGAGTCGCACAGGAGCCAGTCCTAGGTGCGGACGACCTGTCCATTCTCAGTGGGTAGCACTGCATCTGAAAACATCCTTGCCCCAGAAGCCTGGAGCCTCAGGGAGGGACTTAAGGAGGAGCCAAGAACCAAGAGGGCCCAGGCTGTAAGTAAAGAAAACAATCACTCTGGCACTGGTCAGGGGAAGGAGTTTGGCAGAGCTAGCTCAGCATAGTGCTGTCTATCCAACTCTCCTCTGGGGAGAAAATAGCCCTTTCTACCAGGAATTCATTCATTCATCCATCCATCCATTCATTCATTCATCCATTCATTCATTCATTCTATACAGGTAGAGTAATCTCCTACAATGTGTCCTACAAGGTCCACATCCAGGATTGGAATGGAAAAAAGACTCCCTTCCGAAGTGGTGTGGCAGCCGTGTTAAGGGGACACCGGCTGGAAGCTGGACGGCCTCTATTACAGCTACCGCCGCCCCACCCCCACATACACACCCAACAGAACTTGCGGTGCAACCTCAGCTAAACCCCTTCCCCTCTCTGGACCTCTGTGTGCTAATACAGTGAGCGTTTCAGACAAAACAACAATAATGGCTTCTGTTTAGAGTCAAAACCCTGCGCTAAGTATTTACATGCGTAACCACCTTTCCTCATCACAAGCAACCTGCAGAGAGGAATCCCATTTCAGAGGTGAGGAGACTGAGTCTCAGAGGTGTTAGGAACTTGCTCCAGTTTTCACACTTCGTGAACTACAGGAAGGATGCATCTAGTTTGAGAGCTGGGCTTCCTAACCACCTTCTACTCTGCTCTACTCTTCTCAAAGGTCTTGGTCTCTGTTCCGCGGCTAGCCTTTGTCTGGCTGGAAACACAAAACTCAAGGAGTTGGAGTGGAAAAAGAATGGTGTCCTGTTCTGCTACCAAACTGGGCATCATTTCTCCCTTACTAATGGGGAGTGGAGATACATGCCCTCCAGAAGGTCCCAGAGATCTTCATATCCTCCCATCTTGATACAAATACATTCCCGTAGGCCTCTCTGTTCCCATGGCTCGGACTACGAGGGTAATCTCAATGTCCCCTTCCTCTGGGGGAACGCTGGAGTTCAAGAGCCCGCAGGGGCCAGGGAGGACCTCTGCTAAGGAAGAGGGTCAGGGGGCACCTGCATTGGAACAGGGAAAACAGCCCTTCCCGCCACATGCTGTTAGACCTAGACGTCCCAGATTCTCCAATAATCAAATGAGGCAGAAATGTGCATTGTGATGCGAAATGTCCTGATTTATAAAGATTGATAACTTAATTGAAAAATGCAAAACATACTCTGTATGCAAACAAAAACAAAACAAAAGAAAGATATCCGGGGGCCGAATTCTACCCTGTTGCATACCCAAAATGCAACCTCTATTCTCCGGTCTCCCCAGCATCATCCCTTCTGAATGTCATCTCCACCTAAACCCCTCCTTCACATCTTGACTCCAATTGCTTAACACCTTTGTAAGAAATAATTCCCTATCTTCCAATGGCTCCTCATCTCACTCACAGCAAAAGCCAATATCCTTACCTACTAGGCCCTACGTGACCTTCTTTTCAGCATCTCTGTGACCCAATTTATTCTACCGCTCTCTTCCCCATACTGCTTCTTTCTATTCCTTGAACACTGCCAGCACAGTGATGCCACAGGGCCTTTGCACTTGCTATTCACCCTGCCTGAAAAGTTCTTTCTTCAAATATGCAAACAGCTTACTTCTTCACCTACTATAGATTGGTCCTCAAATCAGTGAGGCCTTTTCTAAGGGTCCTAATCTTCTTTGTTTTATTTCTCCCTCACTGTAATGATCATGATTTAATATTATATATAATTACACATATATGTTTTATGTACTTATGCTTATAAAATACGTATTTATAAAATATTTCTATTTTATATTTATGTTTTTACATAAACGTATTTTTCTTGTTCATTTTTTTATGGCCTTTCTAATTAGAAAGCAAGCTTAATGGAAGCAGACTTGTGCATATTTTATTCACTGCTTTATCCTTTATCCTTTATCCTTTATCCTTAGTGCCCTAGACAGCGCCCGACACATACTAGAGACTTAATTAAAGCTTGCCAAATTAATAAATAAAAAAAAATAGATTAACAGGGGCACCTGACTTTGGCTCAGGTCCTGATCTCAGGGTCTTGGGACCGAGCCCTGCATCAGGATCCCCACTCAGTGAGGAGTCTGCTAGTCTCTCCCTCCCTCTCCTTCTGTCCCCTCCCCCCCTCAGGCTCTCTCTGACTCTCTCTCAAAGAAATAAATAAAATCATCTAAAAAATAGATCAACAAATATTACCTTATTTAATAAATTTTTACTGAGACTTTATGACACAGGGGTATTGAGCTAAATATGTATTAAGAACTTTAAAACAGTCAGATCATTTGACCCCGTAATTCCACTCCTGAGAATATACCTGAGAAAATAATACAATAGTGAAAAACAATATAAAGCCCCAAAATGTTTGTTGCTAATGAACACAAAATAAAAAGGAAGCACCTGAAATGTTCACCAATAAATAAGCTTTGAGACAGTTATAAGATGGAATGATAAGCATGTTGAAATATTATGACATAACATTTCATAAAAATGTAAGATATAAAATAATAGATTTTCGACTTCCACTATGTAAAAGAGGAGAAGAGAAAAAATAGGAAACCGCCGTAAACAGTTACTATGGCTATTGAGGAGGCATTATGAAAAACTGCTAATTGAGGCTTTTTAAAAAGTTTTCTGCAATGAGCTTACACACTTCTATAAATAGGAAATATTAGGAAAATAAAAACTGATCGTATGTGTGGATGCGGACGGCAATTGGCTGCATCCGCTGAGGTGGATGAGCACAGGGGAGCCAGAAGCAGGCTGGGTCCCTGGGGGAGACGGTGAGCCTGAGCCGCCTGGACCCTCTTTGTGAAAGTCAGGCCCCTGCTGGGTGATGTCCAGCTACTTTGAGGGAGGTACAGAGTCCCCCGTCTGCTGGGAAATTGCTCCAGCTCTGATCAATCAGGGAACAGTCTCTTCAGCCCCTGACATTTATCAAACCTCCTTCACTCTCATCTGTCAGTGTGCAGTGGGGCTGCCTCTCCGGGGCCCAGTCTAATCAAGTCAGAAGGCCCAGAGTGTCCCTGGAGACGAGGAGGAGGGGGGCTCCGGGGGAGAAGGGAGAAAGGAGAGACAGGGAGCTGGGGAAAGAATCATGAGGGAGGAGCAGGGAGCACAAACGTTCAGAGAACGCCCGTTTGTTTTGCTATTGTGGCAATTAATGCTGGGAAGTGACATTTTAAGGGGCTCTGGTGACAGCTTTGGTGACATTCCTGTTTGTGATTCCATGACAAATCTCTGTCTGTATCTTATTTTGGAGAGCGCCGAGACAGCTCAGAGGACGGCTGTCTGGGGATGCGGAGCTCCTGTCTGTTGGAGGGTCGGCTCCCGCCCGCTGTGCACAGCCTTGGCATTGAGGCACCAGGACCAGTGTCCAGGAGGGGGGGATGCACATGTCAAAGCAGAAACAGCTTTGCTGCAGAGTTGGGGTCTGGTTGTCTGCAGCCCTGTTAACTTTACTGTGTTGGAACATTAATTGGAGAGAAAATGCATGTTCTCCCATTATACAAGTGGCCAGTTTGGGTTAAAAGGAAAAGAAAAAAAAGAAAGAACTTCTCAATTCTGGATACTTGCCAGGCTGGCTAGTTCTAAGGAGCCTATTTATTCAAATACAGATCTTGCCCCGCTTTGTTTTCTAAGAAGTCCAAACAGGAAAACAGAATGGAAACAGATTAAGTTCAAATTTTACAGTCTAGGAACTGGAAGCAATTACTAATTGTGTCTCATCTCTAAGCCTGCTGCACCATCTGCGGCCAACGGCTCCCCAGTCTTGTTTGAATACATCCAAAGATGAGGAGTTTCGATGTTCAAGATGATGAAGGGGAGGGCTGGGTAGATGTAACAAGTTGTTTCCCAAGTGACAATCGGCATGCTGCAGAGATAAATACAGTATGGCCAGACAGAGAGAGCTATGAACTTGAACTCAAGAGATGTGGGTTTAAGGAGGAATTTACCCCCAAACTCATTCTTTGCCATTGGTGTGTGTGTAGAGGGTGGAGTGATTTAATTTATCTGAGCCCTGTAAGGTTCTTTGTCTCTCAGAAGGGTTCGGTAACACACAGAGTATCATATAATGTTTATGAAGCCATTCTATAAATGTTAAAGGACTATATAAAATAAAGTGGCTATTACTGTTTTATACCCCTCTAAACTGTGAGCTCCTAGAAAACCATTTCCCATTGTGCTTTGTCTCTTCTTCATTAAATGCAATGCCTTGCACATAGTAGGTGCTCAGTAAACATCTGTTAAGCAGCTGAATGAATGAGTGAATGAATGACTGAGTAGTGAGGGACAGGTGCACCCAGAAGATGATGCAGGGACTCAAGTGTCAGCCCGTTTCCTTCTGAAACAACCAACAAATGTGTAGAGAAGACAGAGATTATACCAAACAGCCTTTGGGACATTTGGCATTGCAGACTCCAAAAAGTATTTTCAATAAGGAGAAGGGAGTCAGAGGCAGTTGGGTGTGAGAAAGTCATATCCAAACATTTCTTCTTTTTATGCTAAAGAATCTATCTTTCAAAAAGAATTTTGTGTGGAACCCCAATGTATGAACAGTTAAAAGCCATTCAGCTCTGGGGAAAGCAATCCGGCCCATCCTGCTTTCCCCTGGACCTCAGGGAGCTCTTGCAGCATGCTATCAAATGGGAGCTGATGCTAGGGAGTGAGTTTCCTCAGGCTCTTGGAGAATGTCCCTCTGGGGCTCTGAGACACCTAGGAAGAGGAATGTGTGGAGCCGTGTGGTCTCAAGGATGGGTGGTGTTTTCCAGGCAGTGAGCACAACGGGAGAAATTTCTGGGTGGTCGGGGATGGATGAGAGAGTATCCGCTAAGGAAAGAATATGCAGGACACATGAAGGGTCCTTTGGGAGGAACAGCTGAGTAGTTTCAAGAGAAAGCATACAGACAATGGGAACAGTGGGCCATAGTGTGGGGTAAAAGACACCAGTGGGTTGACCATGGGGACTGCAGGGGTAAGACATAAAGCCCTACGTGGACCACGACTGTCTCATGTACCGTTCCCAGTTCCTCCACTCAAACTTCACCTTGAGTCCCCTGAATTATCCTCCTCCTTCAGATCTCCAGGCAAGGAGCACGTGCAGGAAGCTATCACAGATCCAGTGACCAGTGATCTGTCCCCCTGGGGGTCTCCCAGTACAACAGACCTTCTCTGAGGCTTAGGAGACCTTGAAATTCACGTCAAGACCCACTCATAAACTGAAACCAGTTCGGTGGTTCATATATGCATTAAAAAGATGACACAAAAAGAACAGAAACTATCAGAGCATGCCACATATAATAAAGGTAAGTATTCTTTTGCAAAATTTATTTTAGAGACATACACACAACACACAGGTTCCCATGTGTGTGTGTGTGTGTGTGTGTGTATGTGGCCTCAGTGCAAAATCTTTTTCTCCCTGTGGCTAGTGTTCAATATTTTTGATAAACACAGCTCTAAGAGACTTGGCTTGCTAGCATCTAAGCCCAGGCCTTGCCTCTCCTGCTCAAATAAATGGACAGGATTAATGCATGTGGTGTTGTCTTCAGAGCAGGCTGGGGTTTGCTGGGTTCAAATTCTGGCTTCACTACTTTTAGTTTGTATAGCTGAGATGATCTCCAAATTTCAATAAAGGTAATTTCTTCCTTATGAGATGGGTGGGACATTGATTTAAAATGCTAAACAGGGGTGCCTGGGTGGCTCAATTGGTTGAGCATCCAACTCTTGGTTTTGGCTCAGGTCATGGTCTCAGGGTCGTGGGATTGAGCCCCACTTCGGGCTCTGGGCTCAGTGCTGAGTCTACTTGTCCCTCTCCCTCTCCCCCTCCCTGCCACCTCTCTCTGTCAAAATAAATACATAATTAAAAAAAAAAAATACTAAACAAGGTTTGTCTGGTTCAGAAAAAGGTTAGTAAGGAGTCCATGCAGAGTTACCAGTTTGTGGAGAGGCACGGAGATAGCCATCTCTCCGTTCATTAATTTATTCATTCCTCCATCTACTGACCCAACACCTATTACATGTCAGATGCTCCAGTAGGCACAGAACAAACCAAACGGACCTGGTCTGTGATCTCATGGAACCCTGAATCTGTTGAGAAAATTAAAATATTTAATAAATAAATATAAATAATTTTAAAAAATAAACAGGGGAGTTGATAGAAGGTAAAAGAACAGAGCTCACATAGAGAAAAGAGCTTTGTCTGATGAGGTGGGATTTAAGCTGACGCCAGAATGACCAGAAGGAGTCAGCCATGACAGACTGAGGAAAGAAAGAGGGGGATTTTTCCAGGCAAAGATAATCGTGGCATATGCAAAGGGCCTGTGGTGAAAGCAGCTCGGCAAGCATGAAGAACAGAGAGGAGGCCACTGGCTAGAATATAGGGGCTGAGGTCAACAGCAGTGAGAGCCCTGGAAAAACTTTCAGCATGAAAGCACTAAGACCATAACTGAGCTGCTGCAGCGGGAAGAATGGATGAATGAGGACAGGCATAGAATTGAAGACTTGTGAAGATAAGGTGTTAGGGGGATGCCAGGAAGACTGATGTGGCTGGAAGAGGAAATGGCTGTGCAGGGCTGAAGCAGAGAGGGCTAGAAGCTTAGGCTAGAGCCTCTGTGTGAAGAAATTTGAACACCAAGGCATTTGAATGAGGTACTGCGTACAAAGAGCTCTGAAATTTTAGAAAGCGCTACACAATGATGACATTTACATGGCATTCACCGGGGGTGTCAGAAAGGTGAGTTAATAAACAGCTTTCCGGGTTTCTATCACCCTAGAATGCTCTGTTGACACCAACACAACTCTCTTATACTCTTGGGGACCCCTCAAAACACTAAAAACAAAACGGGTCTCCCTGTTGCAAAGTCCCTTCAGGAAGCCAATTTAGAAGCTCAGAATTATTGTGTAGCAGCTTCCTGCCTCTGAGAACAGATGTTAATTACCTATTTTTCTTCCCCAATTTGTGGATAAAGCAAGTTCATGGTTGCTACGCTTTAGCTATCCCTGCGATTGTACGAGCTCGGTGCCTTCCCCAGACCATGACACGCAGTGTGGGGTGGGGTGTTCACTGCCCAGCTCTGCCCCTACCGTGACCGCTCTTGTGCTGGAGATGCGACCTGGCTCAGCCACTTCCCAGCTGTGTGACCCTGGACAGGTTACTCAGCCCCTCTTTGCCTTAGTCTCTTGCACTGTAGAGTGGGAACAGAATTAGTACCCAACTCACAGGGTTATTGTGAGGTGTAAATGACATAATTCATGGAAAGCTCCCAGAACAGCAGATAGATAGCTAAATAAAGGTCTCTGTCTCTGTTTCTATTTCCCATTCTCTCCTTCCTTCTCTTCCTTCAATTACAAACAGCATGCATTTTTTTTTCACAATAATAAAACAGAAGTAAGAAAAGCCAATCCATTCAGCCATCCCCCACGCTTTCCCTTGATAAAGTGATAAATTTGTTATTTTAATTTCCTCGAGCTTTCATGCACAATATTCAGGGAAGGGAAACATAAATTTAAGGATGGATAAGGAGAATTGGAATTAAAATGCATCAGGTTTCTGTTATGTACCAAACACAGCACCGAGCATTCATATACTGGCATGCTAAAATCCACAGCAATGTGCTAAGGTGATATTCAGCAGTGACATTCAAAATACCTGAGAACTTCTAAGGCATAGGCACCAACTAGTAAGACAAGATGCCAGCCATAATCCTGGAGAAGTATCCTAAAGCCACCTTGTTCCTAGAGAGTGGTAGTTTCAGGAGGCTTCTTGGGGAGGGGCTGGGATGGCCAGGAAGCAGGAAGGCACTGGGAGAGCTCAGGACAGCGAGCTACTTACCAACAGACACAGAAGAAGTTCAGTATTTAACAAAGGGTCTGGCCACACAGGTGTGTATCAGCTGAATGTCAAACCTGCTCAGGACAATGCTCTTGGGGTCTGGAAACCCAAGCAGTGGCCCCTTGGTAATGGAATTTTCTCCCTCTGCTCTCCTGAGTGTCCCCTCTATTATTTGCAAGTCCAAGCTGAAAAGCAGGCTGACGGAGCTTGAGAATGGAGAAAAAGTTTGAATTGATAGGCAAAATCTAAGTGGGAAAGGTGCAGATGGGATTAGCTTTTGGCAATATAATTTCAAAAAGGCTGTGGGATTACTTTTCAATGGGTTGCCCAACCTCTGAAGAGTTGTCCCCTCTTGACAAAACCCATAGCCGGTCCCAGGTCACCCCACAAAAGACAGCGCCTCATGGTTCTCTCCCAAGGCTCCAATAGAGGCAACAGAGCACTCATCAGGGCTGAGCTGCTGTGAAATCTTCTGCAATCTGCCAGTGGAATCATCCCTCTCGTGTCTACACAAGGAGGACCAGGTGCTCAGGGACCATAATGCTGCAAGAACAGCCCATAGCAGCCACCTCCCCATGGTCAGGGTGACCAGAATCCTGTGTGGAGTCAGGACAAGCATGCCCTCCACTTCTCTTGCCTGGATTTCTCCCTCTTCCATCCTTATCGGATCTAAGCGGGGCTGGATCCAGGACTAAGTGAAGGGCTTTGTGTTATTTCAAATTTTACTTTGTTTTAAAGCCGAGGCAGAACATTAAAAAAAAATACTGTGGGTCAGATGAAAACAGGTGAGGTGAAGGCACGGTCTTGCAGGGATGATGAAGAGGGTTGCCCAAGGACATGGCACCAGTGAACCCAGGAGTGGGGTTCAGTGCAATCTGCTCATCTCCACTGCTTGGGCTGGAGCGGGGGTGGGGAGGGATGTCCGGAAACCAACAGTTCAAAGACAGGAGTGACCATGGAGGACAAGGGAAATATCCCAGACCACGGTGGCTGGAACATAAAAGAAGACTGGAGGTGAATACCGGACGTGGATTAAGGACATTCAGGAAGCCCAGCTAAGACCAGGGGTTTGAAGTCTACAAACACAGCTCTCGGGGATCCAACACCTGACACGTACGAGGACCTGGGGTAGGCATTTTGCACATGTTTTATTGTTATATTGAATCCTTCCAGAACCCTTTGGTGAAGAAACTAAGACCCAGAGGGTTGAATTCCTGTTTTTCAAGGTCACCCAGTAAATAAAGGAGGCAGGATTTGAACCCAGGTCCAGCTGGTTCCAAAACCTGCACGTAGCCGGTCTCACTGTCACCCCTCTGCGGGTTTCGAGGCTTGACAAAAATGCCTCCTTTTTTTTTTTTTTAAAGATTTTTTATTTATTTATTTGAGAGAGAGAGAGCACACGAGAGGGGGGAGGGGCAGAGGGAGAAGCAGACTCCCCGCCGAGCAGGGAGCCCGATGCGGGACTCGATCCAGGGACTCGATCCAGGGACTCCAAGATCATGACCTGAGCCGAAGGCAGTCGCTTAACCAACTGAGCCACCCAGGTGCCCAAAAATGTCTCCTTTTAAGAAACCCCCTTATTGGTCCAAGATTGGTCCAAGAGTAAGGACCTCAGAAGCAGAGAAGTAGGATGTAGCGCTCAGAGCTCCAGGACTGGCCCAAGCAGCAAGGGTTTCTCTCAATTCACAAAAGGAGCGGGTCAGGGTCAGAATGGGGGTCTCCAGGCCAAGCCTTTAACCCATCGTTATCACCCACATCCCAAAGACAATGAGGAGGAAAAAGCATATTTTTTTTTTTTTGCAGCATTTATAGGACAAGAGCCAAATTCCATCTATGAACAAGCTGGTGCCACAGACACTTAATAAAGACAAATATATGGGGCGCCTGGGTGGCTCAGTCGTTAAGTGACTGCCTTCGGCTCAGGTCATGATCCTGGAGTCCCGGGATCGAGTCCCACATCGGGCTCCCTGCTCGGCGGGAAGCCTGCTTCTCCCTCTGACCCTCCCCCCTCTCATGTGCTTGCTCTCTCTCATTCTCTCTCTCTCAAATAAATAAATAAAATCTTTAAAAAAAAAAAAAAAAGGGCGCCTGGGTGGCTCAGTCGTTAAGCGTCTGCCTTCGGCTCAGGTCATGATTCTAGGTCCTGGGATCGAGCCACGCATTGGGCTCCCTGCTCGGCGGGAAGCCTGCTTCTCCCTCTCCCACTCCCCCTGCTTGTGTTCCCTCTCTCTCTCTGTGTCTCTGTCAAAAAAATAAATAAAATCTTTAAAAAATAAATTAAAAAAAAATAAATAAAGACAAATATGAACACACTCTGTGCTTATGTCCAAATAATCCATTGTCCACCAACGTCCGGGAAACGGATCTCCGCAACAGCCCATATGAAAAGGGTGAGAGGTTTCAGTCATCAAAAAGCCCAATAGGAACCAGCAACCGTGGCATGAAACATGCTCTCAAGCTGCATCAATAGAAGCATAACAGCTGGGAAAAGGGAGGTGAAAGTCCCATTTTGCTTAGCACAGGAACATTCCCACCTTGGGGCAGAGGGGTGTTAGCTCTGGTGTTACATTCTAAGACATGAAAAATTAGACTCTCCATCTAGAGGACAGTGGCCAGAATGGTGAAATGTCTGAAAACTACATCACATAAGTCTAGCTGAAGAAACTGGGATTATTTAGGTTGATTTCCAGAAGTTACAGGATGTCTTTTTTTTCTCTTGTCAAATTTTCCGAGAGCTGCCTTAGAGAAGGAAGATCAGATTCATTTTCTTTGTGGATGTGAAGGGGCAGGGAAACAGATTTCAGCTCAATATATGGAAAAACTTTCTAACAGCAGTGTCTGAAAATGAGATAAATTCTCTCATCTGAGTAGTAAGAAGGCCATCGAGGGAGGTAATCAAGAGATAACGCAGGGATATTGAACTACATAACTTCTGATGCTCCTCAAAACTCCAAGAACACTGGCTTTTTTTTCTTCTTTCTACCACCACTACCGAAGAGCTAGAGAGGACAAACTCTGATAACCCAACAGAGAGACTGGCCATAAATCCAGAATGGCTTAGCCCAGAAGACACCACCTGTGTCCCCAACCGCCCAGCTTCCCTGCCTCTTCCCAGCTCCCCAAAAGGCCCCCTGGAAGGTGGGATGTAACAAGGAAGACTCACCTTTCTTCTCAAAGTCCCCCTTCTCTTCTCCAGGCCGGCCCAGACTGTCCAGGGTGTGCGTCCCTTGGCTGCCAAACTCATCCTCCCGGGAGACGTGGTTGGCCCGCCGGGGTAGGTCCTCATCCTCTTCGTAGTCATAGTCATCCAGGATGGGGGTCTCCCGGATGGGCACGCCAATGACAGAATTGTGAGCCTGCAGCCGAGAGGAACGGAAGCTTTCCCGGGCCTGGGGTCCCAGCAGCACGGACGGGATGTAGTGAATCTCATGAGTGGCTTCCGTGCTCGCGCTCTTCTGGGGGATTCGGTGGCGCTTCTGCCAGCGCCGCTGGGCGTACAGAGCCACAGTGAACACCAGCAGCAGAAGCAGCAGCGCGATGAGGCCACCCTGGAGCAGAAGGGAAGAAGGACAAGCGAATGGGCCACCGTTCTTTGGGCTAGAGTGCCAGAGGGGGGTTTCCTGTCCACTACACCCAGCCCAGATCCCTGGGTGTGGCTCATAAAGACTCAGGAACTGACAGCCGCAGCTTTAAAGCCAGAGAGATGCTGCTTCCAAACCTTTCTCACCCACAAACCAACTGTGTGACCTTGGGCCAACTGCTTGACTTCTCAGAGCCTTGTTTTTCATGTGTACAAGGATGAGTAAGAATCCCTGCCCTCCCTTCTTCATTAGGTTGCCACGAGGAGCAAGTGAGATGGATAATGGTCACGTCAGAGCAATGCAGACAACTAAATGCTGGAAGAGTTAAGGGCCATGGCTTCACACAGGTGAGTATCTGAATTTCGACTCTGCCTCCCATCAGCTGAGTGACCCCAGGACATTTGCTCATGCTCTCTCAGCTTTGCTTCATCATCTCTAGAATGAACCCACTGAGGGATCAAGAGATGGTAGCCTTTTTTCCAACCTGCTGCAAATATGAGACAACATTATAAGGTCAAACATAATTTCTGCACAGTCTGTATTTCCTTCATTATCAGAAACACTAATCTTTTTTTTTAATTAAAGATTTTATTTATTTATTTGAGAAAGAGAAAGGGAGAGCATGAGCAGGGGGAGAGGCAGAGGGAGAGAGAAAGGGAGAAGCAGGCTCCCCACTGAGCTGGGAGCCTGACAAGGGGCTCGATCCCAGGACCCCAGGATTATGACCTGAGCTGAAGGCAGACGCTTAACCGACTGAGCCACCCAGGCGTCCTAGAAACACTAGTCTGCTAATATGTAACTTCCAATAGGGGGCCTGAGACAAAATAGGTGCTTCATAAATATTTGTTAGGGGGCGCCTGGGTGGCTCAGTCATTAAGCGTCTGCCTTCGGCTCAGGTCATGATCCCAGGGTCCTGGGATCTAGCCCCACATCGGGCTCCCTGCTCAGCGGGAAGCCTGCTTCTCCCTCTCCCACTCCCCCTTCTTGTATTCCCTCTCTCACTGTCTCTCTCTGTCAAATAAATAAATAAAATCTTTTTAAAAATAAATAAATAAATAAATACTTGTTAAACGACTAAATAAAAAAAAAAAGGCAAGCTTTCTAGGGCTCTTTTAATAAGAACATTAAGGTAAACTGAAGCTTATTTTTCTTTAATACATCCCACCGGCAAATATTCAATTGAGTCTGCCTCCCATACCTTACCTTGGAACAATTTACAATGTTACATGATTCATGAGACTCATGAAATAACCTTTCTGTGAGTTCTTTAAGAGCAGGATTACTTGCAAACATGTCTATATCCCCCATGGCACCTGCCGAGGGCTGGAGTTGATAGGTAGGCATTCTCCTCGCTCCATTTTATTCACTCTGTGCCAGAAACATCTTCAGTGAACCGAGTAGCCCCCCTCAATTACCTTGCTTTTCTCCCTTACCGACAGTGCTTTGTGGTTGGGGGACTGGAGGTTGCTGTGTTGAGTCCCTGGGGGTAATCTCCAAGGTTGGGAAGGATTGCTCTCTATGGGGTGGGGGGGGGGCTGAAATCGAGAGACCCAGAAACTCATGGTGAGCAACAGAGCAAAAGCTGAGCCTCGTTTCTAGCTGTGACTTCTGTTAGGCATACCTCCTTAGGCCAGGAAGAACGCTAAAATTACTAAAATAATCTGCTATCCTGCTGCCTACACCAGAAAGCTGTCACGTTCTTTTTGCAAGGCCCTCGGGTCAGTAAGCTGGAATTCATCACCTCCATGGCAGGTGCGGAGTGGGTGGGAAAATGGGCTAAGAGGTCCCCAGGCATGCAGGTACGGCCAGCCGCCCTGCCTTGACTTCAGGAGTGAGTTGCTGTGGAATCCCCAGGAAGCTTCCTCTGGATGTCAGAACTGAAGAACAAGTATACAAACCAAGTAAATCTACAAGTACATGCATTTCTCTGTGTGTGTGTGTGTGTGTGTATACTCTGTCAAATACATATAAAATGGGTGTGTGTGCATGGTTCCTGACCCTTAGAGCCCCCCAAAACAAGAACAGATCCTTTTTTCCCTCCACAGAACATACAATAACAATTGCTCTGTGTCTAGAAGTCTCGTTTGACAGGGTATTACTTGTCAGTTTTTCCACCACAGAGAAGAAAGGGAGGAGACAGAGGAAGGGAGGGAGGAGTATAAAGGAAAGAGGTAACAGCAAGGACAGTGAAGAGAGAAAGGAGGCAGAAGAACACTTGCTAAAACAATAGCAGGCCCTCTCCTTACTACTTCATGCTATTTGATCTTCATGACAACCCTATGTGATGGGACTGTAGTGTCTGTTCTCTTGATGAGATGAGGAAAAGGCAGTTCAGAGAGGTTAAGTAATTTGCTTGAAGTCACACAGGTTTTGATCCTAGGTCCATCTGTGTACAAAAGGCCAGGATGTGGTAAAGCAGGGATCTGAACACAAGGCTTCATTGCATAGCATGATGGTTCCCACAGACCACAGGGAAGAGAGGAGAAAATGGGAAAGATCCAGGATTCGAGGGGCACGCTTAAAGCTGCTCTTCACAAAGTGTTTCATTTTGGTTACTGACATCCTTAGGGAAATCTCCTTGCCTATTTTCACACCTCTGGGCATTTCACTGGCTGTGAGGGTCAGGCCCTGCCTGGTCCAGGGCCCTTCATTCTCAGCCCCTCCCGCCCACCCCGTTTATGAGGGTTGGACCCTGTGGCCAGATCCCAGGATTAACAATGACCTGGGAAAGATAAAGCCTAACCAAACTGCCCACTTCCACCCATGACCGCCCCTCCCTGCCTGCACTGCATCCAAACTGCCCTCCCTGGTCACCCCTGCAATCCTGGATCAGCTCCTAAATCCAGATAAGCAGCTCCTGGAAGGCAGGAAGCCCCACACTTTGCCTCCGACACCCTCCAGCAGTATCTGGCATAGTGGCTAAGGGCTGGCCTCAGAGTGACACGATTTTAGTCCAGATTCTACGCCTTAGAGGCTACGTGACCTTCTAGGTCACTTTCCCTTTCAGAGCCTTGGCTTTGTGATTGGTTAAATAAGGGCAGTATTCACAGTGTCAGCTCACCGGGTCACTGTGAGGCTAAGTAAGATGTGTGTAGTGTTTGGTGCCATGTGGGGGATGCGGCCGTCGCTCACAGATTGTTAGCTATGCTGCTATCATCAGCCTCAGCAAGGGTCTATCTCATGTACATGAACAAATGAAGGAATGAATGAATCAACAGCCTGACCTTCTGCACCCCAATGCCTGTTCTGCAAAACTTGTCCGGAGACCCAAATCCTTCTTAATCCGGACCAGACACCTCACAGGTGTTCTGTCATTTACCTTTTTACAACTGTGCACGTGAGGTATCTTTGTCCTATGTGAAGTAAGGAAACTGAGGCACAGAGCCAGGAGGTCCATTATGCAAGGTAGTGCAGCTGAGCTTCGCACTAGCTTCAGCATGGCTCCTATGGACCCTCAACTTACTCGCCTGTAAATTGGACTTAGGAATACTTGGAACAGTAGAGCATAGTTGGGGGCACAGAAAGTCAAAGGGTCAGAAAGACTTCGTCAACTCTCATGCTACCACATAGAAGCTGGGCAACCTTGGACAAAGGAATGAATCTCCCAATCACAATTTTCTCATCCACAAGATTGGGTCCCAAGCATCCATACAGAGAGAGGTTAGATGTGGGCTCATGGCCATGGAGAGCTACGCTCAGTGCCTGGTACGTGGTAAACTTATGATCAGCTCTCATTCATGTGTTATACCCGGTTGCTGGGCAAAGAAAATCTGAGCACTGCCAGGATAGCCCTTACAAACTGAGAAGTGCTGTGCACAGGCTCGAGAGAACCATGTAGCCACCTCTATTCCTAGTGGGACATTCCACCCTAAGAAAGCAGACACGTTAACTCAGAAGCAAGAAGAAACTGTCATCTGCATCCTTGCTGATGGTCCTTGGTCCAGGCTCCTGCGCTAGCCCACACACACAGAGCTGTACCCCATTTCTTGGTGGTCTTTCTCCACCAACAGCAAGCCAACAGAAAAGCAGGTGATGACACCAGGAAGGTAAAGAGGGCCAGAGTGTCCAGCCAGTGAGTCTGCACACCGGGAGCCAACATGAGCCCTGGAGGTGAAGAAAACACTGTAGGGCTACAGCAAGCCAAGGAGGGAGGAAAGGACACAGGGAAAGGCTGTGCAGTTTTAGAAAGCAGGTTAAGAAGAGGTCAAGGCTGGAGGGGTGGTGAGCAAAGGCCCTGCTGGCCTCAGGGTCGACCTGATGCCAAATCCGATTTGGACTGTGTTCACTTTTGGACAGTCCAAGACAAACAAGGTTGGAGAAGTGGCAGCGATTTCCAGAAATAAAAATGCCAGTCTGTTACTTAGGGGTTGGTTTGTGTGAGACTGTGAGCATCACAGGTCTTGGGGTGATCAGTTTTACCTTTTTCTTACAGATCTGAGGATTTCACTAAGCTGTCAGGGAGGAAATGGGAAAGAGACGACGGCAGGAGCAACGGGCGTCCCTGTCCCTAATGGAACCTTCCCTACTAGAAGTCTCTCTAGAGCAGGATCAGCCCACTCCTCTTGTTCTGTTACTGACGGTGAGTAGCAGATCCCCCCATGGAGCCAGACAAGGGTGAGGGTGGGGATGTCAAGGGCAGAGTGCCACGATGGGGAAAGCAGGTGTCTGGGGGCTCAGAGACCAATGTGGGGATCCCGGATTCCCTCCGAGCTGTGTGTGACAAGCTGGCTGTGATATTTTACCTCCTTGGGCTGCATACAGGCTCGTATCTATAAAATGCTCTGATGGTTCCCAATGTGAAAAGTCATGCCAAGGATTAAACAAGAAAATAAAAGGTCTGGCACTGAAATACTCAACAAGTATCAACCTCTCTATTCCTCTATCCCAAACCAAGTCCTTTTGCACCCGCCCCCCTTACTCAAAACCCTTTCTTGGCTCTCCAGGCCCTCAGAATAATGTCGGGACCCCTTGCCTGGCACTCAAGGCCCTTCATGAGGAGGTGTCTGCTTCTTTCTCAGGCCCAGCTCCCCCCAAGTCCCATACCCTGTCCTGGAGCCACAATGAGCAATGAGCATTCCCCCAAAGTATGATGCTTGGGGCTCTTCCACCCTGGCTGCACCCTCAGCCTAGGGTGCTCTCACCCCTTCATGGTTTAAATAATGACCCTCCCAAAATTCAGGTCCACCCAGAACCTCAGAATGTGATCTTATTTGGAAATAGGGTTGTTGCAGTTTTAACTGGTTGAGATGAGGTCATCCTGGATTGGGTGGGCCCTAAATCCAATGATGGATGTCCTCATAAGAAGAGTAGAGGACACAGACAAACAGCCAGCCAGCCACACACAGAGAGAGGGGAGAAGGAGGCCATGTAAAGGTAGAGACAGAGATTGCAGTGATGCATCCACAAGCCAAGGAATGCCTAGGATTGCCCGCCACCAACAGAAGCAATTGGGAGGCATGGGACAGATTCTCCCTCAGCCTCCAGAATGAGCAAACCCCGCTGACATCTTGATTTTGGACTTCTGGCCTCCTGAACTGTAAGGGAATAAATTTCTGTTGTTTTAAACCTCCCACTCTGTGGTGATTTGTTATGGCAGCCCTAGGAACCTAATACACTCCCCTCCATTTGCTCATCTCAACTCACTCAACCATCTCAGCTCGGAGATCACTTCCTCAGGGAGTCTTGGCCTCTTCAGGTTGGGGCTGGTCTGTGACATCTCCTCTCACAGCCCCTGTGGTTTTTCAACCATCTGCTGCACTTCCACAATATGGTCATTTGGTTGACGGTGTTCCCACTCTAGGTCCTGAGCTGCCATCTACCCCCACCATTTACTCAGCCTAAGATGCAGTACTTGGCCCAGAGAAGGTGCTTAATAAATATCCAGGAGCCTAAAATCTTGACCAGACATGCCAGAGAAATAGAAATCATACCGTCCCCATAGCAGCTCTGACCTCAGCATCCAAAGGCACCTGATCAAACCTCACATGGACCCTCCCTGCTGCTCTGCCTTCATCCCCATGTTAGTACCTCCAGCTGATTTGCTTACAGACACCATATCAAACACTGAAAAATATATAAAGATGAAAAATAGAAAGTACCCCAAACTACCCTACTGAGAGAGCCTTCTGAAAAGTCAAACTTAGAACTCCATTCAGCCCGGCCTCATTTTAATCTATTTTTTCATGTTAACTATCCAGGAACGGGAGAAGGAGCCAGAGGAAGAAAAAAAAAGGGGGGGGGGAATAATGTGAGAAATGCTTTATTTGACAATGTGTCATTGGGAAACTGATTATTTCTGTCTCCAGCCTTTTTAATATTCCCTCACAATGGCCAAGCTGCAAGGGGATTTGGTATTCTAAGACTGGATTTATAATACTCTGTTCAGCAGTGATAAGAACATGGGCCTTTAATCCTCAGAGCTGTGAACATGCATATTCTCCCAAGTAATGTCCTTCTCTTCTCATCACTTGGGTCTGGTCTCGACAGCCTGCCCCAGGATGGCTGAAGACTGATGATCCACTGGGTGTACTCCTGACCATTTGCCGAGCGACGGAGCTAGGAGGGTAAGGGCTCCAAGTTCTCTGGGAAGTCTCCTTTCAGTCTATGTTTAAGATGGAGGGATTACTGGAAATTAATCCAGACCTTTGGTATTACAGATAAGGAAAACTGAGATTCAGAGAAAAGTGACTTGACCAAGTTCACAGATCATTCTAAAATGGTATTGGGGGCAGGATGTGCAGCCCATATTCCCCCAAAGCTGCTGAGAAATCATGTGAACCCTGACAGTTATCTACAACACAGCTTCTGCCACCTTCCCTTTCTCTCCACCCAATGACTGTCCTATCTCCCACTTGTCACATTCTTTCATTGTGATCATTTTAATACACTCCGGATGATCTACCAGGCTTTGTCCCCTCCCCTACTGTTCTCAGTCCCTCTTCTTGCCCATGACTCAGGCACAGCTGGATACAGAAACCCTCCTCACTGACTAAGCTGGAAAGTCCTGTGGTTTGACAGGTCCTCGTCCATCAGGCCCCCACCCTTTCTGGATAATCCGGTCTCAAAACATATGCTTTTGAGGTACCTTTCTCAAAATACATGCTTCACCCACCCATGCCGCCAACCCTATGAGCACTTACGCTACAGAGCACACACAGTGCTAGGTATCCAACCACATATCAGACCTCACTGTTTCTATTACATGTCCTGATATTTTCACCCAAGTCATTTCTTCTGCTTGGAATGCCACCCTCATTGTTATCCCTCACCTCATCTACACATCCAAATACCACCAGACTTCAAAGCTAATGTCAATGCAGTTTCCTTGGTAAACTCTGCTGGGATCTCCCCTCTCTAGGCTCAGCCAGAAGAAATCTCTTCATCCTCTGAACTCCCATGGTGCTTCATCTGAACCTTCACTTAAGGAGCTTTAGCATTTTCTACCCTATATTAGAGTTATTAGTGTTTGGTACTTAGCGCCCCTACTGGTTAGATTATTATACCTGATGCACAGATGAAAAAGTGAGGCTCAGAACATAAACTTGCTTGAGAGGACACAACAAGGTGGCAAATATATGGCATAAGGCCTCCCAACTGAGACAGCATCCAGTCAACTGCAGGCTCACTCTCTCGACTGGAAATGTCCACTGGACCTTGAGGGAGAACAAGATGAGAACTATATTGCAAAAGGCATGACCATTCTTTAGGCATTCATGTTGCTCAGATTTTTTTTTTCTTTTTAAGCAATAAGTTGGCAAGATTGCACTGAATGGAAGTAAGGAGACCATCGAGGTAGCTGTTCACGATAGCCTAAAACAGCAGTTCTCAATTTTGCTCCCCTCCCCCGCAACAGAAGACATTTGGTAATGGGGACATTTTCAGTCGTCATGACCGGAGAGAGGGCGCTACTGGTATTTAGTGGGTAGAGGTCAAGGAATCTGTAAGCATCCTACATGAAAAGGACAGCTTGATACAACAAAGACTATCTGGCCCTAAATGTCAATAGTACAGAGATTGAGGAAGCAGCCTGCAGGTAGGGCAGTTAAAGGGGACAGTTAGTGACTGGAGTAAAACAAGACATGTCAGGGGATGGGAAGACTTGGTGTCTGATTAACAAGAAAGGGAAGGAAGAAGGAGCCAACAATGACACCATTGTGTGGATTCTGCAATTGGATTAGAGAGGAAACTTCCATGTTAATTTTTTTCCTAGGGAAGCTCCCAGAAGGCTATGAAAGATCCCAGCACATAATCAAATGAAGAGATAAGTTACATGTGTGAACAATTAGGAGAAGATAAACACACAACAACTGATAAGGATTTATATCTATATATACAAGCGAGTGTACGTATGTATATATTCATACGTATAAAAATATACTCACACCTATCTTTATGTTCCTATACTTAGGTATATTTATCTATAGCTATCTCTTTGTGTCTAGACAGATATAAGGTGACCTATTTAAGGAGATCCCATTATAGAAAAGGAAACATTTTTTCTTTTAAACTAGTCATCTACTTATAATGTATCTATCAGATACACCATTTCCCAAGATAATGCCAAGGGAACAAAGTAAAAACGTAGCAGTTCTTTGTAACGTAGTCATTCCCCACTCAGATCAACCTTCCTTAATCATCTTTAGATCAGATCAGAATGAGGCTGAATCCTGAGAGATCGATCTGAATCCTAGGGAAATGTTTCAAGGGGAAAGCTAATGAACGAACGTCAGGACAGTGGCGCTTGCCCGTGAGTCAGACAGAAGTGGATTTTAGCCACGGCTGTATTACCTTCCGGTCATGCATCTTTGGGTAGGTGATTTGAGTTTCCTCCGTTTTCTCATCTGTAAATTGGGTCAGTAGCCCTGGCCGAGAGGGTCTGTGGAGGATTAAATACGTCTGCATTATGGAACATGAGTGCAGTGACTTGCAAACCATGGCTCTCAGGAAATATTAGCACCCTTACGATTGATGTAAGACCTATTTCCTGAACAATAAAATGCAAAGGAGTGGTGAGGCCACCACTTCTCCACAATACTGTGAGAGAGTCTCTGTGCAGTTTCCCAGCTGCATTCCCATGACCACCCCTGCTCTCCTCCTCCCGGCTCCACGCCGTGAGCCCTTGACTACATTCCTTCCCTTCCCTGGGGGGAGTAGGTGGGACTGGATGGTCTCTGACAGGAACTCCAGCTCCAATTTTCTAGAGTAGAAAGGCAGAGGCAGACTTGAAAGCGTTCCTGAACAAATGAAATACATATTCTCATGACATCCTGCCTAGAATTACCACTGTGTACGCAGGTACGGCCAGGTTAAATGTCCTGTGTCCCTCCCACCATCTCACACACCTGCGTGCTTGCTCACACGGCTCACTTGGCCTGAAACACCCCTCCTTTGCTTCTCTGTCTAGTCCTTTAACCTCAGCTCCTGGGTCCTGAGTTCTCAACAAGCCTTTCTGAAACCTGCTCTCTCGCTCTAGCTGGGTGAAGTACACAACTTTCAGACCCCTCAGTGACTCCTGCTTCCATCTGCCAATACCCTCCCACCACCCCTGTGTACACAAGACCCAGCCTGGGTAGGTCCGACACGGAGTCGGCCTCATGATGCACTTATTGTATTTTCACACTGAGAGACAGTGAAGGAAAGGGCTGGGTTTTATTTCTTTCTGAACAAATTTGAATGTGTCATGACACATAGTAGATCCTCAATTACTGGAGAGAAGAATGAATGAATGAATCCATTAGAAACTCCTCTCTGAGGACAGGTGGCTGAAATATACCTCCATCTGTTTGGCAAGTCTCCATTTGTGTGCGAGAATACTGAAGATAATTCACAGGGGCCATTCAGCACAAATCGGTACCCTACTCCAAATCCTCAGGTGGCCTCTCACGTTCTGTCTGAAAGCCCACTCTGAAGGATGGATGAATGAAGAGGGTGGGAGAAAGCATCTTCAAAAGGATTGATTTTCCTCCTCTTCTTTGGGTCATGAAGACAACAGATGAACCCAGATGACTGGAGAGGAATGTTGCACTCATCCATCGATGTACTCATTTGCCAGGTTAAGGGCACGCCTGGAAGAAGGCAGACCACCATTCAAGGTCTCCCTCTGCCACCCACCAAAGACGTCTGTTGTGAGAACTAAGTAAACTGATGTATCTATCTACGTAACCTCACACAGCCCTTGACCTATAGAAAACATTTAGTCCCCAGTAGGTATTGGCTTCATTGTTCCTGTGTAACATATTGTTAGACCCTGTCCCTGTGAAAACCTCTTGCTTGGATCTAGGAACACACAGATATGGCCTGGAAGAACTTGCAGCTCGTTTGTAGAAACAGATAAGTATGCAGATAATCATTGTAATGCACAGTTCAGTAAGTTCTATGCCAGAGGGAAACACAGTGAGAAGCAAAGAGTTTCTTTAAGCTTCTAAGTGCAAAGCATAGAGGAAGTGGGAATAAAAAGGATTTCCTTATAATTCCCACTACAGTCAAGTTTAAAGGTGTGGGAGTGGGCTGGCCCATCCCATCAGGTGCACCCCCACCCAAATGTGACAGAGTGGATGACCAACTACACAGCATGATGGCTGATAATGCAGGCTCTGACATTGAAGAACCTGGGTCTGAGCACCTGTGGCATCACCAACCAGCTCCGGAGCCTTGGGTGGGTCACGGCACTTTCCTGAGCTCAGTTTTCTCATCTGGAAAGCTGAGGACAGCAGTCTCTGTTGGATGGAGCTATTGTGAGATTAAACAATGCACAAAAGGGATTCAGTGCAGTGTCTAGAACACAGCCATGGCCAACAAATGATGGTTTCAAACATTCTGGCAGAGGGCAACACACTGAGAAGGAAATCAGAACATTTTGGCCCCAACCCTGGCCCTGCCCCTTTACAGAGAAGAAGAACGAAGTGTGCAGGATGCTCCCAGGTCCTCACACATACTTCTAAACAAGGTGGCCAGAGCAGCTATATGAGAGCTCAGCATTCTTCAGTTAACCGATGAAGGAAGTGAACCTCCAAGCGGTGACTTTGCCCAAGGTTTCAGAATCCAAAGTCAGTCTGCAGCAGACTTGTAATAATACTGAGACCCTCCGTGTGTCCCTAGAGTTGGCAGTATATAGAACCTATATTCTCTGCTCGGGGCATTATTCTCTGGGAATGTGTTGCAGATGCACAGGATCCAAGAAGAGATCCCTGGAGAGATCCCTGATACTGTGCCCACTATAAGCCGCTGTGCCCAACAACTCAACCTTCTGAGATGGGAAGGAGAGCTAAGACTCCAAGAGCTTAGTTAATCCTTAACTCATGGAAAATAGCTTTCATACAGGCAGCAGACTTCCAAAGTGAGCTGGCTTCTTGGGAAATCATGGAGGGGGGAAGTTTAGTGTGGGGGCAGGGTGGGGGTGCTGTTCTAACACTAAGACACAGCTTCATCTGAGAAGACTTCCCTCTGGACAGTTCCCCTTACTCTTGGCTCCAACACAGACCTATCTCTTTTCCTTGTTTTAACTTTATTTATACCACTTTCTTCTCTCTACTGTTATATTAACATTGATGTGTTAACCTTGTTTATGGTTCTAATGGAATAGAACTTCCATAAGGCAGAACCTTTGTTTTGTTTATTTATCATCAACAAAACAACTTAGGGCTTTGTTGGTGTTTACTAAATAGTTTTACTATTTAACTATTTAAACACCACTAATAGTTTACTAAATAGTTTTTGGATGGATGGATGGATACATATCTCCCCAAATGACTTGGTAACCCCTAAGGGTCAATCGTCTTGGAATCCTGCTCCACAGCCAGGAGATTGGAAGACACTTAGTGAACACACACACACACACCCTGCCATTAGTCCCCCCTGGGCCCTGGGAAGGGGTACTTGTTATAGAAGTAATTAGGAGGCAAATCTGGTTAAATGTCTGGCTGCTTCTCTCCACCACTGGGGCAGAGGAGAAAAGTGGGTCTCAATTCCAAATTTCTTTACTCATTTATTCTTTTTGTAAATATTGAAGAAACACTGACCCAGAAAGCAAAAGGGTGAGGGGATGTCTGACCCAACTATTTGTGCACAATCACCTTCCACAGAAAGCAAACTGATAGCTGTATCTATTAGCTGTTCCCATTCTCATGTCTGGATGGAAATGATAGGATGTTACAGGAAAGGGAGCATCCAGGATGTAGCTCAAAAAACACTGCATCTGGTGCAAATCCTGGCTGTCCCTGCTGAGCTGGGCAGCCCTGGGCCAGCCACTCTGCCTTTCTGAATCTCAGAATTTTAAATCCCGGCTTTAAAGTGATCAAGACAACAGGTGTCTCTGCCTCTTTATGAAGGACCCCACTGAGAATCATGTTTATGAGAGAACATTATATGCTGCCGAGTGATTTTACTGATAGGTATTGGTGCTTAGTAGAAGCACTGAAAAAGAGAGGGAAGAAACCAACCAGTGGTAATTCAGGCGGACAATAACTGAAGTCGCAAAAAGCCACACTGCAAATCCAGAGGCTTTCTGCTATTTCTGATGCTTCCACCATTGTTCATCAAGCTTCTTCGAAACTTATTACAAGTCACACAATAGGGGTCTTTTAGAGGCACTGTTTTGCTGCCATTTCCCAGTGCTGGCAACGGAATTGTCAATTGTCTTGCAGGCGTGTCGGGATGGCCTTGGGATCTCCCCTACTGGGCTTGATCAGGAAAACCCCAGGAAAGTTAGTTACTAAGGGCAGAGAGTCAAGCACAAGATGCCAAGCCAAGACGAGGGAAGAGAGAGACGCCTCAACTGGAGGCTGCTCTGGGCCGTGGCAGGAGCCGGAAGCAAAAGCTGCTCAGTGTCCTTGCTGTGCCCATCAGGGGCTGACCTGGGAGGATTTACCATCCCCCTTGTCACCTTCCCACCCCATGTCACCTGGAGTTTTCTGGAAACATGGAATTCAGCATTTCCTGAGTACCCCAAGTCAGCAGATACCTACTACCTCACCCTTAGTCACCTCTGAGACGCCCTCCACCCTAGCCAACACCTTAGGCATCCCAGGGTCCAGGCAGCAAAAGGAGCTGTTAGGTGCCAATGCTTTCTTTCCTTGTTCAGGGAACATTCTAATTGCACCACCAATAACCTGCCCCGCCCCACCACGAGTGCTAAACACCTCAAAATCTGTTCCCTGAGACCTCGCTGTCACAAGCTGCGCTGCCCCAAGGTGACTCTCTAGGTCCTGCTTCCCCCCACCCCTTAGATTCTGTGTCTACACCCTCAGATCCAGTCCCAGCTTAGCTTAAGTCTGGGGAGAGTACAGGGACCCAAAGCCTCAGCGTACTGTAGCCTAAAGGGGTCAGTGATAGCTCCCCCAGGCCAGCCAGCCACGACGACATTATCATTTGAGGTGAGAGCCTGAAGCCTCAAGGATGGGGTCTGGGAGATGACTTAGATGAAGTTCAACTTACTCCTGTAGCTGCTGGACTAAATGCCCATGTCATACAGCCACCTGCTGCCCATACTGGTGAGGGGCCTGGGCTCAAGCACAACCCTGTGCATTTTGAACCAGTCAGAATGTTCTGGAAGAACAGGTAGAGGTGAGAGAGGGTCTGTCCCAGAGAAAGTCCTTGTTTCTGAATCTGGACCTCCAAAGAAGCTGGGGGCATTTGCTTCCTAGGTCTGCCATCAACATCACCACAAACTGGGTGCCTTAAGACAAGAAAAAGTTATTCTCTCATAGTTCAGGAAGCCGGGAGTCTAAAATCAAGGTGTCTGGGGGCACATGGGTGGCTCAGTCATTAAGCATCTGCCTTCAGCTCAGGTCATGATCCCAGGGTCCTGGGATCAAGCCCCGCATCGGGCTCCCTGATCCGTAGGAAGCCTGCTTCTCCCTCTCCCACTCCCCCTGCTTGTGTTCCCTCTCTCGCTGTGTCTCTGTCAAATAAATAACATCTTTAAAAACAAAACAAAACAACCAAACGAAAAGCAAACAAACAAACAAAAAATAAAATAAAATCAAGGTGTCTGCAGAGCCACACTCCCTCCCAGGGCTCTAGGGAGGAATCCTTCCTTGCGTCTCCCAGTATGTAGTGGCTCCTGAGATTCCGTGGCATGTGACAGCATCATTCCAATCTCTGTGTGAATTCTTTTTTTTTTTAATTGTTTTGTTAACATATAATGTATCATTTGTTTCAGGGGTACAGGTCTATGATTCATCAGTCTTACACAATTCACAGCACTCACCATAGCACATACCCTCCCCAATGTCTATCACCCAGCTACCCCATCCCTCCCACCCCCTCCACTCCAGCAACCCTCAGTTTGTTTCCTGAGATTAAGAGTCTCTTACGGTTTGACTCCCTCTCTGGTTTCATCGTTTCATTTTTTCCTCTCTTCCCCTATGATCCTCTGTCTTGTTTCTCAAATTCCTCATATCAGTGAGATCATATGATACTTGTCTTTCTCTGACTGACTTATTTCGCTTAGCATAATACCCTCTAGTTCCATCCACATCATTGCAAATGGCAAGATTTCAGCACACCCTAAGTCTGGGATGATTTCATCTTGAGATCCTTAACTAATTACATCTACAAAGACCCGATTTCCAAATAAGTTTCCCTTCTGAGGGTCCAGTGAAGATGAATTTGGGGGGATACTATTCAACCAACTAGACCTAGAAGGATATCTAAGGTCCATTATTTAGAGTCATGATTCTCTGAGATAATACATTGTACATGAACCGAAAAAATTCAGCCAGGAAAGAAAAGGACTAAGAGAGAGTAGCAAGATCTCTCTTCCTTTCCCTGCATGGCTGCGCTGAGGCAGAGGACACAAACACTGCATGCAATGTGGGAGGCGGCATCTGAACAACGAGGAGAAATGACAGGAAGATACCTGTGGACTGAAAACAAAACAAAACAAAAACCGGGGTGCCTGGGTGGCTCAGTCGGTTAAGTGTCTGCTTTCAGTTCAGGTCATGATCTCAGGGTCCTGGGAAGGTCCCAGAAGCCTGCTTCTCCCTCTCCCTCTGCCGCTCCCCCTGCTTGTGCTCTCGCTCTCCAATAAATAAATAAAATCTTTAAAAACAAGAAAAAACAAATAACAAAACAAAACAAAAAACCACTTCCCGTCACAGCAAACTCAACTCACCTCTTAAGACATAGCTTGCATACCTCCTTCTTGACTCTCCCAGATAGAGATGATCACGCCCTTTCCCACCACCCTGTATGGCCCAACCACACTGCTGTGGTCTGAATGTTGGTGTCCACCCAAAATTCGTATGTCCCAAAACTAATGTCCAAAGTGATGGTATGAGGAAGCGGGGCCCATCACAGGTGATGAGGCCATGAGGTGGAACCCTCACGAATGGGATCCGTGCCCTTATGTAAAAGGCCGCAGAGCTAGCTCACTATTTCCACCATGAGCATACAACAAGACATCTTCAATCCCCAACAGGGCCCTCACCTGAGCACACAGACACCCTGATCTCCAACTTCCAGCCTCCATGCCTGAGAAATAAATTTCTCCTGCTTATAAGCCACCCAGCCTGGGGTATTTTGTGATAGCCTCCTGAACAGATGAAGACAGAGATGTTTCCCAAACCTGCCTGATCCTAAGAATCCCCTGGGGATGCTCATTAAAAATACTTGTTTCTGGCTTTACTGAGCCCTACCGGATCAGCTGCAGGGGACCTTACCAACAGCTAGGCTTGGTAAAGCTGACCTAGTGATTGACATATGGGTTGATATGGAGCAGAAGAGTATCCCTGATTGACCTCTTTCTTTCCCCTATTTTATATATACCACTTTAGCCTTTTGGTGATAAGGTTCAGGGCAGACCACCCCAGAATATGCCACTCTGGATATTGAGGTTTTTTTTAATTAAAGTTACTTGAGAAACAGGTGGCACAAGGACATTCTGACCCTCCTCTCTGTCCCCCTAAAAGCAGAAAATAAATCTCCCATGAGAAAGGTAACCTCCCTACACCAGGAGGTAGAGAGACATCCCTAACACCAGAGATAGGGAATTCAGGGCCAAGAAGGCAATGTAAAAAAACAAAACAAAACCAAAAAAAAACCCATAAAATTATGCTTAGTTTCTTTACTAATTAGTACCCAAGCCTGTCTTTTTAGTTGTCAGGTCTTCACAAATTTACTGTTTTTCTAAAAGTTTACAAACAGCCTGTTTTGGTCACTTCTTGGGTCTCCTATTTTGGGGGCCCCTGCATATAAGAAACTAAATTTGTTTTTCTTTTTTCTATTAATCTAATTAATTATTAGGCCACCCGAAAGAATCAGGAGCAGTAAGGGGAAACTTTCCCCTCCCCAACACTGGTGAAAGCTCAGAGTCTGAATCCACCAAATCTGAGTTTAAATCCTAGGACTACTCTTCCAATTGTGTGGCCTTAGACAAATTATTTCATTCTGCATTTAGAAAATGTGGCTGATAAGTAAGTCTACCTCATATGTTTTTGTCGATAAAACAAAGTAATCAATATACTGGCTTGAACTGATTTAAAATCCAAACTGAGAGTGAATTTTGGAGGAAATTTGGAGGAGTGGGAGGGGAGGGAGGTCCTCATCACTGAAGAAGTCCATGTAGCCAAGGATTTAGGAAGAGAATGAAAAAGGGATGAGAGTACAAAGTGGGGAGGGGAGAGGAGGTGGGAGTAGAAGGAACGAGAGGAAAACGTGGTTCTTTTTCGAGGACCCCAACTGGCGGGCATATCTAATTCCTCAGCCCATTACATACACAGGGATCTCTTTTACTGTGGTCACAACTCTTTCTGCGTTCCCCACCCAGACCTTGAGGCTGCCCACCGGGTCAGCCAGGTATACACCTGCCCACCTACTGCCCAGTGCACACCTTCCCTTCATTGTCACTGTCTTTAAGAGCCCCAGTCTGGGAAGCAGTGCAGAAGAGGAGTTAGGGGTCAGGCAGAGCTGGAGTACAATTCCAGCCCTGCCATGTCCTTGGGGCTATAACAAAGTGACAAAAGCCACCCAGGTAAGCACTGTTACAAAAGTAGCAGCAAAAGGGACATGTCTGATCAAAGCCTCTAGGAGCCTCTTTCTACTCATCTATTCAACAGGCATCACAATGGCCCTAACTTCATGTAATAGGATTACTGTACTTATTGTAGGGTCAAATGATGTCTGTCACTGAAGCACTCTGAACAGGGTTGGAGGAAAATATTTCTCCCACAGGTGTCTTGTGATCAGGGTGAACTTCCTCAAACACACTGTCTCCTGCCACACTGCCTTTATTCTTCCCTCCGAGGTAAACGGATTCTCCTGATGGGTGAGTGGAGAATGAGGACCTGGGCTTCCATAGCTCTGTCCTTCCCTCCTGCCCTTTCATTTTGGGGGCCAGCTGCCCTCCAGAAGCAGCCTCATGATCTCTGCCTTCACCCCTTCCATTTCACAGGGGCAGATTCACATGTGGCAAGACCCCAGGTACCCAGCACTTACCCCGAGGGAGGAAGTACCCATTTTTTGCCATGTCCTTCAAACCAATCTTTCTTAATAATAAAGACAAAATTCCCACGTCCATCTGCTTTACTCCTTTTCCTAAGCTTTCAAGTTATTCTGAATTCAGGTGGAGAAAATACGGGGCCTCTGCAAACCCAATCCCCACTACCTGGTGCATAGAATGTTCTCAGTAAATTATTCTGTGATTATTTCTGCATTCATGAGAACCTCCATTGTCTCTCCTTCCTTTGTGTGGAACTTTTTTTTTTTTTTTTTTTGGCTTTTTTCTCTCACTCTCTGAAAGCTTTTACACTTCCCTCCCTTTTATTCATACTGTTCTGAAATTGCACCACAAGGCATCTTGATGTGGGCTTTTCTCTCCCTTTTTGTTCCTCATTCATCGTGTTTGGTCCTCTGTGGACCCTTCCGATCTGAACATTTGCTCCTTTCTTCTGTGCAGAAACAAGCTCTGGCATGATTCCCTCCCTCCCATTGTCTGTGCCTGGTTTCTGGAGCTCCTCTCCTTTTGCTGACAACAAGCGAGTTTTCTAGGGGGTCTGAGCAGAGTCTAATGCTCCCTGGGTCTTGGTCACAGAGCCCCCCTGGATGCAGGGCTGTATGTCCTTCTAGAGGCAGAGCAGGCTGGCCATGGGACTTCAGAAACAACTAGGGAGTTGTTTCTACTCTACTCTAGAAGGACACCCTGTCTCCAGTTCCCCTCTAGCACTGGTCCTCGTTCAAAAGCAAGATATTGTGGAAAAATCGCTGCACCTAAACCAGTATGAGGCTCAGTGGAAGCCAAGTGCTGGGACCTTAATCCCCTTAATGAGATTTTAGGCAAATCACTCAACTTCCCTCCCTACTGCCTCCCTTTCCTCACTAGTCAAGTGGCAACAAGTTACCTCCCCTGACTCCCAGGGTGGTCGGGAGAATCACAGGAGATGATGCAGGGGGAGCCTTTGAAAATTATGTAGTGCTATTTATATATGAGTGTGTATGTGTGCACGCACATACATAAAAGTAAAACATATTCTCAAAACTACCCCTGCATCATAAAGACTGAAAGCTGCTAAACACATTTCTGCTTACCCTTCAAATCCAGCTGAAGTGTCCCTGTTACTATTTAACTCGGCACCTAAAATAATTGGCTTGAATTTAGAGCTGTGATTAAAAAGGAAAAGGATATATTTGAACAAGAGAATTGCACTCAGGGCAGAATGGACTTGACTGTGAATCGTGGGCATTGAGACTGACCAAAGAATACGGGAGTTTCATGTTCCCATCCGTTTTCACTCTGCATTATAGATGTTCATTGAGTGTAATGGTGGGGAAAATGACCTAACTTCCTATCTCTGTTTCTGTATCTCTTGTCATAAAATATATATAAGTTAAATCATGCACATTTCAATGTACATATAAGAGGACTCCAGTGTTATAAAATGCTGCTTCTATCTGTCTTATGAACTGGAATTCCCTATAATAATTCTATTTGGACCAAGGACTCCCTGCTAAAAATGTCTTGTCTTTGCAGTACGTGGTACACAAGGGCTTGCAGCAGGAAGGAAGGTTCTAGGAGAAGGCGGGGGCTATGTGACCTGGCTGAGGGCGAGAGGAAGGGCCAACCGTCTTCCCAGACCAGAGGAGGCAGCATGCTGCCCAGCTGCCCGCAACCAGCCTGCAAAGGAGGTCTCAGGCAGGGAGAGATGCTAACTGGGCAGGACGGTGAGGCTGGTAACTCAGCAGAGACAGCACAGACATGCCTGGTGTCCGGGCCACGGCACCATGACCCCAGCTCCCCATTCTCCTTCAGGACCAGCTAATGCCTGCTGAAGGACAGGCCATGTGTCTCATGTGCCAACTAACACCAGGCTCAGATGGGGCAGGAGGGAAGACCAGGGACACACTCATCTCTCTTAAATCTCACTTTACAAATGCCGGAAATGGAAGAAAGGAACTCAGAGATCTTAAGGTAAGCCAACATTGCTATGCTTATCACCACTTGTGACATTTTCCTTTAAAAATATATATATATATATTGCTGGGGCGCCTGGGTGGCTCAGTCAGTTAAGCATCTGCCTTAGGCTCAGGTCATGATTCTGGGGTCCTGGGATCCAGCCCCTCATCCTGCTCAGCGGGGAGTCTGCTTCTCCCTCTCCCTCTGCTGCTCACCCCCCTCCCTGCTCATGCTCTCTCTGTCTTGCTCTCTCTCTCTGTCTCAAATAAATAAAATCTTTCAAAAAAACTTTTTATCTGAGCACCAGTTTATGGAAAAAAAAAAGAACTATTCCAGTTCAAGTGGAGGTTGGGAGTCTGAAATTTCTAGGGCTCCATGGAGCAGGACTAGACAAAATTGCTCCTCATTTTGTAAAAGGAGACACTAAGCCCTTCCTTGGCATTGACCAATTCAATGCGTTATCTAACTGAGTCATCCTCACAGGAGATCTGTGAGGATGGTGTTAATATACCCGTTTTTGCAGATAGGAAAACTCCAAGAGGTTAAGCTCCAGGTCACAAAACTAGTCTGGGGAAGACTTGTCATTAGAACCCAGATCTGTGAGACCCAGCAGAAAATCTGAGAGGGTTTCTTCTGCCCTCCAGAAGAATCTTCTCCCTCCTGAAAGTGTATTGCTGTAACTACAAGCAAACCATACAAACCAAACCGTCACTAACACCCTGTCGCTTGCACACAGCACTGAGCTTTAAAAGCCTTTTGCTATAGTATCACACCATCTGAGCAACTCTGTGTCACAGGCTGGGACCGGGGCGAGGCCAGCCAGGCACTTGTCTTGCATGCAAAATGGACAAGGGAGCCAAAAAACCCACAAACCAAGATAAATAATCCTTTAATACAATATTTTTAAAAATCAAGGTTAACGCATTCCTGAGTTTTTGGCAACCCTTTAAAGCTTATGTCCATGGTGAGTGAGGCACTCATGCCTCTAGTCCCGGGTTTGGCCCTGCAGTTGGCAGACCTGTGCAACTGGGAGAAAATGTACCTTTGGACCAATTTTGCAGGTGAGTAAGGTGAGTCTCAGAGCATGAAATAGCATTTCCAGGGAACTAAAGGCAGGTCCTTCTGTCTCCAATGGGTCATCTGGGATGTAGTTGACAGAGTCGGAATTCAAACCCCTGGTCGCCTGCCCTGGGGAAGCTTATAAATACACTGGTCAGGTCCTTGCCCCTGTAAGAGCCTCAGTTTCCTCATCTAGAAAAGAGGTGATTGTACCAGGTGGGCTGCAAGGGTCTTCCCAGTGGTAAACATCTCATGGGTCTATGACCTGATAAAGCCACAGCCCACATGTCTGGCTCCGGCCAGCCTGTGGCTTAAGGTCTTCCCCAACACCCTTCAGTGAGGCGAAACTCATTACTTCTTGGTAGTGTAGACCCCGGGAAGGGATTCTGGATGACTTTTTCTCTGACTAGCCTAGTGACTTAGGAGAGTGAATTCTCTTCTCTGATGCTGTTTACTCACTAGCAAAACAGGGATGCTGGTGCTCACCTCCAAGGATGCCGTAAAGATTAAATGAACTAGTGTGGGTGAAGTTCCCGGCACTCAGTAGCAACTCAAAAACACTGACTATTACTCTCCAAGCTACCACCCTCTCACGTAGAAACAAACAAATAGGAAGAAAGAATGATGCTCTATCCACACGCAGATATTAAACTTTGTCCAGGCTTTCCCAGCTGTAGGATGTGCCACCATATTCAGCGATCAGGCAGGGTATTCTTCCTAGAACCTTAGGAGCACCACTTTACCATTGTGAAAACAGAGGCTCAGACTGTTATGTCACTACCTTGCCCAAGGTCACACAGCAAAACAGCAGCAGACTCAGGATTCCTGAATCCCAAGCTCAACATATTTCCACTTGGGTAACCAAGAGCCCCTGCCATTCTTGGCTGACAGCCTCACCCCAGAGGCAAAAGACAGCCCTGAGTCCCTACAGCTGATTGCAGCCAGTGCTCCCTAAGCTTCTCCAAAAATTCAGGCACTGGGCAGGGGTGGTGTGCAGAGACGAATGGAACGTGGCCCCTCCTCCCCAGGCAATTCCGTGTGGGGGAGGGGCGTCAGGAGGAGTTAAGGAAACCTGTCCACACATCCCTAGAATATGATCCTGCCTGGCTCCTTTGTTCCCTCCCTCCCACAAAAGGCCCAGGAAGCAGACAGATGTTGGCGACATCTGGGCCACTGTTGTGGGGCGGCAGTGGCTCTGGGCTGGAGGAAAGCTGTTGGTGTTTGGAATAATAATAGAGAGCTCACATTTGCATAGTGCTTCCTCCCGTGTCAAGAGACACCCCGCCCCACCCACTCCCACTCATGAGCCCCAGGGAGTGATGCAGACAGCAGCTGTCTGAAAGCCAGGTAAAGCCATTTCCATTTCTTAGAAGGCCAAACCGAGGCTCAGGGAAGCTCCGGCCCCAAATTACTAAACTAATCAGGGAGCGTGGACCCAAGCTTAAAGTCACAAGGCCCCTAGAGAGCATCGTGCTATGTCCCCAGCTCTGGCACGGGCTGTAAGCCAGCACAAACAGGATGCAGCCTTATCTCCAAAGGAAAAGAAAACACCTGCTGTGCGCTGACCAGGTACCAGGCACGGCATCACGTGCTTAGTTAGTATGCTCACCTTGTTAATTCTCTCAACACTACGAAATAAATAGGATTTTCATCCTCCTTTCCTGGGCGCGGAAATGGAGACTCAGAGAGGTCGAGTAACCTGCCTGTGGTCACACTGGTGACTCAGATGGATGGGCCCCTGGCGCAGTAGGCGGTCCAGTGACTTGGTGGAAAGACTTGGGACACTGAGTGTCTGGCCCTGCCATCCTCACGAACTGGGTGGTGCTCGCGGTAAATGGCAGAGCTGGGCTGTGAATTCCAAAGCCAGCTGACTCTGGGTATGGGGGTGTGTGTGTATGATGGTGGAAGGGGAAGGATGGCTGGAAAGTTTCAAGGAGGAGGAAGTGAGCCTTGAGATGGACGGAGGGAGGAAAAGAGATGAGGCGAGGGGATGTATCGCGGAGCTCCATAGCAGAGGGCCAACGGAGCAGGCAGTGAGAATAATTCAGTGTGGTTGCTGTAAATTCAGAGTGGACGGTGGGGCTATCCTTAGCTAACCCCTTCCTATAGACTTGGCTTTCAGTCTGTACCTTTCCTCCACTATGTGTGCTGGTTCTTTCTCTAGGATAAGGATCTTTGAAAGGTTTCTAGTACTTATCTAGACCAATCCCCATTTTGCAAATAAAGCCCAGAAGAGGAAGGGTTTGGCTCAAACTCACGAAGCACCTCAGGGACTCGACGGAGTATCTAACTCAGGCTCTGTGGCTCCTGGGCAGACACTTCCCAGCACACTCTGTGTCATATTCTCTCAACTCACGTTTTCTGCCCATCGCAGGGCTTTCGCATAAGGCTCACATTCACTCCCTAACTGCCCGAGACCTGGTTACAATTCTCCTTTCCATCTGGGCCTTTCTGGGCTTCCCCTTTGTCCACCATAAAAGAGCCACTCAAGAGGAGAGACAAAAGGACAATTCTCTCCATGTCAGCTGCTCTTTCCCAGCCTAGGGCCATTCAAAGCCAGTGGGACCCTCAGCTCTGACATGAACTGAGCCCAATAAACAAAACCCGACTGAGGTGAATTTGTCCTTTTGATGCTTTTCAGAGTTGACACCATAGCTCCTCAGAGTCTGCATGACTCATGAGCTCTTTCTAAAGGATTAGTTTGGGTACATTTTCAGCTAGAAGAAACTTTGACAACTGGACTCCTACAAGCCAGGAGTATCTTCTAAAGGATCCATCTGATTTCATTCAAGCTAGAGGTCATTTTGACATTTGCATCAGTCCAACCAGTGAGTATCTTGAAAGAAGAGGGGGCGCCTGGGTGGCTCAGTTGGTTAAGCGACTGTCTTCAGCTCAGGTCATGATCCCAGGGTCCTGGGATCGAGTCCCGCATCGGGCTCCCTGCTCTGCGGGGAGCCTGCTTCTCCCTCTCCCACTCCCCCGCTTGTGTTCCCTCTCTCACTGTGTCTCTCTCTGTCAAATAAATAAATAAAATCTTAAAAAAAAAAAAAAAAGAAAGAAAGAAAGAAGAGGCCCGGACACCATCCATGGATGCAGACCCATTGTAGATAGAGCATGCAATTCTCTCTCTGTCTCTTTCTCTGTCTCTCTCTCTGTCTCTCTGTCTCCCCCCAACCCCTCACACATACACAACCAATATTTTCATTTCAAATCTGATTTTCAAAATTTCGGATACCAATTTTTTTTTTTTTTTTTAAACCTGGGTGGCTGAACCGCAGGCAAAAGGAGACTGACTCATCTGTGGCCTAGGTAGGGCGTAGGGCCCTCGGTTTATAAACTCTGCTCTACAGGGTCCAATTAGTTTCATTTAACTTGGAGCTAACTTTAACATTTGCATTACTATAAATCCTCTTAGAGAGGGTTTCCCATTTGGAATGGTTCCCCTGGACTTAGCCTACATCCTCCTGAGCATTCCTATAGATTGCTGGAGTGAAAATTGGCAAGTTTCCACTTAGAGGCTGTAACCTATAAATATATCTCAAACCTCCATTCCTTTTACACTCTGCTGGTGGATATAATTGAGTTTCTCTCTGTACCAAATGAGCTCTGAGTTCTTAGTACTCGATGTACTTAATAGAGGAAAGTCAGGAGGAGTCAGGAAAGGCAAGAATAACACGGAAACTGAACAGGGATATGCGGGCTAGAGGTATCATAAAGGTTTTATTGCCTCTTGTTAGAAGAGAAAAGCATAAGTAATGTTATCATCTCAATCTCTGTGTAATAAACGTATTATGGTGCCCTGCCCAGCTACATACATAGAGGCGGCCTGGAGACAGAGGAGAATCCAGCCCTTGCTACAAGTCAATTCCCAGGAGGAGGCAAGGGGGCCTAAGGATGATTGCAGGTGATGTTTGGCTGGGGAACCTGTTTTCCTAACGATATGATAAGAAGACTTCCCTCAGGGAGTCCCTCGACATTTATCGTGTGGTCCCTGTCAGTGCATGGAGCCAGCCAAGGAAGGCGGGGCTGCCCAGAGCAAAAGCTGGTTTCAGAATTCCACAGGGAACTTACCTCCTATGTGTTCCCATCTGTGTGGCTCTGCAGAGGGAGGGCACTAACTCCAGACTTCTGGCTTTCTCTTTGAGTCCTTCCTCCTTTCATTTATTCATTCATTCCATAAATATTGAGTGATTCGACGTTATCATCCTAATCATCACCCTAATCATCGCTGTCACTTATTTAGAGTTTCCTATGTCTCAGGCACTTGACATTTGCATAGATAATTCCCTTTGATACTGACAAGAAATCTACAAGGAAAGTATCGCTATTCCCTTTTACAAATAATGAAACTGAGGCTCAGCAAGATCATGGGATATGGCTCAAATCACACCATCAAAGAAGTGGCAGAGCTATGGTGTGAAACTAGGTTGTCTGACCGCCCCCCCCCCCCCGACTGTGGCTTTCTCACTATCGAACATGACCTTAATAATGCTATAATGTATTGTAGTGTGTCGGAAAGGAAGTCTTTGATTTTCATAACTGAGAATAAACCTAATTACCCTTCTTTTCCAGAAAAGAGACTGAGTCTCAGACAAGGGAAATGATTTGCCAGAGACCACATGGCCATTCCATGGGTTTCCTATAGGTCTTCTGACTCTGAACCCAAAATTCCCAAAAATAAGATAGAATACCCGCCTACAGGGTTCCCTCCGGGATGAGGACAATCATTAACAATCCTGGAAGTGAGCAACTACTGATGTGCCTGAAGCCCTGCTAAGCACTTGAATAGAATCCACCCATTGAATCCTCGTAACCGTCCTATAAAGTCAGTGTGACTATCACTGTAATAAAGAAACGGGGCTCAAAAACTTGAACAAAGCGTGCCCAAGCTGCACAGCTAGTGAACAGGAGAGCCAACATTTATACCAAGGTCTATTTGACCCAAATTCTTAACCCAAATTCTTAACCCCATGATGTGCAAGGAAGGCCTTGTGAGGGAGGCCGAAGCTGAATCAGACCCAGACATCTCGTCAAAGAACCTCAAGTTGCCCGACCAGCATCCACTCTCACTTTCTTCCTTAGTAACGGGCACTGATTTTATCACAATGGGTACACCTCCAGCTAACACCTGCATCTGCGTCAGGTGACTGGATTCTGGCCAATGAGACGTGAGTCTCTGTGCTGGGAGAACCCTCCCTAGAAGCTCCTTAAAGGGAACTGCTTCACCTGGTAGGTGTGCCTCCTTATCCCTTTCTTTTTCCTCCTTCCTGCTGCTTGGGACTTGATCAGGCCGGCTGACTTTCCTGCAGTCATCCTGGACCACGAGGATGGATGCCACACCTTAGGATGGTGGGGGGAAAGGGGGAGGAAGGTGGAAGGTAAGAGAGAGGGAGGGAGAGGAGGAGGGAAAGAAGAAAGGGCTAAGTCCTTCAAGGCATGATGAAGACACTAGCCTGCCTTGGCCATCCCATCATCAGACTTGTTTTCTACGGGAGAAGAAAATCAATTTCATCTTGTTTAAGGCGCTATTATTCTGGCTTTCTCGTTATATGCAGTCAGACCTAATGCTAACTGATAGAGATCTGCCCTCAAGTAGCTCACAGTCCTGCAGAGAAGATGGATATGCAGAGCAAACAGATAACCAAGATACAAGAAGGTGGTTCCAGCCCTGAACAAAGGTGAGAGAAAGGGCTCCATTCATCCTTCTGTGGCCTCCACTGTCATGGCCCTGACAGCAAAATCCACGGGCCAGGGCGTGCCCTCTGTGTAATGGCAATGGATAAGCTGTCCATTCTGAAAGGCGAATGCATCCATTTCAATTAGATACGCCCAGTGCTAGGACTGTAACCAAGTAATCCTGCCCATCTGAAGGCTGATTAGTCGGAGTATTTGGGCGAATGGATAATAACAGGCTAATAAGCCTACCATCTGAATGCTGCTGCACGTCTTTTTTTGACACAATATTGTGGATGTGTTTGCAGCATCTGTGACTAATCTTCAAGAGGCGGGTGGCCCAGTTTCTGGAGCAGCAGAGGGAAGGGCCCCGGGGCTCCAGGGTCTGGCAGCTGGAGCCAGCTCGGGCTAGTCCTCCGCGCCTGGGTTTGGATAGAGGGGCCCCAGGCTCTCCTAATTGCCCTCCGCTTCCCGGAAAGTGGAGACTCACAATGCCACAGAGGCTGGGAGGCGGGAGGTCTCTGCTGTGGCTTCAGATCCACCCTGAATCCACCGGGTGACTTAAGCAAGGCCCGTCCCCTGTATAGTTTCAATTTACTCCTTTGCATTACAAGCTTTTTTTAAAAAAAAAATTTTTTTTTAATTGAGTTTGTTAAGAACACGTAACACTTAACATCTACCCTCTTCACAAAATTGTAAGTGTACAATACAGTATTGTTAACCACGGGCACTGTATTGCACAGCAGAACTCTAGAACTTACTGGTCTTGAGTATGTGAAACTTTATACCCTTTGAAAGCAATTCTCCATTACCCCCTCCCCCAGCCGCTGCGAGCCACCTTTCTGCTCTCTGCATTTATGGTTTTGACTAATTTAGATATACTGTATGAGTGGCATCATGCAGTATTTGTCTTTTTGTGGCTGGCTTACCCCATGCTGTTACCTATGGCAGGATTCCCTTCTTTTTTTAAGGCCAACTAGTATTTCATCGCATGTGTATGTGTGCTCTATCTACTTTCTTCCTCCACTCATCACTGGACATTTCGGCTGTTTCCTGGCTGTCCTGACTGTGTTACAATAACCTTGAACCAGACTGACTTCTGCATTCTGGTATCTGCACCTAGTCCCCCTACCCAGTACATTCTTTCCCACCCCTCTTTGCCTGGCTAACTGCTTCCTATTCTCCAGATTTCTGCTTCCTTCAGGAACCCTTCTCCAGCCACTGCTGACTTACCTAGGGCTCTCTGTGCTACCCAGGATCCCTTCCAGGGTCCCAATAAACATCCCACTCTGTTCAATGATGTGTTTCCTAGTCCACCTCCCACACTGAACTCTAAGCTCCAGGATGGCAGAGGCTACCTCTCACTCTCACAATTCTGTCTTTGGTGCCTGGTACAGTGGATGGCACAGAAGACGCAAAATAACAGTGTGTTTGCTAAAGCCTTGCTCTGTCCATCCCACTGAACGGGGTAAGAGGCAAATGGAATCCGGGATGGAAAAAAATCACTTTGCAAATCTCTAAATTGATATACAAATGTAAGGAATTAGCAGTAATGAAAAAGTCCTTGAAGGTACAGAAATAAAGCATTCCCATCCTTGCAAGAGCTTCACACTTGCTCAGTGTGTCAACAATAATTACCCTGGCTTTTCCTTCTCTCATTCGTTGTAATTAAGACAGAGCGTTTTTGTTAGGGGAGAAACCAAGGTTCAGAGCAGCAGAAATCACGCTGAGTACCAGTCCTGGCACGATGGCCCACTTGTAGACAAGTGCCACACAGCCCCTCTGAGTTCCAGAATCCTCCTGCATGGAATGGAATTCAAATTTCCACCATGAAGCTCACAGGTTGTTATGAAAATCAAACACAGTTAATGTGTATAGAATGGCTTGTAATCTGTAAAATGTGATGAAGTGTCACTTCAATAGCATCCTGCTGGTGTCTCTCCCGAATAGTATTTGTTAGAACTCAGATTTCTGGTCTCTAAATCCTGGGGAAGAAGACAGAGGTTCAAAAAAAAAAAAAGAGTGTGGGACGTCTGACACATTTCTCCACTAAGTGCGTTAAGTAGTTACTAAGCATTTGGTATGTGCTAGAGGCTAGGGGATGACAGGTGACTCCAACATGCCCTTCCCACAATGACCTTCCAGTCTGGTGGGAGGGGAGTGAGGCGAGCAGGCAAGTAAAGACAACAGGGTGACTCTGCAAAGCTTTGAGCTGGTGGGATGGAGGCACGGTAAACACTGACCCGAGGGTGATTGTTCAGGTCTGATCCTGAAGGACTTTCTGGAATCGGTGAAGGGGCACGGATCCTATCTTGACAGGGATTTTGAACAGGAAAATGACCAGGTCAGATTTACCAGTTGAAAGAACATTCTGGAAAGAGGCCAAGAGGCAAAAGCACTGATAAGGAAGAACCATGCCAGGAATCTACTCAGAATTTTGGAGAAAAGAATGGAAACAGAAAAAGTGTAACAAAGCGGGAGAGAGAAATAAGAGGGGATCAGAGGGTATGTTAATTGAAAATATGAGGAAAGAATGTCTAATAAGGAACTTATAAAGGCAGAAAAAGCAAGGATTAATGGCTTGCCTCCTTATCTTAAGGCCATCCGAGGCCATGCACTGCCTATACCATTCATCACTCAGGCTGTGCTCCTGGCTGTAGGACAGAAACCTGACCAAACAGCCACCCTGTCATTAATGAAGACATGAGGAGCAGAGAGGAAACACGGATATAGATTCTGATCCCTGCTCTGGTCAATCCGCACTGAGTGAGGTGGGGAAGATACTTAAGCCCTCTGATCTGCAACATCTACATCACAGAGCGATGGGAGGGTCAAAGGAAAGAATATGTAAAGGACACCTAATCTAGTTCCTAGGACAGAGGAGGACTTGCATGCCCTTCCCCTTCACTCATCCCTTTGCCTAAATTCTGACCCACGTCCAGCAAACAACACTGAGCACTCACTATATACCAGGCGTGGGGGAATGTGATGCCTTGCACAGGGTCATGCTCAGGGAGCTTGGGCATTCAACACTGCTGGGAAAGAAGTATGGAATCATCATCCCTATCATGCAGATACAGGCCCTGAGGCCAAGAGGGAAAGAGATAAGGGCCCTGCCAAGACCTTGGATGGTTGGACTAACCCAAACCTCTTCTGCCCCTGTTGCAGCCAGGTCCTGCAATTGTGATCCATGATCAGAGAGCTGGTCCTATGGTTCAGAAGAGCCTCTTCCCAACAGATGCTGACAAATGCACGCAGAACCCCATTATGTAGTTTTATTTACAAAGCTTGGTAGCCCCTAAAAGGTTCCTCCCTCCGGTCCTATCACCTGGTCCTGGACAAAAACCCTGCCAATTTATGTGGATGCCTCTTCTGCAAAGAATTAATTGCCTTCTGGGAACCTAAGAAAAATGACTCCACCCTTTTAGACCTTGGTTTCCTCATCTATAAAATGGGAATTTTCAATCCTGATGACTTCATAAGGGGCCATTATTAAGATCATATGAGAATATACATGGAAGTGTTCCCATGGTGCGAGACATGATACCTTGACAAGGCTACTTTGTAACCAGAATCGCAAGAAAAAAAATTGATTTTTTTGGCCTGTCTAGATTTTTTTTTTATATATAGAGAAAGAGAGCAAGTTCCACACCCAGCACAGAGCCTGACATGGGGCTCAATCTCATGACCCTGAGATCATGACCTGAGCCGAAATCAAGAGTCACCTAGGTGCCCCTGGCCTGTCTACACTTTTAAGGTCATCCTAATTTTGTTTAAATCTAAAATGTCTGCCGGAGTCTGCTGGAGTTCAAACCTCATAAGAGCAGGGGCTCTGTGTTGAACCCTATCTCTAGGACAGTGCCTAATATTTAGTGGATACTGAATAAAATATTAATAAATGAATGAATGAGGGGGGGCATATTTTAACTTCAAACACTATTGTGTTATAAGATGAATATACATACACCTCACTGCTGGAAAGGATCTCAAAAAGAGGTAATCAGACTCTAGAATTTGCAAGGAGGGAAGACGAGGCAAAGAGATGGGATGGAGCTGGGTGAGGGGCAGGGCAGCAGAACTCTGGCTTGGGGAAATGGACCCTGGGTTGGAGGGTCCCCAGCTCCGGTCCTTCCCCTCTTGCTTTGGGGAACAGCCCCTCCACTCTGTCTTTTCATTGTCTTTTTACAAAAGTACACTGGCCAAAGAGTGAGGGGATGTCTGTAATGAAATATGTCTTCCACTGTGTAGTGTCTTCCGGTTCTCCCTCCTCGGGTAGGCTAAAGCGCAGGCGAAGGCAGGTGCCACCTTCTTCCTCAAGCTCCCTGAATTCCTGCACCCCTCCCCCTGCATCCACCTTTAACCTATTTGGATAAGAAAATTGGTAAGCTACTTTGAACGCAAGGTGTAAAGGTCTTGGGGATGCGATAATTGGTCCTAGATTCAGAGCTGGCGTTACGCTGGGTTTCTCACCTACGGAGAAGGAGGGAACACGTGCTCTTCCCCAGGTTGGCAGCCCCTTCCTCATGGCTGAGTTAGTGCTGTGGTCACAGGCCACCAGTCGCCCACATTGCTAAGGGACTGGCCCTCAGATCGGGCTGAGCAGCCGTTTGGGGAAACAGAGCCCCACTTCTGAGGGTGGAGGAGAGGTAGAAGGCTGCAGCATCCTCTCTTCCTAGATATCTCAGGCACTTGGCATAAGGCTCTGGGGTGCACAAGGTGCTCATGAGAACCCTCTGTGTATATGGCTCTTAAAAGGGACGTCTTTATTTGTCGGAGGCCTGGCTTCTGAAGCCCTTTAACACATAACAGTCTTAATTTGTTCCTCTCAAGGTCGCCTGTCCCATGTCCCTATCTATTAGTCTCTGCAGCCCACGGACAAGGAAAATGAACTTCCGAAGGGCTCAGGTGCATTTCAGTAAAACGACGTGTGGAGGTCTATTTACCTAACACCGTTATATGCTAGGCTCTGGAATACACCCAGGAGAAGTGGATGTCATCTCTGATCTCACACCATTCCCCGTCCCTCAGGACGGCAGGGAGGAGGAGGGGCACCTGGACTATATGGAGTGAAGTATTATGGCAGAAGTAAGCTTGAGACGATCTGTCCATACTTCAAATGGTTGTTATCATTCAGAAAGAGGCTGAAAGCCAGGCTGGGTTGTTGGAGAAGCTGAGACTTGAACTGAGCAGTAAACAATGAGTAGTAGTTACTTTGGTTTAAGTGGAATCAAATAAAAAGAGGAGTGTGTGCTCCACACAGAGGGAAGAGTATAAGCAAAGGTCTTCTGGTTAGAACATCATGGGGCATCTTAGATGCTACAGGGAAGTCACAGTGTCTGATAGAGATATAAAATGGGAGGCTGTGCAGTGGCGGAGGATGGAGCAGTTGTCTGCTTTGGATCACAGGGAGCCTCAGAAGGGAGGCCGAGGGGCTAGGCCAGAATCCCTGGAAGAAAGAGAAGGGAACATTCCGAGCAGGGAGAAGAAATGAACAGATGTGTGTTCAGTGACTGGGCTGGCCTCTCAGCCCTTGTCCAGTGATCTTGAACATCAACAAAATCAAGTCCGTGCTAACTGTACCATTCTGGAAACGGGGCAGAGGGTGTGTAGTATCTGCGCAGTTTACACGACCACATGCTAGATCCAAACACAGAAAGCTGGCATGCGGTGCAGACCCCAAATGGGCCATCCAGATCCAGGGGAGGTAAGAGACGTGGAAGACACGGGGTCGACAATCTGCTTTTATACTCAGGCTTGGCAATGCCCATGCCCTCTCTTTCACCCCTGGGTGCTGTGTCACCCCCAGTCAGGAATTGCACCCCGGCTGGCTGGGCAATCCAGCTTCCTGCTGTCTACAGCGTGACTCTGGGCAAGGCTCTTCCCTCTCAGGCCTCAATTTTCCCATTTCTACAATGAGCAGGTTGACCCAGAAGCTCCCTGTGGCCGCATCTTCCTCTTTCTGATAGATTTTTCAATGAGTCTTCACAACATCCAAGGTTCGTCACATTTGGAAGAGCAAAGAATGTACCTTTATCAAGTCCTGGCTTGCTAATCTATCCCTGCTGACATCCTATCAAGTTCTCCAAGTAGCTATTTGGAGAGAAGAAGGAGAACAGGGGATAAAACGCTGAAGGAAAGAAAGGGTATGTGGAAAGTCTGTTCTCCCCAGATGTAAATCTCAGTCACAGAGAGTGACGGCAGCTTCTTTCTGCCCCTTCTGTTTAATCTCACACCTGCCCCCCTGCAGTCTGGCCTCCTCTTCTCCACAATTGAGTACTTAACATTGAAGGTTTTATTTCCACTGGCTCTCCGTTCACAGACTGCCCAAACTGGAAAGTCATTTAAGATCATTTTGGACAGAGGTGTTCAAACTTTATTCTGTAGCAGAACTCTCTGTTCAAAATGATATTTTCTATTCAAAATTCAATGTACAAGCCTATAAAAGGGACGTTTCTGTCAGAGTGAGGGAGCATGTGGGGTTTGCTTCCACCTTCCCCCTTGGCCCAGAAACACAGCCACAAATCCCTACAGCCCTAAGGAGCATGATTTAAAAACCACCGACCTATTACATTCCTATTTTTACAGATGGAGAGACTGAATCCCAGACTGAAGAAGGCATTTGCTCAAGCTGCAACTGCTAGAAGGTAACAGCGTTGGAAGCAAAATCCAGATCTCCCCGGCCAACATGGATGCCACTGTTCCAAGATGGTAGAGCTCTTCCCATTTCTGAGGATTATACATGAGAAGGGCTAAAATAGTCTCTTGAATTAAAACAGCCTCTGATAAAACTATATCCTCAATGGGCCAGAGAAGTGGTGTCTTTGAAAAAGGGAAAGGGATTTTGCATTGCCTAATGATGATGGAGATGAACATCTAAACCCTATGGAAGTCATGAGCAGGCTCACGTGATTCAGAGAGGTAGATTTCTCTGTAAGGAGAGAGCCTGAACCCTGAAGGGTTGCAGGCTACCCCCCTGGACACGGCTTCTAGCCTCCTCCACACTCTCTTGCACATGTATGCCCATCTACAACCAAGACTGGAGAGGCAGAACTAAAAGGTGGTGGTTTTCATTCCAAAAAAGCCTAGAAAGAAATTCAGAAGAGGCTGCAAATACCTAATCCAACTGCATTCATTCACTTGTTCATTCCTTCATTTAGCCAATCAGTCCACCAGAGAGTCATTCAACGAATGCTTACTGATAGCCTCCAAAGTGCCAGACACAGCACTTCCAGCGAGGACCAGTCGAGTCTCTGTCCACAGGGTGTGAATGGCCTCGTGTTTCCTGCCTGTGTTCTTTGCATGAGGCCATTAAAAAAATCAAATTATCATTATGTTTTAAAGTGTTTTCTATTTGTTAGGAACTGGACATGTCTTGTACCATTTAATCAGCAACTCTAGGAGGCAATTATCATCACTCTCATTTGTCAAAGAAGGAAGCTGAGGTTCAGAGATGTGTAGGGATTTGCCAGAGACGAGGCAGCCTGTGATGTGGGAGCATGGACTTAAACCCACATCAGGGTTCTTGCCAAAGCCCTGGTGGGATCCTGTGCAGCTTCGTGCATCACATGATGTGCCTTGAAGCCCTGAGAACAGTGCCTGGCTCTCGGTAAGTGCTGTATGAGATTATCTGCCCTTGCTGCTGCTGTTAGTAACAGGTAAGTCACTTCATCTCTGAGTACAGCATCCTCCTCTGAAACGGGAACACTGATGCATCAGAGTTTTGATCAGAATTATGAAGACTTAAAGAGATGGTACATAATGTATCCAGTTTGCTACCTGGCACATTGGGCGGTCATCTATTACAGAGTAGGAGTGCTTGACCACAGCTGAAGGGCGCTCTTGAAGCTCTGGAGGGCAGTACTGGTCCTGGACACAGAAGGGGCCCTTTGATGAGGCTGTTTTACTCCCCACACCTGGGGCTATAGGTTAAGAAGGTCACAGCAGGGGCGCCTGGGTGGCTCAGTTGGTTAAGCGACTGCCTTCGGCTCAGGTCATGATCCTGGAGTCCCAGGATAGAGTCCCGCATCGGGCTACCTGCTCAGCAGGGAGTCTGCTTCTCCCTCTCCCCCCTCTTGTGCTCTCTCTCTCTCTCACTCTCTCTCTCTCTCAAATAAATAAATAAAATCTTTAAAAAAAAAAAAAAAAAGAAGGTCACAGCAATCTCCCATATCTATGTTGTCATGCCCCATTTCTTTCCTGCAAGGAGAGGGACATGGGAGGGGAGGGTGGAAGGAAGTGCTAGGTCATGAGGCCAAGAATAGCAATGCCCTCTGGAATGCCCTGTGGCAATCGAGCTCCAGGCTTGGGGCCATTCCCGAAGACCTTTGTGGGCTACCGTCAAGGATGTCTCCCTCCTGCTGAAAGGCTCCCCTGGGCTAGAAAGAGCAGACATGGCAGGAATCTGGCAAGTCCAGTCAAGCTGGGCATTGCCTCCAAAGGGAAAAAGCACACCCACATTTAGTGAGGTCCCTGCCTCCCCTGCCTGTGTTCCCCATTCTTACTCACATCACATTTCTAAAACGAGCAGGGATCACTTGCCCCACCGAATACAAGGAAACTGAAGTTTGAAAGGTCCAACCACAGTCACTGGCTGTCTCTGTCCCTCTGACCAGGCAATATCTAATGTCCGTGTCCAGTAGCCATGGCAGGGTGAGGCGGTTCAGGGCACAATGGAGAGGAGAGTGGGTCTGTGATGACCCCAACTCCCCCAGTCACCCTCCTGGACTAGAATAAGGCTGAACTGAGCTCCGGGACATCTGGCTCCAGAAATCCAGTTGCCTGATCCACTCCTGTGCCTTATGTTGGGCACCCCACCCAGCCACACACTCAGAGGGTTGTATCTGTGTTAAGGGCCAGCTTCAGGAAGCCTTTCTGAGTCGAGACAGTCATGGTCTGCTTTACCTGCCTTGAACAGCCTCTGAAGTGCTGAGAGAGCATGGAACTCTTGAACCTGACAGAGAGGGTGGGAAGGTGTCCCCAGGGCAGTTCTGCTTCTCTGTGGAGTTACTTCCTTAAGCAAATCACTCTGTCTCTTCAAGCCTCAGATTTTCCCATGTCAAATGGGCGCGTTAACAGCTACCTCTGCAGGATGGTGGGAGGAATCCATGGCAAGAGGCACTGAAGCAGCTAACAAGCATTAGATAACTGGTCGTAATTGAGGAAGTGGGGTACTAATGATGAAGGCTACCATTTACTGGGCATTTACTATGTGCCAGACCCTGTTCTAAGCATGTGAACAGTGATTAATAGTCTTAAATAAGACTTATGTTATAATTGATATATTTCCTTAAGTCAGTTATGTAATAATAAGTCTTATTGTTATAATTGATATATTTCCTTAAGTCCACTACACATTTCAGCAACAAGGTCTTTGCATGGATGCTTAAAACAGAGCACAGCATTTTCTCAGCCATTCAATTTGACCAACAGATCAGGAGCGTCTGTGAAAGCCTCGGCCTTCAGAGGTTGAGGGGGTGGGGAGAACCAGATGAGGATCAGTTATGGTTCCTCATCAGGGAGCTTCAAGTCAACGTGAGCAATAAAACAAGGGTATACCTGACTACCCAAAAAAGTACAGCATTTACTGTATTTCCCACTGAAGCCCATAATCATACACACAGTTGTACAAATCACACACACACATTCACACATAATTGGGATCCCAGAAGAAGAAGAGAGAGGGGGGCAGAAGGTATATTGGAGCAAATTACAGCAGAGAACTTCCCTAATTTGGGGAAGGAAACAGGCATCAAAATCCAGGAGGCACAGAGAACCCCTCTCAAAATCAATAAAAATAGGTCAACACCCCGACATCTAACAGTAAAACTAAGGAGTCTCGGAGACAAAGAGAAAATCCTGAAAGCAGCTAGGTAGAAGAGATATGTAACCTACAACAGGAGAAACATTAGATTGGCAAAGACCTATCCACAGAGACCTGGCAGACCAAAAAGGACTGGCATGATATGTTCAGAGCAATAAATGAGAAAAATATGCAGCCAAGAATACTATATCCAGCTAGGCTGTCACTGAAAATAGAAGGAGAGATAAAAAGCTTCCAGGACAAACAAAAACTAAAGGAATTTGCAAACACGAAACCAACCCTACAAGAAATATTGAAAGGGGTCCTCTAAGCAAAGAGAGAGCCTAAAAGCAACAGAGACCAGAAAGGAACACAGACAATATACAGTAACAGTCACCTTACAGGCCTTACAATGGCACTAAATTCATATCTTTCAATAGTTACCCTGAATGTAAATGGGCTAAATGCCCCAATCAAAAGACACAGGCTATCAGATTGGATAAAAAAAACAAGACCCATCAATATGCTGTCTGCAAGAGACTCATTTTAGACCCAAAGACACCCCCAGATTGAAAGTGAAGGGGTGGAAAACCATTTACCATGCTAATGGACACCAAAGAAAGCTGGGGTGGCAATCCTTATATCAGACAAATTAGATTTTAAACCAAAGACTGTAATAAGAGATGAGGAAGGACACTATATCCTACTTAAAGGGTCTATCCAACAAGAAGATCTAACAACTGTAAATATCTACGCCCCTAATATGGGAGCAGCCATTTAATAAGGCAGTTAATAACAAAAGCAGAGAAACACATTGACAACAATACAATAATAGTGGGTGACTTTAAAACCCCCTTCACTGAACTGGACAGATCATCTAAGCAAAAGATCAACAAGGAAAAAAAGACTTTAAATGACACACTGGACCAAATGGACTTCACAGATATATTCAGAACATTCCACCCCAAAGCAACAGAATACACACTCTTCTCTAGTGCCCTTGAAACATTTTCCAGAATAGAGCACATCCTAGGTCACAAATCAGGTCTCAACCGGTACCAAAAGACTGGGATCACTCCCTGCATATTTTCAGACCACAATGCTTTGAAACTAGAACTCAATCACAAGACGAAAGTCGGAAAGAAGTCAAATATATGGAGGCTAAAGAGCATCCTACTAAAGAATGAGTGGGTCAACCAGGAAATTAAAGAAGAATTTAAAAAATTCATGGAAACAAATGAAAATGAAAACACAACTGTTCAAAATCTCTGGGATACAATAAAGGCAGTCCTAAGAGGAAAGTATATAGCAATACAAGCCTTTCTCAAGAAACAAGAAAGGTCTCAAATACACAACCTAACCCTATACCTAAAGGAGATGGAGAAAGAACAGCAAATAAAGCCTAAACCCAGCAGAAGAGAAATAATAAAGATCAGAGCAGAAATCAATGAAATAGAAACCAAAAGAACAGTAGAACAAATCGATGAAACCAGGAGCTGCTTCTTTGAAAGAACTAACAAGACTGATAAACACCTGGCCAGACTTATCAAAAAGAAAAGAGAAATGACCCAAATAAATAAAATCATGAATGAAAGAGGAGAGATCACAACCAACACCAAAGAAATACAAACAATTATAAGAACATGTTATGAGCAACTATATGCCAGCAAATTAGATAATCTGGAAGAAATGGATGCATTCCTAGAGATGTATAAACTACCAAAACTGAACTAGGAAGAAATAGAAAACCTCAACAGACCTATACCCACTAAGGAAATGGAAGCAGTCATCAAAAATCTCCCAAAAAACAAAAGCCCAGGGCCAGATGGCTTCCCAGGGGAATTCTACCAAACATTTCAAGAAGAATTAATACCTATTCTTCTGAAACTGTTCCAAAAAATAGAAATGGAAGGAAAACTTCCAAACTCGTTTTATGAGGCCACCATTACCTTGATCCCCAAACCAGACAAAGACCCCATCAAAAAGGAAAATTACAGACCAATATCCTTGATGAACATGGATGCAAAAATTCTCACCAAAATACTAGCCAATAGGATCCAAAAGTACATTAAAAGGATTATTCACCACAACCAAGTGGGATTTATCCCTGGGCTGCAAGGTTGGTTCAACATCCACAAATCAATCAATGTGATACAATACATTCATAAAAGAAAGAACAAGAACCATATGATCCTCTTGATAGATGCAGAAAAAGCATTTGACAAAGTACAGCATCCTTTCTTGATCAAAACTCTTCAGAGTATAGGGATAGAGGGTACATACCTCAATATCATAAAAGCCATCTATGAAAAACCCACAGCGAATATCATTCTCAATGGGGAAAAACTGACAGCTTTCCCCCTAAGGTCAGGAACGTGGCGGGGATGTCCACTATCACCACTGCTGTTCAACATAGTTCTAGAAGTCCTAGCCACAGCAATCAGACAACAAAAAGAAAGAAAAGGCATCCAAATTGGCAAAGAAGAAGTCAAACTCTCACTGTTTGCAGATGATATGATACTTTATGTGGAAAATCCAAAAGACTCCACCCCAAAACTGCTAGAACTCATACAGGGATTCAGTAAAGTGGCAGGATATAAAATCAATGCACAGAAATCAGTGGTATTCCTATACACCAACAACAAGACAGAAGAAAGAGAAATTAAGGAGTCAATCCCATTTACAATTGCACCCAAAACCATAAGATACCTAGGAATAAATCTAACCAAAGAGGCAAAGGATCTGTACTCAGAAAACTATAAAATACTCCTGAAAGAAATTGAGGAAGACACAAATGGAAAAATGTTCCATGCTCATGGATTGGAAGAACAAATACTGTGAAGATGTCAATGCTACCTAGAGCAGTCTACACATTCAGTGCAATCCCCATCAAAATACCATCCACTTTTTTCAAAGAAATGGAACAAATAATCCTAAAATTTGTATGGAACCAGAAAGGACCTCAAATAGCCAGAGGAATATTGAAAAAGAAAAGCAAAGCTGGCGGCATCACAATTCCGGACTTCCAGCTCTATTACAAAGCTGTCATCATCAAGACAGCATGGTACTGGCACAAAAACAGACACATAGATCAATGGAACAGGATAGAGAGCCCAGAAATGGACCCTCAACTGTATGGTCAACTCATATTCGACAAAGCAGGAAAGAATGTCCAATGGAAAAAAGACAGTCTCTTCAACAAATGGTGTTGGGAAAATTGGACAGCCACATGAAGAAGAAGGAAACTGGACCATTTCCTTACATCAAAAACAAAAATAGACTCAAAATGGTTGAAAGACCTCAATGTGAGACAGGAGTCCATCAAAATCCTGAAGGACAGCACAGGCAGCAACCTCTTTGACCTCAGCCACAGCAACTTCTTCCTAGAAACATCACCAAAGGCAAGGGAAGCAAGGGCAAAAATGAACTATTGGGACTTCATCAAGATAAAAAGCTTTTGCAAAGCAAAGGAAACAGCCAACAAAACCAAAAGACAACCGACAGAATGGGAGAAGATATTTGCAAATGACATATCAGATAAAGGGCTAGTATCCAAAATCTATAAAGAACTCATCAAACTCAACACCCAAAGAACAAATAATCCAATCAAGAAATGGGCAGAAGACATGAACAGACATTTTTCCAAAGAAGACATCCACATGGCCAAGAGACACATGATAAAGTGTTCAACATCACTCGGCATCAGGGAAATCCAAATCAAAACCTCAATGAGATGTCACCTCACACCAGTCAGAATGGCTAAAATTAACAAGTCAGGAAACGACAGATGTTGGCGGGGATGCGGAGAAAGGGGAACCCTCCTACACTGTTGGTGGGAATGCAAGCTGGTGCAGCCACTCTGGGAAAACAGTATGGAGGTTCCTCAAAAAGTTGAAAAGAGAGCTACCATATGATCCAGCAATTGCACTACTGGGTATTTACCCCAAAGATACAAATGTAGGGATCTGAAGGGGTACATGCACCCTGATGTTTACAGCAGCAATGTCCACAATAGCCAAACTGTGGAAAGAGCCAAGATGTCCATCGACAGATGAATGGATAAAGAAGAGGTGGTATATATATACAATGGAATATTATGCAGCCATCAAAGGGAATGAAATCTTGCCATTTCCAACAACGTGGATGGAACTGGAGAGTGTTATGCTGAGCGAAATAAGTCAATCAGAGAAAGACATCTATCATGTGACCTCACTGATATGAGGAATTCTTAATCTCAGGAAACAAACTGAGGGTTGCTGGAGTGGTGGGGGGTCGGAGGGATGGGGTGACTGTGTGATGGACATTGGGGAGGGTATGTGCTATGGTGAGCACTGAATTGTGCAAGACTGATGAATCACACACCTGTACCTCTGAAACAAATAATACATTATATGTTAAAAAAACAAAAAGAAGAAGAAGATAGCAGGAGGGGAAGAATGAAGGGGAGAAAATCGGAGGGGGAGATGAACTATGAGAGACTATGGACTCTGACAAACAAACTGAGGGTTCTAGAGGGGAGGGGGGTGGGAGGATGGGTTGGCCTGGTGACGGGTATTAAAGAGGGCACGTTCTGCATGGAGCACTGTGTGTTATACGCAAACAATGAATCATGGAACACTACATCAAAAACTAATGATGCAATGTATGGTGATTAACATAACATAATAAACACACACACACACACACACACACATACATCTGACCTAAAAGTTTCACACACACACAAAATACTTGCCTTTACTATAATGGCTGTATGCCAAAATCTATTCTAATCCACTCTATTCTGTTATATTCCAGTACATTCTGTTCCATCCCATTCCTTTTTTTTTTTTTTTTTTGGATTCCAGTCTGTCACTTTCTATCCTCCTCTATCCTATTTCATTCCATTCTGGTCTATTTTGTTCCTTTCCATTGCAGTCTGTTCTATTATTTCCTATATAATTCCATTCTATTCTCTTACATTCTCTTTCATTTCTCTTAAAAATACTTGCTGTGGGGGGCACCTGGGTGGCTCAGTCATTAAGCGTCTACCTTCGGCTCAGGTCATGATCCCATGGTCCTGGGACCGAGCCCCACATCGGGCTCCCTGCTCAGTGGGGAGCCTGCTTCTCCTTCTCCTGCTCCCCTTGCTTGTGCATGCTCACTCTCTGTCAAATAAATAAATAAAACCTTTAAATAAAAATACTTGCTGTGAGCCACTTAGTGTTTTACAACCCATTAAATGGTTTTGACCCGTCTTTCAAAAAGTACTGATATGAACTAGTTATGTATATATAGCCAAGAAACACTCTTGAAATGAAATCCTAGCTAACGCCAGAATCTTAATGATTATTAAACAAGTAATTGGAATTACTCTGGCTGCAGAGGTTGGGGGCCCAGAACTGACTGTCTGGGCATCTCCACATTTCGAGACACATACTAATTGGTGAGGACAATTTAGGGCTGAGATTGATTATAAAAAGCCCCCTTCTCTGCATTCAGAGGAAGGATGGGAGGGAGATAATTTACATTTTTGATTAATTCAGTTAATTTGTGTATACATATCAGATGCCTACTGTGTGCCAAGCCTAGTATTAGGGCTGGGATGCAACAGGAAACAAGACAATTCTTGCCCCTCACGGAAGTTATATCGAATGCCCACCAGGCACTAAAGCATTTTACGCACAGCATCACATTAAACCCTCACGGTTCCCTTCTGAGATTACTGGGCTTTTATCCATTTTACAGATGAGGACACTGGCTCAGAAGTAGCCTACGGTCTTGCAGTGACGTACCATATCACCCAGTGATCCTATTTCTGGGTTCATATCCAAAGGGAAGGAAATCACCATCTCAAAGAGTTATCTGGACCCTTATTATGCTCATTGCAGCATTATCCACCACAGTCAAGACAAGGAAGAAAACAGTTTTCAATGGGACTCAGTCCACATGCTCACATACACACACACATACAAACATCAAAATTTCAGAAACAAGGCTTGTCCTCACTTTCTGCAATGCAGTCTGATAATCCCCTTTCTATCTATTCTATCCCATTCCATTTTGTTGCAGAGAATGCTGGTCCTGAATTATTATATGGATTTAATATCTTAGTAATGAGTCAAACATGGGAGTGACTTTCAGGGCATAAAAGCATGAGAAGTAGCTCAAAGGATCCAAAGGAAACCCAGATGGAAGAAAAAATAGATTTATGTTTCACGGCTAGAAATGGCAGAACTATGACCAAAGAGTGGAAAATATATGAATGCAAAATTTAGGTCAAAATAAAGAGGTCTTTCTAAATAGGCAAAACTGTCCAGAAATAGAAAGATTGCCTTAGGAAGTAGTAAGCTCCCTGGAACTGGAGCTATGCAAGTTATCCTGAAGATCTCTTGACAAGGATGCTGTAGGTGGAACTGAAGGTGACCTCTAAGTTTCTTTCTAGGTCCAAAATGCAATTTAATGTCTTTTTTTCATTTTTTCTCCCTATGAGAGCAGCCATCACAGGAAATTTTGTCTTTGATGTCAGAGTCAGAGCACAGAAGGGAAACAGAGATGCTGAATGTTGGCCCCACTGGCAAACTGGGGCATGTGATACACCTCTCTCCCCTCAGAAAATAGAGGAAATGAGGAGCAAAATAGCAGTCCAGGGGAGGAATTCAAGGTAGAAAGGAGTATAGGAAGTCAAAAAAAGGGGACATGTGTTTTAGTCCCCGTTCCTTCTTTTCTCATTGTAGGACACAGGGCCAGCCTCATTTTTCCCGGCTCTGCAGTGGGGATACAGCTGAACTACATCTCCAAAGACTATTGCAATTCTCAATTTCTAGGTATTCCTGGTGCTTTAATCCTGGATTCCGTTGTCCCTGCTCATGATGCCAGCTCAGCAGCTGAGCAAGGTAAAGGGAAGAACGGGGAGTGACTTAGCTACACCTTTGAGGGAAGAAGGAGGGAACAATTATGGCCCATCCCCATGGCCTTGCACTGACTTAGAGAGACTCATCCCATCAAATGTGTGGGTCATGGAGTTCAATTCATTAATTTTGGTGGTAGAGGGAGGCTGACAGGCCTGGTGCTGACATGAATAATGATGGATCACCAGGAGAGGGCCCAGGAAAATCTGCAGCTTAATCAGACCCAGAGAGTCTCCTCCCGCATTAATGTAGGCCAAGTGCTTTCCAGCCAATCAGACTCAATTCAACTTAATGTTGCAAATTGTTACCACGCAGCTCAGCCTCTCAACCACAACTCAGACTCAAACTGGGTTACTCATTTGTTCCCTTTCCTGCTCATTTGGAAGCACCTGCCTGGTCATTGTCTTTGCTACAGCTTTCAGCAGGGGAGGTGGCTGGACTGTAGCAGCAAGAATTCACAGAGGACCATGAAAAGCCCGGAGCCGGTCTCCCCACTCCACCACTTTGTGCTCTTGTTTCTAAAGCCCATTCTTTGCTTGCTTATAAATACCTGCTGCTTCTACATAGCCAGCAGAATAAAAATCCAAGTCTTTAGCATCAGACTTCTCTACCCTTACCGCCCACAATGCTTCCCCAAACAAACTGTGCCTCAGTCACAACACGTCACTTCCGCTCCCAAAAAAGTGCTGTGCCCTCAGATCTTGAAGCCTCTGTGCGTCGGCATGTGCTGAGCCCTCTGCCTGGAACACCTTTATTTGCTCCCCTCTGTTCTCCACCTCACTCACATCCACCATCCTTTATTTTTTTTTTAAGATTTTATTTATTTATTTGAGAGAGAGAATGAGATAGAGAGAGAGAGCATGAGACAGGGGAGGGTCAGAGGGAGAAGCAGACTCCCTGCTGAGCAGGGAGCCCGATGCGGGACTCGATCCTGGGACTCCAGGATCATGACCTGAGCCGAAGGCAGTCGCTTAACCAACTGAACCACCCAGGCGCCCTCCACCATCCTTTAATCCAGAGAATGCTGGCCAGACAAAAAAGGTAAATGCCAAACAAGCAGATCCTTAAGAGGTAAGGATTGTCTATTTCACTTTTTGCCCAGAGTAGACACTCAATATAAGTAGAATCAATGAATTAATGAATGTGACACTTTGGACAAGGCATTTCAAGTTTCCATTCCTTTGTTTTCTCAGATATAAAATGATAAAAATAATAAAACTAGATCCCACATATATATTAGCATGACTACCCATGAAGGACAGTTTCCTCTTCAGCCCTTCACCTTCCCAGTGCCTTTGAGAGCCCTCCCTGGGTGAAATTATCAATGTAGCTCTCACCCTCCAAAATCCTTCTCTTAGCTGTCCTGTGCTTCATTTCTCTGCTGCTCAGTTTCTTTACATATAAAGTATATACTGAATCTTAGATGGCTGGAGAGATTGAAAGACATCATTTATTCATCCTTGCTTTTCGTCAGATGCAAATTACTGAAACAATGAATGGAAAAGTGATGACTTTTAGATCAGGTGGGTGCACCTGAGGTGCAGGTGCAGGATGGGGTGCAGGTGCAGATGTAGATGCAGAGTAGATGCTCAACAAAAGCTTTCTACCTCTTTATCTCATATCCTCTTCTACTTCCTTTCTTCTCTCACTAGCCCCTACCATTTGCCTTTCTCCCCAAGGTATGATTTTGAAACTCTCGTGGGCTTGGGGGAAGGGAGTTAGGCACAGCCTAACTTTATCCCTGAGGACCACAACACAACTTTAAAACCACCCGCTCCTTCAACAGGACACATGGGTGCAGAGCAGTGAGACGGCAGGGATTCTGCCCCTGTCAACCCTTACATGTACTGGACTCTGGGCTCCTCTGAGCAAGTCACCATGTGAAGAAAGGGTGAGGGAATTCCTGCTATTCTTCTAAGGACCCATCATTAGAAGTTCATAGCATCATCCCAATCTACCTCCTGGCAAATAATTGCCAAGATTGAGGAAAGATCCAAAGCCATGTGGTTTCAGATCCAAACCTCACTTCTTGGTAACATACATCATATCTCTTAGCACATAAGTAAATTTCCCCAAACTTGTCAGAATCTGCATATCAGGGATCCACCTCCTACCTGGTGGCAGGGAAACATCAATGTTATTGAGAAGGAAAAAAAAAAAAGGCCAGGAATTGTGATTTCTTGATGTGGTCTTTAAATGTAGTCACCAAGTGAGGGAATTGAAAGGTCTGGAGAGTGACACTGTGTAGGGGGAGGTAAAGGGAATGTCACAGTTTCCCACCATTAACTAACTGTATGACCTTGGTCCATCCATTTCTCTCTGAACTTTAGTTTTTTAATCTGTAAAATTAACCTAGTTCAGTTCAATGAAAAATACTGGGCACCTACCTTGTGCCTTCCAGACACAGAGCTAGACACAGATGCACAGACAAAGACTACATAGATTAAATCAGCTGGAAAGAGTGATTTTGAAAATATCCCATATATTACAAAATGTGCTATAGAAATACTCTATAACTCTTCCAATTTTGTGTGTATGTATAGGTGTGTGTGTGTTTTTCCAGTGAGTGGAAACATGAGGACCATATGATTAGTCAATCCCTCTGACCCAAATTTAGCAAGTGTTTAGTATGAATGAGATGTTATTTAGGGACTGTGGACAGAACAGTAAATACAACCGAGTCTCTACTTTCATAAAGCTTCCACTCCAGTGACAAAAAAAGTCACATTTGAGAGGGATACGAAGGAACCATGGACTTTTTCACTTAGTTATAAAGGAAGAATGAGAGGTTGGCCTTTGATCACAAATAGGAACCAAGACACGTTGAGGCTGAGTTCTTCAGCTGAAATCAGGCTAAGTAGTACAGCAGTTTGGGGAATATGAATTTTCAGCACCAGGGACAGCACCCCATCGAGTCCCCCAAACTTTAGGTCTTGCTAAAGGCAGCTCATCCATTAAACTGATTTGGGCTTAAAAGACCTTACAGAGCCTCAAAGCATGTGGGTGTGTATATGCAGGACTGGATGCCACTTTCATAGTGCCTAATTTATTCAGGCGTTGTCTATATAGGCAAAGGTTTTCTCAGTAAGTGCCCGGCCAAGCTTCCTCTTAAACACGGTGGACTGGTAAGTCACAAATAAAAAGTAATACCACACTACTTCTTTTAAAATGTCTCCCATGACTATCTCCTCATTCTTACATCTGCTTTCTATCTCTTCCACCATCTGTAGCCCTAAAGTGTGCATTTGACTGGAAATGTATCACTCAAGGCACCTGTGGTGGATTGAAATTGGTTAGGATTTCATGCTTCCATCCAATTTTAGCTAGCAGCAGGCAAGGAGGGGAAAATGTTCAGTTACAGGCAACCCTATACTTTTTGCTTTTGTTAAAACAAAGTTTGGAAGGAAAGGTTATTGTTGTTTTTGTTCAGTTCTTCTCCTCCTCCTCCTCCTCCTACTCTTCTTCCTCTCCTTCGCCTCCTTCTTCTTCCTCCTCCTCCTCTAGAGAACTTTTTCCCTTTGGAATTACTTTGCTGAAGACTTTCATGAAATCTTTTAGGATATGTCCTTAAAAATATCCTTCCTGGGAGAGGGAGATAGCATTCTTTATTTCTTAGAAAAGTATTATATCAACTTTTTTTTTTTTTTGATCAGCATTATCCTAGCCTTTTGCTTAAACACTTGGGACTCTAAACTCTGGGTAAAAAAATACTACATCACTTCTCCTAAAATGTCTCCCATGACTCTCACTAGTTGATTTCATCATCTAGGAACCAGGAAACCACATAAACAAGATAGTAAATCTGGGCCTAGGGAGTCCCAGGGCCTCATCTAGGAATAGAGAATAGAATTTATGTCATTAGGATCAGTTATTTGCTGTTGCTGGTGTTAGGCATAGAGCTAGGATATGATCTCCAAACATCAGAATATAAAAACAAACAAACAAAAACTTTAAAAATCCCTAATTTCATCCCCTACCTACTATTGGTTACCCCACCCCACACTGTGGTTGATTTTTTTAGCATCTCCTTAGCATCTCTTTCCTCTTCTTTTGTGACAAGGACCTACTTTTCCGTTGACAGACTAAATGATAACCTCTTCAACACTTTTGATATATGTGGTCTGGCTCTGGATTACCCGAGTCTGGGTTCAGGAGTGGCCACCCAACCCAGGGTTGACCAACTGGCTCACCACATGACTTATTTGGGGTTTGTGGTAGGCAGAATAATGCCCCAAAGATGCTCATGTCTTTATCCCTGGAACCTGTGAATATGTTAGGTTACATGGCAAAGGAGAATTAATGTTGCAGATGGAACTAACGCTTCTAATCAGTTAATTTTCTGATGGGCAAGTGGTCCTTGATTATACAGATGAGCCCAGTATAAACACAAGTGTCGTTATAAATGGAAGAGGGAGACAGAAGAAGGAAGAATGATGTGGTCTGACAAGAACTCAGCTCACTTGTATTGGTTTCGTAGATGGAAGAAGAGGCCACAAATCAAAGAAAGTGGGCAGCCTGTGCAGGATGGAAAGGCAAGGACACATTCTCCCCTAAAGCCCCTGGAAGGAACACAACCCTGCCACTGATAGTGATGACAGCCCACTGAGAAACATCTCAGTGTATGAACTACAGAATTGAAAAATAATAGATCTGTGTCGTTTTAGGTCACTAAGCTTGTGGTAATTTATTACAGCACCAATAGAAAACTAACACAGAATGGGACACATGAGAAATGACAGTCTTCCCAGACACTTCGGTTAAAAATAAGAAAAATCCTCTTTCTTTCCCTGTGATGCTAAAGTATCAAATAATCTTATCATGACCTGGGGAGAGTTTCCCAAAGAATGAAACCTACCCAGAGGAAACCAGAGTGAAGGAACAGAGACATATTCCTGACGATGTTGTGTGGACATTTTGATCTAACCATTCCTGCACTAAAGGTAGCCTTAGATACTTCAGTTCCTTGAGGAATTAAAGACCTTATTTGTCCTTTAGCCAGTTTGAGTTGGATTTATATCACTTGCAAATTAAAAAAAAAAAATCCTAACATAGGCACAGTGGAGAAAACACCACTTCTTGAAATATCCTATTCCAATTTTGGGTACTTTTGTTATTGTGTCTTTTTAAAATAGACCTAGAATCAGCTGCCATGTGGCTTTCTCCCCATTGCTTGTTATGTCCTAAGGCCACACAGGACAAATTTAACTCCCACCTCTCCTTAAGATGTATTTAGGATTTGAAATAATAATCCCCACCAAGATCCCCAAGTGTTCTCTTCTCCAGGCTAATTCTTCCCAGTTATTTTCAGAATCATGGTAATATGGTTTTGAAGACTTTCACTACCCTGTGGTTAATCTTCCCTGGGCACACTCATTTCTCATCATGATTTTTTTAAGGATAATACCACAACTAAGCACAATATCCCAGGAAATGACTAACCAAAATCAGCATAACCTTGTTCTAGGTAAGACCCTTTTATTGATGAAATCGAAGTCGAAAAAAAGAAAGTTGTTGTTGTTGAACACCATTACTTCACTCAGCTTATCATCCACTAAAATCCACATCTGCTTTTCCTAGCTGCTGCTGAGTCATTTCTCTGCCCCTTTCTGCACACACACCCTACACGTCTTCCTCATTTACTTATGAATAATGTTTTGAAGTGCATAGAGGTCTTTCCAGTTACACCTACTGAATTTCATCACATAGAGAAGCAGGTAATGAGTAAAACACAGGATTTCAATCCAGGCAAGCCTGGATTCAAATCCTGGCTTTACCATTAACAGCCACCTGAACTTTGACAACTGCACAATCTCTCCCAAGCCTAGCTCCCTCATGATAAAACAATAACAGTACCTTCCACAGAGGGCTGTTGTAGAAACAAACAAGATAATGTATGGAAAACGCTTGGCATACTGCCTGGTACATACCATGCTCTCAGAAAATGTACCTATTATTATATTCAGTAAGAAAAAAATAGGTCAGAGCCTTCAAGCTCAGGACTGCCCTCTTCCACGTGTGCAAATGGAAAAGTTAGTGCAGGAAGAAAGACAAAGAAAGACTGGGGGGTGGGGAAATAGGGGGCAAGGCAATACAACTAGCCTTCCTATATTCTGGGTTTATAGCCAAAGCCCAAGACCAGTGCTCTTAGAAAACAGGACATCCAAACTTCCCTAATCCTAGATGTGTTACACTAAAGAGTTCATCTTAAAAATGGGAATTGGTAGGCAGAAAGCATACAGATTTCTTTAAAACACATTAAGTAAATTCCCAAAAATCATACACATGGGAGAAATCAAGGTGTTCAGGAATTGAAACTTCAGAATGAAAACTTTGGGAAGGACTTTGGCAACATCTGAGCCAATCTCTCCCCTTATGCGTAAGGAATATAGGCTCAGATAGTGACACTGTTTGGCTCTGTTTTTCCAGCAGACGTTTCTGAACCAACTAGAAGTTTAGGTCATTTTTTTTTTCTCTTCTGGGCCCAAACTTCCTGGGCCAACAGGCCATAACAGCAGCTCATTTCAGTTTGTCTTTCTCCAGAAGAAATTTGGAAAGCAAGGATTTGAGCATATATGCTTGTCTGCAATGGGATTATAGGGAAACACTGGTAGGAGATGGGGGAATGAGGCAGGGAAGGGAAGGAAGCCAATGAGGGATGGTTTATTATGCCAGTCAGATGTTACAGTGGGCAACAGGAGAGAGGTTTATCCTGCTAGGGTGGCTAGGGTCGTGGGGTACGTATTAACCAACCCCCCCCCACCCACAATCATCAGTTAAGAGCTACCGCTGGAGGTCCAATGTGCTATGGCACTCTAGCCGGCTCAAGGGTGGGCAGAAAGGCACCAAGCTGCCACAGAGACTTTAGCCAGTGTCACAGGTGCTGGCAACAGGAAGATAGGCCAGCATTCATGCAAAGGGTTAGTGCAAAGGGGATCTGAGCTGGACCCCAATGGTGTCTGCTACAAAGTTCAAATAATAATGAGACAGAGTCTCTGAATGGGCCTCGAGCTACCAACCAGTGGACCAACCAACCCACAAACCAATTAAGAAGCAATTATTAATACTGTGTTGGCATTCCGAGATGTTAAAGATACAGAGAAAATATCCAAGTGCTTGATTACTCTGTTGATGCAAGTAGCCACATCCCTATACAACAGTTCTTCAGAATTAGAAATAATTCTAAGTAACATGGGTAAGAATTCCCCTACTATTTTAATGGGTAGGAAATTTCCTAATATCCTGAGGTTCTTGCATGCTAATTTCCATCTGGAATACCTCCTGTTAACCTCAATCTTTCAAGAACCATCTCAAAGGCCACCTCTTCCATGAAATTTGCTCTAAGGGCTCAACGAGCTAATCTAACATGCTTAACTCCCAGTGACCCACACCAGATACCCCCAAGGTGTGCCAGGCATGGGCGGTGTATACATGTTCCTGCACTTGCCCATCCTTGAGCTTCAAGGCAGCCAATTTTGCCATTGAAATCTTATGGAAACTTGCCAACAATTCAAGCTGTTCTAAGTGACTGCCCAAAGCTAAGATAGAGGAAAAGGAAGGATGTGTAACACCCTTCCTCCCCAAATGCCATGTTCAAAGCAACAAGGAAGCATGCACGTAACATACAACACACGCATACAGAAGCATAGAAACTATCAGCTTAAGAGACATATCTTTACCCACTTCCTCAGCTAGGTATATTTTAAGATAAAACCTGGGGGGAAATGGGGCAAGTTAGGTGTTCTTGCACTGATCCACACTGATCTTTCCCTAATAGAGTTAAAAAGAGCCTCCCTGGGCCTCCGATTGTGACGGTTACTGACAGTGCTATGGTGATGTCAATTAAAATGCCCCTATTTTATGGGCGCCTGGGTGGCTCAGTCGGTTAAGCAACTGCCTTCGGCTCAGGTCATGATCCTGGAGTCCCGGGATCGAGTCCCGCATGGGGCTCCCTGCTCGGCAGGGAGTCTGCTTCTCCCTCTCCCACTCCCCCTGCTTGTGTTCCCTCTCTCACTGTGTCTTTCTCTGTCAAATAAATAAATAAAATCTTTAAAAAAATAAATTAATTAATTAAAATAAAATAAAATGCCCCTATTTTAGAATGAGGTCAGCAAACTGGTGAGGACCGTGCAGCCCCTTTCTCGCAGACGCCTACCCCGACCTCAGTCTACCACCTAGAAAAGAGGTTGGCTTTAGTGTGTACCTTTTCTCTTCTCCCTTTCCTGTCTCCTTTATTTTTTCTTTCTGTTTCTGTTTTTGTTTTGTTTTAAGATCCCTTCTCTCCACTGCAGTAATACATCACTGCAAGCAGGATCACTGACGAATGCTAAAATGAGTGGGGAAAACCTTACGAAGAAACAGGCTATTTGCAGAGTCTCAACGTCTCTCTCCCAAATATTTATTAATGACAGTGGTGGTTTCAATAAACATTCACACATTCTTTGGCACACTTCCCTCCCGGAGGCAAATCTTAATCCCCTGCTCCTTGCGCATGCCGGACTTAGTACCTTGTTTCTAACAGGGTACGGAAAAAGAAAAACTTCAGAGTGTAGAAACTTGGCAGACACCACATTAACATGATCTGTCCTAAGTCTTACTGATAGCACGTATCTCCTGATATGGTGATGTTGGAAGGCCACTTCATGTTTGTGGTGTTCTTCCTCTGAATTTATAATCTCAGTCTAATTATGACAAAGCAGCAGACGAACCCAAATTGAGGGACATCCTGCAAAACACCTGACTGCTACTTTTCAAAAATATCAAGGTGATAAGCAAGAAAAGCCTGAGGAAGAAGAAACAAAGGAGACAGGGCAACTAAAGGCGGTATGGTACCCGGGATTGGATTCTGGAACAGAAAAGGAGTATCAGTGAAAAAATTCAGACCAAAGGAATAAAATGTTTAGCTAACAGTGTTGCATCAATGTTAATGCCACAGTTTTGAAAAACGCCCCATGGTTAGGAAAGATATTGACAGGAGGGGAAGCTGGTTAAAGGGTATATGGGGATTCTCTGTATTTTCCTCACAAATTCTTTTGTAAACCTAAAATTGTGTCAAAATAAAAAGTTAAAAAACACACAAACAGAAACAAAAAACAATCGCTTCTCTCCGTGGTGGTGTAGAAAGCCTTGGGATAGAATACCAGATAGCTGGTTCCTGGCTTCGGCTTGTTCACTGACTCTGGCCTTGAGGAATTCCTCTCTCAGAACACAGTCCCTCCATCTGTTCCATGATGTGGGGTAGAAGGGGTTAAGTGGTTGTGAAGCCATGATCACTAGTGCAGAACTTCGGTGGTATGTAGGGGGAAACCGCAACAAACAGATCCTGTCTCCCTCTTCAACTCCTCCAAGCTCCCAGCCACAGCAGATCCACGTTGGTGTATTAGGCATTCATACAACATTTCATTTGATCAAAGGTTTCTGGTGTAAAATGTTGAAACGTACTGGAATAGATCATTCACAAGGTTCCTTTCTACACTTACATTCATCCTCCTCCGCCAAGTCTTTCCTGAATTAACTAAGAATGACTTCAGTATTCCCTTCCCTCTCTGGGAGTTTTCTGTGGGCAGGAGCCATGTCTGTTTACCTGCGTTGATCAGTCCCCAGACTTTGTTGTGGGACAGAGTAGGCGGTACCAGGGGTACCAGGTAAACTGGTGCTGAGTCGGATGCTAGGAATCTACTAAGCTCTTGGAAAGCGAGTGTGAAATATATCCCTGACCCCAGAGTCTTGCTAATATCATCTACTGCCAAGAGATCTTGACTAAGACACGAAGTTGTAAATTACTGACGTCCCCATCCATGCCACATTTTAAGACCTGGATCAATTTTCTCTTCCTCTAGGAAGCTTCCCCTGATCCCTCCAGCTGGAAGTGACCTCTTCTTCCTCTGTGTTCCCCCTGTCTCCGGCCTGTGCCTCTGACATGGTGCCACCTCATCTTCCCTGAATATTTTACACAACAATCCTACCCGAAGACACAGAAGCCTTCATCTCGGAACCTCCTGCAGGGCTCACCACAGTGCTTTGTGCATAGGAGATGTCCCATGAACGTTGAAGTGGTGAATGAATAAGCTCTAAGCCTCCTTGTTTCAAGGAGTTCAAAACAAGACTCTGACAGGCTTAGGTTTGAATCCCAGCTCTGCCAGTTCCTATAGCGTCAACTCAGACAAGTTGCTTAATGTCCCTGGGGCCACAATCTCAAGTCAGCCTCTGGCTGGTAAACACTACAGTCTAGATCACACAACTCTAGGGGTCTAAGACAATACTTGACACGGTGGGTGGGTGTTCAAGAAATAGTAGTTGGATAAATAACGAAATTGTAGCCTCTCTGAGCTTTAGTTCCTTTAACTGTAAAATAATACAAATGCCTACCCTGCATCGCCATAGTGAGATTAAACAGCAAGCACAGTTGTGCATTCAGCTTGACACCTGGTGCATGGCAATTGCCCCATAAATGTTTGCTTTCCTTCCAGTCTTCCCCCATCAGGTATTTTCTCCAATGAGGGGACTAACTCAAGCACTTCTCCCAGCCATGTGCCTCATTACGGAGGCCAAATTAAGAATCCAAGGTGCTTACATCTGAGAAAAAGCAAAAGATGCTAGACCGTGGGGTGTGGCATGGGGTATAATGTATTCACAGTAACTCAGCTAAGAAAACATCCAGGTCCCCAGTTGAGAGACTAACACAGCACCATTAGCATAACAGGTGTCTTTGCTACAAGAATGACACTTTAAAGACAAATCCCCCCAATGCATTCCCAAAGGAAGGAGTGCATATTTAATTACACTTAATGCCATCTTTTCCCTCCAGCTCTGTGCTTGGAGGGGACACAAAACTCCACCAAGTTGGGAAGATTTTTATAGAAATGGCTGGGTTCCAGAACTGCTTCTTAGTTCCAATACCCAAAGGAAAAATGTCAACAGTGATGCTCAAGGAAGGAGCTGTGGGTATTCTTTGTTTGCCTGGAGAACATCTAGCTGAGAAAGAAAACCATGGAATGGGAAGAAGAGTAGAACACGGTGGGACCCATAAGAGCTGAGGTTCACTGGGGGCAAGGCTCTGGGCTGATCTCTACCACAGATTATTTTCAATACACAAAACAAACAAAATGGTGTTGATATAAACCATTCCAATTTTTATAGATGGAAACTGAGGTTAGGAGGATATGAGTCGTTTTCCAAAGATCACATAGTTAATGACTGAGGAGCTTGGAGCGGAACTCAGGCCTGTCTAGCCCCCAGGCCCTGTGTCTTTCTCCTCATCTACTGTCCCAACGGCTTTCACTTAGTGGGCACATGCTCTGTGATATGCAGAATGCATATCATCTCACTGAATCCTTCTCCCATTCAGTAGTGTTCTCTCTATTTTACACAAGGGAAAACAGAGGCTGAAATAAATCAACTCGTCCAAGGTCATAAGTAGAGGTAATATAAATCTGGGATTTACATGCAAACATATCCGTTTTTTATCCTCAATGTCACACTAACTTGCTGTGTGAATTTAAAGAAGTGAGTTCCCATCAATGGGCACTGGTTTTCGTCATTTTAAAAATGATGGTCTTGGGACACCCAGGGTGCTTAGTCAGTTAAGCGTCTGCCTTCAGCTCAGGTCGTGATCCCAGGGTCCTGGGATGGAGCCCTGAATCGGGCTCCCTGCTCAGCGGTGAGTCTTCTTCTCCCTCTCCCTCTGCCTGCCACTCTGCCTACTTGTGCTCTCTGTCAAATAAATAAATAAAATCTTTAAAAAAAATAAGGGTCTTATAAGCATAGATCTTCAAATTTCCTTGTACCTCTAATATGCCATGATTTTCTGTGCTTCTCTGACTTGAGCTCTTCTCCACTTGCCACCTCAGGGCATCCCTAACCTTTTAATGATCCCCAGGGGATGCTGAGCTAGTTGGTAAAAGGAGGTTTGGCTTTACTATTGAGTTGCTATGTGATCTTAGACCTGATTAACCTTTCTAGGCTTCCACCAGGGCTACTGATACTAATAACAACAGCTACAATATCAATGCCTAAATAATGAAGAATGGTTCTGAAGATAAAATACATCAGTTGATGTGTGATTATTGTCTTAAAACTGTCAAAGTACTGTATAAATATTGGCTAGCATTATTATTAGTAGTAGTAGTAGTAGTAGTAGTATTCATAAGGTGCAATGCATTCATTGAGGGTAACTTCTATGTCAACATAGAGTTGATTCATGAAAGCATCAATGGTCCTCACTGTCCCCCACATGAGAATCCCCGTGGTTTGCAAGATCCACTCTTTGCAAATCCTCACTCAGATTTTAACAGACACTTTCAAATGGTTACTCAGAACATTTTATTGGGAAGATGAGGAGGTTCTGCTATAGCAGAAAAGCTAGAGGCACAGACCTTGGCCTGTCACAACCCAGGGCTCAAGCCTGAGCTCCATCACTTCTAACCAAAGAGTGTGCCCGTCCTGAGTCTTGGTTTTCTCACATATAAAAGGTAGTTACAGGGACACTTGGGTGGCTCAGTCAGTTAAGCATCTGCCTTCACCTCAGGTCATGATTCCAGGATCCTGGGATCAAGTCCCATGTTGGGGGGGGGGGTGGTCCTTGCTCAGCGGGGAGCCTGCTTTTCCCTCTGCCTGCCTCTCCCCCTCCTTGTTTGCTCTCTCTCTCTCACAAATAAATAAAATCTTAAAAAAAAAAAAAAAAAAAGGCTGTTACGAACAGATTAGATAAGGTACTGTGCCTGGCACATAAAAGACTCCCAAGACTATGCTATTATTAATACCGAAATGTTACCCCCGCCCCAAATGCAGCAGCTGAAAGGATGGGCCGTGCACACCGACTCGAGGAAGCGGGATGGGCAGGAAGGCCCAGGTGTTCCTTTTCAACGCCCGTCTCCCCGCACCCCTGCTCGGATACGTACCCTTTCACACAGTGGTAAAGGGTGAAAAACACATTTGTTTAAAATCCATCTGCTTTTTATAACTTCCAGACACCAAAATCTGCAGAGGCAGCAGTTCTCTGCTGGTCCTAATTAATTCCTAAACAAAGACCGCTCTGGCAGCAGCATGCTGTACGAAGCCGGCTGACCTCCCGACGCAGAAATAACGATACAGACGCTGTTACTGTTGCACGTGCCCATTTTTCACTTTGCACCACTTGGTCGGGCCAGCCACGTCTTCACCTTCTGAAGAGCAGGGGTGGTCCCCGGGGTGGCTCCGAGCCCCCGGCCGTCACCTCCCTTGGCTGCTGGCCTTTTCCCAACTGCAGCCTGGGGTGGAAGAGACCAGAAAGCCATCCGCTTGGCCTCTGACCGATGGAAGGGATTCCCCAGTTGACGAACCTCTCATCCGCATGGTACTTAGGAGGACACCGGCAATAATCATCAGGGTCGTCACCAACTGAACATCTATTATGTGCCAGGCGCAATCCTGAGGATCCTCCTGTGTTATCTCATTTCATTCAACGTGATCTTTGAAGATAGGAGTGACGGGCCTTAGTTTCAAGCCCAGAAAACAGGATATTGGAGAGACAAAGAGAGGGTTTGCTCCCTATGGCTCGCATGCACGGAGCACTTCCCCCTTACCTCGCTGAGGCCTCACTCACCTCTGTGAGGCTCGGACAGGTTGGACAACTTGGTCGGGGTCATACGGGCAGGAGGTAGAGAAACAGAAACCTAGCGGGCTGTGGGCCTCTCCTCCGCTGTCCTTCCAGTCTCGCTGGTGTTAATCACAGCATCATGCTGAGGGAATGGGCTCCAGACTCAGAATCCAGGTCCTCTGTGACCTTGGGTGATCTCAGTTTTCTCATCCAACAAATGGGCACATACTTACACATCTCCTCTGTAAATAATCATTAGCAAGTGGAACTTTGTAAAATTTAACAAAGTCGTGTGTAACAACGATAGTGACAGATAAAAAAGGCACACGACAATTTCTTTTCCTTGCAATAACCAAGCGGAAGCTGTTCTCCTCAGCTGTCTCCCTGCAGTCTGTGAGTCTACACCCAGTACCTGACGCTGTGAAAAGTTCATGACTGGAATGCATGATCGGATCATCCAACCGTCTGTCTCCCGATCCATTCACTTAGGAGTTTGCTGAGCTGCTATTCTGTGCCAGGCACTCCCTGCTGCTTCTAAAAACCCCTCTCCTCTCCTTCCTTCCCTCTCCATTCTGTCCCCTTTCTGCTTTGTGATCACCTCCCTCTCCCCCCCATTCTTTCTGCTTTTCTCCTTTGTTCCAGGAACAATTGCAGAGGCAAAGGAAAACATTATTCCAGCTTCCCTTATCCCCCCAGCCACCGGGCTCTGGGTGGCAATAACCACAACCTTCTGCCGTATGAGCTCAGGCTGCCTAACGGAATTCCATAGACTGAGTGGTTTCAATGACAGAAACGTGTTTTTTTCCTCCATTCTAGAGGCCGGAAGTCCAAGATCAAGGTGCCAGCAGGGCTGGTTCCTGGCTTGAAGACGGCTACCTTCTCACAGTGTCCTCACGTGGCCTTTCCATTATGTACATGCATCACTGGCGTCTCTTCTTGGATCCTTAAGGATCCCAGTCCTACTGCATTAGGGCCTCATTCTTACGACCTTACTTAACCCTAATTACTTTCTTAAAGGCCCAATCTTCAAATACAGTCCTATGGGGGGCTGGGGCTTCAGTATATGAAAATTGGGCAGGGGGGAGGGGGAGGAGGCACAATTCAGTCCATAACACCTGCCACTGTGAATCTCAAAATGAGGGCAGCCAGAATGTCCAGACCAAATTTCACCCCGAACTTTAACTGACCTGTCTACAAAACTTTAGGCAAATGTCCCACCCCTGGCCCCACCTAGACGTTCTGGCAGAGATCCAGGAACATAACATAATAAAATTAAATTTAAAAAAAGAACTTTTTCTGGCACTGACCAACTGTGTGTCTAAGCAAGACCCTTTTCTGAGGCTCAGCTATAAAATGACATTAAAAAAAACACCCACTTCATATATTGTCAGGAGGTTTTAATGAAATGTTAACTGGGAACACGTTCTATTAATGCTTGTGGGTCAACAGTGTTTGAGCTTTAAGGATACCTACAATCTATTGAGAAATTTCTAGTTATTAGATACCGAGCTTGCACTTAACAGGGATGCTTCTGTTCGTGACAATGACTTTAGAAGAGGAGGTACCATTGTTATACCTACTTTACCTCAAGGCCCAGAGAGGGCAAGTATCTAGCCCAAGCTCACACAATTAGCAAAAGGCTGACAGAACCAGGTCCAGCTGACTCTCCATTCCCCTGAGCCATGCTGCTGTAATTATTGTAACAGTGCAGACCTGCCCTGCAGGTGAGCTTCCTTTACCTGAGATCATCTGCAATGGGCGGGGCTGCCCTACATCTCCCCCTAGAAGGCCTTTGGTAGCTCTGTGAACCATCTAAACAAAGCCCCTGGCACAGACACCAACATATTTCACTCCTCATTAAGGAAGGCCAACATAGGGCAGGCCTCTAGATGCTTCATTAGGGGAACATCAGGACACATAAGGACCACAATAAAAGAGGAACTGAAGAGGGTGTCTATGGGGAAAGCCCAGAGCTGCTCTGGCCTGTGCCCCTGCACAATTTGAGAGAAGGAAGGGAGGCTACAGACAGAGATGGACAAGGACAGGAACAGATGAGATGGAGATGCTATGTAAGAGCCGGAGCATTCAGGTCCATGGGGCAAATGCAGGGTCTAGATCCCATTTTGGTATCCCCTTAGCTGTGTGACCTCAGGCAAGACCATTTAACTTGATGTACCTTGATATTTCGATCTATAAAATGGAGATAGCAATGCCCGCCTGGCAGAGTTTTTAGAAGAATGTTATCATTTTTTAAATGGGCACGTCAAGGCTATGACTTTCTCCCTGCTGGTCTCAATGAGCTACAGGTCAGAGATTCTCCACAAATATTACCTGCAGGGCTTTTCAGGATGCAAATTGCCCAGAAGCTCCCACCAGGAATTCAGATCCAACGTAGCTGGGGCAGAGCCCAGGAAACTGCCTTTTAAATGAACACCCCAGGTAACTCTTTACGTGGGAAGGAGATCTTGCTCTACATCTAGTGAAATACCAGCAGTAAACAGCAGGCTTAATATTAAGCAATTTTTAAAAATCCTAATGTGTGAGGGTAATGCAAGAGCTTTAGAATCAAGATACTTGACTGCCAATCTCATGCTGTCCGTGATGCAGGAAATACTTATCATCGATGGACTTCGGTCTTTTCCCAGGTGACATGGACAAAACGCCCTAAACAATTGTTTTAAGAAGTAAAACAATGTGCATCAAAGCTCCCAGCACACTACCTGGAAAATAAGTGCTCAATATTATTATTGTTTTAATTTTAAAGAATTTACTTATTTGAGAGAGAGAGAGAGCAAGTGAGAAAGGAGAGCAGGGGGCAGAGGGAGAAGCAGGCTCCCCGCTGAGCAGGGAGCCAAATGCAGGCTTGATCCCAGGACCCCGGGATCATGACCTGAGCCTAAGGCAGACGCTTGCCTGACTGAGTCACCCAGGTACCCCTTATTCTTATGACAGATTCATTTTCACCTGGCCCTTGAGAGGAACTTATAAGACCCCACAACCATAGAAACCCATGAGGAGAGAAACAGGGGCACAAAAGATTTTTTCCACCTTAATTCCAGCTTCACATTTTGTTTAACCAAGCAATTTACAGGGGACAAAAATAATTGGTGGTTTTAAATGCTTCGATACAACCAGGCACTGCCATCACGATAAATCATCTCCGACATATGCCCAACTCCTCCAAGTGACAGATGACAAACAAAATCAGGACAAGGTCCTCCATCACAGGCAGAATCATTGAGTTAATGGAAGAATTATTGCTTCTGAAATCCACTCCAGTCCTATTGAGGGGAACGTTCCAATTTATCAAAGCCAAATGAACATTAATTGCAGCAGTCTGGTAAGTTTTCCAGCCGTTATGACCTTCATTGAATTTTAATCCAAAACAGATAAGATTTCCTTCCACACAAGAGGAAACAACACAATTAGCTCAAAATGACAGCTAGATTAGGAAGCAGGCACACGCAAACAACATTCACACTCACGTGCACTCCTCCAACTCCGGTGAAAACACGGATTCTGCTTAGCTTAAAATCCAGCACAAAGGAGGTAAGCAGAGAAATGATAAATAAATACAATCACACATCTGCATAACCACCGCCCCCCCATTCAAGAGAGGAATTTCGGAGGCAGAAACCAAAATGGAAAAGGTGGCAGGCAGTAATGGAGACAGAGTTTCTGTTAACTGCTGTAATTAATGTTATGTCTCATTGGGGAGAGATTAGGAAAAAACAGAGAGGGAAGGAAGAAAAACCAAGTATTATTTTGCTATTAAAGACGCCCTTGAGCTGGGGAACATTAGCAGCAGAAGTTTGAATTGGGCAATTGTTTGACTGTATGGGTGGATGTGCAGATGGGACGATTAGCACAACGCACTGAAATAAAGCTGTGCGGAACCTCTATGTTTACGGCTCCCGCAGCATGGAGCCAGAGGCCTTCCGCGGAGTACAGATCACAGCTGGGGGGGCGCAGCGGGGACCACCCACCCACACAGACCCACAAAGAAGTGCGTGTGCACCGTCCCGCAGTCTAGCCCCCAAAGCCAGCCCTGGCACTGATCTGTCACATGACACCGAGTCACTCCAGGACCTATGGGCTTAGTTTCCGTATTTTCACTCTAAAATGAGGGCATTGGACTGGATGTGTTTTAAAGGGGCTGGAGGGAGGAGTCTTTCGTGGATTTTTTTATTTATTTTTTTTTTGAGAATTAAGTCTGAGATGCCTATTGTCCTCACTTCCAAGCGTTCACGATGAGGAAGAACCAGCTGCCATCTTCCATAGTCCAGTCAGGCCTGTCCTACCAACATATGGCGTGCTCCCTAACTAGATGGTTAGGGAGATGAGCCCCTGAAAGGTCCTTCCCCCTCTTTGCCCCAGCAGGAAAAGAAATGTCTTAGATCACTTGGACTCAGAAACATTTTTTAAAGTAAACTCTACACCCAACGTGGGGCTCAAAATCACGATCCCAAGATCAAGAGTTGGAGGCTCTACTGACTGAGCCAGCCAAGCACCTCTAGAATCAGAAACTGAAGTTTGATCCTGGGCTCAGGCACTGGCTGCGTGATCTCAGAATAGAGATGTCTGAACTTCCTCATCCTTGGTTTTATCATCTGTACAATAGGAACAATAATAGCAGCATTATCAATGAAATTGATGACACATTTGTGGCGTTTACATGCTACCTCATTTTAATTCCATGAGGTAGAAACTACGAGTCTCACCAGTTTTAGTGGGGCAAACTGAGGCACGGAACAGTAACTTAACCAATGTCACACTGCCAGTTAAGCGGGAAGGCCAGGATTCTGACCCCGGCAGTCCTGCTCCAGACTCCATACTGTGTGTGTCTTTAAACCTCTTACTCTGAATATAGACTCATGAGAATTTGCAAAGCTGGTACAGAGAATTCCTTTATCTTCTTCACCCCTCAGCTTCCTCCAAAGTTAAAATTGCACATAAAAGAATAATCAAAACCAGGAAATTAACAACGACATAATACCATTAACTAAACCACAGACCTTCCTTGGATTTTACCAGGTTTTTCACTAATGTTCCCATTTTGGTCCAGGACCCCTTAAGGCACTCAGTTTCCATGTCTCCCCAGTCCTGTCTTACCTGTGACAATTCCTCAGCCTCTCCTGTTTTTCATCATCCTGCCACTTTTAAAGCAGGCTGGCCAGTTTTTTGTAAAAGATCACTCACTTTGGGGTGTGTGCAATGTATTCTCATGATGAGAATGAGGGTACGCATTTTGGGCAAGTGTACCATAGAAATGGCATCATGCCCTTCTTGGTGCTTCCTATCAGGGGACTCATGATGTCTGTCTGTCTTATTGCCAGTGATGTTAACCTTGACCACTTGGTTAAAGTGAAGTATTGGGTTGAACTGGTGGACCCAAAAAAGATAGGTCCACATCCTTGTCCCCAGAACCTATGAACGCTACCTTATTTGAGGAAGAAAAAAAAAAAGTCTTTGTAGATATAATTAAGTTAAGGATCCTGCAAAAGGAGGTCATCCTGAATTATCCAGGAGGGTCCTAAATCCAATGACACATGTCCTTATGAGAGACACACAGACAAGAGGACATGGAGGAGAAGGTGATAGGAAGATGAAGGCAGACATTTGGAGTCATGTAGCCACGAGCCACAAAACGCCTGGCACCTCCATAAACTAGAAGAGGCAAGGAATGGATTATCCCCATCTCTCCCCAAGGAGAGAACACAGCCCTAATGACACCTTGAGTTTGGACTTTTGGTCTCCAAAACTGTGAGAGAATACATTTCTGATATGTTAAGCCCCTTCATTTGTGGTAACTTGTTACATCAGCCCTGGGAAGTTGATACTAGTATCCACTAGATTCTCTACTGTAAAGCTATTAATAAATATCCAGGGGGTGATACTTTTGAGACTCTGCAAATATTCTGCTTCTCCTTGAAGTTTCACCCATTAATTTTAGTATACATCAGTGGATCTTGTCAGTAGTAATTATTACAGTGGTGACTGCGTAATGGTGATTTTCCACTTTCCCTCTTTCCTTCTACATTTATTAATTGGGATACGACCGTAAGAAAGAGCTCTCTCTTCTACCCCATTCATTTGTTTAGTCTAATATTTCTATCAGTATTTCAGAGTCAATATTCTCAATAACTCCTGCCCAACTTAGCTCAAAGGATGTTTGTGAAGGCCAAGGATAAGGGCGAATTAGGGGAAAATATTTTAAAGGGCCAAAGGAAAAGAAAGGGATCTTCTCTGAGTGCTGTCCTAAAATGTTCCATGTGTCTTTTATCATTTATTTCTCCCCTCAGCCACATGAATGAGGGATCCACAGCCTCCCTTAAATTCAGGAGAAAGTAAGAATCAGAGAAGTTCAGAAATGTGCCTAAGGACAAACAGCAACAAAGGGAAGAGTCACAATTTGAACCCACATCTGTCTGTCCAAACCTGTTATTTCCACCAAACCAAGGTGTCTTCTGAGGATCAGGAGAGTGGAAAAGGGGGAATTAACTGAAGGGGGCGCTAGAAGCTCTACTGGGTCCAAAGCCAAGTTTACCAGACACACGGGCTGACTCAGGGCATGGGGAGAAGGGGAGTAAACAGGGTGAACACTGCACCGCACATGCGCGCACACCCCATGCACTCATTCTGTGTTGTTAGAATACTGCACAGGAGCCCCAGATTATGAAGGAAAATGAAATGTGCAACAGGAGGCTGGAGTGTAGGGGCACCTGGGTGGCTCAGTCAGTTAAGCATCTGCCTTCAGCTCAGGTCCTGACCTCAAGGTCCTGGGATCAAGTCCCACGTGGCTCCCCACTCAGCGGGGAGTCTGCTTCTCCCTCCCCCTCTGCCCCACCCCCACACACACATTCATGTGTACTCTCTTGCTTTCTCTCTCTCTCCGTTGCTTTCTCGCTCTCGCTCTTGCTCTCAAATAAAATAAATAAAATCTTAAAAAAAAAAAAAAAAGCTGGGGTATAAAGGTGGGGAGTGGCCACCAAGGGAACATCCCCCTCAACTCTGCCAATCTGCTTGCCACCTACCTCCAACTATGCATCTCTGCAGTCTCTGGAGCTCCCCTCCCCCTTCTCTTCTCCAGGACTTGGCACCTCAGCTCCTTCCACCTTCCCCTCTGCTGCCTCTTCTCAGATCCACCATGCTGGTGCCCATCTCCCTGTCTCTGCTGGAGGCCATCCCTGTGAGCCCCTGACCTCCTCCTCAGCCCCCTTCTCTCCCAGGGCCTCTCCACGATTTTTCTTGGGCTTGGATTCTGTCTGCCCCTCCCACTCTACTTCTGTGTCTCTCTCCCTGTTTACTTTGCTATGTGGTTCCTTCCTCCCTTTTATTCTGTTTCCTCCCTCCCTGCCTCTGCTTCTATTGCTAAATCCCTATCTATTCCTGTCTATTCCAATTTCCCTGTATTTTTCTACATCTCTCTCATTGTCCTTGGCTCCCTTTTTCTCGGTTTATTTTTGTCTCTGGTAGTTCCCATATACCTGGCATAGAAGACGTATTCAATAAATACTAGCAGGTGCCTATTTTCCCTGTCTCTGTTTCTCTCCGCCTCCTTCTGTCTCACATGATGCAGATATATTTTTTTTTTTCTTATACACATTTTTTTTTCTTATTCTCATCCTGCATTCCATTTTGGCCAGAAGGTTCAAGCCACTACCTCTGGGCCTCCTTTCTAGGTTGCCTCTTGCCACCTCCAGGATTTTCTGTCGGGGCTTGGTTGTTGGCCCAGATGAAGGGGGTATTTGGGATGCAGAATATGCCTTTTCTGGCCTCATTTCCTCCACCTGTAAAATGAAGATGGGTCGTCTGCTGCCATTTGTGACTGCCTACATGCCCATTCTCTGTAAAGGATTGTGTTCCCCTGTCAGTGGCTTTGGGCTTGGCCACATGATGTGTTTTGGCCCTGGCCACAGAATGTGAGAAAACCCCCATCTCAGCACTAGCTTTAATCCTAGATTCCTGCCAGTTCTTTTGCTCATTCTCTCTGCCATGGAAACCAAAGGTCTCAGACTGGGGCTCCCCTTCAGCCAGTTCCAGAAGGAGAAGACATGCAGAGCTGAGCCACAGCATCGGCAGCCGCCAACATGGAAGGTGCATGAGCAGTAAAGGGCCGTCTAGCCAGTCACCAAGATTCAGAGTGATTTGTTTGTGGAATAAACACGTGAAAGCTGACTCATCCAGAAGAGTTGGGTTCGGCCAGGTCTAAGGTGCTTTCAACTTCAACATTCCAACCATAGGTTATAGTTCCGTTGCTTTTGGGGAAACATAGCCAGATGCTTTCATGTGCATTGTCTCAGTTCAATGTGATGATTTTAATTTTATTTCTATTTTTGCAAATGACCGAACAAGAGGTGAAAACATTCAAATTTCTACAGCTGCTATGAGATAGAATCTCAGCTTGAAACTCAGGCTCATGACACCACACTACGTTGTATCCACTTCACTATGCTACATCCCTAAACGTTATGGGAGATAAGCCACGTTTCCTAAATGGCTTATTCTTCTCATGTTCCCATAAGTCTAGCTAGAGACCCTGCAGGCTTTTACTGAATCCTTGTTGTTGAGGCAAGTCAAGGCCAAGCTACAAGATTCGTGTGATTCAAATTTTTAAAAATTCATAAATGTATTTGTGATTTTAAAATTCCACTTTCTGAAAAAAAAAATAAATGGAATTCATGTGGTATGGCCCATTTACATAAAAATGTACTTGTATTGGCAAACTTCATTATGTCTTGCAACTGATAGAAGCTTGATGATCTCGATTTGTAGATGGGGATCCTAAGGCTAAGGAAGGATGTCATGCAGCGCATGCGTGGCAGGCCTGGGACACCTGAGTCCCAGGCCACAGTTTCTTGGGCTATATGTATCGCAAGTTTTTTCCACCACTAGATTTCTGTCACCTTCCCTCTTAAAATAATCTCCCCTAGGATATTCTCCCCACGACTCTGCTTTCTATCCAAAAGGCTTCTGGGACCTATAGTCTGCAACAGCTTAGCTTCTCCTGCCCTGGCTGCCCTGGGCATTCTTCAATAATATTGCTTATAAATAATACAGCAATGGCATTATTAGTGAAATTTTCCCCTCCCCCAAAATATGTTGCACTCCTAACGCCCAGATCCTCAGAATGAGACCTTCTATGGAGATCGGGTCTTTACAGAGGTAATCAAGTTACAATGAGGTCACCATGGTGACACCCTAATCCAATATAACCTGCGTCCTAATAAAAAGTGGGAAGTGTAGACGCAGAGACAGATGTGTGCACAGGGAGAAGGCCATGTGAAAATCAGAGCTATGCTGTCATAAGCCAAGGAACTACCGGAAGCTGGGGGATGGATCTGGAACACTTTCCCTTAGTGCCTTCACAAGGAGTGTGGCCCTGCCCACATCTTGATGTCAGACATCTAACCTCCAGAAGTGTGAGACAACACATTTAAATCACTCGGTTTGTGTCCTCTGTCAGGGCAGCCCTAGGAAACTAATACGCTTATAAAGAGCAGAGTCCTAACATGTCTGAAGACCCAACTATGTGTCAGGCTCCAGCATGTGTGCTTTATGAGCATCATCTTATAACAGCCCCCTTAGGCAGGTCCTTCCATCTTCACCCCATTCCAGATAAGGCAATGGAAGCCGAGGGAGGAAAGAGGCCCTCGTTACATGGCTAGTCAGTCAGTTATGGGGCCAGAATGTGACCCTGGGGACCTCTTGCACACTCGTTACATCCTCTGTGCCTGCATCTTCTCCAAAGTGGAACAGGAGTAACAAAGGTTATTTGTTGAACTGGAATTATTTAAAGAATTGAATGAGTTAAATATATACCGATAATATAACATGAAGCATTATAGCAACTCTTGTTAACATTAAGATTCTTCACTGTTCTATTTTCTCGTCATTTTTCCAGCTATTGTTTCTCTGAACACATGATCCCCAAAAGTAAACACACTGTTTCAGGTCTCATCCCGAACCTCTAAAACTAGTTGTTCAGAAAACTTGTCTTTCATTAACACAACTTAAAATGTGGAGCCACTTTTAGCGATCAGAGCCCAGAGAGCTGGCTCATTCTGAGCTTGTGGTTGACTTTTTAAAAGCTTTTTTTCCCCCTTTTTCCTTTTTTTCTTGCATTGTCATTGTTTTGGATTGTCATTGTTGGGTTTAGTAGGCAAGTAAACCATTGCATGATTGAGTGATTAAATCAGTGAACTAAGGAAGGCATGGTATGCTGTCAATGAATACTGGAATGGTTGGGGAAATGATCTAAAGTCATTTTTCACAGAAAGCTTTAAAAAGAATTATCCCCATATCACACAAATCCTTTAAACAAAGCCTCTGATTGAGAATGGTAGTAATAATTTCTTAGATTTATGTGGCATTTTATAATCCTCAAAGTATTTTTCTATATATTATGCCCTAGAACCATAGATCCTGTAAGTTTGAAAGAACCACAATATGCATCTAACTGTTATTCCATTCAAAATCCTGATGAATAGGGCCTTTAGCCTTTGCTTGCATACCCCCAGAGACAAGGAACTCACTACCCCATGACTCAGTCAGCCCAGTGCCAGACAGCTCAAACACTTGGAAAGGTCTGTCCTGGCCACGGACAGGGATGTTGGTCCCTTGTCACCGTCCCTTCACTGGGACCCACCAGTAAAAATCTACAGCATTTTCTGTGAGATGGTCCTTGGGAAAGAAATGTGTTCTCGAAGATCTTCTTTCCCTTCACATCAAACCCAACATTTCCTTTCATCCCCTTTCTCAACATTTGTCACCAACGTTGTCACCAATGTTGTCATTACAGCCAACATTTTGATAACAGCTACCATTTTTGAGCACTTACTGAATGCCAGGTACTGCATCATGCAGAATTATGCCCAAGAGCAAAGACTCTCAATCTGGAGAGACTAGAGTTGTAATCCCAGCTTCAGAACTCATTGGTGGTATGAACTTGAGCAAGTTGTGAAACCTCATTAACTCCCAGGTTCCTCGTGTGTAAATGAGGGAAACAACAGTATCAATCTCATAGAGTATTAGAACAATTAAATGGAATGATGCATGTCCTACACCTAGACTGTGCCTAGCATACAGAAAGTCTTTGATGATGGTGGCCATTATTTTCACTGTGCAGGACACAGGCATGTGTAAGCTCATTCAGCACCTAGAAAAACCCTCAGAGAATATTATCCCAGTTTCACAGATGATGGCTTTGATTTAACCAAGGTCATAAAAAGCTAGCAACAGAGATACCGTTCATCCTTGGAGCTGACTTCCAAATCATAACCCCCCGCCCGTTGACCTACTCATAGATTCCACATAAGGAGGGAGTCTGTACATCATTTGCACATAAGATCTTAAAATTTAAGCCATCAGCTGATGCAGAGAGAAGAGAAATGGTGGTCTGTATTTGTACTGTAAGGGTGGAGGTTCTGGAATCCGCCTATATAGAGTTAAATACTGGGTTTACCATTTATTCTTGGGGTGACCAAGTCACACCAATAGCAACTGATTTTATTAATATCTCAGGCTCAGGAATTAACAAGCCCAAAGAGCATGCTGGTTTCACTCCAGTAGGCATGGATTATAGCAGTTTCCAATGACTGAGCTGAGAAGCTGGTTGCCCTGCATGGGTAAGCAGGAGGTTTGTCCTGAGAAAAGAGAATGCAGAACATTGACCCTGACATTTCTTTGACCTCTGACTAGACAATTTGGGTCTTCTCACAAAAGATTTCAGATCTTCACCAAAGATGAAAACAATGCAAAAATCTGAGAGACCAGGAGCCACCTTGCCCTGAGTAACCATGGGACATGAGTTTAGAATCTTAGGAAAAGCCTGGTCCCAGAGCTGCCTTCTTGTTAGCCACACAGCTTTAGGCAGGTAACTCAAATAAACTCACTGTGTCTCAAGTTTCTCACCTGTGAAATGGGGAAACAGATCCCAGCCACTGTGAATGCCACTTTGAATGGCTGCTTAGGGGAGAAGGAAGCAAACACTCTTTTTGTTCCTGCTGAATTAATTGTCTGTGGCCAGATCAGCAAGGATGGAGTCCATCTAAGCCACAGACAGGCATGCCCTCTAGGCAAAGCCATGCTGATGGGTTGGGGCATCCAAGACAATTTGTAGTCTATATCTGGACCCCAGTTCATCCATTTATGAGATGAAAGGGTATAATAAACACATCTTAAAGTTTTCAACTCAAGTGCCTGTAAGAATAAGAGCTAACGGTCTTGCACGCCAAGCTCCTCTGATGCAGGTATGTGGTGTACCTACCCAGTAAGTATTAGAGGCACCCTCATTTATAGATGACAAAAACAAGGCACAGAGGCATTTAAAACTTTGCCCCAGATCATGCAGAGTGCTAAGGGGCACTGTGGGACCTTACATCCAAGCACCCAGGCTCTGGAGTCTGCGCTTATTCACCTCCGTGTCACCCTCCTTCTGCATGGGGGCAGGTGTGTCCCACCTCAGAGAAGCCGGGCCACCATCAATGAATGCCTTAGGGTTCAAAGATTCCTGGACATGACTCTGTCTCTTGAGGGTAAGGTGAGGACAAGTAAGATCCAGATCTTGGAGCCCTGAAGGCAGAAAAGAACTGTAGGGACCACAAGGTGGTAGCCTTGGGCCACATTAGTGCAGGGGCAGAGAAGATCAGGATGGTGCCAGCCACATCTCGAATTACAGGGAATTTCAGATTCGTGTGCATCTGAGTGACTTCTTCCTTCTAAGCAGAACTCACGGAGCAGAATAAGAAGGTGAAGAACACCTAAAGTCCTTGGGGAGAGAGTGTGATGTAGTGGAAGTAAGAGTGAACCTGGAAGCAGAGAAAGCCCATTCAGGGCTCATTTATAATTGGGATTATACCGTCTAGGTTACTGGGTTATGGGAAGCATGTATATAAGTAAACGTGGTGCCAAACACAGGAAACGCTTAATAAATATTAGTCAAAACGGAGTCTCTCAAGCATTAAATAAGAAAGTCACGCCCCCTCAAGCCTTCTTAGCATCAGATGGTGCCCCATGCCCCATGAGGATGCTAGCAAGGCCCCTGAGATAGTAATGCTCACACACTGGCACCCCAAAGTTAGCATGCAGGCACTCACTTGGCTTGGCATGTGGCTGCATCATTTGCAAAATATATATATGGGAAAAGTCTATCACACTCCATCCATGAATAACACAAAGGCCTTGATTTGTTCCACCACGTGATGAGCATGCGTTAGGTCCAAAATTAACATTGCTATCTGGCTGGGCTATGTGTGTGTTTTTCCAAAAAGAGAAAACTTCCAGGCTCTTACTCAGCCCTAATCAGAATGTCAAATGCAGTGTTAGAGGAACGAGAAGAACCGAGACCAAAAGCAAAACTCTGCCCCACTGTAGACTCTCAATAAATACTGTTGGCTGTTGAAAAGGAAAAGCAAGGAGTGGGCGGTCTCGCTACCAAGCTGAGTGGCCTTAGGCCAATTTCTTCACCTCTCTGGGCCCATACCTTTCTCACACATAGATTCATTTCCTACCCTCATGCATCTGGCAGAGATAGCTGTGCTAAAAGAGAAAATAATGACTTGAGGAGTGAAAAGCACTAGGGGGATGTCACTCGTAGCTATTATCAGATCTCTTCTTGAGCCAATTAGACCCTGTACATTCTGCATAATGAATTTGTTTTTTCCTATCTACCATGCAGAGCCATTAATTCCAGCTTTTTAAAGAAACCATTAATATGAGCCTACGTGCATTTCAGACTACCATTCAAGTGATTTAAGCCCTAGCAGCCTTCTCTGAAGACATAGCAGACTCCAAGAGCTCTGGGTCATGGGGCCTGCAGAGATGGAAAGCCACTGCCCCTCTCTCTGGGCCCACAACTTCATCTCTCACGTGGAGGTGACATGCCTGACTTCAAGCTTCCTTGGCGAAAATGCAATCAGATAATGTCCACAAATGTGCCCAGCACAGTGCTTGACATATGGTTAGATGGTCCATAAATTCTTGCACTGAGAGAAAGAGTGAAGAGGACATAGTTCAGGCTTTGCAGCCAGACACGCTTGGGGGTTCCAATACCCAAGAGCAGCTCCATCTCTTACGAGCTGTGTGACCTTGGATAAGTGTCTTGGCCCCTCTGACTCGGTATTCACAACTATAACATGAGGGTAGTGAAGGGGTTTCCATGTGTGATGGGGCCATACCTAGCCCCGCCCCAAGGGCCATCATGCAGGGTCTACACGCCAGGGGGTCTTGTGAGGGTCCAAGCACGTGACAGATGTTAAACATCCGCCCCCCCCCGCGGAACAGGCCAAGCACGTGACAGATGTTAAACAGCTATTCCCAGAGAGGTCAGCCCAAAGGCCAAGGAGTTGGGAGACTCTTTCCTCTCTCCTCTGAAGCACGATTAGTTTGTCACAGCTGACAGATGATGGATGGCTATGCATCAGTCCAAGTGACACCCCCAAATCCACCTGCCCTTCTGTTGAGCATTCCAACCTCTCACACTCAGCCAGTGCTGGCAAAACCCCGCCCCATTCCCTCATCGCCCCACCTCACCGTCACCCCGCCCCCAGCACCTCGCGGCATTCCCGCTCACTTACCATCACAGAGATGTGGAGAATGTGCATCTGCTCCTCTCTAATCTCTGAGGGCTCCTGGAGCGTGGGCGCGGTGGCCCGGGCCAGCTGGCCGGCACTGCTCATGGAGACGTGGAAATACAAGGTCCCGTTCTCCAGCCACTGCTGTCTCCAGTACACCAGGGAGATGTCCCCTGCCGTGCCAGACATCTCTGCAAGACAAGACCCAAGGCGCTGGGTGAGCGGCATGCCCGGCCTCGGGATTCCAGGGACGGAAGGAGCCACACGTGTTCAGGAGCTCCACGGCACCTACTCTGTTACCAGGATGCCTTTCCCTACATCAAATCTATGAGGCAGAGACCATCACTTCCCCTGTGACCAAGAATCTCCCCAAGCAACAGGGCGGCAGAGGTGGAATCTGAACCCAGGTCGGTCTGGGGCTCTGTTGTAAAGCGCCGTGTGTGATAAAGTCATTTGTTCCTCTAAACCAAACTAAGGGGAATCAAACAGACAAGAGACCCAAGTGCTTACATTCTCCTGAGGGCATGGAACTAGAAGAAGGTGAAGGGAGGACATCTCCATCCTTGAGAAGAGCAGGGGTTTAGAGTGTGAATTCTTTACAAGCTGAGCTGGAAGTGCTCACAGCGTAACTGCAGAACCTCAGAGCTGGAAAAGCCCAAGAGAACATTTGGCCCCAGCCTAGGTGCCTCAGGATTATCCTTTATAGGAACAGAGCTTGGCAACTGGGCTGATCTGAGCCTGTTTCTCCTGCTTCGGTCGGAGCAGCTCCATTTTTTTTTTTGCTAGTATATATACTGCACAACCAGCAAGGGAATGTCGGCACGTAAGTTTCCGTGGCTTAAAAATATTTGGTAAGCCACTGCCCCACTCCAGTGTTCTCATATGACCAAGGGCAACTTAGGACCTACTAGCAAGTTACAGTTACCTGGTATGTATGTATGTATGTATGTATGTATGTATGTATGTATATATTTAAAATATTTTATTTTTTTATTTATTTGAGAGACAGAGAGAGAGAACGAGCAGTGGGGAGGGACAGAGGGAGAGGGAGAAGCTGACTGAGTGTGGAGCCCAACGTGGTTCTCAATCCCAGGACCCTGAGATCATGACCTGAGGTGAAGGCAGATGCTTAACCGACTGAGCCACCCAGGTGCCCCCAGTCACCTGATCTTTAAATTATTCTTCTAATAGTACTTCCTTCCAATATAGCCATACCAACATAGCCTCTTACTGAGTAAGGACAAGAGCATTGGCAACCAGAAGTGTCCCCGCACTAAGATCACACAATCTTCTCATACTGCTGCCTCCTAGAGAGATTACATCCTTGGAAATGTCCTAGAAGGACAAGGCCTATCACAGTGGCTTTATGAAGAAAGGGGAAGGGTGGTAGGGGGAAAGGGAAAGGGATAATTCCTGGAGAATTATCAAGACTTCATTCAAGCAGGAGTTACCATAGAGACAGAGGCACTCCATCATAGACAAGTAGCCATAATAATGTCTGAGACTTGGAAACTCTGGACTATCTTCCCAAGACACAAAGCTGACCTAGAGGGTATTCCCACAATTACCACAGACCTCATATCCATGTGTGCGTGTATACACACACACACACACACGCTTGAGGAGGACTGACGGGGAGGCTGAGTTAGAACTTCTTACGCCAACAGCTCTCCCTGTGCCCCACTCTGCAGTCCCTGGCAACCCTGAAGGAAGAAAAGTCACCTTGAAGAGATGATGTTTGCTCACCAAAGTCTACTGAATTATTCTTGTATCATCCACCCCCATAGACTCACTCCTTGAGGCTCACAATCAACAGTCCTTAGGGAAGAGTATCTGGCATTTAGTAAGTGCTATAAAAGGTTAGCTATTAATATTTATTATCATTATTATTATTAACAGGGACAGGATCTAATTCACCCTTGAGCTGCTGTGGAAAAATCCTTGAGACACCCTTGACTGTTTGCTTTCTCTCCCACCCCTCCTCCTGTCCACTAGGAAACCTTTCAAAAGCCACCTCGGAGTTATCCCTTCTTGGCTCCTCTCCTGCAACCACCTGGGCCAACGCACCACCCTCTCTTGCCTGACTGACCACATGCACTTCCTAACTGGACTCTCCTCTTGCTCTTTCCCTTGCTCTTCTGTCTATTCTCACCCAGAAGCCAGAGGACTCCTGCCACAGCCTGTTCACTCCCATCACTCCTGGGCTCAAAACCCTCAGCAGCTTCTGCCTCATTCCAAGGAAAAGACAAGGTGGCCAGAATGTAGCAAGTTGTGAGTCCAAGTGAATACCTGCCTGGGCTTCCCTTGCTGTGCCAAGAGGTGAGAAGGGATGGAGATAAGCACAAGATTTCATCAGCTCTTAGTCCATGGGCCCCAAAGGACCCCAAGAGCTCACTGTGGGGCACCGGGGGCAGGGGAGACAGGCTGGGTGCCCAGCGTGCGAAGCGGGCCTCTCCCCAGCACCTTCTCTCCCCCCACCGCCCCACCTCCTGGCCTCAGCACCCGAAGTACTGGTAGCAGCTTCTCTGGCAGCCAGCCAGGCAGCTAGGCCAAGGCAAGGTGAAGACATTATGGTAAATGGCCGTGCTCAGTCCCTCACTCATGTTTCTCTCCCTGCATCAGAGCCCAGAACCAGAGGCCCAGAGAGCCCAGGGCTACAGTTGCCCGTGGAAATAGCTGCCTCTCGTGCAGTAGCTCACGAAAGGGGACTCACGCGCCAGTGGTGGGGCAGGCCCTGGCCGTGCCACATCTGGCTGCCACAGCCTGGGATCGAGGAGGCAGAGTAAGCGAAGGAAGGCTTGCTGAAATCTGTGCTCTTCACTCCTGCAGCTCTCCGCAGGCTGTGCTCGAAAACCCACCACCGAGAAGCCCATCCTCCCCACACTCAGATTAGGAAACAGAGGATCACCGAGGGGCAGTCCCTCGCTTCAGGCCACAGGTGAATGTATGTCCAGCCAGACCCAGTGGATTTCCAGTCCACACAATTGCTTCTACGCCGGTAGCTCTTACAACATCTCCTTTTCCTTGACTAAATTAGCCCCTGAACCCAAACTAGATTGAGCTCTTTGTTTGCTACAGCGATGAGTGCACATGAGCAGACAGTAAACGTTAAATGATAATAACAGTGTGTGAAACACAGTAAATATTGAATCACAGAGATCAGCTCTGGACTCACTCTATTACAAAGGAAGGAAACTGTTGCTGAGGTGGGAAGGAGGGCCATGGGGCTCGGAGAGAAAACCGCCCTGGCAGAAGTAGAAGGCCCAAACACTCATCCCCTCGTTCATGCATCCCCTCATTCATGCATCCCCTCATTCATTCATTCATCCCCTCGTTCATTCATTTCCTCACTCATCCCCTCATCCATTCACCATGCATTCATTCGCCATTCATTCATTCATCCCCTCATTCATTCACCATTCATTCATTCCCACATTCATTCATTCATCCTCTCATTCATCCCCTCATTCATTCATTCCCTCATTCATTCACTCATGTGTGTGTTTGTTCACTCATCCAACACACTTTATTGAGGACCTACTCGATTGTGGGCACTTTAGTAGCTCAGAACATGGAGGGAAATGAGGCACACCCTTGCCTTCAGGAAACTCAGTCCTTTAGTGGAAGACATTCTACCCACTCCCCAGCTGGCACCACACTGCCCACACATGCACATACTGCCCGTGTGATGTGGCCCCGACACTGCAATTATCCTGACCCACCTGCTACCACCATCCCCTCCTCACGTGCTCCAGCCCTGCAGGACTTACACTTGTTCCTGAAACAGACCAGGCTCACTGCCATCTCAGGGCATGAGGACTGTCTGTCCTGTCTGAAACTCTCCTCCCAGACCTTGCAAGCCACCTTCTTCTCGGCATTGGCCTCTCAGTCCAAGTGACACCTGCTCAGAGAGGCTCTGCCAGGTTTAGCTGACGTTTTCCCCTTTACACACATCTACACTCTATGGTATCCCCTTTACAAAACCTTGTTATAGCATTTATCACTATTAGAAATGAATCATATGTATTTTCTGAAACACGTGTTTAATGCCTGTCTCTCCAGGAGAGCAGAAACCTTGCTTATTTCCTGCCATATCTCAAGTACTCTTTAAAGTGCTTTGCACATAATATGTGCTCAGCAAAAATTACTGAATGGCCAGTGATGAATACACACACACACACACGCACCCATAATAAGATTATGGAGGTATTCATTACAGAATTAAAGAAAGAATAAGTAAAGGTCCATTGGGAATTTGAAGGTGTGGCAGGACTCTCCTAGCTTAGAGACAAAGAGCTACTCTAAAAACATGGTACCATGAGCACTGCAGAGAATGGGCATATTGGTGGCCCTCAGAGGAGAGGAGGCATAGGGACGGCCCGGGCGGTTGGGTATCTCAGGACACTGAAGCCACACGTGTAAGGAGGAGTGTGGTGGAACATCAGTTGGAAATATACTTCAGACACAGGGTTAAGGGCTTTGAATCCCTGGCGACAGTATATCCTCTTTGGCATGCAGTCGGGGAACAGCGAAGTACACTTGATCAGAGAGCCAATCCTGTGTCCATTAAAAACAGGTCAAAGAAATACTAGCATAACCAAGGCCAGCTCTTGAAATTCCCCACTGATTGATTTTCCAATTGCATTTTCCCCTTCCTCTTCCCCTAGTCCCTCCATATAAACATTTCATTGAAGTCTTCAAGTCACATTACAATCAAACTTAAAGCAAAAGGGGGACTAAACGCATTTGGTCAGGAAACAAGACATTCCCATAAAGGCAGATTATGCTGACATAATGAATATAAAATGAAACAGCAGATATTAAAGTGGGAGAATTGGTGCACCATGCCTTCTGGCGGAAGGCTGACTCCAGTGCCTGCCTCCCTCCCACCTCAGATAGCTTGGTTTTATATTGGAATCGTAAAAGAAACACAGGGATTGCCTTTTCACCTTTCTCTGTTCTCCCCCCATGGGCTGCCACTTGTGAAATATTCAATAGGCTCAAATCCCCTCAACCGCCCCACTAAAGCCAAGCAAGAGGATCAACCTTCATCAGTGATTCTGGGTAGACCACCATCCTGCCTCGGCAGCCACAGATGTCTTTCAGCCTCCTGGAAAATAAATAAAAATTCCCGAAGGTGTGTTGCGCTTTTAATTGGCTTGTTCTTCCTAATCTATGGCACTCATTGTATTTTTATTTAATTCCTGAAGGTCATTATGAAAATAAGCAGCTCTTCTGATCACCAGCCATCTTGGTAACATCTCCCAAGCGGCTAACTAACCTGCCTTCTGATTCCACAGCTCCAGCTGACCCTCCAGCAGGTTATTCGCAGAAGGCCAGAGAGCACTTCTGATGAGTTTGCAAATAGTCTTTGCTTCACTGGGGGGGGGAGCAGACATTACATGAGATGAACTCACCGCCTAGGTACAAAGAACTGAGAAATGTAGAGAGGTTGACTTCAACAGCCCTTGCCATTAGCTGTTCCAGCATTCATGGGGACTCATCTCTATGCAGCGAGTCCTGCTGAGTGACCTTGGGAAACAGATCCCACACACATGCCCTCTTTTTCATCTCTCCAACGGCTACCTTAATGCCAACCTTCATCATCTCTCTTATGGACTACCTCAAATGGCCTTGTGCCAGTCAGGGTCTCCTCACAGAAGAGAAGACACACTCAGTGAGGTCACGAAGTATTTAATGACACGACTGTTTACAAAGATTTGGGGAGTATTTTAGTCAGGGTTCTCCAGAGAAACAGAACCAACAGGACATATACATAGAAAAAGACTTACTATGAAGGGTTAGCTTGTATGGTTATGGAGGTTAACAAGTTCCCAAATCTGCCATCTTCAAGGTGGAGGCCCAGGAAAGTCAGTGGCACAGTCCAGTCCAAACCTGAGGTCCTGAGCTGGAAGGAAGCCAATGGTATATAAATCCCAGTCTGAGTCCCAAGGCCCAAGATGCTAACGCCCAAGGGCAGGAGAAGATGGATGTCCTGGCTCTAGCGGAAAACAAATGTGCCCTTCCTCTATCTTTTGGTACTATTCAGGCCCTCAATGGGTTGAGTGATGCCCACCTGCATTGATAAAGGCCTTTCTCCTTTACTCAGTCTACTGATTCAAATGCCAGTCTCTTCCAGAACCACCCTCACAGACACATTCAGAAATAATGTTTTACCAGCTCCCCGGACATCCCTTAAGCCAAGTCAAGCTGACGTATAAAATTAATCATCACAGGCAGGACGAAGGCAAACTGGTGATGAAGCATCTCAAGGTTGCCAACATCAAGGAGCTGTCCCCACCCTAGGCCTGAAGGGGGGAGGGGAGGGAGATGGATAAAACCATGGGAACAGCCACAGCTGTAGGAAAGGACTGCCAGACAGGAGCTGTGGCCTACTGTAGAATAAGCCAGCTACTGACAAGGCATGGCCCATCATGGGGGTGCTGGGGTAATAAATGCTCCAACCTCACTCTCCCTCCACCTGCTAATCTCTTGCAGGTGCCTTACGTGGGCCAACTCCAACCAAACACCCAAGGGTGGAGCAAATCATACAGGTCAGCCTTCCAGGGTCCTCAGCAGGGAGGAAAGGGTGAAGAGTGGACCTCAAGGGGCCAATGGAGACCATCTGGAAGGTCCCACCTGGGATGCTTACCTCCAGGCTTCCTTCCAACCATCATGCAAATGACTACCAGGATTAAATTTCTAACCTGTCAATCTGACCACATCATTCCCTTGCTTGAAGCCTTTTGATGGCTCCTGACTCCCCTCAAGATAAAATCTAATTTCAGGGGCCTGGCACTTGCATTTCTCCCCTGCCTTACTTCTCTTCGCTCCTTTCCCTGCCCTGACACATTAAATCTGATCAAATATTTATGCAATCGCCACATCCACGACACTCTTTCCTAATTCAGTGTCTTTGAAGATGCTTATTTTTTTGTTAAGGCCAAGAGAAATCAGTTTAATTTTATAACACATCATTTAGTTCCCTCAACTGAAGATGCCTCTTTGGAGGCTGGAACAGTCTTCGCGACTCAACCCCATCCCTTTTCTGGAAGATCTCCATGACCCCCATATGAGCTAGACATTCCTTCACGTTTCCATAAAGAGGGAATATTGTGTTCTATGTAATATCACAGACCCTGAGAGACCAACTGCTTGAATTTGAATCCCAGCTCCCCTGTGTTCAAGCTGTGTGTCTTTGGACAAACTCTTTACCTCATTTGTGCCTCAGTTTCCTCATCTGTCAAATGAGGATAATAACAGCACCCACCTCATCGAGTTATTTTGAGAATTAAATGAGATAACATGAAGTAGTTTTTAGCTTTGATCTTGATCCTCACTAAGCATTCCAGTTACATGGTTACATGTTACTTCATACACACTATTATAGCATCCTATTTTACCACTGTCTTGGTCTCTGTGGTGTTTGGTATTTACCTATGTTAAAATGATATGTTTATACAGCTGACCTCTCTCACTGGACCCTAGTGCAGGGATACATCAGGGCCATCTGTGTACCCGAGTGCCTGAGACAGTGGTGAAATGCAGCGCAGAGGGCTCCATAAACGTTTGTTGAGTTGAACTGCGCTGTCCCCATATCTGAATTCAAATGGGCACTCTGAGAGGACAGAGAGAAGAAAAGCCAACTCAGGGCAGCCATGATGGCTTGATTCCCACATGACAACACTATAGAAATTTATTTCACATCTGGCTCAAGTTTAGGCACCCTGGAGAATGCAAATGAAGAGAAAGATAGACTTTAAACATTTGAGGAGTTTGCAATTCTCATGGAGATATACAGGAAGTTTAGATAGAAAATAGATTATCTCATGGTTCTGTTTAGACGTAAGTATGTATATCCGGCTAGAAAGAAATATACTGGAACAAGATACACCAGATCATCAAGAACAGTGCTCTTTAAATGGTGAGATCAGAGGTGATTTTAATCACGATCTGATTCATTTTTCTCTACATTTTCTACATTGAATATACATAACCTCTGCATCTGTTAGATGCAGATATATGCTCACTTTAAAGATTCATTTAGTACCCAACCTTTTCTGAGATCTGGCATTGAAGGACTCTATCTTCAGGAGCTTGGGCCAAGGAATGGAGAAAAAGCATGCTATAAATAACTATAAATCAAAGCAGAAAGCTTAAAAGAGAGGAGATGACTTCTGGCTGGCTCTAGAAAATTTCTTTGTGGAGGAGTCTTAAAGGATGGGCAAGATTTCAACAAGTGGCCATGTGGCAGAGGGCATTATAGATGGGGGAATGGCACAAAGGCAAGAAGGCGGGATTGCAGATGTGCAAAGGGGTCCAGTGGGAGGAAGCCAGTAGAAAAGGCAGAGGTTCATCATTACAGAGGAAACAGACACAGAAGGCTATAGCAAGTCTGCAGAGAGGGAAGTAAAGAGGGGGCTGCCATGTCTTAAGTATAGGCTGTCTCCCAGGCAGAATAAGAAATATTAGGTCCCACATAGGACTCCTTCATGCAATCAGACCAAGTCCTAGTTTAGAGGCTAATGAAGCTCTCCAAATACCATAAATGAAAGCCTCTATGATTTTCTGTCTTTATTTGTAAAGCGTGTGTGTGGCAGGAAGGAACTTGAGCCAGCTGTCATACTTGTATCACACCTAACATAGAATTAAGAGAAAATAAAGCCATGCCTAGCACTGTGCTCGGAAATCTGCAAAGTCCCACACTTAGTCCTAAAAGCAAATGCGCTCATTATCCCCATCATTCAAGAATATAGCTTCCATGGGTCACCCAGCCGGCTCAGGCACTAGAGCGTGCACCTCTTGATCTAGGGGTTGTAAGTTTGAGCCCTAGGCTAGGTGAAGAGATTACTTAAAATAAAAATCTTCAAAAAAAAAAAAAAAAAGAATATAGTTTCCATACATATTTATTGACCGCCTAAAATGTGCCAGGCACACAGGGCTAGGTCCCGTGGTTAGATTAGGTAAAAAGACCAATTTGATTGCTGCCCTCATGGACCTTCCATTTCTGGGATGGATGTCCCTCCATTGTCACTAAGCAGCAACAACACAGCATATTCCCCTCCTTTGGTTTCTTCATCCATTTACTCATCAATCATTCATTCAATCCTAGTGCAAGATCCTGTCTGTCTAGCTAATTGCTATCTTCAGTGCTCAGCATATAGTAGGTGCCCAATAAATATCTGTTGAATGAATGCGTCACTCGATGCGCATTTTAGGAGTTCCCTGCCCTCAAGCAAATCACAACCAAGGAGAGCAGAAAAAGGAAAATCAATGAAGGTGACAATCCCGTGGTCCTGGCCACGAGAGAGCATGCACAGGGTGTTACGGGAACACACGTGAGGAGGGAGTTAATGCTCCTCATTTATCAGGGGTCTGGACAAGGTAAGCAGGCAGAGTCTATAATCTGGACATTTTATAAGTCTACGAGATCCCGATGTTGGACCAGGTTACACGTCCGTAGATGTATCACTGTGGTGTGCAGGTGGGGAGTTTGCTTGGGGAGTAGAAGGGGGAGAGATGGCGGGGGGCTGGGACATAGCCAGAGCAGTGGCGGGTGGAGAACACCCCAGGAGTACTTAGACCCTCTCCTTCCTTGCTCCCATCTGTCAGCTCATCTCTGCCTTCCCCGCCCCCCGCCCCCGCCCAGTCTGCCCCCTCCCACTTCCTTGGGGAACTGTGTCTTTGACAAAAAAACTGTTTTACCTAGCCACCCAGTGGAGATAAATAATACAGTTATATCCAGTTAAATAAGGGAGGGGAAGAGAATTAAGAGTTATTGGCAAGGGAGAAAAGCACATCGTTTCAGATTCTATTTGAAAATGGATGGATAGTTGATGGAACTGAATCTTATTACTCCTGGTTATTCTCTCCTGAACCATTTACCTCCCTCCTTGCTGCATTTTTTCACCTGGTCTTTGTCGTTTAGCTTCGCTATATGCCCTTGGTTTCTCTATGTGTTCACTGTTTCTCACTTTCTTTTCTTTTCTTTTCTTAATGCACACAGACGATCAATGACTTTTTTTCCCCCTCCCCTGTTCCACAACACTGCAAACTGATGGCGAAAAGGAACCCAAAGAACGGGGACAGGGACTAACTTTCACCAACACCTGCTTATGTGCCAGAAACTCAGCTAGGGGTGGGAAACCCACATGAATAAGGGGGAGGGGAGGACACCCAATGTTTGGCTATACTATCTGAGGTCCCAACAGGTGACTGGACTCTCCCATGATCTTCCATCTAGTAAGGGACAGTGCATGAATTCAAGTTCTGCTTCCCTTATTCCAAATCCAGTGTTCTCCCCACTTTCCTAACCAGGCTGAGAAAAGGAGTTTGCACGTTTGAGTAAAAAGACTGAGGGACCAAGTCCACACTGGGGGTGTGATGTAAGTACCTGGACAACGCCTCCCAGTCAGCCAGATGCTCAGATCATACATTCCATCATTATGAAGTCATTCCCTGGGGTTAAGTGTTGCTACTGAGCTCCCTGTTTTTAAAATGCAAATCTGTCCTGGGAGAGGTATAGGAAGCATTCTGTCTAGGGTTGAATTCAAGTTTTTAAGAACACTTTGCTCCTTCCTCCTGAGCAACCTTTACCAAGCTAGGTTTACCTCTCTGAGCTTCACTTGCCTCATATGGAAAATGGGAATCCTAAAAGCAATCTCTGACAAATGTCCTGAGAATTAAGAGCGATTCATGTTGAAAGAAGTCCGCACAGCATTTAGCACCTGCATATTCCTTGACAGCTGTCTTCTCATCACTCTTTACCTATCTCACCACTATCGAGACAAGAATCCAATTGTTTGACAGCAGTGGGGGATGGCACGGTACCAACTACAGAGAAAAAGGAGGTACAGGTTACAGATCAAACTTTCTGCTTCACTTGGAAACAGTCTCCATGACCCTTCTGTCTGGGGTCCCAGTTCCCCCCACCCTTTTTAAGTCATCTCTATTGGCTACACCCTGGAATCACAGAAAACGTCACAGATAAAGGAGTGTAAAAGGATGGAGATCAATGACCTAATCCACCATTTTACTGACTGGGCAATGTGGACCAGAGAGGGGTAGCAAATTGCCCAACACATAGCCTCATAATCTAATGCTCTTCAAGGATCATAAGGGGGCTAGAGACAAAGATTTGGGGTGGGGGCAGGTCAAAGGTGAAAGATGGAACCTCCCGGACTCCTAAAAGTGGTTTCTCAGCAAGGGGGGAGGGTGCAGAATTCCCTTGTACTTCCAGTGCTCCCTCAGCCTTGCCTAAAGATTCTTTTTTTTTTTTAATTTTTATTTTTTTAAATATTTTATTTATTTATTTGAGAGAGAGAGAATGAGAGAGAGCACATAAGAGGGGGGAGGGTCGGAGGGAGAAGCAGACTCCCTGCAGAGCAGGGAGCCCGATGCGGGACTCGATCCTGGGACTCCAGGATCATGACCTGAGCCGAAGGCAGTTGCTTAACCAACTGAGCCACCCAGGCGCCCTTGCCTAAAGATTCTACCACGATGGTTCCTTAAGTCTTTGTTGCTCAGTCTCCCTTGTCAATCCCCAACCCCCTCACCTCAACCCAGAGGGTTCCGCATCTGAATGCCACAGGCCTGGGTTCACACCAGTGAACTGTTCACATGGTAACAAAATGTGGTGAGTCAGGGAGCATGGCGCTATGAAGTGTTGGGACCAAGGGAGGAAAAATGAAACTTGTAAGAACCAAATGGGCAACCCAACAGAGACTAAGAGGGTGAACACACCTGCCATTGACGCCATCAGCTATTTGTAGCAAGGTGGGAGAGGCTGAACATGGAGGAACCCCTTCACATGATTAATTCATCTGGGCGCCAGGCGGTGGTCAACACCCACCGTCTCTGTATCCAAACCACAGTCCACTGGCCCCAAGACTCACTGTGGCCTCCCAGTTTCCATTCATGCTGTACTTCCTGCCTGAAATGCCCTAATTCCTCTTCTGTAACACAGACATCACCCTCCTTCAAAATCCAGCTCAACTGACCCCTCTGGAAAGCCCTGCCCAAGATGCCCTCTCCCTCCCTCCTCCGAGCTCTAAGTTCCTCTGGCTGGTTTCTACTCCCTTCCCTGGTTCACTAACCTCACCAGTCTGCCATTCTCATTTCCATTGCTAGGTCATGATATTCTTCTGGGCCAAGAGTTGCTATTATCTCTCCTATCTCAGTCTTTTTTTTTTTGCAATAGCAGCTGCTTGATAATATGGGTCGATGTAAGATTAAAATCAAGGCCCAAGGGGCTCCCAGGGGGCTCAGTCGGTTAAGTATCCAACTCTTGGTTTCAGCTCAGGTCATGATCTCAGGGTCCTGAGATAGAGCCCCACATCAGACTCTGCACTCAGCAGGGAGTGTGCTTGAAGATTCTCTCTCTGCCCCCTCAAATAAATAAATAAATCTTTTTTTTAAAAGGTTTTATTTATTTATTTGAGAGAGAGAGAATGAGAGACAGAGAGCATGAGAGGGAGGAAGGTCAGAGGGAGAAGCAGACCCCCTGCCGAGCAGGGAGCCCGATGCGGGACTCGATCCCAGGACTCCAGGATCATGACCTGAGCCGAAGGCAGTCGCCCAACCAACTGAGCCACCCAGGCGCCCCATAAATAAATCTTTTAAAAATATTAAAAAAAAAAAAAATCAAGTCCTGGGAGGGTGAGACTTCCTACTCCAGTTTCACAGATGGGAAATGGAGGCACAGTGGGTAGAAAAGGTACTTAGAGAGATCGAGACCCAGAAGTGGGAAGAACCAGGTGAAGGTCCCTCAGCCTAAGAACATATGGGTCCACCTGTCCCCTAAACCCCACTCACATCCCACCATAGCACTCCTGCAGCATCTAGCAAAACAGCACCAACTCACATCCCATGGCATTAGATGTGCTCAACTCACGACCAGTCAGCATCCTGAGCGGTGCCTTCCTCCAGCTGTCCTTCCGTCCCTGTAGAAGCATGCCTCCCTGGTCTTGTTAACACTCCTTCTTCTCCCGAGGCTACTCTCATGCCTTGTTGCCCATTACTCTTCAGAACTCAGCTGTAAGCCGACTAAAAGGTCAACAATACTTCTCCTGCCGTCGACCCAGCTCTGTGTTGTGACACTGCAGATCCCCATCAAGAGGTGAGTCTATGGCTCCTCCCTTTGAATCAGAGTTCGCTGCATGGCTTGCTTTGGCCAAAAGACAATGCCAAAAAAATGACAAGGGCAGGGACTTGAAAAGTAAGTGTCTGTGTATCAGGACATGCTCTCTTCTTGCTGTACTTGAAAGCCCTGTGAAGCCTGGACGAGGACAGAAACGTGGCCCATTGGCCCGTGTTGCCCCAGACAAAGCTTGCTGCTTACCCACCAGACATGGGAGAGAAGCCATCTGGACAATCCAGCTGCCAGAAAACCCCCCCAGCTGACCACAGACATGAGGAAGCCCAGCGGAGGTCTGCCAGGACCGGCCGAAGAATTCCCCAACTAAGCTCAGCCCAAACTACCAGCCCCAAATAATTATGAACTAAAAAAAAAAAAAAAAAAAAAAAAAAAAATGCTTTAAGCCACTAAGTTTTGGGTGTTTTATTACACACTTAATGTCACCTCCTTTGTGAAGCCTCCCTCCCTCCCCCTCAACACTGGGATGGGGGAGCCCTGCTTCTTTCACCTCTGTGCTTGTCATGCTGTATTCTAATGATTGCTTTAGTTATTTCACACCTCACCTACCCTCCGCTGCCTGAATCTCCGAGCTTCTTAAAATGAAAGGCCTGCTATCGCTTGCTACCTTCTATCTATCCCCCTAACACCCAGCTCCGAGTAGGTGCTCCATGGGCATGTGCAGAACAGAAAGAATGGATTCAGAAAACCTCCCCCAGGCAGGGTCCTACGGTATTGCCCTTGGCCCCACCTCCTCCTAATCAAAATCCCCACGGCCTGGAATTGAGAGCATGAGTGGGTTCTGACTGGCTCCCAGCTGCACAGCTTCCGGAGCATAATCTGCCCCTATATTCCTTAAATAAGCCCCGTGCCTGCTCCGTGTGTTCACAGTGGCCTGGACTGTTAGGCAGCCTCCACTCCATTACCCTCATTTACAACGCTGTGCCAAGCACAGCCCCAGGCCGGTGGCCGGATGATTACAGGACCCTTTTGACTTGCAATTCCACACTATTCAGTCCAATTTAGACCCACCACAGATGGTGCCCTGTGGCAGGGAAGAGACAGGGAAAGGATATCAGGCTGGGGGTGGGAAGGAGGGAAGGACCCTCTTGATTTTCAGAGTGCATCAGAGGAGAGTGAGAACAAGGCTCAGGCTGTCCCCAGGGTCCCTCCTGACCAGAACAGAGAGCACCTAAATGATGGCAAATCATGCTCTTCTCCAAAATCAGAGGGCAAAAGAACTCCTGTGACCACTGCAACACATCTTTTTTATTTGTTTTAGATGCCAGACTCCTGCGGCGCCTGGGTGGCTCAGTCGGTTAAGCGACCAACTCTTGATTTCAGCTCAGGTCATGATCTCAGGGTCGTGGGATGGAGCCCTGCGTTGGGCGCCTCGCTCAGAGGGGTCTACTGGAGATTCTCCCTCTCCCTTGCCCTCTGCCCCTCGCCCCTCCTCCCGCTTGCTCGCTCTCCCTCTCTCTCTCTTGCTCGCTCTCTCAAATGAATAAATCTTAAAAAAAAAAAAAATGAATGCCCGGCTCCCCAGTAAGATGATGGGATATTGCTCCCACACTGCCAGGCTAGCAGGCAGGAAAGACAAATTCCACTCTGGTCTTGGTTCTGTGACCCTACGTGAGGCATTCGTACCTCTGGACCTCAGTCTTCTCATCTGTCAAATGGAAGGACTAATTCCTCTCCTGACTCCTTCCCTAGGTCACTCGAGAAAGTAAGGGGAAAAATTCATGAGAAGTATTTTGCATCAACCGTTCTCTGTGCCAAGGTCATGGTTACATCTCATCCTAATCAACCTGATGGAAGATGTCTGGAAAACTGAAACCACATGACTTGATGGGAAAGGCTAAAATCCCTTCCCGTTTTTTTTTTTTAAAGATTTTTATTTATTTATTTGACAGAGACACAGAGAGAGAGGGAACACAAGCAGGGGAGTGAGAGAGGGAGAAGCAGGCTTCTCGGAGAGCAGGGAGCCTGATGTGGGGCTCGATCCCAGGACTCTGGGATCATGACCTGAGCAGAAGGCAGATGCTTAACGACTAAGCCACCCAGGTGCCCCTCCCTTCCCCTTTTTTTTTTTTTAAGATTTTATTTATTTATCTGAGAGAGAGAGAGAGAACGAGAGACAGAAGGCATGAGAGGGAGGAGGGTCAGAGGGAGAAGCAGACTCCCTGCTGAGCAGGGAGCCCGATGCGGGACTCGATCCAGGGACTCCAGGATCATGACCTGAGCCAAAGGCAGTCGCCCAACCAACTGAGCCACCCAGGTGCCCCTCCCTTCCCGTTTTTAACAGCCCAGCTCCCTAATGAAGCACAGGCTCACCCGGTCGCCATCTCTGCCACTCTAGCCCTTAGCTCAGGAACCAGGCAGAAGTCACCTAACTTCTCAAGGACTCATCTTCCTCATAGAAACCAGGGAGAATAGCATTGTAATAATCACTGGAGAGTGAGCATCAGGAAGGCAGGGATGGGACCGTGTCCCAGGGCCCAGAACAGCGTCCAGAATAATGTAGCTACTTCATCTAAAGTAACAGGATGACTGGCATTCATTAAGTGCTTACTGTGTGCAAGGTTCTGTTCTGGGCTGTCCACACAGATTTTCTCATTCCGTCCTCCCGCCCTCCCGAGGACTTGTGGATCATAATAAATCCACGCGCATGTAGTGGTGAGATATCATGTCAGCACAAGACCTGGCACCAGCATTGGCTCAATCAGGTCTGCAACAGTGCCCAGTGCTCTTCCTCCTGCCTCTTCTGAGTGAGACAAAGGCACGGCCCTTCCTCCGGTTAGGACACATGGTGGGGACTGCGCGCTCGGAAGCACTGGGCTCTGCCTTTGATTGTGAATTTCTGGAGAAGAGGAATCGTGACTGTCCAACGACCTCTTTAGAGCACTGGGCTTACAATCCAGAGTATCAGCAGGGTGTAGGACTAGAAATCATGACCTCTGCATTGTCATGCCCCACGCCCCCATCCCCAACCCTCACCTCACCTTGCTGACTCTGCTTCTGGGACCAAACGGAGCCTGAATCAACTCACCAAATGTTTCTGGAGAGCCTTCACTACACCAGGCCCTTTGCTGGAGCTTTCAGGCATCATTTCCCCAAATCTCCACTTCTCATTGAGAGTCAAGAGAATCCAAACTCAGGGAGTACAGGGAGTTGACCCAGATTATGTAGTAAGTCAGGGACTGGGCTGGCGAGAATCCAGCCTCTTGACCTTAAGAAGTAACTGTTGTACCGCACCTGCTAATTTCCGAGTAGCCTCCTGGTCCACCAGATGCTGTGTCACCCAGGGAAAGGTGCTTTCCTCGCTGAACCTTCCTTTTCTCAACTGTAAAATGGGACCAGCCATCCTCAGAGGCTGTTCAGAGTAGTGACTAGAGAATGCCCTAGTGGGCAAGGTGCTGGGACCTTCTTCTCTGTCTTAATGGACACGGTCACGCCATCAGAGAACACAGAGTGCTCTGCCTTCCACTCCATGGTTCATCCACATGATGGTTCCTGTCCACTGCACAATATGGAATATGCTAGAAGGAACCACAGGCAAGTGCACCTATTTACGGAGGGTACCAGGCGGTTTGCTGGCCCTGGGAGTGAGAATCAAGTTAGAGAAATCATCTCTAGAGAAATATATAAGAGCATCATGCCAGGGAGTTACAGGTACCTCGGAAGTCAAGTTTGCACAACCTAAAAACAGCTGCAGAGATCCCAGCTAGATGAGCCCACATTTATAGGTCTCCGCTCCTAAAGCAAAAATGTGCTCACAGACACATGCATCTCCTCATGAACCTACGCCTCTGTGTGCTGCCCAGAAAGCATCCGCATCTCCTTGCAATAACAAATGCCATGTGTCCACGTGCAGCCATTTCCTCTTACACACGCGTGAACACAGACTGATGTGTTCACGTACGAACACAAACACCACTGTTACCAAATACACAGTGTCAAATGTGGACTCCCATATACATTTTGCAAAACTGCTCCCTTCCTTACGGTGGCCTGAAGACTATCTGTGCACGTGTCACACTGGTGCACTCCCTGATCCATATAATCAGGCATCTCCGTGTACGGGCACACACACACACACGTATGCACGCACGCACGCGTGGACACTTCGCTAACACAGCAGCGACAAGCTTATCCGGGGCCCTCACAGATGTGAGTTCTCCTAGTGTGTTCAACGGGTCCACCCCCATTTCCTCACTGCCGCGCATGCCCCATGCTCCTCACTCAAACTCACATGTCTGTGGGCTGGCGTCTTGGCCACATCCATGTGCAGAAACCCAAACGTTTATGTGGGCATGCGCCTGCCTACAGCTACGGGCACATTTAACCTAAGGACATACGTAAGCCCTCATTCATGTCCTCACATCCACAGGCATGTAACTGACATCAGGAAATGTCCCTCTGAGCCCCAGGAATATCTCTGGATCTGTCCTCCAAGGAGCCTGGTTTTGTACTCTAGGAGAAAGAGCAAATCCTCCCCCATACAGTCTCTGGAAGCTATTTCCTCCTTCCTAGTATGACTGACAGGTCATCGTGGAGCAAAGAAGAGCAGAACAGTCTCTGTTCCTGGGCTGTCCATCCACTTAATCCTTTCTGATTTTGTTATGGGGGAGAAAAACTCCCCTGAATTGCTATTTCATCCTTTCAGCCTGATGTCCTTGAAAGAGACGGAGGCAGAAAGAGGCCCGGGGATGCCGGGCCCCAGGCGGCCCTGGTGATATTACCATGGGGTTCTGACTCCAAGGACTGTGCGGGAAGCCTGGCCAGAAAACCCAAGCCAGCACCGTGGATGCAGGGGCAGGAGAATCCAGAAGCAGAAATAACAGGATAAAACTCCTCCTGCCCTTCTTACAGCCACACACCACGCTCGACACCGTCACATGCTGCAAGTCATAGGACCCTCAGCACAAACACTCAAGGGAGCTATGAGCAAGCCCATTTTACAGACGAAGAAGTGAAGGGCCTTGCCTACAGGGCTGAGTGCAGCAAACAAGGAGCAGGAATGGAGATTCGAAGTCAGGTCAGTTTGCCCCAAAGCACTTTCTAAACTCAGGGGCATCTGGAAAGAAGCTGGGCCAACCATGTGTTACTGCCTGGGCTCTGGAATCTTCCTCTTTTCAGGTGGCACAGGCAAGAGTTCTAGTCCACAGAAGAGTACTCAGTGGGATGAAGAGCTGTTTCCCCAGCCTGATCCAACGCCTGGGAACTGGCTAAGGAGACCAGGAAGGAAGGAAAGGCTGGGGACAAAGGGAGGGAAGGAGTCAGGAAGGGGGATGGGCCGGTGTTGGGAGGGGGCAGGAAGAGACGATGGGGAAGCAAGGAGGCAGCCTTAAGAGATGGCAAACTCCATCCATCTCTTTTTCTAAAGACATGGGCTGAGCACCTTCTCTGTGTGGCCCCTTAGAGATGCCAGCACTGCTGAGGGGAGGGCCAGGCTTTCCATCCAGGGAACTCCCGGACTAGGGGGGCCAAAGTCTGTTTTGCAGGTCAGGTTAAAGCTTGACCAGATGTTTTTAAACTATTTGTATAATGCCTTTCCAAATCCGTGATGAAAAGAGAGGTGCAAGATGGCCTCCAACATAACCCTGCCCTCAGTCTACCCACAAGGATGACCACTGATGATCCATCAAGACTTAGACACACATTTTCCCACCTAATCCTCACAACTACCTTTCAAGAAAGTTACTATATCTCACTGTATATTCGTGTGTATATGCGTGTGTGCATGTATGTATACACACACATACATGCATACATACATGCACACATATTTGACTCAGAAAAACGAAGATGCTAGCAATGACCACACAGGATTTCAGCAGTAGAGGTGGCTTTCAGACCCACTCAGCCTAGCTCAGGGTCCTCGCCCTACCACATTCCTCCAACCGCCCCACCTGCTGCTGCATCTACTGGGTGTGTGGTGGCTAATTTCCACAATCCTGGTTGTCTAGCACAGGACAGCACAGCTGGATGAACCCTAAGACATATTCTGGAGGCAATGACAGTAAGGTTGGAAGAGGGACGTGGCTTGGCTAAGGTTCCCATACAATAAATGTCTGGACCGGCACCACAGCCTGCCCTCCTGACCCCAAGATCAACGCTCTTTCCCCAGTGTGAGTTATGGCAGGCTATGCATTTTTCAAGATGAGATCTCCTCACCCTGATGTCAAGGACCCGGATGCAGGAAAGCAGATGGGAGGATGGACATGCCTCTGAGCTCCCCTCTCCCACGCAGGGTGAAAGCTGGAGGGAAAGCAGAACTTCCATCACTGCAGCAGCAGGATTAGCAACCGAATTGTACAGATGAGCCAAATGCGGCCCAGAGAGAGGGAGGGACTTGCCTAAGAAGAAATGGAGCTGCCCTCTCCAACAAAACCCAGGGTCCTTTCCTACAGAATAGCTCTGGAAGAGCACTGGCAGCCACTGAGTGCCAAGGCTGAAAAGTTGAGGGTTGGAGACAGACGGACCAGGGGTTCCTAACGTGTCACTTAGAAGCTCTGAGATCTTTGACCGGGCCCCACTTCTGGGTGTCTGACTTGTGAGTTCACACAGGTGTAGGCATTTAGAAAGCTGCCATGCTTAGTTTTGCTGCTGGGACCATCTTGAAAGTCTTAGTAATTTTTGAACAAGGGGCCCCACATTTTCTTTTTGCACTGGGCCCCTGCAAATTATGCAGCTGGGCCTACCTTTGTCTCTTCATCCTCCTGAGCCTCCGTTCCCTCAGCTTCAAATGAGGTTAGTAACAGGGCTAACCTAACAGGGAATCTGTGTCTTGCTCACATCCCCTTTCCAGTAGAGGCCACGGGAGCTTTCTCCCATAGGCACCTGCTCTCTGCCTAGTGCTTTCCTAACCCTCGTGCCGGGCACACCAGAAATACCAGGGATTTTTAATTTTTAATGTCCTCCACCCATTCCCCCCACCCCAGCCCTCAACCTGTAGTAGCCCTTAATGAATGACAGATGGGAGGTGTAGGATAAATGCCCCAGCTTGGGATAGTGCCTGGCGTGCTCTCTCTGTTCCCCCGAGTTCCTCAGGGGACTGAGCCCCAGGTGCCTATAGCAACCCCCTGCCCAGCTGTACACCCTTCACTGGCTCCCTTGCTTGCCCTGCCTCACTTGCCCTATTCATGCTTCCTGGGACCACCTCCCAGATAAATTACTTGAACTCATCTTCTTTGCTCAGTGTCTGCTTCTGGAGAACCCAATTTCAGACAGAGCTGCTGTGAGCTTAATTGAGATAATGCATGTAAAGTGCTTAATACAGCATCGGGCAAAGACACAAGCCCTCGACAAATGGTAGGCCTACCAAAAAAAAAAAAAAAAAGCCACTTTATAAGAAGACATGAGGAAGACGACAGAACGTTTGTAATTGATTTCTAAATTTATCCTTTTAATGAAACCATCTCCAGGCAGACCCCGCTCATGACCACTCAGGAATGATTTTTCAGGGCCCCACTTCCCACCAGAGGCAGATGCCTGTCATTCTGGTTCCTAGGACCCACTCCAAAGTAAAAGCTCATGGAATCATCATCCACTTCCTTCCTGGCCTTGGCAACAAAAGGGAAGCACAAAGGCACCCAAAAGCTCAGAGCCCAGAGAGCAGACATCTTGTCTACCCCCATTTTATAGATACAGAAACTAAGGGATGGAACTACGCCCCAAGACCGTAGTGTGTGGAGAGCAAGTTCAGACTAAGAAACCAGGGGGCCTGCCATCTATTCTCCTAATAAACCTCATTATTTACTGATTTGTTAATTCTTTGTAATTGCCCCATGTGCACACACATAGAAGAGAGTAAGCTCCACAGATGCAAGGATCTCCACCTGTTTTGTTCACTGGAGCCTAGCACAGTGCCTGGCACATATTAAGTGCTCAATATTTATTAATGAACAAATGCTCTTCTCATGATACCCACAGTATATCCCTGCTGAAGCTCTTCCTGGCCTGCCTTCAGGGTGGGGGGGAACAACACTTCTATCCAAAGGGCCTCAGAGCCAGCCCCCTACTATGATCAGAACAGCAAAGTTAGGATGGGGGCTCTGGAGCCAGACCACCAAGGTGAACCCTACAAGACCTAGGGCAACGTACTCGCCCTCAGTCTCCCCATCTCTAAAGGGGGCAGCTGACAGTACTTACTAAAGGAAGTACAGAATGTAAAAACCAACCCTGGTGTAAGCACTCAGTACAGATTAGCTATTATTAAGATAAAAAGAAAAGCCCTCCTGCCCCCAGGGCTCACTTTTGCAGCTAATATACGAGGGGAAATTTTCCAAAGTGTAGAGAAATGCACTAAGGCTGGTGCAGGGAATGACTGCATGCAATCCACTTTCATTAAATTAATGAACAGAGAATAACAACGTGAGGAAGTTATATCCCCTCCCGTGTCTTCCAACCCTTTTGCTAACCTCAAGGAGAAAGTGTCAGCGAGGGGCTATCACCCCTTTAACAAACCAGAGAGAGCAAGCCTCAGGCTCAGGTCACCCTGGCCGCTAGCACCAGCTGGCTAGAAGGTAACAGCATTCTTTTGCTTTCACTCTACTTACTCTTATAGCAACCTTCTAATTTTAGTAAGTGATGTATTTCCATTTAGCTTTATAATATTAAAGTTTCCACTTACCAGGCCTATATCACTTTAGAAAGAAACTTAAGTCAAAAAGGGAATACAGATATGGCCAAAGGGATGCGATGTCCCTGAAATGACCAGGGTCTGGGAACTGTGGACTAGGGTTGACTTGCAAGTGCCCCGAGGCAGAGGCGAGGGGTCCAAGGCTTCAGACCCGGCCCCGCCAGCCATGTATGCCCTCTGTGACTTGGAACGAGCCTATCCCCGTCCCCGGGTTCAGTCCTCCTGTCTCTAAAATGAAGGGATCAGAAGTCCCAGGCTTTGAAAATGTTTGAAATGTGTTGAATCCTTTCAGGACTCCAATAAAAACTGTAACCAACCCATGGAAAATGCATCAAGGCTGTGTGGCCACCCTGACTGTCTCCATGATGTCTCCTTCCCAGATGAAATCTGCAAAGAGCAGAGACTCCTTGGCGCCAATTTGTTTATTAACACGGTTTCACTTTTTATGTCGCTTTTCCTCTCTCCGCCTCCTCCCTGACAAAGGAAATAAAGACAGCATTTAAGAACCCATGTTTAGAAACCTCACTCATTACAGCACCCAGGGTGTTCACACATAGCACTGGGGTGCCGCTTTCAACTTCCTTCGCCCCACACTGTCTGCACTTGAGTCCCCTGTATGGTGTTTAACAGAAAGAGCCTTGGGGAGGGCACATGTGGTTATGGCAGATTCTCAAGGCGAGTAGAAAGTGGGCTTTGCTTCTGACCTGGCTCTTTTGCTCGGATTAGCTCTTATTTGCTGAGCTCCAGCTCCAAGGCAGCCTCTGAGTTCTGGGGGGCTCAAGAGGCAAGAGGGGGAAGCAGACTAGGCTGCTCCTGCCTGGGTGAGGGCTCAGGTTGGTGGGGAGGATTTTCAGCTCATTAAATGCACCAGGATACAGCAGAAGTCCAGCTGCGGAAGCCTGCCCAGACACACAGGGGAGGCAGTGATCCAATTTGCCTGAAGGGGCTAGCGTGGGAAGTTTCCTGGACAGGTGATGTGTGAGTGTGGTCATGAAGACCTGGGAAGATAAAGGTGAACGTGGGGAAAGCTTTCTGAGTGCAAAAGCGCGAAACACCAGACTGAAGATCTACACGTCATGTGGGCGCCCCTGGCTCACCAAGTTGGGGCCACTGCCTTTGGGGGGATCTTGTAAAGCCACCCAAACTTCTCCGAGACATGAGCCTCCAGTACTCCCAGGTGCAACAGGTGTCAGATGCTCCGGAAGGGACTGCCGTGTCAGACACGAGGTCCATCTGTGAACAGATGGCTCAGGATACAGCTGCAGATATGCCCAGAGGAAGAAGACCTCAGTGTAGCAAGGAAGTTTGGAACGAGGACAGAGTCTTGAAAACCAGAGCTAATGAGACGTGGTCTCAACCTTCCACGTTTCCTCTGCATCTCTTTTCCATTTGTGCTTTGACGCGATGCCCCTGCTTCCTAAGCTCTCCTTCCTGCCTGCTCGGCCCTCAAATCCCCTCCTTTTCAGAAACAAAACAAAAACACTATGTATCACTTCCCTAACTAACAGGCACAGGCTTTTAACAGATTTCTAATGCACTGCTAGACGGCGCCTCAAGGCTTGAATCCCCAAGGACACTTCCCTGAAAAGGATAGAGAATCCATCGTTATTGGGGCTTTGGATTTTATTGTTTTCATAAAACACTGCCGAGAAGTGTCTGTTTCACTCACAGGTAGACATACACAGAGTTAGTCTACCCACTCCCACCCTGAATGACATATAGATGGAAGTCTAATTCATTCTGAACACACAGCATCCCAGGAGGACCAACGTCTGCTTTTGATGAAGACACAAGGTTCAGAGAATGGATGTCAGTGGCCAAACCTGAGGGTTCACTTCCATCTCCCAAAACCTCGTCGGGATCTCTTTTGCCAAGATCTAAATATAGCTCCCTCTATGCAAACTTCAAGCTGACACCCAGGGGCCCCACAGTTGCCCTTTTTACTGCCTGGGTTTTTCTCGATGCATCCCCTCCTCATCTCTAACCTAGCTAGGGTTATTTAATGACAAATTCTCTTCAATCTTTTCTCTACTGGTCACCAAAACCTACCCTTGCTATGTTCTACCTTTTGATATTCTATAGGTGGTAGGTTCAGACTCTTGCTGACCTCCCTTTCACCCGAGATTGTTCTCTGAGGTCACCTGTATCAGTTAAAGAAAAAAAAAAAAACTCTCAGGAAGTGCTTCTCAACAGAAGGAACTAAGAGGGACATTCTGAGCTATGATAGCAGGTTCATGACAGAAGAATTTCTCAGCAGGGTACCTTTTGTCTGGCCCCTTCAAAACACATCCATAGCACTAAGACCACATACTTACTCCAATCTACCCTGATGTTTTCCATCAAAATCCCACGAATTTGGAGACTCTAGCTTTGTTCGGACAGGGATTATACCTTCCTAAATGACCTAAGGTATTTTAAAATGTTCTATGAACTTCAAAATATTATACATGGTAGTTCGGTCCCCTTCTCTGTATTTCAAGAAATAAGCACAGTAATGTTTAAGAAGACCTATGGAATCCTCAGCAGTAAGACTCTTGTGCCTGTCTTCCAGGTTTCTTTAAGAATTACGACCCAGGGGGCGCCTGGGTGGCTCAGTCGGTTAAGCGACTGCCTTCGGCTCAGGTCATGATCCTGGAGTCCCTGGATCGAGTCCCGCATCGGGCTCCCTGCTCGGCAGGGAGTCTGCTTCTCCCTCTGACCCTCCCCCCTCTCATGCTCTCTATCTCATTCTCTCTCTCAAATAAATAAATAAAATCTTTAAAAAAAAAAAAAAAGAATTACGACCCAGGGGCGTCTGGGTGGCTCAGTTGGTTAAGCGACTGCCTTCGGCTCAGGTCATGATCCTGGAGTCCCGGGATCGAGTCCCATGTCGGGCCCCCTGCTCGGCAGGGAGTCTGCTTCTCCCTCTGACCCTCCCCCCTCTCATGCTCTCTATCTCATTCTCTCTCTCAAATAAATAAATAAAATCTTAAAAAAAAAAAAAAAAAAAGAATTACGACCCAGGGGCGTCTGGGTGGCTCAGCTGGTTAAGCGTCTGCCTTCGGCTCAGGTCATGATCTGGGGGTCCTGGGATGGTGGGCTCCCTGCTCAGCGGGGGAGCCACTCTGCCCCCTCCCCCCCTGCTTGTGCGCACTCTCTCGCGCGCATGCAATCTGCATTCTCTCTCTCAAATAAATAAAATCTTAAAAAACAACAACCCAGAGACAGTGTCTATGTATTTAGCTGAGTGCTAAGACCGCAGAGACACACTGCTTTGCCAGCTTTTCCCCCAGCTGCCTACCTGTGCCCACCATAGGTAAATGGCAAGCACGCAGCTCCAGAGCCAGCCTGCATTATGATCTCCGCTGGGCTCCTCACCACACAGGTGAACTCAAGCAAACCCCTCTACCTCTCTAAGGCTCCGACTCCTTATCTAGAAACAAGGATTACGCCACCAGGGCTGCTAAGGTTTGTGCTGAATCTGGTGCACAGGGCAGTTCTCAGTAAATGGCTGTTCTCGTATCTCTTTCTTCAAGCCTCCGCACAATTGTTTCTTTGAATCCAGGCACAGATCTCTTCATGATGTGGCCTTTCGGTTCCCTCAATTTGGCCCCAAAGAGAGTGGGCCAGCTCTCCCCAGTTCTGACCATTTGAGATTCATCTTTGCCTGCAAGGCTTCTTAATTTGAATCTCCCACTCACCAACAGAAAATGGGGGAAAAAATGCAATATAAAGTATTCGGACATAGAAGAGCTTCAGAGAGTAAACCTCCAGGCATGCAGGTAGAGGCTGGCCTGACTCCACACAAAATCGTGGGCTGTGGTAATCACACAGGTCACGTCTACTGAGTGCTTGCTGCGTGCCCACACTTCGAAGTGATCGAAATGAAATATCTCATGTCACCTTCACAATGCTAGGAGGTAGATACTCATGACAATCCCATCGTTCAGATGAAAAAAAATGAAGTGCCTCCAAGATTTGATAACTGATCGCTAATTACAAAGCTCAGGCTCCAGCTCTCCACTCTCTGACTCTCCAGCCCAGCGATTCACCCTTCCTCCCTCACGACTTCCTTGACTGTGGCCTTTGGAAGTGGACAGCATTGTGAGGCGTGTCCGCTCCAGCACAGATTTCTAGAGGATCTCCAGGTAAGCCAGTTCCTCTCTTTGTGCTTGGGGGTCTCATTCACATACAAAGTAATTAAAAATTACCTAACTTGCAAATTCAGAGAGAGAGAGGGAGAGACGAGAAGGAGAAGGTATGAGGGGCTCACTCTACATGACAGGGTCTTAACCTTCTCCCTCACAAGAGCCTCTTGCAGGCACCTGGGTGGCTCAGTCCCTTAAGCATCTACCTTTAGCTCAGGTCATGATCCCAGGGTCCTGGGTTGGCGGGCTCCCTGCTCGGAGTCGGCCTCTCACTCTCCCTCCCCCACCGGCACATGCACTCACACACACACACACACACACACACATACACACGCAGGCGTGCTCTCTCTCTCTCTCTCTCTCAAATAAATAAAATCTAAGGAAAAAAAAGAACAAAACAAACAAGAGCCTCTTGCAGAGCCAAAGGAGGAGAGGTGCTGCTATGGCTCATGGACCATGGTTTCTGGGCCACGGTACTCTTAAGTGGCCAGGAAGGAGCCTGGAACCCTGCCCCAGAGGGACAAGGGATGATGCTCTCCCTGTTCCAATGCCCTCTGGCTGAGGATATGAGCCCCTGGGATTTGTGTCCCTGCCCTGAAGAATGGCTGGACTGTGATTCCCTCAAATCCAAACATGACTGGGCTTCCCAGCTTCAGGTTTCCTTGTGGGGAGGAGAATAAACTACAGACCAGTGTGCAGGGCAGGCAGCTTCCTTACAGAGAGCTGATGGGAATCTGGGGTAATGTGGACTCCAGCCTGGGGATCCTTTTGCCCCTGGAGCCAAGTGAAGTCGGAAGCTGTCCCAGAGTCCATGGAAGACAAAGGAGTTGAATGGAGATGAGGAGGGTACACTCTGTGGGTATGCCTGGGCCCCAGAAGCATAAATGGAGAGCCTCTTGCTCTGTTTATTCTCTCCTCTTCTTACCTCTCCCCTTTGTTATTTCTCCTTCCCCCCCATTGATTCCCCTTTTCCTTCTATTTTTCCTCCTCTATCTGTGACCTCTCTCTCTCTCTCTCTCTCTCACACACACACAGAGAGAGAGAGAGAGAGAGAATCCCACCTTCTTCAGGATGCTGAAAGTAGACCAATGTGGGGCCTTTTATGTTGTTCAAATGGCCTTGCATCCTTAGATGGCCTTAGAAGGCTCAGGAAGCATCCCCCATCCCCATAGCTCTGCCTCCATATCCCTGCCTCCATATCCCTTACCCCCTGCTACCACAAGCTCCGTGGGCCCAGACCCATGGGATGCCAGGACCGAAAGGGAACTCAGGGCCGGTCCTCCCCTGCTCTTACCCACTGCTGAGTCAGGAAAGCCTAAAACAATACCAGAAAATAGCAGGCACTCACTACAGATTTGTTAAATGAATACATTAAGAAACATAAGCTCTTGACCCCATCTGAATGGTGGGCAAATCAAGGTTCCAGGACAGCCTAGTCTCCTGCCCAGGGTCACACGGTGAGTCAATAATGGATTTAAGATTTTAAGTTGCATTTCCTGATGCCCAGTTCATTTCTGAATTGCCACATTCTCAGGACTGTCAGTCCCAGGTCTCTTAATGAAGGCACTGAAAGTGCCCCCTGGGAGCCTGCGGACTCTCTGGGGAGAAACAGCACTCCCAGCCTTGGGAGAACTGATGGGAGGATCCCCAGAGAGCTGAGTCCCGGACACACGGGCCGCTCTCATTGGCCACAGCTCAGGCAGGGCACGGGCATGCTGCACTGCCGGGCCAAGTGCCAGCCCTTATCTGGCCACTCCAGAAAGGGACTGTGACCCAGCACAGAGAGCCAGCAGGGCCGGGTGTGGGGACGGTGGTCCAACCCCTGGTCCGAGACGCTGCAAACTCAGCAAGGCACCAGATCCAAGGTAGCCAAGAACAGCCCCCCTCCTTTTCTTGGGGTTCCTGTTGGAGGCCCAGTGGAATGCAGGCAGACGGAACTGTACAGCCAATGACTCTCATCGGTGAGGCAGTGTGGCACCGATATAAGGGTGTGGTCTCCGGGGAGAGCCTGACTGGGTTCAGATGACACCTCTGCCACTCACTGATCTGCGTGCTTTTCCCAAAAGTTGCACCTGCTCCCCATCGTGTGCCCATTGCCTCGGTTTGCTCATCTGTATATTGGGGATACGAAGAATGCCTCTACCCCTGAGTGCAGAGAGGATTAGACATGTTATTTGGTGCAAGGCATTTACAACTTCGCCTGGCAGGAAAATGAACATTGTACAAACGGAAGCTGTTCTTACTACTCCTGTGCATCTGAACCAACAAGTCCGTGGCAATCTTAGAGTCTAGGTTACTCCACATTTCCAGGTCCCCACTCGAGGCTCCGTCCATCCTGGACTTTTCCTTCTTTCTGGCAAGAAGAAGAAGATACTTGGGAGGGGCACCAGACACTGAAGAAGCTCCAGGACCAGGGAAGCCGGGACTCCAGCGGCCGGGCTAAGCGGGCTGTGCTGTGCTCTCTGCAGAACGACTCACCCGTTTTCTGTTTGCCCAGCTTGGGGCTCTCTCCAACAGGCTCCAGGTACAGATGAACCCGCAGAGCCACTGGACGTAACACTGGAGGGGCTTTAGAATGAACATATTCAAGGCCTTTATCTCATGATGGAAAGCGGAAGCCCCCAGCGAGGAAGAGTCAAGCCCACAGTCACCCCTGCAGGAGCCCACGCTGGGTGATGACCTAAGTCCCGTGTCTCCCGTGGCTGCTGTCTCTCACACAGTGCCGCTCTGTGGACGGCCTGGCGTGGCAGAGGTTCTGCAACCTTACTGTTATGAAGCACTTTGTAAAAATAAAGTATTCCGGCAGGACCAAGCCTAGCACTGGTTCTGCTGCTCCTCTGAGGGGAGGGGACTCAACCACTCACAGTGGGAGGCAAATTAAGGTACATTTGCTTTATGCAGGGCACCACCTAGAAAACGGCTTCTTCCCAAGTCTCCTGGGAAAAATTCCTTCTTTTCCAAGGGGTGAGCTTCTTGCTCTGAGAGAACCATTTATTCTGATCAGATCAAAGTAATCATTCGGGGCTGTGCTCCTCTCTGGATGGGGGCTTTTTTTATTAAATATGTAGGGAGGCCCTACAATGGGTTGTTTTATGTAGATCTAGAGTTGCACCTGCCATGGGACAGTCTAATACTCACTGAGATCTCACCTACATTTTAGTCCTATGCCTTCTCTGGGGAGCCCTGCAAGACATTACACAGTAGGGTAAAAAAATAAATAAATAAAACCTGGATTCAACCACTTTGTACAACCTCAGACAAGTCACATGACTGTCCTATCAAATGGGAATAACAAATGCATCCCGATCTACTTCAAGGGCCAACGAGGAGTCTGAGTTCACTGCCCGGAAGTGGTGCCCACTTCCCACATTGGGAAACTGAGGCCAAGGGATGTGAACATGGAGACAGAAATGCCCAAGACCCACGAGACACTGAGTGGGGGACGTAGGCTGCTCAACTACCCCGACGTCTCAACTCACCGTGGGTTTGAGTTAATCACGTTGGAGCGGACACACTGAAAGTCGACTCAAATGAAGGAGTTGTTCTAAATCAGCCTTTTGGTCCTCTTCATGCACAAAATGGACACAGTGAACACCTGAATTTGATAGGGCAGCGGGGAGAGTCAAATCAAACAGTCCAGTGAGCGTGCTTTGGCGGCCCTGAAGAGACACACTGGTTTAAGAGCTCATCAAACATTATTTCCCCCGTTTCACTGTTGGGGAAACTGAGGCAAGAAGGACCCCTGCGATGCTCATGGAAATGCATATTCCCAGGGCCCGCAAACACTGGGCTCAAACAGGAATCTGGCCAGAGCCGAGGCATCTGCATTTTAAATCAGCTTCTACCTGGGATGATCTTATGAGAATCGTCAAATGAAATTGCTTTGCACACCTCTCAGAAGAGAAGATGAGGGACGACGCCTGGGTGGCTCAGTCAGTTAAGTGTCTGTCTTCAGCTCACGTCATGTCTCAGGGTCCTGGGATTGAGCTCAGCATCGGGCTCCTCCCTCAGCTGGGAGTCTGCTTCTCCCTCTTCCTCTGCCCCTAACCCCGACTTGAGCTCTCTCACTCTCGCTCTCTCTAGAATAAATAAATAAAATCTTTTAAAAAAAGAAGAGAAGATGAAAAGACCTTATTACATGCCAGGCTCTTCCTACATAGGATCCTATTTACTTCTTTCCAATTAGGAAACAGGCTCAGAGAGGTTAAGTAGCTTGCCCAAAGTCACAGAGCTAGGAAGTGGTCGCTCTACATACTCCATCAAGGTCTAACTTCATATTGTCACTCTGCCCCTTCTTTGTGACGAGGACCAGCACTCCATGCTTCCTTCTAAGGTACTCTGAAGAGCAGAACCTCCTTCCCTACAGCCTAACCAAGGAGTCAGATGGTCCCTCCGCAACCCCAAGCCACCACCCGCCTACACCTCATCACTGGGCATGGCCAATCTGAAGAAAAGTGGACCATCACCTCTTTGCATCCTTGCCTGGGACACATGCAACAGCTGGAATCAAAGAAAGCTCTTAGAAATTACAATGTGAGGCATGCAGAGGCAGCCTGGGCAGATGGGCAGCCTGATGTTCCAGCTCCTTGTTTGCTCATGCACATTCTAGATGCATAAAAATGCACATCTCCTCCACCACTCTGTGGAGCAGGGGCATGCACTGCTCTCTGTCAGCTTCTTTCACTGAATGCTATCCAAACCAGCTGGTGGGAAGGATGCAGCCACTTCAATCCATAGCGAAGGAGATCTGCCTGGTAATAGGAGCCCTGGCTGTTAGGCCAGGTCCTGTGGCTTTTGGCAGTGGCATCTCTGCTCTGGGCCTCAATTTCCTCACCTGTGAAATGGGATGGTAGTAGCCAAAACCATGAGGTCCAGCACTTCACACAGTGCCTGCTCAGTGAATATCGGTAGAGTGAATGGAGGAAATGATGAGGCCTGTAGGAAATTATACAATGACATGCCTAGATCAGTCTTAGGTCAAGGTCATGCTCCACCAAATATTTGTACCTCTGGGAAAACCACTTACACTTCTCTGGCTGCAGGGATCAGTCCAGATCACAGAGCCCTATCTGGCTTTCCTGGCCCTCTATACAACCCATTCCAGAACTCCCCAGGCCTCCATCCAAGGCTAGGTGTCTCATTCTTGTAGTTGCCTGGATAATTGGATGAACCAATCAGGCGAAGGCATAAATGGCTGCTAAGTGACTAATTCAGATGGATGGAACCAAGTCCTAGACCCCATCTGCATTTCATTCATTGTCATGAACATTCAATTCTAAGAGGGGAGTGGTCAGCACTGTGACAACATTAGGGGAAATTTGAAACAGAGTAGGGAATGAGTCTGTGACTAAAATGAAATCCAACAGGTAACTCAGGCCAGGTTCTGATTTTCTAGAAACAGGTTTCTTAACCTCGAAACTATTAACATTCATTGTTGTGGGGATTCTCTGGTGCACTGTAGGTTCCCAGAAAGCATCCCTGGCCTCCACCAACTAGAAGCCAGTAGCATCTCCCCATCCACCAATTGTGACAACTAAAAATGTTTTCAAACATGGCCAAATGTATCCTAGGAGGCAAAACTGCTTCCTGTGGAGAACCAAAGTTCTAGAATGAAAATAACAAAAATCTGCTAATCTGATAATGCCGTACTAATCAATCCCAGGTTCTTGAACAGACTATGGTATCTCTTCCCATTTAACCCTGCACATTCTGGTCCCTCTTCCTGGAAACTTCTCTCCCCCTACCCCATTCCCAAGTCAACACCTGTCAAGCATCTACTGCTCCTCAACTCAGAGGTCACTTCATCTGTGAAACCCTCCAGGGCCTCCTAAACCAGGAGGTCAGAGAGACACTTCCCATTTTTGAAAGCAAGCTGTACTCTGATCTGTCACAACGGGGTTATTTCCCGGCACCCTTGAACTACACCTTGCATTCTGTGAGGGCAGGGTACCTGCCCTATTCATGCTTAAATTCCAGTACCTAACACCATGGCCAAGGACCGAATGAATAAATGCATGAACAGAAGACTAACACTTCGTGATCACATGCTATATGGCAGGCCCACCATGAGTCCTATCAGCACATCCTCCCCTCGATGTCCGGCTTGCATCCTAGGCAATTATCACCACATGCTTCCAGAGCGTAACGGACTCCCAGCGAGCAGAGAACTCATCCAGTGTCACACTGGCAGCAAGTTGGGTCAACTGGGCATGTGAACTAAAGTCTGTATGGCTCCCACTCTGTGAGTCTGACCTTCTGTCTTTCCACTGTGAGCTCGCCTGCCTTGCTTCCTAAAGCAGCCTCTGCCTTTGGACCTTGGCCCCTGAAGGCATCCCCTGCTCCCTTTCCCCAGGCCCCCTGACCCTGTTACTCTGGGCAGCAGAGCTGCGGGCAGATGGGTGTGGGTGGTGATGATGTGTGCGCCCCGGCCCCCAGCGCAGGCCCAGTGGGGGTCCAGGGAGGCAGCCGGGCTTCTCGGTACAGCAGCACAGACCTACACAGTGTGTGGGCATTTTCAACACACTCTCCCGCCTCTTGCGGTGTTATTAAACTCCTTCAACCTATCCAGTAATGGGGACCTTTGGGGGCTGGAACCGAAACAATGATTCCCCCCCACCATGTCTCCTGGAGTCAAGTCCAGAACTTAATAAAGGTTAAAAAAATACTATAAAGCATTCTAATTCCTCCTCTCTGCAGACTTTTTTTTAATTTAGTTTTAGCCGTGATGTTAGATTGACAGTCCTGAGGGCTGAAGTTTATCCATAGAGTTTGAGCCATTTTTATGCATGCACACACACACACACACACGCTCACCAGCTTGAAAAGAACAATTTCTTTTACAAAAACAAAAAATCGGCTGCATTATACTGATCTGGGCCCCATCTGTCTGCCCCACTTCTGACTCCTAAAGCCACATCCTCAAATGTAAACTGATATTTTGCAATCAGTTAAGACCTTCCCTCTAGCTGACCAGCCCCACCATCATTTAATCCTGTTTTCTCTCAATGCCTGGAATTCGCCTCTTGGTTTCAGCCCTTCCCAGTTAGAGCCTCTTCAGGGAACATGGACCTTTGCTTCCAAAATGCTTGATTGCTTTGCCAACCTACAGACCACTCTGCAGAGCCCCATCCCTCCTGCTCCTTTCATCCTGAATCACCAGCACTGTATTCAGGAAAAGTGACTGGGAGTGAGGAGGAAGATCCCAAGACCACAAAGAAACCTTCAACACTACAAGTCAACATGCTTTCAGTGTGAAATATGTCCAGGATTGATTCTCATCCTAAAATTAATTATTTCCCTTACATGAAAGAACGGAGCAGGCATTTTAATTGTTTTTCTTCCTTCCTGTGCATTTTTGCTTTTCATCCTTGTTGTAGGCACACGTTTTATAGATGAAGACACAAAGGCTCAGAGTAAAACTGAGTTGAATCTACTTATATTTAACTTGATTCCTGCAATCAATCAACAAAGAGTTACTAATTGCCTAACTATCAGCTGGGTACCATGTAGACTCAGGGGACACAATGAGAAACAAGACAGACATGGCCATGTGCCATCTTAACTGGGGAGAAACATGTGCTCATCAGCCCATATGGTGCCCAACACCATGTGAGAAGCACTTGATGGGATAGGTGTGGCAACGGGAGCCAAAGGAGGAGGACCCAACCCCCCTGTGGTCTTGCAGACTCACTGGAGGGCATCTACGTTAAGGGCTACAGAATGCATAGGTTTCCAAGGGGAAGAAGAAGAAGAAAAGCACTCCATCCACCCAGAGGGGCCGGCTGTGAATATCCAGGAACAAATAGTGAATATGGATTCCTTGAAAAACTTAGGAAAAAAAAAAATTCAGCATGGCTGGGACACAGATTTGAGGACTCAGGAAGAGGACATAGCAAGTGATGAGGCTAGAGAGATGGGCTGGGGATGAATCACACCAGGACTTGCTGGCCATGCTTAGGATGTGCAATTCCCTCTGATGTCCATGGGGAGCCACTAGGGAGAGTAAGCTTCAAAAAAGACAAGACGGGTAGGCTGGCCTCTGCCTTCTCTACCTCCAAAAGGGAGAGACAGGGTGTGAAGGCACTTGGGCGTGGGGAGGGGGTAGTGTTGAGAGAAACTCACCATAGGAGGCAGGGCTTGTCTGCATGACCCTACAGCTGGAGAGGCAAGGATGAGCATCCCGAGCAATAGCGGGTCTAGGATACTGTGTGTTGTGCTTGGGAGCATTAAACACAAAAGGAGAGGAGTTGGATGTTGCTGGAGCAGCTGGTTGGCGAGAGACTATGGCATCATTCATGTAACTTATTTAATAATAAAACAGGCAGACAAGAGACGCCATCTGAAGTGTAGACTCTTGGCCCTGATCCCTGAGGGAGAGGCTGATGACAGGCCAGACTCCTGCAGGTCCAGCACGGAGTCTGGCCTGCCCTTCCAGACGGCACAAGACTGTCGTGGATTATCCACATGAGGATGGGTGTGCCAGAGTGCTGGGGCTCACCTCTCACCTTCCGGCCCCCCGCACCAGACACGGATAGTGCAGCCCTCCCACCGTGGCCTCTGTTGCCATGGGCTCTCCAGGCACCTTCTCTGACGTTCTTGACGGCAGCCAGCCCAGCCAGTCCTGAGTCAGAACTGGGCTGAGCTGGGCTGGTCATGTGACCGAGGAGCAGGGCACTTGGGCCAGAACCCCTGTCTCCCTCCCAGATTCGGAGTCTCCTCTTCCTCCTTGCTTTCCCACCGGACTCCTTAATGATGAAGAGTGTCTCATCAATTTCCTACTAATTACCTGCTGTATGTCCTCCTGGAGACTGATAAGGAGGTAATTAGGATGGACACGCTGGGATTACAGGAAGGGGGAAATGTACCTTTGTCAAGATAATGCCACTTTCCCACCAACCCCTTCCCTGACAAATGACCGAGCAGTACGTGGCGAGTTTCAGAGATGAAGAAGCTGAAAGAGGAGGGGGATGGCAATGGAACAAGGAGGTAAAACCACACATTTCAGAGCCAAAGCAGCCCTTCACCATAATTCAGAAGTCCCAACCTCAGTGCCTCTGGACCCCAGACAGGCAGTCAAATGAGTGGAGGAGAACAGGTGGAAGGAAATCAGCCGCACATGCATGATGATAAATGGCAACCGACACAGCCTTAGGGAGTGACCATGAAGGAGGGATGGGGAGTCCGCATCCCTTCCAGAAGGGGCAACACAACGTGGGCACACTACCATGCAGTTAGCCCAGTTTGGGTGGCTCTTCCCCTTCTTCCAGAGAAGCTAGAAATCCAGCTGTTGTGTGAAATCTCTCATTTATTTTCTTCATTTTGGAAACCTATCAGCTTTAAAAAACAAAAAACAAAAAACAAAATATTTTGCGAGCCAAGCAAAATGATATCTGCATGCCAGATGTGGCCTGTGGGGCGGCCAGTTTGAGATCGCTAATTTTAGTCCAATGCCTTGTTTACAGACGTGGAAACTTAATGGATGTTCAGAGATGAAGAGGGCCTTGCCCAAGGTCACCGAGCAAGTTAATGGTTGAGCCAAGATTCAAACAAGCTTATGCTCACCACCCTCCCGCCTTTCACAATACTAAAAACTGGAGGCTGATCACAGATTACAGGAAGAAAACAGGCATGTAAATAATACCAATGAGTGCACACAGAGATACCAGATTGCACAAAGAAAATTCTGCGGCAGAAAAGAAAGAGATCACTTCCAGGCGAGGCTGTGGGAAAAGGAGGAAAGTAGACCAAAGGCTTCATGTACAAGAGACTGAACCATGTGTTGTCTCAATATAAGAATCTTATATATGGGGAAGCAGACCCATACATTGATAGGAGTGATAAACTGTTGGAAGTGCCAAGAAAGAGAATCTTCAAGAAACTGGGGTGAGCCGGGGTGCCTGGGTAGCTCAGTTGGTTGAGCATCAGGCTCTTGAGTTCGGCTCAGATCATGATCTCGGGGTCCTGGGATCAAGCCCCTATCAGGCTCCCCACTCAGAGGGGAGTCTGCTCTAGGACTCTGTCTTCCTCTTCCTCTGCCCCTCCCCCCACTCACATTCTTTCTCTCTCTCAAATAAGTACGTCTTAAAAAATAAAAAAAGAAAAGAAACTGGGGTGGGCCAAAGAAAGGGGGTGTGAATCTATGGGGAAGTGATGATAAGGTTCTCAAAGACAAGATGGCACTTAAGATGGAGTCTGAAGGGTGAATATTTTACCAGTGCACAGAACAGTGGATTTAAGACCCTCGAGGACACAGAGGATTGGACCATTTGAGGCCTAGTGGAGGGCATGGCCTCCATGCAGTGGGAACATATGAGGAATGATCCTGATATGGAGAGGCATGAGATTTAGGTAGCTGGAAAGCAAAGGTCAGTGTAGCTGAAGTATATGTTCATGAAGGGGGCCTTGAGCAGCTGGGCTGAAGAGGGGTATGGAGCCCACATCTGACAAGGCCGAGCGTGCCGAGCAAAGAAGTATGTATGTATCAGGTAGGAAATGAGCAGCTGCTGCAAGTTTGTGAGCAGGGAACAAAGGTGGTGACCCTATCGATATTGTGTCCAGGGACAATTCACCTGGTGGTACGCATACAGTGAACTAGAGGCTCAAAACTGATGCAGAACACCCCTTGGGAGGTTGCTAAGAGCTCATTCATCCTTGTTCGATAAATACTTGTTGAACTACCATGTTCCAGGCACTGTGCTAGGAGCTGGGGATCCAGTGATGAATAAAACAATCATTCATTACATTTACTGCACACCTAGTTATGGCCCAAGCACCCTCTGAGAGCAGAGTTTCAGCCCCATTCATTCGAGGCCAAGCACAGAGCCTGACACAGAGTAAATGCTCAGGAATGGTTTGCTCCCTGTAACTGAACAGACCCAAAGGATAAGGTGAAGGATGGAGCTGAGTATGTCCAGTAGAGCCCCCGAGCATGGATGAGAGAGAAAATGCCTGGCAACATGAAAGATCTCTGATTCTGAGATCAGGATTCGGGTGTGTCCAGAATCTTCATAACCGTTATGCAGCCCTAAATGATTCCCTACCCAGCCTGAGGGTCAGTTTCTGCATCTGCAGAATCCAGGAGCTTGGCTAGTTCCAAGGTTCTATGTCCCAAAGATCATATACAAAACTGAAAACATAGATAAAATGGGAGAGATGGGGAGGGAGACAGTATAGAATGTGCAGAATCTCCAAGGCTGGAAAAATAGGGTGGCAGGAAGAAGAAGGGGAGAAAAGCCAGATTTGGGAAATTTGGGGGCTGCTCAGAGCCATGGAGCTGGATAGCTGTCAACTTCTAGAATCACCTCTCTACCCTGACCTGCCCCTGGCAAGACCTCACTCAGCCTGAGTGGCCACTGCTATTTCCCATCACTTGCATTACTATAATTACTGAGCTCATAGGTGTTCTCTAGGTCCTCCCTACACTGTGGAAAAGCACTTTCCTGATGACTGTTAATTAATCCCTCACCACCCCTTGGCATGGCAGAGACTGCTGAGTGGCCTCATGTTTCATCCCAGAGAAATGGGCATAGATAAGGGCTGGAAGGTCACTCAGTCAGGTTCAGGCTGATTCGGGACCAGAACTTGGGACCCTTCTCCAGCTATTCATCACCAGTCCCAGGGGCTGACTCAGCCCAAGAGGCACAAAGCGATTGAGCTAGGCGACGAGTCATTTCAAGAAGAAAGTGATTCCAGAGTGGGTGACGAATAGCAGTCTCATGGGGAAGATAAGAAGAGTGGGTGTTATTTTGAGGCTGCAAGGGAAAGGAAGGCAAACTGAAGGCTTGGATACCATCCCAAGGAGTCTGGACTCTATGGAAGAGGTCTGACTGGGACTCAGAGAAGGGGAGAGTGGCCTCCTGCCCTAGGAGCAGAGAAAAGCAACTTCTGGTAAGAGGGTTGTGGAAGGTGCTCCTCTAACTAGAGGATCAGGAAAAGGTGACCCCCTGGCGGGAAGAGCAGAGAAAGATGACCTCCAGCAATAGGAGCAGAGAAGGGTGACTTCCAGCTGGAAAATCAGGGCTGGATGACCTTCTACAATAGGGCAGGGAAGACTTAACAGGAAGAGGAGGTATTTAAGCTGACCACACTTCAAAAACTGCAGGTCAGGGGTGCCTGGGGTAGCTCAATTGGTTAAGCATCCAACTCTTAGTCTCGATCTCAGGGTCATGAGTTCAAACCCCACGTTGGGGCTCCACACTGGATGTGGAATCTCTTAAAAAAAAAAAAAAAAAAACAACTAGACACCTTAAGCTACTGTCACAGCTCTGAGCAAGAGGCAGCTGCCCCGCCTTCGTCAGGCTAAGGAGTTAATTTGTCCAACTCATTGCTTTCAAGTCCCTCATTTTTAAACATGCATTCAGGGTCCCTGGCACTGATGGGTGAGGATGAATTAGGAGAGGGTTTTGAAGGAAGGCAGAGAGGAGGAGAACCACCATAAAAGGGGGAGAAGAAACCCTGCTGTTTTTAATCAACTAAATGAGAAAGGAGGGGGAACAGGGAGGGAAGGTGAGACGAGGGACCTTACATACTTCCTTCTCCAAGAGGACTTGGCAAGAGGTGCTAGCTCTCAGGACTACATATAAAGTGGCCATGCTCAGTTGCTGCTGGGGTCATAAATGCAGGGCCCAGAAAAGCCAGGAGATTGCAATGATAATAGCTACCATTTATTGTTTACTGTGTTCCAGGAATTGGGCTCGACACTAAAATAATAATGGATGTGACCACCGTTTTTCAGCACACAATGTCCTAAGAGCTCGCACGTGGCACTTCTCATGCACCATCTCTTTTCATTCTCAAACTGCCCTATGAAGTGTGAACTGTTATCATTCCTACTTCTACGTGAAGAAACTGGGACTCACAGGGGTTAAGTAGCTTCACCAAGGTCACCAGTAAGTGGCAGAGCATGGACTCAAGCCCGGGGCCTTGGGACTCCACAGCCCTGGTGCTTAACCACAGTGCACCCATGTGAGGACTTGCTTCTCTGTACCTACAGCTTCCCCATTACCAAAGAAATAAGCTGATTTGGCCAGAGTCCCTGAAGGAGAGACTACCCAAGAGAGCCTGGCTTGTCCCACTACACCCTCCCCAACCAGGTTGCTCTGGCCAGTTCGTAAGAGGAAATAATTCTCAGGCCTAAAGGTGGTGAAAAACACCTGCTCATTTTTATACACTCTGCCCAAGGCTGCAGGAAACCCAACTCATGTGGCAAGAAATGAGCCCAGCTGAGACAGAAAGAGAGCTTAGCCAAATGTCAGGGATGCATGGAAACGCACGTTGGGCCCCTCTCGAAACCCACCCGGAGGACTCTCCGAGGATTGGTTAGTGATTCCAATGCAGAGAACAGAAGGGAAGACAGGGAGGCATGAAGCCTTGCACTCCAGGTATAGAAAGGAGCCAGGAGCTCACGTTCCCCCATCCTGACTTCAACACTTGAACTTGACTTTGGTGTAAGACTCTGCCTCAAGCCCAAATTACCTATTGTCTGCCCACTCTTCACAGCCTACCGCCTCCTCTCTGTCAACCTCCATGAATACAAGTGGGGAGGGAGAACACAACAGAAATGGCTCCCACCCCACCCCGCCCATCCCACTCCACTGAAAACACAATCTTCCCTTTTCAGCACTAACCAAATCCCCTAATTTTAGCTAGGCAATTTCCACCTTCCTGTGGAGCTAGTTTTGACTATGGAGTCCTGGCTAAAGGGATGTAAATGGAAGTTAGCTTAACTTGCAGATGGCTCCAGAAAGGAAGGGGACATGCCTTGTCCTGAACTTTTCTCCTTCATATGGCTAGAATTTGGACACAACGGGTATCTCTGGGACAGCCTTGTTGATCCCTGTGATGAACTTGGGATTGCAGGCCATGCAAAACAGAGCAGCAACATCAAAGGAACCTAGGTTTCCTACAGCACAGACACCAACAAGAGAGACAGACACCATCTCAGGGAAGTCATTGGGATGTTGGGGTTTCTGTCACTCATCGCTGAGTCAATACTAACACAGGGAGAAGGCATTAGACATTGGCAATGCCAAGTGTCTTGATCTCAGACATCACATTTCCTATGCCTTGTGTTTACCCCCCGAACAGTGTGATTTAACAGAAAGAACAAAGGCTTTGGAGACCAACAAGAATTCCGATGGGTTTCTACCACCTATAAGACAACTTAAACTTACTGAGCCTCAGTGTTCTCATCCATCAAATGGGGTTCTGAGGATGAAATAAAATAAGCTGTACCTTCACGGAAGGGCTGTGTCTATCTTATTCACTGATGTATCTATCTATCCACCAGTGCTAGCAAAAAGTAACTGGCACATAGTAGAAGCTAGATGAAGAAATCATGAATAAATGGACAGCGTACACCAAGCACAGGACCCATTATGGGTGCTCTTGAAACTATTAATTACCAACATAGAACTAAAAGGCCTTCACCATTGGAAGTTTTGAAGATTAAACCGTAAGCCAAGCAGAGATGGGAAGGAAAAAAAAAAACAACCCACAACTAGATCCATGAGTCAACTTTCTGGCTTTGACTACAAAACCACTTAGAAGGGTCTCCTTGCCTTTTTAAAGGTGGAAAGCAGAAAGATAGTCACCTTCCTCTTTCTATTCTCTTCCCAGTCCCTGTCTCCCCAACAGCCCCCCACCATTCATGTTCTATTTAATTTTCACATATATTCTAAGATGCTAAATGTCTTTCAGACTTCACTGGGCAGGATCCTCAGGTTCTGCTGCAAAGCTAGAAAACAGAAGGCCCACATGGGGTTGGCTCCCCACTATCAAGGAGCCTCTAGACTTAACGCAAAAGGGAAAAAAGAGAGAGTAGAACTTGTTTTTGTTTTTGGAGGACCTACTTCATCTTATAATAACAGTATACTATTCATTAGGTATCTACTCTGTCAGGCTCCATGCTAGATGTTGTTCTATGCTTTATCACATTTCCCTCACAACAAGCCTGTAAGTACGCAGGTGCAGCCTATTTGAAGGATGAGAAAACTAAAAAAAGAGAGAGAGAGAGATGAAAAATTAAGAAAATGGAGGTTCAGGGGGCTTAATTAAGTTACTTGCCCAAGGTAGGCACGGATTTCGTGCCCACACTCAAATGTGCACACAAATGTTTATAACAGCATCGTTCACAACAGCCTAAGGGCTACCCAAATGGCCATCGACTGATGCATGATTAACTAAATGTGGTACATCCATAAAACGGAATATTCGGTGGCCCTCGAAAGGAATGAGCTACCGATACCTGCTAAAACATGGATGAACCTTGAAAACATGCTAAATGAAAGAAGCCGGTCATAAAATACTACATATCCTATGATTTCTTTTGTATGAAATGACCAGGAACTGGATCAGTGGTTGCTTTGGGAGGTCACAGCTAAAGGGTAAGAGGTTTCTTTCTGACATGATTAAAATGTTCTAAGATTGACTGGGGATGGTTGCACATATCTGGGATAATACTAAAATCTATTAAATTACTATCTAAATGGATGAAATATATAGTTTGGGAATTATATCTCAAAACTGTTTAAAAACAAAACAGGGGCGCCTGGGTGGCTCAGTTGGTTGAGCGACTGCCTTCGGCTCAGGTCATGATCCTGGAGTCCCGGGATCGAGTCCCGCATCGGGCTCCCTGCTCGGCAGGGCGTCTGCTTCTCCCTCTGACCCTCCTCCCTCTCATGCTCTCTGTCTTTCATTCTCTCTCTCTCAAATAAATAAATAAAATATTTAAAATAAATAAATAAATAAATAAGAATAAAAACAAAACAAACAAACAAACAAACAACCCAAAAGCTAATGCCTGAACCCATGTCTGGAAGAATCCCAGCTCCCGTGTTTTCTACCTCATCACCTGGCCCTTGGCATGCGCCTCCTAACTGAATCCTCACGATGGTTCTGTGAGGTGGGGATGAATGTTCTCATTTCATAAACAAGGAAATTGAGGGCCAGAGAGGAAAAATAATGTGTTCTCTATCCAAAAGAAAATTTAATTTACAGAGAAGAAAACTGATTTTTCTCAACATCTCCATATATGAGGTACTCACCCATGTTCATTATAAACAGAGAGTGGGGGAGACAGAACAGACAATAAAATGGTCTAACCTCGTGATTTTCAAATTGCCCTCCATGGGCCATACCCTACAGATACCCATGCAGGCGCTCAGGGGTCACCGCAGGGGAATGGGGAAGTTAAATTGAGAGCAGTTTCTAAATTCTATTTTAGATCCTGGGCTTCCACCTAAGACTTTCATTGAAAATACTGCTAAGATAGTTTGGAAGCCACTGATCTTGTCCAACTTGTCTGTTTTAAACAGAAGATAATTTAAACAGGAGCGGAAAAAGTTCTCTGATTCACATGGTGAGCTAATATTAGTGCTGGGCAGGGGACCAGTTTCCTTCCCCTCCATCACACATTCCTTTTAATCCAGATTAATGGCCTGATACAAGACTAGGCCGCAGATCTTGGTTCTCCTCACCAACTTGTGTCCCAAACCGGAGGGCAGCAACCTTCTTCTTTAAAGGCCAGATGGTAAATATTTTTGGCTTTGCAGGCCATATGGTGCCTTTAGCAATGAACTTGGCCATTGGAGTGGGAAATGAGCCACAGACAATACATGAAAAAGGGGTGGGGCTGGATTCCAATCAAACAGGTGGGGGGCCAGAGTTTGCTGGGTCCTGCCCTGATCTGATCCCCTACAGTCAGTCCCTCCTGTCCCCAGGGAGGAAACGGATGGCACAGGATGAGGAATGGTCCCCTCCTTGGGCTCTCTGTTGGAACTGGCAATGTGGTGGGGTGGAAAGCACCTGGAGTCAGGCAGGACTGCTCTCGGGTCCAGGTTTCTACCCATTTGCCTCTGAGACAGGGAGAAGTGAAGCCATCCCTGGGACTTGGTTTGATGTGCATCATGGGGACAACAATGTTCACCCTCAGGGTCATTACAAGCATTACATGAGAAGTAGAATGTGAACACTTCCTTTGACGTGGCAGGGGGAATGATGATGCTAGGCAAGGCCAGCTCCACTCTCCACCACCATCTCCTACCATCTACCTTTAGCCACCTGGCTCCCTTTACTCACCTGCCTCCATCCACAGAGGCCTCCTTGCTGGATTCCTTTGCACACAGAGCCTTCCCAGCTTCTGCACCTTTATTTTATTCATTCATTCATTCATCGAGAGAGCACACACTCACGCATGAGTGCAGGGAGGGGCAGAGGGAAGGAGAGAGAATCTCAAGCAGGCTCCATGCTCAGTGCAGAACCCAAAGCGGGGCTCAATCTCAGGACCCCAAAATCATGACCTGAGCCGAAATCAAGAGCTGGCTACCCAACCAATGGAGCCACCAGGCACCACCCCCCACACATACAACCCCAGCCTCTTCACCTTTACACTCCCCACTTCCCTCCTTGGAATGCTGTTCCCCAGACCTTCCTATGGCTGAACCTTCTCATTTTCTGAGGCTCAGCTCAACTGCCACTTTGGGCAGGATCTTCCTAATGACACACCCTAAAATAGCAACCCCTACCCTGCAGCCCAAGACACTCCATTATATAACCCTGCCTTCTCTTCCTCATAGCCCTACATGCTACTTTAAATTTCACCACTCCTATGTTCATTTACTTGTTTAATGTCTGTTTCTTTGTCATCTCCATAAGGATCTTACTGGATCTTTCTGGCTTCCTAGAATTGAGAATGGAGTGACAGATGAATGGATAAAGACGACATGGTATGTGTGTGTATATACGTATACATCCATGCGCACACACAGACACTGAAATATTGCTCAGCCATAAAAAAGGATGAGATGGTGCAATTTGTGACAATGTGGATGGACCTAGAGGGCATCACGTTAAGTGAAATAAGTCAGAAATAAAAAGACAAATATCATATGATCTCTTACATGTGGAATCTAAAAGACAAAACAAATGAATAAACAAAAAGCAGAATCAGACCTATAAATACAGAGAACAAACTGATGGTCACCAGAGGGGAGGGGGTTGGGGGGATGGGCAAAATGGGTGAAGGGGAGTGGGAGGTACAGGCTTCCAGCTATGGAATGAATAAGGCACAGGAATAAAAGGTACAGCATAGGGAATATAGTCAAAGTATTGGATGGTGAGCGTAGCTATACTTGTGATCAACGTAGCATAACGTACAGAGTTGTTGAATCACTATGTTGTGCACCTGAAACGAATGTAACATCATGTGTTAACTATATTCAAAAAAAAAAAGAATGGAGGCTGGAACATAGTAAAGCACTCAGCAAAAATCTGTTGAAAGAAAAATGGACGTATGATGATCTCCAAACTGCTATAAGTTTCTGAATTATCTTCCCACCTTAAACTCCTGTACTTGGGAAGTACTAGGTTTGAACACAGTGCAAACACCCCCATGTTAGGAAGTTTGATCTAATGATGTATCCCTCACTTAGGTACTGATTTCCCTGGAGCACGGAGATCCCCTGTTTGCAATGATCTGGGTCTCCAATGACATTGATTGCCAAGAGCTAGCATGGCACCCAGACTGTAGGAAAGCTATTTCATTAATCTCCATATTAAATTAGACCTGCAGGGGTCCCTTAACTCCATCCCTGCTTATATTTTGCTGCGGGGTTAAACTGAGGCTCAAAGGACTTTCTCACAGTCTTGTTCTTCAATGAACGAGGAAGCCCTTAAATTAATCAAGTCATCAAATTCTAGAGCTGTAACCTTAAAAGTATCCCCATCTGATCATACAGATGGAGAACTCAGAGCAAGAAAGGAAAGGGGACTTGCCCAAGATCACACAGCACTGCAGGGGCAGGATTAGGACTAAATCCTACGTGTGTTTGTACCCAGAGTTGGAATCACACCACTAGCCATCCATGCTACTCTCTGGAGAGAAACAGAAAAGGAAAAGAAATCATTCCAGGCACACATTTTGCAATAAATCCTGAAAATATTAACAACACACGACAGCTTCATTGAACAAATTGGCAGCCAGTGTAGGCAACTTAAGAAGACAGGAGGTCTGGAAAGAGAAAGAGGAAAAAAAAAAAAAAAAAAAAAGACCACCAGACACACAGAAATCCTCTCATTCTGCTCTTTTCTAAGCCTATCTCTAAGACAAGGGCTCAGACAGGAGACGTTGGGGTATGGTAAGTCTGAAGGAGGTGCACACAAGGCATGTGAGTACGTGTGTGCATGAGCATTCACATGTGCACACAGCTCCCCAGAGACTGCATGGGGGAATGATCCATTCGTGAGATGTCACTCATCTTTTGTACAAATTAACCTCCACCCCCCTAATGCAGGGATTAATTTGTTCTTTGTTTCCTTGACATTCAGCAGGGGAGATCTCTGAAGAATTAAAGAAAGTTCTTCAAGAGGTGAAAAGGGGAAGTCAGGGCTCTGGAGTCCTGGAGCCCTGGGTAATCAGCATTTGCTGCATGGCTTCCTGCGGGGACAAAAAGGAAGCTTGCCTTGATCTGGACCTACTCCTATTTGTAGGAAGAAGCCCATCTCGGCCACCAGATGACACTAAATAATACTATCTCATATTTAGATCTGCGCCTGGTCTTCAGGGGGTGCTTTGCAAATACCTTAACAACTCTCACCAACTCACTGACATCGAAGTCCCGGTCAGCCTAGGTCTATTACAGTGTTCCTGACCTCACCTAGGATGTATGTGTGATGCTTTCCCCTCTAGCCAATGGCTTCTGGCAGTTAAGGGCCATCCCCACTCCTCCCACCTCCCAGATCGTCCTCCTACCCCTTTGTTCTCTACTCACAGAAGTTCCAGATCCATGTGTGTCTGTGCCCCCAGAGGGGCCATATCCTGTCACTCCCCCACAACTGGAAGCTTTAGCCTTTCTGACAAGTTCTGCCATAAAGGGTGAATTTAAAAAGAAATGCAAAACACTCAAAAGTATGGACCTTCCATTTTTCCCTTTAGCTCTGTATCTGTTTGCTGTCACAGTTTGGATGAATAAATAAGCCATCTAACATTATTTTTGGAAAAAGAAGCAATATAAATAAATAAATACATAAATATGAATAAATAATGTTAACACTGAATTAATGAAGATGTGCTTTAAAAATATGTATTGCAAATCACATTTAATGTGAGGAACCCGAGGAATCACACATCTCCCTACTGTACCTCTGCTCAATGCCACAAATTCCCATGAAATAGGGAATTCCCATTCTATAGATGGGTCCCCAGAGGCCAATGGGGGGGAAGGCAGCCGTAAGTTAATTGGCTTATTCAAGGAATTAAAATTGTTTTGTTGCAGAGCAATGACCTATGACTTTTGGGTTCCAGGAATCAAAATTCCTTTACATTAGGCCCAAGCTAAAAATCTTTGAGAAATTAGAACCAAGAGCAATGAAAAGAGAGGTCATTTCATTTCTTTCTTATGTATCATACGTTGCATGAGATGATGAGCGCACACACACTGGGAGGCACAAAAACTGGGAGGTTTGCAAACACTATCTCATCCCATTCTCTGAACAACCCCATGAAGTAAAAGTAGTATACCCATTGTTCAGGTGAGGATATTGAGGATTAGAGAAAGATAATGACTTTCTGGAGATGAAATGGCTTTTAAATGTAGTGTGCACATTTGTCTGAATGCAACTCATATAATTTTCACTGTTGAGATTCCCTCTTAGTGATGCAGATGTCAGGAAATGAGGCATCACATGGGGAGAAAAGGTAGGGAACTTCTCTGCAAATAATCAACAAGTAGAAACTCTCTTTTAAGTGAAAACAGTATAGGGCACACTGAGTTAGCCCAGAGTCAAGGGGAGAAGCAGAAGCACACACACTAACCTCATATCCAAGGCACGGGGGTAGGGAGCAGTGAGCTAAATGAGTGCTAATGACCTTGGGCAGCCAACCTAATGGGTATAATAAACTGGCTCATTTTCAGCAGCCACAGTGTCATCAAAAACCAAATTCTGTGGATTTATGGGAACCTAATTCTGTTCTTACTCAATGAACAATGAAACAAATAGGGAAGTGGTGAAGATCAGTGGATCGATCTATCATTTATCTGTCTAAATTTCCCATCACCACAGACTAGCTAGAGAAAATAAGGGGATTAGGAAAGATTCGAATTTTGCAAATGGAAAAATGAGACTACTAGTCCTCTATGCAATAAAGGACTATCTTTTAAAAAATTATTATCTTCCACTCAAAGTACCTTTCAGGGCATCTAATATCCTGAGCCAGTCCCATGCTCAACATGACCTTAATGGATATGTGTTCTCAATCTTAATTCCCCAAATAAAATGTCCCACTTAGCCTCTATTCATTCGTAGATCTATACCTAAGAACTCCCTTCTTTAAGCATGCCGACACTCAACCACATGGCTCTTCTCCATTTCTGTGTCCGTCCATGCATTCATTCATCCATCCACCCACGTGCACATCTTCCCCAAAACTTTTTCAGACGGCCTATCTTGTGCTGGACACACATAAGACAAGGTCCCTGCCCTGAGAGCTTAGCAACTAATTCAAAAAATAGATGATATTCACAACATTCTCTAAGATACAGAAGAAAGTGATAAATGTATCAGTGTAAGAAAGACCTGTCTCGGGACGCCTGGGTGGCTCAGTCGGTTAAGCATCTGTCTTTACTCAGGTCATGATCTCGGGGTCCTGGGATCTAGCCCCACATTGTCCCTCTCCCTCTGCCGCTCCCCCCCCCCCCGCTCCTGTGCTCTGTCTCTAAGTAAATAAATAAAATCTTTAAATAAAAATTAAAAAAGAAAGACCTGTCTCCATGCAAGTGCAGAAAAAGTGCAAGTACAGGGGGGATGGGATCAGGGTAGACATGACATGAATGAATCATATGAGACGCATACAGGGGAAAGAGTTTCTGCTCTCCCCCGATCACTACCACTAATCTACCAAGCTCCAGCTCTTCAATGGCTTGGTGAAACCAATAAAAATAACTGGATCACCTTCACTTTCATGCAGGCCACTGAAATTAAACAGCACACCCATCCATGGGAACTCTTTTTTTCTACCTCTCCTGATCTCAAGATGGGCAGGCAAATCCAACTATCCAGCTTTGATTGCTCCCTCTCATCAGCTAGGTGAGTTCATGCAGCTCTCCAGAGGTCTCCAGGGAGCCCCCATGATCTAGGCTGGCTGGGAGTTGATGACGGAGGACTCATAGACCCCACCTGGGCTGCTGCTTCAACTACTGGCTTCCTCCAGCCTTCCCCCACGCTCTGCAAAGTATCCCTCAGGGAGATTGTGGGTCTCGAAGAAGAAGTAATGGACACAGTATGGTTCAGACATCACTGGAGTCCTGGCTACAATTTGATGAAAACTCCCGATTTTCTCTCAACAATTGATATTAGTATTTCACATTTTGCCAATAAGGAAACTGAAGTTCAGAGAGGGAACTGATTTTGTTCCAGGTCACAGAAATTTTAAGGGGCAGAGAAGGAGAGGAACAGAAATGAGTCCCACTCCACATGGTAGTCCTCTTTCCACCATGCCATGCCAGACCTGAGACCATGAAGAGTACATAGGATATGTGTATTGTGGAGGCAGGAGGAAACAAGGTAACCCTCTCCCACTCCCAAAGGTCTGCTGAGAGAGCATGCACGTGTGTGTACACACACACACACACACACACAATCTGTTGCTGCCAACATCTCCAATGTCAGTGGACCAGCAGAGAAACACCATGCTTTTTCTTGGAGAAACTTTTTCTCTGTTAAGAAGCAAGAACCCAACAGCTTTCTTGAGACTCATTTTTCATACAATTAATGTCAGCCCTCCCATGTTTCCTAATGAAATCTGACACTAACGGAGAAAAATGGATACATTAATATTGAGTTCATTAGTAAATAGATTACCCAAATGTTTGGGGTGAAGGAAGAAGGAGAAAGGGGGAGAGAGAAGCACACATACCCACTCAGCTCTCTGCCAACAGCCTCTCCGAGGACCACATGCTGATCAAATATTTATGGATTTTAATGCACTGATCTGTTAAGTCTGGAAATATTCTCTTTTACCAATTTTTTTTTTAAAGGGAGAGAAAGAACACCCCACCTGACACTGTAGCATTTTACTGAGATGGGAACTAAGGCTTCTTGAGGAAAAGACAAGGCTCAGAGAAACAACTTTGTTCCCTGGACAGGAGGTACAAAGGACTATTATCCTGAGACATCATGCCCCCATCCCCCACCCACACCCTTCCATGCCAGGAGGCAGTGACATGGAGAGAATGGGAAGCATGACCCAGTTGGGAGAGATATTAGACTGGCAGGGATAGCTGATGTAGAAGAAAAACATCTTGTGTGCCCTGCTGAATTTTGCCTCCTCCTCTAAAGAATCATTCAACTGCCCCACTGGTCACCAGTCTCTATCATGCTAAGCCCTGTGAAGGCGAGTGAAGCCAAAAGGCCAGAGCAGAAGCACTGGTCCCCGTCCACAGAGCAGGAGAGTCTAGTTCTGACCCTTCCTTGTTGGATTACCCCTGTACCTTGGACAGCTCCCGTCACTTCCTGCCTCTGTAAAAAGGAAATGCTAATGGCCTTGGCTTGTCTCTCAGAATCATTGCCGCCATGGTTAAATGAGGTCATGGGCAGGACAGCTCTTAATATAAACTGTAAAGTGCCATAAAACATACGATGTTGCTGTTTTTACAGGACATCCCACCCCTTTATGTCCATGTGATGAGTTGGGAAGTGAAAGCAAAGGACACTGCAAACGATTCCATTTGACCTTGGTCAAGTCCCTCCATCCCTCTGGACCCCGGCTTGCCCAGCAGTAACATGGCCAGGCTGGACCACTGCTTCTACACAGCCTAGAATCTCCAACAACTCAGAGATTTCAGAAGGAGGCCAGCCATGATGGTGCTGGATTCTCTAGAGACCCAAGGTTATCCTTGATTAAGGTCAGAGTGGAGAAATATTGAGGATCAGATGATCTCTTGGAACGACTGCAGTTCTCACATTTTGAGAGATGGGGCATTCTGTGTCTCTTAAAACCCTTGAGTAAGGAAATCTCATGTCATGCTCGGAGGAGAAAACAACTTAATAAAAGTGAGGACAGCAAGAAAGAAGGAAATAGTTCAGGTAGAAACGGACCCCAGAGAGAGTAGATGTTCATGAATCAGTTTCTTTCCTGGTCGCTGCGTTTCGCTCTGTCATGGGCACTTTATTCACGGAGATAGGAATGATCTGCCAAAACATTTTTACACACAAGAGACGGAGATACACAGACAGATGGTGAGAGGCAGAGGCAGACACAGCCTCCAAGCAAAAGGCAGAAACTTTCCTGTTCTTTGTGAGCAGGAGGTTAAAGAAACAAAAAGAAAAAGAAAGGGAAAGGGAAAAAAATATATAAAGTAGCAAACAATCAGGAAAAAGACAATGCCACATTCAGAGCAGGGTCTTTGTATTCCAAACAGCAGTGACATTTCCTTAAATGACAAGGCGAATCCTTTCAAGTGGGCCTTTTTACATGAGCCTTTTGCCATCCAATTTATTAGCCGAAAGAGAAATGCAGTGTATAGGAGGATACAAAGCGGGAACCCAAAATGCATTTTGTTCCCTGAATCTTCCAACGTGACTCACTGGCTCTATTGTGACAAAGTGAGAGGTCCCTGAGGAGTTCATTTCACGTCTCATCCATCCTCAGAGTAATGGGAAAATCCCGCCTGTTTCTACAAAATATCAACACACAGTGTGCCACATATACTCAATTCCATTAGACGTAATGGAACAAGACTGTCCCAGAAGTTGTTTTCAATTGCTTGAGTGCATCCTTCATTTAGGAAAACAAGAATATAGAAGCTGTTTGACTCAAGTTGAAATGTGGACCCAAGTCTGCAGGGATCACCATGGCTATTTCCTTATGGGTGGCTAGGTGGAGACCTGGTCAAATACCACCTCTCCCCAGAGGTGAAGAGATATTTTTGCATCTTGCTTTCATGTCATATATTACAAAGCAACACCAGCTATTCATTAACTGTTGTTAACTGAACACAGGTCCCTGAACGGTCCACACCCACAAAGGCATTTCCATTCTGTGAATGCAACGATCAGGTTCAGAGACGGAAGAGCAGGAAAGAAACTGTTTGATTCATGAACATCTACTCTCTCTGGGGTCTGTTTCTACCTGAACTATTTCCTTCTTTCTTGCTGTCCTCACTTTTATTAAGTTGTTTTCTCCTCCGAGCATGACATGAAATTTCCTTACTCAAGGGTTTTAAGAGACACAGAATGCCCCATCTCTCAAAATGTGAGAACTGCAGTCGTTCCAAGAGATCATCTGATCCTCAATATTTCTCCACTCTGACCTTAATCAAGGATAACCTTGGGTCTCTAGAGAATCCAGCACCATCATGGCTGGCCTCCTTCTGAAATCTCTGAGTTGTTGGAGATTCTAGGCTGTGTAGAAGCAGTGGTCCAGCCTGGCCATGTTACTGCTGGGCAAGCCGGGGTCCAGAGGGATGGAGGGACTTGACCAAGGTCAAATGGAATCGTTTGCAGTGTCCTTTGCTTTCACTTCCCGACCCATCACATGGACATAAAGTGGTGGGATGTCCTGTAAGCTAAAGAGCCAGATGGTCCGGAGACTGAATCCCCCATTCTGCCACTTCTAGCTGCTTGGCTGTTGGCAGATCACTTAGCCCTGCTGAAACAGGCTTATCAGGTGAAAATGAAACAAAAAATGATATGTGTTTGTTGGGATAATTAATGTGGCAAGGACAATGAAAAGTCTGGTGAGAAGTGTACAGAACTTGGGAAAGGCTGGTTGGCAGTGGGCTTCGCAAAGTCAGTCCTACCTCTAAAACACCCTCCTCTGTATGTCAGTTTGTGGATTTAGAGCTGGGCTTCCAGTGCCAGAAGAGAAGCCCAGAGACCTCAGATTTAACTCCGAGTGCTGCCACTAATTTACTGGGAACATTAGGTTTGTCTCCCCTGGCTGGGTCCCTGCTTCCTCAGTGAATGGGAGGGGGTGGACTTGATTTGGCAATTGAGCAGTTTTCAGGCTGTGTTTTCAGAACACAATCCTGTCTTCAAATACAGTTCTATATAGAAATAGAATATGCATAACAAATGAGAGTGGGTATGGAATGGACAAGGGGGTCAGAAGCCCCCCCTTATATGCATGCCCCTGCCCACCTTTAAGCAGTGCCTTCTCTGCAGAGCCCCAGGGCATCATGGAATACAGTGAGAAAAGCCACTGCCTCAGGGACATTGAGGTCTCCTTTAATGACAATCTTCTAGAAGTACAGAGAAGCGACATGGGAAGTCTAATAGGTTGGATGGCTCTTTCCTGATGTTAGCTTCCAAAGCTGGCTACTGACCATGCTGGCTCTTTCCCCCTCACTACAGGAAGACCAAGGCAGAGAGAGCCCATGAGAGACCTAATACTCCAAGAAACAAAAGGCAGTTGGGGCGCCTGATTGGCTCAGTGGTTTAAGCCTCTGACTCTTGATTTTGGCTCAGGTCATGATCTCAGGGTGGCTCAGTGGGGAGTCTGCTTGTCTCCCTCTCCCTTTGCCCTCGCCCCCCCCCCCACCCCGCTGCTCACGCTCTCTCTCTCTCTTAAATAAATAAATAAATCTAAAAAAAAAAAAAAAAAAACAAGCAGCACCTGGGTGGCTCAGATGGTTGAGTGTCTGCCTTTGGCTCGGGTCATGATCTCCAGGTCCTAGGATCGAGCCGCATGTCGGGCTCTCAGCTCAGCGGGGAGTCTGCTTCTCCCTCTGCCTGTCCCCCTGCTTGTGCTCTCTCTGTCTCTGTATCTCTCTCAAATGAACAAATTTTTTTTTTTAAAGATTTTATTTATTTATTTGAGAGAGAGAATGAGAGACAGAGAGCACGAGAGGGAAGAGGGTCAGAGGGAGAAGCAGACTCCCTGCGAGCAGGGAGCCCGATGCGGGACTCGATCCCGGGACTCCAGAATCATGACCTGAGCCGAAGGCAGTCGCCCAACCAACTGAGCCACCCAGGCGCCCCTCAAATGAACAAATTTTTAAAAAAAGAAACAAAAGGTAGCCAATAGGAGTCATTTCCACTGGCATTTCATTCCCACATATGGAGAGTATACATCACAGGGCTATCCCTGTGATGGGCTGAAAGTCATGCAAATACATTTATTGTTTGTGTTCATTCCCTACTGTAACAAATCACCACAAACTCAGTATCTTAAACCAACCGAAATTTATTCTCTCACATTTCTGGAGGCCAAAAGTCCAACATCAGTTTCACAGGGCCAAAATCAAGGTGTCAGGTGGGCCACATTTCCTCCGGAGGTTTCTAGGGTCCCTTGCCTCTTACAGTCTGGTTTGTGGCCACATCACATCTAATCCCCACCTCTGTGGTCATAGTGCCTCCTCCCCTTTTGTCTAAAGTCAAATCTCCTTCTGCCTCCCTTTGATCTGGACGCTTGTGATTACTCTTAGGCCCCAGAGAATAATCTCCCCTTCTCAAGATCATTAACTAAATTGCATCCACCCAGACCTCTCTTCCATGTAAGGTAAATATAAGGTCGCATTCACAAGGTCCAGGGATTAGGATGCGGATACCTTGCAGGGCTATGGGGGTGCATAATTTGGCCCACCACACTTTGTTCCTTATTCACAGTCACAGTGCAAACTTGAAGGATACAGACAAATACACCTGACAATTCACCCATGGAAGGTTTTTTGTTTTTGTTTTTGTTTTTTTTAAAGATTTATTTATTTATTTGAGAGAGCGAGAAAGTACATGAGAGGGGGGAGGGTTAGAGGGAGAAGCAGGCTCCTCACCGAGCAGGGAGCCTGATGCGAGACTCGGTCCAGGGACTCCAGGATCATGACCTGAGCCGAAGGCAGTCGCTCAACCAACTGAGCCACCCAGGCGCCCACCCATGGAAGGTTTTTAAGCTCTACAAACATAAAGAGAAATCTCCAGGGCCCCTTTGTGACTTTGCTCATCTGTTCCTTCTGTTAGAACGACACTCTGCTCTCACCCCAAATTCACTTGTATGCAGCCTACTCACCCTTAAGAATCCGTTTGAAAATAACTCATCCAGGAAGCCTTCTCAGATCACCCCAGTGCCCGAACTTGCTTTTCCCTGGGACAGACTCACGGAAAACATGAACGGGGAATGGTCAGGATGCCACTGACAAGTGGCAACAAGAGATGTTTGTGCCACCCTCACTAACACTCAGGCATTGCGCTGATGCTCTACATGGAAAGCACCACAGCCTCCTCACCAACACCCTAAGTGGAAGATCGTCTTATTTTCAGCCCCATTTACAGATGAGAAGACTAAGACTTGGAGAGATGGGAGTCATTTGCCCAAGGTCGCTCAGCTAGCAAGGGGTGGAAAGGGCATTCCAGCCACATGCACCTGCCTGGTTCCAGCACCCCAGCTCCGACAATCTATACAGTTTACTCTCCTGCCCCTGCCTTCCTCCTTAGACCAGTCAACCGGGCATCAATTAGTTCTGTTCCAGCTTCATCTTTCCTCTTAGAATGTGCCCCTCCTGCAGCTGGCCTAATCTCTGTTTCTAGGAATAAATGATTAAGTGAAGAATAAATAAATGAAGGAAGAAGAGATGGAGGAAGGCAGAGAAGACAGGAGGAAAGAGAAAACAGGAGGAGGGAAGAGGGCAGGAGGAAGGAAGAAGGGCCAGAACTACTTGGAAAAGATCACCCAGATCACCCAGAGTGCCTCCCTCTTAGATGTTATGCCAAAGACTTCTGAAACAGGAAAAGCAACTCCCAAGGTGGCCCCATCATTAGTTCTAATAGAGAGACTTGGAGAAAGAGGGAGGAAAAGCAGAAGGGAGGAAGGGGAGAGAAAGAGGAGAGAGAGAGAGAGATCTCCAGCATAACATGACTGAAAAATTAAGCCAGCAAAACCACACAACCATCCATCACACACACACACACACACACGGAGGAGAAACCCATCCCCCAAAGCAACATTAACAGGAGAAAATGAAACCTCACACCAGGGCAGAGCTAATAAGACTTCAAAGCCCTCTACATATGGAAATGAACTATGCAAGCAGTTTGGGGGCTGAGGAATTGTACTGGCGATGTGGAGATCCACTGAGCCTCAGCAGCTCAGCAGCCCAGAGATCCCGCCCCTCCCCAGCTTCTTTCACCCCCAGGACTCTGGGAATCCCAAAAGGAAAGGGGCTCTGTTAACCATCAGTACCACAAACATCTGGGGAAAATATCTGGCTCCCGGAAGACAGCGGTGTTTGGGGTGGCAGTTTTCATGTGCTCAGACACGCACAATGTAAGCTCAGATACCCCACCGAGTGACACAATCCCAGACAACACATCTCCCCATACAGAAAGCCGTTTCCTTTATGCAATCCACCCCCCTACTCCTTGATGATTGATTTTGTTTTCCTTTCTTCATCCCTGAGCCTAGAGCTAAGGAAAGAGGAAAGAATGAACAGGGGCTTCAACTCCAGACCTAAGAATAATGAAATGGGTGAAATAGGAGGAGTGAGGGGAGGGGAGCAGCCTGGTGGAGGGATTGTGCGCAATACTAATGTGAGTGCTGCCCTCCCATCGCTCATTTTTCCTCAGGGCTCCCATGTACTCTTCATCCCAACAGAAATTAGATGGTTTTATTTTTTTCCCCCTCCAGAATGTGGAGAGCAACACAAACACTTGCAGCCTGCACAGGAGTTGGGGACATTTTTCCCCCTGGAGCATGGACAGATCGTGACTCCGTGAAGAGACCCGAGATCCTAAGAGAGCCAGGGTTACAGCTGGGAGGGGCCATCAGCAGAGGACAGGCCACCCCAGGGTTTTTCCTTGGAGCTGTGTTCCACAGCACAAAGGAGCCCAGGGAGGGACTGCCTTGAGCCCAGCCCATGGCTTACTGCTCCCTCCAGCCTGCAGTCTTGCCCATGATGCCCCCTCTTTGTGTTGCTGTTGTGACTGCTTTAATTATTTAATATTCATTCTTTTATTCATGCAACCAATATGTGCAGAGTTCCTGATATGTGTCAAACATATACTAGGTCCTGGGTGATCAGTGGAGAAAGAAAAGATAAAATCCTTACCCTTATGGATTTACAATGTAGAGAAGCAAAAGGACATAAACAAGTATGACTCATAGCCACAGCTGCTTTTTGAGAGCTCTCAAATGTACCTTGCACAATTCTAAGTGCTTAAAAGGTAGAAATCATTTCATCTTCACAAAATCTGCAGATTATAGATGAGGAAGCTGTGTGACTCAACGAGGCTGTGAACTTGCCTAAGGTCACACAGCTGGTGGGCGGCAGAGCTGGGTGTTTTCAAACCCAGGCGCTCTGGTCCTTACCCCAGATTCAAAAGAAAACAAAACAGAAACAAATGCACAGTTACAGTTGGTGTCAACTGCTCACTGAGCAAAGAAACAGGATGCCCTGATAGAGAATAACTGAGGTGGGGCTCCTTTGGACAGGACGGTCAGGGAAGGCGTCTCAGAGGAGGTGACGTTTAAACTGAAGGAGGTGATGGATGAGAAGTCAGCCATGTCAAGAGAGAGAAGAGAAAGACTGTTTCAAGAAGTGTGGCAGCTTTCTTAGTCCACTCTCCTTGATCTTGTGACTCCGTTCTCTCCCTACCCCACCCCCTTCTTCTCCCTGGCTCTGTCATCACCACCCCTCAATTCTGCAGTAGTGACGCTCTCCAGTCTTATACTCCCTCATTCCCATGAGTGAACTCCCTCCCTCCATTATTCCTGTCTGCTTGTGGCTCCCATTATGGCCTATATTTTAATCCTCATCTTGCAGCTAAGTCAACTGGGGGGTGGGGAAAAGGAAGGAGGGCAGAGGATGATTACACCCAGTATTTTCTAGATTTTATCTTGTCCAATCCCTAGAGGAGGTTCAGGGATGCTATGACATTTGCCCAAAACAACGTGGCCCACATAGACTTTTTCCAGACCAGACTAAACCCATGCGTGCTGACTCTCTGTCCACTGCAGCATACTACCCCACCAGAGTTTGGGTTACTTTTCAAAGGATTTGCCCGTATCAAATAAGGGAAGGCAAAGAAAACTAGGAAACACACCAATATAACATTTACTAGTTTCTCAAGTAGAACTCAAATCTGTACATCCTTCTAGGTCCTGAACCCGGCCACCTATTCAGACAGCATTTGTCTAAACAATCCACCAAACTCCTAACACACTCACCCACACTCATTCTCTACAACCCCGTTCTCTCCATGCTGGAAGGGCTGCCTGATCCTTTCATTTCACAGACACGGAAACTGAAACCAAGCCAAGAACAGAAGTTAGGTCTGCAGATAGATCATTAAGCAGAAACAAGCCATTAATTATGGAAGAGAAAAAATCACTCTGCCCTCATATGTGAAGGAGTAATACAGGTCCCTGAGGTTTTCTCCTCCACCTCCTTCGCCTGCCAGTGATGGGGGATGTGAATGAATCTGCCCTGAGCCATCTCTATTCCCTCAAGGCGATGGACAGTCCATGGGTGCTGAAATCACACAGACTTGAGTTCAAATCCGATCACTGCTAACCTTGACCAATGTATGTCATTTCACTGAGCTTAACTTTCCTTGTCTATAAAACATCCAAGGCTGGCATGAGGATTAAATGGGAATACATGTGAAGAACCAAATCTAATGCTGACAAATAATCTGTACTCAAGGCAGGCACCTTCTCTTTAACTCTGGGAACAGATGAAATTTAAGGGGACTGACCAGAGTCAGAGATACAATGAATTACCCTTACATTGGTCAGAGCTTACAACCTAAAAGGTTGTAATCCTGCTGCGTCAGTGACGTGTTACCTGAAGTAGGGTGACCTGGGATATCGGGCACCCACGAAAATCCAAGGAGAAAGCTTCGGAGCAGAAACTATGGGAAACAGGATGGAAGTGAGGTTAAGGAGAAAAGGCACATGTAACATTTCTCCAAAATCACTAAGGGGTTGACAGTTGGGAAGCACCCTCCATAGGACTAACAGGCTTCATGGGAAGGTGGGATTTTTGAGTGAGACACGTTAGAACTTACCACATAAACACATTATACGGGTAGCTCACACACAGAGGGCTCTCAACAATGACAAAAGTACTTCCTAGTTCAGGACCTCATTTGTTCTCACCACCACCCTGGAAGGCTGTCCCTGTTGTTCAAAGGTCAGCTCTTTGCTAAGCACACTGTATGCTGGGCATTCCTCAGATCCTCACCGCAACCCCACAAGTAGGTCCTGCCATGAGTCTCATTGCATACATGAGAAAACCATGGCTCAGAGAGGTTAACAATCTGCCCAGAATCACACAGCCACTGAGTAAGGTCTTCTGCTTCATCTAATGCAATTCCCTTTTCCCATTATACTCAGCTCTCTGTCCCTTATAAATCAATACATATGTGTTTCTGGAAATAAGAAATAGGTGATAAATAAGGAACAAGGAGGTGATAGCTATAACCACACATAGACAGAAGCAGGCTCTCGATCGAGAGAGAAGGAGAGAACTGCTAAAAGGGAACAAAAAGGTGCATCCAACCCCATGCTTTTGGACAAAGCCCGCAGTACCAGGTGACAAGGACCTATGTGTTAAAGGGCAGCGAAGGCCCAGGGACCTAGGTGGTACACGTCCAACTTTATGAAGACTCAAATGGCATATTAATTTAGATTCAAAAGCCCTGTGCATGCTGTTTAGCTGGAATCTAGAGGAAACGAAAAAATGCTAATCAGTCTATTACCAGATCAGAAGATTATACTTAACTTCTCATTATTTTTAATGTTTTCAACCAACACTGCACCAAGCTTAAAATCAGAGAGGAGTGTAATGTGTTTATAAGTAAGTAGGAAGGTAATTGGGGAGGCCTGCTCAGCCTAGGACTGAGAGTTCAGGTCAACCCTACTCCCAGGGCGGAGGGGGAGGGTGTTTGGGGGTGAGGTGGATTAAGCAACTTGGCCAAAAGCAAAATGAAGCAGATATTCAGGGCAATTGTCCGATCTAAAATCTACCACTCTGACTGTAAGAAGCAAGGCAGCTGAGAACAAAAGCAAAGTACTGGTGACTGGCTTTATCTTCCTTTTAAGTCTACAGATTCTTACTTCAATTCACCACGCTTAGTCTGCAGAGACATGATCTAGGAGGTGTAGGCAATGTCAGCTAAATGCTTGTTCTTCAAACTATGTTCCATGGAATCCATAAGACATGCACAGGAAATAGGATGTCCTACAGTCAAATAAATTCAGGAAATGTCCAGATAAGCAAAAGAAAATGGGTCAATCTACTATAAAGCTGCTCAGTCTATCCATTTGTTATCCTGATTTGTAGTATGAATCTCTAATGGGTCTGTGTATGTGTTTGGGTGTAGACAGCCATTTGTCCACACTTATTCTGGACCACAGTTTGAAAAACTCCAGTTTACATTGTTCCAGCTTTACTTTCCTGTGGGAAAAAGGAGGCAAGGAAGGACATCTCAGCTTTTTATTTTACAAATGCCAAACACTTTGTGTAAAGCCAAGGGCTTCATTGCTATGATATTAGGTAGTAGTATTTCATTAATAACTGATCTCTTAATTCCTGTTTTATGATCCTGTCAGCACAGAGAGGCATTTGTCCCTGCCCAAAAAGAAAGTATGTGTAGCTTCTAATCGTGTGTCTCCCCTCCCTCTGCCCCATTAACTTGGAAAAGAAGAATCGCTGGAAAACGTGGACGAAAGTCAAAACAATTGAGTTGTCTCTTTATGGATTTATTGAGTGGCAATGGTGACATAGAGAGAGCCAGGCGTGGGCAGTGAAGCATGCCGGGAAGCCCATTGATCATCAGGCACCTGGGTCAAAAAGGATTTTATCTTCTGTCCTCAAACCCAAATGGCAAGCAGGAAGACAGATGCAGCAGAGGGGAGGTGGAGGGCGGCCCCCCCTGTCAGACTCAGTCCTCAGCTCACTGGCCCCTCCCACACAGAGGTCTCCAAGGTCACAGGAGGGGAAAACAACCCGGTTTGGGAGAGGTTAAGCTTTGGGTCAAACTTATTGCTGTGAATCTATCACAGACCAAATTCTGAGGAGACAGACAAATCAGACGTGGCCCCCCCTCCAGGAGTCCACTGTTTAGTGGGGGGAGGACAGACAAGCAACCACCCAGTAGTCAGAATAAGTATGGAAAGAGACTCCCTGACTCTAAAGGGCCACAAAGGCTCTAAAAAGGAGAGGATTATTCTCCCCTCCAGGAGGTGCAGCTTAATTCCCCCCTCCTTCAACTGCAGACAGGACTTAGTGACTCACCTCTGGTGAACAGAGCAAAGAAAAGGGAAATAGTCACTTTGCAATGGAGAAACCCCCTTAGACATCACCTTAACCAAGGGATCAGGGTTAAGTCAGACTGATGTCACCATGTATGGATACGATATGAATCAATGGCTAGGAGAGTTCACCTCTGTGGTGCTTCTCCAAATCCAAGTAACCCAGATGAAAACAGTACACACACACAAACTGAGGGGCATTCTACAAAATACTAAACCAGTACGTTTCCACAGCTCTTAAGAAGGAAAAGAAAAGAAAGGAGAGGAGAGGGGTGGGAAGGAAGAAGGGAAGAAGGGAAGGAGGGAGGGAGGGAGGGATGAAGGAAGGAGGGAAGAGAAAATTAAAAGAAAACAGTCACATAACAGAGGAAAGAAATCAAGGAGACATGATGGCTAAAAGCAACATGGATTGAGTCCAAGGAAAGAAAAAGGACACTAGAGAAACTGTGAAATCTACATAAAGTCTGTACTGTAGTTAATAATAATGTACAAATGTCGAGTTCTTCCTTTTGACAGATGTACCATGGGGATATAAGATGTTAATAGTAGGAGAAGCTCAGTAAAGGGTATATAGAAAGCCTCTGTACTGTCTGTGCCAAGTTTCTATACATCTAAAGCTAGGCCAAAATAAAAAGTCTAAGAAAAAAAGAGACAGAGAGAGATGTGCTTACTAAGGGTTTTAAGAGATTAATTACTTCTGTAAAGCAGTTTGGGGGAGACGGAAATGAAAATCATAGAAAGACACTGTAGTCAGAGGGAAACACCAAAATGACAGAGAATGTGTTCAGAGTGTTCTGTGTACTTGGTATCATGGGAGGGCAGGCGGGGCAGGGGGAAGAGAGGCTGAAAGAAACATGGACAATAGCATAAAGAATCTTCCAGGTTAAGCCAAGAACGTTAGCCTCATGTTAGAATGTTAGTGAGTCAATGAAGGATTTAGAGCAGAGAAAGCCTGTCAAATATGAACAAAATGTCTAGAAGTCAGATGAGTTGGCAAAGATAGCAAGTCATGTTGAGTAGTGAGGCAGCAAAGTGGGGAAAACAGCAAGTAAAATCACAATGAAGCCATCCTATGTGGGCCCTGCTTTGACATGACTTCTGTGGTGAACGGTAGATGGGAGGTTGCTTTTCATGCTTTTGCCTGGAAAACGTGAAGGTCGTAAAGGGGGGAGGCCTGCTTCTTCTCCTTGCACACCGAATGTCTACACTGCTACTCCCTTTAAAAGAAACAAGCAGCAGAGGATTCTGGGCAAGATGGGCAACTGGGTACAACTAGGAAGTAGAGTCACAAAAAATTTATGGTAAATCCATGATGGCAAATCTATCAGTTGGTTTAAAAAAAATTCAGCAGGAACTGGGGGAAGAGGTCACGGCCATCCCAACTCAAAAACCTAAATATCCTACCCAGTGCTCCAGCATAAAGTCCAAACACCTAAGCACAGCACGCAAAGCCTATTATATTTGCAATAAAATACCTTTGTATCTCACTTCCCTCCTTGCTGCATTTTACAACAGGGAAGCCAACGCCACATTTTTAAGAAAAAAAATTAATTTCCAATTCCTGTGCCTTTGAATAACTATTCTGTCAGCCTGAGCTGCTTTGCCTTGAGCCAAAAATCTCACCCTATTATTTAATACTTCATGCACATGCTATTGCCTCCATGACGCCTTCCCTGACTATACAGACAACTCTTCAGGTTGTTACAATTCAACTTTTTCTTTAGTGCATCTCTTGTAGAACTTACTCCATATCTTATCGATGTTTTTGGTGAGCTGGGAAAATGCATGTCTCCCTGGGGGCAGGAATCACCCCTTATCAATCAATCTCTGTATTTCCCCTGCAATCATCATACAGATGTCCACGTACATAGTGTTGGTCGGCTACCCAATACTCATTCCCTGCCAACATCTGCCTTATCAAACTCTCCCTATAAAGGACAGAAAGCTCACTTTCCCAGACTTCATTGCATATAGAGGTGACCATGTGACTCACTTTGGGCTGAATCATAAGCTAAAATGTTTGGAGGCACTTCTAAAAAATCTGTCTTCTTAGGGTGCCTGGGTGGCTCAGTTGGTTAAGCGACTGCCTTCGGCTCAGGTCATGATCCTGGAGTCCCTGGATCGAGTCCCGCATCGGGCTCCCTGCTCGGCAGGGAGTCTGCTTCTCCCTCTGGCCCTCCCCCCTCTCATGTGCTCTCTCTCATTCTCTCTCTCTCAAATAAATAAATAAAATCTTTAAAAAAAAAAAATCTGTCTTCTTGTGAAGGGAAAAGCTCACTGGGAGAGATCTGTTTTTTGCCTGCCCTCTCTCCATCCTTGCTTTAAATGCTGTGTTCATTCATTCATCTTGGGGTGGGACAATCACCTTAGATCCCCAAGAAGAAGGCCAAGACAACAACGGAATGCGCGCCCTGGGCACAGACATCTAGAGCCGCAAAGTCACTTATCTCTAAGCTTTTTGTCATGTGAGATAATTAAACATCCTCACTGTCTAAGTTTCTAGGACACAGGTAGCAGTATCCTGAGAAAGACACTGCTTAATATCTTTTTAATTGAATTGAATGTGAGGATTTTCTATCATTTGAGTCTGTTTGGCCTTCTCTAGGTACCTCCATCAGAGAGAAAGAGTCCCTTGGAACTCAGAGTCTATGCCTCCAGCCCTGGACTGGAGAGAACACTGGGTCTGACCCCAGAAAACAATTATTCTCTCATGTGAATTTCTAATCTGGCTCAAGAAACACTATCTAAGGCCAAGTCATAATCTCCTTATGACTTCATCTACCTTTAAATGTCAACTGCTGATTTTCACCGTACCTCCCCTGAGAGGAATTATTGTTTAATGAGGAACATGGCCCGTCATTTGCATCCTAGGACTTGTGACCCTTGAGAGGTATTATCTCCACCAACCTGGAACCTCCCACACATTAAACACACAGAGGTCAAATAAAATACTCTCCTTGTATTTTAAAGTCCAAGAATCAGAGCTGAACGACTGGGCCCCAAGAGAATCAACAACTGGCAAACAGTTGCTGAGCTTCTAATGCACAGGGATCTAGGCACCAAGGGGTGGTAGACAGAAATGGACAAAAGGGGAAGGAAAACTAACAAACACCAAACTAGAAACTTTATCCCAATGCTTTATTTTTGGTGTGTCTTCTAATCCTCATGATAATCCTAGGATTTAAGGATAATATACCCATTTTGCTGAAAAGAAGCTCAGAGAAATGATTCAAAGTGGTATCACTAAGCCAGAAGGTGGAAACAATCCGGATATCTTTCAACAGATGAACGGATCAAAAAAGTGTGATATGTCTACCCCCATGGAATATCATGCAGCCATCAAAAGGAACTGAGTTCTTACACATGCTGTGACGTAGATGAACTTTGAAGACATGAGGCTACATTAAAGAAGCCAGATAGAAAAGGGAAGATACCAAAGGACTCTACTTACATGAAATATCTAGAATTGGCAAATTTGTAGAGCTAGAATGTAGACTGAGAACACCAGGGGTTGGGGTGTGTGTGTGTGTGTGTGTGTGTGTGTAGAATGGGGAGTTACTGCTTAATGGCTGCAGAGTTTCTCTTTGGGGTGATAAAAAGGTTTTGGAAACAGACAATGGTGACTATTGCACAACACTGTGAACGTAATTAATGCACTGAATTGTACAATGGAAAATGGTTAAAATGGCAAATTTTGTTTTATAAGTATTATATATAAGTACATAAATATATATATTATTACAATAAAAAATCATATCACTAATAAATGTTTTGACAGCAACTTAAAAGCTACCTCGGACTCCAAAATCTGTAATCTTTCTAGCAAACCATAAAAAGATCCTCAAAGATGTAGTCCCATGCTGATTTCTAGAACTTTCTACAACAACAAAACAAAAATGTTCTACCTCTGTCGATGTGGTAGCCACCAACCACACATGGGTACTGAGAACTTCAAGTGTGGCTAACGTTGCCTAAGCAATTGACATTTTTATTTTACTTAAAATTCAATTAATTTTAATGTAAGTAACAGCCACTGGTTGGGATAGCACAGATCAAGGGAAACACAAATGCCTAAGGAGACATTGTAATAAAATGATGACATCCTGATGACTAGAAAGAGTCTCTCAAGTTAAGACTTTGGTTTTTTAAAATATAAACCCAAAGCTCGGAAGATTACCAGCACAGCCTAACCTGCCTCCTTGATTTTGGTTCACCCCTACCTCCAATCCACCCATCAGGAAAAGCTGCCTAGGTAATAGCAGACCCTATTATGTCATCTGCTTTCTGAGAACTCCACTAAACAGAAACCTTAAATGCATACACAAAGTGAAAGAAGCCAATCTGAAAAGGTTACATACTGTAGGATTCCAATTATATAACATTCTGAAAAACACAAAACTATGGAGACAATAAAAAGGATCAGTGGTTCCCAGGGGTTGGGGGGAGGGAAGGATAAATAGGCAAAACACAGACTTTTAGGGCAGAGGAACTATTTTGTATGAATAATAATGGTGGATACATGTCATTATACGTTTGTCAAAACCCACAGAAAGCACAACCCTAATGTAAACCAGGGACGCTGAGTGATAATGATGTGTCAGTGTAGGTTCATCAGTTGCAAATGCACCCATGGGCTGCAGGGTATGGCTAGTGGGGAAGCCAGGGAGCCAGGTGCAGAGGCAGAGGGTTTATGCAACTCTATGTACTTTCTGCTCAATTTTGCTGTGAACCTAAAACTGCCCTAAAAAACAAAGTCAGTTTGGGGCGCCTGGGTGGCGCAGTTGGGTAAGCCTCTGCCTTCAGCTCCAGTCATGATCTTGGGGTCCTGGGATGGAGTCCTGCTCAGCAGGAAGTCTGCTTCTCCCTCTGCCCCTCCCCCACCCTGCTCCTATTCCTGCAGGTGCACACACACTCTCTCTCTCAAATAAAATCTTAAAAAAATTAAGAAATAAAGTCAATTTAAAAAATAAAGAAGGTAAAAACATTAAACTCACCATGGGGACAGGGGAGGGGTCCCTCGGCATCTGGCTCCCGCCTCTCCTCCGGTCCCCTTTCTCACCACAAGCCTTGCACATGCTATTCCCTCTGAGCCCTCTGGGCCCCTCTACTAGAGCAGCTTGGCCAGCTAGCTCCCTTACTTCTTCCAAACCCCAAATTCCCCTCTTTGAAAGCTTTCTTGAGCCGGGAAAATAGAGTTAACTACTCCCTCCTTGGTGTGTCCATGCCCTGTATAACTATCACAGCTTGTATGGTCGTTTTGTTATTGATCTGTCTCTTCTAACAACTTTGGGGTTGCTCCAGGCGAGGTCTTACTCCCCCCACCAGATCTGGCATGACCTGGCCCCAGGCAATGTCTGAAGGCTCCACTAGCCCTGCCTCCCTCCAGCCACACAGCCTTCCTTGAGTCCTGCAACACACGCGGACCTCCTCCCTGCCCTTCTCCCCTCTCTTGCTCCTGCCTGACCCCCCTCCCCAACGAACTCAAACCCATCCTTCCCATCCTTCTGCTCAAACTCTGCCCCTTGGGAAAGGCTTCCCTGATTTCCCAGACCGAAATAAATGCCCCAGTTATAAGTTCTCAAAATATAAGATGCTTCTGCCTTCAAGGAAAAATGTGTCTAAATCACTGTTTATGAAAGCATTTAATTTTTATCTCTTCCTTTAAGCTTTAAGCTCCTCATTCTGTTGTTTTTGTTCTTTTTTTTTTCCCCCTCAGTTTTATCCATAGTTCCCGCCATATCTGAAGTTCCCAGCATCCATTTGTGGATACATGGATTAATTTCTCTATCCTCGGGATCCAGGTGGGTGCTTAATAATTATTTGTAAAATGGCTGTATTTCTTTTATCTCTAGGGTTTAGGGCAGTTCCTGACACAGAAGGAGTGGTCAGCAAATTCAGTATTTGAATGAATGAATGAATGAGAAGTTCAGACATCCTTGCACAAATGAACCACTCCACCTCTTCATGACAGAAACTATTTAACACCATGCACCGAGTGTCAGACTGAAGAAGTTGCTGCAAAGTATATACAAAAATGATGCTTTGAGGATGAGGACCGCTTTTTTTTTTTCATTTACCAAATATTTTTCAAGCATGCTCTCTCACCTTCTTCTTTGAGTCACGTTGCTTGGTGGGTAATGAAACCCACCACTAGATACGGACGATTGCATTCGAGAAGGAGCCTGTCCCACCACGTGTAATAGTGCGCAAGGGGCCAGGCTGCCTGGCTGCCGGAAAATGCACAGGGTGAGGGCTGAGAGGCTGGGACGCTGCCAGGACAGACAAGCCAAGCAAGCAAGCCCTCCAGATTCCTGGGGGCCAGAGCCGGATGGGGAGAGACAGAATGGACCCTGATTACAATCTGAGGGGGATTCTTCCGCTGAAAGCCAGCTGATTGGATTGTGCTGTGACGCAACAGTCTGTGGGCAAACAGCCCCTGGCTACCTCTGAGCTGCTAGAACTGGAAATCTGGAGGCGGAGGCTGGCCTGCTGCTGGGGGGACAGGCTCCCGGGCCTGAGGGGCAGCTCCGCCTGAGGTTACAGCTCAAGCGGCAGATGTCCGATTTGTCCCTTCCAGCACTGCTAACGAAGCTTGCTCCAGAAGCAGAGCAGCTGGCCTGGGGGAGCAGAGGGGACAGGGGAGTCAGGGGAATCACCCCCTTATAACTGTGGAGCGTGCAAATGCTCATAACTTATATTTTCATTACAGCCTCCTCAAGCCCTACGAAATCCGTATGGTAACCCCCGTTTGATAGAGGCACACATCTGGGTTGGCAGAGGGGACAGGTCGTGCTCAAAGTTATAAGGTATAAAGTTAGAACAGAGAGGAGAATTCCAAGTCGGCCCGACGCTCTCTAACTACTATACTGCAATCCAGAGCACGAGTCTCTAACATAAAGTCAAAACCTGAAGTCAAAATCTTCATCCAGGAAGATGATCATGGGTCTGAATTCTTCTTGGACACCTAGCCAGCAGGCATTCCATTCCTATATAACCTGTGTGGTTGAGATTATTATCCCACGTATGGCATGATGAAACGGAGTTTGGTTCTGCAAGGTGAAATCGTTTTCTGCAGGTGGCAGGGCCGGCCGTTAAAACCAGACCAAGTTCTTTGGATTTTCATTCTGTAAATTTGGGCAGCAAAAGCCATGCAGAAAGATAGCTTCCTTTACCCCCTTCCAAGCAACACGCTGGGGCTACAGTAAAATGGCGGTACCACTGCTGTTCCATCTGATTTCCAATTTTCAGGGACTTCCATGTAAAATATGGTTGCTTAAAATGTGAAAAGAAAGTTGAGGTGTGTCAAGAGTAGGTAAGAAAGGGGCATTTGGAAAACCAATGAGAGAAGGTAAAGAGTACAGCAGAAGAAGGTCTCTCTCCATACCACCTTGGCAAAGATGACCAACTGCCTACCAAACATGTTCTGGCGGGGCTGACTTACCCATCAGGCACTGCATCCTGGACCCACAGGACTTCTGGGGCCAATGGAAATGTTTTAATCTTTCTAAAGACCAGAAGTGAAAGTAATTGCATGTTTAGGTCAAAGAAAAGGTTTCAAAATATATTACTAATATAATCACCTTTTGCAAACACAACCATAAAATATTTTCAAAGTAAACAATAATATTAAGTAATTTTTTTAAAATGTTATGGAAGAATGACCCACAAAGACAATAGCGCCTAAGGCCTTCAGAAGTCATGAAGTTGCCCTGTATGCTGATGTTGTTATTACGTAAGCTTGGCCATTGAACGTGGAGCTAAATGAACTCATGAGAATTAGTGAAATTAGAGTAGAATGTCATGAGGCATGTTCTGAAGAACTCGCACGGGATTATCATGGGCAGAGCTGAGATTCTGAATATTACCAAGAGAACTGGAAATATGCCTCTGGATGCATGTGGGCAATTCTCTGTTGGCTATGCCCAGCAGAAAAGGCTAAAGTTACCTTTAGCTTGATCATTTTCTCCATCTCAAAAATCACACCTATTATGGGTCCTTGGGATGTAATGGTATCCTGGAGATTGGAATCAATATCTTAACTTAGTTAAACAGATCTTTTATGCCTAACCCAAATCCTGCTTATTCTAGCTATAGTCTTTAGTTTTGCTTTTTAAGACTGAAAAATCCACGTATGTTGCTTTCCTCACATTATGACCCGTTTGTGAGTTTGGCTACCTACTGTCTTGAGGGATGGACAGAACACTTGAATATCAGTAAGAAGCCACAGACTGTAGTAACAATTCGGTCATAAATTTTTATGAGCTGGGCAAGTCACTTCCTCTTGTGGGCCTTAGTATCCCATGTCTGAGAAAGGTGAGTTATCAGCATATGAAGTTACTGGCAAACTTGAAGGATCCTGAAATACTGAACATACCGGATATTATGGATGGTCCTATCAGAGATCCCTTACGGTAAAATCAGTGCTATAGTGAGCATCTATCGTGGTGGTGTTCAAGAAGCCTTCTATATTGTCAAAAGCAAGGATAGGCCTGTTAGTTTCTGCATAGACAGTGACATTTCTAAGAATTTGCAGGGGGAAGCAAAGGTCAGATGGTTACACCCATGCAGAGCAAATCAGAGGCAATGCCAGGTTCAGGGCCTGGGGACAGGGCTGGGTGGGGGCATGGCTACACCCACTGCAGGAGTCCTCACATTATGGATACCTCCATCCTGGAGTTACAAACCCTGCTCTTGGGCATGACAGCTGAATGAGAAATCCCATTTCCCTTCCAATCATTTGAATGCGAAAGGAGCCAACATTAAACTGGGGGCAATTGTCTTTACATCACCCTGAGCACAGATTCTAATCACAAACCTGCAGACCACCAGCCTCTCGTGGCACTGATCTGGAGTGTGGAAATTACCGCATAATTTATGACAGACAGGCGGGGCCTGAAAATGACTTTCTCACATCTGTTCCCTGGTAGTCCGGAGAGCCAGGAAAGGAAGAAAGCTCAGGGGGTTGCTAGAGAAATGGGATCTCCTCCAGTTGCATCCAAGAGTCCAGTAGCCTCCCCCAAAGCTGGTCTCTTCCTGTTTCCCTCCTCCTGCCATGCCTCTCCCTCTCCCTGCTGTTGAAGCTCACCCCTCTTCAACAATTTTCCTTCCTAAATCCCACCTTTCCCTAAGAATCTGCCTAGCCCAACTCGCCTCCCACTACCCCCGTCTGGAATGTCCACCTCTGTCACCTGTGAACTCGGGGGGCGGGACAGTTAAGCATGGTTCAAATTCAACCTAAATGTAATTATTCTATGAGTAAACACTGTTTGGACCCAGATGTCACTCAGAGCCCCCTCCCCTTTTTTTCCCTTGTGCAACACAAGGCATGGATGCAATAAGAAACACTGGCTAATGGGAAAGGATAAATCATGCATTCTGGACCCCTTGGGTACTGTTCCAGTTGTGCTCCCTTCCAGTGCTATGCCCTTGGGCATGTTCTTTCACACCTCTAAACCTCAGACTCCCCATCTGCAAAATGGGAAGAAAGTGATTAAACATTAATGGGTTATTCTGAGGATTAAAGAAAGCAAAAATAAAAAATGACTGTAGGCAGTGATGTGCAGTATGAATGCAAGAAATGGCTATTTTTTTTTTTTTAAGATTTTATTTATTTATTTGACAGAGAGAGACACAGCGAGAGAGGGAACACAAGCAGGGGGAGTGGGAGAGGGAGAAGCAGGCTTCCCGCTGAGCAGGGAGCCCGATGTGGGGCTCAATCCCAGGACTCTGGGATCATGACCTGAGCCGAAGGCAGACGCTTAACGACTGAGCCACCCAGGCGCCCCAAGAAATGGCTATTATTATCACTCCAATAAGAACAGCTGATGTGTTAAGGGAAGTAACAAATATGATGTTGCTCTTTTTTTCTGGCTCAAGAAAGGCAAACACTCTCTTTGAGATTTATCTGTTGCAAGCTAGGATAGAGTTTGGTCATTCAACTATGAATTAAAAGATATCCTTAGGCACTTTCCATGTACCCATCTAGGTTCCAGCAGGAGAGAGAGCATCAAAACACCATGCAAAGAATGAGCCCCTGTACCTTAACTCTGTTAAATCACATATTTTTTAAAGGCGATGGGGTCCTTATCTGGAATGTGGGAGTCTTTCGGTTGGGAGCCAGCACCGTGTCAGTATGTCCTCAGTTTTTGTGAACTTACTGCATGGATATTTAACTGGAGATTCTAGTATGCAATACAGAGTTGGACTGGGTTCTCTGATGATAATATATGTTGAAGGAAGGAGACAGGAATTTAGATCCCCAAACTATCAGAGACAGTGGAAGGCAGTGAACTCCGGGGTTATAGACCTGAGTCTGACCTAGCCATTCTGTCTTGGTGTGACTCAGTCAGCCTAAGTGACTTTAATCTCTGAGCCTCAGTTTCCCTGGAAGTCAGGAAAGAGAGATGCAATGACCATATAAACCAACAACAACTAGATGAAGAACAAAACATAGAGACAGGAGTTAAGAAGTCAAAATAATGGTAAACAGCAACTTTTCTCAGCAGGAATAAACCAGGGAATAAGAGAAAGTGCATGCAAACCCACTGGCTTTGACCGATTGCTAAACATGAAGTAACAGACCTCAATAAATGTCTTCATGACTCTTGGGACTTCCAGGGCATGTGGGGAGCTGTCCAGCACTCAGAGATCCGTGGATCCCACTCTGAGGTTGGAACCATTTTGGCTCCACCCCCTCGTGGATCTGTCAAACACTATGTCTGGCCCTGTGCTAAGCATACTTCCTGGGGAAACCGAGAGTAAACAAGACAGCCACAATCCCTGCTCTCACGGAGCTTACAGTCTAGTGGGCAAGACAGACAATCAGATAATGAGAATGAAGTATCACATGGAAATAGGCAAGAGTGCAGAGAATATGGGAATACACAAGAGGGGCTGTCCGACCCAGCCAGTCGTCAGAGGGGGTCTCCATTGGAAATATTATGTAATGCTAGAATTTAAGAATGAATAGAATGTGGCCAGGCAAAGAAAAGTGGAAACTATCCCCAAGAAAGGAAAGAGCAGGTGCACCGGAGATACGGAGATAAGACGACAGGATTCCTGCCCTCGTGGTGCTGCCAGGATAATGCACGGAGCGTTGAGAAACAGGCATTCCCAAATGGAGCAGGCCAAGCTGCCCAGGTAACCAGCACAGCAGAAAGCTCCGTCCCATGTCCAGGACCATATCCACAGCTGGGGAGTGCGGGGGAAGGGGGCGGGCCACGGGAACTGAGCAGCCAGCCTAATGATAGGGCCTGGCCTTACTGAGGGCCCTCTGTGTGACCCTGGACTAGTCCCTTCCCCCCTCCAGCCTTACTCTCCCCATGAGGGGAGGTTATATCAGATACTCATGGATGGACTTCCTACTCTGAAAATGCTATGCTCCAGCATGACTTAGCAATTTTCAGGATTTGTTCTTTACTTCTAAGAGAATCACAGGTTTGTTTGTTTGTTTCTTTTCTTCCACATTATGCCCCTTTATGTGGAATGGATGACATTATTTATTTCCTATGTCCTCAGGATGTAAATCCCTGAATTATTCTAAATCCTGCCCAGGCCTGACATCACAAATAAATTCTCCATCCCAGGGGAATGGAGATAAATGGGGGCTGCCACTCCTGCAACCTCCATCAGGGATCTGGCTCCAACACTTCACCCAAGGAAAACTCTGCACCAAGTCAGGCTAGAGGGGGAAGGGGGACATGAAAAAAAAAAAAAAAGGAAGGAAGGATGGAAGCCTAAAGCTGAGCATTTTTGGAAAGACAAAAGCAGCAACTTCCATCTGGATGCACCTCAAAGACCCCCAGCAGCCGGAGGGGACCCACTTTGGGGTCTTTGCTTTTTACTCTCAGAAGGAAGAGAGTTTGGGTGCAAGTGGGAGACAGCCAGTCACAGCAAGAACCCCCAAGCCTGGGGCCTTGCAGGGCCGAGCTGGAGCCCTGCCCCCACTAGATTGTGTGTGACCTCTGCCCGGCATCCCATTCTCCCTGAGACGGAGTTTCCTTGGCTCTAAAGCAAAGACGTCATCATCTCCTCAAAGAACTGCTGAAAGGATAAAACAAAATTGTGTATGTGGAAATGCCTAATACAGGCATGGAACACAGAAGATATTTAATGAAGAGTAGTAGAGGCTAGACCAAGGTGGGGGCTCTGTGGAGAGCTTGCAAGGAACATCTATGGTTCTCAGCTCTCTAGGGCCACATACCTCACAAGTGGGCGAGTTCTCCAGCACCCCCTCCCCCCCAAAAAAGGAGAAGGGACAGCACAGGTGAGTGTGAGCACATGGGCAGTGGAGTTTAACAGTGTTGGGTGTCAATTTTACTTCCATCCACATTTAAGATATTCCTAACCTGTCCAAGCCCCAGGCTCCTCAGGTGCACAAAATAGTACCTGCCTCAGGTTATTTTAGGATTTAAAATGATTCTGCATATCAAGTACTTAGGATGACACCTGGCACCTGGCATGTGCACGATGAATGATGGCTAGCAAAACTTCCTGATCTTGGGGCGCCTGGGTGGCTCAGTCGTTAAGTGTCTGCCTTCAGCTCAGGTCATGATCTCAGGGTCCTGGGATCGAGCCCCACGTCGGGCTCCCTGCTCGGCGGGAAGCCTGCTTCTCCTTCTCCCATTCCCCCTGCTTGTGTTCCCTCTCTCGCTGTGTCTCTCTGTCAAATAAATAAATAAAATCTTAAAAAAAAAAAAAAAAAAACTTCCTGATCTTGCTGGTTTCTCTGAGATCTCTATCAGCTGCTTTGCCCCTGTGTCATTTGCCCCACCCCCCAACCGATTTCCATGACCCCCTTTGCCCCAGGAGGCTGCCTGACCTCTACAGGCTGTATCATCCGGGTTCTCTGCCCTTCTACTTCCAGGTGGGGTGTGCTCAGAAGAGACACTGGCAGATCAGTGAGCGGTAGGGGAGAGAAGTCAGGGTACATGTGGTCCTCCCTCCCTGTGGTCTCGATAGTGGATGGGAGAACCTGTGACCAGCTCTTCCTGGCATCATTGTTCCCTCATCTGGTTCCATCAGGGGGCAAGAGCATCCCCCTTGAAATGAAGAATCTGGCTCCTATTTTTGACGTTTGGATACACATAGCTTCTAAGCCTCATTGTTCTCTCTGTGCTCCCTATCTGCGCAAGCTGGTAAGAAAGCCTGGGTGCTCCCTCCTTTTGGTGGTGGCTAGAGACTCCCAACTATGCAAATCCCTGCCTGGCCCCATCCTTGAACCAGAACAAAAATCCAGGCCCAGCCTCTTTTGCTGGCTCTCTTAAGCCATTCTGGACCTGCTTGAGAGGCCTGTCCTGCTCACCCCAAAGACTTGAATTATGTGAATAATCAACCTTTCCATACCTGCTCTGTGTATATGTAGTATCATCATCTCAACATCTGAACTAAATTTGGGATGGGATTATCTCCTTCTTTTGCAGGGTAACAGAAACACCCAGATGCTCACGCACAAGGCCTCATGACCCCTGGCCGGTTCCCTTAACCCTGGCGCACCCTTCAGTAAACCCACCACCACTACTTCTTCTGAACGTGCTCAGGAAGGAGCCATCTGTTTCCTGCCAGCACCCTGATACAACACTGAAGGTCCGTGAGCGTGTTCATTCATTAAGCATCTGTTAATCACCTATGTGTATAAGTTACCTTGTGTCTGAGTGGAACGGCTTTACATTATGAGAAATGAAACAAATACTTTACATGCATCATCTTATTTCATTCTCTCAACAGCCCTGCAGAATTGGCATCGTTGGTGCTAAGTGGTAAACCAAAGTGCAGAAAAGAAAAGTGTTCAAGGTAACATAGTTCGTTCACGGCAACGGGGAGGCAAGAATCTAGGATTGACTCCACTCCAACCCTCCTCCTCTTCGTGAAGACACAAAGACACAGGCATGATGTCACAATAAGGGGGAAGGCCATGGATGAGATACACGCAGCACATGCTATGAACCATCAGCGCAGAGAAAGGCCATCCGTGGTTAATGTTGAGGGCCTATGAGCAAGGCCTGTGTAACAGGCCTGCAAGCATGTGTAGGATTTCAACATATGGACAGGTTATACAAAGAAGGTCTGGGGACATAACGTGGAGATGTGGGACAGATATGCTGAATCTGGGCTTAAAGACCTTGCATTTCATCAGCCATTAGTCCCTACCTAACGTAGCCATGGCTTGTCCACGGTCACAAATATACCTCTTCCCCTAACCCACTGAGACTGTGTAATGCTCACTGCTTTTTCAAAGAACCTCGGTTTCCCCATCTACAACAGGTGGGCTGCTTTGTTTTATATCCACTTGCTTAAACATGGATTAAATCCACTGGTAGCATTATAGTAATAGAACCTAAGAGTTATTACTTCGGGACTCAATTCACAGTAACTCATGTCTCGTGCTACCCACTCACTTCCATTAGCCTATGAACCATGTGATTGAAAACATGACCTATACATGTTTCCCCTTGAAGCCTGTGTAGTACCTAATATAGGGTGGCATCCAATAAATGTTTGCAGAACAGTAAATTAATGTGGTCCAGCCTCCTCCTCAGCTAAACTTGGAAAATCAAGGACCAGGGAGGTAATGACTTGTCCAAAGTCACCAAGCAGATTAATGGCTCCTTCAAGGCATCAACCCAGTAAAGACCCACTCTCAGAACTCATCCTCAAGGCCTTGTTTTGTAGGCCATGGGCCACAGTTTGCTGACTTCCATCTGGTATTGCAGATGGGAGGTTAAAACAAAAAACAGGCCAGGTGAATCTTTCTGTGAGCAGAAAGAAATACGACGAGGCTTTCGAACTTGCCTGAATTCTCTGACAAGTTTAATCAAGTACAAAATAAAAGACAGGCTTGATTTATCCAGTTTTTCCAAACGCTGTTGATGAGGTACCTCATGGAAAACTACAGAAGATAAACAACTGGGGGATGGAGTATAAAAGGTGGTGGCAGGAGGCGCCTGGGTGGCTCAGTTGGTTAAGCGACTGCCTTCGGCTCGGGTCATGATCCTGGAGTCCCTGGATCGAGTCCCGCATTGGGCTCCCTGCTCGGCGAGGAGCCTGCTTCTCCCTCTGACCCTCCCCCCTCTCATGTGCTCTCTCTCTCATTCTCTCTCTTTCAAATAAATAAATAAATCTTTTAAAAAAAAATTTTAAAAAAAAAGGTGGTGGCAGAACAAGAGGCAGTGAAGCCTCAGGAAAAAGGTCTGGTAGCTTCTTCAAAGAAGAGCAGAGGCTTGTTGAGTAAGCCCGAGAAAAGCCTCCTAGCCTTACAGAAGGAGCTGGGCTCAAACCTGAGTTACGAGATGTGCCAGGAACTCGGAGCCCCCGCACTGCATCATCAAGGACCCGATCAAGAGGCACAGTCAATAGAAAACAGGCGTCACTGTACTCTGCCCACCTGTGTCCTGGCATTGCCCCTGTAACGAGTAACATTAGACTCTGCTTCAGGAGCAAGTCCCAAACCTCAGGGGTTTAAAGGATAATGGTATGTGTTTGACTCAAGTCCTTCCCTGGTTGGTAAGGGGCCTCAACTCATTACAGGCTCTCAATGACCCCAGCAGATGGGAGAGCCACCATCTGAAACATTGCCACTCTCCATGTGAGAGGGAAAGAGAAAGTTCTGGAATGTCCTCCCCTGACAGGTTAATGCTCTGGCCCATGAGCGGCGCCCCACACTTGCACTCACAACTTTAGTTATTTGAGCCATCCAACAACAGGTAGGTGGAGAAGTGCAACCCCAGCATGAACCCAGATAGGAGAGGAATCAGAAATATTGGACAAAGTAGTACTCACAATTTTGGCCAACACACCCTCCCAGGACAGCCTGCCATGTCCTGATGATGTGGGAAGGCTCTCGGCAAGCCTCTGAGCTGAACAAAGGGTGGAGGCAGCTTGGATTCATTGGTGGAAAGGCATCGGGCTGGGAGTCTGCAGGTATCCCAGGTAGGCCACTCCCTTTCTGCAGCACGTGGGTGATGCTCTGGGAGCTCCTTGCCTGCTCTTTCCAAGCACGGATTCTCCTTGGCAGACTGTGACAAGTTAACATAGCATTCTGTTTGCTCGGTCGGTGCCCCTGACACATTATATAACTGAGCCCCGTTCTGCCGTTACCCAAGGCCTCATCATTTCTCCTTGTAAACTCGAGGGCAGAGGCCTTGTCTTACTCATCTTGCAAAACCTAGCACAATTTTTTACAGGCTGGAGGCCCTGCCTGCATGTTTATTTAATAAATGAACGGATTACATTTTCTGAAAACGATGGCTTGAAGGACTCAGCCTAGCCGACTGTGGATGTTCCAAGGAATATGTACAATGATAATACCAACAATGTCAGTGATCAGCTGATAAAGATTGATGATGATGATAAAAAAAAAAAATAACATGCATGGAACGTCAGTTTATAGATCCTTTTCACCTCTATTCTCGGTTTTAATGTTCTCATTAACTCTATGTGGGAAGCCCAGTTAAAGATGAGGAAGTTGAGGTCCCAAGAGGTAACGGGATTTTTCCAAGGTCACACAGATAGTCAAGGTAGAGCTGGATTAGAAGTGTAGGCCTAGCACTCTTTGCCCATGATCTTTCTGTAAGAATTCGTCTCCTCTCCTCCACTCCTCCTATGACATGAATAAGCCCTTATTGTAATACATAGACCACATTTTCCCCTGAATCTTGCAGATTAGACTCCTAAGTCATCCTCATGACCTCAGCTTGGTGTCTGAGCTCCCCATACCCACTGCAGCCACCCACTTTGCCTCCCTGCTCATGCAGCCCAGCTCTTGGAAACACCTGCTCTGAACCACAAATAGCATCAACTCCTTGTTCTTCAGTGAGTCCTTTAATTGGTGGGGATGTTTTCAGAGCAGAATAGAGGCTCAGTCTTATATGGCTTTACTACTCCATTTTGTGTGCTGTTCTAGAACAATGATAAACACAAATAAACTATAATAAAAACAAGCCATACTATTGTGTAAGCTTCTCTTAGCAATTCCCTGCAATGGCGCTTTGGGTGGAGCAGGGCTGCTCACCGAACAGATGAAGAGCATGAGGTCTACAGATTAAGTGACAGAAAGGGCAGTATAGTGAGTGGTTAAGAACATGAGCCATAAGAATAAGCCAAATCTGGGGGTGCCTGGGTGGCTGAGTCAGTTGGGTGTCCAACTCTTGATTTCGGCTCAGGTCATGATCTCAGGGTCACAGAATCAAGCCCCACGTAGGGCTCTATGCTCAGTGTGGAGTCCAATGTCCCTCTCTCTCCCCCTCTGCCCCACCCCCTACTCAACACTTGCATTCTCTCTCTCTCTCTCTCTCTCTCTCTCTCTCTCTCTCGCGTGCGCGCTCAAATAAATAAATAAATCTTTAGGAAAAAAAAAAAATCAGCCAAATCTGGGTTCTAGTGTGGGCTTTGCTGCCTCTGAGCTCTGTGACGTTCTGGCACTTACTAACACCTCTAAGTCTCAAATTCATTCTCTATAAAGTACGGACATGTTCCCAATCCTCTTACGGTTGTTGTAAAGACAAATGAGAGAATGCATATGAAGCTCTTGTAGAGGGACATGTTCATGATAAGCACAGAGCACATGAATTATATCACTCATGTCTGCTTTACCTCTAGCTGGGAAGCTCCTAAAGGCTAAAGCCCTCTTTGCTTGTCCATGGCTGCTTCCCCAGAGTCCAACACAATGCCTGGGCCACACTCAATGCTTTAAAAACTCTTGGAAATATTATAAGACTTGATTGAGTTCACATAGGTATCTAATTTAGCTATAAAATCACTGAGGTTAATGCCTCTCAGACACATAAAACTTGGCTAGCTCTCACCCAGTGTTATTTTTAGGTTCACTTAGAATCACAGAAACCTTGAGGACAGAGGGACTTTAGACCAGCCCCCACCCATTTGCAAGAGTCATCTCTGCAATGCCCTGTCCCATTTCCATACAATGAGTTCTGTACAATATTCCCCACCCCAGTGTGTGGTAAGTGCTGTTATAACAAACAATTTCCACTTGCAATTCTTCAGGTTCTCACTTGTAAAACACAATAGGAATCCCAGGTCCCAGCCTGACCACAAGAAAAGTGAGGGTGAGTCAAAAATGACTTTCCTATAGCTAATAAAATGGAAGTGGGCATGACTTAAATAAACAGCAGCAAAGGATCAGGGATTCACGAAAGTCATATCATGTTTATGCAGTCATTCTTCATCGACCTTGGAGAAGTACAATAATTGACAAGAACAGATTTGAGAGCTCTAGAATTCTTAATCAAACAAGGGTTCTGGGAAACACACGCTAAGCGCACACATACACACACACACATACACATACACACACACGGATAGATTCAGAGTTTTGAATCTTACACTCAATACAAACTAAAGAAGGCATGCATTGAAACAACAACAACAGAGTCATAGGCTTTTTTGGCTTTTTTAATTGCTCAAGGTACTAATATACTAAACAGTGGATTCTTTTCATGTGTTCAGTAAACACTGCCTGGGGGTAAGAGTTGCCAAAGAAGATCCTCATACATGCTTTCCATTATGGAGCCTCTGCCTCGTTGCAAAGGTTTTAGAATAAACGAATTCCATGTATTTGGGGAAGGCAAGCCTATAATTGTATATCCCTACTCTTCTTCATTTTCCCAATGTACATACGTTTATAAATTATCTCTGGGTTAAGGGCACCAGAGGGTGGCAGAGCACCCTCAGCCTCTATCGAAGGCTAAAGGCAAACATCAGAAAACTGCTTTGGTTTCCCAGGAACCAGAATGATGATTGCCATGTGCTAAGAGTTCTGATCTAAAAAACACATATAAAAATAACACGCATTTTTAACATGTTGGTTTATAAATATAAAATCCCATTATCACAGAGCCACAGTCGGCCCAGTCTCCAAGGATTACTGTGCATTTAACACAGTAGGAAAAATAATCACTTGTAGGCTTAAGCAATGCCCCGAACTTGGATTGCAGGTATCAGCACAGAAGAGTCCTGCCTGAGGGGAAGAATGAAGCGGGGGGGAAATCGGAGGGGGAGACGAACCATGAGAGACGGTGGACTCTGAAAAACAAACTGAGGGTTCTAGAGGGGAGGGGGGTGGGAGGGATGGGGTGACTGGGTGATAGACACTGGGGAGGGTATATGCTATGGTTAGCGCTGTGAATTGTGCAAGACTGTTGAATCACAGATCTGTACCTCTGAAACAAATAATGCAATATATGTTAAGAAAAAAAAAAAGATAGCAGGAGGGGAAGAATGAAGTGGGGGAAATCGGAGGGGGAGACAAACCATGAGAGACGATGGACTCTGAAAAACAAACCGAGGGTTCTAGAGGGGAGGGGGGTGGGAGGATGGGTTAGCCTGGTGGTGGGTATTGAGGAGGGCACGTTCTGCATGGAGCACTGGGTGTTATGCACAAACAATGAATCATGGAACACTACATCAAAAACTAATGATGTAATGTATGGTGATTAACATAACAATAAAAAAATTAAAAAAAAAAAAGAGTCCTGCCTGAACTTAGGTCAGGTAAAATGGGGCAAATCTATATAAGTCATCATTTACTTAGGGGAAACAAAAGTGCTGTTAATGAAGACAGAAAATCTTACAACAAACACAGGACAATACTTGCCAACAAAAGTACAGGCCAGCCCAGATTAATAAATTCGCTTAAGTGTTCTCCCCTGCCATGGCGGTTTGTTAAAACTGGAAGAGTGCTATTCAAACGTAAAGTTCTTCTTTAGGTTGTTAATAATATTATTTTATTTTTCGAAGCACCAGTGATCCTGATTGCTCTTGGAATGTCTTGGGAAATAAGTCTCTATATAATGTGATTATAATGATTCATTATATTTGTGTAGGGTTTTGTAACTTAGAAAGCACTTTCCATCCATTATTAATATTATCATTATTAATAATAATAGCTACCATTCATTGTGCTTTTTAGGGGCCAGGCACTGTTCAGCGAACAGTAAACACGGTATCTATAATCTTTACAATATCCCCACAAGGAGGCTGTGAACACCCATTCCATATGGGAGGAGACCGAAGCCCCTCGAGGTCAACTAACCGAAGATGGTGGAACTCGTAGGTGGTGGGGGTGATATTAAACGTCGTGCCTGCCTGACCCCAAGGTACAGGCCATTTTCTCTCGAGCTATGGCATGTCAAGTGACCTTAAAATTACCTGTTTCCTATCTGTTATCTGCCATCCTTTTAGACTAAACGCTCTCTGAAGGCAGGAAACGTCTGCTCTTCAGAGTCGTCACGCCACCACCCAGCACAATGCTTGGACCACGACAGGCCCCTGATGGACACGTGCTAAAAGAATGAATGAAGAAGTCAGCACGCAAGTGAATTCTTACATCTCTTCTGAGGCGAGGAAATCGCTTGTTATTTTCTCTGTTAATATAAACAGGGATATGAAGACTCGAAAACGTAAAGTGGGGCGCCTGGGTGGCTCAGTTGGTTAAGCGACTGCCTTTGGCTCAGGTCATGATCCTGGAGTCCCTGGATCGAGTCCCGCATCGGGCTCCCTGCTCGGCGGGGAGTCTGCTTCTCCCTCTGACCCTCCTCCCTCTCATGCTCTCTGTCTCTCATTCTCTCTGTCTCAAATAAATAAATAAAATCTTTAAAAAAAAAAAAGAAAAGGTAAACTGATGTCCCCAAGGGCCCACAGCTGGTAAGTGCTAGCGACAGGACCCCATCCTAAGCCCCTGACTCTCGGTCTGATTGGCCTTCCACAGGCCTCAGCTATCAGGGCATGTGCAACTGCTGTGTCATGACAGGCCGGCTGACCAGTGGTGGGGAGGAACTGTGGGACAGCCCTAAGCCCAGGTGCCCTGCCCACCTACTCCCCCCCCGACCCCCACCCCCACCCCAGATGGAAGCCTACGAATGACTGCGAGCATAAATGTGGAGGCTCCTGTTTGGGAGTGGATGAAGTTTGAGAGGGTAGGAGACGCCGAACTGACAATTCAGGCAGCCAAATTCAATTTGAGGGAATTTGGTTCAGTGCTTTCCATTAACAACCCTCTAAGAAAAATATAATTCCCAGGACTAAAGAAGGAAAGGAGAAAAGAAAACAACTTTTCATCGTGTGCAGTCAATGCAAAGCAAATCAATCACACTCTTTCTCACCCAGCCCGGCAATGCCTCGGCAAACACCAAAGGCGCAGGGCCTCTGAGCTCCAGGCCAGTCCTCAGGGTGTGGTGGGGGAGAGAAGCATCGGGAAGAGAAAGAGCAGACCTGCAAAAGCTTATCTCCGTTCCAGGCCACCTTCAATCATACGAAGAAGTCTTTATGGTTTAGAAAACACTTTGCCTATGTTTGGTCCCCAAAGCCTTTGGAAATGGGTGACATTATAATTCCTATTTTATAAATGAGAAATTGGATGGGGGTAATTAGGGAACATGCTCAGTATCAGCTAGTAAGTGGCGGGAATTTGAGCCCAGGTCCTTCTGACCCCACAAGCCAAACTCTTCAACTCTACATTACCAAAGGGCCCCTGTGACCCAAGGGAGAACAGAGACTAAATCCAGCTGGACATCTGCATGCACGCTACGACTATTCTATTCCAGTTCAAGTTCATCCTGACATGGGAACTAAAAGGGTCTACATATATTTTAATATGGCAACATCACTCCCTGCCTTGCCTCCCTCATCCAAGCAAAACCTGAACAAAACTAGCAATGCTTTAAATTCCGTGAGCACCATTCCTGTCAAACCGTCCTCTTACCCGCCCACACCGAGCTGGGGAACAAAGTATCCAAGGAAGCCTGACCGAAGGGCAGTGAGGCACCTCTGTTAAAATGTGGACTCAGGAGCCAGATGACGGGACCTTGAATCCCAGCTTTGCCCTTAATTGTTGTACAACCTTGAGTAAGTAAGGCTTGTTACCTCCTCGTGCCCCAATTTCTTGATCCTTAAAGTCAGAATAGCAGCTGCACCTCACCTCCCAGAGTTGTGAGGATTAATGAGGTAATACCTGGAGCCCTTAGACAGTGTCTGGAAGACGGAAAGCATTTCATAAGATTTTGTTATTATCATGGCTAGATGTCAAAGCACTGACGGATCATAAGATGCTCCAGCGGGGAGGCCCCTGCAGAGACATCTAGTCTACTGTGCTTATTCTATGGAGGGGAAGACCAAGTCTTGGAGACAGGAAGCCCGGCCCCCATCCGCACCCCACAGTGTTCAGAGAGCCAGCAGCAGGCAGTCTCCTGTGCTCAGACGGGGGTCTTCTGCGGCACTTGCATACCTTTCTCAAAGCCTCATGCTTCCATGGGACTGTGCCCCTGAAAACAAGTTCCCTTTTCTCACTTGTGAGAGGGGGTGGCTGGCCTTGGCTGAGCAGGGTTTTCGGGGAATCCTTAAATGCTACTTGGCAAAGCAGCTACTGATATTTCCAATGTCTTGATGAACATCCTCGATCCAGAAGCTGCACGAGGCCAGACTGCAGTCCCCTGGGCCCGTGTGGGCACATTAACTGCCAGCCGATACAATGATTCAAGGGCTGATTATGTCCTGGGTGGATTAGCCCTGTGCCTGCCTCCTCTCTCTTTCTGATGTCCCTTGGTCATTTCATGGCTCACTGACACTTTCCCCAGGCGGTGAGGAGGGAGAGGGAGAGCCTCCGAATTGCTGATCAGTCAGACACTGGCAGTAGGTACCAAGTCTTCCCGAAGCTTCCAGCGCAAAGGCTGTATCTGCAAATATGGACCCCGTTCATATGGACATTTGAGAGCTGAGGGGTGGTTCCACAGTCACAGTCTAGGATACCGGATTTGGACGGTTCAAATCCCAGTGCTGCCACTTACTAGCTATGTGCATGTAGGCCACTTACTTTACCCCACTGGGCCTCAGTCTCGCCATCTGTAAACTGAGAATATTAAGGACACCGTATCAAAAGGTTGCAAAAATTACATGAAATGATAAATACAAGACATACAGGACAGTGCCTGGCACGCAGTAGGTACTGAATAAATTTTACCCATTATTAAAAATAATTTTGGGAGCGCCTGGGTGGCTCAGTCGTTGGGCATCTGCCTTCAGCTCGGGTCGTGGTCCCAGGGTCCTGGGATCGAGCCCCGCATCGGGCTCCCTGCTCGGCGGGAAGCCTGCTTCTCCCTCTCCTACTCCCCCTGCTTGTGTTCCCTCTCTCGCTGTGTCTCTCTCTGTCAAATAAATAAAATCTTTAAAAAAAAAAAAAAAAGAGGAGCAGATGTTCTTACTCGCTGTTAGAGAACAGAACCAGAACTTTGCTCTCGCTTGCAGACATCCAGCCAAGTACACGTTCTGACCCAGGTTGTCAAAGTCACGCCAAACAGCCCATCACACCCCATCACGCACATATCCCTTGTCTTGGCATTTTTCTCAAAATCTCTTCCATGTGGGGGCACCTGGGTGGCTCAGATGTTTGAACGTCTGCCTTCGGCTTGGGTCGTGATCCCGGGGTCCTGGGATTGAGCCCCGCATCGGGCTCCCTGCTCGGCGGGAAGCCTGCTTCTCCCTCTCCCATTCCCCCTGCTTGTGTTCCCTCTCTCGCTGTGTCTCTCTCTGTCAAATAAATAAAATCTTTAAAAAAAAAAAAAAAGAGGAGATGTTCTTACTCGCTGTTAGAGAACAGAACCAGAACTTTGCTCTCGCTTGCAGACATCCAGCCAAGTACACGTTCTGACCCAGGTTGTCAAAGTCACGCCAAACAGCCCATCACACCCCATCACGCACATATCCCTTGTCTTGGCATTTTTCTCAAAATCCCTTCCATGTGGGGGCACCTGGGTGGCTCAGATGTTTGAACGTCTGCCTTCGGCTTGGGTCGTGATCCCGAGGTCCTGGGATCGAGCCCCGCATCGGGCTGCCTGCTCGGCGGGAAGCCTGCTTCTCCCTCTCCCATTCCCCCTGCTTGTGTTCCCTCTCTCGCTGTGTCTCTCTCTGTCAAATAAATAAAATCTTTAAAAAATAATAATAATAATAATTTTGAATAGTGACTACCCTCATTGCGATGAGCACTGAGTGATGGACAGAACCATTGAATATGCTATACCCCTGAAACCAATATCGTATGTTAACTATACTTCAGGGGTTTTTTTTAAGTCTTAAAAAATAGGTTCTGACTGGGCGCCTGGGTGGCTCAGTCGGTTGGGCGACTGCCTTCGGCTCAGGTCATGATCCTGGAGTCCTGGGATCGAGTCCCGCATCGGGCTCCCTGCTCAGCAGGGAGCCTGCTTCTCCCTCTGACCCTCCCCCCTCTCATGCTCTCTCTCTCTCATTCTCTCTCTCAAATAAATAAATAAAATCTTTAAAAAAAAAACAGGTTCTGACTAATGTGTGCTGCCAATCCTGAGGTTCTGCAGCTCACCACCTCTTCCCTGCAGACCCTGGCTGATGTTGGCTGCCTGGAAAAACACTCTGCAAATTCTTCACACAGGTTCTTGTTTGCAAGCATACTGGAAAGAAGAAGTGTAAAGGGCAAACTTGAATACGGAGCCAGATTTCCACCGAATTCCCACGGTTTTAACACTTCTAAGTTGTAGCATTGTGTCTGGGAAGTCACTGGATTTCTCTGAGACTCCGTTTCCTCATTTCCCCACTGGGGAAGATGGTATTTCCAAAGTGCCACCTGCACGTGAGTGTGGGAAAGAGGGGTACACGCATTTTTGTTGCTGTCGTTAGCATTGTTGTTCTTACTGCCATCAGATGAGCATATTCATAATTACTGAATGCTTAGTATGCGTCATGCATTGAAACATTTACCTAGTTTTACGCTGATACTGAAAACTCAGGGTGAATCGCATTTTACAGATGCTGAAATTATGCTTAGAAACTGGTTAAAACCTCACTTCTACAACTTTCTCTGATGCCCACCTGCTCAAACTCCGTAAGTCTGCCTTACATTCCTTTAGGCGCTAATGGAATCTTTAACATTTTATTATGTTTTTTGAGCGCACGTTTATCTACATGAGGTGCTCAAACCAAGGACAGAGTTATCTTCATTTCGGCATCCCCGGTGCCTAAATTATTGTCCATTGAAGTGAAAACCCTCCAGGTCAAATGAAGGGATGCAGCCCAGTGAAATGTGCTCTTACAGAGTTAGAAGCGTCTGCTTAGAAAGGTCTCTTTTGAAGGGGAAATGTGATTACAGAGATGCTGGGGTTATCAAGAGTGCTTAGAAGGAATCCAGGTGGGAAATCAGAGGGCAAACTGGAACATATTCCTTCCTTCATAATGAGGGAGAAAGGAAATTAATGATGACTCTGAGGTGGCAAAGATCCCGAACCCATCTTTGATAATCTGTCTTTTGCCAGAAACAGAAAAAAAAAAAAAAGAAGAAGAAGAAGAAGAAGAAAGAGAAGAAATGTGGACAATTAGGAAGTAATTAAGATCTCACAGAAACAGCTATGACAGAAAGCAGTTAAGGGAATACTTAGTGATTTGGGGATAAACACAAATCAGCAGGTTGGACAGCATGTATCCTAAGGTGTTCCAGAGAAGAGCTAATATAGTTAGTGAAGCACTCACAATTATTTCTGAAAAGTCACAGTAGAACAGCAGCAGAATATATACTTAAATTTTGTAAAACATCAAATGTCATATTTATCTTTTAGACAGAAGGGAAAAATACATGAAGCAGGCACTTTAAGAACTAAAAGAAGAGAGAAATACTTCCAAATGCTACGTGACAGGCACTTGCAGATAGAGCATCCCATTGGACCATCCACTTGCGAGCCAGGCCTGGCTTCTTCTCATTTTCCAGAGCAGGAAGCCAGGTCTCTGGATGGGGAAGCGAACTGTCCAGGGACAGCCGCTAATTATGGCCTGAGCTGGGACTCAACCCCAGTCTCTGCCTCGCTCTAGCAGGGCCCGTGTCTTACCCTTTTTATTGCTCTTCTACAACAAAGATTAACAAATTGGACACAACCCAGGAAGACAAAGGAATTATGAGACTGCATAAGACTGGGGTTATAAAAACAGTACCAATCACAGCCCGCAAACATGATAGCTTTTCAATAGCATTACAAAGACAGTGGATGAAAAGATCACAAGATGACTTAATCTGGACCACAATAACTCAAAACCGTTGCTCGCAAAATTAATTCAATAAGCTAGGAGGGGCTGCAAAGCTGCAAGCCTCAGAAATTAGCTCAAAGGCCGTAAACAAAGAATGATGGTGGACATAATTCAATACAAAGGAAGGCACCAAGTCTGGGAGAGCTCAAAGCCCCCCATAATGTCATTTCATGAATCCTCCCAGCTAGTTAGTAATGCACAGCACGACTGAGTTAAGGAGCTGGGAGGAGGGGAATCTTGAGTGAAGCCTCATTTTGAGGCCTGGAGTTAATAAAGGAAGAAAGGCCCAGACAAGGGCTGGTTTCCTTTCTCACCATTAGCACCTACAAAAGAGGAGCTGTGGGCATTGCATAAAGGAGGAATGAGTCACGCTGGACAGGAGCCTCAACATCTGGAGGAACCAAACACCATCGACCCAGAATTGGACACCCATGAAGTCAGGTCCTGCCTGACCACTGTGGTCCTCATCCACCCTTTCCAACTGACCAGCAGGTTGATCTCTAGAACCGTTTCTTCCTCCTGATAGAGCTCCCTGATTCCTAGTCCTTACCTAGACTACCCTCTAAGATCTGGAGTTCACAGAGAGTCCTAGACCAAACTCTCTCCCATCACAGGTTCAGTTTTTGCAACAAACATGTCCCTGCACAACTGTCACACACCGCGTTAGGTCCTAAGGACAGAAGATGGACAAGGTGCAAGTCTTTGCTCTGCCCTCCAGAAGCTCAAGCCAGAAGAGGGTGCTTGAGCTGGGGTTTGCTATGCATCATGAAATCTTGCTTGAATTTATGTTCAGAAGATTCATCATCCTTCACAGAGGTTAGGTATATGGTTCAAGGTCACAGAGTGAGCAAATGCCAGAGCTGGCGTTCAAATCTGTGTCTCTACTACCCACGCTCACCAAAGCCATCCACAACCAACGTCTCTGCCACCAGTTCATGGCTGTCGGTCAAGGAAAATAATACTTTCACGACTGAGCATCTATTTCATGCCAGGCATTTTGCATAGCACAGGATCTCACGCAATCTTCACAAATCCTATTAAAGAGTCATCACTAACCCATACTGCATGTCAGGAAAGGAAGGCTCAACGAAGCACAAGGTCACAAGTCGTTTGTATGTAGAGAAGTGAGAGATCCAAGCTCTCTCCAGGTCCCAAGCCTTACAGATTTCAAGAAGCCCAATGCTTAGCAAAGATGTGTATGTTTCCCACTACCGCTATAACACATTGCCAGGAACTTAGTAACATAAAACAATAGAAATCTGTCATCTTACAGCTCTGGAAGTCAGACGTCCAAATTAGGTTTCACTGGGGCACAATCAAGGTGTTTCCAGGGCTGCATTCCTTTCTGGAGGCTCAAGGGAAGAATCCCTTGCCTTGCCTTTTCTAACCCCCAGAGCTGCATTCCTTGCTCCTGGCTCCTTCCTCCTTCTTCAAGCCTAGCAGCATGGGCTTTTGAGTCTCCCTGTGACTCTCTCCACATCCCCTTTCCTTACTCTAACATCCATGCCTCACTCTTAAAAAGACCCATGTGATTATATTGGGCCCGCCCAGATAATTCAGGATAACCTTCCCATTTCAAGATCCTTAACTTACATCACATCTACAAAGTTCCTCTTGTCATACGCCGAGCATATTCAGGTGTTATGATGCAGATATCCATGGGGGGAGGGGGGGCATTATTCAGTCTACATAGGATAGCAGAAGCATACTTAACTCTAGTAAAAACTGTAAATAATAAAGAAGACACTGAGGTTCACAGAGGTAAAATGAGTCTTTGGAGACATGTGTGCAAGTGGCAAGGTAGAAATCTAAACCCATATTGGTCTAACTTCAAAGTCTATTTTCCACCTTACTACAACACACATGGGCCCCAGGAAAAATGTCACAGACAGATAAACCATCCAGCACATTCAAATGGATAGGCAGCCAGATCCAAAGGAATAATCATCCGGGAAGGTTTCAAGACAGACTCGGTGACTCTCTCTGGATTGGTGGGAAATGGCTGTGGATGTTATGATGCTCCGTGTCTTTGGAAATACCAAGAAATAGATGTTTGGGGGCTAGTTGAATGCTGATGAGTGTGGATAAAGGGAAAAAAAAAAAAAGAAAGAAAGAAGAAAGAAAGAAGAAAGAAAGAAAGAAAGAAAGAAAGAAAGAAAGAAAGAAAGAAAGAAAGAAAGAAAGAAAGAAAGAAAGGAAAGGAAAGAAAAGAAAAGGAAAGGAAAGGAAGAAAGGAAGGAAAGAAAAGAAAAGAAAAGGAAAGGAAGAAAGGAAGGAAAGGAAGGAAGGAAGAAAGGAAGAAAGAATCCTCTTTCTCAGCAGTCAGGCAGAGTGGAAGAAAAAGGCTGTTACAGGGAGTAGGACAAATATGGATTCAGATTCCAGACCTTCGGACTGTAGCCACGAGTTGTTTATGTCACTTCTTTGGGCTCGGCTTCCTCATTTGACAGTAGAGGCAGTGGTGTTGTCTTGTGATGAGCCAAGGAGGCGATACCTGTGTGGTGCCCACCACTGCATCCTGTACATGGGGAGGAGCTCGGTAATGATGGGCATTTGTATTTTCTTCCCTTCTCTGTTCTGACTTAGGTTTAAGAGGAAGAAACAAAGACATCCAGGTTTTGTTTGAAGACAGACTTCTAGCTGTGCAACTAATCTTTTAAAAACCAGCTACTCCCTCTTCCTGCCGGGCGGTGCCCAAGGACTGGCGGAAGGCTTAGGGACACCAGCAGACCAAGGAGGGAAGGCAGGCGGGTGGAGAGAAAACGCAGACAGCCAGCAGACTGAGAGGACAAACGTGATGCATTATTCAGGGTACCTGGCGGTGGGCCACTGTCAGGAAGGGGCAAGGGAGTGGGAGAGGTCGTTTGAACTCCTCAGGACTTGGCTGATGTCCGAGTGAAGCCAGATGCCACAGTCCCTATTGGTCAGCGGTCTGCCAGCCCCTGGCGATCTACTGGGACCTTCTCAGGAAAGCCCGGGTTCTGAGCTGGGCAGGAGGTTAATCAAGCCACCTTCCCCTTCCGGAAAGCGTTTGCTGAAACCCCGTGTTGGAAGCCATGGAAGCGCTGAGCTGTGAGAAACCAGATGTGGAAGGTGCTCTGGGCGGGACCCGCCTCACCTGTGAACAGAATCACTAACAGCTGACAGAGGTGACAGGCAGGGTCCCACACCCAAATAATGCTCTTACTGTTGTTGCCACAGCTAAAAGCCCACCTGGACTCTGAGTATAAACTGGTACAAGTGTTTTGGAGGGCAATTCAGTAGTATCTATGCAACTTGAAAATGTCCATATTCTCTGACCCGGTACTACTAACCCTAGGGATCCAACCTACAGAAATACTCACACACTTGGGGCGCCTGGGTGGCTCAGTCAGTTAAGTGTCCGATTCTTGGTTTATGCTCAGGTCATGATCTCAGGGTCAGGAGGGCGAGCCCTGTGTCGGGCTCCATGCTCAGTGCGGAGTCTGCTTGAGGTTCTCTCTCTCTTTCCCTCGCCCTCTGCCCCTCCCCCCCAACATGTGCATGCACTCTCTCTCAATTAAATAAATAAAATCTTTAAAAAAGAAATACACACAATAGAAAGCTACATATACAAAAAAGTTCACTGTAGCATGCTTTTTTTTTTTTTTTTAAGATTTTATTTATTTATTCATGAGAGACAGAGAGAGAGAGGCAGAGGGAGAAGCAGGCTCCCAAGGGCAGAGAGCCCAATGCGGGACTCGATCCCAGGACCCTGGGATCATGACCTGAGCCGAAGGCAGACGCTTAACCATCTGAGCCACCCAGGCGCCCTGTAGCATGCTTTTGATGATGAAAGATTAGAAACAACATAAATGTCCACTGAGAGGAAAATGGGTTGGATAAATTACAGCATATCCATAATACAGAATGAGATCATTAGAAATAATGAAGTAGATCCAACTGTTCTGATACTGAAAGACTTCTAATCATTTTTAAATGAAAAACATACACATGTAAGTCTCAGAATAATAGAGTAATGATCCTGCATATGGGGAATACACAGATGTATGTTTGGATATATACACACATGTGAGTATAAATAAAGAGAAAACGAATTGAGAAGGGTATACACCAAACAGTTCACGGTGATTATCTCTGGGTAGGGAAGTGAGATAGAGAAACCCAGGAGCAAAACGTCACTTTTTACTCCATGTGGTTTTACTTTGTTTATATTTTTACCAAAAGAATGGCTTTATGTATTAGTTAGGCAATTTAGAAAAGTCTAAGTTACAAAATGAAAACCATTTCTACAGTTAATGGGAACAGGGAGAGGCTTGGCAGGTGGATTCAAGTCCTTCATTTCTCCCATGGGGAGGGCAGGCAGAGATGAAGGGAGGGTCCTGTCCAGGGTCACTCAATAGTGAGAGTTGACCCAGAGCTCCCAGCTCCCAGTGCAGAGCTCTTTCCACCACTGTCAAGGCCCAGAGTCCTTGAGTGTCCATGATACAAAGGCAAATTGCCATTAGATAGCGGGCGAACTTTCATTATTATCAGACTACCCGGGGACAGCGTGCTGTGGTGGCCTGGGTCAGGATGCTATTTCTGCCGCTGGCTGGCCTGGGGCCTCAACAAAGTCACTTTTTCCCACTGAGCCTCTGATTTCTTATCTGCAACATGGAGACAACACCACCTTTCTCATGGAGATACAATGAATATCAAATATTAATTTCCCTTCCTCCTTTCTATGCAATACTCATTCCCTTCCCTTCTTTTCTAAGAGGGATGCAACTCCTGGAAAAGTTGAGAGACCACTAGGTTGAGTGTGTCCCAAAGATAGGGGTTTAAATTTCTGCTATACACTAGACCTACCTGGTAGCATTTGAAAAAGTATGAAAGTATTCTCTGCACTTCAACGGTGCTTCCCCGACCCCAAGTTTCAGAATGCCTTTGGGTCCTTCCTACTTATCAGGAAGAAAAACAAATATGTCTTTGGGTCACACTGCTGTCATCAGGAGCAAAGGTTTCAATGCGCTCTCCTATCTCTGGGGTCAGGAGCCAGGGGTCATCTGCAGAGGGAAAGGCATATGAGGCAAGATGCCCCTTGAGAAAAAAGAAGGGACCCCATGTTCTTCTGAAACTGGCAAGGACAGTTACTAAACTATCTCCCACTGACCCAAGGAGAACCATCCCCAAGTTCGGGTAGAGCAGGCAGCTTTAACAAGATGAAGTGACTGGCTAGTTCCAAAAAGATCTCCCCAACCCGCCTGTGGTCGATCCCTGGGATTCCACCATTAATCCTTCCAGTTAAGTCTTTGAAGGCCTCTGTTAGCATACAAATTCTTCTCTTGGGAGGAATAATAAAATTTAATCCCAGTGAACAAACATTTACTGACAGTTGCTTTAAACCAGGCACTTGTGAGGTGTAGTGGGACTGTCCAAAGATACATGCAGAATTTCTTGCCCTCCAGGAGCTTAGCACTCACTAGAAACAGTAAAATATGTGCCAAACAACTGAAAGCAAGGGGAAAAATTCAAAAGTTAGGTAAAAGATACAGAAAATTCCAAAATTATTCTCTCCTCTATGGATTTTATCAAGAACTCAACTGCAGCGCATATCACCTTGAAGGACTTCCATCAACTGTCACAATTTTTTTAAAGTATTTTACAAAGATTGAGCTAATAGTTTTGTGGAGGATGAATAAAAATGGACAAGGCTAGAGGCCAGAAAAAAAAAAAAAGATGAGAATCTAATGTGAAAGAAAGATCATAGAGAATAAGAAACAACAAGCTAAGAGAGTATGTGGCAGGTAAGGGTAGGCTCTGGAAGGATGAAGGGATCCACTCATGCTTGTATCCAACAGATCTTTTCTTTTTTTTTCTTTTTGAGCACTTACTATGTGCAATAGTAAGTTCTACCCCCCGCCTTGACGTTAGAGTTGAGTGTGGGGGTCACATAGTAAAGAACATTATAAAAATAAATGTATCGGGGCACCTAGGAGGTTCATCTGACTCGTGGTTTCAACTCAGGTCATGATCTAAGAGTTGTGAGATGGAGCCCCACATCGGGCTCTGCGCTGGTCATGAAGCCTGCTTGAGCTTCTCTCTCCCTCTCCCTCTGCCCCTCCCCACCCTCCACCTCCAATTAATTAATTAATAAGTACTCTGGTGGAAAAGGTCACAGGATACTATGAAAGAACAGTGAGATCTGTTCTAGTTGGGGATGGTGCCATTGAGGAAGTCTTCCTCAAGAGAGTGATATTTTATTTGGACAGAATAGATAAGTAGGAATGAACTACGTCAATGAGATACCACTCTGTCAACTAGGGTGGCTATAATCACAAAGACAAACAACAAGAAGTTTTGCTAAGAAGCTGAAGAAATCAGAACCCTAATGCACTACTGATCAGAATGTAAAATGGTGCAGCTGCTTTGAAAAACCATGGGTTGGGGCGCCTGGGTGGCTCAGTTGGTTAAGCGACTGCCTTCGGCTCAGGTCATGATCCTGGAGTCCCGGGATCGAGTCCCACATCAGGCTCCCTTCTCAGCGGGGAGTCTGCTTCTCCCTCTGACCCTCCTCCCTCTCATGCTCTCTGTCTCTCATTGTCTCTCTCGCAAATAAATAAAATCTTAAAAAAAAAAAAATTATAAAAAAAAAAAAAAAGAAAAACTATGGGTTGTTCCTCAAGAAGTTAAAAGTAGAGGTCCTTTAGTACCCAGTAATTCCACTCCTAGGTATATACCTAGAAGAAATCAAAAACATGTACACAAAATGTTCCTCGGGGCATTCCTACTAATAGCTAAATAGTAGGTGGAAGCCATCCAGATGTCCATTAACTGATACGTGGATAAATAAAATGTGGTATATCCATACAATGGAAGATTATTTCGCAATAAAAAGGAATAAAGTACTGATATATGCCACAACATCAATGAACTTTGAAAACATTATTCTAAGTGAAAGAAGCTGGTCACAAAAGACCACATATTGCACAATTCCATTTAAATGAAATGTCCAGAAATGCTAAGTCATAGAGACAGAAAGTAGATTAGTGGTGGGGGCAAGAGAATGGGAGTGACTGCTAATGGTTTCAGGGTTTCTTTTTGGGGTGATGAAACGTGCTGGACGTAGACAGCAGTGATTGTTGCATAAGACTGTACTTATACCAAAAATCATTTAAATGTACACTTACTTTAAAGGGTGAATTTTATGGTATGTGAATAGTATCTCAATAAAAAAATAAGATTGGGGCACCTGGGTGGCTCAGTTGGTTAAGCAACTGCCTTCGGCTCAGGTCATGATCCTGGAGTCCCAGGATCAAGTCCCGCATCGGGCTCCCTGCTCGGCGGGGAGCCTGCTTCTCCCTCTGACCCTCCCCCCTCTCATGTGCTCTCTGTCTCTCTCATTCTCTCTGTCTCAAATAAATAAATAAAGTCTTTAAAAAAAAAAAAATAATAAGACTGAACAAGGTGAAGAGGGTACAAATAAGAATAGTGTTCTGCTCAGAGGAAAGAGAATATATACATGACCAGGGGAGGAGAGATGTGCTTCTGTGGTTCATGGGGAGAACAGAGACCAAGGCCAATGTGGCTGGAGTGTTGGGAACAACAGAGAGTAATAGTACATAAGACTAGAAATACAGGCAGGGGTAGATCATGGGTAGCTTTTAGGGCACCTTAAGCTGGTTGGTCTTTATCCTCAGAATAAGGCGATAAGGTGGGGAGCTGTGTAGTTGTGTGTTATCCATTCACTTGGCCTCTTCTAGGCAGCATGAACTGGAGGGAGCCAAGGACAATGTAGAGGGTGACCAGCTGCACAGGTTGAAGCAAGAGAAGATGTCAGGTCAAGAGAGGGTGATGGGGGTGGGCTTGTGCACATGGAGAGAACAGGCTATGACTGATGTTTTGGGAGTGAATGACTGGGAGGATTCTGAGTTCACCAACCAGGAAAAATAGCAGGTTTGAGCAAGCAGAACAAGTCTGTTCTACAGAGGCGTTTAGTTGGCACCTACTATGCACCGGGACCTGGGAAACTGAGGCTCAGAGGAGCTAAGTAAATTGTCCAAATATACACAGTTGGTAAGTGGCGGCACAGGGACTCACATCCAAGTTTGTCTGAAGTCGAAAGTCTCTGCATCCTTGCTCTACGATACTCTGCTTCTAGGCGGACGATGGCAAATGACCTTCAGCACACACCCAATTCTTATCTATTAGTAGTGACTGCCTGGAGCACTGAGTTGAGACAAATTCTGAGTGGAGCCCAGGCCCAGCAAAAAAAACAGACCATGACTGAGTGGGGATGCAAGCTACGGGCACAAAAGACACAGTGGTGGGAAAAGCACACCATATTTGCCATTCCTGCTCCAGGGATTCCAGGGAGGAAGACACACATTTAGCTGAAGGGCATAAAAATAGCACCTACACACGGAACAAGAGATGAATGTCAAGAATATTACACCAAGCAAGGGCATCAGAAATAAGAGTGCACTCTCTATCAAAGGCCGAGAAGAGTCTTCAGTAAAGAATCAGATGATGGACGTGTTAGGTTTTGGGGGCCAAACAATCTCTGTTACTCAGCTGTACCATCATAATACGAGAGCAGCCATAGACAATACATAAACCAATGAGCATGGCCGTGTGCCAATAAGACGATTTATGAACACTGAAATTGGAGTTTCATATACTTTTTATGTGTCATGAAATATCATTCTTCTTTGATTTTCTTTCCAGCTATTTAAAAATGTGAAAACCATTCTTCACTCACCAGTCATACCAAAAAAGAGATGGTCTATATTTGGCCCACACACCACAGTGTTCTGTCTCCTGTACTTTATGTTCCCATTTATAAGGAAGTCAAGAATAGACAAAATTAATTAACCATGATATTTTTCAGTTCAGTGGCTGCCTATGGGTAGACGGGGGCTGACTGGAAGGGGTCACCAGGAAATTTTCTAGAGTGATAGAATAATACTCTCAGTTACAAGGGTTTGTCAAAACTCCTTGAAATGCACGCTTAAGAACTGTGCGTTTCATTGTATGTACATTTAGCCTCAGTTTAACAGTGTTGCTTTGACCTGAAACACTGGACAGAGAGAGAAATGGCTGCCTGGAGGAGGCGGCATCTGGATGATCCTTTAAGAATAAATTCAGCCTCCAAAGTGGGGAAGGGAATGTCGACAAGTATAGGAGTTAAGATTCAATCAGGGCTCTAACATTAACAAAAAATGGGGAAAAATTCTATTTGGCAAGAAGCAATGAAAGTATACTCCCATTCACATGTCTTATTTTCCAAAAGCTCCAGCTCCGAAATAATTGCCTCGCACAATAATTGGGGGATGCTGTCTGGGAGCTGATACAAGTGGAGTCGGGTGCAATTTGGGGAGATTTGTTACGCTCAGCTCCCTTCTATCAATTCCAGCGGCTCAGATGTTCCTGACCTGTTGCTTGGCATATTGTGAAATCGTCTTTTATTTACTGCACTTCCATTAAAAGATGAAATCCACAAACAGGGGCTCACAGGCCAGGAAATCACCATTTACGTCTCCACTTATCTCCTGCCCACGGCCAAGAACCTCGTCTTCTCGGCGCCTGGGATCTGGCTTCATATGCCAGTGTCAGCGCTGCCTGGGAATATCTGTGGAGGAGCCCAGTCTGGGTAGAGGGATGCGGCCACCAGGCAGGGCTGGGCTGGGTTAGAATGGTGGTCCTCTGCAAGGTGAGCCCAGGATGATGCTGGGCTGCAGAGGAAGGGATGGACACATAGTCAGGTTTTACCCAGAACTCAAGGGGTCTTGGGACGTCTGGGGATAGACTGGGGTGGTTGGCTGAAGTACTGGAATGGGCTGGAGATTGAAAGACCAAAGTGAAACTCCAGATAATCTAAGCAAATCGCTGGTCCTCTTCCAACATAGCACATGCCTGAGCCTAACCACGTCCAAGATCTCTGCTCCAACGTCACTTGCACAGCCAGAGGAGTGACTAGCAATGCAGTACTAGCTCCTTCCCATCGTTGAACCTCGCCTTCCCCACCTGTGAAAGTGGAAGAGCAAACTATGCAATCTCCTTCAGCTCTGCAGGTCCCCCCACGAACTTGACGGGTAACTTAGAGTAGGCCATTTTCTCTGGACACTGTATTATACAGAGAGGGCTGACTGTGACAATCTCTAAAGACACTCCCAGATTTAGAGGTCTCTGCTCTTGCCTGCTCAGAAGATCCAGGGCATTTATCTCATTCTTCTTGACAGTTGAGTCCCCAACCCTCCTCCTATCCCTACTTCTCCTGGCCTGGATGTTCCTTAAGGGCACGATGCCATCACTGAGCACAGAGAATGGATGGATAAAGGATGAGAAGATGGAAGGGTAGCTGGAGAGCTGCTGGGTTAAGTGGTGGTAGAAGACTGGATGCATCATGACAAGAGGGAATTTGAGATTACTGAATGGAGAAGTAGAAGGAAAGACATCCACGGACCATACCCAATACCCCCTTCACCACCATAGTCCAATCGCAGTGTACAGAGTGAGAAATTACAATAAATTCCACTATATACAGTCTCAAAGGGACCGTAGCATTCCTTTTATTTCTGAGTAAGAGCATGAATTGTAAGCACACATCATGCCCATTAATATGCTAACTATGAAAGAGCCACAAGGGAATATGTGATCCTTCACCTACTGGGAAGCATGACTCAGATCCAGTGAACCATGTAATATAAAAAATAAAAGATAAAAAAATTTAAAAAATATTTCTAGATTATGTAGTGCAGACAATAAGCACTGAATTGAGAAGTCAGGCAGAGAGAAATCTGTGAATGGAGTGCAGGGGAGTTGGGCGGCGGCGGGGGGGGTGGTGCCGGCAGGTAGATGGAAAAGATTTCCCAGAGAAGAGCTTTGGAAGGTGGGAAGGAGTCAGGCAGGGGTGAGCACAGAGCAGAGTGGGGGGTGCAGGGTCGGAGGATAGGGGATACGGACAACTGGTTGACCAAGGCCAAGGAGGAAGGAGTGTCCTGGTTGGTGGCGGGTGGCTCAGTGAGAGAAGCGCTAACCAAGAGTGCATCAATCCCTGGCCTTTTGCCTGCCCTAGGAAAGACAGAGGCGGGGCAGAGAAAGCAAAGGGAGAAGTGCTGAAGAGGGAGAGACATGAAGGTGAGCTCCACAGAGAGAAAGCACAGAAGCACGGGCAGAGAATTCTCTGCATCCAAGAGTTTTAATCCTTGGCTGGAAGGGGCTGAGGCTGAGGCTGCGGCTGCATTCCCTGTGGCAGCAGAGAACTGAGGTAGCTCCGGAGCCAGCCCCAGCCCGGGTAGGGGCATGCAGGGGCAGTGGTGCCTTGCCCAGGGAGCTCAGCGCTCAGGCCAGTGGGGCATCTGGAACCCTGGCTCCTTCTCTAGTGTCAGCTCCAAGCTGCTAAGGTTACCTTCTGAACTGCCTAATTAGAGAAGCTGTCACTCTGACAAAGATCGGGGGAAGGGGGAAAGAACGAAAGCAGACATTTCATACTCTTAGACAAGAAGAAAATAATAACGCTAATTCAACACTCATCGAAACTGCCTACAGTCAAAGAAGACTGTGTCTTCCCCAGGACCATCCTATCACCAGCTTGGAGAGCTGGAAATGAGCAGCTATTTCTCCTCAACGGACAGCTGCTGGTGGGCTCCAGCAAGGCTACGTGGGGCAGCAGAACGGGGACGTGCACCCATTTTGCTGCCGTGGTCTGGCAAGTCTCAATGACCCAGAAACAAAGGGTCCTTCTTAGACAGCGGGGCTAAACTAGGCTGCTGCAGTCTCTGCACCTGCTCAGTCCCCCACCATTCGGGGACCAACACTGTGGAGCCCAGCATGGAGCATAAGCCACTTTCAGACTGCACTTGTGGAGGACAGAGCTGAGAGAGGGGGAGTGAGGTGGAGTGGGAGGGGAGGGGATGAGGGACACAAAGGAGATGGCAACATCTGTGAGGTCACAGAAACCGCAGAATCCCAGATGAATGTCTCCCTCTGACAGCAGAGGCTGCAGAGGCTCCTTAAGAGAAAGAAGGGCAGAGGAAGTGTGCAAGGAATTCTGCCATTCTCCCTGTTGTTCTCTGCATTTCCATCTCCACTGGACTTCTTTCAATCCCTCTCCTGTAGCAGTTCCCTTTCTGCCTCTGGGCCTTCGCACAGGCTGTTTTCTTTGCCCAGAAAGGTCTTGCCTGCACCTTTTTTTGCTTGGCCGACTCCTGCTAATTTTTCAGATCCTAAATTAATGTCACTCCCTTCGAGAAGCTTTCCTACTTCTCGGGTTAGAGTTGGTCTCCTTGTGGTGTGCAAGGAATTCCATTTTCCATAATTGCATTACTCTCTGCAAGCAGGGGGGAAGCAGAAGAGCACTGGGCCAGGAGTCAGAAAGCTTAGGCATTAATCCTGGCACAGCCACCAACTCACTGTGTGACCCTGGTCAAGTCTTTTGACCTCTCTGCACCTCACAGTCCACACCCTGTTTGAACTCCTGGGATTAAATGGAAAAAATCTGATACCCAAGCAAATAAGCAACTTGGAGCTGGATCTGTATCATCTTCAGAGATCCATCCCAGCCCCCAGGAGAGGCCCTGGTACATAGAAGGTGTTCAATAAATGCTCAGTGAACTGAATCAACACTTTGAGAATTACACTATGCTCTATATTTATTTCTTCATTCCACAAACATCTCTTAGCACCTAATAAAGACATGATTTCTGCCAATGCTAAGTCTACAATATAGTGGAAAAGATAAACATCAAAAAATATATGTAATTAAAACCTATGATTAAGTGCTACTAAGAGACAGTATATATAAAACAGGGAGACCAACTCTAACCTGAGAAGTCAGGAAGGCTTCTCTAAGGGAGTGACATTAATTTAGGATCTGAAAAATTAGCAGGAGTCAGCCAAGCAAAAATAGGCGCAGGCAAAGCCTTTTTGGGCAAAGAAAATAGCCTGTGCAAAGGCCCAGAGGCAGAAAGGGGACTGCTATAGGAGAGGGATTGAAAGAAGCCCAGTGGAGATGGAAACGCAGAGAACAACAGGGAGAATGGCATAATGTGAGGCTGGAAATGTGAAGAGTACTCGAACCAGAGGTCCATACACTTGCTAGCATCATTTCCCTACAGCAGAGCCTTTCTTTCTGGAGGAGATGCTGAGCCCTGCCCCTTCTGGACATAGGTTAGGCAGGGGTGCAGCAGGCCACATGAAGGTCATCATCTTTGCCAGACAAATCGGGTTCCTCAGCCCTGCAGCTACTTCCATGAATCAGCCTCACCTCTACAAAGGTCTTAATAGAGCCCTTAGCTGAGATGCTCTGTTTTGCTACAAAGGCCAAGCTGAAAAGGATCCTGGAGATCATGCAGCCCAGTGGTGGCTAAGTGAACCTTGGGGATTCTCAGTGATCCTCAGGGAATATCTAAATAGGTATTTCAGGGACCACCATGGGGGTGGGGGGAAGGGAAGGCCTGTAGGGCAGGGCGTGGGGCCCCCTCGCTTCCATCTCGGCCAGAACAGCTTTGTTTCTCCCAGGTTTTTACAGTGGGGTTTACTTACAGCGGGCTGCCCAAGATTCCATACGAAGAAAAGCTTCTGATGCTGCAAGAGGATCTGGAACACTACTATCATCTTCCAGACAAGAACAATGAGGCCCCTGATGAAGACACACATTTCTTTTGCTACTCAGCAACTATTTTGGTATCAGCCCCCAAGCTCACCTCTCCCTGTGACCATATGCAGCCTAGAGGGGCTGTCAATCTGGGTGTCCTCTTCCTCCCCAGATGAGGAGTAAGCATGAGGCCACATTGAGCCAATGATTGCTGAAGGGAGAGGAGTAAGGATGGACAAACTCTTGGAGGCCCTCCATCCTAGTGGGGATGCTCAGATCCCCAGAGCTGCACTTGCTGAGCCTGCTTCTTCAGCTCTGCCATCCTTCTCTGAGCCACCTGAAATCCTTCCCTAAAGTCCCTCTGCTTACATAAGCAGAGTTGGTTTCTGTTGCTTGCAACCCCCTGATATTGCTCAAGAATATCTTGATGATTTGCTCAGGGCACTCAGAGCTAGAAGTGCGCCCCAGGTTAGAAACCAGAGCCCTTCAACCACAGCCTGGGGCTGCCCTGGCTGGTAACCATTCACAGCTCCATGTTCACTGGTTCACCTAGTCTTCCTCCTTGACTTCCCAGCCTCTTTTCCTAAGTCTCATGGGGACAAAAAATATATAGCCGCCTCCCTTCCTTTCTACTCACAGGCTATCCTGCCTTTGTGGTCCTTCACCATAAATCTGACATCAGCCACTCCTCATCGGCCACAAAATAATCTATCTGAAAGTGCAGAGAAACAAGTGTAGATATTATGCCAGGAGCTAGATTCAAGCCAAATAAAAACGAGACAAATTCTCAACCGCTTCCTTACTATGCTACACCAGTATGTGTGTGTCTGTCCCTCCCACCCCAGCGAGGATTAGAGACATTTTTTGCAATTTTCCCTGCTTCAGAAAGCACCTGTGAATATCCTGTTTCTACATCACTCTTCCCTTTGCTCACAATCTAAAGGCAATTTAATTTCCTATATGAAAGCGGCAGCAAAGGAGCCTGGCACTGGGGGGTGGCAGGGAGGGCTTTTGGTTTCTCTTCTTTCAGCTTGCTCGTTGACTAGAGCTGTTTCCAATAGTAGCAGAAGTTGCTCCCAAGGCACTTGAAGATGGGAGCACATGAGCCTAATTGCATTATGCTGCAGTCTGACCAAGCAATCACTACCTTTATTGCACAGAAAGAAAAATGGAAATGACAGAGACAAATTTAACCCATGCATTCCCTAACTAAAGCTCAAGACGTAGGCCTCCAGCCAGAGGGCAAAAGGAATGGAGAAGAATGTTCATGGGTCATGAAGAAAATTATTTCTCTGTGTTCTGTAGCCCCCATGCAGACTCTTCATCTTACCTAGCTTTAACCACCCACCACTTACCCTTACCCCCAGTCTCCTCTGACTTGCTAGTATGCGGGCGAGAGGGAAGAAACTAGTAAACTCTACAATCTATCATCTAAACAGACCATTCATCTGTTGGTTTACTCAGTAAATATTTACTGAGCACTAATTATGAAGCAAATGCTTTGAGAAGCACAGTGTTGAACACAGTTCCTGTCCTCAAAGAGTACGTAGTCTAGGAGAGCGAACAGACCATCAACATGGACAAACAGATATTGAGGTACAATTGAGATCGGATGGTCAGGGAAGGCTTCTATGATCCCTCTGGCAAGCAACAGAAAAATACAGCATGGGTCACGGTAGAGGTGGACAGGGCCTCTCTGGGCAGTGGCCCTCAACCCCAGCTGTACATTAGGATCCCTGAGTCACCTGGAGAGTTTACAAAACAGAACAGTAATGCTTGATGGTTCTGATTTAATTGGCCTAGAGGAGGGCCCAGGACCTGACTTTTTTTTTTTTTTAATAGACTTTTTTCTTTCTTATTTTTTTAATTTAAGAGCTGTTTTGAGGTTTACAGAAATATTGATGGGAAAGTACAGAGTTCCCATGTACAACTCCATACAATCACTCACACACACACACAGTCCCCTTTATTATTTACATCTTGTATTGTATGGCACATCTGTTAAAATCGATGAGCTAACATAAACACATCATTGTTAATGGCAATCCACAGTTCACTCTTTGTGGCATGCATTCTATGAGTTTTGACAAATGTATCCTGTGTGTCCATCATCACTGTATGACACAGGATACTTTCTCTGCTGTAAACCCCAGTGCTACACCTGTTTGTCTCTTCCTCCCTCCCCCAAACCCCTGACAACTGATCTTTTTCTTATCTCCATTGTTTTACCTTTTCCAGAAGGTCATATATTTGGAATCATATAGTATGTGACCTTTTCAGATTGGCTTCTCTCATTTAGCAATAGGATTTTAAGGCTCCTCCATGTCTTTTTGGGGCTTGATAGCTCATTTCTTTTTATCACTGACTAATATTCCATTGTCTGGATGTATCACAGTTTATTTATCCATTCATCTATTCCTGGACATCTTGGTTGCTTCCAAGGTCCTGGCACTTTTAAATTAAGCTGCAGAAAACATTCATGTGCAGGATTCTGCATGGAAACAAGTTTTCAACTCACTTGAGTAAAATACCAAGGAATGTGACTGCCGGATCTTACAGTAAGAGTATGGTTAGTTTTGCAAGAAACTGCCGAATTGTCTAACACCCAGTTATACTGATGTAATTGGCCTATGGTAGACATTCCAGGTCCCAGTGTTTTTAAACGCTTCCCAAATATTCTGATGTAAAGCTCAGGTTTAATATCTTGTAGGCCTTGGCTAGGGACCATGTATTTCACTATAAGAACAACAGAAAGTTATTTTGAATTTAAGCCAAAAAGAGGCCTGATTTGACAGACAAGCTTATGAAGTCATTCTGGCAGCATGTGAGAATGGGTTGGGAAGGGCTGGGGAGGCAGTAAGAGCAAGAGTGAATCTGAGGGATCAGTTAGGAGTCTACTGAATTATAGGTCAGCAATGAGAGTAATTCGTACCAGGGCAGAGATAGAAAGAAAGGGATGGATTCAAAACACACGTTAGAGAAAATTAATAAGCTCTGGCTATTGGTTAAATATTGGAATGGAGGAAAACAAAGGGAGAAATCCAAGGATAACAAGAAACACTTCCAATCAAGCTCTAGAAGGAAATTTAAGTCTACCTTGCAAAGAGGCACCAAAAGTCACTAACCTGTCCTCTTTTCTATCTTCTCCCTCCTCTTCCTCCTCCACTTCCTCTCCTACTTCTCCATCTTTGTTTTGGTCTTTGTTTGAAACAAGAAATCCTCTTGACTTAAGACCAATTGCTATTTTAACGTACTACTAAACCCTTGCAAGCTAACTGAGCATCTTCCCTTAAGGTCAAATTCAAAAAGGTACATGGTATTTCAGGGATAAGGTAACTTGACTTTGATGAGTGATGCCACTCATTGTCTGTTATAGCCAAAGGATGAAATTTTAGAAGGGATGATCTCTGAAGAAGGTTTATCATTCTCCCAACTTTTCTCCTGAAACTCTCCAGCAGATGTTTCTAATGCCCTGAGGGGGGAAAAAAGCTTTAAAACAGAGCTGATGATGAATAGTGCAAGAGCAGCAGAGGAGGTTTGAGAAAAAGGAGCCCACCAGAGTCACCAAAAAAGAGCTTTGACTATTTAGCAAAACAGGAATAAGTCACCCAGATCTTTTCACCAGCTGCTCTCAAAAATCTACCTCTTGGGCGCCTGGGTGGCTCAGTTGGTTAAGCGACTGCCTTCGGCTCAGGTCATGATCCTGGAGTCCCGGGATCGAGTCCCGCATCGGGCTCCCTGCTCGGCAGGGAGTCTGCTTCGTCCTCTGACCCTATCCCCTCTCATGTGTTCTCTCTCTCTCATTCTCTCTCTCAAATAAATAAATAAAAACCTTAAAAAAAAAAAATCTACCTCTTGCTGAAAATCAAGGTCATGGAAAAACTTATACAAAATGAACCAAGAAACGCCTGGGTGGCTCAGAAGGTTAAGCATCCGACTCTTGATTTTGGCTCAGGTCCATGATCTCAGCGTTGTGAGATGGAGTCCCACACTGGGCTCCTTGCTGGGCATGGAACCTGATTAAGATTCTCTCTCTCCCTCTCCCACTGCCCCTACCCCCCTCTAAAAAAGAAGAAAGAAAAAAAAAAAAAGATGAACCAAGTGGTCATTGAGGCCTCTAAAGTCACTCAGGACATTTGAAGTCACATCAGACAAGGTCAGGTGTGTGGAGGCCCTGACACTAGAAGTTGGGGAGAGCTGCCCCTGCAAGGCCCCGCTCATCTTTTCTCTCCTTTGCTCTAAGTACTGTGCTGGGATGTGTAGCTCCAACCAGAGGCAGCGAGCTCTGAGCAGTGCGTGGGGCCATGATGGTTACAAGGGGCTTGGGCTAGTTTCCCTGGTCAGGGTGGGCAGACAGTGCTCAGGGACCACAGAGAGAACCCAAGGCTGTGGGAGCCAACAAAGAGAGAAAGTGAGAGAGACAGGGAAAAAGACAGACAGATACACACAGCCAGGTAGAAAGAAGAAAAAATCAAGAGTAAAGAGAAAAAAGAAGAGAAAGACAAGGAAGAAACAAAGAGGAGAGAAAAAAGGGATGAAACAGAGCAAGAGAAAGTAGGAACGAAGAGGAAACAAGAGGAAAAGAGAAGAACAAGGAAGGCAAGGATGGGGGAGCAGAAAAGAGAGGAGAGTCCTGTCCTGCCTTCCACGCTTATCCCATCCATCACAGGAGAGGGTTTTCAGGAGTTCTCTCTCGAAGAAACACTCATAAATCCTCCGTGGAACAGCCATGGAAGCTCAAACCTGTGTGTGCGTGCCAGATGGCTCTGGGCACACCTGTCTCCAGGGAACAAGAATACCCGGGGCTCTTCTTCCTATGGCCCCGCTGTGGGGTGGGCCTCACCTGCGCAGGGAGAGATGAGGTGCAGGTGGCCAGAAAGGGCAGGGCTGAGAAATGACCCATCAGAGACTTGGAACTCCTCCAGAGAGGGTCATTAATGGAGGAAGGTCAGACGCCCTGGACTAGACATACCAGACTTCGCAAATGAAAGTTCACGAAGCAACAGTTCTATTAGCAAACCTTCGTGTGGTTTAAAGTAAGGTGCTGTGAATTTTCTTCTTAAAACTAGAGCTCTCTGAGATTAGTGGTTATACAGTCTTGCCCAAAGGCCAGTTCTACTAACATTTATTGACACCTCTTCACTAACAGGCCCCATGTTAGCAATAGGGTACAGAAAAGATGGGACTCTGGGGCGCCTGGGTGGCTCAGTCGCTAAGCGTCTGCCTTTGTTCAGCTCGGGTCCTGATCCCAGGGTCCTGGGATCGAGCCCCGCATCGGGCTCCCTGCTCAGTGGGAATCCTTTCTCTCCCTCTCCCACTCCTCCTGCTTGTGTTCCTTCTCTCGCTGTGTCTCTCTCTGTCAAATAAATAAACAAAATCTTTAAAAAAAATTAAAAAAAAAATAGAGTTCTACCAGCAGAGATGGAGGGGAACAAAGACATCATGACAGAGGATACAGCATGAGTAAAGTCACAGAAACGCAGGAGTAGAACTTGTTTTCTGGGAGCTGACGTGTAGGCAGAGGAGTAATAAGAGAGAAGGATAATATTGGTGGGTTCAGTCTTTAGGTGGAAGGCTCAGATGCCCAGAAGCTTACTATTAATGCTATAAGGGGGGGAGGGGGTCACTGAGGATTCTCAGCAAGGGAGAAATGACCTCTAGGAATGATCCTTCAAGCAGCATATCTACTCAAAGGAAGAAACTGGAGAAGTCTATCAAGACAGTGGGAGAGAGGAGTGCCTGGGTGGCTCAGTCAGTTAAGCATCTGCCTTTGGCTCAGGTCATGATCTCAGGGTCCTGGGATCGAGTCCTGCATTGGGCTCCCTGCTCAGCTGGGAGTCTGCTTCTCCCCCTCCCTCTGTTGCTCCCCCTGCTTGTGCTCTCTCACTCTCTCTCTCTCTCTCTCAAATAAATAAAAATCTTAAAAGGGAAAAAGAAAAAAGAAAATGGGAGAGAGATGATATAACACAAAGAACCGTAAAGGAGAAGAGGAAGGAGTGGCCGCTATTGGATTATAAGATCGACGGCTGTCTGGGAGCCTTATTCCACCCCAAATGAGAATGGCATGTGCAAGTCTAACTATAATTGTGGCACGCATTTTCTGAGTCATTTTCTGAGCCGATGTCTTTGCAGAAAAAGAACCATCCAAGAAAGGTGATCTTTTCCACAACCACTTGCCAGTCCATTAACCTATCCTGCAGGATCACTTCCCCCAGCACCAGCCCCACTGTGTCTCCTCATAAGCCACCAGGGGCTTATCATCCAATGAGATTTGGGTAGAAAAAAAAGTGGGGGGAAGCCAAGAAAAGAGGAAAATGAGATGGAGAGAAAAAGTATTTAAAAAACATGTGCTGGGGAAGTCAAAACAAATTTCCATCCATTCCTGCTGGAGATTTTATGGAGCGAGACATCCCCAAAATGGGTTTTGAATTATACTCTGCACCTCATAAAGCACGGGAACTCTTGGCAGCCCCCTCACACACACTGCCCTGTCATTACCTGCCCAGTCCTCCCAGGAAGAAGGCTTGATGGGACACCCAGAATCGTACAGACAACCCAGTGGAGGCAAAAGGACATGGGGCAGGGGCGCCTGGGTGGCTCAGTGGTTAAGTGTCTGCCTTCAGCTCAGGTCATGATCCCAGGGTCCTGGGATGGAGCCCCGCATCCGGCTCCCTGCTCCGCGGGGCGCCTGCTTCTCCTTCTCCCACTCTCCCTGCTTGTGTTTCCTCTCTCGCTGTGTCTCTCTCTGTCAAATAAATAAATAAAATCTTTAAAAAAAAAAGGACACAGGGCAGGACGGACTGGGGTCTAGATTCAGACGCAGCCCCAGCCTTTTGACATTAGGCAAGGTACTGGCCTTCTCTGGGCCAGAGGCTGGTCTGGACAGGCCTGAAGGCCTGAGGGTTGGAAACCTGGATGGCCTGGAGAGCTGGAATGTGGAAGGACAGAGTTACAAAGCCACCGTACAGCCACGCGTGTGCATGGGAGGGGCTGTGTGGTGCGAGCAAAGAGGGCTTGCTTTAATTCCTTCACAAGGTGATGGAAAGATCAGGTGTCATGTGGTCATAGATGGAAAAAGAAAACCTTTGATAAGGTTTATTTTCCTTTTTTAAATATCAGGTGGCTCAGTCAGTTAAGCGTCCGACTCTTGATTTCGACTCAGGTTATGATCACAAGGTCATGGGATCGAGCCCCACGTCGGGCTCTGTGTTCAGCGTGGAGTCTGCTTATCTTTCTCCCTCTGCTCCTCCCCCCACTCTCTCCTGCTCTCTCTCTCTCTCTCCCTCAAATAAATAAATAAAATCTTTTTTTTTTTTTAAGATTTTATTTCCCCATTCATGAGAGACAGAGAGAGAGAGAGAGGCAGAGGGAGAAGCAGACTCCCAAGGAGCAGGGAGCCCGATGCAGGACTCGGTCCCAGGACCCTGAGATCATGACCTGAGCCGAAGGCAGATGACCAACCATCTGAGCCACCCAGGCACCCTAAATAAAATGTTTAAAAAAAAATTTTTGTTTTAAATATCAGGCAAAGAAATACTTGAAATGCCATTCAGGAAGTCAACATGATCTGGGAACAGAAGTGCAGCTTTAGCTTGCTCTGCGCCCTGTGCTAGGTCAGTTCACCATCTAAATCAGTTTCCTCATCTGCAAAACGGAAAACTGTGGGATGTCAGCCACAGGAATTTAATGGAGAACACAGGAAATACAGTTAATAATATTGTACTAACTTTGTACAGCGACAGATGGTAACTAGATCGATGGAGGTCATCATTTCCTAATATGTACAAAAATACTGAATCACTATGTTGTACACCTAAAACTAATAAAATATTGTATGTCAATTATAAATCAATTATTAAAAGGCCACCCAAAAGGAAAAGGACATTAGGGACAAATGCTATGGAGTCCCTGGAGGGGCCGTGAACTCCATGAGTTCAACGATTTGTGTTCCTGACTCATCTCTGGGATTCAATTCCCCCACTTTATTTTTTTAATTATTTTTTCCAGCTTTATTGAGATATAATTGACATATAACATCGTGTAAATTTCAGTGTTGATTTGATACACTCATATACTGCAAAATAATCACCACCATAGCATTTGCTAACACCTCCATCACATCACATCATTACCATTTTGTTTTTTGTAGTGAGGATATTTGAGATCGGCTCTCTTAGCAACTTCCAACTATATAATACATCAACCCTTAACTGTAATCAACAATGCTACACACTGGATTCCTAGAACTTATTCACCTCATAACTGGAAGCGTGTAACTCTTTGGCCAACATCTCCCCATTTCCCTCACACCCCAGTAACCACCATTCTAGTCTCTGTTTCTGAGTTTGGCTTTGTTAGATTCTACATATAAGTGATACCATACAGTATCTGTGTTTCTTTGATTTATTTCACCTAGCAAATGCCCACAGGATCCATCCAAATTGTCACAAATGGCAGATATCCTTATTTCTCATGGTTAAATAATACTCCGTTGTATGTATATACCACATCATCTTTATCCATTCATCCACTGACTGACACAGGTATGCGTCCTTATCCTGGCAATTGTGATGCTTCAGTGAACCTGAAAGTGCATGTATCTCTTGGAGATCTTGTTTCTATTTCCTTTGGATATATACCCAGAAATGGAATTGCTGCATTATACAGTAATTCTATATTAAATTTTTTTGAGGAACTTCCTTACTGTTTTCCATACTGATGGCAACAATTTATATTTCCACCAGGAGTGTAAATGGCTTCCCTTTTCCTCTCCTTTAAGTCAGAATGCTATCTAAAGGTGCAGCCTCAAATTCTGTGACTTACTGTCTCTGTCAACCTGAAACATGTATGTATTTCAAAAGCTTTCAGCTGGCCTTCTCTCTGGGACTGACAGGCTAACCAGTGTTCTCTACCATCTCTGTAAAACATCCTTGAGGTCCACAAGCCCTGAGTGCTCACACCAGCGAGTTACTTCCTCTCCAGCATTCTTAGCTTGCTATCAGTTCAGTTGCATTTTTACAGAAGACCAATTTGTTTCTCAAACCTATGGATGCCTGTTATGTTTTCTGTAACTTGAAAATTTAATGAAATATTATGCAAATTAAAAAATTTATGAGCATCAGAAGGAAGTGGTTTCTAAGAGGGCTAAGTGGCTTTTGCTATAAAAATAAAGTCACTTAAATATTGCTATTGAGCTAGGTCAGGTGTGACAACTATAAAAATTTAGACAGGAATCATAAAACTCTAGAAGAATTACTTGGCAAGCAACTTCAAGTCCTCAGTCCCCTTTATGAAACCAACATTGGAGACCATATTTGGTGCATTATGAGCAGAGTTTATGCAAGAAGATGGCGTGGGACTTCAATCAGCTGACCTAGACTCAAAGAAGAGTTCTGGAACCTACATCAAGTAATTGGCAAATGTATACACATTTACATATCTTAAGTTAAAATAAAATATTTAAGGTACATTATTATTTTTTATGATTCCCTGCTTTAATAGACTTATATTAACTGACCCAACTGCCAATCCACATAGCTTTACAGACGAGGGTTTCTAAAGTAAACAACTCAACCTAAACCCAGGCAACTCTTGCCTGAAAAGTCGGTCTCCCCATTCAAGTGAGGAAAAAATCTAAGGTAGAAGGGGAAGAATTGCTTTATCAGTCATGTCAAATACGGTGCCAGAAAGAAAGAGACACCTACCCACCCCCACTCACTGTGATAATCACTCCCTTTCTGGCTACTCCATTCCTGGGTCCAGTTTCTTCTTTTAGTTCTCCAGACAGAGAGTCATTATTATATTTTCCCTCTCTCCTATATATCTGTATATATGTATAATGTCTGTGTATGATATATACATGAATATATGCATTATGTATGAACATATATAATATACATACATTTTTATATATACATACATTTCATATATAAACATTTTTTCCAATCAGGGGTGAGTAAAGAAGACGACTCCCAGGCCAAGGACTGGAATAAATCTGGAGGCAGATTCTGGGGCCTGAGCATGCAGGGAGGAGCATTGTAAAGTTGGCTTAATATTGAATATAAGATGGTCAGTGCGCTTTCTCCAATCACGACACCTCCATAAAATATTATGGCAGGAACAGTAACCATCTCCTTTCTAATATATTGTACATGGAACATAGAAGTTGATGGTGTGATCTTCGCATAGCACTGTGCTTATAGAACATTCTTTCAAGTTGTGGAATCTTTTGTTCAAGTGAAATGGGGTTCAGTGTTGCAGACAAATAAAAGGGGACCATCTCTTTAGCTGAAGCCCAAAGTGACTCCTATTCCCCTGATTTATCATGGTACCCAGTTTGAAAAAAACAACACCCTAATGAAATGACAATTTCAATGTTCGTATCCCTGAGCTGCCTGTAAGAAACTTGCAGAGAGATGCTGGACAAGTCACTTCTCTCTGTCCACCCAGAGGTGGCTGTTTGGGTGCATAATTATTCCACATTCCACAAGGATCCCAGCACATTCTTTGTAATGATCACTTTAGGGAAATGAGACTGGGTAGCGGGGGAGACATTCACTTTTTCCTTTATAATATTCCTGAATTGTTTGCATTTGTTACAACAAGCTCGTGTTCCCTTTGTTAAAATTAAGTTAAAATTCAATAAGCATGCATTAACTAGCTGCAAGAGTTACAGATATGAAAGAGACAAGGTGTTTAGGAAGGTTAAAGACTAGCAAGAGAGGCAGACCATTAACCAATCACAATTATTTCCATGAAAACAAGAACTGCAATGAGTATACCAAGGGTCTGGGAGAGAAGTGTTCTTGGGGATGCCAGGAGAGTCATTTTGGAAGCACTGAAGGTACATTCAAGCTGGATCTTAAAAGATGGCTAGGAGTAGGGGCACCTGGGTGGCTCAGTCGGTTGAGCATCCAACTCTTGATGTTGGCTCAGGTCACGATCTCGGGGTTGTGGGATGAAGCCTGACACGGGGCGTGGAGCCTGCTTGGGATTCTCTCTCTCCCTCTGCCCCTCCTTTCCCCACCCTCTCACCCTCTTTCTCTCTCTCCCTCTCTGATTAAAAAAAAAAAAAATGAGTAGGAAAGTGGTAGCTATGAGGCAGGAAAGGTATTTTTTAAATGTATATATTAGAGGAAATCTGACAATTAAGTGGGCAAAATTTAAATTTTAAATGAATACCTTTGTCTCAGTGGTGGGCTGGATCAATGTGTTCCCAAAGTATGGTATGAGAGATAAATTTAGGTGGTATGTAAACATATACATATATACATATATCTATTTGAGCACATATGTAACTATATATATTTCCTTTAACAGTTACATACTTACTTGTTACAGGCTATCTTCTATTTATAGCAAGTTATTCTGGTGTTCCATTTGTGACAGTGATACAAAGACTCCTTCTAAAAATAAATACAGCTAATCCCATTTACTATGTGACCTTGCACAATTGACTTGAACTTTCTGAATGGCCATGTGTTCATCTGTAATATGGAGACACTAAAAATACCCATGAAAAGGAGGCTTCTTTTTTTTTTCTTTAAATCAAAAAGTGCAAATGGTATTATCCCCATAACTGTGAACCCCTTGCATTTCTGTGCCCCCAAGGACTGGGCACACAGACTGGGATGGAAGGATCACTGAATAATGACTGAGGGGCTTAGCTCCAGGCAAGGGGAGCTTAAGGTGAACCTTGGGTTTTAGGTGAATGGGTTTTATCTAGAAAATGCAAATAGAATTCATCTCTCCTGCAAACCCCAGTTGATAAGAGGCTGAAGGCACTGCATTTGAGGCGTGATCTAAAGCAGAGATTAGGGGCGCCTGGGTGGCTCAGTGGTTAAGCGTCTGCCTTTGGCTCAGGTCATGATCCCAGGGTCCTGCGATCGAGCTGGCATCGGGCTCCCTGCTCCGCAGGAAGCCTGCTTCTCCCTCTCCCACTCCCCCTGCTTGTGTTCCCTCTCTCGCTGTGTCTCTCTCTGTCAAATAAATAAATAAAATCTTTAAAAGAATAAAATAAAAAAATAAAGCAGTGATTAAGTTCTGGATGAGCAATGTTTGATCACACCTAATTTTCCATTTATTCTTAACTTCATTCAACCAGTATTTACTGAGGGCCTACTATGCGATGGGCATGGCTCTAGGCACCTGGGATCCGGGTAGTGGACAAGACTGGACGGTTTCTCCTCTCTTGCAGCCCAATCTTCCCCAACTTCTTTTTTTTTTTTTTTTTTTTTTTTAAGATTTAAGCACAGTTTGGGATTTAGCAGACTTGCAAAACCAGTTTTTGGTTTTTCCAAGGTTTGCTGCTCTGCCCTTTCTCAGCCACCAGCCTTCCCATTGGCTGTCCCACTTGGGGGCGGGATGGCTTTCTATTCCGGGGCTGGTAGCAGGGAGCCAGGGGAAAGGGAGGCCCTTCCCTAGAGGCCGCTGCAGTGAGGAGAGGTGCTTCAGCAAGGCCCTGAGAATAAAGTTGAGAGAGAAAAGAAGGGAGGGAGGGACAGGAGGAGTCCCGCTATTGGCAGACAAGTAATTGCTTACTTCGGGCGGTCAGCTTCTCCAGTCTCTCTCCCTGGGGGAGACTAGAAAGAAGGTAATTGAAGAAGGTTCCCTAACAAATTAGTGTGAGACTGGGCTGGAAAATTTGAGTTGCACCTGGATTCAGAGCTAGGGTTTGATCTTCAGAGGCCCCAGGAAGGATGCAGAGAGGGAGGAAGGGGAGGGAGGCTTTATCCTGCTGCAGCAGCTTCCAGCCTCAGAAACTCAAGGGAGCCCTTCTCTCCCTCCTGGGCTCCTGTTGAGCTGAAGGGGCTGAGAAGAACCTTGCGGATCACAGGGTTCAATCTCATCACACTAGAAACGGAGGGAAGCCCAAAATACAGAAGGGACGAACAACCGACACCCAGCAGAACCAAGACCAAACCTAGGACTCCTGGTTCATGGGGCACCTGGGTGGCTCAGTCATTAAGCGTCTGCCTTTGGCTCAGGTCATGATCTCAGGGTCCTGGGATCAAGCCCCACATCGGGTTCCCTGCTCTGCAGGAAGCCTGCTTCTCCCTCTCCCACTCCCCCGCCTGTGTTCCCTCTCTTGCTGTGTCTCTATCAAATACATAAATAAAATCTTAAAAAAAAAAAAGACTCCTGGTTCATAGTCCTGGCCACCAGATCACACCTGCCCCCTGGGTTCCATGAGATCTTTACTCACAAGACTTCCTTTGAATTGCCTTAAATCCCGCCAACGACAAAAAAAAAGTGGGGAAGGGGCAGGTCCCAGGGGTTAGGGTGCAGGGCTATTTAGTTTTGTTTATTTAACAAACACCTAGATAGCATGTGCTGAGTGGCAGGCACTGCTCAACACACACTACACACTTTAGTTCTTGAAATCCTCACAACAATCTCACCAATAAGCAACAGAAAGCCCCGATGAGGCAGGTACCCCTTAAGGAGCTGTTCACCGACTATCACTCCTACAGTTGTCCATGTTCCTTCATTTGGTCAGAAAATATCCACTCAGCACCTACTGCATGCAGTGTCCTGTGCTACACGGTTCGGGGAGTAAAAGGATGAACAAGGCACGGTCCTAAGAGATGAGCCATGACATAAAGGTTTTTCAAAATGAATGGAACAGAAAACTATGAAGGGAGGGTGGACCAGGGTGCTACTTTGGTTAGGGAAGACTTCTCGGAGGAGGTGATATTTCAGTTTTGAGAGCAAAGGAGAAAATGGAAGATGAACTCAGAGAAGGTGGCAAACTTTTTAGGATTTTCTAGACTCTGAAAAGGAATTAAGATTTGTTTTTAAGAGAAATGAGAAACAATTAAAGGTTTTAAATAGCAAAGAGTGACGAGATCTAACTTCCTTTTTTGGGGAAATGATCACTCTGGCTACTAAATATACCAAGGTTGGCAAACGTTTTCTATAAAGGGACAGTTAGTAAATATTTTAAGCATCGTGGGCCAGATACTCACTGTTGCTACAACAGCTCCGCTGTTGTAAAGCAAAAGCAACCAGAGACAATGCATACGCCCGCGGATGAGCGTGGCCGTGTTCCAATAAATCTTTATTTATGGATACTGATGTTTGAATTCCAGGTAATTGTCACGTATCACAAAAGGTTATTTTCCTTTGGATTCTTTTCACCTATTTAAATAAATAAATAAACAGGCTCACAGGCTGTACAAAAGCGGGCAGCAAGCTGGGGTTGGCCCATGTGCTGAATGCCGTGTAGTATAAAGGATGGGGACAGAGATGCAGCAGGAAGACAAGAGATGGATATCACAGCCCACGTGAGCAAGGATGGTGGCTAGGATAAAGATTATGGCAGTAGACGATTACAGGTGAATCATAATGAGAGCCATTTTAGGAGTAAAACCAACAAGGTTGGCTGAAAGAGAGAATGAGGGGCAAGAGAAAGGAAATTTCAGGGATGACTCCTTCGCTTGAGTAATTGGCAGGATGGAAGTCTGATCTCCTGAGATGGGGGAAATGTGGGAAGAGGTTTGGGGAGCTAACCACGCAGTGGTGGTGTGATCCCTGACTGGAGACAGAGAAACACAGGATCCCTGGAGCTTGCCAGATAAAATACAGGATGCCCAGTTAAATTTGAATTTCTGATCATCAGAGAGTCATCTTAAATATAACTATATCCCAAATACTGCATGGGACATAATTCTACTAAGCAAGTATTCGTTGTCTGAAATTCAAGTTTAACTGGGCATCCTGTATTTTATTTTTTGTTTCTATTTTTATTTACAAAGTATGGCAACCCTAAGAGGGGTGTATGAGCATTTATGGGGGGAAAAATCTCTAAGCCTTGGAGGAGAGAGATTACTCAGAGGAGGTAATAGCAGAGTTAAGGCTAGGTGTTGGCCAGGTGAATCAGGGACAGGAAAAGCACTGTACGCAGAGAGAATAGCGTTTCCACTCCAGGGTCAGGTGGGGGGAATGTTCCCAGCACCCTCAGAAATCTGCAAGTTGTCAGTGAGGCTAGACCATCAAGTGCCATGGGGAATGTCAGGAGGTGAGGCTGAAGAGGTATCCAGGGGCCACTGAACGCAGGTCCTTGAGGGACATACTAAGGAATTGGTACCATTGTTAAGATATAGATTCCCAGGCCCCTCTGGGTGCCTTAGTGAGGCTAGGAGCAAGAGACTGGGTTCCAAAGTGATTCCAATGAGTAGTTAACTGTAGGGAAAATTGGGCTAAATAATCTAGGAATTTTCCCTCCTACAAATCCCAAGAGCCTAGGAAGCTGCTCCTGGCTCTGAAATCTTGAAAAGAGTAATCCAAGTAATCAGACCAAAGGCAGTGTAGTGTGAGCGTGAAGTCTCCCGTGGCGACTCCTGAAGAGGGAGCTCTGTGCACCTGGAGGGATGTGGAAGGTCCGGAATGTTCGCCCAACCACCAGCCCAACTCCCAGTCATTCTGCGTCCGGCACCTGTTTCTCCTTGGGCACTGGCTCTCAGCTCGGTGCGGGTAGACCAGACGTCTCTGTGACTTTCCTTGTCACCCACCCCCTCCGTCCTCCACCCACAGTCCCTACTGAAATGATTCCCCCAAATGCAGCTATTACTGTGACTGGAAATCTCTTCACTGCTGATTCTGCTAATGGAAATGTTCCTTCCCTTTTCGGCTGCTTGCAAAGCCACTCGTGACTTTCCCCGGTGCTTGAGAGCAAGGCTTTGTCAGCCAGCCACCACCAGAAGGGAGAACATTCTGCCCCGACTGCCTCCCCCGACACCCACCTGCCTCAGACTTCGGATCTAAGAGCCTCTCTGTCCAAGCTGTCCTCAGACAACCCTGGAGTTCCTGGCTTCCCCCTGCTTCTGGAGAAGGAGCAGAGATCAATGGTCAATTTCATCCTTTCTTGTCTCACTGGAGGGAGAAGGGCAGACAGGGAGAGGTGTAAACATAGCCTGCTGGAGTGGCAGGGGCAAGGGAAAAGGAGTTTGCATTCATTATTTATTCATACCTCTACCTCCTTCCAAAAAAGGATTCCAGGTGGCTAAGAGGTATAGAGCAAAAACCCCTCCAGACCCTGTACTCTGGTGCTTGGCACACACCGGCTCCATGAGGATCAGAGGCTCCGTGTCAGTACAGACTGAGCACGATGCTAGGCACTGACGAAAATCTAGTTTATAGAGGGCTCTCCAAAAATAATGATCACAGCAACCCAGAGAAGTGATTATTATCTCGTCTTCACTTTACCGATGAGCAAACAGGCTCCGGGAGGTGGCATACAGATGTCACTGCAGTGAAGAAATGGTGCGTCCAGGACTTGATCCGGGGGGATTGGGGGTCTTTAGAGCTGGCACATGTCCCCCCCACCCCCCACCCCCACCCTCCAGCACACTGCCTCCCAATCAGAGGAACTGGGCTGGAGCCTGGATTTTGCTCTGCATTCGCTCTGGGACCTTGGAAAATGTACTTCTCTTTGCTCGGTAAATGAGAGAGTTGGGCTGGATCTCAGAGGTTTTATTTTACTCGGTTCTAATATTCTAGGAAAAGGATACACTATTTGGATTTTTACAGCATTCTAATATATCTAAAGATCACCGATTATTATATATGTCCCATATGTATAGATAATGTCATGTAACTTCCATTCTCAACAAGGGAACATAAAAACTGCACGAGTCTGCTAAGATGCGCTAGGTGGTGGGGCATCTGGGTGGTGGGGCACCTGGGTGGCTCAGGGGGTTAACTGTCTGCCTTCAGCTCAGGTCATGATCTCAGGGTCCTGGGATTGAGCCCCACAATGGCTCCCTGCTTAGCAGGGGATCTGCTTCTCCCCCTCCCTCTGCCCCTCTCCCCAGCTCCTGTGCTTTCTCTTGCTCATGCTCTCTCAAATAAATAAATAAAATCTTAAAAAAAAAAAAAAAAGAAGAAGAAGTGCTAGGTGGACAAAACTCAACTTGGGGTGGAGAGGAAGAGTGCCAAGGAAGTGCACCTGGTCAAAAGGGGGCTGTGGGTCTGACAACGGATTCCCAGTCAATTTCTGGAAAGAGAAGGTAGAGCTTTCCCATGTGCCTAAAAGGACTAGATAACAGGTTCCCCCAGTATGACACTGTGCCCAGCATAAGGAGGGAATTCCCTAAGCCCTGGGAGAAGAAGAGTGGAAAAGGAAGAAGGGAGAGGAATAAGGAAAGAGGGGAGGAGGAAGGAGAGAAAGGGGGGAGTCATGAAGGCATAGAAGTGTAGGTATTTGCTTGTCGAGTAGTCCAGGGATAATGAGTGGCATCTAGAGAAAATGAGACAAGACCTGGTGCTCTCTTGGCAAAGTGGCACCGAGCAAAAGGGCCTGGGGAGATGCTAAGTCAGCTCCTGGCAGCGCAGACACAAGGTGCTCAGTCCCTTGGGTCTGTGATGCTGTCACACCGAAGTTCCAATAAAGAAACGTCTGCAACTTCTTGGTAATGAGAACAGGAAGAGATAAAAAGTAAGAGAGGTTGTCGAAGAGATGAAAACTCAGGAGCACTCCTAGTCCTGTGCAGCCTGGGAGGCGAGAGAGCACAGGGTTTAGAACCAGGCAGACCTGGGTTTGGACCCAGCCCAGCCGCATAACAGCTGTGTGTCTTGGGCATGTTCCTTAACTTCTCTGAGCCTCAGCGCTCACCTAAAACATGGGGTGAATCTGGTCTTTCAGCACCGTGGAGAGGATGAAACGAGATAGCAGCCATACCAGTGTGACACCTGGGGGCACAGTAAATGTCCAACAGACGTTCTCATGGCCTGCTTCATGCCAGAATGATAACATCTGGAACACCAGGTCCCCCGCCCCCCCGCCCTGGTGGCCCAGCTGCCCTTCCCCAAGGTGGGAGGAAGACACACTTGACCAGGAGTCAGTAGACTGAGATTTGGTTTTTGCTTCATCACTGCCTTGCTATGTGCCTCGATTTCCCCATCTTTACATAGAAGGGTTTTGTTTTGATAATGCCCTAGATTATTACATTTGGTGATCCCCAAACCATGGCATATCGTCTTCCCCACAACATTCAATGCCTCTCTGTTTGCCACCATGCAAAGATTCCAATCCCTTATCTGGCTTTCATGATTCTCAAGAGTAGGTCTTCCCTAAACCCAGCACACTTTCCTCCAATCAGACTGACCGCATTCCTCATCCTATTGACAGCCCCAGAATAATAGGGAGCTAGGAGAAGGTAGAAGGAATGACTATGGGAGCTCAGAAGAGGGAAAACTCTACGGAACAGATGGTGTTCCAGCTCATATGTTAAGACGGATGAGTGGAATTCCAGCACCTCTCCAGGTTTGCCCAGTAGGGACTCTCGCTGTAGGCCAAGCCACCATCATCCCTGAACAGACTCCTACAGACCTGCCTGCTTCCATCTTTGCTCCTGTCCAGAGAAGCCTAAGTAAGTCTTTCCAAGCATAAGTTAGATGTTGATACTCTTTTGCTTAAAATCCTTCCTGGCTCTCCACTTCACTCACAGTGAAAGCAAAAACCCCAGCAGCGGTCTGTATGGCCCTGGGTGCCTCCCCACGTCCTCCCCTGTCCTGTCCTGCCTCTCCCTTCTCGCTCCACTCTGGATGCACTGGCCCTGGGCACTCCAGATGTGCTCCAGCGTAGTGCTCCGCCTGGAATGCTCTTCTCCTAGATATCTGCTTGGCTAACTCCTTCATTACTTTCAAGTCTTAGTTCTACCCCCTCATTCTCAACAAGCTCCTCTCGCTCTGTTCTACTTAATATGAAAACCCATCTCATTTCCAAAATTTCCCTTGTATTTAACTTTCTTTTGTTCATAGAATTTATCACATCCTCACATACTACATAATTTTCTTATTTATCATGTGCATTGTTATTATCCTCTGCTCACCACCCACCCATCCACACACTCACTCACTTCTACAAATGAGCTATCTGAATACAAGAATCTATATCTTTTGTTCTCTGTTTTATCCTAAGCACCTGGGACAGTGCTTAGCACACCGTAGGTGCTCACTTAAGGGTCTAGTCATTGTTAGAGTCTTCCTTTATATTGATAGTGGGCGCCAAGGCTCAAGTGAGCAACTCCAGTGGGAGGTCAGGAAAGGCTGCAAAGATAAGGTGACATTTAAATTCAGTCTTGAGGGACACCTGGGTCGCTCAGTAGGTTAAGCAGCTGCCTTCTACTCAGGTCATGATCCCGGGTCCTGGGATTGAGCCCCGCATCAGGCTTCCTGCTCAGCGGGAAGTCTGCTTCTCCCTCTCCCTCTGCCCCTCCTCACTGCTCATTCTCTCTCCCTTAAATAAATTCTTTAAAAAAAAAAGAAAAAAACAAATTCAGCCTTGAAAGGTAAGAAGGAATCTTCCCAGGGGAGTGGTGGAACAAAACTACCAAACGAAAAGGGAGGGTTCTTACGATAGGGCACTCTGGGCAGAGTATGATCTTGGACTTGGACCATAGTAAGAAGCTTGAACTCCATACTAAGAACTGTGAGGAACCAGTGAAGTGCTTTAGGAGAGAACAGCCATGATCAGATCTGGGCTTTTAATGAAATCACTCTGGCTGCAAGTACGGATGGTAGAGTAGACAGGATAAGAGTAGAGGTGAACAGGCCCTTGAGTTGACTGCTAAAATTGTAGTTGAGAGAAGCATTGAGGTCTGAGCCTGCCAGGGGCTTTGACAGTGGGGCTGGAGTCATGGTTCCCCTTCGGGTGAAAACCCAGACAGGGCATAGCCTGCAGCAGCCTCCTCAAAGTTGGACTCACCGACGGGGCTGCTTGCGCATTCTAGCCAGCCAGCAGGGAAGCTACAGAGGTCTCAGTCCTGAGTCTCACGTGTAGTCACCACCCATCCCCCTTCCAACCCAAAGGGAAGTCTTTATGGGGGCTGCCGTCCCGGAGGGCTACAGACAGCAGCAGAGAGCCAGAGAAACTCAAGCGCTAGCAATGGAGAGGAGAGGAGGCCTGGCCAAGCCCGGCTGCCTGCCTCCTTCCAGGGCAGAAAGGCTGCAAGCTCTGCTGGGAGGGAGAGAAACTAGCTCTCTCACTCACGCGCGCGCTCTCTCTCTCTCTCTCTCACTATAGTTAATCTTCTGTTGCCACTAGCTGGTCAGTGAGAGAACTTGGGAAAGCATGAGCTCTGCAAAGAAAGCATCCCCGGAATGCTGCTCCACGTCAAGGTTAAATCCGACTTTCGTTCCTTTCCTGGAAAAGAGCAGGCTTCTTCTGCTCACCCCCAAGGAATGCTGCTCCACGTCAAGGTTAAATCCGACTTTCGTTCCTTTCCTGGAAAAGAGCAGGCTTCTTCTGCTCACCCCCAAAGGCAGCTGGAGTAAAAAGCGATGAGGCTTCCTCCCCCAGAACAAAAACCTATCAGCTCCGGTTCTCCGGAGAGATGGGAGCCAACCAGCTGGGTACTTGGGCAGGAGAACAAATTCCGTTTCCCTGGGGATATTTTTCTCCGTAGATTTTCAGTATTTGGGGGGGAGGGGTTTGGTTTGTTTTTGTTGCAGGGAGAGGAGAGAGTGGTGCGCTTGATGATGATCAGCCCAGTTTCAGACACTGAGATGTATTTAAACCCAGAGCCAAGTGTTTGAGGTCCAGGGTAATGGGAAGAAGCACAGAGTGGGACCCAGGACCACTGGGTTCAAGTCTGAACTGCTGGTCCTCAAGTTTCTTCCTCAGTCTGGGTCCCCATGTTCCCATATAAAATACTGTGTGCTCTGAGATGTTGTGAGGCGGTGAGCCCATCAGCATTGATGGTCATGGTCAAAGTTTTCATGACTTCACCTAAAGAAGTCACTGTCACTCCCCATCCCTCTCTCCCTGAAGCCCACGTGTTCACACCGTCCTAGGGCAGCCAAGGCCAAATTTACAGCAAAGCAAGGAAGTGAGAAGCAGGAGATTTTGCTTGCCAGAGGCCATTTCAAACCTGCCGAACCTGCTGTAAATTAAAATTATAGAACGCTCTTGCAGCCTGAGGGCCCAGTTCAGGAAAACATCAAGCTCTGGGTCACACCCAAGCCTGCAGAGCTGTGCTATCTCAGCTGGTGTCACTGACCCCCAGAAACAGCCAATCTGGCTGGCCTTGACCGAACTTGAGCCTCCGTAACACGGCCGAAAGGAATCCACCTCTCTCCCTGCCCCACTGCCCTCTCAGTAACTTGGTACTTTCTGAGGGCAAACAATACATCTCTATCTGCCCTGATTCTTAAATATGTATCATCAGGTTTGAGCTGGCGAAAGGCTGGGGATGGGAGTGGAAAGAGGAAGACTCAGATCAGAGACCCCCCTGACTGGGACCCTTATTTACAATATCCCCGAAACCTGGACCATCACAGCAGGATGGGACCCTGAAGTCTAAGTGCCACTCAAATATTTTATTTAGTGATAAGGGACCTGATGCCCAACTGAGAAAATAACATACATATTTTTTAAACCTAGCTTTGTTTGAAGATATCAAATTCTCTCTCTTATCCACCCCACAATCTCTCTTTCTCTCTCTGGCCCATACAGAAAAGAACACTGGGATTGGTTTTAACGAATATTTTGTAGTCAGAAATCCCTACAGAAGACCCAGATTACTACTATCTGTATCTGGTTGTTGTTTTTCCTCCCTGTTAATCACTGGCATCAACCTTCAGAATCAAGCCAGAAACCAAAAAGGGCAAATAGCCTCACTGTCTCCCAGGGCTTGGGCTCTTTCTCCAAATGCCTGCCAGATAGCTGTGTGGTCTCTGTTGGAAGGCTTCCTCCAACACAAATCCTATAATCATTAGGGGTCAGGATGCTGAGTTCTGGATGGCTCCCTGGGAACCAAACCCCTGTGGGGGCTGAACTCCATCCCCCTAGCATTTGCACCTTTGGAACCAGACAGAAAAAAGCACATTCCTCATTCCCCATTGACATTCGTAGGCAGCTGCTCCCGCCCTTTCCGAACTGTCCTTCGTAGGCTAAACCCCCTGCTTATCGCAACCCTTCTGATTTGGTGCCTGAATCCTCATTCCTTCCGGAGGCTTTTCTCTTTTGGTCCCCATTTTTGTTTGTATTTTAAGGAATCTTTGCAGACCAGATCTACAGATCTACTCATGCAAATGCATTTAGACATACTACTGGATGGACTATCCTTCTCTATGTGCCCTCCCCCAAATACACAGCACACGCCTTACCTGTGGGATATATATGCCAAGGCAATTTAGAAAGAAAAGACAGGGTGCCTGGGTGGCTCAGTAGTTAAGCATCTGCCTTTGGCTCAGGTCATGATCCCAGGGTCCTGGGATCCAGCCCCGCATTGGGCTCACTGCTCCGTGGGGAGCCTGCTTTTCCCTCTCCCACTCCACTCTGCTTATGTTCCCTCTCTCGCTGTATCTCTCTCTGTCAAATAAATAAATAAAATCTTTTTTTAAAAAAAAGAAAGAAATGTTGACAATAAGTGCTTACTCCATTTTATCTCTTTTTTTCCCCCTTTTGCTGAATCAAGGCTGGTGGTAAACAGTCCAGCCCAGCCATTGTCAAGCGCAGGAAGGAGGATGCCATTTCCCTACCTGTGGGCATGAAAGCTAAATCCACAAGCAGACTCCAGGGCTGCCTGGGGGCAAATGAGGACTGAGTGATGTGCAGGTTCACCTCTGAAGCCCTGTACCAGCAGTTGCTCCTGCACAAATTCTTTCTTTTCAATCAGTCCTTCCCAACACCCTGTGTCACCAGCAAAAGGAAGGAGACAGTAAGAAGAGAGAGGAGCTAGTCAGAGTAAGAGAGTGCATCAGGGCACTTCAAGTTCATAGAATCTCTACACCGAAGGATTATTTTAGGGCTTCTCTACCCACTCACATTACAGCACAAAGAACTGAAGCTCTGGGGATAAATGAATGACTTGTTCAAGGTCACAGTGGGCCACAGTTGAGATTCCCAGATCCTAACCAACACGAAATTCCCAAACTGCATTGGAGCCTCTAACCTCTCCGCCACCCATCCTAAGGCATCACTCAATTTTTTTTTCCCCTTTTTGGAAGTTTCCCCAGCCTTCTCTGAATCTACAGAGATGTGTTCCCTCCCTGATGTGACAGAATGTGTAATCTCCATCACTCATTGGCACCATGACATAGAATGCCCCCTGACATCCCATGAGTCATGGAACTTTGAGCTGGCAGGGTCATCGAAGGTCATGCCTTACTTTCAGACTCTCATATTTTAGCACCTGAGTGTAGCTGAAGTTCCTTTGAGAAATGTTCTCCTCATGTTGATGATTGCTGTATTTCTCTCCAGGACCCCGCACCATGCTCTACCTAAATGTAACCATATGTATGCCAGCGCATATTTGCCAATATGCAACTACCAAGAACGTAGCTATCTGGTAGAATGAGATTCCAGCGCCAGGTCTGCCATTTCCCCACCGTGTGACCTTGTACTAGGCACCTGACCTCTCCAAAAATGATTCCTTAATCTGTAAAATGGGAAGAACAGAAATGCCCACTTCATATATTTTATGTAAATTAATAATAAAACGCAAGAGTAAACCTCTTAGCACCTCATTAAAGATTCAGTAACTATTTGCTATCCCTTGATCACTTTAAAGGAAATTCGCTTTGTCAGTGCCATTGACTTACGATCAGAATCTAAAAAGAGGCCCAGACACCGAAACTTGGGGGAAATTTCAGCTCTGGTGTAAACTTCCATCTACATAAAGCAGGCTGGAACATGATGGGAGAGGAGAAATATGAGCAGGCATTATCAATAATAGAGCCAATAACTCAAACAAGAGAGGCAGAATGGAGGGAGATAGGGCCAGGTATGCAGGTGACTTTGGTGAATGCGGATGGTAGGCAACGCATGCAAAATAACCTTGAGGTCCCCCAACTAGACAGACAGTAAAACGGGAATTCTATCTTTTATGTGTTTGTTCACCCCCCCCCCCCCACCCTTTACTGCCACGGACATTTTCAAACCACCAACTCTGGGTCCACAACCCAAAGCATGGCCCGAGGGCTTTGGCAGACACTATCACCCCCTAGTGGTGGCTCCACACACCACATTATTGGCAGGATTTGGCATTTACGGACTGCATAGGCAACCGCGGCGCGTGCCATCTCCAAATCCCTTGAACTGGCCAGGAAGTAGTGAAAGACTCGCTCAACACAGCGGAGACAAACACTAGGCAAGGCTGTTTCAAAGGTCTGGGGATGAAATGATGGGATGCAGCTACCCTGGGACCTTGGGAAAGATAAGGCCATAAATGACTCATAGTACCTACCCACCCCCACCCCCCAACACACACCGGCCCTCCTTTGCAGCCAGCCTGGCCCTCCCAGAGCTCATTGTGCACTCCATGTTTACGTGCAAACAGTGGAAGACCAACACAAATAAAAAACCCACGTCTCCCTACACAGCTCCTGCTATACTCGGCCATCTGGTGACTACCTCGCTAGCCAAATCCCTGGAGGGAGTGCCTTGAGCTGCCAGTCCAGGGCGCTGGGGGGAGAAGAAGGAGGCGGGACACAATTCCCTACACGCTTCTAAAGGGCTCAGAGCTGCCAAGGGGGACAGCAACCCCCCACTCCTCAGCAGGCAGTCCCCAGGCGCCAGGCTCAGCTGCTGTGCGTCAGAGAAGGCGGAAGGCTCCAAGTGGCGGGCGCCAGGGGACTCTCCAGCCGAAGCTGGAGCCCCGGGGGATTCAAGACTTCCAGCTCCTCACGCAGCTCCCCACTCAGCTTGCCCCAGCTCCCAGGCACCCATTCCCTCTTGAAAGCCAAAGTTTAAAAAGGCACAGATTGCCAGCTTCCGGCGACTCCTATAGCTAACTGGACCCGGCCCTCCACATCCTCGGGGAGTTGGAATGCTCTGGGGGTCCTAGCTCCCAAGTCCTGCCATACCCAAGAATGTCCCCCTTTACGCCCTTATTTGAACAGCCGTTTAGGAAGATTCCCACTCCTGACCTCTCAGGACACCCCGGAGTAGAGAGATCACGCTGGTGGAAGAGGAAGGGTGGAACTGGAAGTGGTGTCTAAGGGAACCCTTCGTGGCTCCGGAAGGACCCTTCCCTGCAAGGAGGCGGTAGAGTTAGCCCTGAGCCCAAGGTTAGCCTTTCGCCCTAAGGAACCCCATCTCCACGCTCATCCCCTTCCTTGGAAATGGGCAGGCCCACAGGTGCACGTGGGAAGAGCTAGTGGTGTGTGTGTGCATGTGTGTGCCCGTGCGTGCGTGCTTGAGAGAGAGTGTGTGTCGCACGCTAGACGCGCCGCCGCGGGAAGTCCCCAGGGAACCTGCGAGGCGCTCTCCCACCGCGCCTCCCGGAAAGCTCAGCTATCTCAGGTTACAGCCAGCTGGGGAGAGCCCCGGGGCCAGAAGCTGCGACCACAAGTGGGCCTGGCACTCCCTCAAATCTCCGGAGGCGGCCAGCGTGAAAGGGAAGGGGGGCGAGGGTCACAAAAATACATTTAAAAATAGTATGGCTCCCCGGAGAGTGGCTTCTAGTCTATTGATTAGGCTTTGGGGCTTCTCAGGCAAGCAAAGAGTTAAACTCGGAGGTTCAAGCCGGGATCCCGAAGGCGCCTCACCCGCGAGATGCCGGAGCCGAGCCGGATCCCGAGAAGGCACGGATCCCGGGAAGAAGAGCTCGGGAGTCTCCGGGCGAGCCCCCGGCGCCTTCAGGCGCTGTTGTTGGCCAGACTCCGACAACCAATCGCGCCCCGCGCCCCCAAAAGGGGAGGGGAGCGAGCGATCCGCGAGCGCGGGAGAGCTAAGGGGGAACATTTTTGTAAACGCTCTCCGAGATAATTAAGCTATCAATTACCGGGGTGGGAAATCAGCCGCGCTTCCCACAGCTCCTCGCAAGGGCCGACTCCTCCGGGATTGGCGCTGGGAACCAGCAGGCAGCAAGCTGCTGGCGAACTTTCCGATTAACTTTTCCATTTGAGCCCCCACCCCACCCCCACCCTTTCCCTCTTCGCTTCCGTGTTCTCGCCTTTAAGTTATTATTATTAGCCCAGTGAGTGAGCAGCGAGGACAAACATGTTCTCCCCTGGGAGGGGGCTAGAAATGCGACTGCGACGAGGAGGGTGGGGGAGAGAAGCAGAGAATCTGGAAGTGGAGACCTCGGGCTCAGAAGCCCACTCCTCAGAAATCACTCAATCCTCCCCAGCCCCATTTCACAGATGGCCAAAACTGAGGCCCGGAGAGGGGAAGCGACTTGGCCAAGGTCACGCAACCCACACGGAGATCGAGTTTATGAGGGTTGGGTGATGCCACACGGAGCTTCTCCACTCCGAATCTCCAGGAAATCTACGGGGAAGAGTGGACCCTCCAAGTCCGAGGCGAGAGTGAGGGGGCGGTAACCGCGGGCGGCCAGTGACCGTGCCCCGAGCAGCCGCGGGCGGCTGGACCACCCGGGTCCCCAGCTCAAGCACACTCAGCCATCTGGGTTTTCCGGCGTCGGGGACGCATCACCGCAGAGCTCAACGCCTGGTCCGAGACACTGGGGGCCAGGTCCCCACTGCGGGAGCGTTGGCACGCCCCCGAGCTCCCGCCAAGCACTCTTGGGCACCTCCTGCCCATACTGCTTTCCAACCACCTGTACGCCCTCCGGGCCCCTCGGCTGCCCTCTCCCAGCCTCGCTCGGGGCAGCCCGGGGCGGGGATCCCCAGGGCACCCCCACCCGTCCGGTTTCACTTAGGGGCTCCCGGCTCCTTGGGATCCCGCGTGTGCCGGGGCCCAGCCTCACCCAGGGTGAAGAAGGGCAGCTCGGTGTTGTCCAGGTCGTCTTGCACCGCGATGCGCCCCGGCAGCTCGTTACGCACAAAGAGCAGGAGGCGCGACTCGGCGGCGGTGCCCGCGGAGCCGGCGGAGCCCGAGGACGCGGCGGCGGCCCCGGCCCCGGCCCCGGCCCCGGCCCCGGCGCGGGCGCCGCTCCAGCCGATGTCGCTCTCCCGCAGGGCGGGCAGCGTGGACACCGTGACGGTCTTGAGCCGGCATGGGCTGTCGGGCTCCCGCGAGGCGGCGGCCGTGGCGCCGGCCAGCAGCGGCCGCAGGAACAGGAACAGCAGCAGCGGCGGCGGCGCCGGGTGGAAGCCGAGCCTCCGCCGCCCCCGGAGCCCCGAGCTGGGGCCGGGGCTGCGCCGGGCGCCGGCGGCGGCCATGGCGGGAGGGGCTGCGGTGCTGCGAGCGGCGGCGGCGGCGGCGAAGGAGGAGGAAGAGGAAGCGGCGGCGGCGGCGGAGCTAACCAGGACGCCGGAGCCAAGGAGCCGTGGGAGCCGCTCGCCAGCAGCCCCAGCTCCCGGCTCCGCCTCCCGATCGGCCCTGGACCGCCCCCCGCACCGCCTCCCCAGGCCCCGCCGCCCGCCCCCCCCGGCTTCCCCCCGCAGACCCCGGGCGTTCCGGAGGCTCCGCCCGGCCTCGTGCAAATCCCAGTCGCCCCCTCTCCCTTCCCAGGATCCCCCAATGCCACCCTCACCACACCACCCTCTCCAAATTCTCAAGACTTAAGGACCCCTCGCGCCTCCTCTAATTCCTCCAGGCTCAACCCAGCTCGCCCAGCTTCACCCCACCCCTGGCTCGCCCTCCTCGGGCTGCACCTGGGGGCGCGCCTTCTCCCTGCCGGCTCCAAGCCCCGCCCTCCTGGGGGTAGGGGGCGCCTCTTGATGGCCAAGGCTTAACTTTGTCTCCCTCCCCACAAGCTCAGTAGCAAGTCCTGTACCCTTTTCTCGTCCCTGAAATAATTCCTTAGGATCTCAGAGCCCCCTCCTCACCCACTTGCCCACAGCTCACGTATTCAATCCCCCGACACCAGGATCCCACCTCTCTCCCCCACCCAGGCCTCCGCGGTGGCATTAAATGCTTACAGACTGAGGGGTGTCACACTCCACGCTCTAGCCCCCAAATTGACTCTGGCCAGGAAGCTCTGGCCCCCTAGCTGCCTCCCTGCAAGCCCGCCCACTCTTGCGCTTGTATTTTGGATCCCAACTCCGAGCTCTGCTTGGCTGCTTCTGTTCTCTGTGTGAAATTCCTGAAAAGGGTGCGAGGTAGAGACCTACTACTCTGTCTGCTTCGGGCTCCCACGGGCTCCTACACCCTCTGCCCCATTCAGAGGAGGGGGTCTGTTCACCAATTCTTTACCCCAGTCCTTCTAGATTCAAGTTGATCTGTGAACCTAGGCCCTCAGACAACAATGGCAGCCTTTGGCCTTGGGCTGATTCTGTCTGACCCACCTACCTGGATCCTCCAGGGAGCCATCCCCTCTGCGGGGATCCGGTACTCAAGCAGCCCCCTTCCCCACCCCCCTCACCTTTCTTGTCTCTCCTCGCTCTGTTTTTTCTTTCATCTCTCCACTCATTTCATTCCTCTTCATCTTGACTTTAATCTTACAAATGCTTCCTCCCTATAATTTGTGAGACATTCCCCATTCTCTGTATTCCTTGCCCATCTGCACTTTTTTGTGGGGTCTCTGGGCACTAACTTCTCTCTTCTTAGTTCTTCCCTCTTCTGCCTCTTTTCTCCTTTCTGTCTTTAACCCTTCACACGAATTGCCTTTTTCCCTCTCCCATCACATTTTATTTACTGTTTTATGACTTTGAATAAAGGCAGAAGACTGAAAAGAAGGAAAAATCAAACCCTATGTTGTGACCTTGGACTTAATACTGCTTATGAAGCATTCTCCTAGTGCTAGGCAAGTACCTATGTTAGCTATTATACATAACCATAATTCAGTGAGATGAGTATTATGATTCCCATTTTTCAGATGAAGAAACTGAGATCAGGAGGTCCGGGAGGTGAAGGGACATCCCAAGGTCATATAGCTGGTGAGCAAAAGAGCTGAGATCTGAACTCCAGGTTCCAAAGCCTTGGCTGTTTCTATTAAATCATCCTGTCCTCAGTGACCTTGGAAAAACCCACCTATGGGAGATGTGAAAGGCACATCTGCATGAGTGCATTTGGGTCTGTTTCAGCTCTGAGGTTTGTAAGGTGTGCTTCTCCTGTCTCAGTTTACTAATCTGTGAACCCAAAAGGAGGGGGAGAGGTGGAATCTGGCCTTTCAAGTCCTCTGATTCTAAATCGTCTCTTGCCTCTCTGGTGCCTGCTCCAGTTCATTTACTCCTCCAAAATATGTCGTCTTGCCTCCCTCAGTCTCTCCTTTGTACCCTTACAATCCGCCACTATCCTCTGCAATGGGGCTTTCTGATTCTCTATGCCCCTTTCTTCAAATATGCTGACATAGTCCATTTATAGAAGTGCACACCAGGAAAAAAGGGCTCCCTTATGTAAGGCAGAGTCTGTGCAAGTCCTTCATGGACCTCTGGTACAAAGGCCCGTCGAATGCGACCAACACTTTCATTCATTCATTCACCACCAAATATCCAGGGCTCCTACCAGGCACTATATGGGGATGCAGAAATGGATAAACACAGCTCCTGCCCTTGGAGAGTTTATAATGATGGGGGCATGGGGTGTGGGGATGAGATGAGCACAGAAATATCTCAAATACCAGGCAGGCAGGCAGACATGTGTTTTTTTAATGAGGTGTTTTGACACTTATGCTTGGAGAAATCAAAGAAAGCTTCCCAGAGGAGGTGGCCTCAGAGTTGAACCATGAAGGACTAGAAGCTTGGGGGTAGACATTCCCGGTTAAAGCTGGCATTTGGCATTCTTTGCAACTGTTTGGTATCTGAACGAATCCCTTCCCTACGTCAGAGGGTGCTTCACTCTCCGAGGCACAGCCCACCTCCCACGAAGAGGCTAAAATTTCCAGGTACCTTCTCAGCTTCCACCACAGCTAGGACTTGGGCACGTGACTCAGAATTCACCAATCAGATTCAGCCACCCCAGAGGCTGGAAGGAATCAGGCAGAATCCCCCTGGGGACCAAAGTGGCACTACTTGGGGCAGTTACATCCAGATTTTATTGCCAGAGGAAATGGGTTTTAACGGCACTGTCTTGGACCACAGGGGTGCCACTGGGGTCAAGAGTGAATCGCCCTGTTTATGCCTACAGCAACGGGAACAGTAGTATCTGTGCTGCGATTTGGAGTGGCGCTCTTGACTTCACGGACTCTGCCCGGATCCCATGCCCTCGTGGAGATTCTAAGTAATCTAGTATCACTTTACTGAATTCTGTTTCTGCTTAAATTATCCAGAATCGGTATCAGTTGCTTGCAACTAAGACACCTGCCTGAGAACACAGAAATTGGAAACAAATGGAGGGTAGCGAGGGCAGAGCTGATGAAGGGAAAAGGGGGAAGTTCAGTGAAGGGGAGAGGGAGTAATTGAAGACAAGACCAAAAAGGCAGTCAAGGGATTTGCTGTTCATTTTGGAGAGGACCAACTTTAGCTAGTAGGTAGTGTAGAATCTGGCACGGCCACAGGAAAAGAACTCCTATTTCTGAACACATACTCTGCAACTTCAAAACTTTATGTGGTCTCTCAGTGCATGATGATAACAATCCCTGCCTTCCGGTGGTTGTGGGGCTTCAGAAGTCATTATGCCAAGTGCTTAGCATTCTAGGTGCTCAATAAATTATATCTGCTTCTTTGATGTGTCATCCCAACAACATCTGGAGTTAAGTCTTGTTATCCCCATTTAATAGATGTGGAGTTTGAGGCTCAGGGAAGCTAAGACACTTGACTTTGATACTTATCAGGGGTAAAACACAAGTCGGTTTGACTCTCAATCCCTGACCCACTGCACAGGACAAGGCTTCCTCATCTCTTCCAAGTAGTGTGACTTCTCGGTTCATACTCCACAATGTCCTATCTCGTGGTAATGGCACCACTCTTGTCCCCCTCAGCCTCTCTCTCGCCTTCTCTCCCCTTCCCTCACTCCCATTTCATTATTGATGTAACTTACTGTGTTATAGGGTGCCCTTGTGTCCCCATCTCTGACTCCACTGGTCTCAAATTTCTTTTCATTCTCCTTCCCTGTCCTCTCAGCCAATCCTTCTTTTTCCTTCATCTTTCAGAGTTTGCCTCTCTGAGTTGTCATTTTGTAACATTTTTTTCTTTACTCCCCCTACCCTATATTCTGTTTCTTTTTTTTTTTTAATTTCCGTCTATCCATACCATGTGACTGAGGCAGCTTAGTGTAGTTGGAAAAGCAGGGACTGGGGAGGCATACAGGCTTTGGTTTGGATAACATCTTTGCTATTTATCTACTGGATCAAGTCAGTTAATAATTGCCCCTATGAGACCTTTCATTTTCTCATTTGTGAAATGGGGAAAGTAGTACCTACTTCTCAGGATCATGATGGGAATGAAATGAGATCACATGTCTGAAAATGTCTAGTCTATATTAGGTTCTCATTAATGTTCTAAGCAAATCTAAACATCTTATGGCATCTCCCTCACTCTTCTCCTCTTCAGTCCTGTCTAACAAGCCCCTCACGACCGCCACTCTGTTCTAGCCATAGGTATCTCTTTTCTATTCCCAGAATGTTCCAAGCTCTTGTTGTCCCAGTGTTTTCACACAGGCTCTTTCCTTCTGCCTGGAGAGATCTCCCTCTAGACTTCACCTTGTTACATTTTACTTACCTGTGTCAGCTAATAAAACAATTTCCCTAAAATAACTAACCACCCAGTCTAAGCTAACCTGAGCACTAACATAGGATAGAGACGCAAAGCAAGTACATTGTCAATGAATGAGCACATACTTATTGGCTTTTTACTCTAAGACAGGTATTGTACTAGGCACTAGTCGTAATTCTGCAGTGAAGAAAACTGCATCCTTCCGGTTTTCTACTATGAGTGCATTATCCTCCCTCTGTTCATGTGTCTGTCCCTCCCTCCCTCCTTTCCTTCCTTCCCTCTTTCCCAGCTTCCCATGATTCAAGTAAATTTTCTTAAGTAGGCTCCATGCCAGTGTGGAACCCAATGCCAGGCTTCAACTCAAGACCAAGAGATGGAGACCTCAGCTGAGATCGAGACTCTGACACTTAATGGATTGAGCCACCCAGGTGCCCCATCAAGTACGTTTTTTTAAGTCTTTCTTCTTTAAGCCTCGAGATGACCTCTCGAACATAAACTCCAGCTCAGGAGGAAAGCTTGCTATCTCTCCTGCTCCATCTCTGCTCTATCTGAGCTCCATCTCCCATCCATCCTCCTCGAACACACAAATCCCCACTATTTGTTTTCTCTCATTTCCATCATCCCCCTCTGCAACTCACATTGTCCCTTTAATCCTGCCTTGCTCGCTGACTCCATTCATCACCTGGCATATTGCTTCTTTTTCTACCCTTCAGCCACTTCCCCCCCACCCCCAGATACTCTTGTTGCAGCTCTGCCAGCCCCATGAGCCACGCAGAGCCCAGCTCCCTCAGTTGGTATAGGATCAATTAATTACAAGATTAAGGTCAATCTCGAAGCTTTCCCTTCTATTGTTGTATCTGAAATAGATGACTGTAAATATACCTATCACCGCTGTTTGTTTCCTCAATTCAGATACCTCTCTTTGATGTAAGTTCAAATTCTTTTCTCCATCACTTACTATTTGGCTAATTCTGAGTGATTTACAACTTCTGTGAGCCTTCATGTCCTTTCCCATAAGTGCGGTCATGGGAAGATTGAATGAGCCAGCTGGTGTAAATGGAAGCCCCCTGTGCTCTCTGGCACATAGTAGGTCCTCAGAAACAGTAGCTTGTTTCTACCTGCAAATGTCTATTTATTTGGTCCTTCTGTTACTTCTCTGTCTCTTTGCTTCCAACCCTCCACTTCTCATTTCCCTGTTCAGAACATTTCCACTATATCTCATTTAGAGCAAACTTTTACCATTGTCTCTAACTTCTCTTTCGTGAAAAATGAAAGAATATTTTAATCACCATTGTCTTTCTTCATTTCTTCTTGCATCTGTTTGACTGATTTCTGCTTCAACCCCGTACTTCTCTGACTCTTCCCCTTAACAATTCTCAAATTTATTATCTTTTGTTTCCAGCTCATACCTTTCACTACCTCCTGCTTTCCCTGTCCTCGGTCCTCTAAATCAACCCCTTCTTGATCTGTGATTTACTGCAGTCATTTCCAACTCTTCTTGCACCATCCAGTTGAAAATCTCCTAATCCTCCCAAAAGTCTCTGTCCCTTTCCTCCTTCCTCCTTTTGCATTTTGTTTCACATCCCCTCATCTTAGTTCACCCCCATCATTCATTTGCTTGTGCCCACATCCGTTTCTCATTGCCTACATAATCATTTAACCTATTCGTGTTCCTCCCTGTGTTACACGTGTCATCTTTCATCATTAACACACATTAACAGGTGACGTTGCTTTGGATCTCTTTTGTTACAAATCTTAACTACTGGTGTATTTTCAGAATCCTCTTTCCAGGTCCCATTGGCTCTTCTTGTCTGAAATCTTTTTTCTCTGGGACCCTACTTAGGGGGGAAAAAAACCTTGCAGTATCTGCTCTATATTTATTCAAGCTGAACTGCTAACCTGGTGCATTAGGATGTCTATTACTAATGAAAAGTATAAGCTTTCTTCTCTGCTATAGAATACTAGGTCATTTTCCTTTCTGCAACACATTATTTTTACTATTATATTTGAGCTGGTAAAGGTGATGCCAGGATAGAGTGTTTATTTCCACAGCATTATCTGCATGCCTAGTATCAGTTAGGCACACATTTTTTTTCTTATGTAATTCTCACAACCACCTGTGAAGTTGGAATTTTTAACCTCTGCTTCACTTGGGTACAAATGGGAACACTTGGAAAACGTATGACCTCATATATGCTGGGCAACTGACATCTAATAAAGTCTTTCTAGGGCACCTGTGTGGCTCAGATGTTAAGCATCTGCCTTCGGCTCGGGTCATGATCCCAAGGTCCTGGGATCGAGCCCCACATCGGGCTCCCTGCTCAGCGGGGAGCCTGCTTCTCCCTCTCCCTCTGCTGCTGTTTCCCCTGCTTGTGCTCTCTCTCTCTCTCTGTCAAAAATAAATAAAATCTTTATTTTAAAAAAAAGTCTTTCTAACTTCTTTGGGTAGAAACTCAAAACTGGCCCCAGGACACAGAGGGCAAGGAGAGACTGAAGAAAGATGCACATTGGTAGGTGGTGGTGTTAATAAGCAAAGGAACATAAATATGAGGCTTGCCTCAGGATGCCCCAAAATAAGCAGATCTCCGCACCCACCTGCCAGAATCTTAAAGTTCATATAAGGGCCTTAACTGGGTTCAGTGGTATACCATCACATGGTCTCAACAACCCATTGTTCTCTCAAGGTTGCATCCTTGAAAGAATTCTGGCTATGGGAATGGTGGGCCGAACGTACATTTCACAGGCAGAGGAGGGGGTGGGGAGCATCCAGTTGCCCCAGGTCAGCTCACAGCCAACTATAGGTCATGTCCTCCGGATGACCTCCTCCAGCCACACATTATAGCATAAAGGCTAAGAGCTTCTATACTTGTGTAACAGGGATGATGAAAACCACTTTGCAGGAGTGCTATTTAATATTTGTCTTTCCTGCTAAATTATAGTTGTCACCAGAAACCCCACCAATCTTGTTCCCTGCTACCTGGCATGTGTTAGGCTATCATTGATTATTTGTTGAATGAATGAATGAATGAATATTAAAAGCACAATCCCTTGCACAAGACAATCCCTTGCACAGTTTTGAATTTCAGCTCTGCCCTTAATACCTGTGTGACCTTGAACGTAGGAGGAAGAGGACAGGTTTCTCCTCACAGTTTGTATCCTTACATTTGTTGATGCTTGTTGTTTTTTATTTTTAATTGATATGATTTAACAATCTTCAGAGCCAGACAAACTAGGGTTCAAAACCCAGCTCTCCTGATTGCTAGCCAGGATGCCTTGGGCAAGTTACTTATCTCTTCAAGCACCACTTCTTTATGTCTACAATGGGAATGATACAATCTCTCTATTACACTCCAGGGCAAGGGCTACTTTGGTGGATGATCTGGGGTGAAACCCGAAGACTGCCTGCTTTCATGCACATTTCATGCACATTTCATGACAGCAGAGGTCTCACTGCTCTGACTCCTGACTCCATGGCCCCCTTTCATTGTCTCTCTCCGTTATCTTTAGGAGCTCGTGCAAACATAACTCCCAACGCCTAGCCCAGATGTATCTCAGAGAGGCACAGGACATCCCCCCACTCCTGACCTACTTACCAAGCTATATTTGATGACTATTGTGTGATAATCTGCAGACTCAGCAAGGCTGGGGCTCTGCAGGCTCCCTGTGTCTCCTGAAGGTCCAGCTGCACTCAATGTCATGCTAGAGAGACTTCCAGCAAAATCTGTTAGAAGTCCCTCTTCCCAGCTCTGGGCACTATATGTAATATATATGTAATTTTTTTTGTTTTGTTTTGTTTTTTACAGACAAATAAAAAAAAAAATACTCAAAGAACCCTTCCTTGCTCCCTCCTTCCCTCCTATCACCTCTCCCTCATGGAATACCATGAAATACTATGCTCCAGGAATGGGGACGTAGCAATGAACAAGACTAAAATGGTCCCTACACTCATGGAGCTTACAGTCTAGTCAAGAGATAGACAAAAACAAATAATCAAAAACCAATATATGGGAGGAGGAAATGGGGAATTGCTATTCAACGGGTATAAAGTTTCAGTTATGACAGATAATTAAGTTCTAGAGATGCACTGTACATCTGCTATGCCTATGGTTAACAACACTGTATCGTATACATAAAAATTTGTTAGGAGGGTAGATCTCATGCTAACTGTTCCTAACACAATAAAACAGAGAATATGTGACTGAAAGTGTTTAAATATTCTGTGATGGAAAAGAATAGCGTTCTATGAAGAATGAAGAAAGAGTGATTAATTTATATTTGAGCACCAGGCAATGAGTCTCTGACAATGTGGCACTTCATTAGAAATGAGAACAGATGAGTAGGAGTTGGAACGACCAAGGGGGTCGGGTCGGGGTGGGGGCGGGCGGGGGATTCCCGGTAGAGGGAGCTGCAAGAACCAAGGCCCTGAGGAAGAACTTGGTAAATTCTGGGAGCCAAACATTTCAAGTCATGTGGCTAGAGAGTGGAGAGGGAAGACCAGAAAAGGATGAAATGAGTCTTGGAAAGTTAGTATAGCTTCAATTATTCAGGTGTATGTAGGCCATGGTAAGGAGTATGGATTTAATTCTAATTTAAATGGAAAGCCATGGGCAATTTTACCTAAGAGGATGGCATAGTCAGATATACATGTTTAAAATGCTACTTTGGCTGTAGGTAGAGAATGGCTTTGAGTAGTGCAGAAGAGGACAGTAGGAGTCTACCATGGACTCCATCACAGCCGTCCAGGTGTCAACCTCTCTAGCATGCAGACTTTCTCATTAGGACCTCCTGCACCATGAGATCCTATAGCTTGCACACACTGATAGTGGGGAATCTCATGATCTCCATTCAAAACTGGTTCTATCTTGGGCGCCTGGGTGGCTCAGTTGGTTGGGTGGCTGCCTTCGGCTCGGGTCATGATCCTGGGGTCCCTGGATCGAGTCCTGCGTCGGGCTCCCTGCTCGGCGGGGAGTCTGCTTCTCCCTCTGACCCTCCTCCCTCTCATGCTCTCTGTCTCTCATTCTCTCTCTCAAATAAATAAATAAAATCTTTAAAAAAAAAAAAAACTGGTTCTATCTTTGGCTGGCTGTGACCAACAGAGAGTATTGATTTACATTTTTCTTGTTGAATCTACCACTGTGCATTCAAATTCCAAAATTTGGGGGAAGCTAGATGAGGCAAGTTTCATGAAAATTCTCCAAGTATCTGAAGGCATCTACGGTTTCCTCTCTTTTGAGGAATGACTGTCCTGGCTACTTCCACTATTCTCTGCCTGAGATTAAAATAAAAACATCAACAATAATAAATAACAACTTCCATTTACATTGAATGTTTGTACATTCATCAACATAACATTTGAGCTCTATAACCTTGTGAGCCAACAGGACAGGAATTTTTAGCTTCATCTACAAGTGGCAAGAATAAAATTCAAAGATGTGATTTACCCAAGGTTGAGATGACAAGTTGGAAGAATCGGGTCCTGAATCAAGTCCTACAATTCCTACTCCTAGCTTCTTTCCACCTCTGAGCAAGAGTCAGGATAGATGGAGGATAAGCTCATGTGTTCTGGTATCAGATTGTCTAAGTTCAAATCCTGACTCTGATACTTACTGTGTGATATTGGGGAAATCACTTAAACTCTCTGAACTTCAGTTTCTTTATCTCAGAACAACAAAAATGCCTACCTCATAGAGTTGAATGAGCTAACAGATTATAAGCATGAAGCACTCTGTCAAACCTATATTAATAATCTGTAAATATATAATCAGTAAATGTTAGCTGTTCTAGCACCCTAGACCTTCTTGGCCAAAAGTAACCTTGGCAAAATAGAGGTTGCTGTGGGTTTAGTACAAGGTATCCTGGTTTAGAATATTAATTCTGCCATCATGATAAGGTATTTAATCAGTGACTTGGTTCATCTGTAAAATGGACATAATCATACCTAGCTCACAAAGTTGTTTATGAAAAGCAAATTCTATAAATAGTAAGAGAAATCCCCTAGCACCAAGAATAAGTATTCAATAAATGTTAATTTATCTCCTTTCTGCTTTATCATTTCCTCTGCGAAGACTTTCCTGATGCCCCAGGCAGGGTTAGGTATCCTCCTTTCTTCACCCTTAGCACTTTGTAACTATCTAGAACAGAGCACAGATCATGATACTTTAAAAGCATCTGCTCGGGGTGCCTGGGTGGCTCGGTCAGTTGGGCTTCCAGGCTTCCGACTCTTGATTTCTGCTCAGGTTCTGATCTCAGGGTTGTAGGATCGAGCCCTGCATGGGATTCTCTCTCTCCCTCTCCCTCTGCCACTACCTTCCCCTTGTTCGTGCTCTGCCTCTCTAAAAAATTAATTAGCTAATTAAGTAATTAATAAAAAAAAGGTATCTGTTTGTCTGTCTTCACCTTTACAATGGAGTTACTTGATGTGCCAGGGACTTACTGTTCTAAGCACTCTGTGAGTAATTTCATCATCTTCGTATGAACCCTAGAAAGGAGGGGTATTATTATCATCTCCTCAGTTAGGAAACTGAGGCTAGGGAGGTTGAATTATGCATCCCAGGTCACATGGCTGGCATAGAAGGGGTGCTCACTTGTTCCTTCTTGTTGTCCGGGTCTCAGTGCAAATGTCATCCCTGGAAAGAGGACTTCCACATGACTCCCTCCTCTACAGGACTCACCCATTCACCATCATTCCCATGGTGACATCATTTCTGAGATGACAGGGTGGGAAAGCAGGAGGAAGCTTCACAGGGGAAATATACTGCATTTGTGACGTTAAGCCTGAGGTCTGAGATGCCCACTAAGATTCACTGGGAAAAAATAATACTTGAAAAAAGTGTAATGTCTACTATTTATCACCTCAGTCTACTGGTCGTTCATTCTCCCTGACATATATGGAGATCCTTAGGAGCTAATAGATTGTCTAACACCTACCTTGCAATGCACTATGTACTCTTTTTTCTTGTTGTTAGCTTTCTCACCTGTTACTCTCTAATTAATTTCTGTTGCCCCGGATCTTATGTAACCCATTAGCATGGTATTCAAGCTCCAAGACAATCTTTCTGATCTACTCTCTCACTACTTTTCTTCCTACAACCTATGCCCTCATCAAAACAGTTGTCTACTACTCCCTGTGCACACTCCAAATTTCCTGTTGCCTCTGTCCAGGTTATTTTCCCCTAACTAGTGCTCTGCACACCCACACGGCATTCATCCATCAGGGCCATTTCTGATTCTCATCACATTCTTTATATATAATATTTCTTCCTTTACACATCCTTATTCTTTGCATAACTTATTTATAACACAGTATTTTTTTTTTTTATCACATATGCTATTTGTATTTAAGGCTGTGATGCTTTAGGTTATTGTCCAGCAAATATTTATGCCCGTCCTCCTCTCACAGTGGGTAGAGAGACTTCCCCAGAACCCGTTGGTGTTGAACTTGGCCATGTTGATGAGTGAGATACTGGCAGTCACGATGTGTGCCGAGGCTCTTACCGCGGGGCTGCCTCTTTGTACTTTTGCCAGCGGCATGAGAGGAACATTCCCTGTCTAGCCGACTGGTCCAAGTAGGTTGACAGATACGAGAGCAGGGCTGGACCTAACCCACGGTTTGGAGACAAGCCTAGCCAAGCCAGACTAAGTCAGGAGAGTCCCCCAGGTAACCTTCGGATGGTTGAGTGAGAATCTATGATTGCCATTTTGAGCCATTGAGTTTTAGAGTGGTATTATTACACAGCATTATTGTGGTAATGACTGACTGATACAAAGCCTTAGCTCCTTTCCTATACTCTGAGTACCTTGAAGCTAGATAGAGACAGTCTGATTGTTCTTGTTTCACTCATGCAAAATTCCAAGGCACAACCTTAATATGTGTTTGTTGAACAAATAGATGGATGAATAAGTGAATAATTAAAGAGCTGTAGAGAGAGATTCAAGAATTAAGGAGACTAATGTACTCATTAGTTCAATAAGAATTTACCGAATGCTTATTTTGCATCAGGCGTTGTGTTAGAAAAAACAGTATTCAGTGCTAAACAAACCAGACTTGGCTTCTGGATGCTCCTGGTGGCTTGGGAAAGCTTGAGAACCGGGGATTCATAATGCAGTCAACGTGCAAACTCTGATTATCCTTGAATCACATGCGAGGGCACCAAAATAATCAGAGAAGTGATAATGGATAGAAAAGAGCAGAAGATCCCTCTCTCACTGCTGATTCCCATTATCTCAGGTTAAGAGCAAATCCCCAGACAGATGGGAGGAATTTGCATCCTTTTGAAGAAAATGAGTCGTAGAAGCTGACCCAAGGGGTAAAAATGAAATTTATAGGGATAGGTATTGGTTGGTCATTTTCTGATTGCTGAATGACACCTCTGTCCCTGTCCACTATTGTAGAGAGGCTGTCAGCATGCTGAGCCTAAATGCCGTTATCATCTGTAAATCAAAAATCTGAATCCATGACAGCCTAACCTCAATGCCCTTTTCTGAGAGCATGTCTGATTATTAAGCATTTCTGTCACACTTTCCTGCCTAGCCCACCTGCTCGCTCTGAAGGTGTGTCTCTAGGAGCGAGCTTGGGGCTGACAACTTCCATTTCACAATGGAAGGAGCTCCAGGAATGAGGAGCAGACCCAAAATTCCTAAATCATGGAAGTCATCATCAGAGCCAAGACTAAAGTCCAGCTTCCCTTGCTTTGGACACCAGCCACAGGGAGGCAAAATTCATCCAGCTTGTGCTTTAATATCACCTAAGGTTTTGTGTTAGTGTCTGTGTTTTGAAAGAGCAGGTGGCTAGGGCAGATGGACTGAGAGAGAAAAGGTAACTTTTGCAGGGCTTGAAGGATGACACTCCAAAAGGACATGCATGGCTATTTCCAAAACTAGCACCTTACAGCTTGAAAGAATAAGGTGAGACTTTTCACTACCTTCCATAAATGCTACGTTGACATGATAGCAGATCCTAATGGGTATTGCAGGCATTAAAAAAACAAAACAAAAAAAAACACTTTTAGGTCAGGTAGACAACTATCAGCAGTGATCTATTTTCTAATCATTGTGCAAGTTAAATGTGATAACGCATGTACAGTATGTGTTTCACTATTTAGCATATGGCAACAAAAACAATAATAGTCACATTTTATTGAGGACACACAATATCCCGCGCAGTGCGATAAATGCTGTGAAGGTCTCATTTCATTTTGCTCTTTCAATAACTCTGAGCTAGGAACGGTAGAGAATTGCCCTTTGACATTTGAGGAAACTAAAACTCAGAGAGGAAAAAGTCCTTGTCCAGAGTCACACAGCTAGTGTGTGGTGGGGCCAGGATTTAAACTCACGCAGCCTATTCCAGAGCTCTGGTTATAACCACTACTCCATAATCAAGGTTAGATGTACAATAAATGAAAGAGATCATCATCATCACCATCACCATCATTTTCTTTATCGTAATCATAATAATTAGGTACTATAACAAGAAAAGTAACTGCATGAGGGTAGTTTTCTGGAATGTTCCTACCAAAAGACACTACTGATTGAAAAGTAAAGATGCAAGTTTAAAGGTGGCCCTTTGGGGGAGGTGCCTGGGTGGCTCAGTCAAGCATCGACTCTTGGTTTCTGCTCAGGTCACGATCTCATGGGTGGTGAGATGGAGCCCCTAATGGGGCTCTGCCTTGGGCTTTGTGCTCAGTGGGGAGTCTGCTTAAAGATTCTTTCCCTCTGGCCCTCTCCCCACTCTCTGGCACGTGTGCACCTGTTCTCTCTCTCTCTAAAAATAAATAAATCTTTTAAAAAGTAAAAAATAAAAAATAAAAATGTGGCCTTTGGGGCCAAATTGTAGGAGACAGGTAAAAAGGAAGGGAAAGCTCTGTGAAGTCCAAAATACTTGCTTCTGACTTCACCGTATGGTAGCCTACATAAGGTACCCTCTGAGTCATTTGAAAAATGGAATGCAGTGTGGGTTATATCATGGCCCAATTCTCTACCTCTCCAAGTGTCTGCAACCTTTGCCAGGCATCTTTGCTGGTGCTCTTACTAAAGAGGCAGACTCGATTTCCCCTCCACTTGAATCAGAGCCTGGCCTTGTGACTGGTTTTGACTAAATGAATGAGGCAGAAGTGACAAGGGACCAGTTTTGAACCTTGTGTATTGCTGCTTTAGGTCTTAGGCTTCTGCTGTCACAGGAGAAGCACATGTCTGGGCTCGCCGGCTGGTCTCAGAAGCAGGATGACAAACACGTGGAGCAGAGATTTCCCAGCTCAGGTGCTGCCACCAAGCTCAGCTTAGAGCTAAATCCCAGCTGACTGGCAACCCCATTGATGAGCCTCGCCTAGAGAGCTGAACTCCAATCAACCCCCAAATTCAGTGGCCTAAAGCACTGATTTATTATTAGAGCTTACAAATTAGAGGGTTGATTGGAGTTCAGCTCTCTAGGCGAAAGTCCTCCAATGACATTAGGATCGTGGGGCACATAGGTAGAGGAAGCCAGCTCAGGGACAGGGATCCATGCTTCCCCTTTGGCTCCTCAGCAGGTGGGGATGTGCGTAGACACCAAGGAGCACGAAGCTCCACCATCGATGCATGGATGGCCCACAGCCTCAGAGCGAGTTTTCCTAGAGCGATTATTTCCATTGCCACAGCTGGTGATTTCTATGTCAAAGTCAGTTCCCCTCTTCACTCCTGATTTTTCATTTCTGTAAAAATGACAGTATCTGATTTAGCTCTTGGAAGAGGACAGGGAGTTTGGGGAGGGATGGAGGCACAGAAGAGAAAGGCAAGGGAGGAAAAGAACAAACCGCCTCACCAGAACGGGCTCTCCACATATAAAGTGCTAATGAAATTCGAAATAACAACAATAATTATGCTTCCAAGGCCGAAGCCTCACATTTCTCACCATGAATATTCATCTCCATGTTATCTTCAAAGGAATAAAAATTGGGTGAAACAGTAATGTGCCTGTAGGGTTTTTATTTTTATTTTTTTTAAGTTCTATTCTATTTTTACCTGGATCCGGGCAGGCCCCTGGTTTGATAGTGCATGCATTCTAATATTCTTTGTAGCTGTGATTTGAGCCTCACTGGGTGGCCACGTATGGACATCTTCAGTGGAAGATGCTTAAAATGTCAATAAAATGTGAATTAAAAAGGGGGACCGGGGGAAAGCTGAAACTACTCTGTGCCTGGTCAATGGCCACAGGTGGAATATCACTTCGACTTTGAGCTTGGCAGCCAGGAATCTGGACAAGGGAATCCAATGTATCTTTTATCAACTGGCCCAAAAGATTAGGTTATTGCTAAGCTCTCAATGGAGGGGTGCCGCTTGCTGCCTGCCGCGGTCCATTGCCCCCAAGCTCAGAAGAACATCTCTGCAACAGCTGACATTACACAGCCTGGTAAGTGTACATACAATGTATCAGTGAGCTCAGGCTGCCCAAACAAAATTCCACAGGTGGAGTTTAAGCCACAGAAATTTATTTTCTCACAGTTCTGGAGACTGGAGGTCCAAGATCAAAGAGCCAGCTGGATTAGTTTCAGGTGAGAGTTCTGTTTTTGGATTGCAGGTGGCTACTTTTCTCTGTATCCTCACATAGCCTTTCCTCCGTGTATGAGTGCAGGTAGGGTGACAGAAAAAAGAGAGAACCCATTTTTTGTTGTTGTTGCTTTTAAGATTTTGCTTTTGAGTAATCTCTATACCCAACGTAGGGCTTAAACTCACAGCCCTGAGATCAAGAGTCTCATGCTTTACTGACTGAGCCGGCCAGGTGCCCAATCCCTTCTTCTTACAAGGCTACCAATCCATCTGATTAGGGCCCCACCCTCTTGACCTCATTCAACCTTAATTAGCTCCTAAAGGCTCTAGCTCCAAATACCACTACATTTTGGGGGTCAGGGCTTCCATATATACATTTTGAGGGACACAATTCTGTCCACAACATACAGTATGGTCAACTTTCTCTGCAGGCAGTAGTGAAGTTTGCATGGTTCCCACTGTCACCAAGGAGGGAAAAAAAATGGCTCATAGTAGCCCATTATTATGTAATCACTGGCCTATATTTCAAGGATAAGAGTCAGAATGTCAGCATTGATAACATCACTCCGGAGGGGGTGGAAGAAGTGGAGGAGTGAGACAGGAATCACATGCTTTAGCAAATCCCATGGGAACAACTGGGCCCAGGAGCTGCGAGCCAGAGGGCTTCATTTGCTGGGTCTCTGCAAACCAACCAGGTTTGTCTAAGTCAGCAATCAGGTAGAGAGCCCCAGAGACAGGAGAAGAGCATTGGGGGGTATCGCTGAGCACAGGTGTGCCCTGCGACGGGGAGGCACTCAGGTCAGTAGGCTGATGGGGTGAGTGTGGGAGAGAAAGCCTAATAAGATGGTAAACTTTGGCATATCAAGACTTCCAACAAAATAACTCTCATCATGTCACCCACAATTTTGCTTACGAACCTTCAGCAGCTTTCTGGTGCCTTCATGAAAATGGGCTAAAGTTCTTAGCTTGGCATTCATGGCTCTGCATGCTGGGGTTTCATCTAGCCTTTCCTGTCTTTTGAGAAGACAGTCACGGCTAACATTTAGGGCATGCACATTTCAGATAACTGCTGTTCTGAGCCTTCTATACATATAGACTCACTTAATTCTAACAACGCCCCTTTTTAAGTTCTCCTATTCTATTTTCACCTGGATCCAGGCAGGTCCCTGGAAGGTAGTAGTGACTATCCTCATTTTACAGATGAAAAACATAGAGTTCTTAAAATTTACGTGGCTCAGCCAAGGTCAAATGCCTGGTAGATAGTCAAACCCAAGACATCTAACTGTAGAGCCCATGCTCATAAAAATTAGAGGATACTCTTTCTTCGTGCACTTTATGTGACAGAATCTCTGGCTTTCTCCCAAACATGGCTTATATTTTCTGCTCCTGGGGTGTTCAACCTCATCCCATTCTCTGCAGATCCTAATGCTCATGAATATTCAAAGCCAAGTTCAAGGGGTATCTTCTCCGTGAAAATTTTCATGGTGCCCCCTGCTGTATATGGTACCTCCCAATTCATATCCCACTGAGCATTTTATTTGTTCTTCACTTGTGGTGATTACCATTTGGGAACTAAAAAGAAAATTAATATGACTGGGGTGTAGTGTGTCAAATAATCATCAGATATGGATGCATCAAAGCTCTCCCACAGGCTGTGAGCTCCACACAGGCATGGGATAGGTATGTCGGCATGCCTCACAGTGCCTAGAACAGTGCTCTGCACTTAGTAATTATATTAGGTGGAATTAGGTTCAGGAGAAATTAACAAAAAAACAAAAACAGTGAATTTAATAGGACAGACTTCTAATTCTCTCTCTCATAAAATAAGTCTGGAGTCATCAGGACTATTCTAACAGTTCCAAAGTCATCAGGAACCCAAACTGCTTCTACATTTTTGCTTCTTAATCCCTAAGGCGTGGCTCTGCTCTTCATGGTCCAAAAGGGCTGCTTGAGTTCCAGCCATCATACGCATGATCTAAGTAGTAGGACAGAGTAAGAGGAGACTTCGTGGAAGTTCAACACAGCAGTTCTGCTTCTACCTAAGGGACCAGACTGAGTTACACAGGACTCCTAACTGCAAAGCAGCTGGGGGTGTCTTTTTAGTCATTTAGTTGGAGGTATGGCCTTCCAGGTAAAAAAAAAAAAAAAAAAAAAAAGAATCATGCTATTAAGGAAGAAGGGGTAAATAGCTGTTGGATGCAACCAGCAATCTTGTCATAGTAGGTCCTCTGTAAATATTCAACTTTTCTTGAAACCTGCTCATGCCAGTCCCCGCATGAAACGTAAGGAAACAGGATTCAACAAGAAAGCCAAGGGCCTTGCTCACTATGAATTTATGCTTTAGATAGGAAGATGAATAAAACATGACTTACACAAAATTTGTGTTGGAGGCTACCATAGGGTGAGTCCAGGGTACTACAGGGGCTCTGAGTGGATGAGATTTGGACGGCCTGATGGAATGAATTGTTTGCTTAAAAATATAAAAGAAGCCCTTCTTTTGTTCCATTCTAGTGGGAGTAAATGAGCAAGGGGAGATAGAGGTGTGCTGAGGGAATGTAAGTTTGGGGGGAAAATATGGCCAGACCCATGGTATTCTAAACATGGGGGCCAAATGTTATATTTTGGACAAATTACTCACCATCACCAAAACTTAGTATCTTCAATCCGTACAATGAAGTTATAGTGAGTCTTTCACAGAGTTTGTGAGAGAGCTGATATGGTACCCAGTAGGTACTAAATAAATGTTAGCTTTTTTATTGGAGGCAAAGGGATGTAGCCATGATTACGACATTGCACATGCTCTTCCCTTCTTGCTTTTGCCCTCCAACACCAGCCAGAGCCCTCCAACTTCCACACAAGTCAGTTTTGGACAAAGACGAGATTGAATTTGATTTTTTTCACCCCTTGAATTGACATAAAGACATCTGTCCCTTAATTACTAGTCATTGCCCTTCACACACAAAAACATAGTAACCCGTTCAGCCCATCAAAGCATGGCCTTTGAAATGCTGAACTAGACAGTGAACAGAAAGTATCTGCCAAAAGGTGTCTTTTCTTCCAGAGATAAAAGCAACTTGAAATGTATGTAAGTCGTGCACCCTTGTTAATTAATCAGGATTCGCATTAAAAGCTTAAGCGTCTTTGATGCAGGAAGCTCGGGGAGCTGGAACCTTTTTTCTGTTCTGTAAAGGGGAGAGGGGTGGACAGGGCAGCCCAAAGAGGTGTGTGCGGGGACAGGAGGGGATCACTAGCCTGTTGCTATCAGGACAGTTGTAACGGCCAGGGAGGGGATGGGCTCTATAGTAAGAAGACCACCACGTTCGTGCAGGTTTCACCCATTCATTAAAGAGCAATGCAAAGCTCAGAACTAGCAACACTTCTGACACAGCTTTCTTCCTAAGGTTTGTTTGTTCAACAGGAGTTTATAGTAGCGATGTCTGTTCATTCATGCAATGTTTGATTAGTGGTTTTCTACTACATGCCAGGTTGGGGATGTAGGAGTGAATAAGACACAGTCCCTACCTTTGGAAGGGTCTGGCACCGTGGTTCTCAGATGGTGTTTGTGTCCCCAGGGGATATTTGGCAAAGTCTGGAGACATTTTTGGTGGTCGTCACGACTGGGGGAAGTGATGTGGGCATCAAGTGGGTAAAGGCCAGGCATGCTGCTAGACATCCTACCATGTACAGGGCAGCCCCCACAACAGAGTTATCCAGTCCAAAATATCAATAGTGCTGAGGCTGAGACAGCAGGAGAGACAAACATTGCAACAAGCAATTTCAATAAAGCATAATAAGTGCCATGTTCTAGCAGGAGCAAGTAAGTCAGCGTCAGGGATAGCCTCCCCACAGAAGTGGTATATAAGCTGAGACTTTAAAGATAAGTGAGAGTGGAGGGGGCGGGCAGGTCCGGGCAGGGCAAGGGAAGGGAGAAGCATGTGAGAATTCAAAGGCAGGAGAGCAAGGAACCAGTGAGAAATGGACTGGTCTGTGTAGCTGGAAGGGAGAATGAGAAGAGAAAAGGTTGCCGAGGGAGGCTAGCAGGCTAACAGGGGCTGGGACTTGTGAGCCGTGCTGAAGAATAGGATTTTATCTGAAAATTATTGCAGAGTCACTGAAGGATTTAAGCCAAAACATGACATAATAGTAATGTATTATATAAAAATACATTGCTAGACACAGTCCTGCATCCTTGGGAGGAAATACCAAGATTATCTTGGACCCTGACAATCTGATAGAGAAAACGCTATGAGGTCAGAGAGTTGTGATACAAATGACATGTAAAATAGAGTTGGGGCAGATTGGTTTCTAGTTACAAGGCCAGGGGAAATCAGCCCTGTCTTAGTTTGGCCTGCCCCAACAGAACACCATACCCTGGGTGACTCAAACAACATTCATCACTCACAGTTCTGGAAGCTGGAAGACCAAGATCAAGGCTCCAGTAGACTCGGTGCCTGGTGAGGTCCCTCTGTGTCCTCATTTGCCAGAGACAGAGTGAGAAAGTGAGAGAGAGCAAGAGAGAATGGAGAGAGAGAGAGAGAGAACATGCATGCTCTGGTCCCTTCAACCTCTTATAAGGGCACCCATCTCCTCATGCAGGCTCTATTCTCAGATGTTATCCAAACCCAACTATCTCCCAAAGGCCCCACTTCCAAATATCCTCACACTGGGCATTAGGACCTTAACATATGAATTGTGAGGGAACATAAAGATTCAGTCCATAGCAAGTCCCTTTGGGGATCAAAAGGAAGAAGGGATCCCAGTGTTGGCCCAAACTGGGGAAGTGATTCATAGATTGTGGGGTGGGGCGGTGGGGGGCGGGTCAGAGCTGAAGTTGGGAACTATGAATAAAGAAGTTGGCTTTTGCTTGCTGTTTACCTTTGTCCAGACTTTCAATTTCTTAAATGCAGCAGATTCTTTCTTGCCTCCCAATTGTGCTACTTGGAACATTCTGCCTTCCCTTCTCAAGTATACTTTCATCCCAGGCTTCTGGTCTCAGATTGGACATCACCTTTTCTGGGAATTTCTCCATGGATTCCCCAGTCTAAAGACTGAGCTTGTTTAACTGTCCATCACCCTATTAGATTATAACCTCCATGAGGTAAGGGACATGAATTGTCCTCAGCTGTATCCCATGACTTAGCACAGTCCTAGCAAATAGAAGGTGCTTGCTAACTATTTATTGATTTAACTTGCAGTTGGAAGCCAGAAGAATACAAACAAGGTGGGCTCTAATCTGAGGACTGACTCAGGGTCAGAGTCAGAGTTCAGAGCTTAGGCGGCAAACTCACAGACGGTGGGGAATCCTATGTATTTGGTGCCATTTGTATGCTGTGGGGGCTGGCCTGGGTAGGAGAGCTCAGGGCTACACCACGGACACCTGGGGGGCTCAGTCAGTTAAGTGTCTGACCCTTGATTTCAGCTCACGTCAGGATCTCAGCGTGGTGAGATCGAGCCCCACGTTGGGCTTGTGCTGGGCATGGAGCCTGCTTGGGATTTCCTCTCTCTCTCCTCCTCTGCCCCCCACCAACTCTTAAAAAAAAGTTCAGGGCTACACCAGTAAAGTGAAACAAGTGCACAGATTTGAGAGAATTTCTCCCCCCGCCCCAGGGGAGAGAGGAGTCCTGGAAAGCTATGTGATTCAAGTGATATTTCAGTGTGGCCTTGACAGATGGCCTTGACATGGCCTTGACTACTGCATGGTTGTGTTCTCTCCACCTTGGTGTATGTTGATCTGCCAAATTCTTTACACACAAGTCTCTGTCCGAGCACAGGTGCGGCTTAATGTGCAGAGTGTCACCTAGTTACATCCCACAGAGGACACCTATTATGTGGTGCTCCAGGCTGGGCCCTCCAAGCGCATGCATTCAAAGCACAAAACACCTACAGCATATTCAACACAGCGTACATTATGTATTATCATGAATAGCTTATGTGTGTGTAGATCCATAAAAACTTGTGTTTTGTTCAGAGGCTTAAGTTTTCAAAGAATTTCCGCAACTAGAACCTCATCTCTTCTGCATGGCAATAATCCGAGGTAGGCAAAGACAGTGCGATACTCACGTAACAGAGGAGGAAGCAGGGGCCCGGAGAGGTTAAACGTCATGTTCAAGGCCACAGGGCTCTCATGATACCACCTGGGATGGGACTCAGGCCTCTTAGTTGCCAATAAATTAGATCCACCCAACCCACTGTAGGTGAACTCTCTAGATTGTGAGAAAATATGTTCAAATGTGTTCCAGAAAACAACTGCTTGCCATTGGCTCGACCTACTGTGGAATGTTTAGTGGAGTCTTAACATATAATCATTTGCCATGTGAACGATCTTTAATTAAACAGTTGTACCTTCCTGATTGACCCAGAAAATTAATTCCTTTAATTATAAAATTTGTATTCTCATGTTTTGGTAATGTGTGCCACGGTGAATTTTAGAAATAAATAATTGGTAATAACATGAACTCATATTCATTCGAAGTTCAGAGCATTTGGTTACACACCCAGCCTCTTTTGAAAGAAGCTGAGGTTAATCAGTAAGGATCCAAATCCTTCAGGGAAAATGTTTCTTCCCTGACTTTGAACATTAGGCCAAATAACCAGAAGGTTATTGTTGAGATAATCTGGCTAAAGGCAAAGCATACATACATTTGCAATTACAACTAGTTACACCAATGCATAAAGTTCTCATAAACCCTTTCAACTCAAACGTAAAGCAAATTCATTCTCTTTGTTCCCTGCCCCATACCCCTCCCATCAATCTTTTTTTTTTTTCCTTTTTCTTCTTTTCTCCCACCTGTTTCTCTCTAAGACTGTTTTCTCCCCGTGAAGGTTTCATAATAAAGCCAATGATAACCCAGGCTCCCTAATTCTGAAGAAGAAAGAAGTAGAGCTGTTGAATTAGGCACAAATGCATTCCTGTGATCCGAAGTTTTTCAACACCGTATGTTTTCAAGCATTCATATAAAGAAGTGTCTTTTTATGGCATTCACATTGCCTTTATCTTTTACTCTTGCTGCTTTCTGCATGCACTCACACACATGCTTGCCGAGACAGAGGCTGTTCCTACGCAAACTTTGTCGAAACAGTGTTCTCCCACAGATAAATCACTTCCTTCCTAAGGAAGCAAATACCTTTGCCACATGGCTGGAGTGGGCGGGCGGACTCTTCGTCTTGAAATACTCACCCTGCCTGTCAATCATTTAGCACGGCAGCAGGGAGAACCTCTCTGAATACTGAGTAGTCACCAGACATGACACCAAGGCCAAGTCCCTTGAGGGGACTCCAGTGACCAGCTCCGGACGGTCTGAAGGACCCTGTGTCGGAAGACAGATCTAATTAGTGGTAGGAACTCCAGGATGATTTCTGTGATCTGCCTGAAGAGTGAAGCCTGCGTGAGCTTCCCAGAACTAAGGTAAAGCCTCGGACAGATGACTTATGGCTGGGAGATCCTGTGGAGGACATCTCACTCCTCCTACATTACTCAAGGGGGAGAAAATCACACACAACATACTGATGGTTTGCAAATATGTGAATGCTGATAATGTGCTTCCCCTATTGCACAAAGGAAGAAAACACATAAATGGGTTAATTAGCTCCTATGCAGAATTTAATTAGAGCATCTTTGTTCACTCTGCTTCAGCTAGAATCTCAATTAGCAATCCCTATTTCCATGATTTTTGAGCATGGACGTACATTTTCACTTGGGGCTTCCCATCAGAAGCTTGGGGTCTCGGCTGTCTTCCCCATGGCAGTGGTAGCCAATTTCAGCATGGAATTCTGATTACTTTGAATTCATCCTATTATCACAGGGAACAATGACTCCTGTCTGCACTCAAAGGCATTTCCCCCCTGTATGTGTATAAGTAGGTTCTCGAAAAGTCCAGATTGGAGCCAGGGCTGGGAACTGGGTAACTTCCCCCCCCTCCACCATAAGATGAAGCAATGATAAGTGACCTGAATCATGTAAATAAAGCTCATTTAATCCTTACAGCAATCCTCTAAGGCGGGTATTATTATTGTCAGCATTTGCTAGATAAAGAAACTGAGTCCCGGAGAGGTTAAGAGGTTTGTCCAGATACTTGAACCCAGGCGGTCTGCAGATCCTGGATCCATCCTCTAAATCATCATGCTCCCATGTCTCATGATAATACTAGAGACTCCTGCTGCAAGAATGCCCATGTCAATTCTACTGGAATCATACATTGAAAAAAATCGTTCATTTTACAGGAATGATATTACTTAGAGCTATTTTAATGAGCTATTTTAATTCTATCTGAATGATAGAAATCAGACCCTTACTTAACTTATGCAAAAGGGAAAATTATTATATGGGGGGGAAGGATGACTTTTTTTTTTTTTTAAAGATTTTATTTATTTATTTGACAGAGACAGAGATAGCGAGAGCAGGAACACAAGCAGCGGGAGTGGGAGAGGGAGAAGCAGGTTTCCCCCTGAGGAGGGAGCCCGATGTGGGACTCGATCCCAGGACCCCGGGATCATGACCTGAGCCGAAGGCAGACGCTTAATGACTGAGCCACCCAGGCGCCCGGAAGGATGACTCTTGACAGGAATGTAGCTGGACATGAGAAACGAGTGGAACCAGGAACTAGAAAATCATCAGGACTTTCTCGTTGTGTCCTTATTTCTTTCTTGTATCTCTGGTACCTGCTTTCTTCACTCTCTCTCTCTGCAGACAGTTTCATCCAGCAAGTAAATGTTCCACAGAAGAGGAGCTCATACCCACAGATTCTGAGCTTCATTTCCCACACACTTGGATTCAAAGAGAGACTTATCCAATATTTGCTCCTAATATGTCCATAAAGCCCAAAATGAAAGTGAATATTATCTTTGTTATCACTGAGGACCTTGTTGTACATAACTCTATTGATTTCTGTGCCTGGTGCTTCGACCAGCTCCCTTGACCTACACTACTCACATGCCTGAAGTAGGACCAGGTGCATTTTAAAGTAAAAACCTTACAAGGGTCCCCAGTCCTTCCTGGGCCAGAAAGGGGCTTCTTTGAACTTTTTCAAATCTATACGTGCCGTCCAGCTTTTGATACTTGCAGCATCAGGAATTAGGCAAGGTAGTTCTTCTTCTTTTTTAACAGACGAAAAAGCAGAAGTGCAGAGAGATGACAATTATTTAATTTTGCACTGCTATCAAGTGGCAAAGTTGTTTGTCAGTGACTCTGTACAAGCAATCAAAATTCAAAATTCAGCTTTTAGTCCTGCTCTATCCTACGTAGGAGAATCAATCCAAAGGCCGTGTACCTGATTTGAGGATGAGATGCCAGATTTCCAGCCTTCTGGTCTTGCACTTACAAGAGGTTTCAAGCACACATTATTTTGTCAGCCCAGGTTTCAGAATTTAACATTTTTTCCCCTAGAATCATTCCTCCTTGGCAATGAGCACATACAATTCACTTTTATCATTTTCTACTTAGCTCCTCGTTTCCTCTGCCAGTTCTGGGTTCTGAAAAAGTAGCCAACGTCGTAGATGTCAAAGCAATTAAAGGTTCACATTTCCGACACGGAAGCCATGAGTTTCTTTGCCTCCACCCTACATTCTTTTAAGAGGATTTCCTCCACGAAGCAACCCATCAACCATTGCCATCATGGAATACATATGGGGACTCACTCCTCACTTCACACTGAGCTAGGCATGGCTCTCTGCAGGGACTTGTGCAACATATTCCAGGGAAATGAGAGCAGATCTCTTGGGTGGATGATGTCCTACAAATCATGACTCTGTAGTTAACCAGCTGTACAGTATGTCTCATGCTAAGGCACCAAAGTTGGTTTTAATTTTGAATTTAAAACAGGAGGGACTGATGTTGCATCTAAAAAAGAGCTTCTTGATCAGCTGGGGGAAAAATACTGGCACGAGCCACTCAAGGACAATGTTGTATCTTTGTCCCTAGAAATCTATACAAGTGCCAGCTCTTGTGGTAGCCAGCCTTCAAGATGGCCCTCAATGATCCTCACCAGCTGGTATTCATACCATTGTGTAGTTCCCTCCCAACATGACTGGGACTGAACTTGTAGCCAATGGGAAATTATAGAAATGACAGTATGTAACTTCTGGGGCTAAGTCATAAAAAAATGTGACTTTCAATTCCTTTCTCTTGGACTGCTTACTCAGGGGAAACCAGTGGCCACGTCATGAAGATACTCCAGAAGCCCATGGAAATGCCTGTATGGGAAGGAATTGAGGCCTCCTGGAAAGAGCAAGCATCAACTTTCAGGCATGTGAGTGAGCCACATTGGATGTGGATCCTCCAGCCCCACCCAGTCAAGCCTTCAGATGAAGCCCCAGCTGACATTGGACTGCAACCCTATGAGAGATTATGAGCTAGAACCACTTAGCTGGACTGCTACCAAGTTCCTGACCCACATAAACTGTGAGATAATAAATGTTTACAATTATTTTAAGTTCTAGGGCAATTTACTATGTAGGAATAGATGACTAATACAGTTTTAAAATCCTGCTCTGTCCATATCCCATCTTACAGAAGCTACCTTAATATAACCCTTCATGAATGAGCACAGTTGGGCTCTGTGCTCAGTGACCTCCCTTAGCCTGACCATAGCACACTGGAACAGACAGCCAGGGACAGACACAGCTGGATTCCTCATTCAGGAATTTGGGTTTGGGTAATTGACAGACGGAGTCAGTACCTGGTGGGCACTGCTTCTGGAAAAAAAAAAAGGAATAGAGAGTTGGGGCTTGTGTTAGCCACCGTAAGCCAGGCAGAAGGCAGAAGATACTCATGAGTGAGAGAAGGATAAGAAGCAAGAGAGAAGCAGAGAAACAAAACACAAATGAGAAAGTAGTTTTAGCTCTTGGTGGCTACTCAGTACCTCTTCTTGGGGAACGTGAAGCCAAATCTGAATTGCCAGGTCTCTATGAAATTTCAGACTCCTTGATTTACACCAATGTAAAATATACCCCAAATGGTCCTGACACAAAACATTATATGATCACCTTTCCAGATGTAAGGATATTTCCCTAGAAGGAAGAGTTCTGGACTCAAAGTCTTAAGAGGCAGTGTTCCATGGAGGTAATAACGTATTCTCCTTCCTCTTCATTTTAAAGGCAAAGAATGACTGAGAGAAATTGGTTTGCACACAGTCTTACTATGCTTTAAAGGGATAATGTTATCTCTTTCTCTCTCTCGCATCACATAGGGACAGAACTGAGAAAACTATGTCTAGTGTAGATGCCTCTTCACTCAGGTTCAAGAATAAAAGAAATTCACATAGCTTTGCCCCTCTGAATCCCATGATTTCCCATGGTGGTTAGCTGGAGAGGTATCATACCCCTACATTGCTTACTGGTGTGAATCCTCTCTCAGGGAGAAGACACTTTCTTGAGGGGCCCTGAATTGTCTTGCACATTAATTTGGCATTGAGGCTGAGGCCTCTGTGTGCAAAGGAGCTCTGGTTAGATATTGCTAAATACACAGATTATGTTCCAACTTCCTCCTCTGGAGAGATCTCACAAAAAGGAATCTTTATATGTGAAAAGTGTTGAGAGAGCTGCCCCTGCTTTTCATTGCAAGAGGGTATAATAATAAACAGTATTTTGCACCTGAGAACATGAGGTGCGTAGGTCCTCAAGGCCAGAGGAAGTCAGAACAGGAAGGCATTGGTGGGGATGTGCACAGCTGAGGGAGTCTATATGCAGGAGGTGGGGTTAGAGCTAGAGGGGTGAGGTGAAGCCTGCAGACTAGAGAGGCAGAGAAATGCAGTTCTCGTGCTAATTTCCAAAGAGAGTCTGATGAGGTTTCCATCATGAATACGAAATGACGTCTTCCGCAAGGAATGTTTCATGCTTCCATAAACAGCCCACGCCTGTGTGATTTTATGGGAGAAATTCTCCATAATGGTGAGGGATTTCTACTTACAGAGAGTTTTAACGTGAGCTGCAATGATGTGTCTTCAATAAAAGAAGAAATGAAACATCAGAGACACTTACAGGGACGGTCTTGGAATGCATAACCATCTCTTTTTTTTCTTTCTTTGTCTCTCTGGAGAACATTGGCTATCTAGTTTGTGTTTTTGCTTCTCAGGGGAGGGGATTTAAGGTTTCAGGATCTTGGCTCTACTCACCTCTCCAGCCTCAACTGTGATCATCCCCTTTCCAAATCTATTCCAGCGACATTGAACTGTTGCCATCCCCAGCTGCAAGCTTATGCACCTGCTCTTCTCTCTGCCTTGAACACTTCCTGGGACCTGTCTTTACCTGGCTACTTTTTTCCATGTTACAGAGCTCAGTGGAGGTATCAGTGCCTCTGAGGAGCTTGTCATGCTCCTTTCTACTTTCCAGCTGCCGCCCCCCCCTCCTGCCACCAAATTCTCCAGTGGAGATCTATAATGGATAGTTGTCTTGCTTTTTTGGCTACTCAGCAGCTTTTGAACATATACACATACTCCCTCTCTGGTAAGCAATGTCCTGCCTTATTCCAATTTGATTGGTTACAGTCCCAGGCTGACCAATCAGGCGCACCCAAGTTAGACCTTGAGTGGAAAGGCAGGTACATGAGGAAGGAGACATGCACAAAATCTCTTTCCTGGTGAGGCAGACCGGAGAAGCATCTGGTGTTCAGGCCACAGGAGGTGGAAGTTCTGGAATCCAGCACCCAGGCCCAGTGGCATGTTCTGCCATCTTTGGGCAGGGGGCAGCAGGGTGGGGTTTGCTGCCACATCCCCACACTATGGTTTGGACATAATGCGGTATATAACCTGGCTGTGAGCCATTCTAATCTATTCCTTTCATCAATTCCTTTCCTGCCTAGATTACTTAAAAGAATCTTTTTCAGCTAAGAACCCTGACTGAGGTGATACCCCAACAGACACCTGAACCTCCCCTTAACTCCACCTTCTAAGTTCTTCTAGTTAGCCACTCGTCCTCCTCTGTAGCCCATCAGTTTCCTGAGGGCTGGGGCCAGGTGTGCCTTCTTCATAACCAGGTGTGCCAGGTGTGGCTTCTTCAAAGCCTAGTTCTTATGGTGACTCCAGTGAAATAAATGTTTGCTGATTAAATAAGTACACACATGAAGATTCTTTCCCGGTGCCTTTTACCATTCTCCAATTCAGGAGCCCCTCGTCAGCTGCGCTTCCACCAACTGTGTAAGCTCCAGAGCACATGTCCGTGGGTAGCAGGTGTCTTGGAAGAGGTGTTTAGGTTCAGAGTAGGGGCAGACAGTCGCCCAGAAGAGCCAGAAATAAAACACAGGCACTTTGATCTAAGGAAATAGACAAGCTCATTACCAGGTGAGCTCAATATCAAGGACTTCTGTTGGATTCAAGAGGTGGGTCCAAGTCCATGGACAGAGAGTAGGGAAACCAGGGACAGGAGTGGAGGACAGAAACAGGCCTCAGGAGTGCAGTGTTCGGTGAGAGGGAGAATGAGCAGGGCTTACCTGGTGGTGAGTGGGGGCAGGGCAGAGGGAAAGCAGCTACACAGTGACCTGAGATGGAAGGGTTGGGCATGTGCCAGGAATGGAAAGAAAGCTAGTTGGACTTGGGCGGGGGGGGGGGCTGAAAGCTACAGAAAGTAAGACCCAGAGAGGTAAAGTGGCTAGCCTAAGTCTGCATAGCTGGTAAACAGCAAAGAGGAGATGAACTCAAGTCTGCCTAATTTCAGAGACTCTGTCCTTAAACACTAGCTTATAGTGACTTCAGGCAGCACTCAGCTGAGTAAACAGGTGCTGCTTTTCTTCTCCCCTTTGAAGTTCAAGAAGCCAAGTGAGGATCTAAGAATGAGGAAAGAAAAGAAACTTGTCTGGATGGCATAGACAATGAATGACAGAGCTGCAATCCAGCCCTCAGTACATCCCAGATGATCCCCTCCCTTTGGGAGAACAATCTAAGAAGATAAGGCTGACCCAAGTAGACTGGGGATGGATGTGGGGGGAAGAAGAGGCTACCAGCAACTGGCTCTCTAGGTGGGCCAGATATCAGTGCTCGGAGAAGATGATTTCTGCACAGTTTGCAAGTCTGGTAACTGATGTCTTGTCAGTCTGGTCAAGCTGCTGCCTTCCCAAGCCAGCAAAACCTGTGCAGACTTGCTGCTCGCTTACTTGACATACCCAGACATTAGATGCTCTGAGGGGAAATGTTTCTGATCTGCATTGGCTCCAGTCCCAAAAAGCTGAGATTTATGGGCAGGCCCATAGGGGGAGAGTTGAGACTGGCTCCAGGCCCTCTTTCAGCTGTCTCCACATGGGGCCCATCCCCCCCTTTCCTTACCTCCCAGCTGACGGGCTAAGGGACACTCGAAATATGAAATCTTAAGCCTGATCGTGTCTTCTGGGATCCCCTGAAATGAGGGCCTAGCTGCTCCTCACAATTAGGCAGGGCATTGTCAAAAACACACATCATGAGTCTCATTTAAGCCCCCAGAGGTCTGGGTATTAGCAGTTTTCAGTAGACCGTTAAAGGATGCTAGCAACCAGCCAGGTGGAAGAGTCTCTGATCTAATCTCACAGAATGATAGTCACATTTTACAGGTGGGAAGGCAGAAGCCCAGGAGGGGAGCAGACGAGCAGCATAAGAAAATGGTTTAAGCCTGAACTCTGCCGTGGGCTTGCTTTGCAGTTTAAGGAAGGGCACTGAAACCTTCCCAAGCTCCAGTCTCCTCATATTTAAAACACAGACATAACAGGTCTTATGTTATAGCACTGCTGTAAAATAGAAAAGTTTTGAGCTCAGTGACTGACCAAGGAAATGCTCTTGTGAACTCGGAGTGAGGGAGCAGACAAATGAAATAAATAATCGTCTATCTAGTAGGGTAAGTTATTTCAATCATTGTTGAAATTGTTTCCATCACTGTTGTTGCTGTTTCTTTTCTTCATATTTTTTTAAATGAGATTCAACACTGTTACCATTCTTTCCTTCGTACCTTGCTAGAGGAAATCACACCCAAAACACAAGCTGATCCCCACCCTGCATATGTGTCTATGCAGATGAACTCTCTTGCTGTGACATGGATCTCCTCTTGTCCTCCAGACTTTTCCTCTCTCAGCAGGTCAGCCTGCAAAGAGCTAAACAGAGCCCAGGGCCTGACCTGCCATCAAAGTCCGTCTGGAGTAGAGCATCAGAAAGAATAAGCCTGTCCCACAGTCCAGGGACACAGCAGCAAGGAAATGGAAAATCCCCAGGGACATTGGCCCAAGGCCTGGCCGCAGGGCATCTCCAGCTCAAACTCTCTGGGCCCCTCTCTGGAAAGACACCAGATGCAGAGAGCTGGCCAGTGTGCGTGTGGGGCTCTGGCTGTATTTGCATGTCTGTGTATGAATGCAGGGGCTTTGTGTTTCTATGTGTATGCATGTGTGCACACATATCTGCAGGCATGGAACAGACAAATTACCACACTGAGATTGGGTGGAGAGAAAAGGCACTGAGGCTTACACATCTTCCATGGTCATAGGTATGTGCCACATGTTTATTAAACAGATGAAGGAGGAGAGAAGGAATGAATAAATGACTGGACAGATGAATGAAAACAGGAATGTCTCAAATGGAAGCAAGGGGAATGTCTGTTAATCCAAAGTCTAAAGCCAGGTGCTGTTAATCCGTGTCCTTAAAGAGCTGAACCTTCATTTGAGGTGGTGTAATTATGAAAGTCCTACAGATTTTACAGTTAGACAAACTTGGATGAGAATTCTAGCACAGGCAGCTTTGTCTCTCTAGGCAACAATTTCTTTGTCTGTAAATCAGGGATGTCAATTTCTAGTTAATAAGATTGTGCTGAAGATTAAATAAAATGCCATATGGGTGTTAAGTGCCAAGCACAGTACCTATTATAGGAGAATTTAATAAGTCTTCCCTCCCTCCCTCCTTTCTTTCCTCCATCCCTTCTTTCCTTTTTCCTCCCTCCCTCCTTTCATTCCTTCCTTCTTCCCTCCCTTCCTTCTTCCCTCCCTTCCTTTTTTCTCTTTCTTCCCTCCTTCCTCCTCCCTCTACTTCCTTCCCTCCTTCCTCCTCCCTCTACTTCCTTCCCTCCTTGCATTCCTTCCTTCAGTGATGCAGTGATGGATTACCTTTTAAAGCACCTTACTAGGCATGTTGGCCAAATTGCCTCCAACTGGGATAGTGCCTAGGAAGACCAACTTGAAGACAGGAGGATTCTAACATTGTTTGCAAACTTCAAGCCCTGTTAGGAATTCACTAATGCCATTCACTTCTTTTACGAGTCAATGTAGTGCTTTGGAAAGAAGAAATTACCAGAATAGACTGATTTGGCATTTGTCCTTTATGATAGGCTATGACCTTGGATCAATCCCTTCCCCTTTCTGGTCCTCACTTGTCCTATCAGATGGGGACATTGAATTACATCAGGACTCTTACAACTCTGCAATGCTAGATGATAATATAAAAATTTGGGTGCTGGAGGGGAGGGGCTCAGTGTCCAGCGTGCAGGTCCCAGGATGCCATGTGGGACAGAATTTATACAAGGCTCCTCCTCAAACACCCCAGGCCATGTAAGATGGTGACACAGAACTTCAGTGCTAAGGCAATTTAGGAAAAGGAGGGACCTTTGGGAGTCACAGTCTTCAGGAGAGGCTCTCCAGATATGAGGCATTAGAACACGCTTCAGGAATGCCGCCTGTTACTAGAAAGAAACAATAATTGTAACAGTGATAACTCTGATTTATTAAGCATTCCCTCAATTCCAGGACCTGCACTAAGTGCTTTACATGAAACATCTGGCACGTCTTTCACAAAATGTGGGGTCAGTGCTGCTACTACTATTCCCATTTTGTAGATTATAAGTGACTTGCAAGGTGAATGGCGAGGTAGGACGTGAACTGAGACCACAGGGCTCCCCAGCTGGTGCTCCCAATAGCAGCCCAGCCCAGCCCAGCCCCTCCACGCCCTGCTCCAACCCCGCAGATGTGACCAACGCCTCTGCTGCCACCACCAGAATGTCCGCAAGGACCGCAGGTGCTGACAATGGGCCACCCTTGATGCAGACATGGCACATTTTTCCAAATGCCTTTTCATGCATCCTCCCATCACCTCTCAACACCACCTGCAAAGGAAGTTGTGATGGGATTAAGCCCATTTTGCAGACTAAGACAACAAGACTCTAGGAATTTGTTTCTTGCGTAAGACACACGTAGTAGGTGATGGAGATCATACCAGGACACTGGGCACCAAAAGGAGCCGTTTCCTTCAGTGTGACATTCAAGTGCCCCGGAGTGAAGTGCACTTGTCCCTCTAGCCAAAAGTCTAACCCGAGGCACAGAGCTGTCCAGCTATTTGCCGCCCTCCTTACAGTGAGTTGTGAGTGCACTGGGTAGAGATTGGACTCCTTGCTCGGGGTCCTGTCTGCTTTGGCTGCTCCACTCTATACGCCTGCTGGAAGGTTCCCTGGTGTCACTTGAAACCTGAGAACAGCCCTTGGGTAGACTGGGATTTCTAAGCCACATGCCTCAGTTCAGCTCTCAGCAGAGAGAGCTCAGATGTCATTAATCACTGTTCTGTTTCCATAAATGCTGTCATCTCCCATCCCAGGCAAAGGCAGACCCCCCCGGGGAGAAACTCTAGAAACAGAAGCTAAAGCATGCACCCCAGCGCCAGACGGGAAGGAAGAGGCTGAGGATGAGGCCATGTCAGGAGAGTGAAATCTTTAGCACGCCTGTGGGGAAAGAGCTTCGCTTAGAGACTTGTCAGACTACCAGCACCCCAGCCTCCAGAATCAGCTCAACCAGAATTAAATCCTGATGCCCTCTGTTGGTGTCTTCCAGGAATGGTAAAATGTTGGAGATCTAGAAAGGAAGCAACGATCCGTGGGTCACAGATGTAAACCCCATACTCACACACAAATTCACACGCACAACGGGTTTACTCTCAGAGCCTGCCCACTAGAATCATGGACCGTCAGGCATGCAGGGACTTGATCAACGTTCGAGTCTGGTCCCTTATTTTTTGAAAACGAAGACACAGAGGCTCTCAGAGGCATACTCATTTTCCCGTCAGAAGATGGTAGCCATTCTAATGGCGCAGTGCATCGAGCAGAGTAGTGCCCGGTTCTTTCCCCACATGCCATCACGTCGAATCCTTCCTGCAGCCTCGTGTAGTATGCATTATCCTCTCCCATTTACACAGGAGAAAAGGAGGCGCAGGGACATTATGGAATGTGCCCAAAGTTAGTAAAGCTACTACTTGGCAGGTCTAAGATGCTATTCCAGGCGGGTTTGGCTCGAGAATCCATGCTGCCTCCCATCTTAGTTAGAGCTTCAACTCGCAGTTGGATCTCCTAACCCTCAATCTTGCGACCTTTACACAAATGTATACAAAATATACATATTTGGTCTTTCCCAGACTGCGTAGAGACACAATGAACTAATTTTAGGTTCACGCCCCAGACACCACTGTGGAACATAATGCTTGTTCCAATAAAGAACACCTTATTTTTCCACCTGTGTTTAGAACCATTTGAAAGACCCAGGAGCCAAAAGAGAAAAATCAGCCTATCGCTACTGTTACTGTTAAAACTCTTGGATTATGTGGCTTTGGTTCTGTTGCCCAAGTAGGCTCGCCAGAACCTCAGCCCTGAATTGGGTCAGCTCACCTGCCACTGCTGCTAAGGAGGCTGCCACCGTAGACAGAGAACCCGCCCAACTAAGCTGAGCACATGGCCCAGAGCAGCTGAGAATGTGGCTCCGTGCCTTCGTATGGAGAGGCAGACCTGAAAAAACCAACCAACCAACACACATGCATATTAAGCTTTGCATGCCCCTGTCTTTCGGCAGAACCCAACAGTCAGATGTCACTTATCCTCCCCTGGGGGCCATCAAGAGGCCCGGAATATGGTGCTAATGGAAGTTCTTCTACATGGAAATGGGAGAAGCTGAACGTAAGTGATTGCACTGTACTGTTATTTCGGGCGTCCATGAATTCAGAGCATATAATGTTCTTTTTTAAAATTATTTTTTATTTATTTTTTAAGATTGTATTTATTTATTTGAGAGAGAGAGAATGAGAGAGAGCACATGAGAGGGGGGAGGGTCAGAGGGAGAAGCAGACTCCCCGCCGAGCAGGGAGCCCGATGCGGGACTCGATCCCGGGACTCCAGGATCATGACCTGAGCCGAAGGCAGTCGCTTAACCAACTGAGCCACCCAGGTGCCCATAAAGTTCTTTTTTTTTTTTAAAGATTGTATTTATTTATTCATTTGATACCAAGAGAGCACAAGCAGAGGGAGCGGCAGGCAGAGGGAGAGGGAGAAGCGGGCTCTTGCCGAGCAGGGAGCCCAATGCGGGGCTCAATCGCAGGACCCTGGGATCACGACGGGAGCCGAAGGCAGACGCCTAACTGACTGAGCCACTCAGGCGCCCCAGAGCGTATGAAGTTCTGTGCATCACCTGCAAAGTTTGCCGAGTAAGTGAACACTGTGATCTGGCATCCACAGGATGGTTAGACAATGCTTTAGAGAGCAATTTTCAAGACTGTGTAATAGGGCGCCTGGGTGGCTCAGTCGTTAGGCGTCTGCCTTCGGCTCAGGTCATGATCCCAGGGTCCTGGGATCGAGTCCCACATCGGGCTCCCTGCTCTGCGGGAAGCCTGCTTCTCCCTCTCCCTCTCCCACTCCCCCTGCTTGTGTTCCTGCTCTCACTCTCGCTCTGTCAAATAAATAAATAAAATCTTAAAAAAAAAAAAAATACTGTGTCATAACTAGCATGTCGCATCCTAGTTTCCAAGGAATGTTTTTCTATTCCCATCAGTGTATCCCCGTAGGGACTTGAATTGAATTCCAAAGCATGCACTTTTGGCATTTCGACTGGCCTTCCCTTAATTAGTACAAATGACAGGTCTGGCTCTATGTAGATGAGTTATAGAGTTGACTCCTGTGAACTACATCACAGCATGAAGGACAGTTTTCACTGTGAGTCCAAATTTCACCTGCTTGAAATTCTCTGAAAGGCCTCCTTTTGAGTGGTAACTTGTCAGACCCATTTCTTGTCATAAGTTGCAGGAAAATCAATCCCGCTATTTGGGAGTTGGACTCAATCTGAGAGCAATAGACTTGTCACATTTAATTATTTCACACTCCACTCACCAAGCCACAAAAGTGTCAATTTCACCTAAGGGGTAACGGGACCAGGGAAGAAAAATCTGCCCGAGTTTGGGAAAACAATAAGTTACGGTTAACAACAAGAACAACCTTTGGAAGTTAAGAAAAAAAAAAAAAGTTTCCCCAGTGAGGAACTAGAGGGGTGGGAGGAGAGAGAGATTTGCAGATTGATTTTCTCCTAATTTTCCTCCTAAGAAAATTAGACTTCTAGAAAGCATGTGCAGAAAAGAAACCTTGGAAGTTACCACATCAAACTCCTTTAGATTATGGATACAGTGATTGAGGTGTCTCTGACATTAAGTAACAATACGAATGACTACCACCACTAGTGGCTGTAGCAACAGAAACCTGTGTTGATTCCACACTGATTATGTACCAGTCACTTTTCCAAGGTCTCCTGGCCAGTCAGTGGGAGAACAGAAGCCAGAAACCAGGTTTTCCAATGGCTACTATTTTTCTACTTTAAAACCTAATGTAAACCAGGATCACATAGAAAAGCCTGACAATTTTCTATTTTATCCCCCTTCCATACACATACAAAGAATACATTCAAATGATGTTTTTTGGTTTAACTCTGGCATTGGCCATGGCATTGAAACATCCTCCCACAGAATCAGGACTAAGAGATCCCTGCCTCCCTGCCCACCCCCCGCACTTAAAAAAAAATAAATGTTGAAAATAGGAAGTTTGTGACATTGTACAATGTTCTTTTTTCCCCCTCTAAGGTTTTGATATGAATAAAAACATATTCAAACTTTGTTACTTTTAACAGTTGGGGGGATGGGGGGTGGGGAGTTTAAGATTCTTAAACCATAAGATCCAAGATTGTAGAAAATGATGATTTGTTCCAAGTTGCTGGGGGCAGAAGACAGGAAAGCAAGAGTTTGAGTAAAGAGATCTTTTCTACACAAAACAAAGGAATTAATGTAAGTGTGTGTCTCCATTGCAATCTGCAATTTCCCCCAACTCGGGAGTTCTAGAAAGGTAGAACAATCTGGTTTTTATGGGAGCTGATTTAGACGGATAGGGCTTTGCCTCTCCCCTCTGCTACTTATTCCCTATGTGACTTTGTCAAGAATTCAACCTCTTTTTTTTTTTAATTGTAGGGAGATATATATATATATCTCCATTTTTAAGTGTACAATTCATTGGTATTAATTGTCTTCATAATGTGCAATCATCACTGCTATTTATTTCCAAAACATTTTTATCACCCTAAAGAGAAACTCTCTACCCATTAAACAATAACCCTTCATTAATCTTCTCTCCCAGTTCTTAGTAACCTCTAATTTCCTCTTGGTCTCTATGAATTTGCTTTTTCCATAGAGTGAAATCATACAACATGTGCCCTTTTGTGTCTGACTTATGTCACTTAGTATTATGTTTTCAAGGTTCATCCATGTTGTAGCAAGTGTTAGAATTTCATTCTTTTTAAAGACTTAATAATATTCCATTGCATGAATATACCACATTTTGTTTAGCCATTCATCTGTTGATGCGCACTTACATTGTTTCTACCTTTTGGCTATTGTGAATAATGCTTGTTGGTTTGAAACCTTGGGAGCTCCCCAGGTGAAATCTGAACTGGGGCTCCCATATACGGAGGGCAAGGAAGAAGCCGACCACTCCAGATTGGTAGGTGGCAGTTTTAATTAGCAAGGGACCTTACATACAAGGCTTGTCTTGGATGGCCACAAGATAAACAGATCTCTGCACCCACCCACTGGAATCTTAAGTTTAGACAGAGGTCTTAACTGGATTCAGTCACACATACACTGTCCGGATGGTCTTAACAACACATTGCTCTCTCAAGGCTGCATCCTTGAAAACAGCTTCCACTTTGGAACAGTGGGCAGAATGTACATTCTAAGGACAGGGGAGGGGGTTCAGAGTCTCTGATTGCCTAGGGCCAGCTTGAGGGTCAATGGGCAGTCATGTCTTCTTGATTACCTCCTCCAACAATGCTGTAATGAACACTGGTGTACCATATATGTTTGAGTCCCTGTTTTCAATTATTTGGGGTATATACCTGGAAAATGGAATTGCTGGGCCATATGGTAATTCTGTTTAGCTCTTTGAGGAACCACCACAATGTATTTCACAGCAGCTGCACCATTTTACATTACTATCGGCAATGTACACGGGGTCCAATTTCTCCACATCCTTGCCAATGCTTGTCTTTTTTTTTAATTAAAATTTTTTTTATTATAGCCATCCTAGTAGATGTGAAATGGTGTCTGGTAGTTTTGATTTGTGATTCCTTCTTGAAGTTACTCAACGTCTTTGAAATTCAGGATCACCATTTACAAATGGTTAGAGTGCTGATAATTTTGTAGATGTTCTGTGTAAAGAAGATCATATTGCATGAAACATAGCAAAACCTAGTAAAGGATAAATGATGGCACTGATACTGTTGGAGGTGTTGATGCCTTTGTCCATCCAACTGTTCCCTCCTTTTGGAATATCCTCCCTTCTCACATTTCCAGGCTTTCAAATTACATCCATCCTCCTGCCTGTTCACACACTTGAAATTAGAGGAGTGATCCTGGAGTCCACGCTTTGCTAGCAAGGATCTAGGGGAACAGCGACCTCTGCTCATATTCATTCTTCCTCTTCTTTATTCACCAGAAATGGGAAGAACCACTTCCAGCATTCTAACACCTTCCATTTAAAATATTATTTAAACAATGGGACGCCTGGGTGGCTCAGTCGATTAAGCGTCTGCCTTCAGCTCAGGTCATGATCTCAGGGTCCTGGGATCAAGCCCTGCCTCAGGCTCCCTGCTAAGCTGGGAGTCTGCTTCTGCCCCTCCTTCCCTCTCCTCCTCATGCTCCTGTGCACATACTCTCTCTCTCAAATAAATAAAATCTTTAAAAATATATTAAACATGATACTGTTGAGAAGCCACCCTCTTTTTTCCCTTGGAATATTTTACTTAGTCTTCTAGATGATATGTAGGATTTAGATATTTTTATTCAATTTCTAATCTATTGAGGCAAGATATGAGCAAGGACCAGATGGACACGATTTTGCAGCAAGATGATGGGAACCTCCCAGAACTTCTCATGGATGTTTTAAATTACAAGATGCCAAGAGTTTTCACAAGGAGAAGAAAACTATCTGGACAAGACCTTTGAGTACAAACATCTCTGAACTAGAAGCCGTGGTTTCTTATAGTCTTGCTTCTCTGCCTCTTCTGAACATTCTTTCACTGCTTAAATTAGTTAATGAGGAGATGAGTTGATATATTTGAAGCATTTAGAGCAGCACCTATTCTTCTATTAGGAGGTGAGAGTGTTGATTTGATTATGATCATGGTTGTGGAGCTCATCTTGCTATGTTATGGTGTTGGAGCAAATGAAATGAGGGAGGTTTACAAATGATACAATGGGGAAATTGCTCCTTAATAATCAGTAGAGTGGGATAATGTTTTGAATTACTAATATGTTCTTACGTTGCTTTACGTAGTGTGGCTCTTCCTTGGAACCAGGAGCAGGGACATCCTCCCTTCATATTTTCCAGAAAGCATTGTTCCAGTAGAGTGTGGGCAATAAAAGAAATCAGGCCTCAGCCTGTGAGGATCAGAGTGAGATTTTGGAACTTATAGCTTTAATAATGGTTAAAAAGAAAATGATTTTGTCTTTCAGGATTCCGGACACTAAAAATAAAAGGCTCAAGATTCGTTGCTGCCATGATGCCAGAGGCCACCAAAGGGTAAACACAATCACCTAGGGTTCTGGAAAGATGAGCTTTGGCCAAAGCTACGAGGGAGGGTTGAATCTTTATCATGGTCACACTTTCATGGGAAACTTGTATCATCTTTTGCTTGGAAAATTCACTGATCACTTTTGGTAGTAAGTGATCTCTTCTGCCCCAAATTTCCTAGTTAATGTGTTTGAACATTCCTTAGGGTACTTAATCATTTCATACATTTTGTTATATCAATATACACATGTGACTTATCTTTCTTCTTAATCTCTAGGACCCTGGAAAACAGGAATTGCAGCTTATAAGTGTTATAATAGATCTAAAACTTTGTGGCACAGATGAATCACTTGGGGTACTAATACAGATCACTGATCTCTCCTTATAGAGATTCTGATTCACTAGATCTCAGATAGCATCCAAGAATCTATTTTATAAGCAATCATCCCAGGCGATCCTGTTGCAAGTCTAAAGACCGCATTTACTGAAACACTTCTTTGTGACATTGAAAATTATGTCTTGCACACAGAATTTATGCAGTAAGCGAGTGCTGAATTAATGTAAGAGTAGACGAAGGCATTGGCAACTTCAAGAATTCCTCTTTTTAGCAAGTTTTATATCTGAAGAGAATCTTAGGAATGAATGGGGAGAGAGATAAAATGTGATTGATTGTCTCCCACTTAGTCAAATTCCTTCAGTGCCAGGAACTTCTTTACCATAATCTTGCCAGGTCATTTACACAAGAGGAAACTGAGGCTCAGAGAGTCACTCTCTTGCTCAAAGTTAATGAGCTTGTAAATGACTTCACACCCTGATTCATCCTATTTTAAACTCCATGCCCTTTTCATTTCTCTAGGCTCCTCAGGGCACAGGGCTCAGATGCTGCAGCCCAGAAAATGACCTCTCTCAGGGATACAGAGAAAAGCATTTAACCTCTGTGTGCCTTAATTTACCATTTGCAAAAGCAGGGCAAAGACAATTAAATAGGGTGTATTATGAGAATTAATCAGGGGAGGCTTGAAATGGGAGGTGAAAATGTAAAGGCATCTAATCACACCACCATTATTATGAACAATAATAACATCACCAATGTTGGCTTCATAATTTAACGCACAGAGCATTGAACTACCAGCTCTGATTATTATTATTGATAATTAATAAGGATAAGACATGAGGTTAATGAGGGTTCCTGGTGGCTTTAAATCTTACAGGGTAGGAGGAGAAGAAAATTAATTCTTTTCTTTATACCAAATGTAACTGGATTTGGATTTGTTGTCTATTTTTGTGTTTCTTGATCGCTCCCTTAAAATTCCCTGAGGCCCACTTGGAATAATGGAGTAAATGAGTCAGTCTGCGAAAACCTGTTTTATTTATTTATTTATTTTTTAAAGATTTTATTTATTTATTTGAGAGACAGAGAATGAGAGACAGAGAGTATGAGAGGGAGGAGGGTCAGAGGGAGAAGCAGACCCCCCGCCGAGCAGGGAGCCCGATGCGGGACTCGATCCCGGGACTCCGGGATCATGACCTGAGCCGAAGGCAGTCGCTTAACCAACTGAGCCACCCAGGCGCCCGAAAACCCGTTTTAAAGCCCACGGTGGGGGCAGCTGCAGCACATGGTAGTTGAGACAGTGGCTCATCAGGGAAGTGTTGGTTCAATCCAAGACTTGGCTATTTTCTGAAATTCAGAGGCAAGTGCTTGAGGGGAAGATAACCTCCTATCAATGTGAGCCTAGGAGTTAGGAAACCGCAGAGCGATCCCTGGCTCCACGACTGACCAGTCTGTAAGTTTAGCTAAGTTGTAGCCTCTCTGGATCTGATCTGCAAAACAGGGATGATAGTCCTTGTTCAGCCTGCAAAGCTGTTTTGGGGATCGAATGATAGGAAGTATATGAAAGTGCTGTTGGTTGTTTGCTCAGTTTGCCAAGGTGGTCAGAAAGAGAAAGCAAGGAATTTGAATCCTAGATATACATACCAATTGTGTGCTTTATTAATAGATTCATAGTGAGTTATAAAGTCAGAGGAATGACCTGGGTCTAGTGTTGGAACATGCTGCTCCAGATAGATGTCTATAATGCTCAGGAATCAGGCCACCCAGCTGAGACACCATCACCCAGGGCTGAGGTTGTCTCCCTGGGGATATGTGAGCTACTCAGCAGATCCCCCTCCTCAGGGCAGCAGAGACTTTGGTAACTTGGTAACTTGCTTACAGGAAGCTTGTTTTTTTTTTTTTTTTTTTTAATTTAAATTCAATTAATTAACATACAATGTATTACTGGTTTCTGAGGTAGAGTTCAGTGATTCATCAGTCTTATATAACACCCAGTGCTCATTACCTCAAGTGCCCTCCTTAATGTCCATCACCCAGTTACCCCATTCCCCAACTTCCTTCCCCTCCAGAAACCCTCAGTTTGTTTCCTATGATTAAGAGTTTCTTACAGTTTTTCTCCCTCTCTGATTTCATCTTGTTTTGTGTGGTATATATATATATATATATATATATATATATATATATACAGTGGAATACTACTCAGCCATCAAAAAAATGAAATCTGGCCATTTGCAACTACGTGGATAGAACTAGAGGGTATTATGCTAAGCAAAATAAGTCAGTCAGAGAAAGACAACTATCATATGATCTCACTTATATGTGGAATTTAAGAAACAAAAACAAGATCATAGGGGAAGGGGGGAAATAATACAGGAAGCTTCTTACTGAATACATTTCTTGAACATAATTTGATCAGAGAAGTGGCTCCATTTTTCCTTTTCATCTATCCTAAACTCAGCACCCATACAATATAATGCCAACTAGCATTTTGGACTTTTAAGAAGTATAGTTCCAATGTTAGAAACTTACAGAGTGAATGCAAACATGGCTACAATTCTTTACCCTTCCTTGTATCCACAGCATTTGCAATACAGCTTGGCTATCTACCCCCCCCCCCCCCATCAAGATGGAGTCTGGTCCTTTATCCCTTGCAATGTAAATTGGCTAAGAGAATATGATGGGAGTAACAGTACAATGGTTCTAAGTCTCGGCTTCATGAGGAGCTTTTGCTCACTTTCTTTGGGAACCTAACCATTGGCCATATCAAAAGCCCCAACTAGGGGTGCCTGGGTGGCTCAGTTGGTTGGGCGACTGCCTTCGGCTCAGGTCATGATCCTGGAGTCCCGGGATCGAGTCCCGCATCGGGCTCCCTGCTCGGCAGGGAGTCTGCTTCTCCCTCTGACCCTAACCCCTCTCATGTGCTCTCTCTCATTCTCTCTCTCTCTCAAATAAATAAATAAAATCTTAAAAAAAAAAAAAAAAAAAAAAGCCCCAACTAACCTCTTGGAGGATCAGACTCCTTATAGGGGAGAACCCAGCTGAAACCACCCAAGAGCTATTTATAGTCATCAGTACGGACTGACACACAGCTGACAGCAGATATACAGGTAGAGCAAGTTAAGACAAGAGGAACCACTCTGAGGGCGCCTGGGTGGCTCAGTCAGTGAAGCGTCTGCCTTTGGCTCAGGTCATGATCCCAGGGTCCTGGGATCAAGCCCCAGATTGGGGTCCCTGCTTAGTGGGAAGTCGGCTTCTCCCTCTCCCTGGTACCCTGCCCCCTCCCCCCAAGGTCCTCAGTCATGCTCTCTTGTTCATGCTCTACCTCAAATAAATAAATAAAATCTTAAAAAAAAAAAGAAGAGGAACCACTCTGTTGATACACATACTCAAGAGCAATAATAATATTTGTAGTTTTAGCCATTAAGTTTGAGGTGGTTTGTTAGGCAATGGTTGCTAACTCATATAAACACACAATGGAGATCTTCAAAAGTAACATTTTTGTGTGTGTGTGACTTTATAAAAGGAAAAAATACTAAAGCGAAAAAATACTAACCTAGCTTGAGATTACCAGCAACCAGATTTGTCTAATCTCTAGTTGAGGTTTTAAAATTTTTAAATTGTGGTAAAATATCTAACTGCAGGGGCGCCTGGGTGGCTCAGTCGTTAAGCGTCTGCCTTCAGCTCAGGTCATGATCCCGGGGTCCTGGGATTGAGCCCCGCATCGGGCTCCCTGCTCCGTGGGAAGCCTGCTTCTGCTTCTCCCTCTCCCACTCCCCCTGCTTGTGTTCCCTCTCTCGCTGTGTCTCTCTCTGTCAAATAAATAAATAAAATCTTAAAAAAAAATCTAACTGCAGTTTTATTGTTCATAGTAGAAAAGATCTCAACCACCTGTAGAGTTGCATGTAAGAGACCATGAAATGACCTATTTATCTCTTGATTCATTTGAAAACCAAACCAAAACACCTTTCTGGCTACCTGCTCTGTGTCATAAGTGTTGGTAGGTGTTAGGATATAAAGTCAACTAATGCATGTTTGACATTTCATTTTTAGTGAATTATTCTTTGGAAATCTCCTTTGAAATATCCCTAGAAGTGAGGCCATATTAAATTGACCTCAATGACCAACACAGCTGAAATTCTCTGTGAGAATTCACTTAACCCTCTTCCCCTCATTGATGACCAGTTTTCTCATTTGAAAAGCTAAATTGGGGGGCCCAGTTCTCTTCCATCTCTCGATTACTTGGTATAAATAGATTTCCTCACTTTTGTTCCCAGATCATTTATGACTGATACAATGATGACATGGATACCAATGCCTTAACTCAAAGCAATGACATTCTAATGCTGAAAATTCTGGACACCGGATTTCAGCTCTAACACGTAAAGAGGAATCATTTCAGTCTGAACCATAAGAAAAAGACAGACAAACTGAAAACCAATGCCTTTTCTTGGGCCTACTAGAGAACTGAGGCTGCGGGGCAAACTGCCACTCTGAAATCTGGAGAAACACTTTCATCCAGAAAGATACAGCTAGACCTCCTGCATAAGCTATTAGAGCCACATACTGGGAGGAACACTGTAATGAAAATTTCGAAGAATTGTTGGTAGCTGAGTCTGGCCTAGCATGGGAGTGAAAAAGGCCAGGGGTCTTCAATCTTAGGGCACCCCTTACACTTTTGTGGGCTTTAGCTCCAGGACCCCCCACCCCCCACCCCTCACCAGAGTCTCATTTTGAGAACCCCTTGTGTCTCTAGCAGGGGGATGGTAAGGGATAAGTAATCATAAAATACTCTCAGAGCCCCTCCATAACAAAAGCCAACACTTCAGGCGAGATCATTATCCTCATTGCCCCAAGGGGAAGGCATTCTTATCACTCTAGCCCTTGGAACATTCCTGATTTACCTAAGGGGAGAAGGAGAATGGCATCATCCAGAGGGACCTGGGATTCAAGGAAATTGAGAATGTTTCAGTGGGGGAAGGGAATAGGAGACAAATGCGGAAAAAAAAAAGTTATAGCACTGGGGAGGCACCTGTGAAGGTCATTGCCCTAAGACACAACCCTCAGTAAAACACTGAGATTTAATGAGGTTTTAGAATGTGCCTGTGGTATCTGAGCAGTGGAATACCAATGCTAAGATATCCACATCTTAATCCCCAGAGCCTGTGGATATGTTACCTTACATGGTAAAAGGGACCTGCAGATATGATTAAGTTAAACAATCCTGAGATGGGAGATTATCCTGCGTTTTCCTAGCAGGTCTTAAGTTTAATCACAAGGATCCTTATAAGAAGGAGCAAAAAGGTCAAAGCAGGAAGAAGGAGATGTGAAAGAGAAGCAGAAGTTGGAGTAATTCAAGGAAAGGGTCCCCAGCCAAGAAACGTATGCAGCCTCCAGAAGTTAAAAGTCAAATGAAGGGATTCTCCCCGAGAGCCTCCGGAAGAAACAAGCTGTGCTGACATCTACACTTTAGCTCAGTGACATAGATTTCAAACTTCTTAAAAAAAAAAAGATTTTATTTATTCATTTGTGAGAGAGAAAGAAGGAGGGCGAGCTGGTGGGAGAGGGAGAGGGAGTTAGACTCTGAAGCTGACTCCGTGCTGAGCACAGGACCCAAAGTGGGGCTTGATCCCAGGACCCCATGAGATCATGACCTGAGCTGAAACAGAGTCAGCCGCTTAACTGACTGAGCTACACACCACCCAGATTTCAAACTTCTGACCTCCAGAACTGTAAGAGAATACATCTGTGTTGTTTTAAGCCACTAAATTTAATTTATTACAGCAGCGATAAGATACTAATACAGCTTCCCCTCCCCTACAACTTACTATCACACCAACTGGAATATAGTATAATGACAGTGGATTACATCTGAAGCAGCTGAGAAACACAGACGTTCTCTGAGGAGTAGTACTTAAGGAAGTCCTAATTCAAGAGAGAAGATAAAAACGAGGACACTAGAAGAACTGGAAGCTTCTGGAATCTAAAGCTACACTAAACACCAAACACAGTCCAATTCCTAGCTAGACCACTATAAATCCCCATATTAAGCGCCTATTTACCACAGTTCTTGTTATCTGATGCAACATGTCTGCCTTTCAACAACAACAGCAACAACAACAACAAAATTACAAGACATGCCAAAAGGTAACAAAAAACATAGTCTGAAGTGACAAAGCTAGCGTCGGAATAGCCTCAGATATGACGTAGCTGTTTGGGGAACTATCAGACAAGGACTTTAAAATAACCCAGGTGAATATGTTAAGGACTCTAGTGGAAAAGGTATACAACATGTAAGAACAGATGGGGAATGTAACTAAAGAGATGGAAACTAGACAAAGAAGAGGAATTTAAGCCTAAAACAAGCAGAAGAAAAAGAATAATAAAAATTAAAGCAGAAATCAATAAAATTGAAAACAGAAAAAAAAAAAAAAGGAAAAATCCACAGAACCCAAAGCTGGTTCTTTGAAAGGATCAATAAAATTGATAAACCTCTAGCCAGGCTAACCAATAAAAAAAAGAGAGAAGATATAAATTTACCAATACTAGAAATGAAGGAGAGGTCATGAATATTGATCCCATGAACATGAAGAGGAGACTAAAGGAATATTATGAGAAAAACTTTATGGCTAAAATTTAAAAATGGGGATGAAATGGACCATTTCCTTGAAAGATTAAAAAAATACACAAAGAGAAATATATAACCTGAATATACCTCTATCAAAGGAATTGACTCAATAATGAACAGCCTTCTGAAAAAGAAAATAGCAGGCCCAGATGGTTTCACTGGTGAATTCTACCAAAGATTCCAAGAAATAATATCAATTCTCTACAATGTCCTCAGTAAATAGAAACTGATGGTGGGAGGAGAGGGGACAACATTTGCAAACCAACTCTATGAGGCCACTAACTCAAGTATTACCTTAATACCAGAACTGAACAGAGACATCACAGGAAGAGATAACTACAGACCAGTATCTCTCATGATCATAGATGTGATAGATGTGAAAATTCTCAACCAAATAATAGCAAATAAATTCCAGCACTCTATAAAAAGAATTATACACCATGACCCAATGGAATTAATTCCAAGCATGTAAGTCTGATTCAACCATTGAAATCAATGTTATCAACTATATAAATGGATGAAAGAAGAAAAATCATATGATCATACCAACTGACAGTAAAAAAGCATTTTAAAAATCCAACACTAATTCATGATAAAAACACTCAGAATATTAGGAATAGAGAGGAATTTCTTTAGCTTGGTAACATACAGCTACAAAAATTCTATAGCAACATCATACTTAATGTTGAGTGATAGGGCATTTTCCTCTTAATATTGGTAAAGAATGTTCTCTCTCACCACATCAGTTCAACATCATAATGGAAGTCCCATCTAGTGCAATCAGAAAAGAAAGAGCCATAAAAAGTCCACAGATTGGGAAGGAAGAAGTGAAACCATCTTTATTCTCTGAGGACATGATTGTCTATGTAGAAAATCCCAAACAATCAATAAAAAAAGTCCTGAAACTAGTACATGATGATAGCAAGGTTTCAGGATATAAGAATAATATACAAAATCAATAGCTTTCCTATATACCAGTAATGAATTTTACTATAAAAAATACCATTTACAGTAGCACCCACAAAATTAAACATTCAATATAAATCTAACAAAATGTTATAATATCTGTGTATGGAAACTACAGAGCACTTATGAAAGAAATAAAAGCAGAACCAAATAAATGAAGAAATATTTCATATTCATAGACTGAAAGATTCAATATTGTTAACATGTCAGTTTTTCCCAGCTTGATCTATAGATTCAATGCAATTACAACCAAAATCCCAGCAGAGTATTCTGTAGATATCGCAAAACTCTTTCTAAAGTTTATGCAGAAAGGCAAAAGACCTAGAATAACCAAGACAATACTGAAGAAGAATGAACTTGGAAGACTCTACTCCCTAATTTCAAGTCTTATTATGAACCTACCATAATCAAGACAATCTGGTATCCGTGGGAGAAAATAGATTTGAGTGACAGGATAGAAAGAGCCCCAAAAGAGACCTGCAGGAATACAGTCAATTTATCTTTGACAACAATGCAAAGGCAATTTAATGAGGAAAGAAAGACTCGTCTTCTCAGCAAGTGATGCTGGATCAAGTGGACATCCATATGTAAAACAAACAAAAAACAAAAACAAAACAAGTATCTAGGCACAGACCTGCCACAAAAATTAACTCAAAATGGATTATACACCTAAATTTAAATGCAAAATTATAAAACTTCTAGAAGCAGGAGATAATCTACATGACCTTAGGTCTGAAGATGAGTTTTTGGATATCATAAAAAAGAAAAAAAATAGCAAAAGAATGATCCATAGAAGAAGAAAATTGATGTTAGGCTTCATTAGAATTTAAAAAATTTCCTCCATGTAACACATTCTTTTTTTTTTTTTTAAAGATTTTATTTATTTATTCAACAGAGAGAGAGGGAGAGCAGGAACACAAGCAGGGGGAGTGGGAGAGGGAGAAGCAGGCTTCCCGCTGAGCAGGGAGCCCGATGCGGGGCTTGATCCCAGGACCCCAGGATCATGATCCGAGCCGAAAGCAGACACCCAACGACTGAGCCACCCAGGCGCCCCCATGTAACACATTCTTAAGAGAATGAAAAGACAAACCACAGCCTGGGAGAAAATATTTGCAAAACACATATCTGAACTTGTATCCAAATACACAAAGAACTCTCAAAAATGGGGCAAGAAGAAAACAAATCAATTTAAAAATAGGAAAAGATCTGAACATGCCTCACCAAAGAAGATATACAGATGGCAAGTAAGCATATGAAAAGATGCTCCACACAATTTATCAGTAGGAAAATGCAAATTAAAACGAGAAACCACTACACACCTATCAGAATGGCTACAATCCAAAAAGCTGACAATACCAATTTCTGGCAAGAATGTTAAGTGACAAGAACTCTCATTCATTGTCTGTAGGGATGCAAAATAATACAACCACCTTGGAAGACAGTTTGGCAGTTCCTTACAAAAACTAAACATAGCCTTCTCATATGCTTCAGCAATCTCACTCCTAGGTATTTACCCAACTGACTTGAAAACTTATGCCACACAATAACTAGCATTTAAATATTTATAACAGTTTACTGATAATTGCCAAAAAACTGATATCAACCAAGATGTCTTTCAGTATGTGGATGCATAAACAAATGACGGTACATCCATGTAGTGGAATACTATTCAGCGATAAAAGAGAATGAGATTCCTGGCCAAAGATATGGTTGAATCCTAAAATGGCTAAGTGAAAGAAGCCAGTCAAAAAAGGCTACATATTGTACCATTCCCATTTATAAAATATTCTGGAAAAGGCAAATCTACAGACATGGTAAATAGATAAGTGGTTGCTAGAGATTTTAATTAGGAGGGGGGCAAATAGGTGAAGCACAGGGCATATTTTAGGACAGTGAAACTGTTCTGTATGATATTCTAATGGTGGATATATGACATTAGGTATTTGATAAAACACACAGAACTTTACAGCACAAAGTGTGAACCTTAATGCATGCAAATTTAAAAAATAACGTGGGAGTTCAGAGAATCCCAGGATGAAATACAGAATATCACAAAAGGATCTAATTGTATTACAAATACATGATACCACCTCATGAAGGGAGTTGTGGTGGGGAGGAGGTGTTCATCTAGGTAACCTTGGAAATGAGTGGAGTACATAAGGCTAAAGGCAAAAGGAACTGTATGTAAGCACTGTACTCTAGTTGAAAAAGTTGTTTCCCATGGAGGTAAAAATGGACTATTCTGGAACCTCTATTATATACACTGAAACTGAAAAATTAAGTAAATAATGGCAGATAGTAGGAGGCTGGTTTCTCACTGTTGGAGGAGGAGATTATAGACAAGCAAGAGGAGGCTAGAATGATACATGTGGATCAGAGTTAGCAACATCAGGATGAACTCATATTGCTTAATACGGATACAGATGATACATAGAACTATTTATAGATGTGTGTACATATAAGGGTTAGTACATGATATATGTTTCCTTGCTCTGTCAGCTGAAGGGCTCTGTAAGATGAAACCCCAGTAGTATCAAGCATATGTAGTGCCCATAAATTTGTTTCTAATTCCATTCTCCAGTAAAGGTAACCAGGGCTCCTTGGAGAAACGTCTGACTTGAAGACTGGCAGGAAATGCACAAGGTGAGACTGGAAAGTCTCATAATGCTAGAAATGAAAACACACACACACACACACACACACACACTAATTGGGATATGTCAAAGGGACACAGGAGCCAATTGTAAGAGCTCCCAATGACCAATGTTGGAACAATGTGAACAATACAAGAAATTTTATGTGTTATTGAATTACAGCCTAAAGTATAAAATAAATATCCATGAGTCGCACTGATTTAAATAATGATTTAAGTAGATAAATAAATGGGGGAATGCAGACAAATCTCTTATGCAGAAGAATCTCAACTTTTTGCAGAAAATCATGTATGGGAAGGGGAAAGGGGGAAAAGACTGGAAAGCGAGAAAGGGTAACTGTATAGAGGAGAAACTTGAAAAGCACTATCTTAGCCATGTGATCAAGCTGAACATTATCAGTGATAAGTCATATTGATAACATTCACCCTTGATATGAGGTGATAAAAATGGCATTTCATCTCTGTGATCTTCCTCTCCAAAACCCCAGTCCAATCATGAGAAGAACATCAGACAAATCCCAACTGAAGGACAGTCTATGAAATACCTGAATAGTACTCCTCAAAACTGTCAAGGTCATCAAAAATAAGGAAAGTCTGAGAAATATCTTAGTGAAGAACCTAAGGAGACCTGATAAATGAATGCAATGTGGAAATATGAAACAGAAATAGAATATTCGATAAAAACTAAGAAAACCTGGATAATGTATAGATAGTAGTTAATAAAAACATAGTAATATTAATGCATTAATTGTGGCATGCTAACGTGAGATGTCACTAATAGGGAAAACTGGGTCTGGGTTATATGGGAACTCTGTACTATCTTTATGGTTTTTATATAAATCTAAAAGTATTCTAAAATTTTAAAAGTTCATCTAAAAAGTGCTGGGAACTCCTATAAGGTTGGTGAGGTGAATACTTTTTTAGGTAGAAGAGGAAGCCAAGGAAATCAGCATAATGTATGGATACTGGGCAGTTAGTGCTGGACAGATCTTGGTTCTGAGGTGAATCCTGCTACTTTCTGGATGTGTGCTGCTGAGCATCTAGTTTAATGTTTATTTCCTCATCTGTTAATTGAGTATCATGTAATGATTACGGCTGAATTATATACGGCAAGTGCCACATATACCAGATAGCTGTGGCTAGGGCTGGAACTGCCATTCTCATTATGACATGAATCTTCTTGGTTTGGCTATCTATGCTGATTATCAGCTTCCACTGGGTTGATATCTGTGGTGTATTTGGTTTTTTGTTTTATTTTGTTTTTTCTTTTAATTTTTTAAAAATTATTTATTTGAGAGAAAGAGAGAATGAGAGAGGAAGCATGAGCGGGAAGAGGGAGAGGGAGAAGCAGACCCCCCACTGAGCAGGGAGCCCGATGCAGGGCTCGATCCCAGGACCCTGAGATCATGACCTGAGCCGAAGGCAGACGCTTAACCGACTGAGGCACCTAGGCACCCCTGTGGTGTATTTGGATGACTACTGCATTAAAAAAGTCCTTCCTTGTATTCAAACCAAATCCAGCCTGTTGTCATTCAAATGTGTCCCCTCTTGGGGGCACAGAAAACAGATGCTCCCCTTTCCCTGAACAAAGACATTGATTATTTAGTCAGATTTCTATGCAGACTTAGGACTTCTTGTTTATCTTTTGCATTCTTATACACTGGTCCTGTTATTATCACAACTGAAAGAGACTTGAAGCTGAAATATTTATTATGATGTTATAAGTAACTATTCAATTGTTTTCCTTTTTACAAAACGACAGATATTCACTACAGGAAACTGATAAAATGCTAAGAATCAGAAAGAATTAAAAACCACCTATAATGCCAATAGTCATAAAGTTTTACAACCTGCTTTCAAGAACATGTACCTTGTCAACACATGATCATGTTTGTGTGCCTAAATATTGTCACACAAATAATTTCCAATTGCTGCATAGAATTCCACATACAATGACTGTGCCATAGTTTATTAGTTCAATTGCTTGCTTTTTGTGTTTGGGGAGCTTTATTTTATTTATTTATTTTTATATTATAGTTTGGTGATGAACATCCTTGTAATTAAATTTTTATGTATGTTTTTAATTATGTCCTTGGAGTGGCGTGTTATTTGTCATTGTTGCTTGGCATCATGAGGATCCTAAGATCAGCACTGTTCTTAGGCCAAATGAAGAGGGAGATGGAGGGTGGGAGGTAAGGGGGTTCAGAATGAATATTTGCATAATTCAGAGTAAAACAAAACAAAACAAAACTTGTATTTATGTGAGGTTGGACGTCGAGTCTTCGTGTCTACACGTCTGCTTTATTCCGGTGGCAAAGATTGCAGCCACTGTGCCCTTTGTGGTCAGTATGCTTGGCTATTAATCTCAGTTATGCTCATTAGCAGTGTGACTCATTATATCCATCTGTAAAATGGGGTTGTCTTGGGAAAACTAAAAGAAAAAAAATACCTGTAAATCTTCTTGCACCTGATACAAGCTCAATAAACAATGTATGGTCTCACCCAAGTGATGCTTGAATCTTCCCCCATCCCACATCAAGGCATTTTCACCCGCAACTTTGGGCAGTTTATTATATCCAGGAAATATTTTCCTTCTGAGAAAATCCAAAGGGCATTTTTCTCGTTCTCCCTCTTTCTTTTTTTTTTTTTTTTTAAAGATTTTATTTATTTATTCATGAGAGACAGAGATAGAGAGAGAGAGAAGCAGGCTTCCAAGGAGCAGGGAGCCCGATGTGGGACTCAATCCCAGGACGCCGGGACCATGACCTGAGCTGAAGGAAGACATTCAAACATCTGAGCCACTCAGGCGCCCAACTCCTTCTCCCTCTTTCTGTGTCCTCACCGTCTCAGGTCCTTCTGAGACTCCTAAGACCACAAAGTCACTTCCATTTTAATCAGGAGTAGAAGAATATCTGTCCCTGACAAACAGGGTTTTAATTCACCAAGGGACCCCTAATACCCTGGTGTCCAAAATGCTTTATCTGGCATTTTCTTAGCCAATGCATGGGTAAGGAAGAAAAGACAAGAGGCTATGCAGAGTAGAAATCTAATAAGCCCTGAAAAATTCACCTCTTGTTTCTCCCCACCTCTTTTTGGGGGAGCTACCCAGTTTTCAACAGTTTTGGTTTTACATCAGGAAGGACCTGAAAGAAAGGACACAGGTTGGGTAGTCAGGCACATCAGTCAGGCATGCCCTGTGTCTCTGCTACTTCCTAGCTTTGGGATCCTGGGCAAGTTAATTGGGGTCTCTGAACCTCTGTTTCCTTAAGTGCACAACAAGGATAATAACAGCTGGTTGGTAATAAGTTTGTGATTCATTTTAGGTGCAGAACACGGTGCCTGGCACATAGTAGCACTTCCCCATTCACTGCTTCTCATCCATCGCAAACTTTCCTTACTACACCTCTATTAAAGTTACCCGAGGAGAGAGAGAAAATCCTTCATCAATATATCCCTCTACGGGGCGCCTGGGTGGCTCAGATGGTTGAGCGTCTGTCTTCGGCTCGGGTCGTGATCCCAGGGTCCTGGGATCGGGTCCCGCATCGGGCTCCCTGCTCGGTGGGGAGCCTGCTTCTCCCTCTGCCTCTCTCTCTCTCTCTCTTATGAATAAATAAATAAAATCTTAAAAAAAAAAATATATATATATATATATATCCCTCTACGTGTGCCTTCCGGAGTGCTTTAGTTATAATAGCTGCCTAAAAACCTGCCTAACTAGACTCACTCCATCCATTCACTTAGCTTATGCCAGGAATTTTGCTGGGCACTCAGAATGCCAAAATGAACATGGCATTCCCTGCCCTGAGGGAGCTCATAGCCTAGTGTGGGGAATGGACAAGGAGACCTGCAATTATAATTCAGCAACAAAGGATTTGTGTGTGGCAGAGGGACGTGCAAGGGCATGGCAGGGCATTGGGTAGGGTCACTTAACCCAGCTTTGGGGACAGCGGAGCTGAGTTTGATGATCCAGGATGAATTAGATTGATATGAGTTAAATCATGTGGTTTAACTTTACGACAAATCGAAAAAAATAGTTTTATTTTATAAAGGTAGAACCTGAGGTCCAAAGAGATTGATTTACCCAAGATGACCCAGAAGTGTGGCAAGCCAATAAAATCCGAAGGAACCTGGCTCCAAAGCTCACGATCTTTCCCCTGTGCCACGCTGCCCCTTCCAGACTGAGAAGGTATCCTGGACTGTGACAGTTCGGGGACCCTGTTGGTACAGTTGCTGCCTACATGTAGGAAGCCCTGTAGCGTGCTATTCAGCTTCCTTACATCCCCCCACCCTTCTTTTTTCATGCCAAAGCTCTTCTTTTTCAATGGTTATGCTGGGCATGTAGAGAAGGCAGGGACTCAGCTTTGCTTCCCATGCCCAGCCCCAGATGTGAGTTGCAGGGGCCTCAGCCACCCCCCAGTCATCATTCTTTCTTTCAGGGACAGAGTTATGGCCCCCGGGTGAGGTCTGTTCCACCAGAGTAGTCAGTTACTAATAAGCTTCATGCTGCTTCTCCGCCCCTGGCTCCCCAGCCCTTCTCCACCCTCACATCTCCTAAGTCACCTTCATCTGGCAGCTGGAGACTGGTGGGAGTGTGTGTGTGTGTGGGGGGGCGGCAGCTAGAGGATACCTTCAAGTCCCCTGTGTATCCACTGAGTGTGAGCCAATCTCAGGTGAGATGGGTTCAGCTCCTTGGATCACTGCCAAGGACAGACAAGCTCCCTCCCTCTGAACAACCTGATGTCCACCAGGCTCTGGGTGTTCTCTACCAGAATCCCAGGTCCCCTTAGCTGAGCCTGTTCCTAGTGCATGATGTGATTACATACTATCAAATGGATTCAAATTGGGAACATCAATACCAGCACAACCACCACTTATTGGGAACTTGCTACATGCAGGATACAATTATTATCTCTGTTCTATACATGAAGAAATTAAGGCTCGGAGAAGTTAAGTAGCTTGTCCATCTTCCTACAATTGAAAGTGATAGATCCAAGATTTTACCCCAACAGCATGGCTGCAGACCCAGTACCCCTACCCACCATCATATAGGGAGAGGAGCTAATGCTTGAGCACTTACTATGTGCCGAGCATTGGGCTAAGCCCTGGGCATGGATTATCTTAGTGGCTCCTCCCAACCAGCCCATGAGGTAGGTACTGTAATTAGCTCTATCTTATAGATGAGGAACCTATGAAGTTCAGAAAGGTTAAGAGATTTTCTAGGTCATACAGTGGGAAAGTGGTGGATCTGAGATTAAAGTCCCTGGCAGCCTGACTCCTCAGTCCACGCTCCTCGGCACCATGCTATTCCATCTGTATTGGCTTGAATCGTGTCCCTCCCAAAGCTCATGTCTGCCTAGAAACTCAGACTGTGAACTTACTTGGAAATAATGTCATTGCAGATATAATCTGGTTAAGATGAGTATCATCCTGAGTTAGGGTAGATCCTAAATTCCATGGCTGGTGTCTTCATATATAAGAGAAAGGAGAGGACGATTCAGACACAAAAACATAGACACACTAAGAGGGAAGATGCCCATGTGAAGACAGAGGCAGAGACTGGAGCAATGCAGCTATAAGCCAAGGATCGCTGGTAACCACCACATGCTAGAAAGAGGCAAGGAAGCATTTTTCCCTAGAGCCTTTTTGGAGAATGGCCTTGCCAACAGCTTGATTTTGGACCTCTGGTTTCCAGACATGAGAGAGAACAGATTCCTGTTGTTTCAAGCTACCAAACATGTGGTGATTTGTTATGGCGTCCCTAGAAAACTAATGTTTTCACATTAGTTATCACATGTTATCACATTAAAAACAAAACAAAACAAAACAAAAAGTACCATTAAAAACAGGAGCCTAGGCTTCATGCTCTCATGGAGTTCTTTTTGGCCCCAAGAAGTATGATTTTATGATTCTTAATTAAACCAAAGTTTGTGGAGCTCCTGTGGGAAATGATCTGTGGGATGCTATGGCTATTAAATTGGGTCTAGCAGCATGACTCCCTCCTTCATCATCCCATGGTGTTCTCTGGAGTATGGAGAATGGACCCGAGTTTTCCAATAGAGAGGTCTTGGATGAGTCAGTTCACCTCTTAGCCTCAATGTTCAAATCTGTAAAATGGGAGTAACTATATTATTGAAATTGTGAGGATTGAATAATGTCATGGATATATAGTACCTGACACGTGGAGAAGCAAATATATGTATGAGTCCCCCACCTCAGGGAAGTGTTTTTGAAGGTGGTGGCATTTTTGCAAGGAGGTTCCCAATAGGAGAGGGGCCAAGGCTATTTGGGGGTGGAAAGTGAGGGGCCCAGGGCAGTGTCATTGGGTCTCATGGAGATGTTTGCATAGCAGACATTTGCTGCTGGGGGAGGGCGTTAGGCAGAATTCAGCAGGTCAGTTCAACAAGACATGTGCTGACCCTCTGCTATGTCCTGGGCACTGGGATAGATGCCACGGCAGGGGAGGAATCCCCCAGAAGCTGTGTGCCAGATGGGGTTGCTTGCTCTGCAGTAGAGTTTAGCTGTACCTTTCTATATTTAGATTCTATCTTTGTCAAGCAAGAAGACTTGTTTGACAGGGCTCTGGTTTTTCATCTCTGAAAAGCCACTCATCCATAGAGCTTGGGGTTTGGGGGAGAGGGAAAGGGGAGGAGATCTGGCTTCTCTCCCCCACTCTGAACAGATGGGATCAGAACAGGGCCCTTCCACATCCCCAGCCAAGATGCCTGAGCCTTGGCAGTTGTCCCAGGACACAGATAATGGGGTCTGATGGCAGCTTCTCAGGCCTGGCTCTCCCTGGGCAGGACGCTTCTCCTGGGGCTGGCAAAGCCATTTCTTCAGACTCTGAAAAGGGATTTTCGGGAGAGAAGACTGCACTGAGGCAACTCCTGACAGCTTCTCTGGAAAACTAGGACACAGCTTGTGGGATCCCAGCCCAGCGGCCCTGCCACCTGACCCTGCTGTCTCTGCCAGGACCATTGTCTAGGGAGACAGAAGCAGAACTGGCCTAGGAGCATTGATCTGCTGGGTGAGGTGGGGGGAGGAGGGTCCGGCGGCCAGGATGGTACAGTTGGTTAGAGTCTGATGTTTCTCTTTATTGGTGAGGCAGGATTTGGAGGGAATGGGTAAGAACAGTTGGCCTCTGAGCACAGCCAAAATAGAAAAGATTAAGCATTGGGTAGGGGAAGGGATCTGTCTGCCCATACGTCTTCGACACAGCCCTGAAAAATGAAGGAATCCGATCCTAAAGAAGAGTCTTTCAGAGGTGCTTGAGCCCAGAATCATGCCTTCAGAAAGATAGATTTCATAATCACCCAGGGAGGATGACTGAACGATAATCCCCCCATTCATCTCCTGGTGACTCTATCCTGCAGTCTAAGCCACTTGTACTCCCCGTAAGTCCCCAGCTCCCTCGTTCCTAAGTGGATGACTTACCCTGTTCCTTACTGATATTAAGTCCATCTGGTGCCACTCCCTCTGCTTCCTTCCTCTTCCTCTCCAAATGTGCTGATCTTCAGCCCCGCAGATTGTAAGCTCCTCAAGGGAAGGTGCCCTGCCTTATTCCTTGTCTGTGTCCCCATCATTTGGCATGAAAGGAAGAGGGAGGCCGAGAGAGGAGAAGGGAGATGGAGATATCTATAGATATAAATATAGATATAGCTATGTAGAGAGAAATGCAGCAGAGTCATAGAGAAGCATACAGAAAGCAAGCCAGAGACAGAACACTAAAGCACATAAAATCCCTGTTATATGCCAAGCACAGTGCTAGGGATATAAAATACATCATCATCATCATCATCATTATTATTATTATTATTTTGGTGGGGGGGCACGCCATTGGGTTTTCAGTTCAAATTACAAAGGATGCTAATTGATAGGTGAATACTTGCCAAATAACTCGGATACGAACACATATAAAACCAGTAATCTCCCTCTTCCCTCGACAACCCCCCCCCCCCGACGCACATTGCAATAAGTATCAACAATTAAGTGTGTTAGCTTTTGTCTTACCTGGCCTGTCCATATGCTTGTAAGAACATAGGCTTCTTTTTCTTCTCTTTCTTGACCAAAAATCCCCACAATATTCTACTATACCCACTGACTCTGTATTTTGCCTTTTTCACTAACAATATCTCACAGCCATCCCTTTTTGTCAATACACATAGATCTAACTCATTCTTTTAATAACTAAACAACTCTCCACAGTGTAGATGCCCAAGAATTATTCTATTATTGATGGACATTTGTGGTGTTTCCAGGCAGTGTTTTATGTTATGATAAACAATTATCTAATAAAAATCCTTGGCTATCTATTCATACATACTGGTGTTTTATTTCTATATGTTGGACTCCTCCAAGTGGGATTGCCGTGGTAAAGGTTTACAGTTTTTCAACATTTATTAGCTCCTTCCAGCTTAATTTCTAAAAATGTTATAGCAATTTATATTCTCACCAGCAATACGAGACAATTTTTATTTTTCCTAACCCCTCGTCAGCAGCTAGATGGAAATCAATCTTCAATTTTCATGCATTGGTTGGGCAAAAATGTTTTTTCATTATTGTTTTGATTTGTACTTCTCTAACAACTAGGGGAGCCTAATCCAACTTTAGGCTTATATTGGCCATTATGGTTTTCTCTTCTGATATTTCCCTGCCACATCCTTTGTCTTTTCTACTGGGATGTTCCACCTTTTCTTATGTGTTGGTAAGGGATTTTTGTATATTATGCATATGACACATATATTATTTAATTTAATCTTGAGCGTGATGCATCAAGGTGCTCAGAGGGGCACCAAGAGATAGTTGACACTTTAGGGAGAAATTCAGTTGCATTTAATGTCTGCTGAATCCTGAAACTACTAGGGTGGTGGAGTTCACCATGTCAACACGATCCCCTCAGTGATATCATAGTTATGTGATGCTGGGTTTCAGAGGGTTGCTGTAATAAAAAAGCAAGTAACATGCAAAGATCAATGTGGAACAAGAAATGGGGGTCATGGTGTTCAATCTGATTCCAAGTTTTCCAAGTTTTGAGAAGTTGAGCAGCATCCTCTGTCCCATACATTCCACAAGTGATCGAGTGACTGCATTAATTTAAAAATGAAATGATAACATCATCCTTCTTTCAAACTCTGTGTATCAGGTGATAGAACATACGTACTTACGAAGTGGTTTGAACCTAACTACTCAATAAATGGAACTGTTGGGCATTTCTTTCGGCCTAGCAGTCCCATGAAAAATCACTTAGACATTAACGAGTGTATGAACCAGGCATGCCTGGGAATCTTTGCCTGGGAACAATTCAGTTTTGGATCCTTTTAACAGATGCAGAAACTGAGGCTCAGAGAGGTCAATTTTAAGATCAGAGACTTAGAAAATGACAGAGTCTGGACTTGAACCCAGGTCTGCATTGCTCATACCCTGAGACTTTCTCACTCCCGCAATCTAATACGATGCATTCATTGGTCCAGGTCTATATCACACCTGGAGCCTTAGAGGAAGGTGAGCCTCCTTTCTGAAGCACCATCCTCTGACATTGCCTTCGATTGGGCCACGGATTATATCTTTGATCTCTCCTTTTCCACCGAATCCTGTAGCCCATGACAATGTTCAATTCTTATCTTGAAAGAAGTGGGGGAAACGGTCCATGACCTAGAAAATCCGTGTAAGCCATTTTGGCACTGTGCCCCTTTGGACCACAAACTTCTCCATAGCTTGCTGTCATCTGCCCTTCCTCACTGCCCACTACAATACAGCACTGATGGTAATCCACCTGCCGTACTCGGCTGATGTGGTATTCACCAAGGCTACTGACATGATTTTGAAAAATCATCACAGAGTTCAAAGCTTGTTTTAAGGAATCCCATCCCTTTGCCTTTGTGCATATTAGAATTGCATGCACTAGGTGCTCAATGCATGCCTAGGACTTAACTGGCTCTGCAGGTCTGCCCCGCAGCATCCTTCCTCAACTCCAGGCCTCTGTTAGTTTCCAGCTGCCTCATGAGCACCCCTAACTGAGTGAGGCTCTGAAAGGATTATCTATGTAAATCAATTGTCCCGACTGCCTCTGAATTCCACGTGTCCCCACCTCAAACTCTCCTTGCCCACCTCCCTCTCTTTTCCTTTTTTTGTTGTGTAATGGAAGTGTGGGAATTTTAAATCTATTGAGAGCTAGGTTTGAATAATCCCTTATGTGACCTTGGGCAAGTCATTTTACCTCTCTGAGCCTGTTTGTTCATCTATAATAAAATATAACAATAATAATAATAATGCATGTATGGATGTTATAAAGATTACATGAGAGATTTCACGAAGAGCACCTAACTAATGTAGGGCTTGGCACTTAGTCGGGTTTGGAACATGAAGCTGACATTAGTGTTCATTTATCAGCATCATCTTTGTCACCATTGTCATTACTACCATCTTCCCCACAATAGACCTGTTCCTCTTTTTCCTGTTGAAAGAAAATGTGCTTCAGCAAAAAAGAGCATCAGATTTGGAGTCAGAAAGACCTACATTCAAAACCCAATCATACATCTGCTGCATGACTTTGGGCAAATGACTTCACCCTTCAGCCTGAGTACCCTCGTCCATAAAAGGGGGTTCCTATCATTCATCTATAATAGAGTGTCCAATGGGACGATAGGTGAGAATATACTTTGTAACTTACATATTACAACACAGGTCCTTTCAGCTGATGGTTTATTACTGTGTCCATGGGGCTACCATTCTCACAGGAGAGAAGTTCAAAGTCAGCTTTGACATCCAGCCTCCACCCCCTCCCACATACACCCAAGCCTCAGTATTCACCTGCAGTTCCTCAGCTTGCTTGTGCTGGTCAGAGACGTGCCCTGGATCGGGGAGCACTTTTTCTGCATTGTGTTTACTCTGGATTCACAATTCATGTGTAACCCGCAGCAGGACGAGGGATGTAGTCCCACGGGTGCTGTCCCAGCATCTTTTCCTAACACCATATGCTGTCTACTTGCCTGATAAGGTTTCCAACAAGGTGGGTATACTTTCTGAGTATCTCCATATCTTAATGGAAAATTCTCCTGCAACTTTTCAGACACTTTATCTGTGGTTAAATATTAACATTCCCAACCGGCATATTTTTCATCGGAAAGTGTGAAATATTACAAGATCCTCTCATGTTGTCTATTCATGTGACTTCCTAAAACCAGTGCCAGATTGGAAAGCTAATTGGAAATACAAAGGGCATTAAAAGAGGCGAGGGTACAATGACGCTGGGGGTGGGGAAGAGAAAGAATGCAGACAGACCCCTTGAAGACTGCAGGGGCTGGCTTGAAGCTGCTCTTCTTTATCATGCTATGATTGGCAGATACATTGCAATGTTCCCAGATAGCCCCTCTTGAACTGCGGAGCCCCCTGAGATTTATTTATATGACTCACAAAACATGGGGAGCAAAATGCAACTGTCAGGAAGATATTACAACCAGGATCTGTTTTTAATGCAAAATCTTTAACTCACCAACTTACTTACCTCCAGAAAAAGGTTTCTCTGTCCAAACCCCTTGCATCAGACCTCGGTGAAATGTATGGGGGAGAGGAAGGAGTTCGCTTTAACCGATAGCATTCACTGTGTATTACGGTGCTATTTGTCTAAGTGACAAAACCAGAAGGCAAACCTATACTTCTTTCTGACTTTTTATTGCTTTTCATCCCAGTGGGAACCAGCAGATGGGGAGAAAAAAAATCTTTTGAATGGTGAAAGTGCTTAAGATTTTTTTTCAGAAGGAGGGAGGAGAAAAATGACCAACAAATATGATTTGAGTTTGTTATAGTCTGGAGAAAAATGTTGTTGAAGCTGGGTTTCTGCAAATACTCTGTGACTTCTGTAGATCCAGTTAGAGCTGAAGGGTAGCAGTGGGACAAAGGGAGGAAGCTACTGTGACTTGCATTTTGGCTTAATATAAGAGAGTTTAGCCCACAGAACTGTGTACAGAGTAAGCTACTATACAGGTGGTGAGGTCCCCATCACCAGAGGTATTCAAGTATTTGCCACTTGGTGGGGACGTTGTAGAGAGAATGCAAACGCCGGAAAATAGGCCAAGTGGATGGCCAGTGACAACCTTTCTAGGCCTTAGAATCCGTGGTTCTCTAAAATCAGCTGAATGAAGAAAAAGGTAGGGGGTCTTTGGTAGTGAAAATACAGGCACTTTCTTATCTCCCTTTGATCCAAACAGAACAGAGTTTTGATCACTTTACTGAGTGAGAGGGTATATATTCCATTTTATAATAGGAGGGACTAATACTATTAACATTAGCAACAACTACAGGGATAATAGTTAATTTACATTTAGTGTTGGCTTTGTGCCAAGCCTGGTCTTAAGCATTATCTACTTCATGCCTCAGAATAACCCTATAAGGGAGAAGCTGTAATTATTCCTCCCAACTTAGAGTTGAGAACTGAGATTCAGAGAGGTTGTGTAAGGTCACTGGAACCTCCTTTATTGATGGAAAAATTGTAGCCCCAGAGCATGTTTGAAGCAGGATGATCAGAAAGAATAAGGGGATTTGGAGTTAGAAGATGAGCATCCTAAAGTTCTAGGTATTGAGTATCAGCGTGTGTCCATTACTGCACTAGGTACTTTATCTCATTTCTCACAACAACCATGAGAGAGAGATAATTTCATCTTCCTTTTATGGATGAAGAAAGTGGAGATCAGAGAGGTTGAGTAACTTGCCCAATACTGCACAGCAAGGTCAAGGTAAAGCTTGACATTTTCAGATCAATTACCATGTTGGTACACAGAGACCCTCCATACTTGAATCAGCTCTCAGGGAAGTCAATTAACATTTTTTTTAGGTTTGGTTTTGCTCATTTGAAAAATGAGACATTATTAGATGTCCTTGGCTTGTCAATTGTCCATGGTTGTTCAAGTCCTAATAATGCAGATTAAAGTACACTGTGAATTAAGTATAGAGTCTCTCATTATTGCAATCACTGGGTCTTCTGATTATAAACCTAGGGATCCTCCAACTTGGTACTGGATTTGTGTGTGTGTGTGTATGTGTGTGTGTACCCTTAAAACAGCAGCTAGAGGCCAGGGAAGGTGGAAGAGTGTTCTTCAGATGCCAAGGCCTTGGTGGGTGGTGGCTTTGTACCTGTTACCAGGTGAAAGTGATGCTGGTTTCCCCGCCTGACATTGTACTTGCTGGGTGTCAGAAAGCAGAGAAGCTAGAGGAAAATGCCATTTGAGGGAGCCTGGCATGATGGGGCCAGGCCCCCCAGCTTATAACCTGAGTTCCCTCCCACACAAGTGATGGGGTCTCTGAGGCCTCCTTGGCACTCCTCAGGGGTTTGTGGCAAAGCTGCTCTATGTGCCTCAGGCGAGATCTAAGGAGCTCCTGCTTTGGGCTTTTGCTCTTAAATCTCACCTGTGTGTTTCCAGTCTGGAGGATAGAATCCAATTGCTAAGGTTCCTACAGGTACGCCTTCTTTCCTCTCTGGTAGTCCTAAAATGATTCCTTAATAAATTCCATGTTGAAACAGGTTTTATTTTCTCAAAATGTGTGATCTATGGAGGGAAAAACCAAATTCTTGAGGTTTTCAGTCACGATGTTCTCCAGCACACAGAGCCCTTCAGTCAGGAGAAGGCCTAGCATTTGCCTCCTGCCTCCTCTGCCATGAGATCTCGGGGAAGTCATGTTCATTTCACCATCTACAAAGGAGCTGGAAGTGCAGTAAGAGAAGTGTATGCCAGATGGAGGCGTGGGGTGCTGAAATGCCCAGGGCAGGCACTCAATTGATTTTGCAGTGAAGGAGTGCAGGCAGGGAAGGCTTCCTGGAGGAGGTGTGGTGAAACTGACACTTGATGGGTGAGTTAAAGTTGGCAGGTAAACAGGTGGAGGAAGGGCATTCTGAGGAGGGAATAGTTTGTTCAAAGCACAGAGGGGCAGTGAGAAGGCCTGGGTGCACTGAAGAACCAAAAACCAGGAGGTGTGGCTGGAGCATGAGGTGACTCTCAAGGGATGGTGAGGCCAGGTCATGAGGAGAGGAGTGTGCCTCTCTCCTAACAGCAATGGGGACACATCAGCAAATGCTAACCCGTCAGAGGGTAAGAGGGTTCTATACCAAAAAGGCCACTTGGGTTGCAGTTTGAAGGGAGATGGGAGGGGGCAGCAGACGCTAGGACCGGCTGCCCAAGAGAAGAGACACAAGGTATAATCTAAGGTAGGGGTGGTAAAGAAGAGGAGTTTCAGGGTACACCTTGTTTCTTGGGGCTCCCCTTTCCTCATCGATAAAATGTGGGGATCTCTGTCATCCAAATCCTTCATCACTTCACTCCTAAGTTTTTCTTCTAGAACTTTTCTTTCCATAGACCCCCAATGTTTCAGGAGGTTATGTCTATTAAGTTACATTTATTAAGGGATAATTAGTTTTCCAATAAGTATCAGGTTTAGTTGATATAATTCCCACCAAAAGCAATTAAAGTCTGATTTTATTGGGGAAATATATGATTCCCGTTAGCATCTTTGAAATATTGAAAGGAGATCATGGACTACCATTATATCTCCTGGGATTTTCTTGCCAGGGATTGTGAGGCAGAGAGTGTGCAAACCACTGGATGTGGTCATCGGTAAGGCTCACCTCTGAAATTTTATGAGTCTGGGAAATAATCCTCTTTAACAAGTACTTGGTAAGCTGTAAATCAGTCTGTAAGTGTGAGGGATTGTTATAACTCATTATGATGCGGTAGATTCTCCCAAAATATGAGCCTTCAGACACAAGAGGTAGCGAGGTGAGGCCACCACCATTTAACACATGAGTAAGTGGCGGCTCAAAGCGGTTGAGTGATCGGTTTTAAAATGTCAGCAAATTAGTGAAAATAGCACCCCTTGCTCCCCCTGCTTGACTTCCTTGGGTGTTTGCTGATTTTAAAGAATATTTGAAGTCCTCTTCTCCCCACTTTCTGACATCCTCCCTGAGTGGGAAAGGAATTCATTTCTTGGTGCCAGGAAGCAAGGAATCAAGGGGTGGGGCTAATAGGGGACTCAAAGGGGCCATGTGCCAATTTGTGAGCGGAAGGAGATACCCCCCTTGCACCCCGGCTCAGACTGAAGGGCAGAGACAGCGAGTGGGCGGGGGGGGGAGGGTTCTGGCAGAGCGAAATCATGGACCATTCATTATAGAAGGGCGTTCAAGGGCTCTCAGTTCAGCCCCCAAGGGGAAGGAGACCGAGGACAAGAGGAAGAAACCTGTAAGTGGCCCGAGTGACGTGACAGCCCTGTACTAATCTGAAAATGGCAATGGGCGGAGCAGATGGAGTCCAACTTTAAATGCCAAGGTGCATCTAACTGCAACACATTTTAAATGGAAGAAAGGCACACTGTGGGCTAATTGGTCTGGTAGGATCCCATTCGTGGATGAAAGAAATAGCAACTCTGCCTCAACGTCCTTACCGGCAAATTGGGGGTAAAAATAGCGCCTGTCTTCTAGTGTTGTGGGGATAAAATAAGGTAAGGTACCAAAGTGTTTAGAACCATGTCTCGCATGCAGTGAGTACCGTGAAAATGTTTGCTCTCGTGTTTACTACCGTGTCTAAGCATTTATATGTCTGTTACTGAAGAGGATGGATTTGAAAGAGCCAGTGGTGGTTAACTGGGGGGAAGAAGTGGGACAAGGATGTTGAAGGAGGGCCTTTCCTTTGCTGTAATGATTTGTTTATTTGTTTATTTTTAAAGATCTTGTTTATTTATTATAGAGGGAGAGAGCGTGTGCTCGCGAGCCGGAGGAGAGGGAGAGAGAAGAGGGAGAGAGAGAATCCCAAGCGGACTCCATGCTGAGCAGGGAGCCCGTTGTGGGGCTTGATCCCAGGACCCTGAGATCATGACCTGAGCTGAAATCATGCTTAACTGACTGAGCCACCCAGGCGCTCCTGTTTATTTTTATTTTGTATCCTTGTCATTATTTCTTTTGTGTGGAACAGCATTCCTGTATTACATACTAAGAAAATAAATTCAGCTTATTTGAAACTCTGATAGCATAACATATAGTTTGGGAAATGCAGAGCAAACCAATGAAATATTCTCATTTATTTGATTATTCATCTGTCCTTCATTCAACTAATACCTGCTGCACGCCTGTTTTGTGCCAAGGACTTTCAGGCGCTGGAGATAAAGTGATGAGCAGAACAGACAACCCACCCCTGCTTTCCTGTGAAAGGTGGAGACACAGTGAATGAACGAGTAAAATATTTACCATGTTAGATGGAGGTGTGCTCCTTGCTACCCACTGTTTGCCAACACTGGCTATGTTCTGTGGGGGAAAGTAAGGCCAGGAGGGGGATGGGAGGGACTAAGAGGGAGGAGGGTGGAAATTTTAAAGGGGGATGGACCAGAAAGGCCTCTCCGAAAGGGGGCATCTGAGCAAAGGTCTGATGTGTGCGAGGGAGCTATGCAGCTATTGGGGCGGGGGAGAAGTGGGGAAGAGCATCGCAAGCATTATTTCATTTAACCCTTTCAAAAATCCTCACCAGAACCCCAAAAGGGAGGTATTATTAAGGTCCTCATTTACATACCAAGGAATAGAAGCTCAGAGAGGGGGAGGTTGCCCAACTAGTAAGTGTCAGAATTGGGACTCAGCCCAGTGCTCTTCCTAATGTGCTGGGAGCTCTCTTTCCCCCGGATCTATCTTCAGAAAAGGATTTGTAGCTGACTTTGGGACAGCTCAAGGCAGCTCTAAGCCTCTCAGGAGCTGTGGCTCTGGGGGATGAGCCCTCTAGAGCCACCTTTGCTGCTCTAGCAACGTTAGCAGGTGACCAGCATGTCTCCTTCTCCCTCCCTCCTCCTCCTTCTTTCTTTTCCTTTCTGGAATCTCCTGTCCTGAGTATGGAAGTGTGGGTAAAGCATAGCAACTCATTTCAAACCTGCATGCAAGCCTCCGCCTGTCATACCTTGGCTCTCCCCAGGTCCTGTTGACACACAGATGCATGAGAGGCAGTGCAGTGATGTGGAAGAGAATGGAATTTGGAGACAAAAGACCAGACATCTTGCCATCTCTGTGAACACCGTCAACCCTCTCTGAGCCTCGGTTTCAAATTTTACCTGGCTAACTCACATATTTTTATTGCCAATTAAATGAGAAGCAAATAACCAGGATTCTGCTTACCATTTCCAATGTGTATGTGTGTGTGTGTGCGTGCGTGTGCACACGTGCTCTCGAGCTCGTGGGTGCATGGGGGTGTGGAGTGGAACCTTCTCCACGCTGACAGGTGATTCTTGGACACCAGCTGGGTGTCCTATAATTCAACTTGGTTCTGACACATCTACCTGGAGATAGCCTCAGATTCCACAGGTGAAGGGCTCAGTTACAGAAGACTGCCCTCCACCTCAGATGGCAATCCCAAGTTCAGGTGCTTCTGTACTTCTGACCGACCCGCTATAGACTGGAGTTTCTAACAACCCACCTCCTTGGGTTCAATTAATTTGCTAGAGTGGCTCACAGATCTCAGAAACACATTTTACTTACTAGATCATGGGTTTATTATAAAAGGATATAAGTCAGGAACAGCCAGATGGAAGAGAGGCATAGGGCAAGATCTGGAGAAAAGGGCATGGAGCTCACGTGCCCTCCTCCAGGTGCCCCACTCTCCCAAATCTCCACGTGGTCACCAGCTCAGCAGCACTCCAAACCCTATCCTTTTAGTGTTTTATGGAGGCTCATGACACAGGCATGACTGCTTAAACCACTGGCCATTGGTGATTGATTCACCCTCTAGCTGGCCTCCCCTCCCCAGAAATCAGAACCAACCCTCTAATCACAAGGTTGGTTCCCTTGGTAACCGAGCCCCATCCTTAGGTGCTTTCCAAAAATCCCCTCATTAGCATAAACCTAGTTGTGGTGGAAAGTGGCTTGTTATAAATAACAACCCCCCCCCCCCCCCCCCCCCGCCACTTCACCTTTATGGCTCTGAAACATTGCAGGAATTAGGAGGAGAGACCAAATAGAACAAAGGATGCTCCCACTGCTCTTATCCCTCAAGAAATCCCAAGACTTTTGGGAGCTGTGAGCCAGGACTGTGGACCAAGTCCAAACATAAACGAAAAAAATATTTTGGTTATCTGAATGACCAAATACATATTTCTTATAAATCACAATAACACGGTAACTTTATTGCAATAATATAACATATAAATATATAAATGTTCAATATTTAGATGGGCTAATAAATGTTCCATTTATTAGAAATCTACCCTGAGGCTTAAGGTCAAGACAATTAAGATAGCAAAAAACACAGAAACAAGAGCTCATTTAGGGGTCCAAACGCCCAGGTAATAGTGATACCATTTTCTTTTCTAAAACAAAATCTAATGATGTGTGGTGAGAGAGGAAACAATGAATGTTTTATTTGACAACTTGGAAGCAAAACTCAATAAATGTGGTGGTGGATACACCCTCACACCATCCCCATGCCCCCTCCACTCCCTCATCCAGGACCCCATCGGGTTATTACTGTGGTTAGTTCTCAGCTCTGTCTTCTCCCATTCAGTCATGCACAACCATACAATAACCAGAATGAATTCATAAGCTACTCATTGCAACATGCTACTCTCCTGCTGAAAACCTTTCCATGGCTCCCCATTGTCCTCAAAATAATTTTCAAACTTTGCAGCACGGCTCCAAACACTCTTGATGAGTAGGTCCCTGCCAGCATCTTCAGACTCATCTCTTCTCATCATGATTCTTCCCCATTTCCTCCCTGACTGTAAACTCCATCAACCTGAGTGGCCGACAGTTTTCCCAATGCACAGTGTCTCTCTCCTCTCCTGGGTTTTCCCACCTGCCATTACTTTTGCCTAGAGACTGACTACTTCTCCACCCCCTGTTTCCACCCACCACGGCCAAGGCTAGCTAAGTGGTCCTGCTCCGTGCTACTCCACAGCTCCTGCTTGTCCTAACGGCACTTGCCCCCTCAGGTCATAATTGTTTACAGCATCTCCAATCAGACCCTAAGCTCTGAGGGGAGAGGTCTTGTCTGTCTGCTTTGCTTTTTAATGCCCAGAACCTACCACAGTTTCTGACATAGAAAAAGTGTCAGCAAAAGTAGAAAATGAATATAAATAGCAGCCATTTATTGAATTCTTCCTGTATAGCAGATACTGTGTGAAGCTCTTGACACACTTATCATTTAATTGTCATAAAACAGGCACTGATCCTTCAGAAAGCACCCTGTCCAGGGTGCTGGAGGGAGGGTCTGGCTGCCCTGCTATGCCCAGCATTAATTCTTTAGTAGCTGAATTGTCTATCTGTTGAGTCCTGGGGTGGAGGCTGGGCTGTCCAGGTGTGTGTGTGTGTGTGTGTGTGTGTGTGCGCACAGCTGCTGTTTACCAAAAGGAACAGAAGTATTTAACAAAATATTTTAGCCAATGTATATATATTTAGGGTAACCATATAATTTATTGTCCAAACAGGGACTTTTGGAATTGAAAGAGGGCACAATTAATAAGCAACTAAATCAGGGATTTAAAGTGAAATTTCAGTGTGCATCAGAATCACTTTGCAGGGCTTGTTTCTGATTCAGTAGATCTGGGAAGGGGCATGAAAATTTGCATTGATGGCAAATTACCAAGTGATTCTAAGAAGGGCGGTGGGGGGGAAGGGAGGAAGAAAAGGAAAGAAACATACAAAGGAAAACAACTACAGAATCTAGGAAGAGATGAAAGGATCTAATTTCTCTGTCTTTCTTAAACTTCCCTACCTTATTTTTTTCCCCCAGTTTTGAAGCAATTTTTATAATGCACTTGTCTTAATAGAAGGGAGTGTAGTTCAGTAACTCTCAAATTTTATTTCCTGCTAGACTAGTTCTAGGATATGATAATAACTGATCCCCAAGGGAAAGCAAAAGCTTCTGTGGTCAGATATTTCTGGCTTAAAGACACTGGAGGTCTGCATAAAGAAATTTGCATAATTGAAAATTCAATTTTATTTTTCTGTGAACCCTTTAAATTTTTTTGCCCTAGAGAACATTTATTATTTCATAGAATTAGACTTTCCTGGCACCCAATCTGGGAGATCTAAGGCAGTAAAGAGGTTTTATAAAATGTAAATAACCATTTAGACCCCAAACACATGAACATTCCTGTGATATTTTCGTAGTCTGTCATGCACTTTAAAATGCATAAGACAGTTTGATTATCTCATAAACCTGGGAACTGGATGGAGAGGCAAAATGGATATGAAAACCAAGACTCAGAGGAGGTGTCCAAGAGTACTCCAAGAAGAAATGACAGAAGCAAGATTTGAAGTTAGGTTTCCTGGCTCTGGTGGGATGCAGGGAAAAGCAAGAAGTTGGAACCTTTGAGTCAAAACATCAGGCAGAGAGATGCATACATTTCTGTGGCAGAAGAGAGAATCTTGAGAAAGCAAGTCCTATCACAGCCAAGCTTATGCCACGAGAAGTTAGAAGATGTTCATCTGGTATTAATGGGGTAATGAAAAGAGGGAAAAGAAGACTGATCTCAGCCAGGGCCCTGTGAGGACCAGAGAGCAGGTTCTGGCTGGATGATGTTTGAATGATATTCTGTAATTAGTTGGCAAATAGATGCTGATATTTCTTTTAACTGCCTGGAATACAGCCCTGGCACCGTGCCTCCATCTTCCTTGAGCCAAACATGGGGTCCTAGCTGCTGTTACAACTTTGGGTCTTTTGTTGTCTCCTTTGTCATTTCTAATCAGGTCATGTGGACACCTGATTGCAACATCCGAGAGCTCAGGCTGCTACAGTCACCCCATAAAGGTGCTCAGGGGCTGCAGCTGATGCTCTGTTATCTGGATACAAGCCATCAGTCCCCATTGGGCCCTTGCTTTCCTCAGGAGGGAAGAGGTGGGACAAACAAGTAAGATAAAAGGAAATACTGCAAAAGGAGAAATTTATGTGAGTGCGTCCTTCATTTGTTCTAGACTATTACATCTGGTTGGACCATTCAATATTATTCCATCTGTCCCACTTCACAGATGGGAAAACTGAGGTGAAGAGTAGAAAGATGCCTGTTCCAATGCCTCCCAAGTGACTCAGGGGCAGAAAGAAGGCTAAGCCAAAAACAGACTCCTGGTGCAGTGCCTTTCCAATTACGCTAAACTTTTACTCAAAATATTCACGGCCAACTCTTCAAATGGCCTTCTCCAGAGATGTAAGGTTTTCAAGAAAAGTTAGAAAAAAGAGGTAGTAGAAGAAGAGATGGGGTGGCCTGCCCCTCAAAGAAAATCTGAAAACGATTGCTCCAGAAGGATTCATAGAGAACTCATTCTCCATGTTGGGATAGGTGTGGATTTCCTCATGTGATGGGATATTTATCTCTGTATTCATTGTGAACATGGAGAGAAATTATCCTGGCATTCTGAGCCAGCAACCAGAAAAGTAAGGCCTTTGATTTATTCATCCAACAAGGCGCTGCTTGAGCCAAGATGCGTACAGCAGTGACCAGACAAAATCCTGGCTCTGGAGTGCTTCTTATCGACAGAACTGGTGATACTCTTCCTGATTCTACCACGAGTAAATGATCCCTTACAAGGATGGAGTGACTTCTGACATTACAAAGGGTTCCTACACCTCTCCTCTCTCTGGAGGCACTCAACGGGTCCCTTGGACTCAGGGGAGGTGGTGTGTTTTGCTTACTTTCTAAAAAAAGCTTGTGGTTAGAGAGCAGAAAGAGGTACGATGAGGTCTCTGATTCTCCCCGAGAAATGATGTGTGGTCCTTACGAACCCGGAGTCTAGCACGGTGTCTGGCATACGTGTTGGATTGAATGGTGTGTAAACAACAGTCGTGATGATGGTGATGATGATTAAGATCTCAAGTCCTTCGGGGTTCTCCAGAGAAACTGATCAATCTCGCAAGTGAGAATCCTGAAACATACAGGAGCAAGGCTATAAGTCTGCGTCTCACTTGTGGTGGGCACTCTGCCACACAAGAAAGATCTAGAGACTCACACTGTGTGTACAGGTGGTCTGGGGAGGCTTCTTGGAGGAGATGAACCCAGATTTGCACAGATGAAATCTGGACTTTATCCTGCACGATAGAGAGATGGATATTCCTGTCAGAGGTAACAGCTTTTCAAAGCAAAAAAAAAAAAGGCCCTAGAGTTGAGCGTGAACTCAAGAACTGGGAGTTGGACAGGTGTCAGGTCATGAAAAACCTAGGATAGAATAGGAGAGTCAGGAATTTGGAGTGTGGGCATTGGGGCTGGTGGCATGTTTGAAATGAGTTGTAAACATTATTGTGAGGTTTGACAAATTTACATAATACTCTCTCCATGTAATGGATTCTGACAGTTACATACCCACATCAAAGCACTTAGTACCAATTCCCTCAACAGTTGGTGACTCCCAGCCACGGTATAGACAGGGAAGGACCACAGCTGGAGCACATTCATGGCTCAATCGTCCTAGACAAATAGGATAACACCCTCCTTTTCCAGGGGAGGGGTCAGGCCCAGAGAGGACCAGGGACCCTACCGAAGGACACTGAGACCGAGGATGTCAAAGTCAGGGCAGAACCTGGGTTCTCGCATACCAGGGTCTTTTTTTCCTCCCTCCCCAGGAGATATTTGACAATTTCTTTCTTTCTTATTTTTTTTTAGATTTTTGATTTTTATGTATTTATTTGCGAGGGAAAGGGAGAAAGCGAGAGCAAGAACGAGCACACGAGCAGGAGGGACGGGCAAAGGGACAAGCAGACTTCCCTGCTGAGTACGGAGCTCGACGCTGGTCTCGATCCCAGGACCCTGAGATCATGACCTGAGCCGAAGCCAGATGCTTAACCGACTGAGCCACCCAGATGCCCCGATATTTGACAATTTCTGAAGACATTTCATTTGTCACAACTTGGGAAGTGCTGCTGGATCTGATGGGTAGAGGCTGGGAATGCTGCTAAGCTTCCTGCAATGCACAGGACAGGTCTTCCCAACAAGGTCTTTATTCAGCTCCAAATGTCCCTCCTGCTGAGGTTGAGAAAAATCTGCTTATGCCATGCCTGATTGAAACTCTGGTTGGATGGGGTCCTTGGAAACCATCTGGTTTCCTTCCAGCTGAGTTAGTCCAGGTCCCGTGAAGATGTGTGACTTCTCCTAAGTGGACAGTGCAGTATTGCCTTGCATCATTAACCTCTAGTTCGGCTCTAACATTTATTATTAGTCTCTCATGACCCTGAGCTTGGGGAAAGAAGAGAGATGTCACCCCAAAATGAGATGTCACCCCAAAGTGGCGAGAGAAAGTTGTCCTGACTGAAGTGTGTAGCAGTCCCTCATACCCTCCACTAGAGGGAAAAAACAGGCCCTAAGGGAGCAAACACTCATGCTCAGCACGCCTGAACTCAGTGGATGGTTAGGGAATGCCTGTTCCTCTTTGGGCACTGTGCTAAGCACCAAGGTGTCGGCCGTGAACAAGACATGGTCTCCGCCCTTTCAGCATGTGCACAGGCAAATAAACACACTCCCCACCACCCAAACTTTGAGGAGCCAGTGCTTGAGAATCGAGGCTCTGGACTCAGATGAACTAATTTCACACACTTCTTCACTGCATACTAGCTGGCGGACCGTAGGCAAGTAACTTAACCTCTCCGAGCTTCAGTTTTCTCATCTGTAAAATGGGAACAATTGTGTCTTCCTCCTAGGACTGACTGGAGTAGAGCGTAGCATGATGCTGGGGACAGGAAGTAAAAGCGAGAGCAGTAGGTGCAGAACTAGTTATAATTATAGACAGGAACCCTGAATTCTTGTCTTGCTTCTGCCCTCAGCTAAGTGATCTTAGAGAAGTTACTCTCCATTTCTGGTTTCCAGTAAAATAAGAGATTAGACTAGACTAGCTCTTTGTGGCTTATGAATCCTATCCTCTGCCTCCTGACGAAGTGACTCTTGGGTCCACACTGCCTTTCTCTTCTGGAACATGACCATCCCCCCCCACCCCATGCTAACGTTGTTCAGGCCCCCACATCACCCACAACCCAGCCAACGTGGGGAACGGCTGGATCCCTGCAATTCAGCAAAGTAGAGATGATGACAAGGCTGTGATTTCAGGTAAGCCAGCTTCCTGGGCTGCCCACTGGCTGTCCCTGGCTGCTTGGAATGCATCTCAGTGCCAGCCTGCAGTGATTGTGAGCAAAGCCATTAGGGGGAAGATGGCAGTGTTTTTATTTTTAACAAAATGACTCATTCCCCCTCCGGCTGTGAGCTGTCGAAGGCTCAGGGAGGGAGCAGGAGATGTTAGAAGTGCAAGTTCAGGACACTTTGGCCCCGTTGGGAGCCAACCACAGGGGATGTCATGCCCTTTTGCTCAGCTTAACAGGCCCTGGAAAATGTGGTTAAACCAAAGAGGCTTCTCTATGTTGTGGTTTTAAGGGCAAGGGGAAGGAAGGCCAAACACACAGCCAGTGACAGAAATAGCGGAAATAGAAGCCTGGCTGAGGGTGGGGAAAGGTGCTTATGGAAGCTGTGTGGTCAGGGGCTGGAGGCTTTCTGGAACTGGGTTTACCGGATATTGGCTTAATCAGAAGCTTTTTTTTTTTTTTTTTTAAGATTTATTTATTTATTAAACAAAGAGAGAGAAAAAAGAGAACACGAGCGGGTGGGGCAGAAGGAGAGGGAGAGAGAATCTCAAGCAGAGTCCACGCTGAGCACAGAGCCGGGCACAAGGCTCAATCTCACAATCCTGAGATCATGACCCGGGCTGAAATCAAGAGCCAGACACTCAACCAACTGCACCACCCAGGCATCCCAATCAGGAGCTTTTAAATTGCATTCTGCACCGTCATAGGAACTCCCCTGGAGCACCCTTTCGCTGTATGGTCCTAGCTCTCTGCCCTGCTTCACCTGGAGTGGTTCTGCTTGTGTCCACTTCACATATTAAAACCTCAAGAGTTGAATAATTGGGTCCTTATTATGTGTCATCTATTGCACTAAACACTCAATAGTTATGAAGTCATTCAGTTTCATATCACTCACCCCTATGAAATATTCACAATTACGATCGCTATTTTACACTTTACGAAATGGAGGCTTAAAGCCAAGGTAGATCGTTCACCCCAAGTCGCAAGGCTAAAAGGCAGCTTTGTCAGAACTGGAAATCAGACCTGTCCGTCTGCAAAGCCCATTTTCTTAACCACAATGCTACATGCCCCCCCCGCCCTGGTTTCCATATAAGCTTTCATTTCCCAAAAGTGTTTCATGGTTATTTTAAAAGGAATAAAATGAAAGTTTGAAAGTGACTGATTAGATGTTCTGAGATCCCTCCGGGCCCCAAATTTCCAACTTCCATGATTTATAGAAGGAAGAAAGCAGAGGCCTCGTTACAAAGGTTGATAGTGGGAGACAATGGACAAACCCTGGGATAATAACAGTAGCTGATACCTGAGCACTTAATAGACCAGGTGATGCTCTAAATCCTTCATACACATTAACTCATTTAATCCTTGCACCAATCCTCTGCAGGAGGTGGTATTCTTGCTACTCTCATTTCTAGATAAGGAAACAATACAACAAGGTTATAACTCATATTCAAGGTCACACAAATAGAAGGTAAGAGGCCAGTTTCCGGAGTCCGTGCTCATCATGGCTGTGCTCTTTTGAGATGACTAACGCTGGGGGGAAAGGACTTTCCTTAATATCAGCATTTACTTTTTAACATCACACCAAAGTAAATTTATGTAAATAGACATGCACATCAGGTGCTACCCTGGCATTGGTGCTGGCCTCCTCAGGGATGTTGATACCACAAAATCTGGCCATTGTCACTGATTTGAGCTATCAGAGTGGTAGACATTTCAGTAAGTCCCCACCTTTTTCAGGCTCGGAAGAAATAAATGTGTATTATATAGCTATGTGCTTATACATGCTGAAATTTTGCATTTTCTTTCTTTTAGAGGTATTTTTCCAACTGTGGATTGTTGGTATCCACTGAAAATGAGATAATGTCTAGCACCGCATTTTCATACTGCTGCATTTGGGCCTTGCTGCAGTCCTACAAATTAGGTAAAACATCCCTTCTTGGAGAGGTAGCAGACAGGGTGAAGGGGCTTTCTTAGGATATCCCTGCACATTGTTGGCCTGGTTTGTCTCTCTATGTCTCCTACCTCCTTCACCACTGGCTTTTCCTAACAGTGCTATATTACTTTCTTAGTTAGATGCAGAAAAGCTAGTGTCCATTTTTTTTTTTTCATAGAAAGGGAAAGGAAAATGCATCACCTGTCCCTTTAAAAGTAGATCTGTACATAACATAATAAAAAATAAATAAATAAAAAGTATGTTTACCTACATAAAAAAAAAGAAAAAAAAAGTAGATCTATACATTCACAGGAGAAGCCCCGCGGCCTGATAAAGAGAGAGAAAGTTCACTGAGTAACTACTATACCTGGGAGTGTGTGCCCTTGCGTTTTAGTTAGGATGACCAGAGCATGCATCATCCGAAGAATTAAAAGGGGTCCTATTCATAATTACATCGGGACCACAGGATGAACTGAGACCATCCTGGGCAAACTGGGATGTATGGTCACACTTGCTGAAGATGTATCATTCATTTTCTATTCTCCAAAGCCCCGAAATGTAGGTGACTTTCTTTGTTCTGAATCTCAGAAAGGTGTAACATGTCTAGGGTAACCTAGCAAATGCATGACAGCGCTGTCTGATTCCAAATCCCTGGGTCAAGGCTGACATCAGAGATGAGGACCCTTGACATGCTAGCCACATAAGAGCTGACTCTGGAGGTTGCTTTGTTGTCAAGCCTTTCTTCTCCCCACCATATTCCCAGCCATTGTCCTTGACCATCCGAGCTCAGGTGGGGCGCGATGACAGCGCTGCTCCAGCAGAGGGCAGTGTTGTCATGCCGGCCAAGGCCAAGGGCTACAGGAAACAGGATGGGGGCCCTGGCTAAGCAGGTCCTGTGGCCTGAGCAGTATCCCTAAAACAACCAGCCTCCTAGGGCTGCCTGCTGGCCATCTGCTTCCCGGGCTCCCATATTCCCTTAAGGCTCACCATGGGTAAACCTGTTGTCCCCCTCATCCGTCTATTGGCTCCCAATATACAAGACCAGAACAAATTCAAGAGCTCTACGCACCCAGGGCGTTTCCAGACTGGAATCCGAACTGTTGCCATTTTCTTGTTTGCTCAGAATGACTCCAGAGCTGGGAGCACTGTTTACATATGTGTTACCACTTAATCTTTCATAAGAAATCCTTTTCAGGGGTAGCTGAATTCTGGATCCATGCCAGTTTAGATAATAACATTCCCCCAGAAAACAGGAGCTCTGAAGGCTGCATTCTCTTTCCGGCAAGAGTTAAGGGGTTTCAGGGATGCAGGGTAGGCACTGGTGGGAGGGTGACAAAATGGTCCATGCAAAAGAAAGTCCAGGGTTTGATGAGAAAAAATAAACCTCAAAGTGTCACCCACTAACCATTTTTTTTTTTCTTCCCTTGGCCTCATTCAAAGTGAGATTCATTTGTAGTTTTTGTCTGTAACTAAGAATTCAATTTTTGCTCTTTTAAAAGAAACCTGATTTACAGGGGGTGTGAAACAAAGCAGAAAATGATAAGAGGAGAAAAAAAATAACAATTCAAATGGAAAAAGGAGAAAGAAAAAATCCTTTTAACAATTTCTCTCATCTAAAGTGGATGGGACAGTGTTTTTATATTAAGTTCAGCATTTTGTCAGGAGGGGATGAAAATGCCCTGTGATCCTCAAACTAAGAATTGCTGGTGATTTTAAACCCTCCTGCTGGCTTAGATCTTAATCAACCAGAAAGCCGCAAAATGACAAACAAACGAAAGACAGCTTTGCTCTCTGAGGTTCATTAGCTCAGGCCAAGGTTGAGAAGACGTGCTAGAAACAGGCAGGCTCCAGAAGTCACTTTGTGGGCAATTCCCCCCCTCCACTCCCCTACTCCCAGCCGGTCTTGTTCTCTCCAACAACCAGTGGCCTTTCTTGATTGTTTCCTGGAGCTCCTACTTCCTGGAGTCTGTGGTGGGAGAGGAGCCGAGGCTGATGGGGCAGGTGGGGAGGAGGCAGGGGCTCTCTGGTGTGCTGGTTCATGCAGAGACCACTTCCACGCTTTCAAGGACGTTTGCCAGCATCATGAGGATCACAGTGAACGCAGACTGAGCTCCACCTCCTCATCTTCCTTCCCTGCCCAGCTCCTCTTCCTCTGCTCCCGTCTTATGTTCAAAAGTACCACCATCTCCTGGACGCCTGAGTAGAAAACCACAGGCACCCATCCTCCTGTCCTCCTGTCCTTCCCCTCTTGTTCTACGGCCAGTTTTCAAGTTCTATCAAAACATCTTCCAAATCTCTCTCTCCCGCTCTCTGGCTCTCCCCAGTACCTCCACACACACACACACACACACATGCACACGCACACACTCACATTCTCACACTCACACCCTCACACATACTCCCGCAGTTTCTCACATAGTCTCACACACTCATACACTCACACGCACTCACACCTCTCATACTGTTTCCTACATACTCACACACTCACACACACTTACATTCTCTCTCACACACACATACTCTCATGCTGTTTCCCACATAATCACACTCTCTCATACATTCACTCACTCATATACTCCCACATGCTCTCTCATACTCTTTTATACTCTTATAGTTACAATCTTTCACACACACTCACGCTCTCACATTCTCACACACATTCTCTCACATACCCTCATGCACACATCTTCACACTCTTTCACACACACTCATACTCTCACATTCTCACATACATTCTCACACACACACACACTCTCATATACACTTTCCAATACCTTCACACACACACACTTACACCTTCAAGCTCTTTCACACACACTCACACTGTCACATTCACTCTCACATACCCTCACACACACTCATATCTTCACATCCTTTCACACTCAGTCTCACATTCTCACATACCCTCACACACACACCTTCACACTCGTTCACACTCACACCTTCACACTCACACTCTCATACCTTCACACACACTCACACTTTCACACTCTCACACACACTCATACTCTCACACTCTCACAGTCACACTCTTTCATACTGACATACCCTCACACACACTCACACACTCACACAGACACATACCTCCTCTTTTTTCATGGTCCCAGGTCTAGCCCTCAATATCTTCCCCTTTAATAACTTCTCAGCTCTTCTCCCTGCCTCTCTATGCATGACAGCCGAAGTAAACCTCCTTAAGCCCATTTCTGATGGTATAATTTCTCTATAAAATCTTTCAGCAGCTCACTACCACCTACAGGATCAAGTCCTAAATCCTCAGCTTGGCATTCAAGGTCCTTCATGATCCAACTCTCTCTTGCTTGTCAGGCTTCTGTTAGTGGCCTATGCCTCTCCAGTCCCTGTGCTCTAGCCGTACAGAGTCTCCTATTACTCCTCAGCACCGTCTTCATACCCAGTGTATTTTCTCAACTTGTGGTTCCCTTGACTTAGGTGATCCTGTCCAATCCTGTCTACTCATCATGCTTCAGCTTAAGCCCCCTTCCTTCTGAATGATCTACTCCTCACCCCCCATATCTCTGCCCCAAATGGAAGTAAATCTTCCCTGCTTGTGACCTTCCACAATGCTTTACTTGCAACAAATATTTTTAATTGATCTAATATTTAGCCTTTTTTATGCTCATTTTTTTTTCCCTCTTGAGTGTGTATTCCATGAAGATGGGGAATCATCTTCATTCCACACATGGCTTAATTCAGTGCCTTTCGTATGGTGAGTTTTAAATGGCAATTTGTTGAACAGATTAATGAATACTTTTAAGAACCCATAAATGAAGGAGTGAATCAAACTTGCAGGGATGCGTGAAGAGATCACTTTGTGGATGGATGAATTGATGAATTTGTGTACTTATGCATTCAAATAAACTATAGGAGCCTACTATGCAAACGAATCCAGGAATAGATGAATGCTTACATGCATAAATGAGTAAAAATAGGCATGCATGGATCTGTGAATGAATGACCAGGTGGCTGGATTTCTGGTTCTTGGAATTGTCTCTCACAGAAAAGTTGACAAAATTTCTTTCACATACCACTGTTGTATTGTACTTTCACCAACATTTCTTGAGTACAAGTTGGCTTTTACTAATTAAGCACCTTACCTATGTTCATATCTTTAACCAAACAAATCCATTTTCTTTCTGTTTTGGCTCTTTAGGTGAGGTTGGACCACATTTCACCATACCGCTGATGTTGTGCAAAAACAATAAAATTAATTCTAGACATTTTCTCAAACCTTCTCTTTCTACATCTTGACTGGGCTTCCCATTTGACTCTCGGATCATTGTTCTTTCTTGATTCTAGCACCCACTAGTTTCTATTGAGGATGGTCTCCACCGACCAACCCCATGCCAAGACATCCAACAAGGAGATAATATTCTGATCATATTTGCACTGAAGTGGTTTGGCTGTTTCTCTCAAAAGGCAGTAAATGATCCATTCTTAAGTGTTCCCCGAAGGATGGCATCTTTACCTCTCTGTATCACACAGTGGCCAAATCTATGGGTTTTACTTTAATCCACAATGGAGATTATCTGCACTCTAAGTTCTTGTTAGAGGATTTTATTGTGAATCGAATGAGAGCCAGCACTTTTCAGAAGCTCTTTTACGATATCTGATGTTTGACAGAGAAAGTCTAATAGACATGCTAACTATCCATTCATCTCCAGTCTCCACAGGAAAGGAAATACCTGAGTCACATTACCTCAGCCCATGGCAGAAATGCTTTCCCTGAGTTACGACTTAATATTTTGCTCTTTGCCTTTACAGAGGGTCGATAGGAAAACTGCCCAGAAGAAAAAGGCATGTCCGTATTTTTCCGAAACTGTGATTGAAGATTGGATCCACTATTTAACTCAATGGACTCCAAAGTCTCTATTTATATCATAGAAAGAGTCCTAAAACTAAATAATGGGCCATACCATGAAGCTACGTAAGGAGCATGTGGGCTGTGTTCTACCATGATGTACATGCCCCAGTGAAAGGATATGGCATAGTCAATGATTGATGTGGGTCATATCTGACACAAAAAATACTACAGCGTGAGATTTAGGACCTGGGACCAGGCCTGGGCCACAAGGTATTTATTAGACAGAATGGGAACTCAGAGGCCACAAATGTTTATTGTCCTGTTTACCTGGCTTATCACCAGGTGTCAGGGGTAGGAGTCCAGAAAGCATTCTAGAACAGAGGTCACAAAATTCTTGCCCGTGGGCCGGCTGCCTGTTTTGTAAATAGACACAGTAGAACATTGTCAGAACACAGCTATATATTCATTCACACAGCATCGTCTATGGGGGCTTTCACGCTGTAACAATAGAGATGGAGTAGATGCTACAGACACTTGATGGTCCACAAAGCCTGAAATATTTATTATTTGAGATGGAGTCAAAGTACATGAGTTAGTATCCAAAGTTTGTACATATTTAAAAGTTCCTGCACCATCTGAGATGCAATATCCTCCACTGTAGAATGGGATTACTCATTCTGTATGTATTACAGGTTTTAGCAAGACTGAATAAGAAAATGTGGTTGTAAATAGCTAGCATGGTAGCTAGTTGTGTGTGAAGCTTAGGGAGCAGGACAGGATGATGACACTTACACAGACACAGACATGCTCTTCCAAACAAAAGTCAGTGCTTCACTTTCTCTCCAGGAGAGCCACTCTCAGAAGAATTTCTCCAAAAGCCATGTCCTAGAGAAAGACCATTTTCTTGCCAGAAAGTGCAACTGAGCATTCTGTCAGTCCTTCTCACTGCACAGGAACTACACTGAGATAATCTCAGGTGGAAGAGCACGATGCATTTCTTCCAGGACCTCATACATCAGGTATGATTTTAATTTCAGATAATGTCCAAACTAGAGAAGCAGCCCACTGGTAGTGTGAGCAGATCTCCTGGTGCTGCCTGGGTCTATGGTAGCACCAACCCCCTCCCATGTCCCAGCTCTAAGCTAGGGGAGACTATTGAGATGAAGGTGTACTCAGACTTGCTTCCACCCCCTGCCCCCTCCTTTGGTTCCCAAAGCTGGGTTCACTAATAGGAATTACCACTTGAGACTCAAGTTTGCTTCAGTGCCTAAGTTAAACTGTTCCTCATATCTTTTCATCTCCAGTATCTAATATCAGTATGTCCAATGCACTCAGATCATTGAAACAGACCTGCTCTGTCCAATATCAGAAGGGCAGAGGATAGGACCACACCATATGGCACACTGCAGACATTCAGTAAATTCAATTCAAATTGAACTGAACAAAATTGGGTTTGAATCTTGCTGGGGCAGATAATGATGATGATGATGATGATGATGATGATAGGAGTATGGTGGTAGTGGGATGATGGCAGCAACAATTAAGGGATCAGAGTGAAGTTTTGCAAAATTGAAATGTATTAAACCAAAAATTGAATAAATGCTCAAATCCTGGACTGCTGCTCACACAACCTGGTGGCTCTTAACTGAGGTGACTATGTACAAAGGGAAAATATCCATATGGGAGACAAAGCTCTTCTTGTTTTTTTTTTTTTTTTTTTTTTAAGATTTATCTATTTATTTGAGGGGGGAAAGGGCAAGAGGGAGAGGAAGAGGGAGAGAATCTCAAGCAGAAACCCCCTCGATGAGCACGGAGCCATATATGGGGCTTGATCCCACGACCCGTGAGGTCATGACCAGAGCCAAAACCAAGAGTCAGACACTGAATCAACTGAGCCACCCAGGCGCCCCAAAGCTCTTCTTTATTTATAGCTGAACCAATATGCAATAACTTCCAATGATGAGCTCTGGTAAAAGCCTACTTGCAGCCTGAGGCTTAGAAATCTAATCTGATCTATTTAACTCCTTTCCTTAAATTTGAGGTGGCTGAGTCTACAGAGGAAGTTATGGCATGAGTTATTCTTTCAGTTATAGGCATGCACGAAGTGGGGAAGACATACAGACTTGGCTTATCTTTCTCCAAGGAGGCAAAAGGTACCCAGATGTGCTTATTCCCCAGGAGCAGGAAGTAATCCTGAACATGAACACAGCCAATTCAATGTCCTGGAGATGACCCATCAGAGTGGCTACTAAAGGAGCTGGCAGAAATGGAGGCATAGGAGATTTGGTAGAAGTTTTCCTCTTCCTACAATTTACCATGCTAGAACATTTTGCTAAGCATTTACAAACATGTTTTTCCCCGTTTTAACTTTAACAAAAATCCTGGGGGATAATCAAGTCATTTTCCAGGTGAGGAAATATGTTCAGAGTAATCAAGTAATTTGCCTGAGGTCACTCAATTAATAAATGGTTGAGCTAGATCTCAGACTCAAGTCTGTCTGGTTCCAAAGCCCATGCTTTTTCCACTACACCCTCACTACTCAAAATGTGATCCATGGACCAGCTAGTCAGCATCACCTGGAAGCCTGGAAGCATTTCGGGAGTGTAGGTGTCTCAGGCCCACTTCAGACCTACTGAATCTGAATCTTCAATTTAACAAAATCTCCAGGTGATTTGTGAACATATTGAAGTTGGAGGAGCACCATGATATATAACACTGGCTAGCTTCCACCATTATTCCCTCTTTCCAGGAAACAAGACCACTTATTGTGGTCACACCATGCATAGGAGACTGACTTGGATGTGGGTAACTGGGCTTATCCTACCTGCTGGGTGGGAAACCTAAGGCCTGAATTTCCTAAGGACACTGGACACTTTGTATTGACTGGTCTGTTCCCCCTACTGGATCCAATGTCCCAGTTGCTACCCCATCTTCCTTTACTTTCTCCCATTTGGTCTGAGGTCATGAAATCCCAGAAGATGTTAGGCAGATTTGGTCTAAACATCTCAATGTGTGGCCACCCCAGAACCTCAGAGGAGGAAAGAGTCTGTTATATTTCCCTTTGAGGAAAAAGAATACACAGATACATCTGCAGAATCCTGCGGAAATGAAGCCCCTTGATAACTAAAAAAAGAGTTTGCTGTGAATTTATAGTCACTTATTTTTCTTTTTCACTTTTGATATAGTTTTGTTATTTCTCAGTGTAATTTCCTATGGCAGATTAAGATCCATAATGTTCCAAGATACTGTGATTCATGCATAAGAGAGATTTGAAATGAAAGATACATTTGTTGATACTAGCTGCTCAGGCACTTGATAAATATTCTCTCACTGGAGCCTCAAAACAACACTCTGAGGATAGGGGAATTGTCCCCACTTTATAGATGAAGGCAATAGTTTCAGTTTCTGGTCCTACCACCAAAACCAGTTTTAAGTGTAGATTTGCACCATTTTCAAGATGCATCTGTTTGAGGTGAATGATAGATAGCATATTGGGGGTGAAGGATGCCTAGAAATGAATAAGACATAAGGTCCTAAATCAACTATCTTATTTGAATATTTTAGGTGGGGGAAATTAATAAATTTAACTGGTAGGTATTTAGTTGCTGCTGTTTTTTTTAAGGAATCGTGCGCATATTAAACAGGAGAAAGCAAATGTTGAAATTTCGAGTGAATTTATGACAAACAGAAGATTTGGATAACTCTTCAAGTACGTCCTGAAACCCTGGAGATAGGCATTTCATCTTCTCTCTGTTGTTAGCAATAGCAGCATCAGCAGAAGAAGAAGCAGAGGGAATAGTGCAGTGGTAATAGCCTTGAGGCTACTCTATTTGTTATCTATTGATGCATAACAAATGATCCCCAAACTTAGTGGCTCAAAACAATACACATTTATTATTTCCTAGTTTCTGTGGATCAGGATTCAGGACATGGCTTGACAGGTTCTCTGCTTCATGTTCCCACCAGCTGTGATGACACTATTCACTGGGGCTGTAGTCTCATTTGAAGGCCTGACTAGGGAAGGATCCCCTCCCAAGATCACTCAGTGATTGCTGATAGGATTCAATTCTTTATAGGATGCTGGATTGAAGGCCTCAGTTTCTTGCTGGTTATTGGTCTGAGGCCACCCTCAGTTCCTTGTTGCATGAACCTCTCCAACATGGTAGCTGGCTTCATCAACGTGTGTAAGATGAGAAGTCAATAGAGAGAGCCCAACAAGATAGAAGTCATAGGGGCGCCTGGGTGGCTCAGTTGGTTAAGTGACTGCCTTCGGCTCAGGTCATGATCCTGGAGTCCCGGGATCGAGTCCCACATCGGGCTCCCTGCTCAGCGGGGAGTCTGCTTCTCCCTCTGACCCTCCTCCCTCTCATGCTCTCTGTCTTTCATTCTCTCTCTCTCAAATAAATAAATAAAAATCTTTAAAAAAAAAAAAAAAAGATAGAAGTCATAGCCTTTCATGACCTGCCCATAGAAGTGACATTCTATCATATTTGCTACATTCTGTTTTCTAGAAGTGATTCACTGGGTGGGGGGTGGGGGGGAATTACATAAGGACTTGAATAGCAGGAAGCAGGAATCATTTGAAAGATATCCATCATGACTACTGTTCACTGAGAGTCTCTGATATGCCTGGAATTCTGCTAATCCCTTAACTTACATGATCTTATTTAATATTCACAACTTTTATAACACCCATACACATTTTACAGATTGGGGAGCTGAGAAACATGAAGCTAAACAACTTGTTCAGGGCTACACAGTGTCAAGGTCAAGATGGAAATCATGATTTGTGTGATACTAAAGCCCTCATTCTGAGATGAATTCTTTAAAAATGTTATTGTCTTTCCCAGGGTCTTTGTAAAGAGCAAGGACCACAGGCTCTTTTTCCAGCCAAGTCCTTGGAGCTTAGAGGTCTAACACATCCAGGGGGCTCAATCCAGGGACACAGATACTTATTAGAGAAACATTTTAATAAGCAAATAAAGGGGGGCACGTGGGTGGCTCAGTCATTAAGCATCTGCCTTCGGCTCAGGTCATGATCCCAGGGTCCTGGGATCGAGCCCCGCATTGGGCTCCTGCTCGGCGGGAGGCCTGCTTCTCCCTCTCCCACTCCCCCTGCTTGTGTTCCCTCTCTCTCGCTGTGTCTCTCTCTGTAAAATAAATAGGTAGAATCTTTTAAAAAAATAAGCAAATAAAGGGGGCATCTATTTACATGAATTACTGTTCATAGGAACATCTGGGGTTGGCTGAAGCAAAATGGAAGTGACTCTGGGGAGGTAAGAGAGGGATCAGAAAAAAATAGCAATGAATGGGATGGTCACTGCCTCATCCTCGCTTGGTGGACTTTGTTCAAATACCTCTGAGACAGGAATTAGGACAAAAAAACTAAAGAAATAGGCTTGAACAAGGTTTAAAAAGTCTCTAAACATAAAGCAGAATCAATTTGGGAGGCATGAGTCAAGGAGTAGCACAGAATTGGTGTATCTTAGAAATAAAGTTTTTTTGTTTTGTTTTTTAAAAGATTTTATTTATTTGAGAGAGAGAGAGTGTGTGCACAAGTTGGGGGGGGCGGCAAAGGGAGAGGGAGAAGGAGAAGCAGACTCCCCGATGCGCAGGGAGTCCTACGTGGGGCTTGATCCCAGGACCCTGCGATCATGACCTGAGCCGAAGACAGTTGCTTAACCCACTGAGCAACCCAGCTGTCCCAGGATGAGGTTTTTTGGTGAGGAACACATAACTCAATCATACTGGCCATCAGGTTGGTTGAAGTAGGGTAGACTTCAGCTTGGTTTGATTCACTGGCTCTATGGTGTCTCCAAGGCCCTGATTTGTTCCTGTTAATTTACTTTGCCTTCTACAGCATTTAGTTTATCCTAAAGGTGGCATCATTTCTTTCTTTCTTTCTTTTTTTTTTTTTAAGATTTATTTATTTATTTGAGAGAGAGAGAGAGAGCAGGGGGAGGGACAGAGAGAGAGAGAGAGAATCCTGAAGCAGCCTTCTCACTGAGTGGGGAGCCCAATGCGGGGCTCAATCCCAGGACCTGGAGATCATGACCTGAGCTGAAGGCAGATGATTAACCGACTGAGCCACCCAGCACCCCAAGCTGGCCCCATTTCTTAATCATAAACTGATTATTGGAATGCCCAGGGCTACATACCTCTTTGCCCATATCTAGAGACTATCTCTGAGAAGTACAGGCAGCCTTGCCCAGAAACACTCTACAAATTGCTCCTTACTTCTTACTGGTCTGAATTTTGTCACATGTTCATGTAATAACTGTGGCCTCAGTGTGAGATCATGGTGATTAGCTAGAATGAGATGCATGTCCTATCCTTAGACCCAGAGGTATTTAAAAGTCCTTTTTTAGGGACACCTGGATGGCTCAGTCAGTTAAGTGTCTGACTCTTGATTTCAGCTCAGGTCATGATCTCAGGGTTGCGGGATCAAGCCCCATATCAAGCTCCACACTCAGCAGGGGATCTGCTTGAGATTCTGTCTCCCCTCACCCTTCCCCTCATTCTCTCTCTAAAATAAATAATTAAATCTTTTAAAGTCCCTTTTTAACCTAATTCGGTTATGTCATCTGTTTTTATTGTGGAGTTTGATTGAACCTGGCTATGATTGAATATCAACCCCCTCAGAATGAAAGTACTCTTATCTCATATGCAAACTTTTGTCCCAAAACTATATCTGGACTCAAAAGTCAGGGACAGAAAGATTTGTTGTAAAGAACACAGAATATGGTATCAAAATACTCTTGTTCTAGCCATTCGTCAGGTGATCTTGGGTATTCTTTGACTCATTCAACTAATGTTAATGATCTTACCTGGGGGCGTGCACTGTGGGCTATACTCCATAGGACTAAGCATGTACTAAAAACTCAATGAATATGTCAGTTGAATGTATTAATGTCTTTTGATAATATAAAGATCAAGTCAGACAAATATCACTAATCAAAATATCACCCAAATAGTATAAAGTGCAATTCTAAAATTCCAAGCCAACACTTTCCCTTTTCCTATGTTTATACTTACTATGGCTTCAATCCCCAAAATGGCTAAAACGTTCCCCCTCCCCCAGCTGTCTTATAGGGCTGTGGGGTCCACATCAAGTGAAAATTTTCTCAATTATAAATTGATTGAGTTAATCCAAATAATATCAGAATAGGATAGAAATGAAAGGCATCCTTGAGAAAAAAGAATGTGAATAGAATGGGTAGAGCAAAACCGAATGGTTAAAGAGAAGTTACAAAGGGCCATGTGCATGTTGAATGCACATGAAATCAGGGAATGTCAACGCACTGTGCTGAGGATGGGAAGGGCCATTATGCATGAAAGGCTGCTTGTATAAATGAAAGACGGCATTATTTCAAACTAATCAAGACAAATACAGGACACCAGTAGACGCTAGCACATTTTAAAAGGTGTTCTATTCAGTGAGCATCCATCAAAAACAAAATCACTCCCCTGTCATAAAGCATGCCCCCCATTACAGCGGAAATGACCTCTGTTGACGTCAGCGTAGCTCAGGCCACTTCTCAGCCACAACACGGTGTGGGTTTTAATGGACAAAAAAACCCATGACATCACAGAAGTCCAAGTGGCAGTGAGAATGTTTTCTTTTCTTTTTTTTTCCAGATGGGTTTGGCTGATAGCAGTATTGAAGCACTAACTTGCAATTATGCAAATATATGTATGTTACATGTTAATTTAAAAACAATTTTAAGAGAACCAAATCCAGAAATACAGTTGCTCAAAAAAGTGCAAGTACAAGACATTCCTTGTAACTATCTACTGCTTTTTCTTGTTTGTCCTCTTTCCTTCTCACCCCTACTTATTACTTCTTTAAGTCTATGGGGATGGGCTTCTTAATTTGGAACTCTGTATGGATTTAGGGGGTGAAGAAACTCCCTGAAATTTCACCCAATTTTATACATGGGAGAAAATGCATTTTTTTTGGAGGGAGTATCTCATATTCACAAAGGGATATGTAAAGCATCCTTTCCCCCACCATACCAATGTTAAGAATCATTACATTAATTGGAGGGGCGCCTGGGTGGCTCAGTCGTTAAGCGTCTGCCTTCAGCTCGGGTCATGATCCCAGGGTTCTGGGATCGAGCCCCGCATCGGGCTCCCTGCTCCGCGGGAAGCCTGCTTCTCCTTCTCCCACTCCCCCTGCTTGTGTTCCTGCTCTCACTGTGTCTCTCTCTGTCAAATAAATAAATAAAATCTTCAAAAAAAAAAATCATTACATTAATTGGAAAGAACAATGTACTGTGAAAGAGCCATAGGTTTTTGAGAGTAAGAGGGATTTAAACTCTAGCTCCATAAATTTCTCGAACAAATTAGTAAACATCTCTACTCTTAGATTCCTTCTTGCCCTGTAAGGTTATTATTTAAATCAGTTAATCAAATAACCTAAACAAATATTTAGAGCATCTAATTCAATCCGTGGTATGTAGTAGGTATTCAGAAAGTGATAGCTGACATTATTATTATAACTTTTCTTTTCCTTTCTTTCTTTTTACTTATTTGTTCGTTTGTTTTTCAGATTGGCAACCAAAGCACCTTAACAGGATCTCTGTGTTTTGTATTTAGTCTAGTCAGGAGTGATCACCCCAAGTCAACCAATTGGGCACATTCCTCATATGAAATTATTGGAGAGTTAGACTCACCTATATATGCTAAAGTAACTTTTCGGGAGATAGTATCAGGTATTTTTCCATAAGCCACGTGGTATCTGGAGATTGGCCCATGAACTCCATTTTGGATCCCTCTAAATCAGTAGATAGAAAACATCTTAGTGGTTCTGCAAGTGAATATGTGACCTTGAACACGTCATTTAACTTTCCTGGGCCTAGTTTCTCCATCTCTAGCACGAAAAGTCCTAATGCTTATTGCTCCAGCTATCACACGCTTTTCCTTCTCTCACAGCTTTGTTATACCTTTTCCGAGGAAACTCTTTGGATCAAGTCTGCAAGGCGAATCGTTCCATCACTCAGCGTGCCTCAGCTCTAAGGTGCAGAATTTGTAAGAGGATAGCTTCAACAAGGGCTTTCTTATTTCTATACAAGTGTTGAGTGACTCAGCTGTGTACACTCTTTTGACCTCAGAGAAACTCACATTTGGGGTTTTCACCAGACTTATTAGGCCTCATTTATATATGATTTCCAGAAGTAAGGGATCAGGTCACATCCCCTGACTGCCCTTCAAAAGGTTCTGTGTACCAAAGACTCCGCTCTTTTATGTAGATACCCATCTACCTGGCCACCCACCGCCCACATTTGGCCATTTCTGTATTCTCTCTTGCTCGGCTCCTTTGCTGAAAAGGTCTTCAGTTTTCCATCTCTCTATATAGCCATCTAACTTAACCTAAGCCATTTTGACAATGAAAAACAAGACTGGGTTTATTAAAAAAATCTTCTTTGATCTTTAATCATGGCTGAAGATAATTCAATCTGGTCTTCATTATCACGGTGGTTTATTAGCAGCAGCTGCAGCCCCTGACTCAGATAAATGTTTGCCCTGTATTATTACAATAAAACCAACACCATAGAATGATATTTTTTTTCTCCCTTTCTTGATATCATCACAGAGAATTAATGTTCCTTTTTTTTTTCATTACTGCTTCATTGTATGAAATATGGACTAAATCAAACCTCTGGTCAAATAGTTTCTTCTACAATATTGAAGGGGGTGGGGGGAGACTCAAGCTACAGTGTGGAATAATCAGTGGAGAATGTTTGATGTGTGTTCACAAAAAGAGGAGACAGAGTGGTCTCCGTTTAATCTAAGCTGTTCTGTGTCCTCTGTTTTAGTCAATGGCATTTCTGTCCTCACTCATATGGAGGTCCAAATTCCATCTTAATAATTGTTAAATGTTGGAGCATTATCAAATAGTGTTTGGCTGGGAGACAGATGGAATACCTGAATCCTGCCTTACTCCATCTATTCCGTTTCTTTGCAAGAATTCCCAAGGACAATAAACACATAAACAACAGCAAGTTAGAAATCAAACTTTCACTTTCTTTTTGGCAGGGCTATGCCAGAAACCCAAATCTGATCTCTTTGTTAAATTGGAACTGGAACATAATGGGGGAGGAGAAGAGGAGATTATTTCTCTCATAATTCCAAATCTAAATCTTACCTTTAGCCTAGTGATTTTTAACCCTGAGTGCCTATTAGAATCACCTGGGTAGCTTTTACTACATGGGTCCTGCCCCCGGAAGATTTTTATTTCATTGGTCTGGGATGCAGCCTGGAGAATCAGGAGATTGAAAAGTTTTCTAGATGATTCTAGTATGCACCCCAGGTTGAGAGTTTTGTTTCCTGGCTGTCAGACACTGAAGGGACAATTTCCTAACGCAGTACTTCTCCAACTTGAATGTGCATAGGGATCACCTGGGATCTTGACAAAATGCAGACTGATTTAGTAGCCCCAGAGTGGGACCCAAGAATCTGCATTTCTACAAGCCCCCTGTCTCTGCTGCTGGTGGTTCACAGACTGTACTTTGAGTACCAAGGTCCTGATTGGAGAGAGAAGGGGAATTTACAGGTTTGATCTGCTAACTCATTGATCTGGCTGCAATGAAAGGAAAGAATAGAAGATTGCATGACAATTTTGAGCATAACCCAGTGGCCCTGTCCTGGGTTGCATTCTCCCTATCTGTGTCCCGGAGTCTCACCTAAAGGGATTAGTAACTCTTTCTTTAAAGCAAGGTGGGGTAGGGAGAGGACTCCCTTCCCAACAATGTTTGCGGCACGAAGAAGGGTTTGAGATTTACTCCTCGTCCCTCTTTGAATCAATCCATTGCCAACTTTTACGTTCCTCCCCTGGAATATTACCCACTTTCTTCTCTTCATTTCAGCTATAACTATTTCATTTTGGTATCTAACCACCTAGAGTGATCTCTCTGCCTCTAGTTTCTTTGCTGCCAAAATTTTCTGCATGCCCTTGCTAGATTAATCTTACCAGGAGATGATTCAGTTATTTACATAATCTTATACCCAATAAAATCTAAATTCCTTAGCCTGTCATATAAGCCCAGCTCACTGTGCCACCAGATAGGCCATATTCCAATCCCACCACACTTGCCATCTTCTGAATATATTGTATATGATTCCATTCATTCTTTCATTCACATGTGTATTCATCCTTCCTTCTTTCCTTCCTTCCTTCCTTCCTTCCTTCCTTCCTTCCTTCCTTCCTTCCTTCTTTCCTTCCTTCCTTCCTTCCTTCAAGAAAGATGGCATCAGACATGCAAGCAAAGAATTGTGACACGGTGTGTTATTATCTGAGAGTATCAGGAAAGGCTTCATAGAGGAGGTAATATTTGATCTCAGTCTTCCAGGAGAATGGCTTTTAAGGTGGAAAAATCAATTTTGAGTCCAAAAGACTACAAATGCAAGCTTATAGAGGTATGAAACAGAGGTCATCATGTTCAAAACGTACAAATATTTTGTAGTGTAGTTTTAGGAGGCTAGGGTATATAGGAAAATACAGTGAATGGAGTAGAAACACGGGCAAAGAGACTGTGGAGCCCAGAGATGTGTTGTAGGCAGCAGGGAATCTAGAAAGATTTTATGCTTGTAGAGTTATATTAAGATGTATGCTTGCTCACATTTTGGCATTTGCCTTTGTTGTTCTCTCTCCCTAGAATATTCTTTTTCCTCCATTTTCCCTGTGAAGGTTTACTCACTTGTGCTTTAGTTGAAATAACCTCTCCTTACCAGAGAGAATCTACCTTGCTTTCTGCACTTTGGATTCATGCTATTCAGGTGATACGTGCCTCTTTGCCTAGATTTTAACGTATGTCGACAGCAAATATTATGCCTTATTAATCTTTGAATCTCTTTACCATTCAACACCGAGGCTTTCTTCTGGCACATGTTAGCTGTTCAATAAACAGTTGTTGAATTAAATTAAACAGGATAGGAAAAGCCATGCTATCAATTATGGCTTTAAGCATCACCATCTCCACTCTTCTTATATTTGACTTGAGTGTTGATCAAAGAGTATTTACTGACAAAACCATGTATTCACTCCAGTACTGTCTCCACAGAGACTTTGCTTAAAAGCAAAGGGTTGGGAGTTAAAAGGCCTCTTGCATCACAACCAAACTGATGGCTCAATTTCTTCTGTCAGGGCTTCAAGTCCAGATGCTGAATACCAGCACAAAGCACAGCTGGATCTTCTTACGTCAGGTTGAAATGAAGAAGCCAAAGGATAGAAATGGCACCAGCCATTCCACCTGCTTTTTCTACTAACCCTTCGGGAAACAACAGCTATCTATTAGGCCATTCATTAACGTCAAGTGTACCCAGCAAAATAATAGTAGCTATCATGTCTCGTGCGCTTACAGTGATTTAGACGCTGTGATAAGCATGTCCTGTGAAGTGTTGCACATGATATTCACAATAACCCTGCAAAGTAGACATTATCATTCCTTTTTCGTAGATGAGGGGACTGAGGCAGGGAATGGCTAAATAGCATGTCCAAGGTCATATAGCACCAGTGAGTGTTAGAATTAACAAGTGAGCCCTGACAGTCTGAGTCCCCAGCCCAGGCACTTAACAACTCTATCATATTGTCTCAAGGAATTAAAATGGATGGCCTGAGGGTAAGGGAATGTCTAGACAGGTGCATGGAGGGCATGAAGAACTTCATGCCAACTAGGAGTCTTTAAGTCTATGCCCCTATCATCATCAGCTTCCATTGATACAATAGCAGCAGGACACATAGGAGCATTTGAAAATGTTCCTATTGATTGGAAGTGAATAATTATTACCTTCTCTATATTACAGACTCACTATCAGAAAGTAATAGCAGAAATGCTAACCAAGATTAATAGCCGTGTTTCATTATTTTTAATGCAAACTATTGATTTTAAAGTGGTGTAAGGTATGGTAGTTTATTACAATAAAACAATAAAATAGACTATACGAAATAATTGAGAATAATCTTTTCCCTTTTTGCTGTGGCTAAGGAACATAATGTGCTGTGCATGTGAAGGCATTTATGGCAAGCTCTATCCAGTGATGGCAGCTTAAGCACTCTATAAAGAAGCACTTTGGAACCAGAGTATTATAAATAATCGACAATAAAGCTGGTAAATGGGCCTTTAATATGATTCCATTATGTCACAGGATCACAAGGACCAAGGGGGCCCAGCATCAAAAACACTAACTGCTGAGTAGCACACAAAGGTAAGCACTTCAGATGGCCTTAAGATGGCCTTTCCACCTGGGGAATTTCCAGGAAAAAGCTGGGTCATTGGCAGTTAGGTGTGGGGTAATATTTTACCTATGAGCCAATGCATCCACGGTCAACAACACCCCCACTCCCAACACAAAGGTTCTCCTAGCAGTCTTCCTCACTCGGCATCGTTTCTCCACGTATCCCCTCTACTTCCATTCATTTTGGCTATTTTCAGTTAACAGTAGACACACTCAGAAGCAATTTCCCTCTGGAGTCATTCTGTTGATTGAGGTTGTAGAGGCTGCCAAAATAATGTGTGGCTTCATTGCCAGAAATAGACCATAAAAGATGAAGGAGGTGAGGCCAACTGTATATGTTAATCAGACGACACCTGGAGTGGTGAATACAGGTCTACACCAACTGTAAAAACAGATTAACATTGGACAGAACTAGGTAGAGAGAGAGATGATGAGGAGATGGAGGTAAAGTCGTGGCAAAAGAAGAATGACAGCTGGAACTGTGGTTGTCGACACTAGAGGAGACTCTGGAAAATGTTAGAACTGCCAACAAACATCTGAAGGGTTGACACATGAAGGAGGATTTAGGCTTGTCCTGGGAAGCCCCAGAAGAGAGAAATGTGCTCTTAGACATGGATTCGAGCTCTGCTTCTCCACGTCAGTAGTGTGACCCTACATAAGTGACTGGAGGGGCACCTGGGTGGCTCAGTTGGTTAAGTGACTGCCTTAGGCTCAGGTCATGATCCCGGGGTCTTGGGATCGAGCCCTGCATCAGGCTCCCCACTCGGCGGGAAGCCTGCTTCTCCCTCTCCCACTCCCCCTGCTTGTGTTCCCTCTCACGCTGTCTCATTCTCTCTGTCAATTAAATAAATAAATAAAATCTTAAAAAAAAAAAAATAAGTGACTGGAACTTTCTGGTGCTCAATCCTTTCATCCGTCTAATAGAGGTAATGATAACATGTACCCGACAGGATTGGGAGTGGGTAGATTAAGTGAGACAAACCACACCAAGTGCTTAGCTCAGGGCTCAGTACGAAGCAAGAACTCCATGAACACTGACAATAAACACAGAAACAATAGCAAAACCAGAAGGCAAGATGACACCCCTTCTTGAGGGGCTGCAGCCGACATAGTTGACACTGAAATTAGGGCCATGGGGGCTTGAACTGGCTCCATAAAATTACCTGAAGCTTCCCGGAGATGCAGTTTGAGGGCAGGGTGAGAAAGCCAGACCAGCCCTGTCGTTTAAAGCATAGTGTTTTAAAACTGTGAAAGCCAAATGCAATCCAATTTTAGAGGCAACCACAGGGCTGGAGGTAGAGCCAGGAAGAGGGATAAACTAGGGAACAGAGAGAATGTGAGAAGAAGGGGTAGGAAGGAGAGACAACAACTGGTTCTTAAGACTGTTCAATAAAAACAAAAACAAAAACAACCCCACCCCCCACCCCCCCTACTAGGGTCTAGGGTCAGGAGCAAGGAGATGCTCCTGAAAGTACATTTAGCAAAGAAAGCAGATGCAGTAAAGCAGACCCATTTCCTTGGGGTGAGAGCCTATTGTCTATTCCACTACTCACAGCAGAAAAGAAAAATAATTTAGAATAGTTTTTTGTTTTTGTTTTTAAATGTCAGAGACATCTGCAGATAGGGTCCAGATAAAAGCATGTGGTCCCAAAAGAATCATTTGGAGGAAGCAGTCCCTTCCTGAATTACGTATGTGTGCTGATCACAGGAGAGGCTGAAAATATCCAGAGCAATTTTAACCCCTGGTCCTGGCAGAGCTTTGGATCATCTCTTTCTGTATACTCATCCTCTTCCCAAACTCATGGAGATACTGAAGTGGGACTGGAGCTGTGTTATTTGCAGCCTGGATTTTTTTCTCCCCCGACTACCTAAGAAAACCTATTAGATCCTATATCTTCCAGGGCCATTCAAGAGGTGGTCTCCCCCTCACCCCATGTTGTTCTACTTCTCTGAAGTCCTTGAATTTTATAGAACACCACAATGCCTGTGCCCTTTACCTTGTCTCCACATCCCCCACACCACTCACTACTCACTAAAATTCTTTAACTTAAAACTAGAGTATAAACACTTTAGGGACAAGAACCTCTGCTACTTCATTTTATCTCTCATAGCCCCTAGCACAAATTACCTTGGGTATGTAACATTTCTTGTCCAGACCACAATTTTCACTTAGTGAGAGGTGGTAGGAATTCATTGAGCAGATCAGGAGCATGTGTGGTAGACAATTTTTGTTATCTGAACAATAGCTACTTCCCCTTATTCCTTTTAACAGAATGCCAACACCAAGCCCAAGGTTATGGAACATTGGTCTACCTAAATTAATCATTTCAAACCCACCCTTTGCTTTCCCCAGCTCTCTTGCAGCTAAGGATGGCTTGTCATACAGATACGGCTAGTGAGACAGAGGGGAAGTCGCCAGAGTGGGGCTTCTAGGAAAACTTGTTTCCCTTATTAAAGGAACCAGAGGTCCATCTTTTTTCCCTTCTTCCTGCATGGAAGGAAGGATGCATGGGATCCAGAGGAAGGATGACTTGCAGGCCCTGGTATTAATAAGCCTCTGAACCAATGCTAGCCAACACCTACTTGACATTTGCAATATGAGAAACATAAGCCTCTGTTTATTTAAGCTATACTTAGGATTTGGGTTACTTGCAGCCAGAAACTTCTCTAACCTATATAGGGAAAGGGGAGGTGAATTGAGGAAACCAAAGAAGCTTAGAAATGACAATGTATGAAGTGGTTAGTATATATGTGGAAGAAAGGATGTTATGGAATAATGTTAGGGAATTAATGGGCAAGACGGAGGTGAAACCATAGAGGAAAGTTTGGCCAATTTGTAAAGACTACAGCAGGTGTTCTCAATCCTGGCTGTACATTTGAATCACCTGAAGAGCTTTACAAACTGCAGGATGCTCAGGCCCCTCCCCATAAGATTCAAAGTGAATTGATTGGGGGTAAGGAAAAGGTATCCGTAGTTAAAAAACAACAACAACAACAAAAAACCAAACTCCCCAGCCCTGAACATGAGGACTATCATCTTGTAAAGTGCTATGAGGCCAGGCCCTGGCCTACCTGTCCACCTTCACCTATCAGTAGGTTCTGGCCACACTGTCCTCCTCAAGCATGCTGTGAGGTTTCTCACGCCCTACTCATGCTCCAGGCTTTACTTAGACCGTCATTCTCTCAGACTCCACAGACCTCCCTTGGTTTCCTCATATGAACCTAAGCTGGGTGTTTTATCTTATTCTCTCTTATGGTAGTATTTGTTTTCTAACCAGATAGTTTGAAGCTACATATTTATTTTTGTGTTGTTTGTTTACTTATTTACACATTTATCTATTGTGGGAGCAAAGACCACTGGCTGTTTTAATCACTGCTCTATCTCCCAGATACCTTGTGCACAATGCCTGGCATACATTGGGAACTAAATAATTATTTGTAAAGTGAAATAATAAAGCAAAGACCCTATGTCCAGGACTCAGCTGTATAATGGCAATTTTTGCAGTCACTGGAGGGCAACAGTCACATTAAGTGCTTTATCAAAGTGCTCTGGTATGCCTACGGAAGCATAGCTAGGGTGAAATGGGGAAGGGACACGAGTCAGAAGATTGTTGCATCGTGGGAGGGACGAGGATAGAAGCCTGGGCAAAAGACACACACTCAGATCTAGGTGCCCAGTCCCCAGCTCTGCTCCTGACACCAAACACCCCAAGGATATTTGGAAAGGGAGAAAGGGAGGGTTGGGATGAGTACTGATGGAAGAGAGGATTTATGTAATGCAGATTCAACAGAGCAGGAGATGTCTAGATTTCCAAAGAGAGAAAAGGATGCAGAAAATGCACATGGGGCTGTGGTAGGTTAACTTTACCAACTTCCCGGCACGTTTTGCAGACATTAAGAATTTCCTGAGTCCCCAGCTAGTGCAGGCAGTTGAGGACAGCGGGTTAAGGCAGCTTGCGGCATTTTGTTTTCTTTCTTTGCTAGTAAAGGGAGAATTTAAATGAGTTTAACCTTTGATGATCTGGCGATTGTAAAAATCAACTTACCAAAGTTCAGGCAGTGTCAGATGCACAGACACCCTTTCTGAACAGCTCATCTTCCCAGACCTTTCTCTGTCAAATGTCAAAGCCCAAATGAGCTTGTTTGGAAGGCAAATTACATGTTGCAAGCAGCCATTTCCCGTAGCTGGCAACTTCTTTCTGAATAATTAAATAATGCAACAACAAAAAGACTCTGATCCTCAAGTCTAAACATAAGTGTATGTGTGTGTGTGGGGGGGGGTCTGTGTGCATTTAAATATATATATATTTAAAATTGTATATATATATTTAATATATATATATATATATTTAAAATTGTTCTCATAGTCCCTAGACATTGGGGGAGTTCAAGTCTTAAACCAGACATCAGTAATCATCTACCCAGAATTTGTCATTATTTAAGGGTTGTGGTCTTTTTGACATAAAGGCTGAGTTGTGAACACAGATTTAATGGGACAAGAGAAGAGATAGAAATTATTTTTTTCTGGAAGGGGAGGAAGGGTCAGGGCAAAGTACAGTGAGGGATTAAATAAATGGGTAGAGCTTGGTCTATGAAACCAAAGGGAAATGGTTTCCGGAAAGCCTGGTCTTCATCATCCCCATCTTCATCCTCCTCTTCAGTATCCACATAATAAAGCTTTCACATTTATATCACAGTTTAATATTTGTAAATCACAAATGCATGCAAGCAGAGCAGGTCTGTTACCATCATTTGACATATAAAGTCAATCTCTAGTGACTCTTCCCAACACTGCTTCTTGATTCAGGTGCTCAAAGCTCTCACCTGGATGGTTCCAGCAGCCTGTCCAATGCTCTCCCAGCCTATTGTCTACAGCTCATCCCTATAGACCCACTATATCATGACAATAATCATTCTAAAACATGTACTTGGTCAAGATCAGATCATGCCTTTCTACAACCATCCATCATCCCATAGTCAAACTCTAACCTCCAAGCCTATTCACAAAACTACTGAGATCTGGAACCATCTATTTCTGAACCTGGCCCCTCCCAGCTCCTTTCAACTCCTGGACCCCTAAGTTCCAGTTGTGCAAAGAGTCACAATATGTAAAATATTCAGAATAATGTCTGGCACATGGCAAGTACCATAGATGTGATGGCTGGTGTATTCCTGTTGTTATTATCATTACGACAATTGCTGTCATTGTCAGCACTCTCATTGAACAACTTGGATTTCCCAGCAAGCATGGTGTTCTCAGCCCCCCATCGTGCATTTACACGTACCTCTCCTTCATTTGCTTAACTGTCACACTCCAAGAAAACTGGTGCAAAGCCACACCCTCTGGAAGAACCTCCTTGACTTCATCTGGCTGAAAGCAGTGACTTACAGTCCTCTGTGCTTCATGTACAGTTGCCTTTATCATATTGTACTGTAATTCTGTTAACCTTTTTTGGCTCCTGCTCCTTTCCTTCCCCATAAAGACTTGCATTTTCCTTCTCTCTCACCACAGGACTTAGCATGGTGCTTGGCACACAATGCGTTCTCAGTTCATGTTTGCTAGTAGGTTGACAATATGGCTGAGGCAAAACGAGCTTATCTTGGTGCCTGTTTCTTGGAGTATGTTTTGGGGTTCTAAATATCATATAAATGACATTTATTCTCTGTTTTTGTTTTGAAAACATTAACTGTGGATAAGCTGGTTATTCTCCTCAATTTTGAGCAACCATCTTTCACACCAGTTAGTAAGCACATGTAAGAAATACCCCTGGCTCTGATCTTATGGCTCCCTGGGGATGAGGGCTGCTGGGCCAAGTGGCTTGGGAGAGAGACTAAAACAGAGGGGCACTAAGGAGCCCCCATAGAGTCATTCCAGTTGATTAGGGTCTGAGTGTGAGGCAGAGCTATAGGTTTGTAGAGGAGAGAACTGGCCCCTTCAGGACTGCAGCCTACACACACACACACACACACACACACACTCACACACACATGCAGTCACACACACTCACACACGCGCCTACTTACAAACACACATACACCCCCCCCCCCCCCATACTTTAAAAGTTGTTGCCCAGATTCTCTTTTCCAACATTCATTTCACAAATATTTTGGATCTATTCATTGTACACCTCTGGGTCAATAACCAGGAGTGAGCAAAACGGGATACTCATTAAAGCAAGTAGGTAAGTCCAGAGATAACTGCCATAACCTCATAATGTGACAAAGATGATGGTGATGATAAAATTAGTGCTCGTTTGTTGAGAGCTTACTCTGGACCAGGCCCTGTGCTGAGCACATCTTGTGTATCTTCTTGTTTAATATTCCTGACGAAGGTATGAAGTCTATGCTGCCATCCTGGTTACACAGATGAAGAAATTAGATTCAGGGAAGTCATGCAACATGATGAAGTTCAACTGTGACCCAAATAATATGTATTCTCTCAAAAAAACCAGCCTTAGAGGAGATGGGAGTGAAGGGAAGGAAGGGAATTGGGGAAAAGGAAGACCCCTTTTTCTGGAAGGTTAGCAAGTAAGGAAATGCTAGCAAGTCAGAAGCGGCCTGAAGTCCTGTGGGTAAAGGCATGCCTAGGCCATCCATGACAACAATGGTTTTACCAGGCCAGTCATTGGGGAGGGGGAGACACAGCTATCCAAGAACCCCTGCCTGTACAGGTAAGGCCTGGGCTCAGGCCTGGGGGATGCCAGTGTTGCTGTTCCATGGTACCTGGAAAGATACGCACCAGAACTGGGGTGGGTGGTAATTGGGGTTGACAGAAGAGTTGGCATCATGGTCAAGGGCATTTCTTAAGAAAAGATACCCATCATGAGTAGTTTTTTGACCTGCATACCAATCATTAAAACCCTGGGTTTTTACAATAGCTCTCACTTTATTTTTCAGATAGGGAACTTGGAAGGGCCAGAGACTTGTCTGGAGTCTGATAATGAGTTAGTGGCTGAACAATGACAAGGAGCACGATTGATTCTCTCTTCCTCTATAGGAGGTGGATTGCTTCTGCTCTGTGTCCTGGCCTGGCATAGCCAACTCTCTTTCTAGTTCCCAGTGGTTTGGCCCAAAATTGTTTTCTGTGTCCTCTGTCTTTGGTTTCTGTGCTATGCCTACTTGCTGGCAGGTACAGAGACCATCAGAGAGCCTGCTGGTCATATCTGCTCAGATTGCTTCTGAGAGATAGGGAATGGAGCTCCCTGTCCCAGTGGTACTTCTTGGAGTAAGCCTCTGGTCAAAGCAAATGCCAGCCCTGTACTGAGAGGGACTGCCTTCAGGTTCCTGACAGGCTCTGGAAATTTTCCTTCTCTCTCTGTTCATCTTGGCAGCCCACGAAGTCCCTGCTGAGAGAATCCAGCCCTGGGACAGTGATATTTTGGTAGGACAGTACATTTTGAAAGAATACATTCCTTAAAAATATATGGTACTCAAAAATACAGAAATCAAATTCAGTAAAGTGGCAGGATATAAAATGAATGCATAGAAATCAGTGGCATTCCTATACACCAACAACAAGACAGAAGAAAGAGAAATTAAGGAGTCGATCCCATTTACAATTGCACCCAAAACCATAAGATACCTAGGAATAAATCTAACCAAAGAGACAAAGGATTTGTACTCAGAAAACTATAAAATACTCATGAAAGAAATCGAAGAAGACACAAAGAAATGGAAAAACGTTCCATGCTCATGGATTGGAAGAACAAATATTGTGAAGATGTCAATGCTACCTAGAGCAAGCTACACATTCAATGCAATCCCCATCAAAATACCATACACTTTTTTCAAAGAAATGGAACAAATAATCCTAAAATTTTTTTTTTTTTTTAGATTTTATTTATTTGCAAGAGAGAGAATGAGAGACAGCATGAGAGGGAAGAGAGTCAGAGGGAGAAGCAGACTCCCCGCCGAGCAGGGAGCCCGATGCGGGACTCGATCCCGGGACTCCAGGATCATGACCTGAGCCGAAGGCAGTTGCTTAACCAACTGAGCCACCCAGGCGCCCCCAAATAATCCTAAAATTTGTATGGAACCAGAAAAGACCCCAAATAGCCAGAGGAATGTTAAAAAAGAAAAGCAAAGCCGGCGGCATCACAATTCCGGACTTCAAGCTCTATTACAAAGCTGTCATCATCAAGACAGCATGGTACTGGCACAAAAACAGACACATAGATCAATGGAACAGAATAGAGAGCCCAGAAATGGACCTTCAACTCTATGGTCAACTCATCTTCGACAAAGCAGGAAAGAATGTCCAATGGAAGAAAGACAGTCTCTTCAACAAATGGTGTTGGGAAAATTGGACAGCCCCATGCAGAAGAATGAAACTGGACCATTTCCCTACACCACACACAAAAATAGACTCAAAATGGTTGAAAGACCTCAATGTGAGACAGGAGTCCATCAAAATCCTAAAGCAGAACACAGGCAGCAACCTCTTTGACCTCAGCCGCAGCAACTTCTTCCTAGAAACATCGCCAAAGGCAAGGGAAGCAAGGGCAAAAATGAACTATCGGGACTTCATCAAGATAAAAACTTTTGCACGGGGGGGGGGGGGGGGGGGGCCGAGCAAGATGGCGGAGGAGTAGGAGACCTGGATTTCGTCTCCTCTCAGGAATCCAGCTGGATAGGGATCAAACCATTCTGAACACCTACAAACCCAACAGGAGATTGAAGAAAAGAAGAGCAACAACTCTCTCATCAGAAAAGCGACCACTTTCTGGAAGGTAGGACGTGCGGAGAAGTGAATCCGAGGCGATATTCGGGAGGATAGACGGCGGGGGAGGGGCCTCCGTCGGCCGCTTCTGGCAAGTGATAGAGCCGCGGAGCACAAAATCGGAACTTTTAAAAGTCTGCTCCGCCGAGGGACGTCACTCTGGTGGCTAAGCGGGGTTGGAACCCTCCGGGACAGTGTGGTCTCAGGACCCTCGGGGTCACAGAAAGACCGGGGGTGTCTGAGGGCGGCAGAGCTCCCAGGTATCGGAGCGGGGAAGCCGGCTGCAGAGGCGGAGCCCTGGCGCGGGCTCTCAGCTCGGGGTTGACATAAGCTGTGATCCGCGGCACAGTCGGGCCCCTGCTCCTCCAGCAGGGACCCAACAAGCGGCAGATCCGGGGAGACTCACCTTCCTCCCCCGGGAGGAGCCGCGCGGGAGGGCACCGCAGGGATCTGCTCGGATTGGAGACTGCACGCGGGGTCGGGTGCCAGAGAGAGAAACGCGCGGTCACAGGCCGGGTGAGCACGGAGTGCGGCCGGAGACCGGGGAGACGGGAGTGATGGATGGCTTTTCTCTGGGGGCTCACTGAGGAGCGGGGCCCCGAGTTCTCGGCTCCTCCGGGGCGGAGATTGGGAGGCCGCCATTCTCACTCTCCGCCTCCAAAGCTGTACGGAAAGCTCGCAGGGAACAAAAGCCCTGGAGAGCAAACCCGAGCAGATGACTTAGCCGGGAGGGGCAAGGGCGGGGCAATTCCGCCTCCGGCAGAGACATTTGGAAACCACGGCAACAGGCCCCTCCCCAGAAGATCAGCGAGAACAGCCAGCCAAGACCAAGTTTACTGATCAATGAGAACGGCAGAACTCCAGTGCTAGGGGACTACTGCACATAGAATTCACGGCTTTTTTACCATGATTCTTTAGTCTTTCAAAGTTAATTTTTTTAACTGTCTTTTTTTCTTTTTTTTTCTTTTTGAATTTTTCTTTTTCCCTTTTTCAACCAACATCTTATCAATCCCTTTTTTTAAAAAAAACATTTTTATTTTTCATTTTTAGAGTCATATTCTATCCCTTCATAGTAGTTACCCATATTTTTGGCTTATATATATAAGTTGTTCTCTCTTTAAAATTTTGAGATAGTTTCTTCTAACAGATTAAAATATACCCTAAATCTCTAGTATATGGTGTTTTCTATTCCCCCGCCTGATCACATCCTCTCCCTTTTTTTTCTTTTTTCTTTTTTTAAATCCTCTTCTTTCTTTTTTCAAACAACTTCTTATCAATTCCTTTTATAAAATTTTTTATAATTTCCATCTTTACAGTCATATTCCATCCCTTCATCATATCAACCCTTATTTTTGTACATATATAAGTTTTTCTTTCTTTAAAATTTTGGGAGGCAGTTTCTTCTAAAAGACTAAAATACACCCCAAATCTAGTGTGTGGCACTGATCTATATACCAGCCTGATCATATTTGATCACATTCTGTTTTTTTTTTTTTTTGGTTGTTGTTTTGTTTTGTTTGTTTTTGTTTTTATCTTTATCTTTTTCTTTTTCTTTTTTTCCTTTCTCTTTTTTCTCTCTTTCCCTTTCTTTTCCCACTGCTTCAGGTCTTTTCTGATTTGTTTAGAGTATATTTTCTGGGGACGTGGTTACTCTGCTAGCATTTTGTTCTCTCATTAATCTATTCTCCTCTGCACAAAATGACAAGACGGAAAAAACACCTCAACAAAAAGAACAAGAGGTAGTACCGACTACCAGGGACCTGCTCATTATGGACATTAGTACGATGTCAGATCTAGAGTTCAGAATCATCACTTTAAAGATACTAGCTGGGCTTGAAAAAAATATGGAAGTTATTAGAGAAACCCTTTCTGGAGAAGTAAAAGAACTAAAATCCAACCAAGTAGAAATCAAAAAGGCTATTAATGAGGTGCAATAAAAAATGGGGGCGCTAACTGCTAGAATAAATGAGGCAGAAGAGAGAATCAGTAATATAGAAGATGAAATGATGGAAAATAAAGAAGCTGAGAAAAAGAGAGATAAACAACTACTGGATCACGAGGGCAGAATTCGAGAGATAAGCGATACCATAAGACGAAACATTAGAATAATTGGGATCCCAGAAGAAGAAGAAAGAGAGAGAGGGCCAGAAGGTATAATGGAGCAAATTATAGCAGAGAACTTCCCTAATTTGGGGAAGGAAACAGGCATGAAAATCCAGGAAGCACAGAGAACCCCTCTCAAAATCAATAAAAATAGGTCAACACCCCGACATCTAATAGTAAAACTTATGAGTCTCATAGACAAAGAGAAAATCCTGAAAGCAGCTCGGGAGAAGAGATATGTAACCTACAAGGGTAGAAACATTAGATTGGCAACAGACCTATCCACAGAGACCTGGCAGGCCAGAAAGGACTGGCATGGTATCTTCAGAGCACTAAATGAGAAAAATATGCAGCCAAGAATACTATATCCAGCGAGGCTGTCATTGAAAATAGAAGGAGAGATAAAAAGCTTCCAGGACAAACAAAAACTAAAGGAATTTGCAAACACAAAATCAGCCCTACAGGAAGTCTTGAAAGGGGTCCTCTAAGCAAAGAGAGAGCCTAAAAGCAACATAGACCAGAAAGGAACACAGACAATATACGGTAACAGTCACCTTACAGGCAATACAATGGCACTAAATTCCTATCTTTCAATAGTTACCCTGAATGTAAATGGGCTAAATGCCCCAATCAAAAGACACAGGCTATCAGACTGGATTAAAAAACAAGACCCATCGATATGCTGTCTGCAAGAGACTCATTTTAGAACCAAAGACACCCCCAGATTGAAAGTGAGGGGGTGGAAAACCATTTACCATGCTAATGGACACCAAAAGAAAGCTGGGGTCGCAATCCTTATATCAGACAAATTAGATTTTAAACCAAAGACTGTAATAAGAGATGAGGAAGGACATTATATCCTACTTAAAGGATCTATCCAACAAGAAGATCTAACAATTGTAAATATCTATGCCCCTAAATGGGAGCAGCCAATTATATAAGGCAATTAATAACAAGAGCAAAGAAAAACACCAACAACAATACAATAATAGTGGGGGACTTTAACACCCCCCTCACTGAAATGGACAGATCGTCTAAGCAAAAGATCAACAAGGAAATAAAGACTTTAAATGACACACTGGACCAAATGGACTTCACAGACATATTCAGAACATTCCACCCCAAAGCAATGGAATACACATTCTTCTCTAGTGCCCATGGAACATTCTCCAGAATAGATCACATCCTAGGTCATAAATTAGGTCTCAACCAGTACCAAAAGATTGGGATCATTCCCTGCCTATTTTCAGACCACAATGCTTTGAAACTAGAACTCAATCACAAGAGGAAAGTCGGAAAGAACTCAAATACATGGAGGCTAAAGAGCATCCTACTGAAGAATGAATGGGTCAACCAGGAAATTAAAGAAGAATTAAAAAAATTCTTGGAAACCAATGAAAATGAAAACACAACTGTTCAAAATCTTTGGGATGCAGCAAAGGCAGTCCTAAGAGGAAAGTATATAGCAATACAAGCCTTTCTCAAGAAACAAGAAAGGTCTCAAGTACACAACCTAACCCTACACCTAAAGGAGCTGGAGAAAGAACAGCAAATAAAGCCTAAACCCAGCAGGAGAAGAGAAATCATAAAGATCAGAGCAGAAATCAATGAAATAGAAACTAAAAGAACAGTAGAACAGATCAACGAAACTAGGAGCTGGTTCTTTGAAAGAATTAACAAGATTGATAAACCCCTGGCCAGACTTATCAAAAAGAGAAGAGAAATGACCCAAATCAACAAAATCATGAATGAAAGAGGAGAGATCACAACCAACACCAAAGAAATACAAACAATTATAAGAACATGATATGAGGAATTCTTAATCGCAGGAAACAAACTGAGTGTTGTTGGAGTGGGGGGTGGGGTGGGAGGGATGGGGTGACTAAGTGATAGACACTGGGGAGGGTATGTGCTCTGGTAAGTGCTGTGAATTGTGCAAGACTGTTGAATCTCAGATCTATACCTCTGAAACAAATAATGCAATATATGTTAAGAAAAAAAAAAAGAAGAAGAAGAAGAAGGTAGCGGGAGGGGAAGAATGAAGATATGAGGAATTCTTAATTGTAGGAAACAAACTGAGGGTGCTGGAGTGGGGGGTGGGGTGGGAGGGATGGGGTGACTGGGTGATAGACACTGGGGAGGGTATGTGCTCTGGTAAGCGCTGTGAATTGTGCAAGACTGTTGAATATTAGATCTGTACCTCTGAAACAAATAATGCAATATATGTTAAGAAAAAAAAAAAGAAGAAGAAGAAGGTAGCGGGAGGGGAAGAATGAAGCAGGGGAAATCGGAGGGGTAGACAAACCATGAGAGATGATGGACTCTGAAAAACAAACAGGGTTCTAGAGGGGAGGGGGGTGGGAGGATGGGTTAGCATGGTTGTGGGTATTGAGGAGGGCACATTCTGCATGGAGCACTGGGTGTTATGCACAAACAATGAATCATGGAACACTTCATCTAAAACTAATGATGTAATGTATGGGGATTAACATAAGAATAAAAAAACCCAAAAAAACAAAAACAACAAAAAAACTTTTGCACAGCAAAAGAAACAGTCAACAAAACCAAAAGACAACCGACAGAATGGGAGAAGATATTTGCAAATGACATATCAGATAAAGGGCTAGTATCCAAAATCTATAAGGAACTTCTTAAACTCAACACCCAAAGAACAAATGATCCAATCAAGAAATGGGCAGAAGACATGAACAGACATTTTTCCAAAGAAGGCATCCAAATGACCAACAAACACCTGAAGAAATGCTCAACATCGCTCGGCATCAGGGAAATCCAAATCAAAACCTCAATGAGATATCACCTCACACCAGTCAGGATGGCTAAAATAAACAAGTCAGGAAATGAAAGATGTTGGCGGGGATGTGGAGAAAGGGGAACCCTCCTACACTGTTGGTGGGAATGCAAGCTGGTGCAACCACTCTGGAAAACAGTATGGAAGTTCCTCAAAAAGTTGAAAATAGAGCTACCCTACAATCCAGCAATTGCACTACTGGGTATTTACCCCAAAGATACAAATGTAGGGATCCGAAGGAATACATGCACCCCGATGTTTATAACAGCAATGTCCACAATAGCCAAACTGTGGAAAGAGCCTAGATGTCCATCGACAGATGAATGGATAAAGAAGAAGTGGTATATATATACAATGGAATATTATGCAGCCATCAAAAGGAATGAAATCTTGCCATTTGCAATGATGTGGATAGAACTGGAGGGTGTTATGCTGAGCGAAATAAGTCAATCAGAGAAAGACATGTATCATATGACCTCACTGATATGAGGAATTCTTAACCTCAGGAAACAAACTGAGGGTTTGCTGGAGTGGTGGGGGGTGGAAGGGATGGGGTAGCTGGGTGATAGACATTGGGGAGGGTATGTGCTATGGTGAGCACTGTGAATTGTGTAAGACTGTTGAATCACAGATCTGTACCTCTGAAACAAATAATATATGTTAAAAAAAAAAAGATAGCAGGAGGGGAAAAATGAAGGGGGGGAATTGGAGGGGGAGACGAACCATGAGAGATGATAGACTCTGAAAAACAAACTGAGGGTTCTAGAGGGGAGAGGGGTGGGAGAATGGGTTAGCCTGGTGATGGGTATTAAAGAGGGCACATTCTGCATGGAGCACTAGGTGTTATACACAAACAATGAATCATGGAACACTACATCAAAAACTAATGATGTAATGTATGCTGATTAACATAACATAATAATAAAAAAAAATAGAAGACAAAAAAATAGAAATCACACTATAAACTACCATGTTGTAGAAGAGGGTCCTTTTCCTAATAGCTAGAAACAAGTAAAATTCATAGTTGCCCTTATCTTTAGAAAAAAAACCAAAACCTCCCATGATATATTTTCAGTATTTCATACATGTTCTTCACTTTTGATTTTCCTTCACAATTAATTATAGAGCCATTTGGATTAAGTACCATTAAAGCCAGAAGTAATAAAACACTAATCAGAACCACACAAACACCTAGGTTATCAGGTATTGAAGACTTGCTATATGACAGATAGGTTTTTAAATTTCATTACAAATCCAGAATACACATAATATTGTTCTAAATTTGCAGATGAGAAAACTGAGACACTAACAGGCTTTATAGTTCATGCAATTAGGGGCAGGCAGAACTGGAATTTAAATCTAGATCATTTAACTTCTGAGCCTGCTCTTCCCCATCACAATTTACAGCAGCATCAGTATCAGGGGCATCAGAATCACCTGGATGGCCTGGTGTTACACAGGGCCCTGGGCCCACTCTCAGGGTTTCTGAGTCTGAAGTGGGTCTAGAGAATTTGTACTTCAAACAAGTTTGTAGGCGGGGCGCCTGGGTGGCTCAGTTGGTTAAGCGACTGCCTTCGGCTCAGGTCATGATCCTGGAGTCCCGGGATCGAGTCCCGCATCGGGCTCCCTGCTCGGCGGGGAGTCTGCTTCTCCCTCTGACCCTCCTCCCTCTCATGCTCTCTGTCTCTCATTCTTTCTCTCGCAAATAAATAAATAAAATCTTAAAAAAAAAAAAAAAAAAACAAGTTTGTAGGCGATGCAGATGCTGCTGGTCTGAAAACCCTACTTTGAAAACCACTGCCTTGTAGGATCTCTAAGTAATATCTTTCATGATTGCGTGACTTAATCCTCCCATAATGTATGAGAAAGGAATTTTATTATAATCCCTATTTTATAGAAGAGAAAAAAGCATTTTGCCTAAGGTCATCCAGTGTTAAGTGACAGAGCCTAAATCCAAAGCAGAAAGCTCTGCATTCAGAGTCCACATACATACTATAAAGCATTATGCTGGAGTGATTTCCACATTTTCCTTGATTGTATTAAGCTTATTCTATCTCTGCTTTTGCTGCAAGTAGCAACACTTGCATTTTTGTCTGCTTTCCATTCACAATTATAAGGCAGGAAGGACACTTGGACAAGTAAACTCTGCTATACAGGGAACATGGTAAAGCTGTCCACTCTGAACTCTTGGCTGGCATGCAGTGCCACTAGGTGGTAGCTCAAAATATTGAGTGATCAGCAAATGCACAGAAGTCCAAGTTCACATTTTTTTATACTGTTGAGTGAAGTTTTTAAAAATGGGTATAGAAGATGGCTTCCATTGGCTTCTGAGTCTGAGTCCTCCCAAGCCCTGGGCATCAACCAGATTACGACATTCTCCTTGTGAGGGATTTAGTGTTCATGTCCACAAAGGCTAGCATCCATGGTTTATACAGATCATGCCCAGTCTTGTGTCTCTCCCCAACCACACACCCATTTTTCCTATTGCACAAAGCAACCCAACTCAGTGGAACAAAAAACTGGGAAACGTCATCAACAATTGATAAGTTTATCAGGAGCTATAGGGTAGGTGGGTTGAAAATGACTAACAAAACCTTCCCCCCACAACACGGAAGAAGGGAAGTTATCTTGAAATAATTTATTTTTGTTTTGTTGGTGAAGACAAGAGAAGTGGGAGTTTTATACTATAGTTTAGCACTCTTTTTTGGCCATGATAGAGAATCCTCCTTTTCCAATTGCTCAGGCTTGGATTAAAGGAGATCAAATGAGATCATGCTTGGTAAACTCTAAAGCGTAGTGCCAGAGGGTGAGATTATTATGATGAAACACAGTGGAGCAAAATTGGTCAATTTTCTAGCTTTGAAGACAGACAAATTGAAGTTTAAGTGCCAGTTATGTTAACAGCAATGTAATTTTGGAATGAAAATTAACCTCTCTGAGCCTTTTTTTAATGGTAAAATGTAAATTTGAATCCTATTTCATGAATGTAATTGTGGAGTTAAATTAGGAAATAAAATATGGTCAAGAAAGCATTCTAATTTGCTTTTGTTTTTGAGGAATACTGGTTTGGGAAAAATTTTTTAAAGGCCAAAATGTACCCCAAAGTAATAATAACTAGGATACATAGGCCAAAATGCTTAAAGATGGATAAAAATTTGCAAAACCATTGTCATTTTGCACCAAAATGGTGTGTGAAAAATTGTGAATAAAAGATTCATTTTTGGCCAAAATCTGGCCTTAACTAAAATTTTAAATAATTCATAAAGTAAGAAATTACTGGATGGTATCAAAATTATGGTTTTAAGACATCAGAACGATTTAAAGTTGTACCCAGTAAACCTTCAGTCAAAGGGTTTCTGAGAATCTCAAGGGCATTTGTCCCATAGCAGCATAAGAAATAACACATGGCTGAAGTAAAGAGAGGCATGTCAAAAGAATTGTAGCTGTTGCTTCTGTCAAGTGGTTCTACATTTCTCCACTGGTATGTAGAAAGCCCATAAAGCTCTTAAGGGAATTGGATCACCAATGTAATATCAGCTTGTATTGGAAGGGACTGAGATGGTTCATGTTTCTGAAGTCTCTAAGCCCTCAACTTCCTTACAGGCAGGAAATAAGCTAAGGAATTTACTTACTTGTAAACAACGGTTACAACTTCTTACAAAATAGTAAAACAACTCAGAGGGTAGAGTCATGATCCCTGAGGGCAGAGTGAAAAGCTAAAGATGTTAATGACCTTCAGAGCCATTTCCAGGGAGTAGATCCAGACCCTACTCAAAGGACATGACCTGCTCCTAAATTTACCCAGCATATACTCAGAATTGTGACAGCTATAGAACTTCCATTTCTCCCTTTTTTAGTGGGATTGTCCTTCATGGTCATCCAGTCTCCACTCACCATTGTATGTTGGGTCAGTGGGGGAAGGTATTGCCTTTTTAGGTCATAGAGTTTTGGATGAAGAGTGATACATGAGGAGATATATCTGAGGATCCTCAACCACATCTGGACTTGACTTAAATAATAAGATTCTGGAATTGGAGTCAGATCCAAGTGTCTCTTCTAAAAGCTACGGCAGAAAATAAAGGGAGAAGCCAGCTATTTCTGGGAGGAGAGGGTCTCCGATGGATACTCTTTGGCAATGCTACTCATCGTGGGTCTTTGTGTCTTGTGGCAGAACTTCTAGTATAGAGATCAGTCTGGGACTGTCTTTCCACTCAGTAAAAGTTCCTAGATGACTGAGGGTCTGCCACATGAAGCTCCTAAATGTTGCCTTTCAACAATTCTGTAGAGTCGTACATTTCTAAAATGTACCACATGTTTCCTTGATTCTTGAAATAGTGAATTCTGAACATCAATTTTGTGTTTTCCTATGACTAAGCTTTGTTCATGCTCTTCCTTCTCCTAGAACAATCCATTTTATTCCTACCTGAAAATCCTCCGATCCACCAGAACTGCTGAAATACCACTTCTTTCATGGAGAATTTCTTGATTCTTGCTCTCCAACTAACTTAATAATAACATAGAATTATCATGATAATAGCTATCATTTATTGAGCAGTTGCCATGTGCTAATTATTTTACTTAAATTACATGATTTAATTTTTACAACAGATAAGTGTTGTCCTATTATTATTTTACCCACACAGATGAGTTAGAAAGCTACAGGATTTTGCAAATTAGGAAATTGAGGTTTAGAAATTTGTTGAGCCTTAAAGAGTCATAAACCAAATGGCACTTTCAAGTAAAAAGAGTCGGAATGGGTCCCAAACTGTACTGCTCCCAAATCAGACTGTTTTCCATCTCATGTATAAAGATTTACCCAACCACAGGGAGAAGGGGATGTTCTTTTTCCTCTCCCCCCACCCCCTTACCTAAGATATTTCTCCATTCCATACTAGCTCACCCTGTGAGGCTATTTAATGTGGGGATTTGAATGGCCAGACTGGCTGGGTTAAAAGCTGACTCTCCCTTTTACCAGCTATTAGATTTTGGGCAAGTCACTCAATATCTCTACATGTTAGTCCTTACTTGCAAAATAGGAACAACAAGAGGAACCTAACTCCCTATAGAGTCATTGTGAATAGTAAATGTATTAATTCATGCAGGGTTCTTAAAACAGAGCCCCGTGCATAGTAAGATCTCAATACATGTTAGCTATTATTGTCTTATTCTTTTCCCTTCCCTCTTTCCCTCTCTCCACATCTCTCTTTTTTCTCCTTATGTTTTCAGATTAAAAAAATATAACAATTTGGCCTCGATTGATGAAGCTGAAAAGTAAATAAATAGCAGGTGCAAGCGGAAAGCAGATGGACTTCACTCTGGGTTTCCTTTCCTGTTATCTTTGGACAAATTTGCTGTTTGCATAACTTGTTCTCTGCCTTTTCCCAAACAGCCCCTGATGAGTCTCTGTTTGTTAATTCACAAATTCTTTTCACTTCTTTTTCTTCCAGCTATCCCATCCCATCCTTTCCCTTAATATTAGTAATAGTCATCATTTGTATTTGCTATGCGTCCAGCACCTTCCATGCTTTCTCTTATATAAGACTCACATGGTCCCTAAGATACAGGGATAATTATTTCCTTTTTACAGATGGAGCAATTGAGATTCTATAGAGATAATCTCTTAAATGTCTGCTTGCGATTATCTAATATTTATGTGACTTTAAAAAAATTAGGCAGGCTTTGAATTGCTTATGGGATATTTTAACTTCAGAAATTCTATCTTGTAGAAAATAGAGGAAATGTCACTGTGTTCACTGAATGTGTATGTTTTAACAAAAACTGTAGCTGAGTCAAAAGACTAACTTTTAGAAGACAGGATGCAGGCTGAAGAATGTTTGACTCACTGGAAATATTGTCCTTAGTAAGAGAAAGCAGCTGAATCAACTGTAGTGAGATGCCCCCTTCTTCACCTGGTCTCAGGAGGAAATAAGCCAATGAGCAACAAGCCCTTCATACAATATAAGGGTCTCAGGGAGAAGGCCCAATGTGGAGCTGCTTCTGTTCTGGTGACAGGTGTAGGGATGAGGTTCTGAGGTCTGAGCTTTGTGCCCTGGGGCCATTGCATCTGGTACTGCATTCATGTTGCTACTAGTGTCCTGAGACCCAACTCTTTCCCTCCAGCTCTTCCCAGGACAGAAATGTTGAGATATTCTTTAATTATTTCCACAGACCAGCTTCCTTTGATTTCGTATAGGTTCTCTGTTTCCTCACATCTACATGTGCATGTGGCTTTGCAAACTCTCTTCTTAGCAGGCCTGAGTGTAAATGTATCCGTCAGTTTTTATCTAAGCTATGCTGAATAACAATCTCAAAACCTTATCAACACATATTCAATTTTTACATTTCTTGAAGGTTTTGGGTCAATGACAGGCCCGTGAGAACTTAGCTGGATTCCACATGTTTTCTTATTCTGCAACCTAGGCTGAAGGAGGAGCCACTATCTGGGACTTACTGTTTTCAGAGAGGAGGCCCAGAATGAGAGAATCCCCAGGCAAACCATGCAATCAAATTGAAAGCTTCTGTTCATGTGAAACTAGAATCATGTTTGCTCATACAAGATTGATTGGGACATGTTGCATGGCAAAACCATGGGACATGGGGCTGGGGACCATGACAGGGATGGGGAGGGAACAAATCATTGTGAACAGATAACATTCAACAATAAAGGATATTGGACTTGCCATTTTCAGAGGCCATCATCATCAAACTATGGATTTGTTTTCCTGGTTCAGGTGTCCATCCTCAGGCCAATCAACAGTGGTTAGGAAAAGGGGATACACTAGCATTATAGAAAGGGAAAAACAAGAGCTGTGGCCAGAGGCAAATTATGCAGGAATGTATGAGAAAGGCATGCCAATTCACTAAGCTTATATTAACTAAATGTTGACCTATTGCTTTTTCCCCTTATTATTATTTTTTAAAGATTTTATTTATTTATTTGACAGAGAGAGAGAGACACAGCGAGAGAGGGAACACAAGCAGGGGGAGTGGGGGAGGGAGAAGCAGGCTTCCCGCCGAGGAGGGAGCTCAAAGTGTGACTCAATCCCAGGACCCTGGGATCACCACCAGAGCTGAAGACAGACGCTTAACGACTGAGCACCCAGGTGCCCCTCCCCTTATTATTAACCTCATTATTATCATCACCTTCACTTTAACACCTCTCAACCATTGTTACCACTACTATTAGCATCATCATCTTTATGACCTTAATGGCTTTACCACCTTCATCAGCATAACCACCTCCATCATCTTTATTCTTCTTTGTGACAGAGTCGTCTTCATCATCTGCACTATTGTCTGTAGTACATTTATTCTAAGCATTGTAAATTATGGTATTCTCTCCAACATTTATTCTTCCTCTTAACTACTGTGTAGAACACATGGCGTTTGGGAAGGAATTAAATTCTCCACCCTAAGCTAAAGACGTTGGAAGTGATTTCAGTAAGCCAACAAATAAGTTACGATGATAATAGTTATTATGTCTTATTATTCTTATTGGTTCAGGAAGAATAAGTGATCCAAGTCTGTCCAATGAAACGTTCATACTCTGGGTCAGTCGAAAGAAAAAAGACGATTCATCTCTCACTGGACATCTATACGGAAGTACATAGCCCAGGATATTTCTGGAAAACATCTTGTGACTATAAAAGGAACCAACCTTAGGATGAAACCACGCTGAAGTAGAAAGAGGAGACAGAAAAGCACTTGGTGTTTTTCTTGTTGACACTTGCTCTATGGATCAATTCCAACCTCAAGCTTGCCCCGGGTACATTTTGTGTATTTGGTGCAATAAGTTTCCTTTATTGTCTATGTCTGAATTTGTTTAACTACGGAAACCATCCAAAATTATAAATTGTAACTAATGACCTTCACTAACTTCATCAAAACAAATACCACTAATTTCACAACTGCTACCATTTCAATGTCTGTCTCTACAACATCTCTGGAGTCCTTGATTGGAGATCAAATTATACATAGGACGGAAAGAAGTGCAGAAACATGGTAAGGAGACATTTTGTTTTCTGCTAATATTTTTTGGCATTTTGAAAAAAAAATCCACCTATTTTTCCTGCATCTTTCATAAGAGTAAAAGCAATCTTGGACATGCATAATACATTTTATGTTCCAAAACTAACAAAGTGATTTTATATCTGAAAAAATTTTTCTAGAAAATACTCAGTACTGAGTGTATAGGCAGCAAGGTGGTAGGGTGGGAAGTGCACTGGATGGGCTTCCTTCTTCTTCTTCTTTTTTTTTTAAGTGGTCAGTAGGATTTATTGAAATAATGAATAAATATATATGCTATCAATCTATTCACAATTTTTACAATTCAGAGGCTACAAATAAATCACAATTTACTACTCTCCTTTTTTTAATTGGTAACTCGTAACATTGAAATAATAGCATTTTAAATAAAACACTGTCAACTAAGTTTTAAATTTTTGTATTAACATTTTTATATATGATTATGTGGAATAGCCTTAAGAAATAAACATTAATTTTATAAAAGATCAGGATCAGATAATGGAATATATATAATTAAGAAATTGATAGTATTTAAATATGTAGAAAATCCTCCAAATTTTTGGAAATTATGTAATACCCTTTTATTTTATTTTATTTCTTTATTATGTTCCATTAGCCAACATATAGTACATCATTAGTTTTTGATGTAGTGTTAATGATTCATTAATTGCATTTAACACCCAGTGCTCATCACCACACATGCCCGCCTTGATACCCATTGTAATACTCTTTTAAATAAGGTATAGATCATGGAAGAAATTAAAAGGAAAAAATGTTTTGAACTAAGTATTGAAAATGTATCAAATATATTAGGTGTACCTAAAGGAGGTTTTAGAATCAAATTTCTAACTTTTTTTTTATAAATTTAATTCTTTTTTTTTTTTTTTTAAAGATTTTATTTATTTATTTGAGACAGAGAGAATGAGAGAGAGCACATGAGAGGGGAGAGGGTCAGAGGGAGAAGCAGGCTCCCTGCCGAGCAAGGAGCCCGATGCGGGACTCGATCCAGGGACTCCAGGATCATGACCTGAGCCGAAGGCAGTCGCTTAACCAACTGAGCCACCCAGGCACCCAAATTTAATTCTTTTTTAAAAAATTTTATTATGTTATGTTAATCACCATACATTACATCATTAGTTTTTGATGTAGTGTTCCATGACTCATTGTTTGCATATAACACCCAGTGCTCCATTCAGTATGTGCCCTCCTTAATACCCATCACCAGGCTGACCCATCCCCCCACCCCCCTCCCCTCTAGAACCCTCAGTTTGTTTCTCAGAGTCCATAGTCTCTCATGGTTCGTCTCTCCCCACCCCCTGATTTCCCCCCCTTCATTTTTCCCTTCCTACTATCCTCTTTTTTTTTTTTTTTTTAACAAATAATGTATTATTTGTTTCAGAGGTACAGGTATGTGATTCATCAGTCTTACACAATTCACAGCGTGCACCATAGCACATAGAGGGTATTAAACTAAGCGAAATAGAGAAAGACACGTATCATATGATCTCACTGATATGAGGAATTCTTAATCTCAGGAAACAAACTGAGGGTTGCTGGAGGGATGGGCTTCCTTCTTAACTAAGAATCTAGAAACCAGCCTTTTAAGAGTATGAGCCACTAATTTGCATCTGACCTTGGACAAGTTCCTGTCCTCTCTGGACTTTAGTGTCTTCATCTCTAAATTGATAGGGTTAGCCTGGGTTTTCACTAAGGAGCCTGCGATTCTAAGGTGGATATCGGGTTTTTTGAGTAGTGGGGGAATGTATTTTAATGGATTTAGTATTTCTGGACAAGTCATGCATCTTAGTTCAGTAGCTTATAAGTTTATAAAACTAGAAGTAGAATCATAGTCTCAGAGTTACAAAGGACCATCAAGATCACCTAACCCAACTGCCTTACATTTGAAATAAGGAAACCAGGGTCTGGAGAGATTAAGTGACTTACCCAAGGTTACCCAAGCAATTTTGTGGCCATACCCTTCACCCACTCCTTTTGACCTTAATTTTATCTGATTTTCTTGAGTTAATCCTACCCTGACATCTCTTTTAAATTGAGAATTCCCCAGTGATAGGTTATTTTGTTTTTCTTCCTAACATAGCAAATGAAACACAAGACCATAAGTTCTTCAAAAATGGGACTATGACTTGGTTATTTCTGCAGCCTCCAGGCCACTTAACCTGGCAATCAAGGCAAGTTGAGAAAATGAACCTCGGTGAGAAAAAGTTATTTCAACCATTCTCCTGCTTCTATAATGCTCTCTCTTAATAATTCCACATGAGTTGGTTGTGTGACTTTTTAACCTTTAAAGGGTTCAGTTGGATACTCACTGTAGATTTGAGACTGTATTCCAGATATTTAGAAGATGGTGGAGAATGACTAAGAAAGTCTCCTAAAGTCATCCGCATTTGTATACCACTGGCTTACTGTACTTGTCTCAAATTTGCCTTCTACTTTTTTTTTTTTTTGAGTGGGTGAGAGAGAGAGTGTGAGAGAGAGAGAGATATGGGGGGAGGAGCAGCGGGAGAGGGAGAGAGAGATCCCAAGCAGTCTCCATGCCCAGCACAGAGCCCAACGTAGGGCTTGATCTCACAACTGACTGAGCCACCCAGGTGCCCCTGCCTTTCACTTTTGACATACCTGCCAGGTAGTCATTGATACTGGACATAAATGGTTATTTGTTTCACTGTGAAATTGTCAGTTCTGCCACTTAATAATCTATTAGCCTTCCTTGTCTAAAGCAAGGAAGGGGCAGGTCCTCCATGACCTTTGCCAACCTCCAGAAGCTGAGAATCCAAAGGGAGATTTTATTTTGCAATTATAAGGAGTAATGCAAATAAGGGCCATTTGAAAGTGGCTCCCTGGAGTCACTGAGATCTGTGGACTGAGATCTATGATGGAGGTCCTCGGTTTATTCTGCCTTGAGTGACCTGCAGGGGTCACAGTAGGATCACACACAAAGCCCCACATTCTCCTTGCAATAAAAGGGAAAAAAAATCTGTGAGTTTTCTGAAAAACAATACTTCAGGATCTCTGTAGGGAGCTAGAGACCCATCTCCTGCTTGGTCTTCTCTCTGAAACTAACAGACCAAGCTGAATATGGATGAGCTTGCATCTCTGTGACCTTCTTTGCCTTTTCTTCCCTTTCAGATATAAGCAAGGTCAAGGCTGCAGAATGTGAGTCTCACAGATGCCCTTCCTGATTGCTAGCATGTCAGGAAAGCAGCCGTGGCTTCGTGGACTGAAGGTCAGGAGACCTGGGTTCAAGCCTTCATCCTGCCACTTCCTGGTTGTTATCACTTTGTCATTCAGTGTCTGTTTTATTCATCTCTTTGATGGGATAATGCCCATTTCATGGGGTGAGCGTGACTGCTGTAAGTAACATAGGTGAAATGTTTGGTCCACAGTTAGTGCTCAACAAATAGTATCTGTCATTGTTATAATTTTAACAGCCACCAGGTTGTGAGAAAATATTGCTTAAGACTTAAATTCAAGAAGAGCATTTGCCTAACTTTAGGATGCACAGAAATGTCACTTGGGAAGCTTATTAAAACACAGATTCTAGACATTAGCCCCAGAGAGTTAGATTCAGTAGGAGTGAGTCTGAGAATCTACATTTTTAACATGAGCTCCAGGTGATTCTGATGCAGGTGGTTCATGATCCACACTCTGAGTAAAATGTTGTGAAGAGGAAAATGAGCAGCAGGCAGGCTTAGCAAATATTTGTTGGTGCATTGATTGACTCATTGGGGATGCTAGCTCTCACCTGTAAAGGAGACTGAAAGTAAGCATCATTTTTTATCCCTGTAGTAATCAAGAAATCTCTCCATATGTCTAATTGCATCCTTGCCTGCAATAACCAAAGCCTGTTCCTCTTAGTAAAAATGAGAACGAGTGATCAGCAACCCCATCATAAAAACTCCTTAGATATTTGCTGTAAGCAGTCATGTCATCCCTTAATCATCTTAGGTTTTCACAAGACATCCCTTTTATTTGCTGTAATTTCAAGTCCCTATTAAGACTCGATAAATGATCTTTAATGACTAAAGTCCTGATAAAACAGGAATAAGTATCAAAGAATGTCAGAAGTCAATGGGACCTTGGAGATTTTTGAACATAAATTTCTCATTTGACAGATGAGCAAATTAAGACCTAATACATCGGTGGCAGGATATAGATTTAGACCGCTGGGTTCCTGCATTCCATTTCAGTATTCTCACTGCTACCTAACATAGGTTCTAATTCATTTTACACCAGTGAAGACCTACCCTTTCCCAGGCACTGTGCTGGGCACTGTCAGGAACGGGGAGAAGTGTTGACCTAAAAAAACCAGTCCCTGCATTAAAGAAGAGCACTGTCCAGTGGAAGAAGCATAAATCTAACAGACAACTGACAAATATCATAACAATTGTGAAGTAGGTGCAAGATCTAATAGTATCTGAAAGAGCCTAAACATGGTCTTTTAATTTATTCAATCAATATTTATGGTAGACTGCCCTACTACATGCAAATCTTATGCTAGGCATTTGTTATATAATGATGAGTGGGCCTTCCACCATGCCAGTGTAGAGCCCATGGTCTAGAGATCTTCTCCCTAAGCAAAGACCAAGTGGCTTGAGGCCATCCTGGGAATTTCAAAAGGACAAATAAAGCAAAGATTCTTTCTTACATAACAAAAGTAAGGACATAATCCATGTTAAGTCAAATCAATCTTCCCTTACTCTCGGGAAGTCCAACTGCTAAAGGATCCCTAAAGATGGATGGCCCATCTTGAGGCTGTAATTATATTTGCCACAATTATGTTCCCAGCAGTCAAATGCTGGGGCAATGAGGGAACGAAACACATCCTGGTTGCCCCCACCAACGTTAAATGTTGAATTATCTTACAGTTGATAGTTCCCTAGATTCCTCGACCTTTAAATGCCGAACGCTACATGCCTTTTGAATTTTAATCAATTTATTTTTTTCAACTGGAAATGTCAGACTTCTGTATAGAATTACTTGGTGCTGCTGATGTGACAAAGACTCAAAGTTCAGTGTCTGAAGTCATGGAAGAGCAGAGGAACCCGCATGCATCAAGAGACATAATTTGCAGGCAGCCAAATAAGGAAGTGAGAGAACATATATTTTTCAACAGCTTTCATTTAGAGGTTCTGGGACCTGAATTTGTCTCCTATCCCCCAGCATGACTAAAACTAGTGGGGATTGCTAATGACTTGGACCATGTCACGAAGAAAGCTGAAGAGGAATGTGATTTCTTATTTATAAAGTACCTACTGGGTGTCTGAAGATGGGATATCTTTCAATCCTCCCCCAAACTCTGTAACGAAAAAGTTATAGTTCCTATTTTTATAGAAGAGGAAACTGAGGCTCGAAGCAACAGTTACTGCAGAGCTTGTAAGGGAAAGAGCACCGTTTAAACTGTGAAATGCCGAACTCCAAATGTGTGCTCTGGCCACGACACTAACTTACTTCCCTGACCTGAGTTAACGTTCATTTACCTGTTTCTTAGAATGAGAGTCAGTCTTCAAATGCACTTAAGCTACACGCAACTGCCTGGTTCCTGTCACCGACTTTCCATCTGCTCTGGGCTTAACTGACCGAGAGCCTTCACATTTGTGTATTTTTGTATTCAGATAAATAACTTCTACAGTATTGGCCATCGGTGAAAAGATATCTAGCATGTTCCCCACCATATGGTCACCAGTTTGACCAACAGGAAAGATGCATGGCACACAATAGATGCTCAAAAGATTTGTTGTATTTTTCTTTTTTGGTAGTTGTCTCTGTCTCTGTGTGTGTTTCTCTCCTCCTCTCTTTTCTCTCTCTCTTCCCTCGACATGTGGTCCAACATTTATCTCTAGGTTAAGAAAATGCCACACTGATCTTAGAAATTCATAGGTCTCCCCCCTTCACTGAGCCACGGTAATTTCCCTGGCTGGCTAAATAAAGCTAACATTTAAGTCACAGAACAGGCCCCAAGGTAATAATGGAGAAGCAGGACATCACTAATCACTGACTAGTTTCACCTTTTAAGAAAAGGCTGCTTGACCAAGCCCACAATTCTGCAGCCCTCCAGCTCTCCCAAATGCCCACTTTCTGTCTAGAGAACTCTCTGCCCTGCAGGCTCCGCAGACTGTAAATTCCCAGGCAAGAGCGGACTTGTCCCGGGCTCTCACTGCTTCCAGGCTCCATCTCCTCACACAGGGAGGTGCTAAAAGCTTATTTAAGCAGCTAACACCAGACAGGCTCAGTACCCTTGGAGCTGACTTTTCCATCAACTGGTCCCTTGAGGAAAGAGACCTGCCAATGCCTCAACCTCTCCTTCCAGCTTCATCTGTTGCCGCTTACTCACAGGGTTGAACGCAAATGCACACAGTGACTGAGCAGGTAATATAAACACGCGCATCAGCGCAAGCGAAGTAGATCAGACACTGCCCATGAAAGGGGGAGCTGTTACTTACCTTTAGCAGCATGTGTCCAGTGGCGAAGGTGGCCCAGTGTTGCTGTAAATTCCAAACTTTCAGAAGGGCTCTGATATATATGTGAAATCTGTCCATCTTAAATATGGTTCCAAATGTCCTACAATGAGGCATGTGGCTGTAGAAACCTCTCTTCTTTAGTCCTGCAATTCTCTGTTCCCTGTTGTTTTCTGACCCTTGGATTTGCTTCATGCTGTTTCCTGTACCTAGAATTCTTGTCCCTCTGACCCCACTGTCCACACACTAAGATGCCACCTCCCAGCTGGAACTGACTTTTCTCTCCTCTGAGTTCCCACAACATGTCTTATGGACTTCACTGAAATGTGATACTTTGTAGACGTTTAGTTCCCTGGTTCTTACTTGTCCCATGTCATCTGTCTTAAGGACTCATACTCAATAAATATCTGCTGAAACAAAAAGGGAATGAATGAATGAATGAATGAGCAAATAAAAAACAGTGTGGTGTGATAGAAAAAAAAACATATGCAGCCATCAAAAAGAATGAAATCTTGCCATTTGCAACGACATGGGTGGAACTGGGGGGTATTATGCTGAGCGAAATAAGTCAATCAGAGAAAGACATGTATCCTATGACCTCACTGATATGAGGAATTCTTAATCGCAGGAAACAAACAGGGTTGCTGGAGTGGGGGGTGGGGTGGGAGGAATGGGGTGACTGGTGATAGACACTGGGGAGGGTATGTGCTCTGGTAAGCGCTGTGAATTGTGCAAGACTGTTGAATCTCAGAACTGTACCTCTGAAACAAATAATGCAATATATGTTAAGAAAAAAAAAAAAGAAGAAGAAGATAGCAGGAGGGGAAGAATGAAGGGGGGGAAATTGGAGGGGTAGACGAACCATGAAAGACTATGGACTCTGAGAAACAAACTGAGGGTTCTAGAGGGGAGGGGGGTGGGAAGATGGGTTAGCCTGGTGATGGGTATTAAAGAGGGCACGTTCTGCATGGAGCACTGGGTATTATGCACAAACAATGAATCAGGGAACACTACATCAAAAAATAATGATGTAATGTATGGTGATTAACATAATAAAAAAACTAATGATGTAATGTATGGTGATTAACATAACATAATAAAAAAAAAGAAGGAAAAAAAAATATGAACCTTGGAATTAGACTTCGGTCTTTAGGTTTAAATTTTATTATTTTTTAAAATTTTTATTTATTTATTTAGATTTTATTTTTAGGTAATCTCTACACCCAATGTGGGGCTCAAACTTACAACCCTTACATCAGGAGTTGCATGCTCTACTGAGTGAGCCAGTCAGGCACCCCGGGTTTAAGTTTCAGATCTGCCTCTTACTAACTTTGTCATCATGGAGATAGTACTCTTGTTGCCTGAAAAAAAAGACAAAGATGTCTACACTGCAAGGTTGTTGTGATGATTAAAGAAAACGAGGTTCAGAGCCTGGACCTACACTCTTATTGTTCCTACTGCAGTGTTTTTCAAACATGGCTGAGCATAAGAATCACTGAGCTATTTGTTAATCATCCTGATTCCAGGGCCCACCCAAAGCATATTGAATTAATATCTCCAGGGGAAGAACTTAGGGATATGTATTGTTATAATCAGGAGAGCTTGGAAAATAAAGCATGTTCATTGTTACCTTTTCTATATTTCCAATAGCAGTCTTCTGGATGTTTCAAAGTATTTCAACCTGCTGGGGTCAGGCATGCTTACTGCTAATATTTAAATAAAAATGGAATAAGTTCTCAAGTTTTTCCATAGTCTGATTATGAGGGTGTGTCCAAAATAAAAGCAGCCATTGAGGATTTATATACAGGAGTCTTCCTTTGAGAATTATTAAAAATTCGGGGCGCCTGGGTGGCTCAGTTGGTTAAGCGACTGCCTTTGGCTCAGGTCATGATCCTGGAGTCCCCGGATCGAGTCCCGCATCGAGCTCCCTGCTCAGCAGGGAGTCTGCTTCTCCCTCTCCTGCTCCCGCCTCTTGTGATCTCTCTCTCTCACTCTCTCTCTCAAAAAAAAAAAATCTTAAAAAAAATTATTAAAAATTTTATTTCCTGATTCCTTAGGATCGCATTAAAATGTTAGCACCATAAGGGCAGGGATTTTGTCTGAATTGTTTGTTGCTATATCCCGTGAGCTTAGAACAGTACCTGAAACATAAATGTTTAATAAATATTTTCTGTTAGGACCAGATAACTCAGTCCACAGCACTTATGCTCCAAGAATAGGCTCACATCTTGAATAGCAAAGGCTTTTTCCACCTTTGGCCCCTCAATCTCATATAGCACCTGGAATAGAACCATACAAAGGTCACTTCAAGTCCCAGCTCAAAACCTCAATAGCTGGAAATTTAGCTGAATAGTTGATGGTTCTAACACTGTCTGTTTATCTTCTCATTAGTCACTTTATAGACCATGTGTCCAAGCACATGCCTTCATGATGTATAGAACCAAGGGATGGATAAGAAAGATGGAATACAAGTATTAGTATGGCCATTCTCTGTGGCAGGCCCCAGGAATGTGTCTGATGACAAACAAGTAAGGAATCCTGATTTTTTCATTGTTAAATCACAATGGAAAAAAGTAGAGGTAGAGATGACTTATTTAATCAATTGGTCTTTTATATTGGTAAAACAAACAAGAAACAAACAAAAAAATACAACTATAGGGGCACCTGGGTGGCGCAGTCCATTGAACGTCTGACTCTTGGTTTTGGCTTAGGTTGTGATCTCAGCATCATGATCAGGTTCTGTGCTCAGTGTGGGGCTTGCATGGAGATTCTCTCTTCCTCTCCCTCTGCTCTTGCTCTCTCACTCTCTCTCTCAAATAAATAAATAAATGCATAAATCTTAAATAAACCAACCACAAAGCATAGTGTGTTGAATACACACTTTTATTTACACAATTCAAGGGAGCAATATTATGACAACCCTCTGATTGAATCAGGAGTTATCTGTCATTTTATAATTTATGAAAAAGAACCAAGTATATAGCGAAATGAAAATGCCCTTTGCCAAAAGAGGAGGAGGCAAGATAAGAATTAGCTAGTGGGTGGCCAAGACCCAAAAACCCATAAATAAATAATCAAAAAACAAGTAAATAGATTAATACATAAATAAATAACAAGCACACATATTTCAGGATCAGGAAATACTGCAAATGTAGCTGAATGATATCATGGGGAAAGATAATTTAAGATTTCATAGTGATTTGAAATAAAAGACCTTTAGTTATTTTTTCTTGTTCCAGTCTGATTTCTCTGGTAGAATGATTTTTTTTTCTCTTTTTCAATCCTTCCCTTTAATAGAATTATATACCCATGCCCCTTTTCCACGTGGCTTTGAAGGGCCTGTAGGTAGAGTAGGTGGAGTGCACACCCCTACCTCAACCCCAGCCCCTTTCACTTTTTCGCTTGGCCATCTGGCTTCCTTTGGCCAATGATATGTTAGCAGATAACACATGAACAGAAGCTTTAAATGTGCTTGCTCTAGTCATCCCAGTTTCTTGTGCTTTTGCCACCTATCATGAGAAGATCGTGCCCTGGATAGCCTCTGGGACCATAAGGAAGCCTTATGAGATGAACGACTCCCAACCTGTGGCAGAACATCCCCCATCTCCTCGGTGGGCAACCCACAAACTAGAGAGTGGAAGAGTCAGCATGGTAAATGATTTTGCTGTAAAACCACCAAGATTTTATGCAACATCATCACAGTAATATTTGGTTACTATAGCCTCCATACACCTGTTATGCCCGATGAGAACTACATGTTGTTCAAGGTGACGTTCACCTTGCCACAAGTGCAAACTGTTACATGCATGAACTTGGACTGTAAGAAGTGATGTAATTTACAGTATCTGTGGTAGAACCTCATGTAGTTGCTTGTGACAGACTGAGTGGCACGTACACAGAGATTAGCCATGAGCTCTAAATCTTAAATGATACCTATTTTTCATTAAACATAAACTGTAAATGGAAATAGGGCCATATGACATTATGCTCAATTATGGAAGAAACATTTATTGGCAAGAAAAGGTAGATTAGCTGCAATGATAAATCCAAAATCTCAGGGGTTTAGCAAAAAGTCAGGTATATTTCTCCCTCATGTAAAGTCCAGACGACTCTCCAGACCAAATATTCTCCACGTGGTGATTCAGTGGTGCAGGCTGATGGAGGCTCCACCATACCCTACCTGTGTCATCAGGAACACATGGCTTTCATGGCCAATGAGGCAGGTAAACGGAGTGAAAAGGGTCTTATAGTGGCTATTAAGTGTTGCATCTCAGGCATGATGCACAACACTTCCTCTCACAACACATTGACCAGAACTAGACACAGGGTCCTATCTGAATAACTACAAGGCAGTAAGGAAATGCAACATTATCCTGTGCCTGGAAGGAGAGTGCAACCAGATCTGTGAAACACTGGACATCCCAACCACAAAACCATCTTGTTCTATGTAATTAAGCGGAAAAGATACTCAGTGGACCGTCAGTATGCTAATAACAATTACTATGTCAAATGCAACACATGACAAACTTTAGCTGATTGATGTGCAAACACAATTTTTAAAAAGTATCCTGGAGTATAACTAGTGACTACACATTTAAAGTGAGACCTGTATTAACATGAAAGAATATTCACAAAGAGTTCCCCAGTATTCTAAGTGGTGGAAGCCTCCAAGAAATTACTCTCTATACCTCGGTCTGGGGTAATGAACCTGTATGATATAATTGGAATCCCTCACCGAGGAGGGCACAACCTTTTGAGCCCTTTTGGGAGTAGAATTGTAAAGGATATGAGGTAGAAGGAAGGAGTATTTTAAGTCTCCCTGTGGACCTAAATTGCTCTGGGGTAGATAAAACATCCCCAAATTGCTCTGAAGCTATCCAAGCATTAAAAATTCCATGCAACAGACAGCAGTGTTAAACTAAAATAAGACACCGTATAGACATGGAGGACTCCTGGGGGAAACAACCGACTCCGCTCGAGAGGTCATGGTCGGCAGGAGGGGGGCTGATCATGGGAATTTGTAGCCATGGCTCACAATGCATGATCCAGGCAATGTTCATTTACCATATAATGAGCTAGACTCTCCAGTAAGACATCAGTGCCCAAAGTTCTGAAACTGTGAATTGGACAAAATAACCACAGGGATAATAAAACTATTTTATAGGCTTAGAAAAACAGAAAGTAGGGTTTCAAAATGAGTCATGCTCTACAATTTGTGGGTCCATACAGGAAGAAAAATTGGCAATAGTTAGGGAGTTAATAAGTGAGAACTAGATGAAAACTCTGCCTTATGTCTTGGGTAGGCTTTTATTTATAAGATCTCTATTGGGTATAAAAAGTAAGATCTGCCTGGGAAGTAATATTGTCTAGACATGACTCCCAGAAGTATCATTTTACTTTTGTTCTTCCAAGTAATTGTGTTAAATTTGTAACTACCCCAAGCATCCACATCTCCTGAGTGTATGCTGCTGGGTCGAAAGGTGCCATTTTCCCTGCTCAGATCAGAGTCCTAAAGACCTGTTTATTGCAGCTTCTGTAAAACTCGCTGGTTTTGCTCTAAGGAATAGTAGATGCCATTTTTGAAATGGTGAGAAAACATGAGGTGGTTCCAGTAATGGATGGAGAAACTGTGTGTCTCCATGTAAATAAAGTGATACATATTTCTGAAAGAGCTCCTGGGAGGGCCCCTGCCTTTAAGGTTACAGGCTACCTAACTGTTAGCATCTCTTTATTGGCTGGGGGTAAACGATGTACCTCAGAAGGAGTCTACAATATTTGGCTCAAATGGTTTAAGGTGCGAGAGTATCATTCTTGAAGACGACATTTTGAGGTGAATTAGAACTTATTTCATTTGTAGGTCATCTTGCATAAAGTTGAAACTGCATGAATGAAACATACAATACAACCCACCCCCCACACACATGGGTTGACTCTTATTTCACTGACCCTATGGTGCCAGGAAACAGTATCTTCCTACTTTAAGTTACCACGGAATTCTGGCCAAATGCAAGGATTTCTATACCTTGAAGAGTACATCATTCAGCTTTTTTCAAATAATAAGGAAAATTCAATGATAAAAGGTACCAGAGACTCTTGGAAAATCTTTCCTTGAAAGCCTAGGGATTTTGGCCATTTTCATGCTTATAATCATTCCTTCATCTGGGGACAAGAATTGACTCCATATATTGTTACATAGAGACATAGAACACAACGTATGAGCCCTTCAAGTCCGAAGGGAGAATTTGTGTGCAAATTACCATAAAAGTAGTGAATAAATATTGAGATATTCTATAGTCTTTTTGTCTTACATCATGATATGATAAGTTTCATGCTTACTACTTTGTCATATTCCTGTTAATAAACAGGAGAGCCTTGACCTACTTTGCAACATTTTTGCTAGAGAAGAGAGGGAGCCCCACCCACAGAGCCCCACACACAAAAGGAAAAGCTGTAAGTGGATGTTACCACTGTCAGGCATGTTGAGTCAGTGAGAGACTCAGGTTCCTCACCCCCAAGGAGAAGAAGTGGGAAGGTTTGGTCTGCTGAGGCTAAGAGGAGTGACCAACCTGGCTGCCAGCCTCTTCTAAGATGGAAAAAAGCAGGTATTGCCTTCATTACTTCTGGAAATGAAAAAATGAAAGAACCCACCCCAGGAACAGGCCAAAAAGCAGTTCAGGTTTTTTTTTGTTTTTTGTTTTTTCATTTTGTACTGTTTTCTTGGGCAGAATATAAAAATATTTTACTAAAGAAACAATTTTTCCTTATGCATGACATGTGTGTCTTCTACCACATCCATTCACTTCTTTACGAAAACAATCAAGTGCATTTTTGCTGATCTCCAGAATACCCACCTTCCTCTAATAATCGTGAAAGTCTTCCATTTCCCCCTTGTCACATCTTTCTCCTATTCCTCACATTTAAATTATTTATCTCATTCTCGTCTTAGCTCCTAAAGATTTTCCCTCCTCTCTGTCATTGAATCGTGAAGTTCAGACATTTTTCCTTGAAGTATGCAGCATACTCTCACAAAGAGATTTGAGGTCCTGATGGAACTTAAATCACAGCATTGCTATGAAACCTATAATTGAAGGTGACAGAAAAAAAAAGTTTTAATTTGGGGGTTCATAGCCTTCCTCTTCACTTTCATTTCTCTGAATCTCATGTTTTCTTCCCAGTGGGGAAGAGTGAGGTGTTATTTATCCATCTCCTTCAAACCAAAATATAAATGCTATGTAAATTCAAACATCCCAGGTCATCAAAGTCCATCCTTGGCCATTATAGCACCTGAATTTTCTCATAGGTTATCTCTTCCTCAGGCTAAGTGCCCTTGGTCTCTCCTCTCCCCCAAGATCTAGCCCATCTCCAGCAATGCATGTCTGTGCACACGTATGTCCACCACACACACACAATCTCCTTTCTCCTCACCCGATAACTAGGTTTCTTCATCTCTTTTCTTGGGTTTACCCAGGAAACTAAAAATCCCTCCCATTTTTTCTAGTTTTTTTTTTTTATTGTGGTAAGATATAATAAAATATTTCTCATTTTAACTATCCCTAAGTGTACAGCTCAGTGTCATTAAATACATCCAAAACATGCTGTTTTGAAGGTCCACTCATGTTTTAGCATACATCGAAGTTTCATTTCTTTTTTTATATTGAATAATATTCCATTGTGTGTGTATATATCTATATATCTCACATTTTGTTTATCCATTAATCTGCTGATGGGCACTGGAGCTGCTTCTACATTTGGGTTATTGTGAATAATGCTATAGTGAATATTAATGTAGACATGCACACAAACACACTTTGCCTAGCTAACACTTTGTTGTTTTGAATCTCTCAGCTCAATATAAATGTCCTCAACAACACCTTCTCTGCCCCTTTCCTGACCAGGTCAGTCCTGCAGGTAGATCACCTTTACCGCTCTACACGGATCAATGTAGGTGACTATGTATTTGTGATGTGATTTGAGAAATGACATAAGCCTACTACACTGCTGTGTCCTTAGTGGGATCTCCAAAACTGTCCATTGAACAAGCCAATAGGAGACACTTCAAGTGTGGTAACTGTCATTTTTCTGAATGAATCATTATCTAATCTAAGGCTGACATTAAAATAGTGAGCTGGACCGGTAGGCAAAGACCATAAGACAACAACCATGAGCACAATGACAAAAATGACTCAAGAGAAGAAGTGTTCCTCCCTTGGTAATCACAAGCACCATTCACATATGAAAATGAATTTGGCTGAGGACTATTGATTTTCTCTTCACTTTACTCCTGGCTTTGTACTGAGACTCCAGCTCTCAAGAAGAAGAATGCCCTGCTCCAATTCTGCTTGGCCTTGGTTTACCTCCAGCTCAAACATGCCTGCCTGGCTGTCAGATTTAATTAAAGGGCAAGACAATAGCAACAACAACAGAAGCAGGGGAGTTGAGAGACCTTGCTTGTTTTGTGAAACAGAATATTTAGAAGGGATTTTCAAAAGGCAAATGAGCAGAGCAAAGATCACTGGAGCATCACACAGCTTGGCAGCAGTGGAGAAGGCAGCCCCACAGGTCTTTGGGTCCTCTGCCTTGTAGGCAGGCAATATGGAGGGGAAAACCACTCTGTCCACTCTGTGTGTGGAGAGGGCATGAGCCAGAACTTCTGGGAGACAGAATCAGAAAGAAGGCTCCAAGCAGTCAGACCTATTCCTGTTCCATAATGGCAGCTGGAGACGTTCAATCAGATATGGTTGCACCCATAGCCCCAGCTCAGGTCCTTACATTGGGTGGGCATGATCTGGTAGGCTAGGGCAACTGGGGGTGGATTATAAGACCACTAGAGGGTGGGGAAGGAGTGAGGTGTCTCTGGTAAGGAGAAGGTGGTGATGATCATGCCAAAGGGCTACTCTGGGGCAGACATTTAGTCTCCCTCATGATTTCTATCAGCAGCCCCTTACTGTCACCAGTCACCTTTTTCTCTTCTGCCATTCCTCAGCAAACTCTCTGATTTTAGCCCACATCCCTTCTCTTCTTTCTTATCCTAATTCAGCATCACGGTACCCCAAATAAAATTTCCTTATTACAAGAGAACACATGTGTGGAGTGGGGTGAAAAATTGAGTGACGAAGTCAAAACCTTTTGTAATGATTAGGGGAGAGAAAGGTTAGGGGCATTCCAGGGACTTTGTCCCATCACTCAAGATAACTTCTAAGAAAGTTACATTTTTTTTTTTAAGTGGGAGTTCTTCCATCTCCCTGAGTTTTTACCTGAAAAACTTTCCAACCCTCAGAGAAAACCCTCTGAAAGAATACTATAGTGAATATACATATATCCTTCATTTAGGTTCACAATTGCTAGCATTTTGTCACATTTGTTTTATCTGTATATATACGTGCATGGGCACATACACAAGCACAAATAGGCTTTTTTTTTTTTTAAAGATTTTATTTATTTGAGAGAGAGAGAGAGCAAGCAGGAGTGGGAGAAGAGGGGCAGAGGGAGGGAGAGAAGCAGACTCCCTGCTGAGCTGGGAGCCCATCACAGGGCTCCATCTCAGGACACTGAGATCATAACCTGAACCAAAGGCAGACACTTAATGGACTGAGCCACCCAGGTGCCCCCCCACCTTTTTTTAGAGGGAAGGAGAGAAAGAGAGGAGAGTGAGCAAGCACACAAGTGTGGGGGAAGGGGCAGAGGAAGAGGGAGAGAGAATCTTAAGCGGGCTCCATGCCCAGTGCGGAGCCTGACACAGGGCTCGATCGCACAACCCTGAGATTGTGACCTGAGCCAAAATCAAGAGTCAGTCACTCAACTGACTGAGCCACCCAGGCACCCCTTTTTCTGAATCTTTTGAAAGTAACTTGCAGTCATCATAATATTTCAATCCCAAATGCCTTAGACTTTATCTATGTATAAAGCACAAGGACCTTGTCATACATAAGAAATTTAAGCCTGATGTGGTAATGCCTAACATGTAGTCTATATTAAAATTATCCAAGTGCTCCCCAAATAGACTTCATAGCTCTTTTAACAAATCCCAGATCCAGTTAAAGGTCTCCCATTGTATTTGGTTTTTATGTTTCTTTATCGTCTTTCGATATACAGTCCCCCCTTATTCATGTATATCTGGATGTTTATTTATTTATTTATTTATTTATTTATTTATTTATTTATTTTTTATTTCCCCGTGTTGGGGGGGAAGGGGAGGGAGAGAGGGAGTGGGGGAGAGAGAGAAGCAGACTCCCTGCTGAGTGTGGAGCCTGCCATGGGCTCGATCCCATGACCCTGATATCACAACCTGAGCCGAAATCAAGTTGGACATTCAACCAGCTGAGCCATCCAGGCACCCCTATTTATTTATTTTTATTCATGAGCAATTTTTTGAGAGTCCAGGCTAATTGTCTTGCAGAATTTCCCCAAACTTTGGATTTTCCTTTTTCCTCATGAATAGATTCAAGTTAAACATTTTGGGAAGATATTGTATAATTTACTTTGAATTACATCAGGAGGTACATAATGCCAGTTTATCCCATTATTGGTGTTGCTAAATTAGATCACTTGATTAAGGTAGTAGCCATTAGGTGTCCCCATTATAATGATTCTCTTTCCTTAATTAAGAAGTTATCTGTGGGGGCGCCTGGCTGGCTCAGTCGTGAAGGATCTGCCTTCGGCTCAGGTCATGATCCCAGGGTCCTGGGATCGAGCCCTGCATCAAGCTCCCTGCTCCGCGGGAAGCCTGCTTCTCCCTCTCCCACTCCCCCTGCTTGTGTTTCCTCTCTCACTGTGTCTCTCTCTGTCAAATAAATAAATAAAATCTTAAAAAAAAAAAGAAGTTACCTGTGGGACCATGGTTTGAAATCCCATGAATATACTGTTTTTAAAGAACATTTTACCCAATGGCTTAAACTTCTGTCGTTGACCCATTATCTCTTGATGGTTACCAAATGTGACTTTCTACTCTATTATTCCAGTAACATATACGAGTTTGTATTCTTTTGTAAAGAACTCTCCCTTTCTCTTTCAAAGGGGGAGATGTAGATTGTGTCTTGAAGAGAAGACCCAAAATTACGTAGGAATAAAGCCCACAGTACTGACTGTTATCTTGCTTAAGATGTTCTACTTGTGGTTAGATGATTTTCCCTCTGGCTGGTCTTCTTTGATGTGGGTTCCAAATCCTCCAAATCTTTGGATGTTCCAACACCACAGGGGCCTGTTTCTTCCCAGCTCTCCTGAGCACGTAAAATCACCCACATTGTATGAGGAATTTAGATCCTCCACCCAGAATCAAAAGTATGGAATCACTCTTGTAAAGTATACACATGTGATTCCTCATTAGGGATGAAGTTAACCCATGAAGTTAAACTCAGTTTGTGGTGTAAATAGGGTGAGAGATCATAGGCTCCAGATCGGAACAGTTGTAGTAAGGGACATGATTAAGCACTGTCAAGCCCATAAAAACTTATGTCCTAGCATACAGACTGAGTAGGGAAGGAGGAGTAAAGGGGAATAAGCAAGAGATGGAGGTTCCCATGTACGTCAGAGACAGGTAAGAAAGGGGGACCCTGCAGATCTCTTGTCTTCTTTAGAACCCTTTCATCTTATTGTGGATTTGACACGGATTCAGCTCCCTGAAGTGGAGCTCGCTGCTAGGTGAGACCGGACTGGGTTAAGGGAATCAAATGTCTGAGTGGGGCTGCCATGGTAGTAGAGGGGGTTGTCCACCATGACACCCTAGCACCTGCTCACCTCGTTTCTCTGGCTCAGTTCAGTGGGATTTATGCGGTGTCAGCAACAAGGCTGACATGTTCTCTCTCGATCCCCATGCGGCAAGGAAGTTCCTGCAGAGATCAGAGAAGGCGAAAGCTAGTGCACGTGTGGGTGGGGGGCATGGCAGCAGGGAGCAGAGGGTAGAGACAAGTGTGTTTAAATCAGCAGAAGGATCAGTGCCAGGCAGGAGCAATTTTGAGATTAGGGCTTCGGGTTCTATTTTATTTTATTTTTTATAAAAAGAAATGATCTCTCTCTGATGAAGAAGTCGTGCTGCTCTATTGTTGTGATCTCACCTCCACTCAGTTTCACGCGGTTTCATTTCTGACCCACTTTCTTCATCTCCTTTGCTTGTTTCCTTCAAGAGCAGTTTTAGCTCCCAACCCCAGCCAGTACCTTGCTTAAATTGCTTTAATCTCCAAGTGCTTCTTATATTGATTTTAAACAGTTAAGCTGCCAATCAACTCCTCTCCTTGTGCAGCAGCAGAGGGCAGAGAGATTAAAACAACAAATAAATAAGGCTGGAGCTAGGAAGTTGGTTAGAATTTCCAAATGAATGTCAGCAGCTCCTAGCAGCACCTCTCCTCCACCCCTCACCTTGAAGGTGCAAGAGCATTATGAAGAGACTAGGCCCATCTTTGTGATGTTAATAATAGCCAGCATTTAATGAATAGCTGCTTGCTGCCAGGAACCCTTCTAAATACTGTATTCATATTAACTCATTTAATACTCACACAGATCATGAGGTAAGTACCGTCATTAATCTCTTTTAACAGAAGAGGAAACTGAGGCACAGAAAGGTTAGGAGAACATGAAAGGCACAGAGCATGAAATCAAAGGCAGTCTGGCCCTATGAGATGAACTAATAGCCAGCAAGTTATAAGGACTCCCTTGCCTTATAACTAAGTCTCCACCAGACTGTAGCAGAATGGAACAGAAATGCCACCTTCCAAGAAACAAAGGGAAGAGTGGTCAAAACAGGTAAAAGTTAAATACCCTTTAATCCAATAAACATGCATGAAGCCCTGATGATGTATAAGCACTGAGCTTGATCCTGGAGATACAGAGATGGTGAAGATGCTCTTACAGCTCTCAGCAACCTCAAAATCTAATTGGAGTCTAATCACAGATAGGCAATCCATGGGGAAGATGGTGGTGGAGAGCAAGAAAAGGCAGGCAAGTGATTCAACAGCTCTTCATCCTTCAAGCTATGACTCAAACCTCACCTCCTCCAGAAAGCCTTAACCCTGTCCATCTCTGGCTGCTTCCCTCTTGTCTTGTCACTCACTGTTGAATACTACAACAGTAGGATCACTTGGTGGTCTCTCCCACTAGATCAGGGGTCCGCAAACCACATTTTGAGGGTAAAATCTAGCTCACTGCCTGTGTTTTTTTTTTTTAAGATTTTATTTATTTATTTCAGAGAGGGAGGGAGAGAGAGAGCACGAGTGGGGACAGACGCAGAGGGAGAGGGAGAAGCAGACACCCCGCTGAGCAGGGAGCCTGATGTGGGGCTCCATCCCAGGACCCCAGAGATCATGACCTGAGCTGAAGGCAGACACTTAACTGACTGAGTCGTCCAGGCACCTGCTCACTGTCTGTTTTATAAATAAAGTTTTATTGAAACACAGGCGTGGTCATTTGTTTACATATTGTCTATGACTTCTCTTGAGCTGCAGCAGGAGAGTTGGACAGTTGCATCAGGACACTATCTGTCTGGTTTGTAAAGCCTAAACTATTTACTATCTGGCCCTTTTCAGAAAAAGTGTTCTGGCCCTTATTCCAGATGATGACTATTTTTTTTTTTAAAGATTTTATTTATTTATTTGAGACAGAGAGAATGAGATAGAGAGAGCATGAGATGGGGGAGGGTCAGAGGGAGAAGCAGACTCCCCGCCGAGCAGGGAGCCCGATGCGGGACTCGATCCCGGGACTCCAGGATCATGACCTGAGCCGAAGGCAGTCGCTTAACCAACTGAGCCACCCAGGCGCCCTTATTTATTTATTTGAGAGAGAGAGAATGAGAGACAGAGAGCACGAGAGGGAGGAGGGTCAGAAGGAGAAGCAGACTCCCCGCTGAGCAGGGAGCCCGATGCGGGACTCGATCCTGGGACTCCAGGGACTCGATCCCGGGACTCCAGGATCATGACCTGAGCCGAAGGCAGTCGCTTAACCAACTGAGCCACCCAGGCGCCCTCAGACTATGACTATTTTTAGGGCATTTCTGAATGTGAAGCAGCCAGCACTATAGGAGGAGGGTCATTCTGGGTCTGTAATCCCTGCAGCAGCAGCATTTTAGCTTGGCCTGCGGTAGATTCTTAAAAACAGAAGTTTCTGCTGGAGAGACAAGTAGAGGGGACACTGAACTCCTACCCAGCCCCTCTGTTCCCTGGCTCAGTGCATATCCCAGGACCGGCACAGCAAATGGTGATTTAGCAACAAAGCCGGGTCTGCTGACACCGCTCTGCAAGAACTAACACACATAGGAAGAGCAGCTTGGGGGCAGGCAGAAGGGATGAAGTGGAGACAAAGGAAAAATAGACCATGCGTGGGATGATTTGCCACTTTAATTTTCCTAGGGAGTGACATTGCTTCTGTGACAGGTAGGTTATTTTGGTTCATCATTAGGACTCTTATTGATATGGTGTTGGATGAATCTAACTGCACCTGCTGTGTTAGGAATCGTAAAGTGGTGTGTATAATGTCACATCTATCTCGGGAAGGACTGAACAGAAGCTGGTGTCAGGGTGGGCAAGCAACAGATTGGACGGTGAGTAGAAATTACCTGCACAATTTCTGTGCTCTGAGCTGGTAACAAGCCCAGGATGTTTGAATGAATACTCTACCCAAGCAATGTCTGGCAAGAGGGTCATCTGCCTTGAAAGAGAACATTTTTGCCTGAAATGTAGCACACCATGAAAGAGCTCAGCCGGTCTGAACGTGATGGTGCCTTGGCTGGCAGTTTCCCCCAAGTGGTATGTGGAGAACAGTGCAGTTTTCAGAGGGATGGCTGCAACCTGCAGAGAGGCCTAAGAGTCAGGAGGAAGAGGTAAACCTGATGGAAAGCGGTGACCCGTGATCTCTAATCTATATGACCAAGACATTGCGGGACTGAAGTAGGCTGAGCTTTTTGCTGTTCTCGAAAATCTGGCTGTGTTAGGTTGCATTTCATCTTGAACCAAAGGCCCTGAACGCTGTCAGTGCCTATTCTCTTCCTTCCTGGTGGAACAGCTGAGCATCTCCGTTCCCTTGTCATAGACTGGGAATCATTAGATTCAAAGCATTGTTCAAAATGAAGTTCTACTACTTTACTATTAAAATTCAATTAGAGGGTCCCTGGGTGGCTCAGTTGGTTGAGCGACTGCCTTCGGCTCAGGTCATGGTCCTGGAGTCCCGGGATCGAGTCCCGCATCGGGCTCCCTGCTCGGCGGGGAGTCTGCTTCTCCCTCTGACCCTCCCCCCTCTCATGTGCTCGCTCTCTCTCATTCTCTCTCTCTCAAATAAATAAAATAAAATCTTTAAAAAAAAATTCAATTAGAGAGCTCTTGCAACTGATAATGAGCAGGCTTTGCCCGGACACCTCCTTTCCTGAAGAACGGAGATATTCTGAAAACATGCCATAATATCCTGGGCCAATTTAACTGTTAGAAATTTGTATAGTTCACTTCATATTGTACCAATAGCTGTCTTCTTGATGTTACACGATGAACCTCATCTTGCTTTTACATAATCTATCTTCATGTGTCTGCAAACAGTTTCCTTTTGACCCCTAGATCATGAGTATCCTCTTTTTGGGGTTACATAATCTCATTTCCTTCTACTTTTCCCATAGATATGATTTTGATTGCCCTCACAACTTTGATAGATTTTTTTGTAACATCCGTCAACCTGTGTTTAGCCTTCTCTAGTTTGCTATCTGGAATGGATGCAGTGATTTAGTGCCCCTCTTCCCCTGCTAAATGTGCTCCTCTCATAAGGCAGACTGCATTGAGAAAGGAGGACTCTTGGGTGTCAAAAATAATCAGCTCCCAAAGAGAAGCCCTCATACCCTTACAAATCTATGCACAAAGACCAGGAAGCATTTAATTGGTGGGGGGGGGGGGGGCGGTTAGGCAGTGTGGATCCCTCACTCGGTTTCAGAAGCACTCGCCCAGTCACTGGAACATTGAGTGTTCTGGTTTAGATTCAAAGTTAAGTTTTGTTGTTGTTGTTGCTGTTATTTTTCTTAAATTTGGAAAAATGTGTTCATTAATTTTGAAAATCTTTTCCCCTAAGAGACTGCTATGGAATGGTTGTTAGCAAAGTTTTGCTAACTTAACACCACTCACCTCTAAACTAACTCCTTCTTGGGGACTAACATACTTTGAAAATGCAGAGTTTGTTTTTGTGAGTTAAACCAGGGAGCTTGTATTTTCTTTTTCTCTCTTTATGATTTTGGCAAGAGGTTTTACTTTCATAGCTATTCAAGTGATCTCCAAGGCAATTCATGGACAAGAGATGTAGCATTTTGCATGGGACAGAACTTTTTTGAAAAAACTAAGCCGTAGGATGTCAGCCATGGAGGAATCCAAGAAATCCTGCAGTCCAGGCTCTCACTATGTGGGTAAGGAGAAGGTGAATGGCAACTACAGTTGATACTGGACTGAGTCCGAACATCAGTTTCTTTTAGTTACTGATTTCTGCCAAAATTGAGCGGTCTCACTGAAATTCTCTCTTATAGAATGGTAACATCAGAAATGCAATCACGGGAAATATGACAATTTCAGTACTGTTTTTATTTCCTTCTTTTTTTTCCTCTTCCTTTTTCCTTGGCTTTAATGTAAAACTCTTCTTGAAAATGTCACTCTGTCTCAACTACACTGAGGGGTAATAAGGAAGGGGAGATTATCCACCACTGAAGTAGAGTGCTGGATGGGGCGCCTGGGGGGCTCAGTCGGTTAAGCGGGTTTGCCTTCAGCTCAGGTCATGATCCGGGGAGTCCTGGGATCGAGCCCTGCTTCGCATCAGGCTCCCTGCTCAGCAGGGAGTCTGCTTCTCCCTCTACCCCTCACTCCATTCCTGTGCTCTCTTTCTCTCAAATAAATAAAATCTTTTAAGTAGAGTGCTAGATAGAGTGCTATTTTAATAGTATCACCTCTGTGATGAGGGTGGCAACACAAAGCAAAATCAGAGAGCGAGTAGGTTAAGTCCCCTAGAGGGGGCCATGCAAAGCCATCTATGTGGGGCTTTGGGGCACCCTGGTGTGCCGGGCACAGCCTATGGCACTGAATTCCACAGCTCCAGGGGATGAAGACTAGTCAGGGAAACTTGCAGCTCCAAAGAATTCTGAAGTCTCTCATTTCTATCTTAAAAATATTGGGTGACTTGTAGGTTGTATTCCACATAGAATCCATAAAAACTAAGATGCATTTATTGTAAGACACACCATTGTTTTATCACTAAGAATGAAAAAAACTCCCAAACATTGCAAATTAAATTGTGACACAGCATCGATTGTTAAATGCATTCTAATTTCAGAGGTGTTAATACATGAATGTCTGAGAATCAATGAAATACTGGATATTTATCTGTATTTAATATAAAAATATAATTTCCTCCCATTCCCCCAATCTTTAAGCTTACTTCAAAAAGATGTGCCATGTTTCTCCTTTGGCTTTGTGTACCCACTGGTATATAAATGCAAACACCCAGGAGTATTCATATTCCCGTTTAAGAAACATTAATTATACTGTTTCCCAGAGTCAGTGATATGGAGCATCTTTGGGGGTGGGGAGGTAAAGGGAGGAGCTGTGGAACATTTTTCATTTAAAACCCTAGAAACACAAGAAAATTAAAAACATGTGTTCAAATAAAAACTTGCACATGAATGTTTATGGCAGCATTATTCATAACACCCAAGAGGTGGAAACAAACCAAATGTCCATCAGCTGATGAATGGATAAACAAAACATGGTATATTCATAGAATATTTTTCTGCCATGGGGGTGCCTGGGTGGCTCAGTCATTAAGCGTCTGCCTTCGGCTCAGGTCATGATCCCAGGGTCCTGGGATCGAGCCCCGCATCGGGCTCCCTGCTCCGCGGGAAGCCTGCTTCTCCCTCTCCCACTCCCCCTGCTTGTGTTCCCTCTCTGGCTGTGTCTCTCTCTGTCAAATAAATAAATAAAATCTTAAAAAAAAAAAAAAAAGAATATTTTTCTGCCATGGAAAGGAATGAGGTAACCACACATGTTACAACATAGATGAACTTGAAATACGATGCTAAGTGAAAGAAGCCAGTCACAAAAGTCATACATTATATGAGTCCATGTATATGAAATGTCAGAATAGGCAAATCATATGGTAAATAGATTAGAGGTTGCCAAGAAGCTGGGGGAAGGTTGGAATTGAGAGTGACTTTAATGAATATAGGGTTCATTTTTGGGGTGATGAAAATATTCTGGAATTAGACAATGATGATAGTTGTACAATATTGTGAATATACTAAAAGATAGTGAGTTGCACACTTCAAAGTGGTTAGAATGATGAATTTTATGTTATGTAACTTTTACCTTAATAAAATGGGTAAAAATGCCTAGAAAATGTTTGCCTACCCCACCCCCTCCCCCAGGGAAAAGTAGAAGCAGCTCTGTTGGAGATAGGATTAAGAGGATGTCTTAGCTCAGCCTTGCTCTTGCTCCCAAGAATGACCCCCAAGGTCCTTGTCCAGAACAACCCTGGGGCTCTGAAGAGCCAGTGTGAAACCCATTGCCCAAAACTCTCCTCACACAGTGGCCTCCTTTTCTCTGGTGTATTGCAAGGCACAGGCCACCTTCTCCTGGGAGCAGATCCCCTGAGTAGGGAAGAGAGTGCAACACTTCAACACGTGCCTTCCCTCTCCAGTTCTTCCAGGTACTCCAGATGCAGACTGCTCCCTCCCTGGCACCAAGTTCCTCACACATTTGGGAGCCAAGTTTTTATACCACCCACATCCACCATGAAAGGCCAGCCATGAGGACTCTGGAGAAGCGGCATGTTCTGCTGGAAAGTTTCTTCCCAACCTTAAATCTCCTCTGGAGCAAGGCACGGGCACATGCACCTTTCACACTCACATGTAAGGCATGCAGTCTGCTCAGCCCCAGGTGCTGCTTTGGTCAGGAATGTCCAGTTGAGCCTGCCCCAAACTCAGCATGTGTTGAGAGCTGATCACAGCAGACCCATGTATTTACTGCGTGTTCTGACTTGGCTTTTGTTCACAGTAATGCACCTGTCCCTTCTCCGTATTCCTGGTTTCATGGCTGACACAGTGCCATCATCTCTGACCCCCGTGTCATCTGTGACCGACTCATGTCTGCCATTTGTGTAGCCTCTCCTTCTAGTAACTGACTCTGTGTGCTCTGAGGAGCAGCCTGAACAGTGGCAGCCTGGAGCCCCAGTCTCCACCTACACTAAGTCCCCAAGAAGGAGCCCATAATGCTGTTTCCCACATCTTTCCTTCTGCTATTTTCTCTGCTTGACATTTTCTCCATCCTCTTTTTGCCTAACTCACTCATGTTTTAAGACTTAGCTCAGATCCAGTAAATGGATGCTTGGGCATATAATATGGAAAGATTCATCTCACCTCCCACTCTACATACATAAAAAAAGTTAGATAAAATATAATAAAAGTAAATAATACACAGCCAATCTTAACACATAGAGAGGGAAATCCACAATGCCAGCATGGAAGAGGGACCTGGCTTGGGAGCTGTGAATATACACTGATTTCTAACTCACAGGAGTGGGAGAGGTTATGTAAGTGAATATGGGATTTGCTCACCTGGGTGAACTGAAACCCTGAACAAAGATAGGAGTCTTAAAGAATGCCTTACCTGTGAAATAGTGATTTTACCACTAGCCCTCCACCCCCAGGGCCATACGTGCAAATCAGAACCCTGTGAGAAGTCAGAATCCTTGGCCAAAACCAAAACACTTGCGGAATTTGAACTCACGTAATCCTTGGGTTAAGACTCCAAGATAAAAAAATTAATGTAAGATGTAATGAGCACTCGGTGTTATATGCACCTAATGAAGCACTAAAATCTACCCCTAAAATTAACAATAGAGTATATGTTACCCAAATTGAATTTAAATTAAAAAAATTTTAAAAATGAATGTAAAAAAGCAAATAATCTCAAATTAACCCATGGGGATGCTTCCATAAGACAAAACGCAAGTGACTCCCACAATACACACCCCTACTGAGATGACATCCTACTAAAATATTATGTACCACACAAGGAAACAACCACAAAGAAGGGGAGTCCTCACGTGAAACAAATGGAAGAATTCACACCGAATGGCTGGACAACTGGACTATCTGAAGGAGATTTCAAAGTAAGTTTATTTAAAGTGGAAAAATGATAAATGAAGGTAGTGCACGTAGGTCAAGGGCAATAAAATATGGAAAATTAATAGGTGGATTTTTAAAAAAATTAAATAGAAATTCTAGAAATTAAGGTATTTGTAGACTTTAAAAAACCAATGGATAGATAATACAATAGACTAGAACATAAGAGAATTAGTGAGCTGGAATATAGCTTTGAGGAAATTACCCAAAATGCAGCTCACAGATATAAGGAGAAGAAAGATAAAGTTAGACCTGTAAGATAGACTAAGAATATCCAACATGCATCTAACAGAGAGAATGTAAATCCAGAGGAGAGCGATGGTCATAGAAAAATAAGCTAGTCTTTTTTCTGTTTTTTTGAAATTATTGTCAAAAAACCCCTCATAATATAAAATTTCCTATCTTAGCCATTTTAAGTGTACAGTTCAGTGGTATTATATATATTCACATTATGGTGAAACCGAACTCCAGAACTGTTTCATCTTATAAATCTGAAAGTGCAAACCCATTAAACAATTCCTCCTTTCCCTTCCCTGCCCCCAGCAACTATCATTCCACTTTCTGTTTCTGTGGACTACTTTACATATCTTATATAAGAGGAACTGCATTTTCCTATTTTTTTTTAAAAAAAGATTTATTGATCTCAGGACCCTGAGATCATGACCTGAGCAGAAACCAAGAGTCAGATGTTCAACCCACTGCGCCACCCAGTGACCCCCCCCTTCTTTTTCTAAAGAAGTATTTTCCTAGCTTTAAAAACAGATTAAATCAGCATATAGGGTCCTGGATAAGATAAATAAAAACAAATCTATACTCAAGGTATTTTGAATCAATATGATAGAATATCAAAGATAAATTATTAAAAGCCACAGAAAAGGAAAGAAAGATTACTCACAAAGAGATGACTCTTGGCCTGACAACTGACGACCTGGCATTCTATACCTAGCTTGATCCATCACTGGGAAATAAAATTAAAATAAAGAGATTTTTAGACAGAAAAAAAAGACTGATGTAATTTGCCTATTCACTGGCCTCTCCAAAAGAACTACTGAAGGATAAACTAGAGTAAAAAGGAAACTGAACTTAAATGAAAAATGTGAGATGCTGAAAGCAATGCTGAGTATTAAGCATACTGTCAACACTAAGTAAATATAAACTTCAAATATATATCTATATCTATATGTATGTACACATACACGCATGCACTAATAATGGAAGGGTATTTAAAGGTGGAAATAAAATACTTGTCAATTACATGGGATATAGGGAAGAAGGTTTCATAGTGAGAGGGTCCTATGTGCCTCACAATATTCACACAGAAAACAGACATGTTGATTAATTTTAAACCTTATTAAATATGGTGTGCATGTTTAAAATTGAAGAGTAATCTCTAAATTAACCCAAATGGAATGTACTTCCAATTTATAAAAAGGGAAATAAAGATAACTTTTTCAGTTCAATGAAAGTAGGAAAGAACACAAAAAGAAGCCAAGACAAAACACAGTAATTGAGAGCTACCTAGCAATGGAAATGAATGCCTACGTCTGTATGTATTAACAAGGGTAAAGCACAAAGATACAATATCCAGAGTAAGAGAAAAAGTTGCAAAGTCTATGCATGGTATTAACATATGTATTTCTCATAACACATGAAATCCCATTTATTGTTTAAGTATAGGTACAAATACAAAATATGGTTGTGAATTGCTAACACCATCACCAGGCTAGAAGTTGCTTCTGGAAATAAGAGAAAGAATATAGAATTTAAAAAGCCTACAAAGAAGTTTTCTACCATATTGGTAATCCTTAATTCTGTGTAAGTTTTGAAACATTTATGAAAAAATGACATTAGTTAAATGTAGGTGGGGAGTATAGGTTTTATGATATTATATTATTCTTGTTCATTTCTATAGATTTGAAATATTTTATTTCAAAAAGATTCGGCTCAGGATGCCCTTTTCCCATGAAGCCGTCCCAGGCTCTCTATCTCTAGACCATATCTGATACTCTCTCCTGGGCTCTTAAAGCTACAGGCACTTATCCTATCAAAGCACCTGTCATATGATGGCTTAGGTAGTACTCTCCAGAAGCAGAGCCTGAGACAGGGTTTTGGGTCCATGTGATTTACAGAGGAAGAGTTCATCAGCAAAGATCTGTAAGGGAGAGACTAAAGTAGGGTAAAGAAGGAGAAAGAGCCAAGCATAGATGTGCTCTAAGGCATAGCCTAGCCTTGGTCTGATCTATAGGGATAGGACTCTGAGGCAAAACCACACCACAGGGTTGTCTCCCTCCCTGGATCAATTTGACTGTGGCCCATTACTGGTGGAGGTATGTGGCTCCATGCATTCAAGTGTATCTCTCTCAAGAAGGAAATGAAGGCAATTGTATCCTAGTAGCCAACACTCTCTTTTTTTTTAATTTTTTTATTCTTATATTATCCCCATACATTACATCATTAGTTCTAGATGAAGTGTTCCATGATTCATTGTTTGTGCATAACACCCAGTGCTCCATGCAGAATGTGCCCTCCTCAATACCCATCACCAGGCCAACCCATCCTCCCACCCCCCTCCCCTCTAGAACCCTGTTTGTTTTTCAGAGTCCATCGTCTCTCATGGTTCGTCTACCCCTCCGATTTCCCCCCCTTCATTCTTCCCCTCCTGCTACCTTCTTCTTCTTCTTCTTTTTTTTCTTTCTTAACATATATTGCATTATTTGTTTCAGAGGTACAGATCTGAGATTCAACAGTCTTGCACAATTCACAGCGCTTACCAGAGCACATACCCTCCCCAGTATCTATCACCCAGTCACCCCATCCCTCCCACCCCACCCCCCACTCCAGCAACCCTCAGTTTGTTTCCTGAGATTAAGAATTCCTCATATCAGTGAGGTCATATGATACATGTCTTTCTCTGTTTGGCTTATTTCGCTCAACATAATACCCTCCAGTTCCATCCACGTCATTGCAAATGGCAAGATCTCATTCCTTTTGATGGCTGCATAATATTCCATTGTATATATATATACCACATCTTCTTTATCCATTCATCTGTCGATGGACATCTTGGCTCTTTCCACAGTTTGCTAGTAGCCAACACTCTTAAGAGGTGGAGCTCAGTGCAACAGACCCAGCCATCATCTGCCTGAGGCACCAAACAGCCTCTACCATACCTATATCATCTTTATTGCTCATGTTCCTCTCTACCTGTCCTTAAATCAGGAGCTGGGTCCTACTCAGCATTCCGGCCTCCAAGCATACACAGTGCTTGCATAGAGTGGGCTCTCAGACACATTTAATGAACTGGAATGAACCTAGGAAAAAAATGATCCAGAAATGCTAAAAGGGAATGTCAATAGGAAAAAGGCCGAAGATTCTTCCTCCTGCATTCCCAAGCCCATCGGTGGAGTGCTAAATTGTTTTCTTCCTGATAAAGAGACATGCATACATGCATCTATTCATCAAGCGTTTATTCAACACCTACTATGTGCCATGCACTGGAGACTAAAAGTTGTATATATTGTGCTTATATCCTCAGGTTACATTACAGTCAAATGAGTAAGGCAATAAGTTCCTATCAACTTATATTAATGGAGGGTCCAGTTTCTAGGATCTGTGGGAGTTACCATTTTGAATGATTAATATAAACAACCCATAAGCCCTTAACAATTCAGAAAGAGAAACAGGAATGCACATTTAAAAATCTGATATCAGATAAACTTTATAAGTTTAATAACTTGAGTTCAACTATGTGATAAATGTTCAATATGATATATAATTCATTCATTCATTCAATTATTCATTTGTTCATTTCTCCTTTGAGCAAATATTTAATAAGGGTCTATTGTGTACTAAACACCGAGAGGCACTTGGCGTTGAGTGTTGACTAAGACAACACGTTCATAAATTTACAGATTACAGACTAGTAGGGAAGGCAAACATTTTAGAGTTACTCATAAGTAAATATAGAGTGGCAAGTTACACCTAGTCTATGAATGAAGAAAATGAAGTACTATGAAACAAGATAATGGAGGGTACCCTGATTTGGTTTCAAGAGTTACGAAAAGCATCCCAAACAATTGACTTTTTTGTACATTATGAGTGAAGAATGAGGACAAGTGAGTAAAGAGTGAGTAGAAGAGTATTCAGATGTAGGGGAAAGAATCACAAAGTTTCTGATGACTGCATCACAAAGTTGGCTGCATTTAGCTCGGGAGTAAAGTGATTTGGAGAATGGCGGGGGTGAGGGCATAGGGGCCGGATCATGCATTTCTTTGCAGGCCTTGTTAAGATATTTGAATTTCATTCCAAATGTAAAGGGGAGAGGGCACCAGAAAGTTTAAGCAGAAGAGAGATATGATCTGATTTATGGTTTTAAAAAGATTAGTCTACCAGAGTGGAGAATGAATTGGAGGCAAACAAGGATGGAAATGAGATGGAAGGATAAACAGGTAGCCATCAATGAGATCCCAGTGGCTTGAAGTAGGCATGGCAGGTTCAGTACATATGTTGAGTGTTGGATGGATGAAACTGGGAGGTAAACTGGAGGGGTGAAGAAGGGAGAGACATAAGAATGACTCCAGATTTGGGACTTAAGTAACTGGGTAAATGAAAGGACTTTTAACTAGAGATGCAGAAAATTGAGTAGACATTGACACTAAGAGAACTCAGGAAGACTTCTAGGTGTAAGTATAATATCTGGACAGGACATTAAAAAAAAAGATTAATTGAGAAAAGGGGGTTGTTCTAGGTGGAGAGAACAATGTAAACAAAAGCCTGGGATGAAAGGTACATGGCATAGAAAATGGCAGAAAAAGACTGGCATGGGGTATGCAAAGTGACACTGTGTGGGGATGTTGTTATCCGGATATAAGATTGAAAAGTTAAGTAGACATGAGGAATCAAAGTCTCTGAAATTAATCTGTATAAAAAGATAATCTTTGGAGGTTTTAGGCAGTGGAATAACATGTTTAGACCTCTTCTTCTTCTTTTCTTTTTTATTTTTAGGAAGATCTCCAGAATTTTTGGAGCTCTGTAAGGGAGAAAATATAGTTGGTGTTGGAGAAAGAGACATTTTGGGAAAATTGAAATATATGCAATCTTTTTTTAGCATCTCTAACAGATCAGTTTAAGAATATGAGCATGCATTATGTATAATTTGGGTTGTTTTTAAAAAGATCATGTTTCATGTTTGTTATATATAGAGCTGCTAAGGCCTGGACAACTCTTGGAATAGATTTTATTTTCCCATTAGGATGGAGGTGGGGTGTGGTGGCTACCCATTGGTCAACAATGTTGCCTTGTCAAATCTTGTCTTTTCTAACCTAAATTTTCATATAACTCTTTTATAACTCAAAAAAGGAAGGCTGGTTTTGCTTTTGTTTTTGGATGGCCTCCTCTATTGCCCACTAAAGTGATCTTCAGACCAAAAAGCAAAGGCAAGGAAAATACAACTGAGAAATCATGGAACAGCAGATACTATTTATGGCATGGGATTATAAAAAACATATAAAAATAATTTTTTCCTGTTTTTGCTTTTTGGTACCTTATGCATGTTTTTTTTTTAAGTCAAAGCAGTGTCCTTAACCAGGAGTCAGTAAACTTTTTCTGGGGCCAGATAATAAATGTTTCAGGCTTTGTAGACTCTATGATAGTCTCTGTAGCAAGTATTCATGTCTGCTTTATAACACAAAAAACACAAATGTATCTAACACATTAGATACATCTAATGTATCATAGATGATACATTAACAAATGATTATGCCTGTGTTCCAGTAAACTTTATTTACAAAAACAGGTGTTGAGCCATATTTGTCGACCCTTGCCCAAGACCCCCACATCTAATAATATCATAGGGTTTTGGGGGCTTATCTTGTTACTCTTTAAAAATGTCTGTTTCTGCTTTTTATATCATATGTAGTTTATAGAGTATCACTATGTCTAACTTATCACTTACAAAGGTTGCTCAGTTTAATCTACCCATGTGTAGCAGAGACAGTACTCAGTAAAAGTGAGTCCTGGGAGTGGTAGCCCTTTGTTTTAATCAAAGCTATGAAAACTGTTCCCAAATTTTAACTTATTTTTGTGTCCCCCAGTTTTGATTTATCTTGAGTTAATATTTTTAATCTTTCTGTTTGATGGCTAATAAAATTTGCTTCTTGAATAAAATTCTCAACTCTCACTTACCCTGAGTGGGCAACTATTACCAGTCCAAGAGCTAAAGGGAAGGCTGGGGTCAATCTCTGGGAAGGGGCTTTAAACTCATAATGCCTCTAATTTTGCCAAGACCTCTCTCTTTCCAGAGCCCACAAAGACTCCAGTTTGCATTTACTCTGGTATGATTCAATTTTAGTGGGAAAGAAATCAAAGCAGTGTTGTCACAATCCACTAAATCATCCCCAGCCTGTCATTTACACAGATGTAGGATTAACAAGGTAGGCAACATCCGTGGATAGTATGGTTCACAGGTCTGATGAGACCTGTTTTAATAGCAGTGAGGGAATGCCCTCTGTTTGGAAACTTAGAGGCATACACCCAGGTATGGAGAAAGACAGGTGTTTAGAGAAAAAAAAAAATCAAGTGCTTTATAAATGTTAGCTAGTATCATTATCATAGATTATTTTTTTTAAACAACTGGCTAGTCTTTAGCATACCCTCCTCTTCCCTGCTTTAGATCCATCTTCGTGAGTTAGAGTAAGCAGGAGACTGATTTTATTAGAGCACAAGAGTTAACATATGGGAAAGACATGAGACCTTGTGTCTGTGTTCCTCCAGAGGGCAGATGCAGAATGGATGATGGTGGGGGTGGGGGGGAACCCAAGAAATAATTGAACTCAATATGAGGAAGAACTTTCTGGAAGTTAGCACAATCTGAGACTAAAACTGTTCTGCCTTGTGCAGTGGTAAGCTCCCCACCACTGGAGAAGCTGCCTTCCCATGAATGGCAGCCAGGACAGCAAGAATTATGGCATTGGGTACATGCAGGGAAGAGATAACCACTGTTTGCTTCAAATAACGGTCTCTGGCGTCTGGTAGCCTGGGTTCAATCTTGGCTCTGTTACTGTTGCTTACTCTGAGTTTTAGTTCTCTAATCTGTAAAATGGGGATACTCATAGTACATTTTCACAGGTTCTGTGGATTTCCTAAGATCATGCATATATAGTGCTCAGCGCAGTGTCTAGCCATAGTCATCACTAAATTGCTATTGTCTTTTGTTGTTATTAAAGAGCTCACAACAAAGTAGGATTTGCGTAGAATTTCTCCTGGCATCGTATACTGAGTGCTCTCTCTGTCTTGTGCTCGAGCCAGGTGCTGAGATACGGAAATGGATACAACGGATTCTTTCCCACAAGGAGCTCCCAGCATGCATATGCTTGTGTACAGGGATCTCCTCAGGATTAATTAGTCCAAGCAGACCTACTGGCCTGGGTCACAGGGAATGACATGTCTGGCTGAAGCCCAGCCGCTGTGCCTGGGAGAGGGCCAGTTGATGGGTGATGGAAATAGGTGAGCCACATGGTCCCACGCCATTTCCAGAGGGTAACAAGCAGACACAGTAAACTCCAGAGGACTGTAGGTAATCAAACAAAGAAGTCACAAGTGTTTATCTAGGAAAATTAAAATAAATGTGAAAATCAGCATTATGGCGAGAAAGAAGCCTCAAAAAGTCAGTCTGTCAGTATACATGCGGGGTAGCTTGTCCAAGGCCCATGCAAACAGTGGTCGAGAACAAAAGGAGCTATAAAGAACTACAACTTGTAGACCATTTATTAAATATCAGTCATTGCCTGAGATACTTCATATACACTGGAATATTTATTCTGTTCAGTAGTCTTATGATGTAGATGCTACTATTAAAATATCACCATTTAAGTTAAAACTGAAGTTTGAAGAGGTTTAACTACCCATGTGGGGTCACAAGGTACACAGGTGGGGAGACTTTCAGGCTAACCATTTACCCAGGAGGAAAGGATTACAGGAGAAACATCGGTTTGCTAGCCATTCTTCTTAGGACAGAATGGTCCTGACTGTGGCTTCTGGGCTTTGTGGAGACAATTGAGCATTCTGGATCTGAGACCTCCTGCTGACTTGACTTTGCCATTGGTACCTCCCTGTAGTAACCTGGAATCACACCTCTCTGCAAAATTGCTTTGAGATGAATAATAGGAGATGGAGAACAAGGAATGAGACAGATGTGACAGTTGCCATGGAAATGCAGGAGTCTTTGTAGCCCTATTCTGGGTGGTGACACTCAAAATTGTATGAAATGGGACTATTCTGCTGTGAAGGTATGTGAAGGTGTGACGATCACAGGGATCCCTCTTCTCCAAAAGTAGTGTTATGCTGTGTTGACACAGAAATAGTGCAGCATTCATAGGCTCAAATTCTATGTGATTACCTGGCTGTGTGGTCTTGGACAAGTCATTTAACCTCTCTTGGTTTCAACTTCCTTTGAGGTAACAATGTCTACTTTGTAGGATTTCTGTAAGTATTAAATGAGTTAATGATGCAAAGTGTGGGACATTAAGTCAAATATCTCAGTCTATTAATAATAGCTGGCTCTCTGTATGACCTTGGATTTATTCTTCTAACTGTCTCAATGGAGGTTCATACAACATGAAAAATGGGCCAGAACTCAGCTTCTTTCCTGACTTGGCAGCAGCGTAAAGGTGGGGATAGTTACCTTTGCCAATCTTAGCTAGGTCTGACCTTGCATAAAATCAAACAAACAGAATCTTATTCCAAATCCCCACAGGAAAGAGCATGTGTAGGGGTCATTCTTGCTCTGCCAAATATTGGCTTTCTTTCCTGGACATTTAAAAATATGTATTTCACTGGTAAAACAAAGCCCACTGATGTCCAAAAGAAAAGCAGCAAGCAGAAGGAGCCTTCCCCTCTCCTCTCCTATTACTAATGCTTATCCAGGACTACTGGTGTGAAAGCAATATCAGTGTTAGAAGCTTGGCAGCCACCACTGTAGTGATACCTCGGGCCTTCCAGAATGTTCCAGCCCCAGACTTGTAAGAAGGGACGGTTCCAAAAACAAGTCTGGACACAGGCAGGAGAAAAAAGCATCATGGTTGTATGGCGGAGTTTCTCTATGATGTCTAATGGTTCCAAATGTGTTGACTGGCGTGTTATACCTGCTCAGATCTTTCACACCTCTACCCAACTCCCTCCCCTTCCCCGCCAAAAAAACCCCCAAATGATCTTACCAATATAAAATGATCTGACAGCAGATAGATTCTAGAGAAACCATCCTGGCCAGGTGCAAGATGGTCACTGCTCTCTTTCTTTCATAACTGTGGGGTTTTGAAAAAATGAATGCATCCTTGGGGTTTGTGCTCCTTCTACTCTCAGGAGAGGACAAGACTGCTGACCTTGAAAGATCATTGTGAGCATAGAGACTTCACCAGCTTATGAATCAATGAATATTTTTAGGCATCCTTCTCAGGGCTGGGGAAGTAGGGGCAAACAAGACAAAATTATTGCCCTCGAGGAGCCTATGTTCTGCAGGAAAGACAGACATAAGCAAACACATAAGCAAACAAGATAGTTTCAGCTACTGAGATGAGCTACGATGGAGATAAAACAGAGTCAGTGGTACAAAATGACACAGTATGCTTCTTTGGTTACGTGATCAAAGGAGGTCTGTGAAGAGGTGACATTGGAGTTGAGACATGAATGGTGACAAGGGGCCAGCTCTGCTAATATCTGAGGGAGGAACAGAGAGGAATACACAGAAAAGCCAACAGATGGGGACACAGTTTGGAATATCTGAGGGTTGTGGCTGGTGGCCAGTGAACAAAGGAAATGCCTACAGCTCTTTAGCTACCTGCTAACTCTCAACTGACTCTCTCAGCTCCAAAGCTGAAATCCCAACAGAGAGAATTCTGAGTGAAGTGTGCAGCTCTTGACCTGTTAACTCTGGCTGGAGGGTCAAGTTTATGTCAGAACGTCATGGCTCCAATGGGAATCATATGGATAGAGGGAGGGGAAAATGTAGTTGCTGGGAAAAAAAGAATGTTGTTCCCAAAATGAAAGGAGAGTGGCTGGTGCTCAAAACAAGACTCATTCTTTACACCAGGTTCTGCGGTTCCAAAGAAATTTGACCTTCCTTGATGCTTCTTAAGTTGGGTAGGTCATTCTCTCTCCACCTTAGGAAGAGGAACCTTGCTACAGAGACTGGAGAGTCCATGCAAGGTTACATAGGTTATAAAAGGCTAAACAAAACAGGGAGTCAAGTTTCAGGTTGAAATCTTAGGATACTGTCATTTATTTTTGGTTCACTTACCCATCTATGTTTATTGGGTATTTATTATATTCGAATAGCTGTGGTCCTCCAAAAGGATTCTTTGTTCAAAGAATGTTGGAAAAACCAACCTGCTATCTTTTGGAGATTCTTAAGTTATACTAGCATAAAGAAACAAAGCTCTTGAAATACAACACTTACTGAAATGTATTTGATCACTGAACTTGTTTTCTACTAAGTAAAATGCAAATCTAAATGATTTTTAGTTATTCTTTCTTCATTTGAAATTATACATCAAATATCTACTGTAATATATAGCGGAAAGAACAAGGAGCTGAAATGAAAATGTCTGGTTTAAACCCAACCTCTGCTGGGTGACCTTAGGCAAATCACCTATTATTTGTACATTTGGGTTCCTATTTTTTTATCTATAAAATGAGGAGAGTCAGACTAAATGAGGCTAAAGTCTCTTCCTGCTCTGATAGTCAGTAATTATATTTCTATTCCCCAGTGCTGTAAAAGTTACAGAGTAGAGGAAATATGGTTCTCAACTCCCTGGAATTTACATTTCATTTGCAAAAGGAGAGGGCACACTTGAGCACGTGCATGCATATATATACACACGCATACACTCATGCACACACATGACCCAGGATCAGAAACATGTGATTCTATAGTCCTAATTAGATACAACCTTGCTCATCTCAAAGTAAGAGTAAGGATAATGTTTGGTTGTTCTATGAGGATCACAGTGACAACAGAAAGGTTATGTGATATCACCAAGGTCATACTATGTTTAATTGCAGTTGCTATTGCCACACGTATCCATTGTTGGAGATCTCTGCAAGTTAACCCATCTTTATAATAGAATTTATGCTCTTGGGAAAGTGCAAAATTGACAAAATAAGAACTAATATTTGTATAACTCTTTAGAGTTTAAAAACAGCTTTACTGAGAAGCCTAGTGTGTATATTGTTATGACCAGTATCTTTGTACAGATTAGAAAGCTGCGGTACACAGCATGTAAGCCACCTGTCCTGGGTGTGCTAAGTGGCAGGGCTGTTTCTGCCCAACCCCATAGCTGCCTAGCTCCATCATTCTACCCTCACTGGCCTACTGAAAACACTGCATTCCTAGAACTGGAGGTCAAATAGGGTGATTCCCTGTTTGCACTGAAACCTCAGTATTTCAAACCAGAATGAGAGAAAAGGCACCATCCCCATTCCCTTTTACCCTCATAATGTGAATATCTTCCTTCCCAATTTTGTTTTGGCAGTTGGGATATTTGAGGTGGAAAGGGAATAAAGGATATTAAAGGCATAGCTCATCCTAGTAAATGACTCACACACTTGGCATTTGCTCTTGATGGCAGAGCATAAAGCATACAAACAGTTTAGCTACTACCCTTAGTTTCCTGGAAAAAATGGTTCTCATGGAGCTACCTGTAAAATAGAATATTACACAGGAGAGAGCATATTTAGAAGCCAAAGTCCTCAGGTCCTGAACTTAAGGGTTATGGAGTTTTGGTTGATTTACTTCTTTGAACATCAATTTCCTAATCTATAAAATAGGAGTACTTTCGATATTTTAATAATCAAATGCTATTGTAAAGATCAAATGATATAACACTTGAATATGCATTTTAATCTTTCATGAGAGATACACACATGAGGAAATACTGCTTTGAGAATAAATATCATATGGATAGCGTTAAAGGAAAGTGTTTGTACAAGAGCTCAAATTTTGTTGTAACTAGATAAGGAAAGCATTGTTCCTAGGAGTCGAATACCAAAGTACAGGAGTAGCTTTGTTCTCCAGAATTCTCCTTTGTTATTGTAATTTTTTTGAAATGGAATTTGACCTGTATTCAAGGGAGAATGTAGCTGGGTGTTGGAGTCAGGATGTGCGTAAGACAACCTACAGTAAAGAAGAGGAATGTAAAGTAGAGAGGGAAAATGATGAGCATATCAGGACTGTATGGATCAGCCTCCAGGTGAATCAAATCCTTTCCGCAGCAGCTTCCATGCCATATCTGGGTAAACACATAACATCAGTTGTCAAGGCCCTGTGCTCTCCCTACCTTGTCTAGTGCCTTTCAGTCACAGCTTCTAATCTCTGACAATGGGGGAGAGTTGAGTGCTGTTGGCTCTGACCCTAGAGCATCTGCAGGCAATGCCAGAGCTGCCAGAGGCCAGGGGCAGTGAGCACTCCCCAACTGGGATCAGGTTCCAAATCCCTGCTCTGAAAGGGATGCTGGTATTTTACAACAGTATTTGAGTTTTACCATCTCTGATATTCCCAAAGAGAGGACTCCATGCAACTTTGCTATCTTCCAAGATAATACATATGGACTTCGGGACAGACCTAGCCTTATCTGAATGATGGGGCTTGGACACCTCACTCCACTTTCCGGAAGGTACTTTCCTTCTTTACAAAAATAACCCTCCCCTCTGAGTCTCAAAGAGTCGTAAAGTATTATAAAGCTTAAACCGTGAAAGAGGTTAGTGACGTGAGAAGGTTACCAGTAAGTCGATGGCCAAGCCAACACTGGAAATTAGGAATTTTGGCAGGCAGTTTAGTACCTTTTCACTATTTCTTCCAGGGGTCAGTATGGACCAATCAAAAGTCTCAGAATGGAAAGAACTTTTATTTCTGTCAAGTGGCAGAGTTAGATATATTTTGAGAATCCCTTCTATGCCCACCAGATAATTGGAACTAAAATGCTCTATGGCAAGTTAATTGCTTCAAGTTGGGGATCAGATGCCCATGCTATAAAAAGAAGTTCAAAAACACAAACTACCAACTGCCACTCTAGGCTCTGATTTCCGTAACTCTGCACACGTCAGGAGCAAAGAGGACACAGATATCGCCCATAGCCTTTCAATCACGATGTTAACAAAGCCCCTACTGGTTTAGTCCCCACATCCGAAGAACTTCTATATTGATGCTTCTCAGACTCTGTGTTGAAAGAACACAGCTTCCCCCCGACCCCCGCCCACCCCATTTCACCACAGAATTTTTTTAAGTAAAGCATAATTAAAGAAAATTGAGAAATAAAATAAAAACGAGACCTACAAAATACAAGGACAAATTTTGTTCTGTCAGATTTGACAGAAACAAAACTGCTTTGTCAAATTGACATAAGAGTTTCCAAAGCCTCTATCTAAATTTCTATACTTGTCTTGTCATCGGCAAGTTACAAATAGTTTGTAGATCCACACCTGTGTATGTACTCCCCTTTGAGCAGTACTGAGCAATAGCACCGCAGGGCAGGAGCCCCTAACCAACATTTTGGACTGGGACCCCTGGAGGAACAGGTGTGGGCAATTACAAGATCATTAACATGCTGTATGATTTATACACGCATTATATTTACTGTCTGCTTTCTCCCTCTGGAATGTAAGCTCCATGCAGGGAGTGATATTTTTGTGTTTTGCACACTGCCATATTCCCAGAGCTAGAAAAAGGACTGGTGCTTCGTAGCTACTCAAAGAATATTTGCATATAAATGTGTGGATGATACAGGAAGGGGTGAGAAGAGGAATAGGCAGAAAAACAAACATCAAAATAAACACAAAAACACTTTTTTTTTTTTTGCCATAGGAGGGAAGTTATACTAAGAAAATTAGCTCACAAAACCCAATAATCAAACATGAATTCACCATGAATTAAATTAATTCCACAAAATGTTTGACAAAGATTCATAATAAGAATGTGTATGTAGGATGATCAGAGAGGGGGAAAAAACACTCAGATCACACCAGAAATTAGGAAACAAGGAAAAAAGAAAAAAGAAACTGGAGAATTGTGGACGTAAATAAGAACCAATTAGAAATGTTGAAAATGGATACATTTAAACAGAAAACATAAAGAATGGATTAAACTCCAACTAATAAATCCAATAAAAAATAATGATTTGGAATGGAATAATAAGAACTTCACTCAGATTTCTCCAAAAGAGGAGCAACTAAAGGAGAAAAATAAAGAGATATCAAGAATAGCTTGAGAAGATCCAATCTAGGCCCTGTAAAAGTTCTAAAAGACTTAAAAAGAAGGAAAAGAGAAGAGAAATAGTTGAAGAATATTTGAAGAAGAGGTAATTACTGGCCTTTTACTGAACTGAAAAAATACAAGTTCACAGATCAAAAGATCCACAGAGAAGAATAAATTATACCAAATTTATATAATAAATTTATAATAAATTATACCAAATAAACAACTACTCATTGAATGAGTAGAACTAAGGCAAATTTACAATCTTAAAAACTACCAGAGAAGAAAGACAGAGTGGCTAGTGAGAAATAAAATTTAGAGTAACAGATTTTTTTTTCCCCACTTTGGCAATGAAGGTGCCCAAAGCTCAAAGGGTAGTATCTGACTGTATTGAAAGAAAACACGTATTAACCCCAAACTTTATGTCCAGCTAAATTTCTAGTCAAGTTGGAAGCCAGGGGAAAGCATTTTTTTTAAGAATGCATGAATGGGGAGGTTAACACTCTCAGGCTCTTTCTAGAAGAAAAAAATACAGGATGTATTTTATAAAAAAGGAGATGTTAACCCAAAATGCAAATGTGGGATATAAGAAACAATGGTAAAAGTTAAAAAAATAAAATAATAAAAGACACTTCTGTGGACACAGAAATTGAAAATATACCAGTACATTTAATTAACTGAATGCAAAATTAGTAATTATGTTTGTGTGAAAAATGTAAAACAAACTCTAAAGAATAATTATCATGATGGGCACTGGAGTTCAGTTGTAAATAATGTGTTCTAAGGTATTTGCTATGTTTAGGAAAACATTTAAAAACTGTGAATACTTTTAGCCATGGTTAAAAAATTATAATTATTGGGGCGCCTGGGTGGCTCAGTCATTAAGCATCTGCCTTCGGCTCAGGTCATGATCCCAGGGTCCTGGGATCGAGCCCCGCATCGGGCTCCCTGCTCCGCGGGAAGCCTGCTTCTCCCTCTCCAACTCCCCCTGCTTGTGTTCCCTCTCTCGCTGTGTCTCTCTCTGTCAAATAAATAAAATCTTTAAAAAAAATTTAAAAAATTATAATTATTTATATATGTAAAAATACGGTTTTAAAACATTAGAGAGGAATAATAAATAAAGTACATATATCAATCCCAGCAGAATCAAATAAGAAAAGAAAAAGGTAGAACTAAGTCTAAATATACCTATAATCACATTAGTGTAAATGAATGAAATTTGCCATTGTAAGATGTACTATCAGAATCAATTTCTAAAAATCCAATAATAAAGAGAACCACTTAAGACAAAATCACACAAGTTTGAAAAGTAAAGTAAATGACAGATTGTGCAAGTACTAATGCAATGAAACATATGAGGCAATATACCAACAAAATGAAATCCAAGGCAGAAACATTACTAGAGATAAAGACATATATTACTTAATAGCAAAAAAAAAAAAAAAAAAAGTTCCAGGGAAACATAATTTAAAGAGTGTTGATGCACTTAACAACATATCTTCAAAATATAAAAGCAACATTCATAATCACTTTTTTGCAAAACAGGCCAACATCCTATCACTGGGAGTTTTTAAAATACCTTTATCACAAAAGGATAGATTAAACAGATAAAAAATCCCAGAATTAACAAGCTTTGTCATATATATAAAAAGACTATACACGGGGCACCTGGGTGGCTCAGTTGGTTAAGCGACTGCCTTCAGCTCAGATCATGATCCCAGGGTCCTGGGATCGAGCCCCGCATCGGGCTCCCTGCTCAGCTGGAAGCCTGCTTCTTCCTCTCCCACTCCCCCTGCTTGTGTTCCCTCTCACACTGTCTCTCTCTCTCTCTCCCTGTCAATTAAATAAATAAATAAAACCTAAAAAAAAAAAAAAAGACTATACACAAAAATTGGTAATGTAATTTTTCTAAAACACACAAAATACACTGATATATAACATATCTATCCATCTATTGACCTATCTATACATATACGTTTATGACATATGTGGTCCTGAAGAAATTATCAAATATTTCAAATAATTGATATTGGCTAAAATACATTTTCTTTATGCAATGCCAATCATTTAGAAAATGACAATAAAATAGAAGTGAACTGTTACTTTACATTTGGTAACTAACATAAGCTAAGAGAAACATTGATCTTGAGCAGTGGTTCCCTTATTGATTTGAACATTGGATTAATCCAGGGGAACTGTAATAAATACTGAAGCCTGGATCCCACCTCCAGCGATTCTAATGAAATTGGTCTCCGGGGTGTATAACCTGGGACTTGAATGTATAGTCAAAGCTTAGCACCACTGATTTAGGATCTGGCAACTTTTCTACCCTCATGTGTTAAAGCCTCTAAATATGGCATCACAAAGACAAATGCTTTTGCTTCTCTTTAAGAGTTATCAAGAGGCAATCTTCACTGAAAGCCAAGTGGCTGGTGATGTAATCACCACAACAGCTGTCAAAGTGTCTTCAGTCACTATGACCAAATTTCTCCATCTGTCCTTTATTTCCTTGGTTTACTATCAAGCATACATCGTAATCGACCCTTACACAGAAGACATCTGATGAGCTGCTGAGGGCTCTATGTGTGTGAAGGGGTCTGAGTCAATCATCTCACCCATTTTCTCATGGGAAAGAGAGTAGCAAACACACTGAAGCATCTTTCCTTGATCTAATCAAAAGGCCAAACAAGACGGGGATGAAGTTCTCCCTGCAGAGTGACCTGGAGTAAAATCCAAATGTTCTGATGTTGGACAAAAGCAAAGATGGATGACTGAGATTTTCAGTAACAGAATTCTATATGGGTTTGGTAAATTGCAAGTAATAACATATAATGCATGGGTATGTAGGCTCTGAAATTAGACATATTGGGAACAAGTCCCAGCTCAGTTAATTATGAGCTATTTGACCTTGGGCCCATGACTTACTTGTAAAATCTGTGACGTTTAAATGAGATGATGTAGATAAAGTGCTCAGTTCAGTGCCTGACACATAGTAAATGTGCAGTGCATGGTACCCATTTGACTGTTATTATTGTTATCATTTAGTAATTTTCCAAAGATAGGTAACACAAAGCTCATGTTGGCTGAGTGTTTGAAAGCTAATGCATCTTTCTTCCATTACAGAGAGGTGACAGGATGGGCCAGAAACTACGATATATGTCTTAGAAAGTGAGAAATATAAAAATATAATTCCATGGGGCACCTGGATGCCTCAGTCAGTTAAGCATCTGACTCTTGGTTTCAGCTCAAGTCATGATCTCAGGGTCCTGAGATCAAGCCCCGCATTGGGCTCCATGCTCACTGTGGAGTCTGCTAGTCGCTCTCCCTATGCTCCTCTCCTACTCTCTATCTTCTCTCTCAAAAATAAATAAAATCTTAAAAAATAGTAAGTCCAGGGGCGCCTGGGTGTCTCAGTCGGTTAAGCACCTGCCTTCGGCTCAGGTCATGATCCTGGGGTCCTGGGATCAAGCCCCGCATCGGGCTCCCTGCTCAGCGGGGAGTCTGCTTCTCCCTCTCCCTCTGCGTCTGTCCCAACTCGTGCTCTCCCTCTCAAATAAATAAATAAAATCTTAAAAAAAAAAAAGTAAGTCCAGTGAGGGAGAGAGACTTTCAGCATTGATATACCTCAGTAACACCATTTCTAGGTTGCTATGGACAGTGATCTCTCTTAAGAAAGGGTCACTCTGATGAGGCAGGGTCCTCTAAAGCTTCAATGTGGTGACTGGTTGATGACAATTTATTCATGACATTACACCAACCAAGGGAACAAAAAAACATTTACACTTAAAGTGCACTGAAAGCTGTATATCTTATCATCTACTCCCTGCAATTTACATCCCCTTTCCCCCAAGGAGATGTGGACAGACTCCTATATATTCTGCCACTTCCTCCTCTATCTAATATTGCAACCTAGACACTGAGATGTCATAACTTACACGTTTTAGTGTGTGCCTAACATGTTATTATCTTTCTGTTAATCATCCACTTCTAAGACTCCATCCTAAGTCTTCCTTCCTACTCTGTGGTGTTCAAAGTTTTCTCTTTCCTCATTCAAAAGATGTACAGGACATATTGCTTTCCTCTGCTCTGCATGAAGTTTCTTATCTCAGGCAATGATACTTCTTCATTATGCAATAACTATTTGTTGGTACATTGTGCTATGTATTGGGGGTGTGGGAAGCAAACTAGAGTCCTTGATCTCAAGAAGCACATATTCTGGTGGAAGAAAGATAGAAGCAGGTTATGATGTGAATGTAGAGAACAGGAACCCAACCCAAACTTGAGGCAAGGAAGGCTTCCTGGGAGAAAGATTGGCGTTGAGCTGAAGGATACCTAAGACTTAACCAGGTGAAGAGGAGGTGGAAGAGTGTCCCAAGCGGAAGCAATAGGTCTTCAAAAGCCCAAAGAGGAGGTAATGAAGTAGAGTTCCCAGCAGAGGACCTTCTATGAAGGCCAATCTGATGTTTAGGCCCTATCATGAAGACACTGAAACGTGGGTAGAGCTGTGCTGTCCAGTAAAGTTGTCACTAGAGTCATGTGACTCCTGAGCATGTGAACTATGGCAAGTCCTGACTGAGATGTGTTGAAACTGTAAAATATACATCAGATTTCAATGACTTAGTACTAGAAAACTATATATCTCATTAACAATTATTATATCGAGGGGCGCCTGGGTGGCTCAGTCAGAAGAGCATGTGATTCTTGATCTCAGGGTTGTGAGTTCGAGCCCCATGTTGGGTACTGTAGAGATTACTTAAAAATAAAATCTTTTAAAAATAATTATTATATTGAACACATGTTAAAATGATAATATATTGATAAATTAAACTATTTTGAAAATTAATTTTACTCATTTTTTTTACTATTTAGTGTGGCTACTAGAAAAATTAAACTTTTATATATATGTGTCTTGCATTTATGACTTGTATTATATTTCTGTTGGATAGTGCTTCATTAGAGGCTTTTAAAAGACAGAAATGTTATCACATTTAATAATATCTTCACAGGTAACTATTTTCTTAACAAGATAAATATTCTGCTTAATGGAGAGAAACACTAAACAGTAAAAGCACTTTCATTAACATCATCAACAAAAGTGATGAAACCTGCAACTATGAATTAATATATATTTTTTTTTGCAGAAGATGCCAGACAGTGCCATGGGACAAGAGAAGGAAACACAGATATAAATTTGGGAATGAATATGTAAAATTATCACTATTGCAGATAATATGATTATGTACTTGGAAAACCTAGGAAAATAAAATGAAAACTATGACAAATAATCAGAGAATTCAATAAAGTGGATAGGAAAAGTGTTAATATACTGAAATCAATAACTTTCATAATACAAATAACAGACGGTTAAAACAGGAAATATAATGGAAGAAAAGATTCAATTTAAAATAGCAACAAATACGAAATGCCCATGGTGTATATGGAGGAAAATATAAATATAAATATAAAATGTTCTTGAAGACTTGAACAAGTGGGAAGACAGCTGTGAATCTGTAGAAAGGCTAATTAAAACTACCAAGACAGTAGTTTTCACTTTTCAGATTATCCAGGATCCCAAAGTCTGACTATACACTGTATTGTTCAGGATGTAAGGAAATAGGGCATTCTTACACATTGCTGGTAGGATTCTCATTTGGCAAGAACTCTGTCGGAGACAATTTGAATGTATGCATTTAAATTATAAATGCTCTCATTCATTAACAACATACATAACTACATGCAAAATAATGAATAAAAATAATGGTTGCATTGTTTATAAAAGCAAAGAATTGCAAATAACCTCTATGTCCATCAATAGGAAACTTGCTTATATAGATGACTTTCATGTAATAGAATAGTGCTACAAAGCCAAAAAAAGAATGAGGAATCTTTACACATACAGCTATGAATTATTTGTAAGTCATATTGGTATACAGAAAGTGAGAAACGGTGTGAATCGTGTGCCATTTTTGGTGCAAAAGGATGGAAAGGAATATCTGTATGTATTTGCTTCTACATGAATAAAATTCTGCCAGAGGGCAGACCTGGGAAATAGAGAACAGTGGTCACCTTTGGCATGGAGAACTGGGGTGGCTGGGAGATGGGATGATAGGTCCTTTTGTATTTTGAATTATGTGTATGTTTTAACTATTAGAAAAACATTTAAGAATCCTCAGCTAAAAGTTACCATATGTTAGAATGTCCCAGTAAAAAACTTTTCATTAGGATGAAAGGAAGTCTGCCAAGAATATTAGGGGAAGACAGTGGGGTATGGGCAAAGACAGGAAGTACGATGATCTTGACAGTGAGAGAAATTGAAACATGAGAAGTTCGGTAATGTTGGAATTGGTTAAGGATTCAGGCGCTTGTGGTAGGAAAGCCAAGAAGCATATACAAATTTAGTTACTTCCTAGCGAGGCATTCATGGACGAGTTCCTTAACTTTTCTAAGCTTTAGTTTCCACATGTGCAGAGTAGTGATAATAAAGCCAACCCCATGTTGTGAGGAATGATGAGGTAATTTGGTGGGCGCACACTCTGGGCATACTGTGTGATACCCACGGGGCATTCAATTATGGAAAGCTAGGGTTCACTTTCTTTCTTTCTTGTGTTTATAACAAAATATACACTCATCTAAAATCTTTATAAAATAGAATCATACTATAAAACTGTAAAAATCTTTCTGCAAATTTTGGCCTTAACTTAAATAGTATGAGGACTTTTCCACATCAGGGCATATGATATTATCTCAATTTTTAAAGTAGTCCAGTACTGATCCTCTGTGTGCAAATACTATGATTTATGTCCTTATTCCCTCAGATGAGGACTATTAGGCTGTTTCTATTACTCTGTTCTTATAAATAAGGCTGAGTGAAGACATTAATCCGATGGTTCCCCACTTATTTTATATGATATTTTCCTATATTTGATTATTATTATTTCTGTTTTAGTAGTCAGGAAGTTTGGTTAACAAATGGATTCCCTCTCACAAGTCAGCAAAGCCTCTCGAACTCTTTGCCTTTCATTTCAAAATGGGTCTACTGGAAGGTACTCCTCTGTAGCCCTAGAGCATGGAAGTCACCAGTGTGACCCCGGTGGAGTGCCCCAGTCCCTGCAATTTCACTAATCACTCTCTTCAGCTTGATGGATACTGAAGGAGATAGATGCCTGTTGGCTGGGTAATTTCTACAGAGCCGGAATGGTAGATCATTTTTAAGTGAGAAAGACTCGAGGAGCACATTCTGGTAATGAGGTGGGGAGCAGAGTAATGAGCAGAGTTCAGGGTATGAAAACATCACGATAAAGGGAACTGCTTTTGAGCAGAATGACTGGGCGAGTGATTAAGAAGCAATGTTGGGAATGAAATGATCCAGACACAGCACAGAGAGCATGGGACCACAGCGCTCAGAGGGGCTTTTCGGAGGTCATCTGGTCCTTTCCCTCCTTCTAGGTAGAATTACTGACTGTCAGCATAGGAGGAGTCTAACACCTGTGGATCTGTGCCAATCAAGAGGGGCCTGTGTGACCCACCGATATAGCCTTATGAGTTCAAGAAGCTGATGAGCCTTTTATTTGGAAGAGCTTTAAATATACAGAACAAATCAAACAAGCAAAAACACACCAGAATAATAAAGCAAATAACCATCCACTTGGCTACCCAGAATTAACAAATATTTAGATTTCCTTATTTTGCCTTACACTTCAGAAATAAAACATCCCACAGGTAAAATTAAAAACTCTAGCTTGCACAGCTCCCTCTCCTTTTGGTCCACCAAAATGTTATATATGTGAGCGTGTGTGTGTGTGTGTAGTCTGCAATAAAGGATGTCACAAATTCCTCCCTTTCTTGCATGCTCATGGCACCATTCTTCTCAAGACATGGAGTCTATTTCCCTTCTTCTTGAAACTGGGCTTGTGACCTGTATTGACCAATAGAAGACAGCAGAGGTGACATTTTCTGGGCATATGATATTATCTCAGTTTTGGCCCCAGGCCTTAAGAAGCAACGAAGGCTTCTGAGTCTTCCCTCTGCAAAGCTAGCTGCCATGGAAGAAGGCCAACTTCCCTACGATCACTCCTTAGAGAGGAAACCCAACCTAGTCATGTGAAAAGGCCAAGTGGAATCACATCAAGGTTCCAGATATGTGAATGAATTCTTGGAACTTCTAGCCTATCTGCCAGCTGAGTTCAGGGGAGTGAGAGACCCCATTCAATGGCACATGGAGCAAAAGACCTACCCAGCTGAGCCAGTTCACCAACAAAATTGTAAAGAAAAAAAAAAGTTATTATTTCAAATTACTTAGTTTTAAAGTAGTTTGTTGTGCAACAGGATATAAATGAAATATGCATATGTGCTTATACCAATAAAATGCACAACAGCTGCTTCCACTAATGGCCAAATAAACCTCTATCAGACTGGCCTTCCCAGGGATGACAATAAATGATGGACAAAATATAAAAAAACAAACAAACAACCACTTCAAAGCAATGGAGAGTTACCAAAAGTAGGTGTATCCTGGGTGGGAGTTAACATTTAAAAGAAAATGGCATCCGACTTTTCATTGCTTATCTTAGCATGAGGGCAATCCCTAGTCTGCATCATTCAGGGTGTTTAAAACTCTGAGAAAATGCTCACAGCCTTGCTGGCTTCAAAAGCAGAGGTTAGTTAGAGCTGGAGCAATCCCATTTGCTAGAAAGTGAGGGGCAGGTCTTGGAAAGGACAGAGCCAGAGACAGAAAGCCCAAATTCTGTATATAAACTTTCCCCAAATCTCTGGCAACTGAATCACGCATGCATGGAGTTACAGAGTTTAAATAAGCTGCCCATGGCTGAAAGAACTGAACTTTGAGCTGCTGTCCAGGAGATAGACTTTGCATTTTGTGCCCAACCACGTCATCTTCTATTAAAGCAAAGCAAACAAAATGGCTCTCTTGGAAAGAATACAGCAGAATCTACCATCTCTGTAACATTACATTTTCAATGTCCAGGAGATAACCATAGAAGACTCCATATAGGAAGGAACAGGACCATGAGACACATCCTCAAGGGCATAATAACTATGCCAACAGCAGAAGGTGACATTTAATGAAAGCATTGTATGTTCCAGAGCTTACTCTATGTACTTTTATGCTTATGATGTGAATCCTCATGGCAACTTTATCATGTTGATACACTCACTTTATCAATTAATATGGAGTCAAGAAAGCAGAAACCAGTTTAGGTATTTTAGGCAAAGAGAGATTAAATATATAAATATATATAATTGAGCTATTCAATAGTTAGAAGGACTGGAACCCCCCTCCCCCCTCCCAACAAAGGGCAGTATTATTCAGATACAAAGAACCGTGAGAAGCCACCACTGCCCTAGGTCATCTGCTGCTGCTATTCCAAGAGCTGACTATGTCACAGCTACTGCAAGAGTCTGTTAATGCTGCTACCTCCACTGGGTGAAAATCTCCTGCCTGCAGCTACCGATGTCATGGCCACTGCAGGAGTCCACTTCAGGCTGCCATCAACGAGGCTGGTATGAAAAGAAGAATGGCTCTCTTTTCTTTTGCCCTATAATCTTGCAGAAGTGCTTTGCTTTGGTGGAACCTAGGTTGGAACACTACCAGTAAGGGGTACAGGAAATATAGTTTCCAATCTTGCAGGCCTTGTAATAAAGGGGAGAAATTAGAAAGGCAGGAAGAGTGTAATATGAACAGATACCACTCAACCCAACTGCCATCCCTATTTTACATTTGAGGGGATAGAAACACAGAAGTCTAAGGAGTTGTCCAAGATCATACATCTAGGAAGTGGTGGTTAGCATTTGAACTCAGAAAGCCTAACTTCAGAGGCCGTGTTTTTAATCTGATGGACATTTACCTTGTTTTTAATTATTTACAATTATAAGCAAAGTCACAGAAAATATATTTGTCTTTGGGTCCACATGCTTATTATCATTTTTATGATTGTCTAAAAATAATTAATGTTGGCATTCCTTACTTTTCTAAATTGCAATATTATAACCAAGACTACCATTTAATTTCGAAGCTCGTATTTGTATTTGTTTTTCATAATTACGTCAATGCCAGGTTATGATGCCAAGTGACAGCATTTAACTTTTAATGTGTTGGTAAGCAAGTATGACAGCATGTAGTTTGCACATCTTAATGTCAAAATGACAATATTTGTTCTGCATCTGCCATTGTATTCATTAATACTTTAACATTTGTAATGACAAAATTACTTTCTCAGCAATGGGTTGTAATCAAAAGATATTTTCATGGACTAAGAAATTAATTTATTGACTTAGTTCATAAATTAAGAATTTAATTTGACATCCTGAAAATGATTCAGTGAAGGGGAGTGTCACACTATCTTAAATGTTGCAGGCTAATGAGAAAACTGTACTGCCCGAGACTTCATAATAAATGATACATTTGAGAGCCAAATGACCTCGTGACAAGCTATAGGGACAAATAGTCCTTGGCAGTTTGAACAAAGAAAAGTAGTGGGAGAACTGAGTCATGAGAAGGCATACAATGGTATTCCTAAAACAAAACAGAAGAGAATAAAATATGTGCTTTTGTACTTACTGCCATGTTTAAGTTTTGAGCAAAACTGCAATGCAGTCTCTTTGTACATACTATTTAATATGAGTTTAGCAATAAATTTGTAAAAACATTATGAAGAATTTAAATGTATATAAGTATACATAGACACATTTAGCAACCCATTGTATTTTTACTGAGGTTGGTTCTGCACAGGGACTGAAAGACTCCAAAATTTTAGTTTTTAATTTTTTTTAATTTTTAAAAAATATTTTATTATTTATTTATTTATTCATTTGAGAGAGTGAGAATGAGAGAGAGAGAGAGAGAGCACATGAGAGGGGGGAGGGTCAGAGGGAGAAGCAGGCTCCCCGCTGAGCCAGGAGCCTGATGCGGGACTCCATCCCGGGACTCCAGGATCATGACCTGAGCTGAAGGCAGTCGCTTAACCAACTGAGCCACCCAGGTGCCCCAAAATTTTAGTTTTTAATACAATAAATATTTATTTCTCACTAACATAACTATCTAAGGTGAGTGTTCTGCTTGATATATGGCTCATCTTCCTATGGTAATGCAGTCTTCTCCCTTGATCATCTTACTTCCAGCAAAAAGAAGGAAAGAACTTGGAAGCTTACATGGGTCAGCATAGAAGTGAAACAGGCCATTTTCATTCATATGCCTTGGAGATCAAACAGAAATGTGTAGTCTTATATACCTAAAAGAATAAAATGACAGAGTTTGGGAATGCCAGAAAAACTGGAAAATGAAGGGGAGAAATGCTGGAAGAGGGGGAGCTCCAGAAGAAGGAATTCTAAAATTTGAATATAAGCTTCCCTTGAATCCTTGATTGACTCCTGAGCTGTGCATTGTGAAAATTAATGAAAGGAAATCTCACTAAAATGTAGTGGGGGCCAGTAGAGGGAACTCTCATGCCCTACCACTCCTTGTCAGTTACAAACCCAACAGGAAGAGTCATACCTTGCAAGCCCATACTATTTTAGCTATTACTTTACTGTCCCAGGAGGAAGAAAGTTTTCTTCCCCATCCTGGCAACAGCCCAGCCAATGAGAGAATATCACAATTCAGTGAATGAAAAGCCACTATACTTTAAATTCCCATTTTACTCCCATGAACTTTTAGTGTATAACAGCCCTTCCCAATGGTCCCCTTTCCTCTATAAAAGAGTGTATCTTCTATTTTGTTCTCTGGACTTGCCTGTGGTTTTGCTATAGCTTGCTTCTCCTGGATTGCAATTCTCTGCTATTCCTGAATAAAGCCCTTTTTGCTGAGGAAGCATAATTTCGTCATTACAAATGTTAAGTATTAATGAATACAATGGCAGATGCAAATAACTAGCAGTTTTATTTTTAAGGTTGACAGCATCAGTGGTACCAGAACCTCAGTCGTCTTCAGGCAAAATAGCAACTGGAAGCCCTACATTTCTGTAGAAACTTAGCAGCAGCTGAAGTTTCAGTAGCTCCTTACCACATAGGAGGCACAGTTTTGGATTCAGTCAAGTTATGTAAGAGAGAATTGGTAAACACTTTGGGCTTTCACTGAAATGATGTCACTGAAGAAAGTTACAAGTTTCAGGATTTGTGTCACAGAACTCAGGAAAAAAAATGGAATTGATTATTTCTCTAAGGCCCAAATTTAAGCCTTCAAAGTCCAGTTGCTCTCAAATAATTTAACTGTCTGCCAGAACAAAAATCAACACTCTATAGAGGAAGACAATACAATCCAGAATCTTCACAAGTTATTATCTACGATATCCATTTTACAATTAAATAATTAATAGACATATGCTCAAGTAACAATGTGACTTACAGTCGAGAGAGATCAGTCAATAGAAGGACACCCAGTGACAACCAAAATGTTGGAATTAGCAATGTATTTTTTCAAAAACAGAAATACATTAAGAAATTTTCAAAAAAGCTTTAATATAATGGTAAAAAGTTGTGCAATTCAGTAAAAATATTAAAACTATAACAGTGAACCATATATTCTTTTTTTAATTTTAATTTTTAAATATTTTATTTATTTATTTGACAGATAGAGATACAGTGAGAGAGGAAACACAAGCAGGGGTAGTAGGAGAGGGAGAAGCAGGCTTCCCGCGGAGCAGGGAGCCTGATGCGGGGCTTGATCCCAGGAGCCTGGGATCATGACCTGAGCGGAAGGCAGATGCTTAACGACTGAGGCACCGAGGCACCCCTCTTTTTTTTTTTTTTTTAAGATTTTATACATTCATTTGACAGAGAGATAGAGAGAGAGCACAAGTAGGCAGAGTGGGAGGCAGAGGGAAAGGGAGAAGCAGGCCCCCCACTGAGCAGAAAGCCTGATGCGAGGCTTGATCCCAGGACCCCAGGATCATGACTTGAGCCAAAGGCAGCCACTTAACCGATTGAGCCACCCAGGTGCCCCAACCATATAAATATTCTAAAACTGAAAAATAAAAGCAAAAATGTGCTACTTGAAATTAAAAAAAAATCATTGGATGGGGTTAGCAGTAGATTAAACAAGAAATAACAGAGCCTCAATGACTTGTGAAACAACAGCAAGTGAGAAGCATGCTAATTGAAATCCCAGATGGAGAAGGAGAGAAAGAATAAAGCAGAAAGATATGTGAAGAAAGACTGGTAAAAGTCCTTCCATATTTAATCAGAAATGGAATCTTACAGATTCAGGAAGTTCAGAAAACTTCAAGCAGAAAAACAAGACAAAAATCATATGTAAGCACATCATAGTCAAACTACTAATAACCTGAGGTAAAGAGATTAAGTAAAAATCTTAAAGGAGGTAGAGGAAAAAGAAATACATATCACAAACAAGGAATGTTGGCTGAATTCTTACCAGAAACAAGGGAAGGTAGAAATTAATGTAATGACACCTTTAATTAAGTTCAGAGGAAAACAATAACCAAAATAACTATTAGCTAGACTTATTTATCCAGTGAAAATGTATTTTAAAATTGAAGATGAAAAAGGGTGCCAGGGTGGCTCACTCAGTTAAACATCTGACTCTTGGTTTCGGTTCTGGTCATGATCTCAGGGTCATGAGATTGAACCCAGCATCAGGCGCCATGCTCAGTGTGGAGTCTTCCTGAGAGTCTCTCTCCCTCCCTGTCTGCCCCTCCCCTCATTCTCTCTCTCTCTCTCAAATAAATGAATTAATTAGAAAAAATTGAAGATGAAAAAAATACATTTTCAGACAGAAAAATTGAGCTTTTTTTCTGCTCCAAAAAATACTAATGGAAATTATTTAGGCAGAACAAAAACCTAACAGATGAAAATTTGTATGTTCAGAGAGTAATGAAGAGCACAGCAAATTGTCAATATGTGGGTAAATAAACAAAAAGACAAAAATATCTTTTTTTTTCTGAAATTATTTAGAAGTTAATTGACTAAAGCAAAATCCATAATAATATATATTTGGGGTTTATATCATATGAAGAAGTAAACTATATGATGATTAGAAAAAGGATGGAGGGCATATACATAGAATTGTACAATAGTGAAGTTTTTACAATATACACAATGTGATACAATATTAACTTAATATATATTGTGAGAAGTCAAATATATGTATTTTAATCCCTGGAGCAAATAATAAAACATAAATAAAAGAAGGAGGCATAATTTTTTTAAAAATTATACTTATAATGGAATACTAATAGTATTTGATTAATCCCAAGGAATAACAGAAATAAGTGACATAGAAATAAGGAGCAGGAGGCATTAATAGGAAACAAAAAGCAAGATGGTTGGCTTAAACCCAATCATATTAATAGTTACACTAAATGTAAATGGAGTAAACACTGATTAAAATGGGGAAAATTTTCAAACTTGATTTAAAAAAGTCCCAAGCATATGCTATTTATAAGAGTCACACTTTATTAAGATACAGAGAAGTTCAAAGTAACAGGATAGGAAGAGATCTACTACACAAACTCTAAAGCAAGGAAAATTGGAGTTGCTATATTAATATCACACAAAGTAGATTTTAGGACAAGAAGTATTGCCAGAGATAAAAAGGGGCATTTTAAATGATAAGAGTCAATTCCTCAGGAAGACAGATGACCTAAATGTACATCTTCTTAATAAAGGAATTTAAAATACATTGATAAATCTATAGGGAGAAATAGAACAAAAATTATGTATTTCTACCAAGGGAGAAATAGGACCAAAGCTACCCCTACAAAGGTGTTAAAACTATATCCTTTACATTTAGGTCCAGTTCTCTTTGGTATTCCCTAGAGTACTTATCACTGTTTGCTTTTTGCTTCTGGAATTTAAGAATGTTCTTTTATTTTAGCTTTTTTTCCTGTATCGAGCTTAGTTTTGTCTTTACTTGTTGCTAAAAATAAATGTGAATTTCTAGATATTAGAGACAAAAGGGGAATGGTATATACTGTTTCAGACTGCCAATATGTCAGAACTAAACATCACAGACCAGCAAAAACCTCATATGGTGCATTGTGACAGCCATATACGGATGGATCTGTGGTACAGGGCAGAACTAGAGTCTGCAAGCAGGTGACAGTAGGTGAGAAAAATGACTACCGTGTAGTTACCATCACCTAGGCTCATGTTGATTACCTGACCTACATCACATACCTCATTCTTGCCATATCCTATAAGGTAAGTATCATTATACTAGTTTTAGATTTGAGGAAACTTCCTAAGATCATATCGTTTGTAGGTAGTAGAGACTCTACTTTCCATGACTCTAAAGTCTGTATTTCTTTTTTTTTTTAAATATTTTATTTTATTTATTTATTTGAGAGAGAGAGAGAGAAACAGCATGAGAGGGGATAGGGTGAGAGGGAGAAGCAGGCTCCCCACTGAGCCGGGAGCCCGATGTGGGACTCGATCCCAGGACTCCGGGATCATGACCTAAGCCGAAGGCAGTCGCTTAACCAACTGAGCCACCCAGGCGCCCTAAAGTCTGTATTTCTATGTCACCAAACCAACTTCTACTAATGATGAGTACATAAGACCTACACCAGCCAAGGAAGATAGAGGAAAAATTAATGCATCTGTGACATACTTTGGAGCACAAGAGATTGGTGAGATAAAGACAGGTCTGATAATTAAAATGACTGGGGAAGGCAAGGATAAAAAGCTAGAAAAGGCAGAGGAAAGAAAAAAGGTTGTTCAATATCTTTTCAGAATAAAACCCTGGTCCTCGATTATAGCCTTGCTCTGCTATCCAGTCTCTGGGTTGCCTTAGACAAGACTCTCTCTTTTTGAGACTCAATTTCCCCGACCATAAAATGAGGGAAGTGGAGAGACAGATCTTAAAGATGGCATCCAGTTCAAAATTGTCATCCTGGCCAGGCTGCCAGTTTCCCCATGCCAGGCACAGTGGCCAAAAATACACAGGAGGACCTCATTGGGTCTATCAGCAGGAGAAATAAGGTGGAGAAAACCACCTCAGGCCAAACGCGTTAACAGTTGTTTCATTAATCACAGTTTGTGTTTCAAATCCAAAGACAATCTGTCCAATTAACATTAAAGCTCTGGCAGCCATGGGGAGACCTTTAGGAAAAGGCAATTTGACACAATTGCTAATAATGCTCCCATTTAGGAAAGTGGCTCCCAAACATAACATTCTCCAACGACAGCTGGTGTCCTGTCCAAAGCAGGAGCACAGGCTTCAAGTGCCTCTACAACCTGACCTCTTCTCTCCACCGAGCCTCACTGTCCTGGATGCCCATCACATGGCAGCCATCTTAGAAGAACCAATTTTCCAGAACACACCCTTGTCATTCCCACCTCTGTACCCTGTCCATTTGAACCCATAGCCCACATGTCTTCCCAATATTTTTGTGGCCTTGTCTACACTCCGTGTTACATTTCCAGTGGCACTTTAGTTCAACAAAAAATTCTCAAGGTGTGTTGAGACTGGAGTTTCTTCAGTCAGTTTTTAACTTAGGCATGTTTTATGTTTTTATTTTCAAGTCATACATATACACAGACAAAAACATTCAAATAGTACAAAGGGTTACACAGTGAAACCCAAATCTCCCTTTCTCTCTAACTTCTAGGATCCTGCCTGGATGTGATCTCAGCTACCAGTATCTTGTATTTTCTTCAAAGATGCTTATACGATAGTATAAATAAATGAACTTTTCCCGATACACAAATAGTAATATGTTAGTCATACCATTTTACACCTGGCTGAACAATGTATCTTGGAGACTGTTCCGTATCAGTACACATGGAGCTTACCATTCTCTTTATAACCATGGGCACATAAATTGACCTCTCTGAACAACAGTGCCCTTATAGGTGAAGGGGTGTAGTAAAATGATTCAAACCTTACTCTTGGGTTCCTACTTTGGGTGCATAACTACTCCTTGGGTACATAGCAGTTAGGACACTTTATTTTAATTGTCTGTTAGTACTTTGCTCAGTGCTGCCAACCAATGATTGATATGTGTGGAGTGAATGACTGTGAATCTAAGAACTCTATCTATGTCTGTGTGATGGTTACTTCTATGTGTCGATTTGACTGGGCCAGAGGAGGCTGAGAGATAGCTGGTAAAACATTATTTCTGGGTGTGTTTATGACAGTGTTCTGCAAGAGATTAGCACTTGAATTGCTAGACTGAGTATAGAAGGTCACCTTCAGCAATGGAGGCGCCATCATCCAATCCACTGAGGACCTGAGTAGAACTAAAAGAAGGGTAACTTTGTTCTTTTTGCTTGAGCATCCAGCTTCTCCTGCCCTCAGACATCTGTGCTTTTGGTTCTCCAGCTTTTTGATTTGGACTAGGACTTGCACCATCGGCTCCCCTAGTTCTCAGGCCTTCGGACTAGAAATAAATCTCCCTGCTAGCTTTCCTAGTTCTCCAGCTTACAGACAGCAGATTGTGGGACAACTCACCCACATAACCATGTGAGCCAATTCATATGATAATGTCCGCATAAATATCTATATGTCTGTATCTTTATCTATCTATCTGTCTATTTATCTATCTATCTATCATCTATTACTGCTTGTGTTTCTCTGGAGAAATCTAATATAGGAAATTACACAAGATCACAGCATCAAGAACAGTACCTGAAAGGTGGAAGGTATGTAACATGATATTCTGCTTCCTTTTCTCTGAAATTCCATAGTAGACACAATTGCACCATGGAGTACTGACCTTTATGTGTATGTGTGTGTGTGTGTGTATGTGTGTGTCCCATCGTGGGCACAGAGATGTAGACTGTTTAGAATGAGCTCTGGGAAAAATGATAGTCTGTAAAGTTGTCCTCCCCTTACCCACCACTCCCCCAAGGATTTTGTTGAAAGGGAAAAGCACCAGACTTAGGAGCTCTGGTTACCAATTGTGGTAATTAAATCCAGCAATTGTAGGATTTCTCTCAGGATTTTGCCACTCATGTGCATAATGGGAGCAAGGGATTGTTCCTGGGTTGGATTATTGTGAAGTCTAAATCAGACAATACACGTAAAAGCACTTTAGAGGTGAAACAGCTTTAATGGTGACAACATTACTGAGGGGATCCTGCATTAGATCTTGATAAAGTCAATCCTCTACTTTGACATTCTTGCTCACTAGGTTCCCTACTTCTAGCATACCTCCAAACAGGGACCAGGTAGCAGAAGATTCCAAGCAGACAGTAAAAACAGAGATTCAGGCAGAATTGCAATGTGGTTTTTGTGAATTTCCATTCATAACAATAGCAATCCCTTTTTTAGGAATATGGTGAACAGGAGATTCCTGGGGCAAACACAGGCAAGAACAAGACAATCCCAAAACCCACCAAAACGTCACTGAAGGTTATGGTGAATCCTTAGTCCTTGATAGAATCTGAAGCACTGAAAGAAGCCACTGTGCCAGGAATATGTACTCTTCTTATGGATGATCTCTTAGATCCCAGCATAGTTTCTGGCACTGGTGTAGAGATAGCCTACTTCACAGGTGCTGATTTATTTCAGTGAGAAGTGGGGTGATAAGGAGGGGAGGAAACTGCAACTTTGAAACTGCCTAGGTATGCATGGCTTGCCCAAGACACCCTGAGTGTGGAGTCTGAAGCTAATGGTATATTTTCTGGCCTGGACAGGAATGGCTCAGGTACTGTTGATGGGTGCTGTTCTTTGGGAGAAACACACATGGAGAAGTGAGGAGAGATCAACCAGAAAGCCTCAAGCATTGCTGTAAACTTTCCCAGAGCCTGGCCTTTTTGGAGGGTTGGACATCGTGTTGCTCACTGGTAATTACCGATGCACTCAGCTGCTTGGCAGGCTGAGATGTTAGGTGGTGGTGCCTCCCTCACCCTTCCCCTCTCCTCCCCCTGGCTCTCCTTGGGTGCCCTTGTCATCTTTTCTTCAGGCTCTTGCTGGCCGTGGTGGGGTGGCAGACAAAACAGGGGTATTTTGTTGCTTCTTTTCTCTTTTTCCCGTGGAATAATTGAAATACAACTAGGGAAGGGGAGTGAAAGGAAATGAAGGGGTCATTAGATACTGGGAGGGGAGGGGACAGCCTTTGAAACAATCTTTTCTGGGTGACACCTGAGCAATCCAAGCCTGCAATTTCCTCCATGAATGTCAGCCTCTTCACAAGAGTCCCCTAATGACAGTGTGGGCGATGGACGGAGACAGGGCAGTTGAAGCTTAAAATATATGCCAAGGAGATATTAAAAGCCATATAACCTCCTAGGGGTGGGAAGAACAGGCAGGAGAGCAGAGGAGATGGGATGGAGGTTCTGCCACTTGTCTGTTAAGATGCTGGGATCATCTTTTGTTCATTCTTCTATTGTTCTGCACACTGTCATGCTGATTCCTCTTAATGCCTTCAATATATCTCCACTTGTCTCCACTCCCAAAGTCACCATGCTAGCCTAGACCTTAATTACCTTTTTCTTTGACAATTACAGTAATAGACTCCCTGCCCCCAGGCTCTGCCACTTCCAGTCTACCCTGTAGATGTCACCAGATTGAACTTCCTAAAATATCTCTTTGCACATGTCATTTTCCTGCTTAAAAACTTCAACGACTCCTGACTGTCTGCAAAGTAAAGGCTAAAAATCTTAGTCCGGAAATCAATGCTGCCAAAACTTTAGACATTCTGTGTTCACTGTGAAGGCTGTGACCAGATCTTATTCATCTTTCTGTCCCCCGTTCCTGAGATGTAAGCTCCACAAGGGAAAATAAGATTTATTCTTCACTGCAGACCTATAATAAGCATTCAGATGATAGTTGTTGAATGAATACATTAATTAACTCATTAATAGTGTATGGCATATGGTAGATGCCTATAAGTCTTTTTTGAAGAGAAGGATGAAGGGAGACAGGCAGAGAAGAAGGATGATGCCCTATTAAAATAGGCACAGACTGTAGATGGATGGCAGCTGCAGTTATGGGCCTCTAGAACCAGAACAGGCCAGGAAAAACTTGACAGAAGGTGTTAGAGATACAGATGAAACAGGGGTTTAAGATGACCTGAGGTTCAGACCAGATATTAGGAGTGGAAGAAGGCCAGACAGAGACCCATTAAGGTGAGAGACCACTGGGGGGCACTGTTTGGGGAGACAGGCAGCTATGGAAGCAAAATCCCCAGTTGGGGGCATGGGAGTCCAGTTAAGAGGACCAGCAGTGATGAGCCAGTTGGGTGAGGAGCCAGGGACTCAGAGAGTTTGCACATCAACCAGGATGTGCTAAGTTTTAATAGCCATTACGAGTAACTTTATATGGGTAGTGCATCAATTTTGGATATCATGAATGTTTGAGATTTGGATGAGAGCTGAGGACCATTTGTCAGAAAAATAAATTAGCCCATATGATTTTGCACACAATTGAATTGAGAGATTTCCCTGAAGTCAATCCCCAGGCTAAGAAAACCTGTGTTTATGTAGTCAGAAAACCTCACGTTTGCATTTTATCACCTATTAACTTGAAGGTTTTTATCATCTGTTAATATACTGAATCCTTGCAAGTCTCTGAAATTGGTAATAAATTATTCCTATTTTGAGGAATATGCCTTGCCCAACTAAGAAGTAAGTGGTAATATATTTAGAGTAGAAATCAGATATTTTGGTTTCAAGTTGAGTGTTTTTTTCCCCCCTATCAAATATCCACCAATACAAGCTGTGTCAACATTTCTGCATGAATCAGAGAACCCTGACAAATACCAACTGAATACCTGCTATGTGTCAGGCACTGTGCTAGGCACTTAGGATACATCAGGGAACAAAGACCAACCCTCCCGCTCCTGTGGAGCTCCAGACCCAAAATGAGGTCAGTGCCTTCCCAGCCTGAAAGCCTGGATTGGAACATGTTCTGGTCATGAAGTGTTGATTGCAGTGTTTGATGCTTAATGAAAAACCGTAATCCAGAAGGTATCATCCTAGGTACTAGTTGTTGTCAAAGATAAATTTCATGTCCACTAACACTGAACATTCCGCATCTTTCATCACTAATTATGTACTCCATTAATTTTCATTTCCCCCCCTTTTTTTGTTCTTCCATTTTAAAATTTTAAATCTGAAAGGCTCTCTGTTCCCCATCTCGCTAAAAGAAATAAGGTCCCAATACAACAGGTTGTTCAGAAGAAGACAAATAAAAACCAGACTGAGTGCTGAGAAACCCAGCACCCTCCCACCATACTGGCTCTGTCATTTGTGGTGTTCCTGTCTTTTCCTTGGGCCTCAGTTTCCTCACCTGTAAAGCAAGTCTGTGTGCTCCCATGCTCCTTCTCTGTCATAATGTGCTAAGAGGCTCTAGATGCCTGAGAGTGTTGAGCCTGAGAGAAAACCTTTATAATTGCAAGGTGGTGAGACATAGATGATGAGAGAAAATTCCCCCCCACAATTAGTAGCTGCCTCCTTGGCTCTAGGAACCAAACAGTTCTTAGCTGAGTGGGATGGAGGAGGCAGAGAAGGTGAGAGGCAGGACAAAAGCTTGTTTTTTTTGTTTTGTTTTGTTTTGTTTTTCAGCAGAAAAGGGGCAGAACAGATCAGGGGGCTGGTGGTGAATGTAGATGTCAGACTGTAGTTCCTTCTGAAAAGGGCAGTGCCTGCCAAGCCAGGGCCGCAACATGGTGGCCTTTTAAAAAGCAGACAGCCAGAGAGGCTGCCACCAGGCTCAAAAGTATGGGGCAGACTCAGGTTTGTTGGAGCAAACCTGGTCTGTGGGAGCAGAAAGGGGCCTGACTGCATTGGTGTCGATTCCCATCTTCTACTTTGCAGGTAGGGACACTGAGGTCCAGAGGGTGTGGTTGGGAGAGGGGACATGCCCATGGTCCCAGGGCTTGCAGTCAGCAGAGCTGTGCCTAGGGCCCAGGAACTTCCCATTTTTGTCTAAATCAAAACAAACTTTTTCTTTGTTCTGCTTATTGCTGCCTATAATAAAATCATTATTTTTCTCCCATCTGCTACTTGCTTAGCATCTCGGAATAAATAAAATGTGGTAATAACAGTTATCCCTTCTTGACAGCATGGAACCTGACACTTAAAAATTGAAGGTGTGACTCATTAAACCTCTAGGTATGTTTTTAAGAGTTATTTTGTAAATGATTAAGTGTTTATAATGAGAGTTGACAAAATTGTATCTTTGGTTTGAATTTTCAATTTAAATATACTCTCCTCCATTCAAATTCTTTCTCATTCTCCACCTGGTCCAAATTATCTCTCCAATGAGAATTAAAAGCTTTCTCCCTGTTTGTACCTAAAACATCACACTAGATTCTCACACACCTCCCCCACCCCCATTCATGCTTGGCCCTCCTGAATTGATTTATACTCCAGGACCCTCACCCCTTGCCAAGCCCCCACCCCCCGATCTATTGAAATGTGGTTATTGGTTAAAGCAATCCAGACTTTGTGCCTTGAGAACAAAGTAACCCCGGAGAAATTATTCAACTTCTCTGTGCCCAGTATGATCTTCTGGAAAAAGAATAATTCTTAACTGTCAGGTTATTGTAGAGCTAAATAAAAATAATACCTACTGTTTCTCCAACACCTGTTCTGTGCCAAAGCAAGTATTTTATGCATCTTAATTAACGCACTTATCCCAATTGTTCTTATCACTACCTCCATTTTATAGCTGAGGAAAAAGGGTCAGAGAAATCCCAGGATTGGCAGGTGGTGGAGCATTTGAATAACCAACCAGGTCTGTCTAACTTGAAGAACCATGTCCCTTTCTAGCATACCACATGGATTACTCTATAGCATTGGTTCTCAACCTGGGCCATTTGCCCCCCAGAGGACATCTGGCAATGTCTGGAGACAATTTTGATTGTCACAACTGGGGAGAGACACTATTGGCATCTAGTGGGTAGAGCCCAGGGATGCTGCTAAGCATTCTACAATGCACAGGGCAGTGCCCCACAAGGCATTATCTAGACCAAAATATCAATCGTGCCATGATTGAGAAACCCTGCTGTATTGCATTCCATTGTATGAATTTACCATAATTCATTCTGCTAAACGGACAAAATATGGTGCATGCAAAGGGTCAAGCGTACTGTAAACATTCAATAAATAATAGCAATCATTCTTATTGTTGCTACTTCTGGACCTACTTCATATCTTACCTCTCCTCTTTTCAGGTTATTCCTGATACCTGCTAGATGGGAGTAGCATTTCCCTCATCTCTTCCAATAACCCTTTACTTTCTTTAGTATTTGATACTCATTATTTATTGTAGCTATTTATACACATTCTTTATTCTCTTTGACAAGTTGCCAGTTTCCCAAGGGAGGACGTTGTGTATCTTTTATATCTCCCCATGTATTTAGTGTCAGCCCATCCTCATTGAATTTGAGAAACTGAACAATTTCCTAACGAAAAGTAGGCAGGAACTATAATGCCTATTTTATAGCTGAGGAAACAGGCTCAGAATGCCCAAGTTAATCAAGGCCACTGACTTACAGGTGATGGAGCTTGAACTAGATCCAATCTCAGAGTCCAGCATTATCTTGTTTAGCGGCTATTTATATAATCAACTACAAACCACCAGAATTGTAGTTCATTCTTTTAAAGAGAAGTGTCTAAGAGAACCTTTGGAATCAACAAGCAAAAATGATAAGGAAATTGGTTCCAATATGCAACTGATCTGGAAATGTCTATTGTGGGGTCCACAAAATGTAGCTATAGGGAGAGATTACCACAAATGCCAGACCGCTGCAGAAAACTTATGGCAGAAGTGCAGGCATCTGGATATGAGGCCCGAATGTGAATTACCTAGCTGTGCAGTACTGGAAAAACTAAGGTTCCTCTTTGCTCCTCACCTTCCTCATCTGTCAAATGGGGGCATAATGCCCATCTTAGCCAGCAGGTAAGATGTCAGGTACAGTCAATCCACATTATTTACAGTAATCATGTTCTATAAAATCTCTCCAAATACTGAATTGGTGAATACTGAACTATTGCACCTAAGGGAAATATAGTGTTGGGTTGCTGTGAGGCTGTGATCACATTTTCTTCAACCGATCAGTATATAAACTTGGTTTATGTGTGTTTCTTTTAAATGCACCTTATTTAATATATATTGTTGATTCATTAATAGTGACTGCACAACCAACAGCACTTTATAACTCATGCCTGAATGAAGCTTATCTAACATACTTGTTTTCTCTGTGAGGCATAGCCTTACAAAAGCTTCTTGAGCTTAGGAACACTTGGGCAGCATTTCAGCACTATGCTTGGGTGCCATTTCGAACCAACAAAAAGCCCCAAAATGTGACAACATGGCACCAAATGTACCACAAAAAGGACACTGTTTATAGCATGGGAGCTGAAACAAAGAAGGCAGAGCATCACTTGTCAACCTTAGCTGGGAACATGCATGTCAGAATAACAGTTTCATCACTCTGCACATGTCTGTGAATGACCAATGAAAGCACATGAGTATTAGTTTCGGGTCACAAATAAATTTTAGCAATAGGAGAATTTGAAAGTACAGAATTCACGAATAATGAGAATCAACTGAGTGTGAGTTTTAAGGATTTGGGTGTTAATAAGAAAATGATGACAGGTAATTCACAAAGGAAGCCAACAAAAATGGCCAGTGAACATGTGGAGAGATGTTCAACATCACTACTCATCAAGAAAATGAGTCTTAAGACCACAATGCAATACCACTATACATCTACCAAAACAGCCAAAATGTTAAAGACCAGTGATACTAAACGTTGTCAAAGATGCGGAGCAGTGAACATTGGGGTGCATGTGCCCCTTCTTTTCACTACATCTGTATCTTTGGGGTAAATACCCAGTAGTGCAATCGCTGGGTCATAGGGTAGCTCTATTTTTAACTTTTTGAGGAACCTCCATACTGTTTTCCAAAGTGGCTGTACCAACTTGCATTCCCACCAACAGTATAGAGGGTTCCCCTTTCTCCACATCCTCTCCAACATTTGTTGTTTCCTGCCTTGCTAATTTTAAGGAGTTGAGATGCCCTTCAACAGATGAATGGATAAAGAAGATGTGGTTCATACATACAATGGAATATTACTCAGCCACCAATAAGGATGAATACCCACCATTTGCATCAACATGGATGGAAGCGGAGGGGGTTATGCTAAGTGAAATAAGGCAAGCAGAGAAAGACAATTATCATATGGTTTCACTTATATGTGGAACATAAGGAACAGCATGGAGGACATTAGGAGAAGGAAGGGAAAATTGAATGGGGGGAAATCAGAGGAGGAGACAAACCATGAGAGACTGTGGAGTCCAGGAAACAATCTGAGGGTTTCAGAGGGGAGGGGGTGGGGAGTAGGCTAGCCCAGGGATGGGTATTAAGGAGGGTACATATTGCAATGAACACCAGGTGTTATACGCAAACAATAATCATGGAACACTACATCGAAAACTAATGATGTAAAGTATTGTGACTAACATAACATAATTTAAAAAAAAGATGCAGAGCAGTGGGCACTCTGGGTACCACTGATGCAGGTGGTGCGATCAGTATAGCCATTTTGGAAACACATTTTACAGAATATCTGGAAGTTGAACATAGGCCAATGTTATGGGCCAAGATTTCCACACCAGATATGTACTCAGTAGAAATGTATACACATGTTTGTTTATTTTTTAAATTTTTTTATTGTTGTTAATTCCCATACATTACTTCATTAGTTTTAGATGTAGTGTTGCATGATTCATTGTTTGTGCATAATACCCAGTGCTCCATGCAGAACGTGCCCTCCTCAATACCCATCACCAGGCTAACCCATCCTCCCACCCCCATCCCCTCTAGAACCCTCAGTTTGTTTTTCAGAGTCCACCGTCTCTCATGGTTCATCTCCCCCTCCGATTTCCCCTCCTTCATTCTTCCCCTCCTGCTACCTTCTTCTTCTTCTTCTTCTTCTTTTTCTTTCTTAATATATATTGCATTATTCGTTTCAGAGGTACAGATCTGAGATTCAACAGTCTTGCACAATTCACAGCGCTTACCAGAGCACATACCCTCCCCAGTATCTATCACCCAGTCACCCCATCCCTCCCACCCCACCCCCCACTCCAGCAATCCTCAGTTTGTTTCCTGCGATTAAGAATTCCTCATATCAGTGAGGTCATATGATACATGTCTTTCTCTGTTTGGCTTATTTCGCTCAACATAATACCCTCCAGTTCCATCCACGTCATTGCAAATGGCAAGCTCTCATTCCTTTTGATGGCTGCATAATATTCCATTGTATATATATACCACCTCTTCTTTATCCATTCATCTGTCGATGGACATCTTGGCTCTTTCCACAGTTTGGCTATTGTGGACATTGCTGCTATAAACATAGGGGTGCATGTACCCTTTCGGATCCCTACTTTTGTATCTTTGGGGTAAATACCCAGTAGTGCAATTGCTGGATCATATGGTAGCTCTATTTTCAACTTTTTGAGGAACCTCCATACTGTTTTCCAGAGTGGCTGTACCAGCTTGCATTCCCACCAACAGTGGAGGAGGGTTCCCCTTTCTCTGCATCCCCGCCAACATCTGTCATTTCCTGACTTGTTAATTTTAGCCATTCTGACTGGTGTGAGGTGGTATCTCATTGAGGTTTTGATTTGGATTTCCCTGTTGCTGGGCAATATTGAGCACTTTTTCATGTGTCTGTTGGCCATTTGGATATCTTCTTTGGAAAAATGTCTGTTCATGTCTTCTGCCCATTTCTTGATTGGATCCTTTGTTTTTTGGGTGCTGAGTTTAAGAAGTTCTTTATAGATTTTGGATACTAGCCCTTTATCTGATATGTCATTTGTAAATATCTTCTCCCATTCTGTCGGTTGTCTTTTGGTTTTGTTGACTGTTTCTTTTGCTGTGCAAAAGCTTTTTATCTTGATGAAGTCCCAATAGTTCATTTTTGCCCTTGCTTCCCTTGCCTTTGGCAATGTTTCTAGGAAGAAGTTGCTGTGGCTGAGGTCGAAGAGGTTGCTGCTTGTGTTCTCCTTTAGGGTTTTGATGGACTCCTGTCTCACACTGAGGTCTTTCAACCATTCTGAGTCTATTTTTGTGTGTGGTGTAAGGAAATGGTCCAGTTTCATTCTTCTGCATGTGGCTGTCCAATTTTCCCAACACCATTTGTTGAAGAGACTGTCCTTTTTCCATTGGACATTCTTTCCTGCTTTGTCAAAGATGAGTTGACTGTAGAGTTGAGGGTCCATTTCTGGGCTCTCTATTCTGTTCCATTGATCTATGTGTCTGTTTTTGTGCCAGTACCATACTGTCTTGATGATGACAGCTTTGTAATAGAGCTGGAAGTCCGGAATTGTGATGCCGCCAGCTTTGCTTTTCTTTTTCAACATTCGTCTGGCTATTTGGGGTCTTTTCTGGTTCTATACAAATTTTAGGATTATTTGTTCCATTTCCTTGAAAAAAGTGGATGGTATTTTGATGGGGATTGCATTGAATGTGTAGATTGCTCTAGGTAGCATTGACATCTTCACAACATTTGTTCTTCCAATCCATGAGCATGGAACGTTTTTCCATTTCTTTGTGTCTTCCTCAATTTCTTTCATGAGTATTTTATACTTTTCTGAGTACAGATCCTTTGCCTCTTTGGTTAGATTTATTCCTAAGTATCTTATGGTTTTGGGTGCAATTGTAAATGGGATCGACTCCTTAATTTCTCTTTCTTCTGTCTTATTGTTGGTGTATAGGAATGCCACTGACTTGTGTGCATTGATTTTATATCCTACCACTTTACTGAATTCCTGTATGAGTTCTAGCAGTTTTGGGGTGGAGTCTTTGGGGTTTTTCACATAAAGTATCATATCATCTGCAAAGAATGAGAGTTTGACTTCTTCTTTGCCGATTTGGATGCCTTTTATTTCTTTTTGTTGTCTGATTGCTGGGGCTAGGACTTCTAATACTATGTTGAATGGCAGTGGTGACAGTGGACATCCCTGCCGCATTCCTGACCTTAGGGGGAAAGCTCTCAGTTTTTTCCCATTGAGAATGATATTTGCTGTAGGTTTTTCATAGATGGCTTTTATGATATTGAGATATGTACCCTCTATGCCTATACTCTGAAGACTTTTGATCAAGAAAGGATGCTGTACTTTGTCAAATGCTTTTTCTGCATCTATTGAGAGGATCATATAATTCTTGTTCTTTCTTTTGTTAATGTATTGTATCACGTTGATTGATTTGCGGATGTTGAACCAACCTTGCAGCCCAGGGATAAATCCCACTTGGTCGTGGTGAATAATCCTTTTAATGTACTGTTGGAACCTATTGGCTAGTATTTTGGTGAGAATTTTTGCATCCATGTTCATCAGGGATATTGGTCTGTAATTCTCCTTTTTGATGGGGTCTTTGGTTTTGGGATCAAGGTAATGGTGGCCTCATAAAATGAGTTTGGAAGTTTTCCTTCCATTTCTATTTTTTGGAACAGTTTCAGAAGAATAGGTATTAATTCTTCTTGAAATGTTTGGTAGAATTCCCCTGGGAAGCCATCTGGCCCTGGGCTTTTGTTTGTTGGGAGATTTTGGATGACTGCTTCAATTTCCTTAGTCGTTATAGGTCTGTTCAGGTTTTCTATTTCTTCCTGGTTCCGTTTTGGTAGTTGATACATCTCTAGGAATGCCTCCATTTCTTCCAGGTTATCTAATTTGCTGGCATAGAGTTGCTCATATATGTTCTTATAATTGTTTGTATTTCTTTGGTGTTGGTTGTGATCTCTCCTCTTTCATTCATGATTTTGTTGATTTGGGTCATTTCTCTTTTCTTTTTGATAAGTCTGGCCAGGGGTTTATCAATCTTGTTAATTCTTTCAAGAACCAGCTCCTAGTTTCGTTGATCTGTTCTACTGTTCTTTTAGTTTCTATTTCATTGATTTCTGCTCTGATCTTTATTATTTCTCTTCTCCTGATGGGTTTAGGCTTTATTTGCTGTTCTTTCTCCAGCTCCTTTAGGTGTAGGGTTAGGTTGTGTACTTGAGACCTTTCTTGTTTCTTGAGAAAGGCTTGTATTGCTATATACTTTCCTCTTAGGACTGCCTTTGCTGCATCCCAAAGATTTTGAACAGTTGTGTTTTCATTTTCATTTGTTTCCATGAATTTTTTTAATTCTTCTTTAATTTCCTGGTTGACCCATTCATTCTTCAGTAGGATGCTCTTTAGCCTCCATGCATTTGAGTTCTTTCCGACTTTCCTCTTATGATTGAGTTCTAGTTTCAAAGCATTGTGGTCTAAAAATAGGCAGGGAATGATCCCAATCTTTTGGTACTGGTTGAGACCTGATTTATGACCTAGAATGTGATCGATTCTGGAGAATGTTCCATGGGCACTAGAGAAGACTGTGTATTCCATTGCTTTGGGATGGAATGTTCTGAATATGTCTGTGAAGTCCATTTGGTCCAGTGTGTCAGAAATGTATACACATGTTTACCAAGTTACATGTGTATGAGGCAGTCATCTCTGATCACCTACAAGTAGTCAGAAACTAAATGTCAATCTAGTAGAATTTAAAAACAACCATGAAATATGATACAAGGGCAAGAATAGAAAGGCTGCAGCTATACTCAATAATATGGATTACTTTCATAAGCATGATTTCGAACCAAAGAAGACAGACATAAATGAGAGTGTATGCTGTAGAAGTCCATTTATATAAAGTTCAAAACCAGGCAACACCAGTCTATAGTGTTAGAACTGAGGTGAGTGTTTACTCTTGGGGCAACATCTACCGAAGTAGACATTGGGCTACTTCAAGGGGGCCAGTGGCCCTCTGTGACTTGATCTAGGTGTTCCACAGCATCCTCATTGTCTAAACATTTATTGAGCTGCATGCTATATGAATTATAGGAAAAACCTTGACCACTATTGACTAAAAGCCTTGATCACCAATGACTGATATCGTACCATGATGACAGCATTATCCTTGGTACATTGAATGGTTCCCAGAGGCACAAAGATGCTTGACATAGTCCAGTCTCCACCCTGCCCTTCTCTTGGGGGATCTTTCACAATGTACACTTGACCATGTTTACTTATAGTTCTGCAATGAAACAAGAGATGACAAAGAGTTCTCAGGGTTTATGCAACCCCTCCTTCCCAGGGGGCTTCCAAACAGATTGAGGTGCTGAGCATTCAGCTAGGGAAGTGGAAAACCAACCAGATCTGGTGTTGGAAAAACCAACTGCAGACCTTTTTTTAACATTCTGGCTTTGATCAAATATTGCAATTTTGCTCCAAGCAATTTTGCTCCTGATCATTTAACTCACATGTGGTGGCGAAAGCTACATTAATCGATCATGTTTTAAATTTATTGACATTCAGCCCAAACATTCTGGCCTTGTAAGAACAGTCCAATTTCCCAATGCGTGTAGGCAGCTGCTAAGCTCTTGCCCTGTGCTTCAGAGAGAGGAAAAGTCTCCCTTTGTGGAAAAGACAGAAATTCCTAAATCAAGAGGATGGGGAGGAGAAAGAGGAAGAGGAGAACAGGAGCAACAGGAAGAGAAGGAGGAGGAGAAGGAGGAGGAGGGAGGAAGGCAGGAGGATGGGGAGGCAGAACTAGTTAAAAATCCTTCTGTGCCCTTTTTCAGCTTTTCCATTCCAAAATTAGGGAGGAAGGCACCTGGCTGAGGGGTAAGGGGATAAGTGGAACCAGGGCAAGCTTTTATTTTATTTTTATTTTTTTTTATTTTTTTATTTTTTTAAGATTTTATTTATTTATTTGAGAGAGAGAGAGAATGAGAGACAGACAGCATGAGAGGAGGAGGGTCAGAGGGAGAAGCAGACTCCCCGCCAAGCAGGGAGCCTGATGCGGGACTCGATCCCGGGACTCCAGGATCATGACCTGAGCCGAAGGCAGTCGCTTAACCAACTGAGCCACCCAGGCGCCCCAGGGCAAGCTTTTAATTAAGAGGCAGGGTGGCACAAAGAATAGAACATTAGTTTTGGAACCAGACAGATTGAAACTGCCACAAATCCACGTGTCACCTTGGACAAATTTCCTCACTTCTAGGCTTCTTAGTTTTCTCAGCTATAAAATGGGGATAATGTCTTAATCTTTCAAAGGCTGCTATATGAATTATAGGAAATGTACCTAATATAGGTGCTAGCACATTGCTTTACTTCCAGTAAAAGATAACTACTAGTATTCTTTAATTCTAGATATTGAATAGATTCAAGGATGAAAAGATAAAGAGGACACACACCTAGTCCCCTAGATGCTCACTGTATAGTAAATGAGATGTGATGTTACCTGGTTACTATAACAAAGCAGGATGATTATAAATCCATGTTTGATTACAGAATCATAATTATTCCTGTCCTCTAAGTAGAAAGCTTGAGGTCATTTCAACTCTTTTCCATCTCTCTATCCCCAATCTGATAGCACTGAGTCCTCTACTTGTACTGGTAAAATGTTTCTCAGATCAAATCTTTTATTTCTTTCTGTTCTTCCTGCCCTTGCCATAGTTCTGGACCTAATTCTCTCTACCCCAGGCTGCTGCAGTTCTTCTGGACTAATGTCCTCTAATCTTTCTCTATTTTGTTTTCTGAATAAGTTATCTTCTTAAAATAGCTCAAATTCTAATGGATATTTGATTGTCCCATATCATCTACTAAACGAGTTTTATTGTTTGTCTTAGTAGTCAGGGTTGTCAACATTTTGGCTCCAACCTCTCCTTTACTGGTGGTTTTCAAGCAGTGGTAATTCTGCTCCCCAGGGTAAAATTTTGGTTGTCACAAATTGGAAGAGGGTATGCTACTGGTATTCAGTGAGTAGAGGTCAAGAATGCTTTTGACATCTTACAATGCACAGGACAATCATCCACAACAGAGAATCATCTGACCCCAAATGTCAATAATGCCAAGATGGAGAAAACTTGCTTTATGGCTGGGGTGATCAGAGCCAGGCTGGAAAGAGAAAAAACTAAGTTCTAAGTTGCTATTGCTGGTTAACAGATGATAGACTGGGAGGAAGCAGGATGGACTGTGGGCAAGTGGACAGGTTCAGGAGTGAGTGTGCCCTTCTTTGACAAGATTTGCTCCATGGCAAGAAATGGGCATAAATGACAAAGGAATTGGGCTGCACTGGACAGCTGGGTCTTGGAATGACATTCCAGAGAACACTGGGGCAGTCTGCATTGAAGTTGTTAGGTTTTAGAAACAAGAGGAATTTTGCATTTTCTCTGGGGCATCTCTACCTCCCTTTTCTGTTAAGAAAGTACATATGGTAAACAGGTTAATCATCTCTCCCAGAGGTAGGGACAGAGATTTGTGGTAAGTAAATAAAAAGATACATAAGATCATTTCTGGAACTTCAAATTTATACATCAAAATATAAAATCAAATTAATTCAAGTAACACAAATTCAACAATAACAATGATGACAATACTAACAATTATGATAGTGGTTTAGATTAACATATCACCTTTAACCTGAAGAGTTGGATGAAATACAGGAGTCTGAATTAAGTTTCTGTAGTGACAAGGAAGGAAAGATGGCAGAGGAGTAGGGGACCCTATTTCAACTGGTCCCGGAATTGAGCTGGATATCTACCAGACCACTCTGAGCATCCATGAAACCAGCCCGAGATGTAAGAAGATCTGGATCTCTACAAGCAGAATATTCACAGGCGGTTGGTTTTGAGGTATGAAGCAGGGAGCCCTGATTCCGTGGGCAGATATCGGAGGATAAACGGCAGCGGAGGGTGCCTGGCGTGGGGATCCTACACCGCCGGTGAGCGACAGCCTCGCGCGCTGGGGACGGGGCACAGACTCGCAGACCGGTAGCAGCGGGGAAAGGACTTTAGGGCAGCCCCCGGGGCGGAAACCCAGAGCAGTGGGGTCGCACCTGCGAACTGGGGGCGGCTGGCAATTTTAGAAGCACAAAGGGCAGAGATGCACCCCGACCTGGAGACAGGACTGGGAGCACTGCGGAGGGGCACACAACCCAGGCCGCTGCAGTTTATAGCAGCATGGACAGAAACGGAGACGGTGTGGCCTGGAGAGCTCACTGAAGAACAGACTGCGATCTCTCTGCTCTGAAGCAGAGGGTTGGAAACGGTCTCTTCTGCTCTGACTCACGGAAGAGACGCAGAAAGCCACCAGGGAAAACCGCCAGAGAACAAAAGCCCCCAAAACTGTTTCCCACTGAGCCCATCCCCCACCATAGGCGGGCAGGGCAACTCCGCCCAAACAGGGTTGCCTGAGTAACAGCGCGGCAGGCCCCTCCCGCAGAAGACAGGCTAGACAGGCTGGGAAAACAAGAGGCCAGCAACCCTAAGGTCCCAGAAAACAGAGGCATCTTGTTTGGGTTCTGGTCAATAATTTGGACTCTATACATTCCCTCAAACACCCATCAACAGAATGACTAGGAGGAGGAGCCCCAAAAATAGAAAAGACTCAGAGATTATGACTTATGCTGCAGATTTACAAATGGATGCAGATATAACCAAGATGTCGGAGATGGCATTCAGGCTAGCAATTGTGAAGACAATGGCTAGAATGGAGAAATCAATTAATGGCAACATAGAGTCTCTAAGGGCAGAAATGAAAGCTGAATTGGCAGAACTTAAAAATGCTATCAATGAGATCCAATCCAATCTAGATAATCTAACAGCTAGGGTAACTGAGGCAGAAGAACGAATAAGCGACCTGGAAGACAATATAATAGATAAAAAGGGAAAAGAGAAGGCCAGGGAAAAACAACTCTGAATCCATGAAAATAGAATCAGAGAAATAAGTGACACCGTGAAGCATTCCAAGGTCAGAATAATGGGAATCCCAGAGGGAGTAGAGAGAGAGAGAGGACTAGAAGATGTATTTGAGCAAATCGTAGCTGAGAACTTCCCTAATCTGGGGAAGGAAACAAACATTCGCATCCTAGAGGCAGAGAGGACCCCTCCCAAGATCAAGGAAAACAGGCCAACACCCCGACATGTAATAGTAAAACTTGCAAATCTTAGAACCAAGGCAACCATCTTAAGGGCAGTTAGGGAGAAGAGATTCCTTATTTACAGAGGGAGGAACATCAGAATAACGTCAGACCTATCCACAGAGACCCAGCAAGCCAGAAAGGCCTGGCAAGACATATTCAGGGTACTAAATGAGAAGAACATGCAGCCAAGAATACTTTATCTGGCAAGGATTTCATTTAGAATGGATGGAGAGATGCAGAGCTTCCACGACCAGCAGAAACTGAAAGAATATGTGACCACTAAGCCAGCCCTGCAAGAAATATTAAGGGGTGTTCTATAAAAGGAGAAAGACCCCAAGAGTGATATACAACAGAAATTTACAGGGACAATCTATAAAAACAATGTCTTCATAGGCAACATGATGACAATTAATTCATATCTTTCAATAATCACTCTCAACGTGAATGGCCTAAATGTTCCCATAAAACGGCACAAGATTGCAGATTGGATAAAAAGACAGGACTCATCCATATGCTGCCTACAAGAGACTCATTTTGAACCTAAAGATACATCCAGACTGAAAGTGAAGGGATGGAGATCCATCTTCCATGCCAGTGGACCTCAAAAGAAAGCTAGGGTAGCAATTCTTAATATCAGACAAATCAGATTTTAAAGTAAAGTCTGTAATAAGAGACACAGAAGGACACTATATCATTCTTAAAGGGCCTATCCAAAAAGAAGATCTAACAATTGTAAATATCTATGCCCCCAACATGGGAGCAGCCATCTACATAAGCCAACTGTTAACCAAAATAAAGAGTCATATTGATAACAATACGTTAATTGTAGGAGACCTCAACACTCCACTCTCAGCAATGGACAGATCATCTAAGCAGAAAATCAACAAGGAAACAAGAGCTTTGAATGATACATTGGGCCAGATGGACCTCATAGATATTTACAGAACATTCCACCCTAAAACAACAGAACACTCATTCTTCTCGAGCATGCATGGAACTTTCTCCAGAATAGACCATATACTGGGTCATGAATCAGGTCTCAACCAATACCAAAAGATTGAGATTATTCCCTGCATATTCTCAGACCACAATGCTTTAAAACTGGAACTCAAATCACAAGAAAAAATTTGGCAGAAATTCAAACACTTGGAAGCTAAAGACCACTCTGCTCAAGAATGTTTGGGTCAACCAGGAAATCAAAGAAGAACTTAAACAATTCATGGAAATCAATGAGAATGAAAACACATCAGTCCAAAACCTATGGGATACTGCAAAGGCGGTCCTAAGGGAGAAATACATAGCCATCCAAGCCTCACTCAAAAAAATAGAAAAATCCCAAATTCACCAACTAACTCTACACCTTAAAGAACTAGAGAAAAAGCAACAAACAATGCCTAAGCCACGCATTAGAAGAGAAATAATTAAAATTAGAGCAGAAATCAATGAATTAGAAACCAGAAACACAGTAGATCAGATCAATGAAACTAGAAGTTGGTTCTTTGAAAGAATTAATAAGATCAATAAACCACTGGCCAGACTTACACAAAAGAAAAGAGAAAGGACACAAATTAATAAAATTATGAATGAAAGGGGAGAGATCACGACTAACACCAAGGAAATAGAAACAATTATTAGAAATTATTATTATTATTATTTTTTAAAGATTTTATTTATTTATTTATTTGAGAGAGAGAGAGAAACAGCATGAGAGGAGATAGGGTCAGAGGGAGAAGCAGGCTCTCTGCCGAGCCGGGAGCCTGATGTGGGACTCGATCCCAGGACTCCGGGATCATGACCTGAGCCGAAGGCAGTCACTTAACCAACTGAGCCACCCAGGCGCCCCAATTATTAGAAATTATTATCAACAACTATATGCCAATAAACTGAGCAATCTGGATGAAATGGAGGCCTTCCTGGAAACCTATAAGCTGCCAAGACTGAAACAGGAAGAAATTGACAACCTGAATAGGCCAATAACCAGTAACGAGATTGAAGCAGTGATCAAAAACCTCCCAAAAAACAAGAGTCCAGGGCCTGATGGATTCCCTGGGGAATTCTACCAAACATTCAAAGAAGAAATAATACCTATTCTACTGAAGCTGTTTCAAAAAATAGAAACAGAAGGAAAACTTCCAAACTCATTCTGAGGCCAGCATTACCTTAATCCCCAAACCAGGCAAAGACCCCATCAAAGAGGAGAATTTCAGACCAATATCCCTGATGAATATGGATTCCAAAATCCTCAACAAAACCCTAGCTAATAGGATCCAACAATACATTAAAAGGATCATCCACCACGGCCAAGTGGGATTTATCCCCGGGATGCAAGGGTGGTTCAACATTCGCAAATCAATCAGTGTGATAGAACACATTAATAAGAGGAGGGAGAAGAACCATATGGTCCTCTCAATTGATGCAGAAAAAGCATTCGACAAAATACAACATCCTTTCCTGATTAAAACTCTCCAGAGTATAGGGATAGAGGGAACATTCCTCAAGTTTATAAAATCCATCTATGAAAAATCCACAGCGAATATCATCCTCAATGGGGAAGAGCTGAGAGCCATTCCTTTAAGATCAGGAACACATCAAGGATGCCCACTCTCACCACTATTGCTCAACATAGTACTAGAAGTCCTAGCAACAGCAATCAGACAACAAAAAGAAATAAAAGGTATTCAAATTGGCAAAGAAGAAGTCAAACTCTTTCTTTTTGCAGATTATATGATACTTTATGTGGAAAACCCAAAAGACTCCACCCCCAAATTACTAGAACTCATACAGCAATTCAGTAACGTGGCAGGATACAAAATCAATGCACAGAAATCAGTTGCTTTCTTATACACTAACAACACAACTGTAGAAAAAGAAATTAGAGAAACAATTCCATTTACAATAGCACCAAAAACCATAAGATACCTCAGAATAAACCTAACCAAAGAGGTAAAGGATCTATACTCTAGGAACTACAGAGCGCTCATGAAAGAAATTGAAGAAGACACAAAAAGATGGAAAAATATTCCATGCTCATGGATCGGAAGAATAAACATTGTTAAAATGTCTATGCTACCCAGAGCAATCTATACCTTCAATGCCATCCCAATCAAAATTCCAATGACATTTTTCAAAGTGCTGGAACAAACAATCCTAAAATTTGTATGGAATCAGAAAAGACCCCAAATCGCCAAGGAAATGTTGAAAAAGGAAAACAAAGCTGGGGCATCACATTGCCCGATTTCAAGCTATATTACAAAGCAGTGATCACCAAGACAGCATGGTACTGGCACAAAAACAGACATACAGACCAATGGAACAGAATAGAGAACCCAGGTATGGACCCTCAACTCTATGGTCAAATAATCTTTGACAGAGCAGGAAAAAACATGCAATGGAAAAAAGACAGTCTCTTCAATAAATGGTGCTGGGAAAATTGGACAGCCATATGCAGAAGAATGAAACTCGATCATTCTCTAACACCATTCAGAAAGATAAACTCAAAGTGGATGAAAGACCTCAATGTGAGACAGGAATCCGTCAAAATCCTAGAGGAGAACACAGGCAGTAACCTCTTTGACATCAGCCACAGCAACTTCTTTCAAGATACATCTCCAAAAGCTAGTGAAACAAATGCAAAAATGAACTTTTGGGACTTCATCAAGATAAAAAGCTTCTGCACAACAAAAGAAACAGTCAACAAAACAAAGAGGTAACCCACAGAATGGGAGAAGATATTTGCAAATGACACTACAGATAAAGGGCTGGTATCCAAGATCTATAAAGAACTTCTCAAACTCAACACCCAAAAAACAAATAATCAAGTCAAAAAGTGGGCAGAAGATATGAAAAGACACTTCTCTGAAGAAGACATACAAATGGCTAACAGACACATGAAAAAATGTTCATCATCGTTAGCCATCAGGGAAATTCAAATCAAAACCACACTGAGATACCACCTTACACCAGTTAGAATGGCAAAAATGGACAGGGAAAGAAACAACAAATGTTGGAGAGGTTGTGGAGAAAGGGGAACCCTCTTACACTGTTGGTGGGAATGCAAGTTGGTACAGCCACTTTGGAAAACAGTGTGGAGGTTCCTCAAAATTTTAAAAATAGAGCTACCCTATGACGCAGCAATTGCACTACTGGGTATCAACCCCAAAGACACAGATGTAGTGAAAAGAAGGGCCATATGCACCCCAATGTTCATAGCAGCAATGTCCTCAATAGCCAAACTGCGGAAAGAGCCGAGATGCCCTTCAACAGATGAATGGATAAAGAAGATGTGGTCCATATATACAATGGAATATTACTCAGCCATCAAAAAGGATGAATACCCAACTTTTACATCAACATGGATGGGACTGGAGGAGATTATGCTAAGTGAAATAAGCCAAGCAGAGAAAGTCAATTACCATATGGTTTCACTTATTTGTGGAACATAAGGAATAGCATGGAGGACACCAGAAGGAAGGGAAAAATGTGTGTGTGGGGGGGATTGGAGGGAGAGGTTAACCATGAGAGACTATGGACTCTGAGAAACAAACAGGGTTTTAGAGGGGAGGGGGGAGGGGGTATTGGTTAGCCCGGTGATGGGTATTAAGGAGGGCACGTACTGCATGGAGCACTGGGTGTTATACGAAAACAATGGATCGTGGATCACCACCTCAAAAACTAATGATGTATTGTATGGTGACTAACATAACATAATAAAAATTTTTTAAAAAAGTTTCTATAGTGACATAAGAAACTGTGTGACAAAACCTTTAGTGATGCTATTTTCAGATAAAATATAAATTTCTAAAGTTCCAGATGCAAGGCAGTAGAAAATTGTTGTTGTTGTTTTTTAAATAAGCCACATAAGGGAAATTTAATGATAAGATTTATGCAATGAAGACACCTAGAGGGTCACAGACACACACCTTCCCAGTATGTGAATAAGCAGAGTTGAATTTCTTAGGTTGCTGCAGCTGATTTGTGCTTGCATTGGGACCTCTGTGAGGTGACATGGATAATTAATCACTAATATTATTATTAATATCTCTTAATATAGAAGATGGACCATTGTGTATCTAAATTGCACCCTGCCTCAGATGTTACCTAATTAAAAAAACTGAGACCAACAGTCAGAGAGAAATATTAATGGCATACAATTTAGTTTAAAACTCAGTCCACAAAGAGATCTCAAAAATAATTGTATGTTTTGCCATGAGGAATACCTGTTATGCAAAAACCATTTCAGTACCAACTCCCTTGCTCTTCAGATCAAATAAATGTCTGTTCTATATTAACATGCTTATTTGATCTCAGGTTGTCAATAAGACCATTAGAGAACTTGCAGCTTTGGAGACTGGAGGGAACAGTAAAGACACCAGTATAAATTAGAGGGTGAAATGAGGAATTTATTTTTAACTCATGGAGGATTGGACTTTAAAGAGACACTACTTTAGGTCTGAAATGGAAGGTTTGCAACAAGAAAAAAGGAAAGTTGAATGGGATTACCATCCCAATCTTGGTTTTGCAAGATGCTTTCTAAATGACGATAGCTTACATTTGGATAATACTGAGCAGTTTATATGTGGGGCACTTAGACATGAGTTATTTCATTTGATGTTCAATGCAACCCCACCAACAGGCAGGACAGAAGTTAGCATTCCCATTTTCCAGATTAAGAAACAAATGATTCAGAAAAGACAAGTGACTTCCCCAAAGTCACACAGTAAAATACCCCATCCCTACCCAGCCGTATCTAAAGTAGGATTTTTTTTTTTCTATTGTACCTATTACACTCACCTCTAAACTGGTATTTTAAAATGATATGTGTAAAAGGCATTGTTCATTAGGGAAGTACGGTATGGTATATATGCTCTTTCCGAATCTAGGCTCTCAATTGCTCCTCACAACAACCCTCCAAGCTAAGTTTTATTATCTTGAATTTGAAGATTAAAACATTAAGGCTCAAAAAAGCTTAAGGAATTTGCCCAAGGTCACCATTTGGGGGGCATGGCTGAAACTCAAGCCCATGTGTTCTGAACCCAAATTCAATGTAATGTTCAATTATTCTGAAATGCAGCTGAAATCTTAGTGGACGTGATTCCTAGGACTATTTGACTTTCAATAAAACACTTGGAACTCTCATGTCTTTAACGAACCAGATAGATGAATCTGTTATCTAGAAATTTCAGGTTCTGCCAGGGATAGAGAAGGATTTCATTTTTGCCTAGGCTGCCTTTCCAAGTGTCTTAAACCCTAGTGTGTAGGTTTAGGACATCCTCATGGAAAAACTGACAAATGTGATTCCATTGTCCAATGAGGAAAAAAAAAAAAGTAAACATGCAAAACAAATGCCCAGTATACCTTTTTTCCTGGGAGACTGGAGCAGGGAGAGGCTATAAAGAAGTCATTTATCATTTTAAAGGTGTCTGTGTCCCTTTAAATGCAATCTGTAATGACTTATGACTCCAGCGACCCTTCTTGATTACTGCCTGTTGCCATTCATTATCACCATGGAAACAGCACTGTTGCCAGCTGTGTGCTTGGTGGTGGGGTGGAGCCGGAGCTGTTGAGTAGGGACAAGAGGCTAGTACATGTGAGACTCTGGATTTATGGACGTTTTTTGTTTTTTTGTTTCTTTTTTCGCAAGAGAAGAGAAACTGTGGGGACATGGCTTCATCCTTCCCACAGCAAGCCCCTAGGTGAGGTGTAATCCAGAAGGGAACACCAGAGCAGATGGTCTTAGTATCCTCGTCTCTCTCTGGGAAGAAAATTAGATGAGATCAGAAACACTCCAGTCTGGATGATAATCCACCAGGCAGCAGAAGGCATGAGGAAGGGGCAAACTGTGTGCAAATTTCGTTAACACAATTTCTCATGGAGATTCTTCAAGCCTTTGAGCCAATCTTCTCAGCTGCCTCATTCCTAAACCTCTAGTGTATCACATCTCCAAGAGTGACTGCAAAATCCATCTAGCTTCCCCATACCTGATTCAGTCTTAATTTCATTCCTATCTTCCTTCTCATTTGGTTTTCTGCCCCTCTCTTTGCTCCTTCTTATATATGCCCCTTAGCCCATTTTGCCCACCTGCTTTCTCTCATCTCCCTTCATAGCTAATGAATGATCCTAGCAAGATAGACCAGGAAGGGGAGGTGACATAATCTATTATTATGTCAAACCCCTCCTGTTATAGACAAGAAAACTGACCTCCAAAGTGGTTTTAGGAATTTCCCAAAGCCATCAGAGATCTCTTGGCAGACTAAGTACTAAAACCCAGGTCTCTAAATTCCTAGTCTAGTGCTTCTTTTTAGCACAGGGTATTTGTTCTTATTCCCCCCTTGCTTCGTAGGCTAATTCTCTGCCATATAAAGTATAGCCAAATCTCAACTCTCTAGGTCAATTATTATTTAGTGCAGAGTAATCCTTGCTTTCATGGAGTGTATTTCTCTCTGCGGTATTTGGTTCGCTCCAGAGACATTAGAGGGTTCATTCTCATGAGATTCTCAAGAGGGAGGGGAGCAGAGCCAAAATGGCTTAGTCATCTTTCTTCTTTATTTAGAGTCCCAGGACATGGAAGAGCTCAAAATAGGTATATAAAAAAGGGATAGAAAAATCAGAGTATGATTACTCTGCACTGTTGAACTCTGCTTGGGCTCCAGGCTGCTGGGGGAATGAGAAACACCATCTCTAAGTTTGCTGCAAAGATGTTTCACACAAACATTATTTGGTTAGCAAAGGCATTTTTTTACACACAAGATGGCATTCAACTTCCAAGAACTCTGGAGAATGCCCACAATTGATGTCTGGTGTTAAGCTGGAGGCAGGATGGTAAAGTAAAAGTGCACAGAACTTGAGAGACTGTTGATCTGGATCCCAGTCCTGACTCTGCAGCTGAGCTCACAACAAGGCCGTGATTAAGCCCCTAACTTCCCTTGACCTCTGTGTCTTTGTGATGTCAGGTATGGGCCCTAGAAGACCTTTTCCAACTTCAGTCTAATAGTAATGATAACAGCAGAGGCCAGGAATTTTTTAGCCCTACTGTGTACCTCGGGACTTTGCAAGCATCATTATCTCACTAATGCTTACAGTCTCTCACAGAGGTAGGTATTCTTTCCCAAATTAGAAATAATGAAAGGGGTTCAGAGAGATTAAGGAATTTGCCTAGGGTAATTACATATTCATCTAAACAGTAGAGCTAGGATCCATGCCCAGGTCTATAAGGCCAACACCATGTCACCAAATGACAATGTCTTTGAACATCCTATGATTTTGCTATTTTGATATCTTCAAAGACACATATTAATTTATTCAATGAATATTTACTAAGTGCCTAATAGATGCAATTATTTTCTTTGTAATATTTTTATTTTAGACTTACACAAAGCAATAAATACTTTTACCACCTCTCCTGAAGGTAACTTGTCTCTTTCGATGGTACTTTGTTTGATATTAAGATAGCCAGTCCAGTTTTTGTTTGATTAGCATGGCATGCTTCTTCATCCTTTTACCTGTAACCTGTCTGAGTTTTTGTCCTTTTTTTTTTAAAGATTTTATTTATTTATTAGAGAGGGAGGGAGAGAGAAACAGCATGAGAAGGGAGAGGGTCAGAGGGAGAAGCAGGCTCCCTGCTGAGCCAGGAGCCCGATGTGGGACTCGATCCCAGGACTCCAGGATCATGACCTGAGCCGAAGGCAGTTGCTTAACCAACTGAGCCACCCAGGCGCCCTGAGTTTTTATCCTTAAAGCATGTTTCTAGTGTATGTTTGGGTTTTGTTATTTTATCCATTCTGACAATCTCTGCCTTTTAAATGGAGTAGTGCTGTGATTTATATTTAATGTAATTGTTAATATGATTTGGTTTAAGGCTACTACTTGCTATTTGCTTAATATTTGTCCCATCTTTTCTTTGTCCCCTTTCATCTCTTTTCTGATTTGCTTTGGGTTGAGCAGTTTTCATGATTTCATCTTTTTTCTTTTTTCATAATTTCATCTTATCTCTTTTGTTAGCTGATTAGGTAAGGTTCTTTGCTGTGTTATTTTAATGGTTGCTTTAGAGTTTATACTATAACTTAACAGAGTTTACCTTCAAATGATATTATACTGATTCATGCATAGGAGAACCTTAAAATAGTATGTTTTCATTTCTCTTTGCTGAACTTCATTCTTTTCTTCTCATACATTTTACTTCTACTTATGCCAACAGCCCCAAAATGCATTTTTTTTGCTTTAAATGGCCAATTATATTTTTAAAATTTTAAAACTTATTTTTTTCAGTGCAGCATTAGGTTCAGGGCGAAATTGAGAGGAAGGAATTATATGCAACCTTTTAAGGAGCTGGGGATATAGTGATGAACAAAAGACAAAACCTCTGTCCTCCTGGAGCTCACAGATTATTTTATGTATTAGATAAACACACACACAACTTTAAATAGAGGTCATTTGCTCTGAAAAAAACAAATAAGGTGGTGGGGTAAAACCAGTTTAAGTGGCTTCCCTGAGTGGGTGACATATAGGCTGACACCTGAAACCTAAGAATGAAACAGCTATTTAATGAGTTGAGAGAGAAGGATGTCAGATGGGGAAGAACAAAGAGAGAGTCCCAGGAGGGAAAAAGAGTTTAGGAAGTTTGAGGAGGAGCAAGTAGATTGGGAGACAAGGTGGCGGGGGTGGGGGGTGGTGTGTCCTAGGGAGCAAAGAAGGTGGAGGGTGATTTGCTCAGAAGGTTAGATAGGAGCCAGATGAGTATAGCCTTAAAGGTGCTGTGAAGACACAGGGCTCCATTTTAAGTGTTTGGAGACATAAAAACAAAAAACAAAAGACCCCAAAACTACACATATACAACCAAGATGTACGTATATGAATATACCTTCTCTGGAGGATAAACATGAAATAGTTTTAGTTCTTCCTATAACTACTCCAACTATACTCTGCAAAAATCTCATTAACATCTTGGTCTTGTTCCTTTACTTCTGAGCCACTTTAAGATATTAGAACACTAGCTATTATATTCATTTCTCAGACCCAAATGCTTTAGTGTTAATGTCAAACTCTCCTTATGATTTCCATCTTCTCACCTCCCCACTACAGATCAGACCTATCCAAGTTTCTAGTGTAGGAGCCAGCAAAGTTTTTCTGTAAAGGGACAAAAAGTAAATATTTTAGGCTTTGTAGGCCATATGTTCCCTGTCGCAACTACTCAACTCTGCAGTTATAGTGTGAAAGCAACCATAGACAATACATAAATGAATGAGTGTGGCTGTATTCCAATAATACTTTATTTATACACACTGAAATTTGAATTTCATATAATTTTCAGATGTCTTGAAATTTTCTTCTTTTTTCCTAACCTGGCTCATAGGCCAAATGGAAACAGGATTTGGCCCACAGGCCAAAGTTTTCAGATGCCTGCTCAGGGGATTTGTAACTAGAGGATGTGTATGGGTTATATGGCCCACTTTTGACACAATTTACCCCTCCTGTGTTTTTAATGTCTCCTCTCTGCTGAGCTGAACCAGGGGAGACAGAAGCCTTTAAATGCCAACCCATGGTTAGTTTACTGTATTCTCATTGTTGGATGCCACCGCTCCTTAAGCTAACATTGAATGGGAGAAACAGAAACTATTGATGTCCATTCATGTCCCCTCAGTCCATATATTTTTCATGTAAGTTGGCTGATTTTTGACTGCCAGCATCTATATTCCTTTGCCTGAGGGTTTTCACTGGCTGCTGGAGCTTATTCTTCCTATGCAGTAGTAGGTGGAAGTGGTTGGGAATTAATATTCCTCTAAAACAGCCCTCAAGCTTTCTGCAAGCAATGATTGACAGGAGGGGGTGGATAAAACCACCAGCTCCCTCTCTTTATGGATAATCCTGAGGCATGTGTTCCATACTGACCTCAATAGGATTTAGCGACTATTGTCCTCAGTGGTAACTTGCTTCATAGCTCATTGTTTATTGATTGCCTTCCTAACCCCATTTCACATCCTTACTCCCCTACAGATATTTTTATGTTTAAGATCACCTCTCTAATAAACTACTTGAACTTTAATCCTTGTCTCAATGTCTGGTCCTAGGGGAATCTAAACCAAGAGAACGGGCATCTAGATCCTGTGTGTCAACCAGTGTCCAGTACTGGCCCCCTTTTGTAACACATAATGGGAGCTTTGAAGGTCTCCAACAGGGTCTGTCTGTGAATGGTTAGAAGGGAATGTTGTTCAAATATCTGAGATTTATCACAGAGAGGAAAAATTTGATTTAAATCCATGTAGCTCTAGAGGACAAAAATAGGACCATTAGAGACATGTATGGAAGGAACAGCTCAGATAAGGAAGAATTTTTATAGTCACAGTTATCATGAATTAACTTATTCTAGCTCATGAGTCAGTGAGCTCCTAATCAATGGATATATCCACAGAAAGTTGGTGGGGGGACTTCTTGATGGGAATACTAAATAGTATCCTATCAACCGACTGATGTTAAACTGGAATATCCTTTAAGATGCCTTCATACTCTTGCATTCTTGCATCTTGGAATTAAATGTTGGAATCCTGAAGCACTGGGCATGGCAAACAAACCAAATGTCAGGACTTGATGCATCACAGAAAAGAAACTTTATCCAAACTCTGATGACAGAGTTTAGGAAATTGTTCCTTATCCCAAGCCTCATAAATTGTTTCATAAGATAGTTTCCCAAGTATCTGGAAATTGTTAATGTGGAAAACAGTGACTCCTAGCCCAGTCTGACACCTCTTCATACCTGCAGAGAAATCTATCCAGAGTTGGACAACCATAATCTCCTTCAGGAAGAATTATGGCACTATTATCTTGCCCTCTAGTGTCTTTGTCTCTCCTTCCTCTCAGAGAAAACTGTGGGCAAAAAAGTAAAATATTTTATTGCTCTCAAAATCATGTCAAATATTTATTGGGGTAATTCTCCAGTTTTCACTGCCAATTGCAAGCCCTGGTCATGTTATAAATCTTATTAGTGTCATACTCACTGAGGAGGCCAGTATGACTTGGGCACTTGGTCAGCAGGTCTTTCTTATTCCCTAGAGAATGGGACTTTAAAATTTCATGTGGAAGCTGGCAAGGGTGATGGAGATTAGGGGTTGACCAAAAAGTACCAGAAAGAGAATGAATCATATACAGTCTTAAGGGATGGAGTTAGAGATATTCCAGAGAATGTCAGAACTAAATCTTGTCCTTCGGTGTGGATGGACAGGAATGGAACAGCACATAAGCCATGATGCCAGATGACCAGAGTTTTTGTCTCAGTTCTGTCTCCATTTCACCAAAATAACAACAGGTAAGCCACTTTCCTTTTCTGAGTTCTCATTTTTCATCTGTAAAATAAAGAGATTGGACCATTAATTGCTAAGTTCTCTTCAGCTTTGAAATTCTGTGATTTATAGCTAATTCTGTTCTTATCCTTATCCTAAGTGTTTTTCCTATACATTTACTCAATAATGGAGATGAATACACATATGGCATATATATAGTTTGTGTGTGTGTATACACATTTGTTAATACATGTAGGTTTAGTGTAGATGGTTGTTTGTGTTCATATAAACATACACTTACAAATAAATACACACAATCATATGCGTAGGGATGTGTGTGTGTTTATATATATATAGACACACACAAGTATAAAATATGTTTGTGTAAAAGGAAAGAAGAAAGGAGAATGAAGGATATCTAGTGGAGGGATACAATGCCAAAATAAGTTAGAAGTATAGAAAAGAATCACCTCACCTTTATCAGTTGAAGGAGGCTTCCCGAAGGAGGTAGAATTTCATTAATTACTCAACTGATGAATGCTAAAATCTAGATGGGTTGATGGTGATGGGTAGTGTACAGTCATATCATTAACACAAATAATATCTTGATAGCAGACTCAGATTTGGATGTGACAACTCTTTTAAAATGGCATTAAATGAGCAACTATATGCCAGCAAATTAGATAATCTGGAAGAAATGGATGTATTCCTAGATATGCATAAACTACCAAAACTGAACCAGGAAGAAATAGAAAACCTCAACAGACCTATACCCACTAAGGAAATTGAAGCAGTCATCAGAAATCTCCCAACAAACAAAAGCCCAGGGCCAGATGGCTTCCCAGGGAAATTCTACCAAACATTTAAAGAAGAATTAATACCTATTCTTCTGAAACTGTTCCAAAAAATAGAAATGGAGGGAAAACTTCCAAGCTCGTTTTATGAGGCCACCATTACCTTGATCCCAAAACCAGACAAAGACCCCATCAAAAAGGAGAACTACAGACCAATATCCTTGATGAACATGGACGCAAAAATTCTCACCAAAATACTAGCCAATAGGTTCCAACAGTACATTAAAAGGATTATTCACCACGACCAAGTGGAATTTATCCCTGGGATGCAAGGTTGGTTCAACATCTGCAAATCAAACAATGTGATACAAAACGTTAATAAAAGAAAGAACAAGAACCACATGACCCTCTCAATAGATGCAGAAAAAACATTTGACAAAGTACAGCATCCTTTCTTGATCAAAACTCTTCAGAGTATAGTGATAGAGGGTACATACCTCAATATCATAAAAGCCATCTTTGAAAAACCCACAGTGAAGAGCATTCTCAGTGAGGAAAAACTGAGGGCTTTCCCACTAAGGTCAGGAATGCAGCAGGGATGTCCACTATCACCACTGCTATTCAACATAGTATTAGAAGTCCTAGCCACAGCAATCAGACAACAAAAAGAAATAAAAGGCATCCAAATCGGCAAAGAAGTGAAACTCTCACTCTTTGCAGATGATATGATACTTTATGTGGAAAACCCAAAAGACTCCCCTCAAAACTGCTAGAACTCATACAGGAATTCAGTAAAGTGACAGGATATAAAATCAATGCACAGAAGTCAGTGGCATTCCTATACACCAACAACAAGACAGAAGAAAGAGAAATTAAGGAGTCGATCCCATTTACAATTGCACCCAAAACCATAAGATACTTAGGAATAAATCTAACCAAAGAGGCAAAGAATCTGTACTCAGAAAAGAATAAAATACTCATGAAAGAAATTGAGGAAGACACAAAGAAATGGAAAAACGTTCCATGCTCATGGATTGGAAGAACAAATATTGTGAAGTGTCCATGCTACCTAGAGCAATCTACACATTCAATGCAATCCCCATCAAAATACCATCCACTTTTTTCAAAGAAATGGAACAAATAATCCTAAAATTTGTATAGAACCAGAAAAGACCCCAAATAGCCAGACGAATGTTGAAAAAGAAAAGCAAAGCTGGCGGCATCACAATTCCGGACTTCCAGCTCTATTACAAAGCTGTCATCATCAAGACAGCATGGTACTGGCACAAAAACAGACACATAGATCAATGGAACAGAATAGAGAGCCCAGAAATGGACCCTCAACTCTACGGTCAACTCATCTTTGACAAAGCAGGAAAGAATGTCCAATGGAACAAAGACAGTCTCTTCAACAAATGGTGTTGGGAAAATTGGACAGCCACATGCAGAAGAATGAAACTGGACCATTTCCTTACACCACACACAAAAATAGACTCAGAATGGTTGAAAGACCTCAGTGTGAGACAGGAGTCCATCAAAATCCTAAAGGAGAACACAAGCAGCAACCTCTTCGACCTCAGCCACAGCAACTTCTTCCTAGAAACATTGCCAAAGGCAAGGGAAGCAAGGGCAAAAATGAGCTATTGGGACTTCATCAAGATAAAAAGCTTTTGCACAGCAAAAGAAACAGTCAACAAAACCAAAAGACAACCGACAGAATGGGAGAAGATATTTACAAATGACATATCAGATAAAGGGCTAGTATCCAAAATCTATAAAGAACTTATTAAACTCAACACCCAAAAAACAAAGGATCCAATCAAGAAATGGGCAGAAGACATGAACAGACATTTTTCCAAAGAAGACATCCAAATGGCCAACAGACACATGAAAAAGTGCTCAATATTGCTCGGCAACAGGGAAATCCAAATCAAAACCTCAATGAGATACCACCTCACACCAGTCAGAATGGCTAAAATTAACAAGTCAGGAAACGACAGATGTTAGCGGGGATCCGGAGAAAGGGGAACCCTCCTACACTCTTGGTGGGAATGCAAGCTGGTGCAGCCACTCTGGAAAACAGTATGGAGGTTCCTCAAAAAGTTGAAAATAGAGCTGCCCTACAACCCACCAATTGCACTCCTGGGCATTGATCACAAAGATACAAATGTAGTGATCCGAAGGGGTACGTGCATCCCAATGTTTATATCAGCAATGTCCACAATAGCCAAAGTATGGAAAGAGCCAAGATGTCCATCGACAGATGAATGGATAAAGATGTGGTGTATATATACAATGGAATATTATGCAGCCATCAAAAGGAATGAAATCTTGCCATTTGCAATGACATGGATGGAATTGGAGGGTATTATGCTGAGCAAAATAAGTCAATCAGAGAAAGACATGTATCATATGACCTCACTGATATGAAGAATTGTTAATCTCAGGAAACAAACTGAGGGTCTGCTGGAGTGGTGGGGGTTGGGAGGGATGGGGTGGCTGGGTGATGGACATTGGGGAGGGTATGTGCTATGGTGAGCGTTGTGAATTGTGTAAGACTGTTGAATCACAGATCTGTACCTCTGAAACAAATAATACATTATATGTTAAAAAAAAGAAGATAGTAGGAAGGGAAAAATGAAGGGGCAGAAATTGGAGGGAGAGACGAACCATGAGAGACTCTGGACTCTGAGAAACAAACTGAGGGTTCTAGAGGGGAGGGGGTGGGGGGATGGGTCAGCCTGGTGATGGGTATTAAAGAGGGCATGTACTGAATGGAGCACTGGGTGTTATACGCAAACAATGAATCATGGAATACTACATCAAAAACTAATGATGTGGGGTGCCTGGGTGGCTCAGTCGGTTAAGCAGTTCCCTTCAGCTCAGGTCATGATTCCAGGGTCCTGGGATCGAGCCCCGCATTGGGCTCCCTGCTCAGCGGTGAGCCTGCTTCTCCCTCTCCCTCTGCCTGCCTCTCTGCCTACTTGTTCTCGCTCTCTATCTCTCTGTCAAATAAATAAATAAAATCTTAAAAAAAAACTAATGATGTAATGTATGGTGATTAACATAACATAATAAAATTTAAAAAATGTAAAAAAAAGATGAAGGGGAAAAAATGGCATTAAGGTCATCATGACAACAGGCATGGGCAGAGTTATTTCATCTGGATTAGGAAACCATGTCAATATTAGATGAGTTTCAACAGTCTACTTTTGCCAAGTACCTATTTTTACCCACATCTAGGAATACATGGAAATTAGGAAAATAAATAAGATTTATTAGGAAAAGAAGTGCTAGAAAAATAAGATATGGCTTCTGGTTTCAAGAAGCTAACAGCATAGTGAGGGATAAAGATTGAATGAAGAGTTTATTAAAATGTGTACTAAGTTCAGAGTAACATAGAAGATGTGGAGAAGAAAATAAATATAAAATGAACAGACAGCATAAAAAGCTTGATGGCAAGTAGCAGAGACAACTGGGTGACTGCAGAGACCATAAAGAATCAAAGTTGGTGAAGCATGGAGTGAAGGGAAAGTGGCTGCAAAAGGGGTAGAAACATCAGATTGTGAACAACTTAAAAATAACATTAAGGATATTGGAATTTATCGTATTTCATGCAGAGTAGTGATATGATCTTGATTTGCATCTATTGGGGGATAGCTTGGAGGAAGAGCAGACTGAAAACAGGGAGAGAGAGAAGTTATTACTGTCATCCTGGTGAGACAAGGTGAGAATCAGAACATGGGCATGAAAGTGGGGACGGAGATAAGAGGCTTGTATTAGTTCCTGTGGCCATGGTAACAAATTACTACAAACTTAGTGGCTTAAAACAACAGTGAGAGTTCTGGAGGACAGAAGTTTGAAATTCAGGTGTTGGCAGGGCCGTGCTCCTCCCTCCAGTGTTTCTTGGGGAAAATCCATTCCATGCCTCTTCTAGCTTCTGATGGCTGCTGGCATTCCTTCATGTTCCTTTGCTTGCAGTTGTATCCCTCCAATCTCTGTCTCTGCCTTCACATCACCTTCTCCCCTGTGTGTCTTAAATCTTCCTCTGCCTTTCTCTTATAAGGATCGTTGTTATGGCATTTATCCTTAGCCATATTTGCAAATACTGTTTTCTGCAATAAGGCAATATTTACAGGTTCCAAGGATTAGGATATGAACCTAATTTTAGGGGCACATTCAGCTCACTACCATGACAGATATTAGAAACATATACAACAGAAAAATTGCAAGATCAAGAAGGATCAGGGAGAAGAGTCACATCTGATATGTAAAGTCCTAGTCTGGGTAACTGGGTGAATAGCTGTACCATCAAATGAAATAGAAAATAGCAAAAGAGGGGCAGGTTTAGAAATGATGATGATCTGTCTTATTATGGACCTAATAAGTTTGAGTTGCACTTAGTCATCCAAGTGAAGAAATGATCCTGAAGTTTAAAAAGAGGTCTGACAGAAGACACTTATTTGGTAGCTATCTATAAATCAGAGTAGAACCCAAGGAGATAACTTAAAGTGGATATGTAGTAACATGAGCAGGAGTTCAATGATGTAACCCTAGGGAACACTAACCTTCAAGAGGGAGGAAAGTTGAAGGAAGCATAACAGAGACTTACAGTAGACAGAGATAAAAAAAAATAGTCATATTTGAAATGGAAAGACCAGTGAGGTACATAGCCATGGATGCCAAAGGAAAATAATATCAAGACCTAAATACTCCAGAATGCCAAATTCACAGACTCCTAATAATAATACCTGACATTTCCTATTAGTTCCTGTGCTAAGCACTATACATGCATCCTAGAATCCTTGCATTGTCTTCAGACAGTGGTGCTATAACTCTACTTACAGACAGGAACTAAGGGTTATAAAAGAGTTTTTGATTCAAGAACACAAAGCTAGTCAGTGGCAGAAATCAGATTCAAATGCAGGTCTGTCTGAATCAAGAAAATATGACCTTAGGCAATCTCTATTCTGTCTCCCTTTTGCAGAGCAGTTGGAGAGTGAGTTCAAGAAGTAAGGAGAAGGGGCGCCTGGGTGGCTCAGTCGTTAAGCGTCTGCCTTTGGCTCAGGTCATGATCTCAGGGTCTTGGGATAGAGCCCCGCATCGGGATCCCTGCTACGTGGGAAGCCTGCTTCTCCTTCTCCTGCTCCCCCTGCTTGTGTTCCCTCTCTTGCTGTGTCTCTCTCTGTCAGATAAATAAATAAAAATCTTAAAAAAAAAAAAAAGAAGAAGAAGAAGTAAGGAGGAGGCCATGAATTTATCAAGTGTCCACTGGTCTTCCCAGAGATTGGCTGATTAAGGAAAGATAGACACTGAATGGTTAATAGAGTAACTATAGGTCAGATGATTTTCTAAAGGATATGTGAGACCTGAACATGTTTATAGTATTAGTGAAAGATTCTAAAAGGAAAGGGATAAGTATAAAGAGAAAGGTTATCATTGATTGATGACCTCAAGGCTGTGGAAGAGAGGAGGGGTTCATAGGCACAGGTGGTTGTACTTGCTCTTGAATCTCAGTCTTCTCAACTGAAAAAATATGGACAATAAATCCACCATTTAAAGAGAGTTGTATTAAGGAGGGCACGTGATGTGATGAGCACTGGGTGTTATATGCAACTGATAAATTATTGAACACTAACCTCAAACTAATGAGGTACTATATGTTGGCTAATTGAATTTAAATAAAAAAATAAAGAGAGTTGTATAGATTAAATGAAATAAAGCCTTGGGAGCACTTTGTAAACTGTTAATTACCTTACTAATTATTGGTTTGTTATCTTTTAAAAGGATATCCAGAGGCGATGAATTGGTTGGTAAGGGGCCACAGAGAGGCTGGAAGATACCTATTCATGTGGGTGACTAAGTTCTCTAAGCTGCACTTGGCAAGAGATAAATGGAGAATGAGGGGATCTTAAATCATAAAAACTATGTTTCTTGAGAAACTAAGTGGAGTTGCATTTTTCCCACCTTTGCTTATCTCCTGACAAGAGATAAATCTAACCCAGGACCGTTCCAGCTGAGGACCGAAGGGGCAGTAGCATCATTCTGGTATACACTAGTGAGATCAAGTTTGGATTAGTGTGCTGGTAAATGTTTAACAACTGGTTCTCCAGGTGGAAAAAGCCCTTAGGTAACATTTCCTGATGTCCCAAGAAAAATAACTTCCATCACAGCAGATTTCGGTCTCCCAGCTGACATGGAGTTGTGAGGAGGTGTGCATAGCCTTGTGAGCCAGCACAAGCAGGCTCCAGCATTTGCTATATAGGATACTTGTGGTTTAGAAAGTGAATATTTTGATTCCCATTTTCAGAGATGGAAAAACAGAGGCTTAGCAAGGTGGAATGTCTTGCCTAATCTCGTATAGCTAGTCCCCTGGGGAGATGGGTGGTTAAAATCACTGTTACAGGTTGAAAACACTATATAGCATACTTCACTCTTAACCTTGATCAAATGTTGAGACTCCAAATCTCAGTTTTTGCTGTTCATATCTGTTGTAAGTTTTAGAAACCTCTCATTATGTCCACTCCCCTCCCTGAGACATAATGAGAGGTTTCTGTTTTCAATAATGCTAGATCTAAGAGGACCTGAAATGCTCATAGATTGGAAGAAGAAATATTGCTAAAATGTCTATACTACCCAAAGCAATCTACACATTTAAAGCAATCCCTATCAAAACACCACCAACATTTTTCACAAAGCTAGAACAAACAATCCTAAAATTTGTATGGAACCACAAAAAGACCCCAAATAGTCAAGGCAATCTTGAAAAAGAAACGCAAAGCTGGAGGCAGCACACTTCTGGACCTTGAGTTATATTATGAAGTTGTAGTAATCAAAACACTATGGAACTGGCATAAAATAGACCCATAGATCAGTGGAACAGAATAGAAAACCCAGAAATGAACCCACAATTAATATGATCAACTAATCTTCAACGAAGCAGGAAAAAATATCCGGTGGGAAAAAGAATGTCTCTTCAACAAATGGTGTTGGGAAAACTGGACAGCAACATGCAAAAAAAGAAAGAAAGAGGGGCACCTGGGTGGCTCAGTTGTTAAGCGTCTGCCTTCGGCTCAGGTCATGACCTCACATCGGGCTCCCTGCTCGGCGGGGAGACTGCTTCTCCCTCTCCCACTCCCCCTGCTTGTGTTTCTGCTCTCGCTATCTCTCTTTCTGTCAAATAAATAAATAAAATCTTTAAAATAAAGAAAGAAAGCAAGCAACTGGACCACTTCCTTACACCAGGCACAAAAATTAACTGGAAATGGATAAAGACCTAAATATGAGACTTGGAAAAATAAATATGAGACATGAAATCATAAAAAATCCTAGAGAACACAGACAGTAACCTCTTTGACATTAGCTACAGCAAACTCTTTCTAGATATATCTCCTGAGGCAAGGGAAACAAAAGCAAAAATAAACTCTTGGGACTGTACCAAAATAAAACAACTTCTGCACAGCAAAGGAAACAATTAACAAAACTAAAAGGCAACCTACTGAATGGGAGAAGATATTTGCAAATGACATATCTGATAAAAGGTTAGTATCCAAAATATATAAAGAACTTATAAAACTCAACACCCCAAAAATGAATAATCCAATTAAGAATAGGCAGAAGACATGAACAGACATTTTTCCATAGAAGACATACAGATGATCAATAGACATATGAAAAGATACACAACATCACTTATCATCAGGGAAATGCAAATCAAAACCACAATGAGATATCTCCTCCCACCTGTCAGAAGGGCTAAAATCAACAACACAAGAAACAACATGTGTTGGTGAAGATGTGGAGAAAGGGGAACCCTCTTGCACTGTTAGCGGAAGTGCAAACTGGTGCAGCCACTGTGGAAAACAGTATGGACGTTCCTCAAAAAGTTAAAAATGAGCTAACCATGATCCAGCAATCACACTACTAGGTATTTACACAATGAATACAAAAAAATATTAATTCAAGGGGGTACATGTGCCCCGATGTTTATAGCAACATTATCTACAATAGCCAAGTTAGGAGAATAGTCGAAGTGTCCATCGACTGATAAATAGATAAAGAAGATATATATATATTAAAGAAGATATATATATATACCAATATACATCATGGAATATTACTCAGCCATCAAAAAGAATGAAATCTTGCCATTTGCAATGACGTGGGTGGAGCTAGAGAATGTTTTGCTAAGCAAAATAAGTCAGTCAGAGAAAAGCAAATACCATATGATTTCATTCATATGTGGAATTTAAGAAACAAAACAAAGGAGGAAAGAGAAAGAGAGAGAGGCAAACTAAGAAACAGACTTAAGTATAGAGAACAAACTGATGATAACCAGAAGGGAGGTGGGTGGGGAGGTGGGTTAAAGAGGTGATGGTGATTAAGGAGGGTACTTGTGATGAGAACTGGGTGATATATGGAAGTGCTGAATCACCATACTGTACACCTGAAAATAATAAGCTCTATGTTAACTAACTGGAATTTAAACAAAAACTTAGAAAGATTTATAAAGTCTTTATTCTCAGACCAGGCTTTAAATTTAAGGTTAAAGAAGTTCAAAATGTTACCTTTGTTATAGATAAAGTTGAAATTAAGAAAACAGTTTGTGCTGCAAGGAAGTAGTCTTCCTAATGCTGAATCCCAGAGTTACACAACTTTACACATACAGGGACAGATCATGTTAGGTCCAAACAGGCCTTTCCTCATTGAAACTTTAGGGCACTGAAAACTGAGAAGACCATGCCTCCCCCTCCCCCTGAAAGCAGTTCACTCACAAGAGAGAGTGAAGGAAGAGGGAGTAGGGGAGGCTGCTTGTGTTGAGGTGCCCTTTCCAAACTCAGCAGATAGGTCACTCACTTCCTCTTGTACAGGAATTAACCCCAATCCTTCTCAAACTCTTCAAAACAAAACAAAACAAAACAAAACAAAACAAAACAAAACAAAAACAGAAGAAAGAAAATTCATTCTGACACCAGTATTACCATGATAGCAGAGCCAGCCAAAGACATCACAACAAAGAAAACGAGAGTCCTATATTCCTTATGAATATAGACACAAAAATCCTCTACAAAACACTAGCAACTAAATCCAGCAATATATAAAAAAGATTATACACTACAACCAAGTGAGATTCATCCCAGGAATGCAAGGTTGGTTCAACATATAAAAAGCAATCAGTTTAACACACATATTACTAGAATAAAGAGGGGGAAAATCCACGTGATCATCTCAATAAATGCAGAAAAGAGTATTGGACAAAATGCAATACCCTTTTATGATAATAGCAAGCTAGGGGAGAAAAACCATCTACAAAATGCAAATGGAGCTTCCTTCACATGGAAGGAAAAATCAGGAATGAGGAAAAAGTCCCCTCCTTTTTTTATTGTTTAAGTTTTTTTTTTTTATTATTGAGTACAGTTGACATACAATGTCTCCTTCTTTAAAAAAAAGTGTGAATTTTGTCAATCAGCTCTGACAACTGCTTGAAAAGAGCCACCTGATGGACATGAAAGTTTTTAAGGCTGCAAGGAATAGAAGGAACACTTTTGAAGCAGACCTGTATAGACTGCAAAGCATAACACAGTTATACAGACATTGGCTTTGAATCACTGTTTATTAACTATATCATTTTGGGTCATCTTAACCTTTATGAGACTCAGTTTCCTCATCTGTAGATGATCACCATAATTCTTATTTCTCAAGGTTGTTAGAAAATCAGGATTAATATGTGTGAAGAGTGTATCATGGTGTCAGGCTGAGATTAGGCACTCCCTAATGATAATCTTACTGTTATTCATAGTTGGGGAGAGAAGGGTGTTAGGATGGGAAGGGGAGTCAGGTTGGCTACAGGGGCACCCACGTAAGAAGTGGATCTGGTTATGTACTCTAAGAAAATAAAATCCCTATCTCAAAGAGATATCTGCACCCCCATGTTTATTTCAACATTGTTCACAATAGCCAAGATATGGAAACAACTTGAGTATCAACTGAAGGATGAGTGGACAGAGAAAATGTGGTGTATATATACAATGGAATATTATTCAGTGATAAAAAGAAGGAAATCCTGCCATTTGTGACAACATGGATGAACCTTGAGGACATTATGCTAAGTGAAATAAGTTAGAGAAAGACAAATACTGTATGATCTCACTTATATGTGGAATCTAAAAAACCTCTGAACTCAGCAGAAACTGAGAGTAGAATGGTGGTTGTCAGGGTCTGGGGGGTTAGGGAAATGAGATGTTGGTCAAATGTTACAAGATTCCAGTTATCAGATGGGTGAGTTCTGGGGATCTAATGTACATCATGGTGACTGAAGTTAACAATACTTGAAAGCTGCTGAGAGTAGATCTTAAATGTTCTCACCACCACCACTACAAAAAAAAAAAAAAAGGTAATAATATGAGGTGGAGGATGTATCATCTAACCTTATTGTGGTAATCATTTTGCAATACATATGTGTATTAAATTACCTCATTTGTACACTTTAAACTTATAGAATGTTGTGTCAATTGTATCTCAATAAAGGTGTAAAAAAAAAAAGAAACGGAGTGGGACAGCACTCAAAAAAGAAGAAAGAACTTGAAGTTCTCTCTAGTTTATTCTATGACAGCTTGTACAATCCTGAGTAAATCATGAATCTGATTCTGGCTTCCACTTCCTTCATATGCAAAATAGAGCAGGTGAATTACATGATCTTTGGGATCTCTTTTAACTCTAAAGTTCAGTGACTACAAAGTGGTGATGGCACAGAAGGGAGGTGGGAGAATGCCATGTACGACCTTTTGAGTATTGTTGTAGACCTTGTTTGAATACAAGTTCTAGTTTACTTTCACCAAAGGTAACAAGGGGGAAGAACATCAACATGATGACACACTTCTTTTTGGCTCTATAAGCCTTCCAGATTGTGTCTAAATTTAGACCACTTTCTGGAGGCCAAAGAGGTGCCTGTGGACAGCTTGACGATAAATCTTTCAGCACACATAAGTCTTCTTGTCATCTCAGTGTGAGGAACGTGAGCACTTCAAGCTTCCTCCTCCAGAGTCGTCAATCTGGCACCTGTCACCAGCATCTGACTCATTATAAAAATATTTAATTCTCCCAAGATGAATTGGCACAATGTCCAAAGAGGGAATAAATGGCACAGGGGAGATGGAAAAGGCTCTTTGCAGGGAGGGCTTGTGCTTGGCTCAGTATCCAATAAACATTTTTAGAGGGAAGTCAGACCCAATGGTTTCCTTCATCATCAATGTCACTAGCACCATTTTGGTCAAAGTCAGCAGTAATTTTAACAACCCATTGATTGTTCTCGCCTCATAGTCCTCAAAAATTGTCTTCTGTGGGAATCCTTATCTCCCCTAATCTTTGGTAGCCCCACACATTCAAATTCTCAGTAACCTGTTCCATTTTAAGGATTTCAAACTTAGGAGGTCTTTTTTTCTAATCACAATCTTAAAAGAACCTGGATAGCTTCCCACACCCACAGGACAATGTTCAAAGTCCTTACTTTCAAAGACTATTTGTCATTTGCCTTCAACCTATTTTCCCCTGCCTCAAGACATTGCCATCACTCTGAACAAACCTGACTCCTGGCTTTATATTCACCTTGTTCTAGAATGTTCTTTCTTAATAGCTCTAATTCAGAGTTTCTCAATCTTATGACTACTGGCATTTGGAGCCAGCTAATTCTTTGCTATGGAAGATGTTTATAGATTGTAGGATGTTTTTGGACCATGCCTGGCACACTCCAAGTTATGACAAGCAAAAATGTATCCTGGAAGTTAAAAGTGTCTCTGATTGAGAGCAATTGCTCTACTTAAAAATTTTATTTTCTTTTTTTAAAGATTTTATTTACTTATTTATTGGGGGGTGGGCAGAGGAAGAGGGAGACAATCTCAAGCAGACTCTACACTGAGCACAGAGCCTGACCCAGGGCTTGATGTCATGATCCTGAGATCATGACCCGAGCTGAAACCAAGAGTCAGATGCTTAATTGACTGAGCCACCCAGTAGCACCTCTACTTGAAAAATTTCTAATCAGCCTTCCCTATCCAGTTCAAATGTTATCTCTCCTATAGAGCCTTTCTAACTTCTCTAAGGAAACCAACTCATTTCCTCCCATTACCTCATCATAACTATGGTCAGACAGGCTACGTTTTAGTTATTTCTACAGATGCTTGTCTCTTCAACTAGACTGAGTTTCTCAAGGGTAAGGACCTTGTCTTATTCATCAGTGTATTCTCAATCCTACCTGGAACTGGAACTATGGACAGTGATCAAAATCTGTTAATTTATCTGATATTTATACTATTCTTTAATAAGGCAGATAATTTCCCACTGGGAAGATACACTTCCAATTGCAATTGACAGGGATATAACTCAAACTAGCCTGGGAAAAACAAGACATATAATGGCTCATATACTAAAAAAAAAAAAAAGTCCAGATTTGGACTTTAGGCAGAGCTAGATCCAGGTGAACAGATCCTGGGCAGGAAAAAAAAAACAACAACAACAGATGAGTGTTCAGAAACCTGGGTATAAAAGGTAAAGAAATTTTAGTGAACTACCCTAAAACACCAAATCAAGGGGGATTGAGGATAAGAGAAAATGATGAAGTGGATTGCATTCAAGTTTGCTTTAGCTTTGGTTCTCCTTAATGCCTCTGTTAATAGAGAAACTGGTGTATTTTTTAAAAGATTTTATTTATTTATGTATTTATTTGAGAGAGAGCGTGCACACACAAATGGGGAGAGGGTCAGAGCGAGAGGGAGAGAAAGAATCCCAAGCAGACTCCTCGAGAGCCCAATGTGGGGCTCAATCACACTACCCCTAGATCACGACCCAAGCTGAAACCAAGAGTTGGATGTTCAACCAAACTGAGCCACCCAGGAACCCTGAGAAAACGGTGTATTTGGTGTGTTTGAGATGACAACTCGGGTGGAGATTGTAGATTCCCGTTCAAGGTTCAGTGAGTTTTCACATCCTGTGTAAAGTTCAATGTCTTCAGGTTGAAGGGACCTAGAACTGTATGCTTTTATAGTTCCAGGTATATCCATTCCTATGAATAACAATTTAGTCAATGATTCTGCTATTCATTGATCACTCTCAGCCAGACTTGATGTCTGGGTTCTAGGGCTTGAACCACTTGCTGAGCCATTGATTAGTCATTCTTAGCTTTGACTGACGGGTAGGCCTAGAAATTTTAAATGTATGTTCTCTTAGAATTTTTTTGTTTTTCCTGAAAGTCTAACCATAGACCACAGAGAAGAATGCCTGGGATTTGAAACTAGATCTCTTGACACATGAGCGATTAAGTTTTCTTCATTGATATAGTGTGAATTAAAACGTGATAACATTCACAGCAAGGGAAGAGCAAGATGGGGGCAGGCAGGTGAATTCCCTTGGACACAGATCAGATGTGGGTTTTGCAGAGATCTAGAACAAGTTGCAATTGGTAGAAACCACACAAGGCAGCTCTTCTCTTGGAACAAGACTCCCCAGAAAGCCATAAAATATACATCTCTGAGCTGAGATAATGTTTAAAATAGAAACACCCAGACTAGGAGTGTGGCAAACCAGATTTTATGTACCTTGGCAGGACCTTAGTCAAGTCACAGAATCACAGAATATCAGAAATAGAAGAGATTTTAACCATAAGTTACAAGCCTCTTATTTGTGGTGGTATGAATATTGGTCCAAAGAAATAAAATGTCTGGGTCAAAACCATAAAGAGGCAGCATCAGTATTAGAACCAAAATGTGTTAACACTGCACTTGCATACCAGTATTTCCTTGGATGTTTGTAATGTTCCTGATAATTGTGACATTCCTGCTACTACTATTATTACCTCCATTTTAGAACAATACCATCTGTGTCCAAAGTGACTTACCCAATGTCCTTTAGTAAATATCAGGGCTAAAATTAACAGTGCTGGAATTTATCTCCTTGCTACAAACTCAGATATTTTTTGATACCATCTATAAAATAAGAGCTGAAGACTAAGGGGTCTTCCTGTTCTAGGATTGGTACCCACTGCCTCTGCCTAATGAAGCTTCCTCAGAAACCATCCCATGTACAGCAGAGGACTTATGTGAATTCAGTCTCCTGGGAAAGTTAGGGCAGATGCACTCTGAAGAAGGAGTTTTTGGGAAGTTTAGGGAATGATCTAATGATAAGGGTACACTACGAATCCAAATGTGCTAAGCCTTTTAGTCACATTATCACATTTGATTATCACAATCATCCTCTGATAGGATTTTGTCTTGCTTTACAAATGAAGCAACTGAGGCTCAGAGAGACCGCATGATCAGTACAAGTTCACTCAGATATTAAGCAGAGATTCAAATATACACGGAAGCGGTACCAAGTCTGTCCTCTCCCTCACACTGCCTCTGGACTATTCCATTGAAAGTCGAAGAATAGGAGCATAGATAACCTGACTTATTTCCCTACTAAAATTAAGATTACATTGGTACAGTTAGTTTCCCAGACACCTGTTTACCTTTTATCTTTCTGTCAGCCTCAATGTCCTCAATTTTCTGCATGCAGCTGAAATTGAACTGAAGACCTGTTCAGAGGACCGCACTCATATTTCTTCTCTGGACTCAAAGTTTGTTTCTGCCAAATGGCATCAAAGAGATTCCTTATCTCTATCCCAGACTCAGCTGACAGAGGCTTGCCCTCCAATTTTCCAGAACATATGCCCACTGATGGCTCCTGGACTTTTTAAAGTTACATATTTTATAGGAGTTTTAGGGAAGCTGTGGGGAATATATTTATTTTTTAAAATCTAAAAATAAGAGTTGATGATAGTGGAATTGAAGGCATTTATAGTGTGTTGGAAAACAGAAATGGTCTAGGAATGAACTGTATCTGGGTCTAAATACTGGAACATTTTTAAACTCAATTTTACTCAACTGTAAAAGAGAGTGATATTCTCTTGTGGGATTGCAGAGGTGATCAAATAAGATAAACAGAAAGCACCCAGGATAATGCTAATGGGTGTTTGATGTGTGTAAATTCACAAATGTTAAGAATAAGTCAAACATACCAATTTAAACATTTTTGCTTTATGTGCCCTCTTTTCCCCAATCTGTAGCCAACATTCCATCTCTAAATGACCAAATTCCAAGAATTATTTGCAGTAGAGAAGTACTCATGGTAGGATCCCATGCATAGGGAACTCAATCACAGAGCTGGAGAGATGAGCTACAATGCCGAGGTTTTCTAAGGAAATAATCAGAGATGTACACTTGTCTAGTCATCACAGTGTTATTTTGGTTTTAAAATATCATTAAAACTGACAATCTACCAGCAGAGAGCTGTAAATTAAATTGTGAAATATCTACATAATTAAATCTTATACAGCCAATAAAAAGCATCATATAGAGAATGTTTGACAAACTTGTCTGATCATTGGAGTCTCCTAGGGTGATTTATAAAAGCACAGGCCTGACCCTAGACTTACTGAATCCATGAAGAGAGAATGGATACATGTATTTGTATCAGGTTGCCAGGTGATTTTTATGATGAGGCAAATATATGAAATTCTTTTATAGAAAATGCATTTTTAATGCAAAGAGAAAAAAATATTATCAAATAGATACTATTCTTTAACATTTTTACAAAAAATAATAATTAAAAAGAAAGAGAAGCCCTTTCCAGCTGTGGAGATTATTTTGCAGGGTAAAGAGCATGGTATTTAGTTTGAAAAGGCCTGGTTAAAACTATGGAAAGAGCCAAGATGTCCATCAATGGATGAATGGATAAAGAAGATGTGGTATATATATACAATGGAATATTATGCAGCCATCAAAAAAAAAATGAAATCTTGCCATTTGCAATGACGTGTATGGAACTGGAGGGTATTATGCTGACTGAAATAAGTCAATGAGAGAAAGACATGTATCATATGATCTTACTGATATGAGGAATTCTTAATCTTAGGAAACAAACTGAGGGTTGCTGGAGTGGTGGGTGGTGGGAGGGATGGGGTGGCTGGGTGATAGACACTGGGGAGGGTATGTGCTACGGTGAGTGCTGTGAATTGCGTAAGACTGTTGAATCACAGATCTGTACCTCTGCAACAAATAATACATGCTAAAAAAAGAACAAGATAGTAGGGAGGGAAAAATGAAGGGGGGGAAATTGGAGGGAGAGACGAACCATGAGAGACTATGGACTCTGAGAAACAAACTGAGGGTTCTAGAGGGGAGGGGGGTGGGGGGATGGGTTAGCCTGGTGATGGGTATTAAAGAGGGCACGTTTTGCATGGAGCACTGGGTGTTATACACAAACAACGAATCATAGAACACTACATCAAAAACTAATGATGTAATGTATGGTGATTAACATAACAACAAAAATATGTACTAATTAAAAAAAAAACAAAAGAAGAAAAAAAAAAGAAAGAAAAGGCCTGGTTAAAATGTATATCCTTGGGCAAGTACTGAAACCTACTATGCCTTTGCTTTAAGTGTCTTCATCTTTAAAATGCGTAAAATATGGGGTGCCTGGGTTTAGGTCATGATCCTGGGGTCCTGAGATAGAGCCCCGTGTCGGGCTCTCTGCTCAGGAGGGAGTCGGCTTCTCCCTCTCCTTCTATGCTCTCTCTTGCTCAAGTAAATAAAATCTTAAAAAAATAATATAAAGTAAAATGGGGAAAATAAAAGTACATATCTTATGTGTCATTGTGAGGACAAAATAATATAGTAAATACAGGTTATTTAATACAGTTAATATTATTTATTATATTATTTTATATTTTACATTATATTACTTAATATTATTAAAAGTACAGTTAGTATTATTAGGGTTACTTGCACTTTAAAACACGGGGAAATCAGGTGGTCTGAAATGACTCTCTCAGAACTATGCACTAGACAAACACAGGAAATAACTATCTGCAGAAACAGGACAGACGGCAGCAGAGGTGAAACCCACCCACCTCACCCGGGGCTATTATCTGTAGCCTCTGTCCTTACACAGCCTTCTAAATTGTCTCCCTGCCTCCCTTCTTGACCTCTACTACCAATTTCCTCAATGCTGCCAGCGTGACCTTCCGAAGTCACTTCACTGTTTAAATTTGTCAGTGGTTCTCCTTGGCAATAAACAAATTTGGTCGTCCTAGGACACCATTTTGTCTTCATGCCCTGCAGCACGTGGATTTCCCCTTCTAGTTGTGACCCTATGAGAACTGGAACTACGTCTTAGTCTCTTCTGTCTTTCTAAAATAACCTTCAGACGATGACTGGCTGAACGTTTGCGTGTCTTTCCTGCCTTCCCGTCTGTAGCTGCCTTGCTCCATCCCAATCCTAGAGCAGGATTTGAAGGTTATCTCTCTGTTCCAGGCATCTAACATTCAATTTGTGTCCAGGAAGTATCACTAAATGCTGCCGCCACTGAAGCTCTCCTGGGTCTCAATTGCCCTGGATTAAGTATTGCTTCCTGACCCATGGCAAAGTAATCTCACATTATCTCTTGCCAGTGTCCTGGAGAAAAATACCAAGGCTGCTCTCACCTGCCCAACGAGCTTCTAGGTTCTGTTCTAGGAATCCAACCTCCTTATCTCTTTACAGTTCATTGGCCAAGATATTATGATTGGCATGCACCTAACCCAATGTGTGATGAAGTCTGTCTTATCATCTCCTCAAACAACGCTGGACCTCTGGGGGGTTGGCCTGAGAATGTATGAATGATTTTATTTCCATGAAGCTTCTACTTTAACTACAGAGGGAGAGAGCCCTGATTCTCTCATCAATGAGGGAACACCAAGCCAGATTCTGTGAGCAGAAACAGACATATTAACAAAAGGTTTATAGTGCAAAATGGAGGGTAGTGATACCTCCACAGTAAAAAAGACATCCAGAAGTGTGACAGACCCTGACAAAAGCCAAAAGAGTCACTGTTAAGCCATGAGAACAACATATGACTGGCCCTACGAGGTTTGGGCAAGCCCCTGGGAGATTGCTGGGTTCCAAAAGATTCCAAAGGTGGTGAATGATCAAAAGTCAAGACCAGAACTCATAAGACTTGGAGACACAGAGCTAGCTCAAGAGGACCAGAGAGAGCGGCAGGCAGAAGAGATCATGCAAAGACCCAGGTGAACTGACAGGCACTGAGATGGGCCTCGGATGAAGGAGCCCTTTTTAAATCTTCAATGTCTCCCCCTTTCTTTTAAGATAAAACCAACCACTATGCCATGACCTTCAGAATCTGCTCCAGAGTCAGCCTCCTCTCATTTCTGTCCTACTGATGTCTATGCAGAGAATACTATGAGCTCTCCCAGCCTGAGGGCTTAGAACATTCCTTTGCATTCACAGGGAACACTATTCTGTTCCTCTTGTCCTTCAGTGGGGTAATTCTCACTCATCTGTCAGGGCTCAACTTATAAGTGACTTTCTTCTGGAAGCCTTACCTGACCCCTCCAGGCTGTGCTTGGTGCCTTTCTCCACCTCCATTTCCATCCCCACGCTGTGTGAAAGGCAGTGAAAAACAGTGGCAGGTTCTCAGAAATGGTGCCAGCACCACCTCCCTGGGGGAAATGAAAGGCAGGGGGAGGGGGTAGTAGGAGTTCAGGAGCAATTATAGGTAGGGAGAATCTAGGAGGAATGATGTGAGGATGGAAGAGCCTTGGAGTAGTGGTTGGAGAAAAGAACACAAGGAGAAGGAGACTAACCAGAGAGGACACATGGAGAAAAGTGTGGGGAGGTATCATCAAAGACATGTCATAAGGAGAGTAGAGCAGGTCATGTCTGCCATCGGCAAGGAAGATGGGCACTTCTGGGAGTGAGTGTGTGTGTGTGTGTGCGTGCGTGTGTGTGTAAAGGGTGGTGAAGGGTCTCTGGATTTATAAAGAAAGCACCTATGCCATTCCTTCAGAATCCCAAATCCCCCTGATCTTGTTTCTTTAGCCTGGTAGAAGCTCCTCTCCACATCCTGCAGTGAGCTTTTATGGGCCATGAGGAATTGACCCCAGAGCTCCAAACCTGCATGGTACTTACAGCTTGAATTCCCAGAGAGGAGAAAGTATCTTTATAGATGATTCTGAAAAACTCTACTCTCATTAGCTTGGCGTGGGTCATGTGCTTATCTCTGAACCAATCACAATGACAGGAGCTAGGAGGTCTCTAACTGACCTGGCATGCACCATGGTGCCCCTCTGAGCTTTGATGGGGGGCGGGGGGGTTGTTAGGTTTCCACAATAGGAAACTTCCCACAATAGGACTTCCCACAATTCTGGCACCACTATTTTCTTGTGCCTTTTGGATGCTTCTAGGCTCACAAAGGTCCATGTGACAATTCAGAACTTAAAATTTAAGTCAGAAAGAGCCTTGAGCAGCTCTGAGAAAGACCTGAGTAAATGTAAACCAATAACTAATAAATGTTCTACTTCCTGTGCCATCTCCTGCACTAATAAACAGTCTCTTTTGGTCTGTCCATCCCTTCAGGGTCTGGGTGAATTTGATTTTTATTAACTTTGCTTTTCTTCCATAATTCTCCTCCCATTCAGAGCCAGGAAAACTACAGGCAAGTAGCCAAGAGCCAGAACAGCCTTAGGGAGACCTGCTGATTGAAGGGACATTTTCAGGTCTCACAGCTGGACTTGACCACCTGGAGTGTGGGGTGACCTTGGGCAAGTGACTTAATCTGTCTGGGTTTCCCTGCTCTCTGCTTTTGAAGAAGAACAAATCCATTTGTGCCTTCTCCCCTGCATGTAGAGTTGGGGGACACGAGAAATCTTAAATGGCAGGAAGTCTAGTTGTATGCCAGATGGATGATTTGTGTCCTCTTAAATGACTAGTTTTTTCACCTGCACTCACCCAGTGCCCCAATTCTCCCCTGCTCCTGCTGTCCTTGAAAATGAGCTGCTGGTTTGGTTCGTGAAAAATTTAGTGAAATAAACCCTCTCTGGACTTATATGTGGGTGGAGGGTAGGAGAAAATAGGTGAAAACAGAAGAAAAGGGAAACAAAATAAAGTCTTTGGGAAATATAAAAGCTCCCCTTCCGGCTGCAGGTTCAACCCTGGCACCAACCAGAGAGTTCGTTTAATTATTTATTGTACAGAACTGCTAAGAGGATATTACTGTGATTGGATCGTTACCTGCTCTGTGCATTCTCTGCTTAAAGGGCCAAATTAACAGAGATAAGGCCGACATGAGGCAGCCTCAGGAATCTTTCTGGATATTCTACAACTTGAATAATTTATCCCTAGATTACTGGAAACAACTTGGGTTTAAAATTTAAAAAGTTAGTGGCTGCCACCTAAAAAGTAATTATGAACTAATTCATTCAACAGACACTTACCAGAAATCAGGTGAAGTCATTTCCTCATTTAACAAATGCATATGCACTGGGGGCACTCCTCTAGTCCATGGGAACACAGTAAGGAGCAAAACAAAGACGATGGCATCCCTCCTGGTGCTTGAATTCCAGTGGAAGGAGATTAGTGTAAACATTGAATAGGTAAATAAACAGGCTAATTTCAGAGCATGAGGTGGGAAGTGACTGGCAATGGAGCTGGTTTAAACATGGTGGTCTGCAGGCACCTTCCCAAGGACATGGTGTCTGAATGGAGAATGGAAAACTAAGGCATAAGCTCAGCGTTGGGTGAGTGGAACCAAAAACTCCTAAGTAATCTCACCTTCCAATCTCTATCATTAAACAAATATTCTCTCCTTGTCTGTCCATCTCTCCAGAGCCTGGGTGAATTAGATTTTTATTAACTTTTTTATTTCATATCTAGCCTAGCATTCAGAGCTGGATCAGCATCTATTGGGTTTTGTGGAAGTTTTGGGCTCAGCTTTCCAGGTAGGAAGAGTAGCAAAGGCCTAAGATGGGAAGAAGGTTACTCTGGGGAATAAAGTGAAGCTTAGCATATGAAGGTAAGGGTGACAGTGGAAGAGCCTGGAAGTCTTTGTGCAGAGCCTGGTGCCTGATGCTCTGGTGGGGAATTGGGGTCTTATTTTAAGTTTGAAAAGTTTTGTGTAGGAGAGTAGCAAAAGCTGATTTACAAGCAGATGGACTAGTGTGTAGACACTGACTGCAAGATGACAAGGGTGGGAATCTTTCACCTGACAAAGTCATAGTCTCACAGGAGAGATAAACATCTGAACAGATGACTATGCTTCAGGGGGATGATTCAAAATATGTTGAATGCACTTTCCAGAACACAAAACATGGGGTGCACAATCCTGTATATTTACTAATAATTGGACACTGTAAGGAGTGAAAACTTGAGTGAAATACCTGGGTAGAGTATACAGAAAATGAGGTGAGTGGCACAGAGGTAGGCATGTTTAATTCTGCCTGGGGATGAGCAAAAGAGTCCTAATAGAGATGACATCCCCACTTTATCCTAAATAATGAATGGAGTTTGCCAATTAGATGGGGAAAGGATGGGATTTTCAGAGATGGCAAGGCTAACAAAGACTCAGAGACATGGAAATTCAGAAAACTAAGGAAAAGGTGACCAGAAGGCTCTTTCTAGAGGATTCAGTGAGTAGAATGGCCGGAGGGGATTCTGGAAGACTAAGCTCAGGTTGCTTTTTAATAGGACTGTTTGCCATTCTAAGGGTTCTGGACCTTATTTGAAGGCACCAGATTGCTGTTGAAGATTTTTGAACTGAGGAATAACAGGGTACCTACTGCATTTTTGAAGGATCACCCTGCTGTCTCTGGGGAGGCAAATTCAGGGGGATCTTAGTAAAGAATGGGAGCCCAGTTAGAAGACTATAGCCATAGCTCAGAAGAGGTAAGGACACCACGAACTAGGACACAGCAATGGAAACTAGAGGAAGAGAGAGAATGCAGAAATTTCCATCCAGTCCAAATGCCATAGGTTAATAGCCAGTGATATAATTACTTACCAGTGAGTAAGAACAGTGACAAGACAGTTATTTTCTGGCCTGAGTGGCCTCTGTTCCTGACAATTGTCCAGGTTATTGGGTATATGATGCCCAAATGTGACCATTTCTCACATGGTAGTTAAATCATAGTCTCAAATCAGGAGCATGCTTGAACCTCAAAGTTCTAGTAAGTTCAAAGTTCTGACCCACTTCTAGTAATAACCAATCTTTTTTTTTTTTTTTTTTAGGATTGGATTCTCTATTTCCACTTAATGAATGGTCACTGAGGTCAGCGCTCTTTGGGAACATCACACATTTGTAGGTGGTTTTATGGTTTGTAAAATGCTTTCAGGACCATATCATCAACCATCACAAGAGTCTGGCAAGGTAAGGAGAGGGAGAACTACCATGCTCATCTCATACACAGTGAAACTAAAGCTCCAATAAAATAAGATATTTGAATAAAATTATACAACTACTTCACAGTACAACATTCCAATTCAGTGCTCCAGCCCAATTCCAGATCACCCACTACATTCTACAGACTTTAACATGAACTAGTAGGGGGTGAACTTGACGCCTAATGGCAGTAGATGCATACATTTGTACTTCCTCCTTTCTTGCTCCTGACAGACATCACAAACCCAACTCAACACTGTTTCCTACTGACCTTGCACTTTGCCTGAGTTGTGCTAACACGGTGCACCTGGCAACCACTGACAGTTGATTGGGATTAGGTTTAAAATAAAACCTATTTCCCATCCTGGATCCCGTGATCTGTAAAGTCCATCCCACTTTTAAGTTTTATGATTTTGTATTTAATGATGATGATTTTAGGAACTCGATTTAATCCAACAAAAATTTGTTAGAAGCCTGTCCTGTCTAGGCACCCTCTATTCATCATATGAGTAAAACATGTTTTAGAGTTTTGTGTTCACAGTCTGGTGAAGGTGATAGGCAGAGACACAAGTAACTGAGGTCTAGTTTCAATGTATAACAAAATGTTATAGAAGAACAGAAGAGGCATAAGTTAATGTTTGGGGTGCCTGGGTGGCTCAGTCGTTAAGTGTCTGCATTCAGCTCAGGTCATGGTCCCAGGATCCTGGGATCGAGCCCCACGTCGGGTTCCCTGCTCCGCAGGAAGCCTGCTTCTCCCTCTCCCACTTCCCCTGTTTGTGTTCCCTCTCTCGCTGTGTCTCTCTCTGTCAAATAAATAAAATCTCAAAAAAAAAAAAAAAAAGTTAATGTTCATTGGGGATAAAGATGGTTCTAGGTAAAAACAGACCTGGAATTGTTGTGGATAATGTGGCATCTGAGCAGAGCTTCACATAAGGGAATAAAGGGGACACTTTCAGCATTGACAACCATTTAAGAAAAGGCAACAAAGCATTAGAGTTGGGTGTTGCAGACTGGCAACTTTCTGAGTGTGGTCTTCTATTCTGGATCCCATAGTGGCTGGATAGATGCTAAACAGAAATGCAATTCATGTATTGATTGGATAATTTTTTAAAATCCCAAGGCAAAAAAAAAAAAAAGGAGATAATGTTTAATGTTCATCTTTAAGAAGCTTGCCATTCAAAGGGAGAGTGGAGAAATATTTTGGGTATCAGAACATTCTGATCTTAACTACAACTTGGAGAAGTCATCCTCCCAAGATCTCAGGTTCAAAGCTTGGAAAATAGATTTATCTTAAGTGCCAATTCTCATTAATCTGGAGCAGTGCTGAGGAGATGCTCCAAGATACCAGTGGCTGGATGGATTTGCAGGGGCTGCCACGGGTGGGTGCTGGGAGTGTGGCAGCCCCCATGCTAGGTATGTGTCCTACCCCAACAAGTCCATCCCCACATCTCTGTGAACTCTAGACTCCTGTGATTCCCACCACTGCCTCAGCGCTGTAGCTTAACCTCGAAAGACAGCAAGGTGATGAAGTGAGGTAATTCATTCCACTTCAAGAGGAAAAGAAGCACATACCATATTGGCAAGAGGGAAGGAAAACTCCTGGTTACTCTCTTTGATTTTGAGATACATTTTGAAAAATTCTTGTCTCAGCATCCTCAGTTCCTGGCTATCAGCCATGGTAAAATCAGTTCCTTCTGGTCCATTACAAATTAAATAATCATAACTGTACTCATCAGGAAAACATACACAGAAGGGATGCATAAGCCAGCAATTAGTAATAAGGCTTCAAGCCTTTCATTGACTAAATCCAAGGGCCTCATGGTGACTATTTCCCTCGAGACCATGAGTATCCAAGCTCCTGGCTCCGTGCTTCCAGGGTAATGACTCAAGTGGTTGCCTAGCCTCATTCCTGGCTTACACTAGAATGTCTGATAATATTTGAGGAAGGAAGAATGCCAATAGGCCACAGTACCCAACAACTTATTAAGCATGTCGAATGTTCCTGGGCCACTGTTAGGCCTAGGAAGAGGTCTCGCTGAACACCTCAAGCACTTCCCTGTTTTCTGTGAAAATAAGAGGTTGGGCTGGACTATGTCCAACAATGTGTGAAATAGAATGTGACCCACCACAGAATTCTGCTTGGGTTTCTGGTCCTAGGAGCAGGGCGATCCTTCAGGTGATTTTGGATTACAGAGTGAGAGAGGCTTCTGGAAGTCAGGCTGAGCGTCCGTGGCTGATGCAGCCAGCAGGTGTCCACTGTTTTTGTCTGCCTGGCCATGCTTTTCCTGGGCTGTCTTCACCGCATCTCAAATACTGTCCTCCCCTTCTATCTGGAGCCTGATTCCTTTGGGTGTGTAATATCACTTGCCCTCAAAGAAGTGTGCTTTGAAAAGACCAGCACAGCCTCCATTCAATGCCACCAGCTCTTGACACATATTGTGTGCAGCATGCTTGTGTCAGGAGATAGGAAATCTAAATATGAGCTCTGAGTGGCGCTGTGTAATGCTGTCCATGCACACGGATTCTGTAGCCATTTTGCTTTTGTGTACTGCAATTTGTTTTGCTTCCATCTAATGTTTTCTTTTGAATATTTATTGAGTGCCTCATTGGTGTAAGCACGCTCTGTGCCTTGGGGTCCATGGGGAAAGATCAAAACTACGGTGCATCTTTTTCTCTCTTTGTACACTCACAGATTCCCTGGTTATACATAGGATTGTTTAAACCTACCCCATCATCTGTCTGAATAGGAGTTTAGTGATTAGGTTGATCTAATCCTCTCTGTGCAGTTGGGAAAAGTAAGGCCGAGAGAGGGAAAGTGACATGCCCAAGGACACATAGCTTCTCCAGGCAAAATCTAGTTCTGATTCCTACTCGGGGCTTCTTAGCTAGATCCCCAGCTCAGCGTTGCACTGGGAAGAATAAGGAAGTGGTCAGCAGGTAAATGAAGTGAGGCAGCTAAGGAATTAGTGAGTCATTTATTTGCAGTATTTTCTCCTCCCTTCAACATGCATTTAAAGACTTCCTACTATTTGCAAAGTGTGAAAAAAAACTACGGTTACTACCATCTGCCAGTTCACTTCCAGGTAGGCGACAGAGACACACGCACATTTAATTTCCGTACAGTTTAGAGTTTTGGTAAATGCCACAGATACAATAAATGGCACATGTCTGAAGGTCGGAGAGATTAATTGTTCTTGGACCTACCAACATATGTGCTGAGTGGAGTATTGTAATTGGAGCAGCTTAGGGGGAAAGATATTCCATGAAAAGGGACTAATGGATGGAAAGATGTGTGGAAGACACCCGAATGTCCTTTGCAGAATATGCCAGCACTCCTTATAGGGACAAGAAGGTACCCCACTTACTAACTATTAGGGATCAGCCCTGATCCTACTCCATGCCTCAGATTCACAGGAGCGGTCATGGATTTTTGCAGCTTAAGTGGGTGCAGTTCTAGCTTTGACCACACGATGGCAGTGCAGGGCCACAAAAGGGTTGAGCAACCGCTGGAGTACTTTGAAGGGTATGTGTGCAAAAATGCTAGGAGAGAAGGGTGCCCCAGAGCAGAAGCCAGAGCTGCGGGGAACGGGCTTCTAGGGGAGGACAGTAGCCTTTAAAGCTGGGAAGGCAGGTACTTTCCTTCTAAATCTATGGTCTGTTCAGAATCTCTAGAGACAATTTAGATGTTTTCTGAGGTAGAGCCCATGAAGAAAGCCCCTTTCGTGTTATACCCATTTTTTAAAATAAGAGGACTTATAATGCCCCGTCCCCCAGTTTCCCCAAATATATTCTCCTCTGTGGTGGTTGAGGAGCAGTGGCTTGTTGCCACCTTGGGTGAAGAAAATGAGAGGTAATGGTGGGAAATGAAGTAAATGTCACCAGAGCCCCTAAGAGAATATACAGTGAGGGAAAGGGGCTGTGAGACTGTTTGTGTGTGTGTGCTTGTGAGTGTAGTTGTGTGTGAGACTGTGAGTGTGATTGTCTATGAGGTTATGAATGTGGCGTGTGTGGATGTGTGGGTGTGGTTGTGTGTGTGAGGGTGTGAGGTTGTGTGAGGTTGTGAATGTGGTGGTGTGTGGATGTGTGTGTGTGGTTGTATGAGGTTGTGAGTGGCTGTGTGTGCGAGACTGTGAGTGTGATTGTGTATGAGGTTATGAATGTGGTCGTGTGTGGATGTGTGTGTGTGAGGTTGTGAGTGTGGCTGTGTGAGACTGTGATTGTGTATGAAGTTATGAACGTGGCCGTGTGTGGATGTGTGTGAGGCTGTGTGCATGAGGTTGTGTGAGGTTGTGAGTGTGGTTGTATGTGTGACTGTGAGTGTGGTTGTATGTGTGAGGTTGTGTGTGCGGCTGTGTGTGCGGCTGTGAGTGTGATAGTGTGTGGGGTTGTGAATGTGGTGTGTATGGATGTGTGTGTGGTTGTGTGAGGTTGTGAGTGTGGTTGTGTGTGGCTGTGAGTGTGATTGTGTGTGAGGTTGTGTGTGTGTGGTTGTATGTGTGAGGTTGTGTGTGCGACTGTGTGTGCGGCTGTGAGTGTGTGTGTGGGGTTGTGAATGTGGTTGTGTATGGATGTGTGTGTGGTTGTGTGAGGTTGACTGTGAGTGTGATTGTGTGTGAGGTTGTGTGTGTGTGGTTGTGTGAGGTTGTGGGTGCGGCTGTGTGTGTGGCTGTGAGTGTGATAGTGTGTGGGGTTGTGAATGTGGTGTGTATGGATGTGTGTGTGGTTGTGTGAGGTTGTGTGTGTGACTGTGAGTGTGGTTGTGTGTGTGTGGTTGTATGTGTGAGGTTGTGTGTGCGACTGTGTGTGCGGCTGTGAGTGTGATTGTGTGTGGGGTTGTGAATGTGGTGTGTATGGATGTGTGTGTGGTTGTGTGAGGTTGTGTGTGTGACTGTGAGTGTGGTTGTGTGTGTGTGGTTGTATGTGTGAGGTTGTGTGTGCGACTGTGTGTGCGGCTGTGAGTGTGATTGTGTGTGGGGTTGTGAATGTGGTGTGTATGGATGTGTGTGTGGTTGTGTGAGGTTGACTGTGAGTGTGATTGTGTGTGAGGTTGACTGTGAGTGTGATTGTGTGTGAGGTTGTGTGTGTGTGGTTGTATGTGTGAGGTTGTGTGTGCGGCTGTGTGTGTGGCTGTGAGTGTGATTGTGTGTGGGGTTGTGAATGTGGTGTGTATGGATGTGTGTGTGGTTGTGTGAGGTTGTGGGGTTGTGAGTGTGGTTGTGTGTGTGACTGTGAGTGTGGTTGTGTGTGTGTGGTTGTATGTGTGAGGTTGTGTGTGTGACTGTGTGTGCAGCTGTGAGTGTGATAGTGTGTGGGGTTGTGAAAGTGGTGTGTATGGATGTGTGTGTGGTTGTGTGAGGTTGTGGGGTTGTGAGTGTGGTTGTGTGTGTGTGTGCGTGTAGCAGGGGTGACAGTAATAAAGGTGGTGATGGTGGCCTGGGCATCTTTTTTGTCTGTGGGGGGAAGAGACAGAGAACATGCAAGAGAATGGGAGGGGGGAGAGAGAGGTGGTGGGGAGAACTGAATTCCCAGAGATTCCTGGGGTTAGGGAGATGATTTGATTGGAGCCTCGAGCAAAGAGTGTTTCAGATGAGATTTTTTCAACCCCTGTTCTTCTCTGACCCCTTCATTTCCACCCCTCCCCCACATATTCTCTGTGTGTCTGTCTTGCCCTTTCTCTGTCTTAATAGCCACATCCCCCACCTTTCAACCTCCGTCATCCTCAGTTTCCACCCTCTTTTCTGTTACTCTCAAACAGAAACTTGCTGGGGGAGAAAGGAGGATTAGGGTCTGAAGCTGCTGTCCTTCCAGAAGAGGAAGGAACACAGGTGGGAAAATCCCTGCCCACAGGGTGTTGCGGGGGAGGAGAGCAGTGTTGAAGGACAGGAGTAGCTCAGCCCCAAGTCAAGGAGGCTGCAGTCCAGGAAGAAGCCTGCGTCCCAGCTACAGAAAACAGAGACCTGGACAATACCCAGGAAACAGGAGTGGGGAGAGCTGATGACGTGGGGCATTTGTGTGTGTGGAAATGTAGCTCTTCTTTTAAAAGGCAGAACCTCTCAATTTTTAAGTCACAATCAATTTCCAGAAATCATTCATTTCTAAACATTGCCAGTCAAATCCCCCATTCCTTTCTGCTCTTAGAGCTTGAATGAAATCGATTTATGTTTTTAATTTTAAAGAAAAAATGTTCCTCTGGCTTGGAAATTCCAGGCATGGGTTTTCTCTTGCTTCCCTTTCTTCCCCACTCCCTCTCCTCTCCTCTGTCATCTACACCAGGGTGGGTCCCAAGGGTGGGGAGACAAGGCAATTGTTTTAATTTGTTTCTTTGTCTACTATTGATGATTTGACATAAGTAACAATTTTTTTCCAGAAGTTGATATTCATAAAGACCATTTTCAAAGACATACAAGTAAGAGAGGCTGCGTGGGCAGGATTCAAGACAGAATGCATTGTGCCTTTTTTTTTTTTTTATCATTATTATTTACTAACCTTTTATTCAAGGACTGCAGTGGAAGATTGACAAAACAACTCTTATCCCATAATCAGTTATAGCTGGAAGACAATAAATAGCTATTCGATGTTTCTTTCGTGTTCTGTGGAAGAAGGATGTATCGACTGTCTTTAAAGCTGAGGGCCTTTACATAGACCCTAGGTGGGCAGTCAAAATTGGCATTTTTAATCCAATAATCTCTACGAGCTCGGCATAAATAAAGATACCAGCCATAATGAGGAAAACAATAATTTGCTTTGGTTAGCTGCTAGAGTTTATAAAACAATGACATGTGCAGTGTGAAACTGAATTCTTTCAACAGCTCTGTCAAGGTAGCTGTTACCCCCATTTTACTGATGAAGCAACTGAGGCTCAGAGAGCCTGCACTTGAACCTGTATTCCTCCCACTACATGAATGCAGATCAAGGGGCAGCCTAACGCATTCCCTTCCCACAGGCGTGAAGACCACAGCTTAGCGAGACAGAGCACCCTCAATCAGGGATGAGTTAAAATAGATACAAAGTGCCCGCAGACTCTACAGTAAGCAGACGCAGAGCGGGTAATTTTTCTTTTTAATTATTGTAAGAACATTTAACATGAGATCTACCCTCTTAACACATTTTAAGTGTACAATACAGTATCGTTAACTACGGGCACAGCGTTGTACAGCAGAATTTACTCATCTTATATAACTGAAATTTTATACCCTTTGAATAGCTGCTCCCTATTTCTCCCAGCCCCTGGAAACCACTTTTCTATTCTCAGCTTCTACATGTCTATTTAGATACTTCATGTAATTAGAATCACACAGTATCTCTTCTTCTGTGACTGGCTTATTTCACCTAGCATAATGTCTTCAAGGCTCATCCACGTTGTTGAGCATTGAAGAATTTACTTCCTTTGTAAGGCCTCAAAAAATTAAAAATAGAACAACCATATGATCCAGCCATCCCACTTCTGGGTATTTATCCAAAATCACTGAAATCAGGATCTTGAAGAGCTATCTGTACCCCCACATTCATTGTAGCTTTATCACAATAGCCAAGATGTGGAAATAAATGTCCATCGACAGATGAATAGATAAAGAAAATGTGGCATATACATACAATAGAATAGTACTCATCCTTAAAGCATAAAGAGAGAGTATTCCTTTTGAAGCATACCTTCTTCCAAGTTCTGACTTCACCACATTAAATCAGAGGCCTTGGACACATTAATTGACTTCTCTGAACCTTATTTCTTTATCTATAGAATGGGAATAATGGTGTCTGTCTCTTAAGAATTTTAAATGAAATTGCACATGTAAAGGGGCTAGTAGTCCTTTGATACATGTGGTTGTTATTATGCCAGGTAGGACCCATGTGGACCATCAATTCCTAGGTCCCCCTGAAGCCATTATCAAACCCGGGTGAGAGAGAGATGGTATATTTGTCCATTACAGTATAAAAAATTACCCCAAACACAGCAGCTTAAAATGACAATAACTCACACAGTTTCTGTGGATCAGAATTTCAGAAGAGGCTTACTAAGGTGGTCCTGGCTAATGGTCTCTTATAAGTTGGCAGTCCAGATATTGGCCTGGGCTGCTCTCATCTAAAGGCTTGACTGGGGATGGAGGGTCTCGTTCCAAGATGGCTCAGTCAGCAGACTGAAAGTGATTGCTGCAGGGAGCCTTGGTTCCTAGCCATGTGGATTTCTCCCTAGAGCTTTGGCACTTCCTCACAGTATGGTGGCTGCATTTCCCTAGAGAGTGATCCAATGATACACAAGAACAAAGTGGAGGCTGCAATGTTATGTATGCCCCAGAAGCCACACTTTACTATTTCTGCAAAATGATTTTCCACCATTACGAATGATCCAATATGGAAGCAGTTTACATGGCGGCATGGTGGCTGGTAGATAGGTTCTTCTGAGGCCATCTTGAAAACTGGCTGCCACAGAGCTCCTTTGTACAGTCTCTGGACTAGTAGTTTTGTACCAGAATTGTTTGGGAAGCACTTGTAGTTAGGTGGTCATGATGAGATGGCTGTTGGCAAACATCCCCTCAGAAACCAGAAGGTCACCTTCAGAAAGCACTGCCTGGGCTAATGTAGTAGAGAAGCTTCACAGACCAAGCCCGTGGAGGCCCAGAGAATTTAAGGGACCTGCTGCTCTCCCAGTTTCTAATCTGGCTTCCCTCCACGCCTTAACCTGGGAACCTGGACATCCTAATCCCTGCACCCCAGCCAGCCACAAAACAGGAATCTATCTCTAACTGCTCAAGGCCATGCTTCTCTGCCTCGGTTGATCCTACAAAACCTTAGGTGCTTGTTGAATTTAAAGATTTCACGGTGCCTCTGGGAGAGAATTTGACTCAAGAGCCTTGGGATGGAGGCTGGGAATCTGTTTTTAACAATCATCCCAGGTGATTCTTAATATCAAGTTTGGAAAGGCCTAAGGCACTTTAGTCAAGAGCTGATGGGGTTAGAAGACCTGAATCCCTCTCCCTGTCACACCACGTGTGCACTGGAATTGTTCACAACCCTGGATCTTTGGACACACAGCCTTTGCTAGCCTTACGCATCCTCCAGTTTCTGACTCCCCTGCTCTTGTCTGGTGCATGTGCATTTCTGGGCTCCTAATGCCACTCCCCTGCACTGCCCATATTAACGACCCACAAAAACGTTGGTGTGTTTTGTCTGTTTGGACAGGCAGGGGGGTTCCCTGGGTGTTTGGAGATATTTTTTGGTTAAATTATATATATATCTTTTTTCCTTTCATGTTTGAAAAAACAAATTGGCTTCTTTACAGTTGCTTCCTCTCTCTCGCTCCTCATTTCCTGCTGTGGAGACAAATCTCCCGCTTTTTTTGTTTTCTTTTAAGTCCCCAACACATCCTTAATCAGTCTGCTTGTAAACCAACATTTTCAGCCCAAATATTGCATAGAGGAGAGAAGTGAGTTGGGAGGAGTTTCCTTTGTTTAACCACAGAGTATTTCCCTGGATTTCCACTGTTCAAGAGTGACCTCTTGGATGCTAAAATGAGCACATCCATTCTGCAGAAAAATTGTGAGGTTTGGTTCTGGTCTATCACGTCTATGCTCTTATATTTATCGAGTCCCTACTGTATACTTTTTTTTTTTAAGGATATATTTATTTATTTGTCAGAGAGAGAGCGAGCACAAGCAAGTGGGAGTGGCAGGCAGAGGGAGAAGCAGGCTCCCAGCGGAGCAGGGAGCCTGATCCCAGGATCCCAGGATCATGACCGGAGCTGAAGGCAGATGCTTAACTGACTGAGCCACACAGGCATCCCTACTTTTTTAAAAGTAAACAGATGAAACCGATGTGGATTCAACTGTCATCTAATCTAGTAGGGAAAAAGGATGCAGGACTTTTTCAGTGCAAGGTAGCATGTGAATAGTCTTAGGAGAAGTGAACATAAATGGAAGCTCCAAGCAGAGGAGAACATTCCAGGAGGCAATCACAGAAGGCACTGAGCATAGAAGTTAAGGGCATGAGATTCTGAGGTCATATCCTCGGGTTCAGAGTCCAGCTCTGCCTTCTATTAGCTGTTTGATTTGGGGCAAGTCCATTAACCTCCCTGGGCCTCAGTTGCCTCACCTGTGAAATGGGGATAACTTATGCTCATCTGAGGGTTGGTACAAGAATTCAGGGAGTTCATGCAAATAAAGCAGCTAATCAGTATGTGGCATGGACTCAAAAAATGTCAACTCTTCTTGAGCTGAGCCTTGAAGGATGGGTGAGATTTGAGTGTGTACAGGTGGAGGTGGGCAGGGAGATCATTCTAGATTAAGGCAATTGTAAGAGAAAAACCAAGTTTGGGGGGAATTGCCAGGCATTTATGGGATGAGGGGAATTGCCTTTAGTAGAAGCAAAGGGGGAGTGAGGAGTAGAGGAAGATTGGCTGGGAGGATCTTCTTGATGGCTTATTACTTCGCTGATGATACCAAGGCAGTAAGGTCTTAAAGGCTGAGTTCTGGTGGAGAGTATATGGTGCTAAGTGCAATCACTGTAACTTTTCTTTTGGGAAGAAACGGTTATACTAAGATAGTGATGACTTACATTCTTCTCTTTCACTTTGCTAAGTAGTTCATCTCAACAACGATTTCTGGTAAAATGCCCTCCGGCTTGACAACAAAAATAGTCCACAGCTACAGGGTGTTGTTACTCTAACCCTGGCCACTTTGTGACAGCCTTTTGTAAGATTTCAGAAGATTTAAATTTGGTAAGGTATTGTCCTTGTTTGAAGGCCAGCTAATTCTTTCCCTCCTCCTTTAGTTACAAAGAAATGATCTCTTTTTTACGGCAAAACTCATATAAAGAGGTAGTTTATCAAGTCTGTCTTTTTCCCAAATTGAGTACAGTTCATTTCATGCAAACGGCCACTGATCTCAGACTACAGAGGCAGGGTTTTACAAAGACCCCTCTGCCCACTTGGGCCTGTGAACTTAAGGAATTTCTTTTTGAGATGCAAGGTTGGAAGTTTGAAAAGAGAGCCAAGGGCTGAGAACAACTGAGAATAAGACATATTCCGTCAGGGAAAAGACAGAGAAGCAATGCCTGATAGGATAGAGGGATCAGGAAAAAAATAAACAAACTGGAAAAATAATTAATTCTTTTTCTTTTTAAAGATTTTATTTATTTATTTGACAGAGGGAGACACAGCAAGAGAGGGAACACAAGCAGGGGGAGTGGGAGAGGGAGAAGCAGGCTTCCCACAGAGCAGGAGCCCGATCCCAGGACCCCAGGATCATGACCTGAGCTGAAGGCAGATGCTTAACAACTGAGCCACCTGGGTGCCCCAATAATTAATTCTTGTAAAGATGTTTTAGGGTAGATTGCTGTGGAACAATAAAATATTAACACTCAACCCTGTCTTCTCAGGAAAAGCTATAGTAAAGTCTTAAAAAAGAAAAAAAAAATCAAGCAATATTGGGTGTGATTGAATAAGTGGACTAAATACACAGCAGGACCCCAGGGCTGGCCCTGCATATGTGAAAGGGCAGGTCTTCATCTAGTGTCAAAACTAGTGGCTTCTTTAATACAAACCAAAACCCCAGGAGCAGGTGTAAGTTCTCTCCAGTAGGAGATGAGGACATTGGGGATTGGAGGTTTAAAGTGACTTGACTGGGGTCATATAGCTGATAAATCAGAGTCAGAACTCTGTCTCTGGACTGCAGGATGCTTCAGTCTGTGCCTTAAAGTCTGCCTAACTCTTATCCCCTGATACAGGGACCTCACCCCATCTATCTCTGTATCCTCTGAGCGGAGTACAAAGCCTGGCACAGAGTAGATTTTCAGTGCTCGTTTATCCAGTGAATGTTTCAAGGACTCCCTTGTCTCCTGTGTATGGAATACAGTTGGGTTGGTTAAATGGGGGAAGACAGGTACTTAATTAGCACCAACTCTGGTTGGTGGAGTGATGGACATTGATGCTCAAGAGGATACAGGATTCCGAGTAAGTGGTTCCTCTTCAAGGTGTTGGCAATGGCTTTCATAAGAAACTGGAGGGGGCCATGGTAATGGGGTCCAACCATTTGCTTTTAAAGCACTTTAGGAGACAAAGTGTGCATGTGGTGCGGGTTACTAGACTCTTTAATATACTGGCCCAGAGTAGAGTAAGACATGGCTGTACCTTCTAAGTAACAGGCTATCCTCACAAGCTGTGCACCTAATTAGACTCTGATAATCTGTATAAATTAGCATTTGCTAGTGATAAATATCACACACTGAGCCTTAAATAATACATTAGACTTAATTGAATAAATGCATATATTATGGCCTTCTAATGCATATTTGCCATAATGAGTTATGTTACATGCACAAACAAACAGCAATTCTGATTAATCAGGTGGGGTAATTACGCTATTAAAGCTCCAGGTTCCCTGAGAAAGGTCTCAGTGTTGGTCAGGTGACAGGAAAAAAAAATTTTTCCTTGATTATTTGGATAAATTCCCTATCTTTTGGAATCTCCCTATCTTTGAACTCTTAGGATTTTGCACTGATATCAAGGTCTGTACCTCTTTCCCACTCCTAAAATTTGGATTTGAGCTTCAAATCTGCTGTTTTCTAACTCTGTGACCTTAGACAAGTCACTTGAATTCCTTATGCCCAGTTGTCCCCATCAATAAAGAGGGCAATAATAGCACTCTTCTTACCAATTTGGGAGAATTAGATGCATTACGTGTAAAGCATCTAACCCAGTCCTATGCACATAGAAGGTGATTGGTAAATAGAAGCTATTATCTTTATGAAACATGAAATAACTTGCCATCTATTATCTCATTCAATCATGTTAATAAACATATGAAGGCAGAACAGATAACATTACATACAATTTTTAAAATAAAAGAAACCACCCCAGAGATTAAATGACTTGTTCATCCATTCAACAAATATTTTTTGATCACACAATGCCAAGAGATGGAAATATAAAGATAAAAAATAAAAAGATCCTCCCCCCCCCTTGTCTTGGTGAACTTACAGTGTCATGGATGGGGGGAGAGAAGATGGCAAGACATTACCAATAATTATAATAGTGCCATAATGAAAGTGTACATAAAATGCAATGGCAGAATCCAGGAAGTAGCACCCAAGTCATTCTCTGAAAGTCAAGGAAGTTCTCAAAGACATGACTAGAGTTGAGTGGAAATGTGTTAAGAGTAAGAGCTTGATGGTTGCTTGGGATTGGGCTATGCTTTCCAGGAAGAGGAAGCAGTCCTATCAGGGGGTTGAAACTGAGGAGCCAAGCCAAGCTGGAGTAATTACAAGAGATTCAGGGTATCTAGAATGTGTTTCTCACCCTCAGTGCTCCTGGCATTGGATTAGTCATAGGGATGGTCCTCTGAGGACTATCCTCTGTATTGTAGGATGTTTAGCCAAATCCCTGACCTCTATTTACCAGATGCCAGGAGCATTCCCCCCTCCCCCACCAGTTGTGACAATCGAAAGTGTTGCCACACATTGTCCAATGTCCCTGGGGGGCAAAGATCTCCCCCAGCTGAGAACCACAGCTCTAGAATTCAGATGAAAAATGAGGCTGACGTGCCTGCCAGATCATGGTAGGCTTCTTGTGCCTTACTAAAGTTATTTCTATTTTTCTTTTAGGTGATTATGAATGATCTTTAATATGCACATGGGGATATCCTTTTATTATAACTTACATAGAAGGCACATTTTCCCACTTTACCTGCCTATGAATTCATTAACAGCAGTAATTCAGGTTGCAATAGCTCCTGCCACCAACTGCTCACACAGAATCTGCAAATATTTCCCCTCCTATAAAACCTCCTCTTCTCCCTTTCCCTATTAAGTGTTTTGTGTGAGTGTGTGAGTGTGTGTGTGTGTTGAGTCCCTGGAAACTTCTCACATACACTCATGGACACATTTTCTGCAGCTTCTCTGGCTCTGTTAGGAACTGCTGTTCTGCTGGACAGCAGAAATCCATACAGAAAGCCAAAAAGTCATTGCAGGGATAACAAGTACAAAACCATGACCTGCACGGGCCAGTCTTAGAGCATTATAGTGGGCAACATGGTCCAGTCCCCCAAACACATTTTCAGTGTACATTCATCTTCTTTACTTGCAATCAAGCCTCATGATAGCAATGCCATGCAGAGACCACAGCCACAGTCATTAAAGCCCTCTTTTCCTTCTAGCCACACCCTCCCATCCCATCAGTTTCCTGGAACCATTCCCTAAAAACGAACCAAACCAAACCAAACCAGAAACCTTCTCAATCCCATCTCTGTGCAGCCTTGCTTTGTGCTTCAAGAGAAAATTTCCCTTCTGGCTACCTTCATGCACCTCTTGTCCTTCCTTTCTGCTTCCCTGTGGTTTTATTCCCCGTCTATCTTCTACATCATAAAAATCTAGAGAACCAATGAAACGGTTATAGCATAATCCTTGGCGGGCAAGAGATAAATCGGTGGGCAAAGCTTGGACCCCCAGAGTAGACAACAGGAAGGGCAAGGCTAAGAATTTCGTATTGCAGGATGCTTAGAAGATGCAGCAGTTCCATAGGACTGGCCCTGGCACCGAATCAGCAACATTTACTGGTGGCTGCCATTGCTTCACCAGCCCCTCATATGCCCTCTCTTTTCCATGCAGAATGGCTTTCCTGGGAGAGTATTTCTGTGCACCATCATTTCTCCTGCTGTTCTAAAGTTCCCTCTGGGTGGTTGCCACTGACCTGTCAAGTGTTACCATCCCTGGACACTTGAGCCACTGCAGAGGGAAAGATTCTCAGCAGACTGAGGTGACCTGAAGGGTATATTTGATTCCCCTCCTGACTTGATGTTACATTCTGTTAGAGAGGTCCCACAGCAGTATTGACAATTCTGCCATGCTTAAAAGAATTTGCTAAATTAGAAGCTGTATCATTTACCTAGAGCCCTCACACTCTTCCAGTTGACTGGCTCAGCAACAGATTTGAAGAACAACCATAATACTGTAACTAAAGTCATTATTCCCTCTGATGATTAGATTTTGTTCTTGGGTCAGCTGACTCAACGGTCCTCATCTTCCCTTAGGAGGTGCATATACACTGCTCAATGTCTCCCCTCCTCCCACCCCCCCTGTACCACCCTATGGTGCTTCCCAGCACTTAGGTTACACTTGGGCCACATGCTTACCAAACATGCCCACCATGGCAGATCTCTATTTTTGGATGCAGCCTACCAGGTATTTCCACTGAAATATATTCCCTGATCCTCATTTTTATGTGTTTATTTCTTACTATCAGTGTGTATGTTTTTCCTACAAGCCACCTTGAATCTTTGGTGGAATGAGGTAAGTGGTAAATAAAGACATTAATGAATCTACACATTAGACATACATGAAGTGGATATGGAGAGCAGCTAAGAACCAGGCACAAATGAGTAAAAGCTTGGCTGACCTACTGGAAGGGAAGATAGGTAATTTGGGAAATGACACATATCACCTCTAATCAAGTGTAAAAGTACGAAAAGAAGATCACAATGGTGGACATGTACAGGACCCTTCTTGTTGATCTGGCATTCCCAGAAAATGAGGCAATCCATTGATTCTTTTTAAGAGAACACACTTTCCTTTTTAATAATTTTATGGAAATCTTTCTAAATAGAAGGTTACAAACTTTCTGAAGGTTTCAGAAGAGATTGACAAATTGCATTTTATCTTTCTGCAGTTGAAACCAGCATTATGAGCATCTACTCTGACACCATACCCTAACCACAGCAATGCCATGATACCTTCTCTTTCAGTATCTTTTAGCACCTTCTGTATATTGAGTACTTATACTGTATCTCGCACTATGCTCAATGATTCCATCCACTGTCTCATGACTCTCACAGGGACATCCTGTTGAGGCACATAAGCATTTTTGCCCTTTTACCAAATAGTTTCATTTATGTTTCTTCTTAAATTCTTGTTGCCTGAATTTTATGATTTTTTTTCTGTCTCCTTGCTTATTATCTGGAAATCACCTCTTACTCAGCTTCTGATCTTCTCCTTCGAATCTCCTGCGTGTTGGGAAACCTAGAAACCACACTTCATAGAATTATGTATCAAGGAAGTTGGGGTCTAAATGAGAGTCTCATGGTTCGGTTGGATTAAATTGGATGCATTGCTTCAGATCCCACAGTTACTTCGGAGGCCCCCATGTGCTACCCATGGGGGCCAGGTTGAGCAAACCCAAAGTTCCCCAGCCAGCCAGCTCTTCCTGTTTAGACTTGAATTGGGTTGGCTTTTACTCAGTATCCCTTGAATGCATCAACTTGCAGTTATTGTGAAAAAAAAATCCTCTTATTTTATATATGTTGATACTGACAGATGATGAGAAGGTAATTACTGCTTATTTGAATTTTATGTGTCTGAGCATTTATCTTTTTAAAATGAATCTTAGACTTTCAACCGCATGTAACCCTGTGTACATATCATTTGTTTGAACTTAATGCAGTGGCTAAAAAAGGTTTTTAAGAATTGTTTGTACCTCTGGGTATATCTTAGTCACAGACTTTTAATAGAATTTAATAGAATTTGTCTAAACCTTATGAAAACTATACTTAGTTATGGCTTGATAGGAGTTGCTCACTGGATTCATTAGGGATTACACTACAGCATACTGCATTTAAAATAAAATGTATAAATGAAGAAACAAAATGCTAATGTTTCTTATCTGTTAGAATGTGCTAGAATGACACATACTATGTGGATATGGCCAATGGGTTAGGATACTGAGTTTTTGATTTCAGTATTGTTCACAGTTCTATGGTTCTTTCTTTCTAGGTTGGCAGACACCATCATGAAGCCAAGAGAAAGAGCTGTGATAGATATTTTTGTGAAGGCCTTGAGTTTGGGGATGATATAGGAACCTTCACAGTCTAGTGTGATATGCCGTGTCTAGGGGAAAGGGCATAGACTACACGACTTAGGGTTAGATCCTGGGTCATCACACTTCTCATTTGGACCTTACCTAAGGATGATCTTCCCTCAACAAACTATGATCCATACAAAAATAATGATATATTAAAAAGCTCCATTTCTGGAGTTGTAGCTCATCTCCTAACTCTGGGGGACAGCAAACTCAACATGGTATAGAAATAACAGAAGCCTGGGGAGTGTGTCTAAGGGTCAGGCCTAGGACCTAGCTCTATCACTTACTAACTTCATGGTTTCCAGCCAAGCGCCTTTCAGTTTTATCTCTAAGTTGAAGGGGGTGGTAACGCCTACCTCAGAGGGCTGCTAGGAGAGCCACAAGCCATGATATGTGTCTGAGAAAGACCATGTTATCTATGCCTTTTCTTAATATCATTTGGAATTTTCCCTAAGATTTAATCTACTTTCACATCACCATCTAGGTGTACATAAGAGTTAATGTGTGAGTCCTTGGAGGGACAAGGGTCACCAATGGAACTAAGGTTCACCACATGGAATTTAGTGAACTTTAATGGGTTACTTTGAAGTGAACCATCCATCCATCCTTTTGTGTCTCCGTTGAAGTTGATTGTCTACGACCATATTGATTCATCAGCCATAATTGAAAGTGCATTGTATCTGCTTCCCCTCTGTAAAAAGACCCAGTTCTGGTAATCTCCTGAGCAAACTAGCAGGGACTTTCCATTTTGGTCCTGTCCACCATTGGCGTCAATTCACTATTTCCACAGTATTTCAGGAGCTTTCTCTCTCTTTCTTTGTCTCTCTCTCATTGGAAAGACCACTCTGCAGTGATTACATTCTTTAGGAGGAAGGTGAAGAAGAACTGACATATAATATACTTAATATGTGCCGGTACATTTCATGCTCCACCATATTTAGCCATCAAACTGACCTTGGGAAGAAGAGAGTACCATCCTATATTATGGTTGAGGGAATTGATGCTTCTAAATTACTTACTTAAATTCATACTGATGGTAATGGGCAGAGATGGACCTAAACTTTTCTCTCTGATGTCTAAGGAGTGCTGGCTTCACTAGACCCAGCTGCCTCCCAGAACATTAAGAGGCATCTAAAATGTGCTTTGTGCTTGGGAAGGGCCAGAGGGTTCCATTGAAGGAATTATAAGACACATATTGTGGTATTTTTCTGTTACTTCGTACACTTGAGAAAATCAGATAACTATTTCTTTGAACCCATTCCCCCGCCCCTGCTTGCATATCTCCTCCGCTTGCTGAGGATTAAGTGGAATAATAAAGCAAAAGTGGTTGGCAGGTTGTTAAGTGCTATATGAAAGTGAGAAATTGGTATTATCCTAAGAGACCTTACCATATTTTGTTTGATGTTTACGAGGGTATAGGTAAGAATACCACTCAGCTACTACTTCCAGAAAGTGACATTTTTTCCTTTACCCAGTGCGGTGGCATAGGAGAACCAGCTTCTTGTGTTCTTGGCAATGGCTGGTGCCAGTCAAATGTGGGGCTAAGCTGCCACTCATTTATCATACTTGCACTGGATTTAGGATATAATCTAGTTTTAATGGCATCGCATCTACCACTTTTGGTATCTAGGCTTAGGAAAATTGGGCTCGGTCCCTCAGTTTATTAACTTCTTGATCTGGGCAAGGAACTGTGGGGTACCTCTTATATTTTCTTTAGGGCTATTTATAGAGAGAACAAAAATGGGATGGTTTACCATAGAAGTATTTTAATCCTCAAGTTTATTAGAATCATATACAGTAATAATGCTAGAACTGGAAGGAATAATGTACAGATCAACTCATCATTTGCTTTGCTTATTAATTTAATTCCAAACTTTATTAAGAACCTCTATGTGCTAAGGATCAGGGAGAAAAAATGAAATAACAGAGTTCTCGCTCTTCAAAGGCTCAAAGTCTGGGGGAATAGTATATATTTAATAAATTCCATAAGTTGTTTACTAAGGACCGCATAATCATAGTTTAGTGGCCAGATCAAAGAAAACCAACCCGGAACATTCTAATCCATAAAAAATTTGTAGATAGCCTTTCTTTTCACTAACTCCCTGCAAACATTTGAATATATTCTTCTAAGGCTTGCATTCATTTGTCAGCATTTCAGAGCAGGATAGACAGTCACATCCTGGCATTGTAATTCATGGTTTGTTTTGTGTTGACTTTTGTGTATATATTATCAGAGGATGTGGTGAGTAGCACAGTGATGAATATCTTGGCCTTGGAGTCAGCCTCATCTGCCCCTAGCACATGTGTATACAAGGACTTTGGCAATTATTTATTCTTGTAAATTTTCCTTTCCTTTCTCTGTAAAAGGGTACAGGTACCTACCTAATCAGGAGTTTGGAGAAGGATGAAAGGAAATAAAATGTGTCAAATTGCTAGTGTAGTATCTGGCACAAAGTAAGTGTTCAAAATCCTAGTTGTCATGACAATCCATACATGTATATATGTTCCTGCAGCAGCTGGGAAAGAAGCCTGTGCCCATGCTGATTCTGACACATGGTATCTGTTTGATCTTGAGAAAGACACTTTGTTTCTCTAAGTCTCTGTTACTTTCTCTATACAATGAAAGTAATAATAACTTTGGAGCTAGTGAGGGGATTTTCATGTATTTATGCATTTATTTCATATAGCTATATCAAGCCCCTATTATCCACTAGGAAATGTTCTAGCTGCTGGAGAATCAGCAGTGAATAAAGGTGAAATAACACATGTAAATTGCTTGGCAGATAGTAGGAACTTAATAAATGTAAGTAACCACATGTTACAAATAATTATAGCAGATCAGCTATTACCATTCAATCAAACTTGGTTATAATTATAATTAGCATTAATATTATCTATTAAAAATTATCATTTCCTCATTAGATGTATTTATCTCCTTGTGCATGTGTGATTTTAATATACTGACAGTCCAAACAGCGCTTTGCAAGTTACAGAGACCCCTGGGACCAAACATTTGAATTTCCAGACATTTGCATGTGTCTCTTCCTCCACTGGACCTTGCGTTTGACCTCAACTCCAGTCTCTGAATTTCCATTTAATAAGAAGCTGAGTGGAAAATGAGACCTTCACCCTTGGAAATCCCTTTATTTCCACCTGTGTTTACAAAAATGATGATGCCTTGCAATGAACGTGCTCCTCTCACAGACTTCTCAAAATGTGTTTGAGGAATCGGCAACGATAATTTGGTTCTAAGCCCAACTCTCTCAATTTAAATGATTGCACCAGCAACTGTGAGTTTCATTTCCTTCCTGGATCCATCTGCTTCCCCGTGTATTATTAGGTCTGTGTAATAGGTCCCGAGAAGGACCTCATTAGGCACCGAGGTGATATGCTGCTTGGGCAGAAGAAGTCTGTCTCAGTTGTTCATGAATGCCTTAATTCCTTAGCTGAGTGCTGCAGCTACCCCCGGATCTGCCAGATCCCAGTGCTGGCCTGGAAGTCACATGGCATGAACCTTGCTTTATTAACTTCTAATCTAGGTGCAGTCACACAAAACACCTGACTTGTGACTGATTTGCTCACTTGGTTTAGCTAAGGACAAGGCCATAAGTTCAGGCCACTTTCTCCAGCCTCACACACCATACCCCAATTGACCCATAAAAGCAAGGGCATCTAGGCCAGTGGTTTTCAAAGCTGGGTTTTGTGGAGGTGACTTCAAGTGGATACAGGTGGAGGTGGGAGAAGGCAGTTCTGTAACACTCCACTATTTTAGGCAAAAACAGCCCTGATTATATTTGATTTACATTTTGCTTTTCTGTAAAATTTTATTTTTTAAAAAGTGTTCTTGGGCCTATTTACTTATTTTTGGAAACAACACTTTAGGGTAATTGTTCTGTCTCTTCTCCCCTCTTAATCCTTCTCTTCCCATCTTAAGTATGACGATCTTAAGCACTTCTCCACCGCTGTTTGGGGTACTGCTCCTAACATAGAGTTGGTGTCCAGAGTGACTTGAGAGGGGTATCTCTTGATCCTTCATTTCCGTCAGTGTCCTTCCAAGCCACTCCTGTTTAAATTTTCATGTGCATACCACTCCATTGCTTATTTCTTTAAAATGCAGATTCTGATTCAACAGATCCAGAGTGAGACCTGAGATTCTGCATTCCTAGCAAGTTCCCTGGTAATGCTGAGATTGCTGGCATGTGGACCAGTCTTTGAGTAGGGAGGGCCTATATAATAATAATGTGTTTGGTACAGGAACATGGCCCCAGTACCAATGCCTCCTAACTCCATCACTAATTGAATTGTAGCTCCTATTCAGAAATTCTGGAGTAGCTACGACTTCATCATACTAACTTGTGGGAAGTGAATGCTTCCTTACTCCCACCCCAACCAGGCTAGCAGCTCCCCACAGTGGGGGGAATATCATGGTAGCAACCACTTGGATTTTATCTCTCAAATCTTATTGAGCATTTGCTATATGACAGACACTGTGTCAGGCACTTAATGTACAAAATCACATCTGATATTCAACGTTTCTGAGAGGCCCATGTTTAATTGTCATTTCATGTTTAAGGAAACCGCAACAGTGAGGCTTATGCTGCAAAAAACATTCTTAATGACTGCTATCCAGATTCTGATTTTTCAAATATATATTTCTCATCCATTCCTGTGAGCCTCTTCGATCATGTGGCTGGTTTATGGAGCTAGTAATAGCCATGGCCAGAAATAGACCGGAAAGTCCTACACCAGGGATCTCCCTACTGTATGTTGCCTTTTGTATCTGCAAAGAATATTAGATTCTATCTACAAAGAGTGATGGGTCTTTCAAACAGAGTGGCAGTGGCATGATGTCATGAAATGGTTTTCAAAACTTTAGTATCATCTGGAGAGTTTGTTCATTTTGATTCAGATTTAGTAAACATGGGATGGAATCTACAAATACACATTTTTAACAGTGACCTAGGTGATTCTCATGTAGATGGCCACAGATGGCCATTTGACCATACTGCTATGTCTTAACAAGTCCAAGACTGGGAATCAGGAGACCTGGACGTGAGACTTGCCTCCACCCCCCCCACCTCAGTTTTCCCATAAAATTTGGGCTATGGCAGTGGGCCCTAGTCTTAGCACATTAGAGTCATTTGGAAATTCTTACAACTATAAATACCTAGGCTTGCCTCTGAGATTCCAATCCAGAGCCTGGAAATCTTTTTCTTTTCAAAGCTCCCCAGGTAATTCCAATGTATAGCTAGAATTTTGAACTTTTCCCCCCTTTCTTTTTTCTTTTCTTTTCTTTCCTTCCTTTCTTTCTCTTTCTTTTTTCTTTCTTTCTTCCTTCCCTTCTTTCTTTCTTTCACAAATCATGGTGTCAACATATATCTCACAAGCACACGAGACATCCCTCCTGACCGTCTTCCCAAGGAAGATCATGGAAGTTGCCACCCTCTTTCAGGGTGGACAGGGCTATATTCTGCAATGAGGGGCATACAGAGATCTGTGCACATTTGGTGCTCTTGGCAGTGACTGAACATGGTAAAAATCACTTTCATTGCTTGCTGTCAGTGATGACACTATGCAGAACTGTCCCCTGGGCTCCTGACATTCTCTCATTTAAGTCTCAGAACACTTTCTTTCAGGAAAATATTTGTGTTTTATAAACGATGAAGCCAAATCTCCAAGGGGCCACGTGGTCTTCAGAAAATCTCACTTCTGGGGGTTGGAGCAGGGGTTTGGACTCAAAGCTCAAAGTGGTCACTTTACTTGTGGATCCCCAGAACCCACTGTCTCTCTTCAGTCAGCTTCTCCTTCACTTTCCAAATATGGTTCTCTGGAGACAGGACCTATATTAATTAGTCCACCAAAGCTACTATTACAAAGCACCACAGACTGAGGAGCTGAAACAACAGGAATTAATTTCTGCCCTGTTCTGGAGGCTGGAAGCCCAGCATCAGGGTCTCGGCAAGTTTGGTCTGAGTCCTCTTACTTGGCTTGCCGGCAGCCACCTGCTTGCTGTGTCCTCACACAGCTTCTTCTCTGTGACAGCGTACTCCTCATGTCCCTTCCTCTTCTGATAGGGACACCAGTCCTACTGGATAAGGGCCTCACCCTATGACCTTATTTACCCCTAATCACCTCTTTACGGGACCTATTTCCAAATGCAGTCACACTGTGGGTTAGGGCTTCAACATATCAGTTTGGGGAGACACAATTTAGTCCGTAACAGGATCTTTGGTTTATTTTACCTCGTTCACATATATGGATCAACAACCCCTAGACCAGTTCATTGGATGTGGGGTGAAGAAATTCTCAGTGAGCCATGCTTTCAAAGGCACTTATTCAGTCACTTTTCAGAGTATTAGCTCAGCAAGCACTGGGCTAGACACTGTGGGTTCTTCATAGGTACCCCTAGGCATATATGGGGGGTTCCTAAAATTATGTGTCATAATTATATGGATGTGTAAATGTGCATTTTTCTGGGGAGAAAATCCACAGCTTTCATTAGATTTTCAAAGATTTCATATGACCTCCAGAGTTTAAGCAGCAAAGAAGGCCTTTCTTAGCTCTTGAGGTCTGAGAGTCCAAATAGAGATATTCTATTCTCTTGAGGGCTGTTAAAGTAGTATCCTGAAGATGTCATCATTCTGCTCCCCTTCAAACCCCAGGGCTAGGAAAGATTATGCTTCTGGACCAATCAGGGCAGGCTTATTGGAGGAGGTGGGCATTAGGTCTAAAAGTCTATCAGCCACACTGAGTGAGTAATGAGGGCATAGAGGGCTTCCCACATCTGAGATTAGACCAGAAAATTCTGATCTTTTGATAAGAAAAGAAGGAAAAGAATGTCCTGGTGAGACGACTTAGGATTTGCCAAACTTATGAATGGAGTGTGTATTTTGCAAAAGTATCTTCAGGGAACAATCTCCCAGAATGATTCAGCACAAAACAACTTTTTGAAATTTCCATCATGTACTCATTTTTTTTTCCATCACTGCCTTCATCCATTAAATGTTGCAGCCTACGGATCCTCTAACTCTCTCACTTGGATGGTTTCAATATTCAACTAACTGGGTCCCTTCCTCCTGCTTGGAATGCTATTTCTAAAAGTCTTTGTTTCACTCTCCTCCTCAGCATTCTGAAGACTGTATTATTTCAAGACTATTAAAGCACTTTGCCAATAGTAATATGCTATCTAGAATTGTAAGTAGTAGTTACGTCTTCCCCTTAGAAGGAATTAGAGGTATCTGTTCATTTCAAGCACACTCACAAACAACTAAGTAAATCATGGGTCAAGCATTGTCCTCTGGCTTTGAAATGTGGTAGGTGATGATGGTAGAATTAATAGCCAAACTTTCTAAGTTCTTACCATTTTCTAGGGCTGTTTTTACCATTTTGTGTCTATGAATGAAATTTACCTTGCCAAGAATCTTGCAGAGTAGATACTGTCATTCCCCCTTATCTGTAAAAGAGCTAAGACACTAAGAGGTCTAAGACCCTATAGCTAGTAAAGGTTGAAGACAGGATTCGAACCCAGGTAATCTGGATCTAGTGTTGCAAGAAGAGCGTTGAAAGAAAATATGAAAATAGTAACTTGATGGAATGGGCACTGGGTGTTATATGCAACTGATGAATCACTGAATTCTATCTCTGAAACTAATAATACACTATACGTTAATTAAGCTGAATTTAAATAAAAACAAACAAATAAAAAGAAATAGTAACATATGTTGAAGTCTTTTTAAAGCTCTCTTTCAAATTTCCTTTTTTTTTAAAGGTCTTATTTATTTATTTGAGAGAGAGAGCATGAGCGGGGGGTGGGGAGAGGTAAAGAGAGAGGGAGAAGCAGACTCCCCACTGAGCAGGCAGCCTGATGCAGGGCTGGATCCCTGGATCCCGGGATCATGACTTGAACCTAAGGCATGGGTTCTTAACTGACTGAGCCACCCAGGTGCCCCTATCTTTCAAATTTCTAATTAAGTATACTTTAATTTTCTTTCTTTGATAAAGGTTTTTCAGCAGAATTTATTTAGGTTTACTGGCCATTGTTAGAGACTTTGGAGACTTATAGATAGAACCTGGGGAAGAAATTGAAAGGAGATTGAATGGGGCGCCTGGGTGGCTCAGTTAGTTAAGCATCTGTCTTTGGCTCAGATCATGATCCCAGAGTCCTGGCATCGAGCCCCATGTCCAGCTCTCTGCTCAGCGAGGAGTCTGTTTCTCCATCTCCCTCTGCCTGCTCTCTCTCTCTCAAATAAATAAATAAAATCTTAAAAAAAAGAAAGGAGAATGTAGATTTACTGAAGGTAACTGAATAAGAATTGGGAGAGGAAGGGGCTGGGGAGCAATGGAGTTAATTAGCATGCTTGTGGACATAGGAGAATATATTATTTGGCCATTGCTTTAATAATGCTGAATAAGAAATTACTCCCCAGATTTCAATGGTTTATAGCAGACATTTATTTATCCCTCAGAGGTCTGCAAGTCAACTGGAAGACTCTGGTTCAAGCTGAGTTGGTTCAGGTTGGTCCTATCTATCTGTCATCGTAGAACTCAGGTTTTAAGCCACAGTGTTTACAAGACTATAATCTTCTTATGGTGCAGGGCTGGAGTGCAAGAGACCAAGTCAGACATCACAAGCCAAGGCAAAGCCTCTGGTTGCTGTGGTCTACTTTATATTCACACACATTTCATTGGTCAAGTAAGTCCCATGGCCAAGACCCAAGTCCTCAGAGTGGAAAAGTAAGATTTGTCCTCAGAGATTGGGAGGGAAGGAAAATTATTACAGTCTGCCATAGAGAGATAATCTGAGGTTGAAATAAACCCTACCTAGTGAAAGGCAATATGACTATCCTTACTGGAGAGGGTAAGACACATCTTAATGGGAATGAATATTAAACTTAATGGACAAAAACATCACCACTGGGTGGTACTCTTATTCCAAGATGGCTTTTTGCAGGAGAGATGTATTTGAGTGGACAAATTTTCAATAGGATATTACAATTTGAGTTTTTATAACTCAAGCTGTGAATACATTTTTCATTTCTACTTCATGATGTTAATAGGTGTGATGTACTCAAAACAGTGCCTAGAAGAGAATACTGCTATGAGAGTTTGCCATGATGATAATGGTGGTGATGATGAAGATGATGATGATGATGATGTCAAAACTGTGGGGGGCATTTCTGTTCTTTGTATATTTCTCTTAAACTCAACAACAGTTTCAGTAAGATATCCCCAAATGCTTACTCCTAGTGAAGACCTTTTCTAGGTCTCATGACCAAGACATAGAAAGTAATAACTTTTGGTAATGTTGGACATTTTTAATAATATAATTTTGTCCAAAGCAGTAAGGATGAGTTACAAAGAGATTTGGGGGATTTAATGAGAAGGTACAAGAAAGATTTGTCTTCCACCCACATCATTTTAACTATCAAATATAGGATAGCTTCTACTTAAAGGGAATAAAGTGGGGAGAGAAATTTGACTGTTACAATGTTGGCAAAAGATACGGCCAAGAATGGCCCAATCTGGGAAGAGTGCTCTATGTACAGCTACAGAACAGGCAATCTTTAATTTATTAAAACTGGATAATATCTTTAAAAAATACACAAGTCTTATAAATAATCAAATTAAGTAGCCAGCGTCCCAAAATATTTAGCAATTTTCCCCCTGAGAGTCTCCCACATAGCAAGAAAACAGAAAACTTTCTTTACAAAAAATAAGTAAGTAAGAATTGAAGGTTGAGGACCTAATAGTATCAGGGAAAAGACAATCTTGAGATTGTAGGGGTCTACTCATCATGATGTTTTCTTTCTATTTGAAATACTAAAGGAGAATTTGTTAAGAGAAAATCCTGCCAACTCCCTATCCTCATAGGTTTGGCATTAAAGTTAATATGTTCTTTTCTTAATGAATGTGTTTAATCAGAAATAGTCACAGAATCCTGAAATGTCTGCACTGACAGCCCTTGGAGACCATTTGAGATACTGAGAGAGAGTTTGTCACTTGTTAAAGTTCACAGTTAGTGACAGAGCAGGGACAAATTACCCAGATGTTTTTATTCTAAGTCCAGAGTCCAGTATTGAATTGGATTTAATATAGTTTCCCCCCAACTGCTTATTTTTGGGAGAATTACTTTAGTGTTTTAATTTTCCTTGTCATCAAAACAGAAAGACTAGATCAGTGGCTTTTCCAAGGATGTCCCTTCCACTTCTTTTGAGGCATGCCTCATGAGAAATAATTCTCCTTCTTCTTCTTTTTCTTATTGTTTGTATCACGTTCAAAGACTTACCAATCAAAGGAATCAAGGAAAATTTGGGGGAGGAGAAATTTTGAGGATTCCACATTTAACACATTGAACAATAGTCATACAGATTTCTTACTGGTCTGCATTCCATTCAAGATTTATTATTTTTCTAGAAACAAAAGAAAAATTAAACTACTGGGACTACACCAAAATGAAAAGATTTTGCACAGCAGAAGAAACTATCAACAAAACAAAAAGGCAACCTAGTAAGTAGGAGAAGATATTTGCAAATGACATATTCAATAAGGGGTTAATATCCAAAATAAACAAAGACGTACATAACGCAACACTAAAAAAAACCAAACAATCTGATTAAAAACTGGGCAGAGGACCTGAACAGACATTCTACCAAAGAAGACAGACAGGTGGCCAACAGACACATGAAAAGATGCTCAACATCACTAATCATCAGGGAAATGAAAATCAAAGCCAAAATTAGACATTACCTCATACCAGTCAGAATGGATAGTGTTAAAGAGAGAAGAAATAACAAGGATTGGCAAGGCTGTAGAAAAAAAGGAACCCTCATAACACTGTTGCTGGGAATATAAATTGGAGCAAATCTGTGGAAAACAGAATGGAAGTTCTTCAAAAAAATTAAAGAGAAATACTGTGTGATCAAGTAATTTACTACTGGGTATTTACCCCCCAGAAACTGAATTCAGAAAAATATGTATCCCTATGTTTATTGAAGCATTACTTACAGTAGCCACGATATGGAAGCAATCCAAGTGTCCATTGATAGATGAGTAGATAAAGATACGGTATATATATATATATATATGCAATGGAATATTACTCAACCATAAAAAGAATGAAATCTTGCCATTTGTGACAACATTGATGGACCTAGAGGGTATTATGCTAAGTGAAATAAGTTAGACTGAGAAAGACAAATACCATGTGATTTTAGTTATGCGTGGAATCTAAAATAAAAAAACAAAAGAACAAACAAACACAGACTCTTAAATACAGAGAACAAACTGATAATTGCCAGTGAGGAGGTTGGTGGGAGGCTGGGCAAAATAGATAGAGGGGATTAAGATATACAAATTTCTAATTATAAATAAATCAGAGATGAAAAGTACACCATAGGTAATATAGCCAATAATATTGTAACGTTGTATGCTGACAGATACTTATCATGGTAAGCATTGAGTAATGCATAGAATTGCCTAATTAGTATGTTGTACACCTGAAACTAATATAACATTATATGTCAATTATACTTCAACAGTTTAGCAGATGATTATTTTTCTGGATGAAAAGTTTTTGCTGAAATTTCTCAGAGAATTAAGCTTTGAAAGACATCCTATTTAGGATGATGAAGCTATTTTCAACCTCCTGAATTTACATAAATGTAGTTAATAGACAATCATTCAATGCACACTTTCTGGTGCATGAGTCAGCATTTTGAGGTTTGAATAAGAGATTCTTAATTTTAATTGTTGGCAAATGTTCAACATTTGTCTCTCTTAATCTTTACTATTAAACTTTTTTGACCTAATCTTCCTTTAGTCTCTCATCCACTGTGTTCATTATCTAAAAACAGACAAAGAAATCAGTGATAATCATTCTTTCAAAAGGCTAGAAAAGTTCTGAGTTATCATCCTGTCCTATCTTCAAATGAGGGCAGTGAAACAGAGTGGTTAAATGACTTGTTCAAAACCTCGACGAATAATTTCTGTTTGCAAGTTATGATCTTCAAGTTCTCCCTGGTTTTCTCCCTGCCACAAAACCCTTCTAGTGACAGCTGTTAGGAAAGACAAACTAACTCCTTAGTCCTCCATCCTGTTTGCTTCAAGGACTGAAGGGAGTTTCATTATTAATCATTTATATATTATCTCTACATGCCTGCCTCCTTATTAATCACCTCCATGGAATCTACTGCTATTAATCATCAAATGTGTGTCTGAGCATTACCGGTAATTATCTTTGAATGTCTGTTACCTGTCAGTTTAATTACTTGTTTTCCTCCAGGAGTACAGACTGATTCGGGTCCCTGACTCTGCTGTGTGTGCGTGTATGTGTATTAATGTGTTTACATTGTACTTGATTCTGTGTGTGTGTGTGTGTGTGTGTGTTACTTTTAGACCCCAATTACCATCACATGAAGTAAAACTATATTTCAAATAAGTATTCCTAACCCTGGTCACCTATGAAACCACATACTTCTTATTGAATGTGAAGGCGGAAAGTCAGGTATAATCTTTGATCCCCCTTGGTTTAATCTTATAGCTTCCACAACAATTCTTTAAATCCTCTATAAACTGATTGATTTTATTTCTCCAGGAATAAGCACTGTATATACATGGGGGTTTTGTTTGTGTGTATTTTTAATCCACTTGGTGCTTGTGGGCATCAGAAAAGAATGAGACCAAAATTCGTAATCAGTACTTGTCCACTTCACTTAGGGTAACTGCCCAAAAGAAGGCTCTACATCCTCACTTTTGAATGGGTGGGAGTAGAAAGATAGTTTGTGTGTCTTATGGGTATTTAACACTGCAAAGGGCACCCAAAGTGTGTTTAGAACAGAATAACAAATTAAATAAATGCTCAGTCTTCTCTGAGGAGGGCATTTCACTAGAGAAGAAGAGTGCCTGCCGTAAAGGAACATGAAAAGTCATATGGTTAGAGACAGAGGGAGTGAAAAGAAAGAAACTAACATTTGTTGAATATCTACATGCGCTATTTTGTTATCCTCCCAATGATAGTCCCTATGTGTAGATCCCATTAACTCAGAAAAATTGCCCAAGTACACTCAGATGGGAAGTAACAGAACTGGAATTTAAACCATGATCTGCCTGATTTCAAAATCCATACTCTTGCTGCTCTACCAGTGCTGCCTGAAGACAAAAACATGTGCTGCATGAAAAACATCAGATAGTGAGCAAATGTAAAAAGTAGAAGAAACAAATAACTCTCAAACTCAGAAGAGGGGTTCAGATACTTCTAGATGGGTTGTCCACAGAGAGTTTTATGAAGATGACATTTGAACTGAAGAACATGAAGAATATAAAGGTCTAAGCAACTCCAGTGTATGCCCTTGTATGCTCTCTCCTTACTGGAGTCTTAAAAGCCTAGAAAGTTTTCAGCTCCCCATTGAACTTCATGAAGTCTACAGTCTATTTTAGCACTGAAGCTTTGGAACACAGAGGGATAGGCTGCTGTGAAGATGTACTGTCTTTTTGTTAGCTAGACACTGACTGGAGGAAGTGTTGTTAAAACACACACACACACACAATTATTTAATCTACTTGTTCTAGGAAGATATTTCTCTTTTCCTCACTCCTGAAGACCTCTACTATTAAATATTTGAAAGGTGTTTAGTTTCCAAGATATCTCCACAACCAATGGATCCATTTAGTCAGTATTTATTTATTGGATGCATCCCTTCTATGTCCGGCACTGTCTCATCTACACTGGGATTTGTAGAGATGCACTTTGGAAGATACAAGGCATGGCCCCAGTTATCAAAGATCTTATAATTTACTTTGAGATATAACAACTGTAGTTTACATTTATTGACCTTAATATGTGTCTGGAATTATTCTAAACACATTTATAGATTTGTTATTTCATTTAATTGGTTCAACTTGAAAAGGTTCAAGTAGAGTTGAAGTTTGATTGTCTCTCATGTCATAGTACTGGGCAGATGAATTGGTTGGTGGAACTTATTCTGAGTCAATGAATGTAAAAGCACTTCTAAATTGTAAAATGCTTTGCAGACTTGAGGGAAGTGTTGGGAATTTCATGTAGGGTAACTGGGTAATTTGGGGAGCAGATTCAGGTTAGTGAAGACTTTTAAAAAATCAGATAGTGGAGGGCAGAGTTTGTATGACGAGTTCTTGTTTATAGATAGGATAATTAAGTCTCTGAAAGGCTAAGTGGTATTCAAGGTCATACTGCAAATGAATTAGGGAAACATTCAAGTCTCCTAACACTAGGTCCAGTGCCCTTTCCTCCAACCCTAATACCACTGGCCAAGTATACATCCAAACTGAAGGGTATGCTAAAGAGAGTACAGTGGGGTAGACTAGACAGTCTTAGTTATGGGCCAACATCTTATTTGCTCTAGCTCTGAGCAATGAAAGGCACAGACAACACTAAATTGTAATTTGAAGAAAATAAAAATGAAAACAATGGTATCTTATATGTCTAGAACACCCACTACGTGTCAGTCATTGTGCTAGAAGTTTTTCATGTCATCCTTCTGACAGTCTCGTAAGTAAAGTATATTTATCCTCATTTGAATAGATGGAGATAAAGTAGAGGCCCAAAGTTACACAGTTGGTAAATTGTGAAGCAGAGATTCAAATTCAAATCTGCCTGCTCCAAAATGTGATCCATTCCATTCCACCACTTGGCTTTCATTCAAGTGGAATAAGTCTGTTATATGAATTGTTTTCCAGTCCTTAATATTTATCATTTCCAAATGTGACCATTACCACTTACCCAAGGTGTAAGAAATGTTTTTTTTTTAAGATGTTGGGGAAGTATTACTTTCGGGGCAAGATTACAATTTCCTTTCCTTTTCTTTGGAAGTATCTTCTTCCTTCAATAGGTAATACCACATGACCTCTGAGGAGAACAGAAACTCTAGATGAAAATGTTTTCTGAAGGTCAGGTTTTTGACATTATGAATCCATATCCTTGGTACATCCTTAGATGATATCTTCTCTCTTTGATATCAGTGGGATTCTGATATCTTATTGGCATTTGGCAGAGATAGCTGCTGGCAAATTGTTGTTGCAAAGTCTGGGCTAATTTGGAGGATTCCCTATTGCAAACCCAGGTGTGATTCACTCTGAGAGCTAGGAGAAGTCCAATGTGCCTCAATTTCCCTACTATAGATATTGAAATTGAAATCCTCCATGGAGAAATTGGATACCTTTTGTTGAATTATTTGTTATTGTAGTTTTGTATGTTTGTATTTAGAGCTGATAATATCTGACAATGTGTGCTTAAATGAAGATTATGTTTTATGCATCAAAGGAGCCAAATTCCCTTCCTGCCAGAATTACCCAGTTCACCTTCCATTTTCTTCTCTTCTTGTTCTTATGTCGACTATTTAATTGAGATGTTAAGATCCTGCACAGCTCTGAGTGGCAATTTTAAACCAGATTTCTCTATAGACTTGGGACCTAGCAGCATTTATGAGATGAGGCTGATCCAATTATCTGGGCTGAAAACTCTGGAGAGAGAAGATTTTCCAAACTGTGATGTTATGTCCAGTGTACTCTCTTGGTTAAAAATAAACATTTCTAGGTTATGGGATCTTTGTTCAAGTTGATTGTATAACTGAGGGAGGAGAAGGAAAATGTCTTTTTGAAGATGAAGTGCAGTGTGGAACATCTTATTGCTACAATCACTTTTTCTTTGTTTTTTCATTTAATTAAAAAAAATCATTTTGCTCTTAAATTTAAAATTACCTGGGCATTTGTTACCCTTTCAATATTGTTTTATCATAGGTATCATAGGTATCATAGCATACCAGAAACTCTGTGCAGGAGAAAAACTTAATGGAAAAACTTAATATGCCTCCTTCCTTTATGGATGAACTAATTGAAGTAGAGATGTAGGTGGTTTGCTCAAGATCACATAGCAAGTTTAGTGATAGAGCCATGAAGAATAGAATCCAGGTTTCCCTGTTCTGTCTTTACTTCATTCTCCACAAGGTTACTGAGTTGCTCTGCTTAGTTTTCCAATCTGATAAAATGCATAGTTCATTATTTCTGACATTCATTTACTCCGTTCATCTAATATTATACATTCATTTGATGGTTTGAAGACTATGAGGATATCACTGCACTAATACCCCTCCATAAAAAAAAAAAAAGATTGATATATCTGTATTGACTGTAAGTTTACCCTGGTTGCATAAGAAAAGAGAAATATTTTGGAAGGATCTCTGAGGATATCCTAGAGGACTAGATTTGGGAATAAGCAAGAACCAAGTAGCTCTAGAAGGGAGGTCAAAATGATAACCTCACAAAATAGATACAGATAAATTATTTGGAAAAACCAGAGAATGGAGAGAACAGACATCAAGGTAGCTCTGGTTAAATAAGGGAATGCTTTCTGGAGGAGGTGGAATTTGAGCTGGTCCTTCAAAGATAGGGAGGATTTATACGCGTTAAGACAGAGAAGGAGAAAAGATAGTATTTGGTAGGAGCTCAAGATCACATGCACACGTGAAATAGTTGGGTGATGCTGGAAGGTAGGTCAGTATGTGATGAAGGGCCAGAGTGAGGGATATCAACATCACATCAGCTGTTCCACACTCAAGTTCATTCTGACCTAACTTGGGTCAAACATGGTTGTTTTGCACTGTCTTTTCCATCTTCTTGCTGTCATCTTCCCCTCCATTATGTGCTTTTCTCACGGCTCTTCCTCTTTCTGTTCTTTTGCCCCACTTACCTCCTTTTCATTGTTCTTCTTGCCTATTGCTTGTGCTATGATTATTGGCCTTATTTTTAGGATATTAAATTTGTATAAAAATCACCTAATTTGGGGTGCCTGGCTGGTTGAGCATCTGACTCTTGATTTTGGTCATGATCTCAGGGTCATGAGATGGAGCCCAGTGCTGGGCTCCACACTCATCAGGGAGTCTGCTTAGGATTCTCTTTCTCCCTTTCCTTCTGCCTCCCCCTCCCCCTCCAGTAAATAAATAAATAAATAAACCTTTAAAAAAAATACCACCTCCTTTTGAGTTCCAATTCTGGCATAACAGTGTGAGAAGCTCCATAGACAGACTCCCCATAGAAACTGGTAAAAAAAAATTTTTTTAATATAAAAAAACATTCAAAGTCTCTGGAAATGGTTCAAAGGACATCTAGCAAATGAAGAACAATTTCAAGAAAATCTAAAACTCAGTAGAACAATGAGAATCTATAGTATTTCAATAAAAATTCATTCACTCCCCACTCCCAGTAAGATAGAAACTGGACTTTGGACTTATGCTATCAGGAACACAGGAATCCATCTCCCCTGGCCCTGGACAAGGGGTTATCTTCCCAGGGGCAGCAGTGTGTCAGCATTTCTCATCCTGCTCCCAGGTACCTTTGCTGAGACTATGTGTGTGCAGCCACATAGGAAGCGGTGACTGCTTCCTTCTTCTCCTCAGCGCCCCCATATATCGGATGGAGGCTCTCTCTACCTTGGGCACACATCACTAAAAGCACCCAGAGGCCAATTTGTCTTGTCTCAGTTTGTAAGGCAGTGGTTCCCTGCTGGGAGAGGCAGGCTGAGAAGACCTGTCACCCCCTCCACTAAGCACTTAGCTCTTAAAGAAGAGGTGTCACTCAGATAGAAGCATGGCATTGTCCCAAACCCCAGCTTTAGAGCCCTGGCTCAGAGATTTTGCCTAGGGGAAAAAGCAGGCCTTAACAAGGACAGTTCCTAATCTCTTCCCAAAACAATGTGGAGAATTTCAAGTTCAAGAGCACTCTCAAAAATAGTGCAAGTTGTATGACCTCACTGATATGAGGAATTCTTAATCTCAGGAAACAAACTGAGGGTTGCTGAAGTGGGGGGTAGGGTGGGAGGGATGGGGTGACTGGGTGATAGACACTGGGGAGGGTATGTGCTCTGGTAAGCACTGTGAATTGTGCAAGACTGTTGAATCTCAGATCTGTACCTCTGAAACAGATAATGCAATATATGTTAAGAAAAAAAAAAAAAGAAGAAGATAGCAGGAGGGGAAGAATGAAGGGGGGGGAAATCAGAGGGGGAGGTGAACCATGAGAGACGATGGACTCTGAAAAACAAACTGAGGGTTCTAGAGGGGAGGGGGCTGGGAGGATGGGTTAGCCTGGTGATGGGTATTAAAGAGGGCACATTCTGCATGGAGCAGTGGGTGTTATGCACAAACAATGAATCATGGAACACTCCATCAAAAACTAATGATGTAATGTATGGTGATTAACATAACAATAAAAAATAAAAAAATAGTGCAAGTTGTGATGAATGGTAATTGGAAAGATATTGGTAAGTGCAATGGAAATACAGATTGAAGTGTAGGCCTGAAAGTTATAAAAATGAGCCAAATGGAAATTCTAGAGTTGAAAAGTATAATAACTGAAATGAAACAATCGCTAGATTGTTAGATGGATTGGAAGACTTGAAAATGATAAAATGACAATATTCCCCAAATTGATCTACAGACTCAAAGCAATCCTTATCAGTATCCCAGCTGACTTCTTTGTAGAAAATGAGGAGCTGATCATAAAATTTGCATGGCATTTCAAGAGACCCAGGGGAACCAAAACAATCTGGAAAAGAACAACAAAGTTGGAGGATTGACATTTCTTGATTTCAAAACATACTATGAAGCAACAGTAATCAAGACAATGTGGAGTTGGCATAAAGGTAGACATGTAGATTAGTATGGTAATAGAATTAAAAGTTTAGATATAAGCCTGTGTGTCTGTAGACAACTGATTTTCAACATGGATACCAGGACAATTCAATGGGAAAAGATTAGTCTTTTCAACAAATGGTGGTGAAAAAACTGGAAAACCAACGCAAAAGAATGAATCTTTACCTCACACCATTTACAAAAATTAACTTTCTAAGATGGATCAGAGATCTAAATGTAAGAGCTACAACTATAAAATTCTTATAAGAAAACTGATAAATCCTCATGACCTCCAGATTCGGCAATGGATTCTTAGATATGACATCAAAGGCATGAACATAAAAGAAACAATAAATAATTTGGAGTTCAAAACTTGAAACATCTGTACTTCAAAGGACACTATCAAGAAAGTGAATACAACCCATAAAAAGAGAGAAAATATTTGCATATCTTTTGTATCTGATAAGAGACTAGTATCCAGAATATATATGGAACACTTAAATCTCAAAAAGAAAGACACAACCCAATTGAAACATGGACAAAAAACTTGAATAATATTTCTCCAAAGAAGATATATAAATGACCAATAAGCACTTGAGAAGATCCCTGACATCAGTAGTCATCAGGAAAATACAAATCAAAACCCAAGCTGTTGGGGCCTGTGGCTGGCTCACTTGGTGAAGCATGCGACTCTTGATCTCGGGTTTATGAGTTCAAGCCCCACACTGGGTGTAGAGATTACTTAAAAAAACACAAAGAACAAAATCTATTAAAAAAACAACAACAACAAGCTGTTCAGGGCCCCAGTGATGGTTCAGTGATATATTATTAAAGCTACCCCCTGAGACATAAACTGGATCTCAATTAATGATGGCAGTGGTGATGATGATAAGAATCACATTGATTTGTTTTATTTCAAAATTTAAAAAATATTTATTTATTTATTTGAGAGAAAAGGGGAGAGGGAGAGAGAGAGAGCTTGCACAGAGGGGAGGGCCGAGGGAGAGGGAGAGAAAGAATCTTACGCAGACTCCATGCTGAGCGTGAGGCTCATCATGGGGCTTGATCTCACAACGCAGAGATCACAATGCCAAGATCACCACATGAGCCAAAACCAAGAGCTGGATGCTTAACTGACTGCACCATCCAAGCACCCCTGTTTTATTTCAAAGTTTTAAAACCCTCCTTGTTTGTCTTGTCTCCTTGTTTGTCTTTCTTCCTCAGGGTGTTCTGTGGTGGTTCTCTCCTCTTCTATGTTAAAGGGTTTCCCCATTGTCTACTTGTTTATTGGTTTAGTGTATAAATACAGTATAATTATACAGCTTGAATTAAAAAAGAAATCTGGATTTGCATTCCATCTCTTCCAGATTTAATTGTATGAAAAAGTACATTTGTGTAAGTAAGTTTTAGTTTTCACAAAGAAAAATATGTTATTACTCATGGAAACAAGAGCTTCCTTTCCTGAAAACTTGACATAAAAGAGACGAATGGTGGGGCATGGCCAAACCACTGCCAATTGGTCCAATCAAGCTTTCTGGAACTTGACTCAATTATGACAGTATTCTTTGTCCTTGCAATAATGATGGTATTGGTAGTGAACTGAAATGAGGAAGACATGCTGTGGCCCAGCATTTTAGAGCTAGATCCCGAATTATTTACTTCCCTGTGCGTGCTTATTCTTTCTCTTTGATTCCTTGCAGTTGACTGTCCACTTTTCCTCTGCACCCCCTTATTTTCAGGTCTTTCATCTTCTTAAAAAAATTAGCTCCCCTGCTTTGGCCCCAGAACTCCTCTCTACCTGTCATTTCACTGTATTAACTGTTTAGCTGTATGCTCCCTGTTTCCACGGGACTGATTAGACCCTATCTGCAGTTTCTGTTGGCATGACTTAAATCTGCAGGTGGGACTAGTTAGGCTGACTTAAACTCACATATCTATTGGATAGACCATAGTTCAAGTTCATAGACTGAATCTCTACCCCTAACATGATACTTCCCATTGATCACAAGTAGGAGTATAGATATTTTTCTCTGCACTCTACTCCTACTATGACCAAGAAAACTAAAACAAACTTTAACATGGATGCTGTATTGTGTCTCGTTTTCCCACATGAAGGACAGAACAATTCAAAATACAGAACTGTGACCCTATCACAGCCTCCTGTGTAAAGAGAGAGAGGTGAGTTTAAAGATGCTGTAGATCAGCACTAAGCAACCTGCAACAATATGCCGCCCCCAAGCTTTGCCATATGGCTCTGAGTCCAATTTCAAACTCATTTTTCAGCACATTTAAAGGTGAAGGAGTTGGACAGGAATGAGGGACCTCTGTGGAAACCACCTACCATGAGCAGAAGAAAGATTTTAGAATGGCCAATTCTCTAGCATGTGTTCTCCAGCTGGACTGGGACAGAGGCAGAAGCAAGGCTTGTGGTTGGTTGAAATAAAGCAAATGCTGTTGAGAGGCCCCAAGGCAGCTGGGCCTGTGGGCTTCATCCTGCAACCCTGACCAAAGAGTCCCAGATCACTGCACTAGAAGGAAATGCAGAGAGCATTCATTTCAGTTTTTAGGGCATGAGGGTCTTTTCCCTTTCAGTGGCATGATTTTTGAGCTTTACGTTGTGCTTCATTGTGGTGATTTTGTTTGGGGGAATTATGTTATCAATAATTTTTCAATGTTTACTTTTAAAAATGTATTCTGCTATCAAGTCTATTCATTTATTTTCCTTTCTATCTCCTTTCCTTCCTTCTTTTCCTCTCCCTCCTTCCCTCCTTTCTCTTCCTTCCTTCTTTCTTCTCCTCCATCTTTCCATTAGTTCATTTTCTTTTCTACAGGGTAAAGTGCTATGCAGAATACACACATGGTCAAAGTAAGCTTCCTGTCCTGGGGAAGTTCCTGGTTTTCGGGGGATATGAACTATGATAAAATGCCTTTCTATACAGATAAGTATGCATAAGGGCCAGGGTAGTATTTCTAAAGAAATTCAGAGCAAAATAAAGTCACTTTGACCAGGTATGTGTGAGTATGTGGGGCTAGGAGTAAGGGATCCCGGAGAGGGAAACTTCAGCATGTGGAGGTCAGCCTTGAGCTGAGCTGGAAGCGTTGGAAGACAACTTTTCTCCCCACATAGCCTGAGTCACTACCTCCTTTTCACATCCAATTCTAGTAACCCTGGTTATGGTGATATATGCTCCTTCCTTGAAGGAAACAAACTGTGGGAATCAAACCCCAAAATATAAAGGTAATAGGAGCTCCATCAGCCATTCACTTTGTATCTTCTTAAGTGATGGGAAACTCTAACTCAAAGATGAAAGATATTAAGAAATCAACCCAGAATGAGCTGTCTATTATCAGAAAGGTGTAATGAGTGTTACTCTTCCTCAAGCAATGAGAAATTTCCATCAAGTATTAACATAAATCAAAATAATACATCTTAAAGTTGCCATGGTCTTAGCCTACATCATCACATTTTTTTTTTTTCCTTATGAGAACCATTGTACAGAGAAGGAAACTAAGACTTATTTAATTTAAGTGACTTGGGTGAAGTCACACAGCTGGGAGTGATGAAGCATTAGAAGCAAAGACTCCCAATAGAATGCACAGACCATGAATTTCAGTTATTATTTCACGCCAAGTCATTGAGATTATTCCTTTATTGAGCCATTCAGGAGACAGTCAATGGCTATTTACTCTGAGCAGTTCCCTGTGCTGAGCTCTAAAGGAGCTGAAGATGAAAAAAGCATGGTCCCTTTGGCATAGATCAAAAGGGCAGAGTCAAGATAGAAACATAGTTATGTTTAGTATTCTAAACATATTTTTTAGTTACTCCAAACACAATCCCTTCCCACAATGTCACATCAAACCTTTTATTTTCTCTTCTCTCTGCATCCTCCTGCTCCCTGGAGCCTCAACCTTCTTTTTTTTTTTTTTTTTTATTCTTATGTTAATCCCCATACATTACAACATTAGTTTTAAATGAAGTGTTCCATGATTCATTGTTTGTGCATAACACCCAGTGCTCCATGCAGAACGTGCCCTCCTCAATACCCACCACCAGGCTAACCCGTCCTCCCACCCCCCTCCCCTCTAGAACCCTGCCTGCCCTTCAGAGTCCATCATCTCTCATGAGCCTCAACCTTCTAAGACCAAGGCACGAAGAATGCTTTTTTTTTTTTTTCCTTTTTTTTCCTTTTCCTATTTTGACTCAAAGCAGGAAAGGAGACGAGTACTTATATAAGTATAAAATATAAAATAATTGGGTGGAAAGAGTTTCATCTTCATCATGTAAGTATCCATCCTTTTGGTTTATTTTTATTTTAATATTTCCCTCCTTTGCTGGTCATTTTTACAAGGATCTCTTGTGATTTCTTAAGATCTATAGATTTACCTTCCTGCCCATCAATGACTCCAAGCCAAGTAGAGGAAAACTAACAAGTCATATTGAAGTCTGTAGCTAACAATGTCTGGATTTGGGAAGAAGAGGAGGATCAAGGGTCTGCAGGGGTGGTGGAGATCATGTGAGGAACAGGGTTGGGGATGATGCTGTCTGCAGTGGAAGGGATAGCTCTTAAGTACAGCTCTCACAAAGACCAGGAATAAAACCGGGGATCTGTGGAGTGTCCATGGGATAAGTTAATCCCCCCTAGGAATGTTGCTCTGAATTCTGTACCACACTGTAGACTCTGTATGGATTGAATTATTTTTCTTGAACTTCAAGGAGGGCATTCACTAGGTACTTTCTGGTGCTTTATGTGTATTTTCCCAGTCTGCATATTTTCCCATCATTTTTCTACCTGATCATCTCTAGGTACATGGATTCCTTTAGTGTGGGAGACTGAAGGAGAAGAAAGCCACTTGTGGAATCAACCATGTAGTTGAAAAATAATATTTCTTTACTCATATCCTTACCCTTTTTCTTTCAAAGATATGTGTCCTGGGTTACATAAGCACGTGCTGTCCACAAGTCTAGCACAGGATTGCATCAGATAGCAGCTCGAAATATGTTATCATAGGCTGTCTTCTAGAAAAAGGGCAGCTACCCCTTTTCCTTTTTTCTCTTAAAAAAAAAAAGAAAAAAAAGATTTATTTATGTATTTGAGTGGGGTGTAGGGGCAGAGGGAGAGCGAGAGAGAGAATCTCAAGCAGAGATTCTCCGCTGAGTGTGGAGGCCGATGCAGGGTTCATCTCATGACCCTGAGATCATGACCTGAGACAAAATCAAGAGTCAGCCACTTAGCCAACAGAGGCGCCCAGGTGCAGGCATCCCTTTTCAATTTCTCCTTCCTCTTTTGCAAGAAAGTTGCTAAGATGAGGAAAAATCTGACTGACCAGCATTAAGGGATGGGCTGACTGTATATAATCTATTCATTCTTTTAGTCAATCAGTTTTTATTGAACATCTATTATGTACCTGGTACTGATGAGGCAGTGGAGCTACAGCTCTGAGTATTTACAATTTGTCTTCTCTTGGACCTTATTAGCTTGCATATGAAATAAAAATCAAATCAATTATTATTGTCATCCAAAGTTATTAGTGTAATCACTGATGTAACTAACAAAGCATTGAACTGGGTATTAGCACTGTGCTCAGCATGCGGTGTTGACATGGGACAGGTTTGGCTGCTGTCCACAAGGAGCTGAAAGTATAGTGAGAGAGGCAGACAATTCATCCCTCCTGAGCATAACTGATGATTGCTGGGGGAGCTTGAGGACAGCGTGACAGTGCCTTCCTTGGGGAGCCTTGGGCAGGTATCAAGAAGACGCAAAATCTTTACAGTGGTCTACAAAGCCCTAAGTGACCTGGATAACCATCTCTCTATACTGGCTTCCTTGTCGGTTCTGACAATTCCCCATGTTTAGACCTTTGTACTAGCTTATCCCTCCAACTCAGGGTTTCTTAACCTTGGCATTATTGATATTTTAGATTAGGGGCCAATCCTGTGCATTTGGGGATGCTTAGCAGCACCTCTGAACTTTACTTACTGGATGCCAGAAGCAACACTCCCTGCTCCCAAGTCCTAACAACCAAAAATGTCCCCAGGGGCATTAACTGCCAAAAGACCCCTAGGGACAAAACTACCGCCCGTTGAAAACCACTATTCCAACTGGAATATTCTCCCAGATATCTGCATAGTTAGCAAATCCTTCAAATATTTGCTCAAAATGTTACTTTTTCATACTCAGACTTCCCTATTTAAAACTTCACTATTGGTTACTCCTCATGAGTTTAAGCCCCATGTTGGGCATGGAGCCTACTTAAAAAAAACAAAAACAAACAAAACCTTCAGTCCCACTTACCATTCTTCATCCCCCCCACTCTCTTTTACAATTTTTCACCCACATACATTAACATTGTCTAATGTAATGTGTACTTTATAATTGCTATTAGCTCTCTCCTTGTTAGAACTTGAGTTCCATGTGAGCAGGTGTTGTTTTGTTCATGGCTGTGTCCCTTGTGCCTAGAACAGTGCTTGGTAGAGTTTAAGCATTTAGCACATATTTGCTGAGTGAATTAATGAATGAATAAATGAATGATAGTCAACATTTGTGTGAAACGGTAATTTTTTTAAAATTTTATTTTATGTTATGTTACGAAACGGTAATGTTTATAGGTACATCCTCACTTAACTCTCAAGTAATACTATTAATTAGGCCACAGTGTTATTTCCATTATACAGTTAAGGAAACTTACGATGTTAAAGGTAAGTCTCACACCAAGAAAGGATGATGCCAGAAAGTAAATCAGATAATTAAATATTTTAAAATATAGCCCTCTCTACATTACAACAGTGCTTTTCTAGAGTCTGAATGAACTGGGAAATTTGGTGAGTAGTGAGATAGAATAAAGAGGGGAGAGTATCTTGGCTATAATGAACCAACCTCTGCCTCAGGTTCATGTGTAAAAGAGACAAAGGGTTTTTCTACCCCAGGAGAAGGCATGGTGTTTACCGCAACAGGTATTTTCATCCTAACCCACTTGCGATGAATCTATGTACCTCTGTGTTGCTTCACCTGGGACACATGTATCCCCAGGTGTGGATTAGGAGGTAGAATTAGGAGGTAGTGAATTAGGAGGTAGAAAAGCATAAGAATAGGCCCAGAATAATCACTGAATATGAGTGACAGTACTCAGTATGGAAAGGTGAGGAGTACCCTAAAATTCCAGCTACATATTAAAAACAAATTCAGATACATTGTTCATTGATTCATTCACCAGCTACTTACTGAGTATCTACTCAGGCACAACATACGTGAACATCCGATAAAGCCTCTACCCTCATGGAGTTTATATTCTACTAGTAGAGATAGACAATACAGAGATGGGAAATTCAAAGTATTTTTTTTTTTTTTAAATAACACAGGAAAGGTCATAAACATTTCAATCTGGGGAGGAATAGGCACCTCTTACACAGTTTGCCTTGATAGCTCCTGGGGAGTACCCTCATGTACCCTTGGTACTTGAGGTCTTTGGGAGAAAATATTGAGACTTACAGGGTAGTACTTAATGTCAGGACCCAGCCCCTAGAGACAGCAATTGGGTCACCTGTAGCCAGGAGAGTACACTTTATGCTTCTGCTTAAAAGCAGCACTCTTTTGTGTATGCTTTAGATCACAGGAATGTTGGTCCAGGGTACGCTAAAGGATACAGAACTGGTAGTGGGTGTCCAAAGATAAAAGAGAGTCTGTGGGTCCAAAAAGGAAATGTGGAGTGTTCTGTGTCCCTTTGTAGATGCAGCATACACATTAGCCTAGGATATGTTGTAAGGAGTCCCTTAGAAAATAAATCTCTTTATTCTCTTTTTAACAGTTTCCTTTTTTTTTTTTGAAGATTTTATTTATTTATTCATGATAGACAGAGAGAGAGAGAGAAACATAGGGAGAAGCAGCCTCCCAAGGAGCAGGAAGCCTGATGTGGGACTCGATCCCAGGACCCTGGGATCACGACCTGAGCCGAAGGCAGAGGCTTAACCATCTGAGCCACCCAGGCACCCAGTTTGTTTCCTTTTTAAACTTGTGTTTTGTTGTTGTTGTTTGTCCTCTTAGTGAAAAACTATTCTTCATTGAATGTAAGATACCACTGACTGTAAGAGGTACCATTACTTTATTGGCCGCTAAGAAAAAATAAAACGAATTATGATTGTAATATATTGTCAATTATGAGACACATTCTGATTTGAGAGGTGTTAACATGTGAAAAAATGTGAAACTTGGAACCATTGAATAGAATCAAATTTGGTTCTTAGATATGTCAAACTAATTGGGCCTTTCTTCTCTGAGCCAGGGTATATTGTGATTGTTCACTCTTATTATTTTATTTTAATTACCATAAATGAATATTACAGGATACTAAGGTTGTGGCCCAGATAATTCTCTAATCAAGGATGATTTGCATTTCCTTTCCACAACATAGAATTGGTGCTGTGGAGAGGTACCCACCAGTGACTGTGTGTGTGCATGTGTGTGCATGAGTATGAGTTCTGGGTACAGAGTAGGAGGCTTGAACCTTAGGAGATAGAGTCCCCACTGGGTGTAGTCTTGGGACTAGTTCTGGCCAATGGAGTGAAAGCCGAGATAATGCAGGTCACTTCTGAGCACAGGCATCTAACCATCTATGTGTCTTCCTATGCTCTTTTCATGTTCCACAGCAAACTTAGAGGCTGCAAATTGAATATGGTACCATAATGAAATAAAAGGATCCTGGATCCATGAACCATTCTTGGAATACCTCCAATCAGGAATATTCTCAACGAGCATTGCCTGAGCCAGAAATCAACTTTTATTTTTTTGAGTCACTGAAGGTTGGTACAGAAATTAGCCTAACCTATCACAGGTCAGTTTTGCCTTTTCTTTCTTATGAAATATGCAGTGCCTGCCAAATAATATTAAACACTTCTTCCAAAACTCTGATGAAGATGGAAATTCCTCAACCGACTGAATGATTATGGGTGCTGAGTTGACCTTGCTCCACCTGGAGTAGAAATGCAAGTTGCTCCCCATCCCACCAGCTAAGTTTCTACCACTGTGGCCAGGGGGTAATTATTACTGTATTGTAGTAGAAGTTATGGGCCCAGGAATTTCTCTTTTGTAATTAGACACTGCCTGTCTACTGGCAGGGCACACAGAGCTGAGATCCCTTTGACCAAGGTCAGTAGATCATAGTGTGTTAATCCCATGGGGAAAAAAAAGCATCTTTACAAGACACTATCATTAATTCCCCAGTCATAGCTAGGAACATTTTTCAGGAAAACTTCCATAAAACATGTGTATTAACATCTCATGAAACACAGTCTGGGAGACTGTCGTGAACCCTTCCTCTTACTCCTCATCTTGACCATCATGGGGTTTTCTCTTTAGCGATGGGAAGAAAGGGGATTTGCGCTATTATATACATATTACTCTATTCACTCAAGTGTTGTGTTCTAGTAATGGGGTCTCCTTATGTCTGATGTGAGATTAACACACATGTTTGTTTCTTAGAAGGTGGAGTGTGTGTGTGTGTGTGTGTGTGTATAGTGGCGGGTAGAGGCATGAGGCATGAGGTGTAGGCAATACAGAGCATTAGAATATTATTAAAATGAGGTAATTTTATTTGCATTTTAGAAGGATTGCTTTGATTTCAGGATAAGGGGTGGATTAGAAGAGTTAAGAAGGGTGCCTGGGTGGCTCAGTTGGTTAAGCGACTGCCTTTGGCTCAGGTCATGATCCCGGAGTCCCGGGATCGAGTCCCATATCTGGCTCCGGCTCAGCGGGGAGCCTGCTTCTCCCTCTGACCCTATCCCCTCTCATGCTGTTTCTCTCTCTCTGTCAAATAAATAAAAATAAACAAAATCTTTAAAAAAAAAAAAAAAAAGAAGAGTTAAGACATTGGAAGAAATGAGCCTGGTCCCTGAGAGACCCGTTAATAGTGTATTCCACTCATCTAGGCAAAGGGATGTATTCAGTGGTAATGCTAATAGAAATGAAGACTGACATTTTAGAATTATTTTATAGATCAACTCTCTAGGAAATGGTAGAATTTAAAAATTTTTAAATATATATATTTATAAATATATATATTTATATATATACAACATATATATATAAAAATTTTAAATTTTTAAATATAGGTTTTATTTTTCAGGTGTGGTGAGACCAATGGATCAAGAGATGATTGCCATTGAAAATAAGGTTTGTTATAGTTCCCAGGAAGGGGGTGGCACACCACCCCATGCAGGGTCACATGGGGAAGCACCAGCATCCGTCAGGAAGCAGAAGGAGCAAGCAGAAGGCATGGGCAAGAGCCTTTGCTATAGTTTCTGTGGGAAAGGAAGGAAAGGCAGGGTAAGCAAGCTTAGAATTGGCTAGTTTGAATACTTTCAGGAGGCTATGGGGTACAGGAGCTTTCTCTAGGTATCTGGTACCTGGCCCTGTGACGATTAGGGCAGAAGAATATTGCCTCCTAGAGTATGAGTTTTGAATTGGTTCATTGGCACATGAAAAGTGAACACCAGGGCAAATCGCTTGCTGTCTCTAAGAATTGGCTGGCCCTGGGAAGGGTGGTGATACTAGTCAGCAAGGCCAGATGCCAGAACAACAAAAATACAGAAAATAAGAAAATACAGTTAATATTTAGTTAATGAGAAAAATGAGGAAATCAAAGAGATTTCCATCTGGAATGACAATATGGAAGTGAAATGCTGTTAACTTTCCAGATAACTAGACTTTATTGAACACCTACTATGACCTTTATATCATCTAAATCCTCAAAGCCAAGTTTTGACAGTAGAACTATTTTTAGCTTAATTTTGTGGCTGTGCTGAAGAAGACTGCAAGAGTTTGTGCTCAGTCCCCTATGACATGCTCCCTCACAGCTTGATTTGAGGTATGTTGAGTCTGAGATGCCTGCAGGACATCTTGGTAGAACTATCTAGGACACAATGCCAGGAATATCCCCAATTTTACCTATGTTCTTATTTAACAGAAACTTGCCTTGCACTTGCTACATCCCAGATAATGCTCTAAAACTTCAGAAATACTGGCTTATTTAATCCCATAGCAACACTTGCAGGTATTTATTATTATCCTCATTTTATTCATATGTTTAATGATCACAATAGCTACCAATTTATGGGATATGCTGATGAAGCATGCACTAGGCTAGGCATTTTATGTAAATTAACTGAAGTTGATCAGGTAAGACAAGTGTGATTGTCTCCATTTCAAAGACTAGAAAACTAAGGCTTAATGGCTTGCCTCATTTGACTACTATCACATGGCTTGATTTTTACGAATTTCATAAATGTGAGTTTCTGTTGTGATTAAAACCATTGTCCCATTTTGCAGACTAGAAAGTAAGGATCAGTAGGGGCCATGGGGCCATAAGTTACCCAGGCTCAATTTGAATTTCAGTATATGCTGATTTTTCATTCCAATCTCTTCCCAATATTCCTGTGCCTTTTTTTTTTTTTTAGATTTTATTTGTTTATTTGACAGAGAGAGACACAGCGAGAGGGGGAACACAAGCAGAGGGAGTGGGAGAGGGAGAAGCAGGCTTCCCGCCAAACAGGGAGCCCGATGTGGGGCTCGATCCCAGGACTCTGGGACCATGACCCGAGCCCAAGGCAGACGCTTAACGACTGAGCCACCCAGGCGCCCTATTCCTGTCTTTTCAACTGGTGGTTCACTAGAGCTGTGTTTTCAGTTTCGCAAACATGAGTTTCTTTACAAGATTTCACAAGAGTGGACCTTACTATGGGCTGAATTACATTCCCCTCAAAACCCCTACTGAAGTCCTCCAGTACCTCAGAACATGACCACGTTTGGGGACTGGACCTTTAAAAAGGTAATTCAGGTAAAATGAAGTCACACAGGTAGGCCCTAATCCAAAACGTATGGCGTCCTTCTAAGAAGGGGAAATTAGGGCACAGATACGCATGGAGGGAAGACCAAGTGAAGACAGCCACCTGCAAGCCAAGGAGAGAGCCTGAGAACCAATCAAAAGCCGCCAACACCCTGATCTCAGACTTCCAGCCTCTAGAACTTCGTAAGCAGATAAAGGTCTGTCCTGGAAGCCACCAGCCTGCGGTAATTTTTCGTGGTGGCCCTAGGACCCTGATACACAGGGCGAGTTTCCACTCTAAAATGAAATCTGAAAGCCACCGTCCTGGATTGCTGCACAGGCTGTTTGACCGGTCTGACTGTTTTCCCAAGTTCACTAACCCGGAGGTCAGATGACTTCCCGGGATTAAAGCCAGCTTCCTCTTGCTGTTACTTGGACCACTGATCTGCGGACGTTTTGTTCTTCTTCTTCTAACTTCCTCTCCTGTGACTGGGGACGTAAATATTAGAGAAACAAAAGCCCAGAATGCTAAGGTTGCCACTCTCACTTCCTCTTGCCCCTTAATGCAGCAGCATTGCTCTGAATATAGTAACTGTCCTGGGGCATCCAGCAGGGGCAAGAGAGAAGGCTGCAGTGCCCCAGCGGCCACCCCTGCAGGCGGATACCGCGTGTCATGTTTCACAGAGCCACTTCTGGGCACAGAAAATGCCAGAATGATGTCTCCTACCTGCCTGGCTGGGATGCTGATCCCAGCCATGGCCTTCCTCTCCTGCCTGAGACCCGAGAGCTGGGAGCCTTGTGTGCAGGTATGTGGTTCTGGGTCAGTTCATCTCCTGGGAGATTTGCCTTGCTTCTGAAAAGCTGCTCTCTGCCTAGAACTTCCCACTGTGGCTCCCTCCTAGTTGGCTAGTTTCATTTGCAACAAGGAGCCAAATTACCTTAAGGACTTGAGAAGCCACACGGACCGAGCAGTTCATGGTTACATAGCACCAACAGGCAGCCCATGGGCTCATGGCCCATTTAGGACTTTAAGTGCTAATAGGGGCTTTAGGTCAGATAGATCTGCTTAAAATCACTGTTCTTTGACTTCTGGGTTACGTGACCTTGAAGAAGGTATTAAACCTCTCTGAAGCTAGTTTTTTTTTTTTTTTTTTAAAGATTTTATTTATTTATTTGACGGAGAGAGACACAGCGAGAGCAGGAACACAAGCGGGGGCAGTGGGAGAGGGAGAACCAGGCTTCCCGTGGAGCAGGGAGCCCGATGCGGGGCTCGATCCCAGGACCCTGGGATCATGACCTGAGCCGAAGGCAGACGCTTAACGACTGAGCCACCCAGGCGCCCCTGAAGCTAGTTTTTACATCCACAGTAGCCTTATAATAATACCTACTTCAATAGAGAGTTGTAAGAGGTCTGCTTCCTGTCATTCCTTTCTGCTGGTGGACTGTCCTCTCAGCTTCAGGCACTCACTTTGCCCCTTTCCATCTCAGGAAAGTGCTTTGTTTTGTTTTTTGTCTCTTAATAGGGAGAACTTTCTAAGTGGATTTCAGACTTTTAGATCTAGCCCTAGTTCCAAAGGATGAAAATAAATGAGATTGGAAAAGAAAAGTGGAGAGAGAGAAATAAAGAAAAAGATGGAGAGAAAGAGACAAAGAGAAAAGGGGCGGGGAGAGAGAGAGAGAAAATCATGTAAAGTGAGAGCTAATGCAATGGTTTCTTTCTTTGTGAAACACCAACCGACTTTTGTGTAATCTCATTCATGATGGATCTCTTTTGTTTTCCCCTGCGTGGACTTCACAAGTGCTTGGGAAGTCCATCTTAGAACCCAACAACTGAGGGATTGTCTTGGGATTTAGTGTGTGGCAGGGTCAGAAACTCAAGAAGAGCATCATCAGCCAGAGTCCTGAGAGTGAGGGCACTGGGGAAATAATGTACTTTAATATGCAATAAAGATGAATTTGTCATCTCAAAGTCCTCCCTTCCTCCAACTCCCTGCCCAGAGCCCTGCTCATTGTCTTCTCTATGTCCCTCCTGCTCTTAGGTTAATGGGAATGGATCTTCTAATCAGTCACCCCTGGATAAAATCACACCTTCCCTTTGTCCACACCCCATATTCTCAGTCTCCAAAACCTGTCCAACCTTGCCCATCCCCTCAGTGTCACCCTAGAGCAGGTCCTCAGTCCCCCTCACCTTGACTCTTGGATGGTCTCCTGCCTCCTAGTCCCCTTTCCACTCTAATTCACTCTGCACATTTTTGTTTGTTGTTTATTTGTTGTTGTTTTGCCTGAGGCTCAGTTCTAACAAATTGCCCTCTTAACAACTTGTAATAACTTCTGAGTGCTATTAGGACCGTTTGTTACCCCAGGGCTTTTGCACTGGCTATTTCTTCTAGCTAGAATGTTTTGCTCCTAGATCAGTCCTGCATAAAGGTAATACCATGTGGGTCACATGATCTAATTTAAATAATAGATGTAACTAAATTTAGCCAAATTTTTATTTAACTAAATTTTAGCTAAATTTATTTATCTATCTATTTATTTATTTATGACTGGAAGTTAATAATTGTTATTTTATTTCCCAACCATTCTAATGTCCCCAGAGAGCGAGAAAGGGAGAGCATGCGTGTGTGTGAGTGGAGGGGGAGGGGAAGAGGGAAAGGGAGAGAATCCCAAGCCGACTGCACTGAGCATGGAACCTATCAGGGGGCTTGATTTCACAACCCTAAGATCAGGACCTGAGCCAAATTAAGAGTCAGTCACTTAACCGACTGAGCTACCCAGGCGCCCCCATTCTAATGTCTTTATAAGTTTTTTGTTTAATTTAAATTCAATTAGCCAACATATAGTACATCATTAGTTTAAGATATAGTGTTCAATGATTCATCAGTTAAACGTAGCTTTAAATTTTCTAGTGGCCACATTGAAAAAAAATTAAAATGGGTAAGTTTAAGTTTAATAATATTTTTACTTAACCCAGTATATTCAAAATATTATTTCAAAATGTAATATATACTAAACTATTAATAAAATACTTCACATTCTTTCATTGGTACTAAGTGTTTGCAATTTAGTATGTATTTCACTGTTTACATGCCTCTCAGCTTAGACTAAGTTTCTTGTGCTAAGTAGTCATGTGTGGATAGGGGCTATCGTGTTGGACAGTCTTAGATTTCTTCATGACTTAATCCCTCACTTCATTTATATTTCTGCTTAAATGTCACCTCCTTCTGGGAGTATTCCTTGATCATCTCATGTAGAACTCCCTACTCCCCATATTGGCCTCTAATCTCTAGATGCTTTATTTTTTTTATAGCATACCATTATACGTTTTTTTGTGTATTTGTACATTGTTTGTCCTTCCCTTTGAAATGGGATCTATAAGCAAAATACACCATTGTTGATTTTATTTACCACTATTTCCCAGTGTTTTGTGCTGGTCTCAGCCTATCAATAACCATGTTGTGGTTGGACTAGCCCCTGTGGTTCTTTATGATTGTAAGGTACCCTTCATCAATAATCATCAGGACACTTTGAAAAACTGAAAGTTTATTACTTCGAAGACCTGGAAATTACACAAGTAGGGCCACAAAGCAATGCTGAGGGTAGAGAGAAATAGCTCTCAAGCATGTGGAGTTTTCATTATTGGGGTTGAGGATGGGGGACTAGGGTTTCCCTGGCTCCCTCTTTATTGGTGAATTTAAAATATAAGAGCAGGGATTTAGGAAGGGGTGGTGGGAAGGGGTGCAGGAAGAAGGCTAAGTGAGGGGAAGTGGCCTGGCTCTTTATCTAGTCATGTGGTTGGCTTTGTGTTTCTTGGAGATAGCCCTCTTTGAAGTGGATGCCTCCCTAGTCAAAGCTTAAATCAGGCACCTGCTTTATAAGAAAAGCCAACTGTCAAAGCTTACACTACACCCAGTGCCTAGCACCTAGCAGGTGTTCAACTTACACATGTTAGATGATTAAAAGTATTGCCACAGGGCTCTGGCTTCCCCACCTACTTAGGTTTCACCTCTCCTACTTCATGCCAGGTGCTCTGAATTAGTTTCTTCCCTTCTTGCTTACGCTGTTCTCTCCCTCTTCCTCTTTCCACGTGTCCAAATCTTACTCATCCTTCAAGACTTACCTTGAAATCCTCTCTTTCTCAGAAGCCATCTATAATCCCTGGATCTGGAATTGATCTCTACCATTTATGAGCTAGAGGAAGTTATTGTCCAGGCCTGGTTTATGGTCCTGTTCAGTAGTGTGAGGCGTGTTCCCACCTCAACTCTTCCTCTAGATTGTGAGCTCACTGAAGTCTGGAGCCGTATCACATGGGTCTCGGCACTGCCCAAAGCCCTTAGAGAAAATGCCTACAATTTGGATTGAAGCAAATCTTCAATCAGTTATTCATTCATGTATTCAATAAATAGTATGCATTAACCATTTGCCAGGCACAATTCTGAGCACTGGAGACACAGCAGAGAGCAAGAATACCAAAGCTTACAATCTAGAGAGGGAGATGAACAACACACATGGAACAATCACATGGATAATTTATGTTAGATGGTGATACACCATGTGGAGATAGATGGAAGAGGGTAAAGGAAGGAAGCCTGTTACCATCCACTATTACACAGTACGGTCTGGGAGGCTCCTATAAGGGATAGCATTTCAGGAGACATGCCAATGAAGTGAAGAGCTGCACATGTGACCTGTGATACTTTATGCATATTACTTTTTCTCTCTGAATTCTTCTTCTTTAAAAGGTTCATTTGAAGATTAAAATAAAGCATATAACATATAAGAAATATGCCCATATATGTTAGGGGATTAATAATAACTGCTAATAATAAATGTTAACAATTATTGATCATTTTCACTGTAATAGGCTTCAAGATAATCTCTTTAAAGACCTCATTTCGTTTAATCCTTTTAACAGATTCTATTGGTTTTAAACAGAAAACCAAAATTAGCTGGCTTAAGCAAGAAATTTTGTTGAAGAAATCAGAGAATTCAGAAATTAAATGGGAGGTTAGAGAATAAGGGCTTACAAAGAATTTGGGAAAGTATGATGGAAACAAGACCATGAACCACTTGACCTTATATACTGGTTTCATCTTTGGAGTCCATACATCCTAAAGATTTTTCCCCATTTCCAGATCACCTGCTCAAAGGTCAATGAACCAAGAGAGAGAATGCCATTGGTAAAAACTGAGCAATGACTGTGAAGTATGGACACTTTAACTGGTAGTTTCCCCAAGGCTGTATACAATTGTCGGGTACTTGGGGAAAAACACTTTACCTCAAATCACATGGAAGAACTAGGGTGAAACCCAGGGCTTTTGGACTCCAGAGCCTCAGCTCTTCACCACTTGATTCCATTGCCTCTCTGTAAATACTGACATTCTGATAGTAGAGGTTAGAAAACTGGGGACATAGTAGGTGCTCCACCCATCCAAATCTGGAGTAAGAGATTTTAGAAGTATAAAGTGAGTGGACAAATGAATGAATGGGTGGGTTGATGGATGGACAGATGGACGGATGGATGATTGGATGATGGATGGATGGATGGATGGCTGGCTGGCTCCTGTGTTTATACTGGAGGTCTCCAAGGTTCTGGCCTAGGAAAGGGGAGTGGAGAGAGCAGTTGAGGTGCATGCGTTAAGACACTGTATCTAACATGTGATCATTGCAGGTGGTTCCTAACATTACTTACAAATGCATGGAGCTGAATCTCGACAAAATCCCCAACAACATCCCCACATCAACCAAGAAACTGGACCTGAGCTTTAACCCCCTGAGGCATTTAGGCAGCCATAGCTTCTCCAGCTTCCCAGAACTGCAGGTGTTGGATTTATCCAGGTAATGAATGAGCTTTTACACACTGCTCAAGGTAAAATGCTCATTGTTCTATCACTTCATTCTTATGTCAGGAGTCTCATCTTTATTCACTCATTCATTCAACAGATATCTTACTTGCTGTATAACTTTGGGCGAGCCACCTCCCTTCTCCTGATCTCATTGTCTCATCTGTGAAATGAGAAGCTGGATGAGAAAGTTTTTAAGGACAGTTCTATCTTTTGATATTCTTTTAAGTCAGGGGAGAAAATTGACTCAAACTCTTTCACCAGCAGATATTTACTGACTACTAGCTATATATTATACAGACTGCTAGGAAACAAGAGTATGTTGATATATACAACTCCAGCTATTAAAGAGGGCATACACACCTGAAAGAAGTAACATGTTACAATCCTGAGCATGGTGCTAGGCACATAGTAGGCATGCAATAAATGTTACTTGATTCTGATTTTTGATTTTGAACCTGAGATAAGGATGGTAATATACATCAGTAAGTGATAAGCTATGTGCAAACTAGAGGCAACATAGTGTGTTGTTCAGAAGAGGGGGCTTCTCTGCAGTGGGTAGTGAAGAGAGATTTCATGAACTGAGTGGGATTCAAAGAATGTCTAGAATATTGAAAGTGGGATAGAGGATAGGGAAATAGGAAGATACAAGTAACCCAAGGATAAAGATAACAAGATCAAAGGAAAATATCTACTGTGAGAAAGAACAGTGACTAAGATTTTCTTTTCTGATGCAGGGAAATTTATCATTTATTAGGGCAGGTGAAGGTATTATCATTATTTTTTGGGGGAACTGAATTCTAAAACTATTATCATCATTAAGGCTTTATTTTAAAATGTACTAGATAATGGATCATATTCTCTATAAGAGTTTGTGGAAAATGCAGGAGAATTTTATATATGGCTTTTTATTATAGAAATGTTTAATAAATTCTAAGATCATAGCATGAAAATCCTCTTTATAGTGGGATATTTCTGTAGCAAGAAGAGTGTGCATCTGATGACTTATACTCTAACTTGGAAACTGACAGAGTATATAACAAAGGGGGAATGGAGCATTTTATAGTCAGTAGGGTAGAGCACAGAGCTCTGTGGGGGTTAGAGGACCCAAGCTGGGTCCTCCTCTACCATTTACAGCTATGTGGACTGAGGCATGTCACTTCATCTCCCTGAGTATCAGTTTTCATATCTGTGAAACAGAAATGGTAAAACTTACCCCATAGGGATAAATGTGATAATGAATGTTAACATGTATATATATTAAAAACCTTATAAAGTAGATTTTATAAGGATAAAAATATTATTATAGCACTTCATTAGTTTCTAAATTTCAGTTTTCTGAGTAAGAATTTTGTCAAGAACTATAATTAAGATAGACAAATCATCCCCCCCCTTTTTAAAACAAGAAGTAGTTTCTCATCAAACAATGTCCCAATTCATCTTTGATTCACCACTTACAGAAGGAACTTCCCTCAGAGGCCTTAACTATGTGTCTAGAGAGAGGACAGCTCTCCCTCTGGTTAGCCAGGAGGAGATCCTGGCTTAGGACAGGGACAAACATACTACTATAGATATCCCTTGTCTTTTCATAGTCCTTCACAATGTTTACATATAGTAACTCAGCTAGTCCCCTAGGCAGCCTTTTATTCCTATGGGAACCTATTGATATATTTGTTTTCTTTTTTAGATGAAGAAACTGAGACTCAGAGAGTTTCAGTAATTTATCTACGTTCGCACTCTACATTTTGTGGAGCTTGTTGGCAGCAGAGATTCATATTCACATCTCCTGCTTCTGAGTTAAATGTTCTCTTCATCTTAATGCTCTGCTCCTCAAAAGTGTGAGCTCCCTCTGATGAGACAGAGACACAGCAAGACCCCTCCAGTCTTGCTTAATACATAAGATTATGGGTTATAAAATCCTAGAACTGACAGCAACATGAGAAATAATCAAGGTTATTTAGAATGGTGATAACTGAGATCCATAGAGGTATGAGAGGACCACAGAGACACCAGAACTGAGATGCCTTGTCCCCTTTTCCAGTGTTCTTCCTATGGCACCCACCACCCTCTATCAAGTTACCAATTAATAAAAGCTTAGGCCAAAATGCTTTTATTACCCCTGATACTCATGGAGGGGATACGACAAGTGGAGAAATTGTAAATGTAATTCAGGTTGGACTAGCAAATAACTCATTTGCAAATGCTAACTGGCATGCACCTGCAGTGCTAGCAAGTGTTTATCATTATCTCGCCATATGTTGGCTGGAAAAAACCTTGTCTCTAGGACACTTCCATGAATATTGTATATAGCAAAGCTGCCATTTCTCTTGGGGCAAAAGTCAAAATGCTTTTCCAGTCTGAAAGCCTCTGCTTTGTATCCTCCTTTCTCCACAACCTCATCTCACAACCCTCCACTTCCCTCTCTGTACACCAGACACAAAAGTTTCTCATGGTTTCTCACGGTTCCTCCATGTATCATGGCTGTCGCCCACCTCAGGACTTTTGTATCTGCTCTTCAGTTCACTTCCTTTTCTTGGTAATTCCTACTCATCCTTCAGATTTCAACTTATGTGCTCAGAGAAGCCTGCTTTGATCCCCCTTGTCTTGGGCCATTGCTTTAATGTGAGGTGTCATAGTACACTTTCCTTTTCTTCCACAGAACTCACTCCTACCACTTGTTACTAACATTTACCTATGATAACTACAACTTACAAATATCTAGCTATCATATATGGAGAGCTTTGCATAAACCTTGAGGCTTGTGCAAACCTGTGACACTTATGTGTAATTTTTTATATCTTTGAAATTGACATTTACCAGTCATTTATCATGCTTAACAGCTAACCGCTATCTTGATTATCTATACCAATCTGACGGATAATCACAATTACATGTGGCAGGAAATGGCTGAAGTTAATCCAAGGCAGTTACATACTCTATCAGCCATACAGTCTTCATGTGCCCCAATTATTGATCTCTAACTGATTTCCTTTTGAGGGATGTCCTGCCTCTGCTTAGCATGTGTGCCTATTGTGACAAAAAGAGTTTGCCATTGTGTCCAGTAGGATAATACTGCATCTGTGGGGCTTCTTATTTGTTCATGTCATCATCTGTCCTGCTTCATGTCTTTGTCAATGCACAATCATATGTCATGTCTCATCTGTGAGAAGAGCTGGAAGACTGGTATGGTTATTCCTTTTTGAGTTTTAATTCAGCAGAAATATAATCTGTATCTCTTTTCCCTGTAGGTGTGAAATTCGGATAATTGACGATGATGCGTATCAGGGCCTAAACCACCTCTCCATCTTGATATTGACAGGAAACCCTATCCAGAGGTTATTCCCAGGAGCCTTTTTTGGACTCTCAAGTTTACAGAAGCTGGTGGCCGTGGACACAAACCTACAATCTCTAGAGGACTTCCCCATTGGACATCTCAAAACTTTGAAGGATCTTAATGTGGCTCACAATCTTATCCATTCCTTCAAGTTACCTGAATATTTTTCTAACATGCCCAACCTGGAGTACTTGGATCTTTCCAATAACAAGATCCAAAATATTTATCATGAAGACTTGCAGGTTCTACATCAAATGCCTCTTCTCAACCTTTCTTTAGACTTGTCCCTGAACCCTTTATACTTTATCCAACCAGGTGCCTTTAAAGAAATTAAACTCCGTGAACTGACTTTGAGAAGTAATTTTAATAGTACAGATGTAATGAAAACTTGTATTCAAGGTCTGGCTGGTTTAAAGATCCATCAGTTGGTTCTGGGAGAATTTAAAAATGAAAGGAACTTGGAAAGCTTTGACAAATCTCTCCTGGAGGGACTGTGCAATTTGACAATTGAAAAATTCCGGATAGCATACTTTGATGATTTTTCAGAGGATACTACTGACTTATTTAATTGTTTGGTAAATGTTTCTACAATTTCTCTGGTGCATCTGTCTTTAAAGAGGCCAAAATACCTTCCTAAAAATCTCAGATGGCGACGGTTGGAAATGGTTAACTGTGGATTTGAAGAATTTCCCACATGGGAGCTGGACTCTCTCAAGGAGTTTGTTCTCACTCACAACAAAGGCGTGAGCCCTTTTACTGAGATGAAGCTGGAAAGCCTTGAGTTTCTAGATCTCAGTAGAAATGGCCTGAGTTTCAAGGGTTGCTGTTCTCACTCTAAATTGGGGACAAGCAGACTGAAGCATTTAGATCTGAGCTTCAATGATATTATTACCATGAGTTCAAACTTCTTGGGCTTAGAACAACTAGAATATTTAGATTTCCAGCATTCCAATTTGAAACAGGCCAGTGATTTTTCAGTATTCCTATCTCTCAGAAACCTCCGTTACCTTGATATTTCTTATACTCACACCCAAGTTGTCTTCCAGGGCATCTTTGATGGCTTGGTCAGCCTCCAAGTCTTGAAAATGGCTGGCAATTCTTTTCAGAACAACTTCCTTCCAAATATTTTCAAAGACCTGACCAACTTGACTATTCTAGATCTCTCTAGGTGTCAGCTGGAACAGGTATCCCCGGTGGCATTTGGCTCACTTCCTAAACTTCAGTTGATAAATATGAGTCATAACAACCTCTTGTCATTGGATACACTCCCTTATGAACCTCTCCTCTCCCTCCAAATTCTGGATTGCAGTTTTAACCGAATAGTGGCCTCCAAGGAGCGAGAATGGCAGCATTTCCCAAGTAATCTAGTTTCCTTAAATCTTACTCAGAATGACTTTGCTTGTGTTTGTGAACACCAGAATTTCCTGCAGTGGGTCAAGGACCACAAGCAGCTCTTGGTGGAAACTGAACAAATGGTGTGTGCAAAACCTTTGGACATGCAGGGCATGCCCATGTTGAGTTTTAGGAATGCCACCTGTCAGAGGAGCAAGACTATCATTAGTGTGTCAGTGTTCACTGTACTCATGGTTTCTCTGGTAGCAGTTTTGGTGTATAAGTTCTATTTCCACCTGATGCTTCTTGCTGGCTGCAAAAAGTACAACAGAGGCGAAAGCACCTATGATGCCTTCGTTATCTACTCAAGCCAGGATGAAGACTGGGTGAGGAATGAACTGGTAAAGAACTTGGAGGAGGGGGTACCCCCTTTTCAGCTCTGCCTTCACTACAGAGACTTTATTCCTGGGGTGGCCATAGCTGCCAACATCATCCAGGAAGGTTTCTACAAAAGTCGGAAAGTTATTGTCGTGGTGTCCCAACACTTCATCCAGAGTCGGTGGTGCATCTTTGAGTATGAGATTGCCCAGACCTGGCAGTTTCTTAGCAGTCGTGCCGGCATCATCTTCATTGTCCTGCAGAAGGTGGAGAAGTCCCTACTGCGGCAGCAGGTGGAACTGTATCGCCTTCTCAGCAGGAACACTTACCTGGAGTGGGAAGACAGTGTCCTGGGACGGCACATCTTTTGGAGACGACTCCGAAAAGCCTTGCTGGATGGTAAACCGTGGAGTCCAGAAGGAATGGCAGATGCAGAAAACAGCTAACATGAAACAGTAACCTCTGCCTGGGGAGGAAAAGCTCCCGTGGTGCTCCTTGCCCAGATGGACCCCATACTTGTTCAGTTAACGAGTATTAAATGCTGCGACATACCTGGCATTGTGCTAAGGGCCGATGATTCAGTGGTGCATTAGGTACAGAGGACAGCTGACCTCATGGAGTTTACAGTGCAGAGGGAATAATACTGTGCTAAATCAGAGAACCTCCAGGTGCATGCTTCCACCAAATCAGCTCAGGAGTCCATGGTATGGAAAGTCAACTCAATTTTTACCCCATCAAACTGAATTAGAACTAAGAGATTGGGCCCCAGATAGATCAGGAAGAAGACATCGTTCTTCACCTTAGTCTTTGGATGGAAACCACCTCATGTTTTACATGCTAGCCATCTTAAAGCTGTTTTGGCAGTTTTAACTGAACAAGGTCTATGCTCACCTTTCCCTTTTCTATTGAATGAAATTTAAATGCCACTTGATGACTCAGAAGGCTCCAGATTCAGACCCTTCCCCCTCCATTTGAAGCCAGTTTCTTTACAAAGGCTAAAGTCTAGTTCCTAATTCCCAAGGAAGTCTGATTAACACATATCCACAGATATCCTGGCCATTCTTTAGTATGTTCTATTTATTAACTAATTGTGCCTGATACATTTTTGTTTTTTATAAAATCCAATTCTAATTTTTCATGTCTCCTCTATAAACTCTTACCATAAATAAGGCTGTTAGAGACATGCTGGAAATTTCCATATTTAAGCACTATCATTCAAGCAAATATGTAAAGTACACTCCATCACTTTGTCACTTGATGTCACTCTAAAGTTATTACCTACTAAGTTATGACTGTCATGAAGGAAGCATTAAAATAATTTGGTTGAAAGTAGCACTTATTGTAATAGAGAGGGACAAGTCCAAATTCCCAGTCCTATAATAAGCAATTCGGGGCTAAGGGTAGGCCAAGAAATGGGTTGATCTGGAGGTCAGTTCTTGATGGTCCCAGAAACATAGGGTTGATATAGCTGGGATGACCACATGAAAGAGCTGCAGCAGTTTCTTTTGCAGGAAATGAGTATTTGCTCACGGAATACTGACTTTTTCAGGTGATTATGAAATGGTTCAAGGTGGAGAGTGCACACTTCTGCTTCCTGTTGAGTACTACTCCCCGTGACCATATTTAGGAAAAAGTAGATGTTATAATGTCACTGAGGTTAATGTGGGTCATGTTAAGGGGAATTCTTAGACGAACACACATACAGCCTTCTTCCCCAGGAAGAACAACAAGGTAATTTGGAAAATATGGTTGTCAAAACGGGAAACGGCCGCAACCCAGGAGTGTGTTTGTGACTGTTTCAGAGTGTATTTTGGTTGGAGCATAACTGGGGTTGTTTAACATGCCTGGGTGTGCTTATAGGTCTTACATGGTAGTGAAAGTGGATCTGTGTCTTTGTGTGCATGCCTCTATGTGTTGCTGTGTCTGTGGGTATGCAAGAGCACATGTTCTTGCATCGCAAATATGCGGTCATATCTGCATGGAACAGTGTGATTCTATTGCAAGGGCAAGATGTGTGTTTGATGTGGAATTCTACAGCTGTTTGAGATAGGTTCTCTACTCTTGTGTTTGTGATTGCTTATATAAAAACATCTGTATTAGATTCTGAGTATGCCTGAAGGCATGTGTTATTGTGTGTGTCCAGGCCATCATGAGTGTGCTTGTGCTCATATCTGAGCGTGGGTTCTGCATATGTGTATTAGTTCAAGCAAATATACAAGACTCCAAGGAGGAAAATCAAAATGAAGCTGGAATGTTTCCTGTATACAAGGCTGACGCTGGCTTCCTTCCCATCATTCCCCTTTCCCAGATGAAATTCTGAAAATGCAGGTGAGGCAGACAAGGAGGGAAAGAAATGATAGGACGGAAACATAAGGGGAGGAAAGAGGAAAGTCAGACCAGGGGCAGGTCCTTTGAAGCCATTTAAGTTCTTCAGATTAAGAGAGATGAAGAGTGGAATAGAGAGAAATTAATACTAATTAGAATGCCTTCAATTTGTGTAATACCCTACAACTTGGAACACAGTCACACAATTATGACCACATCTGAATTTCTTATTATCCGGGTAAGGTAGCAGGTTAAGAATTAGTTTCCCCATTTTACCGACATGAAACCTGAAGTTGAAGGAAGTAAGTTTATTGTCAATAGGCCACAGTATAAGTGAATGGCAGGGCCTGGACTTGGGCCCCCAGCCTCCTTGGGGCAGCTCACTTTCCACTGCACCCCAATGCTTCACGCTTCAAGTCAGTAAAACGAGAAGTGAAACTGCTGTAGTTCTCTGCGTAGTCAACTCTGGCCAAGGGTTTTTCACTGAAACCATGAATCATTAGGCAAATACATATGCATATATATATCATATATACTGAATGATTTGTTTATAACACTTTTCTTTCCATAAAGGATATGAGGGAGATTCAAACAAAGTATGCCTGGACAATAAGGGTAATTGAGAAGAACCAGAAAAGCTGGACGAAGAGTGAAAAGAGGAATGGAAGACACTAAGAGTAAGCTTTAGCATAGTGCATCCCCATTCAGACTCGAGAGAGCTCCCTTGCCACCCCTGCAGTGTTTTGGATAGTTGGATATTTTGTGGCTTCTGGAGAAAGCACAACTCAGACTTACCATTTACCACATCTGCTCTGGGCTTCACTGTTATGGGTGCCTAGCTAACTCAAATATAACATGAGGGTAAACTCTGTGAACTGCTGTCAGTATTAAGCATGATTGCACATATATGGGATACTATTTTTATGGAGGAGTAATCCTCTGGGACTTCATAAAGGGAGAACAGAAAGAAATATTGAGTGGTCTTCTCAAAAAAACCCCCAGCATTTTAGCAATTGCTGTTTTCCTAACGCGTGGGACCAGAGGAGGACTGTAATTAGGCAGTTTCCTTCTGACTCGGCTCCCACCCACAGGATTGTCAGAACCCCAGCCTCTTTCTGGACTTTGTTACCTTTCTAGAAATCACCAGCAGGTTCCTGGAGGGTCTTACATAAACACAGTCCTCCGCAAGAATGATCACCCTCTGTGAGGGCAGGGAGCATATCCATTCATCCTTTGCTGCCCCAGCCCTGAGCTTGATGGCTTGCACAGAGTGGACAGAATAACATCTGTCTGTTTAAAGAATTGATGAGTGAATGAAGACCCATCTCTACAGGGATGTTGTCCTCTGTGTCTCAAGGCCCCCAGGTTCCAGACCACAGCTCTTTGCTGCCCATGCAGTGTCTGGGGCTCTAGCTTTCACAGCTGTTTCTTGTCTCTGTTGTTGTCTGCATGGATGTTCTCAACTGCTTCCTCCACTCAGTTCCTTAACTCCAAGCATTCCAAAAGTTACTTTGCAGAAGAAGGGAAGAGGACTTATAACATTTATCTTTAGTTGCTATTTTTAGGTCCTACTCTACTGCTTTATGTATGATATCTAATTTAAATTCCCATACCATGATTATGAGATGGATACTAGTAATATCAGCATTATTACCCATTAGGAAACAAAGACTCTGAGACTATAAGTAACCTAGCCAAAGTCACACAGCTAGTAAATGCACAGCTTGGATTTAAACCCAGTCTCTCTTCTATCAAAAGCCAACGAGAGTAGATGGTTTCTCTAATGCCTTCCTTCTATTTCTTATAGAGATTTTACTACTACTGTTCTTTATTTTTATTTTCTCTTTGCTATGGCCAGAGCTCAACCCCAGAACCCAGATATGAAGGTGAAACCAAAGGATGGGTGTTGAGCTGAAGGCTGAGCTGTATAATAGATATCAAGCAGTCCATGAAATCAACCATTTCCTCTCATGATGAAGGACTAAGCCCTTCCCACTTCAACTCTCTTTTCCAACAGAGTACATTCTTTTCCATGATGCTCCCAGGATTTTCATGTAAGTAGGTCCATCCAAATGGCCTTCCAGATGGGCCCAGCTGATTCTGTATTTATAGCAATTACCCACCACCCTGTACTCAGTGATCTTTTCTGCCACATGACTTTAAATAAGTCTATTCCAAAGATACAGACTTGGTGAAAAGAAGGGGTACATGCATCCCCATGTTCATAGCAACAATGTCTACAACAGCCAAACTGTGGAAGGAGCCAAGATGTCCTTCAACAGATGACTGGATAAAGTAGATGTGGTTCATACATACAATGGAATATTACTCAGCCATCAGAAAGGATGAATACTACCATTTGCATCGACATGGATGGAACTGGAGGGGATTATGCTAAATGAAATAAGTCAAGCAGAGAAAGACAATTATCATATGGTTTCACTCATATGTGGAACATAAGGAATAGTGTGGAGGACCACAGGAGAAGGGAAGGAAAACTGAATAGGAAGAAATCAGAGTGGGATAAATCATGAGAGACTCTGGACTCCAGGAAACAAATGGAGGATTAAGGAAAGGAGGGGGTGAGGGGATGGGGTAACTGGGTGATGGGTATTAAGGAGGGCACATGTTGTGATGAGCACTGGGTGTTATATGCAACTAATGAATCATTGAACACATCAAAAACTAATGATGTACTATATGTTGGCTAACTGAACTAACTAACTAACCAGCTAACTAACTAACTAAATAAAGCTATTCCTTTCCATGTCTTCATCAAATGGCACTAGAAAGCAACTTGATATGGAGCTGATATAGTCTGAGTTCATCAACTTTAGCAATGTGCCTTAACACAGGATTTAAAATGGACTGTCTGGAGAAGGAACAACATAGCATGAACCTTGCACTGGGTTTCCTACTGGCACGATTACTCTCCCTTCCTTTAGCTCGGATAAATGAGAAGACTCCAATAGCTCAGAGTCCGAGAGTGTGAATTTCAGCCTACCACCTAGAATGCTAATAATCTATTTTGCTAATTGAAGAAGAATACTGATGCTCTGAAAATCAGCAGTGGCTGGAAAGTCTTTTATTTTCTTCCCATGTAATATTCTAGTATTTGTTATTAAATATAGGGGGTGTAAGTGGTGCCTGAATGGCTCAGTTGGTTAAGCATCTGACTCTTGATTTTGGCTCAGGTCATGATCTCAGGGTTGTAAGATTGAGCCCCGTATTACGGGGCTCTGTGCTGGGCATGGAGCCTGCTTGAAATTCTCTCTTTCCTTCTCCTTCTGCCCCTCCCCCTCCTCAAATAAATACATAAATAAATAAAGGTGGCACAGATTTAAAAAAATCCTATGTGGACTTATTTATGGAGCTGCTAGTCCAGCAGATGTGTATGATGGATTTGGGTTTGGATCCTGGTTCTGCCATACCCTCACAATATAATTTTGAACAAGTTTCTTAGGCTAATTCTAGTTTTTCTTGAGTAGCAAGGGTAGGTCTCTCCTACGCTACAGGGCTACTATGAAAGTACAATAGAGAATGAAAGGGAGACACAACACACCTCTAAATTTATCTGCTTGAAGGGTCTACCTTAACAACAGGAAATGTCCCAAGATTGATATGAAGTTGATATAGAAACCTGGAATTCTGAAGGTCTCTAAGGCAGGAGGTCTTAGAGTAAAACTCAAGCATTTGACTCTTGGGGAGGGAGAATGGAAAGAGGAGGCAGAGGCCCAGCTCTGGAGGCAGAGGCCCAGCTCTGAAACACACCAGATTACCAGACACTGCTGCTAGAATTTACAAAGGGGCAAAAGCCATAGTCTGTTGTTGTTGTTTTCTTTTCTTTCCTTTTCTTTCTTTCCTTTCTTTCCCTTCCTTCCTTCCTTCCTTCTTCCTTCCTTCCTTCCTTCCTTCCTTCCTTCCTTCCTTCCTTCTTTCTTTCCTTTCCTTTCCTTTCCTTTCCTTTCTTTCCTTCCTTCCTTCCTTCCTTCCTTCCTTCCTTCCTTCCTTCCTTCCTTCCTTCCTTCCTTCCTTCCTTTTTTCTTTCTTTTTTTAGAGAGAGAGAGGGAGGGCGGGGGAGGGCTACAGAGGGAGAGGGAGACAGAGACCCTCAAATAGGCTCCACGCCCGCCCACTGTGTAACCTCATGCAGGGCTCTGTCTCACAACCCTGAGATCTTGATCAAGAGTCAAAATCAAGAGTCAGAAGCTTAAACCGACTGAGCCATCCAGGCGCCCGCATACTCTGTTTATTTTTAATGGAGCAGAATTCTGGTGCAGTGGACAATGAATTGCCTTGCCTGGGAGGGTGGAAAGTGAGATCTGGTCTGGCTCTCCGTTTACTTGTTGTATAATTGTGGGAAAGTCATTCAAGACCCTTGAGGCTCAGATTTCAATACATAAAATAGGGGTAACATTACCTTCTTGGCAGACCTCACTTGGCTATAATAATAATGCTGACAATAATAACAACCACTGTCTTTAACTGACCAATCATTTTGTGCAAAGGCTTTGTATGTACTAACTCATTTGCCATATCACATGAATGAATTAGGATGATACTAATTATTTCCAATTTATAGATGAGGAGATGGACACTTGGAGACATTCTACAATGTGACCAGTTTCACCTGCTAACAAATGGGAGCTCTGAGGTTAGGATTTAAGACCACTTTCACTTCAAAGGAAGGACTATTTAACACTCTTCTTTAACCAGAGCACCATTCTCTCAAAAAAAAAATGCATAAAATCTCTTATCTCACCATTATACTTTTGACTGATAGTTACTAAATGGAATTATTACTGTTGTTACTTATTCATATTAATATCATAGTCATATGATGCTGGGAAAAAGTTAATCAAAGATACACATGATTAAAGATTTTTAACAATGGACAATTCAGGACCACTAAGATGATGGTCTTCCCGTAAACAGCATGCTTAAGTAGCTATATCATTTTTCAGTCAGTCTGACTTCCTGATGGGAATCACTGGTGATTTAACAGAGGTTATGTGGGGAGTTCCAAAAGCTAAGGACTTTCCAGATGGTTGGAATAAGATCACACACTCTGGGTTCTGTTATGGAGATCACCAAGCTTTTCAACTCAAAGTGAAACCTGTGGAAGAAGTAGTTGATCAAAAGGAACTAAATAGAGTCCATCGTCTCTCATGGTTCGTCTACCCCTCCGATTTCCCCCGCTTCATTCTTCCCCTCCCGCTACCTTCTTCTTCTTCTTTTTTTTTTTTCTTAACATATATTGCATTATTTGTTTCAGAGGTACAGATCTGAGATTCAACAGTCTTGCACAATTCACAGCTCTTACCAGAAAAACAAACAGGGTTCTAGAGGGGAGGGGGTGGGAGGATGGGTTAGCCTGGTGGTGGGTATTGAGGAGGGCACATTCTTCATGGAGCACTGGGTGTTATGCACAAACAATGAATCATGGAACACTTCATCTAAAACTAATGATGTAATGTATGGGGATTAACATAAGAATAAAAAAAAAAGAAAACAAACTGAGGGTTGCTGGAGTGGGGGTTGGGGTGGGAGGGCTGGGGTGGCTGGGTGATAGACACTGGGGAGCGTATGTGCTATGGTGAGCGCTGTGAATTGTGCAAGACTGTTGAATCTCAGATCTGTACCTCTGAAACAAATAATGCAATATGTGTTAAGAAAAAAAAAGAAGAAGAAGAAGGTAGCGGGAGGGGAAGAATGAAGCGGGGGAAATCAGAGGGGTAGATGAACCATGAAAGACGATGGACTCTGAGAAACAAACTGAGGGTTCTAGAGGGGAGGGGGGGTGGGAGGATGGGTTGGCCTGGTGATGGGTATTAAGGAGGGCATGTTCTGCATGGAGCACTGGGTGTTATGCACAAACAGTGAATCAGGGAACACCTCATCTAAAACTAATGATGTAATGTATGGGGATTAACATAAGAATAAAAAAAAAAGATTGATTAAAAAAAAAAAAAAAAAAAAGGAACTAAATACACTGAGCACCATGTGTGCTCATCCTATTGCTGCTATTCCTGTGAGTAAGGTACGACGTTCCTCAGTTTAGCAATGAGGAAATGGATGAGTCCCATGTCCAAGTTCATGCAGTTTATATATATTAACAATAACTAACATTGGCTTTTTTTTTTCTGCAGTACATGCCGGGGGCTGTTCTAATCTGTATATTAATTCATTTAATTGTTAAAATGATCCTATTGGGTAAGTACTTGGTGCTGAAGCTACCAAGCTTTGCCATTTCTCAGATAAAGAAACCGAGGGGCAAATGTGAATTGCCCAGTTGGAGGAGGAAGGAACAGGGTGTGAACCCAAGTTGGCCTGATTTTCCAGGGTTATATTCCTCCCACCATGTAGCAACTGCCATGGCGTCCTGGCTACTCTACCAGGGGTAGTCAGAGGAGTGACTGGAGGATAATGTAGACAAGGTCAGTAACTCCCATGCCATCTAGAAATTGAAAGTTTAAAAGGCAGTGTCTGCGAGTCGCCTTAATCTCTACAGAAATAGAGATGATACCTCTCTGTGACAGTGCTAAGTGACAATTCTGAGTGTAAATGTGCTTTTTGGCACAAGCTGTCCTGTCCTAATAGTCTTGATTATAATTGTAAAATAATGGGTTTCTGAAAGGCTGCAAGCAGTTCTGGGAATGGCAATAAGGGTTTAGAAACAACATGTTGTTTATGCGAGAAGCGTTCTCTTGAAAATTAAACCCACGTTTAGGAGAAAGGATTGTGTTGTACGCTCTTAAGAAACTATCTTGCTATGTAATTAAATCAAAACCAGTCAGTTGCCAATTTGAGCTCTTGTCTCACACTAACGACATCCCATTTCCCGTGAGCCAAGTGACAGGACTGACCTAAAATGACCCAGCCTGGTCATGCCCCACCCCCCGCACCCACCCCGAACCTTGGCCTTCCAACTTCCCACGACTGAGCTGTGAAGTGTTGTTGCCAGGTCCATCTTCCTTCTGGGGACGCTGTCTTATCTTTCCCTTAAGATTCTTGGAGGTCTTTCCACCTCCACAATAAAGAATGAACACTTATTGTTGAAGGGATTTTCTAGGAGGCCCTATATGGAAATAAGTTTAAAAAAAAATGTGAAAAAGTTTTAGAGGCTCTGAACTTCTCACAAAATCCCCAAGAAGCTGTCTCTGACTTCATTTCTTAGAAGGATAACAGAAGTCTCTCTCTGAAGGTTAGAAAGTCTTCTCTGTTTCAGGATCCGGAAGTTAGATTAAGCTAGTTAATCTACCATGTTTTCTTGTGTCTCTAGGTCACTCTCTCTCTCATTTGTTCTATGTCCTTCTAGCATCTTCTCTCACCCTTTATTTGTATTAAGGACTTTAGGCAGCTTACAATGGAGACAGTTTTAATAGAACTATTAAAAATGGAAACAGTGTATCAAGATGATGAATTTTACCACCTCTGGCTTTTTAAAAAGTGTTTGGCTTAAGAATCACTGACGACTTTAATTATCTATTTCCATCCATTTTTCTAGATATGTTTATGATCCTTATCGCTAGAAATTCTGATTTAGTATCAGAGATTGGGCCTAAGGAATCCGTATTTTGAAATGTTGCCCAAGTGATTTTAATGCACAGACAGATCTGAGAATCACAGTTATAATAGAAAATGGAGGACAATACAACACATTTAATATGGTTACTGGTTTTGTTCTTGAGAGTTATTGCTATGATTCAATAACAGCCAAGGCAAAGTCAACAGGATGGAATATGTGATCCTTCTTACAAAGGGAAATAAGGCACCCCCTATTGGTCAGATCATTTCTCTCTTTCACACTGTACGGTTATTCCCCCTTTATCCTCCCAGGTCAGACCCACTGTGATGTTAGTGCTGGCCTCTTTGATTCTGAGCTTACAATATCCATTTAGACATTTTGACCTAGGCTCTTATTTGCTTCTCTTAGTGTGGTGCCAATTTCCCCTCTTCATCTCACATAAACTTATACCAGAAAAATGTCATGGTCTGCTCTGAACTCTCTGAGGCATCTGCTGCCAATTTTAGTTTTCTGATTTTTCATTCCAAAATAAATAAAAATAAAACCTGTCAGCTCTACTTTTGCAAACTGACTACTCAGCTTGCCACTGACTATCCAGATTCCAAAAATGGTTTTCTCTGGGGAATGCCAGGATCTCCTGAGCAAAGACTTGCTGAGCCATTGTCGGTCTTCCCAGGAACCTCTTTTTTAATATTGTTGGGGGGCAGGTGAATATGATAGTCAGTAGCTTTAGCCTCAAGTTTGAGATCCTGAATCCTCGGAGGAGTGTACTGTAGAACACTCGGTGGGGAAACAGCTACTGTAGAAACTTTCTACATGCAAAGAGCACTTTTTGAAATTGATGGCAGAGCATGAATCTCTGGCTAGAGCTGTGCATCCTTTCCACACATCATCTTTGACTGGATTGTCTGTAGTTGCAGTGTCTTGTCCAGGTCTGAGAGCTGAGAACCACAGAGAGCAGGGAACACCTTTGCCAGCTACTAGAACATTGGCTGCTGAGATCAGGTTAGTGAGCAGAGGCAGTGGTAGTGTTGTTCAGAGCCTGGCCCTGGACTCAAGACTGTCGCCTATAAAATGGGACAGTGGGCTGAGTCAGCATTTTCCAAAGTGGTTGATGATTTTATGTGGCTAACAGATGGGAGTATATTACCTTTCATAATTATGTATATACTTTCATGGCTATTTTCTGCTTATGATAGGTTTTGTGAAAAGTAAGGAATATGACCCCTTAATATATATTTAGGTTTACAATGTGGGCCTTTTTAGAAATAACAAAAACAAAAAAAGAGAATAAAATGAATAATACAAGAGGTATGTGGGAAAAATTTTTGATATTGCCATGAGAAAGTTTGCCTGTTGGAAAGCAATGGACCAAATGGCTCCTGAGGGTCAGGCCAGCTCTCTGACATTCTAGTTTGTTCACCTCTCCAGGACTATTTCCTTATCTATAAAATGCAGTGACTGGAGTAAATGTCCTTTCCAGCAATTCTGTTCTATGATTAGAGGTGTAACTCCAACATGCAGATGTTCCAGCATCCTTAACATGTGGTTCTAGTATTTTAAAACTTGTGATATGGTATGAAAATGGGAGACTCAATAATAAAGTAGTAATTTATTCATGCATTTATAATTTTCCCCATTCTCCCTCATGTCTGGAAAAGGTTTCGCTATCAACTGAGTTGAGTGGCAGGTGAAAGATTATGGAAGAAAGAATTAGGACAATTTGATGGTGCATTGACCCCACCACTATCTCTTTACCAAACAGACCCTTGATCTCTTTGTCCCTTGGCGTCCGTCTCTTTGTCCTTGGGGTGAATGGTTTATGGAGTCACTTTTATGACAGCTACAAGAACCAAATGGAAGAGAGGATTCAAGAAAATTCAGGAAAGTGCTATATAGATCAGAAAAGTTAGTTATCACAGGGGATTGAAAACTCCTTGAAGGAAGGGTTCCTCTTAACTGTATGATCCAATTGTATAATCCCAAGAATACTTCCCATCTTGCCCACTCATTTAAAAAGCAGTAAAATTAACCCATGTGTCACTTTTATAAGATTCTTCTATATTTTGGCAAAGTGTTACTTGGCTACTTTGAATTACCTTAAGGAGAAAACTACAGTTTGTCTAAATTCAAGCACTTTCTTGCACTAGAGTGCTTGCAATTATCCTTTCCCTTTCCCACACTTGACATTTAAAGTGATATCTCACAGTCTCCTAAACAGTTAGTGATGAAGGCATAGTCTGACCCCCCCATGTCTTCCGCCATCTGTGAATTCTTGCCAGTTAAGAGTAAACTCTGCGTAAATTTCACAATTGGCGATTGGTAACAGCAGAGACCTCTGGTTATTCGTTCCCTCTTGCTCTCCTTCTTAAAATGCCAGCCATGATTATCCCATCACTGTGGGGCTGATATCTCTCAGCCATATGGCACTGCACATAGCCTCCAAAGATGTACTCAGTGACCATGCCGCCAGACCTCCCAGGCATTTCCCTTCTCAAGCCTCCAGGTCAAGCCACCCCCTTCCTGAGCCATGGCATCTTCCTCTAAATCATTCTTCCTCCTTTGCCTGCCACAGGCCCTTGTCTTTGCCCTTTTCTGGCTCCCACAACAGTTTTGAAAGAAACTCATCCAATTATCTGGGGTTCAATTCTGGTGCCATTCTCATCTGTCTAAATGTCACTTCGATCTTCCTTCCTTTGCACCTTCTTATTGGGCACAAAGTTGGTTCTTACCAAGAAAGTCCTGTCTCCCACTCAGCCTTGAACTGTCAGCATCCCACTATCCTCATTTTCTGAATTTCTTTCTTCCTTTACTCCTTTCCTTTCCTTCTTATCTGTGAACTCCATTACCTGCTTCTGCACGTGACAATGCCTATTGCATTCCCCAAAGAATGTGCCTTTTCTTCTTGTAATGTATTGGGAAGAACACAGGCTCGGGAATCAGACAGATCTGTATTCTGATGCCAAGTCTTATATATCTGTCTTGTTCGCCTCAGCTATGAAATGAGGATACTAATACCTACCTCTCAGATTTGTTGGCAGTTTAATTAGCTAGAGTAAAGCTCTCACTTCCCTTTATCTCCTTGAAAGTTTTCTTCATTTTACCCATCCTTCCATCTAACATTTATGGAGAAGCTACTCCGTTGTTAGTTCACTGCAAGGCACATGGGGTGGCAGAGATGAACAACAAAGACATGTTCCCAAAGCTGTGGGGTTCAGATTCAAGTTGGTAAAGGAGATGTGTCAACAAATAATTCACACACACACACACACACACATGCACACACACATATATACATGCACAAACTGTTAAGCCAGCATGGGGGGTGGGTTGTTCTGCTTAGAAGCAATCATGGAAGGCTTTACAGAGGAGGTACTATTTGATCTAGACATTTTAAAAGAATAGTCCTGCAGGTGGACCATGGTGGAGGCCAAGGAAAGGGAATTCTTAAAAGGAATAGCATGCAAGTGAAGGATTAAATCTGTGAAATATTAGTAGAAGAGCATGGTGATAGCACAGAGGGGAGGAAAGAATATAGTAGAAATAGTTCACTGTGTAATGCCAATAGTTAATTGACATCAGGCGTGTGTCAGGACTATTTCTCAGTTTGTTCATCTTTCAATTAAGGATATTGTATTAAACGAATTAGTACAAGCAAGGGCAGGCCACATAGGGATCACTCAAAAACACTAATTCTTTTTGTGTACTTTTGTTAAGAGATGGGGAAGATCCCATCAGAATGCAAGCCCAGTAATTCCCTCGCATTAGGCCCCTGGCCTCACGTTCTCACCCTGGTGTTGCGGCGTCCCTGCTATGTGACAACGGGGAAGTTATAACTCAACTTGACATAATGTGACTTGTGATTTGTTTTGCTCTAAAAGCTGAACCTTGGGGGTAATCCCACCCTCCATTTCAAGGCACACGAAGACATTCTGGAATGTTACAACATCATGGGTGGAGAATCACCGTCATAAGGGGAATGTGTCGTTGGCTGTAATTGTTAACTGTTGCAAAACCGAGTTATAGAATTTCTTCTTCCCGTATTTTTAGGCCTGAGCATCAAAGATTCATGACATGGCAGTTTTACTTCCCTAGAGGAGACACCCCAGTTGAATAAAATCAATCACTTAGATATTAGCAGCAATAGAGCCAGCAACCAGAGAATATTCATTGAGTGCACAGGTCTTTTTACCAGATGGTGAAAAGGTACAGAGAGAAAAGACAACTATCTCCTGTCCTCAAGGAGATGCCAGTTGAGCAACAGAGATAGAATGTGGAACACCAGGGCAAGAAATCTTCCGAAGAACTCCCTGCAACAGGGCGTGTTTGTACAGCAGGCTCTGGGCTGAGCTCCCCTGTCTCTCTCTGCTCATCTCCTGTTCTGTCTAATGTCTCAGGGACAGAGAGAGGCACAGCCTAGATTTGAACCAGATCTGCCTGTTCCACTGAAGGATGCTGACTGGGTATGAAGCAGACACTACTGGAGTGGTCGTGGTGGTTGCAGTAGTAAAATGATATGAATACTCCTCTTCCTGATAATAAGAGACCTGGGCAGAGGTGGAGGGAAGAGGGGTGGGGAAACGTGAGGGATGACCTGGAGTAGTTCTGCTTACTGTTGTGGTCTTAGTGTGTGTGTGTGTGTGTGTGGTCACTGTAGAAGCTTTTATTCAACATTCTTTTTTTTTTTTTTTTTAAGATTTTACTTTATTTATTTGAGAGAGAGAGCACAAGAGGGGGTAGGGTCAGAGGGAGAAGCAGACTCCCGGCCAAGGAGGGAGTCCAATGCGGGACTTGATCCCGAGACTCCGGGATCATGACCTGAGCCGAAGGCAGTCGCTTAACCAACTGAGCCCCCCAGGTGCCCCTTATTCAACATTCTATCTGATGCAGGAATTCCTTCTGCTACCACAAAACAATAAGAATTAAAATCACACTAATGAAAAACATCAATGATTATGAATGTCATTTATACTAAATAAAGCAGGCTTTGGGCACTTTCCATTTGCCAGCCAGTAATGCTGGGCATTTTACGTGCATCACTCCAGTTAATGTCCCCAGAAGTCCTGGGATGTGGGTGTCCTCATCACCGCCATTTGGCAGAGGAGGAGACTGACCATCTGGGAGGTTGAACTGCTTCTTCCAAATAACTTAGCCAGGATATCACAACTAGTGAGATATAAGACCGGAATCCATGTGTGCCTGATTCCAAATCCCGCCCTCAAACATCTCTTATACGTGACTGTTCAGATTATGTTTGAAACTCCAGTGATGGGGCTGATTATTCCCCCGAGTGTCTCATTTCATTGTTTGACAGCTCTGTTGACAGATATGTGGATAGAAAGATTTAAATGGAGCCCATATCAACCTCCATCTCATCAGTGTTGGACTAATATTTTCACCCGTGATGTGGAAGAAGTGTTGATACTTGTTGCTTTACGGGGGGGGGGGGGGGCGGGGGGGAGTTGGAACCAGCCTCTGCCCTTTGTTCATCAGGAGCTCCTGGTCAGCTGGGAAAAACCTTTGTCCTGAGGTAGGGACACCATTCTTGGAGAAGCCTCCTGCAGAGACTTTTTATTTTTCCAACTTGGCTGTTTGACCCTCTATGAGTCACTGACTGAGCTGTCTGGGATGTAGGAAATGCTCAGTGACTGCACACAGAGGTTCCTTCCTCTGTGACCTCCATGAGGAATAGAGTTTGTCTAGGTTGCTCACCAGTTTCTCTCCAGTACACTGGGATATTGAACATCATGCATTCCATGAAATGAGGTGATGCGTGTGAGACATGCAGCATAGCGCCTGGTGCATGTTTCCTGCACAGTTCACATGTGGTCAGCTTCCGTGACTAACTGCTGAACAAACGTTAAACAGGACATCAGGAGGCAGTAGACTGTAGGTCTTATAGGCATGGAAACTGAAGGAGGCAACCGAGAATCCCTATCTGGTAGCCTTCCTGTCCCCCACAGCCTGGAAGGCAGAAAAGACATGATTCCAGAATCCTGTGCCCACTCATTTAAAAACCTTGACTGAACTCATGCTATCTGCCAGGCTCTGAAGGGGAGTGATATTAAAAACAAAACAAAGCATGCTGTCCAGGCTCAGGGGGGTCAAAATTAAGTAGTGTATGCAGGGAGGACCAGTGGGATAGGCACATTCCTAAAAATGTATGCAAAGTGCTGTGGGTGACCAAGGAGCTAACTGGCAATTAGGGCTTACCAATGTGGAGAACTTCCTCCATGCCCAGCATTCTTCAAAGTGCCTGATGTGAATGAACTCATTTACTGATTCCCCATTATACAGATAGGAACCTAAGGCGCAGAGCAGCAAACAACTGAATCCTAGATCATTACAAATCCAGAGGTCATAGAAGTGTGATTTGAACTAGTCTGGAGCTACACTCTACTTTTTTTTTTTTTTTAATGTTATGTTAATCACCATACATTACATCATTAGTTTTTGATGGAGTGTTCCATGATTCATTGTTTGCGTGTAACACCCAGTGCTCCATTCAATTTGTGGCCTCCTTAATACCCATCACCCGGCTAACCCATCCCCCCACCCCCCTCCCCTCTAGAACCCTCAGTTTGTTTCTCAGAGTCCATAGTCTTCTTGCCATGCCTCTATCTACCACTAGGAGATAGAGTAGATTAGAATTTGGAAAACATTTTCTGGAATGTCTATCATGGTTTTGTTCCATCTAGGGGTGAAAACAATGAAAAAAAGCATTATTCTTAATCTGTCAGGGTTGCTGATTGAGTTGAAAGAGAAACAGAGCTATGAACTTGTGGTTCCATTGTAGCATGATATACAGGAGGTAAAGACTAGTAATTAAGAGTACAGAGCTTGGGGACAGACAGACCTAAATGGCAGATGGACTACATATAAGCTGTGTGAGCAGGGCAGGTTCCTTAACTCCTCTGTTTCTAAGTTTCATCATCCTGCCTGCTAAAATGAGGATAATGCAGATACTTGCCTCAGAAAATTACAATGGGATACAATAGATACAATGAATAGAAAGTGACTGGTATACTGTCACATAATATGCCCTCAATAAGTGAGACCTACTATTGTACTTATGTTCAATAATAAAAGGATAGAAGAGAAAGGGCTGGAAAGGCAGCAGGGCACTATATCTGGAAGGACCTTGAAATTTCTTAAGGTATTAGGAAATAGCGAAGCTCTGTACTCCAGGAAGGGACAAGATCAGAGTTTCAGCTCTGTCACTCAGTGGATGATGTGGTAGATGGATCGAAGGGAGGGGGCCTGGAGCCAAAGGCCAGAGAGTAGAGCACAGAGGTCATACTGTCGACTGCTTTGCTGAATGTCAAGAGATTCCTGATCTTGTGATAGAAGGAACTAAAAGATCACGAGACCTGGAAACCTTGGCCTCTTTTATCTCCATCCCGTAAAGCATGGAGTGAGACCTTCAGGGCCACAAAACAATCTGTTCTTTTTGGGAGAAAGTAGCAGCACTGTCTCCCGTGGTCTGACCCAACAACGTGGGCTCTGCTCATTCGTCTTAATAGCTCAAGCACTAGATATATATAGAACTGTGGTGGCAACAGGCAGAAGGTAATTTAATTTGAACAAAAGCCCCAAGTAGAAGAGACAGGAGGCCCTTCTGAATGTAAACGTCTAACGTGCATGGCTTTGTTTTTATTATTTTTGTATCCCCTAACAAAGGCTCAATCTTGTTATGTCTCCAGTTGCATTGGGCCAAACACCACAGGGAAGACAGACACAATCTAGGCCAGTGATTATGCAAAGAAAGAAACCTTTCTGAAAAAAGAAACAAAACAAAACAGCCCTCTTATTCCCTTGGAGGGTTGGAAAGAGGAGGGTAGGATTATTGGTAATTTCCATGCCATCTTTCACTTCCTATGAGCTGACAAGTCATTCTCTCCTAGATCCTTTAAATCTGGCCCAGAATACATTAGCTAGAGGACAGTGGAGAGGCCTGCTCAGACTGGAATCAGTCCTGGTACACACTTGTGTGTGTGTATGCGTGTGCGTGGGTGTGTGGATCTGTGCTTGTTTTTTTTCCCCCCCTCCTTTTTTCTATCTACATATTCTCTTTACATTCTCTACATATGACTGCTGTCACCTGTTCTATTTGTCTGTGGTTTAACCTCATGCCTCGAGGCTCCTGAGATTTGGAAATAGGCCAACATGGGTCTGAATCCTGATTTTTAGCACTTTCTGCATGGGTGTCCTTGAGACAGCCACATGGCCTCCCTTACTCTCAGTTTGTTTCCATGTAAGGTGGGGATAAGGATGCTTACATTCTCACATCAGGGTGGGAATGGAGTTAGATAGTAGAGGTAGAATGGGGGCATGTCATTGGGAATATATAAATACTAGAGCTCCACTCAATGACTCCATGGACCCCTTCCTCTTGTGGTCTTAAAATCCTCCCATGCTGTGCCATGGGCTTCCCTGTGTGTGCAGAGCCCATGCATGGGAGGCTACTTGCCTCCAGTATTCTCCCCTTTGATCTACCACCACACTACTCCATGAGTGACAGGTCTAAAGTTTATTTCTTTTCATGCCCCTTCCTACAATATGGAGCCTTGCCACGTCCCAACATCCAATTTCCAGCTCCTTAAAACCTTTCCATTCTTCATGGTCCAGATAAAACTCCCTTTCTCTTGGCAAGCCTTCTCTGCACAGAATAGCCCCCAGTGTTTGTCGCTACACTGAACTCCAAAGGGATTTCTGGCCCACAGGCTCCCACTGGTATTCCCCAGTCTCTTCCAAGATGCCTGGTTGTGTGCTGACTTATACTCTACACAGACTCCACCTGACCCTGAGACATAGGGCTAAGGTGACAAATGGACATCAAAGGGGGTGGGGCAGATAGACGTGGATTCAGCACAAGCCAGGGCTCTCACGGGAACCAGACCTAACCAGAATTGGAATGAGCTTCCCTGCAAGCATGACTTCCCCAACAGTGCTCACTGTGATTGTCAGTGGCCCCATATGCTGCTGCAGGGGCTGGTGCAAGAGAAACATGCAGGGTGGACCGGGGCTGGCAGCTGGATATGAAACCCTAGCTTTGGTTTATAGATAGAGCTGACATGTAGTTCAGTGGTCACCAAACCTGTCTGATCACCAAAATCTCCTGGGGAGAGGATGCTTTAGAAAAGAGAGAGATTCATGGACCCCATCTCCTAAGGACTTAACAAGACTTTTCTGAGTTAGGAATAGGAAGTATATATTTTTAAAGCTACCTAGGTGACTCTGATAATAAGCAGATTTGAGAAGCACTGATAGAACCCATCCACTTGACCCCATAGGAAAGAAGCTAAGAACTTCCTAATGTGTTTTTTATTCCTCTCCAGCACTAAGAGGAATTTAAGAATCTTCCATATGCTATGGTCAAATAGTGTAGCATTTGAAAGATTAATTTCAACTATTGCCCTAGAATGATCAGAAGAAGGAACACTGTTTCCCCTAACTCTTATCATGTCTATTCTTTTTCTTTTTGAGAGAGAGAGAGAGGGAGAGAGAGAGAAAGAGAGTGTGTGCACATACGTAAGCCGCGGGGTGGGAAGCGGGGGAGAAAACCAATCTACGTTCGTTGGTTCGTTTGTTCCTTCCTTCCTTCCTTCCCTTATTTTAAATTCAATTTAATTAACATATAGTGTATTATTAGCTTCAGAGGTAGAATTAGTGATTCATCAGTTACATATAACACCCAGTGCTCATTCCGTCAAGTACCCTCCTTAATGCCCATTACCCTGTTATCCCATCCTCGCACTCACCTCCTCTCCAGCAACTCTGTTTGTTTCCCGTAGTTAAGAGTCTCTTATGGTTTATCCTTCTCTGTTTCTGTCTTATTTTCCTTCCCTTCCCCTATGTTCATTTGCTTTGTTTCTTAAATTTAACATATGAATGAAATCATATGGTATTTGTCTTTCTCTGGCCGACTTATTTTGCTTAGCATAATGCCCTCTAGTTCTACCCACAACGTTGCAAATGACAAGAGTTCATTCTTTTGGATGGTTGAGTAATATTCCATTGTATATATATACACCACATCTTCTTTATCCATTCATCTGTCAATGGACATCTGGGCTCTTTCCATAGTTTGGCTATTGTGGTCATTGCTGCTATAAACACTGGGGAACATGCACCTCTTCAAATCACTATGTTTGTATCCTTTGGATAAATACCTAGTAGTGTAGTTTCTGGGTGGTAGTGTAGCACTATTTTTAACTTTTTGAGGAACCTCCATACTGTTTTCTGCCATTCACATTCCCACCAACACTGTAAGAGGGTTCCCCTATCTCCATATCCTCACCAAAATCTGTTATTTCCTGAGGTGTTAATTTCAGCCATTCTGACCAGTGTGAGGTGGTATCTCTTTGTGGTTTTGATTTGTATTTCCCTGATGTCCAGTGATGTTGAGCATTTTTCATGGGTCTGCTGGCCACTCATATGTCTTCTTTGGAGAAATGTCTATTCATGTCTTCTGCCCATTTCTTGACTGGATTGTTTTTGTGTGTTGAGTTTTATAAGTTCTTTATAATTTTGGGTACCAGCGCTTTATCTGATAAGGCATCTGCAAATATCTTCTCCCATTCTGTAGGTTGCCTTTTGTTGATTGTTTGCTGTCCAAAATCTTTTATCTTGATGAAGTCCCAATAGTTCATTTTTGCCCTTGTTTCCCTTGCCTTTGAAAACGTGTCTAGCAAGAAGTTGCTGCAGCCAAGGTCAAAGAGGTTGCTGCCTATGTTCTCCTCTAGGATTTTGATGGATTCCTGTCTCACATTTAGGTCTTTCATCCATTTTGAGTTTATTTTAGTGTGTGGTGTAAGAAAGTGGTCCAGTTTCTTTCTTCTGTATGTGGCTGTCCAATTTTCCCAACACCATTTTGTTGAAGAGACTGTCTTTTTTCTATTGGATATTCTTTTCTGCTTTGTTGAAGATTAGTTGACCATAGAGTTGAGGGTCCATTTCTGGGCTCTCTATTCTGTTCCATTGATCTATGTGCCTGTTTTTGTGCCAGTACCATACCGTCTTCATGTTTAGAGCTTTGTAATAGAGCTTTAAGTCCGGAACTGTGATGCCTCCAGTTTCGGTTTTCTTCTTCAACATTCCTTTGGCTATTCAGGGTCTTTTTCCTGGTTCCATACAAATTTTAGGATTATTTGGGATGCCTGGGTGGCTCAATCAGTTAAGTGTCTGCCTCTGACTCAGGTCATGATCCCAGGTACCTGGGATTGAGTCCGTATTGAGCTCCTTGCTCAGTGGGCAGCCTGCTTCTCCCTCTGCCTGCCGCTCCCCCTGCTTGTGTTTTCTCTCTCTCTCTCTCTCACTCTGATGAATAAAGAAATAAAATCTTTAAAAAAAAATTTAGGATTATTTGTTCAAGCTCTGTGAAAAATGTTGATGTTATTTTGATAGGGATTGCATTGAATGTATAGATTGCTTTGGGTAGCATAGATGTTTTAACAATATTTGTTCTTCCAATCCATGAACATGGAATGTTTTTCCATTTTTTTGTGTCTTCTTCAATTTCTTTCATAAGTGTTCTATAGTTTTCAGAGTTCAGATCCTTTACCTCTTTGGTTAGTTTTATTCCCAGGTATCTTATGGGTTTTGGTGCAATTATAGGGATCCATTCTTTGATTTCTCTTTCTTTTGCCTTATTGTTAGTGTATAGAAATGTGACCGACTTCTTTGCATTGATTTTATATCCTGCAACTTTGCTGAATTTCTGTATCAGCTCTAGCAATTTTTTGGTGGAGTCTTTTGGGTTTTGTACATAGAGAATCATGTCATGTGTGAAGAGTGAGAGTTTGACTTCTTCTCTGTCAATTTGGATGCCTTTTATTTCTTTTTGTTGTCTGATTGCTGAGGCTAGGACTTCCAGTACTATACTGAATAACAGTGGTGAGAGTGGACATCCCTTAGGAAAAGCTTAGAGGAAAAGCTCTCAGTTTTTCCCTGTTGAGGAGGATGATATTGGCTGTGGGTTTTTTGTAAATTGCTTTTATGATATTGAGGTGGATTCTATCTCTACACTACAAAGAGTTTTTATCAAGAAAGAATGTTGTATTTTGTCACACGCTTTTTCTGCATCTATTGAGAAGATCATATGGTTCTTGTCCTTTCTTTTATTAATGTAGTTTATCACATTAATTGATTTGTGGATGTTGAACCACCCTTGCAGCCCAGGAATATATACCACTTGGTTGTGGTGAATGATCATTTTAATGTACTGTTGGATCCTATTAGCTAGTATCTTGGTGAGAATTTTTGTGTCCATGTTCATCAAGGATGTTGGTCTGTAATTCTCTTTTTTGGTGGGGTCTCTGTCTGGTTTTGGGATCAAGGTAATGCTGGCAGAGAGAGAGAGAATCTTAAGGAGGACCCATGCTGAGCATGGGGCTTGATGTCACGACCCCAAGATCATGACCTGAGCTGAAATCAAGAGTCAGGCCCTCAACCCACTGAGCCACCCAGGCACCCCTCCTATGTCTATTCTTGCTTGCATACACATTGTGCCCATTTTCCAGGCCCAGTTTGTGGTTCAGTATAGTCCAAGAGCCAGCATTTAGTGAGTGATTGCTGTGTCCCAGGCACTATGTGAATAGCTTAACCTGCAATGTTTCATGGAGTTCTACTGGCTTCCTCTGAGGTACATCGTTATTACCCTCACTTTACAATGAAACTTCAACAGAGAAGTTAATTATGGTCTGTAAGATCCCATGGCTAGTAAGTGGCAAAGCAAGAATTTAAATCCTGGAGGCATTTATTCCAGAAACTACCCTCATAAATATCACTAATACGCTTCAGAATTTTAATATACGTGTCTGAACATCTGTTATTCAATTCCAATTTTAAACATGTAGCTTCATAGGTCATACTTATCCATTTCCTAATGCTTGTTCTTCTCTAAGACAGTTAAAATCTTCTTCCAAATAAATCTGCTTACTGTTTCAAAAAAATAATTTTGTTTCTCCAAATATATTTGTGTGTTTGTGTTTCAGGGAAAGGCAAACTCATTAAAAAACATGATGTTTGGGGCGCCTGGGTGGCTCAGTCATTAAGCGTCTGCCTTCAGCTCAGGTCATGATCCCAGGGTCCTGGGATCGAGCCCTGTATCGGGCTCCCTGCTCAGTGGGGAGCCTGCTTCTCCCTCACCCACTCCCCCTGCTTGTGTTCTTGCTCTCGCTATCTTTGTCAAATAAATAAATAAAATCTTAAAAAAAAAAACATTATGTTTGTCCTTTCCTATTATATAACTGAGATCATACATCTTCCCACCCACATGGTGAATATTTATTGGTGTGCTGGTGAACGTTTAACAATCAGCTCTCCAGGGGCAGGAGAAGGGGTAGAAAGCCTTGATACTGTTTGCTGATTTCTGTGGTGTAAATATTTCCACCATGGCTAATTTCAAGATACCAACATGATGTCACTAAACATGCAGTTAGGAAGAGATGCTTATGATAAGCTCCAGTAACCAAGTTATCAGAAATTGTAGCATTTTCCCCTCTAGCCTTTAAAGTATCTATTCTTGCTAACACATAAATCACATCAACTTTCCAGGTGTGATTTCTGGCTAACTAAAATCATGGAAACCAACATTTACAGAGTGATCTCTGCATTCCAAGGACTATGCAAATCACTTGAGATAATTACCATTGGTTGTATTTTGACATCAAAGAGTATGTTAAATAGAATTTCCAAACTCATGTTGCTCTTCTCTAGTGACCAGTATATAACCCACCAGTCCTCATGGACACAGGTTAAAATATGGGGAAAGCAGTGTCTGGGGACATAGGCACACTCTCGATTCTGTCCTGGCTCTAGTATGGCTGAAGGTATGACCCTAGTCAAGACACGTAATCTCTACGGGATCTGGCATACATGGCTAACCATGCTGACAATGTAGGAGAACTAACTGATAGACCAAATGTAAAACACTGGGTACATTACAGATGATCAATAAATGTTAGCTACTGACCCTTGCTCCTTTCATGAATCATTTATATTTTCTGAATCTACATTGCCTTCTTTCTCATTGTCTTTTTGCTCAAATGATCTCTACTTGTTGTTCACTCAGAATCCATATGCTCTGTTTTCTGTTTGTAGCATATGTCTCCCACTCTGAGTTGTGCTTTCTCTGTATTTCTGTGATTTTGTTTTCATCCTCCAAGACTGCCTTCCTAAGCCTCTTAGCTTTTCCTTTTTGTGTTACTCCTTTTTTTCTCAGGTTGTAACTTCCTCAGCCATGCCTTTCTCCTACTGGGATGTGTGCTTCATCACCAGTAGGACACTTAGTCTCAACGCTTTGCTTCTTTCTCCATTAATTTCTCATGATACCCCTCCCCATTTCTCCTCTGTGGATTTCAGACAAAGCTATCTTTACTGATGTGTGTTCTTTTTGCTTCTCTAGACAAGAGCAGCCTTCACTGTCTTCTTTATTTTTTGCATCTTGTACATCCCTTGCTCCTACCTTTCCCCACCAACTCCCAAGTGCTTCCACTGCCTCAACCTGAAATCCATTGTCTTTATTTTTCCTTCCCAAAGGACCTCCAAATCCCTCTTCCACCAGCCCATTATTTGTCTTTCCTTTTCATTTTTCCCTGAAACTCCTCTAGCTGGGTAGTTTTCCCTTTCATAATACAAAGGACACAGGGCCAATTTGCATTGATATATCTGTTTTGCATCATAAAGGTAACACTCCTTTTGTGGGTTGAGTAGCTGGATTCTTGTCACTAACTTGGTGTGTGTGTGTGTGGGGGGGGATATTGTTCCTGTCTCAACATTGAAATCTCTTTAATAAATCCTTGCACAGAATGACAGTTTAGGTAGTGGAAAGAAACATGGACCCAGGCCTACTTTCAGATTCAACTTGTCACAACTGTGTAGGCTCCCCTCTCCTCAGCAGTAAAATAGGGAAGCAGCCCAGTATAGGGTCTAAGAATAAGGTTTTGTAGATTGACAGATCATTGCCCAACTACTGGTCCATCTCACTAGCCATGCCCTCCTTAGGTTACCTACTTCCTCATAATGGCAAGCACTTCTTTGAAAGTGAAAGGTATGACATCTGTGAAATAGGTAAATCTCAGAAATAAATGGAGGACTCAATAACATTCTGTGTGCAAAATACTTAACCCATTGCCTAGGCCATTGAAGCACTCAGCACTGGGGTTTATTAGTACTGGGATACTTCTACCTCTCTCAGAAGTGGCATGGCCCCTCATGTGTGTCTGGCTTGGCTCTTGCTCTTCCATCTCCCTGGAATGCCCTTTCACTTCATCCCTAAAGTATCCTCTGTGACTTTTTTTTTTTACATCTTTTGCAAAGCCTTCTCCAATCACCCTATTGCTCTAAACAGAACCAGTCATTCCCCACAGTGTGTTCTCAGAGCACTTTTTCCATGTTCTGTTAGTAGGTCCAATCATGTTATTTTGTAGCTTACAGTTTACTCACAGGTATACTTCCTACACATTGTTCCAGACAATGAGCTTTTAGACAACAAGACTGTGTCTTATCTTTTATTCTGTTTCCCAGCATCAGACACAATGCCTAACAAATAATAGGTACTCAATATATATCTATTAATAATTGGAAGAATAGATGCAGACAAATGGTAGATATTCATTATAAGTTTGCGATGAATGAAAGAATGAAGACAAGGACCCAGTTGCCCAGTTTCTAGAATTACGGCATAAGGCTGGGGCATACACATGGGCCATGTAGGCATCCTGGCCCCGATGTGTAGACTTGGCCCAACAGGCTAACTGATTTGCTGCTGAGGCCCTGAGCTGCTGATCTCGAGCCTTTCCCGTTTCTATAGGTCGGGCACAGGCTTGTTCCTAAGTGTGGAGTAGGTTGGAGCATAGGTATAGGGTTAAATGGCTCCAGCCCAGAAGATAAGAGTAATATAAGGCAAGAAGACAAGCAAGTCACTAGAGTAACCTGATTTGCTTGGATCTCTCAAGTAGTAATTCCCAGACAATTTGGAGTTTTGATACCATATCATCTTTATTTCTTTAAACTTGTACTTATTTTCTTATACTTATGAAAATGGCACAGGAAAAAAACCCCACTAAAGTATAATGGAATTTTTTAAAAACAAAAGTGAACTAAAATTACCATGCCTCCCAATCCCCCATTCTTTGCTGACACTTCTGTGAATAAGATGAACATTTTTTTGACTTTAATGTGTCAGGCACTGACCACTGATTCGTTATGTTTCTGCAAGCATGGTTTAATCTATGGAACAGGACAGTTCAACTATTCGCTTAATAAGCGTTTATTGAACACAAAGTCTGATGTAGGCACCATGTGACAAATCAAGAATAATAAAAAGTGATGGCCTGGAAGACAATCCAGAACGAAAAGTCAAGGGCTTGGAATTCAAGTCTGTGACTCCACCCTTCATTAGCTCTGTAATGTAAGACAAATCAGAAGGACTCCCCAGATTTCAGTTTCTGCATCTCAGAAACAGGCAAGATATGAGTTGCCTTCTCACAGAGTTGTTGTAACAATCAAGTGAACTAGTATATTAAAGAGCTTTGAAAACTGAGAAGTGATAAGAAATAACAAAGAATGACATTCAGCAGTGTTTTCTTTCTTTCTTTCTTTCTTTCTTTTTTTTCCTCCCCATCAAGTAACATCAGCTTCATTCTGAGGAACTTGGTATAAACCAAATGTGAGACTGGAAAATGAAAGCTGGCAAAATGAACCCTAAGATAATCCCCCAAGTTCTGACTCTGGTACAAATTAGCTGCATGATGTGGTCCGTTCACCACCCTTGCCTGGGCCCCAATGACCATATCTTGTAAAATGAGGTGGCCAGGCCAGATGAGCTCAAAAGACCCTTCTAGCCCTGACAGTTTTCTTCTTGATTCCATGAAAATGTCTGCCATCTGCCTGAACTTGGTGGTAAGTTGTGTTTATAAGTGTACTCACCTAGACAGGAAAGATGAGAGGACACGACTGAATTCTTTAGGTCTAGGAACACAGCTGGTGGGTGGAAGACTCAAGAAGGCAGAGTTGTCCCAAGTTTAATGTCAGAGGAGGCCAGCATGACTTCTGGGGCCCTAGGCACATATGCCTTCATGGGTCACTTCCTGCATAATAAATAAATAAATAAATAAATAGATAGATAGATAGATAGTATATTTTATGATTATATTGGTATAAAGATGAATATAACTCAGGATCAATTATATATTCTTTCTTTTGATATAAAAAGAGTAAAAGTTTTAGTGGCCCTAAAAAATTGCCATGGACCCTAGGTACTATTCCTATTGTGTTTAGTGGATATGTTGGCCTTGCTAGGTTCTCTTAAAAGTGGTAGTACATTTTATTCAAAGAACATGAAGACTGCCAGCCCCCTAAAGCTTGACTTCCTTCTAGAGTAGGGATTTTCAACTTCAGCACTTTTGACATTTGTACTGGGTAATTTTTCTCTGCAGAGGGCTGCCCTGTGCATTGTAGGATATTTAAGAGCAACCCTGGCCTCTACCCACTAGGGGCTAACAGCATACTTGCCCCAGTCGTAACAACCAAAAATGTCCCCAGACATTGCCAAGTGCTCCCTTAGAAGTAAAATCATCCCCAGCTTAGAACCACTGTTGTAGAACACTCTCTCTAGATGATGCTCTACCTTTTGCCAACAGCTCATGATCTTCTCGGGAAAGGGCTTCCCATATCACTCTTGGTGAAAGAGAAAGTCCTTACATGGATCTGTAAGGCTCTCTCTGATCTTGCCCCCCATAGCTCTCTGACTCTCCTACTGCTATTCCTGTCTTCTACGTGATTCCTGCCCCACTGTCCTCCTTGTTGTGTCCCGGATATGCCAGACACACTGCCACGGGGTCTTTAAAACGGTTCTACCCTCTTTGTGGAACACACTTCCCCCGGATTATCCACTTGGTTAACTCTATTAACTTCTTCACTTCTTTGTTTAAATATTACCTTCTCAATGAGGCCTACCCTAGCCACCCTTAATAAATTACAACCCTGTTCCCTGTCATTTGTCTTCCCCCTTTCTTTGTCTCTCTCTGCCTCTGGCTTTACATGTACTTTTTTTTTTTTTTTCCCATAGCTTACCATCTTCTAACATACTACAGTTGAGCCTGGAACACCACAGGGGTTAGGGGCACCAAGCCCCTGCGCAGTCAAAAATCCACGTATAATTTTTGACTCCCTCAAAACTTAACTACTAATAGTCTACTGTGGACCAGAAGTTTTACCAATAACACAGTCAATCAATGCATATTTCACATGTTATATGTATTATATACCGTATTCTTACAATAAAGTAAGCTAGAGAAAATGTTATTAAGAAAATAAGAAAAACTACATTTATAGTACTGTACTGTATTTATTGTCTTTGTCCATGTACTAGAATATAAAATCTACAGGAACAGAAATCTTTGTTTTGTCTGTTTTGTTTATTCTACAACTACTACCACAGTAGGTGCTCAATAAATACGTGTTGGATTGCATTGAAAAAAAAAAATGAAGTAGCCCCTTCCGTCTTGGAAGAGGGCTCCTAAGAATTCCCCTTCCTTCCTCTGACCCCCAATCCACATCTCTGTGTCTCCCTTGCTGTGTGCCAACTCCTTCTCAGGTGGAGTTCTGGGCCTCTTCCCGAAGCCCTCCCATGCCCCCCAGCCATGTCGCCATTCTTGGGTGCCCGTCTGTTCCCCTTCAGTCCCTGGGCCTCCCAAAGCAGCAGCAGAGGGGAAAACCTGCCTGCTCAGGGTTTTGAAACAGCTGATTCTTCACTTCTTATAGCTGGTCTATCCATGGAAAGGAATGATTCAAAAGACACTTGAAAAAACAAGACCTTGCCATCCCTGTGAGGACAAACGATGGCCAAGAGAACAGAGAAACCCCTTTCAATCTTGTGTCAGGAATTATTTACCACTGGAGGTTCTGAATAGAAGGGCCAAGCCATAGGGTTATTATGTCCTCCTCTCAAAGCTGGCTGGGGAGAGGCAACCAAGAAGTTACTGCAACCAGGGCTGACATGTGGGGACGCCAGGAGCCCACGTCTTGCTGGAGAGACAGCCCTCGCTGACCCAGTTTCAAAACAGCATCGCCTGACACAGCACTGCAATCCACAACTTTAATAACTTGGTGACATACAAAGCAGTTTTGATGCAAAGTGGAGCTGACAACGCAGCAGAGGGAAGGCTCTGCTTCTCACCGAGCTGCGTGGGGAATCCATTCAAGGTGATTGCAACCTTCGCAGCCCAGCCGGCAGTCTGAGACTGCTCTTGCAAACAAGTAAGACTGGTTTGTTTTCCAGGAGGACAAACACAGGGGTGGCTGACAGGGAGTGGAACCAACTTAGAAGGACTGGTTGATACAGCCTGTCTCTTCTGCTTTGATTTATGTCCCCAGTATTCCTGCTCTTCATCATCCTTGCTGCCCCTGCCTTAATCCCAGCCTGTATCACCCGGGCTACTGTAACAGTTGCATAATATTAAATACTCAGAGCTTATCCCCTCCATCCCTCTGATTCTCAGCTAGTTTTGAATGATCTTCAAAAAGCACATCAATGATCATGTAACTTTCCACATCAAACCTTTCCCAGGCTCCCCATTCCTGCAGAAAAAAAACTGTGGACACCAATAGCCAAACTGTGGAAAGAGCCAAGATGTCCATCGACAGATGAATGGATAAAGAAGATGTGGTATATATATACAATGGAATATTATGCAGCCATCAAAAGGAATGAGCTCTTGCCATTTGCAACGACGTGGATGGAACTGGAGGGTATTATGTTGAGTGAAATAAGTCAAACAGAGAAAGACATGTATCATATGATCTCACTGATATGAGGAATTCTTAATCGCAGGAAACAAACTGAGTGTTGTTGGAGTGGGGGGTGGGGTGGGAGGGATGGGGTGACTGGGTGATAGACACTGGGGAGGGTATGTGCTCTGGTAAGCGCTGTGAATTGTGCAAGACTGTTGAATCTCAGATCTGTACCTCTGAAACAAATAATGCAATATATGTTAAGAAAAAAAAAGAAGAAGAAGGTGGTAGCGGGAGGGGAAGAATGAAGCGGGGGCAATCGGAGGGGTAGACGAACCATGAGAGACGATGGACTCTGAAAAACAAACTGAGGGTTCTAGAGGGGAGGGGGGTGGGAGGATGGGTTAGCCTGGTGGTGGGTATTGAGGAGGGCACATTCTGCATGGAGCACTGGGTGTTATGCACAAACAATGAATCATGGAACACTTCATCTAAAACTAATGATGTAATGTTTGGGGATTAACATAAGAATAAAAAAAACATGTATAAAACAAAACAAAACAAAACAAAACAAAACTGTGGACACAAATAGTTCTCTACACTTAGTCTGTGAGCAACATTTTTAGCTTCTTCCTCTGAGTCCTGTCTATTTCTTGTCACTTTTTGCCACAACAGACTCCATCACCTGAAAATCTAGTTTTCTCTTTGTAATTTATTGAATACACTCCACACTTTTTATTCCTTAATGTCCTGAAGTATATGATTATTCCATGTGTCCTTGAATGCTCCCTGTGCTAGGGGACACACCACCTCACATGATAGCCGTTTCTAATACTGAACAGCTTTAAAACTCTGTAAGCCTTTTCCTATGAAACACAAACTGTGTTCTACAACTTTCATTTGTTGTCCCTGTGCCTACTTTCTGGAGTCCCAGAGAATATGTTCTGTCCCAGAACTCCTTTCTGAGAAGTGAACTCAGTGAAACACATCTTTTGAGCTTCCTATCTGTGCCAGTGTCAGGGTCCTTTACCCATTTTTCATAAGCTAAGGTTTTACCCATCCCAACCTCCTCTATCTCACCTTTCTGCGCCTTCCTCATACATTCAGGATTCCTCTTAGAATCAAAAAGGGGAAAGTTGTACATGGTACATTTAAAGATAATAGTAACAATTAGCAACAATAATAACTGTTCTTGGTATATGGAAATGGATGTTTTGACTTAAGTTGTGCAATTTGAATTATTTATTCTAGTATTCATTCATTCATTTTATATATACATATATATATATTTCTATTGAGTAATGAGGGTCCACAAAGTAAAACACAGTCCCTGTCTACCAGCATTTCATGGACTGGAGGGCAAAGGAGGGGGGCGATAACCATGTAAGCAGCACTTATGTTCAGCGTAACTAGACCTATGGTGGGGGTGATGCGAGCATTGAAGAGGGAACCCCAGTATGGGGACACTGAGGGAGGCAGAGGGATTGAGAAAAGCTCTGCAGAGAAATCGCTGTCCACACTTGAGACAAGGGAGGTTATAGTCAAATGGAAGGAGTGAGCAAGAACATTCCAGGTGGTTTGAACAGCAAGAGCAAAGGCACAGAGATAAGAAGGCATGGAGTATTCAGTGACCTTGAAGGGTCTTGTGATTCCTTAGCAGGGCAGTATCTATTAAGAGGTTGATTCCCACGTCCAGATTGCAGTTCAAATGGAGTTCCAGAAGAGAGAGGTTACTGGGGCTTGATATTGTCAGGACAATCTCCCTGGAGGTGAAGGGTCCTGAGGTGGGGCCCGAAGGAAGAGCACATTATGGATAGGAGAGAGGAGGGGTGATGGATATCTATATGCAAATATGCCCGTACATATACATCTGCTTCCTATGCATTTAAACCTTAAATTGACTTTCACTTGCCTTCCACTTTGGTTTCCATGGTAACCCTGGCCACTTATATTTCTTTTAACCTCCTTTTCTTTGTTTCAGGATGAGGCGAGCTGCGTGAGGGTTAACCAGTCAGGGGAAGACAGGAGATTTTAAAGCAATTATTTGGAACTTTTTTTTTTTTTAAAGAAAACTGCTAACTTTGCAATTTAATGCAAACTGTGTCTGGTATATTTGCCCTGAAGGATGCTGCAGGGAGAAAGAGGTGCCAGAATCCTTTTCGTCCCCTCCTCCCTGACTTCTATTATTACCATGCACTTACTGCTAATACAGCATCTAAACTTGCAATCTTGGTAACTATGGCAATAAAATGGGTGAGATTCCCTTCCATTATGGACTTGAATCGTTAAGGCTTTGCCAAGAGCACGTGCGTTTGCACAGAGGAGGGGGGGCGACGCACTCTAGGGAAAATAGTTCTTTCGACTCTCTGTGGGGAGTTGGAGACTGTTGTCTTTCAGTCCACATTTACATGAAGAATCATCACCATGCCAAGGTCAGAGGACTCGGGCCCCATACCTACGGGTTACAGTGTGCATCCTGAGCTCATGAAACTCCCTTGTGCATAGCCTGTAGAGCTGGGGGGCCAGCACAGAACTTGGAAGAGATGGCCAGCAAGAAACGAGAAGGATTTAATCCAGGGGCCAGCAAACTTTCTCTGTAAAGGGCTAAGCAATAAGCATTTCAGGCTCTGTGGGCCATATGCCTTGGCTACAACTATTGAACTCTGCCTTTGTGGCCCAAAGCAGCTACTGACAAAACATGAATAAACGGACAAATTTATTTGTGGACACTGAAATTTGAATTTCAAATACTTTTCACTGGTCATGAAATATTTCTTCTTCTTCTGATCTTTTTCTCCCCCCAACCATTTAAAAATGCAAATCAAACAGAAACACACCTGAAAGAACAGGGCCTGGGACCTTTCATTGCAATGGGAGCCATCTCGTTGCAATGATCCAAAATCCACCATAATTCATTGGGAATGGTCTTGCACACCCCAGCTCCCCAGGCTCCTGATGTCTCCTGATGGTCCTAATCTCTGGTTTGCCTTCTGCCTAGACATAAAATGAGGTATTACACATTTACTGTCTCCAGACCCTGGATGAGCCCCAGGAAGATCCCCTAACATTCTGGGCAGCCTCCATCTACCTTTACAGCCTCTGCTTTCTTTGCTGGCCTGTGTTGGTGCTGCCAGATTAGCTCCACAGCCCATAGACTTCCTTCATTGGCCAGCTATTCTCAACTCCCCCAACTCCACCCCCTTCAGGTCCTCTGAGCAAAGGTTCTGGGAACTTGGGATGCTCAGGATGGAGAGGAGAATGTTCCAGTGCTCCTAGGGGAGGGTCACTGGCTTCTAATCTCCCAGGAGCCAGGAGATTTTAATTGTTCAGGACAATCCTGGAGGGAAAAACTAGGAACAATGAGCAGAATTTATAAAGTGGCTGATTTCTCTCTTACAGATCTGATTCTAGGCTGCTAAATACACTTTGTGCCACCCGCAGCTATGATATGGTAAAGAGAGAGAGAGAGAGAGCGAGAGAGCACTGAGCTGGAGGGGTCTAGGGTTCTGGATTCAGGGCTTAAGCTCCTTGATGGTGATAGTCTAATCCCTCCCTTACCAGCTGGAACGAAGTGTCTCTCTGACAGTGGGGAAAATAAAGCTCAACAACAGCTGGCCTAGATTCTCTTGGCAGGTTGTGTGACCTTGGGAAAACCAGGTCCCTGTCTCTGGGCCTTCCTTATCTTCCCAGCTGTGCCATGTGAGTAGCAATCCTCTCCAGCAACTGAGACCACCAATTATAGCCCTTTCTGCCCTGCTCCCAAGGAACAGGCACATCTGTGTTTTGTATCCATTACGTTGCAAACTTTTTTTTTTTTTTTTTTTTTATTCATGAGAGACAGAGAGAGAGAGAGAGGCAGAGGGAGAAGCAGGCTCCCAAGGAGCAGGGAGCCCGATGTGGGACTCGATCCCAGGACCCTGGGATCATGACCTGAGCCGAAGGCAGACACTTAACCATCTGAGCCACCCAGGCGCCCTACTTTGCAAACTTTTAAGGGATATTCTTCCCTCCCTGCCAGTCCCTAGGAAATTACAACTGCTCTTTCTTTGGAAAGAACATTAGCCAGGCCCTGTGCTAAGCAAATGCATTCAGCTTCTCCCTATCTGATTTCTCTTTTCTCATTTGTCAGCAAAGGAGAAACCTCCCAGCTATTAATCAAACTCCTGGCTGTGGGTAGCTTTAATTGCAGAAACCACTGCTGGATGAGGGATGCTCAACTTTTCCAAAGAAAGCTGGCTGCCTAGTGCAGAAGAGAAACAATTAATTACCTGCTCCTCCTGTCCCCAACAGAGATGTAGATGAACTAACAATATTGCTGCTGGCACAAAATCCTCACTTCCCAAGGTGGAGGAAAGCTAATGCAAACTCAGGCAGCATTCATAAAAGTAGAATGCCCCAATAGAAGTTTAGCTATAAGGCTCTGGCGGGACCAAAGTTTTGCCTCTCTCTGGCATCTTTACTTGAAGATGGATACAGACAAGCTCTAGGTCTTATTGAAGAGAGTGATTGGGGATACTGACATACTTGAAAATCACATTCTCTGAGGAAGGATCTAGTGTGTCAGGGATATTGAATTCAGAGAAGAAAAAAATTAAGGTGGTGGGTAAGGCAGGGGTGTAACTTAAAAAAATAGCCAGGAAAAGAGAGATCAGACTGAATTTGTATATTCCAGTAGACAGACTAGAATTGCGGGTGGCATTTACAGTTTCATGTAAGAAGAAATCCTTGGGACTTGGAACTGTGTGCTTCTGGAAAGAACTGGCCCCCCAAAGGTACTCAGGCTCTTGTCTCTGTAGGTTTTAAAGAACCATTAATGATGCTGTAAGACAATCCTTATATTGGATAGGAGGTTTATGGAATCATCTTGGATAGGTAACCACCCCTTCTTTGGATCTTACTATACTAATAGTTTTCAGCGTTATAGACAATATAAAAGGAATGAATGTGTGTGCGGGGTGGGGGGAGAGCCGAGCCCAAGATCACAGTCTGTTTGCATTGGAGAACTGTGGGGGCTAATGTTGGAATTTTTTTTTTTTTTAATCTTCGATTGCCACATGAAGATGGTAGATATGATGTTCTTCTTGAAAGTTGGTACTAAACTATGTTGTTTTCTCAGCATCCCCAACACCTAGCAGATGCTGGTACAGGGAAACTGTTTAAGACATGTCTGAAACCTTTTGATTGAGTCAGATTTAAACTTGCACTTCTGTTGTGAGTCCTGGGAGGCAATATCATACAGTTATGAAAAAAAAAATGAATCTGACTTACATTGACCTGGGTCTAAAGCTTAGTTCTTTGATGACTAGGTAAGTGAACTTAGGCAGGTGGCAGAAACACTCAGTGCCTCAGTTTCCCCATCTGTGAAACAGGAGTGCATTCCTACACTGGGTGTCTGCATCGAGGTGCCAGTCTCTTTAACGTACTGAATTGGAATCCTACCTTAGTCAGCTTCTTCCTTTTTCTTTATTTCATTAGTTCATTTTTTAATTATTTACTTGCAGATAGAAAGGCATGTTGAAAAACACAGCAGTGTGTTTGAATCCAGGTCTTTGCACCACAGGCTGTGTTAAGTTGGGTAAAGTACCTAAACTCTCTGAGCTTTGGTTTCCAGTCTGTGACGGAAGCAAAGTAAAATCTATGTTTGAAGATTCATCAGTGATATTGGGGAAGTGCTTAACAAGGGAGCCTTGTTTGGGGATGGATAATTTTCACATTGACTTGCCCATCTGCGAAACTACCAAAGAGGAAATAGGTGGTTTATTCTTAGAAGCCACTGCTGTCTCTCGGTGGTTTTTCCTCTTAGTTCCTCTGGATTGGGTTTGCCTCAGTTCCTGGTAAGCCAGAAGCTTCCATCTTTCCCCAAGTCTCTCTCACCGTAGGCAGAGAGTAGTGGGTCAGGTAAGGGGGTGTGTGTTGGGCGGGGGCGACCCTTACTGCCTTCAGCGTTTTCTTTTCAATTGCTTAAGCTATTTTTTTTTTTTTTTTATTACCACACCTCCCCTTTTATTTCTTTTCTCGAAGTATTGTTCAGGGTGTTTGGGGGTTTCAGCATTATTTTTAAAACTCTTGCTGTTCTTTCTTCTCTTGCGTCTTATCAGCTTTCTCAACAGCTTCAAATGGAAAACTTTGAAGTACGTGAACTTAAAAGAAGAACTGAAAACTCGGCCCGATGCCCCGAAGTCCCGTGGGCCGCCCTGCCACAGTAACCACTCTTGGCGGAGCTCGTTAGCGCGGGCTGCGGGCCCCGGCGCCGCGCGGGCGGGCCACGCAGGGCAGTGCGCCTCCGCCGGCCGCGCGGGGCGCGCGGGGCGCGCGGGGGTGCCCCCCTGGGGACCGCGCGCGGCGGGGCCCCGCCGCTGGCGCCGAGCCCGCTGTGCAGCCGGCGCCACGCGCAGATTACATCTGAGTCGCCTTTCAAGCCGCCCCGCCGCTTTCAAAACGGGCCTTTGAAAGGCCGGGCTTCCCCTGGCTCTGCGCTGCAGAGCGGAGCTGGGCTTTTCAGGGAGGCCCGGCTGGCGCACACGTGCCTGCCTCTGCCGCCTTCGCGCGTTTAGAGCGAGCATAAAAGGAAGAAGACGGTCTGGTGGGTGTTCTTCTGCACGCCTCCATCCCTTTATTTACGGAGGAAACGGCCCGACTCCTGGAGTTCTCACTGGCCATTTGGGGGATGAATGGGCTGTTTGAAGTGAGAGCATTGAAAGTTTTTCTTTGGGATATATATAACTCTCTCTCTCTCTCTCAAAACGCAGTGATACCGTTTTACCTAGGGACCCGATCGGAGAGGGAAAGAACATACAGATACATGTAGAGTTCAAACCCTGTTTGAGGTTTGGAAACCCAATTTCTATGAGAGAAGGAAGAGTTGCGGCCACTCAGCCCCCTTTCTCCTGCTTTTGCCCCAGGCCTTTTGGTCCCTGGTTGAAGGAGCAGTCTTTCCACGCGATGGGAAAGGGGGTAGGGAATACAGAGATGAGAATGACAGATGGGGTTTGAATTTTCTACGTCACTTAAGGCTGAGAAGGTGCCTGACCCATAGTAGCCATCCAGCCTCCCCCCACCCCCCCGCCCCACTCCAGAAGGTGGTCCTTTGCCTCTGCACTTGCTCTTCCACTCACTCCTGGTTATGTCCCTTTTTCCTTGCCCAAAGGTTAAGTTTTTAACAGGGCCCGGGTCTCCAGTGCTTTCCTTTGCACTGGTTCTTATTGTGGTGCCTTTAGTATAACTGCCTTAAAATTCTCATAAGTACTTTTAGAACCCCAACTCATTGGAAGTCATCCCAGTCTATATGGCAGGCAATTCTTGGTTTTAGAAGCATCGTTCCACCCCTGGGACACCCAAAGCCATCAAACAGGTCATACTGGGATAAAAAGAAAATGTAAGTACTCTTCTCCAGGACACTCACTCCTCTATCTGGAAGGACACTTGCTTATTCAGGGTTTCGTGGAAAGTTTGTCAGTGACTTGGTATGAGCCGGGAAGAGCATATTCAAATAGACTTTCCCAGAAAAGGAATATAGATGCAAGGCAACAGTCCTCGAGGGCAGTCTTGTTGTCCCCTTCATACAAGAAGGCAAGATTTAAAGATCCCTGTGAATTCCCAAGGCAACACAGAAAGTGGTGAAGCCAGAACCCAACAAAGGTAGGTTTCCTGACTCTAAGTGGATGTCCTGTCCACACCTGGTGACTTGCCATCCTCCTTGTCCCCACCCCTCTTCCTCTCTCTTCCTGATTACGACTGCATCTCTTAATTCCCCACCTCAAACTTTTTGTGTCCTGAAGCCTTATCGGGCTGTGACAAGCAGTCCTGGGCAGACTGCCCACTCAGTACCCTGTGAATAGTCCTTTACATTCTCACACACAGCCTATGTGTGTACCAAAACCTTATTCCCTTTAGTAGGAGGAAACTGTTAATCATAGACGCTGGCTCATGGACTCTGTGTTCCAAAAAGACCCAGCGCATGTCTTTGTGTCGCTCTCAGCACAGCAGAGAAAAGCTAAATTGTGTTTGAAAGCCTTACAAGGGGAACGTTAATTGAGGCATAAAAGCGTGCATCTTTGATCTTCCCAGGACCTGTGGTTCTCCCATTATCTGAGTCCTGTTGCTGATGACAGAGGTTAGAGCAAAGCCTGCAGCGAGGCTGGAGGCAAAGGCACCGAGCAGGATGTCAGAGCTGCTCCCTCTCCCTTCTTCCCACCACCATGAAGCCTCTTGCCTGTGTGTATTTATCTGTTATTGACATTTGCAGCAGCCTCACCCCGATCTCCGTGGCCATCTCCCCGCTCCACGATACAGGCCTGTGTTCTCAGCTTTCAAGTAGTTCTGTGAGCATTTCTGTACTTCCCTTCTGCAACTCCCTGACCCCAGAATAATTTCTCCTATCTGTCCTAAGTCTCAGTCTCAATGACATGACTCAGTGACTTCACAGCTGGATTTCAGAGTTTTATAAGATGCCCTGTCCATTCATTCACTCACTCATTCATTCATTCACTTAATTTCTCCTTCACTCACTCACACATGAACTTCTTCAGGCATTCACTTACTTTTTGGTCCCATTTCCAACCTTTTGTTGATTGAGCCAAAGAAGAATCCATGCGTAGTAAGTTGAGTAGAGTCACTGTAAGAGTATAAGGACTCCTGCATGCACATACACGTTTGGGTTTGTGAAAATGGCTGGAGGGAGATCATGCAGTGGCTTAAAATCTGTGTATCACTGCATTTCCCAGAGAAGTGTTCATCCAGGGTTGTTTGAAGGTCTAAGGCTATATTTAGTGAGCAAGTCAGCTTAGCGTAATATAAAAGAAGTTAGTTTGGGGAGTGAAAGAAAGACCCAAGTTCAAATGTCAGCATTGCCACTTAGCAGTGATAGGTCTCTGGGCTAGATACTTAAACTGCTCTGAGCCTCACTGTTTACATTTTTAAAAGAGGGGTACTGATATCTACCTGGGAAAAGAGAAAATGCCTATACTTACTTGCACAGATCCTGGCATACCACTGCTGTGGTTGGTATTACTATTACTACTCACTTGTAAAGGTGGGTTTGGACCAGCCAGACAGCATCGCTGATGAGTCCGTGTGTCCTCTGGGGACTCACAGACATTCTGATGCTCTCATAAGATCCAAGCCGAAAAATGGGCCTTCCTTGAGCAAGCCATCAGCATCAAATGAAACTGCTGATGCTTTAGACTTTCCTTTCATCACCTCCTGTGGGGGAGCTGGAAGCCCATGTGTGTGGGACAGCAGTAGGGACATCTGGAAGAGCTAGGGAAACAGGTGAAGAGTGTACATGATGTCAGTGACACATGGTCAGCTCAGTAATGCATCCCTGCCTCCCACCTGGGGATGCATCCCCTGTTGAAAACAACCATTCATTCTTCTGTCTGTTTGCAACATATTTATGTTTGACATGCTAAGTTCTGGACAGATTTCTGAAGAGCCCAGCCCTTAGTAGCCCCCTTCCTGCCACTGCACTTCTGAGGTAGTTTTCATATTATTATTATTTTTTCTTTCCTTGCAGCAGCTTTGCTCTACTCAGAAGACATCTTGTTAGGAAATTCCATATGTAAAATAGATATAGGTCTGTTGTAGTTGAAGTCAGGGTCAGGTTGATGGAGCCTGCCCATTCAGTGTCCCCTGGTCTTGTCCTCCCATCCTAGGTAGGCTTGCAGGGATTCTGGAGGACCCCTTTAGTTTAGGAACTGAAGAATCAAGGCCTCACATGGCTCTTGCCAGTGTGCAACCCTGTTTCATCAGAAGGATGAAATAATAACCATGTGCACCAACATGCTCCCAATCCAGGATTGGTAAATTTATCAATCACACAAACAGGTCAGTCTTGATGGATGGGATACAGTGTGGGGTATGGGATGGTGGTGGCAGAGGGAAGGCATGGGGGAGGATGTGTTCATACCTCTAACATGGAGTTGTCAGACCAGACTGTGATGCTAGGAAAGTAACTTCACCACTAGCAATGCACCCATTTTGTGTACTGGGAAGCTGAAGCTCAGAGAAGGTACCAGCTGAGAAGTGGCCAGGCTGAGATTTGAATTCAGGTCTCCTGACTCCCTTTCCCATATGTACTGCAGGGTTTCTCAGGCTTCTTCACTCACCTTGAGTGTGGTGTCAGCTACTCCTTTTGCATTAAGCATGGGGAAGAATGCATGACCCCAAGAATGTACTGTGTGCCCATCCAAATGGCTACTTTCCTTTCCCTTTCTGCTCATTATCCCTTTATCTTCATCGGTGGCTGACAGATTTGTGTGTGTTTCAGGAAGATAAATGTCCCCTCAGATCTCCTGACAGAGATGTCTCCTCTTGGGAGAAGAGCTTACAATATCCTTCCTAGATGCCAGTAGAAGGGAGGATCCAGGGGCTGTGCCCTCCCCCTCCCTCAGCCTTCAAGGGTCAGGCTAAAGTAGACAGAGCCAACAGTGGCTGAGGGAAGAGCTTCCAGAGTCGGGGACAGCAACTTCCGGGCCATCGACAACTCAGAGTCAGGTGAGTGGGGGGAGGGCGGGGGACTCATGATCTGAGGCCAATTTCCTTCTCTCTCCTTTGAATCCTGCCTTTCAAGTGAGAAAAGAGGATGTACCAGGATTTGAGGACAATTCTGGCTTCCCTGAGGTCAACAAGGTCAGCCAGCCAGTCCAAGTGTGTGTAAACATGCACAGTGTGGAATGGGGCTTCTCATTTGGGCTTGGAAGTACATGGAAACCCCAAGGAGAAGGAGCCATGGATAATGGAATTACTCCTTGTCATCTGAGCAGCTCTTTGCTGTTTAAAAAAAGAGAGAAAATCTTTCTTGTGCATTATCTCATTTCATCCTCACAATGATCCTCTCAGGCAAGACAAGAGATAATCACTCCATTTTACAGAGGGGGGAACTGAGGCTCAAAATGACCATGTAACCTGTCTAAAAGCAAAGTGGCCGAGCCAACATTTGCATCCAATTCTTCTGACTTGAATGCAGGAATAGTACTATACTCATCGATGCTTAATTTTTGAGAGTATCTATCTCTATAGTGATGCCACTGAGTGTGCCAGAAATGGAGTTTTGAGGTCAAGTTGCTTACGTGTTATATTTCATTGAAATTGTAATCTGACACTTTTGTAGCATTTCAGAAGGAATACGAGTGTTCCTTCTCAAATTAACAACCTTATTTCCAATGCTTGGTGTCAGTTTAATAAAGAAAAACAAAGAAAAATGATACATATGTTTTGGAAAAGACCATGGCCACGTTTACACAGAGCAAAACTTAAAATTCTCAGGGACACTAGAAGACGGCAAAATTTTCTGGGGCACTAGTTTCTTATATGACAATCTTCTGACTATGAGAAGGATTTCGGTAAATTAATGGGTGGGTTGGGAACGGAGAAAAGATACACGAGAAGAGCAAAAGGATTTAAGATACTGAGGAATGGTGCTCACCAAGCTCAGTTACCATTGTCCTTAACACTTTTTAGAAGTGTATTCTGTTACCATGATGCAGCTTGAGTTCTGTAAGAATACAAGGCCCTTAGTCTCTCTCCTGCCCAGCCCCACCTGTATGTATCAGCACCAGATTAGTCTCAAAGTGTGGCTCTGGGCATAGCACTAAAGGCCCTGTTTGGACACTCTCATTGCCCTCCCCCCCAACGCCTGCTGGATAAAGTCAAAGCATCCTAGCCAAGTATCTAAGGCACTTAACATCTTGGCCCTAATTAACCTTTCCAACTTTATCTCCTAGAACTGCCATTCTTCTTCATGAGAAACTGCTTTGTGTATTTCCCCTGCCCTTTTCTGCCTTCACCCCTTTATTCACCCAGTCATTCCTTTCTCCAGATTACCAAATCCTAGTCTGCTCATGCTTTTGCCTCCTCTCTCCAAACACCTGGGGCTACTGGAGGCCCACATGTAGCCTCAATCTCAACCTCAACCTATTTGATGCATCACAAAATACAGAGATGTAAAACAGAGACTAGGTCAATCAGCACCTCACTAGGTTATATACTTGTCCCCTTATTACCTAGCTATTGGGTTCCTGCATTTTCCTAAGGGGGAGAGAGGCCAACCTTGGGCTCCAGATATCATTCCTGGGTCCCTGTCTAAATTACCTGCACCGCTTGATAATACTGCAGGACTGTTTTTTGCTTGGTGTCTTATGGTCCTGCCTCCTCTTTTCACAGGACTAGACTCCTTTTCTGGAACACCAGACTGCTGATGGTTTGATAACAACTGCCTGCTAGTTCTTCCAATGCTGATTTCTCTTTGAACCCCCTCATAACTTAGCAGGACACTCTAGCTCTGCACACTGCCTCTCTGTAAGGTTCATCATTTGTGCTTTCCACCACTTGTTGGCTGCTAACTCTCTGGATTCAGTATGCAACCTGCTGGATTGGAATTTTGCTCACTTATCATTAGCCCAAATGCTCTCTCTTCCAAGAAGCCTTCTCTGACCTCTTCAGTTTCAGGTGATTCTTCCTCCAAGGTACCTCCTTGGCAGGACTATCTTCTTGAAATATGGTTATAGGCAGTGGTGAGGGGGTCAAAACTTACAGAGGAAATGAAGAGTCCTGCATGTAGAGTCAGTCCCCATGGTATAAATGTTCCCACTGTGGCTGATTTCAAACCACTACCCTCATTGGAACTGATGTGCACCATGGACTCTTGCCAGCCAGCATGAACTGGCCCCAGTACACTCTGGTGATGTGTGTCCTGCAGTCATCTTTCATTCTGTCCCTACTTCTATTACGGCCACTGGACTTCTCTGATTCTTGAACATGACATGCTCTCCGTACCTCTGGACATTTGCAAATGCAATTCCTCTACCAGTCACATTCCCTTGGTCCAGTGTCCCAAGTCCTTACCCTGTATCTGTCTAACTTGTTTTAAGGCCTTATTCCCACTAGCCTGAAGGCTCTCAGAGGAAGTATCATGCTTGCTTAGTTTCCCATTATATCCCTAGACCCTAGCTCTGTGACTGACACATAGTAAACTCTCAAAGCATGCCTGTTGACTGTACTATCATCTTTTACTGGATGATAAACTTTGATCAGCATATTTCCTCTGAAGAATTGGCATGCTTTTCCTTTATGAATATTAGACATCAAGTGAACACTTGTGTTTTCCTTTTTGCTTCAGCAGAGAGGAAGCTCAAGCTGATTTTGCTGCTTAAATTTAATAACCTTTATATGCTAGACACTGCATATCTAGGTTTCAGTATTGTTTTACATTGGTCTTGTCCTTTTATTTTGCTTATATGTGTCATTTTCAATTTCATTGCAGGGACTTTTTAAAGCTGCCTCAAATTCGCTGGGTAACAAAGTAGGGCAGAGTGTAATTCCTCACTGTAGTTTGGTTATTTGATCATTGAGCAAACACCTCTGCTCTGCCCTAAAGCAAGACCTCACACCAGGCCTGCCAATGGGAGGGAGCAGAGTGAAGGGTTGGGACTTGGGCTTGGGAATCATAGGGATCCGTGTTAGGGTTCCAGTTTGTCACCAGTTTGCAATATGACACTAGGCAAGTTAATCGGCCTCTCTGATTTAAAGTTTCTTTATCAGTTACCTGGGTGCAATAATGTATTCCTCACAGAGTAGTTATGGAGATTAAATTAAATAATGTGTATAAAGTGCTTAGTACAGTTCCTAGCACTTGGTGAGTGCTCCACAAATGAGAGCTATTATTACAAATACTGCTATTGAGAAAGACATGAGTCATGGCAGAATCATAACAGAGGTTTGGCAAAAGACCAGCTTATTTGCTGCAGCCCCTTCTATCTTCTCCCATCTGATGCCACCCCAACCTGTCTCTGAACATCACAAAAAAATACCAGTGTTTAGTCTCTGATTTGCTAAGAGTGAATCACTGATTCCCCCGGGGATAGTGCCTGGTTTAAATCCCCCTACTTTCATTTGCTGGAAGAGAAACTTTAATTCAGCACGTGGAAGAAAATGCAATTTGGTACATTTCATCAATTTATTGCCACCTCAATTTGTGCAGAGAAGGAGAGGTAAAGGCATGGGAAGCAAGCTATAGAATGTTTAAGATTCTACAGGACCCAGACACAGGCTTACTCAAGTTGGCTGATTTCAGCGGCATCATCTGCACATCTATTCCTCTCACACTGACTGGCACATGCGCCTCCTACTTATCCACCTGGAACACTGTGTCAGCCTCTTGGGGGTCCCAGGAGATGACACAAAGTAGACCCCTTCTGTGGCTTTTGCAATTGAGGACTTTGGGTGAATTCTACAAATTTCCTGTGGTCACCTCAGACTTCCTTGTGAGTTTGCTGTGTGTTTATTCTCAGTATCATTCATCGAACATGAATTGAGGACCTGATCTGTATAGGATGCTGTCACAGGCAACATCTCACTCATGAGCAATGTGTATCAATCTTCTATTCCAAATGCACTGATTTTCCTATAGACCCTTAAAATGCCTGGGCTCCCCATGCTAACTTGCCTTTGCTTGTAACCTCCCCCTAGCTTGAAATGACTCCCATCCTCCTCCAAGAACAAAATCAAGACTTATCATTTTAGTTCCAATTAAGCTAACAATGAAGAACAACCTTTTTTTTTTTTCATTCTCCCATCGATTCTTTCAGTGGATGTTTATTAAACATTTACTCTGTGCCAGGCACAGTGTTCAATGCTGGACATACAAAAAATTTAAAAAATAAGTATGATCATTATTTTTTTTACAAAAAGAAATTGAATTTTATAGAAGCTCTGCAATTTGCCCAATGTTTATGAGTTGTAATGGCAAAACTGGAATTAAAGACCACGTCTATAAGTTTTTAAGATTCATGCTTTTCTCGCTATGCTACCTTACTCACTGCAGAGCTATCATACATATACATCATCTACTGCTGTGACAATCATTTGACTTAGAGGGTCTTTGTGAGGTGTCCGAGCTCAGACACAAAGAGTTCACAAACAGGACCAGCAGTTTTGGGATATATTGGGGGCATGAATGGAACATGATCTTCCAGTGGTGGGAGGAGACCCAGCATGAGGGATGGATGGCCTGGAGTCAGATTCCCATTCAAATTCAGAAGTCAGGGCCAGCTAGGTGTGGACACCAGGCTCTGTGGACCTGCCTAATGCTTGGCTAAATTTTGTTAAGGAGGAAATGGACACAAATAAGGGAGAGTGCTTAGCAGTTCTGGAAGAATCTGTGTGGATAATGTCCCATAATCATAGAAGCTCTTTGATGTTCTGTGATCTGCCTCCTAACCCCCTCTGTCCCGCCACACCCTTCTTTCAGTTCTTTGTTACTTTTCAAGGTGCTGTACTCTTGAACCTGCATCTACCAATATTGAGATTGCTGAACCAGTCTCTTAAACCGGGCAAGGTCATTCAAGTTTTCGTGGAATCAAGCATGACTGTATGGGGACCATAACTGCCTCCATCACTGTCATCTTACTCTGTGGCTTTGGGCAAATTGCTCTATTGTTCATCCCTGAATTTCACTTTCCTCATTTTAAAATGTGTACATATGAATATAAACTGTTTGAAGGGAACACAAGTGACTGCTAAAACCAGTTGACTCTGGGGAAAATACCTTGAGGACCTGGGGGGATGGAGAATCACTTTCTTGGTTATTGCATTAAGTGGTTTGCATTTTAGCATATTCTCATATTTGTGTTTTATCTCCCTGTGTACACACACACACACACACACACACGTATATTATATACTGTATATGTATGTAGTGTGTATATATATGATTTTATTAAATTATAGTTACCACCTATTATGTTCCAAATACTTAGTATAGTATGTTGACTTGTCAAAGGATTTGCTTCCCTAGCAAACAGTGGTTCTTAGAGAGAAAGGATGGAATCTTCGTCATCTGTGTCATCTGTGTTTCTTTGGAGCATAACACAAGATCTGGCACGTGATAAGTGTTAGATATTTATCAAATTACTTTACAAGTATGTCCATCTGTAGAATAAAATGTTGGGCTAGACAAGAATCTTCTGAGGTGGGCCTCCACAGCTTAGGAATCTGTATATTACACATGTATCACAAGGGGCTTTGCATCCTTAGGCAGAATTATGTAAATGATCTGTATATACGTATACATTGTATATAATTATGTATCTCTGACCGTCTTGCTCCTTAGCGTAGGATGTCAGGGAGGCACGGGCTGGGCGGTCAGAGCCAGTGTCAGGGACCGGCAGCAGTAATCGCCAATTTAGATCCTGGGTAGAGACTTTTTTCTAGGTCTTCTGACACTGGCTATGGGTCAGGGCTTCTAGGTATCTATAGCCAGAGGTCAAGTTAAAACTCGGGGCTGGTATCTTGTCCCTGAAGAAGGCAAGCAGTTAGGGTAGAAGGTGTAGACTTCAGGGAAGTTTCATACACCAAGCCTTCCCTTCAGGCACAGTGTGGGAGTTAGTGCTGTGGGGGTGACTTCCTCCTGAGTGCCAGCCTGTCAGCTTCCAGGCCTTTTTCTTGTGACATCTGCTCTAGCAGCCAGGAGCTGGGTCACAATCTTCCTTTCTCGGCTGCTTCTGTGCAGTGCAGTCCGGAGGCAATGAGGAAGAAGAACGAGGGAGGGAGAATGTTGTGTACACAGAGTTTAAGTGATGTCTTCAGGGCTTGGGAAAATGTAATTCTGTTTGAGCAGTTTGCTGGCAGTTTTGCAACTCATCCCCCTGAATTAGGGACCGAATGAAGTCATTAGGCCCTAATCAAAAGCAGCTAATCAGGAGTCAGTAGGAGATCTACCAGTTAATCACAGCTGGAACCCAACGAGCTGAAGTACCCAAGGCTGGATGGATCAAAGTAATGAAATTAGATATCAGTGCCACGCAATGCGGCACGACTTCAAGAACCAGTTATGGGCTGCTCAGCCCTTCCTGCCATTTGAGAAATAGAGACTCGGTGCCAAAGCATGGATGGGGTGGAAGGCAGTTTTGGAGTTTGCCTGGAGATTTCAGAGGTCGAGATGTGTGTAAACAAGCAGCAGGAGGATATGAAAAAGAAGATGGGCGTGGATTTTTGTCGATGTGATACACGGTAATAACATTGTATGATAGAATGGAACACTATGGTTTGATAATCATATGCGATAATACCTCTTTCATAGCATTTAAATAATTTATACCCAGGTTCTTTGTTGACATATCATTCTGTCCATCTAGTCTGTGAGGATGGAAGTTATTTCAGATGAAGTCTCTTGTCCCATAACCAGCATAGCATGTGGTTGCTGCTAAATACATAATTACAGATGCATTTCATTGATTCTGGGTGGAGCAAGGATTTTAACTGGGGCTTTTCCTTTTTTTTTTTCTTTCTACCCTAAGTTCTTCTTCCACTCTTTTTTTTTATTATGTTATGTTAATCACCATACATTACATCATTAGTTTTTGATGTAGTGTTCCATGATTCATTGTTTGCATATAATACCCAGTGCTCCATGCAGAACGTGCCCTCCTTAATCAGATAAAGGGCTAGTATCCAAAATCTATAAAGAACTTATTAAACTCAACACCCAAAGAACAAATGATCCAATCAAGAAATGGGCAGAAGACATGAACAGACATTTTTCCAAAGAAGCCATCCAAATGGCCAACAGACACATGAAAAAGTGCTCAACATCACTCGGCATCAGGGAAATCCAAATCAATACCTCAATGAGATACCACCTCACACCAGTGAGAATGGCTAAAATTAACAAGTCAGGAAACGACAGATGTTGGCAGGGATGCGGAAAAAGGGGAACCCTCCTACACTGTTGGTGGGAATGCAAGCTGGTGCAGCCACTCTGGAAAACTGTATGGAGGTTCCTCAAAAAGTGAACTGAGGCTTTTCAATTCAAACTGCTGTTCATCTTTTGAGACCACTCAGGCCGAAGGATTCAGTGCCCTGATTTAATCAAAATAAAAGTGATTCCCTGCTGGCAGTTTTTGGTTCAGAAATGTCCAAATACTTTGAATCACAGCTTTCAGGGATCATACAAAATCGACTGTCGAGTCTAAGCCTCTAAATCACAGAGGGGGAGACCAGGGCCAGAGAGTGCCAGGAACCTGCCCAGGTCCCCCAGCATATCTGTGGCAGAGGCAGGCCTAGAACCAAGGTTCTGACTCTGAGTTCATTTCCCTCAGCACCTGCTCCTTTGCTTTCATTATTCATGGTCATCCTTCCTACATGGAATTTCTTTGTCCTCTGAGATTTCCAGAGCTCTTTGTCTGTCTAGATTGGGACCAATTAAAGGTTTGCAAAAGTGTTCCTGGAGTCTGTGCCAGTGGCCAGGGCAGTGAGTCTGGGCCACAAGGTGGGTGGGAGCCACCTCAGTCTCTATTTCTCATATGGCAGGAAGGGCTGAGCAGCCCATAACTGGTTCTTGAAGTCGTGCCGCATTGCGTGGCACTGATATCTAATTTCATTACTTTGATCCATGCAGCCTTGGGTGCTTCAGCTCCTTGGGTTCCTGCATTGGGAGGTCTGTGTTAAACAGAAGAGAGAACTTGTTTGTATTGGAGAGATTTCTGAGGTGATGTTTATCTGAGTGAAGTCTGGGCTTGAAGATGAAGCGAGGGAAAGTATTGGCAGGAGGAGAGCATGGGGGTCAGAAGAGTGTGTGTATGTGTGTGTGTGTGACTATGCATGGGTACATTTTGTTATATCCTATATGTGGTTTTGTGTTTAAAAGTAGATGCTTGATTCTGTCATAATTAAGAAAAAAACATGCGCACAGTTTTGTCTGAATATGCGTATGTGTGAGGGGGTCACTTAAACACAAACATGTATGTATGTCTGTGGGGTGTGTATGGACCCCTGCAAGGTGCCATTTGTATAGAGAATATTGAGGGGGTGTGTTAGTATGCATGTCTATGTGTATTTTATTTTTATTTTTCCTTGCATGTCATTTTCCTGGATTTCTCTTCCATGTTTGTGGGTCTGAGAGTCTGTTACTGTCTGCGTGAATGGGCATTTTCTTAGCGTGGGAAGGATGGTTTAGGTAAGGATTTGAAAGTGTGCATTTAGAATTTGAGGGCATCCATGCATTCTGGTGAGTGTGTACATTTTAGAATGGTTGGATATCTTTATATGTGTTGTGGGGTGAAGGGGAATTCAGTGTGTTGGTATGTATGTGTTTGTATGTGTGTCTGTGCATGGTATGTTTTTTGAGTATATGTTTAAAGTTAAGGTGACTGTATAATTTACCAACCATATGGGGAATGTTTGAAAATTAAATGTGATGTGTGTGTGTGTATTTGATAATTATGTCTGGACACCAGGGGAAATCCATGACTGGCCTAGGCAATCCAGGATATACTGACATTTGTGTGAGGGAGAAAGTATGTCTCTGAATGAACATTTGTATTTAATTGTGTGTGTTATCGGTGTCCAGAATTTGTAAGAAGAACAGAAGTCATTAAATTATTTAGGTCTTTCTCAGGTTGTAGGCTTATAACAGAGGCATGAATAGAATTAACAGGTAAGAGGAGGTCAGCCCCAGAGAGCTATGTCATTTTTTTTTTCAAACCAGATCAATGAACTGAAGAAAGAGGCCCTACATATCTTGTGCTGACAAAAATGCACATGGTTAAAAAAAAGTGAGCACAGTCAGTAAGGACAAGACATGTGAACTATATTGTGCTAGAAAATGTCTTTCATGTACAACATCCGCTTTGCTGTGTCCTCTTTATGCCTCCTGCCTTGTTCTCCATGAGTAACTCCAGCTTGTGATGGCCAAGATAGCTGAGACCTTTTATCCTCTTACCTCGACAGTTTGGAAAAATAGCTCAGTGTGACCTCCCTCATGTAAGAGACAGAAAGCGGCTGGAGAGAGCCCGCTGCTTCATTTCAGGTGATTCAGAAAAGAAATCCCAGGGATGCTCCTGCCATTCTCACTTATTTTCAGAGAGTGCTGCCCCAGAATCCCTGGTTTATACATGCAACCCCTGGGGCTGGGAAATCCACTTGCTTAGTTCTCACTGGCTTTGCAGGGTGTAGCGGAGTGGTTGGAATAGTGCTTTTCCTTCTACTTGACCACATTGGTGCAGGAGTTTCTCAGCAGCTCTATGCATCATCCCCCCCCCCCGCCCCCGTCCCCGTCATCCCTTTCCATACTCTGATAGCAGTGGAGTATCTGCTCTTGCTGCCTAAGGTTAAACAAGCACCAGTAGCTCTAGGTGTACGGTAGATTAAAGATGGCTACAAATTCTTTGTCATCCTCCCATTGAAAGGTGGAGTTTAACTGTCTCTCTATGAATCTGGGCTGGCCTTAGTGACTCATTTGACCAAGAGAGTATGTCAGAAGTGATCTTCTGCAATCTCTGAGTTTGTCTCATAAGAGCCTTATGGCTTCTGCTCAGATCTCTTTCCTCTCTGGGAAACAACTGGCAAGGCTACCAGAGGCCCAAACCATTAGACAGACCACTTTGGTCTATCTCGTCTTTGCAGGCATTCTGGTCAGCAGCCCAAGCTCAGTGTCCGTCTCACAGCTAGCATCCTTTCCCTATGCAAATGCCATCCCAGCCCAGACGCCAGACAAGTGAGTGAAGAAGCCATTCTAGAAGTGGGTGTGCCAGTCAATGCCACATGGGTCAGAGACGAACCACCCAGCTGAGCTCTTTGTGGAATCCTGACACACAAAGTGATGGTTGGCAGCACTGTGTTTGGGAGTAGTTTCTTCCACAACAATAGATAATTGGAATATCAGTGCTAGGAATAGCTGCCGTATATTGAGTCATTGCTGTCTGGTCAGAGAATGTTCCTAGGGATTTGTGTACATTATTTCTTGGTATCTTCACAATGGTCAAATGAGTCTGGAGCTTTTATTATTCCCATTATACATATGAAGAAGTTGAGGTGAGGAAACTGCCCAAAATCATACAGCTACTATTTGGCAGAGATGCATTCAGTCTAGGACTTTTTCTTAACCACCTCCCTCCTTCATATTGATGTTAATGTATAGGAAGACATTCTTGCTTTAGCTTGGAATAATCTTCCTAATCACCCCACTTCAACTGACAAATTCCTTCTGACCCTTCATGGTCAGGCTCTGTAACTGTAACCATTTCGCACCCAAATCCATGTCGATTTCCCACAGCAGGTACACAGAGGCACTCAACTACCTTGCATTAACAGCATGAAAAGAGACAAGATGCTCAACTTCCCTGAGGCTCCTTTTTCTCATGTGTAAAATTGGTTACAATGACTTCTTACAGGTTTGTTGTAAAGATTAAATGTTTTGAGAGATGCTAAAATGTGTCATACACAGAACGGGATGCACACACTAACCTTTGATAACTAACCACTATCAAAGCTGAACTGCAGGCCTAAAGGATGAGCCTGTAGTCAATCACCTTTCACTGTATGTGTCTGGGTATAGAGAGTTGCCTAAGGCACCGGCTGTGTCTCATGGAGGTCGTATTTCAATGGGACAGAAGACAAGTAAAAGAACCAATATGTTAATGAGATTAATGGCAGGTTAGAGGGGGCCAAAGAGCCATGAAAGATATCTTAGAGGTGAAATGAGCCCTCTATGATGAGAAGGAATCAGTGAGGTTAAGAGAGAGGAAAATTAGGCATTCCAGGTAAGAGTAAGCTTGAGCAAAGATTTGAAGGAATCCAAGAGGAGGATGTATGGGGGACCCTCCAAGTAGCTTGGTACCCTAGGATTCAGATGAAGGCGGCCTGGGGTAGAGATGCATGAAAGACAGAGAGATCTTTGGATTCAAAACTGAAGACTTTATGCCAAGGTCAGTGGGAAGCTAGCAGGGGGTTGAGGCCAATGAATGCAGATGAATCAGTCTGCATTTTAGAACAACTACCTTGGGGACCATTTTGGAAGGGGTAAGACTAGAGGTAGAGAGGCTGACATCGAGGATGGGGTCTGTCCTGATAAACCCATCATAAGTTGAAAATATCATAAGTCAACAATGCATTTAATACACATAACCTATCAAATGTCCTAGCTCAGCCTAGCCTACCTTACATGTGCTCAGAACACTTGCATTAGCTTACAGTTGGGCAAAATCACCTAACACAGAGCCTATTTCATAACAAGCATTGAACATCTCATGTATTTATTGAATACTGTACTGAAAGTGAAAAACAGAATGGCTGTGTGGGTACAGAATGGGTGTATCGGTTGTTTGCCATCATGATTGCGTGACTGACCAGGAGCTGCACCTCGAGACCACTGCCCAGCATCATGAGAGAGTATCACACCACATATCACTAGCCTGAGAAAAGATCAAAATTAAAAATTCAGAATGGTCTACAGAATATGGATTGCTCTTGCACCTCTGTAAGATCTAAAAATTGTTAAGTCAGAACATTGTAAGTTGGGCACTGTCTTTACTCTAAAAAAGGTGGTGGTAGTGTGATCCAGGGGCATGGCAGCGGGCATTGGAGGGATGCCAAAGCAAAGGAAAGAAGGAAGCCTGGTGAGTGATTGCTTAAGAGGGATAAAGTTGGGAGAGAAACCTGAATTAGTACCCTGGTTTCTGACTGGGGTGACTTAGTTCATGGTGGGCACACAGTAATCAAATAGAATGAAGAGAATGCAGAAGGAGGAATACTCTCTTCCCACGCCCTTGGGGTGGGGCTGTTCGGTGGGGAGGACAATGGGTCTCCTCTGTGGGAGTCATAGGCCCACAGGAGCATGGATCCAAGCATGTCATTACAGCACATCGACGTCCGTGATGAAAACGGAACTCTAATTTTGCCAGCCCCACTCTGGCATAATAAGTGTGGTTTTTAACATAATCACTGCTGGAGTGAAGTTGTCAGAAAAGCAGGGGGCGGAGGATGTACTCTGTGAGACTTCAAAGAAAAGAAGATTGAAGCCATTTTATGTGGCTGGAAATGAGTCATTTGTCAGCGATGCCAACCTGCTGTCAGCCCCACAGGGAGAGACGGCTGGGCACCCTGGGGGGAGGGCTGGTGAAGGTGTCAGCCTCCAGTCACCAGAGGCCATGTGTGGGGTAAGAAGTGTCAGTCACAACGCATCCCTGTCCTGACCTGGGTCACAGGGGAACCAAGGTCATGTCAGAGCAGTTAGCAACGTAACCGAGGAACCTTTTAACCTGCCTCTGTCAGGAAAAACTGATGTGCTCAGCATTATCCAAGACAGTTCAGAGCTTTAATTCCCCAGGAGATGTGCACTTCAAAAGAACAATGAGAGGGCAACACTTTTAGGAAAAAGTAGCGAAGAGGTAAGAGCGGATTCGTGGCACCAGGGAGAAGAGACTTGTGAGCAAGGACCTGCCTAAGGTCACTGAAAGAATACCAGGTAGATGCACACTCTTGCTCTCTGTCTGGTCCTCAAGGCTTGGTGAGGGGCAGGGATCTGGGAGTCCAAGCAGCTTGGAAGTCACTGCGGGGAATGATGACCTGCTCTCGATGCAAGAGCCCTGCCTTTAAAGCCATTCCATTACCTGTTAGCCCCTCCCCCACACTATGCCATTCATCTGTCCCTGGGGCACTTGAGCAAGTAGCAGGCCCTCCAAGGTGCTCTTCCTGTTACCATGGTTCTGCTCTAATCCACTTTCCTCCCTGCAACCCCAGCGATCATTTAAAACTTAAACTGCATCTTCTCTTCTCCCTGCTCACAGTGTCCTCCCAGGCTAGATACTCTGGTCTCTATGGTGTCCATGTGTCCATCTCAAGCCAGACATCTTCTCCCTTGTTCTCTGCACTCCAGCTGCATATGCCCTTTATAGTTCCTTGAACACACTGAGGTCTGGCCTCTCTCAAGATCTTTGCGTAAGCTAGTCCCTCTTCTTGGGTAATGTCTATCCATCCTTCAGCTCAGCTTAAATATAGTTTCTTCAGAGAGATACTGACTCAAATTAAATCACCCCTCACCCCCAACACAGACAGGCTTTCTGTCTCATAATATTTTCTTTTGGAATGTTTTTATTTTATAGTTGTTATTGGTTATATTCTGAGATTCCGCTTTGACCCTCAATTCCAAAAGAGCAGGGATAATGCTTGTCTTTTTTTTTGCCACTGCATCTACATGCCTGGAACAGTGCCTAATATAAATGTTTCACAAGTATTTGTAGGATGAATGAATGAATGGGTGAATGAATCAACAGCTCTTCAGTAATTCTGGTGGGCAGAAAATTCTGGGACTCCATGCACCAGGCAGTATCATGGAAGTACCAGGTGACTATGTAGGCAAAGAGACAAGCAAAAACTCAAGGAACCTTATCAGTCACTTTCCTGACACTTTACACTCTGCCTCCCATTCACACTTTCTGGGTCAGGATAATTTTGAAGAGCTAAAGTTATAGAACACTTTCCATTAGACCAGTGGTTCTCAAAATCTCCCAGAAGAGCTTATTAAAACACCAAGTACTGGGCCCTACCCCCAGTGTTTCTGATTCAGTAGGTCTAGTGTGGGATTTGAGAGTATTTATTTCTAAAAAGTTCCCAGTTGATATTGATGCTGCTGGTCTAGGGAACACACTTTTAAAAAGAGTGCATCAGGGGCGCCTGGGTGGCTCAGTCGGTTAAGCGTCTGCCTTTGGCTCAGGTCATGGTCTCAGGGTCCTGGGATCGAGCCCCGCATTGGGCTCCCTGCTCCGTGGAAAGCCTGCTTCTCCCTCTCCCACTACCCCCTGCTTGTGTTCCGTCTCTCGCTGTCTCTCTCTCTCTGTGTCAAATAAATAAAAAAATTTAAAAAATAAAAAGAGTGCATCAGCTCACAAATTCTAGGGGGCAAGGGCTATACTTTTCACATTTACTATTGTTACCTACAGATGCTGTAATATAAACATACGTATTTTTCATTGTATATGCTCACAAATACTCACTGAATAAATGAAAAACACTGGGTGAGCACCCGTTTCCATCACCTGGCTCTACTCCCTGGGCCCCTCCTCTCCTCTTACCATCTCTATTCCATGTCAAATGATCAACACTCCCACAACCGCCCATTCCCACCAACCATCTGACTTTCTCAAGGTAGCTTTTTTGTTCTACCCATCCTCCCAGAGAAACAGGATCTACTTGTGCATTTTCAGTTTCCAGTAAGGCCGGGATGATACTTGATAAGCCTCACGAGTTACAAACCAACGAGTAATGGCAGACCAACGTAGTACTTCTCTACAGAGAACTTTTATTCTAATATCTGATAGAACATTTGTATCCAAAGAACACTGGTTAATGGTGGTGGTCAGTCTGTGCAATCATAGCTTGCAGCTTGAAATAAGCCTTCACATACACACTATTTTAAAATGTTTTATTTAGCAAGCCTTTTTAATATAGCATTACAAAGATTGTGGGGTAGGCAATGATAAGACAGCTTAATAGCAGAAATTACTTCTTTGTACTTTAGAAACATCCACATGTATGATATTAAATGGTGTGCTAGTTATAATACTATCTTATCCATCCTACAAGGATCTTTATTGAGAAAATATTTAGATATGGTAGGTAGAATTACCACTTGTATCTGAAAGAAATAAATGCGTACCTATATAGGTGTGGATAAAGGTAAAGATGTGTATCTTTATGTGTAAAAAAACATGTATATTTTTTTTGTCACGAAATCCTATAAATCCAGTTTTTCTTATCTCACCCCACCAACCTCATATGAATTAAGTTTTATTCTATGAAATAGGACCTATTACAACTTGCATTATCTGTTCTCATACATATTAGATAGTTCCTCTTACCTCACACTCATTAAATGAGTATTTAGTAACATTTCTGAAGAAGAACTTCTGCTAGATCAAGCTAGAAGCCATCGGGGACTTAAAAGTCTTTTCTTTTTTTTTTTTTTTTAAATGGCAAATCATCACAATCCCTGAGTGATTTACCAGGTTGATTTAATTTGGAGTCTCTTCCATGCCTTCCTGTACCCTAAGTCTCTAGCTGAACAGAGTTAGAAATTGATGAAATGTTCTACCCGATGTCACATACACACACAAAGCTCAATTTTAGCACTGATACTCTCATCTACAGGCTTGGTTCTACTTGAGGAAAATCAAATATTTTCTTTCCTCTTGAGCCAGATAGGTACTTCTGACAGTAAGAAACGAGGAAGAAAACGAATGCACTGAGCACATGTATATATATATATAGCAGGTGCCCTTTGTATGTCAGTGATGATCCTCACACCAACCCCGGGAGATAGATACTATTATTCCTTCTAGGTAGATTAAGCAAAATGTAGGGAAAAGAGGACAAGGAAATGCCTCGGAGTGAAATCATATACCAGAGGTCACACATCAAGCAAATGGTAGAGAAGAGGTTCACAGAGAGATTCCTTTGTCACTAAAAGCCATGTGCTATGTTTGAGCAGGTTCACTCACTCCAGTAGAACCTCTTATGGTGGCTGCATGTCAGCTTTGACAATAACAACCAAGAAACAAGAGAGAAGAGTCAGAAATAGTCTTTTATTTGTTTAACTCCAAGGAGACTGTGTAGTATCTTTTTCTCCATTAAATTTAAAGGTAAGGATTCTATGCCACTTTTCTGAGACTTCTCTGAGATTTTTTTTTAATCCTCTTCTCCTTCTTTCTTGTATCTAACTTGGAGAATAGAATTCAGTCCCTCTAAACCACATGTCCTCTGATTCTGCCCCTAGACGTGACTTTCTTCATTCAATCATTCTAGAATCCTATGCTTTTCATCCAGCACTTAACATTTTGCAACTTCACTTATACACAATGTATTTATTGTCCAAGGTTCAGGGGAGAGATGAAGGAGGCTGAAATTCTGGATCGAATCAGTGACATTAGTATGTCCAGGCTGTGATTTCCCTCCCAAGATGAGTGAGTGACAGAAGGAGGGAGAGAGAGAGCGAGAGAGCAGAGAGAGAGACAGGGACAGAGAGAGAGGGAGGAAAGGGAGGGAGATGACTTAATTGATATTTCTAACTAATTCTCTCTGAAGCTCAAACTCTCCTCTGTTAAATGGGAGTAAAACTACCCCCCATGACTCACAGGACTAACATGAGGATCAAATGAGATCATATAAGGGAAGGTGCTTTTTTAAAAATACTATTGCTGGTATTACTGTTAGGACAACAACAAAATCTGCAACACAACTTCATGGATCCATAGACTACCCGAAAAACCTGTCTTTAGGCTGAAACTCTTAGAAGACTGCCCACAAATATCATGTATACTTTACTTGTTATGCTTATTCCTAAATTCTTAGTAAAGTCTAGTTTATTTATACGTCTTAGTATTTTAGAATCAGTAGAGATTTTAACAAGGGTCAAACTATTTTATATGTGGAATATAATAAGTTTTCTAGGCAGGAAAGATTGAAAACAAAGTTACCAGTGGGGACAGGAAAAAGATGGTTTAAACTATCCAGGAAATCAGACGTTATTCAAGAGTTAGATAAAATCTATTTAGCTGTATCCAACTGCTTGCCAAGAATATACAAATCATTCATATTTATATTCAGTTCTTCATATCTCCATAAATTTGCATGTACTAAAATGGCATTTAAAAATGAACACAGTCTAAACCCCTATTTTCCCAACATAGGGAATCTGAAAACATCAGCAGACTAGTAGTTCTTAGTTTTCCCATCTGTAAAATTAGCAAGTTGGACTAGATGGGGAATAGAGAGACGTGGCAAGGTGGCCCAACACTGTCCAGCTCTGCCCACAGCAGACATCACTAATGGATTACAACACCTTCTTGTGGGGCCAGGATGTAGCCTCAGGATCCTTCTCTCTTTACTGATCCCTGCAGCTGCTATCAACCAATTGGAACATTGCCATTGTAGGATTAGATGCTTTCTAAGATTTTGTTTTTTAACTGACATTTTCAGTATATAGAAATGCAATGAGTTTGTCTCACTCCTAAAATTCATTTTGTTAAAAAAATAATCTGTTCCTATTCTCTGGAAGGTGATGACAACTTTCAGTTGGTATTTCTCATTCAGTTGTCTGTCTTCTCTGTTCCTCATTCTGTGAATGGTACCGGTGTCTCTTAGCAGGAGATGCCAAGTAAATGAAACTGCCCAGCAGGAAACCCTGTTTGGCAATTCTAACAAGGCTTGAAGAATCGGTTTCCTCATTAGAAACAACAGAAGTTTCCTTTCTGGTGAACATGCAAGTTCTGGGCATGATCTCATGGGTGCTCTACCTGAACAAAATATTGAGGCAGAAAGAATACAAATGAAAAGCAAATACTTGGTAATGATGGGATCTGTCATTCACCTTGACTACAGGAGATAAAAATTCCATTTTCTTGCAATGCATTCTCTAGATTTAACAGACTTTAGCCCTAGGAGTAGAAAGACTTCACCTTCTGCATGGGGATTACCACCCGATGAGCTCCCACCATGTGCTTGGTCCCTCATGTGTATCATTTCATTTTAATCACAGTAATACTAGTTAACATGTATTAAACCTTTCCTATGTGTCAGGGACTGTTCTAGGCACTTTACTTGAATCAGCTCACTTAGTAGCTATAAGAGCTCTATAGAGTACGTACTACCAGTGTCTTTAAATGGGGAAACAGAGGCAAAGGGAGGCTAAGTAACTTGCCCAAAGTCATACAACAGTAATTGGTATAGCTTATAACTGGATCTGTAAAGTCTGGCTACAGAGTCCGAGCTTGTAACCACTGCATTACCGTACCTGATGATGTTCCCAACAGTTGGCTGTTATGTTTAAAGAGTAGAGGAAACTTTAGAGCCTACTGCTTCTCAACCAGAAAGTGGCATAGCAGGGCCAGTACTTTTCATCTGTTGTCTCATTTAATCCTTAATACTACCCCACAGTGTAGATGCTAGCATCTCCCCCATTTAACAGATGAGGAAACAGAGGTTCTTGCGGGATTATAACTTGCCCGAGATCACACAGCTAGTGAATGCTAGAGCCAGGCTTTGAACAAGGCAGCCTAACTCAAGGAGTCCCTGATTCCAGTTCTCAAGGAGCTGACAATCAGATCTAAAAGAAGGAAGAGTATAAAAATGAAAAGAAGTCTCCAGGCCTGGTGGACCAGAGACAACATGGGACAATGTGAACAGAGGGCAAGGGGCTCAGAGAAAGATCAGAGTGGTGGGGGAAGCTTCAAGAATGAGGAGGAACAGCTGATTATTTAAGAATAAGTGGAGGGGCTGGGACACCTGGGTGGCTCAGTCAGTTAAGCGTCTGCCTTCTGCTCAGGTCATGTTCTCAGGAGCCTGGGACTGAGTCCTGCATCGGGCTACCTGCTCAGCGGGGAGTCTGCTTCTCCTTCTCCCTCTGTTCCTCCCCACTGTTCATGCTCTCTTTCTCTCTCAAATAAATAAGTAAATCATCTTTTAAAAAAAGAATAAGTGGAGGGTAGATTAAGGGGCTTCAAAGTAAGACCACTGTCAACATCTGCTTGGGGGGGTGGTGGTGCTGTTATGCAGGTGAATCATAGTTAAGGATGGGTAGTATGGAAATGGGCACCTACTAGTCAATCTAAGAGATGCTAATAATTGATTAATAAAGGAAAGTTGATTAAATATCTGTTTGTTCAATACCTGCTTAATAGCTAGTTCATCAAATGCAATGAAAATGTTTCTTAGCCGTACTTTAGAGCTCAGACAGAACCTAGAATTTAACTTTTCCCTAACTAATCCATTCTCCATTTCTGCCTCTCTGTCTCTCTGCCTCACTTTACTACCTCAGAGTACTCTTGGAACTACTTCCCAGCCCTTAACAGAATTCTGTTTTTTAAGCAGAGCTTTTAGAAATTGCGATCCCTAGTTTATTTTCATTCCAATTCAGCCTTTTGACTTCTTGGCAGTAAATTGTTCCTAAGTTCATTGCTGCCATGTCTCCCAACCTCATTTTGCCATGATTGGATTTATGCTTCTCCTCTGCTTTGAGATACACACACACACACACACACGCACGCACGCACGCACACACATACCCACAAATAGAATGTATACATATATAGATAGGTTATATACACACATTCATTGCTTGCTCACAGTTTTGGGGTTTGGGAGTTGTTGGGTTTTGTTTCCCAATCATAAACAATGTTTCTATTCTACTTCCATCCTCTAGAGAAGACCGATAAAATCTGACTCATGAAAAGAGAGAGGACAAAAAAATCTAGGAGGCGAAAGTAATATGGGGAGAAAATGAAAGAGATTTAGTGCAGCTATCAACCAACCGTTGTGCTGTCTTTAAGAGTCTGTTGAAACAACATAATAAAAGGTAATAAAGTTTGGATTTATAGCCTACCTGGTGGAAATGGCTGCCTGTTTGTATCTTGCCCACTCACAGCCCACCGTGGGTCTTTGTCGTGGGGTCTTTTCCCCTGCAGTGTCATCTCCCCACCTTGGACTTAAGAGACATAAGGCAACCCTGAGAATGTCCAAATCAGATTGGCAGGTGAATTAAACACCTTTCTGGCTCCTTTCTTTTCCTTCTTTTTCCTGGGATTTAATGACCCAGCTTTGTTTCTTTTTTAAAAGCTGTATTTGGTTCAGTTTGCCTAGAAACGTCCTCAGTGATTCACTAAAATAGGCAAAGGGAACTTTGAACTTGAAAATGGTTATGTCAGCTCCCAAAGGATGAAGGACTTATTGCTTCCCTTTCAAGTTCAAATCAATTTCCATAAACTTCTAAATCAGCACTAATCAGTCTCTTGAGAGGAAGGTGGTACATATTCTCCAGGTAGTTTGGGAAAATTAAAGATCAGGAGGACAAGAGAAAGGATGATGTCTGCCCACAGGGTGCAGGGACCACATTCCAAGAGGCAATTGGAACAGAGGATGGTCCCCTGAATCTACAGTGCTCTCTCATACTTAGCAGGTAATCAGAAGATAAAGTTCTTTCATTCATTCAATCATTCATCAAACATTTATCTACAAGCAGCATCTACTTTGTTCCAGCCCTGTGCCATTGACAGGGATACACACATGAATAAGACTAGAGCTCCATCCCGAAGATTCCAGTCTAGGCAAAGAGATGCCCCCTTAGATGCAAAGTTACAAATGCTATGTTAAAGTCCATAATGTTGGTATATATGTTCAGGATTCAGGAGGTGCAAAAGGGAGATGGGGACCAAGCTAACCCTAATTGCCTTGGAAGGTTTCAGGACAGAGCTGACCCTTGATCCTTGATTCGAGTATTTGCTTGAATGGATAAATACATTAATAAATTGAAAGAACAGGGCAGAAAGAGGAGATAGGAGTTACAAGTTCAAGATCTAAAGACCATTTTCTGTGAGATCTTGGGTAAGTCTCTCCCAACCCCGGACTTCAGTTTCCCCATCTATGCACTAAGATTTTTTGTCTGTCCTGTAAGTTCTATTCCACCTCTGATATCCTAAATTACATCAAGCAAGGTAAAGGAATACAAACATTTTTCCAAATCTGGGTTCTTATAGCAGGCCCAACATCTCCCTCCTGTCTCTGTAGAAAATAAGCCCCATTTTTTTTTTTTCACACTGTATGTTTTGTCACTGCTTGTTTATAAGCTTGGTCTAGCTGGGTGTCTGAGTCTCGGATTCTTTGCAAAAGAGAAGTTACAGACACCACTGTCTGTTCCCCACCCATGGTGGTGATTGAGGTCAAGAGGGAAGCTAGGAAATTCTGGGAGGAAAATGGAAATGGGGCCACTGTGAGCAGCAAGGAGGAGGAAGGCCAGCAACAAAGCACTGAGCCCCTGGAAGAGAGACCTCATTACTAAAGTATGAGTCATGGTAATAGTCTGAATAAATCCCCCTAAAGTCAGGGCTAATGGTATCTGCTGGAGCCCACATCATGCCATAAACACAGAGCCAAGGCTATACTAATTGTCAGACCCAATCAGAGGGGCTGGGGAGCATGAAATGAAGGATTAGTTCAGGGGGGTGAGCCCCAGCCTCTCTGGGGACTCTTGCTCTGTCTCCTGGCTGGCTAGAGCTCCTGTGTGGGAGAAGCCTGGCTTCTTTCCCCCCCTCTTCTTCCCATTTCTTCTGTTTGTTCCTTTTTTTTCTCTCCCTGCTTCTCCTTTCTCCTTTTCCTTCCCTTATCCAAGCCTGGCAGCAAGTAACCTGGGGTTTGCTGGACCTGATAACTGAGCCCCCGCCTCATCGTCACCTTCAAAACACTTCCACGATTTGATTCTCACAATGACTTTCTGGTAAAAATATTTTTGAGGAAATTAAAGCTCAGAACAGATAAATGATGGGCCAAGGTTACACAACTACTAAGTATAAGATTTGGGATTGCATCCCAAATTTGTTTGAAGTCAGGTTTCCCACACAGGATTTGGAATTGGGGTGTGGGCGTCAAGAACACCAACTGTGGCTCACTGACGATGTTACAGGGTCAGAAGCATCCTCCCGAAACTAAGGGACAAGGTGTAGCAGCAAGCTTCTCTGCCCTCTTTCCCCCTCCCCAGCACTGACTTATTTAACAAGCACTGAGTGATCATCACATGGAGGCATTAACCTTCGGGCTGAGGATACAGAGCCAGGTGACTCTCCACATGGAACAAGGGGGTGTTAGTCAGTGAACAAGTAGGGAAGTACATATATGCTCATGGACTTGCATTCTGGTGTCAGTGGCAATGGGGATGTACTGGGGAAACCCTGGAAGTTGTGACAATTTTGGTTTTCATCAAATCTTAAAGGTCTTTCTCCCTGTGCTTTAGTCTGAACCTGATTTTTGCCCGACTTTCTCAGTATAGGGTACACCATTAACCCACAAAAATCTCCTAAAATTCTCATGCCCAATGCCTCTTCTGAGCCAATTTTGGTTACTCAGAGACTCCAGGGCCCACTGCTGGAGGGCAGCAGGCTGTAGCTGCCGTCCCACCCTGCCTTGTCATGGAGACTTTCAGCCGCCCTGAGTCTCCCAAATTGAGATTTCTGTTCTGTTTTGTACTGTTTAATTTTCTTCCATTCAGCTCCATCCTCTTTGTCTGCCTAGAGCTGGGTTGGGTCACAGGCTCAGTTGCCTGTGTATTGGGCAGTACCATCAGGGGACCCTACCATCTGGCAGAAGCTGTCAGCTTTTAATCTCAAGAACTTTCCAATGCCTAGTGCTCTTGTTGGATGTTAGGGGAGGATAATTATCCATGCCCCCATGTTTGGTATAGAAGATGGCCCGAGACAGTGAAGGAAGTACATGACGGCTGCCTCTGTAGCTTTAGTCATATTTTATTCCATGTCTCAAGTGCCTGTTATCTTCATGTGCAAACTTCTCCCCTCCTTCCAAGCCCGTAACAAAAGGCATCTTCTCCATGGAGACGGACTTCTTTAATAACAGTGATCTACTAATCTTCTGAGGTCTCCTAGCAAAATCTGCCAGAGCTATACAGGCCTGGATTCACATTCCTGCTTCCACCATATAACAGCCATACAACTTAAACCTTAAGTATTTGTCATAGTGATATCTGCCATCCCACAGCCTCTTTGGCAGTATGACTTTGCCATTTTCCCATCGCAAACTAATTTCTAAATTAGTCTAATTTCTAAATTAATCCACACTTGCCTTATAGAGACTAAGAATAAGGCAGAAGGGACATTGCACGACTTTAATGCTAAGTCAGTGGAACCCAGCTGCCACCAGAGGTCTCAGCCACATGGAGAGGCCACAGGTAAGTGTCTCTGATAAGACAGTCCCAGCTGCACCCAACCACGGCTCACCCCAGCTCAGGCTCCAGGCCTGTAAGTCAAGAAATCTCTTGATGATTTCAGCCTCTAGCCATTTGAGTCTTCTCCATGGCCTGGATACCTTATAGCAGAGGCAAGGTATCCCTGCTGTACCCTGTCCTGACATCTGGCCCACAGAATCTGGTGAACAGAATAAAATGGTTTTATGCCACTGTGACTGGCATGGTCTGTTAGGCAGCAACAGAAAACTGGAACAGTGTTTCCGTTTGTAAATCAGGGAGATGGGGCGAGATTGCCAGTCGAAAACACAAATGAAATAATATACAAGTAGTAGGTCAATGCTGACATTTAGAGCACATTTAATAAATATAATCCCCCCACCTCCTTTTAACTATAGCATTTTCAAATGTCCATGTATCTTATTAGAATGTTTCAACAGGGGCTGAATCATATTCAGTTTGTAAGCCCCATATTACCTATTATGTATATATCATGTGTTTAAAATTTTTAATAAAAAATATTCCTGGAATAAACAGATGAATAAGGAAAAAGGAAGAACACTGGATCGGGAGTTAGAAGCGTTAGTTATCAGCTGTGCGATCTTGGTTAATCTCCCTCCCTCTGGGGATTATTTTCCTTACATGTAAAATGAAAATGCTGTGGTCAGCTGAGGAACACCTGGCAACTTCCCTCAAGCTCTTTTAAGGAACTGCTGTGGGGAAGAAGAGCAGATTTCCCTGACTCCCAAGTGGTATAGTCAGGACCCTGGATGGAATACATAGGTGTGAGATAATGAATAACTAGGTAAAGGGTCAGAAATGCTCGAAGGTTGAAGATGTCATGTGGGCCAGTGAATGTCTTGCCCTTAGAGGTGTTAGTGTGGAAACAGAATGTTTTCTTAGGGCTCTGCTTGGAGGAAGGGAAGCACGGGATTGGGTGGATTCTATCCCCTCTATTCCTATCTGTAATGCCACTGGATGACTTCTTCCAGCTCCAAAGGTGCCTGCATATGCAAATGTTCTTTTGACTTTTTTGGTCTTTTCTGTAATTCCTAGGTCGGTGGGTCTGGACTGGCGTGGATGGGGATCTGGCTGGTAGAGCAGCCTAGAGTCTGGGTCACCTGGGGATAGTCTGGCTTGTTTATTTCAGTGATTCAGGGGAAGGGAGTAGGAGTGGAGAAGTAGGGGGAGGACTATTGATCGGGGACTGAATGTTAAGTGCACTTCCTAAGATGATTACAGGCCATGATTTATGGTCTGTAGGAGCTCACCAGGGGAGCCCTAAGTGTGGAGTACTGGAAAAACCTCTGGGAAGTGTGGGTTCAGACACTGATCTAGGGGGGCCACAGAGGCCAGAAATTAGGTTTGCTATTCTTCATAGGTGCATCTACATTAATCTGGTGAGAATGGGTTATGCTGCATTAATAGCCAATTTCCAATGGTTTTAGAATTAACACCACTAAAGTTTAATTCTCACTTATATCAAGTCCATGCCTCTTGTGAGGGCCGTAGCTCAGCAATCCAGGCAGCTCTGTTTTTTGTGACTCTCTTTTCTCAACATGAAGCTTCAACAGGGGGAGAAGGGATCAAGAGTTTTCGACAGGGGAAGGGGGTGCTGAAGGAACCTGAATCAGCAGTTAAATGCTTTATGTCCCCAAACAACAGCTCATTGGTAAGGATTAGTCACATGGCCCCTCCTAACTATAAAAAAACCCCAGGAATGGTGGTCCTTCTATATATCCAGAAGGAGAGGAAGACCACATCTGTGTGCTCACTAATAGTTTCTAATAAAGGAGGAGAGAGAATGGGAAAGGAGAGGACACCTGAAAAGTGTCTGAGGGACTGGGACCAAAGAAAAGTAAGTAATCTCACTGAATTTCAGTTTCCTCAAAGAAAATGATCACACCCACCACACGAAGGATGTCGTGAAGATGAAATGAGAAAATGCACAGTATCTCTAATCCTCTGTTAATGACAAGACATTTAAAGAAATGGAATATTGTTTTTATAATTGGTGGTTGTATTACTATGAAGCCATAAAGTGCCCGATTTTATGGGGGTATAAAAGACTACCTGATAGAACTTTCTCTGCAGTACAAGAATTTTCAGGACAGTAGAAAATCCTAAACACGACTATCAGAATCAGCTGGGAAGCTACAAACAAGCACAGTCTGATTCAGAAGGACTGAGGCAGGTATTTGCCCCTGTCCCTATTTTGGGGGTCTGAAAGCTTTTACATGAGCCTAAAAGAATGCACCTGATAAGAAATTGGCAGGATGGCTGGACATTTTCAAAATGCAGAGGCCAATTGCAATAAATCTGATGCTACTTTTCGGAAACCACATGCTAAAAATAGTCATGCTTTTCCTGGATGTGGCGTTATTTTGATGTTGGTCTTTGTGACCTATCTGTTTTTGCATCTCTGCTGTATTCCAGTCTTTTTTTTTTTTTTTAACTTTCTTTCGCCATCTATGTCTGCAGCATTCAGAGCTGTATCAGAAACATTCATGCTGTCTTTCACTGACTCTTTAATTCACATATCCCTTTATTTATTCATCTATTTATCCTTTCCTTTCTTTCCACGAAGCCATCAGTCTTTTAGTTAGAAAACAAACATTTATCAAGCACCTGGTTTTCTCTGGACACCGTTAGGCACCAGAGACTCTGAGGAAAAAAATGCGTAGTAGGGGTAGAGAAAACAAATACATAATTAGATAATATAACGTGATGGGAATACAGGGTTGAGAATCTCAACTAGCCTGAGAATAGGTGGGTGACAGAAGGTTTCTCAGAGGAAACAGCAGTGGACAAATTCTTTTTTTTTTTAATTTTTTTATTTTTTAAAGATTCATTTATTCATTTGAGAGAGCGAGAATGAGAGAGAGTACATGAGAGGGTGGAGAGTCAGAGGGAGAAGCAGGCTCCTTGCTGAGCAGGGAGCCCAATGCGGGACTCGATCCCGGGACTCTGGGATCATGACCTGAGCCGAAGGCAGTTGCTTAATCAACTGAGCCACCCAGGCACCCAGTAGTGGACAAATTCTTGAAGAAGATTTAGTTTAAGTGGGAAAGATGAGAAGAACATTCTAGGTACACATGATAAAGAAGCCAAGCCAAGACAGCCTGGCACATTTGCAGACTTGCAGGTATCCTAGGAGGCTCTTGCTGAATGAATGCCTGATGTTTTGAGGCAACTGACCTAACCCGGTGACCATAAACTATTTCATCTCAACCTCACAGATTTATTGTAAAAATTAAACGTGCTCATTTAAACAACGAGACCATCAGAGGACCTGACACACAATAGGTACTAGAAAAATATTATTTCTTAACTCTCATTTCTTCACCATTGCATTGTTTGCCTTCTTCATCCAAGAGTGCCTAGCAGAAAGTAGCTGTTCAATGGCTTCCTTAAACTTATTTTTTATATTTTTTAAAAGGTTTTTATTCACCTATTTGAGACACAGAGCATGGGGGGGAGGTGCAGAGGGAGAAGCAGGCTCCCCGCTGAGCAGGGAGCCCAAGGTGAGGTGAGGCGGGGCTTGATCCCAGGACCCCAAGATCATGACCTGAGCCAAAGGCAGATGCTTAACCAACTGAGCCACCCAGGCCTCCCACACCCCACCTTTATGATTTTTTTAAGATTTTAATAGCTTCCTTAAATTTAATTTGACAGCTTGTAACCCAGTCTCAGTTTTAACTTCCTTTTCTTTGGATACTGAGGGGCACAAACAGAGCAGCCTCTTCTCAAATCCTCCTTATCCTTCTCTGCTCGGGGAAGTAGCTCCTGCACCTTCTTGAGTGCAGTCTGTCTCTCCGCCCCTGTGGAAATCTCATCTCATATAAATCCTGTAATTAGAGGCTCCCACCCCCTTCACTGGAGATGCATCTGTTGCCCTAGATCTGCACCCATTTGATTGTGGAGAGATAATCACAGGGGCTGCTACAGTCTACAGATTGCAGAAAGAAACTGAATAAATTTTTGGTTTCAGGGGTAGGGATCCCCCTCTTACATCACACCCCTACTTCCTGTTTGCTTGCACACTTGAGCTCAAGGCACAGAATCTTGCTTCTTCCTTCGCTGTTCAAAAGCTGTGTTAATTAGGCAAGCAGTAGAAATGTTTTTTCTCTTTTTTTCTTTCTTTTGATTGATGAAGGCTCAGAGAGAGACAACATTTGACTTCAGTCATGGTTTTATTGCCTCCATGGGGAAAAACAAGAGAAAGTGTAAAAAAAAAAAAAGATTTTTCTTTTAAGATTATCTGCTTTAGATGTGTGTGTGTAAACCTGTATATTAATTCAAATTAACTTTAAAAATATTAGGAGCACTTACATATTGTAAGACATCTATGAAACACAATGAAGCATAAGGAAGAAGCTGTAGTCATGCATCATATCAGCTTTCAGAGATATTTTTGGTTGATATATCATGTGTATATGAGTCTACATAAAACTTTTACAAAATCAGGATTATAATCCATGCACACATGGTTCTTGTTTCGCTTAACCTGATACCATAAACCTTTCCCCAGGAAATTAAATATTCTTCAAAAACACAATTTGTTGTGACTCCAATAATGTCTGAATGTGTATCACTGGATCATCTCCTGCTATTCTATTTGAGGGAAAAAAGGAAACACACTCTACTGGGTAAAAAAGAAGCTCTGTGGGGCGCCTGGGTGGCTCAGTCCTTAAGCCTCTGCCTTTGGCTCAGGTCATGATCCCAGGGTCCTAGGATCGAGTCCCGCATCGGGCTCCCTGCTCAGCGGGAAGCCTGCTTCTCCCTCTCCCACTCCCCCTGCTTGTGTTCTCTCTCTCACTATGTCTCTCTCTGTGAAATAAATAAATAAAATCTTAAAAAAAAAAAAGAAGCTCTGTGTTCTACCCCTAATTCTGCAACTTACTGAGCCTGTCCCTCATGTGTCTCCATTTGCCTATCTGTGAAATGGGGATGATGGTGCTCTTTTACCAGTCACCCAGCTTCGTTTGAAGGCTCACATGGAGCCACAGAGATGGGTTTGCCCAGGATTGCAAAGTTGCCTGGCACTGCCTCGACTATTCTGTTGGTGAAGGTTGCTATTGCTGTTCTCCATGGGTCTGTGCACATGCCCCTCGCGGGAATTAGGCTTTTATCTTTTCCGCAGGCAGTGCTTACACGGGCCGTACAGTTCACAGGAAACAGCTCTGCTCCGACTGTCCTCCTGTATTGTCTGTCTTGATGAAAAATGACCAGTTATTATTTCCTACCTTTGGGTCTGGGAGGCCCAAAAGAAATCAGTAGCCACATAAAATAGCTGCTGTCATTGTAACAGCCTTTTCATTGATGGATTTAAGTGTAAGGTGTTTGGTATCGATTGCTAGCATCTGTCCTGGGGAGGCTGTGCTGTGGGGAAAGCAATGATAATGGTTGGAACGGCACCACCAGGGGCTATTGCATTCTGAGTGGTTTCCCTAAAGCCTGAAGAGAGAGGATATTTGGGCTACAGAGGTATCTTGCTTTGCAGGATAAGTGTACACCCACAAAAGGTGTTTTCAGAGGTATAACCCTGTAAAGCAAGTGCTGCTTCCTTACTGGATCACTTTCTGATTTCGCAGGATTGAAATTGGCATTCCCAATTTGATATTCAGTTGGCTCTTTATTCTTATCTTTCAATATTTTTGGTCTTCCTTCTCTGCAATCAGCACTTAAATGCAAAAAGTGAAGCAATGTGAAGCACATTTTATATCTTAAGTGAGTCCTGGAATATAGTAAAACATTTAAATATTTATTTCCCCTTCCCTAACTTTATTTCTTTTATATTTCCTTCCTTTCCCTTTCATGCTTGAATTTTTCCCTCTACCACATTGTTGACCTTCATAAAACAAAAACAAAGAGTGTCTACCACATGTAAAAAGATGAGATGTTAAGCATTGTAAGAAACCAAAAGTTGATTATGACAGTCTTCGCCATCCGAGAAACCCACTGATGTAGAATGTGTAGGCGTGTATACGTTCTCGTAAACAAGAGTCTTAGTCCAGAGTGGAGGTGAAGGTAGAGTAGAGGGGATAGATTTAGAGGACAAACTAAAAGAAGATGATCAGATGTGAAAAGTTGAGCAGAAGGAGGGGTCTGGGATGACTGAGAAGTAAGCCTCAGTCAAAGTTATATTTGACCACTGATGGAAAGAAACAGAGTGGTTTCCATCATAAGAGAAAATCAATTCTGTCACCCAAGTAGAAATGGCTGGTCACACGTTAGAGCTCTGGTGCTTAGAACCTGAACAGAGGTAAGGATTTAGGAGTCATTGGCAGACAAATAAAACTGGAATTGTAGGGGTGCCTGGGTGGCTCAGTCATTAAGCGTCTGCCTTTGGCTCAGGTCATGGTCCCAGGGTCCTGGGATCAAGCCCCGTGTTGGGTTCCCTGCTTAGCGGGGAGCCTGCTTCTCCCTCTCCCTCTGCCTATTTGTGCTCTCTATCTCTCTGTCAAATAAATAAATAAAATCTTAAAAAAAAACACCAAAAAACAAAACTGGAATTGTAGAGTAGGTAGGTTCTCCATGGGTGAGAGAGAGAAGGAAGCTTGTCCGGATTGTCAGTTTCGTGTTCTTGCCCCAGACACCACTGCAATCCCCCAGAATAGGCAGACCTGGTTGACTGTGGTCTCAGCCGAGGGAGGGAAGAACAAATTGGTAGGAAGTCAGGGAAGGTAGTGAGTTACTGACAGAGTATCAGAACCTTAATGTGTTACAATTTCAAGAGATCCCAGAACACCATAAGGTGAGTCCCCCTCACCTTAAATTTGGAGGAACTTCAGCCCAGGGAAGCAAAGAGTCTAGTCCAAGCTCTCTGTGTTTTCTAGGTATATTGTTGATTCACATTTGTCAGGTTTTTGAACCTGAGAAACCCAGCTCTAAACCCTGGATCTGCTACTTACTGATCATCAACATAGCTAACTTCTTTGAAGCTCAGTTTTCTGACCCATAAATTAATACCTTGCCAGATAATTGTGAGCACTATGGTGAAATCAGGTATGTGGTGTGTCTGATATGGTAGTGTTCGGTACACACCTCCCTGGTACCCCCAAGCCAGCATTCTCCTTTGGAAAGTCATGGGGACTCTTGTAAATCATGTGCCCTCTGTTTAATAGTGTACATCCTCCCTCCTGTGAATCCAGACTGATGGAGATACATTTCGGTTAGGTTGTTTGAGTGTTTGTCTCAAATGCTAATGAAAGCTCACTTTGGCAGAAAAACAAACTCAGGCCAGTGGGGTTCTTGGAATATTAGTCCTATTTGTTAAGAAAAGCATCTATCCATCAACAGGACCTCCTGAGAAGGCATCTCACACAGAGAGCTCCAGAGGCACAGATGTGACAAGCACTGCCCTCTCATGGGAAGCCTGAGAACCCTAATTCCCTTCTCTGACCTAGAAGATGGCCCAGTGTCTTCTAATACTTATTCCCCCCACCCTGACCTCACCAAGCATGTATTTTTAAGACATGCAGCTCAGAAACAGAGAATAACTTGTTCAGTATCACACAGCAAGTTGGTGGTGAAGACTGCAGAAGAAATCTAACTTTCTAGAACACAGTGAAAGTGATTTTTCCCTGAGTTAGAGGGACTTTGTGTGAAAAGAGCTAACCACCCCAGCTGTTGAGTAAGGTTGACCACCTTCTTGTTAAATTTTCTCAAGACAGTGAGGAACACTTAGTGTATTTCTCCACTCATTTTACCAATGAATGGGTAAGGGTGTGCAATAGAAATGGAGCCAGGGAAATAAATCAGGATATAGGAATTCAGGAATTCAGAGATTTGGGATATAGACTAAGGCAGGGAGAACTCAATCAGAAATTGAAATTGAGAGAGAAGGAAAAAGGTGAAGAGAAAGGTGTTGAAACAAAAATGTGGGGATTAAGACACAAGTGACACAGAAAGACGGTGAGGAAGTAGATCCACTTAGATAACATAAGAGGAAAACGTAATGAAAGTAGGAAGAACCAGCACAGGTGATGCAGAGACAAGGGAAACCAAGAATGAGAAGGAGATTTTCCAGAATAGAGAATGTAGTCAATACCATGTCAGTATGGTGACAGATGGTAACGACTTATTGTGGTGACCCTTTCATGATGTATATAAACGCTGAAGCATTGTTATACACCTGAAACTAATATTGTATGCCAACTATACTTCAATAAAAAATTAAAAAATAAATATGTATTTTTTTAAAAGAAGGAGAGGCAAGCAACAAGGAAATGTGTGGTTCTTGCAGCTAGTTACCAGCAGCCAGCAGCAGGGGGCATCAGAACTCCACGGATGTTAAAAGATGATTGACAGAGGACAAGAATATCAGAAGAGATTGAGAAGGGTATGAGAGAGAAATAGGACACAGAGAAAAGGGGTGAGACCCCCTCCCTGTAACTTGAAATTAGGAAGAACGGTGAATGGATCTCCCTCTGGGATCCTGTGGTATGGATAGCTCCCCTGGGCATCCTCCTGTCCCACAGAAACACTGGAAGTGTGGAAGTAGTTGTTTTAAATGATATCAAAGACTTTCACAAAGAGAAGGAGTCCAAGAGACAAGGCCCGTGCTTGGCCACCCGGTGCACACGTTGGCAGAACTTATTCGGTTACACAAGGCGCATCTAACTGGAACAAGCTTACGCTAACATCTTCCCCCATTTTACCTCCCCAGATAAGGAAGTGATGGAAAAGTGAGCCTTAGAAAAGAAACAACAACGGATTGATGTTGGAACACTGTTTTTTTGGTTTTGTCTTTTCCTCCTCATCCTTGCTGAGTAGGTCTCATTCTCCCAGCCTCCTCTAAGCAGCTCCCATTTCATCTGAGGTCTCTCCCTCAATCTCTTACCAGAGAGAAAGGCGGGGGGAGGGGGGGTGTAGGAAGCCTCCAGTTTCAGTTTTTGAGGTTTCTGATGGGCTCAGCTTGGCTCAGGTGTCCGCCTGCCTTGGGCCAACCACAGTCACCAGGGCAGTGTCATACTCTGATTGGCTCAGCCTGAGTGACACGCCCACTCCTGTGTAGGGAGGAGATGTGGATGGATGGCACATGGGGGTAAAAGGATCTGCTGGCAGAAGAAAGGGTTAGAATCATGATCCCTGAAGCCACAGCAATTTAGGTCTATGAAGTACATCTTAAAGGAAGTCGACTGTTACTCTGAGCTCTTTCCTCATCTGTCTAATGGCATCAGTTATACCTGCCTTGCCCACCTCCAGGAGGTCTGCATGGAACTCAGAGCAAATCACACTTCCTACTAACAGGTATGCAGGTGAGCAGCAAGAAACAGACCGAATACAAGAGTCAGGAGGCTTGGGTGTTAGTTTTGACTCAGACACAAATACAACCAGCAATAAAAATTTGAGTAAGCTCCTTACCTTGCTGGATTTAAGGATCCTTAACTGTAAAATATACATGTAAATATATAGAGGTTTACTGGGTCAGTATATGTTTCAAGCTTTTTGTAGTCATTACACTCCTCTAAGTGTCTGAGGAAAGATAGATGCCTTTACTGTCCCCCTCAATGTCAAGAAATTCATGAATCTTCTACAAGTCTCTCCATAGATCCCAGGATAAAAACTTCTGGATTATATTGCCCTCGGGGTGATATCTGACTATATTCAATGGATTAAAAAGAGGGGCTGCATTCTCAGAGGAAAAGACAATTGTGAATCAAGCAGACACACATCTCTCTTCGGTTTAAATCCTCTTCCCTGAAATATCATGCGTGTTTCTCGTTATCTCCTTCCTCTGGACTATTCCTTCTCTACTCTTCCTTCTCCTCCCTCCTTCACATCATCTTTCCTCTATTACAGGTAGTCAGGTGTGGGTGTGATTGAAGTTTCTTTTCCATCTGTGTTAGCGGCAGGACGTGTTGCTATCCGGGAAATGGATGGGACATGTATCATCTCTTATCTGCATCTCCAAGAACTTAAATGATTTCTTTCCCCCGACCAAAATAAATCAAAGGAGAGGAATTTTAATTGTAGTCACCAGGTGGTGAATTCAACACATCCACATGGGTCTCTGTGCTGGTAGTGTTGTCTGAGGAGCTTGTCTCTCCAGGCAGGAGGATAATGAGAAACATTCCCTCATGTCAGGGTTTTCTCCACTCATGCTCCATTGTAAACAGTTTCTCCAAGGGACTCACGGGGGTTGCTCACACCAGCACGACTCACACAGTCCATGATGGATCATACATGTCCTTAATTTCCCCCTGATCCGTCAGTTTGGAGCCATGGACAGAACTCTAAATTGGGCCTCACACAGATCTGGACATATATCCACTCTCACTATTAATTGTTGGAGCTTTTCAATTAATAAGTATTTACTATCTACTGCATGCCAGACACTTGTTCTAGACAGTGGAGAGACATCAGCAAAACTAGGGATTTAGAGCCAAGTTAAACATACACTTAGCCTATTCCCTAGCAATCCCATTCCTACGGGTTTAGCTAAGACAATATTTTCACAAAAAGACTTGCACATGAATGTTCTGAGCCACTTCGTTCAGAATAGTCCAAAAACCAGCAGCAAGCTAAATGTTCATCATTAGGTCAATAGATAAACAAATTGCTGTATATTCATTACAGTGGAATACTAACCTAGTAATAAAAAGAAACTACTGATATTCAGAAAAAGATAAATGAATTGAAAGCATTGAAAAGCATTATGTTAAAAGAATTGAAAGCATTATGTTGAGCAAGAGAAGACAGATGCAAAAGGGCACATACTGCATGATTCTATTTAAAAGGGTTCTAGAAGAGGAAGACTAATCTATAGTTCTAGAAATCAAATCAGTTTGTTGCATGGGCTGGAGAGTGGAACTTTTTGGGGTGATAAAAATGTACTCTAGCTGATTATGGTATATTTACTTGTCAAAACTCATCACACTATACATTAGAACAAATACATCTAATTTCACATAAAGTATAATGTGATAAAGTTGGGAAGAAGAGATTTATTGCTAGGCCACATAAAGCTGTGTTCTGGTGTGGGAAATAAGTCATCAGATTTAAAACTTACCAATTGTATAGCAGGTGGCAATAGATGTTAAGGTGGAAAACAAGGCCTTAGTGAGTGGCAGGACAGAGAGAGAGTTGTTTTTTTATGTGGTGTGAGCAGAGATGGCCTCTCTGTAAGCTGACATTTGAGAAGACCTGAAGTAAAAATGTGAGCCATGTGAGCAAGTGCAAAGGCTTTGAGAGTGCCTCAAGCAGAGGCATAGAGGTGAGGCTTGAATGACTGAGCACAGTGGGCAAAGTAGAGAGTGGTGGGGCCTGACTCAGCTTTTTGAGGAAGAAAAAATCCACACTAAGCCTTTGAGACCATTGCTTCGACTTCTGTTTTTGTTCTGTGATGGAAAACCATGAGGATGTTTTAACTTGAGGACTGACACAGGTTGACTAAAGTTTCAAAAGCTTTATTCTGGGGAAGATATTAGATATGGCTAGAGAAAACACATGGAAAGCTTTTGCAATAATCTAGGCAAGATAGGATGAATTTAAATGGAGGTGATGGGACATGGTCAGATTCTGGGTGTATTTTGAAGGTAGAATGAATTTGTAGAAGGATTTAATGTGGGGAATGAGAAAGCGAGTCATCAGGGATGTCTTCCATGTTGGCCCAAACAAATGGAAGGATGGAGTACCACTGTGTGGCATTTGGCAAGGCACTTAGATTTTCTTTCTTTCTTTTTTTTTTTTAAAGATTTTATTTATTTATTTTGAGAGAGAGAGAATGAGAGAGAACACATGAGAGGGGATAGGGTCAGAGGTCAAAGCAGACTCCCTGCCGAGCAGGGAGCCCGATGCGGGACTCGATCCCGGGACTCCAGGATCATGACCTGAGCCGAAGGCAGTCGCTTAACCAACTGAGCCACCCAGGCGCCCATGGCACTTAGATTTTCTAATTTTCAATCTTTTTATCTCTGTAATAAAGGTACTAAATCTTGCTTCACAGCGTTCCATTATGGAGTCAGAGAGACTGTAGGTGGAGTGCCTAAGACAGGAGAAACTCAGTATCTTAATATATATTTGTTCTTCATTAGTGAATTAGAAATAATCTCTTTTGTAGAGGACTTTCAATTCTATTGCCTCAGTCATTACTATTCCGAGCTATCTGAGAACATCATTACACCCATTTTGTAGGACTGGCACTTGAAGAGGTGAAGTAATTTGCTCAATGTCCAACAAGTTGCACAGTGCTAGAACTCAATCCAAGTCTCTTAATGTCACATAATGTAAACCCTGGTGTCCTAACTCCAGACTGCCCTCTCCATATTTCCAGAGTCTTCTCTTGATGCTTAGTTCAGTTTAAAGATTTTATTTATTTGTCACAAAGGGAGAGAGCGAGTGAGAGAGAGCGAGCGCACAAGCAGGGGGCGGGCAGCAGGCAGAGGGAGAAGCAGACTCCCCGCTGAGCAAGGAGCCTGATATGGGACTCGATCCTTGGACCCAGGGATTATGATCTGAACCAAAGGCAGATGCTTAACTGACTGAGCCACCCAGGTATCCCTGCTTAGTTCAGTTTCAATAAACATTTCTCAAACATCAACCTTCTCAATCATCAACACTAGGGTGAAGATAAATAAGCTACTGTTATTGCAATCCAAGGTATCTCTCTGAGTCTTCCTCTTCGGAGGAAAATCATATTGATAGTAACTAAAAAGAAGTATCTTTTGACTAAATAGGTGAATGCCTCATATTTTTTTCTGGCATAATATCATTCAATATTAACAGCCTCCCTATAAAGTAGGTTTTATTATTCCTGTTTTATAAATGAGGCAAGGCTTTGAAAATTTATATAAAGTCAGACATCTAGGTATCATAAGGCTCTGTAGCTTTGTCCGACAAGAAGACTGTTAGACATCACACAATATTGTTTCTATCCACCCTGATACCTTTTCATAGTTCCATTCAGGAGAGAGTCAGCAGGCAGTCCATGGCATTATTAGGTGCAGTGCCAGCCCGAAAGTGATGGAAAACCTGTTGGAGAACCCAGTGGACCTTGAAAGTCTGAGTCCCAAGTTCTCAAGTTTGTGGCTGACCGCAACCAGGTCAAGATTTGGAGAAACAGGATATCCAGTGAGTTCTGAGCCTCTAACACAGAGGCCAGGGAAGTTCCTGCCGCTGGCCCCAAGTGAGAAGTTGCTCAGCTCAGATTTGGAGCTTTCTGCTGCCTTTGTGGTGACACCATTAGGCAAATGAGCTGGTCTGAGGGAGGCTGATAAGGCTTGGGGAGAAAATGTGTGAGTCTTTCCAGAGGGGGGTCCTTTGAAGCAGCCACAGAACAATAAAGCTGCTGGCCTGAGATAGGAAAGGCCTTGAAAAATAACCAAATGAGGGCCTCTTCCTTAATTCCTTGGAGCTGAGTTTTATCAGGAAGGCCACTTGTGCTTACAGAAAGCTCTAATCACTCACAGTGGGAAGCAGATTCTCAGTAAGACTGCAGTTGCTGATCAGGTCCAAATGTTCAAGATTCTGTCTAAAGACGTATTTCTCACTGTGCAGGCTGCCTGTCCTGTTCTCATAGCTTCTTTGGAGTTTACGAAGCATTTGGAGACCATCTGAGAATCATGATTGTCAAAGACTATTCCTTTCTCCCAGAAGAATTAAGCTTTAAGTGATCCCTGGGGAGGACAACACCTGTCTCCATCATGCCAGCCTCAACATCAAAGATACATCAACATCAACATCAAAGATACATCAAGGGCCCATGACTACCCGCCCATCCTGTCCCTCAAAATGGATGGTTGGAAACATTGGTGTCAAGAGCATCACTCCTCAAAATTGTCTTCTCTCTCTGAGCTCTTCTCTTGGTCATTGGAAAGGACAATGACTTTGGAATCAGAATACCCAAGTTCCGATCCCGGCTCTTTTATCTAAACCCTGCATAAGTAATGACCTTTTCTTGGGATTCAGTTTTCTTGTTCCTGAAGCAGAGATTATGGCCTTAGTTCATAGGGCTATAGAAGGGTCAATTACAATACTAATTTTAAGGTGCCTCAAATTGTTTCTGGTACTTGCAATCCTAGTCATATCAGATTTCTTTTAATTCTCAGATTCACTAGGCTCTCTTGGCATCCAAGACTTCCTTTACTTCTATACTGTTGCTTTCTGCTTTTCACTGTCCACCACATTTCTTCAGCTGACTCTCATTTATTCAACTTGCCCGTGTAAGTTTATCTATCATTTCCTCTGGGAGATCTTGCTTGATCATTTCCTTAAATCTAGATGGGAGACCCCTCACAGCACTCTGTTCTTCCCTGTTACAGAGATTATGAAAATCACAACTTCTTATTGACCATTTCCTGCACTAGGTATTAATCTATGAGAGAAAGGACATATCTCTCATAGACCTCTGTCAAAGTTATGTGTTTTCCTAGTTTACAGAATTTGTCCATACTTTGTCAACCTTTGAATCTAATTAAATCAACATCCCTATGAGGTAAGCTATATTAATCAGTTCATACAAATAAAAAATTAATATTTAAAGAGGTTAAGAAACTTACTCAAATAATAATAGCTGTTAGATAATGCCTACAAATTGATTCCAGTTATCAATTCCAGGTAACACAAGTAAGCATTCATTAAGTATTCTTTAACTGCCACCAAGATGTATTAAGGGTTTACACCGCAACTATACTATTTGGATATTTTTACAATACGTATTTTACAAACACAGCACCATGGTCTCAGAGAGGCTAAAGAACTCAAATAAGGACACACAAAGAGTATACAGTAAAGCCTAGATTAAACTTAGTTCTATCAGATCCTGAAGTCCATATTCCTCATTAGCAACTCATCTCATGTACTTTTTCAAAGGATCAGTAAGTTCCTTTGCACCAAACAATTCTTTATTTACTCCACTCAAGGTTTTGCTGTTTTAATTTAAAGATGAACTCATAAGGGGTGCCTGGGTGGCTCAGTTGGTTAAGCAACTGCCTTCGGCTCAGGTCATGATTCTGGAGTCCTGGGATCGAGTCCCACATCGGGCTCCCTGCTCGGCAGGGGGTCTGCTTCTCCCTCTGACCCTTCCCCTCTCATGCTCTGTCTCCCATTCTCTCAGATAAATAAATAAAATCTTTAAAAAAAAAATGAACTCATATGCTCTTATTCCATTCTCCATAATTTTTTTCCTGCTCAGTATTCCTATAAACAAAATCTGTGCCTCTTGAATGTGGTTGCCAAGAAATTTGAAAGTTTTCCTAAGAATTTCATAAAATAGGAAATTTCTGGGTAATGAATGAAGCACAGAGAATGGACCTACCATCTCTGTCCAAAAGTTAACTCCCAAGTTTTATTACAAGCTTATATTCAGAGAAGAGGATAACAAAGAAAAACCAAGAGTCCTTCTGCTCATTAATTAAGGCCATTTTAGGGGAGTTCAGAATCATTAACTCAGGGAAAAGACTGGTTTTGTGTGCGTGTGCGTGCATGCAATCATTCTTGTGTAAGGCTTTGTGAATTTCGTGATAGAAGTTAGTCATGATAGCAGTCTTCAAATATCAGGGACTTATAAGTGGGAGATACAAGGACAGAGGTCTTTTCTTAATATAAGAACATACTTTATAAATCAGTTACAGCATATAAATAATAAAAAGGCATATAAATAATCTTATGTGAATAGTAGACATACCAAAGGACCTAGGGTCGTCTTATGTACACATTCAGTAATTTTTCAGCTTCCTTTCAATTCTAAGAATCTATTATTGTGTGAATTTAAGTTAGCAACTTCCAATGATATGTGGATAATAAATTTTGAAGAGTTGGCTAGAAATAAGTAAAATATGACTTATACTTAAGAGCTTTGTGGACCTTTAAATACATATTTTCTTGACTAGTGTGTTGATAAGTTGGTTGTAGGGTGTCTAATGGCCTCCCTCATATATCTGGCAGCTCTTTGGGGTTGTTGACCAAGCCACCTTGATTCTCTTCCATGAAACACCCCACATGGCTAGTTTGGACTTCCTCACATGGTGCCTGGGTTCCAAGGGATTGTGAAAGGAAGCTACAAGTCTTCTTGAGAGCTCCTTCAGAAACTGTACAACAGCTAGGTCCAAGCCTATTACAAGCTAACTCACATTTAGAGGCTCAACATCTCACACGGGTAGAAAAATAAACTCTATTTCCTAATGTGAGGATGAAAAATACCACATTGCAAAGGTACATGCACAAAGGGAAGGGAGGTGGCTGTATTTTGCAATCAACCACACACTTTAGAAGGGGTGTTTCTTTAGCATCTTACCTAAACTCTTGCTGACCTCATACCAATCAAAAGAATTATCACTTATGCTATACTAATGCATATTTTTCAAGTTTCCAGAGTTCTTTAATATTCACTTTCTTTTTCTTTGATTCCCATAGCAATATCTCTTAGTAAATGATTGACTTAAGGCACATTGTTTCAAACATTTAAACTTTCAATTCCTCATTCATAAAATGGAGAATGTTCTTAACTCTTGCTATGTTTTAGGATTACTTAAAGTCCAGTGGGATAATCTAGGAATGGCTAACAGTGACCAATATTATGAGATTTTAGTGACTTCTAGCATCAAGAAAGGAAACTCTAGGGAATCATATCTCCTCACTGCCAAATTCTCAAAAAAGATTTATGAACTACAGTAATGTATGAGTCCTGGATACAGTTTAGATTTTAAAGTACTGGATTTTCTGGGATATTGTATTGGTTTGTTAGATAAAAGCATGGATATATGACATTAAGATTGTCCACAAAATCCAGTTGGTTTAATTCCATGCTGTGGTAGAAAGGCTCCATTTAATTCTGTGTCAACCAAAATCAAATGGGCTGAGAACATGGAGATACTGTTTAATCTCAAAACATGCCTTTATGGTTTGTCTATTCACCTGCTTTCTGTTCTATATACTAAAATTCTTTATAGAATTTTTAAATCCAGTAGGGAACTTATTTCAGGGACAGCAAGGAGTATTAGGGGAAAATTATCACTTATCATACCTCTCCTCTGTCTCCAACATTCTATATATGATGGATCACTAAATCTTCTTGGTGAAGCTGTTATGGATGGGCATACATAGGCTTGTTACCATTTGCTCAAAGACTCAGCTAGTTGGTGTCAGATCACAGGGTCAAATTCAGGTCGCCTAACAAGAAAGCCGTATATTACTATCCATTCTGAGAATGCTACTTCTCAGAAAAACAGAAACATTCAAGATAGAAGAAATACTTGTAGAAAAGAAATTCAAAAGATTTGAGGATAATGTGGTCACTGTGACCAGAAACAAATCAGTCAAACCTTTGGCATCCCTAAGAACAAAAGGAGTGCCTAGTGATACAGTGCGTACTACAGAAACTGGATTAAGAGCAGGAAAGATAATAATAAGAGGTCCCTTCAATTCTTTAAAGTGGCCCCTCATTAATAATCCCATGACCACACAATATCTGCCACATTCTCTTCCTTCTCTCTGCATCTTAGGGAAATAGAGAAGAAGGATGTTCTTGAACAGAGAGCTCCCCCAGTTCTATTAGCCATATACATATTTCACTTCTTAAAAGCTGCTGACAAACGGCAAGATTCGTTTTAGCGCCAGCCTACCATAAATTTATTTGCTTGTTAATGCAGCTTCCCCAGTTCATGTTTTTGCTAACTAGGAGCATCAAAATGTCAATCTCTCCTGAGGGGTGTATCAACCTCATGATCTGAACTCGGTAACAAGATTAGAGTATGAACTGCTCAAGAGCACACACTACCTCAAGAATCAAGGCATGCTGGAATCCTAATATCAGAGAAACTTATAATAATAGAACAAGACTTGTAGAATCATAGACTAATATACTCTTAGAAGTGAATGGAAACTTAGGGCTCATCCTGTCTTGCGTTGCTTTGTCTTTCTGCAATTCCCTCAGCCCCATAACCTTACTTTCCTTTTATATGGTATTGATATTTAGGGATGGATGAATTCAAAGTCTGGCATTATCTTTTTTTTAAAGATTTTATTTATTTATTTGAAAGAGAGAGACACAGCAAGAGAGGGATCACAAGCAGGGGGAGTGGGAGAGGGAGAAGCAGGCTTCCCGCTGAGCAGGGAGTGCAATGCGGGCCTTGATCCCAGGACCCTGGGATCATGACCTGAGTCAAAGGCAGACGCTTAACGACTGAGCCACCCAGGTGCCCCCAAGTCTGGCATTATCTTAATAGCATCTTATCCTACTGGAAGACAGAAAGAGAAGAAGAGATGGGTAAAGTAGCTAATTCAATTTCACTGAGAGCCGTTGGTACTAAAAGTCATAAATATGGACATGATTCATCATAATCACTGTAGCAGGTTTTTGTTTGTTTAAGTGTGTCTTTGCCTGTATTTCCTTATTTTGGCAGAAGGCCTTTGCTTTTCCTTTTGAGAACCATCCCTTCTCAACACACTGATACTATCTAGGAGGGTTGACCCAATCCCCTGGCTCCAGCCTGACAATTGGCTTACCTGATCTCCCCAGCCATAGTTCATGAATAAGCATGGGATCCCAGTTAATCAAATGAGAGTGAACATTGGACTTTGATAAAACATGTAGAAGAGAAGTACTATCTTTTCCCTTGAGTTGCTGATCTAATGAGATGCTAGACTAAAATGGTAATAATATTCTGACCATCTTATAATAAAAGCCTGATTGAGAGTGGAGCTACCAGGAAAAAAAAAAAAAAAGAGAATGAAGCTACCAGGGAGAAAAGCAGAACCAAGATGCTGAAAGACAAAAGCCTGGTGAGGCAGAGATAGGGATACTCCATATTTCTTACCCCTCATCATGAGGCAGGGCAGTGTGGCAAAGTCAGGTCAATGCTCTCTGAGTAAAAGTGATGTACCCTCTGAGGGCACAGATCTAAAAAGGAGGTAGCTAAATGGTGCCTTAGTGGCTCAGTTGGTTAAGGTCAGATTCTTGATCTCAGCTTAGGTCATGATCTCAGGGTCGTGAGCTTGAACCCTATGTCGGGCTCCATGCTGGACATGGAGCCTGCTCGGGATTCTCTCTCCCTCTCCCTCTGCCCAATCTCCCTGCTCACAATGCTCTAAAATAAATCTTTTAAAAAATGAGTAGCTAAAAGTTAAACATACAACTATCATGTGACCCAGTCATTCTAATCCCAGGTATTACCCAAGAGAAATGAAGGCATATGTCCATGCAAAGACTTATATGCAAATATTCATAGCACTTTTATTCATAACAGCCGCAAACCAACCCAAATGTTTATTAATAAATAAATGACTTAAAATATTGTAATGTGTTTTTTTAAATTTTTTTATTGTTATGTTAATCCCCATACATTACATCATTAGTTTTAGATGTAGTGTTCCATGATGCATTGTTTGTGCATAACACCCAGTGCTCCATGCAGAATGTGCCCTCCTCAATACCCACCACCAGGCTAACCCATCCTCCCACCCCCCTCCCCTCTAGAACCCTCAGTTTGCTTTTCAGAGTCCATCGTCTCTCATGGTTCATCTCTCCCTCCGATTTCCCCCCTTCATTCTTCCCCTCCTGCTACATTCTTCTTTTTTTTTCTTTCTTAACATATATTGCATTATTTGTTTCAGAGGTACAGATCTGAGATTCAACAGTCTTGCACAATTCACAGCGCTTACCAGAGCACATACCCTCCCCAGTGTCTATCACCCAGTCACCCCATCCCTCCCACCCCACCCCCCACTCCAGCAACCCTCAGTTTGTTTCCTGAGATCAAGAATTCCTCATATTAGTGAGGTCATATGGTACATGTCTTTCTCTGTTTGACTTATTTCGCTCAGCATAATACCCTCCAGTTCCATCCACGTCGTTGCAAATGGCAAGATCTCATTCCTTTTGATGGCTGCACAATATTCCATTGTATATATATACCACCTCTTCTTTACCCATTCATCTGTCGATGGACATCTTGGCTCTTTCCACAGTTTGGCTGTTGTGGACATTGCTGCTATAAACATCGGGGTGCACGTACCCTTTTGGATCCCTACATTTGTATCTTTGGGGTAAATACCCAGTAGTGCAATTGCTGGATCATATGGTAGCTCTATTTTCAACTTTTTGAGGAAGCTCCATACTGTTTTCCAGAGTGGCTGCACCAGCTTGCATTCCCACCAACAGTGTAGGAGGGTTCCCCTTTCTCCGCATCCCCGCCAACATCTGTCGTTTCCTGACTTGTTAATTTTAGCCATTCTGACTGGTGTGAGGTGGTATCTCATTGAGGTTTTGATTTGGATTTCCCTGATGCTGAGTGATATTGAGCACTTTTTCATGTATCTGTTGGCCATTTGGATGTCTTCTTTGGAAAAATGTCTGTTCATGTCTTCTGCCCATTTCTTGATTGGATTCTTTGTTCTTTGGGTGTTGAGTATGATGAGTTCTTTATAGATTTTGGATACTAGCCCTTTATCTGATATGTCATTTGCAAATATCTTCTCCTATTCTGTCGGTTGTCTTTTGGTTTTGTTGACTGTTTCCTTTGCTTTGCAAAAGCTTTTTATCTGATGAAGTCCCAATAGTTCATTTTTGCCCTTGTTTCCCTTGCCTTTGGCGTTGTTTCTAGGAAGAAGTTGCTGCAGCTCAGGTAGAAGAGGTTGCTGCCTGTGTTCTCCTTTAGGATTTTGATGGACTCCTGTCTCACATTGAGGTCTTTCCATCATTTGGAGTCTATTTTTGTGTGTGGTGTAAGGAAATGGTCCAGTTTCATTCTTCTGCATGTGGCTGTCCAATTTTCCCAACATCATTTGTTGAAGAGACTGTCTTTTTTCCATTGGACATTCCTTCCTGCTTTGTCAAAGATGAGTTGACCATAGTGTTGAGGGTCCATTTCTGGGCTCTCTATTCTGTTCCATTGATCTATGTGCCTGTTTTTGTGTGTAATGTGTTTTTAAAATTGAATACTACCCAGCAATTTAAAGGCATACACAAAACAGCGATGAATCTCAAAAAATTATGCTGAGTTAAAGAAGGCAGACAAAAAAGAATGCAAGATGAATGATTCAATTTATAAAAACTTCTAGAAAATGCAAACTGATCAATAGTAACAAGAAAGTAGGTCAACAGTTGCTTAAGGAAGGAGGTGAAGGACAAGGATTGAGTTAGGAGGGATTATAGATGGGCATGATTAAACTTTTGGGGGTTTCTTTTCTTGATTGTGGTGATGGTGATCGTGGTGATGCATGGTCAAAATGTATCAAGTTGTACAATTTATATATGTGTAGTTTATTATAAGTCGATTTGCTGCAATAAAGCTGGTAAGAAGAGAAATAGAGCCTATATTTGCCTGAGTCCCCTCGTAGGGCAGAGGAACCCTACCAGCAGCAACTAACCTAGAAAGAAGTCTTGCTACAATAATACTGTATAATAAATCGTTCCAAAATTCAGTGCTTTAGGTATTGACCACTTACTGTCACATTTACATGTCTGTGGATTGATTGCAACTAGGATGGGGTAGTCTAGACTTCAGCATCTAGGCTGAAGGTTGGGTTCAGGTCTGTTCCATGTGTCTTTTACTCTTGTTAGGGCAGTATCTATACAGGCCATGATGTCTGCTCTATGTGTCCTAGTCTGGGGCCAGATGGATTGATAATAGCTACCTAAGCCCTGTTATTTTCATGGTGGGTCACATGAGTAGGGGAATCCAAGCCAAAATAGATAACTATATGTATGGCCTCTACTCATGTGATGTCTGCCAATGTTGCACTGGCCAAAGCAAGTCACAGTTAAGCCCAACTTCAATGGGGTAGAAAACCGACTAAGTCACAATGGGAGAGGAAAAGAAGTAAAGATTTATTTAACAATAACTTACACTATCACATAGATGTACCCTAAGCCAACAAACCTTTGAATGTTAAGCCACTGATATCTGAAGGTTCTTTGTTTTAACACATGAATTTCTGCCCATGCTAAGAACATCAGATGTGCACTTGGATCCAGTGGTAAATGTTTAAGTTTCCATTTTGTCAGCCAACACATTTTATTTACTTAACCCTGTTTGAGTTAGATTTCTCTCATTTGAGTCAAAAGTATCCTTACTATTAAAATCATGCAGAACAATGACTAGCAAAGAGCAGAGTCCAGTAAAACAAATTATCTATCATTAGTTGAGCACTTCACATTAATTATTTCACTTAAGCCTCAATCATATGCAGCAAGGTTGGTATTATACACTAGTCTTTTAGTGAGAAAATGGAGATTCAATATCTCATGGAAAAGACAGACTCAAGAAGCAAACCTAGGTCTGTTGAAACCAGGACCTATACTTTTTTCCAATGTCTCATGTTTTTGCTCTTGAGAAAATCAACAAAACATGGCACTAAGGACATTTACAGTATTTCTCTGTCTCCAGACAAAACTGAAATTCATTTATTTCTGAGATCCAACATCTTTTGTGTGTTTTAACTCTCTCCTACAACCTCCTTCAATTGTTGTCAGTCTCTACCCTTAGTCCTAAAAAAATTCTTCCTTGGTCTAAACAATGTGGTGTTCATTGAGAAAGTAGATTGTGCTGCCTGGCAGCATGACTTTGAATCCCTGATCTCCCATTTTGTGGTTGTGAGACCTTTGGAAAACCACTTAAACATTCTTCCTTTATAAAATGAGAAAAAAGTATTATCTCCTATCTACCTGATTTGACAGTTAAATATGATAAAGTGAAAGCAATTTATAAACTATAAAGTACTTTAAATATTACATAGGATTGATTTTTGCATCATAATTAAAGTTACTAATAATGATTCAGAGGAACTAATCTCTATTGGTAGAATTTTAGCTGTTATAACAGGTGGTGCTGGGGTGGGGATTTATAGCTAGAGGAGGATGTTCTTGCCAAATGACACTTAATTTAGACCACATAGACACTGTATCTGCCTCCATATAAGACAGTAACCTTTGCTACATGTGGTAGATTCAATACCACTTCCAGCTGTAAGGTCTCTAATTACCCAGGGCTTTCTCCAGCAATCTTCAGCCCACTCCATGACCATCAAAAGATCCCCCAACACTGGCTGTGATGCTTTTTCTTTTCTCTAAGAGGTCTTTATTAACTCCTCTGCCTCTGCTGGGTCCTGGAGGCAAGGTAGTTGATTAATGGCCCCTGAATTATGATCCAACCAGAAAGACTGTTGGTGGAAATTTATACTCAGAGCAGTAAGCTAGAATTCTTTCAACCCAGGTACTTGACATTCATTGCACAATTTAATTGTAAAGAGTAGTAGTTAATGAGAGCACAGGGGAAGAGGGTGAAATGGGAGCTGAGGTCTGGGCTGAAGGCCAGTGCTCTCAGCAGGGAAGTTACATCTGAGGAGGACGAAGCACAGAGTGGACAAATTGCAGCATCAGAATGGGATTTTCATCATCATTATATTTTGTCAATAAGAAAGCAGAGGCACAGAGACTAATAAGTAAAGATAATAGCAGCAAAAACAACAGCAACAACTGCCTTTTTGTTTAGGTACCTTCTATGAACCAACCCCTAGGTAGGAAACTATACAAGCACCAAAGCTAATCTCAAAAGCAATATGGTAAAGTTAGGTATCATCATCTTTATTTTACAGATGAGAAATCTGGGGCTCAGTGAGATCAAGTGACTTGTCCAAGATCCTGTAGCAAAGTCTTGGCTCTGAGATTATAAATAGGGACTGTATGGACTTTGAAATCTCTGCTCCTTCCAGGACTTCGGTGACATTGTTTCTACTGTGACTCTTTACCGCTACCACAATGTAGTTTACTATATGCCAGGCACTGTGTTTATGTCTTATCACTATTGTGCTCATGTGCCCAAAGCCTCATCCTGAGCAAGTGGCAGAACTGGAATTCAAGACCAGTTCTGCCTGACTCTGGGAATGATTACCTTAGCCACTGCTATACCCACCTACATCTGCCACTAATAACCAACACTGTCACCATATACCCAATACTATGATTCAAACCCCATCTTTTAAGATATGCATGTCTTTCGTTATGCTATCTGCAGATCAGGATGAGATAAATTGGGGGCAACAAGGCAGAATGTAAAAGGATGTGCTGCCTGTTACCACTGCACCAACATAGTCAATCCAGTGGCATGAATGAGACCGTATTTTGGTAATTGACCCTGAAATTTATCAAATCCATGGAATCCACAAGGATCATGAGTTCGAAGTTAAAGAGTCAGCCACTTCCTACACTGGAAGAACCTTGCTGCTTAATGAAACTATACTGTCATCTAGCTGACTGGAAAATTGAATGAAATAGGCTGCCAGGATGCCTGCAAACCTCTGAGCCTAGCTAAGTTTGCCTGTATAAATAAATTGCAAAAATAAAGTATCTTTTTTACTTGCATATAAAAACAAGCAAATGAATGTCTTTTGCATAATTGCTATAAAGGGCCCCAACCAGCCATTTCCATTTGAAATTTCATATTTCAATAAAGTTTTATTTATTTTCATTTACAAATATATTTGCTGCTTGTGAAGAAAAGCCTCATCACTCTGACTGGTGCCAGATTGTTGGGAGGAGTCTTCATGCCTGAAAATGGCTTTTGCTGGCCAGGAGACCTCTGGAAAGGTCTTATCTCCTTGCCTTCCCTTTCCCAGCTGTTCCTGGCTATTATTGTATTTATAATTTTCTTCCTCTCCAATTACCGAATTGCCCTCTTTCCTGGAGGCTAGAAATGTGCTAGCCATCTACCCATTCAATAAATATTAATGGAATACCTACTATGTGCCAAGAGCTGTTCTAAATACTAGAGATACAGCAGTAGCAAAGCAGACAAGAAAACTTTCATGGAATGAAAGATCCAGACAAAAATGTGTGTTTGTTCAGGGTAGGTGTTTGAGGGTTTAAAACTGTTAAAGTTTTAAACAGTGTTAAAACTTTCCATGATAGTGGGAAAAGCACGTGTGTAGGTCCTGATGGGGAAAAGATCTTGTTATCCTTGTGAAATAGGGAGACATATGTGGCTGGAATGGAGTGGGCAAGGGAAGAGAGGTGGGAGAGGAGTCTAAAAAGGAAGAAGGAGCCAGAGACCATGGGGGATCTTGCAAACTACAGCAGGTATATGAGAAATAGCATGTTGCAATGGAAACAAACTAAAAACTAAAGATCCATGAAGCATTTCTTTGGCAGGGTAGAATAAAGTCCTTTGGAAAGGTATTTACATATCAATTGGATTTCTAAGTTCTTATCACTTACAATGCTTATTCTCCAGTGTCTGTAAATTGTGGTAGGAGTGTGGCAATTGATGTGACTCAGGATCCTTGAATGCTCAAATTCAATCTCGACCCAGCCAATGCCCATGAGAGCGCCAAGGAAAAGGTATTTCCCCATAGAACAGAGAGGGAGCAAAATGTGCCTTGGATGTTCTTTATTCAAAATCCCAAGGTGGTTCCAGGATGGGCTAAGCTGGGCCACATAGGTGACTACTTTTGTCCATGCCAAGGTATTACTACTATGATGAGAAAAGGCAAATCCAGAAGAAAATCAAGAAATATTTTCTCCTTATGGCTGAGAACTTAGCTGATCTAATTTGTCAGTATATGGGATTTCCTTAGTTCTGTCTAGTTTCCAGCTGGGTGAGGGTTGGGCAATTTAAGCTTTAGCCTTTTTAAGGAAGGAAAACAGAAAAAAAAAATGGAAGGGGGGAAAATAGGGTATATAAGAGAAAGAAAACATTTGCTCCCCAGATCACAGAGAAAGATGCTCATCCCAGGCCTCCAAGGATGAGGTTAATAACCAATAACCCTTAAAGGCAACTCTAGAGCCATCTTATATCTTGGTCTAACTTTCCCTTTGGGAACACTTGGGCCTTGTAGTTTTCATCAAATCAGAGGATGAAGGAAAACTCAAGAGGCAAATGCTAGAATCCATGCTATTAAGGCAGATGAGAGCTTACACAAATCATTAGCAAAATTAAAGATAAAGGACCTGATTTCCACCCAAGTTTGTGATCAATCCATTACAAAAAAAGAACTTGTCCAGTTTTAGTATCACCAAAGATGAGAACAAGTACAATTTTTTAAAAAAATTGTTAAGTAGTATTGTTAGCTGAATATATCACTAAATGCTGAAATGGCATAAGGAAGACTTTGAACCAGCATGGGGGCCCCAGATTTATGGAATGCTGGAAAGAACATCAAGAGGCAATTTCATTGAGTCCCTGCCTCCATTTTGCAGGTGAATACATTTGTGATCATATTAGATCTGAACTAGAACCAAGCTGCTTCAGATTCCCTGGCCAGAGTTATCTCAACAGTACCATATTCCTCCTTCCAAGAAAGGCTAGGACATAAGGCATGAGGCTTGGTGTTTGGAGTTTTTCCAAATGGTTGGAAGCTTGGCCCGAGCTACCTCAATATGGAGCTGCTTACCTGGTGATGAATGCTGTATCCATGGCACTTACCATCCAGTGCTTATGCAGAAGGACAGTAATTTATGGCTGTTACATGTCTGGATTGGACAGAGGAAGAATACCAAATGGAAGGCCTGAAGATTTGGCTTTCTTTGGCTTTAGCTAATAGTAATTATCTCTTTTCTATAACCACCATTAGATTTCCCTCTAACTCATTTCTACTCTTCACACATTGCTCTCCTCAATCTCTCTTTCTTTTCTCTGATTAACTTCCAAAGGTCCCAGCTAACCAACCTGCCTGGATCTCAAATATAAGGGAATAGAAGGGAGGGTGACATTATTTAGGTATCTTTAATATACTAGACCCTGGGCTAAATGCTTTCATACTTGTCTTTCCATCTAAGCTGCACAATAATGCTGTTAGGGGGAGTTTACCCTCATTCACAAATGAGGAAATTTGCCCAGAGTTGAAAAAGTTGGTAGGTAATAAAACTAGAATTCAAATTCAGCTCCATCTGACTCTCCAAGTGTCCTCTTTCCATGTATCCTCCTTTACATTACCACTCTTCTCCATCTGTCCAATAGATCTTCTTGCCCCTTGTCCTGGGTATATATGACAGCATATTTACTTAATAAACACTGAGATTCTATTATGTGCTAAAAATTGAAAAATCAAAATATATGGAGTGTCCACTCTCAAGCAACTCACCATTAGTATATACATGTATACTTGGGGCTTTGGACAGATAAAGAATGCATCATTAAGTACATCTTAAGACAGAATGTTTATTCATTCATTTATTCATTCTTTCAGCAAATGTTTATTAAATACCTATTTTATGCCAGGACTTAATCTGTGGCAGTGTTTATCAATGCTGGCTGCATATTAGAATAACCTAATGCACTTAAGGGGTGCCTGGGTGGCTCAGTCAGTTGAGCATCCAACTCTTGGTTTCGGCTCAGGTCGTGATCTCAGGGGTGTGAGATCGAGCCCCATGTTGGGCTCTGCACTCAGTGGGGAGTCTGCTTGAGATTCTCTTCCTCTACCTCTGCCTGTCCCCCCACTCACATGCCCTCTCTAATAAATAAATAAATCTTAAAATAAATAACTTAGTGCACTTAAGAAAAAAATAAATCCCTGGATCATCCAACAAATTCTATTCAATTGACATAGGATGGGACCCCAGAATCACTATGTTTTACAACCTCCTGGGGTTTTGTAATATGCAGCCAAAGGCGAAAAAACACTCTTCCAGACTCCACAGATACAAGAGTAAACAAACAGGAGAAAAAGCACTCAGGGACTTCGTAAGATATATATCCTCGTTGTTCAGATGAAGGAAGGGGTAGATAAACAGGGAAAGAGGAAGATGAGGCCAGAATGGGCAGGTTGCACAAGAAATCATCTTGGGCATTAAATTCAAAGGATTTGAAACAAAGGGAGGACCATAAAGACTGAGGTACCTTCACATTCTACATTTCTGTGATCTGGACTGAGTAGAGGGATTCACCATCCTAAGAATTTTAATCAGACTGACTTATGCAGGGTTAGACTTACTTTTCTGAGACTAGGTGTCATTCATTTATTTTACATCAGTTCACCTTCGGGGACTAGGTCAAAAGAGGATGGGAAGGAGAGTTAAGAATTCCCTCCATAATCTTATTAAGAGGTTGGCTTTCACACTGGATCAAGCCAACACAGAGGACCAAGTGAGCATCTTTAAATGTCTTCCAGTTTTGCCCTCATTCATACCATGAGTTTCATTGTGTTTATGATAGTCAAGGCTTTGGAATTAGACAAATCTGGGTTTGAGCTCCAGTTTGGCTTTGATAAACTGTGTGACCTTGAGCAAATGATGTCATCTTTCAGTGCTTCAGCTTCCCCATTTGTAAGGTGGGGTTTAATATAGTATCCACTTACTCTGAGAAACAAACTGAGGGTTTTAGAGGGGAGGTGGGTGGGGGGATGGGTTAGCCCGATGATGGGTATTAAGGAGGTCAGGTATTGCATGAACCACTGGGTGTTATATGCAAACAATGAATCATGGAACATTACATGAAAAACTAATGATGTATGGTAACTACCATAACATAATAAAATAAAATTAATTAAAAAAAAGGTTAATCCAAAAAATATAGTATTCGGGTGCCTGGGTGGCTCAGTTGGTTAAGCAACTGCCTTCGGCTCAGGTCATGATCCTGGAGTCCCGGGATCAAGTCCCACATCGGGCTCCCTGCTCAGCGGGGTGTTCGCTTCTCCCTCTGACCCTCTTCCCTCTCGTGCTCTCTGTCTCTCATTCTCTCTCTCAAATAAATAAAATCTTTAAAAAAATAAAATAAAATAAAAAATATAGTATCTACTTTCTGGAGTTTCCATGAAGGTTGAAGAAGACAATGTACCTACTTTTCTGGCTTAGAATAAGTGCCCCTTTAATATTAGCCGTCAGTCTTACTATCTCATTTTTTGTTATTAGTGCATAACTTTGTATATAAGCAAATGTGTTCAAATAAGGAATGTGACTAAGTCTGTAAAAGCAAGCTGAGTGCAAATAAATGAGATATATGCATTTAATATACTATAATAACAGTATATGGGAAGCACTTTTCTACATTTTTATAAATATTAACTTCTCATAACTCTGTGAGGGTACTATATATTTTTACACTTTATTATAGAAAAATTTTTAGAGAAAATTTATAATGAGACTCCATGTACCTGTCTCCCATCCTCAGCAAATATCAACATTTTGCCAGTCTTGTTTTATCTATGGAATTTTACTTATTTTTCTGGAATATTTTAAGACAAATTCAGGATATCATGCCATTTTACTTATAAATATTTTAGTATGACTCTCTAATGGGGAAGTGTCTATCTATCTATCTATCTATCTTACCTACTACCATGCTATTACACTGAACAAAATTAACAGTATTTCCTTAAATATCAAGGACTCATTCATATCAAAATTTCCTCAATTACCTCAAAGATATCTTTTCTTACAGCCTGCCTGTTTGAATCAGGCCAAAGCCCACACATTGAATTGACTCATGTCTCTTAAGTTTCTCTTTTCCTGAAATAGTCTGAAAGAGTATTATTCTCACTGCATATAACAGATAAGGAAGTTAAGGTACAGAGAGGTCAAGTCATGTGCTGAAGGTCACACAGCTAGATGAATGGATATCACTATCTGTGATAGGAGAACATGTTTTGGATATATAGGGAGTTTCTCAGAGGGAGATGCTCAGTGTCCCCCACCTCCAAGCCCCTCTGCCTGTCCCCAAGGCCTGAAAGACTAGATAGTATGAATTTTATCTTCGACCTCTCTCTAACTTCCTACAAACTACTATGGGATTTATCTGGTTCCAGCTCATTCCAAAAGGGAGAGAGGAGGTGATCTAAAATCTATCCTCAGATTTTTGTAAAAGTGGTGGTGAATGTGAAGTTTAGAAAAATAAATGCCCTTGGCTCTAGGTCTTCTCATGCATTCATTCATTCTAGACATTTGTCAGGCTCCCTGTGGGCTTTACTTTGTACTAGGAGCTCTGGATACACAGGGGGACAAGAAAGTTTCTGTCCTCAAGGAAATCCTAGTGTAGTGTATATGCTGGGGTTGAGGAAGGCAGGGTTGCAAAGAGACAGTTCTAGTGCAGTAAGAAATACTGAGTAAGAGGGGACAAAGAGTGCTATCAGAACATCTGCTCTTATAAGGAGATACTTCTAAAAGTAAGCCTTACAAGTGAATGGTGATTAGAGAGGAAGAGAAATGGGAAAAGAACCATATAGGCAGAGGGAACTGCAAGATGCAGGGGTAGAAAAAACTAGGGCTGATCCAGTTTCTTGAAGTAGTGTGATCTGGCTTGAGCACAAATGTGAGAAAGGAGAAATGTAGAGGTTCATGGTTATAGAAGGTAGTAGGGCATGATAGGCATCACATGCCATGTCAAAGAGCCCTCTGTTTTGAAGGCAATCTCTTGAAGGGATACACGGAAGAAGAGACATGGTCAGATTTGCACCTGAAATTTCCTCTGGTTCCTCTGTGGATAATGATGGTTGTTGGAAGAGTCTGGAAACCAGGAGGCTCAGTGGTGGCGGTGAGAGAGGTGATGAGGAAATGGAAAACCTTGTCATTAGAACATGGAGATGGAAGGGTTGCCTTGGAGGGGTCCCTGCTTTCTAAAATCTGGTTTCTCAGTTTCTTGACCCCAGAAACTCTATGTTACCTCTATACCAAAAGGTTATGGGGTTCCGAAAGAAACATGGTGTAAGGAATGAAAGTAAAACAAGGAGGCAGATGATAAGGACTTTTGCCCTGCCTTCACCACTTTTGAATTGTGTCCTGTGGACATGTTGCTTTACCTTGCTGACCCATTGTGTCCTTAACTATAAAGTGGGACCATGATAGCTACATTCATTTCCTCAGAGTTCATGGGAGAGTTGAATGAGCCATACCACAGTGAAGCGATTTGTAAACTTTAAAGAACTTTATAATTAGACATCATATTCTGGATTCTCCGAATCACCATCAAACCACAAGTAGTATCTATGTGGACAAATAGAGGGTTGGGGCTTCGGCAGATTCCATTTCTGGGAGAGGCTTTAAAATCCCTTCTATGAACTTGTAATGTGCTGGCAAATCCAAGCTTGAAATATCCTCATAGGCCACATATTTCTCTCTCCCCAGTTTGGCTCTCATATCATTTTCTGATTGGAGATACAATTTGAGTGGTGAAGCAGCTTTGGAAGAGACATGACTGCAGTCAGCAGAGGAGGGAGGAGGTTGAGGGAGAGAGAGGGAGCTGCTGTAACTCACCCCTGTTCTGGTTGGGATTCTGAATGAATATGAAAAGTAAGCAGAAACTCAATTAGTTAACCCCTGAACTTGCCCCATGTTATCTCTGAGAACACACACCCTCTTCCATCCTATGCCTCCACAGGAGAGCAGGCTTCCTGTCAAGCTAGGGCAAGGAAGGATGCAGACCCAGAGGAAACAGAATGAAGGAACTCATGGCTGTTTCCACATCCTCCAGCATCTCCAATTCAGGGTTTTCTGGAAGGATTAGGCAGTTTCTACCTCTGAGAGCTTAAAGGGGGGTAATCATTCCTATGAATGTTCAGAGTTTCTTTTCATTAAGTGCCTATTATGTGCTGCTCAGTCATTCCTTTCAAAGTTTTATTAAGTGGTGGTATTACTGTCCTCATTTTACAAATAAGAAAGAAGTTCAGAAAGGCAAAGTAGCCACCCAGCTACCGAGAAAAGTATTAAGGACGGCTCATGCCTTAACTCTTTCAATTCTCAAACTGCTATGATTCTTTTCCCTGTGAGATACATTGCTGCTCTTCCCTGTTTCCCTCCTTGCAATGCCTCTCCCAGTCAGAGGATTAGGCTCTGTGTTCACTGAAGGCAGGCTCTGCAATGCGGCAGGTGAGTGGGAGTGACAGGTGTCCCTGCGAAGCAGAAGCTTTAAGATTCTGTGTCTGCTTTGTCATATCATATCCCTTTTTTCTTTACCAGTAGACAAACGAGGTCCCAGATTGAGGTGCCCAGTCAACCTGGGTCTCAAAGTGAACACAATACAGAGGAGAGTTACAGCCATACATGGACGTATTAGAAAAGAATCCTGAGATTTAGGGATCACTTGTTACACAGTGTAGGCTAGTCTAAACCAACTCCTGCGACATTTAGAGGGAATGAACACTGGTCAGCAGTTCAGTGTCATACATTAATTTGTGATGGGCGTTTCCTATTGCACAATCTGAATTGTGTGTCGATGTGATTCCAGACCCTCTCACGAGAATTGAAATGTAGCTAGATGGAGCCTGCGCAGGTTGCCCTGTAATAACTATCTATTTTGCTTGGTTATAGTAAGCCACCTCAGACAGCTTTCACTTTTTACTACTTATAGAAATAAAAGTCGTTTTGTGCTGAAAGAAAAAAGAAAAAAAAAAAAGAATGAAGTTAAGAGAGGTTAAGTAGGTGCCCAACTATTAGGTAGTAAAGCTGAAACTTGGGGCGCCTGGGTGGCTCAGTCGTTAAGCCTCTGCCTTCGGCTCAGGTCAAGATCCCAGGGTCCTGGGATCAAGCCCCACATCGGGCTCCCTGCTCGGCAGGAAGCCTGCTTCTCCCTCTCTTGATCCCCCTGCTTGTGCTCCCTCTCTTGCTCTCTGTCAAATTAAATAAAATCTTTAAAAAGGCTGAAACTTGAGGTCAGCTCTATCTTACTATAAATTGTGTGATCTTGACCACTATATTACTCTTCCTCTGTAGTTCAGGTTCCATATGACTTTCCTATACTTTCTAGTGACTGCTTTAAAACAACAACAGCTAATTTTAATAGACTGAAGAGTGACAAGTTCCCCAGTAAGGAAGGGAAGTGGGTTAGGGCAGTGATGTGTAATTTCAGTGAACATACAATTCATCTGGGGATTTTGTTAAAATGAAAATACTAATCTAGTAGGTCTTGGGGTAGGACCTGAGATTCTGCATTTTTTTTAAAGGTTTTATGTATTTATTTGACAGAGAGAAAGAGAGAGCACAAGCAGTGGGAGCGACAGGCAGAGGGAGAAGCATGTGTGATTCGATCTCAGGACCCTGGGATCATGACCTGAGCCAAAGGCAGATGTGTAACCGACTGAGCCACCCAGGCGTCCCTCAGATTCTGTATTTCAAACAAGGTTCCAGATGAAGCTCCTGCTGCTGGTGCTTGGACCACTCTTTGAGGAGCAAGCCTAGGGGATGCCAGTTAGCTCTCCATGGTGATGACAGAAAGGTAAAATCAAGTAGTATTGCATAGCAGTTCAGAATGTGTAAATAGCACTGAGATTAGGGTCAGGCAAGCAAGGCAATAGGGACCAAAATTTAAGAAGGCAAAATACAACAAGTGCTGAACTTGTGCCCTGAGGACCTCGAGGGTGAGAGCCTCCTAGTTTAATCTGCTGTAATTTGTTTCTAGGTTGATTCTATCTTACTCAGTTTGAAAACTGAGCTAAGATTGAGCCCAAGAGTGCCCTCGTATTTTACCTTTGCATCAGTTCTAATGTCACTGACCACCATCATGCTTTTCCAAGGAAGATGTTCTCAACAGCAGTACGGATTCTTTAATCACAAAGAAAAAGTTCAAAATCATGCCATGCTTCAGTTAGCTTTACATTTGAAATAGATTATTATTAATTTTTGGTTTAGGTGTTTATTTCCAGAATTTCTAATTATGTTTTTTCTTTGTTCTGTCCTTTTATTATGTCAAGTGTTTCCAAGCTTGCAGTTATGCAGTAGTGTCTACCCAATCAAGCCCTCCATAAATATCCTATTTTCCAAACTGAATACTACTGTAATAAGATATTTGATGAAATACTTATTTCTTGTCATCTATAAATTGTATCTGAGTTTGAAAGCTTTAGTTAAAATATCCTAAGTCACTTATAGTCTAAAGAGAAACATAAAAATCACCAACTTTGGGGCCACTGTCATCCACTGACCCCTAAGTCTTTCCAAGAAGCAACAGCCAATCCTCTTATCACAGACACCAGCATCCCTCTTCCTTATTCCTTAGACTACATGAGAAGAGGACTAGGGTAGTAAAGGGGATGGGCATGATCAGAGCCATCTGAGTCATTGCTGGACTTGTGAAAAGTATCATTTTCTTAATACATGGTTTTCCCTACCAAGGAAAAGGAAAACCTTAAGGAGGAAAGGCAAAGGAAATTCTCAGTATCCCCCAGACTAAATAATAAGAATACCAAAAAAAAAAAAAAAAAAAAGAAAAGAATTCATAAAGATTTGGAATACCTACAAGAGAAGACTGCCCTATTCCTTCCCCGATAAAGGACACAGAACCTGCAAGAACACCTGGTCATAGGAGATTTGGAGAGGGATTTGTATCTGTGTCCTATTGGTCAGGACAATTCTTTCTTCAATAAAAGTCTCCTCCATACATCCACGCACACCCTAACTTGTGGCTCAATTTGTCTCAGTGAACAGTCCCATCTGATCCTGAACAGTGTTTAACTTGTCTTAGCTATCAGGTCCCTCCTGTTTTCTCTCCCCTCTCTTTCTTCCTTACCTTTGCTTAGGTTTTCTGCATTTAAACACTCCTTTACTTTTATTATAACAGGGATCACAGGAGGAAGGTGCTATGTCTCCTCTGTAATTAATGTGTTGAAACCCTAACCTCCAATATGATGGTATTTGGAGGTGGGGCCTTTGGGAGATAATTAAGGTTAGATTACATCACTGAGGGTAGGGCACTCATGTAAACATTACTGTCCTTATAAAAAGGAGAGGAGATCATGTGCCCTCCTTAATGCATGTGATGTTATGAGCACTGGGTATTATATAAAACTGATGAATCACTGACCTCTACCTCTGAAACTAATAATACATTATATGTTAAAAAAAAAAAAAAAAAAGAAGAGGAGACACACGATTTTCCTGAGTGCACACACCAAGGAAAGGCCAAATGAAGACATAACTAGAAAGGGGTCCCTCACTGAGAACCCAACTCTGCTGGCTCCCTGATCTCTTGATTTCAGCTTTCTGTCTCCAGAACTGTGAGAAATAAATATCTGTTGTCTAAGCCACCCAGACAATGGTAATTTGTTATAGCAGCCCAAATTGGCTGAGACAGAAGGGGAGCTTGATACATGGTTTCTGTCCCCTATTTTGAATGGCAGTTCTCTCCCATAATATTGGGTTGTGCTTCTATCATTTGATGTTTACTTATATTACACATAATTGTTTATTCTTCACATAAGAGACAGAGTGATCAGAAGGCAGAGAATGGGCTTAGAAATTTTACATAACTGGTTTAAATCCTGGCTCTGTCACTTACGTAATCTTGGGAAAATTTAGCTGTTTTCCTTTTCTGGATATGCTGATAATAATAGCAATAATAATGGTAACAACACAAAGTTAACAACCATGCTAGCACTGGTTTTTGTCATGAATAGATATTGGATATTTAAAACACCTGTTTTGGTCATTAATTCATTTAATGAAAGTATATTAAGTACCCAGTATATGCCTGGCATTGGGATGGGCAGTAGAGATCCTACAATGAACAAGAGAAACATTGTGTGTACCCTCATAGAGCTATTGGTCTGGTGTAGGCATTGGTAAACTTACTGCATAGCCTCTGGTGTAAATCCTGCCCTTGACCTTTCTTTGCAGTCTTTGAGCTAAGATGGTGTTAGATTTTTTAAAAAAAGTAAATGTGACAAAGATTTGTATGTAGCTCACAAAGCCTAAAATATTTACTACCTGGCTTTTTGCAAGAGTTTACCTATCCCTGGTCTAATGAAACATATAGACATAGAAAGCCTTCAAAAAATGCTTTTCACATACCAATTCTTAATCTGAAGTTCCTTGCATGGGTTTCTGATTAATCTCTGTATTCTTTCAATTCCCCACAGGCTTATTGTTGCCCTTGCAATAAAAATCAAAATTTTCAGATGGTTATAGGCTTTACATGGGTGACCCACATACCTCTTTAGCCTCTTCTAATTATACCCTTTTTGTACTCCTGCCACACTGGATTTCTTTCTGTTCAGCAAATATAGCACACATGCTTCAGCCCAGCGTATTATTACTCTTCACTCCCCCTGGTCAGCTAGTTTGCTTCCTACTTATCCTTCAAAATTCAACTTTAGGGTCACTTCCTTTGAGCAAATTTCCTTGACTGCTCCTTGCTAGCTCAGTACCCTTCCCCACCCCTTTATTTGTTCTCAAGGCTCCTGATACTTAAGGTAATTTTATATTGTCATTTGTGTTTTTTGTTGACTCCACAAGTTAGTCTCGTCAGGCAAGGGGCTGTAGGTCTTTTGTTTATTATTTTATCTCCAGCATCTGGCATCCTTGCCTACTACTCAGTAAGTGGTAAACAAATGAAAGAATGAATGAACAAGTCAATGTCATTGTTGTTGAAAAGAAATAGACCAGAAAGCATATAGGATTCTGGCAACATGGGAGTGCTTTCCTTTCCCTGGGCATATATGCCCCCAAATGGAATTTCTGTGGCTCCATTTAAATAGTCCCCCATTCTCCTTGTATAATTAATGGAGGCCCAGTGAGCTGTTTGTGCTGATACATCATCTGCACCACATAGCAAATGCATTTGTTACAGAGCTATCTGGGCCAAAAGTAATGAAACATTCGCAAATGTCCTGATTTACAAAGAGAAAATTGGTTCACCTGAATGACAAGGTTTGCATGTGAGGGAAATGTCCTTCTTTGCAATTTTCTAGCTGTGTTCTGAGAAGCCTGAAATTCCTAAGGAAATACATATCAGCAGTCCCCTAAAGAAGGCAAAGACCAGAGGTCACCCTGGAGGAGGATGAAGGTTCTGAGATCAACATTACTCCAATGGGATCCTCATGTGAGCCTCACGATGCCTGAGAAGCCTCAGAAATTGCACACGTATGTTTGCATATGTGCACTGTTCTGGGAAAAAAATTTTAAAGATTAGGTTCTCATTGGAGTCTGTGTCACCCCAATAGTTGAAAGCTAGTAATCTAAGGAAATCCAGGATTTCCCTATTTTTGAAATTGTTAGTTTTCTTTTTTTCTTTTTAATTAAGTAGGCTCCATACCAAGCGTGGGGCTTGAACTCACAACCTGGAGATCAAGTGTCACATGCTCTACCCACTAAGCCAGACAAACGCCCTTGAATTTGTTAACTTTTAAAAAGAAGATACAGAATAAGGAACAGAATGTGTTTAAGTCCTGAAGGGACTCTTTATATTTCTACTCCCAAACTTCCCTAATCTACTGTATAGATGAGATTCAGATCAAGTTGGTGAGATGACTTGCCCGGGGCTTTATGACAAGTGAAACACAAAACCAGAACAAAAATTCTTTTTTTTTTTTTTTAAAGATTTTATTTATTTGACAGAGACACAGCGAGAGAGGGAACACAAGTAGGGGGAATGGGAGAGGGAGAAGCAGGCTTCCCGCAGAGCAGGGAGCCTGATGCGGGGCTCGATCCCAGGACCCCGGGATCATGACCTGAGCCGAAGGCAGACGCTTAACGGCTGAGCCACCCAGGCGCCCCCAGAACAAATTTTCTGCCACCCTGGTGTCCCTTTCAACACAACCTGATGTCCACTAATAAGATAATCACTTCTTTCTTGTTTCATCTGTTTCCTCATTCACTTACTCTTTCCCACTGTCCCATACTATCATTTCTTCAACATGAAATTTTAAAACTATTTATCACTTGTGACCAGATCATTCCTAAGAAGAATTCTGGCTTCCATAAATGACTGACCAACAAGGTGGATGAATTAGAAAATGAAACACAATAGGAGAATCCATTTATCTTTTCCTTCCCAAATGGATCTCTCAAGTGGATAGTAAAGGGATAAAAAAATCATATAAATCCATAAGAACCAAGAGAATTGAAGAAGAGATTTGGCACTCCATGAGAGATTTCAACAAGTTTCAGAAATTGAAGATGGAAGAGTCAACTAAGAACAGAAAATACAAAATAAGTGCCTGCAGAGGGAGACACTGATGAAAAACAAACCAATTAGTTCTAAGAAGTCAATAGATAAAGGCGACAGATATCACAGAGGATGGGGAAGATTGCGAGGCTGATTGAATGTTTGTGTACAAAGGAGCTGAACATCACTCCATGCCCCGAGATTTCATCAGTCAGCAGTTGTGCACACAGACCAAGGGCAGGAGATTGGAGGGAAGCTGAGTGATTCTAGAAAAAGGAATTTCAAATACAGTTTTTGTGATCAATCAATAAAATTAGTGACCCCCACCCCTTCACTCTGATCTAAAGCCCAGTGATAAGCCTCTCCCATGTACACAAAGCTTATAGCTGTTTTATATGTCTAGAAGAATAACAGGCAGTAAAGGATCAACTGACAGTTCTGGGAAGTTTCTAAAACAAGGGAGAAATTCGGAAACAAAAAAATAGGAAGGGGGAAAGCTGGGAGAAAATACACAAGGCAGGGAGGAGATAAAACTTCAGGAACCAAAGCTTATTAATAATATAAGCTGGATGTTGTATCTGTAAAAAGGAAAAGAGTATTATAAAAAAATAACAGTGGATAACAAGAATAAGTCTTATAAATTATAGATATATATATCTAATAACAGAGTTAGAAGATAAAGTGGAAACAATATTCAGAGAGTGGAAAAAGACAAAAAATAAAGTGTGTGGGCCTGCCCCGCAAAAAGATATTGTCAAGCAAATGAAAGAAAAAAAAAGGGCACAGAATGAGAGAAAATATTTGCAAAACACTTATCTGTTAAAAACTGTTATCCGAAGTACACAAAGAACACTTACAACTCATCAGTAAGTAAACAATGAATCTGATGATAAAATGATCCAAAGACCTTAACAGAGACTTCACCAAAGAAGATATAGAAATGGCAAATAAGTTTATAAAAAGATCTCATTGGGAGGCGCCTGGGTGGCTCAGTTGGTTAAGCGACTGCCTTCGGCTCAGGTCATGATCCTGGAGTCCCGGGATCGAGTCCCGCATCGGGCTCCCTGCTCGGCAGGGAGTCTGCTTCTCCCTCTGACCTTCCTCCTTCTCATGCTCTCTGTCTCTCATTCTCTCTCTCTCAAATAAATAAATAAAATCTTTAAAAAAAAAAAAAAGATCTCATTGGGGAAATGCAAATTAAAACAATAAGATACCACTACACGACTATTAGAATGGCCCAAATCCAGAACGCTGGGAATATCAGATGCTGACAGGGATTTGGAGGAACAGAAACTCTCAATTATTGCTGGCTGGAATGCAAAATGGTACAGACATTTTGGAAGACAGTTTGGCTGTTTCAAAGCTAAACACACTCTTACCATCATACAATCTAACAATCACACCACTTGGTATTTATCCAGAGGAGTTGAAAACTTATGTCCACACAAAAACCTGCACACAGATGTTTATAGCAGCTTTATTCATAATTACCAAGACTGGGAAGATGTCCTTCAGTAGGTGAATGGATAGACTTTCAGGTTCTACTTTGCTCCTATTGGCAGTTTCTGCAGTACCCAGTTCTTGTAGAGTTTAGTAGCCAGCAGCACCTAATAGTCAGTAGTACATCGAACCTCCCCCCCACCCCCCCGCCAAGGATCCTCTTATGTGGTTTTGTGAGGTGTTCCTAGGCACAGCTTCTCCTCCAACCCCCTACCATGGAGAGCTTTCCCTGGCACTCCAGAGGACAGACTGGTGAAGCACTTCAGTGAATTTCCCTGTTATCCACTGAGCTATAGCACATCCTCTCCAATGAGACCTACAACTCACCCTGGGGCTAGAGGAGGGACTCTTCCTTGTCGTGCCGTCACATCATTAGGGATAGAGGTCCCTGCTTGTATCTGCTATCCCTATATTTTTTAGAGTTGTCTTTACCCTTTTCTGATCAGTTCCCCATTACTTTTTTTTTAAGATTTATTTATTTGACAGAGAGATAGCTAGAGAGCACAAGCGGGGAGGGGGAGGGGGCATCAGAGGGAGAGGGAGAAGCAGGCTCTCCATTGAGCAGGGAGCCTGATGTGGTGCTGAATCTCAGGACCCTGGGATCATGACCTGAACAGAAGGCAGACACTTAACCAACTGAGCCACCTAGGCACCCCCAATTCCCCATTACTACAATAATATATTATAATTAATAAATCTTTATATTAAACTTTTTCTGTTAAAAGTACTATGTGATTTCGGTCTCTTAATTGGACCTAATGGTTATGGCAGGAGATAAAAGATAAGAACATTAAAGAAACAATTTAGAAAGAACAATATACAGATAATAGAAATTATATTTTTTAAAAAAGAAAATCCCTCAAATTAAAAGATAAAAGTTTGAAAGTTCCCAGTAAGTGACCAGATTAAAAAAAAAAAAGACCCCCTAATAAACCACATAATCATAAACTCTCCTAATTTGATCATTATCAACAGCAAATAGAAGATGCTAAAAACTTCCACTTTGAAGGGAAAGATCATCTATAGAAAGCAAAAAGAATTAGAATGCATCAATGTAACATTGATGTTAAGTTTATAGCATGTTATGAAAATAAAGATAGGTGATTACTAACTCTAGTAAAAATACACCCCAAAAATATGCAAGAAATGAAAAACAAATTTCATTTTCATTTATATAAATATGATAATATTAACACAGATGTTTTATTTAAATTAAAATTATTATAATTATGTTTGCTTATGGAAGGACATAAGTATAGGAAAAATGATGCTTAAAGCTGATAAACCAAGCCATATTACTGAAAACATAATCTTTAGAAATACAGTGCTCCATACTAGAAAATAACGCTAACATTGATTCTGAGGAATGAGGTTTCTTTTGAGCAAGAAGAACAAAAAATCAGGTATGATACTGTTGGGATTTATTATAAAACTTTCTGATCATTTTATTCAAACCCTGGGCATGTATACATTTTGATTAAACTGTAAAATAAAAAGCCAAAAATAAAACTTCCATTGGGGTGATAAATGAGATAAGAATGCAAGAAATCAGTGAAGTATTTAGCAGATAATTATCATTTAGTGAATGGTGGTTTTGGTATAATAATTGTTGCAGATAATAAGTTTAGGAAAAAGTCTATGGTTTACCATTAAATTTGGACTGTAACTTCAAGTAAGGTGTTAAAGAACAGGTAAAACTTGGCTTGATGCAAATAAGCATACCCACTCTTGAGATAACACAAACTTTTCCTGGTATTCAATTTTAGATAGCTATCATGTGTATAGTTCAAAGGGGTCAATGAATAGTACTTTAAATGATGACTTAGATAAGGTTTTGGCTGGGAAAAAAAAATCAATGTTTCAAAGAGTGTTTCTTTTTTATACACTTGCCTTGCAACTACCAAACAAACCAGCAAATACTCCCCCTCACATCTACATAACAGCAACAACACAGGTAATGGTGTTAATTTTTTTAAAAAAAATGCATTAAAAAATAAATAAAAAATGCATTTAAAAAGCTGTAAAAGACTATGTCAGTTTATGTGGATGGGGTCTAAATTAACAAGATTCTGATATTCTAATTGATAAAAGATTCAAACAATATTTGGAAGAATGGATCAATAACAAGCTTTTCAGCTAGCTCATTTCCAGGACTGAGGTCAGTTGAAAGTACTTTGGCATCATTTGCTGTCACGTAATTGGTTTCTTTACAAGAGAGGTCGGGCATGGGCTGACCATGTACCTCAAGGATGCCCAGGAATTCAGAGACTGCAATGCCCAGAAACAAGTGACTCACTAAACCTTTAAAATGCATTTCTGGAACCAGTGTCACCCTCTTACATTTCAAACACAGCACCATACCTAAGTCAATCTGATGCAGTGTGATCAAGTTGCATCAGCCAGTTTCAGCTTAAGCCTGACAGGTTACATTTTAGCAACAAAAGAAAGTCTCATTACTAAGTGGCATTTGCACAGCAACCTATCCAGAGGACTCTGATCACCCCAAATATATTTCTTGATAAAATTTTCTGAGTAAAAGTGATAGATATAGTACACACAGAGAGAGAGAGAGAGAGAGAGAGAGAGAGAGAGAGAGAGATTAAACCCACATATAGTTCAGCACTGTTGAAGGATGGAGTGAACTTTATCCCCACCTTGCTGGACAGAGGACAGTAGGATGTTGTGATAAGCTTCATATGGCTAATTAGAGTTAGGACTGAACACTTAAATATGTGGTCTGGTAATGAGACCTTAGGATAAATGTGGGGAGAATTGGACCCTAAATATCAGAATGTTTAATTTTTCTCTCAACCTTACCCACAATTTGCTTGACCAACCTCAGCCCCATCCCCCCTTTTCTGATTTTAGTTTTCTCACCAGGTGGAATCACAAAACAATAGCAAACTATCTCACAATATTGTTCTAAGACTCACACAGGATGATTTACACAAAATGGTTTTGAAATGGTATAAAATTCTGTTTAGACTTAGAGTAATAGAATGGCTGTATGAAAAAATCTGTATAAAAAATTCAAATTTTGAACAAAAATTAGAGTTTACTGTCTCATGTAATTGGGAAATCCAAAGGTAAAAATGGCCCCAGGGGGCACTAGATACTTAAAAATTATCCAGAATCTGTTTTTCCTTTATCCCTATTACCTGTATCACCCTATGGTTTGACTTTTTTTTTTTTCTTATACCTTAAAGAGTTTTTCCATGCAATGGGTAGAGGGAAGTTGGAAAATAGCATCAAATCTTGGCTTAAATTGTCAGTAGTCATGTATAGGAAAGAGAGATCTTCTTTTAGTTTCTGCTAATAAATTTTGAGGGAACGACTCCAATTGGATCACACACCCATGTCGGAGTCAATGACTACAGCCAAGGAGAGGGGTTTGTAGACCTGGTCACATGAATGTCGTGAACTGCATAGAGTGATCAATGTTCAGCTCTTCAAAGGAAGGGAGTGCTATTACCAGAGGAAGGGGTAAAGAAACACTGGACAATTGACGAAGACAAATATCAAATGTCTACCATCTCTGTGCTCCCAAAGCTCACCATGCACCTCTCTATCACAGTGCTGATTACATTAGAATGTAACTGTTTATTTTTCCAGATTGCATGCATGTGTCTGATGCATTTGTGCAATCCCAGTGTGTATCACAGGTAACATAGGTTTCATTGCTCAATAAACACAGGTTGAAGGAATGAATAAATGATTTTCTTGTTAAAACTGTTGAGGACTCTGCTCTCCCATTTTTAAAAAAAATTTATTTATTTATTTGACAGAGAGAGAGAGACAGCTAGAGCGGGAACACAAGCAGGGGGAGTGGGAGAGGGAGAAGCAGGTTCCTGGCTGAGCAGGGAGCCTGATGCGGGGCTCGATCCCAGGACCCTGGGATCATGACCTGAGCTGAAGGCAGATGCTTAATTACTGAGCCACCCAGGTGCCCCTCTCCCAGTTTTTATGTACATGGAAGATCAGCTCCTTTGTGCTTCCCTCTCAAACTCTCCCAGGCTCAAGAGTGCTACTTGGGAACTTTTTCTCTATCTAATTTATCAAATATTTACTTGGCACCAATTATGGCAATGCTATATGCAAAGTCCTTCAGATGATTCAGAAGAGTGGATTCAGAATTACTTCTTGCTTTCTTAAATGATAAATGAGAAGCTCTACCTAAAGAATCTTACAGCCAGATCGCCAAACCACGGAAACTGATCCAAAATGGAAAATCTTTGGAACCATGTGTCAAAAAATGCTTAAATAATACACTCATGTGATATATGACATTGAGGTTCAGAACACCATGTGGAATCAGTAGAGAAACTAGATAACCAGAAGGGAATGCAGTGTTCTGGTGAAAGCAAGCAAGCAGAAACTATCACTGAGCCAGGCACTATGCACCTTATAACCACTGACTTATGATAGCTCTCACAGCATTAGGCGGTGGGCATTTTTTTTTAAAGATTTTATTTATTTGTGTGTGTGAGAGAGAGAGAGAGCACACAAGCAGGGGGAGTGGCAGGCAGAGGGAGAAGCAGGCTCCCTGCTGAGCAAGGAGCCAGATGCGGGGCTCTATCCCAGGACCCTGGGATCATGACCTGAGCCAAAGGCAGACCCTTAACTGATGAGCCACCCAGGCGCCCCAGGAGGTGGGCATTTTTATCTTTACTTGCAAGGTGCGAAACTGGGTTCAGAGAGATTGATAAATTAGTGAGACAATGCAAGCAATGAATGCAAGGTTTATAAGCATGCACTGGTATTTTCAATGTCCATGTGCTTTCCCCTATGGTGTAATTAATCTTACATACATCACATCAGTCAGTGTATCTGCATACAGATGACCAATCACGAAGTATAATAGATAGATCAGTTACAGATACATTGAATCAAATAATTATAAAAATGTTAAAAGGTCTAGGAACTGATCATAGATGATAGAATATAAACATGAATGGGAAATGAAGATATATGAATATATAATTACATTCAATTGACAGATATGTTCATATATATTCATACAGGGATGCTATCAACTCCATTTTGTGAAAAGTCAATTTGGCCAGACATACTGTGCTTTGGTGTGAGGATAATCGGGCAATTATGGGGAAGCCATGATCTGCTCCTATCTCTTCCACTACTTCTCTGGCCCCGTGTCCTTGCCTTTTCTCATCGTCAGTTACGTCATCTGTGAAACAAGAATCAATAAAGGGCATCTAGCCCACTCTCACTGGGGAAGCTTTGAGAATCCTACAAGGTAATTGTTGGGGAGGCACCTTGGCCACTGTAACATGCTCTTTTGCCCCCCTGGGTTTGACCTGGGTAGTTTTGCAAATTCTTTTGAAAAAGTCAGCCTCCTTTCAGGTCAGAAGATGGCTTATTTTTTTGAGAGGATGTGTGTGCTTGGCTGTTGCCTGCCCATCACTGGATGCATGTTTTATCAGGTTCCACATTGCTTCTACTTTGCAGCTCAGCTCATATCATCAAAACCACTCTTGTGCCCTCCATGTCAGCATATGGTCGTTCCTCTGTTGTATCTCTCACGCCACCTCCAAAGCTGAGCTCAGGAACAGACCCTTTTTTGATGCCAGGTGATCTGAAAGCAGGATGAAAAGTCAGGAGTATGTTTTCCCACTCAAGATCAATATGCCTTTAACCTTCCTTCCCTCTATCCTTGGGGAAATGTCTCTTCTCACCTTACTGACAGCTACTGCCCTCCCACACTCCTGTCTTTCATTCTTCCCTCCCCCTAAGCCCCTTCCCCACTACCTAGTTAGAATTCAACATGTCTTCCTTTTGGAGCTCCTGTGTTAATACCCATCATAGCGTGTTCTGCTGGATTGCTTTTCCCAAACACAGATTTCCCTATTGTTATGGACCAAAAAAGCCAAGGAATTACTCTCTTTGAGCTAGAAGACACAGGTTTGAATCTTGCTCTGTTATGATAAGCACCATGATCTTAGAGAACTGATTTCACCTATCTGAGCCTTGATTTCCTTTTCTGCAAATCGAGGGCAACCATACCTGCCCTGACCATCCCCTTCAAGCATGGAGCATTTATGATGGACAGGCTCTAGATGTTAAATCCTGTATTTGAAAATTTTAGTGTCAAGTGGTTTAATTTTAATTTAAAAACACATATGGAGTACTTTTTCAATGCTAAAAAGTACTTTAGTTTTTAAAATACTATCCTAATAATGTAATCTTAATGATAGCTGGGTAAAGTATGTATTAGCAATGCCATCATATTATGGATGAAGAATCAAAGGCAAAAAAGGTTAAAAAAAACTTGCCCCAAATTACATATTTAGTAAGTTATAGCACCAGATTTTGAACCCGGGCACTTGGGTTCTAGAAATTTGTGATTTTAATCACTGTGTAAGGTTACCTAAGCAATTCAGTGATCCATTGACAGGATAGTAGACCAGTGTCATGTTTTGGATGTATATCATGGGTACTTATTCAGTACTTACAAGCAATATACTAGGATAGGCTAGGTAATGAGATGGTAATAAATGATCAGTAACTGAAATTTACTTTTCACTCCTGCAGAGGGCAGTGAATATCTAGACAAACTCTCCAGGGCAGCAGTGATCATTTGATGACCCAGGGAATAAGAACCTGATGCTGGTGGACATTACTAATACCTATTACCCTCACCGTGGAGTACTTTTTATCAGTTAAAAACAGTGAGGACCTGGGTGGCTCAGTCGTTAAGCGTCTGCCTTCGGCTCAGGTCATGATCCCAGAGTCCTGGGATTGAGCCCCGCATCTGGCTCCCTGCTCCACGGGAAACCTGCTTCTCCCTCTCCCACTCCCCCTGCTTGTGTTCCCTTTCTCATTGTGTCTCTGTCAGATAAATAAATAAAATCTTAAAAAAAAAAAACAGTGAAAAAGATGAACACATTACAACAAGAAAGACTATTAAAGACCAAAAATAAAGCACCAAATAAAAAAAAATAAAATAAATTAAAAATTAAAAATTAAAAAAAAAAAAGACCAAAAATAAAGCACCAAAAATAATAAGATGCCTAGGAATAAACCACACCAAAGTTGTGAAAGACCTGTACTCTGGAAACTATAAAACAATGATGAAAGAAATTAAAGATGACACAAAGAAATGAAAAGACATTCCATGCTCATGGATTGGAAGAATATTGTTAAAATTTCTATACTACCCAAAGCAATCTACATATCCAATGCAATCTCTATCAAAATACCAACAGTACTTTTCACAGAACTAGAAGCAAACCTAAAATTTGTATGGAAGCAAAAAAGACCCTGAATAGCCAAAGCAATCCTGAAAAAGAAAAGCAAAGGTAGAGGCATCACAATTCCAGACTTCAAGTTATATTACAAAGCTGTAGTAATTAAAATAGTATGGTACTGGCACAAAAACAGACACAAAGATCAATGGAACAGAAGAAGAAACCCAGAAACAAACCCACAATTACATGGTCAATTAATCTTTTACAGAGCAGGAAAGGGTCTGAACAGGTGCTGATATTCCCCTCCCATCACTGAAAGAGTGTGTGCGTGTGTGTGTGTGTGTGTATTTCTAAAAGACAGGAATACTCACTTTTGGGAGTTCCAGGATCCTTTGGAGAATTTAAGACCTACCTTACTACTATGTCTGCTAGACTCTGTGTTCCTTCAGTGCAGGGAGCTTTGTCTTTTTTATATACCTCAGCGCTTTACACAGTGTCCGACACAGAGTAAAATTTTAATAAATGTGAAATCAGTAATTAGATAACACATATAACAGTCTTTGCAGTTAAAATGGAGAATGGGTATCATCATTTTTTAAAAATCTAGCAACTTATAGTTAATAACTACTCAAGTCTTACATTAAACCCTTTCCAATGTGTTCCAGCCCAATTTATCTTAGCACCAGCGGCTGGAAAAGATTAGACCATTGTGCAGATAACAGAGATAATACTATCATTCCTGGTAAGAGAATGCAAGATTCAAGAGTCAGAAGAGAGGAGACAGCAAGACTGGGAAGGGGGCAGACTTTGGCCCCTGACCTCTGCCCAGAAGATCATGTCTGCAAAGCTTCTGTGTAGCCTGCCAGTGGGAGCTGCATCCCCCCAGGCTACTCTTCCTCACCCTCTATCTCATAGATGCCTCTGCTCCCTCACTATCTGAGAAGTTCTAAAAATGGAGAATAGCTGCTGACTCATGATCTCCTTAAGTCAGACTCTGCTAAGAGAGCCCTCTTTGCATCACTAGAATTTAGAATATATGGGTTCAAGTCCTAACACTGCCCTTCCTGCTTATGTCAATTCTGGAGAATTACTTGTCATGTCTGTATTTCATTTTTCCACTCTCCAAAAATGGGTATAATAACAGGTATCCTAGCAAACAAGCAGAAAGATGCAAAATCATTCAACATATTACATGTCAATAAAATGTAGGCTATTAAAAACAGTATTTATCAAGCACACCCCAGGATCCTCATAGCTTGTCAGAGCCTGTAAAATTTTAATTCTGGGCTTAAAGGAGTCAGTCAACAGCTAATTTGGAGACCCATAAGATCAATAGTTACTGAATAGTGAGCTGAAACTAACATTTTCCCCTCAAACTATAACTCAAGCCAACACTTTTTTTATGAGCTTAATAGCTTCTGATTATCTGGCTTTCTCTCTGTTTTTCCCTTCCCATTTTCTGCGTTTGAACAACTTCCCTTGCCAGTTAAAACCTAAATCCCTGAAAATCTGAACTGAGCATGCCAGGCATAATTCTGATGGTCATAAACAATCTCAGGATTTAGCTAATGCCTCCTATGTCTGAGCTAAGTGTTCATCTTCTTTGGGATTCCAGGAAGTCCCTAGACACTCACTTACTCAGCCCTCCATTCTCTGATCTCTGATCTCCTTGGCATGTAATTAGGTGGTCAGCAAAGACCATAGAGTATGCAGAGAACCAACAACTATGCAAATAGGTAAATGTGCTATTCTCCCTGCTTAGTCCATCATTTCAGCAAATCTCTCTTCAGACATCAGTTTTCTCATCATCAAAAAGGAGGATAATGGTTACTAGCCTGCCAATCTTGGAGGCTATTAAGTAAGAATGAGTGGTTTTTTCCAGGGCATTTGAAAATGCTTCATAGATATACCATTTTAGTTGGAATTTGAAAGATAAGAAAGAAGTGACCACTGGAGAAGGTGGGAAAGAGTTTGCAATATTCTGATATTTGCTATTGGAGGTAAATCAATGTCACCACTAGGAGAACATTGACAGAAGAAACAGCAGAAGTCAAGTCATGAGAAGATGAAAATCTATGGCACTTTCAGGTAAGAGAGAACTCTGATATGCTTGGATGTTCTAGTGATTCAGGAGAGCAATCGGAGACTGAGAAACTGTGATTAAGACAAACTATGAAGGGTCTCGAAAGCTAGGGTAGAGATATGGAATTTATACTATCTGGAGTGCTCTCTTTTTAAGAGTTTTTGAAAGTGTAACTCTCTTAAAAAAAAAGAGTTTAACTCTCTTTTTAACTTCTTTTTAAAGTTTAGAAGTATAATTATAACTAGTCTTTAGAAAATTACTTCATCAGCTGTGTGAAAGATCGAACATAAAAGTACCCCCCCAAAGTATATTAAGGCACAAGTTCAACTGGTCATTAAAAGGTGTTCTCATACATACATACATACATACATACATACATACCTACCTACACACACACACACACACACACGACTCATACATTGTAATTATACAAATGTTTGTTGAAAAAAATGAATGAATTAAGGTCAGTAAATTTTAGTTTTCACCAAGCTAATTAAGACTTTTACTGATTATTTTCTTTTTGATTATCTAGTTATAGGACTTCCCAGAACATCTAATCACTGATATGCTTGGTGTATCCTCGAGAAGAGAGAGAACAGAGAAAACAGGTGAGTTTTTATAATTTTATCTGTCATGAGATTTCTCTCATCATCCCATGGGGACAAGTGTTCCATGGAAAACCTACAGGAAATGTTAGATTAAAAAGAGAGACTGTAGGCAATGAGCCCTTACAAGGAGCAATTTAGATAACTCAGGAGAGCAAACATGGTGCCTGAATTACAATAGTGTCAGGTGGGTGGGAGATAGAAGGCTTAGAGAACACACTATGAAGGTAATATGCAGAAGACTTAATGATTCATTAGATGTCAGGAAAGAAAGAAATGGAAGAATCAGAATGATTCCTGGTTTTTAATTTTAGGAAAATGGTAGTCTTATCCTATTCATATAACTTGATAAAGTAATTTATTTATGAAAATCTATTAGAATTGAATGGGGCATTCCCTTTTTTCACTGCTTTCAAGAAGTACCCGAAACTGAGAAAAGGGAGAGTGTTATGAAATTGGCACTTAAATGAATGGCATTGATATAAATAGATAGACAATGGATAAATAGATGATAGGTACATATTTAGATAGATGATAGAAAGATATAGCATAGATATATGCACATTAACACACACATATATATCCTAATATTTTTTTTTAAAGATTTTATTTATTTGAGAGAGAAAGAGAGAGAGCACAGAGGAGAGTGAGAGGGAGAAGCAGACTCCCTGCTGAGCAGGGAGCCCCACATGGGGCTCAATCCCAGAATCCTGAAATCATGACCTGAGCCGAAGGCAGATGCTTAACCAACTGAGCCACCCAGACACCCCATCCTAATATTTCTTAAAATGTGTACTAAATGTGTAAGGTTGTTATGGTATAATTATTTATAATTAATAAAGACATTTTTTAAAATCCAAATGTCAGGAAAGGATGCACCACGAGAGACTATGGACACTGGAAAACAAACTGAGGGTTTCAGAGGTGGGGAGATAGGTTAGCCTGGTGATGGGTATTAAGGAGGGCACGTACTGCAATGAGCACTGGGTGTTATATGAATGTTATGTTAGTCACCATACAGTCACCAAAAAACCCCCCAATGTCAGGGGAGCCTGGATAGCTCAGTTGGTTAAGCATCTGACTCCTGATTTTGGCTCAGGTCGTGAGATCGAGCCCCACATCCAGCTCTGTGCTGGGTGTGGAGCCTGCTTAAGATTCTTTCTCTCCCTTTCTCTCTGCCTTTCACCCTCCCTCATTTGTGCGCACCACGTGCTCTCTCAAAAACAAACAAAACAAAACCCCAAATGTCAAAGAATAGAAAATTAAACATTAGAGTTTATCAATACAATAGAATACTGTGAAGCCATAAAAAATCATGTCTTACAAGAAAATTGCAAAACATACAGGAGAAAAATCCTCCCATGGTATAACTTAAGTGTTAAAAAAAAATAGAAGGTAGGTTTTAAATCAGATTATACTAACAAGAATTTTAATAAGAAAATATGTTTGCATTATATGCATAGAGAACAACCATAGAGGGGGCACCTGGGTGGCTCAGCCAGTTAAGTGTTCCACTCTTGATTTCAGCTCAGGTCATGATCTCAGGGTCATGAGACTGAGCCCCAGGTCGAACCCTGCGTCGGGTTCCACACTGAGTGTGGAGTCCACTTGAGATTCTCTCTCCCTCTCTCTCTGCCTCTCCCCCCCTCCACTTGTGAGTGCTCTGTCTCTAAAAAAAAAAGAAAAAGAAAAAGAAAAACAATCATTGAGAAACATGACAATATTTTAACAATACTTTTCCTCAATAAGGATTTAATTATAACTTTTAGTTTTGTCTATATACATTGAATTTTCCAGATGTCTATGTGGTACTTATTGCTAAGTACCCCTACCCATTTATATTGGGGATATAATTGGGGAGATAATCTATGCTAAGATGTCTGAAGATAAGCTTCGAGATTAGTTAAGAAATAACAGCAAAGCACAGCATCAGGTACAGTCCCTCAGTACACACAGACATACACAGTCAGCCTCTTGTCTGGGTCTAAGCCTTGATGATTAGAGCCAGAAACTGAATTTAATGTTCTAACAAAGTATTTTGTGAACCAAGGGATTCTAGGTCCAAGCAGAGATACTTGGAAGTCCTGCCTACAGAGAATAGAAGGAGGCCACTGTCTCAGCCCCACACAGAGGATGAAAGACTTAGAAATACTGGCTAATAACACCGTAGGCCCAGGCACTGATGCCTTTCAAGGGGCATGTCAGTGTTAGCAGCTTCATGGATAACAGGCATTGACAAGCAGGGGGCCTCTTTGTGGTGACCAGAGCTGCCAGCCTGGTTTGAGTGGAGACATCAACGTCATCACTATTGTTCTCTGAGGCGGGGGAAGACTAATCTATGAGCTGTGTACCTGGAGAAGAAATGAAGCTGACTGGGAACTCCTGCTTCTTCTGTGCCCCCCCAGAGGCATGCATTCCTGTATCCTCAGTATGGCTCTTTTTCTACCATCTGCTCTTTTGCACTTGACCATCAGACCAAATTAGGGGATTTTATAGGTATTAATTCCTTTTTCTCCCTACCACCAGAACCTTTTACCATTCTGAGAGATCGGACTAATTTTTTACTTTTTTTTTTTTTTCCTCATTTAGCTTTGGATGGGGCTTGGGGGTTGGGAGAAGGAAGGGAAAGAAATGGGATTAAATGTAGGTCAGCTGGTAAGTTATTTACAAACGCCTGAGATGACAGAACACAGGGATACTCAGCCAAGTCCTTGGAGAGGGCCTAACAGGTAGAGGTAAGGAAGGACAATCACTTTCGGTGTGAGAGTCACCTCCTTGGGGTCAAAGCCACTTTCCCGAGTTGCTGAAGCGAATCTTTATTTTTTCTTAAAACTCAACAGACAGCGTCTTCAGAACCTAATTTGATTTTGATTGATTTTTGAAACTTGAAACACTTCTAAACTAATTTTCAGTATATTACTCTTGTCAACGCTTAAAGATTTTGTCAGGAGGAATTTGCTGAACAGACACAGTAATTTTGTTTCTCATTCTGGCATATCACCCCTAAAGAGGAAAACCCGGGGAGGGGGCAGCTCTATTACCACAGCTATTGCTATTAGAATATACATTGCAATTACTTGGCTGCTGTTTTGGGGGCTTTCTCAAGCAATTCATGCTGCAACCCACAGGAGTTGGAAGTTTTGAAATAAGAATCACAGAATCATCAACTCCTCTTGGGTCAGACTTGGGATGTAAAGGAAGGATTTGAGGCTCAGGGGGGAGAAGGGATTCATCCAAGGTGATACAGCAATTTAGTGACAGATGAGGGACTGGCGAACATCTTCACACTTTCTGCCTGTTTTTCTCCCCAGTCCATCCAGAAGCACGGAAGCCAAGTCAGCCATGCAGTGGTCATGGCCCAAGATGGGATTTATTAAATAAATACAACTTCAGTGACAACTTCAATGGGAGAAGGGGTGTTGACTTGCAGTCAAAACACCAATCGATAGGCAGTAAAAGCCACTCTGAAAGCCTGGCACAATGCTGCTCCTTACAAAGCACAGGGGCTGTGTTAACAGTGTCTCCCCTTTTGTCTCGCCAGTCAGCAGATCCATCGGGGGCTGTTGGAAATAGCAGTGACATTACAAGATAATAACCTCTGCTCATGCCGGCATTATGCCGGGAGGGCTGTCAAAGAGTGGTTTTCTTTTATTACTTTTTGCCACCCAGAGTCTGTGGCACGGGGACAGATGGACGGGCTCATCTTAACAAATAAGCAGTGGGGACAAACTGTGTTGTCTCAAACCGGTGATCTTCGCTCAAGGCAGGACCTTCAAAGCAAGCCCCTGCGGGGAGCCTGGGTAAAAACATGGACAGATGCAAAGCACAGAATTATTCAGGAGGGGAGAGAATTGATAGAAGGTTGGCCTATTGTGTGGACAAATAGACAACGACTTTCATCTGCTGCAAAAGTACCTGGATGCAGTGGGGGTTCGCTAAATGTGAAGAGAAATGTCATTACAAGCCTTGGAGAGACTGAGGAGTCTCCAGGTCTGTTGGAGTGGTTTGAATGTGCTGCCTGGGTCACAGTGGCCTTTAGATGGAGATTAAGAGGTCAAATTTGTATGCACTTATTTATATGCATCTGTCTATTAATGCGTCCCCACTACTCTTCTACATATGTAATAAGGGGACTGTGGGTGAAACTATACCATACAGTATTTTTAATTCTGGGTAAATAGAAACTGAAAACAGAACGGAGCCATTGATATTTTAAGAAAAAAAATAGATTTTTAAGACTGACTAATAGGTACCTAGGAACGTACTGATGTCCAGCTACTGTATGATTACTATCACTAGGGCCCTGGAACAAGACCATTCCTTTCAGGTAGTGGCAAGTCTTTCCCTGAATGAACTGGCTGCTTCCACTCTCAGAGGTGGAGACAGGAATACAAGGACTCTGGAGGTGGGTCGGGGGCGGTGATGGTCTTTCTCTGGATCTAGGAGCCCAAACTGCAAAGAAAACTGGATTACTTCCAGTGGCAGGGCTGGCCATGAGGAAACTCACTGGGGACAAGTCAGAACATCAGGACTGTGGTGTGGGTCCAGGCTGGTACTGTAATTGCACGTTAATCTCTGTAGTTATTTCTTTCTATATGTATTGTCCTTTAGACAGACCTCTAATTACATTATAGCCTTATTTCTACTACGATAGAAAATTAAGGAAGGGTCAGGCCTCATTACGGGGCTTTCAAGGCAAAGGAGCCTGGAATTTGGGAGTATGTCTCCCCCCCTGAGGGCACAGTGATGGTAGCAGTAGGGTCACCAACAAAGGATAGCTGTGTCCAGTGGAAGGTTCATCTCTCTGGGACACAGCAGCAATGTGGTGGCAGGTGTGGTGGCTAGGGGAAAAGGATGCCTGGAAGGTATTCCTTAGCACCCTTTAGGCAGCAATCTAGGGCATCTTCAGAAGCACCCAGAGATGTTTTAAAGGGATGTACTTTGGGGACAATAAAGCAGGTGGATGCTTAGACCAGTGTCATTAGCAATAGAGAGAGATACAAATGTTCATAAATCCGAAACCTCAGGGCACTTCCTAGTCTCTCCAGGAATGTAAGGCATCTACAAACAAAAAGGTGCTTCCTAAAAAAACAAAGATGCTAAGCCTCACAGGAAGGTAGAAAAACTGCTGTGGTAGCAGCCCTGGGAAATGGAAGATCTCAGGTTGGATTCATTGCAGATGACATCTGGAAGATATGGGAAACAAGCTAAACATTCTAATACAGAATTTAGTTCTATATGATCTTAGAGGCAGAGGTTCCCAAAGCATTGTTCTGGGACCTACAACATCAAAATCACCTGGGAACTTGTTAGAACGGTAAATTCTTGGGCCCTACCCCCTCCATCCTACTGGATCAGGAACTCTGGGGGCAGGGTCCAGCACTCTGTGTTTGATGAGGCCCACTCCTAGGAGATTCTGATGGCCATTCAAGTTGGAGGGCAACTGAAGTAGAGGATGTGGTATAAAGCCAGGTAACAGAAGTTTGGCCAAAGATGTGTTTGCCAACATCTCTGCTACAGAGGCGAGTCAAACAATTGAGACTTCGTGATTATCCGATTTTAATACCAATAATAGACTTCACTTTCATATCATCGCATGGCTCACAAAATATTCTTCAACTACTGAATTTTGTCATTACGTCATTTGCAAAAGTATTACATGTTACTTCCATTTGATAAATGAAGCAACTGAGTATTAAAGAGGTACTACTGTTCAAAATCACCAGAGTAGCAAACAGGAGAGGAAATAAAAGCCCTAGACTTCTGATGGTTAATCTTTCAGTATTCAGGAATCTCCTAAATTTCCAGGATTTCCCTAGCATGTAGCAACCACCTTGCATGTCATCTCTAAAGATTAACGGTGATTTTTGGAACCCTTTGCTGAGGCTTCTGAGCATGCTTCTGGAGTCACAGGGAAAGAGTGCTGTGATAGATTAGTGATGTCTGCTGTGAGCATCAGTGGGAGGTGGCAGCATCTAAGCAATCTATAGGAATATCCCCCCGTACAAGGTGATTGTGGTCTGCTTTCATTCCATTCTTTGGTTAGGACCTGAGAAGTACAACCTACAGAGAGGTAAGATCTGGTTAGGAGGGTTTAATGGGGCTGGGCTGATGAAAAGAGAATGATTATTCTCATCTGCCTTCATATTGTCTCATTTGACATTATGGTTCATGCTAATTCCAACCAGCTTTCTCCAAATTGGAAAGAAACTATCAAAAAAGCTCTCAGTCTGACTTCATCCCCCATACATACCACTGTCCTAGAAACCCATGCCTCTAAAATGCTGGATATGTTCTTAATGACACACTTTCTCATGCCAACTTCATGGAAAGATTTATATGTGCAAATTCTGCCAGACCTCTTGAATAGACCTGATACTGTCCTGTTAGGAATGGAAATTGTCCATTTTGCTAGCTTTGTCCTACTAACCTTCCCCTCAAAAGAAAAAAAAAAAAATCACTAAGAAAACAAGCAAGCAAACAAACAAAGACAATACAATCAACCAACCAGAAATTCCTAAAGCATCAAGTGTTTGGGAACATCTGACTGCTATTGTTGGGTGTGAGTCACTTGCAAACTCAGGCTTGGTTTTTAATTGCTCCCAGTTGCCACTTTGCTCTGAACAAACAGACCAAACCTTTGTCCAAATCATGTGTGATAGAGCAACATTTTCATTTCCTATAATGCCAGCAATGAACATTAGCTTTCCCTCTGGCTCCTGCTAATTTCCAGGGATTTCACTGCAATTTGGAGAAAGGCCTCTCCCCATGGAGGCCATGGTTTCCAGCCCCTGTTGGCATCCTGGCACTGATCTGCAGTCCTCCCCCTACCCTTTGCTAATATCATATCTGCAATCATTACTCCATTTTGCTGTGATTTTAATTAGAGGACATGTGGTATCTTTTAATATTCTTCTGCACATCGAGGCTCCTGAGCACTTGTTACCAACCAATGCCTCAATATAATTTAGAAGCTGTGGCTTCATAAGCAATTCCTCCAATCTTTTGATATTAAATTTTCAAATTAATCTCTGCTGTATGCATCACTGGTGATTATCTTGGCCTAAATTATGCATCCTTCTTAAAGCTGTCAGTCCTTCCCATCTGACAGTGGATCTATGCAGATACCCTTATCTCTAAAGAGAGGCTTATTTTTAACCCTCTATGGTGTATAAACAGGGATCTCTATGACTCCAGCTGTGTTTGCTAACATCCCACTCATGACAGCAATAGGAGAAAAACTGATCCTGTCCCTTCCTAGCTCCTCTTATGGCTTCCCATTGTCTCCAGGAAAAATCCAAGCCACATTTATCCTTTAAAAGATAATATCAAGTGAGAGTGATATGATTATAGCTATATTAATAGAAAAAAATGTATGGGGCTATCTCCATTGCATTCCATGTTATGCCTCGAGATCTTATGAAATGGTAGGATGTACACGGACTCTGGAATTGGAGGGACTCCGATTTATATTCAGTATTCAATATTTATTACTTATCCCATTTTTAGCAAATTATTCCCTTTTTCTGCACCTCAAGTTTTTATTGTGAGAACTCACAAGACTGCTATGCCAGCACATATGAGGTTCTCAAAAGGCAAACCTCCTTTCCTTCTAACTTCTCTCCTTTCCCTACATATTTACCTTCGGAGACAATCTTCAAGGCTTAAAGGATTTAAATATGGATAATCAAGCAAACATAAATACAGATTCTTGGAGTTTTTGTAGTTTTGTTTTCAGAAGTAGGGTTGAAAGGAGTGAATGTCCTTCATGGACTATAAGCATAGAAAAGAAAGGAAAGAAAGGAAAGGAAGGAAGGAAGGAAGGAAGGAAGGAAGGAAGGAAGGAAGAAAGAAAGAAAGAAAGAAAGAAAGAAAGAAAGAAAGAAAGAAAGAAAGAAAGAAAGAAAGAAAGAAAGATGAAATTAAGATACATTATCTAATACCCCCAGATTTGGCTCTGTGTGCTCTACCAATTGGGGATAGTATCTGCACTCTTGGTTTGAGCCCTTTGGCTCCAGGCTGAAAATTGGACTGCACAATGTGGTTATAATCCTCTTAGCAGTTTTGAAGTACCCATGTGAAGCCACTGTCCCATCAAATGATCTGACGATCTTCCAGCAAAAAAGAATAAGAGAATCTGATACTTTTCAATATCTGAAGCTCTATATGATAACACAATAGTTGAATAGTGGTGGAAATCTGGATCAATCAAACCTCTAGACAATTATGGTCTATCCTCGAGCTCACACCAAAGTATGGCCAAAAGGGGAGACTAAGCATTCAAACCAAAATAATTCCCAGTCCCTGTGTTTGACAATACTGAAAATAGGCATACTTTCCTCTCTCTGGGCTAAACAACTCTAGGATGATGTTACTTACTTGTTTCTTTGCTAAACAATGTTGAGAATAAACAATTTATAATAAAAATAATTTAACTGCCTGCTCTAGGAAATATCTGCACCTGGTAGATAAGACAGTGAACCAAATAAACAGCTTATTTATCAAGATTGATACCCTAACTTATCAGAAATTACTTCAAGACCCTCTCCTCACTGCACACATCAATCCAAAAGGGTTATGTTACAGTCTCTGTCCAATTCCAATGAGTTTCTGTCTTGCAAGACCTACCCTAAATTCATCCATCCTAGGCCCCCAAATCTTACGTATTTCTATTTTGAGACACTACTAAGTCTCTGTGTCCTTTCCTGCACAAAATCTAATAAGCTTAGCTTTTCTTGATCAATAGACTTTTCTGGTAGTCTTTTGGGGAATTAACAATTGACCCCATGAAGTACTTTATTACAAGACTAATTGTATTTCATGTTTCAAAATGTGTTTTCCACTTTTTCATATTTTCATGCATTTCCCTAAGAAATATTTGTTGAGTGCCAGGAACTATCTTAGATACTGAAAACAGATAACCCTGCTTTCACGGAATATACATTCTAGGAAGGCAAAAAAAATACATTTTTTTAAGATGATGAGAACAATTATGTCACTACAGTTGTGATAAGTCTGTTAAAGAAAAGCTACTAAGGGCTAAGAAAGCATGTCAAAAGGGAACTTATTTTAGCTTTGTATGGAGGTGTGTATTGAAGAGCATGGACAACATCCCTGAGCAAGTAACATTTCCAGTAAAGAAGTCCAAGTAGAAAGGTGTCACTGACAGAAGCAATAGCATGTCTAATGCTTCACTGTCATTCAGAGCGTGCCCTGGTGTGAAGAGGGACAAGAGTGAGGGCCAATCCAGTTTAACCACAGAGCGCAGAAGGGAGTTTCACTAGATTTACACAAGGCAGGTATTAATCAGACTTGTAGACACAGGAAGTATTTACACTTGTAAATTAGTTGGTGCAGGATGTTCCATTGGTTTCAGCAAGTCTGTCTTAAGACATACAACATCTCACACTCAACATCTGATGATTTTGTCCATGTTAGCACCTCCTTTTGTTCTGTGTTCTGTAGCCATCTCTTCTCTTCTCTACCCTTTTACCTTTTTTTCTTATTTTACTAAACTTCCCCCACCCCCCATGTTTGTTCTGTTCCCTTTGCTATACTTTTTCTAGGACAGGGCCCCCACAGCCAATATTCCACTTTACTGGGAGCTTCTTGAGGACTGGAGGAATCCTTGCCTCCCGGTTTTAGTCCCTTGAAGATAGCCTTTAAAAGAATATTGCCAATGAACTCTTTCTACAGCTTAAGCAACCTAATGCATTATTGATCTTTCCAGACATAAGGTCCCCACTGCTACCAGCATTAATGAAGAAACTTTTCCTAGTTCACAGAGTTAATGGGCCTCCGGCTTTGCTCACTGCATTCCTGGAGCAGTTTACTCCCTGGGGACGTCTGATTGCCTCAATTCCATCTCAAGTTGGGAGGTGATTCCTGTTCCAGGAACATAAATTGAGTGGATGGTTGTTTGTAGAATGATCGTAGCAGTTTGGAGTTTGTTAGATATTCCTGCCATTTGGCAATGAGATTCATGTTCTTCATACCACACCTCAATGTTTTCTATTATAAAGTTTAAGGCAGGATTTTAAAACTTTATTTTAAAATACTGAGCCTTTATGTGCAACCAGTTCATATTCAGAAGCCCCGTGTATAAAACAGAAAAAAGGAAACTCTCTCTGTTGAAAGTAGGGGAAGGACTGAGAGCCAACACACTGGATTTTCCCTTAGTGCCGCTAACTCCTCAGAATCACCAAAGGACCTCAGCTTGAAACAACCCTGCTTGACTCTAGGTTGGGGCAACATGGTCAACTACAGAAACCCAAAACCCTCCTATCATAAAAGCTTAGACATTCTCAAGAAAATGATGCCAACTTTCTTCTATATGTGTAGCCTAGCTTGTCATAACAAAGGGAAATCTCCCACTGCCATGAATAAAAATGGAGATATAAATGAGGGTAGATATGCATGAGGTAACACTACAGCTGGGAATGAGGGTGGCCCCTAAACTAGGGACTAGGGAGTTAACACATAGTCAAAGACCTTGGGCTCACCAGTGATAAAAATGAGAATTGGGTGCTAATATCCAATTGGTTCTAAGATTAAAGTGGGACTCCCTCATGGAAAGAAGGTATATAAAACCATCCTTTAGCATGGTCTAAATTCAAGAAAACATGTCCATCTGTTGCTAGTCTCTCAGTAGGAAAAAATCCTCTAAGAATCTATGAACTTAAAGTCATTACCCTGTTTCACTTTTAGGTGTAGGGTTTGACTATATCTTTATGGTTTGTTAAGTCATGGGCTTTGTTATTAACATATTAATAATCCCAGGTCTGTGGTCCACCTTTAGGCACCTGGAAAATTCCAATACCGTTCTTCTCTAGAGAGATATGTCCTCAACTCAGGCTGCACAGGAACCTAAAACCCCAAATCATAAAATGCAAGAGGAAATGATCCAGCATGAGCAAAAGGCAACATATGCAAGAAACAGCTGATACAGATCTGCTACCACTTCAGTTAATAGAACCATATGATACAAACTATAAGTTTATTTTAAAAAATAAGAACCTATAAAGGGAATTTAAAAAAACATAAGTGATTAAAATACAATGATAAAAAATAATTATTAATATACTCATTTGATATCAAATACTTATCACACTAGTAGAACAGCAGTTTAAACACAGCCAAAGAGAGAATTGATGAACAGGACCTTGACTCCTTATCTTTAAACTGTGAACCAAGCCAAGTTATGCTATCTCAGGTTCTCCCCACATGCTTGAACATAACCTGGGCCAAGGAGACCTAGATCAGAGGAAGTGCTACTTCCTGTGTACTTTCTTATAAAACTGCCCTAAGCCATCCAATTAGCAGCACAGCCTTCACATGCTTTGTGAAGAAAAACACGTCTATAGCTTTCTCCTCAGAAACTAATGCACACCTAGTAATAGACTCTGAAATGTTAAGGTCTGTTTTAGATCAGATCAGTTATTGTCTTTCAGTCTCACATTTCTGACTTTGAAACATAACATCTCCTTGTTGATGGCCTGGTCTGCAACCTCTTTAATGGACACAAGATGCATTAAAATATTCATGGACACACTTGATGGTCAGCAAAATCTCTCATTCTAGAATAACAATCTAACTCATGCAATAACTACTAAACTCTGTCATATTTCTTATTTCCCTGAAATCTAAATCTCTTAAGTCAAAAGAAGAGCAAATATTCTTCACTGTTCCATTTAATCTTAGCAATCACCCTCATAATTAGGTATTTTTTTTTCCATTTTACAGATAAAGTGAAACCTATTAAGACTAAGTGAATTTTCCAAAAATAAGAAGATCCCAGTCTTCAACACCAAAGCTCACGTGTTCAATCATTATATTATACTATATACCTTTCCTTGAATTCTGAATCATGATTTTTTTTACAGATTTTACTTATTTGACACAGAGAGACACAGCAAGAGAGGGAACACAAGCAGGGGGAGTGGGAGAGGGAGAAGCAGGCTTCCCGCCAAGCAGGGAGCCCGATGCGGGACTCGATCCCAGGACCCTGGGATCATGACCTGAGCCGAAGGCAGACACTTAACGACTGAGCCACCCAGGCGTCCCTGAATCATGATTAATGTTTAATCAGGCTTAATGTTGAAATTCTGAGCAGGAGTTAAAAGACCAGTTGACAAAGAATTTGAATGTTTGTTGCCTTATTTTATTTTTACCTAATCCAGGAGTAAACAACAGAAACTAAAAGGACAATTCAAACCTACCACTTCCTACTAGGGTTAGCTGTTCTGTTTAAAGCACAGCTGCTGGAAACTCTCAATTCAAATTTGACCTGAGGTTCAACTTATGGCAAAAATGCATCTCTCCCTAGGCTCCTCTGAGACCTCCTCAGCTACACAGTACAGTGGTTATGTTTTAGGACATGAAGAGTTCATCAAGGAGAAAGAAATAGTGGGGCAAGAAGAATGTAGGCATCGTAAAAAACAATTTCCTTGCTGGGGTAAATATAAAAGTAAGGGGCAGAAAGGAAATAGCATTTTAGGTCATTGCTGGAAGGGCTACTGGGTACAGAGAAGACTATACTGAGGAAGCAATAATGAGAAATGACTTTAAGGACTGTATCTCTCTCTCGCTCTCTCTCTCTCTTTTTTTTCTTCCACAGCAAACCTTTTTCTGGGTCTCTTTTCTCTATCTAACTCAGGGAACAAATGAAGAAAGAGTGAACTATCCAGGGGTTTACAATTCTATTGTCTTCTAGGTCTTTCTTTCTCTTGAGTTTCTATTGCTATTAAAAATTTCATCATGATAATCGCTACTTACTGATTCAGCTCCTATTTTCTAAGACCCTTGCACATGAGCTAGATTCTTCAGATGTGTTAGTGCCTGTGAACATACCAGTTCTGTAAGGGCAAGTGTCACTGTTTCGCTTTTATAGATGAGGAAAGTGAAGTCAAAAGAGGTTAACTTGTAAGTGGAACAATGAGAATTGAAAGTCAGGTCCTTCTATCTATGACCCATGCTCTTAACCATGAGGATGTACCCCTGTGCACGTGAACAGGTGTCAAGCAACTTTAACAGAAAGGGTGTTATGGTAAACAGTTTTGAGAAATGCCAGATTAATTAATATAATTCAGCTGCTTCATATGAAAACATGCATGAGAGATTTCCCAAAGAAGGGCATTTCCCAAGTGTATTTGACTACAGGGTCCTTTTTCACAGCACATGTCCTAAGACAACTGTTCTGTGGAATGCACATTGGGAAATGCTTTTATAGACTGGTATTTCATTGGAGTAAACTCTACTTAATTATTATGGCCAAAGCAAAGGTGCTCATAGTGGACAAAATCAGATAATCAGCCCCCTTTTAGAATATAATTTTGTCCAGATTTCTTTCTGCCTGAATATAAGTTTTAATGAACATCTAGAAGAGAATCGTTTTCATATAACTCCATGTTATGTGGGTAATGTTAACGGCATTCATACTTTCCTCTCCAAGAAATTTCATGACTCTCTCTCTTTTTCCCCCCCCTCAAACAGCATAGGGACATTTCTACTCAACCAGAGACATTTAACATAGTCACTCACCTGGTATCTTTCAGAGTTCTTTCCTTAAACTCAAGTTTCAAACTTAAAGTGTGTGAAAAATTTATCAAAAACAAAACAACAATAAAAAAATCACATAAAAAACCCCATCAAACAAACCAAAAAAGCAAAACAAGATAACAAGATTTGACTTAGTAATTTTTATCAAAATGAGAAAAAAAAAAAGCTACCAAGTTCTCACAAGTGGCCAACAATCTCTAAAGCTATTTCCCTGACCTGGACCAAACATAGAGTTGATATGCACAACGTGCTTCTGTCTGCATTCCTCTCAATCTATCAGCAATTACCATCATGGACATAATCAATAATGAAATGCGAGAAAGATTGAATGTGGAAAAATGGAGTTGTTTTCTGACAGATGTGTAGAAGAGGCTCAAAGTATTAAAAGGAAGCTAGGGTCCTGTCTTTAATACTGGACCTAGCAAATAGCCTATGGGATTTTCCTAATCTGTAACAGTCTATGTTTGTAAAACAGAAGAAGGTGAAGAGGAATAATTCTATTCACCTTGTCCTTTGCATCTTCGGTGTTCTTACAGAAAACACAGTGACTCCTGGACTCCAGGAAACATAAAACACATTAGTAAAGTGACCCTGAAGATCATCCAATACAATGATTTTAAACACCATGTTTCATGGAGCCTTAGGAGAGATGCAAAGGATCCTCTGGAGAAAAAGTCTTCAGGCCCCCATTTTTCACTTCAGTGAAAGCAGTTCTATATCTCTACTGGGGAAAAAAATTGAAGTTTCATTAAAATGGGACTTCTAGTCAACATGGTATTTGGAGTTCACACCACTATCTTTGTGATCTGTATCTAACACATGAAATGGCAAGAAAATAGGTTTTTAATTGAGCAAGCACAGAGTCATATTCAAACTAGACACTGAGAGAAATATAAGACAGGCTGAGAGGGTGTGGGATTTGACCAAAGGAAGCAGAAGCTCCAGACTGGTTGGTAACTATGGATGGCACCAGCAGGCATAGGGGCAGTACTGTGGGTGTTTTATACCCCTGAATGTGAATGTCAAGCACACAAGGGAAGGAGGAAATGATAGGGATAAAGGGATGACCAGGATCTGTGAACCATCCTCATTCTAGGCCTTCTGAACAAGCAGTTATAATTAGGGGGAGCATTTTTAGGTTGGGAGACAGGCAGGACCTGAGTATCCAGTAATTTGGGGAGAGATCAGGAGGAAGAACCCATTCTCCTGCTGCTACATCCCACCCATTTCTCAATTGTAAATAAAATAACAAAGGCCTCATGAGAAGCTTCCACTCTTAAAAGAGTAAGCTGGTGGCCTTGAAGGTAAAGTCAACTGGAAACAAGCTAATCAGCTGGAGTTACAAGATATGTGAGCACTAGCACTATGGGAGAGAAACAACAAAAAGAGAAAAACAGAGCTGATAAGATCAGGAGAGAAATTTATAATAAGCATGATTAACATTGTCAGTGAAAAAGGAAGATGGGGCTTCTATGAAGCACAACCAAGAGGCTGTATAAAAGAGGGAGCAGGGGATCTTAGTAGCGAGAGGGAAATGGTTATATAATGGGAGTCATGATAGGAACAGCAGAAGAGATAGACTGAGTAGAACAGAGTCAAACAGAAACTGGTGATCTGGAAGATCAAGCTGTAAAAATCTCCCAGAATGTATCTCAGCCACATGAGATACACACCCATGTCCCCTTCGAGAAAGGATTCAAAGTCCAGCTACATGGGGTGGGTTTACCTGAAAGTCTTCAGCTGTCAGCTTTATAAGTGGCTACTGTGGTTTTAGAGTCAAAGTCATGCTATTCTCAGGGTAGCTCCCAGCCAATGACATAGCAAGGGTAGTAATGTGGGGCTCCTCTAATGAGCAATCTTTGTTCTTGAGTTCCCTTTTGGTATGGCAGGGACTGTCAGGTTAGTATAGTCCCTCCCTTGTGGTGTCATAGGTATTTATCCTCTTTAAAGTGTTTCTACTCTTTTTTTTTTTTTTTTGAGAGAAACAGCGAGAGCAAGGGAATGAGCATGTGAGCAGGGTTGGGAAGGGCAGAGGCAAAGGGAGAGAGAGAGAATCTTAAGTAGGCTTGTTGCACCCAGCACAGAGTCCCACGTGGGGCTTGACCTCACAACCCTGAAATCATGGCCTGAGCCGAAATCGAGAGTTGGATATTTAACAGACTAAGCCACCCAGGTGCCCCATGAAGTGTTTGCAATCCTAATTCCACCACAACATCTGGTTCCTGAAAAACCAAAGCTGTCACAACATCAGAAAGGTGTAAAGATGTGGAAAGTATAAAAGAGAAGCCAAGAAACATGGAGCATGGATACACAGGTGTGGTAGGCAGACCATGTGACTGTGACAAAATAAATTTAAAATAAGAATTCTGTATTCAAGGGGAGGGAAATGGGGAGATGAACGAACTGGGTGAAGGGGATTAAGAGGTACAAACTTCCATGTATAAAATATATAAGTCATGGGAATGAAAAGTACAGCATAGGGAATATAGTCAACAATATTGTGTAAAATTTGTATGGTGACAAATGGTAACTACACTTATTGTGATCACTTTGTAATGTATATAATTGTCAGATCACTATGTTGTTCACCTGACATTAATATAATATTGTATGTCAACTATACTTCAATGGAAAAAATAATTCTATGTCCAACTAAATTATAATTTAAATATGAGAGAGAATAATGGTATTTACAGATGGACAAGTACTTAGGAAATCATCAGCAAAAATATTTCAAAGTAATGATTAGAACATATATTTAAAGAATAATGAATACAGAAGGAAGTAATGTGAGGTAATAAGTACTTATGAATAAAGAAAATAACATACTGGTGTCCAGATTAGACATGGCAAATATACATATATACGTAGTTTCTGTAACAATCTGGAATTGAAATGCCACCAACCAGGTGATAAAACTTGGAGACAAGAGCATAACTAAATTTTCTGTCTTGATGGATGGAAGCTATAAATACTGATTAAACTCAGATTTTGCTAGAAAAAAAGTTTAGGCACAATTTAGAGAAACCACTAAAATAACAGAAACAGTATCAATTTAACAGAAGCAGGGAGGAAATTTTTTTTTTTTAAAAAAGACAGTAGACAAAAGAAATAAATTAATAAAAAAGCCATTAATAGGCTACTTACAAAGGCTCAAATTTAGAAAAGAGTGGGGTCAGGGTGATCAACAATGTCCTATGTTCTAAAAGGCAAAATAAATAAAGGATAAAAAAGCAATTACCTTTACTACTGGGGAACCATTGCTATCTTGGAGAGAGAGATTAACATCAAAGTAGAGGGGCATAAACCATGCCTTGGGGAGTTAGAGGAAGTAATTTGGGAGGACATACAGGCAAATTGCTAGATTAATTTTGTTGGAAAAGTTAGACCAAAGAGTTGATAATGGAATAAGATAGTAACTTAGGTTATAATGAGGTCAAATAAAGTCTTCTGAAAATTATAAAATGACTTGTGTAATTTTGAAGGATAAGGGAGAAAATAGGATAGACTGGTTTAATTTGGAAGCATCTGGAGATGGAAGGAACCAGTGAAGATGTAGACTGTCCTAATGACAGTGGGAGAGACATAAGAGAAAACCATGTTGTGGGAATCAATAGCAGTGTGGCCATGGGGATTGCTGACTGAGGCCAAGAGAACCTGATTATCTGCAGGATTAAGATAGTAGAGTAACTATGAATACCCAGATCAATACCATCACCATGATCACCATTGATACTATCTTTGAGGATAACAGACAGACATGGCAGCCTGTAAATTGCTGCTGAGGACCTACATTAATATAATTAGGAGGGGACATGACATATGTGAACACACATACACACTAAGGCTGCAGAAAGAGGTATTTTGACATTCTGAAAGTGGAAGACATGAAAAATGCTCTCCAATCCCTCCTTTCTGTCTTGGGAAAAATAGCAAAAAAATATGTATGGTTTGTGATGACATAATGGGTTTCATTTCTGAAAACAGCTGCCCAATAACCTCTATGTGTGGGGTAAGGATAAGCTAAAAGCAGATAGGTGGAGAAAAGAAGTTTGTGGAACTCTGGGAGAAGGAATGCTTTAATGGAATTAAAATGAATGAGTATTTAAGAAGTCTAGTAGTCTAGTCTTGTTACGTCTACTAGTTATGGCAAGTCATTTATCTTCTCTATACTTTTGTTTCCTCACTTGAATTATAAGAGACTGGCCTGCGTCATGTCCGAAGTCCTTTGAAGCTCATCCTGCTTCTTGCATAACTACTTAATTGTGTAGCTTTTGATTCATTTGAACCTATCACATAACCATTTTGGACTTAAGGTCTCACTCTCTCACACACACAAACACACACACTTTATTTTGGTTCTATTTCAGCATCAATATCCTATGATGATATCCTATGCATCAGTCATTTAATGAGTGGATTGTATGCCCAGCATTTTGCTAAGCACTTTACCTACATTTTTAGCTTCTTTTTCATTCTGACAACAACCCTGGGAGACCTTTGGAGATTAATATTACCACACCTCTTTTTAAATATGAAAAACTAAAGCTCAGGGCAATCTTCTGTGTAGGGAAGATCTGGAATTCAAAACTGAGTCTGCCTGGTTCCAAAATCTATCTTTTAAACCACTTGCTATGTTAGTTTGTCAGGTCATAAAATGGGATGAAATGTAATTCCTTTTGTTGACATATGTTTTAGCACTAACTGAAGACAACTCAGTGACCCAGACCTTTTCTTTACTCAGTTATAAAAGCCTCTGTGGTAGTGTATCAGTGAAGCTAAATATAAAAATGGAAACCCTCATGGAAATGTTTATCTGATAATCCAGTTTGAAGTATGTTTTCCAGACACATTTAATAGATAAATGTATCTCTTCCTCTAAAACAAAGTAATTTATTGAAAAATAATGCAATCATTGGACTAAATGAAAATTGTTATCAGATAGACTCAAATTTATATGGATATGCACCATCAGCAATTTCATGGAAAATTGCTTCCAAAATTATATCTTTAGATGGGACCCCTCTAAGGGGTCCCGGAAGGTACACCATTAATAATGCTCCTTGAGTCCACATAAATTCATTTAGGATATTTTGCTTTATGCAATTAGGTGTAGTAGAAAGCATCCAGACCCTTAGAGATAGTTAAGAAAAATACAGTTTGTTTTTTTTTAAATAATGACTCTAAACAGATACTCCCACAACTAAAGGAAAATGTATCTCCAGTGAGAGAATCTGACCCAAATTAAGAAAATCATGATAGGAATAGTGATAATAAAAAATTAAATAGCAATTTACTACTTACTAATGCATCCAACCCCATAAACCTGTGTAATCTTTAGAGCAACCCTGAGAGGTGGATGAAACATCTTTGTCCTTCCCTTTGCAGCAAGGAGGAAATCAAGTCTCAGAGATAGTGATTGATCTGGTCAAGGGTAGGGCTAGTACATAGCACAGCTGTGACTTGAACTTTTTCAATTATTAGAAGAAGGGAAGTGAGATTTTTAAAATATTTATTGTGGATCAGGGCCTGGGTCAGATTTTTACATGTTATTTCATCCAGTGCTTCAAATTATATTACTAATGGGCTTCTATCATGAGAACAAAGAGAGAGAAAGCATACACGAGAGCAAGTGAGTGCAGAAAGGAGAATGAGAGAGAGTTGTCCAAGGCTGCACATTTATCTTCTAACAAATATTTATTGAATTGCCATGAAGTATTCTTGGTTCACTGGATATAGTGATGAAAAGATGGACAAATGTGAGTAAATGTAAGGGTCAGAATTTACACCCTGTTTATATGAACACAAAGCCTTTTTTTTTCCCTCATGGACCCACAGAGATTACCACTATCTTCTTTTTGCCTTTCTTACTTAAAAGTAGAGTATATCATCTGAAAGGCCACAAATGGGTATTTGCATTTCTGCAGCCAGAGGGAAGGCCAAATAATGCCTAAATCCTAAATGATGGCAAAACAGTGATGGAAATTGAACTCACGTGCAGGAATCAGGAGAAAGAATTTGAGCTGAGTGCCTTGTTTGCTGTCCCTGGGTTGATGTCTTCCTTCTCTTCGGTAGGGGCAGACTTGTGCCTTCCTCCCTTTGGATTAGGTACCCAAACATAGTGCCTGATTCCTTCTCAGTTCAAGTGATAGACAAATGCCACAAGGTTGAAGCAAGAATACCACTCTCAAGAAAGAACTAAGCAGGAAGCAATGGTGGTTAAGCTTTGTACCAGTCTCCTTGAACCTCCTTAATCATGATGTATCTTTTCCGGTCACAGCCCTCAGAATCTTAAGGTATCATTAGTAACAGAATTCAAGAAACTTCAGGGGAAAAAAAAGTGTCTTGTATATTTCTGCCTCATTGACTCTCCATCTCATTTCCAATCTCATCTGAAAACATATCTTTTTCTCTACTGACCGCATCTGCTAATTGCCCTCTCCCACAGCTATTATTTAACTGAAATATATGTGATGACTTTAACAAGGGTATTTAACTTCATGGGGTTGTTGAGATGCTGTTTTTAATAGTTTTAGGTTGAAATGTAAGTGGCGGAGGTTCTTAACCAGGAAGGGTCCTTAGGAAAGCCCCATAAATCTTTTATCTAGGAGTGCTCCCTTGTCTTTTAAACCCATGCCCTGAGAAGATTGGTTGAACTTTATATTTATAGCTTATATTATGAAAATAAAATAATTTTATTTTAGTTTCCAAATACGCATTTGTAATACGAAAGCTTTCTAAATTATACAGTTTTCCTACCCTCCTCCCCACCTAGTTTCAAATCTTGGCTTTTACCACTTTGAAACATTGTGAATCTTGAAATGCTATTTAAATATCTGCCCCCTCAATTTTCTCATCTTCAAGATGGGAATTATATACATATGTTGAGAGTTCTGTCAGAATTAAGTAAAATTCTGTCTAGAAAACTCCTTTTACAATGAAAGTGTTCATGTTAGCTCTTATGGGGTGGAGGAGCATATGTGATTCTCAGCAAACTTAAAATCTGAGCAGTTATTACAATACAATGCAAATTCCATAAGCAATGAGTCATTGTCTGCTTAATGCTATGTTCCTTGCACCTAGAATTATGCCGGGCACATAATAAGCAATCAAACTATCTGTGAATGAATACCTTTCACCATTACATAGTTGTTTACAACTTATAAAGTGCTTGCAAATCTATGATCTCATATGATCCCCTCAACAGTTTGCACACAAATATGGCAAAACATTCTAACTGGACAAGCAAAGGAGGGTTAATTCACTATAATCCTACTGCCTTAGAATATTGCCTAGAGATCCATCTGGATCAACCTTGATGCCATCCTTCTCACAACCCACCAACAGTGAGTGACCACATATTAACAGTTCTGCCTCCCAGTTTTTTCTTAAAATATCACTCTTGCCATTGACATAAGTCAAATGGCTGGTATTTATCAGAATGGCTGCAGTAAGTTCTGTTGTCTGATAGCCTTCCAGATGCCACTCCACTCACTCACTTGCTCATTCTGCAAATATTTATGGGGCATCTACACTGAGAAAGGTACTCTGTCAGGTCCCCAGAAGAAGTGGTACACCAGATACAACTCTTGAACTTAGGTATCTTCCTTTATTCTAGTGGATCATTAGGTGGACCCCTTGCTATTGTCTACTGACCACCCCCTTGACATGGCATTCACAATCCTTTACTCAGTTACCTCTTTAACCTCATTGCCTTAACAATCTATTAGGCTTTCTGCCATGCATCTTGACACATGACCCTAAATGCCATAATCAGACTTGTTTTTTAATTCCAAGAATATAGCCTGCTTTTCCATGCTCCTGAACTTAGTGTTTTCTTTATCTGGAATGTTCTGCTCAAACCACTCTTGTCACTTCTCAATCAGAAGTAATTGCAATGGAGGAGAGGAGGAACAAGATGGCAGAGGAGTAAGAGACCTGGATTTCGTCTGGTCCCAGGAATTCAGCTGGATAGGGATCAAACCATTCTGAACACCTACGAACTCAACAGGAGATCAAAGAAAATAATAGCAACAACTCTCTGAACAGAAGAGCGACCACTTTCTGGAAGGTAGGACGAGCAGAGAAGTGAATCCGAGGTGATATTCAGGAAGATAGGCGGAGGGGGAGGGGGCCTCTGTCGGCCGCTTCCGACAAGTGATAGAGCCACAGAGCACAAAATTGGAACTTTTATAAGTCAGCTCTGCTAAGGGACATTGCTCCAGTGGCTAAGGGGGGGGGGGGTGGAACCCTCGCTGTGAGAGTGTAGTCTCAGGACCCTCGGGTCACAGGAAGACTGGGGGTGCCTGAGTGCTACAGAGCTCCCAGGTATCAGAGCAGGGAAGCCAGCTGCAGTGATGGAGCAGAGGAGCAGGCCCTCAGCTCGGGTTGCCATAAACCGTGATCAGCGGCACAGTCGGGCCACTGCTCTTCCAGCAGGGATCTGCTGGGTTTGGAGACTCCACATGGGGTCAGGTGCCAGAGACAGAAATGCTTGGTCACAGGCTGGGTGAGCACAGAGTGCGGCCAGATACCAGGGAGATAGGAGTGACTGACTGCTTTTCTCTGGGGGCTCACTGAGGAGGGGGGCCCCAAGTTCTTGGCTCCTAGGGGGCGGAGATTGGGAGGCCGCCATTTTCACTCTTGTCCCCCAAAGCTAGACGGAAAGCTTGGGGGAACAAAAGCCCCTGAGAGCAAATCTGAGTGGATGACTTAGCCTGACCGGCAATGGTGGGGCAATTCCACCTCCAGCAAAGACATTTGGGAACCATGGCAACAGGCCCCGCCCCCAGAAGATCAGCAAGAAGAGCCAGCCAAGGCCAAGTTTACCAATCAATGAGAACGGCAGAACTCCAGCAATAGGGGAGTACTGCACATAGAATTCATGGCTTTCCCCCCCAGATTCTTTAGTCTTTCAAAGTTAATTTTTTTAACTTTCCTTTTTTTTGAATTCTTCTTTTTCCCTTTTTCAACCAACATGTTATCAATACCTTTTTTAAAAAATATTTTTATTTTTCACTTTTAGTCATATTCTATCCCTTCACAGTAGTTACCCTTATTTTTGGTGTTGTTCTCTCTTTAAAATTTTGGGATACAGTTTCTTCTAACAGATCAAAATATACCCTAAATTTCTAGTATATGGCTGTGTTCTAGTCACCTACCTGATCACATCTCTCCCTCTTTTTTTTAAATCCTCTTCTTTCTTTTTTCAACTAACTTCTTATCGATTCCTTTATAAAATCTTTTATAATTTTCATCTTTACAGTCATACTCCATCCCTTCATTGTATTAACCCTTATTTTTGTACATATGTAAGTTTTTCTTTTTTTAAAATTTTGGGAGGCACTTTCTTCTGACATACCAAAATACGCCCAAAATCTAGTGTGTGGCACTGATCTATGCACCAGCCTTATCATATTTGATCATATTCTGTTTTTTTGTTTTGTTTTTGTTTGTTTTTATCTTTTTCTTTCTCTTTTTTCTTTCTTTCCCTTTCTTTCCCCCTGGTTTCAGGTCTTTTCTGATTAGTGTATATTTTCTGGGGACGTTGTTACCCTGTTAGCATTTTGTTCTCTCATTCATCTATTCTCCTCTGAACAAAATGACAAGACGGAAAAAATCACCTCAACAAAAAGAACAAGAGGCAGTACCAACTGCCAGGGACCTAATCAACATGGACATTAGTAAGATGTCGGAACTAGAGTTCAGAATGAGGATTTTAAAGATACTAGCTGGGCTTGAAAAAAGCATGGAAGATACAAGAGAAACTCTTTCTGGAGAAATAAAAGAACTAAAATCTAACCAAGTCAAAATCAAAAAGGCTATTAATGAGGTGCAATAAAAAATGGAGGCTCTAACTGCAGGATAAATGAGGCAGAAGAGAGAATTAGTGATATAGAATACCAAATGATGGAAAATAAAGAAGCTGAGGAAAAGAGAGACTACTGGATCACAAGGGCAGAATTCGAGAGATAAGTGATACCATAAGACGAAACAACATGAGAATAATTGGGATCCCAGAAGAAGAAGAAAGAGAGAGAAGGGCAGAAGGTATATTGGAGCAAATTATAGCAGAGAACGTCCCTAATTTGGGGAAGGAAACAGGCATCAAAATTCAGGAGGCACAGAGAACCCCTCTCAAAATCAATAAAAATAGGGCAACACCCTGACATCTAATAGTAAAACTTATGCATCTCAGAGACAAAGAGAAAATCCTGAAAGCAGCTCAGGAGAAAAGATCTGTAACCTACAACAGTAGAAACATTAGATTGGCAAAAGACCTATCCACAGAGACCTGGCAGGCCAGAAAGGACTGGCATGGTATCTTCAGAGCACTAAATGAGAAAAATATGCAGCCAAGAATACTATATCCAGCGAGGCTGTCATTGAAAATAGAAGGAGAGATAAAAAGCTTCCAGGACAAACAAAAACTAAAGGAATTTGCAAACACGAAACCACTCCTACAAGAAATCTTGAAAGGGGTCCTCTAGGCAAAGAGAGAGCCTAAAAGCAACAGAGACCAGAAAGGAACACAGACAATATACAGTAACAGTCACCTTACAGGCAATACAGTGGCACTAAATTCCTATCTTTCAATAGTTACCCTGAATGTAAATGGGCTAAATGCCCCAATCAAAAGACACAGGCTATCAGATTGGATGAAAAAACAAGACCCATCGATATGCTATCTGCAAGAGACTCATTTTAGACCCGAAGACACCCCCAGATTGAAAGTGAGGGGGTGGAGAACAATTTACCATGCTAATGGACACCAAAAGAAAGCTTGGGTGGCAATCCTTATATCAGACAAATTAGATTTTAAACCAAAGAGATGAGGAAGGACACTATATCCTACTTAACTGGTCTATCCAACAAGAAGATCTAAAAATTTTAAATATCTATGCCCCTAAAATGGGAGCAGCCAATTATATAAGCCAATTAATAACAAAAGCAAAGAAACACATAGGCAAAAATACAATAATAGTGGGGGACTTTAACACCTCCCTCAATGAAATGGAAAGATCATCTAAGCAAAAGATCAATAAGGAAATAAAGACTTTAAATGACACACTGGACCAAATGGACTTCACAGATATATTCAGAACATTCCATCCTAAAGCAAGAGACTACACATTCTTCTCTAGTGCCCATGGACTATTCTCAGGAATAGATCACATCCTAGGTCACAAATCAGGTCTCAACTGGAACCAAAAGATTGGGATCATTCCCTGCCTATTTTCAGACCACAATGCTTTGAAACTAGAACTCAATCACAAGAGGAAAGTTGGAAAGAACTCAAATACATGGAGGCTAAAGAGCATCCTACTAAAGAATGAATGGGTCAACCAGGAAATTAAAGAAGAATTGAAAAAATTCATGGAAACAAATGAAGATGAAAACACAACTGTTCAAAATCTTTGGGATGCAGCAAAGGCGGTCCTAAGAGGAAAGTATATAGCAATACAAGCCTTTCTCAAGAAACAAGAAAGGTCTCAAATACACAACCTAACCCTATACCTAAAGGAGCTGGAGAAAGAACAGCAAATAAAGTCTACACCCAGCAGGAGAAGAGAAATAATAAAGATCAGAGCAGAAATCAGATCAACGAACAGCAGAACAGATCAACGAAACTAGGAGCTGGTTCTTTGAAAGAATTAACAAGATTGATAAGCCCCTGGCCAGACTTATCAAAAAGAAAAGAGAAAGGACCCAAATCAACAAAATCATGAATGAAAGAGGAGAGATCACAACCAACACCAAAGAAATACAAACAATTCTAAGAAAATATTATGAGCAATTATATGCCAGCAAATTAGATAATCTGGAAGAAATGGATGCATTCCTAGAGATGTATCAACTACCAAAACTGAACCAGGAAGAAATAGAAAACCTGAACAGACCTATAACCACTAAGGAAATTGAAGCAGTCATCCAAAATCTCCCAACAAACAAAAGCCCAGGGCCAGATGGCTTCCCAGGGGAATTCTACCAAACATTTCAAGAAGAATTAATACCTATTCTTCTGAAACTGTTCCAAAAAATAGAAATGGAAGGAAACTTCCAAACTCGTTTTATGAGGCCACCATTACCTTGATCCCCAAACCAGACAAAGACCCCATCAAAAAGGAGAATTACAGACCAATATCCCTGATGAACATGGATGCAAAAATTCTCACCAAAATACTAGCCAATAGGATCCAACAGTACATTAAAAGGATTATTCACCACGACCAAGTGGGATTTATCCCTGGGCTGCAAGGTTGGTTCAACATCCACAAATCAATCAATGTGATACAATACATTCATAAAAGAAAGAACAAGAACCATATGATCCTCTCAAAAGATGCAGAAAAAGCATTTGACAAAGTACAGCATCCTTTCTTGATCAAAACTCTTCAGAGTATAGGGATCGAGGGTACATACCTCAATATCATAAAAGCCATCTTTGAAAAACCCACAGCAAATATGAGACTGAGAGCTTTCCCCCTAAGGTCAGGAACATGGCAGGGATGTCCACTATCACCACTGCTGTTCAACATAGTTCTAGAAGTCCTAGCCACAGCAGTCAGACAACAAAAAGAGATAAAAGGCATCCGAATCGGCAAAGAAGAAGTCAAATTCTCACTCTTTGCAGATGATATGATACTTTATGTGGAAAACCCAAAAGACTCCACCCCCAAATTACTAGAACTCATACAGCAATTCAGTAACGTGGCAGGATATAAAAATCAATGCACATAAATCAGTGGCATTCCTATACACCAACAAGACTGAAGAAAGAGAAATTAAGGAGTCGATCTCATTTACAATTGCACCCAAAACCATAAGATACCTAGGAATAAATCTAACCAAAGAGGCAAAGGATCTCTACTCAGAAAACTATAAAATACTCATGAAAGAATTGAGGAAGACACAAAGAAATGGAAAAATGTTCCATGTTCATGGATTGGAAGAACAAATATTGTGAAGATGTCAATGCTACCTAGAGCAATCTACACATTCAATGCAATCCCCATCAAAATACCATCCACTTTTTTTTTCAAAGAAATGGAACAAATAATCCTAAAATTTGTATGGAATTTTATGGAAAAGACCCCGCATAGCCAGAGGAATGTTGAAAAAGAAAAGCAAAGCTGGCGGCATCACAATTCCGGACCTCAAGCTCTATTACAAAGCTGTCATCATCAAGACAGCATGGTACTGGCACAAAAACAGACACATAGATCAATGGAACAGAATAGAGAGCCCAGAAATGGACCCTCAAGTCTATGGTCAACTCATCTTTGACAAAGAAGGAAAGAATGTCCAATGGAACAAAGACAGTCTCTTCAACAAATGGTGTTGGAAAAATTGGACAGCCACATGCAGAAGAATGAAACTGGACCATTTCCTTACACCACACACAAAAATAGACTCCAAACGGTGGAAAGACCTCAATGTGAGACAGGAGTCCATCAAAATCCTAAAGGAGAACACAGGCAGCAACCTCTTCTACCTGAGCTGCAGCAACTTCTTCCTAGAAACATCACCAAAGGCAAGGGAAACAAGGGCAAAAATGAACTATTGGGACTTCGTCAAGATAAAAAGCTTTTGCACAGCAAAGGAAACAGTCAACAAAACCAAAAGACAACCGACAGAATGGGAGAAGATATTTGCAAATGACATATCAGATAAAGGGCTAGTATCCAAAATCTATAAAGAACTTCTTAAACTCAATACCTAAAGAACAAATGATCCAATCAAGAAATGGGCAGAAGACATGAATAGACATTTTTCCAAAGAAGACATCCAAATGGCCAATAGACACATGAAAAAGTGCTCAACATCACTCGGCATCAGGGAATTCCAAATCAAAACCTCAATGAGATATCACCTCACACCAGTCAGAATGGCTAAAATTAACAAGTCAGGAAACGACAGATGTTGGCGGGGATGGGGAGAAAGGGGAACCCTCCTACACTGCTGGTGGGAATGCAGGCTGGTGCAGTCACTCTGGAAAATAGTATGGAGGTTCCTCAAAAAGTTGAAAATAGAGCTACTCCAGCAATTGCACTACTGGGTATTTACCCCAAAGATACAAATATAGGGATCTGAAGGGGTATATGCACCCCGATGTTTATAGCAGCAATGTCCACAATAGCCAAACTGTGGAAAGAGCCAAGATGTCCATCAACAGATGAATGGATAAAGAAGAGGTGGTATATATATACAATGGAATATTATGCAGCCATCAAAAGGAATAAAATCTTGCCATTTACAACAACATGGATGGAACTGGAGGGTATGATGCTGAGCGAAATAAGTCAATCAGAGAAAGACATGTATCATATGACCTCACTGATATTAGGAATTCTTAATCTCAGGAAACAAACTGAGGGTTGCTGGAATGGCAGGGGGTGGGTGGGATGGGGTGGCTGTGTGATAGACACTGGGGAGGGTATGTGCTATGGTGAGCACTGTGAATTGTGTAATAAGACTGTTGAATCACAGATCTGTGCCTCTGAAACAAATATTATATGTTAAAAAAAAGAAGAAGAAGATAGCAGGAGGGGAAGAATGAAGGGGGGGGAAATTGGGAAATATGACGAACCATAAGAGACTATGGACTCTGAAAAACAAACTGAGGGTTCTAGAAGGGAGGGGGGTGGGAGGATGTTTTAGCCTGGTGATGGGTATTAAAGAGGGCACATTCTGCATGGAGCGCTGGGTGTTATACTCAAACAATGAATCATGGAACACTACATCAAAAACTAATGATGTAATATATGGTGACTAACATAACATAATAATAATAATAATAATAATAATAATAATAATAATAATAATAATAATAATAAAGTAATTGCAATGGAAACAGCTACACTATGAGCGATGTCTCTCTGAGAGGCATAGTGCGAAGTACTATATGTGGGTGTACATATATATACCCACACACATAATTACCTCTCATGTAATTCTTAAAAGACCATTTTACTTATGAGAGAATTAAAATGGAAAATGGGAAGTTAATTAACTTACCCAAGGTCACACAGCCAGTGACAGAGTATCATTCCAAACCTGGTTTGACTTTAAAGCCCATGCTTTTAACTGCTTTGCTTATGACAAGTGAGCTTCCAATCATCCTTCAAGACCTAGTCCAAGGACATTTAATCTCTGAAATCTTTACTGTCTTGTGTAGGCAAAGAGAGCTGCCCTGCCCCTTACATTTACTTTACACATATCTTTATGGTGGCACCTTTTACATTTATGTTATATAAACATTTGCACTCATTATCTGTTTAGAAATCTATCTCTGCTCCTTTGAAGTCACTGGTTTAGACTTATTCATCCTCATATTCTCTGAGTTTAGTACCATATCTAGTCAATAACAGGTGCTCAGTAAGTGGATGGATTGACTAAACAGCACTTCCTTTTAAGAGCAGTATCAATATGAAAGAAATAAGTGAGAGAGGCAGGTGGCAGAAGCTAACGAAGGCTTGAAGGCTCTGCCCACCAGGTCATCATGCATGAGTTTGACCTGATTTGCGAGAAAGCCCAATCAAACATTGCTTAAAAGAGTGGAGACAAAAAACATAAAAACAAAAAGAAAATTCAGCTTGCTGCACTTTATGTTTTTCATCTAGTGGTTTTGGCATTGCGCTGACACTCAGAGCTACAGGTCAGGCCTAAGTTCACCTGGGCTTAATTGGAAAGTACATAGGCTTGTTTGGGGAATGCTCTAGGGAACAGCTGACCAAGAGACCTCTGCTATCAACTTGAAATATAGCCCTATGAGGATTTAAAAAAAAAAAACTCACTCTGTTTTTTAGCAGCATGCCTTCCATTTTTCTTGGCTGAATTTGGTATCTTTTTAGTTTAAAACAAAGAATGAAGACAACATTTGATCTAAACACTGTTAGAAGTGATGTGGAAAATATGTAGCCCATCAGCAGATTGATTACACTAATGGCCCCAACTCTTTGCCACTCAAATCCATACCCTTTGCCCGATCGCTTTGCAGTGCCTCCTACTCTGACTCTGAGCCAAGCTACATGATTGGGCAGGTGATCAACTTTCCTCATTTGCCCTGGACTGTCTTGGTTTTAGTATTGAAGATCTCACATTCTGGGAGACTCCCCAGCCCTAGGGACATACCTCAGTCAGAAACACCAGGATGGTTGATCACCCTCTTAGCCAATGGGATGGGACACAAGCAGAGACTAAGAAAAAACTTAAGTGGGGTTGTCTTCTCTTTTGTGCTTCCTTCATCACCAAGAAAAAAGGCCCAGAAGAGCCTTCAGGAGAATGAGAAACACGTGGGGGTGGGGTAGCCACATCATTTAGCTGCCCCAACCAGGACAGCCCACATCTGCCACTAACCTAAGGACTCATAGGTTCTGTGAATAACACAAAGATATGTTAGATATGAATCCAGGCTACAGAGACACTTAAATATGCAAATGTAAGCAGAATAATAAGCAGCACATGATTTTTGCCTTTGCATAACTGAAAAATATCATTAGAAGAGAGAGCAGATTCATTTCTTCTATGCTAGCTGGGTGAAATTATGACCAGTGTGTAGACTCTATATGAAGACATATGTAGATGAAATTAGATTTCTTCATGAGGAAGAATTTTTTTTAACAATCACCACTGTTGAAAGCTGTCCAGGGTTGGCTTCTTGGTTCATGAACTGTCTCTCAGTTGGGATGATGCTGCTGAGGCTGGAGAGAGGGGTGACATAGCTGCTGTAAAGTATCCAACTTAATGATGTTTACTGAAGGGTTCAAATGTGCTGAACATTAAATCAAGCTCTGGGCTTGGTGCACGTGTCTCATGCCCATAAAGTTGGTTCTGTTGGGGGTAGGCTATTCCAGACAGAGGAGTCAGTATATACGAAAGCATGGAGACAGGCAGAGGCTTGATGTGTTTGAAGTCTTGTTAGATTATGGTATATGCATATGGATATAATGTATAAATGGGTTTGTAAGTGGAGATGGAGATGGGCAACAAAGCAGAAGTGATAGTATGGTGGGTTTGTACTATGTTCATCTAGCTACGTAAGTACTCATTTTCCAAGGATCCCTTTCCCTGGATAATTCAGGGTTGCTCTGGGCCACAAGAGTCATTTTATACAACATTTGAAAGGAGGAAGTGAAGTAGTAACCACATCCTGTTTGGGCTTAGAAGGTATATGCAAGGTACCAGGGGCTGCTGCAGATCAAACACAGTGTTGCTTATCTCCCTGTCTACTGTGGGTCAGCAGCAGGCTTGCAGCTCCTCCAGCTCCCATCCGATCTCCTTAAGCTTTTCCAGCTTCCTATGATGAAGGCTATTAGCTTCTCCTGTAGTCACCCAAACACTCCATTAAACTTGGAGGTTTGGAAGCATTGAGAGTGTAACACAGGTTCCATTTCATCCTTGTGGGTTCCAGTTTGTCTTTGCAGGATCCAGTTTATCCTTGTTCTCCCTCTCTTCATGTCCATTTTTTTCTTTTTGACTGCATGCCATGCAGACAGCACTTTAGGACTCAGCACCAATACCAAAGAAACCACCTTACACAGACTGTGCAACCAGCATCCAGAACTGTAAGGTCAACTTCCTATAATAAATCCCTAATTCCAAGTCACTCTTAGTGGTTCAGCTTTTCCAATCAATCTCGGATTGGTACTGATAGACCCTAGAAAATAAATTGCATATGACCTTTAAGGAGGTAGCCAGCATGGGATTAAAAGCGTGGTTTATAGAGTCAGACATAACTTGAGCTTGTAAACCTGCTTCCTTACTGCTACTTCATGAGTTGTTTATCCTTATCTTGTGTTACAGAAAGCCTCCAAGATGACTCCAATGACTTTCACCTCCTCTGCCCTGTGTAGTCCCCTCCCATATTGTATCAAGGTTGGTGAGTGTGATAGAATACTGCACAAATGATGGTGTGTCACTTCTGAGTCAAGGTCATAAAAGATACTGCAGCTTCTGCCTCTCCCTCTCTTGGTTTATTTGCTCTGAAGAAAACCAGCTGCCATGTTGCAAGGATACCCAATTGTTAACAACCATGTGACTGAATTTCCAAGTCAATCCTCCAGCACCAGTTGAGCCTTCAAATGACTTCACTCTGCCATGGTACTTGTACATTGTACTTTAGTCCTTTATGTAAAATCACGAGACTCAGAGCCTGAACCACCCACATAAGCTACTTTCTGATTCCTGACCCTCAGAAACTGTGTGAGGTAATATTTATTGTTTTAAGTTTCTAAATTTGGGGGTAATTTGGTATGTAGTAGTAAATAACCAATAACCTATACAATAAATAACAAATTAATTTCCTAAAAAGTAAAATGAGGGTAACTATTATACCCACTTCATTGGGTTGTTGTCAAGATTAAGGGCACAACTGTATATAAAGCACTGACTGCTGTGTTGGGCACGTGGTAAATGCATAAATGAGTGCTGTTCCTGCTGTTAGTGCTGATTGTTGCTTTTGTCATCTCTTCCAAACTTGGCATTCTAAGATCACTTCACTTCAGGCTACAGTGGTAGGTATAGGCTTCAGTGTGGAGGTGATATTTGTATTGGATCTGAAAATCTACTCTCTCATAAATTTATGGTGCTTGCCACTTGAAAAATCACTGGGTGTGTGGCAGAGGTGGGCATGGAGAAGAACAGCTCCATACCTGGACTGTGTTAAGTTTGATCTTCCTAGTACAGGGAGGGCACACCCTTAACCCAAAGGAAGAGTCTTAACTTGGATTCAGACAGCAACTGACAATAGCAGCTCATGTAGGTCCACCAGTGGCCCAAGGGCTAGAAAATATTAAAGGTTGGGAATTAAAATCTGATGCCTGCCTGCTTGGGAAATTAACTCATTTGGTGATAGAGAGTTATTGGAAAGTTGCAAGAAGCATGGGCACCTTCCCAGGACTTGATGGTGCAAACAAATTGAATGGCATTTAACATATCTAATTGTTAATGAAATGGAGTATTAATTGTGGAGTGTTAATTCCTTCCCTTCAGCAGTAGTTGCTTGCTTTGACTGGAAGTATTTGCATCAGAATAATAAAACACTGGGGCTCAAAGAGGTTTTCTAGATGAATGCAGACTTCTTACTTTTACAAATGGGGTAACAGGATGGGGGAGATTACAGATATATAGATAAAAATAATGCTGAATCCCTATTTTATTCTTTCCTGAAGGGGTCCTGGGCTGGGAGCTAACCAGCATTGAATAAATTACTTATTTTCTCTAAGCCTCAGTTTTCTCATCTGTAAAACAGGAACAACATGCATTTTGTCATAGGTATTATGAGGATTCAAAAAATGCTTGGCCCATAGGATGTGCCACATAAAATGCAGTTTTAATATTCTTTATTTTATATGCAGATTTTCAATGTTATGTTCTTTATACCAAGCAGAAAATGAATATTTAGATATTGTTGGGGCTGTTCACCCAAATTATGAGCTTTACTTAAAAAGAGTTGCTTAAATTTTTTCAATGAATCAAGTCAAATTGCAAGATATCAAAAATGACATCTTCTACAATAAGCATCACCTTCCAGTTCTGCAATCCCTGAGGGTCAGGCCACCATGATTACTTTCTCTAGGTTAGTTTAACCCAATGAAAGAGAGTTCCAGAGGCTCCTTAGGAGGAGAAGGGTATCCACCAACAGAGATTAAAAGCCACCTCTACTATAATTTATAACATGACCCAGAATGTTATTCAAAGTACTTGATTCTCAACAATATGAGAATTAATTTCCTTTGGCTTTCTGAGTCCCACCACGCTTACCTTACTCTTTGCCCTTTGTTGTGAAGTCTTCTTCCTCAAGAGCTGGGGGATCCTCATCCTATCAATGTTCCTCCATTCATATTATTTTTCTTTGGGAAATAACTAAAACTTGGCCTAGTCATATTGTTATGACCAGGGGCATCTACTATGAAGGAATAGGAAGTATCACAGAAAGGAAGAACATGATATAAGATAGGTGATGTTCCAGAGGGGTAACAGAGAAGTAAGAGTTGAGAGCTGGATCATGGGCAAAATTTAAGCCACTAGAAGAATTAGTGAGAAGTCTGGGTCTGGTGCAAAGAAACCAACTCCCAGAACTGGGAAGCAAGCAAGCAAGAAATTACAAGATAGGGCTTGGGAATATGGTCAATTCATGTAATGGTGCAAAGCAGGATCCACTATGACTGTCTTATGTCCATTGTGTTTAGCTTCTCTTCTGGGGAAAAGGAATCAAACTGACTTTGTTGAAGACTCAATAAATATGAATGTTTACATGATATATGGAATATTTACATGATCTTAATTTATTCATCAGACTATTTGGAATAGGCGTTACTCTTTCCATTATCCAGTTGAGAAAATTAAAGCTCAAATTACTTGATTCTTCACAGCTCCATAATTAGTGAACACAGGAGCCAGGACTTGGACGTTGGATCTATATCTGCCTAAGTATAAAGCCTGGATTCTCTCTCTACTATCAAGATTAGGCTTAGAGTACTATTAGAATTACAGATAGGAATCAAGTAGCTCTAGTTAGATACCCCTGTGAAGTGGTAGTGGAGATGAGTGAGATGAGAACCAGGATGGTCAGCTTATAGCAGGGTAACAAGCCTATCTTTAGATGGAAAATGGCAGCATTACACTTCTTTGGGTATTCCTCTAACATTACAATGGACAGACTCTCCCCCATTACTCTGAGTCTTGAGCAATCATATTTGAAATGAAGGCTCACAGTTCATGCAATATCTTTATCTCTTGGGAAAGAATGGACTACATTCATTTGAGTTGAAGCCAGCACATTTATATTTACAAATTCTCCCCTTGAAGGCAGGGAAGTGTTAAAGGGTGTTTAGAAAGATTTTAAACTAAAATTGAATCAAGACAGTTTAACTTCATTCTCAGTGGGCAAGTAATGAAAGGACACTTGAATAGTTTTAAAAACCTGAATTTAAATCCTGGTTCTGCTTTATGATGAATGATTTGGCTTGGGGCCCTGTCTCATTTCTCTGTACTTACTCATTCTCTTCTTTAAAAGGTAGAACAGGGAAACTGGGTGACACAGTCAGTTGGGCATATGACTCTTGTTTTCTGTTCAGGTCATGATCTCAGGGTTGTGAGACTGAGCCCCACATCAGGCTCTACACTCAGTGCAGAATCTGCTTGTGATTCCCTCTCTCTTCCCCTCCCTGCTCATGCTCTCTAAAATAAATAAATAAATCATTAAAAGGTGGAACATAACTGCTCCCATTAATATGATAGTGTTGCTGTGAAGTAATAGAATGAGGAATGTGTGAAATAATTTTGTAATCTCACTGTGCCCATGTTGAGGTTGACACTTTTCCTTAAAAACCAAAGGCCAAGGTCCCCATTTGCCTAGAACTAGAGGATGCCCAGGAAAATGGAAATCAGTACTTACACTCTGTATCTAGAGACAAAAGGACACAGTGTTGCCCTGTGAGAACACTGAACTGAAAGTCAAGGTGTCTGGGCTACTTCTCACGTCTTCCAGTCATTAACAATGTGAACTGGGCAATTATTCCTTCACCTCTCTGAAACTTATTTTCCTCACTTGTTAAACGGAGAAGATAATCTAAAATCTACAAAACTGGTTTTCAACCTTGGCTGCAAATTAGACTCTCCTTGGGTGTTTCTAAAAGACTAATGCCCAGGAGGAACCCAAGATTAATTAAGCCAGGATCACTAAGATATGACACAGGCATCATTATTTTTGAAACTCCCCAGGTGATTCCAAAACACAACCATGTTTGAGAACCATTGATCATCTTAATGGTTTTAAGGTCAAGGCCCTTCAATGTCTAATATTCTAGTGTTTTGAGAGAACTTCTGTTTACCTCCAGGTTGGTCCATCTCCAATTCCTTAGTATAGTTAGGTAATATCATTGGGAATTGCACATACCAACTATATTAGTTTCCTAGGGTCACCATAACAAAGTACCACAAACAGGGTGGTTTAAACAACAGAAATGTATTGTCTTACTGATCTGGAGGCCTGAAGTCTGAGGTTAAGGTGTCAGCAGGGTTGGTTCCTTCTGAGGGCTATGAGGAAGAATCTACCCCCTGCCCTTCCCTCAGTTCTGGTAGCTTCCTGGCAATCTGGCATCCCTTGGCCCATAGAAGCATCATCCCAATCTCCGTCTTCATCTTCCTATGCATTCTCCCTGTGTGTATGTCTTTGCTCAAATTTCCCCTTTTTATAAAGATGCCAATTAGATTAAGGGCCCACTCTACTCCAGCATGACCACATCTTAACTAACAATGTCTACAGTGACTATTTATAAATACGTTCACAAGCTTAGGTACCGAGGTTTGAAAATCAGCATGTGGATTTTAGGGGGATGCAATCCAGTTCATAAAACCAGTACCTGGATTTCAGCAATTGGGAAGGGCATGGATCATGGCAGGTGACCTCTTGAAACTTCCATGTCTGGTTCCAAAAGAGCACCCATTCTCATGCTCAACATAGCACACTCTTATACTCTCCCTGAGCTCCAACCCCAGCCTTGCCAGGTTCTTAGAATTCTATGCCCCCTGACTGTCCCTACCTATCTCTTCCAGTGATCCACTGCCAAAGAAGGAGACCCTGGCCCCTTTATTTGCCAGTTTAGGGATTTTCCTTTAAGCATCACAACCCCCTGCCAACCACCTCTAGTTATTAAAATGCAGTTCAGGATGTCTCACTCTGGCTGTTACATTATCATTCCTCGTTAGAGACTCCTCCAGGGCCTGAGACATCCCTGCACTGACTTTATAATTACAAAGTCAATTTCTAAACAGACATTTGCAAATAAGTCAATTTAAATACTGAATTTGCAAACAATAATTAAGCAGTAGCTTCTTTTTAAATATCTCTATATATCATTAATGCCTGTGGGCTTTTCATTTTACCTTGCAACCGGGTAGTCTGCAATTGTTTGTTGAACTAAAGGGTTTTCTGAAAGCAAATCAAAGCACTGGGGAGATTTGGGAAGCAATTGAAGAAAGGGTTTTTTCCTCTTCCTCCTTCCTCCTTGCTTTATCTGATTGGCTGTGCTTTTCATCAGTTGGGATTATGACAGGGGAGGGAGGCTGGAGAAGAGTCATTTTCTACAGTAAAAACAGCAACAACAATACAGGATTCTGGTCTGGTGATAGACTGGCTAACATGGCTTCTTAAGAAATGCAACCGGGAATCTCCATGCTGGAAGCCTCAGCTTCTGTTGATTTCAGCACCACCTAAACAGGGAGAGCTCTCAGTGGCTCAGTTCTGACAGTGCTTCTCCCTGGTTTAAAAAATCTAGAGGAGTGCCTGGTGGCTCAGTCAGTAGGGCATCCAACTCTTGATTTTGGCTTAGGTCATGATCTCAGGGTCGTGAGATCGAGCCCCATGTTGGGCTCTGTGCTCAGATTGGAGTAGCTTGTCCCTCTCCCTCTGTTCCTCCCCCCCCACCTTGTGTGCTCTCTCTAAAATAAATAAATAAATAAATAAAAACTTAAAAAAAAAAAAAAAAACTACAGTGAGTCCTTGTTACCTGCAGGGTAAGGCTCTGATTCTGGCATTCATGGTCCTTAATAATTCGGCTTTACTCTCTCTTTTAACAAGTTTTTTTTTTTTTTTTTAACCTACTATATGCTAAAGAAAATACTAGGTAACAAGGGCATGCTGGTAAACAAGACAGTTTATTTCGAGATCTAATGGGGATAGAAACCCTGAAAAAGTAAATTTATGGATGATGAATGTTACAAAAGAGGAGGTAGGAGTAAATTCAGGTTGGTCTGGAGACTTATGAACGGCACTTTAAAAAAGTGGTATTTCAGCTGAAATCTCAAGGATAAGTAGGCTTTTAACAAGGTGAAGATTAAGGGGGAGGTTATTCTAGGTAGAGGAATTCCCATTAGAACTCAGAGATAAGTGAAAAAAGCGGGGCTGAGTGGTAGCTGAAGTAGAGAGGGTAGGACATGAGGCATGAGCCTAGGCAGAGAAGCAAGGACTGGAATCTTGAAAGCACTGTAGGCCAGGTTAAGAAGTTTGAACTTTGGCCTAAGGAAAATAGGGAGCCATGGAAGGGTTTCAGGAAGTGATGTGACCAGTTTGGCATATGCTGTCCTAGCTGTGTCCTCAAGCCCTACCACATAATGTCCTCCCAGATAGTTGGGTAATTCAAAAACTCTTGAGTCTGTGTTCCTAAGATCTCCTCCAGTAAGGAGGTTCTCCCCAATATTCTTAACCCAATTAAATACCTCAACTTCAAAATCTGATTCAGAAGTCACAGACTCTTTAAAACATCTTTAATCCTACTACCACTGCCTTATAAGATTGGATTGCCTTCTAATCAGTGCTTCTAAAACATTTTGTTCAACTCTCTAGTTCAACTTATATCATGCATATATTTTTATACATGCATATAATAATGCAACTATATAAATGTATATTATATATGCAACTCTCTAGTTCAACAGTATTTATACTAATGCATATTAATGGTAAAAGCTTTCATTGTTTTCAAGTTAGTGTATATATCTCAGCAAAATGTTAACAAATAGTAAACATAAATAGCTTATTATAATCACCATCAATTTTACCAATATCATAAGCATTTTTCAGTGGAAGTCCCCACAGGTACTGTGGCAGAAGCTGAGATGTTTTGCCTTCAGAATGACCTCAAGCACAGTCATAATTCTCCTCAGTCTATTGGCAACCCATTCACTTTATGAGACAAGAGCTTCTGTATAGCTTTCCCTCAGGAAGAGTGGGGCTGACTGAGGTCAGCATTCCCCAGAAAAGAGGTGGAGACTCAACACTCCACAGTTCATAGGGGGTCAGAGTCATTGATTGTTTTTATCAAGGTGCTGATATTCCCAGCTTAAAATACAGGAAGGGGAACTCCACTGACCCCTAGGACTCTGTTTCACCCTGTCTCTGAGATAAATGTCTCTTTTCCCATGTCCATTCTTATTAGAAGGCAGGTATAATCCAGGCCCAGAATCTGGGCCCTAGAAAAGTCCACCACTCTGCAAATGCAAAGCCAGCCTGGGGAAATTAAGGGTATGACCAGCTGAGGGACCTCTACTTCCTCCTTGAGTCATCTTATTTTTTTGGCTCACAACAGTCAGTGCCAGGGGTAACTGACCTTCAGTGGGCTGCAAATCTCCCAATTTGGATATCTAACAGATTATGAGTGACCCCGATAGTCCTTTAAAATAAGGATTTTGTTTCCTTTGGTAATGTGTTCCAGAGGCCTTGGTATTAATTTCTTATGGTCTTTTCTTGGGAGACCCATCACCTCTGGAAGGGCATTAAATGCTGATGGGAAAGGGTTATACAGACTAGATACACAGTTTCCTAAAATCCTCAATGCTCCAGTGTAGGAGTGAATCATCAGTGATTGTCCCTAATTCTGACCCTCATATCCATTCATTTCAGCTGCTGGCTCATGTTCTAGATGCAACTGTCTGGGATAATCAGATATTGGTTCTAAGATTACTATGAAGTTCATTTTTTAATCTGGGTAAATAAATGAACAAAACCTACTAATCTTGATTCCTACTGTGTCTAATTAAGAATCTTCTCAAGTAGCTACAGGCCTGGGTACTTCTTATATTTCCTAATGTGATTCAGTTCAGAACCACTCATCCAGATTGTCATTTGTCAAAAGTCAGCTTAATTCTGATTCAATTGCCTGTGCCATATAAAGTAACCCAAAGTGGGGATCCAAGGCAGGCAGAAACAGACCGACTATCTAACTTTGGTGACCTTTTGTATTTGTCAGCCATCAAGAGACTCAAAGAAGTGCTCAAGGTGATGAGGAATGAGCTGCATTCTAGTTTCTTCCTATGTTTTGGCAGCTTTGAATCAGCCCTCCCACATCTGAGTAGGTGCACACATCTCTAGGTAATCCCACTGGTGTATTTTTCTGGTCCTTCTCCTCTCACCCTTCTCTTCCCTCTTAGTTACTTTTTTATGTCTTCCTTTTTGGTTTCCTTTCTCTGCTTCCTTAGAGCCAGAAAGTGGCTCAGTCAGCCCCACACCAGAATGAGGATACTCAGGGTGGGCAGATCATGGTGCCTGTGGTCATTGCATGCCATTGGAAGTGTCACTTTATTTCTTGGGCCTCCTTTTCCCTTCATATTCAGTTGGATTCGATCTCCCTTTTTTTAAAATTATGTTATGTTAATCACCATACATTACATCATTAGCTTTTGATGTAATGTTCCATGATTCATTGTTTGCGTATAACACCCAGTGCAATCTCCCTTTCAATACTAATTATACTATTCTTCTTCCCTCTCCTTTACTACCTCCCTCTGTAAAAATTTTTGAAAGTTGGATTTTGAGTAAATGGAGGATAATCATTTCGGTCCCTTTTGTATCCACTTTTAGTCTAACTTCTAAGGTTCACAACTAAGCAGAAGACTGTTGTACAGAAAAGTCAACACTCACAGCTAAATGGAGGTGTTCTGGTTAACTCCCTTTACTGGAATTTCATGTACTTCACCTTCCCCATTAAGTGTGGATGTCTATTTTCCTACCCCTTTGAATCTCTCTTGCCCTTCCTCATGCAGTCAGGTCCCTCTTTCACCATGGACATCTTTCTTGATCATTCAAACCCTCCTTGAATACTTTGGCCAACTACACCATTTACATCCAAACTTTAACACGTAATATTTAAGTACAGTTTTACACCCTTTTGTTTGGTGTTGTTTGGTGTGGTACGTCTGAGCTGTGAACATTACTTATAAGATGCTGGAGGATAGACATTTCATTCTTTTCTTCTGCTTTCATTCCTCAGGGTGTCAAGCTCAAAATAAAGCATGCGATGTGCACTTAAGATAGAATTTGAGACAATTACAAGTTTTTCAACTTAAAAATAATCTCTTTCAATTTCCACAATTTACACACAAAGAAACTCTTAGACAAAGTGACTCCAAGAGGGTTAATGGCTGAACTTGACTAAAATCTAGGTCGCCTCAATCCATTTCATTTTTTTATATAATTTGCTGTTTATTTCTCCAATACTTAAGCATGCCCCAGATCCTCAAAAGTATTGGTCCCTTAACCCACTGTACTTCCAATTCTGTACAGTTTCACAGAGATATATTTCATCAAGATATACCCCTGATGTCCTTCTCTAAGTCAATTTTAAATTAATGTGTTAATTAGTCCACATAGATGTCTCCTTTATGAAGGAGGAAATGATGGTTTAAGAGAAGGAGCTTTCCAGCTTGGAATCTGAAGATCTGCCTTCAGTTCTCTGTTTGTGCCTTAGTAACTCTATGAGCATAGGCTTACTACTTCATTCCTCTACACTTATGTTTCCTCATTCATAAAACTGAGCATAAATACCCTCATTTAACAAAATACTGTAATGTTTGGATGAGGTTTGCCCTTTCTTAACTGTGATGAGTCACTGAAACATCAAATATGGGTTTTTCCCACTATTATTAATAAAAAATAATAAAGTATAAAAGTATTAGCACCAGTTAGGGAAGCAGCACCCTCATTTTGCTTCTTGAGACTTTACTTGGTGGGCAAGAAGCCATCATCAATATTGGTGACAATTACATATACCTCCTCTCTTCTCCTTATGTGTGTGTAAGACCCATAACTTAAAACACTTGCTGCTATTCAGCACAAAAACAAATAGCAAAGCAACTCTGGCTATGATGTATTTCAACAGCATAACTTAGACATGCCACCATTCTGTTAAATTATGAATATCTATCACCTGATGGAGTCAATGCTTTTATTTGGAACAGGGAAGGAGGGAGACAAAGAAAAAAAAAAAACACAAGAAGATGCGGTTGCTATAGCGATTAACAATGGGTATCCTCTGAACAGGGTTTAGGGATGCTGATGCAGCTAAAACAAATGTTTGTGTTTGGCCAAGGTGGAGACGGTGACGGATTATGGAGCCTTGGCCTTGAGCCTTGATGTAATCCAATTCTAAATAAATCATAAATCTAAGTGCAGACTGGTAAGGCAGAAAGAATACCAATTCAGGCCAAGGAGTAGCAAGTGGGCAGTGGTGGCCAGGATTGATTATGGGGTGTGAAGCAGGGAGCACTGACAGGAGGAGGACCATGACCAGCCTGCAGGGATGTACTTCTTTCTCTTCAAGCCTTAGCCAGCCTCCAACTGAGCTGCCAGACCTCAGTAGTGCGAATGAGAGATCACTGCTGAATTAGCCACAAGGCCAGGCATTCTGCCGCCTCCTAAATTTTCTTAGATGAAAGGATTTTTCATCATGAAAGGTGCTGAATTGCTAATGTTTGAGCTAGATTCATGAGTCCCTCACTTGGAAGGACTCAGAAGTTAGCTGAGAGTTTCTCATGGGCCTAAAGTCTGCTGGAGTATGAGAAGATGCTATAGTTAAAGCACTTGGATATGGAATAATCATATACTTGTGTGAGGGGGTAACAGGAACAAAGAAAATCGTTAATGCAGAATGCTGATGTTCTTCCTCATTTTCTGTTTTTGAAGAGAAAGAGACAATGAAGGGTGAAATGGAGAACCAAAATGTTGGTTTTATGTACACTGGAAAGGACAGGGCTGCTCTTGGGAGAAAAGGAAGAATGTAGAAGGCTGTGAGCAGGGATTAAGAACAATATGAGCCATCGTGGGCTGAGCAAGTATGAAAGAATTTTAACAAGTTTGTACAGAGAAGGGGATATTTAAAAATTGTTGGAAAAGTTAAACAATTAAGTTTCAAGAAGTTTTGTTGTATTTAAAAAATGGACTGCCTGTTATTTTTTTTTTATTTTTATTTTTTAAAGATTTTATTTATTTATTTGAGAGAGAGAGAATGAAAGACAGAGAGCACATGGCGGGGGGGGGGGGGCAGAGGGAGAAGCAGGCTCCCTGCCGAGCAGGGAGCCCGATGCGGGACTCGATCCAGGGACTCCCGGATCATGACCTGAGCCAAAGGCAGTCACTTAACCAACTGAGCCACCCAGGCGCCCTGGACTGCCTGTTTTAAGAATTGCAAGAAACTACAAAATAAGATGTAAATTTCTTTTCAAATTTCTTGGATGTTACAGCAGAGTTCCTTACAAATGCAACATATTGTACTAAAATTGAATAACTAAATATTATTTGGCTTCATTCTGGAAGATACATCTGGGGTTTGGGATAAAAAGTATTAATATTCAGAATCAACTCATTTAAAATCATCATCCTGCAACTGAGCCCAGAGGGCATTTTCTTTATGGCTGTCAAATTAATGACCTATGGCACACAAGACAGTTGTTGATACAACATGAGCAGCAGTGGTCCTAGGACTGCCTCCTCATTGCTAAAGAGATACCATGGACTCCACTTTGAGGTCAGAATTATGGTATTTAGGCAATATTGTTGGGCAAATAGAAGTAAATGTTCACTGAACTGAGTAAGTCTAAGGAAGATTACTGTGGAACAGTGGATACAAAGACAGGATTAGATGTGCAAGAGATTATTAGGGTAGAAGTGTCTACATGGGATAATAGGGAGCAAGCAGGAGAAGGCAGGGAGAACCTTCAGACTGCAACCTTCAGATGCAGGTCTAACTCCATGGATGGAGGACAAGAAGGAAGGAAGTGTAAGAACATCCTCAGACTGCACTTGTTTAGAAATGCTTCAAGATGGGTCAAATTCACTCATTAGAGGAATGCTGCATCCCACAGGAATGAGCTGGCATTAGTACCTTCATTGTGCTCAGTCATTGGCTGGGAGCATCCCATAAGAAGTATGGTTTCAGGGGTGACAGATCCAGTGGGTCAATAACTGGGGTCATCTGTCAACTAGGTTCCCCTAGTTGCTCCCCATCAGGAGCAATGCATTTTCATGGCTACCATAGTGATCTTAGACTGGATATATTTATTGGGTTAACCTGGCTCCACTGGAGATTCAATACCTTAAAGAATTATAGACCTTTCTCAAAAGGGAGAGGTGGTCAGTGGCAGGCATAATGGACCAATTTAAGGCTTCATCCTAGGCCAAATTTTTAAGACAAAATTCCTGAGAATTAAGCTCCAGCTCTGTGGTATTCCATCAAGCACACTTTGGAACTAATATTACAGGCTACAGTATGACAACATTTTATGTGAATTTAGATTCTGCAAATTAGAAATACCACTGTATAAAATATCAATGTCTCACTTAATGCATAATATTTAACACTATGTGACTTGTTAAAATTAAAAACAATTCATCAAGAATTTCATAATTTCAAAGTGAGCTCTGCGAGTTATAAACTGTCTTTGATAGGGCCACAAAGCAGTACATGACTTTAGCTGTTAAATAGAAAGATCCAATGTCCTGTGTCAGGATCAATCTTTAATTATGTAACATTTTTAAAGTTATGGTCCTTATACAAAAAATGCATGAATCTTCTCTTACTCCAAGAAACGTGCAAAGATAACTATAATGGCAATGTAAGAAGAAAAAGCAAACAAATGAAACACTGAGTTGTGGGTAAAACTTGCAGTGAACCAAGAGGTGGAGGAAAGAGGAGAAATACTGGCAATTAAGTCTACAGAGTCTAGGATAAGGATTTATTTATGCATTCTATACAGTCTATTTTGGTGTGGGCTGCCTGACTGAATCTCCTAGAAAAAGTGAGGCTGCAATGTTTCTATCTAGTTGATAGCTGCACATGGGCAGGAAAGGGACTTATGAGTTGCATACTCTTCCAGACTGGAAGGACTTCTGCCGCTGATAATTGGGCAGCAGGTGGTAGAAGGTGGCTTGGAGGATCGTAAACTCCTAGATCAGGTCAGTGCAGTAGCAATTTATAGCCAAGAGTTACAAAACTATTTCACATTTCACCACCTATATGAAATGTCTGAATCCTGCTGTTAGTAAAGCTAATTAGAGGAAGGGAGAAAAAAGAAAAAAATAAGGGTGAGCATGATGTCTCTTGGAACAAATCAAATAGCAGAACTCAGACTGAAACTCCAGATAATGCATAAAAATTCAGAGATACTATAGACTCCTGAATTTGGATACCCCAAAATGTGACCCAGGTAGACAGAGATGAGTGGTTTCAACTCCATCAGCTGATGCTTCAGAGACAGCCAGTGACTGCATCTCCTAAGTAAGTACCACTATGAGAAAGTGGGCCCCAAAAGAAAATGTTCCCTGGCATACTGTAGACCCACAAATGGAAGGGGTAATGTCAGGAAAAACTGAAGAGTAAGAGAAACATCAAGTAACTGTGGGGCAAAAACTTGATAAAGTTTTCATCTTCCTTCCTTCTCAGGAGAAATACAACCAGGATTGGGAGTTGACTGAATCTGAAAATCAACATGGTTGCTACTCTGGACTTGTCTAAGTCACTTACACCTAGGTTTGTTAGACATAACTTTAATGGATACAGTCAATGTTCAGCCCTTAGAAGATCCCACTGGACTCTGTAAGAGAGGAGAAGAGAAGGAAGTAGGGGTTTAGGCTGTGGATGAGAAGGACTTTTGGGTGATGCAAATAGACATGTTCCCTTCTTTAAGGAGCTTCTTAAACATTTCACTCAAGTTTTATTATAAAATGTGAGTATTCAGAGGCTCCCTTCTTTCTTGCCTTCTAAGAAAGTGATGTTCAGGGTTAATGGGTAAAATGAAGAATTGGAGGGAAAGGAGAGAACACTTGTTTTAAACAAGAAAGGGCAGAGAGTTATTTTTAAGATAAAGTGATAGATCAACATGGGTTAGAATTTGAAGAGCTTAAGGCTTTTGAAAGGAGGAAATATTTAGGGGCAGTTGCTACTCATTTTAAGTACAAGAAAAATATATTGAGAAAAATTACTTTGAGGAGTTTTTCTCTGACTATTATGCTTAGCATCTATTTTTAAAGAAACTTTATTAAAGATTTAAATAGCCTTTTCAATTGTCAAATATTTATTCATATAAAATTAGAGTTTCTTCTAAATGTGACATTATGCTGAGGCAAGCCCTAGAATAGCGTAGCTTTATCTTGGTTATGTTGGCATAGGATATAGTTGAGCATCTATCTTTTCCCAATAAGAATTATATTAAAGTATAAATTATCCAAATTCCATTCTTAACTGGAAGTGTTCCCTCTAAATCAAGGCAAAGTCTAAATATTGGAGAAGCAAGTCAGCTGTATAAAGACTCAGAAACAGAATTGGAATGGAAGTTGCAGGGGTTACCAGGGATTCAAAATTAGAGCCTCAGGACTGGAAAATGCATTGTAAAATCATTAAGTTCAACCTCCTAGCCAGTCAGATTTGCCTCTGCAGTAAGCATAACAGATGTCCACCTAGCCTTTGCTGGAACCCTTCCAGTAATGGAGAGATCTCCATCAGGGCAGCCAATTCTGTGTTTGGACAATTCTTATCATTATAATGTTTCTTGTATTTAACCCAAATTTGTTCTCTGTGACTCACAATTATTGGTCTTCCTTCTACCCTCTGGGCACAGTAGAACATGGCTGAGAAGAGAGGCTCCACCATTTACTAACTATTGACCTAGGGCAAACTTGTAATATGAATAAGAATTTCTGCTTTTATTCAACAGACAGGTCAACTCCTAAATCATAGGTTTATTTTAAGGATTAATAGGATAATGTGTAGCATGGATTCAATACAGTGCCTTATACATAGTATGTTCCCCAAAAAATGTTTAAAAAACTATATCAATTTTACTAATGCAAATATTAGTAGAAAGTCATGATCAATGCCAAAGGATTCTAGCTTATCTCTTTCCTGTCAAAATGTACTTTTCTAGCCTTAGGTTGCTTTTAGTAATGAGTCTCCATCTTGGAATGAGTCTGATCGTAGGTATCTATGGCCTTGATATTGCAATCTGGCTCTGACCACTTAAGTTTCCAGGCTTTCTCTCTGTTTTGTATGTTCTTAAATTCTGAACTTGATCTCTGTGCATTTAACTCAAGCCTGGTAAGTGGACAATCTTTCTGGCTCCACCCAGACTCAATGAGAAGGACTGAGACGTTTCACTTGATACATATTAAGAATGCTGTACATGCTTCATGTTCTTCACAGATATGTCCTCAAATGGGTACATACTTAAATCTAATATAAGGGCAAAAGCTTCTGGGGCGTGCTAGAGCTCAGATGTCTCTGGGAGAAGAGTTAGACATCATCTCAATGCCCATGTATTTATTTCCATTAAAGAGCCGTGCAGTCATTTTGCTTGGAAGCCGTGATAGGCAAAGCCCAGATCCTCCTGGGAGAAAGGAGTGTTGCCATGTTGTAGGAAGAGTTTTCTTCCTACAAATACCTTCCAACTATCATCTTCTTCAGAGTTGGCCTCAACTGCAGAGAACCACCTCACTGAAGTCATGTCCTTCTGAGGTCAGTTCACATGTAACTGACTCAGGGGTGTAAAGGCCTGACCGTTTCAGCCCAATATTGGAACTCTCATGAGCAGTGCTCACTCTAGAGCTTTCTACCAAGAGTTTTCTTCCTACAAATACCTTCCAACTATCATCTTCTTCAGAGTTGGCCTCAACTGCAGAGAACCACCTCACTGAAGTCATGTCCTTCTGAGGTCAGTTCACATGTAACTGACTCAGGGGTGTAAAGGCCTGACCGTTTCAGCCCAATATTGGAACTCTCACGAGCAGTGCTCACTCTAGAGCTTTCTACCATGTTGACAGAGGCTTTATTGGGCCTATATTGCACTCACCTTCTTCTACCACCCAGTTCTGCTTCCACTCTCTTTCACAGGTGTTAATTCCTAAGAAAGATCATGCTAGCCAAAACTCTCCCATCATCTCTATCTGGAGAGCAGTGACAAGGGCTACATGAACAAGGAAGGACTTGAGATCTTAAGAGTGGAAGGTGGAGGGAATGGTGCTCAAGCAAAACTTTTAAGAATCCGGAGTAAAGCAACTGTGCTTTGAAGCACACATGATGAATTTTGAATTGTGGGCGCGTCCTTTCCCCTAGTAGCCCACAGTGGACTGAAATGCAGCTTGATTACTCTGTGTGCCTGGGTCATCACCAGGCTTAGATAGCCACAGCCAATAAAGTAGGGACAGCAAGAAGACACCTTGAAGAGGACAGATAATAAGCAGACTTTCTCCTAAATCCATGCAAAACATCACCACCCTGGTGGTGGAGGAAACTGGGGCAATAGAGCAGAATAGGCTCAGAATGATTGGGATCTAGGCCCTGATATCAATGGTGCCACATTTGTACATACTTATTGGTGGGGTGTCATGTATTTGGGTTACAACCATAGGAATAAATGTGTTCTGTAAATATGCTGCATAGTTGGAAGCAAAACTAAACAGGAAAAACAAGAAATCAATAAGCAGAATAAGTATATAAGTGACTAGAATCTATTTTCTTAAATCAATTCCAGGGATTAGAAACTTGTACCTGGGGGCACCTGGGTGGCTCAGTCAGTTAAGGACCTGCCTTCAGCTCAGGTCATGATCCCAGGGTCCTGGAATCAAGACCCACATTGGGCTCCCTGCTCAGCGGGGAGTCTGCTTCTTCCTCTCCCTCTGCCCCTCTCCTGGTCATTCTCTCTCTCTCTCTCTCTCAAATAAATAAAATCTTAAAAAAAAGAAGGAAACTTGTACCTGACTTAACTGAGGGGTAGAATAATACAAAAGCAAAGTTCAAAAGAAGACATCTATGAGACTCAGAAAATGAAACTGAAGATCTATGAATTGCTAATCATTAAATACAGATTCTCTGATGTGATATACAGTTTCAAGGGTTATGATGTCAAGGTATAGTCTTATTGCAAACATTAGGAAACAGTCTCTTCTCTAGAATCAGAAATCATTACTAAGCACTACAGTAATTGCAGAGACACTGTAGAAGACAGTGTGTAGGCTCTGCAAAGCCCGATTAAATAAGCTTCAAGGACACAGAAATAAATGCATTGTGATGTGTTCTCTGCAAAGGGTCTGAGAGATTTAGATTTTCATTAAGACGGGCTGAAACACAAAATGTCTTCAGTTATCCAGGAAATGAAATAAAACACTTCCTAAGATTCCTACTTAATCAATGCTATTTTCCCCAGTATATGGTTAATTGAACTGTCAGCCTCTTCTGTGGTCTGGGGTATATGGATAATTTGGCCCAGTAACATGGAGGATATTCAAATTCAAGGTCAGTTTTTTCCTAATAAAATGACCCCCTATTTTGGCTATACACTCTCATACTCTATATGAAATACACCTTGAGTCAACAGCCACATGTAAAAAATGTATTTAAAAATTAAGATGCTGAAATAGTGAAATATTTATCAAAAACACATGAGAGGGTTTTGCAGTTAGAAAGATCTAAGGGGCTCCTGGGTGGCTCAGTTTGTTGAGCATCTGACTCTTGACTTCTGCTCTGGTCATGATCTCAGGATCATGGGATCCAGTCTCGCGTTGGGCTCCACACTCAGCATGGAGTCTGCTTGTCCCTCTCCCTCTGCTGCCCACCCCCCCACCACCATCATTCTCTCTCCCTCAGGTAAATAAATAAAATCTTAAAAAAAATACCTAAATTGGAATCCCTTTTCTTTCAGGTAATAACCATGGGAAAGTTAGTTCTTAGTTTCTCTGTCAAATGGAACTGATATTAATCAGTACTTCATAGTATTATTGTGAGACACCAGAAGTAATCATATTTAGATACCAGACTCATAGTATTTAATAATTAGTTGCTATTATTTTCATTTCTATTATTGTCATTACATTTATTCTTAGTCTTCTAGATTGTAGTCAAATGTCAAAAAAAAGTCTTCACAATTCCATGCATATGAAGTGATCTCATGACTCTCACAGATACTGGTATGCCCATGTTTAGGACGTGTATTATCAGAGTAGAGAACATCTGACTTGTACGGTCAAGACAAGCAAGGTGATGTGTAAGGCCCTTTCCATCCTGCTGCTCAGTCTCTCCTCAAATAAGACTCCCTGGCATCTCTGAGGACTTCACTGCAAGGACCCTGGACCTTTGAGCCACTTTGTTTAGGAGGTGCTGTCATTTACATCCTCACCTGGGCAATGACAATGGCACAACCAACCTTTCCTTTCCAGATGCTGCTGCTCCCATCACTGAGTGGGAATAGAAAAATTCATTTGTCCGTTTCTTCATTCATTAGATTTCCTGAGAGCCTTCTAAGTGCCCAGCACCCTGCTATTTGTTGGGCATACACCAGTTATCAAGACATAGTATTCATCCTCAAAGAATACACAAATGAAGGTGGGAAACAACAGGATGCAACAAACAAAAATCTTTATTTAAAAAACAGATTTTGAAGTCAGACAGATTTACTGTCTAACCCAGGTCTTGCTTTTATCAAGCTGTTTGATTTGAGCAAGTAATTGCATGGCTCCCAGGCTTCTGCTTTAAAATGGGAATAGTACCTGCCATGGGTCATTGGAAGGACCTCATGAACTAATGGAAATGAATACTTAGAACAGTGATTTGTACACAGTAAGAGTGTAGTAAATATTAACAGCAGTAGTAATAATGAAAAATGATTCTAATAACAATAATTATTATTTGTATTATTATCCATTTAAAGTGTCTAAAGCAGACAGCACAGGGATCAGGGAGTGCACTGAAAACTGAGGCAGGAGAAGTAAGCAAAAGGCAGGTTATGAAGAATTTTGCAGAACCCAAGGGGGCAATGCAGGATCTTTTCAGAGTTTTAGAAAGAGGAGTTTTAAACAGGAGAAAACAACTTGGCCTTCCACTGCTGAAAGATTGCTTGCCCCTGGGGTAGAATTTTAAATGCCTGCAAGCCCAGGATTGGTCTGTGCTCATGACCCATAGGTGTCCCCCTCCTTGATGTGTCATGAAAAATTAAAATGAGGACAGTTCAGTCAACAGAGTGTCTGTGAAATTAATGAACCCCTTCGCCTTCAACACCTGGTAATTATATCTTTCAATTAAACCAACTCTCTAGCTGTCTACGGTCTTATAAATTAACTCACAGCCTTACATCTTTCTAGGCAGCCAGATCTTTTCAGACCTCAAACCTAAGAGGCCAAAGATAAAGAGTGAGGTCAGGGAGGCTGAATGTTGGGCCTTATTTCAAATGTAGGACTCTCTTCTGCTTGTCCCAAAGGGACCTGAGTCTCTTCCCTCTCCGCTTGGCCACCAGAAGCAATAATACTATCTTTTGTATAACTGATAATCAGTTTGAATTGTATTTGAGCATATCTCATGACTTGCTGGAAAGGGGGAATTGAACTAATGCAGTCCGTTGAGTCTAGTTCAGATAAATTCATTCATTCATTAAATTTTTGAGAGCAAGAACATTTTCTAGGGATAGAAGATGCTCTGGGAGGAATGGGTCATCTCTGTCATGAAAAAAAAAATACAAACTATGGTTTAAAAAACATTGAGTTCACATGTATATTCATTCGTTCTTCATCTAGCAGACAAATTTTCTGTTTTTAACATGTGCAATGTAGTACTGAGGATTATAAGGAAAGTACAGGAAGATTTAAGAGGATAGAGTGGCAGTTCATCTGGGAGTCTAGAGTTCAGTAAGTCACTCCAGGAAGTGGCATTTACACTGGGACCTGTGGGCGGGGATGACAAGGACCAAGGTAATAGGAAGAGAATAACATTGCAGGCAGGGGTACATGGAGAGTTCATGGAACAGAGCTTGAGCTGGAGCACTGCCTAAAATGGAGAGGTGATGAGATGAGATAAGAAAGGCTCACACTATGGAGGGTCCTGTAATGGTTTGTAGATTTGAATTTTGTCTGAAAAGCTAAGAGAAGCTGTGTAAGGATATTAAGTGAAGAGTTTTCATGACCCTAATGGTCGTGGTATTTTTCACATTATCTTTATACAATTACCCTCCTTGCAGTGGTGATAAGACTGGAAATGGAAAGACAGGTTTCAAGATTCCTATGAAAGTTCAAGAGGACTAGAAAGAGGACAGTGGAGATAGAGGGGACAGCAGAGTCACAGAGTGGGTGACTGAGGGGCGGTGCATGGTGAGGAGGGGAGTATTTTTTTTTAAATATTTTATTTATTTATTTGACAGAGAGATAGAGAGAGAGTACAGGTAGGCAGAGAGGCAGGCAGAGGGAGAGGGAGAAGCAGGCTCTCCGCTGAGCAGGAATGTGGGGCTCAATCCCAGGACTCTGGGATCATGACCTGAGCTGAAGACAGACGCTTAACCGACTGAGCCACCCAGGCGCCCCAGGAGGGGAGTATTTTTAAATGACTTCTAAGTAAAATAAATCAGACAGAGAAAGACGAACACTACATGATCTCACTTATATGGGGAACTGAAAAAAAAGGCTCATAAAACAAAACAAAAACCAGATTGGTGGTTGCCAGAGGTGGAGGATGGGAGTGGGGGAAATGGGTGAAGGTGATCAAAAGGTACAAACTACCAGTCATACATTCTGGGGATGTCATGTGTAACACGGTGACTACAGCTAATGACTTGTATATTTGAAAATTGCTAAGAGAGTAGATCTTAAGAGTTGTCATTACAAGAAAAAAATGTTTATGTGAGGTGATGGATGTTAACTAAACTTACTGTGGTGATCATTTCTCAGTATATACGTGTATCAAATCATTTTGATGTACACCTTAAACTTATACAAAGCTATATGTCAGTTATATCTTAACAAAACTCGACAAAAAATTTTAAAATTAAATTTTAAGAACAGACTACTAGCTCCCTGGTTTGAGTTACAAAGTAGATGCACAACATGTTACCACTTACTCCTGGAAAAGGGTCCCGAAAAGAAAGGTAGCAGAGCTCCTTAGAAGGGAAGTGGTTGTCACTTATTACAGGTCTATCAAATGGATCATAGGGGCAGAGTCTTCTCTGATATTCTTCAAATTGAGCTCAAGTATTGGAACTATTGCTTATGAACCTTAGTCATCTGTCTAGTAATATAACGAATATGAACATATATGAATAACTCATGAGATTTATGTAGAAAATATAAATATTTTTTTGTAATTCTTCCTTTTCTCATCCTAAAAAATGCTCTAAATCTTAATTCAGAGATAAGTAAACAGAAATTAAAGAGTTAAAATGAATTGGTACAAAGGGTTAAACCAGTCTTCTTCATTTGAATCCTCTGCTCTTCCCACAGGAACATGGACTTAAATCATCAGCTACAGATATTTAAGGAACACTGACTACATATGCAGATCTACTGGGACCTGTGAAGTTTAGTCTTGTCAAATCCAAGTTTCATCAACTGATCAGTCTTCAAAGCTCAGGAGACAAACCTGCTCTTGAGAGCAACTACTTTGGAGCAATCAGTTGTGCCTTTCATATCTCCTACAGTAACGTGAAACAGGAAAGTCTTCCTGGAGTAAGAATTCTGGAAAGTGGCATTTATGGCCCTACAATCCCATCCTCAAAACGGTGTGTGTAATTTACTCATGCTGCTGGGACATTCCAGTGGCCCTATCTTTACCTATCACTCATGGACTGGCACAGAGAAATCTGATCTTTAGGCTACTAACCCCAACATCATTCTCTGTGTCTCTAGACCTTCCCTGACATTTTTCATTACTACTTAACTCTCCAGCATTGTCTGAGCTCTAGTTTCTGTATCTGGCCTCTGTCTGAGGAAAAGATTGCATCAGCTTAAGGTTTATAACCTCTTAAACTTCACTGTCAATATATAAAGGAAACTCATCACATGTAATTATAACTCAACACTTAAGGGAGCAAAGTATGGTAGTCCAGATCCAGGCCCTATGTTCTGAATGCTTATCTAGATTAAATAAGATGGAAAAGAACAGGAAGTGATCTGGGGATATGAAAACATATGATAAATCTCCAAACTTCTTTAAAATCAAAGGCTTTGAAGTCAGCTATATCTGGGTTCAAATCCTACTTCTTAACCCAAAGGTTACAGGCAATTTAATTTTTCTGGACTCAGCTTTCCCATCTATAAAATAGGCTTAATGAAGAGGACTCAATAAAATAATGTATGTGAAGTCCCTGATATAGTATCTAGCACATACCTTGCACATAATGGGCACTGTTTTTTTCCTGTTTACCAGCACTTTGACTCGATGATCTCTGCTGTCCAACATTCACTTTATCTTCAATAATTTATGAATTACAGAAATTGTAATGGATGAATTATAGACTTGTACTATTTTTTTCCATGGGTTTTATAATACAACAATATAATTGGCTAACATTTGTTGATTATTTACTCTGTGCCAGGCACTGCACTAAATGTTTCATATGCATTCATTACTAGTAATGATTACAATAATCAGAGGATCTATAACTGCTACTGTCACCCACCTCCTCCTTTTTAAAAATGTGGTCACTGGGTCTCAGAGATGTCAAGTGAATTGTCTAAAATCACAAAACTAAAAAAATCCAGAGAATGGGATTGAATGGGACTGAACACCATAGCTATTTGACTCAGCAAACTTGTATGAACTATTATTCATTTTTTAATGTCCCTCAAAATATTAAACTTCTCTTACATTTTTCCTATAACTAGTACTTTTCCCTAATTCAGACTTTATTATTTTTAGATTGAAGATTCCACATCCTTCAATGCAAATCAATAAGGATTCTGGAGAATACACTGATGAGGTTTTTTGGTGTTTTTTTTTTTTTTGTAAGGGTACATCTTGTATGTCTTTCATAAGCCAGAGGAAATGGCTATATGAAAGGATTATGATTACATGTTTCTTTACTTTTCAGAAAGGAATGCAGGATCTGTATTTATTCTAGGACAGTATCAGAACCTAGTTACCTTACAGGACATGTGTTGTGTGCAGCCACAGGTTTCACAAGCAGATGGCCTGCGCTAAATAATGCTTTGTATGAATTAGCTCTGGGAATAACTTCTGCTCAGGGTATAAAAGAAATTAGGAGGTGAGCCAAATTAAAATTAGGCAGCAGGCCTATGCAAAATTGCACTCTTATGCCTCCTCTTCCTACTGTGTGTGTATGCATGTACTGAATATACACAGGTGCACACACACACATCTATGCAAATATGTCCCTACACGTATGTCTTATAAATCCACTCTGTACTCCAGAGAAGTCAAAACAGTGTTTCCTTGACATTCAAGACACTGGACTAATAGACTTATCTGTAGAATTTCAGTCCAATTTGAATACACCTGAAAGATGTGAGACCTTGAGAAATTCACACAACACTTCTGGGTCAAATATCTGTCATCTGTAAAACAAGGCCACTGAGGAATATTATCTTTGCTCCCTGTTATGTTTAACGTTGTGAGCACAGGAGTCCGTAAACTTAATACTACCTAATACTGCAGAAATGGACTATGTTCACATAACTAATCTCCAACATTCTCTGATCTTCCAAATCTACCAATAACATTCCTGTCTACACAGTTTTAGAATACTGGCTGAATCAATTAGCAGACTACAGTAGTATGAAAAAAAAAAAAAAGTCGTATTCAGGCTTTCTATACCCACACCTTCCACAATTTTACTGTTTCTTTACTCCTTAAACCTGAACTGGCCTTATGACCTATTCTGACCAATTGTCATGGAATTGACATGGGGTAAGTCCTATACCCTAGACATCAAAACATTTCTAGGTTTCTACTCTTCTCTCTCTGAAACCTGAGAAGCTACAAAAAACAAACAAACAAAAAACAAGCTCAGTGTAATGTGCTGGATGGTGAGAGTCCACACGCAGCAAAACTGAGTCATTATAGCTGAAGGGACAAACCACTCCTCAGTTGATATGACAGCTGACCACAATTGCATGAGTGTGCTTGGATGAGACCAGAAAAAATCTGAGCTGAGTCCAGACTTAATTGTTGACTCAGAGAATTATGAACTAAATTAACAGTTGTTTAAAGCCCAACTTTTTGGAATGGTTTGTTATGCAGCAAAAGCCAACTGATACATGGAACTTTCTACGTGACTTTTCTTTTATGAAGATCTTTACACATAGTTCAAGACTTGGTTGGATTCTGTTTCTTCCATAAAGTCCACTCTTGTAATTCCAGGCTACATTGAACATATTCATTCATTGAACAAATACTTAGTGATTGTTCATTAGTATTTTACTGGTAATAAACATTGGTACTTCATCACATTAAATAGCCTGCACTAGATTATCTGTTAGCATTTTACCGTATTAGGCCATTTCCTGTATCATAGCAACTGGAACGCAAAAATCCACATTTCCTAAACTTTTTTGTCAGCCCATTCAAATTTAGGTTTTTACCAGTGAAAAGTACTGGCAAGATATTTAGAAAGTGTAAAAGAAAGAAACCATTATCACTCTAGCAATAGTTGATTCTGGGCTTAAATACAAGGCAAGTGTGACATTTTATCAGTGGCTTGCATATATTCTCATATAAATTGCTTACTTTAATGGTCCTAGTAGCTGATATAATTGACAGAAATTATCTGAGATTCTTGTACTTCTTGGATTTCCAAGTGGTATCAGCATCTTCCCTGACCATTTCTACCTCTGTCTTCCAAAGATTTTGTCAGAATTTAATTCCCTGCATTAAATTCCTTCCTGATTAAAATAGCTAGTTGGTTCCCACTTCCCACACTGCACCTTGAGAGGTTTTCCAATATATTCTTTTTAAAAATATATAATTTAATCATTTAGAGGTAATATTTGTCAAGTAGGTAACTGTAAATAATATGGTTCATTCCTTTTGTTAAAAAAAAAATGGATAGAGTGGGATCCAGAGAAATGAAATGACTTATCCAAGTCAATCATGATTTACTGTCAGAGCTGAGGTTGCTATGGTCATTGACTGGCATAATCATACCTGCAAACTTACAACTTAGACTACAACATGGAGTCAGATGTTCATTTAATAATAGCCCAGGTTCTGTGGAGGGCAATGAAGGAGAGCTAGGACTGGGGTGGAAAGTAGGGGGGCAGTAAGAGTGCAGGGCTTCCAGAACATCCATCCTCACTCAAGCAGAACAGCTTCATTTCAATCTGATGTATGTATATGGCTTCCCTTTAATATGTCATTAAAAATAGATAAAATGGATTAAAATACTTTTCAAACTATTGTATTGATTGGGCAATATGTCACTTGCAGCATTAGACATGATTGACAATAGAGTAGGGAACACATTTTTTAAAACTTTTCTCTTTTTTGAGGACAAACTGTGAGGAATAGATGACATACAATAAGCTGCATATATGGTTTGTTTTATGTACCCATGAAACCATCACCACAATCAAGGTAACAAATATTCCCATCACTTTCAAAAGCTTTCCTGTGCCCTTTGTAATCCATTGTTGCTCTATACCTATTCCCAGGAAACCCCTGAACTGATTTCTGCCACAATGCATTAGTTTGTGTTTTCTAGAATGCAATTATATAAATGGAATCATACACAATGTACATTTTTTTCTGACTTCTTTCACTCAGCATGTTTCTGAGATTCATCCATGTTTTTTGTACACATCATCAGTTTGTACCTTCGTATCACAGAGGAAGTATTCTATTGTATAAATATACAAGAGTCTGTTTATTCATTGACCTGCAAAGGGACATTTGGATTTTCAGTTTTTTTACCATTACAAAAAAGGCTGCTAGACACAGTCATGTACAAATATTTGAGTGGACATATGATTTCATTTATTTGAGAAAAATATAGAGAGTGTGAATATCTGGGTCTCATGGCAGGTGTGCATTTAACTTTGTAAGAACCAAAAACCTGTTTCTGTGGTGGTTGTACCACTTTACACCCCTAATAGTTTATAGGAGCTACAGTTGCTCCACATATTCACCAGTATACTTAGCATTATCGTTCTTTTTAGTTTTAGCTATTCTAACGGTTAATAGTATCTCATTTAAAAATAACTAAAGACCATACTTCAGATTCTTTTAGTTTTCCCCTAACATCTTTTTATTTTTTTTGTTTTGAAAGTGTTCCAGGATCCATTTAAGGATACCATATTATATTTAGTTACCATATCTACTTAGGTTCATCTTGGCAGTAACAGTTCCTCAGACTTTGTTTTTGACCTTGACGGTTTTCAGTACTGGTCAGGAATTTTGTAGAATGTTTTTCATTTGGGATTTGTTTAGTATTTTCAGGATTAGTTGAAATGGTGATTCATGATTAAAGTGGAACCGTGGGTTTTGAGGTGGAAGACCACAACGGTAAAGCATCATTCTCATCACATCATATCAAGAGTATATACCGTCAACATGATTTATCACTACTGATGTTAATTTTGATCACCTAGCTGAGGTAAGTTTCTTCATGGTGAAGTTATCCTCCCCCCTTTTAATATTGTACTCTCTAGAAGGAAAACACTGTGTGCAGCCCACACTTGAGGAGTTGGGAGTTATATTTTATCACCTTGGAATATGTACATAAATTATTTTGAATTCTTCTGCATTGAAGATCTATTATCTCCAGTTTGCTTATTTATTCAATCAGTTATTTATATCAGGTATTTTTTTGTTGTTGTTATTCTTCCCTGTCCCTTTGTTATTAAATGCCATTAATGGTATGTGATTTCAGTAAGATTTGATGGCAGAAGCACATTTTATGTCTATTCCTGATATCTAATACTGGAACTTCGTATGTGTGTGGGAATCTATATTAATGAATAAATCCAGAAGAAAACTATCTATTATTGAACTTAAAGTCCTAGTTAGGGAAGAACAAATCTTTAGCATCAAAAAGCTTTCAATGGGATACTGACTCAAATACTAATAACAATGATATGAATAGTTTCAATGTTTGAGCATTTAATATATGAAAATCACCATGAAAGAGTTGTACTACATTAACTCAATTAGTACTAACAAAACCCCCATCACACACTTGAAACTGAAGTCCAGAGAAGTTAATTGAACTGCCCAAGATTTTACAGCCAATTAATAGCAGAACCAGATTTCAATCTCAATTCTGATTTTCTTACAAACTCTGCCCTTAACCATTGCCCTGTAAAACAGTGCTTCTGTTGCCAGTTGGTAGTGGCAAATGCATGATAAAAAGCTATTGAAATAGTATTAATTGAACCAGCTGAAGATTTTAAGACCAAAAAACTAGGTTAGAATCAGGCTGTACCATGCAACAGCTCTGTGAAATTATACAATAGCCTTCACCTTGTTGAACTTCAACTTGTTGAATCTGAATAAAAATAAGGGAAATAACACTCTTTATGTTTTTAATTAGGATGAAATGTGATCTACTGCATTTAGCTAGTAGTGTTCTTTCCTTTTATTCCTTATCATAGATTAGAGAAGATGAAAATCAGTAAGGTTTTCTGCCCTCCCTTAAACTTTTTATTTCCTTATTTTTCTCCCTGAGTTTTTTGTTTAGTTTCCTAGGAATGATGGTCTATGAGACATCAAATTATATCTGGCTGGCTAAAGAGAAAGGAATGAAATTTATTAATGTTAAACCTATATTGATCCCATAACTTCACTGGATGATCTGGAAGTAACTTATTGGCCCTTGAAGCATCATTATGAGCCACAGAATTTGTTCTTAGAGAGAACACCTTGATAATAGAAAGTTGCAGTTGATAAAACATAACCATCATCTTTAATGGCAGGTTTGGACTGGTCAAATGGGGCAGTTCAGCATAGTGTGTAAGACTCTGGAGTAAGACAGATACACATCAGCATTACCACTTCTTTATCTAGAAAACAACCATCAACATTAAAAGGGATTAAAAGCAACCGTCAACATTAAAAGATTTTTATAAATTTACATATTTATTCAACAAATACTGATTGAGTCCTCTTCTAGGAAATTAAGATAAAGCAATGAACAAAGCAGACAAAAATCCCTATGGTCAGGAAAGGAGGAAAATTAAATTCATAAGCCCAGCTGCTGGTAGGTTGATAGATGAAGTAGTGGGATATTATGGACATTCTTTCTTGATTATGGCAAAAAGTAAATGTTTTAAAGAATTCTAGTAGACAGGATAATTAATGCTAGGTTCTATAATAAACAGGTCCAAAACTTTAGTAACTTAACACAACAAAAGTTTATTTCTTGCTCACAACACATTCCAATATGTCAGGTCAGCATGAGGGCTTTGGAGAGAAGGTTCTGATCCATAACATCATTTGGGAAGGAAGGGCTGACAGAGGAACTGTAATCTTGAGTGATCTTCAGGTCATGGCACCAGAGAGTGACCTGAGCATTTATATCCTTCTAGCCGATAGGGAACAATACAGAGTAGATCATGCAGGACATTTTATGGGTATTCCTGGGTAGGACACTATTCAATCACATGGCCCCAATTAACTACAGGTTAGGTTGGGAAATGTAGTTTTGCTTGTGCTGAAAAGAAAAATGAAACAGGTTGGGTAAACTCATAGCATTGTCTGTATCTCAGGAACCAAATGGGATAATGTTTGTAAAGCACCTGGCACTGCCTGGCACATAATAAAACTTCAATAAATGGTAGCTATTACCACTACTGGGATTTTAATTTGTTAGAATATAGTGCACTTTTACTGAATTCAGGTAATTACAGAATGGAACATTTTTCTCTGTGTCAACCCATTTGATTATAAGAATAGCAATACCATATTACATTTGCATTACATTTTATTGTTTATGAAGCACTTAACACAGATATGATCTCATTTTGTTTTCATTTCTTCTTCCCAGTACCATATGAAATAGGTAGATAATATTCTTATTTTAAATATGATCAAATGTGCTCAGAGAGTGTTATATTATGGCCAAGGTATTACAGCTAATAAATGATAGAAACAGGATTCAAACCCAGTTTTGTTTAAGCTCTAAGGTCAAGGTTTATCTCATTACACCATGCTGCCCAAATCACTAAAATACACAATTGTTCTCTACTGTTGAAGGTTTAACTATGATGCCAGCAAAATCTGGGCTGTGAGTTCCTAAGTTCGTTCTTTCTTATGATCATGAGATATCCTTCATAAGTTCCTAACAGTGCAGTTTTTATTTCAGGAGCATGCACAGTTCCAAAGAAATTAACCTTTAATTTTCGCGATACCATATATTAAGGACTTTGAAAAACTAGATCATGTCCAGAAAAGAAAAAGAACATGAGAAGATCTGAAAACAATACAAAATAAGTAATTTGTGGTAAACTGTATCATTTGGGTAGAATATAAGATCAAGAAAAGACTCAGATAAATATCTGAAGGACCACAGGGGAGGGTGTAGTTCTTCCGTTCCCACAGTTATAATCATTTAAATACTCTAGATCTATGAATCATTTAAGGATCTGTTTTTCTTAAGTGCCTACTGCTTTGTACACTGCCTGGCACAGAGCAGGTACTGAGAAAGCGTTAAGAGGTAGGCTGAGTTTATTTTTGATGTATAGGATAAAGCCATTTGTTTGAAGGAGCAAATGTCATCTCCTCATAAAGAAGAGATGTTTAAGAAAAAGTGCTGTATGGTAATGGCATAGGGTAGCTTATGAGGTCTGAGCCCCTCTTCTCTGAAAGCAAGTAAATGCATATCCATAATTCCTACATGAAGTGGTGAATTTATAATCTCTGAGACTCTTTTGGTTCTAAACCTCTCTCAACATTTTGACACAAAGAGTGTCATTTCATAAAAGATACATGGATGGCCATGTGGAATGTGATTCTTCCTTTGTGCGTCCACAGCTGAGGTTCTCATTAATAACATCCAACAAACTTCTTTTGGGGAAAGCAAGAAATCTTCCACTGGATCTTCCTAGATTGTCTTATTATTAGCTTATGTTCTATCTTATGCTCCATTTTATCTTTCTCACCACATGCAGCCCCCTTCCCCAAGGAAGACATCTAATTATTTCTTGAACGTCCCCAGGGTTTTTCTATATATTTTCTTCGCATAAAAGACATCTGCTCTCAGGTCTTCTCATACTGTAATGAAGCTCTGTGTCACAAAATACCTTTCCATTCCATTTTTAATAAATATTTCCTAAATTTCTCATGTTGATACTTTTACTTCCCCTACTACTGCATCCCCACATAGGTGAGAATAAGTTTTCCTCTTGATATATCTAAGCTATCATCAATTAAAATGCACCTTCTCTGGTCACATATTGCTATTAAAAACCTTTTGGGTTCCAATAACAATTATATAACATTTTCCAAATAGCCTCTGTAAGTATTATCTTATTTGCCCTCATTAGTCCTATGAGTCACACAAGATAAGTCTAATTATTCCCATTTGAAAGATGAGGAAACTGAAGCAGAGTGAGGTGAAATGATTAATCCAATGTGAGCCAGCTTATTTCTGGAAGTTACAGAAATAGAATCTCCATCTTATTATTCTTGCCCCTGTGCTTTCTCTATCTGCAGGGTATCTTCTAGGGTCTCTTTCATCTCCATGCTTCCTGATGGCATGACTTGCTTCTGCTTACTCCCTTCCTGACTTGCTTCTGCTTACTCCCTCATAAAGATTCTTCTTTCTTTTCTTTCCTTCTGTTGTCGTTTCATTTGGGAAACACTGCATATTGGCAGGTAAATGAAAACACAGAAACAAACTTGATACCTTGACTGAGAATCTGGGCATTTCTTTTACAATGTCTGGCTTTAATGGAAATAGTTTTTCTATCCTCAAGTTAGTGGTGGATGAAATTTTCATCCTAGGCATCAGGATAGCTGCCTCCAATCTAGTGGAGAGGGATAAATGGGTAGGTCCTGGAGTCAGGGTGCATCGATGAAGATGATCCTCAGATACTCCCTACAATCAGCTTCTACCTACTTCATAAAACTTCTCAAGCTAAAATGTATACCAACCTTTAGAGTCTAGCTATAACACAGGCTGTGGATCCTTAGAAGAAAGAGCATGCAAACTCTGACACTGAGGAATAGGATCTGACTTAAGAAGCATGGGCTATTTACAGCTTAGGGGCTGGCATCATGGATTAGGCTGGTAGAAAATATGTAACATGGCAGACAAAGGGTAATGGTCAGTCAAGACTGTGTACCATCCAGGGTTCTGATTGAACATCATCCCTGGCATCTGACCTGTGGTCTTGAATTCCACTTATCAATGGAAACACAACTAATTTTTCTACTGATTCTGTGTTGACACTGGCTTATAATTACTTTTCAAATGTCCAAATAAATTAAACCCTTTGCCATTCCACCCTCTGTGATAAAGGCTTTTAGTTTCTGAATCAAATCTTCTTAGTCTAGACATGCTGATTGTTTAAAACTTGAGCTACTTTATTCTCCACCTTAGCCCCAACTTAAGCATATCTCTTGATTGAGCCATTTTATCATCTGGAAAACAAGAGCTTCATACCTACCATGTGTCAAAAAATGCTAGGGTTCAGAGGTTCTGTCCCACCCACAGCCTCCTTGTTCAAAATGGAGCACGACATATTCAAGATTAGCTTTTATTTTGCCGCCTGATTTTCCAAGGTGATTAGTATTTGGAAATTCAAAACTAAAATGACTCATGACACTCCAGGCTGAAATAGCTTTTCCTTTATTATCCTCTTCTGTACACTTTAATATAGGATTATCTCTTGTAATCATGAGGTAGGACAATGGAGATGAGAACACAGGATTTGGAATCAGACAAATTGTCCTACTGTTTCAACTCTGAGGTATCAACTCTGCATCAACCCCTCAATATCCTTGTAAGCTTTGGCAATTTTGTCTCCTGATGCCTCAATTTCCTCCTTGTAAAACAGCTGTGCAATAATCACTCTGTAGTGTCTTGTGACAGTTAAATGTGATAATTAATGGAAAGTGCAGATTGAGGCATACAGTAAGTGCTCAACAAATGGTAAAATATTATATATGACCTACTCTACCATTTTTCTCTTTAAGACAGTCTTTGCCACTCTAATATTCATAGTACATAGTCATCACATGTTTTATTATTTCCGCCGCAATTTACATTTATAATCTTATTTCCTTCTCCTGATGGGGACCTATAAATTTTCTATTCAAGTAATCCTTTCCAATACACTTTCATATATCTATTTACATATATGAAAGTCTTACAATATATGGTTTGTGGAGTAGGTGTATGGCATTTAAATTATGACAAGTCATATTGCATAATAAATATTTTCATATTTTTTCCTTAATATCATATTTTGAGGAACAAACCACATCACCACATATACAGTTCAGTTCTTCTGATCACTGCATAGTATAAATCTAAGGTATGCATTTCATTTTATTAATCTGCTTTTTTATTGATACACCATAGATTGCACCCATCTCTTTTTCACCTCATGTGAAAATAGGGCCATGTATAATAAAACACACAGCTCTTAGTGTACCTATAAAAGATTTTCTGGGCTGTACACATAAGAGCACAACTGCTGTACTTCAAAGTATGGACAAAATTCATGGGAAGAAATGCTAAAAACGTAAAATATTTTACTTAGCTATTTGGGATGGGAAGGGTTCCATATGGGATGAATGGAACACAACTTTTTTCCCCCAAGTGGCTTATTAACTTGTGTCACATCAGCAGTTCATGAGATTTCCCATTTTGACCTTTCATCACAAGCATGCTACATCAGTTTTTCTAATTGCTTCCGTCCTGATTGTGTAAAATCACATCTTGTTACTGTTGTAATTTGCATTACTCTGATCAGTATGGAGGTTGAACATTTATTCCAAGTAAGCAGTCTTTCAAGTTTTTCCTCATGTGCTATTCACATAATTAGCCCATTTTTCTTATGGGTTTTATAACCTTTTCTTGTTGTTTTGTAGGAATTTTAATTAATTCTTTGTCAGTTATTAAGTTGGCAATTATCTTCACTGAGACTGGCACCTGTCTGTTAACTTTGTGCTATCTTTGGTTAAAAAGTTATATTTAATTTTTGGTATATTAAAATCCACCAATGTTTTCCTTTGTGGTTTATGATTTTTAGGTCTTGATTTTAGAAATGCTTTCTAATCTTAAGGTCATAAAGATATCCCCCTTTTAAACTTTTCTTACATATCCTTCTCATTTAGGAATGTAATCCATCTAGAGTCATTCATGTATAGGGTGTGTTGTAAAGTCAAGCTGCCTTTTTTACGCCATTAAAGTCATTGGTTTTCTGCCTCCGGTTGTGGAAAAAGATGCATGGCAGGCAGATAGGATATCCATCAGGAATGGGTAAAATTTATTTCTCTAACTTAATCTAGTTTGACTATAATTCCATTATGATATCCAAAAAGCTCTGACAATTTCAGGGTTTTCTTTATAATTTTTAGTACTTTTATATCTCTAACCAATCATGTGGATAAAAGGAACTTTTAATTGGAAGTCAGAGATCTAGCTTTCTGCATTACCTTGGCCACTAGCTGCTTTTTGTTTGTATTTTAAGTTAGGATGCACAATCTTAGGATGCAGGATAATGGAGCAGATAAGAACACAAATTTTTAGAATCAGAACAATTAAAACTCATTTTAATTCTGATTCAGTCCCTCAGTATTCCCGTAACCTTTGGCAAGTATTCCCCTTAAGCCTCAATTTCCTCATCTGTAAACTAGCTACGAAACACTTATACTGGTTTGTGAAAGTTGAACAGGTTTTATTCATTATTGAATTTGCAATTTTTTTAAGATTTTATTTATTTATTTGACAGAGAGAGATAGTGAGAGCAGGAACACAAGCGGAGGCCTTCAGGTGTTTCTCCCTCTCCCATTCTCTCCCTCCTCCCTCTCACCCAGCAGGGAGCCCTATGCGGGCTCCATCCCAGAACCCTGGGATCATGACCTGAGATGCTTAATGACTGAGCCACCCAGGCACCCTGAATTTGCAATTTTAAAAAGATTGTATTAAATTCCACTTAGTTAACATACAGCATATTAGTTCAGGTATATAATATAGTGATTCAACACTTCCACACAACCCCCAGTTCTCATCACAAGTGCACTCCTTAACCCCCCATCACCTATTTAACCCATCCCCCCCACCCATCTCCCCTTCTGGTAACCATCAGTTTGTTCTCCAAACTTAAGAATTTTTTTCTTGGTTTGCCTCTATTTTTTTCCCCTTTGCTTGTTTGTTTTGTTTCTTAAAGTCCGTATATGAGTAAAATTAGATGGTATTTGTCTTTCTCTGACTTATTTCACTTAGCATAATATTCTCTAGCTCCATCCATGTTGTTGTAAATGACAGGATCCATTCCTTTTTATGGCTGAGTAATATTCTCTTGTATATATATACCACATCTTCTTCTTTTGAAGGTTTTATTCAATTTCCAGTTAGAATCAAAACTACAACAAGATATCACCTTACACCTGTCAGAATGGCTAAAATCAACAACACAAGAAACAACAGGTGTTGGCAAGGATGTGGAGAAAGAGGAACCCTCTTGCACTGTTGGTGGGAATGCAAATTGGTACAGCCACTCTGGAAAACAGTACGGAGATTCCTCAAAAAGTTAAAAATAGAACTATCCTCAATTAAGCAATTGCAATACTGGGTATTTATCAAAAGAATACAAAAATAATAATTCAAAGGGATACATCCATCCTGATGTTTATAGCAACATTATCAAGAATAGCCAAATTATGGAAACAGCCCAAGTGTCCATCAAATGATGAATTGATAAGGAAGATGTGGAGTATATATGCAATGGAATATTACTCATCCATTTAAAGAATGAAATCTTACATTTGCAATGACATGGAAGGAGCTAGAGAGTATAATGCTAAGTGAAATAAGCCAGAGAAAGACAAATACTGTATGATTTCACTCATGTGTGCAACTGAAGAAACAAACTGGACTTGTACTTTTGTTACCAGTTTCCATATTAGAATTTTTCGTCTTTATTCCCCAACAGGTGTCACAATGCCTGGCACATTGTAGGTCTTCAGTATTGGTTGGTTGAATCAATAGGAATAGGCTCAGATTTTAGACTATATTTCACTTTTTAAAACCTTCCTATTTTCCATTTAATAGTAATTCTAGCTAATGTGTATAAACCTTATACCATGACAGACACTGTTCTACATCCTTTGTGTACTTATTCTCATAGCAATTCTCTGAATTAGGTGGCAAAAATAATCCCATCTTACAGAAGAGGCAACTCAGGTAAAGAAATTATATAACTTGCTAGGGTTTAATAGCTAGTAAATGGCAAAACCCATGTTGGACCCAGACACTTTGGCCTCCAAGGTTTGTGTACAAACCATTGCATGGGACTGCTTTTCTTTAGAGTCTGAACACATGATTGTTGAGGGTCTGTAAGTTGAGCTTAAATATGAGCTCTGCTTCCCACTAACTGTGTGATCATAAACAAGTGTCTTAACCTTACTGCACTTTGATTTTATTTTCTGAGAAATTGGAAAACAAATCACCCAGACTTACAGAGTTCTTGTGAGGGATAAATGAGATAATCCACATGAGCCACTTATTATAATAAGCACCCAATATACATTTTTAATACTAGCATTATTATAACTACATGTGTTTTATTTTGCCTATAATTGAAATAGCTAAGTAAGATATTTTACTTTTTTTAGCACTTAAAAAACACAAAGTACATTCAAAATGTATAAATTACTCTGTAGAAATTTCACATCTGCTAAATGATATATTGCAAGAAATACTCCTATACCACCATCTCCAGTCTGAATATGCAACCAAATAAATCGATATCTAACATACTGGTATCTAAGGAAAGAACATTTATCCTGTCTAGACCTTTATAAAGGAGGAGGAAAAACTAGGTTCTATTTTTGTCTTATTCTGACTCTGACCATCTATGAGTCTGTACTGAAGATCAGGTTATCTGGGTGAGAGTTTTTAGGGTTAAGTGGCAATGGTCTTAGACTGTTTTAATTCTATTTTTACTGTTATAAGAGTAGATCTCAGTATCTCTTTGTGCTGCTCCTTCCTCCTCTTCCCCACTGACCCTGACCAAGGTCATCTTGCTCTCTTTGGAGGCTCAAGCCTCCTGCCACTGCTTTAATGGCTGTGGCAAGCAGGGAGCAAGTTACGAATGTGAAGGGTCTGTCAGCCACTAAAAGCCTGTGAATTAGTGTTTCCTGCGCTTGTCTGTTAGGCAGCATACTTTTATGGAGAAAGAGTTTATCCTTGTGAAAGGGCTGACCTGCCACTAATCTGCTCGGCTATGCCAGGCCCAGCACCCGTCCTTCATGTCCCTCCTGGAGAAGATGCCCTCTCTGTTCCAGTCAGGGCTCTCTCCAGCTTCTGTGTCATATTCAGTCCTCTCCCAAGTCAGAGGAGGTTTTGAAAAGGAAGGTTATTCTCAATTTCAAAACTTCCATGAATTTTGTACCAAAGAACAGCCCTAACGTGTTTGCACGCAGAAATCTTGACTCTTCCTACTTTCCTTGACCTGGTTCTTCCTGCTTTCTTTATCAGCTTTATTCTGGGGCCCTGGGAGGCTGTATACTCTCCTTGGAACTGCTGGGGAACATGTGCTCTGCTCTTAGTGCTTCATACCGTTATGTCCCCTTGATAGCAAATGCTCTGCAAGTCATTGGCGCTCCAAAATACGACTTCAATTTATGGCAAGATGGGCATTTTTCTCTTATAAAGAAGTTTCAGGAAACACTGAACGCTTGGCAAAGGGTACTATTTGGGGAGGAGAGCATTGATTGAGGGATAATTATCATATCACTGTCTACAGTCATGTAAAATCCTACAGAACTTTGTACAATATTTAGTGGTGTTCCAAGCATTAGCCTATCATTTACTCAATATAATCTCACACAGTCTTTTGTTTCTGGAGAAATGCTTGAAAATTTTGGCTTTCCCTACTTTACAGATTTATAAATTGAGGCTCAGGTTAGCTCATAAGTGATAGGGACAAGGACATGATCCCAAGTCTTTAGCTAACATTCCTGGTGCTCTTTATTTCTAGAGCATGGTATACGTGACAGACTTTTACAGTGTTACGTTGTGTCCCTTGAGCTATCTCCTAGGCAATTGTCCCATGTACTAGAAAAATAGGAATTGATGATGTTATCATCAAGTATCCTAAGCTCCTTCTCTGTCTTAGGGGGCTGTTTGTGATGCTGGAGGCAGGATGTAACACTTAAGAATTTAATATTTCCTAAACAAGATCTCAGAGCATTTTCAACCCAAGTGTAGACATTGCTCAAGGCCATAAGCAACAATGAGACCAGATATGAGGAAAGCATCGTGCTGGACAAGGTGCTGAATCAGTCCTTGGACTTAGAAACCTCTAAAGGTCAACTACTCACAAGAGCCGGTAAGGTGTACATTTAGTGTAATAGGGGAGTGCTGTAACAGCAACCAAGATCATATATTTAAATCATGTGAAGTTTCACTAATGGCAAGCTACTCTTGTCTGAAGTCAAACAGGGATGAGATAAGTCCTTTTTGCAAAACATGGCACAGAAAGTCAGGAGAACACTAAGGAAATCCATGACATGGTCAAAGCTGAGAGTCAATTTCTATCTTCTGATCGGCTTTTGTTGTTAATATTAACCAAAATGCTGGTAGGGCTGCTACTTTTTGTTTTTAATTTTTTTTAATTTAAAAATCCAAAAATTCATCAATTGCATAAAACACCCAGTGTTCATCATATCACCTGCCCTCCTTAATGCCCATCACCTAGTTGCCCATCCCCCCCACCAACCTCCCCTTCCACATTCTTCAGTTTCCCAGAGTCAAGAGTCTCTCGTGGTTTGTCTCCCTGATTTTTTCTCAGGTTTCCCACCCTTCCCTTATAATCTTCTGCATTATTTCTTATATTCCACATATGAGTGAAACCATATTATAATTGTCTTTCTCTGCTTGACTTATTTCACTTAGCATAATACCCTCCAGTTCCATCCATGTCGATGTAAATGGTAGGTATTCATCCTTTATGATGGCTGAGTAATATATAAACCACATCTTTATCCATTCATCTACTGGGAGACATTTTGGCTCCTTCCACAGTTTGGCTATTGTGGACATTGCTGCTATGAACATTGGGTGCAGGTGCCCCTTCGTTTCACTACATATGTATCTCTGGGGTAAATACCCAGTAGTGCCATTGCTGGGTTGTAGGGTAGCTCTATTTTTAACTTCTTGAGGAACCTCCATACTGTTTTCCAGAGTGGCTGCACCAGTTTGCATTCCCACCAACAGTGTAAGAGGGTTCCCCTTTCTCTGCATCCTTGCCAACATTTGTTGTTTCCTATCTTGTTAATTTTAGCCATTCTAACTGGCATAAGGTGGTATCTCATTGTGGTTTTGATTTGTATTTCCCTGATGACAAGAATTGTTGAGCATTGTTTCATGTGTCTATTGGCCATTTGTATGTCTTCTTTGGAGAAACGTCTGTTCATGTCTTCTGCCCAATTTCTTGACTGGATTATTTGTTTTTTGGGTGTTGAGTTTGATAAGTTCTTTATAGATCTTGGATATCAGCCCTTTATCTGAGGTCATTTGCAAATATCTTCTCCCATTCCATAGGATGCCTTTTAATTTTGTTGACTGTTTTGTGTTTGTTTATTTTGCTGTGCAGAAGCTTTTTATCTTGATGAAGTCCCAATAGTTCATTTTTGCTTTTGTTTCCCTTGCCTTTAGACACATGTCTTGAAAGAAGTTGCTGTGGCCGAGGTCAAAGAGGTTGCTGCCTGGGTTCTCCTCTAGGATTTTGATGGATTCCTGTCTCACATTAAGTCTGTCATCCATTTTGAGTTTATCTTTATGTATGGTGTAAGAAAATGGTCCAGTTTCATTCACTGCTACTTTTGAACTGCTGCCCAACTGTGCCCTGTTACTGAGAGTTACCACATTCTGCTGCAACCCTTGCAAGAATTTAGCACTAGTTCTCAATATTATTTCACAGAGGCAAATTGGATTGCCTATTTAAAATGCAGATATTTGACCCTATTTCCAGACATTTAAAATTTTTTACTTTACATTTCTAATAAGCAGCCCAGGTGATTTTGATGTAGATAATTCACATTCTACATACTGAGAAAGAATGCATTGTTTATTGACCTTGAATTATGTGACATATTTGGACAGGTGGGAAAAAGCTTGTTAAACTTATGAAATAATATTATTTAATTAGCACTTTACAAAGTACTTTTACAATTTTATTTATTTATTTATTAGAGAGAGATCATGAAAGAGAGCATGAGTGGGGGAAGGGGAGGGGCAGAGGGAGAAGCAGACTCCCCACTGAGTGGGGAGCCCGACACATGGCTCGATCCCAGGACCCCGGGATCATGACCTGAGCCGAAGGCAGACACTTAACTGACTGAGCCACCCAGGCACCCCACCGAGTACTTATACATACATTCTCTCACATAATACATCAACCACAAGTTTTCAAATGACAACTCAGATGAAATACTATGCCCAAGACCACACAACCAGTAAGTATTAGAGATAAGATAAGAATGCAAGAAGAGTTCTTTTCTCTAAGGCCAGTTGTCAATGTTGGCAGTATTTTAGGATCACCTAATGAGCTTTTGAAATATGCTCATGCCTAGGCTCAAACCAGACGATTGAATCACAGACATGTTTTACTCATGCTTTGGTGTTTCCTAAAAGTCTTCCTCCAAATGATTTTAAAACCAGAGGTGAGAATTACCAGAATTTAAGTAATGACCCCATCCATGTACATATGTGCCTAATATTCAAGAGCAGGGATCTTCTCCATGAACACAAATCATGGTCTCTGGCAGAGGCCAGATGAAAAGATCTCAGCTCTGGCTAAGGTCCAGCATAATGAAATGACTTTGAGCTCTAGGGACAGTTGTTGACACAGCCCTCCTCTAGCCTCCTTTTACAAACTTCATTAGCCCATAATTAATGCACCTGCTCCCTAACTCGGAGAACTTGAGAACTCACACTGCCTCACCAGTGACTACAATCTTTCCTGGATACCTTCTCTGTGCTTAAAAGATGATCCCTCCACAGAGTAGAACTGGGAGGGGGTTTTATCTTTTCACCTCCTGGGAAACTAGAGCATCACTGGCATTTTTATCCCTTGCCTTCTCCTCTGGGCTTGTTGGAGCAGAAATCACATGTGCCAGTGGGCAGGCATTTCACCTTTTCTCTAAATGAATGTGACTTGTCTAATTATAAAAACAATACATGCTAATTATTTTTGAAATGCAATGAATTCTGACAAGAAAATGGAATAAAAGCAAAATCTGTTCCCCCCAATCCCATACCTTCATCATTATATGAACAACCCTTTAGATATTTCTCCTACTGTGTGCGTATAAAACAGAAGGGCACACAAAACATTCGTGATACAAATTTGATCACATCAGAGCAATGCTGGAATTTAATCATTGCTCAATAAACATTTGTTGCATTCATAAATACACAGGCATACTTACCCATACTTGCTTTTCCACTTATCAAAAATTCTTAAACTTCTCTTCTTGCATTTACATATAGGTTTACATCATTATTTTTTAAAAACCTTATAAATCCATTGAATTGACTTGTCATGCGTATTCAACTAGTTTCCTGAGTAATATTTAGCTTGCTTCCAGTTTGTCAATATTTCAATCTCCCTCCACCCCTCCCTCCCTCCTTTCTTCCCTCCCTTCTTCCTACTCTTATGTAAACTCTTCCTTATAATTTATTTCTAGAGTAGAATCATTGGGTTAAAGGATATGCACATCTTCAGTTTGATCTATATTGCCAAACTGTCCTCCAGAAATGGTGCTCTCATTTATCCTCCCACCAACACCCAATGCCATTTTAAACACTTTCTGCTCCATCATGTATCACAGCAAAAAGACCCAATGGGTTAGAGGATAAGTGGATGTTAAAAGCAATGTCTTTCCTCTCAGTTTGTCCCTTTAAAACAACAACCCAGAGAGGTCCCACAGAAAGTTATTATATCTTTCAAGTTCAGCTAGTGGCCACTTAGAATCCAGAGAGCAAGAAAACTAAAGCTCTAGGCATTTGGGACACCATGCTTTTTAAAACATTATTTCCACTGCCCTGAACCATCTTTAATTGAGGGTAGGGATGAAGAAAAGGATGTAGCAACAGGGAGATGGGTACATTGCATTTTTTCATGAAAGTTAAATTCAATTATTATGCACATTAGATGATGGCTTGACTCTAAATAGAAAAGAGATGGAATCTACCAAATAGCCGTTTGACCTTGAACGACATACTTAAGCTGGAAAAAAATTCATGCATGAAAGCAGCAATGGTTTTCAGTGGGGACTTAGTATGAAACTCTTCCATGGTGAAGCTCTCTGGTGTTAGTCTTCAGGCATTGTGGTAGAGTGGTAGGGAGTTAACTTCCACAGTACAATGACCTGAATTTATGTGCCTGTTTCTAAACTTCTTTTCTGTTAGATCTTGAGTAATTTACTTAATTCTCCAGGCCTTTTTTTCTTTACCAAGAAACACACACACACACACACACATACATATACACTTTAAGAGTGTTCCAAAGCTTCAGTTAGTTGTGGCACATAACAGCACCCTAGAGGAGTGTTGAACAAATACTGAAATTGTCAATAAGTGAGAGGTACTGTAATTCATGTGTTAAGTAATGTGTCTACAAGAACACTGCACTTGAAGTTTGAAGGGCTCAAGTCTAAATTTTACCACATACCAAGTATGTGGCCTTGAAGAAGTCACTCTGTTGAGAACCAAGCAGTCAAAGAAAATGCTGAATCCTTATTTTTTCCTTTTCTGTAAACTGGCATTCATAGAGTATGCTCCTCCAGCTCAAGATATATTGGTGAGCTCCAGAACTGAAATACATAACATATGCAAAAATCTGTTAGACCTATACATTTCAATGGGAGTATTAAGGATTTAGAATTACATTTCCAAAGAGGTTACTGCCTATGTTCTCTTCTAGGATTTTGATGGATTCCTGTCTCACATTGAGGTCTTTCATCCATTTTGAGTTTATCTTTGTGGCTGATGTCAAAGAGGTTACTGCCTATGTTCTCCTCCAGGATTTAGGCAGTAACCTCTTTGACATCGGCCACAGCAACTTCTTTCAAGACGTCTCGAAAGACTAGTGAAACAAAAGCATCTTGAAAGACTAGTGAAACAAAAGCAAAAATGAACTTTTGGGACTTCATCAAGATAAAAAGCTTCTGCACAGCAAAGGAAACAGTCAACAAAACAAAGAGGCAACCCACAGAATGGGAGAAGATATTTGCAAATGACACTACAGACAAAGTGCTGATTTCCAAGGTCTATAAAGAACTTCTCAAACTCAACACCCAGAAAACAAATAATCAAGTCAAAAAATGGGCAGAAGACATGAACACACTTCTCCAAAGAAGACATACAAATGGCTAACAGACACATGAAAAAATGTTCATCATCATGAGCCATTAGGGAAATTCAAATCAAAACCACACTGACATACCACCTTACACCAGTTAGAATGGCAAAAATTGACAAGGCAAGAAACAACAAATGTTGGAGAGGTTGTGGACAAAGGGGAACCCTCTTACACTGTTGGTGGGAATGCAAGTTGGTACAGCCACTTTGGAAAACAGTGTGGAGGTACCTCAAAATATTAAAAATAGAGCTACCCTATGACACAGCAATTGCACTCCTGGGTATTTACCCCAAAGACACAGATGTAGTGAAAAGAAGGGCCACATGCATGCCAATGTTCATAGCAGCAATGTCCACAATAGCCAAATTGTGGAAAGAGCAGAGATGCCCTTCAGCAGATGAATGGATAAAGATGTGGTCCATATATACAATGGAATATTACTCAGCCATCAGAAAGGATGAATACCCAACTCTTACATCAACATGGATGGGACTGGAGGAGATTATGCTAAGTGAAATAAGTCAAGCAGAGAAAGTCAATTATCATATGGTTTCACTTATTTGTGGAACATAAGAAATAGCATGGAGGACATTAGGAGAAGGAAGGGAAAAATGAAGGGGGTGGGGAAATTGGAGGGAGAGACAAACCATGAGAGACTATGGACTCTCTGAAAGAAACTGAGGGGTTTAGAAGGGAGGGGGTGGACAGATGGGTTAGCCTGGTGATGGGTATAAAGGAGGGCATGTACTGCATGGCGCACTGGGTGTTATATGAAAACAATGAATCATGAATCACTACATCAAAAACTAATGATGTATTGTATGGTGACTAACATAACAAAATTAAATTAAATTAAAAAAAATAGAATTACATTTCCAATATTACCAGTGATGGTTCCTTACAGTTCTATAATTTCAGGATTCCTAAGTTCTAAAACATCACAAGAAGATGGAGGATCTAGGCTCATCTGTGCTTGTGTGTTTGTGGGTGCAAAATGTGTGTACCGGGGAGAGGAAGGGAGTCAGCAGAATGTCATGGCTACAGGTGGGATGGAATCTGGAGTCTTGTCACTTACTACCTACATATACATAGATAATCATCTAAATTTTCTCTAAGTTTATTCATATGGAAAAAAATGATGACAAATGAATTCATGTAACTGTATAAGATTATCATGATCACAAGCACAAAACAAGCACTAAAAAGACACTATTCATTGAGCATCAATTATGTGCCAGATACTAGCACTTATGTATCCTCTCATTTAATAACTCCTAACACTCAATGAGGCAGGTTGTTATATTTCCCACTTTTCAGATGAGAATAGTGAGGCTGACAGAAGATAAATGACTTGTGTCGGTTCATAAAGCTAGTGAGTAGACACAGGTAAGACTCATCTCAAGTCAGTCTGACTTAAAAGGCAGGGACCTTGCCACTGTACTTCTAAATAATATTGTAAAAGAAAGCCCTCCTTCTACCATCCACTTGTTAAGTAAAGCCTATTTCAGACCATCCTTACTTTGTTCCTTCCCCAGGCTATAAATAGTACAATCCTTATGTGTGAATGCATATGTGCATGTGTGTGTATATAAACATATACATATAGACACACATATTTGACAAGTCTACTCATAGGTGATTTAAAGCAATGAATAGCAATGTCCTGTGAATACAGGTTTGGAGCATAATATGCAGAACCCAGAAATGGGTTGTTCACAATAAGTTGTCAGACCATGAAAGGAATGTGACAAAGTTTGCAGAATTTCTTTAAATGATGATGATGATGATTTCAATTAATAGGTTCTCTACTGAGTCCCTAGCTCAAGACATTGCTCAAAATAGATTTTCCCAAAATACTTACTTATTCAATAACTAAATCCTTTTTCTGGAGGTACCAAGCTGAAAGGTAGAGGAACTACTAAAATAATCCCTCCAAAGGATTTATGATATTTTATGACTTCTAGAATCTTTATCCCATTTATTCTTCCTTCTAATAATCATTGTATTTCCATGGAATAAAAAGTAACTGGGTAGGCACCTGGGTGGCTCAGTCGGTTAGGCATCCGACTCTTGGTTTTGGCTCAAGTCATGATCTCAGGGTTGTGAGATGGAGCCCCATGTCAGACTCCGCTCTCAGTGCAGAATCTGCTTGGGATTCCTTCCATCCCCCTCTCCCTATGCCCCTCTCCCTGCTCATGCTCTCTCTCTCTCTCTCTCTAAAGTGGATTTAAAAAACTTACCCAAAAAACCTAACTGGGTGACTGGGGAGGCATGTATAGGGGGGCAGTGCACTCATGGAATGGCCTTGGCTATTAGAAAGTAAATTTGAATAAGAAAAAAAATCAATCTCAGAAACTTTAAAAGTGTTTAAGTGGTTTTCAGATGAGGAAAAAAAGTAAGTTTACCAAAATATCCCAAGGTTGATGTACATGTAATCAGCCCTCGAAGTTTTAGAAACATCACCTTACTCAAACTCCCTCCTTTAGGATGTTGAAAGACCACTGAAAAATAGCTTTCAGGACTGTAGAATGTCACAGCTGGAGACTGGATTTAGAGTTAAGGTAACATGCCCACCCATGTGTCAGATGAAAAACAGTAAAAAATAAATAAGCTTCTAAGGGCTTTTTCTACCAGATGATTAAAAAAAAATGTAAGTTGTTCAACATTACTACTGTTTTGATATCATATTTGATAAAAAGGAGCCATTTTCGACAGGAGCTGACCCAAGAAAATAAACAGAAGACAGCTTTATTTTTCCTCCAGAGCCCATTCAAACACAATCAATGGACATATATCTGCCCCCGCCTCCTTCTTGTATGGAATTTGGGGAAGGTACCATATTTTTCCTCCATTTTTTTAAAAGAAAATAAAGTAGAACTTTAGTAACTTTCAGTTGCAAAATTAATCTCATTTCTGTCATTAAAACTTATAGCCCAATGCAATAATCCCAAAGCTGCCAAATCTTAATTAATTTAGAAATTTTCCCCCTGAAAGTTTATATATATACATAGGCTTTCAGCTTATACACCTATAGTGGGCAAAAGGACTGTGGTCAACTGATTCTCCTTCTCCTTTCTGCTTCTCATATCTCCCTTGAAAGCCGTGGTTTTTGATCCCTCTATAGTAAACCTCAGAAGAACAATGAAAGCATGGTTTTTGGTGGCCAGGTCCACTGTAATCTGCTGATAATGAAAGCTGTCTTTTTCGTTTATGGGGAGTTTCAGGACCTCTAGTTGGAAACTCCTTCTACAACTGGCCCATAGTTGGGAGTTGCAGGGATTGGGAGGGATAGGTAAATACACACATCTATAATTCTCCTCAATAAATTCATCCTTTGGGGTCTCTTTGGTCTAAGTCCTTGTAGAAGCTGGAGTTGGTAATACTAGCATGAAAGAAACTCATGATCCTAAAGCATTCCCCCTAATTGGTCTACTATTTCTCTTTGAAATGTGAGGATTCTGGGCACCTATAGGAAATTTCTCTGATCCTTAGCAAGTCAGATGAAACTGACATCTCCTAACCAGCATATTTTTGGGGGCCTCTGTTGCAATGGTGGGAGCAGGTCTCATTTTGTAGGCAGACCAGGGTGCACCTTGTTAAAACGTGCCCTGCCCTGGCCAGACAAAATACTGCTCACAACAGGCAAAGAGAACTTCTAGAGATGGCTGAAGAAAAAAGTGGCTGGGACATAACAGAAAGGCACATGCAACACACATAAGAGATACTTCCTGAGGCACCAAGTTCTGGGCAACAGGAGACACTGCACTGCAGGGCACTAGAGAACCTCTACTTCATAAAGCCATTACCTTCAAGAGCAGAAGATATATGTGACTTTCCTAACACAGAGAAACAGACACAGACAAAATGAGGAGACAGAGGAATATATCCCAAATGAAAGAGTATGACAAAACCACAGCAAGAGACCTAAGCAAATGGGTATAAGTAATATGCCTGATAGAGAATTTAAAGTAATACTCATAAAGATACTGACTGGACTTCAGAAAAGAGTGGAGGACATCAGTGGGACACTTAAGAGATTAAAAAAGAACCAATCAGATATAAAGAACACAATAGATGTAGTTAAAAATGAAGGAATAAACAACAGGCTGGAGGAAGCAGAGGAACAAATTAATGACCTAGAAAACACAGAAATGGAAAGTAACCAAGCTGAACAAATTAGAGGAAAAAAGTTACACAAAATGAGTATAGACTTAGGGAACTCACTGACTCCATCAAGTATAGTAACATTTGCATTATAGGGATCCTAGAAGTAGACAGAGAAAAGGGGGGGGCAGAAAATTTATTTGGAAAACTAACAGCTGAAATCTTCCCTAATCTGGGACTTAACAACAGATAAAGAAGGACACCATATAATAATAAAAAGGACAATCCAAAAAGAAGATATGAAAATTGCAAATATTTATGCACCCAATATGGGAACACCCAAATACATAAAATAGTTAATAACAAACATAAAGTAACTAATTGACAGTAATACAATAATATTAGGGGACTTTAATACCCTACTTATATCAATAGACAGATCATCCAAACAAAAAATCAACAAGGAAACAATAGCTTTGAATGACACACTGGATCAGCAAGATCTGATATATTCAAAACATTCTATCCCAGAACAGCAGGATACACATTCTTTTCAAGTGTACATAGAACATTCTCCAGAATAGATGACACATTAGGTTATAAAACAAGTCTCAACAAATTAAAAAATATTGCCATACCATGCATTTTTTCTGATCACAATGCTACGAAACTAGAAGTCAACCACAAGAAAAAAAAAATCTAGAAAGAGCACAAATACATGGAGGTTAAATAACATGCTACTAAACAATGAATGAGTCAACCAAGAAATCAAAGAAGATATTTTAAAAAGTTACATGGAAACAAATGAAAATGAAAATGCAATGATCCAAAACCTTTGGGATGCAGCAAAAGGGGTTCTAAGAGGGAACTTTATAACAATACATACCTATCTCCTCAAGAAGCAAGAAACATCTCAAACAGCTTAACCTTATACCTAAAGGAACTAGAAAAAGAAGAACAAAACCCTAAACCAGAAGAAGGAAGGAAATAGTAAAGATTACAGTAGAAATCGATAAACCTCTAGCTGGGAGAGGGGGAGCAGAATGGGAGGAGGGGAAGGATATGAAGTAGTAGTAGCAGAAGTAGTAGTAATAGTAATCATAATAGTAGATAAATTCTTAGAATCATATAACCTACCAAAACTGAAGCAGGAAGAAATAGAAAATTTGAACAGGCTGATTACAAACAATAAAATTGAATCAGTAATCAAAAAAACCCCCAACAAACAAAAGTCCAGGACCAGTTTCACAGGTGAATTCTACCAAACATTTATTTTTTTAAAGATTTTATTTATTTATTTGGGGGGGGGGATGAGCTGGGGGGCGGAGCAGAGGGAGAGGGAGAAGCAGACTCCCCACTGAGCTGGGAGCCCAAAGCAGGGATTGATCCCAGGACCTTGAGATCATGACCTGAGCTAAAGATAGATGCTTAAATGACTGAGTCACCCAGGCACCCCTCTACCAAACATTTAAAGAAGAGTTAATACCTATTCTTCTCAAACTATTCTAAAAAATAAAAGGGGAAGGAAAACCAATTTTATCAACATAGTACTGGAAGTACTAGCCATAGCAATTGGACAACAAAAAGACATAAAAGGCATCCAAACTGGTAAAGAAGGAGTAAAAATTTCACTATTTGCAGATGACATGATACTATATGTAGAAAACCCTAAAGAGCCCACCAAAAAACTACTACAACTGATAAATGAATTCAGAAGTTCCAGGATGCAAAATCAATTACAGATTTATGTTGCATTTCTATACACTAATAATGAAGCAACAGAAAGAGAACTTAAGAAAACAATCCCATTTACAATTGCACATAAAATAAAAGAATAGCTAGGAATAAACTTAACTGAAGAGGTACCTGTACTCTGAAAACTAAAACATTAATGAAAGAAACTGAAGATGACACAAAGAAATGGAAAGACACTCTATGCTCATGGCTTGAAAGAACAAATATTGTTAAAATGTCTGTACTACGCAAAGCTATCTACAGATTTAATGCAATCCCTATCAAAATACCAGCAGCATTTTTCACAAATTAGAATGAACAATCCTAAAATTTGTATAGGACCACAAAAGAACCTGAATACCCAAAGCAATCTTGAAAAAAGAAAAAACAGGGCGCCTGAGTGGCTCAGTCAGTTAAATGTCTGCCTTCAGCTCAGGTCATGATCCCAGGGCCCTGGGATCAAGCCCCGCATCAGGCTCTCTGGAGAGCCTGCTTCTCCCTCTGCCTACCACTCTGCCTATCTGTGCTCCCTCTCTATCTCTCTGTCAAATAAATAAATAAAATCTTAAAACAAAACAAAACAAAACAAAGAAAAAACAAAATTGGAAGTATCACTATTCCAGACTTTGAGTTATATTACAAAGTGGTAGTAATTAAAACAGTCATGGTACTGGAATGTAAATAGACAAATAGATCAATGGAACAGAATAAAAATCCCAGAAATAAATCCACAGTTATATGGCCAATCTTCAACAAAGGAGAAAAGAATATACAATGGGAAAAATAAAGTTTCTTTAAAAAATGGTGCTGGGAAAACTGGACATGCAAAAGAATGAACCTGGTCCACTTCTTTCACCATACAAAAAAAAAAAAAAATCCTCAAAATGGATTAAAGACCTAAATGTGGGACCTGAAACCATAAAAATCTTTGAAGAGAGCACAGGCAGTAATTTCGTTGACATTGACCATAGCAACATTTTTCTAGATATATCTCCTAAGGCAAAGGAAACAAAAGCAAAAAGAAACTATTAAGACTACATTAAAATAAAAAGCTTCTGCACAACAAAGGAAACCAACAAAACTAAAAGGCAACCTACTGAATGGAGAATGTATTTGCAAATGACATATCTGATAAAGGGTTAGTATCCAAAACATAAAGAACTGATACAACTCAACACCCCCAAAACAAAACCCAATTACAATATGGGCAGAAGACATTAACAGACACTTCTCCAAAGAAGACATCCAGATAGCCAAGGAACACATGAAAAGATACTCAACATCACTCATCATCAGGGAAATGCAAATCAAAATTGCAATGAGATATTACCTCATACCTATCAAAATGGGTAAAATCAGCAACACAAGAAACAGTGTTGGTGAAGATGTGGAGAAAAGGAGCCCTCATTCACTGTTGGTGGAATGTGAGCTGTTACAGATACTGTTCCTCAAAAGGCTAAAAATAGAACTACCCTAATAAACTTCAAACAAATGATGGAATTTCAAAAAACACTATTTAAAGCATCTGAGTAATAATGAAATCAGGCAAATAAAAAATAAATGAATGCTAAAACAAGTGGATAAAAGTCTGAAGATGAATGGGATGTTTACACATCTTAAATAACTCTGCACAAATATTTTATTTTTTTAAACATTTTTTTTAAAGATTTTATTTATTTATTTGACAGAGAGAGAGAGACAGTGAGAGAGGGAACACAAGCAAGGGGAGCTGGAGAGGGAGAAGCAGGCTCCCTGCTCAGCAGGGAGCCCAATGCGGGGCTCGATCCCAGGACCCTGGGACCCTGGGATCATGATCTAGGCCGAAGGCAGATGCTTAACGACTGAGCCACCCAGGTGCCCCATACTTATTCGTTTTAAAGAGAAAAATAATAACTCTGCAAAAGAGAAACTTGGCAGAAACCATATTAATCAATGGTTCAAATTGGAACTGTTTAACACCCAATAGAAAGCAATAAGAGCACATAAATTCTGTCGTATTTCTGCCTCCTTCCTCCCAAATTAAAAGGGCCTAAGTTAAATCTAAGTATTTGAAAAGACCAGACAAATCCAAATTGAGGGACGTTCTACAAAACAATTGACTTTGATCTTAAAAAGTATCAAGGTTATGAAAGTCAAGGGAAGACTGAACTGTTTATCAAGGTTATGAAAGTCAAGGGAAGACTGAACTGTTCCACACTGAAGGAGACTGAAGGGACAGGTGGGCTGAACAGAACACGTGATCCTACACTGAATCCTTCTGCTACAAAACGTGTCACTAGGGCAACTGACACACATCTAATGTGTTCTGTATATTGAACAGTAGGAAGTAGACAATATCAGTGTTAATTTCTTAATGTTGATGGCCATACCATGACCACATAGGGTAACACCATGTTTGTAGGAAAACAACTTGAAGTATTCAGGGGTAATGGGACACCATGTCTCTAACTTGCTTTCACAGAATTCAGGGCAGGGATGGGGGGGGGGGAGGCGGTGGAGAGAAAAGCTCTTTGTTGCACAACTTTCAAAAATACTCCAAAATAAAAAGTAAAAAAGAAAAAAATGGTCTTAAATATTTCCAAGTAAATAAAAAGTGATCATTTCTGATGCTCTTGAAGAGGCTGTTATGAATGTTAACATCCCTGTATAAATAATAGGGAAACCAACTTGCAAAGATTGGTAACTTTACCCAAAGTCATACAGCTAGTTCTTAGAAGACATGGAATTGTCTAATACTTTAAGAAAGACTTCTCTGTCAGGCATTACCAAGTCAAAAATAAGAAGGAGGGGAGCCTGGGTGGCTCAGTCGTTAAGTGTCTGCCTTCGGCTCAGGTCATGATCCCAGGGTCCTGGGATCGAGCCCCACATCGGGCTCCCTGCTCCGCAGGAAGCCTGCTTATCCCTCTCCCACTCCCCCTGCTTGTGTTCCCTCTCTTGCTGTCTCTCTCTGTCAAATAAATAAAATCTTAAAAACAAAAAAAAAAGAAAAAAGGGAAAAAGCAAGAATAAACTATTCTAATATTTAATATTCTATCTAATATCTCTAGTCTGATATTAAAAATGACTTGTTTATTTTGTGATAGTTTTCCAGGTATGTTCGAGTACAATAATAAAGAAAAGGCACTGATGAAATGGGAAAGTATTTAGTAACAGCGTTTGATTCATGCATCACCCTCATCCTCCACACTATAGATGGAAGGGTAATTATAGCCCATTACCAAATTACTTGCAGTTATCCCTTGATCTTGTAGTTAATACTGTGAACCTTCATTTGCATAAGTGTTATTAGCATATTTCACACCACATTCTGATCTTTTTTAGGAGTAACCGTTGCCTAGTTAAAGCATATCAACTTGAATTTTTTTTTTTTTTTTTTTTGCTTCCTTCTAGCCATTCCTGGGCAAATTTTGACTTTCAGATCTGGAAACAGATTCAGAATGAGAAAGGTGCTATAGAAACGTAGAATATGAGCTGCTAAACTATGCACTTTTTGAGGGTAAAAAGTGACTTTTATTTCTCTCTCTATTGACAGAACACAACATAGCACGTGGCGGGCATTTGGTGCATTATGTTTGCCATCTTCACCTGAAAATCTCACTGACATCTAATTGACATTGTATCAGTCCAGTACTAACTCGTTATTTTTATAAGTCCAAAACCTTCTCTTCTTTGTAAGGGTACTACCATCAACCTATATATTCTAATGCAAACCCTGGAAGTCATCCTCCAAAGTATCTTTCTTTCTCTCTTACCACTTACCATCATATCCTATTAATCAACACTCCTGGATATCTCTCAAATCCGTTCAATTCTCCCCATCTCTCCATAAACCAGCTTAGTCTATGCTACCATTTCACACATGAAATCTTTTAATAATATTCCAACCAGTTTACCTACATATGTATTTGTTTTCTTCAAATTCCTTTTTTCATACAGTACAGTTATCCTTTTGTAACACAGATCTATTCTAGCTGATTCACAGATTCTCAATATCCTCCAGACAAGATATAAACTTTTAACCATGTCCCCATGTAATATGGCCCCAGCCTATTCCTGCAACTTATACTTCTTTCTCCCTTGTTCTCATTTCCCTTGCCACACCTGAAAACTTTGAGGTGTACTTGTATGGTATCTGTGCTTCCTCTAATGTCCTTACCCATACTTCCTATACTTTAATTCGCACATGTGAGTCCTATTTATCCTTCAAATCTCAGATCATCAATTATTTATCTTTCTCCAGCTATCTTAGGTCAGCCTCCATAGTTTGTTCTTATTGCAAACTCATCTTGTTTTTTGTAGAACTTACAGCAACTCAAATTAATTATGTAAATATGCCTGTCTCACACTCCAGATTAAAATATACTGAAAGAAAGAAATCATATAATTCACTACTTGTTCCTAGTGTCTAGAAGAGTTCTTGGCAAGTGGCTTTCAATAACTATCTAACAAATGTACAAATGAGCTAAACATTGCGGATATAGTCATCAGAAAAAGCTGATGGTCCTGAATATGTCTATAATTTTCTAAATGACATTGGGAAATCACTCCCTCCATTATTAGTGGGATCAGTTATACGAGGGTACTGGTGTATAATCATGGAATTTGAGATCTGGAAAGTCAGGGAATAATTTAAAAGTCTCCTTCCCTAAATATACTAACATATCTGCTTCTATATCCACATATGCTCTTTTATTTTCAGCTCTAGATTAGCTCTGCTTTTTCCTATCTTAGGCCAACCCTTCATGTCTTACTCACCAAAGGACATAACTTCCTCACTGTCAAATTTTTCCTTTCTACTAGGCCCTTCCCATCAGCATACAGTCATGCTGTGATATATGAGTTTGTTTTGTTTTGTTTTACAACAGGAAAACCAACCAAACAACAAAAACATAAAAACTTCCTTGTTATCAAATTCCATGCAACTATTGCATTTCCCTATTCCCCTAAAAAATGAAAACAAAATTTAAGAATAAAAACCGTCCTCACAAGAATTATTCATACTTTGCCCATCTCCTAGCTTTCCAATCTTTCTCAAGCCACTCTATTCAAACTTCATTCACCAAAACGCACTGTAATGACTTCTGTCAAGTTTTCCAAGAACCTCCATATTGCCCAAATGCCAATAGCAATTTCTCAATCTTTCTCTTGTTCTTTTACCTGGACAGAGTTGATCACTCTTTCCTTTTGATATATTTTCTCCCTTTGGATTCTGGAGCACTGCTTTCTCTTGGTTTCCCACCTATCTCACTGGCCATTTTTTTTAGTTTCCTCTTTGTCCTGGTCAGGAAATATTGGAGTTCCCCAGGGCTCAGTCCTTAAAGTTTTTCTCTGCACTATTCACCCAATTCTGTAAGTATGTGTATTTTTTAGCATCTTGTCATTTTAAATGTTGAAGTTCCAAATATATTTGTATATTGTATACATGCAAGTCTTATTAAGACAAGAGATGCATATAGGTGTTAACCTTTGGGGCGGAGTAAACTCATCCACTAGTGAAGTATGGCTCAGTAAAAGCCCTGAACTCTGATAGATCAAATCAGCACTTCCTTCTCTCTTTGGAGAGGGAGCTGATTACTAGAAGGATAGGAACAACAAAAATAAGAAAAGGAGCAATGAGGCACCCTCTACATGACTGTAATAGCTCAGAACCAACAACCTTGGCACTTGTGTACGCAATTCATTCATTCCCATCCTCTCATTTTTATTGAGACTATGCAATCTAACACTTCTTGTGTTGGTAATGGGTCTAAGTCATTAACTGGGAAGAAGGAAGAAAAGTGACAGGGATGAGAGAGAGAGAAAGAAACAGAAGAAGGCTTGACCATCAATGGAATTAAGATTTTTTCCTTCCTTGGTTCACAGATTGCAGAGGCTTTTTGAAGGGCTTCCCCCTTGTATAAATTTTTCTTGCTCATGTGGTTCTTTTTCTGATGAAAATGCACTACCCTAGTTTTCTCACCCTCTTTAGTGCAACCTGATAAATCAGTTCAAGCTAATAAGTTGGTAACTGCAGTTGTCAGATCTAAAAGTGAACAGTGAGCAAGTCCTGCACTGGGATTCAGAAGACCTGAGCTTATGTTCTAACTGAAGATCAAAGTTAGGACTCACACTAGGTTAAGTCATCAAATCTCTTCAAACTTTGGTTTCTCATTCCTAAAATGGGAATAATATTCCTAGCTATTTCAAGTAAATACCAAATGAAATAATAAGTCATGTTAAATTGCTTTGCAGTCTGCAATAGGCTTCTAGAAGATCTAAACCCTAGCTACAAATAAGAATCAGATAGGGAGCTTTTAAAAATATGTAATTTTGAGCCTCACCCCGGAAATTCTCTACAGATGGTATGTGGAAATCTGTATTTTTAAAACAAATCTCCCAGGTTAGTGAGCTGTGTCTGGCCTGTCAAATTTGTTGTTTTTGAGAAGAGTTTTTAAAAGTGCATTATAAAGCTTGAGAGATGAGGTTATTTGAGGATAACAGCATGCAAGTTTGTTTCTCCTCCAGCTGATATCTTTATAAGGGATTCTTGAGTTCAGGACAGTCTGTTTCTTATCTCAAAAGAAGTGACACTCCACGGCTTGCTGTCATTCCATGGGGTCATTCTGGAGGTCCTAAAGGCTGATCTGGAGACTTGGGCTGAAAGCACCAGCTTGTCCTGAGTGTAGAGCAGAGCCATAGGATTGATGTTGTCTTTTATAGTGTTCCCAGCTTTGAGAGAAGCTGTAAGACTTTTAATGGACTTAAAAGCTTGGCTCTGATAAAGTACCACTTAACACAAATTAACAGGACAGATGAATGATCTCAGAGAAACAGCCTCTTCACTGGGCTTTTGATAGACCCCGAAGTTGAGAAACATGAACAAGGAACAACATCAAGGGGGAGAGGTCAGCTAAGATAAGACTCTAATCCAGTTGTTCCTGTTTTAACTTGTCTCTCTGATAAAAGTTCACATTCACTCAACAAACACTCACTGTGACTTGAATCTAATCAAGCCAGGCTTTTCACCACTGAGGGCTTATTCCTTGTCCTCATATTGCTTACAAGCCAGAAGGGGTGATGAGGCATGTGCATACATACTCTTAACCAACCTTAAGAAGTGATAAGTATTCTGAAAGGATGGTGGCAAAGCAAAAGATCACATCCGTTTGGATGGATGGAAGGCAGGAAAGTTTAGTCAAAAAGTAGAAATCTGAGCTCTTCTTTGAAAGAGTAGTACATTTTATAAAACTCCCAAATCTGGCTCAATCAAAATGCAAGGACTTTTTAATGCAGAGCTATAGAGATATATTCCCCAGGGCAGGGAAAAGAGAAACGTTACTAAAGCCTATGGGTAGGAGGGGATGGGGTGGGCCATAGTGGTTGGGAGATGGAGGAATCTGAAGAAGACTCAGAAAGAGTTTTAAAGTAAGAATGAAAGAAATTTAGTCTGTATTCAGGAATGGGAGTGAGATAAAAGCAGAAGAATTTTATTTTTTTGTAGAGATGACAAGCGGAAGAAAATTGGAGATGGAGAAAAGATAAGTTATGTTGGTATCACTATAATTTTTCACAAGATAGAGGTTATGGTTTGAAGAAAGACTTTTATATTGAAGTATACCTAAATAAGCAATTTTAGTATGGGTTTGCTTATCTTCATGATGCAGAAATCTTTGTTTAAAAAAAAAAAACAAATACATGATTTTAACAGATGTGTCCCTTTGGGGAAAATCTCCAGCTATTTCCTTTACTATCATAGTTGGTAGACTAAACAGGAACATTTTTTTTTTTTCTCTTTAACAATCTTAAAATAACTTTCTCTAAATGGCCCAGGGTAGGTATCTGAGCCAATGAGAAGATGTGCCATGAGCAATAATGACCTGGTAAATGAAGTGGGAGGGGTGTTTCCCCAGCATGGCCAGGAGGCTGGGGAAAGTGAAGACCATGGTTGATTTTGGTACAGGTATTAGGAAGGCTGACTATTTTCAGAGTTGCTCTGGCAGAAAGGGAAATTGAAAAGATAAATGAAGTAGAGCAAGGCAGGCGACTGCATGGCCTAAGCACTGTAGGCTGGGCCATTTCGGATGGATTTTACAAATTATGAGGACTCTCAGCATCAGAGGTTAAATGACAAACTTGAAGTCAAAAAACTAGTTAACCATACACCCTAAACCAGGACCAAGGGCTAGATCCTCTGTCTCTAACATTCTTTCTACTCTGGGTTATATGAGAAGAATAAGGTGGAGGAAAATAGGACCATTCTTGGAGATTTAGAAGATTAGGGCCAGCTTCATGGGCATGTGACCTGTGCCCCAGGTCACAGAATCCCACACTCAGAAACCTCTCATGCTCTATTCATTGCCCCATCGTTTCTCTGTTGAAATTCTCAATAACTTTGAAACGAGGTGCCTTGCATTTTTATTTTGCTTTGGACCCTGAAAATTATGCCGCTGGACCTGCCTGATCTACCATTTTGACTTTATGAAATGCAGAATGCTGAACCAACAGGAGGTAGCTCCAGGACACTGCTGGCCATGAATACGTGCACCTGGCCCCGACAGATTAGGAAAGTGAGGAGGTAACAAGGCTGAGGCTTATTCCTAACTTAGAAAAGACTTGTCCACTTTATCAAGGTCTTGAATGGGTATTCATGGCTAAGCATTGCTTAGAAAAAGCTTTGGGCTGGAGCACCAAAAGACCTATCCTACTGAGATTCTGCTGAATAATTTTGTACAGATAATTTAACCTTCTGACCTAGAGTTGGTTTTTGTTGTTTTTGGTTGTTTTTTGTTGTTTTATAAAAGGCATAATTAAGGAAAAACAAAACAAAACAAAACAGTTGCAATGAAAATAAAAAGGCAACCATCTTGTAAGCCACAGCACATAACATAAAAGTATCACTGAAAGCATCCCATTATTAACATCTCTGTGGAATTATGAAACTTGACAGGTAACATAGTCATTAAGGGCACAGGGTTTAGAGTCAAAGAAACACAAGTTCAATCCAGACTCTGTCATCTAATCACTGTGACCTTGGGCTAATGACCCAAGCAGCCTGAGTCTCATTTAGTTGATTCATCTGTAAAATGGGAATACCCAAGTTACTACCCAGAAAGGTTATTTTAAGAATTAAAATGAGATAGTTTATGTAAAGTGCTTGGCTTGGTCCTAACTCATAGTAAGACTCTATTAAATGATAGCCATAATAAATTGACACATTTGATCTTGATCCATTCCTAAGTATTAGAATTCAAAACCCCTTCATCCAGGAGGTTTATTCCTGGGCTCTGAAATATTCCTCAGACTTTCTACAAGGATTGGTAAGCATTTTGAGTACAGTGAAGAGAGGAATAAACCATTTATTTCCACCAAGTGGGAACCATTCTCCTTTCAGATCCAGGATTTTGCCCAGCAAGACCTGCTCTGCATATTCACAGCACCCAACAGCTTGTTCTGTCATGCCCCAAAGATGAATTATTGTACAGGCCCCCGACATTCCACTTGCACGCTGTCCATTCCTATCCGAAAACCTGATTGGGACTGTGGCAGAAGGTATGGGGGGATGTTTAGGATTGGGGGAGGCAGGGATAAAAACAGATGGTGGTTTGGCAGAGTGATTAAAACACTAGATGTCTGTTTTAATGAATTGGCCACCTAGCAGATAAAATACGGCAAGAGTGCGTCCCCATCTTCTCAGCCAGTGACTGGTCTTATTTACAGGGTATATTTGCAGCTGGTAAAGCCATGCATTTTCCACTGTCTCCCTGAATGTCGTGGGATGCAGAATTATAAGGGCAGAGAAGAGACACTTAGATAAGCAAGAAGAAATAGATTGACCAGTTCCTTTCAAAGCTTGCACCAATGTGGAAGATCCATGGAACAGATTTTCTGTATGACCTTTGGTGAGTCACTTAAGCTCTCTGGGCTTCTTTTCCCATGTTAGAAAAATGCAGTTGATAATCTGGTCTCCTAGCTACCTCCTAGTTAAGCAAAAATGAAAAGTTAAAGTTCAGGTCATAATTCACTTTGGAAGAAAGATACTATGGTAACCATTAAACCATGATGTAAAGTGACCAGCAGGAAACCAAAACAATCTGATATGCAACTGTTGACCTTCAGGCTCAGAATGATTTTTATGCATTTGGGAGCTAATATTTCTACCTGCAAATTAGGAACTATTATGTGTAATAATGATTTAATGTCCTCCACTTAGCAGGAGGACAAGAAGAAACCCGCTGACATTTCCCTGCCTGCGAAAGCTAATTTGGAGTTGTATATTAATTAACTGTACTGATGCAGAACAAACCAATTGGAATTAAGAATCCCAGGTTAATGCTAGTTTTTCTGATTTGGTGGCTGAGGTAATTCTCCCTGGATTTGTAGGTTTCTAATTTTTTCTCTTTCTTTCATAGGCACACTAACCTTAGAATGATAAAATTGTCAATAAGCATAATTTTCTCTTATCTCTCGCATTTCCTTTATGATTTTCAGCTTCTTTATCTGTAAAATGGGAATTGCTGAGCATATTACAGGATTATTGAGGATCAAGTGTAACAGGCATGAAAATACTTGATAAATTATAAAGCACTAAAGCAATACTAGTTATCTAGTCATTTTATTATTACAATTATCATCAGATTTTTTGGTGAATTTTAAATGGGATTGAGTGAAAGCCAAGGATTAAATAACTACATTGTTATTTGAAGGTACTTTTAAAATATGACTTTATAAAGACAAACAAAACCCCACAAATATTGTGTGATAAATGAATAAATCAATCTTCTAAATGATCATATTGTGGCACCCTGGTGAGACTTGATCTGTCATGAAGAGTATCAGTGTCTTAAAAATAATAAAGTATAAAAGATTGCAATAGCTTACCTTTTATGATCATGTACATTTAAGTTTATGCATTATTATTGTCACTCACTTGAATTCTGATATGCTTTTCTCAGTAAGAAGTGGATTTATAGTTAATTGGGTGACAATTTCAAACAACCTTGAGTAAGATCTCAAGAATCTGTTTCATGTGAACATTCAGAACTCATGATCTACTCAGTTAAGTGAGTTATATAACTTTGAAGATTATTATTTTCAATTATAACACTATAAAAAGTCTAATGGGTCTATTAGGCTGATAGGCAGGTTTTGTCTGAGAATAGTTTTCATGTCACCTTCTGCACAATAATAGCTTCAGAAGAGAGGTAACTTCTAGCTCACAAATAATAATGGCCCTAAGTCACAATTTCTATTTAAGATGCTTTCTTGGTAACTATTTAGACAGAGCAGCTTCACAAAATTTGGTTAAAAAAAACACACCAAACTTAGGTCAAATGACTGGAAATGTGCCTTTGTGCCATTGATTTGTAGCTGTGTGACATGAAGTTACTGATCTCAGGTCACTGAGCCTTAGCACTCTTAATTATAAAATGTAGATTATGGATTTGGGTTCAAATTAAATTTTAGAATATGGGACACCGCAAAATGTGATGGAGTATTACTACCATTACCAGTAACATCAATGTTCTTCCAGAGATATGTTCTCCATGAATTGGGTTTAACTAAGGGAAGCATTGTTAGAGGGTATTGTGGGGAAAGTGGTTTTGATAATTATCAGATGGGGTGGTAATTTAGAGTAAGGATATATTATTCAGTGCTGCTCTGTGCAGGTGGAATTCAAAGTGTGTTTGCAGACATTTCTTATTTTAAGTGGTCATAGTCTTTTCTCAAAGTACAATTGCTCTCATAGGTTCTATTAAAAATAAGTCTTCATCCAGTCACTCCTGGAAAGGTTTTGAGGTGGATAAGAGAAGTTCAAGTATCCTGACCTATTGCTGTTATGATTTTCTCTTGTTCCTTTCTAAGCTCCAAGTAGAGGGGATTTGGTTTAAATAGTATCCACTCTGTTGTAATAAATCATCTGCCTTAGTCATAAACACTTTTTTTTTCCAGATATTTCCCCAATCAGATAATCACTCCCTTCCCTGGGACATATTTCTAATATGTACTTATTATAATATATCATAATTGCCTATTAATATAACTGTCATCTCTATTAGACTATAAGCTCCTTGAGTCATGAGCCATAATTTAATTTTCTTCAGTGCCTACTATATAGCACACATATTATAATAGACACCCAAATCTTATTTGATGAATGCAAATTTATGGGGTTCATTTGTTAGCTGTCACTCAAAGATCACTGGTATTTTGTGGCAGAGGCAAATAAGAGACCTAAATGAAATAATTCAAACATTGAATATTGGCTGCAACATCTCCTGATACCTTTTTTTTTTTTCAAAGATTTTATTTGTTTATTTGACAGATAGAGAGAGACAGCAAGAGAGGGAACACAAGCAGGGGGAGAGGGAGAAGGAGAAGCAGGCTTCCCGCTGAGCAGGGAGCCTGATGCGGGGCTCGATCCCAGGACCCTGGGATCATGACCTGAGCCGAAGGCAGACGCTTAATGACTGAGCCACCCAGGCGCCCCATCCTGATATCCTTAAATTGAAAATAAAATTACCTTGCTCTAGCCACAGATTTAAAAACTAAAATTATTTCCCACTTTTCCAGGAAGAGAAACATAATTTTATAAGCCGTGTGTTCAAAACAATGTTCACTAAATATGTCAGTGAAAGCCATGAGATAAGAGTAATAGGTATTTAAGAATTTACCAGCATTTGTAATCAAGTCAGATGTACTGGGAAAAATATTTTTTAAGAGGGCCCCCAGGTCAAATTTATTTGTGAAATGCTAAATAGAGTGTATCAACCTCTTAGAGAATCTGGATGCACATTAAAGACCCAGTGAAGTCCTGCATTTCCTAAGCATTTTTTACTGCTAAATCAATTTTTTCAAGTAATAGACCAAGGAGCTTCACAAGCCAAGTTTAATAACGAGAAAAAATCAAGGCAACCATGAGTAAGTAATGTGCCCATTGATATTCATGCTAGTGAGGTACATGGGTAACACACGCATGTGTGTGCCCATGTGTGTTATGTTACAGAAGGTGAAATTCCTGTATTAAATCAATTTGGGGATTCATTCTTTCTTTACATAAGCAACAGTGCTGATGAACAGAAACATTTCAATAGGTCTAGGGTGATGTTCCTGAAAGTTGGAAAAACACATTTTGAAAATGCAGCACTTCTTGTGGAGATACAAGGTAAAATCCTCCAGAGTGCCAACTCTAGCCGTGTAAATACCATCTTCATTCTATCTTTAGGGGCCTATTACAGTGTTCGGTAAGTAACAGCAACTCAGGAAATATTTGTGGAATGAATGAAGATACACATTAGGGCCATTGCATTCTGTGGTCACAAAGCTGCCCACTTATCCACCAGACTAAAACTTAATTATCTTCCAAGACCCAGATCCAAAATCACATTTCCTGTTTTAGTACAGTAGGGAAAACCAACAAATATTTTTGGCATGATGAAAAGAATAGTAGAAATGTGTATGGGTACCATTTATTGAGCCACCAATATGTGCCCGACTTTTTAAATACAGCCACTTTAATTCTTACAACATCCTTAAAACAGACTCTTGCTCCAGTTTCCCATTTGAGAAAACAGTGTTCCACAAAGGTAAGTGATATGCCCAAGTTTACATAGCTAATAACTGGTAGATTCAGGATTGGAAAATGGTTTCTCTGCTTCCAGACTGTACTTTTCCAACTTTGCCATACTGCTTCCCACACTTTCAAAAGGCAATGTAATACGCTATTTTAAATAGGCATCATTTGCATTATTGAGCAGCTGTGTGGCTTTCCAAATTGACTTGTCTTCCAGGCTGCATGGAAAATAGGATCTAATCCATATTAATTATAAATACATAACCCTGTGTTTTAAATACTGGCTAGTTGATGAATAGTGCTGAGCTGAGTTTTTAGTAAGTGATAAAGGTTAGAACCTTTGACAGGCAATCATCTCTTAGCAAAAAGCCTAATATTATTACTGTGGTATTTAAAATCTTGAAGGGACCATAAAAATACTTGGCCCAGTGTTACTTAGTGAGAGTGCTGTTTGAGTTTTGGGCAAGAATGACCTCTGTTGTGTAAGTCTGAAAAGGGCCCAACATTTAGCATCCTTGTCATCCCTCCCTGCTCAAGGCCAGAAGCACCCCAGTTGTTACGGCCACCAGAAATGCTCACATGAAAGCAACTCTACCATGCATTTGAAATGTCCCCTGCTGACTGTCTAACTCCATCCTGTGTGGATCCTGTGGTAACAGAGATTATTGGTGATCTGTGAAAGACCACACAATAAGGAGCAGAGCTAGAACTGTTCCATGTAATAACAACATGTACTGTTTCCCGAGGAATTGTGTGCCAGGTCCTGTACTAACGGGCTTACATTACCACCTTCTTTGTTCCTCATAACCACACAATGAGCACATAAGTACCACACAGTGATTTAAAGCATGAGCTCTTAAGTGAGATGGCCCAATATGGTCTCTGCCACTTGCTAGCTGTGTAAACTTGAGTTAGTTGATTTCTCTGTGCATCATTTTCTCTGTAATAGGAGGATAACATCCTAGGGTTGTTGGGATTACACTTGTCAATCTTAAAAAAGTTCTTAGACTAAAATCTAGCACAGGGTCAGTGTGCAGTATTTCGGGCTTCTGATAACCATGTTTTCCCAGAGCTGTATTGGGAAGACGCCAGGGATAGAGTAGCAGCAGAAGAAAGATCTCCTGTCTTGAGCTTGTATTCTGGTTGGAATAAAAACAGCTAATAAAATAGTTTCTTACTAAAACTGTAAGTGATAACCTGGTAAGACAGGTGATTTTGAATCAGCTATGTTGAGATGACAGCTATCAATAGGGGCTAGGGAGGTCAGCTTTAAAAAAAAAAAGACCTGGAACCTTACCTGCTCTGAAAATATGGGCAAGGAGGATCCTAATGAAAAAAGGAAAGTGGGTATTGTATAAACAACAAAAGCAAAGGTATTTAAAATCAACGTACTGTAAGACAGGGGTACATGTGAAATGGAGTGGCAGGTGGAAGACAGGTAATATTCATAGCAAAGAGCAAAATGTAATTGGATAATGGAACATGAGCAAATATCAGAATGTACAACAGATTTGGGGCTGACTCAGGGGAATTTCATTTGCTTCCTTGGAGAAAAGAGCTTATCCATTCATGGCTCTTTAACCACAATCCCAAGAATAGTCAGAGTGAAACTAATCCCAAGATACTGAAGAGGCGCGCTAATTGTTTTAGTCATTGTGGCTGGTAATTTGGGGGTATGCTCAAAGGGTTGGACTCCTTTCCCTAAGAAAAAGAAAAGAGCAATGTTTAACAGAGATGTAAGACCTGAAACATTAAAGCAATAAGGAGGAAACAAAAGAATCTGGGTGAATTATACAGAAAACAAGACAGCTTGGGGTAAAGAAGGTTGAGAGGGAAGGTAGGGAAGAAGGTAGGAGATGTATGGAAGGGGGTGGGAAGAGAGGGGTTGATGAAGCCTAGTGTTGAGCATATATTTCTTTGTGCACAGCACGGTAGCACAGTCTCTAGAAATAGGGAATGTATAGAATGATGTAGATGTGGTCTCCATTCTTAAGAAGTTTATGTTCTTACAAAGTCTAAATAAAGATGTAAACAAATCACTTGAAATGACAACTGCTCTGGTAGCTTAATGGAGGGAGAAACTGCACCCAGCTGGACAGAGTACAGTAGGTCATCTGCCCATTGAAGACAAAGAAACAGCCCTGTATTAGAATATACTAAATATGCATTCATATCCCAGTTCGTTTGGTTCTTTAGGAGCTCCTTTAGCAGATATTGAGCAGTGTGTCCCTTCTCAATAGGCCAGTGTTTTTGTGTTGAGCTTTTGTTCTGTTATTCTCTATTGTTTTGATCTCGGGTTGCACATTAGCATCACTTAGGGAGCCTTTAAAAAGACCAATGCTGAGCATTATCCCAGATCATTTAAATGAGAATTGCTGTAAACTGGGTTTAGGCATGGGTACTTTCATAAAAAGCTTCCCTAGTGATTCTAAGGAGCAGCAGGTTTGTGAACCCTTTGCTTTAGTTTGCTTGTTAAGATGGCAAGGAAGTCAGGCTATATTATGCTTAAAGTCACTTCCGGTTCCTAAATTTTATCACTCTGTTCATCTTGTCATTTGTGGATTCCTCTCTCCTTTTACAGGTGAAGATGCTGAGATTTAGGTAGTGACTATGACCTCCCTAAAGGCAAGCAAGGCACATGACCACCGGGTGACAGAGTCTGAATGGGGACTTGGCTTCTGCTAACTCTGCCTTCCTCCTCCATCACTTAGCCAGTCATCCTCCTGGATAGATTCTGAGATTGTTACCAAGGGGAAGGTTTCAGGTAAAGGCTTAGTTTCTGAAAGCAAAATGCATGTTGTCAGCTCTTTAGAGTTGAATTTTGCATCAGTGGTAACAGCATTAGGGTTATCAAAGTGATAATCCAAACAGCAGTGTGCTTCTCCCATTCAGCCCTTCTCCCATGTTTTGCCCTATTTGAAGAAGTGATCAGGCACCCTTCAATGCAGCTGGGAGTAGGCAAGCAGAGAAATGTCTTGCTGATCCCCTGGTTGAACAGTGGAGGGAGACAAACCTCGGAGATTGCCCCGATGGGCTTTTTGACCACTGAGGTCTAGTTTTCATTTTCTCTGAAATATTGTTTTTACGAAAAATATCTATAAATGACCCTCACCTCAGTGTTACAAAGAAGATTAGATTAAAAGTGCCTCAGGGAGACTTGGGTGAGCGATCTCAGAGTAACTAACCTGGGAAGGGAGGAGGAAAAAGGAGACTGGAGACCCAGCAGGGAATGGGCACAAGGGCTATCGGGGTGTCCATCAGTCACCAAAAGTGAGTGCATGAAGGTATTTATACATCTGGGTAAAATCGGTGAGAAGGCTGTTAATAAGGGAGGTGAATTGGTTTTGACAAATGGGGGGATACATCTGACTTCATATTTTTGGGCTAAGAGTACCTACAGTCGTTCATGGGGCCGAGTCCTTCTGATTTTTCTTTCCCTTCTGCTAGCTTTCCTCGAAGGAATTTCTTATAAAGTGTGCGCTAAATACAGAGTTGTGTGTTTCCAGAGGGCTGGGCTCTGAGAGGTCCACTCCCATGTGACAAGGACTAGTACAGTGCTTGATCCATGATAAATACCATGCGTTTGATCCTGTCAAATCCATGCGTGCACACTCACCCATCAGCCCAAGAGGCCTCTCCTTAACAATTTTTTTCTTAAACTCCCTCAATATTTATATGCCCCATCATTACAGGCAAGAAAATTATATATTTGCCTCTATGATAGCAGAGCGTCGTCACAGTCCACTTAGCAGCACATGGTGTGGAGTTCTCCTATGGCGCTTTTTGTTCTCGCTACTTGCCTGATGCTGATCTCTGCTCAGGGTGCCTCTCATGGTCTGTGATCCTGCAGAGCGTTTTATTGAAAGGAATCACCTTTATTCTAGGCAAACATGGCTCCCAGATATATTGCCAGTGTTTCTGCCAATTGGTGTTAATTTGCACAGCCTCTGAACACCTGGCAACGTAACTGCTAATCCAGCAGCTACTGTAATGCTCTCAGGTAATTCAGGTATTTCTACGTGTTGCTGATGCTGTCTGAGCTATAAACGGCCTAATAATGGATACGCTACATTTCATTCATTCATTCGTTCATTTATCCACCAAACGTTGATTGCCAGGTGCCTGATGCCGTCTGAGCTATAAACAGTCTAATAATGGATACGCTACATTTCATTCATTCATTCGTTCATTCATTCATCAAACGTTGATTGCCAGGTGCATCTGGACATTTAAACTTACTTTCCCATTACTAAAATACTGCCTCTTAAAGACATTACTTATAAAATATGAAATGGTCACTGATAGACAATTCTTCTCTGAACAATTAGTGGGAGGCTCTGCAGGAGACCAGGATTATTTGCTTGTTTACTGATTGGTTTCTGTTTTGTTTTGCTTTACCTAGGAGAGGACGGTGACAGAAAGTCAACATAATAACGCATCACATTTACGAGAATAAATTCATTCTGAGTTCATGAAAGCAGCATTCTCCCAATATCCCCACATACAACACATTAGAGAGGTCTGAACAGCCCCTAGAAGGATGTGTGTGGATTATTATCTGAGAAAGGGGATGAAACAGGACTGTTAGGATTTCAAGGGTTGGAAAGGTGATACATTGCAAGTCCTGCTGTGTGGACGCCCCTTGGGGAAAAACGGGAAAAAGTAGTTCTTAGCCTGCAAGGGACGAAGACAGAAACCAAATATGACCTCATTCTTGAGAAGGCCAGTCTTCCAAGGCATGGCTGCCTATGGGAGTGAAAGGAGCAAATACAAGATGTACAAATCTAAGAACTCTAGGGAGGGGTCCCCATAGTTGGTTGTACCACTAAAAGAGTAGAACGAGCCTTCCTTGAAGGTCTAAGAATCTGTTCAGGGGACTGGATCAGCAGTTGACGGACATCATTCATGGGGCTGAGTCTCTTTATTCTTACAATACTGTGTGGTAGTGATTGGAACTGGTGTGGTTACTGAGGAAGCTGGACTGTTCTTTTGAACTCTGTGGGCCTCCAAATTTCCTCCCCAGTGCAGGTGAAGTCAAAAAGTTCTGAATGGAAAATATGGAACTTGTTGCCAATTTTCAATAGGGGTCTGAGTCTATTTATTTGAAAATTAAAAGACTGATTTCCACACATTGGAATCCTGAGTCTATAGAAATGTTCTTACTGGATATAGGCAAATTTTCAGGCAATATAGGTAAATTTAAACTTGTATTAATGAGGGCGCCTGGGTGGCTCAATTGGTTGGGCGACTGCCTTCGGCTCAGGTCATGATCCTGGAGTCCCTGGATCGAGTCCCGCATCGGGCTCCCTGCTCGGCGGGGAGTCTGCTTCTCCCTCTGACCCTCACCCCTCTCATGTGCTCTCTCTCATTCTCTCTCAAATAAATAAATAAAATCTTAAAAAAAAAAAAAAAACACTTGTATTAATGAGGGTGAGGTCACATCTGTCTCTCAATGTTTTTGTAGGTAGAATGTTGTTCCTCAAATATTACCAATCTTGTCACCATTTTATCTACAAGTCCTCCTCTTACTTCACTTCCCACTCCTGTTTGTTGTTGCCGATGGCATTCCCCTTGATAAAATATTTTCACTCTTTGATTTCTAGGACATTAAACTCTCTCAATTGCTATTTTCCCTTTCTTGCCTCTCCTCATTTTGCATTATGATTCTTTTGCTTCTACCCAACTTTGAAGTTGTCTTTGGTCATCTGACTTGGTTTGGCCAACAGAATTTGAATGGATGTGATTTGTGTATCTTGTAGCTAGCGGCTTTTAGCACCCCGCCATAGCAGTGGGCAAAATCCAGGCAGCAGTGTCTCCATCATGCTAGATCCTGGATTGAGCGGGGACATGGAGCTGAGCCATCAGGTAACCTGAGGTGGACACGAAAAATGATTGAAAATAAGTTTTTGGCTTAATTCACTGTGAGTTTTATATTGTTGATTACTGAAGCACAACCTACCCTATCCCTGACTGATGTAGTAGAGGATATCTAGAAACCAGACATTCCTGCAGCAAAACTCTGAAATATGGGGCATTGGCCTAGCCTAGTAGTTGCCTGACAGGTGGTAAGAAAACTGATCAGTTTTACAAAGGCAAAACATTTGGTTAAAAAAAAAAAAAGTTATCTGTGGGAAGTTGGGGGAAAAAATTATGTATCTTTTGAACTTGTGAGTCTAAGAGAAACAGCCATGAAAGAGAATTTAGTACTTCTGAATCCACCTGGCAATGTATTAATAAAGAGATGGTTTCAGAAAAGTGTTGCCCAGCTTGTAAGTGAAAATAGAAGGGAATAGAGAGAATTCATTAATTCAGGGATTTTTAGAATTGGAAAAGGAAATTACTTCTCAATACCAAATGGCAAAGAATAAAATTGAGAACGCTTTTGAGTAGTAAAGGCTGAATAAAACTCAGATTTGCAGCAAGGATAAAATTAAATATATGACCTTCATACCCATTGACATAACCTCTGAAAGGATGAAATGTGTGAAAGGTTTAGAACCAAGTAAAGATGTTATACAGAGTAAATTCATTCAACTACATGAACAAAATGGCTCAGGGAAAAGAGTGTGACTCTAAGAGACCCAGAGTGCACATGATTAAGTTGAGCGAGAGACAGAGACAGAGAGGGTGGGAGAGGAGAAAGAGAGCAATATGGAAGTGAGACAACAAAGAAGATGATTGTATTTAAGAAGTATGTCTAGAAGAGAAATGTGTATGTTGCTACTGGCACATAGAACTGGTAGAATTGGATAAATTAAAAACAAACAAGCAAACCAGTTTTTAGTTTTTGAAAGGGCTGTGCTACCACAATGAGTCACAGACCTAGAAAACAATCTCAAGATTGTTACTTAATAAACCGGTTGAGGGAGCTTGAAATGTTAAGCTTAAAGAAGACTAGGTACAATATGATACGCATTTTGGAAATATTAAGGACTGAAATTTAAAGGACATACCACGTTGTAATGGAGTCTAGAGTCTATTTTCCATAGAACAGGGAGGACTTACGAACACTAGCACATTTAAACTCAGTGTAAGAAGGCCATTGCTCATGAGTGCTCTCCAGCAATTGAGTAAGTTGCCCTAGAAGAATGGAGCCATCTGTCATTGGCTTGGCCAACCCAATGCTGGCTGTATGGCTTTGGGAAGTGGAGGGGAGTAGTGTAGAGTATAATTCATTGGATGAAACTTTAGCAGAGTTATTTGTACCTTTCATATAGTAATACTCACCAGCCAGGCACAGAGCTAAATGATTTCACATACATAATTATCATAGCTCCCAGCAAATTTATGAGATTCCTACCTACTTCATATAACTAGTAATATTCAGAGCTAGAATTTGAAGCTGGCTTTATTTGAAATCTTCCAACTCATGGCATCTATGAGTCCATTATCCATAGCTTCTGCATGTTGATATTCCTCAATTGTTTGTTTTAATGAAATGACAGAAAGGATTCTTATTCCTCATTAGACAATGCTTCTCAGCAAAAATGTGATGGATCTAGTAGAAGGAATTTTGGAATCCCAATCAGAAGTCTTTACATTCTTGGGCCAACCATGTTTTACTGGATGGCCACGGGCTGAAATGTGAACCTGTTCCCTGTTTCTCAATTTGTAGGAGAGAGTCAATCATCTATCTCTGCCTTTCTCACAAATTTCCATTGAGGACAGGATATTTCATGAATGGACTTTTTAAAAAGAGAATGTGATCTGCTGGCAGATGTTTCAGTTAAAATTTTCATAGCTCACAATGGAAATATTTAACAAGATGTACTTGTGATCTAAATTCTGTGTCTGCCATACTTTAGCAGACCACTGCTTTTGTTTTTTCTCTTCAGCAAAGCAATCCCCAAGACTTCTTAGCTTAGGGAAGAGGACCCTTCTTTTGTTTCTTAGTATAATTCCTTGTTCACATTCTTCTTCAGCAACATCTGCCAAGATTCTCCCCTCTGCCAAGTTCTCATCTGAGCTCTTAACCAACATAAGAGAAGTTGGCCCTAAAATATTCCATTACCATTTATTAGGCACTTAGGTACTGGGCACTTTGCTAGATTTGAGGGGATCAGTCCTGTGAGTTAATCCTCACAGTAAGTATATAAACTGGGCTTTATTCTACAAAAGAAGAAACCAGAGAGATTAAATAACTCCTCCAGAGTCCCACCACTAGTAAGGATCAGAGATTCCAAAGCCTGAGTTATTTCCACCATAGATGGACCACTTTCTCTTCTTCTTCAGCCAACCCACATCTATAGATCCATTGTCTATGATCACTTTCAGAGGTTATATCACTATAAGGCACATTCTTCCCTGCACTGTTACTCTAGTTAAGAAAATCTCTATTGATTCCCATAGCCCATTAGCAGGTTTTAAGAATAGCACCAGTGGATCACCATGAAATTCAAACAGGCTGGAATGGAAGCTTTTCCAATTGTCCAACCCTAGTGTAATTCCACACAACTACCACTGCTCTCTTTAATTCATTCTCTGCTCCAGCCGAATGGAACTGCAAGTTCTCTTCCAACTAGAATGCAAATGCCAGGAGAGCTTAGTGACTTTTGCCTGTCTTATTTACTACTGAATCCCCAGACTCTAAAATAGCAACTGTCACAGAGTAGACATTCAACCACTGCTGGATGAGTCAATACATGAATATGCTGTTCTCTCCTCTCTGGACATCATCTGGAATGCCTTTCATTCATCTGTACCTATATGACATCTACTTAATATTCAAGATCTAGTTAAAATTAGGCCATTTCTTCAATTCTTAAATTCTCAGCCTGAAGCAATCAATATAGGGTTAGTGTCTTAGTCCATTTGGGCTGCAATAACAAAATACCAAAGCCTAAGGGGCTTAAATATTTATTTGGCATAGTTCTTCAGGATCACAGATTGCTGTCTTCTGTGTCCTCACAGGACAAATGAGGTGAGAGAGCTCTCTGGGGTCTCTTTTACAAGGGCATGAACCCCATGAGGGTTCTACCCTCATGACCTAATCACTTCCCAAACGCCCCACCTTCTAATACCATCATACTGGGAGTTAGGCCTTCAACATATAAATTTTGGGGGATGCAAATACGCCATATGGATGTATTTTGGGGGATGCAAACATTTAATCCAAAACGACTAGTAGATATAAAAATTTCTGATATTAGATTGGCTTCTATGGGCTTGGAGGTAGGAAGTCGCAGCACACATGCCACATCTCTCTCACCATTGAATTTCTCTCTTTAACTTTGTGTATAGAGAACTTTGGAGGCAGCAAGAAGACACTGCCCCAAAATCATATAGACAGCAGCCAATTACTGGCAGGAACAGAAAGAAATTCAGACTTCTACCCTCAATCCAAGTTCAGTACTCTTTCCCATTTATCTAAAGAGTAATGAATTATAAAGCTTCAACACTTGTGAGTGCTAAAGGCTAATCATTATGTTTAAATGCATATAAAGATACATCCATATGGTGTATTTCCATAGGTCACCATGTGAGAAAGTGTAAGTAGGAAGGAGCTTAGATAGTTCATTGGAAAGACAATCTGTCTGTATATATGATGAGGATGGTAAGCATGCAGCCAACTCCAAGCAACCCCCCTCCCTTTTTTTTCCTGCCCTGCCTGAAAATCCGTGACAGACATGGTAGCTGATAAGGCTGAGGAGCAGTGGGAGTCCGATCCAGCAGGTTTGAATGAAAAGATAAAACAAATGAAACAAACTTTTTTGAAGTCAGAGCGGCAGTAATCCCTCTTGTGTATGCTTTAGTGAATTTGGCCTCCTAGATATAGGTTTGTAAAGAACAAAGTAGCAGCCCATGGATGACAATGGGAAAATCGGCTTACAGGCAAAATCTCAGAAGGAAGGTGGGCGGGGGGGGGAAGGAAGAGCAGGGATTCAGTGTAGAGGATGGTTTGGGGTATCTGTTGTTCATTGTTTGTTCCCTTACACACAATTCCATTGTCCTGACCATATATTTTTAGAAGGATACTATATTGCATATGAAAATGATAGGTTACAAAGTGCAACTTTTAAAAAAGATGACAGTATCTTACTGTGAAAATGTACAAGCTACAGAGTGCTATTTTTAAGTTACATCCGTTATCTCATTTGATTCTCAACAATATCATGAGGAAGGTGATGCCCCTTTTTTGGGGGGGGGGTGAAAGTTTTAAGCTTATCCTGATGCTATCATGAAGGAAACTGAGGCAGGAACGGGGCCACAGTCATAGGGCAAGCACAGCCATACAAGTCTTACAACTGTGCTCTGACAAGAGACCAGCCCAGTGGTTCCCAGATCTGATCTTGTAACACACAGGTGTTATTTTAACTGGTTCCAAAAATGTAAACTCGCCTATGGCCTCGGTCCCTTCTATCCCTCAATTCCTGACCTCCCTCCTGCTTTTCTCTTCCCTCACATTCTCTTGCACAGGAGCATTCTGGCTTCCTTTCCATCTGTGTTATTCTCTCTTCTCAGTCTTTCTGTCTCCACTGGGAGAAATGAGTTAATTAATTAAATTATTTATGTAGAGAGGCTGAGGGGTTAAGAGAAGGGGAGAGTGAGAATCTTAAGCAGGCTCCATGCCCCAGTGCTGAGCTCAATGTGGGGCTTGATCTAACGACCCTGAGATCATGACCTGAGCTGAGAGCAAGAGTTCAATGCTTAACCAACTGAGCCACCCAGGCACTCCTTCCACTGGGAGAAATTAAAGTATAAGATTTTTGTTTAATCCAACTTTACAGGGTATGATTTAGAAATTTTAAAAGGTTAATGATGTTTCTTCTAGCAGTCCAGAAAAAAAAAGAAAAATCCAGATCTCTAGATGTATTTTCGTCTTGTAAAATGTGATAATTGTGATGTTTTATTTTCATGTCATGATTAATCAAGAAATATTGGTATGATATGGGGCGCCTGGGTGGCTCAGTCGTTAAGCGTCTGCCTTCGGCTCAGGTCATGATCCCAGGGTCCTGGGTTTGAGCCCCACATCGGGCTCCCTGCTCAGCTGGAAGCCGACTTCTCCCTCTCCCACTCCCCCTGCTTGTGTTCCCTCTCTTGCTGTCTCTCTCTGTCAAATAAATAAATAAAATCTTAAAAAAAAAAAGAAAGAAAAATTGGTATGATATATACAAAAGCTACTCATACAACTCTACTCAGAGGTTGGAGTGATTGTAAGAGGAAGGACATAATGAGTCCCAAAGAAATAAAGTGAAAAAGACTCTGAGAAAGCAATGAGGCCTAAAATGTAAACAGACACTCACCAAAAAACATTTCTCATATCGAGTCCTTTTAGGCTATTGCTAATAAAGCATGTATTGTGTTTCTGCAACTGTAGGTTCCTATTGATATTTTGATCCGTCAGAATGGCATCAAGACCTGGATTTAGTGCACAGTCCTGAAGTTCCTTACAAGGCAAGTAGATCAAAGATCAAAGAACACTGACCTAGAACATAGAACTAAAGGACAACAGAGAAATAAAAACAAATGTACTATAGGGTATCACTTATACCAGGAATCTAAAGAAAAGTCAATTCACAGAAACAGGGTAGAGAAGTGCTTGCCAAGACCTGGGAGGAGGGAGAAAGAGAGGGTGGTAAAAAGGCAAAAGCTTTCAGCTAGAAGATGAATAAAATCTGATGGGTAACATGGTGACTATAGTTAACAACACTATATTATATATTGAAATTTGCTAAGAGAATTAGAACCTAAACATTCTCAACAACATTTTTTTTTTTTAAATGTACCATGGATTTCTGTTTCTTTTTTGCTTTACCTGGGAAGCTGGGCCACCTCTGGATGCAACTACCCAGGGCTTTAAAATCCAGTCATGCATTTGTACGGTCACAGACTTTAAACTGCTGAGATAAAGTTTGTAATTCTTGACCCAAGAACAAGGAAATGCACTCTCCACTTGTTAACTATGAAGCAGACAACTTGGAGTTCTCCTCTTTAATCCCTGCTAGCTATATATATATATATATAGAGAGAGAGAGAGAGAGAGAGAGAGAGAGAGAGAGTCTGTGTGTGTGTGTGTTACGGCTCCTGTCTGGAGAAAAGAAAAGGCAGGAACTGGAGGACACTTTTTTCCCAATTCTGAAACTATCTTATGCTCAAATGCCATTTGCAAATCGAACCCATGTATACCCAAACTCATGGGCAAAAAGCTGTGTCTACAACATTTGGGAATTTTACACAAATTCACAGGATGTGACCAAAAGTAGAGCAGGTAAGAATCTAGTGCTTCATGGTATAACAATCTCCAAAAGCAGTAGATACTGTTGGTTAGTGGAATCCATGTGTCACCAGATAGCGTATCTTCAGTTTCTACTCATTTTCTCCATCAGTGGTATGCAATATCTTTGGGGGTGGCGGTTTCATGCATGCCATGTTATGAGTTCTCACTGCCAGCTTCTTTTTCCTCTCTATATCACCCACAACCTGCAACAAACAATGCTAAGAACACACTGTGTCTAAGGAAAGAGCTCCAGCCAGCTTGAAGTATGTGGACAAGATCGCAACCTGAACTTTGGGAGCTGTTTTTATTTCACAAGCTGCTGTTGTCTTAAGCACTTATGATGTGGCCTGGAAAAGACAAATAGTCTTCTGAAAATATCTCTACAGGAAGAGCCTTCTCCCCAGTACCTATAAAACATTCATAACACCTTCATTGTGCTGTAAATCCTTAGCAGGAGTTGATAACAGTGCATGAATTTTTAATGTAACATTTATAAATGGTTATTAAAACTATCCTTAAAGTAAAGTGTCAGTTTATTTTTAATTAACTGTTGGCTATTTAAGCTCCCAGATGGCCTGGGGAAAGACCAATAGGCCCACATGTCAATTATCCTCCCTGTTGCCCCATCTTTAACCCCTTGTGGTCTGCTGTCATGAAGAACAATGCATGTAAGCTCTAAGGACTTAAATAAACTGTAGATATGGTCTTTGGGAATACCGTATTTCTTATAAAATAGTCCTGGAATATCTGTCAGCTACCATGGCTACCAAAAAACCATGACGTAAACACTACTTGTTCTGAATGCTCACAGCCCAAACCCACATCCACATCCCTATACCCAGCAAGAGAGAAAATCAGGGCAAAGCAGAATGGTCCCTAGATTCTAGAACACTAGACCTGAGGCTGAGGACTCTAACTCTCATTCAGTGGCATTCTACTTTCATGATATTGAGCAAATTTCAGCTTCCTGGAATGTTCTTCTCTATCTGTAAAGGTAGGGATAATGCAAACTGCTCTGCCTTTCTCAAGAGGTTGTAAGCATCCAATTAAAAGCTAGGTATGAAAATATTTTATGAACCCTAATAAGCAGTCCACACATATGGTCTCCTCTTTATTGTCTTCCAATTATTGATCACTGTCCTCATGGACTCCTGGTATGGATTTCCCCAAATTCTGAGTTTGCCACTTCTTTCTAGAACCCAGAAATCAGGGAAACCCATTGTGTCCATATGAGAATTTTAAAGTTCTACCCTTTCCTATGGCTGGAAAGATTATTTCACTCAGGGTACAAATTCTTTCTGGATTATCCCCTGACAATGCCTGTACAGCTTCTGATGGCAGCCCCCAGGAACAAGGAGCTTACTACACATTATAATTAGAAAATGCAATTGTTAATGAGATCATCGTGGCTCCCTTGGGGCCTCAGTTTCCCCAGATATGTGTCTCCTGCCGATTTCTACCAAGGTGCTTGGAATGGACTCTCCCATCAGTCATCCTGGCTGCGGCTGTTTGCCTCTATCACATGCCCCAAGAAGCACAACACCAACATTCCTGTCTTTCCTTCATTTGCCTCAGAATGTGGCAAATTAACCCAGTCCAGCATGGGAAATATAAAAATCCAGGAACCTGGATCTCATAGGATACATGTGAAGGCATAAATGTGTGACCATAAGAGTGACAAATGTTCACCAAGAGAAATAATAATTCAGTCTTCATAGAGTCCCGAGTGGCAGAGCTGGGGTGATGGGAGAGGAAACCAGAGGTGCATCCCAGACTAGACTATGAAGGGCTTTTATTTTATTTTAATAATAAAATTACACACATAAGTGTGTGCATACGTGTTAGTATAAATATTCAAGTTTCCAATGTTAGACAGGAGGATCCATTAATACACTTTAGTCAGTGGAAAATTAAATCTTCTGAGCATGCACCCAAATGCCTTAGAATAGCATTCAAAGCCCTTCATAGTCTAGTCTGGGATGCACCTCTGGTTTCCTCTCCCATCACCCCAGCTCTGCCACTCGGGACTCTATGAAGACTGAATTATTATTTCTCTTGGTGAACCACACTTTCTTTATGCTTCCTAGAATTTGTACATACCACCTGTTCTGCCAAGAATGTTCTCATGTCCTTCTATACCTGGAGAACTTCTAGTAACTCTTCAATATTCTACTCAGGTTTTCTCCTCTGGGAAGTCTTACCAGCCTGTCTAACCTCTTGTGCTCACTTCTATTATGGCATTTGTCACATTACATGGTAAATTCTTGCTTACATTTTTGTTTCCTTCATGAGAGCACGAGCTCTACAAGAGCAGAATAAATGTCTTATGTGTCCATTAGCCAGTTTTACTACAGTGCTAGACACAAAGGAGACACTCAGTAATCACTTGTTGAGTAAGAGTGCAAATTACATTTGAATGCAGGCTTTGCAAGTTCTACTGAACATGTTTAAAGGCAAAATGACTAATTCTCACTTGGATTATGGGGTTGAACATTAACCAAGAGTTTATTTTGTGGTCAGAAATGACAATGCAGGGGTGTCTGGGTGGCTCAGTCGGTTAAGCGTCTGCCTTTGGCTCAGGTCATGATCCCAGGGTCCTGGGATTGAGCCTCGCATCAGGCTGTTTGCTTGGCGGGGAGCCCGCTTCTCCCTCTGCCTGCTGCTCCCCCTCTTTGTGCGCGCGCTCTCTCTCTCTCTCTGTCAAATAAGTGACTAAAATCTTTAAAAAAAAATGACAATGAATTCAAATGCAGACAGTACACGGAGTGTTGCAAAACAATGAGTTCTAGCTAGAAGACATCTTTCGTACATGGAACTGGTTTGTGCTGTAACTGTACCTGCAAGGCTGCTCTGGGCATAAAATGACTAAATGCTCATGAAAAGGAAAAAGAACATGGAAGAGAAAACTGTGGCCTTGGAGTTAAACATAGTAGTAAACTGAACTTTCCCCCCTCTAACAAATGATGTGACTGACCAAAAAATAACTAAATCTATGGAATAAAAGAGAATGAGAGAAGGGCTGGTAAATAACGAGGAACATCAATAAAATTACGTTCATTGAATAACAAGAGGTAGAAGTGTATGCTAAGTCTCTCGCTATCCCTTGGGCCACCAGGGAAGTCTGAGGGACTGGCCTCATGGAAACCTGAGGGAGTCAGGGACTGGAGATGCTGTGTAGCAGTGAAGTTTGGGATGAGCGGTAGGACTGGTAATTAAGAGCGTTTGTTGAAAGTGTAAGGGGCAGTTGACCCTCAGAAAAACTCCTTCAAAAGCCTGATAGCCCTTTCCAAAATAAGACAGGAGACTTATTCCCTTAAAAATTGAATCAGAAGGACTCTAGTCTAAGAGACACTAGGCACAGCTGAGGCTAGACAAAGGGCAATCACGGGAAGCAGAAGTACTGATTGGAAGTCCGCCCTCCTTGGCTTCCAGAATGCTGGAATTGAAGCTTATGTCCCCCAGACATTCACCTCGAAGGAAGTGACTGGTCCAAAAGAAACAACCTATGTGAGCAGACATCTGCCAAGGCCGGCACCTGGCCCAACCACCTTTCAGTGAAGTCCAACGGGTTGACAAGCTACATCATAAACACTGCTCTAAAGAAACTTCCTAGTGAGATAAATGGAGCTATAAAATTAAAGCTTATATGAAAAAAAAAATCAAAACAAATTTTAGAAAAGAAACTCCAAGGAAACAGAAATAACGTAGAGAACAAAAAGAAATGTCTAGAAAAATACAATTGCTTCTTTGAGAAAAAAGACATTTGATCACTGAAACAAAAAACAAGGTTGTAAAAATGTTATAGAGAAGAAAAAAAGAGATCTTGAAACTCAAAAAATGGTAGCAAAATTAAACATTTATAATTCAAAAGAAAGATACATTAAGGTCACAAAAATACCCTAGAAAGTAACCAGAAAAATAAATAGAAAATAAAAGCTAGCATAGAATATTAATACAGCAAGTCTAATATCTGACTAAAGTAAGTTACAAATAACAGACAAAATGGAAGAAAGGTATTTACCAAAGACATAATTCAACAAAGGCCCGTGGAGTACCCAGCATATCAAAGCATATCATTATAAGATTTCAGAACATGACAAATAAATGAAATATTCTTAAAGCTTCAAAGAGATATAAAATAGCTCATATACAAAGGACTGGGAATCAGAATGGCATCAGGCTTTCTAAAGACAATATTGCAACCTGTCAGTAGAACGATACTTAAGAAATTCTGAAAGAAACTGATTTCAAACATAGAATTCTATACACAAACCATTATTGAATATTAATATTTCAGACATCAAGGAAGTGACTCACATACTTAACCCCTATGCACACTTTCTCAGGAGGATGGGGGTTGCATGCCACCTAAATGAGAGAGTAATCCCTAAAAGAAGATGCAGGAAACAGGAAATAGGCAATCCCTCATGCAAAAAGGTGAAAGTGAGTCTCAGTACAACGGCTGAGGAGAGTCCTGGGTCAAAAGCCATGAGCAGCCTATGGACCAACAGTGCTGATTAGAAGAGATGGAGGGCTCCTGGTGGATTGCTCCAAGACAGAGGGAAGGGAAAGGAAACAATGCATTAGTATCACCTGATGCATTTCACCACATTAAGAATATTTGAGATGGAATTAGTGATAAGAACACGGAAAAGGAAGCCAATGGAAAAAGGAGTCATTTGTTAATTTTAGAATATATATGTGTATATTCATGTATACACACAAACACAATTGGGATATGCTGTATGCTTCAGCTGTGATTTCTATTTATACTGTCGTATATAAGCTATAAATATAAATTTAGCATAAAATTGATAAAACTATATTGGGAACATGGAGAAAAGAATTTTAATTGATGGCTCAGTTAAGAGAACCAAATTCTTTTTTTCAGAGTATGATCTCAAGATGGCTACACATTTTTATAAACAAAACCCCAACCCTGTGTTTTAGAGATGAGATAAATACTTGAAGAAACCATTAAAACATGTTGAAAGAAGTTCACTCAGGGGAGAAATGGTGTAGGGGACTACTTTTTTTTTTTTCTTACCCTGATTTATTGACTTTATAAACAATAAATGTTTTGTTTAAATGCATTAATAAAGAGGGGGAAGAAACATCTAGAAAGATGAAGGAATTACCAGAAGATAAACACAGGATCATAATCAAACATTCTTATAATATGGGAGAGGATGGAATTCTGAAAATATGTGGGGACAGAAGATCTACAGTGAAAAGTGCTTCTGAGATTCAAGTCTGGTGAGGACTAAGCAAACACTGAATCTGGCTACTAAAGGTTAATCGAGAGCCATCAGGAGGGTCACCTGGGGCTGGTTCAGATTCTGGCTGGAAGGGTTTTCAGATTAATCACTGATGTAACCCCTCCCTCCCCCCACCCTTCTGCTCTCACATCACCATTCAAGAGATCAACTCAGCCATAGTCAGTCTCTCAGAATTTTCAGATCTTGTAGGTAAACAAAAGGGAGATAGGAGTCCTTCCTACTCAGGTGAGGGAATTGCTGCTTCTCCCAGGGATCACTCCATCAACAAGTGTTTATTTAGCATCTCCTGTGCTTTGTGTACTGGCTGCAGGAAAAGGAAAAACAAGAACAAACACATGGTTTTTGCCCTCATGGGACATATGCTCTATTTAGAACAGAAAGGCACACTCTCAGACGAAATAAAAGAACACGAAGGGCATGAAGAGTCAAGCGATAAAATGTGTAATGCTGACTTGACCTGCTATACAGGTTCATGGGGCCTAAAATAGCTGGGAAGCTCACAAAGGAAGTCTAGTCTTGAACTGAGACTTGTGGGTACCATGGAGTGACAAGGGGGTTTGGGGAATGAAGGCAGGGAGAGAATTGCTGTAGCTGGATGTGTTTGTATGGAAACACTGCAGTATTCAGATAACAAACTCCTTTCTGGGTGAACATGAATCTGTTTCTGTCTCAGCTCTAGCACTGCAATAATAGGAGTTTCAACGAAGCCAACTTCCCTAGGTTTAAAAGCAATAATTACACATGCCTGCCTTAGATGATGGCACTGAGGACTACATCATATAGGGAAAGGGGGGTTTTGAATTGTAAATTGGTGCAAAAAAAAGCAAGCTGTGATGGAACTTGGGTGTTGGAGTTGGCGACTGTCATTGCTCATTTATTCATTTGATTCATTCAACACATGCAGGTTAGGTGCTCAGGGTTTGGAAGGGAGTAAGACAGACATCGTACCGAGACCGACACTGTACAGCTAATTACACAATTAATTGTGTAGTCCCATAACATGGCCCATCAGGGTTTGCATTATCTGATTTCCAACGACTTCACACTCTCATGAGCCAGGGCCCTTGAGGAGTCATCACATGGACCTTCTCTCATTCCATGAATACACTCTGCTTCCTCCCTGCCCAGAGACTTTGTGCACTTCTCTCTGCTCCTGATCCTCTTCACTCCTCCTCATTTTCTACATCTCAGTGAAAATGTTCATACCTCGGGGATGCTTTCCTTGATATCCCAGCTGAGGTCAAGTCACCCTGCTATCATCATAGTATCTTAAGACTCTAGTGTAGCAATCAGCAAAAGTGTAGATACAAATTAAATATGTGGTTTAAATTCTATAGTTCCTTGCTAGAATGTACACCTTACAAGCAGAAATCTTTTCATTTTTACCATCGTAACCCTAGGACTTAGTACGATGTTATGATGTATCTGGCCATCATAAGGCTTCAATACACATTTTCTGAATGACTGGTCAGACATATGTAAAAACTATTTTCAGAATGTTGGTCATGGACAGCAATTTATCCTCATGAATCTCTAACTTTAACAACCTGTTACAGATTCATCTTCTGCAGGTTTATCCAGCCATCTGATTCTATTTTTATATATTTGCAATTTCTTTAAGTTATCTCAGAAATGCCAGACCCAGAATCAAATTACATAATCTTTGTCCACTGTCACCAGGAATCAAAGCCTTTTCTTTTCCTCTATATTTCAATTTACTTGTAAAATCAGGGGGGTGAGAAGAAGCTACTCTAATAAGGGCATTTATTGCAGTATAGGAATAACTGGTAATTATGCTCTCTAAATGAACTTGACTCTATGGCTGGTGTCAGGTTTTGCTAAGTGCCCTGGGCCCAACCAAGACTAATTAGGCCTGCATTAAATATTAAAGCTTTCTGACACCCAGGTTTTGATGGTGACAGAAGAAAAGAAATCCTGTAACCTAATCTGCACCCGACAGGAGTAATTTATGTTCACTTCTTATAACAAAAGAAAATCCAATCACGAGGATGACTGGAAGATATATTTAAGGGAGAAGTTAATGTAAAAAACAAATTGCATAAACACACGCGGAGTACATAAAATAACACAAAAATGTCAACAGATAGTTCCTGTTTGCCACCAACTACATCAAATGCCTGTTGATTGTTCTATAAACTTATGCTTGCATGGGAAATAGCTTTTTGCCTATAAACGTGCTTAATATAATGTAGGGGCACAGAGTCAGCATGGACCTTTAGATGGCGAAACTATGATAATGCCATTTCCACGCAGGAAAGGCCTATTGTATATAGAGTTCATCTGCAATCTATCATTTGACCGTAACTTTTTGTTCCTTCGGTTATTGACCTTATAAAGGGCAACTTGCTTTTTCTTCTAGGTGAAGGACCACTCAAGGTTAGGAAATGTGGTCTATGACCCAGCTTGTTCCTAGCTGAACACGTAGTCTTAGACAAATCACAGAGTCCTCTGTGCCCTTCGGTTGTCCTTTCTGCTTGTCCTGCTGGTGACACCCATCTCTGAGAGTATTACCCACAAATGAGACCACACAGTGGTTTTCACCATCCACAAGCAGCAAAACTCCAGGCAAACCTTACTGTGTGTTTGGAAATAAAAACAAACCAACAGGCAGGATTTCATTGGCACAAATATAGTTTATAAACCCAAATCTATACTGTTTCCCCATCTGGAAGCTCCTCAGTGAGAAAAAAAGTTTTTAATATACTGTTTTTATAAATGTAAAAGTTGAAACATTACAAAGATAGAAACCACGGAGCAATAATCCTGGAGGAGCTCACCACCCAGATGCATGGGTGGTAAGCACCCATGCCCTCATGGGACACATGCTCTATTTAGAACAGAAAGGCACACTCCCAGATGAAATAAAATGCCATGTCAGTTCTCCCTGACACCCTATGTTTAGCAGATCCCCCCTCACTATATCATGTCTTTGACAAACATTTCAAATGTACACTGAAAATATGAGGACTTCATAAAAAAATGGTGACGTCAAATTAAAAATTAACATTAATTTCCTAAATAAAAATGGGGTTATTTTGATGAATAAAAAAAATATAGGAATGGGACATTTGAAAAGGTCATTGTTGGGTCAACCTCAGAATCCTATTTGCTTTTATTTTTTTGTGTTAGAATGGAAAATTCTGATGGCGTAGAAAAGTAATTTTAAATAGTAACAATCTTTCAGCAATGCACCTGGCAATAAATATCAAGCGTATCTTTCAAGTGAGCAAGATTAAGGAAAAAACTTTAGGGGTGCCTGGGTGGCTCAGTTGGTTAAGTATCTGCCTTCAACTCGGGTCATGATCCTGAGGTCCTGGGATCAAGCCCCAAGTCAGGTATGCTGCTCAGTGGGGAGTCTGCTTCTCCCTCTCCCTCTGTTGCCCCCCCAACTCGTTCTCTCTCCCCCTCTCTCAAATAAGTAAAAAAATCTTTTTTTTTTTTTAAAAAGGGAAAGAACTTTAAAACAAGTTAATTGAGCAGCTAAGGTTAAAAATCAAAGTCTTCTTATTTTGTTAAAATGTGGCTTATAACACTTAAGTGCATGTTATTATTTTTGTTGTTATTATAGTTTTCAATAGGCTACTTGGTATTTCCTAGAGGCCTTGTACAGGACTCTGCACAGAGTATACCCTCAATAAGTATTTACTGAATGAAAAAAATGAATAAAAATATTTTAATTAAATATCTGTGAAACACTGAGACTTCTATTGAAAACTCTTGGCAGTGAGTTTTTAAAAACCACTGAAATCAGGGGCACCTGTCTAGCTCTGTCAGTGGAGCATGTAACTCGATCTCAAGGTTGTGAGTTCGAGCCCCACATGGGGTATAGAAATTACTTAAAAAAAAATTTTTTTTTTAATCTAAAAACAAAACAAAACAAAAACCACTGGAATCAGAGATGAGCAAAAAGTCTTAGAACAGTGAAATAAATAAATCTAAGATATCCCATTATGATTTCATTGCTTGCTATGAAAACTAGATTATTGGATATATACTACTACCCATTATATTTATTGAAACTTAAAAATAAAGAGAAACTATATTCAGCAAAGGAGACTGTCCAAAAGAAAAAGTAGAATAATATTGCATTATAAATCAGGAGACCTGAGTTTCCATACCCTCCTTGGCCATTCTTGGCCTTAGTTATCTTGGATGGCCATTTCCATCCAGGGGACCCAAGTAATATAACACAATTATGGGTTGAACAAGATAACTGCCCTTGCCTCTTATGGTTCTCAGTTCTATGATTCTTAGTATATGGGTGGTGGGAACTAATTACGGTGGCTTGAGGAAGCTACATCATTTGGAAAAAATAACTTTCCAGTGGTATTCTAAGTACCTATCTCAAAAGCTGGGGACAACTCAGACTTGGTGTTGGCCCGTCTCTCCAAATTGGGCCACCATACTCATGTTAAAAATAATTAGAATTTGGGTAGTCCTAGAGCTCTTTCAAATAGCAAAGTAAGGAGGGCCTTTCTAAATTTATTGGAAGAGAGCTTGATTTCCCTATGAAAGGCAGTATAATCAACTTGGAGACTCTTACAACCCTTCATTCTCTGCCCTGAGTACAACCAAGCTTCAGAGACAGACTTATTTATTTTCCCATTTTCTTCCCCCGCCCCCTCCACTGAAGTACATTATGAAATTATGGAAAAACCATTTTCTAGCCATAAGCAGCTGGTTGCCATGGGTTACAAGAGCCTTATCTATCCCCAGGGTGATTTGCTGAGTGAAACCAGGGCAGGAGGGAGGGGCCGAAGAAGAGAGGCAGAGGGAGGCCGGCCAGACCTAATCCTGCACACCTGTGCCCTTCTCTCCTCCAGGGTGGGTCTCATCCCAGCAAGGCAGTTGGGGGGACACAGGGTAAGGGAGCAGTCTATGAGGTGCCTGGAGAGGTATTTTGAAGATGAGCTGACCAAGAACATGTTGGAAGATGGAAAGCAGTTCATTAAAGACCAGATCTCTCTCTTTCTGCCCCCCCACCTTTTAAAATAATAGCAAATCAGCGTAGAAAGTCACTGTAGTTTTCTATCTGACATTGAATTTCTTCCACATCCCCCTAGCTCCAACCGATCTGTTTGAATTCCTAGACTGACAGGGAGCTCACTCCTTCTTAGCCACTCTGCTATAAAGGTTATTTGCATTAATATTAATAAGGACATATAATATTTATTGGATAATTGCTACATCTTAGGGTCTGGACTAACTGCTTTCATTTTATCCTAACAATTAATGAAGTTGATATACTTGTTTCTCAGATGCAAAAACCAAGACACAGGGTCATATATCCAGAAACTAGAGGGACTTGAATTTAAATTAATGTTTGAAGAATTCTAAAGCTTGGCTCTTTTGATTGTTCTACCCTACCTATTGCATGCTTTATTTTCTCTCTTTTAAGATCTATATCCCCGTTACTCCACTTTCATGTTTTCATTCCCCTTACCTTCCTGGTGACCTTCTGTGTCTCATTCTTTGCAAATATGTTCCTTAGGTTAGCAAGTCCTGAAGTGTTTATTTAGTCTATGTTGTCTGATCACACATGTTCTTTGTATTCTACTTCTATTAGTTCATTCCAAAGCAAATACATTTTTTCTGAACTCCACATGTATCATATTCCTGAAACCTATTGAGTCAGCTGAAAGCCCCAAGCCTATTTCATCCATGCTGAGTTTAACTTATGTACTTCCCATCCTCTATATTTTTTAAGTGAATAGTGGCAGGTGTTTGCATTTCTTCATGTGAAATTCCATCTAACTGGTTAGTCTTATAATCCAGGTTATGGAAACATCTTTAGATATGAATATTTTCATGTAACCTATTTGATTTGACCAACTATGACTTAGTCCATGTTATGAATTAAAATATAATGATAATGGGGAGCGCCTGGGTGGCTCAGTCATTAAGCGTCTGCCTTCGGCTCAGGTCATGATCCCAGGGTCCTGAGATCGAGTCCCGCATGGGGGTCCCTGCTCAGCAGGAAGCCTGCTTCTCCCTCTCCCACTCCCCCTGCTTATGTTCCCTCTCTCGCTGTGTCTCTCTCTGTCAAATAAATACTTAAAAAAAAATGATAATGATAAAGAATGTAAACAAGAATATAGACTCACATACAGAAATCTGAAATTGACAGAAGTCATACATTTCTCCTTCCAGATTAGCTAATAAAAGGATACTGGGAACAGGTCACTGAAAGAAGATGTGCTGTGGAGAGAAGAATGGCTAAGAAAACCATCAGTTTCCAACAACGTGGTTGCTGGTGGTAAGAAGGGTAGAGGAAGTCATTCTGGGCTCTAAACCAAAACTGCAAAGATCAGAGCCTCTACGGACACCTACTCTGTTTACATAATGCTAAGTACATTTTTAAATTACTTTAAAAATCAGATAAACATTAATTCAGCTAGCAAACAATGGCACCTATCAGGTAGGTATCAAGAGTTTTTTTTTAATCATCAATTTTTCCACATTTATTGTCATAGGTGTTGCTCTGCCCTCATGCAGCTCACAGTCTAATGATGGAATAAAAGTTAATCCAGAAATTGATTGTGATAAGTATTATTAACTAACAGGCTTGGGTTTTTAGAGACAAGAGGACAAGTGGAAAATTTAGATAATTATAGAATGCTTCTCTGAAGGAATAAATTTTGAAGTGAGACTCGGGGGACATATTGCTTTATTTGGGCAAAGAATGGTGGGGGAAGATTGCTTCTCGTAGAATGCTTTGAGGAAAAAATGGAAACTTTAAGGAACTCAAAGAGAATCAAAATAGCTGAAGGGCAGTGAGTGGGGAGCCTGGTGAGCTGTAAGGTGTGAAATGCAGACAGGGCCAGGTCACCCTGGGCTTTGCATAAGGAGTGTGCATTTCATTCTAAGTCTAATGAGAATCTACAGAGGGTTTAAGGAAAAGATACAACTTCATTAGATTCATTTTAAAGAAGATAGTTTTGCCTGTGAGGTGGAAATAAGTGAAGGCAGTTAGGAATGAAAATAAGGAGATCCATTAAAGGACACTGCAGGGCCAGAGATTAAGGGAGAGATAGTGAGTGCTTACATTTGAGCAGTACAGTTGAAAAGCGGGCAATACTGAGAACTACTCTGCAGGTAGAGTCTATGGCACTTGGCTTTAGATTGTGTGTAGATGATGAGTAAAATGTCAAAAATCATAAAATTCCAATAATCACATTTCTTTTCCTCAAAGAATTTATAGCCCTAGCAGGGAGAGAATCTGCTCCCAAGTAAGAGCCAAATGTAAAAAGGTTTGGGGAGTGCAGAAGAGGCCTAGTTTGTACTGGAGGATGTCAAGGAAGGCTTCACAGAGGTGGTGGTATGTGAAGCAGGTCTTCATCTATGGCTATATTAGGATGCAGAGACATAGGAGTGAACACAATTACAACTGTGCAGGTATGTGAGTATTTTCACCTCTATAGATTTTTATGTAGTCATGTATTTGGTATGATATACTGAATGCCTACAATAGGTCAAGAATTTATACATTTTAATCAACATTCAGTGTGCAAGTAGATACTCGTTTTTAACCATTTTATAGAAAGTTTAAGTAAGGTATTCAGTAGTGCATGACCTGTATAAATGATTAAGCCTGTTTCGAACCTAATTCTGCTGGACTTAAAATTTTAAATTCATAATTGCGGCATCTATCCCCCCCAGCATGCCTTTTTCTTCATAGTACTTATACTATCCAACATAATACTTATTATTTATTTGCTTTTATTTGCTTCTATCACTAGAATTTTAAGGCCAAAACGTTCTTGTTTTATTCACCACTGGATCCTCAGCACCTAGGTAGAGCCTATACTCAAAGTTATTCAGAGGAATGAATCTGAAAAATGGATGATTCTAAGCCCATTTTCCACCGACTAACCAAGGTCTTCTATTAAATTCAAGTATATCAGTTTTTAATGTTATTGATCTAGTTTTACTAACTCAATCCATATTTGATATTATCCTGCTTTCTTTTTATTACACACCAGTCAGTCAAAACTAATTTATTGACTCATATGCTAGGCTCCAGGGTGACTATGAAGACATACAGGACAGACTGTGCCCTCAGGGAGCATATGATATATTTGAAGACACATGACATAATCTTTTGAAAGGTTAAGTAATACTAACACAGTGATATAATCAATATCACAAGACTGCATTAAGACCAAATTGAAGTGCCAAAGAGAACAATAAGGATAATAAATATTATGGGAGATAAGAAGACATTATTGAGGATTGAGTTGATCTATTTTTGTTTCATAGAGGAAAAGAACTTTGACCAAGATATTAAAGTAAGATCTTCCTAAAGATAAGATATTAGGATAAGCCAAGCAAGAGACAAGCAGAAGCAGAAACATATAGGTGAACCTAATTAAATTGGAGGGACAACGTGTAGAAAGGGCTGGCTGGATCAGAGAACGAGAGAACATGAGTTTCTAGGATACTATGACCCAACTGTGAGGACTGGAATTCATAAAATGAGGTTTCCAAAAACAGATCGTTATTACATCCTGACCTCCGATGACCTCTCAGTTTTACTTTTGAATGGCTTCATTATGGCAAGGTAGGTGAAGACACTACCTCAACATCAAACACTAAGGGATGAGGGGCAGGATTTAACACAGAAACTTACAACCTGAAGATTAGAAAGATCCACTGTTCTGTAAACATCATGCAGAGAAGGGTCTAGGGCCTGAATAATTTGCTGGAAATATAACTGGTTTGAGTCTTAGGGCAAAGGCCTTATTCTCTTACTACTATACAGTGCAAGAGTGAGGACAACTTTGAAGGAGAGCCCCCTCACAGATATTCTGGGACCAATGGCAGCTGTGCAGACACTTGAGAATCGCAGCCCCCAGCACCTATGACCTTGGTAAACTTAAATTTGAGTCACTGGGCAAAAGGTGTTCCCTGTTCCCTTGGGAAACTGGAATCAGATACCTATTTCCAAGTAATCTGTATCTTTAGGGATAGTCCCCAAAGCAATTCTACATCTCTCTCTCACCAGCGTGTTGATGAATTCAGCATCTCAGATATGCTCTATTGATTTAAAAGAATGAATATTGATTGATGCATTTATTTATTAAGAAAATGTGTGTGTTGTACTTCAATTTAAAAGCATTGTAACCACTATGTGACAAGCATTAATATAGGCATTAGGTACACATCAGTGAATGAGGTAGGAGCCCTGCTCAGGGATGATAATGGAGTTTGGCGGGGTGGGCAGTGGTCAAATGACTGATGAGTACGAGGGCCATGGGAGGTTCACACACTGGACACTGTGGAAGGTTGAGGAAGGGCACCTAATGTATAGTGACATTTAGTCTGAAATATAAAGAGGAACTGGGGATGGACTATGGCAAGAAAGGGCCTTCCAGGTGGAGAAACTGGCATGAATAAAGGTCCAGAGCCCAGTTACATAGCTGCAAGTGACTCAGTGAAGGAGAGGCATAGGGAGAGATGAAGAAGCAAACAGGGCGCAGATTAGAAAATCCTCAAATCATGCTAGGAAATCTGACCACTGTCCTAAGGAAACCTTGAAGTATTTCGATCAGGGGAATAGAATGGTCAGGTCATGTTTTTAAAGAGTCTGCCTAACAGTGCTCTTCAATAAAAATAAGAGTTTGAACCAAAATGTGAGTGACATTTGTAATTTTAAATGTTCTAATAGCATTTAAAAAGAGGTAGATTTAAATAATTTTAATATATTTCATGTAATACAATGTACCTAAAATCTTACTGTTTTGACACGAAATCAACACAAACATCATTAAGGAATTATTCTATATTATTTTGTTTGTACTAAGGATTCAATATCCAAGGTGTATTTTACACTCAGAGCACATCTCAGATTGAACTTTTCAAGTGCTCAATAGCCACATGAGGCTAGAGGTTACTGTAGGCAGTGCAGGCATAAAAGGGGATAGACTGAAGAGAGTTTGGGGTAGAGAATAGCTGAGCGTGGGGTGCGGACAAGACCTGAAGGAATTTGGAAACATGATGTTTATCCTGGGAGAGACTCAGGCACAAGTGGGTCTGCACGGAGTTGGTTCTGGGCAACAGATCTAGCTAGATGGAAGCAATCAATTAGGTTGAACTAAGCATTGGGCAGGGACTGAAACCAACAAGATCCTTAGTAATATCCACTGAAATCTGCCTCCAGAAAGCCCCCATATTCTGTTGTTTGACCCTGAGTAAATTTCAGCCTCTTGGAGTGTTGTCACAGCAAGGAGAGAGGATAAAGGAGCAGGAGTGAGCTGTGGAGGGAGGCAAGCAGGCAGGCAGCAAGGTGGAATGAGAGACAGGCACAGGACTGGGTCTCAGGACAGATCGTCACACCTTGGAAGGCAGAGTATAGCAAGACTACACCAGGGAATATCTAGAAAGGAAAGGGAAGGCAAGGCAAGGAAAGGGGAAGAATTAAACAAATATATAAAGTTGCAGTACTTATCATGTGCCAAATAAAGCAACCAAAGAAGACCACCAAAACCTATGCAGTTATATATGAAAAACCAACACTCCCTCTCCCACATGCCACCCTTCACCCCAATCATCTATTTATAGTTATGGGTCCCTACTGTATTCCAGCTATGTTGAGTGATAATCAAACCTGAAATCCACTGGGCTCACTGCCCTCACATGGCAGAAGTGCAAATTCTGATTTCATAGGCCCCTGTTGTTTTCAAACCCATCCTTGCTATGAAGGGAAAAAGGAACAACCACCCTCCCTCTGTTGTTTTGAGGTAGAGGGGAACGCACAGCAAGATCATGCAGCTGGAGGAGTTGAGCTAATACAACATCTCCCAGTTGATGAGCACCGCCCTTCCTTCCCAGGGGCATACATGCTAACAAGGTGTCTTGGTAAGGACAGTTTGAGTAGAGTCACAACAAGCATACCTCTCCAACTCACCTTCATTCAGACCCTATTGCCCAATCTGGTTACTCTCCCCAGAGTCTTCCCTGATGAAGAGAAAGGAAAGCTCTCTCTCAGGAGACATACAGACCCTACCTGTGATTTGCCCATTTCAGGTGTGCTCTTTTCCCCACGGCTACAGAGAACCCCCAGCTCCCCATGCTAATCCCTGGATCCAACAGATGCTGTGTGGATGGAAACTGAAGTAGGACCCTCAATTCCACATGCCAGAAAAGTTTTAACCCCAGTTCTGCTCCATTAGAACGCTTGAATGCACTTTTATTCTTTTCCTTCCACCTTTTCATTTTATGGATGAGAAAACTCAGGTGGTAGGACCATTAAGAACACATCTGATGCAAGAATGCGACAGATAAAGTCTGCCCTACTCCATGGTCCTTTATTTTTCTCTTGGATGACTCTGTCTTGGTATGTGGAACACATGGAACAAATCAAGGATACAGCCAGCAAAAGTGGGGCACGCATGGTTATAAGGTCCAAAGCTTAGGATCAGAACTGAGTTTTAAGGATGAGGCAAAGAGAATACTGAAGGAGGGATTGAATTCTGAGTGTTAGAGTATACAGTTAGAACTCCACAACCATCCTTCTACCACCAGATGACGTTTAGAAGGATCATGGTTACAGTCTCAGCTGGCTTCCAAAAGCTGGACTGAGTTTGAATCCTGATTCCATCACTTTCAGGCTGTGTGGCTTGGGGTAAAGTACTCAATCTCTTTGTGCCTCCGTTTCCTCATCAGTAAATATGGAAAAAGAGCACCCACCTCATAGAGTTGTTTCAGAATGAATACTTGTTAAAATTTTATTTTAAAAATGCCTAATGCCCATACAATGCAATTCTGACATCAAGTAGCTGGAGGTACTGCAGACCTCTCAGGTATGAGTGGCCTTTCAAGACTGCCCTCACTGCAGACACCAGCCACAATATCAGGGGTTGCCAAGCCACTCACCCTTCTGACCAACTCGCTACAAATTCAGGAGTTTCCACTATTCCGTCGGGTTCAATAATTCTCTAGAACAATTCAAGGAACTCAGGAAGGTACTATACTATGATTACAGTGTTTTGCTTTGTTTTGTTTTGAAGTAAAGAATACAAGTCAGGGCAATCAAATGAAGAGAACATAGAATGAGACCTGAGAGAGTCTTGAATGCAAAGCTTCTATGTCCTCAGGATGCATTACCTTCCTGACAAATCAATGTGTACCTGCAACCTAGAAGCACTCATGTTGGTGTTCCCGGCATGGCCAGTCCCCATCCTAAATCTGTCTTGGATCCCCCCATAATTTCATCTTGGTAGCATAAAGTCATCTGTGGTCTGAGAGTTTCACCATGAATGAATTCCAAGGGTTTAGAGACTTTCTCCCAAGAAACAAAGGCCAACAAAATTCTTTATTATACAAGCTGGTATCCAGTAAATGCTACATGAATATTAATATATACTAAGGGTTGGAAAACATCTCTGTAAAGGGCCAAACATTAAATACTTTTTAGGCTTCATAGACCATGGAGTGTCTATGACATTCTTGCCTTTTCTTTTATTTTTAATAGCCCTATAAAATGTAACACTCATTCTTAGCTCAAGGACCATACAGAAACAGGTCATGGGCTGGCTCTGGCCCACTGCCATGGTTGGCTGATCCCTGGTATATACCATTGTTAAGTTAATGTAGGCTACTAATAAATACCCTATAATAAGTACTTTTATTATTGTTGGACTGATGCTGTTGCTGCCATCATCATAATAATTATCACTGAACCAGGGGCAGGTTTTCAAAGAACATGGCAGAGAAGATCGGGGAATTCAGCCAACTATTTCAACTGTTGAATTCTTGTCATTGTGTGAAACTGGTACCATTCCAGCCACATGAAACTCTGGGTCATGTTTTGATAGACTGCCCCAGCGACAGTTTGGAAATAAGATGTGTAAAGAGAAACCATCTCTGTTTCATGCATTGTCTGACATTTTATTTCTTGTTCTATTGTATTGGTTCACTGAGTAACTTCATCTAAAAGGGAATGGCATTCTGCAAGTGCTGTCTGTATTGTCAAAAAATAATTTTTAAATTCTCTGATTATCACTTTGGCTGAGAGGGTCTTCTCTTGTCATCTCCCAGACTGCCCTCTTTGCACTCATGGTTTCCTCCTGAAAGAATGCTCCATTCCCCACTTTGCTCAGGTGAAAGGTGATGATAACCGTGAATTAGACGCCAGCGTTTCACTCCTATAATTCCCAGGACTAGGATTGGTGCCATAGGAACATTAGCAATTGCTTATCTCAAGGCTCATGTAAGTTAGCATTAATAATGAAGAGGGAGAAAAGGAATGGTCTCTGAGATTCAGGAACTGCTCAAAATTTTGGCACAGGGCTCTTTGCAATATTGACTAATGACCAAGAATTGGGGAAATCATTTTAAAGATTTAAACCACTTGTTTTTTAATTTATGTGAGCATCGGTCGGTCTAATTCCATTCTTAAATATTTGCCCTCCTTCCCAGAGGCCAGATTTGCTTCAGGAGTGGACAAATTATGGGGCATTTGTCTAAAATGATAGGTCTAATTATGGCTCTAAAATTCTGAAATATTTTTGAGCTCCTGCTAAAAAGTCAAATGCAAATAATTCATAATGATTTTAAAATTGGTTTGAGGTCCCATTCCTCTATGCTGAGCCTGGGAGGGAGAGGATCAAAAACTAAGCAAAAAGAAAAAAAAAAAAAGAGAGAGAGAGAGACTTCCTCCACTGGAGTACCTCCTGAGCTTTTTGGGAGTTGGAAAAGAGTTTGAGAGAATAGAGAAATACAGAAGACAGAAGACATTTAGTAAACACATGCATGTACACAGAAAATGGGTCACAGTAATTCTGATATAGATAGAACCTAAAAATACATATTTCTGGAATCTTGATATTTTGTAAATGTAACTTTAAAGTATGTTCAATGCAGGTGGGTTCCCCCTTAATCCAAAACATGTGCTTTTGCAGAAGTGAGAGCCACCATCATTTTATGTCACATCACATAATCCCTGTATCAAGAGGACATCCTATGCTAAACCTTGTAGTGTACTTTCTATAAAGCAGGTGAATATTTTAAAATGTGCAGAATCAGCTCTATAATTTCTGTGGTTTGTAGGAATGGCTTTCTGTGAAGAAGAGGTGCTTAACCTGAGAAATTGCCGGGCAGTTATCACTGAAGGCAAAGTAGCTAATGTCATCAGGGTCATGGAGCCAGGCATGGAGTTGTGCGTATGGGTGGTGGTTAAGTCAGAGGCAACTAGGAGCAAGGAGGCTTTCTCAAATTTTTGTGTCTTTACATAGGCTGTTCCTTCTACCTGGAATCTGTTTTCTCTCCACTTCCCTAATCTGTAATGTCCAACATAAGCACATCCTTTAAGACTCATCTCAAGCAATACTACCCTTGCAAGGCATTTCCTGCAGCCTCCAGTTTGATTTATGTATCTATCTCTCTTTTTTACTTTTTGCTAGCAACCAGCCCATACCTCTATCCTAGTGCCATCACTGTATTGGGCATGCTGATTTCCTTGTCTATTTCTTCCTCCAGCCTGCTTCAATGATTTTAACCAAATGTGCTATAGAGTCAATGCTCAATGAATAGTAGATGAATTAATGAATGAATGGACTAATGAAGCACTGGATAGATGAAGGGAGTCTTCTACTACCTCAGGTAGTAGTCTGAATCCTGGTAATATGAAAATAACATTTCTACCAATGAGTCCATGCAAATGAGGCAAGTCTAGCTTGTATTTTTTCCCAGGGGAATTGGTAACCATAGATCTGAAGTTGTGTTTTGAACAAACTGAACAGTGATGTAGGAGTTTGTACACATCATTTCTCCACTTTACTATCTCTTTTTCAGTCCCTCCATAAAATTTTTTTTATCATGCAGGCCTTCTTTACTCTGTCAATGTCTACTTCTCCGCCAGCCTTACAGAAGAGTTTTGTTTGTATGCGTGAATATCATTTATGAAGTTGTTCTTAAAAGTTTAGGTCATGGGAGTTTCTTGACCTCCTGAAGCCCATGTGCAAATTCCTAGAGTTCTCGATGTCAAATAAAGAACACAATAATTTTTAAAAATTACTAGATTTTTTTCTACAGAGATTTTTAAAAACTATATATTTAAATTTTATATATTTTAATACGTGTGTGTATCTCTAGCTATATGTGTGTGTGTGTGTGTGTATATACACACATATATACACCCAGTATTTCATGATCAGAGAAGATCAGTACCTACTTGCTGAGATAAAAGTATAGCAACAAATATCTAATGGTAGAAGAGGATGGAGTCAATCTTAGAGATAATTTAAATGTCAAATCTAGGCTGACCTCATAACTGAATTAATCCTGGGTATGGGTAGGTAGCTGGGTACCCAGAAGCATTTTCTGAATTCTTCTCTCTCCAAAAAGAAAGGTAAAAACTGATAGCAGGTGTTGGTACAAAATTAGGTTTATGGATATTAGATGGTGGGAGAGTGTTCTTAAAGAAATCAATTTAATACTAACACTTACTTGTTCTCATTGAGCCTCAGTTATCTTATCTACAAAATGGGAACAAATTCCATTACCTTGAATACCTGACAGACCTATGGTGAGATCCAATAATGAACGTGAAATCATTTTGTAAGCTGCTAGATGCTACCAAGGCTGGTAGAATTATTGACATAAGTTCCTGTTCTCTGCCAAGGAAACAATAACTGAAATTGTGTTCATGTAATAATAGATGTCTGCGTGTTCATGTAATAATAGATGCCAGGGGGCTCACAAACAATATTGTTCCCAACACTGGACAAGTCATACAGGTGATGTCTGATAAAATTAATAAATCACCAACATGGAATGAAATGCTTTATAGAGGTAGTGATAGAGATGTGCTAAAAGACCTGCTTTTCATTATTTTGGTGATGTAGAGAGAGAACAGAGGAATTAAGCCTGCGTCCAACTCCTGCTTCCTGGTCTCTAAGACACTGTGTAGCTTTGTGTGTGCAGTTTCCACAGCAGGAGGAAATCTAATTGAAAAACCTAGAGAAAATCGCTTCCAAAAAGTTTCCAATCTGTAAGTTGGGAAAGTGGGAAGAGGTCATAGGACACCACTGAGATTCTGATTAAATTTATGAATGATTTCTACCCCCTCTAAGGGTTCTGCACCCAATTCCACCATGGGGAGGGTCCCCACACCAACTAGCAATGCTGTGACACCAGCTGGGTATCCTATAATTCAACTCAATTCTAGCACTATCGACCTGGTGACAGCATCTGGACCCACAGGTTAAAGGCTCAGTTCTAGAAGACTGTGCCCCTGTCCCCCCACTTCAGATGCCAACTGCAAGTACAGGTTGTTACTTAAGCGTCTGACTGACTGGCCTTGGCTCACAGGTTACAATGACGTCCCCCCTGGGTTTAATTTGCTAGAGCAGCTCATAGAACTCAAAAACATTTTACTTACTAGATTATCGGATTATTATAAAAGGATATAACTCAGAAACAGACAGATAGGAAATGCATAGGGTATAGGGAAGGAGTGTGGAGCTTCCAGGCCCTGAGTGAACCACTCTCCCCAAATCTCTACATGTTCATCAAACTAGACGTTCTCAGAACTCCATTCTTTTGGGTTTATATGGAGGCTCCATTACACAGGCATGGTTGATCAAATCATCAGCCTTTGGTGATTAATTCAACCTCCAACCCCTCTCCTTCCCCAGAGGTCAGGGGTTGGGACTAAAAGTTCCAATCCTCTAATCACCTGGTTGATTCCCCCTGACAACCAGCTCCCATCCTTAGGTACTTCCCAAAAGTCATCTCATTAACATAGCAAAAAACACCTTGATCACACTTATCCATTAGGAAATCCCAAGGGTTTTAAGAGCTCTGTGCCAGAAATGGGGACAAAGACCAAATACACATTTCTTATTATAAATCACAATATCATACCCTCGGATCAGGGAGCAAGATGGCGGAGGAGTAGGAGACCTGGATTTCGTCTCCTCTCAGGAATTCAGCTGGATAGGGATCAAACCATTCTGAACACCTACAAACTCAACAGGAGATCGAAGAAAAGAATAGCAACAACTCTCTCATCAGAAAAGCGACCACTTTCTGGAAGATAGGACGTGCGGAGAAGTGAATCCGAGGTGATATTCGGGAGGATAGACGGCGGGGGAGGGGCCTCCATCGGCCGCTTCTGGCAAGTGATAGAATCACGGAGCACAAAATCAGAACTTTTAAAAGTCGGCTCCGCTGAGGGACGTCACTCCGGTGGCTAAGCAGGGGGTGGAACCCTCCGGGACAGTGTGGTCTCAGGGCCCTCGGGGTCACAGAAAGACCGGAGGTGCCTGAGTGTGGCAGAGCTCCCAGGTAACGGAGCAGGGAAGCCGGCTGCAGAGGCGGAGCCCAGGCGCGGGCTCTCAGCTCGGGGTCGCCATAAACCGTGATCCGCGGCCCAGTCGGGCCCCTGCTCCTCCAGCAGGGACCCAACAAGCGGCAGATCCGGGGAGACTCACCTTCCTCCCCTGGGAGGAGCTGCACGAGAGTGCACCGCAGGGATCTGCTGGGTTTGGAGACTCCACCGGGGTCGGGTGCCAGAGATAGAGGCGCGCGGTCACAGGCCGGGTGAGCACGGAGTGCGGCCGGAGACCGGGGAGGCGGGAGTGATGGACGGCTTTTCTCTGGGGCGCACTGAGGAGCAGGGCCCGAGTTCTCGGCTCCTTTGAGGCAGAGATTAGGAGGCCGCCATTTTCACTCTCTGCCTCCAAAGCTGTACGGAAAGCTCGCAGGGAACAAAAGCTCCCGAGAGCAAACCAAAGCAGATTACTTAGCCCTGACCGGGCAAGGGTGGGGCAATTCTGCCTCCGGCAAAGACATTTGAAAACCATGGCAACAGGCCCCTCCCCAGAAGATCAGCGAGAACAGCCAGCCAAGACCAAGTTTACCGATCAATGAGAACGGCAGAACTCCAGCGCTAGGGGAATACTGCACATAGAATTCATGGGTTCTTTAGTCTTTCAAAGTTAATTTTTTTTTTTTTAATTTTTCTTTTTCCCTTTTTCAACCAATATCTTATCAATCCCTTTTTTTTAAAAAACATTTTTATTTTTCATTTTTAGAGTCATAGTCCATCCCTTCATAGTAGTTACCCATATTTTTGGCATATATATATATAAGTTGTTCTCTCTTTAAAATTTTGAGATAGTTTCTTCTAACAGATTAAAATATACCCTAAATCTCTAGTATATGGTTTTTTCTACTCCCCTGCCTGATCACATTCTTCCTTTTTTTTTTTAAATCCTCTTCTTTCTTTTTTCAAACAACTTCTTATCACTTCCTTTTAAAATTTTTTTTATAATTTCCATCTTTACAGTCATATTCCATCCCTTCATCATATCAACCCTTATTTTTGTACATATATAAGTTTTTCTTTCTTTAAAATTTTGGGAGGCACTTTCTTCTAAAAGACCAAAATACACCCCAAATCTAGTGTGTGGCACTGATCTATATACCAGCCTGATCATATTTGATCACATTCTGGGTTTTTTTTGTTGTTGTTTTGTTTTGTTTGTTTTTGTTTGTTTTTATCTTTTTCTTTTTTTTCTTTTTCTTTTTGCTCTCTTTCCGTTTCTTTTTCCACTGCTTCAGGTCTTTTCTGATTTGTTTAGAGTATATTTTCTGGGGATGTGGTTACTCTGCTAGCATTTTGTTCTCTCATTAATCTATTCTCCTCTGCACAAAATGACAAGATGGAAAAAATCACCTCAACAAAAAGAACAAGAGGTAGTACCGACTGCCAGGGACTTACTCAATATGGACATTAGTACGATGTCAGATCTAGAGTTCAGAATCATCACTTTAAAGATACTAGCTGGGCTTGAAAAAAAAAGGAAGTTATTAGAGAAACCCTTTCTGGAGAAGTAAAAGAACTAAAATCTAACCAAGTAGAAATCAAAAAGGCTATTAATGAGGTGCAATCAAAAATGGGGGTGCTAACTGCTAGGATAAATGAGGCAGAAGAGAGAATCAGTAACATAGAAGACCAAATGATGGAAAATAAAGAAGCTGAGAAAAAGAGAGATAAACAACTACTGGATCACGAGGGCAGAATTCGAGAGATAAGCGATACCATAAGACGAAACAACATTAGAATAATGGGGATCCCAGAAGAAGAAGAAAGAGAGAGAGGGGCAGAAGGTATAATGGAGCAAATTATAGCAGAGAACTTCCCTCATTTGGGGAAGGAAACGGGCATCAAAATCCAGGAAGCACAGAGAACTCCTCTCAAAATCAGTAAAAATAGGTCAACACCCCGACATCTAATAGTAAAACTTACAAGTCTCATAGACAAAGAGAAAATCCTGAAAGCAGCTCGGGAGAAGAGATATGTAACCTACAAGGGTAGAAACATTAGATTGGCAACAGACCTATCCACAGAGACCTGGCAGGCCAGAAAGGACTGGCAGCATATATTCAGAGCACTAAATGAGTAAAATATGCAGCCAAGAATACTATATCCAGCTAGGCTGTCATTGAAAATTGAAGGAGAGATAAAAAGCTTCCAGGACAAACAAAAAATAAAGGAATTTGCAAACACAAACCAGCCCTACAAGAAATCTTGAAAGGGGTCCTCTAAGCAAAGAGAGAGCCTAAAAGCAACAGAGACCAGAAAGGATACAGACAATATAGGGTAACAGTCACCTTACAGGCAATACAATGGCACTAAATTCCTATCTTTCAATAGTTACCCTGAATGTAAATGGGCTAACTGCCCCAATCAAAAGACACAGGCTATCAGACTGGATTAAAAAACAAGACCCATCGATATGCTGTCTGCGAGAGCCTCATTTTAGAACCAAAGACACCCCCAGATTGAAAGTGAGGGGGTGGAAAACCATTTACCATGCTAATGGACACCAAAAGAAAGCTGGGGTGGCAATCCTTCTATCAGACAAATTGGATTTTAAACCAAAGACTGTAATAAGAGATGAGGAAGGACATTATATCCTACTTAAAGCATCTATCCAACAAGAAGATCTAACAATTGTAAATATCTATGCCCCTAACATGGGATCAGCCAATTATATAAGGCAATTAATAACAAAAGCAAAGAAACACATCGACAACAATACAATAATACTGGGGGACTTTAACACCCCCCTCACTGAAATGGACAGATCGTCTAAGCAAAAGATCAATAAGGAAATAAAGACTTTAAATGACACACTGGACCAAATGGACTTCACAGACATATTCAGAACATTCCATCCCAAAGCAACAGAATACACATTCTTCTCTAGTGCCCATGGAACATTCTCCAAAATCGATCACATCCTAGGTCATAAATCAGGTCTCAACCGGTACCAAAAGTTTGGGATCATTCCCTGCCTATTTTCAGACCACAATGCTTTGAAACTAGAACTCAATCACAAGAGGAAAGTCGGAAAGAACTCAAATACATGGAGGCTAAAGAGCATCCTACTGAAGAATGAATGGGTCAACCAGGAAATTAAAGAAGAATTAAAAAAATACATGGAAACCAATGAAAATGAAAACACAACTATTCAAAATCTTTGGGATGCAGCAAAGGCAGTCTTAAGAGGAAAGTATATAGCAATACAAGCCTTTCTCAAGAAACAAGAAAGGTCTCAAATACACAACCTAACCGTACACCTAAAGGAGCTGGAGAAAGAACAGCAAGTAAAGCCTAAACCCAGCAGGAGAAGAGAAATAATAAGGATCAGAGCAGAAATCAATGAAATAGAAACTAAAAGAACAGTAGAACAGATCAATGAAACTAGGAGCTGGTTCTTTGAAAGAATTAACAAGATTGATAAACCCCTGGCCAGACTTATCAAAAAGAAAAGAGAAAGGACCCAAATCAACAAAATCATGAATGAAAGAGGAGAGATCACAACGAACACCAAAGAAATACAAACAATTATAAGAACATATTATGAGCAACTCTATGCCAGCAAATTAGATAACCTGGAAGAAATGGATGCATTCCTAGAGATGTATCAACTACCAACACTGAACCAGGAAGAAATAGAAAACCTGAATAGACCTATAACCACTAAGGAAATTGAAGCAGTCATCAAAAATCTCCCAAAAAACAAAAGCCCAGGGCCAGAGGCTTCCCAGGGGAATTCTACCAAACATTTCAAGAAGAATTAATACCTATTCTTCTGAAACTGTTCCAAAAAATAGAAATGGAAGGAAAACTTCCAAACTCATTTTATGAGGCCAGCATTACCTTGATCCCAAAACCAAAGACCCCATCAAAAAGGAGAATTACAGACCAATATCCCTGATGAACATGGATGCAAAAATTCTCACCAAAATACTAGCCAATAGGATCCAACAGTACATTAAAAGGATTATTCACCACGACCAAGTGGGATTTATCCCTGGGCTGCAAGGTTGGTTCAACATCTGCAAATCAATCAATGTGATACAATAGCATCCTTTCTTGATCAAAACTCTTCAGAGTATAGGCAAGAGGGTACATACCTCAATATCTTAAAAGCCATCTATGAAAAACCTACAGCGAATATCATTCTCAATGGGGAAAAACTGAGAGCTTTCCCCCTAAGGTCAGGAACGTGGCAGGATGTCCATTATCACCACTGCTGTTCAACATAGTATTGGAAGTCCTAGCCACAGCAATCAGACAACAAAAAGAAATCAAAGGCATCCAAATCGGCAAAGAAGAAGTCAAACTCTCACTCTTTGCAGATGATATGATACTTTATGTGGAAAACCCAAAAGACTCCACCCCAAAACTGCTAGAACTCATACAGGAATTCAGTAAAGTGGCAGGATATAAAATCAATGCACATAAATCAGTGGCATTCCTATACACCAACAACAAGACAGAAGAAAGAGAAATTAAGGATTCGATCCCATTTACAATTGCACCCAAAACCATAAGATACCTAGGAATAAATCTAACCAAAGAGACAAAGGATCTTTACTCAGAAAACTATAAAATACTCATGAAAGAATTGAGGAAGACACAAAGAAATGGAAAAATGTTCCATGCTCATGGATTGGAAGAACAAATATTGTGAAGATGTCAATGCTACCTAGAGCAATCTACACATTCAATGCAATCCCCATCAAAATACCATCCACTTTTTTCAAAGAAATGGAACAAATAATCCTAAAATTTGTATGGAACCAGAAAAGACCCCGCATAGCCAGAGGAATGTTGAAAAAGAAAAGCAAAGCTGGCGGCATCACAATTCCGGACCTCAAGCTCTATTACAAAGCTGTCATCATCAAGACAGCATGGTACTGGCACAAAAACAGACACATAGATCAATGGAACAGAATAGAGAGCCCAGAAATGGACCCTCAACTCTATGGTCAACTCATCTTTGACAAAGCAGGAAAGAATGTCCAATGGAACAAAGACAGTCTCTTCAACAAATGGTGTTGGGAAAATTGGACAGCCACATGCAGAAGAATGAAACTGGACCATTTCCTTACACCACACATAAAAATAGACTCCAAATGGGTGAAAGACCTCAATGTGAGACAGGAGTCCATCAAAATCCTAAAGGAGAACACAGGCAGCAACCTCTTTGACCTCAGCCGAAGCAACTTCTTCCTAGAAACATCGCCAAAGGCAAGGGAAGCAAGGGCAAAAATGAACTATTGGGACTTCATCAAGATAAAAAGCTTTTGCAAAGCAAAGGAAACAGTCAACAAAACCAAAAGACAACCGACAGAATGGGAGAAGATATTTGCAAATGACATATCAGATAAAGGGCTAGTATCCAAAATCTATAAAGAACTCATCAAACTCAACACCCAAAGAACAAAGAATCCAATCAAGAAATGGGCAGAAGACATGAACAGACATTTTTCCAAAGAAGACATCCAAATGGCCAACAGACACATGAAAAAGTGCTCAATATCGCTCGGCATCAGGGAAATCCAAATCAAAACCTCAATGAGATACCACCTCACACCAGTCAGAATGGCTAAAATTAACAAGTCAGGAAACGACAGATGTTGGCGGGGATGCGGAGAAAGGGGAACCCTCCTCCACTGTTGGTGGGAATGCAAGCTGGTGCAGCCACTCTGGAAAACAGTATAGAGGTTCCTCAAATGTTGAAAATAGAGCTACCCTATGATCCAGCAATTGCACTACTGGGTATTTACCCCAAAGATACAAAAGTAGGGATCCGAAGGGGTACGTGCACCCCGATGTTTATAGCAGCAATGTCCACAATAGCCAAACTGTGGAAAGAGCCAAGATGTCCATCGACAGATGAATGAATAAAGAAGAGGTGGTATATATATATACAATGGAATATTATGCAGCCATCAAAAGGAATGAGATCTTGCCATTTGCAACGACGTGGATAGAACTGGAGGGTATTATGTTGAGTGAAATAAGTCAAACAGAGAAAGACATGTATCATATGATCCACTGATATGAGGAATTCTTAATCTCAGGAAACAAACTGAGGGTTGCTGGAGTGGGGGGTGGGGTGGGAGGGATGGGGTGACTGGGTGGTAGACACTGGGGAGGGTATGTGCTCTGGTAAGTGCTGTGAATTCTGCAAGACTGTTGAATCTCAGATCTGTACTTCTGAAACAAATAATGCAATATATGTTAAGAAAAAAAAAAGAAGAAGAATAAGGTAGCAGGAGGGGAAGAATGAAGTGGGGGAAATCGGAGGGGTAGACAAACCATGAGAGACAATGGACTCTGAAAAACAAACTGAGGGTTCCAGAGGGGAGGGGGGTGGGAGGATGGGTTAGCCTGGTGGTGGGTATTGAGGAGGGCACATTCTGCATGGAGCACTGGGTGTTATGCACAAACAATGAATCATGGAACACTACATCTAAAACTAATGATGTAATGTATGGGGATTAACATAAGAATAAAAAAAAGGAAAAAAAAATCACAATATCACACCCTCAAAAAGAATCATCATATGCATACATTTTTTCATATATTATCAGGCATTTATAGATTCTTGAGGGTCTTTGGAACCTAGATTAATAGTCCCTACATTCTATTATAACTAGAGTTTTCACTTGTGATGAATGAAAGCCACACTATACCGAATGGTTCCTTTATATAACACTAATATACTGCAGTATACCATGCATCATATCTCATATAACCCTCACAACAGCCCTAACCGGTAGGTCCTATTATTCCCTCAAATTGCATATGAGGAGATTAAAGCTCAAAGAAGTACAATGATTTATCCAAGATCACACAGTTAGAAAGCTGGGAATTGAACTAGAACTAGCTGTTTCCACAGTGAGCAAGGCAGAGTGGAGGTATTTCTGAGATTATTTTAGAAATCCATGTTGCTACTCTACAGACTGAGCCTAAGTGTCCCTGCCATGCGGAATGAACAGTGGGAGATGAAGCCGGAGGCCCAAGCCCTGCCCTTGTTCTCTTTACCCTCAGCCACGGAAAGAGCTCAGGAACACAAGTAGCTTCATTAGCTGTGCCTCTCTGGGGATGTGTGACAGCCCATAGGGTCGTGACTGTGGGTTGGAAGTAACAAAGCAGTCGACCTCTGAATGTGGAGGGGGCATCCCCTGTGTCTCTAAGGGGCCTGCAGGTTGCAGGTGGCACTAACTTCACAGCAAAGAAAGGTGTTTGCCAAAGGAAGGACAGATGGTTCCAGTCACCGGTTATTTATTTCTATAATTAGCTGCATGCTGTGATCTCAGATCATGGAGAAATTACTACTTCCTATGGAATTCCTCCCATCATTAGGGAAGAAATGGGAATTGGAACCTAAGGGGAGGCTATCTGTGGGATGGCAACTTCCCAAATCTCTGGGCTTGCAGCTATGCTGGGAAGGAGGGTGTGGTCTGGAGTAAAAATCTGAATCACCCAGAAGGACTGAGTTTTTTTTCTAGAACTACCAACTTTAATGGTACGTCAATGAATTACTGAAAGAACAGTTTTTTGAAAAATTTCTTAACAGAGCATCAGAGTATTGCAACACTTTATTTTTTTAATTTTTTTTTAAAGATTTTATTTATTTATTTGACAGAGAGAGAGAGATAGCGAGAGCAGGAACACAAGCAGGGGGAGTGGGAGAGGGAGAAGCAGGCTTCCCACGGAGCAGGGAGCCCGATGTGGGACTCGATCCCAGGACCCTGGGATCATGACCTGAGCCGAAGGCAGACGCTTAACGACTGAGCCATCCAGGCGCCCACAACACTTTATTAAGAGTATTGGCTTTGAATTAGTAGCTGAAGTAACAATTGCATGAAGCCAGATTAGGTGTACTGCATAATACTTGATTTATTGACATTACTTAGCAATTTATTGGACCAAAGTCAAACTTTTTGTTTTTTATTAAGCACATTCCACAGTACAAAGCTGTCATGAATAATATCTGTACAATTTAACAGTTTCCATAGCTGTTCAGACACAAATTTATTTCAAACAGATAACTGGCAAACATAATTAATTACAAGTTAGAGTTAGACTATCCCAGTGCTTTAAAACATTAATATAGCAGTAATTTACAGTTGCTCAATTATGGTTAGCAAAATAAAGTCCAGGGTACGGCTGGGAATTACTACTATAATCCCAGAAAGTCAGAATTCCTTGGGTGCCAAAGTCCCCTGCTATAAGGAAATCTCTATTTGTGAGGTAGATGTTGTAAGCTTGACAGTGGTTGTGGAAGTGAGTTAACTTTTACCACTCTCCACATGACAGCTTTATATCAAACTGGTTAGGAGAGCCCAGGGGTGTGGGAGGGGCGGGGGGAGGAGGCAATTCTTCTGAACGAATGGACTTTTTGTTGTTGTTTTTGCATGTTTAATATAGAAGTTCTTGTTCCTTGGGAGATCATGGCCTTCGAATATGCACACAACCTTTGAATTGTGCCTACTAAATTATAGCAGGACTGAGTTTTAAGTACAACTCTACCATGGCTATGTGTTTCCACACAGAATTTACCCTTTTCGGATTTAATGTTCTTCATCAGGTAGAGAGGGATATTTTGAGAAGAGAATTTGACCACAGATGTGATGGACTCTTGTTGGCTATATATGATATATGATAGGGCCCAAGGAACATATTAAGACCCCCCCCTCTCCCCACCCCCTAAAAAGATTCCTAAATCCAGTATATCAGACAAACATATGAATCTCAATCAAGGCACCCTACTTACTAACTAACTAGCTCTGAACAAGTGACTTTAAATCTCAGACCCTCACTTTCTCTGTAAATGGAATAACTCCATCCACCTAGTAGAGGTGTTGTGAGAAATGAATGAGAATATACATGCAATATTCCTAAACCAGTGGTTGGTATAAAGTAGGTACTCAATAAATGGGCATTAATTTTATTATTGTAATTTAGTGGAGAAGATGGAGATCTAAAAACAAAATATTAATATTCTATGACACAGAGAAAGTCTCCTGCTAAATTGAACGAGAGGCAGTTCATCTAAGATTGTTGAGGGTAAGGAAGGAATCATTAATATTGATAGCATTCTGTGGTCCAGTTTGAACAATAGCTCTTGTTCTCTAGAAATTCTCTTGTAATGATGCAGATTTCTGTGACCAGCCTTGTGGATTGCAGCTCTGACAAAAACCATCACCCCTTTCAGTATGATCTGGCCTGGCATTCTGCTTTAGAAGTGGGATTAGAATTTAGAACAAATTAGTGTCTATACTTCTGATATCCTCCTCAGAGTTAGCACCTCACACATCGCCAAATAATCGGGTTTGTACATGTGGACAGCAATTGAATAAAAAAGAACCACCCATTTTATGTAAGCCAAGAAAGAGAAACAGACTCACAATACAGCAAGCTCCTGTCTGCCCACTTATTTGTGTATCTTAATTGATATTTTCAAGTCAGTTTTCCTCTAAAGAGTTTCAGGCTTTCTGCATGTATTTGTTGCAAAACCTCCCAATGGCTGTGTAGTGCAAGGAAATATTCCTAGTAATAGCACCTTATTTACGTATGGTACTCCATCATACCATGTATATTTTCTTGCTCAAATCACAACCCAACACAGTGGGTATGGGTAGAATGAGAAGAAAACTAAGGTAACAGATTATACCTCAAATTCACCAGGACTATGATCTAGCTACCCCTCTCCCACAAAAATCTGATGACCCCTACCTCAGTTAATGGAATTCTCATCTATACAGTTGGACAAGCAACACATTTACTGTCTTCTCTGATACCTATCTTTCCACCTATAACCTCTCTGGGTGCAGTTTGTAGGATGCATTAGAGGGAGGACAAAGTAAATGGTGATGGTGTGGAGATAAAATAGAAGGATACTGCAAAAGTCTCAACAAAGTGTAACCGTGGCTTGGCTTTAGGATATTAGTGACAGACACGAAGAGAAAGAGAATTGGGAGGTATTTACAGAGTTACATGGTTACATGGTTTGGCATAAAGTCCCAAAGTTTGGATATGACAGAACTAGGGACCTAACCTTAGTCTTTTGAACCCAATTCCCCAGACAATTTCTTCTCTCTTGCCATTCTAAGGCATGTCTTTTAAATGGAGGAATACTTTGACCAGAGACTTTGATTTTCAGGTGTTTTATATGTAAAATGGAGCTAATAATGCTACCTAACTCATATGGTCATTGTGAGGATTAAATTAGATAACACACATAAATGTTTAGCACTTTGCTCAACACATAATGAAAGCTCAAGAAATGTATGCATACAAGTGTACCTATGCTTCCGTATCTTACAATTATTAATATACATTAAAAAGACAAAGCAACAGGAGGAAAATTAGCACTGTAAGATTCCTATTGCCCTTTTGCATCTGTCCTATGCTTTCCCATTTCACTGAAGCCAGAACCCAGACAATCTAGTCTTCCATCACTGTGTCCCACCTAACACAAAGAAAAGGTTGTGAAAGGGCTTTCACTCTGTCCAGTCCTGTGTGTGTGTGTGTGTGTGTGTGTTTCAGATTAATTTTGTGAGACAAGCAGAAGTTGCTGCCTTGATTTGTCCTTGGAAAGAGCCCTGCTTTTCTTGATTGAAGATGTATTTTTACAGCCTAAATGTGCAGGTCAGAGTAATTTTTTGACAGGTAAAATACTTAGCCGTGACTGTCTATGAATCTTTTTTTTCTCCTACATCCCCCTCCCTTGTCCTGTTAATATCTGTCTCTTCATCTTACTGAAGCCTCATACCTGTCTATCATTGCCTCTCACTGACCGGCCAGCACCTTCTGTGTGTCTCCTCTCCGCACCTTCTTTGATTCTTATCCTACTGAATGTGGAGTCTGGCTCTGAATTTGCTCTGAAGCCTTGACCTCTTAAGTCCCTGCTTCTTAAATCAAGATCAGAGTACCCACTGGGAGATTTAGGGAGGTGGTGTCACAGTGGGGATTGAAATCCCAGGACACTTTACCAACATGTCATATAACTTTAATTGAATAGTATTTAACTTAAAACATGTACATATCTTTTTTTTTTTAATGCAATAAATTTAAGCAAAATGCCAGGTCTACCATTTACTAGTTTTGTGACCTTGAGATACTTCTTACCCATGTAATTGCAATATCTTTTTCTGCAAAATATCTCCTAGAAGTAAATAAAATAAATGTATAAACACTGGTCATGCTGCCTGGCACAGAGACTTGCTTAATAAGCACTGAATTTTCACTTAAAAAAAAATCCAAGTTACAGATGAGTAAACTGAGATTTAGAGAGGATTATTTGCCCTAAATCAGAACTGACAAGTGACAGACCTGAGACTTGAGCATCATGTGGAACCTGGTTAGTCTAATTCCCAAGTCCACAACCCAGACCCAATCCAAACAAACACAATGCTTAGGTGGTAGACACTCTGGACTAAGCACAAGAATCCCCAAGACTATGATTCACTCCTGTTGCCTTTAAGGGTATGTGGTCAAGAAGATCTGATCTTAATGCCTTGCTTCCTATTTTCTTGTGTGGAAGATTTTGGGTTGGTAAAACCAACCAGTCATTCAAACAAATGCTCTGTCAATCTGGAGCATTCCTGAACATGGCTTTTGCAAATCTAACCCCTCCGAGCTTTAGCCCCATGCCCTCTCCTCTTGTCCTTCTTCACCACTGCTCCCTTTGTAAGTCCCACCCCACCCTTTATATTGCCACCCCCAGTTTCCTTTTTTTAATAAAATATTTTATTTATTTATTTGACAGAGAGAGACACAGCAAGAGAAAGAACACAAGCAGGGGAGTGGGAGAGGAAGAAGCAGGCCTCCTGCTGAGCAGGGAGCCCCATGCGGGGCTCGATCCCAGCACCCTGGGATCATGACCTGAGCTGAAGGCAGACGCTTAACGACTGAGCCACCCAGGCACCCCAAAAGACCTACTATGAGCCACACCCTGAGTTAGGGCTGCGGACACAGAGGGGTCACATTGACCTAAGGCCTCAAGGAATTTAGACTCTAAAGAGAGAAGTCGGGTAGCTCGGTAACACAGTATCCCAAAAGTGCAGGAAGCAGTGATATTCCTGAGGAGAGTACTGACCCTGGCCTGAGAGAAAAGGAGGAGAAATCAGGAAAAGTTTGCAGAAATAAGCAGTAAAGCCTCAAGTTTTATGTTGTTACTTATGTCCCTTTGGGAGAGTTTGAAGGCTGCTATCGAGTCTTCATTTATAGAGAGGAGGAAAGGAAGAGATGCATAGGCCAAATATCTTTCATGGGGACCCAACAGCATTTGGCAACATTTAAATCATGCCATTGCCAGACTTAAACTCATCATGTATAGAAAGACATTCAAGCTCCTGATCCTGACCTTCATGGTCATATGTGACCTGCCCCTTGCCCGTCACTCTACCTCATCTCATGCAATTCTCTGCTCCAGCCACACTGGACATCCTAGTACCTCAAACACAGTCCTGACTCTAGAAAGCTGACCATGGGTGTTGCCTCTACCTGGGATGCACATCCCCCCAGAACTTCACAAGGCTGACTCCTTGGCATTAGGACCTCAGCTTAAATGCAATCTATGACCACACAACAGAATGGTCACCCAGTTTCTCTTTGTTGTATCAGCCCAATATATTTTACTATAGCACACATTACTACCTGGTAGCATAGCGTTAAAAAAAAAATGTGTTTGATTATTGCCTACTCCCTCCAAATGTAATCACGTTGAAAATCTCATCTGCCTTGTTCACAGGTTTATCTGCAGCATCTCAAATAGCAGGCATCAACACATATTTATTGAATGGAAGAAGGAATAAATACAAGAAAGAATAAATGGAGAACTGTCCTCATTTCCCAGGTCCTCTGCTTTTCATGCTGTTTCTATGGGCTGCAGGGAGGAGAAAAGCAATCACCAAAGGGCACACATGTTCCTAAGAAAACCTCGCTTTGAAAAATGAAGTGTTCCTTGTCATTAGCTTTCAGTCAAGCATCACATCAGGGGACTTTTGCATCAGGTGCTGTGATTGGACCTCGAGGGGCCTGTGATGCGGACCTGGCCCTCCTGTGAGCTGGAACAGATGGTTCCTTCACACACATCTAAATAAAGCTGTAATGGTGTTGGCCCGCAAACAAAGCACAGGTGAAACTTCCTTTACAAAAAAGAAGGTGTTTTTTGAGCGTTCTGAGAAAATCAGTATCTACAATGCCACTAATTTTTATTTTAGACACAGTTTATCTTCTTTCAGGGCATCTTGTCAATGGACTGCCATTCTTTCTATTCTAATACTAGCTAGTCCCCAGGATATCTCCCCTCCTGCACCCCCACCAAGTTATCCTGCACATTCTTATCAGGGTTATCATCACAGAGCGTCACTCCCATGATGCACTCCTCTTCCTCAATATCTGAGTAATGAGTTGCCTTCGATTATCTGATCAAGATAGACAATCACACACGTCTATAATTAGTCTGTGTTCTGATTAGCAAGTTGATGGCATAACCACGGCTGATGCCTTACAGAATAAGAAACATCTTGGTGAGGGAAGTCTGTGGGACTGTTCAGAAAGAAAATCTACCAAGAAAACCACATGGTTTTTCACAAAAAAGGGAGAAGATGGCAGTGCACAAGATTATGATGTACGAAAATAAAAGAAGGATGGTTGTTCTCTCTCCCATTCATTCAAGTTGTAGGGATTTGGAAGAGTTATTTGCAGTACCCCCAAGGAACCAAGAACACAAATGAGGACATGTTAGTAGTCTCCAAATTTGTTTCATTCCCTTTCTTCCTCATGGAGTTGTTGGAGGAACAGGTCTGTATTCACCAGCATTATATCCCAGTCACCAAGCACAGACAGTAGGGCTTAACAAAGTTTCTTAAAATAATAAATAGACAAATAATGAAGGTGATGCTCTAGTGAGGATTCAGAGTTGACAAGAGATCATTAAGAAACAGAACATGGAGGGCGGTTGGGGAAGGAGGAGCTAGGAGATTCCCACTTTTCCCAGCACTGAGCATGCCATGAAGGCCTTTCAGAGATAAGACACATGGGGACACAGACAATCTTAGGTTTTATAGTGCACTAGTTGGAAATGCCCTTTATGTACTTTTGTTTGTTGTTTGTGAGGTTAGGATTCTATTAAGACCTTCGTGGTTTATGTTTATATCCCATGGGTGCTACAGAAACAGCACGTGGCGGTGAGTGGGCTTTGGGCGTGAGGATTAAGACATTATTTCGTGGCAAATCCCACATTCAGGGAACTTGTGGATAAATACAGACCCACACGTGAGAAAGGAGAAAGAGCAACTGCTCTATTAAGTTCTTATTATATGCTGTGCCCTGAAGAATGGGTTACATCCATTAATCTCAGGCAATTCTCACAGCAAATTGGAGAAGTAGGCTTTTTTTTTTTTTTGGCTGTTTTTCAAAAGAGGAATTTGGACTTCAGAGAAGTAAAATAGCTTTTCCATAAACCGACAGCACAAACAGGTGAGACCTGAGACTAGAATCCAGGTTTCCTTATTCCAGAGAGGTACTATTTTCCTTCTTGATGTTATCCCTAAAATATATTACCAGAAGTGGATTATAATCTTCCGTTCACACACAACTTATGTAAATCTTTCATGGCTTTTACTGGCCCCGATTTTCCTGTTTCTCAAGGCATATCCAAGGACACTTGGAAACAGGATGGCAAATACCTGATACACGTGCCATTTCTCCTACCTGTATGACAGATACCACCAATTATGGAGTTACAGAATCTTTCCCACTGCATTAAGATGCAGCTTCAGAATCCTTCACAGTGCACAGAGCTCCAAATTCTGTAACAATTAAGAATTTGCACACCTATATAAAACATAATTGCTGTCCTTGTGGAGACAGTCCTGGGGGGACCTTGAGTGCATTAGGAAAGGGATCAGATTAGAACTTAGAAAGCCTATACTTCCTCATACCACTGACTTTGGAAAAGCCATTCAATTTTCTCTGAACCCCAATTTCCCCATTTTTAAAAGGAAAGCTTTAGACTAAATTAACTCTAAGCTCTCTTTCCCACTAAAATTGTGGAGGTGACAGAGGACCTACAACAATTTACTAGTCTTATACTGTATCAAAAGTCTAGCTAACCTGATAAATTAATTATTGCCAAAGTTTTAACAAGTCTCTTTATTCTATTTGTTCATCCCATTTTGTAATGGTTTTATATTTCAAAAAATTTTTCACAGATATAATGCTTGTACCCAAATGATGGACTCTGAGTGGGGAATTTCACAGTTGTCAAAAGTGATGCTCTGGAGCAGGGGCACACGGTTCTTTTCTCTCTTCTTTCAAACATAAATTACTGAGAAGAGGGAGGGTTTCAGGAATTGGGGGGGGGGTGTGGATTCCAGTTCCTTCTCATTTTCATAATGTAAGCAAGGATGAAATGGAGTCTGTTGACATTAATCGACAGAGTTTTGGCGCCAATAATCTCCTCTTAATCCGAAACTAAGGTGACTTTTCATGCACAGATAAGGATTAGAGATTACTTAAGGAGGGCCCTTTGCACAGAAATAGATAATACCAGCAGGGCCTTGCCCACTTGTAAGTCCCAGCCCCAGGATTAGCATTTATTCCCCCTTTTAGAGTCCTCAACTGCAGCCTGTCCTTTGGGAGATGATCAGCTACTTCCAGACCTGCATGTCCAATAGAGCAGCCAGCAGACACATGTGGCTAAATTTAAATTAATGAAAACTTAAAAAAAAATTAAAAATTAAAACTTAAAAATTTAGCTCCCCACTCTAGCTATATTGCAAGTGCTCAATAGCCAGTGGCTAGTGTCCATCTTATTGGATGGCACAGATAAAAATTTCATCAGTACAGAAAGTTCTGTTGGGCATTGCGGTTCTACATAAAGACATATTTGTGATACTCTGGAACATGAAAACTGTGACCATGATTTTTGTGTTGGCAATATAAGAGGTTTTCTTTCTCTCTAAATACTTGCTTTTCAGTGTTTGCTAAACACTGTATGGGGTGTGTAGTATGGAGGCATTTTGTTGTTGTTGTTGTTCCATTTCACCTTGCTCATTCTCAATGTAACAGTATACAGTGAGACATAAGAAGCCCTAAATATTTCACTTGTATGTCAACCTTAAAAGATGCCTTTGTTCTGATCATTATATAGTCCTGAATGAATGACACTGTTGATTAGAGTTTTGCTTCAAATACCGTTATTTCTATCAATTATCAATAAATGCCCTTAAGCTTAACAAAACATTTTAAGTGAACTCATTATCCAAAATCTTTAGGGTGGCAATAAAATTGCATTTCCCACTAAACTAGTTATAAGTTTATCTCATTTCTCTAGGAATGTTTTGATCTAGAAAGACATTTCTTTTCCCCACCAGGCTTTCTACTGGTGAAACACGGAGGCCACATTACCCTCCCATCCAAATCTCATTTATATTTCCACCCTGGGACATTTCTCATTCCATTGAGCTCATTCAGAACTGTCTCCCATTTTTCAGGAAAAGTTGTTAATAATGAAACTGGGAATTCATTTTGGCAAACATATTCTGGATACCATACTTGATCAATAGAATCAAAGATTCTTCATTTACTATTTCTTTTCCTTTTCTCTATACACATTACAGCAGAAGAAAACAAAAATTACAGTACTGTTACTCGTAAAATGTCTTAATGGCAGATCAGCCTCCTAGTTTTCTCTATACAGTCCTCACCCAACTACCTACTTACCTACCTACCTACCTACTTGATGTGGATGTTTATAAGATCCCACATAAGTCCCAAGAAATGGCTAAAAGTGACCCAAATTCAAAAGTAGTCCTGAATTTTAGCTTGTATCAGCTACAATACAAGCTCCAGACACAATGTGAAGTTCTAGATGGTACGATCCTTTGTGCCCTTTAACTGCTCAGAATTCAAGAACTTCCTATTTGCTGGTGAATTTCTACATCTCATTACCAGTATTAGTACAGGAGGGAAGTGGGGTGAACTGTAACAATGATTTTCAATTTACTTGAGGGGCAGGCTAGCATAGTCATTAAGGGCTTGGACTTCTGGCCTTCAAATTCCAGTCCTGTTCATACATAATGTATGATCTTGAACAAGTTTCTTAAACTCCTTTCCCACAGTTCCCTCATCAGTAATTGGGGATGATATTAATAGTACTTACCGCATTGGGTTATGAAGATTAAATGAGTTAATACACATAAACTACTTAGAAAAGTTCCTGGTACTTGGTAAATCATCAATATTATTAGCTATTATTATATTACTTGGAACCTGAGGATTCCAGGAAAGAACCTCAGGGAGTGAGGGGAACATCAGTTGGTTCACAACCCCACAAAATTTGAATTATTCCATAACTGCAAGATAATGGAAAAATTGTGACATCAGAATAGACTGAATTAGTATAGATTTTCCTTTCCATGGTGAAAATACATAAGTACTAAAAAAAAAAAATAGTATAACAAATAATGTTTTTTTTAAAAGATTGTATTTATTTGTGGGGGGGGAGGAAGGTGGGGAGAGAGAGAGAGTACAAGAGCAGGCAGAGGGAGAAGCAGACTCCCTGCTGAGGAGGGAGCCTGACTCCACTCTCTGGAGCCCAGGGCTGGGGTCATGACCTAAGCCAAAAGCAGAAGCTTAACCAACTGAGCCACCCAGGTGCCCCACAAATAATGTTTTTAAAGATTAAGCAGAATTTTACTTAGAATGACAATTTCAAAGATACTAGCTGGGCTTGAAAAAAGCATGGAAGATATTAGAGAAACCCTTCCTGGAGAAATAAAAGAACTAAAATCTAACCAAGTCGAAATCAAAAAGGCTATTAATGAGGTACAATCAAAACTGGAGGCTCTAACTGCTAGGATAAATGAGGCAGAAGAGAGAATTAGTGATATAGAGGACCAAATGATAGAAAATAAAGAAGCTGAGAAAAAGAGAGATAAACAACTACCGGATCACGAGGGCAGAATTCGAGAGATAAGTGATACCATAAGATGAAATAATATTAGAATAATTGGGATCCCAGAAGAAGAAAGAAAGAAAGAGAGGGGCAGAAGGTATATTGGAGCAAATTATAGCAGAGAACGTCCCTCATTTGGGGAAGGAAACAGGCATCAAAATCCAGGAAGCACAGAGAACCCCTCTCAAAATCAATAAAAATAGGTCAACACCCCAACATCTAATAGTAAAACTTACGAGTCTCAGAGACAAAGAGAAAATCCTGAAAGCAACTCAGGACAAGATATCTGTAATCTACAATGGTAGAAACATTAGATTGGCAACAGACCTATCCACAGAGACCTGGCAGGCCAGAAAGGACTGGCAGGATATATTCAGAGCACTAAATGAGAAAAATATGCAGCCAAGAATACTATATCCATCTAGGCTGTCATTGAAAATAGAAGGAGAGATAAAAAGCTTCCAGGACAAACAAAAACTAAAGGAATTTGCAAACACGAAACCAGCCCTATAAGAAATATTGAAAGGAGTCCTCTAAGCACAAAGAGAACCTAAAAGTAACATAGACCAGAAAGGACCACAGACAATATACAGTAACAGTCACCTTACAGGCAATAAAATGGCAATACATTCATATCTTTCAATATTTACCCTGAATGTAAATGGGATAAATGCCCCAATCAAAAGACACAGGCTATCAGATTGGATAAAAAAAGAAGACCCATCAATATACTGTCAGCAAGAGACGCATTTTAGACCCAAAGACACCCCCAGATTGAAAGTGAGGGGATGGAAAACCATTTACCATGCTAATGGACACCAAAAGAAAGCTGGGGTGGCAATCCTTCTATCAGACAACTTAGATTTTAAACCAAAGATTGTAATAAAAGATGAGGAAGGACACTATATCCTACTTAAAGGGTCCATCCAACAAGAAGATCTAACAATTGTAAATATCTATGCCCCTAACATGGGATCAGCCAATTATATAAGCCAATTAATAACAAAAGCAAAGAAACACATCAACAATAATGCAATAATAGTGGGGGACTTTAACACCCCCCTCACTGAAATGGAGAGATCATCTAAGCAAAAGATCAATAAGGAAATAATGACTTTAAATGACACACTGGACCAAATGGACTTCACAGATATATTCAGAACATTCCATCCCAAAGCAACAGAATACACATTCTTCTCTAGTGCCCATGGAACATTCTCCAGAATAGATCACATCCTAGGTCACAAATCAGGAAGGAAATGGTCCAGTTTCATGTACCAAAAGATTGGGATCATTCCCTGCATATTTTCAGACCACAATGCTTTGAAACTAGAACTCAATCACAAGAGGAAAGTCAGAAAGAACTCAAATACATGGAGGCTAAAGAGCATCCTACTAAAGAATGAATGGGTCAACCAGGAAATTAAAGAAGAATTGGAAAAATTCATGGAAACAAATGAAAATGAAAACACAACTATTCTAAATCTTTGGGATGCAGCAAAGGCAGTCCTAAGAGGAAAGTATATAGCAATACATGCCTTTCTCAAAAAACAAGAAAGGTCTCAAATACACAACCTAACCCTACACCTAAAGGAGCTGGAGAAAGAACAGCAAATAAAGCCTATACCCAGCAGGAGAAGAGAAATAATAAAGATCAGAACAGAAATCAATGAAACAGAAACCAAAAGAACAGTAAAATAGATCAACGAAAAGAGGAGCTGGTTCTTTGAAAGAATTAATAAGTTTGATAAACCCCTGGCCAGACTTATCAAAAAGAAAAGAGAAAGGACCCAAATAAATAAAATCATGAATGAAAGAAGAGAGATCACAACCAACACCAAAGAAATACAAACAATTATAAGAACATATTATGAATAACTCTATGCCAGCAAATTAGATAATCTGGAAGAAATGGATGCATTCCTAGAGATGTATCAACTACCAACACTGAACCAGGAAGAAATAGAAAACCTGAACAGACCTATAACCATTAAGGAAATTGAAGCAGTCATCAAAAATCTCCCAAAAGGGGCGCCTGGTTGGCTCAGCCGTTAGGCGTCTGCCTTCGGCTCAGGTCCTGATCCCAATGTCCTGGGATCGAGCCCCACATCGGGCTCCCTGCTCGGCCGGAAGCCTGCTTCTCCCTCTCCCACTCCCCCTGCTTGTGTTCCTGCTCTCACTGTGTCTTGTCAAATAAATAAATATATAAAACCTTTAAAAGAAAAAAATCTCCCAACAAACAAAAGCCCAGGGCCAGATGGCTTCCCAGGGGAATGCTATCAAACATTTAAAGAAGAATTAATACCTATTCTTCTGAAACTGTTCCAAAAAATAGAAATGGAAGGAAAACTTCCAAACTTGTTTTATGAGGCCACCCTTACCTTGATCCCCAAACCAGACAAAGACCCCATCAAAAAGGAGAACTACAGACCAATATCCTTGATGAACATGGATGCAAAAATTCTCACCAGAGCCGAGAAATGGACCCTCAACTCTATGGTCAACTAATCATTGACAAAGCAAGAAAGAATGTCCAATGGAAAAAAGACAGTCTCTTCAACAAACGGTATTGGGAAAATTGGACAGCCACATGCAGAAGAATGAAACTGGACCATTTCCTTACACCACACACAAAAATAGACTCCAAATGGTGGAAAGACCTCAATGTTAGACAGGAGTCCATCAAAATCCTAAAGGAGAACACAGGCAGCAACCTCTTTGACCTCAGCCGAAGCAACTTCTTCCTAGAAACATTGTCAAACTCAAGGGCAAAAATAAACTATTGGGACTTCATCAAGATAAAAAGCTTTTGCACAGCAAAAGAAACACTCAACAAAACCAAAAGACAACCAACAGAATGGGAGAAGATATTTGCAAATGACATATTAGATAAAGGGCTAGTATCCAAAATCTATAAAGAACTCATCAAACTCAACACCCAAAGAACAAATGATCCAATTAAGAAATGGGCAGAAGACATGAACAGACATTTTTCCAAAGAAGACATCCAAATGGCCAACAGACACATGAAAAAGTGCTCAACATTGCTCGGCATCAGGGAAATCCAAATCAAAACCTCAATGAGATATCACCTCACACCAGTCAGAATGGCCAAAATTAACAAGTCAGGAAATGACAGATGTTGGCGGGGATGCGGAGAAAGGGGAACCCTCCTACACTGTTGGTGGGAATGCAAGCTGGTGCAGCCACTCTGGAAAATAGTATGGAGGTTCCTCAAAAAGTTGAAAATAGAGCTACCATACGACCCAGCAACTGCTGGGATTCTAAATGCGTAGAGGAAATCTGCAATTAATCAAAATTCCAGATCAAGGTCTTATGCGGACATGGAATCTGAACTCACATTGCCCATATCACATTGGAATCTCAAGATCAGTAATAAAAAACCAGAAACCAACTAACAAACAAACAAAACTGACTGAGGATCAGTAAATCCACGGATTCTTAGTCAAATGTAAAACTACTTTATAAAAACACTTTCACAACCATGGTACTTGAGCTTTCATGGTATATGAGCTTTCAACAACATTTTGCTGAAGATGAGCTCAAATAACAAAGAAAACTACATGTACATTTTTCTGGAGAGTAAGAAAACAAAAACTAATTGAATTAGAATACCATGAACTTGAGATAATAGAAAAATCTAGGGATGACTATAAAATAAGCATAATTAAAATGAACAGAGGTAACAATAGAAACCATAACAGGTTCTGTAGAAGAAAAACTGAGGGGTGCCTGGGTGGCTCAGTCGGTTAAGTGTCTGCTTCAGTTCGGGTCATGATCTCAGGGTTCTGGGATGGAGCCCTGCTTTGTGCTCCCTGCTCCACCCCTCCCAACCACTGCTCGGGCTCTGTCTCAATTAAATAATAAAATCTTTAAAAAAAAAAAAAATTGGTCAGAGGAGTTTATCTCAAAAAAAAAATCCAGTCAAAAAATTATGAAAGCAATACACAGAAAATTATAAGTTCAAAAATAATTTTAGTGGGGGAGGGACAAAGGGAGAGGGGGAGATAAAGAGAGAATCCCAAGCAGGCTCCACACCCAGTGAGGAGCCTGACCTGGGGCTCAATCTCACAACCCTGAGATCATGACCTAAGCCAAAACCAAGAGTCAGATGGTTAACCAACTAAGCCACCCAGGTGCCCTAAATTTGTTCAAAATTTAAAAAATTATTTCAACCTGGAAATATAAAGAAGTTTTAGCATGTGAACTGCTTTTAGCCTGTTTTCCTCTCCACTGGTAACAATGTTCCATCCACATATGTCTATGTATGTGTATACACATATGTATATATGTATACACACATATGTGAAGTAGCTTTAGAAGTAGTTTTATAATTAAGGTATTATCTATACTGAAAAACTTCTAACAGCAATTGATATATCTTCTGATACTTGTTCATAAATTTTGGTCATTTGTCTAAAAGGTTACATAACTTACTTGGATTTTCTTCTATCAAATAGTCATTTCCTCCTCTTGGTATGACAAACAATACTGCAAAGACTATACCTGTGCATATTTTCTGCGGGTGTATGCTTTGCTAGAGGTGAGAATACTGGAAGTAGAATTGTTGTGTCAAAAACTACACACATTTAAATTTGATAAAAATTTACAAATTGGCCTTAAAAAAAAAAAAAGCCACTCCGCCTACTTAAAGAAGCTCTAATCATACTGGCCTTATATTGCTGGATTCTGAAAGAGCTTTTGCTTAATAAAATAAAAAATATGGGGCCCCAAGAAACTTGAAAATGTACCAAATCATTTGAATTTACAGTCTCTTCCAACTTTGACAGAGTGGACATAGTTGAAGAATGGGGCCAGAAACTCCCTCTTTGCAGCTCCATGGAATATCTGTGGCTTAAAAACCACAAAGGTGCTTTTTAGTATCTACCGCTTATTCCATGTGCCTCATATCTATGAGCTTTGCGACCACCTCCTATGCTCTGCTCAGTTCCGTAAGCTCCAAAGGGCTTGCTCTCCCCGCATAACCAGCAATACACTTTGAGTCTTGCACCTGCATCTCCTTTTCTGGACACTGGAGACTCCTGCTTGGCCACTGTGGGTGGTTTAAAACCTGTTAAAACCAGCCAAAATCTAAGGAGCAGTTCATCTGAGAGTGATTCAGAAACCAATAAAGATGGCAAATCACTTTATGGAAATCAGCTTTTAATTATTCATTGGCAATTTGACTGCAATCTGGCAGGTCTCCTGATAGGATGAGGATGACTTGATAAGTGGATTTTTTTTTCTCTGTAAAACACATTCATTTTACACATCTCTTCCAAAATCCACCTGAAATTTTCCAACTTAAAGAGGCCACGGGGAAGAACCAGCCCATGGCCTCCAGAATGAGTAATCTCGGTAAAGATACCATCATTCATTTGTTGAATAATTCTTATCCAATGCTAATGAATTGTTTATTGAAGAGATAAGAAAAAAGAATGATTTAAAGAGAAACAATATAAAATAATCTGATGTAAGGTCATATTTTTCACCTTTTCCCCTCCACCCACTTCCTACAAACAAGGCAGGCAGTGTGGTATTACAGGGAAAAAAATGAATTTTGAATGGGTAGACCTGGGTTCGAACTAAAATGCCCCCAGTCATCGGCTGAATGACCCCAACAAATCAATTAATCTCTCCGAGCCTCTATTTCCTCATATGCAAATATGAGCACATTAAAACGTTGAATGAAGAATGAAAATATAATGCATGTGCCTGGAAAATTGTCGGTTTTTATCAATGACAGTGGATATGATCATTACGTAGCAAACTGTTCTTTGAAGTGTCTTGGAAGGCTAATCTCTAGCTAGCTGGGGCCTGAGGGCATATAACAGTTTACAAACTGTCTACAGGCCCATTTACATCTGATTTCATCTGGGAAGTTGGGAGTGCTGAATTCAGAAAACTACTCAGTCATCTTTCAACCTCCCCCAGTAGCAAAAGGCCTCTTAAATGATGGCCTATAGATTTAAGCTCTGGAGATAGAATGGAATCTCCCCCTTTCCCTTTAATTTTATCATTAGGACCATGGCCATGAATAGAATACAATAGGACATGGGAGAAATCTTTCCTAAGCTCTGAATTGTTCTTTAAAGATAACAGTGGCATCCTTGGATCTTAGACTTGGTAAAGATCTTATTTAGTAATTGCTGAGTGTCCATACATAAGATAAAGACAGGCATTCATAATCTAACCCCTCGCTTAATATGTTGGTTTCAATTAATTCCCTAATCAAACTCTTAAGATGCACTAGCAAAAACCCAGTTCACTCTTGTGATGCTTTCCTCTCTCCCACCATGTCCTTTTCTTCCTCCCATCCTCTCAATGTTCCCACTTCTTTTTCATAGAGTGAAAATTGTTTTGTGAAAATCTAAAAGGGGACAGAATAGAAAAAATAGTTTGGTCATTTTGGTATATGAAACATTTTACACTTATTTTTATTCATGATCTAACTCCTTATTACCTCTCTATCCCAGTCTTTCACCGTTATTTTACTCAGGCCATTTGCTTTGTGAGGATAGAAAGTGTCCCTGATCTATCAAGCTACATTATGATGGATCTCTCCCAAGCTCTGGAGAACAGACAGGCAATAAACTCCATCCCAGGTTCCTTGAATCTCAACCACGATTAGTTCAGTGCTAAGTATAAAGGCTAAAGAGGGAAATCATCTATGTAAGGACCAGAAATCTGAGAGGAGAAAAGGCAACATCTACCCCTGAGACAGGGAGAACCTAGGAGGACTATGCCCTGTTTTGTAAGGCAGATGCTCCTGCATACCCCACATGGGGAATGAAGACTGGGACTGAGAATATGTGCTTTCCTATGGCTCTTCCCATATCTGGAATCTCTTCCCTCTTTTCCTTGGACAAAATAAAGGGGCCTGAAATTTTCATAGAGGAGAGAGAGGGGGAAGCTAGCCTATATCTATTAGGAGACAGTAAGACAGAAGAAATTATGAGAAAGAGAAAAGCAGGCAGAGAAAGAAACAAGGAGAAAGAGCCAGAGAGAAGAGAAAATGGGGAATTGGGAGAGAGAGATGCAGAAAGAAATGGAATGAGAGAGGGAGAGCAGAATCATGAGAGGTAGATAGAATAAAACAAAACCAAGCAAAAAGAATAATTTAGATTCTTGGGACAGATGGTAAGTGCTACAGCAAAGGATCAAGGAAAATAATACTGTGTCAAAGTCAACATCAGATTAAATCAGAAAATTCGGGAGGAAATCATGGTAAAATTAAGTCTAATAGAAAGAGGGGGGCAAGAAGGGGAGGGACTAGACAGCTGGGGAATGAGGCAGAGAGTGCAATGAGGGATTGAGGGGGAAAAAAAAGTCAAATGCAAGCCCTGGAAGGTCCTGGGGTTTGTTGACAGACAGCATGGGTTTAAGAGGAAGGAGACTCAGACTCTGATGTGAAGTCCTCTCCTTCGTGACCAGTTTGACCTGAGCAAGTTGAGTCAACACTAGGGACCTCTGTGTTTTTTATCCGTGAAAGGTGATGGATAGTCTAGGTAGACTGTGAGGTCCCTCCTAACTCGGAGATGGTTTTGAAATCTCAAAGCTACAGCCAGTGATCCAAGATGGATGGAAACTCAGGATGCCCTTGCAGATGGCAAGAAAAGCTGAGCTCTGACAAGAGCCCTAGTGTGTGGAAAGCCCTCATCACAAAGGGCCCCAAGTACAAGTTGACAGCGAGGTAGTGGAAAAAATGGTAGACTCACTGGTTTGGTCTCTGCCAGAAGCTATGTGGCTTTGGGCAGTCTCTTGACCGGCCTTGGGCTCTGTTTTCTATGTGTGTGTGATGCATATGGATTTGTGTGTTTAGTGTCGGGAGCTGGGAGATAGATGGATTGGACCAAATCCTAAGTAGCCTAGTCCAATGCATGCCGGGGACATCTGTGTCCAGGCACTGTGGAGAACAAGGAGTGGTGCACCATGCCTTAAGGGGGGGCAATGGCTGACACTTGACTTCAACTAATTGTACGTGTGGGTGTGAAAGTCAAGCATTACCAGACCTTCTAATGTTTTCAAGAGAAGTCTGAATTTCCGGTATATGCAAAATGTAATGGTTAAACAAAACCTTAGTGAGGATTTCAGTCTAACAAAATATGAACGGAGCCACGAGGTTGCAGCATGCAACACCTGAAATAAATGTTTTATTTATTTATTTATTTATTTATTTATTTATTTATTTATTTATTTATTTATTTTAAGATTTTATTTATTTATTTGACAGAGAGAGAAATAGCGAGAGCAGGAACACAAGCAGGGGGAGTGGGAGAGGGAGAAGCAGGCTTCCTGCCGAGCCGGGAGCCCGATGCGGGACTCGATCCCAGGACCCTGAGATCATGACCTGAGCTGAAGGCAGACGCTTAAAGACTGAGCCACCCAGGCGCCCAGAAATAAATACTTTTTTAAAAGGGCTGTTCCATGTGCTCCAATTCTATGATTCCGTAACAGAAGGAATAGAGAGTTCTCATGTATGAAGATCAAGGGTAAGTTATAGAGGAAGTAGATCAGAAAAGGTGCTTAACGCCATTTTCTCTATTCTTTGCTTTTGTTCCCATGATTAAGTGGTTTAATCCTCCCATTTCAGTCCAAAGCTACCAGTGCCTCTTCCATGCCACTCACGTCTCCTTATTTTCTCTACTATCCTTGTCTCTGTCGTTCCCTCTGACAGCCTCTCCTTCTCCATTTTAAAATCCATCCCTGTTTCTCATTCCTGGTCTTTTACTCTTTGCTGCCTCCATACCCCTGCTCCTGTCCTTGCTCCCAGCGACTCAGAGCCCTGGGGTAGCACCAGCTCTGGGATCTGAAGGCAAGTGAAATTCTACTATATGGGAAGTTAAAAGTATTTCTGTGATGGGATATTTAATCATTTGAATCCCTGATAGGGATAGTTCTTTTTATGTCTTCCAGCAATAAATCCAGGCTGTATCTAATCTCTGATCTTAGAGAGAAGAGAATTAACCAGCTGAGAGTGTGACTAGAAATGAAACCCACAGAGAAGGGAGTGAAAAAGAGACCACTTTATCTATGTGTGCATACAGCATAGTAACACGGAATCTGTGAGCAAGAGAGAAAAAGCACTATTCTTTTTTTTTTTTTTAAAGATTTTATTTATTTGACAGAGAGAGACAGTGAGAGCAGGAACACAAGCAAGGAGAGTGGGAGAGGGAGAAGCAGGCTTCCCGCCGAGCAGGGAGCCCGATGTGGGACTCGATCCCAGGACCCCAGGATCATGAACTGAGCTGAAGGCAGACGCCCAACGACTGAGCCACCCAGGCGCCCGAGAAAAGCACTATTCTTGAGCACTCTTTCCTCATTGACCTACAACACCTCTTAAAATGCCTGAGTTTTCCCTTCTTCTAAAATCATGTTTTGCCCCTCCATCATCCTTCCTGGACCTATAAGAAACTCCCTGATTATCACCTTCTACTTACTTAGCCTCAGTCATTTCTTTCCTTGTTTTCTCTTTCTAGTTGTTTACTAGTTAACAGTAAACAGTTACTACGTACTGTTTTTGTTTCCCCAGCCAGATCATAAACAGTATCTGTCTCACTCAACACTGTATCTTCTTTGTTTATTTCTTGTCCGCATGAGGTGGGTACTTACGGGTCTGCATGAAATCTCTCTCTCTCTCTCACACACACACACACACACACACACACACACACGCACACACGATACACTGATGTTCTCATCTGACTTTGAGTGGTATTTATAGCTTCCCAGGATCAAACAGGACTTCTACTGAAAATGCCCTGTCTACCATAACTGGCTCATCTCTACGGGGATCTTTTTTTTTTTTTTTTTTTTTTTTTTAATTTTTTTATTCTTATGTTAATCCCCTTACATTACAACATTAGTTTTAGATGAAGTGTTCCATGATTCATTGTTTGTGCACAACACCCAGTGCTCCATGCAGAATGTGCCCTCCTAAATACCCACCACCAGGCGAACCCAGCCTCCCACCCCCCTCCCCTCTAGAACCCTGTTTGTTTTTCAGAGTCCATCGTCTCTCATGGTTCGTCTACCCCTCCGATTTCCCCCCCTTCATTCTTCCCCTCCCGCTACCTTCTTCTTCTTCTTCTTTTTTTTTTTCTTAACATATATTGCATTATTTGTTTCAGAAGTACAGATCTGAGATTCAACAGTCTTGCACAATTCACAGCGCTTACCAGAGCACATACCCTCCCCAGTGTCTATCACCCAGCCCCCCCATCCCTATCACCCCACCCCCCACTCCAACAACACTCAGTTTCCTGCGATTAAGAATTCCTCATATCAGTGAGATCATATGATACATGTCTTTCTCTTTTTGACTTATTTCACTCAACATAATACCCTCCAGTTCCATCCACGTCGTTGCAAATGGCAAGATCTCATTCCTTTTGATGGCTGCATAATATTCCATTGTATATATATACCACATCTTCGTTATCCATTCATCTGTCGATGGACATCTTGGCTCTTTCCACAGTTTGGCTATTGTGGACATTGCTGCTATAAACATCGGGGTGCACGTACCCCTTCGGATCCCTACTTTTGTATCTTTGGGGTAAATACCCATCTACGGGGATCTTAAAGGGTAAAGGCTAACACCTTTATTTTCTCTGCTGCACCGAAAAGTCCTTCATTCACTATAGAGAACCAAATTTCTTGGGAGTAAAATGACTTGGATTCTTACATAGGCTGTGCCTCTCCTCATCGACATGAACTTGGCTAACATACTAGAACTCTCTGAGATATAGTTTTCCCATCTCTAACGTGAACACTTCATGAACTCTCAAGTCTATTTGCATTTTTTAAATATAATTTTATTTTGATTTTATAATTCTATTTGAATATTTTTCTTATCTGAATTTTAGAGAATTCCTCCTAATAAATAAAAGCAACAAGGACATGTGGCTCTGCTCCATTGTTCAAGAGTCATCCTACTTAGGAGCAGGAGAAGAGAAAACAAAGTTAAACACAACAGAAAAGTAATAAAGCAACAGCGATCTTTTATGTATATATCCTACTGGGAAGAAATACTGCTCCAGACAGCAGAGCAGTTGGAACTATGAAGGAATGTGTGGGAGGAGAGGAAATGAGAGGCCGTGTCTGTGGCCTCTCTCAGTAAGTCATATTCCTTTTGTAGGGGCTCAGCCTGTTTCAAATGTAAAATGAAGGCTTATAATAAGTGATCTCTGCAAGTCTCTCTGGGCTCTGACATTCCAGGATTAGACCAAAAGCAATTTAAGACTAGACAGTAAGGGTCCAAATTGGAGAATTAAAATTATCCTGATACATGCATCATAAAATACCATGTTGCAAAGGAAACTCCAAGTTGGGGGTTTACCATCCAACATAGGTATGCACACTCTGCCCCCATCCTGATCTGTATAACTCTTTTCCCATGTGTATAGATCTGCTTTTCTTCTCCTTTCCTCTTGTCTTGCAGAGACTCTGACATCTTGTTTACTTCTAATACTTGAAATAATTATTTCAGATGCACATTCTCTTTGACTGTCAATACACTTAAAAGAACATGTTCAATACATCAAAGGCACCAACTAATTTAAAAAAAATACACCAAGTGAACAAAGGTATCTTTCCAGAAATATGTTTTCCTGCTCTGATCAGAAAAAAAAAAATGCACACATAAGTATGCAGATACATTCCAAAACCTCCATCTCTCCACTTCTTCTCTACTTCTGTAGAGTTAACATAATATCCACCTTCACATATCTTTTTTTTTTATTGCATTTTTCTTTTCTCTGGTTTCTGTATCTTTTTTTCTATTTTATTTATTTTTTCCACATTTGAATAAAAGATTTATTATTTTCTTCTCAGGAAAAACAGGAAGTTAGGGAAACATACTACGTTTTACAGCCCACATTAATTTGTAGTTGGTCCTAACCCTTCCTGGCACACCTATCAGCAGCATTAGCTGTTTAACCAGAACCAAGGTGTTCATCCCCAGTAGAGTGTGCATGGACACTAGAAGATTCCATGTTTTTCCCTGAGAGAAGCATAAGACAAGTTGCTGAGAGCCAGCTTTCCAAGCAGCCCCTCCCTTTCCATTTTGGAGGATTTGCTTGAACTATGCAAGCCAGTCAGCACTTAGAACACGTGCCTCCTCTCCCTAGAAAACCATCCACCCTTCCCTAAAGCACTTGGGCTCCCTAAGCCCTGATAGCCCTCGACACAAAGTTTCAACTAAGATCCTCCTCTACATTTCAGCAGTCACACCTAGTAAATTGGGAAGTGGGTTCCCTAAACTCCTCCAATTTACATCTATGCGCTTATTTCCACAACTGGATATGGGGAGACAGGCCTTTTAGTCATCTTTACTAGATCTTAAGATTAATTAAAAACTACATAAAGTGCTTTTAGGTCCTTAGAGATAGACATGACATAGATAAGTGGTTCATTATCAAGAACGATAAATACATAGGTAAAAATAGCTCTAGCTAGATGACCTTATGGCTCGATGATGGGCAGGCAGGGCAATCCTTCCCTATTACATTGTTAGTCATTTTATCCATGCCTCTTTTCATCTGGAGTCCACAGACTAAAGGTCATGTTCTGCGAATGAAGCTTTCAAATGACCCTAGGTCTACTATATCCATCTTTGTGTATCTCTTTTTTTTTAATTGCATTTTTCTTTTCTCTGGTTTCTGTATCTTTTTTTCTATTTTCTATTTTCTATTCTTTCCTCCATATGAATTCTCACTCTCTGTCTCCTCAGGTACATAAAGAGAAAGATAAATGAATATATAGATACATGGTAATGAGGCCAACTTTATAGTTGTAACTTAGCTGTCCCTCAATGAGACTGAATAATCTATAGCAAAGCTAAAAACATTAAAAACTGGTCCCTCCTGCTATTTGGTAGAATGACTATACTCATCTCTCTATGACCCAGCAATAAATTCCGTACCTGGTTACATCCGCAACATAAAGACATGCAACTGAAAGTTCACAGTGACACTATTTGCGATGGCCAAACAACAGAACCCATGCAAATACTTCTAAAAAGGTGAAAAGTAGATTCATGGTCTCACAATGGATTATGATACAGCAGATAGAGTCACCAACAAACAACACAGTACATGACTTTAAGCCCTGCAAGACTGGGAGGCTTCTACTCTCTTTTCTAGCCTCCCCTGCCTCCTCTAACCACTGCAGCACTCAACAGATGCTGTGAGGAAAATTAGCCTAGCATTGGGTCACTTCCCAATTTAAATCCCTCATGCCAGGCCAGAGAGTTGTCAGAAGCTCCACTTTCTTTTCTTGTGCTCAGCAGTCTCTCTGCCTATGGCAAGCCTTATCTCTAGCCTGTGCCTAGACTTGAGAAATGCCCCTAGGAAAGAAAGCAGGGATTCTGCTAGCCTAGGAAACTTTTTTTTCCCTCTGGAATTTAATTTCTTCTACACTCTGCTTTCCACAGATTTTTTTTATCACTTCTTAAAAATATATTATTTTGGGGGACGCCTGGGTGGCTCAGTTGGTTAAGCGTCTGCCTTCAGATCAGGTCATGATCCCAGGGTTCTGGGATAGAGTCCCACATTGGGCTCCTTTCTCAGCGGGGAATCTGCTTCTCCCTCTACCTGTTGCTTCCCCTGCTTGTGCGCACTCGCTCTGACAAAATCTTTAAAAAATAAAAATGTTATTTTTGTGATTTGTAGGGGTTTTTCCCCCCGCTCATCATCACAAAAGAGGCAATAGTTTACTGCTATCTTCTACTTCTTAGTCAGAAGGAGAAGTCTTCTCACATTTGAGCTGAGTTCCTCTACTTACTAGCTCTGTAAATCTAGGCAACATCTCTGACTTGGCCCTTCATCTTGAAAACAAAACAAAACAAAAACACATAAAATAAGACCTCCTCCATAGGGCTGTGGGAAAATTCAATGTGGTAAGACATGCAGTATGTTCTAAAAGATGCCTGGCATATGATAAGAATTTTTTTAAAACGGCATCCATAAAGTTATCTAGATTTACAGATACTAAAAATTATAGAACTTGGGGGGCCTGCTTTAAAACAAGCATACAAAATTACAAACAAAATAAAGAATTCAAAATAGTATTTAGTTAGAAAAGGAAAGAACTCATAATAAACTCAAACTTTTTCATAAGTCCCTAAATCCAGACAATGTATTTTTTTTTAAAAATTAACTTTCACATTTCTGTAATAATTTTAGCTCAAATATTTTTTGTTTTGCCTTTATTTGATGTCTTTTATGATGATGCTTTTGTAACATTTTCTATAGAGAGAATAAAAAGTAATTTGATCTTTTCTCTGATAATGTCGCTTAAAATCTGTTTTCCATTAAAGATAATTTAGAGAAGTTTCTTTAGGCTTCACTAATTATTGTAATGTCAGGTAAATTTTTAAGATTTTGGTCAAATTTATGAAAACCTTTAGGAAGTTTGTTTCATATATGAGCTGTCAAATGTAAAAGCACTTGAGATTTTCTTACATGCTTTTTGAGCTTACAGCATTAGGAATGTTACTGAAAACCATTCCTACATTGCAATGACTAGAAATAACTTCCATGTACACAAAAGTGACTCTGAACCATGTAAATATATTTCACTCAGACGCACTGTGTATCATCAACTCAGTTTCTCATTACCCAGACTCCAAAGAAGCTTACAGCTACACAGTCACGAACCAATGTGAGAGAAAGCATTACATGATGGAAATCACAGCCACAAAGCTGTTTTAATCAATGATGGTTAACACTTACTGCTGAAAATTTTACAATAAAATATGTGACCACGTGAAAAACTCCCAGGACCCTAGATGCATCCAGGCAAGGGAAAAGCACTGGAACTTAGGCTTCACTAGCTTCTCAGTAAACCCAACTAGGTTAGGAGCTGTTATTCATGACTTCTCCTTCCGTGAACAAAGCAAGCCTCCACCTGTTTCCCCAGGTCCTGCAAGCTTCTGACAGTTTGCCCAGCTGTTGGTCCAGCTGCAGCATGTTCCTGAGACACCAGTCTCGAGATCTGTGCTGTCCAGTGGGGTAGCCACTAGCCACATGTGGCTATTTAGATTTAAATTAGAAATTAATTGATTTGAATACAATTTAAACTCAGGTCCTTAGTCCTATGAAACACTTTTCAAGGGCTCAATAGTGACCTGTGGCTAGTGGTTACTATATTGGTCAGAGCAGATATAGACATGCTTATCCTCACACACAGTTTTTGTTTTTGTTTTTTTAAACAATTGAATGTTACTTTTATTCCATAAAAAGGAATAAAGTCCTGATTCATGCTACTCTATCACGAACCCTGAAAATACTAAGTGAAAAAAGCCAGTCACAAAGACCACATATGTTTCCATTTATATGAAATTTTCAGAATAGGCAAATCCATAGGGGCAGAAAGTAGATTGCCTTAGGGTAGTAGGGCGGGGGAGGATGGGGTGGTTAAGGAAAAATGGGGAGTGACAGCTAATGGGTACTGTGCTGGGTTGAATACTGCCCCCCTCCAAATGTAGAAAAAATGTTCTAAACTGATTGTGGTGATGGTTGCACAACACATGACATCAAGTTCTCCATGGGACTCTGCCACTGTACAGACACCCAGCAGGTAGACAGGGGTTCCACTGTCAAGCAGGTTTGGGAGATGCTGCATAAAACATCTTCCTTTGATATCAGTAATATTGAAACATGAAACTCCTGCCATGAAAAAACCCACCTAACGTGGTTTTTCCCAAAGCTATTGGATGATGGAATCTGCCTTTTGGGGGAGCTTTTCAGGGTTGTGTTTTATTTTTGTTGTTGTTGTTGTTGTTGTTTTGTTTTTTTGCATCTTACTCATATTTCTGGTCACGATTTCTACCAAGTCAAATAACATAAAAACAAAAAGACAGTTTCTTAAATCATTACTTGATAACAAATCGTTTGCATTCATTATATCTCATAGTCCTCATAATTTTACACAAATACATCCATAATTTTATATCACACATGGGGAAATAGTGTCTTTTAAGAAACTTACTTAGGATGATACAACAAATCTGTGATAGAACTGGAACCTGCCCCCTGAAGTCCTTCAACCATCTCTCCTGCAGTCTCCTTTCATGTTTGACTAAGTGTCAGGAGAGGGAGGGTTGCAGGCCACATAGTGAATCCAGTGGGTGGGAGTGGCTGACTCACAGAATCCCAAAACAGGTCCTGATGGTCTTGTTTTTGGTGGTGGTGGTGGTGGTAAGGTAAACAGGAGGAAAAGAGGTAATTCTAGAACAAATTTAATAGTACTAACATCTTCTTAGCTTTCTGTAATGTTTTATAAAGTATGGTTTCTCCAAGATATTTTTTGGCATTAGCTCCTTAACACCAACTCTCTGATACAAGGATTATTGATTGCTATCCTCCTTTTACTTCTGGAAAGGGAGGCTCAAGAACAGAATTCTAGTAGAGAACTGGAACTTAAATTCACCAAGTGGTTTTCAGCATTTTTGGTTGGATTTGCAACATTCTGCTCAAATAAAATTTTAAATGGGAACATAAAGGGATGGGGGAGCTGCTCCAATAAGCTTGGTCTTCTCCATCCCTCCTCCCTCTTGCTCCCAGTGGCCTTGGAACCATGCAAGGCCTCAATGATCCAGTAGGATTTTACAGAGTAGAGTTTGGAAACAGTTATAGATTCTGTAGCCTCTTTGCTACTTATCCCAGGAAGTGTCCCCAAACAGGCTGAGACATATGAAGGAGAAACCTAAGCATAGCCATTCAATTACGTGCTCTAAAAAGAAATTTTGAAGTTTTTGATGAGTAATCTGAAAACTTAGAATCATTCTTGTCAAACCAATGATTCTTTGGTTACCCACTCAGAGATAGAATATAGGGTAGAATAAAACATGCAATTTACCCATGGGATCATGACAATGATCTCTAGGTCAATGCCTACTTATCAGAACTTATAAGAACTCCTAGGCCCAAAGGAGATTTATAAAAGATACAGGGTTGAAAGACAATCTTTCTCAGGGTTAGTTCACATGGCAAATAGTGAATCCAAAAGTATACGAGATTAAAAGCCTGAAGACCAGATGTATGTTCTGCATCTAAAAGATCCTAGCTAACTGAATTAATGCAACTTGCTTAGCCTTTCTGATAATAAACCACCTTGCGTGTGTGTGCGCTCTCTCTCTCTCTCTCTCTCTCTCTCACACACACACACACACGTCTTTCTTGCTCGCTCACTCTCTCATGTCCTTCAGGCTTGAAAAGCTTATCATTGAAGAGTAAAAAGGTATGGCATGCATTATAAACTGTAAAGAACTAGATAAATGTCATCTATCTTTGCTGTCTTCCCTCTTTTTGGCACTAGAACTCAAGTCAACACTGTCAGGAAGGTGGATTGCCTACAGGCAAAAAGTCCTGGTTACATAGGGCTTTAGTATGACCTGTATTTGACATAACTCCCCTTGGCAATAAGTTTGAGGATGACCAATGTAGTAGGTCTCTGAAAGCCCATAAAGAGATTTTTTTCTTAAAGACAAAGATTGTCCCTTCTGCACCACCTGCCTACATTTGAGAAATTTTGTTGTTTGCAAGGTTATCCAGGGAAATATGAAATTGCCAGAAAGAACATAGCACTGAGAAGTGAGGTGTTTCGTGCGAATCCTGTGAGCATGTGTGTGCATGTGCTTCTACAAGAGGGGGCATTGTGATTCCTTTGTTTTAAAGGGCAGTTCTCCTTAGAAGTGGCCAATCAGTTACTGTCACTGGGTGAGGAGGAGGTAGGGGTGATTGGGTGAGGACATGCCAAGTTTGCCCAGAATACTCATTGCACAGGACGATCCCCACAGCTGTTGCACATCCTATGTAAATATGGACAGCCCCATTCATCATGGGGCTCCCTTCCGCAGCACATGTCCAAAGTACAGCGATGATTTAGTGCCTGCAGCTGGAACTGCACTATGTTTCTCCAAAACAGCGGTGTTTAAAAATGAGGAGGTGGAAATGGAGAGGGGGCAGGGGTTACAGAGAGGAAAGGACTAATTTCAGGTTTCTGAGAAGAGGAAAGAAGGGTAACAAGGGTGAGCTCCTCCAGTAGACCACCCTTTGCTTTAACTTCAGTTTTCTCCCCAAATTCATTGGCTTTGGTGTAACTCAAGCTAAAACTTTTGAACTGCAGTTGCATCTGTCTTATTGCTAGCTCTTGGCCCTGAGCTTAGGTACACTGTAGGTATCAGGACCTCTTCTTTACTGAGCATTGATCCAGATTTCTTGGAATCTTCTGTGGGAACAATGTATAAACCCAGCAGGACAAGAAGACAAATAGCTTGATTTTTTATTAGAAATGTGAATTTATCATTCACTCACTCACTCACTCAACAGATAGCTTGTAGCATCTACCACATGCCAAATTCTCTGTAGAGCACTAAAGAAACAAAAAAAAATAAACATAAAACCTGACTTTGAGACATTTATACTTTAGTAAGGGCAACAGACTCACAAATTAAAATATAAAGTTTTTGATGTCTGGCACATAATAGATACTCAGTGAATGCTGAAAGATAAAGACGTTATCAAGTTTTTAATTTTTTTTTTAAAGATTTATTTATGAGAGAGAGAGAAAGACAGCTTGCACCAGTAAGTGAGGGCAGAGGGAAGGACTCTTCAAGCAGAGACACCTCTGAGTGCAGAGTTCAGCAAGGGGCTTGATCCCACAACCCTGAGATCATGACCTGAGCAGCAACCAAGAGCCAGAAGTTCAGCTGACTGAGCCACCCAGGAGCCCCAAGAGGTTATCAAGTTTTGTAGGGAAAAAAATACATAGTTTTGAAGATGGAATAACCTTTTTAGAAAAGTTATCTAAGTGAAGATGGAACAAAGTACGTTTCAGATTCTCTAGAGTGAAATGTGTCAATATAGTGAAGGAGCCAGGAGAGATTTTGAAAGGTTTACAAGCAGGTTATAACATGATCACAGTGGTTTGTTAGAAAAGTAACTAGACTGTAGATGTGAAGGATAAACTTGAGGGGGAAAAGCAATAGGAGAAACAAGTTAGCAGCCTCTGTTTGGACAGTCTGGACAAGAGATGCTGAGAACCTGCCCCAGGGGTGAGGTGACAGGAAATGAGGAGAGACATTCTAGCACTGGGTCAAAGGAAGACTTTTCAGGAGTTGGTGATCCTGTGGGTATGAAACCTACAGTCTGAGTTCCAAATCTACCTTTTATTCTTATGTTTTGATGCTAGGACAGGATTTCTGAAATTATATTTTTTCCTGATACCCAGTTTCCTGGAAGGTTCTTCCACTTAAAGAGTATGAAAAAGCATGAGACAAACAGAAGGGACTGGCTGCTTCTTATTTTGCTCTCTGTTCTTGCCATCAATGTCCCAGCTTCTGGGAACACTCACACTGTACCTTCTCAGAGGTAACAGCTTGCCAGCACCCTGCTTCTCAGTCTCCACAGAGTTGGGGCTCTGGCCATCTTCTAACTGAGGGCCTGGGTTATAATCATGCGAACCTTTTGCTTTGTTCTCTTAACCAAAGGGCTAATAGCGGATTCCTCCAGGCTTTAATTCTGCTGGCCTGTGTGCACTAGCACACTTTCTTGCCCCATCCCCTTTCTCTCCCTTCTCTCTAGATCCCCATCTTAAAAATACCTGGTGTGAAATATTTTCCAGCCTAAACCCTGACTGATGTAGGAGTCATTGATGATTCCAAGGAGCGTGGTGGAGGGGTTTTATGAAATGTGAAGACTGTTACAAAGATGACACAGGAGAGAAGTTTTGTCAAGGCAAAGCAATGAATTGGATTTGACATAGTCCTTGTGATGGGGCACATAGAAATGTAGGTGTGAAATGGAAGAGAGATATTATAGTCGGAGAATAATAGACATATATAAATAAAACAATAATCGAAACTTTTAGAATAAAGGAGGATGCTCTGACAGGTTATTTTGACAGTACTGTAGAAATGTGGAATAAATATTGAAACTATCTCAATTAATGTGATGTGTTAAGGCTTCTGCCTGTGATTTAGACACGTGTGGCAGTATTGCAATATGGAAACAGGTGAAACTTGTTTTAGAGGGTGTGTCTTGAAGGCTTCTAGTTTCATACAAAGTTAATTGATTCCTTCTATAATCATTTACTCTTATTGTTTAGTTCTCTCTGCATCCTGCAGGGAAAGTTTTGTTGGTGTCACATTCTCCCTTTTACAGTCGAAAAACTCAAGTGTTCCATTAAATCCAACAGCTAGAACTCCAAATTGGATCATCTCTACCTGAATCCATACATTAAAGGTGTTTCTCATACAGCAAAGGGATTGATATTCCAGAATGAACTCTCTGGATTAAAAGCAGACTTTGAATAACATATGTAGATTTCCAAGATAGGGATGGAGTATAGAGAGACTTCAAATCTAATCCAGAGGTGTTGGATTCACAAGGCCCTGTTGACTCTACCATGGGAGCAGCCTTCCAGAAAGATTAACCTGGCCTTGAGGGGGATGGGATTGTGTGGAGGAGAGAGAGATTTAGAACGGTTGTGCATGGTGACAGGTATGTGGGAGACTGTTGCAATAACCATTGCCTCCAATGAAGGTGCTCTCTCAATTAGGATTAGGAGAGTAGAAATTGAAATCAAGAAGCAGATATATATGGAATTAAGTATTAGGATGGCTAGGTGATTAAATGTATGCAGCTTTTTTTTTTAAAGATTTTATTTATTTATTCATGAGAGACAGAGAGGCAGAGGGAGAAGCAGGCTCCCAAGGAGCAGGGAGCCCAATGCGGGACTCGATCCCAGGATGCTGGGATCATGACCTGAGCCGAAGGCAGACGCTTAACCATCTGAGCCACCCAGGCACCCAAATGTATGCAGCTTTTAAAGGAGTGAGATGGGTCAGGTATAAATGTAAGGTTTTAATACCGGTTAACCTGGGAGATTAAAACTGCCTTTCACTGAGGGTTGCTGGAAGGGAGGTGGGTGGGGGAATGGGGTAACAGGGTGATGGACATTAAGGAGGGCACGTGATGTAATAAGCACTGGGTGTTATATAAAACTGATGAATCACTGGCTCTACCTCTGAAACTAATAATATATGTTAATTGAATTTAAATTTTAAAAAGTGAAAAAAAAATAGGCATTTTTGATTCAGCCTGTTCTTGTACACAACAGTGAAGGAAAACACAGCTTATGCTAAGTGTTTCAGGACAAAGACAAGAGTATATCCTTTACTTGATTATCTTATTATTCTTTAACATGTAAAACATACATTTAAATTTTTTAAAAATTTTTAAATGTATTACAAGTTTAAAGTAAAATATCAGTTGGGGCGCCTGGATGGCTCAGTTGGTTAAGCGACTGCCTTCGGCTCAGGTCATGATCCTGGAGTCCCGGGATCGAGTCCCGCATCGGGCTCCCTGCTCAGCAGGGGGTCTGCTTCTCCCTCTGACCCTCCTCCCTCTCATGTTCTCTGTCTCTCATTCTCTCTCACGCAAATAAATAAAATCTTAAAAAAAAAAATATTAAAAAAAAAAGGATATTTCTGAATGAGTGCAGAAAGATTCCATTCCTCTACCCCAGTCTTGCCCCATTTCAGCAGGAAGTAGGCTGGTCACCATTCCAATTCCCTCAAGAAGGAGGAAAGATCAAAAGACAGTTGGGGGGGAGTGGCTCAGTCATTAAGTGACTGCCTTCGGCTCAGGTCATGATCCCACGGTCCTGAGATCGAGCCCCGCATCGGGCTCCCTGCTCAGCGGGCAGCCTGCTTCTCCCTCTCCCACTCCCCCTGCTTGTGTTCCCTCTCTCTCTCTGTCAAATAAATAAATAAAACCTTAAAAAAAAAGTAAAATATCAGTCAAATGTATAATTCTAAAAAAAATGAAAAATTAAATAAAACTGCCTTTCACCGAGCCTGGAGCTGGTCTGTTGAGAAGCCGGTTTTTCAGAGAGAAGCGGAGTTCAGGTTTGCAGATGTAAATTTTGAGTTGGGAAACTGATAGTGCAGTATCCCAGTGGCAAAGTTTGATCAGTAGTTGGAGATGCCTGAATCCTTTGGGGTTTTTTTGCAAAGGAAAGATCTAAGGTGTTCCAAACCCTTGCTGGGGGTGCACTGGCAAGCATGTGTGCAATTTCCCATCTCCCTCATTTAGGGTTAATATGGTGGGGCGGGGGGGGGCAGATCCCACTTACAGAACTTTAAGAAAGGAGTTGTTTTAAGGATTTTATTTTTACCCCTAAATGAATCCTATTTGAGAATCCAGTATGTAGGACACCAAAGCAGAGCTGTTCTGAATGAAGGGGGAGAGGAGGCTCCTTGAAACCCTTTCCATGCAGCATCAGCAATATACTCTCTGCTCATTCCCTCTCTGCTGGATAGTGCACGATGCTTTCTGAGACCTTACGATGGAACCTACATCTCCTCCAGAACACAGCTGGGAAACCACTGAGCTAAGTCCAATTTTGTACAAGTAATCAAAATCCAGGGAAATGAAGTCAGTTCCCGTCATTTGAGTGAATCGGTAATATCTGAAAAATCTCCAAGGGAGATCCAGCATTTTCACTCAGGGCCATCCCTTTTTGTCACCCAGCATCAAATATTCATATACTGAGTTCTGGAAAAGTGGAATTTTCTGTGTTTTTTTCTGGGAGAGGAAAGGTACCCTGCTCTTTCAATAGCTATTGGAAAGAGCAGGGTACCTTTCCTCTCCCAGAAAAAAACAGTTCGGATCACTTAAAGCCAATTTGTTCCAAGCACCATATCCTCCTTACCAGATTCCAGTCAATGCCACGAGTCACCTAAAACAGTCATGATAACTGAAGCCTCAATGGTAAGGACTGCTTCTCTGGGAAGAATGTTGATGCTATTAAATGACTAATAAGGACCATCTGAAAAAACTGTCTGGGTGACAGTCAAACAGATGTTTCCACATGCGGTGGCAGAGTGCAAGGAGCAACATGGGAGGAAGGAAAGTACACTGAACTAAAAGCTGCAGGACCTGGATTCAATCCCAGCTCTGCCTTTACCATATTTAAAAATAAATAAATAAATAATTAGCTCTCAGATCGTACACGGAGATTGCACATATGGAGGTGAACATTAAGATAAATGATCACCCAACATATTTTGTCACCCAAAAGTTTTTGAACTGATGTCAAGCCTTGTAGCTTTTTATTTTCTTTTACTTTTTTATTTATTTATTTGACAGAGAGAGACACAGCGAAAGAGGGAACACAAGCAGGGGGAATGGGAGAGGGAGGAGCAGGCTTCCCACAGAGCGGGGAGCCCGATGCGGGGCTCGATCCCAGGACCCTGGGATCCTGACCTGAGCCGAAGGCAGACGCTTAACGACTGAGCCACCCAGGCGCCGCAAGACTTGTACCTTCTTTTAAAGAGTAATAAGAGTCTAGAATGTAGTATCCAGCCTGGGAGAAACCTTAATATGTCACGTGATATAATCTATTTGAAATGTCCAGGCAGGAACGGTCTGAGGAGGTGACCAGGCCTAGGTAAGGTTGTATTTTAGTAAAAGGGTCATAACTAACATTCAGTTCCTGGTTGACTTTCTACTCTAGTGCTTAAACCCTGAATTAAAAAGCTAATGTCTATGTGCTTTTGAGATCATTCACTTAACTTATATCTTGAACGCCTACCAGGTGTAAATTTCTGAGATCTGTGTTACAGAAAAAACAATGATAAACAAAATCAGATAGGATTCCTCTGGTTAAAGTATCAGAAGCCAACATGGGCTAACTTTAAAAAGTGGGGATTTTGAGACTATTGGGTATCTCCTTGAATCCAAAGTGTTGAATGATGCTTAACCTACTGAGCCACCCAGGCACACCCCAGAGTACCTGCCTTTTAATGAGTTTACTATCTACTCTGGGTGATCAGTGTGTAAAAAGAACTGCAACAAAAGCCAGGAATTGGGACACCTGGGTGGCTCAGTTGGTTAAACATCTGCCTTCGGCTCAGGTCATGATCCCAGGGTCCTGGGATGGAGTCCCACATCGGGCTCCCTGCTCAGTGGGGAGTCTGCTTCTCTTTCTGCCTGCTCTGCCTGCTTGTGCACGCTCTGACATATAAATAAATAAAATCTTACCCAAAAAAAGGCAGGAATTTAGATGACAAAATAGAAGCATAAAAAAGGACTACATCAGCTCAAAGTGGGGAGGACATTTTTGAAAAAGGAATCAGAATTTTTCATTCATAGATGTCCTCTCAAATTTCCCCATTAAGGGGTGCCTCGGTGGCTCAGTCATTAAGCGTCTGCCTTCGGCTCAGGTCATGATGCCAGGGTCCTGGGATCGAGCCCCGCATCGGGCTCCCTGCTCGGCGGGGAGCCTGCTTCTCCCTCTCCCTCTCCCACTCCCCCTGCTTGTGTTCCCTCTCTTGCTGCACCTCTCTCTGTCAAATAAATAAAATATAAAAAAAAATTTCCCCATTAATTTGAACACCTAGAATTTAGTTCAACTGTTCTCTAATTTTCCTTTTAAAAAGAACACGGGGAATTATTTTACATGAGTGACATTTGAGAACGTTGGCATGATGAAACAATCCCAATTTGCAACAGCCACATTTACAAAACTCTTTTGAATAGAAAACTTATCTACCCCTTTAGAGCAATCCAAGAGAAAAAGACAAAAACCGGCACATGCATAAGGCTGTAAAGGAATAGGAAGAACTTCTGTTTAGCAGAAAAATAAGTCATAGCACAAGTAGAGTAGGTGGTGGAACCATAGCAGTCTTGAAGCATATGCTGAGATCACCCTTGGTGAACTGGGAGGAAGAGTGATTAGCTGGTATTGGGGATGTGACCTCAAACTCTGTAATCAAATAAGGTAAATGGTTTAAGAATAAGAGACATGCTGTTCACGTGATCAACGAGCTAAGATTTTGAGATAATGGGTATATAAGTGGAGTTGCTATTCGGTACTTAAAGCACACTCTTCCATTCTGATCCAGAACTTTCGCTTTCTGTAGGAATGAGGTTCATTGCAGTATTTTACTCACCGACGTGCCTTCATTTTCTCCTATCGGTAGTCCAGACCACTCTTTGAGAAGAATCTGCCTTCCTTTTCAAAGACTTCCACTGTGTTCTTCACGTTAATGGAGCCCAAATTTACTTTGGGAGCTCCAATAACATGGTTCTTAACTACCTTTCTGGTCTTGTTCCCACTGCACTGTTCCATGAATACTAAATTCCTGCCATATTTTGCATTTTCACCCACTTTGATTTTGCTCATGTTGATCTCATGAATGGAAATACCTCTTTTTAGCTTTAAAAAAAAAGATTTTTATTTATTTGAGAGACAGATAGTGACAGAGATAGGGAGAGAGAGCACAAGCAGGGAAGAGAGGGAGAAGCAGGTTCCCCCTGAGCAAGGAGCCTGACATGGGGCTCCATCCCAGGATCCTGGGATCATGACCTGAGCCGAAAGCAGATGCTTAACCAACTGAGCCACCCAGGCACCCTGAATGGAAATACATTTTTATCACATTTTAGGATTGTGGTATTATGATTCATAAGAAATATATATATTTGGGGACACCTCAGTCAGTTGGGCGGCCGACTCTTGACTTAGGCTCAGGGCATGATCTCAGGGGTTGGACTCATGCTGGACCTTGCCCTGTTTGAGCACACACAGACACTCTCTCAAAAAAAATTTTTTTTATATATATATTTGGTCTTCATCCCCATTTCTGGCACAGAGCTCCTAAAACCTTTGGAATTTCCCAAGGTAATAGAGTAATCAGGGTGTCTTTTGTTATTTAATGAGGTGGCTTTTGGAAAACCTCTAGGGTTGGGGGCCTGTGTCCAGGGGACCCAACCATGTGACTAAAGGGCAGGAACTTTCAGTCCCACCTTCTTCTGGGGAGGAGAGAGGAGCTGGAGATTGGATCAACTGTCAATGTCCAATGATTTAATCCATCATGCCTATGTAATAAAGTCTCCGTAAAACCCTAAAAGGACAGTATTCAGAGAACTTCCAGGCTGGTGAACATGCAGGGAGAGTGGTGTGCTGGAAGACAGAGCTCAGAAGCTCCACACCTTTTTCCAATACTTTGCCCTATGTGTCTCTTTGGTCTGGCTTTTCCTGAATTACATCCTTTTATAACCAACTAGTAATAAGTAAAAGTTTCCCTGATTTCTGGGAGCCAGTCTAACAAATTAATCAAACTTGAGGAGGGCGTAGTGGTCTTGGTCTGTAGCTTGGAGGTAGGGGTCAGAAGTACTGGTAACAACCGGGGTTTGTGACTGGCATGGGGGGGAAGGTGGGGAAGGGGAGCAGTGTTGTAGGACTGAGTGTTTATTCTGTGGAATCTGTTTCTATCTCTGGGTAGTGTCAGAGTTGAGTTGAATTACAGGACAGCCAACTAGTCCCTGGAGAATTACTTGGTGCTATGTGGAACCTCCCTGTTCCCACATTAGAACTGGTCTCAGAACCATAAGGACTTAGCTAGGATGCTTCATCTATGAAATTATTTTATTGATTCATAGCCATTTATGGTTGTTCTAGTCTGTTTGCTTTACTTTGGTCTTTTCTGTGTGTGTGTGTGTGTGTGTATTTTTTTTTTTCCTGGACCTCCAATGAACTTTAATCTCCCTGAGTAGGGACTGGGGACTGTACTGGAAAAAGAGACAGGCTTAGACTTGCATCAAGGATTTCCCATTCCCCAGGTGTGTGACTTTGAAAAAGATCACTTAATTTCTCTGAGCTTAGTTCTATTTCCTTTGTAAAATGAGATAATAGCAGATTCTCAGAGATTTAAAGTACATATATGATTATATAGGATTTTAATTGCATTTGTAGATAAATGGAACTATCACAATTATTTTAAATTTCTTATTTCTATCTTAATCAAGTTTGTTTTGGCTGAAGGAGAGGGGAAATAGATCAACTAGTTTAAAGAAAGCTAATGTTATTCAAAAATCCAAGAGAGTTTTAAGTAACACAACTATCGAAAGGGAAAGGATGCTGATGAGCCTCAGCTACACTGGGGAGCAGAGATGCAAATTCCACCAGAACTTTGCTGGCCTGACTTGAATCAAGTACTCACTGTTGACCACCAATAACCTTTGGTCGGCAGAGTGAGAACACAGAACATAGCACCCACTTCTCTCGTCCTATGGAATGGGAGCACTTTCCAATAGAAGGAAGTCTCTGAGCAAATAATACCATAAACACCCATCAGACTATCAGAGACTCCTAGAGTTTCTTACACAGAAATGTAATAAATACTAGTAGTAACCATGGCGAAGCAGGCAAGGTATTTTTGTTCGGTTTTGGTTAGAGAAAAAAAATCTCCATAAGACATAGAAGTCCTCTGAACCTTTTATAATCCTGAATATAATTGTAGAGATGGTGTTCAGACTCATTAAAGAAAGCTCTCCCTTGGAAGAGATGTTGGTCGAAGTTTCAGTTACACAAGTTCTGGGAGATTGAATATACAATAACGTGACTATAGTTAATAACATGGAGTATATGTGCTAAGGAGGTAAATCTAAAGTGTTCTCACCATAATAAAAATAATGGTAATGGGCAGTAGGGGGATGGGCAAAATGGGGGACCGGGAGTGGGAAATATAGGCTTCCAGTTATAGAATGAACAAGTCACGGAAAGGCTAGGCATAGGGAATATAGTTAATGATACTGCAATAGCCTTGTATGGTGACAGATGGTACCTACACTTGTGGTGAGCATAGCATAATGTATAAAGAAGTGAATCACTATGTTGTACACCTGACACTAATGTAATGTGTGTCAACTATATTCAAATTAATTTTTTAAATGAGTATAAAAATAATTATATGAAGTGATGCATATATTCATTAGCTTGTGATTCTTTCAGGAAAAATATGTATATGAAATCATATTGTACACCTTAAATATATACAATTTTTTTTAAAAGATTTTATTTATTTATTTGAGAGAGAGAATGAGAGAGAGAGAGCACATGAGAGGGAGGAGGGTCAGAGGGAGAAGCAGACTCCCTGCTGAGCAGGGAGCCCGATGCGGGACTCGATCCAGGGACTCCAGGATCATGACCTGAGCCGAAGGCAGTCGCTTAACCAACTGAGCCACCCAGGCGCCCAATATATACAATTTTAATGGTGAATTATACCTCAAATTTTTGAGAAAAAAAGTGCATTTAAGTGTTCAATTGCTTTCAGAAGTCCCTGGCCTGTACCTTGTGTCTTCATGAGCCCTTCCCAAGAGGGCCTTGGTTGCTCAACATCACCCGCTAGGCTGGTTTACATATAGACTGAATCTGATGCAGCTGCTTCTCCAACATGTAGTCTGTGGATTTTTGGTTAAGTTGTCTACATTTCTCTTATCCTTATTTACAGTTTCTAGAGGTCTCAGCCATTGCTTCTTTCTTAATTGCACTATCAAAATGTAGTTCTGATGGGGGATGATTATCACTGTGGTGTAATAAGTAAGTACGGATTTGGGTTCCAGTTCTAGCTTTGTCATTGATCAGCTTTAAGCTTTTTATTTTAATCTCTCTAAAATTCTGGGTCTAACTGATAAGATGATTCTGAAGGCTCATTCTGCTATGGCCTCTTTGGTTTCTAGACTTTATAGTCCTGCAGGAAGATATTATGCATATACCCATTTAAAACATCTATTGAGCATCTCCTACATTCCAAAAAGTTTGAGGCTTTAGAAATACAGAGATACATATGAGAAGATTTGATTCCAAACAGGCTCTCCATTTTCCTTCGCTTTCTCTCGTTAACAGCTGGCTTACCTCAGGGGCTTGAGAAAAACACCTGGATTATAAGGTAAAAATCATTCCTGCCTTCACTCAGCACAATCCCCGGGCATGAGCCCCCTGGAGTTGAATAAGTGGTCTCTTTCTTTCCATTTGTATATTCTCCATCTGTTCTAATTACATCTCCTCCTTGGGAGTAAGAGAACTACTACTGTCTGTTGCAAAGTAAAGGTGACAAAGGTTAATTAACACTGAAGACAGATCCCAACTGCCTTACATCACACCCCTGTCCATATGCATTAGACTGTGAGAGGGTGCCCTCCCTTCTATGACCCAATACTTATTGTGCCTGCTCCTCTCAACCTCTTGCACGGCTCCCCTCTTTGAGTTACCTCCAGAGCATTGCATCCAAAGGCACTCATCCATGTTAATGTGATAAAACACCTTAGTCATAGGGAGGGGAGCAGGTCATGTCTTAGCGTGGAAAGGGCCAAGCCAAACTGCCTTCAGCATGCTCAAATCCAACCGGCATTAAAGTCTGCAGCCTGAGTGAGTTACAGTCATTTATCCACCCAATGGCTTAGAGAGAGACAAGGCTATCATCACTTTGCAGACTGAGGAGGGTTAAGAGACTGAAGGAGATAGAGTGATTTACCTTTGGTCACACAACCAACAAGAGCCAGATTCAAACCCAAGTTCAGTGTATTTTCCATTACATGTTGCTTTTTGTCTGCTTCCAATTCCCCTTTGTTTTATGCCTATGGTGTCCATCCCTTTTGCCTTCTTCCATTGCTTCTATTTTTCTACTAACTTCTATTATTAAATGCCCATGTGTTCAGGTCTTACAGGCCTTGTTTCTTCCTGTGTCACATCTTCAAACTTTTTATTAAATATGTTTATTACAAAAAACAACCAAACAAAACCTAAACTATAAATGCTGTGAAAACAGGGACTTCATTGTAGTTGACCACTGAATTCATAGCACCTGGAAGGTGCATAATTAACAACTATTCATCGAATGTCTTTAATAAAGGCAAACTGTTGTCTGTTTTTATTGGTATGAAATGATATTTACTGAGTACATACAGCACACTATAAGGTAAAGAACCACAGAAGACATCGCTAAAGGATTTTAAAGTCAACTTAAGAAGATAGCCCAAATACAAAATTTAACAATTATTCTTTATTTATCAAATATACATTATCTATTCTATGCTGGGAAATATGGTTTTTGCTTGGCCTGAAATAATAAACAAACCTTTTTTAATCCACAAATCTTATCTGTAGAGATAGACAACTAAACAGAATATTAAACTCTGGACAGATAAGTGCTAAAGAAGAAGATGTAAATGGGGTTGTGGAAGGAAAAACATAGGTGCCTAATCCATTGTTTCAAAGTCAGAGAAGACATCCTGGAGAAAGAGGTGTCTAAGAATAGGTAGAAGGCAAAGAAGGGTGAGGGTAGAAACAATTTCCAGAAGAAACAACATGTAACCAGAAATGAAATAATATAAATTATTTAGCATGGCTAGAGGGTAGGGCGTGAAGTGAGGAATCCTAAGAGATGAAGATAGGTAGATAAGTAGTGATCACTCAGGACTTGCTTTCCACCATGTGGTCCTAGAACAAGCAGCACCAGCATCACCTGGGAGCTTGGGAAGTGCAGCGCCTCAGGCACATAATTTAAGGAGGCCTTCACTCTCAGGCTCAGGCAAAGTATAGGATTGGTACCGGCACTGCTCTGACAATGAGTGCCTCCTTAAATTGTTCACCTGTGGGGTTTCAACTAGCCCTAGTCCTGGACCTGCTCCCCAGACTCACTGGATTAAAACTATAGTTTAGGGCGCCTGGGTGGCTCAGTCGTTAAGCGTCTGCCTTCGGCTCAGGTCATGATCCCAGGATCCTGGGATCGAGCCCCACATTGGGCTCCCTGCTCAGCGGGAAGCCTGCTTCTCCCTCTCCCACTCCCCCTGCTTGTGTTCCTGTTCTCGCTGTCTCTCTCTGTCATATAAATAAATAAAATCTTTAAAAAAACAAAAACAAAAAAACTATAGTTTAACAAGATATCCAGGTGATGTGTATGCACATTAAATTTGAGAAGAACTGCTTTAAAGGGTTTGTAAACCATGCTCATGTTTGGAGATTGTCTTGGGAGCAATGGTTGTTATTTATAGCCATTTGACAGGAGAGATTCCTTGATTTATAAAGGTCTGCGGCTGTGTGGGAAAGAAACAGTGGCAGTTAGAAGGTTGTTATAGTGAGTCTTTAACAAATTAAATCTTAAAGATGCCGTTCCTTTTAAAATTCTACTACAATTCTGTAAGTATTACTATAGTGATCCAGGATGAGAGTAGTCAGATCTGAGGAGTGTTGGAGCAGATGTAGTGGATGGCTAGAACTGTGGAGGAAGGATGAAGGAGAAATCAAGAGCACCTGGGTCAGGCTGCAGCAAGCAGATGGTTGGGAGTACCGCACATTGAGGTACCGGAAGACAAAAGAACGGCACGTGGAGAGAAAATGAGTAAACACCTGGAGATGTTAAATTTGATAAATTTTAGATTATACAACATGATAGGTGGGTGTCCAGATCATGAAGATAGGTACAGAGATGGATTTTGGAACTATCATCTCTAAAAATGATAAGTAAAGCTGTGGGAAGAAATAGGAGTTTTTAGAGTATATAAAATAAGAGCTTTTTTTTTTAGTGTGGAATACCAACATTTAAATATCTGATTATTTTCATTTTGCAAATTTATTTTCATATCTAATGTATCATTTCTACTGAACTAACTTTTTTCGGGGGGGGAGGTAGGCAGGGAAAGATTATTATTTTCATTTTAGATGAAGACACAGATAAAGAAACTGGGGCTTGCAGTCTTGAAGTTGTTTTGGCTAGTAAATTGTCTAGTTGCACACACACCCAGAGCAGTTCCAATCGCATTATAGGGCATGCAATTAAGAGAGAAGCCAAGAAGAACTGAGGTAGACCGCAGTGGTTAGCAAAGCCTTCATGGGAAAAGTATCCATTATTTCACTAAGTGTAATTATGAGCACTAGAGCTTTTGCCCAGATACTTATGGTTTAATATTTTAACAATTAGTATTTTTGCTAAATGTTTGAGAGTCCTGAATAACAATTGGTAAAAGAAAAATAAGTGGTCCTTTGTCTATTCCAGTATTATTGAAGATTTTACAATGACCTGGGCAAGATATTAAGAACTAGCTGCTTTTAAATCTTGAATGACAAAATCTTGACAGAAATACCCCTTAGTCATCCTATCACTTCAGGTCAGACTAATTATGATGGCACAAATGTGTACTTTGAGGCAGACCAGCAGCTAATAATTCTACCTACATTAAGCAGTTATTTGGACAGGAGAAAGATGCAATAACTGATTTATAATGTGAGCCATGATTAAAAGGAAACTTTTGACTATATTAATCTTACCTACAATTCTTAACCTTGGGCGACACAGAATCAACTATAACAACATTCTGAATTCTTATAAACATTTTCCATGTTAGTCACAGAATTACAACTACATCTTCATCTCTTACAAGTGACCGAAGGTTCTCAGAAGCATATTACCATTAACAATTATATGGTTTGTTATATTTTTAAAGTACTCTAACACAGAATATTTAATTGGATAATTACTAAAGTCTTATAAGGAGAGATGGAAATTTTTATTCCCGTTTTATTTAAAAAGATGGGAGAAAATAAAGTTTATGGAGGATGAGCCTTGCTTGGGTTAAAATAGTTAATAGCAATAGTTTTAATATAAATAATTAAGAGCATAAGATATGCCAGGAATTGAGCCAAGTGCTTTACAATCATTATTTCACTTAATCCTTACAATGAGCTATGTATTATTATCCTATTACAAATAATGAACCTAACCCCTGAACAAGAAAATTGTGCAAAATTAAACAGAATATGTAATGGAACGGGGAGATGAAGCTAGTTCTAAATCACCGTAACACTTTGCTCTTAGAAGTCATTCAATAATCCTGTTGAATATCCATTACCACAGGGGTACAGTTGGGGACACTGAATATCTGTAAGTTGTTTTATAAAAATATAGAGAATATTAGAATAATTATAATGAACAGATTCTTTAAAAAGTATTTATGACAGGGTTCCTTTAAGAACTTATAGTTTGGAGATCTAGAAAAAGAGAATTTCAAAAACAATGGGAGTACTCTAACAGAAACAGGAATGGAGAGGAAACAGACTCACAGATTATATCACAGAAAACGGTCTGTCTTACAAGGCCAGCAATTTCTTGTTCCACAAAGAGTGAGCGGCCAATTGTAGGCAGACAAGTCAGCATATAAAGAAAAAAATGCATGTAGTTATAAAACTGTAATTTAGAGAATGTAGTTTTAAATAATTGCACCATGGTTTTAAGTGTGAAATGATAGGAGATGCAGTTATTGGAACCAGGTTATCACACTTGCTTTAGTCAAAGGAAGCGTAAGAGAGACTAAAACAGTAAATTAATATGAAAGTCTGTTTCTTAGAGAGCCAGGTGACTGCTAGGTGTGCGGGAAGCTTTAAGAGGGGCATGTTATGGATTAAATGTTTGTGTCCCCTCCCCAAATGTCTATGTTGAAACCCCACTCTCCAATGTGATGGTTTAAGGAAGGGGACTCTTCAGAAGGTAATTAGGATTAGATGGGGTCATGAAGGTAGAACTCTCATGAATAGGATGATTGCCTATGAGAGTCACTAGAGAGTTTGCTTCCTCTGCTTTCTACCATGTGAAGATACAAAAAGAAGTAGGCAGTATACAACTCCGAAGAGGGCTATCACCAGAGCCTGACCATGTTGGCACCGTAATCTTGGACTTCCAGCCTCCAGAAGTATGAGAAATTTCTGTTGCTTATAAGTCACCCAAACTATGATACTTGGTTATAGCAGTCCAAATGGATAAGACAGGGCCTGAGAGAGAAGATAAGGTGAGTGGTTTGCTAAGAAGCAGTCCAGGAGCCAGATAAGGAGGGCCTGACTTAAGGGAGTTGAGTGGGCATAGAATTGAGATTATGTGTTTGGAAAGTCTGAATGAACAGACCTGGGTACCAATTTGCTAGCCTTCCCTCAACAAAGTTCAGTAAACCTAATTCCTGTATTATTATGTGCCCAAAACTATTTTATTTTTATCAATGTTTTCCTGAATATTAAAGCCTTTTTTTTTTTTTTTTTTTTGAAGTCTCTCTTGATAGCTCTAACAACTAGATTCAACTTCTCATTCTTCTGGTCATTCAAATCTTCTAGTACTTCCTCTGGCAAGGTGCTTAGCATGGATTCATTACTTCCCAAGTTATGTATGTTCATATCTTACCATGACTGGTCTATAAATGTCTAGAGAAGAGGATCAGCATCTGATTAATCTTAAATCCATCACAAACCTAGCTCAGTGTCTGAAGCACAGGTAAATATTAAACATTGGTTGAAAAATGAACTATTATTCAATTCTTACCTACTCCTTCTAATGATGTAGTCTTGAGCTTTACAGGAAACTTAATTCATGGCTAAATGCGTTTGATATCCACTCCCATAACACTTCATAACCCCAATCATAATACTCATCATTATTAAAATTTATTTCTAGACTGTTAATTCTATGATGATACCCACCGCACTTCTTACAATGTTTGAAATTACAAAAATGCTTATCTAATTAGTGAATAAAAAAGCCATTAATTATTTTGTCTAGTGTGTTATGCATTTTGACTCCCAGATCTTCCGTGTGTGCTCTACACAAGTGTGCGGATGTATCTTTGCATTGCCTTTCCGGCATCTTCAGCTCTTTAGAACGCATTCAAAAAACACAAAGAAACCCAGAGAGAGCTCTATCCAGTGAAGACGGACATTAAAACATCCATTTTGACCTCTTCCCAAGTCATATTGTGAAGTCTGAAAACACAGCTTCCAAAATTGGCATTGCCATCTTAATTCATTTGACAAGAGAAATCAGGCTGCACAGGGTGACAGTTTCCACCAGACGTTAGACAAAAGTCTCCAGGCATTTTACCATCCCCCCCGCCCCAAACACATAGGCTGTGCAGAGAATGTCTAGGGAAGGTCAATGGACATGGATTAGAGAAGCTAAAGAGAAAACTCCCTGCTATTCAATTCCTGCTAACTTGAAAACACTGTAGACAGGCACATAGTTTTGTGGTGTCTCAACTGAATTAACGTACATGTATTGGCGCTGGATTTACTTATGAAAATGGGAAAGTTACTTTGAGTGAGGAAGTTTGAATGGCAATCTAAATCCAGATAAGAGGTTTTTTCGCTCTTCCTTGTTCACTTCAGGTAACAATGTCACACTTCTGAGTTAATTCCACCACCTGTGTTCTCCTAAGTGCTGTTACCCCAGCTGTTGTCATTCTGCTCAGTGTCACCTTTCACCTTCCATTGTTAAAATGGCATCCTTACTCATCTCCTATGGATATAGTGTCTCCCGCCCCTACTGCCCATGACCTGAGAATTCTCCTGAGGTTTTATCTTGTTCTTTCCTTTGGAACATACTCATCTGTTTCTCCACTTTGCTTGAATCTCTGTGTTGGTTTCTATGCATTAGATAAAACCACCACCTCTCCCGGTCTTATAGGAGTGGCCTCCTATGGGAGATGAACCTTATCAGTCCACCCTACCCTAGCTCTTGGTTGTCTCTCAAACCCTTTTGAGTGTCCAAGCAGTCTATTTTATAGGGTGTGCCAAAACCTGACCTTGTCCCAAAGAGGGGATGACCTCAGGCAGTAGCTTTTAGGTATGCAAATATACCTAGTCCCACGGGACCACAAGCCAAAGCCCCCTTGGCTCAGCATGCCCGGTGATCTAGAGGTCTTCCCCGGCAGCAGCTGCAAAAATAGGGCCTCCAAATGACTGTATAACATAAGCTCCTGTCTGGGAGACACAGTCAAGTGACATGGAGGCAGAGGGGGAGTACAAAGACGGCCACACCAGCTTATGTCCAGTAGACCTCTAGAGTGAGCCAAACCTGAAGCCCACCCCTTAGGCTGAAGCTGCAGGACGAGCCAACACGCCAGTTTCACACAAAGACTGGGGGTGTGTTTCGTTCCACCATCTGTGCAGCGCCCTCTGGGAGGCTGCTTGCCAACAACCGTCGCTGACCATTACCACCATCGCACCCGGAACGCAAGCCCACAGGCCGCAGCCCCAAAGACTCACCAGACTGACGCAGACCCGTGCTCTGGAGCCCTCCAGAAAGGATTGCGGTCAGCACTTAGATGTTTAACGAGAAGCCTGCCCCTCAGCCTGCAGCCACAATAAGCTCAGTGGGACGTTCACCGAGAGACTGACTCTCGTGGGCTCGTGCGGGGCCCTATAGAAGCTCTCTCTCCATTGGTTACAGGCCGGAGGGAAGCACGCGGAAGCCCCGCCGGCGACCCCCGGGGGCAGCCGCAAAACACGGCACGAGCCGCGCGTAAAGCTCCCTGCACCCCGTGGGCACCTGCGCTCTGGAACGCGGCAGGGGAGAGCGTGGAGATGGTGTCCACGGGGAAAGAAAGGGGGAAACAAAACAAAAAAAAAGCAAAGAAAGGAAAGAAAGGGTGGGGGGGAAGCCTAGAGTTTTGAGAACAAAAAGGTGGTGCCCGCAGGCTGGATCTTGGCGAGGGAGCAGGAAGATGGCCCCTGCCAGTCTTTGCCCAGGAGGACACCCTCCCCGGAGGCCTTCAGATACTCTTCCAAGCAGAAGCCTGCCTCTGGCTGGCGCTGCAAGACGAGCCAATGAACCTCTCCCACACAGAGAGCCAAGTCCCTCCAAGGCCGCCTGGCGCTGGGCCTCGAGGTGGGTGAGTCCCGGGGGCCTCCAAGAGCCCTTCCCCAGAGCGCTGTTAGCAGCGGGGGTCTCAGGGAAGTGAGCCCCGGGGGTCTGCAAAGCTAGACATTTAGACGCTCCGTTCTCAGGTGCCGGTCGTAAAAGTTGGGGGTGCCCAGTGTGGGATTCGATCCCTCTACCTCTCAGGGAGAAGCTGTGGGTTTGGAGTTCCCACCGGACTGTGGGTTGCACCCCGGCCGCGTACAGGGTGCGGTTTTGGGGGGATTGTGTCCCAGTCTGGCCTCCCTGCTGTCACGTGGGCCTCCTCTCCTTCGTATAGGATGCCTAGGAATCACTCAGACAGTTTTTAGGTGAGGGACTTATTCCATATTTAGGCTCTGGGTTTGCGGGAGGGGCTGAGCCCAGGCCCTCTTAAGTCGCCATCTTTAACAGGAACTGGACAATTCATTATATAGGCTTCCCCCCCCACCCCAACGTCCAGGATCAGGTTTCCCCTATTTGCATCCAAGCAGGCCTTATACCTCCTCAGTATTTATTTGTTAATGGCTCCCTTAAACCGTGGCTTAAACTCATGGTATTTTTGTTAGGCAGGTAAGTATCTCAGCAGAGCCTCTTGCTACCAAACTGCTTTAAAAATCATTATTTTGAAGACCTTCTTGCCATTGCCAATAATATTCTCCCTGTTTGAAATGGCCTTCCCTCTGTTTGTTTACACTCATAAATCCAATTCATCCTCCTCTGCTCAGATATTGCCTCCTTTTAGAATGGCTTCCCTTATCAGCTTATAAAACGAGAGGGGTAGACATGCTTTCTATTTTCTTAACCATGTATGGTCTGAATTGTTCATGTCTCTATAACCCCACCCAGATGCTAAGGCACTTGAGTGGGGGGACCCTGTCTTTTCAATGCTTACTCCTCTGTGTTCAGATACAAGTGTAAGTCCAGAGTAGAAACTGTAACTATTTGCTGAATGATCCTAATCACAACCCTATGGCAAGTGTATCTTACTAGCAGATATGGCCCCAGTAAGATGCATTTGTGCCAATTGTCCCCATCTCTAATATGACAAGTTCTGAGCATCCATTATTCTGTAATTCCTGGACGGCTTCCATATTTCAGCTGATACAAAGTCAACCTTCATATAGATGGCACCTCTGCTCTGGTGCGATCACCAAGAAGCCATAAAGAGGAATTAGTCAGCTTAGGTGGATAATTGATGGATGTCAAGTGTCCCTTTGGGTAAAAGACTTGCTTCTAGGCCGATTCTAGCCTGAGGGTTCAAGAGACTCCTAGTAGACAACCCAGATGCCGTCTTTTTATTTCCTCTGAATATCTGCATTTTCATCCCAAATTAAGGCACCAAGGACAGCTTTGACTGAAGCAGTGGCCTCGGGCTAGTACATTTAATGAGAAATCTTCTTTTCAAGGGTCATCTTCTGATACCTCGTGCTAATCACGCCGGGCCTTGAAGTGATGGAATTGCTGTGTACCTATGTACATTAAAAAAAAACAAACAATACATTACAATTTACTAGGACTTATTAGTTTTAGAGGTTTTTGACAACTTGATATGCTTCCTCTTAATTAGTTAATGGTTGGTTCAGGCTGTGACAGCCCTCAGCAAGGCTTACAGCTTCTACTCAAAGCTTATGGCTTTGAAATATAGGCTGTAAGCTCAGAGTGGTTACAAAAAGCATAAACAGGGAAGTAATATGTGTTATCCATAATGAAGGGCTTTTCGCTCCTCCCTCTGTTATTCAAAGAACTGTAGGGTTTTTTTTTTTTTTTCCTACAGCCTGAAAAACTGACAGTCTAAAAGTAAGAGAAGTGCTTTACTCAACTTCATGAGTGATATTCATTGCTGAGTTAGGATGACAACCCTCATTTTTGACTCCTAGTCCAAAGTTCATTTCACAAAACACCATGCTGCCTCTTGCAAAATTCACCTGTTAAAAGTTAAAGGGCATAAGATGCCAGTCTGAAGCTCAACAGGATGATAGGGGAGAATAATAGGCTGAAGGAGCAGCTGAACTTGATTAGTATTGCTTAATGCAGCTACACACCCACTTACACTCTCCCAGCCCACTGATCAGCATTTTCCTTTTGAGCAGACTTCATAGCCAAGAAATCAATACATCATTAGCCTGCAGCATGTTGTTTTCTGGGTATCAGGCGAGCTCCTGGGAGCATTATTTGAGTCATAATGACAGAGGTTGGGCTGTAATGAAAGTCCTGAATTATGCCACATTAAGGATCTTCCCCCCATGAAGCTGGTAAGCTACTCAAATATTCCCTTGTGTGGCTTCAGACATAGCCATCAAATATTTAGCATGGATTTTGGCTAATGTGCCTTACTTATCCCCAAGATATTCTCCTAAAGCAGGTAGCTGGTATTAATACTCTTTAAGAGGTGAGGAAAGAGAGCCTTGAAGAGATTAACTAGACAAGACTTGCATCCTGGAGAAGCCAAATCAATCCCTTAGATCCCTTTACTATGCTAGCCACTCCCTGCTTCCTTTGGCTTTGAGAACCAGCAGGGTTTTTGAAAATTCTCTTCACGGACTGTCTCCAGCTGCTCTACCCCCAGCCAGAGAGCTCATGACCACTGGCTGGCATTAAACTTCATCATTCTCTGCTCTCCCCTGCTACTATTCCTGAGCCTGCCCCTTCCCAAGACTCAGAAGTCCCTTCTCGCTCAGCCTCCCGCAGCCCTCATCCCCTTCCTCTCCTTCCCCCTGAATGACTCATTTTGTTTACTGAGCAGAGAAGCTAATAGAAGGCAGCAGAATTTAAGCTTCCCTGGGACTTGCTTTACACGCTGACAAAATCATTCTTTTCTCTCTCTGTTAAATATTCATGGCTCTCAGATTTTTAGATACAAAGGTACATTTTGTTTTAAAATGTGCTGATCCAAGACATACTGGTTTGCATTGATTTCCTCCTCTTTGCATTTCTATTGCATTGGAAATAAAGAGGTCCTCATTCACTTCTTCTGAAATATGGACCTGAATTTATCTTTGGTTTTCTTTTTTAATTTGGTTGCTATTTGGCGAAAGGGCTGTTGTTAGTAGACATTTTACATGTTTGTGTTTCTCTTCTGACATTGTGCACATGCACACAGACACGCAGAGAGAAAAAAATCACATCTTTTCTAGGCATCACAGCCTTATGTTAATGTAATTTGAAAGGGATTTTAACAAAGGTTTGATCTGTTACAGATTTCAAATATTTACAATTTGGAACAAAAATAAAATAGAGATAGATGTATGGAGATGAAGAATAGACTCATTCTAGGACAGTTCAGAGAGCTGTAGAAAATGAAATGGGGGCAGCAGTGCCTCCATCTTAAATAAAAAGGAGAGACATTTACGTGGTGTAAGAATTATGGAAAGAGGGGTGCCTGGGTGGCTCAGTTGGTTAAGCGGCTGCCTTCGGCTTGGGTCATGATCCCAGAGTCCTGGGATCGAGCCCCGCATCGGGCTCCCTGCTCAGCGGGGAGCCTGCTTCTCCCTCTTCCTCTGCTTGCCTCTCTGCCTACTTGTGCTCTCTCTCCATCTCTCTGTCAAATAAATAAATAAAATCTTTAAAAAAAATTAAAAAAAATTAAAAGAATTATGGAAAGAGAATAAATGGGGGTGGGAAGGAGGAGGAATAAAAATCCTGATTAATTCAGGTCACTTGACAGGAGTCTTACTAGTGCAGATGAACAAAAGTAAAAGGCTTTCAGATTCTGGAAGTGACTCCCCCCCCCCCCCCCCAAGATGGTCTCACACATATTGCCATATCAAACTAAAAGAGAAAACAACCAGTTGATAAGAGAGGCTGAATTTTTTCTTAGTATAGTAAGGGGATGTACTATCTTGGCAGACTCTTTGTAAAGTCTTGGAGTGTGGAGGATCAATTTAGGATTTTTATGAGATTTTGGAGTCTTTTAGTGAAAATATGTGACTAGGATTGGGTAAGGATTCTAATATAATTGTCTAGGATTGGTGAACACTTTGGAAGAATCTTAGGGAGCCAGTTATTTGATGCAATGGAAGAGTTTAATCCTTTGATACTTATTTAAATAATCGTTTTTGTAAAGAACCTGGAATAAAGAATAAAATTATTTGTGATGTTTATCTTCCTGGGCAACAGTTTCTTGAAATAGTAAAGTCATGTTGATGAAGGCAGTGGGTTAGTAAAGTTACATTGATAGAGACAGTGAGCTGTGTGGGTATAGGAGATTTGGAATCTTGATTATAAACTCTCATAATTAGGAAACACCTAAAAGTCTACCTGGCCTACTCAACCTGATTCTTGAATTCCTTTATGACATGCCAGCCACATGCTCATTCAGCCTCTCAGAGACTGAAACCAGTGCAAAGGTGTAGAGACTCTGGTGGAGGGCACTGGTGGATATTCACTCAAGGTTTCCAAGTTTAATATAATTGAGGTATTCTCTGGATCTCTACTCTTTTGTGAGTTTACTAAAGACCGGTTTCATTGTCCTTTACTCTTCTCTCTCATAATATGTGCTTACTCATAGAACCTGCATCCTTATCCGAGCCCCCCGCCGCCCCACGTTCTACCTAATGGGCTTTAGAAGTACTTCCATCTTTGCTTCCTCATGGCTAGCAATAATATTCTCTAAGTGTTTGCCAGTTCAGATTCTCAGAGTGGAAGTCTAATTTGTCTGGCTTGTGCTGTATACCAGACCATTTCATGGGCTCCTGACCAGTCTGTGCATTGGCTGTCTTGAGGGACAGGTGACCCACTTCAATCACTCAGTTGTGGCCCTGCTGAGGCTGGGTTCTACCGTGGGATACCAGGGTGGTAGCTCCTCAAACGACTGTTCTGGGGGAGTTTCTGGAAGGAATACTGTGAGTGGGAAGATTTTATGATGTTTTTAAAAGAAAATGAGGAGGATATCGATATCATAGCAAACATGTCTAAATCAGGAAATTTACCTATTTTGACTACTGTGGACATTAGTCTTGGAAGACATCATGTTTTCAAAATTCCTGCCATTAATTTAGGTGAGATAATCTTCAGTCCAAGGACTAGGATGCACACTGGGGAATCTATCAAGACACATTACAGCATTATGTATTTAAGTGTTCCTTTTTTTTAAAAGGTTTCTTCTTTTTTAAAGATTTATTTATTTGAGAGAGAGAGAGAGCATGTGTGTGTGTGTGCGTGAGTGAGTGGGTGGAGGGGTAGAGGGAGAGAGAGTCCCAAGCAGACTCCCCCCTGAGCGCAGAGCCAGAAGCTGAGCTCGATCCCGCAACCCTGAGATTATGACCTGAGCTGAAATCAAGAGTTGGACGCTTGACTGATTGAGCTACCCAGATGACCCTGTTTAAGTGTTTATTAGCAGCACATGAACAGCTTAGCCATTGAAAGTGAACCCAAGGGCGCCTGGGTGGCTCAGATGGTTAAGCGTCTGCCTTCGGCTCAGGTCATGATCTCAGGGTCCTGGGATTGAGTCCTGCATTGGGCCCCCTGCTCCTTGGGGGCCTGCTTCTCCCTCTGCCTCTCTCTCTCGCTCTGTCTCTCATGAATAAAAAAAAAAAAAAAATCTTTAAAAAAGAAAGTGAACCCAAAATCTCTGACTACCTTACCTTCTTTTTATTTTGAGGTAAAATTTTGGTTTTTTTTTTTTAGCCTTCTATTCCTGCAACTAAATCCTATGCCATCCTTCATAGCATTTATGAAAATCAATTATGTTTGTGGGTTTTTTCTTTCTAATTTTTATTTGTATTTCCCCATAAATTAAGTATTAAGTATCCCCAGTATGGCAGGGGCCTTTACTGTCTTGTTCACTTATTCCTAGTGTATAGATACCGCCGTAGCGTTGGTGGTATAGTGGTTAGCATAGCTGCCTTCCTAGTGTATAGATACCTGTTGAATAGAACAAAGTAGAATTAAAGAGAAAGTACTGAGGAGAGGGGGGAGATAAATTAATACATGTCCTTCATTATTCACATAAGGTCACCAGAAATAGTCTGGAACTAAAGATATAAAGTAGGATATACAGACATAGCACTTTCTACTCTGGCAACTTTTCTTGTTACGGGTTTAGTGTGGGATTCTTTCCAAAATTGCACTGTTATAGGAACATGGATCATAAATACAAAATTTACTTGTAAAGAAAATAATGAGAAAAATTCTCTCCTTCCAGATTTCAGAAAATCTTCTCAAGGGGACATTATTTGCATGTTTTTCAGGAAAAGTAGAAACTGACCTACTAATAAGGGGTTGAGATTTTAAAAATAGTTGTTCTCTCAAATCATGGCTCTTCCACTTACTATCTGGGAGATTGTGTACAGATGGCTTAACCACTCTGACCCTCACCTTCATCTGTAACATGTGCATTCTACCTACATTACTGAGAGGTAAATGACACAAGAAAATGCCTGATACATGGTTGCAAATGATAACTATAACTTTATTGTATATTCTATGTTATTTAATCTTTGCCTCATAATCAACACCAGTGACATTGAAAATATTGCCTCTTTTTTATGTGAATAATTGAGATTCAGAAAGTTCAAGCAACTTGCTTGAATGATACATCTTGGAAAAGATAAGTGCAGTATTGTGATTTATAAGAAATATTTATTTGGTCACTCATATGACCAAAATATGTTTCACATATATATTTGGTCTCCTCCCACAGTTCCTGGCTCACAGCTCCCAAAACCCTAGGAATTTCCTGAGCAATGGGAACATCTTTTGTTATTTGGTCTCTTGTCCTCAGTTCCTGAAATGCTTCAGAGCCAAAAAGGTGAAGTGGGGGGTCTTGTTATTCATAACAAGCCCCTTTCCACCACAACTGGGTTTATGTTAATGAGGTGACTTTTGGAAAGCACCTAAGGATGGGGGCTAGTTATGGAACCAACCTCATGGAAGGGTGGAACTTTCAGTCCCATTCTTTGATTTCTGAGGATTGGGGAGAGGCTGGGGGTTAAATCACTCATCTCTGGTTAGTGATTTAATCAATCTTATCTATGTAATGAGCCTCCATAAAAACCCCAAAGGAGAGGGGAGGGATTTACAGATCTTCCAGGTTGGTGAGCCAGAATGCTTCCATGTGCCACCGAGCTGGGCTCCCAAACTCCCTGAGGGCAGAAGCTTCTTTGTTGCAGACCTCGCCCTATGTATTTCTTCATCTGCCTGTTAATTTGTATCCTTTATTAGTCTTTGTACTAAGGTGATCGGGTGTCGCGTGAGTAAGCAGGTTTCCTGAGTTTTGTGAGCTGCTCTAGCAAATTAATCGAACTCAGGGAGTCCTGAGAACATCTAACCTATAGCTAGCCTGTCGGAAGTTCAGGTAACAATCTGGATTGGGGATTGGCATCCAAAGTGGGAGAGCAGTCTTGTAGGATGGAGCCTTTAGCCTGTGGATTCTGATGCTATCTTTGGGTGGATGGTGTCAGAATTCAGTTGAATTGTATGACATCCAAGCAATCTCAGAATTGCTTGGTGGTGTGGCGGGATTCCTGCCCACATTGGAAACTGGGTGAACTCCCAACAAGGAGGGGATTTGAATCTAGTTATTGATAGGGGTGAGGGGAAGGAGAATGAGGGAACTGAAGGTGTGTGTGGCGAAGGTATACGATTCAGTGACTTAAAAGTTTTAACAAATAAGACTTACCCTTGCAACAAATGCAGACATCCATGCCACCAGTTAAATATCTCCAAATCTTAATTTCCACAGAACCTCTGGGTGATTCTGATAACATTTATTCAAGACTTACTCTACCAGGTGTTGTTCTAAATGGTTAAGTGCTTTGCTCAATGTTTTACAGCTGGTAGGTGGCCAAGGCAGGATCCAATTCCAGAGGCCATGTTCTTAACTACTTATGATACTCTGCTGGCTTCCCTGAATCAGACAGTTGTGCATCACATTTTGAAAAAAAACAGATAACGATGTCGAGGCTCAGAGACTGTGGCTGTTTTGGTGCCTGAAACAAATCAGGCAGCATCTATCCAAAATTAACATGAAAGGCGGCCATGATCAATGAAACTGAATGCATAACCTAATACCTGGCACAGCATGCTCAATAAATATTTGTTGAATAAATATTTATGAGGACAATAGCAAGCCTTCAGTCTTACGGAAGAGAAACAAAATGTTCATTTAGCCATGGGATTACTGAAACCCAGAAATAGAACAAACTTTAAAAGTCATCAAGACCAAGTACCCCTGTGGATGCTACAACCCTCTCATGATATTTCAGGCCCATGGTCAGTCAGTTAAAGAAAAAGCAGCCTCTGGCTAGAAACAAGAGTAAAGACCAGAAATCTGACTCATGGAGAAGTGAGAGAGCTTTAATGCCAGAGTCAAATAAAGTTCTGATTGTAGCCAGCTATTTGACAGAGAAATAATTACTGCAGTAATGATGTTTACAATCACAGAAGTGATTCTCCAACAGCAAAAAGATGCTCATGGGGGGGCCAATGTGAGCCTATTGATTTCTCTCCCAATGCCTTCTTATTGTTCATCTTTTCCTGTTAGTTCATGCAGCCAGTGTCTCAGGGACTGGTCCCTCGTGGGCCTGCCAATCTGATTGCTGTTGAGCAACCATGAAATATGAAGGACAAGTCCCAGTTAATAATGCAGGAGAGGTGCTGAGCTAGGGGTAGGCAGCAGAAGAAAGACCAAATGAGGAAAAAGGAGACAGAATCCATGAATTCAGTCTTCACAGAGAGGGGGGAACAGAGGGAAAAGCAGTCACTACACAAAACTCCGTCCAAACAACACTGATGGTAGATTTGACTTGAGCACGCTACCTACTTGGTCAAGGAAATGAACTTTTCTCGTCATTTGAGATCAAGATTATCTCAGCTCAGGAATTGCTGGTGAGATTGCTAGTATTTACAGTGTACTTGATGCTCACTGGGTAGGAAGAACAATTTTACACCAGTTGTTGAATCCCTGAATTCAAGTGGTAGATCTTTTGCATAAACTCAGGTTACCACACCTCTAGTCCAGAAGTTCTTTTACTTAAAATGTCATCAATTAAAATGTAAAATTAAGGTACTGATTTAAGATCAGTCCAAAATATAAAATAGCCATGATCTCCAGAGAGTTTGGCTTATTCCTGGTTTAAAATAAACAGAGAAATATCCGTCATAAAATTTATAACTGAAATATCAGGGTAGTTGAGAGGCATTTAACACACCTTATTAAAAACAAATAAACCAAAACTGACATTTAAGAAATTTATTTGCTCAGCTGTTTAACAAATGACAAACATTTACTACCTATAAAAATGTGCTGGATGCTCAGGATTCGGTGATGATGAAGGTGGGAACATTCCCTGTCACACTGGCAAGCATTTGGCTCAGTGGGGGAGGGAAAGAGAAGAGTAAGCAGAAATTTGCCGTATCAGGGGATAACCTGTTATGAGAGATCAAGCATATTGCATTACGAGACCACAGAAGAGTATCTCAGTCAAATGCAGAGATAATTAAGGCTTCCTAGAGGCAGCCTCTTCTAGCCAGAGGCCAACAGTGTGAGTGAGTGAGTCAGACAAGGTGTGGAAAAGAATTCTGGGCAAAGAAAATTGTATGTCCAGAGACTATGGCACATTTAAGTAAAGTATACAATAAAGTAAATTCATTCTGATCGTTGTATCTTAGACTGAAGGTTTCTGTCCCCCTAAAATGTGTATGTTGAATCCCTGATCCCCAATGTGATGGAATTTGGACGCTGGCCCTCCAGGAGGTAATTACATTTAGATGACGTCATGAGGGTAGAGCTTCCTTGATGGGATTAGGGCCCTTATAAGATGTTGAAGAGACCAGAGGGCTCAGTCTCTGCCATTTGAAGATGTAGCAGGGAGGTTAGGAGGAGGGTTCTCACCAGAACTGGCATATTGGTTTTGGACTCACAGCCTCTAGAGCTATAGAAAATTAGTGTTTGTTGTTTAAGCCACTCAGGCTGTGGTTTTTATTATAATAGTCTGAGCTGACTAAGACAGGTACAGTGAGAAAGATGCAGAGGTGAGGCTGGAGGAGTGACCACAGACCAAAGCCTGAAATTCCTTGTGAGTCCTGCTACAGCATTCATTTACACCAACAGAACTGGAAGACCTTTGCAGGCTGGCTCTCATACCTCACTTGCTAATGCCCCCTGCTAGGGTGCTTCAGCCCCATTATCACAACAGTATGCCCGCGGGCCTAGGAATCCATCTTGTACTCCACACCCCTATTCTAGTAACTGAAATTCTACATTGATCTGAGCAAGGCCAACAGTGCACCTCTGTTTGGCTCACAGCATCCAGGCCCTGGTTGTCAGTGTTTGGGTCCCAGCCAAGAAAATGTTAGAAGCATCCGCATTCTCCTCTCAGACTGGGATTCTACATTTCTTTTTCTGGAGCTGGACCTAGCAGAAAGAGAGTCCTGTTCCTGAATCTGGGGCCCTACTGGAGTTTATATCTCTGACTGATCATTCCCTGCCTGCTCAGCCAAATATCCATTTATCACCAACTCACCTCCTGACATTGCGTCCCACCTGCCCATAACACCTGCGGGACCACCCAGGTGTTGACCATGCTATTAGCTTTCACTCATACCTCTATCTACCCTTTGCTTGCTTTTTCCTCCAGCACCTGCAGCTGAATCCAACTCTTTAGGCCTTCTGAATGCCCTATCTGGTCTCTGTTTACACTGTCCAGTCTGGCCTGACTACAGTGTTTCTAAATAACTATTTTTTTATAACCTTTTATGAAGCACCACAAAGACATCTAAAATATTGCCTGAAATAAGAGTGTTCAAATACCAGACAGATGAGAAAGAACAGTAAAATAGAGTAGGTTTGGGTAATTCATAATGTTTGCGAATTAAGAGACCGAATAGATTTTGGTGTGGTCTAGCAGAGAGGTATAGTTGAGTTAGTGCTTCCATTTATTTAATCAGCAGACATTTAGAGGATAACTGCTTTGTGCCAGAAACTACTTTAGGGTCTGAGATCTTGGCTGCAAACAAGATAAATTTATGTGGAGATTCTAGTCTACAGGAGAAGGGAAATCTAAACTTTGAATTGTCATCTAGGACGGAGTAAGAATGTTCTAGTGTGCATCTGCAGAAGCTGGCTCTTTAGAAGCCATCTGCTAAACCTGGTCCACAAATGATTTTGAGATTTTGGGGAATCCCCACACCACATGTCATCTAAGACCCCTGTCAGCTCTGAAAATCTCAGTCATCCTGGATTCTTTTTGCCAGGAATCCTAAGGCAGAAGGCACAGGTTAGAGACAAAATACCCCCAGAAGAATTGTTCAAGTTGCTTGCCTAATTAGAAATATGATACCACAGGGTCGCCTGGGTGGCTCAGTCGTTGGGCGTCTGCCTTCAGCTTGGGTCATGATCCCAGGATCCTGGGATCGAGCCCCGCACCGGGCTCCCTGCTCTGCAGGAGGCCTGCTTCTCCCTCTCCCACTGCTTGTGTTCCTGCTCTCGCTATCTCTCTCTCTCTCTGTCAAATAAATAAATAGAATCTTAAAAAAAAAAAAAAAGGAAATATGATACCACAGGTAGAACCAGAAACAACAGCAAAGGAGGGGGAGATGGATATGGCAGGAATGTTTCTACTTTATCTGTTGCTCTGTTTGGTGACATCTCATCCCTCATGGAGACTTTTTTGTGCAAATTTTCCTCCCATATATATGGAGTAGAGATATTATTCAATGATTGCCGGCAGTGAGAAATGCATGGAGAGATAAAGAAAGGAGTTTGCTTCTCAGTGAGAGTGAATAGGATCTGTTTTCCTTTATCAGAGAATCTGGGCTCTAATGAATGGATCCCATACTGCCTATCCATCATCTGCAGAGAACGCATAACAAGCCAACTACCTGGTTAGCCAGCTACCTGGGCCTTCTCTCCTATGGATGACTGTCCCCTCTTTGCTCCTGTGCCGCAAGTATATTAGTCTTGTAGACTAGAAAAGAGGTAGTTAGGCCTTTGGAGCTGCCAAAATGAGGCACTGGGGAAGTTTTGGTGCTAACCTGAAAGTGATCAGCTTTCTCTTCTAGAACATCAACTGAGTTTGTATCCTCAGGCTGGTCTGTCTCTTCATTTTGCTCTTTCAGATCAACCCCCTTCCTCCTCATTTGAATTTAAGAAAAATATTTTTCATGTGTTTATAAAAATAAGTTATCTCCAGGTAATAAGACAGCTGGGAATATTTACATTTTTTTTATTGATCAGTATATTCTAAATGATAGATATTCAGCAAGTAGCTCTCTAAAAGAGTATGTTTTTCTAAAGTTGGTACCAGTATGGGAGTGTTGATTAGTGTAACCTTCTTGTAGGGTGATTTAAAAACATTCTTAACAATTAAAATATAGATACTCTTTTGTTATTGCCGTTCTCTTCCAAGAATATCCTAAAGAATATTTCTCAGAAGTGTGCAATGATAAACTTACAAGAATATCCATGGCAGCATTTACAAAGCAAAATTGGAAATAGCCTAGATATCTATCAATAGCTAATTCATTAAATGATGGCTGTTCTGTACAGCCAAATACTCTGTAACTATTAAAAGAAAATGCTAGATCTTTTTTTTAAAGATTTTATTTATTTATTTGCGAGAGAGAGAATGAGAGACAGAGAGCACAAGAGGGAGGAGGGTCAGAGGGAGAAGCAGACTCCCCGCCGAGCAGGGAGCCCAATGCGGGACTCGATCCCGGGACTCCAGGATCATGACCTGAGCTGAAGGCAGTCGCTTAACCAACTGAGCCACCCAGGTGCCCCAAAAATGCTAGATCTTTATATGCTGAAATGGAGAGATCACTAAGTTATTTCATTCAATGAAAAAGCAAGGTCTAGAAGGGAAATTCCGAGATTCTGTTTTGTTCTGTTTCTTGGTCTGGGTCCAGCTGGTTATATCTGCCCACTGAGCTTATAAAAAAATCAAGGAGGTACAGACTTAAAATACATATATGTTTCTGCATCCATGTTATACTTCAAGAAAAAAGTTAAAACAATGAACAGAATATTACATGTAATGTCTTTTGTAATTTCAGAACTGTAAGTACTTATATTAATCGCTTTGGTATTTTATACAAATTCTAGGAAACACAAGATGCTATAAACAATGATAATTTCTGGAATGGAGAAAGGAAGTCAGGACATGGAGACTGTTACTTCTGGTTTTATGTCTTCCGTGCTTTTTTTTTTTTTTTTAAAAGAAAAGAGGTGGTTAAAAATACTTTAAATACTGGTACACATTCCTGGGAAAGGTAAAATAACATCTCTGTCTTCACTCAAAGTCAACTATCAAGCTCTGTGATGGTTTTCCTTTGCTGGATCTTTGCTCTCTACTTCTAGAATGCATCACAGTGCATCTGCAATGCCCTCTTCTCTTCTTTGGCCCACCAGCCTCTCTCTCCACATCTTTCAAGGCCTCCATTCCAAATCTAAGTGGGTGAGCATCTGTTAAGCAGCTGCTACTTCCAAATTGAGAAAGGGCCACGTTGCAAGCAAGAGTCCAGGGCAAGAATCATTCTGAGTGGAAAATGGCTTGGCAGGGTCTAGTGCTCTGGGACCCATCTGAGAGGAAAGATCATTAATGTTAATCTAACTGAGCCCAGGGTGGGAGGAAGCAGAGCTGTAGTTTCTGGAGGAAACGGCTTGAACTAAGGGCTGGTTTCATTTGACAAAGACAATGAGGAATCACTTGCCTGTGCTAAATGGAGACACGATTATCCGTAATTGATACATGATTTTCAGCTGCTTTCTTTGTTCTGGTGCAGAGGAACCGGAAAGGAGCAGTGAGGAAGTGGGGTCACGAAGCCTCACAATGCCAAAGACTGTGCCCAAGCACGAGGTTGGGATTTCCAATCCGGTTGGAGGAATTATAGGGTTGCTTACACAAAGCTGTTTACTTTTAGGTTCCTTAGGTAGCTCTAAAATCATATCAGCTGAATACCAAAGATTCCATTCAGCATAACCTCTAGTGGTTGAGAGCAAGGGATTTAGAATCAGGCTGACTGACTCATGCATAAATCCTGATTTTAACACTGGCTTTGTGACTTTAAGTGAGCACCTGAACTTCAGTATCTTCATCAATAAAAGGAGAATAATATTATATGTCTCACAAAGTAGTTCTTAGTTATTGACATTGCTGATGTTCATATTCTTTACATTTACAGAGTACTTATACTATGCCACAGTAGCTAGGTGGTAGATATAGTTATAACCACTTTGTAAATATAAGGGTATGGCTCAGATGGAGCAGAGATGGGATTAAATACAAGTCTGTCTGATGCAGAACCCAGCCGACTTTGAGCCTCACTTTGTGTTGGGACTGTGTAGGTTAGACTTGGTCAAAATGACCATGTTCTGCTGAGGTCTCGTGAAAGCAAATGTGCTTAATGCAAGCCTCTGTCAGCCCCTCAAAACTGTGAAATTAACCCCCATTTATAGCATCCATTTGGAATCTCCAGTGGATCAAAACATTAATAAAATTCTCATGGACCAAAAACATTAAGATTGGTCCACGGTGCACTCTCACATTATTATAATATCACCCAGCTAGTAACAGGTGACACTGACCCATTGGTTAGACTAGACCAATGCTTCTAGAAGGGTCCTCTGCAAGATGGGAGCATCATTAGCACCTGGGAGCTTTTAGATATGGAAATGATAGCCCCACCTCAGGCCTACTGAATTCAAACGTAATTTGAAGGTTGGATGCTAGGGATGTGCTTTGACCAGCTCTGCATGGGATTCTCATGCACACTAAAGTTTGAGAAGCACTGGGTCTGGAGGAAGGTGTTAGGGCAAATCACTAGCTATAAAAGGGGAAGGAAGGGAGATGAGTTCTGTGTCCACATTAATAGAAGAGAGTGTATTCTTCCTAGAGAAACAGCCTGTTCCTTTTCTCCAGGTAGTTTTAGTCTTAAACTCTTTCTCTTTTATATGTTGTTTGGGGAATGGAGGATGCTATGGGCAGGAGGAGGGAGAATTACAGTTAACTGCTTCCTAAAATCTGGAGAGAGTTTTTTCAAACACCAATAAGACTTTAGATAACCTGAAAAGGATTTTCTCTTTTATTTTCTTTTTAAAAAGAAAAACATTCTGAAACTGTTTTGTAGAGACAAATGTATGCTCTGGACGTGGAATAAGGAATCTGGGGTCTATTATCTACTTTCCTTCACCTGCCTCATCTCCTTCAGCATCCCAGACCATCTCCGCTCCTCTCTCCAGCTCCTCTTTCTCTTTGTTAATTCCTTTTAAGTCACTGACCTGTTTGGGGAATTAATTGTGACTAAAGTAGACAATACCCCTACCCTCAGTGAGAATAGAGAGTAGTGAGGAGATAGTGAGAAAAAAATGGGCAAATACAAAGCAGTGTGCTCCATGGAATGATCAAGAAAACTCTTTCCAGAGAAAGGGTTGGCTAGAATAAGCCTGGGTTAGGCTAGAATTTTGGAGTGAGGTGAGAACTGAAGGGAGCATGGGTAAAGAAGTTTAAAGATAAAGAAGGTTTGGGGCACCTGGGTGGCTTAGTTGATTGGGCGTCCAACTCCTGATTTTGGCTTAGGTCATGATTCCACAGTTGTGGGATCGAGCCCCGAGTTGGGCTCCAGGTTAGGCATAGAGCGTGCTTGGGATTCTCTCTCTCTGTACCACCCCCCAATCTCAAAAAAAGGGGGGGTGAACATATAATGAATTTTAAAGTATTTTGGCTTAAGCAGAGAAGAAAGCCGTGGTGTGCTTGATATGAAGCCTAGGAAACTAGCAGGGGTTGAAAATGGGGGGCCTTGAGCAATCAAGAAAGCCTTCTCTCTCCAGAGATAGACATCATTTGTGGCACAGGGGAAGAAGAATGCTAGTACTCTCCTCTTCCACCCTCCATCTCAAACTAGGATTTATCAAGGGAAGTCAGTAACAAAGTTTCTGATCCATAGCATTGCTTGTTGACAGAAGGAATGCACCTGTAAGAAGTTTAGTGAATTTGAAGTTCAGATTTCTCATAGCACCACTTTCTGGATTGTCTTTTTCCAAACCTGGGGGCCCATAGAGTAGGACAGCTTAGTTACAAGTATGACCTTTGGGGTTAGCCAAATGGAGATACATAGCTTCAAATGGCTGGGTGCTTCTTTTTGGGTTTATATTTTTGTGCGAGGCAAGTAAATTTCTTTGACTTTCCATTTCCTTATCTGTATAATGCAAATAATAAAACTTACCTCTAAGAATGTTGTAAGATTAAATGAGATAATATATTTTTGGCACAGGGTCTGGGTGCATAGTAAGCTCTCAAGGGTTCTAATTAAAACATTCCTTGTCTTTTTATTAATTTCATTGTTCAGCAAGCGCTTATTTTCTCCTTAGTTTATAAAAGAGTAAGATGATCACTTCTCTTTGCTGCAGAGGCATTGGGTAGGAAGAACATGATAAATTGTGGTAAGTGAGACAGAAACCATATTTTATGGGAATTTAGAGATAAGAATGTTAACTAGTGGCTGGAGAAATGGATTTATGGCAACAGCAACATTTGAGTTGAGTCTTGAAGGGTATGCTGAAGAGAAAGAGAAAAAAGAAGCAAGTGTAGAATGTGTTCTGATGAAAAACCACAATTTATCGAGTGCCTGCCAAGTTCTGGGCACTGTTGTGGGCATAATATGTATATCGATTCATTTACTTCTCACAAAAACCCTAGGAGATGGATACCATTATTATCCCCCATTTTATGGAGTGAGAACAGCACAGAGAGGTGAAATAGCTTGCCCAAAGTTCTATAACTATTAACAATAAAGCCAAGGTTTGATTCTAAGTAGCTAGCCACAGAGGATCTTAATCACTAGACTCATGTTTGTGTTCTAGTTAATTAATTAATTATGCCTCCATTTTTATCCCAAATTAATTTGAAAAGGAAAATAGTTTGAGTTGGCTGAACATAAGGTGCTTGAAGGGGATTATTTGGAGAAATTGGAGATTATTTGAAGAAATTCAAGCCCCAGAGAAGGGGATTGAAGTCTCTTTTGGGGTACACAATTGAGGAGCAAAGATTTCTGAGAAGAAACATTGAGAAATAATAACTCCATGTGGTAGAAAGAAGCCCTCTGGTGTCTTTATTTCATTGCCTCATGGTTTTATGAACTGAAATGCATTCCGATCACACAAACCACTTCAAGATCTTTTATTTTTAATCTTCCAACATAAGAGAACAAATTTAACAATGAGATTCTGTTTCTGTTCTGTACATGTGGAATAATTAAATTTGCATCCCACTTCAGTGTTGGATCTGTTGTTTGAAGGGAAATGTATCAATTGGACACATGCCCCATGATTTCTAGTCTGCAAATAAGGCATTTGGCGGGGGGGTGGGGGAGGCAACATTTTTCTCCCAAGCAGTAATCACAGTAAAATTTTCACTTAGTGACAGCTTGTTTGGGGCTGGATTAATTTCCATTTGAGAGGGGCCAAAGGGCAGGGAATTGAAGGGAGGAAGCTCAAGAGAAGCAGGGCATAATTATGGAAAGTCCCAGAGGACTCAACAGAAGTTTGCAAGGGAGTTCAACTGCACGAAGCTGAAAAGGATCTTGGTCAGGAAGCCTCAGGGACCTCTTTCAGTCTCTGGTTTATTTCCAAGGTCTTCATATCCTTTTTCCATATAGAATCCAGGGACTTGGCCTGATTCATGGAAGTTACAAATGTTGTGGAGTACCATTAATTGATGTATGAGTCTGGGCATGAGGAGATGCACTTGGGTATAAATTTCAGTCCTGCCACTCTGTATCTGTGAGACCTCAAGCAAGTTTCTTGCTATCTCTGAGATGCTTTCTTTCCCTGTGGAAAAATGCAGGGTTGTTAATTCTACTTTATATTGAAGGTGCAATTAAAAAATATATATATGTAGAAAAGCTCTTGACACATATTAAGTCTCAAAGGATATTTTCCTAACTTTTCTTTCCATTCAGTATCACCCCTACATTTCCATTTCTTGACCGTACCACTCATTTGTTTCAATAGTCTACTTTTTTTTTTTTTTTAAGATTTTATTTATTTATTTGACAGAGACACAGCGAGAGAGGGAACACAAGCAGGGGGAGTGGGAGAGGGAGAAGCAGGCTTCCCACGGAGCAGGGAGCCCGCCGATGCGGGGCTGGATCCCAGGACCCTGGGATCCTGACCTGAGCCGAAGGCAGACGCTTAACGACTGAGCCACCCAGGCACCCCATAAATAAAAAAAAATCTTAAAAAACAAAAACAAAAACAAAAATAAAATACTAATTCTCAAGGTACAAAGTTTGTTTCAACCAAAATTTTTAAAGACCATGAAGCAACTGTAATCTTTCCCATTAATTATTAAGCTTGCTTTTTTTTTTTTTTTTAAGATTTATTTAACACAGAGAGAGAGTGAGGGCAGAACACAAGCAGGGGCAGTGGGAGAGGGAGAAGCAGGCTTCTCGTGGAGCAGGGAGCCAGATGCGGGGCTCGATTCCAGGACCCTGGGATCCTGACCTGAGCCAAAGGCAGACGCTTAGTGACTGAGCCACCCAGGCGCCCCATAAAGTCTACTTCTAAGTAGTGGGGGTGATGGAGGAGAAATTGATGCAGAAGGAGAAGCTCATTTAAATGGCAATAGTCTTGGGTATTAATTGAGGTAATTTCACTAGTAACTGAGGATGTTGTATGTAAACAAACTTGGTGATTACTTTCATTCTCCTACTGACCTCAGCATATCTTTCCTTCCCCTGGCTCTTTCCAGTGTTCCAGGAAGATAAATGAGTACACGTGAACAGTTTTTACTTCCTACGAGCCTGCAATTCACATGAGAGCAGAAACTGTGTGTGACTTGCTCATGCCTGTACCACTCTTTCCTGGCCCAGGACATGCAATGATGTTAAAAAAGCATACTAGTTGGGCGCCTGGGTGGCTCAGTCGGTTAAGCTACTGCCTTCGGCTTGGGTCGTGATCCCGGAGTCCCGGGATCGAGTCCCGCATCGAGCTCCCTGCTCAGCGGGGAGTCTGCTTCGCCCTCTGACCCTCCCCCCTCTCCTGTGGTTTCTTTCTCTCTCAAACAAATAAATAAAATCTTAAAAAAAAAAAAAAAGAACTTTAGGGGCGCCTGGGTGGCTCAGTCGGTTAAGCGACTGCCTTCGGCTCAGGTCATGATCCTGGAGTCCCTGGATCGAGTCCCGCATCGGGCTCCCTGCTCGGCAGGGGGTCTGCTTCTCCCTCTGACCCTCCCCCCTCTCATGTGCTCTCTCTCATTCTCTCTCTGTCAAAAAAATAAATAAAATCTTAAAAAAAAAAAAAGCATATGTAGCATGAATGAATGAATAAGTAAATGATTTTTTTCCCCCCGCCTTTATAGTATTCCAAACTTTAGGTTTTTGAAAGAATGTGGAGAGAAAACAGTAAAGAATGTTTGGTCTGTCTGGGATGAAATGAAGACCAATTCTTATTTGGTGAATCAGAGGGATATTTGAACATGCCCCTCCTCATCCCAAATTCTGGAGATAAGACTTCTTTTCTGGGTGAAGATAAATTTGTTTTGAATGATTTGTACTAAGTTAAACACTAGCCAGGTCTACAAAGTGCATAAATAATGACAATAACAATATTTTCCATGATCGAAAAGCATTGTTTTGTAAACACATTGGTCTCAAGCATTTTATCTTTGTTGCCTTTTGTTGTCTTCTCACTGTGGTGTGGAGAATGAATTGGGGAGACCATTCAGAGATGATAGCAGTAGTCTAGAGGATTTATGATGGCGGCATTGACTAGGAGGGGAGTAGAGCAAATAAAAACATGATACATTTAAAATACATTTTTGGAGTAGATCTGAAAGAACCTGAAGAGTTTTGAAGGTACAAAACGGGGAAAAGGAATGAATTAAGGTTTACTCCTAGGTATTTGAACTACCACGTAGATATGGGTGCTCTTTCTTTCTTTCTTTCTTTCGGGTGGAGGTAGGGGGGCTGGTGAAATCTGCATATCACTTTTCTTTAACTTTTTCTGTTTGGAAATACTGTTTGTGATACCTATCACCTCAAAGAGAAAATTTCTCCTTGGCAGTTCGCATGATCAATCTAGAATTCAGATGTGACCTTCAGACTGGCAATGAATTTGAACTTCTTCAGCATAAAGGTAGTATTTAAAGCCGTGATATTGGATGGATCTGCTTTGTAGGAAATCTTACCCTCTTCTCTTTTGAACATAGACTAGTCTCAACCAAAAGTAGACTCCTATCCCTCTCGCAATGTACAGTAATATGTAACCTAAACTCATGGGTTCAAGAGAAAATACTGGGAGAAGTTAAAGATTTGAAGGCAATATTCCTGGAGCTAAAGTTTAGGAATGGCTTAAAAATTTGTGGAATATCTTGAGACTCAAGAATCATAGAATTTCAGGATAGATGGTAGTTTAAGGAACTTTTGGACTATTATACCTTCAAGGAATAAATCTATAAATCTATACAACATGCCTGGTAAGTTGTCAAAGTTAGTGCTTACATACTTCTTGTGGGTGGGAGCTTACTACCTTGTGGTACAGTTTGATTGCGTTTATTTTTATTCCTTGGATCATAAAGAATTCTCATAACTTTTCCCATAATGCTGCAGATATTTGAAGACCATAATTATATCTCCCTCTTTCCCACCAGCATTCCTCTCCCTAGGTTTTTTCCAGCCTTTTCTTCCACACCATGATCATTTTAGTCCCTTTGTAACCCCTCACTTCTCTCTAAATTCAAAATGTTGTACATAGCCCTCAAAGTGTTTGTATTTTAAGATGGGTTATGACTTTGGTAACACCATTTCCAGTGGTCAACAGATGGAACATTTGGTTGAAAGAGACTCTTGGAAGTATTGTGTGATGACAAGGGGACATTGAAGGTCACAGACATAAGTTGAATGTTTCTAGATCCCCTTAGAACCATTATAATTGCATAGTACAACTCATTTTCCCAATTGTGGGGAATATTTTTGCTGTTCATCTCATGTTTTGGCCTCAGCTCATAGAGTTGGAATTTTCTGTGCTCCTTTAACTTTCTGGCCATCTACTTTCTTCTCCTAATGAGAAAGAGGAGACAGTAATCTAAAAAACTACATTTTATAAGTAAGCAGAGACACTAATAAAAATTAGTGTATGTAAATGGGATCTTCCTTACCTTCTCTTGACTTTTATTCATGTAGTGAGAAACTCAGCTCGAGTGTACAGGACTGAGCAGTGTCCTATTTTTTTTTTTTCTTTCTGATTTTTGCCTTTGAATGAATCATCGAGCTAGACCTATGTGCCTCATCTGTGTAACTGTCTAGACAATAAACTAGGTGGCTATTCCAGAACTTCCTTAGTTTGCTCTCCTTTTACAGACATGTCTGAATATATGGATTCCAATATAGAGGCTTAAAATAGGAGGGAATTTGGAGGTCTGGTTTACCTTCAAACCTAAGCTATATTCTTACACTTTCCTATTTGCCAGAGCTTTACAAAAAGAAACCTGCGTATTCATGCAGTAATTTATAAACACGTGTTTTGCTTCCTATTTAGTTAATTTTCTTTTAATATCTGTGGCATTGGTCAAAACTGCCAAAGGCAGACCAGTGAATAGTACTCCAATTTCCCCCAACAAGCATAAAACATTATTTTCCATCTTCTACAAGTGAACTTTATTGATAAAGCTTCCTGATTTACATGAATTCACATTGATTTCCTTTCTCTGTTTTCTTTGTCATTTATAGCCCATAACCATAGGCTTAAGTGCTAAATTATTTTCTGCCGCAAATATGATAGTAATTGTCTTATGTCCTCTAATTGAATTATAATATCCTTGAAGGTAGGACTAGTTATTGTATTTGAATACTTTTTTTTCCTAGTCCTTTAGTGGGCAAACATGGAGCTGACTTCTATAAAGTCCATAAAGATTTCTTGATATTATTTTTTAAAAAATCATCATTTGATATTAAATTCACAATGTTCACAGTGTTTAAAATCCAGCTTTTCTTTTTTTAATGTAAATGCTGTTTGCATATATAAAGTCATGTACTAGTAAATGGAAGTCATCAATAAAATGCCTGGTGTGGGGGCTTTGAAGGTGAACTGTATCAAACTTAAGATAGGCTTTGCACATTTAATTTGAAAAATTACTCTGCCTCTAGAAATCTAAAGATGATTATTATTTCCTTGTTTTAATGCAATCATAGCCATCTCCTGTAGCTCTTGCCCCTTGCTCACCCCTTGTGTTTCTTATCCCTTCGCTGACCTGCTCTACTCCCACCATCTCCTTTGCTTTCTATACCTCATTACGTGATACAGAGATGCATGCAAAATATTTCTAGTTCACAAAATACAGTCCATCAACACTTCTTATATATTGCACAGAAATGAATCCATTTTAACTGGGGAAGTAGATACATCACTTTAAGAGGATGATTTTTGACAGTTTAATTCAAATTAAGTCCACTTTGTTCAATTAGAGGGGATCTGAGAAGGTATATAGGAGGATGGTGGGGGGGCGGATAAGCATGTCCTGTTAGAGGAAAACAAATGCATTTCTCCACATTAAACTTATTTGTGGAGATTTTTAGCTTAAAACAAAAAGGGCAACATGATAACAAGTTGCTAATTTATGTTCCCTCAACAAATGGTGAATTACTCACTTCATTTTATATTGCTCCTTCTTTGCTTTTGGCTGGGTCCTGACAGTACTGAGAGATGACAGGGAGGAGAGAGGCATGGACTCTCTTCCAACTTTGGAGTTGGCTACACTACATTGGCCATGATTCATTTAATGAAGCTTTTGCTAAAAGGCTAGATTAATGCGTAATGGCATTGACATTTTCAGGACCAGAGTGCTAGATTTGAGATGAGAAAGCTTGTACCATACAGTACTTTCAAGCATCTAAGATTTTTGGTCCGTCTTAATACATGGTGCTCAAATAGTGTTTGTCATAGCCAGACTTCTGCAGATAAATCTGACATGCTGCAAAGCTCCCCAGGAAAACTCTAAGGCAGTAATCAGAAATAATAATGCTCATAAAACTTTATAAAATAAAGTGAATGAGGTAAACAGACTGGAGTAAGGCAGTAGGGAGTGGTGGGGGCTAGGTAAAAATGGAGAGTATGTGTTTCATGTGTAAGTAGAAATGAAACTGCACTTCTCTCTTCCTCATTGTGGTCATGGGAAAAATACAGGCATAGTTTTAGTGGATCTTCTGGTCTTTCAAGAGAATATAAAAAAAAATTCAGATATATGTGAAATCTTCGTTTTTAAATGTTGGTTCAGGCCATATAAAACCAGTCTGGGCTGAATTTCATTTATGTCCCTCATTATGTCCTACTGTTCTAGAGCACTATACAGAACTAGCAAATATACCCTCTGCTTGACACCGTTTCTCTCTCCTGTGCCTGGGCAGATGCTACTCATTGATCATGGAATTATTCCCCACAGAGTCTAGAAGTGAACTTAGAATTCTTCCCACAGGCACCGTAAGCAGCCACTACCAACCATTTGGGGTTGGTGTACAAGAAGAAATCCCAGACGAAGGAGACTTTAGTATTAAAAGATTTTGCCATGTATGATAGATTTTAAAACTTGAATAAAGAATTGGGCCAGACACTAAATTACAATAATTATGCCTCATTATTTGATCATCTTGTTCAACTTATAAATCATGTTCAAATATATTTTTTTAGTTAGAGTCACTATGATCCTTATGAAGTAGAACAAAAATTGTGTCTGCCTTAAAAGGGAGAAAACAAATGTTTAAGGAAGTTAAGTGAGTTGCCAAAGATAAACACATTTAGAAATTAGAGGCATAAAAAGTAGCTCAGGTAACTGGAGATCTTTATTAAAAAAAAAAAAAAATCACAGGGGCACCTGGTTGGCTCAGTTGGTTAAGCATCTGCCTTTGGGTCAGGTCATGATCCCCAGGTCCTGGGACCCAGCATTGAGCTCCTTGGTTGGCCAGGAGCCTGCTACTCCCTCTCCCTCTGCCCCTCTCCCCCCATCCCACTCATACTCTCTCTCTCAAATAAATAAATAAAATCTTTTTTTAAAAATCATAGAAAAATCCTGAGGGAAAGAAGAATTAAGCTCAGCACTGAAGCAAAAGGAAACAGTGGAAGGTTCCATTGAGGGGTCTGTTAACTTACCTGCATCTCCCTTAATTACCAAGTGCAGCTGGGGAAACATGCCTGCGCTTCCTGAGCAAACCTGCGTCACTGGAATTGAGGGGCCTATTCCTATGCTTTTTGGTTTATGGACCTTTCTCAAGGGAGGGGGAGGGATAAGAGCAAGCAATACTAAGACCTTCAGACCAGGGAAGACAGCACATCCATTGTTCCTTATTTCCCACCTGGGTAATTGCATTGCCTGTCTGTCTACCCTGGTGACCATTCAAGTGTTTTTCTTGTGGGATTTTTTTTTTTTTTTACGATTTTATTTATTTGACAGAGAGAGATAGCAAGAGCAGGAACACAAGCAAGGGGAGTGGGAGAGGGAGAAGCAGGCTTCCCGTGGAGCAGGGAGCCCGATGCAGGGCTCGATCCCAGGACCCTGGGATCATGACCTAAGCCGAAGGCAGACACCCAACGACTGAGCCACCCAGGTGCCCCTCTTGTGGGATTTCTAAAATAATTAGCTTGGTTCCTCCCCATATATGTGAGAGAGAATCTCTGATGGGGACATAACTACCCTTGGTCCTTCCAACAAAAAAATTTGCTCTTACCCTCATCACCATTCCCCAGTTATAATGCTGCTGTGATGAGGAGGAGGATGAGGATGAGGATGAATGGTTATATTCCTAATCCTTCCCATTTGTGCCTTTTTAATGAACTATAACTTGCCTTCACCTATTGCTTTCCATTTGACTGTCCCAAAAACCCTCTTAGGTAAACAGGGCAGGTAGTATGAGTGGTAGAAAGATCGATGCTTGCAATCTTCACCAATTAAATGTCAAAATCAAATCAAATAAAAGCAATAGCATAGGCTAACATTTGCAATGTGGGAACACAGGGAGGGGGATCTTAAGACAAATACTGGTAGGGCGCCTGGGTGGCTCAGTCGGTTAAGCGACTGCCTTCGGCTCAGGTCATGATCCTGGAGTCCCGGGATCGAGTCCCACGTCGGGCTCCCTGCTCAGCAGGGAGTCTGCTTCTCCCTCTGACCCTCCCCCCTCTCATGTGCTCTCTCTCATTCTCTCTCTCTTAAATAAATAAATAAAATCTTAAAAAAAAAGGACAAATACTGGTAGACACAGTAGAATTGTACAACAATTTAATAGCTGTTAGAACCCCAAACACACACCCACTCACTTGAGTTGACTAATTCTTGGCTTTTCAAGTTAATTCTTTTAGATTAATAATCCTTATAGTTACCAGAGGTGATTATTGTAGACTAGCCAATTGCCATGCTGACTTTTAGACAATGTGGCACTATTTGTACACAAGGCAAGATAAGGAAAAATTTTAATTTTTTTTCCTCAACCTAAATTTTCTAATATCATAAGAATGTTTTGTGTGGTGTGATTTTTTTCAAGTGTGCTACAGTCCTGACTTCACCAAATCCAGAAAAGTGGAATTTGTTTAGCTCTGTTCTGATTATTATTCATACAGATAGTTTTGTTAATGAAAAAGTAGTCTTGATTGGGGCGCCTGGGTGGCTCAGTCGGTTAAGCGTCTGCCTTCAGCTCAGGTTATGATCTCAGGGTCCTGGGATCGAGCCCCGCGTTGGGCTCCCTGCTCTGTGGGAAGCCTGCTTCTCCCTCTCCACTCCCCCTGCTTGTGTTCCTTCTCTCGCTGTCTCTCTCTCTGTCAAATAAATAAATAAAATCTTAAAAAAAAAATAGTCTTGATTACCTTCAGCAATTCCATTCACTCCAAGATATCTTCTCAGATATTCTGGCATTACTCCTGCCAACTCTCGAGTCTCATTTTTATTGAAAACCTTTCTGTTTGATACTTTGAACATATATCCAGTGTTCCTTTAACGACCTTAGAGTGCTTGTCATGTTGGCCCACAGCACAAAGATTTTAATGGTTTCTTAGGTAAAAAACTATATAACTTTATTCTGAAGTTAACATCACTCTCTTCTCTATTACTAACTCAAGATCTTTTCTCCTACTATAATTATATCATTTATCCATCTTACCAGTCATGCATCCATCCATTTATTCATACTGTCACTCAAAAATACTTATTGAGTGCTGGTTTTAAGCCAGAACCTGGTGAAAAAAATACAGTCCCTGCCCTGGGGAGATGGTCTAATAGATAGATCTCAACCAAAGTGGTATATTAGAAGCATGTGAGGATTTTCAAAAATATGGACATGTGGGTCCCATCACAGAAATTCTGATTCAGGTTGTTTAATGTAGGGCTCAGGCATTTGATCTTCAAAAAATCAGACGACTTGATGTATCACCCCAAATAAGAAACATTGGATTATTAATCTTGAATCAGTAACTTACATTAGTATTCCCATTTTTTTCTGTGATAATGGAAATGTGGGATTGCTTAATGAAGTTCTTAGGATCACAAGCTGGGAAAAATGATAACAGTTGGCTTTGATGCAGATATTCTTCTTCCACCTACAGTAATATTTCTTACATTATTTGCTCTATCAAAATGCTGCTTTCTATACCTACTAAAATATCAAACTTGAACCTGATTAGTCTGTATCAAACTACTAATTTATGCAGTATACAAAAAACATAGAAAAATGTGAAGTATCACAGAATATAGTAAGTATTCATGTTATGGGAATTGCTATATAAAAAATCACCTTTTTTTAAAATAAATATATTGTGTGGAAAAAATATGGAGGAGAATCTTATAGACTAAAAGAGATTAAGGCCAATTATAATGTATGGATGTTATTTGGATCCCAATTTAAACAAGTTACAAAACAAGATGAAACAATCAGGGGGCTTAGGACACTGACTTGTCTGATGTTATTAAAGATTTTATGTTAGTCTAGGTTTGTAAAGTATTTTGTTTTAAAAAGTCCTTATTTTATTAGAGATACCTATTAAAATATTTATTAAAAAAATACCAGGGATTTACTTTAAAATAATCTAAGTGGAGAATAGGAGAGGGTATATTGTAAAATAGGATCAGGCATGGGTTAATAATTGTAGAAGCTAGAGCACTGATGTGTATGGCTTTCTCTCCACTTTTGTATGTATTTTGACATTTTTCATAACAAAATTCTTTTAAAAAAACACTATTCCTTATGCTGCCTAGAAAGAGAATAAAGTCTGCTTCAATCTGGGGCCAGCGTCAGTGATTAGCTCCGGGGAAGCAGACCAAAGATTCTGAAATTTCATTTTTGGAATGGTTCAAGAGAGCAAATGAAGCAAAATGTGATTCTCTGTCTCTCCTCTGGACCTCTCCACTCCTCTCCCCTTAGTTGCTCAGACCTAAAGTTTTGAGCTTCACGACCTGTATCCCCATCTCCCTCATCCTCACTTCTACCATTTTGAGTCCATTTCTGAGCTCTTTCAGCTGCATTTCCAAATGTCCTTCGAGATTTGGAGGATTGTGAGACTCCCCTCCCCCACCTCTATTGCCCCTTGTCTGTGATCACTTTCTGTGGACTGTGCATCTTAATTGGCTTCTCTTCCTCTTGTTTGAACTTCTACAATCCATGTTTCCTAAAAAGCCAGAGTGATCTCTTGAACATGTAAGTTTGTTCAAATCACATTCCTATCAAACCTTCTAGTGACTTGTGACTGTATTTTGAAACAAACCTTAAAAGCTTATTGAGATACATGGGGTACTACATAATGAAGTTTCTGTCCAACTCTCTTTTATTTTGAGTCTCCTTAATTGTGGTTCAAACTTACAATCTGTGACAAGAGACAGACATTTCCAACTTTCTCTCCTCCTGGGCCAGAATTCTCTCTCCATTGTGGTTGAATGCCTCATCACAGAAATTCTCCATTCTTCTCCATAGTCGTGTTCTTTTCCATTCCACTGTGGGTGAGACCTACTCCCCTGGCTCCTGACCGTGGATTTGGCCACGTAACTTTCTTTGGCCAATAAAGTGTGATGAAAAAGATAGTGGACAGTTCTGAGACTCGAGCTCAAGATGGCTTGTGTATCTTCCTGGTGCTTAAGCACTCACCATAAGAAGAACATGCCCAGACTGGCCTGCTGGTCTCAAGGGGCAGATAAAGGTACAGGGGACAGAGCACCCTCATCCCCAATCTAGATCAGCACACCCATGGGACAACCTTCAGACTCAATAGCTAAATAAAAGGCATATTGACATGTTGCTACTCTTATGTGGCTGTTTGTTAAACAGCATTATCATGCTCATAGGGATTCACTCACCTTGGAACCCCTCAGGCTTATGATAAAAAAAATACACACACACACACACACATATGGCTTAGAAGTTGTTTGATCTAGAACAGTCACTTCATCTCACAGACTCTCCTTAATTTAATAAGGAATAAAAACTCCCTCTCTGCCTCCCTCAAGTGAGCATAGAATAAAGTAAGGGATATAAAAAGGGGCTTTACAAAATATGAAGCACCTAAGCTCTGTGGGTCAAAAGATACTTTCTCCCAGCCATACATTCTGTCACCTTGGTCCCCAGCCAGTCCTCTGGACATTTGCTCCATTTTTAGCCAATGACCACCTGTCTAAGCCCAGAGTGTCCCTTTACAGATGGAATTCACAGCCGTATCCACTCAATTGCTGTGTCTAATAAGGAGTCTTCCAGGCCTGAGAGGTATCCAAATTCATAATTGTAACTCAATTATTTCTACATATGTGGTTTCACCAGCAATCTTTACCATGAGTTAAAGCCGCTGCCACCAGGCTGTCCTTCAGGCAAGCTCTCTCTCCAGTTCCCAAGTGATCCAGAAATCTGGAATAAATAAGCTAATCTTTACCTTTTTAAAAAAAATTTTACTTTGCTAAATTGGTTTTCCTAGGTCCATAGAAGGGAGGAGGAACTGACCTTATATCTCCACAGAGATTTAAAGATTTATCTCTCCACTTCCTTTAAAAGGAAGTCAGTAACACATTTTAGTTTTGCAAGTTAAATCTCCTGTGGTATATGTGTCTATATTTATGTATGTATGTGTACGTAGAGGGGAGGGTAGTAAATAAAAGAGAGAAGAAACCTGCATTTTTTTTTTCTTTGTTAATGTCAGTAATTTTAGCCTGGGAAATAACTCAAAAGTATTTTAAATTTATCAAATGTTCCCTGGTTACTCCTACTTCTCAGGGATTGAACATGTTATTCCCTCTGCCTTTCAAATCTTTGTTTTCTTCTCCCTCCTGCTCCCCTCCCTTTGTCTGCTACCAGTGTGCACATGAGTGCACTCATACACATGCGTGCCTCTTTTGATTATTATCCTTCAAGTCTGAACTTGGACAACAGTGAATAGTGGTGAAGGGTTCAAACTTTACGGACAGACCACCTAAGTAGCTGAGTCGTCTAGGGCAAGTTGTTTAACCTCTGGGTGGCACAGTGTCTTCATGTGCAAAATAGGGTAGCAAAAATAGAATCTACTTCATAAGATTATGAGAATTAAATGATCCATATATAAATGTGACCAGTGCTTGGCATCTACAGCCACCTGACTGTTTGCAGGTATTAGAATCCTTTCCCTGGAAGTTTTCCCAGTCCCTGGTATGGTTGCTAGTAGAGACAATTTTCATAGCACTCATTTTCTTCTTTTCCATTAGACTGTAATCAGGGGGAGGAACCATAGAAGCCAAGTGAAAACTTAGCATAGTGCTGGTCACATAAAATAGGGAAACATCTTGAAGATCATCTCCTCCAACCTCATTCACATCTTTATATTGTCCCTTCATACCTCATCTTATAGCTTGACCATCTGTAGTAACTATGAGCTCCATGCCTGCCAGGTACATTCTTGCCCAGATCTAATTCCCAGAAGAGTTTTCTTTATATTGAAGTCACGTTTCCACATGGATACAATTTCTCACCATTTGGATTAGGTCTGTCTTCAGTCATGCAGATGATCTTCAACATGACATTTCTTCAAAGTTCTGATAGTCAATAGTGTGTTTTACCAGAGCCTTCCCTTTGGTAGATTAGACGCTTAAAATGTTCTCCATCACATCTCACTCTACATAGCTTCAAACTCAATATCATGCATTTCCTCCATAGATGGCTCATTATTGATTTCGGTAATGTACATGCAAGTGTAATAAACACTTCCCTAAGTATGTTCTAGGGAATGGTATCTTCACAGATGTTAGAAGATATGGCCAAAAAATTAAAAAGTTACAATAAGCTTGGGAAATGCTGTGGTAAACAGCATTAAATTGTGTGTTTGTATAAGTTTTCTTGGATTTTTTTTTTTTAATATTCTAATGTGCTTTGTGAATCTCCAAAGGCTCCTGCAGTATGCAACTTGTCTCAAGATTATTTGACCAAAGAAACAATTTGTTGTTTTCCTAGGGCATCTTCCATGACTACTGTACCATAGTCAGTATGATACAGTATACCATACCAAATTTAGAGATGCTGAGCTAATATTGGTGTAAACTCTTGGTTAGATATTCTAATAGCTTGTTTTTTTAAAAAAATTCATTTTTAACTTTTTTAAAATAAACTCTTAAGTTTAGATATACAGAATTGTAAAGGTAGTACAGAAAGCTCTTGTATACTGCACGCCTACTTTCTCCTATTAATATCTTGCACTAGTATGAAGCATTTGTCACAATGAACAAACAATATCGCTATGTTATTATTAATTAGACTCTGTGCTTTATTCGGATTTCCTATTTCTGTTATGTCCTTTTTTTTTTCTGTTCCAGAATTCCATCCAGAATATTCTATTACATTCAGTAGTCCTATCTCCTTAGGCTTCTCTTAGTTGTGACACTGTCTCAGATTTTCCTTGTTTTTTGATAAACTTGACAGTTTTTGATGAATTTGACCAGGTATTTTGTAGAATGTGTCTCCGTTGGGATTCATCTAATGCAGTTTCTCCAGCTTAGACAGGGGCAGTGTGTTTTTGGAGGAAGACCACAGCAGTAAAGTGTCATTCTTATCATTTCCTATCAAGGGTACATACTATCAGTGTGTCTTACCACCCAGATCACTTGGCTTGAGGTATTGTTTGTCAGGTTTCACCCATGCAAGCTACTTTTTTTTTTCCTGGCATAAGGAGTTATGTTCCATTACATTAAAGGCAGCTTATTATATAAACTATTTGTGATTTTTCTGTATGGGAGTTTTAGAGTCCCCCATATATTCATTCAGTTATTCAAATATTCAGTTATTTATATCAGTATGGCTTCCTGCATATTTATGTTACACTTTGGATTATAACATAATACTATTTAGTTCTAATCAAATGTTCTTGCTTTGGGGGCGCCTAGGTGGCTCAGTCGTTGGGCGTCTGCCTTTGGCTCAAGTCATGATCCCAGGGTCCAGGGTTCGAGCCCTGAATTGGGCTCCCTGCTCAGCGGGAAGCCTGCTTCTCCCTCTCCCACTCCCCCGGTTTGTGTTCCTGCTCTCGCTATCTCTCTTTCTGTCAAATAAATAAATAAAATCTTAAAAAAAAATGTTCTTGCTTTGATCATTGGAGCTCCTTGAATTGCATCCTGTATCCCTTTGATAGAATCCCATGATTGTATGTTGGGTGCTGTGTTTTGAGGTTTTCTGTTTTTTTTTTTTTTTTTTTAACACTTTCTTACTTTCTAGCACTAGAAAATGCTACAAGCTCATCTTGTGTATTTTCTGTCTCACTAGATATGCTCCTTGTTACTGAGGTGTTTTGGCTCATCTTCTGTATTTCCTGCTCTTGTCCTAGAACCAGCCATTTCTCTAAGGATTCCTGGTTTCTTTTATTAGAGAATGAGATCAGGAACCGAGAACTGGGTGATAGGTATGCTTGTGCTACTGGGATGTCATTGCTTCTGGGCCCCACAGCTGTCAGAGCAAGGGAACATGTGTATATGCTGACCTATGATGATAAACGTATCTATAAATATTTCTGTATGTAATTTGTATCTTAATAACATTAAGCTAAAGATGAGTTCATATTGCTGTTTTCAATTCCATTCCGTTATTGCACAAATAATTCTAGCCTTCTGCCCTTGCTTATCGGTAACCTACCCTCACAGTGGGTAACCTGCCTCTAACCATTTGTTATCCATAAGCATAATTGCTCAATTCCAATATACATGGATAGTGTCTTTCAATATTTTTAACATTTTTACCTGTGGGAAGCAACTTTATCAACTAGAGTCCAGTGCTATATACATTGCATTGTTCCTGTAGTCTTACAAATTACACTTATTTCCAAAGTTACTTAGGTCGGCAACTTTTCTATCACCCCTTCCGGGATATTAATGACTGGGCGTTGTTCATTGCTGTCCTAGCCCAAATTGAAATACTAATTTCAAATATTTTATCTCTTTTTTTAAAGATTTATTTGTTTATTTTAGAGAGAGAGGGGGAGCACATAAGCAGGGGGAGAAGCAAAGGGAGAGGGGGAGAGAGAATCTCAAGCAGACTCCTGCTGAGCATGGAGCCTGACATGGGTCTCGATCTCATGACCCTGAGATCATGACCCGAGCCAAAACCAAGAGTCTGATGCTTAACTGACTGAGCCACCCAGGCACCTCACGGATATTTTTATCTCTTAATTAAAGCAATTCCTCCCTTCCATACACACACAATTTAAATGTTCTATAAAACTCCTATTGACTTAAGCTTCTCTTATTTCAGATTTTCTTCTGCCCCTAGATATTAGGAAAGATGTGGCTCTGAAGAGATCATCTGTGATCACAAACAGTAGAAAAATTAATGGGCTTATCTTCATGTGTGTCAATATGTTGTTAAGGCTTAGCACTGATTTTATTGAATGATGAAGTAGGGGTTCTGAAAGATGATCTGAGATGTGCTGCAGAGGCTTCTTTCTCTATAGAAGCTTCTTATTTACTTATCTGCATTGCTGATACTGTCTCCTCCATGCTGATCTGAAGTGGTCTTCCTCATAACTACTTTTCTGATCCAGCCTATTTTAGAATCAAATACCTCTAAATGTATATGGAGTATCTTGTGAAAAAGAACTCTTGCTTAGTGAATGCATGCTCAGTGACAACATTTTGCTGGGTAGTTTGCTTTAATCAACATATACGATATTCAAATTAGTGTATAGCAATGAAACCTCACCATACTCATTTACAAATGAATTAACAGCTTAGAAATATGGAGTAACTTGCTCAAACTTACACAGCTACATAGTAGTAGGGCAGAGATATAACTCCATCTCATTCCAAATTAACTTTATGTAGATCAGCCATCCTGCCAGAACATAGGAAAATACGAAATATGAAAATCCCTGTCAGAGTCTGTTTAGACAAAAAGACACATGTCTATATCATTGCATTGTGTAGTATTAGATCTCTCTTGAGAAATATTTTGAGAATACAAATTATTTTATTTGCAATTTATATCCTCAGTGCCCTCTATGGGGCCTAGAATGTAGATACTTCTAGAAACTCCACAGATATGTATTGATTATATGAGTATTAAGCTCCTATAATTCAGATTTCACTCATAAAACTTGCTTTGAGGTAGCTGTCTTGGCTTTCTCAATGTCCTTTTAACAAATCAAGCTTGCTTCAAGCAACTTCTTCAGAACCATAGCATTTTTGGTCTGCTATGATTGGAATGTGCTTCCCCAACCTTCCCATCATTTGCTTACCTCATTCAGGTTTCTACTCAAAATCACCACCTTGGAGTTTATATACACATACATATATATATATATATATATCTGTGTGTGCGTGTGTGTAGGCACACCCCATCTAAATAGCACCCCTCTATCATTCTCCATTCCTTTAGTTTTTATAGTAATTATCACTATCTGTTATGAACTGAATTGTGTGCTTCCAAAGTTCACAGGTTGAAGCCATAACCCCCAAACGACTATATTTGGAGACTAGAAGTTTAAGGAGGCAATTAAGGTTAAATGAGGTCTTAAGGACGGGTTTATTACCCAATAGGATTAGTGTCCTTACAATAAGAGGAAGAGGTACCAGTGATCTCTCCTCATGCCCAGAGAAAAGATCATGTGAGAACATAGCTAGAAGACACCATCTGCAAGCTAAGAAGAGAGGCCTCATTGGGAACAAACCCAGCTAGCACCTTGATCCTGGACTTCCAGCCTCCAGAACTATGAGAAAATAAATTTCTGTTGTTTAAGCCACCCTATCTGTGGTATTCTCTCCAACATTATATTCTTTTTTTTTCTTTTTTTTTATTCTTATGTTAATCCCCATACATTACATCATTAGTTTTAGATGTAGTGTTCCATGATTCATTGTTTGTGCATAACACCCAGTGCTCCATGCAGAATGTGCCCTCTTTAATACCCATCACCAGGCTAACCCATCCTCCCATCCCCCTCCCCTGTAGAACCCCCAGTTTGTTTTTCAGAGTCCATCGTCTCTCATGGTTCGTCTACCCCTCCTATTCCCCCTCTTGGTTCTTCCCCTCCTGCTACCTTCTTTTTTTTTTCTTAACATATATTGCATTATTTGTTTCAGAGGTAGAGATCTGAGATTCAACAGTCTTGCACAATTCACAGCACTTACCAGAGTACATACCCTCCCCAGTGTCTCTCACCCAGTCACCCCATCCCTCCCACTCCCCCCCTCCAACAACCCTCAGTTTGATTCCTGCGATTAAGAATTCCTCATATCAGTGAGATCATATGATACATGTCTTTCTCTTTTTGACTTATTTCGCTCAACATAATACCCTCCAGTTCCATCCACGTCGTTGCTAATGGCAAGATCTCATTCCTTTTGATGGCTGCATAATATTCCATTGTGTATATATACCACATCTTCTTTATCCATTCATCTCCGACATTATATTCTATATTTATATGTTTCCCTATGTCTTCTAGAATATAAGTTAAGAACAAGGAGGTATCTCTTGTGCCATTGCTGTGTCCTGGAAATGTAAAATAGTGCCCACATGTAGTAGGTACTTAATAAACTTTTATTGAAAGTATAGATAAATACATTTAATTTAATTTAATCCACTCTTGGAGTCCTATTGTCTACAAATCTGACCACTCCTGAAAGTTTGCTTCTTGTCAAGATTGCCTTGTTGAGCTGTCTGTCAACATAAACTAGTTCTTCTTAGATATCATCATAGGAATGTGCCTGTTAATGTAAGCACACAGCCAATATTTCTAGAATGAGCCTCATTATCTTCTCTTTCCCACTACCTTCTATTGCTCTCCTCCTTCCTCTCTGGTCTACTGATCTTATGCTCCCATGTATTGCCTGCCCAACCTTTGACATTATTAAACACTGGAGTCAGAGCCTGGTACTTATCCAGGGCCCCCAAATCGTCCTTCACCGTCTGCTTTAGAAACAGCTGTTAAAAAAAGAAGAAGAAGAAGAAGATAGCAGGAGAGGAAGAATGAAGGGGGGCAAATTGGAGAGGGAGATGAACCATGAGAGACGATGGACTTTGAAAAACAAACTGAGGGTTCTAGAGGGGAAGGGGGTGGGAGGTTGGGTTAACCTGGTGATGGGTATTGAAGAGGGCACGTTCTGCATGGAGCACTGGGTGTTGTGCACAAACAATGAATCATGGAACACTACATCAAAGACTAATGATATAATGTATGGTGATTAACATAACAAAAAATTAAAAAAAAAAAAAGAAATAGCTGTTAAGTCCACACTTAACAGTGAGGACGGTGAGGACTCCAGTTTTCCTGCAGCTTATCTTCCTCAGTGAATGCTAACTCTATTTGGTTCCCAATCCCTTCTGCAGTTTCAGTCACAGGTATCAGAACTCTGAGGCAACTCTTGGGCTTCAAAGCTAGGGGCAAAGCAAACCGTTGAATGTCAAACATTCAAAGAAAACCTGGCCAATCAGTAAGTTCGCAAGAAGATTCCATAATCATAACCTATCCTTAAATCCCCCAGGAGAAAAAGAACTAAGCTTTTTCTGGATGAATATTTGATAAAAATAATTTTAAAGATATTTAAAAATTTATCATGAAAAAAATTCATTTTTTTTTCGAATGGCAAGGAGTCACTTTAGTTGTCTTGACAGCACTGACTGAATAATTTGAGCTGAAGTGGTGAAGCGGGGGGAGTAGCTTTGCTTAATACAATTCTCTCTCTCCTTCCCCCCACTCCTGAGACAGCACATTAATCAGCCTCAGTTGACTATCTGTCTCATTCCTCTCTTAAATAATACCTGTACCAAATGTGAAATGATGCATGTGTGTAATTCCTAGAAGAGATGGCTCCAGATAGGGAGTTCATGGGAGAAAGAATGCAATTATAGAAGTGTGGTCAAAGGAGGCCGAGGTGTGTGTGAGGTTGCTGGAGTTTTATTTCTTTTGTTTTAACTGATTACTTGGGAATCTCAGAACATCAATTCTCCACTAATAGAGTAAGCCTTACAGAAAACTTCACCCAAACCCCTGATTTTACAAATAAGAAACTGAGGCCCAGAGAGATAAGTGATAGTGTCAGCATGAGGGACACAGATCCTCTGAATGTTATCCCAGCAAACAATTTACTAAACCATGTCATTTGGGTGAAATAATAGCGTTCTACTTAGGAACTATTTTCTCAGCATATAAGTTTTGCTCAGTTCCTTGCCATTTGGCCACTACTTTATTGAAAATGCTGCCTTACCCATTAACGACAAATTCATAGTCACCAAAGTCATTCATTCTTACTGGACATCCTGAACAAGATAACCAGTAGACAGTTACATTTTTCATAATAGTTTCTTCTGTGACAATCAACTACCTTAACACTCTCTCTCTCTCTCTTTTTTTAAAACCACTCTGGCACTGACTCTTAAAATTCCCGTCTTCTATATTCCAGTAGTGTACCAATAGCTGTTTAACAGTTGGCTCTCTGGGGTGGGGCAGGGGGAAGGGACCTGATTTGTAGTATGCTGATGTCTGGTTTAAATACTACCAGGGGTGCCTGGGTAGTGCAGTCAGTTAAGTGCCCAACTCTTAATTTTTGTTCAGATAGTGATCTCAGGGTTGTGAGATAGAGCTCTGCATCAGGCTCTGTGCTCAGTGCAGAGTCTGCTTGGGATTCTCTCTCCCTATCCCTCTACCCTTCCTGCTCTCTGTCTCTCTCTAAAATAAATAAATAAATCTTTAAAAAATTTTTAAAAACACTCCCAGTGTTGCCTAGTTTAAGCTACCAATGTGATAAGTCCATGAATACAGAGTTAGGAAGGAATACACAAAATCCATTCAGGCAAGCCTGGGTGAGTTTGGTCCACCACATGGCTATAATCACTCTCTAGGTTCAGTCCCTCTAGTTCTCATTTTTGCCTCTATTCACACATACATACAACCATTTACATACTTGTTAATTTTATTTAAATGACTACCATGGTTTTTTTTTTTTTACTCCACAATTTTACTACAAAATTTCTCTTCAGTTTCTACCCAGCATTTCCACCCACTGTCTGCTGTCCACCTTAAGTTACGTTTGCACATGACTGAAATCACTGGCCTCCTTCTAATTTGCCATCTTCAACATCACAAATGTTCTTATCAACTTAGCTCAAGATGCCACACTCTTCACTCTTGGCTTTTTATTCATTCTTGCCATACATTTAACCAATACCTGAGCCCTATTAAATCTACACACACATTAACAGTGCCATCCAGCTCTCACTTCCTCCATATATGAGCCTCAGTTTACTTGTGTCACTGAAATGGAAGCTAAAGCATTCTGCCTCAGATATCTCCTTTGGCAAATTGATCATGCACATCTATAAAGAACTATTTTTTTCTAAAAGTAAGAACATTCCATTTACCACACTAAAATACCTCACACAGAGCATCCCTTCACCTGTTGTATAAAGGACACACTGTTCTGGAGGTCAGAAGTCTGGCACATGGTGGCTGGATTCTCTGTTCAGGGTATCACAAGGCTACAATCAAAGTGTCACTCGGACTGAGTGCTATTCTGGGACCTCTGGGGATAAAAACAAAAACAAAAACAAAACTAATCCTTCTCCAGTCTCATTCTTGTTGTTGACAGAATTCAGTTCCTTGTGGTTGAGGGAGTGAAGTCTGTTTACTTGCTGCTGGTTGTCAATCAAATATTGCTTGCAGCTTTTAGATGCCACCTATATTCTTTGCCACATGGTTACCTCCATCTTTAAGCCAACAACAGTGCACCAAAATTACTAACTTCCTCTTCTGCCAAAAGCTACAGAAAATGCTTTTCTTTTAAATGGCTCATATGATTAAGTCAGGCACATCTGGATAATCTTCCTATCTTAAAGTCAACTGATTTGAGAAGTTTATTATATATGCAAAGTAAGTCCCTTCACAGCAGTACCTAGGTTGGAGTACACTGAATAACTACGAGAAGGCTTATGTACATACATACATATACTAGAGGCCAAGAATCTTAGACTATCTTAGATTTTTGCCCACCCTAACATCTGCTGATCCTTTGATCACACCACCTATTTCCTTAATATTCTTTAGGTCAGAACTTGAATATCATCCTGTATGGAAGCTCCTTATTCACAACCCTAAAATTCTACTCTTTTTTTAGTACTGTTTATCTCCACTTCTTGCCTATTTTTTTTCACATTATCAAAATCCATAGTCATTTCATATTTTGCTTCTTTCTTCTTTTTCCCTCACTGGATGCAAGTTCTATGAAGGCAAAGAAAGATATTTGTCTTGTTCAACAATTTATCATTCACATTTTATTCTGTAAACCCTTAATAAATAATTGTTAACAAAATTATTAAATGTAGGAATAAGAATTTAGTTTATAATAAATTCACTTATTAAATCATTTAATGCTTGATGATGACATGTGAAGGTGCAAGAAATTGTTTGGAAGGACACTCCTGTTCTTCATAGAAAGTTCCCCCATATTGTCATCTGATTGGTGGTAGTCAAGGTAGGAGTCAAGTACATTTTCTTTTTTTTCTTTGTTGTTTTGTTTTTCTATTTTCATTGTGGAAATTATAAAATATGCATGAAAATATAGATGGTAGTATAATGAACCTTAATATACATAATTCACCTTCAATAATTATCATCGGTTTGCCAATCTTGTGTCATCTAAATTCTAATTTCTTTTTCTAGGTTATTTTAAGCCAAACGTTGGACATCACGTCATTTATTTGATAAATACTCTGCTATATTTTTCTAAATAACAAAGATTAGTACTTTCTTAATATCATCAAATATTATCCAGCACCCAATACATGTTCAAATGTTCTAACTGTTGGTATATTTGACTCAACATATAAATAGGTCTACATGTTGTGTGTTAGGTCTTTTTAATCTTTCATTCTATAATTGAGGTCTCCATTTAAGAATTGTCTTTTGATTTATTTGTTTGGTATAATGTCACACCTTACAAATTCAACTGACTTCTTCCCTTATAGTGGTTCTACTATATCTATCTTGGTTCTCTCTCTACTGTGTTGTCATTGCTCCTAGGCTTTTAAGTAGACAGAACTGAGAATATTTTAAGTAAAAAAGTATCACGAATTCATATATTATTTTCAATTCAAACTTAAAATTGAGGGTTTTTACACAACTTCTTTGATTTTTATATTTAAATCATGTATCTATTATTTGATGCTCTTGATTCTTAATCAACAAAATTTACATTATTATTTGTATGTTTAGATAGCATTATAAGTGGTATGTACATATAAGATCACTTTTAAAAATATCAGTATTATTGCTAATAGGACTACAGACAGTGGTTTAAAGATTACTATGTAGTGTTTTGTCCTTAGAATATATACCATTAGGGATACAATAAACCAAAATTTTGTGTTATAAAATCACTGAAGTTAACTTTTGTTTCTCTGTTGCAGTGTAACCAACAGGATTAGCAATTTGGTTCATTTGTTCAAATATGTTTTTCTTTATTTTTTTTAAAGATTTTATTTATTTTAGAGAGAGAGAGAGTGAGCACGCACAAGTGGGGGGAGGAGCAGAGGGAGAGGAAGAGAGAGAATCTCAAGCAGACTATGCGCTCAGCGTGGAGCCCAACAAAGGGCTCAATCTCACAACCCTGATCATGACCCAAGCTGAAATTAACAGTCGTATGCTTAACCGACTGAGCCAGGTACCCTGTGTTTTTCTTTCCTTTTTAAATTCAATTTTGTTTTTAATTTGTAAAATATTTACATGGTTCCAAATTAAAAACTATAAAACAATGTGTATTTGGAAAAGTATTATTTTCTTCCCTGTCCCTCCTTCACCCTCTTCCCTCCCTGCCCTGATAGATAACCATTTTTATTTGATTTGACTTATCCTTCTCTCTGTGTATGTGGGTGGGTCGGTACACATGCACATGTGTGTTTCCCTGTTAGATGTACAGAAAGTAACACACTTAAAACATTGATCTGCACCCCCCACTTCCCCCTCTATTTGGCAATGTATGTTGGAGATATTCTATAATCTCTATAAAGAGATCTTGTTTATTCTTTTTGCACACTTTTATAGTATTCCATTTTTGGAAGTATATCATGGTTTATTCAAACACTTCATTAATGAAGGCTATATGTATGTTTGTAATTACAGTAAAATGCAATTGCATCATAATCATAAAAAAATTAGGTGTTGTGAAAAACATGTGCACATGTCATTTCATATTTTGACAGTTTAACTTTTGGTGGAGCTGCTGTGAATGGTAACAAACCTTACTGAATCTTCTCTCCCCTTGCCTTTCCAAATACATCTTTTTTCTCCAAGAGAATATTTACCTGCTATGCTGTGTGAACTCTATGTCAAGCCCCACTTCAGAATCTTTAATACCTACAGAAATTACTTTCTCTCCCACTTCTATCTAGCCATATTTTATTCATTATTCTGGTCACATATTGAACTCCAGCTTTTCCATATATTGTTCCATGCCCATCTCATCTACTACTGCATTCTTTCTGCTTTGAAATTGCATAACGGATTATTCCTCTTGGAACATAATTAGTAACCACCCTATAGTTTTATTGAGATGTGGCATATGTCAGTATCATATTATTACAGTGAACTATTACATTCTTTTAAGGCAAAACCATCACATTTTTTCTATATCTCTCATAAACTCTATCATTGGATTGATTATAAGCATACAATAAAAGTACTTATTGAATTGAATTAAATCAAATTGGATTGATTCTCTTAGATCATCAGTATTTTCTGAGGCATGATATAGAGTTATTCTATTGTGAGCAAACATACCTTGGTGAAGCACAAAGTAGAATGGAGCTTTTTTAAAAAAATGGTTTCAGGATCTGTCTTATTCAACAAAGAAAAACAGTGGGCATATAGACAGAAAGATGGGTTACAACACAACCAGAGAGGGGTATTATTGTGGGTCTGATTTAAAGGTACTCATACCAGGTTGCATGGGTGATATAATGCAGTAAGCACATATTTAAAAGCTGCTAGGAAGCCTATAGTATCCATAAACAAAAATGCCTTACTGAACAGAATCTATATATAATGACAAAAGAGAAACATAAGATTTTTGATCAGTAGAACTGGCTCCAAATCAGTTTTGTCACTTTCCAATTATGTCCCATTGGACAAATTACTGAACCTCATTGAGACAAGGAGGTAGTAATGAGATGCTCAAATATCTGATAATAGGATTGAATATCATAAAGTATTAAAATGTGATTTTTGATTCTGTTATTGCTAGTTATAATTCATATATATATGACATATCTATATATATAATAAAGATATAAAACCAAGAATGGTGAAATGACTTCCATAAAATTACAAAAAGAGTGGTCTCAGTTTGGGAACTTGAAGTCAGTGTCTTTATCTCTGATCCAGTCATAGTTGTACATCTGTCAGGTATTCAGTGTTTCACTATACTTCTTTTTAACATTGATGGAGTACCTTTGCATTGCCTTTTTTCTACTAGTTTCAATAAATCAAGTAAATGAACACACTCTATTTAACCACTTTGAATTTGTCTGCTACATTTTCATTTAGAATTATCAAAATATTTTTGTTTTTGAGCTACTCAATGTGGAATTTTTTTTTCCTATTAGAACCTGAGATTTGACCTGCCACTTCATTGAATATGGACCAGAAATTATCACTTCCACAGTCATGATTTGCAATCACTTCAGGCTGTCAACCCAAAAGTGAAAAGCTCTGAATTTCATAATGTATTCCCAGAGTCAAGTGGTCTTTCCAAATAAGATTTTTTTATTATTATGTTTAAGAAAACCTGTATAGCATTTCCTAGCTCCTCAGTCTTCCAGGTCTCCAATGTCAGTTCCTGAAGTAACTAGAAAACCTGCCAAATCTGACCTTCTTTAAACAACATCTCTCTTTTTTTCAAGAAGAAAACTGTAAAGATCAAGTCACAGCTGCACGTAGTACCTAATTAAACAAGTGTAAGAAAGCAGAGAAAGGTCAGGTTGTCAAAAATCATTGCTGTATCTTTACTGGATTGTATTTAAAGACTGATTGCAGCAAGGAGAATAACTCAATAAGGTGTATGAGACTGGAATAACAAATGAACTCAAGGGGCAGACTTATTCCTGGCATATAACTAAAGATTTCAAGATAAAACCTAGATAACAAACCAAGGGAAATGAAAAGGAGAGAGTATGTGGTGAGTAAAACAAACATCTGATATTAATATGGAAAAGAGGTTCCATCGGCCAAGTTCAAAGAAGGAGACAGGACAAAATTACAGATGATAGTTCATCAGCTTGATTTTTTTTTTTCCTTTTTAAATCAAGCAGTAAAAGGAATAGGTGTGTGAGAGATGATACAAGAAGAGGCAGCTGTGACTACATGATCAAGATAAAATAGAAAAAGGGGGAAATTAAATATTTTAAATTACTAAAACACATTTAGTCAGGTGTGGAGAATATTTTTAATTACCTGTAATGATTCAGAGCTTCCTAGGTTGACATCATTTATCTGGAGGGTCATGTAGGCATCCTGTTTCTCTTCTATACTTCCTTTCACTGTGAGTCAAAGACCTCTAAGGAGCCCACCCTAAGGAGACCAAAGTATACAAGCATTGCTCCAAATTAGCAGCCTCCAAATGAGAGGGAGGGGAGGTAGGGAAACATTATTTTCTTCCTCAAGTCTATTTTTGAAATATTGTAGACATAGACCCATGGGAAATTTGGTGGGGTGCTAGTTAGCATCTGAGTGTAATTTTCAGTTCAGTACACTTTGGTCTGTTTTTTCAACTCTCCTAAGTCTCTGAGGACATGGTATAATCTGAAGGATAAGCTTTGTGGCCTGTGGGAATGATCTGTTTGTGTTTTTTACAAGTGAGCTGGAATACACATTTTGCATGTTTGAGAAGACCTATCATTTCAAGGGAGAAAATATACAATAGAGTAACTACCTAAAACAAATAGGTGTAGATGCAGGGGTGTGTGTGTAATTAAAGTAGTTCTTTATTCATTCTGTCAGAGGTCCTTGGGTCTTTTTACCAGTGACATCATTTAAATATTTATGAACTAAGCTATAATAGAATCTAAAAAAAAAATGCAAGAACAAGAGAAAGTACATTTTATTACTGTGACAGATGAGAATTCTACCTTTTCCCTGAGCCCTCAGAATGGCATGGGTGCCATCTTGCCATGAATCACCGACAATGCATTTACATAGTGTACCGTTGCAAGTATAATTGCAATTTGTTGTAATTTCTGCTCAAATTCCTCCCTGACACAGTTGATTTATTTTGCAAATCAGTGCATCTAGAGGGTGTACTGTGTTGCATTATGGGCCTTTGATATAGAACCTTTGTTTTATAACAGGGAAAATAATTAGCTTTTGGATAAGCTTGAGTTGTGATGTCAGGCGCTATCCGTGGTGCTGAAAGAAGTTATTAGGGCTGAGCTAATGAAGGCACTCAGCCAGGCTCTGCCACCTTACTAATTTGTCTCTTTAGGGTTTTAGTAAAATTAAAAATGAGATAAGCACAAAATAGGATGAGTTTTATAGGAAAAAAAACTAGCAAACTTGTTGATAGAAGCAACAGAGACCCCCGATAAAGCTAAATTTAAGGGAAATTTTCATTTATCCTTTGTTTGTTATCCAAACATTATTTCCCTTAGTGTTCATGATGGGATTGGTTAGGCATATTTTAATTAACTTTTATAGGGGTTTCTCTATTTGGGATTTCAAAGATTTTTCTGGAAATTATCAGCAAGTTGCAATGTCAGCATCTACCCTATGTCACATAAGAGTCTAATTTCTGGGTACTTCCTTCCAGGGTACAAAGTAAACTCGCATTGAAGTAAATACTATAGAAGAGGTGGAGGTAAATGAGTGAAAGTTGGTTTTGAAAAAAATAATATTTAACCAAAAGTAACTCATACTTGTCTGTCTGTCTCTCTTTGAATTGCTAAAATACAATCTAATTGTTAAATGCCTTATGTTCCCTTTGATTTATGGGACCTTGGAATGTGTTTGCATTGCAGCCAGTAGTATGTGTAACTTGATGCTGGTTAGGGGGATCTGCGGGCTCAGCTCTAAACAAAATCATCGACACCTGGTTATTTTATGCTCTTATTAGGTTATAAAATACCACTCAGGTATACAACAGTAATCACAAAGCTACAATGCTGGGAAAAAATAATCACGTTAAATTGACCTTCATGAATAACAAGTGAGGTTCCATTTCACTTCGTTTCTGTTCATTTTAAAACCAGCATTAGCTTTTCTGGCACATAATTTTTCATTGTTTGCTGAACACAGCTCTATTAGAATGATTCACTGTCTTTAATATTAGTGATTATGGTCCATTTCAATTACACAGTGCGTTATATAGTTTATTGTATTACTCTCCATATCTCTGCTATTTGACTCTGCTGGAAAAGATTAAAGGTAGCAGGGGTGATAAGAAGTTGGGGTTCTGTGGGTGGAAAGGAACCCCTGTAAACATACAGTAATGTGAAGAAACTATCACAGGGTTTTCAAAATGGCAAGATAGCAAGATGAGATTAAGTCATTTTATTATGTCATTTGACACCAATACTTTATCATTTCTACCTTCAATACGTGTTTTTTCAAATACATAAAATTCACGAGGTATAATTTACATACAATAAAATCATCCATTTAAATGTACAGTCCAAAGAATTTGATAAAAGTATACACCCATAAGTCTACCCTACCAATTGAATACAGTACTTCTACCATTCAAACATGTTTCCTCATATTCTTTTCCAATCTGCTCTCCCATTCACTCAAGGTACTGTGATATTATTTCTACTACAGTTAATTAATTTTGGCATTCTTATAACTGCATACAAATGAAATAATAGAGAATATACCCTATGTGTCTGATGTAATTGTGGAATTCACTCCTGTTGTAGTTTTGAGTAATCTGTTTTATGGTTTAGTTGTATACCATTGTATACCTTTGCCATAAATACAATAATTTGGTTGTATATTCATAGATGATAGACATTGGGTTGTTTCAATTTTGTGGCTATTTTTAGTAAAGAGGCTATAACCATTCGTGTACTTTTTGTGTATGGATGTATGTTTTCATTTGTTGTGGCTAAATACCTAGGAATGCAATGCTGGGTCATACGGTAAGAGCGTGCTTAACTTCATGAGAAATTACCAGATATTCTCCAAAATACCATTTTTAATCTTATCAGTTTTATGGTACTTCTAGTTTCTGTATATCTAAATCAACACTTTTTATTGCCAGACTTTTAAATTTTATTTATGCTAGGATTATGTTGGTACTTTCTTGTGATTTAAAATTAATTTCCCTTATAATTATTATGGTTGAAAAAATTTCATGTGCTTATCATACATTGTTATTTTCCTTTTTTAAAGTGTAAATTTATATCATTTGCCCACCTTTTGGATTTTTGTACTCTTATTATTGAGTTGTAAAAATGTTTGTAATATCTTCTGGGTAAAAATCCTTTGTTAAATGTATGTATTTACATTATTTTCTCTAAGTAACCAGGTTTTAAAAAAATAGTTTCTTTAGATGAAGTCCAATTAATATCTTATTTATTGTTTTTTTTGTGTTCTTAAGAAATGTTTGCCTATCCCAAAGTTGCAAGGATTTTTTCTTATATCTTGTTCTAAGTTTTGACAGATGTTTATACCTATGAAACTATCACCACACCAAGACAGGGAACCCCAAATTCCCTCATGCCTTTTTGTATTCTCTGCTTCTGCCCCTTCTGAAACCAACCTACTTACCCACAAACAACCAATGATATGCTCATTATCACTATAGATTAGTTTGCATTTTCTAGGAACTTATATAAATGGAACTATAAAGCAAGTATTATTTTTGTCTGATTTCATTAACTTAGTGTAATCATTTGAGATTCTTTCATGTTATTGTGTGTTCAAAGTTTATTCTTGCAGATTAGTTTCTTTCCTTGCTGAGTAGCATTACTTTGCTTGAATGAACCACATTTTGTTTATCCATTCACCTGTTGATGAACATTTGGGTTATTTCTCACTTCAGACTATTATAACTAAAGGGGTGTGTGTATGCAAATCTTTGAACAAATGCATTGTGTTCACTGGGTAAACATCTAAGAGTAGAATGGCTGGGTCATATGATAGGTATATATTTAACATTAAAAAAAAAGAAAGGAAGAAAACCTACCAACCTGGAAAAAAACAAATACTACCAACCTGTTTTCAAAGTGGTTGCACCATATTACTTCTGTTCAACCACAGATGAGAATTCCAATTTCCCCACATCTTTGCTACCACTTCGTAAGACTAGTCTTTTAATTTTAACTATTCTAATAAGTGTGTAGTGGTATCACTTTGAAGTTTTAACATGTAATTCCCTAATAACTAATGATATAAAGCGTCTTTTCTTATGCTTACTTGCCATCTGTAGATCTCTGAATTATCTTCCCCAGCCCCCAAAGTGCTGTGATCTTCAGGTTTTCTAGTCTAGCTGGCTACAAACATGCCTATTCCCATGTGAGTTACTAGTTCCTTCTAATCTTTTGGATGATTCTTTTCCTGGCTTCAGTTAGTTTTATTGCACACATGCTCTGATCAACACTCTTCCATTACTTTGTTCTCTATAGTTAAGAGTGTGTTTCTTGGTTTTCTTCTCTTCCCCCCCCCCCATACTCATTTGTTTTAACTATAGAAAACAAGCTGATGGTTACGAGAGGGGAGCTGGGGGTGGGTGGATTAAGTAGGTGATGGGGATTAAGGAGTGCACTTCTGAGGAGTACTAGGTCTTGTATGTAAGTTGAATCACTAAATTCTGCAGCTTGAAACTAAATTTACACTGCATTTTAACTAACTGGAATTTAAATAAAAGCTTGGAAAGAAAACAACAAACAAACAAAAGAACACTCTTCCAAATACTCAAGGGCACCTTTCCGTAAATTTCTAGAACTCTTAACATGGCTGTGTCCTTTGTTTCTGTATCTTTTTAACAGTAGTCTCTTGTTCTCTTTGGACTTTCAGCTCCATCCACTAAACTCAAAGTCCACTGGGCTCCACTTTTGTTACCACTGATTGTGTCATGCCTTGGAAACGAGATCTCAAGTCTGTAAGCTGGGAAATGGTAGGGCATACTTTATTTCCTGTCTCTTAGAAATCACTCTCCTTTGTTGCCTGCTATCTTCAAAAGCATTGTTTCCAATATTTTTTTGTTCATTTGTTTGCTGCTCTTGTTTCAGTGTAGAAGAACAGGTAAATCCAGTTCTTATTATGCCATCTTGACTCAAAACACAACTCCTGTCCTTTTTATTAATTTTCTTGCTTTTTTTTCCTGGCTAGAAGCTCTACTATGAAGTTGAACTGAAGTAATAATAGTGGAAATTCTTGTATTATTTTGGTCTTAAAGGAAAATCTTTATTTTTCCCCATTTACATATGTTAGCTCTAGGATTTTTGTAGATGCTGTTTATCAAGTTAATTTTTAATTTAGTCTTTGGGGTTGCTGAAAGTTTTTCTTATTAATATTGACTTTTATTGAGTCTTTTTTTTTTGCATCTTTAGGGAAGATCATGTGGCTTTTTTCCTCTGTTCTATAAAGTTATGGATTATATTGGGGCGCCTGGGTGGCTCAGTCGTTAAGCGTCTGCCCTCGGCTCAGGTCATGATCCCCGGGTCCTGGGATCGAGCCCCGCATCGGGCTCCCTGCTCCGCGGGAGGCCTGCTTCTCCCTCTCCCACTCCCCCTGCTTGTGTTCCCTCTCTCGCTGTGTCTCTCTCTGTCAAATAAATAAATAAAATCTTAAAAAAAAATAAAAAATAAAGTTATGGATTATATTGATTGATTTTCAAATGTTATTTCAAACCTTGAATTCCTAGGCAAACCACATTTTGTCATACTGTATCATCCTTTTTATACATTGATGGGTTTGTTTTGCTAATATTTTGTTGAGTATTTTTGCATCTCTGTTTATGAAAGACATCCGTATATAGTTTTTGTGTGTGTGTTTCAGTTTTTGTTTTAATAATTTTGTGTATCAGTGTTATGCTGGACTCATACAAGGGTTGGGAAAGGTCCTGTGTTTCATCATTTGCTAAGTATGTGTAAGACTGATAAGATTTATACCTTATAAATTTGAAAGGATATACCTGTGAAACCATCAGAGTCATATAGTTTTCTTTTTGAAAAGATTTTAAGTTTTAAAAGATTTTAAATCCAACTTTTTATTGTATTAGTTATGTAGGTATTAAGATTATCTTTGTGTGTGTGTGTGTTAATTCTGGTAATTTCTAGCTCTCTTAAGGAGTATATCCATTTCACATAAATTGTCACTTTTTTTGGCATAAAGTTATTCATTGTGTCCCTTTATTTTACTTTTAAAGTTTGTAGAACCTATAGTGAACCTTCTCCTTTATATTGGATATTAGAAATTTGTTTTTTCTTTATTTTGTTCTTGATCAGTTTAATGTTTTCTTCTATATTTAACTTTTCAAAAAACAATTTATATTTTATTTTCTATTTTTGTCCTTTTTCTGTTTTATTAATTTCACTTTTATCCTTTTATTCACTTGTATCTTATTTATTACATTTACTTTAAATTGAATTTATTCTCTTCTAGTTTTTTATGATACTTAGATGACTTATTTTAAATCTTTGGTTTTCTTCTACCATAAGCATTTGAAGTTGTAACAGTTCTTCTCAGCACTTGCTTTATCTGCAACCCATGAATTTTTATGTGTTATTTTTTCATTTCCATTGAGTTAAAAATATTTTTTTCATTTCCTCTTGCACTTTCTTTTTTGATCATGAGTTGTACAGAATTATATATTTAATTGTAGCTCTTTGGGAGGATTTTGTAGGTATCTTCTTTATTGATGTTCAATTCCATTATTGTCAGAGAACATACTCTTTATGATTTTAACCATTTGAAATATGTTGAGACTTGTTTAGTGAGTCAGCATATGATCTATTTACTTCTTACTTAAATGTCTCATGTGTGTGAAAAAATGTTATTCAATTGTGAAGTTCTGTTATCAAGTAGATCAATTTGTTGTATGGTGCTATACTCCGGTTTCTCTTCAAAACACATAAATCTTTCGCCTTTTACAATTTGTTGTATGGTACTATTTGATTGTTCTATATTTTACTGATTTTAAGCCTACTATTCTACCAATTACTGAGGAAAGAATGTTGAAATCTAATAATATAATTATTTGTTCAGTTCTTCCATATTTTGTTTGATATTTTTGGAAGATCCTTTGCCAGAGTGTTCTTATATTGTCTTAATGATTTGACTTTGAATATTTTGAAATGGCCTCCATCTCTGATAATGTTGCTTGATCTGCAGTCTCTTTTATCTGATATTGACACATCCACTGCAACTTCCTTAGCAATTAAGGTTTTCATGATATATGTTTATATCATTTTACTTGTAAATTTCTGTGCATTAAGTGTGTTCTTATAGCAAGCATGTAGTTGAATATTTATGTTTGATATTGTCTGCTTTTTATTTAATGTTTTAGTCCATTTACATTTAATGTAATTAATGTTATTAATACATTTGTCTATCATCTTGCTTTTTTTTGGTCCTCTCTGTTCTTTTTTCCCTTTTCCCTCTTTTCCTGCCTTCTTTTGTATTATTTCCTTTAATTTTTTTAACTTAATCTATTAACTTATTTGATATAAATAAGCCAGTAAAGAACTCAGTATAACTCTTTGTTTAATTATTTTCATTGGTTGCTGTAGGGTTTAAAATGTGTATTTTTACTGTATCACAACTTACTTTCAGATAGTATTATACCAATTAATATATAAGGACCTTAAAACCATATGCATTCCCTATCTCGTGTAGTGTCCTTTGTGCTATTATTTTTTATAAACTTACTTTTACATGTGATAAATTATGTCTTATTTTTGCTTTATGTGGTTAACTATCTTTTAAAGATATCAAAAAGGAGAAAATCATTTTATATTTAGCAAAGTATTTATTATATTTGGTGTTCTTCATTCCTTTGTTTAAATCTGTGTTTCCATCTGGCATCTTTTTCCTTTAGCCTGAAGGAGAATTTCTTTTACATTTTTTTTTTTATACTGCAGTTCTTTGGGGAAAATATTCTCTCAGTTTTTGTTTGTCTGAAAATGTCTCCATTTCACCTTCAATTTTAGAAAGTGATATTTTGAAAAAATTTTTTGAAGCAATAGTTTCAAGGTATATATATATATTTTTTAATTTTTATTTATTCATTTGAGAGAGAATGAGATAGAGAGAGCATGAGAGGGGGGAGAGTGAGAGGGAGAAGCAGACTCCCTGCCGAGCAGGGAGCCCAATGCGGGACTCGATCCTGGGACTCCAGGATCATAACCTGAGCTGAAGGCAGTCGCTTAACCAACTGAGCCACCCAGGCGCCCTCAAGGTATATTTTTGAAGGTATTTTTATGCCTTCAACATTTTTTAATTTAAATTCAATTAGCCAATATATAGTACATCATTAGTTTCAAATGTAGCATTCAGCAATTCATTATTTGCATATAATACTCAGTGCTCATCACATCATGTGCCCTTCCCAATGCCCATCACCCAGTTACCCCATGCCCCCTGCCTTCAACATTTTAAATATATTGTTTCATTATGGCTTTCCATTGCTTTTAATTAGAATTCTGTTATTTTACTTTTTTCTCAATGTAATATATCCTTTTTTATGCATTTATTTCATAATATCTTTTTATTATTTCAACAATTTGATTATCATATGGCTGTGTGTGTTTATTTTACTTGACAGCAATGTACTTCCTTATTCTAGGTATTGGTATTTTTTAATCAAATAGGCAATGTTCAATTCCTTGTTTCTTCAAATAGTTTTATGGGAATTACTTCTTGCAATCTTATAATTAAGCTTATCTGAGGCTACTTGATATTTTCCCATAGCTCTCTAGAGTCTTTTTCTCTTATTTCCAGACATTTTTCTCTCTGAGCTTATGTTTGCATAGTTTCACTGATATTTCCCTTTTTGGTTTGGTTAGACCTATATGTTGACATTTTCATAGCAGATCTTCTATTTTTATATTCCAGAATTCCCACCTGTTTCTTTTGAAAGTTTTCATTTTTTCTAATGATATTCCTCATCTCTTTACCCATCATATCCATCTTTTCCTTTAAATCCTTAAGCATCTGTATAATAGCTGTTTTATACAGTCCTTGTCTCTAATTTCAACATCTCTATCATCTCTGGATTTGTTTTTACTGATTGTATTTTTCTTCATTTTATTTATTGTTTCCTGCTTCTTTAAATATCTACTTTTTTATTGCATGAAGGACATAGTAGTTGCTACATCTTTGAGAGCCTAGATTTTGTGATTTTCTTTTAAAGAGTATCAAGTTTCCTTCTGGCAGACAATTTTCTGGTGTCTGCCTGAGCTTTATCCTTTGAGGCCTGATTATAGTCATTGTTTTGATGGGGTCTAAAAAGTTCATAGTCCAAGGCTAAATTATTCTCATTTCTCAATTGTGGCCTTTTGGTGTCTTAATTGAAAACCCAAAATATTCAGTGAGGTGTCTCCATTTTTGCTGATCAAAATGCCTGTTTCGAGCACTATGTGGCTTGTGAGCCTTTGGTCCTCTCACAACTTCCCAGTATTTGTTCTCTGGTGGACCTCATGGAGTGTGACCCTTTGTATCCATCTCTTTGAATTCATGGTCACCTGTACAAATTTCCAGAGCATCTTCTCTGTGCTGTTCTTTTCCCCCTCCTTAAATTCCCACCACCTCAGCAACCTAACACCTTTTTCTTTTCTTTTCTCAGGTCTGCAATAGTCTAATTGCATCCTACCCAACTGCACCACAATCTGGAAATTTTGTTGAGTACAAAAGCTGGGGCTATAACGGGAAACTTCTTATGGATCACAGGCTTGTACAGCCTGTTAGCAACATCTGGGAACTGTCACTTCATGTATTTTGTATGGCTTTATGGTTGTTTATGGCAAGAGGACTGATTTACTTACCATTTACTTCCATCAAAGCTTAAAGTGACCACATGAGTTTTTAGAATCTGCCAACCCTTCCTCAGGGGGAAGACTATGCTCTCAAAGGTATTATTCCTTCTACCCACCCCTGCCCCATCTTTCATGGCCTCAATTCCTATTCTTTTGTATATGACAGTGATGGCAAATTAGCTTTACTCTGGTAAAATGGTGATTGGCTTTATGTAAACTAAATGTAGTACATAAAAGGATGAGTTAACTACTGAGTAGCAATGCTAAGATAGATTGTGAAGAAGAACAAGAAATAGAAAATATTTTTATGCTCTTAAATCACATAAATAATTAATTTTACTTATATGTAGACAGATCTAGACCTGTTGCTTTATAGATAATTAAATTTAGAAAGTAACTTATATTTAACAGGTCATTTATTTTATCTTAGAGATGGAGAAACTGAGTGCTGGAGTAGATTTACATTGTCCAAGATTCATAAAGCTGGTAAGTTATATATTGGTTTCATTTTAATATCAACACATCTTGCTTCAGTGTTTTTACTATTATTTGGTTTAATAAGACACATTAATTTATATAAACTTGGAAGTATCTGTTTTGGTTTGTATAAGCAAGCTATAGCAATTTGAAACCATGAGGTTTTGGATCAATTTTGTTATTTAAGCTTAGTGACCATTAAGTGATTGATACACAGATTTAAGTTGTTTGATCATGTGAGTTCCTAAGAAGTTCAAAAGACTACACAGATATTATGCTGGCTTTTTGGTGTGTGTAGACCTTGACAGTAAATCTTACTAGAACAAATTGTCTCTTGAACTTTCTACTTAATTCAGTTTCCGTTTTAAAAATATAGTGACAATATTTCTTGGGATAATTCAGTTATTCTCATTCCATTAGGAATGTGGAATTAATAGCAAGATTTAAGATGAGAAGTGAAATCATTAAATTGAAAGACTTAATTGACTACTTTCTCATATGTATACCCATACAGACGTACACAGACATACACACACGTATACACACACATATACACACATCACACACATATACGTACCTCATGGGCTTTCCCATTATTTGCTAGTCAAAAATTTTTTTTTTTAAAAAGACATTTTCTTTTTTAAAAAAATCTTATTTTTACTCGTTCTGCTAGACCCAGTATTGGGTATGAATTTATGTTGGGGAAAAGTTATAGGCATCATTTCTAGTTTTTAACATGACCAGCTAATACTAGGACTATCAGTATGGGACCTATTAATTATATGTAAGCACAGAGTTATATAGATTTACTATATTACATTGTTACCGTGCACATTAGGCTGTAGAGAAGCTTTGTCTTTGGTGTTTCATTCTCTCTTCCAATAATCTTGTGAGTAATTCTATCTATCCTCATCTAACAGGCTAGTTATATAGACAGTGACTTAAGTTGTAACACTACTGAATGACTGAAATAGGAAGGGACTAAGTGTCCTGACGCCAAGACTATTGACTTTGTAAATATATCCTAATTTGTTGTTTTACTTTTAAAAGCTGTGAAACGACATCAGAATTAATGAGTGGGGTCCTTCATGGATAATTCAATAATTTTCTTAATAAATTTTATACCTTCAAATGAATTGGCGAGAGATTGCAGTGGGATTGGGAGTCTATTAGATTTGGGTTTTGAATAAGTCAATCTACTTTAGCTGATGGTATTTAGAAAAGTCCTGAATTGCTATTGAATGATGTATGGTTATGAAACTGAGAAATAGTTGCATTTTATTTTATTTAGCCACTCTGTGTTCAAAGGTCACCCCCGAAGATATGCAAAAGATAGATATATATATATGCAAATGGAAATAACTGCTTTTAATTATTTGCAAGCTTGTACCTAAAATGATTATAGCAATCTGTGGAATGGCATGTAATTTAAACTAAGTGCCTAAGATTTGAATTGTAGCTGACTTGAAGGACTTTCCTTAAGTTCAAAATCCAAATATATACCTCTGAAAATCTGTCAACTGCTGGTACAGTAGAACGAAGACAAAAGAGTACACCAGCATGTCCCTGAGAGGCTAATATAGGACTTGTAAGGAAAAAACAAACAAACAAACCAAACCTCAGTGGCATTTTACAGATTTTGCTGGACACATGGAAACATAAAAGAATACCTGCTTGTGAGTGACAAGTAGTAACTCCTCTCTTTACTACATGTGGCTGAATCACTTTCTTGGAATATGACAAAAACCATATTAACAGCTCTTCCTTCCTCGGTTAGGGAAGGAAGATAAATTAGGGATTTGACTAACGAATGAAGAACTTAAATCTGGTTTCCTCTTCTGCAGGCTTTTAGGGTTTGATTTGAAAAGGAGAATTAATGAAAACAATAGCATTTCCAAATGGAGTTTATAGAATTCACAAACTGTCAATAACTTTTATTTAATAATCAAAGAAAATACATACCAACTTAGATTTTCTACCTAGGTATGGTAGAACAGTCAATCCAAATGTGAATAGATCATCATATATCAAATATATAGTACATGAAATATAAACAGGAACTGTGTATCTTTTACTTAATTTTATTTCTGGGATTATCTACTTTATATGTATTATAATATAGATTATTTAATATAAAATATAATAGAAATATAAAATATAAAAAGTATTTTATAACATTCTGTATTTCTGTTATATTTATAAACATATATAAAGGATATATAAAATTAAATATATATTTACCTTTATATTTGTATATATTTATAAATATATAAACATAGAATTTAACTACATAATTATATAAAATGTGTTATGTATGTAATATATACATACATATGTATATCATACTGTTATATTAGGAAAAATAGAGTGTGTTGTGGATTGACTGTTAAAAGATTTGACTGCTTGGGATCTCCACAAACTTTTTTTTTTAAGGGTTTTATTTATTTATTTGAGGGAGGGAAGGAGAGAGAGCATGAGCTGATTCCAGGCTGAGCAGGGAGACCAATGCAGGACCCTGGGATCATGACCTGAGCCAAAGGCAGACGCTGAACCGACTGAGCCACCCGGGCACCCACACATACTTTTTCTTCTCTTCTCTTTTCTTTTCTTTTTTTTTTTTTTTAAAGATTTTATTTATTTGACAGAGAGAGAGAGAGCACAAGCAGGGGGAGTGGAAGGCAGAGGCAGAGGGAGAAGCAGGCTCCCCACTGAGCATGGAGCCTGATGCGGGGCTCGATCCCAGGACCCCGGGATCATGACCTGAGCCGAAATCAGTTACTTAGCCAACTGAGCCACCCAAGTGCCCTAATACTTTTTCTTTTTAATGTAAGCAGTGTGCTTTCTGATTCTCATATTCCAGCTTTCTAAAATAAAGACCAAATCTCCATTCTGATTATCAAAACAAATAAAAAATATGAAAGAACTTTAAAAGCTAAATGAAAATGCTATAAAGATGTTGACAATACGATGCTGTCAAATGACAAGAAGTTGATGATGTTGAATAAGAAAAAGAACAAAATCTGATATAGTGGACACTGTCTGCCAAGTTCTGCTTAGATCCTTTGTACATGTTCTGTGTGCTCTGTCTTGGCTTCTGTGTGATTTGTTTCTAACAGGGTACACCTGTGACTCACCTTAGAGGGTGGCCTTGGGTTACTGCAGCAGTTGGCTGGAAAGTGCAGCTACTCAGAAGAGCTTGGGAGTTTCCATCTGCTGGTGATGGCTCTTAGCCAGTGAGTGGTGCAGGAGTTTCAGAGCCCAGCTCCTTGGTCACAAGTGCAAAAATTTTGATAATCAGTTATACTACAGTTTTCCCCTGGGGGCCACCCTCCATGGATTCTTGCCTGAAATTGCTCTGTTGGGTGACATCCTCTTCTGCCCTGTCCTAATCTCTCATTCCCTTACTAGGTTTTTCTGGGAGGGTTTCCTTAGAAAATCAGTTATGCAAAGATATCTCAGGGTCTGCTTCTGGGAAACCCAGCTAAGAAAGATGATGAGCCCCCTCCCATTATATGACACTTTGTGGTTTTCTTTACTATATTACTTTATCTTCAATTCATCTTGTAAGGCTTTCATTTCAACAATGAAAAAAAGTGAATGGAGTTAAATAATTAACCTGAAATCATACAGCAATTCAAATGCAAAGGCAGAACTTAAGCTTGAATATTTCTCAAAATGTTAGAAGATTTTTTTTTAATGACTCCCATCAAAGTGTATATTGGAACACTTCAGGTTTTTAAGATTGTTTCCTTTTGCTTGGGGAAAATTTGACTTAATTTCAAACATTGTGGAGATATAAGATAAAAACCACTTTAGAGAAAGATAACCTTAGTTTACTTGCCTATAATTTTTGTAGACCTAGGACTATTGGAGGGGGAGGTTTTTTAAAAATCTGAATTATGTTACTTGAATAACCATAAAAACAAAAGAAAAAAATGTATTGGTGGTCAAAATAAATTATATCTCTTTTCTCAGAGACTACTGAGAAAAACCTCTACTTTAAATCCATTTTAAATATCTCTCTATCCAATTTAATGGATACTTGAAATATCACCCCTAGTGATTGTATTTGAAAGCAAAATACCTGCACACTTTAATCTTTTACAAACTTTTCAATAATAAACTGAAAAGCTTAAGTCATTGGTTAAATAAGTGGACTACTTGGTTGCAAAAGGAAATATTAGTTTACATCAGTAGTCAGAAAATATGTATGCTGGGCACCTGGGTGGTTCAGTTGGTTAAGCGACTGCCTTCGGTCAGGTCATGATCCTGGAGTCCCAGGATCGAGTCCTGCATTGGGCTCCCTGCTCAGCAGGGAGTCTGCTTCTCCCTCTGACCCTCCCCACTCTCATGTGCTCTCTCTCTCTCATTCTCTCTCTCAAATAAAGAAATAAAATCTTAAAAAAAAATTAAAAAAAAGAAAATATGTATGCTGTTTATATTTAAAGTTCATCAGTTGTGCTTTACAGGATGGTTTCCTGAAGTTAACAAATGGGACTATGGCAAACTTAAAAAAAAACAAAAACAAAAACACCTTTCTGTACAACAAAAGAAACAATGAACAGAATGAAAAAGCAAGTATGAAATAAGAGAAAATATTTGCAAATTACATATCTGATAAAGGGTTAATATCTAAACTATATTAAGAATGCATGCAACTCAATAGCCAAAAGCAAACAATCTAATTTTTTAAAAAATGGGCAGAGGAACAAAATAGACATTTTTTTCCCAAAGAAGACTTGCAAATAACCAATAGGAACATGAAAAGGTGCTCTTACATCACTCATCATGAGGGAAATGCAATTTACAACCACAATGAGAGCTCACCTCACACCTGTTAGAGTGGCTCTCATCAAAAAGTCAAGAACTGACAAGTGTTGGGGAGGATGTGGAGAAAAGGGAACTTTGTGCATTGTTGGTGGGAAGGTAAATTGGTATAGCCACTGTGGAAAATAGTATGAAGTTTCCTCAAAAAATTAAAAATAAAACTACCATATGCTCTAGTAATCCCACTCCTGGATATTTATCCAAAGGAAATGAAAACAGGATCTCTCAGAGGTGTGTGTACTCCCATGTCAGCAGATATTCACTACAGTAAACAGTGAAAGAAGATCTTAAGTCTGAAGGGAAATGTTGCCAGATAGCAACTCCTACCTATAGGATGGAACAAACAACAGTGAGAATGGTAAATAGGAAAGTAAATATAGGTATACATTTTATACCTGTATAGTCAACTGTATATTCCAGAAGTATATGCACCTACATATGACACATTTTTGACAAAATTGTCCAACAATTTAAGGAGGAAAAAGAATTTCTAACAAATTGCACTATGGCGACCAGACATCCATGTGAGAATAATGAGCCTTGATAGCTCTATCATAATATATAAGTAATAATTGAGGGAGCAGGTATCTAAATATAAAACCTACAACTGTACAGAATACAGAAAAAAAAAAAAAGACCATTTCTGAAAATGTGTGAAAGATGGCTTTTAATGTAGCTCCCAATAATCTCCACCCCCGGTATTTACAACCCATGTTATCCCATCCCCTTGAGTGAGAGTGGGACCAAGTGACTCATTAGAATAAATAGAATACAATAAAAGTAATGGGTTGCCATTTCTAAGATGAGGTGACTTTGGACACTGGTGTTGGATCCAGGACTTGGCTTGAACCCCCACTCTGCCATTTAATAGCTGTGTTAACTTTGGTCTACTTAGGCTCTCTGAATCTCAGTTTTCTCATTTGCAGGTGGGACAATTATACCTACATCCTACATACACAGCAGACCATAATGTATTAAATAAAATAATGCATGTAAAGTGCTCAGTGAATTGTAGATATTATACAGCAAATCTCTTCACTTCAGTGATTCTCAGATTTCCCCTGAGCAATGGAGTACTGCTAGTGGATATGAAAGTTAATTTTCAGCTACAGCTCCACAATGAAGATGTTGAGTGAATGGGCTTGGTTAAGGGAAAAGGAAGGAAATGGACAATTCAGGTATGAAAATGAAAAGGTTATTGACAAATGGTATAAACAGAATACTTGTTACCACAAAAGTACCCAAGTCATGATCTTTGAGAATGTATCTGGGATACAGAGATAGAAAATTATAAGAAGTTATTTCAAGAAATATTTATTGAACACATCCTATGTCCCATGCACTATTCTAGGTGCTGGGGGCTTCGGCAGTCTGCACACTGGACAGAGTTCCAACCAACGTGGAGTTTTTGTGCTAGTGGTGGTAAAGAGTAGCTACATATACCCAACACACACACATACACACACACACACACACACGAGGTAACAACAAGTTTTGAGATAATAAAAGGAGATAGAGTGATACAGGACACTTAAAATAGTTTGAGTGTTAAGTGAGGCTTCTGTAAGGAGGTGATATTTAAGCAGAGACTTTTGCAACACGAGTCAGCCATGTGAAGATTTTTATATTAAAGTAATCCTTGTTGCTGTAACAAATAAATGTTAAATGTCAGGGCTTTATAAAATAGAAATATTTCTGTCTCATGTAATGGTCCAACACAGTTATTCTTGGTAGCTTTCTGCCATTTGTTGATTTGGGGATCCAGGTTCCTTCTCTGTTTTGGCTACACCATCCCTCAGGGCTTCAGAATCCTCTAATTCCAGATTGTTGAAAAGAAACAAAAATCTTAAATGTGCTCACCCCATAGTGGCATTTATTACTTCTGTTCACATTCTGAGGTAATAACTGGTCAGTCATTTGGCTCAGGAAATTTAAGTAAGTTAATATGTATAATGTACTTTTGACAATCCTTAGAACATGTTAAATAAGAGTTTTTGAAAAGCGCATCTTAGAAAAAGCACAGAGGTGGGAAAGCATGTGGTATACTTGAGAAGGAAACCAGTGTGGAAGATTTTGCCCACAAGAAAGGGTGGTCTAACAGAGCTTGGAGAGGAAGGCCAGAGATGAATCATGCAGAACAGAGCATGGTCGGTCTTCAGTCCACACTCCAGCAGCAGTATGTGATGGATGTGTGTGTGTGCGTGTGCGTGCACGCATGTGCCTGAAGTATCTGATTCCCATGGCAGAAGCACATTAGGATCAGGGAGCATTTTCTGAAGCATCTAATGGAATAAATTGTCTTTTGTAATCAACAGTAATGGGAGTTCAGTGAGGGGCTGGTGTGGGCCCTGACATGAGTCTGACTCTAGGGCAGTTCTGTCTCAGATGCAAGACATATATTGGGAACTGACATAATTCTCCAGAGTTGGTGGTTTCTTCCTTGGAGATGGGTTTTAATTATGAATACTCATGAGGTTAAGACAATAGCCTTAAGCACTTCTTTCCCCTAATCTCACCCATTAGTTCCTCATAAGCAACTGAATGTATTTCCAGAGGAACAGAGGCTGTTCTGCCTACTGCAAAAATTGTGTGTTTAGTTTAGAACAATGGAAAATAGATGAAAGAGCATATAGACTCTGGGGTTATGGGTTTAATATTCATTTGAATCTTAACAGTTATGCCATTAAAAGTTACCCTCAATACTTATTAGGAAAGCTATTGCAATCCATGACTTCAGAATTACAATGGTACACCATACCACCATACCACCAGCTTCTCCTAGAATTTTATTTCACACCTTTTATCCTAAAACCCCCAACACCTCCTGTCCCATTCCCATTCTCAGGTGAGGATGATCTTCCTACTTCACAAAGAAAAATAGATTTTCACAAACTCATAGCTCCATCTACCCATAGATCAATGCCGTTATCCATACATTAGCCTTCCCTCCAGTTACCTTGTGTGAAGGGTCTCTGTTCCTATTTGCCTACTGTATCCACAGTCTTCCCTGTTTGAGGAAGAGGTAAATCCACTCTTCCAGTTGCTCAGAGCATGAACCTCAGAGCCATTTTGAACCCTTTCTCATATCACATATCCAATTTGCCAGCAGCCTTCAGAATAGGTTGGCTTTATCTTCAGAATATCTTGATTGCTGTTATTATGATCCAAGTTATCCTTATGTCTAGCCAGGATTATTACAATGAACTTTCAAAATGGTCTCGTAGCTTTTCTTCTGTAGTACCTATAACAGAGTTCTTAACCAGGGGTAACTTTTCCCTCCCTAGGGAACATTTGGCAATGGTTAGAGACCTTTTTGGTTAGAGACCTGGCAGGCAGGGGACTCTGGGTGTCTAGTGGGTAGAGGCAGGGGATGCTGCTGACCAGCCTAGAGTGCACAGAACAGGCTCATACCACGAAAAATTTTCTGGCCCAGAATGTCAGTGGTGCTAATGCTGAGAAACCCTAGTCTGTAGTCTGTCTTCTAGACAATAGGCTGAGTAGGTGGAAGGGTGAGTTTGACTCAACCATTCTCCTGCTTAGACCTTCCAATGGCTGTCCAGTTCTCTGAGTAGAAGCCTAATTCCATTCAGTTACTCACAAGGCCCTCAAAGCTACTGTGTTTTACCTCTGTCACTGGCCACGTCTCTTCTTCTTGAGTCCACACTGGCCACCCCACTGACCCTTGGAAGTTCTGGTCCTTTTTACCTCAGGGCCTTTGGATTGATTGCTCCTTGTAGTGAATTACATTTCTCCCAGATATCCACAATGCCCATTCCCCCTGCTCCTTCAGAGTTTATTCAGATGTCAGCATCTCAGTCCCCCCTGCCCCAAATAACCCCATAAATGTTGAACCACCTTCCAGCATTCCTTATTCTCCTTAAAAACTTTGTCATAAAAAGAAAACAAAAACAAAAAACTTTCTGTCCTAATAACTTTTTGTTATGTACTATCTCTGCTCCCCTCCACCCAAATTCATATGTTGAAGTCCTAATACCCAATGCCTCAGAATGTGTAGAGACAGGGTCTTTAAAGAGGTAATTCAGTTAACATGAAGTCATTAGGGTGAGCCCTAATCCAACATGACTGGTGTCTTTATAAGAAGAGGAGGCTAGGACACAGAGGAGTACAGAGGGAAGACCCTGTGTTAACATGGGGAAAAGACAGTTGTCTATAGGCCATGGATCAAGGTCTTCCAAAGAAACCAACCCTGTTGACACTTTGACCTCAGACTTCTCACCTTCTCACAGAATTGCTAGGGAAAAAAAAAGATTGTTTAAACCACCCAGTCTGGGGTCCTTTGTTATAGCAGTCCTAGCAAACTGATACAATTGTTATCTTCTAATATACAATGTAATTCAATCTGATGTTAGATGTATTGCTTAACTGTTACACTGCTATACTTGATTGTAATCTTCCTGAAGGCAAGGATTTTTGTCCCTTTTGTTTGTTTGAGATGCTTAATTCTATCTTGCCCAAGATCTAGCCTTTGCAAATGAGAAAAAATATGACACAAGAAATTGAAATGGCTTGCCCGAGATTATAAATGGATGGCAGAGGTGGGGCAAACTCCAGAATTCCTCATTCAGATTCTGGTTGGCTCCCTTTTGACCCACGTAGTTGGTTTGGCATAGAGGATGAAGAAATGGTAGAGCAGAGCTGTTGCAACAGAAAACCTCACATTCATCACCAACACACCTGTACACACATGAGCAATGAGGATGGACTGCCAAAACCATCCAACTGTTTAAGAAATGCACTTAACTTGTTTATGTAGAATAAAATATATAGACCTGTTCAGATTACAGTACTTCCTAGTGAGTGATGAGCGATAAAAAAGAAGAGGAAAAATGAAAATCCTGAAGAAAAGCTACAGTGTAGAAAAGCAAAAACAATGAGCGCAAGGTATTATGAACTGGAAGCAATATATGGGTTTCATGGCTGTTTCTATGTTTACTATCATGGAAGACAAACCTTTAGCCATGAATAAAAATATTCACTCCTTGTCCCTACCCAGGAAAAAATTCCAGTGTAACACATTGGTCCCTTTCTCTGCCATCCTGCCCGTGAGCTTGCCAAACCAACCAGCTTATGTACAATTAACAGAGAGGTTTCCAATACAAGGAGAGCTTTGTTCTCATGGAAGAATCTCTCTCTGTTCTCATCTCTCTCTCTTTTTTTTTTTTTCACCAGAATCATCTGCCTAAATAAATAAATAAATAAATAAATAAATAAATAAGATAAGCAAATGGGAAGAGGTAGTAGAGGGGGAACACTCTCTCTGATTGAAATCTATTTTCATCTCATGAAAAATATCTTAATTTTCACTTATATTCCATGTCCCTAGCTGAGGGCCATTAAAACTAATAAAACTAAATCATTTGTGACAGATCTTAGAAAACAGTTTCTGTAATCCACTGCGCTCTCAAATGCTCATTAGAAATAGTGGGTTTTCTTTTCAGAAGAATACTCGCTGAATGCTTAAAACATGTTCCCTCCAACTTTTGACAAGTTGAACTGGCAATGGAGTGTTTGAAGCAAAGCCTTGACATAAAAAAGATGTTGCGCAGCTATACATCAGATATGACCAGGAACAGCACATCAAAGCCGAGAGTGTTAGGATGCAAGGCAGTTGGGGGAGAAAGAGAATCAACGCATTTGTGTCTGCTTTCGACATTTTCTGGCATCATAGTAAACAAGGAATCTGCATTGAGTGTAGGCAGAGCGTTCCAATTCCACAAGAGTTTAAATCCTGTCTTTCCTTAGTGTCAAAGACCGTTGGCTAAATGTCATGTATGTAGTAAACCCCTGAAGATATTTTTATATTCACCTGTGAGATGGGAACAATCACAAAGAATGATAATAATACTATATATTCATCATAATTCTTACCTATATCACCCATTTTTTATGGGGGATAGAAACACGAATGTGTATGATAAGAGACTTTAGAAATTTTAATTATTAAAGAGGCACTAATGTTTATTATTTATAATAACAATAGCTGCCATAATTGAGTACTTGGTGCAGTACATTTCATATTTATGATTTCTATTTTCATTGGTAAAATTATCTCCATGTTACAGAATTGGGTACTAAGAGTCAGAGTAATTATTATGTTAATATTAATTAATATTTTAATATTAGAAGATACAATATCATTACTACTACCAGAAAAGCATTACATGAGAAACACAGAAACAAAGGATGTGGTTAAAAGTTAATTAAAAGGCTTGTATCAGTCAGGGCTCAATCAGAGAAACAGAACAAATATTAAGGCATTTGTTTACAGGAATGTGACTTTATACAATTGAAGGAGCAGGATACACCGTCTCTCAAGGCAGTTGTCTTTGTGTTTGAAACTGGAGCTTAAAGTCTGCAAGGCACAGTTAGGAAAGAAAGATGTAAAATCAGGGAGAGTAAGGTCAGGCTGGAAGCTGCCAATGTGAGCTGGAACCAACTCAAGCTGGAACCCATAGGCAAGGGCTGAAACCCGTTGTCAGTTTGTTGATAAAGTGGGTGTTCTGTGGGAGAAACTGCACCCTTCGTCATGGTGCTAAACACTCGCTAGTCCCAGGAGTCCAAGAAGCTGGGAAAGCATCCAAGATAAGGTAGAGCATTTCAGACCCGTCTCTGCCTATGACAGTGAGGAGAGCCCACAGGTAAGTGACAAGGTGTGTGAACAACAAAAGCACCTGCCCCAGCCTTCCATCGTAAAAAACAAAATGGCTTCTCCTTCCCTTCTGCCATCCAGATCTTCAGAGGAAATGTTTCTTATGGCCTATTCTAAGTGGAAATACACAAAGAAAGAAATTCTGGGAAATGGTTCTGCCTAGCCACGTTGACATATCATAGAGTTACCATAGTCCACTCTTGTCAGATTAACACATTTGCAAAGTCATGTCACTGCTTAACATTAGATAACTATGCCCTATGTTAACATTTGCAAGCCCTTTCCCCAAAAGAGGATAGAGAGAACTTCCTTTAGTTTTTGGGTGATATTCATTGTTCTAGCTGAGTCACACTCTCCCTTTGAAATCCTGTAACTTAAATAATTAAATATCACATACCTCATGTTACATGGAAGAGAGAATGGGAGAGGAGAGGAAAAAAATTTTACAAATACACAAGTTATATATATACAATATATACGCAGACATATATACACACGTATATATTCGTAACTATTATAGTCCTCATCTTTATAACTCGTTATGGGATTATATCTGGTGTTTATTTTTTTTTTAAGATTTATTTATTTGAGAGAGAGAGCATGGGGAGGGGCAGAGGGTGAGGGAGAGAGAATCTCAAGCAGACTCCCTGCCGAGCACAGAGCCCGATGTGGGGCTAGATTCCAGAATCCTGAGATCACAACCTGAGCCAAAATCAAAAGTCAGACGCTTCACTGACTGAGCCACCCAGGCACCTCATATCTGAGCAGTGCTTATAACTACCTTCTTCTCTTCTCTATTCTGCATTTTCTTTTCTCAGTTTGTTGTGGTTCCGGGTCTATTTTTGCAGTTTGGACTTTCACTCCTGAAGTGTCTGGGCCACTAATGGTCCTGCCTGAACTGAGTTGTTAAAGCTTCTGTTTGACTTTAGTCATGGACATGGGATTACTAAGGGGTAACCCAGGGGTTCTCCTAGCATGTTCTTTCTTACCCCCATTGTCTAAGAGCAACTCAGTTTCTCCTTGATAGTCAGAATTGACCACCCCAGCCACTATAATTACCCCATCCTTCGCTTGTTGATTTACTGGTGTGAGTAGCCCAAAGTGGCAAGGTGGTCGTTTCAACTTCCAGGTCAGTGGGATCGTTGTTGGAGGAAATAGTGATTTGGTATGCATTGTACCTGCATGTAGGTCATACTTTGTTTCTCGCTCTTCAGAGCCTGCTGAAACATGAGTACATTTATAGATCTAGAAGCAAAGATAAATGGTGGGAATAGTTCCTGAGTAGGATCAGCAGTCCTTTGCAGACCATTACAGTTTCTTTAGACAAGGCGAAACTAATCTCTTATGGCATCTGTGGAAAGGTTGTTTTTACTGTCAAGGAAGACCACAAGGGACATCTGGCTGGCTTAGTCAGTGGAGCTTGCAACCCTTGATCTTGGGGTTCTGGTTTCAAGCACTACATTGGCTGTAGAGTACTGACAAATAATAAAATCTTAAAAAAAAGACCACAGAATTTAGGGATCCAAAATTCCCAGCTTTACTGAAATATACCCATACACCCCATTGCAAATTTCAGAGTCCTATTCCATCCCAGTTAACGTCCAAACTTTAATAATAGAGAACTCTGAGAAATTAGGAGTTAATTTAAATTGTAATTTACCCACTGAAGGATTCAGCTTTGGGTTTGTTTTTCAGAAAGCCCAGCCCTATGGTCAAAAGAGATAAAGGTTTCTTTTTAGGGTAGATACAGACAATTTCAGGTCTGTTATGCGGATTTTAGCTGGTAAACTAAAGCTGTATGTTCATTATTTTCTTCCCCCATGATTCTAGTACATTCAGAGGCAACCAGTCAACTCCACTAGATGCCTTGACTAAAATATTCTATGGCAGCACATACTTAGTCACTCGGATGCTTATTTTCTATGGGTATTTGATTTCAGGTATCTGCAGGTGATAATTTGCATAACACTTTGCCACTACATGACATGGACTACTGGTGTCTCATTAGACACTAGAAATGAGAGTTATAGTAGTTTTTATTTAAATCTAATCATACCAGAACAAACCAGATAACCCCAAACAGTCCAGAAAACCCATCCTTAAGCTACTATTCCTCTAGAGTTTCTCTCAGTGACAAATTGTGTATCAGGTAGGGTTCAATCAAGGAAGCAAAATTAAGAGGATACATTTGTTACAGGGATTTGACTTTACCCAATTATGGTCCTGGCTAAGCGGTTTCTATCAGTCCATGTCTCAGGACAATAAAACAGATATAGAGTGAGGAAAGCTAGAAGAAGCTGGAATCCATGATAAGGAATCCCTGAGAACGATCAGTTCTCAGTGTTTCCAGTAGTTATGAATGGGTGTCCTGTAGGAGGAGAAACTTCATCACAGAGCTAAATACACACTTGGCCCTAAAGCGGGAGGAGCTAAAGAAGAATTTGGGAAAGGTAGGATGGTTGCAGGTGAGGCTGCTGCCTCACATGAGCAAGGTAAACCCACAGATCAGGAACAGCCTGTTGAACTACAAAAGTACCTGCTCAGAGCATTGTGGAAGCATAGAACTCCAAAAGTCTGCTGCTTTACTCTCTTCAGATCTCCAGTGACCATCTCTTGTGGTACATCCTACTGTGAAACATAGAGAAAAGAGAATTCTGGGAAAAGTAATTCAGCCTGACCAAGTGACATATTTCAAAGCTACTACAAGCCCCATTGTAGATGACACTCATGTTTGTATCTGAATAAACTTATAATGGTTTCAGATGTTTGTAACACTTTTCCTGTTAATAACCCATGGCCAGGAATAATTGTCATATCTACATTTTGCTGGGCATTGGTACTAGGAAGAAATGGTATGATGCATTAAGCCTCAACGGCTCCTGAATAGATTAGATGGGGAAATGTTAATTTAGGTCCAAATTATGAAGCCTAAATAAAGATAGCGTTTATTAGATATTTATCCAGTTATTTGGCATGAAACATGTACGCATAGAATGTTAGTTTCCTTCCACACTGCTAAAATTTGTGCTCAGGCTCTTTCACTTTTAACTTCATGAGTTGTGTCAACTCATTCTTATTTATAATTTGATTTTCTTACCCATCTCATGGGTCTCTCCTAACCACTGGATTCATATGGCTTTGAAAAGCAAAGCAAAAAGACACTGTAAAATGAATGACACTTTGTAAATGGGAATGTGTTATAATTATCCTAGTTATTTATCCAAAGGATACAAACATAGTGATTCGAAGGGCACATGCACCCCAATATTTTATTAGCAATGTCCACAATAGCCAAAATATGGAAAGGGTGCAGATGTCCATTGACAGATGAATGGATAAAGAAGATGTGGTACACACACACACACACACACACACACACACACACGAATATTACTCAGCCATCAAAAAGAATGAAATCTTGCCATTTGCAATGATGTGGATAGAACTAGAAGGTATTATGCTGCTACGTGAAATAAGCCAGTCAGAGAAAGACAAATACCATATGATTTCACTCATATGTGGAATTTAAGAAACTAAACAGATGAACATAGGGGAAGGGAAGGAAAAATAACGTAAGAGAAAAATAGAGAGGGAGGCAAACCATAAGAGACTCTTAACTATAGGAAACAAACTGAGGGTTGCTGGAAGGGTGGTGGGTGGGGGGATGGGGTAACTGGGTGATGGGCATTAAGGAGGGCACGTGATATGAGCACTGGGTGTTGTATGCAACTGATGAATTACTGAATTCTACCTCTGAAGCTAATAATACACTACATGTTAATTAAATTGAATTTAAATTAAAAATAAAATGAATGACACTTTGTAAATGAGAATGTGTTATAATTATCATATTTGTTTCAAAACTAATTTGATAATCATTTGAAACCTAGTTGTATCCCCTTGATAGACAGAAATTCCCTATTTTAAACTTATTAAGTAATTATTTGAGAGAGGGAGAGTGTGTGCAGGAGAGTGGGGAGAGGGGCAGAGGGAAAGAATCTTCAAGCAGACCCCCTTCTGAGTGCGGGGGCCATCATGGGGCTCAATCTCAGGACCCTGAGGTCATGACCTAAGCTGAAATCAAAAGTCGGACGCTTGACTAACAGCCAACCAGGTGCCCCAGAAATTCCCTATTTTAATCTGGTGGGATGACACTGGAAGGATGCAGAAAGGTAGTCGTCATTCTCACCTCTGTCAGGGAAACGGGAACACATGAAGTATCCACAATAACCTACTATGAGGGTAGCAGATGGAAATGAACAATTAAGCAGGTCTTCAACGTGTGAAAGGAAATGGAGGCCATGTGAATGAACAATTGCATTATGTTTCTAGTGAGCTCTGTTTTTGTTTTTAATTTGTCGATGTATGTGAAGTTCCCATCTGCAAGATACACTGAAAGCGTTGTTTCTTCATGCACCAAGAGATTAGTGGTGCCTATTAGAATTCAGCCTGGCCTGGAATACCTCTGTCACTACTCAAGCACCATTGTGGTCTGGGTTCGGCTTTAGACCAAGTTTGAGTACCAGCCCTGTCTATGCTACAAAAATTGGTATTTAAAGAGATACAAGGGCGCCTGGGTGGCTCAGTTGGTTAAGCGACTGCCTTCGGCTCAGGTCATGATCCTGGAGTCCCGGGATCGAGTCCCGCATCGGGCTCCCTGCTCAGCGAGGAGCCTGCTTCTCCCTCTGACCCTCCCCCCTCTCATGTACTCTCTCTCATTCTCACTCTCTCAAATAAATAAATAAATCTTAAAAAAAAAATAAAGAGATACAAGTATGTGTCTGCACATCTGGTAGGATGAGTGACTCAGGCAAGTAAACATGTTTAAGGGAGAGCTTGGGGAGGGAAACTATGCCCAGCGTTTATTGAAAAAGAAAGCTAGAGCAGGTTGTTGAAAAATAAGCCCTTAATTCAGTACCAAGCTAGCATTAGAGTTGATGGAAATAGAAATGTTCTCCCTTCATGATGTTTACAGTCGATATTGGAGACGAGTTTTATTCTCCAGGAAAAACAAGAAGTGATAAATCAGGAATTCATGTCTGGCTTTAGATTCAATGGGGTGGGCACAGACAAATAATACTAAACTTCTGAGGAGGACTAAGAATTGCTGTGAATTTATGGTCAGGAAGTGGGGTTTGATTGCTAGTTCTGCTGCATATTAGAATATAATCTTGAATTTCCTAACTTTAAAATGGCAGTAATAAGCTCTATATTACAAAGATTTTACAATTATATAAAATAATATATCTGGGGGTGCCTGGCTGGCTCAGTCGGAGGAGCATGCGACTCTTGATATTCGGATCATGAGTTCAAGCCCCACACTGGATGTAGAGATTGCTTGCTTAAATAAATAAATAAAAATTTAAAAATAATAATAAAATAAAATAATATATCTGAACATTTGTATTGGTAGGCTGCTTACTAGTTTCCAAAATACTCTTGAAATCTTTAGCTGTGATTCCCAAGAGAAGTTGGTACACAGAAACCTCTGGAGGAAGAGTAGAGTTACATACAAACACATATTGAATTTTATGCACAAGTATGTAATATTTTTTAAGTCTTGGAATTACCTGCACCATACGTGTAACATTTGCATATTTATCCAATAGGAGAAGTGGCTTCACAAAGGGCCGTTGATTCATTCAAAATAACCCTGTGAATTAGGCTTTGAGAAATTATTCTCCCCACTTCACCGATGAAGCAATTAAGATTCAGAAACATTAAGGGGATCATCAGAATTTACACAGAGCCAGGGCTCTTACCTCTAAGCCAGAGCTCCCACACCTGTTGCACAGGCATTGTAGATCATGTTGCAAAGGCTTCACACAAAAGCCTAGACAGGATTTTGGTGTAATGATAGCAACAATAAAGGCATGGGTGGGTCGATGTTAGGAAAGGTGGGGAAAGTGAGAATTCATAGAGCTTATTCTTCTGCAAAGATATGGAAAAGGCATTGATGCATTTAATTTGTGGTTTTGTTGTTCTATTTTCATCCATTTTTAGTTGGATGGAAATTTGGAGAGACCTCTGAAAATGTATGCAAAGCCAGACACTAGGAGTCCAAATAGGAAAGGAATCCAGTCTCCCATCTTCGCAACCTTTCACAGAAATTCATGGTTCAGCAAAGTACCATAATCAATATAAAGAATCAGGAAATCTTCTAGTGCCTCAATGACCACAGAGCCATGAGCCATAAGCAGCCTGGCTCTATAGAGAATAAATCATCTGAGGGAAACTTGATTACTTTTTTGATAGAGGAGTCATTGTCAAAAGGAATGGTGTTGATGCAATATATCTTGATTTTTAAGAAATCATGTCCATCAGGGAATTTTACATGAAAAAATAATTTAGGTGCATTGAATATAAGCCTTGTTAAGTAGGCGAAAACCACACTGATGGGACCCAAATTGTATGTGATTTAGGGAAAAAAAGGGTGGGGGGAGAAAAGAATGAAAGGGAGGGCAAATGGGGTAGAGAGAGTGACAGAGACCGGGAGAAACTCAGGAATGTATTAAGAAATGAGATTTTTCAGAGAAAGGCAGTGTATCCTGGGGCTAAAGTCTTTTTACGTCTTTCATAAAAAATGCAGTTCCTGAAGATTATAGGATTTAAAAACGTACATTGAGCATTCCTGTCAGAAAGACCTTAGATCATTATGACTAGATCTCTATCTTCAGTGGAGTGCATGACCATACATGTTAAGTGGACGAGTGTTATTTAAGTAGTCTTCAGAGGAGCTGGTAAAAGTGTAGCCAGTGGGGCTAAGAGTAGATACTGAGTCAGGAAAACCTGAATTCAGACAACAAGGTAACTTGAACTCTTCTCTCATCAAGAAATTGAGCCAAATTCATTTCCCTTTAAATATGGGCTGACCTTAATGACTTGCTTCTAACAAACAGAAGATGACAGAAGTGACACTATGTAATTTCTGAGCCTAGGTTACGGAATGTGAGACATCTTCCACCCAACTCTCTGTCAGGAAATGTGTCTCTGGTGTTGTGACCTCCATGTGGGAAATACGGCTACCCTGAAGCTCCCATATTAGAGAGACCACATGAAGAGATCATGTAAGAATAGAGAAAGATGCCCTAACTATCCCATCTGTTCCAGTCCTCAGCGTATTGAGTCTACCCATCCCAGGCATGTGACATGTAAGTGAAGAAGCCCTAAAGATGGTTACAGTCTCAGCCAATGTCTGACTCTGCATGCACAGCCCAGGGTGAGAACCATCCAGCTGAGCCCAGTTAATCACCAATGTCTGGAAACATGATAAATCCTCTGTTCATATGCCACTGAATTTGGCATGATTGGTGATGCAGCAATAGATAGCTGAGTCTGTGTGACTGAGGACAATTTTCATAAGCTTCATTTTTTTTTATAACAACACCTACCCTACGAATTTTTGTAAGTATTAATTTAATCTTAGAATAGTACCTACATAATAGTTCTGAACATTTTTAGCTTGTAAAAATATTATTACTGACCATATTATTAGAGGTAGTATTAAAATAAAGGCAGTTATGTATAGTAGTACAAGTCAAATTTAAGTAACCCCTGAAAGGGTTTTATTATATTAGTCAGGGTTCTCCAGGGAAACTGAACCAGTAGGGGAAAGAGAGAGAAAGAAAGAAGGAGAGGGAAGGGGAAGAGAGTGAGGGGGGGAGAGACTGATTTATTGTGAGGAATTGGCTCATATACTTATGGAGGCTGAGAAGTTCCACAATATGCTATCAGGAAACTGGTAACTGAAGAAATCCGATGGCGTATAATTGAGTCCAAGTGTGAAGGCTTGAGAGCCAGGGAATCTAATGGGGTGAAATCCCAGCGTAAGGACAGAAGAAAGTGAGATGAGATGTTCCAGTTCAGCAGTGAGGCAGGGCACATTCTACCTTCAACCATGTTTTATTCAATCCAGATCCTCAGTGGATTAGATGATGCCCACCCACATAGGGGAGGGCAGTCTACTTCATTGAGTCTATCTATTCAAATGCCAGTCTCATCCAAAAACACTTTCACAGACACACTCAGAAATAATGGGGGCGCCTGGCTGGCTCAGTTGGTTTGGCATCTGCCTTAGGCTCAGGTCATGATCCTGGGGTCCCGGGATTGAGCCCCACATCGGGCTCCCTGCTTGGTGGGGAACCTGTTTCTCTCCCTCTGCTGGCCGCTCCCCCTGCTTGTGCTCTTTGTCTCTCTCTTTCTCTTAAATGGGTAAATCTTTAAAAAAAAAAAAATGTTTAATTTGGGCACCCTGTAGCCAGTCAAGTTGATACGTAAAATTAACCATTGCACAGGAGTTACTCTACAAGGTAAGAAAGTCTTGTTAATTGACAAAACTCACTCTGATGTGCCTAAAAACTCTCTCATCCCAGCTGCTTCCATTTTGAATAAATGTATCACCCCCATTTTCCTACAGACTGTTCTGTGTACTCTTATAAGACTTATTGCAGTGTGCCAGCTTTGATCTCTGAGGAAAAATACAGGGGTAAGAGCCTGTAATGGTGATATTATGATTAGAGATTCAGAAATATCAAGTCAGGACTTCATCAAGATAAAAAGCTTTTGCAAAGCAAAGGAAACAGTCAACAAAACCAAAAGACAACCGACAGAATGGGAGAAGATATTTGCAAATGACATATCAGATAAAGGGCTAGTATCCAAAATCTATAAAGAACTCATCAAACTCAACACCCAAAGAACAAAGAATCCAATCAAGAAATGGGCAGAAGACATGAACAGACATTTTTCCAAAGAAGACATCCAAATGGCCAACAGACACATGAAAAAGTGCTCAATATCGCTCAGCATCAGGGAAATCCAAATCAAAACCTCAATGAGATACCACCTCACACCAGTCAGAATGGCTAAAATTAACAAGTCAGGAAATGACAGATGTTGGCGGGGATGCGGAGAAAGGGGAACCCTCCTACACTGCTGGTGGGAATGCAAGCTGGTGCAGCCACTCTGGAAAACTGTATGGAGGTTCCTCAAAAAGTTGAAAATAGAGCTACCCTATGATCCAGCAATTGCACTACTGGGTATTTACCCCAAAGATACAAAAGTAGGGATCTGAAGGGGTACGTGCACCCCGATGTTTATAGCAGCAATGTCCACAATAGCCAAACTGTGGAAAGAGCCAAGATGTCCATCGACAGATGAATGGATAAAGAAGAGGTGGTATATATATACAATGGAATATTATGCAGCCATCAAAAGGAATGAGATCTTGCCATTTGCAACGACGTGGATGGAACTGGAGGGTATTATGTTGAGTGAAATAAGTCAAAAAGAGAAAGACATGTATCATATGATCTCACTGATATGAGGAATTCTTAATCGCAGGAATCAAACTGAGGGTTGTTGGAGTGGGGGGTGGGGTGGGAGGGATGGGGTGACTGGGTGACAGACACTGGGGAGGGTATGTGCTCTGGTAAGCGCTGTGAATTGTGCAAGACTGTTGAATCTCAGATCTGTACCTCTGAAACAAATAATGCAATATATGTTAAGAAAAAAAAAAAAGAAGAAGAAGAAGAAGGTAGCGGGAGGGGAAGAATGAAGCGGGGGAAATCGAGGGGTAGACGAACCATGAGAGACGAAGGACTCTGAAAAACAAACAGGGTTCTAGAGGGGAGGGGGGTGGGAGGATGGGTTAGCCTGGTGATGGGTATTGAGGAAGGCACATTCTGCATGGAGCACTGGGTGTTGTGCACAAACAATGAATCATGGAACACTTCATCTAAAACTAATGATGTAATGTATGGGGATTAACATAAGAATAAAAAAAAAAAAAGAAATATCAAGTCATACCCTGTTAAACCACACTTCCCAAAGGTTTCTGGAAGGTACTGTAGACAGAAGAGATAATACAGAAGTAAAAAATTTACCTTATTAATAGCCTTACAGGTGCCTAATAATCCCTAACTAGTTATGGTCCAAATCAAATAAGGGCCTCTTTAATTGTAGGAATACCATGCTCATTGCCTGTGGGAAGGAAAAACCTCTTAATCCACTTATAGAACCAGTTTCTTGCCATGAAAGGGAAAGATGTAAGATGAGCAATCTGCCCTGGGGCCTGACTATGCCAAAGGCCCAAACAGAAAAGCAATAAAAGGAAACTGGGATTCTTCATTTAAGGAAGAATAAACCTGCCTGATAATAAACCATAGCCCAGTGGATATCCTGGGCTCATGCTAAGACGAAAAAAGCAACACCTCTTCCCTTAGCAGAGAGTTAAGCCAGGGTGGGAAGAGCAGGGCCTGGTGTAGGAAGAGGAGGCAAAGTATACACTCTTAAACGATGGAACCAGGTGATTCTCTCTGAAATATGTTGAAGAGCCCTGTGTGATTTCTGTTGGATAAAATCAACTCTTCCTGCTCACAACTTAATTGTCCAAGGGATCAATACTTCAATAAAATACAGGCTGTACATAAAAGAGCAAAAATACATGTAGGATGACTTGCTATGAAACCATGCCCCATGGTGGCCCTTCCAGTTAGATATAGCAGACCAACCTAATGAGCCCCCCCTCTGCAGGTGGGGCAGACATGAAGTGTATAAGAAGAAAGGGAGCCTTTAAGCCCAAACCCCATTCCCGAACAATAAGCTATTCTTCTCTGTTCCATAAAATTTACTACCATTTCTAGTCTCCAGAGTGAATGCCTTTTATCTAGGAGATGCATCTAGGGTATCTCAGGTTTTTGTTTTGTTTGAATCTTTATTTTTTTTTAAAGATTTTATTTATTTGGGCGCCTGGGTGGCTCAGTCGTCGTTAAGCATCTGCTTCGGCTCAGGTCGTGATCCCAGGGTCCTGGGATCGAGCCCCGCATCTGGCTCCCTGCTCAGCGGGAAGCCTGCTTCTCCCTCTCCCACTCCCCCTGCTTGTGTTCCTGCTCTCGCTATGTATCTCTCTGTCAAATAAATAAATAAAAAATCTTTTAAAAAAAGCCTTCAAGAAATTAAAAAAAAAAAGATTTTATTTATTCATTTGAGAGAGAAAGAGAGCATAAGCAGGGGGAGGCAAAGGGAGAAATAGACTTCCCGCTGAGCTGGGAGCCCAAAAGGGGGCTCAGTCCCAGAACCAGGAGATCATGTCCTGAGCCGAAGGTAGACACTTAAACATCTGAGCCATCCAGGCACCCCTGTTTGAATCTTTAAAATAAAACTTCATAAGGTCATAAGCAAAGGGCTTTTAGGTCTACCCCTACATTGGTGCTTACAGATCTAACCAATATATTCATGAGCTTATTTATCTCCTAAAGAATGAGTGACTTGCACTTTGTTGTTTTTTTTTCCCCCCAACTCTCCATGAACCATAACATCAAACTTCATGCCTTGCTTAGTATATGTTTTATAAATTGGTTTCAAGTACTCTTGTTCATTCCCCAAAGAGCTAAAGTTCACTCCCATCCCATTCAGATATATAGTTTTCTCTCTTGTTATATATTTTCTTACACATGAAGGCTAGAGATAAATAGCTCTTAAGTCTCTCTTACAGATATCTAAAATTTCTTTAGTTTTTTTTTTTTGTTTTTCTTTATGACTTTGGTCTTTTCCTTCTGGTTACGCATACTCTTCTCTTGACCTCCTCAACTTTGTGCCCATCCTTCTAAGAATTTGATGATAAAAAGGCAAAACAAAACTAGATATGATTATTTAATAAGATCTGACAGAGTTCGAACAAATGTTAAGGGTCATTTTTTTTTATGCTTGAATGCCATATTCTTTTGGTATATATTTTAGTATCACTTATTTTTTTCTTTTATTTTTAATCAAAAGAGCATTACACTGCAACATAAGTCCTGTTGTAACTTAACTGTCTAGAAAATGATCAGAGACCTTTCAATCAATACAGTCCTCTGAATAGTCAGTTGACCAAACCTATAGAAGATCAGTGAGCAGATTATTATTCAGGAACGTGCACGTTGTGCCACAGATGAATTCTCCATTTTGATGAAGAGTATTTTAAAACAGGTCACTCTTCAGGAGATCTTTTCTGGTCATTGCTGTTCTAACCTTTGGGAACTTATGAATGAGGTTGGATACCTCTGGAGAAAATATGTAAATCAACTCTGTACCGATTTCACATCGCGACCTTAAAAATAGATATCTCCTACTTGTGAAAGAATCCCATAGAGGTTAAAATTCAGAGAATTAGAATTAACCTATCCAGTTGTCATCCTAAAACTTAACATATATCCAACAAGCTAGTACTTTAATAGAAAATAGAGAAATGCTGATGTGGAGTTTCACAGATGAGCATTGTGACGGTTTCCGAGTTAGATGGGATTTTAGGAAACCATGAATGCAATGACTTTGTTTAGGAGAAGAAGAAACTCAGCTGCAAGGAAGTTGAGTCAGGTTGAAAATTAGTGGCAAAGCAGGGGCTAGAATGAATATTTTATTATTTCAAGTGTAGCGTTCCTTCTTCCCTGTGCCATTGCTCTTGAAATCCTGCAAAGTCTTCCCATAGTCTTCTGTGAATCCAGGGAGACCTCAGTAGGAATCTGACTGCTTGTCATGGTGTAGTTACACTCTCCAGGTGGACCTGTCCCTCCAAGGCTTTCTTTGGTCCAGCAGAGGTCTCAACAGGGCTCAGGAGAGTATCAGGACATCTCAGCCCTTTTGCACAGCAACCCTATCTTTGTACTTTGAAGGGAAGGAGGTCTGTCTCTCTAGGATCTTAAGTACATTTAGGCTTTCTGGAGCTTTTCTCTAACTCAGGCTCCCCTTTCAGGATAAATTTGCTTAAACAAGTCCTGCTTAAAAAGTGCCTCCTTCCCATTAGACTTCTCCAGTCTTTCTCTTTACCTTATCTTTTGGCTTCCAGACCTTATCTCTTTGTATTTTAAAGACAGTGGACACTGTTGTTTATTTAATCTGCATACGAAGAGTGGGGACTGATGTATCACTTATGCAAACATATGCCAGTGATGCTGCCTGTAATATATAGCAGGGTTCCCAGGATAACACATTACCATTTCTGCCACTCTGCATATTTCCCTTGGGGCCATCCAGAGAGCTATGCTGTCTTTCGATATATGATAGACCTGGATTCTATTTCGGGTGTGTGAAAATAAGAAATGTTCTCTTGGGATTTGTTTATGTCATTACTGTGCCAAACTCTAAAAGGGAAATGGCACTTGATATCCATCCCTTACAGACATCAGGGGAATTTATTTTTCAGGGGCAAATACCCTAGCTATGGGAAGTGATTATATCTAGATACAAATACTGTTAAAAGGACATTTATCTAGTAGATTACATACTCAAACTCTTTCTCAGACTTCCTGTTCCCTCTCCAGAAATGTTTTTTTTTTTTTAAGGTTTTATTTTTATTTGACAGAGAGAGACACAGCAAGAGAGGGAACACAAGCAGGGGTAGTGGGAGAGGGAGAAGCAGGCTTCCCGCCGGGCAGGGAACCTGATGCGGGGCTCCATCCCAGGACCCTGGGATCATGACCTGAGCCGTAGGCAGACGCTTAACGACTGAGCCACCCAGACGCCCCTCCAGAAATGTTTTAACAGGGACCCTAGTCTGTGAGTAATAATGCCTCTTGCATTGCTATCTGTATATTCTGTCTTCCTACCTTGGTCCATAGACTAGCCCCATGCCTGATCAATCTTCATGGTCATCCCATTCAGTGGGGTGATTTGTTCAGATAAAATGGAAAATTGAAATGGAACTATTGCTGGATACAACATCGTCCACTTTTTCTATTTTGTCAAAACGCCATGGCTGCTCATTTTTTCATGGCCATGAGTTGAAATAAATTAAACTTCCCAGAGGCAAAACTTCTCTGAGATCAGATTGGAAGATATTGATCAGCTCTTTGAGGACTGATGGATTGAAGGTTCTTGCTTTATAAACACATTTACAAACATGCCTTAAGAAACAGTTGCTCAGCGCTGGGTAGACTGCTTGTGTTTATTTAAAACTGCAGGGAAGGGCATACCTGCAGCCCCTGACTTTAACCTGTCAGTGTTTCCATCCCAGATCAATGGTGACAAGTGAAGTGTTGCTCCCTTTAGTGATTCCTAAAACCAGCTCAAGGCTGGCTTGCCCAGTGATGTGTCAAGTGATATATCAAAGTCTCGGGGACATCTCGGCTTATAGTAGAATGCTGGAATATTAGATCTGGGAGGGGCTTAAGACATTATCATCTTCAGCCAAGAAACCAATTCGTCTGAAGGTGTAATTTATTTAGTTTGCATATGGGTGGCTTTAGAGACAGTTTTAGAGTTAGGAATTTTAGCAATTTTCTATCCTCAGGCTTAAAATTCCAATGGCTATGGTCACTAAGTATATGACATAAGTGAGTGAAGTGGGTCTGCTGGGCAGTGTTATGAGTGGAAGAAGCAGGCTTGTTTTAATGGGGCAGCGGTCCCTCTACTCCAGGTGATTATTTTCACAGAAGGGCGTGGGCCCAGTATTGCCAAATAGACAAAATTTTCAAAAGTGTCAGGATATATGGGTATGATACGACATTCAATTTATTTAATAAAAAAACTAAAAAAAAAAAAAAAAAAAACACCAAAACCTTTGCAGGCAAATAAAACAAAATTGCAGACTGAATTTAGTCCAAGAGCCCCCAGAATATGGTCTTTGATTTACTCATAACCTTACACTGGTGAGAAAAATGAGATTCAGCAAAACTGATGCCGCGAATGAATAGCTCCCATGACACAGGATGACACAGGAGTGTGGGGGGTTGTTTCGCACATGCCTTGGAGAATATGTGGGAATTACAATCTTGTGGTGCACTCTAGGTCCAATCTCAAGACTAGCGCATACTGTACCCCAGCTCCCAACCTAACTTTGAATAACTGGGAGCCCCGTCTCTGAATGGACTTTTCCAGGAGCACATTGAGCATGAGGGTGAGCAGAGGCTTCTCTGGTTTGGTGCCATTCCTACCACATGCCTTTCCAAGAAACTAGGATGTATGATTTGCTGAGACTTTTCAGAATTTGTGTAAGGCCATGGTATGTAGAATAATGACTGAAAACCCAGAAAGTCTTTAAATATTAAATAAGATATTTTTGGGGTCCTACTACAGAAGGCCTGGTAGCTTAACAGACTTTCTGTTGCAATTGATAAAACAAATTGAACAAATGATACACCTGGCTCACACAAATTGGACTTTTTATTAATTTATCTTCCTTTACCTAATAAGATAATCTAGAAGTAGGCAGTTGTTGACAGGGGGTTAGTATCTCTAGGAACTCCAAGAATTTTGGAAAATTTGCAATGAGGCTTAGGAGCTCACTCCACATTATAAGCAGAAGGCTTTATTCCTGCAAGAATTCTGAGTAATAAATGCTGATTGTACAGCCCCCTGATCCTCTGGATTGTGTGCTCTCATGCTATCATGTAACTACTTGCTCGATCATCTTTGGCTCTGCCCTACTGAGCTGCTTCCACCCTTCATTGAAACGTATTCCTTCTAACAGCTTGGAGATGGTTATTGGATTCACAGAAGAGAGAGTTATGAAGCACATTGGGAACACTGGGGAAAAAGAGATGTGATTCTGCTCAGATTCTATTAGAGTAGAAAACATGCTGGATATCAAAGGGAAATTTATGTAATGTATTCCAGCATTGTTCGTGGTAGAGCATCATGTTTTATGCAGGCAGAGGCAGTCAGGGCATGCAGTGTGAGAACTCTGCTACACAGACTGAAACAAACAATAAAACAGTGAATGGGCAATGGGCAGAAAATAAACCCTGGTTTTTATGGGAAGTGTTCACAATCCCCATTCTATACCAAGACTTCCTAGTCTATGTCAGAAAGAGTGTCATTTTAAAAGCCTATAAGAAATCTTTTCTATTGTTTACTTAGATGGATTCTAAGTGAATAAGCACCTAGCTCCTTTGAGAATCAAGGCTGCATGATTTAAGCAAACAGGAAGGCCTTGAATAAGTGAATGGGGAGAAATGCAGGATTGAGAGAGAGAGTGGTGATATGTTCATCTCCTTTAGGAGAAGTTCAGAGTGACTCAGAAGCAACAAAATGAGAGAGAAGCCTTGAAAGACTATGATTTCCAGCTGAAAGTAAAAGGGATGGAGTTGAGGAAACTAAAAGCAGGTAGGGAAATGTAATTCTTAGGAGGCTCAAGAAGTTGTAAATAGGTGTTAGCATCTGCAGCTGCCAGAGGGAGCTCAGATCTTAGAGCAGCTAACAAAGCCCAAGGACTGCTTGAGAGAGCCTTTCCAGAAGGTGGTGAGCACGCTGCTGGGCTGACATGGGTTTCAGACTTTTGATCTTTGCTTGTTTGTATGTTGCTTCTCATCACAAAAGTGTGGTTTGTGTGAACTACTCAAGGTAATGCACTTGGATTTTCAGTCATATTGTTAAGAGGATGCATTAGAGCATCGGTAGAATGTGTTGAGGTAGACATAATCAGGAAACTTAGATGTAATTCATGCAGCATTACCTCTTTGCAAGAGTGATAACAGCTTGCATTTATGTGGATGTGCATCACTGACTTTTGGGCCAACTAGTCCACTCATAAATTCAATGAATTAGAAATCAGCAATGCCATGATCCCACTTGGGTCTGATGAAGAGTATTATATTTACATCACTGATCATAAATGTCTGACAAACTAGTATTAGCTTTTAATGTGGCATATATGGAACAATATTGATCAATTTAAAAATTGAATTGACTTTAATAATAAAAAATACAATTTTGTATATTTTATTCATTAAGTACTATTACAAAGGGAAATTGATATGAAAAAATGTAAGTAACATTTTGGAGTAGCTTACTATGTCCCGAATATTGTTGTAAGTAGTTAAGTGTGTAACTGATGTAATCCTCCCAACAACCTTATATGGTGGGTAATATTATTATCCATATATTGATGAGGAATGTGAGGAGATTATTTATCTTGCTCACGTTCACCTAGATTGTAAATTCTGGAGTTGGGTTTAAATACAGGCTTTGGGACTCAAGACCTTATGCCACTGTGCCCTGCCATAACCAACAAGGATTTCAAAACGTTACATCAGTGCATTCTAAAACACAAATGCAAGTGGCTTTAAAAGAATTAAAATATCTTTATGTGTAACTTTCATATATAGTTTTATCTGTTCTAAACCGACCTCTGTTAACAGACACATACAAGTAAGGACACATGGAAACTTTGAAGTAGTTTTCAAGAAGTGTTAGCAATAATTAATACTACTGAGTGCCTAGTATGTACTGTGCACTAAACATCTTTATTATATTTCATTTAATCCTCAGTATATGTCACCTATTATTTACCTGAATGGTGCAAATGAGAATAATGAGGGACAGGTAATGAAATAATTTATCCAGAGTCATGAGGTTTCTAATTGGTAGATTAGGAACTTAGTTTCTATCTACCTGACTCCAAAGTACTAAGTCTTGGCCACAATCCTTGTAGTAGGCACTGTGTTGAATACTATGCCTGCATTGTTAGATTTAACACTCTGAATGTCATTATGAAATAAATACAATAATTCTTCATTTAACAGATAAATGCCTTGAGACATTAGGCGAAAGAAAGGAAAAATAAATTTTAGAGAAGCCTATAAATCCATTAAGCTAGTAGAAAAGTATAGATTTTGTATTTAGCTTTGTTTGCTATTTCTTCCTTTCTTTTCTATTTGAGGATTATCTCTGAATTTATAAGTCATGCATTAAGTAATAATTTAAAAAACTGATATGCTTTCATTTGATTTTTTTTTTAGTAAGAAATATGTTCTTAGATTTTCATTCCATGATCCTTTCCTTGCTTCTACCCAAGGGAGGAAATGCTACTAATCTTATTAAAATGTCCAAGAATTTGAATGACCAACAGTTAATAGTGGAGGGTTATACTGAACCTAGTCAGGTTCACACTATTATTTTCTTAGCCCTGAGCAGAGCCTTCCTCTTTGGAGGCATTTTTGTCATTCTGCTTTGCTTCTTGTAATAGCTCTCAGTTCAGAATCCCACCGAGAGGAGGTCTCATCACAACAGTACCAATTTCCAACAATAACTTTAACAGCCGGTATTAAGGAAGGACTTTCTTCTATTGTCCCATATGTCCATTGAATCTATCAGTAGGGTTTAATCTTGCATCATAGGCTCTCCTAAGGGCAGCTTCTAGGGAGGGATCTAGGGTACCTAGGAAAGAATGGAGACTTTTCTCTATGCTTGCAACTTCCAAACTTTTTAAGGTAGGGTACTTTGAAGGAATGGAAAGCTTTTCTAAGCTTTTGTTTTCTTTTTCTTTTTTTGTAAATTCTAATTACTTTATGTATGGAATCTTTACAGAAGGAGGTGAACCATCCTATATAGGGATGAATGAAGATTTTGCAGTATATAAATGGATCAAACCAACATGTTGTACATCTTAAACTTACACAATATTATATGTTAATTATATCTCAATAAAGCAGGGGGGAAATTTGTCATCACTAAACCCCCAAACATTAAAAAAGAAAAGATTCCAGAGACACTGCAGTAGAGTTGCAAGACTCAGAGAGGTAGCTAGATTCTGGATGTCAGGAACCTTGCCTTGCTGTGTTAATGATCTGAGAATAGGAAAGATATCTGCCCTAGAGGAGCATTGGGACAGATGCAGCAATCATTCCTGGGGTGAATTCCCTTTGTGGAGACAAGTATGATTCACCAAAATCTGTCAGAAAGGATTGGCTTATTTTGCTCTCTCTTCCTAGCCTCCATATGCCAATTCCCTTTATTTGCTTCCAGTCTTTACAAACCAGGTAGTTTGAGAGGTGCTTAAACAACCTCTTGACCAAACATTACTTTTCCCTTCATCTGCCTGAAAATAGTCTTAGAAATCTCCATATTTCACACTTCACTGGAGAAGTGTTTGTGGCCCTCTTTAAAAATGCAAACAGACTCCCAAGTGGAAAAATTATAAAACCATCATTATTCATTCACACCTTGGTGTGAATTAGCTCATCAGAGCTATTACCTAGCAACACTAGGATAGCCTGGTGATTTATGATCTGAGATGAAGGAGAACTTTCCATTGATTAATGGTAATGGCCTGGAGAATGGAAGAATGTTGAGAAGGGCATTGGACCCCTCAGAGAGCAAGGGCAATGCAAAGGAAATATTTTACAACAGTGGCAAAGAACAAGAGCTCTCAAGCCAGTCTATTTGGTTTCACTGTTTATCTTAGGGGATCACTCCATGTAATGAAGTTTTTGTTGTTGCTCTTGTGATGGCCATTAACATTGTTATTTTAATATTATGTGAGTAATCCCCAAATTAGATTTGATTCACATAGTTCAAGAAAAGGAAGAAAGATTTTGTATAGAGATTTCTCAGATGGCCAGGCCCCAATATAGCAGTGCTAAGAAAGATGGTCAGACTTAGATTCAGTGACTTCATTCAAGATATCAAATTTCTAAATTTCAGCATCTTCATCTATAATTTGAAAATGGTGATTCCTATCCCAAAAGTGTGGTTAGGAAGATTTTAGGTAATAGGTTATGTGAAAATTTGTTTGAAACTAAAAAGACTATGTATACATGCTTTTAAATAATTTTGTAGAAGAAAAAAGAATACTAAAATAGAATCCGTTAACATGTATTCATGCTTTTGAGGCTTAGTTGTCAATCATATTTGCATAAAATTATAAAAACCATAATACTTTACAATTCTCCCTCATCCTCATCCCCAGTCATTTATAAATTGGCAGATAACATGAGATAAAATCACTTAAATGTCTACAAATATGCTTCTCCCTTTGTTCCACCCATTGTCCCAGCTAATTGTTTTAGGATAAACGTAGTGATCTCATGTATTTTGTGCCTGTGGTAGTCATGTTAGACACCAGACTTTACTACAAAAATTAAAAGACTTAGGATTTTTAAGTTTTAACACCAGGAAATCTGAAATTGTTGAAAGGAGTCCCAAGTCATAACTTCCTTCAGATGTTTAAAGCATATGATACTCCTGAAGTAAACGAGGTTAACACAAAACAAAACCTCTCCTCCTGTTAACTCTGGAAATCAAAAGGACTCTGACTTACATGAAATCAGGTCAAAAATTTACACCTTTGGGGTGTGCTTGAGAAGTCAAGTCACTGTCTCCTAAGGAGGACATTAATTTCAGGAGAATAATACTATTCACTTAATACAGTCTGCTTTGCTTTGACTTTTTCATGGTTATCTTGAGGTTTTCTGGAAACTCTAGGACAGAGATTCTAAACAAGAGTCCATTAATCAGGACTGTTTGTGGTGGGGAAGGGGAGAAGGGAGGTTACATTTATTTTTACTGTCCTATAATTGATATTTAGCATTACCTTCATTTATTAATGTAGAAAACAAACTGCATTAATAATAACAGCAATTGCATTAATAGTGACTTTGCATTAATAGAATCTGATATTTTCATGTCATATTACATACATATACATACTGCAGTTTCAGATATCTTGAAATATTATTTGCACTTAAGACTGACAATTGTGGTCATTATTAGTTCTATGCTAGATCTTTTATTTAATACATTAATAAATGCGATGTATTATTATTACCACAAACTAATTTTTTTCACAAACTAATTTTTAAATATTTAGATAATTCTGTTTTAATATAATGACCTCCCTTTGCAGTTCCATATTTTCTTATGGATTTAAAAACGTTATTATGAAAAGGGGTCCATGGGCTTTGACCAAATGGTCAAAGTGGTCTATGGAATTAAAAAAAGAAAAAAAAAAGTTAAAACCTTCTACCCTAGAGAAAAGAGTCCTAGACAGCAAAATGCTTTCTATAAAACTTTCATAACACATGTAAACTAGGGCAGTTGTTTTTATACAATTGAATTTCTATTAGGATAGAAAAATAAAGCCAAAGTTAACAAGGGAACTAAATTACCTGTCCCCACATTTTATCCACATAGATGATCAAAGTGTAACCAATGGTCCACAGATACCAGACTCTGCTTTCTTTGTAGTTACCAGTAACTATGAAGTGTCTGAGATTTCACCCTACGTGCAAGCTAACAAGTTAGGATGATGCAATTTTGTGGACAGAAAACATGAAACTCCTGGGTCAGAGATAAAGGAATTTATTTTTCACTACACAGCAAGCATTAGTTTCTATTTACATCAATTCTTCTAGCACTTCAGTCCCACGAGACTGATGGAGAGCAGCCCAGTCAGATGCTTTATATGCATGGGTTTGAATCATCATAGCTAAGGAATCTCAAACTTAGGATACTCTAATAGTTATAACTGGCTGCAAGCAGACCTGCCCAGTCTTTGCTCTGACCAGAAATACTATCTTCATTATACCAGAGAGCAAACAAACGTGCCCTCCGCCACAGAAGGAGACCTTATCTGTATCTGCTAATTATAAAACAGCCCTGAAAAGACATTCTGGACCAAAAGCTGTCAGTGTCTCTGCTCACAAGATATTCAGAAACATGAACTCCGTGGATCATCTCCGAGGAGGAACTTAGACCACAAAGATTACCAAAGATGCCATTTTCTCAATTATGAACAGTGTGTGTCTTTATTCTTCCTTATGGCATGAGTTAAATATATGTGTGTGTATATTTACCTCTATATAAGGACCTCTAACTTATATATATATATATATATATATATATATTTCATTTTATATATACATAGTATTTATCATGTGTCTGGCTTTTCTCTCCTAAAGTTATATGGTGAGGTTTACCTACTTTGGTGCATGAAGTTGTTAATTATCTTTGCTGTATTATACTACTTTCGCTGTATGTGTGTGTGTGCGTGTGTGTATGTATATCACGTAGTTATATTTATATACATTTATAATAAAGTGTATATATAATATATTCTTATATATCTTAATTATATTTACATAGTTATAATGTATATGTTATATATTTTATATGATCTCAATTATATTTATATACATTATATAAATATATGTGTATATGTATATTTCTCTAATGATTTTTATACATGGTCAAAGTTAAGATTCACTACTATAAAAAAAAATCACATACCAAAAACCACTCTGAAATATTACTGCCTGAGTTAAGACTTCAGATTCAGTCCTCACGCAATTGAATGCTGTCCTTTGGATTTCTCTTGTTATCAGAAGAGGGAGGAAAGCCCTACTTAGAAGAGCCTGCTACATCTACCATCACGGGGAGCAGTCAAGTATAAGGACTGACATATACAGAGCATGCTGTCTGAACAGAAAACCATTCAAATTAGAAATTAGTAACAAGTCATAAAGAATCAGAGCTACCTGGAAATTAAGGAGTGTACATTTGAATAATCCAAATATCAATAAAGAAATCACAGTGGAAACTAGTAAGAGCTTTCAAATTGAATGATGATGAAATCACAACATATCAAAATACGCAGCAAGAGTAGTATAATACAGCAAAGATAATTAACTTTATGCACCAAAGTAGGTAACCCTCACCATATTGACATTAGGAGACAAAAGCCAGACACATGATAAAATACTGTATTTTATTTTTTTTAATTAATTTTTTTTTTACTGTATTTTAAAGAGTATTTCAAAAACAGGCAAAACTAATCTATGGTGATAAAAATTAAGACAATAGTTCCCTTGGTAGGGGTATTGACTGGGAAGAGCCACAGAGGGTGTTTCTGGGATGTTGGTAATATTTTATGTCTTAGTCTGACTCCAGTTATCTAAATTTATGAAAATTTATTAACCATCTGTTCAGAACTTGCATACTTTTCTGTATGTATGCTTATATCAATACAAAATTTCATTTAACATATCTGTGTAATAACATGCAAAATGCTTATGAAAAACAAAAAGCACGATTGAGAGAAGCAGTAGACCTGGCACTAGCTGGAAGAATATGTCCACCATTTTCACACATCCTTGACCCCATTTCTATACAGCTGAATAAAGCGAGAATAACCACCTATGATTTTTGACTTGAGATCCTATAAAATAGGATACTACTAGTATATTGGGCTCTTATTGACTCTTTCCTACCTCAACTCTCAGCATATCTTTTTTAACTAAAACATTTACTTGGCACCGAGAATGAACTCAATATTTATTGGAACTATAGTCGATATGTAAGCTCAAGTTCTGGTGTATAATTAGACAGTTGTAGCTATCCACTTATTTTTCCAAGTTGGCCCAGCCTTGCCTTAATTCTTAATCCATCTGCTGTTTGTCCTTATTAACATCTCATTCTCCTTCTATGGATTGTTAATATGCTTGAGCTCCAAAAAACATAAGTGATTGAACCATTCTAGACATGGGCTCTTCACAGACCTCACCCTAGTGAGGCTTGGACTTCACTCTGCAATTTACAGTTTGGCTGTCTGGGCCTATAGACACATCTCCAAGATTCATAATTACTACTTCCTTACTCATCAATCAGATCTTGGTTTAAAATCATTTTTCTCTGGCAAGTTTTCCCTTCTAGATTAGGACCTCTAACTTATACTCAAAAAAAAAAAGCTGTACTTTTCCTACATAGCACTTACTATAACTGTTATGAAGTACTTAATTATGCATTATTTTTATCCTTATTTCCTGCCAGACTAGGAGATCAATGAAGACTGGACCCTCTGCTTTGTTTATTGTCTAATTCTTAGTACCTGCTCCAGTGTCTGCAATTTATTGGGGAAAAAAATCAATGAATGTATAAATGAAGGAATGAATGGACTCACCTGGCTCATGGATTCTTGGATGTCTTTCTTTACATGCCTAATTGGAGACCTAACTCCTGACATTTCCAGAATTTTAAATGAATCATTGAGCCCCTTCACTCTCATTGTACTGACCCTCTTTGATACACTTTTCCAATTCAAACCCTGAAGGCCAATCTGTTTTCCAATGATGAACCCACTGCCCCTGTGTTATAGTATCTCCAACTTCTAAGGCAGATCTCAAACTTTGTACTAGTGCATTCGGGACTAGATAGTCTTTGTCATGTTGGGGGGGCGGGTGGTGGCTGTGGAGCTTTGTAGAATGTTTAGCAGCATCCTTGCCCTCTCCCCACTGGATGTTAGTTGGGCAGCATCCCTGCCATCTGTCCTGTCTCTAGTTGTGCCAACCCAAAATCTCTCCAGTCATTGAAAAATGTCCTATGGGGGTCAAAATTGTACCAGGTTGAGTATCGTTGCTGCAGGGGGAGTTCTGTTTTTAAATGGGAGTTCTGTTAAAAACAGGCTTTCATCACACTCCTCAAACTCTGGCCCTGTAAATGGGGATGGAGCTGAGAGTTGCTGGTCAGATGACATTGTTTCCTCCGGGTTACATTTCTCTGGCTGGCTGAGCTGCCCATCCCTGGCCTTGCAACAGTTTTTAATTGGGAAGAACGTGCCATTTGAAAGCATGGAGTGAACTCCAGAGAGTTTGGGAGTGGTGTTGGGTATTATGCACAATGTTCTATTTTTCTGAAATGCCTGTATAAAAAAAAAAAAAGTTTAAATACTAGGATAATCCTTTCTCCAGCCCCCACATTGACACTCTATTTGATACATCCCTTAAAAGGCTCAACAATCTCCCCAGGCTAGTAAACCGTGGGAAGTAGGAAAATAACCAAGAGACTTAAATCTTTTATTTTACTTTTTTTGTATTTTTTTTTACCCAAACTGCTTGTGTGTGAGTGTGAATACCTACACGCAACAAAAGGAAGTAACATTAGGAGACAAAAGGAAATTTCCATTTTCAGAAATTATCACAATGTAAGAAAGCTTGAATTGCTATGGAAACAGCCTAGTCACATCCTATTGAATGATTATTTTTCCAAGGAGTCTTTGAGACATCTTTTGTTTCTTTGAAAGTGGGTGGAGAAGGGTCATGTGTGTCAGAGAAGTGGGGGATGTGGGATTTTCCATCACTGCCATTCAGGGGGCTGGCATCTGCTGAGAGGGATATATTCAGCTGCTTCTTCCCAAAGAACTTTTTACCCCAGAATAATTTGAATAGGTATTTTCCGGGGGAGAATGGCAAAAGGTGGAAAAGTGCAGAATGTTTTCTAAAATTGAAGATATTTTGTTTAATACATATCAGCGTAGTCATTGTGTATGAGTAGCAGAGGAAGTCAGAGAACGTGAGGACCTGAGAATATATCCACCCTGAGTTCTGCTTTTAATTCCGGCCTGCACACTCATGTACTAGGGGCCTGGTGCCCACTTCCAGAGTCACATTTGAATCTATGTTAACTATTTGGATCATTGCACAGAGCCTTCCACCTTAGATTTCCTGCATCCAGGCTCACTACTTTTTTCAATTCTTTCTCTCATGAGGCCAGAATGGTCTTTAAGAAATATAACACCGATCATATCACCGCCCAGGTTAAGATAGCTCGTAGACTGCCCACTATCCTCAGGAAAAAGTCCACATGTCCTGATCCAACTCCCAATTTGGCCCCTGCAAATCTGTTCAGTTTCAGCCTCATCTCTGCTCCCCGTATTCTTTAAATTCCAGCAGGACCAAACTTCCTTCATTTTCTTAAACTTATTCTCTCTCACCTTTTACTCTGTATTCATTGTTCTGTACTCTCAGACTGAAAAGACCTCATGCATTTCTCAGCCCTCTTCCCCATACCCCTTGTCTGATTAATTCTGACTCTTCCTTGATATTCATCCTGGGCTATCACCTATTCCAGGAGAAGCCTGCTCTAACCAATTCCCTTGCTTTCCAAACACCCAGCTGTCCATGAACCAGACACAAAATTGAGTGAGGACCTCTCTGTGCTTTTATAATCTCCTGGTGCTTGTCTTGTATAATACTCAATTTGTAGTAGGTTTACTTGTCCATCTTCCACACAGAGCTTGTTCAAGGTGGGAGCTATGTTTTGTCCCATCTCTTTGTCTTCAGTTTCTAGTAGCATGATACCAAATTGATTATTAGTAACTGACTGTTGAATGAATAAGTGAGCAACTTAATAAATGAATGAATGAATTAACGTATGAATGATGAAATAAGTTCCAAACATCCTATTCTGTTCATGGACAAAGTCCTATATTCTTCTTTGTCTCATTACTACTGTGATAGTTATATAATCTTTTCCTGCATTGAATATTTCCTGTCCCTTACATTATCTTCCTCATTTTTTTTCTCTCTGCTCCTTCCCTCTTTTCCTGCCTTTGTTCTCCTTTTCTTTTTAGTTTTCCTTCTTGACTGTTTCCAGTTTAAAATGAGGCAATACATGGTCAGTGACACTGAGTGACTTACTCAGAATCACATAGCTCTAACGTTAGTAATAGATTCTGTACAGAACAGGGATGTACTGGATCCAGCCTTTTCCATCCTGCAAAATACCACTGAATTCCCCACTCTAATTTATGTTGTTCTGGAATATAACACTTGTGTCTTCCTCCCTGTTCCAAGTGTTTATATAAGACATTTTCTTATTCTCGTGGGTGACAACATCCGGCCCCCAACTCCATCTCTTTGTTTTTTTCCCAGACTCTGATTTTTGATTCAGGACACTTTACTCCCCGGTTCTGGTTTCCTGAAAACAATCCGGCATACTGTAATGGGAAATGAACTGACCTGAGAACCAGGGAGCTGAGTTCTGGCCATCATTAGCTGTGTAGCCCATGTGACCTCTCTGATCCTCACTATCCTCACCCAGGGAAGAGGATCAATGAAAACACCTCACTGAGGCCCTTAGAGGATTGAGGTGGTTTGTGTGAAAGCATTTTGTAAACTTTAGAGTTACTTAAAGTTGGAAGTTTTACTAATTAACATTTTTGTGTTTTCCCAAGTCCTCTATATCTTAATGGATAAGCCACAGTTTCTGCCAAGCCAGGAGATTGTGTTTCTTGGGCTCTGTTATCCTTCTTATTTTTACTATTTCTACCTCCCCTGGGTCTTCACCAAAACCAGGCAGATGAGCTCTGCAAACACAGCTCACTTTAGACTCAGCCAGAATGTTTTCTTTTGTCAGATAAATCCCAGCATGTCCTTACTGCACAGTTCCCTGGATCTTGGATGTACAAATTATGAATACACCAGAGCCCCAGTATAAAGACAAGGAAGCTGGCACATTGATTGCCTCCCTGGGTAACCCTGCAACCCGTATTCTGCTGAACCCAAAAGCTGGTTTATTGAAATGGAGGCTGCAGGCGGTTCTTGGGTAGGTCTATTCCTTGGACATGATTGGCGATCCTGGGGAAAGAGAGTCTCTTTTATGTTTAATCTCATTTGGGTATTCCCAGAGAACAAGAGTTCTTCCATCCCCACTCTCCTTTCCCCTTTGTCCCAATGAAAGCATAAGCAATCCTTCCTAATAAAATACCATGAATGGGAATAGAACTTGCAAGTTAAAGCATAAGGCTATAATTCCTACTTTTTTTCCCCTTGACTAAAAGAAAAAATATGTCTTAGGGTGGTAGGGAAGACTGAATTATTGTTTCTCTGTTCTATTCAGTTATGAGACCTGGCTACATTCACAGTGACTTAGTGATTGTGCCACAATACAGTAATGAGGGCTGCACAGGTTACTTTTGCTGGTAAATAGATCTGGGTTTGCAATTCAGCTGTGTGATTTTAGGCAAGCTATGCTACCTGACCCCCGTCTTCTTATCTATAAAATGGGGATAATAATACATACATCATAGGATTGTTGCAAAGATTTAACAGAACTCCTTATGAGACCTTATCATGGTGCCTTATCAAAATTTGATACTTAGTAATCATGCAATAAATGGTAGTTTTTATTAGAACACTATATTTCAAATAAATCCCAGTTAAACCTGCTCATAATTCTTTGAAGTAGGGAAAATACAAAATATGACCCATCCTATTTGCAAAGGAAATGAAAATAAGCAGGGGTGTTGAATAAATGATCCAAGTTTATGTAATCAGTAAGTCGCAAAGCCAGTATGCCAAACCAGGTCTTTTGACTCCCAAAGTTCATGCTTTTTCTGCTATTTTCTGCTACTTCCTAGGACTTGCATCACTGCTGACCTTTTAAGGTATAAAATTTGTTGAATAAATATCTCACAAATGACTTGAATTGTTGCTCACATATTATTTGATTAGAAAGTATACACTGTAAAGGTAGAAATATAATTTATGGAGCCCCTGGGTGGCTCACTCAGTTAAGCATCTGCCTTCAGCTCAGGTCATGATCCCAGGGTCCTGGAATCGAGCCCTGCATCCGGCTCCCTGCTTGGCTGGGAGCCTGCTTCTCCCTCTCCCACTCCCCCGGCTTGTGTTCCCTCTTTTACTGTCTCTCTCTCTCTCTCTCTCTCTGTCAAATAAATAAATAAAATCTTAAAAAAAAAAAAGAAACATAATTTATGCAGAATGGGACACTCTTGTCACAAAAGTTGGTAGTTTACATTCCCATTAGTATACAGTTTTGCAAGGCATGGTGATATTTTGGGCAGGGTAGCAAGAGTTAGTAAGCCCTGTTCTCTAATTATAATATTTTCATAAAAAAATGTAAAGACAATACTATTAATAATAATGATGTGAATAATTACAAGTTTTTACAGTACTTTGCAATTTATAAATCACCTTCAAAACAAAGTGGTCATAATGAAATAGCTGGTATTGAACTTACCCTATAGAAAGACACTATAAACAATAACAAAACTTGGAAAAATAATAAACAACCTAATAAAAATGGGCAAGATATTTGAATAGGAACATCAAAAAATAGGATATACAATGGCTGATATATAAAAATTTCTCGGGGCGCCTGGGTGGCTCAGATGGTTAAGTGTCTGCCTTCGGCTCAGGTCATGATCCCAGGGTCCTGGGATCGAGTCCCGCATCGGGCTCTCTGCTCCTTGGGAGCCTGCTTCTCCCTCTGCCTCTCTCTCTCTGTCTCTCATGAATAAATAAATAAAAATCTTAAAAAAAAAATTTCTCATTCTTGGTATACATCAGGGAAATGCAAATTAAGACCTAAGTGAGATGGCAATGCACACTTACCAAAATGTCTACAGCTGAAATGACTAGCAATATCATTTGTTGGTGAGAATGTGGAGTAACTGGAGCTCTCATAAGCTGCCAAAAATGTAAGTAGTTTTATCTCCTTTGGTAGTATCTCCTGAAGCTACACATATGCCATGATCCAATACTTACACACTTTGGGGGGAGGAGCAAGATGGCGGAGGGGTAGGAGACCTAAATTTCGTCTGGTCCCAGGAATTCAGCTAGATAGGGATCAAACCATTCTGAACACCTGCAAACTCAATAGGAGATCGAAGAAAAGAATAGCAGCAACTCTCTGAACAGAAAAGTGACCATTTTCTGGAAACCCCTGAGCTGGAGAAAAGTTGTACCATATCGGCTGTTGTACCATGGACTCAGCTAGAGGGAAGACTGAAGGATACATTCTGACAGGAGCAACAAGTATCAGGGTTCTTCCTTCCCACAGGTAAAGGATTCATTTTCTGGTCTCATCTGGAAACAAGGAACTTTAAAACAAAACCCAAAAATTAAGTTGTGGAAGGACTGAAAGCTAAGGAATTCAGGCACTTAGTATAAACTGGAGAAGAAAAAGAAACGGCTTGTCTTCTGGAGCTTCTGGAAGAAACCAGCCCTGCTGACACCTTCATTTTGGCTTCTTTAAAATTCATTGTGGATAACTCCCCAACATTTATAAGTGAATAAATCTGTTATTGTCTTAAAAAAAATACTTACACACTTTGGTATATAATTGCCAAAATCAGTGCAGGTGTCCACCATAAGAGATGAAGAAGCATGACCATCCTAGCTGTATTTATAATATACTTAATCTGGTAATAATATATATCAATGAATAAAATAATGAATAAGCAAACTGTAGTATATTCCAGAGCAAACAATTATACATATAGCAACACAGATGAATTTTAAAAACATTGTGTTGAGCAGAAGAAACGGGACATAGAGAGCACATTCTGTATAATTCTTTATACATGCAGTTCAGGAATATGCAAAGGGAGTCTGCGCTTCATAGAAGTGGGGTGGGAGGGATGGGGTGGCTGGGTGGTAGACATTGGGGAGGGTGTGTGCTATGGTGAGCTCTGTGAATTGTGCAAGACTGTTGAATCACAGATCTGTACCTCTGAAACAAATAATACATTATATGTTTTTAAAAAAAAAAAAAGAAGAAGATAGCAGGAGGGGAAGAATGAAGGGGGAGAATCGGAGGGGGAGATGAACCATGAGAGACGATGGACTCTGAAAAACAAACTGAGGGTTCTAGAGGGGAGGGGGGTGGGAGGATGGGTTAGCCTGGTGATGGGTATTGAGGAGGGCACGTTCTGCATGGAGCACTGGGTGTTACACGCAAACAATGAATCATGGAACACTACATCAAAAACTAATGATGTAATGTATGGTGATTAACATAACATAATAAAAAAGAAGAAGAATTGTAGTTACTAACAGGAGTGTAAAGATGGAATTTGGTGAGCAAAGACGTGGCAGGGGTCACAAATACTACATGGGACATACTTACATCAAAAATATATGATGTTCAGGGGTGCCTAGGTGGCTCAATTCGTTAAGTCGCTGACTCTTGATTTCTGCTCAGGTTATGATCTTAGGGTTGTGAGATCGAGTCCCACATCAGGCTCTGTGGTCAGGGTGGAGTCTGCTTCTCTCTCTCTCACTCAGCCTCTCCCCCTGCTCATGCTCATGCTCTCTCTCTTTCTCAAATAAATAAATAAATCTTTAAAAAAATACATATATGATAGTCAACCTTAACTGGGTGTCCTGTATTTTTATTTGTTAATCTGATAAAACATTATGGGGAAAACTTTAGGAAATATTTTCCATCCCAATCTCAATGTAGTTACATGAGTGTATAGATATGTAAAAAATCATTTAGCCTTACACTTCAGATTTGGGCACTTAACTGTCTATACATTTATTTCAATAATCATGTAAAAAATTAAAGCCAAAAAATAAAATTAAAAATTCATTATATCCATCATCTCAACAGTGCTTTGACTCATTGTTCAGATGAAAAATAATCTAAAAAGCTGTGAAATGACTTACTCAGGGTTACCTCACAAATAGCAGAGCCAAGTCTGAAACCTTAGTCATCTGATTTTTGTCAGGGGCTGAACCCACCATGAGTATGGCTAAACTTGGTGACAGGGTGATCTTAGTTGATTTGTTGAGAAGTGTTTCAAAGGTCCCTTTCAATAAATATATTTCTTTTTGCTATCTCTTATTCTTGTTCATTTGACTTAAGAAAAATAACTGAAATAGACAGAATACTTGGATTGGTAACCCATTAGTCAACATCATTCTGTCATCCAAGTTTGAATCTTGAGAATCACTGTGATTTAGATATAAGTACATTGGATTGGTTTGCAAACATCATGGATTCTACTTCTAGTTCTGCCTTTAGCTATCCATAGACTTAAGAGGAAATCCTTTATCTCACATGCTGTTTTTTTAGGTATAAATTTAAGTCATAGGGAAAAACTCCTTAAGTCTAACTTATGCATTATATGATCCTTGAAAACATGGGTATAGCCAAGTCATTTCATAGCTTGGAATGAAGGTAGAAGGTTGTGCCTCACTAATGAGCATAGTTTGATGCTGTTTGAATGAGGATGTATGGGCAATGCTACTAAAAAAAAAAAAAATGCTGATGAAGACCATTCACTGAGAGCTTCGTATGTGCCTTTTGCTTGACGTGTACTATCTTGATTAATTTTTTCAACATCTTATTCATAGATATTAATGTCTGATTTTATAGAAAGACAATCTAAATGTTAGATATTGTAGATAATCTAACCAAGACCATACAAACAGTAAGTGATGTAGACAAGGTTAGAACCCAAATTTTACTGTCACCAAAGCTGTATTGTCTCCCTAAATAAGATTCCCAAGGCCATAGTCTTTTGCTTCATCCTGGCTTCAAGCAAATGAAAAGAGAGAAATAGTTTATTGTTAGCTCTCTTTTTCAAGACAAGGAAAGTTGTTGGACAGTTTGTAGAAGTAGCTGTGAGTAACACCTCGGGAGTCTCAATGGTTATAATGAAAACCATAGGGAGAGAGACATTGACTGAAGACAGTGACCTAAAAGTTCAGTAGAAGTCAAATATTGTTTGAGAGTCTATTGGAAAAAAAAATAGGGATATTAAACTGGAGAAGAAACAACCATGGAGAAATATGTCACTTCCTACAAATATCTGTAGTGTTGCCATGGGACAGATGAAGAGCATAAATTCAGTTTGATGTAAAAGCAGTGCTTTTACCAGAGAGACCAAGGAGAGGTGATGCATCGGAACGATGAAGAACACAGAATGTGACAGACTATAGTTCAACCCCATCTCTGGCAACTATCAGACTATAACCACAAGGGAAACTTCCTCAAAATATCCAAGCCTGAATTTCCCCATATGCAAAATGGGAATATAATTTTATATTTCTTGGTTCCATTATGGGAATCAGAAACATGTAGTATGGTATGTGGTGTACAGTATGAATTAATTAGACTTGGTTCTTCTTCTTCCTGCAGTTTTTCCTTAAATCCCCAAGTCTTTCCCTTCTCTTCCTGCTCCTCTTCTCCCTCTCTTCTTTTTTTCTTATTGTTCTTACCCCTTCTATTTGTCTTTTTTCTTATTTCTTTATTCTCCCTTCATTGACCTTCTCCTACTTTTCTTCTCCTGGTAGAAATCACATATAATTCCCAATGTGAAATAACTACTGACTCACACATACAAGGTTGTTAGAACATCTGGTGAATAGCAGGGCTCAGTTTTGGTATTGATTGCTTCAAGTTGGTAGAGCACCTCATCATTATTGTCACTAAGATTATTCAAAGCCGTGTGGAGAATGGTGTAGATGAATCATAGATTAAGATGTGGATTAAAAAAATCAAACGACATAGTTTGAAGAATAAAATTTTGGTTTTTACTACATGCACAATGGAATTTTAGTTACTGAGGTATAAAAAAGAACAATAGAAACCATTCTCAACTCTAGAGAAGCTCAAGAATGAATATGAGAGAAAAAAGTAATTAAGCTTCAAGGGACCTTCCTTGTATGAACTCTTTCTCCTTCCCTGAGAATTAATGATAAGTAATTGAGATTTCTAGATCTTTCTCCTATTAATCCCCCTCCCTCACATTTTCCTGTATAGTAGATTTTGAAGTAGAAAGAAAGTTTTCCTTCAGAATAGGTGAATCGTTTGAGTTTAATGGGGTATTTGCAGACTGTTCACAAACATTTAAGCTAGATTGCGATGGATAGGAGTTTGCTAGGTTGAAATATGAAAGAAGAAAAGGACAAGAGAAAATGGTTAAAGGTGGTGTAAACACAAGGCAGAAAGGCAAGGATGATGGGAGATAAAGGCTGGGAAGTTTAGTTAGAGCCAAACTGTGAAGGGCCTTGATGTCAGTAAAAGGAAATATGTTGCCAAAGGAGTTTTAAGTTAGGGAAGGGCATGAGCATAACAAGTACAGTGGGAAGGACATGGGTCAGAGAGATCTGGATTAACCCTGTCCCTCACTTAATATGTAGGATTGTAAAATATCTTTAAGCTCATATCTTACTGGGGAAGAAATTAGCAAATGTTTGAAAGCATGGGTCCTTGAGTCTGTCTGTCTGAGTCTGAAGCTTGACTTCATTTACCAACTATGTGACCAGTAGAAGGTTACTTAACATGTCTGAGTCTCAATTACTTCATCTGTCAAATGAACATAAAGATTAAAAGAAAAAGAAACAGCATATAATCCTTAAGAAGGATAAAAGGGGCAGGGAATATGAAATCTCTGAACAAATGGAAGACTTGGTAATGCTGGCTTAATTTCTCCCCCTATTAAAACTGATTCTTCTTTGGAGCAGAGAATTCAGTGGAAGGAGCACTAGTTAAGATATGAAAGCCTATGAAGACCAGAACTGTGGGAATGTATAAAGTGGAGAATGGATTTGAGAGGTAGGATGATCAGGTCTTGCCCCTGGTTGCATAGGCAGTTGAAGGAGGAGAGGCCAGTGAAAGGTAACAGCAGCTTTTATCTTGAACTAATGAAACTGATGTCTTAACAACAGTGTGGTTGGAAAAAAGATAGAACCTTATCAGATTCTTTTAAGTAAATGGAAGAAAAACCGTGGAAGTTTAATGTGTATCTCACATAATCTGAGGAAAAATTCAACATCCAAGTCAAAGGAATAAGGCAGTTCCAGGGGGAAAACAGTTAATTTGTAGCTTCTTAGGTTAGTGCTTTACTCCAAGTATGGCTCACTTCCCCAGTCTCCAAGTCTGCTCCGTCTCATTGAAATTGTTAGAAGAGATAGACTGATAAGCCATTGGCCAAGTGTCTTCTTTGAGCCAGGTATCCAGCCCTATGAGTTTTGGGAGCCCTATGAGTCTCAGAGAAGAGAGAGGCATCTTCTAAAGATGGTGATGTTATTAATTTTAAACAAGGAGCTGGCCTCGAAGCAGAAGAGAGAAATGGAAATGATGCACCTTCCATTTCTAAATGAAAAACCTACAAAACCATAAGAGTCCAGATTCAATGCTTGATGGCTGCCTCGGCTGTCACCCTTGACACTTTTCCTATTAACAAAAATCATATTTATTTGGTCTTGGTTTACTCAAGGCATTCACCTCATGAGGACATCTCAGTACTCAAAGATGTGAAGTGCAGCACGGGGATCTTAAATTGCTCTTAGTAGAAGAATCAGAGATCTTACGCACCTGCAGCTCATATCGGTATGGGTCATGTCTTGTATATGAGAACAATCAACAAGTGTGGTTGCTTGCCAAACAACATGTGACATGTTAACATAACCCAGACTTACAGAATAGTCAGTGCAATTACCTGTGTTTACTGGCATTTCAGAAGTTAAAGTCACTACGATGAAATAATGTTGGGATTCCTATTAACTTGTCCATCTTCTCTTGGTTGCTTTCTAAGCAATCTGCTTAAACAGGTGCCCTTGTCCTCAGATTATGGATTGATTTGGAAAACATACATATAAGAATTATGGAGACAAGTAATTATAAAGAGGAGAAGAGGATCATAGCCATTTACTTATTCCTGCAGTCCACTTTATAGGCTTTCTGAAATCTGGTATCAGGTTGGCTGAGACAGAAGTTCATCACAAGCCCAGCTGGGAAGGCCAATGTTGCACAAATGAACCTTGACCAATGAAACAGTAGGGGTACCTTGCAGAGAGGGTTCTGTGATTTGTACTGAGCTCCTTATATAAGGCACTTGGAATCCTAAAAAAAAAGGCACTGGGTGTTTTATCAGAAGACAGAAGCTTCAGTTCCAACACTGCCATTAATATGCTTTGATGGTTATTTGCATGTTTTTGAACCTCAGTATGCACGTCTCTTAAATGCTAAGTCATAAAAACTCTCTCAGAGAGTTGATCTGAAGAACATGTGAAATGATCCATGCTGAGGTGTTTTTGGAACTGTAAAATGTTGCACAAATGCTAAGTACAATTACGAAGTTTAATGCTAGAAGCTGTAGCTAAAATGAACATATACCTAGTTGCCAGGTAAGCTTCACACTTTCCCACTCTTAGGTCCAAACATCCCACCACCATCACTGCCTCCACACAGCCAATGTCTCTAAATTCTTACATATTTTTTGCTGTGATCAGATTATATAAACACTTTGCTAATGTTCTCATCTAATCCTCATAGAATACTCAGTAGTGGGCATTATGTCCATTATAAAGAAACTGAGGCTCAGAGAGATTAAGTAACTTTTTCAGGATAGGTGATCGATCTGTGGGAATCAAATCCAGGTCTATTTAAGACCAAAAGCTATAGTCCTTATCAGAATTCCATACATTTTCTTTGTTCAAATGCCACCCTTCCCACAAACTCCTCTTTGATATTATAAACCAAAATAAATTGTTCCTTCGTTTATACCCCCTTAAAACTTTGCTTTGGGAAATTGTATTCATTCAAATAATTTCTTAAATACCTTCTGTTGATAGACCACTGTTTAAGAGCATTGGCTACAAAGATAGTATGAAATGCACCTCTGTATTAGCCAGCATAGGCTGTGTTTTGCTGTGGTAACAAACACTCCTAAAATACTCAGTGGCATGTGACAACAAAGAAATTTTGTTTTTGTCCATGTTCCATATCCAACCTATGTAGGTTGATGTGGGGTTCTGCTCCATGTAGTACCTTAGAGATTCACTCAGACCTGGCAAGTTTCAAACTGTGATCTTAGCTTTGCCAAGGCAGAGAAAGAGGGAGAATGGGAGATATTGCATGTGCTCTTTGATTCTTCATTGCTTCAACCCAGAAGTGACATCTTGTTTCTGCTAATACTTCATTGACTAGAACTAGTCACATGGCACTGCCTAACTGCAATGAGGCTGGTGAATTTTGGAAATCAAATGGAATGTATCTGTCATATCCTTATGCATAATGGTGTGGGTCAGTGGCATTTTTTTAGAATATAAAAGTCACAAGAACAGTGAGTTCTGTCTCTTGTTCACTGACATAACCTAGGTACTTAGGACAGTGTCTGGTATAAGACCACCACTTGATAAATATTTGCTAATTGAGTTAATTCATTTAGGGAGACATGCGTCAGTATCTTTGCATTTCATCCCTTTCTAGACAGTGAAAGTTTTGAGTTTATAATTTGCATTTTATACAACTTCATTGTCCTTGCCTTTCTCCTCACAGCACCTAGCGTAATATTTTACATACTGAAGAAAATAAATGTTTCTTGAATAAGTACATAATACAGGTTTTCCATGCTATCTGAAAGTAGAGTGTGTTCCTCTGAAACCTTTTGTAAACTGAAATGGTATAAAGCAAACAAACAATTGGCATTAATTTACATGGAAAGAAATTGTGTATTCTGAGACCCCAAAAATAACCTTTTGTAGGCTTTTCTGATACTTTAGGACACACCTTGCTAATGGATGCACAAAATAAACTGAAATAAACACAGATGCTCACAGACACAGCTCAGACCTCTGGTGGCTGATGCTGAGATGCTGAGTGTAATTCCCAGGGAAGTAGCTGGGTGGGGCCACCCTCGCTGCTTGGGGGGCACACTGCCTGTATAACAGCTGCAGAACAAACACTGAACACTATTTTCACTTTCCACCTTTTTTTCATAAGAGCAAAAATCCTCTTTGGATTTCTTTCAGTTAATAAAAACAGGTACTAATGTAGGTTTTCCATAAAAGCAAAGTGGTGTGATGTGAGCTTTTGAGAAGTGTCCATTTCTGAGATTTGTGGGACAGTTGTAATCCTTTCCATCTCCTTATCATACACATGGAGATATATGCATTATGTACTCTCAGGCTATGAGTAATGGTTACATGTTCGCAGTTTGCCTTGAGGTGGTTCAGAATTCAAGCAATTTAGTGGATTTGCTAATCCAGTTTTGGAGATGAAGATTTGGCTGTTTTTCTTATTTCCTTCCTCTGTCTGTCTCTCCCTGTTGTTTATCCCTCTTACCCTTTCTTCTTTTTCATTTCTTTTCTTTTCAAGTAGGACATTGATAGTTTCCTGTTTTCCAGTTAAGTGTCTCAAATATTAGAAAAGCTTCTACTAACTCAAAACTACTATGAGAATCATGTATTTACCCCTTCTAAAAAGTGAAGAATTGGCAAGAAATCAATTTAACTCTTGTTTTCTGGATGGTCATAGTGTGTAGGATATAATTAATGGATAACATGGCTTGGTGCCTCATCCCTTTTCATCTGGAACATAACTGCACCCACCTTCCTTGATGGTCAGTCGCTCTTATTCAAAGCTTAAGAATGTCAAGAAAGAACGTATCACAGTGCCTAAGAGCATAGGTATTCATTAATTCTTTATTTTTGGTTGGTTTGTTTTTCAAGCAATACTTGTTCGTTTTAAAAATATGTAATATTATATAGAGTTTAAAATGTCAAGGATCTAGCAGTCAAACCGGTTATGTTTGGATCTGGCAACATGGCCTTGGGCAAATCACTTATTTGCCCTTTGTTTTGTAGAGATAATGCTGAGTGTATGAAAGGACTGTTTTGAGGATTAAATGAGGTGGTGTATATAGAAGGGTACAGCACTTGGTCTATGGGAGGCACACCATAAATCTTAGCAGAGAGAAATAAAAGGAAAGTGCTCACTGTTGATGTGATTTTGACTGTCAAGGTTTCCTGTTCAATTATGGTCAAGAAAGCCATTGTGCCACGATTTGGTTCTATTTCTGTCTCTGCTCCTTTCACAATGAGAGTTGTGTATCTCCACTTTCAAAATCAGATCCAATGAACATAACCAGGAATCAATGACATCACCTTGTTCAGCTACAAGTACCAGAACTGCCCCCCTCCCAAACAGTAGCTTAAACAAATTAAGGGTTTGCTATTCTTTCACATGAAACAAGTTCAGAATTTGATAGTCCTGGGCTCACAAAATCATCAGGGACCTAGGTTCTTTCCAGCTTTTGACTCTACTGTCTCTAGTGTTTGTTCATAACCTAAAATGACCTAAAAATAACCTAAAAATGACCACTTTAAAGGAAGGAAGAAGGGAAATGGCAAAGGGATAGGTCCTCAAAAAATAATTTTGGAAGCCTTTTCTAATACTGTTTATTCACATTTCATTAACCACCCTTAGCCACATGGAAGATAGAAAATATAGTTTTAAGCTCTTCATTTCTCTCTTCCTACCTCAAAATTAATTTATTTACTATTTAGGAAGAATTGGAAGGCTGAATTTGGATAGACCACAAGTGGTCTTTGCCATAGTGGCTATTCTCCATTCATTGAATCCATGACTTTTTTTTTCTTTTAATTTTAATTCTAGTGTAGTTAACATAGAGTGTTATATTAGTTTCGTGTGTACAATATAGTGATTCAACATTTACATATATTATTCAGTGCTCATCAAGATAAGTGTACTCTTTATCCCCTTCATTTTTTCACCCAAACTCCCACCCACCTCCCCCTCTGGTGACCATCAGTTTTTTCTCTATAGTTAAAAGTCTGTTTCTTGGTTTGCTTCCTGTTTTACCTTTGTTTGCTTGTTTCTTAAATTCCACATCTGCGTAAAATCATATGGTATTTTTCATTCTCTGACTGGCTTATTTCACTTAGCCTTATACCCTCTAGTTCCATCCATGTTGTTGCAAATGGCAAGTTTCCATTCTTTTTATGACCGAATAATATTCCATTACACACACACACACACACACATACACACACACATACACGCAGAGGCATACGCCTCATCTTTATCCATTCATCTAGTGATGGACACTTGGGCTGCTTCCATATCTTGGCTATTGTAAATAATGCTGCAATAAATGTAGGGGTACATACATATCCCTTCAAATTAGTGTTTTCGTATTCTTTGGAGAAGTACCCAGTAGTGCAATTACTGGATCATAGAGTGGTTCTATTTTTAATTTTTTGAGGAACCTCCATACTGTCTTCCACAGTGACTGCACCAGTTTGCATTCCCACCAAAAGTGCATGAGCGTTCTTTTTCTCCACATCTTTGCCAATGCTTGTTGTTTCTTGAGTTTTTATTTTAGCCATTCTGACAGGTATGAGGTGGTATCTCATTGTGGTTTTGATTTGCATTTCCCTGATGATGAGTGATGTTGAGCATCTTTTAATGTGTCTGTTGGCCATTTGTATGTCTTCTTTGGAGAAGTGTCTATTCATATCTTTTGCCCATTTTTTAATTGGATTATTTGTTTTTTTGGGTGTTGAGTTGTATAAGTTCTTTATATATTTTGGGTACTAACCTTTTATTGGGTATGTCATTGCCAGTATCTTCTCCCATTCAGTAAGTTGTCTTTTAGTTTTTTTGGTTGTTTCCTTTGCTATGCAGAAGCTTTTATTTTGATGTAGTCCCAATAGTTTATTTTTTCTTTTGGGTGATTCCTTTCCCTCAGGAGACATATCTGGAAAGACGTTGATTCAGCCAATGTCAGAGAGATTACTGCCTGTGCTCCCTTCTAGGATTCTTATGGTTTCAGGTCTCACATTTAGGTCCTTAATCCATTTTGAGTTTATTTTTGTGAAGGTGTAAGAAAGTGGTCCACTTTCATTCTTTTCCATGTAGCTGTCCAGTTTCCCCAACACAATTTGTGGAAGATTGTCTTTTTTCCATTGCATATTCTTGCCTCCTTTATCAAAGGTTAATTGACCATATAATTGTGGGTTTATTTCTGTGGAATCCATGACTATTTAGTGACCACCTCCTATATGATAGGTACTGTGCTGGGCTGCAGACAGATTTTACCTGTTCTTACTGTTACCAAGAAGGGAGAATAGAAGATCCAAGTTAAGTGTAGCAGGTTCAGGAAACCTGTGGTATGAGGCCAGGCTGTAAATACCAGAAGTGAAGTGCCAACAGAAGTGGAAGACCATAGCAAAGCTACTGTAGGAGCCCTGGTGATCACAGGAAAAAGTATAGAGGCAAATAGGCAATGAAGAGTGTTACCTCAGATTTCAGCCACTTTCCCTAATCATAAATTCCTTATCCTAAATCCTAATGTGGTTTTCCAAAGGGTGAATTACAGTGATAAATTATATATATATATATGGCCAATTATGGTTTGGTGGTAAGTTGGGTTATTATTCCCAGTTTTTCAGCCCTTCTGTGTGGCAGCATTATATATCCATAGCCTACTCCAGTGAATTTTTAACGCCTCCAAGCAGAGTAGGGGGAGTGAATTGCCTAATCCAGTATGGGCTTGACCATGTGACTTGATCTGGCCTATGAGATGTCAGCAGATATAATGTGAGCAGAGCCATTAGGTGTGTTTATATGGTCTGCCTTATCCTCTTAGGCTTCTGCCATCTGTCATAAGAACATACCCTGTGTAGCTGTTGGTCAAAGCAGGAGCAAACATGATGAGTGGATGTGAATATACGTATAGCCAAGAACCAAGCCCAGTCAATCAGAACAGAATCATAGCCAAACCATAGAGTTGAGAAATAAACTTGTTTTAAGCCACTAAAATTTGAGGTTGTTATTACACAGGGTTATTACAATATACAATTTTTTTATTTTTATGTCTTATTTAATGCATATTATAATTATGCATGTCATACTTATTTTAGAGATTAAGAAACTGAGGTTATGGGCGCCTGGGTGGCTCAGTTGGTTAAGCAACTGCCTTCGGCTCAGGTCATGATCCTGGAGTCCCGGGATTGAGTCCCGCATTGGGCTCCCTGCTCAGCAGGGAGTCTGCTTCTCCCTCTGACCGTCCCCACTCTCATGTGCTCTCTCTCTCACTCTCTCTGTCAAATAAATAAATAAAATCTTAAAAAAAAAAAAAGAAAAGAAACTGAGGTTATTATAATCCATTTAGTTTAACTGAAAGCGCAGAAGTAAACAATTTAGAAAAGTCAGAAATGCTTTGATAACTGTTGGCCTCTAAGACTCATAGCTTCCTAGTTTCCCAAGCTACCTCTCCTAAAAATTCTCTTTTTTCTCAAGAGGTTGTTTTAATCATTAAAAAGAATGTACTGAAAATATCTTTGTCCAGCATAGGAAACCTGCTTCAATTTTCAGTCTGAATTTCTGGTGGGTCTAAGTGTACGCCTTATAGGAGTAAGGATATGGCAGAGACCTGGCCAATTGCAATACTGGAGAAGTCTTATTAAACTGATTGATTCAGGATAGGAATACAGCTAAAGCCAGATGGATCAAAAACCGGAAACCATCCACCAAGAACCAGTTCTTCTTTCTGTGATAGTGAGCACTAAAATCCAGGTAAGCCTGAGGCTGCCAATGGCCATCTTTGCTACCACATGAAGAAAATCTGTTTGAGTAGGAAGTTTTATAGAAGAAACCACAGCTGAAAGACTACCGCCCAAAAAGAAGAAAAAAACATGTGATGACATCAGTTGGATCACTTGATCTATTTGTACCTGGAGCTGTACTTGTCCTGCTATAGGAACTATCAGTATTGTAAATGTCTTATTTTTATAGGTGCAATAGAAATAAACCACATGGACAATAAAAACTAAAATATCCTATAAGCAGAGATTTAAATATATACATTTTTAAATTTTAGCCAATGAAGGAAAAAGGGGGATGTTATATGCTGTTCACATCATTAGAAGTATCGTGAGTCTAAGAGCTTGCTTTTGAGTTAAAGAAAATGCCCTTGGGATTAGATATTTTAGCTATCATTTACTACCATCTGCCTCTTAAAATTGTTGGTTACATAGGTTAATTAAGGAGTTGATATTGCTGGAGTCTGATTAATCAGAGATTCTTTGTTGTTGTTCCCAAATTTTGCTTATCTTTGGAAGGGCAACAATGAAGACTTTTTGTTGCAAAGATAACCTCTAGCAACACCCTCCCCTCCCCACTACCCAAAGAAAAAACCCTGACTATCCTCATTTTAGAATGTATAAATAAAGATTTCATTTTTGTCTATAGTATTTTAGACATTTCTGTTGTGTGCAGCTCAATGATTGTGTTTACTCTTGAGTAAACCAAAGATGGCTCTGTGTGTCAGGAAAGCATCATGTATTACTGGTGACACATTGCCTTTTCTTTAATTTCACATATCATAGAGCTGGTTACAAAAGGATGGCTTGATGATTTGATGCCCTCTCTTTTCTGATTTGGAACACCCAGTTTCCACCCATCTCCTGCCTCTCAGAACCCGTTGTCCTTATGAAACCTCTTTATCCACCTATCAAGTATTGCCAATAAGTGGGGGCCATGATGGAGGAAGGTGGGATGTACTAATTACCACAGAGAAGATAGCAGCGTCCACCTAACATTATTTACTGTAACTCTTTTGGGCCACTGATAAAATTGGGCTGGAGTATTTCTCTATAACAAGAGAGAGCAGACGGGCCTGGAGGGGAACACAGAATCTGAGCAATGGGAGGGAGAGTGGTAATTCCAAACACATGTGAATTTATACTTTCAAGTCACCATGAGAAAATGAAGAGTGGGATGTGTAAGAAGTTAGGTTTGGTTTCATACCTGTGTTTTTTTGTTTTTGTTTTTTTTAGAGTGGGGGGAGGGGCAGAGGGAGAGGGAGTGGGAAAGAATCTCAGGGGGGTTCCTCACTGAGTGTGGAGTGCAATGACCCTGAGATCATGACCTGAGCTGAAACCAAGAGTTGGTTACTTAACCAGCTGTGCCACCCCGGCAACCCCTCATACCTGTGGTTTATAACCCAAACACATAGCTGGTAAACTGGGCAGCCAAGATCCCAACTTGGGTTTATGTGATACCAGAACATAGATACTTGATAGGTGAGTCACATACGTATATCCATTAAAATTAAAATAATTATTGTGCTTTTAAAAATAACTGTGCTTTTAAAATTAAAATAATTAGTCAGAATTCTGTCTTTTTAAGTGAAAGCCTTTTAGATATTTATGCTTAATTTTCATATCCTGGTGGAATTCTCTAGGCTCTACCTCCCAGATTACTTACTAAGTATCATTAAAAATGCGGTTTACGTGGTCACTATTATGAAGATTTGATGGTAAGGAGGAGGATGATAACCCATATTTCTATTATATACTAAGTAAGTAACTGCTGTGCACATGTTCTGTTGTCACTGGGTCCTTGGACATAGCACAATGGATAGAAACATCTGCCTACATAGAGCTTATATTTTAGCAGGAGGAGAGAGAAAACAACAAAACACAAAAGTAAAGTATGGTGTGTTAAAGATAGAATAATTTCATGGAAACAAGCACACAGTAGGTTATCATGTTATTAACTAAAATAGCTTCTGTTTCTCCCTGCTCCTAGGGCAAATGGTAGGATTTTACTTGCTGCCCCTTGCAATTCAAGCTAATGAATTGTTTGCAGATGTGATATATGTTGTTTCTAGTCCAGCACATTTAAGTGCCAGAGTCTGAGCCCCAGAGCTCCCTTCTTTATCGTGAACAGGTAACAGCAAAGTTCAAGGTATTCATTCCCCTATCATTGTGGGTCCCTGAGTGACCAGACTCAACCTTGATGGACAAGTAGAATGAGGGAGAAATATAGGTTGTTCTTTTAATCCACTAAAGTTTGAGGGTTTTTTAATCCTATTTTTATTTTTATTTAAATTCAATTAACCAACTTATAGTACATCATTAGTTTCAGATGTAGTGTTCGGTGATTCATCAGAGGGTCTTTTTAATGACTAAAAATATTTTGATTGATGCATGTTATAGACACTAGGCAAAGCATACTATGCACATTACAGAGTTTAATCTTTACAACAATTATATGAGATATGCATTTTTATTTCCATTTTATATAATCATTAAATCACACAGAACTTAGGTTATCTATTGCCGTATAACAAACAATCCTAAAACCTAGTTCTTGAACATTTTATTTATATTTTTATAACATTATCTGTCATAATTCTCATGTCTCATTATTGCATAGATGACTTGGTATCATCTAGGAAGTTCTCAAGGGGGGTCTGTCAAGTTATTGCAGTCAGATGTTGACTGGGGCTGTAGTCATATGACGGCTGTACTTAGCTAGTATTTGAGATGGCACGTGCACATGGCTGGAAATTGATTCTGATTTATGGCTGATAGATCAGCAGGAATTGTCAATTGAAAACCCTACATGTGGTTCCTTCATATGAATTGGACTTTTCAAGCATGGCAACTAGGCTGTTTGGGGGAGCATTCCAAGAGTTATGGGCAGAAGTTTTACCTTTTATTTTAACCTATTTTTGGTAGTCCACCACATTCTATTAGTAAAGCAAGTGAGTAAGGCAAGCTCAGGTTTAAGGTGGAAAGAATTAAATACAAGTCTTAATATGGCACATGTCTGTACAAGGAGAGAAGTAATGCATCCATCTTTGGAGTCTTATGTGTTATATATGCAGTTTGTAAGATATAATCCTGTTCCTTGATGATCTTAAAATATTTTAAGAGCTTAAAATACCTAATTGAACTCATGAAAATAATCCACTGGGAGGGGGGATGGGAATTGAAGCTGGACAGAGCATGGCGTTTGACACAATGTGTGTAGATCAAGATAGGCTATATTATGTGTGAAAGTAAACCAGTCCAAAACCACAGAGACTTAACACAACAAATTTACTTCTTGTTCACACTGCATGTGCAAAATTGGTCCGAGGGGAGTATGCTTATTGTAGTTGCTCAGGCATTCAGACTAATGGAGTTTCATCTCATTAGATTCTACCTCTAGATGCATTTCCAGTATCAGTGTTGCAGAAGAGGGAGATACAGTACATTGCATCCTTGATCTTAAAGCTTCCACCTAGGAGTAATACCCATAATTTTTCTTACATCCCATTGGCCAAAATAACTCATATGATCATGTCTCAATTCCTGCCATGTGCCCACAAGGAGGATCAGAATATTTTGAAACAGTCCTAATACTTCTCTATCATTGTCATCTGAATTCCCATGTACTGGGACTAGACTGAATTTAGAGAAAACAGGGAAATTGGAAACCACATTTTCTTTCTGGATCTCACAACTCTTTCAATGCTCATTAATTTTCAAATGCTATTACCTTTGCTCAATGTAGTAGGCCAAATATTTGCCCTCATATTTGATATCTTATATAACTTTACAGTATATATGATACTTTCACATACCTCTATTTCCTAATTTTTTAGTCATTTCAATATAGTAGCAAAGTTATTATTTGCTCTGGTTTGTCAGTCAGAAAGTAAAGGGTCAGAAAATAAAATAATTGGCTCAAAATTGTCATTGCTTAGTTCTTTGCCCCGCAAACTAAGTACTTCCATCTATATCAAAGATTTTGTATTGGGGTCCTAGAAAGGGTTCAAGGTATCCCACAAAGCCCATAAAACTGCAGCATTGTGTGTGTATGTATTCTTGGGTGGTTTGTAGTCACTATACCACTCCATGTTGTCAGTAATGAATAGGTAGATGGACATTGATATGCTATTGATTAACCTGGTTCCTAGAGATGGAATCTGTCTTAACTTCAAAAGGTTGATGTAGATTTCAAAATAAGACTCTGTGGGGCTTCCTACACCTGCTTGCTTACATTTCACACTGGATTCCTTGCTGACTCATGTCTCCTGTCTCTTGCCCTGGGCTGGGAAAATTGAGGCTCCCTTCACAGGAAGCGATAGACAGGAAATGCCATGTTTTTTAGTGCTAAGCCCATCATTTCCAGTGTGGCTCACATCTCCGTGGGTGGCAGAACTTCTTGAATGCCTGGAGAAACTTCTGCAAATACTCAAGTGCCTGTCTACTAATTTCAGATCGCTAGCTTGTTTCCACTAAGTAATCATTTTTATTTTAAACCTTTATTTACACTTATCAGGGCCCTTTCAACTCAATTTGCAAAATGATGATTAGCATGTGTCTAAAATAGTACATCAAGGAGCTCAGGTCACTTTCATTCCTCAGTCACTTACTGAATACCTATTTTATGTAATACAAAAGTACAGGAAATTACAAGCCTAAGGCATGGGCCACGTTAGTCTGCATGTAAGCAAGTAATCTGAACATGAGTATATATAAATATGGAGGAGTCAAAAAGACCTGGTTTAAATCTTTCTTTTCCTGCTAGCTCTGTGATCTAACTTCCTTGAGTTTTATGACTTCAGCTGTACATACGGGCAAAGTAAGAACCCTTAAAGATTATCGTGAAGACTTCATAAAATAATGCATGCAAAATATCACTTCAGATCAGAGGTGACACAGTGAAAACACACAGTTAAGACTAAGTACATGACCTCTTCAGGGCATGAATTTTGAGTCTACTGAAGTAACTACAAGGAAAGTACATGGAAGAATGAGATTAGAGAGACAAACCATGACCTTAAATCTCAGGCTCATCCATTTGGACTTTATCCTGAAGTCAAAGGAAAGGCAGTAAACATTGAGAGAAGATTAGAGAGAACATAATCATTTTTTTAAACTTTAAATTTTGAAATAACTTAAGACCTGATAAGAATTTGCAAAAAAAAAAAAAACAGTGCAAACATTCCCTGACCTTCATTGAGCTTCCCCCAGTGGTAACATTTTATATAACTGTAGTATAATATCCAAACCAGGAAACTGAGGTTTGTATAATATTAAATAAAACACAGAGCTTGTTCTGGTCTCACCGGTTTTTACATGGACTCATTCTTTTTTGTGTGTATATATTGCTTTTTGATTTTTATCACATGTATAGATTAGTGTAACCACTACCAAAATCAGTATACAGAATGATTCTTTCAGTAAAAGAAACTACATAACGCCCTTGAGATCTATCTAAGTCACTGCATGTAGCAATATTTCCTTTGTTTGGTGGCTGAGTAGTAGTCCGTGGTGTTTATTTATCCATTCACCAATGAAAGGAAGGCATTTGGGTTGTGTGTCATTTGGGACTATTACAAATAAAACTACAATTAACGTTAATTTACAGGTTTTTCTATGGATATAATTTAATCTTATTTTAGTAAGATAATAGGGGAAAGCTGAGACTATTGAAGAAATGGATCTTCAAGTATAAGAGAGACAATTCAGATGGTTGTACACCAAGTATTTCAAAGATGGGGCACTGAATTAGGGCAGCAGTGGGGATAGAAAAGAGGGGCTTGGAACAGGACATTAAGAATGTAGAAGTAACTGATCTTAAGAAATCCCTCTGATATAAGAGGTGGTCATTTGGATAGGGTGTAAACAAAGGTAGTTGTAAAATTTCTAGCTGGAGGATTTGGTGCTGATGATGCATGAACTGAAAGACATAAGGACAAGTGTGTGTAGATGGAATAAGGGTAAATTTTGGTACTACTGAATATGAAAGGGGGGAACATCCTGTGGAAATATCTGGCAGGCATTTGGAGAAATGAGTCTAGTGTTAAGCAGTGAGATCAGTGTTGACAACATAAATATATAAGTCATCGCCATGGAGGGATGGATGCAACCATGGTTGTCAAGATGTTTGCTAGGAAAGAGAGGCAAATGTTACGATAGGAAGATCCACAGTATGATTTCAATGTGAGTTTATAGCCCAGATTACAGCAAGAATTTCCAAATTTTTGGCACTTTGACCCCCAGTTTGTGTTCTATGGAAGTCTCAACTCTTCCCAATGTTCCCACAAATTCCCAAGGGCATATTTGCTCATAGTCACCTCTGACACTATGGGTATGTTTTCACACAAGGTGTTTCTGTCTGATGCTATTTTGTTAGCTCAGCCATGACCTTTGCTAGCTCAGTCAGCCTTTTACTTGATCCCACCAACCATGCACCCCAAATAAAACAAAATAAAACAAATGAAAAACAACCATGGAGATAGCAGAACTCTTACACGAAACACTCAACATCCATTTAATAAATACTAAGTAATCTCTTACTATAATGTCTAAGCAGTTCTTGAGATGTTTTGAGCAATAAAACCATCTTTAATGTAATCAAATAATTGAACAAAATTTTAAATTTTCTTCACTTGAAAGCTAGTTGGTTTTTTTTTTTCAATTTGATATTTTTTATCAGGTTATTGGAATCTTAAGGTGCAGTATCGTTTTAGGGAGCTGGGAACAGAATGATTTATATCAAATAGTGACCCATAACTAACTAGGTTTGTGACATTTAGGAAAGCCATTGAATTTCTAGGAGTCTGTTTTCTCATCTAGGTAAAATATGTAATATCTAAGTCATTTTCACTAATAGGTCCTTTGAGAGTAAGATAGGACTTTCGGTGGGGAAATTTGGAGAATTGGAAGCACCCCAAAATGTTAGCCGTTCTTACTATAAGTAATAGTCATGTTTTCATTCCTTTATGTCTTCATTTCAGACTCACTGCATGTCTGCTACATTCTAAAGCACAAAAATGATCATATAATTTTCTTGCTCAAAACACTTTTATGACTATCCATTACCCTCAGAATAAGGTGAGCCTTTTTCATCATGAATTGTAGGGCCATTCCTGTTCTGGGCCGTGTTGAACAAACCAGCCATGCTCTAGGACTAGCTTATCATAGCAGCTTTCTACAGGCGCCCCTTCTCCCTGAAATCCTCCTCCCTGCCTCTGTACCTGATCCACCAGGGCACTGCTCCATCTCCTCCACATCCATGAGGCATTCTTTAAAGGGGTCCTTGCTTATATCCTTGTACTAAGCTTTATTTTTCTCTAATACAGCACTCATCACTTTTGTATTACCCTTTCTTGTTTAGTCGTAGTGTTCACCCTTTGGGTAGTAAACTCTCTGAGTACAGCGGCAGCTACACACCATTCTTGTTCACTATCCTACCTGTAGTATTTACACCTTGTAAGATGCTCACAGGATGAGAATCCAGAGCCCATCTGTAAGAGGTATGGAAAGTATATAAACAAAAGAGACATGGATCTTCCCTTCAAGACGTTGGTAGTCTGTTGAATAACTTTTTACTTTTTATTTTTTTTCTAAATTGTATTTTCTTTTATTGATTTATTTGAGAGAGAGAGAGAGAGAGAGAAAGAAAGTATGCACAAGCGTGGGGAGGGGCAGAGGGAGAAAGAGAGAGGGAATCTCAAGCAGACTCTGCACTGGGCTGATCTCATGACCCCGAGATCATGATCTGAGCTGAAATCATTAACCGGCTGAGCCATCCAGGTGCCCCTGAATAACTTTTTAAAAGGGAGGTTTTTACTTATTTACTTTTTAGCAGAATGTAAGCTTGAATATTTGGCTTCCTTTAGGATAATTTGGTTGCCCTCTTATTTATAGGGCCACTAGGTGATTAGGAGACCTGCTCTTTGACACTGCAAACCTCACAACCCAAATTAATTCTAGGTACAAAGGAGTTGGGTCAAATGCCTGAGATAGAGCCCAGCAAAGACGGGGCCCAGATTTATGGGGTGGTGTTTACAATGAAGAGACATGACCTATTTTTATTTGATCTGCACCATCCAAAAAGAAAATTGGAATTATAATTAAAGCAGGGGAAATGATAACTTAGGTATTGATTTTCCCATAAATGTGCCAACCCTCAGAACAGTGGCTGGTCTCTATGTTCCATATCCTGCTGTGTAACTTAGATGAGTGAAACCTTCTCTTTTGATGAGTTGACTTACACCGCAGTGTATAAATTTCAGTTTGTATGCCCTGATGACTCATCTTTATAGCTGAGATACTTCTCAGGGTTCGGATTAAAGGGAGAGACACTTAGGAAAAGCAGGAAGAAGTATCCTATTGGGACTAGCAGTTTGCTATTAGAGACTCTTTATAGATCTGCCTCTGATAAACATTCAGCCCCATCACTATTTTAGATTCCCCCAATATCTTATGGAGATTAAACACGAAGGAATTACCATTTATCTGTAAAGGTAAAATTTACATCACCTATAATCTTTTCATAAATAGATATATCAACTTCCACATTAATACAAAGTGCAATCTGAAGGCAGAAGGCCATTATATTTGCTTACTGTTGGACATAAAGCTGAGGTTGCAAGTCATGCATGATTTTAACAAGGTTTGATAATATGCTATCAGCTGGTGGGAGCTATAGATTGAACTCTTAAAGACTTTTGGCTTCAGTTTCCAAATAATCAATCATGTCAAGATATGAAAATCATTTCATTCCCTTCAATTGAAAAGAAGATGTGATTTAAAATGTCAGCCCTTGGATATATGAGCAGAATTCCTGTAATCAATCATGTGAAATAAACCATCTTATTTAGTAGCTCTTTGGAAGAAGGGAAGCGTTGAGGGGGGTGGGGAACAAACTTTTTTTTTTGCCTAACGTGAATGAAGCTCAAGCATCATATGCATATAAATAACAAAATCTAAACCTGGGTTTTCTCATTTGTTTCTTCTTTCAGCTCAGTAAACTTAGCAAGGAGTTGAATGGATTTAGAAGACCTCAAACCACTGGCATAGAAGGACAATATTGTCTATTGTATGTAGGTACTGAAATTAGGAACTGGATTCAGGTCATTTGACTTCCTTTAGAATCATCTACCTGGATTCAATTCAGCTCCATCATTGTCTGGATAATCCACATCAGACAAGTCTTTAAATGTGAGCCTCGGTTTCCCTGTCAGTTATCAGGTTAATTCCGTCTGTTCTTACTCAGGTATGAGACCATGCTAGAGAAAGGATCTGAGAAAGCTTTGCAGATAGAAACTCTGTGAAGTTCTCCATAAACCCAAGTGGTTATCATAATGGCTATACCAAAGAATAACAAATGATACCAGCATTACTTCTTTTAGAAAACAGAGCAGTGCACTTGGAATATCTCCAGCTAGACTGAATTCACATGTAGAACAGAGGGGCTTGCTTGAGAAAATTGCTCTTACTCTCAGTAAGTGAAACAAAACTGTAGATTGTGCTATTTTGCTGTGCGACTTTAGGCAAGTCACTTAGCTTCTCCGAACTATATTTTCCACCTAACTAGAATAAAGGGTTTGGATTGTGTAATCTTTAAGATTTCTATCCAGCTATAAAAATTGCTGTTTCTTTTTCTGTTTTTTAGATTTATTGTTAACCCCAGTAAAAATGCAGATCAAAGCCAAAACACATTCCTTCCACACATAATACAAATTCCCAACTTGGGTCGAATTTAACTTTCACTGAACTTGGAGAAGTCCAGTCAGATTTGGCAATAAGTCTATTATGACAGCAATGACAAGAAACAATATATGTAGAGTAACCTTAAACAAACTAAATTATTTTATTCATATTAGGTTTAGGAAAATTTAGTTGTATCACCATAGCTCCTTCCAAATACCACCTTTTGTGGATCCGGTTTAAATAGGCTTAATTGAGTGTGTTGGGTTAGAAGTCCTTAGGGGACCTTTATTAATGATTCATTGTAAGCACAAATAATTATTTTGTCAACCATTATGTATTCCTGGATGCTTTTAATGTGCCTTGGAATATTTGAAAATAGTAAATTATCTTGAGCTGTTTCATATTAACACAATTGATTTCTCTATGAAAAATAAGAGGACTTTCTTCAATTAAGGAAAGCTTAGTACAGTTGTTGTTGTTGTTGTTTTTTCCTGAATGTTCTTGGTGCCAAACTTAATGGACATGAGATTTAAAAAAAAAAAAGAAAAAAAGGTTGATAAAAGTAATTTCATTCCTTAGAAGCCAAAAGTAGCATGTGGAGGCACAAATTAAGATAGTCAGTGTAGAAAATGTGTTTGACATTTGCTGCAACATTCAGAATAGTTTATGTGTATGTATATATGTATATGTATGTGTATATATAATAGTTTACCTTCCCATCCTCAGCAAATCAACCTTGAAGTTCTTGTTTCTCCTATCTCACCCTGTATATGCAGAAGAGTACTGTGTGTTTTGCATATTTCCTCTTTCATTTTGACTGGCTGCCAAAAGTTACTCATATTTTATGAAGCACAGAGAGTGGTATGATACAAGTTCCTTGTTCCATCATTTCTCCGCACAGAAGAGAGATGGGTTTCTCTTTTCCTTCTTGTTCATTAATGATGCACGAAGCTGAGACTTTTAAACTCTCTCTCTAGTTTTACTTCCTGTGTTTCTTAGGAATTTCTCACATTACTTGACACGCATGGTTCTATGATAAAGACTCACCAGAGCTGTTAATCCTGCTGGTATGCTTCCTGAGCAATCTTGGCTCATCAACTGGCTGGCAAAGCAGTCTGTCATTTTTGTAGAATGACCGCTTTATTTAGGAAGGAAGGGAGGGAGGAAGGGAGAGAGGGAGGGAGGGAAGGAGGAAGGGAAGAAAGCAAGGGAGGGAGGGAGAGAGGGAGGATGGATTACAATGCCCGGAACATCCACTAATCCTGATAGGATTATTCTAGAACTCTCACTTCCAGAATGTGAATTTCCAACTTTGACTCTCTCTATTCTGCGAAATTAATAGAACATATTCTAGTGACTCACTGAGTCTGTGAGTGAAGCAAGCAGGGGCTGGTGACCTTGCTATAACATCTCCCCCACATTTGGATTTGGAATCAGATTTGAGATCTAAAATCAGCCTTAACTAACTCATGGTGTGATGCCAACTCACTTTTCACTCTCTCCCTCCTGAAACACTTGCTCTACTTGACTTCCAGTCCACCATAGTTCATGTCTTTTCTACCAGATTGCTCCTTCTCATCCTTGTTTGCTTGTTTCTCTTCATCTCTGACATCTCTTATTACAGAAATGCACCAGCTGTCAGTCTTTGAAATTCTTCATTCCCTCCTCTCACTCTCCTGCTGATGTCTTCCAGTCCCGTGACTTTAAATACCATCTGCACTTGGAAGATTGCTCACCTTTCGACATCCAGCCCAAGACTTTCTACTAAATTCCAAGCTCATATATCCTCCCATGTATCTGACATCTCCACTTCCATATCTACACTACATTTCAAGATTGACAGATCCAAAACCAAACTCATCCTCCCACACACAGTATCTCCCATCTTTATAGATCACAAAGCTACCTTTTCAATTATTCAGGGTATATCCATTAGAATTAGTCTCAACTCTTCTCTTGTTCTCATACCTCACATTCAATCCATCAGGAAACTGTGGCATTCAGTCATCCAAAAAAGGCTAGAAATCCCACACACTTCTTACTACTTTTACTAAGACCAGCCTTGTCCAAATCACTATTATCACTTGGCCATATTGTAAGGTAGCTTCCCAACTGATCTCTGTACTTCTGCCCCCATTCCCCTGTGTGTATTTTGAACTTCACAGGTGTCATCCTGTGAAACATAACACATCATGCCACTCCTCTGATCAAAGCCCTGCCACGTATTTGCAGCACATTTTATATAAAAAACAAAGACCCTGAATGACTTGCAGGGTCCAGCACAATATTCCCTAGTACTTCTCTGAGTTCGCTTCTCAGGACTCCCTCTCTGGCTCACTTTTCTCCAGACACACTGGTGCCTCGATTCCTTGAAAGTACCAGACACAGTCTCTTCTCAGGGTTTTGCTGTTTGGGCTCCCTCTGCCTGGAATCCTTTCCTGCTGGATATTCATGTGGCTGGCTCTCCTATCTCCTTCACACCTTTGTGCAAGGTTACCTTTTTAATTAGATCTTCCTTCATCATTTTATTTAAAACTGCACAAAGCCCAGCACTTCCTAACCCCCTAGAATGCAAACTCCATGGGAAGAGGGATTGTTTGTTTTCTTTGGACTGTATCCCCCGTGCCCAGAATAGTACCCGCAAGAAAATATTTACTCCTTAAATATTTGCTGAATTAAAGAGAATGAACGCTAGGCAAGCTATGGTGCTCTCTCATCATTCCTTCCCACCTGCCTGGGACCCTCTCAACTCCTCTGAAACTTCTTTTACGTCCTGAAAAATGCTAACATACCTTTATCCTCCAGCCTTTTACCTCCACCACCTCGTTTGATTGGAAACAGCCCCTCTTTTGATTGGAAATGTTTTCAGCCGCAAGTAACAGAAATCACAATGGTGGCTTTAAATACAATTTTATTTTTCTCACTTGAAGATAGGTTTAAAAATGAATGTTTGCTAGCACTGATTAAGCCACTCAGTAGTATAAGGACTCTGAGAAAGCGGGCTTCACGAGTCCATTGGCCCTGGCCTCCTGGTCACCAGATATTTTAGCAGATCCAGTGTTCCAGAAGCTCTCAGAGGTACAGGGCAGCCTTCTGGGTGAGGCAGGCAGGTGTTGTGTATGGGCCTCCCTCGAAACAGGTAGCAAGGGACCTTTGTCATGATGCCATCTTCCCCAGGCTAGACTTACCTTGATACCTCTGAAGACTCAACTTCTCTGAACAAAAGTGAAGGTCAGTGGGGGGCCCCAGGGTGGCTCAGTTGGTTTCCACTCAGCTCATGATCCCAGGGTCCTCTGTGCTCAGTGGGGGAGTCTGCTTGTGAATTCTCTCTCTCCCTCTCCTTCTACCCTTCCCCCCACCTCTTTCTCAAATAAATAAACAAATATTTTTTTTAAAAAGTAAAGGTAAGGATGGCTTTTTGGTAGGCAAAAAGATAGTGCCAGCCTCACTCTCTTTCCCCTTACCAACTCTTATCTCTCCTCCAGTCTTTTTTTTTTTTTTTTAAAGATTTTATTTATTTGACAGAAGCACAGCGAGAGAGGGAACACAAACAGGGAGAGTAGGAGAGGGAGAAGCAGGCTTCCCGCTGAGCAGGGAGCCCAATGTGGGACTCGATCCCAGGACCCTGGGATCATGACCTGAGCCAAAAGCAGATGCGTAACGACTGAGCCACCCAGGCGCCCCTCTCCTCCAGTCTTAACTGCGATATCCTTTCACAAGTCTTACCTTTTCTGATCCATGTCTTACCTATGAGAAGTCTGGGTTAAATGCCCTTCTTCTTGGGTTCTATAAGCCTCTGAGGTTTTCTACAGCAATGTTTTTGTGTGTGCTAGAAAATCAGCATTCCTTGTGTGCCTCTCCCCATATTTCCACTACTCCTCCAACTCACACACACACACACACAGACACTCACAGACACACTGTAGATGGCTAATTAGAGAAGCCAGCATAAGAAAGAATTGAGACTTCAGGATAAAGACCACATTTTTATTGTTCACATTTTCAATTCCCAGCATCTAACGCTTATCTATAGAGTGAATGAGTACATGCATGAGTGAATTTTTTTTTAAGTTGAGGGGCTTTCTCTTAATGGCCTTTAAAATCAATTTTGCATTAAGTCACTGTTTCCAGAATTATTTCAGTACTTTTCTTATGTATCTATAGCCTAAGCCAATATTTAAACTTTTATTATCCCCAACTCTCCTCTCCGCTCTTTTTTTTTTTCCCCAAAGGACTTGAAGTCTCATTGGTTAAATAATTTAATGCATTCTCATAATTAGGGAAACAAAGTATGACATGGACACACCTCTCAAGTTGTGGGTGAAAAGATAAAAATAACTATTATTTGTTCTAAGTTATCACAACAGACATTCTGCTCCCCACGATGAATGTGCCAAGAGGTTCCCTTGGACAAAGGGTAGACAGGGGTGAAGGATATCCTCCCCACCTGTGCTCATGGACAAGGCAATACTAGTGATGGGGAAAGATACAATGTGGCACCCATAACTCTGCATGGTTACTGCCAGACCAAACAGAAGGCACTTCATAGTGGGTTCAGGGCGGGTGCCCTAAACAACCATCCAAGCTCTACTTCTAGCCTTGTTTTCCAAACCATGTAATACTGGCCACGTTAATGAATCACCTCAAGCCTCTGTTTATTCACCTGTGAATGGGGATCACACTCAGTAATTCCACAGGCACAGTCGTGAGCTTCAAATTAGATACTGTGTGCAAAGTGATTAATGTTTGGCACATGTTTGTTCTCAACAAGCCCTGAAATTAATAGTCATTATTATAAACAAGGCACTGTTAGATCATAAAAATAGAGTAACTGGCTCTACAAAATTATGGTTTAAAGTAATTATAACAAATAACTCTAAATCGATATTTGCTTCTTCTAATGGTTGGGAACACTGTTTATTTCTTCTCCAAAGAGCTGGTCCACTACGAAGGGTAAAATTAACACAATTTTCTAATGGGCTCTGCTTTCTGCAGTTCCTTGTGATGTCATTAGTTCACTTGCCTTGCCTCTTTCCAGAGTCCTACACCATTTTATTTCAGCCTCTTGTTTCTAGAAGGTGTGACATTGATGTGATGTTTTAGGAATTTTAAATCAGACTACCTTTAGGTATAGAGGTGTCTTTGAGCTCAATTGGCACAGTCCTTTGGTTGCACAGATGGGGAAATGGACTCTGCTGTGATTGGTTTGAGATTATGGAACTATTACCAGAGCTAGAGTTGAAACACAGGTTATTGGAATCCATACCTACTGCATATCTTGCGTTGCATCCTATTGAATTATTCATGGGAGCACAGAGTAGAAGTGGGGAGTAGTGCTTTCTATAAGGGTATTTGCAAGATCAGGTCAATTTTAGGTATTTTTTATCATGGGTCGTGACGATAGTATTGGGTGGGCAATGGGAGGTCTTAAATATTCTCGCCATCAGCTATTCTGCTTTCCACTTAAGGCAGGATCCATACCTAAATTAGCCATTTATTGAAGATGAGCTTATCTTCTAAGAGGAGATCAGAAATAAACAATACATGTAATAAATTAGTCAATTTTATAGCAGCCTAGAAGGTCATAAATATTATTTTAAAAAAGAGAAAAACGGTATGGGGGATTAAGAAGGCAAGGGATGGGGGGAGGTCATAAGACGGCATTAAGTAAAGTGGTCATCATAGGTCAGCAGAGGCACAAGAGAGTCTAGGTATGTTCTCTAGTCTCATGGAACTCCCATTTAAACATGTTTTTTAGCACTATTTTCCTGGACAGTGTAGTTCTTAAAAAAAATGTATGTTTGCACAAAAGTGATTATCCATGAATGCATGCAAATGTACATGAAGGTATAACTCCTGGAGAGAGGAAGGGCCTTAAAGACAATCTGTTGAATCCCCAGCCAGCATTTGAATCTCTTCTTTGGAAGCATTATGAGCTCAGATCAAATAATAGGTGAGAACAATTAGAAAGTTCATGAGTCAATGATTTGTTTACACACCTCTTATGAAGGCTAATTACTTGTTAGCTAAAACATGGGCCTCTATTTTAGTTAGGGAAGCCAGGATAAGAAAAGAATTGGCTGAGAAGCTGGAGCCCTACTGTCATCAGGAAACTGTCAGGAAAGTAAACATAATGGTTAAAATTCTAACCGTTTACGTGTTGCCATAAAGGGCTTTTAATAAAGGCAAAATCTTACTGAAAACCTTCGGCTGTCTGCCTCTCTCTCTCTCTCTCTCTCTCTCTCACACACACACACACACACACACACACACACACACACACAGAGTTAATCACATATTTATGCAGTACAAAGTTTATTTTTATTTTTTTAACTATCACCTCTGACATATTTAACAGTTTCTCATTTCCAACACTAGACTAGACGGGTCTTTGGGGTTGCCACAGGGAACATTGGAGGTCTAGTTGAATTTGAATTTCTGATAAATAATGATTTTTTTTTTTTCAGTCTAAGTAAGTCCTAGATATTGCATGGGGAATTCTCATACTAAAAACCATTTTTTGTTTATCTGCAATTCAAATTTAACTAGGCATCCTGTACTTTTATTTATGAAACCTGGCAACCCTAGAAGTTTTAAGTGCTCCAGAGAGAATTTTGGTCAGACGCTACTTTTTCTTCCCCCTTCTTTGCGCTCTGAACTTTGTGGTCGAGTAAACCTTAGAGGTAGTGCTGTGCTATGATTGTGCATGCTTCGGTCGTGAATTTATGCATTTATTCACACAACATTATTTTTGCACACCTACAGTTTGTCTGGTACAATGCTATATAAAAAGCTGAAGAGATCTGAACCCTGCCCTTATTTCCCTTACTGTCATAACATCTATTGGGAAAATATCTCAAAGTGGGATACTGCTATGTGGACGGAGCACATATCACTACTGTGTGAATTTGTCAAAACATGGTGTAAGCTGATGATCACTGTGCTAACATCCCTATGTCAGTGAAACAGGGAGAGTCTTTTAAAATAGTGGTTTCCAAAGTCAGGAAACGACAGATGTTGGCAGGGATGCGGAGAAAGGGGAACCCTCCTACACTGTTGGTGGGAATGCAAGCTGGTGCAGCCACTCTGGAAAACTGTATGGAGGTTCCTCAAAAAGTTGAAAATAGAGCTACCATATGATCCAGCAATTGCACTACTGGGTATTTACCCTAAAGATACAAAAGTAGGGATCCGAAGGGGTACGTGCACCCCAATGTTTATAGCAGCAATGTCCACAATAGCCAAACTGTGGAAAGAGCCAAGATGTCCATCGACAGATGAATGGATAAAGAAGAGGTGGTATATATATACAATGGAATATTATGCAGCCATCAAAAGGAATGAGATCTTGCCATTTGCAACGACGTGGATGGAACTGGAGGGTATCATGTTGAGTGAAATAAGTCAAACAGAGAAAGACATGTATCGTATGACCTCACTGATATGAGGAATTCTTAATCGCAGGAAACAAACTGAGTGTTGTTGGAGTGGGGGGTGGGGTGGGAGGGATGGGGTGACTGGGTGATAGACACTGGGGAGGGTATGTGCTCTGGTAAGCGCTGTGAATTGTGCAAGACTGTTGAATCTCAGATCTGTACCTCTGAAACAAATAATGCAATATATGTTAAGAAAAAGAAAAGAAGAAGAAGAAGGTAGCGGGAGGGGAAGAATGAAGCGGGGGAAATCGGAGGGGTAGACGAACCATGAGAGACGATGGACTCTGAAAAACGAACAGGGTTCTAGAGGGGAGGGGAGTGGGAGGATGGGTTAGCCTGGTGATGGGTATTGAGGAAGGCACATTCTGCATGGAGCACTGGGTGTTATGCACAAACAATGGATCATGGAACACTTCATCTAAAACTAATGATGTAATGTATGGGGATTAACATAAGAATAAAAAAAAATAAAAATAAATAAATAAAATAGTGGTTTCCAAATACTGATTTGACATGAGTGCTGGACATGGTGTGTGACATTTCTGAGTACTGTGTGTTTGTCAAACATTGTGCTGGACTCGGCATTCCATTTAAAACTCAAAGCAGCACAGAGAGAGAAATCCAGTTATCATCTCCATGTTACTAATAAGGAAGGTGGGGCTGAGAAAGTTAAATAAATTGCCCAAATCTCTCCAACAAGGATGTGATAAAACTGGGATTCCACCAGAGGCCTGACGATTCAGAATACATCCTCTTCACCCCTGTGCTCTGGTACTTGAGGAGAAGTCAGGAAGCCCCACTAAATAGTATAGATCCCAGAGTTTCTGAATCAGTAAGTCTGGGATAAGGTTTGGAGAATACATTTGTAACAAGCTCCTAGGTCAGTCTGATAGCGAGATTTTGGTCCTGCTAATTTAGACAAAAGTAACCTAATCTAGTTGAAACAACTTGGAGGACTGTTATGTAACCTTCACTTTTACAACTGTAAGTTCTTACGACCTCCCCGGTAGGGGTCTCCTGTTATGAGATGGGGGAGGCAGAAGGCAAGGGGAGCTGAATGAATACCCAGCACATATGCTTCCTACTTTTTTTCCCCCCAGACCACATTTTTCCCAGTTTGCAAAACCATTCCTCAGATGATCTGACTCCAGTGTCCTTTCCTCCTAATTATGCACCTCCATGGTTTGGCCAGTGTAGTCAGGCTAGTGACAAGTTAGCATTAGCATCTATTTTTTTTTTTTTTAATTTGAGAGAGAGAGCTTGGGGGTGGGATGTGCAGTAGGGGCAGAGGGAGAGAGGGAGAGAGAAACTCAAGCAGACTCCCGCTGAGGGCAGAGCCCAACACGGGGCTCGATCCCAGGACTCTGGGATTAGACCTGAGCCGAAACCAAGAGCCAGAGGCTCAACAAACTGGCGCCACCCAGGTGCTCCAGGCTCCTATTCTTTCCCAGGCATGGCTTTCCCACAGATTATGAGAGAACTGGTGTAAACTGTCTGGGCTCTGCCTGTTGTGTCCATTACCTTTTCCAGAGAGGGAGGCTATGGGTAGAGGAAGTGGCCAGGAGAGGGGACCCCTGTGGCAGACAGACTTCCAGAAGTCATGAGGATGGAGTGTGGAGCTGAGTGGGGCTGAGGGCGAGGTCTCTGCCGTGAGGGGGTGGAAGTTAGGGCAGTTTGATGACAAATCCCAAAAGTGAACCAAAATTATGTTCCTTCTTCCCTTCCACTGTTTTCTTCTTCTTCTTCCCCTTTTCTCCCTCTGTCTTCCTTCCTGGAAGGAAGTTAAAAATATTTAACTTTATTTTTTAACTGAACGATACTTATGCACAGAAAAATGCACAAATTCAGAGTGGACATTTTGATGGACTGTCACAAAGACAACATACCCTTGTAACTACCACCCAGGCTAGGAAAAAAGAATAACACCAGCACACTGGTATTGTCTGTTTTTGGACTTTAACTAGAGGGAACAATATGCTGCAGACTGTTTAGCATATGGCTGGTTTTGCTCTGCATCAGGCTTGTGGAATTTATGGAGGTTGTATGGTATGGCAGTAATCCGTTCTTTTTCACTCCTGCGTACTATTTCATTCTGTGCATATATCAAGCTTCGTGAACTCTACTGTTTGGGGGCATTTAGCTTATTTCCAATTTATGGCTATTACTAATTCTACTAGTGATTGTATACTGTATAAGTATACATCTGATCTCGATTACCAGGAGTACTGCTCTTGGGGAATCATTCCTGCATACAGCTTTTGGGTGGGAACCATGAAAGGAATTATGATGTCATACAGTCACTATGTTCACTTAAGGAAGATATTGCCAGTTTCCCAACGTGGCTGGATTAATTTACAGCCCACCAGCAGTCATTGAGAATGGCAGGTGTTCTACATCCTTTTTTTTTTTTTTTAATGGAGATATCCAATTAACCTACCCAGCACTATTTACTGAAAAGACTACCTTTTCCCTACTGAACTTATGTTTCATGTTTTCCTTAAATGGAGTGACAACATATATTCAGCCAATATCCATTGATCTGGTTCTGTATTGAGCCCTGACAACAGAGATGAAATGGAGTATATACTCTGATCTGAGTCCTCTACTGCAAATATGACAGAAACCATCTTTTCTATCCTAGTCTGTATTCTAGTTGGGGTAAAAGACAGTAAGTAAGTGAACCATCAAATAAAGTAATTTTTTTATGTGATGAGTAGGACGTGAGAGGAAGAGACCAACGGAGGACGGATGTGGCAGAGAGTGGCGGAGGACAATACAGCAGATGCGGTGGAGGAAGAATTCTCTGAGAAGAAACAGTTAAACAGACCCAAGGGAATGTGCCAGCACTTCAAGGAAGTACTTTTTCTGCTGTTAGAAAAATCAGCGGTACAGTAGGGGAGGCAGTCCCTGGCGTGGCTCACAGTGGGCACTGTCAGAAGTTTAGGGTGGCAGAGAGGTGTGAATAATGCAGAAAATGGCATAATGGGGGAGCGAGAGGCAAGTGCAGGATTTCCTAGGGTCCACAGGCTGCCGTGAAAGATTTCTGTTTTCTTCTAAGGGTGCACTGGAAAGCCACTGGGGAGTTTTAATGGGCGCAGTGTCACAATCTGCTGTCCGTGGTTGGATGGTAAATAAATACATTGGGTGTAGAGCGTTGCATTAAACCACGGGAAGGAGACGGAATTCTGCTGCAGCGGTCCCCAGGACTTGGAGTAGGGACAGAGCGGGGCATCGAGGATGACTCTCATCCTCAGTTTGCTCAGTTAACAGTTTTGTTTTTTATGTAGTGAAGAACGTTACTCCCTTCTTGAGTCCCTAATGGGTGTAAGCATTTGAGGTCTTCTCCAGCCAATCCGGTGGGTCAATTCATAGGATACGGTCTGCTCACCTAGCTGTCCCCAGTGCTTAAATTCTGGCTGCTCAACCAGCTTACAGGTGCTGAAAGGGAAAGAACAGTTCTCTTCTGTGCATTCTTTTGTTTTGTTTTGTTTTCAAGATTTATTTATTTATTTGAAAGAGAAGGAGAGAGCGTGTGGGGGTGGGGTGGGCAGAGGGAGAGGACGAGAGAATCTCCCGCAGACTTCCCGCTGAGCGCAGAGCCGGATAGGGGGCTCAATCCCATGACCCCTGACCCCTGAGTTCACAGCCTGAGCCAAAAGCAAGAGTCTGGAGCTTAACCGACTGAGCACCCGCCAGGCGCCCCTCCTCTCTGCATTCTTCAGAATGGAAAACAGGGGAGATTCTAAGGGGGAAAGAATGGTGGAAGTATTGATTTTGATTCTGTCATTTGAAAGCCACAGAATCTCTGGCACGTTCTGGTGATGCCTCAGAGAAGGGGTGGACTTCTAGCTTTCATGTACCCTGAACTTGTCAGAGTACTTTTTAGTGTGGCTGAGAGAACTAGGACTTGGTATTGAACAGAACTGTTTGGGTTGACATTTTGTCCCTGTCATTTGCTCTGTGTAGCCTTCGGTCACATCTCCCTGGGCCTCAGTTTGTTCATCTACAGAGTGGGGAGTGGTTCTTCCCTTGGTGCTTGCTTTTTGGAGTAAATGTGAGGATGGAATGAGCTATTCCACATGTAAATTCTGGAGTGCTTTTCTATTGAAAGAAGTGTTAAGGAGGGCACGTATTACATGGAGCACTAGGTGTTATACGCAATGAATCATGGAACACTACATCAAAAACTAATGATGTACTATATGGTGACTAACGTAACATAATAAAATAAAATTAAGTTAAAAAAATAAATTTAAAAAAATGAAAGGAATTGATACATTCAGGATTCTTTGATCCAATCTCAGCCCCCTGCCCTCCAACCCTTGTCATTACCATCAGGGCCATCACTTTGTGCTCATTCATGGTGGGGAGCTCAGGGATTACTTAATTCCACGGGGAATGGCAATTAGGCCCTATTAAAGGCATTCTCTTAAACAAGCTGCTTCCAAGTCAGCCATCCTTGGATGGGACTGTTAGGACAAGTGCTGTGTCTCATTGGCCACTAGATGGTGCCAGAATTCCTTTCTGCCGCGCTCTCTTCCCATCACCACCCCACCAGCTCCCCACCCACTCCGTTTTTGCATCTGCGCAGGCTGCACTGGGGTTGTGATGAATTTGTTTGCTGGGAAAATCGTTTCTTCCTCAGGAATCTGTGGGACAGAAAATGCCTTGTGGCCTCGGCTATTGTGGAACTTTCTCTTTCCTTGGTCTTCCATTGATTTACCTCCCCAAACGGCACTCTTTCTAAAATTCAGAAGAAAAACAGTAAGGACAGTGGTTTATGCGAGTTTTCCTATCTCTGGGAACCCTCTTCCTAGGGCCAAATCACATCCGACTTCTGTTTGTACACACAATGCGTGATGCATGCCAAGCTGTTCCTGATGAAGACATTATCTGCCCGCCTCTGCCCATCCCTAAGCACCAGGAGAGACTTCTCCCATATTGTCACTGCTTCCTTTCCAGGTGGCCAGAGAAGCCCTTCCCAGGCTTTTCTCCCCATAGGATCTGTCGTCATTAGTTAGGCCAGGTGACTCTCCTCCAGAGAGCAAATTCACTCTCTAAGCAGCTCAGCCCAGCCAGCTTTCCCTCCCACTAGCAACACAGGGTCTCTTGCTCTGTCATTCAAAGACCACAAGATCACAGCACTTCACAGATGGCAGGGCTGAGGGAATTCTCAGATCCTCTAACCTGGTGATGCTTTAACTTTAGCTTTGGAATCACCTGGAAGGCTCCTTAAGCGTGGATTGCTACACACTACCCTAGAGTTTCTGGAGCAGTTTGTCTGGGGTGGGACCTAAGAATGTGCATTTCTTGCAAGTGCCCTGCTGATGCTATTGTTTCAGGGATCACAGCTCTGAGGGCCACTGGTCTAGTCCTATTGTTTCACAGGTTTGGAAACTGAGGTTCAATGAAGTTAGACGATTGTTCAAGGTCACAAAGCAAACTGAAATTAGCTAGGACTAGGAATTCAGGAGTCTTTTAAGCAAAAGCTTTTAAAGTCCTCATTCAAATTTGGAGCTGGTTAAAAATTTCCCTGTCTGCTCTTTATGGGGAAAGGATTTGCTGAGCAAATTTACAGAGGAAATCAGATTGTAGGAGAAATGTTTAATCTGTATTTAATCACTTAAAATAGAGCTCTATTATTTTTTAGTTTAAATTAAAGCACAAACTAAGAGGAACCTATTTCTGAGTAAAGGGACTGACCTTTTAGTGTTGCCGCTGTGGTAATGTTCTTTCTAATGGCCATTGCACATGGCAGAATGCCAGGGAGGTTGTTCCACTGATTGATGCTCTTCCAAATATTCATCCCCAACATTCTCCCTTCTCTGTCCCCTTCCCAAACCAGGATTTCCCCCCTGTAATAACTTGAACATGTGGCATTGGTTAAGACAGCCAAATGGAACATGGACTGATTTAAACTTCTCTTAAAGAGGTTTATTCTAATAAATTTTTTCCAACACTGTGGTTCACCTAGCACTCGTGATAAGTGGCAGGACTTGAGAAGCATGTGTGTATGTGTAGTTATATTAATAATAATAGAGTTATGGATTTATTTATAATGATACCTTCTATGTGGAGCAACAGATGCGGTGTTTCAAAAAGTGGTAGTAATATAAAGTTTCATTTTAAATGAGTCCATTTTTTTTTAAGATTTTATTTATTTATTTATTTATCTATTTATTTAGAGTGAGCAGAGGAAGGGGCAGTGGGAAAGGGAGAGAGAATCTCAAGCAGACTCTGCACTCAGCAGAGCGCGTCGCAGGGCTCAGTCTCATGACCCCGAGATCATGACCTGAGCCAAAATCAAGAGTTGGACGCTTAACTGACTGAGCCTCCCAAGCACCCCAATGAGTGAATTGTTTTAAAGTATCCAATTTTATAATAGGACATATAGTATGTAAACATAGCTAGAGTCATCCGGATACCTGAATGAGGGAATATTGGTAAGTACCACACCAATGACTGAAATAATTCAATTTTACAACTGGAACCAGGACACTTTCATGCTTAGAGATGTTCAAGTGGAAGCTGAGTCACTGTGTGTAGAGATGATGGAAGTGTCCCCGTGGATTAGATGATTTCTTTGTCCCCCCCCCAGGCCTATAAGTGTTGATGTTCCTCTGCATTCCAGTAATCTGTCAAATCCTGTCAGCCTCCACGATTTTGGATAAGCTATTCTGTTTTGGAGGTGAGGGGTCTATATCCTGTGGGTAAACATCTACCCTTGACTGAATTGATCGCCACTAGGCGGGTTCAGACACCAGATAGGAGGGCAGACGGGCAAACCAGTGCCACTGTTATGTGCTGAATTCTGTGCCCTCAAACTCATATATTTTTTAAAGATTTTATTTATTTATTTGACAGAGAGAGACACAGTGAGAGAGGGAACACAAGCAAGGGGAGTGGGAGAGGGAGAAGCAGGCTTCCCGCCGAGCAGGGAGCCCGATGTGGGGCTCAATCCCAGGACCCTGGGCTCATGACCTGAGCCAAAGGCAGACATGTAACGACTGAGCCATGCAGGCACCCCTCAAACTCATAGTTGAAACCCTAAGCCCCAGGACTTGAATGGGACTGATTTGGAGATGGGAGCTTTAAACAGGTGCAATGAGGTCATATGGGCGGACCCTAATCTAATAGAACTGCTGTCCTTATAAGAAGAGGAGATTAGGACAAAGATAACATAAAGATGGAGGGGCAACCATGTGAAGACACAGAGAGAAGGTGGCTATATGCAAACTAGGAAAGTGAAGCCTCAGAAGAAACCAAACTTGCTAACAGCCTGGCTTGGACTTCCAGTCTTCAGAAGTCAGAAAAAAATAAACTTCTGCTGTTGAAGCCAACCAGTCTGCGGTATTTTGATATGGCAGCTGTAGGAAACTAATAGTAGGCGTTGAGGTATGAATGCCAGCCAGACAAATGGGTGGAAGATGTCTTCAGAGAGAAAGTGTCAGAAGGATTCTTTCAAGACTGAAGATGAGTTTATTAGGCACACTATAGGAAAGGCATTCCCCCAAAAAAATATGTACGAAAAGCAGTTGTTTACCCATCAGCTGTTACTCTGTACCAGCACACAGTTAGGTGCAGAAGGATGTTCATTAAAGCATTGTTTATAAAGTACATTCTGGAAAGATAAAAAAAAAAAAAGTCCAGGGGCACCTGGGTGGCTCAGTCGTTAAGCGTCTGCCTTCGGTTCAGGTCATGATCTCAGGGTCCTGGGATCAAGCCCACATTGGGTTCCCTGCTCTGCAGGAAGCCTTTTCTCCCTCTCCCACTCCCCCTGCTTGTGTTTCCTCTCTCTCTGTCATATAAATAAATAAAATCTTTAAAAAAAAAAAGTCCATGGAGAAAGATGAAAGAGAATTAATGAGCCTATAGAAAATTACGTGGAAAAAAATTGAGGGTTCATTTCCTGTCTATACTTAAGTAAATAGAATCCTATACTTTATAAAGTGCTAGCATTCTGACAGGTAATTTTGGTTATTTAAAGTCAAACAGAAAAAATAAACATACACAAATAATATTTACTAAGCATTTATAATGCAAAAACCACTCTGATGATTGCAGTGCTGTTTTGGGGATGAAATAAGGAGATACTTGCAATTAGAAGGTGGTGTGAAGAAGAACAACTGTCCTACATCTACTTGGCTGAATTCAGCCCAGTAAAGGCATGGTCCATTTCTCTCTTTATTTCTATTGACTCACCTGTGCTTAGCATAGTTTTTAGAACCTGAGAGCTTTCTAAGTAGTTTTTGAATGAATGAATGTTAAAAATCTGAATTATAAAATAAGGCCTATGCTTCTGTTCTGGTCTTGGTATAATTTTATTATAAGCTGGTAAGGAGGTTAATGGATATTAGATTGTCATCTGCATGATAAAGATATTTGAGCAGAAACATAGCAGTCAAGACAGTAAAATCTTAAAGCAATAAATGTATAATGCTTAAAGGCACAGGTAAAGTGGTGCCTGGGAGGCCTGCTTCTCCCTCTCCCACTCCCCCTGCTTCTCCCTCTCCCACTCCCCCTGCTGTGTTCCCTCTCTCGCTGTGTCTGTCTCTGTCAGATAAATAAATAAAATCCTAAAAAAAAAAAAAAAAAAAGCGAACAGGTAAAGCTATGTTCTAAGTCTGGCACCTCCAGGATCTACTGAACTTCTCTGAGATCCCATTCCCTCATTTGAGAAATGAGGACAATCTTTTTTTTTTTTTTAAAGATTTTATTTATTTATTCATGAGAGACAGAGAGAGAGAGAGAGGCAGAGGGAGAAGCAGGCTCCCCGCAGAGCAGGGAGCCCGATGCGGGACTCCATCCCAGGACCCTGGGATCATGATCTGAGCTGAAGGCAGACGCTTAGCCGACTGAGCCACCCAGGCGTCCCACAAATGAGGACAATCTTGTGTGTGTGTGTGTGTGTAAGTATATATTTTTTTCTGACTATAAAAGTAAACACTCTTAGGGGCGCCTGGGTGGCTCAGTCGTTAAGCGTCTGCCTTCGGCTTGGGTCATGATCCCAGGGTCCTGGGATTGAGCCCCCCATCAGGCTCCCTGCTCAGCAGGAAGCCTGCTTCTCCCTCTCCCACTCCCCCTGCTTGTGTTCCCTCTCTCGCTGTGTCTCCCTCTGTCAAATAAATAAATAAAATCTTAAAAAAAAAAAAAAGTAAACACTCTTAATGGTTTTAAAAATATAGGAATATATATAAGGAAAAAATAAAACAACCCTTTCCCTCACCCATCAAGTGATAAGCACTCATAAAATGTTTGATATATTTCCCTTCAAATGTTTTTCATATACATTTGTATATACTACAAATTTGGCATCATTTTGCATTTTCAAATTGGTACACTGTTTTGTCACCTCATATTATATAGAGATTATTTCTTTATGCCATTAAATATTCCTTGTAAATACCATTTAAATGGCTCTATAGCATTCCAGACTATGTATTTATCTTAATTTATTTAATCATTCTCTTAATTTTGGACATTTGGCTTACTTCTAATTGTCCGCATCAAGGGTTATATTGCAATAAGCCTCTTGGCACACAGAGTCCTGGAAGGGAACTTGTAAGTCAGGAGTATCAATCTTAAGCCTCTTGATATATATTGCTAAAATATTTTTAGTAAATGCCCTGCTGTTTATACTCCCATTGTATTTATTCGCTTTTGCTAGGTTATGCTGCAGTAAAAACCACATCAACATTAAGTGGGTTCAACAACCAAGGCTGATTTCTTGCTCACGGTATCTACTGACTAGATCAGCTTGGGCTCTTGTCTATGTGTCTCCTTCATTCTGAAATTCAGATGGAAGCAGCAGCTTTATATGGTACACGCTGTTCTTAAAAAGAGGGGAAAGAGCAATGGTATAACCACATGATGTCTTCTAATGTGGCTGCTTGGATAGAGTGCATGCCACTTCCACTCACATGCTGTTGGCGGAAGCAAGTCACATGCTCAAGCCCAATATAATAAGCTGAGAAAGCCACTCCTCCCTCAGAAGGGCATAGCCAGGGACCCTACAGTGCTAGAGCTGCTACAGAGGGGCAGTGGATATTTAGAAAGAATACATCATACAAACACTGCAATAATTCTGATTCTCCCTCAGCTTTACTGAGTATGGCGATTTTTAAATATTTGCAACATCTGATAGAGGAAGATGGTAACATATCTTATTTAATTTAATACATTTATTTCCTTATGAGACTCAGACTATTTTCATGGTTTGTGCCATTTAGGTTTGGTTTATTCAAGATAATGCATAAATTTTTATACATTTTTCTATTCTATTCTGTCTTTTAGAATGAAGTTGTTTGTTTGTTTGTTTGTTTTTTATTAAGAACATCAAGACCTTACCCATCAAGTTTAGTGTATTTTTTTCTGATACCCCTTTAAATGTGTTTATATTATTTTTTGATAAATGACATATTAAAATTTACATGTAGTCAGATTTATCATTTTTCTTTGTAATTTATTTCATGCCTTTCTGCTTAGAAAGGGCTTTCCTTTCCTAGAACCAGACACATTTACACCTATCCTTTCTTTTACAGTGTTTTTCTTTAACCGTTTAATCCATGTAAGGTTATTTTCCAGTTAGAGCGTGGGCTAAGGATCACAGTTGACCTCTCAACAGTAAACCAGAATATAAGTTATACTGTTCTGTCATTTTCTTATACACCTTAGTTGGAAACAGAGGTACAAACCAGAAAGCATATGGATTGGGGTGGGGAGTCCAGTTGACTTGAATCCTAGAAGTAGCTTTTGGGATTCAATTGTTGGATGACTTAAAGCACAATTCAAATAACTTTTCTGGTTCTCTACCACTTCACTCCAATGAAAATACTGTATCTCAAGGAGCCCATCTATCCCCAAATCTGTTTGGCTCGTCTCTAGATCTGGTATATTCCTATTATATATCCTGCCACTGCCCAGTCCTGTGGCAGATGTGGCTAATGCAATGTGCCACTTTTTTTTTTTTCCTTTGTGAGTTAAAGTAACCAAAGAATTCTTCTTCTCATAGTAACCCGAGAAGTTGCTGAATCAGCATACCACTTAAAACTTACTTCTCAGTAATGTGTTCCAAGAAGTCAGAATTGTGAATTCCTAATCAAAGTATCTTTTCTTAGGTAATTCTGCTTATTCTATTCAGAAATTGTCTTTTTAATCATGCAGTCTAAGGCCTATTTTGATCCTACTAATAACCAATGTTCTAATACAACTGTTCTCGATCCCGTATTATATATATGTATGTGTATGTATATATATGTGTCTATATATATGTTTTAAAGTTATGCCCAGATCATTGCGAGTTCATGAGATGCATACAGTTACATATATTTTCAGTATTTGCAGCTAAGTTGCCAATGGATTTTACTATGACAAGTAACAGAAGTATTCTCACTTATTATAATATTAGTTTGGGGTCAAATTACAGTACCAAAAAAAAAAGAAAAAGAAAAAGAACAGACCCATAAATGCAGAGAACAAACTGGTGGTTGTCAGAGGAGAGGGGGATGGGAAGATGGACAAAAAAGGGAGTGGAAAGTAAAGGTTTCCAGTTATGGAGTGAATAAGTTGTGGGATTGAAAGGTACAGCATGGGGAATATATTCAGTGATATTGTAATAATGTCATATGGTGACAGATGGTAGCTATGCTTGCAGAAAGCATAGCATAATGTATAGACTTGTGGAATCACTATGTTGTACACCTGAAACTAATGTAACATTGTGTGTCAACTGTACTTCAATAAGTAAATATGTAAATGAGTAAATAGTGTATAAGTAAATATGTAAATGAGTAAATAGTGTAAAAGTTAAGAGTCCTAATCTGACAGAGTTAGAAAGAACCTAATATCATCTATCCCAATTCATTCTATTGACCAAATAGTCTTATATAGCTCAGAAATATCAACCAGCTCCCATGGCTTTCATAATATAAAACAGCAACTTAAAAGGGAGTTGGGTTCTTGAATCTAGTCCAAGGTCCAAACGCTAATGGATGGTACGTTTAAAATCTCCTATGGTAAAAGGCTTCACTGGCATTGGGAGAGAACTTTTTGTCTACCTCTCTAGTATCTGAGGTCAGAAGTCATAGCTGTCGGAATTTTAAGCAATATCTCAGCTTTGTGCCATTCTATAGTAAGGCATACTACAATTAGCCTGTTTCTTCTATATTTACAGACTATATTTTAGTGACAAAGAACTCCACAACAGTCTCCCTTTCTTCCAGTAACAGATATGTACAGTCTATTTGATTTTGGAGAAAAAAAATAGCTACAAGCCCATTGGTGCCAGATATGGTTGTCCAATTAAGTTCATATCCCTTCGTGGTTATGGGCCGACTTGATATGTCCAGAAAGCACATAGAACAAATGGGGAAATGTCCTCATAGGGAAAAATATTTGAAGTTTAAATGCTTATTTATGATATTTATACTGATAATATTTCCTCTGTGTTTTATTTTTCTCACCCTCTGACACAAAAAATATATAATACTGGTTTTGGGTTGAAAGGAGATACAGGGAGTTATTGTAAAGTCAGTGTTTATACTTTCTCTGTTATCTCTCTTTGTTTTTGAGTTGATTTAGGTATAGACCTTACATTATTCCTGTGACTGTGGACTATGGACTATGGTCTATGAGCTATGTGTTAATAAAGATCCTATTACCACTGGACTCCATCGTACTATCAATTACCTTAGAACTCAGTATATTCCCAATTACTCTATGTGAGTGGCAGAGTAGAAGAAGCCATTCCAACACTTTTGGTTGATAGCTTAAAAAAACAGAACCACTAGCCAAAGATCTTGCAGGTTGGTAGTAACAGTAGAAAACAGCATCTAGATCTCTAGACTTTTAAGCACAGTGCTTCCTTATATATAAAATCCTTTCTCCTACAAAGTTAATCATAAATTCTTGATTTGTATCAGGAATTCCCCTTTAGTTGGCGAAGAGAAGAAATGAAACATTTACTTTTTGTTTTAAATGGCTAGTAGCAAAAGCATATTGATATGGTCAAGATGGGACATTAAAATCAAAATTATGTAAGGAATAAAAGGCAGCATAAATTAGAAACATTTGCTTCCACTGTGGTTTAAAAGAGTTAGCATTAGGCCAGCCTCATATAACATTGTAGGGTTGGGTTTATAGATGGATTGGGCAATATATCAAAAACAGCATTAAAGACCAAGGAGTTAGATAGAGCAAAAGGCCACCAAAGAGTAAATGTATGGTCACCAACAGAGACTGTTCTCAGGAAATATTAAATTGTTTTCCCTGGTACATGGTAAGGTAAGACTTGTACAGTTATAGAGTGCTTAACATATAAAGGTCCATGGTTATGCTCTCTTCCAATCCTTTAATATAGATGTTTAGAGTTGTGTCATCTACCCAGCACATCATAGAGTTAGCTAAAGGAGTGGCAGGTGAATTTGTTATCTATTATTGTATAACAAATTATCCCCAGACACAATGGCTTAAAACAACAGCAAACCTTTAATATCTATCACAGTTTCTACTAAACAGTATCTACAGTTTCTGTTGTGGAATTGCTCATGAGGTCACAGTCAAGGTGGTGACTGGGATCGCTGTTAGTGGAAATCTTGACTGGGGCTGAAGAATTTGCCTCCAAGGTGGCTCACTCATATGGTTAGTGAATTGGTGATGACCATTGGCAGAAAGTCTCAGTTTCATACCACGTAGCCCTCTTTATAGGCTGCTTGAACATCCCCTCAGTATGGCAACTGGCTTCCCACAGACTGAATAATCCATAGGAGATCAAAGCAAAATACCCAATGTCTTTTAAAACCTCATCTCAGGGGTCATACACCATGATTTCTGCAAAATCCTACTGGTTACAAAGTCAATCCTATTTGATGGAGGAGGAGACTACACAAGTGCAAGAATATCAAGGGGAAAGGATCACTGGAGGTTGGAAAGCTTAGAAGAGTACCCAGCATATGGTAAGAGTAACTATTTAGTAATACATTAATAGGAAGAGTAATTAATATTCCTATATTAATATATGGTAGCATATCATAATTCTAAAGGTTCATTTTTATTTTTCTGTTGTAGTCTAATTTTTGTAGCTTAAAGAAAAGAGATTTAAAAAAGATATTAAGAAAGCGAGAAGCTAGATTACTTGACTGTGGTCTTGATAACCAACCTAAGTTGTAAACCTCTCCTTTTTTTTTAAGAAAAAAAAGTGAGATAGTAATATTTATATTTGGACATCAATAGAGGATGGATGAGTAAAATATACAAGTAGATATAATGCACACTATACAATAACAAGAAAGGTCACAAGAAAAGTTCAGAAAGAATTCTATGGGAGTTTCAGGGTTTTGAAAACTCTGTGGACTGAGGAGAGACTTTGTATAGGAAGATCATTATAACAATTATTTACAAATAATTAGATTTTTAAAAAAATAGAAAAGTGGGAACAGAATGAGTTAAAATGTGGTGTTGAGAAATCATAGAATATTCTTGTGACAGAGAGAAAAGAGCATTGCTTTATTTGGCTGGAACATTGGATAGAGACAAGGAGTACAAATTTATTCTTCAGGTAATGTGGAAACATTGCAAGTGAAGAATGTCCTGATTCAGGAAAAATTCATCAGGCAAACTAAAGTCAAACTGAAGGAGCAAGAAAATGGACACAGGGAGATCAGTTAGGAGGCAATTGTACAAGGTACTTGACATTCAACGAGAATCTAAACAAGGATGTGTGAGAGAATCAAAGTAGCTTATTTTAAAGATAGAATTTACAGCATGGGGCACTGGAATGAGTATGGGTGCTGAGGAAAAAGCATTAACCAAGCGCTTTTTCTTCTGGAGCGAAATAGGTTGAATTTAGTTCACATGGTCTCTGTTTTCTTTATTCATTCATTCAAAACCATTTTGTTAGTGACTACATTGTTCTAGTTGCTGTGAAAATTCTGTGAAGGTGAAGATGAGCAAGACTCAATTTATGCCCTATTTCTTTGTTCTCTTAGGATAAAGTATGCTCAAAAAAGTTGTTTATCCTTGTCTACTTGTTGTCTTCGGTTTCTCTCCTCCTATTTGCTCTTAAATTTACTCCAGTGTCGGGGCGCCTGGGTGGCTCAGTCGTTAAGCGTCTGCCTTCAGCTCAGGTATGGTCACCAACAGAGACTGTTCTCAGGAAATATTAAATTGTCCTGGGATCAAGCCCCTCATCGGGCTCCCTGCTCGGCGGGAAGCCTGCTTCTCCCTCTCCCACTCTCCCTGCTTGTGTTCCCTCTCTCGCTGTGTCTCTCTCTGTCAAATAAATAAAATCTTAAAAAAAAAAAAATTTACTCCAGTGTGGTCTTTGCCTCCTTCATCTTATTAGGCTGTTTGTATCAGCTCACCAGTGACCTCTATGTGGCTAAAGCCAACGGTCAGTTTTCAGCCTGCTTGTTCTTTTATAGGTATTTACTCAGTTTATCTTTTTTGATCCTTCTTGTCACTTGTCACGTGTCCCTATGCTGATTTTCCTCCTTATTCACTGCCTACTACTCCATAATTTAGTCGTTTGCTGGTTCTTCTTCTCTCGTACTTCTTAATATTAGAGTGTCTGAGGGCTCAGTTCTTGACATTCTCTTCTTTACCAATACCAATTTCTTGGGGCTTTCATGTAGTCACCCAGATTAAAATACTATGTTGGTGCTGAAGATGTTCAATGTTTAAATATATATATATATATGTATTGGACTTCTCTCATGACCTCTGAACCATGTATCTATTCATCTGCCTACTCGGTATGCCCATAGAGATGTAGAATTGATATTTCAAACCAACCAGTCCAAAAGTGAACTAATCTTTCCCCCCAAATCTGTTACTCCCACATGCTTTTCCCATGTCAGTTGGTGGTGTCTCTTTCCTTGGATTGATCCTTGGCTCCTGTTATGTCACCCATTCAATAAATACATCACTGATGCCATTGGCTCTACCATCACAATATGTCCAAAACCCATTCTCCCATCCTGGTCTGCATCACCACCATCTCTCCCCTGGATTACTGCCCTCGCTTGCTATACTTGCCACTCCCAACCCATCTAGTCTTGCCACGATACAAGAATAATTAAAGTGTAAGTCATAATGGGTCACTTCATTGTTCAAAGTGCTACATTGGTTCCACACTTCACTCAGTGAAAAAGGCAAAGTCATCATCTTCTAATCATGTGTAAGGTCCTATTCACTCTTACCACCATCATCACCACATTAGTGCTCAAGATAACATTTTACCACTCCCTACTACTTTTATCCTTGCTCATTTTTTTTTCCTCTAGGCCTCCTGGCCTTTTGGTAGTTTGGCAACACACCTGGCCCAGTCATAACTTAGGGTGTCGGTACTTGTATTCTTTGCCTGAAACTTTCATTCTGCTGGTATTAGTAAGGGTAATTCTCTCCCCTCTCAAGGATGCTTATCCTTGTACAAGGTACAAGGATACTGCAGACTGTCACCTCCTTTATTTAAACTGCAGACTGTCACCTCCACAGAAACACTCTTTAGTACCTTTATCTCCCTCTCCTTTTGAATCCCTAGGTTATATTACCTGTGCAATAATACACGTATTTTTTATTCATTATGTTTATTGTCTGTCTCTCCACATTAGGATGTGCTCTTCATGAGGGCAGGGATCTCTGTATGTTTGGTCCTATAGGAATATCTGGCTCAGAGTAGACAATAAATAATAATTCACAACCCAGTGTGGGGACAAATAAGTGACTTCACAACCCAGTGGGGGAACAGATCCATAAATAGAGCATGTATAACTATGACCAAATACTGCTGTAACAAGGAGGGAAGAGATCTACTACTTTCTTGGGTGAGAAATCTCCTTCAGAAAAAGGCTCATCTGAGTGAGTTGTGCAAGTATTGATTTTGAGACCAGAATTTTGAGACCAGGATGGTTAAATTTTAATAAGGATGGCAAATCTCTATTCTTTATATCCTATAATGGAATTTATGGTGAAGAACAGAGGAAATTTGAAGATTTCTCCTACCACATGAGAGTACACAATTTAAGGTCCAAATAATTCCACTTGAATTAAACCTTAATTAAACATCCTGTGCATATAGATATTTCCCATATCCACCTGTCAAAATCCTACTGATTCATCAGGGCTCAGATCAAATGTAATCTCCTCCAAGAAGCCCTACATGTCTCTCACTAATCAGAAATAAGTGCTCCCTCTTAAAATCATTGACTGGCATCCAATTCTCCCTTCTAAATTATAAACTTATTGTGAGTATAGACCTTTAGACCTACCTTTGTGTTACCTACAGTTCATAGAAAAGGGACCTGCACACAGTTGTATAAAGTTGCACTACATTATTCCTTAGGATCCTTTAAAACATAATATATTAGAATATCTCAATTCAGTTTCATTGATACATCTAATTTTGGTGTACCGCCACAGGGCATACAGAAATTGAACCTATGAATTTGGTTTTATGGGATCTTTCAACCAAAGAGAAGAAAGAAAAAAGAAATCATTCAATACCTCTTGTGTTTCAGGAAGTACGCTGGGCTTTTTCACGTGTGTTACCTCATATAAAATTCAAAATAGCACGATTGAGCAGGTATAATTGTCCTTTTTATTTTTGCAAATGAGAAAACAGTCTCATAAATGTTAAATGACATCTTGAAGGTCACACATCCTGTAAGTGATAGAGCTAGAATTCTAAACCAGTGGTGTTATTCCACTAAATCACAATCCATGTGACAAAGGAACAAAGGAGAAACGATGGCGAATTCAAAATGTTGAGAAAACATTGGGCTGCAATAAAGTGGATATGATGAATGTCACTTTGGGGCATAGTTTGTGGAACTAATTCCACAGTGCCATAAACAATTGGTTCTTGGAAGAGTTCACACTAAAGCTTACAAGACAAGGAGCTATTCTTGACTGTCTTGGGTAAAACACTGGTATCGTCAGCAGCATTAAAAAAGGTTGCAATGCTAAGGCACGGTGATGGTTATATAATTAAGTTTGACATCTTCACTGGAGATCATATCAGGTGCTGCTGGCTCGATGAACTTTAAGAAAAAAAAAAAAGAATGAGTTAGAAACTGCCTGGAGGAAAAGATATAAAATTAAAATCCATAGAATCCAAAGGAAATAGGTTTAAGAATAGATTATGAGAATCCCCAAAGGTTTATCAGCTACAGAACAACCAAAAAATAGAAGCTAAGAGGGTGATAATAGAACCAGACTGGCTGGATGCAAGAAAAGAAATTGATTCAGGTCAAAGAATTCTGTTTTAAACAATATGAGACTAGCCTGTGTAATTCCAACTGTGAGAGGTCTATCTAAGGGACAGTAAAATAAGAAAAGAGAAATAGGAAAATAAAAAAAAATACTGTCTTGTAGATATCTAAAATAAAGCCTATAACTTATTGAATACTTTATACAGCCCTACATATCCTACAGTTATGTAACATGAGAAGTGAGATGGAACTTTGCAGACACTATGACAGAACACTAGCACTTTACCAAAACATTTTTTTTTTCTTTCTGAGCACACATTTCCTAGCATTTCTTGCATTATTTGTGTCCATGTCACTGAGTACTAGCCAGTGGAACATGAGAAGAATTGATGTGTGCTACCCCAGGCTGAGCCCATAAAACCCTGTTAGGGATGGATCTCCATGCTCCTTTCCATTCCCTTTCGTGCATATAAGCAAGACATCTTTGGAAAGCATGGTAGACAATGATGGAAGCACAACATGGAAAGATACAGCACCACTGAGCTGCCCCAAAATTAGGAATATCAACTTTTGAGTTTATTTGTATAAGAAGTAAGTTTCTATAATGTTTGATCCATTGTATATTTTGGGTTTGTGTGTTACAGTGGTAGGCATTACCTCAAATTGTATAAAGATGATCTAATCCAACTGCATCAACAGAAAAAGTAGAAGCAAAGACTCAGAGAAGTTAGAAGTAGGGTTAAGAACAGGAACAGGGCTTCTAAATACCTCTGTGTGTGAGGCTAAGAGGCTACAGCTGTGGGGAAAATTGGGGCACAGAAGCAGAAAACTATGGAGCGTCTGAAATGAGTTAATTAGTAGATACGTTATTTATGCCAGGAAAATACCCTAAACCTTAGTATGGAATTTTAGGGTGTTGAATGTTATGGTTTCAGTCTGACTTCCGGTTATAAGGAATCAGTGGAAGTCACAAGTTAAAGCAAACTTTGCCACTACAATGGTGCCTCCACAAAACTACTCAATAGTTTTGAGGTCTCTAACAAATTCCATTCTATAGTCATTGCTTGAACATTAGGCACAGTTAGTGAATATTGTCTTTGGAAATTTAATAGAAGATGGTCATGAAGGTAAACTTTATCGACAGAGAAAGTAGAACTTAAAGATTCAAATAAGTATCAGAGGAGTATAAAATGAACATAAGGCTAGAATTTAAGTGGGGTAGATCTTAATTCTGACTCCTTGATTAATTTGCTTAACATTGAAAAAGTCATTTAAATCTGTGTTTCAATTCTTTTATTTGGGAAATGGGAATTATGAGTGTTGGTTTCTAGTTTGTAGTTAAGATTAAAAAATGGGCTATATAAAAACTCTGTAAACAGTACAATATACCAGGGAACCTACCTAAACTCTATTATTAATGAATAGATATTTGTCACCAGGAAAATTAAAAAAAAAATCTTTAGTCTTAAAAACACCAACTTTGGGCAAGACCTTGCTAGGGAAGGACTTAGATCCTTTGAACTGACTTTTGTTATGGAAAGTTCAGGACCCAACAAAAAGAGAAAAGAGATCAGACAGATGTTCCACTCCTACATTTCCTAATAAATGTGATAAATACTCGGATATTTTTAGATCGCGTCACTCCTCTGACCAAAAGTCGGGGTTTTTGTTTGTGTGTTTGTTTTTGTTTTGTAATCTATCTGATCTTTCATTAGATCTTTTTTGTTGTTGTTGCTATTTTGGTGTGGACAATTAAGGAGGCTAAATCTCTGCAGACTTTTCAAAAGGGTGAGCCATCCTCCGATTCCTTTTACTACCCACTCCCAGATAGAATTTCAACTAAAGGTAACATCAAATCATGGCTATCTTAGCTCATTTGGATACCTAGAGACATGTTTAAAAAGCAAATTGTACCATCTCCAAGCAAAAAGTCTTAAGTACAAGATTCAGCAAGTTTTACATTTTTTTTCTTCCCTCAGTGTGGTCTGTTTTCTTGGACAAAGTTTACATACAGTGAAGCCCAGGCAAGAACTTAGATAACAGACACTATCTGCTAATGCCACCTGCTTCCAGTGGGAAAGCCAACAATGGGATATGGTGATATCCTAGTGTGCCTTGTCTATTTAGGGGATTCACCAGAATCTCATAAAGAGAAACACAGCAGTGGGACTCGCTATCATCTCTAATTTCCATCTTTCCATTAATAAATAGGAGTCAGGGAATTAGAGAACAGATTGGTATTATTTATCCTGGGAGATGATATTATTTATCCAGGAGATGATCGAATCCAGTTAGTGTGAAAGCAGTTAGTTCTGATAAAACCTAGAAAATGTTTAACAGGTCCAAGGGACCCAGAATTGCAATAGCAGATAAGATTCTGGATAGATGAGAAGATGTGCTGGCTGGTTGAAATTATGGTTATAATGAATCTTTACTTGAGGATGGCCGCTGAATTAGTTGAAAGCTTTTTATGAAAGCAATGGACAAATCATGGCAAGAAGTATAATAAAGACTTCAGAGATCTGTGTGCCCTGAAAGTTGGCAAAGAGAATTTTATAAAAAGAGAGAACTGTACTTAGCTGCTATATAAGTCACTCTCATAGATTATATTTTCAGGTTAATAACACTGAAGAGGAGAAATAGAAATAGTTTTGGGAAAATGATGTGATAATTTCAGGATACCAAGGACATTTCGGGGGTTAAGAATTTTGTGGCAAATAACAAAAAATGAAAAGAATGATGGACAAGTTGATAAGCTAAAATATGTTTACAGGGTTGTCATTAGAGGGAAGGGCATGGAAGACATGTCAAAGAAGAAATGGAAGAGAAACATAGCTACATTCTTCTATAAGAAGAGAAAATATAAGAGCAGCAAACAGACATAGTCAAATGTTTTAGGACTTCATTTGAGAAAAAGACGACGTTGGCTGGAAGATGCTTAAATCTGTGTTATGTGTTGGGTAATGTGTTATAGTCTTTCATTGAATTATCACTTTCCATCCTCAAAATATCTGTTGACAAAGATGTTATTTTTCCCTGTTTTGTAGATGAAGATAGAAAATTCAGAGATAGAAGTAAACAACTAGTGTGTGAAACTGTGGGTCAGTTTTTCCCTTTATATGCCTGGACAATTAAGGTCCTTTACAATAATAAACAGATTTTTATCTTTCTTTAAAAAAAAAATTTCCAAATTGTAACTAGTAAGTTATAATAAATCAGTGTGTACCATTCTCAATAAGATATATTTCCCATGTTTGCAATAAATAGAGTAAGTAATGCTTGAAAGATTCCCAAAGGTATTTCTGTTTAAAAACTATACCAGCTTGCTTTTTAAAAATTTTATCTTAAATGGTTTACTATTTCTTAATATTTCATAGTCTTAAAAGTTTCCCATACATCATCATACATATGTATGTTTTCTAAGAGTTTCTGGTTTTCATCAGATATTCATATCTTGAATCAGATCAAAGATATTTGTACATATTCAGAAAACACCAGACAAATAAGCACATAAAAGTTTGTATATTCTCTCTCTTCCCCCTGCCCCAAGCTTATGGAAGCACTTGGCAAATGATCAATAATTTCCAGTAAATTATTAACTGCTTTACTAGAGAGTATTCAGCCTTGAGCATCTCCTAAAGAAATACACATATGACCTTTGTTATAAACAAATGTCATCAATTTCACAAATGTATTAACCATCTTAAAAATGCTGAAACATTTTGACTTCAAAGCTCCATTTCTGGAAATCCATACTAAGGAAATAAAACGAGAAAAAATTGAGTGTACATAAATTGAATGTGAAGCCAATAAATTGGGATAAAATTATGTAAGTTTATATAACATGACCTCAGTCTATAAAACATGTCCAAAAGAGTTAGATGGAAATTATCAAAATATGACCAACAGCCATAATTTTGAATCATGCACTAATGTAGGAGATTTTCTCTTTTCTTCTTAATTTTGTGTACTTTTCCAAACGTTTACCTGTTGTCTTTATTGTAAGTCCCCAATTTTTAAATTAATTAACCAATTTTTAAAATATCCGAGGCATGCAGGAGTATAAAGCCTAATGAGAACAAAGGGTCTACACTGAAATTCTTTCCATCTATTTTTAGTGACTTCCTTCCTTTCTCTAGAGTGAGGCAATCAAATCACTGTTACTTGTTTTTGTTTTTGTTTTTTTATCTTCAATTAGCCAACATACAAGTGTGTTCCTGAGATATTCTGTGAAAATGCATAACTTATGCAACCATTCCCCCATTGATAGATAGGCAGACCACCTTTGATCCACTGGTGTTATACACACAACAACAAAGAATATCTTGAAATTGAGATATTCTGAATTTAGGGGCATATGTTTGAGAATTGATTATTTTTTTTAAAGATTTTATTTATTTATTTGAGAGAGAGAATGAGATAGAGAGCATGAGAGGGGGGAGGGTCAGAGAGAGAGGCAGACTCCCCGCTGAGCAGGGAGCCTGACGTGGGACTCGATCCCGGGACTCCAGGATCATGACCTGAGCCGAAGGCAGTCGCTTAACCAACTGAGCCACCCAGGCACCCCGATTATTTTGTTTTAATATTTCCTGGTGTGGCTCTTCAACCAGTGGTTTAAATTTTTGTAAATTATCTTCTTTGTCTTTCAGTTGCTCCAGAAGTGGAGTTAGAGTCTCACTGTCTTCTTTATAGACCATTGTTCTTTAACAGCGCCTGGCTACCTCCAGAGTAGACTTATTTTGTATTGCTCCAAAGAGCGCAATTAAGATCCAAAGAGCTGAAGTCATAGGGAAGCATATTTCAGGTCACTACAAAGAAGTGCTTTCCAATAATAGCAATAATGACAGTGTAGTAAGCTCTATTTCCATACTTATTTATAATTTCTAATGGCCTCTCTCTTGAGCTACCTTATGAGGCAGTTATGAGTTCTGCAACATTGGGAATAATCCAAGAGAACCTGGAATGACCTGTCAAATATGTTGAGTTAGAAACTGTAAATCCCAAAGGGGATGGTATAGAATATTTTTAAAGATTTGCTTCAAGTCCCACATCCTCTTTTGTCTATGTTAGAAACTTTTGGATTAAGAATGTAGTTAACATCCTAATGAACTTAGAAGGGTTGGGAAGTCACTTAGCTATTAGTTTTTCACACTATAAAAAAAGCGAATAGTCATGTCAGAAGGATACTACAGAGATTAATTAGCTGATGTCTGCACAGCGATAAAGATTATACAACATCAGGTCTACCTAATAATAAGGCTGCAGAAAGGGCCAATTGGACTTTCCCCATTTAACCAGCACTTTGTAATGGTAAAATGAGGGCAAAGGGTGAAATGGCAAAAAAGAATAAAAAAATAAAAGGAGTACATAGCACACAAATGCAAATGCTTAAAAAAAAGTAAAAACACACCACCAACAACTTAATTAACCTGTAGAGACCTTTGCCACACAGTGGTCTCAAAGCAGACAGATTAGACAGGATGTTTAAAAGGGATTATGGTTTGTAATAAGAAAAATATCTGGAGTTAACCAGTATATCCTGGTGTGGGCTTTTAAAATGACCTTCTAATTTTGCACTTCTAAAAGTAAACTTTATTTTTAGAGTGGTTTTAGATTTACAGAAAAATTTCAAAGGTATTTCATAGAATCCCCCTACACCCCAAAGCCAGTGTCCCCTATCATTAACATTTTTACATTAGTATAGTACATTTGTTATAATGAATTAACTGATATTTGTACATCATTATTAACTACTTTCCATACTTTGGTCAGATTTCCTTAGTTTTCACCTAATTTCCTTTTTCTGTTTTGGGATCCCAGCCAGGGTACTACAATGCATTTAGTCACATCTCCTTAGGCTCCTCTTGACTATGACTAGTTTATCAGATTTTTTTTTTCTTTTTGGTGACTGCTGTGAACTGAATTATGTCCCTGCCAAAATTCGTATGTTGAAGCCCTAATGTATTTGGAGATGGAGCCTTTGGGAGGTAAACAGGTTTAGATGAGGTTATGAGGGTGGCTGCTAATGATGGGGCCAGTGTCCTTAAAAGAAGAGGCACCAGAGAGTTTGTTCTTTCTTATTCTCCACCATGTGAGGACACAGTGAAAAGGTGGCCATCTGCAAACCAGGGAAGGAGTCTCACCAGAACCCAACCATACTGGTGTGCCAATCTTGGACTACTCGCCTCTAGCAGTTAGAAAACAATGTTCTGCTATTTAAGCCACCCATCTTATGGTATTTTGTTATGACTGCCTTAGCTAAGACAATGACCTTGACAGTTTTGAGGAGTACTCATCAGTTACTTTGTAGAATGTTTTTCAATTTGGATTTCTCATGATTGGGACTGGGGTTATGTGTTTTAGGGAGCAAGACCACAGAAGTAAAGGGCCATTTTCATCATAACATATCAAAGCCTTCTTTATCACCATGACCTGTCACTGTTGATGTTGACCTTGACCAGCTGGCTGAGGTCAAGGTTTGTCAGGTTTCTGTACTGTAGAGTTACAGTTTTTCCCCTTTCCAAACTGTACTCTTTCAAAGAAAGTCATCATGCACAGTCCACACTTAAAGAGTGTAGATCCATGAGGGTGGACTGTCTATAGAAATCATTTGCAATTCTACATGAGAGACTTGTCTTTTTTTCCCCATTAATCTATTCAGTCATTTATTTCTATCACTATTGACTAATGAATATTCATTTTACATTTTGGGTTCTAATCTCGTATGATGTTATTTATTTAAACCCAGTTTTGCTATTTCAACTCTATAGATCAGGAAACAGAATTGTCTGTGATCACCTGGCACATCAAATCAGTGAGATTCCAACACAAACTTTTGAGAACCAAAGGACCATGTATATTTCTACTTAATGTTTAACTGATTCTTTGATTTCTGTTTATTTTTCCCCCTTGTGGATGCCTACAGTTGTAGATGGAGGAAGTTTTAAGTGGGTTATTCAGCAGATTTTTAGCTATAAAACAAAACTGAACTGAAATTTATTAATTCTTTCTCCATTACTGATGTCTCCATACCAGGTTACACTGTTTCTTCATTGGGAAAGCATAACACACTGGTGTTCCAGGCCAGTTTAAGAGGCATAATAGTGAGACACAGATATATATCACAAAGGGTAACCCCATCATTCCTCCAACTGATTTGTGCATTTTTGAAAATGAAAACAGAATTACTGGGAGGTATAAAATAATGCTTCCATGGCAATTTTGGACCTCAATTTCATTCCCAATTTGGCCATTTGGTCTCCACAACAAACTACTATCTTTCCTTGTACAGTAATGTTAAGATCTGTGCCCAGTTTACAAGGGCATTGTGCACCTTATTAAATATAGGTATGTGTTTTGGAACTGTCCTTGTAATGAATGAGATAGATGCAAAACAAGATTAATCTCAATTGCATGGCTTTTCTGAGTCTGATCAAATGCATAACACATATTTTTCAAAATGTACATGGGAATATCTACAATATATGCAAATGCTAATAAAATTCCCCTAGCTTTTATGATCCCTGTTAGGACATGACATATTATAGTTGAATTGTCAAATGTGTTTGAGAACCACATTTGGTCATGCATAACATACACAGAAGAAGAAAAGGTATTTTCTTTATTGGAGGAAATTCATTTTATCATACAAATGAATGGTACCATGATTGAGGAAATTGAGGATTCAATTTATTTACTTAAAGAAGATACCACAGCAACCTACTAACTCCACTAATAGTAATAATAATAATGATTGAAGTTACTAAAACTCTATAGAAGCCATATAACCTTTTTTTTTTACAGCTAAAAAACACACATTAGATCCCTAATAATCCCTACAAATTTTGATCCTCCTATTAAACAGCATTCACTCATTCATTCATCCATCCATCCATCCATCCGTCCATCCATCCATCCATCCATATCTGCATTTGGTAAATTTTTATCAAACACTTACTATAGGGGTGCCTGGGTGGCTCAGTCGTTAAGCGTCTGCCTTCAGCTCAGGTCATGGTCCCAGGGTCCTGGGATTGAGCCCCGCATCAGGCTTCCTGCTTGGCAGGAAGCCTGCTTCTCCCTCTCCCACTCCCCCTACTTGTGTTCCTTCTCTCTCTGTGTCTCTCTCTGTCAAATAAAACAAAAAAACAAAACAACAACAACAACAAAAACAACCAACAACCAACAACAAAAAACCCCACTATATACCAGGCCCTTTCCCAGTATTTGGAGATACATCAATGAATGGAAATAGTTGAAAAACCCCTCTCTTCACTGAGCATGCATTTATGGTTATTGGTGACTATGTTATTGCTTATTTTGTTATATTAGGTATGATAGGTAGTGGTAATTGACTTAGAGAAAAATAATGCAGGGGATGGGTGGTGATTGTGGGAAGAGGGTTGCATTTTTAAATAGTGTGTTTGGGGGGGCGCCTGGGTGGCTCAGTTGGTTAAGCGACTGCCTTCGGCTCAGGTCATGATCCTGGAGTCCCTGGATCGAGTCCCGCTTCAGGCTTCCTGCTCGGCAGGGAGTCTGCTTCTCCCTCTGACCCTCCCCCCTCTCATGTACTCGCTCTCTCTCATTCTCTCTCTCTCAAATAAATAATTTTTAAAATCTTTAAAAAAAATAGTGTGTTTGGGGAAGGACATGCTGAAGAAATGAAATTGGATCAGAGGTCTGAGGGAGGACAAAGATGGTGCCATGCAGATCCCTAGAGTCAGAACATTCCTGGCAGAGGACCAGCAAGCACACTGAACCTGAGGCAGAGGAGCGTGCTTAGTAGAATTTAATCATGTGACCAGAGTCGATCCAGCAAAGAAGAGAGTAATAAGAGATAAGGTGAGCGATAAGAGGGGCCAGATCTTATAAGATGTTTTAGGCCATTATAAAGGCCTTTTGTGTGGAAAAGAAATTAATAAGTAAAGGGAGAATGTCAAGATTTCACCCTTTCTGATGGCTGAGTAATATTCCATTGTATATATAAATACCACATCTTCTTTATCCATTCATCTGTTGATGGACATCTGGGCTCTTTCCATATTTTGGCTATTGTGAACATTGCTGTTATAAACATTGGGGTGCAGGTGCCCCTTTAAATCACTATCTTTATATCCTTTGGATAAATACCTAGAACAACATGGATGGAACTATAGGGTATTAAGCTAAGCAAAATAAGTCAGTCAGAGAAAGAAAAACACCATATAATTTCCCTCATATGTGGAATTTAAGAAACTAAACAGATAAACATAGGGGAAGGGAAGGAAAAACAAAATAAGATGGAAACAGAGAGGGAGGCAAACCATAAGACACTCTTAATCATAGGAAACAAACAGGGTTGCTGGAGGGGAGGTGGGGGGGATGCGGTCACTGGATGATGGGCATTAAGGAGGGCACGTGATGTAATGAGCACGGGGTGTTATACGCAACTGATGAATCACTAAATTCTACCCCTGAAACTAATAAAAAAAAAAGAAAGTAAAGGGGAAATGAGGAGACGAGAGCCTTCTACAAACCAGGAAAGGAAGGAATTTCAGGGAGGATTTTAGTGGTGTTCTGTACTATCACATTACAATACAAATAGTCATTGTTCACTACCTGTGATATTTAAAAAACTGTACCATCTGTGTGAATGGCCGCCATGTTTGTCTTACTCCCCATTGTCTCTGCTGACTAGCCCAGTGCCTCAATAAATATTTATTTTTTAAGCAGATGAATACATTTTCTAGTTTAATAATCACAGCATAATTATTTATTAGCCTTCTGTTTTACAGATGGGGGAGAGAAGACAAAGGGAGGGTAAAGGACTGTAAGAGGCACCCTCAAGTTTTTTGAGCCTACCACTAGGTGGGCTTGATAATAGAACTCTAAATTTTCAGAGCAAATGCCTGAAATCTGGGACTTTCCTCCCTCTCTTGAATATTAGAAAAATGTGAACCTTACCTGCTGCTCATTGCTGGCTGTGAGTCTACCTCTTGGTGCCAATTTTGCCTCCCCACTCTCAGATGTCACCAGGTACCCTGCTGAATTCTCATCTCGCCAGCCACAGCCTAGCTTGGGCAACAAATGGCCAGAATAAACAAACAAGAAATTATCCCTTGGAACAAACATCTGATTATCTCAGCAGCAATTGCAATGAAAACAGAACACAGGAAAGGGCAGCCGCCTACTTCACTGCTTTCATTCTAGGCTCTGATTGTTATGGAATGAGGTGGCCTTTCCACCTGGCAGTGGATCAGAGGGCCAGGTGGTGCAAGGTGGCAGGGACCATGGGGAAGAAGTTGGAACATCTGTGATCCACCCATTCGGGTTCTGATGAGTCTGTTAAAATCTCTAGGGTGCCCTAATCTGGCAAAATAAAATAAAAGCAAAAGAAAGAAGACTCCTAGGGATCTGGTTTAAGATCCTGGCTGTCCAACTTATGTGCTGGTGATCCTCAGCAAAATGTTTTACCTCTCTGAGATACTGTTGCATCAGTGGTGAAATGTGAATAATGCCTAACTCACATTGTTGTTGTGTGACGTGAGGAAAGACTCTGTGGGAAGAACTCACTTTGGTGAGGAACACAAAATGGTGGCTGACTGGTGCAAAATGGCGCTTAGATCATACAGCTTACTCGAGTTCTTTATATGGGGGTTTGGAGCAAAAGTATATTGAATTAATAAAATATTGAAATAATAAAATATAAAAATTAATAAAATATTACACTGTATTGTTAAAAGATAAACTGAGGCAGATTAAACATTTTAAGAGTTTATTTGAGCAAAAATTGATTTGATTGGGCCACATCCCATCTAGCAGATAGAAAGGAACTCCGAGGAGCTGTACAAGGTGAAAAACTTTTGTAGGCAGAAGGCAGTGGGAACAAGGAAAGTTATACCAGGCAAAAAAGCAGGTTGGTTAGTGTAAAGTGACTTTCCTTTAAGGGGAGGCAGGATCTATCAGGAAGATGGCCTAACTAGTGTTGATCAGGCAATTTCTGATTGATTCCATATCTGGGAGTGCCAAAATGATAATTAAGTTAAGTCTTGGTTTGGCGACGTGGGATTAGCATAAGCAACTGTATTTTGGGTCTGTTGATTTGTTTTTAACAGTGTGGACACCATACAGGAGACCTCTCTGTGCCTGAGGGCAGGTAATTGGTAGTACTGGGTCCTCAAGTCTTCTAATATCATCCAGTGTTTCCTCATAACCTCTGTGAGAAAATCAACCTCCCTTTATCATTTCTGAATAATTTCTGTGCAATATATGCCATAGTGAATGTGGCACCATACTAGAGGTCATACATACATCTTTAACATCTTACTTATGGGTTGCCCTTCCTTGTAAGGTGAGATTGATCCCATGGGCAACCATGGTTGTGGAGCTTTTGGAGAGTTGAGTGGGAAAAAAGTGGAAGGAAGAAGGCTAGGCAAGATGCTTGTAAAGTTGCACCACGACCTGGAGATTATACCTAGAAGGTTCTGAAAGGCAGCATCAGGGCTAGTCCAAAGGGACATTTGTGCAAGCCAGAAAAAAAGGTGCCTCTTATTCCACATACTTGACTCCTACGTCCCAGGGAGCTGTGATGTGGATGGTGGTGGCTGGACACACACACAGCTCCATTTCACAGCCATGTGCTGTCGCCTTTTTAGCACCAGAAACTTGTAACTTGGAAATTTGGTTACACTGGGTTATTAAATGCTTGGAAGGAAGAGGAAATTTTCTGTGAGAAATGCTTTTCTCTTCACTTTAGTAACTTTTGTTGTGTTTTTTTTTTCTCTTCATTTCTCTTTTCTTCCTTTTTTCTTTTCTTCTTTCTTTCTTTCTTTCTCTCTCTCTCTCTCTCTTCCTTCTTTTCCTCCTCCTCTTCCTCCTCCTTCTTCTCCTTCCTCCTTTTTTTTTTTGGCAATTCTCTTCCTCTTTGGTTTCACCTGAGACTATTTTATGAAAATATACACTATGTGCCAGACACTATGCCATCACTATATATGTATTTTCTCATTTAATTTCTATAAAATTTGGTGAGGTAGAGGGATTATTTATTCCATCTCATGGATGAGGAGGCTGAAGGTTAAAAACCTGCTATTTGTGGTAGACTGGTGTCAGTACTTGGACGTGTCTGACTTCAAAGGTGGTGCTAGTGACAATAACACAACATACAAATAAAAACCAACAAAACCCCACCACGTCTGTCAGTTTAGTCAGCAACACACCCAGTGATCCTAAAGCCTTTTCCTTAAAGGCGTCTTCATGACCGTAAAAGGATGGAAGGATTTGAGGTCCTCCTGTTCAAAAGGGGGTCTCCAGATAAGCAGTATCAACAACTCCTGGGAGTTTGTAAGAAATGCAAAGTCCCATCCATACCTACTGGATCAGAATTTCTTTTTTAATGGTATCCATAAGTAGTTTGTTTGCACAGTAAAGTGTTTGAGAAATGTTAATCTAGGTCCTTGAGGTCTTCTTCAAATCTAATGTTCTTTGAGCCTCAGTCAACATTTACCGGCAGCTCCTTATGCCCAATAAGGCAATGAGTGATCATGGAATGTGGGAAAATCCGGGTTCATGTCTCAGCTATCCAATATCACCTAAGTCTCATTGGGTGGTCCCTTGTCTTCTCTCTGGGAAAATTGAAAACACCAGAGTCAGCAGCCAAGCCCTTATGTCCTACTGATATGAAGCTACAGCCTGCCTTCCTGACTCCAAGGTCAGAATGTTGAGTTTAGAGTCACATCTATTCACATTTTAGGAAGATGCATACCCTTTTGAGTCATATGCCTCACCACAAGTCATAGAACCCATCCTGCCCACTCCCTTAACCCTAAACTCAATTGTGTGGCACCAACACATTTGCTTTAATGTCCCTGCTCTCTGGCTATCGCTCAGGGATATTCTGATTAGCTGCATCCTAAGGGATGACAAATGGATGCATGAGCTATTTCTGTTTTTATGATGCTGCTGCTCTGTGATTAGATTCTGGAAGGAGGGTGAGCCCGTGGTGAGGTCTGAGTAACCTCATTCCAACCCTTTGGCAAATAAAATGAAAAATTTAAATCATCAGTGCATTGAGGCCATCTATTCTGGGTTTGGGGCACTCCTGTTTTTCAAATCCTATTTTAAACTTTCCTCTGTCACTAGCAAGCTATGACAAATACATCATTTCCTTGTCATTACTCATCCCTGTTTGAGTCCACCTGTGTGCCTGGGTCCATATCTAGAAACCATAGGTAAACTGAGAAACTGGTCCCCTCATAAGGATGCTTCTCCCAGATTCTACCATATGTGGTACAGATGGAAATAGTGGAACTGGGGCAGAGATGGAAATAAGAAGTAGGAAGTGGGGTGTGTAGGAGGGAGACAGAGATGAAGATGCAGAGAGAGACAGGTTGAGGAAGGAAAAAAGATTAAGAAGGGATGAAGAAAAAGCAATGGGTGTGGCTCTTGGATAGGAGGAATGTGTGAAGGGAATGATGAAGAGAAAGAAAAGAAAACTCATGAGTGAAAGGAAGACTTAAAAGAGTAAAGGAGCTTCAGACAGTGAGACTGAAGTGCATGGTCAAAATGAGTAACAGAGAGAAACATCAGAACAGGAAGAGAACATAGAGATACAAAAATTCAAAGGGCAGGATACTTTATTATCCACATTTTACGAGTAAAGGGGGGAGAGATTAATAATGATACTAACATGAAAACAAGATTGTCCTGGGAAAACTGGCATATGTGGTTTGTCCACCAAAGTGTCTTGAAATTCTGATCAACTTAATCTTTGCCTCCCTCATATTGCTTGCTCTCGATCGAGGCTCCAAGTGGATCTGTTATAAGACAAAAGGATTGCAGGGGAGAATAGTGCTGGGCCTATATTGGAGGAAAAGGGAAAAGGTGAGCTTGGGGCTGAGAACTGTTTTCTAGAAAATAAAGCCCATAATTCTAGTGAAGTTATTCGACAGAAAACCATTTTATGGTCTGTAGGATAGCCAGTTATTTCCACATACTCTTTCGTTATGTCTTAGAACACCATTGTGAATTAGGCATTATTATCAAAGTTTCACCTGCAATGGGGGGAAAAATATGAATGCCTGAAAAGGCACTCTTAGAATAAGCTAATGTAGGTCCAATTCTGCAATGCAAGTTTGTTCTGCCACCAAAATATGTCTCTAATACATACACATCCTTTTTTTTTTCTAAAACCACTCTCATAATTTTTCCTGCACAACATTATTTCTGCTCTTCCAGTTCTTTCCTCTACATCCTCCCAATCTTGGTCTATACCTCTTAGGGAAAGAGCAATCCCAACTTGACTATCCCTGTCTTCTCATTAAAGCCTTCCAGTGCCAGTGGAAACAAGCTGGTGAAAATCAGGGCCTTTAATAAATTCAGTATAAAACAATGCTTAATAACAATACATTGGGGCGCCTGGGTGGCTCAGTCATTAAGTGTCTGCCTTCGGCGCAGGTCATGATCCCAGGGTCCTGGGATTGAGCCCCGCATCGGGCTCCCTGCTCAGCGGGAAGCCTGCTTCTCCCTCTCCCACTCCCCCTGCTTGTGTTCCCTCTCTCGCTGTGTCTCTCTCTGTCAAATAAATAAATAAAAGCTTTAAAAAAAGATAACAATATGTTAATGCTTACTTATATGGGAAATATTACCTAAGCCAAATATCTGCTTAGACTCTCATATAAAGTTATTATTTGATAAGTATTTTATAGTTATTTCAGATAAATCATGTCGCATTACTTTGCATGTTTTAGCTCTGATATAAGGTAGCAGGTCATCGGACTCATACATCTTAGAATAGGGGATGAGGGGAATGATTAGAATCCGAATCCGAATATTTCTATTCTTAGAATAGAATGAGGGGAATGATTGCTTTAGGATCATTGTAGTCCAGCAAAATAAACTATATAAAGGGAGCATATGAAACAGGAAAGAGGCAAGAGCACTAGTCACAGCTTTAGTAAAAACTATAAAAATGGAAATCTCAAAATTCACTTGGTTTCTCTGGTCTCAGTTATTAGCCCATAAAACAAGTGTTTGACAGGCAGAGCATGTTTGGGGAATACCTGTTGCCTCTCATCTTTCCTGTGCCCATGGTAGCCATCACTAATTGGTCAGGATACACTCCCCTTCCATTTATTAACAAAGTGTTCCCACCAGCCAGATAGTGAGTGGACTTCATCATCATGTGGGAGCTACGTGGTCTTGACATTTTGCTTTTGATTATAAAAGTCAATCGTTCTTCAATATCCCTCACACATGACTCATCTGCTCCTTTCCATAATCAATGTTAATATCTACTCTAAGTTTGTATCACTTCATTCTTCAACCATTGTAAGGGTTTTCTTGATGGTTTTCCTCCTTCCATCACCCCCCATCTGTAATTACTATGGGAAATTCTAAAAGCATAACCAACTTGTGATATTATTTTAGATGATGTTACTATGAATCCATTATCACAGAGTCATAAAATCACTTACAAACCATGGCATGCAATGGATATGTACTTCCTTATCTTGCACACTGTGGTTAGATTGTTAACATATTCTATTAACTGTGCATACTCTAGCCCCTGCCTACCCAGTCACCCTCATATCACTACCTTCTCTGTCTTCTAACTACATGAGCCTTTTTTCAGAGTCTCAGTTATGGGTTGTCCTCCTCCCAGCCTCAAACCTTCCAATGTTTTGTTCCCTTACCTACAATTTCTCCTTTTCTACCATTTTTCCTGGATGACTCTAAGTCATATTTCGGATGTCAGATTCAATGTCACTTCCTTAGAAGACTGTTCCCTGACTTTCCAGCCTGAGATAAATGTCCCTGATGCATGCTTTTTTTTTTTTTTTACTTCCCTAGTGTAGATTTATCACAACAATAAAGAAATCATTGGATTTTAGATTTTAATATCTCTCTTGCAATAAAATTAAAGTCTCATGGGAGCAGTTGCTACATCCCTCTTGTTCACTATTGTGTCTTCACCTATCAGCGCATAAGAGGTTTTCAAGAAATATTTGTGAAATAAATAAATGAATGAGTAACTAATGAAACTACCATCCAGAGTAATTAAATGACTTGTCCCAATTAAATGTGCTTACTAACGGCAGAGATTGAATGTTAATCAGTTTTTATAACTCCATGGCCAGTGTATATCTTTGAGGAAGAATATTTACCCAAAATACAACGCTGCTTCTCTGAAGCTCAGTTCGTTATTTCAAAGAATGGAAAGGAGACAAAAAAGAGAGGTAGGGAGAAAAAGAAAAGAAGAAAGAGGGAGGGAGGGTGAGAGGAAGGAAAAGAAAGTGGAAGAAAGAGAGGAAGGTAGAGAGGAATAAAGAGAAAGAAAAAAGGAGGAAATAAAAAACTAGGTGCTCAGCTAGTCACACAGGAAGCTAGAAGTATGAGGCAGATCTCTTGTAGAGCCCTTTTACTGTTATCTTTAGTGCTTGGCTAAGATTAAGAAAACTTCAACTTGGTAAAAAAAAAAAAAGACTTGGGATCAGCTGAAATGAGAATTATTCATGACCACCAGTAATTTATAGTGGTTCTTCTAAAAAAAAAATATTTATTTATTTTAGAGAGAGAGAGAAGGATAGAGAGAGAGAACAAGTGGGAGGGGCAGAGGGAGAGAGAATCTGAAGCCTGAGATCAAGACCTGAGCCAACACTAAGAGTTGGATACTGATCTGACCATGCCACCCAGGTGCCCCTAAAATGATTCTTAAATGGAAGGTATTTTGGTTTCTGAGCTGAAGGTTATTCTTCTTGAAGACTTCAATAATAATAATAATAATAATAATAATAATAAAACAGCATTTATTAAGCCGTTCTTTATATGTCAGGTATTGTTCTAAGTATTTGACACATTTTATTCTCACAACTTAAGAACTAAATACCCTTACTATCTTAACATGCTAGGTGGAGAAATGAAGGCACAAATAAGTTACAATAAGTGGTGAATTACTGCATGGCTTTCATCAAAAATTGGTGCTATCCGTTGTTAGTGAGAATTTAGAGTAAAGGTACTCTCATATACCAATATGAGAGCATAATTTTATACAACCTTTTATAGGGCAATTTGGCGGTAGGTATCAAAAATTTAAACGTATACATCCTTGGCTCAAGAAATATATTTCTAGGGGCACCTGGGTGGCTTAGTTGGTTAAGCGACTGCCTTCAATTCAGGTCATGATTCTAGAGTCCCAGGATTGAGTCCCACATGGGGCTCCCTGCTCAGCAGGGAGTCTGCTTCTCCCTCTGACCCTCCCCCCTCTCGTGCTCTCTCTCTCTCATTCTCTCTCAAATAAATAAATAAAATCTTAAAAATATATATATATTTCTGGAATCTGTCACAGAAATATCTGCAACATTGGGATATAGCAAAAAGCAAGAACAATAACAACAACACACTCTAAATATAAATCAATTTAAAATGGCTAAAAAATATGTCCATTGTGTTAGTTTCCTAGGGCAGTGGGAACAAATTTCCAAAAACTAGGTGACTTAATTCAACAGAAATTTATTGGCTCACAGTTCTGGAGGCTGGAAGCCTAAGATCAAGGTGTTGGCAGGGCTGCACTCTCTCTGAAGCCTCTAGGGGAGACTCCTTTCTCTTCTCCTCCAGCTTTGGGTGGTTGCGGGCAATGCTTGGCTTGCAGATTCATCCCTCAAGTCTCTGCCTCTGATGTTCTCCCTCTATCCTTCTCTTCTGTGTGTGTCTCTGTTTCCAAATTTCCTTGTTCTTATAAGAATACCTGTCATTGAAATAGAGCCCTCCCTAATCAAGTATGACTTTAGCTTAACTAATTATATCTGCAAAATTAACTTAATTTCCAAAAAAGATCAAATTCTGATGTTTTGGGTGGACGCTCATTTTGAGGGAATGTTATTCAACTTAGTACTTCCATCCTCTAGAATATTTCATTGTACAAATAAAGATATTATTAGAGTGAACAAACATGAAGTTCCTAAATGCCAAGTACTGTGCCACATCCTTTATACAGATTACTTCCTATATTCTTCACTACAACATCAGTATGAAGATACATTTATTATTGCTATTGACTGATGAAGAAACTGAAGCTCTTAAGGTAAATCAGTTGTGCATGATGACATAGGTAGTATGGGATCAGACCTGCATCTGCCTGAATGCAGAATCCATACCCTCAACCATGACATCATTTAAAACTAACACAATACAAAAAAAAAAAAAAGAAAGAAAAAAAAAGAAAGAAAGAAAGAAAAAAAAACCTAACACATTGTGTTGTTAAAAATTGTAAAAAAAGGGCACCTGGGTGGCTCAGTTGGTTAAGCGACTGCCTTTGGCTCAGGTCATGATCCCAGGGTCCTGGGATTGAGCCCCGCATCGGGCTCCCTGCTTGGTGGGAAGCCTGCTTCTCCCTCTCCCACTCCCCCTGCTTCTCCCTCTCCCACTCCCCCCGCTTGTGTTCCCTCTCTCGCTGTGTATCTCTGTCAAATAAATAAATAAAATCTTTTAAAAAAAATACATTGTTTTGTTTTTTAGATCAAGTAAGCAAGCTATTCGTAGTACAGTATGTATAGTATCATGCAGTTTCTGTTTATAGGATTTATAGCTATGATTATAGCTATATGATAGAAATATATTAACTTATATAAAAATTATAATTGACACATAGAAAAACATTGGTGTCTAATTTTCAAAAGCCAGTAATGCATATGAGATCAAGATGGGATGAAAAATGACTTGCATATAAAAATGTTACATAATGCTGATTGGTTTAATCTCTTTTCTTCTTTAACAAACAGCATATATTACTTTTATAATTTCAAAAACTTAATATAAGGAAAGATACTCAGATTTCACCAATTTTAAACATGCTTTCTTTTCTTGATATTAAAAGCCTTCAAGTACAAGGGGGCATAGATAGAATGTAGCAGTTTTGTACTCATACAGGAGATTTTGTATCCACAATTCAATAGAATACATTCACTCCCCTCATCACATCCTTTGAATAACAGGCATCTACTCCCTTCATTCATTCAGTTGCTTATTAATTGAACAGAAATACATGAGTATCTACTCTGTATTCCTTTTCATGCTCTTCCAGATCTAATATTCTATGATTATGCTTCTATGAATATTAAAAAGAAATAAAAATAGATTATTAATATATTTAGACAAAATGAGGGTAGGGGATTGGGAGAAGTTTATGGTGTTTATAAGAAAATAGCATGTACTTAATTTAATATTTATGGAAATACAGAGTTGTAAAAGAACTAAATGAAAGATGGAAAAACCCAATACTTTTCCCTCTATAGTTACGGGTTTAAAAAAAAAAAAACTTTCAATGTTTAATCCCCTAAAAATAATTTTCGTGTGGGTTTTATTCACTTCTGTATCTCCAGAACCCAGCAGATTTCTTGGTATATAATAAATATTCTACATAAACTAGTCAAATTAATTGCCTTAGTAAAAATAAATCGGATAAATGTGAAACATTTTCAGAGGCATAACATGCTGCACAGGAGGCCACATTCTATGGTGAAAAAGATCAATAGGGCTTGGAAGTCAGCCTCCCTGGGTTCGAAACCACCTCCTACCTTGTACGAGGTGTTTAACCCCTGGAAGTCACTCAGCTTCTCTGAGCCTTGCTATCCCCATCAGTAATTATCAGGTCTTCATATTTTGCCTAAATACATTACTTTCAGAGTCAAGCGAGATAATAGACAGTTTTCTATAAATATTAGTAATTACCCATGTTGCAAATGTAAAGAAATTCACTCAACAATCACTCCATCAGCAAGATTCCTATAGCACAGTGTTAGTACTTGCTTATAGTTCATTCATAAAGGTCATATCTCGTTGGCCTAAGATGTTGATCTCTGCAAAGAAAGAGTCTATTTGCCACATATTGTACCCATGGGGCATAGGAAATTGCTAGGTTTATTGATTAAATTTAATTAATTTAAAGTTTAATTTTTTTAATGAAAATTAAGTCATTTTTTTTTAAAAAATATTTATTTATTTATTTTGAGAGGGGAGGGAAGGGGCAGAGATCCAAGATCTGAGACCCTGAGATCAGAACCTGAGCTGAAACCAAGAGTTGGATGTTTGACCGACTGAGCCACCCAGGCACCCCCCAAATTAAGTCATTTTTAGTTGATTTATAATAAGATTTTTGAGTTACTAAAGAGATATATGTTAAGTGTATGGTGAAGTCTTTATTTTAATCTGTCTTAATAGAAATTAAATACATTTTATTTGACTTATAATGATTTGGGTTACTATAGTGATACATGTTTATTATTACCATTTTAACAAAAATAGAAAATTCCAAACAAGGAAAGGAGAGCTAAAACAAGGAAAGGAGACTTTCACAATACCACCTTTTCAGAGGGCAGGTTTTACCACCTTAGGGCGTGGCTTGCATGACCCTTCTCTGGATGTTTACGGGACTTCATCACTCAGCGAATTGAGTCAGTCTGGGCTCTCCTCTCCAAGGTGATTAAAACGTCAGACTGCCCATGTAGCACTTCTAAACTGGGTTTTCTCTTCTTCAAGATGAGCATAATAGCCCCTATCCCATGAAGTGACGGGGGATTAAGGAGATCCCAGGCGTGAATTGCTTGTGGTCCTGCCGATGTTTTCCTGTATCTGAGCACCTTCACGTGTCTATGAACATACTTCTTCGGCTCTGTATTAAATGATCACAGACTAGTCCAGCAGCGTTTACATAAAAGGGTGTGCAGACAGTGTGGGATTCCCCTTCAGTGTACCGTTTGCTGACGGCTCTGCCTGCGGGCTCTCTGCTGGGTAATTTCTCCGCTGGATTTTGCCTTGGAGTCCCACTTGCTGCTTCCTGGCGACATGTTGTGGTTCAGATTCCATTTCCTTCAGTGCCTCCTTACAACATACCTATAAAGACAGCAAGCCATGGGCCAAGAACTTAGGCTCACCAAGTAAAATGCGTCTGTTGGCAAGTCTTCTGGGCTGCCATCACCCCTGCTCTGCTGAACCATAAGGTAGACAGTGAAGGGCCAAGATATTTTTTGGCCCCAGCCTTTTCAAATGACCCAGTGTTCCATTTGGGAAGGGGGCATGAGAAGGTCAGGAATTCAGCATGATAGTGGCAACTCTTCCCTTTAAGTCTCCAGAATAGTGTGTTTCTTTTTTTTTTTTTTTTTAATATTTTATTTATTTATTTGAGAGAGAGAGAATGAGAGACAGAGAGCATGAGAGGGAGGAGGGTCAGAGGGAGAAGCAGACCCCCCGCCGAGCAGGGAGCCCGATGCGGGACTCGATCCCGGGACTCCAGGATCATGACCTGAGCCGAAGGCAGTCGCTTAACCAACTGAGCCACCCAGGCGCCCAAGAATAGTGTGTTTCTGATAAGCAGGAACAGTTCCTTAGTGTGTGGACTGCAAGAAGACAATTTTGTGTATACTTAGCAGTACTGGTTTAAGTTCCAAGAAGCTGTTATATAAAAGAGTGATGGCCACTTACTCGATGACAGGTTCTAGTTCTAAAATTAGTGCACAGAATCTGTAGTTGGTATATTTGAGTGTGATCCCTGACTTTGTAACTTACCAGCTGAAAACTCTTTACTTTCTCCAAGCCATCGTTTCTTTACATATAGTATGGTCCTGATAATAATACCCACCCACCTTACTCTTGGCGATGTTGTGAGGAATAAGGATAGAATCATATTTATAATGTAAGTATACATTAGTAACTGTTTATAATATTCCAAGCTCCTTAAACGTCTAGTAGCAACATGCTGATTTTTTTTTTAATGGTCTATTCTCCATAATGAGTCAATGTAGTTTGGGTGGTTTACCTTCCTACTTCTGTATGGGTTCAAGTATAACCTAGTCACATCCAATCAGCATATTAACCTAGTCACATTCAATCAGCATATTCTATCCTCCAATCAGCATATTCTTTTTTTAAAAAGATTTTATTTATTTATTTGACAGAGAGATACACAGCGAGAGAGGGAACACAAGCAGGGGGGAGTGGAAGAGGGAGAAGCAGACTTCCTGCTGAGCAGGGAACCCAATGCAGGGCTTGATCCCAGGACCCTGGGATCATGACCTGAGCCAAAGGCAGATGCCCAACAACTGAGCCACCCCGGCGTCCCCCAATCAGCATATTCTATCCTTGAGGTCCGTTCTACTGGTTTTGGATCAACCTATCTCAGGTGGTTATCAAAACTATTGGGGAAAAAATGCTTTCTTGTCACTGGAGTTGCTCTGGCCATTAGGGTGCAAGCCCTGTACCTGCCATGAACCTCATCTATAGGGATCCTACCTAGACTGAGGCCAACTCAGACAAGAACAGTGTTGAGAGATGATGCTGCCTGAGTCTCTGGTCTGCAACAAACTGTCAGTTACATAAATCAGTATTTTCACTTTTGTTCTTAACCAGCAGTGTGTATTGGGTTTTCTATAACTTGTAACTAAATGAATCCAGACTAATAGAAGTATTATTGTATTTTTTTTTTCTTTTAAAGAAAATGAGGGGGCACTTGGGTGGCTCAGTCAGTTAAGCACCTGTCTTCAGCTCAGGTCATGATCCCAGGGTCCTGGAATTGAGCCCCGTGTCGGGCTCTCTGCTCCCTGGAAAGCCTGCTTCTCCCTTTCCCTCTGCCTGCCGCTCCCCCTGTTTGTACTCTCTCTCTCTTTCTCTGTTCAATAAATAAATAAAATATTTTATAAAAATAAAATGAGTGTATAAGAAAGTAGGTTTGTAGTCCAATGCTTGCAGCTAGAAAGAGGGGCATCTAAGCAGTGTGGTAGAGTGCTTCCTAAAGTTTCGAGTTCTTGGGTTCAAGGCTAGTTGCATCATTCATTATCCGTAGGATCTTGGGCAAGTTGCTGACACTTTCTGAGTTGTGATTTCTTTGTTTATAAAGTGGGGGTCATGGTCCCTACCTCATAGGTTTGTTGTGTGAAATATATATATATATACACACACACACACACACACACACACACATTAACTAATCATTAGCCATAATAATGGCCATAATGCTAATAGCTAGCAGTTATTTAATATCACTGACAATTCTGCAATGACATTATTTGGGATCCAAATCCACGTCTCTGATTTCTGATCTCGTACTTTTTTTGCACTGCAACTCTTTTATTAGGATGGGTGATACAGGGTAGCTGAGGGGTATGAGTCATTAAACAAAGAATGAGGAGATAACAGCCTAAATGTCAGGGTTCTTGTTACTATAACCCAGGCCTGAGGTCCTGGGAATCACAACTTGCATGGTGGCATTGTGAATGGAGTGGAGCAAGGGAAGACACTTCCCAGGCTTGGGAAGCTTAACTGGTTTGCTGGCAGCCATTTGGAAATGCTGCCATAAATTTCCCTTCAGCACCACTGGCCTTACCACCTCCTTTGCAAGTTCATCTACTCCTCACTTGTGTGAATTCCTCTGAGGGCACAGTGGCAGCATGGAATGGTACAGATACCACCTTAAATCATGAGCTTCATGCTCCAGCCCAGCCGCTCGCCTATTTCAGAGGCAGCTTGGAACACTGCATCACTGTCTTTGAGCAGCTTGGGGGACGATGGATGACACGTCCTCAGTCAGGCAGCTGCTGGGACTGTGTTTGTTTCTCCTCCATGGGAGGTGGGTTCTCCTGGTGTTATCTCATTCTTTAAGAAAAGAAGAGCTGCTTTGACATGAATTCCATATAAAAAGAGGTGGGATCTGAATGATGAATCTCAACGTGATCACCAACTCCTGCTTTTATTCCCCAAACTGAAGCTAAAACCCAAGATTTATTGTAATTAGTGCAATTCATGGTCAGGAGCATACGGTCTGTGGTTAGGCAGAACTAAGTTTGAATGCCATCTCTACTGCTTGCGAACCTTGGTGATTGTGCGTGAATTTCTCATTCATCTGCGCTCCAGTCCCCTGCTGTCTAATTCCCCAGACTTGGAGTCATTTACTCTTGCCACAGTAGGTTTGCATAGAGGGTCAAGCCAAAATTCAATGGCATAAAACAAAATACTTGTTCTCATAAGCACATGGGTTTGGCTGATGGAGGCTGAATTCAGCCAGGGAGCTCACCAGGCTATAGTGGTGAAGGCAGCTCTGCTCCTTCCTGCGGGTCATTGGCTTAAGGTCACTCTGCTCCACTTGTCTCCTCTCCCTTGGATCTGCAGGTTAACTGGGACCCACTTACTCCCTAGGGTGCCAGAGGCAAAAGAGATCATGGAAAACATATGAAACTCCTTCGAGCTGAGGCCTGGAACTGGCACACTGTTACAACCACCCTGTCATTGGCCAAAGAAAATCAGTGATTGAAACTTGAAGTCAGGGATGTGGAGGGGAACATAGCCCAGGATGAAGCTACGGCAAGAGTGGTGAGACAGGCAGTGAGTGAAGAAGCCAGCCTAACTCAGAACTGTTGACAGGATTACATGAGAGGTACATGGAAAGTGCTTGACACAGCATTCTGCAAAGAGTAAGACACGTACCAGATGGCTCCTAAATTATTGCCTGTCTACTTTCTAGGCTATAAACACTATACTGGAAACTCTGTGCTGGTTTTTTGACCGTTGCTCTCAAATCCATTTCTTATCCTTCTCTTTCTTTGTTCTGAATCATAGGGGACAACATTATGATATTTTCTAGGAGCCCTTGCTCATTGGCCTCTTGGTAGATTAGCCAATGAGAAGAGTAAATGGACAATTGGAAGGCAAAAGAAGGGGAAACCTTAGAGTGACTCCCTGCTCCTTGGGTATCTCCCAAAATGTCTTCGTCTCCTCTATGGTTCCAGCTCCCGCTGGCCTGATCCTACCATCCTTCCAACTCTGTCTCTGGCAACTTCACCTCCTCTTGTTTTACCTCTAGATTTGGACTCCATTATTTGGCATCTTAGCCATTTTATTTTTTTTATTATTATTAACATATAATGTATTGTTTGTTTCAGGGGTTTGATTCATCAGTCTTACACAATTCACAGCACTCACCATAACACATACCCTCCCCAATGTCTATCACCCAGCCACCTCATCCCCCTTGGCCTTCCACTCCAGCAACCCTCATTATGTTTCCTGAGATTAGGAGTCTCTTATAGTTTGTCTCCCTCTCTGGTTTTGTCATGTTTCATTTTTCCTCTCTTCCCCTAGGATCCTCTGCCTTGTTTCTTAAATTCCACATATCAGTGAGATCATATGATAACTGTCTTTCTCTGACTGACTTATTTTGCTTAGTATAATATGCTCTAGTTCCATCCATGTCATTGCAAATGGCAAGATTTCAATTTTTGATGGCTGCATAATATTCCATTGTATATATATACCACATCTTCTTTATCCATTCATCTGCCAATGGACATCTGGGCTCTTTCCATAGTTTGGCTATTGTGGACATTGCTGCTACAAACATTGGGGTGCACGTACCCCTTTGGATCCCTACATTTGTATCTTTGGGGTAAATACCCAGTAGTGCAATTGCTGGGTCTTAGGATAGCTCTATTTTCAACTTTTTGAGGAACCTCCTCAATACTGTTTTCCAGAGTGGCTACACCAGCTTGCATTCCCACCAACAGTGTAGGAGGGTTCCCCTTTCTCTGCATCCTCGCCAGCATCTGTCGTTTCCTGACTTTTTAATTTAGGCATTCTGACTGGTGTGAGGTGGTATCTCATTGTGGTTTTGATTTGATTTCCCTGATGCCGAGTGATGTGGAGCAGTTTTTCATGTGTCTGTTGGCCATTTGGATGTCTTCTTTGGAAAAATGTCTGTTCATGCCTTCTGCCCATTTCTTGATTGGATTATTTGTTCTTTGGGTGTTGAGTTTGATGAGTTCTTTTTTTTTTTTTTTTTAAAGATTTTATTTATTTATTCATGACAGACAGAGAGAGAGAGAGAGAGGCAGAGGGAGAAGCAGGCTCCCCGCAGAGCAGGGAACCCGATGCGGAACTCGATCCCGGGACCCTGGGATCATGACCTGAGCCGAAGGCAGACGCTTAACCATCTGAGCCACCCAGGCGCCCCGAGTTTGATGAGTTCTTTATAGACTTTGGATACTAGCCCTTTATCTGATATGTCATTTGCAAATATCTTCTCCCATTCTGTCAGTTATCTTTTGGTTTTTGTTTGTTTGTTTGGGTTTTGTTTTTCTTTTTTTTGTCTGCTTGACTAAGTGAATTAAATCCCCTCTATTTGTAAGGCCCAGCACTGTTTCTTGACCTAACTCTAACTATGTTAGTTTTCTCTTGCTGCATAACTAATAACCACAAACTTAGAGGCTTAGAACCACACCATTTACTATTGCACAGTTTCTGTTGGTCAGAAGTCAGGGTGGGCTTGGCTGGGTTCCCTGCTCCAGATCTGACAAGACTAAAGTCAAGATGTTGGTTGGACTCAGTTTTTATTTGGAGGCCCTGGGGGAGAATCTACCTCCAAGCTCATTCAGGTCACTGGAAGAATTCATTTCCTTGAGTTGGTTGGACTGAATGAAGTCCCTATTTCCTTGCTGGCTGTCAGCTGGGGTCTGCTTTCTGCTCCTCCAGGCTGCCCACATTCCTGGTCACATGGTCCCTCTCTTGTATCCAAATCAGCAACCACACACTGAGTTCTTCTCACACTTCAGATCTCTCTGACTCCCCTTCTGCTGCTACCACCAGGAGCAAGCTCTTTGCTTTGAGGGATTTATATGATTACAATGGGCCTACCCAGATAACCCAGGATGCTCTCCCTATTTTAAGGTCAGCTGTGCCATATCACATAACATAATTATGGGAGTGATAATGTCATCATAATCACAGGTTCCAGGGATTAGGGTGGGACAAGACATCTTTGGGTGGCCAGTGTAGAAGTCCAGCATATCCCACTGATTGGTACAAGAAGGGACTGAATTTTCCTGATCCGTAGTATCACAGAGTACACAACTGCTGTGCTCAGCATATGTTGGGTTCTAAGCAAATAGTGTGAATTACTGAATAGAAGATGGATATTGTAAAACATTGTCTAAGGCTTCCCAAGACTCATAAAATTCAGCACATTGTATACGTTCTTTAATCTTGTCAGAGGTCCTCAAAGATACAACCTGATCATAACAGTTGAAACTCTCTTGAATCCGGCTAATAATTAAATTGTAAAGTCGGATCTCAAGATATCTCAGTAAGTTGAAAAGAGGGGCTTTAAACAAATTTTAAAAAGATGAATGTAAAGCCCTGAATTTAGATTCCTGAAACATCTTTACACATAAGGAAATGAGACTTACCAGTAGCACATATGAAAAATTACTTGTCAAGTTCAATGTGTATCAGAAGTATAAAATAGCTTCTCTCAAAACTAAAACAATTTAAAGCTAAATTAAAGAAGTTTAATGTCAGACTCCAGGAAGGAGATAGCTCTGCACAATTTAAAGGGGATTTAGACAAATAGAAGCAGATCAGGAAGAGAAAAATCATCATATGTGTAGTCTCCAAATCATACTGTATGGGTAACTTTATTCTGATAAGGTTAGGCTCCAGAGACAAAAAGAAAGATAAACATTACCAAGAGATGAACTGACTTGAATAGATAAATGCAGTAAAGAGCTCAGAATTGATGGAGGGGAGGGAATGGGTAGTGACTCCTTAATGGGTCCAAGTTTCCTTTTGAGGTGGTGACAGTCTCTGGAACCAGATAGTGATAGTGGCCGTATGACATTGGGAATATACTTAATGCTACTGAACTGTACATTTTCAAGTGCTTACAAAGTTTATGTATATTTTGCCACAATAATTTTTTTTAAAGATTATTTATTTGGCGGGGAAGACAGGGCGGGTAGGGGCAGGGGGAGAAAGAGAGAGGGTCTCAAGCGGACTCCATGCTGAGCGCAGAGCCCAAGGGGGCTAGATCCCACAACCCCGAGATCACAACCTAGCCAAAACCAAGAGTCAGATTCTTAACTGACTGCACCACCCAGATGCCCCTTCACAATAATTTTTTTTAATTAAAATGGTTAAATGGTAAATGTGATGCATATGTTTGGCCACAATAGATTAATCTAATGATGTCAGTGATGCTGCTGAAACCTGATTCTGCATCACAATCATCCAGAAGGACTTGTTAAAATACATACTTGACACTTTATGCTGGAGATTCCTATTCAGAAAGTCTTGAGGGGTGCCTGGGTGACTCAGTCATTAAGCATCTGCCTTCGGCTCAGGTCATGATCCCAGGGTCCTGGGATCGAGCCCTGCATCAGGCTCCCTGCTCAGTGGGAAACCTGCTTCTCCCTCTCCCACTCCCTCTGCTTGTGTTCCCTCTCTCGCTGTGTCTCTCTCTGTCAAATAAATAAAAGTCTTAAAAAAAAAGTCTTGAGTGATGCTTAATAATTCACATATTTAACAGGTATTTATTGAACACCTAGTTTGCCCTGGCACTCTGCTGTTATTGACCTGGAGCATGGAGCAGCTTTTGGCCCATGGTAACCTCAAAACTTGAGTTTTCTATTAATGCAGGCATTCAAGCAGCGACATTGGTGATGCAGTTTCATATTAAAAAGTGAGTGAGCCTAGAAGACCTATTATTTCTTGTCCAACTCTCAAAATTATTTGAATTGATAACACTGCAAGAAATCAGTCACAAGTTTATTATGTATCTTGACTCCAATAAGAAAGAGAAAAATGCTTCTGTTTCTTCTTTGTGCAAATAATATGATGCCAAAATTGATCTCAGATTTCAGGGGAAACAGACATACTCATTTTCCAAAATCTCCATTTGTGATGCTTAAGTGACTAATAAGGAGTACTCAAGAGTCAGTTTAGCATAGTGATTTAGAGCATGGGTTCAAATATTGGGTCTAGCTTTTACAATCTCCATTAACTGGGATTTTTTTTTTTCATCTCCCTGTACTAGATCAGGTTGAAATTGACCCAGACTTAGAGATTGGCATGTATGAGATTTGCTGGGAGAGCTGCTGAGAACATTGAGGAGGGATGAGGAAAGCAGGATTGGGAAGTAAGAGAAGTCAGATTGCCTGGAATTTGCAACAAAAGCTCTCGCCAGTCCTGTGAGAACTTCTGAGCTAGAATGGCACATCAGTATCATCCTATCTAGAAGCCAGAGGTCGGGGGCAGGGGGAGGTGGAGAGGCTTCATAGCCTATGGATTCCAGTCACTGGATGTGAGCTGCTCCTGGGGAGGGTACATGGACTTGAGTGGGGTAGTTCTCTTTGGCCAGTGACACTTCCTGGAGGGGGACTCAGCAAAGCTCCCCTCCCAGCAGTTGGGGGAATAGGGTTTTAATCCTGAAGCAAAGATGAAGGATGGTACCATAGGGATGGTACCACAGCATCACCTATAGTTTCTAAGTTTCAGGATTTTTTTTTCTGTTTTAAGGTAAGGATAAAAACATCTACTTTATAGAGTGATCGTGCTGTTTAAATAAGATAATGTATACATAGTGCTTATCATAGTGCCTGCCTTATGGTTCTAGCTGTTCTAAAATGACACACACAGTGAGCAGAATTCTAAGATGACCCTCATCTTTCTATAATCCCTTTATGTATGGGTGGAGCCTGTGAATATGATAATATTCCAGTCATTATATTATACAGCAAAGGGAAGGTTATCCTGGGTGGGCCTGACCTAATCAGATAACTCCTTTTAAAAAAGAGGGTTTTCTATGGTTGGTTGTAGAAATGAAACCCAGGGAGATGTATTTGGCTGATCTAGAAGAAAGCAGACATTAATCTTATGAGCTATTTATGGAGGGGGTCATATGGCAAAGAGCTGGGACCAGCCTTAGGAGTGGAGAATGGTCCTCAGTCTACAACTTACAGGAAAATGGGGGACCTCAGTCCTGTAGCTACAAAGAAAGGAATTCTGTGAACACCCAGCAAGCTTGGAAGAGGACAGAAAATCCCAAATGACAACCTCAGTCTTAGCTGACACCTTAAATTCTGGTGAGATTCTGAGTAAGGAATCCAGTCACTTTATACCTCAACTTTGGATTTATAGAAACTGAAATAATAAATGTGTTTTGTTTGAAGCTACTAAATTTAGAGTCCTTCCTAATGCATCAGTCGAAAAACTAATGATGTATATTGTTAACTTTTTATTGAAGTATAGTTGACATACAATATTATATTAGTTTCAAGTATACAACATAGTGATTTGACGATCATATACATTATAAAATACTTACCATGGTAAGTGTAGTTACCATCTGTCACCAAACAAAGCTATTGCAATATTACTGATTATATTCCCTATGCTGTACTTTTCAGTCCCTTGACTTATTTTAGAACTGGAAGTTTGTACCTCTTAATCCCTATCATCTCTTTCACCCATCCCCCTACCCACCTCCTTCTGGCAACCACCAGTTTGTTCTCTGTATTTATGAGTATATTACTGTTTTTTTATTTTTTTATTTTTTTTTAAACTTTTTTTTAAAAAACTTTTTTTTAAAAGATTTTATTTATTTATTTGAGAGAGAGAGAGAATGAGAGAGAGCACATGAGAGGGGGGAGGGTCAGAGGGAGAAGCAGACTCCCCGCCGAGCAGGGAGCCCGATGCGGGACTCGATCCAGGGACTCCAGGATCATGACCTGAGCTGAAGGCAGTCGCTTAACCAACTGAGCCACCCAGGCGCCCTTACTGTTTTTTTAGATTCCACATATAAGTGAAATCATATAGTATTTATCTTTTTCTGTCTGACTTATTTCACTTAGCATAATACCCTCTGGGTCCATCCATGTTACAAATGGCAAGATTTAATTCTTTCTTTTTTCCTTTTTTAAAAAATTTTATTATGTTATGTTAATCACCATACATTGCATCATTAGTTTTTGATGTAGTGTTCCATGATTCATTGTTTGCTTATAACACCCAGTGCTCCATTCAATATGTGCCCTCTTTAATACCCATCACCAGACTAAACCATTCCCCCACTCCCCTCCCCTCTAGAACCCTCAGTTTGTTTCTCAGAATCCATACTTTCTCATGGTTTATCTCCCCTTCTGATTTCCCCCCCTTCATTTTTCCCTTCCTACTATCTTCTTTTTTTTTTTTTTTTAACATATAATGTATTATTTGTTTCAGAGGTATAGGTCTGTGATTCAACAGTCTTACACAATTCACAGTGCTCACCATAGCACATAACCTCCCCAATGTCTATCACCCAGCCACCCCATCCCTCCCACCCCACCACTCCAGCAACCCTCAGTTTGTTTCCTGAGATTAAGAATTCCTCATATCAGTGAGATCATATGATACATGTCTTTCTCTGATTGACTTATTTCACTCAGCATAACACCCTCCAGTTCCATCCACGTCATTGCAAATGGCAAGATTTCATTCCTTTTGATGGCTGCATAATATTCCATTATATATATATATACCACATCTTCTTTATCCATTCATCTGTCGATGGACATCTTGGCTCTTTCCACAGTTTGGCTATTGTGGACATTGCTGCTATAAACATCAGGGTGCACGTACCCCTTCGGATCCCTACATTTGTATCTTTGGAGTAAATACCCAGTAGTGCAATTGCTGGATCATAGGATAGCTCTATTTTCAACTTTTTGAGGAACCTCCATACTGTTTTCCAGAGTGACTGCACCAGCTTGCATTCCCTCCACAGTGTAGGAGGGTTCCCCTTTCACCGCATCCCTGCCAACATCTGTTGTATCCTGATTTGTTAATTTTAGCATTCTGATTGGTATGAGGTGGTATATCACTGAGGTTTTGATTTGGATTTCCCTGATGCCGAGTGATGTTGAACACTTTTTCATGTGTCTGTTGGCCATTGGATGTCTTCTTTGGAAAAATGTCTGTTCATGTCTTCTGCCCTTTTTTGATTGGATTCTTTGTTCCTTGGGTGTTGAGTTTGATAAGTTCTGTATAGATTTTGGATACTAGCCCTTTATCTGATACATCATTTGCAAATATCTCCTCCCGTTTTGTCGGCTGCCTTTTGGTTTTGTTGACTGTTTCCTTTGCTGTGCAAAAGTTTTGATCTTGATGAAGTCCCAATAGTTCATTTTTGCCCTTGCTTCCCTTGCCTTTGGCGATGTTTCTAGGAAGAAGTTCCTGTGGCTGAGGTCAAAGAGGTTGCTGCCTGTATTCTCCTCTAGGATTTTGATGGACTTCTGTCTCACATTGAGGTCTTTCAACCATTTTGAGTCTATTTTTGTGTGTGGTGTAAGGAAATGGTCCAGTTTCATTCTTCTGCATGTGGCTATCCAATTTTCCCAACACCATTTGTTGAAGAGACTGTCTTTTTTCCACTGGACATTCTTTCCCGCTTTGTTGAAGATGAGTTGACCATAGAGTTGAGGGTCCATTCTGGGGCTCTCTATTCTGTTCCGCTGATCTATGTGTCTGTTTTTGTGTTTTATACTGTCTTGATGATTATAGCTTTGTAATAGAGCTTGAAGTCTGAAATTGTGATGCCACCAGCTTTGCTTTGCTTTTCCAACATTCCTCTGGTTATTCGGGGTCTTTTCTGGTTCCATACAAATTTTAGGATTATTCATTCCATTTCTTTGAAAAAAGTGGATGGTATTTTGATGGGGATTGCATTGAATGTGTAGATTGCTCTAGGTAGCATTGACATCTTCACAATATTCGTTCTTCCAATCCATGAGCATGGAACGTTTTTCCATTTCTTTGTGTCTTCCTCAATTTCTTTCATGAGTATTTTATAGTTTTCTGAGTAAAGATCCTTTGTCTCTTTGGTTAGATTTATTCCTAGGTATCTTATGGTTTTGGGTGCAATTGTAAATGGGATCGACTCCTTAATTTCTCTTTCTTCTGTCTTGTTGTTGGTGTATAGGAATGGGACTGATTTCTGTGCATTGATTTTATATCCTGCCACTTTACTGAATTCCTGTATGAGTTCTAGCAGTTTTGGGGTGGAGTCTTTTGGGTTTTCCACATAAAGTATCATATCATCTGCAAAGAGTGAGAGTTTGACTTCTTCTTTGCCGATTTAGATACCTTTTATTTCTTTTTGTTGTCTGATTGCTGTGGCTAGGACTTCTAGTACTATGTTTAATAGTAGTGGTGATAGTGGACATCCCTGCCATGTTCCTGACCTTAGGGGGAAAGCTCTTTTTTTCCCCATTGAGAATGCTATTCCCTGTGGGTTTTTCATAGATAGCTTTCATGATATTGAGATATGTACCCTCTATCCCTATACTCTGAAGAGTTTTGATCAAGAAAGGAAGCTGTACTTTGTCAAATGCTTTTCCTGCATCTATTGAGAGGATCATATAGTTCTTGTTTTTTCTTTTAGTAATGTATTGTATCACATTGATTGATTTGATGATGTTGAATCAACCTTGCAGCCCAGGAATAAATCTCACTTAGTCATGGTGAATAATCGTTGTAATATACTGTTGGGTCTGATTGGCTAGTATTTTGGTGAGAATTTTTGCATCCATGTTCATCAAGGATATTGGTCTTAATTCTCCTTTTTGATGGGGTATTTGTCTGGTTTGGGGATCAAGGTAATGGTGGCCTCATAAAACGAGTTTGGAGGTTTTCCTTCCGTTTCTATTTTTTGGAACAGTTTCAGAAGAATAGGTATTAATTCTTCTTGAAATGTTTGGTAGAATTCCCCTGGGAAGCCATCTGGCCCTGGGCTTTTGTTTCTTGGGAGATTTTTGATGAGTGCTTCAATTTCCTTAGTGGTTATAGGTCTGTTCAGGTTTTCTATTTCTTCCTGGTTCAGTTCTGGTAGTTGATACATCTCTAGGAATGCCTCCATTTCTTCCAGATTATCTAATTTGCTGGCATAGAGTTACTCATAATATGTTCTTATAATTGTATTTCTTTTTTTTTTTTTTTTTTTTTTTTTTTAAAGATTTTATTTATTTATTTGACAGAGAAAGACACAGCGAGAGAGGGAACACAAGCAGGGGGAGTGGGAGAGGGAGAAGCAGACTCCCCGCCGAGCAGGGAGCCCGATGCGGGACTCGATCCAGGGACTCCAGGATCATGACCTGAGCCGAAGGCAGTCGCTTAACCAACTGAGCCACCCAGGCGCCCCATAATTGTATTTCTTTGGTGTTGGTTGTGATCTCTCCTCTTTCATTCATGATTTTGTTGATTTGGGTCATTTCTCTTCTCTTTTTGGTAAGTCTGGCCAGGGGTTTATCAATCTTGTTAATTCTTTCAAAGAACAAGCTCCTAGTTTCGTTGATCTGTTCTACTGTTCTTTTCATTTCTATTTCATTGATTTCTGCTCTGATCTTTATTATTTCTCTTCTCCTGATGGGTTTAGGCTTTATTTCCTGTTCTTTCTCTAGCTCCTTTAGGTGTAGGGTTAGGTTGTGTACTTGAGACCTTTCTTGTTTCTTGAGAAAGGCTTGTATTGCTATATACTTTCCTCTTAGGACTGCCTTTGCTGCATCCCAAAGATTTTGAATAGTTGTGTTTTCATTTTCATTGGTTTCCATGTATTTTTTTAATTCTTCTTTAATTTCCTGGTTGACCCATTCATTCTTTAGTAGGATGCTCTTTAGCCTCCATGTATTTGAGTCCTTTCCGACTTTCCTCTTATGATTGAGTTCTAGTTTCAAAGCATTGTGGTCTGAAAATAGGCAGGGAATGATCCCAATCTTTTGGTACTGGTTGAGACCTGATTTGTGACCTAGGATGTGATCTATTCTGGAGAATGTTCCATGGGCACTAAGAAAGAATGTATATTCTGTTGCTTTGGGATGGAATGTTCTGAATATATCTGTGAAGTCCATTTGGTCCAGTGTGTCATTTAAAGTCTTTATTTCCTTATTGATCTTTTGCTTAGATGATCTCTCCATTTCACTGAAGGGGGTATTAAAGTCCCCCACTATTATTGTATTGTTGTCGATGTGTTTCTTTGCTTTTGTTATTAATTGGCTTATATAATTGGCTGCTCCCATGTTTGGGGCATGAATATTTACAATTGTTAGATCTTCTTGTTGGATAGACCCTTTAAGTAGGATATAGTGTCCTTCCTCATCTATTATTATAGTCTTTGGTTTAAAATCTAATTTGTCTAATGTAAGGATTGCCACCCCAGCTTTCTTTTGGTGTCCATTATCATGGTAAATGGTTTTCCATCCCCTCACTTTCAATCTGGAGGTGTCTTTGGGTCTAAAATGAGTCTCTTGCAACAGCATATCGATGGGTCTTGTTTTTTTATCCAGTCTGATAGCCTGTGTCTTTTGATTGGGGCATTTAGCCCATTTACATTCAGGGTAACTATTGAAAGATAGGAATGTAGTGCCATTGTATTGCCTGTAAGGGGACTGTTACTGTATATTGTCTGTGTTCCTTTCTGGTCTATGTTACTTTTAGGCTCTGTCTTTGCTTAGAGGACCCCTTTCAATATTTCTTGTAGGGCTGGTTTTGTGTTTGCAAATTCCTTTAGTTTTTGTTTGTCCTAGAAGCTTTTTATCTCTCTTTCTGTTTTCAATGACAGCCTAGCTGGATATAGTATTCTTGGCTGCATATTTTTCTCATTTAGTGCTCTGAATATATCCTGCCAGGCCTTTCTGGCCTGCCAGCTTCCTGTGAATAGGTCTGTTGCCAATCTAATGTTTCTACCCTTGTAGGTTACAGATCTCTTGTCCTGAGCTGCTTTCAGGATTTTCTCTTTGTCTCTGAGACTCGTAAGTTTTACTATTAAATGTCGGGGTATTGACCTGTTTTTATTGATTTTGAGGGGGATTCTCTGTGCTTCCTGGATTTTGATGCCTGTTTCCTTCCCCAAATTTGGGCAGTTCTCTGCTATAATTTGCTCCAATATACCTTCTGCCCCTCTCTGTCTTTCTTCTTCTGGGATCCGAATTATTCTAATACTGTTTCGTCTTATGGTGTCACTTAACTCTCAAATTCTGCCCTCGTGATCCAGTAGTTGTTTATCTCTTTTTTTCTCAGCTTCTTTATTTTCCATCATTTGGTCTTCTATATCACTAATTCTCTCTTCTGCCTCATTTATCCTAGCGTTAGAGCCTCCATTTTTTATTGCATCTCATTAATAGCCTTTTTGATTTCAACTTGGTTAAATTTTAGTTCTTTTATGTCTCCAGAAAGGGTTTCTCTTGTATCTTCCATGCTTTTTTCAAGCCCAGCTAGTATCTTTATAATTGTCATTCTGAACCCTAGTTCCGACATCTTACTAATGTCCGTATTGATTAGGTCCCTGACAGTCGCTACTACCTCTTGTCCTTTTTTTTGAGGTGGTATTTTCCATCTTGTTGTTTTGTCCAGAGGAGAACAGATGAATGAGAGAATAAAATGCTAACAGGGTAACAATGACCCCAGAAAAATAAACACTAAACAAAGCAGAAGAGACCTGAAGCTGGGGGAAAAGAAAGAGAAAGAAAGAAAAAAGAAAAAAAAAGGAAAAGAAAAAGAATATGATCAAATATGATCAGGCCGGTGAATAGATCAGTGCTACACACTAGATTTTGGGTGTATTTTGGTCTGTTAGAAGAAACTGCCTCCCAAAATTTTAAAGAAAGAAAAGCTTATATATGTACAAAAATAAGGGTAAATACAATGAAGGGATGGAATATGACTCTGAAGATGAAAATTATAAAAGATTTTATAAAAGGAATTGGTAAGATAAGAAGTTGGTTGGACAAAGAAAGAAGAGAAATTAAAAAAAAAAGGGGGAGATAATGTGATCAGGCAGGATTCTAGAATAAAGCCATACACTAGAGATTTAGGGTATATTTTGGTCTGTTAGAAGAAACTATATCCCAAATTTTTAAAGAGAGAACAGCTTATATATATATACACCAAAAATAAGGGTAACTACTATGAAGGGTTAGAATATGACTCTAAAAATGAAAAATAGGGCGCCTGAGTGGCTCAGTCGTTAAGCGTCTGCCTTCGGCTCAGGTCATGATCCCAGGGTCCTGGGATCGAGCCCCACTCGGGCTCCCTGCTCCGCGGGAAGCCTGCTTCTCCCTCTCCCATTCCACCTGCTTGTATTTCCTCTCTCACTGTGTCTTTCTCTGTCAAATAAATAAATAAAATCTTTAAAAAATAAATAAAATAAAAATGAAAAATAAAAAAAGATTTAAAAAAAAAGGGAACAATAAGATGTTGTTTGAAAAAGGGAAAAAGAGAAATTAAAAAAAAAAAGACAGTTAAAAAAAATTAACTTTGAAAGAGTAAGAATCATGGGAAAAAAGCCATGAATTCTCTGTGCAGTATTCCCCTAGCACTGGAGTTCTGCCATTCTCATTGATCGGTAAACTTGGTCTTAGCTGGCTGTTCTTGCCGATCTTCTGGGGAAGGGGCCTGTTGCTGTGGTTCCCAAATGTCTTTGCCAGAGGCGGAATTGCCCCGCCCTTGCTTGGGGCCGGGTTAAGTAATCTGCTTGGGTTTGGTCTTGGGAGCTTTTGTTCCCTGCAAGCTTTCCCTTCAGCTTTGGAGGACTAGAGTGAAAATGGCAGCCTCCCAATCCTCACCCTGGAGGAGTCGAGAACTCAGGGCCCCACTCCTCAGTGAGGCCCCAGGGAAAAGCAGTCAATCACTCCCATCTCCCTGGTCTCTGGCCGCACTCTGTGCTCACCCAGCCTGTGACCCAGCGTTTCTATCTCTGGCACCCAACTCAGTGTGGAGTCCCCAAACCCAGCAGATCCCTGCGGTGCGCTCCTGCGCCTCTCCTCCTGGGGGAGGAAGGTGAGTCTCCCCAGATCTGCTGCTTGTTGGGTGCCAACTGTGCCACGGATCATGGTTTATGGCAACCCCGAGCTGAGAGCCCACACCTCGGCTCCGTCTCTGCAGCCGGCTTCCCCGCTCCTATACCTGGGAGCTCTGCCATACTCAGGCACTCCCGGTCTTTCTGTGACCCTGAGGATCCTGAGACCACATTGTCCCATGAGGGTTCCACCCCCCGTTTAGCCACTGGAGCGACGTACCTCAGCGGAGCCGACTTCTAAAGTTCTGATTTTACGCTCCACGGCTCTATCACTTGCCAGAAGTGGCCAACGGAGACCCCCTCCCCTGCCGTCTATCCTCCCAAATATCACCTCGGATTCACTTCTCTGCATGTCCTACCTTCCAGAAAGTGGTCGCTTTTCTGTTCAGAGAGTTGCTGCTATTCTTTTTTTTTTTTTTTGACCTCCTGTTGAGTTCTTAGGGGTTCAGAATGGTTTGATCCCTATCTAGCTGAATTCCTGGGACCAGATGAAATTTAGGTCACCTACTCCTCTGCCATCTTGCTCCTTCAGATTTAATTCTTTTTTATGTCTGAGTAATATTCCATTATTTATTTATACATATACATATATACATACCACATCTTTATCCATTCATTAATCTATGGACACTTGGGCTGCTTCCATGTCTTTGCTATTGTAAATAATGCTGCTATATACATAGGACTGCATGTATCCCTTTGAATTAGTGTTTTTGTATTTTTTGGGGAAATACCCAGTAGTGTGATTGCTAGTTCATAGGAGTTCTATTTTTAACGTTTTGAGGAACCTCCATACTGTTTTCCATTGTGGCTGCACCAATTTAAATTCCCACCAACAGTGCATAATGGCTTCTTTTTCTCTACATCCTTGTCAACACCTGTTCTTTCTTGTCTCTTTGATAGTAGCCCCTCTAACAGGTGTGAAGTGGTATCTCATTGTGGTTTTGATTTGTATTTCCCTGATGATCAGTGATGTTGAGCATCTTTTCATGTGTCTGTTGGCCATCTGTATGTATTCTTTGAAAATATGTCTATTCAGGTCCTCTGCCCATTTTTAATTAGAGTGTGTGTGTGTTGATGTTGAGTTGTATGAGTTCATTACATATTTTATATTTTAGCCCCTTATTGGACGTATCATTTGTAAATATCTTCTCCCATTCAGTAGGTTGCCTTTTGTTTTACTGATGTTTTTTTTTTAATTATTATTATTTTTTTAAAGATTTTATTTATTTGTGAGAGAGAGAATGAGAGACAGAGAGCATGAGAGGGAGGAGGGTCAGAGGGAGAAGCAGACTCCCTGCTGAGCAGGGAGCCTGATGTGGGACTCGATCCCAGGACTCCAGGATCATGACCTGAGCCGAAGGCAGTCGCTTAACCAACTGAGCCACCCAGGCGCCCTTGCTGATGGTTTTAATATTATTAATTTCACTTCATCTTAGACTCTTTGGCAACTTTTTCTATTCAAGGTTGAAGTCTTCCAAACTTTTCACAGGTTAGATAATGAAGACAGTGGAGGAACCATGTGATTGAGCTCTGAAGAGTTATCTCTAAGGATGCCTCTTTTGTCTCCTGTGGAATTTTGCATTAAATGAGTGTGAGTGCAGAAAATAGTTGAGACAAGTTGTAATTTAAAACTCTGGTTTGCCAGGAAAGTCTTATTTACTCCCATTATTGTAGTAGGGTTAATAATTGCACCCCCTTTCAGACTTAAGAGTATCACAGGTGGGGTGATAGATTATATGATCACCTCACAGCTGATCCATACTGTCCTGGCTCTAGCCACACTGAGAATACTCTCTTCTTCCTTTTTCACCAATCAGGTGATCAGTCAGTACTTATAGAATATTCAATATATGGTAAAGATGTAGATACAGCAATGAATAATGCAAGACTAGTACCCTTCCCCCACAACACATGCCCTTCCTAGAGCTTGGGGTCTAATGAGAACTATAGACAGTTGGACATTATTACACAATATTGTAAATTTTATTGTTGAGAGATATGGGACTGAAAGGCTGCTGAAGAAGATGGAGAAGTTTGGACTTGGAGAATATGAGAGGCCTTTCAGAGGAGTAAGTGAAGGACAGTTGGTCAGGTAAAGAAAGCAGAAGAGCATCTTCTCAGTCATACTAATGCATTTAGATATATTCCTAAAGAAAATGTTGCAAAATTGAAGTGTTTGAAACAGAGTAATTAAATGTTCCATTGTTTCTCTACATTTATGACTTTATTTATGTCATACTTGCCAGCTGAAATGCCTCATACTCTTCTGTGCATATTAACACCTCCTTCTGCTTCTTAAGGTCCACCTTCTTCTGGTAATTTTATTTCCTGGTAAATGTGAATGAATCTTATCTGAGCCTTTATTTTGACGTAATACATCCTAAATTTTTATATCCATTACCTGGCTGCATGTCATATTTTTCCTAGTAAAGGCTTGGCAATGAGCTCATTGAGAACAGTGATCATGCCTAGTGGTTTTTGCATGTAGTACATTTCTAATCACCACTTACAAATTCACATGCATGATTTCAGCATAATACGTATTAGGTGTTTAGTCTTTGTGCCAGGGAGATAGAGGCTACAAAGTAGGACAGAATATTCTCCCTCTTCTTAGGGGCTCACACTGTGGTGGGATAGATATACAAGACAGAGAAGAGCAGAGATAGAGGCATGGGCATTTTAAAATGTGGGTTTTATTATTATTCAGGTATTGTGAGACCAACAGATCAGCAGATGACTGTCATTGAAAAGATATTTTGTTACTTAGAGTTCCCAAGAGGTGGGGGCATACCACACTCTGCGAGGGGTTGGTCAGGAGATAGAGGCAGTGGTGGAAAAAACAAAAGCAAGAGACTTTGTTGTGGTTTCCGTGGGAAAGAACAGGTGAGATTGGGTAAGCGGGTTTAGAGTTGGCTAGTCTTAACACTTTCAGGAAGCTCTGCAGTAAGAGTCAGATGATGTGTATATGGAGACAGGGGTGCTCTGAAGTTTGCATGTGGAAGGCATGGTCATAGATGAGTTTTTGGCTTTCTAACAAGACAATTGGATAACCCTGAGAGGAGCAACTTATCCAAGGTTGGTAAGGCTCCAGATGTCAAAACATCCGAATAAAAGCACATGCTTAATACAATGGGCAAGAAATCACAAGAAAGCAGAGAGATAGCCTTTGTTTCTGCATAGAATAAGTTGGTTATGGAAACAAAACAAAACAAAACAAAACAAACCACCACAGGATCCTGACTTGATTTTAGGCATCATTATGCCACTGAAAATCTATGAGGCCTTGTACAAGTCACTTCATCTGTCTGACTTTCAGTTTCCCAGCATGAGAAATGAGGGTGATGGATCAATGCAATGGGTTTCTTTTTTTTTTTTTTAAGATTTTATTTATTTATTTGACAGAGAAAGACACAGCGAGAGAGGGAACACAAACGGGGAGTGGGAGAGGGAGAAGCAGACTCCCTGCCGAGCAGGGAGCCCGATGCGGGACTTGATCCCAGGACTCCAGGATCATGACCTGAGCCGAAGGCAGTCGCTTAACCAACTGAGCCACCCAGGCGCCCAGCAATGGGTTTCTAACTACACTCTCCCACAATCCAACAAAGGCTCTTAGGAGGACCTAGGAGGGCTAGCCAAGAAGACTGATATTTTAGGCTTTTACCCCAACTTCACTCAGAACAGCAATCCCTTTTACATGCTGGAAGCAAGTGTTGCTAATTTTGAGTACATGAATGTACCACTACCCTCGATAAAGAACTAAGTCTGAGAACAATTTGAGGAGGAGATAGCTCTTTGTTTTTCTCCTTCCTAGTTCTCCTTCTGTTAATGCTTGGGAAAACATCCTGAGAATCTGGTTGGTAAAAGAGAGGATATTCTGGGCTGGAGCAGATGGCCAAGGTAAGCAAAATCCTCTGTGATGGCTTCAGTGAGAGCCAAGAGCATCCTCATGAGTAAACCAATCACATGCAGCAATTTGCCTGCCACAGAGGACTCTCAATGAGCTCTCCCTACATCTGTCTCTCATTATAGCTCTCTACCCCCACCTCTGCATCATTCATCCGTTTCAGCCAGCAGTAATCCCCAGATCACTAATTCATGCACTGTCAAGTGATAATCTGACCCACCGTGGACTTGACCACAGGGCTGGAATGCTGGGAGCCCACAGCAATGAGCTTTTCCCCCCAACAAAACATCCTTGAAACTCCTTCCCATTCTCCATTCCTATTTCTAGTGTCCTAGTTTATACATCATTACCTGTCATCTGGTCTATTTCAGTGGCCTCCTACCAAAGGTCTGCCCACCTCCACTCTCTCCTCCAAATCCTCTCGCACATACTAATAACGAAATATTCTCTTTTAAATACTCTTTCCTGGCTCCCCATTTACATCATCATAAATTCCACAGAACCTAGATCTTCCATGTGTTGACTTTAAGATACCTCTTTAAGCATTACCGACTTATGCTTTAGCCCTAATGGATGACACTCCCACTCCTCTTTGTCTCTCACTTATCCAAGTATGACTTATCTTTTTCTTTTCAAGTCTTATAAATATTGACTTTCCCCACAAAACTGTTCCTTTTTTTTTTTTAAGATTTTATTTATTTATTTGACAGAGAGAGACACAGCGAGAGAGAGAACACAAGCAGGGGGAGTGGGAGAGGGAGAAGCAGGCTTCCCGTGGAGCAGGGAGCCGGATGTGGGGCTTGATCCCAGGACCCTGGGATCATGACCTGAGCCAAAGGCAGACGCTTAACGACTGAGCCACCCAGGAGCCCCAAACTGTTCCTTTTAAAAGCTACTTATTCTATCCTAGAGGTTAATTTGTATTCCAGGTACTTGTTTACATATCAGTTGGTCCCCTCCAGATATAAGAGTTACATAGTTTTCTAAAACTTGTGTATTATTTAGAGTGGGAGCTTGGTCTATAACAAGATTATATAAAATCGATTTAATAACATTTGAAGATCACTGCAATTTCTCCATCTCAGAGATTCACTACTATATATTTCTTTTATCCATTTCTGTATGACATTTCTAACCAAGATAACTCTAGTTGGATGTCTAGTGAAAGACCATATTCTCCAAAATACATTCTTTCCCTGCCAACATAGGACAGGGAACAGAGTATTAATCTCTGTATTTCCCCCTCCATTCTCTCCTAAATTCATTCCTAGTTGGGCTTTTATCACCAACAACCCTCTGAAATGCTATGTTCATCAGTTATTTCCAAGTTGCTCCATTAAATGGTCACTTCTCTTTCTCTTATTCAGACTCTCAGAACCATTCAGGACAGTTGACCATTTTCTCTTTTGTAAAGACTTTTTTTTTTCCCTCTTGGATTCTTATACAACATACTCTGCTGGTTTTCATCCTACCTCACTAGCTTCTCTTTCTTAGTTACCTTTGTTGGTCACTCTTAGACTGATCTCTAATTTTTGGTATGGCTTATGGATCAATCTGGCCATCTCTGAACTCCTTCCCTCGGTGAGCTTCTCCAGTAGTATAGCCCCATGGCTTTAATTATCATCTGTTTGTGGATAACCACCATCTTTTTATCTCTAGTACTGATTTCAACCACCACACTCCCATATAAAAGATCTTTCTAAATATTTTCCTTGGAAATGAAATACCATGAATTATCAAAAAAACAAAAACAAAAACAAAAACAAAACAAAAATTTTAAGCCTTTGCCCAATTCACAACCAGCTCTTACCCTTGTTTTCTTATTTTAGTATGTGATCCTCTGACCCTAAAATTTAAAAGTCACCCTTGGTTTTTTCCCCCGTTTGGATCCCATCAATCTGTCAACTTAATATTTAACGTAATATTCCAAATTCATTCATTTCTTTTTATCTCCACTATTACTGCCTTAACCCATCATCATTTCTTGGGATCTATTTTAACTCTCCTTAATAAGGAGAATTAAAATTAAGGGGTCTTAATTTTTACACCCTCATCCCATAAAATTCATTCTCCACATGGAAGCCAATGTGATCTTTTCTAAATATACACCTGATTATATAGCATACCTACTTAAAATCTTCCAATTGTTTCTTTTGTAATTAGGGTAAAATCTAAACTGCTTACCATTATCTGGAAATCAATTATGAGACCCCTTAAAATATCAAGCCATTGATTATCTTTTCAGCATGTCTTACTCATTCTTTGCTTACCTCATTGTGTTCCAGCCCTGCCCTCTGTCTCTCAAATAGTCCAGTGTTACTATAGTCCTATGGTCTGTGTTAACTCTTCCCTTTTACTAAAATCTTTTCCCCTCATATATTTCATGGCTGTTCTTCCCTGTTCTTGATATGTCAGTGACATCCACAACCACCCAATCTAACCTTTGTCTATCGTATCATCATTTTTATTTTCTTCAAAACACTTGTCACTACTTAAATTATTTATTTGCTTATTGGTTATTTGTCACTTCCCCTGATTAGATATAAACATTATGAAATCAAAGACATCGAGTCTCACTTACTGTTTCTCCTCTTGGAAGAGTACCTGACTTACTGTACTTACTGTACTGCAGTAGGTACTCATTTATTATTTGTTGAGTAAGTAACTAGTTAAGGACAAGATCTTGAGAGCCTTAGAAAGTTGGATTCAAGTCCTAACTCTTCCATTTCCAACTATTATGACCCTGGAAAAATCACTTTGACTTTCAGAGACTTAGTTTCTTCACCTGTAAAGATGCATTGTTACTGTGATGGTAAAATGAGAGTGTGCTGTTGAAATCCTCATTATGGTACCCCAAATATAGAACACACTCAACAACAAAAGCTTATTTTATTATTTTTGTAACTACTACCATTGTTATATCATTAGTGCCTCAGCATCTGATCATCTCCTCATTATTTTCACTACTTTGGGTAGTGAAAATAGCCTTAGCCCATGTGCTTCAAGATATGAATGTTCCTTGCACAAGGTGATAACACTATTGCCAGTTATCACCTCCTTATAATCCTCTTTTCAAAACCCCTTGTCTTTGAGTGCACAAAACCAAAGCCCTGAGCAAGTAATGAGCTTAGCCTAGGCACATCAAGCTTTGGGACTATACCCAACTTTTGCTCTACATTCCCATACATCTCAGAAGTTGAAAACAAAGCTCATGTTTTCCTGGAAGAAAGATCAGATGACCCCCACACATTATGAATAACTTCAAAATGAGATTTATTTTTGTTGTGTCAGACAGTTAGCAGTTGGTGCCTAATAAACTACTCTGTAACTTAGTGCCTTAAAACAGCATGCGCTTAATTAGCTCATGATTCTATGGTTTGGAAGTTTAGGCTGAACCCAGTTGGTGGCTCTTCTGCTGTTCCTGGCTGGGTTCACCCATGCATCTGTGGTGAGTGCTGGTTAGATAGGCAGCTTTGTCCCCAGGCCTTGACTGGTTGTCAGGTGGGGGTGTCAGGGGCACTTGGGTTCCATGCCTCTCATTTTCCAGCAGGTTGGCCTGGGCTTATTTGCACAGTGATAACAGGTTGTAAGAGCAACTGGGGCAAAAGCTGTAAGACTTCATAAAACCTAGGCTTCTAAGTACCACACCATCTCTTCCTCCACATTCTGTTGGTGAAAGCCAATCACAAGGGCAGCCCAGATTCAAAGGGCAGGGAAATCAATTTCAGTTCTTAATGGAAGATGATCCAAAGTATTGTGGGTATTTTTTGCAACCTGCTACAATCAGATGGCCTGAGGAAGGTATGAGATGTTAGCAAACACAGCAATTAGCTATGAACAATCTGGAGCATTCAGCTACTGCTATTTCTCAAGTAATATCAGATAGCTCACACCCTACATACTGTATCTCCTTAGTGGAAGTCCTTCCATATAGCTGTATGGAATAAATACCTGTTCTCATCTGCCTTTTGCTTCACTGGCTCATGTTTTCCTCTTTTACCCAGTGGCTAGTGTCCTTATCTCTCTTTGTATTTAACTGTTTTGTTCTTTCAGTGGTGTAAAAACTATCATATTCCTTTATCCCATCCTTTATGATACTATCACATATTTTCTGTTCTGTTCCTTCAGGACTCCACTAGAAAGCCACTGCTTAATTAATAATTCATTCAACCATATTGCTAGCTAATGATGATTTACCATCTTGGGTCAAATCGGGAATTTTGTCCTGGCCTGCAATTTATAAGATGTATCTTTTTCGATAACTTCAAGTGAAGTGACAAGGCTAGGGAAAGAAAAATGTGGGTTCAAAGGATGGCATTTTTAACTTGGGGATAGGGTAACTCTTTCTGTATGTAAAGTTAATTCTATTTCCCAGGTTCCAGCAGATGTGGTGGTGTGAAGAATTTCAAACAACAATGGCACATAATACAAAGATCTTTTGTTACCTTCCCAAAGAGCCCAAGGAAGAACCCAGGGTTCTCTATACAAACCACATGACTCTGTAGGTCCAGAGTACCTGGTGAATCCAGTTGTCAAATTAGTCAAACTGATGATTTGGTATCCTGTAGCCAAGTATCTAAACAATCAAAAAAACAGATTGAAATTACTGGGGTTTAGGGTGTAATATGAAGTGACCAACTGGGCCAGGAGATGGTTGGTTGACAGGTTGGAGTTGGCTGGCTGGCTGCCCGAAGCAGATGGGGACCCCACTGGTGTCTGGCCTTCTTCCCAAAGGCGGTAGTACTATAGCGTGTAGTGGCTGTGGACAGAGGCCTCTTTTTCAATGATACAGTGTCAGCTGGCTGACTTCAACCAGCCAGAGCAACATTCCATGCAAGCACAAGCTGTACCCCCAGAGGTTCCTAGTGAGTGGGTAGTCATCCTTCACACAAATGTAACACCCTTTAGAAAGCACAATTCCTTGTCTCATTATAAAGAAGCATTTTGTTTTGTTTTTATCAACACATCATAAATGAGAAAATTGATGAGGGTTTATGGATTTGCCCAAGGTCACCTAGAAAATAGCTGGGCCAGGTCTAACATTGAGACATCCTGAATCTGAGATACTATCTCCTGTATGCAGATGAAGCGAGCTAGCTGTAGGAGTGACAGTAGTGAATGGTGGAGGAGGCAATTCTTTTTTTTTTTTTAATTTTTATTCTTATATTATCCCCATATATTACATCATTAGTTTTAGATGTAGTGTTCCATGATTCATTGTTTGTGCATAACACCCAGTGCTCCATGCAGAATGTGCCTTCCTCAATACCCATCACCAGGCTAACCCATCCTCCCACCCCCCTCCCCTCTAGAACCCTGTTTGTTTTTCAGAGTCCATCGTCTCTCATGGTTCGTCTACCCCTCCGAATTCCCCCCCTTCATTCTTCCCCTCCTGCTACCTTCTTCTTCTTCTTCTTTTTTTTTTTCTTAACATATATTGCATTATTTGTTTCAGAGGTACAGATCTGAGATTCAACAGTCCTGCACAATTCACAGCACTTACCAGAGCACATACCCTCCCCAGTGTCCATCACCCAGTCACCCCATCCCTCCCCCCCACCCCCCACTCCAGCAACCCTCAGTTAGTTTCCTGAGATCAAGAATTCCTCATATCAGTGAGGTCATATGATACATGTCTTTCTCTGTTTGACTTATTTCACTCAGCATAATACCCTCCAGTTATGCAGCCATCAAAAGGAATGAGATCTTGCCATTTGCAACGATGTGGGTGGAGGAGGCAATTCTTATCCAACGTGGACACCATAAGGGAGGGTGATCAGAGAATACACTAGGACAGTAGTCCCTGGTCATCTAATGTGGGGGTTTTATTAGGCATACTCTCTTTCCAGAATGAGAGATTTTCCCACTTTGATGGTATAACAATCAAAAAGTGAGGAAGAACAACTTACAGTCAGCCATGTATAACCTAAGCACACTCATCATAAATGATGGAAACAAAGTTATTCTCTCTGCTTGCCTGAAATATTTTGTCCTGTGAAAAAAGGATAATGTCTCTGTCTGGTGGAGTCCTGCTTCCCTTGAGAATTGGAATTTATTCTTCCTTGCAATTATCTTGTCCCATGACTACTTACCACAAGAATGAGGAAGAAGTGATGCTATACCAATTATAAGCATACCTTTTAAGAGGGCAGGAAATGTTTGCTTCTTACCTTTTAAAACACTTCTACTTGGCATGCTTTCTCCTGCAAGCCAGCTGCCGTGGTCTGAGAAGCCCAAGACACAGAGAGTGGCCACGCATTGCCTCAACAGCCCAAATGACTCATCGTCAACATCCAGTATCAAGTGCCAGCCATGTGAGTGGAGTGAGCCATCTTTAGAATTCTGGTCAAATCAAACTTCTAGATGGCCATAACCTCAGTCACCATCACATGAAACAGAAACAGAAAACCACTCAGCTGAGCCCAAGCAATCCAAATAATAATGAAAGATAATAAAATTGTTCCTGTTTTGAGCCAGTAAGTTTTGGGGTAGCTTGTTATTCAGGAACAGATAACCAAAACAAATTAGTAACTGGAGGTGTGATGCTCTTTAAAAAAAAAAAAAATCTAAGTATCTGGCACTGGCTTTGGAACTAAATGTTAGGTAGAATGTCACAGTGCTTCAGGGAAACCCTTAAGGAAGATTGGAAGGGTAGGGGGAAAATTTATATTTGAGTCTGAGAAAATGGTTATTTATGTCATTAGTAGTGAAAACTGGGCGACACTATCGGCTAAGGTAACATAAAGTAGGACACATACTTAATGACCTTGTGGATTTAGCTGAGAGTATTTACAGGCAGAATAATGTTAAAGGGGCCACTAATTTTGTTCAACTACATGTGATAATGTCCAGATTTAGAGAGATGAATTACAGAAAGGATTATTGAGTTTTTAGGTAGAATCTAGAAAATCATGTTTAACTAGGACTTGCTAGGTTCAAAAATAAGTGATTCCCACCCCCCACACCCTCACCCTGTCCCTTTTCACTCTCAGAAAAGGACTCTCAAAGTAGAGAAAAAATGTTCTTAGGGCAAAGATTAAACTCAGGGCACTATGCGGTCTTAATTGTCAAGTCTCAAGGGTGCATCTTTTAGACTTTTTAAGATCTTAGAAAGATGGAAGGCAGTACCTCTCAGCCAGGCAATGAGTCTTCTAATACTTTGAATGTCCCTTATCTTAGACCATTTCTGTTAGAAATGAAGGGTTCTAAGAATCTTAATGGTGTTGTTCCACAGTATTCTGACTCCCAACCCAAGGTAAGAAGGGGCCGGTCTCAATGATTTCTGGATAATGGGTTAATGTAGACTTTGGCTTATGGAGGGAATTATAAATTGACACACAGGAAACATACACAATTTATGTGAGAGGCGGGGGGAAAGAGAGAGAGAGAGGGGAGGGGGAGACAGAAGGAGAGGGAGAGAAAAATTTCAGGAGACTTTGTGCTCAGCACAGAGCCTGATGTGGGGCTTGATCTCAGAACTCTGAGATCATGACCTGAGCTGAAACCAAGAGTTGGATGCTCAACTGACTGCACCACCCAGGCACCCCAACATAACACAGTTTTAAAGGGGTTTTCTATAAGCTTGAAATTAAAGGGACAGAGACAGTGTAAAATGAAAAGAGATTTTTGGATCTCAAACATATTTATGTGCAGGAAGAAGGGTAAAGGTGCTAATTAGATGCAAACATAGGGCATTTATTATAGAAAGGGAAGGGTCACATAAAAGGCAGAACCAATAGCCTAGAAAATATAGCTAAGAGCCATGGAGAACCACACTAATAAAATAATTGCCCACATGTACCCAGCTTGATTTCAGAATTACTATTAACCACTGACATGCCTCCTATTTCCTAGCTCACTTTTCTTGGATGGGACACAGTGATGGGAAAGAGCCAATAGTTAAATTATCAAGAATTTTTCAAGCTAGGTGACAGCATATTGACACATTGAAATTGGCCGTGGTGGCAATATTGACACCATAGAAATCAGCAAACACTATACATCAGCACTCGTCCTGTCCCTGAAGAGTAGCTGGTAAACATTTACTAGTATAACACTAGATGGAAGTGTGAACTATGGTTCTCCTGTCCCTGCCTCACCTCAACTCATTCTTTGTGGCGTACTGGGGGTCAGATTTGTCTCTTTAGTTCATTGGGTTTCATATGGAGAGGAGCCACATCCCAAAAGTCTGGACCTCAATTAGATGACAAGATCCTGCTCTTGGAGACATATCATATTACATATACCATATTACAGAATGAGACAGAGGTCTGGAAGAGAGAGGGAGTGTGTTTTGCAAGTGAAACGAATATAAATAATTTATAGGCATAAAGCAGAATATAGGTGGCTTAAAGATGTCCACAACTTCTTTGTCTCTCTCCCCAGTCTCTCTTGAATCTGGCTAAGTCTGTGACTACTCAACTTCTAAAATGTGGCAGAGGAGATACTGTGCCTGCCATTCAATACCTAGACTTTAAGGTGACAGGAGCCTTCACTTCCTCCCTGTTGGAACACTTATGTTTGGACCCTCCATCTTAGAACCTAGCTGTCATGCTCTGAGAAGCCCAAGCCATAAGGAGAGACTGGCTATATAAAAATGCTCTGGTTGACAGCCTCAGCTGAGCTCCCAGCCAACAGACAGCATCAGACATCAGGCATGTGATTAAACCATCTCAGAGTTTGAACCCAACAAATCCCAAGACAACTGTATCACTAGCCAGCATTACACAGAGCAGAAGAACTGCCTGGCTGAGTCCATTCATTCCAAAAACTGTGGTTATTTTTCAGCCATACAATTTGGGGATGTAGTAGCAGACAACCAAAACAATAAACAGCTTCCATATTAAATGATTTCAGCTTACACTGTGAGAAGGCAGGAGAAACTCATGCTCAAGGTAGATGTTATAAAGTAAACCCCTAGTTTTACAGATACATACATCCTAAAGAGGGTGAAGCAGCTTACCAGGTTACAAATCTTGGTGATTGAACTTGCCCTGTAACTCATATATTTTTTAACTCCCATCTAACCTCTGTTCCCTTTTATCTGACTTTTTGGCCATTCTTTGACTCCTAGTACAGATTACAGTATATTAGCAAAGCTTACCTTAATTCTACTCTCCCACCTCAGGCTCATCCTGCAAATCATGAGAAGTCCACCTCACCTGGTCCTACCACCCAGAAGAATTACTGGGACTCAGACATTTGTACCCATCCCCTCTACCTGCACCATTTAACTTGTTGACAGGAATGTAGTAGGTTCCTGACTTGAACTCAATGCCTGCTAAGTCCGTCAGTCTCTTTTCTTCACTATCTCAAGCAACATGTGTCCAAGAAGCCTTCTTTGTGACTTGGTGTTCAGCAAGTATCTATTAGCTTTCTTCTATATGCAAGACATTTTTTTTAGCAGAAAGTTGAAGCAGAAATAGGAAGTAAATACACTGAAATTCACATAAAGCTCTTAGAAAAAAGAGCACATAAGTTTGAATTACACATAAACATAGACACACATTGTGTACATGCACACGCAAATGTTACAACATTAACTAATTTATAAACGGTGACACAACATAAAAGGATCATATGTGCTTTGTGTGAAATTTTTCAAAAACTTTGCTAGCAAAAGCATAAACATAACCTCCATATAAGTGTTACACACACACACACACACACACACACGTACATTCTATACATCTTTTTTTCTGAACTATGAGAGAGTGACCAAAGAGTCCTTTTTCAAGCTGAAAAAGTTTAGGAAATTTTTTGCCCATCAACAACTCAAAACTTAAATGGAAAAAAATCATACTTCAGTGTGGACAGCTGACTAGAACCCCATGAGGGATTGTCCCTCCTAAACCCCAAGATGGAAAAGAAGGGAAAAAAGAAATAAAAACTGCATGAACCCAGGAAAAATTGCTTCTGAATTGTGGCTATTAACTCCATAATATTGTGTGATCACTCACATCTATGGTCACTCAGGCTTTTCTAGTTCCATATAATCTTAACATATTGAAGAAAAGCTCACCCCCTTGGAAATTTCCAGACAATTCAGTTGAATTTCCTTTAAGAAATCTTTCTTGACTCACCTCATGAAGTACTCCTTATTTTAAACATCAATGATACATGCATACATGTAAACTTTACTTTTTAATAATAGTAATAATAAATTATAATAACTTAATAAATGTTCACTATGTGCCAGGCATCATTTTCACATATCAACTCATTTAGTCTCCTCCTAAATACAATAGTTTTAACAAATGAGGAAACGGAGACAAAGAAAAGTTAGTTAACTTTACCAGAGTCTTCTTGCAATAATCATCATTCACAGAGAATCCACTTAGTGAAGAATAGTTCTGTTACCCAAAGTCATTAAGGTAACTGAGGATCGAAGAAATTAAGTAATTTGTCCAAGATCATGCTGGAAGGAAGCAGTGAAGCCTGGGCTTCTGATATACTATGAACGCTTTAAAAAAGAGTTCTTGAATCTGCATTAGATGATTACTATATATGAATGAATGAATGACAACAGATTGTACGGGTATTTAGGGGAGGAGGTTAGAGGTAGATATACATAACTGCTGATCTTTTGGCCAAGTTATGATCTCTTCATTTTGAGAGATTTCCTGAAGGATAATCAAAGTAAGGGATAGGAACAACAGAATTCCTATTTGGTTGTCTGGGATAAAATGCCATGAAACAGGTGCTTCATGAACCTGGCAGTGCAGTCAGTTTGCAGCCTTGTGAAAATGTGTGAGGCCTTTGGGACATCCCAGTTGTCAGCTGTTTTAGGAAAAATAAAGATTAATTTTTACTTAACTTTTTTTTTGTGAAATGGTGCATTTTTGAAACAAAGAACTTACTTACGTCTGTATCAATGCAATTCACATTTCTACTGGAAAAGATCTTCTTATCTAGGGGTGAGTAAGTGTGTTATTGGTGTGAGCACTTCTCTCTCTCTCTCTTTTTTTTTAATATGTATTATGTTGGGAGGTAGAATTAAATTAGGTATTATGTGAAAAAAAATTTTTTTTAATAAATAAGATTTTTAAATCCTGAAGTCTTACTTGGGAACTTTCTCTAAAAATGTTCATGGCATTAAATATGTGCTGTAACCCCTGTCTAGCACGTTTTTTGGTAAATAAACAAGAAGGGGGTTTACCATAGATTATCTGTTCTTGCTATGCATCCTTTGTTATGGTTAAGAACATGGGCTCTGAGATCAGGAAGTTCATAATTGAAATATTGACTCTGACATTTCCAGCTATCTGATCCTGGACAAATCACTTAAACTCTCTGGGTATTTGTTTCACCATGTCTAAAATAGTGGTAATAACAGCTATCCCTGTGACAGGTTGGGAGAGTTAAGAAATGAGATAATGCAGCTAAAATGTTTATCTTAGAACCCAACTCATGGTAAAGGATTTACAGCTAGGATTGTACCTATAATATGATTACTATTGTAAATTGAATGTGTAAATTTCTGGTTATTAAATGTGGGTGAGGTGGAGGGAGGGTCTTCAAAACTTAAAAATAAGCCAACATTTTCATTATCTCTAGCTAAAATATAATTTACTTGTAGGTGTATCATATATTTTTGTATTAGTGTTTGTATTTAGACAGATTTTATTTGGGTAGATTACATAGTTATTTATATTTAGATAGAACTGGAGAGCCTTTGAAGATGAAGGAAGGAGGAGCTAAACATCATTATGCTATAAGACTTGAAGTCCCTCTGCTAAATGTCACAGACTTCAGTCACTGATCACATACACACATCACTACTGCAAGAGAAAATTAGTCTGAGTTAAAAAAAACAAAAAAACAAATATATATATATATATATATATATATATATATATATATATATATATATATATATTTAGGTAAACATTCCCAGAGGGTTTCTGATAGCACAGATTTAATGATTTGAATGTATTTTTTTTTAAAAATTTTTATTTATTTGTCAGAGAGAGAGAGCACAAGCAGGGGGAGCGGCAGGCAGAGGGAGAAGCAGGCTTCCGGCTGAGCAAAGAGCCCGATGCGGGACTTGATCCCAGGACCCTGGATCATGACTTGTGCCGAAGGCAGACGCTTAACCAACTGAGCCACCCAGGCATCCTGATTTGAATAAGTCTTGAGAGTCCACAAGTGAAACGATAAGAAGAGATAAATGGAATGCACACATAATACAGATCCTCACCTGAGGATATTATTTTCAATTCTCTAGTTTCCTACTTTAGGAATTACAAATGAGGAAGAGAGGTGACCAAGGGAATTTTAACCTCTTACCCTCCCTTCCTGCAGTGCCTATACATTTCTCCCATCTTCCCAAGCTGTGTATGTCTTCATGGAGTCACTAATAATATATTGGCTAAAAGAAGGAGGAGAAAAGAGGAAAAAGGAGATGAAGATGAAATGTGTCACTTTAAAACTCATAAAACATTTTCCCAGTAAGTGGCTTACTTAATTTATACTGATTGCACATATTCCATTTAGATCAGCAATTCTCACTGCACCACCACCCCCTGCCACCATTATTGATGGCATTCCCATATGCTACAGGCTCTCCTGAGCATTGGCCAATTAAAGAACTGTAATTCTACCCTTTCCTTTTGTATACAGAAGTACATCAGAATGTAAGTAAGTGCATCATGAGCCACTCTTACCTGTATTTAAATCTGTTTCAAACTTCAGAAGTTTATTTACAGATTACCTGCAAATTGAATTCTTACCTTCCTCAGTTATTTACACGAATTCTCATTTAATCCTGCCATGATCCTATGAGGTAGAGATTAACATTTTTGTGGCCTAAATAACCTGGCTATCCAACCAAATATGTTCTCCTCTTGCAGAGAGTATATATGTGTTTCCTGCAGCTGCTATAACAAATGGCCACAAACTGGGTGACTTAAAATGAGGGAAATTTATTTTCTCATAGTACTGGAGGCCAGAAGTTTGAAATCAGTTTCACTGAATGGAAATCAAGGTGTTGTCAGGGCTATGCTTGCTCTGGAAGCTCTAGGGAAGAATATGTTCCTTGCCTCTTTTAGCTTCTGGTGGTACCTGGTGTTTCACTAGGTTATTAGGCTGTGTTGCTGGATAGACTATGACACAAGTCAGCCAAGGTCAAAAGATATGTAAGTACCACCCAGGGACAAGACAGATGCATGATTTGAGGTTGCGGAAAAAAGACAAGATGCACACCAGGCTCCAGAGGGGAGAGAGAGCACAGAAGATCCAGCCCTTCCCATATGTTAGTTGTGTGTGGCTAGCGGATCCATTCTGCAGCACAGGTTTCATCTTGCTTCCTGCAGCAGGAGAAGGACCCTTACCCTCACCCTGTGGAGTCTGAAATAAAGAAGGCTGGGGTTGTGCCTGAGAGCTTTTGATACATGCATAGCTAAGCAGTTTCAAGAAAAGTTTACATGTGCCCCATACAGAGGGAAAAGGATCATATTGTCTATGCTCTGATCTCTTTGTATGCAATGCAATTTCTGAGCTTGTCAGCATATCATATACAGAGCACAGGGTTCTGAGTGGGAACATAGGGAAGGTGTCAGGCTGCCCTTAGACCCATCCCTCTTAGCTGGCATTTCTTGACTTGTGGTCACAGCACTCCAGTCTCTTCCCCCTGGTTATATTGCCACGTCCTTTTCTGTTCATATCAAATCTCCATCTGCTGTCTCTTTAGGGTCTAGTAGATAATCCAGGATAAACTCCCCATGTCAAAATCTTTTTTTAATAGGATGTGCAGTCTCCTTGTCTCTATGAAGTAAAATTGATAGGCTTCAGGGATTAGGGCTTGATATCTCTGGGTAGCCATTATTCAACCTACTATAGAATAGAACCATCCCTTGGAAACAATGATTTCGTCAGATTTTACATTCCCCCGACACCTTTACATCTAGGTATAGTCATGGGACCAGCTATTATCAATGGAATGTAAGTAAAAGTAAGACTTTTCAGAAGAAGGATAATCTCCTCGATGTTCTTTCTCCCCTTCAGCTGGGTTGTTGCAAATGATCATAAGGCCCTAGTATGTGGTGGGGCCATGAGCTATAGGGATCCTGCATAGCTGAATCACTATATGGAAGAAAGGTGTCAGGTGACAGAAACAACATACTTTTGATGTGCAGTGTAAATGAGGGGGAAAAAAAAAACCTCACAAAACAAAAAACTTATATTATGTGTTTAACCTCTGTCAATTTATTATAGCAGTTGATCCTATTCTATTTATGTGATCCTTATTTTAGCTATAAAGGAAATGAACCCCATAAAGGCTAACTAACATTCTCATGTTCATACAGTTAATAGCTGGCAGTGCTGAGATTTGAACCAGACAGAGAAGCCATATTCCTGTGCCTAAAGTTTTAACCACAGTAACAACCACTGCCCTATCTATTATATCAGAAATTCCATATTCAACATCCATTGTTAACAAGTGGGTCTTTATGGGTCCTAGGTCAAAACTTCTGAGCATGTACCCTGTCCACTGAAGGTCATGGAGCACATAACACCTAAGTTGAAAGTCATGGTAGATCACACACACACACATACACACACATACACACACACACACCATTAGATCATGGTTTCCCTCCTGTATGGCTAAAGAAATGATAAACATTATATTTTTACATTTGCAGCCAAGGCTGACCTTGCTTTGTCACCTGATTTTTAATCCCACTCTCTGCCTGAGTTCCCTACCAGCATCCTTGCTTGAGCATATCTCCCTGCTGCTACATCTCACTGACTCTGGACCTTGTCAGCCTGCCTTTCTTTCTCTTTTGGATGACCTTCTTGGACATGACTTCTAGCCCTGCTGACTTACAGAATCTGCCAGTTCACTCTCTCTCATTCAAGTTTCAAGTCTGGCTCATTATGCTTAGTTAGTCTATTGGTGTAGAAGCCCTGAAACCCATGTGCACAAAAACCCTGCCTTTGTAATACTGAACTTAAGTGAGTTGAGGGAAATTAGGGGAGAAAGCAGGTATTCGGTGTCCAGTGTTAATTTAAACAAATGAACAAACAAATAAAACAACTCATATTATGTCTCTTGGACAGAGACCAAGCATGAGCTGCATTTTTAAGTTTTGAGAGAGGAGGTAAGGATTCAAATGATATGTCCTGAGAAATAATACCCACCTATCATAGCCTGTAATTGACTAGAGTGCATTCACCTAATCAGGGCATGCAAAATATCCCTTCCTAAACTGAAGATTTTATAAATGTTTCTTCCCAAGTAAGTCAAAGTAGGTACTCTTTGCTATTGGAATTTTGCTGTCCGTATAAGAAGGTGGCAGTGAAAAGCTTTGTCCCCTCGTTGTCTATTAGTTTTCAGAACCTTTGGGAAATATGGAAATGTACATGGTGCTAAGAAAAGAAAGTCTGATATTAACTTTAAAACAAAAGCAACTAAAGTGAATAATAAATTTTTTAAAAAGCCCAAGCTCATAAAATAATCTCAATAATTTGTTTCCCAGTTGGTTCCTCAACTCTGGGAATGCTCCAACAGCATTGATTTTTGTTTTATTATTTTAAAAGTAATATACTGACATCAATAAAGGGACTTATTTTTATATTAAATGAAGATTATCCTACTATCCTAAAACAACAGCTGTGATCACTTTTATCTGAACTGATTCTCAACTGATGCTATAAAACTATCAGCTCTAAGAAACTTTAGAGTTAAAATATAGGTCAGCCCTCATCCATAATTCCCTAATGCATAATCACTTGCCTATTGTCCCCTTTAATTCATAGCCCCTCACCATGAGAGTGGTTCCTTATTTAATAGGAAGTACACAAGATAGGGTGACTAGACATGAATCCACTTAATCTTCTTCCAAGCCTGGCTGTTTCTTAGCTCATTTTTAAAAATTCAATTTAATTAACATATAATGTATTATTAGTTTCAGAGGTAGAATTTAGTGATCCATCAGTTGCATATAACACCCACTGCTCATTATATCACGTGCCCTCCTTAATGCCCATCACCCAGTTACCCCATCCCACCACCCACCTCCCTTCCAGAAACCCTCAGTTTGTTTCCTGGAGTTAAGAGTCTCTTAGAGTTTCTCTCCCTCTCTGTTTTTGTCTTATTTTTCCTTCCCTTCCCCTATGATCCTCTGTTTTGTTTCTTAAATTCCACATGAGTGAAATCATATGATATTTGTCTTTCTCTGACTGATACCCTCTAGTTCCATCCACATCATTGCAAATGGCAAGATTTCATTTTTTTTGATGGCTGAATAATATATATATATGTATATATGCCATATCTTCCTTATCCATTCATCTGTCGATAGACATCTGGGCTCTTTCCATATTTTGGCTTTTGTGGACATTGCTGCTATAAACATTTAGGTGCAGGTTGCCCCTTCAAATCACTATGTTTCTCAGCTCATTTTATGACCTTGGACAAATACCTCTCCTTAGTGATTCCTAAGAACCCTTATTACTATAAAATAGTAAAATAAAGCAAAAAATACATACATGTAAATACACCTGATGCTATCTCAATGACTCCAATACCTTATTCAGTACATCATCACGTACTGCAGGGGTTCTGGAGTGATGGTGAGGAGGATTCGGAAGAGACCCAGCCAAAGTGAAATATTATCAACTCAAAACTTTCTGTGTCTACCTACTGACTGTCTCACAGCCTCTACTCTCAGTTTTGGTCTTGCCTTTATACCCACCTCTTCCTAGGATGTTATGTTCTCGGCTTATCACTTAGTGCTGCACCTGGGAGTCCTCAGAACTGTATTTGGTTTCAAGCATAGATCCTCTTTGATGCTAATTAGATTAAAATTTATCTGTGATTTTCTTTCCCATTTTGGAGCTGATAGCTAAAAAGGGCACTATCCGATGTATCGGATAACACCAGTCCTTGGGGTCTTCTGCTAACAGGGACCTCACTATTTTTCCTGGCAGTTCATGTATTTTGAACCATTTGAGCAATGATATGGGGAGAAGGATAGGGGAAGAGGCAAGTCTGGTTTGACTTACCCATATTTGTTTGAAGGAGGGAAAGGAACTGACTTATATCTCCATAACCCATACTGGATATTGGAGATTATTACCCCACTGCTTTTCCTGAGAACAGTGAATGAACATTGTGTAGGAATCAGTTTTTTCTCAGGACTAAGTCACTAGGCGTTAGAATATTGCTTTTTGGAGATAAATTATGCTTTTAATTTTGCAAATGCATCTGGAGCTGCAAAGGCACACACATCTAGAAGTAAAATTAAGAGCAATGCCTTAGATCAGGAAGCATCCTGATTTGCATTCTGCTGAGCAGGACCAATGGGCAGGGAGTAACCTGAGTCCCTCATTTTCTAGTATTTAACATTCTATGTCTCTGTGACTATGCTGTTGTGTTTTATTTTCCAAAGTCCCCATAGCAGCATATTTATTGGCCTTTAATTAAAAAATATACTCTAATCAATAATATAAAGGAATGTGGCTCAAGAGCTTTTTATTCTGCAAATGTGCGTTGCGATAGGAAGCAGGGTTGTGGGCATATTTAAGTGGCAGCACATTTCTCTCAAATCATGTACTTGATTTTCTTGAAGGTTCACAGACAGCAGGAGATAAAGTATCAACTTTAAATTTTTTCTCTTTATTTTTTTGGTTGCTATTGGACATAAACTAAACCATTTAAAATGGCAAAGTACTGTCTGGTTATGAATAGGAAGCCTATTCTCTTCGTATCTGAGCTCCTCTGATTTCTTCCTCTTTGAATGAAAGACAGGATAAAAAATCAAAATATAGCCATAATTATCTACACACACCATATGTTCATGCATAAATTAAACATATTTACACAGATACATACATATACATACTCACATGCACAGCTATATATCCATGTACATAGGGATATATACCATATTCATATACTTGTGCATATCCTAGACCCCATACATATAGAGACCCTGAGGCATGTAGTTATATACACACATTCATACATAAAAGCCATGAACCATTTCTTTCTGCTTGAATGCCCAAGCCCAAGTCCACAGAGCCCACTGATGGGAATTTTAATCCAAGTTCATTCTTACTATAATACTAATTAAATAGTTCTCTCTCTCCTCACTTGCTCAACCTCTGTTTCTTCTCCCTGGGACTGAAACATATCAGTTGCTATCCAAAGTCAAGTGTGTGTGTGGCTGTTGTCAGGAATCCATTTTTCATTAATGTGAGTGACCAGTTGTATGATAAGCATCTTCAGCTGCTGGACAAAAGTCAGTTAAATGCTGTCGAGGAAATCATAAATCATTACTGTGTTAATGAATTCCCTCTCAGGACAGCAGAGAGCTAATCTCTGTAGGTGTTTAATTGAAAAACAAATGATGATGTGATGAAACCCTCTCTAGATGTGTTCAAGTCTTTTTGGTGCTGCTTAAAAATCTAATTTTAACTTTTTGGGGAAGTTTCATACTATTTTCCACAGTGGCTGCACCAGTTTGCATTCCCATCAACAGTGCAAGAGGGTTCCCCTTTCTCCACATCCTCGCCAACACCTGTTATTTCTTGTGTTGTTGATTTTAGCCATTCTGACAGGTGCGAGGTGATATCTCATTGTAGTTTTGCTTTGTATTTCCATCATCAGTGATGTTGAGCATCTTTTCATGTGTCTGTTGGCCATCCATATATCTTCTTTGGAAAAATGTCTATTCATGTCTTCTGCCCATTTTTTAATTGGGTTATTCGTTTTTTGGGTGTTGAGTTTTATAAGTTCTTTATATATTATGGATATTAATCTTTTATCAGATATGTCATTTGCAAATACCTTCTCCCATTCTCAAGGTTGCCTTTTAGTTATGTTGATTGTTTCCTTCCCTGTGGAAAACAGTATGGAGGTTACTCAAAAAGTCAAAAATAGAACTATCCTATAATCCAGCAATCACACTACTAGATATTTACCCAAAAAATATAAAAATACTAATTCAAAGGGATACAGGCACCTGGATGTTTACAGCAGCATTATATACAAGAGACAAATTATGGAAATAGCCCAAGTGTCCATCAACTGATAAATGAGTAAGGAAGATGTGGTGTATATCAAATGGAATATTACTCAGCCATAAAAAAGAATGAAATCTTACCATTTGCAACAACATGGTTGGAGCTAGAGAATATTATGCTAAGTGGTATAAAGCAGTCACAGAAAGACAAATACCATATGATCTCACTCATATGTGGAATTTAAGAAACAAAACAAATGAGCAAAGGGGGGAATAAAGAGAGAGGAGCAAACCAAGAAACAGACTCTTAACTACAGAAAACAAACTGATGGTTACCAGAGGGAAGTTGGGTAGGGGGATGGGGGAAATAGGTGATGGGGATCAAGGAGTGCACTTGGATGATCACTGGGTACTGTATGGAAGTGTTGAATCACTGTGTTGTACACCTGAAACTAATATTTCACTAATTGGAATTTAAGTGAAAACTTAAAAGAAGAAAAAGATATTCTAGGTTCTTCTATGCTGCTCTTGGCACTCTTTGATTTTGCCTACTAACTAGGGTTGCATTAAGGTAATTGTGAACATCTGAAGAATTGGGTTTTATGGGGTCTTATAGTAGAAGAGTTCTAGGAGAAAAAATTGGGAAGTTTATTCTCGTAAGAAAACCTGACCTTACTCATTCCATCATCCATCAACTTAATTTACTCACTAAATGCTTATTAGTGTATCTAGTCTCTACTAGGCACCACACAAAGGCCAGAGATACAATATAAGCAGAACAGTCATGGCTTCTGCCCTTATATGTTATACATTCTAGAGGAGGAAGAAAAATAAATGAAATAAATAATCACAGAAGTTAAGTGTTTTCAAAGTGCTGGAACAAACAATCCTAAAATTTGTATGGAATCAGAAAAGACCCTGAATCGCCAAGGAAATGTTGAAAAAGAAAAACAAAGCTGGGGTATCACATTGCCTGATTTCAATCTATATTACAAAGCTGTGATCACCAAGACAGCATGGTACTGGCACAAAAACAGACATATAAACCAATGGAACAGAATAGAGAACCCAGATATGGACCCTCAACTCTGTGGTCAAATAATCTTTGACAAAGCAGGAAAAAACATGCAGTGGAAAAAAGACAGTGTCTTCAATAAATGGTGCTGGGAAATTGGACAGCCACATGCAGAAGAATGAAACTTGACCATTCTCTAACACCATACACAAAGATAAACTCAAAATGGATGAACAACCTCAATGTGAGACAGGAATCCATCAAGATCCTAGAGGAGAACATAGGCAGTAACCTCTGACATTGGCCACAGCAACTTCTTTCAAGATACATCTCCAAAAGCTAGTGAAACAAAAGCAAAAATGAACTTTTGGGACTTCATCAAGATAAAAAGCTTCTGCACAGTAAAGGAAACAGTCAACAAAACAAAGAGGCAACCCACAGAATGGGAGAAGATATTTGCAAATGACACTATAGATAAGGGCTGGTATCCAAGATCTATAAAGAACTTCTCAAACTCAACACCCAAAAAAACAAATAATCAAGTCAAAAAATGGGCAGAAGATATGAAAAGACACTTCTCTGAAGAAGACATACAAATGGCTAACAGACACATGAAAAAATGTTCATCATCATTAGCCATCAAGGAAATTCAAATCAAAACCACACTGAGATACCACCTTACACCAGCTAGAATGGCAAAAATGGACAGGGAAAGAAACAACAAATGTTGGAGAGGTTGTGGAGAAAGAGGAACCCTCTTACAGTGTTGGTGGGAATGCAAGTTGGTACAGCCACTTTGGAAAACAGTGTGGAGTTTCCTCAAAAATTTAAAAATAGAGCTACCCTACGACCCAGCAATTGTACTCCTGGGTATTTACCCCAAAGACACAGATGTAGTGAAAAGAAGGGCCATATGCACCCCAATGTTCATAGCAGCAATGTCTGCAATAGCCAAACTGTGGAAAGAGCGAGATGCCCTTCAACAGATGACTGGATAAAGAAGATGTGGTCCATATATACAATGGAATATTACTCAGCCATCAGAAAGGACGAATACCCAACTTTTACATCAACATGGATGGGACTGGAGGAGATTATGCTAAGTGAAATAAGTCAAGTAGAGAAAGTCAATTATCGTATGGTTTCACTTATTTGTTGAACATAAGGAATAGCATGGAGGACATTAGGAGAAGGAAGGGAAAAATGAAGGGGGGCGGAAATCGGAGGGAGAGCTGAACCATGAGAGACTATGGACTCTGAGAAACAAACTGGGTTTTAGAGGGGAGGGGGGATTGGTTAGCCTGGTGATGGGTATTAAGAAGGGCACATACTGCATGGAGCACTGGATGTTATATGAAAACAATGGATCGTGGATCACCACATCAAAAATTAATGATGTATTATATGGTGACTAACATAACATAATAAAATAAAAAAATAAAAATAAATTAAAAAAAAGAAGTTAAGTGTAATACTACAACATAATTGTTTTTTAAAGAACCTAAACTAAAAGGGATTTGACTGATCTGAGGTTTTAAAATGACCCTCCTTGGGGAAGTTCCATTATAACTAAAATCTGAAGAACAAGTAAGGTGTGAAGTAATCTGAAATAGAGAACCAGAGTTTTGCTTGCAAAGACTTTTGACTGGATATTATATTTATATTTTATGCTTACTTCAAGTGTCTCCCACCAGAGTGTAAGCTCCATGTGATCAGGGACCTTGCTTTGTTTTCTGCTTACCCCCAATGGTCTGGACTAGTGTACACTGGGTGCTTGGTAATATTTGTTTTAAGCATTAATTCTTTTTTTAATTATCTTCAGTTAGCATTAATTCTTGCTCAATACTTGTAACCCCCTAAGAGATTGGTACTGTTATGCTTTCTATCTTACATCAAAAAGGTTAAGGACTGGGATGGAGGAGTGACTTTCTCCAAATCAACAGAATTCAACCCAGGTCCATTTGATCTTAACTACTCTGCTCTTCTCTCTTTGAACTGAAGCCAGTATGTTCATAATAGGATAAAATATGGAAGGAGAAGACATTCTCAGCAGTAGGGTCAAGCAAAGTGTGTTATAATGCTATACTATATTATGTGATATCATATAGTAATAAAATGTGATTGCATACTTTATTAGCAAAACCCCTAGCATACATGCCCAAATGTGAACATCTTGTATAAAATATGTTCTTCTAAAAGTATGTATTAGTGCATCTGACATGCATGGACTCGGCTAACTGTTATGAAATATATGAACATTATTCTAAGATGGATCCTATCTGCTTATCATCTGCTTATAATCATAATATAGGCTGTGAAAGTAAATCTTTCCTCCATTACCTGCTAGCGACAGAACTTTAGGCAAGTTAGTAAATTTATCTGAGACTTTGCTTTCTCCTTCATTAAACATATGGGGACAATAAGTATCTCTCTAGAATTTTGTGATTGTTGGAAGTAGTGTTTGTAAAGTGTATGGTGTATAGTTAATGGTGGCTGCTCGGTGAATGCCCTCGATGATGATGATGACAATAATGATACCAATGATGATAGAAGCAACACTGATGATGAATTAGGAGACGTGAGACATGCATAGATAGCAATAATAATGTACACAGGATGTTAGGAATACCTTACAAGCAGCTTACATATTTCACAAGGGAAGTTCAAAAGAAGGAGATATATGTTTATACATAACATTAAGGGAAATAAGTTGTGCTAATTAAGAGAATGAGAGCATAAAATAAATATATGTTCAGATTACAAAAACGTAAAAGCATACAAATATGTACAAAAGCATCTAAAGTGAATTGAAGTAATTTCTATATTTTTCCTAGTAAAACAAACACGTGCACACACATACATGCACACACACACAGAGTCACCCAGTGGGTTTTTCTATGTCACAAAGGCCTTTTAATTACACTGACCCTGGCCTCTAGAGCCTACAACTCATTACCAGTGAAGGCTCCTTTGGAAATTATGACAAATGAATCCATGGCTTTGGTCCAGTTTCTAATGGACACTTGTCCCAGTGACAAATACCCCGTTTCACAGTAGGCATACCTGGATCTCTTGGCTGTCAGATCACTACCAGGCAAAGAGAATCAGTCAAACTTCCATCCTCTCTTAGAAGACTGAGAAGGTGTTTGTGGGCCATAGTGCCCCACTCCTATCAATTGGCCTTGGAACATGTGCCTGTCATGAAGATGGCTAGGAACTCACTCGAGGAGGTTCAGGAATTCCCAGATGGCAGAAGGAAAGTATAATTATGAGGTAAATTTGGCATGTGGTTTTGAAAGGGCCAAAAAGTCCTTGCAGCTCCTCTATCAGAAGACCCTCCTTCCCCACTTTTGTGATGCACCTTGACTAATAGGAAATGACAGATGTATAATTGGGCAGGTTCCAGAGCTTAGGCTTCAAGACACCTTCAACTGGTGTGTTTTCACTTTTGGAAAGTTTCTCTGAGGCCACCATGCAGGAAAGTTAGACTAGCATACTGAAGAAGGAGAGGCCAAAAGGAAGAGAACCAATGAGCCCTGGCCAAGAGCTTACATCAGTTGTGAGACATCTAAGTGTACCCATCTTGGACCTTCTAGCCCATCTGTGTATGACTCGTGAGTAAATCAGGTGAAACCAGTCCAGCCAGCCCTTTGAATTTTGAGAAATAAGAAATCTCTGTTGTTCTAAGTCACTAAGGGAAGGGGCCATTTGTTACACAGAAATAGATAAATGATGGATGTGGTCATAGGGATCAAGGGAATTCCATAAGTGCTTTTCTGCTTTTTCTCCCTACAAATCAATATAGATGAATAGATTGGGGTTGGTGACATCTTTAAATATGATATCATGAAAAGGAAATGACCAATGGTTGTGGGCCCCACAATTAAAACAGATTTATTCTTTTAATAGCTACGTGGGAATCTGGCCAACGCTTGCATTCCCTCTTTGCACTGAAGCTGTTCCTCTTGTTTGCTTGCTGCTTCTTCACCCATCTCTCCTCACATCATCTCTCCCACATTGAACATGGTGCTGCAGAAGGTTGCCCTCTATTATGCAGAGTAATTCACTCTTTCCTGCTCATAGCCATTCATTTATTCACCCACTCATTCACTCTCTCACTCATCAAATATTTATTGATTGTTTACTTTAAACAAGGTAATATGCTAGAAATATAATGGTATGTTAACAAGAAATCTTGCCACCGTTGCATAGTCCAAATCTATCAATGTGCCCAGAAGAGAAAATAAATAAAAGAACTGTCCATTTCAAAGTACCCATCCCACTAGAAATTGGTAGTGGAATAGTTATGAAATTGGTATTTTCTTTCACAATATAGGTAAATGTCTTTGCACACACACGTTTAACTATGTGCGGGTAGTATATGTGAACTGTGTGCGTTTCTGTATGAATTTATGCATGTTGTATGGGTATCTATGCTCAGGTATGAATATGTATGATTTACTTGCTGTATGTGAGCATATTTATCTTGGTGAATGGGTATTGCATACATGTTTTGACTTGTCTGTGCCTGTGTGCACATGTGCACATTCTTGCATGCAGAAAATATGATCCAATATGAGTACATTGATGCTTTAAGTGTATATTCATATGTGCATGTGAACATGTTTGTATGATGAGCCAATAAAAGAAATATTGTTTTATTTTTGACCTGCTTGTAACAAAGTAGGGGCTTCTCACAGCTTTGATTTAAGCATCCTTGCCTTGACATTTCTGATGGTGTCAAAAATGTTAAGAGAAAGGACGGTCCCCAAACTTCCCACATCCTCCAAGATTCAGTGTACTACTTATTCATCTGTAAGCTTCACTCCTGGGCACTAATAGCCCTAAAAGAAGACAGCAGCCATCATTTAAATAAACAGATCAGTCCCATTAGTATCATTATGAAATAATCAACAAGAAAATATTGTTAAGGAAGAGTGTGAATAAGTTAGGATTTGACAAAACTGAGCATTGATATTTTATGCTGCCTTTATAGAAACAATAAGATTGCCAATCAAGAGCCTTGGTTACACAAGTTGACCTCTGAAAGGTCATCAGCTCCACTAATTAAAGACCAGGGAATTTCACTGAAATCCATTGATGACATGGATTGCTGACAGAACAGGCTTTCTAGGCTGTTAAATGAGCAAGACCTCAGTTAGCAGTCATCACCCATTTGGACTGAATTACACACTTCTCTTCCACATTGCACCCTTAGGAAGTCCTAATGGGCAATGTGTTTTATTTTTCTAGATTTAGCAATCACACAAGATAATGATGCAGTGAGCTTCCCATTGTCTTACCTTGGAGACGCTTGCTTGCTCAATATGTTCAAGAGTTATGTTTGGGAGGTCCCAGCCTCATCAAGAAATTCCAGCTGCAAACAAACCAATAAAACTATTATGTAATTTGTTGTTTTACCCTCAGAGCAAACTTTTTAAGCATTTGAAAGATTCTCAGGAACCTCCCACTTTATTAATCAGCCTTGCTACAAATAATGAATAATGCATCATTTGAAACAGACCTGTAACAACAAAGCATTTTCTATTTGCCACTAATATACATTCATTATTTCATTTTCCTTAATATTCCTGAGAAGTCATTATTATTATCCCTGTTTCAATGATGAAATGGAGGCTTAGAGAGGATTAGGGGACTCGCAATGGCATATAACAAGAAGGTGGGGCAATCTGGTTTAAAACCCAGGTCTGCTTTATATACATTTATTCATTCACTAAGTGTTTGTGGAGTACTGTCCATATACCAGGCTTTCCTCTAGCAGCTTGGAATATAGCATTGAACAGAACAGACAAAAATCCCTTCCATGAGAATTGACTGTTGAACTTCACAATGTGGATATCATTGCTGACCTTGATAAGAGCAGTTTTAGTGGTCATGAGTAACTGGAACACCTCAAAAGATATTAGGAGAAAAGGATTGGAGACAGGGTGTAGATAAGACTTTTTAGGTGGTTTTGCAGTAAAAGGAAGCAGAGGAATAGGGCAGAAAGGAAAAGGATTTAAGGAGTCAAGAGATTTTTTTCTTCTTCTTCGATTGTTTTACCCAAGCATGTCTGTGTAGTGATAAGAACAACCTAGTAAAGAAGAAAAAGGAATGCTATTACAGAAAGGAAAGGGATGATTTTTGAATATGATGTTCTCGAGTAGGTGAGGAAGAATGGGGGCTAGTGGATGAGTGGAGGAGTTGGCTTGAGACAGGAGCATAGACAGCAGAGGAAACACTGAGGAATAATATCAAGGTTTAAATATTAATTTAGATGGAGGGTCAGAGAATATGGACACATGCTTGATAGGGAGGTGGGAGCTTATGGAAATTCTCTTCTGATTGCTGTCATTTTCTCAGTGAAATAAGATGCAAAATCATTGGTAGAGACTGAGCATGGATTCAGAGAGCTTTGGAGACTGGGGCAGAAAAGAAAATGTAGAAAGAATCATGTAAAAGAATAGGAGGGCACTGAGCCAGCATCAGTGATATCATGCCAGGCAACAGGAAGACCGAAGTTAAAGTCTGACTCTTTTAACTATTGCACTATACTACTTCTTTTGATATGATTCTTCTCTCTTTCAGTTTCCTATTGCTTAATCTCTTTTGCCCAGAAGAGAAATAAGAATTTGTGGCCACCTCCTTTGTTCAAACTTAGAAATACTAGACCTACTTAGCAAATTAGTCATTTAATAGCATGATGGCTTTGGGCTTATTAGACTTAAATTTCCTCTTTTATAAAATATATAAAATTTGATACATTTACTGTTGTAAAGTTCAAAAAATTACTTTATGCGAAAAAGCCTTGTTAACTCTCAAGTACCATATTGACATGAGTCTCCCTATGCTTTCACCTGAAGCCTGTATAATAATGTATGTGTAGTATTTTATGTTTTATAATATATATTCACATAGATTAATTTCCTAATTTATTTGTCTCTACCATAGTCTTGTGTGTAAATCAAGGCAGTTAACATCATCCCCATTTGGTTTAGGAGATGAGGGTTGAGTTAGTTTGAGTGATTCACCAGATTTCCCCAGTCTATTCTGGCTTCTACAAAAATTCAGGGCAGCTGATTTACATTGAAGAGGCCTTGGTCACAGAACAAGAACAAGTATATTAAAATAAGAAGAAAACAAATTAACATTCAGAACCTTAACGTTATTCCCCAGCGTTTCCAAGACAATTTAAGTCTAATGACTTTTGAAGATTCTAGAATGCAGGGGCCTCTGCTTAAAGAACTGTCAGCAGCAAGAACTAAAGATAGAGATTTTTAGGGCACTCAGAGGTCCCACATAGAGTAGCAAAGAGAAAGAAAGAATTGCACAAAGGGGAATCAACTCCAGGTAATACGAGTGTTCTTCTGAACCATCTAAGTAATTGCAGACAAGCAGAGGAAGATATTGAGTCTTTCTTTACAAGACAGGATAGAGAAAAAGGGCTGGGATAATAGGTACTTTTTCAAACCTTGAATCTCATGTTTAAGTATGCACAACACATTTTAATTATCATCACTATTATACCATTCATCACCATGCTGCATTGTAATAAGAAGTAATGGAATGCATTGTCCCTTTCTTACATTAAACGTGTCAAGTACCATAAATAGGACAATTGACATAATTGCTATAAATCCCAGGGTGTGTATGTGTGTGGGTGGTAGTGGGGAAAATGATCACCCAACCCTCACTCACAGTATTCCAGGATGAATTTGCATAATTGAATCTAAAAATGGTATGTCACCATTAAATGTACTCACAATTCTTGCCTCTAGCTCACAACCATTCTCATCCCCCTGTATAGAGAGGAGGGGCTGCTAGACTTTTCATTATGTTCTTATAAGGCCTCCCTTCTATTCTGTGGGCCTGTTGGATATATAAAGTAGGGCTGATGTTATTGGAAATGAGCTCATAGCTTGTTAAAATGAACCTTAGTTAATTATCTTTGGGTAAAAGGGGTATGAAAGATATTACATTTTCATAGAAATACACAAATTGAAATCAAACAATCTCATCTAAAATATTCATATTCCAGAACACATCTTGACATATTGGAGGAAGAAGGCCAGAATCAGCCATCTGACAGGAATTTCAGACACACTTTATCTAGAAAAAACATTGTGAACTTGTTATGCTATCTTAACTTCTTTTAGAAAATCACCCCAAAGCAACCGTCAACCAGAGACATAGGTGGTAGAAATACAACCTTTCCTTCCCTTTAAAAAAATAAGGTAGAAGATTATGAATTTTCATAATGGAGAAGAATAGCTGAAGCCATTGAAAGATGAGAGCCCTGATAAATTCCTGGAATCAATCCTTTATCCCACGACAATCCAAGCAGACCAGTCCAATCTGTAGAATGGCAAGACTAGTTATAGATATTCATATCCTGTGTTTACCTTTCACTGAAGGATTTCACCCTTCATCCTTTCATCAATATTGGTCCCAGAACTGTCTTTCCATGAAGTGTGTTGACATTTGGCCAATCTTAAATTTTGTTTTCTCTTATATGGGTCAGTATTTCCCAAAGTGCACCATTTTGAACACATTTGGAACACTTAGTCTTATTCTTGTGCTCACTTTAATTCATTTTTCTTGACGTATTTAGAGAGATTCTTCTAAAAGTTTGGATGAATCCTGCCACTCCTGCACTTAAACTTTAATGTCTTCCCCTTGTCCTTAGGATAAAATTCACACTTGGTGTCAGGTTTTTGAATTGGCTCCTGTCCAGTATACCACCCTCATTGTTCATCTCCCTTCCTACTCTTACCTCTATCCCAGACTCCTTCGGCCTCCCATCTTTTTACTTAATGCTCTAGGGGCCACACTGAGCCTCCTTCACATTTTTTAAATCACCATATTCTTCACAGTCAGGCCAAGACACAGGATCTTAAAACTGTCAGGGGCACCGTGCCCAGACTGGTAAGTTGTACCATCTCTTGGCTGACTCCTACTCATTCTTCCAATGTAACTTAAATATTACTTCCACTGCAAAGTCTTCATTGACAGTTGAATGAATGAATTATGCAGGCATTCAGATAACCCAGCTAAGGGCTTTCATAACTTCTATTTGTACTACCTTAACCTTCTTTCCTATCTCTGTATATAATATTCCCAGCTATGCTCAAGTCAGAAGCCTGGGAGTTAATCTTGATATTTCCTTTTCCCTCACTATCCCATCCTGTTTCCCAATACAATACTTCATCAAGTTATCTTGCCTTATTTAAAAATATGTTCTGAATTCATCCACTTTGTTCCACTTCCACTAGGCCATCCTAACACAGGCAGTCATTTTCTTTTCATTGTTTTGCCTCTCAGTGTACCCTCTGCTTCATTCCTGGGCACCTACACTCCATTCTTCAACAGCAGGAATGATTATCTGAAAATGTGAGTCAGGCTCTGTTACACTCCCTGCTTAAAATATCTTAGTGTCTTCTTTTTGAACACCAAAGAAAGCCCAAATTCCTCATCAAAATTTTCAAGATTATGTAAACTGGATCCTGTCTACCTCCTACCTCTCTGAACTCTTGTTGTATATGGCTAGCTCCTTCTCATCACTTAGGAATAAGTTTAATTTTTACCTTCTCTTTAAGGCCTTTATGACTATATCCCTCCCATTTACCTACTCCTTATTCTTTCTTTTTCTTCTTTTTTTTTTTTATCCCTTTAAAACATACATTTTGTAATTTTTTTCCCTGTCTACCCACCAGAGTATAAATTCCATGAAGGCAGGGGATATCGCTGACGTATTGACCACTGTGTTCTGATAGTCTAGTCCAATGCTTGACATAGAGTAAATGCTCAATAAATATTAATTGGATGAGTAAATAGCACATATTATACATAATGATAATTGCTTGTTTGATTGTTTTCCACCCATGCATACTCCTGGGGGCAAAATCAGAATAAACCCAATGCTGTCTTGACAATATCCAGCAGATTGTAAATTTTTACTATTGATTGACTGACTCAATTGTTTATGATGAAAATCTTATCCATTTTTATACCAAAGTTTAGATTACATAATAGCCATTTGATAAATATTTTTGGATGACTGAATAAATGAATAAATACAGGTGGCTGTAAACGTCTGTGGGGATTTTTTAAAAAGAAGAAAAGAAAGAAGGTACAGTTGAAATATGTATTATGAGGTTATACTTTCTTTATTTCTATCTTGGAAACTCTCAATGCAGATTATCATAATTAAAGCTGTCCAACTTGCATTAACATAGTTTCCTAAACTTATTTTATCCAGCAACTCTTTTCATGTAAATTTTAAGTTGTGAGAAAGGTGTTTTGGTAAAGCTGTTGAAGGAAGAGGAAAAGGGAATTGGAGTAAGGTGGTGATTGAAATATTACCTCTGCCACTTACTCTGTGTAAGACTTTAAACAGTTACTTAACCTCTCTTTACCCTACTATTCTCATCTTTGAAATGGGCATAAGGATGCCTTGCTTTTGGGCTTATCCTGGCAAGGTGGTGATGTGTGTTAGTTAGTTCCTGGAACATGGCAGGTACTCATTGAAGGTGTTTTCCTCTTATCCGTTCCCAACAAACGTTTTCTCATTCAAGGCGTGAGTATGGTGTCATTCTGTTGTCATTTTTGGTGTTTTCTCTTATTGCAACAATGGAGGAGATTTGGTTTTTATGTTAAGTTCCCTTGTTTGAGACAGTTGAAGTCTCACTCTGTGGAGTCAGGGATCATTTAATAGTTGATTTTGCCCATAGATGTACTAGCAGCAGTCCAGACACAATTCTTCAGTTTTGTTTGGAACTGCAGATGGCCATAGAAACATTCTGTGCCTTGGGGATTGAATCATTCTTAGAGACAATGTGGAAGGAAATGGCCATTTGCTATCTAATATACACACTTTATGCTGATGGGAAATACTGGATTCTTTCCAATATTTCTTTGTTCTTTATGGATATTTGTAGCATTGTTTTTCAGTGTTCTAGAAAGGCCACCTTGATGATGTTTTTCAACATAATAATAACTTATATTCATATAGCACAGTATGCTGTTTCTACTACAGACCTACTTCCATTTATTCTGTATGACATTTATGAACCACCAATTATATACCAGTCTCTAGGGATGTGAGGGAGATTTTGATAAGGAATCTGCTCTCAAAGAAGTCATATAAAAGTGTGTGGTCACATAAACAATGATTCAGACCAGCCCCTGTTCATTTCTGTGAGGCTGATTAGATATATACTATGATCTCCATTGTAAAGCTGAGAACACTGAGGTAGAGTAGTTAAATAACTTACTCAAAGTGATTCATAATTTGTCTGTTCTTTATAGTGATTTCAGTAGTCAAATCCTACTGACCCAGATGAATGGGAGAAAAGTCCTCTAAAGACATAAATCATCTAAAATTTTAGTTCCAAGGTGAATAAAGTCTGAGATCTAATGTATAATATGGTGGCTATAGTTCATAACACTGAGTTATACAATTGAAATTTCTCTCTTTCGAGAGAGAGAGGGAAGGAGAGAGAACATTTAAGTTCTACTCTCTTAGCACAATGTGTGTGAGAGAAAGATATATGTGAGGTGATGGGTGTGTTAATTAACTCAATGGGGAGGGTCCTTTCACAAGGTAAATGTACATCAAATCATCATGTTGTACACTTTAAATATCTTACAATTTTATTTGTCAGTTATACCTCAGTAAAACTGAGAAACATGTTAAAATAATAATAATTAAAACAACAAAACAAAGCAGTAGTTACATGGATTGCTCTCTTCTATCTCAGTTAACAGGGTATAACGTATCCCTCATCTCATATTGAAAAAAAAAAAAAGAAAGAAACTGATATTCTTTTCAAATAAATGTATTTGTTTTCTTTCATATGGAGACTATAGCATAAATTCATTGCTAGCAGTGCTACCAAGGCTTAAAATAATTTTTAATAAGTAGACCAGAGGTATGATTATCACAGCTCACAGGTTTTAAAATTATTTTGTTAGGGTTTTTAAAAGCATCTTAAATGCTTTGACTCTGGGAGGGAAAAAAAGTGTTTATTTTGTTAATGTTTTCAATAAGTTCTTCCTTTTGCCTATCTTTAGAATTTTATCTTTATGATAATCCTTGTCTTCATGACACCATATTGTTATATTTTCCAGAATTATGAGTATTTTTTTTTGAAAAAATTTTTTTATTTTATTCTTATGTTAATCCCCATACATTACATCATTAGTTTTAGATGAAGTGTTCCATGATTCATTGTTTGTGCACAACACCCAGTGCTCCATGCAGAATGTGCCCTCCTCAATACCCACCACCAGGCTAACCCATCCTCCCACCCCCCTCCCCACTAGAACCCTCAGTTTGTTTTTCAGAGTCTATCATCTCTCATGGTTCGTCTACCCCTCCGATTTCCCCCGCTTCATTCTTCCCCTCCCGCTACCTTCTTCTTCTTCTTTTTTTTTTTCTTAACATATATTGCATTATTTGTTTCAGAGGTACAGATCTGAGATTCAACAGTCTTGCACAATTCACAGCGCTTACCAGAGCACACACCCTCCCCAGTGTCCATCACCCAGTCACCCATCCCTCCCACCCCAGCCCCCACTCCAACAACACTCAGTTTGTTTCCTGCGATTAAGAATTCCTCATATCAGTGAGATCATATGATACATGTCTTTCTCTGTTTGACTTATTTCACTCAACATGATACCCTCCAGTTCCATCCACGTCGTTGCAAATGGCAAGATCTCATTCCTTTTGATGGCTGCATAATATTCCATTGTGTATATATACCACATCTTCTTTATCCATTCATCTGTCGATGGACATCTTGGCTCTTTCCACAGTTTGGCTATTGTGGACATTGCTGCTATAAACATCGGGGTGCACGTAGCCCTTCGGATCCCTACTTTTGTATCTTTGGGGTAAATACCCAGTAATGCAATTGCTGGATCATATGGTAGCTCTATTTTCAACTTTTTGAGGAACCTCCATACAGTTTTCCAGAGTGGCTGCACCAGCTTGCATTCCCACCAACAGTGGAGGAGGGTTCCCCTTTCTCCGCATCCCCGCCAACATCTGTCGTTTCCTGACTTGTTAATTTTAGCCATTCTGACTGGTGTGAGGTGGTATCTCATTGAGGTTTTGATTTGGATTTCCCTGATGCTGAGCGATATTGAGCACTTTTTCATGTGTCCGTTGGCCATTTGGATGTCTTCTTTGGAAAAATGTCTGTTCATGTCTTCTGCCCATTTCTTGATTGGATCCTTTGTTCTTTGGGTGTTGAGTTTGATGAGTTCTTTATAGATTTTGGATACTAGCCCTTTATCTGATATGTCATTTGCAAATATCTTCTCCCATTCTGTCGGTTGTCTTTTGGTTTTGTTGACTGTTTCCTTTGCTTTGCAAAAGCTTTTTATCTTGATGAAGTCCCAATAGTTCATTTTTGCCCTTGCTTCCCTTGCCTTTGGCGATGTTTCTAGGAAGAAGTTGCTTCGGCTGAGGTCAAAGAGGTTGCTGCCTGTGTTCTCCTTTAGGATTTGGATGGACTCCTGTCTCACATTGAAGTCTTTCAACCATTTGGAGTCTATTTTTGTGTGTGGTGTAAGGAAATGGTCCAGTTTCATTCTTCTGCATGTGGCTATCCAATTTTCCCAACACCATTTGTTGACGAGACTGTCTTTGTTCCATTGGACATTCTTTCCTTCTTTGTCGAAGATGAGTTGACCATAGAGTTGAGGGTCCATTTCTGGGCTCTCTATTCTGTTCCATTGATCTATGTGTCTGTTTTTGTGCCAGTACCATGCTGTCTTGATGATGACAGCTTTGTAATAGAGCTGGAAGTCCGGAATTGTGATGCCGCCGGCTTTGCTTTTCTTTTTCAATATTCCTCTGGCTATGCGGGGTCTTTTCTGGTTCCATACAAATTTTAGGATTATTTGTTCCATTTCTTTGAAAAAAGTGGATGGTATTTTGGTGGGGATTGCATTGAATGTGTAGATTGCTCTAGGTAGCATTGACATCTTCACAATATTTGTTCTTCCAATCCATGAGCATGGAACGTTTTTCCATTTCTTTGTGTCTTCCTCAATTTCTTTCATGAGTATTTTATAGTTTTCTGAGTACAGATCCTTTGTCTCTTTGGTTAGATTTATTCCTAGGTATCTTATGGTTTTGGATGCAATTGTAAATGGGATCGACTCCTTAATTTCTCTTTCTTCTGTCTTGTTGTTGTTGTATAGGAATGCACTGACTTCTGTGCATTGATTTTATATCCTGCCACTTTACTGAATTCGTGTATGAGTTCTAGCAGTTTTGGGGTGGAGTCTTTTGGGTTTTCCACATAAAGTATCATATCATCTGCAAAGAGTGAGAGTTTGACTTCTTCTTTGCCAATTTGGATGCCTTTGATTTCTTTTTGTTGTCTGATTGCTGTGGCTAGGACTTCCAATACTATATTGAATAGCAGTGGTGATAGTGGACATCCCTGCCACGTTCCTGACCTTAGGGGGAAAGCTCTCAGTTTTTCCCCATTGAGAATAATATTTGCTGTAGGTTTTTCATAGATGGCTTTTATGATATTGAGGTATGTACCCTCTATGCCTATACTCTGAAGAGTTTTGATCAAGAAAGGATGCTGTACTTTGTCAAAAGCTTTTTCTGCATCTATTGAGAGGATCATATGATTCTTGTTCTTTCTTTTGTTAATGTATTGTATCACATTGATTGATTTGCGGATGTTGAACCAACCTTGCAGCCCAGGGATAAATCCCACTTGGTCATGGTGAATAATCCTTTTAATGTACTGTTGGATCCTATTGGCTAGTATTTTGGTGAGAATTTTTACATCCATGTTCATCAGGGATATTGGTCTGTAATTCTCCTTTTTGATGGGGTCTTTGTCTGGTTTTGGGATCAAGGTAATGCTGGCCTCATAAAATGAGTTTGGAAGTTTTCCTTCCGTTTCTATTTTTTGGAACAGTTTCAGAAGAATAGGTATTAATTCTTCTTGAAATGTTTGGTAGAATTCCCCTGGGAAGCCATCTGGCTCTGGGCTTTTGTTTTTTGGGAGATTTTTGATGACTGCTTCAATTTCCTTAGTGGTTATAGGTCTGTTCAGGTTTTCTGTTTCATCCTGGTTCAGTTTTGGTAGTTGATACATCTCTAGGAATGCATCCATCTCTTCCAGGTTATCTAATTTGCTGGCATAGAGTTGCTCATAATGTTTTTATAATTGTTTGTATTTCTTTGGTGTTGGTTGTGATCTCTCCTCTTTCATTCATGATTTTGTTGATTTGGGTCATTTCTCTTCTCTTTTTGATAAGTCTGGCCAGGGGTTTATCAATCTTGTTAATTCTTTCAAAGAACCAGCTCCTAGTTTCGTTGATCTGTTCTACTGTTCTTTTCATTTCTATTTCATTGATTTCTGCTCTGATCTTTATTATTTCTCTTCTCCTGCTGGGTTTAGGCTTTATTTCCTGTTCTTTCTCTAGCTCCTTTAGGTGTAGGGTTAGGTTGTGTACTTGAGACCTTTCTTGTTTCTTGAGAAAGGCTTGTATTGCTATATACTTTCCTCTTAGGACTGCCTTTGCTGCATCCCAAAGATTTTGAACAGTTGTGTTTTCATTTTCATTGGTTTCCATGTATTTTTTTAATTCTTCTTTAATTTCCTGGTTGACCCATTCATTCTTTAGTAGGATGCTCTTTAGCCTCCATGTATTTGAGTTCTTTCCGACTTTCCTCTTGTGATTGAGTTCTAGTTTCAAAGCATTGTGGTCTGAAAATATGCAGGGAATGATCCCAATCTTTTGGTACCGATTGAGACCTGATTTATGACCTAGGATGTGATCTATTCTGGAGAATGTTCCATGGGCACTAGAGAAGAATGTGTATTCCGTTGCTTTGGGGTGGAATGTTCTGAATATGTCTGTGAAGTCCATTTGGTCCAGTGTGTCATTTAAAGTCTTTATTTCCTTGTTGATCTTTTGCTTAGACGATCTGTCCATTTCAGTGAGGGGGATGTTAAAGTCCCCCACTATTATTGTATTGTTGTCGATGTGTTTCTTTGCTTTTGTTATTAATTGCCTTATGTAATTGGCTGCTCCCATGTTAGGGACATAGATATTTACAATTGTTAGATCTTCTTGTTGGATAGATCCTTTAAGTATGATATAGTGTCCTTCCTCATCTCTTATTACAGTCTTTGGTTTAAAATCTAATTTGTCTGATATAAGGATTGCCACCCCAGCTTTCTTTTGGTGTCCATTAGCATGGTAAATGGTTTTCCACCCCCTCACTTTCAATCTGGGGGTGTCTTTGGTTCTAAAATGAGTGTCTTGCAGACAGCATATCGATGGGTCTTGTTTTTTAATCCAGTTTGTTAGCCTGTGTCTTTTGATTGGGGCATTGAGCCCATTTACATTCAGGGTAACTATTGAAAGATAGGAATTTAGTGCCATTGTATTGCCTGTAAGGTGACTGTTACTGTATATTGTCTGTGTTCCTTTCTGGTCTCTGTTGCTTTTAGGCTCTCTCTTTGCTTAGAGGACCCCTTTCAAGATTTCCTATAGGGCTAGTTTTGTGTTTGCAAATTCCTTTAGTTTTTGTTTGTCCTGGAAGCTTTTTATCTCTCCTTCAATTTTCAATGACAGCCGAGCTGGATAGAGTATTCTTGGCTGCATATTTTTCTCATTTAGTGCTCTGAATATATCCTGCCAGTCCTTTCTGGCCTGCCAGGTCTCTGTGGATAGGTCTGTTGCCAATCTAATGTTTCTACCCTTGTCGGTTACATATCTCTTCTCCCGAGCTGCTTTCAGGATTTTCTCTTTGTCTATGAGACTCGTAAGTTTTACTATTAGATGTCGGGGAGTTGACCTATTTTTATTGATTTTGAGAGGGGTTCTCTGTGCTTCCTGGATTTTCATGCCTGTTTCTTTCCCCAAATTAGGGAAGTTCTCTGCTATAATTTGCTCCATTATACCTTCTGGCCCTCTCTCTCTTTCTTCTTCTTCTGGGATCCCAATTATTCTAATGTTGTTTTGTCTTATGGTATCGCTTATCTCTCGAATTCTGCCCTCGTGATCCAGTAGTTGTTTATCTCTCTTTTTCTCAGCTTCTTTATTTTCCATCATTTCATCTTCTATATTACTGATTCTCTCTTCTGCCTCATTTATTCTAGCACTTAGCGCCCCCATTTTTGATTGCACCTCATTAATAGCCTTTTTGATTTCTACTTGGTTGGATTTTAGCTCTTTTACTTCTCCAGAAAGGGTTTCTCTAATAACTTCCATATTTTTTTCAAGCCCAGCTAGTATCTTTAAAGTGATGATTCTGAACTCTAAATCTGACGTCATACTAATGTCCGTATTGCGTAGGTCCCTGGCAGTTGGTACTACCTCTTGTTCTTTTTGTTGAGGTGATTTTTTCCATCTCGTCATTTTGTGCAGAGGAGAATAGATTAATGAGAGAACAAAATGCTAGCAGAGTAACCACGTCCCCAGAAAATATACTTTAAACAAATCAGAAAAGATCTGAAGCAGTGGGATAAGAAAGGGAAAGAGAGAAAAAAGAAAAAGAAAAAAAAGAAAAGAAAAAGATAAAGATAAAAACAAAAACAAACAAAACAAAACAACAACAACAAAAGAAAAACCAGAATGTGATCAAATATGATCTATATGGTATATAGATCAGTGCCACACACTAGATTTGGGGTGTATTTCGGTCTTTTAGAAGAAGTGCCTCCCAAAATTTTAAAGAAAGAAAAGCTTATATATGTACAAAAATAAGGGTTGATATGATGAAGGGATGGAATATGACTATAAAAATGGAAAGTATAAAAAATTTTATAAAAGGAATTGATAAGAAGTTGTTTGAAAAATGAAAGAGGAGGATTTAAAAAAAGAAAAAAGAAAAAGAAAGAAAAAAAAAGGGAGAGGATGTGATCTGGCAGGGGAATAGAAAACACCATATACTAGAGATTTAGGCTATATTTTAATCTGTTAGAAGAAACTATCTCAAAATTTTAAAGAGAGAACAACTTATATATATAAGCCAAAATTGTGGGTAACTACTATGAAGGGATAGAATATGACTCTAAAAATGATAAATAAAAATGTTTTGTTTTTTTTTTTAAAAGGGATTGATAAGATGTTGGTTGAAAAAGGGAAAAAGAAAAATTCAAAAAGAAATAAAAAGACAAAAAAAGACAGTTAAAAAAAATTAACTTTAAAAGACTAAAGAATCATGGTAAAAAAGCCGTGAATTCTATGTGCAGTAGTCCCCTAGCGCTGGAGTTCTGCCGTTCTCATTGATCGGTAAACTTGGTCTTGGTTGGCTGTTCTCGCCGATCTTCTGGGGAGGGGCCTGTTGCCGTGGTTTCCAAATGTCTCTGCCGGAGGCGGAATTGCCCTGCCCTTGCCCCGTCCCGGCTAAGTAATCTGCTCGGGTTTGCTCTCCGGGGCTTTTGTTCCCTGCGAGCTTTCCGTACAGCTTTGGAGGCGGAGAGTGAAAATGGCGGCCTCCCACTCTCTGCCCCGGAGGAGCCGAGAACTCGGGCCCCGCTCCTCGGTGCGCCCCCAGAGAAAAGCCATCAGTCACTCCCCTCTCCCCGGTCTCCGGCCGCACTCTGTGCTCACCCAGCCTGTGACCGCGCGTTTCTATCTCTGGCACCCGACTCAGGCGGAGTCTCCAAACCCAGCAGATCCCTGCGGTGCCCTCCCGCGCGGCTCCTCCTGGGGAAGGAAGGTGAGTCTCCCCGGATCTGCCGCTTGTTGGGTCCCTGCCCGACTGTGCCGCGGATCACGGTTTATGGCCACCCCAAGCTGAGAGCCCGTGCCTGGGCTCCGCCTCTGCAGCCGGCTTCCCTGCTCTGTTACCTGGGAGCTCTGCCACACTCAGGCGCCCCCAGTCTTTCTGTGACCCCAAGGTTCCTGAGACCACACTGTCCCGGAGGGTTCCACCCCCCGCTTAGCCACCGGAGTGACGTCCCTCAGCGGAGCAGACTTTTAAAAGTTCCGATTTTGTGCCAGAAGTGGCCGACGGAGGCCCCTCCCCCGCCGTCTATCCACCCGAATATTGCCGTGGATTCACTTCTCCGCACATCCTACCTTCCAGAAAGTGGTCGCTTTTCTGATGAGAGAGTTGTTGCTCTTCTTTTCTTCGATCTCCTGTTGAGTTCGTAGGTGTTCAGAATGGTTTGATCCCTATCCAGCTGAATTCCTGAGAGGAGATGAAATCCAGGTCTCCTACTCCTCTGCCATCTTGCTCCGCCCCCCTATTATTTTTTATGCCTTGAATCACTTTGTCTCCTTACACATCAGAGAAAGAATACTCCTTCAAGACTGCTCAGATAGCAACTCCTCTCCCTGACTTCTTCATGTAGAATTAATTGGAAAGTCACTTATGATCTCATAACACTATATAAATATTTCTACAGTATTTTACTCTATGATATCATAATTATTCCCTTCTTTATCTATGTTAGATACATACTTCCTGACTTACTCATCATCATCATTATTGACAAGAATGATAAAAATGATAGTTATGATGTATTGAGTGTTCATTGCATACTTGTATTACAGCCCTTCTGAGAATAATAATAACTCAGTCATCACTGTATCTATTTTACTAATGAAAAAAAATTAGCCAAGTTCACACAAATATAAATGTGACAGTTACAGGATTTAAATCCAGGTAAGCCTGACTTTGTAGCCTAGAGACTCTTTAATTACTACGTTTAAGCCTAGCTCTGTGCTAGACAATCATGCTTTTACCAAATATTTTTGAACTGCATTAAAAATTAAACTCAGAGATCATGTGGGGGAGAACTTTTGTCTAACCATTGTCAAATAAGTACATACTGCATATTAGTAAGGTCCAGATTAATGAGGCCTAGGCAGAGTTCTAGTGGTGTTGTTAGCAAATGCTATTATGATCTATTATTATAGTTAATAATAAGCATAATTACAGTCTGAACTATATCTCTTGGTTACATAGTTTTCTCTGTCTCAGCCCAGAGCACTAAAGTTAACAAAGAGATGGTATTATCTGTTGCTTATAGTTGCAGGTATTTTAGACCAATGGAAGAGTTGAGGGAAAACTAAAAATCCTATACCCAAGTCTAATTTTTTGTGACCTAAAATGAAACAAAACCAATTCGGAAGAAGTCATTTTAGTAAAGGTTGAGCCATCCCTTAGGGTCATGCTATCTAGAGGAAGATAAATTTATTTTAAGTACCTACTACATGCTAAATAATTAATCCCATTAGTAAGTAAATGATTTATCTCTTAATTCTCTAAGAGATTAGGAAGGCAAGCCATCATTATTCTTAAGGTATCAAATGAAGAAGCTGGAATGTAAAAGTCAACAGATACAAGATCACCTGGGAGACGACAGAAAATAGGTCTTGACAAGAATTTTGGCAGGAGAGCACTGCAGTGACCTGAACCAGAGTCTGTCCTTGCCCCTCTTTATGGGAGAGCAGAGTAACAGGATGGGGACAAATCTTTGGAGTGTGAATGGTAGAATCTTGCTTACTAGTGGGCAAGATCACTAGCAGTCTACTCTGACCTTTCTATGGCCAAGACTTGAGTATCTAATGTTTAGTTACAGTTTTCCATTTCCTTTTATTCACACACCAAGATGTTCTTTTCCTTGGGTGATTACCAGTGCTAGAAAAAATTATACTTGGGGAGGGGGCAGATCTTATTTTGGACTTGAAACTGAGTTCTATGCTATCACTGTTTACAAGAGAGTTCTGCATTGAGGATTACTGTCAGCAAGCTAATATTTATATTGCTGTTCAGCTTCCTGTTTAACATACACACACACACACATGCACACACACACACATCTGTGCTTTGAGATTATTTTGGGAAAAGGTTACTGGTTCAAAACCAAATGTGCATGCTCCTGGACCAAACTACCTACTCTTTTCTTCAATAATAATAACAACAGAAACTTATTTGTGTTTAGTGTGCTACTCTTATGCACACTCATTCAATTTTCAAAAGCCTATTTAGATGAAGGATTGCTGCTTCTGTCTTAGGAATGAGGACATTCTTTAGAAATGTGTTAGTTGAGATTATTTTGGTTACAGAGACAGAAAGAAGCTCAATTTGTGCTAACTTAGGCAAAATGGAGGATTTATTGGAAGGATTTCACAGAATCAAACAAAAGAAATAGATAAATCTGGGTGTCAGAGTCAACAAAACTCAGGGACTTCACTCCCACTAGGTCTGTGTCCCACCTTTTGCTGTGGCTTCTTTCTGCATATTATATTTATTCTCTGTCATTGCAGAACAACTACCTCAATATTATAAAAACATAAGTGCTGACAGCTCTCTGGTTTTACATCTTGTAGCTCACCTCACAAAAAGCAGACTCTTTCCTTAATGCAATTGAAATATAAATTCCCTGGAAAGAACTCTGGTTAGCCCAATTTGGGAAAGGTGCTAATTTCTATACTAATCAATGTGGCCAATGGTTGAAGGGTGGGATAAAACTTTTAAGAGTGTGAGACTTCTAGGAAGATGGCAGGGTGGGAGGATCCTGAGCTCACTTTGTCCTATGGACTCACCTGGATAACAGCCACATCAGTGCAGCTAACCCAGAAAATGACCTTAGACTAACCGAACAGGCTTTCCATAGTTAATTGTAGGGAGGAGGCTGCATTCAAAAGGGTAAGAAGGGCAGAGGCATGGTCAGGAGCCAAACTCCCTGCAAGACTAACCAAAAACAAGGGGGATACCAACACATGGAGAAAGGAGAGCAGTAGACCCCACCCCAGGCATGCTAAGCAGCAGGTATCTGCACTGGGAAGACAAGTCCGCATAATATTTGGCTTTGAAAACCAATGAGTTTTAACTTCATGAGTTTTTACAACCAGTGGAGCTTAACTCCAGGTACTTTAAAGATTAGTAGGCTTAGTTCTGGGAGAAGTAGAGGACAGTAGGAAATTGAGCTCCACCCCTTGGACAGCATAATAAACAGCCCTGCCATGATAGAGCATAAAGCAGCAGTTTAAAAAGTGCCTGGGGAGTACATGCAGATTTATTTACTAATCTCAGAACACATGCTGGAGGAACACAGATCTTTAGGAGACTTCTCTGAGAACAAAATTTCTAGTGGTGCCATTTCTCCCTTTCCCCTCCACCATTCAACTTTGATAGCTGGACACTTGTGGATTTAGCATGAACACTCTCCATCTACCTTGCTAACACCACCTGCATTCTCCTGCAGACTTGCCCCATCCAACCCATCCCACTCAGCAGGAGACCCTAGAAAAGGGCTTCTTCCACATCACATCCTATAAGTAACCCCAACAGGGACCAGCACCACTTCAAAGACACTCCATCCCTAGGGAGAGGAGAAGATAACCACACATACCAGTACACTTGCAGTTCCAGCAGCCAGACCTTAGAACTTTCAGTGCAGAGAGTATGCTCTGCCAACCAGTGTATCTGTAGCCTTGGCAGTAGGCATCTGGTCTAACTGCTGGCCCTGCCCACCAACAAAAGCCTTTCAAAAGCCAAGGTAGGTCACTGCTTTTGAAGCCTGACACAGCCAACAACAAGCCCATGACAGCACCAAACTGGCCCCTTAACAGCACAAGTACCAAACCCAGCCCACAACAGGCAGAAGGGGCCATTGCAGCTGACTGGACTGAAGGCAAAAGGCTCAGACACAATAGTAGGGTACATGCAACCCACATAGGAGACATCCCTGAAGCACCTGGTTCTGATGAACGGGGGACATTGCGGTACAGGGCACCACAGGACCTCTTCTTCATAAGGCCACTACTTTCTATATCAGGAGACATAACTGACTTTCCTAATACATAGAAAGAAACACAGAGTTATACAAAATGAGGAGATAGAGAAATATGTCCCAAATGAAAGAACAGGACAAAACCATAGCAAAAGAAGTAAATGAAATGGAAATAAGCAATATGCTTAATAAAGAATTCAAAGTAATTGTCATAAAGATACTTACTGGGTGGCTCAGTCAGTTATGCATCTGCCTTCAGCTCAGGTCATGATCTCAGTGTCCTGGGATTGAGCCTCTTGTCAGGCTCCCTGCTCATCGGGGAGTCTGCTTCTCCCTCTTCCTCTCCCTTTGCCCCTTGCCCCCCCCACTCATGCTCTCTCTCTCTCTCAAATAAATAAAATCTTAAAAAAAAAAAAAGATACTTACTGATGGGCGCCTGGGTGGCTTGGTCAGTTAAGCGTATGACTCTTGGTTTCAGCTCAGGTATGATCTTAGGGTCCTGGGATCAAGCCTGGCATTGGATTCGGTGCTCAGCACTGGGTCTGCTTGTCCCTCTCCCTCCCCCTCTACTCCTCCCCCAACTCGTGCTCTCTCTCTCTCAAATAAATAATAAAAAAATAGATAAACAAAATCTTTAGAAAAAAGATACTGAATTTGAGAAAAGAGCAGGGGATTTCAGTGAGACCTTCAGTAAAGAGCTAGAGAATAAAAAGAAGAACCAATCAGAGATGAAGAACTCAATAACTGAAATTAAAAATACACTAGAGAGAATCAATAGTAGATAAGAGTAGGCAGAAGAACAGATCAGTAAAGCTGGAAGACAGGATAATGGATAGCAACAAAGCTATCAAAAGCTAACAAAGCAAAAAGGAAAAAAAAAATAAAAAATGAGAATAGGTTAAGGGAAATTAGCAACATCATCAAGTGTAATAACATTTGCAGGATAGGGATTCCAGAAAGAAAATAGAGAGGAAAGGGGGCAGAAAATTTATTTAAAGAAATAATAGCTGAAAACTTCCCTAATGCAGGGAAGGAAACATACATCCAGATCTAGGAGGCATAAAGAGCCCCCAAGGAGGTCCACACCAAGACACATAACAATTAAAATAGCAAAAAAGTAGTGATAGAGAGTTTTAAAAGCAGCATAAGAAAGTAGTTACATATAAGGGAAACCCCATATGGCTATCAGGTAATTTTTCAGCAAAAACTTTTCAGGCCGCAAGGAAATGTCGTTATGTATTCAATGTGCTGAGGAAAAAAAAAAAAAAAAAACTGCAATAAAGAATACTCTACCCAGCAAGATTATCATTCAGAATAGAAGAGTTAAAGAGGTTCCCAAACAAAAATTAAAAGAGTTCTTCCTTGCTAAACGAGCTTTACAAGAAATGTTAGAAGGAACTCTTTGAGTGGAAAGAAAGGGCCATAATGAAAGGAAGAAAATTATGAAAGGAAAAAAAATGACAGGTAAATACAAACATAATAAAAGTAGTAGATTAATCACTCATAAAATCAATATGTAGGTTAAAGCACCAAAGCAGTAAAACTATAAAAGTCAGAGGATTCACAAAATAAAAGGACATAAAGTATAATATCACATACATAAATCTGGGGGAGGAAGAATAAAAATTTAGTAGTTTTAGAAGGGTTCAAATTTAAGTGACCTCTACTTAACATGTACTGCTATATACATAAGGTGTTATGTATGAGCCTAATGATAACCACAAATAAAAAACCTATAATAGATACACAAAATTTAAAGAGAAAGTAATCCAAGTATATCACTAAAGAAATTCATCAAACTGCAAGGGAAGAGGGCAAGAGAAGAAGGAAGGAACAGAAAAGAAACTACAAAAACAACCATAAAATAAGTAACAAAATGGCAATGAGTGCATACCTATCAGTAATTACTTTGAATGTAAATAGACTAAGTGCTCCAATCAAAAGACAAAGGGTAACCAAATGTATAAAAAAAGCAAGGGTCATCAATATGCTGCCTACAAGAGACTTACTTCAGGCCTAAAGACACATGCAGATTGAAAATGTAGGGATGGAAACACAATTATCTTGCAAATGGAAGCAAAAAGTAAGCTGGGATAGCAATCCTAATTTGGACAAAATAAGCTTTAAAACAAAGACTGTAACAAGAGACAAAGAAGAACACTGCATAATGATAAAGGTGACGATTCAATGAGAGGATATAACAATTGTAAATATCTATGCATCCAATATTGGAGCATCTAAATACATAAAGCAACTATTAACAGACACACAAAAAACAAATTGACAGTAATAGAATAATAGTAGGGGATTTTAACACCCCATTTACATCAGTGGATAGATCATCTAGACAGACAAAAAAATCAAGAAGGAAACAGTGACTTTCAATAGCACGTTGGATCAGATGGACCTAACAGATATATACAGAACATTCCATCCAAAAACAGTGGAATACACATTTTTTTTTTTTTTCAAGAGCACATGGAACTTTTTCTAGCATAGATCATGTTAGGCCACAAAACAAGTCTCAATAAATTTAAAAAGATTATATCACACCTCTCTTCCAAGCACAATGGTGTGAAACAGGAAATCAATCACAAGAAAAAAATATGGAAAGACCACAAATACATGGAGGCTAAATAACATGCTACTAAACAGTGAATGGGACAGCCAAGAAATCAAAGAAGAAATAAAAAATACATGGAGACAAATAAAAATGAGAAAAACAATGTTCCAAAATCTTTGAGATGCAGAAAAAGCTGTTATAAGAAGGAAGACTAGAACAGTAAAGGCCTACCTCAAGAATCAAGATAAATCGCAAATAAAGCAACCTAACCCGTATATCTAAAGGACCTAGAACAAAGAAGAAACAAAGCCCAAAGCCAGTAAAAGAAAGGAAATAATAACAATTAGAATAGAAGTAAGTGAAATAGAAACTAAATAAAAATAGAACAGATCAGTGAAACCAGGAGCTGGTTCTTTGAAAAAATCAACAGAATTGATAGACCAGACACATCAAAAAAAGAAGGAAGAGGACTCAAATAAATAAAATCAGAAATGAAACAGAAGAAATAACAACTGGCACCAGAGAAATACAAAGGATTATAAGGGAATATTATGAAAAATTATATGCCAACAAATTGTACAACTTAGAAGAAATGGATAAATTCTCAGAAACATGTAACCTTCTAAAACTGAATCAGGAAGAAATAAGAAATCTGAACAGGCCAATTACTAGCAATGAAATTGAATCAGTAATCAAAAAACTCCCAACAAACATAAGTGCAGGATCAGATGGCTTCCCAGGTGAATTCTACCAAACATTTAAAGAAGATTTAATACCTATTCTTCTCAAACTATCCCAAAAAATAGAAGAGGAAGGAAAGCTTCCAAATTCATTCTGTAAGACCAGCATTACCCTGATACCAAGACACTACCAAAAAACCCCACAAAACAAAACAAAACAAAACAAAAAAACCTACAAACCAGTATTTCTGATGAACTTAGATGCAAAAATCCTCAACACAATATTAGGAAACTGAATCCAAAAATACATTTTAAAAAATCATTCACCATGATCAAGTGGGATCTATTGCAGGGATGCAAGTATGGCTCAGTATTCACAAATCAATCAATATGATTTATCACATTAATAAGAGAAAGGACAAAAACCATATCATCATCTCAGTAGATGTAGAAAAAGTATTTGAAAAGTACAGCATTCATTCATGATACAAAATCTCACAAAGTAGGTTGAGAGGGAACATATGTCAACATAATAAAGGCCATTTATAAAAACTCACAACTAATATCATCCTTAATGGGGAAAAAATGAGAGCTTTTCCTCCAACATCAGGAACAAGACAACTTTTATTCAGCATAATACTGGAAGTCCTAGCTACAGCAGTTGGACAAGAAAAAGGAATAAAATGCCTCCAAAGTGGTAAGAAAAAAGTAAAATTTTCACTATTTGCAAATGATGTGATACTCCAAAAAACTATTAGAACTGCTAATTAAATTCATTAAAGTCTCAGGATACAAAATTAATATACAGAAATCTGTTGCATTTCTATACAATAATAATGAAGTAGCAGAAAGAAAATTTAAGAAAACAATCCCATTTACAATTGCACCAAAAAGAATAAAATACCTAGGAATAAACTTAACCAAGGAGGTGAACAATTTGTACTGCAAAAAGTATAAAACATTGAAAGAAATTGAAGATGACACAAACAAATGAAAGATATTCTACACTCATGAAGTAGAAGAACCAATATTGTTAAAACGTGTCTACTACCCAATGCAGTCTACAGATTTAATGCAATCTTTATCAGAATACCAACAACATTTTCACAGGACTGGAACAAATAATCTTAAAATTTGTATGGAACCACAAAAGACCCCAAATAGCCAAGGCAATCTTGAAAAAGGCAATGCTCGAAGGTACCACAATCCCAGATTTCAAGATATACTACAGAACTGTAGTAATCAAAACAATATAGTACTGGCACAGGAATAGACACATAGATCAATAGAACAGAATAGAGAGTCCAGAAAAAAAATCCACCTTTTTATGGTCTGTTAATCTATGATAAGGAGACAAGAATATACACTGGGGAAAAAACAGTCTCTTCCACAAATTCTGTTGGGAAAACTAAGACTACATGCAAAAGAATGAAGCTGGACCACTTTCTTACATTATACACAAAATAAACTCAAAATGGATTAAAGAGCTAAATGTGAAACATGAAACCATAGAATTCCTAGAAGAAAACATAGGAAATATTCTCTTTGACAATAGCAGAGAAATATCTTTCTAAGTATGTCTCCTGAAGCAAGGGAAACAAAAACAAAATTAAACTATTGAGACTAAATGAAAATAAAAAGCTTTTGCACTACAAAGGAAACAATCAATGAAACAAAAAGGCAGTTTCCTAAATGGGAGAAAATATTTGCAAATGATATATCTGATAAGGGGTTAATATCTGAAATATGTAAAGAACTACACACCTCAATACCAAAAAATCCCACAAATAATCTAATTAAAAATAAGCAGGGGACATGAATAGACATTTTTTTTTTCAAAGAAGACATATGGATGACTGACAGACATTTGAAAAGATGCTTAACATCATTAATCATCAGGGAAATGCAAGTTAAAACTGCACAATATATCACCTCACACCTGATAAAATGGCTAAAATCAAAATCAGAAGAAATAACAAATGCTGGTGGAGATGTGGAGAAAAAGGAACTCTTATGCACTGGTGCACTGTTGGTAGGAATGTAAATTGGTGCAGCTACTATGGAAAATGGTATGGATGTTCCTCAAAAAATTAAAAATAGAATTACTATATGATTCATTAGTTCCACTACTGGACATTTACCCAAAGAAAATTAAAGCCCTGATACAAAAAGACAAATGCACTCTGTTTATTGCAGCATTATTGACAATAGCCAAGATGTGGAAGCAGCCCAGGTGTCCATGGATAGATGAATGGATAAAGAGGATGCTACTAAACACACACACACACACACACACACACACAAGAATATTATTCAGCCATAAAAAAGAATGAAATCTTGCCATTTGCAACAACTTGGATGGATCTAGAAGGTATAATTCTAAGTGAAATAAGTCAATGAAAGAGAAATACCATATGATTTTACTTATATGTAGAATTTAAGAAACAAAAGAAATGAGAAAAAAAAAAAAGACACAAACAGGAAACCAGAATCTTAAATACAGAAAAAACAAAACCTGGTGGTTGCCAGGAGGAGGTGGGTTGAGGTGGATGATGATGTAGAGGAGATTAAGAGTACATTTATGTTGGTGAGCACTAAGAAACGTATAGAATTGTTGAATCATATTGTACACCTGCAACTAATATAACACTGTATATTAATTATACTTGAGTAAAAGAAAAAGAAATGTATGAAAATATGAAAAAAACCCACCATATATGAGTATGGCAGTCTCTGTGCAAGCATCCAGTTTAAATGTGAGAAGAAGCAACCTTTCCAAGAAGGGGTGAGTTGCAAGGCAGATAAAGCAGTATCTATTCCAAGAAGGTGTAGATAATTGGTCTCTAAGACACATAGTAAGTGGCAGATAAGAAGCCCAAATCCAAAGCTTTTCCTTCCAAAGCAAGTGTATTCTCTTCTATTTTATTCTGATTAATCACATCCAAAGAATCACCCCACTATTTGATTAGGCCAATCTCTGCAAATTGTCCTTTCCATGGTAGACTCATCCAAGGCTGTTACCTCATTCATTCTTACCCCTCATACCTGGAAAACTTTCTCCAACTCCTACTTGTTCTTCCTGGTCTCCATATTTTTAAAGATATCATCCCTGGGAACTCAACCCAATAGGGGGTCTCCCTCTCCTCCATTATTCTACAACACATATGTCTTACCCTAGCATTTTTTTTTTTTATATTTTGATATTAATTTGGATTCTTTAGTTTTTTGTTGTAAGGGTACAACTTTATTTATTTTTCTTCAAGTAGATTATAAGCTTCTTGAAATCAAGGGACATATCCTAAATGCCCATCTCCATAACAGGATTTTTAGTATGAGTCTGATATTATAAGATTTGCAGAGTTAACAAAATTCAGTTTAACAAATATTTACTTTCTATGAGCAAGCAACTGTTCTCAGCACTGGATTAATTGCTTTGTTTCATTTGTTTTTCACATAACATGTATCAATAGTTTATAGAAGGATAGTTGATCAGTTATATCTACTCCTCTTTTCCTAATTCCCTCCCAATTCTGTTCTTACTCCCAACATGCACACTGTGAACTAGTCGCACCAAATTGCTTATTAGTTCATGAATATGCAGTACTTATTGAAGCTTTCAAGAAATGTGCATTCATTTTTCTTCTGTCTGAAATGTTTTTCATTTCATCTTAAAGCTAACATTAACCTTAATCAACCCTGCCAGAATCAGATCAGAGATCTTTTCTCTAGGAAATTTTGCTGACCATCACTTTGGCTTATAGTAGACTGCCATTACACTATATATATACACATACATACCCCATACCATACCACTCTTTTACTATTACTTATTACTGTTTAGAAAAGAGTGGCTGTAGAAACAAGGGTTCATTTTCCTGGCATGCGTAAAAAATTGGGCAAGGAAATAGCAGCCAGCTGCAGATACGCCCAGAATGCTCTCAGCTACCATCTCATAATTGAAAAGTGTCACTCTGAGGGGGAAATGGCCACTCAAGGCAGCGGCTGTAGCAGACTGGTGTTTGTCAAACTACATCTTGCTATTTTTTAGACTGGTTCCTGATGAACTTTTCCCCTTCCTTCTGATTGCTTCTCTGCTGCTTACCAGCACCATGGGGAATTAGTGTGGCTACTTTGTTATTGAAATATGTTGGTTGGATTTTCTTCCTTTTTGCCTTCTCTTTCTTGGGGGGAGAAAAAATGATCATGGAGTAGACACTGAAGAATTCAATCCTATGGAAGTATTCCCAAGATGGCAATAATTTGTTTTTAAACACAGAGCCCCTGGTATTTCATTTTTAATAACATCCTGTAATACAGATTTTTTCTGATTTTTTTTGTTTGTTTGTTTATAGCCCTGGTGATAGAAGTTATTAAAACTATCTGGTTGAAGTGGTGGGGGAAGTTGGGACGATCAGGCTAACAAGGAGCCCAGAACTTTGTGACTTTAGTGCTTCAGAGCCTAGGCATGCTATATATATCTGTCCACATGCTTTTCAACCAGGAAAAACCATTGTCTGATTTGCTTAGAATCAACTTTGACTTTCCCTTTCTTGCATCCTACCCTGAAACATAATAGTGGTCTTTTAGTTGTTCCTAGCTGAAGCCAGCCGACCTGGATTCAAGTCCTGCTCCTTCCTAGGTTGATGATACTAAGTAAATCTTTTAATGTTTCTTATTTCTCATTATCTCATTCCTAAAATGATACCTAGTTCACTGGGAAATCAACAATATTTATATCAAGGGGTTACTGAAATTATCAGATTAAATGATGAATATTAAAATGTTTAATAAGACCAAATATTAAGGAAAGAGTTTTCAGTTGTTTCTGTTAATCAGTGATTATTTTTTCATATAATTGTGGATACTTCTTTTTCCAAGTTATGTTTGCTCAAGACCAGGGAGAGAACTTCCAGCCAAATGCTCATTCCACTCAGTTCCCATAGTTCATGTAGTGCTTCTCATTGGTCCTCCATAATAGAGATCTGGCTATAGCTAAACTGGCCTCCTTACCAAAACCTGAAAATCTCCTGAATTCCTCTCCCTCTAATATTTTTTCACACCAGCTGTGCATTCTGCTATGCTCCTTTTATATTCTGTTACTGAAATCATACCAAGCCCTGCACATACCAAGCCTTGCCTGTATTTACCATCTTGATTTTCTCTCATAGTCCCTCCTGGTTATTCTTTTCCCATACTTCCAACTTCACCCTTTCCTAAACATTTGTAATGTATACAGGTGGACTTATTTTGTATATTTTGTGGTGATACTTATCTTTGCAAATGTCCATGCTTTACATCTTCAACTAAGCAGAACGTTGTGAGCTGGGTCAGCATTTGTAATTCAATTCTTTCCTAATATCTAACTCTTTTTTTAGTATTGGCATGGAAAGCATGATAAATAGGTTTCTCTTGAGGGAGAGGTTGGGCACTGCAGTGGTGAGTGGTTTGTTATCACAGTGTAAAGAGAGCACCAGATACTTCAGGGAGTCTGTGCTGCTCTAGCATGAATGTGGCAGTTAGCAGCATGGAACCTGGTCAGCCCTGTTTGAGCTCAAGTCTTGGCTCTACCATTTTCTAACTCTGTGAACCTGGCCAAGTTTCCTAATCCCCCAGAGCCTCTGTTTTCTCACCTGCAGGATAAAGATAACAATAGGATGTATCTCAAAAAGTAACCTGTAGGGGTGCCTGGGTGGCTCAGTCAGTTAAACATCCTATTCTTGATTTCAGCTCAGGTCATGATCCCAGGGTTCTGGGATCAAGCCACACATTGGGCTCCTCACTCAGCTTGGAGTCTGCTTGGGATTCTCTCTCTCCCTCTCCCTCTGCTTCTCTCCCTGCTCTCTCTCTGTCAAATAAATTTTTTTAAAGATTTTATTTATTTATCTGACAGAGACTGAGAGTGTGTGCAAGCAGGGGGAGCAGCAGAGGGAGAGAGAGAAGCAGGCTTCCTACTGAGCAGGGAGCCCGATGAGAGGCTAGATCCCAGGAGCCTGAGATCATGACCTGAGTCGAAGGCAGATGCTTAATGAACTGAGCCAGCCAGGCGCCCCAATAAATAAAATCTTTTTTTAAAAAAAAGAAGTAACCTGTAAAATGGCAGAGAGTGATGGAACTGATCTAAATATACAATAATCTTTGTAAAGCACATTGTTAAAACAAAAGAATAAGCTGAGTGAATGTAAACTATTATTTTTAGGAATACTTGGCTTTATTCTCTAATCTGTTACATTTTCTTCTTGCCAACAAGGCTGCAAATATGATTAGACAGTAAGCTGTTTTGAACAGGGGCCATGTCTAGACTGTTTACTGCTGAGTCTCCAACACTTAGGGCAGTGCCTGGAAGATAATAGGTGTTCAGTAAATATTTGATGAATTAATAAATGGATTGAATAACAAAGAAGAAGTTAAAGCAATATTCTAAAAAGGCTCAAATGCTGTCAGTATCATTAAGCCCTCATTATTTCAAGAACACTGGCTATAATGCAATTGGTTGTCAGTGAGTGTAATTGGAAGAAAAATAATACATATTTCAAGGAGTAAGGAAAGATGGAATCCATATACCAGTTAGCTTTCAAAACTGGCTAAAAGGTAATTGGAATCTGAAAGTTGATTTATCTGGCCTTCCTCTTACCTGAATACAATGCAGATCTTAATTGAAACATACACCTCCAGGAACAGAAGAATAATGAGCTGCTTGCTGAAATGTCACTCCCATGAAAGAGAGCAAATGTGGTCCCATGAGGGATACCTTTCTTCCCTGGGCCGTGTGGGCTCAGCTGTATCTACCAGGAGAGGAGAATTAACAAAATGGCGGTGGGCATGGACAAGGAAGGGATGATTCCATTGATGGGGATCTGAGCAGGCTTTGCAGGGAAGGTAACATCTGACGTGGGTTTTCATAGGTTTGAGACATGGACCCGACAGGTAGGAGCATACAAAGATTATAAATCATATCTCTGCAATCGACTTTGTTGATGCATGGTGTTATTTTTATTTTACTTTATATTTAACCTCTTTTTAAACTCCAGCTTCCTTATCTAACAGATGGGGAAAAATAAGATCATTGTAGGCATTCCATGAGAAGAATGCATAAAATCATTTGGCATGGTTCCTGGCACACAGTATGTACAAAATATAAGCAGCTGGTATTATTGATGTTATTATTATACTTGAGTTTGCATCCCAGAGGACGAAGCAGCGTAAACTAGGGGTGTAAAGAGCCTATAAAATGCAGATGTTAGAAGCCAGCTCTGTTTTTTGAGAAAACGCAAAGGGAGATTTAGATGGGAAAGTAGGTATGAATCAGATTGATGAGGACGTGGAATGTGGTTCTAAAGATTTGGGGCTTTAGTGACAAGAGTGAGAAAATAGAGATATTTTTGTTTTCTGTCAGTCTGAGGGCTTATTTAGGCACGAAGCGGCCTTTCAATGCCTGTAAATTGATTCATATAGGTGACATGGCCCAAAATTCTCAGTCTGAGAAGGAACCATTGCTTGTGGCAGGATTTATTCCCTAGCCAATCTTCTCCCTTTTCCTGCCAAAATGAGGACCTCTTTCATTGTGTAATGGATAGGGAACGCCACATGTAATTAGAGGGAATGAGCAGAGAGGAAGAGAAAAGTCAGGGAGCGTGCCACCGTGCAGGCGGAAGTCTCCCAGGAACAGAAGGTGATGTGTTGTGACAGATGCCTTTGTTATGTTGTTTGTTAAACACTGCATGGCTACATTTTACAACATTTTCGAATATGCCCCTGCGTTCCCTGGGCATTTTGGCAACCGGGGAAAGAGACTATTGGGTCTAGGGACAGGGAGAGGGAGGTGGAGGGTGGAGGGCAAGGAGGGGCTAGAAATGCCAATGGAGTGGGATTTGAGTTCAAAGTCACCTTCACCTAAATATACCACCCTCATGCAGTCATTGCCTGCACTACTGGGGTCTGAGAGCTGTTGCTTAAGAGGTATGTTCATTGTGTCCAATTAAATTCAAATCAAAAGGAGATTTGAGTACCAGCAATGTGCCTAATTGGAGACAGAGATAGGATAAAACGCTATCCCTACTCTCAAGGAATTCACCCACCAGTGGAGGTAATTATGCAAACCCATATCACACACACATATACATATATATGTGACACACAAAGTCAGGTGCAAAAAGATTTTTTTTAATTAACACATAATGTATTATTTGTTTCAGGTGTACAGGTCTGTGATAGGTACAAAGAGATTTTAAAAGAACCAGAATGCATTCAAGTTTAAGGGCAGGAGTATAGCACATAGGCCACATTCTCTGATAATAATCCAATTACATTAGAAATAAATTATTGAAAAATTTACTAAAATATCTTAACCACTTGAACATTAAGTCAAATTTATATATCTTTGTATCAAATAGGAAATCAAAAGTCAACTTATAAGCCATCTGGAAAGCAATATAAAGCATACAAGCAAAGTCCTAGTCAGAGATGACTTCACCATTAAAAGAAGATAGTAAAAAACTGAAAGTACCCATTTAGAACAATTAAGAAAAAAATAAAATAAAATAAAATCACAAACTCTATACAGGGAATTAATAAAGATAAAACCTGAAATTAACGAAATACAACACAAAAATTGTAGAAAAGAATATTTGGGTATGTAGACCAGTTCACTGAAAAGGCAAGTGAAGCAGATAAACTGCTGTTGGCTTAATTAAGAATTAAACAGAGAGATCAAAATATATTAAAAATCAAGAAATTTTAAGGTGGTATAAACAAATATAAATGTGATCAAGAGATCACTGCGTACATTTTATAGTAACATTTCAAAAACCTAGATCAAAAAGATGATTTCCTAGGAATCTGTAAGTCATTATAATTGACCTCAAAGAAATAGAAAATATGAATAAACGAAGTCCACTAAAAGAAACAGAACATATGATTAAGTAGCTACCATCAAAATAAGCACCAGAAAAAATAGATTCACAACTGAGTCTATCTAACGCTTAAAATAATTTCAATATTATTTAAAATATGCTACTCCCTAGAAAATACATCATCTAAATTTATTTTATGAAGCTACAGAGCTTTAGTCTAATGCTAATTAGAAAATTCTGGGCTAATTCATACACACACAGAGAATCAAGCAATGAAACTAAAAAGGGAATAACAAATTTATTCCTAGAAATTCATAGGTGGTTCGGACTACTGGCCAATCTGCCATACCACCAAATAAAAGGGTAAAAACCATATGATTATGTCAACATATACTGAAAAAGTATTTGATAATAATTACAAACTGTACTAAATAAAATTAGCATAAAGTAAAAGAACTTACTGACATCAAAACCCTATAGCACATATGGTCCTATGGGAAAAATACAAGACCATTTAATTTCCAGTAATATTTTAAGCAAGAATAACCAGTATTGCCATTATTCACATTTTCTTAAATACTCTGGCAGATTCAGTATGAAAAGAAGTCAAGGTAATTGGTTAACAATAAGAGATTAGAGTAGCAAAAACAAAATTAATAGAATTGGTAAGAAAATTGGGTAAGGTGGTTGTATACAAGGAAAGATATTCAAGGGTCAATATTCTTTCACTACATTAGCAATAAAAACAATTTTATTTTATTTGTTTATGTATTTATTTTTAAGGGAGAGAGAGAGCGTGTGCACGAGTGTGGGGAGGGGCAGAGGAAGAGGGAGAGAATCTCAAGCAGACTGCACTGAGCATGTAACTGGATGCAGGGCTCGATCTCACAACCCGAGATCAGACTCCAGCTGAAATCAAGAATTGGATGCTTAACTGACTGTGCCACCCAGGCATCCCTAGAAACCTTTTATTTCATTTATTTTATTATTTTTTTAAGATTTCCTTATTTATTTTAGAGAAAGAGAGAGAAAGCATGAGTGGAGTGGGGAGGGGCAAAGGAGAGAGAGAGAATCCCAGGGGCTCAATCTCATGGCTAGGAGATTAGGAAGGACACAAGCCGAAATCAAGAGTGGGATGCTTAACTGACTGAGCCACCGAAGTGCCCCCCGTAATATGGTGAGTGCTGTGAATTGTGCAAGACTGTTGAATCACAGATCTATACCTCTGAAACAAATAATGCAATATATGTTAAGAAAAAAAAAAAAAAGATAGCAGGAGGGGAAGAATGAAGGGGGGAAATCGGAGGGGGAGACGAACCATGGGAGATGATGGACTCTGAAAAACAAACTGAGGGTTCTAGAGGGGAGGGAGGTGGGAGGATGGGTTAGCCTAGTGATGGGTATTAAAGAGGGCACATTCTGCATGGAGCATTGGGTGTTATGCACAAACAATGAATCATGGAACACTACATCAAAAACTATGATGTAATGTATGGTGATTAACATAACAATAAAAAAATTTTTTAAATGCAAAAAAAAAATCTAAAAAAAACCCAAACATTTTAGAATGAAGGAAATTTCTGTTAACATCAGGTACAAAAATTGTATATAATTTAAAAATCATTTTAACCATAGAAATCACAATATCTACATAAAACTATAAAATCAGCATATTAATCGTTTAAATTTAAATTTAAGTAATATCTTAACTAACATTTTAACTTACATTTTTAAAATTGTGCAAGTGCATTTGGACACCCAACAGGGATTTTGGAATAAAATTATACAATTTTAAAGTCTATAAAGTAGAAGAGATGGCAAAGGAGAGCCTAAGAGTTTGTCCAAAAGAATACCGGAGAGGGGGAATTTATTTAACAGGTCTCAAAACGTACTATAAAACCAGTGTCGTCTAGTATATCTGGTGTTGTGTAAGAAGGGAAATGGAACGTGAGCCGCAGGAGAGCAGGGATCATTTTGGGTTCACTTGTATATTCCGAGCACATAGAAAAATTCCCAAGAAATATTGCCTGAATTCATTTATGAAACAGATCGCAGAATTTGTACAAAGTACCTAAAAGTGGATCTTAATATACATGATTTATGAGAATTAAAAGGCATTTAATTGAAATATGATACTAATACAAATCCTAAGTAATTTTTATAGTAAAATCATTCACGTTGGCACTATATTTGTGTGTGTATTTGTATAGGATGTGTATCTCTAGCTCTATAATTAAATTACCCTAGAAGTTCCACTTGTGTGCTTTACTGAGATCAACCCCCACCCTCGTCTCTAAAAATAAGTTCTCCTGATTTTAAAACTGTAGATTTGTTTTCCCATAGGAATTCTTCAGATGTCATTAATCTTTATTTGAAATGATAGTGATAATTATATACTAATATAATTAACAATAATGATAATAATAATAATAAATATTATTTTACCTTCTCTACTCAAAGGGCCCATAGGAATTAGGCAAATAATCATTGTCTTCACAATAACAGCAAATACATTTTGGGTACTTACTATGAGCTAAGGGCTTTATATTCATTTTCTTATTTTTTTTAGGATTTTATTTTTTAGGAGCGCCTGGGTGGCTCAGTCGATTGAGCATCTGCCTCTTGATTTCAGCTCAGGTCATGATCTCAGGGTCATAGGGTCAAGCCCTGCATTGGGTTCTCTGGAGTTTGCTTGTCCCTCTCCCTCCCCCTACTCTCTCTCTCTCAAACAAATAAATAAAATCTTAAAAAAAAAAAAGATTTTATTTTTTAAGTAATCTCTACACCCAATATGGGGCTCGAACCCACAACCCTGAGATCAGGAGTTGCATGCTGTACTGACTGAGCCAGCCAAGCACCTCTCATTTTCTTATTTGAATCACACAAAGCCATATTGAATAAATACTATTATTTTGTTTAAAACATATATAATTTGAGGCTTATAGAGATAAAATAAGTTTCCCAAAGATACCCAACCAGGAGGCATTAGAGCCATGACTCAAACCCATTTTGGTGTGATCATCCACAGCCCGATATTTCTACACTACTAGTTGCTATTAGGATTAAATCAGATAATGATTATAAAGTATTTAACACACAACCTGCTCCAGAATAGGTGCTTAGCAAACATATAACTACAATAGTAATGACAAAGTCACAGTGATGTTGCCAGGGAAATTTATTAACCTCAGGTTTGCAGATGGGAAAAAATGAGGCTCAGGGAGGTTAATTTACCGGCTGAGTTTACACAGCTTCATGGTAAAGGCAGAGTCAACCTCAGTCATTTCTATCCAAAGCCTATATCCTTAATCACAGTGCAGACATGGGTTCACCCACAACTACAGCACAGCGCAGCTTTAAACAACCCATCTTACCTCTGTGCCTTGGTTGAATAATCAGTATTTTTGAGAGCCATAATCTCTACTCTGTTTATTCAGGAGGAATGTGTAAGAAAGGTGAAGGAGCTTTGAAATAAGAACATCATAATGCAGATTATTGCTTATGTTTCCCCTAGCAATCCACAAGGTGGCGGATGTAACAATCAGGTCACCATTACCTCCAACAAATAGTCATTTCAGACTTAAGAAGAGAATTGTGTGCTTTGACACATTCTCCTATAATGGTTTCCATAAAATGTTTAATTTTCCTGAAAATGGGCTTTATTTGTCTGGTAAATGATTCTTGTTTCCTTATTTTCACAACATTAATGACCGAAAAGCAGAGCAAGCTATTCTTTTTTTTGTCATTTTGGAAGATAGAGGTGGGGTGGAAAAGGGAGACATAGAGAGAAAATGAATGTTTTCATGATTCCATTATAAGCAGTCAATTTAAAAGCAAGAATCTGTATCTACCAACTTCTGGGACGCCATGAGTCTTTGCATGGAGAAGGGGGTGAAGTCAATTCAGAAGATCCCAAGCTGGGGCGCCTGGGTGGCTCAGTTGGTTAAGTGTTTGCCTTTAGCTCAGGTCATGATCCCAGCTTCCTGGGATCAAGCCCTGCGTTAGGCTCCGTGCTCAGCTGGGAGTCTGCTTCTCCCTCCCCCCCGCTTGCGCTCTTTCTGTCTCTCTGTCTCTCTCTCTCAAATAAATAAAATCTTTAAAAAAAAAAAAAAGAAGAAGAAGAAGAAGATCCCAAGTCTTAACCACACTACTATATCTGCCAAGGGGGAGTTTCTCTACCAACTACCACTTGGCCACTTGGCTCTCTAGTGGTCATGAGGCCCCACTTCATTCCAAATTCCCTCTAAATGCTTCATGTCTACTTTTTCCTGCCTCTGTAATTCTGTTTCCCAAGTATCCCCTTGATGTTTGACCTCTCTCCCTTGTGTGCTCACTGCACTTATCAAGATCCACTTCAGAAACCACAGATCTCTCCAAACACTCTTTATCCTCCTCGAGTGTGCTATTCCTCATTTCCTTCAACTGTACTTTATTTTCATTAATGGCATATTTTCTGTTTTCCATGGTAAAATCACCTTTTCTCATTTTGAAACTATAATAATAAAATATATCCATTTAAAATATATAAGAAATACGTAAGTAGATTATAAATAAAAGTGTTATCAAAGCTCTTCTCATCCCACTTCCATCTGCCAAAGTACCTTGTTTTAATGTTTTTAGTTTATAGTTTTCCAAAATTTTTACGTGCATTTAAACATTCTCCGTACTCTGAAGGTACTTTGAAATGAAAACCACTGTTCTGGCCATGGATATATATTTTGGGTAATAACAAGAGTTCTAAGGAAAAGTAAAGCAGATGAGAACAAACTCTGCCTGGGGAGGCAGCACTCATGTAACAGAAGCAGAAAGTGAGTTAAAGAAGTTCAGAGAAAGAAAAATTGGGGGTCTTAAGGAGTCAAAACTACTTTATAGGATAGTCATCTGTTGAGACGAGCACTGTAGAAGGGGTAGATGCACTGAGATGGTAACTGTGGACGTACAGATGGGGATAGATAATAAGCTGGGTGCCAGGGTGGTTCAGTCAGTTAAGCATCGAGTCTTGATTTCAGTTCAGGTCGTGATCTCAGGGTCATGAGATAAGCCCCAAATCCGGCTCCATGCTGAGCATGGAGTCTGCTTAAGATTCTGTCTCTCCCTCTCCATCTCCCTCTGCCCCTACCCGCCCCCTCCACACACACACCCATGCATGCCTGCACACATTGTCTCTCTGTCTCTCAAAAAAGAAAGGAAAGGAATACACAATAAGCAAAGACGCAGGAGTAGAGATGAACACAGTGAGTGGGGCATAAGGAGGAGACTCTCTCCATCTCTTCCCCATCTCATCGGCTGCAGACCCTGACTACTCTAACTCAGTGGTACCTCTTGTTCTCTTTATTCTCTCAGTCACATCATACTCCAGACCCAGTGTATTCATCTCTTGGTGGTTGTTTCCTGGCTCCATCTGATTTTTTAAAAATCAATACCCATCTGTGTGTCATGCCACTAGTTACTCCTGAGAACTGCCCCAAACATACACTTTCTTAACACACGTACACACACACACACACACACACAAACACACAGGTATACACACTGACACATAAAGACACATATTTGTACAGACATATGAAATGAATACATACGTATTCCTTTGGATATTTACATTAATTCAAAAATAATATGCTCTTGGGGCATTTTATTAATTTTTTCTTTTTCTTTTGGTAAAACCTACTGATTTAATTGAGGAGGTTGAAGACTTAACTCTATTATCACACTCCCAAAACCCACCTCCCTACTCTCCTGAATAAACATACCTTAGATTCATTACTGCACATAGCTGCCTTACAATGTGGAGATATTTTATATTATTTGACTATGTAGATAATGTTCTCAACTGTGTCATATAGTTTACTATGATTACATTTTCTTTCTTTTCTAACTTTTCTCCTCTGTAATTGAGAATTGCTTTTTATTTTCATTTACTTAGTTTTCAGGTATTATTTTATTCTGAAATTTCCCAACAAAACTAACTATAGACCTCTTACCACAGTCAAACACCATAGTGTGGAGGTATGTATTTAGAAACATCTCCCTCTGGAATTCTTTGACCTGCTCAATTCTGGACTTAGTTCTTCTCTAGCAGGAATTCAGAGAATTGTCTGGGAATCTCTTTTGTAATTTTATGATTGCCTTATTCTCATTTCTGAATTCAGTTTCCTGTTAAAGATTCTACAACGTCTCTTTCTTGGCTTATGCTCTTGTATTGTTGGAGACTATCTTCAATATCTTCTTGCATGGGAGGTATATTTTTGAGCTTGTGCCTGTCTAAAAATGTCTTTATCTAATCCAAGATGATGGATTATCTATATTTAAAATCTTTTGTGTTGTTGGAAATAATTTCCCCTCAGAATTTTGATGGGATGCTCCTGTAGTCTCCTAATTTCTGTGGTGCCATTGCCATTCAGATCCTTGATCATTGTATATGGTGATGAAGATACGTTGGGCAGAAGAATGATGCTTCTCTTTATGAAAGATGTTAGGGGCTCTTATTTTTCCCTGCATCCTTGAAAATTTACTCAAAATTGTCTTGGGGTGGGTATTATTTTTTTGTTGTTTCAGATGAGAACTTGTTGGAATCCTTCAATTTTCTGGACATTTCCTCAAATATATATTCTAACCCAGCTATTTTTTTTTTAATTTTACACTAAGAAAAATACTCAAAGCTGATTATTTTTTAATTCCCTGATTTTTTTTTTTTTTTAACAGAACCCACTCCAGTTCCAGTAACGATACTAATCAAATGTGCTTGTGTATGCCTGGTTATTTCCATTTCTTCTGTAACCCTCCTACCTAGTCACTCTGCATCAACCCTTACCCATGTAGAGTCAACTCTCAATACAGCAGTCAGAAGGATCCTTTAAAAATTGATCTATGTCTGCAGAAAAATGATTTCTTCAGCAATCAAATCATCACTACCAAAAAGGCAAGCAATGCAAAAATGTGTAGAGTAGAAAGTGAGAAATTACCTAAAATTCTACCACTAGCAACAACTGTCATTACTATTTGGTGGTTATTGCTTCAGATAACTCTCTAAGGATGACACATGTGTATATATTCCTATCCAGGGACTATATAGAAATTTATAGATTAGTAGGAAAACATATAAATAAAAATGTGATGCTGTTATAGAGGGTATTTTAAAATAAAGTGACAAACATAGCTTTATTTGAATTTAACACTAAGAAAAACATACTGAAATAAACATGAAAAAATGACAAATGTCAAATACATATTTTTTTCACCTAAAGGAGATATTAGCATCAAAAATATCTCTAGAGCTAAGGGGAAAAGTAAGAAGACATTTTAAGTTGTTAAAATCTTTAAAAAAATAAAGTGATACATTTCCATTTTAGACCTATCTATGGACTCCCTGCTATGAGGGAGCTAGCGCCCCCTTTTCTGTCTCCAGTCCTTGTACTTTCATATGCTATTATTAGTAAGGTTTACAACATTTACATATTCTGGCCTGAAACCGCAATTTTCACCGTTGTTTCATTTTAATTGTATATTGAGTAGGAATCTGAGTTCACCCCTGAACCTGTTCCCATGGCTTCCTCATTTTCAATTACTTTGTCATCATTTATCATTTTGTTTACCTGATTTCATCTTCCAGAAGCCTTTTGTTTTTAAAAACTTTGATAATATATTTTATTTAACCTCATCTATTCAAGATATCATTATCACAATATATAACCAATACAAAATTATTCATGCAATTTTTTTTACAGTCTGTTTTTCCTACTAAGTCTCTGAAGGTGGGTGTATGTTTTATCTCTAGATCACATTTCAGACCCACGGGCCATAGTTCGAGTGCTCAGGAGCTACCAGTGGTTAGTGGCTACAGCATTGGGAAAACACAGCCTTAGACCTTGTCCTTTCCTGTGTCTCTCTTGTCCATTTCCTGTCCAGTTGGGATTCCACCCCAGTGGTTTATCCCAGTGGAGGGGTTCTGTCCTTGATGGGATGCCTGGGGTGTCAACTTGTTTATCCATTTTTTTCTATTTGTTTTCACTTTTTACTCTGAGATAATTGTAGATTCATGTGCAGTTGTAAGAAGTAATACAGAAATTTTTCAAGGAAGAGATTAAGGGATCTTCTGTCCCTGAGTCTGTGCATGCTTCAGAATGTCTGTATTCTGCTTTTATACTTTTCAAACATAGGTAAGGTCATGTCACTCTTATGTTTAAAACTCTGCCTTAGCTCCCAGTTTACTCAGTAAAATCAGTGTCCTTATCAAGGCTAACAAGCCATACATGTTCTGACCACTGGACATCACTTTGCCTTCTTCATCTCCTCTACCTTTAGGTCGTTCTGTTCTGGCCACACCAGAACCATTGTCATCCCCACTTTTAAGACCTATGACTTTTCCTTCCACTCACTATCATCCATCCATCCCCTTCCATGAGATATGTATATGGCCTACTTCCTTATCTTCCTCAAGGTTTTGCTCAAACATTACCTTCTCAATGAGGCCTATCCTGACTACTCTCTTTAAAATAATTACCCCTCCCTACCTAACCATCTTTCTTTTGTCATGATGCTCACTTTATTTTCTTCTTTTCTAAGATACTTTGGACTTTCTAACAGGCTATATAATTTACTTATTTATGTTTTTGTTAGTGTTTTTACTCCCATGAGCAGAAAAAAATTCTGCCAATAACATCTTCAATTGTTCACTACACCCATTTTAACAATTGCTTATGCAATTATCCCTACTTTACAGGTGAGGAAACTGAGCTTCCTAGAGTTGAAAAGATTTGATCATAAGATTGGCATTAATGAAGCTGGATTTAACTTCAGGTTCCTCTGGCTCCAAAACCGATGTTCTTTTGATTCTTCTAAAAGGGATTCAAAGTTTGTGGCTCAAAGAGCAAATGGAGCTAATATATAACTTTTATTTTCTCCTGCTAAACATCAAATCTCTTTTTCACTACTTCTTAACACAAATGAATTGTTCTGGATATAATCCTAGTGAATTTAGGCAGTGAGGAATCAACACCATTTCAATAAACTAGACATTGACATTTTTTGAACTGCTGTCTACTTTACTCCACTTTACTGGGTAATCACCACTCTATCCCATAATGCTGTGAGGTTTCCCACTGTCATCAATCATTCCTCCTCTGTTCATTGTATTGCAGCCTTCACGTGGGGGCCCAGCTGCCAAATAAAAGGTCATTTAATGGGTCCTTACTCTTTTGAGCACCATCCAAAGCTTCCTCTTCAATCAGCTTCTCAGGGAGAGATCCATGTGGGGGCAAAGAGGCAGGTCACTTCAGCTACATTTCCATGGCAACCCATACATGAATGTGATCTTAGCCCATGACCTTGGACATAATGACCCCTAATCACATCCTCTATGCCCCCAGGACTCAGTGACTCATATGGCCATTTCCTGTGACTGGTTTAATGGCACAGCTTCCAAAAAGGTAGACTTCTTACCTTAAGCAGTCAGGGCCAATCAGCAATTACTTCAGGGCAGAAACTTAGAACAGAAAGGGTCTTTGCAGGACTGCTAAAACAGCAGTAGATAAAATATGTTATTAGAACTCTAGGTGCCAAATAGACCACACTTGTTGGAATATTTCAGCTCTTAATTATTCTTGACTGAATTCAGTCTGACCCAGCTCATTTCTCAATCCCATACAAAGATAATGGGGATGAGACTATGGCTAAGGAGCAACCTTTGGAGGAACAAAGAATGTTGGGATAAGTAGAAAGAGGACACATTATAAGGTCAAATATGACAGGTGTTGAAATGGAAAGGACTTTAGGGTTGGACTGATGTCTAGAAGTGTAATCACCAGGAAAATAGAGGCAGGCATCTTCTCTTTGGGAGATCCCTGTTGAGCCAAGACAGAATTTGGATAACAATGCTGCCTTTTGTTGTGTGACTGTGTTTGCCAATGTTGGTTTTCCTGTACTTATATTTCCTTCTTTGTAAAATAGTGGTAATACTGATATTCCTTCACTCAACATTTATTGAAACTCTATTGTTTGTGTTCATAGGGATAGTATATGAATTAAATACATAAGTTCATAGAAAGCTCAGTACCTCACACATGGCATATACCCTAAAAGTGATCATCACTGTTGTTATTATTATTGTTGTTGTTCATTCCATTACAAAAAAATAAATTCCTAACAGCCAGAGTGCTAAAGAAGGTTGTTTTAGAAGGTTTTAAGCTGTCACTGGCCAAATCTTCATAGGCCATATGGGAATAGGATAAGGGAGTAGTCATAGTCAGTAGCAGAGGTTCAAGTGTTAAGATTATAGATTAAGTATTAAATTTTGGATTCTGAAAACTCCTTCCAATTGGGAGGTGCCATTATTCTGTGACATTTAGATTTTCCTCGCTCTTAACAATGGTCAAAGTTTTCTCATTGTCAGTAACTATGGAATAGCACCATCAGGCGTCACCAAAACAAACTGATAGGAAAATCCCAGGCCTTGTCTTTATGTTATCCCTAAGCCTTTACCATCTGAGATCCATAGATTCTATCTACCTCAATTTTTTGTTTGTCTGTCTTATATATGTCACTATCCACTATATCCCCACATATGCCCTTAATTTCCTTCCTTCCTGGTTTGCTTTATCCTATATACAATTCTCAAAAGACCAAAAAAAAAAAAAAATATTGTGAATGTTGAAGGCTGAATGCTGTCTTCTCTCCCCACAGTTTCCACGTGGAATGAATTTCTTTTTTTTTTTAAGATTTTATTTATTTGAAAGAGAGAACATGAGCACGAGCAGGGGGAGCAGCAGAGGGAGAGGGAGAAGCAGACTCCTGGCTGAGTAGGGAGCCCGACGCGGGGCTCGATCCCAGGACCCTGGGATCATGACCTGAGCCAAAGGGAGACGCTTTACAACTGAGCCACCCAGGCTCCCTGGAATGAATTTCTTGTTCCCTCATGGACATTTTCATTCATTTGGCACATAGTTCTCAACCTCTACCCTGCCAGGTACTGTGCAGGGCACCGAGAATACAGAGAGGAAAATCACCTACCTTAAAACTATTGTGGAGCTTTGGCTGTACTGGGAGAGGCAAATATACAAAAAAGTTACATGAGAAACTAGCTTTGCCCACATGGAATACCATGCAGCAGTAAAAAAGCAAATGGACTAAATTTATACCTGCCCACATCACTACCTCTCAACTACTTAGATGAGTGGGAAAAGGAGGTATGATGTTAATATACTTTGTTATCATGCTATGGATTTGTAAGTATAGCAAAGAATACTAGAAACCAAATTCAAGAGAGTGCTTACCTCAGGGTGTGATTGAAAATGAGAGTAAGAAATGAAACTTAGCAGAAGCACATGAGGGCTTCAACATTTTTAGGGAAATTTTATTTCTTACTTTGGAAAGTGAATTATGAAATATATATATTCCTACAAATAAAATACTATAGGTTGTAAAAAGTGTTTTAAAGGGCACTATGCTATGATATTAAATCAAAATCAGTACCTGACTTTAAAGAGGCCATATAACAGGAGTGGCTTTTCTGTGTCTCTGTGGAAACACCCATCAGAAGGAATTAACCAGGTAAAGTGTGGGAGTGAGGAGCAGAGAGGAAAAGTTCTCTGCTAAATGTATCTATTTCTTATTAACCACCCTGTTTGCATTTTGATATAAATTTCCAACCTGAAACCTATTCCATCTCCTCAATTGAAACAGGAAGCCCATTAAGCAATTGAGTCTTATTTGCCTTTGTATTTATTAGAGCACTGAGCAAAAATTTTGTTATGTTGAATTGGACACTAATAAAAGTAGAGGTCTAGGACCTCACTTGAGGGTCATTAATATGTTAAATATTAATTATATGTATAATTTTTATTTATACTTCATTGACAACTAGTCCAAGCTTATGAGATTTTTAAACAAAAAATTTATTATTATTATTGCTAACTGAATGTAACAAGCTTATGAGATTTTAAAAGCAGTCCTTATTTAGCAGTTCTCCACCCTGTCTGTAACACCCAATACTTTATCTGGGTTTCCAACAAAGTGATGAAGAATGTCTTTGGATCATGCCCTTCCCTCTTTGTGAAATATATTTCCTTCCTCATCTTTCACCTAGCAAATTCACTCTATTCTTTTAGATTCCACTTATATGCTTCTGTCTCTATGATGTCTTTACTAATCAGTTCAGTACAAAGATGGAGCTCCCTCTCATAAACTCCTTTGCAACTCTTTGACATCCCTTGCCATAAACTTCCTGGATGCAGATTGGTTAGTTCCTGGAACATAATAGACAACCAATACATATAGCCATTATCATTGTTAAAGGATGTTCCCTGCCCTCAAAAATTGTACACCCCATCAGGAGAAGTAGCAAAGACACAGGTGCTACACAATACAGTTTAATCCAATTCTATATATATCCCACAGACTAACACATCAGTGTTTGGCACATAGCAGCTGCTCAAATATGAAAGAGGGAAATTAATAAATAAATCTATGAAATTGCCAACATATGAATTTGTGTTTGTCTAGCCCATTGGAGATCTCAGCCTTACAAGCATCCACCTTGTACCCCAAGGGGTGGAGTTATTTATTGTTTACATAGGCTAGCTCTTTGACTAACAAACAAAAGTCTGAGCTGGCTTCATTAAGAAGGATGGATATAAAGCAACAACATGTCTGTGCTGAGCCATTGAAAGTGAAATGGGATAATTGCCGTGGTTACAATGAGGCTGATCAAGCTGAGAGAAACAAGTTTCAAATTGTTCCAATCAGTCCTAATCCAGCAGAGTTATTAACAGTGCTCTACCCTGGTGCGACTGCATCTGCTAACTCGAGATAATGATTTATATCTCAGTTTATGAAAGTTCCAATTTGTCCTAATTCAATAAGTGAAACCCAGCAAGGCAGGCAGGAGACATATACTGCACCATGACTGGAATCCCCATTTCATTCTCCTCTCCCCACCACCCCCAGACTGTGATGGCTGGCTGTGCATCTGCCTGCCAAGCACTTTCCCTCATGGACCTGACCTGAGGGAGACAGAGTGACATGTTGGAGTAGAAGTTTTTGATCACACCCTAGGGCTGAAAGATATAGCAGGAAAGAATGTTTTGAACAAAACCAACAAGGTAGAAATGTATAGTTAGAAGTGTCTTGGAGACTCCCAAGTCTAGGAGTCCTTAATCTGGAAAATATGTGCCCTAGGTTAGAAAACAGTGATTCCATGAATGCTGTCTCTATGCATGCATATGTGTGTGTGTTGCATGCATGCAGTTTTCCCTTTTGGTGAGAAAGGCCAGAACTTTCATTAGATCCCAAATTGTTCTTGTGACCTAACAAAGTTATGAACCATTGACTGGTCTAGTCCATTCACTGTCAAAAGCAAAGCAGAAAGTGGAATGTTAAGATAATATCACTACTAGCAAGAAGAAACTGGGAATAGAATACAGGAATCCCTAAGATAGAAACTAATGTACATGTTTGACCTCAGAACAAAATGTGACTTCAGCCAAGTATGATTTCTTGGACACCATTTCTTCTCACCTAATCCTCCCATTCTATGGCAATGCTGCCCCCATTCAGTCAGCCATGTGTCTTCTTCATATCCAAACATATCCTCTGTGAAAAGTATACCGATAGGCATAGAGACAATATGGTACCATGGAAAGGATCCTGTACTTGCTTTAGTTTCTAGTATAGTCAGGCATAGAGTGATAGAAACAAAGTACATATTTCTTGAATGAATGAATGAATGAATGAATGAGCTGAACATCATAAAACATTGCTAATGGACCTCACTGAGATTCATTTCAACTATCAAAAAAATGAAGAGATTGGTCTCTGTTATATTTCAGATATTTTGTTTTAATATTTGATGATAATGACAGCCATTTGCTTGATATCTCATTTCCCACTATTAAAGGAAAGATATACATGCCCCTCTTCAAGGGATTCCTAAAATGTCCTCTGAAACAGGCCAGATTCTAGGCTCTGAAGGTACAAAGGTGAATTAAAAATGGATTTTTCTTCAAAGGGTCTCACAGTCTATGGAAAAAGACCAATATGTAGACAAAAGTCAAGAACTTTACTTACAACTAGTGAGGTCAAGGATTGAGTGCAGTGTTTTTTGTTTGTTTGTTTTTTAATTTAATTTTATTATGTTATGTTAGTCACCATACAATACATCACCAGTTTTCGATGCAGTGATTCATGATTCATTGTTTTCGTACAACCCGCAGTGCTCCATGCAGTACGTGCCCTCCTTAATACCCATCACCGGGCTAACCCATCCCCCCACCCCTTCCCCTCTAAAACCCTCAGTTTGTTTCTCAGAGTCCATAGTCTCTCATGGTTCATCTCTCCTTCCAATTTCCCCCCTTCATTTTTCCCTTCCTTCTCCTAACGTCCTCCATGCTAGTCCTTATGTCCCACAAATAAGTGAAACCATATGATAATTGACTTTCTCTGCTTGACTTATTTCACTTAGCATAATCTCCTCCAGTCCCATCCATGTTGATGTAAAAGTTGGGTATTCATCCTTTCTGAAGGCTGAGTAATATTCCATTGTATATATGGACCACATCTTCTTTATTCATTCATCTGTTGATGGGCATCTTTGCTCTTTCCACTGTTTGGCTATTGCGGACATTGCTGCTATGAACATTGGGGTGCATATGGCCCTTCTTTTCACTACATCTGTGTCTTTGGGGTCAATACCCAGTAGTGCAATTGCTGGGTCATAGGGTAGCTCTATTTTCAATTTTTTGAGGAAGCTCCACACTGTTTTCCAAAGTGGCTGTTCCCACTTGGATTCCCATCAACAGTGTAAGAGGGTTCCCCTTTCTCCACAACCTCTCCAGCATTTGTTTTTTTTTGTGCCTTGTCAGTTTTTGCCATTCTCACTGGTATAAGGTGGTATCTCTATGTGGTTTTGATTTGAATTTCCCTGATGGCTAATGATGATGAACATTTTTTCCTGTGTCTGTTAGCCATTTGTATGTCTTCTTCAGAGAAGTGTCTTTTCATGTCTTCTGCCCATTTTTTGACTTGATTATTTGTTTTTTGGGTGGTGAGTTTGAGAAGTTCTTTATAGATCTTGGATACCAGCCCTTTATCTGTAGTGTCATTTGCAAATATCTTCTCCCATTCTGTGGGTTGCCTCTTTGTTTTGTTGACTGTTTCCTTTGCTGTGCAGAAGCTTTTTATCTTGATGAAGTGCCAAAAGTTCATTTTTGCTTTTGTTTCACTAGCCTTTGGAGATGTAGATGAAAGACATTGCTGCAGTGTTAAGATAGTACAGAGGAAGGAAGAAGGAATTATGAGTAATTCTGGGGCAATAGTAGAGTTGGGAGATCAGCATTAACTCAGTCATGAGAGTAAGTTAAATATGAATTTACCAGACAGAGTAGTGGAAAGGATATCCATAAAACTAAAATGACTCAAGCAAAGGAATGACATTGTGGAAGATCATGACACATCACTAGAATGGTGAATAACATAGTATCATCCTAAGATATTGCTTGGCATTTAATGAAAGCTAAATAAATATGTTGAATTAAGAGGAAATAAATGGATAAATATACTTAGTAATAGCTAACATTTATTGAATTATTCTCAATGTCAGAGTTAATACTAAATATTTTCCAAGTTGTATGTCACTTAGTTTCCTACGACAGCATATGAGATAAACATTGTCATGATTCTCATTTATAAGTGAATTTATGGAAGCTCAGAGAAGCAGAAGAATTTATCCAAGGTCACATAGCCAGTATCAGGTCCAGAATTTGGTTATGGTATGGCTTCCTGACTTTAAATTCTAGGCACTTAATTTATTCACTATAAAGTATAGGATGCATTGGAAAAGGAGAATGGAATGAGGAATACCCGAGAAGATGCATTATGGTCATATTGTGAAGGAATTTGAATGCCATACTTTGGAATTTGGATTTCATTCTCTTAGCAAAGAAGAGCCATTTAGAGTTTTTCAAGCACGGGCAAGGCAAGATCTAAGCTGTGTTTTAGAAAGACAGCTGGAGGGTTGTGAGACACAGGCTGAAATGTCATGAGTCTGTATAGTGCAGAACCATTAGGGAGACACATAAATAAATCATCTTCTACATATTATTCTGCACCCTGCTTTTATTTTAGCAAAAACACAGCATGCATATAGTTCTACATCAACACATGTACATCTGCCTCAATCATTATTGTTTTTGGATAAAAGTATTTTTATTAAAAACAATTTTAAATGTAAGAGGTATAAAAAATACAATCCTAACCCCACATGCTCATCATGCACTTTCCAATTGTGAAGTCATGATCAACTTATTTTCACTTACAACCCCCACTTTCCACTGTATTTTGAAGCAAATTCTATTCCTGACTTTATATAATTTACTCAACCAATATTTCTATATATATTTCTATAAAACAACTCATTATTAAAAAATATTATTATTATAATTAGTAAACATAACTTTAGTCTTTTAATATAATACAATATCCACTTTAGGGTTCTAATGTCCCTACCTCAATCATTTTGAATGACTAGGGATAGTTACACAGTATTTCATGTAACCAACCTCTATTAATGGATATGTGTGGTATTTACAATGTCCCAATGCTCAAGAGAGACAACTTGGAAACATTATGGCTATGAAGTTCCTATTTTCCTTAGCAACACGAGTCTGGCAGTTTATTAGTATTCTTGGGACATTTTGATATTGACTAATGGAAGTTTCACATTGTCTATGTCTGTCCTCATCTCCCCTCACCTAATCTAGATTCTTGAAAGTAGAATTCCTTAAACTATACCCTAGGCCAAATTCCACCTGCCTGTTTTTTTTTGTGCTATTAGACCTAGCAATGGCTTTGGCATTTTAAAATTTTGACATAAATCAAAAGAAGAATAGTATTTTGTAATAAGTGAAAATTACATGAAATTCAAATCTCAGTGCCCATTAGCAGTTTTATTTTAAATCAGCACAACCACACTCTTTTACATGTTGTTTAGGGCTAATTTGGTGCTAAGACAGCTGAGTTGAGTGGCTGCCACAGAGACCTTATAGTGCACAAGATCCTGCACAGTATCTTTGATTTTGTCTCATGACCCTTAGGGCTTAATATCTTTAGTGGTGAGAAGATTCATCTAGAAAACTCCTATAAACACAGATTTGGGAGACCCACCCTAAAGATTCGGATATAGTAGGTCTGGTCTAGCGCCATGAATTTGAATTTTTTACGAGCTCCCCAATGAGGCTGATAGTACTGGTGGGGGGCCACACTTTATCTGACCTTGTAAGAAAATGAGCAAAGATTCAAGGCAAGGGAAGTGGTGAGACTGTCCTGATCAATCCCTCCCTGAATCCCCTTCATAGTACCTTGCCCGAGGGTCTCATCTTCACCTCATATCTACCCAGCTGTTACAGCCTGACCGTAATACTTGACCTGTCATTGCTTCTTAGAAAGAATGAGGAAGGCAACCTGACACAAGCAGGTCACGTTAACCAGGCAGATATTTATTCATTAGATGCATATCACACCTTTACTCCGAGTCTGGATCCTAAGCTTAAAATATAGATAATTATCCAGTCACAAAAATAACCACTCTGTATCGAGCCTTTAAACAAAATGAGGGAGGAAGGCATGATGCACATTGAAGGTATGAGAGAAAAAGACCAAAAAGAGTTAATAATGAAAGCCTCTATTTTAGAAAACTTGAATGTCAATTTTCCAAAATAGAACATTTTACCCCCATTTCCTCTCTGATCTGAATCCGATGCGCTTTTCATTCTGCATTGCTGTTCTGGGTAACACTGCCATTTTTAACATTGAGAATCATTGTGACTTGGGGAGAAAAGTATGGGCTTTGTAGAGACAGAACGAATCTCAGCTTTGTTCCTTCCAGACATGGAAATTTGGAAAAGCAATCTAAATGGTCTTCGGTGAGGTGCTAAAGTGATCAGCTTGTCCCCATTTGCCCCCAGGGCATCCCCCATTTTAGCACTGAAAGCTCATGTCTCAGGAATCCCTTAGTCTTGGGAAAACTGGAGGGTTTGATCAGTCTAGTTGCCACATCTGTTAAGAAACAAAAACAAAACAAAGAAGCAAAAAGTCGTATTGGCTAGTTTATAGGGTTGGTATGAGGGTAAAAAACACAGCACCAGGCACTGAGTGAGGCCATTATTGAAGGTAGGTCTACTCCCTCTGTCCCCAGAAACCAACTACGAATTCTGCTGTCTTACTTGAGTCCTCCCCACTCTGATAAAACCCACACCCCTCATCCTCTAATCTCTGCAGTTTTTTTATTTAGCTCCTACCATCCTGGGTCTCCATCTCCCCTGCCTCAGTCAAGAGTCTCACACTGCTTTAGGCTAAGTCCTTACCTGAGGTATTTAGCTGCTCTTCCCACCTACATTCTCCACCTTTCCAATACTCTTAAAGAGAGCTCTTTCTGAACTGTCAGTCAAACTACATTATTTCAGAGTTACACCTCCTTCTATGACTCTCTTTTGCCTACCCGCCCAAAACTGAAGCCCTAACTCCTTCATAGGCCACTCAGAGATAAAGGTTACCTCCTTTAAAGTCTTAAAACTCCTGCCAGTAGCCTACACTCCAGTCTTAGTAATACATTCACTATCTCCCAAATAGCCTCAGAACTTGAATAAATGTATGTGTATGCATGTGCATATTACTAAAGTTGCAAAGCTTGTGTTTACTAGGATCTTCTTAAGACCAGAAAGATTGAGTAAATAAAAGCGTACCAGTCTTCTCCAATCCTCCTTTATATTCTATCTTTGTTTGTTTTCCCTTGACCTTGCTTATTCAAGCCTGGTCCTATTTTCCCTGAATCCTCAACCTTTGCTTAGCTCGCAAGGCTATATTGCTGTGTTAGCCAGTTTCACAGTCACATTTGCTTTTCTTTCTATCTTGTCTCTTCTAATCAGCTGCTCCACTAGTTGGAGGTTGGCATAGAGAAGCCGTGCTAAGTGCACATCTGTTCACATCTGGCACATAAAGGGCTGCAGGTCACATTTATACAGGCAGTGCAGCTGACTTCACAGCAGTCTAGGGAAAGAAAAAACAAAACTCTGGCCTAAAAGTTCTCTGTATTTGATCAACCGCAGTAATTGGGGCATGTCCAGCTGGCATTCATCCTGGCACCGGGAATAAAGAATGAGGTGGGTTAGGATTAGGAGCTGGCCGTTGCCAAAACTTTATCTCCTTTTGGTTCCTTCTGGATTTGAGCATAAACTAATGAGAGAGACTTGTCTATGTCATCATCTTAAAGTGTGCCCTCTCTCAGTTTCCTGAGACCAGTGAATGTCAGATCACTGTTTCTAAGAAGCACTTCTAACTGCCCCCAGCTTGCGAGCATTAACAAAAGCAGGCCAGTGTTAGAAAAACAGGCATTTTGATTGGCTTTCCTCACTCTGGTCCTGGGTCTGAAATAACAGATTGGAGAATGGAAGCTAAGCTTTTGGGTCCTGTTGGGAAGGTCACAGCCTCCCTCTGATTTATTGGGGGTTGGCTGCTGGGACCAAGAAGCAAGGTGACACTTTGGAAAGTAACCAGAAAAATACAGGCTGGTGTAGATGGAGTTGAAAATAGATGATAGATTCTCATTGTATGAGATTATTGCATACAGAAATGGAAATGTCAGTTGTCTGTAAATACTTTTCTCGGACAAATTTTGAAGGGACCAGATAAGAATCTATTGGATCAATTAAGAATCTATAAAAATAGATATTTTCTAAGGCACATTTTAATCTTGACAATTCTGTAATTTCAGGGTTTTTTTCTATCAATATATCTCTACTCCCCACATTCAGTTGTTCTTTAATTTGTATCCAGTAGCATTTTCTATCCATTCTTCCCTCTGCTTCTTCTCCCAGTTGGACTTTTCAACAGACAGAAGGTAGCTGAACTCCATAGAATATGATTTGAGCAATAAAATACAGGACCACATATACCTTCCTCAGGTCGTCCTAGTGTCTGACATTTCACCATTAAGGATTTTTTTTTTTCTTTTTACTTGGAAAGTTTGGTCCTTGAGTGTTCCCATAACTTAGTAGGCATCAGACATCAAATCCCATGGGCTTTCCCACCATTTCATCTTCCAACTATACCAAAAGATTCAGTACTCAAGATTATTCAGAGCCAGTGATTCCATATATTTATGTCCAATGAATCCATATACATTTATGTACTCCCAAAAGACACATAAAATAATATTTATAGCAGCAGAAATATTTTAAACCTCAATGCATCAAAAATACCCAACAGCAGTAGAATGGATAAAGTATGATGTATTCACATAATAGGATATTATGGGGCAATGAACAAAGTAGTGCTAAATGCAACAGGGAAGAATCTCTAAAATAATAATAATAATTATTATTATTATTTATTAATTAATTAACACAGAGGAAAAAAGCCAGATATAAGGGATAGCTTATGTATAGTAACCATTTATGTAAAGTTCAAAAATAACTGAGGTGCTAGTTATGTTCAATTTTCTGATCGTGGAGTTGGTTTTATTTTTTCTACATGTTGGTTTAATTATGAAAATTCAAACTGGCTTTTAAATTCTCAGCTTTACTGGTGCAGCCACTCTGGAAAATAGTATGGAGGTTCCTCAAAATGTTGAAAATAGAGCTACCCTACGACCCAGCAATTGTACTACTGGGTATTTACCCCAAAGATACAAATGTAGTGATACAAAGGGGCACCTGCACCCCAATGTTTGTAGCAGCAATGTCCACAATAGCCAAACTATGGAAAGAGCCCAGATGTCCATCGACAGATGAATGGATAAAGAAGATGTGATATATATATACAATGGAATATTATGCAGCCATCAAAAAAATGAAATCTTGCCATTTTGCAATGACGTGGATGGAACTAGAGGGTATTATGCTAAGTGAAATAAGTCAATCAGAGAAAGACAATTATCATATAATCTCACTGATATGAGGAATTGAGAAACAAGACAGAGGATCATAGGGGAAGGGAGGGAAAAATGAAACAAAACGAAACCAGAGAGGGAGACAAACCATAAGAGACTCCTAATCCCAGGAAGCAAACTGAGGGTTGCTGGAGTGGAGGGGGTGGGAGGGATGGGGTGGCTGGGTAATGGACACTGGGGAGGGTATGTGCTATGGTGAGCACTGTGAATTGTATAAGACTGATGAATCACAGACCTATACCCCTGAAACCATAATACATTATATGTTAATAAAAAAATAAATCTCAGCTTTAACTCCTATTAGTTGTGTATATTTGGACATATTTTTAACTGGGCTCAGTTTTCTAAACTTCACTGAACCATTGAAGTTAGATGATATATGTAAGATATATATACTATATTGTTTCCAATGATACATTAAGTGCTTAATAGCCATTAGCCTCATAATCAATATTATTACATATAAAGTGTGTTAAAGAAAGTACTTCCTCTACAGAGTTGTTATGGATAGTCTACAGAAAGGTCAAAACACAATTACTAGTACGTAATAAATTCTCAAAAAATTGTAAACTTTTGTTATTATTGTTATTCCAACTTATTGTTTGTTGGAATTTGTTATTATTTGTTTTTATTTTGTTTTTTATTTGTTGTTAATAATAAAAGCGTATCAGTCTTCTCCAATCCTCCTTTATATTCTATCTTTGTTTGTTTTCCCTTGACCTTGCTTATTCAAGCCTGGTCCTATTTTCCCTGAATCCTCAACCTTCGCTTAGCTTGCAAGGCTATATTGCTGTGTTAGCAATATTTGTTATTTGTTATTATTATTTTTATTATTTTTGTTATTATTTTTATTATTATTTTTATTTTGTTATTATTATTATTATTATTAATAAAACTTGAATTTATAGCATTGCTGAGCACTTCCATCCAGAGAAGTTGAAGGCATGCCAGCAAGCCTTGGCATGTTGAGGAACACCCACAAAGTTAAGCCTGTCTGAGGCACAGGGGAGGTGCTGTGCTTGGTGACACCATCCCTAGCATGGTGCAGCACCCTCGCCCCTGGCTCTTCCTCTCTCACTCTGCTGGTGAGCATGTCTACAGTCCCTTCCAGCTCTGCCTGCGGAGCACTGCCCAGGTGTGAGACATTCAATCTCTAGCCATAAGGGAGCTGTGAAAGCAGAGGACATTAAATGTTTATCAGGATCATCTACTTTGGCCTTTATTTTTCTTAAAACTTATTTGCAGGCCAGCAAGGGAAGGCAGAGGGTGGAGTCAGGCAGAACTGGCCTCATTCTCTGCCACAACCACTTACCAAATTACATTGGTCAAGTCCTTTAAACCCTCCAAGCCTTGTTTTGTTTGTCTGTAAAATAAGGGTAATAATAGGGGCGCCTGGGTGGCTCAGTCAGTTAAGCGTCTTCCTTTGGCTTGGGTCATGATCCCAGGGCCCTGAGATAGAGACCCTGTTGGGCTCCTTGCTTGGCGGGGAGCCTGCTTCTTCCTCTGCCTGCCACTCTCCCTGCTTGTGCTCATTCTCTTTCTCTCTCTCTTTCCTCTCTCTGTCAAATAAATAAATAAAATCTTTAAAAAAAATGAGGGTAATAATAATAATAACACATGCTTAGGATTGTCATGAGAATTAGATGAAATCATATATTTAAAGCTTTTCACAGTTCCTGGTGTGTATATTTAATAAATGGTAATTTTTATTTTTGTTTCTTTTTTTTTCCCCTCTGTATTCACTATGTTCTTTTTTCTTTTTCTTTTTAAATTTTTTAGGTTTATTTATTTTTAAGTAATCTCTACACCCAGTATGGGGCCCAAACTCATGACCCTGAGATCAAGAGTTGCAAGCTCTTCCGACTGAGCGACCAGGTGCCCCTATATCCTTTTTTCTTTTCTTTTTTTTTTTTTTTTAAGATTTTATTCATTTATTTGAGAGAGAGAGAATGAGAGACAGAGAGCATGAGAGGGAGGAGGGTCAGAGGGAGAAGCAGACTCCCCGCCGAGCAGGGAGCCCGATGCAGGACTCGATCCCGGGACTCCGGGATCATGACCTGAGCCGAAGGCAGTCGCCCAACCAACTGAGCCACCCAGGTGCCCCTATATCCTTTTTTCTTAAAGTAATATATAATTCATGTTCCAAAAAGCTTGCTATTCTAAAGTGATTCAGCGTTTTTTAGTATGGTCACAGGTGGTAAATCATCACTGCTATGTAATTCCAGAACATTTCATTAACTACCCCTAAAAGAAATCTCATACCTATAAGCAAATCTTTACTCCTCCTCCCTTTTGCCCCTGGCCATCATGAATCTACTTTCTGTCTCTATGAATTTGCCTATTCTGGATATTTCATTAGATCTATAGTATGTGTCCTTTCCTTTCTGGTTTCTGTCACATAGCATAATGTTTTCAAGGTTCATTCATGTTGTAGCGCATATGAGTACCTTGTTTCTTGTGAGCACCTAAATACTACTCCATTGTATGGATATACCACATTTTTCGTATTCTTGACTATATTCTTTTTTTTTAAGATTTTATTTATTTGAGAGGGAGAGAGCACGAGTGGGGGTGGGACAGAGGCAGAGGGAGAAGCAGACTCCCTGCTGATCCGGGAGCCCAATGAGGGGCTTGATCCTAGGACCCTGAGATCATGACCTGGCCGGAGGCAGATATTTAACTGACTGAGCCACCCAGGCACCCCTTTCTCATGTTTTAAATGGGGAGAATAATACCTCTTATGTAGGTTTATTATGAGAACAAAATTAGACTTCTAGTACAGGGATGTGTTGGCTTTTTCTCATTCTTCTCTCTGTGAGAAATGGTAGGCTGTTCAGATTTTCTGGGAATTATCCCCTCCTACATCAACTGAAAATTAACCCCAATCATCTGTCTTCACCATTTGACTGTAGATAAGTGTCAGTGCCAGGTTCCATCTGTTACACCATGAGCACAACAGTGAGAGAAAATAGTTATTTTTTGAGGATGATTGTATACCTAAGACCATGCTGACCAATTTAGAGAGCCTGGGATTTTAAATATTATCTGACATGCCTTCACTGGTCTAATTTCGACCTCAAGTAATTAAAAAAAGTAAAGCTCTTTTTAAGTAGTCTAGAGCACAACCATCAAATGATATAAAAATAGGTTAATGACTGAATATATTTATATTGACACCTACATCTACATCTGTATCTCCCCATCTACCTGTTTTTCTGCCACCACAGCTTAAATTGGAACCAGTTGTCAAAATCTGCTGAAATCAGTTGAAAAAGTCATTATGCAGGAGAACAAGACTTGTGTAGCACTCATGTGCGTGATGGATTCTAAACTGAGCCTCATCCATACCTTTTCTTTTCAGCAGCTTGTTCTATTGGTCCGGATCACCAGAATGGGAGTTGGTATCCTGAAGATCCATTGACTGCAATCAGCCATGGAGGAAGCAGTCACCTGTTAAATTTAGATTTCTTGAATCTGCCAGGATTCTGACACAATGATAAACAGCCACCATTTCTAGTAAAGGTTGGGAAAGCTCACTCATTCACTGTTAATTGCTTTGTGGTACTGAACCATAAAAATGGCAGCAAATCAGTCCACAGCAACACCCAATCATGTAGAGATGGCCACCCATCTTGATGACATTAAGGTCATTTCATCCATCTCTAGAGTGTTGGCTAATTGGCTACTACCAGTTTTAGGATACACTTTTTGAATGACTGAGGACCTGTAGGAACTTCTGAGAAAATCACTTACAAGGAGAAATTATTTTATTTGTCACTATAGCTAGAGTCCTATGAGGAAGGGAGACACTCAGGTTCTTTATTTTCATCTTTGATTCTTTATTTTCACCCTGCCTGTGCTCTTCCTAAGGAGAAGAAATAGCAATATAATTAATCAGACTTTAGGTCATTGATTGGGCCATGCTGGCTAGTGGGCATGAAGACTCTGTCATTAAAATATCCAAAAATGTTCATTTTCTTTCTGTTGCTGCACCCCTCCCCATCTTTGCAAGGCTTGGAATCATACTGGTAAGATAAAACACCTGAGATTGAATTTGGAGGGCAAAATAGAGGAATAGTAAGCTTTGACCTGAAAACAGTGTTCCATATATTTAAGTTCTGCTTATTGGAATGTTTGTAGTCAGAGCTCCAGCTAAAAATAAAGTGTTATATTGCTTACCATTTGAAAATATTTTATCCAGAGATATTTCCTTTAAGAACTTTATTATAGGGCTCCTGGGTGGCTCAGTTAAGACTCTACCTTTGGTTCAGGTCATGATCCCAGGACTCTGGGATCAAGTCCCATGTCAATCTCCCTACTCAGCGGGGAGTCTGCTTCTTCCTCTCCCTCTGCCCCTCCCCCCTGCTTGTGCTCTTTCACTCTCCCTCTCTCTCTCTCAAATAGATAAATAAAATCTTTTTTAAAAAAGAACAAGTATTTCTGTGGTATCATAAAATACTGAATTATTTTTAAGTTTTTTGACATAATACCAGTAAATGTTACCACCACCACCACCTCACATCCCCACCACTTTATCCTTAGTTCTAAAACTAGCCTCTTGGAGGTAGCACTAGAACATTCTACAGTGAGTGACATTGTAATTTTCTTTCATATGGATTATAAAATCTTATGCCAGAAGAAAATGTGAAGGTAGTAAAAAATGGTTAAATAATAACAGAATGGAGAAAAAAGACTGAGTACTTTTGTGTTAATCATGATTCTAGCAACTGGGATGATAGTAGTGAGCAAAACTAATAATCTCTGCTCTCGGGGCGCCTGGGTGGCTCAGATGGTTAAGCGTCTGCCTTCGGCTCAGGTCATGATCCCAGGGTCCTGGGATTGAGTACCGCATCAGGCTCCCTGCTCCTTGGGAGCCTGCTTCTCCCTCTGCCTCTCTCTCTCTCTCTCATGAATAAATAAATAAAAATCTTAAAAAAAAAATAATCTCTGCTCTCATGGAGCTTAAGTTTTGGTGGGTGGATAGATAAGTAACTGAATAAGTAGAATATTTAGCAGGTTATACAATAAGGGCTATGGAGAAAATTTAAGTGGACAAAGGGTTTAGGATATTTTGAGTTGAGGGAATTGGACATTTTCAATACGGTTTTTGAGGAAGGCCTCAGTCACAAGATAACATTCGAATAAAGGTCTAAAGGAAGTAATTAGAGAGCCACATACCTCTGGCAAAGGAAATGGCAAGTAAAAAGTCCTTAAGGCAAGAGTCTTCCTGGCATGTGTGAGAAATTTAAGTTGGTGTAGCCAGAACTTGAGTCTGGAGAAGAGCAGAGGATGGGGTTAGAAGGGAAACAGGAGATAGATTGTAAAGGGGGCATGAGCACAATCTCGTTCAGATGTCATTCATTCGACTTCATTGAAGCCTATTTTACATACAACAAAATGTGCCTGTTTTAAAGTCACAATTCTATGGGTTTTGACAAATGTATGCATTCCTGTAACCTCCAGCATAACCATGACATGAAACATTTCCATCATCCCCAAAATGTCCCTTGTGTCCTCTCTCAGTTGTAGCATATCTGATCTGCTTTCTGTCAGGAGAGTTTTGCCTTTTCTGGAATAGATCCTATAGTACATACTCTCTTGTGTCAGGCTTTTTTCACGTAGCAGTAAAAAGCAATGAGCACACAACAATGTGGTTTAATTTCAAATGTGTTCTGCTGAGTGGTATTTTATGGGAAGAATATGCTAAAATTTGTATATCTGTGCTAAAATCTGTGTTTATCTGTTGGTGGATCTTTGGATTATTTCCACTATGAGGCTATTAGAAATAAAGATGTTGTGGACATTTGCATAAAAGTTTTGTGAAGACATATATTTTATTTTTTTTTTCAGGTAAATACCTAGAAGTTGCTGGGTTATGTCTGTGTAGGTGTTTAGCTATATAAGAATTGTTGTTGGGTGCCTGGGTGGCTCAGTTGGTTAAGCGACTGCCTTCGGCTCAGGTCATGATCCTGGAGTCCCTGGATCGAGTCCCGCATCAGGCTCCCTGCTCGGCAGGGAGTCTGCTTCTCCCTCTAACCCTCCCCCCTCTCATGTGCTCTCTCTCATTCTCTCTCTCTCAAATAAATAAATAAAATCTTTAAAAAAAAAAAAAAGAATTGTTGTTTTCCATACCATTTTGCGTTTCTGTTAGCAACACGTAAAACCTCCAGTTTCTCCCCATCCTTAAGAAAATTTGGTACTGTCAATGTGCATTTCCATGATGACTAATAATATTAAAAATCTTTTCATATGCTCTTGGTAATTTGTATATTTACTTTTGTGAAGAGTATGTTCAAATTCGGTTTTTAGTTTTTACTGGGTCGTGTTTTATATTATAAAATGTAAGAATTCTACATATATTTTGGATAGCAGTCCTTTGTGTGTATGTCCCACTTTTGTATTTTCTTAATGATGTCTTTTGAAGTAGATACATTTTAAATTTTGATAAAGTCTGATTGATCAATGTTTTATGGTTTGCATATTTTTGTTTTATCTATGGAACTATTTTACTACTATAAGTTTGGAAATGTTTTCTTCCAGCAATGTATAATTTTAACTTTTTTATTTAGATCTAAGATCCCCTTCAAGGTTTTGTTTTGTTTCGTTTGTATAGATGGTGTGAGGTAAGGGTCTAAGATTTTTTTTTTTTCTATATGAATATCCAGTAGTGTAAGCATACATAAAATAATATATTTTCTTTACCTAAATGCTTTGGCAATTTTCTGAAAATCGCTTAACCACATATGTGTGTTTCTCTGTTTTGTTCCAATCTCTATATCTGGTCTTGTGGACTTGTCATACCATTTTACTTACCGTAATTTAAGGATAAGTCTTGAAATCAGGTAGTGTTAAGTTTTGAAATTTTGTTTTTAATTTTCAGAATGATTTTAGCTATCTTTGTCTTTAATTTCCAACATAAATTTTAAAATTGTTTTGTCAGTTTCTACAAAAAGGCCTGCTGAGATTTTAATCAAGTTTGCATGAAGACAAAAGATAAATTTGAGATTGTTAATATCTCAACAATATTGTCTTCCAACCCATTAATACTGTATATCTCTCCATTTATTTAAGTCCTCTTTAGATTCTCTCAGAAATCCTTTATCATTTTTATTGTATGGGTCTTATATATACATGTTTAATTAAATGGATCCCAATTTTTAAAAAATTTTATATGGTACTGCAATATGGCATATTTTTCAATTTCATTTTTTTTTTTTTACTAGTATATAGAAATACTTTTGGGGTTAGATGCTGATTTTGTATCCTGTTGTTTGCTAAAATCCTTTAATTCTAGTAGATTTTTTTAAAAGATTTTATTTATTTATTTTAGAGAGAGTGAGCACAGAGTGTGCAATTGAGTGGAGGGAGGGACAAAAGGGGAGAAGGGGAGGGAGAGAGAATCTCAAGCAGACTCTGCACTGAGCATGAAGTCCAACATGGGGCTCAATCCCTTGACCCTGAGATCGTGACTTAAGCTGAAACCAAGAGTTGGACGCTTAACTGACTGAGCCACCCAGGTGCCCTAGTTCTGGTAGTTTTGTTTTGTTTTTTAAGATTTTATTTATTTATTTGACAGAGAGAGAGAGATCGCAAGTAGGCAGATAAGCAGGCAGAGGGAGAGGGAGAAGCAGGCTGCCTGCTGAGCACGGAGCCTGATGCGGGGCTCAGTCCCAGGACACTGGGATCATGACCTGAGCTGAAAGCAGTCACTTATCCAACTGAGCCACCTAGGCGCCCCTAGTTCTGGTAGTTTTAAAAATGTTTTTGTTTTTTTACTGCAGTGGTTAACCACTGACACAATGTTTCAGAGAAGTGGTGAGAACACAGTTTTTTATGTATGTTCTAAACCTCATACTACATTATTATTTTTGCTTTTTTTAAAAAAGATTTTATTTATTTATTTGACAGAGAGAGAGAGAGAGAGCACAAGCAGGGGGAGTGGCAGGCAGAGGGAGAAGCAGGCTCCCGAGCCCAATGTGGGACTTGATCCCAGGACGCTGGGATCATGACCTGAGCCAAAGGCAGTCACTTAACCAACTGAGCCACCCAGGCACCCTATTATTTTTGCTTTAAAGTTAATTGTATTTAAGATTAAGTTAACACTAAATATCTTTGTTATTTACCATTTCTGTTCTATTCACTTCTTTTTATTGGTCCATTTTCCTATCTGATACCTTTCTCTTCTGTGTAAGGAACTACCTTTAACAATTCTTTTGGAGCGTGTTTGTAGGTGGCAAATTTTCTCAGCTTCTGCTAAAAGAAGTCTTTGTTTTCCATAATGTACAGAATTCTGGGTGAACTTTTGTTTTCTTTCAGGGCTTTAAAGATACCATTGTGCTGTCCTCTGCCTTCGTAACGTTGGCAGTCTTTCTCACTTTTGTTCTATAAGTAATGTGTCCTTTTGCCTTTGTTGTTTTAAATATTTTTCTCTTCACTGGTTTTCAACAGTTTTAATATGATATGCTTTGGTGTGGTTCTCTTTGTTTTTCTCCTTCAAGATGTTTGTTGAGATTTCTGGATCTCTGTATTTATTATTTTCACCAAATTTTTAAAAAATTAACTAGTTATTCCTTCCATAGTTTTCTTCTCCTTACTCTTTCCTTCTCCTTACTGAATTTTAATTACTTTGCTTGTTATTATTTTGTGGGTTACTGATGCTCTGTTTTATTTTATTTTTTTTTTTTTCAAGCTCTTTGCTCTTTGGTTTAGATAGTTTTTCTTGCTGTATCTTTTAATTCACTGATTTGTCTTATGGTATTAAGCCAAGTTGGTGAATATTTCATGTCAGGTAATGATTCTCTATATATTCTTTTAATTCCTTGAGCACATTTATAAAATTTATACTAGCTAAGTTAGAATTTTTGTCTTTTGTTTTCATCATCTCTTGCCGCTTTGAGTCTTTTGTTATTATTGTCGACCATTTTCTTCTGGCTATATGTCACTTTTTCCTACTTATTTTTGTATCTAAGTTTTGATTTTCTGCCAAACATTTGGAATTTTACATTGCCAAGGGCTGAATTCTGTTGTTTCTCTTAAAGAATGTTGAACATAGTTTGGTCCAGAAGTTTATTTGTGGATCAACTCAGTAATTTTGAAACCCACTTAAACCTTTTTTTTTTTTCTCCAAATCTCAAGTAGCCTTTATTTCAGAGCCAGGGGTCTTACTGGGGTCCTTTACTGAATGACTTTTATATTCACTAAAGTCTCTCCTTTTTAAGCTGGTTAAATGATCCCTAGCCTTGTATGAGCTTAGATAATTTTTAAGCTTGCAGCTCTCAGGTTCTTTTTTTTTTTTTTTTTTTGGCAGTTGCTCTTGTCATATGGCTTTATGAAATTTCATCCTGCACATGAGCAGATCAATATTCAGCCCAGATTCCAAGAATCTTCTCTGTGGATTTTTGGAGTTTTGCTTTGCTTAGCTCTCTCCTCTTAAAATTCTCCCCTGAAAATTCTAGTCATCTCCATCTCCCTGAACTTCTGCCCCCTCTACTCGGTGAATCCACTAGACTTAGTCTACATATTGGCCTGAAAATTTCCTTTAGGTAGAAATTCTTGATGATCATAGATCACCCATTGTTGGTTTCTCTTCTCAGGTGTCGTAATCTATACTGCTTGTTGGTCCAATATCTGAAAAAAAAAAAAAAACTGCTTCATATATTATATCCAGTTTTCTGATAGTTTAGAGTAGGAGGGAATATCCTATAGCAGTTACTCCCTCACAGGTGAAAGTAGGAATACCTTGGTTTAGTACAGATCTTACCACGGGGAAAATCATTTGAACACATTAGGATTTAGCATTGACATTTGCAGGGTATGATTGATGGCTTTAATGATCTCATCCTGCCCTGACATGCTGCCTTTATAACTCCCTCCCATGGCTCAGTGCACAAACGGAACAGAAACGTGATAAGCAATATAGTAGAATTGCTACCAGCATGGTTGGTTTTAGGGTAGTGATATTCCACATTCAAGGGGGAGGAATGCTGGTGAGAAAGCAGGAGACCAACAGATAGTTGGTCCTTGGATATGAATAAGTAAGGCAGTGTTGGAGTTTTTGACAAGAAGTAGAAGGAAGAATCCATTATGACTTGTAGGTATAAGCTGAATGACCTACAAATGCCTGGTTATGTTTGCCAAACACATTACTCTAAGACGTCCCTAAAGGATATTGAGGAAATCTGATAGACTATGCTTTTGTTATGTTCCATCCTCAACTGGACTATGTCAGCACCACGTGACAAGGAAAGGATATTCTGAGATCAGTAGAGCTGAGTCAGATGCCGATTCTTACACTTATTACTCCTGTGACTGTGGTCAGGATATCCTCTGCTTCTTGTTTTTCTAGAAACTGGAAGGGATGTTCTAGATGGTTCAAGCTTGCTTCCTATCCCCAAGACAACCTTATCAGGGGAGTCCCTGCAATACACTTACTCCAAAGAATTTATCCCAGGACACCTAATGTTCTGAGATTTTGGAATTATTCCTCTGGATTTAACACTGATGTTATAGACATCTTTGAAGTTTAAATATACCAGGAATGCTCCAATACTACCCACACCTTAGTGTGTATTTGTTAATCAGTCCCCTTCACTTTATAACAAAGAGTACAGAATGGCACAAATACTGGGTGAACTTAAGGTTATCCTCAAGTACCTCTAGTACGGATAAACCATAAAACCCTGGGGTTCTATATCCCATATCCCTGGAATTTCATTGCAGAGTTGGTTCTGATTCATCCCCATGCAATTTCTGAGTGGATGTCCTCATTGAGTAAAATGAGGTTTGGATATGAGAGAAGAGCTTTCAGGGAACAAGGAAGCTGGGGCAACAGTCAAGATGATAGAAGGTGAAGCTGCTTCCGGGATCATATAAATTAGGGCTCTGCATGGCTTCAGGGGACAGTAACTCTGCAGCCATAATGCTTTACTTAGTGGTGAGGAAAAAAACAACATCACCTGGGTCCCAAGCAGTTAAGGTTAGATATCAGTTCACATATAATATTTCATTATAATCACTTTGTAAGTTTCTTACCATTAGCCATAACTCTGATTCTCATGTCTGAACTATGGTAGGTTATTAAAAATATAGCTGTTGAATGAAAGAAAACATAGCAGTTCTTTTTTTTAATGACTTTATTTACCCATTTGTCAGAGAGAACGAGAGAGAAAACACGAGCAGAGGGAGAAGCAGGCTCCCCCCTGAGCAAGGACCCCCCCCCCCACCCGATTCCAGACTCCATCCCAGGACCCTGGGATCATGACTCAAGCCGAAGGCAGACACTTAATAGACTGAGCCACTCAGGCATCCCGAAAACACAGCAGTTCTGCTGGAAGGCTCAAAGCCATAATCTGAAGGTTGATCTTGCCTAAGGGGAAGGGAATTTCCTGTTATTTTCATACCTTGAATACTTAGTTGTTGTAGCAGAGCTGAGTGACTCTGAAGGAAGTCAAGTTCTGTAGTTAACATCAGGTAAAAGTAAAATCTTCACAGTTTATTTAAAATCTGACCATCTCACCTTCACAGCAACCACCTTGGTCTGTGTCATCAACACAGCGAGTCTGAATAAGGGCAAAATATTGTAATAGCCACCCGTGTCTCTGTCCTTTTCACAGCAGCCAGAATGATCCTATTAAAATAAAAATCAGACCATGTGACACCCCTTCCCAAAGCCTTCTAGTGGCTTCCTTTTCTGCTCCAAGAAGCTGACTGCTTACAAAGCCATGGATAGTCTGGCTGCTGATTTCTCTTCTGACCTCATCTGCAACTTCTCTCCCCTCGCTCACACTGTTCAGACAACAGGTCTGCCGTGCTCGCTGTCCCTCAGCACACCAGACACATCTCACAGCTTACACTTGCGCTCATCTTTACCTGGAATGCTCTTCCCCTAAATTACCCATCTCTCACACACCTCTATGGGTTCTTCATTCACCCCAGTGAGGCCTTCTCAGACCATTTTGTTTAGAATTGCTATGTTCCGGATGCTCCTGATCCCCCTTTTCCTGCTTAAGTTTTCCCCTTAACACCTGTTGCGTTCTAAAACATACATTTTGATCATTTTTTGTCTTTCCCCACCTGACTATAACATACATTAAGAACATCGATTTTTGTCTACTTTAATTCAGTGAAGGCCCTGGTATCTAGAAAAATGACTAACCCATGAATGATATATGATGAATATGTTTTGAATAAACAGATCAATGGATGGGGACAGGGAAGGAGCAGAAGGAGGGAGAAATGAAGAACAGCTGGTGTCTGGAATGAACATTTTGAATTCCCCTTAAGAGGAGGAGGCTTTGCCTGGGAACATAAATTGAAGTTCTCATTGGGCCAGCACCCTGTGAGGGCATGGCCAGTTCCTCAAGTCAGGGGTTAAGTGACTTGCTGGAGATCCCTCAGTGATTTAGTGGCTGAGCTGGGCCTAGAGCCAGCACGCATGCCCATTTCCACCATGCCTCCCATCTACCCTTCTGGCACATAGACTTAATAATGAACAGTCATTTGCCAGCTTCTGGGTTTGTTTGTTTGTTTGTTTTCTCCTGGTCATGAGTTTGCATTTTAGAGGTAAAAAGAAATTATAGAAATCCAGGTTACAGAGTCTATTATTACAAAGTAATAGAAAACAAAATTTTCTGTGCACACATTTAACCCTTTATTCCTTATAATCACAGGGGCCTTTTATGCCCCTTCCTTATTAGTATCCACATTTAATAGTGAGTTGAAGGCACAATTTCACTGCTACAGATTATGTGCCAACAACTCTAACACACTAAGAAGGATATCGAGGAACTTTGTGGCATGGTTCTTGGTCTTATTATCTCACTGATGAGGTAAAAATAATATAAAATTTAAAACTTAGAAGAAATATTGTATACCTTCATTGCTTATACCCCTCCTGCAAAACACCTCTAACATATAATATTTTCTCCAAGAAAACTTTTTAGGATGCGTACTATTCTGAGGGTTGGGGTGGCAAGAAGAACTCTATTTTCAAGTTCTCTGGAAAGGGAGTGGGGGTAGGTGAAGGAAGCAGAAATGAATTTTTTTTTAGAACCATCAGTTATTAATTATGAAAGGGACCATGGAGTCCCCCCTTCTTCCCACCAGTACTTCATTCTAGAAATGCAGAAATAGAAACGTGGAACAATAACACATCTATTGGCTCACACATTATGACCAGTTTGGGGTAGGAACCCAAATCACATGAATCTCAATTTGGAACCATTCCCCTATTTTGTGCTATTTCCATACACTAGCTGCATTTATCAAAAAAACAAAATTCAATATTGCAGTCCAATAGAATCTGACAGTGCCACAGAGAAGAGCCAAACATGTATGTCAGTGATATAATGGTATATTCCCAACCTAAGGAGGTCAAGCTGTAAAAGAGATCACTTTTGTCAACAGGGCATATCCAGGTTGAGCCCAGAAATTATTTTCTCATTAACTGTATTGCTTCCAGGCCTAGAATTTACAATAATCATGGAAGTTGATATTTTATTAAGGATAACTAGATTGGAAAACCTTAATTAAGACAGTGTTGAATGGATATGGAATCAGTTGGAGGCATTTGGTCCTTCCAAGAAGTGACACTGCATCGCTGACATTTTACAGGTGAGGAAATTGAATTTCCTAATATTACAGAACTCTAAGGGGGTACATCTGAATTTGAATCCAGATCTGTCTGACTTCAAAACCCATCCTCTGGGAAGAAGAGCACTGGCTGCTTTAGAAAGGATATCCTAGGAAGTGAGAAAACTTGTACATAGGGCACAGAGGTTGAAATTACCAGAACACACTTCACAATTTGGCTGAGATTCTACTTTATACTACCTAAGTCTTCATGGAGGCATCGCCTTCCACAGGCAGGCAGGTAACTGGAGTATCCAGCATATATTAAATTCTCAATGAATGTTTATTAAATTGAATTTTAATAATGGTATAATTCTACAACAATCATCATAATGATTATAATAGCATTATAATAATACATTATAATATTAAATAACTTTCACATGATCTCAGAATATTAACTCCAGAACTTTAAGTGGGCTATTAGTGTTATTTATTTCCATATTTCTCTTACTAAACTTGAAGACTCCTGAGGGGAGACAGAATGTCTTATTTTTCTCTAACTCTGGGACCAGTGTAATCACTCATGTAGCAAACATTTGAGGGACAAATGAGTTCTTGTCTCCAACAGATATGCAAAGCAAATATTATTTTTAGTAACCTGAGGCTTGGAGTGCCTGGGTGGCTCAGTTGGTTAAGTGGCCAATTCTTGGTTTCAGCTCAGGTCATGATCTCAGAGTTGTGGGGTCAAGCCCCATATTGGGCTCCACACTTAGTGTGGGGCCTGCTTGGAATTTTCTCTCTCCTTCTTCCTCTGCCCCTACCCCCACTAGTGTCCTCTCTCCCTCTAAAAAAAAAATGTGTATATATATATATATATATATATATATATATATATATATATATATGAAAACTGAGGCTCTGAGTGATTAGTTTTTTGCCAAGTTAGCAAGTGGTGAAGTTGGTATTTGAGTTAGAATTGTCATTAATTAATTCAGTCTTACATTATTTATATTCCACATTTCAGTGTATCTTGTATTACCTCTCCAATAGAAGTAAGAGCATTCCTCCCCTTTTTCTTACCTGGCCATTCCAACTTCCAGTCAACTGGGTAATTTTTAAAATATGCCTGGACACCGTGTAGTATTTAATTCCTTCTCTGACCCCTTTCCAAATCTCCCAGGTCAAAGATTTTGCAAAGCCCCTATAATTGTCAGATAAATAAAATCACATTGCTCATAATTACAAGGGACAATTCTGTGTAATTAGATGTTAACTGTAGTGTCCCTCTCCTTTATGACTTCAAATAAATACCTGTTCCTGTCTCAGTCTGGGAGAAAGCTTGGTTGGAAATGTAACTGCTTTGTTGCTCTCTATGTAATTAACTACCATTAAAAGCCACTAATTAGATCGTAAGTTTTAAATAAGTTGCCCTAATTACCTTTGGTACATGGTGCATTGAGTCAGGAGGGCAAGTCCTTCAGAGCCAAGAAAACTTGGCTCTGTCACTAAGAGAATTAACAGGGCTATTGGGTTTCTTTTTTTCCCCATTCATAAATGGGAAAATGAGAACATAGGGAATGGGATGGATAGAGGCAGGGGTAAGGACTGTGGGTGAAAAATGTGTACCTGGGCAAAGCCCACCAGGGGAGATCTCATACTGTCTGCCTGAAAACCACTCACTTGTGTGCAAGACAGCCTGCCACATACGAAGTGTTTATGACGTGTTGAACAAATGAATGACTGAATAACTGAGTGGACAGATAGATTAGAGGCAACATGGTATAATAGTGGAGAACCTCAATTTTGAAATGAAAACAATTCATAGGTTTTAATTCTAGCTCGGATAACTCTCTGGTACTATGCTTTCTTATTTGTAGTGGGGGAATAATGACTTCTCACACCCAAGTTATGATGAATTAATAATGATAATGTGAGTTTAGTATTTCCATCTACTAAGCTCTCAATAAATCCTAGCAGCGATGACGACAACAACGACGATGGTGATGATGATGGTGTTGATAATGATGGTGATGGTGATGATGATGATATGTGATGTGCAGTTTGGAAGTTTGCAAATGAGCCCTATATTGCAGCTATCATGCGCTCCTTTTTTATTTTTATGTTTTGTCCTAGCACACCATTGGGCCAATCCTAACACCATCACAGTGTCAGAGTCCATTCACAAACCTATTTCAGAACATTTGTTAGGCCCCTGGTTAATGCCAGAGTAATCAGAAAAGAGAATACAGTCCTTACTCTAAGGAGCAATAATCTGATGAAGCTGCAGCTGTGTAAAAACACCACTGACCCTGTAACAAAGGTCTTTACAAAGTATTATGTGGGAGGAAGCCCAGGAGAACTTCACAGACTAGGTAATATCAATGAGCCATTTATGGAATCATTTCTATCTTAATCAGAGTATTTAATATATGGCCAAGGTCACAAAGAGCTGTAACAACAATAATGATGATAATAGTAAGAGCAATAGCTAACATTAATTGAGCAGGTGTTATGTGCCAACATCTAAAGGCTTTATGGATATTAACTGATTAATCATTACAAAAAACTTGAAAGTAAAGACAAGAGAATGGAGGTTCGTAGAGATTTCACAGGGTGGCCATGTTTACATACAAAAGTTTGCAAATGGCACAATCCACCAGTGTTCAAAGGTGGCATCGTGCTTACAAAACTAGAGTCCTTAAACCCTACCTAACATTGCCGTGGTTAGTGACGAAAGAAGAGGAGTTTCTTTTGGAGAGCCTGATGTTCTTATGGGTATTTTCGCCTCAGTTTCTCTTTCTGGGCGTCGGCTTCTTTGTCCCATGAAAGTTGGTTTGAAGGACGAGTTGACCTCTCAGGAACCTTCCAACCACACATTTTTCTACTTGATTTTTCCTACTGCATTAAGAATTGTGTGAGTGTGTCAAGCTCTCCCATGCACCCTGAGGTTTTCCTGAAGCCAAGGCAAGTCTTCTTACACCTTCCAAAATACCTAGCATAGAGCCAAATGGAAAAGAGTGTCTCTGTCTGACTCTCTCTATATATACACGTGTGTGTGTGTATATATATACATATATATGCACATAACATATACATATGTATACAATACATAAATACACACATATAAGTATATATACATGTATGTGTTTAAAGCAGTTTTAATATATAATGTAGATAGGTAACATATTTTAAAAACTCTATCAGTATCAAAATCAATCATAGCACACAACAAATAAGATTTTCCTCCCTAAACTCTCAAACTAAATGTTACCTTCCTCTGAGCATTCAGGATATCATCAGCTTATTATACACATTTTTTTTTTCATAAATGCCATGTGATTGTTTTGTGTTTACTCAGAATAGGCAAGGGAAGATCTTTTGAGCCTCAGTTCTTTTTCAAGATGTGTGTGCATTGCCCTTGATGCTCTTCTCTGCCCACTTGGGTTTCGAATATACCATATCTCAGACCTATAGTTGAAGGTCTGTTTTATATGCACAACTCTTAGGTCCTTGCCTGGGGTCACATAGGTTTGCATCTACTTTGTCTATAGAGAGATGTAAGAGGGATTTCTGCTATCTCCACTGCCTGGCACTCTATTCTAAACAGATGGAGAGCATTGAAAACCTGCAATCATCAAAATTGGCTGTTCACAGAAGTCCTGCCCACTGGTCTTTCTGAAGAGAAGTATTGCCCTGTTCCATTTATATGTGATGTGACAATGACTGCCTCAGCTTGGACTCCATATGACTGCTCAATTCAAATATTCGATAGAGAGTAGATAGGATCTCTGAGACTGTATTTGCGTTTCCCATGGGACATAATGTAATTGCCTCAGATGGGATCAGATATTCATTCTCAGCCCAGTGGTATTCATGCACTTGTGTATTTCCTTCCTCTTGAGTGTGAGCTAAACCTAGTTCCTTGCTTCTAATAAATAGCTCAAAGTCCAAGTATTATAATGCACCTGTGCATTGTCAATTTGCCAGGTATTGGCTCTTTGCAAAGGAATCTCAGGAAAGACAAGGGAACTTTCTAGCATAGCAGCTTTAAAACCTAGTTATATATCTAGTTTTGTGTATGCATTTACTCAGCAAATATGTAATGAGCACATATGCATAAGGCAATAAGCTGCATGCCAATAATTTACAGATAAAAGGCACACCTTCTATTTTCAGTATATAATTAGAGTGCCCAGTGGTAAGTGCTGATTGGTCTATGCCCAGGCTTCCAGTAAAGGAGGTTCAGGAAACTCAGTTTGATCAAGAGTGGGGTATGGGCAAGAAAGGTTCTATGAAAGAAATTAATACTAAGCTAATCCTTAAATGAGAAAATAATAGCTATCCAGGCAGAGAAGGCTGTAGGGAAGACACTTCATATGGTGGGAGTTGTATTTGCCAAAGGTGTAAGCTGATGTTTGGTTTTAAAAATATTGACATAAACTGGTACGGATATAGGAAGTTTTGAGATAGAGTCCAGCATCAGCCTTTATGATACAGATGTCTATTAAATTCTTAGTGTTTGGGGCGCCTGGGTGGCTCAGTTGTTAAACATCTGCCTTCAGCTCAGGTCATGATCCCAGGGTCCTGGGATCAAGCCCCACATGGGGCTCCCTGCTCAGTGGGGAGCCTGCTTCTCCCTCTCCCGCTCCCCCTGCTTGTGTGCGTGCTCTCTCTGTCAAATAAATAAATAAAATCTTTAAAAAAAATTCTTGGTGTTTACTTAAAATTGTGAGTGGGCAGGAAAATTAGCTTTGTCCTTGGTATGTAGTCATCTAATGATTGGGGAGGGACTCGGAAACAGCATGGAGCTTTGGGATTGCTCTCATCCTTTTTGGTTTGGGGTAAACATACAAAATGGCTTAAAACTTTAAATATAGGGCGCCTGGGTGGCTCAGTCATTAAGCGTCTGCCTTCGGCTCAGGTCATGATCCCAGGGTCCTGGGATCAAGCCCCGCATCGGGCTCCCTGCTCAGTGGGAAGCCTGCTTCTCCCTCTCCCACTCCCCCTACTTGTGTTCCTGCTCTCACTATCTCTCTCTCTCTGTCAAATAAATAAATAAAAACTTTAAATATAAAGAGATGTAGATGACTTATAATAATGCAATGTTAGAATAACTAAAAGTTTATTTGTTGAAAAAATAATGAGACTGTTGGGGAACTAGCCATTCCTGTCCGAAGATTATTCTTTCTGTCCAGCAGGAAGCAGGGGATGGTTTCTGTTTCCCAATTTTTCCCTTCCCTTAGGGACTTGGAGCCAAACCATGGGGATATTTGCAATGGTCTATCTGTCTCTCTATTCTTTTCAAGGTCTGAATGACAAGCCAAGCGGAGAAATTGAATTTTTCACTTCTCTAAACACTTTTGGCCCCTAGGAACACTGGAAAAGGTCAAGAATTTTGAAGCATGTTCTTCCACAGGCTACAGGATCAAAACTTCTTTTTTAAAAGGTTGTTTCAGGCCCAAAGAGACAGCCAGTCATGATGAAGAATGTAAACAGCAGTTTGTGTCCTCTGTGGTGGTGTGTGCCCCTCTTGGGAGGTTTACTCTGAAGGCAGTTTCTCTAGAGAGATTTGTTTCTCTCATTAGGGCAATAGCAGGTGGAAAAAAAAATAGCTTGACATAAACTGGAAAGTGTGGGTAAAGACTCCTGCTTTTCCATATCCCCTTCCCCACGTATTCTATTTTTACCTTGCTGTTTTTGTTTTCTTTTAGTTGTTTCTCTCCACTAGCTCCTTTGTTTTTTCCTTAATTTTTCTAACCAATCTCATAATTAGCTTTCCTTTGTTGACCCATGTGATAGGCATCCTCTAAAATAACTCCAACAATGATCCTCACCTCTGCTATTCTTGCCCTTGTTTATCTCCCTCCCCTTGAGTGTAAGCTGACCCTAGTGACTCACTTCTAATAAGTAGATTATGATAAACGTTATGGGATGTTGGGGCACCTGGGTGGCTCCGTGGGTTGAGCGTCCAACTCTTGGTTTCGGCTCAGGTCATGATCTCCAGGTCCTGAGATGGAGCCCCATGTCAGGCTCTGTGCGCTCAGAGCAAGGTCTGCTTGGGGTTCTCTCTTTCCCTCTCCCTCTGCCTCTCCCCCAGCTTGTGCTCTAAATAAATAACCTGTAAAAGAGTTATGGGATGTCACTTGTAAGATGAGGTTATGAAAAGAATAGGACTTCCATCTTGCTTGTCCTTTTTTGCTCTCTTGGAGCCTATGAGAAGGCCTATGTGGCAAGGAGTTGATGTCTCCAGCTCTTCCAGACCTGAGACCTTCCAATAACCATGAGTGAGCTTGGAAGGTGATCCTTTCCCACTTGACTCTTGAGACTACTGAAGGCTTGTTTTTGCATTTTTGATTACAGACCCATGAGAAACCTTGTTCCAGAGGACCTACGTAAGCCCACCTGGATTCCTGACCCACAGAAACTGTGAGATATGGTTTATTATCTTACGCCTCTAAGTTTTAGGGTTATTTGTTATGCAGCAATAGATAGTTAATGCAACATATATCCTTACATGTTCTTCCTCTTCACTGACTCCTTTTATTGAAACTCTTTCTATTTTTTCTTCTTTTTTCTCTTAATTCTTAAGTATAGGGACTTCAAATTTTTATGTGACATTGAATGCTATACGAGTCAGAATGCTTTACCTTCAGTAACCATCAAACCCAATCATGTATCTGCAAACATAATCTGCATAATGGAAAGGTCATATCCCTGGCCTCCCTTTAATTGTAGTCTTTGGTAAATATTCATTCATCTGTTGTTTCAGTAAAACTATTTAACGGGCAGCTACTATCTTTAATACATTGTATCAGCTGTCATGTGGAACACAAAAATGCATGAGATATGCCCCTGCCATCAAAGATAATATAAAAATATCCAAAATAAAGCATCTCACAAAAGGGATATGCTCAGGGGTCTGTGTGTTAAGAGGGAAAGGTGGCTTCCTGCTTGGAGGATCAGCAAGAGATCTGTAAAGGGGGCACTCTGGACAGAATGCTGAAGGATAAACTGGCTTTATACCTACTGAAGCTTCTGTGAGCTGCCCCTCTACTTGAGAGTCCGTCTCTCTTAACACTGCTTGTGGGATCAACCCCCACTTAACGCACAGAAACCAATATGAATTCTAAGCTGTATGGGCCACCCTCCACAATTCTAAGTAGTTGATTGTTTACCTTTTTGATGCTTCCCCAGCCTCACTAATCTTGTCTACTCCAGCATTTCTCAAATCATTATTTACTTGGTTCTTGCATTAATCAAGAGAAAAAAGTATATTGTTCAAGAGGAAAGAGACATGATGCATGAGGTATGATGTTCCAGGCTCAGATGGTAGAGGTCAGAATGGGGTAGGAAGACTTAGGATATTATAATGTCAGGATATCAAAAAAATTATTTGTTACAAGAAAAGAGAGGGGGGAAAAAGAGGATCACTGTTGACAAAAAGTGATCTCTGGCCATAAACCACTCCATTATTTCTCTCTTACATGGAGCAGCAGGGTGATTACCATTTCTCTCTCTCTCTCTCTTTTTTTTTTCCCTTCCATGGAACTTGGAGTAAAACAATGGAGATGTTTGAAATGTGTCATGCATTATTGTGCTCAGTCTTAATTCTTCATTAAACTTCGTAATATATATAGGTTTCTTTGGGAAATTATTAAGATGGGCATGAGAACTTGAAATTAACTTCCGTTTTTGTCTGGGGAACAAATGTATTTCTAGAGATTAGGAAAAATAAATCATCAGTGCTTTTCGGCTTTGTTCTTTCAAATTGTATTTTTAATGAGAAGCTTGAGAGTTAAATAATTAAATTTGAGTCATGCTGTGGTCAGGTACGTTTGCCCCTCCCCCACAGGATGCCTATTGGCATATAACATTGGATAAGTTTAAGGCATATAACATGCTGATTTGATACATTTATTATTTGTAAAATACTTTCATATGACTGTGGTCAAGTCACTTAAAAGATACCCGAACTTTCAATGTTAACCATGAAAAATCTTTGGAAAATGGAAGGCTTGAAAATACTCTTGTTGTTGACACAGTAATTTACATCCCTGAAAATTTGTCATAACAAATCATTTACAATAAGGGGACGTGTTGAAAACAGGTTAAATGAATAATCAACAATAGGAGAATGGTATTGCATATTGTGGTACATCAGCTCAGTGGATTATTAAGCAGCCATTAAAATGGTAATTGGGAAGATAAACATAAATGTGAAGTGTTTTTAATGTGATATTAATAAAAAGAATGCTAAGATATATGTAAACCATGATTATAATAACTATATAGTTCATATTTTATTATGAAGAAAACAAGAATTTTTAAAAATCAGCTACTGAACTAGTGTGTATGTATATGCATATATATATATTTTTTTTTTTAATATATTTTTAAATTGTAATATGAGGTTTTCCAGCTCTGAATTTGGGACCCAATAATTCCTTGGGACAGGAGAGGTATCTTCCATATTGTAGAATGTTTAGCAGCATCCCTGACTTCTTCTAGTTGCAAGTAGAGTTTCCCCAGCTGTGACAACTAAAAATGTCTCCAGACATTGCCCAACATCCCCGGGCAGGGATAAATGCAAATCACTTGTAGTTGAGAACCACGGTTTTAATAAAATGTTTTATTATTTTTCTAATATTTTTTAAAGAAATAATAAATTTAAAAAATGAAAGTAAGTGTTGCCCTTGACCTACCGTTCCCTTCAGCAACTTACCCAGAGAATAGTTGAAATCAGCAATATTCTGGTTATATCAGACAAGAGAGTAAAGCATTAATGCATGATGACCTGTTTGGGGATGTCAGCAAACCCCACCATTCCTCTGAGTTCTTGCAAAATGGAGGAAAGAAATCAGTGGGTGTTATATAAGAATATCTTCTACTGACAGTGCAGAGTATTTTTATCCTGGTGGAAGTTGCCTCTGGGCTCTGAAACCTTCTGTCAGGGAGTAAAGAAAACTAATTGCAGTGAAATATCTTTTCAGGCAACCTGCCCATCACCAAATTCTATATGTAGGGGAACTGCACACTTCCTTTAGAAGATGTTTCAACGGAACTCAAACCCCATAGGAATTCTTTTTAGGGCCAGGGAAACTTCTACACAGTGTAGGAACTTTAGTTCAATTCAGAAAATGTTAAAATTTCAAGGCACGATTAAGGAGTCCTCAGTCCTCTGGCTTGACCCCTTATTTTTTATTCAGGATAACTGGAAACCAAAGAAGTTAAGTCACTTGCCAGTTCAACACACCTAATTACTTGCACAGCATTAAAATTAAACGTGAGTGGGCCTGAAGTTTCTTATCCTTCAGGCAAACTTTGTCTTTAAAAGAACATTTCCCACATCTGCAATTGTATATTATTGGAAAAGAATTTATTTCTGGGTGATGAAGTCCTCCACAATATTTGACATATGGGTTGGTCTTCAAAAAGAATGTAAAATTCAAACATGGAAGGAATAAACATTTATCGGGTGCTGTCTATGTGCCTAGTTCTGTGCTACACAGTGCGTCTGGAAGATTAGAATAAATATGTTGTATACTTTTTCTGCTTTTGTCACAGTCCTACACATTCTGCTGTACCAATAAAAAGCATTCAATCAATGCTGACCAGGGATCTAGAATAGAGTTAATGTAGCCCTAGATTCTTGAGGCTCTCCATCTGTGCTCCTTCAAATATTTCCTCCATGCCTCCCCTTCAGATGACCTTTCCAGCTTCCCACATTGTCATGGCTAAATATGGGTGTTAATATATATGCAATAACCCTGTTGCAAAAAAACAATACTAGGAACATCTTAATGCAGGACAAAGGAGCCTCCAACAGCCTATTTAAGAATTGTAACCAATGACAACAAACCCAGCTGTGCACCACAGGAAAGTATAGACCAAAAAGTGGCTACTACTAGAAATTCTTGACTCTTTTTGGGGTTTCTATTGGTTGCAGCTTTCACTACAGGATCCTCATAGGAATTTATTTTTCCTCATTCCAGGGACTGTTTGCACTGTGATAACTATTCACAGAAAGCAGGCTTTCAAAACTGTCCAAACACTTGGATTTCTCCATAATGCCTCTTGGGTAGACAGGCTAAAAAGTGTCTAATTTGCTAATATAACCAAATAGGGATCAAAATTCCTCCTCATTGGAATCGCAAAAAAACAAAAACAAACACAACAGGTGATATCCACGGACACTGGGGATCTTCCTCTCTACTGGAGTAATGGAGAGTATATGGGCTGAGGATCAGGAAACTCTGATTTGAATTCTGATTCCATGACTCTGTGTTGCAAGACTCTCAGTTTCTAAGTACTCCCAGGTTCCTCATCTATATTTTAGGGACTGTGCCCAGTATTTACTGTGCAAGAGGAGAGGTGCCCATTGTAAGTTAATTATGATGTGCTATTGTTGGAATGTGTGGTCATAAGAACCTTGCAAATCATTAATATCAAAATATTTTAAAGGGAAATTTATATATATATAAATATAGAGAGAGAATATATATAAATATTTATATATAATATAAATTTATACAATATTTATATATAAAAAGAATATATATATATTCTTTAAGTTGGATGCACAGGTCAAAAAATTGTGTCTACATGATGAGGAGGCTATGATATATGCATTTAAATCATAGAGTCCCAGGTGAATAGTTCCTTAATGCAGCCAGGACACACTAATTTTGGGGGCTGGGGGAAATAACTAGATTTTAGAAAGGAAACATTAACATTTGGGTTACATTTGAGTTGAGTTTCTCAGAGGCAGAGCCTGAATTGAGAATGGATGTACAAGTGACCCAGTGGAGAAGACCCATTGGAGAAACCTGCAAGGAGTAGAGGAAGCAGTTGAGGGCATGGGATACAGCAAAGCAAAAGTGCGCTTTCAGCTATAATCTAACTTCAACCTGAGCCCAGAGAATCTCTAGAATATTGACTGTATTACAAAGCTAGTTTCACCTTGTGGCAAGGGTTCTGGCCATTTTATCCAAATATCTGTCAGTCATTCCTCTTGAGGAGGTGTAACTTTCTAGTTTTCTTTAGGCAAAGTAACTCCTATTGGCTAAGGAAAGTAAAGCAGTGTGTCATTGGCAGCCAGTACTTACACCGTCTGGGAAACAAGTGCACCTGACCTGTAACAGGCATCTGGATTTGAGACTAATAGCACTTATTACATATAGTAAAGCAATCTTCCTAAGGCTATTAACTGCATTAAAACTAACTCTGACTCGGGCGCCTGGGTGGCTCAGTTGGTTAAGCGACTGCCTTCGGCTCAGGTCATGATCCCGGAGTCCCTGGATAGAGTCCCGCATCGGGCTCCCTGCTCGGCGGGGAGTCTGCTTCTCCCTCTGACCCTCCCCCCTCTCATGTGCTCTCTCTCATTCTCTCTCTCACAAATAAATAAATAAAATCTTTAAAAAAAAACAAAACTAACTCTGACTCTTCAAAATAACATAAATATTTAAAGGCCATAGACCTTCTCTGTCCTGCTCCATGTTTTTTCCCCAGTACTTAGAAAATTAACTGGCTCATAGGATATGCTCAGTAAATGTGTATTGAATGAACTAAGGAATTCCTGACAAATATCTTCCCCGATTCCAGGCTCCCCCTGCTTTTTCTTCTGACTGCATTGTTCTCCTTTCTGCTCTCAATCTTAATTATGTTCTTCAAGGTTTATCTGATAATCAAAGTTGATCTATGAAGCATTCTTTGACAGGAAGCCCTGTGTGTGTGTGTGTGTGTGTGTGAGAGAGAGAGAGAGAGAGAGAAAGAGAGAGAGAGAGAGAGAGATACTGCATGTGTGTGGGTGTTTGCCTCTTTGTGTCCTGGCTATTTAACACTGTCAGTAAATATGCCTTTTCCTGGATTGACAACAACCAACTAATCCCCAACTTCTGAAGTTTCTCTATAATTATGCACCTATTTCTCAGATTTGCAGTCAATATCCTTTTCACTATCACCTACACATAATAATAACACTAAGTTTATTGAGTGCTTCCAACGTGCCAGGCATGACACTCAATATGTGGCATACCCTGTCTCATTTGGTTTGATGATGCCTACAAGTAGGCACTTGTAATGCCCTATTTTCTGGATGAACTTAGCAAGTTTAAGTGCCTTGTCCATAATCACTCAGCTAATAAGAGAAACAACTAAGATTTAAACACAGTCAGTGGATCTTAGAACCTTGCTCTTAGCCTCAAAGCTATACTGTCTTGCCACCTAAAACATTTCAACAGCTTGCTAAAGAATCCTCTTCTTCAATCCATTCTGCACACTACATCGAGGATGATCTTTACAAAACATCAATCTGGTGATGTCACTTCTCTGCTGAAAACTTATCAGTGGCTCTCCATTAATCTCAAGATAAAGCCCAACCCCCTTAATATGGTTTTATAAAACCGACTCTGATTTGTCCCCTGAGCACTTCTCTATTCTCATCCCTTTTCATCTCTCACTTTGCCCAGATATTGAACTTCCTTCAGATTCACAATATGGGCTGAACGGGAAAAGGTCCTCTTCTACTTCTGTGCTGCTCAATTGAATATATATCCTCAAAGAAATATTTCTTGGGCGCCTGGGTGACTCAGTTGGTTAAGCGACTGCCTTCGGCTCAGGTCATGATCCTGGAGTCCCGGGATCAAGTCCTGCATTGGGCTCCCTGCTCGGCGGGGAGTCTGCTTCTCCCTCTCATCCTCCTCCCTCTCATGTGCTCTCTCAAATAAATAAATAAAATCTTTAAAAAAAAAAAAGAAATATTTCTTGACCTCCCAAAGCTCTTAGAGCTGCTCTTCCTCTTTGAGACCAATGCTTGAAAATATTCATTTTTTTATCCCCATGGACTAGAAGAGAGTTTGGGATATAGCTGCCAGTAAATATCATTTGCCCTCAGATGGAAAGAAAGGATGAATAGTTGAATTATGTAAAAATACTCTCCTCCCCAACCCCCACCAATATAAGCTCTGAGGACAGTGACTACACTTAATGCAACTCTCCATCTTCCATAATGCCTGGGACATTGTCTACTACGTAGTAGGTTCTTAGCAACTATTTGTTGATTAATTACTGTTATTATTTTTACCTTAACTTCAGCCACAGTCTTTATATTTTTCAGCCAGGAAAGCTAATGTTTGATTAATGGCTCTTAATTTAACCCAGAATGTAAAATGACAGAGTTGTTGGGTTGAAGGTCATCAAAATAGGCCTTCTCCTTAATGAACAAATCCCCACTACACTTTATTTTGAGTGTACTTGTACAGTGTATTTGTACCCTCTAGCTTTGGAGAACTCACTACTTCTTATGAGAGGTTTTCTTTCACTGAAAAGTCATGGATTTTAGCCTAGTGTTTCTACATTTTTTTCCCTATTGTATGGGGCTTTGGGGACATGGCATCCAGTGTGCTATTAGTAAGTCAGTGGAGGGCCAGCTGGCTTTTTTCTTCTTTCCCCAGCCTGTGCTCTCCTCCCTAGAATTCTCACTGAGGGACCATTGGAAAAACCCTGAACTAGGGACTTGGGTGGGGGGTGCATGGAGAGAATCTTAATGCCTGGGCTTGAAATTGTCCCTCAGAGCAATCACTGCCCACTGTTCTTGGCTTTAGCCCAACCTGCCTACGTGACAGTCCATTCTCCCTGACTCAGCCTTCTGTGTCCAGACAAATGATTCACTCCCAGAGCATTTTTCTGCTCTTACTAAATAGGCCCTCTAACCACCACTGTATCTTTCAATTGCAGCTAACAGCTTGGACAGCAGTTTTTAAAAATGTTACTAAGCAAGCATGCTCGGCAGAGAAATCATGCAGAATCCTCTGTAAATGCTTCTCACATCATTCAGGCTCACAGGGATTGCTCCCTTCTCCAAACTCAGGGCAAATTCCACTCCACATTTTATATTCACTTATCCATTGACAGATTGCTTACTAGTCTCTGCCATTTCTTGAATCTTAGCTAAACCTTATCAAGCGCTAATAGTAAGGCAAACACTGCTAATTTCTTTGCACAAACGATCATTTAATTTTCCTGATCACATTACTGAATTCTTTTGAGCCTCAATTCTCCAGTATGTTAAAACAAAAAAAGGGTAAAAACATTTCTCAAATGAGGTTTGTTAGAAGACCTGTTGACTGTCTCCAACAAAAGTTTGTGTTTTGTTCTGTTTTAAACAGAGCACTTTTTTAACTTGCCAGGTAACTGATACATGAGTTAGATTAGGCATGGCATTGATTAATCTTTTTGACCTGAGCTGAGGCCAATTTCTATAGACTTTTTGCCCTCCATTACTGTACTCATTGTAAAATGTTTATCCAACTGACTTTCTCTACCAGTCCCCTCTACAGTAACCTTATAGATTAGCCTTTGATGTGCATTGTATCAAAAGCCTACTAGAAGTACAAGTGAATTATATCTATGGTGACCATCACCTTCTTTGAAAAATTAATCAGTTTTGTTAAGTAAGAGCTCCCTTTTGACATCTATTGTTACAGGTCTCTGCAAAGAGAGAGAAAGAGGCAGCAGAGTGCTTTTTTGAAAAGACCTCGGCCTAAGAGTCCAAATTTCTATATTCTGGTTTCAGGCAGTGCTGAGATCTTGCACTGCCTGCTCGTGATCTCAGTAAGGTTAAAGAATAGACTGTAGTCATTAAGATTGTTTTGAAATCACAAAGAAGATGAACCATCTACTAGATTGAGGCTTTGAGCAGGCTATTTAATTTGTTGAAAACAGGATTCCCATCAGAAAAAAATGGGGATGATAGTAATAACTGTCTGTATTACTTATAGGGGACTGCTACATTTCTCTGTAAAGAAACTCCTAAAATACCATGATTTAAATTTTATATATTTTTTATACACACCTGTTTGCCTTTTTTAGTAGTTATTTGTTATGTACTGAATTGTGTTCTTCAAAAAGATATTGAAGTCCTTACCCCAAATACCTATAAATGTGACCTTCTTTAGTGAGATGATCAAGTTTAGATGAGGTCATTAGGGTGGGCCCTAAACCAGTATGACTGGTGTCCTTATAAAAAAAGGAAATCAAAGCATAGAGAAAGACATTTACAGAGGGCAGATAGTGTGAAGAAACAGGGAGAATGCCATCTCTAAGCAAGGAATGCCAGAGGCCAGCAGAAGCTGAAGAAGCAAGGAAGGATCCTTTCCCTACCTTAATTTCTGACTTCTAGCCTCCAAAACTGGGACACTAGTTTCTATTGTTTTAAGCCAATATTTTTTAAACTTTGTTGCAGCAGCCTTAGGAAACTAATGAATTTTGCTAGAGATTATAATATACAGTCTTAAATTTTCACTTAGTTTTCACTTTTAAGTGTTAACCTTTGGGGTGCCTGGCTGGCTCCATCAGATAAGCATCCGACTCTTGATTTCAGCTCAGGTCATGGTCTCAGGGTCGTGAGATCGAGCCCCGAGTAGGGCTCCCTGCTCGGCACAGAGTCTGCTTGAGATTCTCTCTCTCCCTCTGCCCCTCCCCCATGCTTTATCTCTCAAATAAATAAATCTTAAAAAAAATTGTTAACTTTTGAAGTTATCATGGTACTACAACAAATAGAGTGTAAGAAACTTGGAACAATGTAAGTCCATTTAACCCACTCCCATCCTTTATGATATAGTTCTTATATATATTTATACAAACTATAATTCACTCATTGCATTGTTACCATTTTTGCTTTATTTTTAAAAAATTTTTTAAAGATTTTATTTATTTGAGAGAGAGAGCAAGAGCAGGGGCGGGGGGCGGGGAGTGGCAGAGGCAGAGGGAGAGGCAGACTCTCTCTGAGCAGGGAGCCTGACTCAGGACTCGGTCCCAGGACCTGAGCTAAAGGCAGATGCTTCACTGACTGAGCCACCCAAGCGCCCCCATTTTTGCTTTAAATAGACATATTTAAAACAAATTAAGATAAAAAGTGGCATTTTGTAACCACCTCTATAATTTCCATTCCCACACCACTTCTGCTGCTCTTCCTTCCTCTTGAAGATTCACACTTCCATCTGCTATTATTTCCTCTCAGACTGAAGAACTTCCTTTCAGGTTCCTTGTAGTGCAGATTTTCTGGCATTAAATTCTCTTAGCTTTTCTCTAGCTTGAAAAGTCTTTGTTTCACCTTTATTTTAATTGACAGTTTTATTGGATATAGAGTTCTAGATTTCAGGGTTGTTGTTTTTTTTTATTTTTTATTTTCACTACTTTAAAAATACCATTTCACTGTTTCTGATGAGAAGTCAGTCATCATTAAAATTGTGTTCCTCTGTATGCTTTGTGTTTTCTTGTTGTTGTTGTTGTTTGGCTGCTTTAAAGACTTTGTATTTATTTTTGGTTTTAATCACAATAACTATGTTGTGCTTGGGTATGGTTTTCTTGCTGTTTTTCCAGCTTGGCATTCACTGGACTTCTTAACCGTATAAACGTATGTCATCAATTAATTTGGGGAAAAATTTTAAACTATCATTTTGTTCAGGTATTTTTGCTGCCCCGATTTCCCTCCTTTTCTTGTGGGACTCCAATTATATGCATGTTGGACCACTAAAGATTCCCCAAGAGGACCAGAGGTTCTATTTTTTTAATCCTTTTTCTAATCAGATAATTTCTATTAATTTTTTATTTCATTAACTCCCTTCTGCTATCTCAAATCTGCTCTTATGCCTATTCTTTTGTTTTAAATTTTATTTCAGATTTTGCCATTTTTAGTTGTACAGTTTCTACTTGGAACTTTTTAGTTTCTATTTCTCTGTTGAAATGTCCTATTTTTTCATTCACTATAAGAATATTTTCCCTTATGCCCTTGAGCATAGTTATAGTAGCTGCTCAAGGTTTGTCCCCATTAATTGTCTTTTTTCTTTAATATGGGTCTCATTTTCCTGTTTTTTCATATGACGTGATTTTCGATCAGATCCTAAACATTTTCAATATGTGTAAAGTGCTGGATTATCTTATATTTATTTAAAAGGTATTAGTTTAAGTTATTGGCATTCTTGTGTTTTAGCAGGCAGTTGATTTATCTGAACTCATACTCCAGGCTCCAAAGTTACATTTTATATTTTTTATCTTTAATTGGGTTGCTAGAATTTTGCTCAGTGTATTCATAGTTCAGGGGTCAGCTAGCTATTTTGGAAGATCCCCTGCACAGAGTCTGTAGCTCCCATTCTCTACTTCTTTCCTGTCTAGGCTTCCCTCCTTACTTTCCAACTGTGTGGTTGCTCCAAACTCTGCTCCCTGGTTCTTCAAGCCAGTAAATCTGTGGATTTCTATGCAAGTGCCATAGGGTGATATCTGAGAATAGTTTGTAAGCTAAAAGCCTTGTCAGTAGGAAACTCACCTACTCACTGGTCATTACTTTCTCCCAAGTTTCAGCACCTCCCCTAATATTATCAGCACTGTCTTCATGTAGTTGATTTTTATGAATTTTGTAGAGTTTATAGTTGTCATCTGTGGGAGGATTGGTCTGCTAGGAATGACATAGTATTTACCAGAATCTAACTTCTATATTTTCCCAGTGGTTTAAATCAGGTAAAATTTATTTCTCTGTAAGTTAGTAGTCCAAAGATTATCAGGTGGTTCTTCTCTATGAAGTTATTCAGGAACTAGACTGGTTTATTGAGTTTGGTTTTCTCAAAATATGAATTTAATCTTTGGGTCGAAGGGTCAAATCATTGCCATTTCCAACCCGCAGAAAGGGGAGTCAGGGCAGACAGCTTCATTTGGTGAAGTGGAAATTGTATCGATCCCTTCCATTGGCATTTCATTAGTCCAACCTTATTCACATGGCAAACCCTAGCTATAAGTAAGTTTAGGAAATAAAATGTCTTAAAGGACAGCCATGTATCTAGCTACACCATGGCAAAGAGAGGATACCTAGTATTAGCAGGAAGAAAATTAAATGTATTCTAAGGGAAAATGTGTATTCTGCATCACGATCCACTCCTCTAGCCACTCCAGCATCCAAGTATACTGTATACAACCACTGTCTACCTGTGGGAGAAATTCTTTAAGTCACATGCAGCTGAAAGCCCAGAAGTCCTTTAGTCCTATGGTGGTGACTCTGGAAGTCTAAGAACCTATTAATAAGTACACAGTATCTACCATTCTGTTTCTACTTTCTATGTTATGCATAGAATGAGGGAGTAGAAACTGGGTACTGGTACTAGAATTAAAGCCAAATTGTGAAAATGGAAAAAATGTAATATACAGAGGTCATTATTCTGTAGCAATAATGAAATAATGATTGTTAGAAATTGCAAATATGCTCTCCTGTAGCAGTGAAGTAACTTTTTTTTTTTTTTGACCTTGGTTTTGCTTTCTCAGAAGCACTAATTTGTCCAGTGTACTCCCTACCCCATTTTACTTTCTGGATAATTTTTGCTTTCTGACATGTCTTGTTGTCATATATGCAAGTAAAATTGGAGAGTATTTCCTTGGATCCTAGCATTGTTTCTTCTTCTGGGTACTAGTGTAGGGCCTCGGAGGTTGATTTATAGGTTGAACAATTATTGTCTTTAGCATACCATCCTTTGGTTCCTTTGGTAAAAAAAATCCAAAAAAGGGCAGGGGTACCCAAGCCATAAAGTAGATATTTAATCTATGCTTCATAATGAGTTGCATGTTTGTATTTCCACAAGCAAGTAGTACTTATGTTCATGTTTCCTAATCCTCTGCATGGTCTTCTATTATTTACTAGATTCTATGATTATGTTATGCCTATCTATCTCCCTCAATTTAATGGACTCCTGTCCTAAAGTCACTGAAACAGGTGAGTGTACAGGAATAGAAGGGCATCACCTTTAGTTTTACTTTTGCTAATAGAAATGTTATTACAGTCAATCTTATCTTAGGTTATTTAGGATATAGATACACTTCACTTTTCTGACACCAAGGTCTCCAAGTTTCTAGACTGTCAATTGAGATTGCAGATTGTAGTTAATATAGGTAGACCTTATTCAATCAGTTGAAAAGCCTTAAGAACAGAGGTGAGAATTTTCTGAGGAAAAAAAATCCTTCTATGGACAGCCCCTTCAGCTGATTCCCAAGGGTTCCAGCCTTCCTTTCCTGATAGCTTTGACCTTCCTAATGGTCTGGCCTACAGAGTATGGACTTTCTTAACTAGACCCACAAATGGGTAATCTGACTCCTTGCAATGGATCTCTTAATAGATATCTCCCATTGATTTTCTTTCTCTGGTTGAGCATTGACTAACACACCCCTTAAGATTATAAACAAAGCAAGGCAACAAAATATTAATTCACAAAATAAAAGAAAGCTTAAGTTAATGGAGAAACATATTGTGCTCATGAATTAGAATGCTAAATGTTAAGATTTTCTTGAAATTGATATTTAGTTTCAATATAAACCCAACATAAATTACAGCAAGATTTTTGGTAGAAATTGACACACTATACCTAATTTTGTATAGGTAAACAATGGATATAGAATTGTTATTTTTTTTGAAAGAACATAGTTGGTAGACTTGCAGTAGCTGATGTTTTCACTTACCTTAATACTTAAGCTTTAGTAGGACACCTGGGTGGCTCAGTCAGTTAAGCATCTGCCTTCGGCTCAGGTCATGATTCCAGGGTCCTGGGATCAAGTCCTGCATGGGGTTCCCTGCTCAGTGGGGAGCCTGTTTCTCCTTCTCCCTCTACCCCTCCCATCTGCACTCTCTCTTGCTCTCTCAGATAAATAAATAAAATATTTAAAAAATATTTAAGCTTTAGCTATATTAATCAAGAGAGTATGGCACTGGGAAGAGATAGACACATGGGCCAATAGAACACAATTAGAAAGTCCAGAAACAGAAATAAATGTATAAATTTATTTTCCACAAATTTGCAAAGGCAATTTAAGAGAGAAAGAATAGTATTTTCTTTAATTGGTGCTATGGAAACTGGATATCCATATGCAAAATAAAAATTTAACCTAAATCCATACCTCATATCATACTAAAAATAACTCAAAATTGATCATAGACCTAAATATAAAATCAAAAACTAAAAAGCTTCAGAATAAATAAAAGAGAAAATCTTTGTGATCTTGGGTCAGGCAAAGATTTTTTTTTAAATAGAATACAAAAAATATGAACCATAACAGAAAAAAAATAATAAAGAAAAACTGGATTTCAGCAAAATTTAAAACTTTAACTCTTCTAATGACACTATTAAGGAAATGGAAATCCAAGACAAAAAAAAAATACTTTTAATATACATATCCAGTAAAGGTCCATTCTCCAAATATGCAAAGAGCTTTTTCAACTCCATGTTAATAACATAAGCTACCCAATTCACAAAAATCAAGAAAGGATTTGAAGAATTACTTCACCAGAGATAAAACACAGATGACAAGAAAATACTTCAAAAGATGCTACATATCTTAAGATAATCAGGAAAATTCAATTCAGAGCCCAATAAGCTACTACTACACAGATATTAAAATGGCTAAAATAAATACAAATTGATAGTTGCAAGCAGTGAGAAGACGAAGAATAATGGAACTTTCATACACTGCTGATGGGAATGAAAAATGGTACACCTGCTTTGAAAAACATTTGGCAAACTGCTAAATTAAATATACATTCACAATATGAGTTAGAAGTATATTTATCCTAGACAAATAAAGAAATATGTCCATAGAAAAATTCATATGCAGATATTTATAGCATTTTATTCATTATCACCAAAAACTGGAAACAACCCCAATGTTCATCAGCAAAAAGATTCCATATCTTTGGTTGTGATGGTAGTTATATGAAAAAACATATAAATTTGTCAAAGTCCATACAACTATACCATTTTACATATACTGTATACTATATACATTTTATTGTAGTCAATTATACTTTAATAGACCTGACTTTAGAAAAGTCAATCCCAGATGAATCAAAGCTTTATCTATGAAAGCCAACCTTTAATTCTTGTAGAAAAAAAGCCATACATGAGGATCTCTATGACTTTATATATTAAACAAGACCTAATCAGCATTCCTTAAAAGAAAAAGCTGATTATTTGATCACATTAAAATTAAGAGCTCCTGTTTTTCAGAGAGACCATGAAGTTAAGAGGCAAATCACAAATTGGAGGAAAATATCTGCTGAAGGAAATATCTTGAACACATAAAGTATCTCATAAATCATTAAGAAAAAAAGACAACTCCATAGAATAATTGGCAAAAATTTGAGCAGGCATTTCACAAAGGAGGAAGAAAAAATGTGAAGCTTATGTAAAGATATTCATCCTGAGTAATCTGTAGTTGCAAACTAGTAACTTCAATGAAACAATTTTATACCCATCATTTTAGTATTAGAGTGTGCATCAATGGCAATACTTACACACTTTGGGTGGGAATGCAGATTGGTGTAAGCTTTTTAAGAAACAATTACGCATTGCCTTGTAAAATTGAACCTACAAGAATTCACCTGTTCAGCTACAGCTATCCCAGATCTATATCTAAGATTAACCATTGTTAATACACTATTCACAAGAACATACTATTAGGAATATGATGTTGAATGGAACAAAGTTGCAGAAAATGACACAGAGAATAATAATACCACTTCTAATATATACATATCTAGCAAAAGTGTAAAAAAAAGCAACAAATGATATACATTTAATTCAGGGCAATGGTTATTTTAGGGTGGAGGAGAGGAAGGAGGGAGATGAATTCAAGATGGAACACAGAATTAATTTCAGTGATTTTGGAAATGTTTTATTTTCTAAGTCAGATAGAATTTTCCTGGATTATTTTTCATAATGTTTCATAAATTTATGTATTACATATATTATTTTTTAGTTACCAAGTGCTACATTATTTTAAAATTAAATGATATGGCAAATGAACTGGATGTCTTGATGAGGTCTAAGAATTACTGGAATGGGGGCAACAAGACCAAATGGGCAGGACTGATAGAAGTGAGAGCCCGGAAGTGGGAGGCTTACCTTCTAGATGTCAAAGCTGGAGTGGGTTTTTTTTGGAGATCAAGTCTAGGGTACATTCTTGTTGCCAGGTCATTAAAGGGTGACAGAGAAGAATGTAGGAACTGAGGAAGTTAAAGAACCAAGAGGTTAAGATACTGGATAGATCTATAATGTTATTAGATCTTCAGAATAAATAAAAGAGAAAATCTTTGTGATCTTGGGTCAGGCAAAGTTGATGAGCAAAGTAACTTCATAGATGATGAAGTTACACAAAATAATGGCAGTAATAACAAGCTGAGGAGAGCAGTGAGCTAAGTGCTAAGAAATAAAGGATAAGGAGGTGTGGTAATATATTACAGCAAGAGTAGGACCAGTTACATGATTTTCAAGACCTAGTAAAAGACAAAAATGTGAGACCTCTTCAAAATGTATTTAAAAATTCAAGAAAGTAACAAGCAGAGCATTAAGCCAAGCATAGGGATCTTCTAAGCACAAAGCCCAGTGTGACTGCAACAAAGAATAATCATGGGTAGTTAAGTGTCTGATAATATGCTTTAAAAGAACCATTTTGGAAAGAAGAAGGAAACCAGGGTGGGGGTTTTGGGCTAGGAATTAGAGTGAGAAGACAGGAGGGTGTTTGTCCATGTCCAAGCATTCCCTGAAATACTCGTGGAAGGAAGAAGGGACTATACTAAAAGGGAAGAGATTGTGCCAAAGATCAGTTAGAGAAGACGGCAAAATGAATATGCAGGAGGAATTTGGGGATGAAAGGGAATCCGCTGATGACACACCATGAAGTCCAGAGAGCATATTGAAAGGATCTGGAAAGTTGGGGAGCAATGGAAAATAGATAAAATTAGTGGTGCATAGAACATAGAATACCCATGTGATGATGGGTATGTGCTTGCACTTCTGAAGGTAAACAAACATAGCAGAGTGTGCAAAGAGATTGAACCTTGAGGCCCTTAGAAGAAAGGTTGGTGTTATGGACTGAACCCCTCCCAGCCCAAATTCACTTTTTGGTGCCCTAATCCCCAGGGTGAGGTCACAAGGGTAGACCCAGACCCTATAGACTAGTGTCCTTATGAGACACACCATAGCTCTCTTCCCCCACCCCCACCCCAGCACACAAGCATAACAAGGAAATTGCAAGAAGGTGGCCATCTGCAAGCCAGGAAGAAAGCCAAGTCTTCTCCAGAAAGCAAATCAGCAAGCACTTTGATGCTGGACCACTGACTCTAGACCTGGGAGAAAATAAATTTCTGTTGTTGAAGCTACCCAGCCTGTGGTATGTTGTCTTGGCAGCCTGAGCTGACTAAGACAGTCAGTATCATTTGAAGTTAAAGTTCATATTACTTGCCAGGGACCCTGGGAAAATCATCAGTGTTGAAGGTGAAGATAGTGTGGTGACCTGGGGTTGTGCTGGGAATGTCTCTTCAAATATGACTTTTGTATGCGCCTTTGTGAGCTGAGATGGCTTTGGGAGAGATACTTGAGATGTTATTGTTGCCTCCTTCAGCTGGAGGTGTTGGGTCATCTTGCACCTGCAGGGAAGAGAAGACTTCTGCCCTCTCCCTGTTCACTCTCGATGGAAGGAGCTAATGTCTTCACTAGCAGGGTGAAAACAGAGGGCATCTCTTTGTGCCTCTGGTTAGACATGCTCATGCAGCCATGAGGCTGGGGAAACCTGAGACATGCTCATGCAGCCATGAGGCTGGGGAAAACCTGCACAGAGTTGTCATGGCAGCTGACAACAATGGCAAACCTTGAGGTGCCTCTGGTTAGACATGCTCATGGCAAACCATGAGGCTGGGGAAACCTTAGACATGCTCATGCAGCCATGAGGCTGGGGAAAACCTGCACAGAGTTGTCATGGCAGCTGACAACAATGGCAAACCTTGAGGTGCCTCTGGTTAGACATGCTCATGGCAAACCATGAGGCTGGGGAAAAGCTTAGACATGCTCATGCAGCCATGAGGCTGGGGAAAACCTGCACAGAGTTGTCATGGCAGCTGACAACAATGGCAAAGACAGGAAGGCCACTAGAGGGGCCAGGTGGTGACCTGCAGGAAACATTACTTTGCTCAGCAGCAAGTTTCTTGTTAGACTGAGCTCTCCTTTGATTTCTGTCCAGTGGTCCTAATAGTGCTTCTTGGGTCTAGCAGAAATATCCCCATCTCTTAGCCAGAGACAACATTACAGATATTGAAAGAGAGCCTTCCTGACCCCTTGAGATTTCCACTTCGACAGGTTAAAGTTCCCTAATCCTCTCAGGGAGACATCTTTGGAGAAGCATCACATGCCCTTTACCTCTCACCAGAGACCTTTGATCATCTAACCCAGCACTGCAACATCCTCCGTCCTTGTCTATCTATAGCCACATGGCTAGTTTTCATACCAAACATGGTGACATCCTTCTCTCTACAGATCTCCAATGGGCTCTTACTGCCCTCAGAATGAAGCAGTGTCTGCTTGCTTTGGCCTGCTCTGAATCCTGCTTACCTCTTTAGCCTCATTTCTGAACTTGACCCTGTGTGACCCATCCAAAGCTTACCATGCTCAGCCTTACTGCACACTGTAAAAATGATCTTGGAACTTTTCTCTCCTTCTTACTCTTTCACTTCCAAACCTTTGCCCATATTGTTTTTTTTTCTGTCTAGATCATCTATATCCTTATTCCCCCACCTCCTACCCACACCCAGATATACACACACAGTATTTACTTTATCTGGTTATCTTTATTTATCCTTCAGGTCTCAGTTGACTGCCAAGTAATATTCAAGTGCTTTTTCATGAGCAACATGTAACATTGCATATATTGTAATTTCCTGCTTTACTATCCATTGCCCCTAGTAGACCATAGGCTCAGTAAAGGCAGCATTCATATCTTTCTAGCAGGTCATTTAATGGTTTGAAGGACTTAATCCATACAGTGTTTGATACAGGTTAGGTGTTTAAGAAACAACTGGGGAAGGAGGAGAAGGATGAAGGAACAATGGAAGAAAGGAAATAAATTACTCAGAATTTTACAGTTTGTGCTAGACTAATGGGAAAAGCAATCCCATGACCTATAAATTGCATCATATGAGTGTAAATGGGTGATTGATGACAATGCATATGGTTAGGGCTGCAATTGTTTGATTTCCTATTATTGTCTGAAGTCCTGGGGTGGGGCCAGAAGCACCCTTTTTTTTAACCTCGGATGCCTGTTTTTATTCTTTCTCTTTTTCTGGCTTGAGCATCAGCAGCGCTGGGTCAGTCCAATCTCGTTAAGCTGGTATTCTCTGGCAGGAGAAAAAAAATGTGACTGCTGTTGTTTAGATGGCTTAAAATTAATGATTTGCATATTCTCATTATGCTAATGGATTCTTACGGAGAAGGGCATGTTTAATAATATTTTTAATTCATTAAACTCATAATCATTTAAAATGACACAGCCAAAAACCTAGAGAGCGAGGCTATGAGGTCTGAGGGTGAGCTGGGTTCACGTCCGAGCTTGACCCCTGAGACGGGGTTTCCGATCAAGTGACTTGACCTTGCTGAATCTCATGTTCCTAACCTCTGAATGTAGAAGATTCTACTTAACAGGGAGTACATAAAATAATTAAGAATAATAAAGGCACAACACTTCGATCATAACAGACAACCAATAAAAGATATGATGATGATGCTTACATTAATTACGTTCTTCCTCTGTGTTAGTTACTCTGTCTACAGCCAGAAAATATTGCAGCATGTAATCAAATTATCTAATCCAGTCAGTATTTGGTGAACTTATGGCAGAAATTTATGCAAAGTGGGCTCATCCTTCATATTCTTATCCTTTTTTTATTATTGCTAGTCTTATCTATTGGGACCCAATTCAAATATGAGATTCCGTAGATTCTTTTTTAATCACCTTATCCGAGAGATTTTTATTTTCTGCTCTGCCTTCTGATATAGCTTTGAGTTTGTACCTACTATTCTGACATTCTCTTATTGAGGATGATGTTTGCCTTCTCCAGCCTAGAAATTCTGGGCCACATGCACGTTATTGGCATCTTAGAGTTGAAAATATTATTAAAATATCACTTAGCCCTGCTATTTGGAGAAAGGTCAGTTTTATTATTCTAATTTAATAAAGGAGGCAAACTGAGTTCCCACACAGTTAAGTCAATTTTTCAAAATGGTGAGAGAAAAGGAAGGAAATGTTCTCTGAGGACTACTATGTATGGAGCACTATGCCAATTACACATACATTAAAAGGAGAGCTAGCTTTTATTTAGATCTTTGTATGTAGTAGGCATTACAGGATTTGCATATAGGAAACCACGTAGAACTTACAGGTCCATTATGGAGGTATGATATGCAAATTTCTGTATAAGGAACCTGAGGTACAGAGACATGAAAGAACCTTCCATGTGTCCTGCAGGTCAGAACTGACATCTGAACCTGGGCCTTCCTACTCTAGAGCCTACTGTTTTAACCACAGCTCTATACTGGTTCATGGAAGTTTTAGATTATAAAGTGAAGCTACTATAGAGGAAGATACTGAGAACAAGAAAAGTCCATCACTTTGTTCCAGGTCATACTATTGCAAATTGTCAGAGTCTAGATATTGGCAAGAACCTTGAACTCCACATTCAGGACTTGTTCTAAAACACCACACTTTACTCTCATAACGGCACTCTCTTTTCACTTACTGATGCTGGTCTCTCCCAACTGTGTTGCCTGCAAGTTAAGAAAACCCTAGACTTACACAAACTGAATGCTTTGGGATTTGTTTATTGAGTCAACCAGTCGACAAGTACAGAGCCCTGCCTATGCACCAGCCACTACTCTAGACACCGGTGAAACACTAAACCGAACAGACAACCTTCTGCCTCTTCTGTACTGATTTGTATCCTTGAACAACTCCTTGAATTCAGGTTTCTCAGCTGTACCTTTGGGTAGCGACGGTGGGCTAGTGTCAATGAAAACAAGGTAAATACATGATGTTTTGACATAGGCCTGACACATGATCAGGGCATATTAAACAGTAGCTAGTGGAATAATATGAGTGCTGCTAATCATTAACATTACAGGTGTCCTGAGAAAGGGTGAGCCATATCTGGCTTGTAAAGCCAGGGAAGTCTTCACTCAGTGTGACATATCCCTTGGAAGATTTCAGATAGGCAGGAGAGAAGTGGGGAGGGGTTGTTTTCCAAGAATGAAGTAATATGAAACCAGAATTCTGTGACTGTGCTTATGAAACAATTTTTCCCTGATCTACTTAAAAAAAAAAAAAATAGTAGGGATGCCTGGATGGCTCAGTGGATTAAGCATCCAACTCTTTGATTTCAGCTCAGGTCATGATATCGGGGTTGGGAGATAGAGCCCTGCATGGGGCTCCATGCTAAGCATGGAGTCTGCTTGAGATTCTCTCTCTCCTTCTCTCTCTGCTTTCCCCTACCCCGCTTATGTGTGCTCTCTAAATAAATTAAAATAATAATAATAATAAATAATCTTAAAAAAAAACAAAAACATAGTAACTGATGGCTTGGCAAGCATTTGAGACTGCTGCAACACTGGGGTGGGGTGCAGGTGTCTTGACTCTTGAACTTAGAAGTTCACGCGTTAATCTTACGATGCTGACAAGTTACAGTTAATTTGGAGAGAACTATTTGGGAGTAAGTTGATGTAAGACCTGAACAAATTAAGAAATTTTTCCCCCAAATACACATGTCTCTCCTCTCAAAATGGATGTCCATTTTTTTAGGTCCTAATGTCACTTTTGCAAAGTTGCTTGTGGCTGCCCTGGTTTCATTGTCAGATGACTTAGTTCCAGTTGAGCTCCTCCGCTTAAGCTGTTAAACAAATGAAAAGCAGAATTGTCACTTTTAAATAGAGTCTGCACATAATCACATTTTGAAATGGTCCTCCTCTGGCTGAGGAGAAGTTGTGTGCATTATAATATTGAATTTTAAATAATATATTACACAAAATAGCTTCCAATTTGATTTGGGGGGATATATTTTCATGAATTATTGAATATCTGATTATTGTAGAAAGCTTTAGCCATTATGCACTGAAACTGTCATTCGCTCAGCTCTGTGATATATGAGCTTGGTTATCAATATTTAAAGTTACAGTGAGCTCAGTGTGAAGCAGCTGAAAGCTGAGACATGGATTAATCGGTGGTGACGCAGGCAGAACTTTATCCACACCCCCAACAGGATGGAAAGGAAGATGCTCTGGGAGGATTTTCTAGCCAGTCTTCTGCAGTGCATTTCAAGGTTCACTGCGTCTCACAGAATCTCACTCAGTAGAGAGTGGTTCTTATCACTGAGGATCCAGTATAAAGAAGGATCTGCATGTATTTTAGCTTTTCTTCATCTTCCGGAAACCTAAAATGTTTGTAGCAGATAATAGTTACTTGCAATTCAACTAAATGATGTTGTATGAAATATACTCTAGCTTGGTTCATTTGTTTTTGCAACTATAATGCAAGTTCCCTTCAGGGCTGCTGCTTGCCTTCTTCACTGTTGTATTCCAGAACTACCTAAGTATTCTGTATAGAATGGGTGCTTGATACATGTTTTAGTGTATTTTATTGACTCTATGAATGAATGAATGAATGGAAATTTAGTGGTTGGTGACCACTATACACCTTTGTATAGAGTAGAATAATGTTCTTTTGCATAATTCAAAAGACGTATTTTATTGTATGTCTGTACAAGGACATAGCGTACCATGAGTGCGTTTTCCCCCTAATTTAAGATAATTAAATAAATACTACATTCCTGACATGCATCCTGGAATATGGCAGATACTGTTCTTGTCCTCATGGAGGAGTTGTCATTTTCTTAGAGAACAGAGAGAAAGAACAATTATTCATGAAGCATGCAATCAAAAATAACACAGGATGCTTTGAAAAGCCGAAAGGAAAAAGTGTATCTCTATGGAAAAGATCTTCCTAGAGGAGTAATATGAAACATGATACCTGGAAAGGTAAGAGTCAACCAGCTAAAGCAGACTGGGGTTAGGGAAGAGAATGAAGAGTGCACCAGGTCTAGGAATAGCATTTCTTTGAATGCATAGCTAGAAGTGATTGACCTTGGGCATGTTTGAGGAGCCCAAAACATTACAGTAGGTGAGAAGCAGAGGGACTTCTCTGTCTTCTATACTGATGGAACTAGTATCTTACTTTGCACCAAAATTGTCTCTGAGTCTCAAATGGAAGCAGATGGTGAAGGCAAGGAAAGGTTTTTGTCATTTAAAATTTTATGAGACCTTCTTTCTGCTTCTCTCTCTTCTACTCACACATACACAGATACAGATACTACACATGTATTTTCAGGGATCAGGAGTCTTCAGTTGCATCTCAAGTTGATTTCACTCTTCTTACTTGAAGCCCTGAGTTCTAAAACAAGACTTTTTCCCTGGATACCTATTATAATGGTTTATTTGACAAAAAATCAGTATATTTCAAGGCATATATGAATAGCGTCTTGTTTGTAACAAATTTTCATTTTCTAACCAATATATTATTTTTCCTAAACACATACACATATGTATATGTATGTATGTATGTATGTATGTATGTATGTATTCTTGATCTGTGCTCAAAACCCAGGAATTCTTCATCACAAGGCCTGTTTTCCATTATCTTGACTTTTTTTGCCTTCATGCCTTGACATCGGGGAAGCTCAGATATAAATCTAGTTCTCAAGGATACAATTTTCTGCCTTCCTATATAATTTTTGCATGTTTGCTTTTCATTCTTTAATGAATTTTAGATGCATGGATAGTTTCAAAAATGTCTCTGGCCTCACTTCTCCCCATTCAAGCTGGCTTTCTCTCACTTTCAACTCTTTCATACTTTTAAATAATGTGTGCTATTTCTTTATTTCTCCACGCAGGTATCTGTTGTCCTCAGAGACCTTTGAAGCATCTTGTACTGGAAAATTCATTTTTTTAACTTAATTGATATTTATGCCAATATCTAATTGATATTTGGTTGTTTGGGTTTAGTATTCTAGTTTAAAGACCTCTTCCCTCCAGATAGTTGAAGGCATTTGTCCTTTGCTCTGCAGTAAGAAGCCTAACACCAGTTTCCTTCCTGATCCTTAAAACGTAACTCCCTTCGATTTCCCCTCCTGCGTAGGAGGCACTGAAGATCTTAAATGCTAAGAATTCCGAAATTTTATGATGTTCTAGGGTGTGGAACTTTCAAAATTTGTTGTGTTGGATAACTGTTTGGCTCTAGCCTTTATTTCTGGAAGTTGTTCTCGAATTATGTCTTTGATAATTCCATTATCAAGGGAACCCTGTGTTCCCTGTTCTCTCCTTCTGATCCCTCACAGTCAGACTTCAGTCATCCTACACTGAGCCTCTAATTTTCTTCTGTTTCATCTCTAGTTGTTTTTTTGTCCTTCTCTCGGCTTTAAAATTCTTTTAGATTTCCTCAATTCATCTTCCATTTCTGCTAATATTTGTTATTCCTTTAAGAAAGTGTGCTATTTATTTAATTTCCAGAAGCTCTTTGTCGTGTTAGAAGACAAAATTCAACTGAGTCCATTTGAAGATCTCATTCGCTTTGTTCAATGATTCATGGATCAAGCATCATCCCACATAGCCGACCGAAAGGAGCTCTGAGGAGCTGTACAAAGGAAGGCTTTTATAGGTGCAGACAATGAAGTTTTTAAGAGTTGATTGTTTCAGGCAAGGTCACCTTCCTTTCGGCCAAGGGTTAAGCTCTTTCAAGCAGATTACATCACTGGTGTTGACTAGGTAATTCCACATTAATGTGGTTACAGGTCACATTCCTGGGAGAGGCTGAAACTGTAATTACATTAGATGTTAACTTTTGGTTTGTTGACAGGAGGATCAGCACAAGTGACTCCATTTTAGGCCTTTTTTTTTTTTTTAACAATTCCTTTTTTGATCAGACTCTCACCTTAACTAAGAGCTATGATCAAAATCTAAGGCATTAGTGCCCCTCTCAGCCACTGCTCTGTAGTTCTTACAGCTTTTTTTTTTTTTAAAGATTTTACTTATTTATTTGACAGAGAGAGACACAGCGAGAGAGGGAACACAAGCAGGGGGAGTGGGAGAGGGAGAAGCAGGCTTCCCACTGAGCAGGGAGCCCGATGCAGGGCTCGATCCCAGGACCCTGGGATCATGACCTGAGCCGAAGGCAGACGCTTAACGACTGAGCCACCCAGGCGCCCCATTCTTACAGCTTTTACTGGTCCTCTGTGTGATACGCACAGGTCATGATGGTTTTTTCCTGAATGTCTCTGGTGTTCACAGGTCACGACTTCATGCTCACAATTTTTTATTTGGTCATTTTCTTTATTCCTTTTCTGATGTTCAGTCTTAGGGAGATCATTGACTTACTTGATGGTTAGTGGTTGCAAACATGCAGTTCAAGCTTTGGAGAGGATGCAGTGCACCAGGGAGACTACTCTATTATTATAAGTTGAATAATTCCCAATGTCTGGAGTGCAGTTTGGAGCCAGGGTACCCAAGACCCAAACCAATCAAAATTCAGTAAGCCCAGAGAAGACCCTATTGAAGAACTCAACTTCTTAAGGCTAGTGGCCTGTTTGTGATCTTATGTAGCCTGAGTTTCAACTTCCCCAGAAGTTTTAATGCAGGCACAGCACATGGCCACAGCACAGAAACTTCCTTGCTCAGCTAAAAGATAATTAAGGGCTATCTTGCTGTCAAGAACAACTTTGGCCAGAGAATCGAAGGGTTTTTCTGGGGCAGCTATTGTTTTAGCAGTGGATCTTTGCAATAATTTTAAGAGTTAAGGAAAGGTTCCTGGTTATAGCCTCATTTACATTTACTTCTAACCAAGGAAGTAGGGCCCTGCCAAAGGAAGTGGATCCTGAATCAGGAAGGACTCCTGGTAAGTCCTTTCTAATTCAGCAACATAAATTCAGAGGGAATTGACCAGTGACTTATCTTGCTTAGTTCATTTGTGAACAGTTAGGGGCACAGTCAGATAACCTAAGAAGCATTGTGCCAGCCATGTTGGCACTCATAGGCCCAAGGAGCATGATAACTACCACAGACAAAGATAAATTCTCTTGGGACACAAACCTCTTCCACTAAGATTGTACTGTTGATGGACAGATCAGGTTTCTTTATTTCTGTTTTTAATGACAAACCTGGCAGTCTGAAAGGTTACACCCACTTACCAATGGCTTGGGATCTACAGATGACAATGGTATCCTTCCAGGTCAAAGTCAGAGTAAAGAAAAGAAAAAAGGGTTTTATGTTGACTAAAAGTAGAAAGTCTTGATCTGGCATCTTGGGTGGAAACATGCTACATCAGAGCCAATTACTTCTCTTTCTCATCCATTTGACTGGGAGATACTTGGCATCTGCATAGGACCAGTCATGAGGTGGAGCCTTTTTTTTTTTTTTTTAAGATTTTATTTATTTATTTGAGAAAGAAAGAGAGCATGCAGGAGCAGAGGGGAAGAACAGAGGCAGAGGGAGAAGCCGACTACCCACAGAGCAGGGACCCCAACACAGGGCTCGATCCCAGGACCCTAGGATTGTGACCTGAGCCAAAGGCAGATGCTTAACTGACTGAGCCACCCAGGTGCCTCAGTGGAGCCTTCTTTATCTGTGAGATGTATACCTAAGTTTCAAGTTCCTGAAGTTTGGCTACCAACTGGGCAGTGAGGAGGATCTAGTTTAGTCCCTTACAAGGAGAATCAAGGGCAATCTTTGTTCTTAGTGATTCCAAATCAGAAAGTTGAGGGAAAATTGTAAATGTTATACTGGAGAGTAGAAGCCAGGGTATTGGAGGAAAGGAGAATTCAGGATCCATTTCAGTTTACAGGTATATAACAAAACTTCAAAGACAGTTAGCAAGATTAGCATCTAGTATCTACATAGGTGGAAATGTAATTTTTCTCTCTACAATTGTTACAGGATTTTTTTTCTCCATCGGTGCCCAGGGTTCTTTGTCGAGCCACTTCAAAGAATGAAGAGGTAGACCAGACAGAGAGGTAGGCAGCAAAGCAAGGTTTATTGAGTGATAGCAAAGTGATAGTACAAAGCTCCCGAAGAGGGAGGGTACCCGAGAGGGTTGCCACAGGAGTTTCTAAGACTAGGGGTTTTTATGGACTTGTTGGTGGGCCATTTTAATCTGATTAACCCTTAACCCTTTGTGAGCCTGTCATCCAGTCAGTTTTTTTGTCATCTACTATCACATGGGAAAGGGTGAAGGGCTCCTTCCAGGGTGGTATAAAATCCTTTAAAACGTGGTTTCCTCTTGGGTGGTAGCCCATGTCCCTGCCTGCCTGCGTTCCAACGATCCTTCATCACAATCGTCCCTACTTTTTTCCAAAGATAATCATAGTAAAATTAATTTGTTTGCATTAAACTTGACCTGATTATTTACATAAGTGCAGCAAGAATAGTGATTGACCTTATAAGCTCTGGTCATATTTGAGTCTATGTAGGTTTCTCTCAAATATGACATTCCAGTTAAAGTCTTGGCAATATAACCAATGTTTCTAATTGTGTCCTGTTACTGGGAGAACAGATCCTACTGAACTTATGTAAATAGCTATGTAAATTGCCATGAAAAGAATACTCAAGAATTTCCGAATTTTGGAGGAATCAGCTGGAGAAAAATATAAATGTTTCATCTTTGTTTATGAAGCTATGCTTTATCAAATTATGCTGTCATATGTAGCTTAAGAAAAGGTTTCCATAATTCTGGAAAAACAAAATATTGAAGAACCAGCAATGTTTTAAACAAGACGGTCATAAGGAATTATGATCATCCTTCTTCAATCAGTCCCATGTAATTAACACTTGTACAGCTTGAATCCAGTTTTTCTGTTAGTTCTGGAAATTCTTACCCAGTTCAGTTTAATGATCTTAAAGTTATCAGAAAACTGTACTTGTCAAAGTCCGTTCTATGAAATCTTGAAGATGACACACTTTTGCAGAACACTTTTGCAAAGGTTCTGAGTAAAATAATAATTATCTGGGGCACCTGGGTGGCTCAGTTGTTGAGCGTCTGCCTTCAGCTCAGGTCATGGTCTTGGGGTCCTAGGATCGAGCCCCGCATCGGGCTCCCTGCTCAGTGGGAAGCCTGCTTCTCCCTCTCCCACTCCCCCTGCTTGTGTTCCCTCTCTTGCTGTGTCTCTCTCTGTCAAATAAATAAATAAAATCTTAAAAATAATAATAATAATAATTATCTGTAAGTGACAAAAAAAATCTTTTAAAATGCCATTGTTAAAGATCTTCTGAGAATTTATTATAATGGAATTGACAAGGAGATTTGGTTTTTCCTGAGACACACATTTTAAAATGATAACCTGGAATTATGATGATAACATTATAGGTAAATAAAATTTCACAATCTGTTACCAAAAGCCAACCAAAAGTCCAAGAGAACGTTGTTCTTTTAACTGAAAGAAAAACAGTTATAATTTTACACCAGTGTACTTTTTTAAAAAAGATTTATTTATTGGGCGCCTGGGTGGCTCAGTTGGTTAAGCGACTGCCTTCGGCTCAGGTAATGATCCTGGAGTCCCGGGATTGAGTCCCGCATCGGGCTCCCTGCTCAGCAGGGAGTCTGCTTCTCCCTCTGACCCTCCCCCCTCTCATGTGCTCTCTCTCTCTCATTCTCTCTCTCAAATAAATAAATAAAATCTTTTTAAAAAAAAGATTTTATTTATTTATTTTAGCGTGTCAGAGAGAGTGCGAGGGAGGGGGTGTGGGTGGGCAGACTCTGTGCTTAGTGCAGAGCCCAAGGAACGTGGGGCTCCATCTCACAACCCTGAGATCAGGACCTGAGCAGAAGCCAAGAATTGGATGCTTAGTTGACTGAGCCACCCAGGCACCCCTACACCAGTGTACTTTTGATAGTAAGACTCATCTTCTTTTTTAAACCTAAATAAACTGATTATAGTTTTAGCAACCTTAACCATGCATAAAATTCCTTTCCCAGCATTCCTTTTCCACAAACCTATAGTTTTGTCCTGTTTTTTTCTCTTTCCCATTCTGAAATAGCCAGTCTCATATTAAGATAAAATTACTTTTTTTCCCTAACAAAAATGCATCTCTGTTTCTCATACTTTCTTTTACTCAAAGCACACACATCCTACTTCCCTTGCATATCGAGGTGTTTTCTTTAATCTTTCTAGTAACTTTTATTATATGAATTAGAATTTTGAACCTTGAAAATCTTAAATTTTAGGAAAATAAAGAAGTAAACAATTGCAAATTGTCTTACATTAGCATTTTGTGGCTTGACAAATTTATAAATAGTTTTTGTTATTTCTAGAAACATGTTTTCTCATAGTGAATTTTCCAGTGTGGCAAAAACATGCTTAGTATAGACCCAAATATCTTCAGTTTCTCTGTAAGAAGAAGCCCAAAGTGAATAAGCCTGTGTTCAGTAATTAATGTTTCTGTATTTTATCTTATTTGGAAACGGCCAGATAGTCAATGGCTATCCATCATTTAATTTAACTTATCAAAATTTTAAAGGTTTCAAGTTTCCAAAAAGATTTGGGGAAACTGTGTAAAAAGTTTACCTAAAAACTTTTGTCCTACATGAAGAAGGTTAGTTGGAAAAAAGGCAGGCAGGGACAAGGGCCCCCTGCCCTAAGAAAACACCCTTTAAAGGATTTTACCCCACCCTGGAAGGAGTCCTCTACTCTTTCCCACATGATAGATAGATCACAAAAACCTGACTAGATGACAGGCTAATGGAGGGTTAATGAGATTAAAATGACGTGCCAATAAGCCCATAAAAACCCTTAGACTTAGAACCTCCAGTGGCAATCTTCTCAGATCCCCTTCCTCTTTGGGAGCTTGGTACTATCACTCAACAGACCTTGCTTTGTTGCCCACCACTCTGCCTGGTCTACCTCTTCATTCTTCGAAATGGTGTGACCAAGAACTGCGGGCACCAAAGGAAAAAAATCCTGTAACACTACTTACATCTATTTAATTCACTTGTTCTCAACAATTATGTGGACGTTACTTATGAAAATTTCATCATATCAAGTTTGTATTGTTGTTGGAAAATTTTGTAACAGATAATGAATTTATTTGACTAATAAACCCAGGTAGAATAAAAGCTTTATGTCTGTATTATATTCAATGTTGAAAACTCTATAAAGACATGTCTGTTTTGGGGCATCTGGGTGGCTCAGTTGGTTAAGCATCTGCCTTTGACTCAGATCATGATCTCAGGGTCCTGGGATCAAGCCTCACATTGGGCTCCCTGCCTAGTGTGGAATCTGCTTCTCCCTCTGCTCTCCCCACTCCTCTGCTCTTTCTCTCAAATAAATAAAATCTTAAAAGAAAAAAAATGTCCATTTTAATTAAACCAAAAAAACTAGCTTTAATACCAAATGTTTTCCCAGGTCATGTGAACCCAAAAAATATTTGGGTTAGTTTCTGTTATATTTGAGAATTTTACGAGTCCATAACTCATAATAGCACTTAATTTTCATTAAACCAATTAAATAGAACTCTTTTACAAATTAGTCTTAGTAATACCATCTGGAGATGGATAGATGGATAGATACATACATACATACATTCTCATAGAGGCCATTGTAATTCTAGGTGGCTTTTAGTAAGATTTCACCATGTTTGGAAATACCTAGATTCTGATACTGGAAGAAGTCATGCTTACCTGTTTAATTAAAAGATTCACTTTCTTTTAGCTAAGCCTACATACACATATAAATAGGCTAATGCAAACAGAGACTTTATAGTTTCCACTTAAAAATTAATGCCACGAGTTAGGTACTATAATACAAAACTCACTAGTTATAACAGAGATAGATCCAAAGTATGTTTCTGGCAGATGGAATAAATTGAGGTTACCTTCTCAGATGGCTAAAGCTTTTACTAATATTTGTGAAGAAAATGGTTAAAAGAGTTTTTAATTTACCTAGGTTTTAAATGACATTTCCTCCTTTTGTTCTTCTGATAAGAATTACCTCCCTGAAGTTTGCATTTCAAAGAGATGGCCTGGATAAGTGTTCCTGGAGGGATCAAATAGAACATTTACATCTCAAAGGCAGAGGGAAAGAGTGCAAGTTCTTCTAAGAAGGACTTTTGTGTCCTAAGGCCAGATTTTTTTACAAGGCCTCCAAGCCTTTTAAGATGAATAGGTGCTGTTAGTTGCTTATCAAAGGACTGACACAACCATCCACCTAGTTGGAATGGTTTTTCTTGCTTCCAGGTATATTTAGCTTAAAAAAGAGGCCTAAAAAATAGTTGTAGCAGGCTCTGAATATCAGCTTCCAAACTGGCCAAATTTCTGAGATCACAGAGTTATTAAATCCTTTCAAGAACTTGTCAGGTTGCAACTGGGACAAATGGTAAATGCTCCTGGCAATATTAAACTGACAGCCCTGAGGACCCATGATGTGCAAGAGTGCAAAAAGATACTGTCTTAACAAGATGTGGAGTCACTCCCAAAGTTAGTCAAAAGAAAGAGCCAACAACTTACCTCAACTAGGCAGGTAGAAACCCAGCCAAGATCTTCCTGAGACACAGAAACTGAAGGGAGCCCAAGAGAGAAAAAGCTGCTTTTGTTTTGTTTTGTTTTTTGTTTTTTTGTTTTTTGACCTTTGCTTCTTTTCCTGCTTCTATTCTTCCTTGGACTTGCCCTCCACCCCACTCTACACATGCCATGTAATGCAAATAGTATATGTCCTCCTTATAAGGGACAAAGGGTTAATATGATTTCTCTAGAATGGGTAACATCTAAGGAAGGACCAGGTGAGAATGATGGGATAAAGCATCCATATCTCAAAGTCAAGGCCCCCTGTCTCCAAGGAATAACACCTGGGCCCTCATCTTTGTTCTAACCCGTTCCTGAATGCCTGAAAAGACACATACACCAGACCATCATCCTCAATAACCAACCCCAGACCCTGAACAAAGACGAGACTCCCTCTTTTCCTTTCCAAGTCTCCTGACACTCCATATGAATCTCTGTAGATATTCAGTAAACTCTGCTTCCACCTCCTACTGGCTCACATTTGATTTCCATCCTGGGCGAAAACAAGGACCCTGTTGGCTGGTCCTGCAGGACCCTTCTTCCCCATGGGTCCTCGGACATGACCTGCCTGCATCATCTGAACAGAAAAGGAGCCACTATGCTCCAGAGGTCCAAGAACCAATTCTCGCAATAATTTTCACCCTTAACCCAGCTTCTGCCAGTTTTCCTAGGATCCCCTCTGCAGGCTCTGGTATCTAAAATATTTTGGCAAGATTTTTCATTAATTTTAATTTTATTTCCCCTTGGCTGTTTAAGGGAAGAATATAAGGATTAACCAGGAAATTGCTAAGTCCTCTCAACCACAGGATTGCAGAAGACAGGGGCCCATCTTTGAGAGTAGATATGGCGGTGTCTGTAAGGACACTAACTTGAAAGACTTTTGTTTACAGTCATGTAATCTCTTTAGGGTGAAAAGACAATTCAGACAGATTACTGAAGTGGATACTCAAATAAAGGAGGACAGAGGGGGAGCAGTAGGGTGTTGGAGTCTTACAGTCTTTTGTGTTGTGTACCTTTTGTGTCTTTATTTTTTCACTAGCCTTTTATGACAATTCTTTCCATGAAGTTATTTTGGCATTTTTGAAGCCTTTTGGAGGCTTCTTCATGCCACTTAAAATTAGTATCCCGTTCTGCTTATTTGATTTAGGAACCTTTGCTTTTACTTTTACTTATTTATTTAGACAGCTTGAGTATGCAAGCTGGAGTGGGGGTTGGGTGGCGGGAGAAATCTCCATGGCCAGCATGGAGCCTGATGCAGAGCTTGATCTCATGACCCCATCATCATGACTCCAGCCAAAATCAAGGGTCAGACACTTTTTTTTTTAAATGTTTTATTTATTTATTCATGAAAGTCAGAGAGAGAGAGAGAGGCAGAGGAAGAGGGAGAAGCAGGCTCCCCGCCTAGCAGGGAGCCCGATGTGGGACTCGATCCCAGAACCCTGGGATCATGACCTGAGCCGAAGGCAGACGCTTAACCATCTGAGCCACCCAGGCGCCCCCAAGGGTCAGACACTTAACCGACTGAGCCACCCAGATGCCCCAGGAGCCCTTGCTTTCAAATGATCTTAACTAATAGGAATGTTTCTCATAGAGGCCATTGTAATTCTAGGTAGCTTTTAGTAAGATTTCACCATGTTTGAAAATACCTAGATTCTGATACTGAAAGAAGTCATGCTTACCTGTTTAAATTTAAAAGATTCCCTTTCTTTTGACTAAGCCTTTTTGGGTCTCCTAGAGCCTGAGGGATGTGCCATGGGGTTGGGGATTGTGTGGTGTTTTGCAGTGTATCTTGTTGCACAGAAATTTTCTTGAGGTTGGCAAGAGACCCAATATCCATCTATTCCATTCCATGACCAATTTATCCTAAAATGGGAATCCTTGGGTTAGGTGATGAGCATTCTAATAGCTTTTAAATGCTCAACCCGTGCCCACCAATATTGTGGCTGCTTCTGAGATTCCCCTTAGCAATAGTCTTTATCTACACAAAACAAGACAAACGTGCACGTTAAGATATCAACAGTAACCAAGAGATGTTATGGCTTCCTGGCCAAGAGAAGGCCCTTGTGTGTACCACCACCCGTTCCCACCATGGAAACTTGCAATAGAGAAAGGATTGAACCAACAGACCTCAGCAGATGGGGACTTCAGACTGTGGGCTCCACATAAATGAAGAACTATAAACTGTCACTAACCATTCCCATGTGGATCCTGGGACAGAGTCAAGGGCTGGGGGATTCCACTAATTAAATAAGAATGGTGGTCTGAAATAAACACTAGGGTCTTGGGCTCTGAGCAGAACTGTTTGACAGCCCAAGCTCACCTGCCCTGAACTGGAAAGCCAATTAGATTCAGAGCTCATCACAAAAAGAACAGAACTCAGAATTGAGAGGAACTTACCCTTGGAAATGGTGAGAAAGATCATGAAATCAGAATGGTGCTTGGGCAGCACACCTTTGTTTCTTGCTGTCCCAGAAACCATCCGAAGTCTCCTTTGGTCCCACCACTGCCATCAAATCTATTAAAAAACAAAACTCAACCAAGTCAATTTAAGGCTTTAATTGGCTTTTTCAGTGATTCGTGAATGAGGCAGCATCCCATCTGGCAAACAGAAAGGAGCTCTGAGGAGCTGTACAAAATGGAAGACTTTTATAGGCAGAAGTGGGAGGAAAAGGAAGCTTCTAACAAAGAGTGGATTATTTCAGGCAAGTTCACCTTTCTTTGGGAAAAGGGCTGGGATCTATTATGCAAATTACCTCACTAGTGTTGACAAGGTAATTAATTCCAGATTGACTGGTTAAAGATCACATTCCTGGGAGATGCTAGAACTGCAATTAGATTAGACATTAGGTCTTATTTGCTGACATGGGACTCAGCACAATTGACTCCGTTTGAAGCCCCTTCCTTCCTTCCTTCCTTCCTTCCTTCCTTCCTTCCTTCCTTCCTTCCTTTCTTCCTTCCTTCCAACAATTGCTTTCTGATTTTTATTTGTAGCTTTAATATTTTCTCTTAGCTATCTAATGATATTGATTATAGTCATTATTTCATTGTGCTTTGAAACTTCTGTTTTCCTCCAATTCCTTTTGTTTGTTTTGCCACCTTCAGAATGGAGGTTCTTCTTAAATTTCTGGTATTTCCTAGGTATTATTCATATTTAAATGAATCGTTTAAATACACCCATTTTTTTCCTAGTGTGTTTCTCGTAGGGTAATTTATCAAAACTTGGAGAGCTTGGCACTGAACATCCTGATTTGTAAGTTGAATCTTCATAGGAATCCTTCAGGCTCCATTTTGGGGAGTGTATCTGAGTTAAGTTGGAGAAAAGAGGCACTAGGGGGTCTCATGATGAGTTATGCAGATTTCCACTCAATCCAGTTCTTTTCACCCCTGTTCTCTGCTACTTCAGATCTCACAGTGTCCTGTGCTTCTCTGATTCAGTTTAATAAGTAAACTTATTTTCCATTTCAAGAGGTGGAGGTGGTCATAATTACCTGAGTCTAAGTGTTAAGAGGGAGAAATTGGGAACAGTTTCTTTATTCATACTTTCATCCAATACGTCTCATTTTAGCCCAGGCCTTGCTGCTGTCTTCTGAGTAATTGGACGTTTCTAATTTCTAACTCTCTTCCCCATTCCTCAGTGTTGATCCACCTCCTTGTTACCTGTTGGCACCATCCTTTTCAGGCTCTTAGATTTCACCTTCCTCTGCTTTCAAACAATAACAATAATAAGTTAAATAGTATTTATCCAGCATTAAGGCTATGGAAAAAAATGCCTATTTCCTCTGGGTTTATCACTTTTTAAAATCCCTTTACTGAAAGATTTAAAGAGAAAACAGAGATACATGCATTTATCCAATCTGCATTTTTTTTTTTTACCAGATATCTCTCAGACCATTTTTCCACAGTGTTCTTAAGATCTGAAAATAACAATCAAAGCATGGGATTTAGGAAAAGGCATAGATTCCTGTTTTCCTATGTCCTCTTTTACAGAAGATAAAAGAGAGGTTCCAAAAAGTCAGTGTGGTACAAGAGTAGCAAAGTGTCTAATTTTGGCCCAAAACAGCAAAGTGTCAGAAGTAGGATTTGAACTCTGCGTTTTTACCAGTGTCTTTTTTTTTGGTGAAATTTTGTTGTTTCCCTATGATGCATTACTAAGTTTCTGCATTGTTGGAGTCAATATGTGTCTGTGATTTTCTTCATCATCAAAATTATCTCAGAGTTTGAAATAATAGATCTAGACCACTAAATGGACATTTGTAGGTCTGCATGGAAAAAAAAAAATCTTTGAAGTGTCCTCATTCATTTAAATACAAGGTGTTGGCACCCTGGGTCCTTGCCATGGATGTTTTGTAGAAGGTTTTTTATATATTTCTATCATATTTAATAAAAATCTCTCATTTTTTAAAATATTATGAAACATCTATTCTATGTCATATATTTGAGGTGAAAACAAATTTTGCTTTTTACACATACAATTCATTTTGAATAAGACTGTAAACATTTAAGAAACACTCCAATTTTTCATGTTGTATAACAAATTTCCTCCATTGTGCCCCACATTTTATCTTTTACCTTTTAGTTAGGAATTCATTTTTCAAAATTATTTTCAGTTACTGGTAATCTGTATTCAAATTTCATATTATTAATTTCTAGTTCTTTAGAATTGTTTTTAGGGTCTGAAGAATACAAATTTTCTGTCCTGCAACTTAGCTGGTAAGTTTTCAATTTTTTAAATATAAGAAATATAGAAAATAATATATAAAAATATATTTCTAAATATAGAAAAGGAACATGTGTTCCCTATAAAGGGATGGAGATTATATACATACATTATTATATATTACATAATATTCACATTATTTATATATATACATATACATATATATTCACATTTTAAAAATAAACAAGTTTATATAATATATATATAATAAACAAACATTTAAAAAAATAAACAAACTTCTTGTGTGGTTGTCAGCTATTCTCCCATGCTATGAATCTGAGGAGATTGACATTCTTCTTAATAGTTGGGGCCGTGACAGTCGCCATATCAACTTTTTAGACATGGCGTTGAGGAAAAAGAGGAGGAATGAGCTATAAAAATTGGACTGAGGCAAAAGTCTATTTAATTTGAAAAATAATGTATTTTAAGGATTGTGATGTATCTCCCCACCCCTTAAGAACAAATTCTCTAAGTTTTTTTTTTTCCCCACCATATAACTGGCATACAGTTACAATAATGATCTGAATCTGATAACTCTAATTACATTTCTGGCATTCTCTATATATTCTGAGCAGTTTTGCTTTATGTTATTATGATTTTTTTCATGTTTCTAAGATTATCAATAGTACATAATCATCACCAAGTATGCCTGTTACCATAGTTCACTGGCCATCTTTATATCATATTTTAATCAATTTTGAGTATATTTTTTCACTACCCTTGCTATCATTATGTAAGAGTTTATTTGACTATAGGTTTATTGTTATTATTTACATGACTTTGGATCAGATGAATTCCTGGTAGGAAAGCATTTATTGAATTTTCTATTCAGACCAATCATACCTATTATATCTTTGATGATAAACTTAGGACAGCTTTGTAGACAATTGTAACAATGTTCCACATATTCTATGTATAAGGAAATTCATTATAGTACTATTTGTAATAGTAAAAAATTGAAATCTCTAAATATCCACTTAGAGGGATATGGTTAAATAAATTGTCATAAACTGATGTGGATTATTATGCAGAGGCCATGAAATATTATACAACAACAAGAAAGAGAATGTGTAGATCAATTTGAACAAAAACTGGAAGGTTAAAAAAAAGTAAATTGTCAAGAAAAACAAACCCTTCAAATTATATTTGTGTCTTGCGTACACACATACACACAGGAAGACTTAAGAGATATGTATTGAGTTCTTTTTTTTTTTCTTTAGCAAACATTTTCAATATTGAAGTAATCAAAATATATTGGAAGCAAAGAAAGATGGAGTCAGTGTTCAAGGAGAAGTTCCAACTTTTATTGTTTAACTTATTATATAATATATATTATTATATTATTGTTTGAGGTTTTCCCATAAAATACATTTTTATATACCACTTAGGAAGTAAGAAACAGGAAAGGCAGAAATAAGTAAAGGAAGGAGGCAGGGGAGAAAGGATCCACTTTTTTTTTTTTGTCTTTAAAGATGTATTTATTTATTGGGTGGGGCTGATACAGAGGGAGAGAATCTCAAGCAGACCCCAAAATCAAGACCTGAGCCCAAATCAAGAGTCAGATGCTTGACTGACTGAGCCACCCAGGCGCCACCACTCTTAATATAATAGAGTCACTCTGAAAACAAATGTCATAAACACAATTAGAATCAATGAAGAAAGTCCATTGACATCTCCTTTAATTTTATAAATAAAATATGTCCACTAATATTATTGCCTCTTTTAATTTTATACCTTCTCACAAATTCATTTACATAGAAAGCTTAAAGGGGAAAGTAGGTATTGTATAGGTAAGTAGGTTAGTAGATGGATGGATGGATGGATGGATGGTTAGATAGATAGGAAAATATGAATCCAAAGTTTGCTTTAAAAAAGCAATTGGAAGTCATAATGTGCATCAATAATAACAAGAATGACAATAATAAATTATGATAACTAAGATTTATAGAGGGCTTCTTATGTGTCAGTTCCTATCCTAAGTGTTTTCCATGTATTAACCCATTTAATACTCACCATACCCTTATGAGGAATGTCTCATTTATAGATGGGGGTTCTGTGACACACAGGGGTAAGTAAATTGCCCAAGGAAATAAAGGTATGTGGTGGCTGACCCATGATTAGAAGATTCAGGTGATCTGCTTTCAAGATATTATGCTTCTGCAAACTACTCTAAACTGCCAAGAAGAATGTTAGTATATTAACAATAACCGTTTGGAAAAAAAATACTTAACTATCCCTTCATAATAGTAATAAATTATGAAATATTGAAGCATAAATTGAATGGGCAATATGTATTCATAAATAAATCTATAAAATCATGTTAGAGAGAATTTAAAAGAAGATTTGATTAAATGGTTGGATACACTAAGTTCCTGAATGGGAAGAAAATATTGGAAAATAGTCTATTAACCTTGATTTTTAGATTTAATTTAATTCAAGTCAAAATTCAAACTGTCTTATCTTTGAAACTTAATTAAATGATTTTATATTTATTTGGAAATGTAAGTAGGTGAAAGGTCTAATATTCAATAAAAGAATATCATAACCATAGTCTAGTCTTATCAGATAATAAAAAAATAATGATGTTGCAAATATGAAACATAAAACAAAATTGAACAGAAAATATAAGTCACTAAGGTAATGAGTGTATTATTTAGCTTGCTTTTGGTAGGTTGTTACTAATACCACTTGTGATTAGCTTCAGTGATAAAGAGGGATTGATTACTTCCCATAATTGAAAAAGCCAGAAATATATGGGCTTAGGAACAGTTTGATCAGATTGAATCTTCATTTCTTTGCCGTTCTCTTGGCTTTTCCTTCTGCCTAGTGCCAGACTGATTTTCCTTATGGTTGCAAGATGGTTAGCATCAGCAATTATGACTTCTTCCTTCCTTATTCACATCACAGGAATAGACCAGGTGTGTTCCCACAACAGTCAAGAAAATTATCCTATTTTGTCTCTAACTGGGCCTTTTATGAACTAACATTATGCCCATGAGAGTACCACACATTGAGTTAGTTTGCACTGGATTAGTGCTAAAGTCAGTCCTCCTCCCATCTGGCTGTTACGCAGTATGAGAAGGTACTTCCCATGGGAAAAATCTCAATGCGATCAGAATGGTAAGACAGAAAGGATGTTGGACAGCCAAGGGGAAAGAAACAAGCATATGTATGTATGTGTGTGTGTGTGTGTGTATACATATATTATGTGTATATATATACACATAATATAATCATTGATAGGCAAAGAGGAAGAAACAAATTTTCCTAAGTTATTTCACATATATAAAACATAAGTTGCATATATATATTATAAGCCTATATAAAACGTATTAAACTTATGGGTTTTTTTAAAGATTTTATTCATTTATTTGTTTTTTTTCAAGATTTTATTTATTTATTCGACAGAGAGAGAGAGAGCAAAGCAGGCAGAGAGGCAGGCAGAGGGAGAGGGAGAAGCAGGCTCCACACTGAGCAGGGAGCCCGATGTGGAGCTCCATCCCAGGACCCTGGGATCACGACCTGAGCCGAAGGCAGCCGCTTAACCGACTGAGCCACCCGGGCACCCCTTATTCATTTATTTGACACAGAGAGAGAGATAGTGAGAGCAGGAACACAAGCAGGGGGAGCGGGAGAGGGAGAAGCAGGCTTCCCATGGAGTGCTCCATCCCAGGACCCTGGGATCATGACCTGAGCTGAAGGCAGATGCCCAATGACTGAGCCACCCAGGCGCCTCTTAAACTTGTTTTTTAATTTTAAAATGATACAGGGAAAGGTAATTATAAAGTCACAACTTTTGTGCTTGCACAGTATCTTAGGAATATTTTAAAAGTAAAATAATAATGAGTTTTGTTTTATTATGATCAATAGTATTACTTGATGAGGAATTCCTCAAGTTCCAGGCCGTGGTATTATAGCAAATATAGAAACACAGACCAAGTAACTGAGAGGATGGTGCTAAGATCACTTACAGCAGCACATTATTTATCAGGCCTTTGATGGCAAGCAAAAATCAAACCATTTCATGTCGGCTTAAACAATGAAGTGATTTATTATTTGATGTAAGTTGAAAATTCAGGATCATTATTATCTTCACTTTACAGATAGGAAAGTGGAATAGTAGAGAGTTTAAGGAACTTATCTGCAGTCTCATAGGTTGTAGATTCAAAAATTTAACCCAGATTTATATGCCTCCCTAGCTATTGTTCTATGTAATTCCATTATCACTTTGTTTTTCGATTGGAAGACTTCACTCAAATATCTATAGTGATATACCATTTGGGGGAAAAATGACACAAATTGAAGTTTCTAAAGAGGAGATAACAATAAAATGAAAATAGTAAATGCCATCTTACCATATGACAATGGGATTCTTCTTGGGAAGGAAACTATCTTTGTTTGGAGAAATAACCCAAAATACTACCCAAAGTGGGTTAGATTCACTTTTGCAATATGGCAAGGCTTTAAAGGGGGGAGCAAATGTATCTTTTGAAGAATAGGAGAGTATTTTCTTTGGAACTCCTGAGATCAGCAGGAGACATGGATGAGGAAAAAGGAGTGTTTGGGGGCGGCGGAATATAGGTCTATATAATGGGAGGCTGGGAGGAGATGAAGGTCAGACCTGAGAGCACATGGTGGGGGGAACTGCATGGTGATGAATTGGTGGTGACTGGAGACTTTGAAGGTTTTTTGTACCACTGTGATATTAACATTTTTTCTGCCTCCCTCCACGCCTTGAAATCTCCAGTAATTTCCAGAAATGGTTTAGATACATTGACATATTTATAAAGCGAAAGACAGAAGTGAGTCTTAAGTCTAAATTTTCAGCATGGTACAAAGGAGAGAAGCAGATCTGGAAGCAGGGTTTAAAAGCCAAGATTTCCAAGTTGGGGGTTGTGGGGTGCTTCTAAAAATGTGTAGAAAAATATTTTCGGGACTGAGTGTATTCAGACATCCAAGGCCTTTGGAATTAGGGTCTCCTGGCAATTCTGCCTAGAGTTTGAATATCAGAGAGGCATCCTGCTATTCTACTAATTTGTGCATATTTGCAAATGTAGACCAAAGGAAACCAACACAGAGGTTTTCCCTATAAACATTCTTCACTTCCATTTGCTATTCTTTCAAAAAAGGTTTATTGGACTCCTGACATCCTACTAAACTCTGAGGATGCTAAACATAAAAGTAGTCCCCTATCCTCATGGAATTGACATCCTAGTAGAGAATTTAACACTAATTTATTAAGCCACTAATTCCATAATTGTTCTTATTTTAATTATAATTGTGATAAAAGTGATATAAAAAAATATAGGAGCTAAAAGACCATTAACTTCCTGCAGAGAGCTTGTGCTATTCTGGAGACAGCTTCTTTTTTTTTTTTTTTAAGATTTTATTTATATATTTGTCAGAGAAAGAGAGTGAGCACACAAGCAGGGGATGCGGCAGGCAAAGGGAGAAGCAGGTTCCCCACTGAGCAAGGAGCCCAACTCAAGATTCGATCCCAGGACCCCGGGATCATGACCTGAGCTGAAGACAGACACTTCACCAACTGAGCCACCCAAGAGTCCCTGGAGACAGCTTCTTAAGGAAACATCACTTTGGCTGATTCTTGACTACAGAGTAAGTGATAAGAAAGACTGTGAGTGGAAGATGAGCAAGCAGTGGAGGCTGATGGGCAAGCTTCAACCATTGTAGAGGCTGGATGGTACATATCCTGCCAGGCTCGTCAGTAATTTTAGTCCTAATTAGAAGAGCACTGGAAGCCATTAAAAAATTAAGTCCATCGGGGGGTGCCTGGGTGGCTCAGTCGTTAAGCATCTGCCTTCGGCTCAGGTCATGATCCCAGAGTCCTGGGATGGAGCCCCGCATCGGGTTCCCTGCTTGGCGGGAAGCCTGCATCTCCCTCTCCCACTCCCCCTGCTTGTATTCCCTCTCTCACTCTGTCTCTCACTGTCAAATAAATAAATAAAATCTTCAAAAAAAAATAATTAAGTCCATCGGAAGTTGGAAAAGAGGGGATCCAGTGGTGTACATGATATGAACACACTAGTATTTTCAAAAGCATGATTTAGGTGGATCCCATGGTCTTCAGTTCTTTGCCTGGGCCAGAAACAGCTCCTAAATTGTCTCTGTAGGTAGCAGGCAGAAGGTTGAACTGTTTTTAATTTAGATCTAAAGAGAAAGGAGTCAGACTTGGCTTCTGGCTTCCCATGCTTCAGAAGACTCTAAGAAAGAGAGAATGAACTAGCTTTATCACAGAAGAAAAAGTGGAGACCTTCCAGGAAGGGGAACACAGTTGAATTCCACTGCTTGGAATCCCACCATTGTCCTCCTGCTGCAAGACTGTCGTTGATGGAGCAAACACAGAGGCAGTTATTAGCTTCACCCATCTCCATCCTCAGCCCCAACTTCCCTACCCCCAAAACCTCTTTGGTGCTGGCTCAACACATTTGCTTCAAGGCACATTTCCTCTCACTGGTGATTGTAGCTGAGTTGGGGAAAGTTATACACAGGCAGTTGGAAGACTCAGTGATTCAGAAAAGTCTAGTGTGGGCTGGATTCTGTCTTAGTTCAGCCTGCAATAACAGAATAATACAGACTGGGTGGCTTAAGCAGCAACCTGTATTTCTCACAGCTCTGAGGGCTGGGCTCCAACATCAGGGCTCCAACAGATCTGTTGTCTGGTGCAGACTCTTTTGTGTACAGATGTTCCTCTTCTCCCTGTGTCCTCCCATGGCAGAGAGAGAGAGATCATTTCTCTGATGTTTCCTCTTACAACGGTATTAATGTGCATGAAAGCTCCATCACCAAAATCTAATTACACCCCAAAGACCCCACCTCTAATGACCATCACACGGGGGATTTGGCCTTTGTCCTATGAATTTTGGAAGGGGTGATGACACAAATATTAGAAAGGGAGATTGCATAGCAGGTTGGATCTAGGGATGCATTATAGTTTGCCTGGATAAATGATGTATTTTCTTTCTACCTGCCCTTTCCTTTAGTTCACTTTTTTCTTTTTCACAGGCCCCATTTTAGAGGAAGGATCATATATACTCCTCAAATAGAGTTAAAATCCATAATAAATGTGAGTGGAGGCACCCTGGAGAACACCTCAGGATTACCTAAATATCTCTCCCTGGTCCAAGAAGCCAGAAATTACTGTAGTGTGTACAAATGTCTTACACTATCAGAGAATAGGCTTGCACTGTATTAATTCTCCCCATAAACATGTGAGAGAGATACATCACACTTGGACTTTTGGATTTCAGAGTCTTTTCACATCCATATCTATTTCTGGTGTTTAAAACAAACTTTAAATATTTGATTCCTTCCTCCATTTGATTCTTTCCTTCCTTCTCCCTCTTCCTTCCTTTCTAATTGTCTCCAAATTCTACATTTTCCTTCCAATATCTAATTAGTAACAATCCAAGCTATAACACAGCGACTTTAGAAAGTCCGTATCTCTCCCAAAATATGTTAAATAACTCTAGGACAGTGGAGAAATTCTAGGACTTTTTGTAAGAAGTACAATTCAAATTGATGGCGGACTGTGGAGAGAAAGACTAGAAGACAAGAAGATGGAAGTTCAGAGTATATAGCTGATAGTAGTTCATTCCATTCTAGACCAGTGCTTCCTTCCATTAAAAACAATGGACCACCAGCAACAGCTGAGAACAGGGGAGTGATGCTTGTTAAAAATGCATCTCCTCAGTTGCACCTCAAACACACTATATTAGAAATTTCTTTGGAGGTTATTGCCAGGAATTTGTTTTTTCATAAGCTCTCCAGGTGATGATTATGTACACATATGCTGGGGGACCAATGACCCATAGTACTTCTCCAAATAAGCCAATTATAAGAATCACCCATAGTGCTTATTAATTGTACAGATTCATTCATTCAAGGTTCAGATTCAGTAAGTTAACAGTTATACCTTAGAATCTGGATATTTATCAAATCCCCATGAGCCCTCAGATGATTCTCAAAATACTGGAAGTTTGGAAAACAATGGTAGAGTTTGGGAAGGTGGTAGAAGGAGAAATACGCTGGGTGGCATGTTTCTTATCCTGGAGGCAATTGAGAGCTAACTATGGGTTGTCAGGAGGTTTGTGATCAGGGCTGTTTTCAAGAATCCAAATTGGTGCGGTCTTCTGGAAGATGTTTAACCAATTGGATTAACATCACTTTGAATGACAGATGTGGATTATATTTTCCTATAGGGAGTTGTTGCTGTTTTCAGTAAGGTCTTAGGTTTCTATAGCACATTCTAAAGTACCTTCACCTATACTGCCCCATTGATCCTCAGAATAGCACTGTAATTTTAACAAGGCAGATTTGAAAGCTGAACCTCGGAAGGATGAAATGAACTCCCTAAGACACCAGTTGGTAACTGTCACAAAAAGGTCTTAAGTTTGGCCCTGGGATCTATACAAAGATTCCTAACTTTTTTTTATTATTGTTTTTTTTTATTTGAGAGAGAGAAAACATGAGCTGGGGGGAGGGGCAGAGGGAGAGAGAGAAGCAGACTCCCCACTGAGCAGGGAGCCCGACGTGGGGCTCGATCCCAGGACCCCAAGATCATGATCTGAGCCGAAGGCAGAGGCTTAATGGACTGAGCCACTCAGGGGCCCCTAAGATTCCTAACTTTTTAACTTTAGTAAGAAGAGAATGTATCAACTCCTATATCACAAAAGTACAAGCTTCTTCATGGTCAGATACAGAAACTGAAATATCATCTGGAACTGTCTCCATGTTGCCCTCCTGGTCAGATGGCTATTCTCTGTCTTTCAATTTTCTAAGTTCATCCACCCAGCTGAACTTTTACCACTCCTTCTGAAGGTGAAGTCCCTTGGTGGACTTAAATCTGTGTTTCTCTGCACGTTTGTTTGTTGTCTGTTCCCCAACTAAGATTTTTACCTTTCATGTTGTGATTGGCTATGTTGTGAATTTTCTTTGTGCAACTAAAATTTTACAGTATATTAGCTTGTTTATTTTTTGTGATCTTCTCCCTCACCAAGAGGGCAAGTTTCATGTTGTATTCTCTAGCATATAGTACTCAGGAATTAGCAAGAAGAAAGTGCTCAATTAATAACTTGTCAAATGAGTGAATGGAAAATCACTGTCCTCTCTTAAGTTTCAATTTACTTAAATTTAAAATGGAGCTGTTATCCCCTGCTTTATTTAAAGAATTGATATGTGTTACATAAGATAATGCATGTATTAAAATGTCTAGCACATTTTCTAAGACATATGGATGCTCTACAGGTGATGAATCCTTGATCCTGTGGATATCAGAGTGAGAATCTCAGGCCTCACATACATGCCTAAGCTCAACTCCGGGGAACTTTGAGTTGACTACTTTGCATGGACTAGTAGAAGTGAAGGAGGTGGTGGATGAATTGAGTTCTTAGTAGCAGCAAGTATTAATTTAGCTGATAGCTGATGCTGGCTGTTTTGGATGGCAGTCTTCCAGCTGGTGAATGGAAAATACATGATTCCCAATGTTTAAAAATACCCTGAGACGGATTAATTGTTGGTTGCTGACAGGCAGAGGGGCATGTGTACCACTTTACACCCTGACCCTGCACTCAAAACAAAATAACACACCAATTGATTTCCTTCCTCCCCATTAAGAGTTTTGTAGATGTTGTGATTGTATTAATGAGCATTTTTATAACACTTTAGAATTTAGAAAGCCCTTCTGCATAGATCCCCTCTTTAAAATCTCATAGTCCTGGGGCGCCTGGGTGGCTCAGACCATTAAGCCTCTGCCTTCGGCTCGGGTCATGATCCCAGGGTCCTGGGATCGAGCCCCGCATCGGGCTCCCTGCTCCACGGGAAGCCTGCTTCTCCCTCTCCCACTCCCGCTGCTTGTGTCCCTTCTCTCGCTGTCTCTCACTGTCAAACAAATAAGTAAAAATCTTTAAAATCTCATAGTCCTTCAGAGTGAGACTCATGTGAGCAAGTAAGTGGCCAGGCATTGATTTAAAACCCTCTGTAAAGAGGTAGGACAATCACAGTTTCCCCCACTAATATTACCATTTTATATATGTAGAAATAGTTTGGGGAAACCAAGGTCACTTGGGAGAACCAAGGGCCCACAGCTAGTAAGGGTTAAAGATTAATAAAAGATTTGGGATTCCAGAGCCAGGAATCACCAAGCTTCCTCTATGTAGCAAGATATTGAATGGGCTGTTTCTTGCCTAAGCTTCCACTGAGGGGCTGCATTAGTTTATCGGGCTGGCATAACAAAATACCACAGACTGGATGCCTTACGCAGCAGAAATTTATTTTTTCAAAGTTCTGGAGGCTGGAAGTCCCAAATTTAAGGTGTCAACAGTTTGGTTATTAGGGCATTGATCATCAAAATCACAAAGAGATACCACTTTGCATTCACTAGGATCTATAATCAAAAATTGGAAAATGAGGTTGTTGGGGCAGATGTGGGGAAATAGAACCCCTGGTGCGTTGCTGGTGGTTATGTAAAATGGTTCAGCCCCTGTAGAAAGCAGTTTGGTGTTTCCTCAAACATTTAAACATAGAATTGCTCATTACCTCACAATTCCACTCCTAGATGTAGAATTGAAAACAAGCGTTCAAAAAAAAGTATAGAAGAATGCTCATAGCAGGACTATTCGCAATAGCTGACTGGTGACCATAGCCTAAATGTCGTTCAGCTGACAGATGGATAAACAAAATGTGATATATTCACACAATGGAATATTATCCAACCATAAAAAATAATGAAAGGTCAAGACATGTGCAAAACAAAGGAATCTTGAAAACATGATGCTAAGTGAAATATGCCAGATACAAAAAGCCATAGAATATGTGATTCCATTTCCATGATATGCCTGGAATAGAGACTTTCATAGGTACAGGAAGCATAGTAGTCATTTCTGGGAGCTGCAGGGAGTGGAGAGTGGGGAGTATCTGCTCAGTGGGTGTGAGGTGATAAAAATGTTCTGGAATTAGCGGTAATGGCTACACCACATTGTAAATGTAATAAATTCCACTGAATTGTATAGTTTAAAATGGTTAAAATGGTAAATTTTGTTATGTATATTTTACTACCACCACCAAAACAACAACAACAAACCAACAACAAATAAAGATCCTGGATGCATCAGGACCAATTCTGAATGGGCTTTTGTGTGCCACATAAGGTGACACTAGAACTATTATCTAAGGATGAGTAGAAAAAATAGGAATCTACTGGGGTTTTCTTTAAGGGTAGCTATGGGCTGTTTTCACTGAAGAATCGTGCAAGAGAAACTGCTTGTTTCTAATGCCAGGTAGACATGGATGGATGGATGGATGGATGGATACAGATGCATCTTCAAAACCAGATAAGACATTCATATAGGAAGAAAGGTACCTAGAGGTGACCTTCAGTAAATCTTTGATTGAATGATTGAGTGAGGTACTTCATGTCTATAGAGCTATGTCTTAGAAATAAATAGAGAGCTAGCTCTAAGCATGCTTGAAACATTTATCTGCCACAACCTAAATGCATATACCAGGGCACCTTGGTGGCTCAGTTGGTTAAGCATCTGCCTTCGGCTCAGGTCATGATCCCAGGGTCCTGGGATTGAGCCCCACATCAGGCTTCCTGCTCAGTGGGGAGTTTGCTTCTCCCTCTCCTCCCCACTTGTGCTCTCTTGCTATCTCTGTCTCTCTCTAAAATAAAATAAAATAATGCATATACTTGGATATGTATTTTCAGGAATTGTGACTCAAAAACATAAGATTGTTGTTTCTGTTATCAGACTCTCCTAGTCATTAGTTAGTCATTGGATGTTATTGAACACTCAGAAGTCTTATTTTCAAAAAATAAAGGGAGAATAGTAGATAGATAATGGGTTGGTATGAGGTGTTGATCCTTGCTACTACAAGGGTGGTACATGAAACAGCATCATTTCCTGGAAGCTAGTCAGAAATGCAGAATCCCAGTCCCCACCCAACCCTGAACAGAATCTGCATTTTAAAAAGATCTCAGGATATGCATCTGCACATTAAAGTTGCAGACAAACTTGATGAAATGGCATAATATATACTAAATTGTTTAGCACAATGCCTGTCATTTCATAAAGCTCAATGAAAAGTTGTTCATTTATCGAAGAAATATTTGTTGATTGTCTACTAGGGGGCCAACAACTATTCTAAGCATTGAGGATACTTCAGTAAATAAAACTGTCAAGAACCCTAAACTCATGGAGTGTGTGTGTGTGTGTGTATGTATGTATATTTTAGGGGAGGAGACAGATAATAAACAGAGAAGTAAATAAATATATGTTAATAGCAAAAAATATGTTATTATTAATAGAGCCATTTAGAGTTGCAGCCAGTAGAGTTCAATCCAATTAAATAAGCATGTGTTAAGTATTATGTGCATAGCACCTCACAGGTGTCTGTAGGGGTAGGAAAGCAGGCAGATCTCCTCCCTTTTAGAACAAAGCTCTTTCCAAAGCACCATGCTGATTTCTTACTTAAAATGAGAAGTAAGGAGTTCATTACGGCCAGAAACAACAGGAAATCACCAAGTTACTTTATAAACAACATTACTATAAGGACACATCTGGGGTCCCTGCTAAAGAACCACAGGCTTACATTCCAGCTGTCAGTGTGCACACCGTGACTATTGACTAAACATATTCTTTTCTTCACAATATATGGGGATCACAGAGTCCTCCAAGCAGGAGGGAGCTTGGCATAATAAGTGGCTAAGTTCCATTCCCCAGGGTTAATGACTAGCAGGGAGAATTCATGACCCAGGAGTCTTGTGCCCATCACTAGCCTCAGCTGACCACTAGTCCCTTTTGATTGAGTCCAAGGTTATGGTAGAGACTGGAATCTAATGAATAAGAACCTATATACCTGTATATACGCATACGAACATATACACATGCACACACTGTAAATGTACAAGAGCAAATACATGCTTTCGATTTGATTGTGTAGAGTGAATGCACAATGTAATAGATAAAGGAGAACAAAGTTCCTGAAGAGTGCTGGCTTACAGCAGGTGCTCTGGGTATGTTTGTTGATCTGGAAGATGGGGATCTCTATGTGCTTTACCCATTTTCTGATCCCACAGCATGGGAATCTCCGGTGGCCTTACTGTCTTTTCGAGTCTGCACAATGAGACTTACTGTCTTCTTTACCCACTTTCTGATCCTGTAGCCTGAGAATTCTTTTCTGCTCTAGCCTTTTTCAACCAGGGTTCTGAAAGAGAATTAAGCCCTCATGCCCCCAAGGAATCCCTATTATGTCATAAATGTACTTTTCTCCCACACATCTAGATTGCCCTACATATGTAGCATTCTTGGAAGAATTTGGTAAATCATTTGTGTGATCTGTGGCTCAGATGAAGAACCCAGGTTGAGAAAGACTACATGGCAAGAAGTCCTAACAAGGTCATTCATGGTCCTCAGTTGTCACTCTCCATTTGTGCTCCTGAGTACACAGGTCACTCATTGCAATGGATCTCATGAGAGGAAAAATCTAGACTGAAGTAAGTCCATACCTACCTTACCACCTTGAACTATGATTGGACCATGAACCTTCCTCCTCTCCCACCAAGGCAATAGCATATGGTTGAGCTAATTCTCTTAGAGATTAGTTTCTCTGGTTCAGGCTCTTGAGGCCACAGGGACCAGGATTATAAGGTATGTATTTTTTTTTAAGATTTGATATATTTAGTTGAGAGAGAGAGCACGAAGTGGGGGAAGGGGCTGAGGGAGGAGAAGCAGACTCTCCTGCTGAGCAGGGAGCCTGATGCGGGGCTCGATCTCAGGATTCCAGGTGATGATCTGAGCCAAAGGCAGATGCTTAACCGACTGAGCCACCCAGGTGCCCTGAATCAGGCATATATATATATATATATATATATATATATATATATATATATATATATTTTTTTTTTTTTTTTTAAGATTTTATTTATTTATTTGACAGAGAAAGAGAGAGTTCACAAGCAGGGGGAGAGGCAGAGGAAGAGGGAGAAGCAGGCTCCCAGCTGAGCAGGGAGCTGGATGCGGGGCTCAATCCCAGGACTCTAGGATCATGACCTGAGCCGAAGGCAGCCGCTTAACCAACTGAGCCATCCAGGCACCCCAGTCATATATTTTTAAGAAGGTTCTCAATCTCCTTCACAAATCTTTAAGCCTGTGAGCCTATATTGTACAAACCCCCAAATGGTCTTTAATCTAGCAATTTGAGTCTTGGGTATTTTAACTTCTCTTTCCTTCTGCCTCCCAGTCAAGGTTAAACTTTCCTCCTGGGACTGTGCTTCCTGTGGTGATAATGGAGGCGAGCACTTGTGAGACGTATATTGAGAATGGGGAACATATATCCCCATGTACTATCCATTACAGCCAGGCTGATTTGGTATAGCCATTCCTGCTCAGCCTCTGCCTGTCCATACTCTAGCCAGTTTGGCAAAATGCTATAATCATCCCAAAAAGGTCCCCCGTGCCCCTTTAATGTCAACTCCTCCCTCCGCCTGTGGTCCCTAGCAACAGCTGATCTGTACTTTTCCTTTTTCCCTGGAAATCATAAAAATGGAATCATACAATATGTAGCCTATTGTAGCCAGCATTTTTCACTTATCATTCTTTGGAAATTCACCCATGTTGTTGCATGGATCAGTAGTTTCTTCATTTTTCTTCCTGAACACTTCATGGTATGAATCTATCATATTTGTTTATCCATTCATCAGTTAATGGAAATTTGGGTTGTTTTCAGGTTTTTGACAATTAATTATAAATAAAGCTGCTAGAAACAAGTCTTTATGTAAACATGTGTTTTCATTTTTCTTGGGTATATATCTAGGACTAGGTCATAGAGGAAGTATATGTTTAACTTTAAAAAAACCCTATTTTTCAAAGTGACTATACCATTTTACATTCTCATCACCAATTTCAGTCAGTCTGTATCATCATTAGTGCTCGGTGTCATATTTTATTTCCCCATCCTAGTAGGTGTGTGGTGCTATCTCATTTAAGTTTTAATTTGCATTTCTGATGATGAATAATATTGAATATTGTTTTGTGTTCTTACTGAAAACAGGAAATTCTGTTTGTTTCATGGACCTAGAATGGTGCGTAAGTAGTGCTCCATAAAATATTTGTTAATGAGTAAATGAATGACCTGTAATTCCCTGGTCTCGAGGAATTTACAGCCTCATCCTGGAGATGAAGCATGAGGTTTTAACAAATCAGACTAGACTTCAAGGTCAGACTTGGGTTCATACATGGTCTCTCTGGAAATAACTCTTTATAGCACCTTGACAAAGGACCTACTTCATTTTTTTTTTCTATATCTGTACCTTGAGAAAAATAACTACTCTCACTGGTTGTTGTGGAAGTTTGAGAAAATAAATATACATCATTTTATAATGTGTAGCTAATAAATGATTAATAAAACAGTAGCTGCTATGATTATTTTGTTAATAGTAATAATTGCAGATGGTCAAATGGGAGAGAGCGCCAAATCCTAACCACTAGATCACCAGGGAGCAGATGGTCAAATGGTAAGGTGTTGCACTGAAATAAAAGTGCAATAAGACTTAATACAAAAGATAGTTTTGTATGTCTGAAGTACTAAAGAAGATTTTCAGAGAATGCAAAATCCATGCTGAGTTTAATGGTAAAGAGAGAAGTAACATTGGTTGAGAGCTTGCTGTGTGTCAAGTACTTGCTTACCTGCTTAGCTCATTATAAGTTCTCTGCATTCCTGGTAGGTTTCCATTATTACCATTTGGAGGATGATAAAAACTGAGACTCAGAAAGTGTGAACAGCTTGTCTGGTAGTATTTATTGGATAATATCTGGCTAGGCCAGTCCAAAGAGATGCTCAAGCTGTGTTCTCCAATCACTTGGGTATCATGGGGGTGTCCCAGAATGTGAGGAAAGGGGCTGGATCTGAGCTTCCCCTCTTTCTTTGAACCCATTAGGTCTGTTTTAATGCATTTCAGACAAGTTTTCCAGACAAGTTTTCACAGGTAAGTAGCTTCTGATATTTTATAAAGTGTGAAAAATCTTGAACTACATTATCCTGTAGTTTTGTTATATGGAGACAGAAGAATAATACTTCATATATCTAAAATATCTCTCCCTTCCCTTTACAAACAATGGGATTTGTAATCAACAGATTCATCTCTTTTCTTGGTGCTATTTCTATTTGCTGTGTGTAATGAGTTTTGTATGTTTGTTGCTCTTCTTTGAGTACAGTTGAATTTTTCCACAAGTATCCTGTTCACGCCTCAAGGGAGGCCCCCATTCTCCTGTGGCAGGAGGGGCTGTGTGCTGCTATGCCCCCTCCCCTCCCTACTCTATCCCCTTTGTGATTATATAGAAGCTAAAATGGCTCTTGCCAAGCATCCGGCTGGCCTTCCCCAGGCTTTGCGTTTTCTGATCAGTGAAAGGCAGAAAGGCAGTGAAAGGCTGGGAGAAAGACCTTCCTCCCTGAGCAAATTGCCTTCTTCAGCATTCAGCCATAATAGCCACCCCCTCCCCAACTTGGGTAGTACTTTTCTCAGAATGTTTAGGGCTATTATAATAGACTGCCTCTAGAGAGTCTGAATGGGGAACTCATTAGCTTTGTGAGCCTGCATATGTCCAAAGAGAGTTTATGTGTAATCCGAACAAATTTCTTTTGTTTGTTCTTTATGTTACATTCTCTTTGGCTGGGGTTGATTACACAGGAATCATTAACTCACACAAAACTGGAAATAACCCTCTGGGGAATCATCCCAGCCCAGACCCCAGGGAGGAGCAACATAATAGTTTTCTCTCCATCTCCAGTGACTGTGTTTCTAATTAATGATAGTCTTGATGCTGGTTTTGATGCTGTTCTTACTTCACTACGACATCAGCTCCTCAAGGGAAATAGAGCTACTTAAAACCTGCCTTATGAGTTTAAGTTTCTGTTATTCCTTTGCAGCTTCCTACTGAATTCTGGAGTCGGTCATACTCTTGAGTTACCATGAGAAGATCTAAGGATGTCCCACCTTTTTTATATCCCTTGAGTCCTTTTGCAAATTTTTTTTACACATGCAATAGTTTGCACAATGTAAATGCTCAGAATATCACAATGAATATGTTCTTATTCAATCTCAGATCTTGTTTTTCCTGAGGATTAATAATTTAACTTGTAACTCAAACCCCACCCCCATGCAAAAGCCATGGCACATTGTAGGTGCTCAATAAATGGAAGCATGCCTTCTCTCTGTTGGAGCTCTAAGATGTCATTTTTCTGTTATTTGAATTGAATTACAAGAGTGGAGCACTGTATATATTCAGTGGACCCAAATATAGTGAGGGTGACTCAGACATAAAACTATAAGACCTAGATCCAGGAAGAAAAAAATGATTTGAATGGTTACTTGCAGTCACAGCCTGGTGCTGATGCTACCACTTCTAATACTGTTATTTCTACTACTTTGACTACTATTTCTCTAATGACTGTCTCTGACAGTAAGTGCTTATCATGAGCCATGCACACTGCCAAGCTCTTGGTGTCCATCATTTTATTTGTTTCCCCAACAATCCCTATTAACTCTATTTTAAAAATGGGAAAAATGAAGCTTGATAAAATTAAGTAAATTGACCAGGATCACAAGAAAGAAGGTAACGAAGCCAGGATTTAAACCAAGATAGTCTAACTCGAGGACCCATAAATGTAGTTGGTCAGCCTCCTCCCACCTGACCACCCAATACTCTCTCCTCTCCTTTTCCCTAAATATGACTGAGTGATCTATTATTACATTGGGCTTCAAATTTGGATGAGTTGTGGGAGCGACAAAGAAGATGCTAACAGAAAAATATTGGAGGTTTTCATTTATCAAACGTAGAAGAGTTAAGTGGTTATGTAAGATGTTTGGGGTAAGATCCTGGGGACTTGGAGGCTAGTTCTGACAGTCACTTATCTTCTACACATTGTGATAAGTTATGGGGATGGAATAGTGAGCAAAGCTATATCTCTGTCTCAAGGATCTTATAGTTTAGCTGGGAAAATGGGCAGTGAAATGTTTATAATTCAGAAATACTTGCAGTGACTGAGTACATGGTACACTGGGAACCCAGAGGGACCCACCTAATTAAATTGTACAGATCATGGAAAATTTTCCAGGGAAAATTAAATCTAGGCTGGTTACCTAAAGGATGAGTATGAGACAGGCAGGCTAAAAAGGATGACGAACCTAAAGACATCAATATAGGAAAAAGGAACACTCTAGGTAATGTCTCTGAGCATATCTCATGCTTAGAGTAAATATGCTCTGAATAAATGTGGTAATCTGGAAAATGAAGTTCAGAATGGAAATGTCTACTGTCCTAAAGCAAAGCACATAGTACACTCTAGCAAAATGTAGGTGCCCTGCAAATGTCCATATTCCCTTCTTGTGGGAATGGCTAAGAAACTGGTCCTCAAGGGATGTGAACTTCGGTTATAACTAACAGTAGGATTGGGGGAGGCTTATCCTGGTTAGCTATTGCTGCATAATAAACCATCTCAAACATTATAATGTAAAACATCAGCCATTTTATTATGCTTTTGGACTCTTTATAACCAAACATTCAGCCAGGTACTCCTACAGCTTGATAAATTAAACTGATTGTTGGTTAAATAAATTATAGTGTCAGCATGGAGACAGGCACCCATACTTGGGTTTCAGTCTCAGCCCAACTGTTGACCAGCTACATCACCTTGGGCAGCTCATGTCTTCTACAAGCCTATTTCATCACCTGAAAATGGAAATAGGAAGAATAACCAACATTACATAGTTATTTTAAGGAGTAAATGAGCAATGAGCTAGTTATGTAAATCACTTAGCACAGTGCCCAATGAGTAGTAAAAGTCCAGTAAACGCTAGTACAATGGGAATAGCTGGTCTCTGCCCTGTGAGGTTTGGGGTCTTATCTGGGAAATCCTGAACAATTGGAGGCTAGAAGCACCTATAGGCTCCTTTTCTCCATGTCTGAAACCTGCACAGAGATACCTCCAAGTCTTAGCTTAACTGGAATTGTAGACCAGATGACATGTATGTGAGTCTCACCTTGTGACTTGGGCTCTTCAAAGAATGACAGCTGAATTCCAAGAGAACTATGTTATAGAATACTTCCAGTGGAAACTGAGACAACACCCTGTAAGAAAAAAAAAATCTATATAAGCATAGGAACCAGCCACCATACTTGATAGGATTTCCTTAAGAGTAGAATTTGTGTTGTAGTCACCATTTCACTTTTGGTATTTATTTCAGTGGCTGATATATACCAGGTGCTCTATAGATATATGTTGAATACACAAATAAAACTATTGAAATAATATCAAATAGTAAATACATGTGTAAAATACTGACTATAATATCCTGCCCAGGGATTCTTAAAAAAAAAAAAAAACGTGGCCCTGATATGGGTATAATTTCTCACTCCAGAAAGAGTCACCAATGGTAGTGTTTCAAATATTATGACATCAGGGTAGAAAAGGCAGAAGATTTTTCCAATATTACTCTCCCTCAAGATTTTTCCTAAGAAGGCTTACTCTGGTACAGAAAAGCGATATAATTTCCATCTAAACAATTAGATACTTCTGTTCTGTTGGGTTGTGCTGTTACTTTGTCTTGGGAGACTAATTATATAATTAAGAATGTAGAGCCCATGATTAGGAACCATTTTGTCCAATGACTCATTGTGTGACCTTGAGCTCATGGTATGCTTTTGACATCAACTTCCTCATTACTTAACACAACTTCTAGCTAGAAGACACCACAGCAAATGAGCAAAATTTCCTTCCAAAGTGACAACACAGGGAGTTTTTAAAAAATAATGTATGATCATCTTAAGCACCTTCTCCCAGTGTCTAAACATTCCCTTGACCATAAGTCATGTCTCCCTGGTAGATGCATTTTCTCTCTCTGACAATCAGAATATATGTAGTAATTTGTGCCTTCAATGCATAGCAGCTGGGAGAATTTGGTGCCAATAACTTTTTTTTATTTGCTAATATCATTTGGCTTTCTCCTCAAATGAAATTTAAAATGAAACAGTTTGGCAATCCACATTAGCACCATCTAGTAATAGTCCCATGTTGGTTCCACTGCAGTTTGATAATTTACAGACTCATTGGGTTGAAAGGGACTTGGCAAGCTTATCTAATTCAGTGGTTCTTAAACCTGGCTGAACATCAACATTTAATGGAGACCTTTAAAAAATACAGATTCCTGGGCATAAAGCCCTACTGATCAGTAGGTTAGAATCTGCACAAGTGGGACCTAGAAATTTTTATCTTTACAAAGCTTCCCAAATGATTCTGATAAACTATTATTTTGCTCTGCCTTGGATATATTTCTAATATTTCTCTTAGCCCAATTTTAGATCTAGCTTAACTATCATCTCCTTGGCGTGGACTTTGCTGATCAATCTATTTTATATCTTCCTCACACCTTATAATTTGAAATTACTGCTTTGATCCATATTTCATCTTCAGCTGAAACCCTGAGAGTAGCTTCGTTTGCTTGTTTGTTTGCTTATATGTGTGTTTGTTCATTCATTCATTCATTCATGTAAAGAATATGTTGTTGTAAAGCTCTCTAATTCCCCAATGGTAATTTTCAGACCTCTCATGAATGAGTGGGCATGATGTGCTGTGATCAATTTTAGAGACAAGAGGCTAGAAGAGATTCTTCAAAACACAGGTGCTCCCAGGAGCTTACCATCAGCAGCATTTCCTCTTTGGTAAAGCCCTAAAAATGAGGTTATTCTCCTTCCCTCTAAACTTGAGTCTAGTTCTAAATTTGCTGATTCCCATGGGACTTTGCTGATGTCTATCTCTCTTAGTATCATCAGTCTGTCAATCTAGACATCATAGATTAAAAGAAAATGCATCAGATTATAACATCTCCCTATTTAAAACTCTTCAGTGATTTCTCACTTAATGGAGATAAACCAGATTTCTTACCATGTTCCTGAGCCCCTGCATGATCTTCCTCCTGCTGATCTTTTGACTACATCACATCTTGTTTTACTTCTTATCCTCTGGCTTCAAATCCTCCATTCTGTTTTGTGAACATAAAGCTTCCTGCATCTGGACTTTGACACATTATTTTTCTCTGCCTTGGATATATTTCTAATATATCTCTTAGCCCAATCTTTAGATCTAGCTTACCTATCACCTTCTCGTAGTGGACTTCCCTCATCAGTCAACTCTTTATCTTTCTCATAACTTGTCATTCTCCAGTTTGTTATATATTCAGTGGGATATATACTTATTATATATTTGGTAGAATATACTTCCTTTGTAGCAAAAATCAGAGGCTGTTATGCTTTGTTAATATACTCATTGCCATTAGTCTATTGTCTATGTCACCCTATTAGAATATATGCTTTCTGAGGGCAGAGATTTTGCCCTTCCTCTCTATTGTGGAATCCCTGGCTCTCAGTAGATGGCCTGATACAAAGCATATTTGTTGAATAAGCAGCAATGGTTCCCAATGATCAGACTCTGATGAAATCAGAAGTAGCTTCTTGTCCAATTTGCAGTGACATAAGAAACTCTACTCTCTTGGTACACCTGGTTGACTTAATAGTTACAATTGTACTTAATCATAGAGGTTTATAACTTAATATAATCATCTTACTAACTAACCTGAATCCTTCTTTCTCCAACATAAGGCCACATTCTTTTCATACTGACTTTAGGGAAGAAAAAATGCAGTGACACACTTACAGTGTAGTGTATTCTCAATAACTAACTTACCATTAGTAAATAACACCCTTGGTTTGAACATCAAAGTCACCACAGCAATTGAACGAACTACCTAATGAAGATGTATTATCATTTTGTTATTTGTACACAGCAACATAGATTTTTATGAACTACCAAGTCTGGCAGCATTTAGAAAGTTTTTAACCTTTTCATATTGAAGTTTATATGATTCTAAAATTGAAGCATGGCTTGTGGAAAAAGCACTGGTTGAAGTTGTAGCTTGGAGTAATTATTTCAGTCTTTGTGTGATCTTAGAAATGTCATGTCACATATCTGAGCCTAAATTTCTTCCTCAATAAAATGGAGATAAAACCTAACCCACAGAGTTATTGTGACATTCAACATCCAAATAAAACTCTGTACGTGGGTATATTTTATAAGTACCAAAATTTTGTTCAAAGCTGGGAAATGTTATATGAATGGTAGGTACTAGTCATTCACGTAAAAGGTCTTACTGTATTCCTAGTATGTATAGTCTTTGTGCTAAGTGCAAGAAACATAGTGAACAAAATCAGCATGGTCCCTGTCCTCACAGAGCTTTTGGTCTAAGATACAGAGAAATGGTAAATATTCTTATAAATAAATATAACATCATTACTTTTGATAGGCATTGTGAACAAATGCTATAAGGGATTATTAAAGAGACATACCATTCATCAATAAATAATAGCGTAGTTGTGAAATTGATGTTGTCCTAAGAGAGTCCTCTATCATGCCAACATTAATCTATTAAAATTCTTATTTTCTGAGGAGAGTAAAAGAAGTAATTGAAATCTGAAAAAGGGAGTAGCAGCATGCATTGGATACAGTCTAATATGTTAGAATTGTTTCCAAGTCCAGATTAATGCAGTTCATGGAAGACTTGGAAAACAAAGAATTTCGTTGGATAAGATATATCAACTCCTAGTTCCATCTACACACTAAGCTTGGAATTTTACCCTTATTAATTGTGACTTACCTTCTGTTCTTCCTTAATAACATCTATTTTCTTAAAAAAACTCACCCTCATTTCCTTCTCTTTCTTTACCATTACTGTAGTCTTGACCACTTATTAAGGTGATTGTAATATTCCTCCAATTCATGTCTGTGTTTCTACTATCTTCTTTTTCAATCTAAGTGCTGTTTCTTCTTAGGGATCAATTGGTCAGTAACAGTTCATTGTACGTAAATCATAAAAGCAATTGGAAATTTTAATACATGATACTTGACAAAAAGACAAAAATGCTAACACATAATCAAAAGGCAGTAATACATGGAAAAATATTCATGGCACATAACAAAGAAAAATGGCTGACTTTATTAACATGCAAAGAGCTCTTTAAAAATCAATAAGAGAAAAACAAATGACTTATAGAAAAATGGGCAAAGAAGATGAACAGGCAGTCCACAGAAAGAATCATATGAATGGACAATAAACATGAAAAAGAGCACAATCTCATGCATAATTAAGGAAATCCAGATTAAAATTTTAATGAGATGCCGTTTGTCACCTTTCAGAATGGTATAGATCAGAGTTTGAGAATAGTACATATTGACAAGAGTTGAGAAAACGAGATCTCACATTAACTATTGATGAGATTGAAAATTTGTAAAAAAAAAAAGTCAACTTGGCTGTATCAAAACTTAAGGAATGCATACCCTTTCATAGAGTAATTTTAATTGTTAGATTATACATTAAATATATACTCACATTTACTTATGAAAGTATGTTGCTATATTGTGTATGTGTTTGTTTTGTGTGTTTGAATTTTTAATCTGCAAACAACATAAATGTCCCTCAACAAAAGACTGGTCAGCTGAATTTTCTATATTGACATGCACTGGGTTCTTTGAGAGAGTGCCCAGCAAATAGCGCATCTTTCTCCTGCCTGAGTTCAGAATCAATTGAGAAGACAAGAAATAGCATATGTGTGGACCAAGATGGCTTCCTCCAGTGCCCACTGTAGCCAGGATTTCCCTATGGCAAAACTTGCTTTTGTAGGGACCTTTCCCAGTACATGCTCCCTTGGGCTTCTCTAAAGAGAAGAAAAGCTGAGACAAGCATGCCTAATTCATTCTTCTCAAGTTGACCAGTCAGAGAAGTGATCCTGGTTTTGATTAAAAAACAAAACAAAACAAAAATCTGAGCTCACAAAGCATACTTAAGTATCTCAAATTTTGGAAAGTTGACCAATACTATCAATGGGTTACATTTGTGGAAGGCAACCAGATCAAGAGCTTGGGGCAACTAATATTGTTTATTTTATATCATCGTGTTTTTCAGATTTATTTTTGCTATGCACATATATTATTTATAATAACAATAAAAATAATTTAAATCATTTGTCAGTGCCTGGTTGTTGCTACTGAGTAAAAAAAAAAATTGATTTTCACTCACTTGTCTAAGCCATTTTTTCAACTTCGAAGTGTCTAACACCTAGACAGGAAGCCTGAATACCACCAACTATTTACATTACCCTTGCCAGGGTTATTTGATCAGTTGACAAAACACTCCCTACCCACTCTGCCTGTCAAAAAAATTGTGTATCTAAGAAGTCACAGGCCAATTCTACTGTTGGGCAGAAAGATTGATAGATTGTTTCTCAAACATGACATAGGAGTATCTATCAATGACGTTTAAAATGCCTTTTAACCTGGAAATTACTAGGTTTTTGGAATTTATCCTAAAGTAATCATTGTGGATATGAATAAAGTCTTAGTTTCTAGGGTATTCAGTGGAATATTGTTTTTAATTCCAATAACATTTTTAATATTAAATATCCAATATTAGGAAATTAGTTAAATAAGTTAAGAGACATCCCTACAAAGGAAAACTTGCAGTCATTAGAATGATGGAGAAGAATGTACCACTACCTAAAAAGATGTTCACAACACATCTGTAAGTGGAAAAGACATAGATACAATACATTACGTAAAATATGCATCTAGTTTTGTGTATAAAATCTAAATAGGCTCAGATCTGTACCTCTGAAACAAATAATGCAATATATGTTAAGGAAAAAAAAAAAGAAGAAGAAGAAGAAGAAGAAGGTAGCGGGAGGGGAAGAATGAAGCGGAGGAAATCGGAGGGGTAGACAAACCATGAGAGACGATGGACTCTGAAAAATAAACTGAGGGTTCTAGAGGGGAGGGGGGTGGGAGGATGGGTTCGCCTGGTGGTGGGTATTGAGGAGGGCACATTCTGCATGGAGCACTGGGTGTTATGCACAAACAATGAATCATGGAACACTTCATCTAAAACTAATGATGTAATGTATGGGGATTAACATAAGAATAAAATAAATAAATAAATAAAAATCTAAATAGGAAAATGTGTAGAAGAACATATTCTAAACCATCACTGATAGTCATCTCAGTATGATGAGATAATCAGCTAGTTTTCATTTTCTTTTGTTTTCCTACATAGCTGTATTTTTTTTCAAATTTCTCCAATAAAATATGTTATTCTTTTACTAAAGGGAATTAGTTATTTTTTTGAAGCAAAATAATAATAATATGGCAGGGTACTACCAATTTCAGGACCCAGCTAAGGAGTCATCTATTACAGGGGGTCTTCCCATGTTCATCTGTTGCAATTATTTCTTCCTCCCCTAAACTTTCCATCCATATGTGTTTAGACCTTCTTGCTATGTGTTTGACTCCTGCCCTAGGCTAAAAAATCCCTGAGGGCCGGGACCATGTTTTACCTAATGGGGAAACGACAATAATTCCCAAGAGTGATGCAAGGAACACAGCTGCTGGTTGACATGAATGGAAGTACCTATATTGCGTTTTGGTTAAAAAAAAAAATTTTTTTTTAAGTATTGATGACAAGACAATAGATATAGGCCCTATTACCTACTAAAATTACCCACTGGGGGGGAACCCCTTTATTTGAAGAATTGTTCAGTTTCTGCTAACTGTGATTCCATGTGAATAGACACTCAGATGAATATTTGAAAATTGTCAAAGGTGCAAGTAGGCACCCCCAAAGGTTCTCCACACCTTGAGGCAGTGGCATGGCACAATAAAAATCAGGTGTCCATAAGGAAAGTTTCACTGTGGAGAAAGTTCAGAGTGCACCATCAATCTGACCCTCGTACAAGTCTGGGGTTATTAATCAAGATCCCAGTCATCTAGGACCTGCTCTCACCCTTGCTTTTTGAGAGAATAAAAGTTGCAAGATGAGCATTGGCAGTTTTGTGCCTCTGTAGGACTTGTTAAATTTCTCTCTCCCTCTTCTCCTACCTCTTGAAATCTTAAGCGCTGATGCTTTAGGTTCTGGCTTGTAAATGAAGCCTGTTATTATCATTGAGATAGTGTTTTTATGGCATAAATAATGAGCTCAAACAGGGGAAACGGTATTGGGTGGAATTACTGCCTGAGCTGAAATGGAAATAATCAATATGTCCTCACTTACAAATCTCATCTGCATGTCAACTCCATCCTGCCGGCTGTCTCCCTACAGATTCATTTCGCAGGAGGCCCAATAAAACATGCGGGTGGCATTGATCTGTTTTATTCATAGCCAGAGATAGAAATGCATCATTTGAAATTAATAGGAGGGCTTGTGTTTATAACCCACTCCAGAATGAGTAGCCTGCAATGCAGACCATTAAGAAAGGACTCATCCACACAGAGGAAGAGATGACCCTGGGGAACAGGGATTAAGGGACCCATATTGAAATCCGCTGTGACATCATGCCTATTACCACTCATCACACTTCAGGAGTTTACAACATCAATGCTACGATTACTCATTAGAGCCGTTTCTTAAATCAACCCAAGATGCTATGATCAGGTTCCAGATATGTTACCAAATTCTGCCTGCCCTTTTTTTCTTTAATCTTGAAGATTGTGTGAAATGAACACTAAGACATAATCTGATAGAAATGGAAAAAAAACTTAGATGTTATCTATTTCAGTCTTGCTCTTCATTGTGATATGTGTCCAACATTACAATGGGTCAACTGCTGTGTTTGAATATTCCCAGATAAGGGAAATTCATTATTTTATAACATAAACCCATTTGTAAAAATAGTTCAGAAAACTTTGGCTTTTTTAAGAAAGTTATAATAGGGGCGCCTGGGTGGCTCAGTCGGTTAAACATCCGACTCTTGATTTCGGCCTCAGGTCATAATTTCAGGGTCCTGGGATTGAGCCCCATATAGGGCTCTGCACTTAACAGGGAGTCTGCTTGAGATTCTTTCTCCCCCTCCTTCTGCCCCTCTCTCCTGTGCTCTCTGCCTGTCTCTCTCCCTTTAAATAAATAAATAAATAAATCTTCAAAAAAAAAAAAAAAACAAGAAAGGTAATAAAAATTATCCCCTTGGTATTTCTGAGGGAGATAGATATATTCTTGGGAGTCGCCCAGAGTAACCTATGGCATTCTTTGTACAACAGTACTTTAAAGACAGAATAAAGAACAGATCCTTAAAATGGCCTATAATGGTCTGAATCTTGCTTGCCTCTTTGATTTATTGTGTACTACTTGGTATCCTCACTTTTAGTTCTTAGAACACATCATGCTCCCTCCTTCCTAGGTTCCCTTCACTATTTGCCCAGATAACAGATCCTCATTTTTCAGACTTCAGACCTGATGCTCTCTCTTCAGGAGAGATTTTAATGGTTTTCCCAGGCTGGATCAAATCCCTCCATCATATACCTCAATCCTATGAAATATATTCCTTTCCAGCTCAATTTTTAACTAAATGTTTTATTTTGAGATCATTGTAAAATCATATGCAATTATAAGAAATAATACAGGGAGGTTCTGTGTATCCTTTACCAAAGTTCCCCCAAAAGTAACCTCTGGCAAAACCACAATACAACAACCAGAATATTGATACTGATCTACTCCACCAATCTTATTCATATTTCCCCAGTTTTCCTAATATGTGTGTGTGTATATGTATGTGTTTAGTTCCATGTAATTGTGTCATATATGTGGGTTCATGTACCCACTAGCACATACAGGACACAGAGCAGTGCATCACTGCAAGAGTCCTAGGTGTTACCCATTTCCAGTCACACTCACCCCCTCTTCTTACACTTAAACCCGAGCCATCCTAATCCCAGCAACCACTGATTTGTTCTCCACTGCTATCATTTTATATCTCCAAATGCTATCTATGGAAGCATACATTATGTAACCTTTGGGGATTGGCTTTTTATAAGTTCCTTGAGGTAAAAACCGGATTTTTGTATATATAACTTTTTCATTCTTTTTTATTGCTGAGTAGTATTCCATGGTATGGACCTACCACAGTTTATTTAACCTTTGACCCCCATTAAACAATATCTGAGCGTGTTTATTCCCTCCAGTTTTTGGTGATTACAAATCAGGCTTCTAGGAACACTCATGTGTGAGCAAAGGTTTTCATTTTTCTGGGAAAAAAATGTGTAAGAAGGCAACTACTGGGTTGCATTCCTGTTGCATTTTATAATTATATATTTGAGCTGTTGAATACACTTACAACTATATTAGTCACATGTCTGTGGGCTCCGTAACAGCAAAGGACTAAATCTTTTTGTATCTAGCACCATGCCTGGCACTTAATTGTTATTAAATCAATGCATATAAGTACAGTGTACATAGGTATATTGTTTTAACTCTCCTTATTAGTGTAGGGGATTGATCTTGAGTCCATGCTTTTCAGTCACATAAGTCCCACTAGGTTTCTTGAATTGTACCTTTCTTTTTGGGGGCCTTTGAGTGTACTAAGATTCTGCAGCCAGAAAATCAGAGGAAAGTTTGTCTGGATGACTCCTACAATTGTATTCTTCCAGGTTGTTTATTTTCTCCATGGTCTCCTGCTGAAATACTGTGTGTTGTGTGTCTTCCTGACTCTAGGGACTTTACTCTGTGGAGCTTAAAGGGGAAGGGAAAATAATAAGTAAAAAGAAACACCAGAGACCTCATTTTGATGACAGTAATCTTTTATCTAAAAGGTGGTAGAAAATGACCTGAAAGATCTAACAATAAACTAAAGACAGGAAAAATATTTTAAAAACAAACAACAAAAAAACTGTCTCCTCATTTTTGTTCCTTTGTGTTCCTGTCAAAAGGTAGGCTTTCTAGAGAAGTTCACTACCTGGGGGAGACCTGGATTTCTTTTATAATATTGTATTACTTTGCTTGGGTAAATCCACATCCCAGAGCCTCAGTTCTACAATAAAATAAATGGTGATAATGACTTTAAGAAGACCATATGAAGGGCGCCTGGGTGGCTCAGTTGGTTAAGCGACTGCCTTCGGCTCAGGTCATGATCCTGGAGTCCCGGGATCGAGTCCCGCATCGGACTCCCTGCTCGGCAGGGAGCCTGCTTCTGCCTCTGACCCTCCCCCCTCTCATGTGCTCTCTCTCTCTCATTCTCTCTGTCTCAAATAAATAAATAAAATCTTTAAAAAAAAAAAAAAGACCATATGAAATAAGACAGGGAAAGGTAATCTTGCAATCTTAAAGCACTATGTAAATGCAAATGTCCATTTCTGCCCACGAGGGAGTGAAATCAGGCTCCTATAGCACCTCCACTTCAATTTAGTTCAACAGACCTGAACTGGGCATCTACTGTGTTCTCGGCACTAATTGTGTGTGTGTGTGTGTGTGTGTGTTTGGAGTGGGGGTTAGTATGACGGCAGAAGCCCTGTACTATTCTGTCACCATACAAACAAATAATTGTAAAAAGGTGGAAACAAAGTGCAGAAAACCAGAGGAGGGCCACCTAATCCAACTTGAGAAGAATGAGGGAAGACTGTAGGCATAAGGACAGATTCTTTGAAGAAGGCATTGCTATTTGAGTGGGACTTGAGGAGAGGTAGGACATGGACCTTTAGAGATGGAGGGGTGGGGATTCAAGAAAAGTGGCAGCAGAAGATCAAAGGCATGGAAAATAGAAAGGAATTATGAATAATTGAATTGGATGGAAGAGTTTGATGAATGCACAGGAGTAATTAGGCAATTGGGCCACATTATAAAGGGCCAATACATTTAGGTGTAAAATTTTGGCCTTTAATCTATTGGTAAAAAGAGCCATTGAAGATTTTTGAGCAAGAACACTGCATGAGGAGCTGTACTAAGAAAGGTGATTATGGTAGCAGAAAGGGATAGAGAAAAAGAGACTAGGGACACCTGGGTGGCTCAGTTGGTTAAGCATCATGATCCCGGGGTCCTGATGATCCCTTCGGCTCAGATCATGATCCCTTTGGCTCAGATCATGATCCCAGGGTCCTGGGATTGAGCCCTGCATCAGGCTCCCTGCTCAGTGGGGAGTCTGCTTCTCCCTTTCCCTCTGCCCCTCCCCACTGCTCATGCTCTCTCTCTCAAATAAATAATAAAATCTTTAAAATAGAGAGACTAGGTGGATACATTTTGGCCGTGGGCTGAAAGAGCATGACCTTGCATGAGCAAGGTCAGAAGTCAGGGCACTACAAACAGGGTAGAATTTTCAGGAGGAGCCTTGAGGGAGTGAGACAAGAACACTTCATGAAGTGTCTAGGTAAAATTAGGTGATGAACATAAACTCCACAGACAGATCTAACTCAGCTTAAATTCTCATTCTTCCACATACTTGCTGTATAACTTTAGGCAAGTGAGGTACCCTCTCTGTGCCTTAATGTCCTCATTGGTAAAGTGCAATCAATGATATAGACTCCAATACAGATTCCGATTGTTATGATTAAATAAGTATAAACATAGTCTCTAGCACATAATAATAGCTCAATAAATGTTAGCTATTTTATTATTCTTATTTCTTTTTATAATTACTCAGGAACTTAAATTCTGTCCTATGTGCCAGGAAGGGCATGCAGGGTATTTTAGAAAGATGACCTTATCAATAATGCAGAGAGTGAATTTGAAGAAGATAAGACTGACAACAAAGGTGGCTGTTTCTGTAAACCTAGGAGGAAAAAAAAAAAACATTGAAAACCTGGACCAGAGGAGGGGTGAACCTCACAGATCGCTCACAGGAGCTATTTCATTCTTAGGAACACATCTAGCACTTGATGGGTTCTCAAATAACTGATGAATGAATGAATGAATGAATGAATGAATGAATGAATGAATGAATGAATTGAATAGAGTAGAGCAGAGTAGCAAATCTGAAAAATCTCCAGAAAATAAACTTTTAAAACTGAAGTGTAATATGCACCTGCAATTGATCACATATCATAATATATAGCTTCATAAATTTTCACAAACCGAGCAAACCCATACCACCATCTCCCAGATCAAGAAACATAAATTATCACCACCCTCCAAACTCTCTTTTGTGTTCTCTCTGTCACTCTTGTCTTGACTTCTAATAGCATGCATTACATGTACTTTTTTTTTTGAGGGGGAGAGAGGGAGTGTATGAGCAGGGAGGGGCAGAGGGGAAGAGAGAATCTCAAGCAGGTTCCATGCCCAGTGCAGAGCCCTATGCAGGACTTAATCTCACTGCCCTGAGATCATGACCTGAATCAAAATCAAGAGTAAGAGGCTTAACCAACTAAGCCACCCAGGCTCCCCTCCATGTGCCTTCTTAAAAAACACTGTATAGGCGCACCTGGGTGGCTCAGTTGGTTGAGCGACGGACTCTTGACTTCCACTCAGATTATGATCTTAGGGTCCTGGGTTATCAGCCCTCGAGGCAGCCCCAGACTCAGCAGGGAATCTGCTTGAGGATTCTCTTCCTCTCCCTCTGCCCCTCCCCATGCTTGTGCGTGCATGCACACATGCTCACTCCCAGCCTCTCTCACTAAAATAAATAAATAACTCTTTAAAAAAACCACTCTATATTAAATGGAAGCATATACATACATACTCATTTGTGTCTGGTTTTGTATCTTTTGCTCAATATTATATTCATGAGATTGATTCAAACTCCTTTGTGGAACACTGGATCTTCATTCTCACTGCTGTATTATATTTCTTTCTGTGAATATACATATCCTCTTTGACTTATGACGGGGTTATGTCCTGATAAACCCATTATAAATTGAAAATATTGTTAAATTAACATGCATTTAAAACACCTAATCTTACCATAGCTTGGCCCAGCCTACCTTAAGCATGCTCAGAACACTTACATTAGCTTAGTGTTGAACAAAATCATCCAACACAAGCCTATTTTATGACAAAGTGTTGAATATCTCATGTAGTTTATTGAATAATGTACTGAAAGTGAAAAACAGAATGCTTGTATGGGTACATGTGGTTGTTAGTGCATCCGTTTTTTACCCTCGTGATTGATTGGTTGACTGGTAGCCATGGTTTGCTACCACCACCCAGTATCACAGGAGAGTATCTACCACATATCACTAGCCAAGGAAAAGATCAAAATTCAAATTATGATTTCTACTGAATGTACATTGCTCTTGCATCATTGTAAAGTCCCCAAATCATAAATTGGATTATCATAAATTCGGGACCATCTATACTAGAATTATTTATTCTGATGATGGCTACCTTGATAATTTACATCTTGGGGCCATGATTGATAATATTTAGATGAGCATTCTAGGACTTGTCTTACAGTGAATGTGTGAATGCATTTCAGTTGAGTGTGTACCTAATGAGTCACAGGTTAGGCATATATTCAACTTTGATAGATACGGGTTGTATCCCAAAGTATCCAGTCTGGTTTATACTCCCACTGGCAGTTTGTTTTTATTTGTTGTTGTTGTTGGTAGTGGTTATTATGGTAGTTGTGATACATTAATGCTTTAATTTGCATTTTCCCAGATTCCTAATGAAAATGATCAACTTTTCTTGTTTATTGGCTATATAGATATCTTCTTTCATAAGGTAGCAGTTCAAGTCTTTTGTGCATTTATCTACTGCCCGATCTGTCTATTTTTTTCTCTTACTTATTTGTAGATGTTTTATGCATTTGTAGGACACTGCAGGAAATTCTTTATTGGATATACATATCCCAAATGCCTTTTCCCACACTGGTATTGAGTTTGTACTTTTTTTTATTGCTATCTTTTTTTTTTTTTTTTAAGATTTTATTTATTTAGTTGAGAGAGAATGAGAGACAGAGAGCATGAGAGGGAAGAGGGTCAGAGGAAGAAGCAGACTCCCTGCCGAGCAGGGAGCCCTATGCGGAACTCGATCCCGGGACTCCAGGATCACGACCTGAGCCGAAGGCAGTTGCTTAACCAACTGAGCCACCCAGGCGCCCCTATTGCTATTTTTGATGAACAGAAGCACTTAATTTTATTGTAGATCAATCTATATATAATCTTTTTGATCATTGTTTTATCTTTCTGTTTAAAAAAACCTTTGCCTATTCCAAGGTTTATAAAAATGTCCTCCTATGATTTCCTCAAAATCTTTATTGTTTACTTTTCACTCCTTAGGTCAATAATCTATGTGGAATTTAATTTTGTGTATGATATGAGATAGGAATTCAATTTTTTTCCATGATATCCAATTAATCCTCCACCCTTTATTGACAAGATCATATTTCCCCAACATTGTAATGACACCAAAATAGTGAATTAGGTAATCATATTCTTGAAAAAAAATAATTCTCTCCTACTTGTCAACTTATCTAAAAATGAACATTATGCAGCATGTTTGAGGAAACCAAGTATTTGCAAAGGGGCGTTGGTGGTATTTGTTGTCCAAGAAAGTCCTCGGTTTGCAACAAACCCTAAAGATTGGCTCTGAACACAATAGCAGACAGTTGCAGCTTCTATTAGTTTAACATTCTTGGAATGAGATCTGGTTTGAAAGCTCCATGCAAATGGCTGCAATTTTATCTGCCAAATGTGTGAAAAATGTGTATTTTCTCATATTCCTGAGAACACATAAGTTAGGCTCATTTTTTCCATGCATCGTTAGGCATAATGTGTTTGTTCTCATGCTTCTTGGAAACCAAAGCTCAGCCTGGTCACAGAGAATAATGGTCAAGGCTGTGGTTCTTGTGGAGAGCAAGATTCTAATCTCAGTGCTGCCCTGGTTCAGTATGAGATCAGGGACAGAGGCATCTCAAGGCTTGGTGCCTTGTTTTCCTGAGAGTGAAATGAAGCTAATAAAAAGATAGATAGATATAGATGTAGATATAGATATAGATATAGATAGATATAGATATAGATATAGATAGATACACACACATACACACACACACATAACCAAGCTAATTAAATACCCAACCAATAATTCCCTCAAATAATTATAATTGTAAAGTTGGGAAAAAAAATATGTGTGACAGCGTATTAAGATGTTAAAAACTCCCTTACATAAAGATATTAATCTTGTGTGCTGCTTTCCTCCTAGGTTATATTTTGTCCTGGGTCTATAAAGCCTTTAACTAAAGGTGATGTGCTATTAAAGAGTAATAAAGATTGTGATGCAGAGAAATTGACAACCGCCTTCACATCACACGTAAATTTCAAAGGAATTCATTCTAAACTTTCCAAACACAACCTTCTCGGCATAGACAGATTCCTCCTGGCTTCAGGCTACTGTCCTGTGGGGTGTACCAAACTTGAAGACATGATTAAAATGATTATTTTTACATTTAAATCTTTTTTTTTTTCCCTGTCTGTGATATGTTTACTTCTCTCTCCCCAGAGTCAAATTTTTGAATTAGGAAAATGGAATTTTGCTAATGTATTAACAGAAGGAAAAAAAGGCCTGAGATTCCATATGGACACTTAGCCTCTGGTCTTTCCCCATCCCAACTCATCTTAATGAAGGAAGTCTCAATTCCCTAGAGCATTAGCATTAATTGAGGGAGGAGTGGGGTAATTTCTCTCTCTCTCAACTTTTTATTTTGAAATAATTAGAGATTCCAAGAGAGTTTCAAAAACAGTACATAGAATTCCAAGAATCCTTTACCCAGTTGTTCCCAATCTTATATAACTCACTAGTACTGTATCAAATCAGGGAATCACCATCAGTATAATCTTGTTAGCTAGACTCCAGACCTTATTCAGTATTAGATTTTTAGGCACATGTCTGTGCGTGTGGGTGTGTGTGGGTGGGTGGATCCATGTGATTTAATCTAATATCTAGATGCACAGAACCATCACTACAATCAAGATGCACTACTATTCCCGTGGCACCTGGGTGGCTCAGTCAGTTAAGCGTCTGACTCTGGTTTCAGCTCAGGTCATGATCTCAGGGTCCTGGAATCGAGCCCTGTGTGGGGCTCCGCACTCAGCATGGAATCTGCTTGAGATTCTCTCTGCCTCTCCTGCACCCCCCTCCTTGCACTCGCTCGCTCTCTCTCAAATAAATAAATAAATCTTTAAAAAAAAAAGATACACTACTGTTCCCTCGTCACAAAGGAACTCATTTGTGCTGCTCCTTTATTGTGGTTGCCTTGTGGGTATCATAGCTCTCTTTTTCCTGCAGGATAAATTTCAAACTTCTTAACCTAGTAGTCAAAGGAAGGAATGACTTCAAACTGGCAGTGCCTACCATACTCATCAGACCTGATTTGCCTGTGGGCAGAGTCACTGTGAGTTCAAAGATTCATGCCCAGGTGTTCCTCTCCCCCTAAACTTGCTCTAGGGATGTAGGTAAACGTTGGCAGAATACTTCTGGGCATTCTTACTGTCTCTAGACCACTTTCTCTCCATACGGGTGTGTGGCAAAAATATTTTACAAGGACCTGAAAAATTGGGGCAGGTCTGCCCCTTTCAGATTTCTTTATTTCAATTCTGTTGCCAGCCATTGGATAAGTAAGCCGGCTACAATTTTCTCCACAGAGACCATCTTAACTCAGAATTAGAAAGTGGAATTCATGTTCTCCCCTCCAACTTGTTTCAAAACTTACATTGAACATTGTGTCATGCTTCCCTGAGTATTAATCAAAAAGCATTCTGTAAAAATCCAACTATTTTCCCTCTACCTGTATAGCTTGTTCAGATGGGATCATAAAGAGATTTTATCTTGCCTCCACCAATGGAAAGACACGTGGTGAGATCATCAAATCCCATCTAAATTCCTAATATCCAACCATGTTCCAGATATGTTGCTAGGCAGGCTCTGGAGACTTAATAGTGGACAAAACACACAGTACCTACCTTCAGAGAATTTATAGTCTGGAGGAATAATTCTTTTTTTCTTTCTTTCTTTCTTTTTTTTTTTTTTGAGAAGGCAGAAAAGGACAGAGGGAGAGGGAGAGAGAGAATCTTAAGCAGGCTCCACACCCAGCATGGAGCCCCACGCAAGGCTTGCTTTCACCACCCTGAGATCATGACCTAAGATGAAATCAAGAGTGGAATGCTTAACCGGCTGAGCCACCCAGGCACCCCTGGAGGAATAATTCTTAAGGCAGTATTCACATCTGGTTATCTCAATATAGTAGTGTCTGTTTCGATGTGTTATTATACATAGCACAATGTTCGTTATATATTGGATGGATGGGTTCACCAGCAACCGAGTGATTGAAGGAACAAATGCCAAATTCAGAGATATTAAGAAGTTTTTAGTCTCTGTTTGTCCCCCTGAATTCCATTTTGCACGATTTGGAATGAGCTGAGGCTTCATAAGAAAATGCCCTCTTTGAATTGTAAGGTGGAAAGTTACAGCCAAAGGCTGAAATTTCTCAGCCGTTGTTCGAAGCCGCTTTGCAACCAACCTGCCTTCTTTTTGAAGGCTGTATCCAGTAGCAGATACTTGGCACTGCTCTCTTCCTCATTCTAATTTACGGTGCAGCCAATTCAAATAGTATGCAAAAAGAAGCATTACTAAAAAGTAAGTATTATCAATTAGCATACAAAAGAGGAACTGCAGAAGCTGTTTCTGGGTAAGAGGTCCTGAGAGAGCTCAACAGCCCATAGGCGGCAACAGTGGTAAACATCCAAATTTACAACCCCTTTGGGGTGCCTGAGCAAAGAAAAGCAACTTCCTATTAGTGGTCCTAAAGCAAACTAATTTTACTTCCCTGGAAACTCATTTGGAAAACAGCATGATTTGGGGGAAAAAACTGTATGGGCGCGGTTAAGAGAAAACGATCACCCATCCAGAGCTCTGTAGAGTTGACCCTGACAAAATGTTAATTGTGAGCAGGTCATTTGTTCAAAGTTCAGACTGAATGCTCTATTTAAAGCAAATGGAATTTAGTTATCTTAAGAGAAATGCTTCTGCCACCTAGCCTTCTGTGTGTGTACTTTCAGCCAAAGGGCACTTGAGTAACTGAGAGTGGAGAAGTTGTTATAATTATTTTTTTACAACATGCTAAGCTCAGAATGCTTTCTCCTCTGTGCGGTGTTCACAGATCCTCACAGTCATCATGCATTCTGTTCTTCTGGGCTTTCTTGGTGTATTTCAGACATGTGATAGGTCCTCAGTGTGGTCTGTAAGGCCCTCCAAGATTGGAACCCTGGGCACAGCGGCAGCTATATCTCTCACTAGGCACCTTTTACTCATTGTATCTCAGCCAACTCGAAGGAGTCGTAATTTCCTAAGCCTACCATTCCAGATCATGCCACCATGATTACGTTGCTTCCCTCTGCCTGGAACGTCTTACCTCATCACGTTCTACCAGTAAACTTCCCATTTTCAAAACTGGCTTCAAAACTTACCTCCTATATGGGGCGCCTGGGTGGCTCAGTCGGTTAAGCGACTGCCTTCGGCTCGGGTCATGGTCCCAGGGTCCTGGGATCGAGCCCCACATGGGGCTCCCTGCTCTGAGGGGAGCCTGCTTCTCCCTCTCCCACTCCCCCTGCTTGTGTTCCCTCTCTCGCTGTGTCTCTCTCTGTCAAATAAATAAATAAAATCTTTAAAAAAAAAAAAAAAAACTTACCTCCTATAGAATTGCCACTTCCCCTTTTGTGGCCTCCACATTCCCATGGATATACTCCGGTGATTAGATCCAAGTCATCTCTGTTGCATTTTTTTTTTTTAAATCTGTAATCTCAGTTCCTCAATCATGCATGCCCCACAGCAGGCAGCATTGACTATACATGGAATAAAAGAATAAGTGTTGTTAGGCAGCCGGCAGTTTAAAACCTTTGTTGTCCTTAAAACCTTGAGCAAGGAACATAAAAGTGCCAAGCCTCAGTTTCCTCATGTGGGGAACACTGAGCCACAGAGGAGAGGAGTAAGACATAAAGGAACTAGCTGGTGTAGGTATTCGATACCTGCGAATTGCCTTCCTTTTTCCTCACCTTGAGTTGTGATGACTGAAGCAGAAACTGCATTAAGTAAAGCTAAGTGGTATTATTGACCAGAAAGAAACAGAGAACAGTATCTAAGGGGTACTAAGCTGAACACTGCTCCTTTGTGTACGGGTGTGTGTGTGTGTGATGAGGGACAGTCATCTGCCTATAGGATGGGAGACAAAAGCCAATATCTACTTTTAGAGAAAACATTTTTACTATAGATATGTCTTGACTTCACTGTTGGAGAATGAAAATAATCCAGATAAACAAAAAGTAGTCTCCTCAGGCTCTGCAAATCATTATGCTATGCCTTTTCAAAAGAATGATGTAGATGTGTTTGGGGGTGTCGCAAAGGCTAAGATGAGCTTCTGTTGTTGAATACATCCCCCATTCAAGAATCTGTCTCAGTAGCCATGTTTCAAGGATGTGACCCCACCCGTATGGACATAGTGGATTGAATCTGTTAAAAATCAAAATTCAGCTGAGTAAATTTGAAAATTCAGTTGGCTTTATTCAATAATTCATGAACCAGGTAGCATCCCATCTAGCAAGAAAAAAGGAGCTTCTAGGAGTTATACAAAATGGGAGGTTTTTATAGGCAGAAGGGTGGGACAAGGAAGTTAAAATGTGAATTAATTCAGGCTAGGTTTTCTTTCCTTAGGGAAAAACAGAGGGTCTTATCATGCAGATTTACCTCACTAGTAGATCAGGAAGTGCCCTTCTGATTGGTTAAAATTCCACTTCTGGGGGAGACTGAAACCGCAAGTAGGTTAGGTATCAAGTCTTGGTGGGGTTTAGCAAAAGTGAGTCCATTTGGGGCCTGCCGTTTCTTTTTTGAACAGATCCAACCCCAGCCCAGCTCAGTCAAGATCCTCCCCCACCATCATTACACCTGGGCTGAGAGGTTCAGGTTGCTCCAGGGAGCTTGACTGACCAATTCATAAACTCTGGAGCACTGGAGTGGTCCTCTTTTCAAGTATGCTTAGGGAAGCAGAGACATTCATTCTGGATTTCACAGGCCATTATTTCCATGGGTTACAGGGGGTTATGAGAAAGGGGAAAAAAAATTCTGCAGTGATACAGGTGGCAAATTCTCCTTTAAACAAAGTTGACTTTAGGTACATCACTACAGGATTTCTCAAAGCCTATAAATTGTTAACATGTTTTGTGACTCCGTAAGATAAGTATAGTATAGTAAAGCATAGTATAGTTATTTCCATCTTTTAGACCATGGCAAAGCCATGAGGTTGGTGGTCCATGGTCTCTCAAAAGTACAGCCCATATTGCTAAATGTTTCAGAGGGTTTTCCCTAATTTGGGGATATCAAATATTTAAAAGCAGACCCACTTTGAAGTCTCCCAGCAAGCAACAAATCTGGGACTTGATAGATCTAGTTATTAAGAGTCAGTCCATTGGAGCAGTCTGTTTGCCTGCCTTTCTTGCTGTGTTGGTAATTTTGCAAAAACTGCTGAACTTGCTCTTCTACTCACAGCAGATTGTAGACAGAGTAAAGGTTGTATGTTGGTTGTCTATCACCCTTTAGGAAGAATCCCTACCCACTTCTTTCAACTAATCCCAACCTTCTCATTCTGGACATTTAGAAAAGGACATACAGGGAGAATCATCATTAAGTAAGTAATTGTGTATAATTGCATCTCACACTGATGCAGGCAGAAAATAATGTCATTCTTCCTAACTCTGTTATCATATACTGAGATAGGTTCCAGCTACAGTCTTGGATCATTCCAGATTGAGAAATCTTCAGTCAGAGACAGCTCAGTGGCATATAAGATGAAAAAAGAGGCTGGGGACCTGAGAGGGAATCTCAAAGATGGATTAAAAAATGAAAAAAAAGAAGAGGAAAAGAGAGAGACAGAGAGTTAAAAGCCAAGGATGGAGAAGGGAGGGGTACAGGCAAAGAGAAGAGGGAAAAAAAAAACAAAAATACAGCACAGTTCCCAAATGTGAAACTTAGTTTCTGGATATTTGTTGCCAAGAATACAGCCCCAGGAACTAAGAATCCTTTCACATTTCTCTTTCCATCTGAATTATTATTGAACTGTTGGGCACAATTAATTGTGAATTACACCCAACGAGTGCCTACTATCACCAGCACTGAAGAGAGTGTTCACCATATGCCAGATCATAAATGTCTCCTTCCCATAGGAGTGACTTACCTCCTCAGCAAGAATCTATTCATCCTATTCTTAATGATGCTTACCCCAATTTTTTTAAATAAAGCACCATTTGAAGCAGAGAATGTGGAAAACTACTTCCGTAGTCTTGGGAAGACATATTAGAATCCAAGCAACCTTGACCAATTTGAAAGACAAATTAATTCTGATATAAAAAACATTTAATAATAAGGAAAATTGCAGAGCGGTTTGTACTGCTTGACCTACAAAATTCACCAAATTCCATGCTGGATGAGCCTGGCCATTGCAAAATTCCAATGGAGACAAAAAAAATCTAACAATCTAAGTAAATTTCACAGTATTTAGCAATCAGAAAGACGGAATTGTTATTGTGAATGTAAAGAGACTACAGGTGGGGTAGAAAGGAAAGGGGACGTTAATGCCTTTCAAGTTTAACACCTGATTCATGTATTATATTAAAGACTGTGTCTAATTCACAGCCAAACATTTTAACCATGTGATTAAGAATTTTGAACAATTTCAAATTTCTTGAGAAAGATATGAACCCCAAATAGAGCACTGAGTGAATGGTTTTGTGCCAAGAATCAAAGATCCCCAGTGCTGCTTGCTCCTCTCATCCCACTGGCTCTCTGACATCCACCAGATGGACACTGCCTGTTTCCCTCTCTCTCTAAACTGACCTCCCGGACACAATGCCATCACCTGCTTAAACTCATGTCCTATGCCAGGCACATCCTACTCAACTGTTCCTTTCCCAGTTCTGCTCCCATCTACAAGTGTGAGTGGCAATCAGTCTCAGTAATTACATACAGAAAAGTAAGGTGGACCCCTACCACCAGTTTAATTCAATCACAGTTCACCTTGGAGCCTTAGATAGGTAAGGCCAGGGTTTGAATACAGATGGGGTGGTAAGAAGGAATATAGAGGACCAGGGGACAGTAACTCCTATTCAGAGCTTTTTTCTCAAATGCCAAGGGAGCCCTTGTGCCAAACTCATTTGTCTCCGTGGATAGGAGAATTTAAAAAGTATTTGTCATAAGAAAACACAGAAAATAATAAGGTCATTTGATCCATTGGCCAACACTTCTACATCTGTTCCTAGGGTGTGTGCAGGAATTCTTGGCCAACAACAAGTTCTTTAATGATTGTGCTCCTCTGTCCTAGCCCTGATTCCTGTTGAAGTATTCCGTCTTTGAAAGTCCTCAACATCTCTGCACCTAGCACAGTGCCTGGTGCATTATATGTGCTCAGGATTTGCTTGATCAGTGAAAGTCGTATCTTCTATTAAAGGCAGGTATAATAATTATGTGCAGAGTAATTATGACAGTTTTTACCCTTTCTCAGCATATTACCATAGCAATTATATCATAGCATTATTGCAAGAGTCAACTAAGTTGATGCTCTTAAATTGCTTATAACAGTGTATTTTCAAAATAAATTATTTTTATTTCAAGGCTTCACTTGCTATTTAATCCTTTGTAAACTTCCTCCATTCAAGACCACTATTTATTTTATAAGAACTGACATTGTCCTTTGTTTGGGACAAAGCTGATGCATTCTCTACAATATGGGAATATCAGCAATAGCTAGAACATTTCCTTTGACAGAGAGACTAGGATGGCCAAAGACTGATCAAAGTTAAGGTTCCCAAATTACAGACTGAATTGTGTCCCCCATTCATATGTTGAAGTCCTACCCCTGATACTTCAGAATGTGACTATAGTTAGAGATGGGATCTTTAAAGAGTCAATTAAATGAGGTCATTAGGTTGGACCTGATTCAATATAGCTGGTATCTTCATAAAAAGAGATTAGGATACAGACACACACAGAGGGAAGACCATGCGAAGACCCAGGGAGGAGATGACCATCTACAAGCTATAGAAAGGGGTCCTCAGAAGAAACCAATATGGCTAACACCTTGATCTTGGACTGCTAGCCTCCAGAATTGTGAGAAAATAAATTTCTGTTGTTTAAGCCACCCTGTCTGTGTTATTTTGCTGTGAAATCCCTAGCCATCTAACATACCCCAAGACTCTGGGATGTCTAAGCAGAAAGAGGTGAGAAACCTTAGATGCAAGATGTGGTGTTGCCACTGGTTACTGAGTAACTTGAAGAAACATTCTCAGGACTGAGAAGCTGAACTCCAGACAGACTGGCACCTGGATTCCAGCTTCACCCTTATCATCAGCAAAGTGACTAATCTCTGTGAACTTCAGTTTTTTCACCCACAAAGGGGAAACAAGCAACTTACATCATAGAATTTATGTGAGAGTTCATTGTAAAAAATGTATTTTAAGTAGATTGTGCCATACTGCACATCTAGTGAATACTATTAAAAGTAGCTATTTTAGGGGTGGCCTGGGTGGCTCAGTTGTTAAACGTCTGCCTTCAGCTCAGGTCATGAGCCCAGGGTCCTGGGATTGAGCCCCGCATTGGACTCCCTGCTCAGCAGGAAGCCTGCTTCTCCCTCTTCCACTCGCCCTGCTTATGTTCCCTCTCTCGCTGTGTCTCTCTCTGTCAAATAAATAAAATCTTTAAAAAACAAAGTAGCTATTTTATTATTATTAATAGTATTACTATCATTACTTGATCTCTCAATGCCTCAGTTTCAATATTTGTAAAAGAAGATACTTCTGCCTGACTAGCAGGGTTGGTGTGAAGAAGATATGCATGAATATTGATGAAAAAACGTTCCCATGATGTACCATGATGTGAGTGGTCTGTCCCAAGTACGAGGGATACTCGTGTGTTCTTTGCAGAGAATTTAAAAACAGTAATACAACTGAATAAAATTTGGTCTCCTTTAACAATGTCAGTGATGAAATATACTCGGGGTGCATTTCTCCCACCCACCTCCTGTGAGATATTGTAAACTAAAATGAGCCAAATCAAAATGAGATTAAAAAATGATTTTTATAATTATATGCTCTTCACATCTTCTGAACACTCTATTAAGTGCTAAGCTAAGCACTTTGCAAATTATCTCGTTCAGTCTGTAGGTTCACCCTATAAAGTGGGTTTATAAAAGGGAAGTAAGATATCCAAGGTCACAAAGTAACAGCAGGACATGCCATTGGAAGCCAGGGAGTCTGACTCCCTGAGCTAAACTGGTTTTATAATAGTCCTCATCATGATTTAGGGAAGAACTGCCTCCCTCCCTCTTCTTTCCTGCGTAGTATACAAACAAGGAAGAAGCATCTCAGATATTTAGCTGGACCCCATATGTAGCCTACATATCTCCAACTTGATCTTGGTGACTGTCATTCTTGATGTGACCTATTCACACTGGCCCACTGTCTAGATCTCACTCATTTGATGATTTATGGACCGTGTCAGTGTAATTTAGTGTCTTAATGCTCCTAGTCAAGGACCATCAAATGTCTTCTAAAGCCTCCGATGTCCTTCAGAGAGAAAGAAGTAGAATTCACAGCTTTAGTGATCTTTCGATGAAAGGAAAAGTAAATTCGGCAAAGAGTCAACAGACCTGGGCCCCTGGCTCTGAAACTTAGGAGTTATGTGGCTCTGTCTCTGTCAGTAACTTCCTCTAGCCTCCATATTGCTACAGCTGCCACTCTTCAGCTTTTGACTTATTTACAGATTTACCTTTTTTCTGGCTTATGAGTCCCTAGAAAAATAAAATTCAATCCTATATAAAAATGATGTCTGTTTATTTGAGATGTGAGAATCTAGAGAGGCCATAGTTGAGAGCCTGCAAACATTTGATAAATGAATGCATTAGAGGGTGGAGTTAGACAAAGTTCTTTTTTTTTTTTTAAGATTTTAGTTTTTATTTGAGAGAGAGCACAAGTTGGGGGGGAGGGGGGAGAGGGAGAGGAAGAAACAAACTCCCCACTGAGCAAGGAACCTGTGTATGAATGGGCTTGCTGGGGTCTGTAGTTGTATGCACACCTGAGTGCATATATGGATAGTCCTGGGGAATGAGCTCAGAATTTTGCCTTATTTTAAGAACTACTGACTAAAAAATATGAATGCAATTCTATATTTTAGAATAAAGAGAATGATATCATGAAGCTAAGAGAGACCATCTGTGGGATTGAAAGAAGCTCAATACAAAAGGGTATTTCAGAAGGGAAGAATAATATCAGAATTTCTCCTAGGAAGGGACACTCTTGAAAAGAAGTAGCTATACTTTTTCTTTTTTTTAAAGATATATTTTTTTAAGATTTTATTTATTTATTTGACAGAGAGAGTCAGCGAGAGAGGGAACACAAGCAGGGGGAGTGGGAGAGGGAGAAGCAGGCTTCCCGCAGAGCTGGGAGCCCGATGAGGGGCTCGATCCCAGGACCCAGGGATCATGACCTGAGCCGAAGGCAGATGCTTAACTACTGAGCCACCCAGGTGCCCCGAAGTAGCTATACTTTTATGTTGCCTTTCAAGATAGATACATGAATCTTAAATCTAAAAAGAATACTAGAGTTTATCTCTATTTTGGTCCTCAATATTCAGTTGAGGAAATCATGGCTCAGAAAGGAGAAGGACTTTGTTAAAGATCAAACAGCTCATTAAATTTGAGTCTTCTGATTCTTTTTTCTTTCTATAAACCTATTCTTTCTATGATTTTCCCCCAAACAATGGAACTGTTTCTTTAATGAAACATATTACCTACGGAACCCCAATATGAAACTGAAATAATGGAATTTTTCTCATTGAAGGAGGTCTTGGGGCTCTGGAACTGAACCATATTCCTAAAGTCTGGGATGTGGAAGAAATCCTAGTTTGAAATCTACTGGGCTAATCCATGTTAGCTTTCCTACTATTGCCAATGCAAATTAAAAATGCAAATCAGTTAAGAAAACTTTTGCATGATTGTTAAATAAATAGATTCTTGCAGATGAGAAACTGAAGGGTGTCCCCAGTTTAAAGCTCATTTTTAAGGACACAGAGGCACAGAATATACCCCTCCTCCAAAGATTTTGAGCAATATGTCCTTGGTCCCTGCATAAGCTGTCAGAGCAGACAATTGCCTGGATGGATGATGGATGACATTTTTTAGATTTTTACTTACCCTCAGCGGTCTTTGGCATGATATATAAAATGTCTGTTTTTTAGTTCCTGTCTCAGTCTTTTCTTGCTTGCTTATGTAAGGGATGGCATATCTCATGGGGATTATTCTTGTTCGTGGGTGGCACTTACTTGGTCTCCCCAGTCTTGTCACCTGAATGGTGATGGAAAAACTGTTCTGGGTCCAAAGTCATTGCTCTTTAACAGTAGCCAAGAAGGAGAGTGAGTGGGCTAGCCTTCAGTGTAGACTAGCCCCTTCCACAATGATACTTGTTTGGATCTGTTCCAATATTGCTCATCACAGGATAGGAGAAAAAGAAGACTTTTATTCTCGTACACCACAAGAATGATTTTTCAAATGATATTTCTCACCATCTTACCTGACCCTGCTAAAAATCCTTTCACAGGCCCTCCTTGCCCTCAGAATAATCTAAATTTCATAGCCCTTTCAGATCTGTTCCCTACCCACATCTTTAGTATCCTTCTCAACCAATTCTCTAATTGAAACTTTTTCCTTAGCCACACCGTACGGTTTTCTTCTCAACCTTCAGACACTGGCTCCCTTTCACCCCTAGGCCTGAAGATGTACTGTTTTCCCTACTTGAACACTTATTTCTGCTAACCCTACCTTTCTCTGTCCTCTACTCTCAGATTAAACTTCACCTCTCTCAGAAGTCCTTCTCTGACCCCAATAGAGCATGTCAGGGTCACCTCTTTGTCACCCTTCCTATTACTTCAGTAACACACTAATGGGAATGGGTTGCTTCATTTTCTATCTTGCTGTGAATTTCATGGAGACAGACAATATTTTATTTTATTTTATTTTATTCTCTTTTTTAAATTTAAATTCAATTAATTAACATATAATGTATTATTCATTTCAGAGGTAGGGCTCAGCGATTCATCAGTTGTGTATAACACCCAGTACTCATTACATTACATGCCCTCCTTTAATGTCCATCACCGAGTTACCCCATCCCCCCACCCCCTCCCCTCCAGAAACCCTCAGTTTGTTTCCTATGATTAAGGGTCTCTTATGGTTTGTCTCCCTCTCTGATTTTGTCTTGTTTTATTTTTCCCTCCCTTCCCTATGCTCCTGTTTATCATATGAGTGAAATCATACGATAATTGTCTTTCTCTGATTGACTTATTTTACTTAGCATAATACCTTCTAGTTCCATCCACGTCATTGTAAATGGCAAGATTTCATTCTTTTTGATGGCTGAGTAGTATTTTTTTGTATATGTATACCACATCTTCTTTATCCATTCATCTGTCGATAGACATCTGGGCTCTTTCCATAGTTTGGCTATTGTGGACATTGCTGGTATAAACATTGGGGTGCAGGTGCTCCTTCAGATCTCTACATTTGTATCTTTGGGGTAAATACCTAGTAGTGCAATTGTTGGGTCATAGGGTAGCTCTATTTTTAACTTTCTGAGTAACCTCCATATTGTTTTCTGGAGGGGCTGCACCAATTTGCATTCCTACCAGGAGTGTAAGAGGGTTCCCCTTTCTCTGCATCCTCACCAAAATCTGTCATTTCCTGAAATGTCGATAAATATGCATACTTTAAAGAGTTAATTAATCAGTTATTGAGTGTGAAGCCCAAGTAACACAGAGGCAGAGACATTCAGAATCAAGACAAGAAAGAAATCTCTAGGTGGTAGCTGCAGCGCATGACCTGAAAAGCAAGATGTTGATAGTAGCCAGTCGAAGCCATTAAATCAAAAAAGAAGTTGAGAACAATTCAGACCACGAAATACCAAAGATTATTTGTGAAAGCGAGACCTTAGGCCAAGGAATCAGTGGAGACAATGAAGATATACGGACAAGAACTGCAACCAAACTAATATCTGGCTAATTCTACAACACTGCCTCTTTATTACCTGGAATTGCTTTTATTGGCTTATGCAAGGTGACTGTTTTCTAGAGCACCTTAAAAGTCCCTCCTGCTAGCTGAATAATAACTTTTAGGCCTTTATTCAGGGACTGTGTGACGAAGATAAATCAAAGCCTGCATTGGTATAACCCAAATGGGCCCAACAATGTATTCAACTCTTGTGTGGTCCACCTTTCCAAATTTAATAGCCCAGGAGTGATTGAGAACAATGTGCTGGTTCTGAATTATAATAAAATGGAAGTTTCCTTTCTCCTGTCAGAATTCTGATGGAAACCAAATTATTTTTTTTAATTTCATTATGTTATGTTAATCACCATACATTACATCATTAGTTTTTGATGTAGTGTTCCGTGATTCATTGTTTGCGTATAACACCCAGTGCTCCATTCAATACGTGGCCACCAAATTCTTATCAAACATTCCTTTAAATGTGAAATAATCTTTGAGAGTATCTCAATTTAACCTCAATTATTAATCATGGTATTAAACTTGCATTGCATTTTGGAGACGCAGAAAAAGAAAATGTCACACATATAAAAATTGTATATATATAATTGTATATGTATTATCTATACTATATATATATAGTGTGTATATATATAGTTGTATATGTGTTATATATATTATATACATAACTGTATTATATCATTTTTGTATATCACACTGAGATATATTTCCATAAAATGGAAATTTTAAGGAAGTAATCTGATTAAGTTTTGCTTTCATGTACCTAGGAGATACCCAGGAGGATTTTGTTTTGCTAATCATGATATTTCACATAGTAAGTTCCTTCCAGACTTACATTCAAAGTTTCCATGATTCTGAGCTACATGCTTTCCCTGCTAATAGAAAGTTTATCAAACGACTGATTTCCTTAGTGTTGTGTCTGCAAACCCTTCGTAGCTATTAATCTAAGCCTTTTACCTTTTCATTTTAAAAACTCACATTTCTCCAAGGAAAATTCAATCCCCTTAATCCTCATTGATTGGCATTTAGTGCAGCAAGATGATATTTTGTGAGAACTCTGGGTGTCTAACCAGCAGTTTGATCAATTTGTTATGCTTCTTGTCATGCTAATCATATTTTGCACCTGGAAACCATGTTTCCCCTCAAGTCTTCTAACTTCATTTAAAGCCTGTGTCATTTCTAATTTAGACAATGGAGAAACTGAGGCATGAGCCATTGACTATCTGAGCTTACTCAGTTTTATTCACAGCTTTGTGTTACTGGAATTCCTACACAACTCTTTCTCATCCTTTCCCTTTAAAAGAAAAAGTGTCTTTTTTTTTTATCTTTATGACTCCAATATGTTCTTGTGCCCTTGAAATACTTATTTAAGTTTTCAAGATCCCTGAACCTTAGTTCCGTCTCCTATAAAATGGGGGAAACAATATTTACCACAAGGAGTTTTTATAAAAATGTATTAAGTTGACTTATGACAAAGGACCTAGTGTAGTGTCAGGAATATAATAAATGTTTAGGAAATATGAAGGTGGGGATACAGAAGGGAAAGGCATAAGAGTAGTGAAGGCACTCTGAGAACTCCCTAAGACAGGTTTCTCCAAGTCTAGTGCAAGTGAATCAATGTTGTCTGCAATGTTTTTAAAAGTATAGATTTTTTGGCCCATTGAAGACCAACCGAATCAAATCCCTGGAAGTCCAACTCAGGAATCTGCATTTTAACCTTCTCTCCCACTCATGATGCCTGTGTACACTTGGATGACTAGTGTTTGCAAGTCTGTAGGCAATGCTGCAACCTTTCCATGGAGGATTCTAAAAGTCCAAGGAGGTCCTAAGCAGAGGACATTCATTGAGTAGACAGGAAATTTTAAAGGAGCTGGAATTGACTAGGTGGGAAGGTACTCAGCAAATGGAACAGAAGGTAAAACTTGCAAGTCTCCCTAGCGGCACCCTGAGAGGCGGTTTCAGGGATTGGAAACATCTAATGGGGCAGGTACCTGTGAATGAATAATTCCAGGGCTTGCTCCTATCCTTGCTCCCAGATACACCGGTTTTCTTCTCAACAATGGGGGAGGGTGTTGGTCCTTTCCCTAGAAGAGGGGTTGATTTAAAGAGGTTTCAGCCTTCCTTGGGCTCTTTGGTTTGATTCAGCATTCGTCTTCCTTTCTGTTGTTCTGGCCTAACATCATGTCTCACCCATTGTGTTTGTTGTTCTGCCTTGTGTTTTCTTGACATGCTTCCAAACTCATTGCCTCTTTTTAACAAGGACCTAAGGAAGAAATTCATGTCTGCCTTTTATACCAAGAACATTTGTATTTCTAGATAATTTGCTTTTGTCAAACGTAAATGCAATTGGTTGATTAAACTAGTTGCCCTTTTCTGGCTGACTAACAGGAAACTTGGAAAAAAAACTAATGGAACATCATGCCTGGTTTACTAGGGTCTAATGTTTATCTCCATTTCTTTTACCCAATTATATATGCCATATTATGTTTTATATGTCTTTGAATGCAACTTTAAGGTTTTTTGGTTTTTTTTGCAACCGTAGTATATAACTAAAAACTCAAAGATTAGTTAAATCCCCACATTGTACACTAGTTTGTACAATAGGACCCTTGTCTAGTTCCCTGTTTAGTGTTGGCAAAGTATACAATTCCCAAATTTCAACGTAGTCTGTTTTGCTTTTAAGTAAAATAAGTAAATTTAGGCAGCATATGCAAAAAGAATGGCATTTATTATAAGGCATATTATTATAAGGCATTTATTATTATTTATTATGTAACCCATGGTCAGTTCTATAGATGGGCTCTCAGGAAGGACTAGGACAGTGATTCCAAACATATCTGTACATTGGAATCACTCTGATTTAACAACTAATGCCCGTGTCCCATCTCCATAGATTATGATTTAATTGGTCTATAGTGTGGTCTAGACCAGAGATTTTTAAGAGATACCCAGCTGATTTAATGGGCATGCAGATTTAGAAACCATTGAATGAGAAACAGATCCTGGAAAGTCTTAAGAACTCTTTTTTTCTTATTTTATCACTGATTTCTGCTTGACTTTTTTCTCTCTCTGGTCAGAAGCGTTTTCAGCTTCGTGACCCACCTAGTAGAAAATATGGTCATGCTTCAGCTCAAAAATTTTCATGTTATAGGATCAACTGCTAGGAGATCCTCAAGCACAATTCCACATTTCAGTGACAAAAGATTGGATTGGCTCATCATAGACCTAATTATTAACCCACAGACAAATAAATGTGAGTATGGTGAGCAGAGTAATTGTTCAAACATGGGTACTAGTTGCCTAGCTCCATGGTTTGGAGAAAGGGCCAGTTTCCAGAGAAGGTGGAGTTACTGTGAGCCGGAAAGGACATTCAGGAAAAGTGTACATTTTTATAGAGGGGCCCTGCTAACGCCTAAGAAATCATCCTGTGGTTGACTACATTCTTAATTCCCTAAATGTAGATTCCCCTGGGCTCCATCTATCTGTCGGGATGTCTCTAGATTAGAGTCACAGTCGATGAGAATAGAAATGATCGTAACAAGCATTTACTCAGTGCTTATTAAGGACCAGGTAATGCACATGACATTTTCAGTAGCTGTTACTTTAAATTCTCAGAAGACTCCTATGGAGTAGCACTGTTATCTCCATTTTATGGATGAGGAAACTGAGTCACAGAGAGGTTAATATCTGGCCAAAGACCTTCCAATTAAACGTGGTGGTGCCAAGTTTTGAAGGGGGCAGATAGCAGAGCTGTAGTTGTTAATTGCTTACAGTGATGTAGAAACAGTTGGTCCCCCCTCAGAGATAATCTCCAGAAAAACTCAACTGTATACCAGTGGTTACTAAGTTTTACTGATCATCACAGTTTAAAATACTCATGAGAGCCCAGAACAGTGTGTTGGACCAGATATTTGGACCAGTCTCTGATAGCCAGTTGGTTTATTCAATTTGAAACATCCCAGGTTGACAAGATCATAGGCCTAAACTATTAGGGCCTTGATATATTTGAAACTATTGTTGTCAGTTTCTACCCCCACTACCTACATTACTTCTGATATCCCCATTTTCCAAAAATGAAAGTCTAGAGACTCAGTAAAGCTAACTGTCTTATCCATAGTCATAGAGTGATTGGCAGATTCTTAAACTTTAACAAAAAGGCTCTATGAGATAAAGTTACTTCTAGTTGATAAATTACCTTGAGTATAGATTTGGCACTAAGCTGTAAAGATAGATTTCATTTGCCTGCAAATTAACACAAACAGGATACACACCCACCCCCACCCCCACACAAACCTTCCCCCCCACACACACCCTGCCCTTGTTTGTGGTAACAAATCTCAAGATAGCTCTATATGGCTAATGCCTATCCTTGAAAGAGTTCACACTCAACTCTGCCCCCATTGGCTTGTTCAGCTGCAGCACTGTTCTTAGCTGCCTCTTACAATGTTTGGTAATTAAATGCTAATTTGTTGGTGTGCTCTTTCATTTACTTTATAGTTGCTTTCTTATAAATATTTTTATTAGTTTCATTAATAATTAAAATTTACCACACAGTTTCCAAAAAGCATGTTTTCATTGGAAATAAACAAGAAATAACACTGATTATTACCACTGTAGGATAGAGATAGTCTCATTTCATGTTTCCAAGATCTATTGGAGGCTCCACCATGGCTCTATCCTATTAGCCTCATATCTTTGCTTGTTGCTTTAAAGTCTCGTCTTAGGGGCACCTGGGTGGCACAGTCAGTTGAGCGTCCAATTCTTGGCTTCGGCTCAGGTCATGATCTAGGGGTCACGAGATCGAGCTCCATGTCGGGCTTTGCACTCAGGGTGGAGTCTGCTTAAGACTCTCTCCTCCTCCCCCCAAATAAATGAATAAATATTTTTTAAAAATAAAAATTAAAAAATAAAGTCTTTTTATATATGAGGTAACATGAGATAGTTCCCTCAATTCTCCCGCTTCTATGCAGCATTAGAGATTGTATACCTTCCAATAAGGAAGTGCTAATATTTCTCACTACCTTTAAGGAGGAGCTCTTTTTGATATCTAACTGAAGTATTTTTTATAAATTTCTTCCCAGTGATGAATGCCATGTGAGTATTAGCTATAACTGGTCACTTAAATATGGAATTAGGCAACATTCGGAATATCTCATCTCCTGAAGATTACTAAAGATATTGAGGTATTGAAAACTGTGTGGCATCATATGCATTGGCTGTATACTATAAGCTACAGCAATACTTCTTCACTGACAGTTTAAGCTCCGTTTGAGGGTGCCCACAATTACCATATTCAAATAGCCTTATCATCTCTCGAGACCATTTAATTTTATTATGCATATTGAACCAAAAGGTTCTGCAAAATTCTTCTGCCTACGTAAAACCTGCCTGTGAGGTCTACATTGGGTCTTCATACCTTAATGATTATTGATGCTTATAATACCATCTTATTTTTCTATATTCCCCTTAGCAGAAATTGCTTATTTTCCACCCAAATCATTCTCTCCATCTTTACGATAATTTAATTCAAGTTCAACCCATGGTGCCCAGCTAGAGGCTCCATTTTACAGTGACCTACAGCTAGGTATAGCAGTGGAAACCAGGTTATTGACAATGGAATGAAAATAGTTGGCTTTGACTTCACATTTTCACTCTCCTGTCATCGGGAACATGGATGAAACTCTGACATAGCTCCAAATGTACAGATAAGACCAGCACTAATGAAGGAGCAGAAGATGCAAGGAACCCAGGTCCTTGTGTAACTTACTGGAATAGAGTCACCGCCAACCTGAAATGCTTGTCTCATGTTACATGATAACTTCCATGTTCTTAATGCCTTTTTATTTTGTGGTCCCTTTCTTGCAGCAGCCAAACATAGATCTTAAATAATACATTCCCTCAAACCTGATAAAAACGCAAGATTTCTACCTATTCAACTAACCTGATTCTCACACTAATAATGAGAGGAAGGGATTTGTTACTTATTATCTGTGTTATAGGGATTAGGAAAGTAAGGCTCAGAGATGTTAATTGATTTGCATGGTGCCCAGTAATGTGGTAGATCTGGAACTTGCAGGAGCTCTGATACAAAGGCCAAAGGTCTTGTTCATATTCTATCTAATCTCTGCTCTCGTATAAGTTGCAGTTTAAGATACAGTGAGGTTTGGAAAGCAAAATAAGATTTTTCTTTCTCAGAGAAGAGATTGACATTTATATAATTAGCTATGGTACTGAATAGAAAATGAGACAATTGTAAGAAATGTAGATATAAAATCACATGAGGACCAAAGGTAGATGAGACTAGTAATTGGGGACATTTGGATACAGCTCTGCAGAGAAGATGGACTTTGAAGCAAGTCTCAAAGGATGGGACACAGTTGAGTAACTACAGTGTGGTATAGGAAATGTATTTCAGACAGAGAGGAATAAGCAAAGGCAAAAAGGCAGTCTAATAAATGTAGGTGTTTTAATGTTGGGAGGCAGCCACATGTTATTGGAAATACTTGGGCTTGGTAGACAGATGTGATTTTACATGCTCCCTCTGTGGGATACTAGCCATGTGAATTTGGGCAAGTTGTTTGACTTTCCTCAAAGGCTCCATTCCTTCTTCTGCAAAATGGAGGCAAAGAAATCTACCTAGAAAAAAAAAATGTATATGAATACATCTTTTCCCTACTGGAAAAAAAAACTATATTAATATGCCTTTTGATGATTATTACTCTATTGACATGGCTGAACCATTTTAGGAACTTTTTGCAAACTCCAGCATGGGTGCTTGCTGCCCATTGCACTGACTTAAGGTTGCCTATAAAAATAACATGCACAGGGGAGCCTGGGTGGCTCATTCGGTTAAGCAGCTGCCTTCAGTTCAAGTCATGATCTCAGGGTCCTGGGATCCAGCCTCCCCACCCGGTGTCAGCTCCCTGCTCAGCGGGGTATCTGCTTCTCCCTCTGACCTTCCCCCTGCTTGTGCTCTTTCTCTCAAATAAATAAATAAAATCTTTTAAAAAAATTAACATGAACAGAATCTACTTGATACAAGGTAAGGATCCTAGAATTTTTTTTCTTTTTATTTATTTATACATTTATTTATTGAAGAGAGAGAGACTGCAGGAGCATGGGGAGGGGCAGAGGGAGAGGGAGAAGGAGAGAATCTGAAGCAGGCTCTGCACTGGGGCAGGGCTCAATCCCACAACCCTGAGATCCTGACCTGAGCCGAAACCAGGAGTCAGATGCTTAACCAACTGAGCCATTCAGGATCCCCCAGAATTTTTTTCTTTTTTTTTTTTTTAAAGATTTTATTTATTTATTTGAGACAGAGAGAATGAGAGACAGAGAGCATGAGAGGGAGGAGGGTCAGAGGGAGAAGCAGACTCCCTGCCGAGCAGGGAGCCCGATGCGGGACTCGATCCCGGGACTCCAGGATCATGACCTGAGAGCCAAAGGCAGTTGCAGAATTTTTTTCTTAAAGAACTGAATTTACACAAATAAATAAATACATCAGGTGACACCTCAAACTCAGCTTCCTATATCATCATTCTCATTTTTGCATTTTCCTATGTGAATCCCCAATTTCATTTCTTTAGGTCTTTACAGTGTTTCTGCTTGCACACATTTATTAGTAGTAGGAGTAGTAGAAGTAATCTGTTCTCTGAGTAAATCCATGAAAATGCTTTCCCCCACCCCTATTCTTTGCATAACACTCCCCAGGGAAAAGTGCTTCTATCCATCTCTCTGCAAGTTGGGTTTGAAGAGGATCCAGCAATTTTCTTCATTTGCACAATGTTATAAACTGTTTTTTCTAGCTGCTCTTTTCTGTCATGGTACCATTGGATTTTTTTGTATTTTAGAAGAGCAATAACCCAGGTAAAAACCTTTGTTCCCCTTACCACAGGCTGCCAGGAGTGATGTCATACTGTGGTGAGTATGCAGTGGGTCTGAGACTAGATGGTCCAGGTGCTTAAGCATTCAGAGCAGGAGATGCAGGGTAGTGGGATCATTTGCAATTAACTGCAGCATCAGCAACAATTTTTTTTTTTTTTAGTCTATGTTGTTTTTAGTCCTACCACAGTATCTAGAAACTATATTTTTCCCAGTCAGTGGACTGAAGGAACTAGAAGAGCGTTACTTACTTTATTTTAGTTTGTTTCCGGCGCAGATTTCCTCTTTCATTATGGCTTTTAAATGAGTCAATGAAAACAATAATGTCTAAATGTAATTTACTTGCACCTCTTAAGCTCTTTGTGGAAAAACCCGTAACCTTGGTCCTTAAAATATTTGATTCATGGATTTCATTGAGAAAAACAAAGCAAGTTCCTGAAATACAGTGCAAACCATTGCAAGGTGTTCATTGATCTCCTTTCCTAAAGGAACCTAGCCCTGTTTGCGGCCCTGGTCTGCCACTAGTAAGCTGTGTGATCTTGGTTAACTTACTCATTCTCTATATTTATTTTATTTATTTTTTTTTGAAGATTTTATTTATTTATTTATTTGACAGAGAGAGAGAGACAGCAAGAGAAGGAACACAAGCAGGGGGAGTGGAGAGGGAGAAGCAGGCTTCCTGCCGAGCAGGGAGCCCGATGCGGGGCTCGATCCCAGGACCCTGGGATCCTGGGAAGGCAGATGCTTAACGACTGAGCCACCCAGGTGCCCCACTCATTCTCTATATTTAAACTAACTTGTATTTACTGGTAAATGAAGAACTGTAATGAGATGATTTTTTAAGGCTTTTTTTAAGAGCTGTTATTCTGTGAAGCAAGACAAGATAAACTGTAAATATAGGGAAAATGGGCAGGTGGCAAATAAATGCACTGTGGATTTCAGCTTAGGAAAGTTCAGTGACATGCCAGGTTAGAGTAGCCCCTGAGCAGCGAAGCCTTTCCCCCCTCAGTTACGGTAATCTCTGTAATGTCTCCTGTTTGAGAGAGCAATGCTTGCATCTCTCTGCAGAGTTTAGCACGCTGTTCAATAATTCCACGCGTGTGTCTCTCACATTCCACTTTCTGCATTATCTCTCACCATGATGGCCCAGTTGCTTCTACTGATGCCCTAGCCGAGAGTGCCTTCATGCTCCAGTTCTGTTCTGTCCTCAAGCCCGTGTGCAGGCCCTTCCTTGTGCTGTACCTCCTTACAAGCACTAAGGGGGGCTTGCATCTTGTCAGGTACTAAGGGTGAACCTTTTATTCATCGCCTAAATGCTCTGCTTTTGCAGGTTTCTCACTCCCATTGTTTGTTTGTTTTGGTTTTGGGGTCATTTGTTGACTGCTTTTGTTGTTGTTGTGTTCTTGCATAGTTTGCTCAGCAAAGAAGACATGGTTTGAGTTGGAGAGCTGTGTTGAACTTGTGACAATAGAAAAGTCTTACTTAGATCTTGGTTGCAGAAGTTGTATAGAGAGGGACAGTGGGAGAGTTGATGAGGTCAAAGGCTAGATAGGAAGTTAGAAGTCCAACTTTGGTGTGGAAAGTGAGTATTAGTAAGGGCACAGTTGGGATTTACTATTATTAGTGATAATGATATTACCATTTCTTGAGTTCCTCTTATATATGCAGAATAGCTAGCTTAATATTTTACATATATTATTTTTTCATTTTTTAAATTTTTTTTTAAAGATTTTATTTATTTATTCATGAGAGACAGAGAGAGAGAGAGAGGCAGAGGGAGAAGCAGGCTCCCAAGGAGCAGGGAGCCCAATGCGGGACTCGATCCCAGGACGCTGGGATCATGACCTGAGCCGAAGGCAGACGCTTAACCATCTGAGCCACCCAGGCGCCCTATTTTACATATATTATTAACTCTCTGGAACCAGTGTGCTTGTTTTATTCTGGTCCTGCTATTACTAGCTGTGTGACCTTTGACAGATTACTTAACCTTTCTGGGCCTCGGTTGTTGTTGTGTTTTTAATTAATTTTTTTCATAAATGGAAAGAAAAAATAATTCATAGGGTTGTTGTAAACAAAAGAGGAAGCTGGGCTGGAATCACCCCTTGTCTTGGGTTTCATGGTCTTCAAAATGTTAAAGGATGGGGACGCCTGGGTGGCTCAGTCGGTTAAGCGTCTGCGTTTTCTGCCTTCGGCTCAGGTCATGATCCCAGGGTCCTGGGATCGAGTTCCGCGTCAGGCTCCTTGCTCAGCGGAGAGTCTGCTTCTCCCTCTCCCTGCTGCTCCCCCTGCTTGTGCTCTCTCTCTCTGACAAATAAATAAATAAAGTTAAAAAAAATGTTAAAGGATGAGCACATAGAAATTGATGGATTAATCATCATCATCCTATTATTATTATCATTGTTATTCTCTTTAATCTTATGAGATAAGAATAGTTAAGGTAAAATGAGTGAATAAAAATAAAGTGAGGCATTTTAAAAATTTGAAGAGTTTATTGATTGGAATCAGACAGCACTAAACCAGATGTGGCTGGGAGCCCTTCTTGGACAGGAGCTTTGGGAAAGATATTTACGGAGAAAAGGTAGAAACAAAGTAAGGAAAATTATTGATTGGCTATAGCTTAAAGCCTTGTTGGCTATTCATGATTAGTTGTCCTTAGGTTTCAATTTCATAACCTTGAGGCATTTACAGGCTTAGGTTTTGGTTTGCTTATGTAGGCCAGCATGGCATCAGGACCACCTCAGTCTAATGGCCTCCTTGCTAATTAATTTAATACTGTGTACATTTAATGAAAAAATAAAAGAGAACAATAGTAACAACAAAAAACTTAATGACTAATGCACTATTTTTTTTTCAGTAAATAAACGATGTGTTTCCAAGCAGATCATGGGAGTCGTAGCTTAGCAGCCTAGAAAGTAAGACTCCAAGTCATCCTCACCCAGTCCAGACCTGGCCATCTTTCCTGGAGCAAACATGGAAAGATTTACTTCCCCCAGACTTCAAGCTGAAACCAGCTTCCCAGGTCAGAATCCTGGGACTCAACTTGGCCACTTAGCACTGAGGTTCTTTTCTTGCTGATCAATCCTGACCTTCTGTTTTGAAGTTTAAAAGCCTCCAAAGTCTTCTTGGACATCAAATAGCTCTTACCAAATGCCATTTGGGCAATTTAAATGCAAATGAATCGGCAATATTTGGGCAGCTTCCAGTTAGCTTGCTTGTGCTTTCCCAAACAAAAGAGGAAGCTGGGCTGGAGTAACCCTTTGTCCTGGATGGCCTGGTGTGGAAGTAAAATTGCACCGGACATTTGTTAAAAATAGCACTACAGATTTTATTCAGTCTACTGTAGCAGGTGAAAGAGACTTCATTACAGGACTGAGCTCATTTCTGCTGAAACAAAAGTCAGGGTCATTTTTGTTTTTAATATTTATTTTTTATTTTTATTTATTTATTTTTTTTTTTGCACTGGATGAGTTAATGGAAAATTACTGGAACAGCTTGGGGGAAGGTTGGTCAAGGTGATTAGGCCGTGTATGTGTCTGTGTGTGTGTGTGTGTGTGTGTTGTTTGTCCCTTATGCAAATTTGATTCCTACCCTCCCGTGGAGACTCGAGATGGGGGTGCTATCCTCCTTGAAGATAATGTTTCAAAGCAAAGGGAACACATTCCTGAATTGTAAAATGCTAAGAGGCTGGGGAAAGATTTACATCTCAGAGGGGCACAGAAAGAAAGAATAATTGCAAGTTCTAAAATAAATGTTCTAAGAAAAGGTAAGTCTGGGGTCTGTTCTCTGGAAGAAACCTGTCTGAATTTAGTAACATTGAGGGAAATGTTAAGATTGTCTTAGTCATTGGTCTTCAAAAACCTTAAAAAATATAATTTAAGACATTGGACACCCATGCTCTGAATCTGGCTTGCTTTGGTTTTGAAACAAGTAGAGGTATTTTCATGCTAGAATAGGATATAATAAAGGCGCAGAGCCAGAAAGAGACATACATCTAAAGTAAGGGGAAAGAAATCAGATGTCTAGTTTTGTCTTTGTGGTTAATTATATGGGTAGCCTTGGCAAATCACATTCGTCTTTCTGGGCCTCAGTTTCCCTATCTGTAAAATGAAGCAACTGACCTCTATGGATCTCTAAGGAACATTTCAGATCTTTTATTTTCTATGACTATATGACTCTATGGAACTCTGGTGAGGAGAAAAAAATGCTTGATGAAGATAGCTGCATTTCTTTTAGGAATAAAACTCTTTCTGAACCCTCTTAAATGGACCTTATGTTTTGCGAGGGAAGAAGGACTGACACCACCTGGTTGGGACATATTAAAACTGAGGGACCCAACCAGAAGTAGTCCCACTCATATTAGTCAGCTAATTTTCAACAGGGACACAAAACAATTCCATGAAAAAAAGGAGAGTATTTTCCATAAACAGTTCTGGAACAATTGGATAGGCAAGTGAAAAATACAGTACCCATGTTATACCATATAGAAACTATAATTCCAGATGGACTGTGGACTTAAAGTACAAGCAATAATTATAAACTTCCAGGGGGGAGAAAAAGAGACTATCTTTAAGAATATGGGGTGGGCAAATATTTCTCAGAATATAAAGGCATTTTTTAAAAAGATACAAATTAAATATAAAAACAACAAAAACAACAAAAACCTGAGGGATCCGAATTCCTGAGTACAAAAGTTATTTTCATAGGGAGTTTGGGTTTCTCTCGGTTTCCTGGAAAAAAATATATCAGGGCCCAGAAATTTGGTGAAGGTAATAATGTTAATAGCTATAGCCTTCTCACATTTTTGGAAGTGTTCCAGGCACTAAGTGTTTTACCTGTTCTAACTCAATTAATCCTTAGCGCAATCCCTTGTAGTAGGTACCACTATTCCCAGTTACAGATGAAGAAACGTGCTCAGATCCTCACAACTGGAAAGCGAAGTCCCTGAGGTGCAGCCCCAGGGAGCCTGACTCCAGGCAGTGTGGCAAAGACCATCTGTGGCACAGACGGTGAGGGTAGGTCCCAGGCCAGGAATCACTGAGCCAGGAACCAGTAAGAGATTCCTATGGATAGGATGGGGAGTGATCCTGTCCCTTAGTTTTAGCTGTGATGATTTCTGATGTCCAGTTTTAAATTACTCTTTCTTGGTATTTTCTTTCCCCTCCTTTGCCCCTAACCTTTCCTTGGGGGGGGGGGGGGGGACATGGGCTTCCCCAGAAGCATTGGGTTAGAGGTGTTGGAGGACCCAGCAGTGGGGGCCAAGCTTGTGCATGGGCTGCAGGTGAATTAGGAGAGGAGAGGCGAGTGGAGTGGAGTGGAGGTGAGAGAGAGGCCATAGAGATGGTGGCAGGATATAGGGCAATCAGAGTGAAGTGGGGGACAGAGGCCATCCAGGGCAGATGAAGACCAAGTAGTGAAGAGGAGTTTGAACTGGAAGGTAACAAGCGGCCCACAGGATCATTTCAGCATCGCTGTTTAGGGAATACTTAGGATGGGGAGAAGAATGTGATGTGGATCCGCCCTTCCCCACCCCAGGGAAGAATGGGTCACTTTTGGCTGCTCTGAATTTCAGAATATTTAGGTTATAGGTAACCTCTCCATCTCTGGAACTCCATTGCAAGATCACCTTTCTGAATCCTTTTTGGTCTTCAAAGATCAGTTCAGATCTATTGCTCATCATAAAGATTTTCTTATCCTTCCAGTCGACATTGATTTTTGCCTTCTTTGAACTCCAAGAAGCACTTAGAGGCTAAACCGCCCAATCTAACACTTGCTCTAATTTTGCATTGTAAATTAACTGCTTTATGTAAGGCAGTCATTTCTCCTAGACTGAAACAGGGAGCTTGTCTTGATCTCATTTTCCTTTTACAAATTGTCTAGCACCAGACTGGGCACACGGTGCATACATCAAATCTATTTGCTCATGCAGTTAGTTATCTATCTACCATTGTAGCCAGATGCACACAGCACTTTAAAGAAGGTTTTCATAAACTTTTTTTGAATCAAATGGTCCCTACAATCTAATCCTTAATCTAATACAAGATTTCAGGTACATTTTTTCCCCACATGTGCTGAAATTCTCTCTCTCTCTCTCTCTCTTTCCCTCTCTTTTTCTCTCCCTCTCCCTCTCTCTCTGCCCATACCCCCTGCACCTCAACCATAAGATAGATATATGCCATCTAGGATGATTTTAACATCAAGAGCGTGGATATAGGATACATGTCGTGATGGCAGATCTGCCAGCATTTTGAAGTTGAGCGCAAGGGAAAAATTGAAACACAATCTTTTCTCTATGCAAAGTGTGCTTTGGTTTTGCATAATGCATTGTGCTTCAGGTGCCAAGTTCCAGACAGAAGGAGAATTAATGGAATAACATCGGTAAAGTGCTTTAGACTCCTCAGAGGAAGTTCCCCAACCTCATTAAAGGTAATATTATTCCAGTTATAGAGTTTAGTTAAAAACAACAAAATAATATTTTCCTGTCTTCATTGCTAATTTCTCCATGTTTGGCAAAGCAAGCTGTGCTCTGCATTCACAGGCTGTATCACCCTTGTGGATCACAGATTTGTACTTCAGAACAGCCTGCACCAGGGTACCTATGAGTGTGAACTGTGGGGATATATAGGAGCATGCTTTTTAAAAATATTTCTGTGCTCTTGTCACTCTACACTTTATTACCTATGGATATGCTTTCATTTCCTATTGAATTGCCAATGTCTTGGGGGTAAGGGACCCTACTGCCTTGTTCAACGTTTTGTTCCCAGGGACTAGCACAATGCCTGGCACAGAGTGGAAGTGTCATAAAAAATAAGTGAATAAGGGTGGCTCAGTTGGTTAAGCGTCTGACTTTGGCTCAGGTCATGATCTAGGGTCATGGGATCGAACCCCTCATGGAGCCCTGCATGGAGCCCAGGGTGGAGCCCCATGTGGGGCTCTGCACTAAGCAGGGAGTCTGCTTCTTCCTCTCCCTCGGCCCCTCCCCCCCCCACATGCACACTCTCTCTCTCTCTCTTTGTCTCTCTCCCTCAAATAAATAAATAAATAAATAAAATCTTTAGGAAAAAAAAGAATAAGTGAATGAATGAATGAATGTACATTTATCTGATAAAAATTAAGACTGAGAGACTGAAGGAATCCAGAGAGACCAACCAACCTCTATATTTGAATGGGAACATTCTATGAGCTTACAGGAAAGGTTTTCAGAATGTTAACTGAGATCTGCCACCTTCCGCTGGAAGCAATCTAAATTCATTACAATGTACACATTTCAATGGAGGCCACCAAAGACCAGGCCTTGACCTATAAAGCCTCTATGATCGGCTTTTGTTTCTTTGATCTTATCTTCTATTACTCTCCCCTCTCAGACTGATTCTGCTCCAGTTACGATGATCTCCTTGCCCTTCTCAAATATACCAACCCTCTCCCAGGTCAGGGCCTTCACACTTACCATGCCCTCAAATGGATCGTTCTTCCCAAATGCCCTTTCTCTTCATGGAGTCACATGAGCAGTCTCCACAGAGAGATCTTCAGGGACCGCCCTACCTAAAATACCATCTCTCTACACTCTCTCCTTCACAAAGGCCATCTCCTATTCTTCATAGCACTTACACTACCCAACATTTATGATACACTTAGTTATGTGTTTTTAATGTGCTAATTCTGCCATTCCCCACTCCACTGTTTGCTCCATGAGAGAAAAGGTAGGTTTTGGCTTATTGCTACTTCTCCATAATAACACTTGCATGTAGTAGGTATCTAATACATGCTTGTTGAGTAGACAGATGGTTAAATAAATGAATGAATAAACTTCAGCATGTCCTGTGGGCCTAACACTGGACCAGGAGTCAAAAGCACTTCGGGAATTAGGTCACTCTTCTCTTCTTTCTAATCTAGGTCTCAGGCATGTGATTTCAGTTTTCTGAGTCCTAAGTGCACCATTAAGGAAATGTAGTTAATACTATCTACGATGTCAGGTATCTGGGTGGCTTAGTTGGTTAAGCATCTGCCTTCGGCTCAGGTGATGATCCCAGGGTTCTGGGATCGAGTCCCACATTGGGCTCCCTGCTCAGTGGGGAGCCTGCTTCTCCCTCTCCCTCTGCCCCTACCCGCTGCTCGTGCTTGCTCACACGCTCTCTCTCTCTCAAATAAATAAATAAAATCTTAAAAAAAAATACTATCTATGATGTCTAGGTTACAGAATGGCTTTGATGCTACAATAATTGTTTCTAATAATAACAACAATGATAGCTAAAATTTACTAAGCACTTAATGTGTGCCTAGCATTTTGTTTAGTGTTTGCATAAATGTTCTCATTCAATCCTTTCAAAAATTCTGTTATCTCCATTAAGCTTTTCCTTGTTTGTAAAATAAAGATAACAATTATCTCATTTTGCAAAAAAGAAAGGCAAACAGAAGATATATAAGTGGGCGCCTGGGTGGCTCAGTTGGTTGAGGGTTTGACTCTTGATTTCAGCTCTGGTCTTGATCTCAGGGTCATGAGATAGACCCCTGGTTGGGCTTTGTGCTGGGTGTGGAACCTACTTAAGATTCTTTCTCCTTCTGCCCCTCCCTGCTCACGTGTTCTCTCTCTGTCTCAAAAAAAAAAAAAAGAAGAAGAAGAAGAAGAAGAAGATAAATATAAAACTACCTTGCAAATGGTAAAGCCCTTTATGAGTGATAGGTATTCTCATCAACAAACTGTCTCTCTGTGTTCAGTTCCATAGTGAAGGTCCTCTGAATTAGGTTTTTGTATCAGTGCCTTCATTCATACTGTGTGTAGACACAGAGTATGTGCTTGGCACAGTTGTGATGTGCTGACAATTGTTTAACAACCGGCTCTCTGAGGGGGGAAATCTTTTGCAGTATCTGCCAATTTCCATGGTGTAAATGCTCCAATCCTGTTGGTTATGTGCTACCAACCTGAAGTGACTGAACTTGTAATTGTATATAGATGTTGACAGTCATCTCTCTTCAGCCAGAAGGATGTTCCCAATGTGTCACTGATACACAGTCTTCTAATACGTATATTTCCCTCCAGTCCTGGCCTCTCTCCTTTCTCCACAATGCAGCCCAAGTGGTCTTTCTACATGCAAGATACACTCTTCTGTTTGAAATTCTTCATGGCTTGACACTCTCTCATTGTCAAGTTAAAGATCAAATATCTTAATATGTCTTGTCTTACAAGACTCTACATGAGCTCACCTTGGCCTCCTCCCTAGCTTTGACTCTTATTTCCAAACATAGTCCTCTGCTTCCACCACTCTTCTTGAAGAAGCAGAAGTGCAGAGAATGAGTCTGCTGTGCTTATCATTGTTTTCTCAGTTCTTAACATAGGCCTGATGCTTGTTGGGTGAGTCTATGATTGTAAGATGTTATATTCTGAGTACAAAGTCTTTGGCCTCTTTATACGATGTGTGACTGTGCATTTGCCCAGTATATGCACACATTTCCAACTTAAGGGGATTTAGCTTGGCAGAGAGCATTACTGAAGTTGCTTTATGTCTGGTGCATTATTATTCAATCTCATTTCCCCTGGTGCAGAGCTGGCAGGCTGCTCCTCCGTGACAGATGTGCTTGCTTTGGTTGAGTCACCACCACAAGGCGCATTATCAGTTTTACTAATGTTTGCTCTTTTATACTCTAACAGGTAGTGTGATTCATCCAGTCAATGCAAGTCAGGAGATGGATGCATACATAAATCTGTACTGTGGGATGGTTTGCACACAAAATTTCGTCCAGAGGGGGAAAACATGGAAAACATGACCACTGCATGCATGGGTAATACATGTATGTATAAACAAAGATAAACACTCAAACTTTTGTTCTTGATTATTTGATTCTGGAAGAATCACAGATCCGAAGGATTGGGATGGATCTTTTATTACTTGTTGCTAAGTACCAGTTTGCCAGACTATGCTAGACTCAACACATCTGAGTCAGCTGGAGATAATTTTCATATTCAGATTCCTCGGTTCAGAACTTAAATACATTTTTTTTTTTGAAGAGAGTGAGGGGGGAGCCTGAGAATCTGCAGTTTTTAAAAGCTCCAAAAGCTCTTGAACTGACCATGTTTTATACCATGTATACCTCATATGGGTAGAGGGACAGTGTTTCATTTCACATGCTAACTCTAAGCAGTTGGACATGGTTGCCTGGAGTTCTGTGTTTGGAAAGAATCTGAGGAAGCATCGTGAAAATTGCCATGATTGATTAGTGATGCCTTTAATGAGCCTGCATGGGAAGGTAGTGGTATGTACTCCTTGTAGTTGATGACTCCTACACTGTCCAGCCACGTAAGTTCAATCCCCTTTACAATGACTTAAACTGTGGCCTCTCAGGGTCTCCTGGGACATTGGCATGGAAAAGAAAGTTCCAGTGCTCTCAGGGTAACATACTCCATCTCGCCATGGTTCTTTCTCATTTGAATTAAAGATCTCTTTCTGAGGATTCCATTCAGATCGAAATTTTATTCCTTAGGACCAGGCAAAACAAGTCTACAACCTCTGCCTGTGATGGCCCTTCAGCTATGGTGTGGTTGTGATCATAATACCTTCGTTCACATCTGTTCTACTTTGGGATAAACTGAGTCCCATTCTTTTTATGACAAGTCATTGACCCTCTACCCAATGGTAGTCATTTTCTTCTAGACATGCTTCAGTTTGATAATATTCCATTAGGTATATGCTGCCCAGAACCAGACATTCTCTAGCTCTGGTGTAAGCATCTGTAGAAAGCATAAGATTACCATCACCATCAGTTGGTTAGTTAAATACTTAATTACGGTGGACTTTTTGGCAGGTATATTGTATTGCTGACTCAAATTTTGCTTACTTTTGACAATTGTTTTTTCCATATGATTTTCTGCCAGTCCTTCTTATTCCTTCTGCACTGGAGTGCTAAAGTATCAAAACATAAAGCCTACATTTTTTTTCTCTTTAAATTGCATCTTGTTACAGTAGGCCATTCTATATAGCTCAAGAATATTCAATATATTGATAAAGCTCTCAGTATATGAAATAAAGCAGATCTGAGTTTGAATCTTGGCTTTGCTTCTAAGTAGTTGTATGAACAGGGAGATTTCCTTGAAATCTTTATGTTTTAGTCCTTTAAAAAAAAAACTGTAAACCGTGCAACATTATCTTTTATTATGTATGGGTTTTTAAAAATTATTTCCTTAATCTCTCTGAACACAGGCAAATGTAAGTGTATTGTGTAACATATTAGAATTTGCAAATATTGATAATTGCCTAGAGAAGGGAAAATTATCCCTTAAAACATGCCTACCCAGATAAAGAAGATGCGATATATATATACAATGGACTATCATGCAGCCATCAAAAGGAATGAGATCTTGCCATTTGCAACGATGTGGATGGAACTGGAGGGTATTATGCTGAGCGAAATAAGTCAAACAGAGAAAGACATGTATCATATGACCTCACTGATATGAGGAATTCTTAATCTCAGGAAACAAACTGAGGGTTGCTGGAGTGGGGGGTGGGGTGGGAGGGATGGGGTGACTGGGTGATAGACACTGGGGAGGGTATGTGCTCTGGTAAGCACTGTGAATCGTGCAAGACTGTTGAATCTCAGATCTGTACCTCTGAAACAAATAATGCAATATATGTTAAGAAAAAAAGAAGAAGAAGGTAGCAGGAGGGGAAGAATGAAGGGGGGGAAACCGGAGGGGTAGACAAACTATGAGAGATGATGGACTCTGAAAAACAAACTGAGGGTTCTAGAGGGAAGGGGGGTGGGAGGATGGGTTAGCCTGGTGATGGGTATTGAGGAGGGCATGTTCTGCATGGAGCACTGGGTGTTATGCACAAACAATGAATCATGGAACACTACATCTAAAACTAATGATGTGATGTATGGGGATTAACATAACAATAAAAAAAAGATTTAAAAAAAAAAACAAAAAACATGCCTACCCAGGAGGCCAAGTCATCTGCCAACCTCCAAGAACATGGAGATGAACATGACAGACAGATTGTGCCCCATCTCAACCTTCATTCACCACCCTTTGATAACCCTTCTTCAGGCCCAGATCCGCAGCACATTTCTTGCCAATCATCATTAAATGTCCAAGAAGACTTCTGTCATCACCTTCTGCTTGGGTATCACCAGAAAATGTGTTGGTGCGTGAGGGGAAAGGTCATGGAAAACAAGACACTGGTCATCCTCAAAAATGATTTTGGCTGGGATTTCCTTGTGAATGGTCTTCCTGAAAATTGTGTCTTTGCCAGTCCACCTGGCCTGAGCCTTGGTGAAATCATCTGCCATCTTGGCCTTTCTCCTATGTGGCCGCCCCAGAGAGAAGCCTAGTCTTTTTTTTTTTTTCCCCCAAAAAGTCTGCCCTCTATAGTTATTGGGATACAATATTCCCAGTGTGCTGGAATATGGCAAAGATTCTAGACAAGTGCTGGTTATTATTTTCCTGTCATCAAGTTCATTTGCTGATTCCCAAAACTTCCTATTAGTTAACCCTTGAACAACACAGGTCTGATTTGTGTGGGTCTACTTTCACACAGTTCTACTCACATGCAGATTTTTTATGTTACAGTACTATAAATATATTTTCTCTTATGATTTTCTTTTTTTTTCTTAACATTTTCTTTTCTCTGGCTTACTTTATTGTAAGAATACATACATAGTACATACAAAATATGTGTTAATCGACTGTTTATGTTATCACTAAGTCTTCTGGTCAACAGTAGGCTATTGGGAAAGTTTCTGAGGAGTGAAAAGTTATACATGAATTCTCATCTGTGCAGGACAGTCAGTGCCCCTAACCCCCCACATAGTTCAAGGGTCAATTCTACATGTAAGGTCAAGAAAAAGTCTTCATGTCCACTTTCATTAATTCAGCAGTACAATCAAAACTTATTAATTATCTGCTTTGTCCTAGACACTCTGCTAGACACAGGGGGTTCCTTGGTGAATGGGAGACACAAAATTCCTACAATCATGGAACTCGCAGTCCGGTGGGAAGGAATATGATGAAATAAGTAGTTATAATAGAGCTTGCCAAAGGCTATGCTAAAAGACACATAATATTTTATGAGAGACTTATGTATTTCCACTTAATATTTATTAAAATAAAATATGTACTGGAGTGAGGTAGGAAATTTCCCCTACCTCTGGCCTCCATATTTCCCTAAGTCTCCAATCTAGAAGGTTGATGTTCATGTTTGAAAGACTAGCATAAAAATCTGCCATACAGGAAAATGGTATGGACTTCATGAATTGCAAGGCCCAAGAAGATAGAATGTCTTCTTTTTTCTTCTTTGTATCTCTAGTGCTAAGCACAGGGAGTGGCATGTAATAGGTCCTCAATAAATATTTGTTAAATGAATAAATGCACCCGGCTATGTATTTCAAGTTCATGAAAGCATGCAAATGGCCATTCACTGACCTAAAGGTTATTCTCCAAGGTCCATGCTGAGTAAGAAAGAAAAGGGATTGTCAGCCTCGTTCTCCTTGCCTAACCCACTCCGTTCTACTCTGATATCCTTTAGTTTCCCATGAACAATAATGAAAGAGTGAACAGCTGAGATATAACAGTTTAACTTTTGTAGTTTGGAGCAGTTTTCACTCTGGAGTTTTAAAGTGAAATGGGAAAGTGTGTGTGTGTGTGTGTGTGTGTATTTAATCAGACTCTCACCCTCTTCATTTGGGCAGTGGTGACAGATACCCTCTGCAGGTCTCTTAAGCCATAACACCTTCCTGGTAAATGAGGCCATCACAGACAGGAAGCCCGCATGCTGCACTGCCCAACTGAACTGCAGTGAGGTGCAATGAAAAGTAGTTTGTTCATTACAATCTGATTCTCCATCTGTCTGGGGTGGTCCTTTATATCTCTCCATCACTGCACTTATTTGGCTGGCTCTGATAAAGAGGTGAATAGACTCCATTCCTGGGCACAGACAAAGACATAGCCTTTGGTCATCCTCAAAAAGGAGCTTAGCACCTAATCCCCTGAGCTTAGCACCTAGAATACTCCAGGCACTGAAAGAAACTAAGGCGCTCAGGAGCAGGAGGGAAGCCCTATAAACTTACTGAGGCAGCTCACCAGTGAATAGTTACTCAGAAAGTGAGGGCTGATTATTCAATGAGAATTGTCATTTGGGGACAATGAGGACAGATGTTCAGGATATGGCCACTGCCCTTATGCCTTGGTCCAGTTATACTTAGGGGTGTGAGGGCGTGGACATCAGCAGGCAAAGGATCTGAACCTAGGATTGGATTCAGTTAATGTGGAAGGTGATCAGCTAGGGGTTAAGCCCAGTTTCGGGGAGCAGTCGGAAGCCAGTATATGTGATCAGCACAGATCAATAAGGAGGCAAGTACACCAAACATTTTATGTGGTCGCCCCGATGTGTGGGTTTGTTTTTTTTTTTCTAACACCACCAAGCAGTTCTCAGACACCAGCTGGGTGTCCCACAGTCCAACTCAATTCTGACACTGTCCACCTGGAGATAGCATCAGTCCCATAGGTTAAGGCCTCAATCCAACAGCACTGCTACCCCCAGGTCCCATTCAGATACCGATTGCAAGTCCAGGTTGTCACATGTGCCTCTGACCCAGGGGCTGTAGATCAGAGGTTCCTGCAACTGTCTCCTTGGGTTTAATTCATTTGCTAGAATGACTCCTAGAACTCAGAAAAATACTTTGCTTCCGAGATTAGTGGTTTATTATGAAAAAATACAGCTCAGGAACAGCCTGATGAAAGAGATGCATAGGCAAGGCATAGGGAAATGGTATGGTGTCCTTTCCAGGCTGCCCATCCCCCACCCCGTCCATGTGTTCTCTGAACCCTGTCCTTTGGGGTTTTTATGGAGCTTTCATTACATAGGCATGATTGGCCATTGGTGATTGATTCAGACTCTAGTCCTTCTTTCCTCCCCAAGGTCAGTCAGCAGGGTGGGGCTGACCTTCCAACTCTCTAATCACAAGGTTGGTTCCCCTGGCAACCAGCCCCCAGCCTTAGGCACTTTCCAAAAGTCTCTCATTAACATAAACTCAGGTGTGGTTGAAAGGGGTTTATATGAATATCAAGATACCTCTATCACTCTTATCACTTAGGAAATTCCAAGTGTTTCAGGAGCCAAAAACAGGGATAAAGACCAAATATATATTTCTTATTATAAATCTCTCTGTCACAGTCACCGAACACAGTTGTGACTCCAGGTTTACTACAGGAGATACCAGGTGCTTAAAGAATTCAAAGGAAAGGTGTCTCTAGGAAGAAAAATCCATATAATCTAGAGGATAGCTAGACGGTTTTGGTGACATAAATTAGCAGATTACAGGACCCATGAAGACCTGTAATCTTGGGCCCAGAAGGCAGGGAAGTTGATACAAGTCAGACAAGATGCTAATTTAATAAAATTATTAGAAAAAATGGGTGAGATCATTTTTGACTTAAAATTAAGTAGTATTTCTATAAGCCTGACAAGTGATTAATTACTAAAAATGCTTAAAATTCCTCATATGCACCATATTTTAACATACTATTCAAAACTGATATTTAGGAGTGCCTGGACGGCCTAGTGGGTTAAGCGTCCAACCCTTGGTTTCGGCTCAGGTCATGATTAGATTGAGCCCCATATGGGGCTCCAGGCTCAGCATGGAGTCTTCTTCAGATTCTTTCTTCCTCTCCCTCCTCCTCTGCCCTTCCCCTCTCTCTCTCATAAATAAATAAATAAATAAATAAATAAATAAATAAATAAATAAATAAAATCTTTAAATTAAAAAAATGCCATTTAAAGCAAATTTAGGTACAATAGGGTTAATGGTAAACCATAATTTTTTATTGTTTCTTCATTTTTGTAATTCTTGCTCTGGTGTAAGACTTCACATTTCCACTGTTCTCAGTAGAACAACGGAAGGTGTCTTTCTCATTTTCCAGCTAGAAAGGCAAATGGGAAGTTCATGGAAGGTCCCAAAAGCTTATTCCCAGGGACAAAGGTAAAACTCATTGAAATAAAGCTCCTGGTCCTTTACTTCCACTTAAAGTAGGAAGGTTCAGCTTTTTTTTATACAGAATGTGTTAGATTCTGTATAAAATCTTAATAAAATTTTTTAATACTTTTGGTAGTTCATAAAACATTGAACTTCAATGACCCCACTCCTGCTCTGTGACTCCCACTTTTAAAAAGATAGAAATATACACATTCAAGTTTGCAAGGCAGGATTTGAGAGGTCACCTATTACATATTTCCACAAGAAGTTAATGTGATAGAGTGGTGGGGAAGAGGGTTTGGAAATAGATCCAGCTTCAAATGGTAGTTCTAGAATTTCTACATAATAATAGCTAACATTCATGTGGAATTTACCATGTGTCACACACTATTCAGAGCACCTAAAATAAACTCTTATCATCATCACACAGATTATAGAGTAGGTATTATTATCATATTTGATGTTACTAATATTTTCTATTTCACAAGTAAGAAAGGAGAGACACATGTTAAATAGCATTTCTAAAGTCACATGGTTTAATAAGATGCAGAGCTGGTAATTTCAACTTCTGCAGGCTGCCTTCATGTTTTTAATCATGAGGTTATCCTGCCTTGAGTCTATACGTCAGAAGCAGGGAATTCGTCCTGTACCAGCAACGAGATAAATCCTCATTCACTTTTCTCTCTATGGTGCACACCATTTACTTATTCATCCATTCATTTGGCAACTATTTATTGAAGTCTTACTATGTGCTACAGCACCACTTAGATACCTTTCCTCATTCTTTGATATTTACTTAAATAAATTCATAAAAATCATTTAATTTCAATAAAAACCATTTTCTCCTGCAGTTTTAATTTCCTTGGAGAGACACAAAGCACTAGGCATTGTAAACCACTACGGACCTGCATCTTCCATGGGTCTACTTATTTTTTTTTTTAAAAGATTTTATTTATTTATTTGACAGAGACATAGCGAGAGCAGCAACACAAGCAGGGGGAGTGGGAGAGGGAGACGCAGGCTTCCCGCCCAGCAGGAGCCTGATGTGGGGCTCGATCCCAGGACCCTGGGATCATAACCTGAGCCAAAGGCAGATGCTTAAGGACTGAGCCACCCAGGCGCCCCCCCATGGGTTTACTTAACTGACTAACAGATGGGACCCAGCCTTTGTGAAACCCAAATATATATTATAGCTTGGGGTTATTCTTCCAGAGTCTTCTACTGATAGCTCCCACAGCCTCATCTACAGATGTGAGTGGCCTTAGAAATCCTATAGACTCAATGAAAACACATAGTCCTTTCAGTTTCTTGAGGGGGTAGGGGGTGGAAGTGGTATTTTTTTCATTTGTAACAATAAAATTGTGTTTGGAGAATGGACACCTCAAAATGTGATTACTCAAAGAGTCCTCTTTCTCAAAGTTAAATTCACAAAAGGGTAGTTTATGTCCTCAGAGAAATCAATTAATCCACCTTCTTCAAGATGGGTGTCCTTCTGGCTTTCGTATTGGGTGCAATCTCATTTTATTATTATATTAAACCAAAAAAAGCATTCCAAGCATTCTCTTGGCAGGGAGCAATAAAAAAAAAAAAAAGGCAGCATCCTGTGTTAGATAAAATCTTTCATTATATACAACCAAAATGCCGTGTATTTTGCAATGGTGAAATGTATTTGTGCATTTTACACATGTGATGTGAATCATTTTAAAAGCCATAATCACAGCACAGCAGATGCTAATAAATTTTCAATCTGTTAGGCTTTGTTTTCTGGAGAATGAATTTGATTTGCGATGCAAATGTTACATGAGTGATTGTGTTTAGCCATGGAGATTATTACGGGAGGTCTGGTATGCTAACCTCTGGGGTATTTTTTTACTATCTGATAATGTTTGCAGAGAATCCACTTCCTAGGGTACCATGCTTCACAGCAATGGGCTCATTCACCTGTCATAACCCCTTTTAGGATTCTCTTTCCAGCTTTGTAGTATGTAGTAGGACCTATTTATCAGGAATCTGAATCCTCTGTAGGACACCAAATGATTGGAGTCTTAATCCTGAGCTATGTGCTTTCCTTTCCACTGTCTCATTCCTAACTGTGGACTCTTGGGTGATTCTTATGTTGCTCCTTCCTTTAGCAACTTCAGTAGTTAGGTAGTTTCTGCTACTCACTTTTCACTCTGATCTCCAAATCTTGACCTTGGCTCACATGCTGATAATGGCCCCATAATCTGGCATTGCTAATACAGTCCTCTTTATCCATGCTGAATATAGCCTGGTTTGAAAGAGGATCAGTGATGAGAGTCCTTCAGAACTGAGGGCTATAGCTGGAAGTAGGTGACTAGAAGTACCTGGGAATGTTTAATTCTAGGGAGAGCAAGCCCAAGACAAAAACTAAAAGAAATCTGTGGATAAATGCAGAATCCAAAATTTAGATGTTTACCACAGTATAGAGATGGATCCAGAAGCTACAAGTGAAGTGTAATAGGAGCTAAACTGGAACAGAATGCACTGTGGCAAAAAAATCAGAAAATTGGAAAAGTAAAATGATACAACGTCAAGATACCATCCCTAGTCGTCTCAGAAGAACGTTGCTTGACGACTTAGTGTAGCGCCAATAAATTTGTATCTCCGCTTCTCCATATGCCATTGTTTTCATTCTAAGAAGATTGTACTGTATTGTATTATATTTAAGATTTATTTATTTATTTTGAGAGAGAGAGAGAGGGAGGGAGGGGCAGAGAGGGAGGGAGAGAGAATCCCAAGCAGACTCCACTCTGAGCACAGAGCCTGACATGGGGCTGGATCTCAAGACCCTGAGATCATGACCTGAACTGCAACCAAGAGTCAGATGTTTAACCGACTACACCACCCAGGCGCCCCTCAAAGAACATTTTAAATGCACTAATTGATACCTGACAATGAGTTCCAGCTAATGGTGAAAAAAAAATCTTTGAAAATGGAAAGCAGAAGAGATTCTTTTTAATGTAAGTTAAAGTTTAGAAAGTTGGAGATAACGTACTTGAATTTCATGCACTCACCTCTAAAATTTACATATAAGCATATATATTTTTAATAACTTGCATTTTTATACTTGTGATATTATGCCTTATGCATATTCCTGATTGCAAATCTGTAACACATTTCATTAATGTTTTATAATTTAATTGACAGTTTTCCATTTAGGAGACTTTTATGTCATATTCATATTTCCTTTATTATAAATAATGACACAATGAACATCTTTCAACAAGTGCATAATTTATATAATTGACTCATTTCTTTTTTTAAATGATTTTATTTATTTATTTGACAGAGAGTGAGAAAGCACAAGCGGGGGGGGCAGCAGAAGGAGAGGGAGAAACAGGCTCCCTGCTGAGCCGGGAGCCCGGTGCAGGGCTCGATCCCAGGACCCTGAGATCGTGACCTGAACCGAAGGCAGACGCTTCACCAACTGAGCCACCCAGGCACCCCTAATGGACTCATTTCTTTAGATATGTTCCCAGAAGTGAATTCCTAACAGTCTGTAACAATGGTTTTATAGATTTGGTTCATTGTACAGACGTGTCTCCCAAAGATATATAAAAATTTACACTAGTGCCAGAATTGTGTATGTACCGGGGCGCCTAGGTGGCTCAGTTGGTTAGGCGACTGCCTTCGGCTCAGGTCATGATCCTGGAGTCCCAGGATCGAGTCCCACATCGGGCTCCCTGCTCAGCAGGAGTCTGCTTCTCCCTCTCCCGCTACCCCCTCTTGTGCTCTTTCTCTCTCTCACTCACTCTCTCTCTCAAATAAATAAATATAAAATCTTTAAAAAAAAAAAAAAAGAATTGTGTATGTACCAATTTCACTGTAACCTCTTTAGTTTTGGCTAGTTATATATGTATTTTATGTATGTATGTATATATTCATTTATTTAAATATTTTTAAGTAACCTCTCCCCCTAAGGTGGGTCTTGAACTCACAACCCCAGGATCAAGAGTCCCATGCTCTACTGACTGAGCCAGCCAGGTGCCCCTATAATTTAATTTAATAGGTGAAACACAGAGCACCCTACACCTAAGTTATAAAGCATAAGAGCTTTTCAGCATAATGTGGTGTTAGAGTTGGAAATATTCAGAGGTAATTTAGCCCAATTCTCTTATTATTTTAATTCACATTTTTATTAATTTTTTAGACTTTTTAAAATTTTTTATAGACTTAATTTTTTAGTAGGTTTAGGTTTACAGGAAAAAAAGGAGTGGGAAGTACAGAGAATTCCCATATATTCCCTCCCCAGTACCTCCGGTTTTGTCTGTTGTTAACATCTTGCATTAATATGGTACACTTTTTATAACTGATGAGCCAATATTGACACATTCACTAACTAAAGTTCCTAGTTTATATTAAGGTTTCACTCTTGGTGTTGTACATTCTATGGATTTTAATAAACATATCCATCATTTCAGTATCATTCAGAATAGTTTCATTACCCTAAAAATCCTCTGCTTTACTTAGTCATCCTTCCCTCTGAACCCTGGTAGTCTCTGATCTCTTTTTTTTTTCTCCTCTTTTTTTTATTCTTATGTTAATCCTCATACATTACATCATTAGTTCTAGATGAAGTGTTCCATGATTCATTGTTTGTGCATAACACCCAGTGCTCCATGCAGAATGTGCCCTCCTCAATACCCACCACCAGGCTAACCCATCCTCCCACCCCCTTCCCCTCTAGAACCCTCAGTTTGTTTTTCAGAGTCCATCGTCTCTCATGGTTCGTCCACCCCTCCGATTTCCCCCGCTTCATTCTTCCCCTCCCGCTACCTTCTTCTTCTTCTCTTTTTTTTTTTTCTTAACATATACTGCATTATTTGTTTCAGAGGTACGTCTCTGATCTCTTTATGGTCTCCATATTGTTGTTGTTGTTTTTGTTGTTTTTCCCTGAAATATTGTATCACACAATTGGAATCATATAGTGTGCAGACTTTTCAGATTGGCTTCTTTCATTTAGCCAAATCCATTTAGGTTTCCTCCATGTCTTTTTGTGGCTTGCTAGCTTATTTCTTTTTATTGCTGATTAATATTCTACTGGATGGCCATATCATAGCTTGTTTATCCATTCACCTGTTGAGGGCATCTTGTTTGCTTCCAATTTGGGCAGTTATGAATAAAACTTCTATAAACTTCCCAGTGCAGGTTTTATGTGGATATGTTTTCAACTCATTTAGGTAAATACCAAGGAGCATAATAGCCAGATCGTATGGTAATAGAATATTTAGTTTTGTAAGAAACTGCCAAACTGTCTTCCAAAGTGGCTTTACCATTTTCCACTTCTCTTAAAGTTCAAGAAATAGTCCTAGAGAAAGCCAGTGATTTATTCAAGGTTATAGAGTGCATTACTATTAGAGCAGAGAATTGAATCCAGGTTACCTGATTCCTTGTTCACTGGTCCATTACATCACCACCAAGTAAGTCCCTTGGGCTTCTCATGGGTTAAATCATTTTGCATACCAACAAAAAAATAGTGCTTATTAGTGTGTATTTTTTTATTATTGTTGTAAAACACATACTTGCATGTTTCTATTTCTTTTTTTTAAGATTTTATTTATTCATTTGACAGAGACAGAGAGAGAGAGCATGAGCAGGGGAGAGAGGAAGAGGCAGAGGGAGAAGCAGACTCCCTGCTGAGCTGGGAGCCCAATGTGGGGCTCAATCTCAGGACCCTGGGATCAGGACCTGAGCTGAAGGCAGACGCTTAACCATCTTAGCCACCCAGGCGTCCCTGCATGTTTATGTTTCTGTATATCAATCAAAAACATATCGCCCTTTTATAAATGAGGTTTAGACACTGTGGTAGATATTAATGTTTTTAATTGCTTGTTTGCTTTGACTGTTCAGGAAATCTTCCTTCCTAAAAGAAATTCAGTATTCTTTGGCAGCTTCTTCTCATCACCATTGTATCCATTTTGAGTATGTGGTGGGCAGAATTCTAGATTGCCCCCCGGGTGCAATGATCACGATTATGTTACTTTAGATGGCAATAGGTTTTTTGATGATATAATTAAGGTACTAGTCTATGGATTTTAAAATAGGAAAATAATCTAGGTGGGCCTATTTTAATCACAGGATTCCTTTAAAAGTTACCTTCTGCTACCCTCTACATTTGGTCAAAAAGTCAAAAGATTGAAAGTGTGAGAAGAATTGAATGTGTCTGTGCTGGCCTGAAAATGGAGGTGAGCACATGTAAGGGCTGGAGAGTAGTCTCTCAGAGCTGAAAGTGACCCCTAGCTTAGAGAAATCAAGAAAATGGTGACCTCATACATCCAAATTCAAGGAACCAGAAGTCTGCCAACAGCATAAATGAGCTTGGAAGCAGATTCTTCCCCAGAGACCCCCAGATAAGAGCACAGCCTGGCAACAGCTTGATTTTGGCCTTGAGGGACCCTGAATTGAAAACCCAGTGAGCCTGCAGAGACTTCAAACCTACAGAACTGGACGTTGTTTTAAGCTGCAGAGTTGTAGAAACTTTTCACACAGCGATAGAAAATTAATACAGAGGATAATTCAGGATGACTGTCTCTCTCTGGACAAGCTCAAGAGGCTAGATACCCTTCTCCCCTCCCTAACACACAGAATAAACATAAGATTGAAACTCAACCAACTGGACATTTGCTCTTAGGATTTTGTATCTGAGCACTTGACTCCAGGATGGTAAGAAGAGTCAGAAGCCAGGAATTACAGATGCAAAATTCTCATGAGACTATTCCTAATTCTGGACAACTGCTATACTCCTGATGGCTAGCCATTGCAGCAGGATTCATCCTTGAATTCTAGATGTGAACCTCCAGATATCCACAAGAAGGGTAAATTTCTAGATAGACTTCCCAGTAATTCCATTTTGCTTAGATTACCAAGAATTCTTTCCTGTTGCCTATAAGAAATAAGCCAACTGATAGAAATGCTGAACAAAATATAAACCAATTGTTTTCCAAATCTTTCAGTCACATTCAGCAACCAGACTAATTTCTTTCCAACCTCATTTGCCTAATGGACTATTTCATGGCCTCATAGTGCCAGTACCAATCTCTGTCAGGGCCAGCCCCATCTGCTTAGTTTCTACCCACTAATTTCTGGGGCTAATATCTGATGCTCCAAGTCTTGGAGAAATGAGAGTCAGGTATAGGGGTGATGTTGGACATTTAGGAGTAATGAATTAGTCAATATTTATCATTTTGTTCATTAGGTAGTGTCTGAGAAGAGTATTCCTGTTATTTTGAGGAAACATCTGCTATCCCAATAGTATAGTTCTATTAAAAGCTGTCAATCCTAGTATCTCTCAGTCTTGTTCACACTGTAGGCATGTGACCAAGACTGAACCAATCATATAACTCAATTTTCTACTCATAGGTTTGATTCAGAGATGGACACATGACCCCAAATGGGACAATCAGAATCACTCCCTAGCATTTTTCTCAATGAAGCATGTTTAAACCAAAGTATTTCATCTTCTTTGAAATGATTGCAAATAGTATTATGTTTTAAATTTTGGTTTCTATATGTTCATTGTTAGTATATAACAATGTGATTTATTGTGATTTGTTTTTGTTTGTTGCATTTATTTGTTCTAGAAGTTTTTGAGGATTCCTTGGGCTTTTCAAAATAGACAATCATCTGCAAATAAGGATAGTTTTATTTCTTCTTTTTAAACAAATAGGCAGGCCTTTTTTTTTTTCCTTGCCTGATTGCAGTGGCTAGAATTACCAGTACTGTGTTGTATAAGAATGGCGAGAGTGGACATCCTCATCTTGATGCCAATCTTTCATCACTGCATATGATATTAGCTGTAGGATGTTTGTAGATGCTCTTTATCAAATTGAGGTAGTTCCCTTGTATTTCTAATTTGCTAAGGAATTTATATTTATTTTAATCATGAATGGGTATTGACATAAGTGGATTTTTTTTTTATTATTTTTTGAGAGAGAGGGCAGGTATTGGGGCAGAGGGAGAGAGAAAATCTTAAGCAGGCTCCACACCCAAGGCAGAGCTGGACGCTGGGCTTGATCTCACAACCCTGAGATCATGACCTGAGCAGAAATCAAGAGTTGGTTTCTTAACTGACTGAGCCACCCAGGCACCCCCTGGATTATTTTTTTAACCTGGTTCTGGGTTTCTTGCTGGAACTAGAAACTTTTCCTCAATTTCAGGGACATAATGCTCTACCCTTTATCTCTGTTTGCCCATTTTCCTGGACTAGGGGCTGGACTATGCTTCTAGTATTCATCATGCCTTCAAAAAGCAATCATTTGGTTGTCTTCCGTGCCCTCGGGATACAAAGATGTATAAGACATGAAACCTGTTTTTAAGGGACTGATGGACTAATGGGGGAAATGAGAATGATATTAGAGTGTATGCTTTAGATAGATGTCATGAAAAAGTGTGCAACAGGAGGCACGGCACATTAATATGGCTCTGAAAGATTAGGATAGGCTTTTTGGAGACTTAGACACTTTTGCTGAATTTTAAACTTAAGTGTGGCCTAACCAGAAAAAAATGATATGGAAAGAAGATGGCAGGAAGCAAGGGAAGGCATTTTATACATAAACAACTGTCTTCAAGCCTTGCAGAACTAAGATTCAGATTTGAAAAGAGGCATGCAAATGTCTAGGTTGCAACAAAAATAAGTTAAAGTAAAAATGAGGAAGTGCTTGATGGCAAAGGATATTCAATAATGAAATTGTGCTATTATTGGAGTTAGAATTAAATAGATCCTGGAGACCTTTAAAAAGAAAAGAGATACCTTTTGAATGCTTTAACTCTAGGTCTATACTGAAAGCTGAGACAGAAATACAATGATACAGTTAGTATTTTAAACAGCTCAAAGCACTTTCATGGACATTATTAGAGTGCAGACATCCAAAATTACTGAGCCCTACCCAGGCTTTACACTTCCCCTCTCCAAATTCCCATTCTACCATAATCATGAACTCATTCTCAAGAAAAACAAAAATGTCTAAAGGCAGCAGGTAAGCAACCTGAATGATTACATTCAGCTAAGATAAATGAGAGGAGATGATATTTCCCACAAATTGTATAACTCAACCTCCTGAGAGCTATTTGGCCATTAGTTGTTAGGTTATTGGAATTTATTTCCTCAACCTAAATACAGGCATATAAAAAGGGATTTTTTTTTTTTTTTACTCAATAATTACTGGGAATAAAGACAGAAAAGAGTGAAGCCCATATTGCCAGACCTAATTTGGGTAATTCTACTTAAGAGAATCTTCAAAATAGCAGGTAAATATGAAACATTATTATTTGGCTAATATACTCATTGATTGGCTACTGTATGGTAGTCATTGTGCTAAGAACTGTAGGGAGTACAGATGAAGCTGACCCTATGCATTTCCTGCAAGAAGTGGGAGATGAAAACCCAGTATGTATGAAAGACCCAGGTACAATACTGGTGGAGAGAGAAAGGGAGGTGAGAAGTATTTTATCAGGAAGTCAGGAGGTGGTGGAGTACTGTTTCACTGCAGAGCAAAGAGCCTTGGTTAAATGTGTGGGTGGAGCAAACACAACATGCTTAGAGAATTCAGTTTGGTTAGAATGTAATGTTTAAGAGAGGAGTAGGGAGAATAATATTTTTAGTGCTGTATTGAAATACCCATATACACTACTCTGATGCTATAGAGGACTCAGTATCCTGTGGATCAAGCTTCAAAAAGCAGGTTATTCTCCTATCTTACTCCTGAAAGGAGTCAAGTCTTCAGTGTTTTGCCTTGGTTATTCTGTATGCAGATGTCTGTTTGGCCAGTTGGTGACTATCATTTTTTTTTTAATCTTATAATGCAAATACTTTGAAAAATATGTAGTTTATAGGACAATTTTACTTTGCAGTGCTAACTAACAATCTGTATTTCCAGGGTCTATGATTCGGGAGAGTTGAAGTTCCAATAATTAGAAGTGTCTTGATTAAACTTCAAGGCGTTTTTTCATTGTGTTGAGGTGAAGATGTTTATTTTATTTTATTTTTTAAGATTTGTATTTATTATACAAGGGGGAGAGAGAGAGAGAGAGAGTGTACACATGAGTGGGGGGAGGGAGAGAGGGAGAGGGAAAACCAGACTCCTCACTGAGGGGGGAGTCTGACACGGGGCTCAATCCCAGGACTCTGAGATAATGACCTGAACCAAAGGCATATGCTTAAACAACTGAGCTATCCAGGTGCCCCAAGGTGAAAATATTTAGTAGACATTGTACTAGGATGCCATTTATCAGTCTAGTAGTGTTCTTTGGCATTTGTCATATACATACCAACCAATATATAGTCATTTTCTCAGTGATTCACTTTCCATTGCTTACGATTAATCTCTCCACCTAGATATAAGTAATAACTCAATGCCATTTTTGTATTTAAATCATAAGTATGCCTTTCTTAGGCTTGTTCAGAGATAGTAGGGAGACAGAGATACGTGAACCAATTACGTTTCCTCCCTGATATTTTAAAATATGTGACCCAAGGAGAGTTAAGCATTCTGGAGGAAGGCAGAACAGAGATATCATGAGTCAGTACAGCCTTAAAAAAGCAAAAGCCACAAGTGAGTCAATGCCTAGGAGAGTCAATAGTATTGATACAGCATCTGCACATCTCCCAGTGTCTAAACTATGTTTCCTTGTTCCTAAGAAGCTGCACTTAATGGTTATTTCCTCATTTTCATAAATATTCTCCACACAAAATGTTGTTCCTTGAGGTAAAATTAATGATACCAAAAATCTTAGCTAACAAAATTAGACTTGGTATCACTGGGTAGAGAATGTAAATGTGGGACCCTCGAGATGAGAGGATTTTGTCTTCCAGGCAAGGCATTGGAGCAGGCTGGGGTGGTGATCATTGTGTCCCTGGAAGAGAAATTAGTTGATGCAAAACAGGAAGATGCCTTGAGTGGGGAGTAATGCAGGGGATGTGAGGGTGGTAGAAGGGAATCACTGTTGGTTTGTTCTCTAGCTAGAAGGTCACAGAACTTCAGGGTCAGAGTTGACCTCATTCCTAGAAGTCACAGGAGTCTATGGAGGATGATGAGTAAGCAGAGGAATAGTTTGGAGAGGGAGAAAAATGGGTCTAAAGCCAAACAAAGAAACAAATCAACCAACCAACCAACCAACCTGGGAAGAGCAAGAATGACTCAGAAAAGAAAGAGAAGAAACAGGAAGGGAAAGAGAAGAGACAGGATCCTCAGTTCCAAAACTTTGTCCTTACTGTGTATTATATCCTATCTTTGGATACTGTAACTATGCTTAAAGCTCCCCTACCCTGCCTCCATGCCTCCATCCCCATTACCACGCACACACACCAGTTACTTGTGCTACTATGAATGAATGGATCTTTCTTCTAACAACCACAGTACCACCACCTGCGAAAACCTGGACTGAATCCAGGTTTAGCTCATTTAGGGTTATACATCATGCTAAGAGGTTTGGACTTTACTCTGCAAGCAGGCATCTAGGCTAGTGCTTACTTTTCACCAACATTTTGTTAATGAAAAATTTTAAGCATATAGTAAACGTGAAAGGATTTTCAGTAAATACCCATATACCTAACACCTAGATTGCACCATTAACATATTATCATACTTGCTTTATCAAATACCTGTCCATCCTTTTTCCCATCCATTAATCTGTCTTATTTTTGGTGCATTTCAAAATAAATTACAGATATCCATATGCTTGCACCTAAATGTTTCAGCATGCATATCATTATCTAGAGTTTGATATTTATTTATAGTTTTGATGTAAAATGTACATACAACAAAGTGCACGATTTTATATACCTCTGTAATCAAAAAACCCTTACCCGGATTAAAGTATTGTATTATCCCTTGGAAAGTTCTCTTGTGCCACTTACCAGGCAATCCCTTTGTAGTAACAACCAATGTCTTCATTATTTTTCTCTCTAGATTTGTTTGCTGTCATTATAATTTCATATGAATGAGTTTACACAGTATATGCTCTTTTGTGTAAAGCTTTCTTCATGCAGAAAGGTGTTTTTGAGAATCATCCATATTGTTGCATGATAATTCATTCCATTTTACTGGTAAGTGAGTACCACTTTGTTTATCCATTCTCCTACTTGATAGACATATGAACTGCCTCCAGTTTGGGGATTTTAGGACTAAGGCTCTCAGGAAAATTCTTGTAGAAGTCATTTTGTGAACATAGGTTTTCATTTCTCTTGAGTATATACTTAGAGATGGAATTGCTGAGTCAGAAGGTAGGTATGGGGATATGTTTACTTTTAAAAGAAAATGCTAGACTTTCTTTTAAATAACTGTACCATTTATATTCCCATAAAAATATATATGACAATTCCACTTGCTCTGCAACATCACCAGCCTTTGATGTTGTCACTCTTTCTGACTTTAGCCATTCTAGTGGATTTATAATAGTATCTTAGTGTTTTTAATTTTCAGTCCTTGATTACTAATGTCGTTGAGAACTTTTTCCTGTGCTTATTGGCCAATTGTATATTTTCTTTCATAAAATGTCTATTTATAATTTTTGCTCATTTTTACCCATTTTTATTGGATTACCTATTTATTTTTATAATGAAATCTGGTGATGTGCAGAAATTTTATTTTTATTTTTTTAAAAATTTATTTATTTATTTTAGAGAGAGCGTATGCACACAGGGCAGGGGGCGGCGGGGAGGAACAGAGGGAGAGAGATTGAGAATCTCAAGTAGATTCCCAGCTAAGCCTGGACCCTGACTCAGGGCTTAATTTCACAACCCTGAGATCACGACCTGAACTGAAACCAAGAGTCCAATAGTTGGATGCTTAACCGACTTTGCCACCCAGGTACCCCTGTATAGAAGTATTAAATGATGATATATAATTGATCATTTTCATCTTTTATGGTTATTTCTTTCTTGTTGCTGTCTAAAAGACCTTTGTTCACCTGCAAGTCTTGAAAATATACTCCTATGTTTCCTTATAAAAGCTTTATTGTATTTTTGCTCTTATGTTTAGGTCTGTGATTCTTCATAAGTTCAGTTCTGTGTATAGTGTGAAGTAGGAATTGATGTTCTTTTTTTTTTTTAAATGAATTCCTTATTATACCAGCACCATTCCTTGGGGGAAAATATCTGTCTGTCTCTGTCTTCTACATCGGATTCCTCTGTTGCCTTTGTTGGAATGGCTTAGGTTCTTTATTCTGTTCCACTGACCCATATGCTAATCCTAATTTTACCATTGTACCATCCTAATCACTACAACATTATAGTAAGTTTTGAAATTATGTAGTATAAGTCTTGCAACTCTATTCTTTTTCAAGATTATATTGTATATTCCTGATCCTTTATAAATTTTAGAATCGGCTTGTCAACTTCTATGAAACAATCTGCTGGAATTATTTGGGGAGAATTGACATCTTAACAATATTGAGTTTTCCAATACATGAACATGTTATATCTTATTTATATCTTATTATAGGTGTTCTTTAATTACCCTCAGCAACGTTGTGTAGGTTTCCGTGCATAGCTCCTACATAACTCTTACTGAAAGTATTCTCAATTTTTCTTTAACTGACGCTATTGTAAATATAATTGTTTTATTTTAAATTCCATTTTTGTTGTAGTGCATAAAAATTCAATTGATTTTTGGATTACTCTTTTATCCTGAAATCTTGCTTAATTCATGTACTAATTCTAATAGCTATTTTTCAATTACTTGGGATTTTTTATATAAATAATCATGTCATCTGGCTCATTTGATACAATGAAGCCCCATCTTTTTCTGCCCTCAATAGAAATACATTGTTGGAAAGAGAAGAAAAAATATGGTAAGAAATGGAGTTTATAATCATTGGATAGATATTCAAGTTCTTTTTCTCTTTAATTCTAAATTGGATAACAGTAGGAAAAAATCCAGAATTAGATGGAAAAAATTCAAGTATCTACTCACTCTTCATATCAAACAGACTTCTTATTCACATCTTGTAACTTAGTAAAGGGAGAAACAACACCTTTCAAAGCTCCCTTTTCTTTTTCATTTCTGAACTCCTGAAAGCCAGTCATGTTCCTAGACTCCCCCTTCCAGAGCAGAATTTCTGGCTATATAATCTTAGGTAAACAGCTTTATTTCCTATTGAACGAGATTTCTCCCTGATAGGACAGCAAGAAAAAGTGAACTACAGACATGGGAAATATAACAACCACCCATTAGGTGGTATAGAGTTTAAAAGTAAAGACATCAGAGGAGCTCAGTTGGCAAAGGTCAGCTGCCTGGTCATACAAGTCCCCATGGGGTGCCACAACCTTTGTAGGTCCAAATCCATTTGAGGACTGTTCTTTGGTTTGCCTGTCTCAGATACTCATTGTTAAAAGTGTTTCGGAGTTTATCAGATTTAGGAATGCTGGTTCACGCTAAGGAAGCTCAGAAGAGACCTATGACTAAAACCAGTGTAACAATGTACTAATTTACACTGAGAAATATAAATCTAACGTTAATTGAGTTTTATGTCAGCCTGGGCAATACATTCTCTCCCGATGGACTAGATAAGTAGAAAGATAAATTAGCAGAAAGTATGCCTGATCGGCACAGGATTGAAACAAGGCAGATGAGTCTATATGATGCAAATACTTAATTGCTTCAGTTTAATAGACCCTGAGTATCCATCTCCATAACTGGCATACTCCAGCAACTACAACAAGACAGATGATATTTTTAGGCCAGAGAATGTTCTTTTCTGCGCAGAGCAAGTGTAATGACTTCTCTGTACTCCCACTGAAGAACACTTTCAACCTATTTTTACGTATCCTTTTTGTGGTTAGGTTTTTACCTTCCATTAGATTACTAAACTGATTTGGAACAATTCTGTATTTTTAGTTACTTGGCATTTTCTTGCTTATACCCATCATGGGTTGATTTCATGGCCTACACATTAGTAAATAATTTGATCTACCTTCTTTCAAAGTTCTTATTTTCTCTGGAGTGTTTTGATTTGTGGAAAGCAAGGTGCAGTTCTTAGAATGTCCTGTAAATTCTTACTGAATTTTCAGAATGGTCCTGAGAGGGAGACGTTATTACTATATTTTCCTTTTACAGACATGAAAACTGAGACTTAGAGAATTTAGCTGATTTTTCCATTGTTAGTTGAGACAAATATATATACATGCACATACATATATGTGTACATATTAGTCATCTGTTATGTGTCAGGCATGGCAGGAGTGATGGTGTAATAAACGCCCTATCCTCATTGTCTGTCTTACAATAATTAGTGAGACTTAAAGAGTAACATTGTGAAATTTAAACATGTGAGACATTTAGCAAACTCCATGATGCTATGTCAGTGTTGGGAAGCTTTGTTCCAGCTGAGGCTCATTTTGTGTAATGACTTAATGAATGTGTGAACGAATGAATGACTCTGCGCTATCTTTAGCATTGCTTCTTTCTATAAATAAAGGAAAAGCAAAGTTGAATAAGTATGTTCAAATTTTTAGAATTTTCAAATGACCAGGGTCCCGGTTGTTGCAACTTTTAATGAATTCCAGCAGTGTTCTGGCATTGTGCAGGATACAGAGGAGACATGACCCAGACTAACAGACACACCATCAAAGTGGGACAAAGGCCATCAAGATAACAGAAGGAGAAGGTGAATAACTTGTTCCAAGAGGAAACAGCTGGAGCTGGTTTCTGAATGCTAAACAGTTTTGAGTTTCTCTTTGATTCAAGAAAGCCAAATCCTCACAACTTCAACTTTGAGATGTGTTCTGAACATCCATAAGACCCCCAAACTGAGTTGGGAATCTCCTGTGGAGAGGTTTCCTTGGGTTATTTTCTTAACTCTTCTCTTCTGCATTGGTTTGTCAATGTAAGAGAAATGGCCTTTGTCTGATATTTTCTTCTCTGATCCCAGCACAATGCTGGAGGGGCAAAGGTCTTACAACTTACAAAGGGAAAATATAAGACAGACTGACTGGTAAGATGTTTCAGTTTAAAACAACATCAATAGGTTCCATTTATTTGGTTCTTAATATATACTACATATTGTGATAAGCAGTTAATATAGTGTCTTATTTTAACATTAAGTCCACTGTGGGTGGGTGGGCTATCATAGTCTACATGCTATAGGTAAAGACATTGAGATCCAGAAAGGAATAGTGACTTACCCAAAGCTGGTAACCTCTGAGCAAGAATTGAAATGCAGTCATGGAAAGTTCTTAAAAGTCCAGGGACTTAACCAATCTCCACAGTGCCCCTTTCCAGTAAGGCCTTGTGGACTGCATTTGCCACAAAAACTTCCTTCCTTGCTCTGGCCTAACATAATTGTCCCTTTTCCCTGTATCTTCTAAAGTATCTCTTTTGGCTCTATTAGAACATTAAATATTTAGTGTTATTTTAGGTGTCAGAATATGTATTCCTGCACTAGATTCTCTTCTCCTTGAAGGCAAAGATAATCTTTAAAGCTGTTTGTTGAACCATGATTGCATAAGACCTTATTCAAGACAATCTTTAGTGAGAATTGGCTGAATTGAAGGTCATTTGTATTCTTGATGAAGGTTAAGTAGTACATAAGCTAACATGAAGATGTCATACGTTAACTGTTCATGAATTTTGCTAAGATCATCAATCAGAGATGTGTCCTAATTCATAAGCAGGGAAACCTTGTGTCTTAATTCATAAGCAGGGAAACCTTGCCAATCTCTGTTACAAACAAAGAACACACATCTACTATACTCTTATTATTTTGTCATACACAATGGAAAGATAAAATTCCTCTCCTAAAAAAATCTATAGTCTTATGAAAAAGAACAGAAAACCACCCTTCTTGAGGAATAGGAATGTGTGCCTTTGTATTTTCAGAGCCTATCAAATGGTCTGTCCCAGACAAATGCTCAGTACAAGTTTGTTGACTGACATTTAAAAACAGAGGAAAGTGATGTCAGCAAGATGACCAAATAAGATGTCCCTCTCTCTCTCTCTTTTTTTTATAATGCAACACGCATTTGCCTTTTACAATGCAAATTCACCTTCCACAACCAAAATTTAGCATCCATTGACAGACAAAAGTGCCCTTGTGGGAGCTTTGAGATTCAGGTGGGGGATTTTGCAGTCCAGAGGGAGGAGAGCCTTTTTGGAAAGGCAGAATCATACCCAAATGGCTGACTCACTGGCCAATGGTCACAGCTACAGACCTGGAAACAGCTCTGTACTCCTGAAGACTCAACTACAGCCCATTGGGCTTTGGTTCTACCAGTACCATATGCCAAGGGACCCAGAAGGAGTCATCCCCACCCATGCATCAGGTAATAGGCACATAGACCTCCATCCTGGCTGTGGACTCTGATGTGACCTGCAAAGTACCCAGCCTTTTTCAGCCACCGTCCTGAAATAAGACCAGCCACATGGAAATAAGCCCTCCAAACTTGGTCAGACTTTGGATCCAGAAAGGTCCCTGTAACTGGGCTCCAGCCTCTTAACAGCCACAGTCTATGAACAGTCCTGCAGCACAAGGACCTAGCTGTATCCATGGAGATCCTTAATCTGCACGTCCAGCCCCATTATAGCCGCACTTTGCCAGCAGTCCTGAGGGTCCTCCCCAAGGGAGACACTCATGTCTGCAATCCCCAAAATTCAGAAAGGGTCCTATATTTGGATCCAGCCCTATCCAAGCTGTGGTGCACTGACAGACCTACCAGCCCAGGGACCAAGCAGGAGATACCCCTGTCTGCATGTCTGTGCTCTAGGAGATCTTGAAAGGGCCCTATGCTTAGCACCAGCCCTCGCATCCACAGGCTATGAGTAGTATTGCTGGTCCAGGGAACTAGCAGGAAGTACTCCATCTACACACCCAGAGATCTAGAAAATGCCTTATACTTAGTTCCAATACCTTCCAGATGCAGTCTGTGAGCAGCCCTACCAGCACAGAGACCAAGTGGAAGACACCCACATCTACACCTCAGGCAATCTGAAAATGGCTCTATACTTAGATCCAGCCCCTACAGCCATGAACAGGGGCCAGTCAGCCCACTCAGGGACCTGACAGATGACACACCCATCCATACCTCCAGGGCCACATCTGCAGACTTCAAGGCTTGGTTATGGAACCCGAAACAGCCCTGGAGCTCTGTTCCAGCCCCCTCTTGGCTCACAGTCCAGAGTCAATCCTGCCCACCCCAGGATGCATCCAGTGATCAGGGAGCAGCCCTCCCAGGAAATTGGTGGGACCCACACCCATCTGCACATCTGGTCATAGGCTGCCTGAGGACCCAGCTGAGGACCCTGAAGCAGACACTTGTCTGCTACCCTACCAAAGTGCCACCGTACCAAAGCGCCAGAGTCCCATCCACCCAGGGCCCAGACAGGATCCACACTCACCAGAGCCCACCAACCACAGACCCCAGTGTAGACCCAGTGACAGACTTGTGACCAGTTCCAACCCAGCACAACTGCAGGTCTGGCTGTAATCCCATCAACCTGGAGACAGAAAAGAGAAGGTCTTACTTGCTGAAACCACCCAGTGAAGACTGGGAGTGATGTTTGCATATAGATTTAAGAAAAAAAAAAAAAAAAGGCCCGAAGCTGAAGAATATTAATGATAGAACTGAAAAATGTGTGTATGTATGTGTATGTGTATCAAATTATCATGTTGTAGAACTTAAAACCTTAAATTTACACAATATTATATGTCAATTATATCTTAATAAAGCTAGGGAGAAAAAGAGTATGAGTCATAAACTAAACACAACAAAGCTCAATTCCAGATTTTTAAAAGACCCTTTATAAGCTTGACTTTCTTAGTTTGCGACAGAAAATCCAGCTCCATCTTCTGTCAGAAGCTGCCCTTATCTCCCTCTCAATCCCATCTGAATTAATCTACTTTACATCTCTCTAAATTCAGAGGGTTCATTTCCTTTGACTCGGAAGGCCCTAGTTTCATAGAGTCAGATTTTGTTACAGAAGACCAGTGCCTTCTGAGGAATTCACATGTAAGAAACAGGACCACAGAGGAAGTCAACTGACATAAAAATGTCACTCTACAAAATGGGCTGATTAAATAGTAAAATGTCATTAATTCCGATTCTGTTAGAATTCAGTCTAAGCTGAGTGAAATTTACTTTCCTATGCCTATGAACACATGATTTGGCAAGAGAAATAGTGTGGTAATATTAGAGGAATATATATTTTAAAAATTGACAAGACGCTTCCAATTATACTTTCCCTGCAATAATCATAATGCCACCAGCAATTCATTCATATATTTTTATTGAATTATATTCCCTAAAAATCTTCAAAAGCCAGCACCTTATTTATCTAGTTATTTACTTACACACTGTCTAGTTCCAAAAGAATGTGAAGTGGCCAACATAATTTTTTGAGCCCAATTCAATTGAGCACCATATATTTGTAGATTTCGTTACAAAGAACACCTGCATGTCTGTCTCAGTTCACAGAACAAGATCATCTGAAGTAGGTAGGAGTTTATAGAGCCCTAACCTCTTAAAATGGTTTTCCGAATTTTGCCCCTGCTCCCTTCTATCTGTTCTCAACCCACTGAGACATCCCTTACAAATAAAAATCAAGATCTTTCCCTTCTCTGCTCCAAATTCTCAAAAACCTTCCATGTCACTTACAGGAAAATCTAAAGTCCTTCTGACGGCCTTCCAGGCAGACATCATTTGACCATTGATTCCATCTCTGATACACCCTTGTTTGTTTAATTGGCTTTGTTTAATTGGCTCCAGCCATTCTGGCTTCCTTTGTGTTACCGAAACATGTCAGACCTGCTTTTGCACCCCTCTTTGCACTTTGACATTCCCTCTGCCTGGACTGTTGTGTTCTTCCCCCAGGTATCTGTGTGCTCACTTCCCCATCTATTCTTTGTCTCCTGTTTACCTTCTGCATGGTGGCAACCATCCTGCATTCCCAGGCAGCCCATCTAAATTTGCACTCTTCAGCTCTTGATGTTTTCCTATCCCTTTACGGGACTCAGTTTTCATCTTACGATGTAATATACTATCAATTTTACTTTTTATCTTCTTCATTGCCTTTCTGTCCACTAGAAACTATGCTTCCTAAATTCAGGGATTTTTGTCCGATTTCTCTCTACATTCCTAGCATTTTGAACAGTGCTGGAAAAAATAGATAATTGTCAGAAGAATAAAAATAAAGGAAGGAAGAAGGGAAGGAAGGAAGGGAGGAAAACCTATCTCTTATATTTATTGTTATGAGGTCACTCATAAGAATGAGGCTGATTTATACTAATGATAAGGAAATTTTTTCAAAATATATTAAGGGAGAAAATAGATTTCAGAATGGCATGCATAATATTATTCCAGTTTTTTCATGTCGATAATTTTATAAGGTTGTAGATATATAAAATGAAGGCCAAGAAGGGCATATGCCAGTAAATAGTGGTTGTCTCTGGAGGTGGTATAAAATGGCACTTACCATCTTTGTTTTGCATTTCTGTATAATTTGCATTTAGAAATATGTATGTATTAAAATTTTAACAGTAGAAATTGGATATTCAGTGATGGTGTAGATACATAATTTTTGCACATTGAAAGCTGTTTATAATATACTCGTCATGCTGAAGAGCAGTTTAGAGAAGAGTAATAAAGTAAGCGTTAATGTTCAATTTGGAAATCCAAATACCCCTCAAATTAAATGTACTTTTTTCCATATCCGTTGCCAAAACACATTTGGTCACAAAACCTAACCTGAGCTGACATGAGTTTATTTTTAGACTTTAGCACCATATCATGTGAATATTCATGATTTTTACTAATTCTGCCCTAGACCTGCTGTGGGTGATATGTCATATAATAAATACGCTCCAACTTAACGTCCTAAAATCTAAACAAATTTTGAAACACATCTAATCTCAAGGTTTTTTACATAAGGCATTTTGGGTATATTTTATGTATCTTCACACCAAAACTACTATTTCTGGTTGGTATGATTTAGATTAACATTTTTTTTCTGTGTTTGCTCAGTTGCATCTTGTACTTTTTTTTTGCTTTCTACAAGAAACTTCTTTTGCAAGAAGTCCGCAACAGGACTTCTTGTGTAATAAATAAAATAACATGTAATTTAAATTAAATTAAAACTTAGGTGGTACCTCACAGGCATGGAATAAAGTGTTTTAAAATTGAGAGCTCTTGCCTTAGCTAAGTGTGGCTTTGTACATTGCCTCACGAAACTAACCAACCCTAAGATTTTGTTGACTCAGTCTCCAGATTAGAGGAAGGTAACTCATTAGATTATACAAAAATGGGTGAATTTGGATGAGATAGGGATAAAGAAGAGGACAGATTCCAAGAATAGTCTGGGACAGATTCTGCCCCAGGGACAATACTATAGTGTTGACAGATGCACAATCATAGCTGGATTGTAGCACTTAAGCATAGGGCAAGAGCGTCTCCCCCATCCCAACATTGAGGGCTGGTTTCCACTAAAGACAGGAGGGAGTGCTGCTGATATTAATAGAAGGAGCATGTTCTTTTCCTGTTCAGCTATTTAAAGAAATGTTCAGCTGCAAGGTGTGCTGATTTATGCAGCTTATCTTCTTCAACCCAGATAGAGCTCACTGCTGTCTCCCTCCCATTACATCTCCCCCTTAATGGATCTATAACTGACTTTCATTTTGTGATATAAAATTTACAAGAAAGAGGGTGTGTGTGGAGGGGGACCCTGTTATTGTTTCTAGGTGCTGCTGATCGCACTTGTGTGGGGTATGAACACCCTTAATTGGGTTCTTGGCTATAAATGCCTCGTAAACAAATTTAGAAGACAATCAGGCAGTGTTAAAACAGAGGTGGGAAATTATTGTCACCAACTAGGTGACCTTAGATTGTAATAAAAATGATTCTTCATGGGGATTAGAAATGCAACCAGCTCCTCAGGAATGGCTTAGAAATGTGGCCAGCTAAAATGTAACAGAATTAGACCCCCAAATGAATGCAGCATGCACTCTGGACTTTGGATTTTTAAAGAATAGTCTCACATCTGTTTCTTGACACCCTTTGCAGCCTTCAAGGCACAGTTCAATAATTGTTTCCTCCTTAAAGCCTTCCCAAATTCCCACCACTTGGAATTAATTTCCCCTTTCTCTCAATAACTGCTATTCATGTTTTCTGCATCTATTAGGCAATTTATGATACTTTTCCGACTGTTTGACTCTAAAATGATAGTGTTTATTATGGAGCTTTTCAAACTCTAGTTATCTGTGCATTTGTTTGAGATATTTAGCCAAATCTGCATGCTGTCCTTATTTTATTTACTTAATAAATCTGCATGCTGTCCATATTTCATTTACTTAATATTCTCTTTATATTTACTTTTTTATTTTATTTTTATTTTTAATTTTTTAAAGATTTTATTTATTTATTTGAGATAGAGTATAAGCAGGGGGAGAGGCAGAGGGGGAGGGAGAAGCAGACTCCCCACTGAGCTGGGAGCCCGACATGGGGCTCCATCCCAGGACCCTGGGATCATGACCTGAGCTGAAGGCAGATGCTTAACCATCTGAGCCACCCAGGCGCCCCTATATTTACTAACTTTTTAGAAGATTTTTATTTATTCATTTACTTGAGAGAGAGAGAGGGAGAGAGAGAGAGAGAGAGAGCATGAGCCAGGGGAGGGGTAGAGAGAGGAGCAGGGAGGTGGGGGTGGGCCTCCATCCCAGGACCCTGAGACCATGACCTGATCCTGGGGTAAACGCTTAACTGACTGAGCCACCCAGGTGCCCCTATATTTACTAACTTTTAAAAACATTTCTTCTTTAACCTCACCCTAAGTAATAACATCTATGAAATTAAAATGGTACTGTAATTATACACGTACATATATTTGAAAGCAATTGAATTTAAATTAAAAAATCAATTAAAAAATAAAAAATAAATATATAACTATCAAAATTTTTAAATATTTTTAAGGTATCACCTCAAATCATTTAGAATATCATCAGTAGTTCATATACTACATATTAAATTCATACCAATTTTTTGCAAGACACTGCCCCATTTTGCAGTTAGGGCCTAGGGTATAGGAAATATGTTTTACACAATGCAGTGTATTCAGTATCTTTTGCTGAGCACCTGCTCTATGCAAGATAGTATGCTAGAGCACACAGTTCTCAGTATTCAAGACAAATAATATTTTAATAGTATAACATTTGGATAGAATTCTAAAAAATAAAATATTAAAACTGAAAATGAATGCCAGGCTTCCACGATAAAGAAAACATAAAGACAGCATCAGTTATAAACAGAAATGATGATGTCTGGCTCAGGGACTTGTTTAGGAAATTATCGAAGGTAACGTATGAAATATCTGGTCTATTTTCCTCTAAAGCTCATGCTTTCTCATTTTGCACTACAATGGTGTAAACCTTATTTTTATATCTTCATGTTTTCCTGATAGAACTTTCCTAGAGGAGCACTTTAAATCCCTTCCCACAGTTGGCTCCTCCCCAAAGGACGAGGAGTCACACTTGAGTAATGGGATGAAGAGTCTAGGGTAGGTGCTCCTTGGAACATCATGCCTCCAGGTGTCCCTGCAAGATAACTCTTCTGTCCCCTGCCCCTCTGCCTATACTGAGTTGGGTAAGGGTAAATCTGGGAGGAAGGTTCTGCAATACTGCTTTAACAATAATAAACCTATACTTAATTTTTGGAACTATTTCCTTAGTTACTTCTGAACTTAAGGGAAAGAAAAATGTGCTGTTGATTGGCCTCCTTAAATCATAACATAATAGTGCTCTCCTATTTTGGAGTGCCTTGCAAACTCCAAAACATTAGAATAAGCATATTTTTGTTATATTTTTATGAGTTATTTGTAATATAATAAAATATACATTTGTAATGTAATAATTCACTGCTATCCTTACTAATTATTTTATATAAAATATGTACCAATACATAGCTTAGTTCCGCAGAAACAAAAGATTGGGCATGTTATTTGTTTTCCTTTTTCATGCCCTCCTCCCACCCCTACCTCTTAATTACCAGTGACATAATATCGTGGTGTTTTCTATCCTTGGCCCATAGCTGCTGACTCCATCCCTCTCCCTGCATCTCCTGGCTCTCAAGGAAGACATCAAGTTTAGCATGGTAATGCAATTAAGGTCATATTCTGCCTTCAGTCATCAATGTGCAAATGCTGTGTGACTAATGAGACAGTCTTAACAGAGTCTCCTAAACTGTATCCTCCAACCACACTAAATAGGCATGGTTTCCCCAGCCCCTTTATGACAGGAATGAAAATTTGTCCTCCCCTTCAGGCTTCTGGCAGAGTCAGGAAAGTAAATAGAATCAGGGTTACAATCATGGGCATTTTCAGAACATGTGTTCTAAGAAAAATCAACTTCATTCACCCCTCTCTCTCTCCTCAGCTACATTGTTGCTTCCTTTCGGAAAGCTGGACTGGGGTAGCAGGATGGGAATTCAAGTACCAAACAGACACAACGGACTCAGATGATATGCAGGCATTAATGAAGAATGGGAGAGTCATTACAGGGTGTCTGGGTGGAGAGGAACCGCCAGAGTCCGGAGACTTGGATCAGGGTTGCAGTTCAGCTGTGGTTGCCGGTTTAACTCATTCCATCTCCTGCACTGTAGGTCTGTGTTGTCTGTTCTCCAGGGGGGTGTTTTTTTCCCCTTTGTATTTTTTTCTTTCATATCCTAGAGATTATGGTAATGACTACGTGATAGGGCTCATGGAAGAATGAGGTGAGACTAAGCATTTGGACAGTTCATAGCATAGCATAATGCAATGCCAAGAATAAGTGCTAAATAAATATTAGTTCTTTTTATTTTATGTTATGTTAATCACCATACATTACATCGTTAGTTTTTGATGTAGTGTTCCATGATTCATTGTTTGCGTATAACACCCAGTGCTCCATTCAGTACGTGCCCTCTTTAATACCCATCACCAGGCTAACCCATCCCCCCACCCCCCTCCCCTCTAGAAAGCTCAGTTTGTTTTTCAGAGTCCATCATCTCTCATGGTTCGTCTCCCCCTCCGATTTCCCCCCCTTCATTTTTCCCTTCCTGCTATCTTCTTCTTCTTCTTCTTCTTTTTTTTAACATATAATGTGTTATTTGTTTCAGAGGTACAGGTCTGTGATTCAACAGTCTTACACAATTCACAGCGCTCACCACAGCACATACCCTCCCCAACGTCTATCACCCAGCCACCCCATCCCTCCCACCCCCCACCACTCCAGCAACCCTCAGTTTGTTTCCTGAGATTAAGAATTCTTCATATCAGTGAGGTCATATGATACATGTCTTTCTTTGGTTGACTTATTTCACTCAGCATAATACCCTCCAGTGCCATCCACGTCTTTGCAAATGGCAAATAAATATTAGTTCTTTTCAGTATTTTAAAATCATAGACCCTGACCCTTTTGTGACTAATCCTGGGTATCAATCTTCCTACTAATTTTTAGCTTTCAGCCACATCCACATCCTTGGTCTAATCCTAAAAATGATATAACCTCAGTATTTCTCTCTTGCACTACTGGAGAAAAGAAAACAAATAAACTTAAAATAGTTTTCTGCTGCTTCCTCTTTGGACCTTCCCCAACAATTCTCTCTAAAATATTGTGGGAATGATCTTTCAAAAAAGTGTGATTCTCATCCTAGTGCTCTCCAGCTTATAATCCTTCAGTGCTTTTCCACTGTTTTTAGAAAAAACAGCAAAATCCAGGACATGACGTAAAATGTCCTACACGATCCAGCTCCTCCCATCATGCCACCCGTCTTGACTTTTGGTTTTGGCTTCTAGCCATGCCTGTCTTTCTTCCTTGAAGTTAGTCTTCTTTTTTTTTTTTTTTCTTAAAGATTTTATTTATTTATTTGACAGAGAGAGACACAGCAAGAGAGAGAACACAAGCAGGGGGAGTGGGAAGCAGGCTTCCCACTGAGCAGGGAGCCCGATGCAGGGCTCGATCCCAGGCCCCTGGGATCATGACCTGAGACGCTAATGACTGAGCCACCCAGGCGCCCCTTCTTTCTGTCTTAGGGCCTTTGCATATGCTCTTCACAAAACTTCCTCTAGTTAATGTCTGTGTGTTTTTCACATCCATTTAGGCATCAATTGCTCCAGGAAATCTTTCTTGACACCCCCTCTGTCCCACCCCAGATTAAATAATGAGTCCCTTTTCTGTATGATTTTTTTTTTATTGCCTGTGTTTTTGTTTTTTGCAGCACTTAACCTACGTTAAGAAATTATATGTAGGTGTGATTACTTTGACTGCCTTCAGTCCCTCTTCGTGAGGGTATGGACCTTGTCTGTTGAACATGTTTTTACTTTCCTGGATCTGAAATTATTTGGAAGACACTGAATTACTATTTTGTTAAGGCACTGGGCTATAGTTCCATGAAAAATATTCTGAAAAATTAATATTAAGATGTATTAAATCATTTGCTTATAGTCATCCAGCCATCAAATCATCAAATACTGGGAGGTAGCAGTATTTAAAAAAAAGTTTAAAAGGAGGAGAGCTGAGAATGGGAATGCAATCTGTGTAGAGCTGGCAAGGAGTTGGCAGGAGCACTCTATACCCTTCTCTCTTCCCCTTGAAGATGTTTTTACTCAGTCAACACTTCCACTAGGTACAGATTGACCCTTCTCAATACAGCTCTCCAACAGCTAGTTGAAACCTGTTGGCCAATCCTAGCATATATTTGAACTGGAAGATTTCTTTAATGGTGAACGATGGTGAATATTATACTATGAGTGTGTGGTAGAATCAGAAAATGATGGTTTGGCTTTTTTCAGGTGCATTTTGCATTCCTCTGGTTTTTCTGAAGGCCCCTTAAACCCATATTATCTAGAACAGCCTTGAATATATAACCAAAATTGGATGAGTAGTTGAGTGAATGAATCAATGAATATAATTGAGTCATATGGGAATAGCAAGAGTTCTACCCTTAATTTTGATATGAAGTCCAAAATACCAGGTAGTATCAGCATCTCTGTCCCAGGCTTATTCCAGAATCAGTTGAGGGTCTTGACCACACTTGGAAAGTCATATGAAATAGGACAGAAAAGACAGAACATTCCAGCTTCCCCTTGCCTAGCGGGAGCTTTTTTCCAGGATCCTGTTCCAGTCCAGATTCCCTGAGCATTTTCAACATCCTGGTGTAACACTAAAGGTGAGGGAAATTCAGTATGATGTAGGTTACCTGGCCTTCCTGGACTGCCCAGGCCACTCTGACTCCAGGCAAAATGGACTATCACAGCTGCTGGACTTTATTCCTATTCTATTAGGATTTGCCTCCTGCCCTCAAACAGAAACACTTCTGATCCACAGCTGAGCTCCTGCAATCTTTTTGACAGCTTATCCACTACTCGGGTTTAATCTGCCCCAGGTAGATCAAAAAGAATTGATATGAATTTTTTGATTGGGTGCCTCTCTTTTTTCTCCCCATTTTTTACTGTTCGGCAGCTGAAGGGGATCCATCATGATAATTTCCTGTTATTAGGTTTGAAGTGTTTTGAATGTGAAATGCCTTTTCACTTAGAAAGAATTGATGCCTATAACTTGTAATGTGTTAGCAGTTTGGTAGAGTGCTTGACAGCCCAAACTGCATTACAGGTAGCTAATCCCCATGGCTGAGCTCCATTAAAGAATAGATCGTATCTGTTAATACAGCCATAGACTGTGGGTCATTGTGCTGAAAGGCAGTCTAGCTGCTGGGAGAAAGATTATTATGTGACTTTATTCTATTTTAAACTTGGAGAATGTGTGGTAGATATACTAGTCATGATTGATTAAAGATAGCAGAGAGATTTTATGACTCTCCTGGTATGTGCCAGGTTTATAATTCCCACCAGGAAGAAAAATGTCCCCAGTGGCTTAAACGAGACCAATAGCAAATATCAAGCTACGGACAGCTACCTAGCTCCTGTACATTCTTCAAAGTGACTTCGCCCATATTTCATACAGTTCTTTGGAAGAGATGAGAGCCCGATGCCCTGTGATTCTTAATGTTTATTGAAAGTACCCCATAAAAGTAAAGTTTCTGGTCCAATATTGTGGCCCTGGTCCAATGTGGGTTATTCATTTTTTTTTTCTACTAGACTAAGAAAAGTAAGTACATTTCAATTTATGTGCCATATCTAATGGATAGGGAGTGAGAATCTTGTGGTTCTTTATTAAGATCTAAGAACTGTGACAATAAGTATGTGCCATGATTCACTAAGAATGACCACCATGGGCACTCATGAGAGAGCAGAGGCCAGTGAGATACCTATTTGTTATCCTCGATATAGACAAACTCAAGCACAGTTTGACAACCATAATCTTTGGAGTAATTAAGAATATAATCAGGTTTATGGTTCTTGCTGATTCATACAATCTATAGAAGGGTACTGTAGACTGAATATTTGTGTCTCTTTCAAATTCATATTCCTATTCTAATCTTCAATGTGATGGTATTTGGAGGTGGATCCTTTGGGAAGTGATTAGGTCATGAGGTTGGCACCTTCAGGAATGGAATTCGTGTCCTTATCAAAGAGACTCCAGAGAGCTCCCTCCACCCTTCTACCATGTGAGGGCACAGAGAGAACATCATCTATGATGGGAAATGGGCCCTACTAGACATTGAATCTGCTGGCACCTTGATCTTGGACTTCCCAGTTCCAGAACTGTGAGAAATAAATGTTTGCCATTTAAGGCACTATGGTATTTTTGTTATAGCAGCCCAAACAGACTAACACAATTAGAATACCTGGAGTCTGGTATCACTGTGTTAAATGTAGTTTTTAGAAGACAGAGCAGTATTAATGGAACTCCATTAAAAATAGCCCATTCATCAATTTCATTGAATCAATTTCACTGAGCAGGCATTTGTATAATAACTTTGAAATTCCATAAGAGAGCAGAGAAGTGCTGACCAGATGCCTAGCCTTCAAGAATTTGCACGTCATGGCAAGACACTAAATGCAGATTGTGGAATAGTTCAATAACCACTCAGATGGGATTCAGATACCAGAATGTGAGTAACCTATGGTCTCATAAGCTGTTTTATTATATGACCCACACAAAATGACTTCAGAGTCAACTCGGAGTTACTTCAGGTGGAAAAGATGTTTCTCAAATTCCACTCAGTACTTACTTCTTATGAACCAGAGATTGTTCAGAGATTACTGTTGGTCTCGTTTAAGCCATTGGGAACATTTTTCTTCTTGGTGGGAATTATAAACCTGGCACATACCAGGAGAGTCATAAAACACGTACAGGGAAACTTTGGTCAGTGGATATTATTATATTTATCAAAGGTGGCTCATATTTTTTAACCATTTTTTATTCAAGTATAATTAACATACAGTGTTATATTAGTTTCAGGTATACAATATGATTCAACAATTCCATACATTTCTCAGTGCTCATAAGTGTACTCTTTACCCCCTTTATCTATTTCACCCTCCCCTCCCACTACTCACCCCCCTTCTGGCAGTCATCAATTTGTTTTCAATTTCAATCAGCAGAGCAGATACCTGGATTCCCAGTCTAGTGCTGGAGTTGGAAAATTCTAATATTTTTATTAAATAGTTTTTTTTTAAACAAAATGTATCAAATTTTAGGGCTGTTCAGTTACTTAATAATCTCACTTACTTAATAGTTTCTTATTTTAGACCAAATGGGATTAATATAAATTCATTACTTCCATTCAGTAGCCAAGTAGCTTTGGACTAATTCTCTGTGCCTCTGTTTTCCCATCTGTAAAATGGATGGAATAATGCTTACCAAATTAAGTAATAGTGAAGATTAAAAGGAATACCATATATGAGACCAATGTATTGGACACACACTAAATGCCTTACCATTTCTGTATCTGAAATTCTCGCCCATCACAGAAGAGATGCAAAATATCATTGGTACAGCTATCTTTTTCTGTGTGGAGTTCCACCTGCTGAAATAATTGAGAACTGCACTTACGATGCCGATAAGGAAGTGATTGTAATATATCTTTACGTGCAGTAAGTCTAAAGAGCAGGCAGACAGTAAAATTCATTTATTTTCCATTCGTGATGAATTAGCAAGTATTGAATGAGTATATTTTAAATAAAATGTAGGTATATTAGCTACAAGTTTTTCTCCGGAAACCTTGCCTGGTAGCAATAGCTCAAGATAATTACAGTTTATGACTCAAATAAATGCTTGTTTCTAAACCACCTTCAAGCCTTACAAAGAGAACCAGCTTCTTTTTTGAAGTTTATTCCTTGTATTCGGTGCTTTAGTTTCATGTGATATTAGGACCCAGTCGTTCCTCAACATCTGGCTAAAATCTCTGTAGCAGGAATATTTGGGTTCTGTGGGTTCTTTCACCGTCTCAGTGACATTTCTCTGTCATTGTCTCTCCCTAACCTCCCTGCACAAATACTCTCTGGGACACTGTTTCTTTTTCTAGGAGGAAAACAACACGAATGACCAGATTGTAGGGGCACCTGGTTGGCTCAGTCGGTTAAGCGTCTGCCTTCGGCTCAGGTCATGATCCCAGGGTCCTGGGATCGAGACCCGCATCGGGCTCCGGAAGCCTGCTTCTCCCTCTCCCACTCCCCCTGTTTGTGTTCCCTCTCTCGCTTTGTCTCTCTCTGTCAAGTAAATAAATAAAATCTTAAAAAAAAAAAAGATCAGATCACAAATAAAACCAAAACACCTCATACTCACAAGATCCAAATGTGGGCTTCTGTGACCCGTCTTTCATAGGCTCAAAATTATAGTCATTTCTTTGTAATCCTCACAAAGAGAAAAATAGGAACCATCCAATTTGAAAGAAAACAAACACCAGTACTTGAATGTGGTAAGTAAATGTTAGGACAGTGCAGTGATTACACTCATAGTTTTTCTGTATTTTCGTTTTCTACTTTGATTAATTTTTTTGTATTTCACAGACACACAATGATAGAACTATGACTTATATCATTTCAGCAACTGATCAAGTGCATTTTCTACATTTCTGGAATATTTCCAACAGTTAGATATTTTTATCCCCTTTTGGAATTTGATGCAATGTGCCTTTCCCCTGTGCCTACCTTCCCACCTAGCCTCCTGTGTGTCAATCTCAGGGAGGGGCCGTGTCTTCCTTTTGTAACTTCTGTATCTGCGTTCTAGACACTTGCTCAGAACCCTGCCCTGAACTTGCTCTGAAACTTGCTTGCAGACAGATTGCCTTAAGGTCAAATATTTGCCCCTATATCTGGATTTCTAAGGAAGCCTTCTGGGTTCTCTAAGGTGTGCTCCATCTGTTTCCTTGCCCGGATATCCTCATGGGACTTCTTGATGATAACATCTTTTCTACGTTGCCCTCCTGTCTCCTATCACTGTCCAAGCTGGAGATTATTTTAATTTGCCAACCCGGACTTCCTTTCATCATTGGTGAAATCTATCAAATCACTGCTCCTGGGGGCATTCTGACTTTGGGGATCAGTCCCCCCACAGTTTCAGTTGGTCATTGTCATTTATATATGGGAAGTAAAAAAAATATATATCTCTTTGAACCTTTTTTTTTTTTTCCTTTTTACTCTTCTTCCCACTAATCACAATGAGGCTGAATTTTCACACTCTTTAAAAAAGTAAATACCACACCCCTTAGAGATTGTACTAGTAGTTAGCTGATACTAACCTTAATAACTAAAGCTTACTGAATGCTTGTTCTATGACAAACACCGTAGGAACTGCTTTCTGACCCTTATCTCTTTATTTTATTTTATTTTTTTAAAGATTTTATTTATTTATTTGACAGAGAGAGACACAGTGAGAGAGGAAATACAAGCAGGGGGAATGGGAGAGGGAGAAGCAGACTCCCTGCTGAGCAGGGAGCCTGACACGGGGCTCGATCCCAGGACCCTGGATCATGACCTGAGCTGAAGGCAGACGCTTAACGACTGAGCCACCCAGGCGCCCCTGACCCTTATCTCTTTAATACAGTCACCTTATGAGGTAAGTACTTTTTAACTGCTGTTTTTCCAATTAAGACAAAACAAAACCAACAAATAAAACCAGAGACTTAGAGATATCAGATCAACTGCTCAAGTTCATACTGTGAGAAAAGCAGCAGAACCAGAATTGGGGTCCTGGCCTGATGATATTGGAGCCCTACCCACCAACACATCTTATCTCTTGACCAACTGAGATGGAATCTGTTTTGAAACACATCTTCACATTGAATCCTTGAGCCACAGTGGTTTGCAGGGCAAGAGAATGAGCAAAGAAAGGAGGGAGGAAAAAAATCCCTTATCTCCTGCAAGCAACAACAACTAGGCAACATCACTGATATAATGACGTTAGCACATTAGGACTTTCCTTCATTGCTAGAAGTTGCCAGATTTCAGAAGTTCCTTTGAAAATAAATTTAAAACTTTCCATGGCATCCTTCCTTTCATGCATATGACTTAACTAACAGATGTGTACATCTGGCATCTAGTATTGTGTCTCATGTGGCTGCTTAGATCTGGAGACTTAGCAGCAGTTTTGGAGGGGAAGGGTGTGAGGATGCTTCTCTGTGGAAGCTTGATGATTTCTTGGACCATTCCACACCTGCTCTGTTTCCTCGGCTGCTCACATCTTTTGGCTTTGCCAGGCCCTTGCTTTTAGGAGCTCTGTGACTGTACAGTTTGCAAACTTGCAATTTCACACCACATTTGTCACCATAGCAACAAAAAAACCCTACAAAGTGGAAAATTTGTTGAATCAGTCACCAGATTTGTGTCTTGCTGGTGTCCAGTCAGACACATGACAGCATCTTGGGTAATCTGTGCAATGGACTGTTTTTGTTTTTCCTGAGTGCTTTTGACCTTTAGTTCCTGACTTTCTTAATCCCTCCTTCACTGAACTTATTTTCTTCTGACCCTGGCTGGTCAAGGAGACCTTTTCCCCTACCATAGTATAAGTCTTGTTTTCAGGTCTTCTTTGTGCACAAAATGAACCCAGAATGAATTAACCAATGTTAAGAAATAGTGTTTATCATAGTCTTCTGTGTTGTGCACAAAATGAACCCAGAATGAATTAACCAATGTTAAGAAATAGTGTTTATCATAGTCTTCTGTGTTGTGCACAAAATGAACCCAGAATGAATTAACCAAAGTTAAGAAATAGTGTTTATCATAGTCTTCTGTGTTGGTCAAACAGCATAGAGGTAACTGCATCCACATCTGAATGCTGTAACTTAAGAGAGAATTACACATGGATTTTAGTCAGGCAGGTCCTAGACTGGGTATCAGGATCCAACTAGGGGATCTGTGCTTGATGGTCAAAGTCTGGTATGGAACATAAAAGATGAATGGTGACCATGGTCTGAGAGAAAAGGCCAACCAGATAGATGAATTAGTCAAAATGTCAGGCTTAGGGAGGAGGCCAGGTGTTCATGTCAGTACAGGGTGGCAAACTCAAAGGATAGAGTGAGAAGGCACATATAGGTGGGTAAGGGTCTCCTTCTATATTGCCCAGCTAACCTCAATATTTCAGACCAACTCTGTGCCAGACACTAGGACATCAAGAGAAAGTAGAGGCTTTCTCTGAAGTATCCTTTATGTCCACAAAACTAGATGATTCACTGCTCTCAGATTCTGAAACACTCTTCCCTCTTGCTGTCTTTACCTCTAAATTGCCCCTTCTCCATATAGCTGCAAATTCTACCATTGTTCAGAACTAGCTAATGGGACATGTACTCCCTGAACTCTTTCTTTTACATCCCTCCCCAAATTAACAGGATGCCTTCCCCTTCTGATCACCTATGATAACTGATCTCTATTTCTGGGAAAATACCGCTTGTTTTATTTTTTTTTGTATTGGAATTGGTACTCTAGTTGATGTAGGGGTGTGTGTGTGTGTGTATGTGTGTGTGTATTCACAACCTAGACCATAAACCGTGAGAGCAGGGATTATTTTCACTTCACTCTCATTCCAACAACTACCCCATTTCCAGTTGGTGTTATATGTACATGCACAAAGGAGAACACACAGGTTTAGAATCATGTTTACAGTGTACTCCATCTGGTGTAAATTATCGATGAGCAGGATTTGTGTCTAATTTGCCTTTCCCTTGTGCGGAGTATGATGCTTTGAACACAGTACGTTCTTTGCAGATCTTTGTTAAATGAATGCTGTCAAATTTATGAACTAAAGAGATTTCCCAGTGCATCCAAAGAGGCCAGACCAGTTTCCTGCTTATGTAGATCAATGCAAATAATTATGCAAATATAACTAAAAGGATTCAGGGAAGATGGAATACTCGTAATAGAAATGACTCACAAATGTCACTTTCCCCACACCACTGCTATTTCCCAGAATCCCTCAGCCTGCACATGCCCGATTGAAGCTCCATTGCTCTTTCCAGGAACAAAGATGAGGGAAGGATGTGCTACCTCTGGGGGTCTCTAAGCTCCTCTTCCTAGCTCCCCATGGTGACCACGACTGGAGGGACCCGTGCAGCCCCTAAATGAGAACTTTACAGCCAAGCAGTGCTGACACTACTTCATTATGAAGATGCATGGGTTGGCTGCTAGCTAATGAATGCCAGTGCTCGGAAGGATAAACTCGGCATCTCCCTGATACAATTTAACATCGTATTTCCCTAATTTGAGCCTGATTTAGTCGCTGGGGTATTTGGACGCCTCTTCTATGGTGCCGATAGTTAATTAAACAGATGTTGCAGAGGGAATCATTAATTTAAGTGCTGCAGATGGGAGTGGAATGACTTTGTGAAGTTAATGTTTCAGCAAAACAACGGGCTTCTGTCATCAGTTGGTATAAACTGAGTAAATTAAGAGAACAAGTAGAATAGGGTAGGTCGCTCTGAAGAAATATCAATTATTCATTTTAGGAATCACGCTTCTTTTTTGTCTGCATTCCCATAAGGGGAAAAATGTGGATGTCTGCAAGGAGGGGAGGTGGAAGCAGGAGGAGAGCAGATTGAAAGAGTCTAAAGTGTTAGCTATGCAAAGATTTTTAATTTTGTCAGGGTTTATTTTGTATATGGGAGTGAATGGTTTGGGGATACAGACTGTGCCAGATGAATCAGGAAAATCTGTGACAAGATATATAGTTAGGAGACACACCATTGGAAGACAGAGAAGCATTCCTATCTATTTCACTAAGAATTATTCATTAGTTCAGTAAATATTTATTGTTGAGAGACACTTTGGGACTGGGAACATGGCAATGAACATGAAAGACAGAGTTCCTGCTTTCACAGAGCTCACAATCATTCAGGAAGAATGTATAGATGCCACGTCTTTTTCCTAGAGTAGTCCCTCACTCAAATGCATGCAAGTTTATCACAGGTATATAACATTCATGCAATACCCTCCATGTGCCAGGAATGTGGCTTGCACTTAATACCTGTTATGAGGAAATTTGACAAATATACAGGGAAACTAAGAACCCAGGAAGTAATATGTCTTCCCAAAGTCACATAGTATTATGAAGAAATTGCGTATTAAGACTGGTTTGGAAATGAATCCTCAAGAAGCTTACATTCAAAAGGAAAAGACACATTATGCAAGTATATGTGTCCATGATACAAGATTTAATATGACTTGTTGTATAATGAAAATTCTGTGAAAATGCAAAAAAGAAGACATAGATCCCCACAAGGACAATCACAGAAGGAATCATGGAGGAGGTGGTATTTAAGGTAACTGTTGATGAATGAGTTTTACTTCAACAAGCCAAGATGAGAAGAGAGCTTACGGAGAACCCAGATTTCATCAAGTCTTTTCATGATCAGGGTAATTTTCCCCACAAGACCATCCAAAATCTTTGGTCATCAGCCTAGCCTGCAGTAGTAGTCAGAATCATGGCTCTGAAAGATGTTCCAGTCCTGATCCTCAAAATGTTGCATGTTGCATGTTGCATGTTATTTTGCATGTCAAGAGGGAATTATAATTACAGTTGAAATTAAGGTTGCTGGTCAGCTGACCACAAGGTAAAAAGATTATCCTGGATTATTGAGATGGTCCCAGCATAGTCACCGGGGTCCTTAAATGGGGGAAGTAGGAGTCAGAAGAGTCACCACCAGAGAGACGGCAGCATGAGAAAGACTTGATAGGCCACTGCTGGCTTTGGAGATGGAAGAATGCCACAAGCCAAAGAGAGTGGACAACTTCTAGAAGCTGGAATATAAGAAAACCTATTTTCCCTTAGAGCTTCCAGAAATGAACACAGCCCTGTCAACACTTTGAACTTAGCCCAGTGAGACTCATTTCAGATTTGTGGCCTCCAGGACTATGAGATTAAAAAATACATGTTTTAGGCCATGAAGTTTGTGGTAATTTGTTATAGCAGCAATAGAAAATGAACACATCAGTAGGGGAGGCTTATTTCCTCATTGGTTCAATTACTTTCTATCAGATAAAACCTAGATGCTTTTCATTTTTTTTTTCAAGGATTTTATTTTTAAGTAATCTCTACACCCAATATGGGGCTCGAACTCCCAACCTGAAGATCAAGTGTTGCATGCTCCACTGACTGAGCCAGCCAGGCACCCCTTGTCTTTTCTGATTCTACTTTTTTTCTTTTTTTTTTCTATTTTTTTCTTAATGAAATTATATATTGCATACAGCAGACCCTTACAGTCCATTAAAAATGTTTTTTTGCATTCTGGTTGTTCCTTCATTCCACAAATATTTCCTTAGATTTCCTGAGATAAGATAGTGAATAAAATAGATGGAGTCCCTTTACCCCTGAATCTTGCATAATGAAGAAAAGGGTGAGGTATAGACTTTAAACAAAGTGAATGGGACTGTCACTTGCTGTGAGAGAATACGGGAGCAAAAAGGAGGTACAGAACAGAATATTATTAGCTTAATTTTATTCATGTTGAATATGAGCTCCTAGGAGGCTTTTGTAGATGCAGGTTTGTAAGTCAAAAGTGAGAAATGGGCTAGAAATACAAATCATCTTAATTATTCAGCATCCGTCCCAATTGTATTTTTCGTACAGGTTGGGCCACCAGAATGGTGCTATACATAGCCCCTCATGATCTCCCTATGATTTCCTAAAGGCAGTTGACAGAGGCTCCATCCTGTGTGTATCACACATGACTCCTGGTTCTTGGAGCCTCACGGGCCAGGATGAGTGTGATGGAGAAAGGATGGTGGGAACAGCCAAGTTATATACAGAGTAATTACTTTGCTCCATCTCAGCGTGGTGCTGAGCGCACTAGCTGTGCAGGGTCCATTCATGTGCCCTGCCTCCAAGGGTTCTGATTAAACTGCATGCTCATGGATCCCCAGGGGCTCTGTTCTGCTATGGCACTGACTCAGCTGGGTAAACAGGTTTTATTGCTGCTTAGTGCCTTGTGATGGCCCCACCCTATTATTCTTAATCCACTCTTGGTAATAATTGGTTTCAGGAATATACTCCAACCTAGATTATGTTTTCTTTCTGTTTCAGATGGGTATACATACAACTTCCACTGTCAGTATGCACTTAATGGCAAATTTGACCAAAACTTCCCAGTATGCCGTAAGGCTCAAGAATTAGACCATGTGCCTATCTGAATATCTCTTCCCTCTTAAACTATTTGGTCAGACTGGACCAACCTACAAAATCAGCCATATACATGTACTCAGACATGGAAATATATATTTAGGGTCTAAACAATACTGGGAATGAAAAAATTTAAGAATTCAAGTCTTGAAAAATGAAAATTAAGCCTGGTACACTATTACAATCAGGGCTAGCTATTTTTGCTTGTTTGTGTATTTGTTTTCCTTTTTATATGGTAATTGTAGGATTAATTCACAGAGAAGCTGATACACACAAACTAAAATTGAGAAGAGAGTTTAGAGAAGTCAAATCACACACAGCAAAACATGTTAAAAGTCTTTTAATTAATTAGAGCAACACTGCAAAAATTGAGAATGAGCTATAGGGTATCTCTTATTCCCTGAGGCAACTTCTAAATTATCCAATTTTATTTTCTTACCATAACTACTAAACTACTTTTTCAACATCATTTCTTACATTGTTACTATTAGTCAAATAATCTCAGAAATAAGAGCCGCTAGTTAAATGCTATCTTTTACTACTTGGGGTCACTGAGACCCTAAAAGGGCAATTTGCCCAAGTTTGCATATTAAGTAGTGTCATTGAACCTAGATCATCTAAATCCCCATACTGGCTCTCATCCTTCAACAACATGGTAAACTAGGTGCTCTAAGGGACCCTCCTGCTTTAGGGAGAGAAGAAAAAGGGGGGCTGGATTATAAATAGGACAAAATCTGGATGCAACATTAGTTTCTTTAAAGGTACGGAATATTTCCACAAACACCCTGCTCCCCCAAACATATATATCTGTAAGTTGATGGAAGCTGGGACAAATGGGTCTATGGAGAAGTGACAAGTGCTTGAAGATAGGTATCTAGAGAACTCCTGTGTTGGGATTACTGAATCCTGGGCCTGCAGAGTGGTAAAAACCCAACTTTCTGGCTCCACATCAGCCATGGAGCAAAGTAATTACTCTGTATATAACTTGGCTGTTCCCACCCTCCTTTCTCCATCACACTCATCCTGGCCGGTGAGGCTCCAAGAACCAGGAGTCATGTGTGATACACACAGGATGGAGCCTCTGTCAACTGCCTTTAGGAAATCATAGGGAGATCATGAGGGGCTATGTATAGCACCATTCTGGTGGCCCAACCTGTACGAAAAATACAATTGGGACGGATGCTGAATAATTAAGATGATTTGAACCAATGTCCCAAGTTTGCAGCACATATAGAGTTGAAGAGAGGCAGGTCCCTACCTCCATGAAAGCCTTTAACACTGCACACAAGCAGTAACCTAATGCCATGGTAGTAAAGACAGGCTGTTTATGACACCTGTTGCTGTGGGTCTCTTAGAGCCATTCTGTGGCAAGACACCAAGCACAGGTGAGGACATTTCTGGGCCAGGATGAACTTCAGCCCAAAGAAAAGTATGACTTTGGGAGGGAAGGGCTTTCTTTCTGTATACCAAAGAATCACTCTCTTGTGAAGAAGACAATAGAGCTAATGACTATTATTTCTAGTAATTATAGCAATCTGTCTCGTTATAGTGCTTAGCTTCTGGGAGTTTCTGACATGTGCTAATGAAGACGAGGTTGCAGTCTTGATGGACATAGAGGTAGATTCATTTCAGTCCTGCTACCAATACTGTCAGTGAGTACTACTGATCATAAGGGTCACAGATATGAGAAGTGTGGCTGACTCTGGTTAAGCCATCACTCCTCTAGTAATGCTCCATAGCTCCAGAGTTAGCAAGAAAGAATATGACATCAATATAAACAGGTCCATTTGCTTCAACCTTGCCTAATCATTGTCCCAAATCCCAGCCTCTAAGTTCCATGAGGACACAGATGAAGTCTTTCTTATTCATTACTATATGCTTAGCTAAGAGCTTGGCACATAGAAGGCAATCCTTTAATTCTGGATAAATGTATTATTTTAATCAATTTACAAAAATATTTGCTGTAATATCCTGGAGGGAGTCCTGGCTTTGGAGCAGGAAGGGTCAGGCTCTATTAGTGGGCTTTCCATTGAAGGTTGTGGTTTGTGGAAGGTATTTAACCTTTCAGGATCTCATCAGCTTTTTTTTATTTTATTTTTTTTATTGTTATGGTGATCCCCATACATTACATCATTAGTTTTAGATGTAGTGTTCCATGATTCATTGTTTGTGCATAATACCCAGTGCTCCATGCAGAACGTGCCCTCCTCAATACCCATCACCAGGCTAACCCATCCTCCCACCCCCCTCCCCTCTAGAACCCTCAGTTTGTTTTTCAGAGTCTATCGTCTCTCATGGTTCGTCTACCCCTCCGATTTCCCCCCCTTCATTCTTCCCCTCCTGCTATCTTCTTTTTCTTCTTTTTTTTTTCTTAACATATATTGCATTATTTGTTTCAGAGGTACAGATCTGAGATTCAACAGTCTTGCACAATTCACAGCGCTTACCAGAGCACATACCCTCCCCAGTGTCTATCACCCAGTCACCTCATCCCTCCCACCCCACCCCCCACTCCAGCAACCCTCAGTTTGTTTCCTGAGATTAAGAATTCCTCATATCAGTGAGGTCATATGATACATGTCTTTCTCTAATTGACTTATTTCGCTCAGCATAACACCCTCCAGTTCCATCCACATCGTTGCAAATGGCAAGATCTCATTCCTTTTGATGGCTGCATAATATTCCATTGCATATATATACCACCTCTTCTTTATCCATTCATCTGTCGATGGACATCTTGGCTCTTTCCACAGTTTGGCTGTTGTGGACATTGCTGCTATAAACATTGGGGTGCACGTACCCCTTCGGATCCCTACTTTTGTATCTTTGGGGTAAATACCCAGTAGTGCAATTGCTGGATCATATGGTAGCTCTATTTTCAACTTTTTGAGGAACCTCCATACTGTTTTACAGAGTGGCTGCACCAGCTTGCATTCCCACCAACAGTGGAGGAGGGTTCCCCTTTCTCCGCATCCCCGCCAACATCTGTCATTTCCTCACTTGTTAATTTTAGCCATTCTGACTGGTGTGAGGTGGTATCTCATTGAGGTTTTGATTTGGATTTCCCTGATGCTGAGCGATATTGAGCTCTTTTTCATGTGTCTGTTGGCCATTTGGATGTCTTCTTTGGAAAAATGTCTGTTCATGTCTTCTGCCCATTTCTTGATTGGATTCTTTGTTCTTTGGGTGTTGAGTTTGATAAGTTCTTTATAGATTTTGGATACTAGCCCTTTATCTGATATGTCATTTGCACATATTTTCTCCCATTCTGTCGGTTGTCTTTTGGTTTTGTTGACTGTTTCTTTTGCTGTGCAAAAGCTTTTTATCTTGATGAAGTCCCAGTAGTTCATTTTTGCCCTTGCTTCCCTTGCCTTTGGCGATGTTTCTAGGAAGAAGTTGCTTCGGCTGAGGTCGAAGAGGTTGCTGCCTGTGTTCTCCTTTAGGACTTTGATGGACTCCTGTCTCACATTGAGGTCTTTCAACCATTTTGAGTCTATTTTTGTGTGTGGTGTAAGGAAATGGTCCAGTTTCATTCTTCTGCATGTGGCTGTCCAATTTTCCCAACACCATTTGTTGAAGAGACTGTCTTTTTTCCATTGGACATTCTTTCCTGCTTTGTCAAAGATGAGTTGACCGTAGAGTTGAGGGTCCATTTCTGGGCTCTCTATTCTGTTCCATTGATCTATGTGTCTGTTTTTGTGCCAGTACCGTACTGTCTTGACGATGACAGCTTTGTAATAGAGCTGGAGGTCCGGAATTGTGATGCCGCCAGCTTTGCTTTTCTTTTTCAACATACCTCTGGCTATTCGGGGTCTTTTCTGGTTCCATACAAATTTTAGGATTATTTGGTCCATTTCTTTGAAAAAAGTGGATGGTATTTTGATGGGGATTGCATGGAATGTGTAGATTGCTCTAGGTAGCATTGACATCTTCACAATATTTGTTCTTCCAATCCATGAGCATGGAACGTTTTTCCATTTCTTTGTGTCTTCCTCAATTTCTTTCATGAGTATTTTATAGTTTTCTGAGTACAGATCCTTTGCCTCTTTGTTTAGATTTCTTCCTAGGTATCTTATGGTTTTGGGTGCAATTGTAAATGGGATCGACTCCTTAATTTCTCTTTCTTCTGTCTTGTTGTTGGTGTATAGGAATGCCACTGACATCTGTGCATTGATTTTATATCCTGCCACTTTACTGAATTCCTGTATGAGTTCTAGCAGTTTTGGGGTGGAGTCTTTGGGGTTTTCCACGTAAAGTATCATATCATCTGCAAAGAGTGAGAGTTTGACTTCTTCTTTGCGGATTTGGATGCCTTTGATTTCTTTTTGTTGTCTGATTGCTGTGGCTAGGACTTCTAATACTATGTTGAATAGCAGTAAGCCACAGACATTTATTTTCTCACAGTTGTGGAGTCTGGAAGTCCATGATCAAGATGCCAGTAAATTCCATTCCTGGCAAGAGCTCTCTTCCTGGCTATATCCTCACTTGGCTTTTTCTTGGTGCATACACATGGAGAGAAAGCTCTCTCTGGTGTCCCGTCTTATAAAGACATTAATCCTATCAGTTCAGGGTTCCAACTTCATGACCTCCCTTAACCTTAATTACTTCCTTAGAGGCCTCCTCTCCAAAGATAAACCCACTGGGGGTTATGGCTTCAGTATATGAATTTTAGGGAGACACAAACATTCAATTCCTAACAAATGTAATTACTTTTCATATTGATATTTAAAAGAAAATATATAGCATCTAGGACATAAGAAACATGCCATACAAGTGCTCCTTATATAGTATATTTCACATTCGTGTCTTCACTTCAGTTTGGGTTTGAGGTATGTTCTATGTTTAACTTACATTAGAAGATTCTTATATTGTAAGAATATAGGTGTATGATAGAAAGGAGAATAGATGTAGAGGAGGAGGACAACACATGTTGCTTATACCAACTTGCATAAGCCTTTCGTTAGCATCTCTTCACAACTTTGTGTTCAGATGATGTCACATCAGTAGCTTGAAATCAGCCTTGGTGGGAGCATTTACAACACGGAAATTGGCAAATGTGAGAAATCGGGGCACATTTCACCCCATCCCCATCCCAGGGAGCTAGCTGTTAAATATTTACCAGCACATTGTTTAACATATTTGATCAGTGATTTGGGAGTGCATGTGCATAAGTAACAGCTTTGGTGGGATCTTTGATCAAAGGATAGACATTCTGATATATATATACCATGCATATGCTGGGGTATAGCATAAGACAAATATGGTGCTGAGGAATAATGGGAAAAATTCTCACCCTTGTGTTGGATCTGAATTCTCCCATCTGTAAAAGGGGATGAAGTATCTACTCTTCAGATTAGTCCTGACTTTTTATATGCATAGAATTCTGAGAAGATATGGCATTTTGGTTAAGAAAAGAAAGCTTCAGATTTTGAAAAAAAAATTAATATGGGAGGAAGCCATGTGATTTAATAGCAGTATGATCTTGGGCAAGTCATTAGCTACTATGTTCCTATCTATGAGTAGGTTTGGTTCATTACTTCTTGATAGCATTTTTGTGAAGGGTAATTAGATCGTGTTTTAACATGCTTAGCAAACTTCGTGTCATTTTAGTCGATTCATGTTACTACTATTACTATTACTACTTCTGTTACTACTAATGTACTGCCTTACTTTACCAGGTGCAAGGCAAGAGTTGGGAGACCTGAGAGCTGGAAAGCTGCAGCTCTTCCTGGCTCTGAGCAGTCAATATTATTTTTATTACAAAGCAACCAAATTGATGTTCTCTGCCACTAGGTTGGCACCTTTCCTATGCCAACAAGCTTGAAGTTACAAAATCCAAACTTACAAGAGCTTATATCTGAGCAGAGAATTAACAGCAATTAAACAGGTTTCATTGTGAACACCTCGGTGGAAATCAGTCTCTCCAGTTGATTTCTTTTGACAGCTGGCTATGGTCTGGAGACTAAATGAGAATTTCCAGAGAGGGAGACAACGATGATTTTGGAATCCAAAGCAATATTTGAAGATGGCAAAATATGAAACTGGGCATATTTAAAATGTGTTTAAGAAGATGAGGTGGAAGACTCCTGCAGGCAAAATCTATGCATGTCACATTTTAAAGAGGAAGTGGAGAGATCTTTAGGGATACATTTAGATGGGTAAGGAGAGAACTATATAGGTCAAGAACTATGGCTTTGGAGGCACACAGGTTTGAATTCAGATCCCAGATCTGTTCTTTTCTCCATAATTTAGCCTAAGACAGGCTATGAATTCCTCATCTGTAATATCAGGATATTAATGTGCCCTCCTCACAGGGCTCTTGTAGGGATTAAATAATACAATCAATGGGGACCACAGATCATGGTTCCTGAAACAGAGTACAAGCTTGGTAAGTTGAACTTACTAAGTTTATTTTATTTTATTTTTTTAAAGATTTTATTTATTTATTTGCGAGAGAGAGAGAGTGAGTGAGAGAGCACAAGCCATGAGGCGGGTGGGAGGGGGGAGAGGCAGAGGGAGAAGCAGACTCCCTGTGGAGCAGGGAGCCCAATGCGGGACTTGATCCTGGGACTCCAGGATCATGACCTGAGCCGAAAGCAGTTGCTTAACCAACTGAGCCACCCAGGCACCCCATTACTAAGTTTATTTTTACCAACATTATCATTTTCTCTTCTCTTCTCTCCTCTTCTTCTCTTCTCTTCTCTTCTCTTCTCTTCTCTTCTCTTCTCTTCTCTTCTATTTTCTTTCTGTCCTCTCCTCTTCTCCCTCTTCCTCCTTCTTTTCTCACTGTGGTCATCATTATCAACATCATCCTCACTACCGTTCCACCTAACATCACCACGTAAAGTATGTGGAACCCTTGCTGTGGGCTACACACTTTTCCTATTTAATACTCATTGTAATCCTATAGTTTAGATATCTCATTAAAATTATTTTGCACATTCAGGGGCACCTGGGTGGCTCAGTTGGTTAAGCGACTGCCTTCGGCTCAGGTCATGATCCCAGGGTCCTGGGATCGAGCCCTGCATCAGGCTCCCTGCTCAGTGGGAAGCGTGCTTCGCTTCTCCCTCTCCCACTCCCCCTGCTTGTGTACCCTCTCTCGCTTTGTCTCTCTCTGCCAAATAAAAAAATCTTAAAAAAAATTTTTTTTTAATTATTTTACACATTCATAAATGGAAATATGGAAGAATAAATTAACTAGCACAAGGCTTCATAACCAGTAGTAGAACTGAGTTTTAAGTCTAGTCATTTTTTTTCTTCAGAGCTTGTGTGCTCTCAAACATTAATATGTTTATATATTTGCTAATCATTGCAAAAATATAAATTCCCAATGTTCCTTCTTAGAATCATTGCCTTTAAGAGTCTGGTTTTAGTTTTGTCATCTGGTGCTATTTGGGTGGTGAACTGAATACAATCATCACTAAGGTTCTAATAATTTTTTTTTTAATTATGACTATGTGATAGTCTAAAAATGAGGCTGACAATTCAAGATTGAGTTTATTGATTCACAAATATTTAGAGATTGATTACCATATGCTAGCTACCAATCTTTCTGAGGATAAAGTAGTGAAAATACAGAGAAGGCCTGAGTTACCATGGAGCTTACATTCTAGTGGGAGGAAACAAACAATGAACTAATAAGAAGGTTGGAAAATATTTTTCTGTGAGTGGCCAGACAGTAAATATTTTATGCTTTGTGGGCCATGTGATCTCTCACGCAACTACTCAACTTTGCCATCACTGTGTAAAAGCAGTCATAGATAGGGGTGCCTGGGTGGCTCAGTCAGTTAAGCGTCTGCCTTCAGCTCAGGTCATGATCCCAGGTCCTGGGATCGAGTCCCGCATCAGGCTCCCTGCTTGGCAGGAAGCCTGCTTCTCTCTCTCCCACTCCCCCTGCTTGTGTTCCCTCTCTCGCTGTCTCTTTCCCTCTCTCTGTCAAATAAATAAATAAAATCTTAAAAAAAAAAAGCAGTCATAGGTAATACTTAAAGAAATGTCTGGGTTCCAATAAAATTTTATTTACAAAAACAGGTGACTGGCCAGATTTGGCTTTTAGGCTATAGTTTGCTCAATCTTGAATGAACACATAAATACATAAAGCACAACAGTATTAATTAGTGGTAAGTGCTAAATAAATATTAAATATAGGTAATGTAGCAGACAGTGACTTGGTGGTATCTTCTTTAGCATACAATGATTGAGAGGACCTCTTAGAAATTTAAGCTGAAATTTTAATAAAATGAGGGAGATAGACATGAAAATCAGAAGGAAGAACATATAGGGAAAATGCTGAGTCTAGAAGAGAATTTCTAAAATCTTCTAAGGGAAAAGGAGAGTGAAACAGGTAAGGTTGGAGGGATTAATAGTGGATATATAGCCAAGGAATTTATAAAGTAGAGTAAGAAGTTATAATTTTATTAAAATGAATTGAGAAATCAAAAGCAGGTGTTAGACAAGAAAGTGACATAATTTGTTTTGCATTAAAAAGGATTACTTCAGGGGATTCTAGGAAGATGGCAGCTGTAACATAGTCTTTTATTCTCTCTATATCACCACTGAAAACAAAGAAACTAGGTAGCAAAACAAAACAAAAAACACTGGATTATATGTATAACAAACCTAGTCAACAAGGTATTTCCAGCAGTACCAAACTATAAGCAAATTGCCAGCATCCATAGGACATCTGTGTGGCAGAAAACAGGGAGAAGCAAGAGAATCAAAACTCAAAATAGTCAACAGATATTCATTAGAAACACAGTATGTCATTTTGTTAACAGGAGCTAAAGGGATCAGGGCCAGAGGAAGACAGGGGCATGACAAGGAGTAACAGAGGTTGAGCAGGTAATCTGCATTGAACTATTCACTAGCATTCCCTTGCAGGACAGTGCCCACACTTAGGAGAAATTTCTGTGAATATCACCAAAATGGTGCAGGACAGTGACAAGAGAGACAAAAGAAAGCTCATTTCAGATAAAAGTTGTTCAGATAAACAAACCAAGAAATAGCAGATAATAAGCCACTATATTTCTGAACATGACATGATAAAACAGTTGAGAGAGCTCAGAAAAAGTTAGAAAAAACACCCTCATTCAAAGCCCCATTTAGAAGTTCAGGAAAACTAATTTTATGTATAAATAAATAACATAAAAGTATTGAGTTTAAATACCATACCAAATTATTACAAGACAAAATGGAGTAAGGGCAGTAACATCTCTTTGGTCCTTCAAAGCCTCCCAGAAACATATGCACACAGAACATGGCAAGACTGTAAACTATCTCACAAGATAAAAGAAATTTGTAAGTGATGTAGGAACTCAAACCCAAAGGAAAGTCAGAATTAGAAAAGAACTAAAACATGAGTTCATAAAACTAAGGGGAAAAATTAAAAGAAAAAAGAAATAATTTGATATATGAAATCTTAACCAGAGGAAACACACAAACATAAACAAACATGACAATGATTCAAGAGAAATAGAGGAAAGGAGAAAAAAAAGAAATGAATTTTTTTTAAATGAGAAAAACTGACAGGTATTGAAGATAAAGAAAATTTATTACACAATAATAGAGTCATTAAAGAGAAAAAAAATCTAGGAACAGAATAAATAATGAAAGTTGTGACTCGAGAAACCTTTCTTGAAATAAAAAAGACTCAAAATGATATATTACAAAAGTAATTACATACTTGACAATATTGACCCAGAAAGACCATACCAAGACATATTCTTAAAAAATTACTAGACTTTAAATAAGAAAAGTCCTGGGTGGCTCAGTTGGTTAAGTGTCTGCCTTTGGCTCATGTCATGATCTCAGGGTCCTGGGATCGAGCCCCACATCGGGGTCCCTGCTAAGCAGGGAGCCTGCTTTTCCCTCTCCCTCTGCTCCCCCTGCTTGTACTCTCTCATGCATGCTCTCTCTCTCTCAAATAAATAAATAAAATTTAAAAATAAAAAGTAAAAAAAAAAAAAAAACAGGAAAAATCCTTGGGCTATCTAGGCAAAGATATCATGTGACATAAGAGAAAGAAAATTCACCTTCAAACTTTTTAACGGGAATATTTTATGCCAGAGAAAATGGAGTCATATATTTAATATTCAGAGTTGTTATCCAGCAAAACTGACTCTCATATATAAAGAGTGCAAACTCTTATCAACATTCAAGAACCAATAAAATTTTGTTCTGATGAGCTCTTCCTAAGGAATCTCCTAGAGAATGAACTTCTGACAATCACAATAACTAGAAACACACTGACACAAAAAGTAGTGTAGAGCTTAAAACATATAGCTACTTGTAGACTTAAAAGTGGATGAGGTTTAAAACAGTGGAATATAGTATGTAGTATATGAGCTATATGTCTGAGCTATATGCTCAGACAGTGAAAGTACAGTGATAAAAATTGAGAGGAGAGACAGAGAAACAAAACATAACTTTCTTTTTAACTGCTTTTAATGGTAAAAGTATTAGTATTTTTTTTTCTAAGAACATTGTACAGATAATGTGGGATAAAGTGAATATAAAAGTATATGGACTATTTTAATTTTATTATTTCATGTATCCTCAAGGGCCAAGATTCTTGCTGTGGAATAGGAGTATTGCAGAAGTTAAACTGAAATCCAGGTTTTAAAGGGGTGCCTGGCTGGCTCAATTAGTGGAGCCTGCAACTCTTGATCTTGGAGTTGTGAACTCGAGCCCCACATTGGGTATAGAGCTGACTTAAAAAAATAACAATGATAATAAAAGAAGCAAACAAACAAAAACTCCTATAGTTTTAAGCTTGAATAGGATGTATCAGTGTTAGTAAGATAAATTTCCCCCATATGTACATTATCAATATCTTTGTCTATATCTACACCTGCATCTTTTTTTCTTCTTCTAGTTCTTCCAATGAAGAAACATTATCAATGACCAGACCAGTAGTGATGAGCACAGATAGTGTACTGATTGTGGCCTTGAAACATCAATTTCCACTTACAGAAAAAATAAAACAAGATAGCAAGTTTTCTTGGAAAAAATGGCTACTACCAAGTCTGGGGGCCAGAAATGTTTAAGTCAATCCAGATATTGGGGAAGCAATCAAAGACCACTAAAGTCATGTCAGATCGGCTCGAGAGTCATCACAAGGAGGCTCTCACTGCCAAAGATAAGACAATCCAAAATGAATAGTAATTGCCATTGATTGAAACCTGTCAAATATGTTTAAATTGGTGAGTTCCTGATGAAATTTAAAACAAAACAAAACAATAACAAAAATTAATTGGTCACATTTGAAAGACGGCAGGGAAACAATTTTTCTAGGAAACTGGTAATTAAGAGAAAAAATTAAAATGTTTATCTTACCTTTCTCTACAGTTTCTGTATGAGAAGTACCACTAACTGCTAACCACACAGCAGATGAAGGAAGCATTTCTTTAAAAAAGTAGGACAACTATAAAAAAAGACAGAAATGAAATAATTTGAATATCAATATTTGGCAACTCCTAATGAAGTAATGGGTCCAGACACTGAGTGGCAAGAAATTAGAACTTCTCTAAAAAGAGAGACAGGCAGACTTGATGTGCCCCCTGATGAAAGCCCACAGCACCACTTCTGATCTTGCCAAAGCAATTGAGTGTGCAAACCATGAGTGTGATTAGGCTCTGGATCCAGCTGCTAATGTGAAGGGTGAAGGAGTGTGTTGAGCTGTAGAGTGGACATGTAATCAACAAAAGCCAGACTGTGAGAAACTCTACAAGTCAAATCCCTGGGCTAATCAACAGACAAGTTTTAAGAAAAAGAAAGGAAAGGGTTGGTTGTGGTGGTTATAGATTAAAAGAGATATAGTCAACATAAGTTAAAAATACAGGCAAGACTAATCAAAGGTATCTGATGGCAATTTTTTAAAAATTTTTTATTGTTGTGTTAATCACCATACATTACATCATTAGTTTTTGATGTAGTGTTCCATGATTCATTGTTTGTGCATAACACCAGTGCTCCATGTGGAACATGCCCTCTTTAATACCCATCACCAGGTTAACCCATCCTCCCATCCCCCTCCCCTCTAGAACCCTCAGTTTGTTTTTCAGAGTCCATTGTCTCTCATGGTTTGTCTCCCCCTCCGATTTCCCCTGCTTCATTCTTCCCCTCCTGCTATCTTCTTCTTCTTTTTTTTTTCTTAACATATATTGCATTATTTGTTTCAGAGGTACAGATCTGTGATTCAACAGTCTTGCACAATTCACAGCACTCACCATAGCACATACCGTCCCCAATGTCTATCACCCAGTCACCCCATCCCTCCCACCCCACCCCCCACTCCAGCAACCCTCAGTTTGTTTCCTGAGATTAAGAATTCCTCGTATCAGTGAGATCATATGATACATGTCTTTCTCTGATTGACTTACTTCGCTTAGCATAATACCCTGTAGGTCCATCCACGTCATTGCAAATGGCAAGATTTCGTTTTTGTTTTTGTTTTGTTGATGGCTGCACAATATTCCATTGTATATATATACTACATCTTCTTTATCCATTCATCTGTTGATGGACATCTTGGCTCTTTCCATAGTTTGGCTATTGTGGACATTGCTGCTATAAACATTGGGGTGCATGTACCCCTTCGGATCACATTTGTATCTTTGGGGTAAATACCCAGTAGTGCAATTGCTGGATCATAAGGTAGCTCTATTTTCAACTTTTTGAGGAACCTCCATACAGTTTTCCAGAGTGGCTGCACCAGCTTGCATTCCCACCAACAGTGTAGGGGGGTTCCCCTTTCTCCGCATCCCTGCCAACATCTGTCATTTCCTGACTTGTTAATTTTATGATGGCGATTTTTTTAATTGAAAAAAAAAAGATTACTATAAAAGTCAAGAGAGTGGTTTCTTTTGGTTGAGCAAGGTATTTGAGTTAGAACAAGCCAGACACCTAGAGGGACTTCAGAGGTAGATGGCAAGGTTCTATTTTTGTCCTGAGTAGTGGTTTCAAGTGGGTTTGCTTTGTAATAATACAATACCATCTATATTTGTTTTATGTTTTTTGTGTCTGTTTTGTTTTACAATGAAAAATACTTAGGTACAATATTTGGTCTTCTATAATGACACTTACTTAAGGGGAGCAAGAATAAAAACAGGGTATCAGGTTAGGGAGCTTTTGGAGTAGTCCAGGCATGATGATGAAGAAATGTAGTGGGATTCCCTGTTGCACATGAGAGAAAGAGAGAAATTGTTTGGGCTACATTCTTCTTCCTTGTAGAAAAACACTCAAGACGCTGAAACGAATGTGGAGACAGATGTTTCAATAAGAGTTTCTGACGTCAAGCTAAATACCTTATTACTTGATTGACACATCTAAGTTGGTGCCATTGGGGATTCTGCACATGTTAGTGAGTTAGTTTAAAAAAGTGCTACTTTTTAAAAAAAATGAATAGGCACAATCTGATAAAATCTTACAACATTTACCCAATTTCCTCCTTGGGCACTGCTTCAGTAGGACATTTGAGAGTCATAATGGCCAAATTGCATCTAAGACTTTTTCTACATTATTTTATTTATTTTACACTAGTACACATTAGTTCATATTGGAGAGAGCATTTCAATTTGGGGGGAAAGGGTATAACAAGGTGTTGCCTACAGGTTTTCCACAAAGCCATTTATATAACACATATCATAAGTTGTTAGCTACTAGAGAAGGACCTCGTCTTATTTGCCAGTGCTGCTGTTACATACTTGATACATCAAATCCAAAATAAAATGCGAAAAGTAAATTTATTACAAAAATAATTAATATCTACAAATAAATGACATTGATAATTTACATATCAAACTCATACTTACTCATGTTCCTATATGAGTGGAAAAATATCTTTATAATTCCATAGAAGCCAGAAAGAATAGACTGTGTTAGGGTTTGGGGTAAGGACCTGGGAGGACAGAAGGAAACATGAGCATGGGTGCAGGACAGAATTGAGTTCAATGTCTGGCTTTAGTAATTACTAGCTATGTAAACTTGGAGAAAGTCACTTACCAACACTCAACCTTAATTTCTACAGTTGTAAAGGATGTAGAGCAGGTAGGATAATTATGAATGTTGAAAGAAAGAGCTTTTAATCTATGGCTCCATGCTCCTATACCACACAGAAGTTGCTCCCTAAGTGTTATTTTTTTTTCTTTCTTTCTTAGGGATGATTTTATGTGACCCTCTTCTACCAATTCTGAATCTAGCTGCCTTTTACATGTTGGCTAAGCCCTGATGAATCACATCCTGCTGAATGCATTTGATCTTGAATGGATCACCCTTGACATTAGGACTGACAGTTCCCAGGACATCCTCTATAACTGCTGTGTTGATGCCAATGTGACCTGAGTGGCTTCCATAATAATCCCTTTCCTCTACATAGTCACCTGCTGTCAGGAGCTGCCTGTGCAGAAGGAACTGATTCCTAGTCCCATCAGAGTCCTAATTAAAAGTGCACCAAATTAAACTTGAATGCATGGAAAACAATTAGCTCTCTCTTTTGTCTCTCCATTCAAATCCATAATGCAGAGCATCCAGGTGTCATGTTCAACAAATCTCCATCACTTGATGGCTAGAGAAAGGAATGGATTTGGAAAAGCTCCAGAATCTTCCCCTAGAGGGCTATTCTGGCCTTCCCATGTTTGCAGTGACTCAATTGTCATGATGATTCTGTTTGAATCCCTCTTTCTCAACATCACCTTCTCCCATCTTTTTCTTCTTCTAAGGAAACATCCCTCAACATGGTTCTCTTTATCACCACCTCCTTTGTCTGGAGGTTTGCAAAATGTTTTTTGACAAAATGCCAAATATGCTTGTCTGGCATATTTTTAAAGGATTGATGGATCAAACATAGACACCAGTTCACCCTACTGTTGCTCTCACATTGCATACGTGGATTAATAGGAGGCATCCCTGCCATGGTAAACTTAGTTGCTCCACCCTGTGTCAGCTGTGATAGAATTCTTTCATATAACTGACTAACCCTCAACTTCATAGTAATTTTGGTAACTAGGTATCTGTGTTATTATAGAGGGAAACTAAATAAACTGCTCAATCACCCTAACCTTCTGTATCCCTGAGACCTGGAAGATGATGATTTATCCTGACTCCTAAGGAAAATGATTAGAAATGCAAAATTAAATGAAAATATGCAAGCAAAACTAGCATATTTTTGAAAATAAGATCTTAGGGAGGAGAGATTTAAGAGCTAGTAAAAAGGAAGAGGTACAGACTTTAGACTAGGCAGTTTTGAATTCAAATCCAAGTTTGACTACTTATCAACCATATGAACTTTGCCACACTATATAACTTCTCCCTGTCTCAGTTTCTTCACTTATAAAGTTGAAATAATAAAATAGCATCTATACTATGTGACTGTTTTGAGGATCGGAGATGATTTATGTATTATCTCAGCAGGATGTCTTGAGTATATGGAAGCTGGTATTATGGATGTGAAGGAGGTCAGTCTGGCTAGAACCAAAAACTCATGCTGAGCTGTTGTCTGGAAACAAGACTGAGGAGAGGATATACTACAGAATGCAGTAGAGTAAAATGTGCAGTTTCTCATGGTGGTACTATAACGATCTAACTTAATGACCACCTGATTATATAGATATGTGGGAAGGTCATAGAAGTCTGGAAATAAATGTAAGTTCTCTTAGAAATACTTAATCCCTGGTAAGCCTACAGCACAAATGCGACAGCTCCCCGCCTTGTCACCAAAGTAGACTCTACCACTTGGTCCTTGGGCTCTTTCCCAGGGATTTGGAGCATATTCTCAGAATTCCTTTCAATTCTCAACTTATATAAATGATTTATTACAGCCTCTAGCCCACAAAGCCTGTAGTTCATAATAAGTGGTAATAACAAGCTGAGCTTTGTAGCTTTCCAGTTTTCCCAGTCAGAAGATGTCATTCACAGACACGTGTACCCTCCAGCTTCTATGAATGACAGTCATGGTGAACAGACAACTCTGGTCCAATCCATACAGCAGTGGTGAGAAACATTCATAGGCAGCACACATTCAAATATTAGAATTTCTGTTGTCCCACTTGAAGGCACAGAAAGACTCAAAACAGTACTAAAAAGTCAGTAACAATTAGAACATAATCACTACCATGGTATAACAACGCCTCACAGATTCTATAAACTCATCCATGGTTATTAAACCATTCACTTGGTCATCCTTTGGCACTGTTTTGCCATTTGAGGAGAACTGTTTATTGCCCTATTGAACTTCCTTACCATCTCAGGAGACTCAGTACTCAAATATTTTAATAAATGCCCAATCATTCTTTTTGCTCTCCTGATGTTTTACTGCACCTCTTACTGGTAGCAAGAGGTCAGTATTACACAAACTTCTCAGCTCAGTGCTCCATCAGGCAAGCATCATCTTTGTGATATGTCTTTGAAGTTACAGCCAAAGGCAAATAGAAATCAACATCTGGTGATTCACTTGCAGTGGGCTTGCAGTACACCAGTGTGCTGTTGGGTACCATTTTTATAGAAAAACAAAGCTCCCACCATAAATCACGAAGGAAGATCGGACTGGTTAAGAGAGGCCAGTCCTTCAGGGAGAGTCTTTGGGACCTAACAGACAAGAACAAATCCTCAAGAAAATCATCCACACTGTAGCCATAGAGGGGAAATTCTCACTTTTTTCTGTATTCTATGAGAAAGAGATAAGGGAACCATCCAGAACAGAGTTACATAATTATACCCATCAGGAAAGATATTCCCGGGGCACTTGGGTGGCTCAGTCAGTTAAGCGTCTGCCTTCGGCTCAGGTCATGATCCCAGGGTCCTGGGATCGAGTCCCACGTCGGGCTCCCTGCTGAGCAGGGAGCCTGCTTCTCTCTCTCCCTCTGCCACTTTGCCTACTTGTGCTCTCTCTATCTCTCTGTCAAATAAATAAATAAAATCTTTAAAAAAAGAAAAAAGAAAGATATTCCCAACTACTGATTTTCAGTGGGAAAGGGCACCATAAAGTAAAAATTAAGTAACACCCTGGAAGAGATAGCATGGGTTGGAGGATCTTCTAGCTTTTGCCCTTTGCTTGCTATTGACCCTTTTCTCTCACTGACTCCATACATTCCAACCACTCTGCCTCTTTTCTAGGAGAACTCCTTCTCTCTTACTCTGTTAATATGGCACAAACTTCTGTCTAATGTTTTTATGTCCCAGTAGTTATCAGTCAAAGACTATACTACCCTTATTTATTCCACCTGTATTCACCCAGACTCCATATCACTGGATATTCTTCATTGCTATGAAGGCTGTATACACTTTAGAGATACTGTATAAATGATGTCTTTTTATTAATGACCTGTTGCCTTAACTTGGAATGTTGAGAGTTGCTTTAGCTGTATGTTTCTCATTTAGTTGCTATCTGGTAATTTTCATGTGTGCACGGCATTTCTATGCCTTCACTTCTTTCATGCTCTCTTATATCTCTTTTTTATTTACTAATTTATTTACTAATTATTATCATGTAACCTCTAATAGGTTTAAGATTGTCACTGTAATCACGCCTCAGAGGCGTATCATATACTAGCACATTCAAAGGACTTACGCCTCAGAAGTTAAGAATCTCATTCTTGATTCTGCAGCTTAGTAATCGCATAGATTTTTAAAGATATCTCATGCCTGGTGTGAACTGGCTATCCGGATCCCTGTTATGTTATTTCTTAACTGGGTCCTGAATTCAATTATCTGCCTGTGTCTTCTCAACATACTCTTCATAGAATACTTTTTACCTGCTGGCCTGGTGAGTTTTCATTGTGTCCTCAGTTGTATTCTGTTTTGTTTTGTTTTCCTCTTTCCTGCTGTCATGTAAATTACTGATGCCAGAACCTTATCCCACCCCTTTTGTGCTTGTAGTCCCTTGAAGATCATTCAGAAGAAACAGAACTATTCTGGTTGTCAGAATATTAGGTTATTTTATTCATGTCAGTATGACCTTGGCATCAAGGAAAAGACTGAACAACTTGCAGCTTGGTCCAAAAATGCATTTTGTTGTTGTTGTTTTTTAATTTAAATTCAATTAGCAACGTATAGTACATCATTAGTTTCAGATGTAGAGTTCAATAATTCATCAGTTGCATATAACACCCAGTGCTCATCACATCGCATGCCCTCCTTAATGCCCATCACCCAGTTACCCCATTCCCATCCACCTCCTCTCCAGCAACCCTCAGTTTGTTTCCTAGAATTAAGAGTTTCTCATGGTTTGTCTCCCTCTCTGATTTCTTCCCATTCAGTTTTTCCTCCCTTCCCCTATGAGGATATTTCTTATATTCCACATATGAGTGAAACCATACAATAACTGTCTTTCTCTGATTGACTTATTGCACTCAGCATAATATCCTCCAGTTCCATCCACATTGATGTAAAATGGTATTTATCCTTTCCAATGCCTGAGTAATATTCCATTGTATATATGAACCGCATCTTCTTTATCTATTCATCTGTCAGTGGACATCTCAGCTCTTTCATTTTTGACTGTTGTGGACATTGCTGCTATAAACATTGGGATGCATACGCCTCTTCAGATCATTACATTTGTATCTTTGGAATAAATACCTAGTAGTATAATTGTGGAATGGGCAAAGATATTTGCAAATAACATATCAGATAAAGGGCTAGTATCCAAGATCTATAAAGAACTTATCATCCAAAAAATAAATAATCCAGTCAAGAAATGGGCAGAAAACATGAACAAACATTTCTCCAAGGAAGACATCCAAATGGCCAACAGACACATGAAAAAGTGTTCAACATCACTCAGCATCAGGAAAATACAAATTAAAAATACATTTTGACTGAGCCTTATGTATATCATAAAGCACTACTCCCATACAGTTCCCTCTTGCTGATCTTTTACCTTACCACCATTACCCAAACGACTGACATCTGAAGAAAACTTAAGGAAGTTAATTAGAAGATATTATAGAAGAAGGCTTGTCAACACAATCTTGGCTTTCTTTTTACCTTGGAGACTTTAGATTATGACCTGCATACCTTTAAATTCTAATAGTTTTCTAGATTTTGGCATTGCTCAACCTGTCAGTACCTAGGGTATCCTTTATGCCTCCTATATTGAGCATCAATCTACGAGCCGACTATTAGAGTTGCCTAAATCCCATGCCTCAGTTGAGGGAGACTAAAGGAGATTTTGGATCTTCTGAGTTCACTTGTTGCAAAATAAGGGAATGTAAGTTAAAAGAGTTCTTAGGAGAACTTCAATGCTCAAAATAAGAGTACAAGAAATATTAGGCAGAATTTTATTCCAATTCTCATGTGCTTAAGCAGCATATTGAGAGGAACACTTTCAATTCTTTAGAGAAGTTGGCCTTGATAAAGTCAATTTCCTGCACCTGAGTCTTCTGTGCTTGAAACTATTATGAGCCCCTGACCTCTGCCTGGTTCCTAACTATGGGTTGTCTGATTCTGGATTTTATTTTTTCGTCTTTGGTCCCATATTCATTCTTCTCCCATGGTACTTTTATTATTTTCATCTAAATACATATCACTATTCATTTTTATACATTACACTGTAATCTTTAACACTTATCTTTTTCCCATTTGTATCTCCCAAGGCAGGATCTCTAGTGGGTAACTCCTGCTCATAGCTGTTTTTTTGGGTCCACTGAGAAGTAGAAGCCTAGAAGGGGTAAGATTTACAGCAGATTTATTGGGGGAGGGGCAGGAGAAGACAGGCTTCACAATGTGATGCAGGTCTGACACCTATGAATGGGGGAGAAAGGAGAAAAAGACTGAAGGGTGGAGCTTCAGACTGTTGCATAGTTCCAGGAAAGATTCAGCCGGCCCAACCAGAAGACCTTGAGCTAAGTAACCCACCCAATAAGTTCCTTTGTCTCACTACAGTGGACCTTATTGCACTCAGCCATGGGAAGCATGGTAGATCCATGGTAGTAGCTGGGGACATCAGTCAGATATGCCACTGACAGAGATCTAAAAATTTCATTTTCCTGTCTGCCACACCAGGCTAATGAACAATAGTGGGATTTAAGGCAGTTACAGGAGATCTTTTTGGCCCAGGGTCTTTTCTCGTGATGTTTCCTATGTGATGTTCAATCTTACGCTGGCTCCTTTTTCTTGTTTAAATCTTAACTCGAATATCAGTTCTTCAGGTAATCTTCTCTGACCACATCATTCAATGTTGCTCTTGCTCCTGAGCAACTCAATATCACATTACCCTGTTTTATTTTCCTCCTGGCCTGAATTACTACCTGACATTATCTAATATATCTAAGTACTTATTTATCATGTGTCTTCCCCACCCCGTTAGAGCAGTAGTCCAGTCTAATGTATTGAGTACTCTACTGTTAGTGCCTGAAAGCTCAACAACAATGCCTAGAAGGAATAAGGGGCACTATAAATATTGTTATTAAAATTCTTTTTTTCTTCTAATTCTGTCATTCATTGTGGATTCTCCTTCTTTAGACCATCCAAAACACCATACAAATCTCCCATATTACATATCATGATACCACAGTGCATCGTAGCTGGTGTTATCATGTTTCTGCCTCTCGCTAGTCTGTGAGCTCCATGAAAGTGAAGGTCATGTTTTATATTGCCTTTAAGAGTGCATCAGCTATGTAGTCATACTGATAAAGGAGTATTTATAAATAGTAGAAGAAACGAAGGGAAGATTGCCAATGCAGGCGCTCAGTATGTACTATCTCGCACATGTATAATGGCCTGTGGGCCAGGGGAGTATAACAGATGCATTTGAGTACACATACAACTATGGAAGAAGCACGGCAGGAAAAGATGGCAGATAGGCCTGAGAACTGGCAGCCATAAGAGCAACTGTGAGCAAAGTCTACAAGATGCCTTTTCTCTTTGCAGGAGGTGCATCCATTTGGTGATCAAATAGGAACTACACAGTCAGGTTTGGAGAGGAAACCTGGTGTTTGCCTTTGTACTGGAGACAGGCCCTGAGGCTGCTGCCTGATCCTGGAGTGAGGGGTAGGGGCTGATTGTTCCAGTGTCCTTCCTTGTGAGAGCAACTGCTTTGTTCAGTGATCAAAGGCCCCTTCCATCCCACATTCCCACTTTGGTGTCACTTTGTCCCACACCCCTGGAGAGAGACCTCCACTGTAAGCTGATACTATTTCCTGGCTTAGAAGGAGCACTTGAGTGTGCTTGTTGAACACCCATCCTGTCAATTTGTTGCATCATTATTCTCAATTTTAAATCCCTGATTTAACGACTTGTTGGGTTTCATTTTTTTTAGAGAAGGAGTGTACTGGGGCTCTGCATTGACAAGGAGGGAGGCAATGTGGTAAGAGCATGACATTAGGTATTAGAAAAATCTGGGTTAGATTTTAGCTCCACCGTTTCCTAACTGCTCTCTCGGACCAGTTACTTAACCTCTTGGCACATCAGTTTCCATATCCCCAGAGTTTGAATTTTGATACCTATCTCATAAGATTTTCCTGATGGATAAACAGGATGTTGTGTGCTTTTGCAAATACACTTTCCAGCCCACACCGTGCTCAACACACCACGATCCCCTGCAATGTCTCTGGAATAGCTTTCCCATAACCTTTATGACCACTCGATAAAATGAGTGTACCTCCAGTGGAGGAGGAAGACACTTATTCCTCTTGACCCCGACCCTGGAGCTTTTTGTCAATGGAGGATACTCAGGATTCTCTGTCCTGGTTGAGCTATTGCTTACGGAGGCAGTTATGAAGCAAAGAAAGGCTTTCAATCTATTTATCAAAGGCCTTGCAAGCATCTGCTTCAAGGTAGGTGAATCAATTAGGCAGTATTGAGTGGGGGGAAGTTAATCTGCATCCAAAGCGTTCTACTGCACAAACAAGTTAAATAAAAAATCAAGTGCAGGCCAATTGACTTTATTCCACTGTGACTGGAATTGAAGGAAGAGGAACCATTTCCCTTCAATGTCTTCTAGTCCTTTCTTACTTCTGCCTTAGAGTGGGAGCAGAAATCTTCTGGGAATAAGAGACTGTGGGTCCTGACATGTGACAAACAAGCGTTATAATGATAATCATTACCTGAAGAATTAAACACTGTTGTGGATATTATTGCTCTTCTGGTATCACGGAAGGACTTTCATCCAGAAGAAAGTTTGGTCCAGTGGGTTTATATTGCAGGGAAACCATTGTTTCCAAAGAGATTTTCTTCTCTCTGCATATATCCTCATTAACTAGGGTTAGATCTTAAGTCTTGTCTCTGACAGCTCTCTTTTTTTGGCACCCTGAACCCAAGCAGGCAATAATCCTTAAAGGATCTATCTTTTCATATTAGTCACTTTTTCCCGTTCTGATTGCCACTCCTGTATCCATATTCTCGTTAACTCTTATTCAGAATACTACAGGGGATTGTTTAACTATACATTCCTCTGTATTCTTACTCTTCTGTAGTTCATTCTACACATAAAAGCTAAATCAGTCTTCAGCATGACACGGTGGAAAGAATACGTACTTAAGTGTCAGGGAGACTCCATTTTGCATCTCAGCTTAGCAATTTATTGACTTTGGGCAAGTTACTCAACCTTTCTTAACATCTACTCATCTGTAAAGTAGGAATAACTATAGTCCCTAACTCACAAAATATTTGTGATAACTAGAAGAGGCAGTACATGAAAAGCATTTAGTATAATGCTTCGTATCTAGTAAACGCCCAATAAATGGAAGCTACTAAAACATCATAGGAATTTATTGGAAAATGACTTTTTCTGATTATGTCATTGTTCTTCTAGGACTTTAGTTTCCTTGTGAGCAGAAAACATTTTTTATTCTTCTCTAACACAAGCAGATGCAGTGCAGTGCATAGGTACCTACTCGTACAATTCTACGAGTTGTATTATATTGAAAGCAAAATTATAATGAAAGCAAAATCCCAATTTTACTATTTATCTTATAGCTAAATATAAAGGGTGGAGGGATTTCTTCCAGATGGGGCAATTGTATAAACAGACATGTGGAAGTAGAGATCAGTGAGTAAAACATAGTAAAAGTCTATGCAAAGTGTTCTGTGTGAAAATGACCTCATGGTCTCAAAATGATGATTTATGTAGGGAAGCCATGAGATATATTGTGGAAAGGGATTCCAGGGAGGGCCTGGAAGGTTCTAGAATTCTAGGTTATGAGTGCATGAGCACCAGGGTGCTATTGAGAGCTTTGGGGCGGAGGGAGTGATGGAATGCACCAGCCAAGAGAAACAATGTCCACCCGTTTAGGTCGAGGAAGGACAAAGCACAATGCCTTCAGAGCTCAGAACAAATTACCCAGTTCTATTTCCCGAATTGTTCATCTTCTATGAGGCATGATGAATGCTGACTTTAGACTCCTTCCTCTGGTTCTGCCAGCAATTCAGTAGCTTAATCTTTTTCCAATCTCAGCTGTTGCCTAATAATCTATTCCAGGCACAGAAATTTCATTAACTCCTCAATGATGTCCACAGGCTTTGACCATGGATTTCATCTGTTAAGCTGCTTTTATTTCAGCTACTATACAAATTACCCTCTGCCTGGGAAAAAAAACAACAGCCAAAAAAAAAGGGGGGTTGGTGAGGAGGGAGATAGAGGAGAAAAGAATGGCCAAAGCCCTTCTGTATTTCTCAAACAACTTCCCTCTCCTTAGTGAAAATAGAAGTCCAAAGGAGAAATTGAATTCCAAAGCAATGACTCGATAATGGAATGGCCCCAAATTTTCTCACCAGTAGCTTAAGTGGGGGCCCCTGTTGCAACCAGCATGATACGTGATTGTCTTATCATCCTCAGAAAACTATATTATAGGTAAAATGGAACTGTTACTGGTGCTGGAAATGTGGTGAGTGTTCACTGGTTTCTGCTAAGTCTGAGAAGTGGTTAAGATGGGGAGGTGGGAAGGAAGGGAGGGTGACAGGAGGTCCCCACTAAACATTTCCTGCTTAAAACCCCTGCCATACTGCTGTATGGAGATGAGTAGAGTTGCAACCCAGATTATTCACAGTTTAGTGAATGATGCTGGGATTTCAGGCATCAGTGGAGAAAGTATTTTTGGACGGAAGTCATTCCTTCTAAACTTTTCCTCTGTGAAGCCCCTTCTAATTTGTAGAGTGAGTTGCAACTTACCCTGTGTTTCTGTGATACACTGAATCTTCTTCTGTACCCCTTATCAGAGTGTATCACACTATTTGATTAACATATCTGTTTTTTTCTTCCCTTTTGAATTCTTTGAGGGCAAAGGTCAAATTATATGAGATTAACAATAATGTGAGGAGGCCAGGAATTCTCTGGGTATCAGCAGCAGCATAGCTAAGGATAGTAGTTACTAGCAGGTAGCCAAATAAACCAGAAAAATATCAAGAGACAGAGCCCATTTGGATTAGAGAGAATAATGTATATAAAGTATATAAAGTGACTGCTACCAGGTGGTGCTATCAGTGGAGCTGGGGTGTTTGCTCTGTCACTTCAATGAGCACATTTGTAGATACTGATTTCTGTTATTCTGCCACTTAGAAATTTAGCGAGACCCTCAGAAGCTTCCGTGGGAAGAGGTAGTGATTTAGGGTGCGGTGGGTACCCTTAATGGTTCTTTGCTTGCCTGTTTGTTTTAATAATCTGGGTTGCAACTCTATTCATCTCCCTTTAGGACTTGACTGTATTATGATACACAAGAGGGGATATAGGGTTAGTGGTGCTAAGAAAAGACCATATGAGGTCTTTTCTCATTCTGGGTGATGCTTCCAAAAAGACAATTAGAAATGGTTGGACCAGGTACGGGCTAATGTCAGCATTGCTGACATGCTTTCAAAATATTTCTCATTAACAATTTTTGGATCGCAGTTTTATTTTGAAATGAAATGACAAAATGTAAACATTTCATATAGGTGGTTTGCAAGTTTTGTGTATAGTGTTCTATACTAAAAAGATGCCCTCCCTTTGATTATATTGCACATTAAACATTTTTCATGTTTTGAAAAATAACTTTTATTTATAAACTGATTGTTTTATAATTTACTTGAGATTATCAATTCAGAGATGCTCTAATCCAGTAGGATTATGAATTGAATTGATGGGATTCTATCTTGGGTGGCTTTAATTCTGTTTTCTCTGAAAAACATAGAGTTGGTTTCCCATCACCTATTTTTCCATTTCCCTCTATGAAGTATATAGACTGGCACCCTTATTTCATAAGTGGAAGAGTCTGAGAAACAGAAATATCAGTCAGCATAGTCAATATCAAATATCTGTGATGAAACCAGAATCCAAGTCCCATTCTTTGCTTGAAAATGACTATAGCCACCTCACCAGCGCCCCACCCCTCAAAAAATGCTTTGGGGTTATAGTACTCTTCTCTCTTGTTTTCATTTTATTGGGGAATAATTGACAAATATAATCATATATATTTAAAGTGTACAAAATAATGATTCAATATGCATATACATTGTAGAATGATTGCCAAGATCATGACAATTAACCCATCTATCACCTCACACAGTTAACATTTGTTAACTTGTATGTTTGTGTGTGTGTGTGGTGAGAATGCTTAAGATCTACTCTGAGCAACTTTCAAGTATATTATACTGTTATTAACTATAGCCACCATGTCATATATTAGATCCTCAGTACTTATTCCTGTAACTGAAAATGTGTACCCTTTGGCCCTGGAAAGCACCATTCTATTCTCTATTTTATCTATAAAATCAGGTTTTTTGTTTTGTTTTGCTTTGCTTTTTTAGATTCCACATATAAGTGATGCCGTAGAGAATTTGTCTTTGTCTGGCCTGTTTCACTTAACATAATGCCCATAATTCATCCCTGTTGTTGCACATTGCAAAATTTTCTTCTTTTTTATGGCTAAATAACATTTCATCGTATCTGCTATATTATATATATGTCATATATAGATATCATATTTTCTTTATATGTATATATGTCATAAGTATCATTTTCTTTATCTGTTCATCTGTCAAAGAGCATTTAGGTTGTTTCTGTATCTTGGCTATTGTGAATAATTCTGCATGAACACATGTGTGCAGATATCTCTTCAAGAAACTGATTTCAGTTCCTTCAGATATATATATCCAGGAGTGGGCTTGCTGGATCATAGGGTAGTTCAACTTTTAAATTTTTGAGGAACCTCTACACTGGTTTCCATAATGGTTATATTATTTTACATTCCCACCAATAGTGTATGAGTTCCCTTTTCTTTACATCCTTGCTAATATTGTTACCTCTTGTCTTTTTGATAATACCCATCTTATAAAGGTATTGATTCATTCTGGGGTGTTTTTTTGGAAATTCTTTTTTATTTATTTTTATTATGATGATTCATTCTAGTTTTGATTTGCACTTCCATGGTGATTTGTGATGTTGAGCATCTTTTCATATGTCTACAGGACATTTCTATGTTGTGTTCAGAAATATGTCTACCCAGGTCTTTTGCCCATTCTTTAATTGGATTATTTGCTTTTTTTTGCTATGGAGTTATATAAGTTCTTTCTATATTTTGGGTATTAACATCTTATCAGATACATGTTTTATAAATATTTTCTCCTGTAGGTTGCCTTTTTAATTTATTGATTGTTTCCTTTGCTGTGCAAAAGCTCTTTAGTTTGATGTAGTCCTACTTGTTTATTTTAGCTTCTGTTACTGGTGCTTTGGTATCTTATCCAAGACTTTCTCTATTTTTTTAATTGCTTATTTTATTTATTTTATTTTATTTTATTTTATTTTAATTTATTTTTTACATGTAAGATCAGTCCTTACCACCATCCATATTTCTACTCACCTGTAAGTCTAAAACTAATCCCAGTTAAGACTTCTGTGAAGCTGCTCGCTCACAAATTTTTTAGGCTTGAGTTACTTTCAGTTCTGCTACCCCTAGACCTTCTTCCTCAAGGAGGTAGTATATAGCATTGTCGTGAAACTCAGTTTTCATAGGCAGGCAGAACCCCTGCCAGTTCCACTTACTGAGATAATGCTAAGCAAGTTACATTGCTGTTGCCTCCTAGACTTGATGTGAGATTTAAATGATGTAATGCATAGAAAATGTACAGTAATGGGTGCATTTTTCATGCTATATCTGACTAGCATTAGGATAGATAATATTGGCCAGACCAGTGGTCAAGTTTATATCTGAACCTGAATTCTGTCTGTTGGATTTTCATTTTCTATTCAGTTCTTGAAACTGACTAGGTAACTGCCATCATTCTTCTCTGGTATAGTGGTTTCTCCAGTATATACATGGTGGCCAGACCATGTATACCTGAATCTCCTTAGAAGACTGTTTAACATCAGATCTCTGGGACTCACCCCTGTCCTACTGAATTTGTGTGGTAGAACTCAAAAACCTTCAGTGCTACAAGCTCGTAGTTTATCCTGGAGTACATGACGATCTGACAATCCTGTCCTATTCCAGGACTGTGGTCTGTCAGGAACTTACAGGACATCCCATCCCTTCCATGAGATTAGTGGGACTGTTTTCATTTGTCCGGATCTCTGAAAATCTCCTTTGCTTTCATTTTGTGTTCAATCTAATTATCAAGCATCTCCCTTACTCAAAGTTGGAACCTTCAGAGCTGACTATTCTTCTAAGTTCTGTCCTCTGTTGTCATTTGTTTAAAATGGCATGTGTTGGGGCACTGGGTGGCTCAGTTGGTTGAACGTCCAACTCTTGATTTCATCTCAGGTCATGATCTCAGGGTTGTGAGATCAAACCCTGAGTTGGGCTCCATGCTGACCTCTGCCCCTCCCCCTCTAAAAATAAATGAACAAATGATTGAATTAAAATGGCATGTGTTGCCTCCCAGACCAGACTTCATTCCATCCCCGCCCTTCAATGAGCATAACTTCTGGCTGGATGATCAGTCTGCTCCCCTTTTCAACTGTGAATATATTTCTCCTCTGTCTTTTCCCCCATAATATTGGGGATGATCATCTTTACCCATTAACACTCATTTCTTTTGGGTAGGATTTGACCCCACCTTTGGCTTCTGAGATAATCCTGAATAGCTTAAATGGATGAATATGTGCATCTCCTGGCCATAGCCAGTGGCTCAGATGGCCATTGATCTAATCCAGTCAATAAGAGCAAGGAGATGCTGGGAGTGGGAAAGAGGCTGAATTAAAAAAAAATAAACATATATTTTTGTTTGGAAATTATTGGAAGATACATTATTTTTTTTTTCCTGAGTCAGTGGCTCACAGTCCTTTCTATATGTTAAAATCCCTTGATTGTCTTAAACCTCATGTTCAAGACTAATTGGGTTAGTTGCCTTTTCCCCCTCAATGTGGCTATGCTATTCATTTGAAATTCAGCAAGGAACATTTGTTTCTGTTTGTATTTTATTTCATCTTTCTTCTTCATTTTTGTTAATATTTTTTGATTATGTGATACATCAATCCAGTACCAAGGGTGGACATATATACAAGCTATCCCTAGGGAAGTGCTCCTACAACCACATTCTGTTCACCAAACTCCTACTCAAGTCCATTAGAGACCAATCTTGTTAGTCTCTGGGTTCTCCTTCCTCTGATTCTTGGTGCACAACTGAGCAGAAATGTTTATTTTCGTATTTCCTCTTCTTTGTTACACAAAAGTTAGCTTCTATAGATACTTTTTTTTTTTTGCATTTTTCTTTCTTTAAAGAAAATACAAGATACAAGATATCCTGGGAATCTCTTCTTACCAGTCCACAGAGGGCTTCTTCATTCTTTTTCAGCTGCATCCTATAGCACTGCTCTTGTTTTATACCATTCCAAATCATTCAACCACTCTGCTTTATGGCCTTTTACATTATTGTTTTCAATATTTTAAAATTACAAGGCTTCAATAAATAAACTTGTGTATACACATATTTGCATATCTGAAGGATAAAAATTGGGATAAACTTCTATATGTGGGATTACTGGGTCAAAAGGTAAATCATATTTATTAGATATTGCCAAATCCTCATCCAAAATCATCATACCAATCTGCATCCAGATCCACATGCATGAGAGTATCAGCTTGCCCATAGTCTGGCCTATAGAATGTGTTATCACACATTTTGTCAATCTGATAGGTAAGAAATGGTTCCAATTTGCACACCTCTAATTATGAATGAAGGTGAATATCTTTACACAGATTTTTCCATATTTTTTTCTCTATTTCAGTGGTTCTAAACTGTGAATGTGCATTAGAATTGCTGTGTGGGGGTGCCTGGGTGGCTCAGTTGGTTAAGCGACTGCCTTCGGCTCAGGTCATGATCCTGGAGTCCCGGGATCGAGTCCCGCATCGGGCTCCCTGCTCGGCGGGGCGTCTGCTTCTCCCTCTGACCCTCTTCCCTCTCGTGCTCTCTGTCTCTCATTCTCTCTCTCTCAAATAAATAAATAAAATCTTTAAAAAAAAAAAAAAAGAATTGCTGTGTGTCTGTGTGTGTGTGTGTATGAAAGCATGTGTGCATGCATATCTTTTAACATATGAGCTTTTTAGGTAAAAGATCTGTAGGTGATTCACTGTTGGCACAGCTGACACTGTAAAGTACTGCTTTGGGTCATTCAGAATGAGGAGATGGGTGTGGAGCTTCAGCAGTCACTGTTGCTACCACGGGAGGATCTGCTTGAAGAAGAAGCCAATGGGAAAAGAAGAAAATGGTGATCCACTGGAGTAATCTAACATGTAAAGTCAATTCCATCTACCTACTCTTATATATAAATCATTAGATTTTCCCTCATAAGTCAATATATTGGTTTTTTATGCATGGTCGATAGTTCCATTTCCTTGCTGCAGCAATTTTTTTTCTGCCTAGAATGCTCTATACCCTTTCCACTCCTCTTCCCCCCACCCCCCCCCTTTTTTTTTTTGTATGGCTCATGCTGAATAATCCCTTAAGACTTGAATTTAGACAGTCCCTCCCTCCCTCCTAGAAACCCTTCTGTCAATCACATCACCTTCCTCATCACCTGTTCTGGTTATGTGCATTTCTTCCTTGCTCTCTAGCAACTTGTGTTATAATAGTAATATATGCTATTGCACAGAGCCATGTTGCTTTGTTACTGTCTATCTACATTGTGAGGCCCTTGCATGCTTGGAGTACTTCATATTCATGTATGTATTGTGGGAAGGAGGAATTCAAGCTGCCTTAAATTTGAACTTAAGAATAAGTTGACTTAAGAATAAGTCATGATCCCTTGTGGTGCCTGGGTGGCTCAGTCGATTGAGCACCCAACTGTTGATTTCATCTTGGGTCATTATCTCAGGGTAGTGGGATCAGGCCCCACTTGGAGCTCCATGCGTGGCAGGGAGTCTACTTGGGATTCTCTCTCTCCCTCTCCCTCTGCCCCCTCATCTCTATCTCTCTAAAATAAATAAATTAGGGCGCCTGGGTGGCTCAGTTGGTTGAGCGACTGCCTTCGACTCAGGTCATGATCCTGGAGTCCCGGGATCGAGTCCCGCATTGGGCTCCCTGCTCGGCAGGGAGTCTGCTTCTCCCTCTCCCACTCCTCCTTTGTGTTCCCTCTCTCGCTGTGTCTTTCTCTGTCAAATAAATAAATAAAATCTTTAAAAATAAATAAATAAATAAATAAATAAATAAATAAATAAATAAATAAATAAATAAAATAAATTAATCTTTAAAAAAAATTAGAAGTCATGATCCCTTTTTAGAAATTACTGTTTTGAACAGGAAAAAAGTTGACACTGCAATAGATATGTTTAAATGTATGATACTTTAGATAGTATATGAATGATTGTAGGGAGTATTATGGATATCGTTTATTAGAGAAATTATAGAAGGTGCCATGGAAATATGCTAGCAGGTGTGGCCTGGGTGAATATTATTCAGTGCTCTATTCCCTGTGGTAACTGGGAAAGAACCTTCAGGAAAGCTGTCTTCAAAATTTAGATTTTAGTCATAGTTTACGCTCTGATGTATCCACTGCTATCAGTGTTCTGCCACACAAGCCTTTCAGAAAAAGGTCTTCCCAACACAGCAACCCTGTAGTATCACTGCCTTGAAGAAATAAAGTAAATTGTGTCACATACAGCCAGAGCAGCCCGGGGAGAACTATGGTAGGACCTATGGCAGGTAAAAGAAAGCAGAGTCAGGTAAATTTGGTAAAGCCAAGTGATATGCAGATTGATTTGGGAGACAGATAAGCCTCTCTTCCCCAATCCCATCAGTCACATTGAAAAGACACCCAGGAGAGATCTAGAACCTTGTTTTTGAAATCAATGTTATTGAGGTGTAATTTACATTCAATTAAATACACCCATTTTAAGTGTAAAGTTGATGATTCTTAATAAGTGGATACATCCATGTAACCACCACCACACTCAAAGTGTGAAATATTTTCCTTAATTCCAAAGGTTCTCTGTGCCCTTTCTTTGTCAATTACCCCAGCTTCCACCTCTCTGTTTCCAAGCAACCACTGGTCTGCTCTCTGTCTCTATAACTTAGATGTGACTTCTTTTTTTTATCTTTCTAAGGATCTGCCAAACTGTTTTCTGAGGAGATTGTACCATTTTACATTCCTAACACCATGCATGAGAGTTCTAGTTGCTCCACAAATTAGTTAACACTTTCTAGTGTCAATCTTTTTACATTTTAGCTGGTGTGTTTCTTTGTGCCTTTAATTGTAGCACTTTATGTAAATTTAAGAAACTAGCTTAGGTGATAAAAAAATCGATCAAGTTTCTGGAGATGTCTTCAACCATCCTTCCTCTCCCTACTTGTGCATGCTGTTCTTTTTTTTTTTTTTTTTTTATTTGAGACAGAATGAGAGAGAGAGAGCACATGAGAGGGGGGAGGGTCAGAGGGAGAAGCAGGCTCCTTGCTGAGCAGGGAGCCCGATGCAGGACTCGATCCAGGGACTCCAGGATCATGACCTGAGCCAAAGGCAGTCGCTTAACCAACTGAGCCACCCAGGCGCCCCATGCTGTTCTTTCTATCAAGAGATACATTTTATTTCTCCTCCTCTTTAATCCAGGCTGGTATTTTGACTGGCCAATGAAATGTAGCAGAAATGATATTCTGGGACTTCTGAGACCAAGACTTAAGAAGATTGACAGCTCCCACTCCCTGAAACTAAAGATTCATGTGCTATGCTGCCCAGCCCACATAGAAGTCATATTGTGGAGAGCTAAGACACTGGCTGACCACCACTGGTGAACTCTCAGCCAGCCAAAAGCCAGCACCATGTGAGTGAGCCATGTTACACTTAAAGCTCTGCTAAGTCTCCCGATGACCAGACTCCACTGACAGAAGAACCATCCAGCTGAATCCATTCAACCCATAATTGTGAGAGATAATAAAATGGTTATTTTAAGCCACCTAATTTTGGAGTGGTTTGTTAAGTAGCAATAAATAACCGAAATATTTGTATACAAAGTTCCTAGTTCAGGGCTCAGTAAATATTTGCCAAGTAAATACATTCACTCATTCAACACACACTCTTTGTGTACTTAGCACTGCTAAGTATCACAGCACTGCTGTGTGTCTTGAGAAAAATAGAAAGGAGATTGTTTCCTCAATTTGCAGATGATGATAGCATTTAGTTTTAACATTTAGGAATCCTTTGACTGTATATCACCTCATTTGGCCATGATCAAGAGTCTCTTTATCCAAATCAGGCCCTGCTGGGAGTCTGGAATAATTTCCCTAGCCACCAAGTACCATGAATCATCCACACCCCCTCCTCTAGCACAGCCTTTGTAGTTCCTGGGAATCCAGCAATGCCCACTGCTGGAGGAACACTAGAAACATGACCTACTTCAGTCATGTCAGCAAAGATTTTGTCTTATAGTAGTTCATTCTTTGAGTAAATGAGGTGCAATCTTGAATAGCTGTAGGATAGTAAATTGATCGCTGATGGAACTCACTCGAGCAGCCCCCATCACCCACCACTCAGCTGCAGTTTATAGGCAGCGGTGACAGATTAAATCCAAAAAGAACACAGCAATTGCAGCCGCCTTTATGCCTAGAGCACAGGATGCACTTTTTACCTTTTTTGAGAATGAAAGAGATGGAATGAGCCACCATAACGCAGTCTGCCCCTGACTATGTTCTGATCCTTCCTCCTCTCACAACAAGGGACATTGGTGGCTCACTGATGTTTTGAGCTAGATGAAACCTAATGCAGCCCAAACTCATCCTTTACCAGATAGGGAAAAGGAGGCCTCAGGAGGTTAAGTGATGCTCTGCTAATCATACAGGGAATTAAAAGCATGGCTAAGACCGCATGTCAGGTCACTAGGATCTTAATCATATGTCTTTTCCATTTCAACACCCTGTATCTCTGCTTTCCTGGGACTTGGGACTCCCCCCCCCCCCAAATAACTGCTTGTGTTTTTAGAAGAGATCTGTCATTTCCTTGAGAGGTTAGATCATGAAGACCAGGATATGTGCTGAGACCATCTCTAAAACCTCATCACCTTCCTGTCACTAGCAGCCCCTGTCTAACCTTCCTATTTTATTCATTCAGCAAAGTTTCCTGGCTGACTAAAATATAGAAAATCCTATACAAGATATTTTGGGGGATGCAAGATTATAGAACACTACTTTCTGGGCTCAATAAATATATTTGGCAAGGGGTAATTAATATTCAATTACCTATAATAAAAATCAGTATGTGGTAATTGTCCTGTATATATGATAATTAACTGTTTCACATTCCAATGAAATGAACCCTGATTGTTTCCCTACAACAGTGGAAGTCATACAAAGTCTACAAAGTGTGTTCCCCTGGAGCAGCTGCATCAGCAGGACCTGAGAGGTTGTTAGAAATGCAGATATGCAGGTTGCACCCCAGACCTTCTGAATCACAATCTATACTTTAATAAGATTTTCAGGAGGTTTGCACTCACATTAACATTTCAAAAATCTGAAACAGAATAAAGAGGAGTGGAGGAAGGAGGAATTGGTTTTGACCAGTGTGATTAAGGAAGACCCCACAGCAGAGGGCGGCCGAATGATGTGTTGATCAAGACACTTGGGTCAGACAGAACTGGATTAAGCTGGAGGCACTTGAGCAAGTTATTTAAATGATTTATTCATTAAAAAAGGCATAGTATTAGTGCCTGTCTCCTAGGGTATGTGGAAGTTAGGTGAGTGTTGGGAATGAAAAGGTGGGTGTGGGAAGGAAGAGCATCAGAACACAATAATCTGCAGCATTGTTGTAAGTGAAGCTATGGAGGGGTGGGGTTGAATTCATTGTTAGCTGAGTGGTTGCCTGGAGTGCTAATACCATTAGCAAACATTGAAAAGCTGAGGGAAAAGAATGGAAGAAGAAGAAGATGCTGATGATGCTGATGATGATAGCACTTCTAGTCTTACCCTATGGATGTTGACCCTTGAGCCCTATTCTAACTTGTCAATATCATGTCTCAAAGGACTTTACAAGCCTGAATACAGTGGAAGTAAAGGTAGAGGTCCCTTGGGACTTTGAATTATTTTTTTCCCTGAAATAGATACATAGCAGCCCTTTGACTCTACTGTAAAAAGGCTCCCTAAATGCAGCTCTATTTTTCACACCACATAGCATTTTGCTTTATGCACATAGTCATGTAATGTAAAGGGTAATTCGGAGTTGATAAATTAGCAGCCAGGAAAAAGGTCTACAAGGAGCTTCAGTAAGCCATTTAGCATTTGGCGAGTTCTGTAGAGCTTTGGTCTCTTCCCACACCCAGAGGTAGTAAATATCCCTCTCCGGATGGTACTTGTGGAGAGTGCCTCTGCAGTTTGATACTCTGTGAAGTTGCATTCCTGTGAGCAACAGTCATTTCATGTTCTACATTAGAACTTGGGAGGCATATTTCTGAGGCACTTTTCCATTCAGTGGGGAAACTATAGCCCCAGGAGACATCATGACTTCCCAGGATACTTACCAGCTGGTTATCTCAGGTGAGCTCCTTAGGTCAAATGATGTATTTCTTTTCTTCCTTCCGCCATCCCTCTTTTCCCACTCTTTTTTCTGTCTCTCCTTCATGACTTCATTGCTGGTGAAAGCTTACTGATGTTAGATAAATAAAGCTATAAAATCAAATTAAGTCAGGATTAAATAGGAAGCATGCAGTTAGATGAGTTTGCTTTCTCAGTGACTGAGCGGCTGGAGTCTAATTGTGACCCTGCATAACACCTCTTCAGGTTTAGGAACCAAGATCCCTAACCAACATTAGTTCAATGTGAATCTGCAGTATGATGTATCTAGCCAAAAAAAAAAAAAAAAAAATAGGGAAAAGAAATAAGAAACATCTGATATAAACATCATCTCAGATTAGAGCTGAAGTAATGAAGGTGAAAGGTGGAAGGGTGTATGCATTCAGGAAAGGCTGAGTTTTATGATTTTAAAGTTTCTTCTGATGCCTAGGGTTCACTACTCTGGGATAGTTGTCTCACTAAATTTAACAGCTCCAAGCTGGTAACTTGAGGAGAAATGGAAGATAAGGTGAGTTTTTTGAAAACTTGAAATTTGCACGTGTGAGCTCTGAATTCAGCATCTTTATTCTTTTGGCAGGAATTGGCTCTTCCATCAGGGCTTGCAGGGGACTAGAGCTGTCTAGAAGGAAATAGTTGCATTTGAGGCTGTGAGGGATTATTTACAAAGGGAATCCACTTGCCTTGCAGGCTCTATCCTAATGGACTCTTTATTGAGCTTATTATCTTGTTGATAACACACACAATCACTTTGCTACCAGTTTCCTCTTGTTTCAGGCCAACATGCTCTGATCTTTATGGGAAAACATCCTGATCTAGTAGGGATACTAGACTAAATAGAAACCAACCTACCTGTATTTCTATCTCCACCAACACACTGCTGACTATGAGCCACTTAACCTGTCTTTGCTTTTACTTTACCACCCACCAAATATAATAATATAGTAACTCCAACCTTTGGCATTTGTATAGAAATTTACAGTTTCAAATCATTTTCATATCCACTTTTTATTGGAATCTCATAATCAACCTATGAGGAGAGCAGTGATGTGGACCTGTAAGTGATACAGATGCAGATTTTTTAAAGAAGAAACCCACAGGGTGATAAGTTAAGTGATTGCTTAAGGTTCTACTACAGTGAATGATGAAGCCTGTCCTTGAACTCATAGTTTATGATTCTTGTTAGAAGATACTTTTCACAAAGGTAAAATTATGTCTCTCATGCAAATGTAACATGAACACATTTATTGTATTTAACTCATTAATTAATAAGGAACAAATAAAATGTTACAACTGGTTCAGAGGAAAACTCAAAAGTTTCATACATTAGAGTCAGATAAGGAATGCTGAAATTTCAGATCTGCAAAACTGTTCAATATCCATAGAGTGATAATCTGTTGCATTCCATGGATATACTTTGCATTTCCATAAATAACAATTATTTGTTTTACTGCAACTTGCAGGGTTATAAAATTACTCAAAGACAATAAGAGGCAGAGATAACACTGATGGATGAGCATCTTACAAAATATTGAACATTATTTTCTTCAACTCAAAATGTGGTATTCTCATTGCACAACACTACACTCTAAAGAGCCAGTAATAGCCTTTTCTTCTTCATAACTGACTCCATAACTGATCATCATCTCTGACATTTGTTAGATACATATCAATATTTTAGAATTGCTAGCATTTGGTAATAGAGACAAAAATACTTAGGTAATAATGATATTGGTAATAAAAAAAACAAAAACAACTAACATTTGTTGGGTATGTAGTATGTACCAATTGCCAGTAGCACCTATTAATCTGTTTTTGTTTTTCTTATCTCATTTAATCATTAAAGTGATCTTTTGACAGAGGGCCTACTCTAAGGAAATAGTTGTAGATATAGTAATTAATTTGCCCAAAACCATCCATAGAATATTCCATAGAATATGGTCCTAGATTTTAATTTTTTGTAACACTTAAAAGAATTAGATCATAGATAAGATACTTAACTGCCCTGTACTTGAATCTGGCAGCTAAAAATGGAATAATTATATAAAACTATAATAATATTAATGCTACAAGGGATTCAAGAACTTTAGGAGGGAAAATGTTATATCAACCTGAGGATATATCACTAAGAGTTGTGTGTAAAGTCTCACTGCAAAGAGAATGATTTTCATCAGTTTCTCTCATTAGACTCCTACTGAGAGATTGTTCTGGAGGTAAGGAGTGAGGATATAGGTCCCTGTTTAGCAGAAGGAATACTGTTTTGTTTAAGTCATGGCCTTTAGAACTGGGTTGAGCTAATACTTCTGCTGAGTGATTTACAAGATTTATTTAACCTATCTGAGCCTCAGTTTTCTCATCTTAAAATGGATAAAGTATCCTCACCAACCTCAGAAGACACTATGGGTTAAGTGGAATAATACAGGTCAAGCACTTTGAATTGTGCTTGGCACATGGCAGCATTCAATAAATGGAAGCATGTATTCTCTGCTATTAGAACACCTGCATTCAAATTCAACATCCTCCTTTAATGTTACCTTATATTTTAAAATAATGATTGTGTCTGAAAATAATTTTAGGTAATAGACGTTTTAGAGGGCACGCTTATAAACCTTCCAGAGCCTTATGCTCTCCTTGAGGATGCTCTTACATACCTCAAGGAAACTGCTTTTTTAGTTGAGAACATTAGACTAGCTCTCCAGTGTCCCTTTGAATTTGTGTTCATTATAAGGCAGGAGACTCATCTGCCTTCTGACATCAGAATGGGGAAAGGGATGGGGTGCTGGTTAATTGAAACTGCAGTCCAGGTAATTCTTAGCTTTGTGTTGGGATGAGCAACCTGAGACAACTATTTCCTTGATATGGAGAAGATTACTTTTAAATTGCTTAAATCCAATCTCTCTCACTTCCATGAAAGCCTGTCATTCATAAGGCATTATTAATTTAATGCCATTCAGCTCTTCATGCTCTTTTGTTTCGGGTTTGTTACTGGACTGTGGGAGGGCATAGACATGGAAGGATGAAGTCCATCTCCTCTAGGGGACTTACCGTCTAGTTGGGAAGCCCTGAATTCACGAGGACACAATTCACGTTAAGTATAGAGAGTTAGCATTAGAAATCAGATCCAGAAATTACAAACGAATGGCCAGTGAACCTACCTGTCCTGTAGATATGTGTATTTAATTTGAGCTCTGATGCAACCTTTATAAGTCTAAAGAAAAAAATCAGTACTTTCCTGAATTAAAATAAAAATAGGTCTCATCGAAATAAGTCAAACAGAAAAAGACATGTATCATATGACCTCACTGATATGAGGAATTCTTAATCTCAGGAAACAAACTGAGGGTTGCTGGAGTGGGGGGTGGGGTGGGAGGGATGGGGTGGCTGGGTGATAGACACTGGGGAGGGTATGTGCTCTGGTAAGCGCTGTGAATTGTGCAAGACTGTTGAATCTCAGATCTGTACCTCTGAAACGAATAATGCAATATATGTTAAGGAAGAAAAAAAAGAAGAAGATAGCAGGAGGGAAAGAATGAAGGGGGTAAATCGGAGGGGGAGACGAAGCATGAGAGACGATGGACTCTGAAAACAAACTGAGGGTTCTAGAGGGGAGGGGGATGGGAGGATGGGTTAGCCTGGGGATGGGTATTGAGGAGGGCACGTTTTGCATGGAGCACTGGGTGTTATGCACAAACAATGAATCATGGAACACTACATCTAAAACTAATGATGTAATGTATGGGGATTAACATAACAATGAATAATAATAATAATAATAAAAAAATAGGTCTCATAAGAAATTTAGGATTTCTGGTATCTCGCTTATGGCATTAACATCCTACCCAGCAACCATCAGCCTGCCCGTGAGCATTAGTTGCCCCTTGTAAAAGGTTTAAGAAGCCTCTAGTTCACCATATCCAGCTTAAATTAGTGGTTTATCATAACTAACTGGTCGCTGTGTGCATTTGATCCTGTGACCCCTGAAATAGTGACTCCTGACGAGAGTATAATGTGTCCAGGGAATGAGATTCATTTCAGGGTTCATTTCAACGGGGAACAGAGCTGGGGAAATAGCAAACCAAAATTGGAGCATCTACTGTTTCACCGACTTTATATATATTTTCTCAATTAATTCTTGCAACAACTGTCTTAAGGAGGTGGCCCTATAACTTTCACAATTGAGGGAAATGAGGCTCCGTGTTTATTTAGAATTGCCCAACCGGCAGGGGGAGATGTAATTCCAAGATAGTGGAAAGAAAAGGACCCAGCAAGACTTTGTTTTTAAACTGATAGCCTTACCTTGTGGTTTATAGTAGTCAGGACAGAATAAGCAATGCTGTGGTAATAAACAAACCCTGTATATCAATGGCTCAACAAATAGTAGTCGGTCCAGCAGCGACTCAAGGCAGCTTCCTTGGAAGAAGTGCCTAGTGATCCCAGCAGATTCTGTCTTGCGGCAGCAAGAGGTTTCCATAATCACTGTTGTAAGGAGAAGAGAGAACTCAAAGGTCTTGCACGTGTATTCACTGTTCAAAATTAACGGAATGACCCTGCCAACGAACAGAGAAGCTGACAAGTCTTCCTTGTGCCCAGGAAGGAGAGGGGGCTGCATATAAATGAGTACGAGTAAAGTCCAACATGACCATCTTGGCAAGTTATACAAATTTTTCGGCTCACTTTCCTTATTGGCAAAGGAGAATGATAGCTTTCTCACAAGATTTTAGTGGTGCTTTGAGATGATGTTTATAAAGCACTGAGTACAGTGGATGACTTTAAGTGACCAATAAACTTACCTATTTGATTTGCTCTATCTGATCAAGACAGTGTGGGATCACAGTGCTTTTTCTTTTCTTTCTTTTTTTTTTTTAAGATTTTATTTATTTATTTGACAGAGAGAGAGAGAGAGTACAAACGGGGAGCGGCAGGGAGAGGGAGAAACATGCTCCCGCTGAGCAGAGAGCCCGACGTGGGGCTCAATCCCAGGACCCTGGGCTCATGACCTGAGGCGAAGGCAGATGTGTAACGGAGTGAGCCACCCAGGCGCCCCAACACAGTGCTTTTTCTGTACTGAATCGGGCAACTGAGTTGTGGCCTCAGTTCCACTACTGATGATTATCTAGCTATGGAAAAATCTCTGAGGTTTCATCTAAAGGGTAAGAAGGTTGAACTACGTGATCTCAGGGTTCCCCTCTGCTCCCAATAGTCTATGTTACCAGTAGTTTTCTTCAGAACAACTGTAAATGCTGTCAGCCCGCGCCTAGCATGATCCTTTGATCCAGAAGTTATTCCATTTGGAGAAATTTAGAAAAATGTTTTCCCGTGTGAGGATTCCACCTTGCAGGGTGCCCAGCATTATGCTAGATAAAGAATAAATGTTTGAGTAAATGAATGACCACCTGTATTACACAGCTCAGGCTGCCATAATAAAATACCACACAGCAGACTATTTCTGGAGGCTAGAAGTCCGAGATGGAGGTACCGTCATGGTTGGTTTCTGGTGAGAGCTCTCTTCCAGGCTTGCAGATCACCCACCTTCTTGCTATGTCCTCACATATGGACATATGTCCTTTGTGTACATACATTACTCTTCTCGCAAGGACACCAGTCCTATTGGATTATGATTCCATCCTTACTATGGTAATTAACTTTTATTACCTCCTTACAGGTCCTATCTTCAAATACAGCCACAGAAGGGCTAAGAGCTTCAACATATGAATGGGGGAGGGGAGACACTATTCAATCCATAACCACCATAAGCCATGATAGTTGCAAATATGGCCTTAGAGTATGGGCCATAAAAAAATACCCTTTTCCCTTTTCTAAAGAATACAGTGATTTCCAATGGAAAGAGCTCTATCCTGGGGGTACTTTCTTATCAGATTCTTATCACTTCTCTTGGTTTCTTCTTATCTGTAAAATTAAGGTAGTAACTAAGCAATATATAGGTTTTATCTTTGATCCAATCCAAAAGATTAATGATGAAAACAAAAGAACTGAGACCATGTCTGGGGATCAGCGAGAAAGTGTAGCGTGATTAATTAGAAATGCCTTTCGTGGGCACAGAAGGGGACAAAGATGATATATACAAAGCTTGTGTATCTGAAATTTTTGGACTAGATAAACTGTAAGGAAATTCCCAAATTTAACATTTTATCATTTTATAAAGGAGCATAATTCCTCTGAGATAAAGGGGCCCTTAGACCCACAAAATCAGAAAGTAAATAGTATTTGACTGGTTTTCGAGTCAAGACCTAAAAGCAAACTGGAAATAAATAATGTGGTGCTGTATCCAAGGGGAGACCTTTGTCAGGCTGTGTAGGAAACCTAGAGGTAAAGTTAGGGTTTAGGGCTTGAGGAGAGAACCTGCAGTGTGTTATTGCCAAAAGGGGGCAGCAGAAGCCAGGCTCAGCAAAGTGGGTCAGAGGAACTGAGCTGGACCCCACAGCTTCAGCTCTCTGCTGTCGCTGCCAGTTCCCAGGAGCGGGCACAAGGGGGAAAGCCTGATGCTTAAATGACAGGGCAGGAGTGGTTTTAGCCAAGGTGCACTCGAATCATGTGGAGAAAAAACTATGGCTTTTCATTTGCTTTTAAATTGTTCCCCTCACCATCTTGAACTTGCTGACCTGGACCAGCACATTCACCCTAAGCAGGAACAGCAAATTGCATTTCTCTTGCTGACCTGGGAGGGCTGGAGTTGAGCACCTGGCTGTTTTCATGCAACCCCCTGCCAGTGTTTATTTCTGCCTCTTGGAAGAAGGCTTGCGAGGGAGGACAATTAACTCATCAGCTACTATTAGTGGGGCCTAATGACTGCCAGGTTTTTCTGGGAAAGGGCAAACCTCTCTCTGCCCTTCCCAGAAAGGACTTCCTCCTGCCAGGAGGCTGTTTAATCAGAACCACAAACAGTCGTCAATAAGAGGAAGGGAGTTTTATTAAGCAATGTCTCTCCTGGAGGGAACCCTCTGATTGCAGAGGAAGAATCCTGAGCAAAGCCTGCCTGCATTGCCCTGGGGTGCAGAGGCTGACTTGCCCCCACAGTGTGGGAACTAGCTGCTCTCTCTGTGCTCTCCATGATGACCCCTCTGTGATGCGAATATTGATCCTCATAGTGGTTCTAAATTCAGCCCACATTACATGACGATGCCTGTGTACATTTCTTTAGAATTGAGCCCCTATTTATTCTAGACACCGTATTAAACATGCCCCCTCCCCTTGCACTACTCTCTCTGTCGCTACTTCAGTAAACTTCTGATTTCCCTTCTACAATTCTTACCTCTTTCAATCCATTCATCATAAGAAAGTAGCCAGAGATTGTTTTAAAGACAACACTCTGTCAGGTCATGATAACAAACTCTCTTAGAAATTCTCCATGGTTTCCCACTGCATTTACAACAAATTCTCCACTTCTCGCCATGACCTACGATGCCCTGTTTGACCTGGAACCTGGCAACACTGCCGCCCTCCTTCATGATACTATCCCCCATGCTCGTTTTGCTTCTATTTCTAGAAAATAGAAAATGTCTTCCTTTCTCGGTGCCTTTGTATGTCTTCTTCACTTTATTTCAAGTATCATTTTCCCCTCCTCACTTGACTAAATTCTACCCATTCTTCAAATCCCGGCTTCAGTATCTCTCACTCTTCATCTATGTCTTTTCTGATCTTCACAGAGGTTGTAGTAGTCAGCTGGGGCTGCTGTAACAAACCATCACAGACCAGGTGCCTTCAGCAATAGAAATTTATTTTTTCACAGTTTTGGAGTACAGAAGTTCAAGATCAAGGTGCTGGCAAGGGCTGGTTTCTCCCGAGGCTTCTCTCCTTAGCTTGTCTTCTCGTCCTCACATAGCCCCTTTTCTGTGTGATATTTCTTTTTTTTTTTTTTAAGATTTTATTTATTTATTTAATATAGAGAGACACAGCGAGAGAGGGAACACAAGCAGGGGGAGTGGGAGAGGGAGAAGCAGGCTTCCTGCTGAGCAGGGAGCCTGATGCAGGGCTCGATCCCAGGACCCTGGGATCATGACCGGAGCCGAAGGCAGACGCTTAACGACTGAGGCACCCAGGCGCCCCTTGGTGTGATATTTCTTATAAGGACACTGCTTTCACTGGATTGGACCTCCCCCTTACCACCTCTTTTCACTTTACCTCTTTCAAAGCTCTGTCTCCAAATATGGTCATGTGTGGCCTTGGGGCCTTCAACCTACAAATTTTGCGGGACCCAACTGTGTGTATAACAGAGGTCTTTCCCCATCTACATTCCCCATGATAGTGTCTGTTATAGTACTCAGGTCTTCCCTTTCATTTCATAATTTTATTTTTTCTTATTTTTAAAAAAAAATCATTATTTTAAAGCATATATTTAGTTGCCTATTTATTATAAATTCCACTAGATGGGAAAACTTGACTACCTTTTTTTTTTTTTTTTTTACCACTCTATCTCCAGCACCTAGAACTAGGCACACAACAAGCACTCAGATATTGATTGAATGGAAGAATGATGTGACTGTTAAATTTCAAGAAAATAAAAGAAGAAAATAAAACAAAATATCAAGGAAGAAAACTTAATTATAATTTTACAACATTATAAAATTTGGACCTAAAAGAATGGAAGAATTTGTTTCCAAGCCATTAGAAGAGGGTTTTAATCAATAAATCATTATTTTATGAGCATCTGCTCTAATTTTTCCAATTATTACCCCTCCCCCCAAATTTTAGCTTCTCCGTATATTTCCTGATAAATGGTATGGTAAGTCAAATTGTGCCCCCTCCCCCAATAAAAGATATATCCAACCAGAATCAGTGAGTGTGAACTTACTTGGACACAAGGCCTTTGCAGATGTGATTAAGTTAAGGATCTCGGGATGACATTATGCTAGGCTATAATCCAATGGCAAGTGTCCTAATAAGAGAAGACGGAGGCTGACTTGAGACGTGGAGACACAAGCAGTGGAGAGAAAGCCACATGAGGACGGAGGCAGAGATTAGAGTGAAGGTATCTATAAGGCAAGGAATGCCAAGGTTTGCTAGTAGCCACAAAAGCTAGGAAAGAGACATGGAATGGGTTCTCCCCCAGAGCTTCTAGAGAAACCAACCCTGCTGACATCTTGATTTCAGACTTCTGGCCTCTGGAACTGTGAGGGTATACATTTCTGCTATTTCAGGCCACTGAGTTTTTGGTAATTTGTTACGGCAGCCTTAGGCAACTAATACAAATGTTTCATAATCAGATGAGTGTGGGAAAGGCCTGTATAATCTCAGAGAGTCACCGTCAATCTAGATCAAGATGTTAGTAGACCGGTAAATTTTACAGTGGTTTTTTAGTGTTTTGGTGGTAACCAGTATTTTTAAAGTCTGAAAATAACTGTAATTTAGAAAAGTGCACATGTCCAACACATTCATAATTTTATATACAATTCCAAGGTTGGGAATCTATCAAGCCCAGCAAGAACCTAGATTAGGAGTGCTCATCTAGGGGTACCTGGGTGGCTCAGTCGGTTAAGCATCTGCCTTCAGCTCAGGTCATGATCTCAGGGTCCTAAGTTCAAGCCCCGCATCGGGCTCCCCATTCAGTGGGAGTCTGCTTTTCCCTCTCCCTTTGCCCCTCCCCCTGCTCATGTGCTCTCTCCCTCTCTGTCTCAAATAAATAAATAAAATCTAAAAATAAAGAATGCTTATCTAAAACCAATCTCATTCTCACCTTCAGTGATGCATGGTCTGAGTCCAGAAAGTTGAGAGGAGTTTAGATAAACAGAAAAGAGGACTGGAGACCTGGCATTGGGCAAGAGTAACAGAAATACTGAGTTATGTAAAGAGCAAATATTTGGAAGATCTTGAGTCATGTACTAAAATGCTGTGTACTTTGTCTTTTAATTACTAGGGACCCATCAAAACCTTTATCTAGAGGAACCACAACAGGTACCTAGTATGTGTCTGAATGAACACTAACAATTACATTTTAGGGAGCTCAGCTTGGCACTATGAACAGTATATGTTATCTTTCACGACAAAATTGTAATGCATGAACAATGTGATCTAAGCTGGGACATATACCTCACTGGTATTCCCGCAGCAAAGACATCCAGGGGAGTGTATTGGGGGTATATGGAATATTATGAATCGCAGTCTTTCTGTGCAGTTCCAAATATGCCATTATATATTTTCCAATTGTTTCTTCCACAGCAGAGTTAGTTTCTCCCACATATGCTACCACATGTAACAACCACCTAAAGAACGGGCCTCTATGGAAAACATTATTAGATGTTAAAAAAAATGAAGGGGGGTAATGAGTTGGAATTGTTTGGGAAAAAGGACCAGTCTTTCTCCGACTATGGTCAGTTCTCCAGGGTTTCTTTCTCCTCTTTACCAGTTTAAAGTGTGACAGCTAAGAACCTCTGATAGATAGAAAAAGAGAGAGAGAGAGTGCATTTGGCCCTGGAAAGCAGGTATCATGGAACATTCCAGCAGACTCTGTAGTGTGAAGGGGATAATGATCAGAAAAGGCATGAATTTGGGGGAGATAGAATCCAGGCTCTAAAGTTATTTCCTGTATAATCTTGGCCAAGGGCTTTTATATATCTGGGCCTCACTTTCTTGATCTTTAAAATGGAAAGAATACCCACCTTGCAGGGCTGCTTTGAGAGTTAAATGATACAATACATACAATTCTTTTGGCATAGATTGTGCAGAAAATATTGTCTTTTTCATTTATGTAGAGGTTGGGGATACTAAGGAAAATTAGAAAAAGACATGCTAAATGCAAGTTTCTCAACGTTTGGTCTGTCCTTTATGGAGTCTGCCCTTATATGGAGTCACATATTCCTGTGCTCGGGGGACTTCTCGTCTTTTTAGTACCCATAAAGCTTCACCAATCACACATACACCAAACTGGAAGCAAACAGAACAGAATTCAAAGCCCTAAAGTCACGAGTTTGTGATAAAAGTTTAAGCAAGTCATTTGCTATATCCAAGCTTTGGTTTCCTTATCTAAGGAAGGGATAGCATAGCTACCCTAGAGCATTCTTTGAGCTAAAATGTTTTAATCATATTTAAGCTCATCATGAGTCATCCCTCCTCTTCTTAGTTCTTAGAATTAAAAGTATATAGTAGTTCATAACAACTTTTTTTTAAAAATATATTTTCAGTTCTCTTTGCTCACATATGGATTATCTTCCTAGATACTAGAGTAGTGATTGATTCCATTTTGAACACCTACTGTGTGTTCAATGGAGCATGTGATTTAATTCTAATAGTGACTTGATGGAGGAGGTAAAATTATTATCCTTAAATTTCAAATAAGGCAACTGAGGCTTGATGACCAGAAATGGCTTTCTGAAGGTTTTATAGATAACAAATCAGAGCTGGAATTAGAGCCTAGAACCTTTTTTGTCTGATTTAGGATGCCTGCACTCTTTAGGTCTCTTTGACCCATGAGAGTGCACAGTATGCCCCATCTGTATACCCTTAAATAGGTAGATCATGTCACCCCACAGGAGAGGGGGAAGGGCACAGACATCAGTAAATAGCCAGATCCTATGATTTATCACTGTACAGTGGTGGAAATGGTTTTAAGAGTAGCTATCAAAAGACTTAGGTTTGAGTTCTGTCTCTGACCTTGAATAAATGACTCACCTACCCTGAGTTTCTGTCAAATGAGGATAGTACCACCACACAAAGCTGTAGTATCCTTATCTGTAAAGTAAGGATAATGACGGGGTCTACCTTACAGGCTTGTCCTGAAGATCATATGAGATTATGGATAAAAAATGGTGGTGGTGTCCCTGGAGAGTGGAGAATACGCAAAAGATGAGTCCCAGCTATTCTTACTTGTGATTGTGAATCACAGTCTAAAACTTCCAAACCAGTAGAGTCTTGGGGTTTGTGTCTTTTGATGTGTTTCAAGGCACTGGCAGCATTTGTGTTGTCTAAAGATTTTCAACAGGGAAAGGAGGACCATCAATCTAAGTCTGAAGAAACTGAGCTTGGAGCAAGAGGCCCAAATGCTGTCATCATCAGAGATGGAGCTAACTCAGTAACATGCTGCCAGAGCAGAGGAAGTCCAGCCATGTCGGGGAGTGTGTATCGCTCAGTGGTGTTGATCATGGAGGACTGTATGGTGCATGAAACAATCACATGGAATCAGAATACATTGGCTCAGATTTTGTTTCTGGTGCTAACCAGTTGCCTGACCTTGGGCAAGTCACTTCACCTCTTTGAGCCTTGGTCTTCTCATCAGTAAAATATAGGCATTTGTATTAATTTCTTAGAACTTTTGTAAGGCTAAATGAGTAGATAATTAATGCAGAGCATGGCATACATTCATAATTAGAGTACTTATAGGGAGTAGGTTTTCATTCTTTTATTTGTATTTAAGCAACTTGTGACCCATTTTGAAAAGTCAGACAGTGGACTCGTAGAAAAACAGAATTTTCAATTTGAGCAGCACTTTCAAGATAATGTTATCGAAGATTCCTTCATAGCTTTCATTTATTCCTATTTGTTCATTCAGTTATTTCTTCAACAAACACAAAATGCTTGTTCTGTAAAAACTGTGGGGGAAGGGGAAACCAGAGAAGAGAGCATTTACAATCTCCTTTTCCACCTGTTTTTCATTCTTTCCCAAGAGAATAGAAATCCTTCAGATTGCAAGAGACATATAGGGCCATATTTATAGCCTGACAGAATTACTGTGTATTAAATTGTTATGTTCTTTTTCAGGTTTGTATCTTCTGCCCTACCAAATCTGTACTATCAGTGTAATCAAAAAGGACAGAGAAGGCCTTGGCAAGGTTCAGACAGGCAGGTTGTGCCTACTCTTAGCAAGACCACGTGAGTGGACTGACCATAGCGTAGGGTTCTATACCAGGAAGCTAGTCCTATCAGTGTAAGATTTCAAGATCCAGCAATTGACTTACAATGAGGTGGAACCCTGTGAGCTTCAACCTAGTTCTACAGAAGCCCCCTGTTGGGTTAAATATGGCATGAACGCTTGCTCTAAAAAAAAAAAAAAAAAAAAAAAAAAACTATCTTATTTGATTTTTGTCTTTCTGTGTATAACTCTCTTGGAACCAAAACTAATTGGCAACAAAGAGTCAAGTATTTCTGTATCCTCTAATCCAGTGATTCTCAATTGGGGGAAGGGTGGCATTAGACATTTTGGTTATCACAACTGAAGGTGGAGGGGTGCTACAGGCATCTAGTAGAGACCGGGGATCTTGCTAAACTGTGTATGGTGCATAGGACAGGCCCCCCAAATAGAGAGTCATATAGCTCAAAATGACAATAATGCTATTAACTAACATTGAAATCTTACTAACAGGTACTATGGGCCCTACTTAGCAGGTATTTATAGTTTAGACCAGTCTAGATTCTCAGAGTGTGGTCTCCAAAACAACAGCCTTGGCATCCACAGGAAGCTCATTAGAAGTGCAAATTCTCAGTCCCCATACCAGACCTGCTGAATCAAAAACTAGGAGATAAAATCTGTGTTTTAAGAAACCTTCCATGTGAATCTGATGCTTACTTAAAGGTAAGAACCGCTGATTTAGGCTCTGTAAGAGATGCGGAAACACACACACATAATTGCTTCAAAACTGAGTGAGATAAGCACCCAGTAAGAAATGTAGAGAAACAGGAGTCATTGATGTTTTAACGAGAGGGTGGCTTTTGAGCAGAGTTTTGGAAATGGATAATGTGTTACCTAGTTGTAATGAGATGATGAAAAAAATAGCATAAACAGAGACAAGAGCTGGTAGACTACAGGTGATTCTTAAGGAATGGTAAGTCTAAGGAATGCATATATCAAGAGGAGTAGTGACAGTGCAATAGGAAACACTGGGGTCAGACAGGTTATGCATTTAAGTAGTTTTGAGTAGCTAACTTAACTGATCCAAGTTAGTTTTAGGACTACCAATTTAACAGTAAAAATAGTACTCTTATAAAAGTCAAGAAAGTGATAATAGTGGTCAACAGAAATGGTGTGCAATAGGAAGTAAGTATGAAGGTAAGACTTTTATGGAATATAATATAATATAATATAATATAATATAATATAATATAATAATATCCAATATTTCTTTTCAAATTTTTGAATCAACCACTATACCAAGATTTCCATAATTGGGGAAAGAGACAGTTTTACTCAAGAATTCAAGACACACATGCACATGATCACATGGACACACTCATACAACTATAGGAGAAAACAGAACCAACTTTCACAGACCAAAGAGCGCCAAAGGGGGATCTCAAGCATCAGTGCTCTTAAGGAGTCAGAACTCAGTCTCAAAGCAATAGTATGTAGCAGTAAATCCAAGAATCAGGAAGAAGAAAGCAAGGATAAGCAGGCCAATGTAAATGAGAATCTAGCAACCGGCCCTGTGGATTAGATGCCTGCATCAATGTGCAGGATAGGTGCTTGACCTAATCCCACTACTTCCCATTTAAAATCCATAATCTACTACTGAGAGATCAACCATTGGTTCAAATTTCTCCTATGGCATAGAGAAGAGAATTCCATTTTTATGAGAGTTGAATCATAAGAATTGTTTTTACATCCAACTAAAATCTCCTAGCTAAGTTGTCTGAGTGTATTCTATATCTGCCATCTGGATCTATATGGAACAAGCTTCTTTTCCTATGTACCAGCCTTTGATTATTTAAGGTTGTCTTTCAAGTTCCCTTGATTTTTCTACACCAACAGAATATCTAACTTCTTTAAATATTCCTCATATTTCAAAATATTTTATAGTCCTTATCACTTGGGTTGCTTTCCTTTGGATATGCTTCAATTCAATTAGGTGACTCTAAAATCAGGCTCCCAGAACTGAGCCCAATATCCCAGATACAATCTTGCCAGTGTGGAAAGTGCTGCAATTATAGGCCCTATTATCCTGACACTCTATTTCTATTAATGAGCCCAGGCCAGATATTTGGATAGTGACCAGAGTGATCTTTATTACTCAAACCAGGGTAGCATTTCCTCAAAGGCAATTGAAGATCTTCAGAAATGTTGGAGACCTTTCCTGAGGCTGCATAATTATATTTTTTAAATGCTTTCAATTTCTCATGACAAGTCCGGAGTGTCTAAAGGTGGCAAAGTGAAGGAGATAAATAGATTATTGATCAGACAGGCTTGTAATTCCTTAGCAAATTGGATTTAGTTTCTTCATTGAGATCAGGTCAATGCCATAAATCTCATAGAAAATCAATGCAACAGAGAGTGCTATGAGCTGGGCTTCAAGACATTTCTCTGGCTGCTTCAGGACAGGGAGGTTGGCACCTGCTCCAAAAATAGAGAAGGTAAAGGACTAGGAAATGTTTATATGAGGGGTTCAAATGCTGGATATGTGCATGTAGTGCCTGAATGGAGTCAAGAGATTTGAGAATTCTTGACTTGGCCACTGTTCTATATGTGACCTTGAGCAAACGACTCCTCTTTGATCATCCTGTATGTTACAGTGACAAAGTTAGACCGTACAGACAGTTCTCTATACCTTTTCTCCTCATCTTTGTGGGGAAGAGCCAGGCAACTACTAGAAAAATTCCAAAATGTGGTCACTCAACACAATGAAAATTTTGTTCTCACTCGCACAAATATTGACATGTAGTTTCTGCATCAGGTAGCTCAACTCCAAGCAGGTCCTCAACCACTCAGGTGTCCCAGCTTTTCACATCTTGCAACTCTGCTGTTGCATAGAACCTTGTCATATATTGCTTCCAACCTGCCTTCACTAGCAGATACCTACAGAAGGTAAGATAAAAATAGGGCATGAGAGGGTGGGTAGGAACAATTGTGAAGCCGTTTGAAAATGTATCCTGGCTTTTGCAGTGAGCCCATCTATCTCCATATTCATAAAGAATCAGAAAACATTAGAAAGATGATATTGGCATATAAACAATTTCAATTGTCTTGCCTGAAACTCCAACCCAGTCTCCAATGAAACCTATTCAAAAGCCCGATAAAATTGGACCACCAGAAGGAAAGTCGAAATTTAGAGAGAAAAATGGTAGTGAGGGTGTTTGAACAGATGCACTGCAGATAATTGCATTTTAAAATTGTCTTTTTGGTAATTCCTTGTTGAGATGCTCCATTTGTTTTGCCGTATTTATCCACTTTATTTATTTTGCATGGGGAAAAATGCATAACTGTTTAAGGACTTTGGGAAAAGTTATAATTCTGAGCCTGACGTAGTCACAAAAGGCATTGCGAAAGGACACAAAGTAAATTGAACTTGAGACTATGAGAAAGTGAGAAGAAAATAGAGGATCAAGGTAGAGAAGGATGGAGACGGGTTGAGTAACATCCAACTTGGTGACTACATAACGTCTCAAGATATCATGAATTGTACTGTTTAGGATCTATACTATTTACAACAACACAACTCACTTTTAAAAGCATACACCAACATTCCAATGGATTAACACAATACGAGTTTATTTCTTACATAATTACCATAAACTTGTTGTAAAGCAAGACACATTTGTTATCTTACAGTTCTGGAAGTCAGAGTTCTAAAATGAGTCAACAGGGCTGCATTCCTTCTGGGGTCTCTAGGGGACAATGTGTTTCCTTGACTTTGCTAGTTTCTAGAGGCTGTCTGTGTTCCTTGGCTCATGAACCTCCATCACTCAATCCAGGCTGTTTCTTTTGTCATATCTTCTTATACTCCAACCTTCCTCCCTTCTATAAGGACCCTTGTGATTATAATGGACTCACTAAGATAATCCAGGATCATCTTTCCATCTCAGGACCCTCAATCTAATCACATCTGTGAAGTCCCTTTGCCATGGAAGGTAACATATTTGCAGGCTCCAGGGATTAGGATATCTATGTCTTTGAGGCAAGAGGAAAGAAGGGCCATTATTCATCCTACCACAGGGGTTATGGCTAAAGAAGGATTTGCCCGCCTCAGTAGAAGGTTTCTCAGGCAGCCCTGGGTATCAACATCCAGCAAATGGAGAAGAAGTGAACTGATGGCACATGGAAGGATTCTATGCCACTGAACTGACAGAAAACACACAATGTGCACACTAACTCTTATGTCATGCTTTTCTTTCCGGGTATCCAGAATCCTCCAAGCAACATGCTTTGCACACAGACTTAGGAAAGAGACAGATGGTGGTGTTGCCTAAGAAAAGAGCATGGAGAGGGGAGGGTGAGAATGCAGAATGGAGGAGAAGAGCTGTAGGCAATATGAGTCATAACAAGGGGAAAATGTGCTTGGTCTTAAGATTTTTATTCCCCCCATATTTTCAGGGGTGGCTGAGATTACCTTCCAGTGGAACCAGCAGGCTTTCACTGCTTGTGGCCTCCCCAAAATAGATCCTGAGCACCCTGGAGCCCATCTGCAGTGAGAATTCGTTAGTGACACATGACAGCTATTCCTTGAAATGTGCTCAGTGATTCACACAGCTCACAGCGGCTGTGCAGTGGGGATTATTGGCCTGAAAATGACTTTCTTCCCTCCCTTCAACCCCCATCATCAGCTTGAAAAATTACCTTGGGACACATTTTTTATATTCTCTTCTCTGGAAGCATTATTTCAGTTGTACCTCTGATGCCCAAAGCCTTGTACCTCCCCAGAGAGGAGTTGTGGCTCCTGGAACTGGCTGAACATACCAAAGAGATCCAGGAAACCCCCAAAGTCTGCTGAGCATGTAGTCTTCCAAGACCATCTAGTATATATGTGCTTTATCATCTCTATATGACTGACTTGTTTTTCCCTCCCAGGAGTGCTTTATTATACTTTCTACCACCATTTAAACAGATTTGGTGTCCATAATTTGCTTATTTGGAAACAGATACAGATAGATCAGGTATGTCTAATTCCCCTTCAATGAATGGATGATTTAAATTCTTTCCTTCCCCATCCCTTCAACCAGTGTTTCCAAACTGCTTTGATAATAAGAACCACCAAGATGTGCTTCTCACTGACTAGATGACCAGGTCTCTCTTACAAAAATTATGACTCACTAGGTCAAAGTCAGGAGTTTTTTCTAACTAAGAATACTTAAGTTTATTCTAATATTCAGTCAACTTTTGCAAGCAATACAAACACATTCTAAAATGCAGGATGGGGTGCCTGGGTGGCTCCGTCAGTTAAGCATCTGCCTTTGGCTCAGGTCATGATCCCAGGGTCCTGGGATCAAGTTCCACATTGGGCTCTCTGCTCAGTGGGGAGTCTGCTTCTCCCTCTCTCTCTACCTCTCCCTGCTGCTCCCCCTGCTTGTGTTCTCTCTCTCTCTCTGTCAAATAAATAAAGTCTTAAAAAAATAAAATGCAGGATGGATTTTTGTGCCAAGCATCTGGATTTAAATCCAAGGTCTAAAATTTACCAGTTAGATGAGATGGGCCAATTGCTTCAGATTTATGTAGCTTCGTTGATATATATGTAACTCTACCCAAGTCCAGTTCTTCGGTTATACCTCTTCTTTACTGGAGAAAGCATTTGCACAAAAGACAATGGCAATACATGGTACTTTGTACTGAATTTTATTCTACTGGGGGTGCTTTAAATTTTTAAAAAGATTCATGTTGTCTGAAGCAGTCAGGAGTTTGCATGACAGAGTAGAAGAACATAAAAATTGATCTAGGGAAAGACATAAACTCTGAGTAGGCAGAACCTTTCAAGTTAGGTCAGAAAGGCATTCCTCCAGCTAAACTTTAAAGTACTCTTAGATCTTCCAGCCATTGTTGATCTTCAGTCTGTGGCCATGCTCCCCTGGGAGTGGCTATGTGGGCTGCTGGAGCGCAGTGGAAGGTTGAGTATGGACAGTGTTCTTTTGAATTGAAATTAAGGTGTTATTTAATCATATTTCAGTCCTCATCCTCTGAATTCCCTCTATTTGTTTCCAATCTCCACCAACCCCAAGAATCACCTTTCAAACTCCTAGTCTGGCCACCAACAGTTTTATCCCCCAGTTCATACACATCCCCATCACTGATCATCACTGGCACTTTCTAACACACCTACTCTGTTGCAATTTTATGCTTTTGGATAATAGCTATAATAGCAAAAAATTATATGGTGTCAAGTATGTTCTGGACATTTTTCGTATATTAACCCATTCAGTCTTCACAACAAATGCTATTATTAACTCCATTTTATAAATAAGAGAACTAAGGCACAGAAAGTTATGGAGCCAAGAATCCTTACACTTTACAACAGTAATCCTAAGGACATTTAATTAATGTGATGATGGGTAATGCCCCCCCACCCCGGGATTGCAAAGATACATACATTTTAAAAGAAGAATTGATTGATATAAAGTAGGGATAAAAGTAAGGTTAACCTAAATAATCAGATAATGATTTCTTAACCATGCCTTTTGGAGACGAGGATCTTCCTGTTTAAACAATGGCTTGGGAATTTCCAATCCTATTTGGCAAAGGGATCTAACCACCATATACCTCTAGAATTATCCTTACACATCATATACCTCTAGAATTATCCTTACACATGAGCCCAGAGCTGCCTTACAGATCGTCTAGCTTCCCCTCCATTTACAGATCAGGCAACTGCCTCCTACACAGAGAATGTGGCTTGCTAGGATCACATAGCTGAAAGCATGCGGGGCTCCTGACACCCAATCCACCCCACACCCAGGTGATAATGAGTCACTACCATTTCAGTTATTTTCCATCCACAAAGCTCTGGGCAACAAAAAGGATTAGAATTTGCTGAAAGTGCAGAAGCTTTCATCCCACATATACAGTCCTCATTTCCCTAAAGCTTTTCTTCCATGAGCAAAGACATAGCAAGGAAGACATTGCAAAGGCAGAGATCTGAGACATGTGTCTGGTAAACAAACAAGAAAATACAGGTCAAAAAGTGATTACTGGTGAAAAATTAAAACTTGCTTTTCTTTTCTTTCTTGATTCCCCTGTACATTGCCTTCCTACAAACAGCAAAAGTTCTAAAAGCTCAGCAAGGCACTGCTATCAGAGCTAAGACATTAGTTTTTGAAAAAAGCATTGCCTTACTGTAAGACCAGATGATGAAATACAACATAAAAGGAAAATTGCCATATATATATATATATATATATATATATATATATATATATATATATATATATATCTCCCACATTCACATGTCTTTCTATTTGGAACAAAAAATTGGAAACAAGGACAATTGTAGCAGAAAGGTTGAATTGAACAAAAGTTCTGGGACCAATCACAGAGCACATTTGAGATTGCATTTCCAGCCAAGACTTGAGACCATTAAACCAACTATACAATATTTCATTAATTTTATCTTAGACCTCAATTGGGAGAACAATGTAGATAGATAGAGGTATGGTTTTGGAGGCTTAAAAGGACCTCAATACTACTTTAATTTTTAAGAAATCTTATTTGCCTTTTTTCATTTCTTACTCTCAGCTGTGCTCATTGACTCTATTAGGTTTCATACTAGAGTCTCAGTAGAATAATAGTTAATATGGCATGGGTCTTGTTCAGAATTCTACTTCCAGTATCCATCATGATTCTTGACACATGAGATTTGATTCACAAATGTTATATGGGATTGATTAATATTAAATTTAATTAATTTATGTTAAATTGAGAAATGACTCTTAAATCTGTATTCTCTATCTTCATCATCATTAACTTTGATAGAACTCATGATTATCTCTTAACTTCCTTTATCACTTCCAAAAATGAAATCCTCCCAGTGCATTGTTTAAATCAACTAAATCTCACCCCCCCACCCCCCAAAAAATTCCTCCCACTGGCTACTACTGCTTACAGGATAATGTCTAAGTGACCTAGTATGACCATTAAGGACCTTTAAAGTCTTTGTTTCATCTCCATTTATTGACTCATTGATCATTACTCCTCCCCCTCAGTTTTTATTTAATGTTATAGCCACATTCAATTACTGTTTCCCCCTCAACATGCTATTTTTTTTTCATGCCGATACATGCTACCTATGCCTTGTACTTTCCTACATGTGCTACGTATTATTATACATGTCTTGTGTTTGATATTTTCTCCCTGGAATATTTTCCAAATCTACAACTTTTAAATCCCCATTCCTTCTTTAAGATCTAGTTCAAACATTACTTTAAATCTTGAATATTTTCCATCTTTCCCAAAGGAAACTAATTTCTGTCTTTTCTGTGGTTTCATAGCACTTTCCACTAACTCTTGTTGTAGCATTTTTATATTTCATTTTTATTTTTTTAAAGAAAGCACTCAATCTGTCCTGCCGGACTTTGAATTTCAGGAGAGAATCATGTATCTTAATCATCTTAACCCCCCCACACACTCAATATTTATCACAGGTTGTGATACATAGGTATTTAAATATTCTCCTAATTCCTAAAAGGTGTATTTAAAGCCAGTGATTACAAACTCAGAATCTTCTAGGAAGCACATAAGCAACATAAATCATTACCTAGGCTGACTGGAGATTTTGACAGACAAGCAGGTGCACACCCTCCCCTCCCCAAAGGGCACAGGTATATTCTTATCCACATGATTGTTTTCACATGGGAAAGTGGGCCCAATATTGCCAGTCTTCAAGAAAACCCAGCAATTCAGGTTTTTACTTGAAACATCTCAACTTTTAGAGCAGTACACAGGCCTCAGTGGTCAGGATTCAGCTAGTGGACAACCAATTTGCAGTCCATGCTCTAATTTATACAAAATTGATTTTTGTCTGCCATGTTATTCATGTAGTCAAGGAATGGAACTTTTGAAATATGCTTCAGATGCTTTAATTATTGGAATCCTCTCTTATGGCTATTTGTATTCTATTTTGTAGCAGTACACATCCTGGTGCCTATGTACATGAGAAATTTTGTTTTCAATATCCTTTTTTTGAGTTCCCTTCCTCTTCCACACCCTCTCATGTTATTTCTTCAGCTTATTCTTACCACTCCCTCAGCCCCCTGAAGGAAACTTGCCTTTATTTATCCTTCTTTTCAGTAAAACAGGAATAATAAGATAATTGCATAAGGCATAAACAAAGATGCAAAATATCCCAAAGTTTAATGGTTTATATTATTATTTCAGTAGGTATTAATTCCCTTTTTTCTTGCCTCCCTTGTTTTTCATTTCTCTCTCCCATTCCAAATAAATATTATCTTCCTGGGCCTCACTCCATCAAGACTCTGAAAGGGGTAAAACACAGTGTAATTATTCAATTACCAATAAAACAATTTTAGAATGTAGGTTGCTCAATTACTTATCTTTTTTCAATCGTGCATTTGAACCTAGGAAAGACTATCCATGCCTTGACTTGTTACTGATATGTCAGGCATGTGATAACCTTGTGTAGAGGAGATTGTCAGCATCAAGGCAATGGTTAAATGAACGTTGTTCATTTCTACACCAATATTCATCCCTTCCCTCATCTGACTTCAAGTACATATTTGGTTGAATTATTTCATTTATTTATTCATATGCTAATGAATCATACTCTTCTCTATCTCTCAATGAAATGAAAAAGCAACCTACAGAATTGGAGAAAACATTAGCAAACCATACATGTGATAAATGATTAATATGCAAACTAAGGAACTTGCATAACTCAGTAGCAATAATAATGATAATGATAATAACCTGATTTAAAAATCTGCAAAGGACCTGAAGAGGCATTTTTCCAAAGAAGATATTCAAATGGCCAGTGGGAATATGAAAAGGTGCTCAGCATCACTCACCATCAGGGAAATGCAAATCAAAACCACAATGAGATATCACCTCACACCTATTAGAATGGCTATTACTGAAAAGACAGATAAGTGCTGGTGAAGATATGGAGGAAAGGGAACCCTTGTATGATGGGTTCAATGTTGGTAGGAAGATAAATTGGTACAACCACTGTGAAAAACAGTATGGAGGTTCCTCAAAAAATTATAAAAACAGAACCCAAAAAACTACCATATGATCCAGCAATTCCACTTCTGGGTATATACCTGAAGGAAATGAAATCACTATCTTGAAGACACATCTGTGACCCCATGTTCATCATTGCATTATTTACCATAGTCAAGACATGGAAAAACCTAAGTGTCCCTTGATGGATAAAGAGATAAAATGTGTGTGCATGCATTCAGCCATAAAAACAAAGAAAATCTTGCAATTTGCAACAGCATGGATGGATCTTGGGTCCTTAAGTCAGATACAGAAACATAAATACTGTGTGATCTTACTTATATTTGGAAGCTAAAACAAATAAACTCATGGAAACAGCAGATTGGTGGTTGCCAGGCGTGGGAGGATTTGGGGACATGTTGTTCAAAGGGTACAAACTTCCCCTTATAAGATGAATAAATTCTGGGGATATAATGTACAACCTGGTGACCATAGTTAACAACACTGTATTGTATATTGGAAAGTTACCAAGACCTTAAAAGTTCTCACCACACACACATACACACAAAATTGTAAGTATTTGAGGTGACATATGTGCTAACTTACCTTATTGTGGTAATCATTTTGCAATTATATACACATATCAAATCATTACATTATACAACTAAACTTTCACAATGCTATGTGTCAATTAAATCTCAATAAAGCTAGAAAAGAAAGAAAAATAAAGTCAACTAACTTTCATAGGAAAAAATTATACTTATGTTAAAACAGAAGTGGTTGAAGTGGAATTCCCCTTTCTCTTGATCAAACTTTCTTGAATACATTTTGATAATAATATAAGACAGGTAATTGCATTTCCAGCAATGAATGACAACACAAGGATGAAAAGCTGTATATGGCAATCAAAGAGTAAAAAATCTGATAAAAAAAAAAACTGTTTCTAGGGAACTGTGAAGAGAAATATAGAAAATCAGACCTATAAACACAAATTCACTAATATTTACTTCAGCTTCAAGAATCAAGATGCACATCTTAATTGGATGTTCATACAAAATGAGATGTACCCACACATTTGCTGGGTTAACATGGGAGCACACTCTGGAAAAACAAAACAAAACAGGGGCTATGCCATCTTTATTGAGCCAGCTTTGTCAAATTCAAAAAAAAAAATGTAATGCCTGATGATTAGCTTATGTGCTGTTTTTGTTAGTCATGTGAGACATGATCCACAAATGCGGCAAATAATTTCACATTAACTGCTTCATCCATCTATTCATCCATTCATTCATTCATTCAGTCGAGTGTAGCAATTGGTCAGGCAAAAAGGAGAAGCGAGGTTATTCCAAGAGGTAAAATATGACAAGATTCAGAGAAAGAATCATTCATAGTATGTTTTAAACTTGTCACAAAGACCACATTGCCAAGATCTTGGTACCACTCTGAGAGTGGACTTACTTCTCCTCCCCATCCTCTTTCTTTCTCTTACCTGTTTGGAAGGGAGAAACTTTTCCACAAGCTCTTAAGATGATGCTCTAGATACATGTGTATTCCAACCCCCACCACACAGAAAGTCTTCAGAATCACAAACGCTTTGCAGCAGGGAAGGCTGTCACAGAGGAAGCAAGTGGCTAAAGCCCTGTCCTGTTCCCTGAGAGTGCTATTATAAAATGTATTAGGATCTGAATATCTTATCCATCCTCTATTTACATATATCATAGAATGTTATGAGGCCTTAAACAAGCCACACGCTGTGGCAAGGTCTTAGTTTCTAAAATTTGCAAAATGCATTTTAGAACATGTGGTGTGGGAGTATGACCTCGGAGCTTTATGTCATGAACCCATGTACATGCAAATAAATACTTACTTTCTTATTCTGTAGAAGAAGCTGATAAAAAACAAAAAAATTTAAAAAAACCATCGTACCCTGCCATGATGTCTTCCTTTCCTCTTCTCTTCCAGAACATGCTTCTAAACTTGTTTAGTTCTTCTGCTCCCTAAGGATTGCTCTCAGAATAAGTAAATACACCTATGACTCAAAGAGACAGACTAGCTACCAGGCTCTTGGGGAATTGCGATAGAAATGCACACTCAGGACAGGAGGCATTTGAATTTTAAAACCTCCCTTCCCTCCACCCCCTTCCTTCTGTGCTCGCAGCTGCCTGGGTGAGGGCCACAGAGGGATTCAGCTCCAGACTTGAGTTTGTCTCTGTCCTGACAACTTGACAGTTTAATAATTTAAACTCTTTCCATTCTCCCAAAGCACATGAACCGGCATTATTATGATTTGCTTTATTTTCTTTACTCTGCCTTTAAACCATTACTATTGTAAGCTTTGATATCATATCAGTGTCTAATGATATTGGGAGTTTTTTGGTGTTTTTTGTTTTTTTTCAATTCTTGGCATCATCGTTCTTTAGAATAATGAGGAGTGAACAGGACCATGTACTTTTCTCATGTAATGAATCGATATTAACTAAAAGGAACACTAGTCAATTTGGAGGGAGGTAAGGATGCATTCTAATCCATGGGATCCGGGGACATTCTCTGAAACCTTGGAGAAATGACTAAACTGGTTCATATTTGCTGAGTCTCAAGTGATTAAAGACTGATATTCTCTCTGAGAAAGCCCAAACAGAAGACATAATCTCATATAACATATAAAAAACTAAAGAACAAGGGAAAATGCGTTCTAATGGGCTACGAAGGCTTAAATCATGTGAGTAAAAATCTTATTTTACTCAAATTACTTAAGTAAAACTTAAGGATCTACTTTTTAAGGCTGATACCTACAAAGACATCTCTGGGATAATTATCCATTTCTATTTCACACTGACAGGTACAGACCCAGCCCAACGATCAATAGATATCAATAGATATCAATGATCTGTTTGCTCACATTATTATACAAGTAAAGGAAAATTAGGCTTTAGGGCAACTCTGGTTTCAGTGAGGCTGTGAGGGAAGCCAAACCAAGAATGTGGCCTGGTGTGGGGCTAAGCTAGGCTTTTTTAGAAAGGTGAAAAGCAATGACATATGTATTATGTGATGGCTGAAAGGAGCCCATAAGCATGAACAGCTTAGTAAGGCAGAATGGGTAGTAAAGGAAAGGCTTTCTCTCTACACCACTGTATTTTTTCTTATTTGTAAGTATTATCTGCCCTAGATTCCGAGTCAAAAACCTTGCAGATTTTTCCCACTCCTTCATCTGCCCATATCCAATCAACCACTAAATTCAGTTCCATCATCTTCAGCCTATATGCCCCATACCTCATCTCTTCTCCACTATCATGTCTACACTGAAGGCCATTAACTCATGCCCTCCCCTTATTATGAAGAGACTCCTTTGTGATTTTTCACTTTTGGACGAAAAGAAAAGTTAGCTTGGGAAAATTTACTTAAGAGATCAATCTGTACAGGTATACCTGGGTGGCTCAGTTGGTGAAGCGTCTACTTTCAACTCAGGTCATGATCCCAGGGTCCTGGGATTGAGTCCCATATCAGGCTCCTTGCTTATCAGGGAGCCAGCTTCTCCCTCTGCCTGCTGCTCTTCCTGCTTGTGCTCCTTCTCTCTTTGTGACAAATAAATAAATATAATCTTTAAAAAAAGTCAATCTGTACAGTGTAAGATATAGTTTCCTAAATGTTCCTCAATGTCCTCACTTATTTTCAGATAAGTTCATGTTCACATATCTGAAGACTTCCTGATTGCATGCGTGAAGTAGCCAGTAATTTAGAAGATCCAGAACATTTTTTTAATGTGTACAGATCAATAAGAAGGGACAAACCACTTAGGAGGTAGTCCTTGCCTAGTTCTGGAAAGAGCATATTCATTGGAATTTCAGCTCTATCACAAACTTAAGTCCTTAGCATTCCACATAGCCGTGTATAATCTAAGGACATTACTACTTATGTTCAAGGATTACATGAAATAAAGACATGGCATATTTTCCTATATTGGATGTTCCATAAATATGGGGAGGTGTAAAATATATTGTTTATAAATCTGATTAATTTTTTGAGGGATAATGAGGACTCCTGAGGGAAAAGCAGGATGACATCCATTCTCCTGATACATTTTCTTTAGACTCCTAGCCATATTCCACCAACAGATAAATCAACCTAAATTCTTGCATAGCTAAGGTCACTTTTGAACTTTAATTTTTAGAGTACATACCTTAAGGTAATCCTGGAATTCCAGATTCTAACATGAATGGCTGCAGTCTTGGAACAATATCTTTAAGAAAGTGCTTCTCCCTTCCAGTTGGTTCTTCCTCTACAAACTCCATCCATCTTCATATTCGCCCTTCTGATTCCTTCATTCCACTTCTCCCCATATTACTGGGAAATACGAGTATGCTGTCTTGTTTATTCCTTATTTCAATTCCCCTCTAGTTGATTATACTTACAGTTCCCAAACTCACCTATCAGTTTTTCAATGATTTTTATAAAATCATAGATCTTGAAAAGGGCTTCAGAGATTTTTTTTTTTCTTTTAGCTCCGTTTTACAGTTGCAGAAACAGAAGCCCAAAAAGACAAAGTAATTTTCCCAAAAATATGTTGCTATTTAGGAGCAGTAGTGGACTTAAAACTTAGATGTTCTAAATTTAGCTCTGCAAATGCTCTTTTCTTCACATGACGCTGCTTCCAAGTACTTCAGATTATTTGTTACATTATTGTGTCATCCTTTACCTATTCTTAATCCCTCTGTAGATTCTATTTGCTTTTGTTCACTCACAATATATGAAATATATTAATCTTTTTGTAACGTCTGACCTAGTTACCTTGGACCTCAAATGGTCATTATCTACCTATGCTAAATGACCGCAAGTCTCCTTAAAAATATTGGCTGATGTCTGAAGCTACTGGGCCTGTTATTACAGTGCATTCCGTCAAAGACGTTAGTCTGATACTGACATAAATACAAAGAAATTGGTGTATCTTTTCTCAACTTTAGAAATATCTTCAATGCAACCTACATTATTGTGACAGTCCCTGCAGGTTTGGAGACCACAAGATTGATGACATGAAATAAAGAAGGGCTCTCTGGACCCTTCGTTTTCTCAGTGGCTAGCATTATTTTGACAAACATTTTGTCATTATTGCTTAACAGAGGAATTGGGTCCATTTTTTTTATATCAAAATTATTACCTTTCCTGAATAATAAAAATCAATAAAGTCTCTTCTTGTGTGAAACCTCCAGACAACCTTCTCTCAACAAATAATTAAACATTTGAATCAATTCCAGTACCAGCCTATTGTTCACAGCTTTATGAAACTTTTCTGCCTGACCATCTTTGCCTGGGATTCTGTTATTATTTAAAAGAGAAATAGCTTCTAATATGAGCTCTTGTGAAATTGAAACTAGCAACTCTATTTCATCTAAAGAGCAAATCTAGGCAAGACTCGTATTGCCTAGGGAAGAGAAATGGGTTCAGGCAAATCGAGACCTGACTTGAACTATAGCCGAAACTGAACTAAGATTGAACTCATTTTTTAAAAACTCAAGCACTAGGAGAGCTTTATGGAAAACAATGACAGGGAAATCTGTTTAAGCTGAGTTTCTTTAAAAGGAAAAGAAAATATAAGTTAAGATATGTGCATATGTGGTGATGATGTCAACAAATACATACAGACTTGGAATAACATCTGGGGAAATTTTGAATTAGACACAATTAATGTTCAAAAACAGTTTCTCATTTTAGCCATTAGTAACACATTCTGTTCAAGTCTTTCTATCTAAAAACCTACATGATCTAAATGCTCATGTACATTATTGAATTTGGGGGGACCCAATCTTTAGGGTATGTGATCTCAAAACCTCCCCATTACTCTTAAAGACTAAAAATGTAGATCCTGTTATATATGTGGACTTGTCTTCTCTTTGTTCTCTTTATTCCAGCAAAATTGGTCCACTTTAGTTGCTCGAGGAGCCAAGCTATCTCCTCAGAATATTTGCATATTCACCTCCACCTGGAAGAATTTCTTCTCCCAAAAACTTCCAAGATAATATTCTTTATCTTTTTTGTCTTAGCTCAATTGTGGCTTTTCCATGACCCACTCCACCCTGGACCAGTTATATATTTTTATGGCAACCTGTCATTTTCATTAATTCACTGACCACAGTTTAAAATTAGTTATATGCTTGTGTAGTCATTTTATTGATGTCTTCCCCTCACTGGGCTGTAAACTTCATGAGGACAGTGTTATGTCTGTTGTGTTCAACATTATCATATGAAAACTATTAGATATTTAAATATATGTTAAATGAAAGAATGAATGAATTTCTTATTTTTTGCATTTAAACACTCGAGAAGAGAATGTGATTTGTTAAAGATTGGATTTCAGGAATTAAAATATTTTTGGTAAATGTGAGCTAATTTAAATTTCCTCAAAACTCACTCTAAATTCCATCAACAACTTTGCTCCTAAACCAGCCCTGCTATGGTCACCAAATCATGTCAACCATGGCTAATAAACCTGGTTCAGGTAACTAAGGATGCATAATCTTCATATTTTATTTGGAAGTTATTAATTTCACAGTCCAAAGAGAGGTTTTCTGGGACACTGAGGTGGCTCGTTGATTGGGCAACCAACTCTTGATTTTGGCTCAGGTCATGATCTCAGGGTTTTGGGATCGAACCCCAAATCAGCTCCATGCTCCCCATGGAGTCAGCTTGGGATTCTCTCCCTCTCCCTCTGCCTCTACCTCTCCCTCTCCCTCCCCCTGCTCCTGCACAATCTCTCTCAAATACATAAATAAATCTTTAAAAAAAATCAAAGAGAGGTTTTCTAATATTCTTTTTTGGGGGAAGGAGGTAGGAAGTTTTACCCAACCATTGCAAAGGGAGTGAGGGAAAGTATGGGGGAGAAAAGAATGATTATATAATAACTAGCAAGATATTTAGAATGCCTGCTTAAGAGAAATTTATAGTCAAAATAAACTTTGGAAGTAATCTATTCCACCCATCCACTTCCCAGAGCTCCACCAAGTTACAAGTTAAGGCTGCCAGTATGGTGTGATGGAAAGAACACTGAGAGATTCATTCAAAAGATACTCATTGAGCATTTGCTCCAAGCCAAGTATTGTGCTTGTCTTTGTAGATACAGCAATAAAAAAAACAATAGTCTGATCTATATATTAGTAGACTTATGTTCCTATTACAGATGAATCAGTTTATTTTTCAAAGATTCAGATTCTTGGGACATCTGGGTGGTTCAGTTGGTTAAGCGGCTGCCTTTGGCTCAGGTCATGATCCCAGGGTCCTAGAATCAAGTCCCACATCAGGCTCCTGCTTGGCAGGAGCCTGCTTCTCCCTCTGCCTGCTCTGCCTGCCGCTCCCCCTGCTTGTGCTCTCTCTCTCTCTCTCTGACAAATTAATAAAATCTTAAAAAAAAAAGATTCAGATTCTTCATCTGTAAAAAGTACATGAATTACCTTAGATGATTCTTTTTTAAAAAAAGATTTAAGAATCATCTTAGATGATTCTTAAGATTACTTTTGGCTCCAGCATACTCTATAATTTATAACTTTAGGATCTATTATTCATTCATTCAACAAAGATTTATTGAGCTCTTACTATGGATGTTATAAACCCATTTTTAAGCATTGGAAATAAAACAGTACAAAAAACAGTCCTTGGCCTCATGAAATTTGTGTTTTATTGGGGAGGCCCAAAATAAGAAGGATAAACTAAAGCATATATTAGAAGATAATAAATAACATGGAAAAAATAGAGTAGGGAATACGAATGGAGAGTTCAGGGAGTGAGGAATACAATTTAAAATATGGTGGCCAATGTAGGCACCAAAGAGAAGATGAGATTTAAGCAAATATATCAAGGAAGTAAATGTAACACATCTAAGGGAAGAGTAGGCTAATGAAAGGGAACAACTTCAAAGGATTAGCTTACATATGTGCCTGAATATTTACTGAACATCAAGGGGGCCATTGTGGCTGGTGAGGGAAATGAGTTGAGATCACAGAGATTTCTCCCAAGTCACATGGGGCCTTGTAGGCTACTGCACTCTTGGCAACATGAGGACTCAATTGTTGGAAGGATTTGATCTGGATTCTGTGTTTAGAATTGATGAAGAGAAGGGTGATAAAGGTGGAAGCAGCAAGAGTAAATAGGAGGCTATTGTAATAGTCCAGGTGAGAGATGATGGTGACTTGGACCATAGTGGTAGCAGTGGAGGTAGTGAGAAAGATTAAATTCTGGATATACTTCAAATGCAAGACCAACAGAATTAGCTACTGAATTGGCAAAGGGGTTAAAAAGAGAAGAGTCAAAATGATGCCAAGATTTTTGGTCTGAGAAGGTAATTTTCCATTAACTGAAATAGGAAACCCTCTAAGTGGAATAGTTTTGTGAGGTAGGGGACGAAGAATTCAGTTTTAGATTTTTATGTTTGTGGTGCCTGCTAAAATGTCAAGGGAAAAAGTTCAGTAGGCATTAGTGTACACAAAGCTGATGTTTAGAAGTAAATGGGAGACTTTAGGAGTTATGAAATATACATGGTATTCAAAGCCATTGAGTGAGATTATCAAGGGAGTGAGTAGATACCAAAAAGAAGTTCAATACTAAACCTGGAAGTACATTGGAGTTAAGTGGTCAGTGTGATGAAGAAGAGCTAGTGAATAAGACTGAGAAGGAGTAAGTAGTCAGTGAACATGGAAGAAACCATGAGAGCATGATCTGGAAGAGAAGTGAAAGAGTGTATCAAGTAAGGAGGAGTGATCACCAATGTCAAATCTTGCTGATATTTTAAGCATGGCAGGGTAAACAGTTTCGTTCCAGTCTCAATCACTTGATTTTTATCAAAACAGTGGTCAGGGTGACTCTGGAAGACAGTTGAAGGACAGTGGTAAGGATGAAAGCTGTATTATTCTTTAAGGGCTCCTGCTCTTAGAATAGATGTTCACAGGCATCAGACTTGCAACCAAGAATTACTCAATATATGTTGATGAATAATATTCACTGGTTCATAGGTTACAGTCTCATCTCAATGATTAAGAATTCACATTAGGAGGGGCGTCTGGGTGGCTCATTCGTTAAGTGTCTGCCTTCGGCTCAGGTCATGATCCCAGGGTCCTGGGATCAAGCCCCGCATCGGGCTCCCTGATCCACAGGAAGCCTGCTTCTCCCTCTCCCATTCCCCCTGCTTGTGTTCCTTCTCTCGCTGTCTCTCTCTCTGTGAAATAAATAAATAAAGTCTTTAAAAAAAAAAAGAATTCACATTAGGAGCCATAGGTGACTAGTTCTTCCAAGAGTGAAAGGAGACCAACCTCCATAAGGTATTGACACCCAATCTTTGTGTAATCTTCCAGGGTCTGTCATTCGTAAGGCACATTGAGAAATGATTTATAAAATGGTATGTCCATCTTTTATTGGATGTGTATTTCAAAAGATTAGATCATCCTCCAAAATATATATGGTTTATTTTAAGAACCTATGTTTTTACCTCCCCCCACCCCACCCAGCATTTGTTGAGGCATTTATATTTTCAACCTATGCCATGTCTTGGATGGCTTCCATAGAATTGGCTTAAAGTTTGGTTTCATATAGTTTTGAATAAAGCTCTGGTTACAATAGAGCCTTTAGTAAATAGTGAAAATTGGGCATATATTTTTTGTCTTGTTCACTGAAGTTTCTTTTATCCATAAATTTGTCCCTTGTTCTTGGAGTATCCTCTCACCATCTTATGAAGACTACTATTGATCCTTTATTGTCTTTCTTCAGTGACATCTGCTCTCTCCCAAGTTTTACCCCATGTGCCCAGATGTTTTCTCTTCTTTACTACCAATGCACATTTGTCTTATCTTTATGATTCCCATGCAGTTTACTTTTTATCCTTTTCATTAGACTGTGGGCTTCTGGACACGGACTGAAATACTGACTTCTCTTTATATTTCTGGCACTCACCAGTTGTGTGTCAGTTTTCTTTTAGAGATTGATGTTTTCATGGTTATGATATTGTCTTCAATCACACATACGAACTTAATCTCCTCATCATTGGCTTCTGGGTTAAAATATTGAGCCAGCCTCCTTTCTTTTATTCTGTCATCAGTTAATAATTATCTTTTACAGCCTCCCATTCCTCAAATCCCATTGGTATGAGTTTGAAGATAGCCTCATACCATTTATCTTTTTTTTTCTTGACCACATCATTAAGATTTTATTTAAAAGCAGCCCCTTTGCATCAAAATGGCAATACTTGTGATTTGCAGTCTTGTGATTAACTACGTCCACGCTTATATAGGTTGAATGTTTGTGTCCCTCCTGCCCCCAATTCCTATGTTGAAACCAAATACAACAATGTAATAGTAATTTGATGATAATTTGGAGGTGAAGCCTTTGGTAAGTGATTATGTCATTCTCGCAGAGCCCTCATAAATGAGATTAGTGCCTTTATAATAGAGACCCCATAAATCCCACCCCCTCATCTGCCATGACAGCTGTCTATGAACCAGGAAGTTGGCTCTTGCTAGACACTGTGTCTATCAGCACCTTGATCTTGGACTTCCTAGCCTTATATATTTTTGCCTGTTTATTATTTATTTCAAAGTCTTGTTGAAGTAACTTGCATGTCTGCTCCCTTGATACCATTATAGGAGAATCTTCCAAATAATGTAATTGCTGAGAAACTTTAATAGAAGATATAAATTACCTGATTTAAATATATAACTGAAAATGGATCACAGATAATATAAATATTCTATTAATCAATTCTGTTTTCTTAAAATCTTGGTATATATTCTATGAGACAACTAACTTCTATATTCTCAGACAATGGCATATGGTTTGTGTTGTACATATCCAACATCAGACTAAGAATAGGAGCCAAGTACTTGATAGACCAGATTGGGAGGTTTTAAGATTGGAAAATCAGACATACTCAGTGGAGTCAGCAGACACATACTCATCCCACTGAAAGGAAGTTGAATGCAAATCTTGATGAGTATGGAGAATAAATAAATACATCTTCAGAGAGTCTGTGGCCCTTTAGTACCCAGGAGATCTAGATAGAGCTGGTACACAGGCGTACCAAAGACTAGGTGGGTTATGATGAGGAGGAACAAGAGGGATAAGAAAATAAACAAATATCCAGTTTGAAAGACCTGGGATAGCACTGAAGTGAGTAATTGTCATTTAAAAATATATATAGAATACCAGGTGCTTTAGATACAATATCTATTTTGAGCTTTTCTAAGGTAGAAATAATCAGCCCCATTTTTCAAAAAAGAAAACTTGAGTCTAAGTTAAGTTAGGTAATTTGTCCAAGGTCACAAAACTAGTAAGTATTAGTATGAGATTCAGTGCAGATGTCTGAGTCCAATGCAAGAACCACACCACTACCTGGCATGCTAAACAAGCTGGGATTCAGGCACATAAGTGCAAACATGAAACTGATTTACTGAAACTTAAATATAAGATGGATATCCAATCAAAAAAATAAAGCAATCCCATTTACTAAAAGCCAGACACATTCTAGAGCTAGATCCCAGTAAAACCAACTTTATGTTTAGTCTTCCAAATGACTGAATGAACATTCCTGAGCCCTTCTGCAATGAGGCAGGATTGGTCCCAGTCCTCTGCATGTGGCCAAGCATGTATCTTTGAAAGCCAAATCACTCAACAGAATAAAGAAAAGTTGAAAGTAGCAGGAACCAGGCAAGGCATCACATGAAGTAATTGAGCATGTAAAGATTAGTTTCATTGTTATCTGAAACTTATATCTCAAAATGTCCCCTGCTAAACAGCCAAATCCTACAAAATAGCTATACTTTGGCTGCAAATGAAACATCTAATTGCCTTTTATTGGCCTTTTATTGGCTGATCTTGGAGCATATTTATTTAAAGATTTATAATCAAACTCACAACAAAATTCAGAACAATATTGAATTGTTCATATGTGGGGGTGGGCTGATTGGGAGAAGGGAGTGGTTTGGATTGTGAGTTCAGCCACATTCTAGTATTTTTCACTTGCCCATCACTGCATCCGTCCAAGGAAAGGTCATTGGTGATTGATAAATGCTACCAACTTGTCTCACAAAAATTAGAAATCTTTTAATGAATAGAGTAGCTAAAGGACTTTGTAGTCAGCACAAGTATCATACTGGCATCCTTTACTTTATAGAATAGCTGTGTCCCAGCCAAGTGAATTAAATGTGATTTTTTTTCATTGGCTCTTTTAAAAATCCAATCTCGACATGCCAATCCCAGAGGGCTTAATGGGTTAGGGGTTCAGGTGGTAGCCAGCTTCATAGATTACCTAGCAATGCCTCAACAATAGCAGCCCTTAGGAATCAACAGGGTGTAAAATAATGATATTAAGCTGGGAATTCAGACAGTTGGATCGTAGTTTGCCACTAGCTACCTATGTGACCTCGGATATTTTCATTTCTCTGAGTCTCAGTTCTCCTCGCTTTTGAAATGGGACTATGTAGAACCACTGATCATTACAGTCTGCCTGTGTTTAAGGGTTCTTTGCCTTCTCTCCCCTTGGTTCTAAAATCCTGCATGTCCTGTGAATCGCGTACAGATCCATCATATGTTCTGATGTTAATAAAAGGCTCTGGGTAAAGTAAGTTTTATTAAAGCTGTGTTGAAGCTGAACAAATTTCTTTTTTGTGTGTGGATGTTTTGGTATCTTCAATACATAAGACTCACCAAAAATGCAGGGCAAACTTTTTTTTTTTTTTTCAGATTTCTGACTCTTTCCAAAAAACTTTTTTCCTATGCTCTCCACTCTCAGTTTGTTAGACCATGCAACTTTCCTGCTTCATGAGGGGAAGGTCAGATTTTCTGTCTTAAAGGTTAGAAATTGGGATTCAACCAAACAGAATTTTTCTTGAATGGTGCTGGTAATCTATGGCTGCATCCAAGACAGAGGAATACCATTGAATTCACCTGCAACTAGAGGCAGGGAAGTAAGGTGTATATAAAGAAGAGCAGATGTGAGAGAGAAACCTGCTCTGTCTAGAGGTGCCCGTTAGAGCCTGGTTCTAACCTACTGACAGACCCGGCAGCCCCTTTTGAACTTGAGTTTTTTGCCCAATCTTCTACCATACCCATAATTCCCTTAGCCAGGGCAAGTCCCCATGTTTTTCTGTTTCTTAAAACCACTAGCCAGATTTAGATAAAGATGATACAATCAATGCATTCCCCTCTTCATGAGCTACCAAGATCAATGTTCTATAGAGCATTATATGCATCAGCATAAGGCATAAGATTATCTAATGATGACATTGTTACTTCTGCCGCTACTACTAATAATATAAGCTAACATATGTGCCTAGCACTCATTATACAAGAACATTTCTTTCTCCACTTTTTGCTTAGGTATTTATGTTATGCAATTTTTAAGAAGTGACTATGCTTGAATGCTACCAATATATCAGGTTTGGTATTAGACCCTTCATGAACATTATTTATTTAAACAATAAAGTGGCTCAGTGAGATTCCTATCCTTGTTTCAAAGAAGAAGAAGAAGGAGGAGGAGGAGGAAGAAAAGGAAGGGGGAGGGGGAGGAAGAGAAGGAAGAAGAAGAAGAACAAGAAAAAAAAGAAGTGTTCTGAGAATTTATGTATTTGTTTAAGGTCTACAGCTACCAAATGGCAGAGGTGGATTCCTAGCCAAAGTCAGTCTGACCCCCAGGGACTTTGCAGTTTTATTAAGCTGTGTTTCATTAATTTGCAATGATACACACTCATGCCTTCCTCTCTCCTCTCCCTCCTCTCTACTTTATGTTCTTTCTGAATTCTTCCCTCTCTATCCCTTTCCTCATTTTGCCTTTCCTACTTCTCTCTCTCCTTCCCTTGATTTGTCCTTCTCCTTCTCCCTTCCTTGCTTTGCTAGAATTGAGTATGTTACAGGCTGCCCCAGATATCCTTAAATGTTATCTCTTCTGCTTTTGCAAAGTGTGTCTTTTTTGGTCTCCCTCCCCCCTCACCCTCCAGCCTCTGAGATCGCCTCTAAAAACTTGCATTTGTCCCAACACATTCCGAGGAAATGTACGTTTCCCATAAGGCCCCCACTTAATTTTTATCACCAGCACCACTAAAATAACTGCTCTCAATACATTCATCCAAGACTTTCACAGCTAGCAACCCCCTTTCCTTTGCTTCCTTTGCTTTTTTAAACCTGTCAGGAAAAGGTGTTCAGAAATATTTCATTTTGTTGCTACTCAGAGCAGTGATTTTCCATCCTCACCATTTCAGGGACTGTGAGTCAGTGCTGAGAACTGGCTTGTGATTTCTTCAGCTCTGTTCAGACTGGAAAGTGCACAGAGCTTTGTGCCTGCCTCTGTTCTCTAATAAAACGTTCCCAGTGTTTGATGCAGGTACCAAGACTGTGCCTTACCTCTACACTCAGTCCTTCAGCTCAGTTTTTTAACGTTTTCTGGAATCTTCCAACTGCTGCAAAAAGCACACTATTGAAAGCTTTATTAGACTCTCAAGAACATGACAAATGATTTTGAGCAGGGTTGTCACAGATCAAACCTCGGACCCTCTGTGGTGTCTTCTGACTAGTTCTATGGAACCTCAATTTTGAAAATACCTCCTGGAGCAGGCTCTGCTATAGACAATACCTAAATTACTCAGATGGCCCTGTGATTGTTAGTTTATATTTGCAATAATAATTGTTTTGGAATTGTTCATTCCTCTTGTGCAAAAAGGAGAAGAACAAGAACAGGAGGAGGAGAATGAAGTAGAGGAGAACAGGGTGGAAGGAGGAAGAAGAGAAAGAGGCATCTGTGGTCAAATACATTTGGAAAACCCTGTGTTAGGCAAAATTTTAAAAAATGTACTTTGTGTTTTCTTGCAGTCTGTTTTGAGAATATTCTGGATGAGATTCTTCAAATTTTATAATCATTTTGGACTCAAGAGCTTTTTGTTTTCTATAGGTGATCTCATTAAACTAGAGTTTTATAAAATATGCTTCAGGAAATAATGTACTCTTTCCTCCTTTACAGAGCTATAGAACCATCAACACAATTCATGTTCATTCATTCATTCATGCAGACATTCATTCAAGCATGCACTTATATATGGTCATTCAGCTTTTTAACTAGCGTTCACTTTGATCTAGTCACCAGAGATATAAAGATAAATGAGATAAGATCTCAGTCCCTGAAAAATCCAAATTCTAGTTTAGAAGATGGACATTCAGATGGAAAGATGATAAAACATTTGCGGTAAGAGTAATATGGAAATAGATACTGTGAGACCATACCACAGAGAGAATAAATTTTCATGTAAAAATTCATGAGTGAGTCCCTTATTCATAAAATGGGGATGATGATACTTTTTCCATAGGATTGTTGGAAGATGCCATCGTCTACACTGGAAAATGGCATGATTCATGTAATCTGGTGATTTGTGTTTTGTGGATTTGGGAGCAAGGAGACTATTAAAAGAACCAGTGAAATATTTCAGGAAAGAAGCACCAAAGGTATGAGAAAGGGAATTAACTGTAGGATCAGTGAGGGGTGACCAATGCGAGAGACATGATGTCAAATCTATGTGAGAAATGATCTTGACTAAATGTTTGGGACCAGAGAAAGAGCTCAGCAAATGTTTATGTTGAATTAACTGCATTGTTTGGGTCACAGCTGGATCTGAAGAGCTGACGGATTCTAGTCTATCCGTGCAGAATAACAGTAGAAATCTCAGAAATGAGTCAGTTCGCCTTGCTATTTTTAGTATATTTTCCATTTCTCATCTCCAAACGTTTCCCTCTCGTCTCTGGCTGATTTAATCTCAAAACCCCACGTTGCACTACTCCTGTGAATTGACTGCCCCCTTTGGGTTCTCTCTGTACTCTGAACCCTAGCAAGACATGCCACTGCCACCTTGTAAAGTCAAGTCAGCTGATCAGAACTCAGCATGACCCAGCACTGGATTCATAATGGCTCTTGCATCTGGCGGCACCTCCCACAAGGCAGAGATCTAACACGATGCTTTATGATGCTCCTTTGGAAAACTGAAGTACAAAGTATACTATATAAAACCAAATTCTCTTCTCTTGTAAACTGCATGTTAAAAACCTTTAAGTCTCAGGGGGAGGTTGGATTCGAATCAAGCCCCAAAATAGCTCTGGCAACTTTCATGAAAAAGGCAATACACATTTATTATATTTAATATATTTTAACATAATTTGGGTACATTTGCTGCTTGTTCAGACAGATTTTTTGGTGTGAATTTTTTTTTCTTTAGTATATATTTTTTACATATGATATACTGACAGTAGAATGAGCAAAGAGGGGAAAATAGAGAACTTTGGCTTCAGTAGTATCCACACCTCCCAGATGTTCGTCCTGAATTTTATTATCTGAGATCCACTCTCCAGTGGCAGCTAACTGGGAGTGTAGGAAATCACTAGGCTTGTCCTTGAACTCTGCAGATTAATGAAGCGCACTAGTCAGAGAATAGTAAAGCTCAGAAGCTACGTCAGAGATCACAATTAAATGGGGAGGGTGGTGTCAGTGTTTTCTTGTTGGTAAAATGTTTTTCACATCGTTTTCACATATCTCAGTGAGGCTCATTTCACATATGAGAAAACTGAGGTCTGAAATTTTAAATCTCTTTCCCAGCGTCATGCACATGGTAATTGTGGAAACCAGGGTGAACAATTCGTGTCTTTTAATTCCTTTAATTACTTGAACTCTTTCCATCAGAACACATGACTTGTAAATCCCTCATCCATTTATTCATTCAATCATGCATTCATTTAAGAATTATTATTTTTAAAAAAGGAATTACTGTGTTCCTATTATGTGCTAGGTATGAGAAGTGTGGTTTTGAAAAATCTCGATATACTCCAATGATATTAGAGCTTGAATTTGGATTTACAGATGAGGAAACTAAGGCTTAGAATAACTACGTTGTTTTCTTTCAAAAAGCTAATTTGTGGTAGAGCTGGGAAGAGACTAAAGGTCCTTGGATAAGAAAAAAAAAATTTTTAAAGCTGCCTATAAATCACAATTGCGTAAATGAAATCCTATTTTCCACCAACTTCCATTATAATGGTAGAAATGTTTTATCTTCACTTCTGATTGATTTCCAATAGACAGTGGCCCCGAACACTTTCAACTGTTACCCTTTCCTGAACAGACCCTCTTCTCAGCCAGATTCCTCTGTCTAGTAGATGATTTTTAAACTAACTTATTCGTTAAAAGGAAATCAATATTGGGGGAAAACACAGAATTGAATGAACTTTTTCTGATATAAGTCACATTTTACTCTATTTTTTATCAATTCTCATGTGTAGATGGGGAAAGTGTGGGATGCTTTCTCACATTTGGATTTGTCTATAGTATAGTTTGCCTGCACTTTAAAAATATGTTTGTATCAATTTATGTTTATAAGTACAAAAGAAATAACAATACATATTTCTATTTACATGTAGATCCTCCATCTTAGCAAAATTGCAGAAGAAAAAATAGACATATAGAATAAGAAAACTGGAAGAGATTTCAATCACTATGTCTAGTCGTTCTTAATTTTTGGAGATCAAAGTTTGTTTTAAGAATTTGATTAATTATATTTCAATGGGAAGTCTTTTCATTTTTTGTTGTTGTTTTTACAGAAAAAATATTCTAATGAAAACAGCATATGTTGTCTCTAGGAAAATCAAATACACATACAGGCTTACAAAAAATTGTGTATGATATCAAAGAGTCCATGGCTTTCTGAAAAAATATATAACTCTCTAGGGGTCCAGGGACCTCCCAGATAAGAACACAGTCCTACACTGTAAAAGCTGTGAGGGCAAAGGCTCTATCTATGGGATTTAATGTCGTGTTTAAAGCACCTCAAACTCTGCCTGATTCATTATGGTATTTCACAAACTTTTACTGAGTGACCCAATGGATATTCCATTAGGAGGGACTGTAGGTATTATTTAATCCTGTGCTTTCTCATTCACATTTTACCCACAAAACCATTTCCTGTAATGAAACATTACATAGATAATAAATACATAGACTGATAAAAGTAGAACTGTTCCAGAAGAAACTGGAGTGTATCAAAGCCCAAAATCTTGTCCATCTCCACTTGCCCCCATTTGTAAAACCTTTGCAGAGGTTTCAGGGAATTCCTCCTTTTACAGGTGAAGTACTAGTATATTAATTAGTTAGGGTCAGACAGCAAATAAATTTGCAGAGCTAAGATTTGATTCCAAGCACCATACTCCCAAATTATGATTTTTATTGACTACGCTGTAATCAAGCCTTCTGAAAAGTTTATAACCTTAAATTGAAAATGGTTGGCAAAACCAATGATCTCAGCAGACTTCCTCAACATACACGTGAAGAAACAGACACATTTTGTGAAGTGGCATAAGCAAGATCTCTCAGTTGGTCTTCTTTGTGCTACTTAGCCTTAGAATACGAGGAGCATTTGATTCAACGGATTTACATTTTTCAACCTGATGATGTATTCCAGGCATTTCTAAGTGCTATAAATATAGTGATTAATATCTGTTTTTAAGGGATTTGTGAGCTAGAAAGGAAGACAGAGAGAAAATAGTTGCAGTGGAACATAATATGTTATAACATGATACATCTCTCTATCTCACGTCCCTAACTCATTGGCCTATCTTATTGATTATATTTTCAAAATTGAATCTACCTGCGTTGCTGCCACCCTGGTCCAAACTGTCATTACCTTTCACTTGGATTATAGTAGTAGCCCATTAACTGGTCTTTTGCTTTCATCTTTACTTCCCTCTAGTCGGTATTCAACACAATACGCAGAAGAATTCTTTTAAAACTTAAGAGAGAGCATGTTACTTCTCTGAGCAAAATCCTCCAATAGCCTCTGACTTCAGAGTGAAAAGAGCTTACAATCACAATAACACCCTTTAGAATCTGTCCCCTGACCATATCTCCTATCTCAACCCTTATTACACCCTCATTCCACTCAGGTGCAGTGAACTCTTGACTATTGTTTCTCAGACATACCAACTCATGTCACCCCGGGCAATTGATGTTGCTCTATCCTCTACCTGATATGCCCTTTCCATGATTTTGATGGAGCTCACTCCTTCACTTCAATCAGGTCTCTGCTCAAGCATTACTTTCCTAATATAGCTTCAAGGACCTCCAGATATAAGCATGCTAATCACAACCCCCGTCCTAGTCTACTTCCTCACTCTGTGTGTGTGTGTGTGCATGTGTGCATGTTAAAACTATTTTTTGGAGCAGTTTTAGATTCACAGCAAAATTAAGAGGAAGGTACAGATTTCCCATATGCCCCTCCCCACTTACAGACATAGTCTCCCCCCTTATCAACACCTTCTACCAGAGAGGTACGTTTGTTACAATTGATGAACCTACACTGACACATCATAGTCACCCAAAGTCCACAGTTTACAGGGCAGTTAACTCTTGGTGTTGTGCTTTCTATGGGATTGAACAAATGCACAATGACATGTAGCCATCATTATAGTATATAGCATATTTCCTCTGCCTTAAAAATCTTCTGTGATTTGCCTGTGCATTCCTCTCCTCTGCCTCCGAACTCCTGGCAACCACTGAATTTTTTTTTTTATGACTCTATAATTTTGCCATTTTCAGAATGTCATATTGTTGGAATTATAAGCATGTAGCCATTTCAGATTGGCTTCTTTCAGTTAGTAATACACATTTAAGGTTCTCCCATGTCTTTTCATGGCTTTGATAGCTTATTTCTTTTTAGCACTGTATAATATTTCATTGTCCACAGTCTATTTATCCATTCATCTACTGAAGGATCTCTTGGTCGCTTCCAAGTTTTGGCAATTATGAATAAAGTTGCTATAAACATATTCATGCAGATGTTTGTATGGAAATCACTTTTCAGTTCCTTTAACTACCAATAAGCACATATGATTGCATGATTTTTGTATCATATGGGAAGGGTATGTTTAGTTTTATAAGAAACCACCCAACCGTATTCCAAAATGGCTGTACCATTTTGCATTTCCACCAGCAGTGAATGAGAGTTCTATTGTTCCACATCCTTGCCGGCATTTGGTGTTGTCAGTATATCAAATTTTGGTCATTCTAATAGGTACACAGTGGTATCTCATTGTTGTTTTAATTTGCGTTCCCTTAATGATATGTGGGGCATCTTTTTTTTTTTTTTTAAGATTTTATTTATTTGAGAAAGGGAGTGAGCACTAGTGGAGGGGGGAGAGGCAGCGGGAGAGGGAGAAGCAGACTCCCCGCTGAGTAGGGAGCCCAACTTGGGGCTCGATCCCAGGACTCTGGGATCATGACATAAGCCAAAGGCAGATGCTTAACCAACTGAACCACCCAGGCGCCCCTTGGGGTATCTTTTTACATGCTAACTTGCCATATGTGTATCTTCTTTGATGAAGTATTTGTTAAAGTCTTTGGCCCATTTTTAAATCAGATTGTTTTCTTGTTGTTGAGTTTTAAAATTTTGTTTTATATTTTGGATAACAGTCCTTTATCAGATATGTCTTTTGCAAATATTATCTGCCAGTCTTTGGCGTGTGTCTTCATCCTTCTCATTCTATTTTATCTTCATTAATTGCACCTGTCACTACCTATCCTTAAATCTCTATTTCTCCATTATCTTTCTTCCCAACTAGATTGTAAACTCCTTGAGGACAGGGACTTTGATCTGTCCACAGCTATAGTCTCAGCACGATATCCAAAGCATGTATGGGACTCAATATATATTTAATGAACAAGTAAATAATGAATAAATTAATGAGTCAAAGTAGGCATAATGTTTTGTGAGTACTTGCAGTTTCACAATGTGAACATTTCTGAGACAGCATGTATTCCTCAGAGTAGTTGAAGCTTAACATCTCCTCTGAAAATGTATTTCTGATCCTGAAATCCAGATGATGCTGAAGATTGTCTTGTGTCAGATGCATATTCTTCTTGGGCAAGTCAGACATTGATCCTCCCTGGCTCTTCTTTGGCAATATATTCAAAATGGCCAACACAAGACTTGCTCCTATCTGTCTATTTATGGAAAAGATATATGTTTTGAAGTTCTAAAAACTGGAATGGACTCCTAACTTTGTACTTAAATGTCTGCAAGATCTGTAAAATTTCTCTAACACTGAGCATCCCCGATTTATAAACCTCCTATAAGGGTTTGCCGTTAAGTATTAAATATAAAGGTATTTGTAGCACTGCAAATAGCTTTATCATAATTACCCCCAATATACTTCAGAGGTAGGGAGAATTTCTCCATAAAATCACATTTTTCTGCTTCTAGACCCGAGAGTATTTAGTATGTTGTTATTCTGCATCAGGACTGATTGTCAATGGCTTGGCCACTGGATTTCTACTTGTCCTTTGGGAAGCTCCTTCAAGTCTAATTGACCTCATTGTCAGGACATGTTTCTTAATATTTGGACAACATTTTCATTTCTGTGTTCCATACTCTAATTTCTATTTATACCTCCATGGGGCAACATAACAATCTTTCTCCTTCTGTGTGTATGCCCTTCACATATTTATGTTGTTAGTATGTCCCTCCTTAGTTATGCTCGATCTGTGCAGACAGTATTTAATTCTTTTAATCTTTTCTCATAAATCAGTCCCTCCAGTCCTTTAATGATGCTTCCTGATGCTCTTTGAATCTCTTCCAATTTCTTGACAGCTCTCTCGTGTTGAGATGCCCAGAACTGTTTACAGTATTCTAGGTGCTGTCTGATCAGCCTCACACTGAGCAGCTTTCTCCCCTTGATGGTTCTTGACAGGTAGCCTCCCTGCCTGCAGTTCAAGGATGCTGTTTGGAGCCTCCGGTCACCATTTAAACTTGTAGGATCTTTCTCCACCATTCATTGCAGGCATCTTTTAGCATCTGTTACCATTCCAAGCAACCATTATATGATGGCAACTTTTCAGAAGTGGCAGGCAATAATTGTGAACTTTATCTTTTTGCAATGAGTGTCAATATTTAAGAGTGTGGACTTTTGGGAGGGCTTGATTACAACATAGATGGTAAGAGGCTTTTTTCTCTGGTGTCAGAATGCCTGGAATTGACTTTGTTCAAAATGTCTTTGCTGTCGGACCTTGACTAATTTACCAGTGCCTCAATTTTTCCTTCTGTAAAATGAGAAAGAATACCTATAAAATGACTCTAAGAAACAAGTGATATATAAGCACTTAGAAAAATGACAGAATCATTGGAAGCAGTCAATAAATAATCATTAACCATGCCATTTAAAAATATTTAACTGAGTTAAATTTAATGAAGTGCACATATTTTGAGTGTACAGTTTGGTGAATTTTGAAAATGTTTACCCCTTTATAACCAACACTCATATCAAGATATTTTCATATCCTCAGAGAGTTCTGGCATGCTCCTTCTTAGTAGATCTACCTCTTACCCCAGGGAATCACTTATCTGATTTCCCTTAGCATAGCCTAGTTTTGCCAGATCTAAAAAAATGATATGAATGGAATCATAAGCTATGCATTTTTGTGTATCTGTCCTTTTTTATTTAATGAAATGTTTTTAAGATTTATCCATATCATTGCACTTATCAAAAGTTTTTTTTAATTTCTGAATGATATTCCATTATATGAATGTATACAATAGCTTTATCCAGTCACCTGTTGATGAATTTGGATTATTTCCAGTTTTCCACTATTACGAATAATGCTACTGTGAACATTCTTATTCAAGACTTTTTTGAAGACATATGTTTCATTCCATTACCACAGGATAAGTCCCCATGATCAATGAAGCCATTGTGAGGTAGACCCAGAACTCCATTTTTCACCTAACATATGCCCTGATTTTATCAGTGGGTGTCTTGGATCCCTTGGTCTCAATGTCAGCTCTTAACCAGTATTCCACATCTCTAAAAATATCGGAATATTCTTGGGTGCCTGGGTGGCTCAGTCATTAAGCATCTGCCTTCGGCTCAGGTCATGATTCCAGGGTCTTGGGATCGAGCCCCGCATCGGGCTCCCTGCTCAGTGGGAAGCCTGCTTCTCCCTCTCCCACTCCCCCACTTGTGTTCCTGCTCTCGCTGTCTCTCTCTCTGTCAAATAAATAAATAAAATCTTAAAAAAAAATTAAAATATTGGAATATTCTCTATTCCCTAGTGACCATACTTATGTATGGTCATAAGCCATGGCGGTCTGTTAAATGCTTAATACTAAGATTTTTGAGGAAAAAATAAAAACAATAAAACCTTGATGAATAGCATTTGCCTGTTTCCATGGTGTAAAAAGTGCCATTCATGGGTAATTAAAGCTATCGGCATCATGTTACTGAACCCAGAGTTAAGAGGAGATATGCACAATTTGCTTTTGCTGGTAGCGCAGGTTGGCTTCAGCACAGCAGTGGTTCTAAGTCCCTTTGAAGAAAAAATGGGGAAATGGATTTATGGCATATATTTGCAGAGTATTAGAGGCTTCCTTACCAAGATGATCCTATCTTCCCTTCTCTTGTTGGCCTCAGACCAGAAGCTGAATAAGTGATCATGATTTCCAATTGCGGCAGCTGACATAGCTTTATGATGACCAGCTCTTAAAACTTTTTGGTTATATAATCACAGCATGTGCTTGTGAGCTTCCCATTTATATCAGTCCTGAGCTGTCATGATTTACTAGCCATTTCTGCAAATCCAAGATGGTTAAAGGCCTTCTGAATGTCAACTTGACCCTGCTTCCAATTATGGTCAAACTACCTTGTTTGGTGGTGCTGAAACTTGGTCTTTTCTATCCTAAAATTCTATCACCTATGGAGACTATGAAACCCAGTTCCATAACGGTATTTCCTAATACAGGCAAACCCAAATAAAACAAACAGTAAATTGAGTTTATTAATGATGCTAACATACCACCCCCTTAGCACATTTCTCATCTCTTTCTTGAAGAAGTGTCTCCTGGGCCCTCCTTGGGAACAGCTGGTAGTTCACTTGATAGTTTTTCTGTTCTCACCTAATATATCTTGCTAATATGTTCACTTACATGAGCTTTCCGACTCCTTTCTCAACACTTTGCTAAGGCAGCTCTCGCATATCCACCTTATAACTTATGACATGTTTAAGCTTCAATGATTCATCTTTGCAGTATAGTAAGACTGGCTCTAAATGTCCTTGCCATGATGTTAAATCTTGAGTTATGGGAAAGTATACATAACAATAAACTCAAGCTCTCCCTTATCCAGCCTTATATCCCCACTTCAAGATTCACTCCCATATTTGCCCTACAATCTTCTCAGTATGTATTAGCCAGGTTCTATTGCTCTTTTTGTTGAACCAGCTACCCCTTCCCATATGCCCTTTTGGGCTATGTTAAGATACAACTAGTTATTGGTAAAGAGGCGATGAGCAAAAATCTGAAGGAGGAGCATTATTCTGAGAGGTATCTGTTTGGGGGTGATATTTCTAGGCAATGAGAGTCTACTCCTCTTTAGCAAGGAGAATAAAGTGCTTCTTCTCTCCCCCCTCCCATCTGGAGAGTGCAGGGTAATCTAGACAGTTCTCTTTCTCGGGAACATTTAGCCAGATACCCATTTTCCAAGTGTTTGAGTTCCACTATTTATCAGAGCATTGAACTAACATAAAAGACCTAATGGGACTAAATGTTCCATCTCCTCTGTAGTTCCTTAGAGTTGCTGTATATCGAATATTGGGTCTGATTTTCATGATGGTCTGCCCTCTGGCTGCTGGAGATGAGCAAATCATGCTAACTTCCTTCTTTATTATTCTCTTTTAGGAGAATTTTGATTTTTGAGAAAAGTATCAGCCCAACTTCTTTCTCTGTTGATAATGAATCAGCCTTTTTCTAGATAGAAACATTGCCATTTTCTGGCTTTCACAGTGCCCCCTGTGCTCATAGTGATAAACTAAACCTACATTTTTTATCCTCTACACCTCTACACCTCTAGGGCATTTACCAAAATATATCCAATTCCATCACTCTTAGAATTCCATTGTCCCCCTTCCTGTGTAAGTGCTAGAGCTGTTGTATTATCCAGCCTTTCCCCTTCCATCTGCATCTGATTTCAATTCACCACAGGTGGATGACTTAGTAATTGGGATGCCACACCATTTCATGGTCGCCACTACCTTACAAAGAAGCAAGCAGCCCCTGGTTTTTGTCTGACCAGTGGTTGTTCCAATTTCAGAATACCATCCTGAGGGTTATTTCCTAGACATGCTTCTGTACCCCAAAGCAGATCCTGAGACCTTGACTGGGAGCAGGTGGTTCATTTGCAAGATAATACCAGAAAGCACCAGCAGGAGGGGTGCGGAAGTGAGAGAGGGAAGAGAGAAAGTATTCTTTAATGGTTAGGTTACCCCTGCAGGCTACTGGAATCTTCTGAGTAACTATGGAATGTGCCTGGGAGTTGTCCCACCAAGGGATGGGGAGTTGGGGTATTCACGAACAAGCCCCCATCCCTCATTGCCTCATTGGCTAAGGGTTGCCCCTGGGAACATTAACTCCTTGCTTGACATTTCCTGTATGCTCTGGCTGCTGGCTGACAAAACTTCTGTGGTTTTGGTTAAAGGCAGGCAAGAAAGCAGAGAGAGTGTAGGGCCTTGAGGGAGGAAGTGCTTAGTTAGCATCATGGAAATCATCGACTTCAACTGCAGATGAATTTCGGTGGGCCAAAGTGATATTGGGTGGGGTATCAACAGTTGTCTGAAATAAAGATTATATGAAATAATGCATATTCAATCTCAGAAGTGTCTGACACATACTAAACACTGTTATCACACATCACCAATATGATTTTTACCTTTGTCTGTATTTTTATACTTTATCTCCTTTACTTATGCTACGCAGACTCTGGAAGAGAATCCACATTGTCTTCATCTGTGTGTTCATGAAAATGCTTAGCCTAATTTTTGGTACAGAGTAATTGCTTAGTAAACATCATTTGACGGAGTGAGTGTTTTCAAGGAGGTGGAATAAGGCAAGAGCAACCTGTTTTTAGAACAATGATAATTAAGCCTGTAGCTGACAAGTATGTCAAATATGGTTGAACAACAACAACAAAAAAAGGTAGTGGTGGTGGAGTTGAACTCCAATCCTGCTTCAAATCGTGACCGTGACACTTCCTAGCCTGTAGGAAGTGGCCTGTGGGCCACTCCAAGTTGAAACTTCCTCATTTGTCCCCCAAGAGGCATTGTGCTCTTTTCTCAGACTGGTTTGTGGGGACTTTAGTTCAGGGTTGCTAGGAGAGTGCACAGCAGCTTCACCCATGCTTCCCTCTTTTAAGAATTTTGACAAAAAAGTGTCACCCATACTTTGGATTCTGTGCTGCTAATGAGCCAGCCTCTGCAAAATCAGTCTCTTCAGAGCATAATTTCGTGGAATCGGAAAACCCTGAATTCCAATTGCAGTCTTCACCATTATTAGCCAAGTGACCTCTCTGACCCTCATTTTTCCATACCTGTAAAACAAGACTCATGATGTTACCTGCCTCCTGTGAAGATGCAGGGTCTCATGTTCCTCTTAATGCTTGGTACATTATAAACACTCAGTAAATATTTGCTGTGGTTTTGTGTCAGTCATCTGATTGGGGGCACAGTCATTCCATAGACCTTCAACGTGGCCAAATCTTTGCAGTGATTTCGTTCTTCAGTATCCCCTGGTAACTTAGGGATCACAGTGGTTTTTTTATGGGTTTCTGTTCAGTCTGATTCTGTTTTGGGCCAATACTTCTATGAATCCTTAGGATGGCACTTGACAAGAGCAAGCTTCAAGATTCCTAGTAGTTGACAACAGGTCAAGACTGAGAGTTTGGAGGAAAAAAAAGGAGAGAGAACTATTAAAAGTATTTAAATATATTAAGGAAAATTTTGTATGGAAAGGTTAAGTGAGTAGAATTTATTTCTATCTGAGTTATGTGTCTCAGACTGTATCCAGTAAGGATGTAATATTGCTTACAATGAAGGGCCTATGTGGGAAAAAATCATTGAGATAGAAATAGGAGAAAAATTAATCAAAAAGAAAAAAGAGTACATAACAATGCTCAAAATCCTAGATGAAAATAATTAATATATTAGACTTTTTGCATTGGTTATCCAGTGACCAAGAAAACTAGAAATTGGAATAGAAAAAGGAATAGCAATCTGTTATCAAAAGAACCCCCCCAAATCAGGGGGTTTGGTTGGGGACCTAGACTTCTAACTGATAAACAGTGAGTTTTAGGCAAGTTACTGTGTGCTACCCAATCTTGTTTTTCCATGTGTAATGAGGTTGTTGCAGTTAGTCTTTTTCAGTATTTTCTTCATAACCTATCACTTTTATTTCTTCAACAAAATATTACCCAGACCCAACTTATCAATAGATAAAAATGGAGCTAGCAGGTTGAAGAGGACATAGGGTTCTTATCTCTGCTTTACAGATAGTAGTAACCTCAAAGTCATATTCAGAGAGACCCATAATTAGAGAAGCATTGGTCAATATGCTGTATCATTCTTCCACTATTTGTGATAAACAATATATATGTATGTAGTATTGGGAAACATATTCACAATGTGTAATATATCCATTCATTTAATGAGGAAATCAATAGAATATTACATAGAGTCCAAAACAAATCTCTTAGGTCCATGTCAAGTGGTAAGTGTACGGTTACAAAAGAAACAGACATGCTCCCATATTCCTGTAGCTCACAGTGAAGATAAAACATTGGCCAGGTGATTAAAATGTGGTAAGAGCCATAAAAAAGATCACTTTTTTTTCTGTACCAGGCACCAAACAGGCATACCTTGGAGACATGTGGGTTTGGTTAAAGACTACTGCAATAAAGTGAGTATCACAATAAAATGAGTCAAATGAATTTTGTTTGTTGTTTTCCAGTACATATAAAAGTTATGTTTACACTGTACTATTCTATACACTAGTCTATTAGGTGTACAATGGCATTATGTCTTAAAAAACAACACACATACCTTAATTTAAAAGTACTTTATTGAGAAAAAAAAAATGCTAACTGTCATCTGAACTTGCTGCGAGTCTTAATCTTTTTGCTGGTAGAGGTTCTTGCCTTGATGTTGACGGCTGCTGATCAGGGTAGTGGCTGCTGATGTTTGGGGTGGCTCTGGCAATTTCTTAAAATAAGACAACAGTGAAGTTTGCTGCATCGATTGGCTCTTCCTTTCACAAATGATTTCTCTGTAGCATGTGATGCTTTTTGATAGCATTTTACCCACAGTAGAACTTCTTTCTTTGAGTCAATCCTCTCAAACCTTGCTGCTGCTTTATCAACTAAGTTGATGTAATATTCTAGATCCTCTGTTGTCATTTCAACAATCTTCACAGCATCTTTACCAGAAGTAGATTCCAGCTCAAGAAACCACTTTCTTTGTTCATCCATAAGAAGCAACTCTTCATCCATTAAAGTTTTATCATGAGATTGCAGCAATTCAAATATAATAATAATGAAAAAGTTTGAAACATTGCAAGAATCACCAAAATACGACACAGAGACACAAAGTGAGCAAATGCCATTGGAAAAATGGCACCCACAGCCTTGCTCAATGCAAGATTGCTACAAACTTTCAATTTGTAAAAAATGTAGTATCTGCAAAGCACAATAAAAATGAGGTACACCTGCATATCTAATAAAGCCTACCAGAAATGGGTAGGAACAATTTTGACCAGAAGAATTTTAAATTCAATGCTAGACTTTTTTCTCCCTAAGACAAAGTGTAGCACTTTGTCACTGAGGATCACTTGACCAGCAGGATTCCTGGAGGTACTCAGGATGAAAATCAATTCAGGTTAATGCCTACCCTAATAAGTCAAGGTGTTCACTCTGGAGATAGGAGTCAAGTGTGAAGACAAATTTCTGCCATAACAATCTTTTTTTTTTTTTTTAAAGATTGTATTTTTATTTATTTGAGAGAGAGAGAATGAGAGACAGAGAGCATGAGAGGGAGGAGGGTCAGAGGGAGAAGCAGACTCCCCGCCGAGCAGGGAGCCCGACGTGGGACTCGATCCCGGGACTCCAGGATCATGACCTGAGCCGAAGGCAGTCGCTTAACCAACTGAGCCACCCAGGCGCCCTGCCATAACAATCTTTGATCTCTCCAAACCCAGGCAGCCCTTGCCTCCATCTGTTTAGCTCTAATAAACAGCAACATGCCTGGCACATGGTACTTAGTAAGTTTCCTCTGTGTGTTTGTATCTATTTCCGTTCGTTTCTATTTCTTTTATTCCCTAAATAAATAAAAGAAGTTATTTTGAGAATTTTCAACTTGTGAAAACAGCATTGATATGATAAAAAAAAATTATGCGAGACTAGGGAAAGAAGAGAAGTATGTTTGCACAAATAATCATAAAAAGAGCCCCTAAACTGGGGTGCCTGGATGGCTCAGTTGGTTAAGCGTCTGCCTTCGGCTCAGGTCATGATGGATCAAGCCCCACATCGGGCCTCCTGCTGAGTGGGGAGCCTGCTTCTCCCTCTCCCTCTGCCTGCCGCTCCCCCTGCTTTGACTCTCTCTCTCTCTGTCAAATAAAAAATAAAAAATCTTAAAAAAAAAAAAACCTAATCCTCTGTGCAAGCAAGGTAAGGGGTTTGGCAATATGTGGACGAGGGGTTTAGAGTAACCACCCTGTGTAAGATTTGAGCAACCAAAAGGTATGTACAGGAACTCAAGAGTGGCTTCGCTCACTGAGACATGAAAATCTAGAACTCTTTTTTAATGTACAGACATGATGTAATAGCAAATAAGAAAGAGGGGAAAATGAGGTGCGCTTGTATATAGTTAGATACCCAAATGCACACAGCAATGCTAGGTCCGTGCACATTCATGATGGAAACACTTAACCCTCAGCTCACTGATTTGCCCGTTCTTCCACAAACATTCATTTAACACCTACTCTGTGTCATGCTCTGGAGAGCACCGGGGGTTAAAATAGCAAGCAGCACCATCACCCCATTCTTGGCGGCTGCTCTGGAACCTTTATCAAGTGTCAGCAAGGGAACCTGGCATTTATCAGCGTGGGTACAGCGCCCTGCTCTGCTGACAGGGTAGATTCAATACATGTCATCCCCACTGTGCTAAGACGTTTTAATGGCTTGCACTTTCCTCTCTCTCTCGTCACCCAGGCGACCTTGTCTTTCTTTGCTCTTCAGCCCCTTTTCCCATCCCCCAGTTGTTCTTCTTTCACATCGCCTTTGCACCAAGCTGCCTAGGTGTGTGACTTTGAAAAAGTTACTGACTCTGCTTCCGCATACCCATCCATAAAATACTGGAATTGACTACATTATCCCTGAAGTCTTACCCTGCTCTTTGTGCTAAAATGGTGGAATTCTTGCTACTGCTCTAAGTATGATGTAGCTTGCATTCCCCTCAAAAGGCAGAGCCTGAAACAAGGGCTTGTGTGGAGGTGGTTTAGTTTAGATAGCTTGATCATGTGGTACATGCATGGAGGGTCTGAAAAAAATGAAACGGGAAAGGAGGGAAAAACCAAGTTTGGAGGGCGAGGGAACCGTGAAATGGAGAAAGAGAGGGAAAGCAGCCAATCCGCAGGTGATTGAGCTGGTTACTATCATGGGAAACTAGAGTTCAATCCTGATGGTAATGTTCTGAGCAGCTGTATGGAGTGTGCTTGCGAAATGTCTGAGACTTAGAATAAGGGAATATTTACCCACGGCTCCATCCCATTGGTCAAATGTCACCCAGGAGGTGTTGACAGTTGTACATTTCCCATTTAGTGCAGACACCACCATGGCTGATCAGGCTCCTACAGGGGATCCATGTGACTGAGGCAGATAAGCCTTGGTAGAAAAAAAACTAGAGATATGCAGTGCAGCTAAGATCAGGAACTGTTAGGCTACACCTGAATACAGCTGGTTGCTATAGCAAAGACCAGAGAAAATGATGGATAGGAGAATATGAAAAGGAAAAATAGACACCCAAGCTATTGTATTCTTCAATGTTTTCCAAGTGTCAATATCAAGAAATTTTCATTTTTCAAATCAGCTTTTACCAGGGCATTGAATATATCGGAACTAAGTAAAAAAAAAAAAAAAAAAAAGGATATCCCCCATTTCCACAAATGCATGGGCTGGTTGTTGGACTGGGCTCCATTGTCCATCCCCTTTCCAATTCCATTTAGGTCTATCATAATATTAATGGTTATTATTAAGGAAATCTACAATGTGTCAGGCACTGTGTTGGGCACTTTCCATACACTGTATCTTCTGAGCCTCAGATCAGCATGATCCTGCCAAATTATTACAGATTTCCCCATCTTACAAATGAGATTAAGGCTCACGAATGGGAAATGACTTAACTCCATTCACGTAATTGATGAGGGGTTAAACTGAGATTCAAATCCATATGTATCCTTAAAGCACAGGCTGTTCCCAGGAGTTGAAACCGTGTCAGTGGGCACTCAGGTTTAGGATCAGGTGTATGTCTCCCGTTCTAGCTTTCCATTCCTGCCTGGTCTGAAGATTCGGTTTAAACTCTAGCCTGCCTGGCTTGAGCCTTGATATCCTGCTTAGTTACTTGTCAGATAGCCTAGCTGTTTGACCTTATCTGCCAGTTAAGATATATTTGATATCGGGGCGCCTGGGTGGCTCAGTCGTTAAACGCCTGCCTTCGGCTCAGGTCATGATCCCAGCGTTCTGGGATCGAGCCCCGCATCGGGCTCCCGGCTCGGTGGGAAGCCTGCCTCTCCCCCGTCCACTCCCCCTGCTTGTGTTCCTCTCTCACTGTGTCTCTCTCTGTCAAATAAATAAATAAAATCTTAAAAAAATATATATATATTTGATATCAATATTAGCCCAGCTTTGAACCTGAAGCCTCACAGTTTTTGATTTCTACTTTTTCTCATTGGAAGCCAGCCTATAATGGAATCAAAACCCCACAGTAACCCTTCCATATTCCATGGTGTTGCTATTGCATTGTCTCTTCTGTCATTTCAGCTTTCTCTTTACACTTTCCCTTCCCATTATCCATAATCTATTGGAAGAATAAGATAAGGCACAGCAGAGAATGACAGGAATAAACTGGGAGTGATATTAAACATGATTTAGAATCAGAGAATCTGATATTTGAAGGGGAAATATTGGTCTGTCCCATTCCCTCCCTCAATGTACCTGTCCCTTCTTGACAGCTTCTTGACAGTCCATCATTCAGTGCATTGGAAAATCATAGCTTACCTCCCTCAGTTCTTCTCTCAGTACATGTGTACAATGTATTTCCTTCCTCCCTGGACGGACTTGACTGCACCAAGGGCCAGATCTGAGCCTCACTAGGCCTCCCTTGGGAAAGAAACAATGGAGAAGGGAGGCTGGAAAGGAGAAGTGAGGCAGGGGTGGGGAAGTATCATTTGCATGTGGCAAATAAGAGCACGTAGGTCAAGGGAGCAAGCACCAAACAAAGAATGTTGGTCTGATGAGAATGAGGAAGGAAACATTTTAATTAGAAAAAAATAGTGATAGTTGGAAAAGATTTCAATCAGCCTCCTATACCCTATTCCTAATTACATCCCTATACACTTCACCATCTACATATCTGTCCTTTTTCTTATTAGTGTTGCTTCTGGAATTTTCTGTATCCACCCCCCTCTCAGTTTTGTTTTTCTCAATGAGAATTATCATGACAGATCTATCTGGGCTGTGTTTTTGATGACATGAAATTCTCTGCCTCCTGAAATTCTTTCATTTCCCAGTAGATCCAATTGTTATAAAGTGGGTTTTTTTGTTTTGTTTTGTTGTTGTTGTTTTGTTTTTTTTATGCTGAGCTGAAAGCAGTTTCCTCAGAACTTCCACTCATTGGTTCTGTAACTGCCCTTTGGGACCAAATAAAACCAGTATAATCTCTTCTTTATATGCCTGCCCATCCAGTAGGGAAGGAAACCAACCTTACTGTTCTCTCGACTCCATAAAGTTTTGTTTCCTGAGCTAAATGTCCCTGGTTCCTCTTATTTATATGCCATGGATTGGAATCCTGTGGCTATGCTTGTCAGGTTCCCTCTGGTTACATCACAAATGATTATGTCTCTCTCATTTCCAGACTCAGCTGGCCCATTGTATAATGATGTGGGTCTGTTATATCCCTGTCCCTGGAGTCTTATTTCCATTATTAAAGTCTAAATCTCCTTGAACCCAAAGGTGTATGTGTGTGTTCATTGTGTGTGTGTGTTCAGCATGTGTGTGTGTGTGTGTGTGTGTGTGAAAATGGCAGAAAATAAGGGCTCATGAAATTTGGACAAAGGATGTAATGGAGAGAACCACGTGCATGGTGCATGTGACTCCAAAGTCAAGCAGGTCTAATACTGCGTGGCAGTATTATGTTTGACATCAGACATGGCCCAACAGGGGAGAGGAATATGCTTCAACAGTTAGATGATTATGTTAATACAAACTGGGATTTATTATTATGTTTGTCTTATTCGGGACCGAATTTGATGTGATTGCTGCCACTGCTTCGGTGCTAGGTAATGGAGGCTGAAATGTATTCCCTCAAAGATCCTCCGGGAACAGCCACCTGGGATTGACAGAGAGAGTCACTGGGTGTCACTGTTGAGTCATATGAATGCAGCTATCTGCTTGCTTATTGAAGTCTGATTCCTTGAAGAAGCTGGGAGCTGGAGGTTTGGGGTGGCTGCCAGTCCCCTTCTTGTTGGCACCTCTTCATTGGGGTCAAGTTACATTATCCCTTTCCCTGCTTCCCCTTGAGAAGTACTGGGTCAGATGTGTCCATGTCAGTGTGAGCCTTAGCTGCCTCAGCTACTGCTTAATGAGCTGATCTGCCCTTGATCCACCTCGCAGTGCTATGATAGGGGTCTACTTTTATGCATCAGCGCAGCGAGTGATCACCCCCACCAGTGGACCAAAGAGGTCTCCCCTCACACCCAGGACTTAGGGAGCCTCACAGCTCTCTTCACAGCAGACAAACTCTTCCATTCCACAGTTAAGAGTTTGTTCTAGATGCAGATACACGTGAGCCCAGCCTTGGGAAAGAGTCAGTGGCACATTTTAGTTTTTCATGGGAGTGCTGATTTTGATAGAAATAAGGACAGGTGGAGTGGTAGGCACCTAGTATGTTACAGGGCAGAGAAATTGACCAAGGATAGAAAAGCCCAGGGTGGGAAGGCTACGAGACCTAGCAGCCTTTTGTCTAAGAACTGACCTTGTTATTAACCCAGCCTGATCTACACAGAAGTGATAAAATTCTGTTGCCTCGATACTGAATATCCTTTATAATGGTTATTCAAGCCCTTTGGCAGGTGTCTTTAATCCTTCTAGGAGAACGGAATAAAAGTCCAAATGCCAAAGTCCCATATCCTAAGAACTTTTCCTGGATGTCTGAGGAGAGCCCCAGGCATCAGTATATTTATAAATTTTACATGTTATTAAACCATATAGAGAACACTCTTCCAGGACTAATCTATAGGTTATATGCTTTGTGAAGATTGTGCATCACATTTGTTTTTTTCCCCCCTCTGGAATTTAATACTGTTCTGTGTCCAAAGAGATCCTTCCAAAATGCAAATATGACCACTCTGTTCTGCCCCCTTTTAAACTCCCCGATGGCTAATCACCACATATAAGCCAAGTCCAAGCTCATGGTCCTATCATTTGGGCCCATCCTCACTGGCCCCGACTTATTCCAGGTTGGTACCTTTTCCATCCCCAACACTAATTCTGCTGTCATACTTTGTGCCAGTGGTTCCTCACTTGGCTGCACGTTGGAATCACCTGGGGAGGTTTAGAAACAGTGATGCCCGAGTCCTAGCCCCAGGGATTCTGTCTTTCAGTTGGTGTGGGAAGGGACCCAGGCATCCATGGCTTTCAAAGCTCTCCAGGGGATTCTAACAGGACACAAAATTTGAGAATCACTATGCTGTGATGGTCACCTTCCTAGAACACACCTACGTTCTCTTAGCCTCCTTTGACCTACCCATAGTTCTTGACCCTTCTTGGTTCAACCCTCACATCATCTCCTTGATGAAGCCACCTCTGAGCCTACTCCTCAGCCAAGTTAAAGATTTTTCTCTGACATTCCACGGCATTATATGCATACTGTAAGATACTGGATTAGAAATATCTATGTCTTTTTAAAACATTTTCGTTTCTAGACTATAAGCTCATGCTGGGGAAGCAAATCGCACATTGTTGTCATTGTGTGCCCAGCACACTGCACAGAGCCTAGCACTTACTACATGCTCAGGAAATATTTGTAGGGCAGCAATATTGATGATGGAGATTGCAAATGAGTTAATGAATGAATGGTCAATGACAATGATAATGATAATGTCTAACATTTATCAAGGATTTACCACATATATGGCTATATATAAAGTGTTACATAGGCATGATCTCATTTTACACTCACAAAAGCCCCACAAGAAAGACTGATCTACATTTTATGGATGAGGGAACTCAGGTATAACAGTGCTAAGTACGTGCCACAGCCATGACTTGAAGACTGGTCTCTGACCCCACTTTTAGTTAGTCTAATGATTGACTCCAAAAATAGAAAGGTAAAGATATTTAACCAGATTTTCTCACTGTAGCTCTTATTGGACTTCTTTTGCCAGAGAATATATTAGCTCTTTAAAGACTTCATCCTGTTTAACCCATAGAACAACTCTATACATCAGTCTTATCATTCCCATTTAATTGAAAAGAAAATCAAGTCTCAGAAAGGGGCAAATTCAGGCAAGGTCCTATGGAAGTACGACAAATGATAGATGAAATCCTATGGCCCTTTGGCTGTCTGGCTTTAACATCCAGAATTATTCACTGTATTACAATAGCCTCATAATGATGAGGAAGAAAAGGGAGAGAGATCAGATATAAAATGACTCTTTTGGACTTACTTTCATGGGAACAAAATACCTCAAAGACAGTTTTCTTTGTCTCTGCTCCCCAAACCCTTAGCACTTTCCCCCAAAGGCTCATTGGAACAAAAAGGCAAAATGACTCTTTTTTTTTTTTAAGAGATTGATCAATTATTCTGAGCCTACCAAGGGTATCTGAAGTGTGACCAAATTTTTGTATTGATGCCCTTGCAATTTCTTTCTTTAGACAATTAACACAGAGTGTTAATGCCCAGGGGCTTTGGTCCTCTTTCTTTTCCTTTTTAAAGGATGGGCACCTAGGCCCATAGACGAAGAAGGGCTTGTGAAGATCACACTGCAGGATTGTGCCCAGGACCCTGTTCTCCTTACCCCCCTGGTCCAGGGTTCTTACCCACATGTTGACTCAGTGATTAAAATAATCATTGTTAAACATGATGCATATTTTAAAAGCACCTTGGGAGTTTTTAGTTGCAAAGTACTCTGGTGCCAAATACAAGGTATTTTCATTGCCTATCACTACCACATAACAAGGCCATTTGCTCTGTGGGATCTTGGTAATAGGGATAAGTAGGAGCAAAGAGAGGTAAGCTGCAGATCCCTTTCCCTCACTAATGTGAACAGATGGTTTAAAATGGGAAGTGGATACTGGCTGCAAAGCAACGTGAACCGCTGTCTCCCTGCTGAGGACAGACAATATCCTTCGAGAAAGAGTGGAGGAGACATCTGGAAATTCAGCAGATGAGCCCTGAATGAAGACAGGTCAAAGTTGTGGGAAGAACATCAGATGGAGAATCAGATTAGTTCTAACGCTTCCAGGGGCCACGACTTTAGGAATGCTGATGAAAACCTTCTGCACCCATGTTGTCCCATGTACCAACTGAGAGTTAATATTTGCCAATCTGCAAAATATCAGGTACCTGCATAAATTTGCTCATGGCAGTTCCTCCAGTCTGTTCTCCTTCTGATTTCTTTGACCACCAACATTTCTCTTATCCTCAAGCCATCACAATGTTGTCGCTTTATAAATCTTTCACAGGTCTTCCCATACGAGGTCATTTTTCTTCCCTCTCTTCGTTGTAGTGTTTATTGCCTGTGTGTACTACAGCTGTTACTTCGACATACTTTTATTTGTGATTAGCTGTCATTATATCTACTTCTTCTGCTAGATTGTCCAGTCCTCCCGGGCAAGATCTATGTTCTGACCATTCCTCTTTCTTCCAGTGGAACCTCACAGCTTGTTGGGCATAGAATAATTTCCTATTCAACATGGGTTGAATTGAGTTAAATTGTGAGCATAAATGCTACCTGCATTCTCCCAGACATCAAGTCTAAAAATTGTGGGCATCCGTTTCTGGATTATTTGAGGGAATGGCTGGAGAAACTGTTAGAAATTTACCATCTTATGAAAAAGGACATGAAACCAGAATTCCTGTATATGAGACTCCCCTCAAGGATGTGTGGCATTAGGCAATCAAATCACTTTTCTGGGCCTCAACTTTCTCATTTGTAAACTAGGGATCATAGCACCTGGCCTGCCTATTTCACAGTATTGAATGAGATTACATTTAAATTCCTTTTGAAAACTGTAGAGTACTATGGACAGATCAAGGTTGAGTATTATTTTTATTAATATTATAGTTATTATGACTACATCATAAATATCTAAAGTCTCCTATGCTCTAAATAACTATAATTCTTAACTCCATGAATTTTTGAGTGACAATGATAAATGAGTGGTACTTGAATTAAAAGAAAATGACCACGGCCTTCCTGGAAAGTTCCTAATGGAGCAAGAACCCAAGTCTGAAATCCCTAGGATAGTACCAGTAACAAAAACAACACATACCAGAAACTTTGGGTTACATGTTGGATGCTCAGGAATGATAGCAGAGATCAGAATGGTACTGGAGGTAGCAGAACATTTCTCTTAAGCTGATATTAATCCTTGCTCCTCACTGAAACCCTTTGATGTACCTGCTGATGGTTGTATCTTCAAAGAAGGCTTTCTCATTTCAGGGACTTTGACTCATACTCTAAGAACTTGGATGTGGATACAAAGAAAAGCAGGAGAATTGGTTCTATAATGAAATCGAGCCCTGGTTCTCTTTGACTGTAACCTTGAGTAATTTATTTCTGCTATCTAAATCTGCTTTCTCATCTGTAAATTGGGGGTGCAAATAAAGACAGGAGCTGCTAGGTACTGAATACCTGTTAATGTTTCCTAACTCTGAGGAGGTTACTCTGTATCTTTCACTGCTGGGGACACTCAGACCTAGGGAGCTTAAGTAACTTCCTTGCCAAAAAAAAAAAAAGAAAAAGAAAAAGAAAGAAAAAGAAAGAAAGAAAGAAAGAAAGAAAGAAAGAAAGAAAGAAAGAAAGAAAGAAAGAAGAAAGAAAGAAAGAAAAGTATATTTTAAGAGTGCATTGGCATAAAGACAGATATAATTAGTCTGTGAATCAGCTGGGAGAGGGTGGGGCTAGGATTTGGACAAAGGTTTATTGGAATCCAAAGCCTGTAATTTTGACTACAAAGTATTACACAAATGTCAGTTGTCATTGCTTTTGGTGATATATTCAGACAGCCTGGGTATTTAAAAGAGAAAAGTTCGTCTACTGTGGCTCCAGAAGCCTGAGACGGTTCTGATCATTTTTGAAGCAAATTTGTGAAAGCCCCACATGTGCCTATTGTGGGAATAAGGGAAGATAGAAATTCCTCCATTGCATTCATCAGGACACTGAGACATCAAAAATTTTAGCAAGGTAAACATACAGTATGAATTAGCCACTGCAGCACCTCCTGTTCTGCACAAGACTCTTTTACTCTTCATTAATATATCCCAATATATTTCGTACCCCTCCGGTCTTTGCCACTGATGTCCACCCACCCCACATCAAACACACACTTCCTCTTCTACCTTGCATGGTTCAAGGGAAGTAGGCGAGCAGAGTTGGCATAGAGACAGGGCTGCACTATGCCTTTTGTGGGCCCTAGGCACTTTTGTTGTTATGAGCCCCTTTTCCCATTAAAAAAAAAATTAAATATATTTTATGACTGTGTTGGTATAAAGGTGGATCAAATCCAGGTTAAATTCATTTATTATACATTCATTTTTATTATATTTATTTTTTCTTCGATTTTAAAATAAATCAAAATCAGAACATTTTCCTGTTTCCCTAAAAGTATCACAGGCCCTAGGCACTGTGCCTCTTGCACCTAACAGAAGCATTGACCATGAATGAAGCTTGGAAAACAAAACGTCACAGGGAATGAATCCACCCTCAGAAACTTTAAATGTGTGACCTTGAATAAATGTAGAGAACTCTGTGCCCCCAGTTTCTCTGTAAAGTAGAGAACAATGCTTGTCTTGACTGGATTAAGAGAAACAAACTGAGGGTTCTAGAGGAGAGGGTGGTGGGGGGATGGGTTAGCCCGGTGATGGGTATTAAGGAGGGCACATATCGAATGGAGCACTGGGTGTTATATGCAAACAATGAATCATGGAACACCACATCAATCAATCAATCAATCAATCAATCAATCAATGGGGGGGAGAAGATAGCAAGTAATGCAATTTAAGTTTTTGCTAATTCGTATGGCCAGGGATTCCAGTTTCTTCTAATTGGCCAGCCTGGATCATAGGCTCATGCTGGTGGCCAGAGAGTCAGAATAACATGTAACATGATTCACTATGTTCCCAGGACCCCAAGGAACTTACTGAAAGGAAAAAAAAAAGTTCTTTAGTGGTTAAAACAAACAAACCAACAGAAAACAAAAGTTAATATCCGTTAAAATCATCATCACCATTTTAAAAAAGATTTTATTTATCTGTTTGTCAGAGAGAGAGAGAGCACAAGCAGGAGGAGAGGCAAGTAGGAGAAGCAGGCTCCTTGCCAAGCAAGGAGCCCAATGTGGGACTCAATCCCAGGACCGTGGGATCATGACCTGAGCCGAAGGCAGACACTTAACCAACTGAGCCACCCAGGCGTCCCCCATCATCACCCTTTTGAGGTTAAAACTGAAAGGAGAAATATACATTCATTCCCTCTTCCCTCCTAAGGCACCCAACTAGAAACTCCACCCTAGATTCATGAATAATTTGGGTAAAATTATTCAACCAGTCACTCTAGTTCTAGTTATACTAGCTATTCCCATATGGATATAGGGAGAGACGTTTGACAAATGTCTTCCTCAAGTCCAGACAGATCTTATCTACTAATTTTCTCTGGCTTTGTAGACTTAATATAGGAGAGAATGAGGTTAGTTTAACACAGTGGCAGCTCAAAAATTTCTATATGGAAGGTAGTGATTAATTTGGGGGGGCAGGTGCTAGGGATTCTCCTAACGGTGTTTGCAGAGCAAGTAGCCTATATTTCTTCATGTAAGTAGTAACTAGAGGAGATGGATGAAGGTCATGAGAAAACTGAGAATCTGAGGCCTATCCAGGGCACCCCTAAGACACGGCTCATCCCCAGGTGTTTTGCCTAGTGAAACGAGGCTCAGCTCTAGGGATCTCTGCTTTCCCTTTCATCATTGCCTGGTCAGGCCCCAGGTAACTGAAGACAACAAGATGGGTAAGACATCCCAGCTCTTTCAGGGACCTCCAGACCTTTCCATCAACTTATAATTCTAGAATTGTCCTTAGGGCAAGTATTCAAATCATCAGTCTGTATTTTGCCCAACCCAACTTATTTCCACATTTTAAAAATAATTAGGACATACGTTTGCCTCTAATCTTCCATCCCTCTATCTTCTATATTCTCCTTGATTCCGCAGAGATCATGGGTGAATAGTTCATGGGGAATAAAGGCCTCTGTAAATAGTATTCTCCTTCAAAAAACAAAAAATTTTTAATGGGGCTGTGGAGAAGAGAAAAAAAATGTGAATTTGGATTTACAAAACCTAGAACAAATTCAGGCTCCGATGCTAACTCCTCGGGTCAGTTTGAACAAGCAAACTCCTCTCAGAGTTTGGTCATCTGCAGGATTGCTTCATAATAACTGACTTGCCTACCATACAGGGTTTTTGTGAGACCTAAATGGGATTTTGTTTATGGATGCCCTTTAAAGCCAGCAAAGTGGCTTATTTCATACAAAGTAGGAAGCTATAATTACTGCTGTGATCACTATATACCTTCTATCTCCGTCGCACCAAACATCTGGCTACTAACCAAATTTGCAGTCTCTTCTGATCAGCCTCCCAGCCTGAACAGCCCACTGACATTATTTCTACCTCCTGAGGAAGCATTTCAATGATTTAATTGACTGATCTTTATTTACATTTGACTGCCACTAGGCTGGACAGAAGTTGACTGCTATTTATCCTTAAGATGCAATTTTCTTTCTTTCTTCTTTTAAGTCTATGTTCTTTGAATGGATCTTTTAAATGAAAGAATTGTGTCATTGTACACATTTGTCCCTATAGAAGAGCTGCCAGTATTAACAGCAATAATGGAATTCCATCATCAGAAAGAATGGCGTTTTGGGGGGTAGATATCTAGTGAGGAGGAGGAGGGAGGAGAGTAAGAGAAGGAAGCATTTCAGATCAGTGCTGTTTTATTGCCTGGATCTCCCTTTCATTGTCATATCAGAAAAGAAGGCAAGCTAAGGTCCCGTAAAATTAAAGGGACATGAGCATGAAGGAGAAGTATCAAATTGAGCTTTTGTTGGAAATTGTTGAGGAGAAGGGAAAATCGCCTTTCAAAGCTTCAAATGCTTTCATAAAGTTCCCTTAAAACATGTTCACTGACTTTCTTTACTTCATCCTTTTTAAAATGTAAATCACATTTTAAAGTTATTTTAAAATATTATTCTAAAAAATCATCACAAGTTTAATTCACTAAGAACTTGAGGGAAAAACAGACAAATGAAAACACATTCTTAGATTGACAAGATTTGTTAGTCATAAATGAAATCATGCAAATGAAAACACTAAATAAACTATAGCCTTTTATACATGCAAAAGTTTATCAGTCAAGTATTGATTTGTTGAAGCTCTTCTGTGTGTGATAAATGAAAGAGCAAATGTAAAGTAGTGTTTGACACATAGTAAACCCCAAATAAATAAATATTAAATTTCTCCCCCTTTTGACAAGACAGCTTCACTTGGGTCTCATCTGCAGGGCAAACTTATATTAGAGAAACAATGTCTATTTGGTGTGGCCAACCTTTTTTTTATTGAATATATTTTGCATCAAGGTCACAATGATGGATTGTGTCTTGAAAGTTGGCAACCTTTCAGAATGGACTTGTAAACTTGTTCATCTCATGTTGTTTGGCAATAGGTATCAAAGGTCTTAAAGTTTTTTATTTTCTCTTTGACCCAATAATTTTACTTCTGGGAATATATCCTGAGATAATAATCTTAAACTGAGAGAAAGTTTTATGCACTGACATGTTTACCACAACCTTATTCACGATGAAAACTTGTGAACAAATTTCGTATAAAACAATAGAGCAATGATTAACTCAAGATGCAGGCCAGTAGTGTCCCGACCCATTCATCACCAGTCCTGGCCCCATTAGTGGACATCCAATACATACTGGTGAAACTGAATAATTTTATAATGTAATTAATTTTGAAATGATGCTAAGTGAAAAAAGCCAGTCACCGAAGGACAAATACTGCATGACTCCACCTATGTGAAATATTTAAAATAGTCAAACTCATAAAAGCATACAGTTGAATGGTGGTTGCCAGGGACTGATGGGAAAAGGGAATGGGGAGATGCTGTTCCATAGGTATGAAGTTTCAGTTATGCAAGAAGAATACGTTCTAGAGCTCTGCTGTACAACCTAATGCCTATAATTAACAACACTGATGTGGACACTTAATTTTTTTCAAGAGAGTAGATTTCAGCTTGAGAGTTCTTACAAAGAAAGGGGGTGCAATTGGAAACTTTTGGAGGTGATGGATATGCTTATTATCTTGATTGTGATGATGGTTTCATGGGTGTATACATATATTCAAACCCATCTAATTGTATACATTAAATCTGTGCAATTTTTTGTAGATCAATTATATCTCAATAAATTGTGTGTGTGTGTGTGCATGTATGTGCATGTGTAACTCTATGTAGTTTTATCACATGCATAAATTCATGTGACCAGAACCATAATTAAGACACAGAACTGTTGTATCACTACAAAGTTCCCTCAGCTACCCTTTTATAGTTATACCCATCCTCTTTGCCCCCCAACCCTGCTAAACAGAAATCTCTTACCATCTCTAACATATTGTCATTTGAGAATGTTATATAAATATATCATATGGTATGTATGTTAATTTTTTTAACAAATACAATCGTATTATCTACATTATCCTGCATCTCTATATATTTTTTTCTTTTTTCACCACTTAAAAATAAATCATAGGCAATTCTACTTGGCAACACATGTTTATAATTCTTTACCCTCTAATTTTTAAAACAAATATATGTATATATAAATATCCTGTAGGGGCGCCTGGGTGGCTCAGTCAGTTAAGTGTCTGCCTTCGGCTCACATGATCCCAGGGTCCTGGGATCCAGCCCCATGTCAGCCTCTCTGATCAGTGGGGCGTCTGCTTCTCCCTCTCCCTCAGCCTGCCGCTCCCCTTGCTGTGCTCTCTCTCTGTCAAATAAATAAATAAAAATCTTTAAAAAACAAATAAAAATAAATAAATATCCTGTAAAATTTTACATTATGAGAATCATATCATGCAATTTCTTTTTTCAAGAAATTTTTTTTCTTAAATTTGTCTCCTCTCTCCTGTTCCCACAAATCAACTCTTCATAAGTGGCTCTCCCTACTGAGTTATCATGATTGCACCTTCATGTGTATTATTATGTATTTTTGACATATTTATCATATATATATACACACATCAGAAAGAATATATGATTATATATATACACACAAACATATATCAAAAGAAAAAATGCAGATACAAAGTAATATAATAATAATAATGTGATTTTGTTTATTAAAAATGACTACTACCACTCTTGTTGATTATAAAAATAGAATCACAATATATACATTTTTAACATCTTGTTTTTTCAGCAATACCATTCAGAATATTCTCCAAGTCAAATGTTATCATTCATGTTTGAATTGCTACATTAGATTCTAAGGTTTGAACATACTCTGTAGTATGGGGTGATGATCACTCACCCTGTCTCATAATGAATGGTATCTGCTTTGTTTTTAGTTTGACATTATCAACAATGTTGTAACAAGCACACTGTGTGTGGGATATATATTGTGTAAACACCCCCACACACACAGACTGGGAGAGAGAAAATGTATCCTATTACCACTATAATAATTTATCCCACACTTGGTGGTTTAAAAAATGTTTTTTCTCTTACAGTTCTGGAGAAGTCTCCAGAAATGGGTTGGCAGTTAATTCTGGAGAATCCAAGAGAAAAAATAGTTAAATTCCCTTGTCTTTTTTCATCTTCCAGAGCCTGCCTCTGTTGCTTGGCTCTTAGCCCCTTCCTCAAATAACTCCATTCCCTCCCTTCTACTGTCACATCTACTACTAACTGATCCTTCTGCCTCCTTCTTATAAGGACCCTTATGAATACATTTGGCCCACACAGAAAATCCAAAATAACCTCCCCATCTCAAGACCCTTAATTTAATCACCTCTGTAAAGTCCCTAATACCATGTAAGATAACAGTCACAGGTTTTGAGGATTAGGATATGGGCATCTTTAGCCATGGGTATTATTCAGCCTTATTCATATACTCATTTAATTTTTGAAGGACAGATTCACTGGAGTGGGAATTCTGGGTTGAATAGTGTGGTAGATTATCTTATTGCTCAGCAAATAAATACTCATTCTCTTCCTTACCACACCTTAGCTTTGAGTGTATTTTTCCACCTTACTGACTTTGGACTTGCTATGATCAAAAAAATGTGACTTTAGAAGGATTAAGTTCCAGATATATTCTTGAGTTTTTTCCTCCATTATGTGAATAGACCGGTTGCTTTTTGAGCCTGATTCTCAGAAAGAAAAAACTCTAACCAAATTTAGCAGAACTACAGGTGATCCATAGATATAGTAAATATGTGTTTGTTGTTCTAAGTAACTGTGTTTTGGGGGATTCTTTGTTATTGCAACAAAAGCTGATTGATACGTAGAGTACAAATATATTCAATTTTAATAGATATTACCTAATTCCTCTATAATAGTCCTCTAGCGAGGCAAATTTATACAAACAATACATGAGAGCATTTTTATCCTGCATCTTCACTACAAAAGGAGTGATCAGTCATTAACTTTTGCCAATATGATGGATATAAAGGTCTGCCTCATTATACTTGAGAATTTTATTTCCTTCATAGGAATATTTCTTCATATTTTCATTCACTATTTAGATTGAATATAACTGTTTACATTTTTCTTTCAGTTCTTTTCTTTAAATTTGTAAAAAAAATATGTCAAACCTGTTTTTTGTTTCTGTTTTTGGTTTTGTTTTTTTTTGTCATCAGGTTGGTAAATATTCTATATTTCCCCAGTTCATTGTTTTGCTACTCACTAGTGTGTATATACATATATATACACACACATAGATTAGGATACATATATTCCAATTTTATAGAGATAAATATTTCTTTTAATTTCCTAGCTTTCCTTTTTCCTTTTTTTTTTTAGATTTTATTTATTTATTTGAGAGACAAAGAGAGCACAAGCAGGGGGGAGGGGCAGAGGGAGAAGAAGAAGCAGACTGCCTGCTGAGCAGGGAGCCCCATGTGATGCAGGGCTCAATCCCAGGACACTGAGATCATGACCTGAGCCAAAGGCAGCCACTTAACTGACTGAACCACCCAGGCACCCCACTATCTTTCTTTTCTTGGTTATGAAGTTTACTCCTATGCTTAGAATGCCTTGTGATACTTTTGTTTTATTTATTTAATCATTTATTTTTGTATTTAAGCTTCTAAACCATCTGGAATTTATTTTTTCTATCATGTGAGACAGGCTCCAACTTAATTTTCTTCCAGATGGGTAGCCAGTTGTGCCAGATCTATTTCATTTAATCATCCTTTTCCCCCATATTGAAATGCTGCTTTTGTTACATTTTAAATTCTTATATAAATATTGTGACCTCTTTTTGGATTATGAGTATATACTTTCTGCCATGCAATTTGCTAAGTCCTGGAGTTATAGCGTGGAATAAAACAAAGTCCCCATTTTCCTGAAGTTTATGTTCTAGTAGAGGAAAGCAGAAAAAAAAGCTGACTAACTCAATCAGTCAGTCAATCAGTATTTGATGGTAATAAAGTAAAGCAGGGGATAGAGAGTGAGGAAGGATGTCCTTTAGAAAGAGGATCCAGAGATTTCTTCCTTCATAAAATGACATTTGAACAGAACCTGAATGATTCAAGCGAGTCATCTATGTGTATATATAATAGCAGAGCATTTGAAATAGAAGAAACAGCAAAGGCAAAGACCTCAAAAAGGAGTGTGCTTGGCATGCTCTCTCTGACAAATATCAAAGCTAATGTGGTTGACTAATGTGTCAGAATAGCTAAGCTATTATCAGCTTCCTTAGAGAATGATGTATTTTATCTTCTTATTGCAATACTACAATGAGTTGAACAGAGGGCTATTATAGCATGTTCAGATATCAGCAAGGCCAGTCAACCTGCATTATTCTATCCTTGACACTTTTCTTGGATATAATTTAGGACTTTATATGATATTAAGCTCATTTTCTTGAATTGTCTTCTTTTCTCAACAAAGCAAATAGTGGAGATTTATCCATCTATATATACACAAACACACAGACACACACACACATAAATACAGAGAGAGAGAGAGAGATTTAGATAGAAATTTAGGTAGAGGGCGCCTGGGTGGCTCAGTTGGTTAAGCGACTGCCTTCGGCTCAGGTCATGATCCTGGAGTCCCGGGATCGAGTCCCGCATCGGGCTCCCTGCTCGGCAGGGGGTCTGCTTCTCCCTCTGACCCTCGTCCCTCTCATGCTCTCTGTCTCTCATTCTCTTTCTCTCAAATAAATAAAATCTTTAAAAAAAAAAAAAAAGAAATTTAGGTAGATAAAACTTGCACATGATTATTCTAATTGGAATTGACCTAACTTTTATTTTAATTACTGGAATTTTGACCTTTTATGATATTAAATCTTTCCACCCAAGAGCATGCTACTGTCTTTGGCAGGTTTTATTTTGTGTTTTTCAATAATCTTGTATAGCATTATGTGGGTCCTGTCCCATTAAAAATAAAATAAAAAATAATTTTATTTTTAATGATTTTTAATTTTGTGGCTATTTTGATGCTATCTCTATTCTCTTTTCAATTTCTTATTGCTAGAATAGAGAAAAATATGTATATATTGTGCATTTATTTTATATCCAGCCACCTCCCAAATTCTATTATTTCTGTGTCTTCTACCAGAAACATTGTGTTCTTTCTATAAATAACCTTGCTAAAGGAAGGATAGTTTTAAATTTCTTCTCATCAAATATGTAGCAAAAGTTATTCAGTTCTCCTGCTTTGGGATATTTGCCAGAACATCTAAGACATTTTTGAATACTAATATGGATAGCAGGTATTTCATCCAGTTTCCTGATATGTATTGTATTAGTTTAATTCAATTATTTTTTTAAAGATTTTATTTATTTATTTGAGAGAAATAGAATGATAGAAAGAGAGCACGAGAGGGGGGAGGGTCAGAGGGAGAAGCAGACTCCCTGCTGAGCAGGGAGCCCGATGCGAGAGTTGATCCTGGGACTCCAGGATCATGACCTGAGCCGAAGGACGTCACTTAACCAACTGAGCCACCCAGGCCCCCAGTTTAATTCAATTCTTATTTAAACTATATTTTCTTAGAATTGTTTTCAAATTTATTAAATGCCTTTTGAGTCAGCTAATTTCCCCCCCTATTTTGGTAATGTAGAAAATTATGTTGATATGTTTGAATGAACCTTATATTCAAAGAATAAGTCCTACTTGGTAATGGTTTTCCAAACTTTCTTCTATTATTTTCTCATTGTTTTTCTTCCCTATCCATTCCTTTTTCTCCTTCTGAGACTTCTACTGTTTGAATAGTAGGTCTTCTGTATTTTTTATTTGTCACTTATAACTGCCTTCTTGATATCCATTACTTCATGTATTTTGTACTTTGAGATACTTTTGTCTATTTGGTCTCTCCCCCTCTCTCTTCCTCTCCCTTCTCCATCCATTCCTCTTCCTTTTCTTCTCCCTTTTATACTAAATACTGGAAAACTGACCCTTTATAGTACTAAGTCTTCCCATCCAAAGGTATGTCTTTCCTCTGGCAGATTTTATTTTATATCTTGCAATAAGATTGTAAATGGTTTACAATATTAAAAGATTATAAAGCCTACAATCTAAAAAATATATAAACATACATATACATTGTATATACATATATACACATATATAAAACATTGCTAGAATATATATGCATATATACATACATATATATGTACATGTATGAATGTATATGTACATACATATATATACACATATATATATTCTAACAATGTTTTAGTTGTTTAGACAGATTTATTTCTCCTTTAATTCTCTATTTTCTTCTCTGTTCTTCCTCTGTATGTAGCTACAAGCCCTGTTGGGTATCTTGTTATGTTCCTTTGATCCCTGGCCTTTCAGTCAACTTCCAGAAAAATCTTGAGTATGGAAGTCTCATGAGAAATATCTGGCATGTTGTTGCATTTGGTAGTCTATGCCTGTATGAGACAATAGGTCACAACTCCTCTATTCCCTGGTATCCTACTGTCTTCACACTTCTAGTCCTCCCTTCCATGTATGTCAGGATATAAGGCACTCTTAATGTAACCCAAGTAAACCTTCTCTAAAGGACTACATGTTTTGAAGGGTCAGCTGTCCACCAGGATTCCTCACCAATCCCTAGTCTTTCTAACTGAAAAGGGGAGCTATTCTTCACATTCCATCCCATTATAACTATGACAGAAGCTGAGGTTTACAACACTCTCCATATCCTGCATATCTGCTTGCCCCAGCTCTGCTCAACATAATAGCATGTTCAAGGCACAGAAAGGTATGATGTAAACCAGATCAGTTCTGGAAATAGGTACTTCATCTCATGTTTGAGTACCTTATCTCATCTAGAGTATCTCATCTTTGCCTAGTCATGAGACATTGATCTTTGGGTATCATGAGACACTGCTCAAATTTATTACTGCTAAGTGTTCAAATGCTTATCATCAGATTGTTATTTATATTTGAAAGCACCTTTCCTCTTTTCCCCAAAGTTACACATATCCTTATGGACATTTTCCAACCCATTCATGAGAGAGAGAGAAAGATTTTGTTAAGAGAATAAAATGGTAAATTACTTACTGCATGTATGTATGTCATTAACAATAATTCCTCTTCCTTGCATTTTAAAAAATGTTTATCACGTCTAAGATTCCTCAGATAAATTATCTTATTTGATCCTCATCATAATCCAGTAAGATATTTTTTTTAAAAATATAGTTATTCATTGAATGCATTATTTCAATATTAATTATTACTTGGTAGACATTATATAAAAGTTTCCACATTTAGACTTTACACTGTTTGGAGAAGGCATTATCATTATCTACATCTTATAGATGAGAAAAATAAAATATGGTATTATATTTTACTATAAAATCTCAGAATGAGTAGTCCATTTGTAATGGTGTACCTAATCAGTGGTGGAACGGGGAATTTACACCCTTAAAATCTAATTGTACAGTGTATACTCTTAAATGCCATGTAATCATTGGGTAGATGTGACCATTTATATTTACTGATCAGGAAACCGGTGGACTATGTTGGCTTGCTTGCTCATGGTCACTCAGCAAAAGTGAAACAGAGACCAGAAATCATATCTTCTCATTTTAAGTATGTGTTTCTTTCCAGGATATGGTATGTAATTAATATAATTTTAGAAACTGAGCAGTATGCAATCATATAGACCCATTTGAAGATATTATAATACCATTTCATTTAGCAATGGGTAAACCTGAGATTCACATACGTGTGGGTTTTTTTTTTATGTAATTTGCAGTATAACTTACTTTTTTAATTTGTTGTTACTGCCGCATAATTAGATTAGTCTAATTTTGATTTCACTTTGAAATTTTATTCTATTTTTTATATAGATTTTAACAACTAAGCAAAAGTAAATTCAGTGGCAAAGCTTTTATAAAATGCAAGTTGATTTCTGCTATTGAAAAGGATATGTTAATAGAAAAGCAATTGAAATAATTTCCAAAATTTAAATGGAATCAAGTTTCAGAAATGTGAGTTCATTCGAGTCTATGAATATTCACGGAGTCCTTATGACATGCTGGGCACAATGCTACGCCTAGTGGGAGAGAAAGAGATCATAAGAGCAGTCATTGCCTTTAGGGGACTGTAACTCATTGGGAAAGACAGGCATGTACACAAGCAATCTTAATATTAGCTAGAATGTTATAAGTGTTATAACAAAGGGACTGAGAAAGTGCAATAGAGATAAAAAGGAAAGAGATATTAACTCCAACTGGGTGAACTTGAGCAAACAAATAAACTCCACAGCTGGTGCAATAAAATGTGAATTCAAGAAAAAAAATACTTTCGTTTTAATTGCCTTCAGTGTTATTAGGCAAGTTGCCAAGAAATGTTTTCTTCAATATCAAGTTATATCTCAAAGATATCACTTTGAAAAGGAAAGAATGTACCTTTACAGTTGGACTACTCATTCTGAGATTTTAGAACAAAATATCCACCCTGAAAGTTACTTGAGTGGTCAGTTCTAATAACCTATTTGTTTTTCAATGGTGCAAACTATGTTTCTAGACAAAGGAACTAACTTTCCAAAGGTCACAGGGGACAAATCACTAGTTAAAATTAAGACACAAGTCACATGACTTTCAGTTGACCTGGTCTTCTGCCTCACTGGGGTTCTCCTCTTTATCTTTTATACCTTCATTCACATACTCTTCCTTTCAAAAAATATTCAGATTCCTGCACCATTGAGATCAGGTTGGGCTCTCTCTTCTGAAATCATGAAAAACCACAGGAAAGTGCAATGACTGGAAGTGACATCAACAACATGGCTAATAAGATGACCTTAGTTACATCTTCCTCTCAGCAACAATTTGGTATCCATCAAGGACAAAAGTACCTTTGCGAGAGCTGTGGGATTCACTATCATACACCAAGGGACCCAAGAAGTCTTGCCCAACCCCACATTAGGTATTAGGCACAGAGACCTTGGCCCAACTGTGGATATTGCATGGCACTACAGTGGTTCTCATTCCTCAGTATTGGAGCCCCTGGAGAACATTGACATAGACAAGTGAGCCTTTGTGGAAGTCTGGGTTTTGAGAGGACAATCTGCAGTACATCATTGCTGGAAAAATTTAGAAATAATAAACACAAGCTTGGATGCATTGGAAAGTGTAAGGAACATTTTGACTTTACTCACTTCACCCCTCCCCAAAGGCAGAACAGTCAAGTGTCAAGTGAAATCTTCTTATTCTGTGATTTCTTCTGCAGGGGAAAGTGAGAGTATGTGAATGAGCATCGAGCTTCCCCAGCTGTGTGGAACGTTGCCAAAAAGGCCCATTCTTCTCTCATTCCATTCAGAGTACTGAGTCAAGAGCTGCATGACTGGGAGGCAGGAGGAAGCTAGGAGAGTAGCAGATAAGACTCTGGGGAAGATAGTTAAAGGGATGTGGATCATAATAACTGTACTGTGGATTCCATCAAGAAACATTATCACAAGCCACTGGGGAGACCTCACCCACAGATTACCCCCAACAGGGCAACCACAGCCCTCCACACACTTCACCTACACTGCTCCACCAACTATGGCAGGTTCTTTGTGTGCAATTCCAATGGCAGCAAGAGTGAGCATTGGCAGATGGCTAGTGAGCATGTGCAAAACAAGCCCCAATCTGCAGATCAGGAAGAGACTACAGATTTCAGCTTTAGTTCCATTTTGGGGATAATAAAAGGAGGCTAGAATTCATATAGAACCACAAAAATCCCCAAGTAGCCAAAGCAATACTGAGAAAGAACAAAGCTGGAGGCTTCACACTACCTGATTTCAAACTATATTATGAAGCTATAGGAATAAAAACAGTTTGCTACTGCATAAAAATAGACATATAGGCCAATGGAGTAACATTGGGAACCAAGAAATAAACCCTCACATATATAAGCAACTGATATTTGACAAGGAAACCAAGAATACTCAATGGAGGAAGGATAATCTTTTCAAATAAATGGTGCTGGGAAAACTGGATAATCACATGCAGAGAATGAAATTGGATCTCTATCTGGGGCGCCTGGGTGGCACAGTTGGTTAAGCGACTGCCTTCGGCTCAGGTCATGATCCTGGAGTCTCGGGATCGAGTCCCGCATCGGGCTTCCTGCTCGGCAGGGAGTCTGCTTCTCCCTCTCCCACTCCCCATTTGTGTTCCCTCTCTCGCTGTGTCTTTCTCTGTCAAATAAATAAATAAATAAATAAATAAAATCTTAAAAAAAAAAAAAGAAATTGGATCTCTATCTTATACCACTCACAAAGTTAACTCAAAATGGATTAAACACTTAAACATTAGACCTGAAACCATTAAACCCCTAGAAGAAAAATAAAGAGAAACCTCCTTGACATTGGTCTTGGCAAAGTTGTTTTGGATATGATACCAACAGCATAAGCAAAAAAAGCAGAAATTGGGGTGTCTGGGTGGCTTAGTCGGTTAAGCATCCAACTCTTGATTTCAGCTCAGGTCATGGTCTCATGGTCATGAGATTGAGCCCTGCATTGGGCTCCATGCTCAGTAGGGAGTCTGCTAGAGATTCCCTCTCCCATCCCCACTCATGTGTGCATGTACGCATGCTCTCTCTCTCTTTCTCAATTAAATAAATAAATCTTTTTTTTAAAAAGCAAAAATTAGTAAGTGGAATTACATCACTTATTTTCTGCATGGCAAAAGAAATAGTTAATAAAGTGAAAAGGCAACCTACAAAATGGGAGAAAATATTTGCAAATTGTATTATCTCATAAAAGATTAATATTCAAAATATATAAGAACTTATATAAATCAACAGAAAAACAAACTGATTAAAAATGGACAGAGGAATTGAATAGACATTTTTCCAAAAAATATATACAATGGCCATCAGGTGCATGAAAGGATGCTCAACATCACTAATTGTCAGGGAAATGCAAGTCAAAAACACACTTAGAATGGCTATAATCAAAACAAAACAAAACAAAACCCCCCACAAGAGATAACAAATGTTGGCCAGGATGTAGAAACAAGGAAACCCATGTGCACTGTTGGTGGCAATGTAAATTGATACAGACACTGTGGAAAAAGCATGAAGTTTCCTCAAAAAATGCAAAATAGAAGTACCATATGACCCAGCAATCCCACTTCTGGGTATGTACCCAAAGAAAATGAAAGCAAGATCTCAAAGAGATATCTGTACTCCCACATTCATTATAGCATTATTCATAATAGCCACGACATGGAAACAACCTAAGTTTCCACCAACAGATGAGTAGATAAAGAAGTTGCGGTAAGTATATGCAATGGAGTATTATTCATCCATGAGAAAGTGGGAAATCCTGCTGTTTGTGACAAAAACTTGAGGGCATTATACTAACTGAAATAAGACAGACAGATACTGTGGGATATTGCTTATATATGAAGTCTAAAATAGTCAAACTCATAGAAACAGAGTAGCATGGTGATTGCCAGGGGTAAGAGGTGGTGGAAATGGGGAGATGTTGATCAAAGGGGATAAATTTCCAGTTATAAGATAAATAAGTTCTGGGGATCTAATGTACAGGATAGTGATAATACTTAATAATACTGCATTATATACTTGAAAGCTCCCAAGAGTGTGGATCTTAAATGTTTTTACCATAAAAAAGGAATGGTAATTATGTGAGGTGATGGAGACGTTAACTAACCCTATTGTAATCATTTCACAATATAGAAGTGTATCAAATCGTCACAATATTCACCTTAAACTCAAATGATTACATTGTACACCTTAAACTTACACAGTGATATATGTCAATTGTCTCAGTAGAGCTGGGAAAAAAATGCAGTCACTGTCCATTTAACATAGACCATGAAGTACTGTCTTTTGTATGTTTATTTCTACTCTAATGAGAGCAGTCTGTTGTGGTTAACAGGAGTGCTGCAGACCCACCATCCTGAGTTCAAATTACCTATACACCGCTAATTTTAGACAAATTACTTAAAATTCCCTGTGCCTCCATTCCTCACCTCTGAGTGGTCCAAAAACGAGTGGCTGTCTAATGGTTTGTTGTAAAGTTTAAATAATCTGATAGATGTAAACCATTCAGAAGAGTGCTTTGAGCATGTGAACATTGTAAGGATGATCGTTATTCATTCTACACTGTGCCTTCCTTCACTTCAGAGGCAGACTGGTAGAAGAGAGCAATAAGCCTGTATCTGGGGAGTTAGATGTCCCATATGACCTTTAAGACCAAAATGAAATAGCTTTATTTACTGACTATTCACAGGTACTAGTACCATTACCTATCTCTTAAGTGGATGAGGAAGCTAAAGCTCAGAGCAGTTATATAACCTGCGTAGGATACACAGATAAGAAGATTCAAGAGGTTTTGTTTTTGTTTTTAGGTTTCCTGCTGCTGGATATACACACATATAATCTGCTTAATTTATATGTGTGTCCCCAGATAATAAAAAAAAATTACCAACTCTAGGGGTGCCTGGGTGGCTCAGTTGGTTAAGCATCTGCCTTTGGCTCAGGTCATGATCCCAGGGTCCTGGGACTGAGCCCTGTGTTGGGCTCCCTGCTCAGCGGGGAGTCTGCTTCTCCCTCTCACTCTGTTGCTCTCCCTGCTTGTGCTCTCTCTCTCTCTCTGTGTTAAATAAATAAAATCTTTAAAAAAAAATTACCAACTCTAGATTCAAGCAGTCTACTGAACTTTTACCATATTGCCTCTAGAAAGTCAGGTTGGGTTAAATGGATTTTCTAATATGTAAGAGATGTAAACATATGGTATTAATTCCTTTCTTGCCCCTCCTCACTATCCAAATTTTTTTCTCTTCCAATCCTTGAATAGGCCATGTTCTATCTGACCTTCTGGCTTCTACACATGTGTGCCTTCTGTTTATTCTAGACACACACACATACAGGCACACACATGCACACACACATGCACAGATATAATGCATCACACCTTCATTTTCCCAACTAATTTCTACAGCTTATTCTCAACTTTAATATCAAATTCTCTGGGATACTTACGTGTCCCCACCACCAACAGTGTGTTTAGGTACCCAACTTCTGTCTTTCCACATTGCTTTATGTCCTATCATCATAGCAGTTACCAAGCTGAATTGTAAGTGTCTAGGCGTCTGTCTTCTGCTAAAGTATAAGCTCCTTGGGAGTTGAGACTGAGCACATTGCACTTACTGTTTCAATTCTATGCCTAGTTCAGTTGTCACTGAGTTGTTCTATGAATATTCGATGAATGAAAGAATAAGTGAGTGACTGAGTGAATGAATGAATGAAAATCTATTGGTACTCATTAGACTTGCATAAGAACATCTGCACCAAAATCTCCATCATTTGCAACAACAACAAATAAAATAGATAAAAAAGAGTTAAGGAATTATAGGCTTAAAGATGATTTTAAAAATAATAACTGGCATAGAGAATAACCCTTCAAAAGCCTAGTCACAAATGTAGGCCCATTTGTAAATTGCAACATTCATTTCGCCCACATTTTGCTTACCTCAAACTAGAAAGGCACCAAGATGCCATGATTAGGGCAGAGCTTGCATCCAGAGATTTGTACATAATTCATAGTTTAAGTTCTGCAAGTTTGCATAATAAATAGTTTAAATACTGCAGCAACAGAGCTGGAGAGGAAATTAGGATTCTGAATGAAAAAGTTAATTATACCTCCAAGGATTTTTTTTTTTTTGCAATACATTAAAAACAAGCTTAGAAGAGGATAATTTAGGCTAAAAAGAGACGGAAATGCAGGAGATTATGGGAGTGGTGATAACTGACAAGTTATCTTATTAAGTGGGGGTAATTAGACTAAATTAATTTTAAAATTGTAGCAGCGGATTCTAGATCAACAATAGCGTAAATAATTTATGGGGCTGATGATCTTGCAGCTGGAGTCATTTCTTTTAGATGGACTCTGTTCTTAACATTATTGGCCATTTTCTCTGCTTCAACCATTCTATTCAGATAACCCTGAGGGGTATAGTTTACAACTGGAATCTCCTCCCTTTTAGCTAGGCTGCCAAAATAGATCAAAATACAAGAAATCTTCATCAAAGGAAAGCAGCTTTTTGTAAAAAAGATGTCATAGGCTAGCTCTCCATCCATTTGCATGTCCATTCACCTACCCATCCAAAATATGGATGGATATTACTACTACTAATATTGCTACTAATAAATAGTATTAAATTAATATTTTTTTAGAACTTAATGCGTGTCTAGGTACTATGTTGAGCATGGCACATGCATTATTTTGTTTATTTTAAACAATAGCCTCGTGAAATATGCACAAATACTAATCCTAAACTAAGGGCTCAGAGTAATGAAGCAACCTGCCCAAGAACACAGAATTAATAAGATCTTTGGTCAGACCCCCAGCAGTATGATACCAGAGCCACATTCAAAACCATTGTGCTGTCCTAGGCATTGACCAAATGTCAAGAACGGATATTCTCACTTGGAGATTTTGTAATTTGGGAAGTAAACACAATGGGAGAAAATACTCACCTTTAAAGGTGAATATTGGAGTGCAGTGAAGAAAGAAAAAATAAAGAGGCAGAGGGCTTGGTTGGAATCTAGCCTTATTTTAAGCTGTGGCATAGCCATATAAACTTGAGTTCATTATGCAACCATTCTAATTATCATATTCCAATCTGTAAAATGAGGCAGATGAGAAGTCTTGCAAGTTAGTAACAAGGCATGCCAATAATGATGACAACATATTTCATTTTAAAAGAGTGCTCCCAGGGGCACCTGGGTGGCTCAGTCGTTGGGCGTCTGCCTTCGGCTCAGGTCATGATCCCACGGTCCTGGGATCAAGCGCCGCATTGGGCTCCCTGCTCAGCAGGAAGCCTGCTTCTCCCTCTCCCACTCTCCCTGCTTGTTTTCCCTCTCTTGCTGTATCTCTGTCAAATAAATAAATAAAATCTTAAAAAAAAAAAAAAGAGTGCTCCCAGACCCTTCTATGGAAAACATTCCCTGTCCACACCCCCTGCTGAAAGGAGAGCCCCAGGTAGCCTTCACTTCCAGCATGGAACCTCTCATACACCCCACCCTCAAGCTTGGCTGCCACAGTGGCTTTGGATGGGGTGACCAATGCATATACCATCCTGTGGCATGGTAGGAAATGCTCTACGCAGAGAATCCAACTCTTGTTCTTGGAAATGTGTACTGGGAGTACAGAGTAAACAAGGTGGTTGAAACCTTGATTTTTCTCTTTCAGCCCACAGTCAATTCACGAAAAGCTGGCAGCCCTTACTTCAAAATAGACTCCCCATCTGCCCACTTCCTACCACCCCCTCTGCTACTACCTTCATTGTAGCCATCAGCATCTCTCGTTTGAATTATTCCATTGTCTTTTACCCTTGCCTTATATAGATCTATTTTTAACCTAACAACGAGAACATCACTCCTCTGTTCAATAGCTTCCTATCCCATTTAAAGTAAACCAAAGTTTTTAACATAGTCTGCAAGGCCCTATACAATTAGGGTCTCTGACTTGCCTCTTTAACTTCATTCCCTACTACTGCTGCCTTTCCTATTTATCTCACTCCAACCACTTGGCCTCCTTTTGGTTCCTTGTTATTCCCACCATCTACTCCCATGCAACAGCCTTTACACTAGCTCTTCTCTCTTTAACACTCTTCTTGCAGATCTCTACCTGTCTCATTCCCTCACCTCTGAAAAGTCATTGATCAAATTTCACCTTCTCAGTGACTACTTTGACCTCTCTGTTCGATTGAAAATACTCCCACACCGGTAACTTCTCATTCCCTGTCTCTGCTTGGTTTTTCTTCACTGTGTGGATTACCTTCTAATCTAATAGGTTATTTCCTAATTAGAGCACAAAATCTCTGAGGATAGGGATTATTGTCTATGACACCACTGTATCACCAGCATGGCAGACATTGTAGCATAATAAATATTTGTTGAATATTGGTTGAGTAGGTGAATGAATAAATGAATGAAATGTGCATTTGGAAGCAAAATAACCATAGGAGGTTATTTTCAAGCTACAGAGTTGAGTCAATAGACTCTAGGAGGCAGAAGCTGTAGGTGAAGAGAAGAGGTCTAAAGTACAGAATAAGGAAGTGGGTGAAAGACCTAGAGCAACTACACGTACTGGAGGGAGGAGCCACAACTTCTTGCTGTAAGGTCCACAGAACCACCTTATACTCAAATTTCAGTGACATTCCCTTAATCTCATGTCATTAAGATTTCAGCTCACTTCATAGTTACTCTTGAAATCTATCATTTGCCTCAACTATCTGCCTTAAATTCAGTCTTTATTCTTTATATTCAAAGAACTCAAAGCAACCATTGTTTCTCAACCCTACTGATTCCTTTTTATGTGCCCAATTCTTTATTTAGTATCTTCACGTATATTATCTCATTAACTCTTCCTAGATATTTTGCATCATAAACATTGTTATGAGCATTTTACAAGTAGCAGAATCTTCATGAAGATAACTCATTAGTCAGAGTCACACATGATATTGGAGCAAACCTGGGACTCAAATGCAGGTCTTTTGACCCCCAAGAGCATGGCTCTTTTCCTATACCACACTGTCTCTTCAGGGTTTTCTAGGTGGCATTTTTTTTCAGGGGCATAATCAGGTAATTGCTTATGCCATTCTGTCTATGAGTCTATGATTCTATGATTACCAATTCATGTGCCCTCATCTAGCATTACCTCTGCAGAATACTTAATTTGCTACCTTAATTTTTGATAGAACCACAGAGCTAGGGAAAGATAAATATATGTGTTTCCTTTTTATCTTCTGAAGGTGCCATTTTGCTTGTCCCCCTCACTCCTCACCTTTCTGTAAGTTCCTAGCAGGGTCATGGCTGCCAATATATTGAAACTCTCAGGAGCCAATTACACAAGGATGAAACAGACACCTGACAGGCAAGAGCACCCTTCTGGCCATGATGGACAGCTGATCAGTAATTAAAAGGGATGATTTATGGCTTAAAGGGAAGAGTAGCTATCTATCTCATGAGCACATACACATCTATACCTATAAAACATGTCTTTCCAAGAACCTTTTGAATCAAAAATTGCCCTGGACTTTCTCATCTTTCCTGTATATATCAGAAAATATAAATGAGGGGTGCCTGGGTGGTTCAGTCATTAAGTGTCTGCCTTTGGCTCAGGTCGTGATCCCAGGGTTCTGGGATCGAGCCCTGCATCGGGCCCCCTGCTCCGCGGGAAGCCTGCTTCCCCCTCTCCCACTCCCCCTGCTTGTGTTCCCTCTCTCGCTGTCTCTCTCTCTGTCAAATAAATAAACAAAATCTTAAAAAAAAAAAAAAGAAAATATTAATGGATTACCCAAGAGCACACAGATAATCAGGATTCCAGGTTTCCTGACTTGCTCAATTGTTTTGTTTTGTTTTTTCCAGGCAGTATGTTACCTCTGCCTTGGAGAATAAAATTCAAAGTTGTTGGCTTCATTTCCAAGTCTCTCAATGGACTAAACCTGTTTGGAGTCATCCTTCCTCCTCATCTCAGCTTAAAAGCCACTTCTTCCATGAAGCCTTCCATGAAGCCTTCTTCCATGAAGACTTCCACGAAGCCTTCAGTCACAGTTAGTTCTTCCCGTTTGTTAGCTCTTATTACATTGCAGTTGTTGTAGCAATTAGCACAGTCAAAAAAGTTGAAATTATGACAGTGCTTCTCTGACTTCCCAACTCCTAGTGGAAGGAGCCAAAGCATTATACAATGAAAGCAGTAAACAGGAGTGACCATAATCTAGGACTTTCCCTCTCTGTCCAGTAGTCCTTACATTATCCAGATTCTTCAGGGATCCTGATTCTTTCAGGATACGCTGAATGTGGACTCAAGTAATAAGATTCCTTTGACAATAATTTACCCTAATTTGCCTAAAAACATTGACCCAAAGATAATTAGCAGAGTTAAAGGGAAACATAATCTCCCCCTCATAAACTTTGAAATGTTCAGTCCACCAAGTTCCAGGAGGTATTTCCACCAGAGTTGTCAACTGGGAGAGACTAAATAAACAACTATGACAATAAAAACAGCCATCATAACTCAGGCTTGAGAGCAGGCTTTCCAAATGGTTTTATTCCAACCCTCATTGTGTTGTTTTTGGTGAGACCTTCCAATTCTGACTGCTATTTGCACCTGCCTTAGTCAGCCTCATTTAGGAGTAAGGACCTTGATATGCTTTCAACCAATGGTTTTGCTCCATCAGAGCCAGGGAAGGTAAGATAAGTCCTAAACCAGCAGAGCTAAAGAGTATGGACCTCAAAATCTGCCCCAAGCAAGTGGGCTTTAAAATAATGATATTTCGGGGCACCTGGGTGGCTCAGTCAGTTAAATGTCCAACTCTTGGTTTTGGCTCAGGTCATGATCTCGTGGGTTGTGAGATGGAGTCCCCCCATTTGTGTGCTCTCTCCCTTTCTCTCTGACTCTCTCTCAAATAAATAAAAAAATCTTTAAAAAAATAAAAAATAAAATAATATTTCCCAAAGTCTGGAGTCTTTCCTGAGCTCAAATACCCATTCTTTCTCTTTCTTTAACCCACTAAATAGTAAACATTTACCATGTGCCAATCACTCCATGAAGCTTTGAACTACATTATTTCATTTAACACTTACATGAGTGAGGTAGGCATTGGTTAGGGAGTTGTGAGTTCAACTTGTGAACTAAGCAGTCTGCTAAGTCCACGTTCTTAGTCATAGAACTGGACATTAACCATGAACTCCAGATGTCTTGGCTTAATCAATGACTTCTGTTTGTTCTTGAACCTGGTTTTCTTTGTTAATCTCCTAATACAAGGAGTCACAGCTGAGTCTATTTCGGGAGGCTCAGGCTCCTCAGAATTTGGATTCCTCCACTCTCTTGCCAAGACTCTTCATAATTTACCTCTTCAGAGATGAATGCCAGCTCCAGCAGAGACCAAGATTGCAGTGTTCATGTGAGCACTATTTTTTTAAAAATGTTTTATTTATTTACTTGACAGAGAGAGAGAGAGAGAGAGGGAACACAAGCAGGGGGAGTGGGAGAGGGAGAAGCAGGCTTCCCACTGAGCGGAGACCCGGACGTGGGGCTCGATCCCAGGACCCTGGGACCATGACCTGAGCCAAAGGCAGACGCTTAACGACTGAGCCACCTAGGCACCCAATGTGAGCACTATTATATGAACTCTTCCCCTTCTACTTCCCTAAGCTCACCTCATCATATGGCCCACATCCATGGCCCAGATCATATTTTTTTCCCTTTCTCAGTCTCTCTGCTATTATATATCATCATGGATGTGCCCAGTAAATGGATTTGAAAATCTGGGATAGGTCAGTTTACAATATTGTCTTCATTTTTTTTGGTTCATGTTATCTGAACCTTCTCCCCCTCCCATGAGAATCTAGACTTATCAGTGAGCTGGTAGATAGCATGGCTTTCCCTGAAAATGACAAGGGCAAGGGGAGAAGGTACTGCAGTGTTAATCAGACAGAGACATTTATCAAGGTGATTACAAAGATAGGCTTGGTACTCAGATTACCTGGGTTCAAAGCCAGGCGCCACCACTCACCACTTGTCTACCTAGGCAAGTCATATTATCACTAGAATTCTAATCTGCAAATTCAAGATTGTAACGTTTCATAGGATTGTTCCAAGAATCCGATAAGTTATATCTTGTAAGATGCTTCATCTGCTTGCCTGGCACAAGGGAGCCCTTCGACATCTTTACTGTACATGTTATAAGAACAGGTGTGAAAAGTCAGGGTCCAGGAATCAGAAGTCTGAACAACTGGGAATGGGAAACAAGGGGTTGAGCATGTAATTGGGGCACAGGAACCCTATCTTGCCCGTAGTTATATTCTCTCTGTGATTCTCACAAGATGTGTGGAAGAATTGGCTTCTTTTAAAGGGCCAGAGATGAGATAGTAGCCATCTTAAATACTTTGTGTCTCCAAATTGTGCAGTTCAAAGCAAACAGCAACTAACAACAGAAAAACAAGCAGAAACACTTGAATAATTTGGAATACTGAGATAAAAAGAGGTCAAGGAAGAGAAGGATATTTTGTTCAATCACTTGCTTGCTTATTGTTTAGGGAGGAATTGATTTCCTAAAATTAATATTTGCAGGAAAACAGGGTTTTTAATTAATGTAATATTTGAAATGTATATCTAAGTTAAGAAGTAAAATAATAAAAGAATATTTGTAAATCTGCTGTCTAATACAGAATGACTTTTTGTTGTTGTTGTTGGAACAGTGGAATACTAAGTATCATTCAAGACCTGGCCTTAAAGCCACCTCTTCTGGGAAGTCTTCCTAAAACCCTAAAAATCAAAACCATTCCCTACAGTGTGCACCCATAATAATTGGTGAATTGTATTATACTTATTTATGTCTGTCTTTCTCGTAATAGTGAATAAACACATCACCCTTTGTGTGACAGAAAGCTCTGTCAAATCAAGGGCCATATGCTTTTTATTGTTGAATCCTCCCACAACACCACCATCCTTCCTTCCCCCACCCCATAACCCCCATCTCAGTAGCAAATTTAGGGCCTTGTACACAGGAAGGGCTTAGTAGATGTTTGCCAGACTGACTGGAGCAAAGAGCACTGAAACTCCTTCCCAAGGGCTGTGTTTAGAAATCGCTACGATCTTTTCCGATGACTGCATAGCAAATTGGATTTACCTTTTCAATTTTGCATTATTCTTATGTTATTGGGATTATGATGAATAATAAGATAATAACAGCAATTAGCCTCTGGATGACTAATGGTCCCTTAAATTGATTTTGAACAATCAATTTGAACATCTTCCCATGGCCAAATTAGAATAGGGCGGGCCACAGAGTGTTCCATAAACATTCCAATGTTTAAAATTATGTAAAATTAGGTCCATTGAATACAGAGGGAGGTATGGAAGCTCCCTAGGGTTTGGGAATGAGAGTGAGGAGCTATTTAATGATTTAAGCTCTGTTTCTGAAAAGCAGCGAGCTAAAGGATCAATAGAGTCTATGCCAAAAGTTTGTTTGTAAGTTGGTTATTTAAAACTTAGCAGTTATGTTCAACATGGAACTAGTATTGTTCGTTGTGTTTTGGAGTCCCCGCTTCATTCTGCCAAAACCTATTGAACCCATGGAGGGCATAAAGTATACTTGATCTTAGCCATAGTTTATCAGACAAAATCATTGAGGAGATATACCTTCAGGGCCCAACCGGGGTCTCCAAAGAGACACTGTCTCCCCACGGCAGTGGCTCATGGGGCCACACATGGACTACCTCATCACCATAGAAGTGGGTCTCACCTCACTCTGGGGTACTAGGGATGGAACCTTTAATTTTTATCCAAGATCCAGTAAGATGGGGTCAGAAGACGAAAGAGGTAGAAAAGAGGGGAGGGAAGATGCTACTGTTTGGGTGCAGAGAGCTGTTACGGAGAACATAGCTTCCTGCCAGTAAACTCTCTAAGTTCATCTTTAGGGTTTGCCAAATTTTGGTTCACCTTTCACCTTTTTTTTTTTTTTCCTGCAGACTTTGGAGTTTTCTGCACATAGTGTCATAGTTTCTACCATTCTAGCTGGGTTTTCCAGTCCTAAACTAATTCTCTTACTTTCCTTATTTTCCCAGTCCTGAACCAATGCAGAGGTATGTAGACTTTTATTAGGAGGCAAAGGAAAATTGTTATAAAGTAGTTTTAATTCATTACATAAAACAAGGGAGTAATTTCTAAAGAAATATGAACAAAAAAGCATAGGAACAGATTGGGAGTGAGAGGCACAGACATCAAAATGCATGATGACAAGTTTTGTGTCAGCAAAGTGATATAAGAGCCTTAAGAAGTAATTAATTTTTCTCAGATGGTGTTTGAAGAAGATTCCATAGAGAGGGAAGTTGATCTGAGTTATGGGGAGTGTCCATCCCAAATGTTCACTGAGCCTTCCTGATCCTTTAGATACAGAAAAGATTAGTTTGGGTTTCAAATTTTGTGCTCTTTAGAAGTTAAAAAAACAAAAACCTCTCATGATGTTTCTGCAGATGTCTGGGCACAACTGTACTTTTATAGCTTGAACTCATGGATTCCCCCTTTATGAGTTATCTCAACATTACATGCATGGTGCCCTACCTGGAGACTGCTCTGAGCTGTGTCCACCTGGAGATTTATCTTTGCCCTTCCTTTCATTCACTCACACACACACACACACACACACTCACACACACACAGAGACTATTCATATATATCTACTTTTATGTACAGAATATTTTAGTGAAAAATTTTGAGAGCTAGGAGTTTTGCATCACAATAATGCAAATAACCCCAAACTGAGTATTAGATGTTCTTGGTTATAAAAGTCCCTTTGACTCTCAACTGGGGATGATTCATGGCTGCTTCATCCTGTAAAGTATCCAAAGCCTCCCACCACTTCCTTCCTTCTCCTTCCTCATGTCTCGTCCAGACCCCATTTCTCCCAGATGCCTTCAGGAACTTCTAAATCACATGATAGAAAGAAGAATTATTGCCACTAATTATGCTAGAGTAAAAGATATTCTAGTAAAAATGTGACTGGAAAATATGTAAAAGTATGAATTAATATATGTGTTTTTACCTACCTGGGGACTCATCAGATTTATTCACTCGGTCCCTGAACGAGTCCTTTACACAGGATACACTCCTGAACATAAGCCCACCCCTGCTTTGAGTGATGTTACATCTACAGGATACAAAGGCATAAATGGACTCAGACCTAAGGAAAAAGGTAAGATGCATGTATGCATAATGAGAACCCCCCACATGCACACATGCACAATCATCCTGGACTAGAGAAGATCCCATAGAATGGGGCAAGAGGAGATAGGGGGAGGAGTGAAGTGCTGTCATCAGGAAGATTTCTCTGTTTTGCCAGAGCATGGAGCACCTGCCACCAGTGTGGGAATATGTGTGGACTAAGGACCATCCCAAATCTATTCCAGTCGTGAGCACCCCTCCCCACCTGCATGGAGGAACAATGGAGGTGTCCGTGTAATTGCCATCAGTAAATCCGATAGTGACCAACTGACTGCTGCTTGGGCCCTGATATTTTAATACCTCCACCATAAGTATCCTGCATGGACAACTATCTTTCATCAGCAGGATGATTACAAACTTGAGAAACAGAGATGAAGGAAGGCCTTCCACACCTCGGGTTGTGCTGATGATATGGAAGGAGGAAAAACCCTAGCATCATTCCCTGACCTCAGGTTACCCTTTCCCCCCAACACACATGGTAAAGGCTGAGTACAGATGAACCAAGCCAAAGCATCCCGCTGAGTTAATATACTGATGGAATATCTATCTGTTGGCGGGTGGGGAGGGAGCCCACGAGAGGGGCAAAAGCAGAGAGGAATCAAACAATACGGGTTTAGAAATGTGGACATGTGTTTCAGAAATGGATTTGTGAGGGGCGCCTGGGTGGCTCAGTCATTAGGCGTCTGCCTTCGGCTCAGGTCATGATCCCAGGGTCCTGGGATTGAACCCCATATCGGGCTCCCTGCTCCGCGGGAAGCCTCCTTCTCCCTTTCCCACTCTCCCTGCTTGTGTTCCCTCTCTTGCTGTCTCTCTCTCTGTCAAAAAATAAATTAAAAATCTTAAAAAAAAATAGATTTGTGAGTCAGATATCTAGAGCTAAAGAGGAAGACCTCGTCTCTTGATTGGGTTGAGGACATGAGGTATGGATGGGCTGCTGATAGAAAGCCAGAGTAAGGACTGCAGAAACCAGCAGAAGCAGTGGTGGATAAAAGGAACAGCTGAAACGTCCAGAGAGGAATGACGCTTCTTTCCTCTTTCCCTTTCCTTTTGGCTTCTAGCATGCTTAGCAATTTCATCACATATGCATTAGTTTCACCAGGTGTCACCTTTAAAATATTTATTTTAATGAGTGATTGAATGCCTACAATTTGCCAGGATATGCTAGGTGCTTTTGGGTGTGTTCTCATATATCTCATTTGATCTTCACTCTGACCATAGGACATTGATATTTTTTTCCCATTTTGCAGATTAAAAAAAACAACAAAAAAAAACCAAATCAAAGATATGAGTTGATTTGCTTAAGGTCACAGCAGTAATAAATGTCAGAACCAGAATTTAAGCCTGGCCTTCTGATCCTGACTTCATGATTCTTTCCACAGCAGCAATATATTCCTGAAATATTAGATCCAAAATGAATGTTAGAAATTATTTCATCCAGAAATGACAGATATATTCTAAATGATGTGCCGACTCTTAATTGTTCTAGGCTACCTGGAGTGTGTGCTGAGAAGAACATGGGGACCTATCGCAGGCTCAGTGGGAAAAAGTGCCATGATTGATTCACCGTGTCTGCTATGGGCACCTCTGCCAGGTGCCTTCCAACCCTAACTTGGTTCTCTCCCACCACGTTTACAGCTGGGAACATTGATGCTGGGAGATTTAAAAAGAATTGCCCCAAAACACACAGCGTGGTGTTGGCAGAGACACACTGAGTCTCCCCCTCTCCTGACTCCATACCTGGTGCTCTTGGCCGAGCCCTGGACCTTCCCCTGGAGCTCTCATGGGAAACCTGCCAAATCACTCTTTCTCTCTGAATCTCTTTCTGGCCTTGTTTTTCTGTCTCCTATCACTTATGCACATCATCTGAGTAAAGTGCTTTGAAGAGGAATCCAGTGTGAAATACTAGCTTGCTTTTGTCAATACGATACCTCAGTCAAGGTTTCTGTTGAGGAATTGCTGAGAGGGACATGTTGCAAGTGATTGATGGGCACCAAGTTCTGGTGTGGGGACTGGGTAAGCAAAGGCAGGGTGGTCAAGAAATAACCAGAGCCAACTCAGCATTTAGGAACCGGCTGGTGCTAAATTTTCCTGCACAATTTTGATCTGATCAGCTCAAAGCACTCTAGAATGGTTCATTGGTGCAAGGAAAATGACAGAAATACTGTATTTAAATTTAGGAGAAATAACCTGAAGACCATAGTCATTCACTGAAATGGCATCCACTTAATGATGAAGAGGAAGTGCATATATGTAAAATGGAGTGGAAGTTTGAAAAATCTATTCTATCCCAGGTAATTCAAACAGAAAACTATAGAAGTACCTAACTCATGGGTTGTTGTGCAATTAAATGAGACGATGCTCATAAATTATTTAGCTACTGGGGCGCCTGGGTGGTTCAGTCGTTAAGCGTCTGCCTTTGGCTCAGGTCATGATCCCAGGGTCCTGGGATCGAGCCCCGCATCGGGCTCCCTGCTCTGCGGGAAGCCTTCTTCTCCCTCTCCCACTCCCCCTGCTTGTGTTCCTTCTCTCGCTGTGTCTCTCTGTCAAATAAATAAATAAAATCTTTAAAAAAAAAATTATTTAGCTAGTGCCTGGCAAACAGTAATTGTTCAGAGAACAATAAACAATAATATATTTTTTTAATGAGGAAAGATTGTAGGGGTAAGTGTGTGTGCGTGAACACACAAATGGATATGTCTGTGTTTGTGTGTTACACTCTTTAAATCATCTCCTTGACTAACTCAATTATCTTGTGTTGTAGACACACTCTAATTTTTTCTTTATCTGTAAGTAGAGAACACACTCACTTTCAACTGAATGTCACATATTTCTTTCTTTTCACCAAACACAGGCGTCTTATTCAATCTTCTGCTGTTCATAAAATGTGACTAATTAGCATTATTAGATTAAAGTTTCTGTTCATGAAACTGAGTCACAGAAAGGTTAAGTGATCAGCCCTAAGTCATACAGCTTCTGAATGGCTGGGCATCAGTGAGGAACTGAGTCTTTCCCGCTCAACTCAGACTGTTGTACACTCTCTTTTCTTTATATTAAGATTAAAATGGTTCTACTCCAAACTTCCCTCCCCCTTCCTTATCCTTTGTAATTTTTTTCCTATTTCTTACTCTAATCCAAATTAATAACTGCTTAAGAAATTTCTTTTATGTAGGGCGCCTGGATGGCTCAATCATTAAGCGTTGGCCTTTGGCTCAGGTCATAATCCCAGGGTCCTGGGATCGAGCCCCGCATCGGGCTCCCCGCTCCGTGGGAAGCCTGCTTCTCCCTCTCCCACTCCCCCTGCTTGTTTTCCTTCTCTCACTGTGTCTCTCTCTGTCAAATAAAAAAATAAAATCTTTAAAAAAAAGAAAAGAAATTTATGTGTCTTTTATTAATCACTAGATGACAAATAAGACTTTGTCCCTATTAATGGCAAATGCTGACAGTTGTTACTTTCCACTTTTCCTGTCGACAGATTTTCTTGAAATCACCATCGCTCCCTCACATTACACAGGGGAAGATAACCCTATCCTAGACTCCAGGAATATAGGAGTGCCCTCTTTCCTCCGAGGGATAGGTTCCAAGACCCCCAGGGGATGCCTGAAACTGTGGATAGTATTGAACCCTACATATACTATGTTTTTTCATATATGTGCATAACTATGATGGACTTAAATTTATTAAGTAGGCAGAGTAAGAAATTAACAGCAATAATTAATATTTTTTTAAAATTTTATTTTATTATGTTATGTTAATCACCATACATTACATCATTAGTTTTTGATGTAGTGATCCACGCTTCATTGTTTGCATATAACACCCAGTGCTCTATTCAATATGTGCCCTTTTTAATACACATCACCAGGCGAACCCATCCCCCCACCGCCCTCCCCTCTAGAACCCTCAGTTTGTTTCTCAGAGTCCATAGTCTCTCATGGTTCGTCTCCCCCTCCGATTTCCACCCCCTTCATTTTTCCCTTCCTACTATCTTCTTTTTTTCTTTTTTTAAAAGATTTTATTTATTTATTTGACAGAAAGAGACACAGCGAGAGAGGGAACACAAGCAGAGGGAGTGGGAGAGGGAGAAACGGAGCAGGGAGCCCGATGCAGGGCTCGATCCCAGGACCCTGGGATCATGACCTGAGCTGAAGGCAGACACTTAACGACTGAGCCACCCAGGTGCCCCTTCTTTTTTTTTTTTTTTTTTTTAACATATAATGTATTATTTGTTTCAGAGGTACAGGTGTGTGATTCATTAGTCTTACACAATTCTCAGTGCTCACCATAGCACATACCCTCCCCAATGTCTATCACCCAGCCACCCCATCCCTCCCACCCCCCATCACTCCAGCAACCCTCAGTTTGTTTCCTGAGATTAAGAATTCCTCGTATCAGTGAGATCATATGATACTTGTCTTTCTCTGATTGACTTATTTCGCTTAGCATAATACCCTCTAGTTCTATCCACGTCATTGCAAATGGCAAGATCTCATTCCTTTTGATGGCTGCATAATATTCCATTGTATATATATACCACTTCTTCTTTATCCATTCATCTGTTGATGGACATCTAGGCTCTTTCCATAGTTTGGCTATTGTGGATGTTGCTGCTATAAACATCAGGGTGCACATACCCCTTCAGGTCACTACATTTGTGTCTTTGGGGTAAATATCCAGTAGTGCAATTGCTGGGTTGTAGTGTAGCTCTATTTTCAACTTTTTGAGGAACCTCCATACTGTTTTCCAGAGTGGCTGCACCAGCTTGCATTCCCACCAACAGTGTAGGTTGGTTCCCCTTTCTCTGCATCCCCACCAACATCTGTTGTTTCCTGACTTGTTAATTTTACCCATTCTGACTGGCTAAACCTCGTTGAGGTTTTGATTTGGATTTCCCTGATGCTGAGTGATGTTGAGCATTTTTTCATGTGTCTGTAGGCCATTTGGATGTCTTCTTTGTAGAAATGTCTGTTCATGTCTTCTGCCCATTTCTTGATTGGATTCTTTGTTCTTTGAGTGTTGAGTTTGATAAGTTCTCTATAGATTTTAGATACTAGCCCTTTATCTGATATGTCATTTGCAAATATCTTCTCCCATTCTGTCGGTTGTCTTTTGGTTTTGTTGACTGTTTCCTTTGCTGTGCAAAAGCTTTTTATCTTGATGAAGTCCCAGTAGTTCATTTTTGCCCTAACAGCAATAATTAATAATTAAATAGAACAATTATGACAATAGGCTGTAATAAAAGCTATGTGACTGTGCTCCCTCACTCTCTGTACCCACCCTTCTTTTTGTGATGATGTGAGATGTTAAAATGCCCACATGATGAGATGAAGTGAGGTGAATGATGTAGGCATTGTGATGTAGTGTGAAGCTACGAATGACCTTCTGCCCATATGTCAGAAGGAAGATCATCTGCTTTTAGACCGGTGTTGATCACAGGTAACTTTAACCACAGAAAGTGAAGCCGCAGGGCAGGGGGGACAACTGTCCATCCAGAATGCTAAGGGTGCAGATTGCCCTGCCAGGAATGTGTCCAGTGGGGATCATGTGATCATGCTCTATACAACGAGGGGAGGTCTACTTAGGCCTTCTGGGAAAGGTTTCTTTACTAAAAAGATGTTTATTTTTTTAAAAGATTTTATTTATTTATTTGACAGAGAGAGAGAGAGAACACAAGCAGGCAGAACAGCACACACAGAGAGAGAGGGAGAAGCAGGCTGTCCGCGGAGCAGGGAGCCTGACAACGGGCTCGATCCCAGGACCCTGAGATCATGACTTGAGCTGAAGGCAGACGCTTAACTGACCGAGCCACCCAGGCTCCCCAAAAAGATGTTTATTAAAAAAAAGATGTTTATTTTCTTCCAGTAGATGTTGGAGTATCTGGATGGAAAGCTAAATTTGCAGCTGCCTTGCTTCCAGAAGGAAAACAGTTTCTGGCATTCCAGGCCTGGAACCTCTGAGTTTCATGGTTTGTGAAGCAACTTATCACATGAGTTAGGGTTTTCTCTAGCTATGTGCTTGAGTGACCCTAACTGATAAGGCACCCTAAAGAAAACCTGAAGTTCTTTTTTTTTTTTAAAGATTTTATTTATTTATTTATTTGAGACAGAGAGAATGAGAGAAAGCACATGAGAGGGGGGAGGGTCAGAGGCAGAAGCAGGCTCCCTGCCGAGCAGGGAGCCCGATGCGGGACTCGATCCAGGGACTCCAGGATCATGACCTGAGCCGAAGGCAGTCGCTTAACCAACTGAGCCACCCAGGCACCCGAAAACCTGAAGTTCTTGTTCCTGTGACAGAGTGTGTGGTTACTAGCGTGCCCCAGGGAGGCAGATTCAATGTGGAATATTGCTTCTCCCCCTTGCTGCTGGTGTAGCACTGGGCAGTTACTTCATTTCTCTCTGTTTGGAGTGACTCCTTTCTCTTTCCCTGCTTTATTGTCCTGAGAACACACTTCACCCTTTGACATAATATGCATTGTACTGTATACCTATTTATATAGTGAATGTCCATTGTTGAAGGAGGTAAATAAGCAAGAGGATGTGACCCCAGGTTGACCCACAAGCTGGACGCAGGCAATCAGACTCCTCCCTCGTCCCCGCACCCCCCATCTCAGGAAATATGCTCTTCCTATGGTTGCCGCAATGGGAGCTGTTCCAGGAGAATAGCCTTGAGAGGGTAAGGTATCACCGAGACCATCCGGACAGTATATATGACTGAACCCACTTCAGGTTTCTATGTAAATTTTTAATATTTTGACAGGTGGGTGCAGAAACCTATCTGTCTCGCAGCCACCCAGGACAACCTTGTAAGTAACTTCCCTTGCTTATTACCACTGCCACCTACCAATCTGGAGTGGTCGGCCTCTGTCTTTGATTTCTCCTTGTCTTCCTTGGAAGTGGGCCAGTCTGCCAACCAACGTCTATCTTTCCCTTCTTTGTTAGAAGCTCCGTGTAGGCAGGAATTTTGACCTGCATTGTTGGCTTCTAAATTCACAGTGTCTGGCATATTGTAGAGGATTAACAAATAGTTGCTTAATAAATGAGTAAATTAAAAAATGAATTAATAAGGTAGAATGACAGCTAGGATTGCTGTGATGGTAAATTTTGATAACATATGTCCATATTGTTACACTGCCTGGCATACTATTATTAAAACAAATAAAGACACCCATGTGTCTAAGTATTGGCATGATATCTGTAACTAGTTCTAATATAAATACCTATTGAAAGTCATCTGTCATGTCAGCTACCCTCCAGAGATAATAAATGTTTGTTGTTGTTAAGTTGCTAAGTTTGGGGGTAATTTGTTATGCAGCGGTAAGTAACTGATACACTTCCTCTACCCCCTACCTTCCTTACTCTTCTCTCCATACACTGTGTTCTCCTTTATCATCCCTAGTTTTCATTCACCCAAATATTTATTTTTATTCAGCACACATTCCTATGGGCAACCTACATGTAGGCTCTTGTGTGAGACACTGGCAGAGCTCTCAGGACCTGGAAGATTTAAGTCCTGCCCCAGGATGCTTCTCTGGACTTGGGTGAGGTACCCTGGCCTCCTGGATTGCCACATCTCTCTTAATCTGAACCCTGCAGTTTGGCCTTAAGTTTTAACTTTTCCTGGACTGCAATCTGGTTGTTTCAACTATCAGGAACAGGAGACTAAGCTTCTAACATCCATGCATCCCTTCAAATAGGGTGGAATTTCCAAATTCGTGTGGGTCATATCTGCACATGAATCTAATTTGATGATCTCCAAATTCATATTTCTCTTGCTGCAAACAATTAACGTATGCCCACAATTACATGTTTTTTGAGTGTTTTACTTTGTGCAGCCATGTCCGAGGTATTATGCCATTTAATCCCTTATGACCCATTATGGAAGACATTATGATTATAACTCTTTCATAGGAGGGAAAATGGAAGCTACGTAACTTAACCACCGTAGGAATCGGTAGAACTAGAAATTGAGCCCAAGCAGTCAGACACTAAAGTTTGTATGCTAAGTTTGTATGCTTACTCCATATTGTCATGTAAGCCCACACTCCCTGAGACAGAACTCATTAGATGGTAAAGAGGAGCAGCCTAGGAATGTGAAAGAGAAAAGCTTCTTCTTGGATTCTTCCTTTAGTTCCTGAGTGAATTTGGCCAAATCAGTTAATTCACTGAGTCTCAGTTGTCTCATTTTTTTTTAAAAAAATGGGAAAATGTCTACCTTGTTTACTTCCTTAGGATCTTTTTGAGGCTCAACACAGGATAATGCAGGTGAAAGAACTTTGGAAAGATAATTCATGACATGCAAGTAAAATATTTATTCATGCAATCAAAAATCTGTTTTGCACACTTTCTATGAGCCAGACATTATTGGAAGAACCAGGGACACAAGACTTAGACATTGCGAACCCTGCTGGAGTTTATAATCTGTGGAGAGGAGATAGACTATAAACAAATAAAAAATGGCATAGTGTTAGAAAGTAATTCATGCTATAACAATGAGACCTTAACAATGACAACAACAAAAAGATATATGGGGAATCATCTTCCAGTTAAAAAAAAATTTAAAAAACCCAGCACATTCAAATGTCCTGAGGTAAGAGTATGTTTAGTGTGTCCTAGAATAGCAAAGAGGTCTGTTGGCTGAATTAGAGTATGTCAGAGGGACATTATTGGAAGCAAAATTAAGTTGGGGAAAAGACAGTAAGAATCTGTAAGTTACTATATGGCTTTTGCCTCACACCGTGAGTGAGATAGGCGTCCCTTGGCATGATATGGTTGGATTTACCTTTTGAAAGGAATTCTCTGGACCCTGTATCAAAAGATGATGGTATCCGGGGGTAGGGACTAAAGTGCAGAGTGGTTGGGTTCTAGGCATACTTTGAAGATACAGTAGACAGGATTTGCTGACAGATGAGGTGTGGAGGATACAAGACAGGGCTTGACAGTAGCACACGCATTGGGACTGAGTTGCTGGAGGGGTGGAGTTTGTATTACAGATATGAGTAAGACTGTGGAGCAGGTCTGCTGGGGTCAAGATTGGGATATTGGTGATATTGGATAGGCCTGTAAGACATCCAAGAGAAGATACCTGGCGTTGGCTGCAGGCACTGGAGCTCAGAAGAGACATCTTGGCTGAAGATGTAGATTCAAAAGCCAATGTTATAAATGACATTTAAAACCATGGACTGGGCACAGCTGGCTGGCTTAGTTGGTAGAGCATGCAACTCTGGATCTCAGGGTCATGGGATCAAGCCCCACCTTGGGAGTAGAGCTTACTTAAAACAAAACAAAAACAAAGAAAAAACCAACCAAACCATGGACTGGATGAGATCGCCAGGGGGGTAGTTTAGCCAGAGGGAAAAAGGAGCCCTAGAACATCTAACATTTAGGAAAGAGTCCCCAGAAAAAGACACAGAGAGTGTTTAGTGATGTACAAAGAAAATTTAAGGGCATGCGTCTTGAAATTAAGTGGAGAAAAAAAGTTCTGACAACAAGGAAGGGATAAGTAAGTAAAATGATGCTTTTGAGTCAATTAAGATGAAAATGACAAATGGAATATTGGCTTTAGCAACAGAGAGGTTAAGGGGACCTTGAAAAGACATGTAATGTTGTCATTATTATTAAACTTAATGAGTGGAAAGAATGCTGAATTTGGAGTCCCAGCACCTGGGTTCAAGTAAGATATAATAAAGGAGATAAAAACACGAATGGTTTCCTCCCAGGGTGATTATCGTGATCAAATGATATGATGAAGTTAAACATACTCTGTGGAACAGGAAGGGAAATGCAAATGTCAACTCAAAAACAGCAAGGTCATTGGGCCTGTGTGATCATTAAGTATCTGTAACTCCTTTGATGCTCTTGAAGACCACTCAGCCACCACGTCCCAGCCCCCACCCCACTGCACATGTGCACAGGTGTGCACACACACCCTCAGTGCACACAGATCCTCCCAGTAACACTAGAGATTGAATATGTATCATGGAGCTCTAGAAGGTTTAAGAGTTAAGCCAGCCTGTTGCAGCTCTGGTGCTGCTGACATTACCAGACGGCATTAATTTAATTCCACTCCGTTATGCTTTTAAATTTGATTTGAGAAATGTGTCATAAAATGCTATTGAGAAGTGCAGTGCCGCATTCCTAAGCAGGCTGGGAGACTGTGTCTGTTCTGGGAATCCTTGCTGAAAACGGATTGCGTTCGGGGTGAGCCTATGGACTTGAAGGAGTTTATTCTTTGCTGGGGTCTGGTGACAGAGGTTTGCTGATCCCGGATTGCTCACTGTTGAGAGGAGATCAGGAGCAAAGCAATAAATCCCTAGGGAGTAAGGAAAGGCCTTGCAAAGACTAAATGAAAGCATAGAAAAAATTATAATTTAGGCAAATAACAGGGATGGTTTAAAAGACTTTAGATATGACTCTGAGTTTATTTTAAGGTACTGTAGTATACTTTTTACATTGGATCATCAGTATTACTTTCTCATGTCTGTTCTCTGGCCTCAGTTTCTCTGTGCTTAAACTGGAAGTGATAGACTACATCAGAAGTCTTCAAAGAGAGACAAAGTTTTCTTAAAATACATACACAGTGATCCAATGGTATAAGGGTAGAAGATTCTGGAACTTTACTTTCATTTATTTCTAGGGCATCTTGTAAAATTTGTGTGTCTTATGTGTATTTTTTTTTTAAGATTTTTATTTATTTATTTGACAGAGAGATAGCGAGAGCAGGAACACAAGCAGGGGGAGTGGGAGAGGGAGCAGGCTTCCTCCCGAGCAGGGAGCCCGATGTGGGACTCGATCCCAGGACCCTGGGATCATGACCTGAGCTGAAGGCAGACGCTTAACGACTGAGCCACCCAGGCGCCCTGTCTTATGTGTATTTTTGTAATGCACATAATATAAATAGCAAGTAAGTAAATAAGTAAGCCTACATTGTATGTGTATCCTCCCTCCCTCTCGCTCTCTTTATATATATATATATATATATATATATATATATATATATATATATATATATATATATGTATTTTTCTTGGTTGATTGACTATTTGATTGATTGATAGATATATTCTGATACAGACATGTAATTAAAACAATCTAAAGAATACTTGCCTGATTGATTTCTCTGAGTTTTTATAGCTTTATTTTTTTTTTCTTAATGATTTTCTGGTCCTGAAATGAGTTATTCTAATCATTGTGATTATCTTAAAACTATGAGATGGCAGTTTGACTACTGAATTGAGTACTTGGCTTTGGCTTTTTGGTGATTTTAAAAATAAAGAAGTAACTGCCTTTACCAGGAGCAGAGTGAAGGCAGTAAGGGTTGTGTTAGTTTCCATATGTCAAAAGTATCCATAGTGAAAGTTTACCTGGAGTCCTTGAGTGGGATCAAGGGATTTTAATGTCCAGGCTGTCTCAGTGACAGTCCTAACTCTGTCACTGATTTGCTGGGGGAGCTTGGACTAGTCACTCCTCTCTGGGCCACAGGGTCCCGGGTCTGCAGATTTGCAAGTTTGGATTTCTCCTGATGCACATCTCAGCTCAAACCTGGCTTCCTCAGCCGGGTCTTCTCTGACCTCTCCCTCAAAGTGTTGCTTCTTCCTTGCCTGCAGTAACTCTTTATCACACATACTATTTTACTTTTCTTCATCAAAGAGTAACTATACGAAATTGTCTGTTTACTATTTTGTTCATGTGTTTATCGCCTTGTCTCCCCGAACTCGAATGTGAGCTCCATGGAAACCACAGGGAACAGAGGCAGATGTACCAGGAGGCAAATGAAGTTTAAGCTTTAGGATTCTGGGACTTGCATTAGCAATGTGATCACAAGGTTATGTGTGTTTTCTTTTTTCTTTTTAATAATTTTCAAAAGGAAAGTATGCATTACATAATTGATCAAGACTACTGTCTCTTTTTAGTCTGACTCTCCCTTCCTTACACTTTGCTTCTTGTCCAGTGGTGTGGGCCTTTTTGCATCCAGCCAAAGGGAACTTTAAATGGGTATATATTTGGTGGGGTTTGGTGGGGTATATTTTTGTGATTTGTCATCCTTTCTGCGACTAGTTATTGTTAGCAAGATTTCACAGGTCAGTAAGGGGCAGAGCTATGATTCAAATGGATATTTTCTTCTTCTAGTACTAATGATCTTAACATGTCGAGTCATTGCCTTTTTGTAAATTTAGTGATAAATCAGCAGGTATCTTTTTCCAAAATTTAGAAGTATGATAATACAAATCTGGCCACTTGTCAGTATTTAATACTCATTCCAGGCCTGCCTTCCTTGCTGCAAGACATAGTTCTAGTCTCAGTACCCATTGCTGTCCAGCTTGCTCACTGTACTCTATTTGAACTAAATTCTTTTTTTTTTTCTTTTAGATTTTATTTATTTATTTGAGAGAGAGAGAATGAGAGACAGAGAGCATGAGAGGGAGGAGGGTCAGAGGGAGAAGCAGACTCCCCGCCGAGCAGGGAGCCCGATGCGGGACTCGATCCCGGGACTCCAGGATCATGACCCGAGCCGAAGGCAGTCGCTTAACCGACTGAGCCACCCAGGCGCCCCTAAACTAAATTCTTGGTTCTATTAGACTACTAGGATGCCTGGGTGGCTCAGTCGGTTAAGCATCTGACTCTTGATCTCAGCTCAGGTCTTGATCTCAGGGTTGTGAGTTCAAGGCCTGCATTGGGCCCCATGCTGGGTGTGGAGCCTACTTTAAAAAAAAATAAAGACTATTAGACTGCCTTTTCCCACCATTTTCATTGGTCAAAATGACTGGCCCAATTGAGTCTTGTATGCTCTCATTCACTTCTTGCTGATTTGGCATAAACTATAGACATCAACAAAGTTAGCATAAAAGTCATAATATGCCAATCCAATATGGACCCTGATCACAAACTGGTTCATGAGTAGTGTCAACACAAGGAATATTTAAATTATGCAAGAGAAGATCTGAAATTCTCTGAAATCTGAATGCTCATATATTAAAGAAATTTGATATTAGTTTTCCCAAAATGACATCAACGCTAAATATTTACCTACTAACTTTTAATAATGAATTGGGAAGAATAATGGGAACTTTTTGAAGTGTCAATTAAGGAAAAAAAATAGCACCAGAGGGGGAAAATAACTGAATTTCCTAATCTCTCTATAGAAAATAATTTAACACATCATCATATGAAAATATCAAAGTATATAAGTAAAATGTAGACAACACTGTAGAGGTATGATATGTTGGTTATAAAGAAAAATCATGTTTTTCTGGCTTTTGTGAAATATAGATCAGCATTTCAGCATCGTCAGCAGATTAGCATTGTCATTTGTTACAATTCTTTTCTAAGGTAAAGATTTACTTTCAAGTCTAAATTTTTATTCATTATTTCTGTATTCATTTCTTAAGGGGGCCCCACGATTTTACAGTCTATACCCTATAGGGTCTGCCCTGGCAGGGAACTTGTGTTTTCCGTGAAGCCTGTATTCCCAGATTTTAGAACCGGGAGAGAGTCCACAAATGTTTGCAAGAATCACAAGATGTTTTCTCAGAGTCCTTTTTCAACTCGATTTGCTATTTCTTTTGAGAACTCTCTGATAGAAACTTTGACCTTTATTTCTTAGAGGCCTTGGGGAATTGCTCCAAGGAGATCTGTTCCTGGTGAGAATTACAGAATCCACTTTTAACAATCACCCCAGTGCATTCATAGGCCACCCTCTGCGACCTGCTGAAGCAGGCTCTGCAGCCTCCGTGGCCACCCCATGCGCACACAGAAACCTCCTCTTCCCATCCAAGTTTACCAGCTCAGGCACAGTTAGGGCTTTGCTGTGGGTAGCACATCCCTAAGGTCCTAGCTTCCAACAGTAAAGCAGGCCACATATAAATTCCCTGTAGTCTCGGCACTGCCCCCTTCCACTCCCATTGCCACCCTGCCCCCATCCCAAGTCTGACTTGCCCCCTTTCCCCATAATTCATAGATCACAAACGTGTCCTCTGTTGACGATCTTGAGATGCTACACACGTATATTCTGCTCCAATATTTGGCAATTTGGTTGGGAGATCCATAAGGACAGATTATGTCATTCACCTGTAGGAACAAAAACAACAAAAAGTAAAGCAAACCAAATTTTTTTTTTCCTTTTTCTCATCACCCCTTACAGAATAAAGTTCATACTCCTAGCATGAAAATCAAGGTTCTTCCTTATCTGGCTTCAACCACCTGTCCTATTGGATTTTAACGTACAAAGACACAATGCTGGGAATGGTACAGCCATCTTGCCACCATCATAATTGTGTTTGGGACTGCCTGAGAAATGTCCAGTCTATGTGCATGTTAAAAATAATCTTTCTTGGGGCGCCTGGGTGGCTCAGTCATTAAGCGTCTGCCTTCGGCTCAGGTCATGATCCCAGAGTCCTGGGATCGAGCCCCGCATCAGGCTCCCTGCTCAGCGGGAAGCCTGCCTCTCCCTCTTCCACTCCCCCTGCTTGTGTTTCCTCTCTCACTGTGTCTCTCTCTCTGTCAAATAAATAAAATCTTTAAAAAAATAATCTTTCCTGATCATTCTCTGAATTCCATGTGCTTTTTACCCTTCCTCATTACCTGTGTTTATCTAACTGTGTGTCATACTTTCCTTAATGGCAAAAAAACAAATCCCCTTGATCTTTGTTCCAACTATCAGAATTAAAAAAGAGCTCTGTATATAGCGGATATTCTCTGGAAACCTATTGAGTTGAATCTGTGGTCACAGTCCAGTCTTAATCTGTCCAGAATTAGCAAAATAACTGTGTGCCTAACACAGTGCCTGATGTATGATAGAAAATAATGGAAAGAGTGAATGGGTATTAATCAATATTAAAGCAAGATCATTATCTTCATCTGTGAAACTCAAGAATCTCACACACAAAATAATAATAATAATAAAATTTATAGTCTTTTCTTTGAGGCAGGGACTGTGCTAAACACCTTTAAGGGTATTATATTAAAATGGCAAGTTGTCTTATTGTCCCCATTTTATAGATGATGAAACTGATGTTTAAAGAGACTAAATAAATCACTCAAAGTTACACAATTAGTAGGGAGCAGAGGCAGGATTTGAACCCAATTTTGATGGATTTTAGCACCAGTATGCCTCATTACTATGTTATATCTTGCTTCTCATTGAATTAAGATAGAGCAATAGATTATAAATCTGATTTGTATTTATACTTTTCTTTCTCCTCAAAGAAATTTCCTCTTTAAATCCATGTGCACCACATACTGTCCCCGTCATTCTAAGAATGATACTAGAATTCTTTGCGGTTAATTTTTATTTTCTCTGTCTTTCTTTCCATCTCTGTCCTTCTGACACCAGTGGAGTTACATCTTCCTTGCAGTTTCCAATCTCAACTAGCAAAGAATAAGGCTCTTGGCTCTGCAGGTCGAGAAACTAACCTTGGCATAATGAACGACCTGCAGCTTCAGAATGCCTCTGGAATGCCAAATGACCACGGCTCCATGCCTGTGGAATGTGGAATAGCCTCCGCATTAGCCAGGTGACCCACAGCTTCACGCCACTGGAATGAGAAATAGATTCTGGCTCCTAGAATACCAAATGCCTACTCAAAGAAAAAGGAGTAGATAAGCCTTCCTGCTGAGGAAGAAGAAATGGTAGCTACCGACTTAGCTGCTATGAGATAACTATCTGTTAATACTAGTAACACCTGACTCTGAGTAAGGGCAACGTCTTTGAGCCCCCTGCTGAAAAATATCTGACCCTCCCCAAATCAGAGAAACAGATCTCTTCCCATGGGTAGAAATGTGTTCCCCTCATTTTGTGCTTCCTTTGCTTTGCCTAAAAGAAGAAACAGAAATCTTGTTTCCAACTTTTTTTATTTTCCCAGTGCATTAATTTGGACTTAAAATGCTTTGTAATCCCTTTAGACTGCATCGGCATCTACAAAGTCCTATTCAGAGAACGCTGTTCCCCAGCAGGGGTGCCTGAACCCTTCCTGGAAGTCGCCTGCAAAGGAGAAAATGTGTAGGGATATTGGCGTCAATCATGCTCAAGTAATTAAGTAATTCTCAAGTAATTCTCCCCCTTTTTCCTTCACCATCTTGTTTGGTTTTTTTCCCAGTGCCATTCCTCAGTGATTTTTTTTTTCCTTTCTCTCTTCCATTGCATTTCAATGCACTGGTTTTAAAAGGAGGATTTGCAAACTGAATATTAAAACTCCAGGGCACTACATCTCCAAAATCTATAAGACGATAAGAAGATAAGAGGCCAAACCCACTGAAAGCTTCCCTCCTGGTGCCTGGTGCCAGACTTGCAGGCTGGTCTATAATACCCTAAAGCCAAAGCAATCTGCCCACCTCCTCCCCACCCTACCCTCCCTGCCTAATGCAGGCAGATAAACTTAGCATTAAATTTCCACACTTTGGCAAATGAGTACCCAGGAGGCTGCTGACTCAATCAGGGCTTGTTTTACTTACAGTGTAGTACTGAGAAAAGGCCATAAACTCCAGCCTGACAGATCTGTAATGCTCATTTCAATATGCTTTCCCTGTGTGCGGGCTTGCTGATGAACTTTCATATTCCGCCAACAAAATATAACAAACATATTAACGACGTGTGGTAAATTGCCACTGGATATAGTGGGTCCTGATGACGGAAATAGTTGTGAGTAAATGAGATTGTCTGGCTGCCTAATATCACTTTGGGGTCCAAGATGATGCAGTGTCCTGGAGGGATGTGGGCAGAGGAAGAGGGGGCAAGTCAGCTATAGAGGGACACGGATGCCTTTGCCCAGGGCAAATGGGGCATTGGAAACCCAAGACAACAGGATATGAGAGCCATAGATGATGTCTACTTAAACTCATTAATGTGATGTATATTAAAATCAATTTGGAAGCCCAAAGCTGCATAGCAAGTATGTGATGCCTGAATCACAGCCCAGTGCTCTTCTGGTTGGTGGATTTGATGGATACCAGAAACTATCTTTGAGAAAGTAGTTGGATAGAAATAATATCAGGAATATTTCTGTGACTCAAGTCAGTCCTGCATTCATCAGTAGCAAAATGCACTGCTGGGCTTGTCTTTCTCTTTCTCTGTAGTGCTCAACCCTTCTTTTAGGTGCATTAAGGGACACCAAAGGATGATTTAGCTGAGTATGTGGTCATTGTTCAATACTGCAACCCAAAAGGACAAGTACAATTCCCTTACAATTGTCAAGGATTACCATTATAATTCTGACTCCAATTCTAATGTGCGTCTTTTCCCCCCAAAACCACCAAACCATTTTCTGTCATCAGCTGGGTGTCCTATAATTCAACTTGATTCTCACACAGTCTACCTGGAGACAGCATCAGATTCCACAGGTTAAGTCCTCAGTCCCACAAAATTCCTCTCTACTTCAGATGCCAGGCTGTTACCTGTGCTTCTGACCAGCTGGTCACTTATTTCAGCATACATTTAAGGTTTTGAGTTACCAAAAGTTTGTGAAAACTATTTTTAAGTAGACATACCATAAAGCATAATTGTTGTTGAAAAAGCTCACTTATAAATTTTTATCTTATATCTATTTAATTCATTGTTCTTAATTATGTTAGATTAGTCATGAAAATTTCATGAGACCATAAACAGATAACCATCATCTTAAATTATCTTTCTGGCTGATAAATTCTGTAACACAGATAACATGAGCTTATTTGACTTTTAGTAAACCCAGGGAGAATAAAAGTATTATATTTAATGCTGATAACTCTAAAGACATGCCTATTTTAATTAAACCAACAAACTTAAACTAGCTTTTATTTACCAAAGATTATCCTAGATCCCATGAACTTGAAAAACATTTGGGTTAGTTTTTTGTATTTTTGAGAGTACAAGATGCAAATCAAGATGTTATAGCTTTAAAAAAAAAGATGTTATAGCTTTTGCTTTAAAATTTTAGCTTTGAGACATATAATAATTCAAAATTCACTAGTTTAAAACAGAACAGTTGCATCCAAGTTGTGTTTCTGGCAGACGGAATAACTAAGGTTTTCTGCTCAGATGACTGAAGCTTTTTACTAATATTTGTGGAAGAGACTTTTAAGATTTCTTATAGGCCTAGTTTTCAAAACAGCCTCCCCCTCCCTTTTCCCTTCTTATAAGAATTACCTTGGTTCCTGGAGAAGACAAGGTAGAACACTTTGATCTCAAAAGGCACAAAGAAATAATGCAAGTTCCCCCAAGAAGGACTTTTGTTCTCTAAGCCCAGATCTTTTATAATATCTGCAAACTCTTTGGGATGAATAGGGGAAGTTGTGGTATTGGTAAAAAAAAGTGGATGGGCTTTGAATTGTTTCTAGAGTCACATTCCTGTTCTTATAAAGACTCAATTTGTAGGACAAAGATAGTTGTTTTTAATTCCTCAAAGAAATGGGTTGCAACCAGAACGATACAAAGAGGCTGATAAACCCATTCAATGATATTATCTTTCATTTACTTCCTTGTATCAGGAAGAAGATCTTCAACTAAGATGAAAATCAAAGGATTCCTATGTTCTAGATTTAGAGCTGGGTGTCTCCGGAATGTTTTAGTAAATCTTTCCAGAAAGGCTTCAGGTACATAGTTTTATTCTAGCTTAGGGAGAAGTACTTAAAATAAATAAATTCCTCTTAGGCACTAAATATCAGTTTCCAATTTGACCAACTTCTGACCATGAGGCTACTAAAAACAAAACAAGCGAACAAACAAAAACCTCTTTTGAATATCTTATTGGGTTTCAGCTGGGATAAACAGGAATTATTCCTGGCAATAGGAACAATCTCATGGACACAGGGGGCATCCCCAAAGAGGGTGAAAAAGATACTACCCTCCCAGGATCCAGAGCCATTCCCAAAGATAACCGAAAGAGAGACTCAGACAAATTCCTTTGAAATCTGGAAATAGTTGGTACCCTAGCTGCAAATGGAGTACAACCCACATTTCTGTCTGGCCATAATTTGGGCGGGGCCCCAACCTGACAGTTGCCAAGCTAAGTTCTCAGGACACAAAAATGAGACAAACAAGAAGGCAATGGCTATCCCTGGGAAGGAAAAGAGGGACAACGAATGGGTACCTGAAAGCCAAATCACAGTCACCATTTCAAAGATCTAATTCTTACAATTTTTTTTTTTCTTTTCCTGCCAATGTGGATTTGGGAAGGAGGGGACAACGTGAAATCGTAGCTTCCTCTCTTGACCAGGCACCACAGATAGAAATCTGGAGGAACAGACTTTGGTAAAAAGTCTCCGTCTTTGCGGGCTTCTGCCAGTTCTCCCGGGATCCCATCTGCAGGCTCCAGAGCGAGGTGATGTCCCAGCAGGTCTCATCCGGGTCACCAGAAACTGTAAAGGAGGAAAAGTAGTTTTCCCTCCACCCTTTATAGCGAGTGCCTGGCTGAGACACCTTTATCTCCAGGGCATCTGTAAATGGATAACTTTATCTAAGATGGTTAAAAGTTCTCCACTGTGGTCACTGCAATTCAAGATTATTTTTGGTAAGGTTAACCTTGTTCAGCCTTAAAACAAAATTTTAGGGCGCCTGGGTGGCTCAGTTGGTTAAGCAACTGCCTTCGGCTCAGGTCATGATCCTGGAGTCCCGGGATCGAGTCCCGCATCGGGCTCCCTGCTCGGCGGGGAGTCTGCTTCTCCCTCTGACCCTCCCCCCTCTCATGTGCTCTCTCTCTCTCATTCTCTCTCTCAAATAAATAAATAAAATCTTAAAAAAAAAAGAGAAAAAAAATTTTATTCACCCGATGTCTCATATTGGACCCGGGCCAGCTTACGTCTGATCCAGTCTGGCTTCCGAGTCAGAACCACTCTGTTCCCGGACAGGTCTGGTTTCCAAACGGAACCACTCTGCTCCTGGGCCCGGTCAGGTTTCTCATTCGGATCTAGTCCAGCTCTGGCCGGCTTCAGACCCAGTCCAACCCGACCCGGTCTGGTTTCCGAATCGGAACCACTCTGTTCCCGGACCCACTCTGGTTTCCAAGCGGAACCACTCTGTTCCCGGACCCACTCTGGTTTCCAAACGGAACCACTCTGTTCCCAGACCAGGTCTGGTTTCCGAATCGGAACCACTATGTTCCCGGACCCACTCTGGTTTCCAAGCAGAACCACTCTGTTCCCGGACCCACTCTGGTTTCCAAACGGAACCACTCTGTTCCCGGACCAGGTCTGGTTTCCAAGTCGGAACCACTCTGTTCCCGGACAGGTCTGGTTTCCAAACGGAACCACTCTGCTCCTGGGCCCGGTCAGGTTTCTCATTCGGATCTCATTCGGACCAACTCTGGCCGGCTTCAGACCCAGTCCAACCCGACCCGGTCTGGTTTCCGAATCGGAACCACTCTGTTCCCGGACCCACTCTGGTTTCCAAGCAGAACCACTCTGTTCCCGGACCCACTCTGGTTTCCAAACGGAACCACTCTGTTCCCGGACCAGGTCTGGTTTCCGAATCGGAACCACTCTGTTCCCGGACCCACTCTGGTTTCCAAACAGAACCACTCTGTTCCCGGACCAGGTCTGGTTTCCAAGTCGGAACCACTCTGTTCCCGGGCCCACTCTGGTTTCCAAGCAGAACCACTCTGTTCCCGGACCCACTCTGGTTTCCAAACGGAACCACTCTGTTCCCGGACCAGGTCTGGTTTCCGAATCGGAACCACTCTGTTCCCGGACCCACTCTGGTTTCCAAACGGAACCACTCTGTTCCCGGACCAGGTCTGGTTTCCGAATCGGAACCACTCTGTTCCCGGACCCACTCTGGTTTCCAAGCAGAACCACTCTGTTCCCGGACCCACTCTGGTTTCCAAACGGAACCACTCTGTTCCCGGACCAGGTCTGGTTTCCGAATCGGAACCACTCTGTTCCCGGACCCACTCTGGTTTCCAAACAGAACCACTCTGTTCCCGGACCAGGTCTGGTTTCCAAGTCGGAACCACTCTGTTCCCGGGCCCACTCTGGTTTCCAAGCAGAACCACTCTGTTCCCGGACCCACTCTGGTTTCCAAACGGAACCACTCTGTTCCCGGACCAGGTCTGGTTTCCGAATCGGAACCACTCTGTTCCCGGACCCACTCTGGTTTCCAAACGGAACCACTCTGTTCCCGGACCAGGTCTGGTTTCCGAATCGGAACCACTCTGTTCCCGGACCCACTCTGGTTTCCAAGCAGAACCACTCTGTTCCCGGACCCACTCTGGTTTCCAAACGGAACCACTCTGTTCCCGGACCAGGTCTGGTTTCCGAATCGGAACCACTCTGTTCCTAGACCCGGTCATGTTTCTCAGTAGGACCCAGTCCAATTTCGGGCAGTTTCCGGGCCGAGTCCAAGCCCAGCGGGTCTGGTTTCTCAGTCGGACCCAGTCTGGCTCCTGCCGGTTTCTGGACCCCGTGTGGAAGAAGAAATGCTCAAATCAAGTCTGAAAGCTCCGAATGGAAAGCTGGGGAGCTGGGATCCAGGCTGCGAGAGGGACTTACCGCCTCCTCCAGAGACAGCGAGGACGCAGCGGCTGCAGGAGCTGAGCAGGTACCTGCGCCTTGTGGCTCGTTGCCCCTGGGGCGTCGGGCTCCGTTGTCCTTTGGTTCTCTCTTCCGTCACCAGACCTGTTAAAAGATTAACTGAGGCACGTTAAAAACTTTAAGAGTTTGAGTGAGATTCAAATGGGGGCAGCATCCAGTGTAGCAGATAGAATTGTACAAAATGAAAGACGTAGGCAGAAGGGAGCAGGAAGAAGGAAGTTATATTAGGCAAAATGGTGAGACTAATTTAACATTGTGCACCAACTATACTTCAAAAAAAAAAAAAAAAGCAGGTTGGCTATTGCAAAGTTACTTTCTTTTAGGGGAGGGCAGGGGTCTGTGGGGTGGATTACATACCTGGTACAGATGACGCAGTTCCTGATTAGGCTGGCTTGTGACCCATTTCTCAGAGAGCCGAAACTGTAATTAAGTCTCCGTTTGGTGTGGTTGGGCTCAGTGGAAGTGATTGTATTTTGGTCCCGTGGTTTGGTTTTGTTTGGTTAACCCTTCATTCATCCCTCCCTCCTACTTCTCTTTTCTTCAAGAAATATCTACTACAATCCCAAGAGTGTAACAAAATGGATGTAATTCCTGACCTTTTGTAAAATACACTCAATAGTAACACAGTGTGAAATATCCACTGATGGGAAAGTAAAGGTTATCATGGGAGCCAGAGGAGGGGCACATAGGATAGCCTGAGTGGAGAAGGAATCAGAGACAGCTTCCCCAAGGAGGTGACTTCTAAGCTGAAACCTGGAGCATTAACAGGAGCAAACCTGACTGGGGGTGAGGTTGGGGTTGGGGGAGCTTTCCAAGAAGGAAGGGCTAGAGATGAAATAGAAATGTAGTATGGGGAACATCGATTGTGTGCTGAGAAAAAAACTAAGATAAATGAGCTCAGAGAGGTAGAAGGGAGATGTAAGATGAAGTCATGTAATGGACTCAGAATTTGTTCTAAGGGCAGAGTCAGTTGAGTCCTTGAAGGGAGTGACATGGTTGAATTTGTCTTTGGGGGAAATTTACGTGCCTGCAGCAAATACAGGGGCCACTGATGATCATAATATTTATTGATCTCATTATGTTTTTTTTTTTTAAGATTTTATTTTATTTATTTGACAGAGAGAGACAGCTAGAGAGAGAACACAAGCAGGGGGAGTGGGAGAGGGAGAAGCAGGCTTCCTGCAGAGCAGGGAGCCTGATGCGGGGCTCGATCCCAAGACGCTGGGATCATGACCTGAGCCGAAGGCAGACGCTTAACGACTGAGCCACCCAGGTGCCCCGATCTCATTATGTTTTTAAAATACAAAATAACGAAATCCATAAATAAGTCAAACAGTGGAAAATGAAATAGCTTCAAGGATACTTTTTGGGGGGGGGGGGGTAGGGGCAGAGGGAGAGAGAGAATCTTAAGCAGGCTCCATGCCCAGCATGGAGCCTGACATGGGGCTTGATCTCACAATCCTGAGATCATGATCTGAGCTGAAATCAAGAGCCAGAGGCTCAACCAACTGAACCATCCAGGTGCCCCCAAGGATACTTTTTAAGAATAAGTCTCAAAGCCGCCAAATGAACCATCTCAGTGGCAACATAGGAGAGTTGCATCCATAACGGAAGTGGTAGATTTTGATGGAAATCAAAAGTTCTGCATGTAGTAGTTGCACAATGTATATTTGGGATCATTGGCATTCACTTTACACTAATTTAGCATTCTGTAAAGGTAGAACTTAGTGCTGGCTCCAGTCTCTTACTTCATAAAGTTTTTATCTTGTGGGAAAGAAATAATTAATAAGAACAGGAGAGAAAGAAGTCTAAGTGATACAGACTGTCTGCATGGCCAGAATGGCTTAGAAACCTACAGAGACAAAGAGTACCCTGTTAATGTCTAAATGGTGAGTAATGTCAATCTTTAAAATAGCCAGAAAGGGTTTGGATGGATGTGAAATCTCAGGACAAAATGAAAGAACTGGATCATTAGCTGAGCTACATAGTATCCACTACACACTTAAGTACTAAGAATGAGTGATCTATAATGCTATTCATTTAGAAGTAAGCATTTTATAAATGTTACAATTCTTCCAAAGTTTATCATTAGGCTGGCCTCATTGGCTGGTATTAGCTGAGGTTTAAGTTTAGCTATTAGATGTGAAAGGGCCAATTAAAGAGTTTGAGAGTTCCTGTTGAATTGGAAGGTGGGTAGAAAGGAACAAACTTAGCTGCTAAGGAATGAGACTACAATGTCATGATAGGTGAGTAGAGGATTTCTAGAAATAGCTCATAGAAGGTCAGTTAGGAGCATATTTCATGCTCACAGAATCAGTGATGATCTATTTATCAGTCATTTAACAAGTCAAAAATATTTACTATCTACTATATGTGCCTGATACATACTTTTGGGCATGAAGATAAACAATATTCCTGCTTTCATGGAATTTTTAGCCTAGTGAGTGAGACAAAGATAACAGAATAAATAATGAAGCATATAATTGGAGACAGTTCTAGGAAGAAAATAAATAAAGGAATAGGATGAAGGTGGAAAATGGAAGGAGGAAGTATATGGCAGCCATGAGAATGTACTACTCAGATCTCCAAATGTGGTCATATCCATCACCCATTTGCACTAAGGCTACACTCCTCAGGGGCTATTCCCAGTCAGTGACTGAGCGGGGAGATGTTTGAATTCTCTAACTTACAACTTTGGCCCAGGGACTCTCCTATGGCTATGCCAGACTTCCCTCCCCATTGCAACACAGCTTCAGATGCTTTTACCCAGCCTTCTTTCCTTCCTTCCCTTTCATTCAGAGTCAGAACTGCATTACTGTGATAGCTCTCCCAGCCTTCCCTGGGAGGGTCATTCTCCATTTTCTCTCACAAGCGTTCCCCCTGATAATTTTTTTGCACGTTTAATTCTGTCTTGGTATTTGCTTCTTAGAGGACTCAGTCTAATTCAGGGTCCTTTCAGTTAAGGTAGAGAGCAAGATCTCTAAGAGACATGTTATTAAAAAAAATACTAGGGGCGCCTGGGTGGCTCAGATGATTAAGAGTCTGCCTTTGGCTTGGGTCATGATCCCAGAGACCTGGGATCGAGCCCTGCATCGAGCCCTGCACCGGGCTCCCTGCTCGGAGGGAGCCTGCTTCTCCCTCTCCTTCTACTACTCGCCCTGCTTGTGCTCTCTCGCTCTCTCTGTCAAATAAAATCTTTAAAAAAAGTACTAAGTGATGATAAGGATGTTGGATAAAGGTCTACAGAGGAAATATTCCAAGTATAGGGAAGAGCTAGTGCAAATGCCCTGAGAAAGCATGCTCAAGTGACAGTAAGGAAGCCCCTGTGGCTGGAGCAGAGTAGGAGTGGGGGAAGGTATCAGATGACAGTAGTTCTAGGGGGTGTATATGAACGTAGGCTGCAGCATCCTCTGCTGTCTGAAAGCAAACTCCTGTCAGGTGCCTGTTGGAGTCAGATGCCTGTTCTTGTTTTATTCAGCTTTAGAATTTTAGGAATGACAAATCTGAACCAGAGGAAAGAGAGATGACTGACAAACCATGAGAATAATTACAGTTCAGTCTATGGTCAGGCTTGAAGCTGGAGCTCCTGATGGCAGCCGGAGGGAGTCCCAGGGTGTTTTCCAAGCATTGGCTTTCCTCTGATTACCCTCATCCCTCTGTTCATTAATTACAAAGCGGAATCTCACCTCTGGGGTTGCAATTCAGGGGCTGTGACCTGAGTGTAGCTGTTCCTCTCCACCCACTGCAGCCTTTTAACCACCCTCTGATTAATACCACGAATCAGAGACTGGCACAATCGTAAGATGAAGCTATCATTTTAGGACTCCATGTACATCACAAGGTAGATAAATAAGCAGAGGGTCTGTTTGCTCCTCTACATGTTCTGGACCTTAATTGACAGAACATCAAATGCAAGTGTAGAGGATCAGTCGAGAAATGAAGGGTAATGGGGTGTGTGCCTGCAAAGCCACATTTGCATATACCCAAGCCTATATATTTTTGCAGTAGGCAGATATCCTACCCTTATTGCATTCAGGACTTGGTTTCCTTTTCTGTAAAATGAAGCAGTAATAATGCAAGACACACTTGTCTCACAGCAAAGTTGTTGGGATATCTAGTGGGGCTTAAATAAGAGAGTACATTGCAAAGGCTTACCATCTTCCTTTCCCTAACTCCAAAAGAAAAAAAATCTCTTTTCTCACTCATTTATTACATATTTCCACCCCCTGAGGTGGATTTTGTCTTTATCAGCCCTTTTCTTGGTATTAATCCTGGCATTATTTCCTGGTATTATGATGAATTTGGATTGGAGTGAATTAAAATTTACCCAGGACAGGGGTTTAAAACAGTAGAAGGAAAAGGGGTAAGAAAGATAAGTAAGCAGGCTGGAAAAAAGAATATTCTCTTTGATCTTCTCTGAGGTCCTCCAGGAAATATTTTAAATTGTATAATTATCTATTATCACTGCACTATATTTCCTTGAATGCAATCTATGGCAAGATTGTATCATGTAAATTCAAGTTTTATGAGTTACAAATAAAATTATAAAACAGATGGGAAATTATTTTAGGATTATAAGAATGAGAGCCATTGCTATCTTTGGAGCTACTATGTTTGATGTTAAATTTTAGACTTTGGATCAGATAACAAGTTCATATCCAAGCCCTTCCATTTAATTGTTCTGAAGATGTGGCTACCATGAAGAGTTTCCATGAGGAAACTTAACCACCAGTTTCCTCATGAAAGAGAAAATAATATAAATTTGCTTACTTCCCAAGTTTGTAATGAAGAGCATAACTTAATATGTGAGCTGCTTTGAAATTATGAATCATTGTGTTGGCATGAGCTGTACATATAGACACATACATAAAACCCTTGAAATATTCTTGACATATTCCTTGAAGAGTTAAATATGTTTTGTGTTTTTTAGTGCTAGTTTTATTTATTGGTTATTTCCTTGTCTTTGTTATTTATTCAAAACTACATATGATATTGATAATAAATGGTCAGCATTCTCACACACAGATACACGCACACACACACACACATGCATACATACATATCTGTAGCTACTATTCACATGTCCAAAGCTATTATTTGGTAGTTATGAAAGAAGAAAGAACAATTTAATAAGAAAGGAGCTGAAGAGATCCACAGGAAGAAAACCATGGGAAGTGATGGAAAGATGGGTGTCTCCCAAGGATTTGAGCTACCATGAGCACAAAGCATTAAAGCTTTGTATACCGGGTGCTATAGTTTGAATGTTTGCATCCCTCTAGAATTCATATGCTGAGATCCTAATGTCTGATTTGATGGCATCAGGAAATGGCAACTTTGGGAGGTGTTTAAGTCAAGAAAATGGAACCCTCATGAATGAGATTGATGCTCTTATAAGAGAGACCCCACAGAGCTCCTAGCCCCTTCTGTAGTGTGAGGACACAATGAAAATCCTGCCACCCTGAAGAGGGTACCCTGATCTTGGACTTCCAGCCTCCAGAACTATTAAAAACAAACAAACAAACAAACAAACATTCCTGTTGTTTATAAGCCACCCAATCTGTTGTATTTCATTATAGCAGCCCGGACAGAGTAAGACACCAGGAGCCAAAATTTGATACAGAACCTAGGAAGAAGGGGTATATCCTACCACCCCCTGTCTTTCAATATCTGTTCTTCACTCATTGCCATAAAAACCCAACATTCTGTCAGCAGCACAAGGGTTGGTAAGTTTGAAAGCATGTGGAGACACTCCCCTGACGAGAGCATTGCCAGTCCTTTGGGGGAAAACAGCAGCAGAAAGCAGGGCTTGTCTTAGTGCAGGTAGCAGTAGAAACAACTCAGGAGTCTGAACAAGAAAGAAAATTGTGGAAGGTAACATATGGGGGTGAGTGTGTCTCTTGGACTACTCCGTATGCACATGTGAGGCACCCATTTGAGGACCCGTTTTGAGAGCGGGGTCTTAATACTGATATTGCTTGGGGGCGCCTGGGTGGCTCAGATGGTTAAGCATCTGCCTTCGGCTCAGGTCATGATCCTGGGGTCCTGGGATCGAGCCCCTCATCGGTCTCCTGGCTCAGCGGGGGGCCTGCTTCTCCCTCTCCCTCTCCCCAGCTCATGCTCTCTCTCTCTCTCTCTCTCTGTCAAATGAATAAATAAAAAAAAAAATCTTAAAAAAAATACCAATACTGCTTGGGTGATATTTATCAATTCTACAGACTTAAGGGCCACACTGCAATGTAACGCATAGGAGAAGTAGTGCACATGAGAGACAGAAAGATACAGAGAAACAGAGAGAAGAGGGGAGAAAGAGAGAACTATGGAAATTCAAAGAAGTAAGAAATTAAAAGGGTGATGACAATAACAAACACTCAGCATTTACTAAGTGCCGGGCAGGATCCTAAATATATGTATGTAAAATATAATATAACATATATATATTATTAATATATAATATGTAAGCATATTGTATATTATGTTATTGTGTATGTGTGTGTACATAAACATACACAAGTGCACCTATGGACACACAAACAATCATTTATTTCTTGCGACATCCCTCAGGTAGGTAAGTTAGTATCCATATGATATCCTGCCTCTGGAAAGCTGAAGCAAGAAGAGGTTAAGTGAATTACCTATGGTCCTACTGCCCGTGCATAGAGAGCTGGAATATGAATCCCAGAAGTCTGTCTCTTAGATTCACACTGCAAATCATTATATTCTGCTACCTGGGTTCAAATAAGAGGGTTTTGTTTTGTTTTTAGCTGGATCTTAAAAGATAAGAAATGGAGTGATGAGGGGCTCATTAAATAGAAGAAATCCCATAAGCAGGAGTATGGAGGTGGGCAGCTCAGTATATTATAATAGAATGATGGTGGGTAATGATAAGTGGTTACTTGTAGACTATCCAGGACAAACGGTCTAAAAACTCATGATCTTACTCCGTGGCCTGTCATCTAAGACTCAAGGGATTACATCATAGGGTAGTAGAGATTCCAGTGAAGAAAAATTTCATCAGTCCCTACTTTAATTACGGATGAGTTGGGAGCCATAGGGACTTATAGCAGAAATAGTCATCTATGATAGCAAAAATAATCATCCGTGATAGCTGTTGCTCTGAAGTTGTATCTTCTCACATTTGAATTCCCCATGGCAGTGGCTCTGGACAGAGCTGGAGTGCCCAGACAACAGGGGTAGCTTTCAGTATCTGAGATTTCCCAGGAAATCAAAGTTCTGTCTAGCATCACCTCTCTTCCACCTGATGCTCTGAGGATTCCCTGCAATCATTTGTCCTTGATCAGAGGTTGGATCCTCTTCTTTCTCAACCCCTAAGGCATAGGGCCCAGGACTCTGAGGCAATATGACAACATGTGAGTTGCCAAGGTTCCAAATGGCCCCTCTCTGTGGACTCCTTGTTCTCACACTTTCTGGGCTGGAAATGTCTCTCCTTTGCAAGGGCAGATGCCAAAGACCCAATTTCCTGCCAACTTCGTTAACAAGCACTTATTGATCACTTACTGAGTACAGAATGCCAAATAATTTGTATTGGAAGGTGCAAAAGAAATAACAAACATGGTGCCTGTAGAAGTATAGACACTAATGGAAGCAGAAATCACTCTTGTAACAAAAATAAGGTGGTTATAATTTAATAAGATGCAAATACAAAATGATTTGTTATATTTCATTATAATTCTGCAGCACTTCTAATGATAGGACCAAAGGAAATTGTGATAACTAATGGTTCCTAAATGCTGTTCTTAGGAGAGTAAACATTCAATATAGACCCACCAAAGTCAAGAGCATAATATGACCTGTGGAAGAACCAGGATAGGCTTGATGAGAGCAAACACAGGTACTTCTCTGCACTATGGGGAGAGATGATCATTCCCATATCATTCAAGGCTCAGACTTAAAAGTATAATGATTCCTGATGCAGGTCTTCTAAGAGGAAAATCCATAGTTTTATTTTACAAATTCAAGATTAGAGGAATTTTTAGGAAAAGTCTAAAATGTTTAGTGAAGTGTTTGTGCAGAATGTATATATGTGGAGTGATGCAGTATGTAAATGATCAAGCAGCATGATCAAGGGCAGCTTTTCGGAAAAAGTGTGTTTTGAGTTCCTCCTTGTAAGTAGTGAAGGGTGCACAATAACCCAATCATGAAAGGAAATTCCAGGAAACATTCCAGAAAATCTTGGATTCCCTACAGGCTGATTTGGCTATGGGGCAGGGTTAACAGATTTAAATATGTAGGCAATAAAAATTACTTATAAAAGATGTGTAATTGCAGGTGAAGAAAGACCTTGAATTTTGGATGCTATTTCCCAATCATATTTATAAAACTAGATAGTTATTTAGAAATTAAGACTGGTTTCAAAGTAATTTAGAATGACAAGGTGAGACTTGTTTAATTAATAGATATGAAATTGTTCTGATCTGAGAGAACAGAAGAGAGAGAGTTAAAGAACAAGGTTGTTTTTAAATCATCACAAATAATTGATATCCTTTAGGTTGAAACAGAAATTAGACCTCTAAGGAGGAACTAGTGAGACAAAATGGTGAGGGAGAGAAATAGAAATGTAGAGTGAAAGAGAAGAGTTTAAAAAATGGAATGGAACCAGAGGAAAAGGACGAAAGAAGGTGAAATGAGGCAGAGGTAATGATGTGTTTAGAAATAAGCTTTGAAAAAGACCCTTGTTCAGCTTGTAATCTAAACTTTCTCATCTAGAGAGGTCCTATGTCGCATTTGGAGATGTTGTTACAAAGTAGCACAGAGGCTATGAAGTCGAGAGGCATGTCTCAGCCATACATACTGTTTCTCCTTTGAAATTCACCATTCAAAGAATGCATTCCTCCTGGGGAGACTGAGTGAAAGGTTACGAGATGCTACTAATGGAAACCCCACCATGGAGGGATTTAAGGCCAAGGAAATGGAGACTCTCCTCTAAACACTCTGAATGGTTGGCCATCAGCACTGGGTTGACCACCTTCATTCACCATTTGCTCTATTGGCCTGAGCGGGAAGGGAATGGGAACCAGGACCAAACACCAAGAAGTTCAGGCATTAATGTGCACTAAGACATTATTCAAATGAAAGCTGGGATACAAGAACATTGGATTTTGTCACCTTTCCAGTCCTAGGTTCATGCTGTTCTTTGCTTTTCTATAGCTTGGATGAAATGCCTGCTGCAAAATGCTCATTACAGAGATAGGAGCCTGGAACCTACATTCCATGGTATATCAGATTAATGTTGAGACCTAGGTGTCATCCTTGACTCCCCCCTCCCATATCCAGTCAGTCCCTAGGTCTATTCTACTTTGAAAATATTTGAATTTCTTTCATTTTCTCCATCTTTAATATCTACATTCTTATTCACACTATCATTATCACTTGCCTGGATCCTCCTAAGTGGTTTTGTTGTTGTTGTGTTTATCTCTGCTGTCAATTCCCATTCCCCACCCATCCCCTGTAATGTCTGATCTTTCTGTAGCCAGGACAATCTTCCAAACTACAAATCTGATCATGTCACTTCTCTGCTTTGCTAACCATCTAATGGCTGTCTGATGCACTCATATATAAACTCTGGGGACCTTATAATGGGCTTGCATAAGATGGCCCCTGCTCAGTTCTCTAATTGAGAATTTTTACATTCTAATAGCTTACCTCCCCCCTTGTACTCTGTACTCCAGCATGTTCAATTTCTCTGGTTTCCTTGAATACACAAGGCCTGGTTTCCCTTCTAGGATTTTGCACATTATGTTCCCTCCTCTCTGAACACACTCCCTCTTCTCCCTGTGCCCTTGCCCTACTCCTATTTATGTCCATCATTTCCTTCCAAAAGTCTCCCTTGCCCCAGGGCTGGGGTAGATGTCCCTAAAATGTTTTCACATTTTGCCCTGTCACTTCTCGATTTGTTTTGTCTCTGTCTTTTCCACATGGTCATATCCTTCATGGAGTTCCAAAGTAACAGACTATGTTTGGCCTGTTCATCATCATGTGTCAATTTAGCACAGTGTCTAGCAGAGAGTAAGAAATTAACACATACACATGGATTTAATACATTTCAACCAGGCATTTTACAAATCCTCTAATGTCTTGTAGATAAGCAAGGATTTTGTGTCTAGAATAATAGCTAGTTGACTTGACATCCCTTAAGAAGTCTCCAGGAAAAAAAATAAATACACACACACACACACACACAAACAATCCCAAATGCTAAAGATCATTGCAAGTGGTGGTGACTTTAAACGTGTCCTAAAAACAAAAACAACCACAGCAACAAAAATGTCCTGAATGTGGGTTATCATGATCTTACAGAGTTTCTGAGCTGTGGTTTATGGCACATTTAAAATACTGTGTTAGTATGTTAACTGAGTAAAATTTAAATTTAACAAAAAAAAACCATGTTACCTGCTGGGGAGGGGTGGAATACTCATAAAATAGTATAGAAACAAGTTTCAGTTATCCATTTTATCTCGTTACCACGTGAGTCAACTGGAATAAACAGAACAAAGAAAGGCTTTATCTTTGGAGTCACTCAGACCCAGGTTCAAACCCCGTGTTTGATACATATATCTTGAAAAACCTCAGCTAAGTTGTTTAAACGTGCTCAGCCTCCATTTCCTCATATGTAGATAGGAATGAAAACACTTCCTCCATAGAAAATATGTCTGTATCACCTGAAATAGCAGTCAGCACACAGAATTTCTAAAGTAAATAAATATTCTAAATGAAACTGGAGTGAAATGATGGGACACAGCTTATTTTTTATTTAGCACGTTTTTATCAAGTTTGTATGTTGTGATAGGCACTCAACTAGAGTACAAAAATAACTATGTAATTCCACCTTAGGAAGTACAGGCCAGAAAGAATGACAGAAATGGTGACCTGATAGCATAGAGTACTGTGTGTCATAGATACCGTAATGTGGAAAGTGCACCGAAAAAAATTGAAAAGCTCAGTAATGGCAGCCGTTGCCAGGGATCTGAGGATATGAAGCTGGCACGCACAGCTGGTTGTAGGATGGATGGGTACAGGCATTCTGGAGGACAGTCCAGGTATACATAGGCAGATTAAATGTTGGACTAGTCTTGCTTCTCAGGTCTTTGCTGGGTATATATTCAAAAGGAATTTTCCTCCGTGTATCTTAAAGGATGCATAAGAGGGTTTTCATTAGAGTCAGGTGGGAAGAGTGTAAGAGCCCCACTCGGGCAGCTAAAATGCAGCAGCTGCATGTGATGGAATATCCGAGGTCACAAGGCACAGCATACTAGATGTGCAGTAGCCGTATGGGTGGATCTAGAGAACAGAAGAACAGAATGAGGGATATAACAAACTTTCATTTATGTGCATTAAAATAACATATCAACCACAAAATAACAACAAACATGCACGAGCTCATATAAACAAAAGGGTACTGGCTAACTACATTAGACTAACTGTTATCTAGAGAAGGAAATGGGGATACACAGGAATAAAATAAATAAAACAAGAGCAGGTCCTCGTAAGGACAAATCATAAAAATTTGTCATGAACTGAGGAGTATGTGTTAGCCAATCCTGTCTGCTGTGGGGGGAAAAAGTGATAAAGAACACACAGTCTTTCTTAGGGTAAAGGGAAAAATGCCACAGAACAGCATTCACTCCTAACAAATATTTATTTTTGTGCCTAGCATTATTTGCTAAGAAAAGACAGAGAACAAAAGAATCTAAATCCCTGAACCTAATGGTGCTTAGATTTTTTTTTTTTTTTATTTTAGTGGGCAGGCAGATTGTAAAGTACACAGATTTATGCACACTGACACATCATGTGTCAGAAATGCTATGAAGAGAAAGAAACTGGGTAAGTAGTTAAGTGAATGTAAAGAAGAGCAAGGAATGCTCAAACTAAGGCCACGGAAAGTCTGCCTGGAAAGGTGGCATTTGAACAGAGATGTAGATAAAGTCAGGGAGAGACCTGTCCGAAAATCCAGGTTGTGGAATAAATGGGTTCTGATACCAATTTCAGCATGGGGAAGATTGTTCTCTCTACCAACAAGCGATGCTCCAACACCAGCTGGGGTCCTGCATTTCAACTCAATTCTGACGCTAATATCTACCAGGAGATAGTGTCAGACCTCACAGGTTAAGAGGTCAGTCCTACAAGAATGCCCGTCTCTCCACCCCACTTCCCACTTCAGACACCAGTCGCAAAGGCAGGTTATCACCTTCTGACCCACTGGCTGTAAATCAGAGGTTCCCATGACCTCTCCTTGGGTTCAATTAATTTGCTAGAGTGGCTCACAGAACGCAGAGGAACATTTTACTTACTAGATCACCAGTTTATTATAAAAGGATATAACTCAGGAATAGCCAGACTGAAGAGACGCAGAGGGCAAGGTATGGGGAAGTGGTAGGAAAGCTCTCCATATCCTCTTCACGTGGGCCATCCTTGCAATTATCCCCCTGTTCACCAACCTGGAAGCTTTCCAAACCCAGTCCTTTCAATTTTTGTTCTTGTTCTTGTTGTAGTTCTTGTTTATGGAGACTTCATTACATAGGCACAGTTGATAAAATCATTGGCCACTGGCAGTTGATTCAACCTCCAGCCCATCTCTCTTCCCCAGGAAATTTGAGGGGTTGGACTGAAAGTTGGCTCCACTGGCAACCAGCCCCCATCTTTCCAAAAGTTGCTTCATTAACATTACAAAAGGTACCTTGATCACTCTCATCATTAAGGAATTTTCAGGGTTGTAGGAGCTCTGTGCTAGAGTAGGGGATGAGGACCAAATATATATTTATTATAAATCACAGTATCACAGGGAACAAATAAGACTGCTAAGGCAAAGATGGGTGAACAATGAGTGAGCTCATGTTCTTGAAGCAAGAAAGACAAGAAAGAAAAGAAAGCCAGCACAGTTGATGTGAAGGAACAAGAACTGTGTGGAAGGGGAGGACAAACAGAACGCATGAGCCAGACCACATAGGGTCTCAAAGGGCAAGGTTAGGTATACTGAATATGATGAGAAGGCAGTCACAGAGTTTGAGCTGGGCAGTATATGATTTGGTTTCCTTTTTACAAAAGCTCCCTCGGGCTGCTCTTGGGGACCTTTTGGGAAGGGCAGGGTCAAGAATAGAAGCAGAATCATTGAACACTACATCAAAAACTAATGATGTACTTACTATATGTTGGCTAATTGAACATAATAAAAAAATTTGAAAAAAGAATAGAAACAGAAATATCAGGCAAGAGACTATTGCATTCATCCAGGCAGGAGATGATGCTAGCTTGGGCTAGGTGTAATCAGGGCTTCAGTGGGATGTTTACTTTTTTCTGCAGAGCAAGCTCAGGAAAGGACATTGTAGGCTAAGGGACATAATTTGAACTGCCTCAGAGGTGTGAACTTCCAGATGATTTAGGACATATGGAAAATGAAGGAGGGAAGAAAATACAGATGCAAGAAAGACTGAGGCCAGATTAGGAAGGGCTGATTTGACAAACTACAGGGTTTGGACTCTTTCCTGCAGAAAATGGCACCACCAGAGGAGCAGACTGATGCAGACCTCAGCTTTTATAAGATAATTATAGGAGCCTTGTAAGTGATGATTTAGAAGCAGCAGAAGGCGAGAGGTGAGCAAAACTTAGACTAAAATCATAGCAGTTCATGATGATAAGAAAAGGCATGTTCATGTAATTAGGTATCCAAGGTACTTAAATGTTCTGCATAATGGATATGATAATTATACCTACCACACTGGTTTCTTATAATGTTAGTTAGTGCATGAAAGGTGTTGAGAATAGGATCTGACACATGGTAATCCCTCAACAAATATTAGCTATTACTTATGTAAGTAGTAATGATATTATTTCTGTATCCTGTTCTATGTACTAGTACTATTTCTATGTGTTTGGCCTGCAGACACTACACAGAGAGTGTATAAACGTTGGTCATTTGGTTGGGGCAGAAAGTATTGATGGAGCTAGCATCTCAGATAATGGTAACAGCAAACCTAAAAGCTGTATTGGTACATATATGCACAGGGTGCTCTGGGAGGATCTGGAGAGGAGAGAACAACTTAGAATAAAGTCATGTCGAATGTTTGGTGGGGGGAAGGAGGATTTGAGAAGGCAATGTAAGAGCAAGGTGCGGCATGGTGTGAAGTTGAAAACCTGGACTTTGGAATCTACTGGCTGCGATCGAATCTTGGCTGTGCCCTGTCCAAGCATTTTGGCTTTTGGCAACTTCCTCCCTTTAAACCTCCGTATCCTCATCTTGAAAATTATTGAATTATCTTATGTCTCTTATGACAAATCTTAGGTGTTTCATTCACGATAAAAAATGCAGGTGGGATGCTTAGCATGTTCTCTTAAGAAAACAAGCAATATTGTTGTTATATTTTGCTTACTATTATGATTCAGCCAACTCGAATGCAGGACATTGCCAGGTTCTGCCCACTGATTTCTGTCTGTCTTTGAATGCTGTGTCTCTCACCCTGTGAGAAGGTCAAACCCTGGCTTGACATTTGCATTTTGTTGCCTTAGTTTCTTCTGCCTTTACCTCAATATCAAAGAAATCTCCCTGAAGATTTAATGTTGTAAAGCATAGCTGCCCCTCTTGCCTTAAGAATATGGCATTTTGATGTGATTTGCAAACATTCAGAATGGAAGATGCTCTGTAACATTCATAAAACACACAGAACTCGTGTGGTAATGAACTGGTGTCAATATCCCAGACTGCTACTGAGTAAGAATATCCTCTTCATGTGTTGGGATGTTCAGAAATTCTCCTGCACAGGTGTTTGAGAGTGACATATGGCGAAATGGAGATCTCCTTTTAAGGCAACAAAATCAGCTTTCCTGGTCTTCCTTCCCTGCCCCTCTGTCTTTTCACATTAAGACAGAGTCAGAACATATCTCTGCCCAAAGGATCATTCGCATGTGACTATCAATGGGACGTTAAGAACTACGGTCACAGGGGGTTGGAGGGAGCTTTAAAATATTTAGCTTGCTTCATATACTGTTGTGTCGTGGAAGCTTAAATGACCTCTGGAGTGGACAATTTACTATCTTCTGAAGCCTCCCATCCCAATTTTGGACCACTGTGACTGCTCAAATATTATTCTATTTTTATGCTGGTCTTAAAATGTGTCTCCCTGTAGCCTATACCTATTTGGTGAGACTGAGAGTTCTATACTTCTTTTATCTGAGCCCCTCAAATATTTTAAAAGACTGAGCAGATTGTCCTGAGTCAGTCCTGTGTTAGGTTTCTTGCTTGGCTTCTCTTACACAACCATCCTGCCACTTTCCTCTGAAATTGTCACTCGTTATGTTCTTGTGCGAAACTGAGTGATGCTCAGGTGACACTCATTCACTTCTTTCAGTTACCCAGAGAAGATAAGGAAGTAACGGCAGGCAAATAAACCGTGTAAGCGCCTACAGCTAGTAAGAGTATGTTTGGGAGCTAATCCAGCTCTACAGATGCACAGTGCCTGCGCTGACAAATACACCACGTTGCCTCCCCTCTGACTGAAAGTGCTTATGCAAAATTCAAAGCAGACTTACTGCAACAGTAATAATACTCAACTTTGTGAGTGATAATAATCACTAAGACTTATAGAGAGCTAACCTTTCCAGTACCTTTACTGTATTAGCTCTTCATCTTCAGAGTAATTTTGAGGTACTCATTTTACAGATAAGGAAACCCAAGGTATAGAAAGATCAGGTAACTTCCTTAAAGTTGTGTAGCCGCTAAGTGGCAGGACTAAGATTCAAAGTCTCAAAGTCCACCTTGTGAGAGCCTCTGCTCTGTCACCTAAATCCCCAAATCTTGTGTTATCCCGTGGAAGGCAGAGTGGGGCAGCACACATTTGTGTCAGCAATGTCTCCCTTGTGCCTACTGAGCTAGGTGATATTCCCGTGTGTGTGTGTGTGTGTATGTGTGCGTGCACGCTCACGTGCTTTATTTCATATGAAAATTCCTTATGCCCTGACTTCCCCACACTGTAATTGTTTAGTGGGCTTTTTTGCAGGCCTACCATTTGTTCCCATCGAAGGCCAGATTTAGGGATTCAGTCCATTGACTCAGCCTGATGAGACTTGTTTTGTTCCCTCATTGATCATTCCATACCCACTTTTTAAACTTTGGGCCAATTACCAAAATGATAAACACATCTCCTAGCCTTCATCTAAGTCATTAGCAAAATCTTTTTGCACAAGATTGAACTTACACATTCAGAGGGGAAGGATCTTAAACTTCCAGGAGGATCTTTAGTCTTTAATCATTTCACAGATTTATTAAGCAACACTCTGCAGCAGGCATCATGGCAGCGATGGTAAATGCAACTTTTAGTAAAAATAAACTCCATTTCCTCATGGCATTTTTAGTCTACAAGGGGGAGAAATATATTAATCAGATAATAATTCAAATTAATGATATGCATCCTGAGAGAGCTATGCAGGACCTGTGGGTTGAAAATTGTTCCTCTGTAGAAGTGGTGGTCACGCTGAGATTTCACCAGTGACCTGGGCTAAGTACAAAGAGGGAAGAAAAGCAGACCAGCCTTTGTAACAATTTCTCTTTGGCGACAGGTGACTTTAAATTGGTTGAGCCATTGTCTTAAATAGGATGTGAAATTGTTGAAGATGGAGCATTTGCATTTAAGAAACCCTAACAACATTCTAGTTGCAGTTGTCTAAACCTGGTGCTTTGTGTGATGCAGGGATACGTCATAAATTAATACTGCCCTGTTTTTAAAAATTCCTGAAACTAAACAATGAGGAAAATCCTGAGTGAATCAAAGTTGAACTTGTTTCTTAATTGTAGAACTTTTCAGATCCTTTATTACATTTAAATAGGTCATTCTAGAATACGGTGTTTCCTAAACTTATTTGTATGATATTCTTTGTTTTCTGTGCCATACCTCTTTAATTTTTTCCCCCAGTTTCCAGAATAGTGTGGGAAACACTGATCTAGTTTAACCCAACCCCTTAACCCCGACTGCTTGAAGCCTCTCTAAAACATTCCTATCAAATTATTAGTGAGTTCTTGAATAGCTTCACTGAATGAGAAATACAACCACTGATTTTTTTTTTTCCCAAATACATGAAACACTTAGGACTCTGCCTAATTATCTTAGTCTTGTGAACTTATCTTGGTTGCCTTTGCTTAGTCTATTAGTTCCCAGAAGCATAGGAATGGTAATTTTATTCTGTGATTCTCAGGAGGAGAAATGTATATTCCAAAGGTGAACACTGGGTTGGGGCAGAACCATTGAAGCCTGAATTAGTCGTATTTTATTTTTATAAGAAAGCCACTTATGCTCTACAAGTACCATTTTCTAAACCTCATTAATAAATAAAAAATAAAGAGCCTGCATATGAATAAATGATGAAAGTGCCTCCCTTGGTAATTTTTTTAAGTTTCTGAAAATAGTTCCAGTCTTCATCTACAAACTTAATGCAGTTAGAGCCACTGAGAATGTCATTATGTTGCATGTTTGTTGGTAGAAGTGGAGAGATAGAGGAAACCCTATCACTTGTGATAGAAGATATTTTTGAATATGTAGATCACTTATTCAATGCAGATTATTTACAGTATTTTTCAAGATTGCTGTGGATAATATAATGTCAAAAAAGGGCAAAATTTATAGATGGTAAGTACGGAAGAATCAGATGGCCTACTGGAGTGGAGCTGATCACTTTAATATGCTAATATATCATCACTGTTCCTAGGATATGCTTCTGTTATTACTCATATATCACATTAAACTGTTTACATGTCTTTTCCACTACCAGCCTGGGAAGGGTTTTGGGGTTTTTTTTTGTTTGTTTTTTAGGTCAGGGCCATGTCTGGCTTAACTTTTTCTAATGCTTAGCATACTTCCTGATATAAAGTAAAGGTTCAAAAATTGTTTAATTTTTCATTGTAATGAATATCATATTCCAGGAATTGTATCTCTTAAGACCCAGGAGAATTTCATTCGTGAAAGTTGAACAGAATCACTCTTGATGATGTTATGAGCTCAGTTGGTAGGTTGAAATCAGCCTTTGTGTGGGAGTGTTTATGCCTAGGAGACGGCTAAGTACAGTGGACCCTTGAACAACACAGGTTTGAGCTGCACGGGTACATCTATGCACGGATGTTTTTACAGGACAGTACTATAAACATGTTTTCTTTTCCTTCTGATTTTCTTAATAAACATTTTCTTTTTTCTAGCTTTCTTTATTATAGGAATATAGTATGTAATATATACAACATACAAGATATGTGTTCACCAATTGTTTATGTTACTGGTAAGGCTTCCAGTCAATAGGAGGCTGTTAGTAGTTAAGTTTTGGGGGAGTCAAAAGTTATGTGCAGATTCTTTTTTTTTAAGATTTTATTTATTTATTTGAGAGAGCGAGAGAGAGCATGAACGGGAAGGGTCAGGAGGAGAGGGAGAAGTCTGCCCCATTTATGCAGATTTCTGAATGTGTGGGTGGGTCAGTGTCCCTAACCCCTGTGTGGTTCAAGGCTCAGCTGTACTACAGATGACATTGCCTCCCCCAGTAGGGAGCTGGTTGTTGACCACTTACCATCCCAGTACTTCCTGTGCCTCATACACATGCTCCTCAACTCCTTTTCCTTTTCTCTTGCTTTTTGATACAAGCGCCTAGAAGCTCTTGCGGATTTAGACTTGCATCTTTAGCCTTGGCTGAGTCTGTGCCTGACCTTAAAAAAAATTATCCCTGGGGCGCCTGGGTGGCTCAGTTAGTTAAGCATCTGACTCTTGGTTTCAGCTCAGGTCATGATCTCGGGGTCCTGAGGTGGAGCCCCATGTCTGGCTCTGTGCTCAGCGGGGAGTCTGCTTGTCCCTCTCCCTGTGCCCCCACCCCCACTTGCACACTCTCTCTCTCTCTCTGTCCCCTTCTCAAATAAATAAGTAAATAAAAATTAAAAAAAAAATTATCCCTGACTCTTTAAACACACGCATCATGTCTGTCTGTCTCTATTTCTTTCTCTCACATTTAGTGGAAGCAAGGCTCATTCAGACACTGGCCTTCACTGAAGGAAATCAATTTTGGTTGGAGTCTTGTAATTAAGGACCATAGCACGGTGCATAGGGAAAAGCATGGATTTCACTGTTAGAGTTGGAATCCTCCCTTCACCTCCTTGCTATGTGTCTTTGAAGAAGTTATTTAACCTCACTAATCCTCTGTCCTGTAATCTGTAAAAGAGACAATAGAGCCAATCACACAAGTTTACTGTGAGGATTATGAGATCATATATCTAAAATAATCTAACAGAGTGCCTGGTTCAGGATAGGTAGACAATAAACATAGCTATCTTATTATGCCATGTTTTTCTTTGAGGATTAGAACTGGATCTTTACTCTGTCAGCAACACATATGTGTTTAAATATGAATTGGAGACAAAGGACCTGGAATAGATGCCAGGCTTTGCCACTTAAGGGTTGTATGATCTGGGCAGAACTCTCTGAATCTCAGCCTTCCCACTTGTGAAAGCGCATAATGATGTCTCACTTGCCTCCCTCACAGCACAGTTGAGAGAATCAAATGATATAATAAATCTGAAAGAAATTTAAAAATGCATTAACAACAATTTCACCTTTTAGGAATTTAACTGAAAAAAATTGTTAGAAAAAGGATACATACAGAATATACATAAAACAGATCATTGTAGTGGTTTTATTAATAAGAAAATTGAAAATAAGCTACATAATGAGAATTATTAAGTAGATTAAAATACATTCATGTAGTAGAATGGTCTGCAGACATTAAAGTCATTTTATACTAAACCTGAAAGAATATATACCACATTGTTTTAAAGAAGCTACCACTGGGTGGTAAGATTCTTGGTGACTTTCTTTTTCTTCTTTGTATTTTCTAATTACTTTATGATTCATATATACCACTGGTATAATAATAATAATAAATGTTTTAGAAGAATATTATCATTGTGTGGGATCTACAATACATTACATAGAAAAAGGATAATAACAAAGGTTATAAAATAATACACAAAGCATGAAGAATATAGGGCAATGCCAGTGTGTGAACAGAGTGGGTTGTGACTAAAGGTTTTTATATTTTGTGTATCTTGGTCTCTTAACATTTCTGCATTGAGTATATATTACTTTTATAATTAGGGTAGAAGCACTAAAATACATCAGTGAAACATGGAGAATCAGTATTTAGGTGTTGTCATTGTTACCATTCACCATTCAGCAATATTCACGATTCAGGTGAACATACCTCCAGAATGGTTGACACCTTTTAAAAGGATACTCTAGTATGATCATCCCTTCATCTTCAGAGGCTCATAGTTGTAAAACTGGACACAACACCTTGAAAATTACGTGATACATGTTAGTGTTTCTCTGTCTTTTTATTTTAATTGGGGAGAGAGGGATAACCCAGTAAGAAGTTGGACTTTTCAAGTCAAATCAGCTCATTCTTCCTAATTTTAGAAATATCTGCTCTTGTTATGCACTCAAGGCAGTGGTGAAGAAAATGTGGCCATGATGGTGGGGAGAGTGGGCTGAGATGGGGAAGGGTTAGCTCAAGTATGAGCCTTCTGTGACTCCTAAAAGGAAACATTCCATACACAGTTACCCAGTGGGAGTGGCTGTAGTAATTGTCCTACTCATAGTTTTCTGCTGGGAAGTCCTCAATACGGAGGATATAGACCCCAGAATCTTAGTTTCTACTGAGTGATCACACCTCCCTGGCCACACCTTATTGATCAAGGTGTCCTGGAATGACTTGTATGCAAGTAAAATTCTTAAGACACAGGTTCTGTGTTCTTTGTATCTCAGAAATGTAGTCATCTCATTGCACTGTCCTAAAAGATGATTGAGGAGCTATAGTTGCAGGGATCCTGGGATCTGTCCTGACTCCTCACTCCTAAGTCTTGATTGTTCAACCCATCTTCCATTTTATGAACTACCCCATTTCCCTTCTAATAAATTAACCTCCTTTTTATTCTCATGAGTAGGTAATCAGTTTCTGTTGCTTACAACCAAAAGAATGTTAACTAATGAAATATGTGTCTATCTAAAAAAAAAAAGCCATCAGTTGGATGAAGAGCATGAGATCCTTAACAATGTCACTGATAATGGCCATGAATGTACTTGTCCCAAATCTGCTTTTAGGTAACAGTACAGCTGAATACAGCTGGATAGAATAGACTTATACTGAATCTGAAGGTGAATTATCCAAAATTTCCTGAGAGGGAATTGCTGTTATGGGGGCTATGTTGTAAAAGAGGAACCATTATGCAGTAAGCCTGAATCATGAATTGAAATGTGCTTGGAAGATAGCAGGCAAATTTGGTGACTAGTCAGAGACATACATAGATTAGGGCCTGAAGTTTCCTGAATCTAGCCAAGCAGATAGAGAAAATTATTATGTTCTGTGGGGAAAACAATGTTAGATATACACACACATCTTATGTATAAAATATACATATGTATATATACATTACATATATATATACACATTAAATATACACACACATACATATACATACACCTTAAAGAAGTAATGCAGAGCTAAGCAATGCTTTTTAAAGTGTAAAATATTAGTTAACATTATTATAATGTTTCCACATCCCACACAGATGTTATTTCTACGCCTAATCCACTGTCTATACCAGTGATCTCCGTCCTTGATTTTTGAGTAGGCCATGACATCTTCAATTATCTCAAGATACAACGAAAATTTATCAAAGATTCTTGAAACGGAATTAAATGTCATACCTGCTAATTATAAAAATAAATGCAGGTACGAGGTAGTTTATGTCCTAGGATTAAACTGATGGTTTCTAAATGCTGCTTGTTGATGGAGGTTTGGAACTGCTGATTTGGGAACTGCAGGATAAGGCAAATACATCAAAAGATGCAGGCAGAAAAAGCCATGCTTGTGATGAGGAAAGATGTAGAGCTGGTGACAAAAGCTGTTGAGTTGAGAACACCTTGCCACTTATTATAGTTAAGATAGCTTGCCTTGCCTTGGGCTCTTTATTTTAATGTCGATGTCTAAGAGTGAGTGGGTGATTGAGAGAAATGGAGAGAGGTTATGTGTCTTCACAGGGCAAGATGGCAATTGAATGACTACCAAACCCATCCCCTGTGATGTTAATATATGCACTCATTGTTCCACCCTCTTTTCTACTAACGGTAAACAACATTTGTCACTTGCAAGAGACCACTTTTCACTTCCAAACTGATGGTGAACCCACATTTGTATTTCAAATACCAAAGCTCAGGCTGCAGAAGCAGGAGGCCCAGAAAAGATGTATGTTGTGGGTGGAAAGGGAGAGCAGGACAAGGTTCGCATGTGCAATTTGGCAGATCGTTCATAAGTCTGGCCTCCATGACAGGAGATGGCCTAATGCCTCATTAATTCCTGCAGAGATGACGATGATGTATCACCCCCTTTCAATCTGAAACTAAGTAATGCATTAAAAAAAAAAACTAATTTGCACATGTTTAATGCGTTCATTAAGCTATTAGTCTTTCAACAAGAGATTTAATAGCAAATTAACATTTATTTTAAATAAAAAAAAATACCATCCCCCAAAAGTCCCCAGTTAATACAGTTATTTTGTGTTTTGAGCAAATGGGCTAAAGGAGAAAACACTTGGCATTAAACTGGGGCTGGGAAAAGACCATGTTGAGTTCTTCTCATTTATTATACAATTAGTCACCCTGGGGCATTATTTTCCCTGAATAACAAATATTTCTGGGGAACAAAAGGCCTCCTGGACATAGATGTGAGAAGGTCAAAGACAGAAAGATTTCAAAAGGGCTATTTTTGTGAATTGAATCATGATAAACTAAAATAAAATGGCTTCCGCTAACCATAAGGTTTGTGAAACAGTGGAAATTGACTTTGGTCAACATTCAGATATCAATATTTACCTAACATTCATTTAGTTCCTGTTATTTGTTAGGTACTTGGCTAGATGATGTGAGAGGCTTAATATAAAGAAACAAAAATGGCATGTATTCCTTCTGTCAGTGAGGTTTTGTTGAATATTTACTATGTGATGTGTGCCATATTGAGCAAGATGAATAAGTCATGGGCTCTTTTCTTGTAGAAGTTATAGATGAATTTGGAAGAAAAACATGTAAGCAAATTTATATCCAATTTACTAAATCTTAAAAATACAGAAAGAAACAAAGTTCTTTGAGAGCAAAGAAGGAAGTTCTGTCTCAAAAAGGAGGCTCAGAGAAAGCTCTATGGGCAGAGTACAGTTTAGGCTAGAATGTTAAAATTGGCACACATTACATATGTAGAAATGAGTGTTGGAAAATGTGCTGCACGTTGAGTGACTGCATGAAAAAATGTACAAAGGAAAATATGTAATGCACAATGGGAAAAATATACTTTGGTTTGGCTTATGTCTTAGCTTGGGCTGCTGTAACATAGCATGTACCATATAACAGAATACCATGGACTTGGTGACTTCAACAACAAATACTTATTTCTCATAGTTATAGGGTTTGGGAAGTCCAAAATTAAGGTGCTGGCAGATTCAGTGTCTGGTGAGAGCCGTCTCCCTAGTTTCCAGGCAATTGTCTTCCAGCTGTACCCTCATCTGGAAAGAGAACAAGAAGTCTCTTCTATAAGGGCACTCTTTCCATTCAGGAAGGCTCCCACCTCATGATTTATTTATGCCCCCAGAGCCTCACCTCCTAATATTATTGTGTTGGAAGTTAGGACTTCATCATGAATTTTGGGTTGCATAAACAGTCTACTGAAATTACCCCTACTCTTTCCTCCCTGGATTTCAAATCATTTTATTATATGAGTTGGAGTTCCATTGTTCTTTGCAGAAGCAGGGAGGACATGGAGAACACATTCACTGATTAGTGTCCACAAATAAATGTATATGGTATTCTGAAAACGGGCTCTACCAAGCAATATAATTATTATGTCCCTGTTGAGAGGAAAACCTTTTTCACTTTCAGTAGTGAACTATCTCAGGGTAAAACAAATTCTAATGTATTTCATTAAATAAATATTAGATTTTATATCAGTCTAAATAGATATAGCTCAAGGGCAATTGCTCATATTCTTCTGTTCCCACCCTCATCAAATCTCTTATTTGTTTGTATCATCCATGGCACATTATGTGCTTTCTTTAATAGACTATTGCATTGCATGTATTCTCTCCCGTAAGTATATGTCTTCAAATGAACCCAGTGAAATTTTAATTTACTTTAATAAATTACATTTAAAATTAAAATCTAGAGTAAAATTTGCTATATTGGTCAATCTATTAGCAGCACTGTGCATTATTCTTTCATTGCCACATACATACTGCTTTGGTTTGAAGAAGATCCTTCAGTTATTTCTGAGAAAAGACTTTGTATGCAGATTGACAACTGCATAATACTAGTTGTTAATGTTACTCCACGTCTGACAGATTTCTCCCACCATGATATAGTTTACAAGTTCCTGGGTGAACTTTGATTTGTCACCTTGGGAACCAAAGAAAGAAGAAATAAATCTTGAGAAAGCTCAAAATCCATCTTTTTGGAAAAGAGTAAAGAATCAAATGAGTAAATAACATCAACATCAATATTCGATGTCTACGTGCACACCCGAACTTTGAAAAACATCTGTCTTCCTGCCACTAATGATTTTGTTCCAGATGTAATCCAAATATGTTTGCAAATGGGGGGCAGAGGGGTTAGCACAATTTACTTTGCAAGCAGTTGGTGGTTATAATAGCTACTTTTTGTATCTTTTTAAAAATATATACATTTCAAAAGTGATATGGCACCCTTCACTGATGTGTTTGAAATGACAGTAAAATAAATCTAAAATTGCCTTTGGCTTTGCTCTGCTGTTCATCTTCTTAAAAAGAGATGAGACGGTATAATGGTAACAATGCGGATTTTGGAGTCAGACATTAATTTGAAGCCTAGTTGATCAACAGCTTTTTATGTAGTGATATGAACAAAAACTCCCAGTTTATGCCTCTGATTTCCTGTATGACCTGGAAAAGAGCCATTGTTGTTAATAATGGTAATAATAGTAAGAATAATTGAGTATTATATGTTGTATCTTAGGTGTTCTACTGAGTGATTTCCATGGAATTACTTGTAGTCCTCACATCTGCCGTATAAACTGCGTGCTATTAATATTCCAGTTTTGGAAGTGAGAAAACCAAGACAGAGAGGCAAAGTGATTTGCCCAAAGACCCAGAGTTAAAGAATAGAAAAATCAGATTGTCCAGTATAAATTCAGAACCTCAAGGCAAAGCAGCCACATTCTACTGTCTTCTTGATCACTGTGTCTGAGACACTGCAGAGTTGCTCCAGCTCCTAAACAGCAACAATATCAGTAACGGTAGTAACATAAAGTGCTTAGTAAGTGCCTACTCTGTGGCTGCCACAGTCCTGAATTTTAATCCGATGAATCTTTAATCTTATGGGGTGGATCCTCTTATAGAAAAAGAAGGGAGGTACAAGAAATTAAGCCCTAGGTCATTTGGTTAGTAACGACTAGGCCAAGCATTGGAACCCAGACATTCTGATTCCTGATGCTGCACTTTTTTCAACTGTTAAGATCCATTTAAAAAAAAGAGAAAAAAAAAAAGAGAAAAATTCCATCCTAAATACTTGTTGAATGAATGAATAGATTTTACCTTTCTTAGTCCTAATTCTTCATTGCAGAATAGTTGTGAATAATAATAGTTCCCAATGTAATGAAATATATAGATCATAATTTTATGAAGATAGACATCATTATTATTCCCATTTATGAGGACACTAAGGGTAGAAAAAGGTTTGGCAGTTTCAACAAATTCACTTATTTAGTAAAGGGTAGAGACTTAAACCTGGCCTTCAGAGGCCAAATGCTCTACTCATCACCTCCTCCAAATTGCCTCATGTGAAGCAGGAATGTTCTTGTTGAAAGGTTCTTATTATTGAAAGTTTTGTCATTGTAAATGCATGCTCTTCCTTAGACCACTTATTCCTTCATTTATTACAACTTGGAAATAAATATATCCAATTTAGTGTTAGGCAGTGGTAGAAGGTAAAGAGCTGAGTCACTGGGATGTTCAAAAGATTTCTAAAAGCCGTTTGTAGCCTGCAACATGGAAAATACAGCAAGAGAGTCTTGGCACATTGAAATTCAAATGTGTCTTTCTGGCAGCAAACTATCACTGGGTCCTGGGAAGCCTGAGTCTGGGTGAGCTGACGAGTAATGAAGCCCTGCGCCTCATGTCATTGACTCTGGCATTTCAAGCACCACATTCATAACAGAAGATGCACACTGCTGGGTCCCTCTGTACTTCACTAAATTGAAATGGTTCTGCAGGGGAATATGGCAACAGGGATGAAAGAAAAATAGCACTCCTTTTCCCACTGTGCAAAGAGAAGGTTCTGACAGTGTTTATTCAAAAGAGTAACATCTGGAAATGGTGCTGGGACATGGTGACATTATGCCTAGCTATGCTTCAATAAAGACATCCAGCTTCTGAGAGGGTGAAGAAACAGTGGTTTGTGTGTGTGTGTTTGTTTTGGTTTTACTTTGTATGTAATGCGGAAATTTAGGGCTATGGGGAGTTCTCCCATCTCACCTCATCCCCTCTGTGTAGCAGCGTGGACTTTGGTTCCCGTTTACAGAAACCCAGATGCAAACTAGCTTAGGGTAAAAAGAAGATTTAAAGGATCCCATGATAGAAAATCTGTGGTTACTAGCTTCAGGCAATGCTTGACATAGGACCATGAATACTTCAATGAGGATCCATTATTTCCCTCCCAATTGTGTTGTCTCTGCTTCCTCTATTTTGAATCTCTACTCTTAGAGGTTTCGTTGCCCTATTGTTTCAATATCAGCTGGGGCTACTGCTTTCTCAGTTCCAGTCTAGCAAAGGGAAAAATAGGTTTCTTTTCTTAATGGCTTAAGAAAAGTTCCCAGAAAAAGTCCCAAATCCCTTTGTCTCTGACTTGGCTTGGACCATGTATCTATGCCTGAAATAGTCTTGCCACAGGACTACAGCATTTGATTTCCATAAGCTGCCCTTAGAGCCACAGATGAACTCAACTTCAAAGGAACAAATAGACTCAAAGTGGAAGAAAGATGTTTGTTCCCAATCTGAGATTTTTTTTTACAAAAGGAAAGTAAGTGGATGCTGATAATAACAAACTATGACCAATGGACCTACCCTTCTAATAGACCTCAAGGAAATAAAGACCAGTTGATTTAAAACCAATCATAGAGCTAAAAGAGTATTTACATCTCATCTAGCTGAGAGATTGTAAATTCATGGTTCAAGGATAGGATTCATCCCAAAGATGTGTTTTCTAAGACTTGCAAAGGTTATTTTGTATTGTAATTACTTTTTATTGAAGTGTAATTGACATACAATATCCTGTTATTTTCAGGTGTACATCATAGTAATTCGATATTTTTTATAGATTGCAAAATGATCCCCATAAGTCTAGTTACCATCTGTCACCATACAAAGTTATTACAATTTTATTGACTATATTCCCTATGCTGTATATTACATCCCATGAATTATTTATTTTATAACTGGAAGTTGTAATTCCCTTTACCTATTTTGCTCATCACCCACCCCGGCCCCTACCCCCAGTAATCAACAGTTTCTTTCTTGTATCTATGAATCTCTTTCTGTTTTGTTTGCTCATTTGTTTGTTTTATTAGATTCCACACATAAGTGAAATCATGTAGAATTTGTCTTTCTCTGTCTGACATATTTCACTCAGCGTAATACCCTCTAGGTCCATCCATGTTATTGCAGTTGGCAAGATCTTCTTTTTTATGGCTTAGTAATGTTCCATTCTATATATGCCACATCTTCTTTATCCATTCTTCTACTGGTGACACTTAGGTTGCTTCCATATCTTGGCTATTGTAATAATGCTGCATTGAACACAGGAGTACATTTATCTCTTCAAATTGTTGTTTTCATTTTCTTCAGATAAATACTTTGTATTGTAATTTGAGTTAATATATAACATCTAAAACATAAACAAGAAAAAATTCAGATTTTCACAATTATTCTTGAGGAATTGGAAGATGAAAAACCTCTGAGCCAACATTCTGGCTTGGCAGTTATCAGCAAGAGATGAGTAGTTGCTTTCTTCTTTAGCCAAAGACACATGCTCCAGTCCAGCATAGTATCAACTATTCAATATTGTCTCCTCAACACTGAAGCCCAGTCTAATCACAATGCAGTATATTTGCCCTGTTGTTATCCTTTTGGCAGAAATATGTTTCTCTATGAAAAGGATTAGGGTAGAATGAGTGGTTCATGAAAGAACATGGAAACAGATATATTCTTTGGGGAAGTAAAGAATGGTCCTAAAAGTTTAGTAAGTGAGCACTCAATGCACATAATTTCTTTAGATTAAGAAAAGCAAGCTTTTGCATTTGGAATCCTGGATCAAATTCATTCACCATCATTTTACAGATGGTGAAACTAAAACTATGGATGATAGAATCTTGCCAAAATGCCATGATAAGTTGAGGAGCTAAGACAGTGTGTCCACATCTTCTGCTTCCCACTTTCACCTCTGATGCACACATACACATACACACGCACAGACACATGCATGCATGGACATACATACACTGTAGAAAATTGGGAGAATAAAGGGGAAAACTTTTATTTATTTAAGCTATAAAAGTAATGTAAGTATTTACAGAAGAAAAAAAAAACCTCACTCGTAATCCTACCACACTAAAACCAAGAGATTGTTTTTTCTGTCTCTCTTGCTAGTTTTAAGTTAATACTCATTATCTTACATCGTAATTATGGTATATGCAGAACTGTGCCCTGTTTTGCTAAAATGTCTCATAAGCATTTCTTCTGTTATTATATAGTGTTTCTCATTATTAAATACACAGATAATAGCCAAAGAACAAATGTGCTATAATTTTTGTAACCATTTGTCTTTTTTTTTTTCTGCACATCTCCTAAACTTTTCTTGCTCCTTTATACTGTCTTGCATTCCAATCTCTCTTCCAGTCAAATGCACAGTGCTTCACAGAAACACCCCCCTCCCCAAGCACTTAGAGAAACAGTGAGTTGGCAAGCTTGGGCAAATTACATACTAGGAATGGGGGATCTTAACCTAGGTTTCAGAAATTCATAAATTAAGAAGGAAGAGCCAAAAGGAACATTTCAGATTGGTAGCAGGCAGAGAAGTATAAAGGAATAATGTTTCTTATTAGGAATAGTTCCATAGCATGTAGAGGAATTCAAACACATTAAACCAGTTCCTAAGATTCTTGTAAATGGAAATCCAGAGGGAACTGAGGAGCAAGCATGTCTTGATCTGGGGCTCAAATGATTTGTCCAATATGCTCATTTTTACACTTTTTCTTTCTCTCTGTTTTGGCTCTTCTGTATTTTTAAATGGGTTCCATCTATGGGGCTCTGGAGAATGCAACTGCCAGCCTGATTTGCATTCTTTGGTACCATGACAACCAAGGAAAGAGATGGTATTTCCAGCAGAAATGTCCCAGGGAACCAAGACTATGTTTGGTTCATGTAAGCATTCCCAAAATAATTACGGTGGTCAGAAAGATAGACTATTCATTCATTCATTTATTCATTTGTTTTTGTTAAGACCTGTGTCACATGATCACTCTTATGACCCGAGAGCATTGTAATCCATGAGCAAAGAAAAGAGAGAAGCATGCTGGCATCTGAAAATATTGGTTACTACAAATAGCTCCAAACTGAAGTTAACAAGAATGAGTTAGCATTTGAGAGGATAGGTGAAAGCAGAGGATTAGAAACGGGTGGACCATTCAGAGATAAACGTTTAAGTCCTTAATGTGTTCTAAACTCCATTGTATGAATTGAAATAATATGCAGAGGAACTAAATGTCATTCTAGCCCAAAAGGAGTTATTTGCTTTTGGAGGTAACAGGAGAGGGAGAGCAGGTGCTACAAATTTGGATCCTGAAGGAATGATGTCATCTCTAAGTGCTATGAGAGGTAGTGATGGAGGAGCTCAGCTTAGGCCGGGGACAGGAGGAAAGCTATATGGGGGAGATGAGACTTCAGAGTATAAATTAGTGAATATCTAATGGCACTGATGAGCATAATGTTTGGTAAAGATGAAGGGGCAGTGTGACCTTAAAGCTGGAATAGGATAAAAGCAGGAAGTAAGTTTGGAAAATCAAGTAGGACCCATCTCAAAAGAATCTCAAATGTGAGACCCAGGACATTGAACTTGATTCTTTTTCATTCTGAGATGACTTCAAAAGATTTGATCCCAATGCCTTTGAATTAAAAGAAAAAAAAATACGATGTTTAGAAGTTAGAATGCATCAAGATGAGGAAACATAAAGGCATTATATATTCAAGAGTACATTATAAATAACCAAAAATATGAAAATATATTTAGTCATGGTATTAAGGAAGGGAGGGAGGGAGGGAGGGAGGAGGGAAAGGGAAGAAAGAAAGGGAAGAGAGAGAGAGAGAAAGAAAGAGAGAAAGAAAGAAAGAAAAAAAGAAAGAAAAAGAAAAATATTTATCAAAAGATTCCTAAGACCAGGTTTAGCCAAGGGTATGGTCAAGCAAGCATCCTCATATACTTTTTTTCTGGGTGTAATTTCCTAGAGGAAACTAGAGCAATAAAGATTAACATTAAATGCGCATATTATTCAAATCAAGAATTTTAATTCTAAGAAATTATATTAAGAAAATGCTTGGTAGATCAATGGATAAGTATGTTCAAGACAACATTGTCTAAAATGAGAAAAAAATAAACACAGGCAATATATTTAAAATTGGGTTATTAATTTAATAAATGATTTGAAAATCATTCAATGGGATGCTACATAATATTGGAAAATAATGTGGCTATATGTGCATTTTATATAATGATAAATATGATATATTGAATTTTAAAACTCAGAATTGAAGTTTGGAAGAATACATGCCAAACTGTGAAGACTGTCAAGGGCTTGAGGACTGACAGAATGAAATAATTTTTATTTTACTTTATACATGGTGGGGATTTATGAATATTTTATAGCAAGAATTCACTTCATTTATAATCAACAAAACATGCACATGTAAATTTAGCTAAAAGAAAGGAAATTATTAAGGAATAAGTAAACTAGGCAGAAACTGATAACATGACTGACTAGAAAAAAGCAGGGAAAAGAAGTAGGAAAAGACCTGGCTGTCAAAGTCCAGCTGATATGGAGGCAGTTATCTAATGAACTTGAAAAGTAGACACACCAATTTAGACAATTGAGGTAAAAATTTCACTTGAAAAAAATATGTCTGACTGATCTGTTTGGCAGATATCAATCTGCATATTAAATTATTCTATGGAGGAAACAAAATAGAAATATTTGACTATGCAATAAGGGTAGGCTGAGTGTTAAGAACTCTGGAGATATCAAAATCTGAGTTTGTAAAACACTAAGCCATTTAGATTCATATTACAAAAGGCACTCGCTCTTTAGGAAAAAAACCACCCTGGGGTTCTTTTAAATAGCAAGTATTTCTAATGCAGTTAAGAAGCAACTAAATTTGCAGAATTTTCACTAACCAAAAGCTTGTCATGAGCACAGAAGCTACGTGAAGAGGACTCATCTGTAGTTTCCCCATCCAGGCTTAATGTGGGTTACCATTTGACTGTGACCCCATGGACCTGGTCAGAGTGCAGTGGTAACCCTGATGGTTGGGTCCATCAGTGCAAATAAAATGGAATGGTTGACATTTATAGGTGAAATTGATCAATGCACACAGACACTCTGAATAAAAATCAACCTTTAAGACATAAAATCTTGTTTTGTGTAGCATTTTATATAGTTGGGAAGAACACTTTTGTAGTGTACAGACTTTTAGAATTAAAAGGGCCTTTCACACTCCTATAGTTCAATCTCTTGATTTGATTTGATTTGATTGATTGATTTTTTTAATTTCCTCATTTTATATTTTTAAGAAATAACCTGAAGGAGTTAGAAAACTTGTCCCAGGCCACCTTTTCCATCTGTGGAAAATGGAGAATTAGAGAAATGTCCTTAAGTCCAATTCCAACATCCTTTCCCACTAAACAATGTGTTACTTCATTTGTTTTTTAGGGTTGCAACTTTACTTTGACATAGGTAAAGCAGAGAGTGTTTACTAATAGTTGCCACTAGTAACTACTAGTTACTATAATTAAAGGACTTAATACATCTTTTCCTGACCAGGTACACACACATGCACACTCATGCATATACCACAAAACAAACAAAATTGCACTCTGAAAATCAAGTTCTCACTTTGTGATTTGGGTTTGTTTTTTCTCCCATTTGTCCCTCTAATCTTCTTTAAAGAACCCATCCACTTCCACACCTCTAGTAATTATCTATTTATATGTAAATAATACCCAATTATTCATCTCCATCTGTAGTATCTCTCTTTAAGCTTCTGTTATGCATTTCCAATACTCTTAATGTTTCTTTCCAGTTCTAGAGAAATACTGAAGCCAACAGAGAGAGAGAGAAGGAAAGAGAATTCTAAGGTATCTGATTTCCTGGACTTACATTTGAAACAAGCAAAGTCTGCCCTTCCTGTTCTGGATTTTGGTAAGTGAATTGATACATACTTTTTTCATCTTTAGTTAAAGTTGGGTTTCTGCTATTTACAGGATTGACTGTGACAGAGTATTATCTAATATAAACATAAAACCATATAGCTATGTGTCTGATTCCAACTAGACAAGCGATAGATAATAAGAATTTGCATGACACCAAGGTGGTCACAATATCTCTCATTCCACATGCTTTTTCTGCAATGTAACTTTGCAATTACTCCGTGAAGAGATGGAGCTTATCTCTTTACCCACTTGACTATGGGTGATTGTTTTGACAAATAGAATATGGTGGAAATGATGCTGTTTCAGTTCTATGGAAAGCCTTTAACTTTTTAGGCAGCTTCTTCTTCCTGCCACTTGGAAGTCAGTCACCATGTAAAAAGTGTGACTACCCTGAGATCACCTTGCTTTGAGTAGCCCAAGCCAGTGGAGTCCTCTTATGTTAGAATACTGAGATGAGTGGCGCCTGGGTGGTTCAGTCATTGAGCGTCTGCCTTCGGCTCAGGTCATGATCCCAGAGTCCTGGGATCGAGCCCCGCATCGGGCTCCCTGCTCTGCGGGAAGCCTGCTTCTCCCTCTCCCGCTCCCCCTGCTTGTGTTCTCTCTCTCGCTGTGTAGCTCTCTGTCAAATAAATAAACAAAATCTTTAAAAAAAAAAAGAATACTGAGGTGACCTATGAATGGAGGGAAGAAGAGAAGGGAGGGACGGAGGGAGAGAGGGAGAGACAGAGGATGCCAAGTAGCACTGAGGTGTCAAGACATGTGCCAAGCATGTGTGTTAAGAAGCCATCATTTGAGGGGCGCCTGGGTGGCTCAGTCGTTAAGCGTCTGCCTTCAGCTCAGGTCATAATCCCAGGGTGCTGGGATCGGGCCCCGCATCGGGCTCCCTGCTCCGCGGGAAGCCTGCTTCTCCCTCTCCCACTCCCCCTGCTGTGTTCCCTCTCTCACTGTCTCTCTCTCTGTCAAAAAATAAATAAAATCTTAAAAAAAAAAAAAAAAGCCGTCATTTGAAAGTACCTTGCGGCCTCAGCTGTCGCAGTGGAGACCACATGGATCCAGAGACAAGCTACACAACCAAGCCCTTTCACATTTCTGACCCACAAAATCTTGAATAAAGCCAAATGACTATGTTGTAGTCCAAAAAGTTAGAAAGTAATTTGTTACATAGAAATAGATAACCAAGACAAATAATGGGGGCAAAATCATGTAAATAGGAAAATTTCAAAAAATGTCCAGAATATAAGGGAGAGACCCTTTCATTTCAGTAAGGAACATGAAAGAACATTATAGGAATAAATAATGTTATAGGAATAAAAATAGGATAGGATTGTTTTGAGAATGATCATGAAAAACAAAGTGGCATTGGCTTTACAGTGCACATAACCTCTGAAGGTCTTGGCTTGTGGAAGTGATGAGCATGAACTCAGCAATGAGAGTTACGAGTCTAGAGCCAGATGCTCTCTTTCTAATCCTGCTCTGCCATATACAAAACTCTGACCTTAGGAAAATTGCTTTCTCTCTCTGTATTTCAGTATAATCACCTGTAGTAAAATAGGTATAACCGTATTACCTATATCATAAGGTATCGTAACGATTGACTGAGTTAATATTTACAGGTGCATTATCTGTGTGCTTTTTGAATTTAAAAAAATCTCCATCAGTTAAATAAATAAAATCTTTTAAAAAATAATTAAAAAAAGATTTATGCACATACCTCTGGATACGTAAGTAGAATCCATTCACTTGTTTCTGTTTTGTTTTGGGGGAGGATGTTAAAGGTAGTTTTTTTTTTTTTTTATTGTGGTAAAAATATATATGACCTACAACTTACTTTAACCATTTTAAGTATATGACTCAGTGGTACTGGGTACATTGGCATTGTTCTCAACCATCACCACCATCCATTCGAAGAACTTTTTCATCATTACAAAGTGAAACTCTGTACATATTAAACAATAACTCTTCTTTCTCCCCACCCCCTAGCCCCAGTCCCTGGTAGCCTCTATTCTATTCTCTTTCTTTCTTCCTCTATGAATTTAAATCTTCTAAGTACCTCATAAGTGGAATCATATGGCATCTGTTCTTTTGTGTCTGTCTTACTTCACTTAGTGTAATGTTTCAAGGTTCATCCATGTTGTAGCAGGTGCCAGAATTTCATTTCTTTAGAAGTCTGAATCCTATTCCACTGTATATATACACCACAGTGTGTTTATCCCTTCACCCATCAGCGGACACCTGTATTGTTTCCACCTTTTGGCCATTGTGAATAATTCTACTGTGCATGTTGTACAAATGTCTGTTTCAGTCCCTGCTTTCCATTATCTTGGGAATACACCCAAAGTGGAATCATTGGATCCTAAGGTAATTCTATGTTTAATTTTTGAGGAACTGCCTCACTGTCTTCCACAGAAGCTGCATAGCACTGCACAAAGCTTCCAGTTTCTTCTCACCAGCATCCTCACCGATACTTACTTTATTTCTTTTTCTCTTCTTTTTTCTTTTTTGGATAGCAGTCATCCTAATGGATGTGTGTAAAGTAAGCTTCAGTTGAGGTTTCTTATAATAGGTGATGACTAAGTTGAGATTTTAAGAGTAAGTGAACCTTAGCTAGAAAGCAAGTGGGGAGGGCATTGGGAGTGTTCCTTCCAGAGTGCACAGCCTACGGAAGGCCGTGAGATAGCAGAGAAGATGATGTATGATCAACTCGTTAAGAAACAAAAAGTTTCTTAGGGCCAGAGAGGGTGGTGTAGAAAGTGCTGAGAGATAGGGATGGAGATATAAATGGAGGCAGATCCTGCAGAGCCATGCTTTATAGGTTGAATTCTTTGTACCCCCTCCAAAATATCTATATCTTTGCCTTTATTTGTGTTGAAGTCTTAATCTCTAGTACCTCAGAATGTGTCTTTATATGGAAGGAGGATTTTTGCAGATATAATTGGTTAAGATGAAGTAATACTGCAGTAGGGTGGGTTTCTAAACCAGTGTATCTTACCCTTATAAGAAGACAGCTGTGTGGAGACAGAGACACTGCAAGAATACCAGGCAATTATGGGGAGTTGGAGTGATGCATCTACAAGCCAAGGATCACCAAAGATTGCTGGAGAGTCACCAGAATCTAGGAAGGGGCAAGGGAGTATTCTACAGGTTTCAGAGGATAACATGGCCACCCGGCCAATATCTTAATTTCAGATGTTTGGCTTCCAGAACTGTGAGAAAATTAATTTATGTTGTTCAAGCCACTCAGTTTGTGGTACTTTGCTATGGTAGCTCTAGGAAACGAGTACACATGTTACAAAGAATGGGAGTTATCCTAGGAGAGATGGTGGACCAGTGGAGAGAATTAGAAGAGAGAAGAGCTGGCAAAGCTAGTTGGGAGGCTTCTAGGGTGATTTATATGGGGAGAAGTAAGAAGGTAAATTCAGACAGATGAGCAGAATAGATGTGAGATGTTTAGTTAGACAAATACTAGGACTCAGGATAATAATAAAAACAAAAAAAGGTGATGATGATGATGGTGATAGAATAATAACAAGTACTTTGCAAACACTGAGATAAACACTTAATGGTGAGTTATTTCATAAAACACACCTATAATGTAGCTACTGTTTTTAATGCAGTATTATTATAATGCAAGTGGGTCTTGAATTGTCCAAGGACAAATAGAGAATAAATGTTCAAAACAGGATTCTAAACAAAATAGTTGTTTTGTTTTGTTTTTTCCACAGCCTGTGGTCTGAGCCACTTGGCTGTACTTATCTCAATCAGAAGGAACAGTGTGAGGGTGAGAAAGCGGGCCAAGAAAGACATTTATATGGAGAAATCAAAAACTGTGTAAATCTTAGATGATCAGGTAAAGGAGAAACAGACGGTGTCATTCACACAAACAAGAATGTTGAGGTTTGGAGCAGGTGCAGGTCAATGAAGAAGGAAACTGAATTCTTTTTTGTCAGGGACAGAAAACTGCATCATGTCCCCAGCCCTAAATGAGCTTGGTCATTTCCTCTCAGTGCTGCCTCCATCCTGTCTCAGCCACTCCATGAATGACGTGCAGCTGCACTCCCTCCCCTGTGTTCCAGGAAAGCATCTGGAAATAAACAGCACTTAGCCCTGCTGCCGAGACAAAGGCATTGTTTCTTTAATAACATGTCTCTTTGGAAACCGTCTCCAGACCTACTTCAGAAGCCAGGCTGTGCTGACCCTAACATGATGTAGCTTGTTCAGTTCTGCTGGGAAAAGGAGTATGTGGGAGCTGTGGTGGGCAGAGCCCTTTCTCCTAAACAGAAAGGAAATGGGATTTGGAGGTGACTTTAGTGAGAGTCCCTTGAACTGCAACAGGCAGGTGCTTATTTAAGAGTGCAGATGGTGGGGCCACAGTTTATTTAATGGCAAGTGTTCATGTGTATGTGTCTACAAGAGTGCTGTCTGGAAACCCAGCAGAAGTGAACCACCACCCAACCAGTGTAATAATGAGAGAATTGACAATTGTCAATTTGTACTCTGAATTGACACCTGCTGATATTTACATCAGTTGCAGTGGTGGGGAGGGGCTACCATTTATTGACCACTGAGTGTATGCTTGGCATACTGTTATCCCACTTACTTACATATCCCAGGTATATGTATCAGTTAGCAGGTCCTACAAAAAAAAAAAAAAAAAAAGTTATGAAACAATTAACCACAAAACCTCAAAGATATATAAAATAAATACTTTTTTTTTTTTTTTAGTAGAGTCGGTTGGTCAGTTTTGCTGTTCTAAACCAAATGTGGTAGGGCTCACTCAAGTGTCTGTAATTAGCAGTGTGTTGGCTAGGCAACTCTACAGATCATAGGAGGACTTTCTCACATGTCTGGGGCCTTGGCTGGGATAAACAGACTGATTCAACTCTGTTCCACTTGTCTCATTCTCCAGCAGGCTAGTCCAGGTATATCTCATTGGGAAGGCTGAAGGTAAGAAAGGAAGCTAAACACTTGAACACATTTTAGAGTCTCTGTTTGTGTCACATTTGTTACTTCTTTATTAACCGAAGAAAGCCACAGGGTCAAGTCAAATGTCAGAGTGGGAGGGGACAGCAAAGGGTATGGATACAGGGATGTCTTTAGTAGGGTCCATCATTGTAGTCAATCTACCATAACGTATTTTTCCATTTAATTCTCATAAGAATTCTATGACCGTTTTAGAAATGAAGAAGCTTAGGAGCTATTTAATGTCACATCTTATTCAAAATTGCAAAGCTATAAAGTTCGAAAGCTAGGACTTAAAGTCAAGATAACTCTTGTCAGTTTGTTTTTGTTGGTTTGTCTGTTTTTATTACATCATGGGAACTAGATTCCAACAGAATTGGGGCAGAGACTCAGAGAAGTGAAGAATGCCATGGCAGCCCAATAGTCTGTGACCCAGGGAGTGACAGAGAAAGGCCCATATTAGGAAGTCTGAGTCAGCTGTGGATACAAGAAGATAGGTAAAATACAGAAAGAATGTGGGACTTGGTTAGAAAGTTAGCAGGAACCTATCTAGTATTGCTGTCAAGGAAGTGACACCAAGGTTTCTGGAAGAAGAGCCTCCAGGATCTAGGAAGATAAGGAACCACACAGCCAAGTGGTTGCAGCAAATCAGGACAGGACTTCAAGTCAAGGAGATAATCAAGCACTGGGCAGGGAAACCCAGCGTAAGACTAGTCATTAAGTTCCCATTGCCTCTTGCATGGAATCCAACATCCTTAATGTGGCCTCTAGTATGTTACATGGGTTGACATCATTTGGGGCCATTCTTCCAGTTATTTTCTCAGCAGCTTGATGTCATTGTGTCATGACCTTTCTCACCTTCAGGCATTTATGTGTAATCTTCCTCATACCTGGGACACTTTTTCCTAATTTCTCACACTTTCTTTATATGGCTAACTCTTACTTTTTTTTTTTTTTTTTAGTCTGTGGTTATACCAAATTAGTTAAATGTTAACTCCACACTCTAAGACACTTCCAGAGCCCCCTATACTTCTTCATCATGACATTCTTCATATTTGTACATATTTGTTTCATTGCCTGTCTTCTCTTTAGAGTAAGGGTTTACTAACCTTTAAAGAGCCAGAAATGCATATTATAGGCTTTGTGGGCTGTAGGGTCCCCATTGTTACCACTCCATCCTACTATTATAGCACAGAAGGAGCATTAACAATATACTAATAAATGGGCATGTCTGTGTTCCAATAAAACTTCATTTATAGAACAGGAAGTGGACTGGATTTGATCCATGGGCCATGGTTTGCTGATTCTTACCCTGGAATATAAGCTCCATAAGAGTTGGGACTTTGTCCAAGTAGCTCACCACTGGATTTTGGTAAGCATAACAAAAATGGCACATAGTAGGTATAAAAAAATATTTGTTAAATGAACCAAGAAATATGATCTTACACCTTGGGCCAATCTTGTATATATGAGGTGTCTGTGATGTAGAGAGTTCAACATTTGAATTCAAGACTTCAAACTACAACCTCACCAGACAGTAGGATCATTCTTCAAACATGTTTGGTCCAGAAACTGAAGTGTATCTAGTTCTGTAGGTGATGCCCGTCAAAAGGTAAAGATAAAGACATCTAGGGAAGGTCTAGATGGGAGGGATCAAATCTAGGCCTTGATTAGTCCAAATGTCTAACGATTTATTAGATTTGCATAACTGCTATAAAAATTACCTCAAATTTGGTGGGTTAAAACAACAAAAATGTATTCTTTTCTCCTATGGTCTTATAGGTCAGAAGTCTGACATGGGGTCTCACTGGGTTAAAATCAAGGTATCAGTAAAGTTACCTCCTTCCTGGATGCTCTAGGAGAGCATCTGTTTTGAGGTCACCCATAGTCCTTGTTTCATGGCTCCCTTCTTCCATCTTCAAAGTCAACAATGTTGCATCTCTCTGACCATCTTTCCTTAGGCACAGCTCTTTCTTACCACAGTCAGGAAATATTTTTTCTTTTAAGGACAAATGTAGTTAGATTAGACCCAGATAAGAATCTGATATTCAATCAAAGGGCATGATTTAAAAGTTTCCATAAATACATAATTATTAAAAGTATCTTATTTTCCAGACAGGCAGTTTTATAAAATTGGCTGCAATGAGCAAAAAGTATTAAATTTGACCCATTATATTCTTAATGCATTATACATGGTTCTGATTTTTTTTCCAAGCTTTATTGAGCTACAATTGACATATAACACTGTATAATTTTTTTCCACAAAGACAAAGCAAGACTCACTTTATGCATTTTTTTATTTTTGTTTTAAATTCATGGTTTATTTCTGAATTTAGGAATTGCTTTAAGAATTTTTTTTTAGCCTCAAGTTTTTATTTAAATTCCAGTTAGTTAACATAGTGTAATATTAGTTTAAGGAGTAGAATTTAGTGATTCATCATTTACATATAACACCCAGAGCTCATCACAAGTGCTCTCCTTAATACCCATCACTCATTTAACCCATTTCCCTTCCCACCTCCCCTACAACAACCCTCAGTTTGTTCTCTATAGTTAAGAGTCTGTTTCATGGTTTAACTCTCTTTTTTTCCCCTATGTTCATCTATTTTGTTTCTTAGATTCCACAATTGAGTGAAATCATATGGTATTTGTCTTTCTTTGACTGACTCATTTTGCTTAGCATAATACACCCTAGTTCTATCCACATCATTGCAAATGACAAGATTCAATTCTTTTTTATGGCTGAGTAATACTCCATTTTATAGTGTGTGTGTGTGTGTGTGTGTGTGCATATATATATGCCACAACTTCTTTATCCATTCATCAGTTGATGGACATTTGGGTTCTTTCCATAATTTGGCTATTATTGATAATGTTGTGATAAACATTGGGATGTATGTGTCCCTTCAAATCAGTAGTTTTGTATCCTTTAGGTAAATGCCTAATAGTGTAATTGCTGGATTGTAGGGTAGCCCTATTTCTAACTTTTTAGGAACCTCAATACAGTTTTCCAGAGTGGCTGCACCAGTTTGCATTCCCACCAACAGTGTAAGAAGGGTTCCCCTTTCTCCACATCCTCACCATCTGTTGTCTTCCTTTGTTATTAATTTTAGCCATTCTGACAGGTGTGAGGTGATAGCTCACTGTAGTTTTGATTTGTATTTCCCTAACGATGAATGATATTGAGCATCTTTTCATGTAACCGTGTATAATTTTAAGGTGTACAACTGTTGACTTGATATACTTATGTATTGCAAAATAATTGCCATAAATAAATAACACCTCTATCCTGTCACAAATTACCTTTTCTTTTTTGTGGTGAAAACATTTAAAATCTACTGTCTTAGCAACGTTCAAGTATATAGTACCATAGTATTAACTGTAGTCACCATGCTGTGCATTAGATCCCCAGAACTTATTCATCTTATAACTGCAAGTGTGTACCCTTTGACCACCATTTTCCCATTTCCTCCATCCCCCAGCCTCTGGAACCAACAATTTGTTTCCTGTATCTGAGTGTTTCTGTTTTGTTTTGTTTATTCATTTGTTTTGTTTTGTTTTTGTTTTTTTTTTTTTTTGGTTCCCATATATGGGTAAAAGCATACACTATTTGTCTTTCTCTGTGTGACTTATTTCACTTAGCATAATGCCATCAAGGGCCATCTGTGTTGTCCCAAGTGGCAAAATTTCTTTCTTTCTTATGGCTGAATACTATTCCATTGTATATATATACACCACATCTTCTTTATCCATTCATTTGTTGATGGACACTTAGGTTGTTTTCATATTTCGGCAACTGTGAATAATGCTGCAGTGAACTTGGGAGTGCATATATCTCTTTGAGATCCTGTTTCTACTTCCTTTGGATATATACCAGAAGTAATATTGCTGGATCATATGATAGTTGTATTTTTAATTTTTTGAGGAACCACCATACTATTTCCCATAGTGTTTGTATCAATTTACATTCCCACCAACAGTGCTTAAGTGTTCCCTCTTCTCCACATCCTCACCTTTTGTCTTTTTATAATAGCCATTTTAATGGGTGTACTGTGCTAATGTGGTTTTGATTCACATTTCCTTAATTATTAGTGATATCAAGCACCTTTTCTTGTACCTGTTGGCCATTGTATGTCTTCTTTGGAAAAATGCCTATTTTAGTTCCTGTGCCCATTTTTAAAATCAGACTTTTTTTTGCTATTCAATTATATGATTTCTTTTTATATTTTGCATATTAACCCTTTATCAAATATATGACTTGGAAACATTTTCTTCCCATCTTGTAGGATGCTTTTTCATTCTGTTGACTGCTCTTTCTGTTGTGCAGAATCTTTTTTTAAATTTGATGTAGCCCCACTTGTTAATTTTTTATTCTTCTGTTGCTGTGCATTAATATAATATAGAAACCCATGTAGGAATAAGAGAGGAGAAAGGCCATTTGGAACTTAAATTCTAAAAAAAGCTAGGATATTTTTCAACCAAAAAAAATTGGTCTCAAATCTCAGTTTCTACCTTTATGATGACTAAGACTTTATTATCATTACTGACCTGTGTGGCTCTCAGTATTTTCAACTGTAAAATGAAAATGATACTAATAATGATACTGATATTTACCTCATGGTTTTGTTTTAAAAATTAAATAAGGTTATGTCTGTTAAGTATTTAGTATCAAATAGTTGTTCAATAAATATTGGTTATTCTAATTACATACTGTTGAAGGATACTGAGTACCAGGTTAGCAGGGGAGGCATCAAGTTCAGACATTCAGATTTCTCAGCTTGAAGGTATTTGCATTACAAAGGTAAGCCAAAGAAGGAAAACGCTGAGAAAGTAGAGTAAGCACATTGATAAATAGTTCTAAGTAAAAGCAATTTCAGCCTGAGACCCTTAGGCTGTCTTCTCTCTTTGGGTGACTGTCAAACCTCAGAGATATGGCTTCTTATGGTAACAGATATAGAGACAAATTACGCTCTGGATAAGTTCGTGTTTTCCTTAACTACACTTGAAGTCCAGGTGGGTCAACTTAATGTCAGAATGAAGCACAAGAAATCTTGATAAAGCAGAAGACAAATTAAGGTGTGAGAATGTGTGTGCCTGTGTGCGTGTGCACAAATGCATGCATATATGTATATACAGTCCAAGTAAAACCGATTTATTCCTGGATGATAAATCCTGCCCTATCTTTCCCTTCTAGTATTTATGAAGTCAACCAGGCACTTTTCCAATTCACTTCATTCTCCGTTGTCCATTTATCCCATTTATTGAATCCTTGGGGGATCTCTAGAGAGCACCCACCAGTTGTGCAGATCATGCCTAGGGCTGCACAACTGTCTGTTAAGAACTTGATAGCATAAGCTCCTTTCAGGTCCATTATGAAGTAGTTCTTTCTTCCCAATGACTTCTGGTAGCAACTGGCTTGAAGAAACAGAAGAGGTATTAGCCAATTTGTGAGATTTAAATTTGAAACAATAAAGGAAATGAAAGAAAACAAACAACAAAAAACTATTCCTAAGATAGAATACTATGCTTTTAGTATACACTCTAAGAATTTATCCAATTAATTAACACGTTTTTATTTGTAATAGTTCTTTAAATTTCATGGTGTTTCCCTCCCATACGTAAACCAAACTAAAGAGCCCAATAACCCTGACTTTAGGTGGAACTGATTTTATCATACACATTTAATGAACAACAAAAAAAATTATAACCACATCTATCTAAATATCCAGACAGGACTTTGTACTGAATTTCTTTATTTCTAAACTCACCCACACTCTATGTGACTCCTTTGCAACTCAGGCTAATAATTGCTTACAGGATATTTAGGGACTAGTACTTATGAAAATGAGCCCAGAAGACAAAAGAAGAGGTCAGGCTATGAAGTCCACAGAAAATTTGAATGCAGAGTACCTCCTTGCTAGAGATATTAATTGTAAAGTTTACAAAGTTCAACCCCACACATTAACACTGGGGTAGATGTTAATTAGCACATTATGATTTTAATAAGACTGTTACTGGCAATGTTACTTTAGATTTTGGTAGTTTGGTGGAGTGTGTGTGTGTCTAGAAATTAAAAGTTAGTGTGATGGTTGGGAGGAAGGGGAGCTTATTCAAATCCTTAGAAATGCACCTGTGGAAACATGTTATGGGAGCCTACTGTGACTATGGTGTCACGGAGGAGCAAAGTGCTGTGGTCTCCATGGTGGGAGGCAGTGAATTGAAAGAGTGATTTAGGGCCTGTTAAAATAAATGAAAGGAGACAAGCCTAACCTATGTCCAAGAGCCTCTCCACAAAGTTTAGACAAGGCAAAGATGTTTCTTTTCTCTGTCATTCTCTCTCTGCAGCCAGCAGAGGAGTATTTCATAGTGAAATAATTCAAAGTGAAAGAACCCATGGGTAATGCAGCAATAGTCATCGAACATTCCTTAAGCCATTTGATCTCACTGGAGCATCCACATGCCATATCTGCCTTTTTGCAGACAAATTCCATGCATTCAATTGGATTTAAATCTTTCTTTCCATTCTGCCTTCCTCCTGTCCCTAGATACTGATAGGATTATCTAGCCTTGGGTAAAGCACAAGCATAAGTTTTAAAATAGGCCCTTTCATAGTCTGCATCAATGTCTCAAGTCAGAACCTGATTAGCCCTACATTCAGAATCCCATATCCCATTATTCATTAATGCCTAAGTAGTTGTATATAGAAAGTGAAAGATCTTGTAGTCATATGCTTTCTCCACAAAAGTTTGTTTTTTTAAAAAAATAGTATGGACAGTTACTGAAACTTTAAAATAATGTGTCCTCCAAATACATGGTATAAAATGTTACAAATAGTAGGTTCTCAACAAACACCTTTGCCATAAATAATGTATTTGAATATATACTTTGACTAGGAAGTCTCACAAGCTCAGAACTAAGCTTGGAGTTAATTAATGGAGAAAAGATTGAACATACAATAATCATGAAGAAACACTTAGCCCAAATGATGGAAATCAAATAGTATATCGGTTTGCATTACCTAAAACATTTCCAGTTTGGGGGGAAAAAAAAAAACAACAATAGGGCACCTGGGTGGCTCAGTCGTTAAGCGTCTGCCTTCGGCTCAGGTCATGATCCCGGGATCCTGGGATCGAGTCCCACATCGGGCTCCCTGCTCTGTGGGAGGCCTGCTTCTCCCTCTCCCACTCCCGCTGCCTGTGGTCCTGCTCTCGCTATCTCTGTCTCTGTCAAATAAATAAATAAAATCTTTAAAAAAAAATAAAAATAAACAATAAAACTGTCACATTCATTTAATGCTATAAAATGACATGTCCTCTACTTTTAATCTTTGTATGCTTTCAGCTGGTTGTTATACATTCCAGACTAGTTCACGTGTTTGTAGAAATCAAATCCTGTTTGGATTCTTGGACAAGCAATTAATGCTTTGCCATACCCAGAGAAAATCATATTCAGCACCACGGACAGAGCAGAATAGCTCCTTTCTGAACTACAGCTGTTTCCTGAAATTTTTCCCCCTGCTAAAAACATCCAGACACACACGTCTGTCTCTTAATTGCAGGAGGGGTTGTTACAAGACATCTTGAATTTTAACAACCTATTTTAAAATTAAGGGAGAGGACTAAAATCAGACCAGGGAAACCTTAAGTACTTTTACAGGATACAAAACTTGACATCCCAGGAAGTATGTTAAGACCTTCAGAGACAAACATCGATATTATACACATGAACAAATGGGTACATAATTAAAATTCCTGATCCCCATTAAAACAGAATTTCTCTTAGGGAAATTACTGCTTTTTGCAGTAATATATGTTTATTATTTTTTTAATTTTTAGTAGATGTTTACCTGTGTTTCTTTTAGTTATGGTGTTAATACATGACAACAGATTATTAGGAAAATATTACCAATTGAGGCAGCAGCTCATTTTACTAAAATAATACTGTAAATTAAAATGATTTGTTTGGGGCGCCTGGGTGGCTCAGTTGGTTAAGTGACTGCCTTCGGCTCAGGTCATGATCCTGGAGTCCCGGGATCGAGTCCCACATCAGGCTCCCTGCTCAGCAGGGAGTCTGCTTCCCCCTCTGACCCTCCTCCCTCTCGTGCTCTCTGTCTCTCATTCTCTCTCTCTCAAATAAATAAAAAAAATCTTAAAAAAAAATTTTAAATGATTTTTTTTAGTTTAGTAATTTCCTTCAGATAGTTTGTGCTTTTTATGAAGTCTAAAAACCTTCAATTCAAAGTAATGTGATTTTATAAAGAGTAATTCTAATAGTGATAACAAAAAATAGAAAATATTGTTTGACTCATGTGCAAGACAGTACTATGTGCTTTCCTTGGTTTATCTCATTAAATTTTTATTTAATTATCAAACTTTGTGGGGCATATGCATATTTTTACTGTAAGTTATAGACATGAGAATTGAGACTTGGATGGCTTACATAATGTATCCAAAGTCAAACAGTTGTTACATGTATATATGTTTTTGTGTTTTAACAGAGACTTTTGTCATAGTTACGATTGGCCAGAGATTGTTTTAAACAATATAGAAGAATTAAAGGAATTATTTTGTTAGTATCGTTATTATATTCATTTTATAGATGTGGAAATGGAACGTTCCTGAAGTTAAAAATACACATTTACCTGAAATCAAACATTTACAAAATGATGAAATCAAAATTGGAAACCAGACAGTCAGTCTAACTTCAAAGTCCACATTCTTCAACATTCTAAGCCTTTTGGAAAGGTTACTTTGATCTCTTAAAAAGCCTCTACTTTTTAACTCTTTACTGCTTACATCCATCCTGCATATCCCTTTTAATGCAAGGAACTTTGTTTTTTTTTTTTTATTTTATTTATTTATTTGAGAGAGAGAATGAGATAGAGAGCATGAGAGGGGGGAGGGTCAGAGAGAGAAGCAGACTCCCTGCTGAGCAGGGAGCCCGACGTGGGACTTGATCCCGGGACTCCAGGATCATGACCTGAGCCGAAGGCAGTCGCTTAACCAACTGAGCCACCCAGGCACCCAATGCAAGGAACTTTGAACCCTCACTTTATCATTATGTATAAACAATTTTTTGTCACATCAACTTCTCATTTCTTTAGAAGTTTGGGAAGCCACTTCATTGCTTCCAAAACCACTTGGAATTTCAGTTCAGTTATAGTGAAATCTAAAGGACAATCAATGCAGTTTTTTTTTTTTAAGATTTTATTTATTTATGAGAGAGGGAGAGAGAGATGGGGGGGAGGAGCAGAGGGAGAGGGATAAGCTGACTCTGTGCTGAGCATAGAGCCCTTCACAGGGATTGATCCCTTCACAGGGATTGATCCCATGGGGACGCTGAGATCATGACCTGAGCCGAAATCAAGAGTCGGATGCTCAACCAACTGATCCACCCACGTGAGCCACAATCAATGCAGTTTTGCTTTCATCACAGGCATCCTTATCCACCATCAAAATTCAAGATCTCTAACATGCTCTTACCCCACCACACACAAACACACACACTGTTACATATCTTACCATGCACTTTTGTTTATAATAATCTATGCTTTCTGCTTTCTAAAATTTCTCTTGGCTCTTACTTCTATGCTGGTTATAACCTCAACTCCATTGTAAGTTTCCCCCTTTATATCAGAAACCTCACAGAATGTTACCTCACCTTCTTTTGTTTCTGAAACCATCTCTCCCCTGACAACACTTCTTCTCTGAAGCCTGTTTATTTTTTCTCACCTTATAGTCTCTGAGGTGATGTCACCATTCTCTAGCTTGTCTTTGCTTCTATTACAAATCTTTCTTATGTTCTCTTATAAAAAGCTCTTCTTTGACTCTCACAATCTCCAACTATACATTTTATTGATTTATGCACCCCTTTTAGTATCTTATATAAGTAGCTGACCCATTCCTCCCAAAAATACACAAATATTTTTATAACAGTACTTGAGTTCCCAGTTATAAATACATAAGTCTCACAGTAACTGCTAGAATTCCTGGATATTAAGCACTCTTTACTAATTAATGTCATATATTGAACATTATTTCATTGCATACACCATTTAGGACCTAGATTTTTGTCTTCCTCTGAACTCTACTCCTCACCTTTAGTCTGAGCTAAATCACCAGTACAACCATACTACACTCAACATTTCTCAATCTCCTCCAATCAACAGGCTTCAAAGTCACTTTTTAAAGTAACCCACATTAGAACATACTGTTATCCAACATCAACTATTTATTGATCTACAGTTCTGCATGGGAGATGTAATAATAGCATTTATTGATACAGTATGATAGATACTGTACTATAAGCAGCTTATGTCTATTAACTCTTAATCCTCATCATGATATCTATTAATATTTCTGTTTTTTAAATAAAGTAAGCCAAGATTGGTTAGATTACCTATCCAAGTTTATATACCTACATAAAGGATGGAAGCTAGGACTTAAATCAAGAAAAATGTCGCTGTGGGGCCCATGGCCTCACCTCTATCACTGTTTTACAAGTTTTATGGTCTAATGAGAAATTCATGTAAGTAGAGAATTCATTTGTGCTAGATAAATAATCAAATTGCCTTTTGACGTAGTTGTGTAGTGTTATGCCTAACACAGAGCCTAAAATATAGAAAGCAGTCATAAATATTAGTTATCTTTCTTTCCATATTCTTCAGGGTGACTTCACATAAGGATTATTCAAAAAGAAAAAAGGAGCTAGCAGCAACTATTTAGACACTGAAGAATAGATTTTAAGTGTCTAAAGATTTTAGATGTGCATATTTTAGATCTTCAGCTCTACGTGCAGAGATTTATACACACTATATCATATCTACACAAGATTGAAATTTCTCATCCAAGCTCCATTTGTTGAGAACCTGAAACCCTGAGAATGTTTCCTTTGACAAAATCCCAACAGCTCTTAAATCATCTATCTTCAAGGAAAGTGAAAGAGAAGGAATGCATTGGAGGCATGAAGGAGAAATATCATTTTGAGAGACAGAATCCCCAGGGAAATTGGGCTGTTCTGCTAAAATGAATTTATCAGCCCCCTGTGATGTCCTCTTGCTAACACCATGTATTGTTTACTCTGTTCTTTTATTCCTTGTCCCTGGGAGGAAATTTGGTATTGTGCTTGCCTTTTAAATGATTTCAAAACTTTTATTCACTACCCACTCTTAACTGTTCTACCTACCACTGCCTGATCTGTCATCTCTAAGCACTACTTTATGCATGTGCCATGCAGACTCTCAATTATCCCAGAATATTTGCAGGAAACTAAGATACTTAACCTAGCATTCAGAGCTCTGAAAAACAGAAGATTCTCTCTATTTCTTAGTTGTTCCAATATTACAGAATATAAACTTACCATAGAAAAAAGATATGCTTATTCATTTTTTTCCATCTTTTTTACATTGTTTAATCAAATTACCAAAGCTTTAAGGCTTTTTTTTTCTCCTGCTTACATTCTCTTTCTTAAAATCTCCTGACTGTCTTAATTCTGATGGCTTAGAAATTGACATCCACACCCTTGATGTATACTCTGAATTACAGATGCATCTACATAACTGCCTTATCCATATATCCACTTCCATGACACTTGCTGTTTGACCTAAGATAGGTTATTCCAATTATCTTTGTTTCCTCATTTGTCAAATGGGGATATTGGTCACATCTCTGTTGTGACCAATTGTCCTGAAGATTAAAACAGCCGAGATCTGTAAAATGCATAGAAGAGGGTCTGACACATAATGAGTGTTATGTAAGTATTACTACTTTTGCAATTTTCATGTTTAACCTTGCAGTTGTACTTGGCCATCCCCCAAAACAAACACAAGCATCTTTTTCCCCCAGTCTTTTTTTTTTTTAAATGTAAATAATACTTCCTGCCCTCAATTTCTCTGGCCAAAATTTAGATTTTTCATTTTTCCTCCCATCTAATATCTAATTTGTCACAAACTTCTGTCTATTATGATTCAGAAAAATGTCTCTGTTTACTTTTGTTTTCCACTTCTACCACCATGTGAAAGTCATCACCACCTCTCACCTGGACCACTGCAGGGGCTTACTAACAGATTTCTCTGCTTCTACTCTCTCCACTTCTGTTCCTGAAATAGCCAGAGTGATCCTTTAAAATATAAATTTAGGAAATTTACCCATAGTTTCTTATCATTTCTAGAATAAAAACCCATACATTTTATCATGACTTAGAGAATATTCATAATTTGCTTCTATGTTATCTCCAACTTCATTTGATACCATTTTCCCTGAATCTCATTGGATCCTAGACTCATTAATGTCCTTTCTCCCCCTCCAACATTAAAGGTCTCTCCTACATCAGAGACATTGAATGATGTTTCATTTGTTTGGAAAGTTATCTTACCTACTATTTTGGTATATCTGCCAAGTTTTCATAATGGCTCACGGTTATATGAGCTATACAATTATACTGAAACCTCATAAATTGCCACATCAGAGAGGATTTAGCTGATAATTCTATTTAAAGTGGGCTCTAGGGGCCCCTGGGTGGCTCAGTCGTTAAGCAGTTGCCTTCGGCTCAGGTCATGATCCCAGGGTCCTGGAATCGAGCCCCGCTTCAGGCTCCCTGCTCCGTGGGAAGCCTGCTTCTCCCTCTCCCACTCCCCCTGCTTGTGTTCCCTCTCTCGCTGTGTCTCTCTCAAATAAATAAATAAAATCTTAAAAAAAAAAAGATAAAGTGGGCTCTCCCTGTTATCCTTTATCTCATCGTGTTACTTCTTGTTTTCATAGAACATAGATTAGTTGTAATGATCTTACTGATTTATAGTGTACCTTTTAATGTATGTCTTCCCCTTTATTTTTATCTTTTATTTTTTACTTTCTATATTCCCCTTTAGAGTGTAAGATCCATTAGGGCAGGAGTCTTGTCTGTCTTATTCACTGCTGCATCCCCATCATCTTGGTCTCAATGAATATTTATTGAGTGAATGAAGGACCCATGTTACCTTTTCCTTTGAACATCTTCTATGCCATTGAACTGGTGAAATAATTTCTTTTTTTAAAAAAACATTATTTATTTGAGAGAGAACACTAAAGAGAGAGCAAGCACGAGTGGGGGTCAGAGGGAGAGGGAGAAGAAGGCTCCCTGCTGAGCAGGGAGCCCGATGTGGGGCTCCATCCCAGGACCTTGGGATCATGACCTGAGCTGAAGGCAGATGCTTAACCAACTGAGCCACCCAGGTGCCCCAAAATAATTTCTTATAATGTGTGATGCACTGAAATCTACCTCAATTTTAACTTACTGCTTAAATTCTTATTCCTCTTCTAGAGTCTAAGGCTCCTGATAAACATATTGCCACCTGTATCATGATGCTCAGTAAATGATTAGTCAGTGAGTGAGTGGATGGCCCATGTTTCGAATACAGTGTGATTATCCAAGCATTCATTTAATCAACATCTATTAAATGTACTATATGTTAAGCAAACCCTAAGTCCCAGAGAAATAGGAATGTTTAAGACAGATATGGTTTCGGCCTATATCATGGAGCTCATAACTTACGCTGGGGTTCCTCAACTGTTGATGCTATTGTTATTTGGAGCTGGAGAATTCTTTGTTGCAGGGGCCTATCTTGTGCATTGTAGGATAGTTGATAGCATCCCTGGCCTCTACACACTAGATGCCTGTAACATGCCTCCCCCTTCTTATTTTTTACAACCAAAAGTATCTTCAGACTTTTCCAAACATCCCCTGGAGGGCAAAAATCACCTCTGTTTGATAAGCACTGCGCTATGAAAGACAGATGTTGCTATGTATGCAGATCTGCATGTAACTACCCATAGTCATCAATGCTATGGAGAAAGGTAAAAGCTGAAATGTTAGAAGGTAGATGGGAAGACTGGTTAAAATTAGTGGGTATAGGTTGTCAGTGGATGAGATGTTACTGATAATAAGGTGATAGTTAGGCTTTGTCCTATAGGATGAGTAGGAGGACAGGTAAAGGATTGGAGGAAGGTTTCAGGCAGAAGGAATAACACATAGAGGCCCTGAAGCATGAGAAAGTGTGGTTTATACAAAGAGCTGGTACCCAGAAACTGAGGTACAAAGTAGCTTGGAAGGGAGTTGGAAGTTAGGTAGAGGCAAGGTCATGCAGGGTACTGTGAGCCATTATTAATTTAGGATTTGATCCTCAGGTTAATGGAAAGAAGTTAGAGTTTTAAGCAGCAGGGTGAAACAGGGGAATCCAAAACAGGACTGGATTTCTATAAATCATATTTTGTGGCTGCATAATGGAAAAGGAGGCTATTATAGGAATTAGGGTAAAAGATAATGGTGATTTAATCTGGAGGGTTGGTGTTGGACATAAAGAAAAAATGGATGTCTGATAAAATTGCCTTGCTTGTATGGATGAAGAATTGCACAGATCTGTAAAATCTCAAGAGAAAATATCACCTAATGTGAAAATATTCGGTGTTGGGAATACAAAGGGTATGTTTTCTTTAGGAAGCTTTGGAGCTTTATCAACTTTCCTGCTTTCTCTTTCACACTCAGTCCAGCTCCTGAATCAGCCCAAAGGTTTTTCTCTTGCAAGTATCACAGATGGTTCCCTCTCTTTCTCCCCTCTGGAGAGGCCACTTCTCCTTTCCCCACCCCACCCCCAGGTGTGAGCATGTGTGTGTGCTCAGTGTGGAGAGTGGGGAGCAAGTCAAGCAGAACGGGTCCCAGAGTCCAGGGACCTGAAACACAAATGATTACAGGGAAAATTGTGGGTTGTTTCCTTTGGCCATCCACCTGCTTTGAGTGGTGCAGTTAATTAGCAATGCAAGCGCAAGCTGATGGCTTTGGCAGGGAGCAATAATGCAGTGGGAGGTGAGGGAGGGCAGTCTTGCTGGGAAGTTGTTCCTGATTTATAAATACACCTGATTATTATGGTGGTACCCATTTGTGATTTCATAGTTAAGGGTCTGTCAGTTGTCCTCATCCAAACCCCTTGTTTTCACAGGTTTCTAACACAAATGAAAGAAATTCATTCCAGCTCCAGACTCAGCCTACAAACCAAATTTTGTTTTCAAACATTAAAAAAAAAAATCTATTAGATACACAGTCACAGGGAAATAAGGACAAGTTACCAAATTAGTTCAACTAAAGATTATGTTCTTTGTTTGTTTTATTATAGACCACAGTGTGTCTTCACAAGAATAGACAATAGCAATCAACTGCTTCAGCTCTCTTGTTAAAAAAAAGAAAAATGGGTACAGTAAGGTGCACTACTGAGATTTTAGAAAATGCTTTCATTCATTTGTATATTCATTGAACAGTCATTTATTGATCAGTTACTTAGCTCTGGGCACTGGGCCAGGAAAGGGGCAGACAGAATGAGAAGTAAGGCAAAGTTGTTATCTTAGAGTAGCTTAAAATTTGGAGGGACACAAATTTAATCATTACATCCATGGAAAAAAACAAAAACAAAGAAAAACATACAAAACCCAGGCACAGATGTGTCTAAAATATTGTGAACATGTTAGAGAGGAAAGTGAGTGTCACTACTGGCACTGATGGGCATCCCAAAAGAAGAAAAACTAAAAACTATTAATAATAATATTAGTAAGGAAGGATTTAAATCTTCAGCCTGTTTTGATAAAGAAATTTAACTATTTCTTTACTGCTGTGAAATAGAAGTCATGATGGAGTGGAAATGGGCAAGGAACTTGACCAGGACAGGATTCAGGTCTCGCCTTTCACTGTCCCCAAGAAACAGAGATCAGACTTCTTTATTTCCTTAAGTGTAACCCTGCCAAACCCTGGATGAAGGGGGAAACTATGTTAGCTGTTACTAATTATTTGAACTTGATTTATATCCAGGAAATTTCTGCTGTGCCACCAAGGGCAATTTTGAGAAACATTTTAAAGATAAGAATAAGGTTTTTTAATTAAAGTGGTATATTCAAGAAGACTTGTGAGGCTAAGGAGGGACATGTAAAAAGTCTAAATATCAGGCAAGTGTTCAGAATGGAGAAAATAGACCTCAGCTGTCTGTTTTCTCAATTGTCAGTTTCCCAGCTTCAAGGATGGCTGCCCATGAAGAAATGAGCATGCAGGCTGGGACAAAAGTCTCTGGAAAGTCTACCCATGATTTTGAGCTTTTAGCATCACAGTTGGCTCAACATCCTTGTCAGCTGGTGGCTCCTTTCTCATGAGACTAGGATGTTTGCCACTTAAAAACCTACTTCTTTTTTAGTTATATATTTGGTCTTCTCATATGAACACTTCATTCAGTTAACATCAATCATCCTTATTATCTAACACCCAAGAAGGAAGATGATACCAGTCCATGAGCTTTATTCTGCCACCTCAATCTTATCTTACAAAGATGTTTCCCTATAATGCCCCCAAAGATGGCAACAGATTAAGGGGAAACTCTGGACATGATATGGGGGAGAGCTCCCACTTGAACTCAGGGACCAGGAAGTTGAACCAAGCATGGCAGAGTACCTGAGACAGTGGGGAAGTTTAGAATTATTGCAACTATTAACATCAGTCAAGCTCTTATGTGCGAGGCACAGTGCTCATTGTGACATGCATTACTTTATTTAATAGTTTAAACTCCTTTTTTGTCCTAATTGTATACTTAAGAAAATGGAGAGGAAATTTTCTCAAGGTCATATAACTACTCAGTAGTAGATAATTCACATTGACTGTTCAGATTCAACATCAACATTTTTTTTCATTTTATAACATCATTATATCTCCCTTGTAAAATGAGAAAATTGAGTATCCTTGTGTCTACTTTCTTAGTCTTTGTTATAAAGGCTTCTCTTTCTCTAGAGCAATATTTTCCCAAAGTGTGTTCCTTAAAACATTTACTCAAATGGGTATTAATAACCATTCTTTTGGAGGTTGGAGTATGTAAAAATGTGTCTGTGATAAAGAAATCTTAAAACAGGGTGGAGTAAGGATTCACATTTTTGTCATAGCAGAATTCCTCAGAACATCTAAAATTCTAAAGTGAATTGAACATCTATAGATGAGCCAGAGGCTGAGAATTTAAAATGTAGCATTAGCAAACATATTTAAGTCCACAAAATCCTTTTTTAAAAAATCATTTTGTGTACTTATAACATTTATTTGCTCTGGAATACATTTTGAGACAGACTAGCAGGAAAGATCAAGCCACATTTATGAGCACAGCCTACACCCACTCTTCCCTTGAACTCCAGCCCCTGCTAACTTCTCTTGTCTAATCTACTACCCAAACAAATACACACACCTGTTACTCCCAACCCTCCCCTAACATAGACACACATAGGACCTCTGAATTCTTGAAGACACAGGTCTGTTTAATATGCCCAAATGTTTTCACAGAAATGAAACCTCCTCCTAGACTACCTTTCAACCTGCAATCGCCACCTCAGTAACACGTGTGTATTCAACTTTCCATGACTCTGCTCAGATGTCACTTTCTCTTGAACCCACTTCTAAGAAAATTTTACAACACTACTTCAGCCCTTCCCTTTCCCCAGTGTACATTTTTTTTTTAAATCTTTGTAACACACCAATGAAAACTTTAACTCTGCTGGGAATTAGGCATTTTGATTGGTATCTGAAAGACCCCACATACATTCCAGAAAGCAGTTTCTACATATAAAGGCATTAGAATGTTAGAAGTGCTAAGGATACAAGTGAGGTCTAACTAGAATTTCATTTTCTCATTGCCATCAAACACAGGACACTTTTTATAACCCTATAACCCACCTAATATGATCATAGCTGACCTATTCCCCAAATTTAATCCTATCCACATAACCTTGTCCCCAGCTTAGTGCAATTCTAGACATTATATCACCAAACCAATCCCAGCCTTATAACCCATTGGCCCATTAATATACTTCTAATCATTCATTTATAAAACATAACCCACCCAAACAACCCTATAACCTTTTTAATGGATTCAGAACCAGCCAATTACCAAACTTGATCTCATCTGCATAGTTCCCATCACCTCTTAATGAGCTCTAACTGGCCCTGCAAGTTTCAGCATTAACAAAAGCTATTCCATTCAATTTGTGGCCTTTTATTTGATTTTTTAAACATCAAATACTGCACCATTTTTTTTAAAGTCCATTTTTTCCAACTCATCTAATTCTCTTTTTTCCTGCTTGAGAAAATTGGAATATTCCCTAATATTATAGTTCATTATTTTTCCCAAAAGGATCTGGGAAGAGTTGTAAAAAATACATGTATTTTCAGGGTCCACCACTACATTTATACTCTCCATTGGACTTAATGGAGGCTTTCTGACATGTGACTGAGGACCGGCCCTGAATTATTTATTTCAGTGGATTCTTATAAAAAAACAAAAACAAAAACAAACCTACTTTAGGGCTACATGTAGACCTGTGGGCCTTTCCATATGGGGTTAGATGGAACTGACCTCAGAACATTCCATGAGAAGTGTCCCCTCCGCTGAGCTACATAACAAACCAGATAGAATTAAGAAAAAGGGAAGAAAAGGCAGGGTACATATGAAGCAGATGGCAAGTTAGAATCTTTGTTCAAAATTCTATTTATCTACAATTCGCATTAAAACTGTGGATTTGCACTTATGAGGATGGGAGTTGCCATGTGCTATTTTTTTTTTTTTTTATTCATGTGACAAACATTTACTAAGTGCCAACTTAGGTTGATGGGGCTTTGTAGGCTTAAGGCAGAGAATTCACACTGACCTAAATCCCTGGCAGATTTATCATTTGACTATGTTTTGTATCTTCTTTGGGTTTTGTGGGAGTATATGTGCATCTAGATAAATATCTGATTATTTGAATAGGCACATATTTATGTACCGTAAATTAATATATATAAAATTCAGTGATGCAGCAAATACTTATCAAGGGCTATATGCCAACTAGCATTCTCAACACCCTGAAAATAAGGTATTATTCTTCTCACTTATTTCCAGTCGGGGGAAGTGATGCCCATAGAGCTCAATAAACTAGCTCAAGATTTCACAAGTGGCTGAGGCAGTATTTGAATCCAGGTCTCTCTGACTTAAAAGCCGAAGTTCTTTCTCTCCTATAATACTACCTGCCAAGCAGAGTCATTTCAGAGATGTTAGCTTGTCTATCCCAAATTCTTTATATGCTCAGTGAGAAAATTAAGGTCAGAGTAGAGAGGTGATTTGCCCCACGCTTCATCTATAAAATTACACAATCCAGAGAAAGATGGCTTCTCTAGGAATGAAGATGGCTGTCCCTATAAACACAACATCCTGGCAGTTCAGATCCACTGTGTCCACGAATACAAGAAGAGAGAATGAATACCCTGTTGTCCAACCCCAGCAAATGGCCCTTCTGGCATTGATTCACTGAGGCATGGGCCTCCTGGGGGATGAATGCATTGTTCATCCTGCCGGCCCAGCCACATTATGCTTACGGAGATGAAGAACCACATATCAAAATTAGCATTCGTGCAAATGATCGCACAATTCCTTCAGGCCTGCTGTGTCCCCTTAATAGGCCCATCTTTCAATTATGAAGTGCTGATCAGTCAGTGTTCTTCTATAATCTCATTATTTTTGTTATGTTGACATTACAGAAGGACTTTTTTTTTCTTCCACTGGAAGCCAGGCCCATCAACATGAGATGGTTATTGAATCGATAGAGGGAAAAAATGGACATTTTTAATTCTTATATCTTAGAATCAGAACATCTTTGATATGATCAGGAATAAGAGTAAAAACATCCATATTTAAGACTCCACCTCCTCGGGCACATCTGATTTAGAAATCGGGCAGCTCACCTTTCTCCCTATGTCATTTACCTCTTCTGCCACTTCCTGAACAGGTCATCACGAAGACTTGGCTTGGTCAGATCTCAGTATGAATAGCTCAGAAGGCAGTAGCTTTCCTCAGCAGCACTCACTATAAGGTCATCTCTTCTTGAATCAAAACTGGAAACCTCAGTCTTCGTCGGTTGTTTTTCTTCTGTGCCTATGGAAAGAAATACAAGCACTCTTACATCAGAAAGTACTTAAAATATTTGAAGTGGTAACCATAACCCCATTTCTAACACACAGGAGGTGAACTTAATGATGGTTTTTTCTCTATTAAACGACCTTTGCACTCAGTATACTTATGGCATGGCACATACTTACGTAAAATCAAACACCAAAGTATCTTGTGCATGTGAATCAGTGTATGCATTGGATAGTCTAGAGGGGCTAGTCAATTGCCTGACGCCACCATGTAACCAGATGCCATCAGGAAATGCTCTAGTTTACTTGGAAGGATATGTAATTGATACTACTAGAGACAATGTCTGTGTAACTTTTCCTCTGTTTTTTGTTCAATTTTGAAGTCTTTTCAAACTTACAGAAATTTGCAACAATAGTGCAAAGACTTTTTCCCTCCCTGAAGCACTTAAGAGAGTGTTTGTAAGTCCTATGAATATGGACATTCTCTAACATAACCATAAAACAACTGCCAAAATAAAAAAAGAAACTAACACTGACATATTATTAATTTCACAAACCCCTTCTAAGTATCTTTAATTTCCATAAATGTCCTATAGAGCAAAAATGGCTAATCCGGAATCATGTTTCACATTTAATTGTCATAAATTTTTAGTAGCCTTCAATCAACACTAGTTCCTCAGCCTTTCCTTATCTCTAATGACCCTGATGCTTTTGAATATCACAGGCTGGTAATTTTACATTTTATAGAATGTCATTCAATTTGGATTTGATGTTTCCTCAGGATCAGATTTTGATTATAGATTTTTGGCAACAACATAAAAATTGTGATTTTGTCTTCTCATAAAATCCTATCAAGTGATACACAATTTTTTTTTTAAGATTTTATTTATTTATTTGACACAGAGAGAGACAGTGAGAGAGGAAACACAAGCAGGGGAGTGGGAGAGGGAGAAGCCAGCTTCCCGCTGAGCAGGGAGCCCAATGTGGGGCTCGATCCCAGGACCCTGGGATCATGACCTGAGCTGAAGGCAGACGCTTAACGACTGAGCCACCCAGATGTCCCAAGTGATACACAATTTCAATTTGTCCCACTACTGGTGATGTTAACTTTGATACCCGATTTAGGTCGTGTCTATAGGGTTTTTCCACTGTAAAATTACTTCCATAATAAGTCTGATATGGGAGTTATTTTGAGACTAGGCAAACATTCTGTTCCTTATGTTCACCCACTGGCTTCAGCATCCATTAATGTTAGTTGCAGAAATTATTTCTCTGACTGCCAAATGATGATTTTTTTCTATCACTGTTGTTCCTTCTCCATTTATTAGGTGGCATTCTAGTGGAAGGAAAGGTGTTTTATTCTTCCCATTTATTTATTTGTTTTAGAATGGACTCATGGGTGCTTATTTATTTAGTGGGTTATAATCCAGTATCATCTCTGTTTAATTTGATGCCTAACTTATTCCAGTGGGAGGTCCTTCTAGCTGGTTTCTGTGTCCTTTTTGCATGTCCATAATATTCTTTGCATTTACATTATTTCTGGCACACCAGGCTGTATCAGGCATATCTTGAACTTTCGCTTTCACAATCCTGAAATCAGACATTTCTTCAGGGATCCCAGGTTCCTTTTTGTGGAGAATGTTTTTAATTATTTATTTATTTTTGAATACTTTATTTATTTATTTGACAGAGAGAGGGAGAGAGAGAGAGCAGCAGCAGAGGCTGAGGGAGAAGCAGACCCCCCACTGAGCAAGGAGCCTGATTCGGAATTTGATTCCAGGACCCCGGGATCATGACCTGAGCTGAAGGAGACGCTTAACTGACCAGGCCAGTGGAGAATGTTTTTAGAGACAAAGATTTGGGTCCTGGATGTGTTCATTCAGATGGGGTGTCACTTCCCCAGGCCCTCTCGGTGGACAGACCACTGAGAGGAAATACGTGTGTGTGTCCGTGTGTGTGTGTGTGTGTGTGTAAAACTACTTAGGCACACCTACATACTGCCACCAGCCACCCTCCCCAGAAACTCTCCTCACCCATTAAGGCTCCAGTATATCTATTAGGCATTGACCTCCTTCTCTAAGGGATGCCAGCTTGATCCTTCTCAACTAATGGCTTTTGTACTAAATGATTTAGAAGGGAATGGATGAAGGAAAATAGAAAGAAGAAAGGAAGGAAGGAACACAGGCATGTAAGCTCTCATATTCAAGTTTAATGTTTCTAAAATGTCTTGAGACATTTGGAGTTTCTGACAAAATAAAGTAGGGCCAAATCACTCGATATTTATATGCTGAACATGGGGATTTAAAAGTAATCATTATTTTGGTTTATGTCAAACTTTTAAACTGCCATCATATTTATTTCATATCATGTGCCTTAATATTAAAATAACAAATTTGATATCTCTGTGAAGTTTGCTCTTGCTGAACTTCCTTTTGGAAACACTTGTATTTGCCAATGCCACTCTTAAAACATGGCACCACAGACTCTACATATATGCATGCATGTCTCTCTAGGAAGTAATATGTTGCAATTATAACAATAACAGCTTTACAGGTGAGTACTCACCTTCCTAACAACATGACTAAGTACTGTATTATCAGCTTTATATATGTAACAAAATGTTAAAATGGAAATTTTGACTGAGGCATATTCTGAAAGGAGGTTCTAGACCAAGAAGCCAGCGTTTTAAAATAGTGAATGATAACCCGAAACCTTCTCAACCCTTATCTCTCTTTTTTTTATGTTATGTTAATCACTGTACATTACATCATTAGTTTTTGATGTAGTGTGCCATGATTCATTGTTTGCATATAACACCCAGTGCTCCATGCAGAACATGCTCTCTAATACCCACCACCAGGCTAACCCATCCTCCCACCCCCCTCCCCTCTAGAACCCTCAGTTTTTCAGTCCATAGTCTCTCATGGTTCGTCTCCACCTCCGATTTCCTCCCCCTTCATTCTTCCCCTCCTGCTATCTTCTTCCTCTTTTTTTTTTTTAACATATAATGTATTATTTGCTTCAGAGGTACAGATCTGTGATTCAACAGTCTTGCACAATTCACAGCGCTTACCATAGCACATACCCACCCCAATGTCTATCACCCAGCCACCCCATCCCTCCCACGCCCACCACTCCAGCAACCCTCAGTTTATTTCCTGAGATTAAGAATTCCTCATATTGGGCGCCTGGGTGGCTCAGTTGGTTAAGTGACTGCCTTCCGCTCAGGTCATGATCCTGGAGTCCCAGGATCGAGACCCGCATCGGGCTACCTGCTCAGCGGGGAGTCTGCGTCTCCCTCTTCCACTCCCCCCTCTATGCTCTCTCTCTCTCTCACTCTTTCTCTCAAATAAATAAATAAAATCTTTAAAAAAAAAATTCCTCATATCAGTGAGATCATATGATACATGTCTTTCTCTGATTGACATATTTCGCTCAGCATAATACCCTCCAGTTCCATCCACGTCGTTGCAAATGGCAAGATTTCATTCTTTTTGATGGCTGCATAATATTCCATTGTATATATGTACCACCTCTTCTTTATCCATTCATCTGTCGATGGACATCTTGGCTATTTCTACAGTTTGGCTATTGTGGACATTGCTGCTATAAACATCAGGGTGCACGTACCCCTTCGGATCCCTACATTTGTATCTTTGGGGTAAATACCCAGTAGTGCAACTGCTGGATCATATGGTAGCTCTATTTTCAACTTTTTGAGGAACCTCTGTACTGTTTTCCAGAGTGGCTGCACCAGCTTGCATTCCCACCAACAGTGGAGGAGGGTTCCCCTTTCTCCACATCCCCGCCAACATCTGTCATTTCCTAACTTGTTAATTTTACCCATTCTGACTGCTGTGAGATGATATCTCATTGAGGTTTTGATTTGGATTTCCCTGATGTCGAGCGATATTGAGCACTTTTTCATGTGTCTGTTGGCCATTTGGATGTCTTCTTTGGAAAAATGTCTGTTCATGTCTCTGCCTATTTCTTGATTGGATTCTTTGTTCTTTGGGTGTTGAGTTTAAGAAGTTCTTTATAGATTTTGGATACTAGCCCTTTCTCTGATATGTCATTTGCAAATATCTTCTCCCATTCTGTTGGTTGTCTTTTGGTTTTGTTAACTATTTCTTTTGCTGTGCAAAAGCTTTTTATCTTGATGAGGTCCCAGTAGTTCACTTTTGCCCTTGCTTCCCTTGCCTTTGGTGGTGTGTCTAGGAAGAAGTTGCTGCGGCTGAGGTTGAAGAGATTGCTGCCTGTGTTCTCCTTTAGGATTTTGATGGACTCCTGTCTCACATTGAGGTCTTTCAACCATTTGGAGTCTATTTTTGTGTGTGGTGTAAGGAAATGGTCCAGTTTCATTCTTCTGCATGTGGCTGTCCAATTTTCCCAACACCATTTGTTGAAGAGACTGTCTTTTTTCCATTGGACATTCTTTCCTGCTTTGTCGAAGATGAGTTGACCACAGAGTTGAGGGTCCATTTCTGGGCTCTCTATTCTGTTCCATTGATCTATGTGTCTGTTTTTGTGCCAGTACCGTACTGTCTTGATGATGACAGCTTTGTAATAGAGCTTGAGGTCTGGAATTGTGATGCTGCCAGCATTGCTTTTCTTTTTCAACATTCCTCTGGCTATTCGAGGTCTTTTCTGGTTCCATACAAATTTTATATTTGTTCCATTTCTTTGAAAAAAGTGGATGGTATTTTGATGGGGATTGCATTGAATGTGTAGATTGCTCTAGGTAGCATTGACATCTTCACAATATTTGTTCTTCCAATCCATGAGCATGGAACGTTTTTCCATTTCTTTGTGTCTTCCTCGATTTCTTTCATGAGTATTCTATAGTTTTCTGAGTACAGATCCTTTGCCTCTTTGTTTAGATTTCTTCCTAGGTATCTTATGGTTTTGGGTGCAATTGTAAATGGGATCGACTCCTTAATTTCTCTTTCGTCTGTCTTGTTGTTGGTGTATAGGAATGCCACTGACATCTGTGCATTGATTTTATATCCTGCCACTTTACTGAATTCGTGTATGAGTTCTAGCAGTTTTGGGGTGGAGTCTATGGGGTTTTCCACATAAAGCATCATATCATCTGCAAAGAGTGAGAATTTGAGTTCTTCTTTGCCGATTCGGTTGCCTTTTATTTCTTTTTGTTGTCTGATTGCTGTGGCTAGGACTTCTAATACTGTGTTGAATAGCAGTGGTGATAGTGGACATCCCTGCCGTGTTCCTGACCTTAGGGGGAAAGCTCTCAGTTTTTCTCGATTGAGAATGATATTCTCTGTGGGTTTGTCATAGATGGCTGTTATGATATTGAGGTATGTACCCTCTGTGCCTATACTCTGAAGAGTTTTGATCAAGAAAGGATGCTGTACTTAGTCAAATGCTTTTTCTGCATCTATTGAGAGGATCATATGGTTCTTGTTCTTTCTTTTGTTAATGTATTGTCTCACATTGATTGATTTGCGGATGTTGAACCAACCTTGCAGCCCAGGGATAAATCCCACTTGGTCGTGGTGAATAATCCTTTTAATGTACTGTTGGATCCTATTGACTAGTATTTTGGTGAGAATTGTTGCATCTGTGTTCATCAAGGATATTGGTGTGTAATTCTCCTTTTTGATGGGGTCTTTGTCTGTTTTCGGATCAAGGTAATGCTGGCCTCATAAAATGAGTTTGGAAGTTTTCCTTCCATTTCTATTTTTTGGAACAGTTTCAGAAGAATAGGTATTAATTCTTCTTGAAATGTTTGGTAGAATTCCCCTGGGAAGCCATCTGGCCCTGGGCTCTTGTTTGTTGGGAGATTTTTGATGACTGCTTCAATTTCCTTAGTGGTTATAAGTTTGTTCAAGTTTTCTGTTTCTTCCTGGTTCAGTTTTGGTAGTTAATACATCTCTAGGAATGCATCCATTTCTTCCAGGTTATCTAATTTGTTGGCATATAGTTGCTCATGATATGTTCTTATAATTGTATTTCTTTGGTGTTGGTTGTGATCTCTCCTCTTTCATTCATGATTTTGTTGATTTGGGTCCTTTCCCTTTTCTTTTTGATAAGTCTGGCCAGGGGTTTATCAATCTTGTTAATTCTTTCAAAGAACCAGCTCCTTGTTTCATTGATCTGTTCTACCATTCTTTTGGTTCCTATTTCATTTTCTGCTATGATCTTTATTATTTCTCTTCTCCTGCTGTGTTTAGGCTTTATTTCCTGTTCTCTCTCCAGCTCCTTTAAGTGTAGGGTTAGGTTGTGTATTTGAGACCTTTTTGATAAAGGCTTGTATTGCTATATACTTTCCTCTTAGGACTGCCTTTGCTGCATCCCAAAGATTTTGAATAGTTGTGTTTTCATTTTCATTGGTTTCCATGAATTTTTTTAATTCTTCTTTGATTTCTTGGTTGACCCATTCATTCTTTAGTAGGATGCTCTTTAGCCTCCATGTATTTGAGTTCTTTCTGACTTTCCTCTTGTGATTGAGTTCTAGTTTCAAAGCATTGTGGTCTGAAAATATTCAGGGAATGATCCCAATCTTTTGGTACCAGTTGAGACCTGATTTGTGACCTAGGATGTGATTTATTCTGGAGAATGTTCCATGGGCACTAAGAAAGAATGTGTATTCTGTTGCTTTGGGATGGAATGTTCTGAATATGTCTGTGAAGTCCATTTGGTCCAGTGTGTCATTTAAAGTCTTTATTTCCTTGTTGATCTTTTGCTTAGATGATCTGTCCATTTCAGTGAGGGGGGTGTTAAAGTCCTCCACTATTATTGTATTGTTGTCGATGTGTTTCTTTGCTTTTGTTATTAACTGGCTTATATAACTGGCTGCTCCCATGTTAGGGGCATAGATATTCACAATTGTTAGATCTTCTTGTTGGATAGACCCTTTAAGTAGGATATAGTGTCCTTCCTCATCTCTTATTACAGTCTTTGTTTTAAAATCTATTTGTCTGATATAAGGATTGCCACCCCACCCTTTTTTTGGTGTCCCTTAGCATGGTAAATGATTTTTCACCCCTTCACTTTCAATCTGGGGGTGTCTTTGGGTCTAAAATGAGTCTCTTGCAGACAGCATATTGATGGGTCTTGTTTTTTTATCCAATCTGATAGCCTGTGTCTTTTGATTGGGGCATTTAGCCCATTTACATTCAGGGTAACTATTGAAAGATAGGAATTTAGTGTCAACCCTTATCTCTTATATACGGGTATAACACTGTCATCAAATGGAGAGTGAAGAGTTTTGGAAATAGTTCAGTGTATGCTTTAAGTCTTACATTTTTTTCTAGGGTACAACTGGAAAGGGCTTCCCTGTGCACTTTTCGTCAGCACATGGGACTAAAGGGAAACCATTTGAAGAGCTTATTGAATGTCCCTCTGTGTTACCTAATGTCTGAGTCATATCTGAGGAATATAAGTCAAAAGCCTGGATAAAGTGACCTATATCCTCAGAGTAAACAATTGTAGTTTGGGAAATAACCACTCTCCCCATTTAGTAGAACAAAGGATATATGCCTTTACTGCAAATCAGATATGGGCCATGGCATAAAAGCCATGGTTTGGAGTTGTCTAGAACTGTCTAAGAGGTTTGCATGGAAGGAGAGGCATGAGGACCCTAATAGAGCTGAAGACTTTGGACTGAGTAGCAAAAGGTAAGTTGGCACAGAAATGAAAACTGAGGTGCTAGATACTCAGACTTAGGGGAGGTAGTGCCAAAAGAACTCACAGTAGACATGGGTAGCATCATACATCTGTCATGTGCACACAGCACTGATGCTAGATCTTCAGCCAGTGCCACTCATGAAGGAACTTTTCTGACTGCTCCCTTGCTTCTCCTCCACCCTTGCTCCACGTACAGGGTGTTTAGAAGCCAGAATAAAGGGAGAGGAGCAGATGCTGCTCCACGTACATTTTTGCCCCCATAGATCGGTGTGAGACTGAAGCAAGCCTGCAAGAGGGAAGGGGAGAGCTTTCAATTTATATCAAGATCCAGGTTGTGAGAATTATATGGCATAGGGTACATGAATTATTAAAATGAAGCAGAGTTTTATAACTGTTACCTTAGAACTTTTTCTATCACGGCCAAAGTAGATAAGGTGCCTGTCTGAGGACAGGGAAAGCAATTGGTGTGCTAGAATGGATTGGAAGTTGCTTTATAATTATACCTTGTACTACAAACTTGATCAATGAAGATTATGTATGCATTATATCATTGAATCATCACAGAAACAACCCAATTTCATAGATGAGGCAAATGGCTCAGAAGGGCAAATAGCTTTTATTCAGAGTCACACAGGTCTTTAGACAGAACAGGGATTTGAATTTATTTTTAACTGGTACTTAAGCCCAAACTTGTAACAACTGGGAGCCCTGTGAATTTGTGTCATCCACACACTGGTAAAAATGATTTGATCCCTTTATTAAGTGTCTGAATGAAAACTTGAGACAGAAATTCATGAGGCCCAAGCCCTTGAATGGCTGAGAAAGTCCTTTCTTCCTATGAACAGAAAACAAACAACAAAAACAAATGAAAACTGTTTAATAAAACCTACTTAATAAGGAAATGTTCAACTGCTTAGGAAATTTAAATTTAAAGCTACTATACTATACCATATTCCATTGTTTAAATCCAGAGGTCTTTAAAAAAAAAAAAAAGCATCATTGAAAGCTACATGCACCACCTCCTTGTTACTCCCCAATTATATTACCAACGACAACAACAACCATGAAAAACAACTGAGCATTTATCCTCTACTCAAACTAGAGTCATGTTTTCAGTAGCCTGTACTCTTCATTTAATTTTTACCTCTGCAGACCTATCTTTCCTTCCTTCCTTCCTCCCTCCCTTTCTTCCTTCCTTCCTTCCTTCCTTCCTTCCTTCCTTCCTTCCTTCCTTCCTTCCTTCCTTCCTTCCTCTGCCTCCCTCCCTTCTTTCTTTCCTTCCTCTCTTTCTTTCCTCAAATCCATCCCCATGCAGTACAAATGTAAGAATTTTGGGGAGAAAGAGAAAACTAGCACTTCATGTGGAAAATGATGTAATAGTGATTATTCAATCAGGTAGTACTTATGCAATACCTTCCTAAGTGACTAATATATGGTAAAGTCCTCTAAAAATTGTCCTCATTTCAACTACACAAGCCGTTATAGATATTAAATGCTATAATGTATTAAATGATGTCATGTGTGTACATGGTACACAGTAGTACTTAAAAAAAATGGAGCCCCCCCATGTATATATATATATGCATATACATTTATCTTTTTATCACATCCACCTTTCAATGCCAAGTTTAAATCCCCTGTTCTCCCTAGGGTCTTCTCTGGTAAGCCCTGCCAGAGTGAATTGGTTTCTGACTTGATATTCTCTCTCATACTCTTTAATTAGCATTTAGTTATTTTTCTAAATAGGCTTTATTCTGTATTGTATTATTTTACAGATTCACAAGAACTTATAAAACCATTTTATTCAACTCCTCAATTTAACAATTAGGACCTCAGGCCAAAGGAATTAAGAAACTTTCTCCAAATCACACTACGTTAAAGGCAAAACAGTTGCCCTAATTCATCATTAATCTTTAATTACTTTCCTGAAAGCTCCACAAGGACTAAAATTATACAACATTCTTTTATTATCTTTATTCCCTGAGGCCAATGGCAGTGGTAGGATCACCAAGTGGGTGCTTAATATAACTTGGTGCGTTAAATTTTACTGATTCTGCATACACAAAGGCTTTCCAAATGTGGATGTGAACAAGACTCACCTGGGGCCTTGTTAAAATACATAGACTCCTGTCCCTATCCCCAGAGATTTTGACTCTGAAAATCTGAAGTGGGTCCCAGAAATCTGTATTTGTAAGAGATGCTCCAAGTGAGTTGATCTTAATGGTCCAAGAAGTAGTGCTTGAAAACTACCGGCAAACCTATTCTGGAATATTTCCAAGGGAAAAAGTCCACAATTTTGCTTGTATCATGTTTTGGTGTCTAATAGACCTTATAACTAAAGGGGGAAAAAAGTTCTTCATAATGCTGTGGCTAAATTCTCTCTACTACAATTTCCTCCCTACTACCTCGGGTGGAATGGGTCATAGCTGGTTTTTTTTTTTTTTTTTTTTTTTTTTTGAGAGAGAAAGAGATAGAGAGCATGAGAGGAGGGAGGTTCAGAGAGAGAAGCAGACTCCCTGCCGAGCAGGGAGCCCGATGCGGGACTCGATCCTGGGACTCCAGGATCATGACCTGAGCCGAAGGCAGTCGCTTAACCAACTGAGCCACCCAGGCACCCCACAGCTGGTATTTTAATAACCCTTGAAGGTTATTATTAAGTTACTCATCCACCTTCTCTTCTCCCAGCTAAATAGCCCCAGTCTTTCTTAGCTACGTCCTATAGGCCCTATTTCATAAACCCTCTTCTCTCCCATAGTTGCCTAACTTTTGAAGTAAGACTAACAGCCTGTTATTGTGCTATGTTACATGAAGTGTAATGAAAGGTTATTTAAGAATTTTGAGAGGAAGCACCATACAAGTGGTAGGATCTGGGTTTGAGAGTAATGTTCTTATATCTCTTGTCTGCACACATTCTATTGGATTTTGATACCTCTAGGCAGATAGAAAGGCAGTACAGTGCCAGCAATAGAACTCGTATAGCCAGATAGGGCACCACAGAGTTCCAAGCCAGTGCTTCTACTAACTGGGTATGTGACTTTCTGTTATTTATTTCCTTACAAGCAAGACAATATATATTCTACCTAAACTGTAGCAGTTGTTGTGAAGCTCCAATCAAAGCAGCACATCCTTTGTGAAGTACAGTGTTTAGTCTATGTCTAAACTTCAGCGGTTGACACACAGGTGGTTGGTTGGATGGAAAGTGATAGAGAATCAGTAGAGCATTAGTAGGTTGGAGATAAAAATTGTAAGATTACTCAACAAAATCCAGTGTCAGACACAATTAGGACAAACCAGCAGGAAAATTCATCGCTGGTTGAGCCAAAATTCAAATGGGAGTGTTCCTCCTCCAGCAAATTAACCAGTGCTTTTCTTGGAAATTGGATGCTGCTCTGAGCTTATTCTTGTTTCTGATGACCATGGACCTGATTTCTCAGCATGATCTTCCTCATCATGCCTCAGCTGTTCTATCATTCCTGCTGCCATATCTCCATTGCAGTCCTGCTAAAGCCATTATATTTTATACCATGGTGGTTTAGACATAGTAGTACCTACTGTTTCTTCAAAGAAGAAATTAGATGTAGGGCGTTGGCTGTAGGAGAAAGACTGATAAGTATCATCATCACCAACCACCCAAGTCTGTTATTCAATAAAAGCTATAGCAATTATTGAGCGTTATTGAGTAACTGATTGGCCTTGGTACTAGGTGATGATGATGCCAGGCTCTGTTCTAAATGATGCAGTGTATTATCTCATTTAATCATCATTTACTACCATTATGAGTTAGAGATCATAACTATTTCATGTTACTGATGAAGAAACTGAAAAAGTAGAAAGAAGTGAAATACCTTGATTGAGATCCTACAGTAACCTGAGCCTCAAAAGTTCTGAACATCAGAATTAATGCTTTTGAACACCACAAATTTAAGGTTACAGATGAAACTACACCCTGATGAGAAGAAATGATGACATTTCCATTCTGTTCAAGGAAACTGTCAATAGCAACTTTACTACTAGAGATTGGAGTCCTAACTTACTGGCTTAGCATCTAAGACCTTTACAGGTCTGGATTCAAATTTTTCTCATAGTCTATCTCCAACAGTCCCCATCTCCATACACCGTGTTCAAAGACAAATGAAACAGCCCCCTGCTTGTCACTCCTGACCCAAGCTTTCCCACTCCCCACTGTTGTTTTCAATGTTCTTCCTGACTATGACAGTCTTTACAAAAGTAGCATGGGCAGGGGGGCCTGGATGGCTCAGTTGGTTAAGCGCCCAACTCTTGGTTTTGGCTCAGGTCATGATCTCAGGGTCATGGGATTGAGCCCCATGTGGAGTCCCAAGTTGAACCCACACATTGAGCCCTGTGTTGGGCTCCATGCTCAGTGCAGTCTATTTGAGATTCTCTCCCTCTCCTTCCCCTTCTGACCTCCCCCTACTCTCCTTTTTTTTTTTTTCTCTCTGTCTCAAATAAATAAAATCTTAAAAAAAATAAACTACCATGGCCAAATCCTCACCTTTTCTCAATTAACAATCGAAATATTCCCACTCCATTTCCCAATTCCTGATCCAAGACAGCATGTTATTTTTGAACACTAAGCCCATCTCAAAAGCTATCTTTTTGCTCCTAGAAATTTCTGTGTATTACAATTTTATGTGATAGTATCACTCTTAAAAATCAGTGATGTTGAGAGCATGTACAGTGTGCTAGAGACAATGTCACATGCTTTCCTAACCCTCACGTCAGCCCTATGGTGTTGGCATTATAATTTCCATTTTGCAAGTAGGGAACTGAGATTCACGTAGGGAACATAAGGTCATACAATCAGATTTTACATCCAGAGTTTTCTAAATACAAAAACTGTGTTCTTAATAACCACACTATACTACTTTATTAGTTAGCAAACTTCTTGAAAACAGTGTTTGCATCTTAACTCATATTTGATTCCTAACATATTGCATATGGTAGTCATCATGCATTCTTTTCTTATTTTTTTTTTTTTAAATTCTCTGCAGATTGATTTAAACTGAATTCTGTCTCAGAGCATAGGCTTTCCTAAAGTTACACCATTGCTCCAAACAACATAACCTGAAACTTTCTGTGTCTTTGTTCACTGTTGATGAGTGTTTGCTTGTTCTTCTGGTTAAGTTACTCTTTTATTCAATCTTTGCTTTAAACTGGCTTTCATGTTCTTGCTGCTGAACTGACAATCCCTCATTTCAGCTGTTTGACAGCTTGCACGCCCTGCCTGCCGGCATCAATATTTACTAATGGACCCTTTCTCTTACAAAAGCTGTTTGCAATAAGGAAAGATAATGAAGAAATTACTTGACCCCAGACACACAGCTAGCAGTAATGATGGCCCATGTCATTGGGCCTTTCTGCCATCTGTGCCCAAGCAAGGGGGCAGGACAGGGAAAGGATGGAGGCACTGAGATTGTGGAGGAGAACTCCAAGGAGAGAGAAGGTTGATGATTCAGAAGCAGGAAGGGAATAACCTTTTGTAAGCCTGCTTTTGAATCCAGTCTTCTGCCAGAGAATTGTTTGTGACCTTGAACAAGCTGTGTATCTGTGTCTGTGTTTGCATGTACATATGCCTGTCAAATTCTCAATACTCATTTTTTTTCTATGTGTAAAGTGAAAATAATAGGATCAACTTTGATGCGTCACTCTGAAGATTAAATAAGATAATGAGCATCAAGTTCTTAGCCTAGTTGTGGACAAAACTCTGTACTACACACATGACAGGCATTCTGTTTTGGTTTTTTTATTAGTACTGTAATTAAATGATGGATCCCAAACTCATATGCAAGCCTTCTTCCTTCTGAATTCCATGCTATTTCTGTTCCTTGACAAAAACCTCAATAAATCAGTAAGTAAAAGGAAATAGAAGGGGCAAGAATAAAGTTCTGAATAGTTCTCTTTGTCATTATAATACACATTGTTATGCTGATTGGGATAACAGGGAGCTCCCTCTGGCCCAGATTTGTATTTCAAATTTTCAGAGCCTACCAAGCTTACCTATCTTTCTGGTGGCATAATGGTAACTTACTGCCAAGCTTAAGTAGATACCTTTCCTGGGAAGCAAGAAGTCCTGTCCACTCAAAGTTCCTTCTAGCTGGACTAAGAATCAAATTGACATGAGACACAAAGCACCTGGCTGGCTCAGTTGGTGGAGCATGTGACTCTTGATCTTGGAGTTGTGAGTTCAAGTCCTGTGTTGGGTATAGAGATTATTTAAAATATTTTTTAAAAATTGACATGAGACAGATTAACAGGAGAAAATCAAATGTAATAGTGTATATATGGGAGATCCACATAGGCATGGAAATTCCAAAGACAGTCAAGCAAAATGAGGTCTATATGTCATCCTGGACTAAAAGAGAAGGGAGTAGGGGAAAGGAATACAATTCACAAGGCAATAAGAAGAGCAGGTGTTTGGAAATAGATGTTTGCCCTGTCATACAGATGGGTCACTAGATAAAATTTATCTCTGCTAATAACCCTTATTCTGGGAAAGACCCCCAATTTAGATTCCTCTGTATAGTTATGGGAGGGGCAGAAACTTGTCTTGAGCCCCTAGGGTCTTGATTGCCTTCAGCTCAGAGTAATCTTCATGCCAGAGTGGCCCATCTTGGGGTGACCTGCTCTCAGCTCCTATACCTTTATACTCATACCATTGTGTTGTAGTAAACTTAACTCTATCAGTACATAGAATGTCATCATAAAATGGCAGAATACAGCATATTTGAGTAACAGAAAAGAAGCTCTCTGTATACTATGAATTTACAGATTCCTGTGTTTTTATAGTCAACATATGAATTTTTTTTTCTAAATTTGATCCTTTGAAGATGAAAGAATGTAAGACAACTAAAAATATATATAATCCTAAAATCCTGGGATCTGGATTCCAGTTTTAATTCTGCTTTGTACTATACAGTCTTGATCAAATTGCTCAACATCTCTGTTGGTATTTCCAAAGCTATAGAAATGGAGTAAATGAGCTCTCATGTATTTTTTATAGTCAGCTGTGATAATATGTATCAGGTGCTCTGTATAGCTATAATTTGTATATTTGGTAAATATAAATTCTCTTTCCTTTCTACTTATTATTAACATAACTAGATTTATTACTCAAACTTGGTCTTAGTGTATAAAAGGTAGAAGTTTTAGGATAAGTATTTACTAGGCATGTTGATGTCATTGATGTCTGGAAAATTTGACAAAAGACACAGACCACTGCCCCCCCTTTGTACAAAAATGTACATGGATTCATGCTCATAAAATCAGGCCTCAATTTCTGTGGGAATCATGCAACCTCTAAAAATCACCTGTGTTTGGACCCTAATGACTAGGACTCAGTCTCTCTGCACCTTTCTAGTCCAGACACCCACTGTGAGCCTAATACGGCAGTATTGTTCCACAGTAAGTATGCCAGCCCCTTTTTCTGACATCAGCTTTATAAAGAGTTGGTACTTTGTGAGTCTTTGAAGGAGAGTGGGTGTGATTTGTCCGAGAAGCTGGAAGAAAGCAAATAAGGTAGGAAGCCTCAGTGGGTTGGTCATGAGAGGTCGCAGCACAATGGAAAGCTCTGTGCACCACTCTTGCTAATGGCAGAGTTCTGTGACCTTGCTTGTCACTTACTGTGCCGAGTTCTGCCTACAAGAGCCAAGTGTGCTATTCTCAGCCCTCTTACTGGCAACTTCCCCTGAAACACCACCTCCCATCCCTCCCTCCGTGTCATGTACTTTCATGGAGCAGAGAGACTCTGAACCTGGGCTCTGGCCCTTTCTTTGACTGTGTTGAATTTCAGGATCTTTTTCATGACCTCTCTCCCAGATGAGATGGTTTCACAGATGAGATGGCATCTCTGAATTGCTGTAGAGGCTGGTTAAGAGTCATAGAGTCATGGGTGAAAAAAAAAAATGCTAGTTTTCCTCTGGGTCTTTTCCTCACCATCCCCTAGGAATAATTTCCCACTCTTAAGGATTGCTTCGTGACTCCCACCAGACTTCATGACCTTTATTCCTTAAAACACCTGCCTCCTCAGCTCTATAAGGAGTTTCTTGACCAACTGGACAATCTTCTAACTGTATATATAAACCATGATATTAAAGGTCTGGAATATGGTTGCTACAAAATAAATGAAGAGTGAATAAAGGAAAATATGCAAAACTAAATGAATAAACATATAATGCATACAAATATGCCTTATAGCATGTTTAGGTTATAGAAAACTAATGGTAAATGTCCCTCCCACAGAGAGGTCTACCTTGACCATATGATGTAGTATTTACAGTTGGTTATAATTATATTTTTGTGTGTATTCAATTATTTAATTTTTTTCTCTCATAAACTTCATGCAGGGAGTCATTGCTGGAACAAACACAGTACTTGGAACAAATGTCAGTGTTCAGTATATGTGAATGGAACAAACTGAATCAATCATCCCTCCTTTCTTCTCTCCTTCCTTTTTTTCTCTCCATTTTCTTTTCTTTTCTTTTTTTTTTTTTGTGCTTTTTGTTCCTCTTATTTGGGTTCCCATACTTATTTACCTCCTCTCTTTCTTCTTCATTGTTTTTTTTCTTTTTATACTTCCTTTCTTCTTTCCTGCAAAAAAAAAAAAATTACACTTGATGATGATGATTATATTAATGGTAATCACTTCTTTTGGGTGTGCTATTTGCCAGACACTGTACTAAGCATTTTACGAAAATTAACTTTCTTAAAGGTCCCCCAAATCCTATGAAATAGGTACTACACAAATCCCCAGTTTGCAGAAGTGGAAGCTAGGTCTTGGAGGGGTTACCTTGCTGTCCCAGGTTATGGAGCCGGTAAGTGGCAGGAATGGATACAGACTAGGGCATCTGACTCCAGAAGTAGTGGTCTTTAACCACTAAGATGCACTGCCTCCTGAAAGCCTCAATAGCCTCAAGTAATATATTATAGGAATCTTTGGAGAGCTTTGGATTTAAGGATTGAAATAGGATCAGATGGTTTTTGAATCTTCTCTATTACTCTTTCACCAGTTTCTTAGGAAATTCACTTCAAATTACCAACCTGAAAATGGATTTGACTGGATTGAAAGTCCAAACCACTCTGGCCTCCCCTGCTGTCACAGACAACCTGACAGCCTCCATAATTCTTGATCTGGGGAATTATGGGAGAATCTTGAACCTGTCAGTATGCTTGACCAGGCCCTTGTCCTGCAGGTGAATGACAGCAGCATTGTTCCCATCTCCACTTGATTTTCTAAGAGCAGTCATTTCTCAGAGCTCTATGCAGAGTATCTGCAAGTGAGGCCCCCACTAAAATACTTGCAGTGTGAAAGAAAGTGAGCATGGAGTCAGAAAGAGAGCACTGGCTAGGAGTCCGCATACCTGAGTTACAACCCTTCCTCAAGATCTCCAGCTATGGAGCAAGTTACTTGACATTCCTAGAACTCCATTTTCCTAATTGTTGTCTAGGGAGATTTGGCTAGTACATCATTTAAGGTCCCATTCCAATATAAAATTCTCTGAAATTCACTTAAAACAACACACAAAGGAAGAAAAGCAAAATAGTGAATTGCCAGCTCAGGCAGTTTGACTCCAAGGTGGACAGCTGCATCTCTGAAACTTCTTAAATCAGAGCCTATGTAAGACTTATCTCCTCCCCTTCTCCGAAGGACGTCCCTACTGAGTATTAGAATATGAAAAAGAGTAATAAGCTTTGGCTGATTCAGGGCAGTAAAACAAATGAAAATCAGCTGTGAAGAAGGTGAGTCAGGTGCTGTGAGGTGGTAGAGATCTGTAGGGAGTGAGCATTTAAGTAAGAACAATGAAGAGGGAAAAAACGGGCCTGATGTGATCTGAGAGTGGGAGCCAGTCTTTATGTAGAGAGCGGGTAGTCAGTGCAGCAGAACTTACTAGAGGCTGAGGCTGGTTGTGCTGTTGCATGTGGCTTTTAGTAACAGCAAATTCTCCTCCAACTGATCCAAATGATGAAGGGGATTTATGAGCTCATAAAGTGGAAATCCAGAGTAGGAAGCTCTTCAGGTGGGTTTGATTCAGTGGCTCAGTGGCTTCTGAAAGCAAGTTCTTCTGTCTGTCTGTTGTGTCTTCTTTTGTGACAGTTTCAGCTTCCTTATAAGGCTGGCTTCACTCCTGGGGTGAAAATTATTAAACTGTTTCTCATCCCACATTGCCCAGGAAGAGCTAGCGGGATGGCTTTGGGTAACTTTCCCAGAAGATCAAGGGGACTGTCTCTCAAAAGTTCTTAGAAAATCTCTTTTCATGACTTACTGATCCAACTTCAGTCACATGTCTGTTCCTTAATCAATGTCATTGGCCATGGGCATGGAATGTCTCTGTTACCCTAACAAGTCACTATAGCGATAGACTAGGTGAATCGTGAATAGCACAAAAGCTGGGGTGCTTATCTCCCCTAAGCTCATGGCTTCTCAAAAATGGAGGAGAGAAACTTTGGGTATAGGGAGGTAGCTACCATGACCACACTGTGAAAAGGAAAGCACTAAGAAGAGATGATAGCACATCTCATCTTGAGAATCAGCCCTAATTGATTGATAGTGGTCTCCTGGAAAGATGTGTTGAGAAGTGTTTCATGATCTCATGAGAACATTCTATATTTGATTATGAATATCTTCTATGGCAACTGAAAAAGGTAGTCTGCATGACATAGTTTTACCATTTTTGACTTAGCAAGAAATTATATTAAAAGGAAGAAACACTCGTTGCCTATTTTCTGAAATCTAGCTCATTCAGAATCAAGAAAAGATGAAGGTGTTGCCAGGTAACATTTAGTCCAATATCTTGCACCATGGACCCTGTCACTACTAAAAGTTAGGTTCACTAAATGGGTTTTTCAGATTCTGAGTACTTTTGCCAGTAGACTGGAATGAGTGAAAATGAAATATATTTAACACAACCAATGAGGTGAGACAGAACTAAATTTGATGCATAAAATCTTTATTACATCTAGGAAGTAACAATATTACAGAGGAAGCTGCTTAGAAGATGGGCTACAGCCCATGATCAAACCCTCTCTCCTGGTCATGGGCACCTGGATGACTAGACACCATCAGAGATTAGACAGACGAACATCTAAGGGGACTTTGACCACCTAGCATTCTGGGCTTAGACCTAACACCCAAAGTAAGATGATGCACTTGATCATAGGGACAGGCAGAAGTTGCTAAGTCACTGTGTTCAAATATTACATCCAAGAAACTTGTGTCTAGTACTAGCTGAATATATAATTTTCTATAAGGAAATCTAGAAGATGTAGACATAATCTCTATTTATAATAAATGTGCAGTCTAGTTGAGATGTGGGTGGGGTGGGCTGTACCAATCATGGTCTAGCCAGGGAAACAGGAGCCACTTTGATAGGAAATGTGGTATAGAAAACCTAGTACCAGATGATGGAAGAGTTTAGAGGCCAAAAAGGGACAGCGAGGCAACCCAAAATTAACAACAGCTGAAATCCACCACCTTCCCTAAGATTTTGAGGGAGAGGAGAAAGAAATCATACTACCAGAACCCTGGGCCAGGATCTCAGCAGGTTTTCCCAGAGAACAGAGGAACATAGGAGGAACTGGAGGAACATGGGAGACATGGGCACTAATGTAGACACCATGTGGGGTGGAGGTGGAGTAGGGGGCTGAGGAGGGAAATACCTTGTTCTCTCCCTTTTTCTCACTCTCCAGTCTCATTTCAATATTCCTGTTGGCTGAATACATCTGTATGTCAGTATATTGGGGAATCTGGAATATAGAGCCTACATGGCTCTGTCCCACAGAAGGACAAAAATGGATCTTAGGGAAAACAGGTCAGGACTGGCACAGGGAATGTCACAGTAGCTACAATTTACTACTTACTATGTGCTAAAGTCAGTGCTAAATGTTTTATATTTTCTGTGTTTTCTAATCATACCAACATACCCCTGAGGTACGTTCAACTATCATCCCTATTGTTTAAAATGAGGAAACCAGTTTGGAGCAGTTAAGGAACTTTCACAACTCAAACAGTTTGTAAGACTCCAAGACAAAATCAAACCCTTGTCTGTCTGTATTTCCAGTCTGGGTTCTCCACTCCAAGTTGATAGGACATTCAATACCATAAAGCAGGATGTTAGCTATGTTATAAAGTTCCCACACTATTCAGGCAGATAGAAAGTGTTCTCACCAGACATATCCAAGAGATAATCATGGAGGCTTCCTTTAAAGACAAAAACACAAAATTGACACTGGCCAAAGGAGATATAGGGATGACAGGAGGAAGGAGGTAATTACTGGAGATACTGGTTCAGAAGTGGGGGCAGCATAGGAACAAACAATGACAGGAAGATGCAGGGCATGTTAAGGAGAGGGTGTTTGTGTAATCTAGCTCAGCTGTTGTTTGGAATAACATCCAGACTATAGTTTAGAACCTGAGGTTACAGGACCTCTGAATTAGACCAGACATCCATTTTAGAAGAAACTATTTATTTATTTGTAAGATGTGTTTATTTCCGAGAGCATGTGAGTGGGGGGAGGGGCAGAGAGAGAATATTGAAGCAGACTCCTCACTGAGTGTGGAGCCCAGTATGGGGCTCTGTCCCACGACCCATGAGATCACGGTCTGAGCCAAAACCAAGAGCCAGACACTTAACCTACTGAGCCAGACACTTAACCTACTGAGCCAACCAGGCACCCCAAGAAGAAATAATTTAAATACACATCTTTTATAATAATCTTTCATATTTGCATAATTCATAAAACTCTTCTAAATCCATGATTCCCAGGCAGCCTCTGAGGGAGCTCAGGTTATTTTTGCTCATTGTAAGTGGTGGAATTGAGGCTCAAAAAGGGTAAGCAATTTGTCAACTATTCCATAGTATCATCGCATGTGAGTTTGGGATGAGTGCTTATGCTGCATGCCTCCTAATCTCAAGTCTCCTTTCACATAATCATTGTGAATTTCTGAAGAAATTATGTAGTTGGTTTCAAACCACCACAACTACCTCTAGGTAATTTAAAATGAAAAGAAACCTTATTTTAAGCACCAGAGAGAGATTCATGGATCCTTGAAGCAAAGATGCATCAGAGACTTGGCCTAATGGTGGGATTCAGATGGAGGAAACCACCTTAGTTCTTTCTCGGTCTGTTTTACCTTCTTCCAGTCCAAAAGCTTCCTTTACTTTTCTGGTCTTTCCAGAAAGAGAAAGAAAGAGAAAGATGCCCCTATCATTGAAAGAAGTTGGGCTTGCATGTCTAGTCACTCAGATATCCTCATCTAATCTCTCTTTCTCTTTAACTCTCAGGAAGGAATTATGATTGGTCCATTTTGATCAGGTGCTTCTGTTTAGTCCAGTCAACAGTGAGACATACATGTATAAGGTCATGATAGTCAAGATGGTTGGCAGAGACTGTCACTATACATGAGAGCACAAGATACTGGACAGCATCCCTTCAGGTGACATTTACCACAGGACAACTGTGTTAGTGTAAGAATTGCTGTACTGTGTGCTAGAAGAAAAGGCCATGCTTCCACTTATCAGTGAAGGCTCAAGACCAGCACAGAAGAAAAGCAAGATGGTTGATTGCTCCTTTTTCTTGTGGAACAAACCCAAGCCTCATCCGGGGCAAGGCCCTTCAAGCAGAGTAAAAGGAGGAAGCGTTGTAGGTCTCCCCATTAGTTCACATCCTGTTCTGGAGACCCAACCTTCCAGAGACTATTGCTCAGGTAAGAAGAGGGCCACCAAAGGAAGAGATTGAAGACTCATTTAGGGTTTGCAGTTTCATTCAGAGACCTGAGAGCCTGGCTCTCTGGGACATACTGCTCTATAATAATCTTAGGACCACCACTGTTTCAGTCATTTAGGAATAATATTTTACAATAAAAATGTCACTTATGTGTATACAGTTCACAAAGCACCTGTGTTGTCCTTAAATCATTTGATTCTCACAGTTACTTTTTATAATAGGAAGACTACAAAAGGCTATTTGTTTCCTTGTTTTAACATGTCCATCTACTGAGGTTTGTAGAGGCTCACAGCATCATGAGGCAGTTTGGTAATATTTTGATTGTGTGCCAGGTCACTAGGTTCCCAGTCCAGTGTTCCTGCCCATTATACCACCATTTTCACCTTACAACATCTCTCTTTCTACTTCTTTCTTTTCCTAAATTTCATTGACTGCCCTACTTTGGCTTCCCATTATTTCTTTGATTGTTTTTTTTTTTCCCTTCTACAGTGTAAGATTATGTGTTATGATCAAATCTCTCCATTTACTGTCATGTCCTCCTCTTCACTGCTCACTATTTCCTCCCGCAGACATATTTGGGGATGTGGTGTTAGCATTACCACAGGGATTTACTTTCTAATATATGAGAAGAAGCCCACCTGATAAAAATCACAATTTCTAGTTTAAACAGACAACCAGAATAATATATATGCTAAAGGAAGACAACCCTCCCCACATGCCCAACACTAAATTATTTTGGTTCCTTATTGAAGTGTTATTTCCAAAACTCTTTGTTTCCTTTGCTTTCCTCTTCATCTCTAATTTTATCTCTACATAAACATTTTCCAGTTTCTTTTTTTTTTGCTTCAGATCTGAAGGAGAGGTACCCAATATTTTTCTTTTCAAAATCTGATGGTTTGCCATTGGAGAGAAACTTCTCTAATTCCTGTCACACAACCAGGTTACTGTTTCCCATCCATAGGAAGGTGGTTTTTCTCCATAGTCCTCTTTAGACATGCATGCTTTTGGAATTTACATATGATCTGAGGAAGCAGGACAAGGGTGGTGGTAATTTTCCAAAAATGTTATACTATTATCCATGTACTGGATACATGAAGCAGAAATAAAGGCTGTGCAGATATCTATCTTTATTAACCAGAATACAGTTTGGGATTTTGAATACTAGAACTGGAAGCAACTGCAAGGATCCCTTGGCATTGTGCCATTGAGGGAACTGAGGGAAAGTGTAGCAAAGAGTCTTGCCAGGAGTCAACTTGTAGGTGAGCAGCCTCAGCATCCCAGGTGACAGGGTATCCAGTAAACCTTACTGTCTTCAGTATCCCAGGTGACAGGGTATCTGGTAAGCCTCACTGTCTCCAGCACCCCAGGTGACAGGGTATGTGGTAAACCTTCCTGTCTCCAGCATCCCAGGTGACAGGGTATTTGGTAAACCTCACAGTCTCCCTTTGGTGTACAGACCAGCCACCCCCTTGCATTGAAATGAAGTATTTAGGAGCCTGAGTGAAATCATCTTTGGAAATTTCCAGCTGGGTTGCACCCTCATAATACCAGGGTTAAAAGCACAGGGTGGGTGTAAAGAGCATTTCCAAAGGGCAGGCTTCGGGGGTGGTGAAATTGAGGGTGGAGAGGAGAGAGATGGAAAGAAAAGGTTTTTGTGACAAGACTCTAACTGGAAGCCGAACTCATCCATTGGGGGGAGTTTGTTTGATGTATATTTAATTGTGGATATCTATTTAAACTGAGAGTGGTGAATTCATGGGGTGGGTTGCTTCTCCTGGGAGATGTTTCAACCTTTTCCTCCTCTTTCCCCCAGCAGGAACCAAGAGGAAGGGAGGGTGTGGGATGGGTGGATGAGGTTGAACGCAGTTGTGAAGTCAGCCAAGATATAAATTTTGTTGCTGAGCAGATCTTGGCCTTTCCTGGGCATCCATCTGGGAAAGGTGGCCTGAATAAGGAGGGGGGCTGTGCAGTGCAAGGAGCACCTATCTAGACTGGTAATGCTAGGCAGAGAATAGATAATCCAAGAAGGCCGATCTCAACCTATAATGAGAGAGGGCTAGAGCAATCTGTTAAAATATTAATAATAAGCCAGCAAACATTGATAGAGCCTGACTGTGTGCCAGGCACTGTACCTGGCACTTGGCTTCAGTGATCTCCTTTCATTTGCACATCAACCTCGTCTGTGAGAGTAATTAATGTTATCCCTGTGATAAAGATAAATAAGACCAGAGAAATCAATAAATTGCCAAGGTCACAAAACTGGTAAGAGGAGAAATGGGATCGTGGCCCAAGTAAATCTGTCCCAAAACTTGTCCTGGGTAATAGGAAGAGGTAACTTTACAGCGTTCTTGCATGACAAAACACTTTGATTTTTTTTTTTTTTTGAGCCAGATTTCAAGTCCATTCTGACTCCTGAATCTGTGCTTCTAACCACTATGCTGCATGGTTTCTTTCTAAACCCTTGCCCAGCCCAAAGTGCCCAAGAAAATAAATTGGCAAATGGGAATCAGACAGGGTTGGGTAAATAGCAAAGTCTGGTGAGAAGAGAAGGATCAAACAAAATGGTTAGGAAAGAACAAAACAGTGTTGAGAAGCCAAGCCGGCAAGCTGAGAATATAAAGCTTGTGGTTATGACAAAGAATTCACTTTAACAGGCTTGTTTTTCCATTTTCTCCCCCCAGCTGATCTGATGACAATCTCATTCCAGCTAAATTCTCTTGTGTCGTACATCTCTGCTTTTCCATCTCATTTTCTCTCACCTATTTTATTTCCATTCCATTAAACACCGCCTCCTCTTCCTTCCTGACCACTCCATTTTCTGCTTGGCCTCGAGATGCTCCCCAAGCACCACACTCCCTCAGACAACTGTCTTCTTCCTCTGCTGGGTGACTAATAGCTTTTCACTGATATACTGGTCATCTAGGGGGCAGAGCAACCTCTAACCCACACAGGACCCAGGGAGGGGATCCAGCCTCAGTGGCCTGGAGGGCAGAGCAATGGAGGAGGAGGAAAAAGGAGGAGAGACTAGGGATGTAGCAGGGAGATGACAGAAAGGAGGCAAAAAATGAAGGAAATAGGATGGAAAGAATAAAGACAGAAGAGGTTTTCATCCAGGAAATGAAGGAAGGGATAAAAGACAAAGAAGAAGAAGAATGTGGGTGATAAAAATTAAATAAGAAGAGAGAAAAAATAAAGAGAAGAGAAGGCAGAAGAGAGAGAGGGGCAATATTGAACAAAGAGTGAAGGCAAGGGGCTGGGGCTGGGGAAAGTGAAGGTAGGCTGAAGAGGAGGAAGAGCAAAGTGAAGTAATCAGGCAAGTCAGGGAAGTAGTGAGAGAGAGAGAGCCCTCGGAAAGGAACATGGAGAGAAAAGGAAAACAAGCCCAGCAGGAAGAAGATAGATGTGAGCAAAACAAGATTGACAGAGATTCTTCGATAAAATGGAAAGATTACTTTTTTCCGGCTTATCTTGTCCCTTGCCTCAGCAAACACACCATTTTATTTAACAATACACGAACACATTAAAATAGCTAAAGAACAAGTAACACCATGGACCTGTGTATGTAGGAATATTGTTTGGTTATTGATGTCTCCCAGGAGACCCCAGGGCTTCATTTAAGCTTTAAGGATTACATAATCATCATCGTAATAGCTGATATTAACTGAAAGTGTCCTATGTGCTAACTCTGTGCTTAGCACCATGCATATATTATCACATGTGATTCTCACAACAAGCCTGTGATGTGGTTCCTGTGAACTATCTTTGGTTCTTAGGTGAGGATACAGGGGCTCAGAGGGGTTAGGGTGACTCCAGGGCTGCACAGTTTTACATGCTAGACCCAGCGGCAGACTCAGGCAATGCAACACCAGGGCCCATGCTCTTGACCACTGTTTTCCAGAAAAGGAAGCAGGGCTTGAAACTGGACAGATTCAAACAATGTTGACTGAGCCCCTTTTGTGTACCTGGCACCATCCTGGTGGCCAGGAGATAATCAGATAAATAAGACATAATGTTGACTCCCAAGAAGGGAAGGTGGTAACAGAGGGGAGAAGATATATAAATGCACAGTTCATACTAGGTGGGAATCATGCTTTCCTAGAGGTGAGAACTCAGTTTCATAGGACAGAGCTATGGAATGGCCCTTTGTGGGCAGAGTTTGAAGGAAGGGTAGATGTTCTCTGCAAATGCTTTCTGTAAAAAGACAGTAACAAATGCTTTATGCCTTGTGAGCCACAAGTCTCTGACAACTTAACTCTGCCTTCATAGCACCAGACTAGCCCTCAACAACATGTAAATGAATAAGCAGGTGTGGATGTGTTCAAGAAAGACTTGTATTCATGGCAATGAAATGTGAATCTCAAATAATTTTCATGTGTCACAAACTATTATTATCTTTAAGAAAATCTTTTCAATCATTTGAAAATATAAAAAGCATTTTTAGCTAATGGGTGATAGCTCACTGAGGGCTGTGGATGCCCAACTCCTGCTCTAGGTAAAAATGAGGGAAAGCTTTCCCAGTAGAGGGAGGCTTGTCCACAGCCCAAGTGGCATGGAAAGTCTTGGGGTTTCTTTGGCATTTCTGTTGTCTGCCTCAACTGCAAGGTGTAGACTAGGGCATGATGGAGGTAGGGTAGACGTGTGTTGGGACTAGATTATGAGAATTCCTTGTAAAGTACTTAGAGTTTATGACAACAGGGAACCCTTGAAATAACTTTTAAACAGAATTTTATTATGTCCCTATCTAATTTTAGGTATAAACAACAAATGGGGGAGATTGGAGGCTCTAGCAGTGTTTGAAGTACATGCCGATAAAAGTCCCCAACTAAAGCAGGGACAGCAGATGTATAAGCAGAGGCAATTCTGAATATTGTTTAGAAGGTGGAATTGACTGCCTTTGGTGGTTGAGTAGTTGAGAAAAAAATGAAGTAAGACTCTGAGATACCTAGCGTGTCTTACTTCGCAGTAGTGTTTTCAATGTGAATTGAGAGTTAAGTGTCATAGGGATACTGAGCTATTTTACAGAACCAAACAAAAGTGTGTGTGTGTGTGTTTGTGTGTGTTTGTGTGTGTGTGGTTTTCTGATTACAAGGGTAATATATGCTTATTTTAGTTAGATACTGTAATAAATCAATCTGTAGTAATTATAGGTTTATATCCTATTCCATTCACTCACTATTAATTAATATTAGTGTCAATGTTATAATATTTGATTAAAATTTCCTCACTTAATTTATATTCTTCTTGAGATGTCAGAGAGCCCGAATTAGAGTTAAGTGATCATGTACAAAGTGAAAACAAACCTCAACAGGTTTGCATAGTCTGGGGGAAGAGAAGAACTAGACACAAATAAACATGTTCTTTTGTGTTAAGAGTCAACTTACAAATTGGTGGGCTGCTGAAATGAGGACACCAAAGACTTTGTATGTCCTAACTTTAGCCAGTTAACTATTTTTTCCTTTGAGATCTTAGTGAAAAATAATAAAACTGTTGATATTGGGTGTTACAGAAATTGAAAGACCAATTTTTTTTTTTTAAGATTTTATTTATTTATGAGAGACAGAGAGAAACAGAGGGAGAAGCAGGCTCCCAAGGAGCAGGAAGCCCGATTCGGGACTCGATCCCAGGACCCTTGGATCCCAGGACCTGAGCCGAAGGCAGATGCTTAACCATCTGAGCCACCCAGGCGCCCCGAAAGACCGATTTTTAATGAATAAATATGACAACTGTTATTGTCACCAGCCCCAAATCTATAATGTAGTCCCACAGAGAATAGGAAAAGGGAATGGGAGTCAAGGGTACTGTCCTCCTTTGGACACAATGGTGTCTTCTGAAGTCAAGCATTCAAGCAATCATGGGATTTAGGAGGATAAAGGGGTTGTCCTCCATGGCTAGGGATAGGATACAGAGAATATATCAGTAACTAGCAATGATCAATTCCCTAAAGATGAATAAACTATATTCCTTGGGGAATTCATTTCTTCTTCCCTCTTACACTCTTACTACCTATGCTGTTTTTTATTTATTTATTTATTTTTTAGAGAGAGTTGGGGGGGGAGAGAGAGAGCATGAATGGGGCAGGGGGCAGGCAGGGGCAGAGGGAGAAGGAGAGAGAGAATCTTAAACATGGAGTCCACTTCAGGGTTCTGTCTCACAACCCTAAGATCATGACCTGGGCCAAAATCAAATGTCAGATGCTTAACCAACTGAGCCACCCAGGCGGCTTTACCTTTGCTGTTTAAACGTTAATCTCTCTCCTACTGAATTACATATCAAATAAAGCAAAGCTAACCCAACCCTGGGGAGGGGAGGTATATGTTATCTACTGTGTTTATTCAAAGCTGTCATGCAAGTAAATATTTTCCCAATCTCCATGCTATGGACTTGTGGCCCCAAAGAGATTTTCTACTTTTACTCCACCAGAGAGCAGTATAAAGACTCTTGGGAGTTCCAAGGAGGAACCTATGACTTCTATTAGGGATCAGAGAGTATAGAAGTATGATGACTGGCTTCCTGGAGGAAATGGAACCTACTCTACAGAGTTTCAAGGTTTTTTTTGTTTTGTTTTGTTTTAAAGATTTTATTTATTCATTTGAGACACAGAGATACACAGAAAGAGAGAGCATGAGCAGGGAGAGGTAGAGGGAGAGGGAGAAGCAGGCTCCCCGCTGAGCCAGGAGCCCCATGTGGGGCTTGATCCCAGAACCCTGGGATCATGACCTGAGCCGAAGGCAGACGCTTAACCATCTGAGCCACCCAGGCGCCCCTTCAAGGTTTAATAACCTGAAAAATAATATATGCCTAAGAATTTGCTCTGGAGTCAAACCGAGTAGGTTGAATCCCAAGTGTGATGCTTTCTAAGAAAGTGACCTTGGCAAAGTCTCTTAAGTTTTCTGCATGTCCTCTATAAAATAGGGCTAATAACATGTAGTCTTCACGGAGTTTTTGTGAGAAGTGTATGCAATGAAACATGTAAAGCATTTTGCACTGTGTCTGGCCCATGGCAAGTATTATCCAATTTTGCCAAGCACTTAGGAGATGCTGAATGGCATTCAAAAAATTGTCTACAATCTCAAAATGCCTGGAAAGTTTAACATGTACTTTAACATTTTTGAAGACTTGGAAAATTTTTCTAAAATGTACATAGAAAAATAAAATTTTCACAAAGACCTAAGTGAATTTTAGAAAAGAAGAACAAGGAGAGGATTTTTTCTATCAGACACGAAGATAAAATCATAGCAGTAACCGAGTAGTAAAGGGAAAGAATTTAAAGAGTCTTGATAAAGAGTATATGACCTTAAAACCTAACCCATTTGTATGTAGCAACTTAGTATATGGTGGAGATATCTATAGACCAGTGGGGGAAAGGACAAAATTTTTTAATAGATGTTCCTGGAGAAACTGGATCATTGTATGGGGACAAATAATGTTAAACCTCTGCCTTATACAGGATGGATCAAAGACATATAAAAAAGAAGAAAATACTATATAGCCAATAGGTCACAATATTAGAGAATTATGACCTTGTGATAGAGATATTCTTGTTACATTTCACCCCACCAGTATAAACTATAAAGTTTTGGAAAAGGCATGGAATTTTATGTCAAAATTATAGATTTTCATTCAGAAATTGATACTGCAGACAAGGCTAACAGATGAACCTGTTTTGGGATATTGCAGTGGCGAATATGACAATATCTTTGCCTTGTTCTGATCTTAGGGGAAAGTGCCCAGTTTTTGATCATTTAGTATGATTTGAACTATAGCAATTTTTTCTTTAGATATTCTTTATCTAGTTGGAGAATTTCCCCTGTATTCTTAGTTTTCTGAGAGTTTTTATCATGATGAGGTCTTGGATTTTGTCAAATGTTTTACCTCATCAATTGATATAATCATGTGCTTTTTCTTTTTTTAGGTAATTAGGTTACATTACTTGGTTTGGGGACCAACCTTGCGTACCTGGTATAAATCCTATATGGTTGTATTTTTTAATTCTTTAAATATATTGCTAGATAGGGTTTGGTAATATTTTATTGAGGAATTTTTCATCAGTGTTCATGAGAGAGATTGGCCTATAGTTTCCTTGTAATGTCTTTATCTGGTTTTCTTATTAGGGTAGTGGTAACCTCACAAAATGATTTAAGAAATGTTCACTCTGTGTCTGGTTTCTAGAAGAGATTGTGGAGACTTGGTATCGTTTTGTTAAATATTTAGTAGAATTCACGAGTAAAATCAGCTTGGACTGGTGATTTTTTGGAAGTTTATTAATTATTGATTCATTTTTAAAACATGTAGTTATAGTCGGATTATTTTTTAGTGGGTTTTGGTACTCTGAGTCCTTTGAGGGCTTTGCCAATTTTATCTAGGTTATCAAAATTGTGGGCGTATAATTTTTCATCCTTTTATCATCCTTTTAATGTCCAGGGTATCAGTAGTGACAACCCTACCTACATTTCTAATACTTTAAATTTGTGCCTTCTTTTTCTCAGGGTTAGCCTGACTAGATATTTATCAATTTTACTGATTTTTTCAAATAAGTAGTTTTTGGTTGCGTTGATTTTCTCTATTCTTTTCCTGTTTCCAAATTCATAGATTTTTGCTCTGTTTTTTATCAATTACTTTATACTGCTTATTTTAAACTTAATTTACTTTTACTTCTCTGTCTTCCTGAGGTAGAATCTTATGTTATTGATTTTAGGTCTTTGGTTTTCTAAAATATATATTTGGTGCTATAAATTTTACTTTTAACACTGCTTTCACTGCAACTCACAAATTTTAATCAGTTATATTTCCATTTTTATTTAGTTCAAAATACACTTTAAAATTTCTCTTGTGACATCATCTTTGTTATGCTATTTAGAAGGATGCTGTTTAATCTCAAAATATGTGGGAATTCCTCATTTATCTTCTAGTTATTTCTTGTTTGATTCTGTTGTAGTATGAGAGCATGCTTTGTATGATTTCCTCTAATATCTTAATGTGTGTTTTATGGCCAGAATGTGACTTACCTTGGTGAATGTTCCTTGTGCGCTTGAAAAGAATATGTGTTCTGCTGTTGTTAATGGAGTATTCTATAAATGTCAGTTAAGTTGATTGGTAGTGCTGTCCAGGTCAACTATGTACTTACTAATTTTCTACCTACTTGATCTACCAACTACTAAAAAAAAGCAGTATTGAATTTTTCAATTAATGCGTATGTGTCTTACTCTTTTTTAAACCTTTTTTTTTTTTTGGAGAAAGGGGTGGGGAGGGGCAGAGGGAGAGAGAAAGAATCTCAAGCAGACTCCTAGCTGAGCACAAAACCTGATGTGGGGCTCATGACCTGAGCCAAAAATCAAGAGTCGGATACTTAATCAGAGCCACCCAAGTTCCCCTCTTGCTCTTTTTAATTCTATCAGTTTTGCCTTATATATTTTGACTCTGATTTGTACTTAGCTCTACTGTTAGGTGCATACATGTTGAGGATTGTTATTTCTTCTTAGGGAATTGATCTCTTTATCATTATGTAATAATCCCTCTTTTTTTTAAAGATTTTATTTATTTATTTGTCAGAGAGAGCATGTGCACACAAGCAGGGGGAGAAGCAGAGGGAGAAGCAGGCTCCCTCTGAGCAGGGAGCCTGATGTGGGGCTCGATCCCCAAACCCTGGGATCATGACCTGAGCCGAAGGCAGACGCTTAAGCGACTGAGCCACCCAGGCGCCCCTAATTCTCTTTTAGCCATGGTCATTTTCATTGTTTTGAAATCCACAAATTGGTATTTTCGTTAATCTGATGATCAGAATGTTTTGAAATGATGATAGAGGTCTCTGGTATCCTACTCTTGAAACTGACCTCTGTTCCTTGTATGCTTTTGCCCTCCCCTCCTCTGCTGAACTGAGTTTCCACTGGAGGACTTTGTGAGTTCCTCTTTCTTTAGTAACCATTGCCAGCCACCGGCTGTGCTTCATTTCCTGCAGAAACTCAGCTGCTCCAGTCCTTAATAGGGGCAGCTGTTAGACAGTCTGGAAGGGAAGCCAACCAAGCTTTACTTGGGGGAAGGCTGCTGATGAGGGAGAAAGCAGAGGCATTGAAGGCTTCAGAGACTTCAGGTGGGGGCTATCAAGAGGGATATCAGAGAAGAAAGAGTAATGACCAGAAGTCTTGCTGCCTGGTGCCTTCGCCTTGGGTAAGGACTGTTATGGGCTGTCCAGGCCAAAGGGTACAGAGGCAGTGAGGGTCAGTGACTTGGCAGTGGATACCAGGCACTGGAGTCACCCCCATGAAAGCTACTTCCCTCCAGGAAGAGACGGGCCACTTTCTCCTGAGCTGGGCCACATTCCCACTCCCTGAATCCACCCCTTTTCTCACACTGAGAATGACCTTTGGGTCCCAGGGGTGAGATGAAAGAAGAATTTAAAGCTGTTAAAGCAATCCTTGGGAAAGGGCAGTGTGAGAAACAGCAAACTTGGTTGAAAGCAGCAGTGGTCTGGGAGTTGGCAGCCTGCTTTCTGGGCCGCAGACCTTGGCCCAACCTTGACGTAACCTTGGGCGAATAACAGAATCCCTCTTGGCCTTTGTGTCTTTATGGGATTGGATTTGATGGAATGTGTTTTTGTAACAGAAGTTAAAGAACAAAGAAAAGAAAACTGTGGGGAATTAGTTGACTGTAACTTAGTATTAATCTGTGGAATGGTGTGACTCTGATGAAAGTAACCTGATGTCTGGCTACTTCAGGAGGAAGATGTCTGTTCTCTTTTGTTCTGCATTCAGGTCACATGGCCTGAAATACAAAGAATAATTCTGAATCACACTTTTAGAAAGCATGTTCAGAGAAAAGAATCTGGGAGAGTGAATGAGAAAACTAAAAATCAGGGAGATATGCAATCTGGGGCAAAGGAGGCCAGGGAAGAAGATTAATTTTTATTATAACGGTTAAAACATGGCTACAACTTAGCAAGTAACTTGTTTTGTGCTAAGTACTGTCCTAGGGAACTTGAATCCACCATTTCATTAATTTTTATCACTTGGTCTGAGGGAAGCTGTGTGTGTGTGTGTATCCCTGTAGTAAAACTGAGGAAACAGATTTAATGAGTTACATAACTTTTTTTTAACATCACACAGCTAGAGAGTACAGATTGCTTTGGCTTTAACCCCCATGTGTCAGACCAAAATCTTAGCCCCTAACTCACAACCACCACAGGATGGGGTAATAGTCTTCAAGTGCTTACATAGTGTTCAGAGGTGCTGTGTTTGTAGGTAGCAGCAGAACCAGCACCCAAGGATGAAAATCACATGAAGATAGACTTCACCTGATATAATTATGAACTTCTTAGCAGACGAAGCTTAAAGACAATTGGATGGGCTGCCTCACAAGAGTGACAGTCCCCTGGATTGATCAGATGCTTTGAAACAGAGTCAAAGCAAATATGTGCCTGAGATATCTTTATGGTTATTCATGCACAATAGAGAGCAGCCTATATGATCACCAAGTGCTTTTTCAACTGAGTTTATGATTCTCTGACTGCCAAGTTCTAGTGTGTCTTAACAGCTGATTCTCTAAGTCTCCACAAAGCATGCAGTATTTCTCCTGATGATTAAGATTGGTTAGTATCAACACCCCTCAAACTCTAAGGGAAACATAATAAATACAATAAATAAATGTTTTAAAAAATTACTGATTTCCTTACATAGTTCCAGGCACTAAGTGCTTTACATGCTTTAATCCTCACTACTTCTTGGGAAGTCTATCTTATAATCATTTTATAAAGCTGAGGAAGTACTTGAGACTCACAGATGCTGTGTAGTTTCCTCAAGTTCACAGGATAGTAGGTAGCAGAAGAGGAATTGGGACTCCAAGCCTATCTGCTGTGAAAGCCCTGTTCCTTATTATTGTGTTATACCAGTTAACTTCCAAATGATAAAATTTCCCTATTACTGCTGAGAAATGTGAGGCTTAGATTGAAAGGAATTTCTTGTGAACTAACGGTTTCCTAGGTACCTTGTACTTTTATTGCACCTAAAACACCTCATTTACAAAGGTCTTCATAGAAGTAGTTCTGTTACTCTTATTTTATAAATACAAAACAGAGAAGCAAAGAGATTGAATACATTTCTCTTTGGTCACTCATGTAATAACTAGCAATGTTAGTTAATGTATTAATACCCCTAAGTGTCTTTGCAGTGAGCCACTCTGGTTTGGTACATTGGACTGGTCATGTCCACAATAAGTCTAAATGACTTATTTGGACCCTCAATACTTGGCAAATCTGAACCTAGAATCCATTTTTTTCAACTTGAGTTCATTTTCTGTCTTTCTACACCATCAGTGTTGATCCTAAAAAGTCAATAAGCTTGTATGGCTCTGTTTATTATAACGAGTTGTTTAAATTCCATTTTCTCATTAATTCCTACTGTCTGTGCAAACTAGTAAGTATTTGCTGTGTGTTACACATGTTGCTCACATACAGGACTTTTGGGCAAATCTATCTACCTGTGCCTAGGCTCAGATACAAGAAACAGGTCCAGACAGGTTCCCGTCCCACCAGCAGAGAAAGTGTTCGCAGAAGTTGACTGTCTTCTAGGTTCCTCAAAAAGTTGAAAATAGGGGGTGGAGGCAAGATGGCGGAGGAGTAGGAGACCTGGATTTCGTCTCCTCTCAGGAATTCAGCTAGATAGGGATCAAACCATTCTGAACACCTACAAACTCAACAGGAGATCGAAGAAAAGAATAGCAACAACTCTCTGAACAGAAAAGCGACCACTTTCTGGAAGGTAGGACGTGCGGAGAAGTGAATCCGAGATGATATTCGGGAGGATAGACGGCAGGGGAGGGGCCTCCGTCGGCCGCCTCTGGCAAGTGATAGAGCCGCGGAGCATAAAATCGGAACTTTTAGAAGTTGGCTCCGCTGAGGGACGTCACTCCGGTGGCTAAGCGGGGGGTGGAACCCTCATGGGACAGTATGGTATCAGGACCCTTGGGGTCACAGAAAGACCGAGGGTGCCTGAGTGCGGCAGAACTCCCAGGTATCAGGGCAGGGAAGCCGGCTGCAGAGACAGAGCCCAGGTGCGGGCTCTCAGCTCAGGGTTGCCATTAACCGTGATCCACGGCACAGTCGGGCCACTGCTCCTCCAGCAGAGACCCAACAAGCGGCAGATCCAGGGAGACTCCCCTTCTTACCCCGGGAGGAGAGGTGCGGGAGCGCACCGCAGGGGTCTGCTGGGTTTGGAGACTCCACCTGGGGTCGGATGCCAGAGATAGAAACGCGCGGTCACAGGCCGGGTGAGCACGGAGTGCGGCCAGAGACCGGAGAGACGGGAGTGACTGGTGGCTTTTCTCTGGGGGCTCACTGAGGAGCGGGTACCCAAGTTCTCGGCTCCTCCAAGGTGGAGATTGGGAGGCCGCCATTTTCACTCTCGGCGTCCAAAGCTGTACGGAAAGCTTGCAGGGAACAAAAGCTCCTGAGAGCAAACCAGAGCAGATTACTTAGCCCGGACCGGCAAGGGCGGGGCAATTCCGCCTCCGGCAAAGACATTTGGAAACCACGGCAACAGACCCCTCCCCCAGAAGATCAGAGAGAACAGCCAGCCAAGACCAAGTTTACCGATGAATGAGAACGGCAGAACTCCAGCGCTAGGGGAATAATGCACATAGAATTCATGGTTTTTTTACCATGATTCTTTAGTCTTTCAAAGTTAATTTTTTTTTTGAATTTTTCTTTTTCCCTTTTTCAACGAACATCTTATCAATCCCTTTTTTAAAAAAAAATTTTATTTTTCATTTTTAGAGTCATAATCTATCCCTTCATAGTAGTTACCCGTATTTTTGGCACATATATATATAAGTTGTTCTCTCTTTAAAATTTTGAGATACTTTCTTCTAACAGATCAAAGTATACCCTAGATCTCTAGTGTATGGGTTTTTTTCTACTCCCCTGCCTGATCACATTCTCTCCCTTTTTTTTCTTTTTTTTTTAAATCCTCTTCTTTCTTTTTTCAAACAACTTCTTATCAATTCCTTTTATAAAATTTTTATAATTTCCATCTTTACAGTCATATTTCATCCCTTCATCATATCAACCCTTATTTTTGAACATATATAAGGTTTTCTTTCTTTAAAATTTTAGGAGGCACTTTCTTCTAACAAACCAAAATACACCCAAAATCTAGTGTGTGGCACTGATCTATATACCAGCCTGATCATATTTGATCACATTCTGGTTTTTTTGTTGTTGTTGTTTTGTTTTGTTCTGTTTCTGTTTGTTTTTATCTTTATCTTTTTCTTTTTCTTCTTTTTCTTTTTCTTTTTTCTCTCTTTCCCTTTCTTTTCCCACTGCTTCAGGTCTTTTCTGATTTGTTTAGAGTATATTTTCTGGGAACATTGTTACCCTGTTAGCATTTTGTTCTCTCATTAATCTATTCTCCTCTGCACAAAATGACAAGATGGAAAAAATCACCTCAACAAAAAGAACAAGAGGTAGTACCGACTGCCAGGGACCTACTCAATATGGGCATTAGTACGATGTCAGATCTAGAGTTCAGAATCATCACTTTAAAGATACTAGCTGGGCATGAGAAAAGCATGGAAGTTATTAGAGAAACCCTTTCTGGAGAAGTAAAAGAACTAAAATCCAACCAAGTAGAAATCAAAAAGGGTATTAATGAGGTGCAATCAAATATGGGGGCACTAACTGCTAGGATAAATGAAGCAGAAGAGAGAATCAGTGATATAGAAGACCAAATGATGGAAAATAAAGAAGCTGCAAAAAAGAGAGATAAACAACTACTGGATCACGAGGGCAGAGTTCGAGAGATTAGTGATACCATAAGACAAAACAACATTAGAATAATTGGGATCCCAGAAGAAGAAGAAAGAGAGAGAGGGGCAGAAGGTATAATGGAGCACAATATAGCAGAGAACTTCCCTAATTTGGGAAAGGAAACAGGCATGAAAATCCAGGAAACACAGAGAACCCCTCTCAAAATCAGTAAAAATAGGTCAACACCCCGACATCTAATAGTAAAACTTACGAGTCTCAGAGACAAAGAGAAAATCCTGAAAGCAGCTCGGGAGAAGAGATATGTAACCTACAAGGGTAGAAACATTAGATTGGCAACAGACCTATCCACAGAGACCTGGCAGGCCAGAAAGGACTGGCAGGATATATTCAGAGCACTAAATGAGAAAAATATGCAGCCAAGAATACTCTATCCAGCTCGGCTGTCATTGAAAATTGAAGGAGAGATTAAAAGCTTCCAGGACAAACAAAAACTAAAGGAATTTGCAAACACGAAACCAGCCCTACAAGAAATCTTGAAAGGAGTTCTCTAAGCAAAGAGAGAGCCTAAAAGCAACATAGACCAGAAAGGAACAGAGACGATATAAAGTAACAGTCACCTTACAGGCAATACAATGGCACTAAATTCCTATCTTTCAATAGTTACGCTGAATGTAAATGGGCTAAATGCCCCAATCAAAAGACACAGGCTATCAGATTGGATTAAAAAACAAGACCCATCGATATGCTGTCTGCAAGAGACTCATTTTAGAACCAAAGACACCCCCAGATTGAAAGTGAGGGGGTGGAAAACCATTTACCATGCTAATGGACACCAAAAGAAAGCTGGGGTGACAATCCTTATATCAGACAAATAGATTTTAAACCAAAGACTGTAATAAGAGATGAGGAAGGACACTATATCCTACTTAAAGCGTCTATCCAACAAGAAGATCTAACAATTGTAAATATCTATGCCCCTAACATGTGAGCAGCCAATTATATAAGGCAATTAATAACAAAAGCAAAGAAACACATCGACAACAATACAATAATAGTGGGGGACTTTAACACCCCCTCACTGAAATGGACAGATCGCCTAGGCAAAAGATCAACAAGGAAATAAAGACTTTAAATGACACACTGGACCAAATGGACTTCACAGACATATTCAGAACATTCCATCCCAAAGCAACAGAATACACATTCTTCTCTAGTGCCCATGGAACATTCTCCAGAATCGATCACATCCTAGGTCATAAATCAAGTGTCAAGGTACCAAAAGATTGGGATCATTCCCTGCCTATTTTCAGACCACAATGCTTTGAAACTAGAACTCAATCACAAGAGGAAAGTCGGAAAGAATTCAAATACATGGAGGCTAAAGAGCATCCTACTGAAGAATGAATGGGTCAACCAGGAAATTAAAGAAGAATTAAAAATATTCATGGAAACCAATGAAAATGAAAACACAACTATTCAAAATCTTTGGGATGCAGTAAAGGCAGTCCTAAGAGGAAAGTATATAGCAATACAAGCCTTTCTCAAGAAACAAGAAAGGTCTCAAGTACACAACCTAACCCTCCACCTAAAGGAGCTGGAGAAAGAACAGCAAGTAAAGCCTAAACCCAGCAGGAGAAGAGAAATTAAGATCAGAGCAGAAATCAATGAAATAGAAACTAAAAGAACAGTAGAACAGATCAACGAAACTAGGAGCTGGTTCTTTGAACGAAATAACAAGATTGACAAAACCCTGGCCAGACTTATCAAACAGAGAAGAGAAAGGACCCAAATCAACAAAATCATGAATGAAAGAGGAGAGATCACAACCAACACCAAAGAAATACAAACAATTATAAGAACATATTATGAGCAACTCTATGCCAGCAAATTAGATAACCTGGAAGAAATGGAGGCATTCCTAGAGATGTATCAACTACCAAAACTGAACCAGGAAGAAATAGAAAACCTGAACAGACCTATAACGACTAAGGAAATTGAAGCAGTCATCCAAAATCTCCCAACAAACAAAAGCCCAGGGCCAGATGGCTTCCCAGGGGAATTCTACCAAACATTTCAAGAAGAATTAATACCTATTCTTCTGAAACTGTTCCAAAAAATAGAAATGGAAGGAAAATTTCCAAACTCATTTTATGAGGCCAGCATTACCTTGATCCCAAAACCAGACAAAGACCCCACCGAAAAGGAGAATTACAGACCAATATCCCTGATGAACACAGATGCAACAATTCTCACCAAAATACTAGTCAATAGGATCCAACAGTACATTAAAAGGATTATTCACCACGACCAAGTGGGATTTATCCCTGGGCTGCAAGGTTGGTTCAACATCCGCAAATCAATCAATGTGAGACAATACCTTAACAAAAGAAAGAACAAGAACCATATGATCCTCTCAATAGATGCAGAAAAAGCATTTGACTAAGTACAGCATCCTTTCTTGATCAAAACTCTTCAGAGTATAGGCATAGAGGGTACATACCCCAATATTATAAAAGCCATCTATGAAAAACCAACAGTGAATATCATTCTCAATGGGGAACAACTGAGAGCTTTCCCCCTAAGGTCAGGAACGCGGCAGGGATGTCCACTATCACCACTGCTATTCAACATAGTATTGGAAGTCCTAGCCACAGCAATCAGACAACAAAAAGAAATCAAAGGCATCCAAATCGGCAAAGAAGAAGTCAAACTCTCACTCTTTGCAGATGATATGATACTTTATGTGGAAAACCCCAAAGACTCCACCCCAAAATTGCTAGAACTCATACAGGAATTCAGTAAAGTGGCAGGATATAAAATCAATGCACAGAAATCAGTGGCATTCCTGTACACCAACAACAAGACAGAAGAAAGAGAAATTAAGGAGTCGATCCCGTTTACAATTGTACCCAAAACCATAAGATACCTAGGAAGAAATCTAAACAAAGAGGCAAAGGATCTGTACTCAGAAAACTATAAAATACTCATGAAAGAAATTGAGGAAGACACAAAGAAATGGAAAAACGTTCCATGCTCATGGATTGGAAGAACAAATATTGTGAAGATGTCAATACTACCTAGAGCAATCTACACATTCAATGCAATCCCCATCAAAATACCATCCACTTTTTTCAAAGAAATGGACCAAATAATCCTAAAATTTGTATGGAACCAGAAAAGACCCTGCATAGCCAGAGGAATGTTGAAAAAGAAAAGCAAAGCTGGTGGCATCACAATTCCGGACTTCCAGCTCTATTACAAAGCTGTCATCATCAAGACAGTATGGTACTGGCACAAAAACAGACACATAGATCAGTGGAACAGAATAGAGAGCCCAGAAATGGACCCTCAACTCTGTGGTCAACTCATCTTCGACAAAGCAGGAAAGAATGTCCAATGGAAAAAAGACAGTCTCTTCAACAAATGGTGTTGGGAAAATTGGACAGCCACATGCAGAAGAATGAAACTGGACCATTTCCTTACACCACACACAAAAATAGACTCCAAATGGTTGAAAGACCCCAATGTGAGAGAGGAGTCCATCAAAATCCTAAAGGAGAACACAGGCAGCAACCTCTTCGACCTCAGCCACAGCAACTTCTTCCTAGAAACATCGCCAAAGGCAAGGGAAGCAAGGGCAAAAATGAACTCTTGGGACTTCATCAAGATAAAAAGCTTTTGCAAAGCAAAGGAAACAGTCAACAAAACCAAAAGACAACCGACAGAATGGGAGAAGATATTTGCAAATGACATATCAGATAAAGGGCTAGTATCCAAAATCTATAAAGAACTTCTTAAACTCAACACCCAAAGAACAAAGAATCCAATCAAGAAATGGGCAGAAGACATGAACAGACATTTTTCCAAAGAAGACATCCAAATGGCCAACAGACACATGAAAAAGTGCTCAATATCACTCAGCATCAGGGAAATCTAAATCAAAACCTCAATGAGATACCACCTCACACAAGTTAGAATGGGTAAAATTAACAAGTCAGGAAATGACAGATGTTGGCGGCGATGCGGAGAAAGGGGAACCCTCCTCCACTGTTGGTGGGAATGCAAGCTGGTGCAGCCACTCTGGAAAACAGTATGGAGGTTCCTCAAAAAGTTGAAAATAGAGCTACCATATGATCCAGCAATTGCACTACTGGGTATTTACCCCAAAGATACAAAAGTAGGGATCCGAAAGGGTACATGCACCCCGATGTTTATAGCAGCAATGTCCACAATAGTCAAACTGTGGAAAGAGCCCAGATGTCCATCGACAGAGGAATGGATAAAGAAAATGTGGTGTATATATATATATATACAATGGAATATTATGCAGCCATCAAAAGGAATGAGATCTTGCCATTTGCAACGATGTGGGTGGAACTGGAGGGTGTTATGCTGAGCGAAATAAGTCAAACAGAGAAAGACATGTATCATATGACCTCACTGATATGAGGAATTCTTAATCTAAGGAAACAAACTGAGGGTTCCTGGAGTGGGGGTTGGGGTGGGAGGGATGGGGTAACTGGGTGATAGACACTGGGGAGGGTATGTGCTCTGGTAAGCGCTGTGATTTGTGCAAGACTGTTGAATCTCAGATCTGTACCTCTGAAACTAATAATGCAATATATGTTAAGAAAAAAAAAAAGAAGAAGAGGATAGGAGGGGAAGAATGAAGGGGGGGAAATCAGAGGGGTAGACGAACCATGAGAGACAATGGACTCTGAAAAACAAACTGAGGGTTTTAGAGGGGAGGGGTTTGGGAGGATGGGTTAGCCTGGTGATGGGTATTGAGGAGGGCACGTTCTGCATGGAGCACTGGGTGTTATGCACAAACAATGAATCATGGAACACTATATCTAAAACTAATGATGTAATGTATGAGGATTAACATAACAATAAAAAAATTTTTTTTTAAAAGTTGAAAATAGAGCTACCCTATGATCCCACAATTGTACTACTGGGTATTTCCTCCAAATATTAAAATGTAATGATCCAAAGGGGCACCTGCACCCCGATATTTATAGCAGCAGTGTCCACAATAGCCAAAATGTGGAAAGAGCCCAGATGTCCATCAACAGATGAATGGTTAAAGAAGATATGGCATGTATATTCAGTGGAATATTATGCAGGCATCAAAAAAATGAAATATTGCCATTTGCAACAACGTGGGTGGAACTAGAGGGTATTATGCTAATCGAAATAAGTCAATCAGAGAAAGACAATTATTATATGATCTCACTGATATGAGGAATTTGAGAAACAAGGCAGAGGATCCTAGGGGAAGAGAGGAAAAAATGAGAGAAGATGAAACCAGACAGGGGAGAGAAACCATAAAAGATTCTTAATCTCAGGAAACAAACTGAGGGTTGCCAGAGTGGAGGGCGGTGGGAGGGATAGGGTGGCTGGGTGATGGACATTGGGGAGGGTATGTGCTATGGTGATCACTGTGAATTGTGTAAGACTGATGAATCACAGACCTGTACCCCTGAAACAAATAATACATTGTATGTTTAAAAAAAAAACAACAGTTAAAAAAAAAAGTTGACACTCTTCTATTGAGTTCAGACTCAGCTTTTTAACTCAGCAAAAGAAAACAAGGGAATGAAATTATTTCTGAAGCACATTTTGAGAGGGGAGAAGTATTTATCTCTCTGGATTTTTTTAAACATTGAAAGATTTTTTTTTTTTTAAAGATTTTTATTTATTTATTTGAGAGAGAGAATGAGAGACAGAGCATGAAAGGGAGGAGGGTCAGAGGGAGAAGCAGACTCCCTGCCAAGCAGGGAGCCCGATGCGGGATGCGATCCCGGGACTCCAGGATCATGACCTGAGCCGAAGGCCGTCGCTTAACCAACTGAGCCACCCAGGCGCCCCAAAACATTGAAAGATTTATTAGACATATCAGGGAGACAGGTCAACCAGTTGGACTCCTACAGTTTGCACATCTCTTAGGTAAAAAGTGTTTCTCTCAAGAACTAGAATAGAATGCAGAACTAGCTAAGCATCCCAGTAAGCTGTCCAGCTAACAGGGAGTCAGCTGCATCCCCCTGGGTAGACTGTTTCCCTACCACGATGTTGTGAGGGTACAGAGGCTCAGGACACCCGGGGGATTTTCATATTCTAGCACAGTGTTTCCCAAAAAGTGAGTTTGTACCCTTGGCATCTTCCAAATGTTTATCTGTCATATTTGTGATGATTGAAAGGTTCTCAAAATGACTGTAGGTGATACATAAACCCAGCACTAAGAAAAAGTGAATCACCTGATCAGAAAATTATTTTCATTTTAATTTTATCCAATCCTTCAGATTAAGTCAGGAGGAAACTCCTAGTCTGGGGCTAATAAAGTCTTCAACACCTTATTTCACCCTCCTTTTTTGGTAACAAAGCAAAAAACAAACCTCATACTGAGAAATTAGGACCAGCAAGATACCTAGCTAGGATTTAATCAAATGTAATTGTTTTCCTTGGATTTAATTTTAAAGCGATAGTTGATCCTCATTATGTACAGAAGTCATATTTTTGAATTCACCTGTCCACTAAAATTTATTTTTAATTCCAGAACCAATACTTGCAGCAATTTTGCAGACATGTACAGTGTAGTGAAAAGATCGAGTTACCCCACACATACATTCCCAGCTGAGGCTAAACACGGTGACACTGGGCCTTCTTGTTTTAGATCTCATGCTGTAGATTTGTCCATTACATGGTCTGTTTGATGCCACATTTTTCACATTTTTGTGGGGGTTTTTTGTTAGTGTTTTTATGGTTTAAAATGGCCCCCAAGTATAGTGCTTAAGTGCTAGTTAGTGTACTCAAGTACAAGGATGTGCCTTAAGGAGAAAACACATATTAGATAAAGCTTCATTCAGGCATGAGTTACAGTGTTACTGGCTGTGAAGTGAATTTTAATGAATCAACAATATACATTAAATCAATGATACATGTTAAATCAATACATATTAAATAAGATGTCTTTAAATAGAAATGCATTAAAAAAAGGTTACATACTGATTGGTTGATAAAAATGTTGTGACCAGAGGCTTGCAGGAACCTAGCCCTGTGTTTCCCGTAGGTGCAACAGTTCAGTATTTGTGGAGACTTTATAGAACATAACTACCATGAATAATGAGAATCGACTGTACTTCTAGTTTAGACTGTTGATTTGAAACTTCCATTTATGATGGTGCTATGTAAAGTATCCTCTAAAATAAATATAAGTAAAAAAGCAAGTTGATTTAAATAAAAAAAAAAATGCAGGTAAAAATAAATAGTACTGGTTGTTTGCTATGATAGCCAAATTTTGAAATCAGTAAGGTTAAGTCTGAAGTTCTTAGGTCACTGCTTTGCCAGAACATTTAATCAAATATCGAGCCTCAGTATCCTAACCTCTAAAATGACTATCCCTTCTCATATAGTGAGGTGCTCGTGAAGAAACAAATGTAGTAGTACTTTGAAACCTATAAACAACCTTACCAGTATGACTGAGGAATCGCCACAGTCATTGTTATTGCCTCTTGCTAACAAGTTGTGAGGATTACCAGCTACTCTGAGCAACTCTGCCACTGCAGTTCCATCTGTCAGGGGAAAAAAAAAAAAAAGCACATTTGATATGCCCCCCACCCTCATTACCCACTAATAATGAAAAAATAATGACCTTTTTTCCCATGTTGGTGACTATTTTCCCTGTCAACTCTGATATGCTCATAATGTGGGCAGACAGATTATTTATGACTAGGGAAATTAAATATTATTTCATTTCTCCTAATACAATCTGTGGCGTCTCCCAGCTCCCAATTCCTTCCCATTAAGGTTATTGTCTTTTCTGCTCCAATTGGCTGTGTGCTGTTGGGTTGTATGCTCGGAGCATAATGGAGGTGGGAGAAATGGTGTAATTTGCAAGGCTGCTTTTCCCGTCTCTTCTAAATGAAGACATTTGGTCCCTGCAAGTCAAAACCCATTTTGATGTGTCTAGATGCATTTGGACTAATGGAAAAGGACAGCTACAGCTGTAATGGGTTTCCTGAACTGGGTTTTCTTACTCAGAATCACAGAATTTCAGAATAGGGAGGGTCATTTAAGGCCATCTGCTTTAAGTCTCTAATTTTGCATGTGGGGTAACTAAGTTACAGGTAAGGGGCCTCATTTAATGAAGTCCCTGGTGAGAGAGCACTTTTTTCCACCACCAAGTCCCATTCCATCATCATTCTGGTTTTTGACTTACATTCTTTTCAGAAGCCAGTTCCTTTTCTAAGGACTCAGATACCATCACATTATGTAAGGTCCAGAGATAGGAATGTTTCCCAAACATGGAGTGTCCTTCACGACTCTCCCCCTTGGCTTTTATTCTGTTCCTTCAGGCAGTTTAGGGGACAGTACTCAAGGAGTGGGCTGGGGTTTTGCTGGGCTTGTATGGCTGTTCAGCTTCTCCCTTTGCCCAATTCTGCTTTCTCCCACTCCTTTCCACGGGTGGTGATTGCTAATTCAAACCCCAGCATGTCAGACCCCATCTCAGTTCCTGCTCAACCTGTGGCACAAGGAGGTTAAGAAGTGAGTTTCTTCCTTCCCTGTTCTAATACTTATTTCACATCTCGAATGTTCCAAAGCTGATAGAGGCATAGCATGTAAAATACAGTCCCTGCCAACTTAAAGATCCTCGCTTGGTACTAGAAATGCCAAGTCAAAACAGTTATGTTAAGCCATGACTTAATCAAGACCACTGATACCTCTTAACCTATTGCAATATGGCCCTTACTTGTAACACTTCCCATTTCACTCTCAATTATCCACCTCAGTAAAAACCCAAATCTGATTCTGGCATTCCTTGGCTTAAAGTCTCTCAGTGAAGCACCACTGCAGTTTAAATAGAGCTGCACTTCTTATTTAGTGCTTGCCTGTTTTCCCAGTACCATTTCTCTCTGATTTACTATGCCTTGGTAACACCGGCCTGTTTTCAGTTTCTCAAAACCATATGTTCTTCCCCATCTCAACGTCTCCATAGTTGCTGATTCTTTCACCCAGAATGTTCTTCTTCTGCCTTCTCTGAGTGGCTGACACATTTTCATCCTTGACAACTTGCTTTGTTTGTCATCTCAAGGCCTCTGCATACAGTTTTGTAGGTTCTATACTGCAGATCCTAAGGGGTGCTGTTCACATTGCTAGTTGTCATTGATTTGTATATTTATTATAATTTGATGGTCAATAAAGAACCTTGAGGAAAGGATGAATTTTTCCTATTTGCACAAGTGTTCCAAGTAGGCATAATGAGGGGGGAGGGGGCTCATCCCCTTGGCCACCTACTTTGACCACTGGCTGAAATTTATTCCAAGATTGTATATATTGTCATTCTAATCATATATTCATTTACTTGTTTATTGTTTGTCTACTCCATTAGGTTATAAGTTACCACATGGTTAGAAATATAATTTTTTCTTCACCCACAAATATACTGTCTGCCTTTCATGGTACTTGACATATAAAAAGTGCTCAATAAATATTTACTGAAAAATTATTATTGTTGAGTAAATTAGGAAAGGTGAATGGGATGGGTGACAATTTGAGCTGAGCTGTGAAGCAAGCATCGGATTTAAGTACTGCTCTGTGAAGGAGAGGCGTTTTTGGCAGTGGTGGAGAACAACTCCTTTATCTGTGAGATGGAACACAAAACACCTGTCTTAAAGTAATGTGCTCACAGATGGAAAGTGCTAGCACAATGCCTGACATCGTAACAGGGAAGAACATTTCTGTTAGCATTATCATTACTCTTTTACTGTGGTTAATATATAGCAGAGACATTACTCTCATTCATTGATTAAAAAGTACAGTCTTGTAAAAAATACAAAATCAAGGTTTATAATTAGCTTGTATGGTTTGAAGAATTCTCTGGGGGAATTTGGATTTTATAACTTTTGAAGTACCTTCCAGCCTTGCAATTTACATTGACACAGTGAAAAAACAGACTTCACAGAAAATTAAGCATATAATTTAGCCCAGGATGCTGAGACAGTGATTGAAAATAGTACCTGTGTTTCTCTTTCTTACGGAATTTCTCTGTCCACCATTGCCATGATCTGCTGAACAAATGCCCTTGGAAGGCCAAAGTCGGACAAAGCCCACATCACCAATGTTAGCGGCGCTCTTTAAACTGATATACCAAAGGAAGAGCATTCAGTGGCAAGTTTTCAGCAACCCCCCTTTATATCTCCAGAGCCAGGAAGTCATTGGTACCTCAAACATACTTTGAAACATCCTCTGCTTTAAGAAGAAAAACATTCCTGACTTCAAAATTCCTAAGTTCATGATGAGGATTCTAAGTTGAGGTCACTTGCTATTTTCTTCCATGTAGCTGATCACACTCCCATTTCTCACTCTTTTTTTTTTTTTCGTATTGAATATATTCTGTTACTACATTGTACATTCCAAAAAGAAAAAAAGAGAACAGCCAACTGAGATCTTAACAACTTCCATCTTTCCACAAGAAAATAAAATGCTATTGGCAAAGCTTTGGGTTGCTAAATGATTTGGGTATTAGAGCAAATGTGGGTGGCATAATGAAAAACAAACAAAAATCTAAAAGTTATTAAATCACCCTCCCTTGCATTAGATTGTGTTTATTTTCCTATGATTAGATTAAGTCTCATTTTAAATGATTAAAACATTAGAATTGTACCTTTTCACTAAGGCAAAATTCTGTAGTATGGTTGAATAAGCTTTTGCTTATAGGTAGCTTTCTATCTTTGTTTCCTGTGGTTCTTCAGGACTCTAACAAGAAGTCATTCTACCTGGAAGCACAATGCTATCTGTAACAACACTGGTTCTGCTAGGTCATGAGTGCCAGTTAGGATGCTATTCTTGTTATGGCCCAAGTCATCCTTCTCTTCTTCTAGAGGCCACATAAAGTGAGCCTAATTCACCTAGTAAATGAGTCAGAGAAGCATAGATAAAAATCAGTCTATTTTTTACTTCAAAATCCTAAGAGATCAATGAAGCATCCTGCCTGTCCCCCGCCACCCAAGAGTATAAAGCACAAGGAATCCTAACCAGATCTTTACTCTGTTGGAGATATCCTTGGCTCTCTAGAAACAACACCAAAGTCCATGTTATTTCTTAGAGCTTACTGTGCACCCTCTCATATACATGTCTCTTGCCGTGTCAGTGTGGTACCTGCTACTTCCTCCCCTGCAGATCTTATCAGCAGTATGTCCCCAATATGGTAATATTAGCATTGGCCATTGTAGCTCTAGCTACTGTCTATTCAGTGATTACTGTGTTCCAAGCAGTGTTCTGATAACCTTACATACATTAACTAGTTTCAACTTCACAGTAACTCTATGAGGTAAATATTACCGCCATTCCCACTTTATAGATAAGGAAATTGAGGCAACAGGACCCTAACTAACAACAGGACACTAACGAACACTGACTGACTGCTACCATCATATGGTAGAATGGAGATACGAAGCCAAGTATTCTGGCTAGCTCCAAAGCCTTTATTCCTAACCATGACATTATCTGACTGGCCCAAGGTAAGAGAACAAATAAGAACAGACACCCTTTGAAACAAATCAATGCCTAGTTTTCACATCAAAGAAGTATAAAGATGTTAATTCTCCTGATGTTGTAATTTGACATCTCATCTGTCATCAACTTTAGTTTTGTGGCTACTGCAGAAAAAGATTTCTTTGTTTTGTTGTGATTTTGTTTTCTGTATTTCTTAATTCATAGAAAGTCCCTAGATTTTAGTCCATGTTTTGAGCTAAGAACTTAGGGGCTTGTGCTCTTCATTATCTTTCTTTATGGTTTTAAAGTGCTATTAGGAGTAGATGCCTCACCCTGCTGCTCCTGTCCTTCATACTATTTTTATGGTCATGACAGTGCAGTTCCCAAAGCTTTGATGTTAATGGGTACTTCATTCAAGGCACACACAGATGATGCTTTAATTAGCTGTACCACTGTTTCCTGCCATGGGCATCCAAATTCCCTTCCCTGAATTCTAACAGAATTACTACTGCCTTCAGTTCTAACTCAGTCAGGTAATCTATCACAAATTACTCCTTTCTTCTTGGGGACCATTGCCTATAACCCACTCACTGGTACTAATCTCTATATCAGTCATGGTTTTTAGTTGCAGACAACAGAATGAATACTTTGGTGATAAAGGCAATTTACTGCAAGGATATTGGGTAGCTTACAGAATCAACTGTAGACTCATCAATCAGGCTCCTAAAACATGCAAAAACCAAGAGAGACTAAGCAGCAGGAAATGCGTCTGTGGTCTGCACACTGGCAACCCAGTGCTGCGACCAGTGGAGGGATTCTGGATGTTGCCATTTGCCAGTGAACCCTTATCACCACTGCTATCACAGGGCTCTTATTGCTGCTGCCAACATGAATAATTCTTTACCATCCCTGCATCAAACCCGCAGGAGTCAACGTCATGGATGGGGCCATCTGAGTGACCTATCCTAGGCCAAGTGCTGGCACCGATACCCTAGCTTCCAGCAATACTTACCCAGCAGGAGACAGGGAAGCTTCCTATGTTTTCCAAAATCAGAGTGATGTTTGATATGGGAGACTTAAATAAATTGCAAACTTCAGTGGCATAAAGTAAGTAATAATTTGTTTTCAAACTTGTCCACATGTTTTAATCAAGTCCTTTATCATAGAGAAAAATGAGAGTTGGGCAAAGGGAAAGGTTCTTTCAAGAGATGAAGTAGATGAAGATAATAAGGCAACCATCCCACAAAACTTCATACAATAACCTCTCATCATCCATCACAAACCACAGTCATATCCAAGATAGAACTTTTATTCCTTCATGACAAAAATACTTATTAAGGGCCTATTATCTAAACAATATGGATTCAATCCATATGCTCAAGGAATTTATTTACTAGATAGTTCATTGACGTGGGTGACTTGAATGAAACCAGTGAATGCCTTCCGTTCTATGTACATGAAATTGAAACTCACTATGTCTTTTTCTACTATGATGCTGAGGGGAAATTTATTCACCTGTACACATAAATACCAATAGGAAAGGCCTTGAGCAAGAATGGCAGGCCAAAAAAAAAAAAAGAAAAAAGTGGTTGGAGGATTGGTATCAGCTGTAAGGATAGAGATTTAGGTTTTAGCCTGTAAATCTATTGTTAGACCACTGTGAGTTCTCTGGCAGATCAGTGAACATCTGTTTCAGTTTCTTGACATGTTAAATGGGGTAACACTTGAGTCTACTTGTCTATTTGTTTTGCCAAAATAAGGAGGGACATTATGCCTGGGCTGGGCTTAATTTTGATTCTTCATAATATACAAAGAAACATACCTTTAAGGGCATCAAGTGACAGGTACTGATTGAAGAAGTATTTTGCAATCACACATCATTCTCTACTCCAACCCATCAGAAAACATCTTGATATCATACAAGTTTCAGCCTGTTTGTTCAAGTGGTTTCTTCTCTCTATTAATACTTCTTTTTTTATTAAAAACCTGAAACTTACAGTATTCTTATTATTCACACACACATTTCTTGGAAGTATAAAGTGGTGAGTCAAAAAGGGTTCTCTCTTGCAATAGGATAATGACTTGAAAGTCGAGAAGTTTTCCTCTGATTTTATTATCTTTTTTAAAGACAATGAACAGTGAGTTCTGATTAGAGCTAATTTTAATTTTCTTTGCTAAGGAAGAACACAGATCTCCCTTTCCTTGCATTCTCACAGATGAGGAAAAAATTACCCTTTCATTTCCACAATTTGGAAGTGTTTCTAATTTCTCTGGACCTTTCCTCTCCCGTTATCAAGAGGGAAGTAAATTCACTGATTGGTAGGTTCAAGAGAAGGAATTCAGCATGACCAGTTCAGGACCTTTGCGGGTCTCTCTTATGGAGTGTCAGGACAGAGCCTTCTTTGTTCGTTTATGTCTACATGTTCTATCTCTACAGGAGACTGGGTGATAGAATAGACCCAGAACTTCTAAGGGGCTGGTAAATTCTCAGGAAACCCAACTGTGGTTGCAGATGAGGTTACCCTTTTCTAATACAACTTCATTTCTAATAACACAGACACTTAGATGTCTATTTCTCAATAGGACCACACTTGGGAAAATCATGGGATGTTACTCATGGGATCCTTGAAAAGACCAGCTTATTCCTTCTGTGGCAGTAGTTGCATTGAGCAAGTCCCGATTTACATTCTGATAGCCACATTGTCAGAATACACTAAGCATAATTTCTAGAAGGACAGAGTTCTCACAGGAACATGGTAAGCATTACATATTCGTTTAAAAAAAAAAAATATGTGCAAGTCACACACACAGTGACATGCACACACAGTCGCAGAGACTCACCATCCATTGCGTATTTCTGCTTCTGTGTGTTTATGTACCTTTGTGTCCTAGGTATGTATTTACTCTCTTTTTTTGTGACTTGAGGTCCCTGGGCACAGTGGTATGTCTCCTTATCAATGTGGTAGCCCCTTAAGAGAGGGCGAACTGTTCCCATCAGCCTGGGGATGCCAAGGGAAGTGTTATATCTCCCCAACTAGTTTGGGGGCCTGGGCCAGGGAGTCTCTTCCCGCCCCCACCAGCCTGAGAGCTCTTGGAATAGTCTGGCTCCCACATCAGACTCAGAATCCTTGGGGCAAGGCCCTTATCTCCCCCCTTAAAGGACAGGACACACAAACCTTTCTGTTTTCTTCTTAGTAAGTACACTTTGCTTATCTCATCTCTCTCTCTCTCTCTTTTTTCTTTTTTTTGGTCCCAAGAGAGGAAACTAGCTCTAATTGTATGACAAATATCAGTGAGCTCTTTCAGGGGAGACATTAAGAAAAGGGATTTAACTAAAGTTACCCCAGAACCCTATCTCTAGGTTTGTTTGAGGAGTAAATTAGTCATAGTAAAATACCAGATTGTGTTGATAGGGATCCCCAGGATAATTCCCCTTCTGTGGTCTGGAGCATCCAATCAAATACCTTGAAATGAGACTTTATTCTCCCTGCGGTCATTAAAGCATTCCCTAAAATATATTTAGCCCACAGACACTAGATATTATACACAATATGATGTGATTTTGCTATAGTGTCATAGTTTGGATTTCACTGCGTATGTTGTGCTTGAATAATAAGAGGGAAATTGGCTTTAGTGGTGTTACTTAAGAAGATTGATGGATTACTTATACATGGGCAGACCAGTCCTTTAATCCCAGGTTGTTCTTGAGAAAAGCCCAAACTGCAACAAATTAACTTCATTCATTCATTCATTTTTTTTTCCATCCATTCATTCAATTAAAAAAAACTATTAACAGACGACTGGGTTCAGGCATTTTTCTAAGTACTGGAAATACACAAGTCAACAAAACAGACAGGAATCTTAAATTCTGGTGGGAGAGACTGGCAATAAACAAAATTAATAGGTAAATGATATAGTACTTTAAAAGCAATAAGTTCCAGAGGGGAGAAAAATAAAACAAGAAAGAGGTATGTGGATTATCAAAGGCAAAAAATGGGGGTTATATTTTTGAAGAGTGGTTCCGACAAGGCCACATTGAAAGTACAACTTCTGAACAAAGCCTTGAGAAAGAAAGGAGGGAGCCATGCATTTATACAGGTAAAAGCATCACAAAAAGCAAGAACCACAAGCTCAGTGGTTCTGCCAGAAGAATGTCTGGAATGTTTATAGATAGATAGATAGATAGATAGATAGATAGATAGATAGATAGATAGATAGATAGATAGATAGATTTTTTAAAAATTCATTTGAGAGAGGGGGACAGAGAGAGCACAAGCAAGGAGGAGAGGCAGAGGGAGAGGCAGAAGCAGACTCGCTACTGAGCTGGGAGCCCAATGCGGGGCTAGGTCCCTGGATGTGGAGGTCATGACCTGAGTCAAAGGCAGATGCTTAACCGTCTAAGCCACCCAGCCATCCTCATGTCTGGAATGTTTAAAGGATCAGTCAGAGGCTTCTGTGATTGGAACTGAGTGAGTAGAGAGAGCTCTAATAAGAAATAAAGTCAGGAAAAGAATGAAAGGCCAGATATGTGTGACTCTAGGGATGACAAAGACTGAGATGGGAAGCCACTGCGAGTCTGCACTTCACTCTGGTTAATGTGAGATAATAGAATGAGGGAGTGGTTCAATCAAGGGTAGAAGGAGGGAGATCACTTAGGAGGATAATGTAATAATGCAAATGTGGTGGTACCGGTGAACACATTCAGTCTGGATATATTTGGAAGATGAAGACAACAACGTTGGCTGAAAAGAGTAAAATAGGAACATGTTTGGACTGGAAGATCAGGACTTAGGTTTAGACATGACAAATTAGAGATATCAAATGAGCAGGTGACCATAGAAAGCTAGATTTCAGGAAAAAGCTAAAGGCTATTTATATGCATTTAAGATTATCCGGCCCAGTAGTGGGGGTTGAAACCAAGATACTGGATGTGATCACAAAATGAGTGAGTTTAGATAGAGAGGAAAAGAATGCCACTGATATGGCCCTTTGGTACTGGAAGATAAAAAGGTCAGGGAGATGAGGGAGGACTCGCAAATGAAACTAAGAAGAAAAAGCCCATGGTATAAGAGAAAAACCAGAGCTGTGTGCTCACCTGGAATTAAAGTGGTTGTGAGAAATAGATGTCATACAGTGCTCATAGATCAACCGGATGAGGACTGAGACTGGCCATTGGATTTAGAGACGTGGAAGTGGCTGGTGACCTGGACAAGAGTAGTTTTGCTGGAGTTGGCACTAAAAGCCTTGTCAGCATGGGCACCACAGAAAATAGTGGTAGATCAAACGGAGACCATGATTGTAGCGCTCCCTCTGGCCCCGTTCCCTGAGAGCATCGTTGACAACAGTGCTACTCACCATTAATTCTGATGAAATCCCCGAGAGAGGGAACACAAGCAGGGGGAGTGGGAGAGGGAGAAGCAGGCTTCCCGCTGAGCAGGGAGCCCGATGCGGGGCTCGATCCCAGGACCCTGGGATCATGACCTGAGCCGAAAGCAGACGCTTAACGACTGAGCCACCCAGGCGCCCCTGAAATCCCCTTTCAAGCACTCAAGAGGACCACCTTTCCTGTCTGTCTTGAAATTAGAAATGGCCGCTTATCTTTCTTTGGCAAATGGATCATCAGCAGAAGTGACCTGTATCAGTTCTCCCAGTAGAAGCATGAAGATCCACTGTGTGATTGTCCATCTCTTTCTTCTTCCTCCGGCTGCCAGCAATGTTCAGTAAGGTTGGAACTTCATCAGCCTTGGTCCAGTATGAACAGAAATCCTCCACAAAGGTGTGATATTCATATGGTGTGAGTGAAGAATAAGCTTTGTTGTTTCAAACCACTGAACTTTTAGGATCAGTGGTTACTGCAGCCTCATCTAGCTTAATCGGACTCATAAAACAGCATGAGACCCTGCTCTGTCTCTCTTGTACCTGCCAGAACTGTTTTACCTATACTAACTGACTGGAACCTACTCAACTCTCACTGGGAACTCACAAGCTCTCTGGAAGATGAATAGTGTCTGCTCTCCTCAGTAACATCCGCAAACTTGGAATGGCAAAAATGAGCCCTTATTCTACCCTAGACATGGGGCCCTCCTTCTCAGTGAAGTGGTGAGGTGGCAATAAAGCATGCTTGAGTTTAACATATCTGTGGGAAGGATATGGCCTATGCATTCAGTGTAAGAGTTCACTCGATTAGAAAGAAAGCACCTGCTCTCATTTCACATCTGGAATTAGGAAGTTTTATGCAGAAAAAAGCACCCATAAATAATAAGTGTTTGGGAATCATTAACTGTTGCTTTTGTTGCAATTATTATTCTATTATCGTTATTGTTGCTTTTATTATTATATCTAGATGGTCATGATGACATTCAATGTCAAAGTAAAATTTTATTTTGCACAAAAATTTATTTTCCACCATTCTCTGTATACCAGGGCATAAATAAAAGAGAAAAACTGAATTCATTCAACATTTGTTAGCTGTCTGCTGCATATTGGACTTTACTTAGAAGACTGATGTTCGCCAAGCCATGTTCAGGTTTATTCTTCTGTTTTGGCTCCTTGGGGCATGAAGTCATTCATATAGGAAAAGAAAGCTCTCCATCAACCCCATTTATCTTGAGGGAGGAACAGTATAGAAGACCTTATTTTCTCATGTCAACACACTGATGGAGGTTTTTCTGTAAGTTGATGGCCCCCTAACCACCAATCTGCAAGTTGGGAAATTGGACTCCATTGGATTGGATGATTTGTAAAAGCCAAAACATTAAAAGACAGAAACAGAGATAGAGAGACAGATACAGAGAGAGTGAGTTTATGAGTAAAAAAGAAAAAATAAGTAAATACCCATGTTTTTAAATACCTATGCTTTTTAAAATAAGTTTATTTCCCATGAAGTATTTCTCCCCGGTCCAAGTGAATGTATGTTGCCTATAATACATTGAATTTACACAATGGCAATAATACAAGGAAAGTGTAGCTGGGGGAAACCCTGAACAGTGTGCCAGATGACTACATTCATTCTCTCTTGCTTCCATAAACTGCACCCAGACAGAACATTCAACTCCACAAGCCATTGAGGACTGTGAGCTATTACATCATTATAATGCCATATATATAATTCATTCAGCATGTCAATGAAATGGTGATAAATGTTGGACTTACTCAAAAGGATCATATGACATATTTCATCTCAAGCCTTTTTTTAATAATTTTTATTTTTTAAATTTCCATTATAACTTCCATCCGCTGATCACACTTACGATCATCAAAAAACTACTCAGCCCCCAAAACTGATGTGGCTTAGTGACACCTGGTAGAGACTGATAGCCAGCCTCTGGAGGGCATTGGAGGCTTGTTAATCTACTGGGAGCAAAAGGGCAAGTGAAACCAACATTTATGGATCCTTAGTTTCTTCATCTATAAATTGGAAATAACAGTCCTATCTTCCAGGGTGTGTGAAGGACAACTTAATTGAAAAAAAAAAAACACAATATTTTATTTCTAAAGTTAGGTACCATTAGATACATGAAGCTGGCAAAAGTTTTATTCTTTTTTTTTAATTCAATAAGCATATGTTGAAGAACTGTATGCCATAATTCCTGACCTCAGGCATTTTCAGTCTAGTGTAAGAGACTGTCAAGATAATTATGATTGACAATTCAGTGTGAGAAGTCCTGTAACAGAGATCAGAAAACCTGCTCTGAGAAAATCAAGAAAAGAGAGCAAACTTGGTCCGAGTCTCTCCTTGAAGGATTATCTGAAGATATGGTTTATGTACTGGATCCTAAAATATGTTTAGAAAATTTCTGTTTCTGGGAAAAGGGAGTAGCTTGTTCAAAGTCCTGGATCGTTGAAAGGGGTTGGCATATCCATTGTATTAATTTCCTATAGCTACCATAACAAAGCATCACAAATGGCTGGATTAAAACGGAAATGGATGTGTCATAATTCTGGAAGCTGGAAGTCCAAAATTAAGGTGTTGTCAGGGCCATGGTGGCTTCACAACCTCTGGGGAGGATCCTTCCATGCCTCTTACAGCTTCTGGTGGCCTCAGGCATTCCTTGGCTCGTGGCAGCATCCCTCCAGTCTTTGCCTCTGCCTTCACAGCTATCTTCTCCCAGTGTGTCTGTCTTCATGTGGCATTCACTTCTGCATGTGTGTCTGTGTCCAAATGTTCCCCTTATACAGACACAGTTCCATTGGGTTAGGACCCACGTTAATGACCTCATCTTAACTTGATAGCATCTGCAAAAACCCTATGTCCAAATAAGGTCACATTCACAGGTACTGGAGGTTAGGACATCAGTGCACCCTCTTTTGGACAAGGATGTAAATCAAGTTATTATATTCATGGAAAGTTAAGCATGGCCTACAGGGAACATGGTGGAGAAAGGAGAGGGGAAGACTGGAACCAGATTGTGAAGAACACAGAATGCCATGTGCAGGAGCCCTTAGGCATGTTTCAACAGGAGAGTGAATAAGACAGCTTTCTCTTGATAAAGATAATTCTTACAGCTGTGAAAAAAATGTACCAAATGGGCAGTGACAGTCTTGCGAGAAGGCCATAGCCGTTGTCCGGATGGATAATAGGGAAGCACCAGAGATACCAGGCTACAGGAAGTTTCTCAGATGAGATGACAGTTTATCCTTTGTGTGAGAATCAAGAGGGGAAGGGACAGAGAAAGATCTCAAGGTTCCTAGCTTTGGGCACTAGGTAGTTGGTGAAGCTATTAACCAAAAGATGAACCATATGTGGCATAGCTGATTGGGAGTTAGTAGAAGGAGGAAGCAGCTGAAAGGTTTAATTTAATACATGTTGAGTTGACTGGGGAAAATGGAATTGAAGCAAACTTTGAGGACTATAAATGATGAGTATATCTTGCATTGGGCTAGTTCTTACACATTTAAAAACTTTAGAAAAGGTTATAATCTTGACTCTTAATATTGAGGTCACTAGGGTAATCAGTTATCCAAGGTGTATGAGTTTTCTATTGCCACATAATAAATGGCCACAAATTCAGTAGCTTCTAACAACAGGCATTACCTCGCAGCTTTGGTCAGTGAGGAGTCCTCTGTTCAGAGTCCATCAGGCTAAAATCAGCTAAAGGGTGTGGTTGCATATGAAGTTCAGGATCCTCTTTCATGCTTACTGGCTGTTGGCAGAATTCAGTTGCTTGAGGTTATAGGACTGAGGCTGTCAGCTCCTAGAGGCTGTCCGTGATTTCCTGCCACAAGGCCCTTCCCACAACAGGGCACTTTGCTACTTCAAAGCCAGAAGGAACACATCTGTGCTGCTTTAAATCTAATGTCTAGACCATCTTTTAGAGCACTTAACTGATTAGACCAGGCCCACCCAGAATAATCTCCCTTTTTATTTACTTAAAGTCAGCTGCTTAGGGGCATTGATTACATCTGAAAAGTTTCTTTGCCTTTGCCATATAAGGTAACCTATCAGGGAGTCCTATCTCCTCATAATTATAAACCCCACTCACATATAGGGAGGTAGGGAATTACACAGGGTGTGTGTTCAATGTGGTGGAAATCTTGAGGGCCACTTAGAAACTTGCCTACCCCATCAGTTAACACAATCACTGTTGGTAGAGCGAGTGCTACACTTTATATCTTCTGACCTCAATTTTGATGCTATTTTCCAATATGCTGTTTTGCCCCATTGATGGCACACATCTAATTCTCTTTGGGTAATGAAATGTTTATGTAGGGCCATGATTCTGGAGTCATGAGCTATCATCTGCATTCTTATACAAAGTTTATGGACATTTTTAACCATGACTGTGAGTTTTGTCACATACTTACCATCAGAAATAAAGATTCATTTTGTACCCATCAGAATAAACTAACAGAACAAGAAGGTTGGCACACATTTTAGAAATGTTTAATGAATTTAAATTTTCTAGGTATTCCAGATTCCTCTCAGTTAACAATGAAAGTCAATCCCACAACTGTAGCAATTAATAATAATAGTGATGATGATGATTATTTATAATTTGTACTCATACATTTTCTTACACTAGCCTCAAAACAATTCTTGATGTCTATTCAATAAACACTAATTTATCCTCAACTATTTGTATTGTGGTAGGCTTTGTGTATATAAAAATCAGTGAACTGCAGTCTTTTTCCTTACCTAGCTCAAAGTATAATTAAGTGAACTATATAGATCATGTTACTTCATTTAGGAAAGGAAATAAGACTCAGACATGGGAATTGCTGAGTAGAAACCAAACAGTGTGTAAATAGAAGAGATTGCTTGTTCTAACCTTATAGTCAGCTGTCTTCCTACTGCTTTATATTATTGTATATTTTAGTGACATAACATTCAAGTAATTCATGTACATTTATTTATGCTTTAGAATAACACTTTAAGGTGAAGATACATAGTAGCAAAGACAACACTGAATACAAAAATGCACTGGTTTCTTTGTGAATGCTGCCTGAAACTCATCACACCCAATCAGGGAAGCATCCAACATTGGCCAATGTGCTGTATGGCCATCTTTGTTGTTTCAAACTTTCCAGACCAATATCTGAAAATGGACATTTTTAACCATGCTTATTGGCTGTTGGCAGAGACAAGAGGAACCTTCTCTCTGGTACCACGGATTGGATTGTTCCCAAAGGTCAGAAGAAATTTCCCAGGGAATCACTGCTGGAAAGAGGACAAGCTTACCTAATTGCCTTGCTGATTCAGAAGGGGGGAAAAAAAAAGTCCTCTGAAATCAGTGAAAGAGAAGTGATTTGAGGCCAGGACAATCAAAGTAGGAACCCAGATTCTTCAAGGAGGCCTCCCAAAGAATGGCAATACTACATAAGCAGATGGCCCCAAAATGGCTAAATAGTTTTGAAAATTGCTTACCTAGTATTTAGAAGAAAAAACAACATTTAAAAGTGAATGAAACATTTTTGTGTCACAAACAACTGTATTATGCTAGATAAGCTCCTTGGTATTCTTTATCTAGAACTACTTAAAAAACTCCACTGAACCTCATTGTATTTTTATATCTGACTTCTGATTGACTTGGGCTTCCATCACCTGGCCCCCCATCACAGTAAGCGGGAGAGAGTAAAAAAAAAAAAAAAAAAAAAAAAAGCTGAAGTTCTCTATTCTGTATATAGCATTTGAGAAACTTTCTTCTTTCCCATTTTCATCAAGTTATTCAAATTCATTAATGATTAGGCAAAGGGAATAAATTGCTGGCTAATTAAATTTGCAGATGGTATTCAGTAGTGAGGGTATGTGAGGATAAGGGGATAATGTAAGAGGCCTCAAAAGCCTTGTGTTCTATGCATGAGAGAATGGAAGGGCATGAGTCATTTTGTGCAATTACCACTGGCAGACAGAAAAAAGGCAGAAGGGAGGCTCCTGGAAGAGAGAACTGCTGGATAGCAGTGAGAGGACATTGTGGGAGGAGCAAGAGATGGACTGTAATAGCTGTGACATATCAGTGAACAATTACTCCTGTCCTGGCTAGCTCCTGGATTCATTTATAGGAGACTTCCTGTGTGTATAATTCTAGAGAGAAACTTCCAAAACCTCATCCCCAAATGAGGTTTTGATATTTGGCAGACCACTGAGTCCACATCATATCTCTGGCCACAACACGGCTCCTGAGTTAACCAATGGGGTTTCATTCATTCTGCAAGTAAAATAAGCTTATTGGCAGTGGTATGTGGCCATATGCCAGAAAGTGTGTAAAACCAGACAGTGTGTACAGCATATATTTCTCAGTGATTAGCTTTGCTCATGGCAAGTAAGGTAAACCTACATCTAAATGAACACAGACACACTGTGTACATGATGGAGAAATTGCATGCTTTTTGAGCTATAACTTAAGACTTGAAAGAGATTTTTTCCTTAAAGTGCACCATCTTAACTTCCATCTTCAGATGTTCTACAGGGACATATATACTCTTCCTTGATGTCATAGATATTTAGGTGGAAGAAGTTAAGAAACCTGGTGTATTCCAAATATGTGCACAGCATAATAAATTATTTATTTAAAAATCCTTAATTTATTAAATATTAATGGAGAACCTGGCCTGTACTAGACCCTTCGATTGGGGTGGAGAGAGGTACCCTGATGTACATAACAAGTCCCTACTCTCAGGAACTTACATTCCAAGTCTCTGTTGTATATTTGAAGTCCTTCCCATAACATAGTCTTATGTAAAGTATTATTAATTGGTATTCATTTATTAGTTTACTTTGCACATACTTATAGGACACTTTCTATGTGCTAAGCATGTACTAGGCAGGAGAGCTACAGAAGTGGGATTTCAAACCTGTCCTCTGCCCTAAAACAACATGAACTTTAATAAGGAAGACTATCAATTAAGCAATCAGTTCTCATTCTATGTGAGGAGTTCTTTGCAAGTGACGTAGAATTTGTTACAGGATGATTTGGCAAGGGTGTTTCATCTGCACTGAGATATATAACAGTCCTCTCAAAGGAAATATGTTTGTTTAAGCCTAAATTGGACAGTGTGTAGGAATTGGTCAGATGAACAGAGTGGAAAACTGTGTATTTCAGGTAGAGGGGTAGCAGGAGAGAGGGTGAGAGGGTGAGAGGGAGCATCTCTTTACTGTAGGGCATGGAAGACATTGATAATGAGGAGCAGAATGTGAAAAGTTGAGGCTGTGGACACAGATCTGACCATGGAGATCCTCACAGACCATGCCAATGGATTTGTGTGTTTTCCTTAGGATGACAGAAATATCCTAAAGGATTTTAAGTGAGGGCAAGGCATGACCAAAGTTATGGTTTTTAAATGGTTACTCTGGCTTCAGTGTGGAGAATGGACTTGAAAGGGACAGAGTAAAAGCAGGGAGATGATTTAGGAGGTCATTGTAAAATCCAGGCAAAAGAAGACGCCGGTCAGCCTAGACTTCTGTGTTGGCAGCAAAGATGGACTAACATGGTATTTAGGAGGAAAGTCCAGAGGATTTGTTGAGTGGTTGGAGATGGGTCAAAGGCAAAGAGGTGAAAGGTGACTCAGGTTTGGTATGGGTAACAATTTGCATGTGGTGGCCACAGTAGTTTGGGGAAGAGAAAGGTATGCTTGGCTTTGAGTATCTGGAATGTGAAATATCCACATGCAGATAATCAGTGAGCAGTAGAACGGGAGCCTGGAAGACAGGAACAGGCTAGACCTGGATCTTTTCAGGGTCTTGTTGATCTTGGACTATAACTTCTGTGGTTGGCAAAGCAATACCCTACGTATTGTGCTTATTCGACTAGATTTCCTCCTAAAAATTGATGCTGGGACTCTTCCCACCATGCCAGAGTATGGCCAGACCCCACTCCGTCTTATCATTATTTTGAGAGTAAACCTGACCTTGTCCTGAGATCTGCCTAAAGTAACTTGTACAGAGTCTTGCAGCCACTAGTGGACAGACGAGTGGACAGACGAGACCTGAACCTAGGTCTCCATACTACCAACCTGGTGTGCTTCCTTTATTCCAGCTCCCCACTTGCACCCCCAGATCACATTAGCCCACCTCTCCTCAGTGTCTGTGGGGAGTCTCTATGTCTTACTCTACTTTCAACTGGTAGAAGTGTTCATATTTTCTTCCCCTGGGTGATGATGCAGGTCCCCATGTGGGAGCTCCTTCTTCTCCCTGCTAAAGGAAGCCAAAGGCCTATGTGAATATGAGTTCCATTTCTCCCCAGCCAGCCATCACTGTCACAGACTGACCACCCTGGCAGTGCTACTAGCTACGAGTGGACAGGCTGACTGACAGGAAGCACAGACCTGCCGCTCACACCGATCTAGGCAGGCCAGGGATGGAAAATAGGTGTGCTGGGCCTGTCTGGCACTGACAGCTTCTGCCACACCAACATTTCAATCAGCACCATGTTAAGCTAGCCCTTGTGTCACTCAAAAATCGTCTAGCACTAGCTCCAGGGGTGGCTTCTAGGGAGCCAACTGAGTCCCTGGGCTGCTTCAGAGGAAGGGGTTACTGGGCCCCCGGCAGCATCTGCCACACCTCCTTTCTTGCCAGATAATTAGGATACAGTCCAGTTGGGTGACTTTATCCTATCCAAGGAAGTGACAGCTAATACTGGGCTGGCAGAGGAGAGCACTCCGTAGTTCATAATGACTGTCCAAATCGGCAGGAGCTGTCTGGTGCATCCAAGAAGAGTTGAGTTTTGTTTATTCTTTCTTTGGGGAGGAGAGGGAAAGGCAAGGCTAGGTATGCTTTGAAATGTGAATCTAACTACAGTGGCACTTACATATATCTGTTCATATGGATATAACAGACTTGCACAATTACCTAGACACAAAATCATCTGTTCATATGTAGGCTAATTTATGCACAAACCACAAGCATGTATGCAAACATATATGTCTGCAAAAACTCAGGTGCTAATTGTATGCTCATAAACACACATGCAAACTTGCATTCAGATGCATACATACGGAAAACATACACACATACATAAATGTATTTTCTGCACATGTAGGTGCACACAAGAACAGACATTGATATACTAAAGTACATGTACAGAGAATGCAGATTGATGAACTCATAGACATGGAAATACAGATATGAACATATGTGAAAGGACACTTGTACAAATGCATGCACTTGCACACATACCCACACACACTCTTTATCAGGGATGAATTTAAAGAGAAAGGGAGAAAGAATGAGGAATGTTTATGTATTGAAGTTTCTACTTGCTATCACTCAAATCACTTCTAAGAGTGTAAAACAGAAGAGGGAAAAAAAATCAATTCCTGATAGGAGAGGTTCAAGGAGCTGTGAAATCAATTATATTTTATTTTCAAATATCATTCAGAGAAGTTTACACTCTTTCAGAAAAGTCTGGTCTTGCTGGGGGGGGGGGGGGGGGGCAAACAACCATCTGGAAATGGTAATGTGAAAGGCACTGCCAAGTTCAAGGCAAAGGCCAGTGCTGAGGTCAGAAATGATGCTTTCATCTTCTCTGGCAGGAGAAGGGGGTTGGGAAGGTTTCAAGTGCCCCGATTCAAATAATGGCCACAAGGGCTATCTGATGTGACACTGGTCACCTCATTGATTGCTGAGTTTGACTTGGTCAATTCGCATTAAAAAATAAATGTATGTGAGATCTGAAAGGAGCCTTAGAAAGCTCCTTTAAAAAAAATACAAAGAGACAAAAAGCCTAGAAGAAGAGGCGTGACTTGCCCGACATCATCCAGGAAGAGGGTGCAGAGCCTGGGACTGAGCCCAGCCAGCTGGTCTCCCAGCCCCAAACTTCCTGCTTCTCCCATTAGACATCTGCCTTCAGAGCACCCTCCCTACCAGGCAGAACTTTGATTTCTCAAAGACCTTTATAAACATGTAGCAATTAACTCATGCAGTATCAGGGGTATTTAATTACAGACACCAGGCTGAGGGCTGGTGGTATCACCAGGGCCAGACCCAGGTGGTATATATTGAAGACTAGCACAACCCAGTCAGGGTTCCATATAAACAGCCTCCCTGCCCCGTGGGATTGCCTTTATTGCCAATATATGCTAAAGGTGCGCTGGGTCCTTGATGACCGGGGCTGGGCTCCAGAGTACATAGCAGGATGCTGTGGAAGAACTAAAAGCCAAAAACCCAGCACACTCTGAAATGCAGAAACCTTAATAAGCAAATAAGCTCAGCAAAAAGTGAAGGGATCAGGGGAGAGGGAACACAGAAGGTGACACTGAGAAAGTTAGATGCTACCATTACAAGTTTCAGTTTTCTCACTGGAAAAAAAAAAAATGGAGAACAAAAAGCTAAACCTGGGTTGCAAGGGGTTTTAAATTAGTGAACCTGTCTGAAAATGCATTGTGAACTTACTGGACAAATGTAAGGTATGTTACTGTCTATTATCTTAGTAAAGGAAAACATTATCCCAAGCTTTTGCTTTTTCTTCTTCTCCTCCTTCCTCCTCTCTCTTCCTCTTCTTCTTCCTCATGCTGTATCCCCCTCAGTGAATGTCCTTTCTGTTCCCTGAATTGAACTTGAGTCATCCTTTAAAGATTGGCCAAGGGAGCTGACCTGAGCTGCCATCTTTCAGGACCATGTTGCTGAAAGAGTCCTTAGACATGATTTCTGGCATTTTCCACTCTGGTTCTGGGGCATATTAAAGGATGTTACTCAGTGCCATATAATAGTAGGTTTTGTAATCAAACAGCTTTACAATATGCTACAAATAAGATTTTCCTCTTGTAGATTCCCAAAACACAGAAGCATCTTCAAGGTTCTGAGAGGTCTTTTGGGTAACAAACCTGCTCAAATGTGTTGAACATGTTTCTAAAATGTTTCTAAATGTTTTCTAAATGTTTTTATCTTACACCACTTGCCCCCAACCCTCAACCTTTTTTTTTTTTTTTAATGTTGCAAACCTATTAATATCCTAAAGAGGAATTTTCCACAGAACATAATTTTGGGATGCGTTCTTCTGGTTCAGTGCCCTCATTTTAAATAGGAAACATCTGATGAGGGAAATGAGTTAGCTATGCTCATGTAGCAAATTAATGATAGAGCTGCACTTTTCATAGTCTTTCTCTTCTCAGAACCCATATTGAATACAAGTTAGTACCTGGTTATACTCTGTCTTAATGTGGTATTTATTAATTTGTGTGTATTTTTAAATGAAGTAATAGACATAAAATCAATCAACATCAGTCTCTGGAACATTTCAATAAATGTTAAATCTGAATATGCCCATTTGTGTGGTTTTCCCAACTGGATCATGAACTCCTGGGAGGGGCCATATCTCCTGCATTTCTGTACATCCCCATGGCTCATACAGTCCTTCTAGACACACCGAGCCATTCAATAACTGCTTTCTCATTTACTGAATGAAAATCAGAGGCAGCACCAGTTTTATGCCCATTGGAGGAAAGGAGAAAGCCTGACATTAAAGCAATAAAATGAGCCATTTCCCCTACAGAGTTAGTCTAACATTAATAAAAGCTTCATGTTGCACTATTATCCTTCCCTCTTATTATTTTCGTGTATTTCATGCTGGATATAAATGTCAGAACACTTTATCTATCTGCATTTTCACGGGATTTATTGGCCACTGAAGGAACACATGCTGTGGCTTGGCTTGTGTCAAGGGAAATCTTGTTCTCGGTGGCCTTCCCTCTCCAGCCTTGCCCACGATCCCGCAGTGACCACAGAGCTGTGGAAACTGGGGCAGGAGCATTGTGTCTGTTCTCATCAGCCAGGATTCAGAGCCCACCTCTCCTGTTCTCTAATTCTGCGGTTATGGGCAACTAGCTTCTACTCTTGACTGCAGGGAAGCATATATGGTTGTTTTGAAGTATCTGTTTTTCCATCCACCACACCTGACACTCCTTAACAGAACCATGATTTTATTCAGATATCTATCCATTCTCTTCATGATCAGGTGATTCATGGGAGGAGAACTGGGGATATATTGATTAAACTGGGGTTTTTTTAAGCTGGCATGCATCAAAATCACCTGGAAGGCTTGTGAAAACAGATTGTTCAGCTCCAGGCCCAGAGATCCGGATCCTAGAGGCCTGGGGAGGGACCCTGGTTTCTAACAAGCTCCCTGGTAAGATGGGTGCTGCCACTCTGGGGCTCATGTTTGTTAAACCAGCCATCTATGCTGATTGGGGTATTCCCATTCCCCAGTTGGTTGGGCTGTGATATTTTAACTTGCTGTAAGTTGTTCTTCCAAGAACAGAGCCCAGTATGGGTTCAGTAGCGTACTGGGACATGCTCCTGGGGATCACTGTAAAGGGGGCATTCTGTGAGAAGCCACCTAGGATGAACCAGCGGTCGGCCTCCTCTGTGTGCCACAGAGAGTTAGTGCTGCTGTGGACCTTCTGCAGGACTGAAGGGTTACCTGCTGAAGAGACCAGATTTCAGTTCCCATCCTCACTTGTTTCAAGTTGTTAACTTAGGACTTCGACTCCTCGGCATTTCCAGCCTGTGTGTGTGACCTTCAGGCTCAGAGATGCCACTCAGAGTGTGGTCCCAGGTCTACAAGCATCGCTGGGGAGCAGAAGTTCAGGCCCCACTCAGACCCACTAAATCAGGATCTGCCTTCAACTAGGCCCTCAGGTAATCCATGCACACATTCAAGGATCAGAAGTTCTGCCTTACAGATTAAAAGAGCTGATGTACAGGAATCACACTACGCATGTTGAATTTGAGTATTATTTTATATTGACACCTTGGTGCCTCCTTCTGGTCCTCTTATTCCTCATTCCTTATTTAAAAATAAGATTAAATCAGTCTATGGAAATGTACCCAAATGTGAAATTCATTGCTGGTTAATTAGTCTGGGAGGTATTATTTTTTTTTAATGTAGGAGTTAGTTTTGCTAAATATTAATGAGCAATTAGAATTCCATTCTGAAAACAGACGGCATTGTGAGTGGAGGGTGAGTAGAGAGAGGTGAGGAATGAAAGGATACATAAGTAAACATGGTTATATATTAGGATTACTTTGAGGGCTTGTATTTTTTCTAAGCCTGACACCTGGCAACTTGAATGAAAGTAAACCAGCTAGCACCAGGGTGACCCTCATAAGCAAATGCATTATCTGCTGGGAAGAAAAGAAACAAATAAAACTCTCCAAATGAAGCAAATGGCAAGCTCTGTTACCATTTTTGAAGGGCCTGGAATGTGACTTTAGGCTGAGATATTCCAAAGCAGCATTTCTTAGAATGTGTTCATCAGAATTTCATGGAGTTAAATAGCTGTTACTGAAATAATGCTTCTGTGGTCAAATAAGTTTGCAAAATGTTGGGGAAAAAATGGTAAAGAGGTTAACAGTTTTCCTCTTTTTTTTTTTTTTTTAATAGTAGGTCAATATTGAAGAGGCTAATTTCTGCATTCCAGAACTTTTGCCAGAATTTCTCTGGCCGCCTCCTGTGTTCCTCCTCTGTCCCCACTGTCACCATAGAGCAGACTGGGTCATATTTTCAGAATGCGAATGAAGTTGGGTCCTTCTCCTCAAAATGCATCAGTGTACTTCATATTCATATTTTTATTTTTTCCTCTGACCTCCCCAACAGACTTTTTCTTTAGCTCTTATGTGTTCTTCTCAGGTCCTGGCTGACAACCTCCCCCATTCCTTCATCGTGTTGGGTATGCCAAGATATTTCTTGTCTGAGCTTTCGGTGTACTTAAATGTCATTGTCTCAGGATGTTTCTCGCACTCCTCCCATCTCTCAGAACACCCTGTAAATTCCTTTCAGAGCAAGTTACAATTCATAGTAATCTTTCTATTGGAGTAATTAGTTATTTAATGTTTGTCTTTCCCCCTAGAAGAAAATCGGTAAGACATCTTATTCACTGTCCTATCCCTGTACCTAGCATAGGGTCTGATGCATAGGGGACAAGCAGTAAATAGTTATTTAGTGACTGAATAAATTATGAATCACTAACACAGCAATGCACAGGGTTTTTCAAATGCCTTTGAACGTGGGGACTTTTTTTTTTTTTCAGCCTAGAAGTAATATTCCATGGAATATATTTTGAGAAATGCTTTTCTAAAGTCAATTCCACTCCTAAGTGTGAAAAGGGGAATATAAGTTATAACTACATTTCAAGCTCTGACTAGCTGTGTGACCATGGGCAAAGTTATTTCAAGCTTGAGACTCACTTGTGGAATGATGAGCCTGGATGAGATAATCTCTACAATCCTTTACAGCTCCCAAATTCTGAAGTTCTAATCATCCAGAAAGAGTACCACTTTCACTTTGGTCATGGCGTGAGCTTTCCAAGAGTAAGTCAAATCAGACTGACCTCATTTCACTCTAGAGTATTTATAGCCTAGGATGGTAGATCAGGGAAAGGAAGTCTATATAGCATATTTAGCTTTCCACGAGCCATTTCACAAAGTCTTCCCTGATGTCTTTGTAGAAAGAAGTTAGGATTGGGGGCTTGATGGAGGTATGACAGACTGGTTTTGTAACTGGTTGAAAGATGGTCCCCAGGAGTGCTAATTAATGGATCAATGCCAACCTTGAGGAGAGGGAATGGCGACAGCCCGCAGGCTCTGTCCTTTGTCCTACATTGTTCAACATTTCTATCAATGTCTTGGATGAAGAGTAAAGGCTCATGATCATCAAATATGCAGGTGACATGAAGGTAGGAATATGTTGGATGACAGACTTAGAATTCAGAGTGTCCTGAACAGCCTGGAGAAATGAACTGTATCTAAAATGGGGGATGTAGTAATACAAAAGGAAAGTCCAAGAGAAAGAAGCAATTGCAAAAATTTATAATGACAAAAATGTGTATGTAAGTGGTGTGTTTGTGTGTGTGTATGTGTGTGTATGTTGTATGTACATGCATGTGCCTAGATAACTTTTTGGGAGTTTTGTTGCTGGTATAATCCAAATAATAAAATAATGAAAGATGGTCACCTAACATGAGTGTTTGCTACAAATAAAAACTTCATAATTAGAAATCTAACATGTAAAAATAGTTAGATAATTAATACTCCCTATTCAGTTGGGACTCACAGTACTACTTCCAATTTTTAAGAAGAGAAGGCAGATTAGAACATGATCACAGAAAAGTGAACAGACAGTGAGCAAAAGAATTGAAGGAATTGAGTTTTTGTCTGTAGAAAAAGCAATGTAATTTTGGAGACCAGCATTTTTCTGCTTTCACTAATCTGGATTCTATGCCTCTCTGATATAATTCCTCAGTACCTGAAACTCTCTCATCATTCACCCATCACAGTGTATTTTGATTGCCTGTGTGTGTCCTTCATGGGGCTAAAGGCTGCATAGGGGCAGAGTTTGGATCTGTTTGATCACCATCAACCATCCTGTTACTAGTTCAGAATCTGGAGCATAGACTCAAGGAGATGGTGGATAAATAAATAAATTACTATTTTACTTAAATATCTTTAGTGTTGTAAGGAAAGACTGTGTTTATTCTTTATAATCATAGATTTCCAAACATGCCAAGGACTATTGGGACAGATACTGAGTTTCCCATCGTTGGTAGAAATCAAGCCAAATTTGGAATTTGGAGGACCATTTGGCTGAAGCCACTATAAACAGGACTCAATTCACATGTAATGTTTGCCTTGGGTGACTTTTGTATTCCTTAAAATTTGATTTTGATTCAGAGGTTTGTTCTACAAGGTTTGTTCTGATCCAACAGAATGACAGGTTGTTCCCTGAATATTGTCTGCCATTTTGTGCATTGTGGTCTTTAGTCTCACTGTTTGGCCAGTCCGTAGCTCATCCAAATTCTGTGTGTAAAATCCTACTCATCCTTGGGCGCCTGGGTGGCTCAGATGGTTAAGCGTCTGCCTTCAGCTCAGGTCATGATCCCAGGGTCCTGGGATCGAGTCCCGCGTCGGGCTCTCTGCTCCTTGGGAGCCTGCTTCTCCCTCTGCCTCTCTCTCTCTCTGTCTCTCATGAATAAATAAATAAAATCTTAAAAAAAAAAAAAATCCTACTCATCCTTTGTAAATATGATGATTACATTACATTAAATCAATGTGATTTCATTACATTACATTAAAATATGTAATGAACAAATTCACTAAAATGAATCCTTTCCTCCTCTGCATTTCTATAGAATCTTCATTCCTCTCTTATGCCCTTACCATTTTCCGCCTTATATTACAGAGTTAGTTGCCAATCTGACTTACTATCAATTCAAAATACTGTAGAGGGGACATTTACACGTGCAGGTGAATGCATGTATCTATCAGTCAGGGTTTCCCTTTTGTGCCTCACTTCTGCGAAAACCTAATGAAAACCACAAGATTAGATTGGTTAATTCAGATTTTTAAGTATGCAGTTATCTGCCTATGAACATGGGAACTCTCCCTCTATTTTTTTCATTCTATACAAATGTATGTAGAAATAAGTGTCAGACCTGTTTTTCTTTGCTGCACAATTGGAGAGCAAAATCTACCCACTCTCAAGGTGTAGTTGAAATAGAGGTGAGAAAATGAAACACAACAGACCAAAAAGGAAGGCAAAAGTGAAACAGAGTGAAAGCGATTGAAATACACAGTAATACTGTGGAGTGGTGGAAAGAAATCAGGATGATAATATCTGTCACATCATTTGGTTGACAGGTTTGTTTACCAACTTGCGGTTTCTTGTCTGACAGAAAAAAAGCTTTTTAAGAAATCATGTTGTGATTCTTTTGTATTTCTTTTTAAGCACCAAATAGTTTTATCCAATAATATTTGAACAGTTTAAATGAGAAGCATATGGATTAAATTCTCCCTTGGAATGTGCTTTGGCTTTAGAAGAGGGCAAAAGTTGGTTCAGGAAGTCTCTGCCAGGCTTGTGCTTAATTTCTGGAACATTGGACATCATCTAAGAGTCTTACTCTGGTTTCACATCATCCGTACCCCTGACACTGGCTCTTTTTTTATTTAACAGTGTTTGGTAGTAATTACTTTGCCCACAGCACTGGGCTTCATGCCACAGAGAACCAGATGGGTTTCCTATGTCTAGGAAACTGTTATTGATTAAATATCAGTAATAGAATTCAGTGTCAGGCAGGGTCCTAAACTCCTTGTAGGTATCACTGCATTGAATATTTATAGTGACCTAGGGCGCCTGGGTGGCTCAGTTGTTATGCGTCTGCCTTCAGCTCAGGTCATGATCCCAGGGTCCTGGGATGGAGCCCTGCATCGGGCTCCCTGCTCAGCGGAGAGACTGCTTCTCCCTCTCCCTCTCCCTCTGCCCCTGTACTCTCTCTGTCTCTCTCAAATAAATAAAATCTTAAAAAAAAAATATTTACAGTGACCTAATGAGAAATGACTTTGTACCTTGATTTTCTCATTTTCCCTCATGATATTCCCATTTGAAGATGAGGAAACTAAGGCAGAGGGAGGTTAAAGAATTCATTCAGTGCTAAAGAGCTAGCAAATGTGTCAACTGGGATTTGCACCCAGGCAAATGGCTCCAGCATTTTTATACTGAACTTCTATCCATCTCTGCTTTTCTGCGTCACCACTATAAGCCATTTACTCTTAGCTAGGAATTAATATACTGCCTCATTTTGTTCTCAAGCCTATGCCATGAGGCAGAAATTCTAATAGTTTTATAGGTGATGCAACTGGCTCTCAGAGGCAGTTTGAGAAAATGTATTAAATTCACAGAACTAGTTAATGCAGGATATGGATTTGAACTCAGAATTCATCTAACACCTGCCTCAGGCTATTCAGTGCTCTAAGAATGGCTCCTGAATTAATTGCATCGGAATTGCCCACAGTAGGGTGGTGAAACTGTGCTGGATAAAAAAAGAGATCCAGATTTCCAACCACCCTCATGACCACTGAATCAGCCTCTCTGAGGTGGGGCTTCAGGATCTTCACTTTTAGCAAGTGATCAGCTGAATTTTGACTCATAAAACTGAATGCTACATGCTGCCTCCAAGAACCTCTTGTGAGGAAGAGGCACCCACCAACCAATTAGGGAATTTCAAAGAAAGATGATAGAAATTTATTAAATGTGAAAAAAAAAAGAAATTTATTAAATGTGGACTAACAAAAGAATGAAACAGCTTCAAAAATACAGATTGGAAAATCAGGTGATTCTATAAATCATCTGTTTCTAGAGTCATTTGCAGGGCTGTGGTTGACAAGCAATTCTGGAAGCCTCTTGGGGCCTTGAGCATGGGAAGCAGGAGAGTGGCCAGGGTGGTAGGGGGCAAGGAATATGGCTCTGGAGTCAGTTCCTACCTCTCTTGTTTGTCCTTTGACTTTGAGTTATGAATTCATTCTGCATTTAAAATTCTCTCTGTAAGATATTTGCCTCATTGATTTTTATGCAAATTAAGTGAACTATGCAGTTGACACACAGTAGGTATTCAGTAGTCTCTTATTTATTTTTGTCTGCCTATAATGCTTCACAAGTTACATTTTTGAGGCAGATTGACTTGCCAACTCTCTTCCTACTCAAGCCTGCGTTACACTAGCTATTAAAAATGTCCAGTTTGTCAGTTACTTCCTTTCCCACAGCTGCTTAGGAAAGTATTATTAGCCTGTTAATATGAAGTTCATTGTTAGTGGTAGGTGATGACTTTCATCCACTTGCAGGTTCATTAGAGAAAGATGAAGTCATGCAGGATTACAGCAAAGAAATGAATGTCTAATGGGAAAAAAATGTATCAGAGACTGTTTAGAGATCGGTAATAGGAAGATTTGGGGCAAAAGTCCTTCAGGAATATCATTTAATTTCCAAGTTCCATTACCTTCTCTATCTCTTTGAAATACCAGTACAGAAATCTTGTTTGTTTGTTTGTTTGTTTGTTTATGGGAAACATAAAATTGTCAAGTTGCAAAGGACTTAGAGGTCATTTTTAACAACTCTTAGGCAATGCTCCTCCTTGGAGGAAAGAAAGCAGTTTGCTCATGTTGTGTACTGTGTTACAGTGCACTTTTGTTACTTACTAAACCCAATGAAGTAGAAAGCCAGGCACCACTTTGCACATGAGAAACGCAAGGTTTAGAGAGATGAAAGTGCTTGCCAAGGTGGCTCAAGTCACCCAAGACGGGGCCTTGTCCCCAAATACCAGTCTCCTTGTCTTTTTTATTCCCTTCCCTAGGCCACAGTACTTCCTGATTCCAGTCAGGCAAAATATTACGGATGAATTCCTTTCTCTATCTCTTTCAATCTCTCTTTTTAGAAACTTAATTAGTCTCTGACTCTCTGCCATTATTAGTATTTGTTATTAAGTATTAAGAACCATCCCTGTTCCCATCTCTTCCCCTGTGCCCCTCTCCAAGCTTCCCACTCTGAGGCTTCTGGTTTTAATTGTTATATTTTTTCACCAGTGATCAGTGGAGCTTCCCTAATGATCTCAACTCATTTGGAGGGTTTATAGCTCCAGCACAGAACTCCAATAAAAGAGAAAGAGAAGCTTCGGTGGAATTCCCTGAGGGCTTTGCTTCTGCCAAGAACAAATCCTTTGCTGCTCACTACCCCACCCCCACCCTAAGGAATGTTTTGTATGGAAAGACTCCCATTTCCTCCTTGGGGAGCTGTCCTCCACCCTCCCATCTCTGCCCCCTCCTCCTCTTCACTTTCCTAGGATACCATCTGAGATTCCTGCACACAGTAGGCAGGCACATGATACTGTTTGTTGAAAGATGCAATAAATAAGGGCATTAAAGAAGGAAGCAGGAGGATAAAAGGAAGATTTATGGGCCATGTAGCTTTGACAGGGAGTGTGCGAAGTCCTTAGGAGTCACGTGCTCCCAAGCTTGGGGAAGTAGTTTTATACATAAGGGCACAGGCATAGAGCACTATTAAAAAACTCCCCATAAGCAGACATATACTGGGACTCCTAACAGCTAACATTACTGAGCATGTACTATGTGCTCGGTGTAGGTTCATGTACTTTATATGTATTCATTTACTCTTTGAAGCCTCAGCGCAACTGGTCCTTCACTTGTTCTTATTGTGTTCAGTCTGCAGGGAGGGAGTAAATGGGCAAGCCAGGATTCTAACTGAGGTCGTCTAGCTCCAGAGTGTAGATTCTTGATATTTACATCATGATAGTCTTGTGGTCTTAGGACATACTTCCCAAGAACTAAGTTTGATTATTATGTATTTAAACCTTTCAAAGAGTTTGTTCATTTATTATTTAATTTAAATATGATAAAAACAATGATGTGGGATAAAATGCTATCTTTCTCATCTTTGATTTTTGGAAGGAGTGAGAAGAGGGAATTATGACCCTTCCCACATTCGGTACCTTGCAAAGGATAGATGCAGGCTTGAAACTCAAGTCCATGAGCAGTGCAAGGTGATACAGAGGAAATGACTGTAGAGGTTAGTTGTATCATTCCACTCCCGCAGTTCTGTGTGCTAATCATTTCACAAGATTTAGGCTGGTTAGCTTCTTTGAGCCCTGGTTTTTCCCATCTAAAATAAAGATGAGAATGCCTATCTTATAGAATTTGGGCAAGAATGTCATTAGATATTCTTTCTGGTGGAATATGGCCCACATTATGCATTTGGTTTTCCTCCCCAGGCTCATGAGAAATATTGCAACCTGGTAAACCCCTCAAAGAATCTGAATAGGGAGGTCCTCAGAACATATATATCAGGCTGGACCTTCTTATCTCACTGCTCCATGTTGCTCATCCACCAAGGACACAAACAAGGAAAATCATCATGCTTATCTATGAATCAAAGGACTTGCCTTTGCTAACTCATGGCTGTCCTAACTCCCTCACTACTGCATAGAAAACAAAATGAAGTGCATATCAAACACCACAGTCATTCAAACCTCTCAGACTTCTAGAAGGTCTGAGTTGGGAAGCACTGAGCTTCAAATCCCTCATCTTAAAGAGAAGGAAAAACAGATGCATAGAGGGGAGAAGAATGACCCATGATCACATTGTTCAAAATGGCAGGACTGGGACTGAAACTCACGTCTGACTAAAACCACTGCTACAGAGAGAGAGTACCTGGAGAATAGTGCTTGGTTTGGTTTCGAAAAGTCAAGGGAACCCAGACAAGAAACTTCCAAGGTTTATAGCTCCCTAGTGAAATTGCTCACACCAGAAGCAAAGGCTTCAAAGTCTACCCAGGAAGTCACACCAGCTGGCAGGGATGGAACCCTTCAGCTCCATGTCTGAGTAATGAAGAACATCTAATAAACATGAGGAGAAAAGTCAAGGATTCTAATACTTAATTATCTGCCCAGTGATTGAAAGACTAATTTCATTTGCTTGTGCTTGTTTGTGAAGGCTTCTATATTTCTCAGCAAGGAAAGATCCTCAGAGTTCAGGGATTTAATGTAGATGAATTCATTAAGGTGCTTATTAATCTATCCATCCTGGTAACTTAATATTAAGTCAGTTGTCTGTCAATTCCAGACATGGAACCAGAAAACTGGGGAAACAATATTATGAATTTGTCACTTCAATCTAGATTTAATGATGTATGTATTGACCATTGATTAGAATCCCTAAAGTTAATGTGTTTCACTTTGTTTAATTATATTTTGTTTTATTTTAGAAATGGAATCAAAGATCTTACAGTTCTCATGGAAGTGTAAAAGGTCAAAGACATATATTTTTGGCAATATGGCAGACTAGATGGCAGTGAAACCTCAGTCAGTACACAAAATTTCATACACTGAATTAAAAATAAATAAAATCTTAAAAATTTTTTTTTAAGATTTTATTTATTTAAGAGAGAGAGCGCATGAGCCAGAAGGAGGGGGTGCAGAGGCAGAGGGAGAAACAGACTCCCCACTGAGTGGGGAGCCCAACATGGGGCTCGATCCCAGGACCCTGAAATCAAGACCTGAGCTGAAGGCAGATAATTAACCAACTGAGCCACCCAGGTGCCCCCTTTGTAAAAAATTTTTAATGTACCTAAAAAAAAAATATCAGAAAAAAAAATCAGGAGCCAGAGACTTTATGAAAGTGTGAACACAAAGGATAAATGAGAGCATTCTAGACAATATTCTGCTGTTAGTATCTGTCAGTAAGTGGAGGCCTAAACCCAGTTTTAAGGAAACTTCTGAGCCAAAAGAAAGAAGAAAGCCTGGGGCCTATAATGTGAGATTAGATAGATCATCTACACTATGCCAAGACCTCACTACTACTGGATGAACTGGGAGACACAGTGCCCACAGAGATCTTGGTGAGGTTCAAAAGCACAAGATCTATATGATGTCTGAGACCTATTCATTAAAAGTTCATAAATCTGAAAGGATATGACCAGAATTAAAGTTTATCAGTGCACTTCAGGGATTTTCTTTTTTTCTTTTCTTTTTTAATGGAGGAGTGAATATATTGATTAACTTTATATTTTATTAATTTAAACATGTATATTATAATTTCTTAGGTAACCACTAAAATAACAGGAAAGTGTATAATTTCCAAGTTAGTAAAGAAGAAACATGAACTCATTCCAAAATAAAAGAGAAAAAAGGAAATAAAAGTCAAATATAGAAAACTGGAATAGGGGTGCCTGGGTGGCTCAGTCAGTTAAGTGTCTGCCTTCAGCTCAGGTCATGATCCCAGTGTCCTGGGATCAAGCCCCGCCGGGCTCCCTGCTCAGCTGGGAGCCTGCTTCTCCCTCTCCCTCTGCCTGCCACTCCCCCTGCTTGTGCTCTTAAAAAATAATAAGTAAGTAAGTAAAGGGTGCCTGGGTGGCTCAGATGGTTAAGCGTCTGCTTTCGGCTCAGGTCATGATCCCAGGGTCCTAGAATCGAGCCCCACATCGGGCTCCCTGCTCCTTGGGAGCCTGCTTCTCCCTCTGCTTCTCTCTCTGTCTCTCATGAATAAATAAATAAAATCTTTAAAAAAAACTGGAACAAATAGAAAGCACACAGTATAAAAGATACAAATCCAGCTATATCCATAATCGTAGTTAATGCAAGTAGAATACTCTCTACATTTAAAAGATTAAGATATATTTAAAAAATATACCTGTAGATTATTTACCAGAGGAAGAAAACACAAATGTACCCACAGATTGCAAAACCACGATAGAAAAATATAACAGGAAAATACCTTGGAGCTGGCATGGCTGTTCAAATTTCAGATAACAAGGTTCGAAGAAGATCTTTAGAAGAGGTACAGGGCTGTTCTTTTTTTTTTTTTTTTTTTTTTAAGATTTTATTAGAGAGAGAGAGCGCATGAGCAGAGGGGAGGGGCAAAGGCAGAAGCAGACTCCCCATAAGCAGGGAGCCCGATGTGGGAATGGATTCCAGGACCCTGAGCCAAAGGCAGTCACTTAACCGACTGAGCCACCCAGGCGCCCCTAGAGGGTTGTTCTGTAGAGAAAACAGATTCGATTTACTAAGAAAACAGTATAATTTTAAACTTGTAATCACCCGGTAATACACTTCTAGTTATGTAAGCTAACATGGATCTGCAAGGGAAAAAAAATGACAAATCCCCATCGTGGCAAGACATTGTGAAACACGTCTCCGCAATTGGTAGAGAATACAGATGACCCAAACAACGTAAATAACTAGACTGTTTAGTGGAATATTGCCCCCAACAGTTATTTTCTGGGCAATTTTAAATAACTGATCATTTTCCATGTCAAAAATTTTTTTTTCAATAAGTTTCACTAAGTTAATATCATGTCACTGAATTTTCCAGCCAAATTGAAATTATTAGATATCAATAAAAAAGGTAACAAAAATAAATATAAATAAATGAATATGTGTAGCTATGTGCTAATTCACACACACATTAGGAAAAAAATCATATTTATACATGTCTTTCAAAATTTAAATAAACTGATATTCTAAATTACCCATGGGTCAAGGAAGAAATTATATGGACACTAGAAAATATTTAGATCTATATAACAGTAGAAAAGTTGTGTTGTAGCTAAAGTGATACTTAAAAGAACTTTACAGTTCCAAGGTCCTTATATTCAGGACAAAAAGGGTAAAAAATTAATTAAAAAATTAATTAAGAACAGAAGGGAAAAACTAAAAAAATTAGGATTTAATAACAAAGACAAAGGTATGTGTGTGTAGGAGAGAGAGAAGTGGGGAGAGAACAAAAAGGCATAGATAATAATGATAAGAAAAGAAAGGAGACAAAAGTGTAGTCTCAACAATAGTTAATAGCAGTAAGAGGCAATATGCATAATAAACATTCAAATAAATAGGGAAGCATTTACATGAATCAAATCCTCAAAAATATAGTCTAATGAACTTGAGTGAATAAGAGAGAAAATAGGTAGAAAATCTGAATGATCTTTATAAACATTAATGATATTGAAGCAATGTTTTAATCTATCCCCACAAACAAAACAAGTGGCCCCGTTAATTAAACAGATAATTTCTATAAAATATCTTGGAGAGCAATAATTCCAGTCTTACAAAATATCTTTCAGAGAATAAAGGGGAAAGTTCACTTCCCAATTTTTTTAATAGTGTAATCTTACAATCAAAACCACAGAGAAGGAATATACAATAGGAACATAGCAAAAGAGTATACAATAGTATACAATGAGTTATACAATAAGACCACTACCACTTATGAACATACAAAACTTCTCAATAACATATTAGCAAATTGTATTCAGTACTGAGTTTAAAAATATGTCATGACTAATCATTCCTAGAATGATTAATTTTAGAAAATCTATAAATTTATTCCATCATTTTAACTGACCAAATAAGAAAAATAAATTTCAATGGATGCAATAAAACTTGGCAATCATTCTTAATGAAAATTCTTACTGAACTGTGAATAAAAGGGAACTGCCTTAACTGGATAAAGGAGAGCTTAAGAAAATCTGCCAGACACATATTGAATGGAGCACTGGGTGTTATACGCAAACAATGAATCATGGAACACTACATCCAAAAAAAAAAAAAAAAATTTAATTAATTAAAAAAAAAAAAGAAAATCTGCCAGAGAAACCAATTGGAAGAGACCTATACAGATAAGGAAACCTACTACATAAAGAAGCTGGAAAACCGATTAGTAGGAAACTTACATTCTGTTTCCATCAGTGCTGCGGTGAAAACGATTCTCCACATGGGAAAAAAATGAAAAGGGATGGACATCCTGCATCATACACAAAAATCATCCGGATAATTTAGTGATAAATAAATCAAAACTTCAAAAAATTGATAATCTTTTTATGCCTTCAGTGGGAGAAGAGTTTTCTTAAACCCAAAAGAATAAAAAGCATAAATAAAGCATAAATACGATTTCTTTAATAGTAAGGACATGTATTCATTGAAAGACCCCATAAAGAGATTGAAATGTAGAAGACATTTGCAAACACACAAATGACAAAGGCTTATCTTGCAGAATGTATAAATATTTCTCACAAATCAATATGAAAAAGACAAACCACACACTTTAAAAAGGGAAAAGGCATGATCCTCCTTTTCACTACAAAGGAAATGTAGTTGGTTCATGGCATTTGAGATATTCTTCGTCTCAGGAATAGGGTGCGTGTGTAGTGAACTTTCTCATATCCTCAAGATTAACAGAAATCTGGGCGTCTGGGTGGCTCAGTTGGTTAAGCGACTGCCTTCGGCTCAGGTCATGATCCTGGAATCCCGGGATCGAGTCCCGCATCGGGCTCCCTGCTCGGCAGGGAGTCTGCTTCTCCCTCTGACCTTCCCCCCTCTCATGTGCTCTCTCTCTCTCTCACTCTCTCAAATAAATGAATAAATAAAATCTTAAAAAAAGAAAAAGATTAACAGAAATCTAAGAAGTCCATCAATATGAAACATGAGCAAGGATGCAGAACCAAGGTTTTCATTCACCACTAGTGGATGTGTGAATTTGCCTTTCAGGTTTGGAAAACAGTTTGGCTTTGCCTAGTAAAACCAAACATATGCACACCCTAAAGTCTAGCAATTTTACTAAAACTGAAAAAAAGAAAGCAAGTGGCCAGTTAAGAAATTTAGTGGTTCCTTGTGCTAGGGCTAAGAAAAATTTCAGCTGGGGAAGGAATCATGGTAGGTCAAAACCAATGGTAATATTCGATTTCTTAAACTGTTGTGTGTACAAGGACTAATGTACTACATTTGTTGTACTGCATATATATATTTTATGCAGATTTGTCTATAAAATACATTTCACAATATAGATTAAGTATATGTTTAAAGAAAAAGTGGTCCTGGAGAGCTGAAAAATGTATCAACAAAGAATAGATCAGAGTGATGTGCCTTGCCTGATAAGAGAAAATCACATAAAGTCAGTGTTAATAAATCAATATATGAATAAACAGTTCAGTAGACAAGACTATACATGTTTTATGTTTTATATGAACTTTAGAATAAATGTGGTAGTTTAATTCATTGATAAAATGATGGGTTATTTAATAAATGGTACTGGCACAACTGGTTATCCATATAAAATAGGAAAAAACCATCATTATTTCACATCACATAAAATTAATTCTATATAACTAAAGAATAAAATGCAAAAAAGCTACATCTTAGAATTGTGACTATATTGCTTGCATGTCCTGGGGTCAGTGAAAATCTTCTTAATGATAAGGAATTCAATGATCAAATACCATAATTGAAGTTGAAGACGAGCAATTGAATTGAAAAAGAAATGGCAACAGAAATGAGAGGTGGCTAATACTTATTCAATAGGAAGATTTCTTTCAAACTGAAAAAAGTTCAAAGTAGCCAAGAGAAAAATGGCATATACACAAGTGTTTCCCATAAGACCAAAGCACATGGTTAAAAACACACGAAAAGATGCACAAACTCACTGTAAGTCAGAGTAATACAAATTAATATGTAACAATGAGATATCATTTCATGCTCATTAGATGCCTGTGCAGCTAATAGTATGAATTGTTACAGTCTTTTGTGAAAACCATATAAAAACAACTATTAAAATTAAAGATATACTTAACCTTTGACCCAGCATTCCTTACCTGGGGTCTTTCCCACAGAAATAAAAATTCAGGATATAGAGATCTATGGATACATGTGTTTATTGCCACATTATTCATAGAGGCAGAAAGTAGTAACAAAGTGACAAACAAAATAGGGGAAATGGGGAAATAAATTATAGCACATTTATACCAAGAGACTATTTTATAGCTATCAAAAATATTGGATCAGAACTATGCTAACTGACAAAGAGAATCCCATAGGTATTATTGATTAGAAAACTTAGAAGTAGGGAATATGTGTAATAGGAAAAATAATTGTGTAAGATAAGGTCCCATTTTAGAAAGTAAAATGGGCAAAAATCTCCTAGTTTTACATACATGTAGACGTATATTAGTTTCTGTATATTGATACATGGTACTTAAGCATGGACGAAGTATGGAAAGATCCCTGCCATGTTGTTATGTATGCTATTTTGTGAGAGGGAATGGAAATGGGGGCAAGTAAAGATAGACAAAGGAAAAAGACTGCACAAAAATGCCTGATACCATCTTACTTAAGGAAAATAACATCTATGTGTGTATATATAAGGTCGTTACCAAAAAATAAAAAACTGTAGAAAGTATAAATTTACATTGACTGACTTGTACATTTGTAATGGATAATCAAGTGAAAAAAATCAAACTGCCAACTAACACACATAATCATGTTCTGTGTGTGTAGCAAAGTTCCATATATATTTTAAATGCATATGTTTAAAGGAGAAAGGTCTATAAAGATATCTGTCAGGCTTACTGAGGGTAGCAAGGGTGAAGATGGTGCTGAAGAGTAGAGATGGGTAGGAAGGAAGTGGTTATTAGTCTTTATACATCTTTGTACTGTATTGTTTCATTTTTTACAAAAAGCATGTTATGTATCCATTTACCTACTGTTGTGTAACAAAGCACCCCCAAAGTAAACCATTTAAAACAAGAAACATTCAATCTTTTCCTGATTTCATGCATTTGCTGGGTGGCTTTTCTGATCTGGACTGGCTTAGCTAGGGCTGGCTCCATCAGGGTTGGCTCAGCGGGAGACTCACTCAAAGCAAGTCACAAGATCCAAGGAAGAGTCATAACAAAGGGCACAGATAGAAAAAAACTGTTTGTAGGCATTTTTGCAACCAATCACAATGTATCGCTAGACTTATTTTCATTATTATTTTATTCATTTCTGTTCTTTCTCATTGAAAGAATCGTAATTCAGGCACTCATTATCTTTTGAGGATGGATCTTCTTAGAGGGATCTCCCATGAAATATTTTTCTTCTCTTTTATGCCACACATCATCTTTCTTTTTCTATACCCCTTCCTATCCATTGGAGTGTGGTTAAGGAATCTTTAATTCCTCTTTAAATGGCATAGTCCTGTTTTATGCCTGTTGCCATCTTTCTCCATCAGATTCAGACTTTTTTTCTGGATTTTCTTTTAATTTATAACAAAATATTATTACTCATTTTTGTGTTAAAATAAACCAGTGCAGTTTTGGGGAACGTCTACTTTGCTCTTACAGTTTCTGTCATCTGATAGCATCTGAGATGCATATACAATGCACTGAATTTTCACCTTAACAAATGCCTGTACTTAGAGAATGACCTGTATGTCCTGCCTCTTTGTCAGATCACTTCCAGGTGTAATATTACAAACCTCTTTTCAAGGACTTGAAGCAATGTGCTTAGGTGACAGTGTTCAGTGTGGTAGAAGAAGAAGTACCACTGCCCTTACTGACCATTTGGTATGCTAGCCACTTGGGTTGCACCCCACACAATGTCCAGCATGCTCGGGGTGTGTGAAAGCTCCCAGGCCCCAGCCACCAGGGTCAGAGAGCAACCTGAGAAATTACAGCTTGCAGGTACATGAAATGTGGTCAGGAAATAGTGACTAAGCAACTATTGGCCTGACCACAGTTGCTCCAGTGATTATTTTCAAGTATTTATGGATTAATATCTGGTAATCTTGTTTGTTTGCTTTTTTAAAAAATTTTTTTATTGTGGGCGCCTGGGTGGCTCAGTTGGTTAAGCGACTGCCTTCGGCTCAGGTCATGATCCTGGAGTCCCAGGATCGAGTCCCGTATCGGGCTCCCTGCTCAGCAGGGAGTCTGCTCCTCCCTCTGACCTTCCTCCTTCTCATGCTCTCTGTCTCTCATTCTCTCTCTCTCAAATAAATAAATAAAATCTTTTAAAAAATTAAAAAATAAAAATAAATAAATAAAAATTTATTGTTCTGTTAATCACCATACATTACATCATTAGTTTTTGATGTAGTGTTCCATGATTCACTGTTTGGATGCCATGATCTTTGAAAAGTGAACAGTTGATTAAAAATTAGTACTGAATTCCAGTTACTAAAGAAGGTTGATGATGAAAGTTATCCTCAAAAATATTTGTCAGCGTTTACTACCTACCATGAAGAGTATGGCAGTATCACTGACCGTGGAAAAACAGAATGTTAACAAAAAATCAGATTTGCTTCAGGTTAGCAGCTAATTTATGAAGATCATTCCCCCAAACAACTAATTAGCCCAGGAGACTATAGCAGAAAATATTTCCCTGTCTGCAGAGCATGACTTTTCATTTATGTAGATCAAATGCTTGTTCTGTTTTTTCTCATTTTTATTTGAAGTTTCATCCTGCAAATATAAAAAGTGAAGTGATAGCTATTAACATGTAGTTCCGTTAATATAAAAAAACTTCACACACAGGTAAATTAAGCAAGTTCTGTATGGGTATTACCAGGTGCTATAAATAGAAAATTAATTAATTCTAATAATGATTTGATTAAAAAAACTTCTTAAGATCAAAGTAAAGCTTTTCAAAGTTCATTTAGTCAGATATGAAACATCTGACATTTTGGGGAATGGTATTATAAATTCAGGTGAAAGTACAACATTGAAAATAAAATTAGTTGTTTTTGTATTGAAAATGTGAATGAGAGTTTGGTGGAGCACATCATGATAAAACCTGTGTTTTCACTAAACCCATGAAGAAAAATGGGCATGGAATTGCTGCTGGTGGGCTTTATCATCAATAATTATGTCCAATCAAGCAGCTGAAGAAATTCATTGGGATAGCATGCCTACTTCTTCTTGTTGCCCATTATAAATCAGATTTTAGAAATATTTAAGCTTTGGAAGAACTGTTTTGTAAATCAGTCTGAGGTTTTTAAAATGATAGTGAACTATTTCATTTTTCACTTAAGTTCTCTCCATTTTGGCTGCATAATTGTTCAAAATCTGTAACAACATATTCAATGATATGAGTGCTGAAAAGTATTCAGATTTTTTAACTTTCAAAAAACTGCGTATATATTCTGTACAGGAATGCAGTGACATTGAGAAGGCCCTTGATTTTCCAGTGACCCCACTTAGTGAAATATTCAAAAGAATCATGTATAGTGCAGTATCTTTGACAAGTTTTGTCTTGTAAAAGTACTTACCAAAGGAAGATTCTCTTAATGGAAAGAAAAAGGCAATAGCTGTGAAAATATTTGGGCTGAAATATTTATTCATTTTAATACACAGCATATAAGAATATACTCCAGTCAGCAGAATTTGTCCTTAGCTTAGAGTTATCTCACATCCACAGAGAGAATATTTTCTCAGCTAAAATTATAGAGATCAGAGTCCGTAGATGATGTCAAAACCTTTAAATATGTTAACCATAACATGAAATTAAAAATATTGCAAAAAATTTTATGAAAAAAATAGTAAGAGCACAATGAAAAGAGTATATTCTTCATCGGGGGGTGGGGGATCCCTGGAAACAGCAACACAATATTAGAAAAGAGATAGAGCTAACAAACTGATTAAAGTACATAAACATATGCCAGGAATAATTATTTTGCTTATTCAATTTTAATGTTAAGATAATCAAATAGAAAAACATTTTTAATATTTTGCTTTAGTATGTATAGATATGTGTTTTTGAAAATAATTTTAAATAGAATTAAATTATGTGTACACTAGTATTATAAAACTTGTCAGGCAATAAATTACATTAGTTTCTAAACTCCATTTGGCTGACTTTTTAAATTAATAAACTTTATTTTTTCAAGTAGGTTCATAGCAAAGTTGAGTGGAAAGTACAGAGAGTTCTCATCTGCCACCCTGTCCCCACACATGCACAACTTCCCCCACTCTCAGCGTCCCACACTGTAGTGGAATATTTGTTATAAATGAGGAGCCCACATTGACATCATTATCAACCAAAGTCCACAGTTTACAGTACACTCTGTGTGTTGTACATTTTATGGATCTGGACAAATGTATAATGACGTGTATCCACAATTGCAGTATACACAGTAGTTGCGCTGTCCAAAAAATCCTCTGTGTTCTATTCTTCCCCCAGCCCCACAACCCCTAGCAACCACTTACCTTTTTACTGTCTTCATAGTTTTGCCTTTCCCATAATGTCATGTAGTTGGAATCATATACTATGTAGCCTTTTCAGATAGGCTTTTTTCACATATTACTTATTTTGGTAATATGCAGTTGAGTTTCCTCCATGTTCTGTGGCTTGATAGCTAGATGAGCTAGCTGGATTGCTGGATTATATGATTATATGGTAAGATTATGTTTAGTTTCATAGGAAACTGCCTAAACCTTCCAAAGTGGGTATACCACGTTGCCTTCCCACCAGCAATGAATAAGAGTTCTTTTTGCTCAGGGTGCCTGGGTGGCTCCGTCGGTTAAGCCTCTGCAAGCGTCTGCCTTCGGCTCAGGTTATGGTCCCAGCATCCTGAGATTGAGCCCCCACATTAGGCTCCATGCTCAGCAGGGAGCCTGCTTCTCCCTCTCCCTCCGCCTGCCTGCCTGTCTGCCTACTTGTGATCTCTCTCTCTCTCTGTCAAATAAATAAAATCTTAAAGAAAAAAAAAAAAGTTCTTTTTGCTCAACATATATTCACCAGCATTTAGTGTTGTCAGTGTTTTGGATTTTGGCCATTTAATAGGTGTGTAGTGGAATCTTGTTGTTTTCATTTTTATTTCCCTGATGATATATGATGTGGAACATATATGTTTACTTGCTAACTGTACATCTTTTTTGATGTTTAAGTCTTTTGCATATTTTTAAATTAAGTTGTTCAGTTTCTAATTGTTGAGTTTTAAAAGTCCATTGTATTTGTTGGATAACAGTCCTTTGGGCATATTTTTTCCCACTCTGCAGCTTGTCTTCTCATTCTCTTGGCATTGGCTTTTGCGGGGCAAAATTTTTTATTTTAATGATGTCTAGCTTACCATGTTTTTCTTTCATAGATTGTGCCTCTGGTGTTGTATCTAAAAAGTCATCAGTATACCCAAAGTCATCCAGGTTTTTTCCTATGTTATTTTCTAGGAGTTTTTACAGGTTTTTTTATTTTGTTTTGTTTTCAGTCTATGACTCACTTTGAATCAATTTTGTGAAGGGTGTAAGGTTTGTGTTTAGATTCATTTATTGACATGCAGATGTGCAATTATTCCTACATCATTGGTGGAAAAGACGATCTGTGTTCCATTGTATTACCTGTTACTTTGTCCAAGACCACTTGACTATATTTATGTCTGTCTGTTTCTGGGTTCTCTGCTCTGTCCCTCTGATTTATCTATTCTTTCATCAGTACCACACTGTCTTGATTACTATAGTTTTATAGTAGGTCTTGAAGTCAAATAGGTCATTCATCCAACTTGCTCTTCTCCCTCAATCCTGAATTGGTTATTCTGGGTCTTTTACCTCTCCATATGAAGTTTAGAATCAGTTTGTCAATATCCACAAAATAACTTGCTGGGATTTTGATTGAGATTGTATTAAATCTATAAACCTGGGTAAGATTTGATATCTTGACAATATTGAGTCTTCCTACCCATGAACTTGGAATATCTCTCCATTTATATAGTTGTTCTTTGATATCTTTCAAAAGAGGTTTGTAGGGCGCCTGGGTGGCTCAGTTGGTTAAGCGACTGCCTTCGGCTCAGGTCATGATCCTGGAGTCCTGGGATCGAGTCCCGCTTCGGGCTCCCTGCTTGGCAGGGAGTCTCCTTCTCCCTCTGACCCTCCTCCCTCTCATGCTCTCTGTCTCTCATTCTCTCTCTCTCTCAAATAAATAAATAAAATCTTTCAAAAAAAATTAAAAAAAAAAGAGGTTTGTAGTTTTCCTCATACAGATCTTATATATATTTTGTTAGATTTATACCTAAGTATTTCATTTGGGGTGGGTAATGTAAATGGCCATGTGTTTTGTTTTGTTTTTTCCCCTTGGGTTTCGTTTTATTTTACTGTAGTAAAAACATTTAACAGGAGATTTGCCCTCTTTTTTAAAAAAACTCAAGTATAACACACAGTGTTATATTCGTTTCAGGTGTACAATATCATGATTCAGCAATTCTCTGCATTTCTTAGTTCTCATCAAGATAAATATACTCTTAATCCTTTTTATCTATTTCACCCACCCCCCCAGCCACCTCCCCCCTGACAACCATGTTTGTTCTCTATAGTTAAGACTCTGTTTTTTGGTTTGTCTCTTTTTTTTTTCCTTTGGTTTCTTAAATTCCACATTTGAGTGAAATTGTATGGTATTTGTCTTTCTCTGACTTATTTCACTTAGCATTATGCCCTCTAGGTCCATCCATGTTGTTGCAAATGGCAAGATTTCATTCTTTTTATGGCTGAGTAATATTCCATTATATATACCACATCCTTACCCATTTATCTATGGATGGATATTTGGGTTGCTTCCATACCCTGGCTATTAAAAATAATGCTTCAGTAAACATTGGGATGCATATAGCTTTTCAAATTAGTGGGTGTTTTCCTTTGGGTAAATACCCAGTAGTGGAATTACTGAATCATGCAGTAATTCTAGTTTTAATTTTTTGAGGAAATGCCATACTGTTTTCCACAGTGGCTGTCCAAATTTGCATTCCCACCAATAATGCAGGAGGGTTCCTTTTTCTTCATATCCTCACCAACACTTGTTATTTCTTGTATTCTAATTTTAGCCATTCTGACAGGTGTAAAGTGATATCTCATTGTGGTTTTAATTTGCATTTCCCTAATGATTAGTAATATTGAGCATCTTTTTATGTATCAGTTGGCCATCTGTATGTCTTCTTTGGAAAAATATCTGTACAGGTCCTCTGCCCATTTTTAATTTGGGTTCTCCAATTTCTTTTTGTTTTTTTTGTTTGTTTGTTTGTTTTTGGTGTTGAGTTGTATACGTTTTTATGTATTTTGTGTATTAACACCTTATTGGATATATCACTTACAAATATTTTTTTTCCCATTCAGTAGGTTATCATTTTGTTTTGTTGATGGTTTCCTTCACTGTGCAAAAGCTTTTTATTTTGATGTGGTCCCAATTTTGTTTTTGTTTCCCTTGCCAGAGGAGACATACCCAGAAAAATGTTTCTATGCTCAATGTCAAAGAAATTCCTGCCTGTGGTTTCAGGTCTCACATTTAGATCTTTAATCCATTTTGAGTTTATTTTTGTGTTATAGTGTAAGAAAGTGGTCCAGTTTCATTCTTCTACATGTGGTTGTCCAGTTCTTCTAACATCTTTGTTGAAGAGACTGTCTTTTCCCCATTGTAAATTATTGCCTCCTTTGTCGTGGATTAATTGACTGTAAAAGTGTGTTTATTTCTGGGCTCTCTATTCTGTCCTTTTCATCTGTGTGACTATTTTTGTACCTATACAATACTGTTTTGATTATTAGCACTTTGTAGTATATCTTGAAATCTGGGGTTGTGATACCTTCAGCTTTGTCTTCTTTTTCAAGATTGCTTTAGTTATTTGGGGTGTTTTGTGGTTCCATACAGATTTAGGATTATTGTTCTAGTTCTGTGAAAAATGTCAGTACTTTGATATGGATTGCATTGAATCTATAAATTGCTTTGGGTAGTAGGGACATTTTAACAATATTGGTTCTTCCAATTCATGAGCATGGAATATTTTTTCATTTGCTTATGTCATCTTCAATTTCTTTCATCAGTGTCTTATAGTTTTCAGAGTACAAGTTTTTCACCTCTTTAGTTAAGTTTATTCCCAAGTATTTTATTCTCTTTGGTGCAGTTGTAAATGGGAATGATAATGTGTTTTTAATTTCAAATTCTACTTATTACCAGTATATAGCAAAATGATTGACTTTTGCATATCAATCTAGTATTCCACAACCTTGCTATAATTCCTTATTAGTTCCAGGAGATTTTTGGTCACATCTTTTGGATTTTCTACCTGGACAACTCTGTCTTCTGAGAAAGAAGACACATGTAATTGTTCATTTTTAATTTGTATACCTTTTCTTCCTCTTTTTTGTCCTGTTGCAGTACCTAGGACTTCCAGTATGATGATGAAAAGCATGGTGAGAGGAGTGAGAGTGCCTAATTTCTGTTGTGGGGAAGCTTCGGGTTTCTCACCGTGAGGTATGATGTTGGTTGTAGGTTTTTTTTTTTTTGTCATGTTCTCTATCATGATGAGGAAATACCCTTCTATTCCTCATTTACTGGGGGTTTTTAATCATGCATGAGTGTTAGGTTTTGTTAATTGCTTTTTCTGAATCAATTGATATGATCATGCTGTTTTTCTTCCTTAGTCTGTTGATGTGATATATTACATTGTTTGTTGAATGGTGAAGTATCCTTGCATACCTGTGAAAATCCACCTGGTCATGGGATATAATTCTTCTTATATACTGTTGCATTTTATTTGACTGTATTTTGTTGAGAACTTCACATGATTTTAATTATTTTAACCCCTCTTCATTTCTAAAAAGCTTCACAGTTTAGGCATTATTATATTGTCATCCTAAACATAGTAGAATGAGAGTGGGCTTTGGAAATAGCAAACCTGGGTTTCTATCCCAGTTTTGACACTTGCTTTATAACCTCAAGAAATTATTATACTTTTGCTATTGAAGACTTATTTTTTTCATTGGCAAATTTTTGCCACTTAATAATTACTTGTGTATTGCCTATTAGGTGCCAGACACTGTTCTAGGTGATGAAGATAAACAATAATTAAGACAGACAAAAGTCCCTGTCCTCCTGAAACTGAAATTCTAGTGGGAGTTAGAACAAGCAATAAACACACTATGAAATAAAACATGTATGTTATGTAGCATGAAATGTGAAAACAAAATAATAAATGAAAAGGAATAGGAAATTTGGGGACTAGAATGACTACAATTTTAGGTAGGGTGACTAGGGACAGAGTCAATTCTTTAGAATGTAGTTTGAGTTAACATACAATGATATGAAGGAACAATGTATGCATATGTCTGTGAACAGTTAAGCATTCCCAAATGAGGAGCCAGGCAAAGGCTCTGAGGCAGGAACTTGCCCATTCTCTTTAAGGAAGAGCAAGAGAGCCATTGTGGCTGGAACTGAGTGAGGGCAGTAGAATATGAAATTAGAAAGGAAGGGTGAAGGATTTGATCTTGTAGTCTCAGAGGTTATGGTAAACCTTTTGCTTTTTACTCTGAGTGAGATGAGCACGGAAGTGACATGACGTATCTGTATTTTCACAGGATTATTCTAGCCATTTTACTGAAAGTAGACTGAAGAAAGGCAAGTGTGGAACAGAGACACCACTTACTTTCTTAAAGAGAGATGGTGACTTGGGCCATGTTGGCCAGAGTTCAGGTGGTGAGAAGAGGGTGGATTCTGGGTAATTTTGAAGCCTGAGCCAAAAGGATTTGCTGATCAATTTGATGTGAATTAAGAAAAAGAGGAGTCAAGGATAACTGCCAAGTTTTTGGTCTGAACAATCAAAGGAGGAAATTAGTAGTACCTATTGCACAGGGTTATGAAGATTCAATGAGAAGAGGTTGGTAGAGGGCTTGATTTATACTTCTTCCCTTACTCTCAATCCCTTAGGATGTGTGTATTATTCCTGGTCATTTTTTACTATGTAGGGAATTTAAAAAGATTCACCATGGGTTTTGATTTATTTTTATGCCCTCTGTCAAAGAAACGGGTGGAGAGCCAAAATAGGTAGAGTTTGATGAGAGCTAAAGTTAAGGAAAGAGCTTGCATTCAAGATACAGATTTAGCAGATGGATGCTGAGTGCCTACTTGAGTCTGGAATTGTGCTAGATATGTTGACGTTTTATTGCATTTAATCCTCACAAAAATCTCTTTGAAGTTGGTATTATAATCCCTACTTCATAGTAGGGAACTGAGATTTAAAGAGGGTACATGGTTTATTCAATGTCACAGAAAAGCAGAACTATGACTTAAACAAAGTAGTGCTTTATTCCACCACCTGTCTTTGTGAAACTAAATCTTCATCCAAATCTATTTATCTCTCATAGCCCATTTTAAGAAACACAGACTGATTGGCATGAGGAGACACTTTTGTTCTATATTTCCATCTGTCGTAACAATGCTGAACTAAGTATATGGTTTTCCAAATTTTTTGCCATCTCTGGTCCTTTGCATTTGCTGTTTTCTCTCTATGGAATGCCTTCTCTTTATGCATCAGGAAAATTTCTGTACCTCCTTCAAATTTCAGTTTAAGGAATTTATTTTTCTGTAAGATTGTTTCTTTAATTTCCCCAAGTGGAATTAAGATTGCATATTCCTAGTTTCCTGTTTCATCCTACCCAAGAGCAGCATTAGTGTTTGACATATTGCACTATGGTGGAATACCTGTATCCCCCACCAGGATGTGAGCTTACTGAGGTCAGGAATTTTGTCTTACTTGTCTGAATTTCCAGGCCTGACTCACTTCTAAGCACACAGGCTCTCAGTAAGAGCATATTGATGTAGAAATGAAAGAACTCAAAATTTACAGTGTATATGAAACTGCATCACAAAAGCTTTCCTTGAACCTTAAGCCTGGCTTGAAAAATAATTTTGTATCCTGATGTTGCCTGGTCTGCAAGTAGAGTTACTCTGAAATAGTTGAGTCTGCACTTCAAGATCTTCCTTGAAGGGGACATTGCTCTCTCCCAGGGATTAGGAAACATTAAAACACCTTAAGATAGATTGATTCTGATCCTTCTCTCTGCCCCCACTCAGTCCCTTTGGAAATTTTCCCTCTGCGCCATGGGGTGGTATTATGAGAAATCTGGTGCTCTCTGCTTTGAGAACCCAGTCTGTGCTGAGGCAGTCCTCCAAGGGGCACTGCACTTTGCTGTTTTATCCCAGGGTTGCATCTGACAGTAAGTACTTCTGATATTTCAAAGCCCACTCACTGAGGTGACAGATTTGCTATAGGAAACTTCACCGTAAAGAGCTGATAGTTGTTGGTTTTTTGTTTGTTTTTTAACAAATGTGTTGAGTATATTAACTTTTCCTACTCTAATTTATGGTGTAATAAAACCTACTATGCCCTGGCCCTGTTAGGAGAGTAAAAGTAAAGGGTTCCTCTTGCTAGCTATTGATAAATCCTACCAAATTCTCACCATGAGCAGAAGTAGAAGTGATGATCGAATTTAAGAGTAGAGTGGGAGAAAGGACACCAAGTTCGGGACAATGAGATATGAGAAACTACTCCCAATATTTGATGCAAAGACTTAGCAGGCCTCGTATTTCTCCAGTTGCCATTTATGTCTTCAGGTTGTCACTTCGTCATGGCTAATGTTTTGTTTGTCACATGCACACACAAACCTGCAGGTGACAGAGGCCCCAGTCTGAGGCCTGAAGGAATGAAAGGGTGGTAATTATGCCTCTGACTCAGCCTCTACATCCCTGTTAAAAATTTGCATGTAGGAAATACAGAATGGGATATTTCAGTTGGGGCTCTGAGGAACAAAAACCTATATTGAGCAAGTTTGTCTGTGGGCTGATGAACCAAACACTTTATTTGCAAGGATATGTTAAAAGGTGGCTCCTAGCAACGGAAAAAAGAAAAAAAATCTCCCATAGAATCCAAAACAGATTTTTTTTCACTAGTGCAAACACCAAACCCTCTCAGATGCTTAGTAAATAGTTTTGAATGAAATGAATTAGGAAACCATATCATTGTTAATGACAAAAATGATAGCTAACATTTATGAAGCAATTGAGCATTTATCAATTATCAGGCACCTCACATTTGTTAAGTACTTGCTTACACTCAGACTAAAGAAGGTGATTTTATATTCTTAACCTTAATCAGTCCTCACAATAAGCCTATGTGGTAGTGTTCAGTTTTCATTTCACAGAAGAACAGACTGAAACTCAGAGAGGTGAAATTATCTTCTAAAAGCCACACAGAGGGTAAAAGGATGGGCAATCAGATTACCCTGATTGCAAGTCAATTTCTGTCATTGACAGCTTGTTCTAATCTTGAAATGTTGTCAAGAAGTTGAATTGCCTAATATGTGTTTTCAACTTTTAAAATAACTTTATTATTTTGAAAAAATAATATATGGTTATTATTAATGGTCAAACCACTTAAATATAAAGAGAAAGAAATTAACATCATCTGAAATCCACCATCCAGATATAACCAGTTAATGTTTGGGTGAGCATTTTACTAAACATTTCTCTATGGATATATATGGAAATAGGCACAAGATTTTATATAAATGGAATAATATCGAACATACTGTTCTAAAACCTGTTTTATTTTTCACTCAGCAATATGTCATGGGCATCTTTCCATGTCAATAAATATAGATTTGCATCATCATTTTTAATTGCACCATAATTAGAAATCACAATATTTTAGAGAGGAAAAAAATGTCAGAGACACTCTACTCCAACATTCTGTCCAGTGTAGAAATACTCTATAAGACTTCCCTGGCTAAAAATCATGCAGATTTTTCTGCATATTGTCATCCAAAGATGATGGTTCTAATAGTATGGGAATTAAACCAAACTTTCCCTCTCTGTATCTTTCCCATGCTAAAATATATGTCTGTATTATTAAACCCAGCTATCATCCCTGATTTTTCCCTTCTCATTCCTTTTCCCTTGTCCAAACTAAATATCCCTAACTCTTTCTTCCTCATGAGTCAGAATTTCTAAACCTTCACTAACCTGGATAACCTCCCCCTGATAACTCAGATGAGTTAATGAACTAAGCACAGTTCTTCATTTGTGGTATGACCAAAGAATATAGTGATGTTTTGCACTCCAGTGATTTGGACACCTTCCTTCTCCCAATGTAGTCTAACACTGGATGCTTTATAGAGATGAACCAAGTGGATGGGATCCAGTTATGCAGAACTGGAGTTAGTTCTATGAATGTGCATGAACTCTGTTTCAGAAAGCCTTCAGAGAATGAATAAAACATCTTCTTTTTTTAAAAAAAAATTCTTGACATGTAAAGACAGTAAGGTGAAATAAAAGACGTTTGAATGTTCTTATGTATTGAAAAATCAGTGTTCTGAAATAGAGGAAAAAAGCTTAAGATGTTATGGAAACCTCCATGCAAGTTGACCAGAAAACATTCAATACTGCCTAACCCAATATTTTTATTATTTCACATAGGTTAATCATGTGAAATAATAGGCTCAAATGTTTGTAAAGTCTTGCCCAATGGCATATGGTAAGGAAGAAGGAAGATTGTGTCTCCTGGAACATGTATGCAAAATAGTACTACCAGCAAGTTAATATAATGATGAAAACTTCCACTGAACACTTGAGTAGGTAGCTTTTATGGAGGTAGATAGACCAAACTTGAGTGACTGCTTCATAGTCAGGGGCCATGTTCCCTTCTCAGAACAGGTATGAAAACTTGCTGTTTAGTTTCATTGTTATCTTGAAGACAGCTGAGAGTGGTTTGAGTAATTAAAATGCTAATTGGAAATTCACCATTTATCAGAGGAAACTGCAATGAGTCAATTTCCTTTTGTTGTTCCTTTTCTTCTTCATCTTCTACTACTACTACTACTACTACTACTACTACTACTACTACTATAACTGTTTTCTCTGGTGATCACAGATGTTGAGGTTGTAAACTCACTGTGTGCCCTATATGTGGAGAATCTTCTATTCAAGCCAAATTTTTTCTCCTCTCTTTTTGTTGATTGTCTACTTAAATTAACCTTCCCTAATGAGATGGAGATTCGTAGGATATGTCTGTAATTTACTGGCTGTGAAATTAGTCTGGATAATTCATCCCATGGGTGACAAGGATGAGATCACAGAGTGAGCCACCAGGTGAGGATGGAGAATGTAAAGAATGACTCTTCTGCTATTGCATCCACAGACTGCATGTGGGAGGTCTGAGGAGAATGCATATGATAAGCCCAGGCTCTAGGTAACCCCAATTTATCACCAGCCCACCTTCATTCCCAACATATCTTATTTGGAGCTTAGCTGGGTCAGTCCTGTTACTTAGAGGATGAAACCACCAGATGTCAGTATTGGTGCTCAGTAGCTGTAATGAAACTTCCTTCTTGGTCAAACCATAAAACCCAGCTTTGAGAAAGACCTAGACAAGCAGTGGGAAAGTAATGTATGTGAGTTACTGAACAGTTCTTTTCGCTGAGTAGGAGCTAGAAGACCATCATCTCAACGCTTTCCTCTGGAACTCTATATAAGAATTTTGGGATTGCATCATTACTGAATTAGCCATGTTTTATTCCAAGAAGTTCTACATAAATATTCCTTAAGATATGTGAAGGAAGTAGTAAAATTTGGTAAGTAAATGCATTTATAAAATGCTACCTTTAATTACATATCTATGATAGGGATTCTCAGAATTTATAATATGTTCATGTTTTGCAATTTTTCATTATGGGATAAAGGTATGCATTGCCCTCAACATTAGTTGGTCATATTATGAGAGGAAATAATTTCTCAAGGATACTCTTTATAAATACTGACTGCTAGAATCTTCTGGTATTGCAAATGATGAGCTAAGGATACAAAATTATTATATGACCAACCAACAAACTCAATTCTGCCTTCAGTTTAATGACAAAGTTATCCTATTCTCCAACCCATGTTTTGGTGAAACATTTGTGTATCATCTGTGTGCAACATTCAAAAAGATAAGACCATTAATAGAAGAGAGAACTGGGTTAAAATGAAACATCTGGGGGCACCTGAAGGACTGACACTAAGATGTTCATCCTTATTTTGCCTAACTTGGAACTCAGGACAATCCATAGGTGTCTGGGGCAAAATATTATGGTAGAGACATATGATAGACTGCCTAAGGCCCAGAAAGAAAAGCTAAAGGAGATTCTTTGGGAAATTAGGATATTCAATAATACCTATCTATATGGAGGAATTTAGGAAGCCACATGCATACTGAGGGAAACATGCACTCAAAGACCTGAGCAGACCCTAAGATGTCACCTTGGACTGATTCCTAGGCTAAGTGGGAGCCACTGGCTAAGTGTTAGGATTTCCAGCAGAGTTAATCAGCAAAGACTGGAAGAGGTATTTGATCTTGTTTGTTATTTTTTGTTTGTTTATTGTGTTTTTGTGTTGTTTTGTTTTTTATTTTAAACTCCTGGCTTTCAAGGAAATGTCTGTCAAATTATTAGCTGAACATGACCTGAAGGAACAGAGACTTCAGTGACCACACATGAAAAGGAATACAGTCTTTGTAAAAGTAGTTTGGAAGAGTCACTAAATAATGGGTTGCTATAGCCTTTCGCAGTCAAAAAAAAGAAAGGAAAGAGGAATGGAAGGAATGGAGGGAGGGAGAAAGAGAGGAAGAAAGGAAGGGAGGGAGGGAGGAAGGAGGGGGGAAGGAGGAAGGGAGGGAGGAAGAAAGCTCAGGGAAAGTGTATCTGATTTCCAGAGTTACCACTTTATAATATTCAAATGTTCAGTTTTCAAAAAATCCCAAAAAACACAAAGCATTGGGGCAGCGGCAAGATGGTGGAGGAGTAGGAGACCTGGATTTCGTCTCCTCTCAGGAATTCAGCTGGATAGGGATCAAACCATTCTGAATACCTACAAACCCAACAAGAGATCGAAGAAAAGAATAGCAACAACTCTCTCATCAGAAAAGCGACCACTTTCTGGAAGGTAGGACGTGTGGAGAAGTGAATCCGAGGCCATATTCGGGAGGATAGACGGCGGGGGAGGGGCCTCTGTCAGCCGCTTCTGGCAAGTGCTAGAGCCGCGGAGCACAAAATCGGAACTTTTAAAAGTCTGCTCCGCCGAGGGACGTCACTCTGGTGGCTAAGCGGGGGGTGGAACCCTCGCGGGACAGTGTGGTCTCAGGACCCTCGGGGTCACAGAAAGACCGGGGGTGCCTGAGTGTGGCAGAGCTCCCAGGTAACGGAGCAGGGAAGCCGGTTGCAGAGACGGAGCCCAGGCGTGGGCTCTCAGCTCGGGTTGCCATAAACCGTGATCCACGGCACAGTCGGGCCACTGCTCCTCCAGCAGGGACCCAACAAGCGGCAGATCCAGGAGATTCACCTTCCTCCCCCGGGAGGAGCGGCGCAGGAGCGCACCATAGGGATCTGCTGGGTTTGGAGACTCCACACGGGGTCAGGTGCCAGAGATAGAAACGCTCGGTCACAGACCGGGTGAGCACGGAGTGTGGCCGGAGACCAGGGAGACGGGGGTGACTGATGGCTTTTCTCTGGGGGCTCACTGAGGAGCGGGGCCCCGAGTTCTCAGCTACTCTGGGGCGGAGATTGGGAGGCCGCCATTTTCACTCTCTGCCTCTAAAGCTGTACAGAAAGCTCGCAGGGAACAAAGCTCCCGAGAGCAACCCCGAGCAGATTACTTAGATTACCGGGCAAGGGCGGGGCAATTCTGCCTCTGGCAAAGACATTTGGGAACCACAGCAACAGGCCCCTCCCCCAGAAGATCAGCGAGAACAGCCAGCCAAGACCAAGTTTACTGATCAATGAGAACGGCAGAACTTCAGTGCTAGGGGAATACTGCACATAGAATTCATGGCTTTTTTACCATGATTCTCTAGTCTTCCAAAGTTAATTTTTTTTTAACTGTCTTTTATCTTTTTCTTTTTTTTTTTTTTGAATTTTTCTTTTTCCCTTTTTTTCAACGAACATCTTATCAATCCCTTTTTTAAGAAACATTTTTATTTTTCATTTTTAGAATCATATTCTATCCCTTCATAGTAGTTACCCGTATTTTTGGCATATATATATAAGTTGTTCTCTCTTTAAAATTTTGAGATAGTTTCTTCTAACAGATCAAAATATACCCTAAGTCTCTAGTATATGGTTTTTTCCTACTGCCCTGCCTGATCACATTCTCTGCCTTTATTTTTTTCTTTTTTCATTTTTTAAATCCTCTTCTTTCTTTTTTCAAACAACTTCTTATCAATTACTTTTATAAAATTTTTTATAATTTCCATCCTTACAGTCATATTCGATCCCTTCATCATATCAACCCTTATTTTTGTACATATATAAGTTTTTCTTTCTTTAAAATTTTGGGAGGCACTTTCTTCTAACAGACCAAAATACAACCAAAATCTAGTGTGTGGGACTGATCTATATACCAGCCTGATCATATTTGATCACATTCTGGTTTTTTTTGTTGTTGTTGTTTTGTTTTGTTCTGTTTTTGTCTGTTTTTATCTTTATTTTTTTCTTTTTCTTTTTTTTTTTTTCTTTTTTCTCTCTTTCCCTTTCTCTTCCCACTGCTTCAGGTCTTTTCTGATTTGTTTAGAGTATATTTTCTGGGGATGTTGTTACCCTGCTAGCATTTTGTTCTCTCATTAATCTATTCTCCTCTGCACAAAATGACAAGATGGAAAAAATCACCTCAACAAAAAGAACAAGAGGTAGTACCGACTGCCAGGGACCTACTCAATACGGGCATTAGTACAATGTCAGATCTAGAGTTCAGAATCATCACTTTAAAGATACTAGCTGGGCTTGAGAAAAGCATGGAAGTTATTAGAGAAACCCTTTCTGGAGAAGTAAAAGAACTAAAATCTAATCAAGTTGAAATCAAAAAGGCTATTAATGAGGTGCAATCAAATATGGAGGCACTAACTGCTAGGATAAATGAGGCAGAGAGAGAATCAGTGATATAGAAGACCAAATGATGGAACATAAAGAAGCTGAGAAAAAGAAAGATAAACAACTACTGGATCATGAGGGCAGAATTCGAGAGATAAGCGATACCATAAGACGAAACAACATTAGAATAATTGGGATCCCAGAAGAAGAAGAAAGAGAGAGAGGGGCAGAAGGTATAATGGAGCACAATATAGCAGAGAACTTCCCTATTTTGGGGAAGGAAACAGGCATCAAAATCCAGGAAGCACAGAGAACCCCTCTCAAAATCAATAAAAATAGGTCAATACCCCAACATCTAATACTAAAACTTGAGTCTCAGAGACAAAGAGAAAATCCTGAAAGCAGCTCGGGAGAAGAGATATGTAACCTACAAGGGTAGAAACATTAGATTGGCAACAGACCTATCCACAGAGACCTGACAGGCCAGAAAGGACTGGCAGGATATATTCAGAGCACTAAATGAGAAAAATATGCAGCCAAGAATACTCTATCCAGCTAGGCTGTCATTGAAAATTGAAGGAGAGATAAAAAGCTTCCAGGACAAACAAAAACTAAAGGAATTTGCAAACACAAAACCAACCCTACAAGAAATCTTGAAAGGGGTCCTCTAAGCAGAGAGACCCTAAAAGCAACATAGACCAGAAAGGAACACAGACAATATACAGTAACAGTCACCTTACAGGCAATACAATGGCACTAAATTCCTATCTTTCAGTAGTTACCCTGAATGTAAATGGGCTAAATGCCCCAATCAAAAGACACAGGCTATCAGATTGGATTAAAAAACAAGACCCATCGATATGCTGTCTGCAAGAGACTCATTTTAGAACCAAAGACACCCCCAGATTGAAAGTGAGGGGGTGGAAAACCATTTACCATGCTAAGGGACACCAAAAGAAAGCTGGGGTGGCAATCCTTATATCAGACAAATAGATTTTAAACCAAAGACTGTAATAAGAGATGAGGAAGGACACTATATCCTACTTAAAGGGTCTACCCAACAAGAAGATCTAACAATTGTAAATATCTATGCCCCTAACATGGGAGCAGCCAATCATATAAGGCAATTAATAACAAAAGCAAAGAAACACATCAACAACAATACAATAATAGTGGGGGACTTTAACACCCCCCTCACTGAAATGGACAGATCATCTAGGCAAAAGATCAACAAGGAAATAAAGACTTTAAATGACACACTGGACCAAATGGACTTCACAGACATATTCAGAACATTCCATCCCAAAGCAATGGAATACATATTCTTCTCTAGTGCACATGGAACATTCTCCAGAATCGATCACATCCTAGGTCATAAATCAGGTCTCAACCGGTACCAAAAGATTGGGATCATTCCCTGCCTATTTTCAGACCACAATGCTTTGAAACTAGAACTCAATCACAAGAGGAAAGTCGGAAAGAACTCAAATACATGGAGGCTAAAGAGCATCCTACTGAAGAATGAATGGGTCAACCAGGAAATTAAAGAAGAATTGAAAAAATTCATGGAAACCAATGAAAATGAAAACACAACTATTCAAAATCTTTGGGATGCAGCAAAGGCAGTTCTAAGAGGAAAGTAGATAGCAATACAAGCCTTTCTCAAGAAACAAGAAAGGTCTCAAGTACACAACCTAACCCTACACCTAAAGGAGTTGGAGAAAGAACAGCAAATAAAGCCTAAACCCAGCAGGAGAAGAGAAATAATAAAGATCAGAGCAGAAATCAATGAAATAGAAACTAAAAGAACAGTAGAACAGATCAATGAAACTAGGAGCTGGTTCTTTGAAAGAATTAACAAGATTGATAAACCCCTGGCCAGACTTATCAAAAAGAAAAGAGAAATGACCCAAATCAACAAAATCATGAATGAAAGAAGAGAGATCACAACCAACACCAAAGAAATACAAACAATTATAAGAACATATTATGAGCAACTCTATGCCAGCAAATTAGATAACCTGGAAGAAATGGAGGCATTCCTAGAGATGTATCAACTACCAAAACTGAACCAGGAAGAAATAGAAAACCTGAACAGACCTATAACGACTAAGGAAATTGAAGCAGTCATCCAAAATCTCCCAACAAACAAAAGCCCAGGGCCAGATGGCTTCCCAGGAGAATTCTACCAAACATTTCAAGAAGAATTAATACCTATTCTTCTGAAACTGTTCCAAAAAATAGAAATGGAAGGAAAACTTCCAAACTCATTTTATGAGGCCAGCATTACCTTGATCCCAAAACCAGACAAAGACCCCATCAAAAAGGAGAATTACAGACCAATATCCCTGATGAACATGGATGCAAAAATTCTCACCAAAATACTAGCCAATAGGATCCAACAGTACATTAAAAGGATTATTCATCACGACCAAGTGGGATTTATCCCTGGGCTGCAAGGTTGGTTCAACATCCGCAAATCAATCAATGTGATACAATACATTAACAAAAGAAAGGACAAGAATCATATGATCCTCTCAATAGATGCAGAAAAAGTATTTGACAAACTACAGCATCCTTTCTTGATCAAAACTCTTCAGAGTATAGGGATAGAGGGTACATACCTCAATATTATAAAAGCCATCTATGAAAAACCTACAGTGAATATCATTCTCAATGGGTAACAACTGAGAGCTTTCCCCCTAAGGTCAAGAACGCGGCAGGGATGTCCACTCTCACCACTGCTATTCAACATAGTATTGGAAGTCCTAGCCACAGCAATCAGACAACAAAAAGAAATCAAAGGCATCCAAATCGGCAAAGAAGAAGTCAAACTCTCACTCTTTGCAGATGATATGATACTTTATGTGGAAAACCCCAAAGACTCCACCCCAAAACTGCTAGAACTCATACACGAATTCAGTCAAGTGGCAGGATATAAAATCAATGCACAGAAATCAGTGGCATACCTATACACCAACAACAAGACAGAAGAAAGAAATTAAGGAGTTGATCCCATTTACAATTGCACTCAAAACCATAAGATACCTAGGAAGAAATCTAAACAAAGAGGCAAAGGATCTGTACTCAGAAAACTATAAAATACTCATGAAAGAAATTGAGGAAGACACAAAGAAATGGAAAAACGTTCCATGCTCATGGATTGGAAGAACAAATATTGTGAAGATGTCAATGCTACCTAGAGCAATCTACACATTCCATGCAATCCCCATCAAAATACCATCCACTTTTTTCAAAGAAATGGACCAAATAGGGCGCCTGGGTGGCTCAGTTGGTTAAGCGACTGCCTTCAGCTCAGGTCATGATCCCAGGGTCCTGGGATCGAGTCCCACATCGGGCTCCCTGCTCAGCGGGAAGCCTGCTTCTCCCTCTCCCACTCCCCCTGCTTGTGTTCCCTCTCTCGCTGTGTCTCTCTCTGTCAAATAAATAAATAAAATCTTTAAAAAAAAAAAAAAAGAAAAGAAATGGACCAAATAATCCTAAAATTTGTATGGAACCAGAAAAGACCCCGCATAGCCAGAGGAATATTGAAAAAGAAAAGCAAAGCTGGCGGCATCACAATTCCGGACTTCTAGCTCTATTACAAAGCTGTCATCATCAAGACAGTATGGTACTGGCACAAAAACAGGCACATAGATCAGTGGAACCGAATAGAGAGCCCAGAAATGGACCCTCAACTCTATGATCAACTCATCTTTGAAAAAGCAGGAAAGAATGTCCAATGGAAAAAAGACACTCTCTTCAACAAATGGTATTGGGAAAATTGGAAAGCCACATGCAGAAGAATGAAACTGGACCATTTCCTTACACCACACACAAAAATAGACTCCAAATGGTTGAAAGACCTCAATGTGAGACAGGAGTCCATCAAAATCCTAAAGGAGAATACAAGCAACAACCTCTTCGACCTCAACCGCAGCAACTTCCTCCTAGAAACATCACCAAAGGCAAGGGAAGCAAGGACAAAAATGAACTATTGGGACTTCATCAAGATAAAAAGCTTTTGCAAAGCAATGGAAACAGTCAAGAAAACCAAAAGACAACCAACAGAATGGGAGAAGATATTTGCAAATGACATATCAGATAAAGGGCTAGTATCCAAAATCTATAAAGAACTTATCAAACTCAACACCCAAAGAACAAAGAATCCAATCAAGAAATGGGCAGAAGACATGAAGAGACATTTTTCCAAAGAAGACATCCAAATGGCCAACAGACACATGAAAAAGTACTCAATATCGCTCGGCATCAGGGAAATCCAAATCAAAACCTCAATGAGATACCACCTCACACCAGTCAGAATGGCTAAAATTAACAAGCCAGGAAATGACAGATGTTGGCGGGGATGCAGAGAAAGGGGAACCCTCCTACACAGTTGGAGGGAATGCAAGCTGGTGCAGCCACTCTGGAAAACAGTATGGAGCTTCCTCAAAAAGTTGAAAATAGAGCTACCATACGATCCAGCAATTGCACTACTGGGTATTTACCCCAAAGATACAAAAGTAGGGATCCAAAAGGGTACGTGCACGCCGATGTTTATAGCAGCAATGTCCACAATAGCCAAACTGTGGAAAGAGCCAAGATGTCCATCGACAGATGAATGGATAAAGAAAATGTGGTATATATACACAATGGAATATTATACAGCCATCAAAAGGAATGAGATCTTGCCCTTTGCAATGACGTGGATGGAACTGGAGGGTATTATGTTGAGCGAATTAAGTCAAACAGAGAAAGACATGTATCATATGACCTCACTGATACGAGGAATTCTTAATCTAAGGAAACAAACTGAGGTTTGCTGGAGTGGGGGGTGGGGTGTGAGGGATGGGGTGACTGGGTGATAGACACTGGGGAGGGTATGTGCTCTGGTAAGCACTGTGAATTGTGCAAGACTGTTGAATCTCAGGTCTGTACCTCTGAAACAAATAATGCAATATATGTTAAGAAAAAAAAAAAGAAGAAGAAGAAGAAGGTAGCAGGAGGGGAAGAATGAAGCGGGGGAAATCGGAGGGGTAGATGAACCATGAGAGATGATGGACTCTGAAAAACAAACTGAGGGTTCTAGAGGGGAGGGGGGTGGGAGGATGGGTTAGCCTGGTGGTGGGTATTGAGGAGGGCACGTTCTGCATGGAGCACTGGGTGTTATGCACAAACAATGAATCATGGAACACTACATCTAAAACTAATGATGTAATGTATGGGGATTAACATAAGAATAAAAAATTTAAAAAAAACACAAAGCATTGAAAAGAAGCAGAAATGTATGTATGGCCCGTTAAAAAGAACAAAATAAATTGACTGAAACCATTGGTAAGAAAACTGAAGACATGGGGCTTGCTAGACAAACAAACAACTGTCATAAGTATGCTCAAAGATCTGAAGGGAAAGGTAGACAAAGGAAATCAGGAAAACTGTATAAAAATAAAAATATTGGGGCACTTGGGTAGCTCAGTCGGTTAAGCGTCTGCCTTCGGCTTAGGTCATGATCCCAGGGTCCTGGGTTTGAGCTCCGTATCAGGGTGTCTGCTCAGTGGAGAGACTGCTTCTCCCTCTGCCTGATGCTCCCCCTGCTTGTGCTCTCTCTCTCCCTCTCTCTCTCTGTCAAATAAGTAAATAAAATCTTTTAAAAAATAAATAAATAAATAAAAATCTCAATAAAGAGATAAGGAGATACCAACTTACAGGATTCAGCAAAGGCAGTGCTCAGAGCAAACTGTAAACCTATAATGCTTATTTTAAAAATTAATAAAGATGGGGTGTCAGTGGCTCAGTTGGTTAAACATCTGACTCGATCTCAGGTCAGGTCTTGATCTTGGGGTCATGAGTTCAAGCCCCTCATTGGGCTCCATGCTGAGCATGGAGCCTACTTAAAAAAATAGTAATAATAGCTAAAGGGATTGTATCAGTATTTGAAACCTCATAACAGAAAAGTCCATGACCAGATGGCTTAAATGGCAAATTGTACCAAAAATAATAGTTAATACCAAACCTTTTCAAAGGCAAAAAAAAGAGAGAATACTTCCTAATTCATAAATTTTAAGACCAACATTACTCTGATACCAAAACTAGATGAAGATATTAGAAGAAGTGGAAAGTACAAATCAATATCTCTTATTAATATAATCTATTAATATAATCTATCATCTATTAATATAGATGAAAAATTCTCAACAAAATTAAAAAAATGTTTCCAACAGCTTATCTAAAGAATTATCTACCATAACCAAGTTTTATTTATTGTAGGAATGTAAAAATGGTTTAATATAAGAAAATAAATTGACATAATAGCATCACATAAAGAGAAAGAAGGAAAATATATGATCACCTCAATTAATGGAAAAAAAGATATTTGACAAAATCACACATTTTTCATGCTAAAAATGCTCTGAAAACTAAGAATATAAGGACCCTTCCTCAACATGATAAAGGACATTTTTTTTTTATAAACCCACACCTCACATTATTTTCAATGGTAAAAGACTGAAAATATTTCCCCTAAGATCAGGAATAAGGCAAGGATATCCACTTTACCACTGCTACATAATACTGTACTGGAAGTTCTATACAAAGCAGTTAGGCAAGAAAAAGAAATACAAGGTATCCAGGGTGGAGAGAAAGAAGTAAAACTATCTCTGTTTACAGAAGACACCATTATGTTTGGAAAATCCCAGAGAATTCACAAGGAAATTATTAGAACTAATAAGCAAATTCAGCGGAATTTTAGGATAAAAGATCAGCATGCATAAATCAATTGTGTTTAGGAATGAACAATCCAAAAAAGAAATTATGTAACACATTCCATTTACAATAATATGAAAAAGAATAAAATGCCTAGGAATAAATTTAACCAAAATGGTGAAAGACCTCTATACTAAAAACTATAAAACACTGCTGAAGGAAATTAAAGAAGACCTAAATGAATGTAAATATATCTGTGTTCATGTTTAGGAAGCCTTAACATTGTTAATATGTCAGAACTACCCAAGGTGATCTATAGATTTAATGGAATTCATTTCAAATTCCCAACAGCTATTTTTGCAGAAATTAAAAATCTGATCTTCAAATTTATATAAAACTATAAGGGCCTCAAAGAGCCACAACAATCTTGAAAAAGAAGAACAAAAATTGAAGGACTCACATGTCCCAATTTAAAGCATATTTCAGTTATAGTAATCAAAACAATGTGGTACTAACAATAGGATAAACATATAAACTGTGATGGATAATTCCATGTGTCCATTTGACTGGACCATGTGGTGCTCAGAAATTTGGTCAAATATTATTCTGTGTGGTTCCACGAGGATGTTACTGGGTGATGTTGACATTTAAATAAGTACAATGAGTAAAGTAGATTGCCTTCCTAATGTGGGTGGGCTCATCCAATCAGTGGAAGGCCTGGTTAGAAAAAAAAAAAAAAAAGGCTGACCCTCTACCAAATAAGAGGGAATTCCTCCTGTCTGACCGCCTTCAAACTCAGACATTGTTTTCTTCTTGCCTTTGGACTCCAGCTGATGTTTCAGTGTTGAGCCTGCTTTCCTTCAGACAGGAACTACACCATTGACTCTTCTGGTTCTCAGGTCTTTGGATTTGGACTAGAATTACACCATCAAGTGTCCTGCGTCTCCAGCTTGCTGACTGAAGATCTTTGTACTTAGCCTCCATAATTACATGAACCAATTGCTATCGATTCTGTTCTGTGCAACACCCTGATTTTGGTATGGAGGGAGGAACAGGATTTTAAGTTTTCTGAATTGGTTCTTAGGTTTCTAGATTGGCTCTGTAATGTGATTAGATTTAAAAATGTTAATGACTCTATTTCCAGTAGTAAATAGAGTACTACTAGTCCATTGTGTGATTTGGCAGTAGGGATATTCAAAATGTCACCACTGGATACTCCTTATCAACCACTTATAAGAAGCAAAGACTTGGGTGACTATGTATACAGTACTTCCAAAACAAACAAAAATTATCTATCTATATATATATAATACACACACATACATGTATATATATTTTTTAAACTAACAAATATAATGAGATTGGTTGGTTACTCCTAATATTATTGCTGGACAAAGTAAAGATACAAAGAGCTGAGCCCAGAGATTCAAATTCACAGCTCAAGTGCCAACATAAATCTTGAAGGCTTCTATGTGTGCCCTGAAGGAGACACTTATCTCCTGTAGCTGCAGAACTGAGATTTCTGATGTTCAAACAGAATCTCATCTTTGAACTAGCTGAATTCAACAGAGGTTGTCTCCTGTTAAAGTGAGGACATTGACTGGGAAGGATGGACTCTTGAAAAGTTAGAGTGGAGACATGGGAAAAGACTATGATGAACTGGAAACATTGATCTCCTAAATTTTGATGAGTTTTCTTTGTCAGTGGAAGCATCCTTTCCACTCTCAGTGGAAGGGGCCTTTCCGACTCTGAGAGGATTAACCCTGCATTACTTAAGAAAACTGTGAAGACCTCCCTTGAGGCAGTTACTGTACAAGAAAATGCTGACTCTCTTCAGGACCCATCCAGTCATTTTTTTTTTTTCTTGGCTTCTAGACCTATAACTAAACTCAAGTTCCATCAGACCCCTAAAAGTGAGGTACAAGGATTGACCCATGAAGAGGTTTCCTATACTTCAAAAGAACTACCTCAATTTTCTAATTTATTCAGATAGAAACCTGGGGAACATGTGTGGGGATGGATAATGATGGTATGGGATAATGGTGGAAGGTATATAAAGTTATATTAGGCTAAATTTTTTGATACAGGTTCATTAAGCATTCAGTACTGCCATTTGTGAACTTAGAAAAGGTTCTCACAGTTTGTTTGTCAGTTGCCTGAAACGTGGACCAGAAAGGGGCCCACAGTGAGTGAACTGGTAATGTTGGATCTGCCTTGATTTAGTGCAGAGGAAGGGAATAAAAGATTTAGAGAAACTGGAGTGTTAGAGTAGATTTGTCATTTTAGACCTACTCACCCACGATGAGAGGGTACAGAAGACATACCTTTCATCTTGACTGTGAGAAGTAAATTTGTGAGATCTTACAGTGGTAAATATGATCACTGAATTGGGAAATATAAATGCAATGGGTGTAATTGGATCACAGGGTGGTGAGGGCAAGTAATATCAATTCAACCACTAAAAGTAAGGTGGATGTGGTTAACCGATGGACAGCAGAGTCAAGGCAGCAATCAGAACAGTCTGACTTGTTTAGACCTGTAGTGTTGGCTCATTGATCATGGTGTTCCTAGAAGTGAAATGGATAGAAAGCCTACTAAATTCTTACTTGATATGTTCAAACAGAGGAGTTCTAGGTCAAGTGAACAAAAGTATAATCTGAATCATAAAAGCAGAGTCATAGCCCCTCAAATAATTCCTGACTTGAACCAGTTTATAGACCTAGAATCACTTGGATCAAAAGGAGTCTACCTCCTTTTTCTACCACGAAGGACTTGAATAATATAGAGGTGGTGATTCCCACCACATTTCCATTCAACTTGTCTATTTGGCCTGTGCATAAGACAAATGGATTTTGGAAAATTACCTTGGCTATTGTAAAATTAACCAGGTGGTGACTCCAGTTGCAGGTGCTGCAGATGTGGTTTCATTGTATGAACAAATTATCATATTCTCTAGGACCTGGTATACAGTTATTGATCTGAAAATGCTTTCTTCTCCAAATCTCTTAATGACTAGTGGAAGCAGTTTGCTTCCCGCTGACATAGCCAGTAAAACCCCTTCATTGACTTACCCCAGCTTTCCATCCCTATGTCATAAATTAGTTTATAGGGATCTTGATTGCCTTGCCATTATACAACTATCATGCTGATCCATTACATTGATGGGATTATGTTGACTGGACATAGTGAGCAAGAAGTAGCAACTACTCTAGACTTATTGGTAAGATATTTGTGTGTCCGAGAGTGGCAAGTAGCTTTGACAGAAGTTCGGAAGTCTTCTACCTCACTGACATTTCTGGGGCCTAGTGGTATGGGGCATGACAAAATATTCTCTCTAAGGTGAAGGATAAGCTGTTGCATATGACTTCTCCTAGAACCAAAAAAAAAAGAGGCTCAGTATCTAGTGGGCCCCTTCAGATTTTGGAAGGAACATATTTCTCATTTGGATGTGATACTCTGGTCCATTTACCAAGTGAAAAAATTAGTTTTACATGGGGCCCAGAACAAGAGAAGGCTTAGCAACAAGTTCAGAACACTGTGCAAACTTCTCTTCCGGTTAGGTCATATGAACCAGTAAATCCAATGGTGTTCAAAGTGTCAGTGGCAGACAGAGTTGCTTTTCGGAGCCTTTGACAGGCCCCTATAGGTGAATCACAGTGCAGGCCCTTTAGGTTTTAGAGCAAAACCCTGCCATCTTTTGCAAATAACTACATTTAACCCTTGAACAACAGAGAGTTTAGGGGTTCCAACCTTCCCTGCAGTTGAAAATCTGTGTATAACTTTTGACTCTCCAAAAACTTAACTACTAATCACCTACTATTGACTGGAAGCCTTACTGATAACATAGTCGATTAACACATATTTTGTATGTTATATGTATTATATACTGTATTCTTAGAATAAAGTAAGCTAGAGAAAATAAAACATTAAGAAAATTATAACAAAAATACATTTATAGCACTGTACTATTATTTATAAAAAGAAATCTGTATATAAGTGGACTTGTGCCTTCGAGCCTGTGTTGTTCAAGGATCAACTATACTCTCCTTCTGAAAAACAGCTCTTGACCTGAATACTGGACCTTACTAGAGACTAAATGCTTAAATGGGGCCACCAAGTTATCATGCTACCTGAGCTGCCCATCACTTGATGGGTGTTATTTGACCCATCAAACCATAAGCTTGGTGTCTACAGCAGCACTCAATCATTAAATGGAAGCTTGATTGGGCCCAAGCAGCCCCTGAAGGTATAAGTAAGTTACATGAAGAAGTGGCCCAAATGTTCATAGTCCCTATACTCTGCCTCACTATTTTCTGCCAGCCTGCACCTATGGCCTCAAGGGGAATTCTTTACAATCAGTATATAGAGGAAGAGAAGACTCAGGCCTAGTTTACAGAGATTCCTGCGCAATATGCAGGTGTCATCTGAAAGTAGACAGCTGTAGCATTGTAGCCCCTCTCTAGGACATCCCTGAAGGACAGTGGTGAAAGGAGATCCCCTCAGTGGTCAGATCTTTGAGTAGTACACCTGGTGTTTCATTTACTTGAAAGGAGAAATGGCCAGATATATAATTATATGCCAATTCATGGGTGGGGTCAATGGCTTGGCTAGATGGTCAGGAATTTAGATGATTGGAGAATTGGTGACAAGGGAATTTGGGGAATAGGTATGTGGATAAACCTCTCTGGAAAAAAAATTATGAAGATATTTGGTTTTATATGAATGTTCACCAAAGGGTGACCTTAACAGGGGAGGATTTTAATAATCAGAGAGAATGACCCGTTCTATGGATACTAGCCAGCCTCTTTTCATGGCCTCCTTTGTCATCCTCACCCAATGGGCTCATGAACAAAGTGGCCATGGTGACAGGAATGGAGGTATGCCTGAACTCATCAACATGGACTTCCATTCATCAAGGCCTTCTTCGCTAGGGCAACTGCTGAGTATCCAGTCTGACAGCAGCAGAGACCAAAACTGTGTCCCCAGTATGTCATCTTTCCCTAGGGTGATCATACAGCTACCTGGCAGCAGGTTTATTACACTAGAGCCCTTCCATCATGGAAGGGTCACTGTTCTGTCTTCATTGGAATAGACACCTAATTTGGACGTGGATTTGCCTTCCCAGCATGTAGTGCTTCTGCCTAACTATTATCTGTGGACTTACAGAATGTCTTACCCACCATCATGGTTTTCTACAGAGCATTGCTTCTAATAAAGAAACTCAGTTCACAGCAAATGAAGTGTGGCACTGTGCTCATGCTCATGGAATTCACTGCTCTTACCATGTTCCCCACTATCCTGATAGAAGGATGGAATGGCCCTTGAAGACTTAATTAATGCCAGGTAGTAATACCTTATAAAGCTGGGGCAAGTTTCTCCAGAAGGCTGTGTATGCTCCAAATCAATGTCCCATATATGGTGCATTTCTCTGATAACCTTCATCATAATTAAAAACTTCTGTACATCAGTGATACAATCAAGATAATTAAGAGCCCATGGGCGCCTGGGTGGCTCAGTCATTAAGCATCTCCCTTCAGCTCAGGTCATGATCCCAGGGTCCTGGGATCGAGTCCCACATTGGGCTCCCTGCTCGGCAGGAAGCCTGCTTCTCCCTCTCTCACTCCCCCTGCTTGTGTTCCTGCTCTTGCTATCTCTCTCTCTGTCAAATAAATAAATAAAATCTTAAAAAAAAAAAAAAGATAATTAAGAGCCCACAGAATAGGAAAAAGTTTTTGGAAATCTCTTAAGGGTCTACTATCCAGAATATCTATATGAAGAACTCTTATAACTCAACAACAACAAATTAATCAACTCAATTCAAAAATAAGCAAAGCAAAGCAAGACATTTGAGTAGACATTTCTCTGATGAAGATATACCAATGACCTATAAACAAATGAAAAGATGCTCAACATCACTAGTCATTAGGGAAATGCAAATTGAAAGCACAATGAGATATTACTTTGCACCTACTGGAATGGCAACGATAATAATAGTATTGATGCAAATGTGGAGAAATTGGATCCCTTGTACATTTCTGGAGGAATATAAATAGCGCAGCCACTTTGGAAAAGAGTTTGGTGACTCCTCAAAAAGCTAAATACACAATTGCCATATGACTCAGCAATTCCCCTTCTAGGTATACATCAAAAAGAATGGAAAACATGGATGCAAACATTTACCTGTATGCCAGTGTTAATTTCTACATTATTTTCAATAGCCAAAAGGTGAAAACAACTCAAGTGTCCATCAACAGATCAATGGATAAGCAAAATATGGTGTATCTATATAATGGAATTTTATACAGCCATATAATTGAATGAAATTCTGATAAATGCTACATGTGGATGAACCTTGAAAATATAATACTAAGTGAAAGAAGCAGAAACAAAAGAACACATAATTGTATGATTCCATTTATATGAAATATTTCAAATAGGGAAATTCACAAAGACGGAAAATATATTAAAAGTTACCAGGAAGGGAGGAATGAGAAGTTACTGCTCAGTAGATACAGAGTTTTTCTGTTTGGAGTGATGAAGAGGTTTTGGAAATACATAGTGGCGATGGTTGTACAACATTGTGAGTTGTACCCTTAAAAATGGCTAAAATGGCAAATCTGTGTTATATGTATTTACCAAAATAAAATGTAAAATAATGATAATTATAGCAATAATAATAATGTGTTAATATTAAGCAATTATAACAAATGTACCACCTCAGTGCAAGATGTTAATAATAGGGGATTAAAAACTAAAGGAGATTAATCCATCTTCAGGCTGTAGACTGATAGCTTAAGGCAAGAAAAAATATTAGGGGAAACTGGGGGAAAGGGAGTATATGGGAGCTGTCTGTATTTTCTGATCATTTTTTTTTGTAAGTCTAAAATTTCTCTAACAAATATAGTCTATTAATAAAATACTCAGTTAGATATAGTTCTTTTTAAATCTTAGATATACTTATCCTGAGTCACAACCAAATGAAATCAAATTTGGCAAAGTAATAATTTTATCCCAAATACTTAGCTAATGGTATGGGGATCATTATGATATATCCAATGTGTATGTTAAAAAGATTAGATCTGATATGTTTCTCACTCTTGTTCTAGTCTCAGATCCATGTATTTGTTATGCCTCTTCCTAAGTCAACTTACAAAGGTAAAACCAACTGATTATTTACTATGCTTCATGCTTGAGATTTAGGTAAATTGTTCTAAAGCTAAATTTATCATATTGCTTATGATACAGAGTTTTAAAATAAAGAAGAAATGTCTATGCTTCCAAGCATCCATTATTATATTCCAAATTCACTTGATCTTTGGGCCCTATAGCCCGCTGCCCCAGCCCTTTTCCCCATATACACATACACATCTTATTAACAATACATATGCTTATGTGCTGGAGTAGCTGAGTGATTTGGCCTCAGAGTTGATTATTGGAAAATAATTTTGGTGATGTGCGATTACTATGTTAATGGGGTATGCAGACCCAAAAGAAGGTTGGGACAATTAAGCTCAAACAACTGATTGAATGATTGAATGATATTACATCATTCCCAAAGACGTATGTTGTATTTATCTTATGTATCTTACAAATATTAGATTATTTAAAATAATGGTGTTAGTCATTTCAGGGGTTATGGAACTGTTTAAGATTCTAAAACCCACAATATACATATATATGTAAAGTATGTATGTATACATATATACACACATATAGATAGAAATTATATATGTATGTATGTGTGTGTGTATATATATATGTATCTCCAACATAGTCTGTCTCTGTCTCTCTCTATATATATATTTCAATTATTTAATCCATGAAAAGAGCTTGGTACATAGTAAGTACATTATAAATGTTAGCTAATTTTATTAGCTAATATATAATAGTGTTCAGTTTAAGATCATTAAATATTTGGATCAATATTCTGTAGTCAGATTCTAGTTTGTTTCTCTCTTATTTTTTAAATTTTTATTTATTTATTTGAGAGAGAGAGTGAGCACAGAGGGAGAAGGAGAATCAGACAGAGAGCCCAAAGTGGGGCTCAATCCCAGGACCCGGAGATCATGACCTGAGCAGAAGGCAGACACTTAACCACTGAGCCACTCAGGTGCCCCATGTTTCTCTCTTAAATATGATATACAGAAGTAAATTGAAGTATCCAGGTGTGGTCTGAGGAGTCAGAATAGAGCAATTATATCACTTTCTCATTCTGAATTACACAAACACATACATATATTCTGTAACTTTATATATGTATCTAACTATGTATATATCTATCTATATCTTCTATTTATCACATATATACAGATACATTTATGTTTACATACATATACATATATGTTTACATATATATTAACATCAAATAGAAATGTATATATGATGTGGCATGTAATATTTTATTAAAAGATCTAGGAAGTCTATGGTATTCAGATTAAGAACCCTTGACCAATAAGAGAATGGGTCCATCCTTTGAAGGGTGATGAAATTCTAGTTACTGAAGATGTTCAAGTATCAGTGTGATAACCAACTGGTAAGGATGCTATAGAGAAGAAATTCACCATCATGGACTCAGTGAAACCGCAATTTCCTGTATCTAGAGCTATTTCCAACATTCAAGCACACGCCCAAACAAATAGCAGTAATGGAAATTCTTCATTTACTCAGTGAAAGAGTATACAGGTTAAACAAATAGTTTGTTTTGGGATTTCCAGGACCTATAGGTCCTCAAAGGTCATCCTTAATAGAGAAAGTTGTAGGTAATATTTCTGTAAAGAAATTCAAGTTCTAGATTGAAAATCAGAAAAAACAAAACAGAACAACAGTGACCAAGATTGCTTCCAATTCTGCGACTCTGTGATGCAGAATTTATGGAGTGTTAGGAAAAGTTTAAATAAAATGTTATTGATCACACTATAAGAGTCATAATTTATATGAGACAAAAACAAAAAGATACAGATTGTGTATTATTGGGCCAAAACTACTTTTATAACATATGCATGAAAAATGCTGTTGGTGATTATAATGATGATGATCAAGACAATTGAACATTTGTTCCATCCCACATAGTATGATTAATATTTGCATTTGTGATTTAATTTTTATTTAATTTCTAAATATAGATTTTACTATTATTCTTTTTAGAAATTAACAAAATTATGGCTTTAGATATTTTTAAATCATTTGACCAAGATAGAGTGGGCAAATTATAGAGAAGAGATTTAAACCTGGATAGTCTGCCCCAAAATGTGCATTCAAAAATACCATGTTGACCACATTTCAAAAATCTGTATGATTTTTAGAGAAGAGACTTAGCAGTGTGAGCAGAGGACATGTGTCAAATTAAATGGAATAAGGCATTTTTAAGCCATAAATATATTATATGATAGTTTGATATAAGTCTAACCTTTTCACTGACTTTCACTTTTATTATGTTGATTAATTATTATAATCATTGTAAATGAGAAGACATGATTATTTTCACTTTACAGATAGGGAAATTGAGGTTAATAGGGATAAAGTAACTGTCAATGCTGATTCTCAGTGCAGAACCAAGACTTACATTTATGTCTAAGGTGTGTTTTTTTTTTAATCATGCCACAATGCTTCTCATAAATGGTATTGTGAATGTGATTTGATAAGACTGTGATAAATAACTTATTATTATAGAGCCCTTTATAACTCTCTTCATTTCCACTGAGCTCTGTGACCTACATAATGTTCAGAGATCCCATCTATAATGTGGATAATGATACAGTAGCATTATCTTCAAGGGGTGATTACAATCAATTGCATAATGCAGATACAATGCATTGCCATATATTGAGTATATTATTAAGCATTTAATAAAGGTAAACTTTTATTGTTACCATTATTCTATTTTCAAAGATGAAATCAGAACCAAGCATATAGGATGTAGGCAGCTACTAAGAAAATCCACTTTAATGTTCCTTAGGCAAGGGTTGGGGAAAACAAAAGAAAAACAGCACAGTGAAAATTGATTTGGTTTGGGTACACGCTCCAAAGGACACCAGCACGTAGAACCATAGTTATTGATTCAGAGGATCATAGACTTAGGGAATCATATATATTTTGGAATCAAAGACTCACAAACTCATAAGCCATTAAGTTACAACTTCACTCAATAGCTGTAAGAATCAACTCTTGAAATCACCAAGTTCCCACTGAATATAACTGGCAAAAGACCATCTTGTTTCTGCTTGAATATTTTCTTGACCAGAATGCTTTATCTCTTGGAGCATCCAGTTTCTTCTCTGGATCGCTGTTAAAGCTAGCAAAGTCATTCATATATTAATCTTAAATATATGAATTGAACCAACTCAACCCTGATCCTAGATCAGTCTCTTGGGGCTGTAGAAGAGAAGACAAATCCATCTTTTTTTTTTTTAAAGATTTTATTTATTTATTTGACAGAGAGAGAGACAGCAAGAGAGGGAACACAAGCAGGGGGAGTGGAAGAGGGAGAAGCAGGCTTCCCGCCCAGCAGAGAGCCCAATGTGGGGCTCGATCCCAGGACCCTGGGATCATGATCTGAGCCCTGAGCGGAAGGCAGACGCTTAATGACTGAGCCACCCAGGTGGCCCGACAAATCCATCTTTGAATGGGAAGGAATGCATAAGGGACAAGTGCCTACTCTTTTATCTTGGCTTTTAACCTATTAACGTGGAATTATGTTTCTCCCCTCCCTGCCATCTCCTTCATCCTCCCCCAGCTTTTCTTTCTCCTCCTATCATTAGCCTATGCTAACTAAGTTATTAGAACATAAGAGAAGATAGGGGCGCCTGGGTGGCTCAGTTGGTTAAGTATCAGACACTTGGTTTCGGCTCAGGTCATGATCTCAGGGTCATGAGATTGAGCCCTGTGTCGGGCTCCACATTCAGCACAGAGTCTGCTAGTCCCTCTCCCTCTACTCTTCCCCCTGCTCATGCTCTCTCCTTCTCTCCCTCTCTCTCTCTAAAATAAATAAATAATAAAATTAAAAAAAAAAAACATAAGGGAAGATAGAAAATATCAGTGTTTCCTTCACTTTGTACAGATGAGGATACTAAAGTCTAAAGAGTGAAGTGGTTTGTTCAAGGTCAAGCTCAGCATGAAAGTTTACAGTCTAACAGGTATAGATGCAAACATGGTAGATATGCTGTCCTGGAAACTGTTTGTTTTAACTTTTATATAATGAGACTACATTTACAATTATTAAACAGAAGGGACCCTAAAGAACTCTGCCTACTTTGTGAATTTCATTCCCAGGGAATACAAGGATGATTTTTCATTTTTTCTCTGAAAAGGCATGTGTGGTAGAAGTTCCTTTCTTTTTTTTCCTCCTTGTCATTTTGTTCAGATAGTTCCCACTTTCCATTCTAAATTCAGGGCATGATGCTGCCATGTGCCTTTGGAAGGATGAAGTTAAAGAATGCAGTGAAGCAGCGAGGCAGAGAGAGAGACTCGAGGGCCTGTTGGAATGGTCTGTTCTTGAGGGAGTGGCAAAAGATGGGCAAAGGAATGAAGTGGGTCTTTTTAAAAGTAGAGATACTTATTAAAAATTCTGTCAGCAAGATACCCAAAGAGCTTCACTCTAGGGGAAAATGGAGAACTCATGGAAGTCAATTCAACTTCATTACTGGCCCCGGTGGAAGCAGATGGAAGAATAAGACAGTGGAGGCAGATGGATAAGATTTATAAGAAAAATCTGGGAGGCAATGGTTGAAGTCATGAGAAACAGGTTTTAGCTTGCCTGTTGGACTGAAATATCTGAGCAACCTTGGGTAAGTTATGCTACCTCTCTATAACTAATTTTTCTCTGCATATTAAATGACTGGACAATATCAAGTGCCACCATCCATTTTTACCAACCCTTGATTCTAGATTTCCTGAACAACAATGTATGTGAAAGAAACCCTGAAATGGTAGAATCTGATCTCTCAGTTTTGCAGCAAACTTTTGGAAATATTCCAGATATATTTGGGACATGCCATTTTTCCAATTACCTGAGTGCAGAGATGCATGATGCTGCCTTTAGTCACTGACTGACATTAATCTTGTCAGCTCCCTTTTCTACAAGAATGACTGCTTTAATGGGAAACTCCAGCCACTGTCAACATGCCAGGGGGTGTGAAGAAGTAAGAGTAGATGAATGGGAGGGTGTTATTAAAAAGGGTGATGGATGAGGAAATCAAGCTCCTGTATGCTGAGAGGGGGTGGGCTTGGCATGGAAGTTGGAGTATGGCTTGAAGTAGCCTGACCCATTGTCTCTGGAGAAAATTTTAAAATGCTCTGCAGAAAATTGAGGCTGCTTTGTTATACTTACCTTCATGCACACCACCCCATGCAATGAACACTGTATAGTGTAATGGTTAAGAGTGCTGTTGTGCACTCAGTCTGGCTTTGAATCTTGTCTTTACTAGTTTCTAACTATACTACTCAATTGTTTCATATAAAAATTGAAGATAATAATAGTGCCTATTCAATAGGATCATTGGGATAATTTGACAGGATAATGCCCATAGAGTGAATTGCATAGGGCCTGGTTCAGCCTCTGTAAAGTTGGTTGTTACTGCCACACTTGAATCCTATATTATTTACATGTTTTTCTCACACTATTCCATTTAATCCTCACAAAATGCTCTGATGTAGTGTAGGAATCATCATCACGCTGCACACAAGGAAACCACAGGTCAGTGGTATTTGAAGTCAGATAGGTTCCTAAGTTGAGGCGAGAACAAAATGTCATCTGTCTCCTAGATCAGCAAATGGTACACATATGTTGAGCACCAATAATGTGCCATAGTCTGCTTTATGCTTCAGTACAGACTCAACCCTCAAGGCAGCCCGATGATATAGTCTTGCTTATATGAAGATAATTGAGGTTTAGGGAAAACGAGTGATTTACTTACCAGTGCATGGCCAGTGAGGGAAAGAACCGAGAGTTTGAATCAGATTCTGGGACACCAAGTCCAGTTTTCTTTCCATCTTAGTCCAAGTACTTCCCTAATACAATTAATCCGTTATGTGGTTTTTGGTGACAACATAGACAAATTTAAAGGAGGCATTAGAAGATGAGGACCTTATAGTTTCAATAATGCATCCAAATCACAGCTAGCATCTCCGGTAGTGATTCTCAAAGATAGTTTTCTCCAGAATTATTTGAAGATAAAGAATTGGTCAAACTAGTTGGTCTATAGAGACCCTATCGGACAAGACAGCATTAAGTATATGCTCATGACATATACCATGAGCTTTGAAGACAGACACACAGAGCTGAGATCATATTCCATGGCATTTACCACTTTAGTGTCTTGGAAAAAATTACCTTTTAAAGTTCAATTTTCTCTTCTGTGAAAGAAAAACAATACTAGCTCTCAGGGGGCACTGTGAGGATTAATCATGTAATTGGAGGTAACAGTGCTTGTTTACTACATGGTAGCTTTCACTAAAGAAAGTGGGCTTTACATTGAGGATTTGAACCTACTCAAATTCCTATGTGTATGATCTTATATATAGAAATGTTTCTTAGATAGTTATGATCAACACTGAAAGCAATAAGGAAAAATTAATTCAATAAATATATGTTGCTCTTCTACCCCAAGTAACATATTGGTTGACATTTTCCTTATGTTGTATGTGGAGAATATCCCGTGAAGGTTTCACCTCAGACTCTAACAATATGAGTCTAACATAGAAAGGCACAGGATATATTACAAGGCACGTGGTATGCATGAAGTTGAAAACTAGCTTTTATCCCTATGTACTTTCAAAAGGTAAAATGTTAACCTTGGACAGAAATTGTCCCAGGGGATATATAATCTTGATGCAGCCTATGCATAAGCTAAAGAACTTTCAGATTTCTCAACATCAGTTATCACCCTCAGTTTTTTTGAGTATTCACTAAGTCATGGGAATATATGAACATAATAATTTCAGAGGCCCATGGATATTTCAGTGTCCAATAGAATTTTTGCTGATGATGGCTTTCTGTACTGTCCCATACTGAATATAGTCTGTATAACTGAAAAAATAATTTTAGCATTTTAATTTTAATTGAGTTAAATTTAAATAGCTATATGTGGCTAGTAGACATTGTTTTGTACAACACGGATAGCAAGAAAAGGAAACTGTTCTCAAAGGTAACTTGGATTCTAGTCTTGACCACTGTGTGTGTGTGTGTGTGTGTGTGTACTCTTCCTGCAATATCTCCTCTGTCTGGGGCTAAGTATCCCTATTCATAGAATAAAAGTGTTTCACTAGTTCTAGGACTGTAGACACATGGTATCAAAGCCACTGAGGCTGATTCCCATGCTCATGGCAGACATCATGAATTAAATCAACACACTTCTTTCCGCTGAGCCAGATGTGGCATTAATATCATCATTCATATGATATTCCACCAAGCATTTGCCAAATGAGTACAGTTGGCATGTGAGAAAGAGCTTATGTGCATTTTCTATGCTAAATAGCCTCCACAGTATTTTCTTTTTTTTTAAGATTTTATTTATTTATTTGACAGAGAGAGACACAGCGAGAGAGGGAACACAAGCAGGGGGAGTGGGAGAGGGAGAAGCAGGCTTCCCACAGAGCAGGGAGCCCGATGTGGGGCTCCATCCCAGGACCCTGAGATCATGACCTGAGCTGTAGGCAGATGCTTAATAACGACAGTCTTTTCTAATTCCAGATTATTTGGTTGGGTCCAAATTTCCTTGCATCTTATGAGGAATAGAATCTTATGTAAAAACGATATAGTTGTTCTTCTTGAAGTCAAGATGAAAATAATAATGATGATTCTGTCATTTATGAATTTGCCTAAATAGTTTTGAATCTGTTTCTACCATGTAACGGAAGGAACTGTGTCATTAAAACGAGAACAACCGTGTGCTAGTCCCAGCTCTTTTAGTTATTCACTGCACAAATTAAGCAGCCACTCAGAGTATCGGGGCCTCAGTTTCTTCATCTATAAAATATGGAGGATTAAGTGATCTAGCATATCCATTTCTTTAGCAATAAATTAGTGGCAGAAAAGTACTTAACTAAGGGTGAAAATACTATCAATATGCCAGTGGTGAAGTGTGGCTATTTAGTATTTTTAGGTAGTGTAGGTGGTTTTTTGCCAAAGAGTATACTAATTATTTATTTGGATTAAAATTATGGCTGCTTTATTTTCAAGACAGTAGGGATAAGAGGGGTTATGTGTGATGACTTTTTAGGCATACACACACCCCCACATTCAAACACATATCCTGATGCAGATTTTACTTTAAGACTGGGGATGTAGGCATGAGATTAATGTGATAAATGGAAGAGAACCAGGAGGTCATCTATTATAGGTTTATCTATATCTATTATAGGTTTCCAGGAAGCAGATACCAGGATGAAGATTAGCATGGATGAGGTTAATTAGAAAGTTGCTCTTATCAGTTATCTGTTGAAGAGAAGAAAAGGAGATAGGATTGAGATTGGGAAGAGGGAAAAGTCAACCTGTGGTTCAGTGTTAGTGGAACACTTTAGCCAACACTGAAGGACATTATGAAGATGGTATGGTCTTCAGATCTGTCCTGAGCTGGAGCAAGAGAGCCAGGCCTTTATACTACCATGAATCAACCAGTTATTGGATATTGGCAATTCCAGGAAGGGGGTACAGCCTTTGGAGAGGAAGCTGTCTTCGGCTGAGGCAATTCCTAAGGGTAGCTGGAAACTGAGGGCTGTCTTCTGTTCTCCAGAAGCTGGGAAATTAACTCCTTTACTCCTCAAAGGGGAGCAATCTGAACAGCTCTTTGCAACACCCATTGAATTGTCCAATTTGCCAGTCTTGGTTTTTGAAGTATGACAATGAAGGCTGAGCTATAAATTGGCATATCTAGCAATAAACAGAATTCTTGGGTAGACTAGGACTAGAATCCAGAATGTCATGCTTCCAAATAAGTGCTTACCCATCTACTCACCCTTCTAACTTCACCCTCAGAGTATTTAAAGTCAACATAATTCTGGTCATGTGTGCTGAGTCTTCAGAGTTGATTGTACACTTAGCATGGTTAATTAATCACAAGTTTACACAATTAGGTGGACCTAGATGACAAGACTGAGCTGACTGGGCCCTTTGCCCACTGCTTGTCACTTCATCTCCTTACCTATCGACTCTGTGGTTCATTTTCTTACACAATTATTCCAAATACTTTCCCTACTCCACAAACACCAATTGTTCTTATCCCATCCATTTTAGCAACCCCAGTCCAAAAAGTAAATAACAAGTATTAGCTTCACGCAAAAAAGGCTAGCATCCTTCTCCAAAAGTTGTTTCATCCACTATAGTTACCACTAGAAAAAGATTTAGAGCACTTTTTCAAACCTTGCTGCTATTTTGAGCTGGATAATTCTTTTCTGTGTAGAGGTGTCCTTTGCATTGTAGGATGTTTATCAGCATCCCTCGTTGCTGTCAACACCTCCTCCAGTCATGTCAACTAAAAAATGTCCCCAGATATTACTAAATGTTTCCAAATATTTACTAAATCCATCTGGTTGGCAGCCATTCCTACAGAGGTCTTCAGACTTAATACTTCCTATTGCAAGAAAAGACTTGTCCCTTCTTTTCCATGGCTCTCACTCCATTCCATCTCACAGTCATTAGCTCCTTCTGCCTCATGTATTTTATTTTTTTATTTTTTATTTTTTTAAAGATTTTATTTATTTATTTGACAGCGAGAGACACAGCGAGAGAGGGAACACAAGCAGGGGGAGTGGGAGAGAGAGAAGCAGGCTTCCCGCCGAGCAGGGAGCCCGATGCGGGTCTCGATCCCAGGACCCTGGGATCCTGACCTGAGATGAAGGCAGACACTTTAATGACTGAGCCACCCAGGTGCCCCTGCCTCGTGTATTTTAAAGAAAAATATGTAAGAATATGTTTTTTAAGATTTTATTTATTTATTTATTTATTTATTTATTTATTTATTTATTTTAGAGATAGAGCAAGAGAGCACAAGTGGGGGGAGGAGCAGAGGGAGAGGAATAAGCAAACTCCTTGCTGAGCATAGAGCCCAACATGGGGCTCGATCCCACAACCCTGAGATCATGACCTCAGTAGAAATCCAGAGTTAGCTGTGTAACTGACTGAGCCACCCAGATGTCCCAAGAATATGTTTTTGTTTTTGTTTTATCCATCATTGATCCATCTCTCTTTCTTTTTTATTAACATATAATGTATTATTTGTTTCAGGGGTACAGGTTTGTGATTCATTGGTCTTACACAATTCACAGTGCTCACCTTAGCACATATGCTCCCCAGTGTCCATCACACAGCCACCCCATCCCTCCCACCCCCCTCCACTTGAGCAACCCTTAGTTTGTTTCCTGAGATTAAAAGTCTCTTACAGTTTGTCTCCCTCTCTGGTTTTGCTTGTTTCATTTTTCCCTACATTCCCCTATGATCCTCTGTCTTGTTTCTCAAATTCCTCATATGAGTGAGATCATATGATAATTGTCTTTCTCGGATTGACTTATTTCACTTAGCGTAATACCCTCTAGTTCCATCCACGTCATTGCAAATGGCAAGATTTCATGTTTTTGTTTTGTTTTGTTTTGTTTTTGATGGCTGCATAATATTCCTTTATATATATATGCCACATTTTCTTTATCCATTCATCCATTGATTGACATCTAGGCTCTTTCCATAGTTTGGCTATTGTGAACATTGCTGTATAAACATTGGGGTGCATGTACCCCTTCAGGTCACTACATTTGTATCTTTGGGGTGAATACTCAGTAGTGCAATTGCTGGGTCATAGGATACCTCTATTTTCAACTTCTTGAGGAAACTCCATACTGTTTTCCAGAGTGGCTGCACCAGTTGCAGTCCCACCAACAGTGTAGGAGGGTTCCCCTTTCTCCACATCCTCACCAACATCTGTCATTTCCTAACTTGTTAATTTTACCCATTCTGACTGGCTAAACCTCGTTGAGGTTTTGATTTGGATTTCCCTGATGTTGAGCGATGTTGAGCACTTTTTCATGTATCTGTTGGCCATTTGGATATCTTCTTTGCAGAAATGTCTGTTCATGTCTTCTGCCCATTTCTTGATTGGATTCTTTGTTCTTTGGGTGTTGAGTTTGATAAGTTCTTCATAGATTTTAGATACTAGCCCTATATCTGATATGTCATTTGCAAATCTTCTCCCATTCTGTCGGTTGTCTTTTGGTTTCGTTGACTGTTTCCTTTGCTGTGCAAAAGCTTTTTATCTTGATGAAGTCCCAATAGTTCATTTTTGCCCTTACTTCCCTTGCCTTTGGCAATGTTTCTAGGAAGAAGTTGCTGTGGCTGAGGTCGAAGAGGTTGCTGCCTGTGTTCTCCTTTAGGATTTTGATGGATTCCTGTCTCACATTTAGGTCTTTCAACCATTTTGAGTCCCATTTTTGTGTGTGGTGTAAGGAAATGGTCCAGTTTCATTCTTCTGCATGTGGCTTTCCAATTTTCCCAACACCATTTGTTGAAGAGACTGTCTTTTTTCCGTTGGACATTCTTTCCTGCTTTGTCGAAGATGAGTTGACCACAGAGTTGAGGGTCCATCTCTGGGCTCTCCATTCTGTTCCATTTATCTATGTGTCTGTTTTTGTGCCAGTACCATACTGTCTTGATGATGACAGCTCTGTAATAGAGCTTGAAGTCCGGAATTGTGGTGCCACCAGCTTTGCTTTTCTTTTTCAACATTCCTCTGGCTATTCGGGGTCTTTTCTGCTTCCATACAAATTTTAGGATTATTTGTTCCATTCCTTTGAAAAAAGTGGATGGTATTTTGATAGGGATTGCATTAAATGTGTAGATTGCTCTAGGTAGCATTGACATCTTCACAATATTTGTTCTTCCAATCCATGAGCATGGAACGTTTTTCCATTTCTTTGTGTCTTCCTCGATTTCTTTCATGAGTATTCTATAGTTTTCTGAGTACAGATCCTTTGCCTCTTTGGTTAGATTTCTTCCTAGGTATCTTATGGTTTTGGGTGCAATTGTAAATGGGATCGACTCCTTAATTTCTCTTTCTTCTGTCTTGTTGTTGGTGTTTAGAAATGCAGCTGATTTCTGTGCATTGATTTTATATCCTGCCACTTTACTGAAATCCTGTATGAGTTCTAGCAGTTTTGGGGTGGAGTCTTTTGGGTTTTCCACATAAAATATCATATCATCTGCAGAAAGTGAGAGTTTGACTTCTTTGCCTATTCGGTTGCTTTTTATTTCTTTTTGTTGTCTGATTGCTGTGGATAGGACTTCTAGTACTATGTTGAATAGCAGTGGTGATAGTGGACATCCCTGCCATGTTCCTGAACTTAGGGGAAAAGCTCTCAGTTTTTTCCCAGTGAGAATGATATTCGCCGTGGGTTTTTCATAGATGACTTTTATGATATTGAGGTATGTGCCCTCTATCCCTACAGTCTGAGGAGTTTTCATCAAGAAAGGATGCTGAACTTTGTCAAATGCTTTTCCTGCATCTATTGAGAGGATCATATGGTTCTTGTTCTTTCCTTTATTAATGTATTGTATCACATTGATTGATTTGCAGATGTTGAATCAACCTTGCAGCCCAGGAATAAATCCCACTTGGTCATGGTGAATGATCCTTTTAAAGTACTGTTGGATCCTATTTACTAGTATTTTGGTGAGAATTTTTGCATCTGTGTTCATCAGGGATATTGGTCTGTAGTTCTCCTTTTTGATGGGGTCCTTGGACTTTGGGATCAAGGTAATGCTGGCCTCATAAAATGAGTTTGGACGTTTTTCTTTTATTTCTATTTTTTGGAACAGTTTCAGAAGAATAGGTATTAATTCTTCTTTAAATGTTTGGTAGAAATCCCCTGGGAAGCCATCTGGCCCTGGACTCTTGTTTGTTCAGAGATTTTTGATTACTGCTTCAATTTCCTTACTGGTTATAGTTCTGTTCAGGTTTTCTGTTTCTTCCTGGTTCAGTTTTGTTAGTTTATATGTCTCTAGGAGTGCATCCATTTCTTCCAGATTATCTAATTTGTTGGCATAGAGTTGCTCATAATATGTTCTTATAATTATTTGTATTTCTTTGGTGTTGGTTGTGATCTCTCCTCTTTCATTCATGATTTTATTTATTTGGGTCCTTTCTCTTTTATTTTTGATATGTCTGGCCAGGGGTTTATCAGTCTTATTAATTTTTTCAAAAGAACCATCTCCTAGTTTCGTTGATCTGTTCTACTGTTCTTTTGGTTTCTATTTCATTGATTTCTGCTCTAATCTTTATTTTTCTTCTCCTGCTGGGTTTAGGTTTTATTTGCTGTTCTTTCTCCAACTCCTTTGGTTGTGTACTTGAGACCTTTCTTGTTTCTTGAGAAAGGCTTGTATTGCTATATACTTTCCTCTTAGGACTGCCTTTGCTGCATCCCAAAGATTTTGAACAATTGTGTTTTCATTTTCATTTGTTTCCATGAATTTTTTTAATTCTTCTTTAATTTCCTGGTTGACCCATTCATTCTTCAGTAGGATGCTCTTTAGCCTCCATGTATTTGAGTTCTTTCCGACTTTCCTCTTGTGATTGAGTTCTAATTTCAAAGCATTGTGGTCTGAAAATATGCAGGGAATGATTCCAGTCTTTTGGTACTGGTTGAGACCTGATTTGTGACCCAGGACGTGATCTATTTTGGAGAATGTTCCATGGGCACTAGAGAAGAATGTGTATTCTCTTGCTTTAGGATGGAATGTTCTGAATATATCTGTGAAGTCCATCTGGTCAGTGTGTCATTTAAAGTCTTTATTTCCTTGTTGATCTTTTGCTTAGATGATCTGTCCATTTCTGTGAGGGGGATGTTAAAGTCCCCTACTATTATTGTATTATTGTTGATGCATTTCTTTGATTTTGTTATTAATTGACTTCTATAATTGGCTGCTCCCATGTTAGGGGCATAGATATTTACAATTGTTAGATCTTCTTGTTGGGTAGACCCTTTAAGTAGGATATAGTGTCCTTCCTCATCTATTATTATAGTCTTTGGTTTAAAATCTAATTTGTCTGATATAAGGATTGCCACCCCAGCTTTCTTTTGGTGTCCCTTAGCATGGTACATGGTTTTCCAACCCCTCACTTTCAATCTGGAGGTGTCTTTGGTTCTAAAATGAGTCTCTTGCAGACAGCATATCGATGGGTCTTGTTTTTTTATCTAATCTGATAGCCTGTGTCTTTTGATTGGGGCATTTAGCCCATATACATTCAGGGTAACTATTGAAAGATATGAATTTAGTGCCATTGTATTGCCTGTAAGGTGACTGTTACTGTATATTGTCTGCGTTCCTTTCTGGTCTATGTTACTTTTAGGCTCTTTCTTTGCTTAGAGGACCTCTTTCAATATTTCTTGTAGGGCTGGTTTGGTGTTTGCAAATTCTTTTAGTTTCTCCTATTTTCAGTGACAGCCTAGCTGGATATAGTATTCTTGGCTGCATATTTTTCTCATTTAGTGCTCTGAATATATCATGCCAGTCCTTTCTGGCCTGCCAGGTCTCTGTGGATAGGTCTGCTGCCAATCTAAAGTTTCTACTGTTGTAGGTTACAGACCTCTTGTCCCAAGCTGCTTTCAGGATTTTCTTTGTCTCTGAGACTTCTGAGCTTTACTATTAGATTTCAGGGTATTGACATATTGTTATTGACTTTGAGGGGGGGTTCTCTGTGCCTCCTGGATTTTGATGCCTGTTTCCTTCCCCAAATTAGGCAAGTTCTCTGCTATAATTTTCTTCAATATACCTTCTGCCCCTCTCTCTTTTTCTTCTTCTTTTGGGATCTCAGTTATTCTAATGTTGTTTTGCTTTATGGTATCACATTTCTCAGATTCTCCCCTAGTGATACAGTAGTTGTTTATCTCTCTTTTTCTCAGCTTCTTTATTTTCCATCATTTGGTCTTCTATATCACTAATTCTCTCTTCTGTCTCATTTATCCTAGCAGTTAGAACCTCCATTTTTTATTGTACCTCATTAATAGCCTTTTTGATTTTGACTTGGTTAGATTTTAGTTCTTTTATTTCTCCAGAAAGGGATTCTCTAGTATCTCCTATGCTTTTTTCTGGCCCAGCTAGTATCTTTAAAATCATCATTCTGAACTCTAGTTCTGATATCTTACTAATGTCCGTATTGATTTGGTCCCTGGCAGTCAGTATTGCCTCTTGTTCTTTTTTTTTTTTGAGGTGATTTTTACCATCTTGTCATTTTGTCCAGAGGAGAATAGATGAATGAGAGAACAAAAATGCTAAAAGGGTAACAATGACCCCAGAAAAATATACGCTAAACAAATCAGAAGAGACCTTCCAGAAAGTAGTCGCTTTTCTGTTCATAGAATTGCTATTCTTTTCTTCGATCTCCTGTTGAGTTTGTAGGTGTTCAGAATGGTTGGATAACTATCTAGCTGAATTCCTGGGACCAGAAGAAATTTAGGTCTCCTACTCCTCTACCATCTTGCTCCATCCACCCAAGAATATGTTTTTAAGAAAATATCTTAACATCCACTTGAAGTTCCCTTTATTAACCTCCTTCATCTCATTTTCTACTCTTCTTCAGAGTTCAATTTTATCTTGGATGTGTATGTTTTTGTCTTGTACATATTTTGTATTTTTATTAGTATGTATGTAATAATGAATAGTGTGCTTTATATATTTTATAAGTGCCACTAAATTATATATATCATACTGCAAAATGCTTGTTTTTCATTCAACATTTTATACTGAGTTCCCTTTTCTGTCATGATGCATGCAGATCTATTTTATTCATTTAAACACATTAAACTCTATTAAGTCATTCCCCTCTTTATAAGTATTTAATTTGTTTTCCTTATTTTACCTTTATAAGCACTGTTGCAGTATATGTGTAATACGTGTGTCTTTCTGATATAAACAAAATAATTTCTATAAGTGATAATACCTAGGAATAGACCAGCTAGATGGGAAAGATTGTGCATCTTCACCTCTACTATTCAGTTGCCTACCAAAGTGACTCAACAAATTGACACTTCCATTCAGTAGTGAATTATAATGACCATATCCCCAAATTTTTGGCAGCATAGGTTAATGTCAGTTATTTAAAAAATTTGCCTGAATGATGACTGATTTTTTTTTTAATTGAGGGCTAACATGTATAGAGTATAGGCATAAAGATCACTGATCATAATGTGCAGTTTAACAATTTTTTGTATGGATGTGTACCTGTATAACCATCTGGTATCTTATTGCTACCATAACATTTTACCTCAAACTTAGTGACTTAAACAATACACATTTATTATTTTACTGTCAGACATTCAACACCAGTCTCACTAGACTAAGATAAAGGAGTTGGCAGAACTTCCTTTCTGGAGGCCTTAGTAGAGAATCTGTTCCCTTGATTTTTCTAGATTCTAGAGGCTGCAGTGTTTCTTGGGTCATGGCCTCCATCTGTCTTCAAAACCAGCAACATTTCATTTCGCTGGCACTATTTCCATTGTTCCATCTCTTTCTCTGACTCTCTTCTGCTTCCTCTTTCATTAATAAGGACCTTTGTAGGTACCTTGGGTCCCACTGGATCATCTAAGATAATCTCCCTGTTTTGAAGTCAGCTGATTAGTGACCTTAAATTTAGTTCCAGTTAGACCTTAATTCCATCTGCAACTTTAATTCCCCTTTGCCGTGTAACCTGACATATTTATAGGTTCTTGGGATAAGTACATGAATATTGTTGGGAGCCATAATTCTGCCTATCACAAGAGGTAGCCACTATTTTGACTTCTAGCTTCATAAATTACCTCTGTCTTTATTTTGATTTGTCTTCTAAAGATATATGAAATCTACATTATGTATTCTTCTTTTGTCTGTCTTTTTTCACTCAACATGTTTGGGATTTTATCTCTCTTATCAATAGTTTGTTTTACTGTTCTGTAATATTTCTTTAAATATGTATATCACACTTCATTTGTCCATTGTGCTGTCAGTGGGCATTTGGGTTGTTTAGAGATTTTGTCTAAATGAATAAATATACAAACACTTTTGAACAAGGTTGTTTGAACACCTGCACTCATTTCTATAGGGAATGTGCCAAAGAGTGGGAGTACTTAGTTTTAAGGTAGACGTTTATGTTTAACTTCAGTAGGAACTGCTATGCAGTTTTCCAAGGTGGTTTTACCATTTTATACTCCCACCAGCAATGTAAGTGGGTTCCAGTTATTCTTCAGCCTAGCCCATACTTCATATTGCCCATCTTTTTTCAAATCAGTTATTATGCCTGATAAGAGGTATCTCTCTGATCTAAAGAGGGATCTCTTGATGGTTTAATTTGCGTTTTTGTGATAGCTAATGATCATAAGTGACTTTCCATGTTTATGTCCTTTCACGTATCTTCTTTTGTATAACGTTTGTTTGAGTCATTTATTTTTTAAATTGGATTTATAATTTCATTTTTGATATTTAAGAGTTTGAGAGTTTGTTATATAACCTAGATATGAATCCTCCATCAGATATATATATAGAGAGAGAGAAAATAGTTACTTCTGGTCTGTGATTTGTCTTTTTACTTCCTTAATGATACTGTCTAATAAACAGAAGTTTTTAATCCTAAAAAAAATCCTTTCCCTTTTTTAAAAAAATCAATTTTATGGTCAGTGCTTTTTGAGTCCTACTTAAGACCTTTTTGACTATCTAATAATATTAATTAAAAAAAATCTACATCTTTGGGGCATCTAGGTGGCACAGTTGGTTAATTGACTTTTGGTTTTGGCTCAGGTTGTAATCTCAGTGTCATGGGATTGAGCCCCACGTCAGGCTCTGTGTTCAGTGCAGAGTCTGCTTGAGACACTCTCTCTCTCTCTCTCTCCTTCTCTCTTAAATAAATAAATAAATCTTCTAAAAAAAACTACATCTCTTAGAAGTTTATGCCTTTCACATTTAAGCCTATTATCTATCTCAAATTAATTTCTATACGTGATGTGAGGTAGAGGTCAGGGTTCATCATAGATATCTAATTGTTCACACACTGCTTTTTGGAAAGACCACCTTTTCCAAATTGAACTGAAATGTGCCATATTTTTTTTTAATCAAATGACCATATAACGTGTATAATTCTTTAAAATACATTCTTTCTAGATAAGATAATGGATTAATTTATAACACCAACTGTATTGGTCTTTCTCTTTTGTTGGAGTTTTGGTTCTAATAACTCTAATAAAATCTTCCCCCATTTATGATGTACATTCAAACCCCATCATTTTATATTTATGGAGAATTGAGACCACAGAAATGTGACTTTGGGTTCTTTTTTGTCAGTCTTTTCCTACATATTATAATAGACTTATTTTGTACTTTCCTTAGTCTTAGGAAATGGATTTCCTAATAATAATAAAAAAAGTGACAAATACTAACATTCATTGAGTGTTCACTGTGTGCAAACACATGGTGTTCAGGGTGAACTACAGCTCCCTCAGCACAAGTTTACAATTTAAATACACATGAACACATAATAGTCATCATTCCATTTACTTGTTTAAACAATCCTACCAACATATTCCTCATTTTAACAATATTATCCTCATTTTAATGATAGATGACAAATCTCAGGAAGATAGAATTATTTCCCTAAGTTCATATAGTATTGAATGTTAGTAAATCATGTGTTTTAGGCATAGCATGTTAAGATTTTAGGTGTGGAAGAAGCCCTAAAATCTACTCTATTAAGTCACTTTTAGTCATACACACCACTCCAAGTGGTCAAGAGGTCTTTCAAAAGTATATTTGGAACACCTGAGTGACATGTTGCTATCTTCCCAAATAAGAATACATAATTTGGAAATTAAGCTTGATCTCTGCTTAAGATAGGTATGAATATTGGCTCTGTTGAAATTAACTGTGTGTCATTGAGTAAGCATCTACACAGCAGTTTTGAATCTCAGTTTCCTTATTAGTTTTAATGTAAAAAAATAATAACCTATTTCACAGGCTTATTTTGAGGATCAAATGAGATAATGCCAACCTCTCCCCTAGCAGAGCTCTGGCATATAGTTAGTCCTAGGTATATACTTCCCATCTAGAAAAAAATCTGAATTACAGTTCTTAGGTTTTTATGCTTGTGGGACATTCAGAGCACAGCAGTATCCTTCCTTGAATTTTTAAAGCTAACCACTTGCTCCCTCTCAGTCTTCTTGTACACACACTTAACTTCCACTTCTTCCAACTTCAAGTGTTACACTTTAAAGATTATTAGGTTATTTGTGTCAAAAAAACTTAACTTTTTCTATATATCCTTAAAAGTGAATAGCACAGGATAGGTAACCAAAATATGTTTGTTGAGTAAAGGAATGAATGAATGATGTCCTTATACCCTCTCAGTCATTATCATTTATTATCGTATTATCTCTCCATTTAATTTTAAAGTCACATATCTTCTTTATAAAATAATTTAGTTTTTTATTATTATAGATTATATAGATAACATCTACCACTCCACCCCTTTAAAGATCATATTGTATTTTTATACATGTTTTCAATGCATATATTATCTCAGGTAATCCTCACAGCCTTCAATTATATTAGATATCATTATTTCCACCTGAAAGGAAAAGAAATTGCTACTTAGAAATGTTAAGTAGTTTAAGTGGGATCTGAACCCAGATATATTTGATTTTATAGTTCAGTTTTTTTTTAAGATTTTATTTATTTATCTGACAGAGAGAGATAGCGAAAGCAGGAACACAAGCAGGGGGAGTGGGAAAGGAAGAAGCAGGCTTCCCGCCGAGCAGGGAGCCCAATGCGGGGCTTGACCCCTGGACCCTGGGACCTGAGCCAAAGGCAGACGCCTAACGACTGAGCCACCCAGGTGCCCCTATAGTTCAGTTTCTTAAATACAGAACATTATTAACTCTAAGATGAATTGCTGGTGAGAAAGTAATTCTAGTCACCTCTTTTATGATTATAATGGAGAAATGTTCTGTTCCCTTGACTGATTTTTCAGTTCTTTTCTGGTATTCCTTTTCGCTTTTCATTTCTCTCACCTGAAATGTCCCTCTTCACTCTTGACAGGTTGTTATTAGAAACATTTCTGCATATTAACTTGAATTAACTTACCTCTGCCTCATAAACCAATGTGTGAGTGACAGGTCCTTCAATACACCTGGACACATGAGATGCATCTCATCTCCACCAGTTTATGTGGGACTGTCATACTCCATCTTACTATACTCCCAAATCCTTCTTTTTTCCTTCTCTAGAGGCTGAATATCAACTCAGCCAGCACTTTCAAGACTGTTTTTGCCCCACCTCTGAAAAAATCATTGGCGTAATCTCAGAGAGAACTGAAATGCATTATTACAATTCTTAGTTGGATAATGCTGGGATAAATCTTCAAAGGAGGCAGACACCTGATGAGAAACAGTGACATGTGTTAGAAAGGGCACTGAGTCTGGAGTTGGGAGACCTTGGTATGCATCCAAGTTCATCCTTTCTGCCACTATTGCTCCTGGGTAAGTTGTGTCACCTCTCTGAGTCTCAGATTTTATATTTCTGAAATGAAATTACAGATTGGGGCAAATGATGCAAAAGTATTCTACTTAAAAAAATCATGCCAACAAGCAGTTCTTGTCATGATAGGTGAGAAAATATACCATTGATATTTTGGGTAGATTATCATTCAATTTATTCAAATGGTTCAAGATGATTCTCTTATTTAATTTAGATTCACTCAGTAATTCAAAAATATTAATCAAGTGATAAAGTATAGAAATGAAAATTAATATATAAAATCAACTACTCATATATAAAAGTAATAACAAGGAAATATAAAGAAAGGATAGCACTTATAATTGTGATATAAGAATTGAAAGATATAAGAATAAATACAACAAAAAAGCAGAATCTCTAAAATAATGCTAATAGCCAGAGAAGAACAACCATAACAACAACAACAACAAAAAACAAGGGATATATATTTTTTTTTCTTCTTCTTCTTGAATGAAAAGACACTATTTAAAACCTTTCAAGTCTTCCTAAATTTTAGAAACAGGAATTTCTACTATAGATTCCAAAAGAAATTGGGGAAGACCTTAATAAAATTATTCTAAAAATCATTGAGAAGATTAAATATGCAATACTAATTCTGTTATTTTTTTAAAGAATATTAGAATACTTAGAAAGGAGTTACATCACATGGATATTAAAAATATTTCAGGGGTTCCTGTCAGTTAAGAGTCTGACTCTTGATCCCAGCTCAGGTCTTGATCTCAGGGTTGTGAGTTCAAGCCCTATGTTGGGCTCCATGCTAGGCATAGAGCCTTCTTAAAAAAAAAATCAGAGAAAAAGTAAGAAAAAATATGTTTTTAGTAACACAATATGGGCAGACAGAAAGATAAAGGAATTTAAAAACTATAAAACCAGACCCTAGCATGTACTGTGATTTTTGAAATACAAAACGTATTCATATTATTGGTTTAAATAGAGAAAGAAAGAAGGGTGTTATTCAGTATAAGGTGGTGCAGCTATGTTTTCCATTTGGAAGGAAAAAAAATATCTGCATAGAGGCATTGTTAAGTGTTTTGTTGAATTGTAAGGCATGCCTGCAAAGGGTAAAACTACAAATGTCTGAGCAAAGAATGAATGGGTGCTATATGGTGAAAAGTTCCTGGAGCTTATAAAAGAATAAGAGACGTTCAAGTTCTAAACAGCCAGAATACATAATAGGGATCGAATATATGGTGATTTACTGAATAATCCAGACAGAAAACAAATTAGTAGTGTGGCTATACTAGCCCCAGAGTGGAAAGTTATTCTACCCCCAAATTCAAAATTATTTTTTTTTAAGCAATGCCTTACTCAAAAAGATCAGTCTACTCCATGAGTAACTTCTCTTCTTGGAAGAACAAAGTCTAGCACTCTTTAAAAGAACCCTCCAGAATCTAGCACTTTGTGTGTAAGGTTCACAGTACCGAGCATGCATTGAAAAGTACTATTATGGTCAATAAACAAGAAAATGTGACACGTTAAACTGGAGGAAGATCAGCAAATAGAAACACATCCAGAAATGAGTGAAATGATTGAGTTAGCAGACCATGATTTTAAAACAGCTACTGTAAATCCATTCTATGTGCTCAAATGACTTAAAGGACAATATGGACAAAATATTGAGGGAAACAGGAGACATAAAAAAGAGTATGGAGGTTCCTCAAGATGTTAAAAATACAGCTACCCTACAACCCAGCAATTGCACTACTGGGTGTTTACCCCGAAGATACAGATGTAGTGAAAAGAAGGGGTACATGGACCCCAATGTTCATAGCAGTAATGTCTGCAATAGCCAAACTATGGAAAGAGCCGAGATGTCCTTCAACAGATGAATGGATAAAGAAGATGTAGTTTATATATACAATGGAATATTACTCAGCCATCAGAAAAGATGAATATCTACCATTTACACTGACATGGATGGAACTGGAGGGAATTATGCTAAGTTAAATAAGTCAATCACTTATTTCATGAGTCATATGTTCACTCATATGTAGAACATAAGGAATAGTGCAGAGAACAATAGGGGAAGGGAGGAAAAACTGAAGGGGAAGAAATAAGAGAGGGAGACAAACCATATGAGACTCTGGACTCTGGGAAACAGAGGGTTGTGAAAAGGGAGGTGGGTGGGGGAATAGGGTAACTTGGTGATGGGCAGTAAGGAGGGCACATGATGTGATGAGCACTGGGTGTTATATGCAACTAAAGAATCATTGAACATTATATCAAAAACTAAAGATGTACTATACGTTGGCTAATTGAATTTAAATTAAAAAAAAAAGTTAACAACAACAACAAAGAACCAGATGAGAATTCTAGAGATGGAAAATAAAGTATAATTAAAACAACAAAATGCAATACCTAATGGGATTAATAAAAGGTTAAATATTATGGGGAGAGGGAGACAAAATCAAAGAACTTGAATTCAAGGAATAGAAACCATTAAAACTTCAGCACAGAGAGGGGGGAAAACAGAGAAAAAAATGCATGATGTCAGTCATTGGAATACTCTTGGAATACCTCAGGCAGTCTAACACACAAGTCAAAATGAAAGGAGAGAAAGTTGCAGAAAAAAAGTATTTGAAGAAATAACGGATAAAAGTTTTCAGAATTTTAGGAAAACTATGAACTGGTATATTCAAGGGGTGTGCGAAAAGCTTAAGAAGGTTGGACACAAAGAAAACCACACCAAAGCAATCATAATCACATTGAAAGCCAACAATGAAGAGAAAATTCTTAACTAGAAAAAAAAACACATTACAAATATAAGATGCCCACAGACTTCTTACCTGAAAAGTTCTGATCTAGACCATAATGAAATAACATCTTTGAAGTGTGAAAGAAAATATATATGTTGACGAAGAATTCAGTACTCAGTGAGGACATCGCAAAATGAAGGTGAAGTGCTTTTCAAACAAGGAAAACTGAGAACATTTTATCATCAACTAATGTTTTCTAAAGAGACATTAAAGATGTTTTTTAGACAGAAGGAAATGATATGACAGAAACATGGGTTCACACAAAAGAATGAAGCTTACCAGAAATAGCAAATAAATGGGTAAATATTAGAAACAAAAAAACTTGAGTTCTGTGTTCTGGTAATGACAGAGTGCCTTGTATAAGACTAAATGTCCAGATGATAACAGTGATAAAAAACAGAAAAATAATAATGATTTTAGGACAAGAGAAAGAGTCAAAAACAGGAAGAAACTGGACAGGATTTGTCTCTCAACAAAAAGGAAAAAAAAAGTCTTAAAAGCCAGAGAAGAAATGAGACATTATATATAAAAGAACGATAATAATAATGAAGGCTGGCATTTAATCATACAAAAAAGGATTCTAAAACATAATAATATGCCATCTTAAAAATGCTGAGAAAAAATAAAACACTGTCAACCTAGCATTCTATGTGTGTGTGTGTGCGTATATTTATTTATTTCAAAAATGAAGACATTTAAGATAAACAAAATATTCTTATAGCAGATGCACACTACAACAAGTGCTGAAATTCTTCAGACTTAATGCATATAATGCAATATGGAAATTTGGATATATAGGGAAAAATAAAGAGCGCTAGAAATAGTAAATATGTAAGTCAGTATAAAACTCTTTCTTAATTTCCTTTAAAGCCAATTAACTAAAGTGAGAATAAGGTGTGACAATAACAGCAAATGAGAGGAAGGAGTTGTAAATGATATTATATTGTTACAAGGTTACTATTTGTAAAGTTGCATATAATTCAAGTTAGGCTGTAATAAATGAAAATATAATATCAAAATGAATCAATAAAATTTATTATATATTTTATCTATCTATATCTATCTGTTTATCTATATCTCCATATCCGTATCTAAAAGAAGAGATAGATGGAATATTTAAAATATATAGTGATTACAGGGTCCCTGAGTGGCTCAGTCAATTAAGCATCTGACTCTTGATTTTGGCTCAGGTTATGATTTCAGGGTTGTGAGATCGAGCCCCACATTGGGCTCAGGGGTCAGTGGGAAGCCTGCTTGGGATTCTCTCTCTCTCTCTCCCTCTGCCCCTCCCCCTGCACACTCATTTTTTTTTCAAATAAATAAAATCTTAGTATACATATATATATGTATATGTGTATATATGTGTGTGTGTGTGTGTGTGTATATATATATATATGTATGTATGTATATTGGCTGCCACAGGCTGGGAGGAGGGAAAAATGGAGAGTTATTGTTTTAAGGCTACAGAGTATCAGTTTGGGAAGATGAAACAAGTTCTGGAAGTGGATGGTGGTGATGGTTGCAAAACAGTGTGAATGTATTGAAGCCACTGGACTCTACACTTTAAAATTATAGGATAGATAGGGGAAAAAGAGGTAATACAGAATATAAAAGGAAAAATGGTACATTTAAGCATGAGCATAGTGATTTGATTTTATATTAAATATAAAAGAACTACACTCCAAACAAAAGGGAGCAATTGTTAGACTGGAAAATGTGAGAGAGAGTAATGCAACATTGAAAATCCCTAGTAGGCTAAAGGTAAAAAAAAGAGGGAAAAACTCAGCTGCTTAAATGAGGAATTCTAGAGGAAATATCACTACAAATCCTGCAGAAATTTAGATAACAGGAACTGTGAATAATTTTATTTTATTATGTCACCATACATTACATCATTAGTTTTTGATGTAGTGTTCCATGATTCATTGTTTGCATATAACACCCAGTGCTCCATTCAATACGTGCCCTCCTTAATACCCATCACCAGGCTAACCCATCCCCCCACACCCCTCCCCTCTAAAACACTCAGCTTTTTTTCCCTCAGAGTCCATAGTCTTCCATGGTTCATCTCCCCCTCTGACTTCCACCCCTTCATTTTTCCCTTCCTATAATCTTTATTTTTTTAAACATATAATGTATTATTTGTTTCAGGGGTACAGGTCTGTGATTCATCAGTATCATACAATTCACAGCGGTAGGACATACCTTCCCCAATGTCCATCACCCAGCCACAGTGGGGCATTGGTGGTTCAGTGGTAGAATTCTCACCTGCCATCACCCAGCCACCCCATCCCTCCCACCCCCCATCACTCCAGCAACCCTCAGTTTGTTTCCTGAGATTAAGAATTCCTCATATCAGGGTTGCTGGAGTGGAGGGTGGGGTGGGAGGGATGGGGTGGCTGGGTGATAGACATTGGGGAGGGTATGTGCTATGGTGAGCGCTGTGAATTGTGCAAGACTGTTGAATCACAGATCTGTACCTCTGAAACAAATAATGCAATATATGTTAAGAAAAAAAAAAAAGAAGATGGCAGGAGTGGAAGGATGAAGGGGGGGAAATCAGAGGGGGAGACGAACCACGAGAGATGATGGACTCTGAAAAACAAACTGAGGGTTCTAGAGGGGAGGGGGTGGGGGGATGGGTTAGCCTGGTGATGGGTATTAAAGAGGGCACGTTCTGCATGGAGTCCTGGGTGTTATGCACAAACAATGAATCATGGAACATTAAAAAAAAAAATTCCTCGTATCAGTGAGATCATATGATACATATCTTTCTCTGATTGACTTATTTCGATTAGCATAATACCCTCTAGTTCCACCTACATTGTTGCAAATGGCAAGATTTCGGGGGTTTTTTGATGGCTGAATAATATTCTTGTGTGTGTGTGTGTGCAGCACATGTTCTTTATCATTTCTTCTGTTGATGGATATCTTGGCTCTTTCCATAGTTTGGCTATTGTGGACATTGCTGCTATAAATATTGGGGTGCATGTACCCCTTCAGGTCACTACATTTGTATCTTTGGGGTAAATACCCAGTAGTGCAATTGCTGGGTCATAGGATACCTCTATTTTCAACTTCTTGAGGAAACTCCATACTGTTTTCCAGAGTGGCTGCACCAGTTGCAGTCCCACCAACAGTGTAGGAGGGTTCCCCTTTCTCCACATCCTCACCAACATCTGTCATTTCCTAACTTGTTAATTTTACCCATTCTGACTGGCTAAACCTCGTTGAGGTTTTGATTTGGATTTCCCTGATGTTGAGCGATGTTGAGCACTTTTTCATGTATCTGTTGGCCATTTGGATATCTTCTTTGCAGAAATGTCTGTTCATGTCTTCTGCCCATTTCTTGATTGGATTCTTTGTTCTTTGGGTGTTGAGTTTGATAAGTTCTTCATAGATTTTAGGTACTAGCCCTATATCTGATATGTTATTTGCAAATCTTCTCCCATTCTGTCGGTTGTCTTTTGGTTTCATTGACTGTTTCCTTTGCTGTGCAAAAGCTTTTTATCTCGATGAAGTCCCAATAGTTCATTTTTGCCCGTGCTTCCCTTGCCTTTGGCGATGTGTCTAGGAAGAAGTTGCTTTGGCTGAGGTCGAAGAGGTTGCTGCCTGTGTTCTCCTTTAGGATTTTGATGGATTCCTGTCTCACATTTAGGTCTTTCAACCATTTTGAGTCCCATTTTTGTGTGTGGTGTAAGGAAATGGTCCAGTTTCATTCTTCTGCATGTGGCTTTCCAATTTTCCCAACACCATTTGTTGAAGAGACTGTCTTTTTTCCGTTGGACATTCTTTCCTGCTTTGTCGAAGATGAGTTGACCACAGAGTTGAGGGTCCATCTCTGGGCTCTCCATTCTGTTCCATTTATCTATGTGTCTGTTTTTGTGCCAGTACCATACTGTCTTGATGATGACAGCTTCATAATAGAGCTTGAGGTCTGGAATTGTGATGCCACCAGCTTTGCTTTTCTTTTTCAACATTCCTCTGGCTATTCGGGGTCTTTTCTGCTTCCATACAAATTTTAGGATTATTTGTTCCATTCCTTTGAAAAAAGTGGATGGTATTTTGATAGGGATTGCATTAAATGTGTAGATTGCTCTAGGTTGCATTGACATCTTCACAATATTTGTTCTTCCAATCCATGAGCATGGAACGTTTTTCCATTTCTTTGTGTCTTCCTCGATTTCTTTCATGAGTATTCTATAGTTTTCTGAGTACAGATCCTTTGCCTCTTTGGTTAGATTTCTTCCTAGGTATCTTATGGTTTTGGGTGCAATTGTAAATGGGATCGACTCCTTAATTTCTCTTTCTTCTGTCTTGTTGTTGGTGTTTGGAAATGCAGCTGATTTTTGTGCATAGATTTTATATCCTGCCACTTTACTGAAATCCTGTATGAGTTCTAGCAGTTTTGGGGTGGAGTCTTTTGGGTTTTCCACATAAAATATCATATCATCTGCAGAAAGTGAGAGTTTGACTTCTTCTTTGCCGATTTGGTTGCCTTTTATTTCTTTTTGTTGTCTGATTGCTGTGGATAGGACTTCTAGTACTATGTTGAATAGCAGTGGTGATAGTGGACATCCCTGCCATGTTCCTGAACTTAGGGGAAAAGCTCTCAGTTTTTTCCCAGTGAGAATGATATTTGCCGTGGGTTTTTCATAGATGATTTTTATGATATTGAGGTATGTGCCCTCTATCCCTACAGTCTGAGGAGTTTTCATCAAGAAAGGATGCTGAACTTTGTCAAATGCTTTTCCTGCATCTATTGAGAGGATCATATGGTTCTTGTTCTTTCCTTTATTAATGTATTGTATCACATTGATTGATTTGCAGATGTTGAATCAACCTTGCAGCCCAGGGATAAATCCCACTTGGTCGTGGTGAATAATCCTTTTAAGGTACTGTTGGATCCTATTGGCTAGTATTTTGGTGAGAATTTTTGCATCCATGTTCATCAAGGATATTGGTGTGTAATTCTCCTTTTTGATGGGGTATTTGTCTAGTTTTGGGATCAAGGTAATAGTGGCCTCATAAAACGAGTTTGGAAGTTTTCCTTCCATTTCTATTTTTTGGAACAGTTTCAGAAGAATAGGTATTAATTCTTCTGTGAATGTTTGGTAGAATTCCCCTGGGAAGCTGTCTGGCCCTGGGCTCTTGTTTGTTGGGAGATTTTTGATTACTGTTTCAGTTTCCTTAGTGGTTATGGGTCTGTTCAGGTTTTCTATTTCTTCCTGGTTCAGTTTTGGTAGTTGATACCTCTCTAGGAATGCATCCATTTCTTCCAGATTATCTAATTTGTTGGCATACAGTTGATTATAATATATTCTTATAATTGTTTGTATTTCTTTGGTGTTGGTTGTGATCTCTCCTCTTTCGTTCATGATTTTATTTATTTGGGTCCTTTCTCTTTTATTTTTGATAAGTCTGGCCAGGGGTTTATTGATATTAACTCTTTCAAAGAACCAGCTCCTAGTTTCGTTGATCTGTTCTACTGTTCTTTTGGTTTCTATTTCATTGATTTCTGCTCTGATCTTTATTATTTCTCTTCTCCTGCTGGGTTTAGGCTCTATTTGCTGTTATTTCTCCAGCTCTACAGGGACTATGGGTAATTTTAGTTAATTAATTTGACAAATCCATCAAGACTTCCAAAACTTAACATGGTAATAGAAAGTAAACAATTTTTGCTTGAATGCTTTTTTATTTTTATTTATGTAAATGATAAAAATTAATAACTAAAATGTATTCCATAAAGTTCCAGGTATAGATGGGTTCATTATTTTTTTTTCCCTTTTTAAAAGATTTTATTTTATTTATTTATTTGTCAGAGAGAGAGCACAAGTAGGGGAGGGGTGGGCAGAGGGAGAAACAGGCTCCCCACTGAGCAAGGAGCCTGATGCAGGACTCCATCCCAGGACCCTGGGATCATGACCTGAGCTGAAGGCAGACACTTAACCCACTGAGCCACCCAGGCATCGCAGGTTCATTAATTATTTCTAACAATCATTGTTTGAGAAATTGTACCAACATTACATAAACTCTTTCCTAAAATAGAGAAGAATTACTTTATGAGGTCACTCTAAACCTTATAGTAAAACCCAACATTAAAAAAAAAAGTCCATCCTAAATATATATGCAAAATTCTTATCAATATAACAAACCTGAGTCTTCTGGTTTCCAGTCTCTCATATGAGAAGCTTAGAAGTTGTTACTCCATTCTAACAACAAATAAAAAGCTGAATAAACTGAAAAATCAGTAGTTCTTCCATCTGTAGAAGAAATGAGGTCAGAATGCAATAGCTACCCCCTAAACTGGAGAGTCCAAAAGATGAATACAGTCACAACTTACCAGATAAGTAGCAATCCTTGCAAAAACCAGTGCTGGAGTAAGAAAACCTGAGCATCACTACTGCTTTTCAGAATAACACTGGCAGTTCTAGCCAATGCAGTAAGTCAATAAGGGTATATAGATTGGAAAGGAATAAATAAATCTGTTTTTGTTCATAGGTGACATGATCATCTATGCAGGAAATTCAAAACATTCAACAACAACAGCAAAAGTTACTGAAACTAGTAAGTGATTATAACAAGTTTGCAGAATACAAAATCAACATATAGAAGTCATTTGCTTTCCTACATAGTAGCAGTTAACAAGTGGAATTTGAAATTAGAGACACAATAACGTTTATATTATCACCCCAAAAGATTAAATACTTCAGCATAAATCCAACAAAATATGTTCAACATCTGTATTAGGAAACCTAAAAGACTGATGAAATAAATCAAAGAACTAAATAAATGGGGAGATATTCCATGCTCATGAATTGGAACATAAAATATTATCAAGATGTCGATTCTTCCCAACTTGATCTATAGATTCAACAAAATCCCAGTAAGTTATTTTGTGGATATTGACAAACTAATTCTAAAATTTATATAGAAAAGTAAAAGACCCAGAATAACCAACTCAGTATTGAAGAAGATAGATGAATGACCCCAGTTGACTTCAAGACTTACTATAAAGCTATAGTAATCAAGACAGTGTGGTATTTATGAAAGAATAGACAAATCAGTGGAACAGAGTAGAGAGCCCAGAAATAGATGCACATAAATATAGTCAAGTTATCTTTGACAAAGGAACAGGTAATACAATGGAACACAGATAGTCTTTTCCACAAATGGTGTGGGAACAATTATACATCTACATGCCAAAAAATGAATCTAGACACAAACCTTATATGCTTCACAAAATTAATTCAAAATGGGTCATAGATTGAAAACAAAAAGAAATTGTAAATCTCCTAGAAAATAACATAGGAGAAAACCTGGATGACTTTGGGTATAGTGATGACTTTTTAGATATAACACCAGAGGCACAATCTATGTCAGTTATAACAAGGGAAACCCCATAAAGCTATCAGAGGCTTTTTCAACAAAAATTTGGCAAGTCATGAGGGAGTGGTATGATATATTCAAAGTGCTGAAAGAAAAAAATCTGTGGCCAAGAGTATTCTATCCAGCAAGGCTATCATTCAGAATAGAAGGAGAGATCAAGAATTTCCCAGACAAACAAAAGTTAAAGGCTTGATCCCAGGACTCCAGATCATGACCTGAGCCAGAGGCAGATGCTTAACCAACTGAGCCACCCAGGTACCCCCTGACAAAATGACATTAAAACAAATACTGTAACAAGAGACAAAGAAGGACATGATATAATAATAGAGGGCACAATCCAACAAGAAGATATGACAATTGTAAATATTTATGCACCCAACGTGCATATTGTACGTTGGGTGTATATACATATGTATATATGTATATATACATATATACATACATATATGTGTATATATACATATATGTATACACACATACATATGTATGTACAAATACATATGTATTTGGAGCATCCAAATACATAAAGAACTATTAAGTAGTAATATAATAGTAGTAGAGGACTTTAAAAGATCATCCAAACAGAAAATCAACAAGGAAACAGTGGTTTTGAATGACATGCTGGACCAGGTGGACTTAACAGATATATTCAGAACATTCCATCCTAAAACAGCAGAATACACATTCTTTTTAAGTACACATGGGACATTCTCCAGAATAGACTACATATTGGGCCACAAAAAAGTCTCAGCAATTCAAAAAGATCAAAGTCATACTATGCATCTTTTCTGACCACAACAGTATGAAAATAGAAATCAACCACAAAAACAAAACAAAACAAAAACCTGGAAAGAGCATAAATACATAGAGGTTAAATAGCATGCTACTAAACAATGAATGGGTCAACCAAGAAATCAAAGAAGATACCAAAAATTACATGAAGAAAAATGAAAATGAAAACACAATGGTACAAAATCTGTGGAATGCAGCAAAAGTGGTTCTAAGAGGGAAGTTTATAGCAATACGGTTCTACCTCAAATAGCAAGATAAATCTCAAAACAGCCTAACTTACACCTAAAGGAGCTAGAAAAAGGAAAACAAATGAAACCCAAAACCATCAAAAGGAAGGAAATAATAAATATTAAAGCAGAAATAAATTATAGAAACTAAAAAAATAATCAGATCAATGAAACCAGGAGCTGCTTCTTTAAAAGATGAACAATATTGATAAACCTCTAAGCCAGACGCATAAAAAAAAAGAAAGAGAGAGGACTCAAACAAAATCACAAATGAAAGAGGAGAAAGAAAAACACTACAGAATTACAAACAACTGTGTAAGAGAATATTATGTAAAATTATGTGCCAAAAAATTGGATAACCTAGAAGAAATGAATAAATCCTAGAAACGTAACCTACCAAAATGAAGCAGGAAGAAATAAAAAATTTGAACAGGCTGATTACCAGCAATGAAATTGAATCAGTAATCAAAAAACTCCCAACAAACAAAAGTCTGGGATTAGATGGCTTCCCAGGTGAATTCTACCAAACATTAATTGATTAATTAATTAATTTCTTTATTTAAATAGTAAAGACTTATTTGTTGTAGGGAGAGAGAACATGGAGGGGAAGGGCAGAAGGAAAGAGAGAGAGTCTCAAGCAGACTCCATTCTGAGTGTGAAGCCCTATGTAGGCTTGGTCTCGCAACCCTGAGATCATGTCCTGAGATCTCTACCTGAGCCAAAACCAAGAGTCAGACACTTAACCAACTGCACCACCTAGATGCCCCAAATTCTACTAAACATTTAAAGAAGAGTTAATGCCTATTCTTCTCAAACTATTCCAAAAAATAGAAGAGGAAGGAAAACTTCCAAATTCATTCTATGAGGCCAGTATTACTCTGATACCAAAGGCAGATAAAGACACCACCAAAAAAAAGAAAAAAAGAAAACTAGTGGGATTTATTCCCAGGATGCAAGGGTGGTTCAATATTCGCAAAACAGTCAACATGATACATAACATCAATAAGAGAAAGGATAAAAAACATGATCATTTCAATAGATGCAGAAAAGCATTTGACATGGTACAACATCCGTTCATGATAAGAAAAAAAAAACCCTCTGCAAAGTAGATGAAGACATATCTCACCATAATAAAAATCTTATATAAAAAACCCATAGTGAACATCATAATGGGAAAAAACTGAGAGCTTTTCCCCCAGGTCAGGAACAAGACAAAGATGTACACTCTCACCCCTTTTATTCAACATAGTACTGGAAGTCCTAGTCATAGCAATAAGATAAAAGAAAGGAATAAAAGGCATCCATATTGGTAAGGAAGAAGTAAAACTTGCAGTATTTGCAGATGTCATGGTACTGTATACGGAAAACCCTAAAGACTCCACCCAAAAAACTACAAGAACTGATAAATGAATTTGGTCAAGTCATAGGATATAAAATTAATGTACAGAAATCTGTTGCATTTCTATGCACTAATAATAAAGTGGGAAAAATATAAAATTAAGAAAAAAATGCAATTTACAGTTGCACCAAAAATAATAAAATACCTAGGAATAAACTTAACCAGAGGTGAAGGACCTGTACTCTGAAAATGATGTAACATTGATGAATGAAATTGAAGACAACACAAACAAATGGAAAGACATCCCATGCTTATGGATTGGAAGAACAAATATTGTTAAAATGTCTATACTACTCAAAGTAATCTACACATTTAATGCAATCCCTATCAAAATGCCAACAGCATTTTTCACAGAACTAGAAAATCAATCCTAAAATTTGTATGGAACCACAAAAGACCCCGAATAACCAAAGCAAACTTGAAACAGAAAAACGAAACAAATGAACAAATGAATAAAAAGAGAGACTAACCAAGAAACAGACTCTTAACTGTAGAAAACAAACTGATGGTTACCAAAGGGGAGGTGGGTGGGGGGATTGGTGAAATAGCTGATGGGGATTAAAAAGTACACTTTTCATGACAACTCCTGAATAATATATAGAATTTTTAAATCACTATATTGTACACCTTAAACTAATACAACACTGTGTTAAGTATACTGAAATTAAAATTTAAAAACTTAAATAAAAAAAGAAAGAAAAAAAAAGCTGGAGGTATCACAATTCCAGACTTCAAGTTAAATTACAAAGCTGTAAAAATCAAAACAGTATGGTACTGGCACAAAAATAGAAAACCCTGAAATAAGCCCACAATTATATGGTCAACCAGGCTTCAACAAAGGAGGCGAGAATATGCAATGGGAAAAAGTCTCTTCAACAAAGGGTATTGGAAAACTGGACAGCTGCATGCAAAGGAATGAAACTGGACCACTTTCTTACACCTTCACAAAAATAAACTCAAAATGGATTAAGGACCTAAATGTGAGACCTCAAACCATAAAAATCCTAGAAGAGAGCAGAGGCAATGATTTTTCTGACATCAGCTATAACAACATTTTTCTTTTTTTTTTTAAGATTTTATTTATTTATTTGACAGAGAGAGACACAGCGAGAGAGGGAACACAAGCAGGGGGAGTGGGAGAGGGAGAAGCAGGCTTCCCGCGGAGCAAGGAGCCCGATGTGGGGCTTGATCCCAGGACCCTGGGATCATGACCTGAGCTGAAGGCAGACGCTTAACGACTGAGCCACCCAAGCGCCCCTAACAACATCTTTCTAGATATATCTCTTGAGATAAGGGAAACAAAAGCAAAAATAAACTAATGGTAATACATCCAAATAAAAAGCTTCTGCACAGCAAAGGAAACAACCAACAAAACTAAAAGAAACCCTACTGGATGGGAGAAGATACTTACAAATGACATATCTGATAAAGGGTTAGTATCCAAATTCTATATAGAACTCAACACCCAAAACACAAAAAATCCAGTTCAAAAATGGGCAGAAGACATGAACGGACATTTTTCCAAAGAAGACATCCAGATGGCCAACAGACACATGAAAAGATGCTCAACCTCACTCATCATCAGGGAAATGCGAATGAAAACTATAATAAGATATCCCCTCGCACCTGTTAGAATGGCTAAAATCAATAACAAGAAACAATAGGTGTTGGCAAGGATGCAGAGAAAGGGGAACTCTCTCACACTATTGGTGGAAATGCAAACTGGTGCAGCCACTGTGGAACACAGTATGGAATTCCTCAAAAAGTTAAAGATAGAACTACCCAATGACCTAGCAATTGCACTACTAGGTATTTACCCAAAGAATACAAAAACACTAATCCAAAGGGACATGTGCACCCCTATGTTTACTGCAGTTGTATTTACAATAGCCAAATTATGAAGTAGCCTAAGTGTCCATTGTTGGATAATAGATAAAGAAGATGTGGTATATATATATACAATGGACTATTATTTAGCCAGTAAGAAGAATGAAGTCTTCCCATTTGCAACAACATGGATAGAGCTACAGAGTATAACACTGAGTGAAATAAGCCAGTCCTAGAAAGACAAACACCAGATGATTTCACTCTTATGTGGAATTTAAGAATCAAAACAAAGGAAAAATAGAGACAAATCAAAAAATAGGCTCTTAACTATAGAGAAGAAACAGATGGTTACCAGAGGGGCAGTGGGTTGGGAGATAGGTGAAATTGTTTAGGGGATTGATAGTACCTTATCTTGACGAGCACTGAGTAATGTATGGAATTATTGAATCACTATGTGGTACACCTAAAACTAATATAGCTGTATGTTAACTACAATGGAATTAAAATTAAAAAGGAATGGACCAAAGACCTTAACAGACATCTCAGCAAAAAGATATACAGTTGGCAAATAAGCATACAAAAATACGCTCCCCGTAACATGTCATTAGTGAAATACAAATTAGAACGAGATATCACTACACATCTATCAAATTGGCCAAAGTCCAGAACACTGCAAACACCCAATGCAAGTAAGGATGTAGAGAAATAGAAGTCTCATTGATTGCTGGTGGGAATGCAAAACAGTACAGCCACTTTGGAAGGCAGTTTGACAATTTCTTATAAAGCAAAACATACTCTTCCATATGTCCCAGCAATCGTGCTCCTTGGTATTTGCCCAAAGGAGTTGAAAACTTTTGTTCACATAAGAACTTGCATACAGATGTTTGTATCAGGTTTATTTTTAATTTCCAAAACTTGGAAACAAGGAAGGTATTCAGGTGAGTGGATAAATAAGCTGTGGTACATTCAGACAATGGGATATTATTCAGTGCTAAAGAAAAATGAGCTATCAAGCCATTAAAAGGCAGGGACGATCTTAAATGCATATTATTAAGTGAAGCAAAACAATCTGAAAAGGCTATATACTGTATAATTCCAACTATATGACATTCCCTAAGAGGCGTAACTATAAAGACATTAAAGACAGTGGTTGCCAGGTGTTAGAAGTGAGGGAAGGATAAATAAGCAGATTACAGAGGATTTTCCTGGCTGTAAAACTACACTGTATGATACTATAGTGATGGATACATGTCATTATACATGTCTGAACTCACAGAATATACAACACCAAGAGTGAACCATAATATAATGTAAGCTATGGACTTTGAATGACAATGATGTGTCAATGTAGGTTCATCAACTGTAACAAATATACCATTCTGGCTGGAGATTTTTATAATGGGGAGGCTAGCCATGTTTGGGGGCAATGGGGATATGGGAAATCTCTTTACCTTAAGGTCAATTTTACTATGAACCTAAAACTACTCTAAAAAACAAAGTCTATTGGGGCGCCTGGGTGGCTCAGTCGTTAAGCGTCTGCCTTCGGCTCAGGTCATGATCCCAGGGTCCTGGGATCGAGCCCCGCATCGGGCTTCCTGCTCAGCGGGAAGCCTGCTTCTCCCTCTCCCACTCCCCCTGCTGGTGTTCCTCTCTCGCTGTGTCTCTCTCTGTCAAATAAATAAAATCTTAAAAAAAAAAAAGTCTATTTAAAATATTATAAAACTTGAAAAAAAAATAAAACTTGGGACACCTGGGTGGTTCACTTGGTTAAACATCTGCCTTCAGCTCAAGTCATGACCTGAGGGTCCCGGGATTGAGCCCCACTTCTGGCTCCCTGCTCAGTGGGGAGCCTGCTTCTCCCTCTCCCTCTCCCTCTGCCTGCCACCTCCCCTGCTTGTGCTCTCTCTCTCAGATAAATAAATAAAATCTTTTAAAAAAATACTATCAAACTTAACCTAATGATATACAAAAAGGATAACACATCATGACTAAGTGGTGTTTCCCTAAGAATATAAGTTTGGTTCAATAGAAAAATGAATCAATAGAATTTTTCACATCAAAAGAGGAAAAGAGCAAAAAGTACATATGTTTATCTCATGAATGCATGAGAAATCTTTTGGCAAAATTTAAGGAGAACGTATGACTTTGATAATAATTTTCACTAAAGGAGAAATAAAAAAACAAACATTTCAACTGGATTGTTAAAATCAAAGAGCTAACATCATACTTAATGGTCAAATGTTGTATATTCCCTCCCAAGGTTTGGGAGCATGTCAAAAATATCTGTTTTCACCGCTTCTATTTAAACTTGTACTGGAGATCCTCTGCAGTGACTTAAGGCATGGAAAAGAAATAAAAGGCATAAAATTTAGAAAGAAAACATGAAAGTATTTTTGTTCACTGAGGATATGATATTAACATAGCAAATTTTAAGGAATTTATTAATAAGCTACCAGAACTAATATATGAATTAGGCAGTTTTGCAGAATACAGGTCCAGTGTACAAAAGGATGCATTTCTAAATACTAGCAACAAATCATTGGGGAAGTGAATTTTAAAATATTACTTATAATTAACATCAAAATATAAAATAATTAGGAATAAATGTAATGAAAACTGGAAGACCTCTACAGTGAAAATCAAAACAGGCTGCAGGGAGAAATAATGAACAGCCTAATAAATGAAGAGATACATCATAGCAATTAATTTAAAGATGTAATGTTCTTAAGACATCCATTCTCCATAAAAAGATCTATAGATTCACTGTCCTACCAGTCACACTTCCAGTAGCACTTCCCTGTAGAAACTGACAAGATCATTTTAAAAATTAGAAAGACAACCTGGTATAGCCAACACAATCTTGAAGAACGTACTTGGAGAACTGATTTTAAGATTTACTACAAATCTACAGTAATAAAGATACTGTTTTATTAGTAATAGATAAATGAATTGCTAGAACAGAGGGGAGAGTCTAGACATAATCTGCACATATTTGGTCGATTGACTGTTTAGGAAGACTAAGCATCCAAGTCATGTAGATAATTCAGTAGGAAAACATTTCTTTTAAAAAATGATACCAGAACAATAGTATATCAATTTGGGAAAAAAAAAAAATGAGCCTTGACTCTTACCACATACCACATAAAAATTATTATTTTGAGATAAATCATAAACCTAAATATAAAATCTAAAACTGTAAAACTTCTAGAGAATAAAAAGAGAATATCTTCATGATCTTAGGTAGGCAAATATTTCCTGGATATCAAAAGCGTTAATCACAAAAAGACAAATTGAATTTCATTAAATTAAAACTGTTTGGGTCTTAAGAGATATCACTTTTAAACATAAAATTTCAAGCCACAATCTAGGAGAAAATACTAATTTTAAAGGACTTATATATAAATAACTCCTTAGCTCGGTAATAAGACATGAATAACCCAATAAAATGGGCACAAGACTTTATGAATTAAAAAAAATTAAGCGAAAATATGCTCAACTACACCACTGAGATACCATAACACACCCACTAAAATGGCTAAAATCAAAATAACTAGTACTACCAAATGTAGATAATGATGTGGAATTAGTGGATTTCTACTTATAGGTGGAATGTAAAATCATTTCGGTCTCTTTGGGAAAAAAAATTTTGCAGTTCCTTGTAAAGTTAAACATTAACCCAATTGTTCCATTACTTGACATTTTACCAAGGTAGATGAAAATCTCCATCTCCAAAACTATTTATATTAGGATATTCATAGCTTTATTCATAAAAGCAAAAAGACTCATAACAGCCCGAAATGCCTGTCAATGAGAAGCACAAATTCTGATATATTCATACAATAGAATAGTACAGAGCAATAAAGTAGAACAAACTATTGATCATGCAAAAAAATGGAAAAATCTCAAAAGTGTTATGCTGAGTTAAATAAACAAAAAGCCAGATACCAAAACATACACGCTCCATGATACCATGTGTTATGAATTTAAAGAATAGACAGATCTTTCTATGGTGGTGATTGTGGAAATGAGTTGTGCATACTGGGTGGGGGATGACTCCAAAGGAATAGGAGGGAATTTTCACAGTAGTGGTAACAAGGGACTATATTTTTCTCAAAATCTATTGAATTATATATTTATTTTATTTAAAAGTTACATCTATATTTAAAAAGGACAAAAATTGTATTATTTAATGTTTTTTAAGGACAAAAGAGCCAAGATTGTATTTCTCACCAGTCTTCCTACAACTTCCTTTAGAAAATCTAATCAATCTTGCCATAATTATCAGATTAGGAGATGTCCACCCATGATAATCATTCCTGTTTCCCAAGGTCCTGGTATTTTAGTAACCCCAAAGATTATGAATTCAACCATAGCCATGGTACTTGATATGATTCTGGATTGAATTTTGAATACACCAGCTATATCATTTTGGGGAACAATGACTGAGTCTAAAAACAGATATGATATTTGATGATAATTAGAAATTATTTCTATTCTATTATATATGATAACAGTATTCAGGTTTTACAGGAAATGTTCTTTTTTAAGAAATGCATTCTGAAATATTAGGGGTAAAATGGCATAATATTGTATTTATTATACATTAATACATTTAAGCAAAAACCATACAAGTTAAATATGACAAAATGTTAATTATGAAACCTGGATGGTGGTTATATGGACATTGGTTATACTTTCCTCTCTGATATTTTTTGCTAGGGTGAAAAATAAAATTTAAAAATTCAAAGAACAGGTATCTTTTCTCTAAGACTATTGTATGTCCTTTAGAACAGCTTGTATAAATGCTTCAGTAATCAATTTCTTTCAAAATTCAAAGCAGCATAAATGAAATTTTAAAATTCCCATTATTGTATACTAGTTTCCCTTTTTACTATCACTTCTAGGAAGCTCAAATGTAAGCAAGCATTATGTATCATTGCAGTACCTTTACCTTAGCCCACTGTTTTTCATGAAGACAAATATTGGAATCATTCTGGAATTTCTAAAGTATTCGTTCCTTCAATGATTTTGTTATATTTCTCAGCAAAGGAGTGTTCTTTCCTTGATAGAGGAACATGTATCTTTAGAAAATTACTTCCCAGGTGACTCTGGCATTGCCAGCTCCATCTCTTCCCTGGCTCCTGGTCAAGAACTTGGCAAGTTCTGTGTAAATCTGGACCTATATCCTTTATTTACTGGCTCATATTTATTTCCTTTTGAAATTTGATTTTATTAAATATAGGTTTTCTACTGTAAGCTGCCCCACTTCTCTGTAGAAATGAGTGATATAATGAAAGAACATGTTAATGAGTAATTCAATGAGTTGGTGAATGAATGACTGAGTGAGCAGGTCTGTGATGCTTCTATTTCTTGTTGGGCAAAAGTGTTATCCCTCCTATCTATGCAAAATGAAGAATTTTGAACAGCACAATTAAAAGGTCCTTATACATGAAAAAATAATCGCTTTTATACATTAGTTTTATTTCATATCACATATAGCCAATGGTATCAAACTTAGGAAATCATTCCTCCTAGATGTAATACTTCTGTCCTGGTTTTTTTTTTTTTTTTTTTTTCATTAGTTTCTCTGTGTTTCTGATGAACCTTTTTTCTGGTTTCTGCTACAGTGAGACCTCCTTTCCTTACCAGGGTTTCTGGGCTCATCTGAAGGGTACATAGATTCTTTTTTCTCCCTGGAGGTATTTAATGGCATGAAGATGTATCATCAGGCTAATGCTGGGCTGTCTTTCATTTGTAATCAGTGTTAGAACCAGGAAGCTTCAGCCTGACCACTGCCATGTGCCACCCCCTTCAAAGCCAGTGGTCAGGAGCATGCCATTTTGTGAACAACTGAAATATCCACGAGTTCTTTTAAGTGTATTTGAAATTGTACCAGCAATGAGGTTATTGGCAGAGGAATAAGAGTTTTTATTTACTTGATTCTTCTCTGTAGTGGAATGGATGGATTTACTTTTTGCATTTCTTCCTCCCAAATAAACCTTCAGACAGGGCATTTGGCAGATGGTGGCAGTCTGAGAATTTCAGACCATGAAGTGCAAAGAGCAAACATGATTTGGTGGTGTTACAAAGTAGACTTACTCTGTGATTTGGTGGTGTCACAAGTAGATACTGTGGAGGAAACAGTATCTTAATAAGACTCCCCAATGGATTAATTTGGACCAAGATCATCCCATTAGATAAAGATGGTCCAAGATTCTGCCCAGATCCTCCCAAAGGAGACAGTGAAGAATGGCAATTGAAAGCACTTGTTTTGAAGTCAGATGAACTTAGATATGAATCCTAATTTTGTCAGTAGTACCTTTCTAAAAGTAGCTTTTCCACTTTGAATTCTAGGTTCTAAGAACCTCATAAATAAGAACCCAATAAATAGTAACAGTGGCAATAGTAATAATAATACATAATCATATATTAATAATCAGTAGTAAGTAATAACAATATTAATGATAATTCTAGTAATAATACATCTGTTGAGTTCAGTTTTGGTCATGTTGAAGATACAAAATGAATTGCATATTCACCCTGTATTCATAGAACTACAATCTAACTAAAGAAAGCATGTGATATCTGCCTGCTAAAGCAGTTGAGGATTATATGAGATAATAATGTGTGTGAAGCCCAGTCCAGTGCCTGGCGGCTATGCCCATGATACGTAACCATGACACATTTTGCCAAATGCTGACTTCAAGAAGACATTCAAATAATGTGGCTTGGGAATCAGAGGGCAAACAAGACCCCACTTACACAATTAAGGGGGTAAGTGGGATATGCTAGGCTCAGTGCACAAAGACAGGAGGAAATAGACATTATAATTAGAGATTCGGACTGAAGGGAGTTAGTGTTGAAGTGATGGGCAACAGGAGCATGCAGGAATTTTCATGGCAGAGACTAGCAATTTAAAGGATAGAACACCCTAGGCTTAAGAACATCATTATTTTAAGAGGGTACATACCTCAATATCATAAAAGCCATCTATTAAAAACCCACAGCGAATATCATTCTCACTGGGAAAAAACTGAGAGCTTTCCCCCTAAGATCAGGAACATGGCAGGGATGTCCACTATCACCACTGCTATTAACATAGTATTAGAAGTCCTAGCCACAGCAATCAGACAACAAAAAGAAATAAAAGGCATCTGAATTGGAAAAGAAGAAGTAAAACTCTCACTCTTTGCAGATGATATGGTACTTTATGTGGAAAACTCAAAAGACTCCACCCCAAAACTGCTAGAACTCATACACGAATTCAGTCAAGTGGCAGGATATAAAATTAATGCACAGAAATCAGTGGCATTCCTATACACCAACAAGAAGACAGAAGAAAGAGAAATTAAGGAGTTGATCCCGTTTACAATTGCATCCAAAACCATAAGATACCTAGCAAGAAATCTAACCAAAGAGGCAAAGGATCTGTACTCAGAAAACTATAAAATACTCATGAAAGAAATCAAAGAAGACACAAAGAAATGGAAAAACGTTCCATGCTCATGGATTGGAAGAACAAATATTATGAAGATGTCAATGCTATCTAGAGCAATCTACACATTCAATGCAATCCCCATCAAAATACCACCCACTTTTTTCAAAGAAATGGACCAAATAATCCTAAAATTTGTATGGAGCCAGAAAAGACCCCGCATAGCCAGAGGAATGTTGAAAAAGAAAAGCAAAGCTGGCGGCATCAGAATTCCAGACTTCAAGCTCTATTACAAAGCTGTCATCATCAAGACAGCATGGTACTGGCACAAAAACAGACACATAGATCAATGGAACAGAATAGAGAGCCCAGAAATGGACCCTCAACTCTATGGTCAACTAATCTTTGACAAAGCAGGAAAGAATGTACAGTGGAAAAAAGACAGTCTCTTCAACAAATGGTGTTGGGAAAATTGGAAAGCCACATGCAGAAGAATGAAACTGGACCATTTCCTTACACCACACACAAAAATGGACTCCAAATGGGTGAAAGACCTCAATGTGAGACAGGAATCCATCAGAATTCGTGAGGAGAACACAGGCAGCAACCTCTTCGACCTCAGCCGCAGCAACTTCTTCCTAGACACATCACCAAAGGCAAGGGAAGCAAGGGCAAAAATAAACTATTGGGACCTCATCAAGATAAAAAGCTTTTGCACAGCAAAAGAAAGTCAACAAAACCAAAAGACAACCGACAGAATGGGAGAAGATATTTGCAAATGACATATCAGAGAAAGGGCTAGTATCCAAAATCTATAAAGAACTTCTTAAACTCAACACCCAAAGAACAAATGATCTAATCAAGAAATGGGCAGAAGACATGAACAGACATTTTTCCAGAGAAGACATCCAAATGGCCAACAGACACATGAAAAAGTGCTCAACATCGCTCGGCATCAGGGAAATCCAAATCAAAATAAGTCAATCAGAGAAGGACATGTATCATATGACCTCACTGATGAGGAATTCTTAATCTCAGGAAACAAACCGAGGGTTGCTGGAGTGGGGGGTGGGGTGGGAGGGATGGGGTGGCTGGGTGATAGACACTGGGGAGGGTATGTGCTATGGTGAGCTCTGTGAATTGTGCAAGACTGTTGAATCACAGATCTGTACCTCTGAAACAAATAATGCAATATATGTTAAGAAAAAAAAAAAAGAAGATAGCAGGAGGGGAAGAATGAAGTGGGGGAAATTGGAGGGGGAGAGGAACCATGGGAGACGATGGACTCTGAAAAACAAACTGAGGGTTCTAGAGGGGAGGAGGGTGGGGGGATGGGTTAGCCTGGTGATGGGTATTGAAGAGGGCACGTATTGAATGGAGCACTGGGTGTTATACGCAAACAATGAATCATGGAACACTACATCAAAAACTAATGATGTAATGTATGGTGATTAACATAACATAATAATAATAAAAAATAAGTAAAACACATTGATTCCTCTAAAAAGAAAAATAGTTGAGATTGTCCTGGCTACAGAATGAACTATTTTGTACCTCGATTCTATTATTTAAAACAGTGCTTGAGGGGCCCCTGGGTAGCTCAGTCGGTTAAGCATCTGCCTTCAGCTCGGCTCATGATCCCAGGGTCCTGGGATCGAGCCCTGCATCAAGCTCCCTGCTTAGGCAGGGAGCCTACTTCTCCCTCTCCCTCTACTGCTCCCCCTGCTTGTGTGCTCTCTCTCTCTCAAATAAATAAATAAAATCTTAAAAAAATTTAAAAAAAAGAATATCATTATTTTATACTTGAAGAGGTGTTTAAAGTTCACAAGGAGTTTTCACACTTTCTTTTTCTTTAAATTATTTATGTTTGAGATACAGAGAGAAAGAGCGCAGGGGGAGGGGCAGAGGGCCAGGGAGGTAGAGAATCTCAAGCAGACTCCCCGCTGAGCACAGAGCCCTACACGGGGCTCCATCTCAGAACTCTGATATCATGACCTGAGCCAAAACCAAGAGTTGGATGCTTAACTGACTGAGCCACCCAGGTGTCCCTCACACTTATTTTCTTATCAAATACAAGTTGGACAAATTTACTATCCCAATTTTCAGATGAAGAAACTAAGACATGTGATTCTGCCTGCTTTGCCCAAGTTTACCGGACTCAAAGTGACAGAGGCATGCTTTTGTCTTCTAGTGCAGGGTTGGTCCAGTGTGTTTCCGTGCAACAGGGCTGCTTTCCTCAAGCATGCTAACAAGAAATGACAAGCCAGCATTGATATTAATCTTTTAGTGATGGCACGATACCAGCACATGATGGTATCTCCAAAATGAAATACTAGCTGAGCCATGGGCTTTCTGTTTAAGGGCTGCCTGGAACCACAGGCAATACAGAGAATGAAAACAGCAAATTGAAAACAAATTCCCTAGCTCTTGCACAAGTTTGCAAAAGTCATGTACACATGGGGAGTGAGTAATAAGTTTTCTACTGTCTGTTAACAATGATAAGCCTGAACACTGAGTGGTAGATACTCCATTTCACTTTGAAATCAACTTTAATTTGCATTTAGAGCCAACTTTCATACCTTTCATGCTTCAAATTAACCTGTGGACATACATCTATGGGTAATTTTTGCATTATATCTTTATGGGAACCTCGGTTTATCCTTTACTAACAATAAGATCCATTACATGTTCTTTAAAGACCCTTCCTTCTGCACTGGTTACATTCTAGGTCTTTGTCATTACAAAATAATTAAATTTTCTAACCTGGGATACTATTTTTTAATGACTGAGTTGAAATTTCTTTGCCTTTTGTACCTCTGAAACAAATAATACATTTTTTGTTAAAAAAAAAAAAAAAGAAGAAGATAGCAAGAAGGGAAAAATGAAGGGGGGAAATCAGAGGGGGAGATGAACCATGAGAGACTATGGACTCCGAGAAACAAACTGAGGGTTCTAGAGGGGAGGGGGGTGGGGGGATGGGTTAGCCTGGTGATGGGTATTAAAGAGGGCATGTACTGAATGGAGCACTGGGTGTTATACTCAAATAATGAATCATGGAACCCTACATCAAAAACTAATGATGTAATGTATGGTGATTAACATAACATAATTAAAAAAAAAAGAAAAATCAGTTTAAAATACCATGCCACATACCATGGAAATTGAAAGTCCTTGCCAGGTTTTCTGCAAATTCCTAAGGAAGATGGAGTATGAAATAGGAAAGAACTTTGTTCTCATGGCCATTAAGAGAGCCTGATTAAGTTTATGTCCTACCTACCTTGCCATCCTGCATTCGCAGATTCTGGTCCATCCTGCACTGCCACAGACCAAAAATAATACAGCCATTTTTTTCAAACTCCATACTAAAAGCCACTGGCCCAAAGTATTTCTCTTTTTTTCAACGATTCTATTTCTGTTAATCTTGCATCATGATGTTACATGTCCTGAGAGTCTCACTTTCACTTGGGCCTCACCCCCAGGAAGTTTGCCAGGCACATTAAAAAAAAAAAAAAAGTCCCAAACTTTAGGGAAGTTCTATAGCAAATTTTAAAGATATTAACATTTCCCTTCACTACAAATCCATATGGTACTTAACAAGAAGCATGGGACCCTGACAGCTGGTTGTTGAGCAGATAAAACTTACTGTGAACATTTTTTGTGTCATTAAGTGTTCTTCCACAACATCATTTTTATTGGCCATGGAGCATTTAAACATATGCATGTCCAACGATTTATTTAACTGATCCTCGATTGTTGGATAATTAGGTTGGGTTTCAAATTCATGTATTTTAGGGTTTTACCATTTTTTTAAAAGCATGTCAATTTAATAGGAGAAAAAAATGCCATTTCAGAGTTGTTTTATTTATGTGTATTTCTTTTTGTTAGCCTGTAAATAAATGTAAACATTTTTCTCATTAGTTGATTATTTAAATTTCATCCTTCTGTCCCATCAGACAATCTTGTTAGCTTTGATTCCGAAATATGGACTAAATCTCTTTACTGCTCTCCTGCTTCACTGCTATCACCTTGATCTAAACCACTATTTCACATAATTGCTGAAATCACCTTCTCTTCAGGCTACCTGCATCCACACTTGTCTTCCTACAAGGGATTCTCTTCTCCAAAGACAAATCAGATAATGCCCACTCTTGCTTACTACAGTTGAATGGCTTCCCAATCCACTTAGAGTACAATCCAAACCCTGTACCACCGACTTAGAGGTTCTAAGTGACAAGGACCCTCCCTAACTCTCTCTTCTCTGACCTCATCTTTATGGCTCTACCCCTTCATTCCCTATCCTTCTGCTGCACCAGCCCTCTTTCTGTTGAAGAAAAAAATAATAATAATGTCAAGCCCCTGATTAGTGCCTTTTTATTTTATTTTATTTTATTATGTTATGTTAATCACCATACATTACATCATTAGTTTTTGATGTAGTGTTCCATGATCCATTGTTTGCGCATAACACCCAGTGCTCCATTCAATACATGCCCTCTTTAATACCCATCACCAGGCTAACCCATCCCCCCACCCCCCTCCCCTCTAGAACCCTCAGTTTGTTTCTCAGAGTCCAAAGTCTCTCATGGTTCCTCTCCCCCTGATTACCCCCCTTCATTTTTCCCTTCCTACTATCTTCTTCTTTTTTTTTTTTTTTTAACATATAATGTATTATTTGTTTCAGAGGTACAGGTCTGTGATTCAACAGTCTTACACAATTCACAGCGCTCACCATAGCCCATACCCTCCCCAATGTCTATCACCCAGCCACCCTATCCCTCCCACCCCCCACCACTCCAGCAACCCTCAGTTTGTTTCCTGAGATTAAGAATTCCTCATATCAGTGAGATCATATGATACTTGTCTTTCTCTGATTGACTTACTTCTCTTAGCATAATTCCCTCTAGTTCCATCCACGTCGTTGCTAGTGGCAAGATTTTGGGGTTTTTGATGGCTGCATAATATTCCATTGTATATATATACACCACATCTTCTTTATCCATTCATCTGTCGATGGACATCTTGGCTCTTTCCATAGTTTGGATATTGTGGACATTGCTGGTATAAACATTGGGGTGCACATACCCCTTCAGATCCCTACATTTATATCTTTGGGGTAAATACCCAGTAGTGCCTTTTACTTGCTTTCCTCTCCATCTGGATTGTGCTTTCCACTCCCACTCCCAGATCTTCATGGGGCTGGTTCAGTCTTACCTTTTGGATCTCTACTCAAGCATTGTCTTCTCACAGAGAAATTTCTCTGACCACCTAATCAAAGTTAGCCTTTTTTACCTTTTGGGAGCTGAATCAGCATGGGTAAATCTGCTAAGACATATAAGATTTTTTGTGCTTCCTTAGTTTGGTGACCAAAGGAGGAGAGGGTAGTAATTAGAGATTGGGCTAGACAACTAGTCAGAAGCCAGGTAATGCAGGGTTTTACAGATCAGCTAAATAGCTTGTATTTTATTCTTTGGGATCTGGGTAGTGTTCTTCCGACCTCTATATAGTTTCATTCAACCATCATTTATTCTTTTATAAATCATTTATTTAAAGATTTACTGTCAACCAAGCACTGATAAATACTAGGAATGCAAAATTGTCTTTGACCTTAAGGAGTTTTCAGTTATAATTCAGAACCTAAAATACTTGATATCCCCAAGCACATATAAAAATCCTGAACCATGTGTTCTTCCAACCCCCAGTAGACTGTGATCCATTAAGAAGACATCTCCTAAATGAAGCAGTTAAGATACATCAGATTCATATGCCTGCGAGTCTCCAAACCTAAGTAGATCTGCTTCTCTCACATATTAATAACTCCCCTAGCCGTCTTTTAGCTAAAGCCTGTAAATGAAGATGCTGAAGCCTTTGGCTAAAGACCTAGATAAAAATCCCACCCAAAGATCCCATAGACACAAACTTCAAGTTTCTCACCAAAAGGCTTCTTCCACCTGTAGCCAGTGGTGGAAAGAGGTGAGGAATTACTGAGGGGAGAGGTGTCAGGTTTCATCTTTCTCCTCCTGATAGGGAAGAGGCCTTGCTCATCAATGAACATGCCATCTTATTGACTGTATTTCTACTCTGGGTGTCCCAGAGATGGAAGGTGTCAGTTTCCATCTCTTTGATTCATCACTGCAGCATGTTTGAGAGGAAATACAGGGGCCTCGTCACATTTCTTTCCCATCTCTTTTAATTACATTCAACAGAAGAAGACAAGTCTTATCTCCCCATAAGCAAGATGCTTTTACCAGTATGAAACTATTTGCTTGCTCTTCTGGTTTGAGGCAAAGCTCAGTTCTGTCATTTTTGACCCATCAAGGTTAACTAGAATTTTTTTATTTATTTCTTTTTTGTTTGTTTCTAACAGACATTGGAACAATATAACTTGGAAAATTCGTACATATGGCTCAGTAGCTAGCTACTGGCTACCTTTGAATACCCTCTAAAACTAATATTAATTAATTCTTTTACTAAATACAGTCCTTACTTAAGCATGTATGCTAGAGGAGATATTATCAACATTTTTTATGCCATGAAGAGCTTTGACAGTCTACTGAAGTCTATGGAATCCTTCTGTAGCAGATTAAAGATGGCCACAGTTTTTTGACACTTCTCCCAAAATGACTAGGGGTTTGTCTTCCTTCAAATCTGAGTTGGCCTTAGTGGTTCATGAGTAACCAAGAGAAAGGAGGTGAGGTGACATTGCATGACATGAAAAGCCAGGTCAGAAATCTTGTTTCTTCTGTTTTATTCTCATGGACTACTCTCTTATTGAATACTACCTCTAGAGATGCTTCCCTTTCAGAACTCAGCCACTAAGATGTGAGAAGCCATGGTACCAGGTGAGGGGGATGGGTAGGCCACCCCATTTGAACTTCCAACCATCTTGGGTCTAGCCCAGCTGAGCCTGCTGATGACTGCAACCCTAGCCAACAGTGAGCTGTAACCACCTGAGAGATCACGTATGACACCTGCTTACCTGGACCCTTTTCAAATTCCTGATCCACAAAATCATGAGAAAATAAAATGGTTATTGTATGTGGATAAATTTTGGGATAATTTGTTACACAGTTGTAGCTAGCCAGAACAGATTTGCAGAGTAATCTTTTTAAATGCATGAAATAAAACTTAACAAAATTATAAAGAAAACTAGTATCAAATGGTTATAAAATACTTTTTAAAAGAATTTGATTTTAAATCACTAAACTTATTTATTGTTGAGTCCTTAATAAGAACTGGTAGTAGGTCTATCTATAGCTATTCTAATTTTGAGTCAATGAAAGCAAAAAATTGAGAGTGCAAATTATCTGCTACAATTTTAATCAAATATAGAAATATGGGGGTACCTGGGTGGCTCATTTGGTTGAGCGTTTGACTCTTAATCTTAGCTCAGGTCTTGATCTCAAGGTCATGAGTTCAAGCCCTGTGTTGGGCTCCATGCTGGGTGTGGAGCCTACTTTAAAAATATATATATATACATATATGTGTGTGTGTATGTGTAATATATATGTAATTTCATTTTTTTTTTCTTAGAGCATGCACAGGTGGGGAGGGGCAGAAGGAGAGGGAGGATCTTAAGCAGGACCACACCCAGTGCAGAGCCCAATGCGGGACTCGCTCTCATGACCCTGAGCCAAAATCAAGAGCCAAATGCTCAACTGACTCAGCCACCAAGGCACCCCTGTATGTAATTTCTAATGGTAAAAAATTTGCAAGTATTACTAAGTCCACTGTTGTTTGCTGTCATATTAAAGGACTTATAATTTCCACTAGATGATAGTGAAAATAAAGAAGTATTTTTCCATACAAATTTACTGATCCCTTGGGGTATCTTTGGATATGAGATTAAGAAATCCTACTCTAGATTTTTCTCCTTCAGGTGCTTTTTTATACTCTTCTTTCCAACTGGAATAAACTTCCTCCTCTGAATATTCAAAAATTAATCCATTATTTAAGAACTCAGACATTTAAGAACTGAAATGTTACCTCCTCCACCAAGTCTTTGCTAACTCCACACCACCTCCAGTTCTAATCATTCCTCTAATCTTCCAAATGATACTTGATCTTTTATGTCTATTTATATACAAGCTATATGTTCCCTAATAGAGCCAGATTTCTTAAGAAAAGGATAAATGTCTTGTGAATATGTCTCTAAAACAAGCAGATTCTTTCTTTCAGAAACTAGCAAAAAATATTATGCTTAATAGGTCCACAATAAAGTTATATCAGATTGACCAATAAGTCCTTAAACTGGCTAATCACTAGCATCACCTAGAGAATTTTTAATAAGCACCAGTTTTCATGTTCCAGCCCAGTCTGCTAAATCATAGTAATTGGGGATGGGCCCTGGGCTCAGTATTTTAGTAAGCATACCCCCACTCCCCAAAGTAATTCTTGTGTCTGCAGTGGGACACTGACCTGACTTTCAAAACCACTGGACAAAATAATAATAATAATAATAATAATAACAATAAATAGAGCAAATAAGATCCCCTTGTCTGAGCATTAAAAACCCTTCCAGATAGGCACTCAACTGACTTGCTTTACCTTACCCTCACTGGCTGCCTGGACACATCTTAGGCAAAGTTCTGGCCATCTCTTCAGTGTTTTAATGAGCATTAGGATCACTTCCCAGCTCACACTGATTTTTCTCATCTGTGAGAATCAGAGGCATGAGCTGCCATGTCTGTGTTAGATAACCCTGCTCCTCTGCCCACAATAATTCATCCAGTTACCTGAGCCAAGTAGACCAAACAAAAGCATTCCCCTAGAGAATCTGACTTGGAAATAAAGGGAGACAGTATTTTCCTGGTAGTGAGAAAATGTGAGGTTTAGGAGCTCCTGCTGAGTAGAGGAAGGAGATATGCAAAAGAAAATATAGAGCAGATGTACAGAGAGAACAGAATAAACCTTCTGGTGGTGATTCAGTTCCTAGTTCTAATTGTCCCTGAGGTCTTCTGCTCTCTACCCTTTCCCTAGTCACTTGGCATATTCTCCACCATTCTGATAAATTCTGCCCCCCCCTTTTTTTTCCTGAGCTAGTTCAAGTTGGATCCTTTCTCTGGGGACCAAGAGTATCCTGATACTGAAATTTTCCCTTTCCCCACACCTCAATTCAAAGGGAGAGATTCTTAAAATACCCCTACCTCTCTTCCTTTGCTTGGTGGCCCAGTCTGTTCTAACAGCTTGAGCCCACATTGAAATCTAGCCTTCCTGATCTTCCCTAGCATTGATCATCTGTACCACACAAACTGGCAGCCTTATTATCCTGTTCTGTATCTTGCACTGACTCATCATTGTTTCCAAATTCAAAATGATATTTTTTAGGCGTTATTTAACTCTAGCATTTTATAGAATACAGATTAGATATCATAATATGTTTTTTGTAGAGTAGAAAGTTAAATGTGGGGCATATATATATGTATGTATATATACATACGTACAATGGAATATTACTCAGTAATAAAACCCCCACATTTGTACAGGAGAAAATGGCACCAAGAGAAGTGTCTTCCATAAAGTCACGTAACATTTCTCAAAGTAAGTTCTGCTTGGGCACAACATCAATGAATAAAAAGTGCTCATGGTCAAGCCAATTTACAAAGACATGCATCATTTACGTTTTTAACAAGTGACGTCACACATAAGCACAGCAAAGTTTCTGAAATCCTGCAGAAAAAGAAGTTATTTAAACGGTTTGAAACCAATTTTCTGGAAATTAAAGTATAAAAATCTTGTTTTATCAAACACTTACTGATTTGCTGTTCTGTTCTTTAGGATGTACTTTGGTAACCTCCTCCTCTTGACCTTTCTTCTTGTCCCAACCTAACAATATCTCAAGGAGAAATTTTATCATTCTCTCCTGCCACAGTTGAATGAGTAAGACTATCATCTTTCTCCATTTCTTTCTCTTAATCTAGAAGATTTAAACTATTTCATTTTCAAGTCTGTAACTTTCTTTTTTATTGAGATATAATTGACATATAACATTATATTAGTTTCAGGCATACACTATATGATTTGATATTTATATATACATATATATAGTAAAAAATATATAGTATATATAGTAAAATTCGATATACATAATCACCACACTAACTCTGCTTAACATCCATCACCACGCATATTTCCAACTTTTTTTCTAATAAGAACTTTTAAGATCTACTCTTTTAGCAACTTTCAAATATGCAGAAAAGTATTGTTAACTATAGTCACCATGCTGTATATTACATCCCCAGGATTTATTTATTTTATAACTAGAGGTGTGTACCTTTCAACTACCTTCACCCATTCTTCCCCTACCCCCTATCTTTGGCAACAGCCAATCTGTTCCTTGTATCTATTGGTTAGTTTCTTCTTTTGTTTTCATTTTTAATTTTTTGAGATTTTATTTATTTGTCAGAGAGAGAGAGGGAGGGAATGCACAAGCATGGGGAGAAGCAGGCTTTCCCCACTGAGCAGGGAGCCCAATGTGGGACTCGATCCCAGGGCCCTGAGATCATGACCTAAGCTGAAGGCAGATGCTTAACCGACTGAGTCACCCAGGCATCCCTCCTTTTTGTTTTTGTTTTTAGATTCCACATGTAAGTGTGATTATATGGTTGTTGTTTTTCTCTGACTTATTTCACTTAGCATAACGCCCTCAAGTTCCATCCATGTTGTCACAAATAGTAGAATTTCCTTCTTTTTTATTATTGAGTAATATTCCATTGTATGTACGTATATATACATACATATATATATGCCCCACATTTAACTTTCTACTCTACAAAAAACATATTATGATATCTAATCTGTATTTAAAATATAGCCACTCTAACCCTGCAATCAAATTCTGAGAGAAACAATCTGTCTTTCTCCCTCTGGTCTAAGCAGTGAGAGGGGATAAACCTTTGGCTTCTGGATTAGAGATTTGGCTCACAGCTTAGTGAGAGCAGAAATCATGCACAGAATCTTAAAACTGAAAAGAATCTTTGAAATAATGTAAGCATCTCTATCTCACAGAAGCAGAGATTGAGATTCAGGATAGGGAGGTGACTTTTTCAAGGTCACATAGAGATTATTGCTTAGAGTTAAGATGCAAAGATGGGCTTTCAGCTTCTCCTTCCTGTATCCTTTCAACTAAATTCCATCACCTTCACCAAGGTCTAAGGGTGGATTATTTGGGCTCTCCTTCTTCTTTTCGCTTCTCCTTTCCCTTTTTCCTCTCCCTCCCCACCTTTCTTCTTCTCCTCCCTTCCCCTCTCTTCCTTCTCTTCTTCCCCCTCTTTCTTCTCTCCTCACTCCTCCTCGTCCTCTTCCTTCTTCGTTGCTCTTATGTGGCAAAAATCCCCATTAAATATTGAGCAAATTTGAAATTTCTCTGGCATTGAGAAAATCTCCATACAATTAAAAAGCAATAGACTATTGTTCTTAAATATTTTTGCTTCCCAGACCTCCCTGCAATCATATGAATACAATAGGCCTTCTAGCCAGGAATAGTGCCTATATGCATGTACCAGGGAGCTCTGCACACTTTCAGAGGTTCATTTAGAGCACCATAAATCTCATCCATGCAGTAAACACCAGTGCCTCCTTTCTTATGCATACTAACTAGTAGAGAATCTTGTGAAAATGAACATATTGTAATTCAGTAGGCCTAAGGATCTACATTACTAAAAGCCCCAGATGATACTGAAATCCACAGGCTACACTTTTAGTCCTGAGAGTATAGACCCAAATCACCATTTGCCTTTGGGTTGGCTTCTGTAGTATACACAAAATCTCCATGTACATTCATTTTTCCAAAAATAAATAATAATAATAGCTATAGCAACCTTGCAAGGTAAAAAGATAGAATGTATATAAATTTAAACAATTTTAATCTACCTACCCAGGTCATCTCCACCCAAAAAGGAATAATATAAAGATAAGAGTGGTCAAGGTAATGACCTAAAATGGTGAATCTTGTAAATTACAGAGCCAGATTTTCAGACTCTCAAGTCATGTACTTTCAATTATACTACATGGTTACATGGTTAGAAAATTTCTCTCTCTCTAACACACTCACACATGTACACACACACACATGCATACATATATAAAGTAAGATAAAGGAAATCATGCAAAGTGTTTGTAAAAGCTTTGCAATGATAACGAAATAAAAAGACAAATTTCTTTCACACCAGTTTTTCCTAATTTTGTGTTCACACTGATTGAAGTTGAGGTTCTAGATTTGTGGAGCTTGGTTCTGCCAAAGATTTGGTATATTTTCTTTGACAAGTTACTTAACATAACAGAGCCTCAGATCCTATTTTTGTTAAATAATTGAGTTATACTTATTGAGACAGAAAATTCAGTGTTGTTTCTTCATGGGGTAGGAGTTGTTGTTGTTACTGTTTTCAGAATGTTTGTGTGTCCTGGAATCATAGGTGACATGGGAACAAATTGGAAAACATTGTCACTCATTATGGTTCAAATCCTTGATAATTCCCTCCCCTTCTGTTTTATTTTGTTTTGTTTTGTTTTCTGTCACTTGCCTTGTGGGAAGATGGGATCTGAGCCCCCTCAATGTGCCTGCTGTTACTTGTGTAGACAGACATGAAGTCACACCAAGTAAAGCATTTAAATAGTTCAGAAGCTTGAGGGGAGTTGATTTAGGTCTATGAAATCCTACACACTCTCATTCTTCCTTATAATCAGGATAATCTCCAGTCTGGGATGGGAAAGCACCATCACAATCTTTAAAAGGGACAACTTTGCTTTTTCTAGGACCTTATCAATTTGGCTAGATTGATAAAGAGTGCACATCAGTCTTATCAGTTTGGGTCAATATAGGAGAAATGTGATTTTGGGTGTTGATGTTTACTTTGGAAATATCTAGAGAAGTTTTATCTTGCTTGATGTGTAAACCACTAAGGTAAATAAAATCATAATGATGAAGAAATGGACCTTACTCCTATCAGTGCCTATAAGAACATCACTGTTACGATCTTTAAAGACAATAACAATAGCTAATACATGTTGACCATTTACTCTAACTCACTAGGTTTAAAGCATACTGTGTTATCTCATGTAACACTCCATGGTAGCCCCATGTGATAGGCACTGGTATGAATATCATTTTTAGATTAGGAAATTGAGAATTAGGATAAGTAAGAGGTAGTGAGTGGTAAAGTAAGAAAAACAAATTAAGCTGTAAGTCTACAAATACTGTAACCTTGCATATTCTGCCTCAATTGTACTTAATCATATAGTTCATGTTAAAGTATATGTATTCAGTCATTTTATAATTCAATTGATGCATATTTTGGCTCAGTTGAATCTCTGTTTGTGCCACATACAGATATAATCTTTTTTTTTAAAGATTTTATTTATTTATTTGACAGAGAGAATGAGAGAGAGAGCACATGAGAGGGGGGAGGGTCAGAGGGAGAAGCAGACTCCCTGCCGAGCAGGGAGCCTGATGCAGGACTCGATCCAGGGACTCCAGGATCATGACCTGAGCCGAAGGCAGTTGCTTAACCAACTGAGCCACCCAGGCGCCCTCATACAGATATAATCTTAATGGGCACTTAAGAGTCAAGAAATTCAATCCAGGTGTGATAGATTATTTGCAAAAAGACAGTAATTATTTCTCTCCACATCCTTTTGCCAGGTGATTTTGCAGCATTTTCTATGAAGAAGTGGGTCTCTTTGCACTTCCCTTGAATTTGAGCTAGCTTTGTGACTTTATGTGGGCAATTAATGTAGCGGAAATGATACTGCACCAGTTCTGAGCCTAAGCATCGAGAGACCTTGCATACTTTCACTCTCTTTTAGTCCTCTACCCTGTGAACAACCTGGGATAGCTTGTGGGATAAGAATCATGTGGCTCAGTCACCCCTGTAACACCAGCCAACAGTCAGCCACTGTCAAACATGTGCGTGAGGCCCTAGACCAGTCCCTCTCTAGCCAAGCTGCCAGATGACTATAGACACATGAGCAAGCCCTGCTGAAAACAGTCAGCTTACCTGGACCAACAGAACCAGAATCAATCAATGCGTATACTCATGAATAATATTAAATGGTGGTTGATTAAGTCGTTAATTTTCTTAGAGTGGCTTGTTATGCAACAATAGGTAAGCTAGACATCAAGAAAACAATAGTGAAGGGCGCGTGGGTGGCTTAGTCGGTTAAATGTCTACCTTCAGCTCAGGTCATGATCCTGGGGTCCTGGCATCCAGCCCCATGTCCAGCTCCCAACTCAGCAGGGAGTCTGCTTCTTCCTCTCCCTCTGCCCCTCCACCCCATTCTTGCGCTCTCTCTCTTTCTCTCTCAAATAAATAAATAATCTTTTTTTAAAAGAAAACAATAGCGAAAATACCTATTTTCTTCCATGTTGCCTGTTAACTGTAGCTTTTTGCATCCTTCCTTCCTTCATTCATTCAATAATCATCTGATAAATGCCTACTCTGAGCCTGTATGTGAAATAAACCAAGCCAGAAATATTAATTAGGGGCTTTAAAATATGGTCTATTATAATAAGGCATATGTTTACTATGGAATCAGCTAGAGAGAGCAGGACAGTGGTGCATTCTTTAGAATAAAGCACTTTTGTCATCTAGCATTAAGAAGCACTTCCTGAGTTTATCAAGTCTTAGCTGTTCTGACCAAAACCCTGCTCCCCAACTCAATACCTGGGTTTCTTCATCTTTTGTCTGGCTGTAATTTGGTTCATTTTGCTGCATCCCTTGCACATTTCCCAGTGCCTATTTCTGTCCTCTTAGACTTAGATCAATACAGCTAACTTTTTTTTTTTTTACTTTTCTTTCATTTGACCCACTTATTTCTGTCCCAGTTCTTAATTCAGAATCTCCCTGTGACCTGTCTTATCACTACTCAAATGCCTCAGTTTACCCTTAGACAGAGTTCTAACATGATGAATGGCACCCACCAATCACCACCTGCCAGAATACTTTCCTTGCAGTGTCTTTGAGGCATAAAATACTAAAAATGATGATGGGGAAGAACTTGGCAGATATAAAAGAGCTGTAAATATACATGCTAACTCATAAATCAATACCAATAATAAATTGTGTTCAAGTGCTATTTAATTCTTCGTGATCATCAATAAAGATATAAAAAGTTCATCCCCAACACCCTGTCTGTGGTTACCCTCTGAGCACCTGTATGTGGTTGTCTGCACCATTCCTCATCATTCTGTTTACTGTCTCCCTGATAATCTGCTTTCATTTGATTCATCTCCTTCTGGAAGCACTTCACTATGGGCTATCATTTTCAGGGTGGCATAGAAGAGAGGATGCTTTTCCTCCTATGTACAGTTAGGGAACTTGTCCATCAAAAACTTGCACTAGTGATATTTAACCGGAGAGCATCTCCTTTTTCCTGGTCTCATTTAATCCACCACTCCCGGGAGCTGGTGGTTAGTTCTGGCTGGAGTTTAGCAGGAAGCAGCCCACCCCCTGACACCTGCCCAGCACCCTTCTCACCCCCACTCCTCTTCCCCCCAACACCACCTTCTCGGTTCATAATTAGACTCTGCAACCTCCAGGTCCCTTCCACGGAGTGATGAGCTACTAAAAATACAGCCCTGTAGGAATACGTTCAACTTCTATTCCTGTTTTTTCTTTTTTTTTTTTTTTAACACCAGTTTCAGTTGAACAAAGCAGTTAAACAAAGGGGGAGAGAGAAGGTGCTGGGACTGCAGAGACGGAACATCGTCGCACACTTTGTTCATTTTAATTACACAGAGTCATCATTTAGCAGGAGCCCAAGGATGCCGCTCACAGATCTCTCTTCTTTTGATATTTTCCATTTAAAGCCTCTTGCAATGACCCTGAACATAAATATCTTTATTGTAATCCTGAAACCCCCTACATCTCTTGTGCTGCCCGTGAAATAGGCGCCACTGCTTTTACGGTGTGGGGAAGGCTGGACATAATTGGACCATTCTGCTAATGAGACCTACTTCCATCACTCTGCAGCCTGTCTCATGGCACTGACGATGGACCTCTTAAAACAGAAGTGAGGGTGGCGCAGTAGGAGGGCGATGTGGGGGACTCCCAGCTCTACTAAGAGTTCTCAATCTTAAGAAGTAGATAAACAAAGCCAGATCACATGTGTGAGGGGAAAAAAACAAAACTCTTGCTTGTGTGAAAATCTAAAATCTGGAATTTTCTACTCCTTACCCACGAGCTTGATATTTAGCAACTGCTATTTTAAAATCTGTCTTGTGACAATGCATAAATGCCTCCTTTTCTTTGATAATATTAGGTACCATTTAGCTAATGCATGTTGTATATCAGCTGTACTGATAAAAAAAATCGTATATTGGATAGTTATTTAATCCGCATAAAATAATTATGAGGAGGTGCTACTTTCCCTGCTGTATACATAAAAAATACTTACATTGGTAAGGCTTACATTGGCTCAATAACATAGTAAAGGTCATGCAACTAGTATATGGATGAGCCAGTATCTGAACCCGTGAGGCCTCAGTTGAAAACTTCAGCCTTTAGCCATATGGTGCTCACTAGAAGAACTGGACATATGAAGACAGAGTCAGTTTTATAATTAATTCACTGAATGAACATTTATATAACTCCTAATATATGCAAGGCCCAATGCTAGGCAGTGAGGTAGTTTAACAGACGAATCTCATCTTTTGAATTGCTAACAATCTGAAGTCAAAGAAATACATTTACTCAAAGTATCTGCTGTATGGTAAAACATCTTAATAATAGATGTGTGGTGCTCAAAAGAGGGAGTTATAAGACCAGAGAGACTGAAGTAATTGTGGCTAGCAGGAATCGAGCATGGCTTGAATGGGGAGTTCTCCAGTATCACAGCCTCTGTCTTTCCATTTTATCACTACATCTCTAGTGTCTGTATATGTTGGTGCTTGGTACATAGTTGGTATTCAATAAACATTAGTTTAATGAATGAAGGGGTCAATGAAGGAAGGGGTAATGAAGCATGTGACTGACTTAATGACTGGGTACATGAATATAATTTTCAAGTAGAAACCTGAAAGAAGCTTAAACATATGCCCAGTGGATGAGAGAGAGGAGCTTCTAAAAATCAAGGAATTAAGCAACAGCATGGCTAGTTTAGAAATAGGAAATAATTATGAGATATAAATGCTCTGCTAGGGAGATTGAATTGTTAAACTCTAGAAAATAAATTGGAAGCTACTGGATTTTTTTTTTTTAAGATTTATTTATTAGAAAGTGCACATGCATGAGAGTGGGGGGAGGAGCAGAGAGAGAGCATCTTCAAGCAGACTCCCCACTGAGCACAGAACCCAAGCTGGGGCTTGGTCTCACAACCCTGAGGTCATGACCTGAGCCAAAACCATTTATGTACATAACTGATCCATACTTAACTGAGCCATCTAGGTGCCCAAGGAAGCCACTGGATATTTTTAACCAGGGAGGAGAAATGATCAGATAAGCATTTTGGAAAGAATTATAGAGGGCGTTAAGAGATGGTAGAAGGAAATCAATCTATATTTATAAAATTTTATTTGAATTATATTTCGCTGAATTAAGCTGATAGAAAAAATTATAAAAAAATATTTGCTGAGACATATGTTTTAATATCCTAATCAACTCTTTTTTTCTAATACTTACTGTGCTTAACATGGCTACCTAAAGCAATTAAAGCAACTTGTGGTATGGATCAGTTATGTACATAAATGTAGCTTTGTGATCTTGGCCATGTTAATTAGCCTAGTTTTTTTCCCGATCTATAGAATGGGTATATTGATTTCAGCATAGCCCAATAGTGAGTATTAAAGTACAATAACATTTATGAAAAAATTGTATAAGCCATAGAAATGAGGATCCTAGTATTATCATTAGGATACTACAATCAGTACAAAGGCCAGTGTGGGTAATAAAAGTTGAGGAACTACGAACATTAGCCCTGTTGCCCCACATTTCTCTGTTGGCAGTCTGCTACAAAATGGTGACCATGGTAGCATAATCTTCAAATCTGAAAGAAATGAGATAAGATTTATTGAGTATCCTTGGTTCTAAACAGTGTGCAGCACATAGTGAGTACTAAATAAATTACCTTTACCGAGGACGTTGATATCTGAAATCACCTCTATCTTCCTGTGCAAGAATTCTTCAACCTTTCAACTTTTATTTTCCCCTTCTTTCCCTCACTTTCAACTTCTGCCCTGCCATTTACCCACACATATGAACAAAGATGGAGGCACTCTTTTAAGCATCTTTTCCATGTCGGTTAAATGCCAAAATAGGGGCTTAATTTAAAAGCCTATAAATATATATTTCAGAATTATGTGTGTAAGTATATATATACACATATATATGACAAAGAATAAGCTAACACAGAAAATTCAGGGCTACAGATTGTTGGCTGAGTCTCTCGTCAGATTTCATATATCTCTGATAATTTCTCCATCTGAAATGAAAGAATTTATTTATTTCTGTCCACTCTCTGGCACAGCCTACTGAATTCCATCATCCCCCCAGTCACAAATTGATTACGTTATACCAAACCACTGCAATTCATTTACGTGAGCCTTTATTTATTTATTTATTTATTTATTTATTTATTTATTTATTTATTTTTACCTCTCAGCCCCTGGTGACACAGAAAGATACATCAGCCCATTCACATCCTCGCTGGCACTCACTCTCTCCCTAGCTCTCTTTGGGTTGCAAGAATGATTGTATCTGTTCATAAGCTTTTAAAACGGATATTTGATTTGATTTAGATGGAGACTCATTGAGCTAATTTCATTATGATTAACTGTCTACTGTGAGTTTTATACTTTTTGTGGTTCTGAACCACTAATGTAATCAGATTTGTCAGTGAACAGTCTCTGGCCACATCAGCAGGTCATTTTTGGTGAGAAAGAAGGTAAACTAGAGTTCAGTGTAGGCACAGATGGATTCATTGACACAATTACAGGCCTACTCCGCCCACAACAGTACTAGGCCCTGGGGAAAAGCAAGATGAAACAGATATGATGGCCTTTTTCATCAAAAAGCTCTCCACTCCAAAGGAAATACAGACGATTGCAATGAAGGGTAATATGTGTAATAATAACAGTATGAATAAGTTTTCACAGAGAAGAAATTCATTCATTCATTTATTCGCTAAATATTTCATGAGTGCTAACAATGTGTCACGTAAAATGAGTTTTTCTCATATATGGGGTCAGGAAATATTTTGAAGACAGAGTCACACCTGAGCAGTGTTTTAAAGGGTGAAGAGAACTTTACTAGTTAGACCTTGTGGTAGATAATTGGCAACAGTGGTGGCAATCGTTCCTTTCCCTATATCCAAGACTCTTGGAAATCAGATGCTGTATCTCTTCTCATAAAGCAGTAATGTCTACCTTGTTCCTTCCTCTTCCCTCCCTCCATGAATCTAGGGTGGCTCCCTTAGAATTCGCTTTGGCCAAGAGAATATAGAAGAAGCAATGTTGTGCCAGTTCTTAATTTCAACCTCAAGATACCTTGCAAGCTTCCATTTTCTCTTTGGAATTCTGAGGCCACCATACAAATAAGTGTAGACTAGCTTACTGGATTGTAAAAGCCATGTGGCTTAGCCATTTCAGTCACTCGAGATAATAGCCAGCCAAACCTAGAAGCAGAGAACCTAGCTGCAGAGTTGCATTAGTGATTCGACCCGAGACCAGAAGGGCCATCCAGGTTGGCTTATTCCAAATTTCTAACATAGAATCATGAAGCGAATAAATGAGTGTTGGTTCAAACCACTAAATTTTGGAAGGTTTTGTTAAGCTACAGAAACTAAATATTTAGATACCACCTTCCAGAGGGTGGGGATAGCATAAGCAAGAGCACTGAGGCAGGAATCCATCAAGAGAACTTCAAGTATCTATGAGAGGTTCAATGTCCTCATTAACGTCATTCTAGCTACAAATGATGAAAATTCAATTCAAGCTAGTTTGAGCCAGTAAAGGAATTTATTGGCTCTCATAGCTGGTGATTGCAAGGGGCAGATCTAATTTTAGAAATAATTGGAGCTACATGTCCAAATGATGTCATCAAGACCCTATTCATCTACATTAAATGCAATTTTTAGTTTGTAAGCTTAATTATTACATGGGTTCTCTTCTTGTCCTGCAGAGTTCCATGGGGACGTCAAGCCTTCATTGTGTCCCCAGTTAGCTAACTCCAGGATGACCTTCTCACCCTCAGAGCTCTGATTTGCTGTGGGGGTGGTGGAGAAAAATTCACAAGACCATTAGGGAGAAGGAATAGTTTCCAAAATGAAAATAGGTGTCGTATCACCAGAGAAAATAGGTTGGAAGAAAGACTGGCAGGGATTAAAAACAATAGCCTCTCTCTGTCAGTTAATTTTCCAGTTTCAACCAACAGAATGCCCATCTCCAGCTGATTTATATGATAAATGAACTATAACCAAAGTTTGTTTTATCACGTCACTTAATAAATGAGATATGTTGTTGACCTCAGAATAGTTTGAATTGGAGATTCATGATGCTATCTGGGATTTGGCACCATTTTTCCATGTGATGCCAGAGTTTTTCCTTGTCTTTTGTCTTTCTTTAACCTGGCTTTCCTCATGCTAGCAAGACTGACCATGGCACCTCCAGGCCTCACATCTGCAAATTATAGAGTCCAGAGACAATGAATTTGTTTTCTCTTCTACCTTTGCAAGTGAAGTCCTAAGATTCACTCTGCAGTGACAATCTTAGGTCTTATGCCCAACTACAAAACAAGAACTATGGCCCAGAACCACAGGGAACCAATCATGGAAACTGGGGCTAATGAGGAGGGGAGAAATGGAAGCTGACAAGGCAGGTAAAGATGCTTATTATTTCCACTCCAGTCAGAATTGATGGGGAACCCTGGAGAAAGGTGATGGGAGATGAAACTCAGGAGCAGGCAGGGTCAGCACATAAAGGACTTTGAAGTCCATGCTTAAAAGTCTCTGGGTCAGTCTATACATTCCTAGAATTCCTCTGAAATGCCAACACCAGGTGAACATGGATTATAACTCATCGTCTGTCAGGATTCATTCGTTTCTTCATCCATCCATCTAGTCAGCATATCTGCTGTGGGCATCTATTATAGCCAATAGACTCTGACAACTACTGATGGCACACAGATGTATTAGGTACTGCCATCTCCCCGGGAGCTCACAGTCCTGTAGGGAGGCAAGTACTTAAGAAAATGTTTGCCATATATTAGCAAAAGTGTGCAGAGAGAACTTGCTTTATTTAGTAGGTGTTCATCTTCCTGGAAGGATGAGAGTCAATAGGACTGTAACATAAATCCTATGGTGAATAAGCCAAAAAGAGTCAGAAACAACATCTGTGATTTATTGGTAAAGTCAAAATTCACCTCTGGGTTTGATTTGCATCATTTTATTGAATTTTCAGAACACCTCAGAAGGTTGACATTATTATTGGTGTAGCTGGTGAGGAAACTGAAGCTCAGAGAATTAACGTGCCCAAAAACCCTGAGGCAAAAATAAGAAATTAACTTGATTCTTACTGAATCTAAATTGTGTGATTCTAATCATTACCTTACACAACATATTATATTGGGATCTCAGATGTTCTTAGATATTCCAGTTGCACATAGTCACCTTGTCTTAAAAAAAAACAAGGCAATAATAATTCAAATATATATGCCATAGTTGTAGCTGTTCTAATGGTTTCTCCACTGTTTGTGTGTGTGTGAATTTCCTGGGCTCTTCCTTTATCTTGACCCCCCCTTTGGCTGTGAACTTCTGCTTCTACCAAAACGGCTTAGGGAATATTTTCTCATCCTGTACTATGATCTCTCCCTGTTCTGCAATGGATCGATTTAGATGTGGAAGCCAATTTTTTCTCTTTCTTTGATTTTTAAAAAGAGGAATGAAACAAAAATCTCAAGACAGGCTTGTATATGGGTAGATTATTGAAGAATCAAGTCATGAAAGGAATTTCTATTTCAGCGCACACACACACACACACAAACCTTAAAAATTGAATTATTCTGTTTCTGAAAGTCCACTTGTTTCTGCTTGTCAGTGTTCATCCTCATAGCACATTTCTTGGTTGCCCTTTGTCTCATTTCCTCTCTGTACTCCTCTCTTCTTTATTTTCCATTTTTACTTTCACCTCGTAGTTTCTGTCCAAATTAGTTTAGCTACTTCTTAGTTTCCTAGGCTCCTAACACCCTATATCTTTAAGACAGTATCAACCACCCCAGGAAGATTTCCAGGGTATTTTCCTATTTTAGTCTTCACTCTAAAAGGATTTCAAATGCTACTTTTAAAAATATTGATGGGGCACCTGGGTGACTTGGTTAAGCGTCCGACTCTTGGTTTCTGCTCAGGTCATGATCTCAGGGTCATGACCTCGAGCCCTGCATCAGGCTCCATGCTTAACGCAGTCTGCTTGAGTTTCTTTCCCTCCTCATCTCCCTCCCCCTTTACTTCTCCCTCTACTCATGCTCTCTCTCTCTAAAATAAATAGGATCCTAAAAAATAAAAATATCGTTTCATTTCCCTGGTCATGTCCCCAAGGCCCAGATTAAGTAACATGCTCCTGACATATGGAGGCAGGATGGCAAGTGGTACCCCAGCATACCGAGACAGGTTGTAAGGCTAGAATTCGTAGAGTCAGTGAGTGGAGCATTTCCTGTGAGTCTTGTAATGGCGTATCCTAGATATATGTCAATAGTCAAAATTTTCTGTCTGATATTAGGTGGTGGTGATCTCTTGCAGGGGGTGGGGGGCAAGTTCCTGTCTGATTGAGCCTGTATATAATATAGAATCTGGTGCATTATTGGATGCTTGGTAACTTTTATCAAGTCAAACTGAATTTTAACCAAGTAAGATAAAGCTGTAAAATCAAATGAGAGTTAGATGATTATTTTTTTGTCTCTTATATTTTTGGTTAATTTCTTATGCTGTCCCTCCAAATTTATCAGAGAATTCTCCACTCTGGCTTACCTATGTTTTGTAAAGGAAACAAACAAACAGACGAAAAAAGATTTTATGCATTCCTAGCAAACATAATAGAGGTGGGTATGTCAGAATTAGAGTGGTGATACCATCAATTAAGCTATTCCTCTTCACCTAGTCTTTCTAGTTCTGAAGTGACAGCATCTATGCAGTTTTAATATGGGAGCCTTTTTCTTTTCAAGGTGTTTGTGAGTTAGAAACAGAACAACAAAAACAATAATCACAGTCAAATACTACTTCACATGTATTAGAATGGTTGTTATCCCAAAAAAACCCAGAAGATAACGGGTGTTGGCAAGGATGTGGAGAAATTAGAAGCCTTGGGCATTGTTGGTGGGAGTGAAAAATCATGCAACCTCTGTAGAGTATGGTGGTTCCTCAGAAAGTTAAACATAGAATTACCTTATGATTCAGCAATACCACTTCTGTGAAAGAAATGAAAAGAAGGACTTGAACAGATACTTGTACACCTATGTTCATAGCAACATTATTCACAATAGCCTAAGGGTAGACACAACTGGGATATCCATTGATGTATGAATAAAGAAACAAAATGCAGTATATACCTACAGAGGAGTATCATTTGTCCTTAAAAAAATAATTACATTCTTGGGGCGCCTGAGTGACTCAGTTAAGCATCTGCCTTTGGCTTGGGTCATGATCTCAGGGTCCTGGGATTGAGCCCCACATCGGGCTCTCTGCTCAGTGGGGAGTCTTCTTCTCCCTGTCCCTCTGCTGCTCCCCCTGCTTGTGCTCGCTCTCTCACTCAAATAAATAAAATCTTTAAAAAAGTTAATTACACACTGATGCATTCTACAGCATGGAGGGACCTTGAAAACATTGTGCTCATTGAATTCAGACAAAATGATTCCATTTCTATGGGGTACCTAGAATAGTCAAATTTGCAGAGAAAGAATGTAGAACAGCAGTTACCAGGGTCTGAGGAGAGGAGGGAATGGGTACAGAGTTTCAGTTTGGGAAGATGAAAAGTTCTTGAGATGGATGGCAATGATGGTTATACAATGTCAGTGCACTTAGTGCCACTGAGTTGTACACTGAAAAATGGTTAAAATGGTAAATTTTACATTATAACTAATAATAATTTAGAGCAGTTTATTAAGCCACTTCTATAAGTCACTTCTGCAAGTAGAGCATTGCGTTGAATGCCTGATGATGGTGATATATCTCACACATACCACAATCCTACAAGGTGGGGTTATCGGTCATGGTTCAGTCAGGCCAATTAGAAACCATGCCAGTTACTTAAACAGAGAGAATTTAATATGAAAAATTGTTTGTCATGTTATGGAGAACTGAAGAGAGCAAAGGGGGATGGGAAATTAAATAGGACTGAGGTATCTCTTCTGGGGCGGGGGCCGAAGTAAAGAAGTCAGAATTATTAAAATTAAAAAGCTTGACAGAAGGGCTCCACTAAGCTGGGATTCAGACCACTGAGGAGGAGCCACTGACCAGCAGGGGCTGGTAGCTCTGGACATGTGGTGTGGCTGCTTCTGAGGTTGTTGGGAAACTACAAGCCAAAACCAAGTTCTGCTGCAGGAACACCTTACTGAAGCCAGAGGGAGTGAGGGGTGCTGAGTGAGACTGGCAGGAATAAGAACTACGTAGGATGGATTATGTCTTCTCTTCCACCTCTTGTTTTGATGCCTCTCCCAGCATCTCCCCCTCCAGATGGCAAAGAAAATAAATATTTTCCACAGTAAAGAATGGTAGGTTGGAGCTGAGAGTCCATAGCTTAATAACTCATATAGTTTGTGTATTTATCCTTATTTTACAAAGAATAAAGCTATGATTTAGAGAGACTGGATAGTTTGGACAGGTCACACGTCAGTGGTGGAAGAGCCAGTGTGTGAACTCAGCTTTTCTTCAGTGGAAAGTACATCTTTCCCAATGTGCCATCTTGTTTTATTGGTTAATTTGTTCGTTTCTTTGGTTATTCAAAAAAAAGTCTTTCTTTGAAAGTTTCCCATGTCAAACACCATGCTTGGTGCTAGCAAGGCAAAGATAATAAAGTATGGATGAGTCGCAACTTACAGTCAAATCAGGGATGCAGGGATTAGCTAGATGATCATAGCCAGATGGCAGGTGTTAACAGAAATGTATGGTATGCACTGGAGGACACTGAAGCATTTTGGTGACACTGGAGCTGTGGTCCTGGGTATGCACTGTGGCAATCAAGGAAAAAATGGACATTTCTTTAGCAAGAGTGGTAGCATGATGAGAGCTCTTTGAGTGATCCCAGTTTCTTTACTCCTCTAAGATGAAGCCTATTAACTGAGCATAGTGCAGGCACCAATCTGTGAAGCTTCTCTGCAAGGCTGGATGTTTCTCCGCTTGCCACGAGCCATAAGCCAGAGAGAGGTTGACCTTTCTACAGAAATGGACAAGGATTAGAGGTCAGGGATTTTGTTTAAGTGGGCCATCTTTGAAGTCCTTAAGTTTCAACAGATAAAAAGAGGTGCTCATAGGCCTATCTTCTGGGCCCTGCCTTTGATTCTCAGACAAGAATATACGAAATAAGATCATTGTGTCAGAGCACAAATTCTCATTTCCAGGAGCTTCCAAAGAGACTGATTTCTCCCTGTATTTTAAGGCAAAGCAAGGAAACTTAACTTTTTCCTACCCTCTGCTTATTTATGTCATTGATGGACAGTGACTCACAGAATTCTCTTTACTTCATTTTTTTCTTTTTCTCACTTTAATGTTAAAATGAAGTGCTATTTACTTAGTTTTGACTGTGTAAGATTCTATCCCAAGGGCTTTACACATATTAGCTCAATTAATTCTTGCAAAAACTTAATAAGGAAGAAAATAAGGTTCAGAGAAGACAAGTAACCTGACCAAAGTCACATAGCTAAGAAAACCCAGATTTAATACCAGCGCACAGGCCTAACAAGTGAGATAGATTGCCTTTCACAGATAGGAGTTCCTTCCCCTATCCAAAAATAATTATAAGTAGAATACTTGGCCAAAGGTAAATTAGAATAGTTTGCCACCAAAATAATGCTATTTGAGAAATAAAAATATTCAGACATGAATATATTTTTCATCAGTCTTTGCTTGTGCTTGAAATCCCAACTATTTTAAGCAATTCAATCAATGCATATTTTGTGTCTATTGTGTATGTGACATTGCTCTTGGCATTAGAGATACCAATAAATCGGTTAAAAACGCCCTTATTATCCTGAAACTCAATCTAACTTACCAGTTATTTTGATCCTCAGAACAAACCAGAGGAATGGATCTATAACTTGAACCCCACACCTGCCCGAGAAAAGTGATCCTTTTCTTAGACTAAAAGGAGGTAGCTTTCTTGAGAGCATGAAAGGATCTTTAAAAATTCCCTTCTTCCTCCTCGTGGACTTATTTCTTGTCTACCTTTCCATCCTAATATAACAGGAGGTGAGGTTCAGGTATGACTTCTATTAGGGAGATGCTTTAGTTTTGGAGAGGTGAGGGCTTTAAGTCAGGACAGGATGTTAAAGGGCTGATGTGTGTGGTTTGTCAGGGAGAAGAAAGGGGGCTCCTGACATCTTTATGGTATACTGTCTTACCAGCAAGGATCAATTATTTAAGGCAAAACCCACTTAACCCGGATTAAAGAATAAGGATTGGCTAGTATTCTCTATATACTGTCTCTAGGATTCCCACCCTAGATGAGAGGTATGCTGATGGGCCCCAGTTATAGACGATGCAGGGAAACTTTCATGTTCTTTTCAATCTCCCATTTCCCATGTGAGTTTGAGACCCGGAGAAATTAAGAGACTATTCATAGATCACAGTCAGCACAGGATGAAACCCCATGTTTTCCACCTCCAAAAGCAGTATTCCTTCCTTTTCAATACTCCAACACAAAGGACCATCCCTTCAATCCCCCCCTTGACACAGAAGGTGCATTTCTATAAACATTAAAAAGTGGTATCTGCAGAGTCCACACCAATCCATCTTTTAAATCTTGCTTTTCATGGTGTTATTATGGGAGCACACTTCGTGAAGTGCTCTCTGTAGATGCTATTACCCTGCACGGCAGCTTTGGAAAGTGGGCTGAAGAAGCTGTGAGTTTGTGCCACAGCACATGTTAACATGAGTTATAATATGTCAGGGGCCCCGTGCTAACGATCACAGAACCTATTCAGCTCCTTTAAGGTTAATCAACTCAGCATTTGTGCCAGGTGTAATGTCTAATTAAAATGATGAACGGGTGGAGAATGCCTCCAGGCAGAGGGAGGAGATGGCACAAAGAGGGAGCACCCATGCCATATTGGTTTGGAAAATCAATAAGAGGAGCTCATTTTATCCCAGTGTTATCTGTGCATTTGCCATTCAGTGGCTCATTTGAAAAAGTGCCAACTGGCTGATGAGTAGGCTCAGCAGTGCTGTGTTTTTCAGCACTTAAGGATGCTCTGGTTGGAGAAAGCTCAGGGTGGCTCAGGATGTCTCTGGAAGGGACCAGAGAGAGCAAAGTGTGGTCAAACTGATCCAGGAAGCCATCCTGGGTTCCACTTCAAATGACCAAATCTGAGAGGTGGGAGGAAGCTAGTGAAAAGAGTCACCAGAAGAAGACTAGGGAAATCTGATTTGGAGTCTCAGTTCTGCTAGTAAATAGATTCTTAATCTCAGGGAAATATTTTCAGCCCTCATTTTCATCATCTGCAAATGTACATAATCATGACATTAGCTGCCTCTTCTAACTATGTAAGTTTGTTGTGAGGATTGGAATAATTTTTGACTGTGAAAATTATGTAATAATATACAGATTTTTAAAATATATTTAAATAGGTACCTGTATCTCTTTTTATGACTCTATTTGTATGTATTAGTTTATTTCATAAATATTTACTGAACATCTACTATGTGCTGAACACTCTTCTAACTCCAAGGAAGCAGCAAGAAATAGATCTGTGACTGCTTCGAGGAAACTGAATGTCTAATGATAGAGAAAGTATCTCTTGATACTTTCAATCAAGTTATACTTGATTATGGCCTACTTATGTTTGGGCAGGTTTTTTCGTTCCTTTTCTAAGGAAAGCCAACTCTAGGAAAACTGACTGGAAGGTCAGGCATAGAAAATAAAGAGGGGGTCACTCAGTTTTAGCAAGGTACTTTTAATTTATTAAGATCAAGTGTTGATGACCATCATTGTTTTCTTAGAATGTAATTCATAAGTAAACCTTGGAAAAATACAGAATTGTTCATCATTCACCTTGAAGTATTGGATGGACATGATTTTTTATTTCAGTTCACAGTTCACAGCTCACTGAAAGTACTTTTTTAGCCCATGAATAATTTAGAATGGCAGATATAATGAGATCATATGGGTTTTTTTTTTTTCTTAGAATGGTTCTCTAATCTCAACTTGAAAACCTCTTCATGGGACATCATTAAATCATGAGATTGCCCATACCACTGCTAGAGAACCAGGGGGGCCTATAGTTTATTGATTCCCTTGTCTACCATTTAACACTTTCATTATGAGACTTTTATTAGACACTTAATATTTATCAGTTGTTTTCCTATAGATTATGAGAGATAAAAATTAACCAAGAAGATACCTTCTTTTGACATATGGGGTTCATGGAACAAAACCACTTAAGTATCACATGGCAAACTGTTATCTATCTCATAGTCCGAGATAAATGACACCTGACATATGGCACAGGGAAAGTGGCTCAGAAGAAATGAATATTTAAAAATGGATAGTTCTCAGCATGATACCCTCCAGTTCCATCCATGTCATTGCAAATGGCAAGATCTCATTCCTTTTGATGGCTGTATAATATTCCATTGTATATATATACCACATCTTCTGTATCCATTCATCTGTCAATAGACATCTTGGCTCTTTCCATAGTTTGGCTATTGTGGACATTGCTGCTATGAACATCGGGGTGCACATACCCCTTCAGATCCCTATGTTTGTATCTTTGGGGTAAATACCCAGTAGTGCAATTGCTGGATCATATGGCAGCTCTATTTTCAACTTTTTGAGGAACCTCCATACTGTTTTCCAGAGTGGCTGCACCAGCTTCCATTCCCACCAATAATGTAGGAGGGTTCCCCTTTCTCTGCATCCCCACCAACATCTGTCATTTCCTGACTTGTTAATTTTAGCCATTCTGACTCTCATTGAGGTTTTGATTTGGATTTCCCTGATGCCGAGCGATGTTGAGCACTTTTTCATGTGTCTGTTGGCCAAAAAAAAAAAGGATAGTTCTCAAAAGAAATCACTTATAGTGTCCCTGGAAATTCATGGGTCTCAGACTCCAAATACTAGAGTAAGATTCTAATCCTCTTTCCCTTAACCTGAATTTTGCTCAAGATTCCATGACACTGCAGTTATTGACAACTGTTTTGAAGAAAAAGAATAGAGAAGTGGCTCATTCTAAGAAAGCGTATCATTATGTTTTAATCTAGTCTTAACTAGAAGGGAATAAAGGAGAAATCTAGAGAAAACGGTATGGATACAGGTCAGAATTTGCATTCTTAGGAAGAATAGATAAAACTATGAAACAAAAGACACCAAGTTAATTTAAACTTAAAAAAAAAAGTTTTTTGGTGATAGGTTTATATAGGGAAGGAAGAAGAACTTAGCATTAAGAACTTATACATTGGAGGAGTGAACAGTATGTAATTGAAGAAGGTATAACTGACTTTTTCCATACCTTGCACCTGACGTTGATTTTTTTTTTTTACACTGATTAAAGAGCTGGTATAGAATGATTCTAGTAAAAGTGGCAGAATCTAACCCACTGGGTATCATAATTACTAAGGCTCTGGACATATTGGGTAGTGCCTTATTATGAGGTGGAGGGGTGGAAATTATTGCTGGTGGGAATCTCAGGTAAAAGTTGACTAAGAATTTCTTGAACACTTGGTTGAATGCCTAACTCTGTCTTTGATGTTAAAACCCTTATCCAAGAAAGTATATTATCTAATTGGGTCTTAAGAAGTGAGAGGTATAAAAATAAATAGGGAAAAGAGGAAGGTATGACCACCATCATTACTATAACAAATAAAAACACTGAGACTAAACAATAAGCTTTATCAAGGTGTCATTTATCTCAGACTATGAGATAGATAACAGTTTGCCATGTGATACTTAAGTAGTTTTGTTCCATGAACCCCATATGTCAAAAGAAGGTATCTTCTTGGTTAATTTTTATCTCTCATAATCTATAGGAAAACAACTGATAAATATTAAGTGTCTAATAAAAGTCTCATAATGAAAGTGTTAAATGGTAGACAAGGGAATCAATAAACTATAGGCCCCCCTGGTTCTCTAGCAGTGGTATGGGCAATCACTTTAAGCTATGTGTCAGACACCAAAAAAGTATTTTACCAATGTTATCCCAGTTGATTCTCAAAGCATCTTTATGATGTGGGTATTCTCCCTTGTATAGATGAGGACTTACACATCACCACATGTCCAGTACAGGCTCAGTGGCAATAACTACCACAACATTTGGAATTGTAAGTTGGAATTTGGAAGGCTACTATGGCATGTTCTGTTGGTCTCTGAACTTTCTTTGAGAAAGAAATGATAACTCATTTCAACCACTGTCTTTTGGAATATCTTCACTTCCATCTTATCCTATGTAATACAATGGATATTAGGATCGTGATTCTCAGACCTGATTCTATAAGCACTTGAGAGGTCTTTACTTATCTTAACTGATCCATCTTAATTTTACAATAAAATTGTCTTTTTTTTTTTTTAAATACACACCACCTCTTGAAGAAAATGAAAGTGTTGCAAGCATACAAAGATGAAATGTGTTCTATTATAAAACAGCAATAACAACAAGACTTCTTGAACTTTCTGAGTAATGGAACTGGAAAAGACTTGAGAAAATATAAACCAAGGCCCAAACCTGTGATGTCATTGATATTCATGTTTCCAAGTTTGCCCAAATGGTGTAAAGGAGAGAGTACTGGTAGCTTGACATCAGATAAACTTGATGGGTTTTTACCATATCACCTATAAACGATGTGATTTGGGGTCTTTGTAACACTACTTTGAGACTTCTATATCTTATTACATTAGAGTAAATCATAGCTGACCTGGTGTGCCACAGATTTTCTGAAAGAATCAAATGAAGCAAAACATATACAGAATATCCCTGTTAGCTGGAAAACTTGTTGAGTTTTTGGAGCCTGGCTTTGCTCAGTGCCCTGGAAGAGTCCAAGAAAAATGACAAGGTACAGTCACTACCTTCACTTTCTTATCAGCCAAGATTAATAAAAATAACAATAAATTAGAAGGAGTCTGTAATAACTTGTGAATTTTGAGAGGGCAGAGAAAGCAGTGATTGACTCCAACAGACATATATATATCAGAGGTGGCTTCAGATAAAATACATCATTTTGATGTGGCCAAGGTTGAAGACTGAGGAGCCCCGTATAGATTTGTGAGTCATTCATGGCTAGAGGAAGAATAAACAAGACTTTAAGAGTGTGGACTCTCACAGAATTAGCAAAGGCTCCCCTTTGCTTGTGAAGATTTAATTATGATACATGATGTAAGTATGGTATGACTGGAAAAGTGCATGGTATTTTACAAATTTGAGATTAGATTAAGATTGATTTTAGGCACCACCTTTTCATTTTGGGGTCATCCTGGGACCTACTAATAAAGACATGATGTTGAGAAGTTATCAAGGTGGAGTCTCTGTAGTCTTGCTACTCTGTTTTCAAAATTGGAGACAATAGTATCTTTTCTGATTATGCTGTGTCTGAGGTGAAGTCAGTGGCAGTGAATAGAGAAGCAGTATCCTTCCTTCTAATTGTATATTTCCTTTTGTTAATGCTTCAAAGCAAATGACATGAAAAATCCTCTTTAATGGTGATGAGCAGATTTTTCCATTTGTAGATGATGACCACTTGCATTGATAGCAAAGCCCATTCTTTATTTATGCTCAGCCGAGTTCTGCAAATAGAGAAATCGGCTAATTATCTACAAATTTTCATTTTTTATCTCCATAGAATTTTAATGAACAGGAATTGCCATTTACTTATTCATATTTGTGAAGAGGGAACAACCTTTCCCTTTGGTGATTTCTCTCACACTGTAGATCTCAAGACCTACAGTACTTGGAGAAATAAAATTCTGGCTGATTATCTTTCCATCACTCACCAGTCTTCTCTACTGCCCTCCTGACCACTGTCTTCTGAATCAGGCTTCTTGTCCTGGATTATGAGGATGAGGTAGAGATATTTTGAAAATTTCCCTTGTTCTGTTGTCTACATAGATCTGCCTCTCTGTGAAGATATGGCTTAGGTTTAATTGGTTTGTATTCCACACAAAGTAATCAAACCAAATCAACAAATACCCATTGAGGATAACTATTACAAGGCAATAAGCTTGACAAACTGCCCCTTTACTAATTTCTGGCCTGAATTCTAGAGACCCTACAAGCATTTGGCACAGAGATGCAACTTCTCTGCTGCTAAATGATCATCATCATTAGTAGTAACAAGAGTTTATTATTGCACTAAATTGTCTCCTAGAATCTGTCTACTTCTCCATTCCAACCACGACTGTCTTGATTCAGGCCCTATATTTTCTGGCCCAGACAATATAATTACTTCTCTCTGGTCTCCCTGCTCCCCTTCAATCCATTCTCTGTATTGGCTGGAATATGTATTTTAAAGCACAGATCTTATTTTGCCCTCTTCTCAACCATAAATTAAGGTAATATCTAGTTCTTATTTAGAGAGTAAAGAATATTTTTGTGGACCACCAATGAAGGTTTCAATTATTTTCATCATAATGGAACTCAGGCATAAGTCTAGACATATACTTCTTAAAATAATAGTACTTCTGCAGTTTTACCACCAAATCAAATACAACATAGTGAAACCAAAAAGAAAAACAAATGTCAAATATGATCATTGTTTCTCTGAAATTGTATTTGTTTACCTCAGGGCGCCTGGGTGGTGCAGTTGTTTAAGCATTTGAGTCTTGGTTTTGACTGAGGTCATGATATCAGGGTTGTGAGATCGAGTCCTACGTGAGGCTGTATGCTCAGAGTCTGCTTAAGACTTTCTCTCCTCTGCCCCTCCCCCAAGATACTCTTTCTCTCTCTCTCTCTCTACAATAAATAACTCTTTATATATATATATATGATATATATATATCATATATATATACACATATATATGATTTATCAGTAGAAGGATGTGTTTGTCTGATAACTTCTACTTTATCCAAACAAATTTTATTTTTTAAATTTTGATAGAGTATACCATCATTTGTATCTTTGTCATTATTGTTAGACTTTTTTTTTCCTTTTTAATCCTAGTATTATTTTCAATACTCAGTCATATTGATTGATCAAATCAAGGTAATAGGTTTCCCACAGAATATTTATACAATTAATCAAGCTTAAGGAAGAAAATCATATTTCATACTTACTATATTACTTTTAATGAAATACATATAAAGAGTTCTGATTATATACCCTTTGAAAATGTGACCATCATTCTGAGCAAACCTTTTTAATTCAATATGATGGTACTACCTTGCACAATGGGATAACTCAATTTTACCTTGCCTTGTTTCTCTTTTCAAAATATCCAAAGTTCTGTTTTTCTACACCATGTCATATCATCATTTACTCCTAACTTTGCACAAATGGGACAGTAAGATACAGGCATTGAAATAGAGTGGTGGTGCTTGGTTATAAGATGGTTACATAAATGATTCAAACTATATTTATCATTGAATTGGACAAATACTTTTAAAAAGAATTCTCATAGATACCTTACATAACTTCATGAAAAATTAAAATATCATTTTCTGGTAAAGTCCCAAATCTTTAACCCACAACCCACATTTTTGTCCCCTATGCACTGTTTCCTAGATAAGCCTTGGTATCTCTGCCTACTCTGGTTTCCCTGTCTAGAATGTTCTCCTTTACATCCCACATCCCTCTGAAGTCTCTCAGAAAGCTGGAGGGTATCCCAACTTCTATGCAAACCATCCTCCCACCATATTTCTCTAATTTTTTTAATATCCAGTAAAAAGGTTTTTTTTCAAAAGGTGTTTTTTTCTTTGCATATAGTCTTCTCTCATTGCTCTCTTCCTGCCTCTATACCAACTCCCCACCTTTACTTCAAAATTTAAGTTCCTTAAAGTTAAGGTGAAACAATCCAGCACAGTGCCCAGTAATTAGTCAGTAGTCATTGATTAGAAAGAAATGGAATGAGATGGGATGCCACGAGATGGGGTTTGATAAGATGAGACGAAAGAGCTATGAAGCCAATCCAATGCCAGGAGCTTTGAAAGTCATCAAATGTTAAGACACCACTCTCGTGTTTGGGAGATGGGGCATCTATGAAAAAGAAAAGAAAAAAATAACCAGCAACTCAAGGAAGTATATAAAAATAGGTAAATGAGTAGTTTGGATAGTAAGAACAACAGGAGTTCTGAGAAATGAGAATGACATGGATAGGTGGAGTAAAAAGATTTTTGCGAGAAAGGGTCATGAAAAAGTAATCAAATGTTGTCAACAAAAGGGATGGAATAGAATTTCAGACAGTGAATACTGTGTGGTCAGAAGTGGGGATGATGTGCAGACTGTTGTGAATGACATAAACTACCTTGGAAGTAATATGATAAGGATAGGGGGGAAAATATCTTGCAGAGTTATTTCCCCCCAAATTGAGATAATTTAAGATGGAAACTAAAATGAAGATTCAGAAAGGCTTAGATATCATTGAAAGTAATTCAGGATGTCTCATTAAATGTGGAGTTGTTTTGTTTTGTTTTTTGTTTTGTTTTGTTTTTAATCTAGTGGCTTTCAAACTATTTAAAGACTCAAAGCCCAAGAGTTGAAGCCCAAGCTCATTGATGACCCATGCCCTTCCCCTGGACAGATCAGCTCCTATTACAATTCAATCTTTTTCTTCATAACACTTGTTAGAAATATAACTAAATAATGGATAGTACATTTATCTGACTCCCCACTGCAAATAAACTCTGAGAAGAAATGGCCCACAATTCTTAGTTAAAATTCTATCCTCAGCATCCCACAAAGTGTCTGCCATAGACTAGACACTCAATAAATATTGCTTGAAACTTAAAGCGGGGTTATTCTGGTTGCAAATAGAGTGGGAGATTTCCAGTCATCTTCTCTTCTTCTTTCTTAGTGACCCTTGGAGTGGTTTAGCTCAATGTCTAATGTTCAACACAGTATATTTTGGGTGAGGGGAAAGCCCATTATCTCAATTTTATCATTCCTTGTTGACAACGTGGGGATAATAATGAGAAAACACAAAGGTTGTTGTAAGGATGAACTAAGATGAGATAATGCATATGAACACAAGTTTTAACCTCTAAAAACTGTTACCAGTCCTTGTCATATATAGAAGTGTAGAATATGGCCATTACCCAAATTCTCCTTTAAAAACTGGTCTAAAGGGCGCCTGAGTGGCTCAGTTGGTTAAGCGACTGCCTTCGACTCAGGTCATGATCCTGGAGTCCCAGGATCAAGTCTCTCATCTGGCTCCCTGCTCGGCAGGGAGTCTGCTTCTCCCTCTGACCCTCCCCTGTCTCATGCTCTCTCTCTCTATCTCATTCTCTCTCTCAAATAAATAAAATCTTAAAAAAAAAAAAAAACTGGTCTAGAATCCTGGACTCCATAGTCTGAGCCAAATGTGATTGCTATAATATGCAATAAAAACATTAATAGTCTTTCTTGTGGACTCTGATCCAATAAAACCAGCCGAAGTCCAGATAGATCCAAAACCAAATCACCACCCCTCCCAATTAGCAAATACTAGTTAAATTTGTTTGTGAAGCTCTTATCTCACTTCCCACAGATCTCCCCAGACTCATCAGCTCCCTGGTAATATATTCCACCCCTTGCATCCTTATTTACAGACCCTTGAGAGAAATCACACATACGCCTGGTGCTGTTGAGTTGGAACACAGTTAGAAATAGTTTTGAAACTGCTTATTCTGGAATCTCCGAATCGTGGGTGTGTGCAGTAGTTGGAATGGTGCTGAGGTTGAGGAGAGAAAGGATACAAAAGTGTAGAAAGACAGAATTTATTTTTAAAGGCTTAAGGACAATGATTTTAATAGTATCCTCCCTCTCTGCTACTTTTGTTTAAATAAATGCTGCAATTAAATGAGAAGTTGTATAGCCAGGGCCTTAAAATTCCCAGGTCCTGCGTTGACAGACTTCAGTCCAAAATCCAGCATCAGCACTTCCTGTGTATGTTCTTATACAAGTGACTTAACTTTCTAAGTAGTGGTTTCCTTATAGGCAAAATACTTGCCTCCCAGGGTTGTCATGAGGATTAAATCACAGAGTTCCTTACCTGCAGTTATTAGAGGCTTGCATAGAGCATTGCATTGCCATATGGCCATGCTCTAGAAGTTCCCAATCCGTGCTTTTTTATTATACTTCCATCCCTGAAGTTCCTGGCCATGATCTGGTTATGAGTGTGTGTGTGTGAGAGAGGGAGAGAGAGAGAGAGAGAAAGAGAGAGAGAGAATTAACATACCACTTTATTAGGACAGGTAGCCTACCATCTCCTTCCTTTGCCCCCATCAAAACAGGGTAGTAAAATGATGAAGAGCCTAGACTCTGGATCCAGTTGCATGGGTTTTCAGTCCTAGCTCCACGACCACTTATATATCATGTTGAGCAAGTTAAATAACGTTTCTGACCTCCTCAGTTTATTCATGTGTAAAATGAGAATAATACTGATACCTCCACTCTAGGATTTTTAGTAAGGGTTCAATGAGTTCTTATATGTAAGTGCCAGAGAAGTCCCCAGCACATAGAACATGCTATATGCATTAATTATTAGTATTAATAATTGTATCATTTTTATTGTTTACTTACATGTTGATTATAAAACACATTTATCAGTGTTCCTAACTATGTCTTAAGTTCATTGATTCCATATATCATGTCATTTAATCCTCATCGGAAATCAAATGTGGGAGGTATTTTTCCTGTTATACAGTTGAGGGAACTAAGGCTTGGCTCGTAGGCATAATTAACTTGCCAAGTTCCCACATACTTAGTGTCAGAAATGGGGGTTAATCCTGATCTCAGTAACTCCAAACTTCACTCCAGTATCTCACTAAAGAGCATGGAAGATTGTATTTACGGATCCTTAGAGAAGGCTTTTTTTTTTTTTTTTTTATATACTGCCCCCCCGACTCTCTTCTGCCCATGGTGGGAAAAAAAATATCCATTCCCTTATGGTCCTATATATTTCCATAGTTTGTTGCCTTTTAACAGTCCGTCCATGGCTCACATAGTAGACTCTAAAGTGACAGACCTATAAAGGAAATACCACTAAGTATAGCTACACTTTGTGGGATACCTGACGTTCCAGGCTTAGTACTTAGACATTTACAGGTTTTCTCTCATCCATTCCACAGGATGATTCTGTACAATGGTGCCATTATTGCATTTTAACAGGTAAAAATTCAGAGATTAAGTATTTTCCACAGTCACTCCTGCTGATATATAGCAGAATTTGGATTTAAACAGGCTGATGACCTAATACTTAACTATATCTTACCCTGAAGAAATGGACAAACAATATCAAGACTGGTATTGAAACTTTAGTTCATTTTATCAAAAATTCAGGAGAAAATGTAACACTCCACATACCAGCAGGTGGGTGATCAAATTGGATAGTGTCTCTCTTTATCTCTCTGTCTCTCTTTGTCTCTCTTTCTGTTTCCCCTCTCTCTCCCTACACCCTTCTCTCTCTTTCCTCCCTCTCCTTTTCTCCTCCCACACTCCCTGTCCCCCCTCCCTCTCTTCCCCTCCCTCCCTCCCTCCCTGCCTTTCTTTCACTGACTCCAGCTTGCCATGGACAAAATAGAAATAATTAAGTGTCAATAACTAAAGTTTATTCCTGGCAAACAGCTGATGAGTATTTTCAGAGGCTCCTGTTTTTTGACCTTTACTGCCCTAGACAATGACGGAATCTTGTTGAAAGCTCTTTAAGCTGAAATTAATTTATGCTCGACAGTGATTAAAAGAGAAAGTGAGAAGGGGATGGAAATTAACAAATCCATCTTTATTGCTGAGATCCCATTATGATTATAAGGAGAGGGGAACATCGACATGGTGGGTGCCAGCTGCAGTCTGGTAAGGAGTTTCAACAGCCCGTCCTGCTTAGGAAATGTCCTTGGGTGGACAGATTTATCTGTCACTGAAGCTCTCAGAGAGGGGTTTATTTATCAAGGATTGGAAGGCTGAGATCCTTGGATTTGCTTTTGGAATAAGGTTCCAGAGATATAGCTGCCAGAAGGATAGGCCAGGGAGCTTGACAGAGGAGGCCTCTTGAAAAGCAGATTCTGCAGGTGCTTCCAAGAACAGAGATGGCTGAATTGTCATGCTCTGGGTTCCTGTTGGGTCAGTTTCATCATATGCCTTTAAGAGCCGATATACTTACACTTGCAATGCATCATGTGTTTCCTGGTTTGGCCCTGAGGCCAAGGACCTTGTTTTGGACCTTTTTGGCTCCACATAGCTCTTTGGACAGTTTCACCATAATGAGGCTAAGCAAACACTGAAGAAGACATTACCCCCATATTCCCAATTCAGTCTTCTTTTTCTTTTTTTTTAAAGATTTTATTTATTTATTAGAGAGAGACACAGCAAGAGAGGGAACACAAGCAGGGGGAGTGGGAGAGGGAGAAGCAGGCTTCCCGCTGAGCAGGGAGCCCCCTGCGGGGCTCGATCCCAGGACCCTGGGATCATGACCTGAGCCGAAGGCAGACGCTTAACGACTGAGCCACCCAGGTGCTCCCCAGTTCAGTCTTCAAAAATAATAATGTGCTTAGCACCTTCTATGCACCATGCTCAGTACCTGGCAAAGGAGAAAGATTTTAAGCAACACAATACCTCTGTCCTCCTAGAGCTGACTAGAGAGAATGAAGCTTATTTCCCCTTAAAATTAAAATCAGAATTCTCTCAAGGACAATCCTAAACTCATACCATTTTGAGAGAACTAATATGTGCTGAGAACTTTTTGTATGCCAAACATTTGACACATGATGTCTCATTTAATACTGGAAACAAAGGTTTTTTGTTTTTGTTTTTGTTTTTCTGATTTTACAGTTCAGTGAATAGAGGCTCAGAGAGGGGAAGTGACTTCCCCTAGGGCACAGAAGTAATACAGATGGAACCAGAGACTCTCCACCTCGACTTAGTGTACACCAAAGGCTGGACTCTGCTCTGCTGCCCTCACCACATGAAAGCCATGATGGGGAATTAGGAGCATGAATCTAAGAAGAGGCTTGACTGTAGGTTTTGCTCAACATCTTACTGGCTTTGTGACCCTGGGAAAATCATTGTATCTGCCAATCTATTGATTTTTCTCATCTGCAGAAAAAGGAATGATCCCTTGCCCTTTCTGTTTCACAGGTTAATCTGAGGCTCAGAGGAGACAATGTATCCAAAAATGATTTACAAATGTAAACTATTATCATTGTGTAGTCCAGCCTCTACTAATATATGGACCTGTTTCATAATTGGGCATTAATCATTTATATTTAAAAAGAATGAAACAGGGGCACCTGGATTGCTCAGTCGTTAAGCGTCTGCCTTCGGCTCAGGTCATGTCCCAGGGTCCTGGGATCAAGCCCCGCGTCAGGCTCCCTGCTCTGTGGGGAGCCTGCTTCTCCCCCTCCCACTTCCCCTGCTTGTGTTCCCTCTCTAGCTGTGTCTTTCTCTGTGTCAAATAAATAAAGAAATCTTAAAAAAAAAAAAACAAAAAACGAAGTTATGGTGCTTGCCTCAGAGGAAACTTTAGGGGATCAGAGTTGGGATGATGGAGGTCACCAACTTCTCTAATGCCTTTAGGGAAATCATTTTATCTCCCTGGATCTCAACTGGGAAGTACTTTCTACTTTTGTCCACTCCCCTTCCTTCAAAATACAAATCTTGGAATTCTCTGAAATTCTTGGAATTCTTATTCAGAATGAGAGAGAGGAGAGAAAGAACACCCTTGACCCAGAAGTCTACCCAGCTCTTTCAGAGCTGTTTATCACGTTAAGTGTAGGAAGCAAGAATTATACTGGAAGAGACTATCCGTGCAGACTTGAATACACAAGTGACCCTTCCTACAAGGAAGCATGGCTCAAACAAAGTTTTGAATTTTGAATCAAATTAGCAATTTCTCTTTCCGTAGAGGAAAATTGGCAAGTTAAGAGAAGATGATCACAGGCTGAAGTTACATGGCTTAGGGAGAAGGAATATAATATTAGCTTCTCTGCAACGTTATAATTATTTCCCACACCTGGGCAATGGGCCCACATTGGCCAGAGCAATACTCCCCATGCTGTGCTCCATAAAATATGAATTTCACAAGATATCATAGTCATTACTTTCAAAAAAAGATTCTGTGGGGGAAAATATGTTTGCAAAGTACTGATTTAAACAGTTTACCAGACTTCTTTATTTCAGGACTTCACAGAGTTCTTGATACACTGGTATGCATTATGAGTCTCTAAGAAGGGATGTAATGTATAGAATATTCAAATATATTTAACAGAAAGAAGTCATTTAGAATGGAGCATTTCTGTGATGAATGTTATGGCAAACAAAAGCATTTTGGAAAATGCCAGTCTAAAATATAAAGTCCCAACCTAGGTATACTTCCTTCACTACCAACACCAATATCTCAATGGCTGATTTCTCTTTCACGAAAGTTCTTGTTCGGTGGATTCTCCCAGGGAGGTTACCAGTAGTCTGTGAACTCAGAGAATCATGCTCCTTTTACCCAGTGGCTCTGCTATCTTAAAGGCCTTCCCTTCTAACCACGTGACTGGGAGAGAAAGTCCAGAGCTGGAAAGTTGCCGAGCTATCCCATGACAGATCTAGAAGGGGCACACAGTACTTCTTTCCACATTCCACTGGCCAGGGCTCAGTTATACTGTCCTACTAGACACAAAGAGGGCTGGGGAATGTGGTCTTTCTCCATGCCTAGGAGGAAAGTAGAGTATATACCACTGTCTCATTCATACTAGTCACTTCGAAGCTCTTTGTTCTTTGTCCCCAAAATTACCTGACCTGCTCCAACTCAACACATTTATGTTCCGTCAACTATTTCAGTATTGTTAATTTTGCGCAATTTCACTTCTTTCTTAATCCATGTCCTTTCCTTCCCTGTGTCTGAGAGGAAATCCCACCCATCCTAAAATGCTCCATTATAGTGTCACATTTTCAATGATGCGCTCTCTCACTCTCTCTGGTTATCCTATCATGTCTGTTCCAGAAAACAGTCTTCTCTCCTTCCTATATGATATTATTTCTCTCTCTTTTATATATCAGGTACTGATACCGGAGACTCTTAAATCTATTCATATATAAGCTTGGGGGAAGGGGCATGTTAGAGAAAGAGTAGGGTCTCAAGAACAAGAAAGATCTGAGTTTGAATCCAGGCTCTTGACTTACAAGATAATATTACCTTGGACAGATGACATCGCCACTCTGCAGTGCTTCCTCACTTGAAAATTATGGATATAAAATCTTTCTAAATAAGGCTGTCAGGAGGTTAAAATGACATAATGCACAACACAGTGTACCTGTCACCTAGGAAGTCATCTGTGAATGTTAATTGTTGTTACCCTTGTTGTTGCCGCCATTGTGCCTTAAAGCCGGACAGACGTGGTTGTCAGTCCTGACCCTGTCACTTTTATTAGGGAATATTCCTCTCTGCTTCCAAGTCTCAGCTCTTTGTCTGTAAAAATGGAAACGACTCTTCCTTTCTGAGCGGATAGCAAGAAAACGCCTATCACGATGTGTCACAACAATTGGCAAAGGGTAGAGGCACAAGTAATGACTGAATTCTTTCCAAGTCACCACCACGCCCAATACCAGGCTGGGGAATGTCTGTTCACGTAATGATTCTTTCTAACAGGAAAGAAGACAGCCTCCTCCATGTAGCTTGCTTTTGTGTCTGAGGATATGTAGCCAGGCAGTTCTTCGTTAATTCCCCTGTAAGTCTTTGGAGCTGTAATCTAAGCCCACTTTTTCTTTTCTGATGTGAACATGGTCACCTTAAACAAAGGTGACTTTTTTTAATCTCTCATCCCGAGCTTCCTTTTTCAGCCCTTCGATCATTTCCCACTGCACTGCCCTTCCATTTCTGAACAGTGCGGAGGCACAGGACTCAAAAGGTCCTACGGCAGTACGTGGGGATAGTGAGAACTTACACTATGGACTGGCTGATAAAAGACAGTTAGAAACTGTCAACGCCAGGAAGTTTCACTCCACTGCCTACTACCCGTGCAAGCCCCACCATCATCTTCAGATCCAACAGCAGGTGGTAGTTTGCAGGTATCCCTTCATCTATGCATAAAAAAAGGAATTGAGCTATTTATGTCCAGGTATTGTATTCACTCAATTCAACATTATATCCCTACTGAATGCCAGGAACTGTTTTATAGGCAGAGAGTGTTCTAGACGAAGTCCTCTTTCTGTGAATACAAACTAAGCAAGTGAACAAGTAATGTATGATCATATAATGGCTATAAATAATAGGTATTAGAGAAAACTGTCATTTATGGGGGAAAAAAACAGCCTTTAGTCTCAGAACATGGATCTCCCACTTACTAGCTATGGGTATTGCGTGAATGAATCCCTTCTTCAAGCTTCAGTTTTATTTGTTCATTTGCGGAATTGGATACTACCAACAACCCTTTGGGGTTTTATTGAAAATTAAATAAACAAATACGCAACAGCATCTAGCTCTGTGTCTGACACTTAGCACTCAGAAAATTGCTTTAGTTTCTTGTCTGTGTTTTGCAAGTACAAAGAAGAAATGTCTGGTAAAGAAATTACAGTGGCAGAAAGCCTTTTCCAAGTAAGGGACTCAAGTTTGAGTTTGTTAATAAACATTCATCTATAATATTTTTCCTTCTTTTTTAAGAAATTAATTTTTAGGATTCTAAAGGCAAATTGGGCCAGCCCCACACTTTAATCAAAGAACCTGTCTCTCATAGTCTCCTCTTCGGTTCTACCTTTGCTCCATCTGAACCTCCCTCCGCTTGTTCACAATGCTCTTATCTTTTTGACCCTCACTCATTCCCTCATTTTCTCTGAGCAGTCTATTTCCACCATGTTTCTCATTTCCTTTCTTGTCCCCTGAAGCAGTTCTTCTCTCTCCATAACCACGAGTGACCTCAAAAGAAGTAGGCAAGCATGTAGTGAGCCATGATGATGAGGTAGCACTGTGGTCAGTGTCATGGGCTTTGGAGCCCAGGAGCTCTGGGTTTCGAAGTCACATTCTCTCATTCATTAGCTAAATAGCTTTGGTCAAGTTACTTAACCTTCCTAACGCCCAGTTTTTTATCATCAAAATCAGCATAGTAATAGTTCTTTCTTTATAATGTTTTAAATTCATATTAAATAAAGTCATGCATGTAAAGCATTTGACCGTCATATACTCTCAATAAACAATATTTATTATTTCCAATACTATATATCCAGTTCAGAGACAGGTGCTCTGCTAAGTGCCATGCACTGTGTTGGGTGCCATAAAGGAAAGACAGATAATAAAGGCAGGATCTCTGTCTTCAAAGAGTTAACCACTCATTGGAGAAGCAAACACGCCTATATAAAAACACCATGATGGAAACCAAAGAACAAGATTTTCTGCCTAATGAATGTGTTGGATGAAAAATCACAAGTGAGGCTTTGTTTTAAAAACTAACCCTGATACATCAGTTTTGGCTGCCTGGAAAGTCATACTAGGAAGAATTCTGAGGCCAATAACAGAATGAGTAGAAAATAAAGTGTCATAACTGATTAACAATGCCTGCCTACAATACAGAAGAAGAGATTGTCCATCTTGGGTACAGAGAGTGTTTTAGAAGGCATGTTGAAAGAAAGAATGAAGTGTACTTTTGAGTATTTTTATGATGCCTTTATTTTACTTGTGTTGCTCAGCATGGACATTAACTTCGTTACAACGGAAACTGAAACTCAGAGAAGTTAAGTGATCTGTTCAGGTCACACAGCTAGAAAAGTAGCGTGGCACAACTCTAAAATCAAGATTGATTTAAACACTCATACTCCAATTGGACACCATTGGCAGGATGAAGAATGGATTACCTCTGACAGCAGTGGTGTAGCAGAGACTGAGTGGATTCCTACTGGTCTTTTTTATTTTTCTAGGCCCACCAGAAGCCTATATTTTCTAGCTGCCAGTGCCGTTAATTGGGGCCATGTGACTAATTCTAGATAATGGCATATGGGGGAAATCTATATGTCACTGTCAATGATGGCCTCTACATTTTCCCATGAGACTCTTGGCTTACGCATGATTTTCTTGCATCTGGCCTGATGTAGAGGATTCAGCGGGGAACACCAAGGAGGTCCTAAAGGATAGTGGAACTATTGGAGGTAAGCTTGGAATCCTGTCCTACATCCTGGAGGGGAGCCACCCAAGAGAAAATTCTAGTCCATATCAGTCTCTGACATGAGAGAGAATAAGCCTTTATTGAGCTCTGTCACTGAGATTTTTGTATTACATGTTAGAACAGACAACATTCCTTATCCTAACTAACAGAAGTTATCAAAAAATACTCAGTGAAGAAATAAGACTTCCACAGGGCCAGGATGATGTGTAGATGTACCTTCCAGACAGAGGAACCTTTTCTGGAAAAGCATAAGATATACAAAGTATTCAGGGAAATTAGGTTGGAAATGCTGAGAGTGGCTAAGACTGGAGTTCCAGTTTTGCATTGTTGTGGTTTCCAGTTTGACAGTAGGAATTTAGTTGGTGTTCCAGTTAGCCACTACTGTCTGAACAAACTGCTCAAAGCATAATGGCTTAACACCCACCTTTTCTTGTGTCATATAGTTTTGTGGGGCAGGAAATTGGTCAGGGCTCAGTTGGTTGAGTTGTCTATTCTACATGGTACCAACAAAGGATACTTGGTTGCATTTGATTGACAGATGGGCTGTTCTGGAAGATCCAAGATGGCTTTACTCCTGTTTGAATTATAAGAGTGGGCGCAGCTGGGACCGTCAGAGTGTGTACACATACAGACGATGTCTCTGAGGTCAGAATTCTAAGAGGCAAGCTAGAAGCTTCCAGTCCTCTTAAAGGCTAGTCTGGAAGTGGCAGAGTGTCACTTTCACCATTCTCTGCTGGTCAAGCAAGTCATGAATGCTATCAGACTCTACCTCTCAGTGGGATGAGAAGCACAGAATTTGTACCCACCTTTAATGTTCTCTATCTGGATCTGTGGAGCCAGGACCTGGCTGTATGCATCTCTGCTTCCCCAGCACTTTCCACTTATCATACTGCTTGGGGTTCAGTCTTCATGCTGGTAGAATTACAATCACAGCCTAAGCCTACATCAAAAGAAATGGAAAAGAGAACTAAATTTTACAGAATACCAACTCCTGCTTCAAATGTCCTACATTAATGTATTCTCAAAATGACTCTATTTAGTGATGTAGGATTTATTTCTTCTGTATATTACTAAAGACACAACCAAGATTCAGTGAGGAAAAAAAAAATCCTAAGGACAATCACAGCATTAGATTCCAAAGGCAGTGCTCTTTCCAAGATACACTGCTTCCTCCCATGTGTATGGCCTGCATGTCCCCTGCTCAAAACACTGTGGTCAAGTGCTTGAATCTCCACTTGGCCCCCAATCCACTGACAGAGTGGATCAAAGCCTCTAATTTGCCTGGGCTCATTTATCTCATCAGAGCCAGAGGGGGCCCCCATCTCTGCCTTCCCCACCATGAGATTATGAAGGGTTGCTAATAAAAATGAACCCTAAACTCCTTGCAAATATAAATGCTAAATAATAATGAGATGAACAATGAGGGCAATAATGTTGCTTCACATGATGTTTAAGAGCCTGGGATAAAAGGCATGGTAAGAACAGCTGTTATCTCTGCATTTCAAGTCCCTATCCTTCCTTTTCTGTTTTATCCTCTGTCTCTGAAATGCTTGATTAAGGCTCTTTTACACTATTTTACTTTGTCTTTTTTTTTTCTACTTTGGGAAATACTTCACTATATCACTGGGGACAATTTACCCTTTCGTTTCACCAGAAGAAAGAAAGCAATGCAGGATTACTTCAAAGAAGAACCAACCCAAATCCAGTGGGGGATATGGTAATGAAGAAGCCCCACTTTGTTTTCAAGCAGGGACACAAAATTGTGCTGTGAATTATACAAAGCATGGGGCGGGGTTAAGAAGTGAGAGATGAATGTAAGTCAAAAATATTGGTCCCATGGCTGGTGTTTTAGGCTACAACTCAGAGATTCATGGAACAAGATGATTTTAGACTGAAAAGGACTTTACAGGACCTTTAATCCAATCCCCTGCTCAGTCCTGGTGTCTCTTCTGTGATGGCTCTTAAATAATCCCCGGTCTTAGAGTTCACTGTCTTGGCAGCAGCCTGGACTGATGGTTAGCTCAGGGTGGCATGTCTGTTCTTACCTTGACCTGAAGTCATATTCTTTGCTTTTTTATCTATGGTCCTGGTTCTATCTTCGTGGATATCACAGAGCACATTTGCTCCCTTTCTCGAGGATATTGAAGAATTAGATTGCTTTCCATGTGCTAACACCCATAACTCCTTCAGTGTTTCCTCAAATGATTTTTGAGGAGTTTAATTCAGCCTCCTGGGAGCCTGGAAGAGGACGGGAGAAAGCAATTAGAGAAAAACAGAGGTGGAAAGAAATTTGATTTTCTGACCAAAGGTGATAAACATGTTAATGGGTGGAGACCAGCTAAGAGGTTGGCGAATGGTTTCTTAGCAGCAGACCTGGCCTGGCGGTGGGCTGGAGGGAAGAGAGAGAGGTGGGCAGGCTCAGGGACAGTGTGGGAAGGGCCCCTAAGATTGTTACCCAGATCATGTAGGCTGAAGGTCGCTGTGCCAGAGTACAGAGGGGTGATTAAAGCGGCTCCTCAGGAGGCAGGAGGAGGTGATTGCCTTAATTATGTGGGCGGAGACAGATTAGTGGAATAATAGAGAGGGAGGGAACAGGTTAGAATTGCAGCTCTTTAAGAACTTCAGGTAGAGGAGTGAGGGAAAGGCAGTAGGAAGAAGGTTAAGGGAGAGCCAAGGCAGGAAAGAGCTTTCTGTGAAGCTTGGAAATTAAATTCATTATTCAAAAGCATGTGTGTGTGTTCTGTGACAGTTTCCAGGGAAATCTTCCCCCTTCCACTCTCTGTACTTTCTTTATTGGATGTAATTTAACTATGTTTATATGGGGTTTGTTTCCCCATATATATCTATATACCAGTACTGCTTTTCTTTCACAACTACCTTATTTAGCTACTAATCCTCAAGTCTCCAAGAGGAATATGCAGCATACAGGCAAAAAGGCTCATCTAGGGTTGTGATGGCAAATGTTTAACTTCTGACTCTCCAGGAAAAAGAAAAGGCACCGACTTAAGAATTGGCCAATTTCTGTGGTATAAATACTCATCGCAAGCTACCAAGAAGACATCATGGAACACAAGTGGGAAGAAATGCACTCCAGCATGGCTTATACAGTATTTGCACCAGATAAATGTCACACAGATAGAATAGACATAAACAAGGTCAAGAACATAGATGATAGCAAACTGTAGAGAAAATAATTAGTAAGTGTTGAATTTTGAGGATGTATTAGCTTTCTTTTAATATCATTTATTTAATTGCAAGTTGATATAATTTAATTTTTACTAACGATTCTGTTTAACAGCTGGCTTGCAAAATTCCAAAAAATCTGCAATTATGTGGGTGAGCTGGTTCAAATTGACTGTAGCACACCGAGTCCTTCTCCCTTCTGACTTAAGTAGTGAGGCTATGTGTTAGCTCACTAAATTGGGAGGGGGAGAGGGCAAAAAATGGGGACAAACTTGTAGGTAGGAGAGTCTACAAGGATAAATTGAGGAGTATTACTATACATACACCTGTCTACATTATGTGTATATACTAATTACAAATCATACTTACACAGTCGTGAAACAGATACTCTAAGGTTTAGACCTTAACACTTAGCTAAGTTAAAGTGTCTCTTTGTATTTCATCTGTGTGTCTGTTTACAAAATCTATGATAAGTATATACATCTGTGTATGTATAGAAGCTACATATGTGGCTTATATACAAATGAGTATGTTTCATTTCATGCATAATTGTGCTTTATAGGTACGTTACTGAATATATATGTGATTTTATATAGATACAGTTATATTAGCACCACACATACACACACACATTTCCTACATATACTACATAAAATATACAATGATTATTATGTTGAGCATTACCTACTGGAAATTGTTTGGACTGGAGGCTTTAGTAGAACTAAGAAATGTTTGTCAACCATATGCTTCATGCTAGGAACCATGAAAATGAGAGAGGAGACCCTAAGTCAGAAGAAACTTGTTCTTCCCTCTAAGAGACTACAATATAACAGAGGAAACAAAGTTTATATGGTAGAAAATCAACAAGTGTATGCTAAAAGCTAATAATGGCTATCATATATTGGGGCTGTCATCTATGCCATGCATGATCTCGGGTGACCCTCACAAGAAGCTTCCATGTAGGAGCTCTTATCACTTCCATTTTAGGATGGTGGGCATCAGTGGTTCAAAGAGAATTCCATTAACTTGCTTAGGATCAAACAGATGACCAAGAAGGATTTCACCAAAGGTCTGACGCATGGACTAGAATTAGGGTCTGTTATTTCTTTCTGTAAGTTGAGGGGTATGAGTCAGACTGTGAGTGCTTCTGAGGCTCCACTGAAGAAAAGCAGCTCCTGAGCATCACGGGGAAATAGATGTCTGTTCAGCAGCCTTGAGGCAGAGTTTCAGAGATGTATAAAGCAAGCGTCAACAGGAGAGACTTCAGTAACAATAAATACATATGTTGCTTCTGATAATTTGTTATACTTAGTGAAATGTTGAGGCTTATAGAAAAGTTTAAACCTGACTATAAGTTTGGTTTGTGTTAGAAATAATTTGTGATCATTTGGATAGAGCAGTTCTGATATAAAAAACTTGGGAAATTAAAATATTCTGATCAAATTAATTAGCCCTATCAATAGGATTATATGAGTGTTTGGACTGCCTAAGAGAACAGTAGTTTCAAGAACACTCAAGAAATTTAGATGGGCCCGTTTTCATGCTCACAATTTCTAAGCTAATTGCAAATTATCCTTATCTAATCAGTGGAGCCTTAATGACCTCTCCCAGGCGGCAGTTGGTTAGCCTATGTAGAGATTATATATAAATTTGATAATAACTAAGGGTTTAAAGAGAATCATTTTAAATGTTCACTAATTTGATAATTTTAGTACAATTGTAGGGTGGTGTGTATGTGTCTAAAAGAGAGAGTGAGATCAAACGTATCTTACACATATCTATAGATTTAGTTCTAAAATGGAAATCTATTTTTGTATTTGTAACTCAAATGAACACAATCTCACTTTTCCTTTTTAACACTCTCGTATGGAAGCCTTGGCTTTGTCCAGATAGTGGGCAGTCTCCTACATCTATAACGGTAGAATTAACATTTATTGTTCCTTACCCTGTGCTGGGCTCTTCTAAGCACTTACATAAATTAATACATTTGTTTGTCACTATAATTCCACGAGAAAGGCATAATTATTATCCCCATTTTAACTGGCAAAACCATGTAATGGTGCTCCAAAGTTCATGTTTGCTACCAGGACAGAATCCCACCTTACTCAGCTGCGGTAGTATCATGACCATCAGTAACAGTTGGTAACAAAAGTACTCTGTTCATTTGAATGCAAATACCACTAACTGGTGGTAGTTAGAAAGGTGGGCTGCACAATTTGAATGTCTCTTTCTCCTAAATCCTCGTGTCCCTTCAGTGCCACCCTCTCTAAGAAGACTACCACGGGTATCTATCTTGACCTCTTGTTATTATTCCCATACTTTTAAAGTGTCACCATCAAATTCTTGCTCTCCTTTTTCTTCTATTCACTTCGCAAATGGCCTCAGGATTCTCCATTCCCAATTATGAATATCCTTATTTATGCATCCCATTTACTTTTATTTGCCTGTTTCAGATGTTAACACTACTAGGCTGTTGCAAGTCTATTCCAGGCATTTTCCAAAATCTTCCATATCTTGCATTTTCCAAATCTTGCTGAAAATTCACCTTCCTTAATTTAGTTTTACCTGTTTCATTTGGAAATTGTGTATCATATTGTATCGTAAGCTTTTCATTTATGGTAAATGCATTTTTAACAACATAAATTGACTTCCAACTATGTGCCAGACAGGATGGTAGAACACCTAAAAAACAAGAATTAAAAATAAAAACAGAACTCTCTAGCCTCAAGGAGGAGTCTCCAACTTGACTGCACATTAGAATCTTTGAGAGATTTTTAAAAATTCCTGATACCCAGGCAGTGTTCCATACCAGTTAAATCAGAAGCCCTGAATGAGGGACCAAGGCAGTAGCTTTTGGTTGGGTTTCTAAAATTCCAGGTAATTCCACTGTGTAGCTAACTTGTAGAATACCTATATTAAAGGATATCAGTATATAAATAAATGATCAATAATAGAAATGTGCACAAGATACAGAGGTAGCAGAGACAAAAAAAAAGTGATGAACTCTCCTTTGGAAGAGGATCTCATGGGATTTCTTGGGATGGGAGCTAAGTTTGATTTAATGAGGAAGAGGGGAGGACACTTCAAGAACCCTAAGCTACCCGTGTTGCCTGAACATAAAGTAGGGAATGGAGGGTATCAGGAGAAGAAATTGAAGAGATAGCCAAGGGGACAGGTTATGGATAGCCATCTATGTCATTCTAAAGAGCTGGGACTTGAATTCTGGCTAATGGGTGGCCTTTAAATGGTATGAAGCAAAGAGAAGAGCCAGTCATGCTTATATAGATTTGAATTGAAGTAGGTAAATTATGGGAAGAGACTAGCAAAGAGGTGGAAGGGCAGTTAGGAAGTGTTGCAGTATTCCCATGGGAGTTGCAGGGTGCCTAGATGAGGACAGTGCCAGCCATGGTAAAAAATCATAGTATAATAATAGTTATAATAATAGATCCAGGATTCATTTGGAAGAGATACTATACTTAATGATGGATTGATAGTGGATTAGATATGAGTGATAAAAGTGAAATAGAAAGATGAATAAAGAGCGAGCAAGTGAGAAGGGGATGAAAATCACAGAGATTCTGTTTCTGGCTTGAGAATCCAGCTCTATATTGGACTCATTTGCCAAAAAGAGGATAGTTGAGGGGAAAAAAAGGGGAGAAAATGGATTCAGTTTTGGAAATGGGGGGAGGGTAAGTGTGTATAAAGGAGAGAGTCAATGACTGTGTTAAAAGGTGCTAAGGAGGCTGAGGGCAAAATATACCCATTGGTCTTAAACATGAGGTTATTGGTGACTTTGACCGTGTATATTCTAGCATGATGGTGATAGAAACCTAAATGGAGTGAATTGAACCGTGAATGGAAGATGAGGAATCTGAGCTAGCAAATGAATAATGTTGGAGGCGGGGAGAAACAAGATAGCAGCTGGAGGGGAACATGAAGTCATGAGAGGGTTTCTTTCATCTAATGGGCAATGCCATAGTATGTATACCACGGAGAATGAGGCAGTAGACAGGGATATTGATGTTGTAGAAGAGAGGGAAGAGGGAGTATGTATAGGAAAATAGGAAAAGCCCTTGAACACATGAGAGGGGATATGATCTGCACTCATGTAGACGGGCTGGTGTTTGATAGGGGAAAATGCCCCTATTGGATTTTCACTCCCTGGGCCAGAATCTTGGGCGGACATACAGAAGCAAGTGGGCTGTGGACTTGACAATGAGAAATGGAGAGGTGTTTTGCCCCTCCTCTGTGCTGTTATTAAGTAGCAGTACTTGCCTCCTTAGTACTTCCAGAAAGAGGACTTAGGAAAATTAGCAATAGACATTGGGAGAATAATAATGACAATGTATTTTACCGCTAGATCAACTCCTGGTATCGCTGTTGTGATTGTCATCACTGCTACTATTTTAACTGGTGTTATTAAATATTTCTGTGTGCCAGCAGCTGTGCCAACTTCTTGAGATTTATTTCATCTAATCTTCACATCGTACCTGTATTTCTCCCCATTTTACAAATGAGAGAAAACGAGGCACATAGAGCCAGAAAGAGGAGGGTATTTCTGAAGCTGAGAGAAGGGTTTCAAGCCAGGTATGGTTAATTGTGCCAAGAACAAGAGACATTTTATTTGGAGCAAAAGTTCCTCCACAGTCTTCAGCACAGCCTTTCATTGAGCAGGTACCATGGCTGAACGAAAGAATGATGAGATAAGTATTAGCGTATGTCACAATGCCAAGGGATCAGTCTCTTTATCCTTGTCTCTGGTTATCTGCTGTGAGTGATCCTGGCTGAAGACCTAAAGGGCTTGGATTTGGGTGATGAATAAAGGAAATGGTGAGGAGAGAGACAAGCTGGGCTGGCCCCTTTTGTCGTCTGGTAGGAGAGTGGCAACTTGACATTGTCCACAGCTCCTGAAAGCTTTGCACTGAGACATGACGGTAGAAAGCATTTTTGCAACTGGATAAAATTTAGATAGAACAAGTGCATTTATGTCTTCTTTCTACCCATGCACGTGACCAATACAGAAAGGAAGTGAGGTATGGAGGAAAAATCAAACCCAACCAAACCAAATAAATATCTATTCAGTAGGTGCTCATTGTATTTAAGTCCTATGATAAAAACATTTTGATAGGTTTGTTTGGTTTCTTTTATTTGACTCTGGCAAGGTAGATATTATTTCTTCCATTTTCTGGGGGAAAGATTGGTGTCAAGTCCTGAAGCTGGAGAGTGGCAGAATAAGGGTTGACATCCAGGACCTAAAGATTCTACATTCCACTCTATCTCACTGCAGTTGTAGAAAGTAATGTATACTTTCCCCTCTTCCTGGTCACCTTTCACATGATGATGACATGCCAGTACGTTAATCTTAATTCCACAAGTCTTTTGGACCAAACTCTTGGCACTGAACCCCAGGAATTGCTTTCTGTGTACATGTTTAATTCTTTTCTCCTTTCCCTGAGGAGTATTCTGTCTGCCTTCCTTCCCATCTGTGCTGAGCTCTTTCCAGATTCCGTATTCAAAATATTCCCATTTCCTATCCCTCTCTACCCTCTTCCTTGAATACAAAGCTCTCAACTGCCAGGGCTTTTTGAGAACTCAGTTAATAAATCAGTTGTCATGAGGATAGGCCATATTTTTTTCCTTGACATAGCCTTGAGATTAAAATCACCTTTTATTTTATCTTATTTCCTTTACAAGAAAACAAAACAAAATAAGTCCTTTATTGGATTTTCACTCTGGGCCAGGATCTTGGGCAGACATACAGAAAGAAAAGAAAAAGGAACCATCCCATACTGAGTGGCCGTAGTCTTCAGTATTACTGATAGGTAACCTGCTTTCTTTACAGCTCCGTTGACTAGACATTACTGCGCCCATTATAAAGAAGTAGAGATGGGTTTTCAGAGTGATTCAATAACAGATGAGCTAGGATTTCAACCAGGTCTGTGTAACTCTAAATAGGTGTTCTCTTCACTACACTACCCTGCCTTCTTCAGAAGACTAAGAAAACATTTCTGCCTTCAGATCTACCAGGAAGTAGTAGTGAAGTGAGTCCCATATGTAACCATTATGGATGAATGTAAAATGATGGTCAAGGGTAATTGTTAATTGTATGGGTGTTGAAGACAGAGGGATCAGAGCATGAATTCTGGCTCTAACACCTTTTGGCATGCACCGAACCATTTTCTAGATGTCTCTGAATCTCAGAGTCCTCGTTTTTAGATGGAGCTAAAATGTGTCTAACATATTTATTCAGCGAATTAAACTAAACATCATGTAAGATGTTTATACAGTTCCTTATATGTTAAGCATTCAACTTGTTATTGCTAATATTAATGGGGCAGAAAGGATAAATGTAAAGTGCTAGAGAAACCAAGAGGTCAGGGCCACTGACTTTCCTTGGGGAATTGCAGGGAAAGACTTCTTAAAGAAGATCACATTTGAATTAGATATGGAAAAATGAATGAAGGTTTCCAGTGGAAGAGGACATGTCAGGTAAAAGGTAGGGGGCATGAAGTGTCACAATGGCCAGGTGGGCCCGGAGGGTGGCCAACACACTAGAGCCCTAAACATCTTATGGAAGTGTCTAGACTTCATTGTATGGATCACCAAAGGAAATCCTGAGAAATCTTTGAAAGAGTGATGCGATGCTATTGGTTTTAACATCACTATGGCTACCATGTGATGTATGGTCTGGAAGCCCCATGAGTATTCTCTCCTTATTCTTCATTTCCTGTGCATAGTCACACCCTTGGGTCCTGGACATCTCAACTATGAAATCACATTTTGAGGGCATAGAGGTGGGGTGGGGAGAGATACAGAGAGAAAGCAAAACAACCAGAGAGGGGGCAAAAAAAAAAAAAAAAAAAAGGCCCCAGGAGACCCAACAGAGATGCCCTCACTGTTCTAACATGGAGAAAATGAGAAAAACAAGAAGCACATTACAAACAAGAACATGTGTCTGCATTTATTAACATTTCCAACGTGGATTTAATTTTCAGTGTGCATCCCGCCTACACAGAGCCCGGTGCATTTCATCTAACCTCTCATTAAGTTGCGTGCAAGTCATCTTTTTAACGTGTCCTCTGGGAGAATCTTCAAACAGATTCTGTAATATTGCTTATAAATGACTCTGTTTCAAAATGCTGTCTATAGTCATCTTTTGCCAGCCCCACCCCCAGACGTACACACTATCATTTGAACCCCTTGCTTTTTAGAACAAGAAATGGATTTCCAGCACTTTGGTAGCGTTGAAGCAAAGTATGTGGCTATGGAATCGGACACATCTGCTTTAGTTCCTGCTCTACCACTTACTTGACAGGTAATGTCTCTTTTCTGAGGCAAGAGGTCACCATTTATAAAACTTGGACAATGATGGAAACTACCTCATTTTGTTGTTGTAAGTTATGTGAGATAAGGTCTGTAGAGCATTTAGCACATCACTGGGCACATACTGAACACCCAGTGAATCATGTGGTTATTCTCAATTCCTTCTTCATCATACTTATTACCAACCTGGAGAACTGAGTTTAAGCACTGGTTCTACCACTTATTAACTACATTCTTTCATGTGCTTGAGTTTTAGCTGTATCATTTGTAGGTGGTATTAATATGTAAACATTTAACTCACAATGTTTCAGTAGGACAAAATAACACTAGCTAATATTTATTTAGTATTTTTGGTATGCCCAGCACCAATTCCAACCAATTTACATAATTGTTTTCCTTTAATCCTTTTAGCTACTAATGAAGTAGGCATTATTATCGTTCTCGTTTTACAAATGGGAAGAGTGAAGCACAGACAGGCTAGATAATTTGACAAGGGCACACGTCTAATACCCGGTTGGATTAACCTCAAACCCAGGCAGTGAGGCTCCAAAGCCTGTTTTGACCATTCCACTTTACTTGTCCCAAGAAATGGTGTGACAGCAAGCATGTTGCATGGTTCACTGGGCTTAGCTAAAACGTCGTATTAATTTCTTTCACCCCTACCTTCCCGATCCAGAAAGCAAATATGGTTTCTGTAGCTTGAGAAGAGCAAGGGAAGGATAAAAGTCAAATTAATAAGACCGTGCAAGGTGTGAATAAGGTCAGTGTAATCGTCATCATTTGAGAACCAACAATGAGCCCCATTGTTGCACATGGCTTGTGATCAGCAAATAAGTACGAGAAGTTAGCAACCAGTTCTTTGCCCTCAAAGAACTTTAAATCCAGTAAAAGAAATGTGCATTAATGATATAATGTATATTTACAGATGAAACTTAAGAGGTGCTCTCAACTTGGGAGAAATGATATTTATTTCCATATGGCAGCAAATGTATGACAATCACAGAACTTTTGTAGAAGGGATAATTTAAGCTCTACTAGAAAATATAAGTAGAATATGTTTCATAATATTCCCCATTCCTGGCTCACTTGAAAATGAATAAAAATGTTGAAAAGAGATCATCTTAGGACAAATGTATGCATTTACACTTTACACAGGTGGACAAAAATACCTGCAGCTCATCCCAGGAGATTATGCAAATAGTGCATCTTTGTCACATTAGCCCACATAAGACTTTACACAGATGATGAGAAACCAAATGGAAGTTAGGCCAATTTCTCATCCGACCTGAGAACTGCCTCATGAGTCATTTTTCAAATAAAAAGATCTGTCTGGAGGGATAATAGGCCACATGCAGAATGATAGGTCTGATAGGATGTGAAATTCCAGATTTTTTACAAAGCTCAGGGAAGATAAGTACTGGTGTGGTTGCTTGGGAATCACATGTATCGGATTGTTACTGCCTCTGTGACTGTCATCCTCACTCATTCCAAACACCAGTACCTGAAACAGTCAAGAGCCAAGACATAAGCTCAGAAAGACCTGAAGATGTCATTGATACCACAAGCAGTTTGCTTTATCAGGTTCGAGGGGCCCATCCCTGGGCACAGAATTCTGTGAAGGCTAAGGGGCAGGGGAGAAGCACACAACCAGGTGAAGCTGCGGGTCGGGAGCAAAGATGGGAATGCTGCCTTAAAACAGCGTCTCTCGATCTTCCTGCAATCCCTGTTCCCCTTGGTTACAAATAAAAATCTTACCATCTTCTTTAATATCACTGCAGATTTCAAAGTAAGTACTTCTGCCATGAGAAAAGAATGAAAAGAACTAAAATTTAACAGAGGCTGTAAATAAACAAAAAAAATGGCAATCTCATATACTTTTTCCAAACTACACATACACAGACTCTCCCCCAATCCCAACACTCTCTTCTTCCCTCTCTCCCTCTCTCTGTCGTTCTCCCTCTCTCTCCCTCTTACTCCCTCTCCCTTTCTCAATCTCTCTCTCCCTCACTGTCTCTATCTATCTATCTATCTATCTATCTATCTATCTATCTATCTATCTATCTATCTATCTATCTATATCTATCTGTCTCTTTCTCTCTCCCCTCCTTGGGGCAGTGACTCCTCTCCTTCCCTCCTGGTGCTGACAGATGAGAAGGGACTGTGGAGAGTTTGTCAACTAGGTTGGAAACTCAGGCAAGCAAAGCCAAAATCAACAAAAGAACTTAGAAAAGAGATCAGTCTGAGGCTAGTCATTGTAGGAACAAATAATTTTCTACAAACTAGTGAATTCTGAGATCTTTGCTGTATGAGAACAAGAGTAATTATCAGTGCTCATGACCATCAGGTACACTTATGTCCAAAACTTTCTACTTAAGAAAGTACTGGTAGAAATAGTGGCAGGGACTTGGCTAGACCTCGGATCTCCAGATTTCCAAATATTTCCCATAATCCCTTAGCCACCTGGAAAATTTATTATCATTCAGTTACTCATCTTGGATCCTAATTTCCTATTTTATACTTTTTAAATTTATATTCAATTAGTCAACATAGTGTACATCATTAGTTTCAGATGTAGTAGTGTTCAACAATTCATCAGTTGCATATAACACCCAGCGTTCATCACATCATGTGCCCACCTTAATGACCATCACCCAGTTACCCCATCTCCCACCCACCTGCCCTTCAGCAACCTTCAGTTTGTTTCCCATAGTTAAGAGTCTCTCATGGTTTGTCTCCCTCTCTTATTTCCTCCCATCCAGTTTCTGCCCCCTTCCCTTATGGTCTTCTGCACTGTTTCTTATATTCCACATATGAGTGAAACCATATGATAATTGTCTTTCTCTGATTGACTTATTTCACTTAGCATAATCCCCTCCAGTTCCATCCATGCCGATGCAAATGGTAGGTATTCATCCTTTCTGATGGCTGAGTAATACTCCATTGTATATATGAACCACATCTTCTTTATCCATTCATCTGTTGAAAGACATCTTGGCTTCTTCCACAGTTTGGCTATTGTAGACATTGCTGCTATGAACGTTGGGGTGCAGGTGCCTCTCTGTTTCACCATACCTTTCTCTTTGGGATAAATACCTAGTAGTGCAACTGCTGGGTCATAGGGTAGCTCTATTGTTAACTTCTTGAGGAACCTCCATACTATTTTACAGAGTGGCTGTACCTGCTTGCATTCTCACCAACAGTGTAAGAGAGTTCCCCTTTCTCCGCATCCTTGCCAACATTTGTTGTTTCCTGTCTTGTTAATTTTACCCATTCTGACTGGCGTAAGGTGGTATCCCATTGTGGTTTTGATTTGTATCTCCCTGATGAAAGGGATGTTGAGCATTTTTTCATGTGTCTGTTGGCCATTTGTATTTCTTCTTTGGAGAAATGTCTGTTCATGTCTTCTGCCCATTTCTTGACTGGATTATTTGGTTTTTTGGGTGGTGAATTTGATACGTCTTAATAGCTCTTGGATACTAGCCCTTTATCTGATATGTCATTTGCAAATATCTTCTCCCATTCTGTCAGTTGCCTTTTAGTTTTGTTGACTGTTTCCTTTGCTGTGCAGAAGCTTTTTATCTTGATGAAGTCCCAATAGTTCATTTTTGCTTTTGTTTCCTTTGCCTTTGGAGACGTGTCTAGCAAGAAGTTGCTGTGGCCAAGGTTGAAGAGGTTGCTGCCTGTGTTCTCCTCTAGGACTTTGATGGATTCCTGTCTCACATTTAGGTCTTTCATCCATTTTGAGTTTATCTCTGTGTATGGTGTAAGTGAATGGTCCAGTTTCATTCTTCTGCATGTGGCTGTCCAATTCTCCCAGCACCATTTATTGAAGAGACTGATCTTTTTCCATTGGATATTCTTCCCTGCTTTGTCAAAGATTCGTTGACCATAGAGTTGAGGGTCTATTCCTGGTTTCTGTATTCTGTTCCATTGATCTATGTGTCTGTTTTTGTGCCAGTGCCATGCTGTCTTGATGATGACAGCTTTATAATAGAGCTTAAAATCAGGCATTGTGATGCTCCCAGCATTGGCTTACTTTTTCGACATTCCTCTGGCTATTTGGGGTCTTTTCTGGTTCCATACAAATTTTAGGATTATTTGTTCTAGCTCTGTGAAAAATGTCAATTGTATTTTGATATAGGGATTGCATCGAATGTGTAGATTGCTCTGCGTAGCATAAACATTTTAACAATATTTATTCTTCCAATCCGTGAGCATGGAATGTTTTTCCATCTCTTTGTGTCTTCCTCAATTTCTTTCATAAGTGTTCTGTAGTTCCTAGAGTATAGATCCTTTAACCACTTTGGTTAGGTTTATTCTTAGGTATCTTACAGTTTTTAGTGCAACTGTAAATGGGATCAACTCCTTAATTTCTCTTTCTTCAGTCTCACTGTTAATGTATAGAAATTCAACTGATTTCTGTGCATTGATTTCATATCCTGCCACGTTGCTGAATTCCTGTATGAGTTGTAGAAATTTTGGGGTGGAGCCTTTTGGGTTTTCCGCATAAAGTATCATGTCATCTGCAAAGAAAGAGAGTTTGACTTCTTCTTTGCCAATTTGAATGCCTTTTATTTCTTTTTGTTGTCTGATTGCTGATGCCAGGACTTCTAGTACTATGTTGAACAACGGTGGTGAGAGTGGGCATCCCTGTCATTTTCCTGACCTCAGGGGAAGAGCACTCAGTTTTTCCCCACTGTGGGCTTTTCGTAGATGGCTTTTATGATATTGAGGTATGTTTCCTCTCTCCCTACACTGTGGAGAGTTTTAATCAAGAAAGGATGTTTTTTTGTTTTTGTTTTTGTTACCTCTCAGTTTTCATTGTTATTTATTTCAATAGCATTATCTACAATAATTATTTTATTTTATTTTATTTTATTATGTTATGTTAATCACCATATAATACATCATTAGTTTTTGATGTGGTGATCCATGATTCATTGTTTTCGTGTAACACCCAGTGCTCCATGCAGTACGTGCCCTCCTTAATACCCATCACCAGTCTAACCCATCCCCCCACCCCCCTCCCCTCGAAAACCCTCAGTTTGTTTCTCAGAGTCCATAGTCTTTCATGGTTCATCTCTCCCTCCAATTCCCCCCCTTTGTTTTTCCCTTCCTTCTCTTAATGTCCTCCATGCTATTTCTTATGCTCCACAAATAAGTGAAACCATGTGATAATTGACTTTCTCTGCTTGACTTATTTCACTTAGCATAATCTCTTCAGTCCCATCATGTTGATGTAAAAGTTGGGTATTCATCCTTTCTGAAGGCTGAGTAATATTCCATTGTATATATGGACCACATCTTCTTTATCCATTCATCTGTTGAAGGGCATCTTGGCTCTTCCCACAGTTTGGCTATTGTGGACATTGCTGCTATGAACATTGGGGTGCATATAGCCCTTCTTTTCACTACATCTGTGTCTTTGGGGTAAATATCCAGGAGTGCAATTGCTGGGTCATAGGGTAGCTCTATTTTTAATTTTTTGAGGAAACTCCACACTGTTTTCCAAAGTGGCTGTACCAACTTGCATTCCCACCAACAGTGTAAGAGGGTTCCCCTTTCTCCACAACCTCTCCAACATTTGTTGTTTCTTGCCCTGTCCATTTTTGCCATTTTAACTGGTGTAAGGTGGTATCTCAGTGTGGTTTTAATTTGAATTTCCCTGATGGCTAATGATGATGAACATTTTTTCATGTGTCTGTTAGCCATTTGTATATCTTTTTCAGAGAAGTGTCTGTTCATGTCTTCTGCCCATTTTTTGACTTGATTATTTGTTTTTTTGGTGTTGAGTTTGAGAAGTTCTTTATAGATCTTGGATACCAGCCCTTTATCTGTAGTGTCATTTGCAAATATCTTCTCCCATTCTGTGGGTTGCCTCCTTGTTTTGTTGACTGTTTCCTTTGCTGTGCAGAAGCTTTTTATCTGGATGAAGTCCCAAAATTTTGTTTCACTAGCTTTTGGAGATGTATCTTGAAAGAAGTTGCTGTGGCCGAAGTCAAAGAGGTTATTGCCTATGTTCTCCTCTAGGATTTTAATGGATTCCTGTCTCACATTGAGGTCTTTCATCCATTTTGAGTTTGACTGGAGTCAAGCAGTTGGAATTTCTCCCATTTAGATATGTAACTTTGAGCAAGTTGTTTACCCTATTTTTGCCTCATTTTCCTTATCAGATGTGAAAATGGCAAAGCCCACTTCTTGGAGTTACTTTGAGGACTCTATTAAACAATGTCGGCATATTCTGGTTCCTCAATGTTTGGCATCATTATCAATATATTAATTAAGTGCAAAAACAATATTACTAGTGATAATGAATAATTTAATTTACCTGTAAACTCAAGGAAGACAGGAGTTAAGCCTTTTTATTTTGTATCCACCAGATGATATATAAGCTTAATTAGATTAAATAAAATTAGTACATAATGTGTAGTAGATTAAGCACAGATTTTTGATGGAAGTGGTGTGTGTCATTCCACCACAACCTCATTTGAAGATGAAGGGGAAAGAAACTGTGTGACCACCTGACTTCCCTCTCACCCAAGCTGATGCCTCTAGGCTTAGCTCAAATGATCTCTCTAGGTTGCATGACTCAGGAGAACCTTTGGGGAATTCGGGAGCCTTGGCAAAAACTGCTGAAGAAGCAGGGAAGGTAGGGAGCAAGGGAGGATCTTCTCATATTCCTTCTTTGCTCTAGGAATCCCCCAGGCTAAAAGTAACCCAATCTTTTGAAAGATTGGGCCAAGCCACCCTACAAACAGTAAAGTAGCCAAGGACAGTGGAAAATCAAGATATTACCAAGCATGTAATTATTATACTAGGAGCCAGGGTTGTTTTTGTAGGGACCCCGATCACTGGTGATCGTGTGCAATATGGTCTATCTGAAAGGGTATTTGGGGGAACTGTCCAGAATCCATGAATTTAATTAGATTCTCAAAGAAATCCATGACCTGATATCTATAAAGATCTCTTCTAAAGAGAGCCAGGTCCCTATGAATAGCAGTAGACTGTTAGGGCTCTAAGCCTGCCTTATTTTTAGCAGGAAGCATGGTCTGAACATAAGGTATGTAATGTACTCTTTAGGAGTTGATTGTGATTGTATATTTTGTTCTTCCAAGAGATTATGATATGTTCTTATGAAATATGACCACTATTAGTGAGAGACCTGTCATTTCATATATGAATTTTGACATTCCAGGCAAGAGTGCTGCCCTGGAAATCATGAGGTCTGTATACTCTTCCTGATCTCACCCTTGCAAGGACATAGGCTAATGTAAAGGACCTTCTCACTGTGGCAGTTGTAAAGCACTGCACGCAGTATAAGGGGTTAGTGCAGTGAGCAATTGTACTAAATTTGGGGAATGTGGCAGAGGCCATTCCATTCTGTCTCTTATTTGGCAGCAGAAGCAGGGACTGGACGGTAGCTCACTTCAAACCTGCATTCCGAATTGGACCTGCTTTGGTATGTTCTTTAGAAAGCAAGTTGGGGATGATGATTATTCTAGAAAGTTTCTTGGGTAATGGGCACTTTTTCTGTAGGAGTAAAGTTCATTGTTATAGGAGAAATTGGGACAGATGATTACACCATCCTAATTATAATATTGTAAGAGCTAACATTTACTGAGCCCTTCCCAGGCCCGTCCACTATTCTGTGTCCTTGACTTTCAGTCTATCATTAAGTCCTCTTGGGCCCCTCTGGGGTACATATTTTCTAACAGCTTTTTACAGAGGAGGAAACTGAGTTTTGCAAGACTTAAATAACAATTACTCTAAAATCACAAAGCTAGCAAACAGTGGAGCCAAGATTCAAACCCAGCCTATCAGATTTATAGGTTTGTTCTCTCAAACACAGTGTTTACTGGATCCAAGTTTTATTAAAATAAACTATAAAGGTATTATACATTTATTTTAGAATTTGGGGAAAAATTCAGAAAACTATGAATCACTCATATATATTCTTAACAGAACACAGTTCCCATTAATAAAAGTAACACAGTATATTATAAGCATAGATGTTTACAACTTTCTTATTGTTATTTCAGATGGTAGGCCTTTGATCCTTGTAAAAATCAAGGCTTTCATGCTCTGCTTTCGTGCTCTGTGTCAGGGAAGGTTTCACTGGTTATCCCTCAGCTTTGAGTGCTTTGTTTCTGGGTTGTCTCCATCATTTTCTTCATCTCTCTGCTCACACGTCCACCATGTTATAATATAAACTCTGTGAGATCAGGAGCTCTGTTTGCTTCCCACCATATTTCTAGAACCTGGTACAGTTTCTGGCACATAGTAGGTACTCAATAATGTTTGCTGAGTAAATGCAATATTGGGTAAGACAGTTGGATTCCCATTCAGAAGTCAGGAGGAGCAAAATGATTGAGGTGAGAAGGCTTACTTATGGCTGGTAAATAGAATAGGGCATCGCGCCAATCCTAATTCTTAACCACATGCTTTCTCCCATTCAGCTCAGTTCTCCCTATAATGTAATTGGCTCTGTGCATGGGGCCAGCACAGCTCTGCATAAAGCTCTACCAGTGTAACACGCCCAGTAAATGGATCTGAGTTCTGGTACTTAAGGGAAAATATGCAGCGTTGAAAGAATGGCCTCCTATTTATCTTTTTGAGGGCTTGTTTTGGAAATACTAACAGGAAGAAAATAAATTACTCCAGTGCAACCACAGGAAGGATAAACCTTTTCTTTGTTCCAAAGAGTGAACTTTGTTCCACTTAGCCTATAGAACTCATGTTGGGGTCTCGACTCCCATTCCTCTCTATGTTCTTGAGCGTGTTACAGCTTCTCCAGAACTCAGGCATGCATATTTGTGTAATGTGTTTGAGTTAGACCAGATGATCTCTAAGCCCCATTATGCTTTAACATTTTAGGTTCTGAGCATGCTTGGTGCCCTCCTCCCCCACTAAGACAGACATGTCTTTGGGGTTGGAGAGGAAACCCATTGGGTTCCATTAGTGTCAGATGAGCATAAATCCAGGATGGCAGCTTGGTTCTCAGATGGGTAGAAGAGAAAGCATGCAAAAATAAAACCCTGTTGCCAAGTTAAAAAATAAAACATTTTAAAGAACAAAATCTGTTACCTTTTCCTTTGCAAAAGCAACACTGGGCCTGAAGATAATGTGAGCAAAAATAAATATGTGGAAAAGTTCTTTTGCTGCCACTTCTAGCAGTTTTCTGATCTCTTTCTCTCACTTTGCACTGACTGTCAAATGGTCTATCAAGAGGTTAGTTTGTAATTAAACTCAGCTCTAATTGCTGGAACAAGTTACTAATTGTGTTCTTAAATCCTTTTATTCTATACCCTAGAAACCAGTGCATTCTAGCCTTTAAATGCTAGTGGTTTGAGAGAATCACGTAAGTACAGCTTTTAGCAGAAATTTTGTTTATCTGAAGCTTTTACCCAGAGCATCAATCAAGAAAACTAAAAAACATGAAACCAATCGGTGAAGGAATAATCCTCCCTCCACGACAATAACAAAAAATAAATTTGAGGAAATGCTCTGCCTTCTCTCTTTCTGACTTATAGGTAGTGCCATGCTTAATGATTGATTTATATACTAAGACCTATATTCAGGAATCTGTCCATTTTTAAATGGAGCTTCATATCTTTAAAGTGTCATTTGCGTGCTTTTGAGGTGTAGAAAGTCTTGAAACCATCAAATCCATTCAGTGAGTCATCACATTTTGAAAAAAGGACGTGAGCAACCTAAGTGTCAGTTTTAATTTGTATTCGAGTTAGGCAGAGTAAACAAAGCAATGGATCTCAAAGAGTAGAACTTGGAAGAACAACAGAGAAAAGACATTAGTTGCAACGTAGTAACTATTTGACCCATGTAATGCTGGTGGACGCTAGTGACTCAAGAATTTTAAAATCGCTGTGTTTGGACAGTGTGCTGGGCACTTTGGGTTATGTCTCAGAGTCCAATTTCCCATTCCTCTCCCAAAGAAGTCCTTGAGTTTTAGGTGGCAATGGCCCCACCCCCAGTGTCCACGGCTTTGGTTTATTAGAATAACCTTGCCCACTCTAGCTCTCAGCCATAGGACTGGGATCATTGGGCCAAGGATGAGCCCTTAACACACCCAATTCAGGCCAGTGAAGGCAAGTGAGAGAAATCCATGCTTTCTTCTGCTCTACTTAGATGTGGACACATGAAGCCCCAAGGAGCACATATCTATCCTATTTGTCACCACCCAGAATCAACTGAAGTCCTGCCTAATTTTAGGGGATTTCTTTTAGTGTTAGCCACTTTTTTAAAAAAAGATTTTATTTATTTATTTGACAAAGAGATAGAACAAGTAGGCAGAGAGGCAGACAGAGGGAGAGGGAGAAGCAGGCTCCCTGCTGAGCAGGGAGCCTGATGCGGAGCTCCATCCCAGGACCCCGGGACCGCGACCTAAGCCGAAGGCAGCCGCTTAAACGACTGAGCCATGCAGGCGCCCCTAGTGTTAGCCACTTTTTGCTTATAAGTGAAAATCTTGACTGATGAAGTCTGGGATGACTGGGAGCCATCTGGTTTTCCTTTGAGAAGCTGGGCATAGGATGAAGCTGATACCAAAATCCATGGGGGTGCAGAGGAGGAGAGGGACAAGGAGAATAAAGATTTTGGTGATTACATCAAGTTACTTGATAAACCTACCTAAAATTCTATTTCTAGCTTTCTTTTAAACTATATAAATCAATAAACTTCCTTATATCGTTTCAAAAAACATTTGCCTGGTACATATTATGTGGCAGCCAGTGATCAAGAACCAGGTATAACATTGAACAAGAGACTTCTACATTGCAGTGTGAAGAGAAAGGGAGTAAAACACAAAAATAAGGAGACAAGAAGATAGGTAGAATAAACATGAAACAGAGTGTATTGACTTCCTAGGGCTGCCATAATCAAATACCACCATCCAGATGTCTTAAACCACCTGACATTATTGTCTCACAGTTCTGGGAGTTCAAAGACCTAGATCAAGATATCAGCAGGGTTGGTTCCTTCTGAAGCTGAGAGGGCGAATCTGTTCCAGGCCTCTCTCCTAGCTTCTGGTGGTTTGCTGGAAATTGTTGGCATCTCTGGCCTCACAGAGGCACCACCACAATTTCTGCTTTTATCCTCACGGGCATTCTACCCCATATCTTCGCATTGTCTCTGTGTCCAAGAGTCCCCTTTTTATAAGGACACCAGTCATATTAGATAAGGTCCCACTCTAATGACCTCATCTTAACTAATTGTATTTGCAACAACCCTGTTTCTAAAGAAGGTCCCATTCTGAGGCACTAGGGTTAGTTAGACTTCAACATATTGTCTTTTTTGTGGAGGAGGGTAAGGGACACAGTTCACCCCGTAACAGAGTAATGCAACTGGGAGTCACTATAGGGGTACCTTGGCATCTTTTTGAGGAGATAACATTTATTCTGAGGGAACTCAAAGACTAGATCTGATTATTTAGAGAGAAAAAAGTCATTTCAGACAGAGGGGAAAAGCTAGTGCATAATTCTTAGTACATAGCATGGTAACAAACAAACAAAAACAGACCAAAAAGCAACAGTGAAAAGGTCCTTTATTACTGATGTCCATTTGAATTGTATTTCACATTTAGATGAAAGAGTTAAATAAGTAGGAATCATTTGAATAATTATTTTTTTAAAGATTTTTAAAATTTATTTTTGAGACAGAGAGAGCATGAGCGAAGGGAAGGGGCAGACAGAGAAGCAGACTCTCTACTGAGCAGGGGAGCCTGATGTGATACGGGGCTTGATCCCAGGACCCCAGGATCATGATCTGAGCCGAAGGCATACGCTTAACCAACTGAGCCACCCAGGTGCTCCTGAATAATTCTTATTAGAATGTTACCTACTGGGCGCCTGGGTGGCTCAGTTGGTTGAGCGACTGCCTTCGGCTCAGGTCATGATCCTGGAGTCCCGGGATCGAGTCCCGCATCGGGCTCCCAGCTCGGCAGGGAGCCTGCTTCTGCCTCTGACCCTCCCACCTCTCATGTGCTCTCTCTCTCTCATTCTCTCTGTCTCAAATAAATAAAAAAAATCTTAAAAAAAAAATTGAAAAGAATGTTACCTACTAACTGTCATTTACTTATAAAATCCCTGGCCCTTATTATTATTATTTTGTTGTTGTTGTTACACAACTAGGTGACTTTCCACTTCTTGCCCTGGTATTTGCTGGATATTGTGATCCTTAGTATTCTTCCATGTCAGATTTCACTAGTCTGTACATTTCTGAAGTTGGGGATTATTTTAGCACCATTTTTCTCTCTGGTGCCAACCATGTGCCTATAAATAGTAGGGCTTCTGATAAAAACGGAATTTAATGAAAGGAACTCCATTCTAGTTTAGGAGCTGTGGTATGCCAGTAAATGTTTAACAAAGGGCTCTTCCCACACACACAAAAAAAAGCCCTGATTTTTAGCAGGTGCCAATTTCCAGGGTGTAAATACTCTCACCATTGCCGATTTCAAGCTGCCAACATGACATCACTGGACTGGGAGTACACACGTCACATCCCACAAGCCGGTGCCAGGCAGCTCCAAAGCACCACGGTCCAGGGATCGTTTCAGGAATCTAGGGAAATGGTTCATGCTTTGCCACCAGACTGACTTAGGTTGTTGCTTTATTGCTAGCATTTCAAGCTATGCGATCTTCAGAAATGCATTCGTCCCAATCAGTGTCGATGCCCTCATTTATGCAATAAGAGTCATACTTGCTACAGAAGATTCTTCTGAAAATTAAAATGAATTATCACTGATAAAATAACCAACGCAGTAGGGAATATAGGAAACACCTGACGTGTGTTAGCTTTTGTTTTTAATTTTGTTGTTGTTGATAGAAAATATTTCTTGCTCTCCAATTTGTCACAAAAGTGAAAATGAATCTAAACACAGTATTAGGGCATGAAATTTATCTGACAGGAAACCAACTCTTCCTACTGACTCCGAATTGGGCAGCGGTACAAAAATGCAGGGTTTTGAATGGACATCAATAACTGGAAGTCGCTATTGAGCTCACGATGCTTCATCTATAACTGGTTTCTGGCCATGGAGACCATGTGATATCAGCATCTGTAAAAAAAATTTACAGATTCTAAACCAAAAGGTGACTCATGTGATTGAAAAATGAGATGAGAAGTAGGAAAATCTTTGAGGACTTAGAGTCCTATCACTCACTCTCTTCAAAGACTGTTTCATATATATATAAACTTTCCTCCCCAAGAGGAAAATAAACAGTAAGACTCCATCTGAGCAGGGAGCTGCAAACCCAAGGGCCAAGTGTCAGGCAAATTAAAAGAAATAAGTGAAATAGACTCTGTGTGTGTGTGTGTGTGTGCGCGTGCCCGTGAATGTGCGCACGCAAGAGAGACAGAGGGACAAAGATGGACAGAGACAGAGAGACAGCCAGGAGGCAGAATGCGGCAGACTGAACTGACTGGAGTACATTGAAAGGCAACCGAATTTTAAAATGCTTAATGATCATGCAAACCTAAATAAAACATATGCCTTGTGGGATGGGTTCTGGCCCATGGGTCTCAGTTTGAGACCCTGATTTATGTTGAGATGCATGTCACACCTGCTCCTAGAGTCCATGTCAGTTCAGTTTTTAATGGAGATAAATGCAATCAATATAATTTGCTTTTATGCCACTAGATAGGCTTATTTTTATCCTGATGTTTATTTCTAGTAGTTCCCTTTTATCCACAATGAATATATGCTCATTGCAAATAATCCAAGCAGAATACAGAAGCATATGGCTTAAAGTTAGAGTGGCGTCAAAATCTCCCACTCACAGGAAGACACCCAGACATTTTGGTGAATCTCCTGCCGTGCCTGGACACACATGTGCACACAAACAAGTTACATGTAATTTTGCAGCCTGCGCCAAGCCATATATACTCCTTTTTCATGGAGAGCACACTGAGGATATCTATCCAATCAGCGTTGCCTTAGAATCCTGGTTCTACTATTTAGTAAGTTTTGGCTCACAACAGGTAAAAAGTAATTGTAGTTCTGGTATCAAAGTTTCACATCTCGTCAGTTTCCACCTTGAAATAAAACATTTCTTTAGCCTCATTTCTAATAGTTAGGGGGGAAAGGGGCACCCTTGTTTTAGAAACCGGGCAGTACTATTATTAGGAATTTATCAACCTTTACTTATCTCTGGATTTTTTTCCCCTCTCTCCTCACTGTGTTTTATCTTCTCTCCACTGATCTTTTTTTGCAGATGACCTTTCATCTTATTTCTCATCTGCTGGTCCCATCAACCCTAACTTTGTATCTGCTAAAACTCAGGTAATTGCTTTTAGATGGGTATAATTAAGAAGCCATTAGTGTAAAGTTTCATTTCAGTTTACGCCTTGGTCTGCATTTGAGCAGAGAAATATGAAATTAAGGTATTAGCTCCTTTCAGGAGTATGAGTCACGAGCTAATAAGTTTCAAGAGCAGTTTCTCAACTGTAATGATTGTGCTTTTCTCTTTAAATATCTTCTTTGGAGTTCTCATAGAGGGAATATTCTAAAAGAAAGGGTAACAGATCTACATAGACAGACCTGGATTGGGTATGTGTTTCCCAAAGTGTGAGTGTCCATGGTGCCCAAGGAGGGTCACATGAGATCTTTAAAAAAGTAGTGAACACAGAAAGCCCAATCTGAAAACCTATATGTCTCTTTTCCCTAATGTGTAAGAATTCTACCTTTCTGAGGGTGACTGTGAGAGACATCGTAGAGGGGATTCATGCCCTGGATGGAAGGAGTCAAAGGAGTTAAAGTCAAGATGACCTAGTGTGATTTGGAGTTAGCTACCTAGAACAGTAGTTCTCAAATCTGGCTGAGTATTAGAGTTACCTGTTATATTAGTTTCCTATGACTTCCATAACCACTTTCCACAAACTGGGTGTCTTAAAACAATGAAAATTCATTCCCTCACATTTCTGAAGGCTAGAAGTTTAAGTTTGAAGTATCAGCAAGCCCATGCTCTTCCTAAAAACTCTAGGGTAGGATCCTTCTTTGCCCCTTCCTAGCTTCTGGCAATGCCTGGCAATCCTTAGCTTTTTTTGTCTTACACCTGCGTGACTCTAATCTCTGCCTCTGTTGTCACATGGCCATCCTCCCTCTGTATGTATCTCTGTGTGTCCTCTCTTCTTACAGAGATACCAGTCATTGGATTTAGAGCCCTCCGATCCAAGACAACCTCATCTTAACATTTTTATAAAGCAAATATTTTCATCTTCACTTTCCAACTGCAAAGACCTTATTTCCAAATAAGGTCACATTCTGGGATTCCAGGGACATGTATTTTGGGGGGACACTATTCAACCTACAGTACCTGGGAAGATTTAAAAAATCCCATTGCCCTAGCTGCACCCCAAATCAATTAAATTGGAATTCTAGGAGGGTACTTACTGGAATCACTTCAGGAGATTTAAAAGAAACTGCGCTTGGGGCTCACCCCCAGAGATTCTGACCTATAAAATAGGTATTCTAACAAGTATAATACTGGATTATTAAGGAAAATAAATGAGATCATGTAAAGTGCACAGCAGAAACCTGGCACATAACATATGCTCAATTAATATTTTCTTGTTGATTTATTTGGCTTGATTGGTTTATAAAAATAAGGACATAGTTTCACTTATGTAGGATGCAGTACTCAATAAGCATTGGTACCCTTTTCCTCCTGCCTTTTTCGGAACAAACATGATTATCTGCTTTATGTTTGTGGGGTCGAGGTTTTACTTGTATATGGTTTGCCCTTAACCCTTACACAGCCTGTTTTCCTGATAGACATATTCTTATTATCTTTTCTTCATTTGAGTCTAATTGCTATTGTCCTCCCGTCCTTTAACAGGTCACATTGTAAGCTTTAATCTCCTCCAGTCTGCTAGGATGACTAATTATCCTAGTTTGCTCAGGATCAAGGGATTTTCCAGAATATAGGACTTTCAGTGCTGATCTTAAACAGTCCCAGGGAAGCCACCATGGTGAGTTACCCTAAGCCTACCTCCATCAGCCATAGATAACTGAACATGCCTGGTGTTACCCCAATAGTATTACACATGTTAGGAATACAAGGAGCTTTAAGAGGGAATACAAACATGTTTAAAATGTGACACTTGCCTTCAAGTCTATATAGAGCTATCAGAGAGCACAATCATGAATAATAAAGATGATAAGGCTGATGATGATACTGATCACTTACATGAATCCAATTCCTTTGCAAAGGGTTTTACATGTATTATCCATTTAATACTCACAGCAACCTTATACGTGAGTGGCAGCATTATCATCATTTTCCAAATGAAGAAACTGGAGTTCAAGCAGCTTATGTGACTTCTGCAAGGTCTCACAGCTAGTGTGTATTTTGGCTCAAGTGTACCCGGGCGGTTTGGCTTCTACACCGGTAGTATTTATACCTGCACCATACTGAATGAATGTCCAAGGGATACAGAAATCCAAGTCAGAGAAGGCCAGAGGGACAGCCTGGTGTGATCCACAAAGCCATTACAGATAAAGGAGAGATTGAACTGGCTCATAATGCATTGTGACTTCCCTTAAGTGGTTCATTTAAGGAAAACATCAATTAAGTACCTAGTAAGTATACAGCACATACAGAAATACTGAGCAATGATAGTAGCCAGAACTGGGGGTGGGTGGGAGGTAGTTACTGCATCCCTGGCACTATGCTGAGCCTTTGACATGATATTATCTAATAGCATGGCTTTGTTATATCCAGCCAACAGGATACTCTATCCCCATCACAACAAAGAGAAGTGAGGCTCAGAGACCTCAGTTAAGTTGACTCACAATCTCACAGCTAGTTTGTGATCAATTCAGAATCCAAATCTTGGTCTTTGTGTTTGTGTATTAGTTTGTCTTACAATGGAGTCTGTTTTCATAAACTACCATGCTGTTTTGCTCTTCAAGATGAGGAAGGCATCAGAATATTTTGGTGAGGCTTCAGTGAAAACATAGAGCAGGTTTATGAGTGGACGTTTCATATAAAAGTTAATTCACCTGTTCAAGATTGGGATAATGGTGGAAAACCTGCAACAGAAGGTAGATATTGAAGGAGCTGTGAAGGGAACTTGTCGGCAAGGAGAACTGGCTGCATGGGCACTCCTCGTCTTTGGGGCACAGCGAGCCCTCATCCCCATGAAGAAAGGCAGCAGCCAAAGCTATGGAAAACACTCCCATGACAAAATTGGAAGTACAATTAGTCAGGACTTAATTAAACAGTTTAATCTCTAACGGGTGGGGGGTAATGGAAGATGAGGAGGGGAAAGAAAAAACACATAAAACCCCTCCATTTAAGATGGTGAAATGTGTCTTCTCATCCATAATGCAGCACCATAATGTTCTTGTATGAATTGAAAATGCCAGGCAATCAAAGGCCATATGTGAGTGAATGCATACAGAGTGTCCATGTATTTTTAATCAAGGCTGCATCTCTGAAGTATGTTTATGCTTTCTTGGCATGGAAGATGCTCCCCCAGATTAGCTCTGCACATGGCTCCAGGCTGTTGTTACCTTTGGCCATGCCAGGAGAAAGGGAGTTGGCAAATCCCGCATAAGGCATTAGTGTGGAGCTGATGCATGCTGCACTGGAAGGATAGTGAACATGGAGCAATCCATTAAGGCTGAGGAAATGGGCTTAGGAGTCACTGACGTCTTCACTCCCTGGAAGATCACTCTTCTACTCTGTTCACACCCTAAAATTCATTTTCCACACAGTACGCAGAGCGATCTGTTAAAAATGCAAATCCAGTCTCTTCCTTTTATCCACTCAAAACCCGCTACTAAAGAGTTTTAAAAATAAGAACTGGACTCTGCTCTGGTCTCCACAACTCTGCATGAGTTTTTCCCCATCCCTACTTCATGTCGTACCTCACTTTACATTCATGATGATGCTCCGGTCACATTGTCCTGATTTCTGTTCCTAACCACTTAGTGTTCACTCTTTCATGCATTCACTCAAAAAGTGTTTGAGCACCAGGTATGTGTCAGGAACTCTCCCACATGTTGGGGATGCACCAGTGAACAAAACAGAAATCTTTCTGCCCTTCGAAACTTATGTTCCAGTCAGAGAAGATAGACAGCAAACAATAAAGAAGAGGAAAGTGTATAATGTATATAGCATTTAGAAAGTGACAAAGAAAGTAGAGTAGTATAAATAGGGCCAGGATTAAGTGGCAAGGAATGCTAAGTTATGACATTATGACACTAAATAGGAGGGTCAGGGGAGATACCTCATTTCAAGGCAATTTCTCTTACTGCTCCCTCTCCTAGAACACACTTCCCCCAGATCCTTATATGAGGATCTCAGAACTCAGGTCTCAGCTCAAATGGCACCTCTTAGAGAGACCTTTCCTGATCCCTCAATGTGAAGTGGTCCCTTCTTGTCACTTTATCTCACTACCCTCTGTGATAGCATTTAGAACCATCTGAGGTTACATTCTTCATTTATTTACTTCGTTTTTGTCTGCAATACTCATGGACTATACGTGCCAAGAGAACAAGGTCTTTATCCCTTCACTGTTAGGTCTCCTGTGTCTAGATCTGTGCCTAGCATACAGCAGATACTCAACAAATACATGTTGGGGTAAAAGAATGAAGGAATGGATGGAGATAGATACTAACACATTAATCAGGCCATTGGGGCAAGAGAGATAAGTGATATTTGATATTGAGAAATCACTAAGAGACATTATCATCTTCAAACTTGTTTAGTAGCATGGCATTTATTTAAGTAACACAATCCAGGAAATATGGACTAGATCAGGAAAATACTATTGAAAGAATAATTAAAATGATTAAATCATATTCCAAATGCACTTCCTTTATATTCCTCATGTGTCCATTTCTCTCCATTCTCATGGCCACCACTCTGGGCCCGGTGCCATCATCTCTTGTTTCACTGCTTCCATTCTTGCTGCCACACAAAACATTTCTTCCAAGTCCAGGAAAAGTGAAGCTTTAAAAATGGGTATTTGATTATGTCTTCCATTGCTTAAACCCTTCAATTACTCCCTATTAACTATAGGATAGGGTCCCAAATCATAAAGTGGCTCCCAGAGACTTCAGGAGCTGGCCAGTGGCCACTTTTCCATTTCGTCTCTCCGTACTTTTCACCAGCACTGTGGTTTACCCAGCCTGATCTCTGTGTTTCCTGAATACTCAAAGCTGCCCTCTTCCTTCAGATGACTAGAAAATGGTTTATCTGTTTGGAAGCACATTCTCTGCTCTCTTTCTCTGTCTCTGTGTCTGACTAACTCATAGCCATCTTTTAAATCTTTGCTTAGACTTCTTACCCTCTGGCAAGGACTCTGTGATCCTTAAGTCTGGACTAGGTAACTTTTCTCTGGTCTCATACCATGTCAATTTCCCCATCACATTACTTCCCATGTAGTGAATCGCTCTTGTTTTATTTCTTTCCTGTCCCAACGACTAGACTCAAGCAGTGAATGGGCAAAAATAATTTCTGCCTCCTTTATTCTGATAGTTCAGGCATCTTGCCTATGGACTGGCTCATAGTAGTTCCTCAAAATATACTTGTTGATTGATTGGGTAAAATGTACGGTCATTTAAAATAGCAACACTTTATTTCCAGACAGAGCTTTGAGTATTATTTCTCATTCCAAAGCTTTGCTCATGGACCTAGCTCTTCTGTGGCAACATTGCTAAAAACTGAGAGGAGATGGTAGAAAGTTGAGGGCACACAGCTTATCTCTTGATATTGATGTCATAGAGTATAATTGGGTCCTTCAGTTCGACCCTTGGTGATAGCCTCAGGGACCAAGGAATTGATCTAGCAAGACAAGAATTCTGAATCATACTGGAAGTATTGAGCATAGTGGCTTCTGCAGAGTAGGGAATTCTGATGTCTTGCTTTTCACAGTGGAAAGTACCTTAAAATTAGTAGCTTTGCTTCTGTCTGAAGAAATACTGAAGTGGCTATAGAGATAAAGGATGCAAAACCTGAATGGGGTCATTGGAAGCATAGTACCCAGGAATCTCAATTCACTGATGAAGAAAACAAGAACTCTGATGGTTGTTTAAATAACATCCTCTCTATTCCTGGAATGAACTTTTGCCTTTTTCTCCCACCCTATATTTTCTCTCATCTGTTTAATTCAGTTAAACTCAACATATTTTGACAGGTTTTATTTTTTTTTTTTCTTCACCATGTGCCAGACATTAAGAATATGTCCCCCATATGAAGGCCACATGTCAATTCTGTGACATAAGTGCAAGTGCTTTTTCATGGTTCATCTTGCAACCCAACTAAATTTAGAAACCTATCCCGCTTTAAACTCTTCTGACTAATTCACTTGCACCAGAGCTTTGGTGAGCAACACACATTTTATGTGAAATAACATAGGAAAGAAGGGACAGAGAGGCGATTACATCACACATATCTAAGCAAACAAGTTAGCATTCTCTCCATGTAAAGACATAACTTTTCAGAAATCCCTAGCCCCTTTTGTCACTGAGGGTTCCTTTTTCCTCCTTTCAGTGTGTGAAAAGACCATCCTAATTGACTTAAACCTCTTCTCTCCAGTATTTTTCTCTAAGCATTTAAAATTCTTCTATATGTGACCAGACACCATAGTTCCGCTCTGAACTAGCTCCTACTTCTAGCAGTGCTCATCCAAAGTCATCACAGTTGTTCAGCTAAACAAAGGGAGGGTCCTCCAATTAGCAGAGCCACCAGCCTTAGAAAACGCTTCTTAGGCACATTGCATCTTTATGCTTGGCCAGCAAATCCCAAGGAGCCAAATCATTATTAACCTAAGTTTTGAGCATCTGAATCTTCATTTATAAGATGCCCCCAAAAATTCTGACCTTATGGAGTTGTTGTGAGGACCACATGAAGTAAGAATGAAAAAACAAAACAAAACTGGTACATAACCCAACAGAGAATAGCCTAGAGTAGATGCTTAGTATGTACTGATTTCTTTCTCCTCAAGTGACAGGACTTGAGGATTCATTTGTCCCACAGCTTCCTATTGCATTCATGTTTAGGAGGTCTCTCAATTTCTTAAAGCTCACTAGTATCCCTAAAATTAGCATAAAAACACAAAATAGTCCAAAAAATGCAAATTAAAAAGTATATCCTATTGTCATTTGTGCATGTTGGATACATGACTATTCTGACATAGACCCAGAAAGTGTGTATGTGTGTGTTTATGTGTGCGTGTGTGTTCTAGAGAATTTACATACCAGACACCCTCTTTCAGAGATAATGCTATGTTCTAAAAGGCTGTTGTATCACTGTTTTGTCCACAGCCCTATTTGACACTGTGTAGGCTAGAATTCCAACTGCTGGTGGCAGATAGAGGCACCATGTGTTTTTACTTGGATGCAAAACTTTGTCCCTATCTAGAAATGTCGTGGTCTTAAAGTCTTGAAGCAGAGAAGCTTCTCTATTTATAATCTAATTCATATTCGTAGCGGATCCAGGGAACAATCCTGCTCATCGCAGTGGTTCTCTGAGCATGGTTGGGCAGTGCCATTGACTGAAGCCCCTTTGCCATCAAACCATCAGGGATTAGTAACCTCTGAAATCCCCTGCTTCCAGCAATTCAGGAGAGGTAGGGTCTCCTGGGCTTTGTCCATGGAACTGATGACAAAAGCACGTGTGAAAGTAAAAGATACATTCACCTACAATACAGGTGGAGCAGCATATATTAGAAGAAACCACTAGAGTCCAGACCTTTGGCCTGAATTTAAGATTATTGAATTATTTTTTCAATCCCTAAGATTCTAGTACTGTACGGAGTAATATATACTCTGCAAAGAGCTATGGAAATTGCAGAGATGAGTAACAATTAGGTAAATGTTTATATCATGAATATTGTATAAGCTAATCTTCATAGCAATTTCACAAGATAGACCTATTTATTTTTATTTTATAAAAAGCAAAATCAAGGCTCAGGAAGATGAAGAAACTTGCCTAAGATTAACAAGTTATTGCTAAAGTTACATTTCAAAATCAGGTATGTTTGGGGAGGAGGGTCAAAACACAGTCGTAAATAACAATGGTAAATGTCTTGGATACATTTTCCTCTTTAATCTTCATAAAAACCCTGTTTTGTCTCCATTTCATAGATGAGCAAAATGAGGTGCAAGGAAAATTGGTATTTGTTCAGAGAGCTCATACAAATCTTCTGCAAGCAGGACACATAAAGTGCTCTTGGATTTTGGGGGTCATCAAGCATTTAGAGTTAGGTTTAGTAAGATGCCCTAAATATTCCATAAGGTCTGAAACAAAGGGAGACATTGAAGAAGAAAAAAGGGTATCCAAAAGAAAAGTAGTTACATTAGCATGGAGACAAATTCTGCTTCTATTTTATGGCAAACCTACATTTTCTCCGAGTTATGTAAGAGAAAGCCTTGTGTTTGTGTTCAGAGGGCAAGCTTGAGGAAAAGCTCAGGACACCGCCTGCATCCTAAGTGGCCTGAGTGTTGGAGGGAATGGGCCCTGTTCCAAATTGATTAGTTCTGCTACCTTCTCATTATTGTTCTGCCTGAAGTTTGGCATGCAAGCAAGGTCATTCCATGCATGGGTCTGCGTGACTTAACTGATTCCACTACAAACTCCCTCTCCTGCACGCCCCCACCCCCACCCTCACCAAGGCATGCCACCTGCACTAGAGAAAATTAAAACTCAGCGCATACATTTTACATGAGTTCCCAAGACCAGTGAGAAATTAATGTTATGTTGTCTTTTGATAAAGATACAGCTGTTTTTTTAAGATGTTCATCCAATTCAGTAATAGGAAACCTTCCTCAGATTCCTCCATGGAGCTATACATCAGGATGAGAAGAAGAAATGCATATAGACTCAGAAGAATATGTTTGAGCAAATTTTCTTTTTGCAGTTCACCTTACAAAGAAATTTCAGGGTTACATATTAGGTTGCTGCCCTCCCCAGACTGTCAGGTGCCTTATTAATTTTCTGTTCCCATGGTTCCTTTCTCTGAGGTGGCTCCCTGAGCCTGGAATGACGTCTTCTCTTATTCTCATGTTCAAATGCTTCCAGTTCTTCACGGTTGACCACAAATATCTCAGTTTCTATGAAGCTATCTTATATCCTCAAATCAAGATATGATTGCTCTTGTGGCAGATCTTTAGTAATTCTTAGAAACATTCTCATCCCCTCTGCTCCTGTTTTCCTACCAATCATGTGAGAATACTTACAGCTGTATTTCAGGGTTGATTTAAAAATTAGAGGTAATGTATAAGAAACCTAACAGAGTATTTGACAAATAATAGTCAATAAATAGTATTGGTTTTGTTATTGTTACTACTAACAAAGAAATACAACGTCTAAAGGTTTTTGGGCAGAATTCAAAACCATTACAGTCAAGTTCCAGTCTTGGTTTCTAGTTTTATCCTTCCACTAGTCACTTTGTCTAGGGCACCTCTGTTCCCACCCCCCAAAAAGTTCTTTATTCTATTAAACTAAACTCCTCAGTGTTGTATGAACATTATGCACATTCAGTACTGTGGACCTCCATGGTTGTGATTCTTTTCACTTTGTTTCCTTCCACACTAAAACTTACCCAAGATCTCACGATTTATAAATCACATTGACAATAAGCAGCAGAGTCAGAACTGAGATCCCATTTCCTGTACCCATAAACAACTGTTCAGCCAGGCTTCTAAAAGGTGTCAAGTAATTGTTGAGAAGTGATTTGTTTGGTTATGTGCATAAGCTTTGAATTTAGACAGAATTGGGTTTGAATGTTAGCTGCCTGGCTGTACAAATGCAAACAAGTTCCTTCAGGTGTCTTAGCTTAAGCAGTGATCTTTGTAAAAGGAAAATAGCATCTCTATATATATATATGTGTGTGTGCGTGTGTGTGTGTGTAAGCTTAAAGTTATTACACCTTGTTGTTTGAAATGTATATTCATAAATTATATTCATAATTATAAGTTCAAATTCAAGTTGTATTTGTGATATAACCTATATATAATATATGCAACACACATACACATATATAAAATTTGGCCCACATTATAACTTTAAGATGTATGTGTGTGTGTGTATATATATATAATATACACAGGGAGAATGTATATGTTACAGTATCCATATATATAATGCATGGTATATATACATAATAGCATATATATATATATGCTGTGTGTGTGTGTTCTAAGAAGATCTACCTTAATTCTCATGCAAGAGTGAAATAGATCCAAAAGTCAGCAGGTTTAAAGTTAAATATTACATTTATTACTTTAAGAGTTTTTAACCAATGTGGTTTAGATTAACGTGAGGCTAAGAGGACTTGTTAAAGCCCATTCCAAACCCCATTCCCACCTCCACACTCCTCAGGACCTGGAATCTCATCCAGAGGGTGAGGAAGGGCATCGGGCAAAGTAGAAAGAGATCCACAGTCACAGCATCACTGGGTCGAGAGGGAAGGAAGGAAGTGAAATCTTGGTATTTACTAACTTATGATAAATCATCTCTTAATAATTGAAAACATAGACCAGTGTTTGCTACCCAACAGTCAATGACTCACTTATCCTCCATGAGAGTCTCAGAGTAAAGTTTCTTGCAAGAAGCCACAAGTGTTATTGGAGTAGAGACTACACAGGAAGATGGCGGAGTTCAGAAATACAGACTCTCTCTTAAAATCTAGCAAGATGCTCAGCAAGTAACTTCTTCTAAGTGGTGCCTATTATTATTAGTTAATAGTTGCTATTGTTAAATTTCGAATGATCAACCTTGAAATATTATTAATGATACTAAGTGTATCTATATGATGTCTACGTATTTTTTGTACACAAAGGCAGAACTGCATAGAGAACTATGCAGTTAAGACTTCTATTTAGCAATGCAGCTTCTGCACCCCTGTGGAAAGCCAAACACCACCAAATTTTGCTGACCTGGCTTCAGTAAGTTTTAATTCAACAAAAAGCCTGGTTGGACAGATGCGTCCACAAGTCCCAGACCATGCAACACTCATTCTGTTTAATGGAAATGTTCCACCTCTGTGCTTTCTGCTGGAACTGGATCTGTGTCTTTCTGTCTTAGTGGAGCATAAATGTAAGGTGATATCTAGAAGGGACCCAGATCGGGAAGGGATGAGAGGTGAAGTGGTGGCTGGGGGAACACAGAAGCTGGACTGTTGGAAAGAAACAGAGAAAGATGACTCGGATTATTTCATATAATAAAAAGCATCCCCTTTGTGAATTATCATAGCTGGTTTCCACTTAAAGGCAATGTGAATTTAGCAGACAGTTTTGAGGGCCCCCTGAGATTGTTAAATAGGGTATTGTCTATATGGGCATGTATTATCCCTGTGCATGTATACATTTTGATCAAGAGATAAATATTTGGGGGAGTGTCTTCAAGTAAGATAATGTATATTGGGGGCACCTGGGTGGCTCAGTCGGTTAAGCGTCTGACTCTTGGTTTCGGCTCCAGTCGTGATCTCAGGGTGCTGGGATCAAGCTCTGCATCGGGCTCTGTGTTCAGCAGGGAGTCTCCTTGAGTTTCTCTCTCCCTCTCCCTCTGCCCCTCCTTCTTGCATGCTCTCTCTCTTTCTCTCTCCCTCTCTCTGCAATAAATAAATCTTAAAAAAAAAAAAAAAGATAATGTATACTGGGTGACTTCAATGAGATAGCCATTGTTCTAAAGACTTGTAATACATCTCTCTCTCTTTATCTCTCCCCACCCCCTCAAACTGAGGTTCTCACACATAAGGTTCTCTCTCACTAAAATTCTATTCCCTATCTTCTCCACCTGATAAATTCCTACTCAAGACCAGATTCTTCTTCGAACACACACAATCAGGGAAGTTTCCCTGGTTCCTTGGTATATGCTCCCACCACTCAGTATAGTATCCCTTAATACCCTGTTTGCAGGCTTTAAAGCCAGATTCCTATAATCTACATTTTCACTCCACCACCTCTAGTATTGTGACCTTGTCTAAGTTAATCCAGCTGTCCCATCTATAAGTCAGGAATAATACTAATACCTACCCCTGGATTAAGTATTAGGTTTTTGAGGATTAAATGAGGAAATTTATTTAACAGGCTGAAACCAAGGCTGACATTGAATGCATATTAGCCATTTTTATTCTTTTCAACCAGTTTTGTTTTCAAGCTGAAATAGGGAGGGAAAGAGACTATGACAAGCTAGCATTACAAATCCAGAGGTTGGATTTTATCTGGTAAGAAATGGAGAGTTGTTGATGGTTTTCAAGAGAGGAGAGAGAGTCAGATATGAATTTTAGAAAAATAAAAAATAAAAAGAAATACAGGATGATGGGCAAATAGAAGAACAAGTCTTTAAGATATGCTCCATATAGCCAAGTGATTCATATTTAAGCAATCATATTTAATCACCATTCCCAAAAACTAAGAGCACATTTAATTCAACAAACATGGGGGGGGAAATAAAACATTTGCGGAATGTTCACTGAGTGTAAGATGTTGTGCTATAAAGGCTGAGAATTCAAATAGGCAGTTTGCATACTGTGGAATAATCGAGCCTGGTGTTTAAGAGCATTAGATTTGCAACTAAATAGATCTAGGCTCATCATCAAGGGCTATGCTTTCCCATTTCAGCGAGGTTCTTAAACTACCTAAGCCTCAGTTTCTTCAAAATTAACGAGATTAATTAGCAAGATCAAATGAGGTACAGTATTTAAATCACCTAAACATGCTTAGGATGTGGTATGTGTTCAGTTAATGCTGATTTTCATTATTACTATTATTATTGTTGGTATTACTTTGCAACAGTGCTCAGTGGTGCCTTTCTTCAATGTCAAGGTGCTCACTGTCTGAATATAGAAAACAAATATGTAGGCATGTAAATTGTATTCTATTTGAGGAGCCATGTGATTAAAAATGGCAAATAGTAATCAAGTGTATATCATCTGTCAGGTACTGTTCCAAGTGGTTTACATGTATAATAGTATTTAATCCTTACAAAAACCCCATGAGGCAGATAATGCAATGCTAAATGGTATGTAGATGAAGCAACGCAGGAGCTCAGGCTGAACTGTGTGTCAGAGGCCACTTGGGTAGTGACTGGCAGAGTGGTATGTGAGCTGAGGTTGTCAACACAGCTGCTGCGCCTTAAACCACTAGTTTCCTGTGCTTCCCTGATAAGTAAGGATGTGATAATTTTGAAATCAGAGGGTTTCAAGAGAACACAACATCTGTGCTGGGCCCTGACAGCTGAGCTACTCGCTTTGTTTCTAGGAACACTTCAACTCAAACCATTCCTGGCAGAAGTGTGTCCTCAAACTTTATTCAAAGCTAGAATGCCTCTTTCAACAATCTTTGTGTATTTTAACAACCAGTCATCTATGCTGCAGACTTCTTCTGTATACTAAATATTTATGTTGGAATTAGGGCCAGAGTAAATGGATATCATCCTGCACCAGTAATGTAAGGATAAATTCTTTCTGTGCAGAGGTATCCCCCAAAGATTGCAGATTCTAAGAACAATTTTCTGCTGATTCATAAACAGAGGGAGTGGAAATATTTGAAGGCTGATATTAATCTCTCTTTCCACCTACCCATAGAAGTTCCTTTGTTGCTCTACAAGGTCAGTAAAACAACAATCGCAACAATGTTGCCATTTCTGATTGAAAGTCATGATGATTGTTCAGGTAAGTATAGCAGTTGACCCAAGAAGTATCTCATAAATATCTTCAAGGTATTTAGAGAGATGGAAACACCATGAGGAATATGTAATTGATCATACCTTCTTAAAGATGAGGACACTGAGGCATGAGATGATTTAATAGTTATTCAAGACCACATAACTACAAATGCCACAATCACAGTCATGGGCAGAAAAACCGTTACTCAGGTCACTACTGTGGTTTCAGATCCGTCTCAGCATCCTCATGTTAGATTGTGCTTTGTGACAAGATGTACAATTTAGAACTTTTATTTGCCAAATCTCACTGCCTCCTGAGGCCAACGTTTGAGGTGGGAGTAGAGAAAAGATCTCTAGCTAGTGGCCAAATCCCACAGTCTCACCTGAACAGAGAGCCTGTACATTCCGACAGAGTAGAAAATATGTACAAAGTCTTTTCAGTGTCACTGGGTCCTCAAAGATTCTGGGTCACCTTCCTGCATTCTGTAAACAAAAAGCACTTCCGTCAGTAGGTTCCCAGCCTTTGCAGCAGTTCAGCCTGGCTGAAGGATGCCAGAGGTGAGGCAGCATCTCCCGTTCTGTGAAGCTCAAGTGTAGCTGTGCTTCTCATCAGTTACTCTAGTGGTGCACAGCTGGCTCCCTCTCCCTCCACCTGAACAATCACAGTTAATATTTACCAGTACTTAACATGACCGAAGCATAATTCTTCACATTTATAGGCATGAAGACTTCTCCTAATTTAGTGAACAGTCTGGTGACCCTTTCAATTGAGTGTCCTTGACTGGTACATTGAGCTGGGAAAAAGAGAGAGAGAGAAGAACTGAATATCCTTCAGTGATATATGGTGTGGAGGTTATTAGGGCTGGTCACTAGATGTTTCTTCTGATTCTTGTTCTCTGAGTCACGTCCTAATGTTGTGCTTCCTCGGTTCCATAAAGCTGGACATGGGCATGGAATGTGAACAGAAGCATTCTCTATTTCCCCTGGGGGGAATATTTTACAAGACAGTTCCTCCTTTATTATGGCCACTCTCCATTGCTGCAGTGACAGGAGAAGCCTGTGTTTGGGTGGCATCTGCAACCATGTGGGTCTTGAGAGACAGCAATGAGTAGAGAGCCATTGCCAATCCACACTGGATTTGCCTTAAGGTATTGAGATTTAAGGGTTGTCATCATCATCACCGTCATACTCATGTGATATGGTACATGATGTAGGTGCTTTTGGCAACATTTGGCAAGTTGCTACAAGAAAAGAATGAGTCCAGGGGCGCCTGGATGGCTCAGATGTTTAAGCGTCTGCCTTCGGCTCAGGTCGTGATCCCAGGGTCCTGGGACTGAGCCCCACATCAGGCTCCTGGCTCAGCGGGGAGCCTGCTTCTCCCTTTGCCTCCCCTCCTGCTCATGCTCTCTCTCTCTCTCTCTGTCTTAAATGAATAAATAAAATCTTTAAAAAAAAAAAAAAAAGAATGAGTTCAGAAAATAACTAAGTAGAAGAAAGTAGAGACACTCAAGAGGTATAGTAACTGGGGCGCCTGGGTGGCTCAGTTGGTTAAGCGACTGCCTTCGGCTCAGGTCATGATCCTGGAGTCCCGGGATCGAGTCCCGCATCGGGCTCCCTGCTCGGCAGGGAGTCTGCTTCTCCCTCGGACCCTGCCCCCTCTCATGTGCTCTCTTTCTCATTCTCTCTCTCTCAAATAAATAAATAAAATCTTTAAAAAAAAAAAAGAGGTATAGTAACTTGCAGGATTAAAAGAGGAAACTGTTTTTCAACCCAGTCTTTAAAAAACATATGTGTCATTGACTATAACAAACACCAAAGAAAACAGACTTGCAGCAAGGGTCAGATGAAAGGAATGGCCATTACAACCACGGTTAAAACCTCTTGAGTCCATTAAGGTGTTTCAGAGGAAAGGTACAGTTAAGTTCCTGCATTCAATTGCAAAAAAGCAGCTTGGGGGGGTGGGGGGAAGAGAGAGAAATCTTGGCTTGCCCATGAATCCCTTGTAGGCTGTTGTAATTAAAATGGCAGGGAGGGGAGGGATAGGATGCAAGCAAACAAAGATATATCAAATCTAAGAAATGTATCTAGGAAAGAACAGTGAGAGTGTCATTGGCATATAGAAATGACTGGATTCAGAGATACGAAGTCTACTAGCATTTTAAGTGAGTGGCACTGCAAGTAAATCACAATCTATGTTTGAGATTTAAAATTACTAGGATTCTCAAACTCCTAAGCAGCAAAGAGACTGAGAAAGATGCTCAACCACTGAATAGGGCATATTCTTCAATGCCCACTTTTTGGTGTGGCCAAGGAGGTTAATGGAAACGGAAGAATCCCATTTCTACGAACAGGAAATGGACCATGACAGCATCATGGGCCACAGCAAGCAAAGGAATAGAGGCCCCACCCCAGGAACAGAATGGAACACTAAACTGGGAAACTTTTCTACTCCCAGAGGAAACCTTGTCACATCTCCGCAGCAGGATTTCATTGTTGTGATAGACCATCTATTGTGTCTCCTCTATTTATAATTGAGGGTATTTATTATGGTAATCCTATGCATGTTATTTTATTGGATATTGGCATCCAATCCTAGGAATCATCTCTAGACTTGATGAAGGAAGAGCAGGGATTCAGGGGTCTGGACTTCAAGCTGATTAGTGAGTGGATGACTTGCCTCAAGTTCTTGAGTTGAGCTCTTGAGTTCTCTTTTTTGGTGGTGTGGGAATGGATGTTTTATAAGCAGGAAGGAGAAATTTTATATATATAAATACATATGTATTATATATAATATGTAATAATAAAATATTTGTAATATGTAAAACATATGTATATATAGCATTGATATTTACCAATACTCACATTACCAAAGCATAATTCTTTACATTTATAAGCATGTATACCAGGTAATATATATATATATATTTTACATATTACAAATTACAAATATATATATTTGCTACCAGAAAAGCAGACTGTAGTAATTATTAAGTCTGTTAAAAAAAAATTCCAGATTTTCTCCCTTCTTGGCACATGGGAAAATTGTACTTCCCTACCTTCTTTGAGTTAGACATTATCACATAACTGGATTTGACCCCCAGAAACGTAAACAGATAAGCTGTGTGTCATTTTGAGGTGGAAGTATTTAATTATCAGGGCAGTGTCAGACACTGCAGTGTTTGGTAATCCTGGAAGCATAGGTAGGGATGTCCTCCATCAGCCAGGGTCCCTAATTGACTGTAATGACAGAGCACTCTGCTGCCCTGCATGGACATGTAGTGTGAGAAAGAAAGAACCCTCTGTTATTTTCAGCCTCTGAAACTTGGGGGTTGTTTATTACTCAGTATAACATAACTGTCCTGGCTCCATCACAGACATGAGTTGATGTTGTCTAACTCTACAACTGTAGAATGCCTTTTCTTTGAGGAAGAACGTAGGGCTCATCGGACTGATCAGTATGGTGTATCATCCGAACCTGGACCCTGGACTGGCAGCCACCCTTTGAGCTAATGGCCAATCCCGTCATGAAGATGAAGACTGTAACACTTAGCCCCTTCCTTGTCCCTGTGGACAACTGGCACCGCCCTTCCTTTTGAGTGATTTGCATTTCATAAAGAAAAAGCCAGAGACCAAAACTTCAGCACAATTTTATCCTATTTGGCTCCTCCACGTCCCATCTCTTTGATGAAGTGTACATACCAATTCACATCACTACTTCTTTGTTTCCTCATCCTTTAAGTGAGTAATGAGACCAGACCCGACCATCCCATCATGGTGCTATTCCAAGTACCAGTCACAGATTTAAACTTAGTCATAATGGCTGGATCTGTTGGATGAAGGGACATACATCCTCATGCTCATTGACATGTGTCCCAAATTTCATCTACTTGAAATTTCATGAAAGAAGAAATTATAATGATGTACTATACGTTGGCTAACTGAACATAATTATTAAAAAAAAAAACAACAGGAGCCATTAAAAAAAAAAGAAATTAGCTCCTCCTCACAAAAGATGTCATGTGAGTATAACCAATAAGAATTATTTCATCAAACAAGCTAAGACGTTTTTTGGTTTTAGCCTTAATGTAAAGCTTCTTCAATGGCATGTCTTATTTTTTGTCTCCCACTTAATGTAGTAAAGATAATGCACACTGTGGGTGGCAGTTGCTTAATGATTCAACTTATTGGTATCGAGGACCACTATATACTTGGTGTTGTGCTGGGGACACACAGGGAAGGCCTCCTTAGGAAAGTGACATTTAAGTGAGAGTTTACTAGTGAGGAACTTACCCAAGTGGGGAAAGGAGCATTCCAAGCAGAGAAAATAGGCTATGTAAAACTCTGATGTGCAAAAAGTTCAACTCATTTGGGAGTCTGAAATAAAGCCAGTGGGGATGATGTGGCAGGACCAAGAGTGTGGTTGGGGTGAAGACACAGGCAGAGGTCTGCTTATCCCCCACACTCTAAATGTTGTCAGAAACTTTTAAACTGTATTTAAAGGACAATGGAGAGCCATTCAGGAGTTATTGATGATCTGAAACTGCCCAAGTTCCATTCTGTCGAAAATTATTGAATCTTAGAAATTAAAAGGCTGATGTCTCTGCTCCATCCTGCCTCTTATGCAAGAATCATTTCTATAGCTGATTGGAATTCCCAGAAATCTGTCTCTTTGCCAGCTTTATTGAGGGTCTTCTGTATGTCAATACTCTGCAAAAAAGCTGGAGCTTTAGATATACCCCTTAAGTTGCAATGATCATGTAGTGTACAATGAGATTAAAAATGTAAAAAAAAAAAAAAGAAAAGAAAAAGAAAAAGCCCTGTATATTTGTACAATTCTTAAACAATAATGTTGCTTTCTCTAAGTGGGAGAAAGCAAAATTGTGAATTTTAAAATTAACAAATTAAAAAATGTGTTTAATAAATAATCCATGGGAGTCAAAGGGATAAATACATTGAGCTCCTTAGAGAATGATAGAAATGGGATAGATAACAAAATATAAGGAATAGCCCTCATGCTTGCGTCGGCAACACATTTACTAAAATAGGAATAGCCCTCATGGTTCTACTGACAAAATTTCTTTAAAAGCCAATGAACAGAAAGTAGAATGGAATAGGAGAACCGAAAGCTTGCTGTAGTTGCAGAATTTTAAGAGATTTATTTAACATTCTCCGGGCATAGTTCTAAAATATTCATGCGTGTTGGACATAATTATGTCATTTTATTGTCCACTGTGTGTCAATGAAATGTCATTTTTTACTGCAGCTTATATCACTTCTCTGGCAATTGGGAAATGCAAATGATTATAAACAGAGAAGTCTTATGTGGTAGAGAATTTGTTTTATGAATCTTATAGTGAAACTTTTAAATCTGAATGCTGTACGCGGGGAATGACTGAGATCCAAATGGGCACATTTCTCTATTCAAAATACAGAGTGGTCCCTTTACAGCAGTCACATTTAAAGGAACATTGAACTAATGGTTAAAGGAGTCAGGAAACATTCTAGTGAAGATTGAATAGCAACTAAATCGCTGTTTCCAATCTAGAAATGACTATTGTTCTGTGTTGTTTCAGAAGACTCCATTAGTGTCAATGAGTAGAAGTTGCAAAGAAGCTGATTCTCTTCCAACTCAAGGAAACATCCTATGGAATTCAGCTTTTTGTGAGACACCATTAGCCTTGGTATACATGGTATATCAGCAGAGGGACCCTGCAGAAGAGCTTTATCCCCTCTGTAGGAGGAGACACTAGAAACCCTCCAGGGGGTACTTTGGCATTGTGGAAATTGCCTGAGCTTTGATGTCAACCAGATTGGAATTCAAATCTCAATATTCCCAACTCACTGGCTAGCTGACTAGCTGTTATGGTTCACTTAACTTTTCTGAGCTTGTTCTTTCCTCATCTGAAAACAGGAGAAAATCTACTCAGACTTGTAGTTAAAATTAAATGAGATGGTACATGTAAAACTCCTAACAGATATCCATCAAATAACAAGTGCTTTATAAAAATTATTGGGAAAATGAGGCTCACAAGCATGAGGTACAATTCCTGTCACACAGTATGTGTTCAACAAATGTTAGATACCTTTATCTTTCCATATCCTTAATGATAATGTGGCTATAATTTATGAAAGCTCCCATTGTCATATTTACTTTTTGCATCTAGAACATGAATTCAGGGGAGACTTTCTGGTTTAATGCTCAAATCCTGTCTGTTTTCTCAACCTCATCTGTGCTCATTTCTGAAGGTAGTGAGGCTCTGTCCATGTCTTATATGTGCTTCTTTTTATCTGCCCTCAAAATAGCAGGTTTTTCTCAGAAAAAAAAAAGATGAAAATGCAACATTCTTCTTGACCTTGTCTCAATTTAAATGAAAGCCCAAACTCTAGTGATGTTAAATCCAAAAAGATCTCCGGATTAGGCAGTGTAATTTCTTTTCATTTGGTGATGGCAAGAGGGGCAGGTGCATTTTGATAGCATTGGCTTTATTTCCCTTTGTTGTAAAGAAATCCAGCTTCAGTAATGTGCTACCCATGGCCGCCAGATAGACACATGGAACTGAAAACTACCTCATGCAGCATTCAGCATTACAATTTCCCACACTGATTTATTTTCTTTGTTGTATCTTTCTTCCTTCTCTTTTGCTTGTCATTGTCTTTACTAAGAAGTCTGAGTAGGCTTTTGTACAGCAAATGGCAATGTACCAATTAACTCTGAGCATTAACTCAAAGCATTAACTCTGAGTCATCTCAGACACATCTATTAGCCAAAGTTTTGGGAATTTAGGAAGTCAATAAATGACATTCCTTCCCTCTACTCTTGTCAGAGCAAACCTTCTGTAGGAGAGGCTTTAAATTACCCAGGTTGACCTATAACTTGCTAGATTTTTTAGTTAGATTGAGCTGGGTTATGCTATGTAACAAGCAACACCAACATTCCAATGAACTAAAGAAAAGGTCTAATTATCTCTTATATTGTCTAATGAGGGTTGGCAGAGGGCCTCTGCACACTGTAGGCTCTCAGAGGCCAAACCTCATGTTGAAACTTGAAGACAAAGTAATAGGTAAAAATAATAGATCTTCATAAATAGATATCAATGCATCACTGTTACTACTGACAAAAGCTGGGTTGAGGTATGTAGATTAAATGTAGATTAAATTCATATTTAAAAGACAGTGTTCTGGGCCTCAGTTTGTTAAGTGTCTGACTCTTGATCTCAGCTTCGGTCTTGACCTCAGGGTTGTGAGTTCAGGCCCCACGTTGGGCTCCACACTGGGTGTAAGTCTACTTAAAAAAGAAAAAAAAAAAGACAGTGTTCTTTTTCACATTTAACCCTGACTTACCTTGGATCATCAGATCATCTCCCAGCCAAAGGTGAATAAAATAGTGTCCATGAGGTGCTGCCTCGCAACAAAATGTTATATAGCCCTTATAAGACGAGGATAACACTAACAGTTATACATTATGGGGAACAAAATTCCAAACTCTGTGAAACAATTTTCATGTAATTTCTCATTTAGTCCTTAACAGGACCATACTTCTTTCCATTCTTCAGAAAAGGGAAACTTTTCTCAGAGGAAGAGTCATTAGTTCAACATTAGAGACTTAGTAAGTTTTAGAGTCATAGAGTAAATAAATACTTGCATTATTGATAAGAACACATATTAAAATAATACTAATGGCTTAGATACATGTGGGTATTTAAAATTTATGAAGTGATGTTACTTTCATCTTCCCATCTGAGTGGGATTCTGTACAACTTTGGGAGGTGAACAGGGAAGGGAATGTTGTATTCATTTCACAGAATGGAAAATCATAACTAATATTAATGTAGCACTTCACAATTTACAGAGCATGTTCTCATACATCACCTCACTTAATACACACAACCTGAGGAGGAGGAGACGCAGAAAGGAGAAGAAAGGCTAGGCGGGAGGAAGATGGTGGAGAGCTGTAACACTTTTTACTGGAGAACTCAAATCCTCTTAGGGAGTTTAAGTGAACTACCTTCTTACTCAAGAGGAATCTCCATTCCTATGGAATCATGTGTCCATAATAGAACTTTCACTTCAATAAGTCATGGTCTTTCTTTGTCCTTCTTACTCCTTCAGGGAGGAGTGGCTTATTTAATTGGTAAAATTTGGAGAAGATATTGAAAACACTTACTTTTTGTCCTTCCTAAAGTAATTACTGGATCTGCCTACATGTTGGCCTGCCCTCTTGTATGTGGTGAGTTTGCCATTGCAAATTCTTTTATAGGGAAGGCTTGGAGTTTTTCAGTTTAGTTTATGACTGGTTAGATTTATCAGTCAGGATTGGCTAGGTTATGCTGGGTAACAAACACCACCAATGTTTCAGTGGTTTAAAAAAAAGGTTTGATTCCTTCTTATGCTGTACAACAGGGGTGAGCCAAAGCACAGCCTGATGGAGACTTAATCTCAGTGTTCTCTGCTATGATTACCAAGGTGGAAAATGAAATGTGTCAAATCACATAGTGGCTCATAAAGCCTCCGTCTTTAAGTGACTCATAGCAGTCTCATTCATAGTTCATTGGCCAAAGTAAGTCACCTTGGCATGCTAATTCCCAAGTGGGGGGGGGGAATCAGTCCTCCCATGTGCCTAGAGAAGTAAACTACTACACATGTTTGGTGAATTGCACAATGACTGCCATAGTGGATCAGTATAAAGTGTACAGCTCAGTGTTTCTTAGTATATTCATATTCAGTTATGGAGCCTCACCACAATCAATTTTAGGACATTTTCATCACCCCCAAAAGGAACTCACACCCATTTGCCATCAATCTGTATACTTTTGTTTAATAAAAATGAATCAATAAAAAGAAGAAAGTGAAACATATGTTATGTGTAAAACATATTAGATTTTATAAACAATAAAATATATATTAAGAAGGAGGAAGCATCCAGTTCCTTTGAGTTAGAGAAGCAATTTCTAGGTCCTCAGGCAAGAGTAAAGCATGGGGTGTGTGTTCTCTTTTGTGTCTGGTTTTTCCATAGATTACATATCTTCTGGCATTGTGTCTTTTTGATCCTCCAGGTTATGCTCTGCTTCTGTTTTCTCCTAAAACAGTACTTTGTACTCATATTTTGCTTCTAATCTCCCATGTTCTTATTTTTTCCTCTTTATCCCACTGCAATATTAAATTATTAGTATGACAGTTTAAATGCATTTACACAATACCTAATAGTAAAATTAACATTAATACCATCACCCTATATTTGTGCAATTACCTATATTTATACAAAGTGCCGTCACAAAACTTGGCTCATTTTAACTTCACAGTAAGTCTTTAAGATACCTATAATTATCTGAATTTTACAAATGAGAAAATAACAGTCAGAGAGGTAAGACCTAAAAGCAGGTTTAACTGATTCCATGTGCAAGGGTCTTCTTTGCCATGCTTTTAGTGTATCTTTCCTTGTAGAATTGCTAAAGAAATAGGCAAGACTGATCATCAGCAGTATCCATCTGCATCCCAATGTTAAATTAACTGAAGTTATTCAGTGCTTGTTTATCATTAGATCCAAAGTGATTGACTAGTGGGGGATCATGGGTTCTTTTGCTCAGGAATACTGAGGGAAAATCTGAGAGTAGAAATGATGTGGTCAGACCAGAGCCAGGGATCCTGAGAAACCTCACCCATCAAGGCACATAAATGAGATACTGGTGAGAACATTAAGTCAGGTGGGTCAGGCACTAGGAAAGCATGGGTCCAGAGAGAAAATGGACTTAAGGAATGGTACCATGCCAGAAAGGTGGTCAGAATTATAGAAATTTTCCTGAAATCAGAAAATGGGACAAGGCAGGACAGATAAGAGGTAAGACACTAGGGAGACAGCAATTCTAAGACAAACTCCAGAAGCACAGTGCCTGTTGAGCAATGAGCATGTGTTTCTAGTTAGAAATATGTGTGTGGGGGGGGGGGGGTATATGGTATATGAAGTGTATAAATACAACTTTGATGTTTTAGCTACCTGACTTTGGGCAAATTTCTCAACCTCTCAGAGTCCCAGTTTCTTTATTGTTAAAATGGGGGTTAGAATATTTATCTCAAAGTTGTATTGTGTTCCATGACCACGTCAACTGGATTTTCTAACTGCATGAGTCTGTAGCATTCTACAATTCACATTAAGTGTCATCACATTTACCCATCTCTATAAATATAAGTTGGTAGTAACTGTGTTTTACTGATGATTGCTGCATCTGCAACACTTACTGGCAAATAAAAATCATTAAAGAAATTTTTATAATATGGTTTTGATTAAAATAAATAACATGGATGAAGTACATGGCATATAGTAGGCTCTTGACAAATGTTAGATTTATTTTCCTCTACAGAAGATTTCAACAAACTTTTTCTATAAAAGTTCAGATAGTAAGTAGTTTAGACTTTGTAGTCTGTACAGTCTCTATCAAAACCCCTCAACTCTGATGTTATGGTGTGACAGCAGCCATAGATAATATGTAAATGAGTGAACATGACTGTTTTCCAATAAAACTTTATCTGCGAAAAATAGGTGGAGGGCCAGATTTGGTCCTACGGCTTATTAACCACCCCTGCTGCAGAGGATACATTTATATATTACCTTCTGTAGCAAGGGCTACTTTTAAAACTTCTGAGTAGAAGGCATTGCCAGGAAAATAAGTTTAATATGGATAAAAAAAGTGAGCAAGAAATGACAATCCAAACTAATAGAGTTAAGCATTTGCTCTACCTGCACGCTCTCCATCCTCCTCCTCCTCCATATCAATGTGCTTCACACTCTTAATTTCCATAGAAAAGCTTTTTCTTCATTGGTAGCACCAGTGGAGACTTGAGCTCAATTCAGGTGGAACTGTTCTGAATAAATAAAATACACGTGGGTTTATAAATTTCAACTCTATAATTCTAATTGCCATGAACACTTACTATTTTTATTGAAAATAAATTGGTGTTGGGGTAAACATTCTCAAAATGCTCTCCATTATCATCTTAGTCACAAATGTCTTTTGTTTCAGTTATAAGTAAAAAGTTGCCATTTGTCATGTTAATAATCTTTCATTACTTTTTTTTTTTTTCCTTTTTTGAGTCTCTGGATCCAGTTACAAGCCATCTGGAAACATACAAGTTGGGCAAAGTGACAGATACTGATATCTCTACCTTGTGCCTTCTGTAACAATATAATAAAACAACTGCAATGCACTGATTGCCTATTATGTGCTGGAATCAATGACAGGGAATTTAGATACATTTTCTGATGTAATCCTTCTAAGATGAGCAGTCATTCCCATCCTACATGGCAGAAAGTGGTGACTCAAGAGGTAGCTTACCCAAAAGCTATAGGACTGGAACCCAGATTTTCAAATACCAATCTTTTTACTTAAAAAGAATTTCATCACATCTTTTCAACTGTACTCTGGATAGTCTCTTTTAGTATATAGTATATCATCAGAAAATAGCAGTAATCCTCAGCTTCTATATGCATAGTCCTTTGAGATCTTTTAAGTTTTACCTCATTTAATCATTACACAAACCTTATAAATTAAATACCACAACAGAAATGCAGAGTCTTGGCCACATCCCAAATGTACTGAATTAGAATTTACATTTTAACAAATCCCTAGGTAATCTGTGTTCACATTAAAATTCATGAAGCACTGAGTTAGATAATATCATTCCTCTTTTACAGATAAAATCCTGAAAAACAGAATTTCTGGATTCAGATTGTAAAGGCCTACTTACATTTTTTTCAAGGAATTAAGGCGGTATGCATAGAAAATGTACAAGAGGCAGTGCCTGGGTGACTCAGTTGGTTGAGCATCTGACTCTTGATTTCAGCTCAGCTCATGCACTCAGGGAGGTAAGATCCAGCCCCGTGTCAGACTCCTTGCTCAGCACAGAGTCCACTTGTCCCTCTCCGTCTGCTCCTCCCCACCCGTCTCTCTCAAATAAATAAAACCTTTAAAAAATGTACAGGAAGTGCTAATTATCACCAGCTCTCTGCTTCTTAAACATCACTGTAGCAGCAGAGGATATTGAGAGAGGGAATATCTGAAGTTCCTTGATAGAAGCCTCACCTAGAACAAAGGGAACACTAAGAATGTAAATCTACTACCCCCACCCAGGGGGAAAAAAAGTCAATCTATTCTAAAGGGGAGCTTTGGTCACAGAAAAATTCTGTTACGCATGTATGCCAGCATCCATTTTTCAAGATAACCACTATTTCATGTACCAAGTATCACTTGATTAAAAATAGTTAGAACTCCTTCACATGAGGAACATACTTATATATTCGGGAAGAATCTTTCTCTGAAGACTGTTTTTCTACCACAAGATTATAATAGAGGTGGAATAAATCATTTAGAGGAGAAGATTAATACCCAGAATCTTCTCTTGTCTTCTTTCTACTCTAATATTCTATTTTTTCATCCTGTCTTGTTTTCTACTTCCCTATCTTCTCCCACCCTCCTTCACTGTTCCCCCTGTGTACACAGAATGTTATCTCATCCCTCCCCTGGCTGGTATCCACCCAAACAACAATGCCATTTCTTTATAATAACTCAGTCTGAAACTCTAAAAAGAGGAGAAATAATAAAAGATTTCCGAGCAGTTAAAAACCGGTATCTCAATATCTATGCAGTAATGTCCACACATTTTCTTCCTAAGAAAGAAGATCCTAGGTCCTATTTATTCTCACTTTGCTTTTAAGTAAAACAAACATATTCATGTCTTTTTTAATTTTTATAGAAAATAAGTAGTTTCAACACATTTTTTAAGGGCAGTCTTAGGCAAAGACACAACGAAAGCAGTAAGAGGGACAGCTCAGGGTATGTAACTGATGGAAAAAAGTAAGAAGTGACAAAAACAAATAGAACCAGGGAACAATAGCAGAATGTACAATGTGCTGAACCTTCTAGAGGGAGGTTGAAATGATTCAGTATGCACATGAATGTTATAATGATGATTCTGTCTCATGAAGTAGTAGTTCAATTATGTGCAAATATGATACAATTAGTTTTCGAAAAAAAGGATATTAGTAAAATAACTTACAGAAGTTACTATCTAAAATGTCAAATTAAAATTTAAAAACCATTTTTTTTGGTCTTTAGATACTTATATTTTAGTTCTTCCAAGAATAATAGAAATTTATTTTTTGGAGAAGAATAAATTTATAAGGAGCAGTAGTATCTTCTAGTCCTCAGACATGTTGAATAAGATTATCATCTCCTTTCCTGAGTACTCTAGCATTTTCAAAGTCTTTCTAAAATACGTATTTAATTTACCATCAGAGGAACCATTTGTGATTAAAGAATACATAACAATGTACCCATTTTACAGTTGGTGAAAGTGAGGTTAGGAAAGTAAGTTGGAAAATGTAAAAACACTAAACACATAGCTGCTATTACTAATACTTTACTGAAACTGCTACTTACTGTATCAACAATCTAGTTTTACTTTTTCTGTTTCCTTCAATAAGTCTGTCCAATGCAAGCATGTTTTTTCTTGAAATGTGATTGGATGACAGTAATTAATTACATTAATATTACTGATATTAACATAATACTTAATAATATTGTATATGCAGATATTTATTTATAATGAGATGAATTTATTTTATTCATGTGTTCTGTAGTTTGGCAAAGATTTTGGGGGGGTGCAAAGAACTGTTCATTAAGTATTTATAGTCAATCAACCATGGGTATTAGGTGTGGAGATAAATGAATGAGCAAGCTGAAACTTCTGGCCTTTAGTACCTCACCCCTTAGATTAGTGGTTCTCAACAGGATGTAATTTTATGCCCCAGTGAACATTTGGCAATATATGGAGACGCTTATGATAATCATAAGTGGGAGTGGTGGGGTAATATTGGTGCTTCTGGCATCTAGTGAGTAAAAGCCAGGGAAACTGTTAACATCTTACAATGCACAAGACAGCACCGCCCCCCCCAACAAAGAATTATCAGTAGTGCCCAAGATGAGAAATTCTGGCTTATATTGAGAAGACAAATATTTACAGAACAATGTACATAGATCTAAAACAGACTTCTATAAGAACCTAAAGGAATGACTAAATCTGGTTGGGCAGTATAGAGAAAGTTTGATGGGGACAGTGTCTGTGGACTTTCTGAAAGAGTGGTTATAAATTAAGTGAACAGAGAAGAGTGTATACTATAGAGCTAGGATCTAACCTAGGGACCAGGATTTCTCAAAAATGCTTTCCAGGAAAGAAAAGACTAGAGTGTATGGGGCAATAAGGGTATAGAGAGAGGCATTATTCACACACATAAGTGTGCATGCGTGTGCACACACACACACACATGAATTTCTATGGCCAAAGATTGAACAAAACTAACTTAACCAAAGTTAAACAAAATTCTTTTCTACAAGCCTTCTTAGAGCCTTTCTAAGTATTCAGCATTTAAAAAATACATTTAACTAGATAGATACATATAGACAGATACAGATATTATCTCTCTCTATATATATACACACATAGATACATATATATAAATGCATCTCTTGTGATTAGTGTTGCATGGATCACTGCTTTGAAAAATACTGTTTTAGATAACAGGTAATTTAAGGAGTTTGAGCAAGGGAAGTGGTCTGAGCACATTTTTGGTTTTGGAGGATAAGTGATAAATGTGAGGAGCAGAACTGGGGACACAAGTGGGGTAGGAAAGAAAAATGAGTGACAAGGATATCAGAAGATTATCGCACCAGTTAATGGACAATTAATGGAGTCCTGTATTAAGGCTGTACTCAGAAGATGGTTTGGAAGTACTAGAATTTGTAGCCTAAGTGAAATGATAGTTGTCATCCAGATGAGAGTAATATTCTTTTTCTTTATTTTTTTATTTAATCAATTTTTATTATTTTTTTCTCATCATGTTAAGTGTACTCTTTAATCCCCTCCACCTATTTCACCCATCCCCCCACTCACCTACTCTCTGGCAACCCTCAATCTGTTCTCTGTAGTTAAGAGTCTGTTTGTTGGCTTATCCTTTTCTCTACCTCCCTCTTTTAACTTTGCTTGTTTGTTTTGTTTCTTAAATTCCACATATGAGTGAAATCATATGGTATTTGTCTTTCTCTGACTGGTTTATTTCTCTTAGCGTTTTACACTGGCTCCAGCCATGTTGTTGCAAATGGCAAGATTTTATTCTTTTTTTTTTTTTTTATGGCTGAGTAATATTCCATTACATGTTTACACCACATCTTCTTTATCCACCCATCTATTGATGGACACTTGGGCTGCTTCCATAGTTTGGCTATTGTAAATAATGCTGCAATAAACATAGGGGTGCATGTATCTTTTTGAATTACTGTTTTTGTATTCTTTGGGTAAGTACCCAGTAGTGCGATTTCTAGATCTTGGGGTAGTTCTATTTTTAATTTTTTGAGGAGCCTCCAAATTGTTTTCCACAGTGGCTACACCAGTTTGCATTCCCACCAACAGTGCAGGAGGGTTCCTTTTTCTCCAAAGTTGTTTCATATTTTTGGTTTTAGCCATTCTGACAGGTGTAAGGTGATATCTCTTTGTAGTTTTGATTTGCATTTCCTTATTGGTAAGTGATGATTAACATCTTTTCATGTGTCTGTTGGCCATCTGTATGTTTTCTTTGGAGAAATGTCTGTTCATGTCTTCTGCCCAAGTTTTAACTGGATTACTTGTTTTTTGGGTGTTCAGTTTTATCAGTTCTTTATATATATTTTGGATACTAAAACTTTATTAGATATGCCATTTACAAATATCTTCTCCCATTCAGTAGGTTGCTAAAAGTTTTGTTGCTGGTTTCCTTCACTATGGAGAAACTTTTTTATTTTGATGTAATCCCAATAAGTTTACTTTTGCTTTTGTTTCCCTTGCCTCGGGAGACATACCTAGAAAGATGTTGTTGCAGCCAATGTCAGAGAGATTACTGCCTGTGCTCCCTTCTACCATTTTTATGGTTTCAGGTCTCACATTTGGGTCTTTAATCCATTTTGAGTTTGTTTTTGTGTGTGGTGAAGGAAAGTTGTCCAGTCTCATTCTTTTACATGTTGTTGTCCAGTTTTCCCAACACCATTTGTTGAAGAGACTGTCTTTTTCCCATTGGATATTCATTCCTCCTTTGTCAGCAATTAATTGACTATATAATTGTGGGTTTATTTCTGCGTTTTCTATTCTATTCTATTGATCTGTGTCTATTTTTATACCAGTACCATACTGTTTTAATTACTACTGCTTTGTAATATAACTTGGAAATCTGGAATTATGATACCACCAGTTTTGTTTTTCTTTTTCAAGATTGCTTTGTCTATTCAAGGTCTTTTGTGGTTCCATACAAATTTTAGAATTGTTTTTCTAGTTCTGTGAAAAATGCTGTTGGCATTTTGATAGGGATTAGATTAAATCTGTAGATTGCTTTGGGTAGTATAGACATTTTAACAATATTTGTTCTTCCAACCCATGAGCATGGAATGTCTTTCCATTTCCTTGTGTCATATTGAATTTCTTTTATCACTGTTTTATAGTTTTCAGAGTACAGGTCTTTCACCTCTTTGGTTAAGTTTATTCCTAGATATTTTATTGTTTTTGGTGTGATTGTAAATGGGATTGTTTTCTTAATTTCATTTTCTGCGACTTCATTATTAGTGTATAGGAATGCAACAGATTTCTGCACATTGATTTTGTATACTACAACTTTACTGAATTCATTTATCAGCTCTAGTAGTTTTTTTGGTGGTGTCTTTAGGGTTTTCTGTATATAATTTCACATCATCTATAAATAATGAAAGTTTTACTTCTTCCTTATTAATGTGGATGCCTTTTATTCCTTTCTCTTGTCTGATTGCTATGGCAAGGACTACTAATACTATATTGAATAAAAGTAGTAAGAGATCCTGTCTTGTTCCTGACCTTATGGGAAAAGCTCTCAGTTTTTCAACATTGAATACAGTGTTGGCTGTGGGTTTTTCATATAAGGTCTTTATTATGTTGAGGAATGTTCCCTCTAGATCTACTTTGCAGAGGTTTTTATCATGAATGATGTACTTTGTCAAATGCTTTTTCTGCATCTATTGAAATGATCATATGGTTCTTATCCTTTCTCTGATTGATATGATGTATCATGTTGATTGTTTTGTGAATATTGATCACTCTTGTATCCTGGGAATAAATCCCTCTTGATTGTGGTATATGATTTTTTAATGTATTGTTGGATTTGGTTTGCTAATATTTTGTTGAGGATTTTTGCATCTGTGTTCATCGGGGATGTTGGCCTGTAGTTCTTTGTGTGTGTGTGTGTGTGGTGTCTTTATCTGGTTTTGGTATCAGGGTGATACTGGCCTCATAAAATGAATTTGGAAGTTTTCCTTCCTCTTCTTTTTTTTGGGAATAGTTTGAGAAAAATGGGCATTAACTTTTCTTTAAATGTTTGGTAGAATTCACATGTGAAGCCGTCTGGTCCTGGGCTTTGTTTTTGAGATGCATATTCTTTATGCCTTGTCACTTGCCCTTACTTTCTCTTTTAATTTATTTTGTCTATGGCAGAATGTCCATCCATTAGCAGAAGTATAGCATAAAAAACATACTCCTTAAATATGCACTAGGCTTGGGATTTCAACCTACAATGGATCTGCAGCAAAGACTCTGCGAGGCACAGTTCTCATGCACTAAGCATCAGAGTGAAGCCATTATCCACAGAGTAGCGAAGGTTGCCTTTATAAACCACAGCCTTGCATATCTGCGCAATGCATGATCTTCAGCTTCTAGAGCCCCCTGAATGGTGGAAAGTTTGGCAGCTCATGCATCACTGAGCTTCTTGCTATACGAAGAGCTCCAAAGTTACTGAATAGTCCACACTGAACCATAAATTATAGGGTAGTTATTTCTTATTTATTTAGCACTTACAGTGCAATTAGTTCCACTTAATGTCAACTTTTGCCAATATGTCTTCCATTAGCCTGAAAATTATAGCTTGGTTCTATAACAGCCATAATGTTCAAGCAGCTTCCAGACTCCACCTTGCATTTGGGAGGGGAAGGCAGAGAGGAAAATGCTAGGAAGACCAAGTTGATTTGTATGTGGATGTATGATCTTAATCCCCAATTCAGAAACCATCCACCAACAACCTCACAGCCCCTTTCTGTGCCCCTTCCTGTATCAGTGATAAAGCAGGTCAGAGGAATACAATGCCCACAGTCGGAAAGTGTGGTATAGCCAGAGAGAGATAGAAATCTACTTGTCAGTGCTGAAATTCCAGGGTTTCACAAGATGAAATCCAGGCTGTGCCATGGCCTGGATATAGAGAAAGCTTGGATTAGTTCAGAATTGTTACATGGATTCATTTGCTAGACCACTCTCACTGAAGGTACAAGGGAATTACACAAACCAGACTTTCTTTCTTTGCTTTTGTGCCAAATTTAGATCCCCCATATATTTTTCACTTTACAGCATAAAATTTTAAAGAAACATGGCTCAGTATTTAACATATATACCTGGATTCATCCATACAATGGAGTAATGTTTTCCAAAGCGGTCTTTTTGGGGAACCTATCGGCTTAATCCTTCAGAATGCTTTTGGGTCATTATTTTAAGAACCCAATCATAGCATCTATTCACTAGGCACTTACATGTGGCAGGCATGATGCTAATTATTTTGTTTGAGTTTCTCATTTCATCATCAGAACAACCCCATAAGGTTTGTATCTCACTACAGTTTCCTTTTTTTTATAAATAAGGACTCTAAGTACCAGAGAAGATAAATAACTTATCCATGGAGTAGTACTTGAACCCAAGTCTTCTGGAATCTAAAGCCTATACTATCTATAATAAACTATTTATTAATATTTATTGAATAACCATGCAGTATGTGCCAAGAACTGTGAAAACACCATGATCCTAGTGTAGAAATGGAATGGTATGAAGGTTCCAAAACAATGCGCTTACTTGTGCAAATGTGGGCATGCATGCAGTGCAAATTACAAACTGACTCTAAAATGGTTCACCAACAGGCCATCATTTCTGAATGATGCCAGCTTTGTTGTAAGCATGTGTGACTTCTGACATACAGGGCAGCAAGAGCCTGTTTTCCTTTCTTTGGGTGCCTCTTGGGACCCTTGTACCATCTTGCTGTACCATCTTGCTTTGAATTATACTCATTACATTACAACTCATTATTTATGTCTGCTATTTTCTGCTTACCTTCAAGGGCAGAGGCTGGATACTCTTCTCTCCAAAACCCCCTTGCCTACCACAACACATGTACTCAGTAGGGCAACACACCTATTGACAAAGGACCCAGGCTGTCCTTAACCATAAGCACACTTTATAACTTTTATAAACCTTAGTTCCTTAATTGGAAAAGTGGTGATAATGACATTCACCTACTTCATAGGGGTTTTGTTAAAGTTAAACTGATCCATCCATATAAAAGACTTAGAACAGTATATGGCACAGAATTAGTTCTCAATGCATGGCTTAAATTATCATTCATAATATTACCACTTTGATAGTGGTAATATTAGCCTATCCATATATAAGAAGGAGAATGAATAAAGGGAAATTCTCTATAGTCTTCAGTTGCCTAAAGTAAACACAACAAAAAAAATGAACTAGGCTCTAGTGCGTCCTGCACTCTTAGCCCCTTCTTTTTCACCTTCAGTAAAATATCTTTCAATGAATTGTTTTATACTAGAGCACATGATATCAATCAGTGCAGCTCACAGAGCATATACCCCTAATGTCCATCTCTGCAAGTATCCAGAGCAGTGGTGATTGGCTTCCCCAGATTCAATCAGCAGATTTGCCTTAGGCAATAGGGATTGCCCTCCTTGGGCTCCACATTGGATTTCATTGTTATTAACAGTGTTACAACTGTGGTGACCATGTTACATCCATTATCTCAGTGGCTCCAGAGACAGCCAATATGATAAATAAAATTTTTATTATTTCACCTATTTATCTTCATGTTCCCAGGTATCCAACCTGGTAGCTCACGCTTTTTGACAGTCAATGAATATTTGTTGAATAAATGGAAGTTAGGTATAAAATAAGGTCTGTGTTAAGTGACAGAAAACAATGAATCAAATAACCAGTCAGACAATACTTATGATAGTCTTCCCCTAGAGAGGAAAGGTATTAGGTATAGGTATTGTGCTTTGGCAGTATTTTCAAACATTGTGTTGAAATTATTAAATACAATTGAGGGGCACCTGAGTGGCTCAGTTTGTTAAGCATCCAACTCTTGGTTTCAGCTCAGGTCATGATCTCAGGGTCGTGAGATTGAGCCCCATGTCAGGCTCTGTACTCAGCACAGAGTCTGCTTGGGATTCTTTCTCCCTTCCTCTCCCTCCCCCTCAGCCCCTCCCCCCACTCACACTCTCTCTCTCTCAAATAAATAAAAGTTTTTTAAATTATTAAATACAATTTTAAAATTGTATTAAAATTAACCATGGCCACAATTCTACTTATATGGTCTGATTCTACTTATATCTGACATCTAAAAGTTGTCTAATGCATAGAGAGAGGAACTAAAGGTGGGCTAGGGATAGAAGGAAAAGGACAACTGTTGTTTAAAAGGTATAGAAGTTCAGTTTTGCAAGATAAAAAAGTTCTGGAGATGTGTTTAACAAAAGTGTAAATATGACCCTACCAAACTATACATTTGAAAATCATTTGAGATGGCAAATTTTATGCTCTTTTTTACTACAATAAAAAATTAAGTATGACCTTTGAATAAGTTAAAACACAAAGTTAAGTATAGAAGGTAGGAATGCATCTCTTCCCACCATTGTTCTTGTCTTCTCATCCCACAGATCCTTTCCACAGATACACCACTATTGGTGATTTCTGGTTTTCCAACATTAGATATCTAATGTATTTTTTTTTTTTACACTAAAGGCACATCAGTCAGGGTTTAACCAGAAAAGGACAACCTGTATGATAAACACACACACACACACACACACACATATATGTATGTGTAGGAATTATTACATGACATTGGCTAGTGCAGTTGTTGAGGCTGGCTAAGCAAGTCCAAAGTTTGTAGGACAGGCTGTCAGGAAGGAAAAATCACAAGCAGACTGAACCCCACAACCATGAACTGAAAATCCTAGTACATAGGGAGTGGTCAGGAAGGAAGATTCAAGGAGAAGAACAAGCAACAGCTACCCTAGCAGCTGTTGGGTGTATCTGCCTCAGGGGATGCTTAGGACTCTTTCTGAAGACCTTCAAACTGATTAAATCGGGCCTACCCTGGATAATCTCCCTCTTGATTAACCCAGAGTCAACTGATTAGGGACTTTAATCACATCTGCAAACTCCCTTCACAGCCTCATCAATATTAATGTTTGATTGAGTAACTGGGAGAGATTCAGATGTGCTACAAAATGACCACAGCTTCCTTTCTGCCCACCAGCTCTCTTGAGAGCATATCCCTTTAGCTGTCCCTAACCAAAAATATATGACTAGGGCATCCTGAGGACTATAGTTCAGGCTAGCCAAGCTGACATGTCAAAATGCATCACAATTGTACCATCCTCTCCATGATATTAACACTTGGTCTTTCTTTAAATTTTATTTTATTTTAATTCAGTAAATTAACATATAGTGTATCATTAGTTTCAGAGGTAGAGTTCAGTGATTCATCAGTTGCATACAATACCCAGTGCTCATTCCATCATGTGCCCTCCTTAATGCCCATTCCCCATCCAGCCCATCCCCCTTGGTCTTATATCAGAAAGATTTACCATATCAGTACATAAAAGCTCATTATTTTTGGCAGCTGCAAGATATTTCAAGGCATGTGTGTAATATAATTACTTCTGCTGATTGACATTGAGGTTATTTCTGATCATTTTTTTCCACCAGCAATGTTTCAGTGTTCCTGTTGCATATACATACATCTTTTCTCACATGTGCCAATGTATTTGTGGAATATATTCTCAGGGTTGGGAATGCAGGGTCAGTCATACATGCATTTTTAAATTGTGTCAAATGTTGCAAAATGTCTCTCCAGAGAAGGTACAGCAGGGCCTTAGCCTTCCACCAAATATTAGACATTTTCTGTACCCAAGATGATCCTGCTTCCCTCTTTGCCTCGACTCACCTAGATCAGCACTGCCCTCTGCTTCCCCAGGTAGAGCTGATGTCTCCAAAGTGTGGGGTTTTCCATGAATCTACATTTTCATCTTGAATTTAACCCTTTCTCTAAGAGTGATTAGAGCAAATGTTGAGACCAGTATCATATTTTATAGATCAGGCATGCTAGCTAATATATGGGAAACTTTTGGAGAGCCACAGACACTTGGGGTGAGGAGACACCAAACCCCATAGCACATACCTGTTCAGTTAGTCTGCAAATTGTTCATAGAAACTTATGTATCCATATATTAAATCTATAAGGCCGCTTGTGCCCTATTTGATAAATTTTTTAAATTTAAAATTATTCAAGGCAGTTTTATTTGGGCAAATATCCTAATTAGAGAAGGACTGTACTGCTAATGGTGAATGTAGCTCAGATAGTAGATGTAAGTGTTTAAAAAAATTTTGACCTTAAAAAGTGGAGGACACGATGAACATGTGACAGGAAGAAGGAAGTCCTTTGGGTTTTTGCTTGTATCTTTCACTTTTGTTTAAAGAGCTGTACCTGGATCTAGTCTTAATTTAACAGTTTTACTTTTCAGGATGAACTCAGGGCCCAACTAATGATGTGACCTCTGTTCAGTGAGGTACAGGACAGGTTGTTAAAGACTCAAAAAAAAAAAAAAAAAAAAAGCCTGTGCACTTTCAGGAGAGGGGGGATGAACTGGCTCAGATGTTTTGAGTTCACAGATCTGCAGCTGTTTGAAAACCCGGGGAATTGAATGGGAATAAAATTGTCCACATCAAACAAAAGCTGTCCATGGCTTTTGTGCCCGGGCTGATCCTTTGGAGTATCAAAGAAATCCTTTCCCTCCATGGACAAAATAACCCCATACAAATCAATAAAGAAAGAGGCAAAGGGAAGAAAGTTTGCCAGATTCAAGCAAGTAGACAGAGAAAGGGCTGGGGAGGATCCAGAAGAAGGAGCACAGGGGAGACGAGAGGAGGAGGGGAGAAGGGGAGAGAAGGCTGATGCTGTTAAAGGAACATGCCAGAGAGTGAAAATCATGGGTGAAGACAGGAGCGAATGGAAGACAGGGAGAGAAAAGAGAGACAGGGCAATGGACAGGCTGATAGAATTGAGAAAATATAGGGGAAGGAACACACAAACCATTCAGTGTATTCTTACTGGGTATCTGTTATAGAGGCACGATTCTGAGCTCCCCACACATCATGGTGTAGGTACCTCACTGGCCTCACTCTAGTCCTGGCCCTGGTACCTGATGCTCGTACAGCACTGTCCCAGGCCCCAGACACATAGGGATAATCAAGACGGGGCCCCTGATCCAAGTGGAGAGGACAAAAGGAAGGTCAAACAGACGACTGTAAGCTAGTGTTATAGGAACTAGGAGAGGGGCCGTTTGGAGGATGATGTGAGCATATAATAGGGACACAACTTCATCCAGGAGGAACTGAGAACTGAGAGAGAGACTGGGAAAATGAAAAGAGGAAAGTAGGAGAAATACTAGCATTTGGTTCTTGCTAGTGTTGATGGCACTCATGAAGATGATTGTGATTATTATAACAGCCCTTTTTATTTTTTAGGCACTGCGTTTATTGTTGTCTCTTAAGACATAGATTCTTCACAGATGTCATCTCATGTCAACATAGAAATTTTGCCCATACTTTTTTACTGACCCATTTTGAAGATGAGTAAATCATGTATTTGAGGCTTAGGCAATTTCCTCAAGACCAAAGAATGTAAACCCACCCATGTCCATCGTACATCCAATACCATGCATGGTCTTTCCAGGGCACTAAGTTAACTGTAGCAAGGAGTGAAGGGCAGGGATGGATGATGAGAGAGTGAGATATGGAAGGAGAATGTGGGACAGGATGGGGGTAAATAGAGAATGAAGAGAAGGAGACAGAGGAGGGAATATCCACTGCAGATGAGAGAATGGGGTCACATATCGGAGAGGGAAGAGTAAAGGGGAAGGACCCCTAGTGAAGAAAGAAGGTAGTTAAATGGAAGTTTCCTGGGGCGCCTGGGTGGCTCAGTGGGTTAAGTGTCTGCCTTCGGCTCAGGTCATGATTCCAGGGTCCTGGGATGGAGCCCCACATCGGGCTCCCTGCTCGGCAGGGAGTCTGCTTCTCCCTCTCCGTCTCCCCCTCGCTCTGTGTGCTTGCTTGCTCTCTCTCTCCCTCTCAAATAAATAAGTAAAATCTTAAAAAAAAAAAAAAAAAAAGAAGAAGAAGAAAAGAAAATGGAAGTTTCCTGGATGAGGAAGGGTGGCAGTGAAGTAGCCAGCAGAGTGAGCCTGGGTTGACAAGGACAAAATGTGAGAATGCTGCCTGTGGGCTGAAGGTTTGGAGTGTCTGATATGGAAGAAATTAGCAGAAGGGGGCAGCAAAGGGTGGGGGTGGGCAGTGACACCAAGGAGAGTCCTGAAAGCTGTGAAAAGTCAACTGATTGACAAAACTGGCCCACTTGAGCACCAACCTTGGATCCCCTGGCGTGGCCCCCTCCAGAAAAGCCAAGTTTCTTCTGTCCTGAAGGTACCACAACAGGGAGAGAGACTCACTGAGATGTGAGCCCCGCCATTGCTCTTACTGTCTCTGTGGCCAACCTGGGTGCTTTGGACACAAATCGCCCCCTTTCCTGCAGTCCTTAGAGGAGGTAGAACAGTGGAGGGGGATCGTGGACACTGAGGAGGGAAGGAAGAAGGAAAGACTGTGGGCTGTGCCGTGGGGTGAGGAGGAGCAAGCAGGAATGCAAAGAGGGGAACCACTGGGTCCAGCTTGTTAGAACTTAAGTGAATTTTCAAGACCTGCTCTCTGATTTTAAAGATGGGGAAACTGAGGCCCATGTGGGATAGAAGTCCTATCTGGATCCCCCAGCAAGTTGAGGCCAAAGCCCAGCTCTGCCCCAGTCTTCTGCCCAATGTCGACTCTGACACCCCATCTGTGATGGGGAGGGAAAGAAGAGACTCGGGGAATACAGGCACCTGGTAATTAAAGCAATGTTCAGGGCCAGCGTCGCTCCTCTGCAGTTCCCCGTGGCAAGTGCTTTCGCCTGCAGGCACATCTCGTTTTGGGAGCTCAGGCTGTGAGACTGCAGACTGAAGCAGGTGCTGCTATTTCTGTCCTACTCTGTCTATTTTCAACCTCAGGATGCAGCCTCCCTCGGCTGCAGGAAGGACTTGGGAAAAGGTAGATCCATTGCTGCTTCCTTTCTTCCTCCTCCACCCAGTCTCCCCTTCTGCAGACATACCTCCAACTGGGTCCATAAGGGGTGCTTCTATGCCCCACAGGCCCTGGCTATGACCCCTCTGCTTCCTGTCTAGAATGAGTCACTCTGGCTTCTGCAGGAATAAATAGGGAGGTGACCTCATGTGACCTGTATGTGAAGGCACCCTGGAGATCCCTTAAACTGACACCAGTAAGCTTCCTAGCACAGAATAGCAGCTCAAGATATGTATGCTGGGTCAATGAAGAAATGAATGAATGAATGACTATTGAAGCAATCCTCCTCAGTTCATAATGAGTACACTTAGAACCAACAAGGGAAAAGGTTTTCCTAATATTTCCTAGCAAGTGAGTGGCAGCACCAGAACTAGAAGGGGTTCTGGCTCAGTGGGCAGGGATAGGGGTTAGGGCCCATCTAAAACACCTTGTCATAATAAACCATGAAGGCAGTGTTTCATCTAAATTCTTCAGGCTCCATCCAGGCTAGTGAGTTCAGAAGTAAATCAAGAGAATTCGGGCATGATAAGACCCCAGAGACAGGAAAGAGAATGAGAGCATGAGTCCTTAAATCAACCAAAAGAGGTCAGTGCTTTATAAGGTGAGGTAGGCAGGGAATATAGTTGGAACTGTAGACTGCACTAAACAAGGAAGCCTCATATAGGCTATAAGAAAGTCAACCCCCGGGCGCCTGGGTGGCTCAGTTGGTTAAGCGACTGCCTTCGGCTCAGGTCATGATCCTGGAGTCCCAGGATCGATTCCCGCATCGGGCTCCCTGCTCGGCAGGGAGTCTGCTTCTCCCTCTGACCCTCCTCCCTCTCATGCTCTCTGTCTCTCATTCTCTCTCTCGCAAATAAATAAATAAAATCTTAAAAAAAAAAAAGAAAGTCAACCCCATGAAACTACCAAGCTGAGTTTTTGAGAGCCAAGAAGGACATCAAGGAAGAGTAGAATGGGGCAAGAGGATGAAAGGCAGAAAAGAGAGAGATTGTGGGTTCCTCCAGAATCAATGAATCAGACACAAAGCGAATAGCCAGTGGGACCAATATCTGTGCTTGGCAACAGTGAGAATTCCTGTGGAAGGAAGATATTTGGAAGAACAGCTGATGTCAGAGTGCTGTTTGAAAAAGGGTTTCATTCTAAGAGGGTGTGAAAGAAGGTGTGGTCAGCAGGCTATAGGATGGCCTGCTTTTCTGACCTCTTGGGAACAGACAACAGACTCTTGATGCCTCTCCCACATCTGGGCTTCAGTAGGTACTCATGATGGAACAGGGAGGGACTGAAATGGACTCTCTAGGGTGAGAAATCTTTCAAATCAACCTGAATGTGAAAGAGCCAAAAGGTGATTCCAGAAGAGTTATTAGTTTGTGTCCCTAAAGGGACTGTAGAAGAATAAAATCAATACTTGAGATGACAGCAGATCACTGTTTCATAGGAGGTAAGAGCTACCGTGTACAGTGAGCACTGGGTAAATACGCTCTCCTTTTAACTCCATCTGTGAATTTGAAAGAAATCACTTCCTGCCTTGAAGCCTCAGTTTCCCCATCTGTAAAATAATAACAAGGCTTTAGATCCTGGCTACTGAGGCTTCTCCCTACATTCTTCTTTTCTCTTCTCTTCTGTTCTTTTCTTTTCTTTCTTCCTCTCTCTCTCTCTTAAATATTTACAACATTCATTGTTTCCTCTCGCATAAAATATCTGGGGACAGAAAAATCACTTCTCCTCATTTATTACTCTTACCTGGCTGAAAAAATGAGAGACATTTCAGAGAACCAGGAGCCTATGAGACGAGCTTGGTTTAGAATTGTGTTGGTAATTGCTCAGAAATCAGTCAAACTCAGAAGTCCTTGATAGGTAAACTAAATGTTGAGAAGACTCTGGATGCTTTCATATTTCAGTTCTTTGCAAGCCCCCTTCCTCATATGCATAAGAAAAATTGCTTCTTTAACCAAGGTCAGGTTAAACTGAGCGGACAGGGGCACACTCTGCATTTGGCTGCAAGCCAGTGGGAGCTTAATAACCATCACATTTCGTCCTGTGAACTTTGTGGCTCGGGTCGGTTTCACATTTCTTTATACACTCTCTCTCTCTGCAAATGCCTTTCCTCACAAAGAGCATTTCTAAAGGTTGAATATAGTGATTAGTGCCACATATGCATTTAATCTTCTCCAGCCTTTCCCTGTCTGCGGCTCCCCTCCTCACTTTTAGTCCTTAGAGTTTTATGCCTGTATCAAGGAAATGTTTTCATCTGCCTCACTGCTGTTTTCTTTTCTGTCTTATAAATCCTTAAAGAAATGTAGTGTGGGTGAATTTAGTGAGAGGCTGGATGGATGGCTACAGAGAATGAATTCTCTTCATCTGAAAACTGTCTCTATACACAGAGAAGCAAATAACATCTTCCAATTCTGTCAACATGATTATTAAGCATTTATAGAGCTTTTCCCTCCTTCACTATAACAACTACAAGCCGTTTAATTAGTTGGTTTTCACCTCAGAGTTGTAAAGATAGATGATTCAATTTATCCAACCTTAGATGAAATGCACATTTGAACCCAGGCTCTCTTCTTTGATAGAGTACCAAGAGCGCTTGGCTTCGAGTCAAATGCCCCAGGTTAACCTTTCAGGCCTGAAGTTCTTAAGCTCTGCACCCTAGTACAAATCACTTCATGATTCCAGGGTCAGCATGAAACAAGAATGCAGATCATGATACCAACAGAGCATGCATTCTCAGTGATAATGATGTACTCCCCCAAGGAGATTAAAATTGGTTATTATGGGGCAAACAAATTTTACTCTTTATGCATAAAGCACAGATTTACATACTGTACAGAAATGGCTATATAATGTGTTTGTAGCATTAAAGTTTTGGGGGGGTAAAATTAGAAAAAAAATGTCTAAAAATTCTCCAGTTGGGGTGGCAATAACAACAACAACAAAAATTGAGAAACCAGGCAATGGAGAATAAGGAATGAAACGTCCATTGAGCACCTCCTGTATTCCAGTCCACATGCCTCCATGAGTCTTCACAACCTCATAAGGAAAATGTAGGTATGTTTCTTTATGTAATAAGAAGACTGGGTAGGAAGCAACTGTATAGTATGTGCAAAATACTTTTCAACAATAAAATGCAAATATGAGATGCTATTATTGGTAATTTCTTAATATATATATAAGTTAGCAAGTGGTAAAAAAAAAAAAAAAACGTCCAAAAGCTAGTGGCTTAAAACAATATTTATTTAGCTCACAATTCTGTGGGTCAATAAATTAGGCTGAATTCAGCTGAGCAGTTCTGATATTGGCTGGGATCCTTCATGCATCTACCTACAGTAAGCTGCAGATCACCTAGGAAAGTCTGTTTCTTCAGGTTGCCTGGCTGTTGGCTGGTCGCCTTAGGGGTATGGGTATGCCTAAGACTGGTGTCTGCCATCATTCAGCAGGTTAGACCCGGTTTGTTTTCACAGGGTATCAGTGGGGTTTCAAGTTCTAAGCTCAGAACCAACACACTGTCACTTCAATCATACCATATTTGTCAGAGCTTAAGTCTCAAAGTAAGCCCAGTTTCAAGCAGTAGGGGGATGATCTCCACCTCTTGATGGCTGGGGCTACAAGCTTACACTGCAAATGGTGTGGCCATAAGGAGGGGAATAATTGCAGCCCTCTTGATAAATAATCTTTCTCAATATAAACATGACTAATGGTCAATGACTTATCTTCCTTGTGAGCAAATAAACACCTTTAGAATTGTAAACTGTGATTTGAATATGATCACCATCCCCTGGCTTTTGCCTTAAAACCATGCTTGGAATGTGTGAGTGAAAACATTGACAGCATGTCCTCTTTTATAAACATCACAGAAAGAAGCAAAATGAGCGCTCCCTAATGCTAAGTGAAATAAGTCAGTCACAGAAGACAAATACTTCATGATTCCACTTATATGAGGCATCTAAGACAATCAAACTCATAGAAGCAGAAAGAGGATTGGTGGCTGCCAGGGGACAGGCCGGGGGGAAATGGAGAATTGTCCAATGAATATAAAGGTACGGTTTATACAGGAAGAGTAAGTTCTAGAGATCTTCTGTACAACATCATGCCTATAGTTAGCAATATGGTGTTATGTACGTAAAAACAAGAGTATAGATCTCATGTTAAGTGTTCTTACCACACTAAAACAAGGGGACACAAAGAAACTTTTGGAGTCAATGGACATGTTTATTACCTTGATTGCAACAGTGGTATAAGGGATTTATGCATATGTCCAAGCTCATCAAAATGTATACATGCACAACTTTTTGTGTATTAAATATATCTCAATAAAGCTAAAGTAGAGAAAAAAAGAATTGAAAGAGATATAGTTTTTTCCAAAGCTTGCTTAAAACACCTCAATGTGAGAAAAGAAGCTTAGTGGACATACAACTAGCCATTCATCTCAACGCTTCAAGTTCTATTCAAGCATTAAGTTAGGCCAACCGAATGCTGGGACACCATTATATCAGCCTCCCACAAAATTGCCTGCCCTGAGTTATGATTTAATGTCACACCCTCTGCCTTTATGGAAGGCCAGTCTGTGAATCACCCAGGAGAACAGCATTTCTGTATCTTTTGTAAAACCCTGGTTGTAGATAAAGTGCACGGAATGATGTTGTTGGTTTTTTTCTTTTTTTCCTTAAATACTGGTGGACATGCTAAATTTCTTCTTGGGTTAAGGTCCAGAAAGAATTTTATCTAAAGATGAATTTGTATGTTTTCTATTACTGTGTAATTCAGAATGTTTCTCTTTATAGCTTAGCTGCCAGAAAATAAACTAATTGTCCCTGTACTATAATCTTCTCAGCTCAAGTGCCTGAAAGTGCCAATTCTATCTACTTTTTTAAAAATGCCTTTTCAAATAACCTTAAATGTTATTTCTCCTACTTGTTCTGCCAAGCCACCTTAAGCCATTTCAGAAGAAGTCAAAGGACATACGTAAAATATCTTTTTTTTTAAGTGAACTAATGTCCTGAGGAGATGTTTGCATAATTATAAGTTTAGGTTTGAAAGATTAGCCCTTCAGATGCCATTTTTATCACCCTACATCCAAAGACTGGATTAAGCTGCCTCCACATGGATGGGGGTGCCTGTGTTTGCTTTGGTTCCAATAATTTTACTTTCCTAAACTGTGGTTATCTGCACTAGAGTCTTTCTACTGAGCTGTGCTTTTTTTTTCTCCCATGACAATAGAATTCTTTTTTAAGACATTAAGATATTATGTTTACTAAAATTACTAATTATATTTAATGATACACAATTTAGATAAAGATTTAAAGCACCATGAAGTATACCTAGCTCTAAATAGTTTCCTTTGCTAGTCTTCAAGTTGATCACAACTTCAAAAATGCTACTTATTTTTCTGATTGTCAAAAGCTCAGTCACTCTTCTTGGGCCGCTTTAGTGTTGAAGTCAGACAGGTAAGTTTCACAAGGGTGGACACTGTTTCTTGTGTCTGCTGTCGTTCCTCCAGGGACTTGACCACGGTGCCCAATAAATATTTACTGAGCAATTGCAAAACTATTTGTTCTGCATCTCTCCAACTGCCAGGGAAATAGGTGCCCAGCAGTTACTTCTCTCTGGTTGAACTATCTCAAACATGCTATGGGCATAAAAGCATATGTTTGATGAGTTGGTTGCAAAACCTACATAAGATAATGGCCATGAAGAGCTATAGTGAACTATGAAGCATGCATGATGAATGCGGACATGTGTGAGAAAGAATCTTCTTCCTCTTTGGCTTTCTCATCTTCCTCATCTCTAGCATTATCCCTATCATGACTTGTGACATTTCCCTTTCTGGAAACAGACTCAAGGTATTGTCCTCTAGAATAATTTTTGGACCAGCACAATGAACGTTCTGAAAGTTCATAAGCTAACACACTTTCCTAGGGGGTGCTCTACAACCCAGTCATCTCCACACTTGCTAGTTCAGTGAAAGCCCAAATTCTTATAGATACAATTCTCGCTATTCGGTTCAGTACATTGCCTTGGGCTTACAGCTCCATCTAGTCTGTGATGCCCTTGGACTGAAAGAATCATGAGATATTTCTCCTTTGTCATATTCCATCAACCCCCTCCCATTTTGAGGATTATGGAAACAGGAAAATGGAGAGAATAGAAGAAATAGGCACGTGAAGACAGATGAAATCACCCAAGCCCTACATTCTTATTTCTTTAAACAAAAATCATACAGGGTAATGACTTTTGACACATATTTCTCAATGACAAACAAATGGCCACAAAATTGTGATATAGAAAGAGAGAGAATTCTAAACACACACACAAAGTTTCACATGAAAGTAGAACACAGATGATAAAGTCACAATGAGGGGAATGATGGAGGATTTCAGGGAATGTGCTGAGACCATAGAAAGTGCACTTTTAGTCAGAGCCCTGGGTCCTAACCTTGGATAAGATTTGGCAGCTCTGGGACACCTGGGTGGCTTAGTCGTTCAGCGTCTGCCTTCGGCTCAGGTCATGATCCCGGTGTCCTGGAATCAAGCCCCGCATGGGGCTTACTGCTTGGCAGGAAGCCTGCTTCTCCTTCTCCCACTCCCCCTGCTGGTGTTCCCTCTCTCTCGCTGTCTCTCTCTGTCAAATCAATAAAAATCTTAAAAAAAAAAAAAAGATTTGGCAGCTCTTTGAACCTTTGTGTTTTTCATCTGTAAACTCAAAGTTCAATATAGGGTAGTCTCTAGGATCTTACACAAATCTAAAATCCCATGATTCTGTCCCCAAATTTGTGAAAACAAAGGCCACATATTTTTGGTGACGTGATTCAAGATAGAACAAATGTATTCAAACAGCAGGTACCAGTTGCTCTGGAATTTACTCTTTGTTATTTTTAATGTGACATTTCATATTTTTATGGCTTTCAAAAAGGCCTCTGTAGTCGCCTCTGCTTTTCTCCCACTAACTGGCGAAGGGTACGGGAAGGAGGATGGGGCTTGCTGTTCGGGGACTTTCTCAGACACCTTGGCCAAGCTACTTTATTTATTTATTTATTTACTTACTTACATTTAAATTTTGTTAGACCGCGTTACTGTAAAAATGCATTTTAATAAAATCACCATTACTTTGGCATTTAGTTGCTGCATTTAATTTATTTGTTTAAATTACAAATAATGGTGATGGATTGTGGAAGATGTTTAGTTGTCAAAGAGAAGCACAGACTTACAGTTAAAAAGTAGAAACTGAGAGCGTATCATGCCACACTGAAAACTGTTAGGTTTCTCTGGTGCCAGTCCAGGGGCCGCTCTTCAGTGTAGGAAATATGCTTCGTTTTTAACATTTTATCCTCAGCCTAACCAATAGTGGATTCTCAGTATTTGTGGAAATGAACTGAATCCCTCTTATCTGTTTCCTAAATAAAAGCCTATTTGAAAAATAAGGCCACTGAGTTTATTATGTGAAACGGGATGAAGACAGCAAAGCAGAATAGATCTTTAATCCTGTGAACTTCTTTATCTTGGATTTTTTTCTCTCAAATGCCTTTATGAAGGAATGGATTTTTTTTTTTTTTGTAGCTATAAAGTTTTTTTTTTTTTAAGTACTGTGAAATCTTTAACAAATAATAATTTTACACTGCACAGTTCATCAATAAAATCAGTTATGGAGAATTATGTAATGAATTAAATATGAAAGTCCTGGGAAGTAACAACGCTCTGAGGTGTCAGCTATGTGTCCCATTAGAGCCGAGGCAGACATATATTTACTGAGTACCCAGCCACAACTGACAAGCTGGGGGCGGGCGGGGGAGTGGGGGCAGACATTCAAGAAATGGCATTTTAATTTTCAAAGAAATAAAAAATTGAGGTTGTTTAAAACAAACACTGTTGAGACAGTGTTAGGTTGAACCATAAGAAACTACTCTTTATGTAGGTGAAACATAGTTGGATATTGGCATGTTCACCTCTCTCAACCAAACTCAGGCTTCTCTAAAACTCTTTATCAACTACATTCCATCCTTGGGCGTGTCCTCCAAGAGGCCAGTTTTAGTGAGAGTCTTGTCAAATCCGGTTGATTTAGCCAGAATCCCCACCCTCAGTATCTGATCCCTCACCTCATCCTTGAACATCCCCAATGATGCCTCATTACCCTGGCCTGCTTTCAGCAAAGAACCCTCTTAGATCAATTTAGCAAGAATTATCCTACCTTCCTAGTCATTTTCCACCCACCGATTCCCCACCCCTGCTCTACTCCTTAGCTGTATATAAATTCTCTCTTTTCCTTGTATTCAGGACTGAGTGCAGTTCTATACTGAGGGGTTTTTTTTCCTCTCTTACAACAATATTTCCTGATTAAAATATCTTTTTACTGCTTTAATTAATTACTGTCCAGCTCTGGTTTTCTTTAACATTGTCTCAATCTAAATCTGTGTATGTAAAGCAGTGCTAGAAATTCGGGAATTTCAAAGATGAATATAGTCTTTACTGTAGGAACACATTTATACTGTTTTATTTCATAGAAGATGTGAGGGGACTTACCAAAGATTAACAATAAAATAGGAAAAATTAATTAAAAATAAGATCAGGGAATCTAAAAAGTATATGGAAATTCAGGACTAGAGAAAACTTAAATTATGCAGATCCTATGCTTTTATCTGATTCAAAATATGACTGTGAGTTTCCTAGCAGCCAAGAGAAGGGAGAAAAAGTCAAATTAACATTGATTTTGCACATAAGTGAAAAGCCTACAAAAAACAAGATTATGTCAGTAGGTCTGAATCATACATAAAAATGAGTGATCTGTTTAATTAATAAATATATTGAATATCAAGAAGCTAGTATTTTTTGTTATCAGTATTGTTCTTTTGTGGTAGTGGTGGTGGTGCTGGTGTTTTTTAAATTTATTTTGTTTTAATTTCCTAATGAGACACCAGGGAACAAGGACCCAAAGGGGGATTTTTGGAAAAATTTGTGGAGAAAATGTCAGTTGAATTGCATTCAAAAATGTATAGGATAATGATATTTAACACATATATTATTTAATACATACAAGACATCATTCTAGATATTTGACACTTATTAGCTCATTATTTTCTTTTATTAACTCATTAATCTTTTGAGGTAGTAAATATCATTTCACATTTTACACACAGGGAAACTGAGGCATCAGGGAGTTAAGTAACTTGCCCAGGACCACAGAGTTGGTAAGCGCCAGAACCAGGTTTCAGAGCTATCAGGTCAAAGCCCATACTCCTATCTCTACCATCTTGCATGTTTATAGGTCTTTAGAAAGACTTCGAAAACAACTCAGCCTGCACCCAGCCCCACCCACCACACACACAAAGGCAGGGAGTGAATAGCCTGTGATCCTGAGTAAGAGATGCACACTCCACATGCCGTTGCCAAGCAGTGGACACATGGAATCGATGTGGACACAATTCAGAATGCTGTGAAATGTAGTGGTTAGGAGCATGGATTCTGAAGCCAGGAAGACCAGGGTTTGAATTCCTGCAATTTACTACCAAGGAGACTTCCAGGACTTTTACCAGTCTCTTTTAGCCTCAGTGGCCTCAGTCTTAAAACAAGGACAATGATTTCTCTCCCACCGACTTTGTGCAAGGATGATATGATATAATGCATGAAAAGTGTTATTTAGTGTATTGTCTGGCAGATGGAAGCTCACCACAAGGGTACCAGTGATGATGGTGGTGATAATTAGGCTGCACAGCCAGAGGAGTGAGCCCTGAAACAAGTATGAATGAACCCAGTAATCTGAAGCTCTATGAGTTGGGTGGAGAGCAAACAGGTTGATCCATTCAGGTCTATCCAGGTTGACTGAGAGACCCCCAAGACCCCCAATATTCATCAGTGGGCAAAGATGGAGCAGAAAAACAAGCCTTCATCATTATTTCAGAACAGCTTCCTTTTATAAGCTGAGAAAAAAAATTAACATAGCCCCGTCCAGGTTTAGCACATCTGTTTTATGTGTTACCACATCACAGAGCATTTTAGCTGAAAGAACCCAAAGAGTTGAACCAATCCAACTTCTCCACTCCAGAGTTACGGAAAATGAGGCTCAGAGGAAAACAAGCTACTCAAACTCCTAGGGCCAGTTAATGGCAGACCTCTCTCCCCAAGGTTCTTTTTGCCCAGTTGTCTTGCTTTAGCAAACACTCATTGCTAATGATTAGGGAGGGGTGTCTTGGGCCAGGTGCTAGGGATACAGAAATGAGTGTGCTTTTTCCATCATACCGTAGGGAGACATGAATCCCTGAAGCCTACTGGAAAGAAAGAGAAAGGATTGATCCACAGAAGCCATAGTGGTATTTGCTAATTATATAGGAATCATGAAGAAACACCCAACCTTGTGTGGCATGAGGAATGGTCAGGAATGGCTTCTAGAAATAGTTGAAGATTGTGCAGAGAAAGAATGAGGTACCTAGAAGAGGAAGAAGTTGCTTTTTCCAGACAGGAATCTGAAAAGGAATGAAATTAGCCATGCCCATTTAGAAAGCACAGAACTTGGGGCTCATGAGTGACGCAGTCAGTTAACCCACTGACTCTTGGTTCAACTCAGGTCCTGAGATCGAGCCCCACATCTGGCTCCCTGCTCAGCGTGGAGTCTCCTTGAGATTCTCTCTCCCTGTCTCTCTCCCTCTGCCCCTCCCCACTGTGTGCGCGCACACTCTCTCTCTCTCAAATAAATAAATCTTAAAAAAAAAAAAAAAAGGAAAGTAAGAAAGCACAGACCCCAACCCCAAGGAAGAAGTCAGACACACTTCATCACAAAGGACAGGCCAGATGCCTCTTGATACAATATCCACTACCTTGCTCCCAGTTCTCTGCTGAAACAGGACTGCTATTAATTCTGTTTTCTACATGAAGAACCCTTAGTACAGGGAAATCAAATCACCTTCCTATGTTTTACAATAAGTACCAGAACTTGGATTCAAAACCCAGGCATCCTGGCTCCAGATTCTGCACACAATCCTAATTGCTTTAACTACCACACAGTATCCTTCTGTGAAATCAGATCCACTCAAAAGTGCATCTACCTCAAATAGAAACACAGTTCCAGAGAAAAGCATGCAAGAAGTTCAGTTTGGCAAATGAAACTAAAATGCATGAGTATAAGTTTATTTTAGCTTATATAGTCAGAATTTGATAATTTTAACCACATGCTAATTCTTAAAATGATCAGAAAATGAGCCAGATCTTGATTTTTTAACAGTAATTTTTCTGACAAAATTGTAGGATCAAATGAAATGAACTCCTTCACTTTGCATTTCGCTTTCATATCATGATTAGGAGGAAGGTAATTTTTGTAAAAATATTTGAGAGATTCATCCTTTCCCCCTTAGGCTTCTCCTAATCCTTTGATATTCAAATATTTCTCTTTTGAAGCTTCTAATCATCTTCCTTGTTGATTTTCTCTTTTTCAATTGTTAATTGGTCTAACTCAGCCTAATCCTTCTTTACCAGTGGCTCAGAATGGATTCCAGAGAAGCCCCGCATGCTTTCATCAACTTCATGATACTGTGCAGCTTTTCCAGAAAGAATGGCTGTTTGCTTTTGCATTGTATTCTCATTGTGATGTGGGTGCTCAAAATATTTTTTTTAAATCAATGATGGTCTAAATAGCAAAAACTCTTTTGACACAATGGGAAGAAACAGGGTGAATACCTTGGTAGAAACTAATTTTGTAACAACTAGTGTTTTAAATATTTTTAGGAAGTGAAGACTTTTTTGCGCAACCATAACTATCTGAATTCAAGTAATGAACACTCATATAACAAGGATCCCACATTTATAAAGATAACCTTGCAATTCCCCAGGGTTCCAGAGCTGCCAAAGGGGGAAACAAGAGACCCCATCTGCTCAGTTTGAGAAGTAGGACATCTTGGGAAAAGAAGCAGGAAAAAGATTTTATAAATAGAGTTGTATTTTATATGTACATTCTGCATATGGAATACAGTTCCTATTAATATATTTCACCAAGTTTATGGGGAGAAAAGATTTTTTCCTGTACTTTGATGAGTTAGTACATGCTGTGCGCTGCCCAGAGACAGTGTATTTCTAGGGAGTTGAACTGCATGTGATCCCAATGATTTCGTTGAAGTTCCCATTGCCGTGAGTAGACAAAGGACTTCTGAAATTCAGCACCTCCCAGGCATCATCCTTCGCCCAGGGAAAAATAAATAATTAGTTCTATCTCCTTAATCTGCAGCTAGGAAGCCAATACTTTCATGAAGAAACTTTGAACAACATCAGTGCTGCCTACTAGTAAGTCTGGGTTTAGAAGTCATCCCAAGAGTCCAGTCAATTCCTTATTGTCAATGAAGAGAAGTAACAGGAATCTATTCTTCAATTCAAGGAGAGTAACACTGGTGGAGATGTTCTTTCTCCCCTGCTATGCCCAGTGCCTTTCTACAGAGCTGGTTTGTGTGCAGAAAGATGGTCATGTGTTGTGTCTGGGGATACAGTGCATATGTCTGAGTGCAGAAGAAGAAATGCAGACTCTCAGCTTTACAGAACTGAGTTCCAGAATTTCTTGTGTCTCAGGAGCGTCCTGGAGCCAAGAAGTAAAGGAACAAGTGTTGTCAGTGGACTGTTCTTTCAGTTTGCATCTTAGCCTTGGAATCCATAAAACCCCTCTATTCCCAGCATATGACTCAACTCTGTTCAAGTTCACCCGTTGCTGTTAAGCTTGGTGTTTTGTGCCAGTCACTGTGAGCGTCACATGTACGCACACACATGGACACACTAGCTACCATTTTCTGCACGTGTTGTATATTCCACTCACGGTAGTAAGAGATTTATGTCTCTTACCTCTTCTAATGCTCACACCAACTCCTACAGGAAGGTCTTTTTATTCCTGTTCTACAATAAGGACATTGAGGCTAAGTGGGGTTAGAAAATACACCTAAGCTTACAGAGCAAACCTGATGTGAAGAACTAGAATTTGAGACCAGGTCACCTTGACTCCAATGCCTATAGTCTAAAGTTTTATCTCTTGTGTGTGTGTGTGTGTGTGTGTGTTTGTATATGTATGTAATACTATAAAATATCTGAAAGGCATACCATGCTAATTACTGTAATGGAGGTGAAAACAGCATCCCATTGGAAATGTATTGGTGTAAAGATTCACTGAAACCTGAGCCCATTGATTCTCAGAATTAGGAGGGACATCAGGTGGCCTTAAATTACCCTGTACTCAAATATTCTGCACTGAATAGCAATCAGGAAGGGTGATTCCAAAACCTATTTCAACTCTGAAATATTATGATCTTCATTATTATATGGTATCAGGTGCTGCTTCTCAGGTTACAGTATCTATACCTGCGGGGGTATGCCAAGGACCAATTTTATAGGATAATGAGCATTCCAAAGACTATATAAAAACAAAAAGGGACATATTGTTGAATTTAATGCAAACTGTATATGACATTTTACCATAAAGCAAGAGACTTCAAAATAATTTTGTGTTTTTAGAATCCATTTTGAGCTATATTTCCCTAGATTCCTATGAGTACATTAGTATTCTCTGTAGTCATAAGATTTTCCTAGGTGGGGAAAAAATGATGAGCAAGCTCTGAGATACCCTATGACTTGGATCATCCCACTGTAATTTCTAATTCAAAGAAGGTGTGTCCATAGTTTGAATTGAGATGTCCCCTTCCTTGCAGCTCTAAGTATTAAATTTCCTCTATGGAAGTCGTCAATCCTTTTACCAAGCATGAGTTTCAGAAGAGGCCACGTCTTCCCTTTGTTGTGCCGAAGTCTTAGAGCAATTTTTAATCTGTGCAGTCAAATGGCTCATCACCTATATTCAGATTATTAGACCAGTCAGACCCATCCAGAACCTAGATCACATGGCTTTCCTGGCACAAAACCTGTGTTCAACCAGTTCTGTGACCCAGGGATGATCATTCCCTTCTGGGACCCAATCTCCTTTTCTGGACAGTATGGAAGATTCTGCATCTGCTCATGTCTCTCGTTGATTGCTCTGGAACAGAAGCTCAAAGTTAAGCCATTTCTAAGCACTTGGCATTGTCCTTAAACAGTGTCCTACTGCGTTCCTCTGCTTACTTTAAAATAACGTAACATCTAGCACCTCTGAAATAAGCCAGGACTTGGATTCCATAGTAAGCCCTACTGACTAATATTTTGGCTATTTAATTTCTTTGAATAAATATCAGAGGTGAGCAATGTCATAAAAGCAGCATCTCAAGTAGGATGAGCGCTGTTCGCTTCAATAAAGAATCTGAACAATAAACGAGGACTGCCTATGACATAACAAGTCACCACTGATATCTTGGAGAGTGTCATAATGCAATGAAAATTTAGTTAAGTGAGAAAACCCCACCTCCCAAGGTTTCATACTCTCCACCATGGCTAAGTAGCTTATCCACACCAACCATCCCTGTTTAAAGAAACTGCAAGAACAAACTCCCGCTGGCACCCCACCCTCTTCATAAGCTGCCCCATTGCCCTGCCCAGTCCAGCCTCCTCCTGCTTCCAGATGCCTCCTCTCTGCTCCTTGAACATGCTTTCATGCCTCTGTGCATTTGCAGAGGCTGCTTCTCAAATGCTCTTCCCCCAACTTGGCAAATTCCCTATTCATCCTTCATGATCTAGATAAATTAAGCCTAGCTTTAGAGATACATAGAGCTGGGTTTGAATTCTTATATTCTAATAGGTGTGTGGCTTAGGTAAACTACCTCTGAGTTTGTAAATTGAGTGCAACAATAATTACTATGCTATATAATTGCTGTGATTAGCACATTAAATACATTTTTCAAATTATTAGTAAAATGCTTATCACATAGTTGACCCTTGGTTATTTTTGTTATTATTAATAGCATTTTTACGGGGTTTTAAATGGTATCTGTCTCACTCCTAAATCCTGTTCTTAATTATTATTCAATAATAACCATTCTGTTATTCTGAATTGGGGTTCTGCAAACTTTCTACAAGGGGTAGGATAGTGAACGTTCTAAGTTTTGTGGGCCATAAGGTCTTTGTGAACCCTGTTGCTGCAGCATGAAATTGGACTTCCTGGGGTGATCATTCTGCAGGATATTGAATCATTATGTCATACACCTGAAACTAATGTAATGTTCTTTGTGGATTATATCTCAATTTAAAAAAGCATACATATGTATAAAAAGGAAAAGAGGCACAATCTCATAGGCCTAATACAAAAAAAGAATGGGCTATAAAGTTTTGAACTCAGATATCAAATACCAGACTTTATTCACCTTTGATGTCCAGCAACTAGCTAGATGTCTTCAAACTATGACCTGTGGGCCAAATCTGGCCCTCCCCCTGCTTAAAGTTTTATTGGACCACAACTATTCCCATTGGTTTATGTACTATCTATGGCTCTTTTTGTACTAACAGCAGAGTTGAATACAGTGGTTGGTAACAGAGACCCTATGACCTTCAAAGCCTAATACATTACTATCTGGCCTTTTTCAGAAAAAGTTTTCCAACCTAGCTTAATGCTTGGCATCTGTTTGTTGAATGAATGAAGAATGACCAGAAATAACCGATCAACAATCTGGCCATAGGACTTGTAAGCTTCAGTGAAAGGACATAGAGGGAAGCAGGAATCATAAATCTCAGAAGATTCAAAAAGGTAAGACAACCACAAGAGTGGTCATGGAGTAGAGGGTTCTAGGACTAACACTAGTATCCTGTAACCCTGTTCTCTGCTCTCTACTAGATATTGATGGGCCTAACCATGTACAAAAGGGAAAACTGAGGCCAAGAGAAGGGATAGTTTGCCCAAGATCATATATATCTGGTACAACACTGGGTGGGTCCAGGCTGGCCACAGTTCAGAGCCTTAGAAGTGACATATGCACCTAATGGAGCCCTAGGCTGAAATTCTTGGTTCACCCTCAAAATTGAATGGTTACAGTAGAACTTCTAATGTCCTGCAGTGTTTGTCTTTTATTTGTCCATCAGCAATCTTCATGGCCTATGGATCAAGATGATCAGATGGTGTGCTTATTTTTGTAATGACTACCCATAAAATTTTAAAAACACATTAGAGCATTTCACAGATGAGCAAGTCTATGACTGATGAGGCGTGAAATTCCCATTCAACCATATTTGACCAATATTATTCCCTATCCCGACCCCCTTTTCTAAAGCCCATCGTACTGTCATAAGGTACTTAGGATAATTCTTTTTGGAATGATTTCATTTTTTTTAGATATCTCCCTTTTTAGCCCACAGTATCACCATGCTATTTTGGGGTATCAACAAAGTCTTATATGATCATAGCCAGTTAATGAATTCATGTGGAACTACTTTTAATCAAGGATAAACTATTTTTCATTTTTGCACTGTCCAGCTGTGACCCTGACTATCCCCTACATCATTCATAAACAACTGTCTCTCATAGTTAACCAGAGATCCCATTTCTTAAACATGCCCAAAGAATGTAAAACCTTAGCAATTGAATCGAAGCTGGAGGGGAAAAGAAAATTTCACATTTATACAGAAATTTCCATTGCAGGCATTTTGGTGTGTGCCTAAATTTTAAACTTGGCTCTGTGGGGCATATATAAGCTATCTATCCATAAAATGTCCCCTAGGATCAGAGAACTGATTACTGAACATGGAAGTGTCTAGCTCACTGTTTCTGAGTCCCTGTTCCTGCCAGTGCACACCTTTATCTAATGCATTAGACCCTCTATGCAGCCCAGCATCCCAACAAGTTCCTTAACCTTGAAGGAATTTCCAGGAATGGAGAACTCAGCCTCTCTGAAGGCTTCACACTTGCCCTCTGAGAAGTCTGATCCTACAAAAGTTCTACCTAAAGTCCATACTCTTTAACTTTCAGCAGCCCTTCTCCTGATTTCCAGGGCCAAATTAAGCAAGTCTTCTCCCATTAGGATGTAAAACACCATCACACGGTTGGGAATGACTCCCTACCTCTCTCTGTAATGTCCCTCCCTCCAAGGCTAATATCTCCAGTCCAACCACCAATGATAGTTTGAAGTCCCAGGCCACCCACCATGGGCATAATTCCACTCACCAGTGCTCTCTAGGAAGTCCTAAGTGTTTTGCTTCATTTATCAGTTGTCATATTTGACAGTGACTGGATTTGATTGTGTGGTTAAAAGGAACAGTACACACATGCACATCTTGTCTTTTCACAGAAACATTTGTTCTAGATCTGGAGTCTAGAACTAAATGAACTTTAGTAAGACCATCTACACCTTTTTTTTTCACCTGCTCTGTATCTCCTTTATCTTTATTTTCTCCAACTCTCTTCATTTTTATAAATGATAACAAAATTGTTATGCCCAAAAGAAGTAGAAAGGCTTGCCTGAGTTCATGCTGTGAAATGACATATCCTTGCAAGTATTTAAAGCTAAGAAAATAATATTTAAGTAGAACCACTGCATGCCAAGTACTTTGAACATGTTTTCTCATTCACTCTTTGCAGAAAGCTTCATGCCTTTCATTCCTATTTAACAGATGGTGGGACTGAGGCTAGGAGAAAGGACTCACAAATGCTCAACAGAAGTGAGCCCAGATCTCAACAATTTTTCTGGAAGACCACCCTGCCCTTCAGCTCAAAATCCTATTTAAATCACGGTCCTCTCAACCTTAGGCCAATGATGCTGCTTCTTTCTGAGAGAAGTAATTATTCATCTTTTCCCATAATTATAAAATCTTAGAGCAGGAAAAGACCATATGGAGGTTGTCGAGTCCAACTTGATTACTAAGAAGAAAAATATGCTCTAATGTTTGGGTTTCTGCATCACTCGGTTTCCTTTCTACTTTCACATCTAACGTTCTGTATTTTTGTGAAGTTAATACCTTAGATTTAAAAAAATTCATCATCACCCTCATCCGAACAGGTAATGTCATTTTATGACATCATGGTCACCATAGCAACAGCTGGGAGTTAGCAGCATATTGCCCTCAGAGATCATGGCGATGAGTTAACAAAGTATGGCAGCTTCAGATGCTGATGTGAATGGAAAGGGAAGATGTGGAAATGGAGGGCCAGGTGTGCTACTTTTCCTGCCAACTTTTCTTAGACCTGAGATGGAGTGGGAGTGAACATGTGAATAATCCTTAAGGAACAAAAATAAATCTCCTAATCACCTAGCCAATAAAAAGGAGAAGGGGAGGAGTTAGAAGAGAAAGTAGAAGTATTCTGGTGTCCTGTTTCCAAATGTCAGAGTGGCGAAAAATCTCAGTCTTTTCTCTGCCTTTTGTCCTTGATCATGCAGCCTATCAGAAAGATCATGGGATCAAATAGACCTGGGTGGAAATTTTGGAATACACCAGGTATAAGCTTTTCACACTTGAGAAAGTCACCTAATCTTTTGAATCTCAGCGATTTCATCTATAAAAGGGGTGTGAGATTTGCATCCTGAGAGTGTCAGGAGAATCAAAAGGTAAAACAAGGTAGCTGACATGGAAGGCCCTCAGTTTACCTTTTTTCTTTCTAGGTGGTGTGAATTTAGACTTACAGACTATGGTAGACAGTGGTGGGCACCTGGATGCCCATTGTGCCCAAATATACTTTTTTGCATGTTAGAACTATCCCATCATTATTTAACTTCTAAATAAAAATGTATAAATTTAAGTCCCACTTATGCAATAGATATCAGTTCTAGATACATTTTACTCGGTGAGCTTGGTCAAACCCCTCCACTTCTCTAAACCTTAATATTGTATGAAGAGAAAAATAGATTTTTATGCTTCTGTTAATCTTTGCTATTTATCACACCTTGATGTCATTTAGTTGTTAAACATGCCTTTCTGTACCCGTGGATTTACCCATCACTGTAACTGCAATGTTGAAATTGGATATTTACTTCTATTCTTCTTTGTTTAATGAATGTCTTTCTGATTAGACTTTAGCGAGTAGGTTTTGCATGTGTTTTGCGTGTTGCATCCCCAGGTTCTGGCACTATCTCTCACACAGAGAAGGTGCTCAGTATACACACTTGTTCCATAAGCAGATGTCTAGTAGATATCATTTTTTGAGATAAGCACTCAAAATGTTTGCAAAATATTATTGAATACCTCTGAGTCCACTCACTAAATTAACCAGACGTGTCCTTACATACATCTGACTTTGTCTATAACTCTGTCTTTTGTCCTTGAGTCTCGGTCTCAAGCTGAGTCTGTTTCTCTGTGTGTCTGTCTTTCTCTCTCTAAATATACCTATGTCATTCTCTTCTTCCTGTGCCTTTAAAAAATCTCCTTCCCTGTCTTCTACACTAGGTCTCCCTTTTTTGGCTCCCGGGTCTTCAGAAGATTTTTCCTTGGGACTCCCCTGCCAACATAATTCTGTGTGAATTACATTCATTTGCAAAACCTTTCACTGCATGAAGATGTTCTGTTAGTAAAAGTTCATTTTTTTTTTTTTGTCCCCGACAGAGCATCATACATCACCAAGTCCATAGAGTCATTAGCTATGAAATTAATCAGGATGGAGGAAAGCAGAATAAAATCCTAGACCTCAGTGAAACTCACTGTGTCTCAGGATCAGCTGCACCTACCCTGCAGGATTCATCCCTCTCAGGACCCTTTAGCCATTCCTGCTTCTGAAGGCACAGTGAGGGAGGCTGTTATTCACCCAGCAGATATTACACTACTGCTGTTCGGAGACAGAACAGGGGACCGGAGAAGCCGAGGGTTGAATATCTCAAGTACAAAATATCCCCCCTGGGAGCTCCGGTTACTCTTTTGAGAGAAAGTGTTTATCAGCCAGAACCTCTTTCAGTTTAGGTAAAAAGTTAACTGCGTCTACCCTTGGGGGATAAAGAAGAGCTTATTTTCACATCTCTGCCCTGCCCAATATACAACTTTTAGGGAATGCTGTTTAAGGTAATGATATGATTATGAATAAAACTAGGAAGCAGAATGTATGTAACTCTCTAAGAAGTGTTTGATCTTTATATAAATTATGTTCATTGCTACTCTCTTTGTCTTAATGCTCTCTGGGCCTCAGTTTCCATGTCGATAAAATGGAAATAATGATGCCAACTCTCAGTTTCCCTTACAGAGCTGTGACAGTAAAAGAAAAGAATAAAATTAACAGTGAGATGTTAAAATGAGAGTTGTATTGCTTAAGATTCTCAAAAGTAACTTTGTCAAACAAAACCATATATTGGGATTAAAAACAAAACCTGTGACACACTTTCTGTCTACCACGTGAATGTGAAAGGCAGCTGTCATGGGACAAAGAGAACACTGGTCACAGCACATCTCTACCCTTGATGACTTGTGTGACCTCAAGTCTGTGAGCTTCAATTACACATCTGTAAAATGAAGACAGTGGAAGTCACTTATCAGGGTGTTGCTGTAAGAACAGAATAAGTTCATGAACATCCACCTGCCTTTATTTCCTCTTGAAGTAGCGTTAGCTAAACATCATGTTTTTGATTGTTTCAGTGTAACTGTATAATCTTTACAGAATGGATATGGTCTTGTATGCTGTTCTTCTCTCTCCTGGATATTTGCATCAGTTTTTCTCTGGAATCCATCATTCGGCAGCTTTTACTCAGTTTCGTGTACTATGTAAAGTGGTTAGCATACATTATCTCATTTACTCCTCTAAACAACTGTATCAAAGTTAGGTATTCTCTCCATTATACTGAGAGTTGGTAAAGAGTTTCCTGTAGTTAGTAAGCCGGAGACCCAGGATCTAAGCTCATCATCCTTCATCTCTGAAGGCAGAGTTCATTCCTCTTTATCCCATTGCTTTTCATCAAGCTTTCTCTAGGAGCTGTAGAATCTCTGATTCCCCCCTGAGATCTGAGATGGGCTTGATGCTCAGGTATAAGGAATGAGCAAGTCTAAGGTCAGGTTGGATTTCCAAGCAGCAGCTGATGTGCTTGCTTTTCATTCTTGTTCTTTCTTTCTTTTTTAAAGATTTTATTTATTTATCCGACAGAGAGAGACACATCGAGAGCAGGATCACAAGCAGGGGGAGAGGGAGAGGCAGAGGGAGAAGCAGGCTTCCCACTGAGCAGGGAGCCCGACGCGGGCCTCAATCCCAGGATCCTGGTATCATGACCTGAGCCGAAGGCAGACGCTTAAAGACTGAGCCACCCAGGCGCCCCATTCTTGTTCTTTCAAATGCAGCATAACACACAGCCCAGCAGGTGACCAGAGCCTGGTAAATTGTAATAATAGTAATACTGTGTATCAATGTGGTGCCTTTCATCTGGAGGCATCTGAGGACTTCCAACATTAATTAAACTTCACAACATCCCACTTCTTTAAGGTCAGGACTGTACCAATTTCAAAGAGAGATAAACTGAGATGATAATGACTCTCATAAAGGACAAAATCAAGGTGGATCATTTGTCAGAGGCCTCTTTAGCAGATGATAGGGGCCCACCCAGTCTCTAAATTGACTGAAACAATCATGACACGAGTCTGTCAGAGAAAGCACAGCTGTGAAGTCAGTAGACATATGGTCTGACCTTTTCATTCGTTATCAGGGTGAATGAAGTCAAGCGACTTCTTTTCATTCTTTGTTTACCCATCAGTAAAAGAACGGAGCTGCTGATCATTACCTTACTAGCATCACTTATGCTCATGGCAATATCGTCCTTAAAAGTAATCTACCTAGTGTCCTAAACAGTGCTTCATGAACTTATGCCACCAAGATGTTTGAGAATTGACTCAGGGTTGGAGTGGGGTGGGGGTTAGGGAGCTTATCAAAGAAATGAAGATTCCAGGGCTGACGGCGATTCTAATTTAGTAGGTCTGAGATGGGACTCAGGAATGGAAAATTTTTAAACACTCCTCAAATGTTCTGATGCAGCCAGGCTTGAGACCCACTGAAGGCCAAACTCTGCTTTGATTTTTGCATCTTCACAGATTATAGTGAGACTTTCTGGTCCTAGCCCATCTGCCCCCTTCCCCACACCTTTCTCCCATCCTAATTATTGCCCCAGATTTCATCTTAAAACATGGATTATCTGCTCATTCTCAACAGCAATTTAAAAAAAATGCTTCTGGGCGCGTGGGTGGCTCAGTTGGTTAAGCAACTGCCTTCGGCTCAGGTCATGATCCTGGAGTCCCGGGATCGAGTCCCACATCGGGCTCCCTGCTTGGCGGGGAGTCTGCTTCTCCCTCTGATCCTCCCCCTCTCATGTTCTCTGTCTCCCATTCTCTCTCAGATAAATAAATAAAATCTTTTAAAAAATAAATAAATAAATAAATAATAAAAAAATGCTTCTGTTGAGGTAGATCATAGGTAATCTACTTACGTTGATATACCAGAAAGGTTCCAAAAGAAATTTTGAGTTCTATAATAATAACAGATCAGCACTTAACAGGCACTGTTAATTATTTTTACATATACCAATTGATTTGATCTTACAACAGTCTAATAGGTAGATAAGTCATATTATTATCCTTATTCTATAGATGTGGAATCTAAGGCATAGAAAAGTTAAGTGATTTGTCCAAGATAATGCAGTAGAGCTAGGATTTTAACTCAAAAATTGTGGCTCCAGAGTTTCCTTTCAGGCCCTATTTATAATATCTCAAACAATCCAGAGGAAAGAGATGATTCTAATAACCTCATACTATGAAGTACACAAAACACTGAGACCTTTTAGAATCTGAAAACCTGTCCCAGAAAATTTTGGTTGTCATTTGTAAAGGCAACAGACTTACCTCTGTGGCTTCTGGGTGAAATTACAAAGATAGCACATAATGGTTAAACACAAAGGAACTGACATTTTTAATAGAGCTATCAGAGATTTTGATGGTCAGAGTTAGACTTCTTCAAAGAAGTAGTGAGCCAACCATTGCAAGAGGTTCTCAAAAAATGCTGAGTGGTAAATTCACAGGGAGGCTGTTAATGGAATTTTTCTGTAACAGATCAATTGCCTTTCTGGAAAAGAAAAAATACAACTTAATATCCTCGAAAGGAGTTTATCAAAATAGAGTCTCAATAGTATAGTATCCACATTGTTCAGTACATAATAATAATGAAAAAATTACTATTTATGTGGAGAAGCTGGAAAATGTGGGCTCACTCCTGGAAACTGACCTGATATAACCCAGTTATTCAAATTAGAAAAAAAAAAGAATTTAAAGCAACTGTCATAAAAATTCAAGGATTTAAAGGAATGTATGGTCATAATGAGCAACCAAATATATTATAAAGAAGAACCAAATGGAGATTTCAGAAACAAAAAAATATATAATATCTAAAAGGAAAAATTCACTGCTTTAGTGGAATAGCAGATTGGAAACAGCCTTAAAAGAGGTGAGCAAATTTGAAGACGTAATATTAGAAATTAGCCAAAATGAAACACAGAGAAAAGACAAAGACTGAAAAAAAAAGCAAAGTTTTAGTGAGTTGCAGGACAGTATCAAACACTATAACATCCATATAATTTGAGTATAGAGGAGATGATGGGACAGAAAAACAATTGAAGAAATATGGTGAAATTTCCCCAAAATTTGGTGGAAGATATAAACTTACAAATCCAAGTACATCCAAAGGAAAAGGAGAAGAAAGTCCCCAAAAGGATAAAAGCAAAGAAAATAACATCTAGGAACATTATAGTCAAACAATCAAAAATTAAAATATTGAATGAATCCAAAGAAAATGACACATCAGATATAGTAAAACAGGGATGTAAATAATAGGTGAATCCTCATCACAATCAGTGGAGAACCAAAGACAATCAAATGACATCTTTAAAGCACTGGGGATGGCAGTGAGAAATAGTCAACCTAAAAGTCATATCCAGTGAAAATATCCATGAAAAATGAAGGCAAAATTAAGACATCTTTAGATTTTTTTAAAAATTGAGATAATTTGTCTCCTGAAGACTGGAAATCCAAGAAATGCTGAAGGAAGTTCATCACACTAAAGGAAATTGACAGATCTACAGAAAGAGATAGTGGTAAGCATAAGGGTAAACTGAAAAGACAATTTTTAAAGTTTTCTTAAGGGCACCTGGATGGCTCAGTCAGTTAAGCGTCTGCCTTCAGCTCAGGTCATGATCCCACAGTCCTGGGATCAAGTCCCACATTGGGCTCCATGCTCAGTGGGGGTCTGCTTCTCCCTCTCTTTCTGCTCCTCCCCCTGCTTGTGCTCTCTCTCTCTCACTCACTCACTCACTCTCTCTCAAGTAAATAAATAAAATTAAATTTTTTTTCTTAAAATATTTAAATGTGTATGATTATTTAAAACAAAAATTATAATACCATATATATTGCACACATAGAAGATAGGAGACACCATAAAAAGAAAAAAGAGGAGGGTAAATAGAACTCTACTGTTCCAAGGATCTTTCACTTTACTGGAAATAGTGACATTAACTCTAAGTAGAGTATAATAACTTTAGGATGCATATTGGAATCCCTAAGGCAATCATTTAAAAGAAAAAAGTGAAGAGGTATAGTTGAAAAGCCAATAGAGGAATTAAATGCTAGAAAATATTTGATTAACCCAGATGAAGTCAGTGAAGAACAAATAGAAAAGTAATAAGAAAATAGTAGACCTAAATCCAACTATATGAATAATAATATTAAACCTGAATGAACTCAACATTACAATTAAAAGGCTGGGATTGTCAAACTAAATAAAAAAGCAAGATGCGATGCTTTGCAGAGTACTTTAAATAGGAAGTCACAGGTAGTTTAGAAGTTAAAAGATGCAATAAAAATACCATGCAAAAACATTAAGATGAAGAAAGTTGAAGTGACTATATTAATATCAGACAAGATAGAGTTCAAGACAAGGAGCACTTTCATTTTAAAATTATTTCAGATGTATAGAAAAATTGTGAAGTAGTTTTGAGAATCTCTATATACTTTGCACCCAGATTCTCCACATGTTAACCTCCACTTTTCACAGTATCACTCTCTCTGCATCTCTCTTTCTTCTTGCCCCCCCTCCCTCTCCCTTTCTTTCCCTGCTTGAAGATCTTACACACACACCCAAGCCTGCAGATCTTTTTTTTTCCTGCGTCACTTGGGAATATGCTGCATACATATTTACACTTAAATATTTCATTGTGTGTTTCCCCCAAAACCAGGACATGCTCTTACATAAGCAGGAATACAATGATAAAAATCAGGAAATTAACGTTGCTACCATATTATTATCTAATTTATAGATCCTATTTTTCATTGTTCTCAGTCATCCCACTGAGGTCTTTTTTTTTTTTTTTTTGTAGCAAGTGTAATTTTTCTTCTAGTTCAGAATTTAATTCAGGATTAAATGTTGAACCTAATTGTTATGTCCCTTTACTTTCCTTTGACATAGAATGACTCCTCGGCCTCTGTCCTTCATGACCTTGGGGTTTTAGAAAATCACAGGTCTCTTTGGTAGAATGTTCCTCAAATTGGGCCAGTCTGTTTCCTCATGATCAGGCTCAGGTTATGCATTTTTGGCAGAAGTACCTTGGGAGTGATTTTGTGTCCCTTTCTTTGCAAAATATTAGAAAGGAAATGTCTATTTATTCTGTTTCTGGTGATTAACTTTGATCATTCAGTCAAGGTGGTGTCTGATTTTCTCCTCTAATGTTACTATTTTTACATTTGTCATTAATAAGTATCTTATTAGAAGATTCTTTGAGGGCGCCTGGGTGGCTCAGATGGTTAAGCGTCTGCCTTCGGCTCAGGTCATGATCCCAGGGTCCTGGGATCGAGTCCCACATCGGGCTCCCGGCTCAGCGGGGAGCCTGCTTCTCCCTCTGACCCTCTCCCCTCTCATGCTGTTTCTCTCTCGCTCGCTCTCTAAAAAACAAATAAATAAAATCTTTAAAAAAAAAAAAAAGAAGATTCTTTGAGACCATGAAAATATCCTGTTTCTCATCAAGTTTTTCCTACTGGTTTTAGTATTCACTGGTGATCCTTACCTGAAACAATTATTACTAAGGTAGTTTCCATTTGAAAGCAAGGAGTATAGCCAGAGATAAAGAGCAACGATTGATATAGTCAATTCATTAGGACGACACAGTAATCATAATTGTATACAGGCCCAATAACAGAGCTTCAAAATACATAAAGCAAAACTGACAGAAGTAAGGGGGAAAAGATATAAACCCACAATCATCACTGAAGTTCTTAAAATACATGAAGCAGACTGATAGAATTAAAAAAAAAAAGAGGTAAATCCTCAATCATATTTGAAGATTTTAACACTGTTCTTCAATAAGTGATAATAGCAAGAAGTCAGTAAGTATATAGCTATGAATAACACTATCAACCACATTGACATATGTGACAATTATACCACATTATACCCAGAAACTATAGAATGTACCAACTTTTCTAGTATATATAGAATGTTCACCAAGATAGACCAGATTCTGGACTATTAAATAGGTCTCAAAATTTTTTTAAGAAATAGGTATCTTACAGAGTATAGCCTCTAATCAAATGGAATTATATTAGCAATCGATAATTTTAAGATATCTAGAAAAGCCCCCCAAATTTATAAATTAAAATGCTACTGGAACGCACAGTGCATTAACCAAGGAAGTGACCTTATCAACAAGATCTAAATATAGATTCCACTGTATAATGCACTTAGGGAGTCTTGGGAGATAAATACTCTCTTAATGCATTTTGTTATTATTTGATATTTGCAGATTTCAACAGATAAACAGGTAAAGAAAGAATGACAATTATAATTAAATATAGATGCACATGTTGAATCCCATGATTTGGCAAAGGCTTTCCTTGGTGAGGGAAGCAAAGCACCAGCCAAAGCCCATGCCACCCTACTGGCTGGGCAGAGAGATTCCCCCAGACATATGTAGGAAGGAGACCCAGTGCATTTCACAGGACCTACATAGGACCCTATGGTTCTAGTGGCTATTTCCTCCATGATTTGCAGAGCAGGGGTACATAGCAACCTTGCTTCCCCCAGATTCCAGCTTTTAGAGAAGTTGACATTATTCTGGCTCAGGGAACTGTAGAAATGAGGCAGCAGCAGCAGAATTACCTGGCAGCACATCCCTGCATAAATGCCACTGGATCTTTATTAGAATGGGAACAGAATGCTTCAGAGCAGCTGACCTCAGGGGGTTATTTCTGCCAGTAGACTGTGGAATAAAATTGCATCTATATCCAGAAATACATTTATACATTTTATTTTCTTTTGTTTTACCTTTAGTAACTAATTTTTCTATTATGAACACTATTCTTTATATAAGATATATATATATACATATATACGTGTGTGTGTATATATATATGGATTTTTTTATTTTAAAAGTAAAAATGAATTCAATGCTCAAAGCAAGGGAAGTTTTTCTTTTTTCATTACCCTTTTAGAACATTGTACTGTTCCCATTATTTCGGGGGATAAATCAGTGCTTTAAAATGATTAGGAAACTAAAGGTGGGAAAGTCACACTCGATTTGTTTTTTCAGGTGATAAACTTCACACTTGAAGGGAGAATGGGAACCGGGAATGTATCTGTGCAAGTCAGGAGCCAGTGTGCTAGTCAAAATGGGAGTCAGGGAAAAAAAGGCAGAAGGGGGGCATTGCAAATTAAGAAAAGCAATTCAGTGACGAAGTGACTCAAAAGGTCAGGCTGATAAGAGTCCCTGCAGGGCGAGAACCAGAAATCACAAGATGCAGCCCACGCAGGCCCACATGAAGGACCAGAATAATTGATGATAGAAGAGCCAGGATCTGCGTAATTCACAGGATCTTAAACCACCCACAGACGTGCAGCCCAACTGTCTCTGTGCAAAAATCCCAGAGTTTGGGTAACTGTGGGAGGGTTTGGGGCCGCAAGGTGATAGGGTAATTAATGAGAAGGTTTATACAGACTGGGGCCTGAAACTTGCCCCTGCTCACCCCCTATGTTTTGAAGATAAACAGGGATAGTGCTCATATAGGAATCAAAGTCCCCACTCAGTGCTGAGTGTGTGTGCCAGTCTCTAGGGACATAAGGCAAAGCTCTCTGGTCGAAAGCTGGGATGGAGTTGATGTGTAGCTTCAAAGCTTAAGGAGACACCCTTCTGCTCCTCCAGTCTCACCTGAGCTGCCACACTCAAGCCTGCCTCAGGGAGAAAGGCATGGCAGGTTCCCAGTGGGGACGCTTGGGTAGCTTGTGCTTGCTGCCTCTTGAAGAGGTCAAGGGCATGCAAGAAAGATGCTAGTATCTAGTCCCAGCTTTGTAAGGCACAGTAAGCCTGTCTACTATTAATCGTGGCTCCATGAGTGACTCAGACTTGACCAATCCGATGAACAACTCTTCCTGCCTTGGAAAAAAGCCAGGCAGGCAGTGGGTAGAGAGTGGCCAGCCTGGTGTGGAGAGGGGGGCAGAACCGGCGCCGTGTGCCATCCCAGGGAAGGAGCTCTCACCTTCCAGCGTACCTGTTCCAGCATGTGTGAGCCTGGGTATTGTTCCCCAACCACTTGTCCCCTGGAAGGGACTCCTGCTTCTCTTGACAGCTGTTCTCGGTGCTTCCTAAACCCTCAGTCTTGTTACCTTGAAGCTGACTCTCATGGCCATCTCTGTGATTTCTCCAGATCAGAGCAGGGAAGGGTCAGCTGTTGTGCTGGTACAGAGTGAACTTGGGAAATCACTTAAACCCTCTGGGTCTGCCATGTTTATTAACGTTTAGATTCATTCACCTGGTGCAAAGCCTCGTGCTAGGAACCTTGGACACAAAGGTGAACAGCTGCTGCCTTGGATGTTCTCACAGTGCAGTAGGGGAGGGAACCAAGTCATACAGACCGTGGCAGGCACTAGTAATCTGCCAGTGCTGCATCCCAGAATTCTCACAGACTGGGTGGCTGGAACAACAGAAACCTTCTCACAGTTTCTCACAGTTACGAAGTCTGGAAATCCAAAATCAAGACGTCAGCACTGCTGGTTTCCGCTGAGGCCTCTCTCCTTGGGTTGCGGGTGGCCACCTTCTCACTGGGTCCTCAATGATCTCTCCTCCAGGCACACTCCCACCTGTGTCCAAATCTCCTCTTGTAAAGACATTCATTGTATTCTATTAGGGCCATCCATATGACCTCATTTTACCTTAATTGCCTCTTTCAAAGCCCTATCTCTGAATATAATTATAATCTGAGGTACTGGGGGTGAGGACTTCAACATGAATGTTGGGGAGGGGGGGGGACACAATTCAGCACAGAAAATAGACACTGTGTTGGATAGAAAAAAAAAAAAACAAGAAAACGTAGTGCCCACCTTTGAGATATTTTCAGACCATTGGGAAGGTAAGACTTCCATCTAAATATAAATCAGGCAGGGATTTAGCACTTTAGAAGATTACGTTAAAATTGGAGAAATAAAACATATTTGCAAATAAATAGTATTATAAGCATTTGGAAAGCTTTTGTGGAAGAGACGGTAAAAATGTTAGGACTTGAATAGAAGGAGCTATGCCTGCCCTCCCTGTCACTAATAACATTGGTCCTTATTAGGACATTTGTCTTCCTACCCAGCAGTAAACTATCAACACAGTGATGCTACTGGGGCTGGTGGGGGAAGCGGGATGGGTGAGAATCTGGATCCTGTAGTTCAAACTGCCACATACCATTTGATTCATTCAAACTCTCTTTTGCTCAGCATTATCAAAGGTGGTTGTTAAATCTTGCCATTCAGCTAAGCAGTCCTAATTCATTCAAATAGGCTTATGCTGTGTAAGAGCTAGAAGGAGCCTTAGAATTCTGGGAAATTGAGGAGGAATGTGGATGGGATCTAGGGAAAGCTGGGATTCTCCAAAACAATCATCAATTTTGTGATTATGTACATTGTATGACAGTAGGGTCCACAGTGCTCGTTACATGATGATCAGGTCACTCCTTTACAGAAACCCTCCAAAGGCTTCCTCCCGTGGCACTTGGAATAAAACGCATTCTCATCACCAGGCCCTACATGATTTGAGCCTGTTTATCTTCTAGCCTCATCTCCGACCACTCTCCCCCTTAACCCACTGAACCACAGCTATCCCAGCCCTCTTTCTATTCCAAAAACACACCAAACTGGTTGCTGCTTCAGGCAGTTTGCTCCAGCTGTTGCCTCCACGTGGAATGTCCTGCCACAGATCTGTGCCTGTCTGGTTCCTTCTGGTCATTCAGATCTTATCTTAAGTAGCACCTGCTTCACACCCAATTATTAGCTTTCTCAAGCATTGTTTATCACATGACCCTCATTATCCTGCTTTGTTTTGGCGATAACCCTATCACGATCTGAAATTATTTGCTCTGTATGTGGGTTTACTTGCTTATCTCACCCCACAGGACTAGAATGTAAGCTCCATGAAAGCAAGGCCCATATTTATCGATGTTGTCCAAGCATCTGCAGTTGCATTGGGCACATGGCAGGTGATTAATACATACTTGATGCCTAGATCCTCAAACTGATCCAGGTCTCTATGCTCTGCTCACCAAACACACAAATAGCAAAGAGGTAAAACTGAGAAACACTAATTGCATTGAATCGGTTCATTTTTTAATTTATTTATGTTAGAGAGAGAGAGAAAGAGCGTGAGCATGAGTGGGAGGAGGGGCAGAGGGAGAGAATCTTCAAGCTGACTGCCCGCTGAGTGCAGAGCCCGACATGGGGCACTATCCCACAACCCGTGAGATCACGACCTGAGCCCAAACCAAGAGTCAGATGCCCAACCAAATCAGCCACCCAGGCGCCCCTCTGTTCATTTTTAAAATGAGGAAGATGGGGTGCCTGGGTGGCTCAGTTGTTAAGCGTCTGCCTTCGGCTCAGGTCATGATCCCGGGGTCCTGGGATCGAGCCCCGCATCGGGCTCCCTGCTCCGCGGGAAGCCTGCTTCTCCCTCTCCTGCTCCCCCTGCTTGTGTTCCCTCTCTCGCTGTCTCTCTCTCTGTCAAATAAATAAATAAAATCTTTTAAAAAATAATAAAAATAAATAAAATGAGCAAGATGAAGCACAAAGGAGTCCATTCATTTTTTTTTAGATTTTATTTATTTATTTTTATTTTAGATTTTATTTATTTATTCATTAGAGACAGAGAGAGGCAGAGGGAGAAGCAGGCTCCCAAGGAGTAGGGAGCCCAATGCGGGACTCGATCCCAGGACCCTGAGATCATGACCTGAGCCGAAGGCAGACGCTTAACCATCTGAGCCACCCAGGCGCCCCAGGAGTCCATTCATTTTAACAAGCCATACATTGTAGCATTCCAGCTCTTTTGCCACCAGGAACTCTTGATCCTGTTGTCAACATTCTTCCCGAAACATGGCCCTGGGAACACCTCATAACAGGTGACTGGAAGAGAATAGAACAATGTCCTCCCTTACCCTGACCCACCCCCCCACCCCATACTTCAGATTTTCTTTCAGTATCCTCCTTGCGCCATCAGGCAGCTCATCCCTTGCAGCTCTTTTGGAAGCAGTTGCCATATTTTCTGTTATTAGTTATTACCAATCCAAACAAACACTTCAGTTTTCGCAAACTCTAGGAGGAGGTATTTTTTAAAGGCCATCTTAATTATGCATAAGCATTGGAGAATCACAGAGGATTCATTAACATAATAAACAGAAGTCAGTTACCAGCATCCCACAAGCAAGGTGATATAAAAACAGCCAACATTTGCTACTCAGCAAATGTGGTTTTCTTTTCCAGTCTCCTCCTGGCTTCTTTAGTTCTGGGGGGACTCTACTCTCTGCCCACACTTTCACCTGAGGGGAAAGGGAGGGCTTTAAAGAGGAGGTGACTCTTGATCTTTGCCTTGAGAGAGAGATGGACATAACATCAGGAATACATTCAACAGAGAGTCTTAAACAACGGAGATGATAACATATGAAGAAGAGTGGAAATAGGAGAAGGGCATAGTTTTAGCACCGAGAGACAGAAGACCCAGTCCCAGCTCCACCACTCACTAGCTGTGTGACCTTGGACGGGCCATATTACCTCTTTGAGTCTGTATTTTCCTCTAATGACATTATCCCCTGCTTCATTGGGTTATGAGATAAATTTGCAAGTATGGAACTCCTAGCACAGTGCCTGGCACATCCTCAGAAACTCTAGTTCCCTTTACCCAAAGTTTTTAGTCTCATTCTGCACCCTTCCCACCTCTCCCTTTATCCTAACTTGAGAAGTTCACCTAACTTGATTCTTCCCGGGGCCTCGGGGCTGGATCAAGAAGCCTGCAGGCTCTGAGTGGTAACTGCCTGCCAGTTGGCAGGGAAGAATGGTGGGCTGGAGTGGGGATTGAACTGTTGCCATTGGAGATGGCAACAGATGCTTCCTGGTTGAGGCTGAGTTGGCTAAATCAGGGCTCTGTGGTTTGAGACAGAATCCCAATTATTTCCAATTAGGAGATCACAGCGACAGCTGCTCTCCACCCAGCCCCTCCTCACTGCTGCCGACCTGGCCTCCTTCGTTCGGTTGAGAGCTATAACCTGAACTGGAGATTTGTACGTGAGAGCATCCTCAACACACATATTTGAATTCTTTAAACCTCTCTCTCTCTCTGGACCTGGGGTCCCACACTCCTTAGCTTAACAGTAGTCCTGGGAGGAGGCAAAGGGCAGGGGAAGACCTGAGTTCAATTCCCAGCTCTACCACTTGCGGGCTGTTTGCCCTTGGGCTTGATCTTGGGCACCTGGGAATTCTGATTCCTCATCTGATAGGAGGTTGATAACTTGAGTCCCGTTTTGATGCTGAGAGAGAGAGAGATGCCAAGTGTGAAAGGGCTTTGGAAATGGGGAGGGACCCTGTGCCATCCTCCACGTCATTGAAGGAGGCCCCTTCAGTCTGAACTCAGCCTGATCCAGCCAGTGGAGGATGAACTCGAACTCCGGGCAAAGTCAGATCTGGATGATGCAAATATGCTGTAAGGCTTAAGCCAGTCATTTCACCTCTCAGAACATTTTTGTGTCTTTCAAACTGAAGGAAAATTAAAAGTAGGTTGCTTGCCTCACAGGGTTTACAGTTTTATGAGTGTAATGTGGAGTCCTTTGTAAACTGTAAAGTGCTGTGTACACATGAGCAATTATTATTATGTTCTTAGGGCTTTTTTTGGTTTGGCACCAGTTGAGTCAGCTGAATGCTCTGAGCAAGAACAATCTGTTTTCTTTCCTCTTGGCAAAGAGCACAAAAGACAGAGCAGCTCATAGAAACTGGGGCAGGAGAGAAAAGTTAACTCTCTTTCTGTCTCCCCCTCTCTTTCCCCTACACACACACACACACACACACACACCCCTTCACATGACTCCCCCACAGATTCCCACAAGTCCAGCATCCCAAATACCACAGAGGAATGTGGGAAGTGGCCTCATTTCTTAACCAGTTTCTGTATCCCTAGTCTCGATACTCCCTGCTCATTGCCCAGATATAGTTAAGATCTAAATTAAGAACAATTCCCTGGCAGCAGGCCTTGTCACATTGTGTGAATCCCTAGACTTGGACCCCAGGTGACTGACTCTGCCATTTCTTTAGTGTCTCCTCAACCCCCAAGTCAATCAGTCTCCAAATTATGTTCATTTTATGTCGAAAATCTCTTAATTTCTCTTCTCTTCCATCCTAGTTCAGGCCACTACCCACTCCCCTCAGCCCTCCCCTCACTCGTCCCCCCACCCCCTCCTCTCACCCTTTACCTCCTCCCCTCCCCTCTCCCCTCAACCCTCCCCACTCCTGAAAGAGCTTCCTTTCCAGCCTCCCTGTCCACTCCAGCTCTTCTTCAGTACATCCTCCACTCTGGCCACAGGGATCTTTTTAAAATGCAAAAGTCACTCCTCTGCCTAGAACTCATCAGTCCTTTGGCTTCTCTACAGGAAAAAACAAAGGCCTTCACACAGCTCCTAGGTCTCCACATGATCGGGCTCTATCTGTTTTGTCTCTGCAATACTACCCCTTTGTCCTCTGAGCACCAGCAATCCTGCCCCTCTGTCTTTTTGGGTGATCTGTTCTCTCTGCTTCAGTCTGTTGGTGGAAGGTCTCAGGCAAGTCCCTCCTACCCTGCATACTTAGGCCCACTTCCAACTAATTAACTCTGGACTCCTCTGTGGGTACCAGTTCCCAGGTCCTTGCACCAGGAGCATCTTCCTCAGTTTCTCAGAGTGGGGTAGTCCTTGTACTGTACATGCTCGTGACACTCCAACGTTTCCTGTATGGCAGGACCCCAGCTTGCCATTATACTTGTAGTTCTGTGGCAACACAATTAATGAATCCTAAACTTCCAAGCTCTGAGAGTACAGGAATCAGATGTTTGCTGACCACACGGCCCTAGCTGCTCACACAGTGCAGAGCACAAAATACCTTTGAAGGAATGAATGTGAATTTGGACAATTCATGTATTCCTCTCATTGTCTCCTTTCTCATCTACAAAATGGAACTAATGTTACCTTTCCTACCTATTTCAAAAGATATATAGAAGAGACAAAGGAGATAATGCATCTGATAAGGGCAATGCAAATAAAGGGTCATGTTTTGAACCAGCACAATGTCCACTGAGTCAGCAGAGGCCATAGGAGTCAGAGGGAGGAGGTATTGCTTGGGTTTGCATCCCAGCAGTGACACTTTGTGAAGGCCAGGGTAGTCATCTACAAAATTGGGTTATAACACCCAAACTGCAGCATCATTATGACTGTCAGGGATTATGCACATAAGGGAGCTGGCAGAGAGTCTAGACCATATAGATGCTCAGTAAAATTTATAGCCATTCCTACTATTATTACTATTACTGCAGATATTCAGGGAAAAAAGGTTGATTTCTACTTTCCTCCATTTCTTACTCCCCTAAAATGAGTATTTCTTGCAAGATTTAGTTGGTATTGCCCTCCTTTGCTGACAGAGTATCTGCATTATGAATGCCAAATTCAGTGTCATAAAATGCATGTATTTTGTTATCCACTAATTAATCCGTGTTTGTAAATCCTGCCTGTCCTTAAGGGCAAGGACTGCGGTGTGGAGCCATTTTACCCCCAGCTGCACCCACCTCAGGGCAATGTGTGCTGCACATCTTGAAGAATTGATTCAGGAGATACAAGTAAAGTTAACTCACTAATTCACACTTTGCTCATTTTTAGCACTTGGGAGGGAGTGGGTCAGAAGCTCAGGTGTGTCTATGGGAAAGCTAAGCATATTCACAGATAAAGCCAGGGTGTTTACACTGAGGGGAAAATGGAATGCTTTAAGAAGAATTTTGGAATCAACTTTCTGTTAGTCTCCAGCAAGAGGAGGATAATTCACAACTTAGAGCTGAGTTGCATCCTAAACACAATCAACTTGGAGGGACTTTCAGTGACGGCGATGTGAAGAGGTTGATGAGTCCTCACTGCAAAAACAGGTGTAAAACTAAATGCATTAAATTTGCTCAAATGTCAACCTTGTGAGAAAGCAAGACAGAGAGAGGCAAAGGGAGAGATCTAAATATTAATTTAATTTGGGCAACTCTCTCAGCAGTCCACCCCACGTGCGCATGCTTGAGCTGCATCAGCTGCTCTCAGGCCAGGGAGGGCGTCTCAGTCCAAGGCTGCTCCATCATAGTGTGAGCATCTCATCGTCATGAGCGTGCTTCTGGTGCTTAGAGGAGCAATTATACACTATGACCCCTAAATCAAGTCAGCTACTGAAATGAAGAAGGGTATTGTATTTTATGGATAACAGGCAGTAGGGTATAGTGGTTAAGGACACGGTTTCTGGAGCTGGGTTGATTAGTTCTAATTCCCAGAACTACCACTTAAATAATAGGACACTGACAAATGATTCAATCTCTCTGTGACAGTTTTCTGTACTATAAAATGGGGATGATAATTGGGCTTCCTCATAGGATTGTTCTGAGGGTTGACTATACTTATGTACAAAATATTTGGCACATACTATCTACTTATGGTTATAATTGTTATTACTTGAGGGATTTTCAAGGGCAATTTAGACCATACACAATTTTTGCCTTAAGCACTGACTACAGAAACTAACACCCAAGGAAGGTACAGCCTCACTGAATCTACAAGATAATTACGAATTATTTTAGGTCATTATTAAAGCAGGTCTTTCATGGGCCTGGCTAAGATAGCAATTCGTCAACCCAATTCAAGTAATGACTTTTCTATATACTCTTTAAATGGCCATAGAATGCACCTGTATTTAGTACAGTTCTGTTTTTTTAAATCCTATAAACCTGATTTTTCATTAATTCTTCCTTCCTGTCCACCTCCAGTGTCATTTGAAATGATAGGAAAGATTTGTTTCACATTACTCAGCATAAACTCTGGTTGGAAACTTTGTGACTCATGGGTGGCTGGAAGTCTCTGTGCCAGTCAGCTGCAGAAGCATATGGGGAAGAAGAGGGATGTGGAAGGAAATAAAGCATAGAAATTCAAAACAAGTCCTCTGGATTTGGACACGGTGATTAATCCTAGAAGATTAATTCACTTATTGGAAAAGTGGGAGATGGTAGTGGCATCTGTGTCATGAGATTTATGGAGATAATAACCGGGTATCAGCTATACAGTAGAGCTGATTCATAAATATTACTCTTACTACGAATACCTATGCCTACATCCTGCGAAAATCCCACTTCTCTTACATTCATTAGGTATTGTTCGCTAAGCTACATAAAACTCAGAGATGGGAATCATTAACTAGATGGGTTGGGAGACTCCTATCTTTCAGAAGACCCACCCCTCCAGGACACATCCCTTTTCCTCACAGGGAACATTCAAAATGGGTTTTTAAAAGTAATTTGTACACATCTGTACATCTTCTCTCCTCTAGAATTGTAGAAGGCCTTGGGTCAAGGTTGGTTGACTGAGAAGCCTCCTTAGGAGCTTATCTAAACATTGGTTTATACCAGCCATTCTTTTAGGAAAAAGTACTTACCAATTAACTGAGGACCTAATAGGTTCTAAAATTGATGTCAATGTGTTCATGGCCCAAGAGAAATAAAGCAATGTATACAGATGATTTCAGAGGCCCTGAAATGTTCCTCCCTGACCCTCTCCATCTGTCAAAATTCCACCTCTTTCTTAAAATACAACTCAGTGACCACCACCCTGTGAATTTATTACAGATCATTTTCAGCCTAAACTGAGCACTTCCTTCTCTGAAATCTTTCTCAGCACATTCTGACCATCTTCCATGAATACCTCTCAGATGCTTCACTGGACGAAAATTAGACCCATGTATTTCTTATCTCACTTGCAAAGATGAAATAGATCAGAGTTGTTAAAAGTGTGTGTATGCTTTTCAGACATCTGGATTTAAATCCCAACTTCTTTTTTTTTTTTATTCTTATGTTAATCCCCATACATTACATCATTAGTTTTAGATGTAGTGTTCCATGATTCATTGTGCATAATACCCAGTGCTCCATGCAGAATGTGCCCTCCTCAATACCCACCACCAGGCTAACCCATCCTCCCACACCCCTCCCCTCTAGAACCCTCAGTTTGGTTTTCAGAGTCCATCGTCTCTCATGGTTCGTCCACCCCTCCGATTTCCCCCGCTTCATTCTTCCCCTCCCGCTACCTTCTTCTTCTTTATTTTTTCTTAACATATATTGCATTCTATGTTTCAGAGTTACAGATCTGAGATTCAACAGTCTTGCACAATTCACAGCGCTTACCAGAGCACATACCCTCCCCAGTGTCTATCACCCAATCACCCCATCCCTCCCACCCCACCCCCCACTCCAGCAACCCTCAGTTTGTTTCCTGCAATTAAGAATTCCTCGTATCAGTGAGATCATATGATACATGTCTTTCTCTGTTTGACTTATTTCACTCAACATAATACCCTCCAGTTCCATCCAAGTCGTTGCAAATGGCAAGATCTCATTCCTTTTGATGGCTGCATAATATTCCATTGTATATATATACCACTTCTTCTTTATCCATTCATCTGTTGATGGACATCTTGGCTCTTTCCACAGTTTGGGTGTTGTGGACATTGCTGCTATAAACATCGGGGTGCACGTACCCCTTCGGATCCCTACTTTTGTTTCTTTGGGGTAAATACCCAGTAGTGCAATTGCTGGATCATATGGTAGCTCTATTTTCAACTTTTTGAGGAACCTCCATACAGTTTTCCAGAGTGGCTGCACCAGCTTGCATTCCCACCAACAGTGTAAGAGGGTTCCCCTTTCTCCGCATCCCCGCCAACATCTGTCGTTTCCTGACTTGTTAATTTTAGCCATTCTGACTGGTGTGAGGTGGTATCTCATTGAGGTTTTGATTTGGATTTCCCCGATGCTGAGCGATATTGAGCACTTTTTCATGTGTCTGTTGGCCATTTGGATGTCTTCTTTGGAAAAATGTCTCTTCATGTCTTCTGCCCATTTCTTGATTGGATTCTTTGTTCTTTGGGTGTTGAGTTTGATAAGTTCTTTATAGATTTTGGATACTAGCCCTTTATCTGATATGTCATTTGCAAATATCTTCTCCCATTCTGTCGGTTGTCTTTTGGTTTTGTTGACTGTTTCCTTTGCTTTGCAAAAGCTTTTTATCTTGATGAAGTCCCAATAGTTCATTTTTGCCCTTGCTTCCCTTGCCTTTGGCGATGTGTCTAGGAAGAAGTTGCTTCGGCTGAGGTCAAAGAGGTTGCTGCCTGTGTTATCCTTTAGGATTTTGATGGACTCCTGTCTCACACTGAGGTCTTTCAACCATCTGGAGTCTATTTTTGTGTGTGGTGTAAGGAAATGGTCCAGTTTCATTCTTCTGCATGTGGCTATCCAATTTTCCCAACACCATTTGTTGAAGAGACTGTCTTTGTTCCATTGGACATTCTTTCCTGCTTTGTCAAAGATGAGTTGACCATAGAGTTGAGGGTCCATTTCTGGGCTCTCCATTCTGTTCCATTGATCTATGTGTCTGTTTTTGTGCCTGTACCATGCTGTCTTGATGATGACAGCTTTGTAATAGAGCTGGAAGTCCGGAATTGTGATGCCACCGGCTTTGCTTTTCTTTTTCAACATTCCTCTGGCTATGCGGGGTCTTTTCTGGTTCCATACAAATTTTAGGATTATTTGTTCCATTTCTTTGAAAAAAGTGGATGGTATTTTGATGGGGATTGCATTGAATGTGTAGACTGCTCTAGGTAGCATTGACATCTTCACAATATTTGTTCTTCCAATCCATGAGCAGGGAACGTTTTTCCATTTCTTTGTCTCTTCCTCAATTTCTTTCATGAGTATTTTATAGTTTTCTGAGTACAGATCCTTTGCCTCTTTGGTTAGATTTCTTGCTAGGTATCTTATGGTTTTGGGTGCAATTGTAAATGGGATCAACTCCTTAATTTCTCTTTCTTCTGTCTTGTTGTTGGTGTATAGGAATGCCACTGACTTCTGTGCATTGATTTTATATCCTGCCACTTGACTGAATTCCTGTATGAGTTCTAGCAGTTTTGGGGTGGAGTCTTTTGGGTTTTCCACATCAAGTATCATATCATCTGCAAAGAGTGAGAGTTTGACTTCTTCTTTGCCAATTTGGATGCCTTTGATTTCTTTTTGTTGTCTGATTGCTGTGGCTAGGACTTCCAATACTATGTTGAATGGCAGTGGTGATAGTGGACATCCCTGCCGCGTTCCTGACCTTAGGGGGAAAGCTCTCAGTTGTTCCCCATTGAGAATGATATTCACTGTAGGTTTTTCATAGATGGCTTTTCTGATATTGAGGTATGTACCCTCGATCCCTATACTCTGAAGAGTTTTGATCAAGAAAGGATGCTGTACTTTGTCAAAAGCTTTTTCTGCATCTATTGAGAGAATCATATGATTCTTGTTCTTTCTTTTGTTAATGTATTGTATCACATTGATTTGCGGATGTTGAACCAACCTTGCAGCCCAGGGATAAATCCCACTTGGTCATGGTGAATAATCTTTTTAATGTACTGTTAGATCCTATTGGCTAGTATTTTGGTGAGAATTTTTGCATCCATGTTCATCAGGGATATTGGTCTGTAATTCTCCTTTTTGATGGGGTCTTTGTCTGGTTCTGGGATCAAGGTAATGCTGGCCTTATAAAATGAGTTTGGAAGTTTTCCTTCCATTTCTATTTTTTGGAACAGTTTCAGAAGAATAGGTATTAATTCTTCTTGAAATGTTTGGTAGAATTCCCCTGGGAAGCCATCTGGCCCTGGGCTTTTGTGTTTTGGGAGATTTTGGATGACTGCTTCAATTTCCTTAGTGGTTATAGGTCTGTTCAGGTTTTCTATTTCTTCCTGGTTCAGTTTTGGTAGTTGATACATCACTAGGAATGCCTCCATTTCTTCCAGGTTATCTAATTTGCTGGCATAGAGTTGCTCATAATATGTTCTTATAATTGTTTGTATTTCTTTGGTGTTGGTTGTGATCTCTCCTCTTTCATTCATGATTTTGTTGATTTGGGTCATTTCTCTTCTCTTTTTGATAAGTCTGGCCAGGGGTTTATCAATCTTGTTAATTCTTTCAAAGAACCAGCTCCTAGTATCGTTGATCTGTTCTACTGTTCTTTTAGTTTATATTTCATTGATTTCTGCTCTGATCTTTATTATTTCTCTTCTCCTGCTCGGTTTAGGCTTTATTTGCTGTTCTTTCTCCAGCTCCTTTTGGTGGAGGGTTAGGTTATGTACTTGAGACCTTTCTCGTTTCTTGAGAAAGGCTTGTATTGCTATATACTTTCCTCTTAGGACTGCCTTTGCTGCATCCCAAAGATTTTGAATAGTTGTGTTTTCATTTTCATTGGTTTCCATGTATTTTTTTAATTCTTCTTTAATTTCCTGATTGACCCATTCATTCTTCAGTAGGATGCTCTTTAGCCTCCATGTATTTGAGTTCTTTCCGACTTTCCTCTTGTGATTGAGTTCTAGTTTCAAAGCATTGTGGTCTGAAAATAGGAAGGGAATGATCCCAATCTTTTGGTACCGGTTGAGACCTGATTTATGACCTAGGATGTGATCTATTCTGGAGAATGTTCCATGGGCACTAGAGAAGAATGTGTATTCCGTTGCTTTGGGGTGGAATGTTCTGAATATGTCTATGAAGTCCATTTGGTCCAGTGTGTCATTTAAAGTCTTTATTTCCTTGTTGCTCTTATGCTTAGACGATCTGTCCATTTCAGTGAGGGGGGTGTTAAAGTCCCCCACTATTATTATATTGTTGTCGATGTGTTTCTTTGCTTTTGTTATTAATTGCCTTATAGAATTGGCTGCTCCCATGTTAGGGGCATAGATACTTACAATTGTTAGATCTTCTTGTTGGATAGATCCTTTAAGTAGGATATAATGTCCTTCCTCATCTCTTATTACAGTCTTTGGTTTAAAATCTAATTTGTCTGATATAAGGATTGCCACCCCAGCTTTCTTTTGGTGTCCATTAGCATGGTAAATGGTTTTCCACCCCCTCACTTTCCATCTGGGGGTGTCTTTGGGTCTAAATGAGTCTCTTGCAGACAGCATATCGATGGGTCTTGTTTTTTAATCCAGTCTGATAGCCTCTGTCTTTTGATTGGGGCATTTAGCCCATTTACATTCAGGGTAACTATTGAAAGATAGGAATTTAGTGCCATTGTATTGCCTGTAAGGTGACTGTTACCATATATTGTCTGTGTTCCTTTCTGGTCTATGTTGCTTTTAGGCTCTCTCTTTGCTTAGAGGACCCCTTTCAAGATTTCCTGTAGGGCTGGTTTTGTGTTGGCAAATTCCTTTAGTTTTTGTTTGTCCTGGAAGCTTTTTATCTCTCCTTCAATTTTCAATGACAGCCTAGCTGGATAGAGTATTCTTGGCTGCATATTTTTCTCATTTAGTGCTCTGAATATATCCTGCCAGTCCTTTCTGGCCTGCCAGGTCTCTGTGGATAGGTCTGTTGCCAATCTAATGTTTCTACCCTTGTAGGTTACGTATCTCTTCTCCTGAGCTGCTTTCAGGATTTTCTCTTTGTCTCTGAGACTCGTAAGTTTTACTATTAGATGTTGGGGTGTTGACCTATTTTTATTGATTTTGAGAGGGGTTCTCTGTGCTTCCTGGATTTTCAAGCCTGTTTCCTTCCCCAAATTAGGGAAGTTCTCTGCTATAATTTGCTCCATTATACCTTCTGCCCCTCTCTCTCTTTCTTCTTCTTCTGGGATCCCAATTATTCTAATGTTGTTTCGTCTTATGGTATCACTTATCTCTCGAATTCTGCCCTCGTGATCCAGTAGTTGTTTATCTCTCTTTTTCTCAGCTTCTTTATTTTCCATCATTTTGTCTTCTATATTACTGATTCTCTCTTCTGCCTCATTTATTCTAGCAGTTAGCACCCCCATTTTTGATTGCACCTCATTAATAGCCTTTTTGATTTCTACTTGGTTGGATTTTAGTTCTTTTACTTCTCCAGAAAGGGTTTCTCTAATAATTTCCATATTTTTTTCAAGCCCAGCTAGTATCTTTAAAGTGATGATTCTGAACTCTAGATCTGACATTGTACTGATGTCCGTATTGAGTAGGTCCCTGGCAGTCGGTACTACCTCTTGTTCTTTTTGTTGAGGTGATTTTTTCCGTCTTGTCATTTTGTGCAGAGGAGAATAGATTAATGAGAGAACAAAATGCTAGCAGAGTAACAACGTCCCCAGAAAATATACTCTAAACAAATCAGAAAAGACCTGAAGCAGTGGGAAAAGAAAGGGAAAGAGAGAAAAAAGAAAAAAAAGAAAAAGATAAAGATAAAAACAAAAACAAACAAAACAAAACAACAACAACAAAAAAAACCCAGAATGTGATCAAATATGATCAGGCTGGTATATAGATCAGTGCCACACACTAGATTTGGGTTGTATTTTGGTCTTTTAGAAGAAAGTGCCTCCCAAAATTTTAATGAAAGAAAAACTTATATATGTACAAAAATAAGGGTTGATATGATGAAGGGATGGAATATGACTGTAAAGATGGAAATTATAAAAAATTTTATAAAAGGAATTGATAAGAAGTTGTTTGAAAAAAGAAAGAAGAGGATTTAAAAAAAGAAAAAAGAAAAAAAAAAGGGAGAGGATGTGATCAGGCAGGGGAATGGAAAACACCATATACTAGAGATTTAGGGTATATTTTGATCTGTTAGAAGAAACTATCTCAAAATTTTAAAGAGAGAACAACTTATATATATAAGCCAAAAATACGGGTAACTACTATGAAGGGATAGAATATGACTCTAAAAATGAAAAATAAAAATTTTTTTTTTTAAAAAAGGGATTGATAAGATGTTGGTTGAAAAAGGGAAAAAGAAAAATTCAAAAAGAAAAAAAAAGAAAAAAAGACAGTTAAAAAAAATCAACTTTGAAAGACTAAAGAATCATGGTAAAAAAGCCATGAATTCTATGTGCAGTAGTCCCCTAGCGCTGGAGTTCTGCCGTTCTCATTGATCGGTAAACTTGGTCTTGGCTGGCTGTTCTCGCTGATCTTCTGGGGAGGGGCCTGTTGCCCTGGTTTCCAAATGTCTCTGCCGGAGGCGGAATTGCCCCGCCCTTGCCCCCTCCCGGCTAAGTCATCTGCTCGGGTTTGCTCTCCGGGGCTTTTGTTCCCTGCGAGCTTCCCGTCCAGCTTTGGAGGCAGAGAGTGAAAATGGCAGCCTCCCAATCTCCGCCCCGGAGGAGCCGAGAACTTGGCCCCGCTCCTCAGTGAGCCCCCAGAGAAAAGCCGTCAGTCACTCCCGTCTCCCTGGTCTCCAGCCGCACTCCGTGCTCACCCGGCCTGTGACCGCGCGTTTCTATCTCTGGCACCCGACCCCGCGTGCAGTCTCCAAACCCAGCAGATCCCCGCGGTGCACTCCCGCGCGGCTCCTCCCGGGGGAGGAAGGTGAGTCTCCCTGGATCTGCCGCTTGTTGGGTCCCTGCTGGAGGAGCAGGGGCCCGACTGGGCCGCGGATCACGGTTTATGGCCACCCCGAGCTGAGAGCCCGCGTCTGGGCTCCGCCTCTGCAGCTGGCCTCCCTGTTCTGATACCTGGGAGCTCTGCCGCACTCAGGCACCCCCGGTCTTTCTCTGACCCCGAGGGTCCTGAGACCACACTGTCCCGCGAGGGTGCCACCCCCCGCTTAGCCACCAGAGCGACGTCTCTCGGCGGAGCAGACTTTTAAAAGTTCCGATTTTGTGCTCCGTGGTTCTATCACTTGCCAGAAGCGGCCGACGGAGGCCCCTCCCCCGCCGTCTATCCTCCCGAATATCGCCTCGGATTCACTTCTCCGCACGTCCTACCTTCCAGAAAGTGGTCGCTTTTCTGTTCAGAGAGTTGTTGCTATTCTTTTCTTCAATCTCCTGTTGAGTTTGTAGGTGTTCAGAATGGTTTGATCCCAACCAGCTGAATTCCTGAGAGGAGACGAAATCCAGGTCTCCTACTCCTCTGCCATCTTGCTCCGCCTCTCTAAATCCCAACTTCTTTACTTGTTTGCTGAGTGATGTTGAAAAAGTTAGAGCTTAAGCCTCTGGAAGTCTTTGCCAGAGTTTGCCAGAATGTGTCTGATGAACACTAAATACTAAATAAAAGGGGACTTCTATGAGCGCACAGAGTTTAGTTTCCGTGGGAGTGAGTATTTGGTAGTGGTTCCGCAGACACCTTGGCAAATGCTCTTTGATGAATTTCTAGAAACTATAAATAAATAAGGTGTGGGCTCTGATTTCTTACTTTTGTCTTGGGCTCCTTTCAGTCTCAAGGATCTGCACAAAGGTCTTTAGAGTTGGTAGACCTGCATTTCTATCCCATCTGCCAACTTTGCCATTTATTCTGAGACCTTGGTTTACTTGGTTTACTTATATGAAAAGAAGAATAATTTAACTTTAATTTTTAAATATTTATATTTAAATTTTTAACCCATAAGATCCTTATGAAAATTTATTTGGATCAGCAGTTATCTTGTTATTGGAACATTAAGAATGTTCTGTAAAATGTTATCCATAGAGCATGTAAATAGATATTTTTGGGGAAAGAAACTGGCATGCCCAGGTATATTTGCGGATTGCTGGATTAAACAAAATTAAGCAAATTTATTTAAGGTACAACCTTATAAGAATTTTATATGTCAATATGCATTATAAATCTCCAGAAATGATATGTAGGGTTCAGTGTCTTCCAAAAATACTGGTCATAGAATCTGTGCTCACCAGAGCCCTTGATTACAAGTGATGGAGACCAACTCAAAGAGACAGAGACAGAGACACAAAGAGAATGCATTTGCTCTTTTAACTAAAAAGTCTCCAGGAAGTGCTATATTAAGAAGATCCCATGTGGTAATCAAAACTGGGTCCCTGTTTGTTTCTGAGTTCTGGTTATTCTTCAGTGTTTTTATTCTGTGGGTATAGAATCAGGTCCTTTATCCATCTCTGAACTAACCAGTGTTGATTATGGTCAGATGGATATGATGCTCCAACCCTGGAGCTTCAGATAAAACACTTTCCATATTACCTACATGGGTTAAGAGTAGGAAAGGAGTGATTGGAGGTCCTATTATCAGAATGGATGCAAATAAGTTATAAATAACATGGTATGTGCTACTGAATCATGCCCTCTTCTTTTGGGTGGAAAATCAAATGAGACAAAGACACAACATTCTTTGGGAAATACGAGTTAGATGAGTGTGTGAAAGTCCTGGCCACAGTAGGTCTTCATGAAATATCATCTCCTTTTTTTTTTTTTTTCACTCCCTGTATATTATTTTATGTCTGAATGAGCCAATCAAACCATGTGGAAAATTCTGCAATACCTAAAGATCAATCCGAGTATCAAGTGTTATAACACAAATCAAACTTCCAAGCACTTGAGAAATTCTTTAACCTTGGTCATGAGATCAGTCCTATAGGATGCCTGACTGTATTCTACTGAGTATTCTTTAATTGAATACCAGAAAAATAGCCATTTTTCCATATACTACCTGCCATACAGCCCCTAAGAGTTATACATATTTATTACTTTAAATGCCACAGGAAAGACTTTCACAACTTTTTTCCATTATTAAGGGGTTTTTTTTTTTCCCCATTCTCTCTGAAGACATTAGTACTTCAAGGTGGCATTGACCTATTTCTCCTTTCTTCTCTTTCCTAACTGCTTTGAGCTCCCACTTTACCTTTCTCACCTCCTCTGACCCCTTTTGGTTTACGTCTGGCACTCCCCTTGGCCAGTCTCTCTGGCATCAGGGCAGCCTCTGTTTCCTGCCTTCTTCTTGATCTTTATCTATTTTTGCCAATGTGTGCCTCCTCTTGGACCCTTTGAACGCCTTTCCTCTTGAACTTCTTTCCTCACCCTAGGCCCTCATGGCATTGCATTCTTAAATATTGTGTCCCCCAATTGAGAGCCATATGACCTTTTGTTTGCAGAAATCATATCCATATTCATAAGTGGCTAAGCATGTTTTATAAATCATCATGAAATACATTAACCCCTCCTGCTGTTTCAGCTTGCCTGATAGAGGAAGCTGCAGTCTCTTGCAATTTTGTTCCAAGGAATACAGGCAATGTTTGGCAAATGAGAGCGCACTCTAGCTCCTACAGAAGGGAAGATGTCCATTAATCACCCTCTGCTATCCTGCTGGGGCTTTTGTCTCCCCAGCAGTTGCTCTGAGTGCAGGTAAATAATAGTAATAATGGAACTGCACATACAAATACATTTTTCATCTGGAGGTTTCCCTCCTTAGCCCCAAACAACTTTGCTTCTGGAGCAATTGTCAGGCATCCAGTTCTGTTGTCCAGGAACCAAGAAGGAGCTAACAGTCAACAAGGAACTAAAGCTCAGCTGCTGGCTTTTATAGTAAAACAAAAGAGGAGGGAAGAACTAGTGTTTAACGAGTAGCTCCTTGTCAGCATTAGGTTAGGTGTTAGGCCTTATTTGAGCATTAAAATACCACTGTGTAGCTTTGTGTATCTATATCATCTGTATTTAGATGATATAGAGACATGTAGAGATACAACTATAGGTATATCTTAGTCAGCTTAGGCTGCTCTAACAAAATGCTGTGTACCAGTGGCTTAAGTAACAGGAATTCACATTGCACAGTGTGGGAGGCTGGAAGTCTGAGATTGTGATGCCAGCATGTCCCCGTTTTGGAAAGGGCCCTCTTCGTGGCTTGCAGATGGCTGCTTCCTTGCTATGTCCTCACACGGGGGAGGGAGAGCAAATCCCAGTCTCTTTCTCACCTTATAAGGATACTAATCCCATCACGAGGCATGACCCTCGTGAAATCATCTAAACTTAATACCTCCCAACGTCCTACCTCCTAGTACCATCACACTGGGGCCAAGGGCTTTAGCATACGTATTTGGTGGAGGGGGGCAGGGAGGACAAGCATTCAGCCCATAACAATGTAAGATCCCAGTTCTTACAGGAGACTGAAGCTCTGACATAGGCCAAAATTACACAGTGAGGGAACAGGGTGAGTTTGGAGCCCCAATATCTCTGGCTCCAAAGGCGGTACATTTCAGGGCTGGTAGGTAGATAGATGATAGATAGATAGATAGATGGTAGATAGATAGATAGATGATAGATAGATAGATAGATGATAGATAGATAGATAGATAGATAGATAGATAGATAGATAGATGATAGATAGATAGATGATAGATAGATAGATAGATGATAGATAGATAGATAGATGGTAGATAGATAGATGATAGATAGATAGATAGATAGATGGTAGATAGATAGATAGATGATAGATAGATAGATAGATAGATGATAGATAGATAGATAGATAGATAGATAGATAGATGATAGATAGATGATAGATAGATAGATGATAGATAGATAGATAGATAGTAGATAGATAGATGATAGATAGATAGATGGTAGATAGATAGATGATAGATAGATAGATAGATGATAGATAGATAGATTGATAGATAGATAGATAGATGGTAGATAGATAGATAGATAGATAGATGGTAGATAGATAGATAGATAGATAGATAGATAGATAGATGATAGATAGATAGATAGATAGATGGTAGATAGATAGATAGATGATAGATAGATAGATAGATAGATGGTAGATAGATAGATGATAGATAGATAGATAGATAGATAGATGGTAGATAGATAGATAGATGATAGATAGATAGATAGATGATAGATAGATAGATAGATAGATAGATAGATGATAGATAGATGATAGATAGATAGATGATAGATAGATAGATGATAGATAGATAGATAGATAGATAGATAGATAGATAGATAGATGATAGATAGATAGATGATAGATAGATACATAGATGATAGATAGATAGATGATAGATAAATAGATAGATAGATAGATGATAGATAGATAGATGATAGATAGATAGATGATAGATAGATAGATAGATGATAGATAGATAGATAGATGATAGATAGATAGATGATAGATAGATAGATAGATAGATAGATGATAGATAGATGATAGATAGATAGATAGATAGATGATAGATAGATGATAGATAGATAGATAGATAGATAGATAGATAGATAGATAGATAGATGATAGATAGATAGAAAGATGATAGATAGATGATAGATAGATAGATAGATGATAGATAGGTAGATAGATAGATGATAGATAGATAGATGATAGATAGATAGATAGATAGATAGATAGATAGATAGATAGATAGATGGTAGATAGATAGATAGATGATAGATAGATAGATAGATGGTAGATAGATAGATAGATAGACGATAGATAGATAGATATAGATAGACAGACAGACAGACAATATAATAAAATAAAGTGATTCAAGCTCTTTGTGGATTGAGAATTATACTCACCAATTTTTAGACTTGCTGCCTCCACTGTTTCCCCTCTCTGGGGCTCCTCATTTCCCTTTCTGGGGCAAGCACTGTGTACGGTCTTTGTTCTGAATGCTTAAAGCTCTTAAGAAGGTAGCAGGACGGGAAGAATGAAGCAGGGGAAATCGGAGGGGTAGACGAACCATGAGAGACGATGGACTCTGAAAAACAAACTGAGGGCTTTAGAGGGGAGGGGGTGGGGGAATGAGTTAGCCTGGTGATGGGTATTGAGGAGGGCACGTTCTGCATGGAGCACTGGGTGTTATGCACAAACATTGAATCATGGAACACTTCATCTAAAACTAATGATGTAATGTATGGTGATTAACATAAGAATAAAAAAATTTAAAAAAAAAAAGCTCTCATTTGTGGAGTGGTCACAAAGCACAGGACTTAGTAACTGCTCATTTAAATCTCCTACTGGCAACAAACCATTTTTCAGATGAGGAAAACAAGGGCTCAGGATGTGAATTAAGTAACCAGGCCAAGTTGACCCAACTAGCAAATAGAAGGAATTGGAGCCCAGATCTGACCTCTCAAGCTTGTGGACTCCACAGTTCCGAACAACAGCTTAAATATTCTTTCCAGAAGAATAAAAATCCCTCTTACAATGTAGAAGACAGATCCAATGTGGTCTTCCACATGAAGATGCCCAGGGAACTATCACCCCATTGATCCGTCTGCTATAAACACAGTCCCTCAAAATGAAGGACATATGCAAGCTGCCTCCAAGGCCAAGTCCAAGCTACCCCTACAGCTGGTGATGGTTGGAGTCCATTCACCCGGATACAGCCAGAGGATGAAAACCTTGAGGTCGGTCCGCTGGAACTGGAGCCTGTGCCTCCCGGGCATCTCGATGTGTGGGGGTGTTGTGCTAGTAAAGCCCCCCCACAGACTCTGCCACGCGGGCTATAAGTCATTTCTGTGAGTTCTCCACACACCGTGCTTAGACTGCCACCAATACTGTGGACGCTGATAAGACCTTTCATCTTCATATCTCAGGCTGCTTTACAAACAGTAATTAATTAGGCCTCATAACCCCCTGATGAGATGACTACGTAGAAACACAGTCCTGTGCATGGCTCCGGGAATTTTGTCATCAGGAGTTGCAAGTTCAATTCACATCTCCACCACGGACCTCAAGCTGCCTCCACAAAGGCAAAAAGAAACACTCGAAGAAGTGACCTTGGGATTCCCATCATGAAACACCTCTACCATTGAGCAAAAATAGAAGGGCTTTTGAGCATATGAAACCGATCAGTAGCATGATGGTCATTCATGGAGCATTGGAGTTGAGGGATGGGACAGAACGAAAGGCACAGCAGCGGTATCATCAGTGTGGCCTTGGGCGAGCTCATGAAAGCCCATACGCTTCTCTTCATCGGGAAGTGGGGGCGGTAAGAGTTCCTGTTTTACAGACTTGGAAGAAGAGTCCTGCAGTCAAATCAGAACAGAAATCACAAACCATTTCGGGCCTGGGAAGTCCTACAAACGTGAATATTTGCATATCGCTATGATCTGAGCTCCAGATGACCTGCGGGACAGAAAGATCAGTGTAGTTCTCTTTGCCATGTCCCCATAGGGCACCGAAGGAATCCTTGCTGTGCTATTGGCTATGGAAGGTGTGGAGATAAATACAGTTCATTTTCTGAGGGCTTGCTGCCTCCTTGGGTCTATGCCAGAATACTATGGAGACAGATTTTGGAATTTTAGTCAGCACTGGTTGCAATTCTGTAATCATTCCCTGTTTTTTGCTTTTCACGGACAATGTGAACACAACCACAACTTGGGGTTGCCATGGTCTGGATGTTTGTGTTCCCTCCCCAAATTTGTGTGTGGAAATTTTAACCCCCAAAGGTGATGGTATTAAGTAGGTGAGGCCTTTGGGAGGTGACAAGGTCATAAGAGTCGAGTCCTCGTGAATGAGGCTAGTGCTCATATAAAAGTGATCCCACCGAGCTCCCTTGCATCTTCCACCAGGTGAGGATCCAAGAAGTCTGTGACCTGGAGGACCCTCACCCAACCAGTTTCTTTGTTTATAAGCTGTCCGGTCTGTGATTGTTGTTACAGCAGCCCAAAGGGATATAGCTAGCCCCCATGGCAAAATTGTACACTATTCTATAATATAGGATAAGATCCTACTATTATATGACAGGAAAGGGAAGCAATATATATCAAAAATCTATTGTTTGTGGTTGGAATATAAATAGCGTCTCTTGCTTAATAACATACTACCTATATTGTTCACTTTGACTCTTTTTCATCAGATTTATGGTATTTTACACTCTACGTATATAGCATTGTTGTGACATTTATTTTTACAACAGTCATAAATCTAGGGATTTCATATTTCTGAAAGCAGTTTGGTCATCAATTTAATATGTACAATGACCCCTCTTGTTTCCCTATTAAGAAAGAAGAAACAATTTCTCATAGAGAAATTTGTTGTGGAATTATTTCATGGAAATCCGAAGTCCTCTGATTCCTTTATTTATTATCAATAAAATAATTACTTAAATTATTAATTTAACAAATATTTATCAAACGTGAAAATTTGTAACCTTGCTAAAACCGAGTAGGGAGGTTTCAACAGGGGGCACTCTGACGCTCTTAATACTTGTAGTCAATTGCAGACAGGAGGAGGTGGACTTGACTTTATTTGTACTTGACCTTGCCAGAGGAAGAGACGCTTTCCTCACTGCAACCCCCACCCCACCCCCAACAGCTCAGCCAATGAAAAACCACCACACTTTCAACTTCCACTTTACTCCAAAGGACTTTTAATTCCTAACAGCCTTCTGGCCTTACCGTTTTCTCCTTTAAAAGGTGTGCCTCTCCTTTGTTCCCTGGACTTGCCTGTGGCTTTGCTGCACCTTCAGTGTCCCTGACTGCAATTTCCTTTTATTACCAAATAAACCCATTTTTGCTGGTAAAGTAACTGTCAGTTTTTATTTTTAAGATTAACTAACAGACATTACTGGTAGAAGTGCAAAATGGCGCAAGTGTTTGAAAATAGTTGGGCGGTAGCTTATAAAGATAAAAATCTATATCTAAGCCATGACCCAAAATTCTCCCAATAGAAATGGAAATATCTTTTTACCCTCTCCCCCACAAAAACAAAATACCTGTTCACAAAAAAAAACCAAAAAACAAAAAAACCCCCACAAAACTTATACAGAAATATTTGTGCAGCTTTATTTAAAAACAAAGTTTATTCCAGTTTATTCCAAAAGCTGGAATAATGTCCAACAACAGGTGACTGAATTAACAAATACGGTATATCCATAGTATGTAATACTAATCAGCAATAGAATAAAACTACTAATATATGCAGCACATTAGTGTGATGGTTAATTTTATGTGTTAACTTGATAACAGGACAGAATGCCCAGATATCTGGTTGAATATTACATTTGGGTGTGTCTGTGAGGAGTTTTCCAGATGAGATTAGCGTTTGAATTGGTAGACTGAGGCAAGCAGATTGCTCTTAATGGATGTGGATAAGCTTCATCCAGTCCACTGAGGATCCGAATAAAACAAAAAGGCAGAGGTCTATTGAATTTGCTCTCTGCCTGACTTCTTGACCTGGGACTTCAACCTCTGGCTCTCAAAACTCGTGGTTCTCAGGCATTCAGATCCAGTCTGTAATTTGTACCATTAGCTCTCTGGCCCTCAGGCCTTTGAACATCACTAGCTTTCCTGGATCTCCAGCTTATAGATAGCACTCCTTGGGACTTAAAGCCTACGTAATTCTGTGAGTCACACCTTATTAAAAGTCTCTCTATAGATACTGTATACTATACTATACAATACTGTTTCTAAATATACTGTTTCTCTGGAGAACTCTAATACAGTCACTGAATCTCAAAAAACAATATGCTGAACAAATGAAGCCTGACACAAGAGTATATTCTGTGTGAATCCACTTACCTAAAGTTTTAGAATAGATAAAATAATCACATTCAAAGCGTATTTCTGAGGGGGGGAATATATATGTGTATATATATATATATACATATACATATACATATATATATTCCCCATATATATATACACATATATATTCCATATATATATACACACACACACACACACATATATATTCCATATATATATATATATATATGTTCTACCTGTAAGTACCTGCTGTTCAGGTCTGCTTAACTCCTAGAAGATTAAAATATCTGGTTCTTAAACTTTCTCAGCAGAATGTCATCCTTAATCGTCCCTCTCCTGTATGGTATCAGAAGCATAAAGTTCTCACTTCAGTACCTAAGGTGCTATATAAGCCTCAGCTCCGGATAACAAGTAAAATTTGCTGAGCGCTTACTCTGTGCCAGGCGCTATACTAATTACTTTATGGACATTACCTGATTTATTTCTCAGAACAACCTGAGAAAACATGATGTTCTTCCTTTTTTGAGTGAGTAAAGTGACTAGTGAGAGAGCACACAGGTGACATAATTATGGTATACCTGGACTCCAGTCCACAGGGAATGGTGACAAGCATGTGCGTTAACCATGGAATAGCCTCTCCTTCCGTGATGACGCAGCATCTGCCAAAAGCCTTTATGACTTCTGGTTGTGGAGACAACCAAGATGCTATAACTTCTACCCCTGGATTAAGTCATATTATCTGAATGAAGTTGTGCAGAACATATGATCTCAGGCCACTGGCAGGAACATCATTTCTGTGATTCTCCCCCCTGTTGTGTCCTCTGATTTGTGTGGCAGGCCAATGCCAAGAGTCTCCCTTTTAACTGCATTTGTGTTTATGTTTTCTTTTCTTTTTTTTTTTTTTAAATAAAACCATAGCAGAACATAAGCTCAGTTGCATAATTTTTGGGACCAGTGCAAAATAAATTGTTGGGTATTGGTCAAGGGTGAGACGGTCAGTCTCCACTTCCCACAGGTCCATTGCCCCAGCCCATGGCAGAGGGACAGCACTCTAAGAGATTACCAATCTCATTGACAACAGAAGTCTGTTAAATACCTGGATCAATGGGTAAGCAAGAGGTCACTGCCTTGTTGCCCACTGAATGCATCATGATGGTGTCAAGCCATGGCAAGAAGACACCCACTGCCTTGCCCTATCCCACATTTCCATGGGGAACATGCCTGAACCCCAATCTGCCCTGTGACTTCATGCAGGCTCCCACTGGGGACAGGAGGTGATGGCGAAACATGATCTTTGCTCTGTCAGTGTGATCTGGCCACCACCCTGGATGAAGGGTAGCAGTGGCCATGAGGTGGGCGTGGAGAGGTAGAGGTCTGGGCAAGGCCCAAGATGCCATGGGTAGAAAGCAGCATCTAAGAACACATCTAAGGGAGGTGGAACCACATGGAAGCAGTGGTTCCAAGCCCTCAAACAGGCTTCCATCTGACTTCACTTACAAAACACAAATTCAAAGATAAAATTATTAAGAATTTTAAGACGGCAACAATGGAGCATTAAACCCCACATGTGGGATCTTTCCGAGGGGGGAGGCTCTGTGTGGTGTAAGTGCATTGTTCACGCACCCACAAAGCCGCTGGCTGAATGCAGTGTATGTGATGGATTTGGAAATAAGACTGCCTAGATTCAAGTCCCAGCCCACTATTTAGTAGCTATATGACTTCTGGCTACTTCCTTAACCACACTGGGCCTTACTTTTCTCATCCATAAAACAGTGTTATTATGGAAAATTCAATGTATAAAATGCATTAAGCACAAAGTCTAGAGTACCTAGCACATAGTAAAAATTATATAAGTGTTAGCTCTTTGCTGATTATTTGTAAATATTCCCTACATAAATGTCCCAAAGCCCTTGTATGCATGTCTCTAAGCAAATCTGTTTTTACCACTAACTCACTGATGTGAGTTACAGCAAGTCCGCTTTCTCTTCAGTCATCTCCTGCTGCATGTGTTTATTATTGAATAGATGGTTTCAAAGCAATATTAAAAAACAATTTGTAAAAAGGAAAAACAAATCTTTAAGTGTACACCCGGACATAATTATTCCAATGTTTGCACGTAAGATGCTAGTACTTGCCAATGTGCATGCGTATTTTTGCAAAGCTACAATCGTACTGTATATATCATTTTATATTTTTTCGCTTCACATTAAACTGTAAGCGTTTGTTCATGATGCTACATTGTCATAATTAGCATTGTAATGGTTGCGTAATACCCTATTATGTTGATACATCATAATTTACTATAAATTATTCCCCTATTGATGGACATTTAAGTTGTTCCCTTTTTGGGGCAATTACAGCTAATGCTATAGTGATGAGCACTTAGCTCTATCCTTTTGTTGAATTATTTTATGGAGATCCATTTCCAGGAGGGGGATTGCTGGGGCAAAGGGAATATATATATATGTAGGTTTCTTTTACATTCTGAGCCATTGTTTTCCAAAAGGGTGATAGTAGTTATTAATATGGATACTAACACTAATAATAATGCAGTAAGTGGAACTTAATCTGCCCAGGCTCTATCCTAAACTCTCAGTACATATTTTATCATTCCATTCTTTCTATGGCCCTAGGTATTATAATCTACTTTACATCTGAGGGAAATGAGGAACAGTTCAATAATTGGTCCAAGGCCATATATTTAGTAAGTGTAAGTAAGTAAATCTGGAAAAGGAACTAGTCTAGTCTGATAGCGAAGCCGGTTAGTTAAATCAGGCACTTCAACACTCCTCTCACTCCCTGCTGTTGACTATGGCCAGGATCTTATAAATTATCAAATAATTTCCCTGCGGACTCCCCATAGGATTCTGCCCTGCCCCAGCACCCAGTCACAATGAATGTTTGCTCCTTTGAAATGCTTTCTCATCCTCTATGATACCACAAAATAATGCCAATCGTTTACCTTCATCCATTAGTTCTGCCTTCTTGTCTTCCTTTCTCCTCCCTTATCCATCCTTCTTTCCCTTCTTTCTTTCATGCCTTCTCTTTTTTCCTCCTTTCTTTTTTCCCTCCCTCCTTAGCACATATTTGAAGTATGTGTCTTTTATGTGCAAAATTTTATGAAAAGTCTTTATTCTTTGTTTTACTCAGTTGTCATTGCCTTTTCCCCCTTGTGCCAAATGTTAATACAGATTTCCATCTACTTTGCATTTATTTTTTGCACTTATTTGGAGTGCCATTAAAATTTAATTGGTAAGTTCATATTCTTCTTTAAATACTATAAGGTTTTACAGAAGGTTATAGAAGTCTTAACTAATTTGCATCCATCTTGGAATATTTCTTAAAAGAACACTGTCATCGTATATATCATATATTTTCATCATATATATTTTCATAATGTATGAGAGAATCAGTCTGGGTATACACAAGCTTAATTCACACACCTTTTAAGGACAATCATTTGGGATAAAAGCATATTTTATTCCACAGAGTTCATATATTGTCTGAAGCACTTTCAGTGTGGAGTTGCTCTAGTCCTGTTGTTTTTGATATCATTTCTGTTGCAGGAAGGGAACGTTCAGATGGTTGTAAGCAAACATTTACTTAGCCTCTAGTCTGTAACTTATAAATAACTACGAGAAAAAAAAGAGATGGGGAATTAAGAAATGAAAAAAACGAAACAAAGCTCAGAGGGGTTTGAACGGGTTGCAAGAAGTCCTGAGGTGGAGGAATCATCCCCCACCCAGCACATTCTATTACAGGTGTTCCGAGTACACCAGGGACAGTCTCTCAACATCGAACACATAATTCAGTAGTGAACTTTAGAACTAAGCCCAGCTGAGAAATAACTTTCTAGATTACAGTGCCCATCTCTTGGGGCTCACATGTCCCTCTATCTTTCTCATTCCTTCCCCCCGCCTCCTCACCTCTTTCACCCTTAAACCCCTTTCAATCTATAGCAAAATGAAACATTCAAATACATTATTCAGTCTAGGAGAAAATGTCAGCTCTTTCTTTCCTCTCCCCATTTATTGTTTTCTCTGGTTTTCCTCCCAGTCCTGCTGCAGACCTGAGTCTCAGTGGGTTTTGCCTATGTTATTTTGGAACAGAAAAGTTGCAAGGAAATATTTCCCTAAGCACAAGGGAGTTGAGTGCTGAGAAGCAGAAAATCCGAGGTTTCTCATAGCGCCCTTTGGCTGTGGTTGTAATAGGGTGCCACGGAGATAGGACACAGAAAAAAAATAGATAAACCCAGTCAGCCTCTCCTAAGACCCAGGTCATCCTCAGGCCCCAGGGGATGCTAGGGCCAAATTATCTTTTTCAAAAAAGTCTTGAGAGTAGCCAAAACCCAAGAGACATTTGTAGACCAGTAATAATGTCAATTCCAGTGGTTTTCTACCCAAAACTGGGAGACAACTTCAAATTTGTTTGGTTTTGCCATGCTCAATGCCTCATTGTCTCTGTAATATCTACATCTCATGTTTCCATCACACAGTGGGGTCTCCACACACAGACTGTGCTGGGTTATCTCTGAACACACAGAGGGTGCAGATAAACCTTTGCCGAATGAACAGCCATGGGAGGCAGTCAGGGCAAGAAAGTCCACGCAAAATGACCATTGAAAATCTTTTCCTCCTCTTTTCAAAGGGGAACATGCCGCCCAGCAAGCTTTCATATAACAAACAGACCGCTTAAGTGGTACAATTGAGGAGCATTTCAGATTAGGTTAACAAATGGGTTAGGATGGCCGCTGCAGCATTGCTTGCAAAAGAAAAACAAATAAGAGAGTATACTCTCTCAATCACTACCAGTGAAGAACTGAGTAGGTACACCCATTACCTGGACTAAACGTTTCCAAAAAATGAGTTCGTGTCTGCAGACATCAAGAGAGGCCCACGTAGTATTTTAAGGGGAAACGGTTTTTCTATCTACAATATATGGAATTAGCCAATTGTTCATACACATTTCTGTATCTGGAAGAATGTGCTAGAGTAGCTAGCATGTGGGAGTTGCCTTTGTGGGTCAGACATTGGGCTAACGTGCATCATTGCATTCAGTCCTCACAAACCATCCCGAGACACAGGTCGTGACATCCAGTCCCAATTTTTCGCTTGAAGAAAATGAAGTTGAGTCACTTACCCAAAGTCACACAGGTTGGAAGTGGTAGAGTTGGGACCCAAAGCCAAGAAAAAGAAAGCCAGAGCGGTGCCACTGGGGACCAGGGGCTGCTTCCTAGCCTCACTGAAAGCGGTAGCATCCCTGGGGGTGAGATCATTGAAGAGCAGTTACTGTCTATTTTATAGATTTCCATTTTATTTAGCTTATTTTTACTTTAAGCAAGTATTGTCTTTACTGTAAAATCATTTGTATTTTGAAAACTTAAAAAGCAGATGCAAAATGCCTCAGGGGTTATTATAAGCCATTATCATGGGGGGGGCGGTATTTACCATTTCAGTGAGCAATGAGTAAGAAAAGGAAGGGGAAGATTAAAGTGAAGGAGGGTGGGGAGAAAGGGAAGGAGCAGGCAGAGGAGGAGGCAGGGGGAGGGGGGAAGCTGAAGCTTCCTCCTTTGCTTTCTCTATAGCTCTAAGGCTTCAGGGAAGCGTAAGAGAGCCCTAAAAATAAAACAGCAACATCAACAGCAAACTACAACTATCATTTTCATAGTATTTATTTTTGAATCCTACAGAATCTCTTCTCTTTTCTTCCCTCTTCCCATGTGCCTTTTGCCACCCCCACATGGCATGCTCCCCATGGCCTCTTCTGTACCGTCTGTGATGCTGAACTGAATTTAAGGCTTTAAAATTAGACTTCTAGTTATCTGTATGGTCTGTATGGTTCATCGATACAAAACTTTATTGTACGATAACTGGTTTCTCTTATTTTTTCATTGAACTGGGCAACCCTGTGTGTCACAGAGGACAGGAATTGGCCTTGCCCTACAGTCTTGCCCAAGGAAAAGAAGGAAAGGAAGCAGTGCTAAGATTTTGGCCAGGCTGATAAAAGAGAACTCCTTCCCAGCGTGCCTGTGACCTTGAGGGAGCTCTTCTTGCAGTGAGTTGGTTGACACTATCACCCCGTGGCAATAAGATGCCAAGGTGAAGGCTCAAGTTGAAATGTACAGTAGGAACTCTGTCCTTGGGCTGTGCAGCTGAGACATGGATACGTGGATACGGCACCTCCGGAGACATGGATAAGTAAAGGCAATCTACGTATTCATCCATGAGCTCATGACTTAACTAACCAGGGCTTTCAGGAGTAAAATGGGTCTAATTGCCCACCTTTCCAGGGCTGTCACAAATATCAAGTCAGATAAGATATGTAACGCTCCTATCAAATAGTACAAATCACCGTTCATGCTCCCCTTCTCTTTTCTTTCTGACTTCTGTGCCCACGTCTTGCCAATGCCTGCTTCCCCTACCCACAGAGCTTCCCACTTTTCTTTAGGAGAAAAATGCCAATTTTCTCCTTAAATATCTGATTTAGAGCCCAGATTTCTGAAGCTTTTCTTGTCTAACACCAAGCAACACTGGTGTAGATGGAATTATATAGCGTCTCCAAGACTCAGTTTCCCCACATGAGAAGTAAGACTGTTTGAGAGCATTATTTGAATTTTTTTAGATATTAAAATCCCTTAAATCCACATATTTTTGTTTCTCTTGCTCTCTTCCTTCCTCCCTGTCTTCCTGCCCCCGTCTCTTCTCTGCATCACCGTCTGCTGGTGAATAGAATTCAGACCATAAATCAGATTCAGGTGTTTACTTGCATTGGTCACAAACAGAAGATTTAATCATGCAAGAATAGGTTCCCCTTTTTCTGATCAAATTAGTCGGTTCTGTGTCTGCCTCCTCCCTCCCTCAGGCTTTTCCTCTATTTTTAGATAGTCTGAAAAGTCTTAATATATCAATGACATTTATAACACATGTTAATATCTAAAGCGTCAACGCTCTATTTGTAGAAATGACTGCTGATGTGATGAGATGCTTTTATTATATCAGTGACTTTTATGATAAATAGGATGAAACCGTGTACTCTTTTGGGAAATTAAATAATAATAATAAACTATTTTCTGCCCCAGTTTGTCCAACCATTAGCTTCAAGTACTAGGTTTTACTTTTTTGGTGCACTTTTTATAAATTGCTCTTTACAACTTCAGGGTGAATATCTGTCTCCTGGAATAGATGACAGCAGGTTCTTCTGGGAGAATGCATTAGGGAGCTAAGTGCAGACACCTGGGGATCCATTTTATAATCTTTGTAGCTTCTCAGGCTCCCTAATGGGGCCCAGCACCTCAGAACTCCGGGGGTGGCCCGTTGTGCGGTCTTTATAGAAAATGTACAGCCCCCATCCCTGCCTCAGCACATTTTCCGTATCATTAAAGTGCATTTCATAATTATATGAGTTGAAAGTGAAGAGCATCTGTTTGGGGAGCACACAGACATGGGCTGGAGTCACCGCTGTGTCCCTTACCAACCATGTGATTTGGATAAACCATTAAACCTGTCTAAGCTTCATTTATAGCTTCACCTATAAAAAGTGGGAAGTGAGTGCAGCTACTCCAAAGACAGACCATGTGGCTACAGCGAAAAGGTGTATGTAACATATTTACCACATATACAAGGTTCAAGAGTAGTAGCTATTGTTCATTTTTGTTGTAATTATTTGTCCTACTGCCTCCTTTGTGAAGAATGTCCTTCCCACTCTGCAACTCCATGCAGACCTGCTACTCATCTCAACTTCCACTGAACTTTAGTCAAGCCTCAGTGGTCACTTTCTGACTGTCCAAATTTATCAGATCACTTCCCAGACCAACACCCCAACGTGCACATACATAATCCATATTACAGACATTTCACCTTCATTCTCCAAACATGCCAGAATTTTGTGGGTCTTCATGATTTGTCTTGCTGTTCCCTCTGCTTACCTGTCTTCCTTTCTCACCTTCACTCATTCTTTAAACTCAGCTTGGATTTCACCTCATAGGAAGTTCTTGCTTGTCTGATCGGAGGCTAGTCTACCTCTGTGATCCTGTAGAGTCCTCTGGTTTTTGCCGGAGTTATCAATACAATTGACCATGTCATGTCCGAGGCCATGAGTTCATGGAGGACAGATCTTCTGACTCTTTTGCCTTTGTATCACCATGTCCTAGCACAGAGACCACAATAAATATGTATAGATCAACTGATTTCTGTGCATTTCTGACTCTTCCTGGTAGATCGCCAGTTCTTTAGTTTGTGGATTATTACTTGGCTTTTGCTGGCTGCCATTGTCTCTAGCACAAATCTTTATTTATTCAACAAACATTCTTGAGCATCTGTACTCAGCTTGGACCTAACATAGAGGATGAGGTGTGGTGATACATAATGTAGAAGAAGCAATAATTCAGATTCTTCTGTCCATGCCAACTGTCTGGGACACTCAGCAAGGCAGAAAGTGATCTGAGTGGCAGAAGCAGAGACCAAATTTCCCTCAGAGACAAGATTACCATGCCTTAAATGCAGGATCCCATAGTTCTTATACTTAGACAAAGAGGAAGAGGGCCATGAAAGACAGGCAAGTCTCTTCACTTGTGCTTTTCCTCCTATTCCCTGTGTGGAGTCTGTAAACTGAGCCACATGCTGCTTCCCGGATATGGCAATGCCATGACCCATCCCCCATTTGATTACCTTCAAGCAGCTACAGGAAATTATACAATTTCAAGATTTACATTGGTGGGGACAGTGAGCAATAGAAGAAGTAAAAGGCTCCATTTAGACATGAAACCATAGTCATGTGCACCAACCCATCCTTTCCCTAGAATACTGCACTGCAGCATCAGGTGTGGGGACAATTATTAATAATTTAGTCCTGTCCTGTTACCATGACTTTTTTATCTGGGAACTCCCTGGGGCCCCATGGAAGTGGAGGTGGTTAACACGAGAGAAGTATTACATTCCTAGATTTCTGATCCTAACACCATATGAGAGCACCAAAATTTTAACCTGGGTTTAGAAGAGACAAATCCAAGCTCTTGCCTAGTTCAGTTGCCAGGAGAGACAGCCTTAAACACAAATAATGATATCACAGTGAGCCAAGTATGTAGATAGGAAGTATCAGTGTATACCCAACCAGCATTATTACGTGAGTGATTTTAAGGAATAAGTCTTACTCTCCCAGGCTACTGCTTTTATAGGCTGCACTAGTATGTTCCATGCTTGGGGATCCTACAGGATATCAGCTGTTTGTCCTATGGCCTTTAGAAATGTTCACATACCTTTTAAAGGAGAAGCTCTTCCAAACTGGCTCTCAATCTCTACTTTCCCCATCCCTCCAAATTTCAGCAAGTTCATATCGGATGTTACTCATCCCTTCAAATGTCCCAACTCTGGAAGCTGTAGCAAGTAAACTGATACAAAGAAAATGTGGAATGATTATGAAATAGTCTAGCATCAGGCGCATTTGGCAGATATGAATCATACTGCATTGGTTAGCTATTGCCATGATAGTGATCTAATAACAAACCGCCCAAAATCCCAGTGGCTGACAGTAACAAGCATCCCTGTCCTCACTCAGGAGACTGTGGGTGGGCTGGGAGAGCTCTCCTTCAGTCCACAGATCCAATGGGTATGTTGCTAGGATTCAGCTTTGGTCTTGGTCTGCTCCATGTGTCTCCACCCTCTCTTTGAATCAGCATCTATTGAGGCATATTTTTACTATGGAAAATCATAGGAGTGCGAGTGAACAAGTTGAGCTGTGCAAGCACACTTTTACCTCTGCTCACATATGTCTGTTAGTATTCCATTGCCCGAAGCAAATCACATGACCAGACCCACCATGGACAAGGTAAGGAGGATGAGCACGGTAGGAGGGTACTGCAAAGTTGTCTGACAAAGTGTGTGGATGAGGAACAGGGAATGAAGAATTTGGACCAGATATCCACTCCAGCACATGTGTATTCTGCCATTCGCTCTCCATACATGCAGGGCATGTATCATTCCTCCATCAGAACAATCTTTCCTTTGTATTCTCAACGTACGAATTGATGGAAATTGCCATTCCTGATGCTGCTCGTTGTTCTTGCAAATAAGAAACTTCTTTCTATTTGTGTCTCTTTGAACAAATCATTTCCTCTCGCTGGGTCTCACTTTTCTCATTTGTAAAATGAAGAAACCGGATTAAATGTTTTCTAACATTTCTTCAGCACTGACATTCTGTGCTTTGGGGACTTTTATTCTTCAGAAGGTGGTATAATACAATAATCGAGAGTGTGGACTCTTAAGTCAGACTATCTGGGTTCATAACTGGGCATCGGAACTTTGTGTAACTTCAGACAAGCCATTTACTCTTTACGGCCCACAGCATCCCCATCTCTAAAATGGGAACAATAATTGTACCTATTCATAAAATGGTTGTGGGTATTCAATTAATTAATGCACAGAGAGTGCCTAGACCAGTGCCAGCATACAGCTAGCTAGCACTTAACACGGGTCCCTATTATTTTAAGGTTTAAATGATCCACTGCTGGTTGGTCCTTTTTCATGTTTCTCTTCTCTCTCTGTCTCTCAGGTCTGTTTATCTATTTATCTGTCATCTCTGTTCAAATCCCTGTAAACTTGTATGTTTTGTTGATCACAGAGGACCCTTTAAAAAGAGAAAGAAATGGTGACTGTGATAAAAAGTAGACATCAGAACAAAAATAGAAAAGTTCAGCTGATCATCCTTCCATAAAATATTTATTGACTACCTACCTACTGAAATCATGATCCAAACTGTAACCAAAAGACCCAAAAATATAATGGCTTCAACAAAATTGAAATTGTATTTTTCTTCCACGTGTCCAGGTAGAATCAAGCTGTCCAAGACTCACAAGGGAAGCTCTGCTAGCCTCAAAATGTGTCTTTCACTCTGGGGCTAATGCAGTTCTCCTGCTCTCACCCCCTTCCAGGCCTTGGGGAAGGGGAAAGGGGGAAGCATGGTCTACAACCATTTCTTTTATGTAGTATACATTATTTCTCCTCACTTACTGATGCTAGAATTTAATCCCTTGGCCATAACAGGCTACCAGGGTAGTGATGATATGTAGTCTCCGGTTCAGTGGCCACATGCTGTGGGAAAATTTAGGATGTCTCTGATTAAATAGGGGAGAATAGATATTGGCAAACAATTAGTAATCTCTGCCTTAGGAACTGTACCAGCCAGGCAACACTGTAAAAGATGGACATGTCCCTACCCTCATGAATTCTTACGGTTCAGTTGGGGGACGTACAATTAATCTAGCTGTGTGCAGGAGTTAACGAAGAAAAAAGGTCAATAATAAGACCTGACAAATGGGTGAGGGGAACCAAGTAAAAGCTGTGGGCAGGGGGAGTAGGAGGCGTTACCAACAAAGGGGGCTGCACAAATGTCTGGAAAGAATAAATGATATGATACATTTCAGGAACAGAAAGATGTTCAGAATGAAGGGGTGAGGCAGCAGGGAAGGTGAGGCTAGAAAAGCAAACAAAGACAGCAGGAAACAGGGGTTTATTCCATATTAAAATGTTTGGTTTTTATCCTGTGGTTGATGGCCAACGGCACAATATTTTAAACGAGGAAATAAGAGAAATCACAGGGGCCCTCACAAAACTGAGGGAAAGAATTGGATGACCCATAAAGTTGCATAGTCAGGAAGTGCACTTTAAAAATATATGCTTTGGGCGCCTGGGTGGCTCAGTCGTTAATCGTCTGCCTTCGGCTCAGGTCATGATCCCAGGGTCCTGGGATCGAGCCCCACATCGGGCTCCCTGCTCGGCGGGAAGCCTGCTTCTCCCTCTCCCACTCCCCCTGCTTGTGTTCCTGCTCTCGCTGTCTCTCTCTGTCAAATAAATAAAATCTTAAAAAAATAAAAAATAAATAAAAAATAAATAAATAAATAAAAATATATGCTTTGTTTGGGGGAGGAAGTGAGGGGGGAGGAGAATTGGAGCGGAGGAAGGGTAGGCGGAATACACGGAGAAGGTATGATGGTTTAAGTCTAGCTACTTGAAGGCGATTTGCCAGAGGCCCAGAACCCAGGGTATGGGAGCCCCAGGGCAGATGGCCGCACCTCTCATCCTGTGTCCTGTTGCTTCCCCAGCCCAGTGGCCTTCAGAGATTCCAGAAGGGGAAAGAGGAGCATGGGGGAGGAAGCTAGCTCCACTTTCCCACCTTCCCACTGCCCCCCGCCATTTGAAAAGTGAAGTAGCAGAGGCTGAGGGAGGAGTTGAGACAGATCCACAGATCCCGGAAGAGCGAGCGGGGACCTGGCAGAGGTATTATTAGGCTGCCTCCTGTTGTCTTTCGAATAATCCCCCAAGGACTTGAGATCCAAGTGAAACAGTTGGCACGCAGGCTAGCCCATCCTCCACTCAGAGTGAGTTATAGCAGCCCTTCCCCTAAAGATGGCAAGCAGAACGCCTCCTAAAATCACCATGATTCTGCCTTGTTTGCATCTTCAGCTGGGTTTGGGGGACACTTTGTTCATCCCTCCACAAATTCCCCAAGGAACGCACACATCCCTCTCTTCCACTGCCTTTTTGCTACTACTCAAGAAAGAAAAAGATTGTTTAGAGATGCACATATGTGTATGTGCGTGTGCGTGTGCGTGTGTGTGTGTGTACCAGCCCTTCCTTATCAAAAGCTAGTCTTTTTTCCGCCCCCCCCCCCCCTTTTTCTCTTCCTTTGGCCCCGGAGAATTAAGAGAACCTCTTGTCCTTTCTCTGGGAGGACATGTCAGCCAGCAACATCTCAGTTCCTCTAAGGGATTTAAAAATATTTTACTTGCCTGGGGCCTGCTGGCCAGAATCTGGTTTGGGGACTTGGGAGTATGGCAACGGGAAGCTCAGTAAACTACTCTGGACTGGGAATCTTGAGTCCTAAGTCTGTAGGAGTCACCGTTAGAGGTGTGTTTAGAGGTCATGGCATGGACTGAAGGAATGAATGTTCAGGTCTTAAAGCACAGATCCTTTATTAATGTATTTTGATTTCTCTGTTTTGATTTTTGACTTTTTTTCATTTTAACCAATATAGTTATCCATAGAGTATTATATGAGTTTCAGGTGTACAACACAGTGATTCAGCACTTCCATAAATTGCCTGGTGCTCATCAGGACAAGAAAGCACAGACCCTTTAACTCAGCAGTTCACTTCTGAGAATTTCTCCTGAAAGAATAATTGCAAAGGTATACAAAGATTACTAGCAGGACAATAGTGACATCATATTTATAATTTTATTTATTTACTTACTTATTGACTTATTTATTTTTAAAGATTTTATTTATTTATTTATTTTAGAGACAGAGTGAGAGTGAGAGCAGGTACCTGTGAGCAGGGGAGGGGCAGAGGGGGAAGGAGAGGGACAGGAAGACTCAGGACCCTGACATCGTGACCTGAGCTGAAATCAAGAGTTGGAGGCTTAACTGACTGAGACACCCAGGCACCCCATATTTACAATAAAAAAAAAAGACAAGGAACAAAATGAAGGGGTCAAATTTTGCCATCCCAAGATACGCCTTTTTGGCATGGGAATGATTTTAAGCTGGTTAATTTTAAGAAACAGCAGACTCAGGTGAAGCTGTAAAAATGGAATAGAAGTTACCCTTGCGTAAGAGACATTTACATTAATGAGGGAAATCTCTGCTTGTAAGGGTGTCTCCCTCACTGTACCAGAAGATGGGAGATGACAATCTGTGGAAACTCTTATCAGTGGAGAGGGCAGGGGCTTAAATCTGCATCGCCACCTTACCCTTGTTTACTGTGCTTTTCCTGGTGGCTTCCCCTCCCTGACTTCCCAACCCCAACATCTTTTATCTTTAGCTGAAGATGGTATGTAAGGTGGTGGCTTCAGCCACAGCTGGGACTTTGTGTGCCTGGGTCCCTTCCATATATACAGGATGTATACATGTGACTGAACTTTTGTTTGTCTTCAGTTCACCTGTTCTGTATCAATTTAATTATTAGACCAGGTAGAGAACCTAGAAGGGAAGAAGAGAAGGCTTTTTGGAGAGAGCTAATTGTCAATTTTGTATTGACAAAATTGTAGGGAATGGGTTTTATTCATTATAATGCATCCTGTCTCTCCAACACACACAAACACACAAGCTAAGGGGAAAAAAAAAAAAGATTAAAACGATAAACAGCAAGAAATGTCAGGTTAGGAACGTGATAACTGCTCAAGAAATATTTTTGAAAGGGTAATAAAACACCTACAGTTATATTAGTTTAGTCCACAAAATCTGTACTGAGTGCCTGTTGCATGCCGGGTCTTTTGCTAGATCCTGGCAATGCCTTGCTTAATAAATACAGACCTGGACCTTGCCTTTAGGGAGCTTATGGTCTGGCCTCTGTAAGATCTCTTATGTTTGAATAACAGTATTGATCGTGATTTAAATCTTCCTTTTTGCTTTTTTCTGGGAATTGAAAAAATATCTTTTTTTATTTTTGTAATTTAAAAATGTTTGTCAATAAGTAACCTCGCATTTGTACAACGCTTTCATAATCACTATTAATTTGCTCCTCACAGCTACTGATGCAGAGGGAGAGATGAGGGGGAGAAGAGAGAAGGCAGGAGGGACACATGCCAGTGGACAGGAATCTGGTATAGGGACAGGTGTTTTCCATACTTGACCTCATTTGGTCCTCGGAACACCTCCAAGAGCCATGGGTAATCCTGTTTTGCAATTAAGGAACCTCTCAGATCAGGAGGTTGATGTTCAGCCCAATGTTAGAACTGACAAGTTTACCAGTTCACACTGAGGGAAGCAGAATATACCATTCCAGAATATGACACTTTGGTATGTTATTTTGAATGAAAGCTCCTTAAGAAACAGCCTGTGCAAGGATCCCCTGATCTCTGCTGTCTCCCTGAAAGCAGAAAATAACTCTCCCATGTGAAAGTGCCCTCCTGTCCCCTGTGTGGAGAAGGGGTCCTCCCCAGCAGACACAGGGAGTTCAGGGCAGAGAAGGCTGTATAAACAAACCTTATCATTTCTTCACTAATCTCTTCCCCCAAGCCCAAACTCCTTTGCCTTGCCAATTCTTCACAAATTCATGGATTCCTTGTCTAAAAGGTATGAAAGCTGCCTACTTTGGTCATTTCTTTGAGTCTCATATTTTTATGGGCTCCCACAAGTATGAAATTAAATTTGTTTTTCTCCCGTTAATCTGTTTTATGTCAAATTAATTATTAGACTAGCTAAAGAACCTAGAAGGGAAGAACGGAAAAGTTTTCCTCCCCTTCAGCACCTCCACCAATCCATGAAATTGAGCAGGCACAAGTGGCTTAGGGAACTCCCAACCGGATATCCTACCACCCCCTGGAATTCAAACACAAAACCAGCCTCTTGATCAGTTTCCCCTTCTAATTCTCTACCTCATGCCAGTAGCTTTAGCTCCTCTGGTACAGTTTACTTATCTGTAAAATAAGGACAGTAATAATTTTCTGAAAAGGCTAGTGTAAAAATTAAATTAGGTAATACTTTAAAGCTCTCAAAATAAGGCCAGATATATAGTAAGCTCTTAATAAATGTAATCTGTCTATCTATCTATCTACTTATCTGTATCATTGTCATTGTTAGTATTAATTGCAGGTTTGGGCCCCAGTCTCTCGTAGACGAAACCACACAGTCGCCATAGGCGCTTCCATTTTCCTCAGTGTCTTCCTCACCCTCTAATCAGGCACCCAGTCATGTGAATTCTGGCCTTCACCTTATCTCTCATCTTGATAGCCTACTCTTTGATAATTCAGGGGAAAAAAATTACAGTAGGGATTTTATCGATATGGCAGCTATCTCTCAGGGCTTAAGCTGAAGGATCAATGCTTATGAGGCTTAGGAGGACAAGATGGCCCTCAGAGGGGCAAGATAAAAAATGGAAGGCTGATTAACAGGCAAGATAAGTGATCACTTCGGCACCTAAAGATGTCCTATTTCCCTTGGCTTAACAGGTTAAGGGAGAAAAGAGGATTCTCTATCTACAAAGGTCTTTTCAAAATCTAAACCAACCTCTGTTCTGCTAGCTTATCTGGCTTAACAGAGAGCAATCAAGCTACTTATCCTAGACCTGCAGATGCAGGAGCCATGTAGAATGTGTTTTAAAAGAGGTGGTAGGACAAGGACACCATTAAAAGCAGAGAAAATTGTTTTAATTACTGGCTGTGTGATTTTGGAATATGTAACCTCACCTCTCTGAGACTTGTTTCCCTCCTTGGTAGTTAAAGATTATAATATTTATTTCATGGGGCTTTTATGAAGATTAAATATATGTAATCGATCTGACACATGGGAGGGAATCAATAAATGGTGGCTATTACCATTACCAACATGGTGATAAAATGAGTAAGACATAGCTCTTTTATTCTGGTAAGAAAGTGAGAAGCAAGTGAACGTTAATTGAGTAATATTTAATGAATGGCAGTTACATGTCATATGATATGAGTGTATGTATACATTCAGACACACATATAATCAATGCTTATTGTTAATAATTAAGAGTTGTTAAAAGTTAATGGTTGTTAATTGGCAGTGGTTGTGCATAGCGTCTTAGCTTTGACAATAGTATCCCATATTAGAATGATAAAAATTCTGGACTCAGAGCTCAGGGGGTGGCTTTCTGGTTGGTGCACACACGTCAGTGTTCTGAAACACTGGAAGAGGAGGAGGAGGAGGAAGAATAAGACCCTAGAACTAATGAGTGAGGGCAACAAGTTGTCACAGAATATAAGATAAATGTAAAAAAATAAATTGTATTTCTTTATACTAACAATGAACATATAGACACCAAAATTAATAATACCATTTCCAATTACTGAGACAAGAGGCATAAGCATAACAAAACATGTATAAGATTTGTTCGCTGAGTGCTACACAGCATGGAAAGAAGTCAAAGAAGATCTAAATAAGTGGAGAGACATATGACATTCATGAACTGGAAAATTCAACATAATAAAGATGCCATTTTTCATAAATTGGTATATAGTTTTAACTCAATTTCTATAAAAATTTTGTAGATATACAAGAGTTATTTTGTAGATATACAAGATTATTCTAAAATTCTGAAAAAGAAGAATAAAATGATAGTAATCAGTCTACCTGCTCTTCAGACTGACTATAATAAGCTACATCAATTAAGATTCTATGGTATTGGCACAAGGATAGATACATAGATCAATGGCATAGAATAGAGGACCCAGAAAAAGAACTACACAAAGGTGCCCTGCTGATTTTTGGCAAAGTTGTTATTTTAAGCCACAAAGTTTGTGGTAATTTGTTATGCCAGAAACTGAAAATTAATACAGGGCCCTCACTAATTATTAAAATAGACATACATGAGTCCTGAGGCCAAAAATTTGAGGACCAGTCTCCTGTGATCCTGGGCAAATATTTAAAAATCTTACTAGCCCCAGTTTCTACATCTGTAAAGTAAAAGATAACAATTTTCCCAAAATAATAGGGCTTTCTGAGTATCAAATGAGATCATTCATTTAAAGTAGATAGGAAAATGCTTGGCATTTGGTTAGTGCTAATATGTGTTAGCTATTATTATTGACAGAACTACAGTAGGTTACATCAGAGTCACAGAGGAAAGAGGAAGGTAAAGAAAAGTACTAAAAATGAATAAGCACAGTAAATAAAATTCCTAAAAGTATCTTTTTTTTAATGAACCAGATTTGACTGCAATAAAAATAAACTCTGTTGGGTGACCCTTCTCCTGAATCACTTTTTATTGTTGTGAAAATATTGATCTCTTGAAGCAGGTTCTCCTCAAAGTTTATAAAATACTATAATTCTTAAAAACAACAGCAGCAAAACTCACACCAAAACTCTTACTGATTTGAATTACAATGGCTGAACTTACATTTTTAATTTTATTTCATTTCTGTATATCTTGGCAAATTGCTTATGTAAGAAAGGCCTGGCATTTCCACAAATTATCTTGGTGTTTAAGAGCACATTTTTCTGAGCCCAATCTATCACCATGCCTTAGGAAGGATGAACACAAAAAGATCTCCTTTCTTCAAATCACTGGTAGATCAACTGTCATCATCTGCAGGAATGGGGATGAGCGCATTCTTGTAGAGAGACCAAATCGTACCTCACAACCCAAAAAGCAAATGCGCTAATGAGAAACAGAATTAATGTCTTTAGCCTTCCATTACACCTTTCAGTCTCAAAACCAAGCTTCATGGAGGGTTGCTGTTCTTTTTTCACGTGTCCAACCATTAAATGAATATTGAACAGGTACCATGCACAAGATACTTTTCAAGTCCCTGGGAATATGCTTCTTGCTTGTATAGGTGTATGGTCTAATATTCGCTACAGTCTAATCCTTATGACTGCACCAGAAACTCAGTTAAATATTCCATATAGCACTTTGTACCACCTAGGTCCTAAGACAGTGAGTGTTTGGTTGTTACCATAAAAAGTAAATAAATGAATTCTTGTCATTCAGACTTTTGTTCTGATATTCATCTTTTATAACTTGATCTAACCCAGCCCTCTCCTCTCTCTGAGTTACTCTCTATTCTGTCAACCTACTCGTTTTGTTTTGTTTTGTTTTTTTCCCTCTTCTTCTTCATACCCTTTTTGGCAGTCTGAAATTATTTTGTTCATTTATTCTTCTGTTCATTGTCCATTATCTCCAATTAATTATAAATTCCAGGGGAGCAGAGTTGTCATGTGACTTATCTCTGTAGCCTAGTGCCCAGATCTACATGGTCAGTGCTCAGAACACATTTGAGTGTATGGATAAGAGAATCGTTAGCTAGTCTCATTTCTATTGGTCTGGAACTTCATTGTCCAATATGATAGCCACACATGGTTATTAAGTACTTGAAATGTGGCTAATTCAGACTGAGACATGCTGTAAGTAGAAAATACACATTGGACACCAATGACCTGGTCCAAAAAATTTTGTAAAATACTGCATTAATAATTTTTTGTATTGATTCTATGTTGAAATGATAGTATCTTGAATTATATTAGATTAAATAAAATATTTTGTTAAATATTTTAAAAGTTAATTTTGCCTTTTTTCCACTCTTTGGAGCATGGCTAGTAGAAAATGTAAAATTTCACATGCAGATCACCTTTGTGGCTCACATCGGTCTCCATTGGACAATACTGGTCTACAATGATAGCCATGAAAAACAAATTGCAAGAAATACAGAGATGTGGATAGGTTAACTAATACCAGGGCTCAGGAGAAGAAGGAAACACTTGGAATAAATTTAGATTCTGGCTCCAGGCAGCTCAGAGAGTGATCATTCCAAATTAGAAGAAGTGGCACCCATATGTCCAGCGAGGTGTTTAGTAGAAGCTAGGTGCCACACTGAGGATTTGGGAGGAAGTAGATGAGGAATAAGGCTGCTGCAACCACGTTCCAGACCCCTTCAGAAACCATATCCCTCCCCTTGATGTGTGACCCAAATGTTATCAGGATGTTGGGCAGCAATTAATGGTGACAGGTTTACGAGCACAGTGGTGCAGAGGGATACAGACAAGGAGCTCCCCAGCCGCTCAGGAGGGACTTTTAAAGGCCATTAAATCAATGCTGTGATACTTTATGTTTCACTCCAACTGTCCTGGTTTCAGATGGGTCAATTCAGAGAGGGATCTGTGTATGCATGCATGAAGCTTTGATAGCAGACTGGTTCTGCTTTGCTTTGGAGAACTGCCCAGGTGAGGAGCCTTGTCTTACATGGGTTTCCCAGTGGGGAGAGGCTGCTTTTCATTCAGGGTTCCTGATCTCTGTTTTTTCTTTGGATACTTCAAGTATGTGGACGTCAAGAAATCCAAGGATGACTTTGGTTGGTATGACTCTGAGACTTTTCTCGACCAGTGTTTTTGAACTGTAGTGGGGAACAGAATTCCCCACGGTATAAACAGCTGACAGTGCAAATGTTCTGCTTCTGTCTCACGTCTGGGGCTCAGGAATCTGTGCTTTTCGGCCTGAGTAATTCTGATGCTGATAGTCTATGTAATTCACAGGGATTTGAGATATTTGCAGGATAGCATAGATGAGCAAATTGAGGTCCCCGTAAGGAAAAGAGCTTGTCCGAATCTCCATTGAACTCTAACTTCTGGGGATGTTGCCACCATGTTTTTGATGGCTCACCGAGACAAACCATAACTGGGCTTTGGCAAAATAGTTAAGGTAAATATTTGGGAATGGAGGGTGGGTGGTGCTTTATGATCGTCAGTGCATTCCTTGACTTGGAGGCTGATTCCACTCCTATCCTATGCTCAGTTGTCTGCCAAAATGGAAGTTCTTTGTATGACTTCCCATCCCTCAAAACAGGTGAAATGGGACATTAAATGGTGCTTCCAGGAGACCGAGTTCAAGAGTGAAGTTAGATTTGGAAACTAGGTTTTTGTTTCTTCATATGTACTTTTTGTTTACTTACAGCAGGGCTTATCAGGGCCTTTAATATATTCATGCCATACAATTTATTTAGCCACAGAAATCTCACAAAACTCTAGATGGGGAAACAACAAGAACTCTAACATATTAAATGTTACAGTATTTTAATATTAGTTCTGTGACCACTCTTATGGGAGGGAAGGGCTATTACTATGACTTAGCCCAGTTAATAGTTGAGGGAAACTAAGGTACAGGGGTTTAAGTCAGTTACCCAGAAGCACAGAACTAGTAAGTGATAAAGCCCTTTCTCAAAGTCAGGTCTTCAGTCCCAAAATCTAGGACTTTTTCCCATTATTCTTTGGGTTGGGTTAATGGGAAATTAATGAGTCTTATTCAGGAAATAATTTCTATTTTGTACTTTTCTTGGTACCTTTTTTGTACTTCTCTCCAAATTACTTTGCACTTTTTTTTCCCTCCCATAACCAGCTAGAAGCCTGCGAACAAAAACATGCCAGTTTCCACACCTCAGATGTGAAATCTGTGAATGAATTGGTTTGCCACCAACCTGCTCTCAACCCTTCACCACTGACTGTGGATCCCATGCTTTCTCGATTGCTAATTAGTATTTAACTTAAAAACAAAAACCACACACACACACACACACACACACACTAACAAAAAAACAGAACATGGAAAGTGCATAATGACTTCAATGCTCACATGCTGGTGACCACCATGACTCCCAAGAACGGAGTAGAATCGGGAATGAAGGGGCCCTTCTCAGTGACCCATCCAAGCCCCAGACCTTTCCATCCCTGAGAAGCTGGCAGGCTCCCCACTTCCAAATCCAGTCCCATGAGAGTCAGATATGATCAAGAAAGTCCTTTTGGAGCTTACCAGTGAGGAACATCCAGGACCAAACATGAGCTTCTAAAAGTGGGTTGAAAAACAGCAGCTACTTTGTGATAACGTGATGTTGGACGGTCTCCTCCCCAGGTCTCTAACCGTGGTGGCCTCCACATTTCTGGCAGCCGCACCACATGATGGAGTTCCCAGTTTTCTATCTCCCGCATACGCCGGCACCTCTGCCTGGTGGGCCTGAGTGTTGTTGGCACCGTAACTTGGCAGTCTCTCTGCACCGAGATTACACTTTTCTTTTTTTATAGATTTCCTTTTATTCTTGTGTTTGTATCTGTGTGTGCATGTGTGCCTTGTGTATATGCAAGTGTGTATTTGGGTGTGCAGGTATGTGCTTGGGCCCCCACTGAGTGCATCGACAGGACGCAAAGGAACTTACTAGTTCCTTACCGCTATATTGTAAACTTGTGTTCTCTCTGTCTAAACACATTCCTGCGCATGACAAATGCAGTCATTAATTATTCACAACCACAGCTATCCTGGCATCCATCACTGTGGAAGCCCTTTAGAAGAACATGACAGACTTGCACAGGGGAAGCAGGACCCAGGGATATTCTCAAACACCCCCCACAATCTCATCTTCCACTTCTACATCAAAGCAATCCACCGCATGCTAGAACTACAGCTTAGTGGTTGGTAGCACCACGGCTTAGACACCCCTTGTGATGAAGAGCTCGCTACCTCGACAGAGTTCCCCGCTACGATTTCAGGGTGGAAATGACTCTCTGTAACAGCTTCTGTTAGTCCTAAGTGGCTCTGTAGAGCTTTAAGGAGCTAAGCTGTTCCTTCTTCTACCTAATGGCATTTTGTATCTTTCCTGGGCCCCCTGCAGGAAGAAAAAAAAACTGAGTTTTAGAACATTAATAGACAATACCACTTTTCCTTTACAACAGTCAGAGCTTATGAAGAAATGAGATTCAAGAAACACAGCAATGAAAATAAAACATCCCAGATTTGTTACTGACAAAAGCTTATGTGGAAGGCAAATCGGGTCAGCATCATTAAGGGCTTTATTTTACCTCACCTCTGAACTAAATGTATCCAGCCAGCATAGGCAGCATTGAGTGCTCCCCACGTCCTGACCACTGTCTGGGCAGAGACTGTCTCTATAAACTAACCCTTGGGAAAATGCAGATGTGTGGGTCCTGTGGTCGGGGCTAGCTCTGAAAGCGGTAGCTCTGAAGGGGCCGAGATGAGCCAGGCCAATTTTTTGTTTTGTTTTTTCCTCTCTCTCAAACAGCAATCATGTAAGTGAATACTCATCCTCTGGGGAAGAGGGAAAGTGAAACCAGAGAGAAGCAGTAAGTCTCTTTCCCCTCTTTTGCAGTGGAATAGGATTTTCTTCCCTCCATGGATACTGGAGTTGTGGAGAAGAGTGTCAACCACCCACCCCCCACTCCCGCAATTGATATCTCTTGTTCGGCTGACCTCATTAACTCATAATCCTGGTTGACCTTCTCTGAAAGTCACTTGTGGTTCACATTTCCCTTTTACTCATGAGCCTGAGAATAGATAAAACCATTATGTCTAGGCAGAGAAGAGTCCAGTTGAGGAAACTGAGGTCCAGAGTGATTAAGTGGCTCCTTCAAGATCACACACCCGCACATCAAAACCCATGCCTCCTCCCCATCGGGGTTTTTTTTGCCACAGCACCTCTTGCTGCCATGCTGGCTCCCCAGGTGAGGACCCTCAGCGGAGCAGGCTATTGTTACAGTATCCTCTGTCAAATGAAATAATGATTCTGAGATTCTGGCAGACTGAGCCAGACGAAAACTGGCAGCCCCAGGAGGACAGAGCATTTGACTCAGCACAGTCCCTTAATCCATCCTGCCTTCTACTTCCCCCGAGCAGGGCATGGGGAGAGGCGTAATCTGTCTCTTTTGCCTTAGCAAATAAGCAGATGTGGAAAGCAGGCCGACAGCAGACGACCAGAAAAGAAAGCAAAAGGGAGGAATCTGTTTTTTAAAGGAAGCTTTTGATCAAAGGGGAGAAAAATGAGAACAAAGGGAGAAAAATGAGACAGAATGGTTAAAGGGGGGGTTGGAGAAAAAGTTTCATTGTGCGAGAGCCTGAGAATAAGAAAACAGGGAAAGGTAGCCCTCATTAATGGAATCCCACCCCCTGCACACCCTGGGTGGGTGACGTCCATGAGAATCTTATTCAGTTGGCCTGGGTTTGCAGCCAATCGGAAGTGTAGCACTAAATGTGAACTATTTTAAATGTATTGCAGCTGAATTATTTAATTCGAAATTTAGCTGGTGCCACAGGCACTAGAGCGGGAGCAAGAAAAATGAACAAAATTATTTCATTGGAAAACGTTTAATTTTTAATTATGAGATGGAGCACTTTGGGGGGATGAGGTGATTGGTCCATGAAAGCTCTGTCTCCTGGACTCATGTGGTGTCGTGACAGGTACTTCAGTGTATTTAATTATCCCGTCCTGGTGTCTGTCCACTGATTCTGGGAATTAACAAGGAGAAGAGGCACAAACAGCATAATTATAATAATAACAACGGTAATTGCAACTCACGTTTGTGCGGAGGAAATGTCTATTGATTTTCTTCATTGTTACAGATACCATAAGGTAACCTTGAAGTCTTTTTGCCTTTTCGTATAAAAAGAGGAAAGGATACAAAGCCCTTGGGAATAGTAGAAAATGCACTTGGACTGGGAATGAGCACCATGGGATTCTATCTTTGTTGTTGCTACCGTTAACTATAATCATGACACCTTGAACAAGTCACTTTACATCCCTGTGCCTCAACTTCCTTAATATATAAGGAGGTCATTTGGGTCTGGGGAACTTTGTGATCCCTTCCAACTTTAAAATGTGCCTCTCATATGTGTAAACCAGGTTCTGTTCTCTGTAGGTGAGGCTTTTTGGGAATCCAAATAAACATCATTCTATTAAATATCATTCTTATAATGTATCATATAACTCTTTACCGAGCAGTATTACACTGTGGTCCATATGACCACTCAGAGTCAGGCAGACTTGGATTTGAATTCAGGTTATGATAGTTCCTAGCCTATGAGTCCTGAGCAGGTTAGTTGATTTCTCTGAGCCATGTCTTCCTAAAACAGGGAGAATGGTAGTACAGCTGACTCTTGAACAGTGCAGGGGATTAAGGGTGTCAACACTCCATACAGTTGAAAATCCACGTATAACTTTTGACTCCCCCCAAATTCAACTACTAATAGCTTATTGTGACCGGAAGCCTTACTAATAACATAAACAGTCAATTAACACATATTTTGTATGTTCTATGTATTATATACTGTATTCTTACAATAAAATAGAGGAAAACAGTTATTAAGAAAATCATAAGGAAGAGAAAATACATTTAAATTACTATAAAGTATTTATAAAAAAATTCAATCAACAAACTGACAACCTACTAAATGGGAGAAGATATTTGCAAATGACATATCCAATAAAGGGTTAGTATCTGAAAGATATAAAGAACTTATATAACTCAACACCAGTAATCATCATTGTCATCATCTAATTAAAAAGCAGGCAGAAGACATGAATGGACACTTCTCCAAAGAAGACGTACAAATGGCCAACAGACACATGGAAAGATGCTCAACATCACCCGTCATTAGGGAAGTGCAAATCAAAACCACAATGAGATATCGCCTCACACCTGTCAGCGTGGCTAAAATGAAAAACACAAGAAACAAAAGTGTTGGTGAGCATGCGGAGAAGGGGGAACCCTCGTGCACTGTTGGGGGGAATGCAAACTGGTGCAGCCACTCTGGAAAACAGTATGGAAGGCCCTCAAGAAGTTAAAAATAGAGCAACCCTACGACTCAGCAATTGCACTACTGGGTATTTACCCAAAGGATACAAAACAGTACTTTGAAAAGATATTTGAACTTCTTTGTTTATTGCAGCATTATTTACAATAGCCTAATTATGGAAGCAACTCCAGTGTCCGTCAATAGATAAATGGACAAAGACAATGTGATATATATAAACAATGGACTGTTACTCAGCCATAAAAAAGAATGAAGTCTTGCCATTTGCAGCACCATGATGGATCTAGAGGACATAATACTAAGTAAAATAAGCCAGTCAGAGAAAGACAAATACCATATGATTTCACTCATATGTGGAATTTAAGAAACAAAGCAAATGAACAAAGAAAAAAAGACAAACAAACAAACAAAAAACCAGACTATTTACAATAGAGAACAAACTGCTAGTCACCAGAGGGGAGGTTGGTGGGGGGATGGGGGAAATAGGTGACGGGGATGAAGAGGACACTTAACCGTGATGAGCACTGAGTAATGTATAGGACTGTTGAATCACTACATTGTACACCTGAAATTAATGTAACACTGTGTGTTAATTATACTGGAATTAAATTTTTTTTAATTGTGTATAAGTGGATGTGTGCAGTTCAAACTCCTGTTGTTTAAGGGTCAGTGGCACTTGCTTCAAAGTTTATGGTAAAAATTAAATGAAGTGGTCCATGTAAAGTGCTTAAAAATGCTGTTCAATGAATACTAGCTCCATTTGTCAGCAAGAGCATCACCTTCATTGTTGTCACCATCACCATCCTTACCGTCATCCTCATCACATCCTCACCGTCACCATCATAATATGCTACGCTCTCTCATAGCATTAGGAATATGGAGCTGAGTAAGATGTAGCTCCTATTATCAAAGGGACACTAATAGTCTAAGGAAAACAGACAAACCATAAATGTTGTCATTCAGGTTTGAACAAGGAGCTCTAAAACCATAGAAAAAGAAAGGGAAACTGAGGCCCTTGGAGATCACATGACTTGCCCAAGATTATCCAGTGTGTTTTCTATAGTGTTGGAACCAGAAGCCCAGTGTTCTCTCCTCTGTATCATTAAAAACAAACACACAGACAAACACAACCCAAAAAAGCCTTTACAAGAAGGTATTTCAAGAAACTAAATGAAATTAATATCCTGAGTCTAACTTCCGCAAATCGTCCAATTGTCTCTTCTATTTTCCTATACCTCGGGGACTATCAAGTCAAAAGTTTTACTATTGTCTGTTCACAACTCAATTTGGAATCAATAACAAATGGTGCAAAAATTGGTACATTTATATACATCTGTGTAAGCTCGTGTGAGTGTGTAAGCACAGATGTATGGAAATATGTGCATCCATAGGCACATGTAGCTGTATACAGTGGTACATACTTGATCCCTAAGCACGAGCATTAGTGTATGCTTGAGCACATGCTCACGCCCATGTGCACATCCATATGTGGCCATGCATATATTTATGCACAGGCATGCATGTGTTCAAACATACAGCCACACAGATACATATGCACAGAGGGTGTTTTGACAACACTGAACAGCTCCAGCAGCAAACACTGTGGAGGTTCCTATAATTTAATTCAGCAATTGTCAGTACACTTTGGTTCTGGTTCAGGAGGAGCTGGGATCTCCAGCTGCACTGGGGCCCTAGCTCTTAATCATCTTAAGTCAATTAAAACAATGTTTTAAAAACATCAGTTTTCTGTCTTACCTGTACAACCTAAAATAGAGAGTTTGTACTTCATCCCAAGTAAATCAGAGAATGCTAGATTAAGAATAGAACTTGACAATGGGTCTCAAACTTTAGTGCTATAACAACTACAGGAGCGTGCTTAAGATGCCAATCATTCATCCTCAGTTTGAGACTCTTAAGTCTGAGCCCAGGGATCTACAGTTTACAAGCCTCATCAGTGACAGGTATTGGTATACCGTTAGTGGACTATCTTTTGAGAAGGACTCAAATCGAGATTATCTAAACCTCTTCATTTTGCAAATGTAAATAGAAATCCCAAACGGTGATATGACTTTCCAGAGTTCCACTATTGTTAATAGCAGGATGGGCTTCAGAGCATAGAACCTTGTGCCTGTTTTCTCAACAACTTGGTGTGTGGCATTATTATTTTGCCTGTATGAGTCTCTTATTTTCCAACAGGATTTTAAGCTTCCTAGGGTAACGTCATTCTCCTTGTGCCCTCTCTCTCTCTCTCTCTCTTTTTAAGTAGGCTCCATGCTCAACGTGGGGCTTGAACTCACAACCCTGAGATCAAGAGTTGGAAGCTCCACTGACTGAGCCACCCATTCCCTTACCTCCCCAACCCCATTCTCCATTCTTTCCCTCTCTTTCTATCCCTGTCTCCAGCTCTATCTCATCTCTATCTCCAGTATTTGGATACACGTGATAAACCACGTGAAGAGAGCAGTGAAGAAAGGCTTAAGAAAAATATCTTGGTGGAAAAGGGAGTGGACTGAATTAGGAAGAGAGTGAATAATTACTGAGTTTCTATTTTGTGATAGGTAGTATTTTAGAGCTTTGTACCAGCTAGAGCTGGTAATTGGCTGCAAATAACAGAAAACCTAACTAGAGTAGCTAAAACTAATAGAAGTTTATTTTTTTCTGGTCAAATAAGAATCCAGAGTGAGGGCTTGTTTTGACAGCTTGACAATATTGAGACTGGTGCCTGTATATTAATAGTTGTCTTTGCCATTTCCTTACTTTTGTTACCTTGTGATTGCAAGATGATTGCTTCAATTCCAGACGTCAGATTTGAAATCAAGGCAAGAAGAAAGCTGGGGAGACACACCAGTTTCGCTTTTCCCTTTTATTGAGGAACAAAAGTTGTCCTAGAAAATTTCATCAGGCTTTAGCCTATGTATAATTGGGAATGTGTTTAGCTGGAAGTTTGCTCTCAGAAATAAGATGGCTTTGGGGCACCTGGGTGGCTCAGTCGTTAAGCGTCTGCCTTTGGCTCAGGTCATGATCCCAGCATCCTGGGATCGAGTCCCACATCAGGCTCCCTGCTCCGCAGGAAGCCTGCTTCTCCCTCTACCACTCCCCCTGCTTGTGTTCCTGCTCTCACTATGTCTCTCTCTCTCAAATAAATAAATAAAATCTTAAAAAAAAAAAAAAAGAAAGAAAGAAGATGGCTTCTTTGTCTTCAGCAAAAATGAGAGAATGGCTTTGGGATATTTTGCATCTTCACACTTACATCATGATGGAGAAGGGAAAGAATAATCCATGTGGTATAAAGACAAAACAGTAGGCCCTTCTTTGCCAATATTTTGTAGATGATGATGCGAAAATTGTGTTTTCATCCAGCAGGCAGTATTCCAAGCTTCCCTTATATACCAAGAATGAACTAGGTGCTGTAAACATAAGATAGAAATAGACATGGTTCGAGTAATGGTTACAGTTAAGGACACAACCATGAGAGCAACCTTGAAATTCAATATCATATGGGATACAGTGGAAACAAAGTGTTATATTTTTGCATTTTCATGTCCCTTTAAGTATTGACTTGCTCTCTGTGTGTCTTAGGATAAAGAACTAAAACCCACAAAGTTCAAAATGATCAAAACTGGGACCACCTTCCTCATTCTGTGCACTCATTTATCACAAACTTTCTTGAATTACTGTAATGCGTCAAGCTTCTTCCTACCTCAGGCCCTTTGCCATGCTATTCCCTCTGTCTAGAATTATGTTTTACCCTTCTCCTTAACACACTTCACCTCTCAATCCATGTTCATTATTCAAATCTCACCTCTCATATGAGATCTAGCACCTTAGACTAGACCATATCCCACCTTCATAGCATTCATAGTGCCCATTACATTTTGCTAGTACATGCTTCTGTAACAATTCGATTAATATATATTTCTTGCTCTAGACTTTAGACTCTGTGAGGGAAGGGACTACATGTACTTGGATAACCATTTTACCTCCAGCACCTAGCACATAGTAGGTACTCAGTAAACATCTATTAAATTGATGGACACATGAATGGATAGAATGAAGCCACAGGTTCTCCTTAGGCTTCATGAGGGATCTAGCGCTTGAACTTGTCCTCCTCGATCCTTGATTTTCCCATCTCAAATGAGTAGGTCACAATGATGATTGCTCAGGGCTTTCCCAGCCTTATTTTTCACTGAGACCCACTCTGAACTCTGACTCCAACGCTGCCTTTCTATGTGACCCTGGGCAACGTGCTTGACCACTCTCAACCTCAGTCTCTTTCTCTGTGAAACAAGTAGAGATGATCTCTAGACTCCTTCCAAGCCTGAAACCTCAGTGAGTTCTTGAAACTCCAGAAGGAACATGAAAACCACAGGATGAGAGCCAGAGGGATTCTGCTGAATTGTGGGTTTTGCAGGTGTATCTCAGCAGGTTCCTAGGAGCCGTTCTTGAAGGGACTCAGCATGTTACCTGGACTAATTTATAAAGGAAATGAAAAGGAAATGGACTCGTTATAATGAACACCATTAATTCGCCGCTCTAGACTTCACTGTTTGAACAGCAAGTATCAAGCCATTCAATTGTCATCTGTCGATTGAATTCTGCTATTTTGCCTGTTGGAAGTGACCAGCCAATACAACAGCATGGAGACGATGACATGACTACTAATTAGCATATATATTGTTTGTCCTGGTATAAATTTATGGCAAACAGAAATATTTTACACTCCAGTAAAGTTAATAAATGAAGCTTTGGGCTATAAAAATTTCATGTTCTTTTGTGCAAAGGTCAATTATAAATAGTTAAGCACATACTCATTCAAAGTGAGGCCTCGCAGCCAGGAGAATGAAATATATTCTGGTCAATGTACACTCTGGCTGGACTTGCCTTTCATTTTATAGCTTTGGTGACATCCCTCTTTGCTGATCCGCACGGTCTGGTTTCTAAAGAACTCCCCTGGCTGGAGGGACTGAATGAAATGAGCATGTACATGTTCCTAGGTCTGGTTTGACACCAAGAGTGTGTTCAGGAAGTGTTGATTTAAACTGAAGGGGACAGCCCATGGCAGAGAAGGAGGAAGAGTTAAAAAATAACTCCTAAAACCCTCTATTTGCTTATGGCAAGAACACCGGACTGGAGTCAGAGATACGGGTTTGGTCCCAGTTCTGCTATGAACCAGCTAAGAGACGTTGGCAGTGACATTCCCTTCTCTAGGCCTTGGTTTTCCCATCTGAAAAGATGAATAAAAGGGGGGAGGAGGTTACACCAGTATTCCAGCAATCCATTGCTGCAAAACAAAATACCCAAATGTAGATTGGTTTGTGGTTTTAAAACTTTAATTTTATTACATCTCATGATTTTGTGAGTGAGGAAATGAGGATGGGCTCCGTAGCAGATCTTTCTTTTCTGTCTCAGTGGATGTCTCTCAGTAGTATTTACCTGGCAGGTAGGCTGGTCCGGGGAATGCAAGACACCTTCTCTCACTTGTCTGGTGCCTTGGGAGTATGTCTGGAAGGCTGTGCTTTGCTGAGACTGTTGACTGGAGCATCTGTTTGCACACCTCTCCAGCACGGCATTGTCAGGATAATCAGACCTTGAATATGGCAGCTCAGGGCTCTAAGAGAGTTTTGCAAGGGCCAGGAGGTAGATGCTGCCAGCCTCTCATAGTCTGCATCCAGAAACTGGTACAGCACCATTTCTGCCACATTTTATTGTACAAAGCAATCATAGGGACTCCCCAAATTGAAGTAGAGGCAATGTAGGTCCTGCTTCTTGATGAGAGCAAGATCAAAGCTCTTTCGGCCATCTTTAATCTGTCACTATCTGTGCTTTTGATTTTGTTCCATATTAAGAAGTGTTTCATGGAAAAGAAGTTGCTAGATAAGTAAATTTGAGGAATAGTGGGTCAGAAAGTTGAGCAATTTTTTTAAACTACCAGACACCTCAGAGCCTTTTACTTATTCCTTCATTCTCTCAACACTTACTGTTTACTTGTGAGGCTACAAAAATGTAGCAGTGAACAAAATGGAACTTACTTTCTAGTGGGAAGCAGGGATTAGGCAATAATAAAAGAAATGCATAATGTCCGGTCCTGGTATGATTATGAAATCGAGCTGCAGCGATAGAGAATGACAAGATCTGCATTTTCAGATGGGGCAGTCGCATGGGTTGAGGAAAGCCCATGTCAACAGGTAGCTGAATAGTGAGCCTGCAAGGCATCCAGAGAGTCTGCACGGTAGCAACAGCAGGGTCCAAGGCCCTCAGAGTGAGTGCATTATTGGCCAAAATGGCTGGAATGGAGTGAAGGAGAACATAAGTGCATAGCGTTGAGTCAGAGAAGTAGGCAGGGCCTTGGGAGCTCTGAAAGACTTTGGAATTTATTGAAAGTGTAATGGAAAACCACTGGAGGCTCATGAGTAGAGGTAGGATGCAATTTGATTTCAAAAGATCTCTCTGCCTGCTCTATAGAGAATAAGCAATAAGGAGTAAACAATAGGGGACTAGTTAAGAAATCATTGCAATATTCCAAGTGAGAGATGATAATGTTGGCATTACCAGTAATGGAGATGAAAGTGGAGAGAGGCATCTAGATTTGGAAGATGTTATGGGGGTGGAGCCAACAGGATTTGCTGATGGATGGAAGGTGGGTGTGGGGAAAGAGACGAGTGAGAAATGCCTCCTAGGATTTGGGTCTATGCATCTGTGGGACTGGGGAAGTCGCCTTCAAGAAGTTCGTGCACGCTATGACTATCGAGGTGAACATTTGCAGACAAATTCTGAGGACCAGAGTTCCAAAGGACATATTTAGGGCAATCATTAAACACTGATGAAACCAAAGGATGGAGGTTAAGCAATGGGGTGAGCTTGTGGAAGAGCTCTGAAGGATGATTTGGGGAGGGGGGCACAGGTCAGTGTAAGCCATCTGTGCTTGCTAATTGGCACCCACTGAAATCAGGCAACTACCCTCCCAGAGACTAGGAAGTAGGGGCACTGTCTCCTTAGATGAGCATATTTTGAAGGGCTGGCTCCCAGGCCCTTGAGAAAGACATTTCTGGGTTGTAAAACTTGCAACAGTCTGGGAGAAGATTTACATCTCAAAGGGACAGAGAAAGAATTTAAGACTGGAAGTTTTCTGAAGTAAATGCTCTAAGGAAAGGGGCATCATGTTCAGGAAGAAACCCATCTACGGTTCAGTCAGACTGAGGGCAATGTTAAGACCGTCCAGCACTCTAGATGGAATCCTAGCAGCCTGGATCTGTTCTGCCCCAGACTGTCTGAATGACCCTGCACAGCTATACTAGATTATCTTTGTCTCCACTTTTTCGTTCTTGTACCTCAAAGCCTTTGCAACCTCCATTTTTATTCCTGGAAGGATCTTCTCCCAGATACCTGCATGTCTGCCTTCCTTATCTCCCACTAGGGTTCAGTCTCAGTGAGGCCTGCCCTGACTACTGTATTTAAAGTAGCAACTCTCCCTCTGTTGCTGTCTGTCCCCTTTATCCCTAATGGACTATTTCATTTATTTATTATGTTTCTTATTTATGATGTGTTGCCTTCTGCTGGAATGGCGGCTTTATGAGCCATATAATGTAGCCCATCACAGAATTACTTATGATAAGAAGAAATTTAAAATAAAAAACACTACAAGGACAACATTAGAGGAATAGTTAAGAAAGCTGATACCTTCTATTCAGGGGAGTATTATGCAGCCATTTAAATGCTGTTTATGGAGAAAATCTATCAGGAAAGCGTGTTTATGGAGAGGATAATTTAAAAGAATCAGACTATAAAATGACAAGTAGGTACTATATTATAAAAACCAAAATTTTTTTAAAAACTATGAATATGAATAGAAAAAACAATGGAAGGAAATGTCATGACATTCATAGGTGATATTTTATATCTGTATCTATATATCTATATCTGTGTATTTATGTCTATCTAGATAGAAAGATGTCTACCTACATATGTATGTAGATATATAATGTTTTATTCTTCTCTTAACTTTAAAGATTTTTCAATTTTTAAATAATAAGCAGGTTTGTTTTTAGTATGAAAAAGTAGAATCTTTTAAAAATTAAAGACTCTATGAGACCCCAAGATTATAAACTTCCTGATTCCCAATTTGGGACACATCCATGGCATCCCAACTGCTTTGGTGCTTATCATAGGCCCTGTCTTGATGTGTATGACGTATTAAGAGCAGAGAAGGCTGGAGCCTATCTTTTGAATTGTTAAGGGGAGTGGAGAAGCAGAAGCCTGGGCAGAAGACACTTGAGGAAGATGAGCCACAGCCGTTTGGGGCAGAAGCATGCCCACGGGGCGCTTTGGGGACACTCCGTGGTACAGAGTCGAGCTAGCAGCTATTACCAATATTAGCCCAGTAACTAGGCAACTAAAAGATTTGTAAAGAAAGCACAGCATCATGCGAAATTCAGGGATGTGGTTTAAGGAGACACGGTGGGGATTAACAGGCCCATGATTCATGGAAACAGAAATTTGTCATTGGTGCTATCTGCTGCATGTAGGGGACAAAAGTATAGACAATGCAGAAGTGTGCCAATGAACTGAGTGATAAGCACAGATGGGTTCAGGGAGTCCTCAAAACCTGTTGCTCAGAGTTGGGGAATTACAGATGATTGCAAAAGGAGCCACAGTGTTTAGTGTTGGGTCTGTCGATTGTCCAGGCGTGTGACAAGTTCACACGCTTCTCAGCATTCAATTTTCTAGCAAAATGGAAAATGCAATTACAGTATTCAGCAAAATATTGTTGGTTCAAAAATAATTAAGCATCTTATTAAATCTCTATTTTACCAAGTAGAATGCAGCAACTCTGCAGGGCTTCAGTAGGGAAAAGCAGGGGCTGCCCTGAAAGTGTGTGTGTGTGTGTGTGTGTGTGTGTGTGTGTGTTACATCTCCAGGGGGTTAGAGTTAATAACCTGAGTTCTTGGGAGAAAGGGCTGCAAGGCGACTCCTTTATAGGGCAGACTCTCTTATTAAGAGTTTAATGCTCTCCCTCCAATTCCCCCCGCCCATTTTTCCCTTCCTTCTCTTAATGTCCTCCATGTTATTCCTTATGGAGAGATGAACCATGAGAGACTATGGACCTGAGAAACAAACAGGGTTTTAGAGGGGAGGGGGGAGGGGGGATTGGTTAGCCCAGTGATGGGTGTTAAGGAGGGCACGTACTGGGCGCCTGGGTGGCTCAGTTGGTTAAGCGACTGCCTTCGGCTCAGGTCATGATCCTGGAGTCCCGGGATCGAGTCCCACGTCGGGCTCCCTGCTCGGCGGGGAGTCTGCTTCTCCCTCTGACCCTCCCCCCTCTCATGCTCTCTCTCTATCTCATTCTCTCTCTCAAAATAAATAAATAAAATCTTAAAAAAAAAAAAAAGAAGGGCACGTACTGCATGGAGCACTGGGTGTTATACGAAAACAATGGATCGTGGATCACCACCTCAAAAACCAATGACGTATTGTATGGTGACTAACATAACAAAATAAAATTTAAAAAAAAAAAGGGTTTAATGCTAAAGTTGACTGAAGCTAACTCTTTCCATTACAATAGCTTTGGAATTTATTTCCTCGGGATCCATTTTCACTGCTTGACATTAAGGGAGTTGGCTGCAGGGAGAAAATCCAGAAGGTGAAACACCAGTATGGGAAGTACTTAACCTGTCAAGGAGAAGAAGAGAAGCATCTATTAGAACAGAAAAGACCGAGCATTTACCGAGCATTTACCATGCTACCACTGGGTAGGATATTCTCCACTTTATTTAGAGAGAAAGAAGATGAGCTCTTAATGTCAATGAACAGACTCCCTAATTACTGAGCATCTTTTCTGTGCCAGATGCGGTGCAAAGGCAGTTACCAGGCGGTCTCTCATTGACTGCCACAGCAGCCTGAATAGGCATTTAGCAGATGAGAAACTATAGCGCAAAGAGATACAGAAGTTGCCTGTGGCCACATGCTAGTGAATAGGAGAGATGCTTATTGATTTCTAGAATTTTCGTCTTTGACCACTGTTTTCGGGTTTTTGTTTTGTTCTGTTTTTGGCAGCTAAGAAAACTAAAGCTCAGATATTAAAGAATTTATTCTACATTAAAAAGCGCCTCACACACGGCGCCTAGGTGGCTCAGTCAGTCAAGTGTCTGCCTCTGGCTCAGGTCATGGTCTCAGGGTCTTGGAATCGAGCCCTGCGTCCGGCTCCCTGTTCGTTGGGGAGTATGCTTCTCCCTCTCCCTCTGCCTTTCCTCCCTGCCCTCTCCCCACCACCCCCTGCTCATCTTCGCTTGCTCTCTTGTGTGCTCTCTCTCTCTCAAATAAATAAATTAAATCTTTAAAAATCGGCTCAGCCCCGCATCGGGCTCCCTGCTCCGCGGGAAGCCTGCTTCTCCCTCTCCCACTCCCCCTGCTTGTGTTCCCTCTCTCTCTGTGTCTCTCTCTGTCAAATAAATAAATAAAATCTTTAAAATAAATAAATAAATAAATAAACACCTCATGCAATATTGTAAGTTTAAGGGAAGACAACCCTCATTTCAAAACCTAGTTCTGTTCTAGGATGGTAGGCCATTTACTTTGCCTTTCTGAGGCTCTATTTCTTCACCAATGTTACTGAAACCACAGTGGCCATTAGAATCATACAGAGGACTTGCTAAAAAATCCAGATTGCTTGGTTCTACCCCCAGGGTTATTGCTTCAGTATGTCTGAGTGGGCCAGAGGATTTGCACTTCTAATCATTACCATGAGACACTGATACTGCAGGCTGGGGACTCCACCTGGACAAACCCCACTATACCACACTCGGAATTTGAACTCTGGTTTCCCTTGGACTGAAAGAGTTTGCTGTAGGATACAGGGCATTAGTGTTGGAGACTTGGTCTGATCTTTCCTTCTTTATTTCCTAGTTGTGTGGTCTTAGGCAAGCTGATGGGTCCTTTTGAGCCTCAATATCTTCGTCTATAAAATGAGGCTATTTCTTCCTTTGTCACCACATTGTTGCTGCATATTATATGGAGTGTCGTATTGGAAAGTATCTAGCCTGTTGTCTGGCTAAAATATTCAATAGATGCTGATTCTCAACATTGGAAAGTTATCAAGGTTATTTCCATGGTGCATGGCTTCATACTTATTTATGTTTGTATTCATTAAATATACCAAGCATTGCAACGTTTTTTTTGCAATATTGTCATTTCTTAAGTGTCTGCATTCCTAATTATAAAAATATGCTATATGTCCACTGTGGAACATACAGATTAGAGCAAAGCCCTGTACCTACACTACCTGTCACTTTTGGAGAAATATTGTATATATAGTATTAATTCAGAAGTCATGATTCACTGAATTCCCTAGAAGAGAGAGAGGGCTGTAAATGTTTTTGAATCTTAAATTGCTATAACCATCAAGGACCAGGCATCACCAGGGAAGAACCCAGAGATAAAAGTCAAGTTGAAAGATGTGTAAGCCCTTAATGCCAGAGGGACTGTCTCTCAAATTGAGAAGTTTCCTACCCTTTCCCATCAAGAGGGCACTGTTAGTGAATCTACATTAATAACTGTTGACCAAACCAGTTGGAAACCCCAATGGATTAAAAAATGTATGTTTTCTTACTTAAAATAAAACCTTACGTCTCCCACCCCCTCAACCCCAAGCAGAAGCCACTAAATACGATTTTTCCTTTCCTCTCAACTTTGTCCAAGTTGAAAATCAATCTGTCTGGTTCACCTTGAATCTTGAGCTGCATATTTTCAGCAGCATAAGAACCTGTGTTGCCAGCATTGCTAGGAAAAAGGCAGACAACACCCACAGTATCCTCTAACCAGGAGGAGGGCAGGAGGCCCAGAGGAGCAGAGTGCCTGCAGCTTGGATGGTTCACCAGCCTCGATTCTTAACCAGGGAGCATGCTAGCTAGTGCCCATGACTGAAAGACCAAGGGCCAGGAGTTAGACTTTTCAGACAAGCTCTCTGATCTCAGGCCACCAGTTCTTTACTGATCAAGATCAGTATGGGAAGAAGGTGCAGGGTAATACAAAGGGCTCTCATGTACTATTACTATAATTAATACCAAGCAGCATCTCTTAAGGAATGGATGTAGTAGGAATTATAATAGTTAATACTCACCTATGCTTGCTGTGTGCCCCTCACTGTTCTAGGTGTTTGACCTTCGTTGACTCATTTACTATCATAACATTTCATAGATGAGAAAAACAAAAAAACAAGGAACTGAGAGGTTGATGAACTACCAGGTGCCGTGTCATTAATTATACTACGATTTCGGGGGAAGGGTATTCTTGAAACCCTAATTTAGCAGATGAAAAAAAATGAAGGTGACTTCCCTGAGATCACACAGCTTGCATGAGATAGAACTGATAGACTCTGAGCCTACAGGGTAGAAATCTTTGCTAGATTAATCTGAAGGCTTCCCAGAGGGGATGAGGCTGGAGAGAGCTTTGGAAGATGGAACAAACCATATTGAAGAGTGTTATCTTGTTAAGATTCAGGTAGCCTGAGTTTTCACGTAGCTTCTCCTGAAGATTTTCAGGATGGCCCACAGTCCCTGTGCTGTGTATATGTCTAGGGTTATCAGAAAGGTCAGGTGTTAAACTCTGTCGGGAACATTCTTCCTCTGATGGGTCCACATGGCAAACTCCTGCCATCTAATGAACCAGCCCTCACATCAAGGGTCATCACTCGCAGAGGCCATGTCTTCCTCTCCTTCTGTCCCTGGGGAAGATTTTTTCTCTTTTTAATTGGCCCCTACACTTTCTTTACTTACTGCCCTTGAGATCCTTGTGGGAAGCCCTGTCTTCTTCACTAAAGTGGGAAGAGCAGAGTCTTGCCTCAGTGGTGTCCTCAACCCCGTTGCTAGCAGGGACAATCACATGGTTGACACTCGGCAACTGTTTAATTGTATGAGTGGCTTTTTCTCAATCCCAGCTATGTTCTCCTTTCCTAGTGTAAAATATGGCTAATCTTTAATTGCACAAACACTTATTGGGGTATTCTGAGCAGGACACTGTGGCAGATGCAGGGGATACTGCTGTAAACATGATAGAATAGGTATAATTTAATAGAAGATGCAGCCAATGAATAACTTATTTATCCATTTGTGCCCCCCCCCCAATTCATATGTTAAAAATATCCCAAGGTCATCGGTATTAGGAGGTAGGGGCCTTTGGGAGGTGACTAAGACATGAGGACAGAGCCCTCATGAGTGAGATTAGTGCTCTTATAAAATAGGCCCAACAGAGCTCCCTTGTCCCTCCTGCCATGTGAAGTTACAGCAAAAAGACAGCCATCTAGGGAGCAGGTTCTCACCAGACACCAAATCTGTCAAAGCCATGATCTTGGATTTTCCAGCCTCCAGAACTGTAAGAAATAAATGCTTGTGATTTATAAGCCACCCCATTTTTTTGTTATAACAGCCCAAATAGACTAAGACATCCATATATCCACTAAATAATTCATCAAAAATCATAAGCATTTATTATATGGCATGGGCCATGCAAGGTACTGAGATATAATCTTGAACCAGATCTAATCCCTGCCCCTAAAATACTTATACCCTAGCCAAATCCCCAATCATAATGAGTGAACACAGCCCTGGGATTTTAGCTACAAATACAGAACTAGTGATTGGAGCAAACAATCTTGCCTGTTATGGCTGCAGTCTGGCTGGCAAGATTTCCTCACAGCTCCCTATTTCCTCCTGGGAAAAGGGGACCATGGTTCCCAGGGCTCCAGGCGGCAGTGACATTTCCTCTGGCTATTAATCAGCACCTTGCCAATGATTCTGCAGCAGTACCATGGGGACAGGGGCATGGAGGGGGCCTCAGATGCTATTTACTATCTCTCCTGAGAAAGTCTCTGACCTCAATTTCATTTCTTGTTTTTATTGACCCATTTCATGCTAGTGAAGTGAATTTCAAGGCCCTTTAGGGACAAATCAGCTTCTCTCGTCCTTGTTAAGTGGACATACTCCATGCAGTCATGGCTGGACACAGCCTTATCATTGGGGAGAGAAGGTCTAAAGTGCTTGATTTGGCTGCAGTTACCCAGACTGTGCCTACGACTTCAGAAATCAGGCTTTAAAAAAAAAAGAAAGAAAGAAAGAAAGAAATCAGGCTTTAGTGGCCACATTTCGTGAGCAGAACCTAGGATGGTTCAAATTAGGCTCACATTCTGAGCCTAATTTGAAACAGAAGGAGGGCAGACAGAGTGATTCTGTCCCTATATTCAGTTATACTTATGTTTCCCCAGGGAGACAGCCCCACGGAAGGAAGACTGCAGAAAGGAATTGTATAGGACAGAAAGGCAGAATTGCAGGTAAAAAGAGAGAGGAAGTAACAGAGGAGGAGAAAGAAGACCTAGGGGGTTGAGAGTATGATCAGGCAGGGAAGATTCCCAAGAGGAAAAGACAGGACGTTAAAATGAACTAATGGAATGGACACATCAGTAAGGGTGGACCGTTATGTTGTAGTAACAAACGACTCTGAAATCTCACTGGCTTAAATCAACAAGAATTTATTTCCCATTTAAGGTGCCTGTCCATCATGAGTCAGAAGGATGTTGTGGCCATTGCCATCATTCTGGAATCCGGGTGGCAGAGAAGGCAGCCTCACAACCACTGCTGGTCCCCCACGTCAATGGGAAGCTGAGTTCAGAAGGGTCTCACACAAGCAGTTAAATGCTCAGAACCTAATAGGGACACCTATAAGTTTTGCCAATACTGCACTGTGGGTCACCTGGTCGCCTGGCCCCACCCTGCCCCGAGGGCCCAGAGCCATGTGCGCGGGGGTCAGAGAGCACTGATGCCAACTCCAGGGAACCTGGCAATGGACAGAGAGCCCCTCAGAGGTGTTTATGCCAATATATTGTCTCAGAAGTGGACAGGTCTCCAAACACTCTCTGATTAAGGTTCTAGGCCTGGTAGGAATGTGACACATGCTTCCTCAGGGTTGCAGAGGAAATCAATAACAAAGCATGGGAAGGAACAATAAAACCAGATAGATAATGTTTAATGAGCTAACATCCTGCCTTTTCCTCTTCATTTCTGTTTTTCTGTCCAAGTTTGAATCCTGGCTACACCTTTTGCTAACTCTGTGATTTGTAGGCTTTCTCACTCTATGCCGCAGATTCCTTACTTTATAAAAGTGGGGATAACAAAATTCCAAATCACCCAACATTTGTGCATATTAAAAAGTTAATACAGGGCTTAGGACAGTTCCTGGCATGTACTAATGAGTATCCCATGATGTTGAATATTCTTTGTAACAATTCAGTGAAGCAGGCTCTGAGTTCTGTTTGATTGGTTGGGAAGCAAGGCCTGGGGAGATTGAGAATCGTCCAGATCATGTACACTGTCAGTGGTGAAGCCAAGGTTCACATTCAGCGACTTTGATTCCAGAGGTTGTTTATATTTCACATCAAAATGATCATCCCAGTTGATCCCATCAATAGCCCTGTGGGCTAGAGCCAACAACGTTTTTCCTGTCACCAACCTTCTTGCTTCCATTACTGTCATCATTACAACGTCCAGACGTCGTTCATAAGAGTACCCATTCCTGCTTTCCATAAATCATGTCTCAGCCTCACAACAGTGCCCTGAAGATAGGTATGGTTCTCCCTTTTGGTACAACAGCAAACTGAGTCTCAAAGAAGTTAAATAGTGTATCAGTCAGCTAGGGCTGTTATAGCAGAGTTCCACGGACCGGGGCGTGGGGGGGTGGATGTGGGGGTTAAACAATAGAAATTTATTCTCTCAAGCTTCTAGAAGTTGGAAGTTGAAGACAGGTGTTATCAGGGTTGGTTTCTTCCGAAGCTCTGTTCTTGGCTTGTGCACGGTGGTCTTCTTCCTGTCTTCACATTGTTTTCCCTCCGTGTGTATCTGTGTCCTAATCTCCTCCCTAAGGACACCACTCGTTTTGAATTAAGGTCCATAGGAATTCATTTTACCTTTATTACCTCTTTAAAGGCCATGTCTCCAAATACAGTCACATTCTGAGGCAGTGGGGGTTAGAGGTTCAACATATAAATTTTGAGGGAACATGATTCAGCCTATAATAAGTAGCCTCCACCCAGAAGGAGCATGGATTTAAATATAAGATGTTCTGATTCCAAACCCATATCATACTTCTACCGCCAAACCATTAGTCAAGCCCTACTATGTGCTCAGCAGAGTGCCTGGTGTTTGCCCTCCCTTTTTACATGTAGGAGGAAGTGTTGGCTCCTTTGGATAGAGGAGGAAATTGGGGCTCAAGGTAGGGAGGAATTTCTCTCAGTTGGTCACCGTTGATCACCTTGGGTTGTGTTTAGATCCTCTGACTCTTTTTTTTTTTTTTTTTTTTGAGACAGAGAGAATGAGAGGGAGGAGGGTCAGAGGGAGAAGCAGACTCCCTGCCAAGCAGGGAGCCCGAATGCGGGACTCGATCCCGGGACTCCAGGATCATGACCTGAGCCGAAGGCAGTCGCTTAACCGACTGAGCCACCTAGGCGCCCTAGATCCTCTGACTCTTGACGAAGAACAAACTTTCTCTTGTAGCTTGCTTCTTTGGAGATGAAGCAGGCTTTTTCAAATGATGCCACATCCATTACATCACCAATAGTTAGCATTCCTAAAGTACCAGCTATGTGCCATCATGAGGACAAGCACTTAACACACAGAAACCTTCGACACAATGTCAGTTTTCTAGGAAAATGTAACCTAGATGAAAAGACAAGTAGTAGGTAATAAAACATAAATACTGCTTGATATTCCGTGAGAAGCACTGTCGGTAAATCCTGTAAAAATTTAGAGGAAGATAGAAGTACTATAGACTCTGTATTCAGAGAACCCTTTTGCCAGGGTTTAAGGGATGCATCTGGGGGTTGGGGTGGTTAGCATGCCAGCACCAACAGAGACAGAAGCTTGCAAGACGTGTTGGTGGGAGAATTTCTAGTCATACTCTTGCTTTCATATTAATGGCTCACCATTGTCTACAAGGTAGAGTCTTAGTTTGCAGATTGCATTGAGCTAGCTTATGCTTCAGCTTTATTACCCACCATTTCCTCACTGTGTAACCACAGACAAGGAGCCAGCCCCTCACATGCGTTTCATTTTCTGCCTCTGGTCCCTCACCTGTGGACAGAAGCTGTGGCATAGAAGCGGGTGCCGGGCTGTCCGGCAGGCAGGTTGGAATGCTGGCTTTGCCACTTACTAACTAGTGGGACATTTGACAAGTTATTTAACCTCTCCCTTTCTTCACCCATAAAATAAGAATAGTAATAACTACCTGGCAAGGGATGTGTGAAGATTTAATGGAATGAAGTATATAAAGCACCCAAGTTACTGCCTACTCTATTATATATACTCAGGAATGGTAGTTATCATTATAATAATGATGTTTTTCTTGTGCCAGCAACTCACTTCTACTGCTTCTTAGCCTAAACAATTCCCATAGCACTTTTTCATATTTATACCTGAGCATTCTGTTACGGCTCCAGAGAGAAGCAGGTGCAGCGAGGCGCGTGGGAGCTCAGTCCTGGCACCTGCCTGCTCACCGCTCTATGTCTCCATGTTCTTGTGTAGAACGGGGTGATTAGGGCACTAGCTCTTCCACGGAGACAGTTTGAAGATGGAATGAGTTTACCTCACAGTGCCTGGAAAATGGGGCAGACTCAGTAAATGCTAGTTTTTGTGATCTCCACTTTATAGAGGGAGAAAGAGACTAAGTGATTTGACTGTAGTTGAACGATGAGTGGGGCAAGAACTTTCAGCTTCCGAATTTTGAGTTCGATGACCCCACAGTCTGTGCTCTTGATCGCCAGGCACTTGGCTTCGCCTAGCAGTAAGGCACACTTCCACCTCCGAGCCCTCGCTCACTGTCATTATCTGATCCACATACTTGACAACTCTGCAGGCCACACGACCATCAAACTGGAGACATAGGACAAGCTGCCTCCCACCGTCATTCACTCTGTGGAGAAAATCTGCCCTGCAGCCACCCCACTGCCTTCACCCACCCTCAGCACGTACAACTTTTGCATCTGAAAACAGAAGGCTCAGAGGTAAAGCACCTTGTGCAGGGTCCCAGAAGAGACAAAGAATCAAGGCCCAAATCCAGATAACGTCTAGATGATTGCTTATCTTTGAGCTCCTGCTAATTGTCATGGCCTGGGTTAGGCACTCATGTGGGAGGCTGGGACATGTGTGTTTCATCATATTGGGAACTGGACCATGTTTCTCTCTGGCACAAGGTGGGCACTCACTAAACATGTATTGAACGAATGAATTCATACACCTGTCTACTCATCTCTCCCTCCCTCTCCCTCTCTCCCTGTCTCCATCTCTCCCTCTACCCACGTAACAAAGCCCCTGCTTCATCAAATGAAGGAGAAAGAGATGAAAGCAATTACTTCCTGTCTGTTGCGTCAGGAGCTGTGATAAGAGTGGCACTGAGAAAAGCTCTCATCACTGGCAAAATGGTACATTCTGCTCCATCCAAGGTGCCTTCCTGCCCACACTTATTTCTTCCACACCAGCACAAAAAAAGTCACGATTACAGTGAAAGCTTATATAATGACATAGTTATGCTCTGAGCAAGCAGCAACAATCACGAAAAGACCTTTAAATACAAATGAAACAAAGAATGGAACAAATCAAGTTGCATTCTCCAATATGAAAAAGTAATACTTTTTATTTTTGTTTTGTTTTGTTTTGTTTTTTTAGGAGAATGGTGTGGTTCTACATGAAGCCAGAATCTACAGCACGAAAGTGCTTTCTTAATGGTCTGAATCTTAGAGTCCCTAATATTTTTCTCTTGGCCAAAAGGTCTTACTTGGTACCTTAAAAGCTTGACCTCTTCTATATTTTCTTTGTTAATTTTGTATTTCTCAGTTCTTCTCATTTCTCACTCTCTTATTTACTTTGAGCTTCTTTGTCATTTGTTTGTTTTGGTTGGGTTTGGTAAAGTTTACAGATGTATTGATGTTTTTAATTAATTGTGTGTGTGGTGTGTGCACGCACGTGCACTCCATATATATCTAGTAAGTAGGCAAAACAAGGCAAACAATACTTAATCTGCATATTATATGTTCAAAACAGCACGTTAGGGCTTCCTTGATGTTTTCCTCACTTTCATTTCTGCATCTTGATAGTCACCAAGTCTTGTTACCGCTACACCCTAAATTTCTCTCATACTCATCTCTCTCTGACCAGCCTTAGTCACTGCCTTATTCAAGCTGTCAGCAGCACAGGGACCGTTGCAACAATGTCTTAAGGATCTGATCTCCATTTGCTTTCCGGCAGTGCCATTCCTGCCCAGCCATGTTGCCAGAGGGCTGTTTCTAAAACCCAGATCTGATCATGCTCTCTGCTAATTCAGTGGCTTCCCCCCTGTTAAAGGATTCTGTCTCCTTACCATGACATGATGGACTGACCTAGCATGATCTGACTTCTGCTTGTCTCCAACTCTGCCTCTAACCCAGACCAACTAAAAAGATACAGAGCTATAGTAACTCTCGACTTTTAATTTTTTCCACTGTCTGCAAAAAGGCTTAAAACTTCTTGTCCTTTTCCCATGCTGTCTTTCTTGCCTGCTTGAAGAGTCTCCACAATTTTTGTATACCTATTGTCTTTTTTTTAACTGTGAAACTCAAAGATAACCTTCATCCCTGCAAAGAGTATCTGTCACCCCTTTTTTACTACTAGAGTACTTTATGGGTACTGTTACCTTTATGTGGATTGCATTGAAATATTATTACTTTCCTTTCTATTGTAAAGTAATAGGTGCACCTTGTAAGATCTTGAGAAAATAAGGATAAGCAGAATGAAAAAATTAAAATCATAATTTTGTCACTCTGATGCAATTATTGTTAGCATTTTGGTGGACTCTAGTCTTTTCTCCAAATGTCCATAACCATTTATTTTGCAAAAATAAAATTATACTACCCATATTGTTTTATAATCGGCTTTTTGAAATGCAAGAATATATTGTAAAAATATCTTCTGCCTTTAAAATTACTTCCTAATACCATTGTCAATGCTGAAAAGTATTTCCTTGGAAGGCAGCTATACTCATCACTATACCACCAACGCGAAAAGTATTTCCTTGGATGAATGAAATAATTTTCTATAGTTTGAACTACAGTTATGTGTAAAAGTTTTTATTACAAACAAAGCAATTTCTCTCTTTCTAGCCAAATCTTTTGAGTGTGATCATGATTATTTCTGTTTGACAAATTCAACAGGAGTAATTTCTGGATCGATGAGGATGTACAAGTTTAAGCCTTTTGATACACATTTCCAAATGTCTTCCAAAAACATCCTATTAACTTGCACTCCCAAAAGCAATATATGTCCATTTCCTCACAAAAGTAATATAAATATATGATATTTAATAGCAATTGAATAAGCAAAAAGTATGACTTGTTTTAATATAATCCCGCTGTGAAGTATAATATATTTTCTTTGCATACTAAACTCATGTATATATATGTTTCTTTTGTGGTTTTCTTAATTGGGTCTTCTGATTCTTTCAACTGCAATGTTTGTCTCATTTTTTCATTGGTTTTATATATCATCCTTTGTCATGTATGCCTCACAAAAATTTTATCTCTTTTTGCTGTCTACCTTTGAATTTGAGAATTGATTTATGATACATTTCATCCAATCCCCATTGATTTGAAATGCTACTGGTGTTATATATTGATTAATATATATAGATATAGATATATATACACTCAGATCAGTTTATGAACATTTAAAAATAATCCATCAACCTGTTTATCTACCTCTATTCTATTTTTTAAGTTATTTTGGTTCATATCAATATTATTTTTATTGTTATTATGATTATTAACACTATTATTTTAATAGCTACTATTTACTGATCCTGATTCACATTTAGTATTTCAGCATGTGATGCGTAGTACTTTTACAAAATATATCTGGTTTATTCTTTCAAATGACTCTGTGATATAGGTGTAATTATTATATACATGTTTCAGCCAAGGAAACTCAAACATGTATCATTTATTGTCTAGTAGAATTGAGATTAAAACTTAGTTGTCTTGGCACCAAACCTACAAACTCAAATTCATAGAAATACTTACTCTTTATTCATCTTCAAAGTATTTTGTGCCTATTCTCAGATGACTTACTCTTGGAAATAAACTTCAAAATAACTTTATTAACTTTATAAAGCCAGCCTTTGAATCTTTTTAGTAGACTCTTTACTGTGGTATAACATACATACGTCCATGCACCGTAAGTGAGCAAACATGGGTAACCCACACCCAGACCAAGAAATGTATCAGCACATCCAAGGCCCCATTTTGCTCTCTTACATTGTTTCTATGCCCCACAGATAAGCACTGTCCTGACTTCCAGACCACAGACTAGTTTCACTTGGTTTGGGATTCTTTAAACATTTACATTTATGTTATCGAGTGTCTTTTCATGTCCCTTTTGGCTATTTGTACATCTTCTATTATGAAATGTCTGTTCAATCCTTTTTTTTGTTTTTAAATTATGTTATTTGTCTTATTATTGAGTTGAAGGGTCCTTTATTCTTATACTAATCCTTTCTCATATTTTATTTTATTTTTTTATTATTATGTTCAGTTAGCCACCATATAGTACATCATTAGTTTTTGATGTGGAGTTCAATGTGTCATATTTTTTATATATGTACATATACATAATATTTTCCCTGTGTTTGCTATTTTTCAACACTTTTTTTCTGAAAAATAAAAAAAAGGGTTTTAATTTTGGTGATGTCTAATTAATCCACTTTTTTCCATTATGGTAAACGCTCACCCTGTGATCATAAAGAATTTTCCTGTTTCTTCTAAAACTTTGATATTTTTAGCTTTTATGATCTATTTGATCCCATAATGAATGTTGTGACTCCTCTGAGTTATGTCAAGGTTTAGTCTTCTCTATAGAGATATACAATTGTTCAAGAATCATTTATTGAAAAACTCCGTCTCCATTGAATTACCTTGAAAATTTTCTCTAAAATCAATTAGGTATATAAAAACAGGGTTCTATTTCTAAACCTGTTCTCCTGTTCCTTGACCTATAAGTCTATTCTTTTGCTAATATACACTGCCTGGATTATTTTAAGAGCTCTACAGTAAATCTTTTACATACACTACCTGAAATCAGATAGTGTAAAAAGTTTTTAACTTTTTTCATTGCTTTCAAAAATCATTTTAATTATTCTAGGTCCTTTGTACTTCCACATACATTTTAGAGATAACTTGGAAATTTCTGTTAAAAATGATTTCTGGGAGTCTGACTGGGATTGCAATGAAGCTATAGATCAATAGGGGAAGAATATTGAATCCTATTGTCCATGAAACTGGTATACGTCTCTATTTACTTAGGTTTTTGTAAGTTCTCTCAGCAGTACACAAGTCTTAAATATCCAGTTTACTATAATTTTACATCTGTATATACCCAAGGGACTTCCTCAAAAATTAGCTCTTCTCAATTGTATTTCTGGTACCTCTGAACACTGACTCACTAGTGGGTATCTTTCTGTTTCATGCTTTCTTTTGGCCACCTTTTTAACATGCCAGGCAACTTTTAATTGAATGCCACCATGTTATTTTCCTCCAGAGATGTTTACACCATCCTTGGGTGGAAAATAGACTGGTGGTAGATCACCTTAATCTGACCGGAAATGAGGCTGATGTGAAGCAGAGTTGCGGTTCTTACAAAGTTTCAACTGGTTACCTCAAGCTCTCCGTGGGTTCCCAACTGAGATATCTGGATGTTTATTAGGTGCCCATCACCCCACCTTCCCTCACCCCTCTGCTGCTCCACAACCTTTTGTAATTTCTCATCTCCAATTTTTGTCTGTTCAGCTCTGAGAGACTTGGAAAACTGTTCTACACTTAAAAGGTTTCTGCCTTGCTTGCTCTTCCCCTGACCTCTATAGTTCAATAATTTAGTAAATGTCTCAAGGAGAAACCAACAATTATATTCATTCTGTCCTTTTTATTAGAATTTTGGCTCCCTAGGTCTTGGCTGCCTTGGCAGTCACAAAAGCACTTTTTTTCTCCTCAGATTTATGAGTTCGCCAACAGTTCTGCTGGATTCTTTACCACTCAGCAATGGCCACCTAGCTCCATGTTCCAATAATTGGCAAATGCCCTGGGGAGTAATGCGGGTGAGTGCTGTCCTTGAGCTACCCTCTCCATGATTCTCTTCACTCTGACTCTTGGAGTCTCAGTCTCCAGGGCGCCTGGGTGGCTCCTTCAGATTAAGCATCTGCCTTTGGCTCAGGTCATGACCTCAGGGTCCTGGGATGGATTGAGCCCCATGGAGCTGCGAGCTCCCTGCTCAGTGGGGAGTCTGCTTCTCTCTCTCTCCATCTGCCCCTCCCCCCTGCTCGTGCACTCTCTCTCTCTCAAATAAATAAAATCTTTTTTTTTTAAAAAAAAGAATCTCAGTCTCATTTCCCTCAGTAGTTCTCTTGCGTCTTTTTAAAATTTATCTTAAATTTTCTTCTTTTTTTTTCTTTTTCTATTTTGTTCTTTGTGGGAGACTGGACTTCCACACAGGCTGCTACCTCATAGCCTCAGAAGAATTCTTTTCGTATGTGATTTGACTTTCAAGACATTTGACCATTTTATTTATATCATCAAATTTATTGGTTTGGAGTCGTTCATATTCTTTACTTACTATTTTGCAATGTTTGTAGTGTCAAAATGATGCCCTTCTTTTGCTCCTCATAGTGGTAATTAGGGCATCCCCTCCTTTTTTTCTTGGTCAAGCTAGAAGTTTGTCAATTTTGTAGTCTTTCCAAGCAAACAAAACAAAACAGCTTTTGGTTGCAGTGACTTCCTCTACTACTTGTTCACTTTTTAAACATTTCATTACCCCTGTGTTATTTATTTCTACTTACCTTAAGCTTACTTTTCTTCTTGTCTTCTAACCTCCTAAAGAAGAAGATTAGATAATGTTTTTAGACTTTTCCTCTGATTTAATAAACCATCTAAAGGTATAAATTTCCCTATAGGCACCAATTTTCAATGTTATTACTACAGGTAATATATCACCTGTAATACCGACCTATATCATCTATGCCTGTATCCACATCTGTCTCTTTATGTTGCACAGTTATGTTATACTCAAAAATGCTTGTGGCATAACTTTTGCTTTAAATAGCTATATATCTTTTGATATATTGTGTTCTCATATATATTTGAATTCCAAATATTTTCAAATTTTTTGTGTAATTTATTCTTTCATCCATTGGTTGTTTAAAAGTGTGTTATTTAAGTTTCCAAATATATAACTTCCAGATTTTTTTTCTGCTGTTGACCTCAAGTATAATTATGATCCAAGAACATGCTTTGAATAAATTTATTCATTTTAAATTTATTGAGACTTCTTACGGTCTAAGCAATTATCTGTGTTGGTGAATATTCCACGTATGCTTGAAAGAGAGTGTAATCTCTTGTTTGGGGGTCTAATATTCTAGAAACATCAAATAAGTTCAATTGATTAGTAATGTTTAATTAGTTTAGTAGTAATGTTCTTCTATATTCTTGGTGAATTTCTTTCCATTTGTTCTATCAGTTAATGAGAGACAAGTATTGCAATCTCAAATATAATTTTTGTCTCTTTCTCCTTTCAACTTTGTCAGTTTTTGCTTCATGCATTTTGTAGCCTTGTTGTTAAACATGTATAAATATTTTTGTATTGTCCTATTGTAGTCACCCTTTTATTAGTATAAAACATCTCTCCTTTTCTCTAGAAATATATTTGTTTTAATGTCTACTTTGATATTAATATAACTGTTATAGATTTCTTATGCTTACTGTGTGCATAATCCTATTTCTGTAAATTTAATTTCCACTTATTTGTGTTTTTCTTAAAGACTATCTCTTGTAGGCAGCATATAGTTGAATGTCACATTTGTATTGAATTTGACAATCTAGCTTTTGATTGGAATATTTAATTCATTTACACTTAATGTAATTATTAAAATATTTGGATTTAGGTCTAACACTTTTATTATTTGTTTTCCAGTATCTCTTTTTTGCTGTTTTATTGTTCATCCTTTTTCATTAAGCAAATACTTTTTAGTATACCATTTGAATTCCACAACTGAATTTTCGGCTATATTTCCTTTCATTGTTATTCTTGCTTGATCTAGGAATTACAATATGCCTATTTAAATGGTCCCAATTTACTTAAAATTAATACTGAATTTCTTCTGACTAAAACAAAAACAAATGATTCTGAGTACATTTAATTTCCAATTACCCCCTTCCGTTCTTTGTACTATTTTACCATACATATTGCCTTATAAATAGATCAATCAATAGATAAATACCTATATTACCTATAATACCTATCTATATACCTATATTACCTATAACACCTATCTGTAGCTCTCTCTACCTGTATCTACATCTATATCTATATATTACACAGTTATGTTATATTCCACAACACTTGTGGTAAGATTTTTGCTTTAAATAGCCATATATCTTTAAAGAAATCAAGCATGATGAGTGTGGAGATGCATTGATTTGATCTCCTTTAAGACTACATACTGAGGGGATCATAGTTAACTGATACTTCCAGGTGCTGTTCCCATGAACCCTGAGGTCATGCCTCTCCTAGGCTGCTCATAATCAGTGACTGAGCAAGCTGGAAATATTAGTGCTGGTGCATTCCTTCTCAAGGTGGAATTGACAGGCAGCCTGGCTGAGATTTTCTCAGAACTGTACTGTAGGCTGAACTTTTTCAATCCATCTTTTGTTAATATAATTATTACATTACGTTTCCATCCATCTTTTGTTCTCTCTATTCACAGATGTTGGACCTGCACTGTAGTCTGAAGGCTCTCTCCCTACTCAAGTACTCCCCTTATTAATTCTTCATAAACATTTCCTTAAAATAATCTGTCACATCTAAACCCATCTAGGTGTCTAATTCTTGGGTGACTTAAACTGCCATAACAAGAAAAAAATACATATTTTACCATTTCCAGTGTTCTTCATCCCTTCCTATATATATAAGTCACTATCTGATATCATTTCTTTTCAGCCTGAAAGATCTCCTTTAACACTTACTTAAATTGTGTCTGATAGCAACACATTCTGTCAGTTTTTGTTTATGGAAAGTATGTTTTTAACACCTTTTTTTTTCTTTCAACACTTTAAATATTTAAATCCAATATCTTCTGGCTTTCATTGTTTCTGGTGATAATTCAGCTGTTAATCATCATTGTGTCTCTGCTTGTAAGGTGTTGTATTTATTTTGCTGCTTTCAGTTCTTCTTTTTGGCTTTCAGCAATTTTACTATGATGTTCTTACATGTTTTATTTCATTTTGTCTTTTCCACCTGTATACTTCTTGGGGGTTGTTGAACTTCTTGGATCTGTAAATTAATGTGTTCAACAATTTGGGGAAAATTTGACCATTATATCTTCAAATACTTTTCTGCCCCATTGTGTCTTCTCATTCTGGGAGTCCAGTTGTTGGCCTGCTCAATTTGACCATAGATCTCTGAGGCTTTTTTTAAAATTTTTATTTTATTATGTTATGTTAATCACCATACATTACATCATTAGTTTTTGATGTAGTGTTCCATGATTCATTGTTTGCATATAACACCCAGTGCTCCATTCAGTACACGCCCTCTTTAATACCCATCACCAGGCTAACATATCCCCCCATCCCCCTCCCCTCTAGAACCCTCAGTTTGTTTCTCAGAGTCCATAGTCTCTGAGGCTTTTTATATGTTTCTTCCATATTTCTCTTCTCTGTTATTTTGGTTGGAAACTATTAATCTTTCTTCAAGTTTACTACTTCTTTCTTCTACCATCTTGATTCTATTGCCAAGCCCATCCAGTGATTTACTTTTTCATCTTAGTTGTTATACTTTGCAGATTTCGATTTTTTTAAAAAAATTCCTTTTCATAGTTTCTATTTCTCTATTCACCCATTAATACCATATTTCCTTTTAATTCTTCAAACTTGTTTTCCTTTAAATCTTTGTAGGCATTTATATTAGTTTCTTGGATGCTTTTGCCTGCTATAATCCAATAACTGGACATACTCAGAGTCAGTTTCTATTGACTGGGTTTTATGGATTTGTTTGTTTTCTTACATATTGCTCATATTTTTGGTTCTTTGCATGTTTGGTAATTTTTGGTTGAAAATTTGATTATAGGGGTTGTGGAATCTGTTGTGTTCTTCTTCTGAGTACTGTCAGTTCTAATCCACTGTTAACTTGGCTTTTCTCGAGCTGAATTCTCTCTCCCTGTGGTTGCAGCAGCTCCTATCTTTGCTCAGTTTCTTTTTGGATTCAAGCTATTGCTTTTTTAGACATGTAGCTTCTTAGTGGTCAGCTAAGGTTTGGGCAGACTTTATACTTAGATTTTGGGGGCTCACTGACTCTGCAGTTTTCATGAATTAAGGTTTTCCCCTTAATTTTCTGGTGCCTCAAACAGTTCTCATTCCTGCCCTGTAACACCTCAAGCCAAGAGGGCTTCCACTTTTCTGCCACTGGAGCTCTTTCTGGGTTGGGCAGCACCTTTAGGTAAGAAAATAAGAACTGGCATCACAGGTTTTTTTTTTTTTTTGGTTCAGTGGCAGTCTTTTAAATATAACCTCTTCTCCAGTTCTGACCCGCTCTGTACTAGCTTGTAGTGTCTCTAAATGGTTGTTTTTATTGATTTTGCCCAGTTTTTATCATTATCATCTTCTAAGAAACCACCTGTCCTCATCATGTGGCCATGACTGGAAGTCATGGTCCTGATTTATTTCATAGCATTTTCTTCATGCAAGTTTCCATTGCTAAGTGTAGATAAAATTATATACTACATTTCTCACATTTTGGAATAAGTATAGTTTTTATTACAAGTTAGTAAAATAAATGAAAAAGCATCCCTTATTTTTTATGTACTTAGGAAGTATAGAAGTTACATAGAAACCGTGTTTCTTAAAGATTTAAAAATCTTTCCATTAAACACTCTGGGCTCTGTCCTGTCTCTGTATTACTTGGATGATTTTCACATTTCATCTATGATCACTATGCATGTCAGACTTTCAACATATGCCTCCATCTATCTTGATAATTTATATTTATTTGGAAAATAATTTTCTAGATATTTTAAAGTTTATTAGCAAAGAGTTCCACATTGTATTCTTTCAGCCACTTAAATGACTCCTCTCTATCCATAGTTATAAGTTCTTTCTGTTTCCTAGCGTGACTTACTCGAGTTTCTCTTGTTTTCTGTTATACTCATTTAAGTTGGCTATTTATATATCAGCCCTGTTCTTTAGGCTCTGAACACCTTGAGGTCGGGAATTATGCTTTGTTCACCTATGTCTAAAACACCAAGTACAATGCCTTTCACATTGTAGGACTCGACTGTGTGCTCAAGTGAACTGCACAGACTTTGGGTTATTTATGGAGAAACTATCCATTAATCTGAAATCCAAGAGTTTATTTTATGAATGGTGAAACTGAGAAGAGGGTTGACTTGTCCAAGTTTACACAGCAAACTTGTGGCAGAGCAGACGTCTTCCCAAGAAACTATGCTGTCTTGCAAAAATGGATTGAATCTAAGACAGCCTCAATTGCCATCTCTTCTACACATATATATTAAAGTAAAATATGCACTGATTCCAAAGCAAGTTCGAGCTCTAAAATTGTGAGAATCTCTGCATTAATATTCTGTGTCGTAAGATCTGTTTGGGTTATTAATGACATCTAAATTAAGGGGCTCTTGTTCTTGGTGTTGTGTCATCCCAGGAACATGTCAGTGTGTGATGGATGTGGCTAATTTAGTGATTCTTTGCAAGTTTATAGAGAATCATCCTGCCAGTTTTTGGCAAGAAGGTTTGCTTTATTAAACTTGGAATCCACCGTCCAGGATAAATAATGTCTATGTCTGTTCCATTTTAAGAATGTGTTCCAATTGAGGGAAATACATAAGCTGTCTCTTTTTTCTCCCAGCCATTCCTATTTGTTTTTATATGACAATAAACAGATATTAAAGAAAGAATTAGACTAAAAATCAGGAGACCTGGGTTCTGGACCAAACTCTGCCATTAAGTTGCTGATGACTTCTAGGGATCACAGATTCCTTCTCTTTATTTATTTTTTTTTATTTTATTATGTTATGTTCATCACCATACATTACATCTCTTTAAATGAAACACTTAAATAGGTATGCAATGTCTGAGCATACCTCAGAGGTGCTTTATTTTAGAAGGCTCTACTTAATAGATAAGACCAGAAAAGCTTTCAGAAGTCTTATCTTTGCCTAACCCCCCGAAATAAAAGGGAAGTCCAGGTTTTTGGTTATTTTTGGGGGGGAAGCTTTTCCTTTAGATTCTTCCATTAATCAGAAAGTCAAAAAATAACATCCCTATTGCAATAGAAGCCATCCCCCAAACATTTCACAAGGGAGATACAACAAATATGTTTTAAATATTCAAATGACTGAGAAATCACTTTCAGCACTTTTGTTTTAAAATTGTGGGTGACAAGAAGCACAAGATGAAGCTGTATAGGGGAGATGGTATTAGAGATGGTCCTTGAGGAGGGAATAAGATTTTCACATTGATTTATTAATCCATTTATTCCTCCAATGCTTTGTTTATTCGGTATATGCTCATTGAGATCCTACTATGTACCAGGCACTGGTGAGCATTATGGATCTTATCATCTATGGAAGAGATAGCTATTAATCCAATAATCATGTGTGTGTGTGTCATTACAAATCACTATATCTGTTATGTAATAAGAAAGTATAGTGTGAGTTGATATAATCCAGTGAGCATGGTGAAGGATGTTCAGGGAAGGCTCACTTCCTTGATGAAGTGATATGTGTGCTGATATCTGCATTAACTGGGTTAAGGGGTTGGGGGCAAGTGAGGTAGAGGAAAGGTCCCAAAGAGAGAGGGAGCATGGTCCCCTTATGGAATGGAAACGAGGTCAGTGAGGCTGGAGCTGAGAGTCAAGAGGGGACGCAAGGAAAGGATATTCTGTGCTTAAGAAAATAGATATAGACAAGAGCATACCTTGTCCTGAGAATTACGGGTAATTGCATTTGGTCCAGGTTTTCAATACCTGAGGAAGAAAAGTGGAAGTTTTGAGGGAAAACTAGGTTGAGTTTGTATTATAGAGAGGTTTAGTTGATAGGTTAAATAATCTGGGCTAAGGCATCATGTGTTAAAGAGAGAATCGGAAAAGTTATTGACCTTGGAGCCTCCTTTTACAACATTTGTTGCCAGATGAGGAGATTAAAAAAAAAAAAAAGGAAAATAATTAAAAAAAAAAATTCACTTGTGAGGGACACAATGTGTACAGACAGCTGGATGACTATCTGCACTGATATTACCACACATTTTGTGGGTCCTTTTATATGGCTAGTTGCAAAAATCTGTGAGGAATGGAAGCTTAGACTCTCCCTTTTCATCACTGATGCTGTTTGTTGTTGCTTTCTGCCATTTTTTCTTCCTTGAGGTGTCACCCAAGCAGTACAAAGTGACATGGGGAAAAATAAAAGCATCTCTTTTTCATAGTTGGGTTATAGTAACAAATGGTCATGTTCGCTCGGCAAAGACAAATAGCTCAAGTTACAAACACCACAGGTTTGAGAGATGGAGGAGAAAGATTTTTGCCAGGATCCCCATTCATAGCTGGCTCTGAAAAGAGAGCAATCTGCTTTTACAGGTTTTAGCCCCTAAAAGGAGGGCCAGTGGAATACCACTGATGGAAGGAAGGTGACCCCAACAAAGAGGTGAGGAGGCTGCTGGGATTCACGTTTCATTGCACCACGGGAGTGGGGTCCCACTCATGCCCCCTCAGCTTCTTGAATCTCTCACCAAGTCCTATTGAGTGTGTTTCTTAAGTTTGTCTCTCTCTCCCCTCTTCCACCAATTTATTTGGACCTCTGTTATCTCTTGCCTATGTTATTTCTTTTTTTTTAAACAATTTGATTCTCCCTATTGTTTATTATCATTTAATTTCAGTATGTAAATGTTCAAGACAATATCCACCAGATTTAAGTAAGCACAAGATAAACTGCTAAACCTAAATTACATATTTTTCTAAATCTGTTCTAAAGACAATACTTCTTTTTCAGCTTTATTAAGGTATAGTTGACAAAATCGTTTCACTTAGCATAATGCCTTCAAAGTCCATCCATGTTGTTGCAAATGGCAGGATTTCCTTCTTTCTCATAACTGAATAATATTCCATTGTATAAATATAATTATCTCACATCTTTATCCATTTGTCTGTGAAGGTTTTTTCCCTATCATGGCTATTGTGAATAATGCATTGAACATGGTAATCTGGTATCTCTTTGATATTTTGTTTTCATTTCCTTTGGATATATACCCACAAGTGGGATTGCTGGGTCATGTCTATGTTATTTTGATAGCCTCCCAATACTTCCTTCTCCTCTGCAACTTCTTACTTCCTGTCTAGTATCTACACTGCTGGCAGCGTCATCTTTCTAAAATACAAATTTGACCATGTTACGATCTCATCTGATACCCATTGAAGGCTCCCTGCTGCATTCAGTCTACAACCCAAGTTTCAAAATTTGGCATAAATAATCTCCGGGAATCAGCCCCTTCCTAGGGTGGAGCCTCATCTCTACTCAACACCTCTCCTTCACATCACAGACACATTTGCATACTTCTGTTCAGTAACTGATGTTTCCATGAAGTTCTGCATAGTCCAAGTTCCATGCTTTCTCTTTCTGGTTTGCTCTTACTGGAGTAACTTTCCTTGCTCCTACTCACCTATCAAAACCCTCTTCATCATTTCCTCTCTGTGAGCTCCGCTTTGAGCTTGCTTCAACAGCACTGAATAATTAACTAACTACCCTCTTTTAGAATCCACGTGTCTTTTACAAGTCTGTCTGCTTTCACCATTAATAATTGTAATATGTTATAATTATTTGTTAATGTGACAATCTCCCTATTATTTGGGGGCTTCCTGGAGAAAATAGGTGTTCTTCATTCATCATCACTTATGCCCAGAGACTATTACGAGCTCTCTGAGCAGCAATGCTAATAACTCATGTTGATGGGGAGTTGCTATGAGCCAGGAATTGTGCTAAGGCTTCCTTTCAATGGCTGTGTAGGAAAAGCTCAATACAGTCTTTTCGAGTCCAAGTTGCTCATCAAATGGCACATGATCCATTTGCTGATTCACAAATAATGGGGACATCAAACTGTGTCCTTATAGCACAGACTCAGCTAAGGATTTGAGGTGAAGGAAACAGGAGATGAAGGAAAGAGTCATATGTCTGCTGGCATTCAGTCTAACTCAGGAAGTATTGATTAAATACCTGCTGTGTACCCAACCTTGTAGTAGGCAATTAACCAAGTGTTTGCTTCAATAGAGGTATCCCACCTTTTTGGAAGTCAGCTTTTCCAATCTGTAAATGAAAATATATCAATATTTTGATGATTGTGTTTTAATTCCACACACATAAAAAAAATCACAGCAGGTGCTCAATGCTGTGCGGAGTTCTGTGTCCAATGCCCAGCATATAGTGTAAGAGAGAGCGAGCATGAACCTAGGAGTCATGCTCCCTCTCCCTCTCTCTGTATCTCAGTTTCACCATCTTGACATTGAGAGAAATGATCTGTGTGGGCTCCCTTCTCTCTTCTACCTTTGATACAATCTGTGGCTCTATGGCTTCCTCCTCAGAAGTTTCTCTAAAAACGTTGTATTCTTTACCTCAAATTGAAGGAATTTCCCCTCTAGTCTTGCAGGTAAAAATCCCAAGAGAAGCTGCCAATGGCATCGGGGGCTTCTCTCCACAAGCTAATTATAGGCTTTTTTTGGAGAGTAAGATATATCCCTGGCACCAAGAAATAGACCTGCAAAGAACCTGATTCCAGGCTCATGTGATTCTGGTGCCATGGATCATCAGGCAAGGTGCTGGGGAAGTGAGACAAGGAGCCCTGAGGTTACAACTTCTGAAAACCCATCTCAGCTCTGCCAGCACTGTGCCCTGGGATGAGAAGGTCACTCTCTCTCCGTGGTTTTGCTCAACTTCAAAATGGAAACACTGGTACCTAGAACATAATCTAATTTTTGACTTAATAGATGTATAGTGTTTAGAACAGTTTTGGCATATAGTCAAAGCTCCTTAAATATTGTTACTATTGTGCATATGATTAATCAGAGTGCTACCTCATTTACCAAAGAAGAAAACTAAGACCCAGGGAGGTGATATGACATTTCTCTGGTCACATGAGCAACTCCTTTACTGTAACAATCACAGAAACTGATATTTGTGTAACATAGATCAGCAAGTGTCATCAGATAGGAGCACTTATTCCTACTTTGCAAGAGAAGACCCAGACTTGGAGCAATTAAGTGACATGCCCAAGGTTGCAGAAGTAATTCATAGCAAAGCTGGGATATGAACCTGGATAATTTAATGCCAAAGCCTCTCCCCATTCCGTTAAATTCACCCCATCCCCTTGTGCCTCCCTAAACTCTTGGCACCTCAGTCAGTTTCCTAAGAAAGATTCGGGAAGTTTGGAGATGAGAATGTAGCAAGGTCAGTGTATGTATCCGAGTGTCTGTTCCGTCTGTGTCTCAGTCATTCATCTAACAGTTACTCCCAGTGGATAGGGGTGGGGGGTGAGGGGATGCTACGCCCTGACCGGACTTGACTTTGCAGAGCATGCCTCCTTTTTCTTTCCAGAGTCCCGCTAGAGTCTGCCTCCCCAGGTGCTCCTTTGAGCCCATCGGGAAACCTTGAAGTTTCCTTTGAAACTCTGAGTCCCATACCCCCAAGCAGATGTGCAAGGACATTTGCTCACTTAATGGCCTGTTCAAGACGTTTGAGGATCCGCACTATCTCCCTCTCAGCCTCTCTGAAACATGCATTATCCATCCGTCCTTGAAGCGGGTCCCCCAGTGCAGTGATTAAAACAGTTCTGAGTTGGATAAACCCGATGCAATTTTCCAAAAGTCATCATCTCGGCATTTCCCCCACCACAGCAGAGCACCTCGCCTCCAATTTCTGGGCTTGCTCATTTGTTTTCCTTCCGACAATCTTGGAGACACTCTTTCGAGTGACCTCTGCTAAGGGAAGGGAACAGTACACTCATCCTGACATTATGCAGACGCAGTGACAAATTGGTCTATTTTTTATGCTTGACAGAAATGGTAGGGGTGGGAAACAGGAGAAACATATTAACTCACCATATCTTTGACCACTGGTTGATAGAGTTTGGAAAAGACTTATTTTTTCTTTGTTTTTTCTTAAGTTTCCCTCCTTAAGTCTGGTCTCATGTGTTCTTCCTTTAATTAGTCCTGGAATGTGACAATACTTCCAAAGTAGGCTGCAATCCTAGTAGATTTTTGAAGGCATTGTGATCAGAACAAATTTGTCATTACTGTCTTAAACCGGCTCCTCCTCACCTAGCTTCCCACCCACTTTTGGGACAGTTACTCTCTCCAAGTTATCTGGAGATTCAAATGCTGGATTCCATCTTCCTCCACCCTCTTTTTCATTTCTCGTGTCATTAACTTTTATTAATTCTTCCTTAGAAATAGATTTTTTTGTTTCTCTCTCTTTGCATTACCGTGTGCCCCTAGTGTGGGGGTCTATGAGGGGATGACTCTCTTGCATCCGTGTTTATAAGATTTTCGCTATCTCGATCACATTTTCTTCCACCACATATCAACTCTCGTTTTGCACTGAATTGTAATGAATGCAGAGCATGGTCGCCCTGCTCATCCTTCCTCACCCAGGTGGGTGTGGCGTCGGTGTTCTTCCCTGAGACATGCAGTCATTCGGGGTGTCATCATCTACGATGTTCCTCAAACGAGAAAGCAACCAAAACAATGAGCTATAGATGGGAGGCATGATGAAAATTTATCTTTTGTGTTCTTGATCACAGAGAGGTCAAGGTGGCTGGGAGATAATTCTATGAGGTGAATTATATGATGGAATTGTACCCTTAAAAATAGATCAGAAGATAGAGGGAAAAGCCAGGGAGGTGACCTGCTAAATCACTCCTTCCTCTGGGCTGCCTCTCTTCCTTATTCCCTCTGCTATGACTGGACCCATCCCTCCATACTCTCATTAACTCCTTACTCATCTGTCTCCTCAAACAAGACTGTGAGCTCCTTATGAAAAAATAATTCTGCCTTTTCTAATCCGTGTACCCTTAGCGCCTAGCAGAGTTGCCAGTATTTCTTCATAGACGCTGAATACTTTTTAATTGAGTTGAATTGCGACAGCCTTTGGGATCAGAGACTTTATAACAACTTTCATTTGAAAATATTACTTTTTTTTCTCCTGTGTTTATTTGCCTTTTGTTCTTGTTTGGCATTAAAAAAACTTTTGTTCTTGTTTAATCCTAACTGGTCTAAACTCTATTAATAAAAACTGAAGGTAGGAGAATAATCCTAATTGGTCTAAGCTCTATTAATGAAAACTGAAGGAAGGAGAACTGTCTGATCATGGGTAGGCCAGGATATGAAATTGATTGCCTGGAAATAGATTGCCTGGAAACTATTGAATTCCTAGTAAGAGAATCCCTAAAAGAGGGCAAAACTCCTGGAAAAGTGTGAGATCACTTGTTCAGAGTTTTAGCTTGTACAGTCACGTTGGCAGGTGAAAAAAGAAAAACTGATATCAACTGACATATACAAAAATGGTATTTATTATTTCACAGCATGAAATTCAACAACTAAGGTAGATTTGAGGGTGAATAGTTTCAATGTCTTCAAGAACCTGAGTTTTTTTCCATCTCTCTTCTCTGCTGTCTTTGGAATATACACTCCATCCTCAGACTCATTCTTCTGAAGTTCACAAGCTTGTAGCCAGCAGCAACTGGAGTATTGCGCTTCCTTATTCACATTAAGTGGGGAAACAAGATTCCTAACCTTGAAATGTTCTTCCCTTTAGCCAATTTATGTTGACCCCAAGATGAATAATAGGTACCAACAGGGTGTGATACACTCCCTGGCTTGTGGCTAGATTCCTAAAACCGTGAGTGGCAGAAAGGGAAAACTTCTCCCGATTGGCTAAGACCGAAGTGTCTCAACTGTGGCACTATTGAGATTTTAAGGCCAGATAATTCTTGTCCTGAAAACACTCTCCTCTGTAGTAAAGGAGCAGCATCCTGGGTCACTAGATGTCAGTAGCATCCCTCCCCAGTTGTGACAAACAAAAATATCTCCACACATTGCTATACACCTCCTTGGAGAGAAAGTCTCCTCCAGGTTGAGAACTACTGACTTAGACCAAGCAACTAGAGTATTCGAAAATCAACCACAGTGTCAGTCATAATTAACTATCCCTCTCTTCACAGATTTTCTCCTTTGAGGAATAAACCTTTGAAGTTTATGTTTTATTTTAAAATAAATGGTTCACTTACAAGATCTTTGCCATGGTATGTCCATGCACAATCTAGTCTGTGATTTTTGCTTCTAAAAGTCAGAAAGTAGAGTCTACAAGGGCTACATGTCACCTGTCTCCCTAATTTTAGCTCACACTAACTATGCCACTCTCTAGTATCGTGTCTCTTCAATGTCCAAATTGGAAAGGTGTTCTCTGAGGAGGGCAACCTGTTCCAGGGTTGTTGATGTCACTGTAAGTAGAGAGACAGAGACAGAGATAGAGACAGAGGCACAGAGAGAAGGGTAGAGCAATGAGAGGGAAAAAAAAATATGAAGTGTGGTAGCAAGCGGAGTTCTCCATACTCTTGGAATAGTTACCATTTGCTTGGCTTCCATTCTGTGAACAGGCATTGTGCCGAATGCTTAATCTGCATTATCTTATTTAATTCACAATAACACATGTAATTTATGCATTTGTATATCGATTTTACAAATAAGGAAACTGAAGCCAAAAGATATTTTGTTCTTGCCTAAGGTCAGAAACGCTTGCATTCAAGCAGTGAGTATAACATAGAAACACAATTTGAACCCAGTCCTCTGCCACTATAAACTCGTTTTGTTTTAGTCCAATGTCTGCCAATAACTCTGTCATTCTCATTTAGGAGCCCATCCATTGGAACTCCAACCTTCTAGGATTCCCTCATTCATGGGGACAGAGATACTGGACACAGGAAGCAAGAGCGGGGGTGGGGGGCTCTGAAAGGAAAGGGCGGTTATTAAATGAAAGTCTGGATCTGCCTTACAGACTCGTCCCCACAAGGCTGCCTTCTGACTCATGTGATAAATCCTGCTCCCTCAAGTCACTTTCTTCAGCCACAGCTGCACACAACACAGTAATCACCATCAGAGGGGTCATCTCCAAATTGCAAAGGACAGCACAGCAGAGGAAATTATAACAGATAACACACACCGCCTGTATATATCCGTCATGCAGACAAGAGCTGCATGCAGAATTCTACCCCATCCCCTGTACTTCTCCACTGCCTTCCATTTCTTTTCCAACTGCACTGGTTTGAACCACATTTTTTAAGAGTCTCCCAACGGGTCTCCCTGCTTTTTCTCTTCCCCCCTCCAATCCATTTTTCTTAATTGGATTAATTTTTTTTCCTAAGCCGCTGAACATTTCACTTCTCTGCTATCAAAAAATGAACAAACAAACCAATAAAGAATGATAATGAAAAGAAATCGAAGCATGGCTTTTCAGCTCTTTGTTGCAAAGCCCCTGGTACACTATCTCCATCCTTCCGTGATCTGGTCTGACTGAGATCTCACTGCTGTCAGGCCTATTGGATTCTACCGCACTGAGCCTCTGCATCTTACACGTCCCACTGTCTTTGCCCATACTACTCCTTCTGCTTAGAATGCTCTCTGTTAACTCTGCGTCCAGTCGGCCCTGTTTTGGCAATCCTCCTTTCTCCTCCAATACTATTCGGAGAGGCCAGAGTCATTGCACCCATTTCTTGGGTGACCAAAAAGAGGATCAAAGCTATAAAAGATAAGACCCAAGTCATGAAGTTTGGAGGCTGTAGAGCAAGGGACTGAAACCCACCTCTTCTGATCAAATTCTTGGTCTGGTGTCATAATATTCACTATTTTCACCATTCCATCCAAGCATAAATATGTATAGCCAAAACTGCACCCAACCTCTTTCTCCCAGCTGCATTATCTTCAGACTTCAGCCGGTAATATCAGCACAGCCCATTTAAGAGCATTATCAACAAGCCTCCTCTCCTGCTTCCTTTGTCCTAAGCTCAAAGGAACCATCTTCATGAGATTAATTCTGAAACGGCGGTAGCATGCGGATAGACGATGCCATCTCCAGTTTTCTTAATTGCATATTTGGGAAACCCATCCTGTGTCTGTTTCATATGGCATGCCATTTGGTGTTTATGACCATCATGCTTGAGTTAACAGCATATGGGGAGTTCACCCACTCTGAATACTAAGCTTATCCAATCTTTCTCTCAGAACCGACATGAGAAATAACTATTAAAAATGATTACAATAATAGAGGGTCATATAAATGCCAAATGCAATAGCTATTCTTCATTCTAAAGTTTCTTAATATCTGCTCTCGACCGACATCATAAAAGCGGAGGAGGGGGAAGACAAGATATTATACATAAATAATTAGGAATGTTTCCTTAAGCTTTATTTCAAATTCTTCCATTAAGGGTTAAGATTCAATTTTAGGTCAACTCGAAGGTGAGGCAAAGTTTTAAGGATAATTGAAGTAGAAATTGTGTGACCTTTGCAAAGACCCCTCTTTGTATTTATGCATTTTTCTCCAACCAGCAATAATAATAATATAAAAAAGATACAAGAATAACACTTAACTAAATCAGATGCAGATGGCTGTTTTATCAAGCAGAGGCAATTTTTAACATTTTAAAAGCTTTTGTTTTTGTAAGGGAAAGAAAATGGGCCATGTTCCCTTGTTTTTTTTGTTTTGTTTTTTTTAAAGAGGAAAAAGCATATGTTTTTTAATTTGAAATGGAGTATTAATGGTGTTATCTCCTGAGAATTGCTGCGCTAGAGTGAATCGTAGAAAATGGATTTACTTGCAAGCTTTCTGGTAAATTCTTCTCTGACTTAGAAAGTTAGTGGCACATTATATCAGCCTACCTTTCCAAGACAATACTGTACACACACTCCGAGAGTCAATTTCCTGAGCTTCTTTTACTAGATCATCTTGTTTCCTTTGTTTATATTATTGATTTAGGGAAAATCATTTGGTGAATATTGAGTGCTCACCTAAATGAGAAGGTGGTAATGTGCGGCAAGTAGACAGAGAGGGATATAATATAACTGGGATAATAAAACCTTGTATCTGCACTGCAATTTATGGTTTGCATTATCCTATTTGAACCTCACTATACCTCTGAGAGTTATGGGGACAGAGACTATCATCCTGATTTTATAGATCGGAAGTGAAAGCATGGAGAGTTTAAGTGGCCCCCTTCCAATGTGCAGCTAGTAATTGAACCAGAACTAGAACCTTCATGAGTCAATCTCATGTTCCCTCTTCTGCACAAAGCTGCCTCTCCATTAACAACCACCCAAACAACTATTCAGAGACATTTAGGGAGCACCTACTGTTTACTTGCATTAGAGTTGAAACAGTGACAGACATAACAGTATTTTTAGGTACTGTCCCAGTGCACAAGGTGCCTACCATTGAGTCTAAAAGCAAGAGAGAAATGTATGAACTCTTCAGTGAGTAAGATATGATAAGTACATAAGTATGGACAACTGCAAGACCCATATAAACTGGTATATGGGAGGCCTTACTAGGGAATGAATAGAAAATTAAGGATGACATTAGCTAACATTTATGGAGCAGTTACCATGTTCCAGTCACTTGAGTTGTAACTTCTTTCACTCGTTGGACAAACATTTTACAGTTTTGACACAACACTTACAGGAAAGAAATTCTAGTTCTGACACCTTTAATTAATGACCAGGAGCATGTGACTTCACCTTTTTGGGTCTCATTTTATTCATCTGAAAAAATTTGTTTAGAAAAAGTACCCAGTTTTTAAAGTTTCTGTAAATAGTGTGTACAATAAAAGAAAATACTGGCATATAATAATATTATAATATTATATATAAATAATAAATAAATAATATATAATAATAATGGCAATAAATAATAATGCCAGGTAATAATTTGGGGTGCTTTGGTGATACAGTTATTTTCATTATTATTACTCTGGTAAGAGCTGGAGATACAGAAATGAATACAAAAATGCCCCTCACCTTAAGAAATTTCATATAGTAAGAGATTCCCACATCCTTCCACCCTCCCTCCTTCCTTCATTCCTTCCCCTCCTTCCTTCCTTCTTTTCTTCCTCTGTCCTTCTTTCCAATCCTTTTTCCGCTTGCCATTCCCTCCTTTCTTCCTTCCTTCATTATTTACTGAGTGTCTCTCTCATGCCAGAAAAAGCACTAGGTTCTTGTTTTTTTCAAGAATGTCTTAGGCATTGATCAAGCCCTGAAGGTGATTTCAGTCTAGAGGAGAAATAATTCACAATAAAAAGTTATGATGAAGGGTACACCAAGATGCCAAGGGAGCACAGTTCAGCAACAAGGAGGTTCAAGAAAGTTATAGAAAGCTTCTCCCAAGATAGGAGAATTTTGTGGATCCTAAAATACAGTTGGGATATTGGCCAAATGAATGAGCATTTGTTATTTTACTAGGTTTGAGCAGTGTTATTCTACTAGAAGCTGGAGCCTAGAGCAACTGCATGCTGCCCAGGGTCCTGCAGGCACTAACTGGCCAAGCTGGATTGCTCCACTCGAAACTCTCTCCACCTAATCCAAATTCTTTCTTTCTTTCTTTCTTTCTTTCTTTCTTTCTTTCTTTCTTTCTTTCTTTCTTTCTTTCTTTCTTTCTTTCCTTCTTTCTTTCTTTCTTTCTTTCTTTCTTTCTTTCTTTCTTTCTTTCTTTCTTTCTTTCTTTTTCTTTCTTTCTTCCTTCCTTCCTTCTTTCCTTCCTTCCTTCCTTCCATCCTTCCTTCCTTCCTTCCTTCCTTCCTTCCTTCCTTCCTTCCTTCCTTCTTTCCCATCTTAGACCTCAGTGTTTCCAGCTGTAAGATCCCAGGGATTAGTCTAGTGTTTTCAGGTGTGTTTTACCTTGAATATTAAAAACTTTCATAGTTGATGGAGCAGTTGCCTACAGGTCTCCATTTGGGGTCTCGTCACTATTTCTATCCTTTCCTTGAGGATTGTATTTTATCCCAAGTCTTGAAACATCACTAAAGACTCCCAAATGTACTCAGTCACAAATTCTTTCTAGTTTGAGACTCATCTATTAAACTCAGAAAATAAACTTGAATATCTAGTAGATATTTCAAATGTAACACCTCTAAAATAAAAATCTTTATTTTTTTCCTCCTCAAAGCCCTGTCATCCCCTAATCAATTAATGGGGCCAACATTCACCTAAGCTGGCTCAGCTTAGAAATCTTTACTCTTACTCTCTGGTGCCATCTAACTGCTCCCCAAATATTCTATACTCTAATGAAACAATGCAGATCAAGGCACCATACATCTATGGCTATTAAAAACTATTAGGTAAGAAGTTAATAGGGGAACTTCATAGAGAATGAGTCACAAAAATGGCACCCTAATGCACTGATCAATCTTAACATCACTAAAGAGTGACCACTAGACCATGTGTCCCCTGGGATGTAACAGGAATTCCCAGTCACCATCTATGCACTTGAGTGTAATCAATTCTCTAGATATAGTTTTCAGATCTTAGGAAATACAAGGGATAGAGGAACATGTATGATGATACCACAAATATACAAGCAGACAACTACAGAATATGGGAAGGTCTATGTGACAAAAACCCTAGTTTAAAAAAAAAATAATGTTAATTTTTTATAAGAGATGGAAGAGTTTCCTTTTATAAGTAATTTAAAAGGAGTCAAAACCAATCTGTACTACAAAAGATAGAGTGGTGGTTGCTTTCAGGGAATACTGACTAGAAAGGGTCATGCAGTTCAAAATTACCTGGTTCATAATCTGTGAGGTTCTTATATGGCTATGCAAAATTTATTAACTGTATGCGTCAGATTTATGTAAATTATACCTCAAACAAAAACTTAAATTTATATAAAGAAGGAGAGAAGACTATTACAGATTAAAGTAGACTTAAGAGACATGTCAGTCTAGTTCAATGTGCAAATCTTGTTTGGATTCTGATTTGGGGAAAAAAACTTGTAAAGCACATTTTTTGATACAATGGGGGCATATTGAACACAGATTAGACATTATATAACATTAGGAACCTCGTAATTCTGTTATGTGTGCTAATAGTAATATAGTAACAAAAATAACAATGACGAGATAGACGAAGAAGAGGAAGAAATAGTCATGGTCTGTTAGAGATACCTACCGAATTAATTACTGGTAAACACGATAGGATGTGTGATATTTACCTCATAGGACTTTAGGGCAAGGGCCAAAAAAACTATATATAGTCCATAAGTTAAATCAACCTTCCACCTGTTTTTGTCAATAAAGTGTTAATAGAACTCACCCATTCCCATTCGTTTCCATATTGTCTAGGGATGCTTTGGCATCACAATAGCAGAATTGTATAATTGTAATAGTAATTTCTGTCTTCAAGACTGAAAATATTAACTATCTGGCCTTTATGGAAAGTTTACCAACCCCTGCAGTGAGGACAGAGTGACAGAAGAAAAAAAAAAGAAAAGAGGAAGGAAGGAAGGAAGGAAAAGGAAGGAAGGAAGCAAGCAAGCAAGCAAAGAAGGAAGGAAGGAAATGAAGATGCAGGGAAGGAAGAAGAGAAGAAAGTACAGGAGGAAAAAGGAAAGAGAGAACCATAGAATGTTGATAAACTGGGTAATGACACATACAAATTTATTTTTCTAGTCTCTCTACTTTTATAAATATTTGAAGAATTCTATAATATTTTTTATGTATCTTAAATGTAACCATGTTTTACCGTAATGCAAACATCACCATCACCTGGAATACTTCAATGGCTTCTAACCATACTTCCAGCATCCTTGCTTGTCCTCCTACCCTCTTCCCACTATACTTAAGCCAAGTGATCCCTTTAAAATGTAAATTGAATCATGTCACTGTGTATTAAAATCTCCAGTGGAAACTCTAAAAGTCTTTGAAAAAATTCCACACTTTAGTCTACAACATGACGGTAAGTGAACTGGCATCCCCCAAGCTCATGGACTTCATTTTCTTTCTTTTTTTTTTTTTTTAAGATTTTATTTATTTATTTGAGGGAGAGAGAGAGAATGAGAGACAGAGAGCACGAGAGGGAAGAGGGCAGAGGGGGAAGCAGACCCCCCCGCTGAGCAGGGAGCCCGATGTGGGACTCGATCCCGGGACTCCAGGATCATGACCTGAGCCGAAGGCAGTCGCTTAACCAACTGAGCCACCCAGGCGCCCCATGGACTTCATTTTCTAATACTCTCTGCAACAGCCTCTTCTTACTCTTCATGGTCAACTCCAAACATATCCCCAAATCAGGACCCATTAACATGCTATTTTACCAGGAAACACTCTTATCTGCCTCTTTGATTTCTTCTATCATTACAGATCTCACTGGAGAAGTCTTCTACCTTATTAAAAGTGCCATCTTCCCCAATTAATTTGTAATCTCTATTACCTTGCACTGTTTGATTTTCTTCAAAGCATTTACTTGTAGCCTTGTGCTTTTTTTTTTTTAATCCACTAGAAAGTAAGACTACATGTAAATGGAAACTAACCTCTCTTATTCCTTACTTCATTTCAGTTGTTAGAACAGAAGCAGAGCAGAGGGAGTGAAGAAGGAAAAAAAGGAAGGAAGGAAGGGAAAGAAAGGAAGAAAGAAAGAAGAAAGAAAGAAAGAAAAAGAAAGAAAGAAAAAAGGAAAAAAGAAAGAAAGAAAAAGAAAAGAAACTAGCATATTCAAAATAAGCATACAGAGCTATTCTAAAAGAATTCTAAAACATAAAGATCCATGTGAGGTCAAAGAAGCAGAATGCTGATAGTTATAAGAAGCTCTACAGGGCCCAAGTCCAAGAGGGATAGAAAAAATAGCAGTTCACCATGATTCAGCTCACCAGACTCTTATAGAACCCTTACCTGGTAAAAGGTGTGATATGATACTAGGAACTAGGTGTATAGAAATATGTAAGGCAAATTCCTTTATACTCAATGACAATAATGGTGAGATTAATAATAGCTCATGTGCTAACCAGTATTGATCATTTCCCATGTTCTGGGCCCTATTCTTTTTTTTTTTTTTTTAAGATTTTATTTATTTATTTGACAGAAAGAGACAGCGAGAGAGGGGACATAAGCAGGGGGAGTGGGAGAGGGAGAAGCAGGCTTCCTGGCGAGCAGGGAGCCCGATGTGGGGCTCGATCCCAGGACCCTGGGATCACGACCCAAGCCGAAGGCAGACGCTTAACGACTGAGCCACCCAGGCGCCCCTCTGGGCCCTATTCTAAGGACTCCACATGCATTATCCCATCAGCATTTCTTTCTCACAACACTATAAGTTCTATTAGAATCTTCATTTTTAAAAAAAAGAACTTAAGATGCAAGGAAACAGTGATTCACCAAGAACCAGTAGGCGAAATACTTGTAAGCAGCAACCAATATAAAAGACAGTGTTAGTGAAGTATTTGCTAAATCCCTCTGTAGGATTGAAAGATTGGCATGATTTATCAGGACATGTCAGAGAAGGCTTCATGGATAAAGCAGCAGCATTTGGTTTGGGCCTGCTGGCATGAGAAAGGTATTGCTACCTGGAGACTAGAGTGTTGGGAAAGCCATCAGTTGAGCGGTAGAATCTGATAGTGCTTAAGAGTTGGGATCCCATCCTGATACGTACCAGTTCTGTGACTCTATGGTTAAGATCTCAGCCCTAATTTCCCCCCTGGGCTGTAGGAACAATTAAGTAAACTTTGCATTTGAAGCTCAATACCTGGTACACAGTAATCACTGAAATTTTTTCAGCTGTCACTCCTTCCAATTTAGGAACAGTAAGTATAGGAAGCATATCACTAAAGAAATCTGGCATGATACAAGTCTGTGAAAGGTAATCTGGGATCAGTTTGCTGTAAGTAATGAACGAGAGAAGCCTAGACTCTGTTTCAGACTCAAATAAAGGGGGCTGAGTGCACAAGGGAGGAGATTCTGGGGAACTGTGGTTTTTGAGGTGAGCTCAACAGGGTATGTCAAAGTGTTAGGTATTATTTTTTATCATTATTATCAAACACAGTTCATGACTAGATAAAACAAAACCTCATTAGGAGTCAAAAGCAGCCCCGTGAGACCTCTGTAGAAGCAGTGATGATATTTTTGGAAAGAGCACACCCCAATTTATTTTTGGAAATATCACTCAAACAACACTGGGGAGAATGGGTGAAGGGAGCTGAAACTTAAGTCAGGGGGTAATTCTGAAGGTTTTTGAAATCAGGCAAGCAGTGAGCCCCTGAACAAGGAGTTGCAGAAAATTCAAGAAGATGAGGGTGATTGGACAAGCACTGGATTCAAAAAGGAAAAAAAAAAGTGATGGCGGAAGAAAAACTGAAAATCATAAAAATAAAATTCAGACATTGGTTTTAATAAAAATCAGTTCTGAATTTCCGAAAGTTCTGAAATTACTCAAAACAACCCTTCGGGCAACTGGATTTACTCCAGAAGACCCACACATCATTCAGGGCCTAGAGTTGGTGACATTGGTGACAAGTCTGAGGATGTTAAGACCTCCTATCCCAGGGTACTGTTGGTGATTTTGCTGCAGTATATCTCATGTAGCTAAGAAGACAGAAAAATAGGCATTAAAATGTCAAAGTTGAGTATCAGAGACTGGCATTCAGGAAAGGTGAGTGGGGGTAACCAATTAAGACTCTCCTTCATAGTACATCATATTCTTTCACATCACAGCAGAAAACTCTGTCTTTGAAGCTTCATAAAACTCTGTCTTCCATGGAAGCGTTTACTGAAACAATTCTTCCCAATAGACTGCATTGAGTACCATTGTGCAAATGATTGTACACTGGGCAAGGTGGGTGATTTCAAGAACAAAGTCCAGGCCTTTTACTGACACGGCTTCTAGTCCTGCATTGCCCAATACAATAACCACTAAACACGTGGGGCTAGGGAGCACTTAAAATGTGACTAATCCAAATTGAGATGCGCTATAAATGTAAGAGACACTCCAGACTTCAAAGATGTCCAATGAAAAAAAATGTGAAATACCTTCTTAATATTTTTATCTATTACATATTGAAATAATAGTGTGTTGGATATATTGAGTTAAAATATATTGTTTAAATTAATTTAAATTCTTTTTCTTTTTTACTTTTCTAATGTGGCCACTTGAAAAAAAATTGCAGCTGGCTCTCATGTTGTGGCTCTAGATTTCTATTGGATGGTGCTGCTCTAGACTCTGGCCAACTAGACTTCTTGCTCCCCCTAGAATAACTGGTATATACAGGGGCACCTGGGTGGCTCAGTCATTAAGCATCTGCCTTTGGCTCAGGTCATGATCCCAGGGTCCTGGGATGGAGCCCCGCATGGGGCTCCCTGCTCAGCAGGAAGCCTGCTTCTCCCTCTCCCACTCCCCCAGCTTGTGTTCCCTCTCTCGCTGTGTCTCTCTGTGTCAAATAAATAAATAAAATCTTAAAAAAAAAAAAAAGAAATGTGGATATATAAAAGGGAGACACTTATCCCTTTGCTTCTGCATTTGTGATATTATAGCTACTAATGTAGACTGTCAACAGCTCTGGACAGAAGGGGGAAAAAACATGAAAAAAAAAAAGTTCCTAAGAATAGGGAAGGTTAGACTTGGAATAGAGGCCATGAAAGAGAAGTTAATAAAACATGTGTCCATGTACAAGACAGCTGAGAGACAGAGACAGAGAAAGACAGAGGTTGAAAAATGCTGATTTGCTGTTCATGCTAGGGAATAGCACACAGTCCAATTGATCCAATTTTAGATGTATTACTCAAAGTAGGCTAATTTCTATAATGTACAATCTTCAACTTTCAATGGCTTGATGAAATAAAAGCTTAAAGTTAGGGGCACCTGGGTGGCTCAGTCGTTAAGCATCTGCCTTCCGCTCAGGTCATAATCCCAGGGTCCTGGGATCGAGCCCCGCATCGGGCTCCCTGCTCGGCAGGAAACCTGCTTCTCCCTCTCCCACTCCCCCTGCTTGTGTTCCCTCTCTCGCTGTGTCTCTCTCTGTCAAATGAATAAATAAAATCTTTAAAGAAAAAAAAAAGCTTAAAGTTATTTTTCCTGCACAGTATGATCCAATGTGGAGAGTCAGAAGTTGAGGGCTTGCTCTGCTTCATTCAAGGTCCCAGACTCCCTTAATTTTGTGTCTTCTCCCTCTGTTAGGTCATAGGAGAACTCTCCAACCAGCTAGTGCAAGAGGAATAAGAGACATTGGGATGTTTATTAATGGGGCATTTCCAGAAGTGTCATATGTAACTTCTATTCACATCCTATTGAACCAAACTTAGTCATATGGCCACATCCAACTTTAAAAGAAGGGTAGGAAACACAGCCCAGATTTGGGTTAAAGAAGAGGAAATCAAATATGTTGGCGAACACTGGAGTCTCTCGCACAATGGAGCACATGTAGGTTAGGGCTTTCGATCATTTGTTCTTTGGTTCATTCCTTTAAGACAGGATTTCTCAACCCTGACACTCTTAGGCTGGACAATCCTTTGTTATTCAGGGTTATTCAGTGCCTTGGAGGATGTTTTCCAGCATCCTGGCCTCTCTCTTTACATCACAGTAGCACTCCCTCCCACCCCAGTCATGTCAATAAAGTCTTCAAATATTTCCATTTGTCCAGGGATAGTGGTGGAGGGGATTGCCCCTGGTTTGATGTCATATTCCTTTATTGAGTATTTTCTGAATGCCATGAAATATCTATTTGTTAGAGTGGTAGAATTATAGAATTCTTTATTTAATGACATCAGGAGGTTTGTCCCCCCTGATCCTTTATACACAGCTGTCCCTCAAGCATCACAGCAGGGAGAATCCAACTATCAACAACAGATCTCATCTCAATGTTCAGCCCATTCACTTGCCTGCACATATTTATCTCCACTTTCATCTCTCTGGTTCTCCTGTCTTGTATTCATTGATTTGCCTCTTGATTATCTTCTATTTTAAACCCCCTCAGTCATCTCATTCTGTAATATTGAGTTCACCTTCCCACAAGACAATCCGTCTCCTCTTCTCTAAAGGAATAGGAATCACACAAGAACTAAAAGCATCATATCTCAAGGATGTAAAAAAAAGGGGGGGGGCACCTGGGTGGCTCAGTTGGTTAAGCGACTGCCTTCAGCTCAGGTCATGATCCTGGAGTCCCAGGATCAAGTCCTGCATCGGGCTCCCTGCTCAGCAGGGAGACTGCTTCTCCCTCTGACCGTCCCCCTCCCCCCCATGCTCTCTCTCTGTCTCATTCTCTCTCAAATAAATAAATAAAATCTTTAAAAAAAAATACTAATGTTGTAATTCCCACATCCTACTCCCTTGGCAGACATCACTAATCAACCTTGATACTCTTTCCTCCTGAGCCTGGAATCCACCTCAGGATCCAGGAGCACATGAAGCAGTCACTACTGATTGAACAGGGTTGTAACAAGAGATTACAATTATTTGGTCTCCAAGTTCTGGTCCAACTCCTTCATTTACAGAGAAAAGGAAACTGAGAACCAGATGATGAAACAGATTGCCCAGGCCACACAGCATTTTGGCTTTCTGGACTCTTGTTTCTTCTCCTGCCCCTGTGGTGTGAATTAATGAAGCTTGCCCAAGTCCTGTGGAAGTGAAGCCTTGAAAAAGGGTTGCTAGAAGCAGGACTTAGAAGGGTGCTGGGGTGAACTTGAGCTTAACCAGATTCTCTTCCCTTTTTCTCCTAACCAGCTTCTCTTTCGTTTTTTCTGCTTTTTTGAACAACAAAGTATACTCTAGTATATTGAGCAGAGAGATTGGAGGGGTATAATTACCCCTGCCACGCTGGTTTTCAGGAGATCAAAGAAAAAAGAAGATTCTGAATGCTAACTAAATGCCTAAATTTAAAATTCAAGAAAAATAAGAAGCAGTCACACGAAAATAGGGTTAACTGCAGCAGAATTTTCTGAGGTGAATGTGGTAGGTATATTTGAATGAATGATAGGATTTGAGATTCAATGTTAGGCAGAGTCTTTTTTGAAAAAAACATCATCAGAGTCTGGTGGGAAATCAGAGGCTGTTTATGCTTTATCATTTGTATACAATAAAATACATGGGGGAGAAAACTTGACCGTGGTTCATTTTCTCATCTGGGTTTTATTTCTCTGCTCTCAGCATTCCTGGCTAAGGCTCGTACCATCCATGTTTATGTGAAATGGGCCAGGGCTCTCATCTTGCCTTTCGATAATTACAGGTCTCCCCAGGAAAATGGCTTTACAGAGGAATTTTATACAGGTTTTAAAGATTTTATTATGAAGGACTCAGCCCTTCCACAATTATTAGGTTTTTTTTTGTTTGTTTGTTTGTTTTTTAAAGATTTTATTTATTTATTTGAGAGAGAGAATGAGAGACAGAGAGCATGAGAGGGAGGAGGGTCAGAGGGAGAAGCAGACTCCCTGCTGAGCAGGAAGCCTGATGTGGGACTCGATCCCGGGACTCCAGGATCATGACCTGAGCCGAAGGCAGTCGCTTAACCAACTGAGCCACCCAGGCGCCCACAATTATTAGTTTTAAAAGGTGCTTTGTAGCCACTGCTGGTAGAATAGCTATTGATCCCTTTACAATGGGAAGCCTGACCCTCTCATACCCACATGAGTGCTGTACCTTGGTACTTTTTCAACTGATACACTAATGCGGTGAAGCAAAATGATCATTTTCCTGATTGGGAGGCCTCGTACCCCCACTAAGGGTGACGGAATAAACTGGAGGCCGATGGGCAATAGTAACCACAAATTTCACTTTGGTTATAACAGTTACATTGGAGGCTGTAATGAACTTCACACAGGTGCATGGAGTTTGCTCAAGAGGCATTTGCTAAACTTGTTAAATAGACAACTTTCTAAGTATCTATTCACGCAGTCATCTCCTCTCCATCATCTCTGCCTTAGCCACCACCTCCTTCCATTGGCACTACGGAGACAGCTTCCCAATGGGTATCTCTCCAGTGTGTTTGCTCCCATGCCGTAATTATTTAGCGCCAATCTCTCCTGTGCTACAGCAGTGAATCCAAACTGTACCATATGTATGCCAAGCCCCTGGCAATCTGGTTCACATGTGCTTTGTCTCTAAACTTGCTCCCACGTGAACCTCAGGAACGAGCCTAACAAATTTATGAACATATCTCATTTGGCAGAATAAAACAATTTATGGCATGTATTTCAATGCAATTGTATAGTCCCAAAAAATGGCATGGAAGGTTTCGAGCCAGACAGATATGTATGAGTTTTAATGTTTTTTTGTTTCTTCACTTGGTGAATGGCCTTGAGAAAACCATTTAACTTACTGGAATCCTGTGTCCTAAAATGAGCATAATGAGGAGGAGAAATGGATGGAAGGGGCCAGACACAATAGCTGGTATATCATTGCTATGCCACAGAAAAAGGAACTTATATTTCCTGGAGACTACTGGAGCCCAGGCAAGGGTAGGGGTATGGGATGCCACAGGGCTGGAAGGGCATTGGCAGGAGGGTAGGGGCTTAGTCTGGAGGTGATGGAGGTCACTGAAGAGTCTTGAACAGCAGAGCAACATGGTCAGAGACATGCTTAGACAGATAAACCTGAAAGAAAGGCTAGGGGAGAGACCAGAGGAAAATGTGGAGCTCAGTTAGAGGCTCTTGTAATAATCCAGGTAAGAGTTAACAAGGGAACTGAGGTGCTTATAATGGAAATAAAAAGAAAAGTCCAAATGTGAGAAAGACTGCAGCTGTTCTTAGGGAATGAACATTTAGTCAATTATTACTATGTGGGGAACACTGTACTTTTTGTTAATTATTGCTGTGTTCTGGCTTGTAAACCCAATAATTATTTTGATGTTTAGACAAGAAAATTTGTCTCATCCAAAGCAAATTTTGTTAGCAAATAGGGTCAGGTGAATTTTCTATGGCCACACTACAGTAGATGTTGGAACCAAGATTAGAATGTAGATTGGTTAAAAAAATAGAACTACCCTGCAATCCAGGAATTGCACTACTGAATATTTACCCAAGAAATACAAAAACATTAATTCAAGTGATACCTGCACTGTGATGTTTACTGCAGCATGATCTACGATAGCCAAACTATGGAAGCAGCCCAAGTATCCATTGGTACATGGATGGATAAAGAAGATGTGGTATATAATGGAATAATACTCAGCCATAAAAAGTAATGAAATCCCGGGGTGCCTGGGTGGCTCACTTGGTTAAGTGTCTGCCTTTGGCTCAGGTCATGATCCCAGGGTCCTGGGATCGAGCCCCGCATCGGGCTCCCTGCTCAGTGGAGAGCCTGCTTCTCTCTTTCCCTCTGCTGCTCCCCCTGCTTGTGTGCTTGCTCTCTCTCTCTCTCTGTCAAATAAATTTAAAAAATTTTTTTTAAAAATAATGAAATCTTGCCATTTGCAATGACATGGATTTAGCTAGAGAGTATAATGGTGAGTGAAATAAGTTAGAGAAAGACAAATACCTTATGATTTCACTCCTATGTGGAATTTGAGAAACAAAACAAATGAACAACGGAAAAGAAAGAGAAAGACAAACCAAGAAACAAACTCTGAAGTATAGAGAACAAAACTGATGGTTACCAGTGGGGAGGTGGGGGGAATGAGTGAAATAGGGGATGGGGATTAAAGAGTATATTTGTCATGATGAAAAAATAAAACAAAATAAAATGATAAAAAAAGAAGGAATGTAGGTTGGTCTGGATCCAAAGTTTATGTGCTTTCCACTCGTGTGTTCTACCACACTGCCTTCTGGAAAGGCATGTGCTAGAGTACTTTGCTTTGCTAGGAAAGGTGTGACAAGAGCACGAAGTTCGTGGAGGAATGTGGTAGGAGATGAAGCCATCCTCACAGACAGGGATTAGATCCCACGAAGCCTAGTGTGCCATATGGTGTAGTCAGACCCTGTGGTAATGTGGAATGCTTAAGGAGTTTGTGAAGTTAAGAAACAGGAACGTGAGAACAAACCGAGGCAGGGGGAGATAGGTTGGGGATTGTTGCAAAAATTCAGGCAGGAAAATAGAGTAGCTTGAATGAAGGCAGGGCAGTGGGGATGGAAGTATACTTATTATAAAAGCAATATATTGTCAATGAGTAAAAACAAGCTTCTAAACAATATGAATCCCACTCTGTGTTCAGAAGATAAAGAGATATATCTGTATCTTTATATGCGTCTCTCTCTCTCTCCCTCTGTGTGTGTGTGTGTGTGTGTGTGTGTGTCTATCTGTCTCTGTGATGTCTTCATAGATAATCCTGGAGTGAGAGGATGAGTGGCATTTTTTTTCCTGCTTTTTTTGGTTATAGCTAATACATTTTAAGTAATTCCTGTATCAGGAACTATGCTAAGAGCTTTATGGCCATTTGCTTATTTAATAATTATAATGGTATCATGAGGTAGATATTAATATAACTATCATAATCACTATCATTATTCTTATTATCCTTATCTTACTGTGAAATCACATTTTATGGAAAGCAAGCAACTTGCCTAGAGCAACTATGCTCTGAATACATAGTTGAATGGATGAATGCAGATTGTATATATTTTAGTGGTAGGGGGAAAACCCCAACTCATGCCTGCATGCCTCCATGGATTAATCTTTTAACCACTATGTAATATTTTATAATTCATCTCAGTTTATTTGAATCAAAATACAGCTTGAACAAAATAGGTTTAAACCACATGGGTCCACTTATTTGTGGATTTTTAAAAAATAAATACAGTACAGTACTGTAAATATATTTTTTCTTCCTTGAGATTTTCTTAATAACATTTTCTTTTCTCAAGCTTATTCTGTTGTAAGAATGCAGTAGATAATACAGATAATGTGAGTGTTAATTGACTGTTTATGTTATTGGTAAATCTTATGGTCAACCACAGTCTATTAGTAAAGTTTTGAGGGAATCAAAAGTTATATGTGGATTTTCTGTTGTGTGGGGCTTGGTACCCCAACCCCCGCATTGTTCAGGAGTCAATTGTAAAATACATTGTACGTATTCGAAAACTGATTCACACAGGCTATAAAACATTTGTTACAAATAATATTGTTATCTAGCTCTCACTTGTTCACAGAAAAAAATGGCCATTTTGTCTCTTTTTAAACTTTTATTACAAAAGAAATTCATGCATACGGTACAAATTTAAATCATGTAAATAATAAAATAATGAAAAAGAGAGTCTCCCTGAAAAGTCAGCTTCACATTTACACCCCAAAGAACACTACTGTGGGCTGTTTGTATGTGTGTATGTGTGTAAGAATCTTTCCAGAAATGTTGAAAGCACAAGCAAGCATATATATCCGTATGTATCCATTATTTAATTCGTTAAAAACAGACGAGGTCATACTATACACTGTTTTGTACGTTGAATTTGTTGTTTTTCTCTAAATGTGGATTAGAGATTCTTCTATAATTGCACATAAGAAAATTCTCAATCTTTTTGTAGACTCTCAAAAATGAGACAAAAAGCAGAAACAGACCCATAAATACAGAGAACAAACTGATGGTGGCCCGGGGGGTTGGGGAGTGGGGAGATGGACAAAATGGGTAAAAGGGAATAGGAGATACAGGCTTCCACTTATGGAATGAATAAGTCATGGGGATAAAAGGTGCAATGTAGGGAATATCATCAATGGTGAAGTAATAGCATTATATGGTGACAGATGGTAGCTACACTCATGGTGAGCATAGCATAACCTATAGATTTGTCCAATCACTATGCTATACATCTGAAATTAATGTAACATTGTGTATCAACTATACTTCAATAAAAAAAGAAAATCTCAGTCTTTTGAATGGTATCAAGAATTGCATGGGTGTACCTTAATTAATTTGATTGGTCTTTTATAGATATTCAAAACAATTCTTACATGTATCTGACTAATAGTATAGAGATTAAATTACTAGATAAAAGAATCTGTACATATTTAATTTTAATTGAGGTGGACAAATTGACTGTATACATATATATTTCCATCAGCAATACATGAGAATGCCTGTTTCCCTTTATACTTGCTAACACTTTTTGATCTTTAGCAAAATGATAAATAAAAATGGTGTCTACTTATTATTTTAATTTGCTTTCCTTTAATAATGAGAAATTTTGGCAATCTTCTATACATGTTCACTGGCTATTTGTGTGTGTCTGTGCATGAGCGAAATTTTCTATGAACTGCTTTTTTTATGCCTTTTCACTTTGGGCAATAGTCATTTTTTTTCAACAGTTCCTTAAATATTAAGGGAATTAGCTATTTTTCCTATGTTGCATATCAGATTCTCTTGTCCTGCCTTTTTATTTTGGTCATGATTCTAAATACTATACAAAGTATTTATGTATGTATAGTGAATAATCGGGATGCCTGGCTGTTTCACTCAGTAGAGCATGTGAATCTTGATCTCGGGGTTGCCAAGTTTGAGCCCCATGTTGGCTGTAGAGATTACTTAAAAATAAAATCTTTAAAAAAAAGTAGTCTATATTTTGGTAGTTTGTGGTTTTAGGTAAAATATGTTAAGACCTTCCCAACTCAAGACTTTTTTTTAATGGTATTTTTCTCTTTATGTTTGAGGTTTCCCACTTAACCTTAAATCTTTGTTCCATCTAGAATTTATTTTGGTGTGAAAAATAACAAGGGGATTTAGCTTTCACTTCTCTGCTCACTCCAAATGGCTAGCCTCTTGTCCAAAATCTATTCAGTAAACCATCTTTCCCTCACTTTTGAAACTCTATAATAATCCTCTTGATCAATGTACATTTGGTCCTATTTGGAGAATTTCTATTATGTTCCATTAATTTGTTAGTCTTTTCCTGCTACAGTAGAACATAGTTTTTACTACTATATCCTTGTAATGCATTTTAATATCTGATGGTGCTAGGCCCCTCTCATGTCCTCTTGCTGTCCATAATGGGCCTCACAATTACCTCATGCTTATTTTCCAGATGGATTTTGGAGTTACATATTCAAGTTCTAAGGTGAAATATTAAAATATTTGTTGGGGTTGCCATCAATATTTAGATTAATATAATTGATTTTTTAAACCATTTACACCTTCTTATCCAAGAATAAAGTATGCCTTTTTATTTACTATGGTCATCTTTTATGGTTATCAGTGGCGTTTTATAGTTTTGTTTTTTTTTCATATATGCTTTGTACATATCTTAAATTTATTTCTGGGAAATTAATCCTTATTACTTTTATAAATCAGGTATGTTCTTACATTAAATTTATATTAATACAATATATAAGTGTTATTGAAATTTTGTTAACAATTCTAACCAATTATCTTATAAATTATCTTAACTTCTAATAATTTAAATCATTTCTCTGAATTTTTAATGATATAAAGTCATTTTATGTGTTGATAATAATTCTTTTTTTTTTTAATTTTTTTTTCTTATGTTAATCCCCATACATTACATCATTAGTTTTAGATGTAGTGTTCCATGATTCATTGTTTGTGCCTAACACCCAGTGCTCCATGCAGAATGTGCCCTCCTCAATACCCATCACCAGGCCAACCCATCCTCCCACCCCCCTCCCCACTAGAACCCTCAGTTTGTTTTTCAGAGTCTATCATCTCTCATGGTTCGTCTACCCCTCCGATTTCCCCCCCTTCATTCTTCCCCTCCTGCTACCTTCTTCTTCTTCTTTTTTTTTTTCTTAACATATATTGCATTATTTGTTTCAGAGGTACAGATCTGAGATTCAACAGTCTTGCACAATTCACAGCGCTTACCAGAGCACATACCCTCCCCAGTGTCTATCACCCAGTCACCCCCTCCCTCCCACCCCACCCCCCACTCCAGCAACCCTCAGTTTGTTTCCTGCGATTAAGAATTCCTCATATCAGTGAGGTCATATGATACATGTCTTTCTCTGTTTGACTTATTTCGCTCAACATACTACCCTCCAGTTCCATCCACGTCGTTGCAAATGGCAAGATCTCATTCCTTTTGGTGGCTGCATAATATTCCATTGTATATATATACCACATCTTCTTTATCCATTCATCTGTAGATGAACATCTGGGCTCTTTCCACAGTTTGGCTATTGTGGACATTGCTGCTATAAACATCGGGGTGCACGTACCCTTTTGGATCCCTACTTTTGTATCTTTGGGGTAAATACCCAGTAGTGCAATTGCTGGATCATATGGTAGCTCTATTTTCAACTTTTTGAGGAACTCCATACAGTTTTCCAGAGTGGCTGCACCAGCTTGCATTCCCACCAACAGTGTAGGAGGGTTCCCCTTCCTCCGCATCCTTTTTTATGTATCTCATTTTCTTCTCTAAATGCAATGGCTAATACTTCCAGAACAATATTAAATAATAGTCAATGAGGTATGTTCCTTCCTTATTCTTTATCATAATGGAAAATCTTCTATTATTTAAAAAAAAATCACTTTTCTGTTTTGGTGTTTATTGAGATAATCACATGCTGAGTCTTTTCCCCTTGATTTAGTAAAATATTGAATAATATTGATTCATACTTATCTTGAATAGTTCTTTCCTTCCTAGGTGAAAAAAAAAATCTACTGGGCTATAATGTGTTAATGTGTTAATTCATGTGAAGGTGGGCTCTATTTGCTAAGAATTTAGGGTTTTTAAATCAATATTCAGAGCTGGGATATGTCTACATTTCTCTATTTTGTCCTAATTACTTAGTTTGGGAATCAGTATTGTCTTTTTCCAGCCACTCCCTGCTTGCTCAACATACACAAGCACTGTTTTTAAAGTAGATAGTTAATGGATGGTCTAATTTTTTCCCCATACAACCACCTTTCATTTTTATTTATTAATTCTACTGTGTTTCTGTTTTCAAAATCATTAATTTTGATTTTTACTTATTAATTCCCACCTTTTGCCATCCTCTTATTTTTCATTTTCTAACATTTTAGTTGAATAATTAATTCATTTATCCTCATGCTTTTTAAATATGGTAATGTGTATACAGCTATGACTTGTTCCCTCAGCGTAATTATAACTTTATTACATAAGGCCCTATATATGCGCTTTCATTATTGCTATTTGCCACATATTCAGCACTTTTAGCTGTGCTTTTCTCTTTGTTCTGGGGGTCATTCAAAGAAGAGGGTGGGATCGTGAGGATTTTGATTTTGTCCCTGTCCTTACAAACCCATTATGATTTTATTGTGATCAGAAAATGTGATCTATTTAAGCCATTTACACCTTCTTGTATAAGAATAAGGGATGTCTAGGGGCACCTGGGTGGCTCAGTCGGTTAAGCATCACACTCTTGGTTTCAGCTCAGGTCATGATCTCCTGAGTGGTGAGATGGAGCCCCAAGCAGGGCTTCAGGCTCAGCGGGAAGTCTGCTTGAAGATTCTCCCTCTCTGCCCCTCCCCCCACCTCTAAAATAAGTAAATAAATCTTAAAAAAAAAAGAAATGTCTTTTTATTTAGTATACTCTTTTGTGGTTATGAGTAAAGTTTTACAGTTTTATTTTTTCATATAAGCCTTGTACACATCTTGTTAAGTTTATTTCTAGGAAATTAATCTTCATTATTACTTTCATAATAAATATTTTCTTACATTAAATTTACATTAACAATATAATTACTTGTGTTACTGAATTTTACTAACACTTCTGACCAATTATCTTATAGATTATCTTACTTTTTATAATTTAAGTCATTTCTATGAGTTTTTAATGTTATAGTGATTTTTCTACCTTTGATCAATTATTGACATTTTAATAGCAAACAAATACAAGACTGAGATATGCAAATGTTCAATAGGCACTTGTAAAGAATGGTATAAAATTAATATACTATATCTCCTCTGGTATAGAATTAATAATATCTGCCTCGCTGGTTACTATATTTATCTCATCCTTTTCTTCTACTTGAACTGTCTTTCTGAAACTGAGAGTTCAGTTAAAAAGCCCTACCTATGTTGTTTTATGTAATTTTGACATTTTCTACATTTTTTTCTTAATATCGATGCTGTGATATTAGGAACATAAAAAGCCATGATTTTGAGATCCCCATTGTGTCATTAGAAAACCCCCTTTCTTTGTCTTATTTAGTTCTTTTTCCCCATGGTTTCAATTTTTTTTCTGCTTGCAACTTAATCCCTGGTACATTTTTGCTTGAATGGTAAGTCTTTATTGATCCTGTAATCTTTCAAAGGTACTTGTTCTAACTACTTCGAACTCCATGTTGTTTTTATGAATCAATATTAAGGTCTTTTGGAATAATTTGTGGGTTTATCCCATTGTAATTAAATAATATGTGTGGGTTTTATTTCAGGTCTATCGTTTTGTTAATTTCTTATTTTTGTGCCCATTAGATTTTCTATGTTTTGCTTTTGGATGTGTGCTTCTTTGATTCATTTTGTATTTCTCATTTCTGCTGAGAAGTTGGAAGACTCTTTGAAAAATTTTTTAAAAACACCTTATTTGGTTACATTTATAGTCAGTAATAATATGCCTAAATATGTTTTTCTCGATTTTAACAAGCATAAGTAATATTTTTAGAATCCACCCACCACAGTGAAAAATAAGAAAAATGAACTCATACGTATGAACACACAGACACACACTTTTTTACACCTCCCATGTTTCTACTTCAATTTTTGTTAGTTTCATTTTCATATATATTTTCATGGTTTATAGCAGTTATATTTTGCACTGCAACCAAAATTCTCACAATTCTTTAAACTTAGTTCTACATTAAAATAAAGTTAGTGCATAAGAACTTCGCTTCCGTAGCTCCTCCTTTCTATGCATTTTATTTTGCTTCATTTATTGGTTGACTGGATTTTATGACCATGTCTTTTTTCAAGAAAGGCTCATGGGTGACATTTCCTCTGAATATTACCATGTATAAAAATGGCTTTTGGGTGTGTTTATGCTTGAACACCAGTTTGGCATGGTATAATTCTTGGGTCACAGTTCCCTTCCCTTGGACCAGAGTAGACATTGCTGGTACACATTTAATTTTTTTTAATTCACTGTCTGCTCGCACTGAATGTTGCCTAGACAGAAACAGAAGCCAGTGTGTTCCTCATTCCCTTCTCTGTAGGGGATCCTGTGTGTGTTCAAGTGCCTTCAGGAGTCATTCTTTATCTTTGAAAATTAAGAACCGACATGGCTGTGTCTCATATTTGATATTATTTTGCTCGCCTGGCTTTGTTAATCAGCTTTCCCAAGACAAGTTGTACCCTTTCACTTTGTTCATTTAGGTGTTTCTTTAATTCAGTCTTTTTTCTGTCACATTATAAGAATACTGGTGTGTTTTTTGGTCTAATTTGTTCTCTTTTTCAGGAACATTAATCATTCATATGTTTGCTCTCTTCTAGAATATGTAGCTACATTTTTCTTTCTGATCATTTTTAGTCTTTATTCTTATTCATGTTATTTTATATTATTTTTCTAAACCTGTCTCCATAAGACTATAACTCTTTCTCTTTCTTCTCTCTCTCTCTCTTTTTTTTTTTACTTCTCATGATGATTTGATTTCTATAATGAAATTGTAACTATTTGTTTATTCTTTTCTAATTATTTGTTATAACCTCTTCCTTGGGGTCATTCCTCTCCTTAGTGATCAATGTCACTGTTCCTGCAAGAATAAGTCTCTTGTGTTTCCCTGGAATCCCTGTATGATTATGGTTTTCTAGGTGATGATTTAGATCTGTTTATCTTTACACAGCTAATTGTGCCATGTGAAAGATCACAGAGATGATCCAGCAGCAAACCTATGATTCAAAGAGGTATGCAGGAGGTGAATTCGGACAAGACCCCTGCAAAAGGCGTGGTTGCAGTGCCTTAAGAATAGAGTGAGGGAGGAGTTTTCAACCAGCTGATCTTCCAGACTTCCAGTGCATGAAGATTTTCTATAGCATAACTCTGTGTAATTGCTCATTCAGTCATCTTGGGGAAAATCATCTCTTCCCTGACATCATCGCCTTACCAGCTACCTGCGACACCCCTGCCTAGAGCAAATAATGGGTGTTCCATGAGTATCTGCTGAACCACTGCCAGCTCTTCTCATTGTGACGCCAGAGTATTTGAGGCTACAAAAGGATGCCTACCCACTACACACCTTTCAGAATAGCTGCTACAAAGAGCTGGCGATACCAAGTGCTGGTAAGAATATGCAGCAGGGGCACCTGGGTGGCTCAGTCGTTAAGCGTCTGCCTTCGGCTCAGGTCATGATCCCAGGGTCCTGGGATCGAGTCCCACATCGGGCTCCCTGCTTGGCAGGAAGCCTGCTTCTCCCTCTCCCACTCCCCCTGCTTGTGTTCCTGCTCTCGCTATCTCTCTCTGTGTCAAATAAATAAAATCTTAAAAAAAAAAAAAGAATATGCAGCAGCCAGAACTCCCTTTTTTTGCTGCTAAGAATGCCAATGGCAATAGCCACTTTACAAGACAGTTTGGTTGTTTCTTACACACCAAATATAGTCTTACCTTGCGATTGAACATTTGTGCACCTAGGTTTTTTCTCAACTGGTTTGAAAACACGTGTCCATATAAAACCTGCATGTGAATGTTTACAGCAGCTGTATTATAATCACCAAAAACATTTCAGATGTCCTTCAATAGGTGAATGCAACAATTCAACAGGTGAATGCATAAACAAGTTGTGGTATATCAATAAAATGGAGCATTTAAAAGAAATAAGCTATGTGGGGAGGTGGGTGGGAGGATGGGTGAAATAGGTGAGGGGGATGAAGAGTACACTTAATTATGATGAGCACTGACTCATGTGTAGAATTGTTAAATCACTGTATTGTATGCCTGAAATGAATAGAACACTATCTACTATACTGGAATTAATTTTTTTAAAAAAAGAAATAAGCTGTTAAACCATCAAAGACATAGATTACCCTTAAACACATACTGCTAAATGAAAAATCCAGTCTCAAAAGGCTACATACTGTATGATTTCAATTATATGCCGCTCTGGAAAAGGCAAAACTAGAGTCAACAAAATATTAGTGGTTTCTAGGGGGAGAATGAAAGAGGAAGGGTTGAATAGGTAAAGCACAGAGGATTTTTAAAAGGGTGAGTCTATTCTGTATTATATTGTAATGGTGGATACATGACATTATGCATCAGTCATACCCATGGAACTTTATAGCACGAAGAGCAAACTGTAATAGATGCAAATTTTAAAAAATCATTAAGGAGGCTGGGGGATCCCAGGGAGGAATGTACACCGTGACAGGAGGATCTGACTATATTACAAATGTATGAAGCAGTCTCAATGTAGGTGGTGGTGGGAAGAAAAATGCACACCTGAGTAACTTTGAAATGAATAGTCTGTAAGACAAAAGGCCAAGAAACTGCACATAAACGCTGTACTCTAGTTGATAAAGTTGGTTCCCATGGGTACGTGGGCTAACGATTCTGATATTTCCATGCACTAAGAACAGACTCTGGGCATACTGATGCACAGAGGCTCCATTTCAGCTCTGCTTCCAGAAAAGAAGCCACAATATTCTCAGACTTCATTTTCTCTCCCTGAGCATATAATAAGACTTGCAGTAGGCCGAAACCATGTTGCTCATTCTGGGCAGTAATAGGATGGGCTAAAGGGATGCACAGCATAGCCAGGACTGGCTCCGAAAATCTTCAGCCAGATCCTCCCTTTCTTCTTCTGCAGAGAACCCCAGAGGGCGCACCTGTAGGATAGGTACATTACAGGAAGAAAGGAGCCTGGATTTTCAAGTTTCTACCTAGAGGGGAGCCTCCAAGAAGAACTACCCCATCCACATTGAAGTATCATATGAGAGATAAATAGAACTGTATTATGTTATGACACTGAAATTTGGGGATCATTACAGTTAGTGCAGCAATATTATCCCGGGACCCCAGGATCATGACCTGAGCCAAAGGCAGTCGCTTAACCAACTGAGCCACCCAGGCGCCCCTAGACTCACTCTTTTAAAAATCCTCTGTGCTTTACCTATTCAACCCTTCCTCTTTCATTCTCCCCCTAGAAACCACTAATATTTTGTTGACTCTAGTTTTGCCTTTTCCAGAGCGGCATATAATTGAAATCATACAGTATGTAGCCTTTTGAGACTGGATTTTTCATTTATTTATTTTTCATCAAGGCAATATTCCATCAATATTAAAATATCTGAGCTCAAATTTTGGCTTTAGAAAGTTAGGGCAGGAGCAAGAGAAAAAATGACTACCACCTGCCCCACTGGGACCTGGACTCAGATAGGACGACTTGTTTAAGATGGTACCTTTCCTTCCTGAAAGGCCTACTGAAGCCTCTATTAAATAAAAGCTCACTTGCACCATCTACACTGCATGCTTAGAGCAGGGAGGATCATGAGAGGAAGATGCTATTAATTAGAAATTATATTAATAAAAAGAAAAGATTCTGAGGTATTATAAAACATTTTTTCTCATTTATTCTCCTCCTCAGCTGTACATATTGATCATTTTACAGAAAACTGAGGTTTATAGAGGTTAAGCACAAAGCTCAAGGTCATCCATTTAATTAGTAGCAGAAGCCGGGCTCAAAATGCAAAATGTCTAATCACTAATCCAGTGTCTCTTCTGTACAATGCACTCTCTCTGATCCTAAAAACATACATCAGGGGCTTTGCGTTGTCTAGCTGAGTTTGAACATTACTTGTATCATTTATTATCTGGGGGAACCCGAGCAATTTTGGATACCCCTGAGCATCCGTCTGTGATTATTTGTAGCAAAAAAGGTAAGTTCTGCCTGGAAAATTATCTGGCGCTAATGAGATACTCAATGTACTTGAAGTAACTATACTGGTCACCAGGAGCAGTTGGTGGAATGCTGCTGGAGTAGGTAGTTCATGGCTTGTACAACATTGAGTAGTCCCGTGGTCTGCTGTGCACTGCACTAAGGGCAAAAGGCAATCTTAGCCCGACCCCCAGGATCCTGTAAATCTACTTCAACCTATAACTTCCTTTATCTCTATCCCCGCCCCCCCCCAAAGATACATGTTGGCAATCATCCCCCAAGCATGTGACCCACTGATATACATCTGAAGGGCCTCATGACTAAGGTTTTATTAGACAGTAATAAATGACCTTTTCCCAACAAGAGCGAGTCCCCTCAAGGTCTTGGAAACCTCTCTTCCAAAATTCCTTAGAGACTTGTGCTACACCTAACCCCCTCCCAACTTGGAAGTATATAATGGGCCACTCCTCATGACCCCAGTGCAGCTTCTCTGCCCATGGGTCCTGTCCCCGTGCTTTAATAACACCACCTTTTTGTGTTTTTTTTTTAAGATTTTATTTATTTATTTGACAGAGAGAGACACAGCAAGAGAGGGAACACAAGCAGGGGGAGTGGGAGAGGGAGAAGGAGGCTTCCCGCAGAGCAGGGAGCCCAATGTGGGGTTTGATCCCAGGACCCTGGGATCATGACCCGAGCCGAAGACAGACGCTTAACGACTGAGCCACCCAGGCGCCCCATAACACCACCTTTTTGTACCGAAGATGTCTCAAGAATTCTTTCTTAGCCATCGGCTTTGAACCCTAACATCTTTCCTGCGTCAGGCTCACTTCATATTCTAAACTGATTTCATGACCAAGTCACCTCCAACAAGGGTGACATGAAGATAACTTTTGGCCTTCACTTAAGCCACCTTCTCACTCTCCCTACCAAGTCTTTTTATTAAAAAATGCTGGATATGGGCACCTGGGTGGCTCAGTTGGTTAAGCGACTGCCTTTGGCTCAGGTCATGATCCTGGAGTCCCTGGATCGAGTCCCGCATCGGGCTCCCTGCTCGGCAGGGAATCTGCTTCTCCCTCTGACCCTCCCCCCTCTCATGTGCTCTCTCTCATTCTCTCTCTCAAATAAATAAATAAAATCTTTAAAAAAAAATGCTGGATATGATTCAATTCTATCCCATATAAACTACTTGGGGGAAAAGATCTGTTAAATATTAGAAAATGTTGATTTACATTTTTATGTTGATGATAAAAATCAGAATTCATTACAGAAAATACTTATAAATATGAAGTTGAAAACAAAAATCACCTTTAATCCTACCAACCATAAATATGCTATTTCATTTTAAGATGGTTTCATTGTTATTTTTAATGCATATGCACATATGTTTATGTGTAGATACAATATGTCTGTAATATGCTTAGCATTATGGAGGGGGGTGGATTTGGTGAATATTTTAGAAAGATATATAAGCCTTAAATTTACAGATTAACAAATTAAAGAAAAAGTTCACCAAATAAGAGGTTATTCTTTGAAGAACCAGTCTTCAGCTTTAATGAACAAACACAAAGGAAGTTGTTTATATGTTGATGGCCCTTCTGGAATGCCTTGAAGGTGTTTGGGAATACTGCCTTTTAAACAGGTGAACCTTCTCCCCTGCAGTCTTATTTCCACTGTTAATTTATTTAGAAAATCTTTTTACTTCTAGATAACACAGAGTTATATTTTAGTCTGGCCTGAATTAGTGGAGTCTGAATTAATGAGATTTGCCTGCATTTAATTCAGCTTCTTTAAGCATGTGTTCCTCCTGGTAAAATCACCTCAGGATGCAAGAACAAAACGGTAACAATTAAAATATGCAACAGCGGAGCATCAGCTCTAAGCAGACCTTAAGAAATCAATGAGACACCATTAAGGCTTTAAATCTTGCCTGGTAACCGGGAGGTGAGTGGATTGTGTTTCAGCATGGATAAGCAATTCTAGGGCACGCCATAGAAAATACCCCACAGGCTCTAGGTCTCTGGAGGTACAATTTGGGCTCTGTCAGCAAGAGCCTTGCAGCAAAAGATGCTAAGGCAGGCTGCAAGGCAGGCCTAGTGCAGATCTGAATGGCGCTAGAATTTTAGATTGAGCACCAGGCCAGTGGTCAGTGGAACATCTGATCCAAAATATTGTTGGTGAGGGATCTAGATACTATGGACCATAGCCAAACCACAAATGATTGTTGGGAGTAGTTGGGGAGTGGAGCAAAAGGGGCAAACAAAGGCCAGAGAGAGGAAGGGGAGGTGATGAGAAGACAGAAGAGCAGTGTTTTTGCAGTGCACATAAAAAGGGATTGACCCAGGAGATGGACCACTCCCTCATTTATGCCTTCGTTTATCCTGCAAATACTCCTGTCATTGTCCTCGAGATACATATTTGCACTATTTGTGAGCATGCTCCACTTCCTAAAACTGGGAATAAATCCTTTGAGGCAAAGACTTGGTTGTTGTCATATCCCCAGAAAATAGAGCAGCATCTAATACATAGCTAATGCTTAACAGATGTTCATTACATGAACAAATGGAGGAATGAAAGTGAGACACAGAACCCCTGTGTCTCAGAACCACTCTTTTAGTCCATAAAAGGAAGGAGGGATGAAATAGGCCTAAGAAGTGGAGACATAGCCAGGTCTGAATAACTGGCTGGATTCTGATATGATGTGAAGCAATTTGTGCACAAAGGTTTATGCTTCTCTCAAGTATCAGGGATAGGCTTTGGGAAACAGCCCTGAGTCTGAAGGGAGGGGAATTGTTTTCCTTAAATAGGTGATGTTAATTAAGTTCAATGAAGGTTACTTAAGACTTTTTGCATTTTAAATATCTGCAGTACCTTACACCATTGAGACCTTGAGAGTTGTAAATCAACAATAAAAAGCACGGTGTTTACCTTGAACTCAATGTAGAATGACGCCTGGGGATGCGTCCTGGCTCTGTGACCACTGGGAATTCTAGTCCTGAGAGTATCACTGACTTCTTGCAACATGCAAAAAACTTTCTCCTGGCTGATTCCAGGCAAAAGGACATCCATTTATTAGAAGCATATCCAAGCCACACTTCACCTCTTACTTACTCCAACAGTTGTGTTTAGGAAGAGCAAATCACCTTTCTTCTCTGAAATCTGCCTACTTGGAAAGTAGTTCACTGGTCTTCTCCCCAACAGACCATACGTTTGGGATGGAAGCTTTATTTTCAAGGAGAGAAACCTCTGGTTTTCCAATGCTCTCTGCGTTTGGGTGGGGATATTTGTAATTTTGGGGTGTGGTATTAGGGAGTCAGCTGTGGTGCTTACCTGAACGTTTCCTTTATCCATGTGATGGTGATATTTAGATTTTTCAACTGCTTAATCTTTCTGAATCTCTACTGGTTTAGAATGCCCGTGACATTGGGCCCCCTAAAACATTGTTAAGAAAGGCACTTGTCCTCTCATCATTCATGCAATGGATATGCCAATGCAAGTGCCCTCTGAACTGTGATAAGGAATAAAGAAGATGATGGGTGGAGAAGTGGATGGTTGTTTCAGGGGTGCCCAAGACCACTCTGAGGCTCCTTGATTCACTAGAAGAACTCATAGAACTTAGAAGTTGTTATACTCACTGTTATAGTTTATGATAGCTAAAGGACACTGATTAAAATCAGCAAAGGGAAAGTGTGAGAGGGTGAAGTCCAAGAGAAACCAAATGCAAGCTTCTAGTTGTCTGTTCCCTGTGGAGTTGCATGGATACCCTGAATTCTCTCAGCAAAGATGTGTGACAACACATGTGAAGTGTTGCCACCCAGCAAAGCTCACCCAAGTTTGGTGTCCAAAGTTATTATTGGGGGTCAGTTATGTGGGCATGCAGTGTCTATGTGATTGGCCTCAGCTACTCTGACTTTACGTCCTTAGAGCAAAAAACAGACATTCCCTGTAAATTATATTTGTTAGCATGATCTGGTCAAATGGCTCAAGGCCCTAGGTATACATGAACACTCTTATCAGGTAGAATTCCAAAAGTTCAGAGCTCATCTCCTAGGAATTGGCCAAGAGCCAGTCTTAAAGGCAGACCTAAGAATTTCTTAGAATGTGCATGGTTTGAACAACCCAGGTCTGCTAAGTCAATCCTTTCTTGCATAATGGTCAGTCACATAGTACTGTACTCAACTGTAAGGTTAGTTTTCTTAATATGATGGTGAAGTACCAATAAGAATAAGGCCTATATTTCACCTAGAAGACTGTACACTGGAGAATACTGTGAAAGCTCTTTGACCAGGGAGGATCCACCATTTCCTTTTGAGGCATCAAGGCATTTAAATACAGTACAAAGCACATAGTAGGTGCTCAAGATCTGCTAGATGAAAGAAGAAATGAATGATTTTAATAATATGAGCATGGGTATTAGGCAGAGCTGATGTGAATCCTGCTCTTCCAAAGCCCTAAAGCTAAAGACATTTTCTGAGACTCAGTTTCTTCTGTAAAATGAGGATGACTATGCCCATCCTTTTTTGAGTCTTTTGGAGAATTAGAAATATGAGCCTTCAGCTTGGTGCCAGGCATACAAGTAATAAAATGGTCCTGCTTCATGAGGCACAGTCAGAAGTCAATCCATCCTAGGGAGGCCCATTGCTTACCCATGACTTTATCCCTCCTGTGCTGAACTGGCATTAAAACAAACCAGGGATCAAGTGAGATTTATTCCAAAGATGCAAAGATGATTCAGCACCCCCAAACCAGCCAATGTGATATACTACATTAATAGAATGAAGGATAAAAATAATATGATGATCTCAATAGATGCAGAAAAAACATTTAACAAAATTCAACATCCATTTATAATAAAAGCTCTCAACAAAGTAGGTATAGAGGAAACATATCTCAACATAATAAAGACCATATATGACAAGCCCATAGCTAACATCACACTCAATGATGGAAAGGTGAAAGCCTTTCCTCTAAGATCAGGAACAAGACAAGGATGCCCACTCTTACCACTTTTATTTAACATAGTATTGGAAGTCATAGCCAGAGCAGTTAGGCAAGAAAAAGAAATAAAAGTCATCCAAATTGAAAAAGAAGTAGAACTATGACTATTTGCAAATAACACAATATTCTATAGAGAGAAACTACCAAATAACTGTTAGAATTAATAAACAAATTTATAAAGTTATAGGATACAAAATCCATACACAAAAATCTGTTGTATTTCTATAGACTAACAATGAACTATCAGAAAGAAAAATGAAGAAAACAATTCCATTTACAATTGTATCAAAAATAATAAAATACCTAGGAATAAATTTAACCAAGGAGGTAAAAGACTTGTATATTGAAAATTATAATACATTAATGGAAGAAATTAAAGAAGACACAAATAAATGAAAAGATATTTTGTGCTCATGGATTAGAAGAACCAATATTGTTAAATTGTCCACACTATCCAGAGCAATCTACAAGTTCAATGTCATCTCTATCAAAATTCCAATGGTATTTTCCAAAGAAATAGAACAAATAATCCTAAAATTTGTATGGAACCACAAAAACCCCTGAATAGCCAAAGCAGTCTTGAGAAAGAACAAAGCTGGAGGTACCACATTCTCTGATTTCAAACTATATTACAAAGTTATAATAATTGAAATAGTATGATATTGGCATGAAAGCAAACACATTGATCAATGGAACAGAATAGAGCCCAGCAATAAACCCAGATTAATTTGGATTAATTTATAACAAAAGAGCCAAGAATATGCAATGGGGAAAGAACAGTCTCTTCAAAAATGGTGTTGTGAAAACTGGATAGCCACATGCAAAAGAATAAAACTCAACCACTACCTTATGCCATCCACAAAAATTAACTCAAAATGGATTAAAGACTTGTCAGACCTGAAATACCCCATAAAACTTCTAGAAGAAAACATAGGTGGTAAGCTCCTTGACATAGGTCTTGGCGAGAATTTTTTTAATGTGACACCGAAACCTAAAGCAACAAAAACAAAAATAAATAAGTGGGAATACCTTATACTAAAATGCTTCCACACAGCAAAGGAAACGATTAACAAAAATGAAAAGGCAACCTCCTAAATAGGATAAAATATTTGCAAATCATGTATCTGATAAATGGCTTATATTTAAAAAATATAAAGAACTCATACAACTCAACACCAAAAAGCAAATAATCTTATTACAAAATAGGCAGAAGATCTGAATAGTTATTTTTCCCAAGAAGACATACAGATGGCTATTGGGTACATGAAAAGGTGCTCAACATCACTTATCATCAGGGAAATGCAAATCAAAACCATGATGAGATATTACCTCACACCTGTTAAAATGGCTAGTATCAAAAAGACAAGAAATAACAAATGATGGCAAGGATGTGGAAAAAGGAGACCCTTTGTACACTGGGAATAGAAATTGGTTCAGCCACTATGAAAAAACAGGATTGAGGTTCCTCAAAATTTTAAAAATGGAACTATCGGGGCGCCTGGATGGCTCAGTTGGTTAAGCGACTGCCTTCGGCTCAGGTCATGATCCTGGAGTCCCTGGATCGAGTCCCACATCAGGCTCCCTGCTTGGCAGGGGGTCTGCTTCTCCCTCTGACCCTCCCCCCCTCATGTGCTCTCTCTCATTCTCTCTCTCTCAAATAAATAAATAAAATCTTTAAAAAATAAATAAATAAATAAAATAAAAATGGAACTATCATATGATTTATCAATTCCACTTCTGGGGTATTTATCTGAAGAAAAAACACTTACTCAAAAAGACATATGTACCCCATGCTCACTGCAGCATTATTCACAATAGCCAAGATATGCAAACAACCTAAGTGTCCATCTATGGATGAATGAATAAAGAAACTGTGATATATATAGATACACACACACACACACACACAGGGATATTTTTCAGTCATAGAAAAGAGTGAAATCTTGCTATTTGTTACAGCATGGATGGACCTTAAGGGCATTATACTAAGTGAATTCAGGCTGACAGAGAAAGACATAATGTATAATCTCTCTAATATGTGGAATCTTAAACACACACACAAACAAAAACAGGGGGGAAAAAAAGCAACTCAGCAACCAAAAACCAAACTCAGAGATACAGAAAATAGATTAGTGGTTGCCAGAGGTAGGGAGTTAGGAATGGAAGAAATGGGTGAAGTTTTTTTTTTTTTTTATTGTTGTTGTTTTTGTTGTTATCTTCTTAGTTCCAATAAACTGTTTAATTTTAAAAAGAAAAAAAGAGAAACAAGGAAAGGTTTAAATGAGGGTATCATCATGCCAGACCTTTGCTCTGTCAACCATGAGAAATGCGCCACGATTCAAGTATGAGCATCGTCTAATTCAGCAGGATTCCTGTGTTCTACACTCAGCATGTGTCCATTCACTTTGCTTCTTATCAGATGTCTGAAAAGTACACATCAAGGCTTCAAAAATATTTTTAATCAGCTTATTAGAGAGTTCCATGTACAATAAAGCCCTATATGGCAGCAAATCCTAGCTGCTGTGAAGGGCTCCTTAAAACATGACAGATTGAGGTCAGTGTCATTAACAAACATCCAGATTGATGTTGCCAGCTTGATGATCACAGAGGATGGCGAATTCCTTTCACAAGGGGACAGAGGGAAAGAGGATTTGTCATACTACATCATTCTGCTCATCCATTGGCATGGCCCAGGCAGAATCCTGAACCAGATGCTTCTGGAGAAAGAATGTTAAATACATAGGCTTTGAGCAGAGCACTGGAATGGAAGTAGTTGTTTTCATTCTTTCCTTGTATCATGGGTAGAATGTATATGTGCCCCCTATCCTAATTCAAATCTTGAAACCCTGCATAACTCAATGTAGTGATGGTATTTAGAGGTGAGGCTTTTGAAAGGTAATTAGGTTTAGATGAGGTCATGAAGTGGAGCCCCCAAAATGGGATTAGTGTCCTTATAAAAAGAGGAAGAGTCTAGAGTTCTCACTTTCCTCCACATGAAGACACAAGAAGCCATCTACAAACCAAGAAGGCTTTCACCAGGAACTGAATCACTGGCATCTTGATCTTGGACTTCTTGACCTCTAGAACTGTGAGAAATAAATGCTATTTAAGCCACGGATTTTAGGGTATTTTGTTTTAGAAGCCCCAACTGACTAGGACACCTTGTGTGTGAAATGACGTATGGCCACTATGTGACCTTGGCTAGGTCCATTTTATTGCTCAGGGCTTTTCTGCAGTTCTGAAATAAATAGCACATGGGTAGTCCATCTTTTCATTCAACAAATACTGAGCACACAAGTGGTACCATGTGCTGTGCTAGTGTTAAGGATGCAACAGAAATCAAGATAAAAATGCCCCTGAGGCTAATACTGTAACTTCATAGCTATTCTGCCTACTTACATATAAAGGCTATTAGTTTATTCTATAACATAACAGATGCTAGAAATGTTCTATTTCTTTCTTTTTAAATTATATGTTTCTGAGTTGTTACCATCCTCATTACCAGGATGACCATCACACTCATTAATGAACTTCCTTCCAATCCTCTTTTGAATCCTGCATTCATTCTGCACACTTATTGTCCCAGGAAAATGAGGCAGAGATCTGGTATCTGGTCTCTACTGACCACTACCTTGCAGCTATCATCTGGAGATGCCGTGGAGGACTTCTGCTTACTTCTTATCCAGAGGGTCACTCAGAAGAACTCAGGGTCTTCACAAGGTGTCCTGGCTGCTTCCCTCAAGGTCACACACCGTGTGTCCATTCTTCAAGACATCTAGACTGGCCATTGCATCAAAGATCCAGTTCCCCATGGGGAAGCAAGGTGCAGTCTCATCCTAGGAAATCCAAGCCACTGTAGCATCTTGTTCTATCTTCTCATTCTCTCCTACCTCCACAGTCACTGCAGCCTGATCCTTTGATGGGCACTGTGTTTACTACAGACTAGGCAGCTTAAGCAACAGAAATTCTCACAGTTTTGGAGGATAGAAGTCCTAGATCAAGGTGTTGGTGGATTTGGTTTCTTCTGAGGCCTCTTTCCTTGGTCAGCAGATGGCCAGTTTCTTGCTTTGTCCTCAAAAGCTCTTTTCTCTGTGACCACACATCACTGATGTCATTTTGTGTGCCCAAACTTCTTCTTATAAAGACCCCAGTCAGACTGGATTAGGGCCCACCCTACAGCCTCATTTTAGCTTACTTCTTTAAAGGTTCTGTTTCCAAATGCAGTCACATTCTGAGGTACCAGGGGTTAGAATTTCAACATATGCACTTGGGGGGACACAATTCAGCAGATATAACAGTCATTAGCATTATCAACTGCTGCACAAGATGCCATTCTTCTAGACTAAGGTGAGAATGGAACCCATGGAGTTGTGCAGTACAGCCATTCTGCTAACCTCCCTGGATAGAGTCATTTGTAGAATGGCCTCTGAAACCAAAGAAGATGCTGGCCTTTTGCAAAGATTGAGAAGAGCCCTTAAAGGACACATGCTGCCTCTTGTAGGCGGTATGTGTGAATACACGAAAAGGATAGTCATGGTGGGTGGTGAAGACTTGTTCATTTACTCTGAGCCTGTATTCCAGAAAATAAGACACAGTTAATCTCTCAGAGGATATTCTGCTTCATTAATGATAATTAATAATAATGGCTAATATTTATCTTGTGTTTATTATGTACCTGGTGCTTTATATGTGTAATCTCCTTTAATCCTTCAATCTTAGGAAGTCATTGTAAGGATCAAAACCAGAAATGTAAGTAGATAATGCACTTTCAGAGGAATAGTGAAGAGGAATATTTATTTTCTTCCTAGTATGTGCAAGGTGCTATTCTAGGTTTTTTTCTCTCCATAGTCTCTTTCAATCATCATAACAAGCCCCATGAGGTGTGTGTGAATATCCTCACTAAGGATGATGAAACCATTGCTCAGAGAGATGAACTAACTTGCCGAAGATCACACAGCTAAGTCTTGATATAGGCCAGGTTTCACCTCAAGGGAAGGTGACTCCAGGGTTTGGGCCCTTAACCACTATTTTAAAGAGGCTAGTGAGTTAGATGGATTTCTTGCTTCACCACTCGGATGAACAAAACTTGATATGAGACAACTTCTATGGAGTGGATCAGTTCCTGGGCAAGTAGTTGGTTGGTTCAGACACAGTTGCTGCAGGTTAATGGGGAGATGACCATTTAGTGGATTTTCCCTAGTATTGGCAGGGTGACAGAGAGGTAATCCAATCAAACAGCACCAGGGGCAACCATAATGGTATATGGGGAGGGGCAGGAGGGGTAGGAGGGTGACTGAGAGTCCTAAAACAGGCAAAATCAGGAGAGGAGGTAAATGAGCTCAGGTTTAAGAGCAAGACTCCATACATTAGGGAAGGGATGGTGATACGGACAAAAAAAAATTGCAAAATCACTTATCTTCAGAAAATTTGGCAGAAGACCATACCAGGAACTCCAAAGACTAGACTAGGGACCCAAGCACTGGGGTTTGAGCATAGAGTGGAATAGCAGAAGAGCTGACTGTAGGCTGGTACATTTGATCACCTGTTGCCATGCTTAAAATTCTGTAAACAGTTGCCAGTTGCTCTTAGGATACAGTTTAGAATTCTCATATGAGTTGCAAGACTCTTCCTTATACAGCTACATAATATACTCCAGAATATGTACTACAAATATACTACAGAATATACTCCTATATTCTGCTCCTACTCCTCCTCATCCCCATCCCCAGTTCTCTTCTCTCTCTTTCTCTTCCCATCTTCTTCCCTCCCCCATCTTCTCTCCCTCTCCCCCTCCCCTTCCTCTCTCACATTGAACTGGACCATTGCATGAACTGTTACTCCATATGAAACAATTTTCCCTTCCTCTCTTTGTTGAACTCTGACTTATTTTTCACCACTCCTATTAAACATCACAGCTTCTAGTGCTTTTTGTGACCTTCCCCCTTCTCTGTCCATTTTAGGTTAGGGGTCCATGCTGTATGTTCCCACAGCATCTTATACTTACCCTCCTTAACATGTGTCACACTTAAAAATTAAAGCCTATCTTCCGTTCTAACTGCCAAGCTTCAAAAAAATATCTGTTGAAGGAATGAATATAGAGTTGAACTCTAACACCTCCAATCTCTACCAAGTAAGGGCAATATTTTCTCCAGATCTTACTTTGAGATTGAATTTATAGGTGGTAATCAAGAGGCTGCAGCTGCTGGGAGAGGTGGCCTGCATGAGCTAGGAACTGGGCATGTCCTGCTGGCCTCAATTGCCACATCAACATTCAGTGAAGCCGACTCACCAAGTCCTTGGCTTGGCAAATCTTTCTGAGCACATCAAATTTCTGCACCATTTGAAAGAAAGAAAAGAAAATTCACTCTATATTTTTCCACTCATTTAAACTGAGTATTTTCCCCTATGCCTGCCTTCTGCTCAACCTAACCTCTCAGAAGACTTTCCTCCCAAGTGCTTTCAATTTGCAGGTGTCCCTTGTGCTGGAGGCGGGGTTTAAAGCGAAAGTTTGGTCCTGTTCAGGACTGGGGTGGCAGCCCTTAATGCACCAGCACAGAGCTCACTCTGCTCTTCCTGGGTGGGTTGCTAAGCAACATCCCTGCTTGCCTGGAAATGGGGTGAGGCTGTACCAGGCTTTGTCAGGGACAACGCTGGGAACAGTCGCTTGAGCTTCTTGTCTTCATTACTTCTCTTACCAGTTCAGTCCTCCATTCTCCTTTTCCCAGATTCTATTTTTATAATTTAAAAATGATATCTTCTCTGATTGCACTCTGCCCTTATTTCAGGTTTTAAATGCGTGTGTTTCTATTAGTTGCCTGTGAACTTTTGGAAGACAGGGATTCGCCTAAGTCCTCCACCCAATTCCTGTGCAGTAGACAATTCCAGAGGAGCCACATAAGCAGCAGGGGAAACCAAAGGGCATCATGGGGCTTGAATTTCAAGCCCCAGTCTTGAGCCAGGCCTGGCCCAAAAGAATATCGAAAGTTAACTTTTACTGTTTCCTATGCACCAGGGAGTTCTGGGCAGGCCCTTATCTGCACTAACTCAGGTAAAAGGTAGAAATTGGGCAAAAGAAACATTCTCATGCAACCTAATGAAGTGGGACTTAGTGTTCTCCCCACGGGACAGATGAAGAAACTGAGGTACACAGAGGTTGAGTAACTTTCCAAGGTCACAGAGTTCGTAAAGGGAACCAAGAACTGAACCTCCTGTGGCCCTAAATCTCATGCTGCTAACCACTCCGTCTTACTGCTGCATTTTGGGCTGAACGAGTAATTTAGATACATGTTAAATACCGGGACATCATAGATGCTCAGTCAACCTTATGCACCTTCTTTTCCTTCTCTGTAAATGTGTGCCGAATCCTATTCCCTAAGATCTAGCTGATCTTACAAGGTTAGAAGGTAAAATAGGCATTTATATTCCCCTTTTCCATAAACATTGCTTGAGAAAAGACTTGTGGAAGTGATTTTGTTTTGAAACATTTAGAACCCCTCATCCCAATATAGTTGATAGAGTTTACTCATCCTGCCTTTCTGTCCATAAAGTCTTTGTGCCACAGTAAGAGAATTGATTTGCATGTTATGGCCGAGGATGACAATACTGGGCTGGGGAGATGCAAAGAGTTTGAGCAACTAGTGTGACAGCAGGAAGCTGAACAAGCACAGTGGGCCCTGCCCAGTTTCTAGAAGTCACCCTCGTCCTACCGTTCCTCCTAGAGCTCCCCCACCAGCTCTGTGAATCTACAGTGGATGGGCCTGGGGTGGGGTTTCAGGAGCCTGGCATCAGCCTGGTTCCAGTTCCACCCAGTATGTTGAAAGGTGGGAAGTGGCCCAGCTAGAGATCGAAGGCTTTCTCTTCTTATGAGAGCCGTAGGGAACAGACTACAGTTTTCATCTCCTTCTTACCACCTGTTCACTTCAGGCCCTCAGCACTGTGCTTTCCCAGAGAAGAGCAAGGCGCAAGTCAAAGGTGCTTTGCTCAAAGAGGTGGTGGCTATACCTGAAGCCAGTAGGCATCTCTGAGGTGCTTGAGAAGGAGTAAGAAATGCATGTAGGCTCTGAGCCAGATCTTGCCCTTCCAGATAGAAGATCTGTCCTAGACAGCCCATTGCTCCTGGGTGCCCCCTGAAGCTCTGTGATTTCAGGAGTCAGTACATTTAACACTATCTGGTTACCCCTGCCTCTGACGGAGAAACTGAATAGTTATGTATTAAAGACGTGGCACCAGGTATCTTTTAAGGTCTGGATTATTCTTATAGATAACTTTGACCATTAATTTGCACTTACAGGGCACACTGTGGCATAATTAGGAGGCCCATTTGCGGACACTGACGAATCATAATTCCATCACTAGCTGTGGGACCACCCACAAGTTATCTCATCTTCCAGAGACTCAGTTTCTTCGTGTGTAAACGGAAGTGAAAATTGGATCCACCTCATTGATTTGCCATGAAGTTAAGTGAGATAGCTTTTTTCAAATTCTTACTCTAGTGCTTGGCTGGTAAAATGAGCTCAATTGATTTTAGCCATTATGCAGATTATTAATTTGCATATCTATTTAAATTATATTTTTATTTATGTCACTTGTGTACCAAATAGATAGGCGTCCTCTATGCCAATCATTCTTGTAGGCTCTTTAAATGTACTTGATTCTCATAACGACCTTATTAGAAAGAACCTATTAAGAACCTCATTTTTACAGAAGAAACTGAAGCACAGAGAGGTTAAATATCTCAGTCAAGTCGCATAGGTAGTAAATGGCTGAGCTCTAATCACTGTCTCCCGCTCCGTGTTTTCTGGTCTCTGTTCTCAGCCACAGCACTCGCTGCCAGTTACGTTCTCCTGTCAGCAATAATGTTGAATGTAATGGTTCATCACTAATCTGGGAATTTGGAAATTTGAGTTCTAATCACGGTTCTGTAGGTGCCTAATAATTCAGGAAAACCCAGCTCCCAGGATTTAAGCTCAGCATCCTGTTGTACACCAACAAAAGATTAGGTGACATTATTATTAATCTATAATTATGTGTTATACAATTAACACCATATAATTAACAATCCCTTGACAGTGTTTATAATCATCCTCTAATTTATAAGACATTACAATTTCCTCACTTGCACAGGCCTGGGGCAAAGTCAAACCAATTGCTGGTCCCTGGTTAAGGCTTGTAAGGGTCACTCGACAGAGAATACAGCCATCCCAGGTGACATCAACATTTATTTATTCCTGCAGCTTGGGTGGCTGTCTTTTCTCCTATCATCAGCTCTTAAGCTTTCATTTAAATTTTTTATCGACGTCATTTTCTTCATGGGGTAAAGGGCTCCATTTAGAAGTTTTCTTGATACAGACCTTGATTGTGGAGAGGCTCCTTGTTCATTCTTAGGGAAATATTGGAAAAATTGGTGGAATCAATACAGTTTTGAGGACGCCTTCCAACCAAGGAAGTTCAAGAATGGAGGTTAGATACCTTTTTTTTTTTTTAAGATTTTATTTATTTATTTGACAGAGAGAGACACAGCAAGAGAGGAAACACAAGCAGGGGGAGTGGGAGAGGGAGAAGCGGGCTTCCAGCCGAGCAGGGAGCCTGATGCGGGGCTCCATCCCAGGACCCTGGGATCATGACCTGAGCCGAAGGCAGATGCTTAACAACTGAGCCACCCAGGCACCCCTGGAGGTTAGATACTTAAAAGAGCAACTCAATTTGTGATTCGTGAAGCCATTTGTTTATTCCTAGTTATTTAATGGAGGGTTTTCTTTTTTTTTCCTTTTGCTGATTTCACACTGTTATGGACTACATTTTTGTGTCCTCCCCCCCACCACCCCAAAAATTCCTCCGTGAAATTCTAACTTCCAAGGTGGGGTATTAGGAGCTAGAGAGGTGCTTAGGTCATGTGAGTGAAGATCTCATAAATGAGATTAGTGCCCCTATAAAAGAGACCCCAGAGACCCCTCTTGCCTCTTTTGCTATGTGAGAGCACAGTGGGGTGACAGCCTCTGTGAACCAGGAAACAGATTCTCACCAGACACCAAATCTGCCAGTGCCTTGATCTTGGACTTCCAGATCTGTGGGAAATCAGTGTCTGCTGTCTAAACCACCCAGCCTATGGTATTTTTATTACAGCAGACAGAATTGACTGAAACAAACATTCTCTCCTTCAGACTTCATGTACCCTTGTACTAGGTTCAGTGGTCTAGACTCTCTATCCTCTGATGATGTCATACTTATCAAAGCATCCCTGCATATCTTTTAACCACAGTCATTACTTTCCAGCTTAGAGGCCTCTTTCTTTTAGTTAGTACTTATAGAGAATATATCTACTTAATACATTTGGGATTTAGTATATATTGGGTTTTATTAAAGTGACCATAACTGCCATTTTCCTCAAGATGTTTCTTTATGTTAAAAACTGCCTTCTTTGGGGTACCTGGGTGGCTCAGTCGGTTAAGCGTCTGCCTTCGACTCAGGTCATGATCCCAGGGGCCTGGGATGAAGCCCCGCATCAGGCTCCCTGCTCAGCAGGAAGTCTGCTTCTCCCTATGCCCCTCCCCCTGCTCGTGTTTCCTCTCTCTCTCTCTCCAATAAATAAATAAATAAAATCTCAAGACAAAACAAAACTGCCTTCCAGGATGCTTGGGTGGCTCAGTAGTTAAGCATATGCCTTTGGCTCAGGTCATGATCCAGGGTCCTGGGATCGAGTCCTACCATCAGGCCCCTTACTCGGTGGGGAGCCTGCTTCTCCCTCTGCCTGCCACTCCCCCTGCTTGGGTTCTCTCTCTCTCTCTGACAAATAAATAAAATAAAATAAAAAATCACAACTGCCTTCCTTGAGGGCAGGATTCTGCTGTATGAGCTACATTAACTTGATATGTGACCCTAGGCCAACATACACTTGAAATAGTGAAAAGGGAACTAAACTCATGCTAAGTGTTCCAAACTTGTAGAATCACTTTGGGTATGACTCCTCATCTCCGAAAACTGAAGCTTAAATTTTGTAAAATAGAAAGTTTAGCCTAGATCCAAATACTTACTGAAGGTTTGCAGTCTTCCAGAATATCTAAGAAAGATCATCAAGGGATCTATGAAACATTATTCAAAAGTGTATTTGATGGTACTTTTTTATTGGGAAAGAGCTCAGAGCTTTCACATTTCTCAGATATCTGTTATCCCCCCCCCCCCAATTAACTCTGTGACTTTTAAGGTGATTTCCTGCCCATTAATTCAAATCTATGCCATTCTATTCCCTCCATTCATCTTGATTTGTGAATCTGTTGAGAAGAAAGGAAGATTCTGAACTGAAGTAGACAGAAAATGTACCATATGCCTTGACTCAGAATGCTTACAATTAGATCTGATATTGAAAATCAAGGAGTGACCTTATTTGTAACTGCAGGCCCTAATAATGATTTGGAGAGAGAAGGGGTATTGAGAAAGGAGAGTTCCTTCTAGGTTCTTAGGGTTGACAGGGCTGAAACCACTAACACTCAGTTTCCAGGAAGAGAGTGATCCGCACTCAACCTGAGCTCCTTGTAACCATCCAAGGATTTGAGTTGATCCTCAATTTGAGTTGATCCCATATATAAGATGCTGGTGACTTAAGAAAAAATATATATTATAATGTAATATAATAGTATATTATAGTATATATACTATGTATTATAGATATAACATATATGTGTATATCTATCAAAAAAGAACATATGTGTGAGTTTGTATATCCTATTAGTTTAAATGTCATGGGACTAACTCTTGATTCTTATCTTGGATAGAGATTGTTCTAGACAACCTTTCCTTTAGTGCAAATGGAGAGGGAACTGTAATCATGGTTATTGTTGAAAACTTGTAGAATAACGTTGGGTATAATTCCTCATCACTAAAGGTTGAAATTTTACAGTTCTTTAATGATCCCTTTAGCATTCAGAGTCTATGGTTCTATGTGTCCACTCTTGTCTCACTTTCTTTGCTAAACTGACCTTCTTCAACACTAATAATGTATTTTGCCTTAAAGTCTTTTTGACTGTTATTAACACGGCTGCATCAGCTTCTTTTTAGTTAATATTTGTCTAGCATATTTTTATCCTTTAATTTTAAAACCTTCTTTCCCTTTACTTTTTTTAACTTATAATGTGTAGTTTGACCACCTCTGTCTTTCTACTCACCAGTTTTATCCAATTACATTTATTGTGATTATCTGTATAGTAAGTTTTGTTATTATGTCTATGTGTCCAGGTATTTTAATGATTCTTTTTCTCCTTTTCTGCTTTCTTTTTAATTTAGTTTTTTAATTTTAATTTTTTAAAATTTGAACTTTATACCATCTGTATCTATTATTTTATGGGTTAATCACTCCATACCCTCTGACTCCATGATCCCTTCCCCGATCACTTATCAGCATGCAGTGGATCCATATTGTTCTCACTTTCTTTCCACAGAACAGAAACTAGGAGAAAATGTTTGTCATTGAGATAACTTTATCAGCAGAGGAAACCCAACAAGATACTTTTACATTTAAAATTATACTCTTGGATTTGAATAATCACAAATTTTCTTTTCTTTCATTGTGTCCATTTGTTTTACTTCCCAATCTTCCTTCCACTTTGTAACATGCAGTCTCTTTGCAACTATGACTTTAATCATTGAAGGGAGCCTTGCTGTTAGAATGACCTCTTCTTGCCCTCCTCTTTGAAGGGGGCAGATATGCCAGGGTCCAGAATTTTCCAATGATTTTATATGATAGCTAATTAATGGCTTTCTGCAGTTTCCATGGCAATGCCACGCTTTGCTGCCAGGCCTTATCCAAATGGGCATTCTGTTCACTCTTTTGCCTTAGCATCAGCATATTAATCAGACACCATAGGTCCTTGGTTGCTGCATTAAATTGGTAAGACACTAATTGAATTAAAATCTCACTTGAAGGCTTCAGGCTTCTCTTCCTCCCAGCTGGAGAGGAACCTTGTTAGCTCAAAGGGCCAGACCCAAGCAGGAGACATTGGAAAATCCACAGAACTTTGTGTCCTTTTATATAGCAAAATATTTTTCTTTTGCCTTCGAATAAACATTTTGATGTCTGAATCTTTCTCTCCTTGAAAATTTCTCTATTTCCCTGCCCTTTCCAATCATTGGACATTGCTGTATTCTCTTTGTAATATGAAGTGATGCAGTTAGTATTTTCAAGGTGAAGGGAAGAGGATTCTCCTGCACATATAACTGGTGAAGTCTGGGAAAGAACTCAGGTGGAAGGCCCTAACTGAATTGTGATGAGGATTAGGTAGCACAATGCCTCTGAAGATTGCCTGGTGATCTGTAAAATGTGAGCATAGGGGTTCATATAGCATGAGCCTTTGAAGTGCTTAGAAAAGGTAGAGATGAAAGGAAAAAGGAAGAGAGGCCACTGAGAGGTGGTTAGTCTTAAATTCATTTAGCAGGTCATGAAGATCATGGGTAATTATTTCAACTTCTCCTACAGAGTTAAAATCCTCACTGCTTCCCATTTAAAGTCACAATTTTAAAGCTTTAACTGACCCTCAAATATACCATGCACATTTATACCTTTGCGGTTTTGCATTTTCTATTCCTTTGGCCCTTCTGCTTCTTGCTATTTGCCCAACTCTGATTCACTTCAACACTCAGAATAAACTGCCCATATAAAGCTTTGGCCAACCCCATTAACAGAGAAAATAACTTCTCCAGGGCTCCTCTCTGTGTGCCTGACCCCATGATAGCACTCATCATGGTGTACTGTAATTATTGTTTATTTTTTCAATTTGGTTCATATGTCTGTATTTTCATTAATTTGTGAGTGGCACAAAATCCTTACAAATTTTTGTTTCTCTGACATACCCCATTCATCTAATAGGCATTGAAGAGATGTTTGATGATTTGCTGACCTTCTGCAAAATCTTGTGCTTGATGAATAGCTGCTATGTGATCTCTGGCATGAACGGATTTCCAGTCTAAATGAACACTGGATCCTCAAAAGCTGAGGTCCAAAAAACTATGTTCATGTGAAATGCAAGTTAGTGTTAAAGTCCGTATCAGAATATATGCTAATTCATGCTAAAAATTGGAACATTAAAGTTGGAATTTACCACTACAGAAGAAAAAAAAAAAGACTTATTCTTCCACCTAACCCCCAACACATGCACACATCCATAAACGCACACTAGGTAATTCTTTACTTCTCTACTTCTAAACTAGATTAGGGATAGTGTTCTCTTTGAGTCATATTATCACAGACTCTGGTGACTCCTGAGATAGGTCTTTGTATTGTACCCAGGATGGCATTGAGAGAGAAATGCACATTCCAGAACTGGGACCAGTAAGTGGAAGGTATGCAAAAGCTGGCCAAGGTATAGGAGAACTATCTAATAACCAGATCTGTTTTATAACACAAAATGGAATGAACATTATTATTCCCTTTCAGCAAAAGAGGAATTCAAGGAACGTGGAAGATAGAGCTAATTAGCTTCCTGTCGCTGGAACAGTCGAGCTGGTAAACAGTGGTGATCTCCCTAAGATGGTGAGAAGGAGATTTGCACTGGGCATAAGTTTAGACCAGAGGAATTCCATTTTCTCTTCTGACCCTGAAATTTGTAATCCTGTTTCTCTGACAGTACAGAAATGAAGATTTGGATGTTCAGAAACACCTCTAGCAAGTACCACCTCACCAAAAAGATAAACGTAGAGATCCTGAAGACTAAGAAGTGGTATCTGCCCAAGTCCTCTATAAGAGTCTCTGAAAAGAGTTTTCTTTCTTGAGTTTCTCCTTTCAATTTAACTACCAAGTCCCAAAACAAGGCCTCTCACATTCATAGATGCCAACGGCAGTGTTATAATTTTAGTGTGTGTGTGTGTTCTGAGTTAATCAAAGGATCATTTTTTCCCATACTTACCTGTGGAAGTCTGCCTGGCAGAGCAATGCAATGTTAGAACTTACCCCATTTTAGTTTATTGTGGTTAATGATTTTTATTTAAACAAAATTATAATATGCAAAGCACTTTTAGGAAATCTGAGACCATTTCTTTTTGGAGAAAGTAGGAGAAAGGGGTTTTTCAATTAAAAGAGAAAAAGCTATCAAAACAACCTGAGACTGAAAAATATTTCATCCCTTGGCAGTGTAGCTGGAGGAGAAACCACAAAATGGCCACTGTGATTTAGAAGAAGGAGCACTGCCTCTTGGGTCAGAAGGCAGAGTTCAAATCCTTATTCAGGCAGTAACTATGTGTGGCCATGGGCATGCCATTTTCTCTCCATGCTTATTTCACAAACTAAATCGAGTGTGACAGCTGATATCCGAGGGTCCTTATTGTTTTTTTTTTAAATGTTTTATTTATTTATTCATGAGAGTCAGAGAGAGAGAGAGAGAGAGAGAGAGGCAGAGGGAGAAGGAGGCTCCCCACCTAGCAGGGAGCCCAATGCGGGACTCGATCCCAGGACCCTGGGATCATGACCCGAGCCGAAGGCAGATGCTTAACCATCTGAGCCACCCAGGCGCCCAGGGTCCTTATTGTTTTAACACCCTGTGATGTATCTGTTTCTCCCCCGCAAGCCCCCCTACTGTCCAGCTTCAACTAGCTTCGGTGTATTCAGAACGGGTAAGATAGCACGGTAATCGCATCCCCGCCCCTGTGCAAGAATGAGTCAAAAGAACCACAAGGAATTAGGCATAAAGAGGGAAGAAATCATAACCCAAGAAATAACTTTATCTATGTCCATTTCCTCCCACAAGGAAAAATGGCAGTGTTGGTTGTACATTACATACATCTCTCTTTCTTTTTAGTGTTTAATCTTAGCACCTGCACAGCAGAGATCTTGGCAATTCATTGCATATGCTCTCCCCTTCTCCCCCCACAATACAGCACCTGAGGCCTAGGAAGCAACCCCTCCAAGCTCCTCCAAAGGCTGAGACCCTTCTTCATGACAGATTATAGAGATAACAAACATGCCCAACGGTTTTATACAGTTGCTAGAACGTTTTCGTTTCCAACGAGTGAAGACTCTTCCTCCTTTTCTTTGAGTATTAATTACATTTTACAAATTTGTGTTTTGTTTTGTTTTGCTTTGCTTTGCTTTGTTCTGTTCTGTTTGTACAACAAAAGGGAAAGCCCATGGCGAGGAGCCCCAGGTTAACAGAGTTTGGCTGTCATCTGGTCCGACTGTTTGAGGATCTCGGTGTTGTAGAGGTCCAAGGCGTGGTTCACCCGGATGATCTCGCTGTTGGTCAGTTTCAGGCGGTGCTTGAGCATACAGGAGAACAAGTCCAGCTGGGGCTTCCCCGGGGCCACAGGAGGGGCCAGGCGATTAATTCGGTCCCGAATATCCAACAAGAGGAGCATCACGGACGAAGAGGAATAGAACTGGCCACCTTGTGTGTAGGACTGGTTGACCTGCTGCACGGCGCTGCGGAGGAGGTCGGCGTTGAACCGCAGACTGTACCCGAACACCTGCACATCCGAGATCTTGATGTAGAACTGCCTCTTGGAGGGGTCGGACAGGTCCACGGGGCCCTGGCCAGTCTCGTTACGCAGTAGGGTAGGTAGCCGAGTCCGACTACGTAGGTAGATGTGGACCGTCTCGAAAAACGTTTTCCACCGATTGCCCAGCAAGAGAGTCCAGTTGTAGCACTGGCTGTTTTGGAGACGAATCTTCTCCCAACGCGGGTAGCCAAACTCCCCGAAGGGCATGTTCCAGCCCTCCGAGTGGCTCCCGCTGAAGGGGTTGACATAGACAAAGAACATGGGGTCCAGGCTGCTGTTGCGCATCTGGCAGATGCGCATGGACATGCCGATCACCATGTGGATGAAGTCCATGCGGTTCTTGTTGCTCTTGAGTGTGAGGGACATGCGCTTGCGCCACCGGGGATCAAAGAAGGTGTCGAGGCGGATCTCGTTGCTGATGAAGGTGGTGTGGACGTAGAGGCGCGAGTCCATCTTCTGCAACAGGTACTTGAGCTCCAGGTCCTGGAAGTCCAGGTCGGTCTCGAAGCTGATGAACTGCTCGCTCCGCTCCGAGTCCACGTTCTGTGGTTCGCAGCGGCCTCGGTACAGCTTGTAGCCCTTGTTGCAGGAGCCGCAGAGCGAGATGTTGGCCAGGCTGCACATGGCGCAGCTGTTGTTCCCCCCTATGATGCAGGGGATGGGGCGCTGGCACAGCGTGGTGCTACCGTGACACACACAGCTCCTCTGGCTCTCCAGGAAGGCTCCCCAAAACCCGTTCTCATTGCAGTAGAGAAGCGACTGGACCCTTGCAAGCCACTGCTGAATTGTCCTGGGGAGAGAAGGAAAACGGACACTGTTAGCCAGCAGGGCTGGGCTGCTTACGGCGACCCAACCCGTCATGCAAAGCGCAGCTGCCCAGGGGCTGAAAGGACTGGGTAGGACAGCTCCAACAGTTCGGGCACCGAACAGAAGTGAAAAGAACTACTCTGTCGTTCCTTGTCATGCCGCAGACCAGCTGTAGGACACTGCATACCCTTCTAGCATTCAGTGCCCACACCTGTAAAGGGAAGGGGTTGGAGTGAGTTCCCTGGGGTCCTTCCAGCTCCAGGATTCCATTATACAGTAGCCCCAAAGGAGTTTGATCCCAGGAAATTAGAGCGTCCAAACAAAACACCCCTGCCAGATTGCAGCAGACTCTGGAAATCAGCCACAGAGAAGAACTTAGGGGTTCATATGTTTAACCTGCATCACGTTTCAACCCTCTTCCCAGATTCCTCCCACGAGGTTATATAACCTCCAACTTTGAACAAAAACAAAATGATAGTTTATATTACTCTAGAGATCACCTAGTGCTTCCATATTGAAGATCTTACATGATCTTCACATGTAAGAAAGATGTTATCGCCCCCATCTTCTCCCGAGCTCCACACTCTCAATTCAGTGGAACTTGCCTCACAACATGGACCTCTAGGTCCCCACTCCCCCCAACACTTTTATAAACGCTACCCAAGCCTGCCCCCGTGGTTCCAGCCACCGAAACATTCCAGTGAAGATAGATGCTAGATCAGATAAGAAGCAGCAGAAGAAGAGGTAAAAATACAGAAGGCAGTCAGCTTAGTAGCCTCTCATCTTTCCTCATTTCTGTGTGAGTCATCTCTTGGCCGTCTTCCATGCTACGAAGAATCCCTCACATGTGTCTGGCACTTTTTACCCTGCCCGGGGCACATCTGCTCCCGTTTTCTCACTGGAGCCTCACAACAACACCCCGAAAATAGCTTGGGACCTGAGGTCAGTCAGAGATTGCTTCAAGTCCTGGCTCCTCCAACCTAGGAGCTGAGGCAGCGCCTGGCATTTCTTTTCGTCCACCTTCCTAATTGTCACTACCACACAGGGCTGTGGTGAGGATTGCATGAATTTTTCTGTGAAGGCTTCTCCCCAGACCTGCTTGGTATTAAGGACTCAATGAAAGTTAGTTCCCATTATTCCCGCAGAGGGACTCTCAGCTCCATTTTATGGACATGGCAAGAGAAGCTCAGAGGTGAGATGAAAGACTCAAAGCCATACAGTGGGTGAGTGGAGAAGTCTCCTGGTTCATCGCTGTTTTTTTTTTTTTTTTTTTTTAACCCATGTCAAGCAAGAGTCAAGAAAGGCTCTCTTAAGGCCACAACGTGTTGATGACGACAGTGATGGAGGCGATGGCAGTGGCTTATGATCCCCGTTTTAGGAACCTGGCAAGACAAGGCCTCTTGCATCATACTGCCTGGGGCAGGAGGCCAGCAATCCCTCAACCGTACCCCTCGCACCCGCCGAGCCCAAGCGCCGCGAGGGGGCCGGAGAGCCCGATCCTGAAGAGCAGGTGCACTGGTCCAAGCAGAACTGAGTTCAAAGCTCAGTCCTGTAACCGGGAACTAGTCACTTGGCGTCTCTGAGCCTCAGTATCCGCATCTGAAATGAGCATGATAAAGCCCATCTTCGGCAGCAGCGGGGAGAGGACCGCGTGAGATGATATATTTAAAGCATTTAGCACAGAGCCTGGCGTAGCTCAATTATTAAACAGGTAATAACAATAAGCACTCTTATCCCAGAGACTAAGCTATTCCTTTGAAGGTATTGAGACACTCTCAAGGATGTCACTATCTCCCTGGAGTTCGAGGGAAACCATTTTGTTCTATGGGATATTTGAAAATGGACAGCGTTGACATGGCTTCCCAGAATGCTCTGCCTGCTTTGAACAAGTGGCTTATCAGCTGAGAGAAAATGGAGGAATAATTAGCGTGCTCCTTGAAGCTGCTCTGCCTTTTAAATCCACGGAACCACCCACCTCTGGCGATGAAACCTCCCTCGCAACGCTCCCAACACGGCCAGGAGACACCTGCTCCCCCCATCAGTTTCCCCTCTGGGCTGGAAGGCCTGAGAGGGGGAGACCCGTCCTCCCCTGAGCGGCTTGCCCCCAGCACGGCTCTCTCTCTCTTTGCGGCATGAATGAATGCTTGCTGAATGAATGAACCACAAAATTAATATTTCCCTTGTATTTTTCATTAAAACAACAACAACAACAGCAACAAGCCCCGCCATCTCTTCTCTCCCCTCCGGGCTGCAGTATTCGTTCTCGACACCGTCCACCCACACGGCTCCCGGCCTCCCCAGCCTCTGCTTCTTGAGCCCAATCCTATTACAGCCTGGAGAACAGAAGCAGGCCCAGCCTTCAGGAAACGGAGCTGGAATAATAATGAGCCCTGTGGCTCCCACCTCCCCAACCAGAACATTGACTGAATATTGGCTATGAGTCATCTGATATTTTTGTGAGCTGCAGGGGCCCGCCACACGTCTCTGATTGCACGGTTCCATCTGACGCGAGCGTCATTCCAAAATGCCTCTTTCAAATGGCCCACACTTGCCCCTGTCACTCCCTCTCCAAGTGACAGGACAGTACCCCATTTAGAGCTCCTCTGTTCCCATCTGCGAGGCATTCTATAACCCCGTCGAGCGCCCCCTTTCTCGTGTCTCATCATTGGGCCCCTTTGTCAGCACTGCAGCCCCCACTCCTTGAATCAATGCCTCATTGTGGCTGAGCCCTCAGAATCTTTGGTTGGGGGAAAGAAAAAGATGAAAGTCCCCGGGGGTGCTGCCACAAGCTAAGGGGCTAGCGGCGAATTAGGATTCCAGCCCTGTCGGGCAGGAGGGACTGGGGACAGAGGCCCTCTGAGGCGCATCAGCGAGCTGCGGCACCTGCATCTCCTGACCTCAGAATAATCATGAGGTTGTGGGCTGTATCAAAGAAGGCATTAATGATACAGCCAGAGGACGCAGAGCGAGGCCGCGTGCAGGGGGGAGGGGCGCAGGGGGTGCGAGGCCCGGGGCAGGAGGAAAGGGAACAAGGAGGAGGGAGGGGGAGCACGAGGAAGGGTGACAAGAGGAGGACCGGTCCCGGTGTTAGAGACCACGGCGGCGACCGTGGAGCCCGACCTAGATGGGCGGACGGGACAGCGGCCGGAGCAGGTGACTGGAGAGGGAGAAGAGGAGGGAATGAAATCAGAGTGGGCAGCGCAGAAATGCAGCAGCTCAGCCAAGCCTTCATTTCTCCTAACTCACGGGCTCAGGGAACGTGGACGCTCGATGGGCCACCCGAGGGCAATCCGGCCTCTGCTGAGAAGCAGGGACTGGGTGTCCGAGACGGGGAGCAATGTCACTCGTGGGAGCCCCTGTTCCCAAGCTCCGCGAACTGTCTCCTGCTTTTCAATACTTCCTTTTGTGGAGAAAAGCAACACCAGAAAGACAAGCTCATTCCAGTGTTTTTGTGGGTTTCTTCTTGACACAGTCAACTTCCAGTAATGAGGACTCTGCCTCACCCAGACTGATGTCCTACACTTTCTCCGTCTCCAGCCGGGGCTCTGGGTAGTGATCACGGATATTCGGAAACGTGGCGATGCTCCACCGTGCAAAGCACCAGGAACCGGCCAAGGGACTGGGCAGCTTACAACTCCGGAGCCCTCACTCTCTCGCAGGCCTTGTGCTGGAGGCCCTTGGGGAGCGAGATCCACGGAGTCGCTCCACGTTCCCGTTCTGCGCTCTCTAACCCCAGAGCCGCCACGCTTTGTGCTGCGAACCGTAATGTGAAATTACAACGATGCGGCAAGAAGAAGGACACAGGCCACAAGAAGAGAAGTAAACTGAAATCATGGAAAAATACTGAAAGTTGGAGTGTGTGAAGGGCCTATTATCACATTCCTCGCTTGCTCTGGACCTGCCAGGATCCCTCTCCTCCATGCACAGATAATTGGAGCTCACCGACAAGTGCTCGGGGAGAGGCTGGGGACCAAGGGTAGGAGGGACTGTGATCTATAAATACCATTTCCCAGGCTAGCTGGTGACAGCCTGCCTCAACCCTGGCAACAGAGGAGAGGCTTAATAGGCCGGCTCCAGAGGGGAGGGTCTTACAAAGGGCTGACACAGTCCCACTGCAAGGCAGTCAGTGTGAGGCAGTGAGGACCAAGTTTTAAAATGTTTTCCTCTGTCCCTGGGGATCCGGAGCCTCTTCCGTTTGCAGCCAAAGATGAACTCCAATACATCTAAATCAGCCTCTTTCTGTTGGATGTGATTTCAATTCATTCTGACCAGGCGGGGGTGGGGGTGGACCACAGAAGCAGAAAACCTTCCTGAAGAAGACTGGGAAATGTTCAGCTCATCCCCCTCATGTTTAGACCTGAACATTGAGACTTTGGGGATTAGGTGAAGGATCAGTGTTTCCTGAGAGCTTTCTACACTGTGGCTGTTACCCTCCTATGCTCACATCAACCCCCTGAGATAGGATGCCTTTGTGATTTTCATTCTACTGAGAGGACACTGAAGGCCAGAGAGGGACTGTGATTTTCCCACGGTCACACAGCATGGATGTAGCAGATCAGAGCTCGGGATGTCTGGATCCAAACCCAGTGTTCCCTCCAGTCCCTGGTGTACTTTCCTTACCCTCTATAACCCAGGCTGGAGGAGAGGCTAGGCTCTGGGCCATGCTCCCCTGCAGGCCTCTGTCTTTGCCTCAGCCAGGATTTTCTGGCGACCTGACAGGTCTTCCAGTGACACAGCTGGAGTTGCTCGTCGTTTGGAGGACAGAGGCTCTGCCACCCAGGGCTTTCCATCAGAGCCTTCAAAGACACACACCTCCCTTTCAGAACCCACCCGGGTGGGGAGCCCAGGCTGGGATTCTTAATTCAAGCAAACTCCCTGCTGATTTTAATTGGAGGTTTTGCCTAAGACAGGAATGCAGTGCCGGGCCAGTGGCATTTTAGGGAAGATCACACAAATAGAGTGCCAAAGAGATCGGGGCAGGGAGGGGGGGAACAGATCTAGGCTAAAATAGAAAACTATAATCCATAACTCCCGTTTGCCTACCAGGAGTGTTATTTAAAAGGGGAGAGGAAATGAAAAGAAAATGAAATTGGAGCTCTGAATTATTCTTTTATTTATGCCCTGTGCTTCTTCCTTGGCATTTCTTTGACACTGTAATGGGTGTCTGAGTAATTCCATGATACTCCACAAAATGTACACTCTCTCTGTAGACCGTAGACTAGACTGAGAAGGCAAACAGTTGTTTCTAGGCTTCTGATGATGCACTGTTTTTTTGGTTGTGTTGTGCATGACTATGCATGTGTGCACACGTGTGTGTGTGTGTGTGTGTGTGTGTTAAAGGCAAGGTGCTGATAAAAATGAATGTATCAATGGTGTCAAACTGTTCGGGGCTCAACTGTAAGAAACCTTGGTTTATGGATGTGCTAATGTGAATTATACTGGCCATCAGACCTACTCTGTGTTCCTCATTTTCTCTGGATAAATATTTAGCTTTTAAGCATTCCCCTCGTTGAGTTTCTATCATTGCCTTAATAACCTGTTTTCCCTGCTTGTCTGGGTTCTTCATGTGATGTCAGAGCCTCATGGAGTGAATGGCTCATAACCATAAGGAAGGAAAGACCAAAAGAAGAATTTTGTAGTCCCTTGCCAGGATGAAGATACCTTCTAGTTTGGAATCATGGAAGAAGTAATAGGTCTGATTTGCAGAGGACAGAGGTAAAAGGTAGAAGGAGGAATGGGGAGAATAGCCACATAAAAATCCAATGAAGTCTTTAAAATCAGGTTGTCAGGAGCTTAATCGGGGAGGATCATGAGACAATTTTTGCAATTACACAGTTCTGTGTCTGGAAGGAGGTGACAGGTAACATCAGCTGCATATTCAAATTCAGCATCTTGCTTTGGGGCATGGGATGTGCTGGAGGCAAGTGAAGGAAGGACCTGGACAGGTAACATCAGCTGCATATTCAAATTCAGCATCTTGCTTTGGGGCATGGGATGTGCTGGAGGCAAGTGAAGGAAGGACCTGGGCAGGTAACATCAGCTGCATATTCAAATTCAGCGTCTTGCTTTGGGGCATGGGATGTGCTGGAGGCAAGTGAAGGAAGGACCTGGACAGGTAACATCAGCTGCATATTCAAATTCAGCATCTTGGTTTGGGGCATGGGATGTGCTGGAGGCAAGTGAAGGAAGGACCTGGACAGGTAACATCAGCTGCATATTCAAATTCAGCATCTTGCTTTGGGGCATGGATGTGCTGGAGGCAAGTGAAGGAAGGACCTGGACAGGTAACATCAGCTGCATATTCAAATTCAGCGTCTTGCTTTGGGGCATGGGATGTGCTGGAGGCAAGTGAAGGAAGGACCTGGACAGGTAACATCAGCTGCATATTCAAATTCAGCATCTTGGTTTGGGGCATGGGATGTGCTGGAGGCAAGTGAAGGAAGGACCTGGACAGGTAACATCAGCTGCATATTCAAATTCAGCATCTTGCTTTGGGGCATGGATATGCTGGAGGCAAGTGAAGGAAGGACCTGGAAGCCTGTTTGGGGCTGACAGAAAGACTGAAAGCACAGGCAGCTCGCAGGTGGAGGGCTGCAAGAGCAGTTTATTGTTCCTGGCAGTAGTCAGGCAGAAGAATGAGAGGCTAAGTCCCAAAGGCTAGAAAGTAAAAAGGGGCTAATCGGGTCTAATGGACTTAAGTCCAATCATGAAGTACCATACTGGTCATCTCCAGCTGGAGCCATCACAGGTGTGGGAGTCAGCTAGTTAAAGAAATCCTGGACCCCACTCTACTACTGTCTGCTGTTGTATAGTTGACCTTGCCATGTGACCTTGGATAAGTCACTTGACCTCTTTGATTCTGTTTCCTTATCCATCAAATGGGGAAGGTAACATCCACTGCACGCTTTGTCTTCAGAACTAGAATCAGTAACGCAAAGCTCCCAGGAGGTTTGCAGTGCAAGACCGTTATGACTGACCCTTAGCTGTTATTGTTACTGAGGGCAAAGAACAACTAACTGCGTTTTATAAATGCTCCAGGTAAAAATATTCCTCTCAGTTACTAGAACAGCTCAGTTGATTATAGCTTAATACCCTCGTCTCTCTGGTTACTCACCCTCCACAGTCCTAATGAATGCTGTCACCGTGATGCTTGAAGAAAAGGCAAGACATGGGCTTTAGAGTCAGGCAAGATTGGGTACTGAATCATAGCTCCGCTACTCATTATTTAACCTTCGGCTAATTGCTTGTCCTTCCAAAGTTTCTGTTTTCTCAACTACAGAATGGAGTAATAATACAGCGCTTTTGAGAATCAGGTAAGATATGTTTATAAAGCCTCTGACATTTGGTAGGTGCACACTCTGTCTCCTGAAAACAAACTATTGTGTTTCTCTGGCTCGCACAGAAAACGGTCCCTTTGAAATAAGTAATTATAGATTATAAATCCAGGGACAGAATTCAATAAATGTCACTGGGTCTGTTGAATACTGACATAAAAACAGCAACAAGAACAAAACCTCTTCTTGACACTTAATCTCTTATGTATCCCCAAATCATAAACAGATGAATTACAGATCTAAATGAGAAAAGTCAAATAATAATAACAAAACTACTAACATCAACCAGCTTCATTAGGAGAAAACATACGGGGACATTATGATGATATTAGAGGAAACAGATTTTTTACAACAGCTCATCATAAAGGAAAAAAATGATTAATAGGGATATATTAAGATAAAATATATCCATCAAAAGATACCAGTCGAATAATAAAAAGACAACCCTTAGTTAGAGCATATATTTGCAATACCTCTGGCCAATCAGAGACTATATTTATAATATATAAGTAACTCCTACACTGGTTGGATGCTGGGCTCATCGGGGGGCATCTTATGCTGCTCTTTAAATCAGAGTAGATGCAATTATCACAATTTTTATTTTTCTTGACAATGTATTCATTAAACTATTTAATATATGTTATTTGTCCCAGAAAGAAAGAAAGAAAGAAAGAAAGAAAGAAAGAAAGAAAGAAAGAAAGAAAGAAAGAAAGAAAGAAAGAAAAAACTACAAAGCAGTAAGAAGAAATCTGATACTCAAAAGGCAAAATAGGCAAACGATATGAACAGGCACTTCATAAAAGAGGATATTCAAAAGATCAGTAAGTACATGAAACTCCACTTCATTAGTCCTCAGGACAATGCCAATTAAAACTCCAATGGGATACATACTTTGGCAGGATGGCTAAAAGAATAAAAAAATGCAAATCAAAAAAGATGGGGACCGCTAAGTATGAGCGAAAGGATGTGGAGCAAGGGAGACTCTCCCGTGTTACTGGCAGGAGAGAACATTTGTTTAGTGAATTCGAAAAACTGAAAGTATCTACTCAAGTAGATATTCGGTATAAAAAGAAGCAAAACTGAGCTGCAGTGCGTGTAACAGGCGGGGAGTGCCCAGAGTAGGACGCAGGTGGGGCTCTGCAGTGCTCATAATGGGTGCTTTTTATTTTCTATCTGGGTGCTGCTGGTGACGTGTGTGAACTCATCTCGTGAAAATTCATCTAGCCGTACACTTATGATATTTTCAACTTCCTACAGGTCTGTACTACTTTACTAAAGCATTGATTTAAAAAAACTGTCCTTTAAAACAACCAGAATTATACTATGATGGCAGTATCCCTTTGCATTTTTATGTCTCTTTTAAACTTTCTAAAACTCTTCTGTTTGGTGCTCTAATTTGATCTTCACAGCTCTTCCGTGCCGTGGGTGGTGTTGAGAGGGGGTCGTGCATCTCATTTTAATGAGAGAACAGCTCAGCTCAGGGAGGGGATGTGACTTGCTGCAGGTCACCAGTAAGTTGTCACATCGCTGGGATTCTAACTCGCCCATTGTGAGCTTGCCGGCCAACTCGGAGGGCGGACGTGGGGAGGTGAATTGGAAGTGGCTCTGAAGGGGAATAAGAAAGAGCCATCCACAGATACTGTAAGAACTTCGTTCTATTTCTGACTCAGTCCACTGAGCCTCTAGATTCTATTCCAAACAGGAAGCCACTTCTGAGCCCCAGGGAAGAAAAAAGAAAAAAGAAAAAGAAAAAAATCTAAACTAAAAACAACAGAAAGGGTCTGAAGATGCTTATTTTCTTGCCTTACGTCAGCTGAGTGAGTCAACTGCCCTACTTGCTACAAATGCAGAATGACAAACAGGGATGCGAGTGGAGATCTGCCTCGTAGTGTTGGTTAGAACGAACCCTGCCCATCACTCACGGCAAAACCCAGCTGGCGGCATGCATCTCCCGGCCCCTCACCCAGACCCTACACCCTTGGGTTGCCGTGGGGTTCTGCCTCACAGACTGCCTTCTTTTTGCCCCCATAAATAGAAGAGAAATGCCAAAGACATTCTTAGTTCAAAGCTTCATTGCCCCATGGTTGGGAGGGCACTTGCAGGCTTCTGTGACTGACAGTCAGCTGTCCTGAGCCAGCCCAGGGTTATCTGTGGGCTTGTCCCTCTTCTGTAACAGGACAGTTTAATACACACTCAGAATAGGTCTTTGTCACCAAATTGCTACCCTCCCCCCACAAACACATACATACACATGCACACACACAAAAATGAATAGGTCAGGGACTCTCAAAGTAGCAATTTACTCCAGGGAGAGCTGTCTGCATTTAGAGTGACAGATTTTCAGAATCCCAGAGCTGAATGATGCTTAGACCAGACCGAGTCCATGGGAAACAGAGCCCAGACAGGTTATGTGCCTTGCTTCAAGTCACACAAGAAGTACCTAGACACTCAGAGCCAGAATCGTCCCCCTGAGAAAGAACCTAATACACTGCAGAAAGGTACCATTATACCTGGCGTGAATATGCATGGAGGAAAAGGAAATATTCACACTTCTCAAGGATTACTGAACACTGGATTTGAATGGTTACTAATTCCTGGAGACAAAAATGTCAGTGTGGTCCACTAGTCAGAATAAGTGTTTATGGAGGTCAGGTAATCAATGGAGTTTTAGCTCGGTCTGTCTCACAGTAGGTCCAGGGGTTATTTCCTATAGTTATTTTCCTGATTCTAGAACACATACCCGGAATTATTCCATAACTGAAATACTCAGCAACTGGCAGAATCCTCTCCCTTTCCACTTCCAATATCCACACTACACATTGCCCAAATAATGAAATCATATTATGGAACATTCTCTCCCGTTTTTAACCAGCTTCCAAGAAAATAAAACAACAATAACAAAATATGCACCTTGGCCGAAACATGTAGCAAGGGGTCAGAACCTTAAGATAAATACACTAAACAATCTTGATTGACAAAGGTTCCAAAGGGCAATTTTGTATTACAAAATGTTTCTTCACAAGGTCTCTGAAGAGTGCCCCTCTCCTTTCTACTAAAATGTATTACACTGCAAAAAATAAATAAATAAATAAACAAAACCCACTACGTATGCCAGGTGCCTCACAGATCCTCTCAGAGACAGATCTATATTCCTTTCCCTTGAAATCTGGGCAGATTCTACCACTTTTTTGACCAATCCAAGAAGGCAAAAGCAATTCACCCAGTTTATAGACTCTGATCTCAAGAGACTTGCAGCTTCTACCTCCTGTTCTTGGAAAACTCCCTCTTGGAGCTGAGACCACTTACAAGCAATCTGACCACCCCACTGCTGCAATCACATGGAGAAACCCTGGGGAGGGAGAGGTACGCAGCCGAATCCAGCCTCTGGCCATCTCTTCCAAGGCACCAGACACGTGAGTGAAGCTTTCTTGGAACCTCCAGCCCAGCCCAGCTGCCAGCTGAATACCAGTGAGTGACTTCAAGTCAACTCCATGTGAACAGAATTGCTCAGCCAGTTCGGGTGCAAGTTGCTGACCTGTAGATCATGAGCATAATATGCTGGTTGGTGCTTTAAGCCTCTAAGTTTGGGTAGACTTATTATATAGGCAATAGATATTCAAATTACTCTATGCCATGAGCCCCAAAGAGAACTGAGGCTATCTCTTCCCCATTCCATTACTACCAGCCTATGTTACAGTACTAGGCAGCTTTCTAAATATGTCCCCTCGTTCCCCAAGATTCCAGGCAATTATCCTCAGGACCTGTGAAAATAATAGGATAGCTCCCCCATGGTTGTGTTCTGTTATTGGGCACAGTTGACCTAAAAAAGAGGTAGGTTATCTAAGTGTGCCTCATCTAATCAGGCGTGCCCCTTTACAAGCAGAAAGCTTTCTGTGGCTGTTAGCAGAACGAGAGCTCTGAGATCTGAAGCATAAGGATCAGGGGCACCTTCGTTCCTTTGAAGATGGGGGAGTCCACATGCAGGGAGCCAAGAGTAAACCCTGACCAACAACCAGCAAGGAAATGGTGACCTCAGTCCTCCAACCACAATGAAGTGCATTCTGCCCACAACCTGAATGAGCTGGGAAGTGGGTTCTGCCCCAGAACCTCCCCATCTTTATTTCTGCCTGTGAGGTATGGGCAAGAGATCCAGCTATACCACACCCAGATTCCTGACCCAAGGAAACTGTGACATAATAAACATGTGTCACTTTAAGCCTCCAAATTTGTGGTACTTTTTTACAAAGCAATATCAAACTAATACAGGCTTCTCTGGCCAACACACTTCTCCACTTGGTTTCATTTTACTCTCTAATAAAATGGCAGGAAGAAATCGGCTGATCGTTTAGATTCCCTGATGACGATGACATTTTATGATGGCATAATTTTAGGTCATTTACCTTCCTGAGCCTCAGATTCCTAGGGTAAAGCACCCCTGGTCTTGTCTATCAGTCCACCACTACCCTTCACATAGTTCCCAGCACCTAGTCGGTGCTCACTAAATATTTGTTGAATGAAGGAATGAATGGATGAATAAATGAAGATTCGGTACAAAGATTAATGTAAATATTCTTTGCCAAGAACAAAGAACTGTGCCAAAGATGGCAACAGAAGGAGTATTATTGCAGGACATTTGGCCAGTCATGATTTTATGTGAGCCTTAGTTTTCTTACCTGTAAATGGAGAGACTAATCCTTGCTGTTAGCTCCCAGACAGGTTATTATGTATAAGGCTCAAATCAAATCATTGACAGGAAAGCCCTCTGCAAAGTAAAATAACCTGTACATAAGGTATTTGTCTTCGTTTACTTTGAAAGGTTAGTAATGTCCCTAAGCCTAATGGGGTAAATTTATTCTCTAATTATACCAGAAACTGAGTACCTTCCTGCTGTTACTTTGGCTTCTTCTGGCTAGCAGTCACACCGCCTCTCAGCGGGAGCGGTGCCTACTGGGATGCAAAGCCATTAGCATCTGCTTCAGCAGGTGTCAGGAACTCAAGTCAAAGAAGACAAGCTGAAGGATGAGGATCTGTTGACAGGAGGGACACACCTGTGGCACGACACCAAATAATCTGGGTCACTGCCTCTTAATCTGGTGTAAAGCACTTTTTTCTAAGGCTATGTACTGAGGGATGCAATCTCTTGAAAAACTTCAAGAAGAAAGAGTTCTATGGCCAAATAAGTTTGAGAAACTATATGCCTATGACCCCATCTCTATTTAGGGTTTTTTTTTTTTAATTCATTTTCTAAACTTTTTCAATCAAAGATATCACTTCATCCCCCCCCCCCCATACACACACACATCACAATATCCTATAGGATTCACTTAGGGGAATTCATTTTTTTTTAGTTTCTACTAGTGAGGGGACAACGTATTTACGGCAGTGAGGGGAATATTCTAAGCCAAGGTTAGTGCAGTCCCCAGACCAGCAACATCAGTATCATCTGGGACCTAGGAACCATCCCAAACCTGTTGAATCAGAAATCCGGGGGGAGGGGCGGGGGGCAGCAATCTATTTTTCAAAAAGCCCTCTAGGTGATCAGGATGCCCACTCGAGCTTGAGAGCCACTGCTGTGATCCACAGATCAATGGTAAAGCTCATGTCAACACAGGGAAGAAATAGTGAATCCTTTTACACGTGGGAGAGAAAGTCCATTGATTCTCTAGCTCATATTTCAAATGGCTAGCAGAGAACATTTACTAAACCAGAGCATTCCTTCTAATTTTTTTCTCTCCCAATAGCTACTCATCAGCTAAATGATAATATACAAATTCCGTAGTTAGTATTCAATTCCTCCCTAGTTTCATCTCAACATACGGGTCTAATCTTAATAACAACTAAGACAAATATACTAAGAGTTAATGTTAATTGACCACCTAGATATGCTAAGAACACTGCCTATATATCTTAGGTAATCTTTACAATAACTTGGTGGGGAACATTCTATTATTATCCTCATTTTACAGATGATGGCGCTTAGGACCAGAAGACACTGAACACAGAGCTCACCCCCAGGATTTAACACCAGACTATCTGGTTCCAAAGCCCGTGCACTCATGTTCTTTTTCTACACTCTCTGTTTTCTGATTTCCCTCTCTGGATGAAATTAATCTTACAGTCAATTCTTGATATGTTGTTTTATGGAATAGAAAACCATTCTCTCCACCCCAAGTGCAAAGCATCATCATCCTGCAACTCCCATCTCAAAAGCTCCCTCAGTAAGCACTGTATCATTGTGGGCTGGGCAACTTCATATGTCACTGGGAGCTGGGAGGAGACGTTGGTCATTGCCCTCATGCAATCTGTGGTCAAGACGGGGACGGCTGGGATGAAACACACGATTGCAAATGGGCCAAGTGTTGGAAAAAACTGCCACACGGGATGTAGTAAAGACATCCCATAGGACATTGCAAACTGGTCCAGTGTGTCTGGGCAATCATCCCTAAGAAATGGGGGTTTGATCTGAAAGTTAAAGGATGAATAGATTAATCCAGCCAAAGAGGCGAGGGGATTCTCCAGTCTTCCCCAATAGGGATGTATTTCTCTCCCTTCTTATCTCTACTGCTACGCAAATTGTTTTTACAATGGGAACCATAATAGAATCTACTTCACAGGCTTGTTGTAAGGATGCAATGAGTAAATAAACGTAAGGCGCTTAAAACCGTGCCTGGTATATATGTTACCTATTATTATCATCATTTTTTTTTCTTACTGTATGACCTTGAGCAAGTTGTTCCACTAACAGTGGCAAGTTAGTCGGAGTAAGAGCTTCTGGCTCAGGACAAACTAGTGTAACTGACCTCCGCACGAGTGACTCGCCACGCAGCTGAATAAATAAATGTGCGATGCTCACTGAATACCCACGACTGGTTGGTTATGCGCAGACAAAGCCCACATGCCTCTGTTCCCTCCAAGTAACAAGCACGCCTGTTCTCACATCTGTTTATCACAGTTGTATTTGCCATGATTCGATCATGGAAGTCGAAGTCAAATAAATCAATTAAATATGAGCTGTCTTTTTCTGTGGAAACTAATTTGAATTCTATGAACAAATTCTAGAAAGACATTTGCTGGGGGAAAAAAATGTCATCGATTGAAATAAAGGAGAAGTACCTGAAAATGATTAGGAGGGGACATGAAAATCTACAAATGTTTAGATTGTTTCCTAAGAGTCTTTAAACTGTTGCTCCACTTTGAATAAACAGAAGTTGGAAATGTTATACAATGACGGGTGTGGTTTATGCAAGAAAGCCAGTAAAATGTCAAACAGAATATACCAGCACCCTCAAAAAAGATTCTGGCCCTACTTCAAAAGGGTTGGCCAAGGAATATTCATGTATATATTTTAAGTAAAAATAAAACGTGTTTTAGATATGTGCGGCACGTATATACATTTTAGGATTCCCTATTTTTAACTTTTGCAATTAACTGACAAATTTTTGGTCTCTAATTTTGTCTGATAAGGAGCCACGGGCTTTGACATCTTACTATATGCTAAAAGTGGCATACATGTTCTTTTATTGATTTTCTAACATTAGGTATTATTTTTATCTCTACCATACCAATTAGAAAAATGAAGCTCAGATACCTTAATACCGTGCCAGGTTTACATTGTTAGTAAATGTACCTTCTTCTTGGCCTATCAGACTCCAGACTGTGAAGTCTTAGGTATCTTAAATTACATTGCCTCACTTCTGTATTGTTACATGTGGTTGGGCTCGTGCTTTGTCTCCTCCAGCGGACACATCCATTTTCTTGGAGGCAGAAACAGTGTCCTCATCAAATATCTAGGGTTGACTACCCCTGCGCTCCTGATTACATTAATACTGTATCCGCACATTTCTTTATAAGTTATGAAGAGTTTTCACATATATCCTATAAATTGACTGGGACGTCAGCTCTACGGGGTAGCTATTCTTATTATCCTGAGCGTACAGATGAGGAAACAGAGGGCTCAGGGAGGTTTAGAGATTTGTGGAGGTCACACATGTAATAAGTAGCAGAGCAGAGACTGTCTAATAAACTGAACCTGACTTCAATAAAATATAAGAAGTCCTATCCCTCTGCTTCACTGCAGGAGTCTATGGAGATTAAATCCCGAGGCGAGTTAAGTATAGGGTTCAGAGAAGAATCAAAACCAGTGCGGAAACGGAGGGTCACCATAATAGGGCTAACGATTATCTTGGTAGCCAGAATCTTTCCATAGACACCAATTAAACACCCTGTGGAGCAGGAAATATGTTAAAAGCTGACGTGGGTTCAGAAGCTATGGCCCCAGGGTTGGAGGGACGCCCCCAAGAGATTTTCATCTCAACAATGCATAATCACATTGTGCTTGGGGAAGGCCCGGACTGGACTGCTGGGTCAAGGCCATGTGAATATGAGAAGTAAAAATAAACCAAAGACCAAGAGTCATCGGAAAACGCCAATAATTATATTGCCCACCCTCAAGTTAAAGTGCCATGGATCTGCTTTGCCTTATAATACTCTAACCTCTACAAAAATCAGGTGACAGTATGCAGCAAAGAAATACCAAATCACAGTGACATTAAGTACCTACTCAGCGCTAGGGATTTTTCTTCATCTCATTGAATTTCATAGACTCTGGGACGTGCCTATTTTTGTCCCCCTTTTGTTCTTTGTTTCTTTTTCCTCTTTTTCTTCGATAAGGTACATTTCACAAAGTCACATAGGTAGCAAGAGATACTTTCAGGATTTGGATCCAGGTCAGCTGAAGACAATCTCCATCTGCAGTTTCCATCTGACCATACTGCTTGGACTGTCACAGTCTGAGAGCCTCGGTTTTAATCCTGGTGTATTCACGAATTCCCTGAGTGACCTTAGACAAGTCACTTCACCCCCTCTGGCCTCATTTTCTTCACTTATGAATGAGGAAGACAATCTAACCATACACAGTATATGTGGAAAAAATCCTTAAATTATTTATATGGCAATGGGACACAATTGTAAAATATTATGTTGCCATGCCTTGGGGAACCCATTCCAAGTAGAAAATAATTTATTTGTCCCTTCAGTGAACAATGTTTTTTGAATAGCTACTGTGTGGCAATTCCCATGCTAGGAGATTAGGGTGTTAAAGTGGTCAAGAACGTGGTTACAGACACTTGCCTGGAGCTGTTGGTCTCATAAGACAGATAGGCTTTAATAAATAGATAAGCAAAGGTGTTAAAGTTAACTGAAGTTTGGGGCTTCATTTGGGAAGTCAGGATGTTAGGAAAGCATATCAAATAGGCCCCAACACCCTTTCAATTCAAGGAACACAGCCTTCAGAGCCGAGATCTGAAAGACATGCAGAAGCTACTGCCGTGGAGGAAAAGGAGAGAACATTCCAGAAAGAGGGAAGAGCCTGTGTGAAGCTCAGTGGGAGTGGGAGGAAGCATGCGCATTTAGTGAAATGAAAGATTAGCGGGGTTGCAGCCGTGACAGCCAAGCAGAGACATGCAACAGAGAGGGAGGAGGTAGGCAGGGGCCAGATTGTGGCAGACCTCTAGGTCAGTTTAAGATTTTGCTCTTCCTCCTAAGAGCGGTGATTAGTTACCAAAGGCTTTAAGCAGGGATGCAGCAAGACTGAATTTGCTTCTTAAGCAATAATTCTGACCGTCTCGTGGAACATAGATTGGAAAGGGGGTACAATAGATTCTGGGAGACACGGTTTAAAGCCCATTGTAGGGGCGCCTGGGTGGCTCAGTTGGCTAAGCGGCTGCCTTCAGCTCAGGTCATGATCCCAGGGTCCTGGGATCGAGCCCTGCATCAGGCTCCCTGCTCAGTGGGGAGCCTATTTCTCCCTCTCCCTCTGCTGCTCCCCCTGCTTGTGCTTTCTCTCACTCTCTCTCCTGCCCTCTGTCAAATAAATAAAATCTTTTTTTAAAAGGCCATGGTAATTTGGGGCAAAAGATCTTAGTCTGAACTACAGGCTACTCATTAAAACTGACTAAGATTTAATTACTGATCTTATATCAATATTTTGGAGTTGAACTGTGATTCTCTCAGTCTCTCTGAGTCGTATTTCTCCTACAGTTGGGCAAGACCTCAAGGTAAAGGAGTCCAGTTGTTTTCAAATTGTGTAAAGGAAAAAAGATCCCCTTATTTTCCCAAGTGAGTTCGAATTCAGACTTCCCATAAAGAAAATGGAAGTCGTTAAGCGTCTGCCTTCTGCTCAGGTCATGATCCCAGGGTCCTGGGATGGAGCCCCACATCGGGCTCCCTGCTTGGTGGGAAGCCTGCTTCTCCCTCTCCCACTCCCCCTGCTTGTGTTCCCTCTCTCGCTGTGTCTCTCTCTCTGTCAAATAAGTAAATAAAATCTTAAAAAAAAAAAAAGAAAATGGATATAAAGAGCTGCTCTGGTGAAAGGTGAGGTGTCATCGTTCACTGCTCAGCCTCCACCTGCCCCCACAAGGCACACATTTTGCACCCCGTGTCCTCTGGCACCTGCTACAGACCCACTATGGATTTAATGTGGCCCATGCAAGCCCATACAGGGCAGAGCCGCAACCTGAACTCAGGCCCTCTGGTTCAAAGCTGTGTCCTTTTCAAAAGCACACCCTGCCGTTAAATAATGATGTTTTGAGGACAAATGCCCTGTTGCTTGTTTCTTTAAGTGCCTTCCAGGGTCTGGTGTTGGGCCGGGAGGCCAGGTGGTCAGTCAACGTTTATGGAATTGCACGGAAGCCTGCTGCTTTATGCTCACCCTTCTCCCTTCTTCCCTCCTTTCCTTCCTACCTTCCTCTTTTTTTTTCCTTTCTCCCTCCCTCTCTCCATCCCTCTGTCCTCCTTCCCTTCTTTGCAAGGAGAGTGGAGTGATTTCCATCATCATGCAGTTCGTAGTCTAGGCAGGGGATCTGAACGCCCTGGGCCATCATCCTCGGCAACAGGTAGGAGAGCCAAGAGGTTACAGGAAAGGACTGCCAGGGTTTGAATCCTGCCTCTTACCTGCGGTGTGATTTCCAGCAAGTCAGTTAACATCTCTGTGCCTTAACTTCCTGGATACTCATAAAATGGGACGATTTGCTGCTGCCTGATAAGGTCGTCTGCCTGGGCTCCAGAATTGATGATTCAGGGTTCCATGGCTGGGGCCATTTCCTAAATCTCAGCACACTACATTCCAGCCTATAAAATTCTAATCCCAATCCATCACCACCCCCATGACCTTAATGACTAACCCTGCATTTGGTATCATCATACACTCAAACCACGGTGTCTCTGCCTCTGCACACTGCTCAGAGCCTGCACCAGCCCTTGACCAGCAAGCCCACCAATGAGAGAGCAAGACAGTTCAAATACTGCCACTTACCTGCCCTGTGACCTTGGGCAAGTTATTTACATCTCTGCCTCATCAGTTCCCTCATCTATAAGGCAATCAACTTTGTAGAGATAGTATATATATATATATATATATATATATATATATATATATATATATAATAAAATATGTCATCATTACCAACACTTAGACTTGTTGAGTATTACCATGGGCTAACTAACTTACATGCAAAATACCAGTGCCTGGTAAAAATAACAATAAGGAAAATAGCTGACATATATTGTGTGTTTTCCATGTGGCAGACACCGTTCTAAGCATTTTACGTGGGTTAAAGCATCTAATCTTCAAAACAGCCTTAAGACGTTGGCGCTATTATTAGCCCCATTTTACATATGAGAAAACTGAGGCTCAAAGCTGGTGCTAACTTCCCCAGGGTTACAGGATAAGCTGTTGACCAACCTGGGCTGTGAACCCAGGCAGTCTGACTCTAGAATCTCTATACTTAGCCAGCTCTCCTGCTTGTTTGTTTGTTTGTTTGTTTGTTTAAAGACTTTTATTTATTTGACAGAGAGAGAGATAGCGAGAGCAGGAACACAAGCAGGGGGAGTGGGAGAGGGAGAAGCAGGCTCCCAAGGAGCAGGGAGCCCGATGTGGGACTCGATCCCAGGACCCTGGGATCATGACCTGAGCCGAAGGCAGACGCTTAACGACTGAGCCACCCAGGCGCCCTCTCCTGCTTGTTATAATAGCTGCTCAGTAAGAGGCTGTTATCGTTTTATAATTAATCTTATTTGCCCTACATATAAGATGGTCACCTCTAAGCTCTACTTACACTCATTTTATCTCCAAAAACGATTCCCTCTGCCCCCAAAGACCCACAGCCCCCAATATTCACTCCCTTGAATCTGGGCTGGACTTTGGCCCACAGAATATGGCAGAATGGACTCTGACATCCAGAGCTAAGACAGAAGAAGTCGAACAGCTTCCTTTTGGTCTGAATATGCTGTCGCACTGCCAGAAGCCTGGACCACATGGACAGGGCACGTGTAGGCAGTCTGCCCGGCAGCCTCCACTGAGCTCCCAGCCGAGAGCCAGCAGTCTGCCAGCCGTGGGCATGACGTCCAGTCCAGTCAAGCCCTCAAAGGAGCTCGGCCCCGGCCGACTTGAGAGACCCCCGGCTGTGCCCCTGTCAACCTAAAAAATCATGACAGTTGATAATAAAGTGTTGTTTTGAGCCACTAAGTCTTGGGGTGAGTTTGTTGGTGGCACTGGATAACCAGAATGTACCCCTTTTGCCTTCCAGCCCCGTGTTAAGGTTCCAGGATGCCTTAAAACTAAGCCCCGATTACCTAGACTTGACTGACCACTTAATTTTATAGGTAAACACCTCTTCGAAGTAACAATAAAATAATTAATATTTATTGGCCTTGGGTATATTATTAAACTCTCTGTGCCTCAATTCCTTTACCTGTAAAATAGAAATAGTAAGATAGTGAAAGTACCTAGTTCCTAAGGTTGCAGTGAGGCCGAAATGAGCTAATTCATCTAAGGTGCTTAGAACAGTGCCTGGCCTTTAGAATACATATATAAAGTGACAGCACCCTCTTTCTCTCTGCCCCCCCCCCACCGACCCCTCTCTTAATGGAGCCAGACATTTTATAGGTTTCTTAAAATTTTTCAATCTTCGTCCTCATACTTAACCCGAAGGCAAAGGTTATTAACCCATGTCGCCGGGGAGGTGCAGGGACTGACAGAGAGCCTCGTGGCTGGTGAACGATGGAGCCAGGATGTGGACCCAGTCCGTGTGTGGTTAAAGCCCCATGCTCTTTCCCTGTCCCACCCCTGCCTCGACACCACCAGCCCTCCGCGACGCATGTAAAAATCCCTCTGACCCATGGGAGCGATGGCATCTGCTTGGTGGACTCCTCTCCCCTGGAGCCCGGCTCACAGACAAATTACAGCAGAGCAATGGCCTCATTTGCAAATTCCAGCTCGCTCAGCCCCGGTGGCCCAAGGTCCCCTGTGTTAGCACCTTTGTCTGACACCAGTCCGTGGCGGGGAGGTGCGCTGCCTGCCGGTGTGAGAAACACTCATTAAGGGCTCCGATTCGGATGTCAGGGAGCAGCTCACAACCGGCAAGGAGGTTCAGCTCTCCTGGGAAGGCTTCAGAGGAATCCACGCGGAGCCGAGTTTCTGCGCCCGGCACCCCCCAGTACCCAGCATTCAATACTTGTTAAATGAACATAATTGACTGACTTGCCGAGGTGGAATTCTGGACACCCTCCCCAGGTGAGTAGAGGAGGGATGCTGTGATTAGGGCAAGGTTTCTCATCTCAGGAGGAGAGAAGGCAACACTGTGAGTTCTTCGTTTGAAGCTGCTGGTGGCAACAGGACATTTCTAGCCTGACAGCTTGCACGGCAAGAGATGTGGACATCTGCACTCAGAATAGGGAGGTGATTTGCTGAAGGTCTCACAGCTCGCTAATGGGAAGGCAGGACCTCGGTCTAGCCCCCTGATTCTGTCTGGTGTTCTTCCCATTCCTCTGAGGAGAGAAACGGACTTTGAAGAGGTAATTAAGTTAACATTAGGTCATTGAGGTGAGCCTCAACCCAATAGGACTGGTGTCCTTATAAGAAGAAGAGATTGGGACACAGAGAAGCACAGAGGGAAAGCCATGTGAGGACACAGGGAGGAGGTGGCCATGTATAACCAAAGAGAGAGGACTGAGAAGAAATCAACTCTGCTGACACATCAATCTCAGACTTCCAGCCTCCAGAACTATGAGAAAATAAATTTCTGGTGTCTAAACCACTCAGTCTGTGGTACTTTGCTATGGCAGCCCTGCCAAGCTAATTTATATATATATGGAGCTTTTCGTGATTGCTAACAGAACCCCTCCTCTGAAAGACATCCTTCACAGCACTGTTTACTGTGCTCATTTCTGAACCCCGCACTGTGCCTGAGGCAGGTCACATGACAGAAGCCTAGATGGAATCTCCTTTAGGCACTCGCGCATGGTGGCGGTTTGGGCACGGGCTGCAGATGACAAGGAAGCCATTTTGTGACTGGACCCCTTTCCTAGTTCCTGCTCTTGGGGCACTGCAACAAGTGAGCAACGGGCAGAGCAAATCCTATTTGGTTCATAAACTAGGTGCGAAGCAATGGGTTCGGAGTTGGAAGGAATGGGAAAAACAGAGATGAGCACAGATAAGTGTATAAGGAGGAGATTTCATAGTGAAGAAATAGGGAAGACGGGCAGGCGCTTTAAAGTAATGTAGATGGATTTGGAATAAGGAGCTTTCTGGATTGGCTGGTGCAATCAAGAAAGACTTCATGGAGGAGGCAACATTTGATCAGAGTCTGAAAAAATAAGAGGAAGACGAGTGGGTGCACGGAGGTGGTTGGAATGAGGGAGATGTTTTAGGAGAGTGTAGTGGTCTTTAATCTTGGAGTACCTGTGGAGCTGGATGATGAAGAACACAGTATTTAGAATCATAGAGCCAGGGGAGCTTGTCTCTTCCTCTTACGGCAGCGCTTCCAAACCTCAGCACCGCTGACTTTTTGGAGAAGGGTAATTCTTTTGTGTGGGGACTGCCCTGAGCAGTAGCATGCCCACACCATTATGATACTCAGAAATGTCTTCAGACATTTCTAACTGTTCTCTGGGGACACAATCATCTCCAGCTGAGACCTGCTGATGTACATTGTAGTTCTGTACCAATTACTTGACCTCTCTGTGCTTGTTCTTTGATCTGCACAATGGGCGTAACAATCATATATATAAAAACACGTGGCTGACAGTGAACTTGTTAAGGAAATGTGACTTAGCCTTACTCTTCTATTTATTTTTTTAAAAGATTTATTTATTTGAGAGAGAGAGAAAGAGAGCAAGCACGGGAAGGGGCAGAGGGAGAGACTCCTGCGGAGGGCAGAGCCCAACCCAGGGCTTGATCTCAGGAGCCAGGAGATCAGGACCTGAGCCGAAACCAAGAGACAGACGCTTAACCTACTGAGCCACCCGGGCCCTCCTCAGCCTTACTCTTTTATGGAGTGGACCTCTTTTCTCTGAATAAAGCTGATCCCCTAACCTCCACACATGGAATGAATAAAGACAGCACTGCGCTGGTTGAAGCTGGGTGCGCAGCCCCCAAGCCTGCCTTCTGCTGGCTAGTGACCCCTTTGTGGGCCTGCTAGAGGAAACACCCAGGGGCAGCTCATACATGCCCTGGGAGAGTGGAGTCCGAAAGGCCTGGATTTGAATCCCGGCTCCTTCCTGACGGGTTCCAGAGAGAGTAAATAAACCATGAAGACCAGGGAGCTTTGGTCTTGCAGCCCAGAGGGAGGCAGGTGAGGCATCCAGGCATTTAAGGAGGCTCTCACTCTCAGGTGAGAACCTTGCACTCCCAGGACCCAACCACGGAGGGCCTCCTTAAATTGTTCATGGTCTGTGCCTTGTTTGTTCTACTGACTCCAGGCCCCGATCAAAGGCCCTCCATTCCTAGCTGACTGATGAGTTAACCAGGTGTCTTCACCACGGAAGATGGGGATGCTAAAATCTGCCTTGTCGAGTAATTTTAAAATTAAATAGATAATACACTGTAAGCAACGAGAAGAATGTCACATGGCAGTCAGGGCTAGGGTCGGTTCCCTTCCACAGTCTGATGGATCAGACAGAACGCAGAGGCTGGGAGTTCAGGGCATATTCAGGAAACAGCGAGAAATCCAGGGATAGCCAGTACCGTAGCAGAGAAGCCAGAGACGATCCAGAAAACGGTCGGTCTGGACCAAACAGGGCCCGGAGGGCCACCGGCAGGTACACCCTCCGCCCGGCACCCCCCGGGGCAACGAGGGGACGAAGCTAGCACCGGGCCTGAGCCTGCAGAGGCGGCAGGTGGGGGCCGCACTTACCTCTCCCGGGGCAGCTGGTGGTTGGGATTGTGGCGGCAGCGAACGCTGAGACCGAAGAGTTTGCGGGCCGTGCGCTGGATCTTCTGCCTCTGGGCCTCGGTGGTGCTCTGCAGGAGTTTGTAACGGTTCTGCAGGTCCCAGTCGTTGCCCCAGTGCTGATGGATGCTCCCGATGGTCAGGAAGTGGTTGCTGGGGAGACGCTTCATAAAGGATTTAAACTCATCTAGCAAGAGACAAAGGCCGAGAGAGAAGGGCTGAGCGTGGGGCAGCCCCCATCTGAGGTCGCCTCTCATGCTCAGCCCCACCTACCAACACAGCGGGTTTGCAAATAAAACGTCCTCCTTGGAGGCCCACGGACACTGCTGCTCCAGCCCACTCTGCTCTGACCACTCCACTTTCAGGGAGGGTCCTTTTCCTTTGCTCTCACGGGAGTGAATCTGCTGCCTGCATCCCCACAGAAAACAGGGCTTCCCAAACTCCGGTCATCTGAATGCCAGCTTGAGAATGACAGTCACATCTCATTTGTACTTCTTTTTACTTAATATTTTCTTTGAATCAATTAAACCACTTTTTTTTTTTTATCCAATTCTGCATTAGGAAATCTCCATCACATGCTTTCAATAGAATGGGAGCTATAAAAATAAAGCTGGACTCATTGTACATAATAAAACAATAAAACAAAATGAAGTTAAAAAAATAAAGCTGGAAACACAAATACGATGAAAACCGTATTAACAGACCCTGGACTGATACCATTGCCAGCTAAATGCTCAAGGTCCTGCGCCTGCTCTCACTGAGACATACAGGAAGGTCGTGAGTGACAGGTGCTAAAGGTTTGTGTATTAGCACCAACTCGTGTCATCCGCAGGGTTGAGGGAGAACTGCGGTGGGTCAAGCTCCCCACTGTGTGATCCAGTCATGCCGGAGGTTGTCAGTGTGCCCTTTCATGTCACGTCCCATTTTGGGGACACCCCAGCTGACGAGATGGGGGCAAATCCTGGGTCTCTGGGGGGAAGTCTTCTGCCTCAGTGTGTGGTTCTGTGTTTCAGAGTTTCAGTATTTGCTACAATTTGACACGGCCTCAGAGGTTCTCTAGGCCAGCTTTCTGGTTCCGCACAGAGGGAAACTGAGGCCCAGAGTGGGGAAATGATTTTATGAAGGTAGAACAGCCTGCAAGTGACAAGAGGCAGGATGCAAATCAGAGCCATCGTTTTTTTTTAATATAATATTCACCCTTGCCCCATCCCCACCCCCCACTATTGGGAAAAGAATTAAGAAGTTGATCATATTGCAGGGGAAAAAAAGCTAAATGCTTAGGGATATATATATATATATATTTTACATATATGTATATATGTAAAATATATATATTTATATTTATATATACATATATGTATTTGCAAGTTAGTACTTTCACTTCGTGTTATAAAACCTACAAGGAAATTTCAGGTCCATTAGGCTTTCATTTATTTTTAAAAATGCCTACATAGCTTTCAACAAGCACCATCCTCAGTCTGAAACACCTAACCCATATAAGTGATTTTACAGCAAACCTATGAGGTGGGTACTTTTAGTGCCTCCTTTTATAGAAACTAGGACACAGAGAAGTCAGTTGACTTCCCAAGGTCACACAGCCAGTAAATGGCAGAATTAGAACTCTAGCCAGGCTCTGAATCTTATGCTCTTACTCAGCATTATACGCTTACTCTCAACACATAAGGAGAACCAGTATATTGGGAGAAACATAAATAAATAAAAGGTGCTGAAAACAGGACTCTCGGGACTCCCACGAAACTTCCGGCACGTCACTGACAGCAGGACATGCAGGAGACCGAACCGTATCTCGGCCCCTGAGCAGCTGTAGGACCATCATGCTTTCAATACCTCAGTTTCCCCATCTGTCAAACAGCTATCCTGGCACCCCATGCAAATCTTGAGAGAGTGACATTGGACTGCCTCTGCCAGAATAGTTGTCGACGAACAGAAAGTGTTCAGGGGATGCATGGCGACGTAGGATTGGAAGGGTATCAGACGACTGTGCTGACTGATTTATTTGGGGAGCTGGCTGGAGGCAGGGGGCTGGCCCTAATGACTCTATGCTCTTTGGCTGCCCACCCCTGCCCCCGTGGAAGAAATGCCACCCTGCTGCGGAAGGCTCTGTTGACCTCGAAGGACAGAACAGTCGTTTCAATGAACCTGAATTTGGGTCAGATAGGGATGTATAATTTAAAAGTTAAAATGATTTAATTTTCTGGACTAGAAGTAGAACGGTTCCCTCCCAATAAGGGAGGTGTAGACAGACCCCCATTTGGGTGTGTAAACTAGGCTGGTTCTATTTGACCACCAGTGCTCTGACCATGAAGGAATCATGGGCTCTTCCCTTTTGGCTGGTCATTAATCCCCCCAAAGTCCCTGGTTGGCTGGGGCATTTAGGCCATTGCCTGAAATGAAAAGGAGGAAAACACACACGCACAAGCCACCGATACAAGTGGAGATGGGTGGATTTGTCTTAATGGGTAAAACCATTCCAAATGGATAAGTACAGGGTATCTGGAGCGAGGGTGTGCTATCATGGGGAGAAAGTGTGCCACGGAAATCGTTTCTGCAGCCTCTCAGCTGTGGCTCCTGACCCACTCACTGGAAGTGGCTTCTCTTCCTTGGGAATAGGATTAGATGCTAAGGATCCTTACTCCTTGTGCACAGAGCCGATGTTCCCCTCTGCTTTTTAGCAATCGGTGGAATCTCTCTGCAAAAGCATTTTATCAAATGCTTCTCTTGTTTGAGGCCAAATAATGGTCGTAACACATTTCCATCATGAGCCTCTCGTCTCTGAATCCCTGGGATTTTAAATGGACTGATGGGTGCAGGTTCATAGGGAGGTCCCAGCTCCATGCGAGCTGCAGGAGAGCGGAATCGCTCGTGCATTGCGGGCTCCGCAAGCTGGCTGGGGGCTCAGAGTTCATGGAAACCAGTGGTTTTCCCACACAGCTCAGTAGAGCTCAGCTTTCACCTGGGGTGCACAGCGGCTCCCAGGTATGATTTTGTTCGATCAAAGGCTTTCTCGGCTAAAAATTTAAATAAATTCAAATATGAAAACCACAAACATGTCCTCTCATTTATCAGATGAGGGAACTGAGGCCCAGGGGGTAAAGAAGAATTAAAGTTACAGAAGCTGCTACAGGCACTGGATTTGGAATCAGGGATTCCATTACCGACCTTGTCATTTGCTAACGATGTGACCCTGGGGAAGACACTGGGTCTCGGCACCCTCCGTCCTCTGGGATGCAGGAACATCACTACTCGCTGTAATGCAGTTGTTGTGATAAATTTAAGGAATATTAAGTTGTTTTTTTTTTAAAAAAAAAAACAAACAGTAATGCTCTCTGCATATATCCATTGATTTAGCAGATATCTGAGCTGGTATTAAATGCCAAGTATTTACTTGGCATCTCTTCTTGGAAGTCTCAAGGCTTCCCAAGGTGTTCATGTCCAACGCTGAGCACAGTCTTTTTTTCTGAACCTCCCAAGGGGTCCTAGCTCAGTGAATGGTACCAGCGTTCATCAAACTCTCTAACAAACATACCTAAAAAAAGCTCTTGAATCTCAACACCCATCTCTTCGTTTAGCCAATGTAACATCAAGCCTAACTATCTCGGCATCTCTGCATGTTCCCCATTTTCCCCACCTATACGATCGTGTTAACAATGTCACTGTCCTCTCCCCGCTAGGCACCTTAGGATGGCCTCCCACTGGCTGACATACACTCCCCCACTGATTTCTGCATCTCAGATGCTCTTCCCCAGCTTGCCTCTCCTGACCTGCCCGACCCGCCTGGCCACATTCAACCTCCCCCTCCACACACCTGATTAAAATGTCCTAATTATCTGCATGGTCATATGATTCATGTCTGACTTTCACACTCACTAGAAGCTCCACGGAGGCAGAGCTCCAACTTTGCCCCTCATCCACTTTATGGCCCTGGGAGACTGACTTTCTTCTCCTGAAATTCATGACCACGAATTTTCTTAACCACGAAAAGCAGGAAATAGCTAAGTACCTGAAAAGTCGCTTGAGCTTTGACAAGCTGTGAATTCTTTGGCTATCTATGTCTGTAAGGATATCTACCTATATGTACATGTATTAAAATCTACACATATGTACGTACTTATTTAGACACACACACACAGAGACTTAGGAATCAACACAGATACTTTTGGCTCTCCATTCTCCAAAGGCTTCTCTGTGTTATGTAGCATTACTCTCTCTCTGTCTTCTGGGTACCCTAGAGACAATACATCTTAGGACCACAAACTCGATTATGTGATCCACGGCTCCATTTGATGGAGACGGACTGAGTACCTCCTCCATGATGGACAGGGCTCTGGTCCCTCCCCAGTGAAAGAGTTGGGGTCACTGACTATTTCCTCAGAGAGGGTCCTAATTCCAGTTAGACAGTTTCCTTTCCTTGACTTGGCTCAGGGCCACTGATGCAGTATGACTAGGTTCTCTACCTGAATTCTCCAGGTCCTTATAAGCTTCGGCCCAAGACTTGGCCATGTTGGCCAGCGTGTACTCCATGATCTGGATGTCGGTGATGGGGCAGTTGCATTGTGGGAACTCCTCCGCACACTGACATTTACATTGGCTGTTCTGACACACATATTCCCCCTCCCCATTGCACATGATGTAGCTCAAGGCCGACTGGACAAACTTCTCTTGCAGATACTGAGGGAAGATGATCTGAAGACCTGTTCGAGAATAGCAAGAAAGGGAAAAAAAGAAAGGTTAAAGGAGAAGTTTCATTAGCACTTTTGAAAGGTGATGCGTAGGAATCCGAAGCCGCTAGCTTTCTCCCCGTGTACTGTAACCAAAATATTTCTGGGCCTGCCTGGATCCAGACAGGGCCCCCTTGGTGAGGCCTCCAGTTGCAATGCTCCTACTTAGACTTCTCCAGGTCATGACCTTGGCCACCCCTGAAGGGCACACGTTATTCCGTAGCATTGGGACTGAGGCCAGAGCCCGATCTGGCCTACACCTTTTCCATTTGGGGACAAAATCCTTATTGAAAGCACACGATTATTGTTTTTTTTTTTTATTTCCTTCATTTCTTTTGTGTTCCTTTCTTCAAATATTTATGACCTCTATTTAGGAAGCACAGGTCCTGCGCTAGGCACTAGATCTACAGAGATAAAAAAAAAAGACATGATCCTTGCCCTTGGGGAATTTACAGTATAATCAGCAGGGATAGACACGGGCACACATCATCATAACTTTATAGACCTGCAGCAGAGAAGGCCATATGAGGTGACAGGACAGCAGAAGGCTGCAAATAACAGTGCTTGGATAGCAGGGAAGCCTTTAGAGGGGAGACGGCATTTGGGCTGGTTGAAAGGTAAATAAGAGATCCTCATGCAAAAAGAAGAACAGGAAGCACATTCTCAAGAGAAGAAGAGCAAGAATAAAGATGTGTATGTCTGGGAGTTGCTGGTGAATGAAATGAATTTGCGTGCGTGGGGGTGCACTGCTCTAACGGGAACAGGTTTCAGAGGGAAGCAGGTGCCAAAGGGCACATTTATCGTATGCTAAGGAATTTGGACTTCATTCTATGGATAATGGGGACACTTTGGTAAGTTTCAAGGATAAGAGTAATATAAGGACAGTGGTATAATTTAATAAGACCAGTGCATCATAAAAATAATATCAGTACAGGATGACATCAGAGAGAATTATTATTTTTTCTTCTTTGCTCTACACACAAAGAGGCCAAGGCTCATGGAGGGGAAGTGACAAGCCCAAGGCTACAGGACGAACACTCCAGACCACACCTCATAATCTTTTCTCTATTCTTGCCTAATCAAAGTCTTAATCCTGACAGCCGAGGATGGAGAAGGATTTCTCTGGGCACGTGCACTACTCACATACCCCTGAGATGTGACCATAACGGACTATGGCCTAGGGTGTCCAACTAGAAGGACAACTCTGGGCTAGATTAATTCACGAAAGCACTTTCACCTAAGACATTTCTCTCTACCTCATCTGGGGCTGCTGACAGTTTTAGCCACCAATGCGTATGCGGGTAAATGTTTAAAGACCCACTGTGTGAGAAATAACTGTGTTCTCTGGATTACATTTCTTTCTCATTCATGCTTCAGGGACACCTCCTCATCCTACTCATCAGGGGTTTGCTGAATAAGCTCGGCTTTTCTCTCCTTCTACTTCACAGTTTTGTTTCTACATTTTGTCCCCCTCTCTCACTTTCAAGTTATTTAAAAAAAATAAGTGCCATCATTTCATCCTGTCTTCATCAGGCAGCTGAAAAAGACTGTGTTCAGAAGGGCACTGTGGGAAAGAAGATGGTGCCTCCAGCCCGACTTACAGCAGGGACCCAGGAGGTAGTTAAAAGCTGGGCATTGCTGGTCAGGCCCCTCTCCTTACTCCCTACACATCTCGGGCAAGTCCCTCAAACTGTCTAAGGCTCTACTTCTTCTTTTGTAAAATGGAGATGCTTTGAGTACTTACATCAGAAGGTTGTTGAGAGGGCTAAGTGAAGAAATCCCTGAAAATTGTCCAGAACAGTTCCTGCCACATGGCAAGCAAACAGTAAATGTTACCCATTCCTATTTTTCAAGAAAAGATTTATTTATTTATTTGAGAGAGAAAAAGAGAGCAGGGGGAGGGAGAGAGAGAATCCTCAAGCAGAATCTCTGCTCAGCGCAGAGCCCAATGCAGGGCTCGATCCCACAACCTTGAGATCATGACCTGAGCTGAAATCAAGAGTCAGACACTTAACCGACTGAGCACCCAGGTGCCCCAATTCATTCCTATTTTTGATGATGATGATGATGATGATGAAATCACTCCTGGGACTGACGTTTTTTAACGTGTCAACAGGACCTTCAGGATAAGTGAACAATAGCTGTGGGTATTTAATCAGAAGAAGAAAATAGCAGGCAGTCTTGAGCTATTTGCAGAGACTTCATAAGACGTAGAGTTTAGAATTCTGTGCCTGTTGAAGTGGCACGGTGGTGGGGAGTACGCAATTCAGGAAGGCGGATCTGCATTAGTCCACATGTTCTAAAGGACAGAAGGAGCTGTAGGGCTTGGGCGCTGCGGGCTGCCAGACTGGGGGTCAGCTCCACACCAGTGGGCAAGGGGTCCGCAAGAAGCGACGGCTGGGGAGGGCTCACCGGATAAGAGGGTGATGACAGAGACACCAAAAGATGGGGCCAAACACATCAAGCAATAGAGTCCCTTGTCAGCTAAGTCTCCAATTCTTTCAGACTATGCATTATTGAGTCATTTTATCTGTATCACGGTTTTTGCTTCCAAAGCAAAATTTATTTTTAGCTGATCCCAATCCCCTATAGGCATCTGAGTCTATGGATTGGGGTTAAGTTTCTGTTGGAACTCTATGGACTATACTCTCAGTCCTATTTTTCTAGCTTGCTCATCATTTTCTTTCTCCCTTTTGTAGGGGATAAAATATTCTATTCTTGGTCCCAGCCCAAAAGGAATTTGGGGAGAGCATTTTTAGAAAATTGCGTCAAATCATTTCTCCGTTTGACAAGGATACAAAAGGCAGTATTACCTACCCCATTTAATGCCAACTGAACACAGATGAAGTTTGGGGTCGGGGGGTTTCTGGGAGCAGCTGAAACACAAAACTGATTGCTCTTTAAAAATGGAAACTCAGATCATGCCGAGCTGTCTCTGAGGCAGAATCTCCTGGGCAATTTTGAAAGAGAATAATGAAGACGTAGCAATTAAAAAGCACTTTTCTGCAAAATGTCATTACTGTTTAAAGTTACATAACCATTCCGACAGCAGCGGAGGTTCACGGAGCAGTCACCGCCGGAACTGTCTCCTGATGACCCGTGTCCAACAAAGGGGCCCATTGCTGACCTCCAAATTGGCGCCTGAGTCCTGCTGGCTTCAATGGGAGTCATAAATAACTTGGAGGGCGATTTGGCCTGTGGAGCCACTTTTTGAAAGATATACAGCCGCCGGCTGGGGTGGAATATTCTGGCCCCACAGTTCCCAAAGATACACAGAGTGTGGGGGGTAGAGGAGGAAGAGAGAGAGAGAGAGATGGGCCACCATTATTGCTGAGCATATAAATTTTGCCTCAAAAGACCCAGGAAGGCAATAGCTGAGAGTTTCACTTGAACACCAAGTCACTCGTGCTGAACATATGGGATATCTCCCCCTAATCTCATTATACTTAAAAAAAAAAAAAATCTTGTTATACTTTAAATTGGAATGTTTCACTGTTCTGCGAAGTGAGTGGGCAATGTAGATGTGGGAACATCCACGTCATCTTCGTTCTCTTCTCCTGATTTTTGCCTGACTTTGTCCCTTAGTCTTCCTCCCACCTCACCTTCAACACAGACACCTCACAATCTTTTTTTGTATTTTACATATAGTCTTTGTGTGAGGAGGAATGATTTCTCCTCTCTGTCACACGGGAGGATATCTCTATCCCCTTGCTTCCTCACTCCTTCTTCTTAATATTCTTTTTTTTTTAAACACACCAGGCATCCTGCCCTTCTACGTTCCCTCCCTTGTGCGGGTCTTGTTCTCCCCACGGTCTCTGCACGTGTCCCTCCCTGTGCCAAGAATCTTCTCTCCCCAGATCTCGGCATGGCCCCCTTGTCTTGCAATCCAGACCTTCCCAGATCCCCCAAATTAAAATGCTTCTTTTATTTTCATCATACGATTAGTTACTGACAGAAGCGGTCTTATTAATTTATTTTCATATTTTTTTTCACCTCCCCCATTAGAGAGTGGGCTTCAGGGGGACAGGGGCCTTATCTGTTCCCCTCAGACCCTCCCTCAGAGTATAAACTGAGGCCAAGCCCAGCAGAGGCTCCAGGCACTCATTTGTTGGGTTTTCATTCAACAGCTATTCTCTTTTTCACCCCGACTGGAAAAAAAGAAAAGAAAAAAAAAAAGTTGTCCCTAAACGCTTTGAGGATGTTGGAATTGGCCCAAAGCTGGCCTGAGGCCCCACACCCAAAGTAACAGACTCAGGCCTCAAATCCAGGAATTGTGAATGCGTTCCGGGACCTTGAGGGCCCTTCCGGCTCTGAGGCAGGAAAGAGCGGGACCTGAGACAAACTCCTGCCTCAGTGTCCCCATGGTGGCTCTGGCGCAGAGCCGTCCCTGCCGATGTCTCAGCCTCTCTGAAATCCAGGCTACTTGCCTGTGAAGTTCAAGTCCCGGGACCGCTGCGAGGAATACATCAGCAGGAAAAGCATAAACAGCACTCAGCAAGAACCTGGCTGCTATGGGCGGATGTTTGTGTCCCCCGCGTGCCTATGTTGAGGTGCTGGTATTAGGAGGGGGGGCCTTGGCAGGCGATTAGGTTCACATCAGGTCACAAAGGTGGGCCTCCACGATAGGATTAATGGACACAGAAGAAGGATAAGAGACGGGAAAGGTCTCTTTCTTTCCCTCTCCCTCCATGGACACCCACGAAGGAAAGGCCGTGTGCACACACAGTGAGAACCCAGCTGTCCACAAGCCAGGAGCGTGCCTTTCCCAGACAATGAATTTGCCAGCATCGTGATCTACAGACTTCCAGCCTCCCGAACGGTAGAAATGAAGTCTCTCGTTTAAACCACGCAGTCTACGGTACTTGTGATAGCAGCCCAAGCAGACAAAGACAAGAGCGTAAGTAAGTGATCAGTAAATTCTAGGCAGCCCCGTGTATGCCACATCAGAACAGAATCCATTCCCTGGGCCGAACTTGAGTCTTTCCTGGAAACATCCTCCCGAGTGGCCCCACTTGGGCCGGTAGGAAACCTGCCCAGAGTGCCTGTCTCTTCATAGCATTCTAGGAATTATTATAGGTCTCTATTATTTATCATTCTACTGGTTCTACTTCAGGGAATCTTCCTCCTTCTCTTTTTTTATTTTTTTTTTTAAAGATTTTATTTATTTATTCATGAGAGACAGAGAGAGAGACAGAGGCAGAGGGAGAAGCAGGCTCCCCGCAGAGCAGGGAGCCCGATGCGGGACTCGATCCCAGGACTCTGGGATCATGACCTGAGCCGAAGGCAGACGCTTAACCGACTGAGCCACCCAGGCGTCCCTTCCTCCTTCTCTTTTATCTTTCCTTTTTTTCTCTCCTTCTCGGTCCTTCCGTGTGCCGGGCACCAAGCCATGGACACCGGGGTGAATAAGGCGGGCACTCCCTGCCCTCGCGGACCTCAGGGCATAGGGAAGGAGGCGTGTAAACTGCTGCTTGGATGCAGGGAAACCCGTGATCTACCAGAAGCACGAGGTCACTCGGCGAACGCAGAGGAAGAACACCTAACCCACACTGGAGTAGGGGCAGTCACAGATGCTCTCCTGGAGAACGTGGCATTTGGGTTGAGACCTAATGGAGTCACAGGAATTAGGGGATGAGAGGTCGGCAGGAAGAGCAGTTTAGAAAGTGGGAACAGCATGGGCCAAGGACTCAGGCAATAGAACTCCCTCCAGCTAAGAACCAACTTTACCATCACCTTCCTTTCTGATTAAGGTTCACCCTTTCTTGTTTGTATGTTTGCTTCCAGGTTCCCTAGAGAAGAGATGGTGCCTCAGAGAAGATGAAGACCCTGAAGGGAAGAATGACAGAGGGCAGAAATCTGCCAGCTCATTAGAAGAACAGCATTGCTTACAGCAACAGAGGTCAAGGATCCTTGTCCGTTACAGACAAAGAGTATAGATGGGATTCAGAAAAAGAAGAGAGGGCTCACTGCATTGTTGAATTTCAACCACTGGGCAGCTCTAGGGTAACAGAAGAACTTTCAGGGGATCCCTACATTGAATTCCTTGATACCTTTAAGGACACAGTATTGCTGCCCAAAGCAGGTACCTGGTCCAAGCGACGGTGCCCAGTGAGCTGGGGAGACAGGGGGGACCCGGTCAACCAAGCTGAAGGTGTCTCTAAAACTCGGGGGGTGCAGTCCAACCTTCATCTCGGACCCTGACCCTGCTCTTTTGCTGTGAGGAACTCTTAGCCTCTTTCTCTTCTTTCAACAAGTAGTACATGGGGGTTTGTTGGAGAAGATGCTTCCACCTTTTAAGGACACAGAGGGGCTACTTGGAGATTCAAAACTAAAGCATAAAATCCAAGTACAAGGGACAAAGGCCTGCATTGATGATTAAAACATAAAAAGCAGCTTTATGTCTGGAACACAGTAGGTGTTTAATAAATATATTTTAAATATTGAATAGGGGTGCCTGGGTGGCTCAGTTGGTTAAGCGTCTGACTCTTGGTTTCGACTCAGGTCGTGATCTCAGGGCTGTGGGATCGAGCCCAGTATCGGGCTCTGCACTCAGTGGGGAGTCTGTTTCTCTCCTTCTCTCTCCCTCTACCCGTCCACCCTGCTTGCCCTGTCTCTCTAAAATAAATAAATAAAATCTTAAAAAAAAAAATATTGAGGGGTGCCTCGGTGGCTCAGTCGGTTAAGCATCTGCCTTCAGCTCAGGTCATGATCCCAGGGTCCTGGGATCGAGCCCCACATCGGGCTCCCTGCTCAGCGGAGAGTCTGCTTCTTCCCCTCTCTCTTCCTCTGCCCCGGCCCCTCCCCAACTCGTGCTCTCTCTTTCTTTCTCTCAGATGAATAAATAAAATCTTTAAAAATAAATAAATAAATATTGAATCAGCCAGTGACATATTACGAAGATGAAAGGAAAAAAACCTGAAGATAATAATTATGGAAGACTCCGTGATGTGTGTGGGATGTGGGTAGATCCTGAAATACGAGCATGGTTTTTAGTAGATAATGAAGAGGAGCCACGGTGTTCCCTGCAGAGGGCATACCTTGAGCAAAAATAGGTCAGTGTCTGAATACCCTGGATCAATCAAAGTCTTGTTCAAGGCAAGAACCATATATCTTTCTGTTTTGTTTGTTTGTTTTTTGGATGAACTTTGTTTTATTTTATTCTATATCACAATTACCTAAAATAGTAGTAGTTTTGATGGATGTCCTTTTTTCTGACCTATTTCCTTGCCTACTAAATGCACAATTTCTTTTAGTGCTAAGAGAAAGAGGGGAATATACAGATTCTATTTTGGTTGAGTAGAAATATTGTTCTATCCTGTTCTTGCATCAGAATGTGGCCCCCTGCAGACATCTCTGAGCCCCATAGGAGTCCCAGCTGTTGCCTTGTACCTGCTAAGTTCTGCTTGTCAAATTCTGTCCATTTCTGAAAAGCACGAGGTGGGGAGAACAACAAGGCCTAAACCTTTTGCAGAAAGTCAGCCTGATCCCCTTCCTTGTGAAAGCCCAGGGATCTCAGACTGGCAGATAAAGGACTTTATGGCTCCAACACCCATTCTGAACTCCAAAGTAATGAAGGCATGCAGGTCAATTACCCATCTGTTTGTGTTTCTATTGCTGTGAATTACAGTATCCATCGCTGACAGCTCATTGGAGTGGAATGAAAATAAGACGATAATTCACCGGGTGAAACCGTGCAGAAAGGGCGAAAAGGCTATGATCTCATTCAGAAGTTCAGCCCTGTCTCCGTGATGGGTCATTTGCACTCGGTGGGTGGGGGGGAAAGGAAGAAAGGCAGCTACCTGGGGGGAAAGTGGGTGGGTTCTGGCGCCCCCTTCTGGATAGAGTAACGTTTTGTGTTCCCAAGGATCATCCTCTATTCTGTGGGATCTCAAGGAATAGACTTAGAACCCTTAGATCAAAGATTCAAGTAAATGAAATTCAGCACAATAAAACGAAAACTTCTTTAATATCAGGAGTTTTGAGGGATGAAACAGGTTGCCTTCGTAGGTAGAACACTGCTCATCACTGGACGTGTACAAGCAGAATTTAAAGAACCCAAGGCCCACATGGCATGAGGTTATCATTAACTTATATTTGATCCCCATCCCGGCAGTGTCCTCCCTTCGAAAAAAATATACACCGCACCCCCCCGCCCCCGCCTCTGCCTCTGCACTCACATGGGTTCACACGACATGTTTTGGCCAATGAAATGTTTGCACAAGTAATGGGTACAACTTCCAAAACAGCTAGAAGAACCGACACAACCTTGGTTTTCTGTGCGTCTACTCTGTGCGGCTGTTCATTCACTGGTTAAGCAAAGATGGATTCGGCATCATCGGCGATGCGCCAGGTAATCTTCCAGACCCTGGAGGAAGGGCAAGGAACTAGAAGCAAAATCCTTGCTCTCATGAAACTTTCTGCTTAGTGCAAGAGATGGACAATGAGGGGGCTACATAAACAGAGGAGGATTTATGCTGACAAAAGGATTGGGGGCAGGGAGACTTCTGCATGACAATTTTAACTTCCTTTTTTTTTTTTTTTAAGATTTTATTTATTTGTCAGAGAACGAGAGAGCACCAGCAGGGGGAGCCACAGAGGCAGAGGGAGAAGCAGGCTCCCGGCTGAGCAAGGAGTCCGGTGTGGGACTCGATCCCAAGACCCTGGGATCATGACCTGAGCTGAAGGCTGATGCTTAAGCGACTGAGCCGCCCAGGCGCCCCCCGTTATAACTTCCAAAGAGAGAATATGGTCTAAACTCTGAAATCACCAAGGATGTGAAGGCCAACATACTTTTTAAATTCAATTCCATAAAATTTCAACACGAAGATACCCTCGCAGAGGATATTAAGAAGAAGAAGTTGATTCAATTTAATTATAAGCTTCTTCACACAAATCATGATAAAAACCAACCCTGATTATCTATAAAACTCTGTGCTACCTACCCGATCCCTCGATCAGCTGATGTCTGCAAATTCTTCTCTATTTCCCATTTCCTTGCTACACTCTGCCACACCCCCACACCCCCGCCACTGCCCCGCACACGTAGAAAGTTCTCTCCTGCTCAGATTTTGCCTCCAGCTCTTATTAATTGCAGGATGTTGGGAAGCTAACATCAAGAGGCTTAACGTCTCTGCTTCTGTTTCCTCATTAAAGCTTCCATGGTAGGGTCCATGTAAAAATCAAATAAACCATTTTGTATCTTGACTCTGCTGGTATCTTCTGGCTGGAAATTTCTAATTCACAGAACTCTTCACCTCAAAAGGGTGAACTTTTCTGTATGTAAATGGTACCTCCATGAACTGGAAAACAAAATTAGATAACACACGGAAATCTCTTAGTTTAGGATAGTTGTTGGACTAATGTCACTTCTTGTCCTCACCCTGTCTTCTATTGCTTTCCCTGGGGGTCTTTGGAAATCTCAGGCATCTCCTCCTTTGGTAACTAAAAACACCTTGCACACAGCTCAGATTCTAACAGAACACCTATCACACCACATTACGTGTGTTTATGTTCACGTTCCTCCTGGTCTGCGATCTCCTTGAATGCCAGAGGCAGTGCGCCTCGTTCATGTTCCATTTCCCTGTCAGCCAGCACATTAGTGGGTTCCCAGGAAATATGTTTGAATGAAGGCGAATTGAGACAGAACGTGTTTCAGAGAGGACTGTGGTTCTCTGCCCTATGGCTCGCATGCCCCACCTCTCTACAGCCGTCCTTCCTGAGTAGGACCTGTATCATCTTGCCCAACATTGTAGCTTAAAATCTAAAGCTATTTCAACTTTGACTCAGGACTGGAAGGAACAGGGGCTCAGAAGCATCTGAGAAAAAAAAAAAAAAAAGGCAACACAGAGCCAAAAAACATCCTAGGAGAACAATGATGCTAAATGTCCTGACTACTAATTTTAGCACATATTCTGTTCAGGATCCACTGCTACACATTATGACTCTTAAGAACTGTGACTGTTCCTTATATTTCTTTGCATTCTTTGCAAGATATCAAGCACAGTGCTAGATCATAGTGGGTGTGCAAAAATAAAGGTGCTCAATCCAGCAACTGTTAGTAAAGTCCGTTTTCACTCACCAGTTTATTGAAACAGGTGCTGAACTTGATGGTAGAGATACAGAAACTAAGACGGTTTTCTGATCTCAAGGAGCTCCAGTTGGGAACAAGATACATAAATATAAAATTACAGTAAGGTGCACAAATAAATATACACAAGTTTCAGTAGAAGGAAAAAAGAACCCTCTACTTTTATAAGAGTAAAGGAGTCTGGAAAAGTTATTTTGGACAGGGTTGAACCCAAATGGCATGAATAGTCCAGCATTTGCCAAGTTGTATGCTACAGAGCCATAGATCTGCAAATGTAACCAAGATCAAAAACATTCAGGAAACTCTGTATTTAATCTACCTCTTGAGACTCATAATACACATTAGCACAGTTAAGGCACTGAGAAGTCCTGCAGTAAATAAGTATGGTTTATGCTGTTTAATCCAATGTTTCAGTATTATTGAGCTTTTGTTAAGTTACTGCGTGGTAACAACCTCAAAATTACAGTGGCTTACAACCACAAAGGTTTATTTCTTGCTCGTGTTTTATGTTGGCTGGGCTTTGGCTCTATTCCAGATGTCTTCTTCATTTTCTTTCTTCCAAATTTTTATTTAAGTTCTAGTTAGTTAACTTATAGTATAGTATTGGCTTCAAGAGTAGAATTTAGTGATTCAGCTCTTACATACAACACCCAGTGCTCATCACACTAAGTGCCCTCCTTGGGGTGCCTGGGTGGCTCAGTCGTTAAGTGTCTGCCTTTGGCTCCGGTCATGATCCCAGGGTCCTGGGATCGAGCCCCGCATCGGGTTCCCTGCTCTGCGGGAAGCCTGCTTCTCCCTCTCCCACTCCCCCTGCTTGTGTTCCCTGTCTCCCTGTGTCTCTCTCTGTCAAATAAATAAATAAAATCTTAAAAAAAAATAAGTGCCCTCCTTAGTGCTCATCACTCATTTAGCCTACGCCCCCACCTCCTTCCAACAACCCGGTTTGTTCTTTATAGTTAAGAGTCTCTTATGGTTTTTCTCCTTCTCTTTCCTTTCTTTTTCCCCTTCCCACACATTCATCTGTTTTGTTTCCTAAATTCCACATATGAGTGAAATCATATATTTGTCTTTCTCTAATTCACTTAGCACTATATTTTCTAGCGCCATCCCTGTCATTGCAAATGGCAAGATTTCATTCCTTTTGATGGCTGAGTAATATTCCATTATATATATATACATACATACCACACCTTCCTTCCTTCCTTCCTTCCTTCCTTCCTTCCTTCCTTCCTTCCTTTCTTCCTTCCTTCCTTCCTTCCTTCCTTCCTTCCTTCCTTCCTTCCTTCCTTCCTTTCTTTGACAGAGGGGAGAGAGACAGCGAGAGAGGGAACACAAGCAGGGGGAGTGGGAGAGGGAGAAGCAGGCTTCCCGTGGAGCAGGGAGCCCAATGTGGGGCTCGATCCCAGGACCCTGTGATCATGACCTGAGCCGAAGGCAGCCGCTTAACAACTGAGCCACCCAGGCGCCCCACATATGACATCTTATTTATCCATTCATCAGTCAATGGAAACTTGGGTTCTTTCCATAGTATGGCTATTGTTAATAATGCTGCTATAAACATTGGGCTACATGTGCCCCTTCAAATCAGTATTTTTGTATCCTTTGGGTAAATACCTACTAGTACATTGCTGGGTCATGAAGTAGCTCTAGTTTTAATTTTCTGAGGAACCTCCACACTGTTTTCCAGAGCAGCTGCACCAGCTTGCATTCCCACCAACAGCGTAAGAAGGTTCCCCTTTCTCCACATCCTCACCAATATGTTTTTTCCTGTGTTGTTCATTTTAGCCATTCTGACTGGTGTGTGGTGGTGTCTCATTGTGACTTTGAGTTGTATTTCCTCTAGACTCAAAGGAGCAGCTTTGCTGAGGTGCATGCCATTATCATACAGAAGGAAAAGAGCAAAAGCCATGCCAGACAATGTCTCCTCAAGTGTCTGCTAAGATGGAGCATGGGATATGTTCTTCTACATTCTATTGGAAAAACAAACCAAGTGGCCAAGTCCAGTGCCAACTAGCTGGGAGGTATACATCTCCCACAGGGAGCACCGGTGGTCACATGGCAGTGTATTGTCATATATAATCCTCTTAGGGGAGAGAACAATGGAGTCATGCAATCTACCATAAGATAAACTTATTTTTGCACCAAACTTTTTTTTTTTAATTCAATTACTATATGATCCAACAATTCCATTCTTAAGGTATATAGCCAAAAGAATTGAAGGCAGGTATTCAAACAAAAACTTGTACATAAATGCTCATAGCAGCACTATTCATGAGAGTCAAAAAGTAGAGACAATCTACATGTCCATCAACCCATGAATAGACAAACAAAATGTGGTATATCTATGCAATCAAATATTAACTCAGCCATAAAAGAACAAAGTACTGATACATGCTACAGTATGGATGAACCTCGAAAGCATTTTGCTAAATAAAAGGAAGCCAGGCACCAAAAAAAACACATATTATGTTATTCTATTTATATAAAATATCCAGAAAAGGCAAATCCACAGAGACAGAAAGCAGACTAGTTGCCTGCGGCTGGAAGGTAGGGGCAGAAGGTGAAGAATGACTGCTTCATGGATACAGAATTTGTATTTGAAATGGTGAGAAAGTTCTGGAACTAGAGAGTAGTGTCCGTTGCACAATATTGTGAGTCTACTTCACGTCCCTTAATGAACTGTGCATTTTAAAATGGTTATGATGTTGACCTTTATGTAATACATATTTACCCCAATAAAAAACCGAGATTCCAAATAAATTGATTTGACAGTTCCAATTACTTTAAATCAGTACATATTTATTGAACACCTATTATGAGCTAAGCACTGAACTAAAGAGAAGTGAATAATGAACGCATTACAAAGGGTGTGGTTTCTACTCTCAGGGATGTTAATTACAAGTTAGTAGTGGTATGTCTGATTGTGCACATTAAGACAAGGTAGGCTGTATCTGGAAAACAGTAATCAACGATGAAGGCACATGGAAAGTGCTGTGTTTGCTGTGCCAAAAGAGAGCTTAATTCTGACCAAGATGCATTGTGACAAAAAAATAAGGATTGATTTAATAAGCTTAAAAAATAAGCAGGTACCCTATCTACATGGAATCCATGCATTAATTTTCAAGGGTGGTTTATTTAGGTTTGGGGCATCCTGATGCCTGATTTCTGCCCCACCGATGAGACCAACAAGAAATCGAATGGGACATGGCTGTTAAAGTAGACCAGATCACCACACTGACTATTTATCAGTCAGGATTTCCCTGCTGTGTACTCAGCCACAGGTCTATTCGAAAGGTATAGACCCACATGCTAAGAGATGAGTCCTCATGTCACTTCTCTCAATACCAGCTTCGATCCCATCAGAATTTCCACCTCTTCCTGTACAAGTGTGAGTCTTTAGTTTACTGAATGATTCCAGACGTCCCCGGGTCAGAGGTAGCATTGGTATATATATTGCAAGGCCTTAGTCATCTCTGCTCCAGGGGTATTTGATCCTTCCTGGTTCTGGGTCTTTTTGAGAGCACGAGAATAGCTATAGAAATGGCATACCAACAAACGTATACAAGTTAGCAAGTAATTTGAGGAAAATCATAGACTTTCCAAAGTGAAGAGCAGAACCTTATAAGCACATAGGGCTATGGATCTATTTGCTCTATTAGAAATCATGATTCTGATTTATAGGTTTCAGGTTGAGAAACAATATGGTTTGAGAGCACTGACATTGAGTGGATCTGGGTTCAAATCCCTGTTCTGCCACCTACAAGATGGTTACTTAACTTCTGTGAGCCTCAATTTCCAAATCTGGAAAATGGGACTTCGTTGAAGTTTACAGGAGATACTGATATAAAGAAATGAGCTCTTCCCCTGGCACATGAGAATTATGCAGTGCATCGTAAGTGTAATGATTATTTTATTTATTTATTTTTTTTTTTTTTTTTTAAGATTTTTATTTATTTGTTTAACACAGAGAGAGCACAGTAGGCAGAGCAGCAGACAGAGGGAGAGGGAGAAGCAGGCTCTCCGCCGAGCAGGGAGCCCGATGCGGGGCTCGATCCCAGGACCCTGGGATCATGACCTGAGCCGAAGGCAGACGCTTAACAACTGAGCCACCCAGGCGCCCCATGTAATGATTATTTTATATGAGACCTATTGGCTTTTAGGTCAGGTGCTTTCTACATGTTTTCCAATTAAATGTAGAGCAATGGCCCTGTGGCAGGGGGGTTTTTATTCCTGTTTTGCGCATCAGAAGACCTAGAGAAGCTCAGGGAATTAACAAGTCCAAGGTCTCATCACCCCAAGTCTGCCTTCCGGATCCTCCCTATTCTATCTGTTTCTGATTGAGTCTATAATTGGTATCTTCAATCCACTTCTTAAGAGGAACTCCGGTTCTCCCCACAAGGCTGAGAACAGAGTGCTTATTGGCACCTAAAGGAAAACCAATATTTGGATGCAGCCAACTGGGTAGAAGTCAGAAGCCCCCTCAGTCATAAAGACACTGCTCTTTAATTCAGCAGGCTGTACAGACAGAGCCACGGTAAGGCAGAAACACCGATTCCCAGCAGTGCCTCCCAGGAGGCCCCGCTAATCAAACAAGAAGGCCCTCATCACAAGCCACTGCCTGTCCCTGGGCTGATTCTGCTGAGGACTCACCCCAAAGCTGGGGACTGGAGCGGGCACTGGCAACAATCCCTCAGCGTTCCACCCCGGGGTCCCAAGGCCACATGGAGTGATGGGGGGGCGGTGTAGTACAGAGGGGGCTTTATGAAAAAGAGACCTAATCATGTCCTGCCCCCTCGTCCTCTACTATTGCAGTTGGGCAGGGACTTATTCCCATTCTCCCCACATCTAGAAATGTGTTGTGCTGCCTCAGAGCTCCCTAGAGAGGTAAAGAAGCCTTGGAGCCCAGGCGACAAGGAATCAAAAGCCAGAGGAACCTTGGGAAAGTGATTTTACCTCTCCGAGTCTCGATTTCTCCATCTGTATAATGGGGAGCATGATCCCTACCTCACAGTTGATGGGAGGGCTGAACCAGCTAATGGGCATAAGCACAATGCCTAAGAGGGAAAAGCAGCTCAAAACAATGTTAAACATTTCGACACCCTGTTCCTCTGTTTCTACTACTTGTCGTGGGATGAATTTGAAAATAATCCTCTTCACTCCATTGATGATGCCCAGCTACTGAGGAAAGGGATGGTGGACTGTGCTTGTCTTCCTCAGCCTCCTCCTCCCGCTCACCCTGTGCTCCTTCCTTTACTCTCTTCTGCTCTTCCTCCTCCTCTCTCAAGTCCCTTCCCCTCTTCCTCTCCCACTCCTCCATCCTCTCCTCTGCCCTCTTCCTTCTTTCTCTCCCTCCTTTCCTCTAAGTCCCCCTCCTTCTATGGCTACTTGAGCACCAGTCATAAGAAAACACTGAACTGAGCAAATACATATGGAGTTCCTACATCCATGGCACTGTTGAATAGAACAAAAAGCAAAGTTGGCAAGGCAAAAAAATCCCTTTTCTAAAGAAGCCTATCTAATCTAATAGAGATAAAAACCGAAGCCCAGATGAATATGTTGTAAGGTGAATAAAAACAAATAAATCATGCCATAGAAGAGGTCTTAAAAGAGGCTTTTCAAAGGAGGTGGCGTTTGGAAGATTAAGGGACATAACTCTTGCCTTAAAGATGTAATATCCGATGCGGTAGAAAAGGCGCATACGCTTTTGAAGAATGCTGTCTATGCACGTGAAAAGATGCCTATAATGAAATGTAAGAAATTCTATAGGCCTGGAGTAAAGATATGAGTGTGTGTTGGATGGTGGGATATGACAAAGACAAGAAGACAGGCAAGAGTTTGAATATGTTGCCTGAGTGCACGAGTGATAGGAGCTAGAGCCTAGTCTGGAAGGAGCTAAGGTTTCAAGCTGACACACAGGAAAAGAGAACAAAGAAGGTAGGGGAAGAGGGGGGGAGGAGAAAATGATCTGAAACCAACAAGTGAAATGTACCATTTGATTATCAGGGTATGAGGAGAAGACTCTCAAAGCACAACAGTCTCCTCTGGAAGAGCAGAGGCTAGATGATGCCTGGTTATACCATTCCTTCATCCCATAGCCCTCACTGCCTACCCTCCCATCTTCTAAAGATCTTTGCCTCCCTCCTGTCCATTTTTCTCTTTTGGAAACTGAGATGGGGCTAGTGTTCTCACTCCTGTTTCATTAAGAAAAACATCACATGCCAGTGAATCTAAGGTACCGTTCATTGTAAACATATCACTGGTTTATGGACATTGAGAAAAATCAATGCCTGTCAATACCCTGCCAATTAAACCATGACACACCATCAGTTATAGGAAACATTCCAATTTCAGAGAGATTAAAGTCTGAAAAAATCATGCAACTGATATCTACGAAAAGTAATCAGAAGTAAAGTACGTGAAAATGCCCCCGAACATCACATCTGTGATGCACCCAAATACTCTCCGTTTCCTCTTTCCTGTGGATGAGCCGCCAGGCACTCTTTTCTAAGGCAAATAATCCCAGCCATACACAAGACCCTACTCATTCTTGCCTGTTCAACTATGACCCTAAAAGAATCCCTCTTGTTCAGAGAATCAATGTTTCCCTCTCTGAAGAATAATTCCCATCAGCATATAGAAGTTTTGTGGCTTCTTTGTTAAAAAAGAAGAAAAGTTCACGGACTCGCCATCGCCTTCTGCCACTGTGACATTTGTTGGATTTCCTCTGTAGCGTCTCTACATCCCCTTCACTTCCTCTCTTCCCATTCTCTACTGAACTCATTCTCCTCAGGCTTTCACTACCATAATTCCACTGAAAGATCCCTGTCAAATTTACCAACGACCTCCGTGCTGCTTAATCCACGACTCAGTTGTCAGTCCCCATCTTAATCATCCCATCCACAGCATTTGACACAGTTGACCACAATCTCCTGGTTGAGGAACACTCTTTACTTGGCTTCCAGGATAGCATAGTCTCATCACTCCCTTTCTGCCTTCCTGGCCACTTCTTAGCTTCCTTTTCTTGTTCCTCATTATCATCCCATTATCCCAACCCTTCAGTATGAAATTCCCCATGGCTCAGTAACTGAATTCCCTCTTTTTGTTTTTATCTCCCCTCTTCTCCAAAGTCATCTTACCCAATCTCACATCCTTAAATATCATCTCTATGCTAATTTATATTTCTAGTTCTCCCCCCAATCCCAACTTGCCAAGTGCCCACTCAGCATCTGCATTTGTTTTTTTTTTTTTTTTTTTTTTTTTTTTAATTTTTTTATTCTTATGTTAATCCCCTTACATTACAACATTAGTTTTAGATGAAGTGTTCCATGATTCATTGTTTGTGCACAACACCCAGTGCTCCATGCAGAATGTGCCCTCCTAAATACCCACCACCAGGCTAACCCATCCTCCCACCCCCCTCCCCTCTAGAACCCTGTTTGTTTTTCAGAGTCCATCGTCTCTCATGGTTCGTCTACCCCTCCGATTTCCCCCGCTTCATTCTTCCCCTCCCGCTACCTTCTTCTTTCAGCATCTGCATTTGTACGTCTAATAGACTTCTCAAACTTGGTTCACCCAACTCCTCATGTCTTATCAAAGGTGATCTCTCCCACAGTCTTCACCGTATCAGTAGAGCAATTCCATCACTGCAGTTGCTCAGGCCAAACTTTGGGATCATCCTTTGCTTCTCTCTTTTTCTCGCAAGCCTTTCTCAGTCCACTACCAAATAATGTCAGCACTACTTAAAAATGTACCCACAATGCAATCACTTCTCAAAACCTGCATCACCGCTATCATGGTCCCTGCCACCATTTTTGTCTCACCTTGGTAAACACAATAGACCCCAAACTGGGCTCCTTTCTTGTGTTCTTGCCCTCTCTACAGTCTTTTCCACACAGCAGTCATAGTGATTCATTTAAAATGTAAGTCAGGTCAGGCTACTCCACTGCCTGAATTTGTAATGGCTTCTCATTTCATCCAGAGTCAAGTCTGAAGTCTTTTTCCATGGTCTACAAATTTCTACATGACCTGTTCCTTCACCATCTCTTTGATTGTGAAGAAAATATATTTCTTTGTTTACTTGTTTATCGTCTGCTCCCCTAACACCCACACACTAAATATAAACTCCCAAATGACGGAGACTTAGCTTATTCACGGCTATATATCCAGCTCTTAAAACAATATCTGACATGTAGTTGATAGTCAATAAATATTGCTAAATGAATGAATGTATGAATGAATAAATTTATGGATCATCCTAGATTTCAGCAAAATATTCTCTCTGCATCCCTTTCCACATCAGTGAGCTACTAAGGCATAGCTCTGCTCTCCGTATACCTCACCAGATGGATACTAGACATGACAATGTCAGCAAAACACTCAATGGGCTTCTTGGAGAGAGAAGGATCAAAATAAGAAGTTATCACTATACCATTAGCGTTATTATTACCAGTTTGGCTGTTGCTGTTTGGACTACTAATAGCCTGCGATCACTTCTACAATCCTGTCGTTCTCTTTCTAGTGTCCTCCAATCCTCTTCTTTTCTTTTTCCTCTTTCCTTCTACCTTTGCCCTGTTTCGCGAACAGCTGAGGAAACGCCACAAGGTGAATGCCATTGGAGTGCCATTCACATCATCCTCGACCCACCAAAATAAACCTCTGCAGAATCTCCCCTCCCAGCCTCCTTCAGCGGAATTAGCAGAGGACAGAGGAAGACAGAACACTAGCATTTTGAGAAGGAAGAGCTCTGAAGGCAGACTGTCAGGTTAAATGTCAAGCTCAATCACTTACCGAGTGACCGCTCTCACCCACGTCCTCACCTACAAAGTAGGGGTGTTTATTTACGCCTTCCCCGTAGGAATGGTGTGGGGCTTAAAAATGTAACAAATGTAATTCTATGATGTAATTCAATGTAAGTTAAGGTAAATAAAAACCAACAAATAAATATGAATATAATACAAATAAATTCACACAGTCCCCGGCACATAAGGAAACACTGGATAAATATTAGCTATTATTATTCCCGACTCCTCTGCCCTCAGTCCATGCAGCTGTCTTCTAGCTGGGCTGGACCACCTCCTGCTCTTTTATGTCTCTGCCTTATTCATGTCTTCTCTTTGCAGAGGATGTCAAGATGGAGCACATTATTAAATAAATGTTTAATAGATGCATATTCTATGCACAGAAATGTATACATATAAATCATGTGTGTACAGCACTATGAATTTTCACAAAGTAAACACACCGTGTGCTGCCATCCAGATCAAGAAGCAGAACATTATAAATACCTCCAGAAATCTCTCCCGTCTCCTGTTAGTCCCTTATTCTTCCTCCCCAATAGTTAATGCCCTCTGAGCTTCTAAAACAATGCATTTGTTTTTACTGTTTTGACCTGTATAGAAATGGAATCATCACAGCATGAGCAGTTTTCTGTCCGGTTTCTTTGACTCAATGTCATGTTCATTAGATACTTCCATGTTGTTGCAGAGAAGTTTATTTTCTCCCATTTCTGTATTGTAGCCTATCATATGAATCCATCTTCTTCTTGATGGGCAACTGGGGGCTCTTTCCATTTGGAGGCTATTTTGAATAAAGCTGCTATGAACATTCACCTCTTTTGGTGAACATAGGTCCCATTTCTGTTGGGCACATTCCCAAGAATTGTAATTTCTGGGTCACAGGACAAGGACATATTGAGGTTTTAGTAGATACTGCCAAAAGAGTTTTCCAAAGTGTTTGTACTAATGTATTCTCCCACAAGCAATGTGTGTAAGTTTCCACTGTTCCACACCATCACTCCTTGATATTGTCAGTGTTTTTCTTTTGAACCATACTGATGGCTGGGTTAGAATACTGAATTGTGGCTTTAATTTACATTTTCTGAGAGCTAGAAAAACTCATCACCTTTTCAAATGTTTATCTGCCATTTTAATAGTCTTGTTTGTGAAATGCCTGTTCATGTCTTTTACCCATTTTCTTGTCTTACTGGATTGTCTGCCTCTTTCTTGTTGGTTTTAGGAGTTATTTATATATTTTGCATAAGGTTCTTTGTCAGATACACATAACACAAATATTTCCTTCTACTCTGAAGCTTATATTTTCATTCAATGAATAGCAGCGTCTGATGAACAGAAATTCTTAATTTTAATGTGGTTCAATGTATCAATCCTTTTCTTTATACTTAGTGCTTCTTGTACCCTACTGAATAAATATCAGCCAATCCAAAAGTCATGAGATAGTCTTCTGTCTTATATTTAAGAAGCTTTTGTTTTGTTTTACCTTCCACCAAGAGAGTATTATTCTTTCTCAGATATTTTTTTTTCTATGACTCCTCTACCTAACCAGTCTGAGTGAATTATTCCCTTTCCTAAATCTCCATAATGGTATGCATTATTTTTATTATCTCTATTATATTATATATTACCTTGAATCTTATGTATTTCTCTGCCCTTCTTCTCTATCTCATCCCCATCCTCCATTCACCAGATTATCCAGATTCTTCCCGGTCTTCTCACTAAATTCTGGACATGATGCCTGCTAAGTAACTCTAAAACTGGTCTATTTCTCTCAACCCCTGTGCTACCTTCATGGTCTGAATCTGTGACATCTCATCTCAAGTGCTGCAATAGCCCCTCACTGGTCACCCACCACCAATCTATCCCCGTCTAAGTAATTGACTACATGACATCCAGAGTGATCTTCCAAAAATATCAACAGCCCTTTCACGGTGCCCATTACCTTCAAATTAGTGTTCAAGTCATTAATGTGATGCAGAGGCCTTCCAGGATCTGAAGGATTGTTTGGCTTTTCCCACCATTGGTGTCTCTGCTTTAACCTCTTGAGACATTTTCATTTCCTCCTGTGCTCCTTTATAAAGACCTTGTCTGCCTCCATATCCACACCCCTGTCTCCTCTTCATCCTCCAGTTCTCATCCCATGCATCTTCTCTGATTCCCTAGTAGGTTAAGTCTCCATATTGTCTGGTACCAGGAAGCCCCAGAATTTTCCTCCATTACAATTCCTTATGCCTATTATTGTTTGTTTAAGCCCATCTTCTCTGATAGAATGTATACTTCCTTGGGACATGAACTGTGTCTGTCTTGTTCACCACCATCTCTTATGCCTAGTTCAATGCCAACATGGGTTCTTAAAAAATATGTCTATCTATATAGATATATAGATATGTCTGTAGATATCTATATACACATATATACTTGCTGAATTAAGTTGAACTGATTGTTACTTATATTCTCAGGGATTAGCACTGGATTCGGCACATAGTCAAGCTCTATAAAGGTTTGGTGATTCACTGTCTTTATAAAACCCTAGAATCAGTAATGAAAAGGACTTTAAGACCACCTACTTCAACTACCCAACCCAATAGAATGATGATTAAATAATATCTATAACAGGGGCGCCTGGGTGGCTCACTTGGTTAAGTGTCTGCCTTTGGCTCAGGTCATGATCCCAGGGTCCTGGGATGGGATCGAGCCCCACATCAGGCTCCCTGCTTGCCAAGGAGCCTGTTTCTCCCTCTGCCTGCCAATCCCCCTGCTTGCGTGCTCTCTCTCTCTGACAAATAAATAAATAAAATCTTTTAAAAAAATCTCTACAACACTTCTACCAGATGCCATTTACTTATAACTCTCTGAAACCAGAGAGTCACTACACACTTCAGCAGGCCATTGCAGGTTTGGGCATGAATGTGCACTGGAAGATCTATTTTATACTGAGTTTAAACTGAGATCTATCTCATCCCAGTTAAAAACTGGGATCCTTGTCATTTCCTGCAAGCAGATCAGGTTTGGCTCATTTTATTCACATTAATGAATTTGACTATCTTTTGCAAAACAGCCCTTGAGGTATCTGCAGACAAATCCTATTGCCCCAAGTCAACCGTCTTGAACTATTCATCATAAGACAGCCTTCTTCAGGTGCACTGTAGTTTCTTAGTCCCCCTCTTGAATTGGGATGCCCAGACTTGGACCCAATTCTCCAGGTGTGCTCTAACCAATCTAGAATAGGACAAGGATGTCACCCCTTTTTGGTGGACAACATACTTCTAATAATGTAATCAGTGGTGGACCTGGGTTTTGGAGGACTGAGGCTTCTACTGTAATTGCTTATTGAGAAAGGAATTCCAAAATAAGATGTGGAAGTGAATATTTAGAATGAAAAAAGGTGGGGACACAGAAGGTGGGGGAGGCCTGGACCTTAAGCTTCATTAGTTTCATGGTAAATCAGCCTCTAAACATCCCTAAGATCTTAATAACTTCCTGGTAACATCTTGTTAATCCCTTCTAAATTTACTCCAATTATAATTCACAGGTCTCTCCACTGCCAACATGCACAGCAGGGTTATCAAGTGCAGGCTGGAGCCAAGCTTCCCAGCCTCAGATACTGCTCTCACTTCACAAGGTCACCACACATAGCATAGGAACTGAGAAGTTGAAAATCCTGGCACACTCAAGGCAGATCGGTCTTTCTTATCTACTTTCTTGTCAGGTTATTACCAAACCCACCGTCTACTCTTCTCTCCACTAAAGTGGACAGGGTTAGTCTGCACGTGTTTGAGGTTTTTGTTGTGTTGTGTCTTCTTTGAACACTAAGCCACTTTCTTGGCCTGAATTTCCTGGAGGGATTTTTGTTCAGTGCTCCCAAGTGACACTACCAAGCCCTCCCTGTGCCATTTTCCAACCATCTTCTATAACAGGAGTATGAATCAAAGGGTTGCCAAGGAACTGGAATATAAAAGTCATATTAGGTTCTGCTTAGCTCCACCTGCCAATCTCAACTCTACTTTCCTCCCACTGACATTCAGAATCACCTTTATCAGATACCTTTCTAGAAGGTCACATTTTTAGTCTGCTCTAAGTTAAAGCATGCCATTTTTTTTCCTAACTATAAAGTTAATACATGATCATTGTAGAAAAGTTAGAAAAAGAACTGGAAGCCTAAAATAAATCATCTGCAACCTCACCATCCAGAGGTAACCTCTTTTAACATCTCGGCATCTTTCCTTGCAATATTATTTCCCTTATCCTTTCACATTGTTGAGATCATGCCATACATTCGGTCAGAAACTACCCATTTTTATTTATTTATTTATTAAAGATTTTACTTATTTATTTGACGGAGAGAAACACAGCGAGAGAGAGAACACAAGCAGGGGGAGTGGGGGAGGGAGAAGCAGGCTTCCCGCCGAGCAGGGAGCCCGATGCAGCGTTCGATCCAAAGACCCTGGGACCATGACCTGAGCCGAAAGCAGACACTTAACGACTGAGCCACCCAGGTGCCCCAGAAACTACCCATTTTTAAATGAACACCAGATCAAATCACTTTCATATATTCTTGGAAATTCTTATACATAACATTTTCGTACCCGATATTGTACGGATGCTACGTAATTTGTGCAGTCCCCTCATGTGGAAAATTCAGATCTTTACATTTTTTTTTTTGCTATTATAAACTATGCTTTTTAAAACAGCACTATCTGTACTCAAAGCCTTGTATGTTTTCTCCTGTAATCTCCTCACTTCTTTATGATGAATTAATAAGGGTAAAATTACTATTTCAAAGAGTATATTTTCCTTCAGGTCATGAGTATATATGAAGCGCCTAACAGGGACCTGACGTAAAAAAAGACATTAAACAAATATACATGTTTATATATATCAACAAAGTAATCCCATGATTGTTGCATTCTGGCTAGCAGTGACTGAGTATCTGTCTCTGTACATCCAGGCAGCACTGAGGGTTCCCATTCATAAACTCTGCTAAAAGCACACACACACAGACACAAACACATATGTATGTGTCCACTGAAGACCACAGATGATTACCGAATAAGGAGAAGGAAGGTTACACAGAACTAACAATGCTGTAGACTGCCCTATAGTTCTTATAATTCAAATAACATCTGCCAAAATACATTGAAAATCAAACACAATAATATAGGAAATTCTGACGGTACGATATGAAACTTTAATATATATTAGTTCTGGAGCATCTATAAATAACACTGTTTAGACATTTTCATCAAAATAATCGGACAGAGCTCACATTTTCATACTTTATATCTGAAAACTAATTAATAACCATGACTTTAATGCCCTGTATATGTTAAAAGTTTAAAAAGGCATCGTATCTTGTCTTCATTTCCATATTCCTAGTTTTTTTTTTTTTAAAGATTTTTATTTATTTATTTTGAGACAGAGAGAATGAGAGACAGAGAGCATGAGAGGGAGGAGGGTCAGAGGGAGAAGCAGACCCCCCTCTGAGCAGGGAGCCCGATGCGGGACTCGATCCCAGGACTCCAGGATCACGACCTGAGCCAAAGGCAGTCGCTTAACCAACTGAGCCACCCAGGCGCCCCTCCATATTCCTAGTTTTGATCGGTTTCTCTGTCTTTCATCTTCTTCTCCATTCTCCCTCCATATCATGCCTCCTCTAAACCCTGAGTCTCTCCTCCCCCTCCACCCTCTGGTCTCAAATTTCCAGGGCCATCCTACCTTGAAGATGCAGTTTGCTCTCCGTGCTTTGCAGAAGGACGGAACTCACAGAGTCCAGATTGTCATAGCTGTTACAGCCCAGAGGCCCGGTGCGTGTCTCTGTGACCTGGAGTGGACATCGAGAGTGACAGGTGTGAGACAGCTGCCCTTGTTAGAGACTTGTGAGACAGGGCCCTGCGGAGTCAGCCCTCGGCAGAGTAGAGCCGGCAGAGAAAGTGTCCTGGCCTGAGCCAACGGCACCTTGCCTGTGCCCAGGCCACCTTTGGGCTACCACCAAACGGACGTCGCGGTAGCAGGGCAATCAAGTTCACAGACTGGAGACATTCCCTGGCTCTCACTTCGCAAGGTCACTCTAAGTATGATACGAATTAACGAGTTGAAGCACCACAGCATATTTCAAAAGCCCGCCCTTCACAATCAGGAGAATCCGCGTTAAATACTAACGGGGCCATGAATTTGCTGGGTGACCTACGAAAGTCACTCAACCTCTCTAAGCTTCTGTGACCCGAGGCTAGTAAATCCTTTCCAGGAAAGTTGGGCGACGAGACTTGATGGGTAGAAGTGCCTGACATGTGGCTTATGGCCAAACATGGGTACCGTATTACCCCAAATCTCAGAATCGGTCACAAGTACATACGCATTATTAGGCAAGAACAGTAACATTATCCCCATTTTCTTTTTTTTATTTTTTTTTAAGATTTTTTTTTTAATTTTTTTTATTTATTTATTTGAGACAGAGAGAATGAGAGAGAGAGAGCACATGAGAGGGGGGAGGGTCAGAGGGAGAAGCAGACTCCCCGCCGAGCAGGGAGCCCGATGCGGGACTCGATCCCGGGACTCCAGGATCATGACCTGAGCCGAAGGCAGTCGCTTGACCAACTGAGCCACCCAGGCGCCCACATTATCCCCATTTTCTAAAAGACGTGTTTCATAACCTTGAAGTAGGCATGGTTTAGGATAAAAAGAGGTTTCTCATCCCTTTTGCCTTGACTTCCCATGACTTAACACAATCGTTTACCGGGTGGTTTTGAGGTTTGCATCCAACTATAAAGACACAGCATCGGTGGTTTTGTGACCTGTAAGACGGTATCCAAATGCCAGCTGTGCCTTCCTCCAGCTGGGAAACCTTGTGTCAGTAACTTTCCCTCTCTCAGCCTCAACGTACCCTCTACAAAATCCCCTTACCCACCTCAGTAGGTAAAGAGATCCTATTTGGGGAGTGGTTAGCACTTGGGAAACAGTATATAAATGGAGGATTAGTAGGTTTTGGTTTTTAAGCAATTTATTCTTTTTTGGTACACAATCCTAACATAGTTGTTATTGAACGAGACTCAAAACTACCAATCCATTTTGCTAAGGAGATCCTGGGAAAGAAAGCTACGGGCAGAACTTCCTCACCTGGGGTCAGTTGCTGGTATTAAACACGACGGGCAGTGAGACAACTCTAGCCAGCTGGGTCTTGAGGTATCAAGAAATGGCAAGAGAAACCCAAGTCCCAGACCGAGTGGGGAAGACAGTGGTCATCAAAGAATGGCTTCTTGACTTTCTCTGAGAAATTCCTTGTAAGGAGGCAGGCTGCACTTCCAGGATGCACAAAAGATTATCTTCTGACAGAGCTTCAATATCTCAATTCCACATCCCGTCCAGGGGCGGGAGAGAACCATTTGGTGATAATGAAAACCAGGCCTTTGCTTCACTCAGACTCTGATGGCTTCATAAAGGTCTGTCTCTCTGTGCAGAGTTCACTAACAACATAATCCCCCCCGCCCAACAGAGGCGATTCTTCTTGGATAAGCTGGCTCTTTGTTTGTCGATCTGATTTATTTCTCTCTTTCCTACCTCCCTCCTCAGTAACTCACTCCCACATTTTTTCTCTTCCCTTGGTCAGTTTCTAACTCATCTGCCCCTGTCTCCCTCAATCCTTCCCCCCTCCCCCCCATCCCCGGCCCCACACACACTTTTTCCCTAGAGGTATTTTTGAAAGTCTTAGTATAAGGGTAGGTCTGTACTTAATTCAGAAGAAATGAGATCGAAGAATTGAGGAGTAGAATGCAGGTATAATCGGATTTCAGAAAATGTGCAAAATATCTGCACTGAAACCGTGAGAAAAACTAATCCTTTATATCAAAAATTCCTCCCTAGTTCTCTTTAGAAAGGTAATCCCTGAATTTATTGCACTTAAAATAGAACCTTTTTTTTTTAAGTGTCTGTGCTCTGAGGCACTGAATTACAAGTCTAGAGCTGCTCTATTCAATGTGGCTATTTAAATGAAAATCAATTAAGATGAAATAAACTTTATAAATTTAGGTCCTCGGTAGCCACATTTCAAGTGCTCCACAAGCCCATGTGACTAATGGCTACTGCCTTGGCCACAGATATAGGGCACCCTCCACCATCTGGGAAGGGTATTATATTGGATAGTGTTGGTGCTGAGGGGTATGGGTCAGCACATGACTGCCCTTTTTTGTAAATAAAACTTTTATTGGCACAGAGTCACGCCCACTTGTTTGCATATTGTCCGTGGCTGATTTTTGTGGTACAGCTGTAGAGTTGCATTGTGGCAACCTCAACCATATGACCTGCAAAGCCTGAAATTTTTATTATCTGGCCTTTACAGAAATAGCTGACCCCTGGTCCAGTGAGTAGAATTCTAGTCCCTGTTAGGGTACTCCAGCTGTCTAACCCTGAACAAAAAAGTCTTTAGCTCTTGGACCTCAGTTTTCCCATCTGTAAAATGGGGGGTGGTGAATAATGGGATGGAAAACACAAGTGTTTAACAAATTACTGATCTGGGCATCAGCAATCTGACTCTTGCCAGCTCTAGGTCCTTGTAAAAATCATTTACCCACTGTAGCCTCAGGTTTTTTTTGTTTTTTTTTGTTTTTTTATTCATGAGAGACAGAGCGAGAGAGAAAGGCAGAGGGAGAAACAGGCTCCCAAGGAGCAGGGAGCCCGATGCGGGACTTGATCCCAGGACCCTGGGATCATGACCTGAGCCGAAGGCAGACGCTTAACCATCTGAGCCACCCAGGCGCCCCTCAGGTTTTTTTTGACCTAGAAAGGGAACCTAAAAATCAATGAGAAGATTGTTGATAATTACGCCATGACCGTAGCCAGGGCCGCCCCAGCAAATCAGTACATGTGGTCACCCTAATGGCAGTGCTCATGATCTTATAGGGCCTTTGACCACATCAGTCAGAGTGGCTGGCAGGGGGTACTGTTAGTGTTAGCTTCATGGGTATGAAGCCAGGACTGCATCTGCCCATCGGCCATCAGAATACCTGACACGTGCAGTATTGTTGTCTTCAGAATCATCCACCCAATCCGCCCTCAAGCCTACCTTGATTGCTCCAGTTGATATCTGGATCTCATGGAGCCTCCTCATGGTGCCATCACGGTCGACAAAGTAGGATGACGCAAGTTGGTGCAGAGCTTCAACACTTTGAGTGGCATTCCCTGACTTCCTGTCGAGGCGACTTTTGTCCATGTACATGGTCAAGGCCTCCTCCCCTGCATGGAAAAGGAAAGAAGTTCAGGGAGCCTATCGAGCTTTGGGGTGGGAGGAAAGGCTCCAGAGCCTGACTGCTGACAATAGCCTTGACCTTCCCACTACTTTTGCCCAAATTCCCTTCTGCCTCTGAAAATCAAGAGCATGGTGAAAGAGAAATAGTCCAGAAGTGGCTTTAAGCACCAAGCTCTAGGAGGACAAGGATCATGGGAAGACTCTCAGTTGTCAAGTCCAACCTCTACCAGTCCACCATATAGTTCTCACCAGCATCCTCTCCTTGAGGCTCAGTCTCTCCTTCTGTAAAATGATAGATTTGTCCTAGACACTCCTTTCCTCCTCCTGTTGTCTCCGCCTCATCCAGTTCCCCCCCACCCACCCCCGTTTCCTATTCTCGCCTTCCTTCCTCTTTCCCTTTCTCTCCTTCTCCTGCTGTTGCCCTCTCCTAGACAGACAGATGAATGGACAGATGAGTGGATGGATGGCTAAAGAGGCAGATAGATATGAGAGAGAGAGAGAGAGATGAGACATTCTTTAAAGACAGATACGGATAGACAGGGAAAACTGGGTGACTGAAAAAGGGAAAGAACTAAATTGTGGGATGAGAGAAGTCAGACACCGTCCACATGACCAGTACCTTATCCCTTGCCCAAAGCCCAGTGCCTGGCATATAGTAGATAGTAAATACTTAATACATCAATGTTTTTTAGTTCAATCAATAAATATTCTCATTACCTACATGAACCAGGCACTGTGGTTCTGTGAGCACAATGCACAGACAGGAAGCTGCATCTGGGGGTGGGGAGGGAAGGTGGCAAGAAAGTCAGGTATAGAGAGGGAGATTAGAGAGGAAGAAGGAGAGTGTGGGGTGGAGAAAAAGAGAGCGAGAGGTGAATGCACAGACTCACATATTTTATTCCATTAAGTTTTCTTTCATAACAGGTACATAGATTACTAACAGTACTAACTTCTGGTCCCTTTCATTTGGGATAACAAGATGTTTCATCAGAACTTCAGAAAGGGAAGTCCAGAAATGCCTACTAAACAGGTGTGATCATTACACGTCATCTGGTTTCACCTTCTACTAACTGTGAACTTGGGGATGTTTCTTAACCTCTCTGTTCTTCAGTCTATTCGTTAACAAAATTAGGGGAAGAATGGCACCTACTCCATAGAGTGATTCAGAAGAATAAATTAATGAATACTTGTCAAGTCCCTACAGCAGGGTCCGGTGAGCGTCGTCATCAAACTCATTTCGAGTCGTAGTAAAAAGCAGTCTCTGGAGCAGGACTGCCTGGTCTGCACCAGCTGTATGAAGAGTCACTCACCCTCCCCACGCTTCCGTTTCTCCAGGTGCAAAACTGGGGGCAGGGCTGTCCTGGGATTACATTAGCCAACTGCAGAAAGTACCTGAACCCAGCCTGCCACATACATGGGAGTGTTAATGACCATTACTTGACTACTGTAAAGTATCAGTTGTATGAGATTTATCCTTCTATCTACTCAACCCAAGAAAATAGGATAGTCAGAAAACAACATTGTCAATACTGTCTGATGGCAAAAATCTGATCCCTAAGATCACCAAAATGTCTTTAGAATACTAATTGCTTTTCGAGTTGAAGAGAAAAAAAAAAAAAATTTGCTTTCGGAAGGATAGTGATTATCCTAGGCAGGGTGCACAGCCCTGACCCACAGACTAATTCCTGTGCCTCAGATCCCTCCATGACTGCTTCTAGAACTCAGTTCCATTGCTGTTCAGTTTAACACATGCAACCTCCAGTCTGTCTGTTCACTGCCATGTCCCTCCATGAGTTCCAGCCAAACCATTCTTTCCATCTCCATGATTTATTTTTGCTGATTTTCCTCCCCTGGACAATCTTCAAACGCTTCTCTCTGCTTAGAATGCCATTCTGGGAGCGCCGGGGTGGCTCAGTTGGTTAAGCATCTGCCTTCGGCTCAAGTCATGATCCCAGAATCCTGGGATAGAGCCCCACATAGGGCTCCCTGCTCAGCGGGGAGTCTGCTTCTCCCTCTCCCTCTGCCTGCTACTCTGCCTACTTGTGCTCTCTATCTCTCTGTCAAATAAATAAAATCTTAAAAAAAAAAAAAAAATGCCATTCTGTTCCTCTCCTATCTGACCGCTGAATTCCTATCCAGCTTTTGTCTCTTTCTCTTACCCTTCCTCCTCTGTCCTTGACCTGGCATACTCCTATACGCTCCTCAGAACCCAGTGAGCCATCATCTTTCTGGCAAGCTTGCCCAACCATACCCTCACCCTGAGAGAGATGTAATCACCTTCCCTCTATGACTCTCTACCTTGTCCATTCAATTTAGCTCAGCATGCATGTGTTGAGGAGTTTGGCGGGCACTGGGGTGACAAATGGATAACATACTGTCCCTGTTTCAGAGTCACTGAGTGACTACAAGTATGCTGTAGTCAAGTGTGGCTCTTGGGCACTTGAAATGTGGCTAGCCTAAATGGAGACGCACTGTAGGTGTAAACTACACAGTAGATTTCCAACATCTGAAAACATAAAAAATTGTATAAAATACTTCAATAAAAGTTTATCCTGTTGATTACACATGGAAAAGCTAATGTTTGGAATATATTATGTTAAATAAAATGTATTGTTAACATTGATTCTCCCCTTTTTCTTTTTACTTTTAAAGACGTGGTTGTGAGAAAAATCTATAACGGCATATGCGGCTCACTTATATTGTTAGTGGACAATGCTGGTGCAGGGAGACAGAGATGTGAGGGGAGCATTTCCGTATACTAGACGGAGAGCAAAGGGAGAAGGACACAGAGAGTGGAACGTAGCCCAGAAAGAAGGGTGCCTGCATCCCTGCTAGGAAGGTGGACTACAAGACGCTGATGCTCTGGTCCCTCCAGCTGCATACCCCGTCACTCTCCCCAGGTATGCTCCATCCTGCACAAGTGCACCCTATTTTCTCATGGGGGGGACTCTTATTTTCTTTCTTTCTTTTTCCCCTTCCTGACTGACTACTACTCTTCAGATGTCACCTAAGACAACACCTCCTCTGGGAAGCCTTCCCAGAATTCCCCACTCTTAAACTAGAGCAAGAGCTCTAACCATGTGCTCCCTGTCTCTTTCATTTCTCCAATGCATCACTTCCCACATTTCCTGGTGACTGCTTGCTTAATAGCCTGGCTCCCTCGCTAGAGGAGAATCGCTGTGAGGGCAGGGAGGAGGTAAGAGGCCTCCCTCATTCCACTGTCATGTGCTTTGCAAATGATCCGAGTATTTGTGGATGAATGAATATATATGGAAGTCAACTGAATCTACAATGTTGATTGAGTGACATATCTGCTTCAAGCCCTAGACTGAAATCTCCCCATGAGAAGATTCATCATCATCAAAATTAACTTTTGGGTCCCACATGCCTAGATATGAGTTCAGAGTAAGACACTCATGTTTGCACTTTCCCATGAAGTTTCACTGGTAATGCAGGAGGACATGATCTTCCGTCCTTCAGAATCCAGTGACCTGAATAGATTTGGCTTAGAAAGGACTCCATGTACAATTAGACAAGGAATTCCAGGAGGGTGGGTGATGGCCTGGTGGAGCAAGGACTCTATGGATTTTGTACTGTTCCAACGCTTCACCTAGATCAGAAGAAGAAGAGATGTTCAGTTATTGTGGGATGGATGAATGGATGGATGGATGGATGGATGGGTGGATGGATGACTGAATGGCTAGCGGAGGGGTAAATGATTTGATATGTGAATATGTTAGAAGTTAGAGCCAGGAGGCAGAGGAAACAAATAATCCAAGTGTCAGTGCAGGCTCTCCATGGGGCCTGCGGAAGAGAAGGTGGAAGAGGCACAGCTCCCTTTGGACTGAAAACTGGCAGAAGCAAGCCTTAGATCAAGAGGGGTTAATGGGCTTCTTGCTGCATTATTAAGACTTAATTTCTTGTTTATTAAGAGAATGTTCTGTTGGGGCGCCTGGGTGGCTCAGTTGGTTGAGGGACTGCCTTCGGCTCAGGTCATGATCCTGGAGTCCCGGGATCAAGTCCCACATCGGGCTCCCTGCTCAGCGGGGGGTCTGCTTCTCCCTCTGACCCTCTTCCCTCTCATGTGCTCTCTCTCAAATAAATAAATAAAATATTAAAAAAAAAAAAAAAAAGAATGTTCTGTTTAGAGTTGCTTTCCCATTTGGGCATTCCTGCAAATTGCCTCTTCACCCCACATAGGCCTTTCCTCCATCTCTCTGTCCTCCAGGGGATTCGCATCTCTCTCTGCACCACTTCTTTCAGAGGGGAACAAAGTGGGACTCAGACACATAGGGGATGGGGATGAGGCGGCAGCAGATCATTGGACCTTGTGAGTGTAGAGGGGATACTGCTCCTGGGTAAGGGAGGGGGAGGTCTGGATTTGGGGTCCCCTGGGGCATCTCTCCCCCGTCTTCTGAGTTCCTGTGACTTTATTCTCAGCCTTTCTCTTAGCCCAGGGGAGCTTTCCCAAAATGCAGGGTGGGGAATAATGAATATACACAAAAACGTACACACAAGCACAAAAACATAAGCCCTCGTGCATAAACAGACATTCACGTAATTTACACGCATTCACATACATGTGCAACCTCACACATGCATCTTATCCATACGCAGGAGTCCCACGTGTATACACGAGTGCGCTGCAGATGTATGTATGTCTGCATCCAGATTAACTCACATCTGGGTCTGGGGAGGCATCTGCGCACATCTGTCTGCAGAGGTAGGCATGCAGTCCCATGCAGGCCAACTTAATCATACGTATCACACAGACACCCAGACTCCAAGGTGTTTCCTTCGGAGGGATGGGGGGAAACTGCTATCCCCGTATTCCCGTGTGTCATTCTAGACCCCCAGTTCTCCCCCTTACCACCTCCCATGAGAAACATCATTCATATCAAGTCCATTAGGAGTTCAATCAATTTCACCAAAAACTTGAGGAGCCCATGGAGTGGGCATGTGTCGGCCCTCCTGCGAGCTGCACTTCTTCTTTCTCATTGCCTTTCCTTCCTCTTCTCTCTCCCTCAGGAGCCAAACACATGCATTAACTTGTCCTCCATGTGACAGTTTAGGATCATCTTTTGTTGTTTGAGCCTGACCTTAGGAACTCACCTGACACCTTGAACAGCTTATCAGAGCATTTCTTCCAAATGAACATGGTGTTCTTTGTAAGAAAAATTACAGAGAATAACATGTTCTGCACCTCCTTGTATTTAGGCAGGAAAACGGGTATCCAGGTGAGAAAGTGAATTTCTCAAGGTCTCCTATTCACCTAGTGAGTGGTAGCAATGGGCTCGAATCCCAAATCCTCAAGCTCCTCAGCCCCACGAGATTACAATAATTATACTAAGAATAATGAAACACCACCAACAAGAGCGACAATCAGTTTGGTGCCCAACACTGTGCTCAGCACGTTTAATGCCACATTTTATTTAATTGTCATAATATGCACGTCTATATATACAAGAGGAAACCAAGGCTTAGGAAACCAAGGTCCTAAGTGGCGTGGACCAGGAGATAGGACTGGAACTAAGGCAGGTGAACTCCAGAGTCTGCCCTTCCATTCACTGCAACTGACCCCATCCATCCCCTCCCCTTGCACGAGGCTCTCAAGAAACATTTTTCCATGAATGAGTGAAATCGTGATGGAAGAAGGACCCCATGTAGGGTCTATCTGGCACATTGGTGTTCAATGAACAGTAAATCTCTTCCCCTTCCTGCTCCCTACTCCTCCACCTTGAGGACTGAGGGAACATTTAGGGCCTGTTGTCCAACACTGGAACTCAGTCCAAAGCTCTGCATATTTAAAAATGTTGTGCTGTAAAAACAGAAGAGGAACAAGGCTCTGTGAATAATTCACCACTTCGCCTTGGAGAAATTAAAAATATATTTCACAGCCAAAGAAAGAGCTTTGTCATTTGGGATTTCCAGGGACTCGGATAGAATGCAGCTTCTAACTGAAGAACGGAATTGGTCGCAATATATTTTTCTTTCTTTTTTTTTTTTATTCAAGTGAAATGGGAGGTGGAGAAGTTCAAAGAAAAAGGGGTACAGGTGAATGAAACGCTCAACGTGGAAATGATTTCGTCTTCACTTTACAACAGAATAGAATGTGTACTGCATGGTTTAACGTTCAAAGTCCTACTTAACTTAGTATTTGACTAGCAACAGGTGACAAATACACAATGGTTGGTTGATTTTGGAGTGGTTGGGGCGGGGGGAGTGAATGAATTGGTTAAAGAAATACTGATGTTGAGTCAAAAAAAAATGCAGGCTTTATGGACAGAAAACCTGAAGTTAAAAACTTTGGGTAAACTCTGTTTTGTTTTCTTTTGTTTTTCATTTAAAAAATAGAACTAAAAACAGAAACAAGAGAAACCCTTAGCTTTGTCACTCGCTAGCCATACCTCTAGCTAGACAGTGGAGATAATTGGACTTAACGTGCAGATTTTAAAGACCTCCCGGCAATGGGCGAGGCTTACTGAGGGCAAATAATATACCAGCTTTTCTTATTGGTAGGATGGATGAATTTGCCCAACCAGCTTCTCCCTTGACACTCCCCACATTGTCAAATTCCTAATCTGGGCTTCCTCAAAGTGCATACTGTGTTCTCAGCCTCAAAAGCACGGCCACCTTCCGGGTGTCTCGCCGACTCCTGCCGAGCTAAAGAGCTGCTTCGCCCATGCTGCCTCCGGCTCATGGGGCTCACCCCTCCTCTCAAGGAGAGGATCGAACGTGATAATCATACCTCTGTCCACCTGCCCTGCCTCCATCAAGACACCAGTCTTGTTTAATCGGCAAGGGCCAAATCTAATGCAACCTAGCAGCTCTCTGAGCGGGAGACGCGGGGCTCCACCACCAAAGAGGCTGTCTCAGAATTTAGTGGCCCTGGTCATTGTGACAGAAAACTGATGTCCAAGGGAATGTAGCTCGTAATGTAAAACGATGCATGTAGGCAAGAACCAGAAGCATCAAAATATGCTAGTTTCTACCATATCCCCCCCTTTTAAAAAATTTATATCCTCCCTCTTATCCTCTCCTCCTTTTCTTCCTCCCTTAAAGATTGGTTGGACTTGATGGGGAGGGATGGGTAAGGCTAAGCAGGGCGCAGCAGTTAGCTTTCCTATTAACCTACTCCAAGCCCATGTAAGATACAAATAATACCCTCCTTGTAAAATGATAACCTCAAGTTATCAGTCCCTCCAGCAGACTTAAATAAACAAAGGCAATTCTCGAAGCAGCATCTGAAGCTTAATTATTTCCCCAGATTAGACCGCATTCCAAAGGAACTAATACAATAATCAGATTAAGAATCCCTGACGAATTGAGCTAATTCCAAGGCGAGGCCACAAAAGTTGTACTTCCACAAAAGTTAGTAAACTCAAGGTAGAGGGTCCCAGAGGAGGGCATCAAGTGCTCTACGGTGACCAGAGCCACCAAGACAATTTGGCTCATCTGCGACAGATGCTTCTGAGTGACTTACAGGGGAAGAGAAGTTAGTTTGGCTTTGATCCTAGGATACCCCGCCCGCCCCTCCAACCCAGGCCTAAAGTCATGACAAGGCTCTGGCCCAGCGGCTGCCGACCTACCTCCCAAGGTGGCAGAGATGAGGAGGTGGGTGCCGTACTTTTTGATGATGGTATCGATGAACTGCTGAGTGGTGGGTCTCCTGCCAAGCAGGCGGATGCTCCTTTGAAACTCCGGCATGAGGGGCACTGGATGGCGGACCAGGTCTCTCCTCTCGATGGCTGTGTTCCTCACCTTCCAACGGGCAAACTCCCTGGGTGAGAGAGAGGAGCAAGATGCCTCGATTTACCACTTCTACCCCCAAGGCAGAGTCCACCCAACCATCCCATTCAGGCATCGCTCCTTAAGGTGAGAAAGCGACAACGATTATTTTTAGTATTTGTCAAGTGATCTAGAGCCCTTAATTCTCTTCAACCACGCATGTTTACTGAGCACTGTTCTCATCACCGGGATATTGTGGTGAGCCAGACAGACACAGTCATGTTCTCATGTTGCTTACAGAGCATCAAGATACAGAGGTGATTGTTGCCTAGTTGCTTACCCATCTCTCCCACCAGACTGTGAATGACACCCCAGAGACAGGATCTTCTCTGGTACATGGTTCCTGTTACATGGCAGGACTCCTAAGAATGCCACCTGGACGAATAAACAAATGAGTGGATGGATGGAAGGAAGGAAGGGAGGGAGAGAGGGAGCAGTGGAAGGCTATTCACAGCAGGGAAGACCTAAAGCACAAAGCAAGTTGAGACCTAAGGCACAAAGCAGGTTGAGACCTAGAGCAAGCTCTAGGACAATTCGAAAATCAAATAATTAGCCCAGAGCTTGTTTAATTCACAATTTTAACATGTACTCTGTGAGCATTTACCGTTTGGAAAAAATAAAGCTATGTCGTGAAGACCATGTGGGAGAATTTCCTTTCTTCACTAACGATGGAAGGGATCAAGACTGAAGACCTTCAACCCGGGAGTCCAGCTCGGGATCTATCTCTGCCTCTTGCAAACTATGCGGGGCCATCCTGGGCAAAGCTTGTCACTTCTCCGGACTTACATCTCCTTATCTATGAAATCCAATTAATATTATCTCCTTCTTATTGCTGGTGCACAGATTACATGAAACATCGGGTGTGAGAACACCTTTGGAAACTGCCAGGTACTAATCCAATGTGAAAGAGAGTTTTATAACTTTATATCCTCACAAATTCCCAGACAAGAAAATCATGAAAAGTTCATGGGCAATGAGCAAGGAGCATGTAAACCGAATACAAGTAGAAATTCGAAGGGCCTTGGTTCAGGCTGCTTTTGCTTTATGACCTCTGTTCCTACCAAAGATGAAGCTCCTTCTGGAACAACCAGCTCTCCAGTCTGCCTGAATTACAAGCCCCAAGACCCTTGAGAAAAACAGCCTAGCCAAGAGGATGGCAAGGTCAGCCTAGATAAATGATAAGAACCAGAGTTTAATGAAAAGGTCTCCCTTCTTCTGCCACAAGATGGGAGAGATGAATGAAGGCGGGGGCACGGAGCAAGGAGAAGCAGAACAGGGGGGGAATCACCCCAGAATATGCCCCTGTAATTCAGCGGTGGAGTCTGACCCCCGATGCAGAGGAACGTGGGTCTGAAAAAATGCTTTCAAATTGGAATACATTTCCAAGACTCAGAGCTTATGGTCTGTGTCTGCTTATGGAATCTCTGTTCGTAATTCTTAACACCGTTGAAATTCTAAATAAAGTCAGCTCAGTACGTTGCACATCATCGGTATTAAGTTAATCAGCTGCACTCAAGGAACCCTTGCACGCAGCACCCAGGAAGTGCAAACTCTGAGGTCTACGGGAAGGGGATGGACACTTCCCAGGCCCACGTCCTGAAGAAGCTCACAGTCCGGCAAGAAAGACAAGACGTTTCCAGTCTGTTGTCAATCCAGGACTAGAGGACACAGAAGAGCCCAGACTTCTCAGGGCTCCAGGGGAAGCTTCAGAGGAGAGGTCATAGCTGAACTACAATTCTGAAGTCCACGTGGGCTTTAAATAGAAATGTGGTGGAGAACAGCTCTCCCCATGGAAGAAAGGGCAGGAGCAGAGCGGATGGGGGATGGACCATGAGACCCGGGAAGAGCTGAACAGGAAGGGAGGGAAAGGACAAGAGGGAGCAAGTGGGACAGAGGGAGGGGACTTGCGAGCCAGCAGAAGCTTGTGATGTGACTCCCATGACCCCCACGCCCCGGTGTTCACACCCCTGTGTAACCAGTCCCCTCTGCTTAAGTGTGGGCAGGAAGGGACCCAGCGACTGGCCTCTAATGGATGGAATGGGGAAGCGATGGAATGATCCTTCCAGGATTCATTTACAAAAGATTCTGACTTCCATTTTGCCTGCCCTGTGTGTGTGTCTCTCTCAATCTCTCTCTCACTCGCTCTGGCTCTCCCTCTGCCATGGTGTGAGATGCTCTAGGGAGAGATCCACATGGCCAGGAACCGAGGGAAGCCTCCTGCCAGCAGCTTCCAAGGAACTGGGACTCAGAAGGCCCTGAGTCCTAACAGTCACCGCATGGGTGAGCTGGGAGGCAGACCCTTCCCAGCTGAGCCTTGAACCCAATAACCCCAGCCCAGAGATGGAGAGATCCAGGGCCCCCAGCGCAGGCACACCCAGGCGCCCAGTCCACAGAAACTGTGAGCTAATAGATGTTGTTATATTAAGCCACCAAGTTATGGGGGTAATTTGCTACTCAGCAAGAGATGACCAATAAAAGACAATGAGGATCATCAGGTATTTCTGAGGAAAAGAGTCTTTCCTCATCAGTTTATCCCTGAAACTTATAAAATTACATATAAATGTAATTATGAAATTATGTATGTGCATAGAAAATACTCATACTTCAATGTAACAGACACATATATAATCACTTTGATTTATAACTTATGACCTTGGATTACTAATTTTTTTTCATGTGACTATGACAACTACATTCCTCAAAACCAATGTGCACTTTCACAGAGAGGTTAAGTAATGTGTCAAAAGTCACACAGCTATGGGGCGCCTGGGTGGCTCAGTCGTTAAGCGTCTGCCTTCGGCTCAGGTCATGGTCCCGGGGTCCTGGGATCGAGCCCCGCATCGGGCTCCCTGCTCTGCGGAGAGCCTGCTTCTCCCTCTCCCACTCCCCCTGCTTGTGTTCCCTCTCTCGCTGTGTCTCTCTCTGTCAAATAAATAAAATCTTTAAAAAAAAAAAAAAAAAGTCACACAGCTAGATAGTGGTAGAGCTGGGAGGAGAAAACCGGTATGCTGATTCTTACTTCAGTCTTTTAATATAGATACTGAGACGTAAAATGTAAAAGCCATAGAATCAGGTAATGCCACCCCCACGATCAAATTACAAGCCCAAGACTCAATTCTTTCCCTCCCTCCCTTCCTCTCTCTTTATTCCCACAGCCTCTACAGTCTTCCTGATGCCCACCAGCTACCCAGCCAGGGCCTGCCATTGGGTTTCTTCCTTGAAGACATTAGACAGCTGATGCTGAGTCCCCAGCTCCTTCCTCACAGTATGGGCACAAGGCCTAAGTGGGGAGATGCACTGACATGCTAAGCACACAGCCGGGGGCTTGGGAAGAGCTCAGTAGCTCTGTGTGTGTGTATGTGTGATTAGGAAGCACTGACTCAGTGCCCAATACCTGTTGTTTAACACCACAGGGCTCCCGATCCTAAGGAAGTCTTCCATCTTCGCGGCCAAAAGTGCATGTTTAGGAAAGCTATGAAACCATGCTGTGCTATTTGCAATGGTCATTTTAGCCAAAGAAAGAGTCCCTGCCCCAATCTGTAAGAGGGGCAGGGGTGGGAGTGGGGGTGGCAAAGAATTCTCTTGTACCAGTTCCACCTTGACGGGAAGACAGGATTTGGCCAAAGAGAGGGAGAGGGTGTTTCGGGAAGGACGAACTCCTTGTGCACAAATGGAGGATAAGGCAGTTGGAGAGAGAAGGGTGTGTGTGCGCGTGTGCGTGAGGGATGTAAATGAAACGAGGTAAAGACAGAGAGGTTGTCAATGACCCCATGATGAAGGGCCTTGTGTGCCTAACCATGTTACTCGATTTCAGTCTCTAAACTCTGTTCTGAGTGGCCAACAATCCAGACTAAAAATGTGCAAAGAATGGATTTATGTAACTTTGTGGCCATCGTAGGGATGCTGGAGCAAAGACAGTACGAGTTACAGGATTCTAAAATGTTATACTGTTTCCCAAAGTCCCCTAAGTGAAAGGGCTTCCCAGCACGTAGACCTATTCAGAAGGAGATTTAAACAACACTGGAGCTGAAACTGGAGTTGACTTCTGTTTTCAAAATTTGGGCACCTACTGTTTTTCCAGATCTGAGGATATAGCAGCAAACAAATTAGCCGATATCAAGGAGCTTAAACTCCGGTGAGAGCACACTGATCATACAGAGCCAAATCGGTAACAAGCCGGGCGGTGGGCGGGGGGGAAGTGCTGTGAAGACAAATAAAACAGAGGAAGGCAGTCGGGATGCCCAGGGGTAGGGTGAGGTTGCAGTTATAGAGACAGCCTTCTTGACATGATGACATGAAAGGAGAGACCTGAAGAAAATGAGGAAGAGGACACGCACGGGGCACCGGTGGAAGGGTATCCAAGAAGAAGGAAGAGCAGGTGCAAAGGTCCAGAGGTAGGACTGTTTCCCAGGTTTGGGGAGCAGCAAGGAGGCAGTCCTAGATGAGCAGATAAGTAGAGGAGAGGAGATAAAAGGAAGAGTGGGAAGAAAAAAAATAACATTAAAATGTAGGATGGAGTGGGCATAAATCTTGAAAGGCTATGTTGGATTTGGTAAAGATGTCCTATTTTTAAATTCCAAGTAATGTATACAGTCAAAAGAAGGTTTTCAGCAATGACACAATCTATGTGCTAAAAGAGGATCTAGAGAGTCTGTCACAGCTACTCAACTGTGTCCTTGCAGTATGAGCAGCCGTAGACAATACATAAACATGGGAGTATAGCTGCATTCCAATAAAACTTTATTTATAAAAGCAGGTGGTGGGCCAGATTTGGCCCCCAGGGGGTTCTGAAAGCATCACTATGACTCCTTTGGTAGAAGTCATCAAATCCAACCCACTCAATTCATGGATGGGAAAACTAAATTTCAGAGACATTAAGTTATTTGCCCAAGATCACAGAGCAAATGACTTGCAGGGCTGAAATTAGAGCCCAGGACTTGTGACTCCAAGTGCAGTGCCCTTTCCACTGCAATAAGCCACCTTAAAAAGAGAGAGGGAGAAAGAGAGAAAAGAAGGTGAGAAAGCCTTGCTTGTCATGTTGTCTAACTGCTCTGCTGGCCCAGGAACAATTTCACGTAAGTTCTCAGTGAATTGAGCACAACATAAAATACATCTTTCCTTCTGAGCCCACAGAGCAAGCAAATTCCCCTTGGAGGAGAAGGCAGAACTCACAATAGCACAGGATCCGTGGAATACGCTTATGCCCAATTAAGCATCTCAGCAGGGCAGGCAAACCAATTAGACTGAGATTAAAAAAGGGCCCTGGATGGAAGGCATGGGGTTGCTGCAGCAAGGCCCATCCCACTGGGGGAGCGGGAGGTGGAGGGGCGGGTGACAGCGCGGGCAGGGATGGATGAAGACCGAGACCAGCACTGCAGATTTGAGACGAGGCTGGAGAGAAAACTATAAGGTGAAGGCTCTCTTATCAGAGCAGAGCCTTGCCTTTCTGGGACTCCTCCCTCATCCTGCCCTCTATACACACATACACACACACGCACACACACACTCGGATGCCACACTGAGGACAAAAGGCTGTGGAGCAGGCAGGAGACCCTGCCCTGTGCCCTTGGGAAGCTGTTTAATCTCCTGGGAAATAAGCTGATTGCATTAGATGATCTTCAGCCCTGCGTCTCTCAGCCTGGGCGCTGGAGGTGGAAACCCCGAATTAAAACCTAACTCTGCCACCAATTAGCTGTGAAATTGTGAACGAGTTTGCTTACTCTATAAAGCGTAGATGTCATCCCGGGGAAGCACATCTCCCATAGAGGGGACAGTTCAGATTGTATTAAGAGCATTTAGAAGGAGCCCTCCATAAACTGTAAAAGTTATTGTCCATATTGTCACTGCTGTTCTGGTTTTGGGAGATGCTCCAGTGGGAAGCTGGGTGACAGTGGGGTGGGTGAGGGGAGGAAACAATCATGCTCTTTTTAAAGTTACCGGTAGGGAGAACTTCTGGGATAATCGAGATCTGATCCTCGTGAATCTGTTAGAAGCAGTGCGTCTGAATTTAAGAAAGGGACCAGCAATTTATAAGCTGCTACAAGGCAGGCAGTTTCCTTACACCAGCGATAAAGACTAAAACCAGGCCACCTCGCCCCACTGTGCTGAGAGGTCAATGAAACCGTGATCAGAAAACTCTTTGTCAATCGCAACAGGGTGTGGACTGTTGTAAGCTGCTGGTGGTGTTTTTCTATTATTATTACTTGCAGAGGGCCACTCATAATGATGTTTCAACTGCATAAAATTTTCCTTTTCATTTCCCCCTCTATAAAATGGGATCACAATTTTCAGTTCTCGGGGTTGTGAGGAGAGCACCATCTATGATTACGTGTGAGTCTCCTCCAACGTCTTCTAGATAATCGAAGCTACTGAGGACCTCTGAAGAAGTGAAGGGTTGCTTTACTCTTCTTTATAGAATATTTTTTGAAGCTTGTGTTTTCTGTTTTTGTTTTTAAGCAGACTCCATGCCCAGCTTGAACTCACGACCCTGAGATCAAGACCTGAGCTAAGATCAAGAGTTGGACGCTTGACCGACTGCGCTACCCAGGCGCCCCTTGTTTTTTCGTTTGGTTTGTTTTGTTTTGTTTTGTTTTTACTTGAATCTGATTTCATAGCAGAAATGGAGGAGGTTGTTTTCAAAAACATATACCATATAGACTTCAAAATACAGAAAAAAATGGAAAAACAAAGGGAAGACAATATTTTATTTGGAAGTTTGGGTTAAAATTCGTACACAGACTTAACTCTATAATGTCCTGAACACTTCACAGAGGTGGACTGCAAATGTCCCTGAGCTTCCCTGCAGCCAAAGGAAAAAGGGAATAACAGCCCAAAGAGCCAGAGAGTCAAGAAGATAACAGAGCAGTTGTTCAGAGTTGTGAAAGAAACACACATTTCCCAGAGGCTACAATAAGACACAAACATCTCCCAGGGTTTCTCATAAAGAGATGGATGTAGTCGATGCTGGTTGGTGATATACCAACGCTTGATTGGCTCCAGGTAGCTGAGTGCATTTGCCAGAAACATCATTTGGTAAAGCAATTCCATGAGAGTCAAGCATGTTACAGTCTAAATATGTGGCTCTCTAGTGTTCTGACTTAATCCAGGGTTACATTTTAGAATATTCTATAGACACTGTACCCCCGATAAATGTTTGTGGATAGCATAACTGATTAGGGTGTTTATCCCTGGGTGGCTAATCCTATTGGTTGTATTAACTCATCATTTGGAAGTTGAATAAAAACAAGCCTCTGAGTGTCTGGGTGGTGGGGGGTGGAGGGATCTGGGACCACTGTTAGCAGTAAATTGTCCCCAGAGATGAGCAAGGTGAACTGCAGTGGAGGAGGGTGAGGAGAAGAAGTCACTGAACCAGAGAGCAAGTGAGCACGAGCGCATTTCTCTTGCCTGCTCTTCCCACCCAGTCTCCCCCCGCAGGCTCCCCAGCCACCTCCCCAGCCACCTTGATCTCAAATTAGAAAACAAGGATGTTTTATCACACACCCTGCTTAGAGCCACCACAGGGAAAGGTGAAACCAAGGGCAGATGTGAAATGGAAATGATGCCTCTTAACAACTAGGGTGTTGGGAACAAATCCCCCATTGTCTCCCTGTCCCAGAATGGAAGCGAGGGGGCAGCTGAGGAATCAGGGCATCAAGTGGATCTCAGGGGCAATTCGGTGCCAGAGGGGTGAGGAGAGGAAAAGCAGGATAAAAGTCGCTGAAAACACGATTGCGAACAGGTTCATTTTAATTACAAGACACTGACTTAACAGTGGAGGATAAAATAATCCTCGCTTACAATGTGTATATAAGCCTTTTTGCTTTCCAAATGTGTTCACCTAAGTAACGGCATTTTTATTTTTATACCAACTCAGTAGCAGTTCTGAAGGCTCTTCTGGGAATAAATTTCAGAGAAACCAGGAGAAGCATCTTGGAATGGGGCTCCAGGCTTCTCATGGAGGAGAAACTTGAGAAGAATAGAAACAAAACGGGCACATCAGAATGGCCCCAGTTTTATTTAAATGGACCATTCCCTAAAAAGCAAGTGGGGTTCTTCGTGGAGCCCTGTTACTGAGGGCAGGGGTGCAGTGGGGGTTACGGGCATCCACGGTAGGTGAAAGCAGCTTAAATGCACTTGCTTGATGTCCTCCAAGTGGCTCATCTATTTCCTGAGATGCCCTCGATCACCTGAGCCATCTCTTTGCCAAAACATCAGAATGAAACAGCTTTGGGAGCATCAACCAAGGATATTCCTGTCATTTCCCAAATGAAGCAACTAAAGGACAAGAGAAAAAGGACCTGCCCAAAGCCACACACCATTGGTGGCAGGAGGGACTCGAATCTGGGTCTCTGATCTCAGATTCAGCGTCTTCTGTCCTGATCCACTGCCCCGGCCCATCACCTCCATTGTGTGGGGTCTACAGGACACTCGGTCCTTTGCAAAGCTCTGTCATCATGCACATTATCCTTCCAACAACCTGGAAGAGGGGGAGAATTGCCATCACCATCAGGAGTGGGGAAAACTAAGGCCCAGGCTGGTGGGCAGAGCGAACCTGTGCCAGAGCTGGGACAGAAACTCCAATGGCATGATTCTCGGCCAGTGGGAGCAGGTGCCTCTCTGCTTCTTCCTGCTTTCCCCTCCTCTGCCCCCTCAGGCATCACCACACCAGTGGAGGACAGGTGAACACACTCCCATGCCACCTTGCAGATGCTCTGCAGGAGAACGTGATCTCAGGGGCAAGCCTGAGCAGCTCATTCCACAGAGCACCAACAAAAGGGCCACAGAACAGGTCTGTTCTGAAGATGTGATGGCATCTGGAGGAAGCACAGACTTCAGGGTCAGAAAGCCCCGGCTCTGAATGAGCATGAAGCCATTCATCAGCTGAGCGAGTCTTTGCAAATTCCTCAGCCTCTCTGAGCTTCTATTGGTGCAAGAGGAATTCTAGTACCTACCTTGCAGGGTTGCTGGAAGGATTAAGCATAATGAACGCAATTAATCTGACCGTTGTAGCTACTCAGTAAGTGTTAGCTATTTATCCTTTGGCGAGGCATTCTAAAAGGGGAGTTTGTCGCATAACACATAACTTCTAATGGATATTTTAAATGATCTTAATATGCTCAGGGGCTCCAGGGATTATGCAAACTGCATATAAATAAAATATTTAAAATTCTGTTTACTCAATCTGTCTCTCTGCTTATTTCCAAAGCATCTATTGTGAAAGCATGACTCATAACTAAATATAGATTAATAAAAGTTTGGAGTGGAGCAGCAATTACTCTCCAATTATCATAAATCCCATTAAACATTGCAATTATATGAATTTTCTCTTTCAGTCCACAAAATTTGAGAGTTCCAAGGGACCACGGAGAACGTCTTCGTATATGGCCTTCAATCTTTAGAGGGCAACCTGGAGAGTCTGAGAGGGGGGATAATTTTCCACTGTCAGTGGCAGAACTGGGTTTTCAAATCCAGGTCTCGCACAGCCAGACCTCTGCTCACTGCCTTCTGCCGTGGTGCATATTTTTAGGAGAAGAAAAATGAACAACTTCCCCAGCGAGTAATACTGCATTTAATTGCCAGTTGCCCCCTTGTTAAAATATTTTGGTATTAGTGAGCATGATGCCATCTCAAAGCCTTCCCCAAACCCACATTCCCAGTGAGGTCCTTCTTTTGTTTCCCTATATAGAAAAAGGTTTCCTGTCCTTGTTTTAAACTAGTTAAGAAAGATCTTTTTCTTCAACTCATTCAACACACATTCACTGAGTTTCTGGTTCTATATCAAGAACTGGGGATCTGGGACACCTGGGTGGGCGTCTGCCTTCAGCTTGGGTCATGGTCCCAGGGTCCTGGGATCAAGCCCCGAGTTGAGTAGGGCTCCCTGCTGAGCGGGAGCTTGCTTCTCCCTCCCCTCTGCTTGCTGCTCCCTCTGCTTGTGTTCTCTCTCTCAATCTCTGTCAAGTGAATGGATAAAATCTTAAGAAAAAAAAAAAAAAGAAAAAGAATTGGGGATCTAAAACCTTCCCTGATTCAACTTAGATGTACCAAAGTCCTCAAAAAAGATTTAAAATATTTTGGTATTAGTGAGCATGATGCCATCTCAAAGCCTTCCCTTTTAAACTAGTTAAGAAAGATCTTTTTATCTTTCTGTCCAAATCTGTCACACCGCCTGTTTTGTAAATAAAATTTTATTGGGACACAGTGATGTTCATCTGTTTGTGAATGGTCTGTGGCTGTTTTCAGACAATGTGACAGAGTTTAGCAGCTTCGAGAGAGACCACAGGGCCCACAAAGTCTAAAATATTTACTATTTACTGTCTGGCCTTTACAGAAAAAGTTTGCAGACCCTGATTTAACCCACTGACTTGGCCAGTCAAATAACGTATTTTTAAGGAAATAATCAAGGAGGCCAGATCAAAGATTTATAGATTGAGCTACTCCAACAGATAGATCAGTAAATTCTGTGTGTGTATATGTGTGTGTGTGTGTGTGTGTGTGTTTGAAAAGATTCCCTTACCCTAAAACTATTTTTAAACTCCTGGGCCAAAGCAAATTAGAAAACAAGGATGTTTTATCACACACTCTGCTTGGAACACCTTTAAACCTAGACAACAAAGTCATTATTTAAATACAAATTAAACGGAACTGATTTAAAAAAAAAATGCCCAGATCACACCTGAGTTAAGAAAATAAATATGTTTCCATGTTTATGGAATTTATGATCTGATGATCAAATAAGGCAATTGACTTGATAGATGCAATGATGAAAAAAAAAACAACCCACACCATCTGGGAAGGTCTAAGGCATTCCCAGAGGTACCTGATTGCCCAAGCACCACAAGAAGAAGGCAGACCCCACCACTTTTCCTAGTTGTTGGAACCCGATGAGTTGTAATGTCATGAAAACCTGGCTCTGAGGGCTCTAATTTACAGACGAGGGAGAGCTGACAGCACGATAAAGCCCCACTTGATAGAGCGAGCTCTCTCTGACTGATAGAACTAATCAGAATAGAACAGGTCGCCCCGAGAATTAAGGAGGCTCCTGTCTGTAGCCATCAAAGCAGAATTTGAATAACTGATTGACAGAGATGCTTATAGGAGGGATTCAAAACCTAAAAGATGGCCGAAAAGTGTTGTTGCTGTATTTCCCGGACTAGGCGACCCGAGGAGTTTCAAGAAGAGAAGAATGCGTTTGCAAGCTTAGGAACGGTCTTCTGGATGCCCAGCTGAACTAGAAATGGTTCAGTCTGGAACCAGTAATGTTGTAACCACCGACAGGTATGTTAGTCTCACATAAGCACCGGGATGATAGGTGATAGATCTGGAAGACATTACCTACTTAGTTGTTTTTGTTTTTGGTTTAGCTCTGAGTTAGTTGGATGATACTTCAAAACACACTGAGGGGTGCCAAACCCCTGGTCTCTCTCACAGCTACCCCTACACTCTAAATTTTAATTCTACTCTTTCCTCTAAAGCACATAAAAAATAGTTCTTCTTCATCAAATGATACTTCGGTTCTTTTTTGGTGTCCCCACAAGCAACTAACAAATGTTATTTTTCCCAGGGATAAAGGCATTTCAATGGCCACCTCCTCTGAAAGCACAGCGACCATTCTTCTGCAAGCTCACTTGGTACTTTCCAAAAGAGCCTCACCCCCCTTCTTGTATGCAGATGCTTATCCACCTGCATCGATAGACTCAGCCATGAGTAATATCTATTTTCCAATACTGGACATGCTTGATTCTTCAGATGCATATGCTTAAGCATAAATAATATTGGCCACCTCATATGAGCCAGGTGCTTTGCATTCATACTCACACCATCTGGGAGGTAGTTATGACCATCCCCATTTTACAGATAAAGAACAGCAGGTTCAAAAACCTCAATCTGGGTTTAACATTATGTGCACACCAGATTTGATTTACACTTTTCAACTCAAGATTCTGTCTAGCAAGCTAACTACCCACTGTGAACCTCAAGTCTGTGAATTTATATAAACTGTTCCTAAACCACCTTGCATTTCTTACCTCCCTCCTGCATTTTCAGCAAGGTGCTGCCAATATTTTGGCTTCCTTCAAGGCTGACAGTGGGTCTGGAGGAACAGGCACAGGGTTTTGAGCAAAGGCATCGTAACTCTACTCTCTACCACAATAAGTTGGATCAGCATAGACAGTAATGAATTCTTTTTGGATTTCACTTTCCTTATCTGTAAAATGGACAGCTGGACTGGGTTTGTGGCCTCCCAATTTTCGTTTAGACATGAAACGTTTGCTTCGTTAATTCATTCTTTCAAATAAGTTTTTGCAGCTTAGCTCGTTTGGGAACATCTACCAGGATTCAGTCTCTATTTTAGGTGCTGGGGCTACAGAAGTGAACAATACAGACCAAGAACTTGCATTTTTCTGGGGAAAACACAGATGACAATATTCCAATAAATCTCTTGCCCAATAGGTAAGTTATATGTAAGTAGAACTTCTCTGGGGATGAGATGGTTGCAGAACCCTGTCTCTCCCCTCACTATCCTACCCTTCAGGCTAGGGAGCCCAATTTGAAAACTCTCAGACTCAGATTCTATTGGTGCTTTGTGAAGTGAGGTCCACAGGCCACCTGCATCATAATTTGGTGGGAATCCATGTTAAGATCCAGAAACAAGGGGCACCTAGGTGGCTCAGTCGGTTAAGCGTCTGACTCTTGGTTTCGGCTCAGGGTCCTGAGATCCAGCCCCAGGTCGGGCTCCACACTCTTTGGGGAGTCTGCTTGAGACTTTTTCCCTTTCCCTCTCTCTCTCCCTCTGCTCCTCTCCCCACTCGCGTGTGCTCTCTCTCTCTCTCAAATAAATAAATAAAATCTTTAAAAAAAATACAGAAACAGGAGCTCACTAAACTTAGCAAATCAGAGTCTCTGCCTTTGCCTTTTTAACAAACCCCCGGGGGACACTTCTAGAGTAAAATAGAGAACCCCAGGACTGAAGAGACCTCTGAGGTGTCCTCTACCTTGGACTGCTTTCTCTTCCATTCCCTTCTAGCAAACTGTTTTTCAACGTACCAGAAGGTGACTCCTAGAGGAAACTTTCTCTGACTGCCCTAGCCTGCTCTGGCCTCCCAGACCAGGGAACACAGTGAACATAGACGTACTTGTGTGATGGTTTCACTGTCATCCCCTCCACTAGAGAGTAACCTCCACGGGGCAGAGACTGTCAGTTCTAAGACATTCCTGGAACTTATAAAGTGCCCAATAAATAATTCCTAAATAAATCAAAGTGGTATGAATGAGTTGATGAATGGCTCTCTCCTTTCCAGCACTGAGAAGCTCATGTTTTTAGGCACCCCCCCACGATCAGACCATTCTGCTGCCAAAACTCCCCCCACCCCACCCCCGGAGCCTGGCAAGTTACCTTAGGACTCTTTTTCCAAATTGTCCAAGTCTTAGTGACTTCCTGTTTCTATTTATTACTGCACCCCGTCCCAGGCGTAAGCAGAGGTGACAATGAAAGCCTCAATGGGGAGAATTTTGGAATTAATCCTTAACACCCTTGTGCTTTCATGTTTCCATTGTCCAATCAGGAGCACAATTAATAAGTCCAGAGAAAGAACTCTTGAGATGAAATAAAACAAGATTCTTAGCCAAGACACATGGGGGTGTAAATGCCACCCACCTGGTTCTCCCGCCTCTGCAATTCTTCCACATATCATAGCCAGAATTACCTTCTAGAACAGTGGGTTTGGCTCATGCCACCTCCTCTGCTTTGTTGGGAAGCCGTCAATGAGTCCCCACTGCCTACCAAATACATAGGAAACATTCCGGATTCTTACTCAAGATGCCTCATGACCAGAGTTAAACTTCAGATGCCCGGCTCCTTCCTCTGCCACTCTGTCCTTACTCCAGTCAAATGTAACTGCTTGGTGGTCCCATTCATAATTATTATCACCCACCTTCCCTTCTCCCTTACATTTTTATGAACATTCAGAGACTAATCACTACCTAAAGTGTAGCCCAGACCTCTTAATTCTGAGTAGAATGCCTTTCACGGCCTGTTCTACCTCCTTATTTTTGCCAGCTTCTTCTTGACTCCTAATCTCCCCCCCAACCCTGGCGAGTACAGAGGTTTCTTCTTCTTTTTTTTTTTAGGTTTATTCTTTACGAAGCTCAATCAAATATACAAACCCACTCTGACCTCCAGGCATTCTTACTCATCAATAGCACTTTGCCCTTCTCCAATCAAAACAAAATTGCCTGTTTACTTCTTTCTGTCTCTGTTACATGATTCATTCTGCATGAGAATGGCGGTGGGGGGGGCGGGTTGTGGAGAGAAAGGATGCCTGTTCAGTGTACTCTTAGCACCTAGCTCCAGGCCTGGTATGTAGTAGGTTCTGAAATTTTTGAGACGAGAATGACTGTGCCTCTCTCATCACAATCAGTTGACTCCAAGACTTCCTGTCTATTCATTCCTTCCACCAATATTGTTTTAAAACACCTACTATGTTCAAGGCAGGCTTCTAAATGCAGGACACAGCAGTGAAAGGACAGACAAAGTGTTGCTCTTGTCCAGCTCCCATTCTCGTAGGAGAACCAGTCAGTAAACAAACTGATGTTTATGCCATGAAATGCCAGATAGTGGTGGGTCTCAAGGAAAAATAAAACAAGGTAAGGGCGCCTGGGTGGCTCAGTTGGTTGAGCGACTGCCTTCGGCTCAGGTCATGATCCTGGAGTCCCGGGATCGAGTCCCACATCGGGCTCCCTGCTCAGCAGGGAGTCTGCCTCTCTCTCTGACCCTCCCCCCTCTCATGCTCTCTATCTCATTCTCTCTCTCAAATAAATAAATAAAATCTTAAAAAAATAAAAAATAAAACAAGGTAAGGGGACGGAAAGTGACAGGGGTAGAGAGGGCATATTTTTATATGCGGGTGGTGGAAGCTTTTGTAATGAAGCGAAACCTAGAGACCTAGGGAAGGTAAAGGAGGCTGAGCTCTGTCCCAGGCAGAGGGGAAAGCAAATGCCCAAAACTGTGAGAACTGAGAGTATTTGAAAAAGTGACAGAAAGACAGTGTGGAGAGGGACCGCAGGGAGAGGTCGCAGGGGCCACATGAAGGAGGTCATTGTGGGCCGTCGTGGGACTTAGGATTTCGTATTAAGTGCAATGAAAAGCCACCAGAGGGATCTAAGAAGCGAGACAGAATAGGAGTCAGGTTTCAGAAAGATCGGTCTGCTGCTTTGTGAAGAAGAGCGGAAGGTGGGGCATGACGCAGGTGGAGGCTGAGATGCCACTAGATGGCCACGGCAGGGGTCCAGATGAGTGTTCACGGTGGCCTGGAGGAGGCCGGTACCGGTCAGGTGGGCAAGAAAGCGGAGATGCACGTTGTCAGTGAAATCCATAGCCATCTGTGGGTGGAGGGTGTGAAAGGAAGATGAGAATCCTGGATGCTTCTGGCTTGGGGTACAAATAAGTGGGTCAGATGAAAATGGGACTATTGGTGGAGGAACACCTTTGAAAGGAGAAACCAAGAATTCAGACTTTGATATGACACATTAAAGAAGGCGATGAAATAGCTGGGTATAGACGTCTGCAGCCCAGGGGAGGGGTCTGGGCTGGGGATATAAAAGCGAATCATCAGGACAGATTCTGTAAAGCCACTAGAGAAAAGAAGAACAGAAGAAATCCTCGAAACGTGGGGATGGATACAGAAGAGGCCCAAGGACTGAGACCCCAGAAAAGAGAAGGATCCAGCTAAGGCACTGAGAAAGTGAGCCAAGTGAACAAAGAGTGTGAACAAAGAAAGTGTTTTAATTGACGCAAAATCAAAATTCCCTACCAGAGCTTCTATGAACTGACTGCTTACCTGTCTACCCTTCTTCTCCCATTGACCGCACTCCACGCAGTCTCCTTGATCCGTCCTCCCACAGGCTGGGATGTCTTGGCCTTTCATGACTTTGTGGCCTGCAGGGGGCGCCCTTCCCTCGTATCGCTGCTGTGAGGGCCCCTCACCCTCTGAAGCTCAGTCACCAATCTCTGGCCACCAAACTAAACTAGCCCCCATCCCATTACCCGATTTTCATTTACTTATGGCAATCGGGACACCGTCTGCAAGTATCTCATCTATTTGTTTGCACTTGATTATCTTTCTCCCCATAGTACTCTCCGGGCCTCAGCCCATTTCCCCACCACCACATAAACTCCAGAACAAGGACACCATTGTACTCATTGGATGGCTCCCTGCAGGAGCCTATGACCTGTGCCCACAAATATTCGTTGAAGACATCAAAGAATTCACCTGTCCAAATCCCATCCATCAAGACCAAAAGAAAATCCTATTTCATCTATGGAGACTTCCCTAACGCCTCCATCTTAAAGCAAAATATGAGAGTCACTAAAATTTAGGAGAAAGAGGACAGGCCTGGAAATCAAGTCAGAATGGGGTTCAAGTCCTGACTCTGCTTCTAATCAGCCATGTGGCTTTGCACCAGTCAGGTAACATTCCTGGGCCTGTTTCCTACACAATAAAGGTCCCTCCTCCATGAGTTGCCTTTTAGAGAAAATGTATGCAAAGGGCTGGCCACATAGACCTGCCCATAAGGGCTTTTATCTTATCATCACTATCCTTCCCTCCTCTGCATTCCCCAAGCAGGCACCTGCACCTGAGGGGCCATGAGATGACTCTGGATGACAATTTCTTTTACAGGTGGGCTTTGTCCCCATCAGACACTGTGAAATCATCAATATCGGCTCAACACTGGATGTAGTGACTTGCAATTTCTAGATTCCTTGTAAACGCTCCTGGGATGACTCACCCTCCCCTTCCTTGAGGGCATGAAACATTTTTAGCCTGAGTGTCTTCCACTTCATTTTTACTGGTGTCTTACCCCCTCCAGTGCTTGCATTGGGATTGTGGGAGTTTGCTCATGCCATTCCCTGCTGGTCACTCTTACTTTGTGATTTCTGTTCTTTTTTTTCCTTCCCCTTTTCCTCCCTCCTCCTTTTAAACTAACATTTATACAGTGCCTTCCAGTTTGCAAAGCACATTTGAAATACTTGAGTTTAATCTTCAAAGCTGCCTTATGTGTAGAGAAGTTTTATTTACTCCATTTTTTAAAATGTAGAAATAAAGCTCCATGGGTGAAACGACTTGTATGAGGCCACAGAGCCAACAAGAGCCAGGCCAGGAGAACCAGGAGACTCCAGGTACACGTGAACTTGAACTCTGCTCTCTCCACTTTGTCACAGCATTCCTCCATGCATGCATTCATTCAATGTGTCATTAATTCATTCATGCATACATGCAGCAAATATTTAGTAAGCAACAGACACTAGTCTAAGCATTTGAGATATATCTGTGCACAAATCATCCATAGATCCTTCCTTCCCTTACGAAACTTCTTTTCTAGCAGGAGACCTTAAAAGAAATGTTTTAAGCAAGGAAAATAGGAAGTGATAAATACCATGGAAACAAAGAAAGGTGGGGCAGGGGAAGGGGGAATGGAGTGCTGGCAGAAGGGGGTGCAATCTCAAATAGGACAATCAACGTAGATGTCACTGAGAAAAGACCAGAAGCAGATGGAGAGCGAGCTCTTGTCTGTCGCCACCAGGCAGAAGAGCTTTCCAAGCAGAGGGGACACTGGGAGAGCTGGTGACAACAGAGCAGTGAGGGAGAAGCAAGGAGTAGTAGGAGGTAATGTCAGACAGAAAACAGGGTTCTGACCACATAAGACCTTCTTGAGAAGGTCTTGAGAGAGGAAACAGATGTAGCAGAACATGAATGATTTTCAAATCTAGGTAAAGAATACATCGTTGTTGATTTTCCTTTTCTTTCATTTTTAAAACTTTTCTAATTTTTTTACTTTAAAAAAATGCTTCAAAAATATTTTTTTTTCCAAAATAAAAAGTTGGGGGGCAGTTATTTTTAAAAGATAATTATATATACTGCACTTTCAGGTGACATCTTGTTGAGGCGGCTGATCTGGGACATCCATGTTGAAAAGAGCGTGTGAATGACCCGTGCTGAATTCATGAGAGCGGATAGGACCATCACCCCCCGAGGGTGGTGGAGGATGCCTCAGGACACCACTGCAAGTCCCAACAGGCCAGGTCCAAGAAGAAGGAAAGCCAGCTACCTAGGCACCACGTGGGTCGTGGAACAGCCCCAAGGGGACACAGGCTCTGTGGGTGTTGAAGGCATTTTTACTTCCAGGCATTTTTTTCCCACACCAGTTCCTGCTCTGGCAACAAACGTGAAGGACCGTCTTCCCTAGTGGCCCAGCTGGCCCCAGGGGTCACATCGCAGAAGCAGACCCTTCTCCACCCACATGTTCTGCTCCCTCTCCTCATTCAATAACTCAGGGTGGTCTGTATTGATAGTAAAAATAGAAGTGATTTGAGCTAAGTCTTGCTGTGTAGTTCCTCTGTCCTTAAAGGTAGCGTTAGGTCAGAGAACGTAGGCCAGGGAGGAAAGCGCGAGCTGGAATCATACCAGCAGCAGGGCCTTCGGGGCCTGAGCCGGATCCTAGCAACTGTCAGCACCCACTGCCTGCTGGGTAGAAATTGAACAGTCAGACCCTCCAGAAATTTATAATCTACGTTATGGGCATACAAAACTTAGAGAACCCTGGAAAACAGAATGAATCCAAGAGCCCATGTCTGACCCTATCATCCGAGTGCGCTGCCAACGTGGGCATGCTGTTTCTCCTCTCTGGGACTCAGTTTCCCCGTCTATAAAATCAGAGGTTTGAATAACATGTCCCTGTCACTCCATGACAGCATTCTTTGTCAACACATACTAGGATTCTGTGAAACAGGTAGAGAGCATATGAATGTGAACCTGGGTGATTCTTCATCTGAATGCAAAATGAGGCCATAGAACTCAGATGGCAAGTGGAAGGGCGGGATTTTGCTGGTTTGGGGGGATGGTGAGGATTTGAGTGAGCAAAGAAGGGGGATAAAGCGATTCCAGGAGTGGGGAGCCTTGTAAGCAAGGCATGGAGGCTGGACTGAAAACCATAGAGGGAGGGAAGGGATGGGGTAAAAAGGCATGCAGGATTGGCTTAAGTCCAGTTCATCGTGCAAGGCCCTCGAGGAGCTACTTCCTCCAGGAACATGTTCAGATCTCCGATATCCGTGCTGCCCCTCCAACCCGAATCCGTTTTTATGACGATCTCCTTAGTACTCATAACTAGATACTAATTATTGACCACCTAACCATGTGCTTTAAATATTATCTCATTCAACTGTTCTGGCCAAACGGCCAAGATGAAGATGCAAAAATATCAGGCTCCTAGAGGTTATGTTACTTGTCTAAGGTCACCCAGCCGGGTCAAATCTCTTTGCAACTCTTTCAGACTATTTGTCCACTGCTTACATTCCTAGTGGATGAAGAGCTTCCCAAGGACAGTCACCTCCACCTCCGTACTCTCAGGGCCTGACATAGAGTGGAAACCGACTATCAAAATGCAAACTCAAATGGGTTAATAATGGACACCTAGGCCTATAGCAGATTGGTGCAGGAGGCTAAAAGTGGGGAGTGAATGCGACCAGCAACCTTATCCTCCTGAGTCAATCTCATTCTGCTTATCCTGAGTCATTTCCCAGATTGCCCAGCCAAGGAAACCTCTGTCCTCCCCGCTCCTTCCATCTGCCAGCTGTGTTCTCTAAGAGGCAGGTGTTTCCCAGCTCAGGGAGATAGAGAGCCCATTGCAGGGAATGAGGGCAGAGGGAGAAGCCAGCTTTCCTCTTCTGACCTTTAGTGACCCAGCCCTGGAAAGCAGGGCACTGGGATGTGAGGGCCCAGGAGGGAGAAGAAAACTCTAGGAGGAAAAACAAAATGAGGAGCAAACAGAGTTAAGTGGTTCCACCACAGTGACTAAGAGATGGATTTGGTAGAGATGACAGAGAACTTTTGTGAGCCCGTGGATAGAGCTGGGTGGGTCTGGATGTGTTTCACCAGATTGCACCTTGGCTGGTCCTAATCTGGGAGACACCACGTGCAGAGGCTGAAGGAGCTCACATTCTTTTCCTGGGCAACCCTGACAAAGTTCCACCAGTGTGTCCTCTGTGGAACGGGAGGGGTGGTCCCAACCCTGACTACCTCCCAGGTCAGCCCCAGGGCCCAAATGAGAAAATGGGCAGCACAGAACCTACTGCATCCCCATTCTATGAGCTAGGAAACTGGGGCTCAGAGAGGTATGTGATCTTGTCAGAATCATCAGGCATCAGGAGGTGCCCCCAAGTCACAGAGAATAAATTTGGCAATTACTTTGGAAGATCTTCTAAATTACATATGCACACTACACACATATATGTGTGTATATATACTATACATGGTGATAAACATGTGTATACATGTAAATATAAAATATATATTAAGTAGCATACATATATACAAACATGTAGCATATATAAACACAAACATATACTGCACTAAGTTACATAATTACACTATTTACTGTTTATGACAACCCCTGGGTTAAATCCTATCTCCATTTATATACAAGAGAATGGAGGCTGAGACAGGAAAGTGACCTGCCCAAGGTCACTGATCAGTAAAACCAGAGCTGGGATTTGAACTCAGATCTGTCTGACTCCAGACCATGAACTATTTCAGTACTTGATCTCTGATAACAGATGGTTGCAGTTCATAACACATAGCTGAAAAGAAAATTCTTTTTCTCTTTTAATAAATATTTTGGGCTTATAAAAGTCCAACTTCAAATGAACAGGACCCCTTCCAACCAGCAAGGAAGCTCTGCAGTTTGTTTGCACCAAGGCATCTCTCTGGCCCTTGCTACTCTGTCCCTCCTTGGGTTGTATGTATAGTCCTGACTCCCACCAGACTGTGAGCGGGCACCTGTAGGGTTCAAACCTCATTCCATTTCTCTCTGTCCCTGTTCATCATAGTGCGCCAAACACAGTAGTTGCTTGTCAATCATGTGCTAAGCCCAGCAGGACCATGTAGGCACTCTATTCTGATGAATTTAAATGAGTCTAAGGTGCTAAGAAGCGAGGGGGGGTGAGTTTCATGCACAGTCTTAGTATGATGGACCCTCCGAGACTAATCCTGAAATGGACACTGTGTTGGGTGGGTCCAATGCAACATGCTGGGTGCCTGGGACCAGGCCACCCCACACCATGAGGTCTTCTACATCCTCACGAGGACCAAGTCCCCAGTCACACCTGCTGTGCTATTTCCCTTGCGTTGGCTGGAGCCATTAATCCTAACACAAGAGTCGTGGGTCTCTGGGCACCTCTTATTGATGGAGCACTCTCTACCAGATGGGGACAGAGAGATCACGGACTTCCGCCCCCCACTTCCTCCCTCCTCTAGTGTGTTTCCTTTCATGGTTTCTTTATGTTTGTCTCTTTCACTTCCTTATAGGTTATCTTGTCTTCCTCACTGACTATTTCTTTCCTTCTCTTTCGTGCTTTCCCCTCATGGCAGCCAGACAAAACACCCTTACTGGAGGACTCATTTTCCTGAAATATCTAGAACAGTGATCTTAATTGAGTACTCTCCTAAACACAACCCAAACAAGGTCCATAAGTTTCCATCATAATATTTTCCTAATGACAGTTCATTCATGTTTAATTAGCCAAGCAATACGTGAATGCAGTTTCTTTGTTTTAAAAAAGTTTTAATTATAGATAATCGCCATTATCATGCTAAAAGCTTCCTGATTTTTCTTTTTACATTTATGTGTGTATAAATATACTCTTAAAAAATACATCGCTTTGTGTGGGCGCATGTGTGTGTGTTTAATACATGTGGGGAATACTGCTATGTGGAATGTTCTGTAACTTGCTTTTTTGTCCCAACAGAACCCCCTATAGAATTGTTTACATCAACGAAACTGTTGTGCTTTATTCTTTTTAATTACAGAGTGTTCTACACTATCAATAAACCAAAATGCATTTACGCATTCACCTCCTGGTGGCTATCTAGGTCAATTCAGTATTTTCAACATTCTTTTATAATCATCTGGCAACAAACACCCTGGGCCATACCCCCCGGTCCACAGGTGCATGTTTTCTCTATGAAGGATACTAAAAGAGGGCATTGCTGAATCAGAGGATATGCCCATTTTAAACGATATAGACATGCCCCATTGCTCTCCAAACATACATTTCCCCCTTCTTGATTTCCTTTACGATTATCTGGATGCACCACAGTTGGTTTATCCATTCACCTACTGAAGGACATACCATTGTTTCCTGTCTTTATTTATTTTTTTTCTTCTCATATCCTTTCCTCCTTTGCTCCTTCTCCCAGTACAGTGACTTCTGCAAAGGACTAGGTTCAATGACACCTCCATCGAGGAAGCAGAAAATGCAGTTCTGGGCACCGGTCAGCAGAAGTCAGCTCTTACTGGCGCGTGAGAGCTGATTGCGTGGCTGCCTTCCTCCCTTCATGTCTAGTGACATCAAGTCAGTAGCCTGATGGTGGGAATATTTCCACCATGGAAATCAGCAAATATGAATAATCAGAGAGCACTGTAGGGGGAGAGGTGTATGCACTGTTAAGGGCCGTTTAACCCTGGGAACAGTGGTTAAATATATGTATCAGCAGGCCCCGGGATTCCAAGAACAGAGCCTACCATGACAGAACCAGAGAGAAAGCCCACAGCCATTTAAAAGGTCCTAACTGAGTGGTACAGATTAATGCAGGTCAACGATGATTGTCTGATGCTTAGAATTAGGTGCCTTGCATCTTGAGCTAGGACAAAAAGACCATCACTTTTCAGAAATAGAGGAAGGGAAAAAAAAAAAAAAGAAAGAAATAGAGGAAGGTTCCAGAAATGTACGCACACCAGGAATCTCTCAAGGCAGTAAAGATAGCCTCTATGATAAAGGTCTTGGAGATCATTGTGAGGACGGCCCACCCCACCTCCCACTCCTCATGTATCTCCCAGTTCCCTGTTTGACATATTTGAAAAGGAAGTCACCAACCCCAGCTTAAAGAACTTTAAGGGTGGTTGTCAGGGGCTAGCTGTGGGGGAAATGGGAAAATGTTGGCCAAAGGGCCTAAAGTTTCACTTACTCAGGATGAGTAACTTCTGCAGACCTAATGTACAGCCCAGTGACCCTAGTTACCAACGAGGGGTTGTATATTTGAAATTTGCTAAAAGAGCAAATATCAATTGTTCTCCCCCCCAAAAAATGATAATTATATGAGCTGATAGATATGTGGATTAGTTTGATTGTGCAATCATTTCCTAATGTATATGTATATCAAAACATCATGTTGTATACTTTACATATATACAATTTTTAGTTGTTAATTTTATCTCAGTAAAGGGAGGGGGGTAAGAACTTTCCAGCAGCTAGCAACTCACAATCTCCTCGGGACTGATGCTCATCTGTAATGAGTGAAGCTACATCCCTGTGTCCTTTGCCCACCGTTCCTCACCCCAGTGCTTGGGGCCAGTGGCCAGATCTTGTTCTTTGGTCCTCTCCTTCTCTGGGAACTTCTTCTGGATCTACAATTCTGGGTTGGTACTGGATGCCACCTCATGCCCCTTGCAGGACTCCTGACTCCCCTCAGTCCCCACTCTGGTCCTCCACGGACCGCCCTCCACCTCCCTGCATCCCTCCCAAAGCCCCAGGGCACGGAGGGCAACTGTCTATTTTAGAGCCTAATCTTCCTGAGCAGTGAACCATTCCCCACACGGTTAGAGGCAGCCCTGCCTCCCTGACTGATTGTTTGCTGATTTTGTTTGGCATTTTTTTTTTCCCCTGGCCTCACAGAGAGCTTATTAGAAAACCATTTTCACATTCCATAGATTATATTTGAGACTCTGCTCCAATGGGGAGCTTCAAAGGAAGGGATGGATAAGGCACTCCTGAAGAGCTAAGGGAGACCCCGTAGGAAATGAATAAGACAAATTCATTTACTTCCCATCTTTTTTTTTTTTTTTTTTTTGGTTTTAATTTAAAGCACTTTTCTGTCAATTGACTTTTTTATTCTCCCAATAACTCCACGAAGGATTCCCATTTTATTGATGAGAACACTGAGAGATACACTGATTTACTAGGGCTCAGAGCAAATCAACAACAGAGCCAAGCCTAGAACACTCATCTCCTTAAGTACTCTCTGTGTTCTTTGCCCAGAAGAGAAACAAAGCAAAACAAACACAGGTAGTTGGGAGAAGATTCAGTCCGGATTTATGAAAAGCCTGACTCATTTAATAGTTGGAAACAAACAGACATATCTAGTGCATATAGTAATGGAAACATGTGTCCCCATTTAAAGTCTTTGGTTGGGGGATGCTAGGTTGGCTCAGTTAGTTAAGCGTCTGCCTTTGGCTCAAGTCATGATCCCAGGGTCCTGGGATTGAGTCCTGCATTGGGCTCCTTGACCAGCAGAGAGCCTGCTTCTCCCTCTCCCACTCCCCCTGCTTGTATTCCCTCTCTCACTGTGTCTCTCTCTGTCAAATAAATAAATAAAATCTTTTTTAAAAAATTAAAAATATAAAGTCTTTGGTTAGCAAATTCCCATTCCTTTGCAACTGAGCTCAGCTATATGATTAACCATGAGACTTCTGCCCTGGCCCCTGGCTAAGGGAGGGGCCCCCTGAGAGGCTGTCAGCGTGCCCTGTCCATGCATCTACCATGTCCCTGACCCACTGCACTGTCAGTCTCCCTTACCAGACTTGAGCTCCTAGAGACAAGGGACTGCGTCTTATTCACCAGTGTCCTCAGCATCTAAAATAGCAGCCAGCAAGCAAAATGTGCTCCGTATATGTAGCAAATGGAAGAGTGGGACACTCTTCCCAGGTAAGGTAGCTGATGTCTCATTCATATCAATTGTGTAGAAAAAGCTGGAAACAAGTGTTGGTCATTGAAAGCTTGTGCTAATGAACTGGTGAGAATAAGTTAGAAGAAACCTACCAGTTCCATATGCAAGCCAAAGACGCGTGCAAAAAATGCTTAAAATGTTTGCCTGAAATGTTGTCAAGAGCACCTTGGAAACTGTTTACATCAGTTTATTATTTAGCAATTTTCCTTTTGAGATGAGAGTAAAGGAAAGCTCACTACCTGCCCAAATCAGCACAAATCCTGAATTAGTGGGGTCAAAATTAATGAGGCTTGTAAGAGTGTTCATATGCTTTGCCCTAATCATCCTCCTCCTGGGAATCCATCCTAAGGAAATAATTCAGAAGAAGAAAAATGCTATGTGCACAAAGAGGATCATAACAGCCTTGGTTATAATTTTGAAAAGACGGCAATAACATAAAATGTCCAACATAAGGAAAATGGTAGATGATCCCGGGAGAGACTTTTTGGGACCCTGGCAAGTGTATGGAAAATTAATATTAGAGCTATGGATGTATGGTGACAAAGAAGAAGAGAAAGGATGCCATAGCTTTAGGTAGTGAAAGCATGAGTAAAATGTCTAGTCATTTTAATGCTGTTGAGTTAAGCCTGATTGGGATTTCATAGTCATTACTTAGTGGGCCTAACTGAGCCACAAATCTCGCACCTCAATGCAATGTATAGTCATTTTCCTCTCGTTCATTCTTTATTTCACTCATGAGCATCTACTATGTATAAGGCACTCCACACACAAAGAAAAACAACACCCTTCTTGTCCTTAAGGGCAAGCTGGTGCCAAGAACCGGCCCCAACTAAGAGTGGCACAAAGCAATATCCAATAACTGCTCCAACAATTGAGCAAGTGAGATTCACCTGATCCTGCAAGAGCAGGAGTGTGTGAAAGGAGACCTCCAGAAGAGGAAGCATGCAGCCAGGCCTCAAAGGCTGCCTAGGATTTTAGCAAATGGAGGACACCCGTGAGTAAAGCCACACAATGTGTCTAGGCCATAAGGACATACTCAGAGTCCCCAGCACGCAGGGACCGGAAAGGAAGGTGATGGACACAACCATGGTTTGGGGATGGACGGTGGAGGGACCTCAGGGGCCAGGCTGAGGAGCCCAGCCAGCACGGCTCTGCACCGATTCCAAGAGTGTAGAAATGAGACAGGCTACGGATAGGTCAGGAATTACGTACAGTTCTCATTGCTCACTGCCTTTCATGCCTGGCCTGGAAGAGATACTTCTCATATGGGATATTTTATTCTGTTTTTAAGAGCTCTTCATTTGTCATCTGGGACAGAAAGTTGGAGCTGGTTGCAATCTGCAATCAATCAGCCTGCCTTTGCGGAAGATCTACCAGGAACTAGTGTTCTTCCTCTGTGGGTCTTTTAGCGTCGATGCAAGCATGCAAAACTCACTTACACAGTGTGTATGAGGAGAAAGGGAGGGAAGGAAGCAGGAAAGAAGGGACAGAGAGACAGAGTGAGTGTGTTCGCGAGAGAGCAAGAGAGCAGAATAGAGAGATTAAGGCAGGATAGAATTATCTATGGGCAAGTGGGGATAAATCAGAATTTGCCAGGGAATATGAACCAGAAGGGAGTAGTTCCGTTTTGAAAAATACTGAAAATCTACTCGTTCATTATATATCTCTGTCCTTTTATTTCTTTTACTGATGTTTATGTAAATCTAGGATCTACACCTGTAGACACAAACTTTTTTTTTTTTAATAACAAAATCAGGTCATGTGTGTATGTGCAACTTTATTTTTCACTTGACTATATATCATGTTTTTTTTTTCTGAGATCAGTAGACAGAGATTGTCTCCATTCTTTTCAGTGGTTTTGCGGTATTATAAGGATGTACCATAATTTATTCGAACAACCCTTATGGCTAGATATTCAGGCTGTTTCCACTTTTAAGTCTTTTTTGGCCAGTCGGAACAAGGCTATACTAAATATCATTGTTAAGTGCACCTTTGTACACATTGTGAATACTTCCTAACCGTGAAGTGACAGTGTCCTAGGGTATCTTGGATTTTCAAAACTATAGATATATGCTTCCATCAGTTAAGATCTGACAACGTTGCCTTATCCACATCCTCTAAGGGTTGGAACAGTTTTGACAAGGCCTTTTGCCACCCTGTCTCCCCCACCCCCAGGCCGTCCATCCCTTGCCTGAGAATGACTCTGAGTGGAAGAGTTGCCACCGCTGAGGGCGGAGCTAAACTTGACAATGGTGTTGAGGTGGAACCATGTGACAGGAGGGCTGAGGTGGGAAGGAGCCAAGACACTTGGGTCCGACCCTGGCCATGTCACTGCACAGCGCTGAGATCCTGGCCATGTCTCTTCTCCAAAACCCCACAATTCAAGCATGAGGCTTTCTAGACCCTGGTTTCCTACCTGGGAGTCTAGGCGGTTGGACTTGGTGACTGGGGGTCTCTTTTGGCTCAGACATCCAGTGATTCCAGGAAAAAGGAATGGAGGAGAGGGAGAAGAGAGGGAGGGAAGGAAGAATATCAAGGAGGAACGGGGAGGAAAAAGAAAAATTGCGGAACAAAAAAGACAGGTACCAGAGAGAGGAAGCAATGAAGAGTAAGGCCATCTCCGCTCTCGGGGACAGAAAAGCCTTAAACAGTTGCAATATGCATCAATACCAGGAGCTACAGCCTTTAGAAGGCAGAGAAAGGGTTTTTGAAGGGGGAGCGAGGAACACAACTGTTGTTCTTTTCTTTTCAAAAACCCCAAGTTTAATTTTTTCCCGAGATAACATTTTTCCTGGCGAGTGAAACCAAGGGGAGAGTAATGGCTGGGGACAGGGGAGAGAAAGGTGACAGATCACCTCTCACAAACGCGTGCTTCCGTGCGTACCACAGACACAAAAGCTCTCTGCCCCCAAGAGCAGGGCGGGCCCTCTTCTCTTCGATGTTGTATTCATCACAACTGAGCAAGTCACCATCCTCACTGACCGCCGCTTCTTAGATTCCTCTGAACCCTTCCGCAGAACAGAAATTGGTGCTGGGCTCTGACCCACGATGCAGAGCCACGAAGGCGTCTCTAGAGCGAGGCCTGGACTAGCTGGTCAGAGTCTGAGGCCTCTATCTGTGCCTTGCTGGTCCCTTTTTCCCTCTCTGGGTCTCCTCTGATGGCTAAAATGAATGGAGTGGAAACAAAGTGGTGGTCATTAAAGTCCTTGGATGGACCGGCAGCTGCAGCAACATCAGTACCACCAGGAACTTGATAGAAATGCACTAAGCTCTGGCCCGGCCCTGGCCCGGCTGCCACCAGCTCTGTGAGTGGGGTCCGTTCAGCAATCCTCCTGGTGATGATAATGTGTGCCGAAGTTCCAGGATCACTGAACCAAAAGATCTCAAAAGGACTTGCTACATTCATGGGACACAAGCTGAGCCCTAAAAATTAAAAAAAAGGTGGGGGGGTGGAGGCAAAATGAAACGACCCTTTCCCAGGCTCAGATCTGCAGGCCCAGGGATGCATGGGCACCTGTGCTTCTCGTACCTCCTGCTTCCTCCTTGGCCTGTTCCTAACCAGCTTGCTGCTTAAATTGTAGGCTTTGGACCAGCAGCAACCGTGTCACCTGGGAGGAGGTAGAAATCCAGACTCCCAGGTCCCACTCAGGACCTGCTGAATCCAAATCTGCATTTTTCATAAGATGCCAAGCTGGTGGGAACGCACAGGAATGAGGGAGAGGCCTGCCACCAAATCTCTTCCTTTTCTCTCCTTCCCTCCCCTTTCTTGCTGCTTCTTCTCGCTCATTTTGTACCACTCTTCTTTTACTTTTCGTTTTACCCTTGGAAATGCCGGAGCTTACTAGAGGCCCGGCTCAGACCTAGGCTGACCCTCAGGTTTAACAAATTCACTCTATCCAGTGACTTGAATATCAGTTCCCAGTTCAGAGCCCAGAGCCGGGGACGCTGTACTTTTCTCTTTGCCCTGTGGGAGGCAGTGTGGCCCAGGCAAGAGCCCTGAACTCGGTCCTCCTCAGACCAGAGTTCCAGACCCAGCTCCGCCCCATCTCTGTGTCTGACAGAAACATTGAACCTCCGGGGGAGCTTCATTTCTAAAATGGAGGCAGGCAGGCAGACCTTTTCCTTGGGTTGGCTGTGAGAATCAAGTGAGAGCATGGAAATGAATGTAAAAGACCCGATTCAGTGGGAGGAATTACAGTGCCTGTGACTAGAACAACTCGTCTCCTCATCCCTTCCTCAGGCCTTTTCCAGGAGCAGATCTCAAACAAGGAGGCTTGCCCCCTCACCACATGCTGCTGAAAACAGGCACCAATTTCCACATCCCCGGCATTTTCATTAGGAAGGCAGATACTGGATTGCTCCACTCCCTCCTTCTTGATAAAAGTGTTTATCGCCCTGTAAATTCCAACGTATCAGTAGCTGGTTACGGAGAGAAAAGGTCGCCGCCAAAAAAGACGTGTCATTCCACTGGAAATTTGGGTTTAATATGTACAAGGGAGCCCGCACATGGAAATCTCTTTGGAAATGATAAAATCCTATAATGAAAAATACCACTACAATAAGGGGGCTCATTTCAGCAGATAAATATTTAATATAGATCAGCCAAGATTAATTGCCTACTGAAACGCGCCCGTCCTCTGGCTCGTGAGGAAAGAGCATCTTTACGTTAATTTATGACAGAGTTTTTGAAACAAGCAAAGCTTAGCTTGTCCCGGGTTCATTTTGCCTGCCATTGAGAAATGCATCACAGGGCTCCCAAGGCTTTCTGCTCCGCTCTGGGCTCCTGCTGCAGGGGACTGGCCACTCCTTCGCATACTAATTAAGTTCTTGCAGGCATGGCAAAAAAAAAAAGTTCTAGAGAATCACTGAAATCAGGACATGGAACAAACCAGTGGGAAAGACCACCTTGGTTCTTGTGGGCCTGGAGCAGAATGTAGCTGCACATTCATAATAGAGCAGGGATGACAGTGGGTCTCAAGGCAACAAGGAAAGAGCATGTGTCAGGCCCTGAGGAGTCCAACTCTGAGCACTTCTCTTATTCTGACCTTCACCAGGGGAAAAATAAAGAAGAATGTCCCGTTTTATAGAGGGGGGAGCACTGAAGCTCAGAGCAGTGAACTGATTTACCCAAGGTCCTCACAGCTAGTAAGTGTTAGAGGCACCATTTAAATTTAGCTATTTCTGACTCCTGAGGCATCCTCCTAAAGCTTAATCTAATTACTGATATGATTGCCAAAGTTTTGCACTTAGGGATTAATACCACTGAGGGAACTTCAAGTTCAGAACTCTTGGCCCCAAGGCTTTTTATGCCTCCCATTCTTTCTTTTATTTTTTCTATTTATCCATTCCCTCTCTCTCTTTCTCTCTCCCTGTCTTTTCCTAATCCCCTGACCATCTATCAGGTTTTCTTGTGTCCCCAGTGGATTTCTGGTGCCTCAGTAGTAAGATCTAGTATCATTCAGGAAGAAACACACTTCACCAGAGGCCTCAGCAGGGACCTTCTCCTGATTTTCGGTTGTGGTACGCTGCTAACTCATTCTTTTTTTAGAAGAACTGGGATCTGGCTTGTACTAAGAAGAAGAACCAAATCGGTTCAAACAGAACCATAAACCAAAAAGCTGAACAACCTGGAAACAGTAATAACTATTATCCTTCAATTAGTTACACCTTCAAACATCATAGCTACCATCCAGAAGACATGAACAGACATTTCTCCAAAGAAGACATGCAGATGGCCAAAAGACACATGAGATGCTCAACATGACATGTCATCAAGGAAATGCAAATCAAAACAACAATGAGATACCCCTTCACACCTGTCAGAATGGCTAGTATCAAAAAAGACAAGAAACAACAAGTGTTGGTGAGGATGTGGGGAAAAAGGAGTCCTCTTTCACTATTGGTGGAAATGCAAACTGGTGCAGCCACTGTGGAGAACAGTGGGGATGTTCCTCAAAAAATTAAAAATAAAATTACCATAGGATCCAGTAATTCCAGTACTGGATATTTACCCAAAGAATATAAAAACACTAATTGGAAAAGATACATGCACCCCTATGTTTAATACAGCATTATTTACAATAGTCAAAATATGGAAGCAGCCCAAGTGTCCATCCATCCATGAATGAATAAAGAAGATGTGGGGTATAGGAATATTACTCAGCCAAAAAAAAAAAAAAAAGAATGAAATCTTGCTATTTGCAGCAACATGGATGGAACCAGAGAGTATAATGTTAAGTGAGATAAGTCAGTCAGAGAAAGACAAATACTCTATGATTTCACTCATATGTAGAATTTAAGAAACAAAACAAATGAACAAAGAAAGGAGAGATGAAAAACCAGACTCTTGATGGTAGAGAACAGAGGGGAGGTGAGTGGGGGGATGGGTGACATAGGTGAAGGGGATGAAGAGGACACTTATCATCATGAGCACTGAGTAATGTAGGGAAATGTAGAATCACTATATTGTACATCTGAAACTAACACAATACTGTATGTGATTGCCAACATCACAATCACCAGCAACTTTTCCCACCATAAATCATGTACCCTCTGCACAGCTAAGTGCATCAAGAATGTCATTACCATCATCATGTTTAGCAAAGAGTAACAAATTTAATGCATGCCTACTATGCACTGGAAATACGAAGAATGAAGGGTACGGCCTTGGCATATATGACATTTTGACGTGGCTGGGTAGACAAGATAACTGACAACCCAAGATTCTGATTTTAAATGCCAAAAGAATGCTGTTTGGTATTTTGAATGATCAGAGACAGACCTGTAAGAGACCACACATAAGAGAACCAGGGGAATTCAAGGGGCAGGGAGTTCTAGCCTTGGTCTGCCATTAGCGCATGCATAATTGTGATGTCATCTAACCACTCCCAACTCAGTTTACTCCAGAGAAAAAGGGAAGGAAGTGCTAAATAGACTTTAAACCCTTTTCCTCAAAATTCTTTGAACACTTGACTCACACTAACATGTGGTTGGCTGCATTTTTTTCCCACAAAATAGCCAAAGTCTGGTTGATTTCATCTTGAGGAAATCAAAGGTAAAGAGAAATTTGAGATAGGAGGGAAAAAAACCCACCTTGCGGATCTCAATGGGTTTCTCTCTCCTCTCTAGGGATCCACTCTTGGATTATTCCAAATGCTCAGTTTACAGGGTATGGAGCACTTTAGTTTTAAATAATTCACATGGTGCTTTAAGTTCTCCCTTTTGAGAGTGCTCCATCATAAGAGAGACTTGGTTGCAAGGAACAGTTCTTGAATAACATCCTTAATATATCATTACAAGATGAAATTTCCTCATTACCCCTGCTCAGAGACGGTTCTCATTTTTTACTTTTATTTCATATACTCTTCAGGGAGTCGACACCGCTAGATCGGAATCTTAGCTCTTATCATTGTCTGTGTTACCTGGGACAAGCTCATTAACTTCTCTGAACCACAAACACCTCATCAGTAGAAATGGTGCAGTCACATTTCTGTGGTGGAATAGTTATGACAATTCGACTGGTGACATATTATCAGATCAAAGAACTGGACATAAAATAAGGCAACATCAATGACCTACAGAATCCAAATCTCAAAGGCCATCAGGGCCATGGAAGTAATGCTCAAGTACGCATGCACTTACTACACGGTCTCAGGGGTAGAGTCTGAAGGGAATAGCCCAGACACAGTGCCATCCCATGGCTGATCTGCACAAATGATGGTAAAGGTTTACCAGACTTATCAATTTTTCAAGAACAAACAGATATCTAAGTTTTCTCTGAAATCTTCCTCTAAATCTTCCTTTTTTTTTTTTTTAAATCAGAGGCCCGTGATTCCTTTTAAAAACTCACTATGGGCCAAGCAAAAACATGTTTTGTCTTTGGGCCAAGCTTTATACATTGCATTGCAGGAACCAGAACAGATGGGTGGGTGGTTGTTAAATGTCTGGTCTATTTGCATGCAAGGACTTCTTCCCACCATCCTTCTTTCTTCTCACCTCACCTGAAGAGATTCATGTAAGGAGGACAAATAACTTCAACCTCCTGGGAGTTTTCTGTAAATAATTCACTGTGAATGATGTCGTTGGTGCGTGACTCTTAGAGGCCAAATATAAGTGGCAACGATTAACAATCAGTACTTTTTTTTGTTTTGTTGTTGTTGTAGATAACTTTCCCATACCTCAGACATAAATTGGTGCCCAGATGCATGCATGATATAACGGGAAATGCTTTGGAGAAAGAATGAATGACTAGTACGTTAGCCTTGACCGCATCAACCCATAGGTTCCTTGTGATGGGAAGGCATGGAAAAGAGTAGCAGAAACACAATGCAGAGTACAATCTGTTTTTTAGCACTCATTTAATTAAGAAACAACCAATGAGTGCCTACCATGTGTTCTGTATCAGAGGTCAAACAAAAGCTGGGAATAGTAGGCTTTGGGGGAGAATGGGGGTAAATCTTAAACAGGATCCCACCATTTGTTGGTGTTATCTTCTCAGTAACGGGTTGAAAAAGGCTTCTTGCTCAACTGCACAGCCTTAGGATACAACGCAGTGCCTGGCACATAGTAGGTGCTCAATAAAAATATTTCAGTCAAATGGAAAAAGGTGAATGCACCAAGGAGGAGGTATCATTTAACCCAATTTTTGGAATCTGAATATAGAGAGGAAGGAGAGAGAGCAAAAGAACAGGATGAGAAAAGGCACAAAGGCAGGGCTGCGTGAATGAAGGTCAAGGAATGGTGAGCAACTGGGTGTATCCTTGCCTTTGTAAAGAAACAGAATAGTAAGGAAATAACTGGAAAGATGAAACTATTTATGTCTATAAGTCCTGGAAGTCTTTGAAGATGACAGAGAAGAGGGAAAGTATAATCTGACCTTTATTTTACAAAGTCAGTGAAGTCTGGCTGTTCTGTGCAAGGGGGGGGGCATCTAATTATTGACTAATGCGATTATGGTACTGAGAGAAGCTGATGGCGTGTATTAGGGTTAGGGAATGGAAATGAGAGGGTAGAAAGGAGAAAGTAGAAACTAGTGTTTGATGACCCATTTGATATGTGGAAAGTGAGAAGAGAACAGCGCCTCTATTAATCTGGCTGAGAATCCTCCTTAAGCACCTAAAGTCATACAGAGCCCCGACCACCACACATAATGTCCGAAGAGCACCACGTGTCCCAAGGGTTCCTCATTCTAAGTTCTCATTAGCTCAGAAACCTAGAAGAACCCATGTACTGGCCAATAACCCATTGACATAAGACAGAAGACTAGTGTTTTCTATCCCTGACTAACCTCAAGGCTTCTTAACAATCCTTTCATCTTAAATCCCCTGAAATTTGATAATTTCTCACAAACCTTTACAATCACCTAGTACAAGTCATTACTATCTCTTGCCTGGGGCATTCTGATAGCCCCTTTATTGGTCTGAGCTTTACAGTCTAGTTTCCCCTACTGGTTGATTCACCCACAGTAATCCCTTAACAAGTAAATCAGCAACTCACATAAGGCATCAGAAGGAAATTGTCAAGCAAAACCTCCTACAGATAACGATTATAACCAGATAAATCTAAAAAAATAACAATAACAGCAACTACTTAAAGATAATGGGAAAACACCCAGAAGCAGACAGAAGCCATAGGAGAATTTATTCTTGAAAAACTACCACTGGAAAAGGCAAGAATGGCAAGTCTCCCGCTTCCAGGCCTGAGGCACTCCCCAACCCCAGGGCAATAAACAGTGGTGGAAATCTGCAACCTCACAGGCCCAGAGCAGTGGACAGCAGAGGTCAGGAACAGAAGAGCAGAAGGAAATTACAAGGGGGAGTCTTGCAGCCAGAGAACTGCAAAAGGAGTGAAAACTGAAATCTGAGTTAAAAACTGCCCCAACAGGATGCTGATGGCTAAGGTACACAAGTGTAGGAGAGACCCCAGGGGATCCAGTGAAAGAAGAGGCAGAAAACAGAAAGGAATGTACCCATTAGTTATAGAAAGGCAGAGGGAAAGATCTCTGTTTGCTGCTTTTATGAAAAACTGAGCAGATAGGGATGCCTGGGTGGTTCAGTTGGTTAAGCGTCTGCCTTCAGCTCAGGTCATGATCTCAGGGTCCTGGGATCAAGTCCTGCATTGGACTCCTTGCTCCTTGGCGGGGAGCCTGCTTCTTCCTCTGCCTGCCTCCCTCTCGTTCTCTTGTGTGCTCTCTCTCTCTCTCTGACAAATAAATAAAATCTCTAAAAAATAAATAAATAATAAATAAAAATTGAGCGTATATCCTAAATGTGCACTTCAGGTGGTTAAAGGTGAATCATGGGCTTGAAGTTTCAGAAGACAACTGGAAATTGTTCAGAAGAGCAGCTGAAAATCAAAGGGGTAGCAGGAATCCTTAGAAACAAGAAAACCAGAGACAGAAAGAGAGATTTTCTAAATTGAAGTATAATCTCTCCCCAGATGTTTGGCTGACCACAAAATCCAAAACTGGGGAGGCACAGTGAAGACCTGCAGAGGACCAAATTGAAAAAGTAGCAACTGGAAGTCATGAAAACAAAGCAGGAATATCAGTACCTGCATACTATAGCTGAGATAAAATTTTATGGCAAGAAGTCCAGGCAAGTTAACTGCATACTATCACAACAACAATAGCAAATATTCAGAAAAAATACAACATAATCCAAAGATACTAAGTCATGGTATTTATGATGTTCGGTTTTCAACCAAAACTAACTGTATTTGCATAGAAAAGAGAAAATATAGCTCATAAAAAGGGGGGGGGGCAGATAATAGAAACTAACTCCAAATAAACCCTGATGTTGGATTTACCAAAGACTTCAAAGCAGCTAGTATAAATGTTAAAATATAACAAAATATATACATTTAAAAGATGAAAAGAAATAAGGAAAAAATAAACAGGCAAACACAACAGATAAGTGGAAACTATACATTAAAAATGGGAAATTCTAAAGATGAAAAGCATAACAATTGACATTTAAAAGTTCCTAACATAGACTCAACAGCATAACTGAGATGACAGGGAAAAAAAACCCAGTAAATTTGAAGGTAGATCATAAGAAATTATACAACCAAATGAACAAAGAGAAAAAAGATTGAAGAGAATGAACTGCACCTTAGAGACAACAAGTAGTCAAAGACATGGTAATCAGTCCCAAAAGGAGAGAAGAGAGAGACTAGGGAAGAAAAATATCTAAAAAAATAAAAGCTAAAAATTCCCCAAATTTGGTTAAAAGCATTAATTTACACAGGCAGATAAAGCTCAAACAAGATAAAAACAAAGGCATCAACAATAACAAAAAACCCTACACTTAGTGAAAGAATGAATGCTTTCTTTTCTAAATCAGTAACAAGGCAAGGATTTACACTTGCAACACTTCTATTCAACATTTTACCAGAGGTTCTTGCCAGTGAAGTCAGGCAAGAGAAAGAAAAGGCTTACAGACTGGAAAGAAAGATGTGAAACTCATCACAGATAGTGTGATCGTGTATGTAGAAAATCCTAAGGAGTCTACCAGAAACTCTCAAAAGTCACTGGTGAAGATAGCAAGGTAGGAGGATACAATGTATAAAATTCAATTATATTGCTATATACTAGCAATGAAAATATTTAAAAATAAAATAAAAATTAGAATTTTATTTACCACTCAAAATTATGAATACTTATGATGTGGGAAACAAAGGCAAAAGGAAAGGTAGATAAAATTAAATGTACTTATAACCTGCAACCCATTGACAAATACTTGAGATAGGCAAAGTATAACATCCCTGCAGGAAACTCCCAACTGTCTTAATGTTAATGCTTTGCTAGAGGGAAAAACAACCCTAGCTTGACAATAGCAAGGCCTCCAGTATCCTGAGGATCTTCTTTAACACATGAAAGTCCTTTTAAAAACCTTCCTTTTTCCTTACTTTACCCAACTCCCCAGTATATAATCAGCCATTCCTCACAAGCCCAGGGCCACAGGTCTTTCTGCCCATGGGTCCTGACCATCCCGGTGCTTTATAATAAAGTCACCTTTTTTACACCAAAGACATCTCAAGAATTCTTTCTTGGCCATCGGCTCCGGACCCCAACAACACATTCCAAACACTACATGACTTATAAAGTATGTTACAACATTTACACAGTGGTAACCACAAACTATTACTGAGTACAATCAAATATCTAAATAAATAGAAGCAAGGGTACCTGGGTGGCTCAGTTGGGTAAGCGACTGCCTTCAGTTCAGGTCATGATCCTGGAGTCCTGGAATCGAGTCCCGCAGGGATGGAGTCCCGCACAGGGTGCCCTGCTCAGCGGGGAGTCTGCTTCTCCCTCTGACCCTCCCCCCTCTCATGCTCTCTCTGTCTCATTCTTTCTCTCTCAAATAAATAAATAAAATCTTTTTAAAAAATAAATAAATAAGTAAATAAATAGAAGCAATAAGCCATGTCCATGGATCAGAAGACTTGATGTTGATAAGATGCCAGTTCTCTCCAAACTTATATACAGAATCCCCATCAGATTTCTAACCAGTATCGAGAGTGTAGTAATGGTGTAAGGAACATAACACAGTGTTCACACATAAGTAGTCGCTTGATATTCAAGAAAATATCAATGCAATTTAATGGGAAAAGGAATGTCTTTTCAACAAATAGAATTGGAAAAAATGGATATTCACATTGAGAAAACAAAATAAACATCGACCCTTCTTTGACACTATACACAAAATTTAACTTGAAATGAATCATCCCAGGTACCACAGGTCCACATGTAACTATGCCAGAGGCAGTTCTTAGATATATGACCCAAAGGGGTGGGCAGCATTGCCTTGGTTCATCCTTCTGTTTTCATTCAGCTAATTGCAACCTCTTGCAATTCACATGTGCATGATCAAGTGGGAATTGTGAATTCGTTATTTGGTTTTAACTAAGCCAACCCTCCTAAAATGGACAAACAGCTTTGAGAGTTTCTTGCAAAGAAACTACCAGTTGAAGCAAAGACCAATAATATAAGCCAAAAAAAAAGCAGAGTTAGTATTTCCCCTTTCCCTGAGTTAAGCACTGCAGAAGTCACAGTACAAAGTAAAAAGTCATGACAAAACAGTCATATCTATCAATTGATTTAAAATAACCCCAAAGACTTTTGACATAATAAGAGTTTATATCCACAATTGCTAATAAATACATGGTAAGCAATGAACTAAAATAATGTTTTAAAAATCTTTAACTTTTTATCTATTCCTTCATATCTTTTAAAATGTCTATGTCTATGCTTATATAATAATAAACATTAAAAGTATATATAATATGTCAATGACTATGGTGGTATGACTTTTTTTAAATAAGGAAACAATCATTAGCGACCAATGACTTAGGAAATAAGATAGGAAAGAGAAAGTTGGAATAGGGAAAAGTACATGAATCGGAAGACATATACAGGAGAGAAAATGGTGATGGATTGGATATGTGAGCAGCAAATCAAGGAGAGTGAAGACACAAATTCTGCAGTCCAGAATCCTAGCCCCTTCACCTATTAACTGTGTAATCTTGGGCAAGCTACTTACTTTGTTCATTTACAATATGGTGCAACAGTCATAGGCTGGTGGAAAGGCAAGACAATATAACCCATGTACTGTGGTTAACATAGAGTCTGAAACATGGTAAACGTTCAAATATTAGCAATTACTATAAAATTATTATTGTTATTATTACTGCCTTTTATTGGGTAAGGAAGAGGAATTATTTGAACTTATTGTCCAACCTTCTAGCTTGGACCTTTGACCGATGATGCTGCCCTTATTTGAGACAGAGAACACAGGAAGAGAAATAGATTGGAAGAGAAGGGGTAATAGAGGATTCTGAGATTTCATGAAAAAGTCCAGGGGAAATATCCAGTTGGTGGTTGGCTCAAAGGATTGTGGAGTTTGGAGGAGAGATGGAAGTTTGGGAGTTGCTGGAATGTAGGTGATAAGGGAAGACACAGGAGTGAGTGTGATTACCCAGGGAGGACAGAAGGAAGAGCACCATTCAACTGATAATCTGGCAGAGGAGAGGCCCATAGAGAAGACTTAGATAAAACATCAGAAACACAGAAGGAGTGTCCCCTAAACTGGTCATCAGACACTCAGAGCCTCCGCTCATAGAACAGACTCCTTAGAAGAATTAGAAAAGGGTGCTCTCTCCAATCAGATAAATGACAGAAGAGTATCCCTTGTAAGCATGATTATGCAACCTTGGGTGTCAAGGGTATCCAAGGTCACTAAAGCCAATCTCCCACCTGTGCTTACATTCTTCTCTGGTCAGACTATGCTAATTAGAAGCACTTGGGTAAGAAGAGAGTGACTGCCCCTCCCATCTTCTAGCAACTGACCATTAAAAACTTCTCACCTGGAAAACTGTTTTCTAGTAAACTCCTACCAGTTCACTCTCTGGAACTAGCCCACGAAGAACTCTCTGATCCCCAGTGCAGGCTCTGTATATGTAAGTTCACAAGCTTCCTGCTTTTAAGAGCTATTGGTCCGGTGCCAGGGGCTACCTTCTCTGGTTCTCTCAGACAGACAGGCTTCCAAGTTACTACTGAAAACCCAGCACCCACTGACAAGTGCATCAGGATGTTGAGAAATCTGCAGATGTCTTTCACCTGGCCTTGTCTCCCAGAAGTAAGTGGGTGGAACTCAGCAACAGAATAAGATCCAAAAAAAGGAAGAGAATTATACAGTAGACTGAAATAGAATGGCATAATACATACAGCTATGCATCTTCTCTCTACCATCCTCCATCCACAGGAGGCAGAAGGATCTCTGCCCTTAGGTGTGGTGAATTGGTTGTTTTTAATGACACCACATTGATCTGCTAATTTTAAGAAAACAGTCTTGGAAGAAATACTTTGTTCCCAGAATCTGGGGATGACACTTGACGAGGGTTAATTTTCTCAGAACTTTGAAAGGCTAAGGGACCCATGGAACCATACCATGTAAGAACTGCATATGCCTCACTGCTCCTTCTTTCAAATACCACCTCTGGAATCCTTCTGCAGGCACAAGGTAAAGTTCTGCATGTTTGCAAAGCTCTTCCATTCTCTCTTAAAAAGTATTGCAATCAGCATGAAGGATGCACCTAAACTGAGTTATCAGAGAAAAGAAGGGTCTCATCAAACAAAAAGGCAACTGTGGGCCAGTTACAATGAGCACTGAAAGAGGAGTCAGAAGGCTTCGATATAAGTCAATGTTACACTTACACCACTTAGCAGACTGATCACACTGCCCAGATATTTAGCTGCCCAAAGATCTGGCTACCTCATCTTCAAAATGGGATGGTGTTACCTACCTCATATGGGAAATTGTCTTGTGAACTTTAAAAGCATTACCTATAGAAGGTATATTTGAACAGGAAGAAGCAGCACAGGAAGAAAAGTGCAAAGAGGAAAGGAATGAGGAGGAGGAGAAATGAGAATCATGGAGGATTAGAAAGGAAAGTTTCCCAGGTCATAAGATGATTCAGCATCGAGGATGGCGCAGGATACAAGCTCCTTGGTTCCCGGGGCTGCTTTCCTTTCACCCCTCCCCACCCCAGCACTCTGCAGAGCCAGTGGTTACAAGCACAGAGTCTGGAACCAGACTGCCTGGGTTAGAATCAGTTACATAAACTCCCAACAGTGTAACCTTGGGCAAAATACTTCTGTGAGCCTCCATTTCCTCATCTGTACAATGGGGTTAAAGGTAGGAACTGTCCCATGGGATTGTTATGGCTTAATAAGGCTAGGAGGCTATGTAGATATTAATATATCCAGTATCCCATCAAACTAGTTTATTAGTTCCACCCTGTGTGGGCTTTTATTTTTCAGTGTTGTTCTTGGCTCTGGAATGAATTCCAACTGGATTCTGTTAGGGGATTCCCCCATTATCCTATTCATTTCAGCTCAACTTGCAACATCAAGGCTAAGGAGGTTCTGCTGCCAGAAGATTCTCCCTTTGGAAGCCCCACCCCTTCTTGATGATGATGATGATGATGTAAACGCAGGCTGAGCTGAAGCTGTTACAGAGTGAGGACTCTGTGTCTATGGTAAGTGCAAGACGACCTACATTTCCCTTCTGCTGACAAGCATCCCAGGCCTGGGTGCCCCGGTGCCTTTTCTTAAATCAAAAGAATATTGAACTCATTATGTTCAAGCACAAGTTATCCTTCATCGGTCAATTTGTCTGGGTCAACCGTTCTCGAATATTTATTCTGGACATCTAAAAGATAGGACATTCAACGGTCCGTCTCCAATATTACAGCTGCCGCTCATTTTGTTATCCTAAGACGATATTCCGAAACCAGGCCATTCAAATGCAATTATTAGGTACCAATGCAGTATCTTCCATCAGAGCAGTGGAAGGAATCCAAAGTCAGTCCCTGGGTGCCAGTAAACAGGAACAATAGGACCCATCTCTATATGAAGGTGCCAGGTTTACCAAGCACATTTACTTGCACTCTCTCTTTTGAGCATCACACTCTACAGCTCTGTGGGAGACGTAAAGATTTTAAGTTCCTCTTTAAGGAGAAGAGAATTGGGGCTCAGAGAAGATAGATCATTATTCAAAGATCTAATGGAGAAAGAAAAAAGCCTCGAATGCAAATCTTCTGTTGCAGATTGAATTATCTACCCCATCCTCTGCCTTCCTTTCTTCCTTGTTGTGTTCAATAATGGAACTTTAAGCTGTTCTCTCCTCTACCATGAACACAGCAACACCTGATTTTCACACTGTGTCTTCACCCCAATTTCTCCCTTCATTCCGTGTGACTAGCAGCCAATACCCTCTGCCTCTAGGCCCCTTGACCTACTCCATCCCTATGATCTCCACCCTCTCCCTCCTCCAGCCCCTCTTTCCTAGTTACTCCTAGAATGTGTCATTTCCCAAAGCCCCTCTAACTCTGACATATGTGAAAATATTCCAGTCTTGGACTCATCCATCACAACACCTACTCTCTACCTCTTCAAGACCTCCAGGCCCATGAGGATCTCATTTCCCTTTATCCACGATCTACTGTCTTCACTTCTTTCTGGATCAACTTAGATCCAATGATCCATCCCTACGTTTACTTTTGGCCACTACTCTTAACTCCTTTACCCAATTGTTCTTCCATCTTGTCCCTTGGCAAACCCCTACCCTGTTTGAACCTACATCCACCATCTTTGCTCTTACCTCGAATGTTAAGTTCTTTTGGAGAACAATAGCCCAGGTGCCCAGACTACAGTCATTATCAATTGAGGGTTAGCAACGTTATCAGAGCCCTCGGGGCTTCCTGGTGATCCTTTTGTATTTCCTTAATCAGATCCTTCTACCATTCTGCAGACTAACGATTTCAAAACACTACAAACTCTTTTTGGCACTCCCGCAAGGCCTCCGTGCTCAGAGATTGGTTTCACATCCCACTTCACAAAGAGAACAGAGGCCATCGGAAGTCCTTTCAAATCCTGAGTGAAATCAATAGATTTGCACCTACATCCCCTCTTTCCTTTCTTTCTTCCTATTTAAGCTGAAAGCTGCCCCTCCTTTTACCTCCATCTATGCTTTACCTCCCTCCCTGCCTCTTCGGGAATTGCTCCATCACAAATAACCTCACTCAGACCCTCAGCCCCAGCCTCTCCCTTTCTTAATGGTCTCCTCCCTTAGAAGCCAAAGAACAACAACAAAAGCTCTTCCCTTTATTTCACATCTCTGCTCCCTTTCTTGTTATGCTTCTTTAAAAAAAAAAGTCTACTTCCTTGCTTCTCACTTCTCAGCCCACTGCAATCTGGCTCCTGTCCCCAACATTACATTTAAACATCTCTTGCCAAGGTCAAGATTTTAAACACAAAAGGCTATTTTCAGTTCTAACTTTATATTCTCCATCAGAACCCATGGCCCCTGATTACCCACACCTCCCTCCTTAAAACATTCATTTATTTGAACTTCCATGGTACCAGACGTCCCTGGCTTTCCTCCTGTACCACAGGCCAGTCCTCAACTTCTCAATGCTTTTCTCTGCGCATGCTAAACAAGCTCCCCTGAGTGAACACATCCTTAAGGGCCATCTACAATGACTATTGGTAACCTGATGGCTCTGAATACCATTTTTTTTTTTTATCCAAGGGGCAGAACCATCTATACAACTGCTTACCAAGTCTCTATTTGGATGTTACAGCTAGTTTAAATTTAACATTTGTAGAGCTGACTCATCATGTTCAATCATACACAACCCCAAAGTGTCCTTGCCTCGCAGGGCTGCCTATCTTGATGAAAAGCACCACCGCCCACACAACTGACCAAGTCAAAAATGTGCCCCTTTTCTTTTTCCTATTTAACCTAGATCCAGTGACTCAACACTTAAGCTATGATCTTGCCACGTCCCTTGCTTCTTGAGTCTTCCTGGCTTTTCAGCCTTCAAATCCCAATACTGAGTTTTCCATCTCCTTAAAATACCTCAATGTATAATTTCATTTATATGACATTCTTGAAATGATGAAATCACAGAGACAGGAAACAAAGTGGTGGCTGCCAGAGGTTAGGGATGGCAGGGGAGAGGAGGAAGGCATGATGAAAAGGGACAGCACAAGACATCTTTGTGATGATGGAACTGCTCTGTGTCTTGATGGTGGTGGTAGTTACAGGAATCCACATGTGCGATAAAATGACTCAGAGTGGTATACATGCATTGTTCCAATATCAAGCTCTAGGGTTTGATATTATGTCATAGTTATATGAAATGTAACCATTTGGGGAAAACTGAGTGAAAGGTACATGAGACCTCTCTGTACTATCTTTGCAACTTCTTGACTATTTCAAAGTTAAAATTAAAAATTAAAAATTACATGGATCTCAAATCCTCATTGATGCTACTTTAGTCCAAGACACACTCCTTTCTTACCTGGGGCACTGCCGTAGCCTTCTATTTCCCTGCCATCTGTTTTGCACCCTCTCTCAACTTTTCTCTGTCCATCGATTCTCTCCATTTTAGCAGGAATCACCTTTCCTTCTTTTTCTTTTTTTTAATATTTTATTTATTTATTTGAGAGAGAGTGCACACGCACACAAGGGGGGAGGGGCAGAGGGAGAAGGAGAAGCTGACTTCCCACTGAGCAGGGAGCTGGACATGGGGCTTGATCCCAGGACCCTGGGATCATGACCTGAGCTGAAGGCAGATGCTTAAGCAACTGAGCCACCCAGGCACCACGCATGGGGTGTTTTTAAATATAGAATAAAGGAGTCACCTTTCTAAGATGACAACGTGACATGCTCTGCATCTGAGCAAAATCCTCTAAAGAGCTCCCCATTGTCCTTAGGACCTGGTTCCTAACTTGTGTGCTGAGATGCTACAGAGGACCACGGCAAACTCACAGGGACATGGGGATATTATAAATGTTCAAGAGAAATGAGAGATACTTGACATTTATTGGGCATCACAAAAACTACTAACCTGAAGTGGTTTACAGTTTCAACATTAAAACACATCCATTCCTTTCATATGGCATACCTTCGTTAAGGTGGGTTTTTGGCAGAACTACAAAGTATTGCAGAAAAATGAATGAGGAATAGGAAACGAGGGTGGCAGTATCCAACTGCAAGATTTAAGAAGCAGACACTGTGATTATTTCACAGTGATTATTGTGAATATTTAAAATCAAAATATTGCTTTTTCTTTAGGTTTGCATGCATCGTTTTTCAAATGGCCACTAAACTTTGGGGGACATAAATATTTCATTAAGCTGTTCAGACCTAACTCCTCAATAAACAGAATTAGGATTTCCCTGGCCTCCAGGAACCATAACAAAATCACTGAGAGAATTTTGAAATGAGAAAGTGTGGAAGGCACCAACTTAAGATAAATAAAGTGCAAAGTCTTTTCTAGAACATACATCGAGCTCCATGATCCAACCCCCGACTCACTTCCCTGGCCTGCATGCGAACATTTTCTCTGCCTGTCATTCAGAGTAAATTACTGCAGACCCCAGAACAAGTCTGTCTCTTTCTGGACATGACCTCAAAACACACACACACACACACACACACATGCACATACACACACAACTCTACTTTCCTATACCTAATTCCTACTGTCCAGATCTCAACTTAAAAAAAAGAAAGAAAAAATCCTCTTCTTGAAATCCTTATTTATACTAGCACTCCATGTTAATCGTCTTCCCCTGCACTCCCCCTAGGAGGGAGCAATTTGACTCCATACCCTCCATCTCTGGCCAGCTACCTACAGTGCTCCTAAAGGCACAGAAGAATATTGCTTTGTTGGTATCAGAGGCTCATGCAGTTCCTGCACAAGGTAGAGACTTATATATGTCGACTTCATGCACTGGTGAGCAATTCCTTCCCAAATCAGACAATCCCAAACCATTTAGTCGTGCCAGAGACTTCCAGATCCTTTGTATCCAGTTCCTTCTTTCTCACACAAACCACACCCTCCATAAATAGGATCTTACACCCGATGTCATGCTAGAGTCACAAAGAGGATGTCCCGAGTGCTCAGGGAGGGCGGCTGCACCTTGCTACTGTTCTCTGAACCACATGCCTACAGTTTGAAAAACAGGAGATTTACTCCCACCACACAAACAGACCCCATTCTGAAACGCTGCTGATGGCTGGAAGGTGCTTGGGTGAAAAGCCATGCCTGGGGGGATGAACGTCCCCTGAGCATTACACATCAAAGACAACCTGGGGGGCACCGTGCGGCGGGAACTGGAAGATGAGATGTTGCAGACAGCTCCCATCACCTGGGCTGATTAATAAATGAGACACTTGCAAATCATGGGATGCATACGGTTTACACGAATCCATGCATGCTAATGGCTTAAGGCTACCTTGCCAGTATGTAGGCCTCTGGATTCCTGCTATATGTGCCTCAGGGCATCAGAAATCTTTCTGTTCCTTTTTATCTTCCTCTAAACAAGTGTCCTCTTAGTCGAAGAATGGAACCAATGCTACCACCCTAGGACACCTAACCTACAAGCACCCAGATCGAGTTCGCCTCTTGTTGTTGGAGGTCCCTGCCACTGAATTTCCAGGGAAAATGTTTAACTACCAGTCTTCAAGCACTTGCTCTGTGCTAACTATGATCATATGTTATCTTCTTAAATCTTTGCAACAATTATGGGATGTATTCCCATTTCACAGATGGAGAAGTTGAGGTCAGAAAGTTTAAGTAACAGACCCAGGACCTCACGGTCCAGGATTCAAACCAAGATCTGCCTGAGTCTCAAGACTTGCTGCCCATTGCTCAGGGATAGCGACTGGTTTAGCTTCACAGAAGCTTAGATACTGACTTGGGGCTGGAAGTTGCCATGGAGGTTTGCAGAGGTTTGCAGAGACAAGCCAGGTACAGATAAAGGGTGGGATGCAAAGCTTTCCTCCAAGCCAGTCTGGGAATCCACCGCTAATGAGACTCAGTAATTCTTATGCCCAGGAGGAAGGCCTTGCGAGATAAAGAAATTGCCTGGAGGCAGAAGCCTGGGTATTCTGGTTCCTTTCATAAGGGATACAAAGGTATCCAGCAGCTGCCGAATTGTACATTTAAAAAAAAAAAAAAACCCACACTGTGCCAAGAATGGAATTGGGGCAGGTAGGCCTGGATGCAGCCCAGGAAGGGAGCTGTCTGACGGGTAGGTCTGGAGCAGCTCTGTCGGTGGCATGGAGTCGTACTTGGGAGTTAATGAACTCCATCTTTATTGCCTCTGTCTTGGCTTCAGCGCTCCCTTCCTCTCCCTTGAATTACTGCCACCGCTTCTGAACCCTTCCCTCCTACTCCTTTCCACGCATTCTGCCCGTTGCTGCCAGAGCGATATTTCTAAATGCATTATCAGCCCATGTCAGTCTCCTGCTTCAAACCCTTCAGCATTTTCCTGTTGCCCAAATCAGGAAAAGCACAGGTTCTAACATGCTTAACCAGAGCCCATGGCAAACTCTGAGAAGCAAACAGCACAGCTGTCCCCTGTGCCCCAAATGACCACGATACGGACCCAAAGTCAGTGTATTTCAGACAGGAAGGCCCACTCCATTGGCGGAGGCTGAAATCACTATAGTTGGTAGGGAGCCACATTTTAAAAAATAAATGAACCAGGGGCACCTGGGTGGCTCAGTCGGTTGGGCACCTGCCTTCGGCTCAGGTCATGATCCCAGGGTCCTGGGATGGAGCCCCACATTGGGCTCCCTGCTCGGCGGGGAGCCTGCTTCTCCCTCAGCCTCTGCCTCTGCCCCTCCTCCCCGCTGCCCCCAGCCCCCAACGTCCCCTTCTTGTGTGCTCTCGATCTCAGTCTCTCTAATAAATAAATAAATAAATAAATCTTTTTTTTTAAAAAATAAATGAATCAGAAAGGAATAGACAGTACTAGAATGGAATAGAAAATATCAAAATACATCACACGTATAAGGTTAAGTATTTTTTTACGAATTTTCATTTCGATCGTGTATCTGTATCTCTTTCTATAGGTTTAATAAGTATCAATGTAAAAATAAATTTAAGCGTGAGTTAGGGTTAAGAAATGTAAAGACAAAAGAAGGAAAAAACATTGCTCTAAATAAGGGTCCAGTAATACTCTGACAATGTGCTAGAGTTTGAGTTTGGTTGAAACCAATTTGCCATTCCAAATTTCTTTCATTGTTGCCTCCGAGTTGCTATCCAGCCTTCTGTTGTACATCACTGCTACTCAAAACACACACACACACACACCTATAGATCTGAGGTTCCTCCCACCTCTTGTTTTCGCAGGCACTACTCTGTCCGCCTGGGCTACTTTTCTCCCGGCTGTCTTCTCACAAATTCCTACTCCTCCCTGAAGACTGAGTTCAATACCCTTTCCTCTAGGAAGCCTTCTTAGACTTGTCTTTTCCTCCCATCCTTCCCCCCGTCACAATCCTAGTGCTAGGGCAAGTTCCCCTCCCCCTCCACAAACAGAGCCCCAAGGGCAGGGTTCAGCCAGGGAACTCAGCACAGGTACTGTGCTTTATTTGTCTTTGGTCAGTTTACCCCAAGATATCATGGATTCCTTGAGGGGGAGGATTAAGGGTTCCTCTTCCAATCCCCAAGGGAACGGTGCAGGGCCAGTTGGTAGGAGTCTGGAGATCGGTAAACATTTTTCAAATGAATGCGTAAGCTACAGGTGCTCCAGATCATGGATCCAGTCCCTGTGTCTTCTTTGGCCAAGGTTTGGAGCGTGGACTCTGAAGCTGCAAGGGCTTGTCTCTCTTTTCCAAATTTCCCCAGTCCCAACAGGGAATTTGTGTCAGTCGCTCCACCTGAGGGAAGTGTGCAAGCCTGTCCATTTTCAGACCCTGCTCCCGACTCAAGCTGGACAACGGCTCGGCCACGATTGAAGAAAACTAAGGTTTGCAGCTCACGAAGTCAGTTCAGTAACAGCATGGGAGCAAAGAGGTAAAGCCCAGCAAAGGTACCAATTTGGTAGCAATAGAGCTATCGTTCTTGGAAGGGGAAGATCAATTTTAAATAATCAACACAAAACATCTCTGAATTGACACCAAGTGGCCCGGGAAATGTTTGCAGTATATCCTTCCCCATCCCTCTCTATTCAGGGAGAACTTGAGCAGAAATTTGGATTAAATGAGGGATAATGTAGGGGGAGGGCACAGGGTATTGGTTCTCACCAGTGACGCCAGCCTCTAAGTGGCTGAAATTGACAACTATAAACCTGAGACATTGTCCCGTTCTCATCTTCTTTCATGCCTACTGGGCATGCTCTAAAAGGGATAAAAGGTTATCTGTTCACCCACTGGGTCCAAACTGGTTGTTAAGGACTCAAGCCGTGTATAGCCAAACCTCGCAATGGTGCCTAAACATCTCACTTCCTAGGGAATTCTGTAGTCAGAGGAGAAACCCACCAGATCTCCCAGATCTCCTGAAGGAATGGAGATTGTTTTTTCTGGAGAGGAGAACTGATTTCCCTTAAATACTGCCTTTCTGCAGCAGGAAGCACAAACTGATTCACCTTCCTGAATGCATTAACTTCTACTCTGGTCTGAGGCCATGTCTTAAAATATACAAAATCCCTTCCCCTTTGGCCCCGCAGCCAGACTGGGAACCTGACCATGACACTGATGCCTATATTGTAACCATTCCAACTCAGACGCGTGAAGACCAAAAGCTAAGACTATTTATTCTGATATCCTTCTCACTGCCCCTTTTCCTTTTTTTTTTTTTCCAAAAATACTTGCTCTGGAGCAGAATTTCTCAACCTCCACACTACTGACATTGTGTGTCAGATGATGCTTTGCTGCAGAAGGCTGGCTGTACGTTGCAGGCCATTTAGCAGTGTCCCTGATCCCTGGCCTCACCCCATTAAACGCCGGTAGCAGGCCCCTCCACAACCAAATGTGACAACCCAAATCCCCCCGGACATTTCTGAATGTCCCTTTAGAGAGCAAAATCACCCGATTGGCAATCATTGCCCCAGGCCAGTGGTTCTCCCATCCGAACTAGACCAATGAAATCAAAATATCAGAAGAAGGACCCAGGCACTGGTATTGTTTAAAAGCTTTGCAGGTAACTCTACAGTGCACCGCTTCTTTGCAATGTGGAATCAAGGTCTTAGCTCACTCCTCGACCGTGGCTCCGGCCTCTGTTGAGGTCCCTATCCCTATACAACAGGCGGGAATGCCAAATTCAGGAATAAGAAATAGTAGCTCAAAAATTTAGGAAATGCAAAGGGAAAGAATGAAAAAAAAATAAAGAGAAGGCTACTACCTTTGACGGGGAAACTGAGGCTGCTGATTCCTTCCCTCTCAGTCGTAAGCCGGGATAGGGCAGACTTAGACTAAAGTGTTCAAAGGGAAAGCTGGATGCGTAGGGGGGCTTCCTCGGCCAAGTGCCAGCTTCCAAGCTAAAGAGGTGTCCCTTTAAGAGTGCTTTGACCCAGGCTGGTGTCCAAAGGAGAGACACTCAAAGCCAGGTAGAGCCAGCAATCCTTACACCTGCCCTCCAGAATTCCAATACTTGTGAGAATAAGAGGTTGTGTGGTCAAAGAGATTTGGTCAAATATTGTTAATGTGTATCATATATATATATATATATATATATGCATATAAAATTTGGGAGGCAATGGTTAATTAAACACACAGGCTCTGGAATCCCCTTGCCTATGCCATATCCTACTCTCCCAGAAACTAGCTCTCCTTCCTTGGACAAGTTCTATACAGAGAAAATAATAAAACCTACTGGACAAGATGATGGGAAGGATCAATCAGTTGGAATAATGTATACACAGTGTGTTCATGCTAGACACTTGGTAAGTTTTCAATGTTAGCAATTCACTTATCATCATTGTTACTGTTAACTATGGGATCTTTTTTTGTTGTTCCAGAAAACACCTTTTAACATTGCATTGAACTAGAGTTCTGTGTAATCTACTTGAGGAAACGCCGATTTAGATTGAATTTTCCTACACTAATAGAAATATAACCCTTGCGCTATGTGATATTAAGATTCTATCTGGAATCTGGAGGCTGGTGGTGTCAGGTTCAACCACAAGCATCCTGAGAGGTGCAGTGGTGGACTTCTCCCTTACTGCCACCTGTCTGTAAGCTCCTTGAAGGCAGTCCAGGCTACCTTGTACTTTATTGGTTCCCCAGGGCACAGCATCTGGCATACCTAGGTACCCAACAGATACTCTTGAATGATTTCTGGATAAGGACCGCATCTCATTCACCTCGGGGAGACCAACCACCCCCGCCCCGCCTCCCGCCACATTCATTCAGCCAAGTAGCTTTACCACAAAACCTACTGTGGATATTTTTGTGAAATACATCAGGGAACCATTAGAATATCAGATTAGAAGTGAGAGTCATGCAAGTCTGAAATAAATGTGCAAGACAGTTAGGCAATCAGACTTGGTTTCCCAAGATTTGATTTACACTCAACTTTCACGTACTTATTTAGGGCTCAGAGGAAGGCACACGAGGAGCCACAAACCACTTGCTCAGCAACCTGCAGGGAAAACCACTCAATATGAAACCATCTCTCATGGAACTGCTACAGTTTGCAATTACTGATGAGCTCAAAGTCAGGAAAAAATAAACAGAAAATAAAACATAAAAAGGCAGGAAACAACTTTGGACCAAACTGACTTTTTTTTTTTTTTTTTTTAGCAGCAACTATGAAGAGACCAAAATGACTTCTAAATTATCTCGAGAACAAAAGAAATAATTTCTAGTAATGCCATCAGCCATCTGAGATGAAAGGGTAAATTCGGATTTATACAGGTCCTGCAAAATTCCAAGCTCTAAATGTTTGATAGCAATGTTACTTCGCACCACAAGCACACAAGGCATTTCATAGGAGCTCCAGTTTGCAAATAAGAAACCTGAGCCTCAGAGAGATTGTAACTTGCCCAGGGGCAGAGGGAGTTTCTCCACACTTGATGATAAACCAGGTAACTAAAAACTAGAGAGAATCATGACAGCATAAGGTAAGAGCTCCCGTTGTGGGGTCTCAGAGACCCGCTTCTGGTTCCCAGCCGAGACACTTCTCATGACAATGGACACGTCTTGTGACGTGGACAATTTGCTTAGCCTCTTGGCGCCTATGTTTTCTTATTCATAATATGGGCAATAAGAGCATTTCCCGGGCGCCTGGGTGGCTCAGTTGGTTAAGCGACTGCCTTCGGCTCAGGTCATGATCCTGGAGTCCCTGGCTCGAGTCCTGCATCAGGCTCCCTGCTCAGCAAGGAGCCTGCTTCTCCCTCTGACCCTCCTCCCCCTCATGCTCTCTGTCTCTCATTCTCTCTGTCTCAAATAAATAAATAAAATCTTTTAAAAAATAAAAAATAAATTAAAAAAAAAAGAGCATTTCCCTCCCAGAATGACTGTATTGAATGACTAATGTATGTATGGGCTTAGCAGAAAGTGAAAATCAATGATTTTATTCGAATGATGATTTAGAACCTTAATGAAAAAAAAATTTGCTGATAGAACATTTAAACTGTACAAAGCATTCTCACGTGAACTTTACCTCATTTGACCTGGTGGGTAGGATAGACAGACATCATTATCCCTTCCTACAGAGAGCAAATTGAGGACCTGAGCACTTCCTTATCCACTCCTCTCCATGGAATGATAACTGTGTGCTTACTGATTCTTGTTTTGCTTCTACCCTCCACCCTCAACTCTGAGTTTGGTGGAGGACAGGGTGGACCCTACTGGTTGTGCATGTGTGTTTGTGTGTGTGTGTGCACGCATGTGCACTTCATTGTTTTCTTTTGGTCATATCTGTATGACCAAACCATGGCACAGCTCACGGCATATGACTGGTGCTAAATTCTATGAGTGAATGATCCATAGAATGCATTGGCCGAGGATGAGAAAGCCAGAAACTGGCCCCAAAATAAACAAAGCCCGAGTCTCCAGACCCCCAGGTCCAGTCCTCTCCACTACCCCAGGCAATACCTTCTGAGGACAGTATTTCATGGAATCATGGAATTTCAGAAAAGGCGAGGACCTTGAAGATCACCTTGGCTAACACTCTCATTTTACAGACGACGAAACAGAAGCTCCCAAATTCCATTACCTGGGCCAAAAGCATGCACAAAGGAGGCAGAAGAGGTGGGCCAGTGCCCAGGTTCCCTGACTCTGAGATCAACGATGCTGGCAGGTGCACGCAGAAAATCCCCCAGCCTCCGTGCATCAGCTCAGACTTAGGCAAGAGAGAGCGTGTGCCTCGTGCACCTAAATCACTGCTTGTACACATCTTATTGCTTGGCTTGTGAAGCAACCCGAGAAAAGGCTTCTGCTGGGATTTTACAGGAAAAACTCCCCTTCTTGCCATTGGCACCAACTCCCGTCCCGAGTCTATGAGCTGAAACCAGCCTCTGTGTGCATGTGCATGAGGAAAGAAATGGCCTTAACCCACTTAAGGGAGGAGAGGAGACCTCCCCTCAGATTTTTTCTGAAGCTCCTAGATCAGCCTGGGGCCCAGCATGAGGGCAGGGTGGGGGGAACTTGGCCAAAGCTGGAGGGCTAGGGCACCTCCATAAGGCTGGCTGTCTAGCACAAGCCAGTGTGGCACGTTCCTGGAGAAAAGCCTTGCTGTCATGATGCCAATGTCGAGTGTTTAATGTGCTAGGTCTACATGAGCACACGGGAAGACACAATGGAAATCACCAGAAGACGCTGCTTTCATGCTTCAACAAAGCAGCATGCGGTGAGGACAAAGTCACTTGACAACCGCCCTCAGGAGCATGTCCTAGTGGCTTTGGCTCTGGTCTGAACCTGGCCTGGAGAGGCACACGTGTCTCTGGGTACTTATCTGCATGTGTGCCCATGTGCTGATCAGGATAGGAACCCCACCTGATCTTTGCACGTAGTAGGTTCCAAATCAATGCTGATGGTATTAATGATCTCCCAGTTATATCTACCCTGCACTTTTTTCTTTGTAGCACTTATTGTGTGTGTGTGTATGTGTGTGTGTTTAATTAATGTCAGTCTTTCCTAGGAGAGCAGGGACCATGTTTGTTTTACTCATCATTGTATCATCTGCCCCAAACACGGTGCTGGGCCTCTAGCTGGTGCTTCATAATTATTGGAGGATTAAATAAAGGAAGGAAGGAATAACTAGATGACCAAGGGGCCTGACTTCTGGGTCAAACTCCAGCATTTAATTAACCACGTGACCTCGGTTAAATCTTATACTTAATTTTAGAACTAGAAAGCATCCTAGAAATCAGCCTGTAGGATGAAGGCACACTTTGCTTTAGCAGTGGGACCCAAAGGCAAGCATATGGAACATCAGAACACGAAAGCAGAAGAGTGAGACTTTCGACTGTACTGTATGTATAAGTGCTGTGTAAGGCTGGGGGGATCCTGCCTGGTCACCCTCCCACACACAGAAGCTTGCCTGTCTTCCCACACTACAGCGGCTTTTATGACTTCTTTCATCGATCCTCAAGATTTCAAAGAGCATAGATTGAAAACCACTGATGTATATCAAGGCTACCATTTGATGGGTGAGGAGGGTGGGATACAGGAGAGGAGGGAGTTCGCCTAATGTCACAAGACCGGTGCCCAGAAGGAGTTAGTATCCAGATGTCCTGACCCCCAACCTCATTAACAACCTTTCCTTTCTTAGCTCTCTCTAAAACCAACCCCAAATGTTTACAAAGTGGTTGTGAGGAAAAATGTCTGCAAGAGCCCTTCCAGAGCTCGGGAACACTCTATGTGTAGACACCATGCTGGGGGAGCCGGATGGCACAGCATCTGGAAGGAGGGCTGTGGGGTCAGGCGGGTCCATGCTTACCCCAGCTCCATTCCTTATCACATGGACGAGTTGGGGCCAGGGACTCAGCCTCGCCAAGCCCTGGTTTTCCGATCTGTAAAATGCCAAGGCACTGCTCACCTCACAGAGGTTGTTGTGAGGAGTCAATGACATCCTTTCATGGCCCATCATTAAGTGCTCACTGTTGAGCTATTGTAGTTCTACTCAGAGTATCCATGTGAGTCTAGGGGTATTTCAACAGTCATCACTAGCATATGTTAATCATCCACCATGCACGATAGCTCCCTTCTAAAACCCAAGCAAGGCCACCATGTTAGAGCATTACTACTCATCTTCAAGCCCACGTATCCCCTGGGTCTAGCACAGGGACAGGCTTACAGCTAACAAACATTTGTAAATAATGAATGGATGCCATTAGTTCTATGGATTTATAGTCAGACATTGTTTCCGGTCCGGGATCCATCATTTTTCGGCTGCATGACTTTATTCAAGTCAGTCATCTTCTGATCTTTAAAAAGGAAATGTGAACCCCAGTCACCCAACTTTAAGGCGTCCTCAGGAGGCCCACATGGAAGCGAAAGCCAACACATCAAACCAAGATGTTATCGTCTGACAAAATGCAAACAGGGTAAGATACCTGGATCTCTACCACTTGTTCTGTTCCCTTAAATCCTCTGGCTCAGCTTGCATCTTTCCCGGTACCTGAGACTTCAGATACCAGTGTGTTCTGTCGAGTCATCAGGGAGTGCCCACGTTTGGTTTACACGTGTTCACAAAGAGCAGTGGCTATATTACACCAGAAATTATGCCAAGGATCCAAATTAATAACGATAATAACGGTAACGATAGTTATTATCGTTCTTAGGTGATTTAGGAATAGTTCTCCCAAGGACTGGTCTTCTGAATCAATAAATATATTTTAAAGATTTTATTTATTTATTTGACACAGAGAGAGAAAGCACAAATAGGCAGAGGCAGGCAGAGGGAGAGGGAGAAGAAGACCCCCCACTGAGCAGGGAGCCTGACGTGGGGCTCGATCCCAGGGCCCTGGGATCATGACCTGAGCCGAAGGCAGCTGCTTAACTGACTGAGCCACCCAGGCGCCCCAATAAACAAACTTTAAAATTCTGAAATTCTCTTTTGGAAGAAAGTCTCCTTATTTTCCACCCCTGCTCTCCTTCCCCCTTTCCTGCACACCCCATATCCATGCTTCCTTGTGTTCCTGCTTTCTATCATGCCCAGAGGACCTTCCCTCAGTAACTCTGATCACTCAGCACCCTTCAAGGCTCATCTGTGAACTCTTTCATAGATGGAAACTTGCAAAGCCTCAGCCACTATTCAAAGTAGGATTAGAATATTCAGCATAAAGTCACATCCCCAGTCTATGATGCCAATAAATGTGCAAAGGAGACATGCCCATTGTCCTAACAAATACACAGAAGTCTTACGACCTAAATGCTTGCTTTTTCAGATGCAGGGTCCTTTCCTCCACCATGCTTCCTGGTTTTCCCATTCTAACTAGCCCAGAAGGTTAAGGGTATACTCCTTCTTCCTTGACCTTAAGACAAAGACTACACCTCTAGAGAGTTTCTTGCATTCCCCAATTCATTTAAGTCCACAACTTTTATTGTGTGCTTCTGATACACGGAGGAACAAAAATCACTTGAGGGATCCAGGAATGAATTGCATATAAGTCCTGCCCTCAACGGGTTTCTAATTGGGTGAGAAAGAAACGCAAAGAAACACTCTAACTTCAGATGGTTTAAAACTAAAGAGACGTAAGTGTAGAGAGCTGTGAGATATCAAAGAGAGGGTGAAAGAGCTCAATGGGGGAGAATCTAAGATGGTTTCAAAGAGGAAAACACTTTGGGCTAAGTCCTTTTTGGGTGAGTGGCATTCCAACAGGTCAAGAACCAAATCAGGAAAGGTTGTTCACTGAGTGTCCCTACTTGTTTGCAGATGTGTGAATATTTTTGGGTAGGATGTTGGTATGTTAATAGCATTTGCCAACAACACTACTTATATCTGATGCGGTTGACTGAAAATTCTGTGACTGTGGATGCAGGGTATGAACCCGAGGTCTATCACGTACTGCCTGTGGAACTTCAGGCAAATCGTTTGACCTAGCTGAGGATCAGTGACTTTGTGCGTAAAATGGAGAGAAGAGATAGACTCTACCTCCGATGACTATGACAAAGGCTTAAATGAGAGTGTATGCCAAGTAGTAAGCACCATCCATGCCTGGCACACAGTCAGCATGCAGTAAATGTTAGCTATTCGCTCTTGTCCTTGTCCTTGTTCATCTCTTGTGCAAAGTACAAAAACAAGGTGAAACAACGAATAACAGCCTGCTGAAGGTTCATGATCCCTCTGCCCCGATGTTCCTCCATACTAAGAGGCCCATACCCACACCTGACCCCAAAGAGCCCTCTATGAATGAAAGGCACGGAAGGCGAGGACAAGCTCAACCCAGGTCTTACCTGTATATTTTATATCTGGTTGTAAATCCTTGACGGTGTCTTTCCACAAAGGATAGGTAGCTCCTGGAGTGGTGGAAAGGCCCCCTGTCTGAAATAAGCCAATCAAATTCCTTGGAGACATGTTGGTCTGTCCCAGCTGGTTCCTGGTGGGAGGGCTGCACTGAGATACGGCCCCATACAAACAGGAAGTAGAGGAGCTCAACAAACCTCCAGTTCATGCTTTTCTGCCGGCCTTTTTCCTCTCATTCTTGCTCCATTCTGTGGAGTCCTAAGGAGAAAGAAAAAAAAAGAGACAGAGAGAAAGAAAGGACGAGAAAGAAAGGGAGACAGGAAAGAGAGAAAAAATAAATAAATAAAATAAAAGGAGGAGAAAGACACACACAAAAAAATGCCGTTAGCATATCTTCATAATATTCCATCAGTCAAGTGTGTTAAGATTTACGAAAACTAGGGGGCGCCTGGGTGGCTCAGTCGTTAAGCGTCTGCCTTCGGCTCAGGTCATGATCCCAGCGTCCTGGGATCGAGTCCCACATCGGGCTCCCTGCTCCGCGGGAAGCCTGCTTCTCCCTCTCCCACTCCCCCTGCTTGTGTTCCTGCTCTTGCTGTCTCTGTCAAATAAATAAATAAAATCTTCAAAAAAAAAAAAGATTTACGAAAACCAGGATTGTCTCTGGTGAAGAGCATGGCCCCTCCAGAGATCTGGGCTCACGTTCCTGCTTTGCCCATCACGTGTTGCATGAGCATGGACCAATGCTTTGCCTCATAGGGATGCAGCCTCCTCATGTGCACAGCAGACGATGGACTTAGATGCCTCTATCTTGGCTCTTGTCACATCATACATGTTTCAGGCAAATGTGTTTGAAGAATGAATGAAATGAATGGAGGCAGATCCTGAGTCCCATACGAACAGTGAGGGATGTGGAGACAGGTGCACATGCGACCAGAGAATTCACTGTTGAAGATTCCGAGCCTCAAGGTTTCCTGGTGTTCAGAAGGGAAACTAAAGGCCAAGGGATCAGGTGGGGTCTTGCTCACCTCTTCTTTTGTGCGGGGTTCGTAGCATAGCACCCTGGTGCCGTGTTGGAGAAATATGTAAGACAAAGGGAGAGCTGGGGTGGAGGCTTTTGTGGGGAGGAGAGAAGAGAGACCATGGGACATGCTTAGCCTCTGGACACTTACAAGTTTGTATTCTCTCCTCATTTTTTTTTTTTTTTAAGATTTTATTTATTTGACAGAGAGACACAGCGAGAGAGGAAACACAAGCAGGGGGAGTGGGAGAGGGAGAAGCAGGCTTCCCGCCGAGCAGGGAGCCCGATGCGGGGCTCGATCCCAGGACGCTGGGATCATGACCTGAGCCAAAGGCAGACGCTTAACAACTGAGCCACCCAGGCGCCCCTCCTCATTTTCTACTTATTAGCTTATCGAATTCCTTATGCCCCCGACTGTGCTTATTCTAGAAGAGCTTATCTTTTTTTTTTAAAGATTTTATTTATTTATTTGACAGAGAGAGACACAGCGAGAGCGGGAACACAAGCAGGGGGAGTGAGAGAGGGAGAAGCAGGCTTCCTGCAGAGCCGGGAGCCCGATGCGGGGCTGAATCCCAGGACCCTGGGATCATGACCCGAGCCGAAGGCAGACACTTAACGACTGAGCCACCCAGGCGCCCCTCTAGAAGAGCTTATCTTACTCAACATTGAAAGGCAGCTTTGAATCCAGATTCCATGAATTATGAACGGTATCATTTCAGGCAAGTCACTGAACATCCCCATGTCTCCCTTCCCCCGTCTATAAAACGTGGTGAGCATTAGCACCTCGTGTGAGAATGGACTGACATAATTTATGTAAAATGTCCCACCCAGTGCTTGCCATTTATTAAGTGCTCAATAAATGGCATCAATGATGATGAGGCTAATGACAATGATGAATGATGGCACTAATCCTGTCCACTTAGTTTCTGCTGGGAGTGTCTCTGTGCACAGTCCCCATCACCCTGACCAAGTCCTCTTTCTTTTCTTTTTTTTTTTTTAAAGATTTTTATTTATTTATTTGAGAGAGAAAGAGAATGAGAGAGAGCACATGAGAGGGGGGAGGGTCAGAGGGAGAAGCAGAACCCCTGCCGAGCAGGGAGCCCGATGTGGGACTCGATCCAGGGACTCTAGGATCATGACCTGAGCCGAAGGCAGTCGCTTAACCAACTGAGCCACCCCGGCGCCCCCTATTTATTTTCAGTAGCCAGCTGAGCTCTGGCCCTCAAAAGTCATTTCCTGTTTCTATTTCTCTCAATAAGTGTTAGTTGGGGGCGCCGGGGTGGCTCAGCTGGTTAAGCATCTGCCTTGGGCTCAGGTCGTGATCCCAGGGTCCTGGGTTCAAGCCCTGTGTAAGGCTCCCTGCTCAGTGGGGAGTCTGCTTCTCCCCCTCCCCCAACCCCCCCACCTCAAATAAATAAATAAAATCTTTTTAAAAAAGTGTTAGTTGTTCCTTTCTCACAGCTCTGGTTGTTCATTCTGTGCAACTGTATGTTAGTCCTTAGTATCTTTTCTTATACTTGTTTCTGGGTCTGCTTTCCTCTTTGGCTTCAACCGGCCAGAGCCTCTGAAAGCAAGCAGCCTCTACACATGGCTAGCTGTGTGACTCAGGACAATCGCGTCCTCTCTCCAGATCTGAGAGTTTTAGGTCTACCGTTTAAAGACGGCGAGGACACATTCTGTCAAGTGTAAAACCACACATAAACATGAAGATACGGGACACCTTAGTTGTCTACTCTCCCAGCTAAAAATGGGAAGAAAGCAAAGCTAAGAAAGAGAAAAATCCGAAAAGACAGAGATGTGAATTTCCTCCCCAACGGGCTCTTTCCCTCTGTGGTCTGATTGCACCATTTTATTATGGGGAGCTGCAGAGATCTGCTTGGCACGGCAAGCCCCAGCTGTCAGGGGCAAAGGCCAGAGGCGCGGGAGCCGAGGAGTGGGCTGGCGGAAGCGGTGGCCTGAAGTTTTCTTCAGAGCCTGAAACAAAGCCATCCGTGTCGAGTGCAGAACTATAGCAGCTGCAGCTGCCGACCTTCTGCTGGAGCCCACCTGAGTGGCAAGCAGGGGGTGGAGGGGATTGTTCGGAGATCCTGGTGGGGGGCTGCAACGCACGGACAGCACAGCATGCCGCCCATTCAGCCTTCTCCGCGGCTTGGGCTGTGAGTGGGTGCGGGGTGGGAGCGCAGGAGAGAGTGCTTGGCTGAGAGGCCGTTTGCAAGCAAACAGGATGCAGAGCACCGCAGCTTGCAAACGGGGAATGAGCCTATCCGTGGAACAGCCAACGTGTGCGCGCACGTGTTTGTGTGTTTGTGTAAGACGGTGAGTTCTCAGCGCACAGTCCTAGAATTAGCCAACATTTGAACCATCTAGTCCACTGTTTCCCAAGGGGCAGCCACGTTGCCCCCCCAAGGGACATCTTTGAGTGTCATGATGGAGGGGGTGCTGCTGGCTTCTAGTGGGTAGCGGTCTGGGATGCTGCTCAACATCCTGCAATGCCCAGGACGGCCCCACCACAAAGGACCCTAGACCCAAATGTCAATCGTGCGAAGGTTAAACCCTGGCTAACCCAACTCTTTCGTCAAGATCATGCCTGGGCCAGGCGCCTGTCTTCTAGCTCCTGGCCATCATTCTGTCTCGGCAGGGCAGCGGGGGCAGCGGGTCCATGTGCCTGTGTTTGAGCCTTCTCTGTCGCTGGGGCTTGTGAGACAATCTCCATTCCAGCAAGTGGGGATGAGTGCTTCGTGGAAGAAGTCTGAACATATCTGTTGACTTAGCAAATCACGATAATGCAGAGAACAAAAACGAAATTGAAAATGAAAATGAAAATTGCTAAAGGTGCATTTTAATAGACATGGATATTTTGCAGAGCCAGAACAAGGACTGGGATGCATGTTACCGGAATGTCCTATCATGAAGACACTGGGACTCCCATTCTGTAAACAGGCCCATAATAGCACCAACTGTACTGGAGACTCAGGATGATAGAAGGGACCCATGACTGATATGTATTGAGCATCTACTGTGTGTTCGGGGCTAAACAAAAGTCTGTTCTCTTGGTATTAGCCAAAACATCCAGTACAGACTAGATGTTAATAATGGTTTCTTCATGAGGTATGGACAGCTACCCATTTAAGAGATGGGCACTTTGGGGCTTGGAGACACTGAGCGACTTTCCTAAGCTCATAACTCCTGAGCGTTAGATTCAAGATTCTAACTCATGTCCATCCTTTTATAAAGTCTGTATAGTTTCCACTACATTCCCCAGCCTCACCCCACACCCGCTGCAATTAGGTCCCGCCCTCCAGAGAGTCAACATATGGTGGGAGGGTCAAACCCATGCAAGAGGAATTCTGATATGAAATATGCTGTCGTGAAAACAACAGCAACAAAAGACAAACGTCCAGTCAAGGAATAAAGGCCACAGGTTTTGTTTTCAACAAAGAGACCTGGAAGGATCCTATAGAATAGGTGGTATTTGAGCAGGCCCTTAAATAGCATGGGAGGTTTTATTTGTATTTCATTCCAAATCTCAGGTCCAAATGGAGATGTGCTGTAAGTATAAACTACCCACTCCCTGGATCTTGAGACTCAGCAGGAATAAAAAAAGGTAAAATATCTCACTAATATTTATATCAGTTACATGTTGAAATATTACTATTTTGGCTGTAGTAGAGTAAATTAGATGTATTATGAGAATTTCTTTCACCTGTTTCTTTTTAATTGTTTGAATGTGGCTGCTAAAACTTTATTTTTTTTAAAGATTTTATTTATTTATTTGACAGAAAGAGAGCAGGAGAGTACAGGCAGGGGGAGGGGCAGAAGGAGAGGGAGAAGCAGACTCCACTGAGCAGGGAGCCCAATGCGGGACTCGATCCCAGGACCCATGGGATCATGACCTGAGCCCAAGGCAGACGCTTAGCTGACTGAGCCACCCCGGCACCCTGTGCTAAAACTTTAAAATTGCACACATGGAGCTAGAATGAGCCTTTTCTGCTTTATGACACTGCCCTGGGAAGGTCACTCGTCGATCCCCACATTTTTATCAACATTGGGAGAATCCAATTCACTCTCCCCTACAACTGTTCGGTTGAGCCACTGTGCACTTGCCTCCTCTGCCAAAATCAATAAACAAATAGACAATAATACATTATAAATGAAAACTCCCACACTCAAGGGCAACAGCTCCCAACCCTCTAAGCTAGAGACAGCCCTGGACATCTACTAGCATGCATTTGAGGACTGCTGGTTTTCCAATATTCATAAAGGGAACTTCCAGCCACTGGGGTTTAGAGCCGATGAAAGAGAGGCTGGTTCTATTCCAAGCACTGCCCTTGACCTCCTGTGACCTTGAGTGAGTTACAGGCTTGCCACTGCTAGGTGCCCTGGTGGACAGGGAGCTGCTGATGGGGGCTGTGGCCTGGAGAGCACGTGGGCCCTTGGCTGAACTGTGCTATATATAAGCCTGCAGTGTTACTAAGGGAATCAGGTTCATCCCACAAAGAGCACACACTCTAACCACTGCCATTGTATTATTTACATCTGAGGAGTACATGCAAGACAAAGAGACAGAGAAGGGTCTTCCAGGAGCAGGGTCACTAAGCTCCTCCCCTGGAGCCCTCTGCTTGGATTGCTGGGCCATCGCCCACATCCTGGGCCAGAGGGTGGAAGGAAGCACCCCCTCGATCCCCCATCCTTGAGGGCCCTGAGGCTGACTGCAATATCTGGGGTCACCCACGGTGTCTGCCTCTTAAGCCTGGGGCAACCTGATAGGCTCATCCAGGCTTCAACTTCTACGCCTGGATCTCTGGAATACACTTCTCACCAGATAGCCATCTACAAAGATGGATGACCATAAGTACACAAGAAGTCCCCCCAGTGCCTCAGTTTCCCCATCTGTAAAATGTGGGCAATATCAGAAGGATCAGTATCTCTTAGGGATCAGATAAGGATTAAATGGAATTTTATTTTTTTTTTTATTTTTTAAAGACTTTATTTTTTTTATTTGAGAGAGAGTGAGCAAGAGAGAGAGAGAGGTAGAGGGAGAGGGAGAAGCAGACTCCCCACTGAGCGGGGAGCCTGACACGGGGCTCAATCCCAGGACTCTGAGATCATGACCTGAGCCGAAGGCAGACCCTTAACCAACTGAGCCACCCAGGCACCCTAAATGGGATTTTAAATGCAACTATTTTGATCTCAGTTTCAGCTGAAGCCTAAATTAATAGATACCATATTCTAGAGAGAGGTATATGCCCACTCTACAGAACTTAAAAAAATATAGCCAAAATACACCTTTTGAGATTCTTAACCCACATGATGGCATAAAGAGTTGGATGCTGGGATCAGGAGTGGAGGCTGAGTGAGAAGTGGCTTCGTGCCATTCACAAATGCTCCCGCCCACCCCCAAACAGGGGGAGAGTCAGGGGGTTAGCCTTGCACCTCAGGCTTCAACAAGATCACTCAAAGGATCAATGTTCCCAGGAGCTTTGAGGGGGCGGGGTATGGCTGCTCGATGTCTAACTTACACTGGAGAAATCTGAAAAAAGAATTCTAAAGAGGAAACCCTAAAGAGGGATAGGCTAAAACCTGGTGGCAGAGTAGAGGCCGCAATTTGAGAAGTGACCACTTAGCTCATTCCTAACAGAAATGCGTTCCCCATGGATCTGAGGTGAGAGGCATGCAAAAGAAAGCCAGGAGAGGTTGCCCTAGATCCCACCCGGAGGGAAAGGGGATCCTGGCGAAAGGAAACTAGAATCACACTGCCATTTACCAAGGGTCCTCTACTGGTCGGTAAGTAGCTGAAAAGAGATGCATTTTCCTTCATCAAAGGAGTCACAAGTAAAGGATCCCAGAGAAGAAGGGAAGCTTCAGATATTCCTCAAAATGTTACATGTGAAAAACATTAGCCCTAAACCTGCTAAGCCCTGGGAACACTGATGCTAAGTCTTCCAAAAAGTACTAGTCGAGGAAGACGGGCTCTCTCCTTGTCTGTCCATTCTTGACCAAACCCTGCATCCTGATGAAGACATGAACAAGGTTAGCAAGATGGAGGAGATAGAGCAAAACCACAAGCCACAGAAAGACAGGAGAGCCTGGGGGAAGAGTGATGTCTCCACCTTAAATAAAATTTAATTTATTTGTTGTAATATACTGACCTAGACACGTCAAATACTGAACCAAAACTGTATATGAGGGAAAGAAGTGAACATAGCTTGAAAAAATCATGGACTTGCCTTGACTTTCATCCAAATGTCAGGAAAGACCTGATTAGTGAGTAAGTTTAAACAGTGGAAGGCAACAATCAAACTCTGTCTGTTCCTTTTTTCTGATTTTACTCTATGAATCCTGTTTGATCAAAGTAAAGATTTCATGCATCAAAACATTTCCCTCAGTGCCCAGCTCCATGTAAAAGTCCAATGAAGTCCAACTAGAATTTCCTAATCAGGGCACACGAAGCTAGAAAGAATCCTAGAACTTCTGGTGTACATGTTTATTACCTATTTTCAACACTCAGACCAAATAGGAGACCGTCACAAGTCACCAAGTGTACTGAAGTGAAGAGCAGGAGCCTGACAGCATGGAGAAGCTGGGTTTCATCTTTCCTTCACTTTCAATGCATTGTGATGCCTTGGTGTTTATCTTTGCCTCGTGATAGGGAGTTTAAAATTACATGATCATATTTAACTAAACCAGCTCTCACAAAATGGTCATGTGGCTTAAAAGGAAATGATGGATTTACCATAATCATAATTAAGCCAATGGAAACAAGAAAATGGTGGAAGACCAGCCACATTACATTGCCAAAGCAAAACACTGAGGATCTAATCAGATTTATCTGGAATTGGCCAAAATAACTCAAGATGATCAAGAGGACTAGTGACACTATGGATTTATATTTACTATTATTAATGCTGACCCTTGCTCTCAGTGGACATCATGCAGCAGGGAATTGTGATATTAACCAACAAAGATAACATGCGTTAAGTAATTTATATACATATGTTCATAGGGAAGCGTTTAGTCAACAATTTTAACTGGTAAGTGTGTGATTATAAAAAAGATCTGGGAACCACTGGAAAAGTGTTCATTATAATCTGCGTATTTTATATTATTATTTTCAACCATATAATCACCATCTCTAGGAGATCCTGTAGGCTTCTCAAACTCAAAGTATCCCAGACTAAAGCCATCCCCTTCTCCTGGTATTCCCCATTCGGTGAACCACACAATCTCCCACATGATTCCTGTGAGAGGTCTGAGACTGTTCCAGAAGTCTGCTTCCACTCCATTCAACCACATCCACCACCAGAACCACCATCTCCACAGCCTGCTTATTGCTTTTCATATCCAGCCATTTCTTTTTGACAACTCTGTCCTTCTCCGGTCTTCTCTGTGAACCTGTGATCCTGCACATCTTCCTCTTCTCTCTCTCCCCCTTGTACACTTTACCTGAGAAATATCTATTTTTGAAGCCCATTTTCTCTTGTCATCTATCATTCAAAACATGGCTCTCTCTCACTTGGTCTATGACAATCATCTTCCTATTGGTCTTCCTGCTTCATGTATCTCTGCCATCTCCAACCTAAGCACCACTGTGGTTGCCGGATGCATTTTTCCAAATACAGATATGACCATGACACTCCTCCCCTCATTAAACAACTCAGTAGTTCCCTATGGATCGCCTTACCTCTTAGTCTTGCATTTAGCAATGTTTATGAGCTGGATCTTGTATACACTCGCTGTTTCCTACTTCTACTTTTTCACATCCCACCCTCAATTTATCCAGTTTTTCCAGATTCTCTCCCCAGTGCACTGATGGAACACACTATAAACTTTGATGCCACATGCCTCTCATGCTGTTCCCTCTTCTTGTGCTGTCCAGCCCTATTTCCCAATTTTGCAATAGGCTGTTCATGCTTCACATTATATTTTAAGTGAATCAGTAAGGTGGGTGAAAGACCACTGTGCACCTACGCTATGCTAGATACCATGCCAGACTCTTTCTCTTGCCCCATGACATTCCACCTATCGAACGATCCTACGAAATAGATAGCATTAGTAGATCATCTGTTTTGTAGATGATAAAACTGAGACTCTTTAAAAAAAAAAAAACTGGTTATTTTTCCAATGTCACATTATTTTAAAGTGACAGAATTAAACTTCAAACCAAGCTAATTCTAAGTTCTATGACTCAGTGCTTGAACACACCAAAGAAACTACATCATCCTCAAGTTGTGGTTTCCTTGTTTTGACAATCATGAACAACCACAAATTAACTGTGAAGATGTTAATGAAGAGAATGGCTGATAAGTTAAATGGAGGTGTGAAACTTCTAGAAATGGTGAATCTAGGGAAGGCCATGGCAATCTGAAAGAAAACTGAAATATGTGGACTAATTATTTGTGTGATTTTTGAAAGGATCCAGAAGACTTTTTTTTTGTTTGTAATTAACAATATAAGTATGTATAGTATCCTTCCTTCATAAATATTTCATTCGGAGCCACATTTAGGAATATGATCTAAATTCAGGGAAACTGCCTTTTAAGTGTTCCCTCAAAATTATCAGCAGTCTCTATGGGAGATCTTTCAAAAAGGAAAGTGAAATGAACATTTTTAGAATGTCTTTTTCCAGGCCAGTTTGGTAAAATTCAATAAATATTTGTTGAGTGTCCCTACTATTTTAACTAGCTCTCATAGTCCAGAGTAGGAGATGGACAAAGAAACATGTATTGCATATAATGTAACGGGGCAATGATGGGGTATACCCAGTGGTCTGTGGAGCATGGAGCCCCCAGTGAGGGTGTCCAAGAAATGCTCCTTGGAGATGACATCTAAGCGAGGCCTTAGGCGCTAAAGAGGCATTTGTGAGATGACAAATACGGGCTCAGTATTTCAGGCCAGGAGAGAAATATGTGAAAGGAATGAAGGAGTGTGGTGTGAATATAAGATCTAAGACATTTCAAAGCCACTGCCGTGGGAATTTTGAAGAAGGGAGTGGCAGGAAATGAAGCAAGGAGCCAAATGGGGTCACATGCTTTATAGTCATAGCTTTACACATGACTGGTAGCTTCTTAAAGACGTAGATTCTTCCCCCTCTCCCCGGTGTATACCCAGGATCTGGATCCAATCATAGGGTAGGCACTAAATCAGCATTTATTCAATGAATGAATCAACAAATCAAGATGTGGGATTAGACCTCTGGGACCACAGGGAACCACTGAAAGCTTTTAAACAGAGGGGTTCTATGTTAGAGTTTCATTTTAGATGGATTACTCCAAATGTAGGGGCAGTGAATGGATTTAAGAAGGGACACGAATAAAATTGAGGAGGTCATCAGTGTAGTCTAGGCTAGATAGGGTCTGAAAAAGATATCTCATATTTGACAGACAGAAAGTTTAAATGAATTGAGGGACAAAATTAGCAAGCTTTGGCGACTGTCTGGTTGGGTGGGGTGGGGAAAGAAAGATGTCTGTGATGACTCCTAAGTCTGATTTAATGATCAGACTGATGACGATGTCATGGGTGATAATAAACAACAATGAAAAAAGAATGTCCTTTCATGGGACAAGTTCCCTCTTGAACCTGTTGAGTTTGAGGTGTCTGTTGAACATTCAAGTCAGAACTGGACTCTAGAATCCTCGAGTCCAAATCAACAGAGAGGCCAGGGCTAGGAGTAGACATTTGTAAATTGATGTGAACTGGTAGTGGTTAGAGCTCTGGAAATGGATGGGAACTCTTGTGTGAGACTCCTGTATGAGTGGTGGGAAACACGCACAGAGATATGCTCATATTTAGGCAGGGTGAGGAAGAAAAGAACCCCATGAAGTAGAATAAGAAGGGATTGTAAGAGGAGGACGAGAACAAGAATCATGAGAATATTGTCAATAAAGCCAAAGGAGCAGAAATATTTAAGAGAAGGGTCCAACAGGATAAGGACTCAAAATGCCTACTGGAATTAAGAATACAGAGGTGGTGACAGTTTTCAGTGCTTTGATGGGAACTGAGTATTCACTGAAAGAGATTAAGGTGTGAATGGGACATGAATACACAGAGGCAGAGAGTGTAGAGCACTTGGCAAAGAAAGGAAGATCAAAAAATCATTAGCCAAGTCTCCTTTTCTCTCCACCAGAGAAGGAAGTGAACAGTCAGTGGAGGATTTTGTTTTTTCTTCATAGGATGAGGATATTTATAAACGCTGAGGACAGATACAGAATTAAAGAAAAAAAGAAAAATACGAGAGAGAAAAGAAATGAGTACTGATTGAAAGAACAGCATGGGGTTCTGGCATAGAATAGGATAGAATGCCAGCCTCTGTACCAGCCACTGGGGAATCAAAGAAAAATAAGAAAGTGTCCACGGCTTTAGGGAGCCATAAAGTGGTAAGGGAGAGAAATCTGTATACTCCAAATTGTAAAACAATGGATTGAGTTTTATCAGAGACCTGAAGAAAGTGTTGTTGGAACAAGTAAAAAGTAACTCACACAGACCCTGTTCAAGAAGACTTCTCAGGGATGCTGAGATTTTACTAAGGCTCTAATGATTCAAGTACTGATAGTTCAGCAGAAGGGGGGGGAAAGGGACTGAAGAGAAGGCATTTCAGATGGTAGGACCAGTGTGAGCAAAAGGCACGGAATCACGCAAACCCACCTACTGTGTGCAAATCACGAAACCAGATGCTGCCTGGGAAGCAGAGATGAGTAAGAAAAGGTTGCTGGCCCTACAGAAGCATATGGAAGATTCTGGGGTTAGGAAGGAATGCCAAAGATGGGGGCTGGCACAACACAGATGCTCAAAATATAATTGTTCAATAAATAAACAGTGTTCTGCTGAGTTAATGGCTCTGAATTCTTCCCTGTGGCTCATCTATTCTTAATATTCAGTGGAGCCAATAAATAAAACACTTAAGTTTCCTTCGGAACCTAAATTACAACATTTACTCATCAAAAGCTCTGACCCTTGGCTTGATGTGTCCATCAGGTCACTAATGAAAACAGCTGAAAGGTTCCTGGTGGATCCATTTGGATAGAAGCTCCTTGGGCTCGGCTAGTTCTCGTGCAATGGCTTCATTACTTCTCACCGGGCTTTGTAAACGATGAACCCAAAGAACTATTACAGTTACAACTTCTGCTTGCCCAGGACAGTCATGGAACCCAAGGAGGAAGTCAGGGGACACACATCTCAGTGTTTAAGTAGGTGCTGGGTGATCAATCAGATTTTTTAAAATGTGGTCGGTTTGGAGACTGTACACATCCTCTCTCACTTCTCTCTCTTAAGGCTCTTCTCATTCCATCCCTGCAGGCCAGCATGATTCGTGCTGCAAAGGGATTGGACTCTCACTTGATCTCAGAGCTACCTTAATATATAGAGGGCAGAGATTTATACCTCTCCTTTCAGAGATGAGAAAAGTAACGTTCAGCAAGGTAACACCCGTAAATTCGTTTAACAAGGCACAAGATTCACTGAGTCCTCAAAACATTCCCATGTAATGGGAGAGAAAACAGAGGCCAGAAAGGTTCAATAATTTCTCCATGGTCTCACAGCCAGTGGGTTATTTTGTTTTGCTTCTTTCTGGTTTTTTTGTTTTTGTTTTTTACCTTAATCCAGAATAAGTTTGGTTTCCTATTGCTGGCCACACACAAGGCCCTACCAGAGAACAGCAATTTCTCAACACACATATGCATTTTTAATAAATGTTCCAGGTCAATACCACACATACACTAAAGTGTAAGATCCACTGTCCTGGCATAAGAGGCAAATGGGCAGGGTCATTTGAGGCCATTGCTTAATTCCAGGAAACGCCTTACTGATGTTGAAAAGTCAAGTAGCACCATGAGCGATAACCAGGGTTCTTCCCGCTGTCCTTCAAATTTCCAACAAGAATCATCGTGCTGTCTGAATCTGCAGGGCTCATCTAGCCCCAACTGTGTGGTTTTAAGAAAGTTTCCCCACCTCTCTGAGCATGGCTTCCCATCTACGTTGCTCGATTTGGGAACTCTGGATTTAATCATTCTCGCCACCATTTTTGAGTCCTGACTCTACCAATGATTGTGATGAAAATAATTTATGAACATTTAGTGAATGAGAGGAGCCGTGTCAGGAACTTTCCAAACATTATTTCAGTGGATGGCTGGCCCCAAATCATCACCTCTCTTTAGAACCAGGCACTTTCTCGTGTAGTTTTCCAGCTGTTCTACTAAAGAGGTGGAATCTGGGGCACCTGGGTGGCTCAGTTGGTTGGGCGACTGCCTTCGCTCGGGTCACGATCCTGGAGTCCCGGGATCGAGTCCCGCATCGGGCTCCCTGCTCGGCAGGGAGTCTGCTTCTCCCTCCGACCCTCCCCCCTCTCATGTGCTCTCTCTCATTCTCTCTCTCTCAAATAAATAAATAAAATCTTAAAAAAAAAAAAAAAAAGAGGTGGAATCTGTTCCCCATTCCTTGAATTTGGGCTCGTCTTCAGAACCCCCTTCGGTCACTAGCAGGAGACAGAAGTGATGACGCATCAGTTCTGAGCCTGTAGCTCCAGAGACCACGTGGATTTCCGTTTAACGTCTTGTGCTTCTGCGATCATCACAAGAAGGATGTGATTGTGCTTAAGAAAAATGACGAAGGGTGTGTGGAACAGACAGGCCAGCTAGCATGCCTCAGCCACATCGAGCTGAGAGCGGAGCCCCCAATGAACTGCAGGAGCAAGGACAGCTCAGTCTAGATGAGTGTGATGAGCTTCCATCAGCTGGCCCACAGAAGAAGGGGCTCTAATTATAAGTACCAGTTGCTGAAAGCCACTGGATTGGTGGGCTGTGTGTTGAGGGACTGGTAAACTAACAGACACACTAGGTAAGTACCATTCCCATTTAGTAGATAAGGATCCTGAGGGTCAGGGAAACTGAGTCACGTGTTCAAAGTCACACCGTGGATAGTAAGAGTCACACCTGATTATTTGATGCTGGGCATGTCTAGGTTCTTCACCGCCACCCTGCACTGTCAGCCCCTGGGCTGGGGACATGGCCCCCGTGCCACGTGCCTTTAAGCTAGTGGGGGGACTTTTGAGTCCTGAGCGCTCTCTGCTTTTAAAATGCACTTTCCCCTCAGGACTTCATCAGAAATTCTGAAAGTGAAATCCCAGAATCTGTGGTCTTAAAAGACTCCTAGATGACTTTACTGCATTGATATGGATGATCCGCCCAGGTGGGGAGTAGGAGGGGAGCTCTAGTCCTGAAAGAGGGGGGCAGGCGGTACTCACTGAGGTTCTCTCCTTCTCATTGGCTGGGGATGTGCAGTGTAACCTAATCCATCTACGCATAAGAAAGGAGGCTCGCAGGTTTTAAGCCCGAAAGGAACAAGGTGTTTCAAGGGGAGCTTGAGGAAAGAAGAAAAAAAATTGCATCTTTTGGATGAAAGGACGCTTAATCTTCAAAACGCAAACCATTCTTCCATACCAAAGCTCCTTCAAACCTAGGAAGTCGGCTGAGGCTTCAAGTCAGGCAAACAGCTTGTGTTTTGCAGATTAAGGAGCCTTTGACCCAAAAGATCCATTTCTGTGAAACTGTAGAGGAAGGGCCTGGTCTATTTCTGGCTGCTGCACCCCCCCCCCCCCAGGACAGAGGCCGCTTTATTTATTTATTTTTTTTTTTAAAGATTTTATTTATTTATTTGAGAGAGAGAGAATGAGAGACAGAGAGCACGAGAGGGAAGAGGGCAGAGGGAGAAGCAAACCCCCTGTCGAACAGGGAGCCCGATGCGGGACTCGATCCTGGGACTCCAGGATCATGACCTGAGCCGAAGGCAGTCGCTTAACCAACTGAGCCACCCAGGCGCCCCAGAGGCCGCTTTAAATGCAGACAGAGAAGGTGGCTGCTTCCCTGCTGGGACTGGGGCCCAGCGCAATGGAGGCAGGAGATGAATGGGAGAGTTCCTAAAGGAGGTCTTTTGCCCCAAAATATCATACCCGCTTCCTTGCCAGGATGCCCCAAATATTCACTATAGAATAAACACAACTTTGAAATATTGAGAGTTCCCTTTTGAGGGAGAGGGCTAATAATACCAAGCGGCAGGAATGGGCATCTATCCCGCACTCTAGAACTGAGGGGCCACATGACTTCATCTGACCCCCACAACAACCCTGCGTCGTCTGCAGGATGGGGAAACTGAGTCCTCACTTCACAGGCAAGGAAATGGGCTCCCAGAGGGATGAAGTAGTGAGTTTAGGATTATCCAAACATAGTCTCCTGCTCTTTCCTAGATCTGACCCCAGCCCCAGGGCAATCAGCAAAGATAAAGCCCGAAGCAAGTTTATTTATGTGATGTGGGAAACAAAGGCAAAAGAGAAAACTTAGATTTCCTTGCTGCTTATTGCCCATTGACAAGTCCTTGAAAAGGGCAGTGACCTTCCTCTGGGAGCTCAGCTGCCTCCATGTTAATACCCTGCTAAGGGCAAAAGGCAATCTTCCCTTAACAGTATCCCAACCCCCCAGGATCCTGAGTCTACTTTAACATATAAAAATTCCTTTGGAAACTTCCTTTATCTCTACCCCACCCCACACCCCAAGATATATGTTAGCAATCATCCTCCAAGCATATGGCCCACTGATGTACATCTGAAGGGTCTCACAACTAGGGTTTTATTAGACAGTAATAAATGACCTTTTCCCAACAATAGCTAGCCCCCTCAAGGTCCTGGAAACCTTGCTTCCATAATTCCTTAGAGACTTAGGCTATCCCTAACCCCCTCCCAACTTGAAAGTATACAATGGGCCACTCCTCATGACCCCAGGGTAGCTCTTTCTGCCCATGGGTCCTGTCCCCCTGCTTTAATAACACCACCTTTTCACACCGAAGAAGTCTCAAGAATTCTTCCTTGGCTGTCGGCTCCAAAACCCCCAAAAATTTCCTACATCATATGTAAGATAAATTAGAGGATGCCATGAGGTTTAATGGACACTGGACTAGGCTAAGTCAGGATGCCTAAATTCTCGCCCCATTCCTGATACCACTGCATAGGCAAAACAAGGTAACTGATATCCCAGGTCTCTGGAACTTGGTCTCTTCACATATGGAGTCAGGAAGTTTGGCCTACACGTTTTCCTAGATTTCTTTCAAATTCAATATTGTCTTGGGCTATGATTCTATCCTGGTTGAATAAAGAACAGAGAGAGAGAAAGGAAGGAGGGGGAGAAGGAGGAAGAGAAGAAGAAGACGACGACAAAGAAGAAGTGACAAACAGAAGTCTAAGAATGAAGGAAGGGGGGGAAAAGAGAGGGAGAAGGGGGAGGGGAGGAAGAGAGGGAAGGAGGGAGGGAGAGAAAGAGAGAAAATACACCAAGCTCAATTTTGGCTTGCCTTAGATGAGGGGAAATTATGCCAGGCAAGAGGGATTGAGTCTAAGAAAGTGAATGAATTTGATTTGTCTAAGCCTTAGGAAAGCAAATATTACTGAAATGTTGGCTGACTGCTACTGACTTCCAAACAGAAAATGGCTTCCAGATATACTGTGGGTACTCAGCAGGGTCTGTTAGAGTGAGTGATGAGGTGGCCATGCACTGCTGGAGAGAAGGGAGAAAATTATAATGTTCTCCTGATGGAGACCAACAGAAAGAGCCAGCCCAAGAGGAAAAGAGAAGGCCCCAGCTGGGCCTCCCTTAAAAGGTTCAGACGATTTACACCAAACCCAGAAGGGCCTCTGGAAATGGTTACCCTAAGGCTGAGCCAGGTCACAATGTTGAATGTGATGGGAGTTGGTCAGCACACAAAGCACTTGTTTGGGAGTCAGGAGACCCAGGCTCGAGGCCCAGCTCAGGCTCTAATTCACTGTGTGATCTGGCTTAAGGCTCATCCTCTCCATGGGCCTCAGTCTGTCCGTGTAGAAAATAGCTGGAGGTTTTAAATGATCTCTAGGGCCCTTCTGATTCAGCCATTCTATGATACACTGTGATCAAATATCCGTGACTTTCACTCATTCAACAGGTACTTGTGGGACACCTGGTACCATAGGGCAGGAGGTAGCTGACATCTATAAACCTGCAGATGGCTTTGTGTGAGGTTACCAACACTCTCCCAAGGTGGGGAGTGACCCAAAGGTGTCATCCGCTCTAGCCTTCTAGCTCCAAGAAGTACAGAATCTTAAAACCTGCACGGTGTGAGGGTCATCTTATACTTGATGACCTACAGGGAAGGGAAAAGGCATTCCTGAAGCACCATAAGATTTCAGGCAGTCAGGAAGTTCTGCTGGGTCTCACCTGAGCAAAGCCAGCCCTCCTGGGGGGTAGTTCTTATTAAGGTGAAACATGTGGGTAAAAGTCCTCTGATTTACATATCAGTATGTCTTACTGGCATCAGGAATCTTGTGTAAATTGAAAAGAAAGCCCATCAGAAATGTCCTGCTCATACTCTGAATCATTTAGGTTGAATAAATAAGCCTTAAAGAGACTCAAATGCAGGGCTTCATTTCGTGAAAAAGGATACCAAGGCTTGCCCAAGGTCCCACAGCTAGTTAATGGCAGAAACCAAGAGTGAAGAACCCCCTCTTCACACTGCCTCCTGCCTCCTATTTTTACAACTCTGGAGCATCCTCTCCTGCTCCTTGAAGCATTGATTTTGGGGGTAAGGTTTTGTTCTGTTTCGCTTTAGCATAAGGACCATTCCCAGGGAAGTCAGTTCCCAAATTCCACTCCTCATTACTGTGAGAGCAGTCATGCTGTCATGTGTGTGAGGGATGGAGAGACAGCTGGGCCTTGGGGGGACACACTGGAGGTGATGGAGAGCGTGGGCCCTGGTGCAGGGGCTCCGCATGCAGGGGAGCCCAGGGAGCCCAGGGAGCCGGAATGCCGCAGTCAAATGCAGGGGTGGAAACAAAGCCTTGGTATTGATTGGAAAAGGCAGCTCACTGAGCTTGCCGCTGGCCAGCCTGGCTCTTCCAGGCCCGCTCTCCTCTCGGCCACCCTCAGAGGTTCAGAACCATCTACTCTGTATGCAGGGGGTGCGTCGCAGAGACTCGGGACCAGATGGGATGTGTTCACCTGACAAGATGAGAGAGAAGAGAGAGTATGAGAATAGAAGAGGATGTATCCCTCTGCGCAGATGAATACAATAAAATAAACCAGGGGAAAGGGTCTAAAGGGACAGGGGGCTGATTCTATGGCAATGGGATGGGGCAGCTTTTTTTTTTTTTTTTAAGATTTTATTTATTTATTTTACACACAGAGAGAGAGAACAAGTACGGGGAGCAGCAGAGGGAGAGGGAGAAGCAGGCTCCCCGCTGAGCAGGAAACCCGATGTGGGGCTCGATCCTGGGATCATGACCTGAGCCGAAGGTAGATGCTTAACACACTGAGCCACCCAGGCGCCCCTGGGGCAGCTTTTTCTTTAAAAAGGACTGTGGGGATCGAGAGAGAAGGGTCTGACCTCTTCACCATCACGATGGCTCTGTTTCTAAGCCAATTTCATCCTCTCGTCTCAACCACTGGACCAGCCTCCTAATTCCTTCCCTTCCAAAGCCTTGCAGGAAATAGATGCCAATAAATGTTTGATGAGCAAATAAACAGCCTCTGACACACAGTAAGGTGTCAACCGTGACGAATTTGTGTGAATCACTGCTTCTTCAGGGGAAGTAAATCCAAAGGTCCAGGCCATAAATACGAGGGAATGAAGCGGCAAGGCACAGAGTTCAAGAAGGGATTATGACGACGAATGGTAGGCACGTGATCCAGTCTAGGACAGTGGACTGCTTCCACCTAGGAATGCTATCTCCAGGCTGCCAGGTCACCTGACCTCTCAGGAAAAGCCACAAGAAAACCCAGATTTTTGTATGAAATCTCTTCATTTCCAAGCGTTGACAAAGGATCTCTCCCTCCACTCCCTAACCTGTGAAGGTCAAATACAACTCGTGCATGTACCAACAGGTGCATCTGTTTGTGACCCTGGACTTACAGGATCAAGTCCAAATATCTTAATTAAACACCCAAGCCTCTCCCTTAACTAGTAGGTTCCCTAACCTTGCTTTTGCTTTCTTTCTTTTTTTTTTTTTTAAGATTTTATTTATTTATCCATGAGAGACAGAGACAGAGAGAGAAGCAGAGGGAGAAGCAGGCTCCCAAGGAGCAGGGAGCCCGATGCGGGACTCGATCCCAGGACCCCGGCATCATGACCTGAGCCGAAGGCAGACGCTTAACCATCTGAGCCACCCAGGCGCCCGCTTTTGCTATCTATACAACAGCACAGATCCTGTAACTACAGCAAGTCCAATTTCCTAACACTTTGGGAAATATATTTCTGTCTTGACAGGGGCAGAATATTTTCTCTGTTTTTTTGCCCACCTCAGCCATGTCTTCTCCAGGAGCCGTTCCTGACTGCATCAGCCCCTTCTCAAGTCCTATAGCTTGGAGGGGATATAATTGTTCTTTGTCCTTTAAAACATAGGCCATCATTCCATAGTTACTTAATAGAATCCCACAGTGGAAAGTGTTTGAATGGGAACCTAGGATACCTGGGTTCTAAGCCTGGCTATCCCCCCACCTTACTGTGTGGCCTTAGGCAAGGTGACTCTTCTTTCAAAGCCTCAATTTCCACCACTTTTGAAATAAGGATAGGTGGTCTTCATATAGAGAAGGGTATTGGGGTGCAGGCACGGCTCTCCAGGCCAATTCTTCCCCTGCCTTGAAAAAACACCAACCTGTAAGGTTCTGATCAGTTTCTGGCATGCAGATGGTGGGTATATGTGTTTGCCTCTGCAATGAAGCTTGCTGTTTTGGAACTCAGCTAAGCTTCCCTGGTCACTTATTACGTGCCAGGCACGGTGCTAAATGCATTTTCTGTATTTTTTATACCTCGTCTCTTCTTAGCTCCTAGCCATGATCTGGGAGAATAAGACCAACTGGGAGTGATTGCCCCTTCCTGGCCACTCTCAGGCCATGACTCTCTTATCTTGGAGTCACTTCCAGTGTCTGGAGTTCAGTGTCCTCTTCACAAATGGGAAAGACTGGACTGGAAGGAATCTTTCAGCTCAAAATAGAGGGTGAGGGAGGGAAGAAGGAAGGAAAGAGGGGAGGGAGGGAAGGAGAGAGGAAAAGAGGAAGAAAGGAAGGGGGAAGGGGAGTGAGGGAAGAAAGAAAAGGGAAAGGAAGGAAGGAAGAAGAAATTAGGGTGGGAAGAAAATGAGGCACTAAATGAAGGGGGGTGGGGCATAAAGAAAACTTAAGTTTCTCTTTCTACCTGGACAGCAGATCCTCTTAATCTTGTTTTCCTCTAGATCAGGAATAGAAAACTTTTCTTTAAAAGGCCAGGTAGTAAATATTTTAGGTTTTATGGGCCATACTGTCCATGTTCCAAATACTCAACTCTGCCGTCGTAGCATGAAAGCAATCACATGAGCGTGGCTGTGTTCCAATAAAACTTTACTGGCAAAACAGGTAGGGGGCCAGATTTGGCCCCTCCTCAAATGTCCTTGTGCTTCAGAATGGAGTCACTTCCCCACGTCACCCTCTCAGGTACAATTTCAACTCTTCTACCCAGAAGAAGCCCCATGAGCTGTTCTCCCTCTCCAGAAATGACACTAAAGGGATTTCATTTATTTATTTAGAATTCATACCCCACTTGCCCCCAGACACAGCTAAAGTGATATTACAAAGTTAAATAAGATATAAATCAGGACAATTAAAAATAAAAATGGAACAAAGAATAGTTAAAACCCAGTGAAGGAAGAGATGCTACCAGGCACCTGGGAAGAGCTAATTGATCTGGATTTAGTTCTGAGGTTCCTGGCAGCTGAAGTAAAGTGAAGTTAATTGGCCCCCAAGGGGCTCAAATCCCTGAGTAGGGTCTCATTAGCGTCAACCATCTACCAGGGAACAAAGGAAGGCTGAGCTGAGAGGTGTGACAGTGTACCCTGCCCCCAGGGTGCAGGGACAGCCAGGAACTGCCCCCAATCCAAGAACCCCTTTCCCCCCAGGCCAGGCTGATCTTGAGCACATCACAGCTGATCTTCAGCATATCACTACCACAGAAAGGAAGCGCAGCATTTGTGGCAGTCAGACTCATCCAGACCTTGAGAGACTTGATTGAGTTATCAAGACTCTGGATGGCATTTTCTGACTCCTCCGAGGAAACACTAGCCCTTGCTTACTTCACCATGCTGTTGGGGGAAGTGAACTTATATATACCAAATGCCCGATCAGGCTGGGGACAGAGGAAACTCATATGACTGTTGTTAATTCCTCCTACAGAATTGTTAAAAGGCAAATCCTCAGTAGACATAACTTCTCCATTGAAATTTGAAATCGACCCTTTCCTTTCTGTTCTCCCAAACAAGAGAGAGACAAGTAGGTGAGAATCATGGGGCCAGAGAGGAGGAAGCCAATAGGCATCAGGGTGAAATGATAAAAGGTCTGAATGGGAGGATGTATGTGGCTGAGAAACAGACTTCCAGGACTGGGTGTTTTATAGGCTCCAATCCCTGCCCCCATCCCCCCCCTTTTTTTTTATGTTTTTGCCTTTTTTTTTTTTTTAAGATTTTATTTATTTGAGAGAGAGAGAGAGCGAGCGAGCGAGCACAAGCAGGGGAGAGGGAGAAGCAGACTCCCCACGGAGCAGGGAGCCCTTCACAGGGCTCGATCCCAGGACTCTGGGATCATGACCTGAGCTGACGCTTAATGGACTGAGCCACCCAGGTGCCCCTCCCTGCCTCCCTCCTAAATATTTCAAGGTAGAGATAGCAGAGCAACTCCTCCCTTTCTGCTTCCTTCTTATATACCTCAGCCTGGGTGCCTACCCTCCGCGCCATCATCCAATCAAGCCTGCTTCTCTCAAGCCGACTCTCTAAGTATGTGAGGATCCCCTAAAAGATTCTTAGAATTAGATGTAAGAGCTGGGAAGATGCTACAGACCCTGGGGTCAAGCATTTCAGGAAACCAGGGCTATGGACACTGGCCGGAAGAGACAGGGCTTTAAGTGGGGACCTGGTTTTCCATAAAGTCACTTTAATTCATATAGTGAAAAAAAGAGTTCCCTTTTCAACTCTCTCCTGATCCTGATTAAGTTAAGGCGAAAGACTCGTTTTGGTTTTACTTTGTTTCATCTTCTAACATTTCACCATATTCCTTTTGACACAAAGTGGGCAGCCCTGAAGATTGGAGACTCGTGCTGGAGAGAATATAGCTAGAATATATAAGCCAGACCATAAACTAGAATATCATTGCACCGTTTTTTTCATTGTATGATTCGTACGGTTATCCATCTATTTAGTGCAAATAAGGCTTTTTGAAAAGGAATTTTGCGGTAGTGCTATGAGATTTCCTTTATAAACGTACACATTTCTGTAAGAAGTCGATTCATTTAAGGAACACCATAAAGTGGCGTAGATGGAAGAAAAGGAGAACAGAACTGTGAAGAGGGCACCTGAAAGACTGACATCTCAAAACTATTGATCTAAGCCAATTCCTTTGTTTTAGGGACAAAGAAACACAGACAAAGCAAAGGAAAATGGCCTGCACGACGTCTCCTGTAAGAACTAGGACTCTGGGGCCAGATCGGTCTCACTTTGAACCCCAGATCTGCCGACTCCCACACTTACCTGGGGAATATTACCTCCCTTGCCTAAATTTCCATCTCTGTGTCCACAAAAAGGGAGCCTTACTGACATCTGCATCCTGGCCTGCAGCTGGACCCAGAGTTAATATGTTCAGCCCCCAAGAGACGTCTAGACGTGAGACCAATAAGACATCCCCCTATGACACATGACACTCGTGATTTGTGAGCCAAATGAACTCAACGGTACTGCGATGGCCCGATATTGCCTTCATTCCTATTCCTATTCCTAAGACGTAGCTATTACTATACCACCGCCCCAAACTGCCCTTAGGCTCGTGCTGGAAAAAATCTATGCATAGCACCAAGCAAGTCGCATCCTGGAAGGATTTAAGGCCAAGGTTCTGGAACGGAGACTTCCTCAGTTCAAATCCTAGGTTTTCCATGAACTATGTGACCGTGGCAAGTTGTTTGATTTCTCTTGGCCTCTTACATATCTATAAAAGAAAGATTCATAGACTACATCAGACTGTCGCCTGGATCAAAGCAATTAAAGCACATCAAGCAGCCAGCAGGGTGTCTGGAACATAGAAAGCATGCACTAAATGCTCCCTAGTATTATTAGGGCCCGGTGTCAAGCCGAGCTTCCCCCAGGTCATTCAGCGCTTCCCCCAGGTCATTCAAAGTCCCATTTGGCTTCTGTGCTGTGTCCAAGATGTGATCCAGCAGGGGTGTCGGGAGAGGGCCCCACTGCTGTATAAATTGCAGATGCAAACAGATTGCTCCACACTGGCCCTGGAGAATGAGATATGGAGTCAGTGAAGGGTGAACTGTAGAAGAACATCCGATTCAAAACACATCAGGAAGAGAAAGCTGGCTATCTGGGTCACGTTCTTCAAGCCGTAAACCCTGAACTTCACAACAGCTCTGTCCCCCGCGCCGGGCACCAGGCAGCATTTCTCTCTGCTCACGTTTACCACACTGGCTGCATTTACATTGCACTCTATGGATCTGGCTTTTTCAAAACGTTTCCTCCTCCTTGCACGGCACCCTGTCTGAAAGCCACCCCTGCCCCTTACACCTGGAAGCCCATCTTGCTGCATCTAATACCGGCTTCCTGGTTGTTCTTTCCCTCCATCTCTGCAGGGGGCTTCCTAATCAGGTCAGTGGATCCTCGCTCTTTTACTCAGTCCCCGAGAAGTAAGTGGTCCTGGCAGGTACTGCAATTTGAGATGCTGTTACCCACCCAAGGCTGTGTTGTGCAGAGGGATTGGAATATCCCTATCATGTGCCTGGAACCCCTGGCTGCCCTCGGCCCATCTTCTCGGAGCTTGTGATTTGTCCTCAACAGTCTGTGGTGGCTCAGACCTCCATGTGTTTGCACACTCTGTTCCCACAGCTAGAAATGCTCTTCCTGGAGGTGGCCCCCTGATGAACTCTTACTAGACCCACAGGACCCAGCTGAAACTGTCCTGCCTCCACCTCATGACACATTCCAGCAACATCGGTGGTTCTTTCCTTCGGAGCCCCCGTAGCTTGTGGGGAAGATGGGACAGATGCAGAGAAGTCAACAGGGAGGGTGCTGACATGACGAGACCTCGGTTTGCTTCCCACTCACCTCCTGCTGGTCTTTTGTTTCCTTGCACAACTTATGAAACATCCCTGAATCTGTTTTCTTATGGGTAAAATGTGGATAATAAGTGTATTCTCAAATTCGGAAGGTGGCAGGGAGAATTATTTGAGATACTACATATAAATTTAACTGTGCCTTGCACAGAATAAATGCTCAATAAATATACATTATTATTATTATTATTATTATTTGGTATACACACACACACATCTATATATTCTAGCATTCTCACATTATACTCTATTTGCTTAATATTAATCTTTATCCTGAATAAAAACTAAAGACCATACTGTCTGTTCACTTTTAAATGACCAGCACTTAGCACACAGTAGGTGCTTAACATGTTTATCCACTGACTAAACTCCTCCAGAGCCCAGACATACCCACTTTATCACTTTACCCACAGCCTCTAACACAAAGAAGTGCCTTCCCACGTGTGCTCATTGAGTGAACAGAGGAACGCATGGGTGGATGGGTGGATTTCCTTCCAAATGATCTAGTTAAAAACCTGGTACCCAGTGCTGAGTTTCTGAACCTACCTTCCCCTCCCAATTTCTGGCACTCAGCCCCAAATGCCATAGCCACCATCCAATTGTGCAAACACCTTTGTTTTGCTAAGAGGGGCACTCAATCAGCTTATCCATTCAGCATCCTCTGCTCACACCTAATTTTTCTTAACTCTCCTCTGCTGTGGTTTATGGAGCTCCCCCAAACACAAGAAACAGAGCCTCAGATTTTCCTCTCCACCCCACCTGACCAGCCTCCTTCCATTACCTTAACTTTCCAGCATTTATTTCTTCTCTGCACGAAAATAAACCAAAAGGCATTGCTGACAAACTTCTGAAAATCAGCAAGAATCCATGCAACATTTTGGACGCAGGTATTATCCAGATGGCAACCTAGTCTCTGGCAACAAGCAAAACCCAGAGAGCCGAAAGCACCCACAACCTCTGTCTCATTGAATATGCTCACAATGCGTGCATGCGCACACACATCCACCTGATTCAGCTCATTTCATGCAGAAACCCTTTCCAGATTGAGCCCATGTTACATATACTTAAATAACAATTCCAGACCCTGAACAACATAATTCTAACTTGAGTTCCCTTAATACCATCTTCACGACTTCAGCTTTATCTTTTTATCAACTCCCTTATGATAAGGAGCTTCATGGCAGTGAGTTTCTGGGGAGAATGGATATTCTCTTTCTGGGTGTCTCTAGGAAAAACAATGTCCCAACAGTTGCAACAGTTTCAATACCTCCCACCCTAAAAGAAAATAATCATCTTACTCACGATTCAAAGAACTTTCCAGAAAGAGGAAACTAAGAGGCTCCTAATATTTTCCATAGGCTACTGCACCTTTTCAGCCACCCACCTCACTGCCTTCTTCATGGCAACACCCGACTCAGCCTCAAGGAGGCTTTTTCAACTTCCGCATCTTAGCATCATCAGTCTCTCTCTAAAGTCTTAGGGACGGTTACTCAGTTCTGAACTTGGTTTCACAGAAGGAGGTAAAGTGATTCTTTTAAGTTTACTTTACTAATAAGTGGTGGATCAGGAACTTGAACCTTGGTCTTCTAACCCAAGCCCACCTGGGCTCCCTACTCCCTCATTTCCGCTCTGTAAGCCTTAATGATGACACTTAATATCCACTGGCCCCTTTCCTTGTATCAGGATGTATCAGGCACTGCTCTAAAAATTTTACCTCGATAAACTCCTGTAATCAATACGACTCTATGAGGCTAATATTACACCCGCTTCACAGATAGGGAGATAGGAAAAACATTGTTAAGTAAACTGCCTGAGGTTACATAGCTTGTTAGTGCAGAAGCCTGGCTTCACACCCCGGGGGTCCGGTTCCCAGCTTCAGCCCTTAACCACTAAGCTTCCTCAACTCTGAAGGCTGGATTGTAAGCTTTGCTATCGAGTGCAATTTATTTATACTCTTGTGCCTACTTCACTACATCGAGCAGCCTCGAACAAAGAAAAGGTACTCAGTTCATTTTTGATTACCTGGAGATTCACTTCCTCGTTATACATTTAATGATGACCTACTATGGGCAAGACATTACCCAGGTCCTACAGGAGATGAAGAAACACACAAAGACACGATCACTGCTTTTTGAAGTCAAATGTGGAATGAGAAATAGACTTATTCTGTGTAGGTTACAACGTCAACAGCCTTTCAGACGCCATGGCCAAATCAAATTTTTAAAATGAATTTCTTTGACCCACATGAAGTGTTCTTGTTCTAGGAAAGGGCATTTCACAATACAGAGACGGCAATTACCATTGTCAGCATTTTGTAAGAGAAAGTACATTTTAACCAGAAACATAAAATAGAGAGGACATAATCTTAAAATAAAAGATTGCCCTTCACATTTAGACATCAAATTTTCAACCAGCATATGAGAGTCATCAATTTACAAGACTTGGGCCAAGGAGCATAGTATAGAAAGGCACAAATATGAAAGAAAAGCCAACGTGCAGGGACTACCACAACAGAATGACGTGGAATGGAGGTGTGTGGGCATTGGCGTTCACAATTTGAGAAAGAGGCTAAACATCCCAGATACATTTTAGACCACAAAGTTCTTGATTCTACGGCTCTTACTTCAAGGATTTTTTAAAAATGCTATGCAAAATGAAATTACAGAAGCACAAAAAATAAAGTTTATGTGATGTCTTATGGCTCTTTCACTTTGGGGTTCTATCTCTGGTGGATTGCCAAGGAAGGCAGCCTCCATGATGTTATCCAGAAAAGTTAGGTATCTCCTAAGAACCCGTGAGAGTCCACATGAAGGATGTTAAGTAACAGAGGCCAGAGGGGGGCCCAATTTCCTCTCAAATTCCCATCTTCTCCCTTTGGGGCACCAGGAAGTTGCCCACATAGACTCTCTTCCTTGGCCCAAACGTCTCCCTGAAAAGGCTAAATATTATCCCAGCATTTCATCACCAGTGACCTCTTTTTTAGAGTTCTAAGAAATTTTCTTGCCCTCAGGAGTAACCATAATTTGTTATTTGCTCAGCCTCTCTCTCTTTCCCAGCTCCTTCCCAGAGCTAACCAGATATTCCTTTTTTTTTTTTTAAAGATTTTATTTATTTATTTGAGAGAGAGATAGTGAGAGCAGGAACACAAGCAGGGGGAGTGGGAGAGGGAGAAGCAGGCTTCCCGCGGAGCAGGGAGCCCGATGTGGGGCTCGATCCCAGGACCCTGGGATCATGACCTGAGCCGAAGGCAGACGCTTAATGACTGAGCCACCCAGGCACCCTAACCAGATATTCCTAAAATGCCATTCTAGATAGTGAGGAGATTAAGAGCAGACACTGCAGGCAGACTGACCCGACCGACTTTGGCTCCAGCCGTGGAGCTCACCATCTAGCTAGCATTATTATTGGGTCTTTAGGTTTTCTGGGACGAATTTCAATGTGGAGGGTCGAGGTGGGGGTTTCCACACCAACAACAGACAATTCTCCAGATACCAGCTGGGTGTCCTATAATTCAACTCAATTCTCAATTCTTTTTTTTTTTTTTTTTTTTTTAAGATGGGGAAGGGGGAGAAGGAGAGAGAGACAATCTTAAGCGGGCTCCACAGCCAGCACGGAGCCTGACACGGGACTTGATCTCACAACCCTGAGATCATGACCAGAGCCGAAATCAGACATCTGATGCTTAACTGACTGAGCCACCCAGGTGCCCCAATTCAACTCCGTTCTGACGCTATCTACCGACAGGTTTAGAGTTGAGTCCTTTAAGACCGTCCCCCGTCCATTTCATTTCAGATGCCAGTGTCACAAGCTACAGACTGGACATTCCAACAAGCTGCTCCAATGCAGGATGCCAATCCCAAACTCAGGTTGCTATCTGTACCTCTAATCGACTAGCTATAGATCAGACATCCCCCCTGGCCCCTTCTTGGATTCAACTGAATTAGCTTAGAATGGTTTCCAGAACTCAGGAAACCCATTTACTCACTAGATCACGGGTTGATTATAAAAAGATACAACTCTGAATCAGCCGGATGGAAGAGAGGCACAGGCAGGCATGGAGGCAGGGCAGGGAGCTTCCAGACCCCTATCCTCCCTCAGGGTACACGACTCTCCCAGCACCTTCACATGCTCACTGCCCCAGAAGCTCTCCTGACCCTCTCCCTTTGGGCTTTTATGGAGACTTCAGTACACAGGCACGACTGATTATATTATGAGCCACTGGTGACCCACTCAAGTTCCAACCCCTCTCCCCTCCGTGGGGGTTGAGTTGAAAGTTCCAGCCTCCAATCACATGGTTGGGTCCCCTGGCAACCAGCCCCATCCTTAGGTGTCATCCAAAAGCCACCTCCTTGACATAACAAAAGACACTTTCATTGCTTCTTATGGCTTAGGAAATTCCAAGGATGAAGACCAAAAATATATTTCTTATTATACATCACAACATTACATTAGACTACTGTATCCTCGATTACATCTATCAGTTGCCCCCTCCCACCTCCACATGTCAACTATTAGCTATTGTCACTTTACCCCATTGTTCTCCATGTCTCACTCCCTGCGTCTCTTACCAGCATCTCTGCCTTTGCTTTCTAGATTTTCTGCAGACATTTCCAGCATGCCCCAATGCGTTTTACCCATGTTACTTTCTCCCGAGCCAATCCCTCTACCAAGAATACTTTCTCTACCCTTTTCCCACTTCAACCCTTACAAACCTCCTATTCCTTAATGTTCAGTTCAAGGTCATCCCCTCTTTGAAGAATCCCCTGATCCCCTCAGGAAGAGGAAACCATAGCCTGTTCATGACCTTATGGCAACACTTATGCTACCACGTGTGTGGGCTTTTGAAGTTATGTACGGACTTGGCCTTATTCGTGTTAGTATCACCCACACCAAAGCGTAGCCTTCACCCAGGAGACGTCCCATAAATAAATAAATGAAAGAATGAACAAACAAAATGAAATAACAAATGGAAAGCATGAGTGAATATGCACAGCATGAGTGCAGCATTTCACAATGTCAGAGCGTGTGGGCTTTAATGAAACCATTTGATCCTGCGACTTTCCCAGCAAATTCAGGCTCAGAGAGTTGGGAGTGACTTGCCAGGTTAAAACATGACAAAGTAAGGACTTGAACTCAGGTCTACCAATGCCAAGTCCAATGCCTCTTCCACGCCAAATGTTGTCATTATTAAGAATTAGTGATTTAAAAAAAAGAATAATGATAGTTTATCAGAAAAAAAACCCATGTAGGATCTAGCTTAGAATAGGGCACAGTCAAAAAGAACAGAATCGATGGCTCCATTGTAAAGGAGAGTGGTAAAAACCTAAATGTGGGGGGTCCAGCACACTCCTAAGTGCAGTCAGGGGAACCCAGCGGTGCTGGCCGGGCACTTGAGAGAATCTTCACCTTGGGAAAATGATAATCAGAAAGATCCTAGAAACAGATTTTGCCAATCTCCTGATTTCACTGATGGCCAACCCCATTTCCTGCACTGCATTCCTTGCTACAACTGAAGTTTCAGCCCTTGGAGAGAAGCCGAGAGATTTCTGCAAATGTTATCTCTTCAACAGATGGAGCAGAAACCGAGAAGCGTTACAAGGAAGATGGATCGGTGCGTCACATTTGCAAAAATAAAAATACAACAACGGTTAAAAGTAGTCGCAGTTAAACAGAAGTGGAAACCCAGGGTTAGCCTAAATCTTTTTTTAATTAAAAGGAAGGAGAATTTCAAAGTTCTATTTCAGCCCCTCAGAGCATCAATGCAGTAAATCCGGAATGTTTATGTGGCTTGGCTGGGTGTCGGACGGCTTGAGATTTATGGGGGTTCAGGTCGCAGCCTGAAGGAAAACCCTCAGAGTAGGAAACTGTGAGGACAGGCGTGGGAGAGGGAAATCACACACGCAGGAAAACCTGGGTTCAAATCCCGGCTCTGTTCCTGTGTGAAGTAGCCCTGAGTGTCAATGTTGTCATCTGCAAAACAGGAAAACAGGGCCTGCGTCTGAGACTTCTTGCAGGCTCCAGGTGAAATAATGGGAGTGGAACACGGGAGAAATTACCTGCAGATTTTTACTCTCCCTGCACCTGCCAAAGCGACCACAAAGGAGCTTCCTGTTACCTTAAGTTTCCGTATCACAAACATCCCTAGCATTCGCCTCCTTTTGCTCCTTCTTCTTTTAAAGCCCGCTTTAATATCTAGATGAGCATTTTACAAACTCTGGTCTCAGGACACCCGACATGGACACATCTGGATGCTTTTCAAAGGATTTTGAGAAAAATGCCCTCAGGGGTTAATCATTTGTGGTGAAGGATCCCTGCAAAGCACATAGCCATGTCAGCACTGTGGATAAATTTATACTGAGCTGTCCATCCTCTGCCTCTTGGATGCTCTTCCCCCACAGCTCACACCATCCACACTCCCCTCGCCCCCAGTACCAGCTACTCAAGATGTACTTTGCTGGATGATTAGAGCTTTAACTGGTGCATACATTCAGCTACATATATATTCATCTCTTTACACATCCATGCGTTTTAAGAAATGCATATGAGGAAGAAGAAGGCATGCATCCCCACACGTCCATGAGCATATGGGGGTGTGTGTGTGTTCAGACACACACACACACACACACACACAGCCCTGTACTCACACAGCAGTACTCAGACCAAAAACACATAAACAGAGTCTTTAATATAAAGACTCCATTTCAAATACCAGCCCTGATCACTTCAATTCTAAGAGCCTTAGTCGACACACCTTCAAAACTGAAACTGTAATATCTACAATAACTACTTCATAGTCGTAAAATCAAATATATTACCATCCATGAAAACACTTACTCCATTGTCAGAAGCATTATAGATGCTCAATAAATGTATGTCAAGAGCCACAGAATCATTTACATATCTTAACCGGTTCAAAACACGTTCATTTCCACACAAGTTTATCCCCATACGAAGGCACAGAGGACCCCAGGAGTACATTCAAATGCAATCACATACTCACGTGAAGAAGGTCCAGACTCACATTTTAGGGAAGCAGCACATGCACTCCTGCACGTGTGCTTACACACGCACACACACACACACGCATACAAAACCTCCATGGCATAAAGCAAAAACCTCTACACACTCTACACTTCTTTAAGCCAGGTTCTTCCTGCACCTGTCAAAATATACGGCTGGATCCGAGGTCCTGTGAGAGAATGTGGAGAGAACAATTACTACATACAAAATGGATGCCAGGTTTTAAACGAAAAAAGTCTTGGCAGTAGAAGCCAATACTTGAGAGAAAACACAAGCAAGGACACGGATCACCAATAGTTCACCATGTGTATACAAGGGGAAGCTCCGAGAGAAGAGACAGTAAGACTGGATGCCTGAGAGGCCTCACATGCAAAAGGCTTTTCTAGAAAGTTCGTAGATGTCATATAGAATCCCCTATCACTCCTACCCTCCTGAAGTTTACAATCCAAAACAAGAGGGCCAATATTTAGGGGACTATTTTCTAAAATGACACCATGGCTATGTTTGGCCCACATGAATAACTATAGCAGGGAGGGTCAGTGAGCAAAGACATGAATTCCTATTTTGCTTTGAGCTTCCTATTCGATAAGTGTTCGTTTTAGGTGTCAGTCAAGTCAACCATCACCCCACTAAAACCTTTTACGTTCAGAAACTCCATCTGTGTCCACCATCAGTGTCCCTTGGACGATATATTCACCCTCAACATCATTAAGCTTTAGATTTCCTTTAGGGCCACCTTTTCCCTATACAAAGATTCCTATGAATGTTTGTATTTTTAACGCTATGTTAGTATTTTCCATGAATTGGGAAGGAGGGTGGACCAGATAACCATAAAATGCCATTCTCTTCTAGAAGACTCTAATTTCATGATTCTATGATTTTTAAGATGTGGTGGCACTAAGAGTTGATTTTTATATTCCATAAATATTACATTCTATGAGTCTATGAGATTTTGACACTAGTTTTTGTTATTCTAAGATTATTATTCTAAGGCTCTCTGATTCCAAGGTTTGATAGATCCTAAAATTCTACAACTAGGATTCTAAGATGTCAATATTATAAGAATCTGACACTTTGAGTTTACAATTCCAAGCCCCTATTACCTACAAATGTGATTAGCAGACTTGCCCACGAGACAGGCAGAACCTGAGCCAGAGTCAAAGTACCTGTACTTGAATGGGGAAAGCGGAGTGGTTGTGAACAGAGAGAAAAATGCCCATTTAAGACAAAAGCTCCTAAGACACATCTCAAGGCTTTCTAAATACCACCCTTAGCTCAGTCTTTCTTCCTGACTCCATCCTATGGCCTACCTAAATATGAAAATATTTACTGCTAAAATATAGGTGCTGTAGAGGCAAGGCTCAGCTGTTTTTCGCCATCTTACCCCCAGCATCTAGTACAAGGCCTGAACACAGAGGCTCTCAATAAATATCATGCGCTATTGGAGTCACTCTAATACCCTTCCTCTTCCTTCTTGTCTGGATCCTCCTGCAAACCTTCCTCTACCTCTCCTCTTCCTCTCCCTTCCTCCTACTTGTCTTTCTCCATCACCTCTTACCAGTATGTTAGAACTTCCAGGTACATGAATCACACAATCCTCACAGGAATCCAGTGATGGACAGATTATTATCCCCCTCTACAGATGACGAGCCTAAAGCCAAGAACAACTTACCAAAGGCCATACGATTAAAGTGAAAGAGACAGGATCAAACCCAAATTGTCTGGCTCCACGTTCTGCGCTCCTTCCTTTATTCCAAGCTTGCCTTATAAATGAATGTTCTTAGCAATAATTTAAAAATAACCACCTCACAAGACCTCCAGAAAACCGCTACCTGAACAGAAAGCCTCTATTTCCCATTACTGACTTTCACTCTGAATTCATTTTCTCGATCCGTGCCAGTTCTCATTTCAGCATTTCCAATAACTGAGGGCCTACCACACCCAACTGTTCATTTTGTTTTTAAGCCTTTTTTCCCTCCTCTTGAGAGTGCTGTACAGGGCATGTGTTTATTTTTCAATTAAAGCAAATTAAACTTAATTTTGTTTTGAGACTTTTTTTATTATTTTTTTTCAGAATTTCACAGCCCACGGTGAGATAATTGAAACCCCGCTGTTTCTGGAAGCGCTATTTAGAGAGCAGGACTAGATCTGGCACAACCTTGGAGGAAGCCATCCTTAACCCCTCCCTCCCCTTTGTCACACGCCACAGTATTTCTGCAATCTGTCTACGTCCTTGCCACTGTCCTACCCTAGAAGGTCATCCATGTGTCAACTGAACCATAACCTGCCAAAGGGCCACCGAACCCCTCTCCCCTCCTCTCGCCCTTCTTCTTGTCTTAATCCCAGATCTGGTCATGTCAATCCTTTTCTTAAGAGCTATTGATAATTTTCTAAACACATATTACTTAATATGAGTTCCAAGGCTTTATATGTTCCAGCTCTAGGTTATTTCTCCAGCTTCACTCTGAACATGTTCTCCAGTCACACTGAACTACTTCCTCTCCCACTGTCCCCTTGGAATGACCTCTCTCCATTTACCCAACTGGCTATGCAACTTCTGTGGCTCATGCAGACAGACCTCCATTTCCTAACATGCTGCCTATGTTCTAATTTCAGCAGCAGCTACTCTGTATTATCTCAGTTTGCACATCTGTTTCCTCATCAAACTGGCAAGAGCTTTAGATCAGGAAAATGTCCTATTCATCACAGATGGTCCAGAATCTGGAACATAGTAGCTCCTCAAAAAGAAATGTGTTTTTGGGGAAAAAGAACGGGAAGAAAGCAAGAATAAACTAAAAGAGAGATAAAGGGGGAGAAAAGGAGGGAGAGAAAAATAAAGCAAGAAAGTAAGATGATAAAGGCAGAGGAAGGAAGGAAGGGAAAGAGAGGGAGGGATGGAGGGAGGGATGGAGGAAGAGACAGAAGGAAGGAGTGAGGGAGGGAGGTGAAATAGGAAACTACCCTTCCTATTGTTCTTTATAATAATTTTTTTTTAAAGATTTTATTTATTTATTTGAAAGAGAGAATGAGAGACAGAGAGCATGAGAGGGAAGAGGGAAGAGGGGGGAAGCAGACCCCCTGCTGAGCAGGGAGCCCAATGTGGGACTCGATCCCGGGACTCCAGGATCATGACCTGAGCCGAAGGCAGTCGCTTAACCAACTGAGCCACCCAGGCGCCCCTATAATAATTTTTTTAATATGATCATCATCCCTGAAATAATATAGACCATCAGAATTGCTTATAAAACATTTTTCCATATGCATAATACTCTGATTTTTCAATGGAAGATATGTTTGTCTAGAGTCGAGTCTCCTAAAGTAAGCTATAAAGAATTATTAATAAGAATTAAGTGAAAAATATAGAAAGTTGAAATGTTGTGGTCAAATAACTTTGAGAAAGCTTGAATTAGCTTGAAAATCTCCCTCTCTCAAAGAACTTTGTAGAAACTTGAATTTGTTTATATATAATCCGATTTCCAAGAACAAGGTAGATCACGAAGCAGCTCCCAAATGTATTTGACCACACTACAAGCTTTCCTTGGAGTTTCTGAAGAACTAGAGCACCGCGGGGTAGGACATGAAAATGTTTTGCTAATGGAATGATTACTGTCTGAGAGTCAGGAATCTGGGGTTCCAGATTAGCATCCCTACTAATAAAGATTGTGGCCTTTGCCATGACAGTCCCCCTGTCAGAGTCTTAGCTTCTCTGAAAAAGGTAGGTTGAACACAGTGGATCCTAAGGTCTCTTCTGGCTCAGTTCTAACATTCTATGGTTCTGTGATGAAAAAGAGACATAAGCTTGGTGTCATGTCTTCGTGCCTACCATTTGCTCTACCTGGAATGTCCCCTTTTCCGCTTTCACAAGTACAGATCCCTATCTCCCATGACATCCCCTATCCCAAGCCTTTCCTGGGCAATGTGAATTAGCACGCTTTCACTCCTAAGGTTTCCTATGGAAATATTTCTATAAGAGGCTGCCTTGACTATAGCTCATACTTTCTTTAATTCATTTAATCTGTTGATGGCAATTATATAGGTCATACATTGTGATTACAAAGGTGGCTAAGGGAGAATCTTACATATGCCTTCTGTTCCTTCTAAGCCCTTGGGGATGTGTCACAGTCATATACGGTCTCCAGAAGAGCTTCATACAATGACTCAATCTAAGACAAAATCTGTCACATTTAAGACCACTTTAGAGTCCATTTAATGTTTCAGCCCATAACGTCAAGTCATTTTTTAGAGCCTTGGAACTCCTCATTCAACTCTTAACATTCAGCTCTTACTCAACAAAAAAAGTAATAAAGCAGAGCAGAGAAAGTGGCTACTCTGGTGTGGACGGCGAGGTGACAAGTCTTGTCTGCTCAACGCCTCCTACCCCCGCGGTGGCCCTCTTTACCCAAAATTAAAAATGAAGATAGAGTCAGAAGGAAAGTCTTCTGATTCCAAGGTGGTCCGCCACTGAATCCATGCTTTCCAAATCGTGGCGCCCAAGGTACAACCAGCATGTGAAATGCTTCTAGGTGCTACAAAGGTGATGCAGCTTTTTTTTTTTAAGGGTCCGAAAGCTACCGTAAAGTGTATTAGAAAGGAGAAATCACTTACCCAATCTTTGGTTTTTATGAGTAGCACTGCTCAGGCCAAGGCCAAGTAAAAGAAGGAAAAAAAACAAAAATGAGTCCATTTAAATGTGATTTGGGACAAGTGACTTGGAAGTTTAGCAAACTCTGCATTAAAGCTTGTGCCTCTGTTGCTCGTCCCTCCAAGAACTGCTCACTGATCCCCCACATCCTACTCCTTAAAATGTTCATTACCCACGAAATGCACATTCATTAAAGAAATATTAGGCAATACAGGTAAAATATAAAAGACTGAAATTCACTCATAATCTCTCACCCAAAGATAACCACTCAAATATCAGGGTGCATCTTATAAAAAAGCATGCTATACTTCCCTTACCTTATATATATTTTAACTTAATGGCTCACCCAAGATATGCCCACGTCGATAAATATCACCCTGAGTGCCATATATTGAGCCCTTGGGGCTGTCGCTAAGTACTTTACACACAGGGATGCTCTACTCACAGAGCAAAGCTAGCAAGGTGGTATTGTTGGTAGCCCCAGTTTACAGATCACGGTCCTGGTCTTTGTTCCACCTTCTAAGTGAAAACTGGGCTCCTCTACCACATCCTTAGTGACTGTAGAGATCCCATTACACACTTTGTTCTCTTGTTTCTTTTCTTTTTTCTTTTATCCTAAACACTCAATAAAGTTCCTTCTTCACATACCTGTGCATATATAGTTAATTTACTTCTCAGCATGGGGAATTTCTTAAAAATGGAAGGATTTGCCTCTTGTTTTTAAAAAGAGGGACAGAGCTAGAGATGACGGTAGCAATAGGGATAGAAATCGAGATTTGCCCCCTGCTCCCTCTTTGGGGCATCTCCTCCTCCCCCCGGCCCCACCCCTTGATCACCTCAGCGCAGCTGACCTCCTTACTGTTCTTCCAGCTCACCAGGTAAGTCCCACCTCAGCAACTGTCTTCTTCTGCTCTATCCTTGCTAGAATGTTCTTCCCCCAGATGTCCACCTGGCTGTCCCCCTCCCTTCCTACAGATCTCTGCTCAATGTCAACATCTCAGGCTTCCCTGGCTCACTATACAGAACAGCACACCCTCTCCCGCCGAGCGACCCATCTCCTTCTGACACACTGTATGTTCACTTGTTTACCTATTTATAAACTTCTCCCTCAAGAGAACGTGAGCTCCAAGAAGTCAGGGGCAAGTCAGCTGTGTTCACTGCTGTATTACTAGCCCCTAGAACAGTGTTTGGCACAGAATAAGTGCTCGGTGAATGATGTTTGTTTGTTTGTTGAAATGAAAGAATGAAAGCCACATTTCAGAAAGGATATATCCCTATAGATTTCCACCAAGGCCACAGGACAGTGTCTTGTTCCCTGCCTCTTGCCAAGACAGGAGGCTGCCATCAGAGAAAAAAAAAAAAAAAAATAAAAGCCATTTTGATGATGCTATATGGTATCACATTGCTATTTTCATTCTTTGATTATTAGAGAACCTGAATATTTTAACTTTTTTAATAGGTTTGTTGGCCATGGGTGTTTCCCATTCCATTTTTAGCTGAAAGTTCTACCCCCAGATCACATTCTGATAGTAGATGATCTTATGACTGTATCTGGGCTCATGTTCATTAACAAGGAAGGAAAACTCTCGCCTTGGACATATCCCTCTGTATGCGTTGTTTTTCTCCTTAATACTAATATTGCTTTCTTTATATATGTGTGCTTGTGCCTGTGTGTATGTGGAAAGAGAGAGATCAGATATATACATCATTTCTCTTGCAGCATCTGGCTGTAACAATTCAAGACACCCCCATCCTGCCATTTCCTGAGATGCTTTTTTAAAAGCGCTAGTTTCCAGAGGTGGCTTTAGCGATTCTATTCCCAAGAAAAGTAACATCTTGGTTCTTGGCTCTGGCCCAGAGCTAGAAAGTAGCTTTTCTATGACGACTGGTCCTGGTCTGAGCAGCATTTGAACTTCCACAACTTAAGGGTACAAATAAACACACTCAGCTAAGGTTTCCTGCTGAGGCATTGTGAAGTTAAATTACTATTTTAAGAGGCTATGAAGTTGGCAGCCAGAAAGCCCTGGAAGGGTAGAAGATATTCACGATGCACACAGATAAAGAAGGAGAGAAAGCAAAATGCAGGTTATTAAGGAGATTTAAGAAGCCTCCCTCCAGTGGCACCATTTATAACATCTCTTGGAACATGCAAGATAGATGCCTCTCTCATTTAGGAGCCTACAAGACCAGGATTGAGGGCAGGGCCTGCGTGACAGAACGGTTGAAGATTTGCAACAATGGACCCGGCCTAAGACAATGGAGATAAAGCAGAGATAATCAACCTTGATTTGGGGAGGCCACCAAGCCGCCAAGGGCCGGACCAAGCCGCCAAGGGCCGGACCAAGCCGCCAAGGGCCGGACCACGCCTTAGGTGGGCAGATGGAGGGAGGGCAGTTCAGTGAAAGGATGTTAACACTCAGCGTCTGCTGATACAGGTTTGAGACCCAATCCTATCATTTATTACATATCTTGGGGCAAATCCTTTCACCTCGGAGCCCCAAGGTCCTCATCTGGAAAATGGGGAGAATAGTTACACTTTAGAGTGAGACTGTGGAGGTTCAATGAGGTAAAACATGTTAAGACATGCAAGCACTTGGTAAAATAAATGATGCAGATGAGGAAGAGGGGAACCAAGAGGAGGAAGATGATGAACATGGTTCACACAAGAGCATGAAGCAGGCTGTCAGTCATGTTCTCCCATATGCACCTGCGGAACCCCCAGTCTCACAGCTTAGAAAACCAAACCCAGAGGTGCAAGGATATGGGCTGCAGTGGAGAGGGTACTAGAACCAACTCAGATGCAGTTTGATGTTGAAGAGGAAAAAATTTATAGGTAACAAAGTGAGAGAAAATTGATCTGGACTATATTGAAGTTGATTTTCAGCTCTGATGGCTGATGATCCTATATCTACAACTGGTTTCTGACCCATAATAAGATAGAGAATAAAAAAATCTGCCTCAGTCATTTTGATTTTATATCCTTCCACACCTTTTCCTATGCTCTCAATCTCTCCCCTAACTGCTGGTCTCACATTGCCACCTTGGGCGGGGGTGGGGGGGTGGTAAGAATGATTGAGCAACCTCATTTGCAAGGCAGTGCCTTGAACCTGGTGATAATCCCTCCTCCAGAGCACTTCCAGTCGGAGAACACACCTACCTGCATGAGCAACGTTTAATCTAATGGGACAGGGTACGGTAAAAACAACAAGTAATAATAGTTAACGTTTACGAAACGTTGATGGTCCGCCAGCCATAGTTCAAAGCACTTACCCATATCAACTTATTAAAACCCACAACATCTCTATGAGGAGTCAGTACGGTCCTCTTCATTTTGTAGATGAGGAAACTGGCACAGGAACATTAGGTAGTCTGGCCAAGGTCACAGAGCTAGAAGGGGGGCAGAGCTGCGGCATTCACACTCCAGCATTAAAGCTTTCAACCACTACACTTTCAAGTCGGACCGAAATAGTCCAAATCCTCCATGCATCACTGCCTCGGTGGGTGGCCTGGGACAAGTGACATCACTGTGCTGTGTGTGCCCCAGTTTCTTCAACTCTAGAACAAAGGTGATGCCGCCCATGCGTGAGCTCGTTCAGAATATTCAACAAGGTACCTATAACAAGTCCCCGTTATAGCACAGAGGATATAGGACGACTTCAGCACGTACACTTTACCACTCCAAGAATGGCTTTGTCACTGTGACATTTCAGCCATCTCTAAATATTGTGGGTGAAGATCTTTCCAGAATCCCCTCAAATCCCATCCTGTGTTCTGCCCAAATGCATAATCTCCACCATCAGGAGGAAAAGGAGAGCTCAGGTAAAGCTGAGGCTGATCTAGTAGTATTTTCAGGAATCGTTTGTCAGGCTTCACTGGACTTTGAATGATGCTGTCCTGTTGATGAGCATTTAGAATAAAATTCTTTATGACCCCGCTCAGCCCTCCTTTGCCTTGGCCATCTCCGGTAATGGCATTTGAGGAGGACCACTTTGGCTCCGACAGTCTGGCCTTCAAAATTTGTCTCAGCAGAAAAACCATATTACCACCCCTTGCCAGGTAATTGATTTTTTGAGCTTTCCCCTCCATTCCTAAACATACCAAAGCGTTAATTTTCTTTTTTTAATGGCCCTTCTGCTTTGTGCAGATGTTTTTTACAGCACCAGCCAAGACTCTTGTAGGTCTTCCCCCTATCATGTGCTTATAAACTCAGAGCCCATCAAATTCCATGAGAAATGTAGCTTCTCCACAACCACGCACACTGAAACGTACTTACTTAAGGCAGATGTCCCTGTCACAGTTCTCAGAATGCTCTTCCAGGTTAATCTTGGGGCTTCTGGAGTCTCTAGAAATTCCACAGCCCCCCAGAACTTCATCTACTTTTGTGGGTTGCTAATTCTTAGAATGCAGATGCGTGAGCTGACCACTTGGAAGCAATCGTATGTCTTAGATGTCTGCCCTTCCTCCATCTGAATCAGCTAGGAATCTGCAAACTCGGCCGTTCCACGTTACCCCCAGGATCCATTATTTCTCACTGAGGTTCCCACTGGCTCATTTGCAGGACCTTTGAAAGGCTGGATGAATTGTATCTCAGAAACCCCTCCGGGCCAGTATTGGGTTAACCCTTACAAAGGGTTCTAGCTGTTCAGATGGGTCATTTACTTGGAGGCCCGCTGTTCCAACCTTTGCAATTTACACAAAAACGATTGCATCTCGCTTTTGTTAATTGCCTTATGAATCTACCTCCTCACCTGGGGGGGCGGGCGGGGGAGATACAGTCTCTTAGCTTCTCCTAAAGCGGCCCCGACATCGTTGTACACGGCTCCACACCCTGTGAGAAAATCTCCGCACACTGGGAACAGGATTTGTTCCAAATGATCTATGTGGTGTCCGCACCAGGTTGCTATTCCCATATGTGGCCTCCACTGGGTAGCAGACAGGCCCAGTAATTCACCCCTCCGAACTTTCTCACACCCAGTCTTGTCCAGTCTATTCTCCTTAAGGCCACCTGCAATCTCCAAAACACAGTTCTTTTGAGATACAAAGGTTCCCCCTCACCCTCATATGAAAAAAAGAAATTAATTTCACTTTTCCTCAGCCTCATTATCTTCTTAATTGCCTTCTTGGCCCCCTCAGTAGCAAGGACTGTCTATGGATTTCCAGGCAGCCTTTTTAGGCTACTGCGTTCCAGGAGGACAGTGGGTTTCATGCTACCACTTAAAGGACCATCTATGGATTTCTAGGCAGCCTTTTTAGGAGGACAGTGGGTTTCATGCTACTACTTAATCGCTCTGATGTGGAGAGTTACAATAGTAGCACATCTCTCCTACTCCGTCCCTGTGTCTGGAGTCACAGTCTGTGCCCTGAGGTGTGACTTCTGTTCGATTTACTCATTTTTGAGAAGATATCTAAACATGATGAAGCATGACCATCATGTGCTGTCTCTCCATGCCCTTGCAAGAACTTTGTCATGCAATATTTCATTGAGCCGGGGCAAATCCCTTCAGTGAGGCAGGTCACTATCTCAATTTGCAGAAGCCAAGCCCAGAGAGGGGCAGATAGGTTCTTAAGGTGGTCCAGAAATACAGGGATAGGAGCCGGGACTAGAATTGGGTGCCCTGAGCCCCTGTGTTCTTACTACGTGACTTTTTTTTTTTTTAAGATTTTATTTATTTGTTTGACAGAGAGAGAGTGAGAGCAGAAACACAAGCAGGGGGAGTGGGAGAGGGAGAAGCAGGCTTCCCGCGGAGCGGGGAGCCCGATGCGGGGAGCCCGATGCGGGGAGCCCGATGCGGGGAGCCCGATGCGGGGCTCGATCCCAGGACCCTGGGATCATGACCTGAGCCGAAGGCAGACGCTTAACTACTGAGCCACCCAGGCGCCCCACTACGTGACATTTAAAATGAATGGAGATAGAAAATGAAAAGATATGTTCTCTGATCTCCAGACCTTATAGTCACCGTCATCTTCCTCCTCCTCACCCCCATCACCCCCGTGTCTTCCTCTCATCTTTACCTTCCCCAAACTCTCGTAGACTTCTGAAATGGCAGTTGTCCATCTACCATGAGTGATCATTATAGATTTGCAGACCTCCTCTGTTAGATTGCCAGCATCTGGCAGGATTCATCACGGTCTCCACCAAGTCTTTTGTTCAAGGCCTTTCCCAGACAAGATACCCAATAAATATCTGCTGATCCAAAACGATGCCAGCTTTTGTTTTACCAGACTTCAACTACCTTCTCTCCAAGTATTCATTCTCTTTCTCCTTTTCTATCCATTTCCCCCTCTCCAGTTCTTCCCCTCCCTTTAGAGCTGCGTGCGTCCAGAGTGTGCAGCACTCAGAGCAGGACTAGAAATTAAGATGAAACGAACACACTGAAATGACGGATTAAAAATGGACAAGATGAGAGGCGCTTGGGTGGCTCAGAAGGTTAAGCGTCTGACTCCTGGTTTCGGCTCAGGTCAGGATCTCAGGGTCCTGAGATAGAGCCCGGATCAGGCTCTGTGCTCATCGGGGAGTCTGCTTGAGATTCTCTCTCTCCCTCTGCCCCCGCCCCCCAACCCCCCTCATGCACGAATGCACTCTCTCTCCCTGTCAAATAAATAAATCTTTTTTGAAAAATGGACACGATGGAAACCTGTCAAGGGCACTTGATGCTGAGCTCCTGTCTCTTCTCAGCTCTCCACAGTCTTCTCAGCTCAGTCCTCAGGCTCTCCACTCCCCAAGCAGGGACATTTTGGTGGGGGAGGGAGGGTGGATGGCTGTGGAATTCTAGACTTTTTATTCCTGCATCTTTTACAAGGCCTTTTGATCTGGCCCCACCTACCTTTCTTATTTCCATCTCACGACATTCTCTTTCTCATTTGAGAGCTCCAGCCACAGGATCGCTCGGCTCTCCTAAGCTTGCACATGTTTAGTGACTTCATCTTTATTGTCTGCCACACGGCTGGCTTCTCCTCACCTAAACCGGTCCAGTGCCACGCCCTCAGAGAAGTCTCTCCTGGCTAACCTATCTAAAGTTACATCGTCCACATTCCTAATTATTTGCAGGGCATTTACTATGACATGAAGTTATTTTGCTTATCCATTTGCTTACCCATTTATACCTATCTATCCCCATGAGACTCTGGGCTCCACGAAAAGAGGACCATGTTCATAGCACATCTCTGATGTCCAGATCTGCGCTACTCAATATGGTAGCCACGCATCAAAGATAGCTACTGAAATTGAAATTAAAATTAAAATTGGATTCAATTAAAAACTCAGTTCATGGGGCGCCCGGGTGGCTCAGTCGTTGAGCGTCTGCCTTCGGCTCGGGTCGTGATCCGGGGGTCCTGGGATCGATGCTTAGCGGGGAGTCTGCTTCTCCCTCTCCCTCTGTTCCTCCCCCTGCTCATGCTCTCTTTCTCTCTAAATAAATAAATAAAATCTTAGAAAACAATAAAAACAAACTCAGTTCATCAGTAACACTAGCCACATTTCAAGTGCTCAGAGTCACATGCGTTTGCTGGCTACCATATTGCACAGCACAGAGAACATATCCATTACTACAGAAATTTCTACTTGATAGCTCTGGTGTAGAGCAATGCTTGAAAAATAGTTGTCACTTCATAAATATTTGTTGAATAAATGGATGAATCAGTGCTCCTTTCAATCCTTACTCAACTATAGGTCACCCTCGCCCTTCTGTGGCTTCTAAACTCTCTAAGTGTGATCAACAAAAGAATGCCAAGAGAACAAGATCCAGCTTGGCAAGGGGCCCAAACGAATGTTACAGGACACAGAGCTGTGGCAAGAGGGCCTCCCGAAGTAGAGTATTTGTGATCATATGATTATGTTTCCACAATATGGGAAGAACTGATAATTAGAAGAGAATTATATTTGTGTTGTATGATTTCAGAGACTTACGGACATAAGGCAGATTTTGGGTCACAGTGAGAAAACATTCCAACAAAGCTCTCCCTATACAGCATAGGCTAGTTTGTGTGGTAATGATTTCACCGTTGATAAAAGTACTAAAAATGAGATTGAGTGGATATGCGTTATGGGTATCACAAAAAATTCTTGAATCCTTGAATAAGGAGAAAGGTCTAGTTAATGAGAAACCTTAAAACACTGAGACTCTTTGATCAAATGGCTCCATGACTCCTTCATGACATCGATTTCAAAGAGTTAATATGGTGCCCCGAGCTATACTAAAATCCACTGAACAACCCAATCCTGTTGGCCACCCACGATGGTTACCATTAACACAGTGGTCCACCAGAAAGAGCAGAGATGTTGAAGCAAGGGGGATCTAGGTTCTGATTCTAGCTGTGCTGGTCACGTGACCTTGGGCAAGGGCCCTAGCAGGCATGAGTTTCACTTTCTTCTTCTATGAAAGGGCTGTATCTGCCTCACTGGGTGGAAAGGAAGATTAAATGAGAAGAGAACTAAAGACCCTGGAACACAGTAGGGCAAAGGTCACTTCCAAGTAGGACCTAATTTCATCTGCCTGTATCATCATTAACATTCCTATATTGACAGCATTATAGGCGGCATGATTTTGAAGCCATGACTGGATTGCTTTGCATGAACATGAAACAATTATCGGAAGGAGGAAGAGTAAGAGAGAGAAAGATGCAGCTATTATTGAGACCGGACTCAAGATGTAGCAGCAAACACTCCCAGAGCAACTACTATGTGTCAGTCCTTGGGGATAAAAAAATGCTCTTACCAAGACCATACTGAAGAAGGCAAACTAGACATATTTCCGCGGGGCTACAAAATAGGGGAAATAGAGACACAAGCTAAAATAGTGTCTCAGACAAAATTATATGAGAGAACAGGGGAGAAAGAGATTTATTCCAAAATAAGATTTTGGGAAGACTTCTTGGAAGGGTCATTTGAGCTGGATGTTAAAAGGCCAGTAAGAGGGCGCCTGGGTGGCTCAGTTGGTTAAGCGACTGCCTTCGGCTCAGGTCACGATCCTGGAGTCCCGGGATCGAGTCCCGCATCGGGCTCCCTGCTTGGCGGGGAGCCTGCTTCTGCCTCTGACCCTCCCCCCTCTCATGTGCTCTCTCTCTCTCATTCTCTCTGCCTCAAATAAATAAATAAAATCTTAAAAAAAAAAAAGGCCAGTAAGATTTTTAAAAGTAGAGGCTGAAGCTGAGAGACAGAGGAAGGAGAAAGGGTTAGAATAGAAAACAACAAGGGGGGTTATTTGGAGAATGACATTTGAAAATTTGTCCTCTTCACATGACCCCCATTTTGTCTTTAATATGATGACCAGAAGTTCAGTGGCCAATTCATTATCTTTGAATTTTAGCAAAGGGAACAAGGGGAGAGAAGGGCAGGTTACGTCTAACCTTAGAGGCCTGTTCAGGTGATAGTAGTGGTGATTCATCTAAGGAATTGGGAGGGAACAAGCTAGAAGATGTCAATCAGAAAATGTCTCCTCACACAACTGAAGGCCCTTTGGGCAAAGACCTTCCAGAGAAACGGAAGACATTGTAGTCAATAGCATAAACTCTTGCAAGCACTAAGACATTTTATTGGAACTGGTCAGGGGAGAGGGTTCTTTAAAGTCCCCACCTGTACCATTTCAAATATATTCATTGCAGCTTGAGCTGGGCCATGGAAACTCAACGGGGGCCCAACAGCTGATTTGGAATCTCAGAGCTGCTTCTCCTTGGTTGAAATGGAGTCACAGCTCCCCCTTCTGGGAGCTAAAGCGCCATCCAGCCTCGGAAAAGCCTGCGTGGAAGGCTCTATTGCAGATGGGCCTGAAGCCCCCATGTTTTTTTCTCAGTGCTCGCCGGCACCCCAAACATCGAGGAGTATGGGAACACTTTTACGATGGGCTTGGTTCTGACTTCTCAAGAACCTGTCCCTCACAGAGCTTTCTATCTCCCCTTCCCTGGGATGATGAGTCCCGGTCTTCGTGTGGGTGATGCCTTTTATATAGGGGAACACAATTTGGTGCGGAGGTTGAAATTCCCTTTTGGGGAATATGGCAAGCAGGGAACGTTTCTAAATCCGTGTGTGCACATCTGTGTGAGTGCAAGTACACATGTGTGCTTGTGCAAGTTCCGGTGACTGCAGTATGTATCACTGTATAGGGCAAGAGTCTCATGAATACGAAGAAATTAATCTGCCTCAAGTATTTGCATCAGTAAATGGGTGTACACTTGGCTCTCTGGAAGGCAAAGTATTCCTTAATAAAGAACTCAGGTATAGTCCAGATGCTCTGCTGGACTCCGTCTCCCGGTCATAATCAGTACTGGGTCCTTGCCTGTGTGTAATTCTCTGTGTGTGTCTGTGTGTGTGTGTGAGTGTATCTGTCTGTCTGTCTGTCTAGTGGGGACAGCGATTAAAGCACTGGACCCTTTCTCTCCGGGGTCATGTTTCCAGATGGAGCAGCTCTGAAATGAGAAGTCTGCTGAGGGATGACAGTGATTGTTTTAGGTGGGAGCAAAGTGGCCGGATGGGAATAGAGAGCAACACACAGTCCCTGGGCAGTGTGGTGGATTAGAAAGGACATTGATCCAGGTGTCAGGCAGCATAGGATCTAGCCTGGGCATACCATGAACTTGCTAGAGAATGTTATGGAATTCTCCTCCCCTCTCTGGGCCACAGAGTCCTGCCTGTCTGTTCTTCAGTATTCCTCCAGCTTCAATTGTCTACGAATTGGAAAAGAGATAAAACGAGAGCAGTTCCGAACACAGGGTCTCCTCCTCTGATTTCATACCCCCCCCAAAAAAATGAACCAGGGAGCCCTGCTCTGACATGAGTTTCTCGAAGCAGATTCCTTGTGGCCCTGTGAAGGCTGCAGCCTGAGGTATCAGCCTCTGGCTGGAGACTCGTGTGTCTGCGAGTGTCTGCAGGCAACATCGTCACCCACCCGCCAGGGCAGGTCCTTGCAAACATGTTTGCTTTTATCTCTCCCCAGAAGACACACACACATATGCACGCCCACACGCACGCGCATACACACACACACACATAATTTTAAAAACACGATTATATTTCTACTTTTCTTTTCCCCAAAAGGTCTTTTCAGTGGCTCCTTGCCGGCCAGGTTGAACGAGAGGCTGTCCCAGCATCTCAGCCCTTGTCCCCCACCAGCCTCCGTGCCTGATGGCAGAAGGGCTGCCTTTTTACCTTGGGAAAGTAACAGCTGCCGAGTCTGGAAGCCATGCTAACAGCAGTAAAACTCAGCATTTTTTGCTGAGTAGGGCAAGCCTTGAAGAGGCAGCCGGGAATCAAATCGATGGTTGGCCCCAGAGTCCAAGCCCAGCAGGACCTAGCCAGGGTAGCGCAGGGACTTACCAAGAGAGCCTCCTAGGAGGTGGAGGAAAGAGGAAAAGAGGGACTTGACCCACACTGTCTTCCTTACTGACATTCTCCAAACAGCCCCCGTGCCCTTGGCAGTATTTTGGAGCCAAGCAAGGGATGTGAGGTGCAAATCGACAGCAGTTTAAGTCAATTACCGCCACATTCTGCCATGAATTCCCCACCCACAACCCTTCCCAAATTGTAGATCTCCCTCAGTACTGAAACACACACACACACACACACACACACACACAACACACACACACTCTCTCTGCTCTCCCATTTTCCTAACTCCAATGGAGCCATGAGGAGGCACAGTTTAGGAAAAGATTCTCTTGGGGCTTCCCAAGCCTCTCTGAAATAGGGTAGGGAAGGAGGAATCTCTTAGGAAGTGCCCCATTCATCTCCTTCCATATTACCCAGAGCTGCCCCCAGATGAAATTTTCTCTATGATCTGTGTAACTATCATGGATGAGCAGGTCCCTGAGGACTCTTCTCCTTTCCCTTTAGGGAGATCCATGCAAACTTGCCCAGATCCTCCCCAAAAGCACCAGTAGCTGGAGGTGCTGTTATGCTCTTATGATGACAAACGGAGAGGTAGGGTAGACTCTATCCCAGACTCGCCAACCCCCACACAAGGAACCCACCGCTGACTTCTCCCTTTCTCTTTCACCCACTACCCAGTGACTCCAAATTCCCATCAGAATCCTGGAGCCTGCCCAGTGTGGAATTTAAAGTGACAGCATGTCATTGCCTCAGGCTTTGGCCATTTCTCTTTCATATTAAACGGTGAGTCCAAGTATACCAGGTCTCCATGGTTTGGAGGAATTTTCCTTCATGGGTACCAATATTGGGCTAAATAAGGTGCCATCCTTATCCCCAGAATGCTCCCCAAACCCCAAGCCCAGAGCACCAAGAGGAAGTCCACAGCGGGTTTCCCGATGGCTACGTGATCCTATAGTAAGGATCCCATTCCATGTAAGCTGGAGAGACCTAATTAAAAAGACACACAAGCCCACACATACAAACACATACGTACAAACATGCACACACACATCGCGCCTTAAGTAGGTTATAGGACCTCTTTACCCCCTCCCCTACACACACGAACACACACACACAGCACAAACACGCATCAAACGCAAACGACGCTGCACACGCAAATACACACTAGCACCACATCAAGTTCCCACCATGGTACACACGTCGGGAGCGCGCGGGGGGCACACACGCCACTTACTAAAACCCGCATTTAACCCTTGGCGCCCCAGAATACACAGCCCTCCCCCTCCCGGGAACCTGCGAGGACTTGGAGGCGGCGGGGTTGGCCGACGGAAGAGCCGAAGGGTGCCGGGAGGGGGAGGGGCGGGGCGGGCGGGGGCGCCCCGAATGCGGTCCGGGGCCGTCTCCAAGGGCAGCGGGGCTGCCGGGCGCTGTGCCCGGCGCCGCCTTACCTGGAGTCAATGTCCGTCTTTGGCGGAGAGCTGCGGGAGGGCGCTTTTTATTCGGCTCGGTGGGAACTTGGGAGAGCCCGGCGTCCAGCTCGCATACCGGGAACGGCGCGGGGACTGCAGGCGTGGGGGTACCTGGCTCCTAGCAGCCTGGCTCATACTCAGCCGTAAAGTCCCCTTCGCTGGTCCCGAGGACAGGCATGAATCCCGGCTCCGGATGGCGGTCACTACTCCCTCAGCCTCCCGGCTCTCTCGCTCTCGCTTTGCTCTCTGGCTCGCTCGCTCTCTCCCTCCCTCGCTCGCTCGCCTGCGCTTTCCTCCTCCCCCCGCGCCAGATCAGTTCGCAGCCGTGGGGACCCGGAGCGAGGCGGCCAGCGAATGGAGAGGGAAGTCCAAGTGCGCGGCGGTCTCCGGGCGGGGAGCAGCGGAGGCCGGGCTACGCGGGGGGAGGGACTTACCCGGCGACGGGCGAAAATGAATGGGGGAGCGGCTGCCGGGGGCGGGGAAGGAGGAGCCAAGAGCCGGGGTTTATTCTGAGGAGTGTTTTGTACATCTTTAGGCGGAGGAGGAGAAGGGAGAGGAGGAGAGAAGAAGGCCTTCTCCGAGGGAGGGGCAGCCTGGGTGGGCTGAGGCTGAGCCACTGGGGAGCCTCGTGGGTCTGGGGATAGGGTGGCGTGTCTCCGTGTATGAGCACCCAAAGGGACTGTGTGTGCGGGGTGTGTGCGCAAACCCCGCATCGTGGTGTTTTTAAGCGTGTCTGTAGCTGTGTGCGTTGCGAGTATCTGAGTGCTGCTGGGTATGAGGGTGCTAGTGTGTCTGTGTGTATCTAGCTAGTGTGGTTTTGTCTGGGGAGGTGGCTGTCTGGGTCCATTTGTATCCGTGTGCCTCTCTAAGAGTATTTAAGACTGTTTGTTTCTCTGTATGTGTAGGCATGAGCCCACGTAACCTCCCGGAATTAAGCAAGTGCTTCTCTACGTGGGCAGGATGTAGGAGCGAGAAGCTGATGGGACTCAAAGTTCTCTCTATACCACCAGAGGCAGAGAAGGGGTGAGGGTGTGGGGGCTAAGGCATTAATACGGAGAACCAAAGACTCCAAATTTAGCCTGAGGTGCCGGCTCCAGTTGCTGCTGACACGGGGCCTCTCCCTGAGGCAGCAAAGAAGGCCAGTACACGATCTAAATTCTCACGCAGTGCATATTCTGTATGTTTGCTTACTTTGCTGCCCCTTCTTCTTCTTCCTCCTCCTCCTCCTCCTCCTCCTCCTCCTCCTCCTCTTCTTCTTCTTCTTCTTCTTCTTCTTCTTCTTCTTTAAATTAAAAAAAAAAAAAAAAAAGATCAGCAATGAAGATTGCTAGTCCCTGGAAGCTTAGGCAAGGATAGGTAACATCAGTGAATCTACCAGATGGAGGGGCACGGAGCAATAAGGAAAAGGTGATGAGAAATTTAAAGGAACCCGGATTTAGTAAAAGTGTCAGCTCTAGATGGGTTAAAATCCTGTCCGTGATCTTGGCCAAATTACTTCCCTCTTAAACCTCAATTTCCCATCTGTGTAATAGAAAATATAACTACCTATATAACATGGTTGGCGTGAGATTTAAATGAGTTAATATATGGGAAAACACTTAGAATACTCCCTGACACCTAGTGAATGCCCAAACCATGTTATCTGTAATTCTTACTTTCTTGTTATTAATGTTAGGATTATTCAAGGGGTGATAGGAAAGAGACATGATAACTAGGGGGACCTAGAAGGGTCTAGGGGCTCATGAATTAATTAAAAGAAGAGAAGTCTTGAAACAAAATGGAAAAGAAATTCTTGAGTGAAGAATTGAGAACTTCAGGGGAAAAACTTAATTGACAAGGAGGGAAGGAAAAGACAGGAGGATGAGAAAGAGTGTGCTAATCATCATGAGCCTGGGTCTCAGCACTGCAGGACTGAAAATGGAGGGCAGAGAAGAGGGGAGCCGTAGCCTGTCCAAATCTCTACGAGTCTCCTCCACTTTAATCCTTAGGACATGCAGTCAGCACCACGGACAGCTCTCCAGCCACTGACCAAGGGAGAGCTTTCTATCTGTCTCCTGGATACTTCTCCCTTTCTGCTTGGGCAATTTTTTCCTTCCCTAGGCTTCTGGCCCAGGTCAAATACTGGGCAGTGGTTCCCGAGACTGTTCTGTGTTTGATTCGAACCACAAAGAAAAACATTCACAACACACACTGCATTTCCCATCCATTTCAGTATTAAGCTTCAGGTTGCTGTCTCCTGTCCCTCCTTTTTTCATTCTCTCCTCCTGCTTCTTCTCTCTCTCTCCCCTATCCTTTCTTTTATTCTTTCCTCCCTTTCTCTTTGCTCCTCCACCATTCTTCAGCTCAGATATGCCTCCTTGAGTGAGAATAAGCAACAGCAGCCCTGCTGGGAATGCAGTTCTGAAATCAGTCTGAAACAACCTCGTTAGGCAGTTTCAGAGGACGACCAAAGTATGGACTGATTCCTCGTGGATCTTCTCTCTTAATCGATCTTCCAAAATGGGTTGTGGTCCTGATGCCTTAGAAAGAGGGGACGTAACACTCTGGAACATTTTTCTGTCTTTCTTTCCTCCACTCCATGTAGTCAGTATTTCCCTCAGAAAGTATAGAACCTCCTATCCCCACCCCAGTTCCAACCACTATTAGACGAGAGAAAGAGAAGAAGAATTTTTGACTTTTCCCATGCACCAGACATTTCATTTGGGTTTTCTGTAAATTATCTCATAACTCTTAAAATGCTGTGACATATGAGCTAGGTAATATGACCTCATTTTTACATCACAGGAAATTAGAGCTTGGAAAATGTAAGCAGCATGTCAAGGTACAGCTGGCTGGTAGGTGATGGAGTCAAGAATTCCACACCCAAATCTAAGTCCAAACTCTTTAGTTTGTCCTCTGCAAGTAATGGGGGAAATCTTGGGGTGATTGGAAGAGCTTAGAATTTAATGGGGTCACCACACTTAAGCCTAAATATCAATTTAAGTGGCTGAGACCATTGCATCCTCTCTGCCAATGGGGTATTTATCAATTCTTGTCCCTGGAGGAAGAGGCGAAGGCTTTGCATGGGCAGATCTAAAACTCACCCGAGCCTTATGATTTCCGAGTTTTGAATAAAACTTCAACCTTTCCAGGTCTTAGTTCATTTGCATTTGGCTATGTTTAGCTTCCCTGTTTCTATGAAGAAAGGCTAAGAGAGCCATTTTAAAAAGTCTCCAAAGACTCCCTGGTCATCAGAAAAGTTCTCAGTGCAAAGCATTCTTAATGACTTATGGAGAAAGCAATCGGAACCATATGGATAACATTTCTACAGAAATACACACGGGTGGGAAAAGGTTTAGAGGCCAAAAATATATTTCTTTTTTTTCTTCTTTGCCAAAGAAAGAACATTTAAGGCAGCTTGAGATATGTGAGAAATGTCTTGTTCTTTCTTTGGGGTGGGTGTTGGTGAGCAGCTGTTTGCTATTTCCACTAAATTACCAAGGGTTTGCATGGGGAAGAGGTGCCAAAGGATTAAGGTAGACTTAAGAAAGAACTTCCCGACTGTAGATCTTGGGTGATACTAGGATGGAACCTTTTCCCAAGGACGTGTAATGTGATAGTGTGAGGGTTCCTTTTTAGTCTTCCCAGCATGATGATTTGGTAAACATTGGATCATATTTTTAGAGTTGCAGACCCTTGTTAGAACCTCACAATTGCTATAGACCCTCTCTCTTATGAAAAGTATACTTACAAAAATGCCCACAAAATTTTGCATTGAATTTCACAGAATCCCTTCTCGCCAATCTCTTTCATAAATGTCTACACCTGGACCCCAGCTTTAGAACCTCTGAAGTAGATAACTTTTCTGGTTTCCAGCCTGACCTTAGATTTTATAGGTTCTTCATTTAGGTTTGAGCCTAAGAAGTTGGAATAGGGAAACCAATAAGTAGGTAAACAGCCTTTTTTCTAGAAATAGACAAGAAATATAGATAAATGTTCAGTGATGAAATGGGGATTCCACCTCCCCCTCCTTAAATAAAGATAAGATTTAAACCTATTTGTGCAGGACTCTGAGCCACCTGCCGCTGCCTCAAAAGCTTAAGTTTACTACTTCTGTCAAATCTCAAAGGAGTTAAAATCCCTTAATCTGGGGTGCTTTGGGTTCAGAACCAACTGAATACCTGCAGAAAGAAGCCCACATTTGTTAAGCGTCAACTGAAGGTGAGGTTGTGTAAAAGATTCAGAAATAAATATATTTTCTGGTCTCTGTTTTCTAGGAGCCTGAAGTCCATTGCCAAGCCATACTTATCCTTAAATAATCGCAATGCACCATGGAATGTAGCTGGTGTATGCAGGGTCTATAGGAAATGCTGCAAGAGCTAAGAGGAGAGAAAGTTTGCCTCTGTATGAGGTATAATATTTTGCACCTGTCAAGAGCTATTTTTATTTTGTTTTAGAAGCAGTTGCATTAATAAGAACTAATATTTATTGGATGATTACTATGTATGAGCAACATTTAAGCCTCCCACGTCTCTCATCTAGGTTTTTATGAGCATCTCCTAATTGAATAAAAATGCCATATGTCATTTAGTATTCTCTCTCTCTCTTTCTCTCTCTCTCTCCCTCTCCAGCAACCCTTCACTTCCTCATGACTGAGTCTGATCCATTCTTAAATATTTAGTTTACATGTCATATCCTCTACCAATTCAATTAGGATAAAACAAACTTTATCAAGAACTATACAAGGATGTGCATGATCTTGCTCCCTAATATTATGTCTCCCCCTTCACTCCAACCACACTGACCCCTTTCCATTTACTAGAGTTTATAGTGTTTGTTTGTTTGTTTGTTTGTTTAATGCCCCTAGGACTTTGTGCTAGCTGTTCCCTCTGTCAGAAGCCACTTCCCTTTACTATCCAAGCTCTGCTTGCTCTGGAAGAATCAGGGTAAATGTCACTTCCCTGACCCTAGACCAAGGCAGGTCCCCTGCTACCAGCTTTATCACAACTCTGAATGTGTCCTTCATAACATAGATCATCATTGTGATTAAAGTTATTGGTGATATTTTTTTCAATATATGTTTCCTGAGCTAAAACTAAAAATTATGGGCACAAAAGATATCTTCATGATGAGATCTTGGTACATAAAAATTTAGTGAACATGTATTAGCCATACCCAATGTCCCAGGGGCCACTCTGTGTGCTCCACAAACATTATTTCTTTTCATCCTTCAAACAGTTCTTGATATCAGTACTATCATTGTGATTGTTATTCCCATTTTCAGATGAGGACAACTGAGAAGGTTAAACAAATTGCCGGTTATCACATACCAGAGCCAGGATTCTCACTCAAGCCACCCTGCTACAGACTCCAAGCCCATAGTCCCTGTGCTGCCTAACATTTTACAGTGGAGGAGACCACCCTATATGTTTATTGAGTAAATGGGATTTCAGGAGTTCTTCACAAGCCTTTCAATCTTTAACTATATTGATACTCTTTACTTTCTGCCTTTGATGCTTATTTGCATATGAGAACCTTGATCTTAGTGTCCCCAACTACTGACTGTGTTCTTCTGGCAAACACACCGATACTCTGGAGCTTTGCCATTACCTACTAACACCTTGACCAGGAGTTCTTCCCTTCCTGTTCTCCCAAAAGGCTCCCCCAGCCATTAGAATGCATACTTCTGGACGTGAGCACATGCATACTGGTTTTGCTAGACATCTCTGTCTCTCTCTCTCTCTCCGCCCCCATCCTCTCTCTCCCTCTCATGTTGCCAAAGTTCCAGCTTCTTTAGGCCTTAGCTTGCCTAGGCCATTACCCTGGTGGCATATGATTTCTAAAAAGGATTTTAGAAAAGGTGTCCAGAAAAATACTATTCTATTGGCTTAGGCTCAAGGAATATCCCTATTGCAAATTTCAATCTTCTACTTGAATTAATAATTCAGCATATGTAAGCCTTTTTGAAATCTCATATGGTTTCTCCATTGTTTTACTTTGTTTTTAGGAGCCTTATATTTTTGCAATGACTGAAAGATGAGGTAGGCAAGGCAGGTAACCCCACTTTATAGAAGACAATGGGCTCAAGGATTGAGTATGACTTGCAGAAAGGTAACACTTTACAAACATGGACCCACGACTTTAACCCAGGTATTCAAACTCATAAAGGCTGGTTACCCGTTCTCTTTATTTCTCTTTAAACATGCTTTTGGTGGGTTCATGATCAATCTATTCCACTCTATTCTCTCTTGGCTCCCCCCTCTTTCCAATAGACTTGCCCTACCCCCGCTCTCACTCTCTGCCACATTCCACTAGGGGGAGCCCTACATAGGCTATTGGTAGCTTTTGCCAGCCTCGCATCCATATTCCTCTTCTGCTAACAGCACGTTTATTTTTCTTTGGGAAACCAGCCTTATAAGTTTCTCAGTTCATTTGATTCAAGAGGAGCTGATTCTACCCCCAGCTCTAGGGCATGTGATCAAAGCTGGGTGTTCTATCCCAAGGGTCACTGTGATCAGTTTAGAGATGGGTATTGACACAGATTGGTACAATGAGTCAGTCCCAGAACACTTACTAGAATCGTGATTAAAAAGTACTCCTAAAAGCAAAATAATAATAATGCGCATACTTACCTGGTAGAATTCAAGCCTGGAGTTCTGGAAGTTACCTTTGTCATCACAATGAGGAGAACCAACTGGGAAGAAGGCAACAAGAAGGAACACCTAACTACGAAATAGATCCAGAGATGCCTGAAGTTATAGACAGATGGTTGACCCTATGAGCCAATAACGTTCCTTGCCATTTAAGCCAGTCTGATTAGGGTTTTTGTCACTTGCCACCAAATGTATCCTGACTAATATAGCATTATAAATCAAGATGATTGAGTTTCAAGTGCAGAACTTTGAAATATTTTATTTACAGAGACCAAAGTAGAGAGATGAACTTGGAACTAGATGAATAGCCACTAATCCAATTCTGTCTCTAGTAAGCGCTGTGCCCCAGACAAACTAAGTCTATTTGTCCTTTGAAGTCATGTGTTCTCAATGTATGTGCTAGGCAGAATTCTAGGTTGATCCCCAGTGACCCTTGTCTTTGTATAATCCCCTCTCTTTTCAGTGTGGGTAGAACCTGTGAATATGATGAGTTAAGCCTTTTGTGATTATGTAATATTATATAGTAGAGAACAATGAATGTTCTCTAGGAGATATAAGTAGTCCCCACCTGACAGCTAGCAAGAAAACAGGAACCTCAGTCCTACAACTACAAGGAAATGGATTCTGTCTACAACTGATGAGCTTAGAAGAGGACACCAAGCCCTAGGTAACAATCACAGCCCTAACTGACTCCTTGATTGCAATCCATGAGACCCTGAGTGAAGAATCCAGTTACTCCATGCCTGGACTTCTGACCTACAGCAACTGTGAAACAATAAATATATGCTTTTTAAGCCACTAAATTTATGGGAATTTGTTGCACAGCAATAGAAAAATAACATAATTTATAAGGTAGGTACTTAGATCAAATCATCTCTATAGATTTCCCTTTCGGCTCTGATGTTGCTTGATCAGACAGCAATAGCTTGTGGTGCTAAACATCTGGGGATTCCTATACTACATCTCAATCCCTGATAGCCTACCTCATGTCCAGTCATAAATACCTCCCAGCCTAGAGAATGAGAAATCCCTCCCACTCAGCTTGCAAAGCTATTCCACTGAGTGACTTTTATATAAAGCCTTGCCCTGTTGATATATAATTTCAAAGTTAATTCCATCTGGATAACTATGATTACTGGGGTTGGAATATATGAAAATGAGTTCACATTGACCCCACAGCTTGCTCTCAGTAAGATGGTCTTCTGATCTGGTGACATAATTTTTTCTGAGGTGTGAATAGACATTAATCTTTTTCATGTCAATGAGCATAGTGGATATGAGAAATAAACTTTGGAGTCAAACAGACTTTGAGCCAAAACTGGCATCACCACATCTGGGCAAGATACATAGTAAGCCTCACTAAGAAACTTACACACATATAAGATTAACCCTTACAAGCCTCAGTGTCCTCATTTGGCAAATTAAAATCCAATAACTTATTCAGAACTTTTATTATTGAGTACCTTCTCTGAACCAGACATCCAGTCTATAGCAGTGAATAGACCATTCCCCTTGGGAACACAGAGTCTCATTAGGAAGTAACATGTATCCCAATAGGGTTGTTGTAACGATGAAATGAGATAAGCATTTATCATGAAGATTGACATGCTGTAAGCCTCAATCAATGGGTGCCATGCTTAGAAGTGTTATGCCCCCCAACAGGAATTATATAATTGTTCATAACAGCATTTATTGAGTGCTTACTTTGGGCCAGGTGTCTCTCTAACTGCTTTCCATGTAATAACCCATATAATCTTCACAAAAATCCAAACAGGTAGATGCCATGATTATCATCCTCAATGAGAAAAGAACTAGTAAGTCTCAAACTAATATTTGAATTCATAGAGTTGAGCTCACGTTTCAGTGTACTTAATCATGATTTCCCACTACCTCTATGTAGATGCCTTCCGGAGAAAAGGGATAATACAAGGTATATTTGTTTTTTTAAATGGTGAAATCTTCCCCAGACCTCAATCACATATGCTTCCTCCACACCACGAGAACCCCATATGTGACACGTTCTGACCAAGTTACTTCATTGATTGGGTTAGACAAAATGATAACAATTGTGCTGTCATTTCTCTGTCATTTTTACTTGCCCCTTGTTTTATACTTACACTGCACCAGAAAGTTTGCTAAGCACTTCGCCAATATTGTTAAATTTAATAAATTAAGGAAATTAAAATAAACTTCACAAAAAGCTGTGAGTCAGGTTATCTATGGCAACAGAATCCTGGCTGATAGGTTGCTCTGATCTTTTCTAGATGAAGAAGAAACCCAGGATCTGTGAGGTAGAATGATTTGCTTACAAATACACTGTAGCAAGAGCTGAAGTTTGGCTTGCAACCCAAGCTGCTAAGTCTGCATTCTTAATTGCTGTGCTCAGTCATGCTGGGTTACACTTTTGCAAAAATGTAACACAGAGACTGGATCCCTGGATCCTCATCTCCTTGAGTCCAAAGCAATATCAAATTGTTATGAAATACATCCCCCCCCCCCCCCAGTTTCAGGGTCACTGTTTTTGAGAATGTATGTTTGGTTATTTTATGACATAAATGTATCTTTTTGTTACCATTTATAATTGCTTTCTATTGCAATTAGTTTGAGGTTGGTGGATTAATCTGTATTTTGTTTCAAACCACCAGATATTCTTAGATTGTCAATATCTCTTGGTGTCTCCTCCTTGTTACCTCTTGTTCATCTCTTGCCTGGAGCAGCCATTGCTAATTGATCATGAAGCCCTCTCCCACAATACCCCAAAACACTTTCTGGCACAGCCCTCTAGGCAACAACTACCAATCAGTTAGATTTGCCACGGGAGATGAAACCTGCATGTCAGCTCTGCATGTTCCCTTCCTGAGACAGGTGAAGGTCCTCTATAGATGTTAGAGATAAATGCATGCCTGTCTGATGGCAAGATCAGATAGAAAGAATTATCTAAATTATGAATTGAGGATACCTTTACCTTTCTACCCTGAAGGTCAAGCACTGCTCAACTTTTATCATTCTTTGTGTTTTATTACGGATGTCAGCACAGAAAATTGTTTACAGAGCCTGGGTCCCTGCTGCTTCTTCTGAGAAATACAATATTTATGGAATCTGGAAATTCATAGATATCAAACCCTCTTTCCTTGATATGTGGGCACTGAAGGCTTTACTAGGGACAGGTATCCCAAGAAACAAATTAATGTCTGTTTGATTAAATAATGAAAGGGTAAACAAAGACACGGTTAATGAATTTAGTCATTGTTTTTCTCTGCTAGGACATTTGCCTGTGTTAGATCTTGCTGATAATAACACTGTTAAATAATCCGACCATGATACAACCAAGCTATATACTTTTCCATGCTAATCATCTCACAGGATTGCTACCCACTCCAGGGGGCTACAACAACTTCAGATGGGCTTTGAATGGGAGTAGTTAATCAACCTCGCTGTATCAATTAGCACTCTCTTGCTTATAAATGACAAGAAACTCATATGAAACTGGCTGAAGCAAAGAAAGAAATTTGTTGGTTCATGGAACTGAAAATAAAACAGACAAAGAACTTGCTTTGGATTTTGTTCCATGTCATCAGGACTCATCCTGCTTCTCTCAGTTCTTTCTCCCTCTGGGTTGGCTAAATGCTCAGGTAGACTTTCTCTACTAACTGCTAACTGCTCCCCAAAAGTCCCCAACAAAGTTCTAAGATTGTGTCCACCTGGCTGGGATAGGGTTGTGCTCCATCATGGTCCTCTGATGCTCCAAATCCAGGAAATGACCCATATTATCTCAACCAGATGGATTAAGGGAGAAAATTGAGGTGCTATTATTGGAAATATGGAGAAGACAATAAATGTCCACACAGCCAGCCCAATTGACCCTAGTCACATCTGGGCATTAACCTTTCTTAGGAAAACACACAGATGCATAATTTTAAATTTTCAATAATTTTTTAAACTTTCACCTGGAAAGCACTGGGCACACTCAGGATGTTCACCTTCACTATTGGTGTCTTACCCCAGCAACTTCTTAGAACCTGTATTTTCACTTTAAACATGGAGATAATATTTTCCTTACATTTTTCTCAGGGTTATTTGAGAATCCTAGAATACTTTGTCAGAGAGATGGTTCAATACTGCTGAACCTTACACATTTTACAATTCAATGATCACAGTTAATTTTGAAATATTTTAATGTTATTAAACATCACCAAAGATAGTACAAATTGATTTTTTTTAACTTTACATGCCCAAACTCACAAGCATCACAAAGAATAGGAGAAAGTGCATGTGGTTAGGAAGCGGACACTAGAATTTTTTTTTTTTTTTTTTTTTTGTCTTTTTCCCTGTCTCCAGCAGACTACAGAGCATAATTTGAGAATTTATGTATTGAAAATATCAATAAAACAGTTGATAATAACCTGAATGTCATTTTCCCATGGTTTGATCAGTATCAGTTTCTTTGATAGATTGATTTCTTCGAAGTACATGGATGGCCATGTCTAATCAATACATTGAAAGATCTATGAAATCAGCATGTAAAAAGAAAGAGCCCAAGAATTAAGTCCAAAGGCTTAAGTTCTCCTTGTGGCTTTTCTACTCATTCAGTGGTCTGACCCAATGATGGTTAATTTTATGTCATCTTGACTGAGCCACAGGGTCCCAGCTGTTTGGTCAAATATTATTCTGGGTATTCCTGTGAGGGTGTTTTTGGATGAGATTAACATTTAAATTAGTGGACTGGGTAAAGCAGATTGCCCTTTTTAATACGGGTGGACCTTATCTAATCAGTTGAAGAACTGAATAGAGCAAAACGGTTGATTGAACCCCCTCAATAAGAGACCATTTTTCCTGCCTAACTGCCTCCCGACTGAGACACAGCTTATTTCCTGTCTTCAGACTCAAAGTGAAGCATGAACTCTCCCGGTTCTCAGCTTGCAGACTTGGACTTTAGCACTATCAGACCTCCTGGGTTTCTGGCATGCCAACTCGCTCTGCAGAATTTTGGGACTGGTCAGCCTCCATTATCACATGAGCCAATTCGTTTGTATAATAAATTGTTACTCTGGAGAATTTTGACTCCCACAGGTCCTAAGGACATTATTGAACCTCTGTGGGCCTCACTTTGGAGAAGATGGAACAAAAACACCTCAAAGTACCTTTCATATCTGCTAGGGAGTGACTCCACAAGTTCCAGTACCCATTTGGGACATGCACCCGCAATGTGGCAGCCTGCTGCATCACGGCCAGGAGCTACAGACCCAGAGCCAGGGGCAGCACTAGTTCTGCTGCCCAGGTCTCAGCTCCACGGCAGCTGCTGATACATTTTTCCAATGACCCGGGTGCAAGGATGATAATGATCCACTTTCTAGCCTACAGATCATCTGCAACCTTCTAAAAGCTGGTTTTGGTAAAAGAAGTCACAAAGCTTCTGAGATCCCACAGAGATATTTAGGGCTGGTGTATGAAATCAGCTATATCATAAAACACTACAGGAGAATAGTTCTGTGTGGTTATAAAGAATTTCACGGGGTGCCTGGGTGGCTCAGTTGGTTAAGTGTCTGCCTTCAGCTCAGGTCATGATCTCAGGGTCCTGGGATTGAGCCCCGCATCCAGCTCCTTGCTCAGCAGGGAGTTTGCTTCTCCCTTTCCCTCTACCCCTCCCCACCGTTTGTGTGCTCTCTCTGTCTCTCTTTCTGTCTCAAATAAGTAAATAAAATCTTACAAATAAAAAATTTCGCATCATGATAAAGAATATAATAGAATCGTTGGAGCCGAACCAACCTGGGTTCAAATCCCACCTTTGCCATTAATTCAGCAGGGCCAAATTGCTTTGCCTCTCTGAGTCTCACTTTCCTGGTATGTGTAATTGGCCCAATAATATTTAGTTTAGGGAACTGAGTGAAGATTAAAACTATTTCCTCTTGGTATCATGCTTGACATCCTTAATTCTCAATCCAGCGAATGATGAAATCAGATTGTGTGTTATCTCATTGTCAAGGGAGTTAAGGTTCAGAAAGTGACCTAGACCTCATGGTTTTTAAATGGTAGATTGAGGATTAAAACCCAGAATCTAGGGTATCATCCGGCACAAAGCATGCATTTAGTAAGTGTCTGTTGAGGGAATAAATGAAAAAAATCAACACACCTAGGTTCCTCAACACCTAATCCAATCTTCTTTTTCCTCTTTTTTTCAGGATACAAAAATTAGGCAATCTAACACATAATGAGGAACCATAACATGTTTTCTGCTTGGTACATTCATGTGGGTTATGAACTAGTTGAACAGTGGAAAATACGCCCCCAGTAGGTAAAATGTTACCATTTTTTGCCATATACAGTGAGGACGGTAAAGCAAATGAGTGAGAGGAGAAACGTTTGTTTATTTGTTTTACAGTTCACTCTGTTAAAAGAATTACCTGTAAACTGAAATGAACCTGGTTGCTAGAAAAAGGCCCAATTAAGTGCTCCAGCACCCTGGGATCGAGTCCCGCATCAGGCTCCCTGCTCATCAGGGAGTCTGTTTCTCCCTCACTCTCTGTCCCTCCCCCCTGCTCATGAGTGCTCTCTCTCTCTCAAATAAATAAATAAGATATTTTAAAAAAAAAGTGCTCCAGCAATGACTATTCCCCAAATCCCTGACAGGCCACCAAGGGTGGGCCAAGATATGTCCTGCCTGCTTTGCAGATTTTCTTTGGAGGCAGCCAAGGGGTTCCCTGAACAAGGGACCCTTCATTTCCCATTGACATTTTATAGACAAGACTAGCTGCAAGGTCCCTTGATCACTGAGCCAGAATCAGACTCGGTTCCTTGTTCCTCTTGCTGTTTTCACAAATGTAGCTTGGAAGCTTGGAAGAGACAGGGAGGTGTTTTTCCAACCCATTTTTAGGGCTTGCAGCATGCATTATTTTCAAGTTGGAATAGTTATGCCTGTTCTTCGCAAGCTCAAACTGGGTTGCACGTGCTCCTGGAGAGCTATGTTGATATTCCACTGTTCTCCGAGTATCTAGTGGAATTCGAGCCACATTTCTCCTCTGTAAACAAACACCCCTCTAAGTTGTGATCCTATTTGACTGTGCCCAGAATTCATTGTTCAAGCATCTGTCTCCTGGGAAATTGCCATCTACCTTAGATAAGACCAGTGGGCCTCAACTGTCTACTGAATTATCATCAGTCTGGACCTCACCCACAGGCCTCTGCAGAAACATAGGGGAATCCAGGCCCCTCTTGGGGTGTCTGTGCTTTTGCAAATCCACAAACACCTTTCCCACACATTACTAGCTATGAAATGTCAAGATTCACAGATTCAGTGGAGACTGTCAGGTTCTAGATCTTTGGCCTAATCTGGAGACTTGAGATAACATGTTATTTCATTGGTGAGTGGGGGAGTCCCTGTTTTATCTTTGGTTTTGAGTTTTGTTGCTGTCAATGATATTCCTTAACAACCATCACCCTCTCATCCAATTTAAACTGCATAATCCTCCATGCCTTAGTGAGCCTGCAGATTTAGGACACGGTAGACTGAGCAAGGGTCTTATACACTTGGGCACATCTGCATTCATGATGCACAAACAGAATCCCTTGGAATCCAGCAGCATTCCAGCCCTTGAACCTCATTGCGTCAAAAAAGAAGGGCAATGGAGTTCCACACTGGTCTGACTCCCTGTCTTCCCAGCTTTATTTATCTGAGGGACCGAGGATGCCTCTAAAAACAGCCATGGAGCATTGAATCAGGGCTACAGTAACCTTTAAAGGTCAAGTCCTGCACTCTGTTCCCTCCCATTTTCAAACTGATGTTTGAACCCCAGCTATTGGAAAACATAGTTACAATGATTAAAATTCCAAAACTGAGCTGGTAATTACAGAGTATTTTCCGGGCCGCTGAATGGCGGTTGCCACTCACAATAACTGTTAGGAAGGCTTCCAGGCCACAGAAATGAGGAAAGTTGTCTTCTCTTGGACTAGTTCTTGGAAGTAGCACCAGCTGGCCACGTGTGCGGTTGAGAAATGGAGATCTAGAAATACGGCTAGTATGAAATGATATGTGCTCTCGGTGTAACATACCCACCGTATGTTGAAGATAGAGTATGGAAAAGCAATGCAAAATGTCCATAATAATGCTTATATTAGTTACATGTTGAAATGATGTATTTTCAACAGATAGAGTTTAATAAAATGTTATCATAATTAATTTCATTTATTTTATTTTACTCTTTCTAATGTGACTACTAGCTGTTCTAAAGGATTTTGGAAGAGGGGATGGTCACTGTAGATGAAGGTAACACAATGATCAGATCCTGAGAAGAGCGACTTAGCCCTGACCCTGGAGAATGAGTAGAGAGTAAGTGTTAAAACCAAACATGCTCATGTTTATTCTCACATTATATCCAGAACAACTCTATGGTGGCATCACTCAGGTGCATTCCCATTCGGAATGTCAAGGAACTGGGGCCAGTAAAGCTGAGGTGATATGCTAAAAATCTAGCCACAGGAAATGGTACAACCGAGAACACCAACTCAAGTCTTTCCACCATAGAAATCCAGTTCTTTCTCCTACCTCCAAATGCGCCCTCCCAAAATGTATTTACTTTACTCTAGCCAGCGGGCTGAAGATTTTCAGTCCCGATTCTTCTTCTTCTCTTCTTATCTCCTTCTACCCATCACTCACAGGACTGCGAACAGGATTTAATATTGTTATTTTATTTACTACAACCATTTCTGGCCCCTGCACTCTGCTTGATGTGGTACAAAAATAGTTTGCCCTTTGGGAAGAGAGTGCTGGGTCTGTGCACCTCCATGCCTGTATCTGTTTATGAACCAGGCAGGGTACAGGGAGATAGCAAGTTGGCTAAGTATGGCTCCAGGGGGAGTGGATTTCTGGCTGAGTTGATAATGGAAAATGGAGAATTTCATCTCCAGGTCAGTGACTGAATCTGGTCCAGTCTTTCACTGTCTGCTCTGTATGATTACTTGGTGGATAGAAGCTGGGATTTGGGACTTCCCCCAAAGATTCTTCTATTCTCCAAATGCTCCCCCTCCCTCCTCCTAGCCCATTTCCATATGCCATTTTTCTTAGGCCTACTTTCCCCCCTAAACCTCTCCTCATTAATTGGGAATGCAAAGTTAATTCCCACTGACTTCACTTCCTCTCATACCTGAAATTGAAAGAGAGAATTAAGAGCAAGTGGTATAGAAACACAGAATTAAGTGCCATCTCTGTATATTCTGATATGGTTATAATTATCATCATTAAGTAGCATTCATTTAATAAAATATTTTATGTGATTTGTTTTGGTAACTAAGGTTTTAATCATATTATGGAGGATTTTTGAGGTAACGGTAGTTATTAGGCTACTTGATAATGTCGTCCGTATGTATCTGGCAGGAAGTATCATTTCTGAAGGATGGGACACAGTGGTACAAAGGAAAGTTAATTACAATTAGAATGAGTAGACTTGCATTTATATTGGACTCTTCTATTTACCTTATCCTTGATCCTACCTATCTAAACTTCAGTTTCTTTATGTACAAAATGTGAACAATAGCTCTGTGCCTTTTTGAATTGTCATATGCCAACTCAGTAAGTAGGTTACCTTGTCTGCCCATGCGATATTTTATAATATTCTATATTTGAGTGTAGTGATCTCTATTGTGGGTAAATACATAGCTTACAGATGCAAAGATAATTCATTTTGAGTTTTTAGAAGAAAATATTAGAATTGTATTTCTATTTTTCTCATCTTTCAGAGTTTCTTTTCTTATGTATGTAGGTGATGACAAATATACTGTATACATGTAACAATGTGAATAAATACATATATAGGAATTTATATTTATGATATTTTAACTGTACTATCAAGACCACTGTTTTAAAAGGGCCCTTCATTGGGACACCTTGGTGGCTCCGTTAGTAGAGCATCTGACTCTTGATTTGGGCTCAGGTCATGATCTCAGGGTCCTTGGATTGGGCTCATGGGTCTCCCTGCTCAGTGGGAAGTCTGCCTGAGATTTCTCCCCCTCTCCCTGTGTCTCTGCTCCCCCCCAAAATAAATAAAATAAAATAAATAAATAAAAATAAAAGGGTCCTTCAAAATTTTTCTAAGTCATGGAAGTTGAAGATGAAGATGGTGAAGGTAACTGAGTTGTATTAATTATAATGCAAGATCATGCCTTAGAAGATAAATTTTAAAATTACTAAGTCATATAGTTTTCGTGTATCTCCCTCTTTTCCTTATAATTTTAAATGTTAAAGGACAATTGTCTAGTTAAAACAAAACATGTTCGCAAGTGTTTTGTGGAGTTTAGAACTTATATAGGAGGAAAAATGTATAAAGGTAATAGCATGAAAGCCAGGATGATAGAAATGGAAGTATGTTTTTGCAAGGTTTTTATATAATATGTGATTTGATGTAATATCACCTGAAGATAGATTGTAATAGGTTAAAAATGAATAGCCCTAGAACTACAATGAAGAAAAAGAAGATTAACAAATAGTAAACAAATAGTAGAGCTGAAACAGAATCATAGAAAATGCTCAGTTAATGAAAAAAAAAGTTAGGAAAGTAAACCAAAAAAGTGAACAAAGAACAGATGGTTTATATAGAAAGCAAATAGCATAATGGTAGCTATAATCCATCTACATCAGTAATTAAATACAAAGAATCAAACTCCAAATAAAAGGCATAATGGGGCGCCTGGGTGGCTCAGTTGGTTAAGCGACTGCCTTCGGCTCAGGTCATGGTCCTGGAGTCCCGGGATCGAGTCCCACATCAGGCTCCCTGCTCAGCGGGGGGTCTGCTTCTCCCTTTGCCCTCTTCCCTCTCGTGCTCTCTGTCTCTCATTCTCTCTCAAATAAATAAATAAAATCTTTTTTTTTTTTAAAGATTTTATTTATTTATTTGACAGAGAGAGAGCGAGAGCAGGAACACAAGCAGGGGGAGTGGGAGAGGGAGAAGCAGGCTTCCCGTTGAGCAGGGAGCCGGATGTGGGACTCAATCCCAGGACCCTGGGATCATGACCTGAGCCGAAGGCAGACGCTTAACCATCTGAGCCACCCAGGCGCCCTAAATAAATGAAATCTTTAAAAAAAAAAAAGGCATAATGGTCAGACTGTATAAAAAGTAGCAGGATTTAACTGTATGTATGATGCCTACAACTACTTAAATATAAAGCCAAAGATAAGGTAAAAGAATGGAAAAGAAGTATACCACACTAACACTGAACAAAAGAAATCTGGGATATCTATATTAATAACCAAATGAAGTTAATTGAAGAAAAGGTATATTAGCACAGGGCAAAAGCAGAATTTGTATTCTTTCAAGTAAAAATGTAGTTTTACATAACATTCGAGGCACCCCCCAAATTTAAATAAACTTAAAATGATAAAATACTGAGTACATTCTCTGATCAAAACGAAATTAGACGTGAGAAAACAGCAATGTTTTGGAAAAATAATTCTCAAATATTTGAAATTAGGGGGCGGAGCAAGATGGTGGAGGAGTAGGAGACCTGGATTTCGTCTCCTCTCAGGAATTCAGCTGGATAGGGATCAAACCATTCTGAACACCTACAAACCCAACAGGAGATCGAAGAAAAGAAGAGCAACAGCTCTCTCATCAGAAAAGCGACCACTTTCTGGAAGGTAGGACGTGCGGAGAAGTGAATCCGAGGCGATATTCGGGAGGATAGACGGCGGGGGAGGGGCCTCCATCGGCCGCTTCTGGCAAGTGATAGAGTCGCGGAGCACAAAATCGGAACTTTTAAAAGTCTGCTCCGCCGAGAGACGTCGCTCTGGTGGCTAAGCGGGGGGTGGAACCCTCCGGGACAGTGTGGTCTCAGGACCCTCGGGGTCACAGAAAGACCGGGGGTGCCTGAGTGTGGCAGAGCTCCCAGGTAACGGAGCCGGGAAGCCGGCTGCAGAGGCGGAGCCCAGGCGCGGGCTCTCAGCTCGGGGTCGCCATAAACCGTGATCCGCGGCCCAGTCGGGCCCCTGCTCCTCCAGCAGGGACCCAACAAGCGGCAGATCCGGGGAGACTCACCTTCCTCCCCCGGGAGGAGCCGCGCGGGAGTGCACCGCAGGGATCTGCTGGGTTTGGAGACTCCACCCGGGGTCGGGTGCCAGAGAGAGAAACGCGTGGTCACAGGCCGGGTGAGCACGGAGTGCGGCCGGAGACCGGGGAGACGGGAGTGACTGACGGCTTTTCTCTGGGGGCTCACTGAGGAGCGGGGCCCCGAGTTCTCGGCTCCTCCGGGGCGGAGATTGGGAGGCTGCCATTTTCACTCTCTGCCTCCAAAGCTGGACGGGAAGCTCGCAGGGAACAAAAGCCCCGGAGAGCAAACCCGAGCAGATTACTTAGCCGGGAGGGGCAAGGGCGGGGCAATTCCGCCTCCGGCAGAGACATTTGGAAACCACGGCAACAGGCCCCTCCCCAGAAGATCAGCGAGAACAGCCAGCCAAGACCAAGTTTACCGATCCATGAGAACGGCAGAACTCCAGCGCTAGGGGACTACTGCACATAGAATTCATGGCTTTTTTTACCATGATTCTTTAGTCTTTCAAAGTTAATTTTTTTTAACTGTCTTTTTGTCTTTTTCTTTTTCCCTTTTTCAACCAACATCTTATCAATCACTTTTTTTTAAAAAAAAACATTTTTATTTTTCATTTTTAGAGTCATATTCTATCCCTTCATAGTAGTTACCCATATTTTTGGCTTATATATATAAGTTGTTCTCTCTTTAAAATTTTCAGATAGTTTCATCGAACAGATTAAAATATACCCTAAATCTCTAGTATATGGTGTTTTCTATTCCCTTGCCTGATCACATCCTCTCCTTTTTTTCTTTTTCTTTTTTCTTTTTTTGAATCCTCTTCTTTCTTTTTTCAAACAACTTCTTATCAATTCCTTTTATAAAATTTTTTATAATTTCCATTTTTACAGTCATATTCCATCCCTTCATCATATCAACCCTTATTTTTGTACATATATAAGTTTTTCTTTCTTTAAAATTTTGGGAGGCACTTTCTTCTAAAAGACCAAAATACACCCCAAATCTAGTGTGTGGCACTGATCTTATATACCATATAGATCATATTTGATCACATTCTGGTTTTTCTTTTGTTGTTGTTGTTTTGTTTTGTTTGTTTTTGTTTTTATCTTTATCTTTTTCTTTTTTTTCTTTTTCTTTTTTCTCTCTTTCCCTTTCTTATCCCACTGCTTCAGGTCTTTTCTGATTTGTTTAGAGTATATTTTCTGGGGACGTGGTTACTCTGCTAGCATTTTGTTCTCTCATTAATCTATTCTCCTCTGCACAAAATGACGAGATGGAAAAAATCACCTCAACAAAAAGAACAAGAGGTAGTACCGACTGCCAGGGACCTACTCAATATGGACATTAGTACGATGTCAGATCTAGAGTTCAGAATCATCACTTTAAAGATACTAGCTGGGCTTGAAAAAAATATGGAAGTTATTAGAGAAACCCTTTCTGGAGAAGTAAAAGAGCTAAAATCCAAAAAGTAGAAATCAAAAAGGCTATTAATGAGGTGCAATCAAAAATGGGGGCACTAAGTGCTAGAATAAATGAGGCAGAAGAGAGAATCAGTAATATAGAAGATGAAATGTTGGAAAATAAAGAAGCTGAGAAAAAGAGAGATAAACAACTACTGGATCACGAGGGCAGAATTCGAGAGATAAGCGATACCATAAGACGAAACAACATTAGAATAATTGGGATCCCAGAAGAAGAAGAAAGAGAGAGAGGGCCAGAAGGTATAATGGAGCAAATTATAGCAGAGAACTTCCCTAATTTGGGGAAAGAAACAGGCATGAAAATCCAGGAAGCACAGAGAACCCCTCTCAAAATCAATAAAAATAGGTCAACTCCCCGACATCTAATAGTAAAACTTACGAGTCTCATAGACAAAGAGAAAATCCTGAAAGCAGCTCGGGAGAAGAGATATGTAACCGACAAGGGTAGAAACATTAGATTGGCAACAGACCTATCCACAGAGACCTGGCAGGCCAGAAAGGACTGGCAGGATATATTCAGAGCACTAAATGAGAAAAATATGCAGCCAAGAATACTCTATCCAGCTCGGCTGTCATTGAAAATTGAAGGAGAGATAAAAAGCTTCCAGGACAAACAAAAACTAAAGGAATTTGCCAACACAAAACCAGCCCTACAGGAAATCTTGAAAGGGGTCCTCTAAGCAAAGAGAGAGCCTAAAAGCAACATAGACCAGAAAGGAACACAGACAATATACAGTAACAGTCACCTTACAGGCAATACAATGGCACTAAATTCCTATCTTTCAATAGTTACCCTGAATGTAAATGGGCTAAATGCCCCAATCAAAAGACAGAGGCTATCAGACTGGATTAAAAAACAAGACCCATCGATATGCTCTCTGCAAGAGACTCATTTTAGAACCAAAGGCACCCCCAGATTGAAAGTGAGGGGGTGGAAAACCATTTACCATGCTAATGGACACCAAAAGAAAGCTGGGGTGGCAATCCTTATATCAGACAAATTAGATTTTAAACCAAAGACTGTAATAAGAGATGAGGAAGGACACTATATCATACTTAAAGGATCTATCCAACAAGAAGATCTAACAATTGTAAATATCTATGCCCCTAACATGGGAGCAGCCAATTATATAAGGCAATTAATAACAAAAGCAAAGAAACACATTGACAACAATACAATAATAGTGGGGGACTTTAACATCCCCCTCACTGAAATGGACAGATCGTCTAAGCAAAAGATCAACAAGGAAATAAAGACTTTAAATGACACACTGGACCAAATGGACTTCACAGACATATTCAGAACATTCCACCCCAAAGCAACGGAATACACATTCTTCTCTAGTGCCCATGGAACATTCTCCAGAATAGATCACATCCTAGGTCATAAATCAGGTCTCAACCGGTACCAAAAGATTGGGATCATTCCCTGCCTATTTTCAGACCACAATGCTTTGAAACTAGAACTCAATCACAAGAGGAAAGTCGGAAAGAACTCAAATACATGGAGGCTAAAGAGCATCCTACTGAAGAATGAATGGGTCAACCAGGAAATTAAAGAAGAATTAAAAAAATACATGGAAACCAATGAAAATGAAAACACAACTATTCAAAATCTTTGGGATGCAGCAAAGGCAGTCCTAAGAGGCAAGTATATAGCAATACAAGCCTTTCTCAAGAAACAAGAAAGGTCTCAAGTACACAACCTAACCTTCCACCTAAAGGAGCTGGAGAAAGAACAGCAAATAAAGCCTAAACCGAGCAGGAGAAGAGAAATAATAAAGATCAGAGCAGAAATCAATGAAATAGAAACTAAAAGAACAGTAGAACAGATCAACGATACTAGGAGCTGGTTCTTTGAAAGAACTAACAAGATTGATAAACCCCTGGCCAGACTTATCAAAAAGAGAAGAGAAATGACCCAAATCAACAAAATCATGAATGAAAGAGGAGAGATCACAACCAACACCAAAGAAATACAAACAATTATAAGAACATATTATGAGCAACTCTATGCCAGCAAATTAGATAACCTGGAAGAGATGGATGCATTCCTAGAGATGTATCAACTACCAAAACGGAACCAGGATGAAATAGAAAACCTGAACAGACCTATAACCACTAAGGAAATTGAAGCAGTCATCCAAAATCTCCCAAAAAACAAAAGCCCAGGGCCAGATGGCTTCCCAGGGGAATTCTACCAAACATTTCAGGAAGAATTAATACCTATTCTTCTGAAACTGTTCCAAAAAATAGAAACAGAAGGAAAACTTCCAAACTCATTTTATGAGGCCAGCATTACCTTGATCCCAAAACCAGACAAAGACCCCATCAAAAAGGAGAATTACAGACCAATATCCCTGATGAACATGGATGCAAAGATTCTCACCAAAATACTAGCCAATAGGATCCAACAGTACATTAAAAGGATTATTCACCATGACCAAGTGGGATTTATCCCTGGGCTGCAAGGTTGGTTCAACATCCGCAAATCAATCAATGTGATACAATACATTAACAAAAGAAAGAACAAGAATCATATGATCCTCTCAATAGATGCAAAAAAAGCTTTTGACAAAGTACAGCATCCTTTCTTGATCAAAACTCTTCAGAGTATAGGGATAGAGGGTACATACCTCAATATCATAAAAGCCATCTATGAAAAACCTACAGCGAATATTATTCTCAATGGGGAACAACTGAGAGCTTTCCCCCTAAGGTCAGCAACGCGGCAGGGATGTCCACTATCACCACTGCCATTCAACATAGTATTGGAAGTCCTAGCCACAGCAATCAGACAACAAAAAGAAATCAAAGGCATCCAAATTGGCAAAGAAGAAGTCAAACTCTCACTCTTTGCAGATGATATGATACTTGATGTGGAAAACCCAAAAGACTCCACCCCAAAACTGCTAGAACTCATACAGGAATTCAGTCAAGTGGCAGGATATAAAATCAATGCACAGAAGTCAGTGGCATTCCTATACACCAACAACAAGACAGAAGAAAGAGAAATTAAGGAGTCGATCCCATTTACAATTGCACCCAAAACCATAAGATACCTAGGAAGAAATCTAACCAAAGAGACAAAGGATCTGTACTCAGAAAACTATAAAATACTCATGAAAGAAATTGAGGAAGACACAAAGAAATGGAAAAACGTTCCATGTTCATGGATTGGAAGAACAAATATTGTGAAGATGTCAATGCTACCTAGAGCAATCTACACATTCAATGCAATCCCCATCAAAATACCATCCACTTTTTTCAAAGAAATGGAACAAATAATCCTAAAATTTGTATGGAACCAGAAAAGACCCCGCATAGCCAGAGGAATGTTGAAAAAGAAAAGCAAAGCCGGTGGCATCACAATTCCGACTTCCAGCTCTATTACAAAGCTGTCATCATCAAGACAGCATGGTACTGGCACAAAAACAGATACATAGATCAATGGAACAGAATAGAGAGCCCAGAAATGGACCCTCAACTCTATGGTCAACTCATCTTTGACAAAGCAGGAAAGAATGTCCAATGGAACAAAGACAGTCTCTTCAACAAATGGTGTTGGGAAAATTGGATAGCCTCATGCAGAAGAATGAAACTGGACCCTTTCCTTACACCACACACAAAAATAGACTCCAGATGGTTGAAAGACCTCAATGTGAGACAGGAGTCCATCAAAATCCTAAAGGAGAACACAGGCAGCAACCTCTTTGACCTCAGCCAAAGCAACTTCTTCCTAGAAACATCGCCAAAGGCAAGGGAAGCACGGGCAAAAATGAACTATTGGGACTTCATCAAGATAAAAAGCTTTTGCAAAGCAAAGGAAACAGTCAACAGAACCAAAAGACAACCGACAGAATGGGAGAAGATATTTGCAAATGACATATCAGATAAAGGGCTAGTATCCAAAATCTATAAAGAACTCATCAAACTCAACACCCAAAGAACAAAGAATCCAATCAAGAAATGGGCAGAAGACATGAACAGACATTTCTGCAAAGAAGACATCCAAATGGCCAACAGACACATGAAAAAGTGCTCAATATCGCTCGGTATCAGGGAAATCCAAATCAAAACCTCAATGAGATACCACCTCACACCAGTCAGAATGGCTAAAATTAACAAGTCAGGAAAGGACAGATGTTGGCGGGGATGCGGAGAAAGGGGAACCCTCCTACACTGTTGGTGGGAATGCAAGCTGGTGTAGCTACTCTGGAAAACTGTATGGAGGTTCCTCAAAAAGTTGAAAATAGAGCTACCATATGATCCAGCAATTGCACTACTGGGTATTTACCCCAAAGATACAAAAGTAGGGATCCGAAGGGGTACGTGCACCCCGATGTTTATAGCAGCAATGTCCACAATAGCCAAACTGTGGAAAGAGCGAAGATGTCCATCAACAGATGAATGGATAAAGAAGAAGTGGTATATATATACAATGGAATATTATGCAGCCATCAAAAGGAATGAGATCTTGCCATTTGCAACGACGTGGATGGAACTGGAGGGTATTATGTTGAGTGAAATAAGTCAAACAGAGAAAGACATGTATCATATGATCTCACTGATACGAGGAATTCTTAATCGCAGGAAACAAACTGAGTGTTGTTGGAGTAGGGGGTGGGGTGGGAGGGATGGGGTGACTGGGTGATAGACACTGGGGAGGTTATGTGCTCTGGTAAGCGCTGTGAATTGTGCAAGACTGTTGAATCTCAGATCTGTACCTCTGAAACAAATAATGCAATATATGTTAAGAAAAAAAAAAAAGAAGAAGAAGAAGGTAGCGGGAGGGGAAGAATGAAGGGGGGGAAATCGGAGGGGTAGACGAACCATGAGAGATGATAGACTCTGAAAAACAAACTGAGGGTTCTAGACGGGAGGGGGTTGGGAGGATGGGTTAGCCTGGTGGTGGGTATTGAGGAGGGCACATTCTGCATGGAGCACTGGGTGTAATGCACAAACAATGAATCATGGAACACTTCATCTAAAACTAATGATGTAATGTATGAGGATTAACATAAGAATAAAAAAAAATATTTGAAATTAGAAAACACACATCTGAATAATCCATGAGTCCAAGAAGAAATCGCAAGAGTTTAGAAACCATTCTGAATATGGTAAAGATGAAAAACAAAACATGACAAAATTGTGGGATGCAGGTAAACTGGTACTTAGATAGAAATTTATAGCATTACATATTTATTTTAGGAAAGAATAAAGGTCTCAAGTGAATGATCTGACTTCTACATAAAAACAAGGAAAAGAAGAACACATGAAATCTAGTGAAAATAGAAAGAAAGAAGAAACAGTCATGGTAGGAAAGGAGAGCAAACAAATAGAAAGCAAACAAATAAATCAGAAAATCAATAAACAAAAATCTGATTTTTGAAAAAGATCAAAATTTGCCATAGTTCTAGCCAGATTTAATAGGGATAGAAGACACAAATGACCAATATCAAGAATACAAGGGGGGACATCATTGTAGACCCTATAGACATTATTCATTATTAAAATGAATAATAAGAGAATATCACATAACAAACAACTTTGTGACAAAAATTTTAACAACTAAGATGAAATGTATTAAGTACTTGAAAGGCACTGTCAAGGCTCTCTTGAAGAAGAAAGAGATAACTGGAACACTGTATCTATTAAAGTTATGAAATTCATACTTGGAAACCTTCCCGCAAAGAAAATTTTAGGCCCAGGTGACTTCAACCAAATATTTAAGGAAGAAGTAATACCAATTCTACAAACACTTCAGATAAATATAAAAAGAAATAACACTTCCCAATATGTTTAATAAACACAGCATTACCTTGATATCAAAACCATTAAAAGATATTAAAGGAAAAGAAAAATATAGAACAATATCTCTCATAAATATAGATGAAAAAAATCTCCAATAAAATATTTAAAAAATGGTATCAGTGATGTTTTCAAAGGATAAATTTTATGAGGTGGATTTTTTTTTCAGGGATACAAAGTTTATTTAACATTTGCAATATTGCAGTGCAATTTTCACCAATTACCCTGAGTTAGCACAGAATTCACAAGTTAAGGTCACAGTCCCCAACAAGCCTGCCATGATTTCCTATACTTGCCACAAATTTCAGGGTTCCCAGGTACCCCATACTTCTGACCAATTGGCTGCAAAAATCAGGGGTTTTCACTATCCTCTTGGGTTCAGTGATTCACTAGAATGACTCCAGAACTCAGGAAAGTGTTATTCTTATAATTACACTTTTATTATAAAAGATACAAATCAGGACCAACCGAAAGAAGAGACCCATAGGATGAGGTCTGGAAGGGTGCTGAACATGGAGATTCCCTGTCCTCTCTCTGCTGAATCAGGACATGTCACTCTCCTGGCGTATCAATGTGTTAATTAACCAAGAAGCTCAACTGTACTTTGGTGTCCACAATTTTTATTTGGGTTTCATTATGTAGTCCTGATTGATCAAATCATTACGAATGTGATTGAACTCAATTTCCAATCCCTGTCCCCTCCCCTAAAGTCAGCCGATATCATCTGGCTCAAAACGCCAAGCCTCTAATTACATGATTGGTTGTTCCTGCAAGACCAACCCCCATCTTAAACTATTCAAAGACTCCTTATGAATCAATTCATTAGCAAAAACTCAGGTATGTTCCTAGGGACCCATCATGAATAATAAGACACTCTTAACAACTAGGAAATTACAAAGGTTTAGAAGCTCCATCCCAGGAACCAGGGACAAAGATCCAATAACTTATTACAGAACAACATTCAAAAATCTATCAATGTTATTATCTACCATATTAATAGACTAACAAGGAAGTCCATACAATTATCTCAATCAATGCAGAATAAGCATTTGAAAAAATTAAATATCATTAGTGAAACAAAAACTTGCAGCAAACTAGGAAAAATTTTTTTTCTCAATCTGGTAAAGAGCATTTGCAAAAATCCTATGACTATCAGCTTTTTTAATGGTAAAAGACTGAATATGTTCCCCATAAAGCCAAGCATAAGCCTAGAATGTTTATTCATATTACTTCTAACTATTATTGTACTGGAGGTCTTAGAGTGTGCAATAAGACAAGACAAAAAAAGTAGATATACAGATTAGAATATAGTAAGTAAAGTTTTATTTATTTGCAGATAACATGATGATGGATGTACAAAATCCCCCAAATCTATTACAAAGCTACTAGAACTAGTAAGTGAGTTCAGTAAGATTGCATGGATACCAATAAATGAACAAAACAATAGTTTTCTGTTTACCAGCAATGAACAATTAGAAAGTGAAATTTTAAAAATATATCATTTATAATGACATCAAAAAGCATGAGCACTTAGAGATAAATGTAAGAAGACACAGTAATATCTATACATTGAATATTAGAAAATATTGCCAAAGGAAATTTTTTAAAAGATGTGAGTAAATGGAGATGTGTATCATGTTCATGAATGAGAAGACAGTATTTTTAAGTTGTCAGTTCTCCCCATTATAATCTCAATCAATATCCCAATAAGCACTTTTTTGTAAAAATCAATTAAGTTGACTATAAAACGTATAGAAAAATGCAAACAACCTAGAATAACCAAAACAATTTTGAAAAAAGAATAAAGTTGGAAGATTTGAACTACCTAATTGGAAGACATTATAAAGCTAGAGAATTAAGACGGGGTTGTTCTGGCATAAAGATAACATAAATCAATGGAACAGGACGGAACATCATAAATGGATTCAAACACAAATGGTTAATTGATTTTTGACGAAGGAGCCAAGATTATTCAAGGTATTATCCTTTTGAACAAATGGTGCTGGCACAATTGGATATGCACATATTTAAAAAATGAACCTCAACGCTTACCTCATACCAGTCACAAAAATTAACCCAAAATAGATTATAAAATTAAATGTAAGAGCTAAAAAATAATTCTAAAAGATAATATAAGAGGAAATCCTTGTGACCTTGGGGTAAGGAAAGATTTCATCCACAGAATATCTAAAGGAGAAACCATACAGAATTTTCAAGTAGGGCTTCATCAAAATTAAAGTTTTTGTTTTTGTTTTTGTTTTCTCCTCAAAAGACACTGTAGTGAAAATGAGAAGGCAAATTACACACTGGGAGAAAATATGTGATAAGTACATATCTGATAAAGGACTTGTAATCAACATATATAAATAACCCATTCAACTCCATAACAAAAAGATAAGCAACTAGATTTTAAGAAAAGAATCTGAACAGACACTTCACCAAAAAATAATATACAGATGGCAAAATAAGCACAGGAAAAAGTCCTCAACATCATCAGTCATTAGGTAAACACAGATTAAAACCACAATGAGATAGTTCTGCACACCCATTTGGAATGACTAAAATTAAGAACGACAACAGCACGTTTTGCTCTCACACGTTGCTGCTGGGAATGCAAAATGATACAATCGCTTTGGAGAACAGTCAGCAATTTCTTATAAAGTTAAAACTTAACTCTGCCTTTTCATTCTTAGATATTTACCCAACAGAAAGGAAAACATATGTCCACACAAAAACCTGTATACAGGGATGCTAAAAGCTTCATTAACAATTGTCAAAACTGGAAAGCTAAATATCCATCAACTGGTGAATGGATAAACAAATTGTTGTAGAACCATAAAAAAGACTCCGGAACAAACTAACGATACACAACAACATGGATGAATCTCAAAAGCTTTTTGCTTTGTGAAAGAAGCCAGACAACAAGACTACATACGGATTCCAGAGCAGTTTGAAATCCGATCAGTGGTTGTGAGGGGCCCCGGATTTATTGGGGGTGAAGAAAATGTTCTAATCTTGATTGCGGTACTTGATCTTGATTGCATGACTGTATACATTTGTCAGAACTTGTTGACTGCATACTTAAAATTGATGACTATTATTGTATGTAAATTATACCTCAATTGAGCTGATTTTTAAAAATGAATATGTATATGTTTTGTTTGTGTAAAGCCTGGGTGGCAGCATACTTCGTGTTAACAGTGATTATCTCTGTGGTTCAGAATTAGGTGTGCTTTTTTTCTTCTTCTTCTTGCTGGCATTCATTGACTTATTCATATATTCAGAATCTATTTATTAATTAGTCCCAGACATTCTACAAATCATCGGAGATACAATGGCTGGCAAGATAGACACAGTTTCTGTGATCAGGGACTACACACGCAAGCCAACTGTCTCTTCTCTGCGTTCCCTAATCCTTCTAGGATGAACATGTTTTATTTTTGTCCTAGCAAGGAGAAAAATTCCTCGTGACTTCAGGAATTATGTTGTCTTTGGATCCTCTTTTCCTATAAGTTTGCTTCTCTGGTTCTCTACTTCGCTACTATCGTGATCATCAGCATATGTTCAGTGCTCAGAATGTATGGTGTATGTCAACTGCTGTCACCATGAATAATAAGAAGAAAAGAGAATCTAACTGCTTCCCAACATGTGTTAGAGAGAAACACGTGACATACTTCAAATTTTACATGGAATGAGTCAATATCGGTATTTTAAATAGCTACATTGTTTCTATAAGTAAATGCCCTATGTAGGTAATCTATAGGATTACAAAGAGGGGGGAAATGCACTAGGATATTAGGATGGAATGCGCCATTATTCTCTAAGAGTGTGCATGCTCTACTAATACAATCATTATAAACTTCCTGGAAAATCACAGACCGTTTCAGCTGGATGAAACCTTATCAATCATCTACTAGAATATTCAGATTTTACAGACTCATAATGACCTTGGAGAAGGAAATGACCTTTTGAAGACCACACTGTTCATTATGGAGGGTGTCAGAAATAGAATCCAGGTGTCTTGATGACTTGAAATCTGGATTATGCAGATGGCTAGTGCTTTGGAACTTGGAACTTACAAAGGTTTTAAATTATATGGCATGTGTTCTACCTTCTTACCACTCACACTAACATTACCCTGATAGACATTATTAATCAATCACCACACTTTCTGGCTAAATTCTGACAAAGGCTTAGAATTCTCCCTACCAGTTTTCTCCATAGTCACTACCAATAGATCAGAGTAAATATTTGAGTTGAACTCCTGTGAGATACACACACACACACACACACACACTTTTTCCTTTTTCTTTTTTTTTTTTTTAAGTAAGCTCCACACGTTGTAGCCCAATGCGGGGCTTGAACTCATGACCCAGAGATCAAGGCCTGAGCTGAGATCAAGAGTCAGACACTTAACCAACTGAGCCACCCGGTTGTGCCTCCCCCCGCCCCCCACACATCATTTATGGTACATATAGCAGCATATCAGTTTTCACAAACAAGTCTTTATGTTCCTGTCTGTGTCCTGCAGTCTTCATCTGGAAAATGCAGATGATAACCTCTCGTCTATTGATTTGAAGATTAGGTGAGATAATATATGTGGAAGGACTTTTGGAAGTTCTGCCATTAAACAATCGTAAATTTTCTCCATTTTCTGACTCCCCCCATCTCCTCTTTTTCCTGAAGTGTATGTGGCTATGGTGTCCTACCAGCTTGTTTCTTCTGCTGAAATCAGTCTGCATCTTGATTTAAGAATAAGGTACAGTGGAGGGGATTTATGTTGATTCACTCTTATTTTAGCTTTCCCTTTCCATTATATACAGTGAAAAGAAATTAATTATAAAAACGGGAGCTGAATAAGGAGTTCCCAGGGAGAATGGCAATGAAAAAAATGGTGCATATTTGGAGGTAGAAGGCCGTGATTCGGAATCCTCCTGCCCTTAGCCTCCTTAGTCACTTAGCCATCTGACCAGCTGAGCAATGATTTTCTCCCGCCATGAACTGGAGGAGACATGCATATAGTTGCTCTCTTTAAAGTACTTCCCAGCATGGATGATAGATCTAAAAATTGCGTTTGGACCCTAACCACTAACATTGGCAGTAAGTAAAGTTCGTCGTGACTGATCCCAAACCCTCTCTTTTGCAGGGGTGATGCATCTGAGGAGAACAGCCTTGTGAGGCTTCCATTACACATGCAATTTCATGGCTACAATTGCATGGGGATGATTAAACACTAATCAAACAAGCAATAATGAAAAGTAATGCAGAGAAGCATTGTAAGAGAAATAATAATACAAGAAAACATGATAAAAATTGGCAAATGGACAGAGCAGGCCCATTTGGGAAGATGCTATTTGAGCCTGGACCTGAGAAAGTTGAAGGGGTCGGCGGAAGTGCAGACAGAAGAACATGACAAGGGGAGGGGGCCTTACAAGGAGGCAGGAAGGAGCTGGGTCCAGACAAAAATGTCAGCATGGCAGAGGGTAGAGCACAGGCAGCTTGAGTTGTAGGTTGAACGGTGTGAGTGAAAGAGGTCCATAGTCTGGGATAAGGCAGGCTCTTCTTCACATGGGACTTCACACAAGATGGTAGGCGTTTGGGTTGTGTTCTTCTAAATTGTCAAAGGCAGCCTTTGCACGGTTTGTAAAAGGAACGTGGACTCCTCAGCCCTAGAGAAGGAACAGGAGAAGAGAGCTTTAAGAATGCAAACACTCGGTTTGTCTGCAAAACTGCAGTGAGAGTACAAGCTTCTCTTCCAACGTTGCTGGTTTGAACCCAACAGATCCACGTGGGCTTTTGATAATCACATGGAAATGTAGACACATAAATAAACATCATTCCCTTTCTTTTAACAAGGTCTGTGCTACCTTTAGCAGAAGGCTTGGCTTAGTGTAGAGACAATTAATTGTAGCTGCTCGGAGGATGGGGCATGTTGTGAGTGAATTAATGTGCTTCACGGACCCTGTGTGTCTGACTTTTCACGTTGTCTAAATTTGTAACCTGTAAGACCGCATTTCCATAACTTTTGAAATGCAATGTGTTCTGTGGCGCCCAGAACTCGATCAGGATGAAAAGAGCTTTAGAAAGTAAGATGTTATTATTGTATTTGCCTTCACAAGAGAAAATAGTCAAAGGAAGACAAACAGAGGAGGAAAAAAAAAGATCCTATATAGATTAGCACTCCCACACACCTCCAACCTGGGGAAAAAAGAAAAGAGAAAGAAAACCAGAAAACCCAGTATAAGAATAAATCTTATCAAAGACTGAACACTACAATCAGGCCTCTGTGTGGGGAAAGTTCTACCTTTTTGAACTCCAGAGAAGAACATTACACTCACTAGAGGAAGAAAAAAGAGTTATTGGGGCGCCTGGGTGGCTCAGTTGGTTAAGCGACTGCCTTCGGCTCAGGTCATGATCCTGGAGTCCCGGGATCGAGTCCCGCATCGGGCTCCCTGCTCAGAGGGGAGTCTGCTTCTCCCTCTGACCCTCCCCCCTCTCATGTGCTCTCTCTCTCTGTCTCTCTCTCTCAAATAAATAAATAAAATCTTTAAAAAAAAAAAGAAAAAAGTTATTAACAAATCAGTTATCTGATGTTTAAATAATGCACCTGCTAAAGATGAGCCTTCTAAGTAAACATACAGTGGAGCTAATTAGTTCAGCATTTTGGCAATAACTTCATCTCCCTTCCCTTTAGCTTAAAAAAAATGGATGGGCTCAAACCATTAACACGGAACACCAACTATGTGATAAAACAGGTATTTCAAGGGAATTAACATGGTGGGCTGGTCTTTAAACCTGACTGCTCTTTAAATAGTACCTGAGTAGTAGGTGGAATTTTCATTAGGGAGTCTGAGCAGAGCCCTGTTCTGAAAATTGGCAACCCTGAGTTCGAGACCTGGCTCTCCCATTTACTACTTGTATGGCGCTAGACTGGCCATTTAACCCCTTTGAGCACTAGTTCTCTGCAATGGGAATATTATTACCTATCTGGCTTGTCTTCACAGTGGTTGCGATAAGCAAATAAACCATTCCAGGGGCCAGTATTTTGAAGATGTTTAAGTCACACACACACACACACGCACACACACACACGTGTGTGTGTGCGTGTGTGCATACATTCTATCTTCCAAAGAAATGAATATAAAAACAAGGTAAGGGCGCCTGGGTGGCTCAGTTGGTTGGGCGACTGCCTTCAGCTCAGGTCATGATCCTGGAGTCCCGGGGTCGAGTCCCGCATCGGGCTCCCTGCTTGGCAGGGAGTCTGCTTCTCCCTCTGCCCCTCCCCCCTCTCATGTGCTCTCTCTCATTCTCTCTCTCTGAAATAAATAAAAATAAAATCTTAAAAAAAAAAAAAAAACAAGGTAAAGTGCCATCTTGCCATCGACTATAGTAGCCACATGTGGTTAATGAAAGCTTGAACTATGGCCGGTGTGATGAGAACCAGATTTTTAAAATTGTATTCAATTTTGTATAATTTAAACTTAAAAGCTGATGTTAATACAACAATGTTAAGTATGTTTGAAAAGCTCAGGTATGTGAATCTCCTTTTTTTTAATTGTGTCAATTTTTTTGAAATCATAATTCAGGTCAAGTTTTGTGATGAAAATTTAGAGTTTGTATTGAGATATGCTTTAAGTATTAAAAAAACACTGGATTTTGAAAATTTAATATAATAAAAATAAACTATCCCACTAGTAATTTCATATTGATTACATGTTGAAATGAGACTATTTTGAATATGAGTTGAATAAAATATATCCCTGTTTCTTTTTACTCCTTTTTAGTGTGACAACTATGAAACTTAAAAGGACTTACATGGGGCTCTTGGGTGGCTCAGTCGTTAAGCGTCTGCCTTCGGCTCAGGTCATGATCCCAGGGTCCTGGGATCGAGCCCCGCATCGGGCTCCCTGCTCCTTGGGAGCCTGCTTCTCCCTCTGCCTCTCTCTCTCTGTCTCTGTCTCTGTCTCTCATGAATAAATAAATTAAAAAAAAAAAAAAGGACTTACATGGCTTGCTTTTATTTCTCTCAGATAGTCCACACTAGCGTGGGAAGCGGGATCTTTAGTGAGCAGGGTCCAATTGCAAAGGTGTAAACCCCAGATGTACATCATCTCGATTTCTTGAAAGGAAATAGGCTGGAGAAGATTAAGCACTTGGCATAAACTCACGCAGCCACAAAATCACAGCTGGGATTTGAACCTATGACTTGAAAGCCTCGTTTTCTTATAACATCAGACTGAGGCCAAGCCCACTGCTGGTTGCTCCAGCTGAAGGATATGCTGATAGAGTTGTGGTGTTAGAACCACGGAGTCTGAATGCCAAGTCAGCTTTGTCACCAAATTTCTTTAAGATCTGCCAGGGGACAGAGCCTGCTTCTCCCCGAGATGCAGTTTTCTCTCTGTCTATAACGAAGGTGATGCCTTAGAAAAAAGTGTCTTAAAGGAGACACGTGAGTCACTGGTAGAGGTATAGTTGGTTTTAGGAGATGCATAGAGATTATATACCTGCATATAAATATTAAATATATTTCGATTAGAGTAAAGTAGTTACCGATTTTTTGTATGCAGAATGTATGTACTATCCATATCATGCTCGTGTTTTCAAAGACATCATTTTCTTTCCAAGATAAATTTATTTTACTTTAGAAAGAGATTCAAAAAGAAAATGAATCACTGAGTGCAGATGAGAGCCTCAACAAAGATCCCGAGGTGATATGCAAATACCAAATTTGGGAAACTGCTTTTGAAGACATGCAAGGTCCCTTTGAACTCAGAGATTTTATAGTTATGAGTTACTTGATTCTGAGAGACAACTTCTGCCTTGGCATGTGGACTCGCTGTGAGACACAGTGGAAATCAGCGAGTTGGAGAAATGGGAGCTTTGCCCTGTCTCAACAGAGGAAGCAGGGGGGTGCTCCTGGCTGCTGGGAAGGGGTCATAGGTGTTACCTAGGGCTGGACCCGCCCTGAAGGATGGAGAGAATTGAGATATAAAATGACAAAGGGCAGGGAATTTCAGAGGTATGTGCTCCAGAGCCCTGACACCCTGTTGCTCAAGAGAGAATGTTTTGAGGGGCCCCTGGGTGGCTCAGTCAGTTAAGCATCTGTCTTTGGCTCAGGTCATGATCTCGGGGTCCTGGGATCGAGCCCTGTGTCGGGGCTCCCTGTTCGGTGGGGAGTCTGCTTCTCCCTCTCCCTCATCTCCCTCCACCCTTTGCTCATGTTCTCTCTCTCTCTCAAACAAATAAATAAATAAATAAAATACTTACCAAAAAAAAGGAGAGACTGGTGTCCCATGAGCCCCAGGCACATCCCAAACCACATGTTTGTTTAAAAGGATCCAGGGTAGTAGGCTCCTGTCTTCTCCTATGTAAATGGTATCCAGCATCCCTACTGCAGGCGAATTCAGATCCCAACACAATGAGTTCCAACTGTGCTCGCCCGACACCTACTCACAAAGAAATTTAAACAGTAATCAGTGCTTCAGCATCCACACCCCACCAGCCTGTCCTTGACATGAATGTTTTGCACTCTTCCAGGCCCTGAAAGTAAATCAATTTGCATGACAGCAGGGTATAGTGAAAAGAGCCCCGGGCAGGAGGCTGGAGCCTCAGATTCTGGATTCTGCACTCTTACAAATTAGTGAGGTGACCTTTCCCTCAACACACATTTCCTAGACACGTGTCAGGGGTCGTGCTGAACACCGGCGCAACCGTCGTCGAGGGTGGGCTGGGCCTGGTCCCTGGCTGGGCGCTGGACTTACCTTCTAGTCCTGGAGGAAGTGAATTACTCCAGAGTAAGTCACTGCCATTCTCTGGTCTTGTTTCCCCTTCTTTGATACGAGTGGGCTGCATTAGGGGATCTGGGAGGTGGGCCCTTCCAGTCCATTCATTCAGTCATAAATACATTTTTGAGTTCCTGCTATGTGCCCAACACTTTTCTAAGCCCTAGAGCTGAACTGTCCAATATGGTAGCCACTAGCCGCATGTGGCTTCGGTGCACTGAAATAGATCGGAACTGAACTGTGCTGTTAAGTATAAAATTCACACTGGATTTCAAAAACTTCATATGAAAAAAATGAATCATGGAACACTACATCAAAAACTAATGCTATAGGGCGCCTGGGTGGCTCAGTTGGTTAAGCGACTGCCTTCGGCTCAAGTCATGATCCTGGAGTCCCTGGATCGAGTCCTGCATCGGGCTCCCTGCTCGGCAGGGAGTCTGCTTCTCCCTCTGACCCTCCTCCCTCTCATGCTCTCTGTATCTCATTCTCTCTGTCTCAAGTAAATAAATAAAATCTTTAAAAAAAAAACAAAAAACTAATGCTATACTATATGGTGACTAATGTTAACATAATAAAAAAATGTGATGTAAAATATGTCCTTAATACTATTTTCTACTGATTACATTTTGAAATGATAACATTTGGATATATTTGTTCAAATTAAATATGTTATTAAAATAATATTCGCCTTTTTTTTTTACTTTTTAAATGTGGCTATTAGAAAATTTTCAACTACAAATGCAGCTCGCATTATCTTTCTAGTGGACAGAAGTGCTACAGAGAAATAGTGGTAAATGAAAAAGTCAAAAGTCCTTCAGTGATGAAAGCCCATATAAACGTTTGAAAAGAACATAAGCACTGGGAATCACAGCCCCAATTGTGCTTACAGATGCACACCAAATTTAAGCTTGTTGAGGGCAAGAGGAGGGCTTTGATCATTTTGGTTTCTCTGAGGTCATCTTTGGTTGCACCATATATCAACATCATTTCCTCTGGGGGTCATGAAGACACCTGGGAGTCTATACATGGGGTTCTCTTTCCTACTATGCCACCAACTCCCTTTGTAGTTTTGACTAAGTCACCCACCCCGCCCCCTCGGGCCAGTGTCCCCCCATATGTACAATAAGAGGAATAACCACAATGACTTCTAAAGGCCTTCCCAGGTTTGAACTTCTATGAAACTAGCATGAGGAAGGCGAGGCGCAAACTGTCACACCAAATGTTAACCATCACTGCCTTCTGATTTGTTAGGAGTTATTAGGCAACATTTCTACAAACGCCTTCTCCCGCCCAGAAGTTTAGGGAAAATGAGAATTAATGAAGAATCTTCTAAGTATAGTGTGTCAAACTTTAAAATATGAACCCACAGAGAAGGGGGAAGGGTAGGTTCTTCAAGTGAAGGCATGAGTTGCCAGGCTACCACCAAAGCTGCCTAGACATCTCCTGAAATTCCTTAGGAGATTATGATTAGGATAATCCCTCAGGGACCACAGAAGGAAGCAGAGGGGAATTCTGGCTCAGTCTACAAGAGACCAGCTGCGGGTGTGCACTGTAACCAAACTGGGTTTTGGCAAACCAAGTGGCAGCCTGCAAGGTGTGGTGGTGTGGCTGGTGTGGTGTCTCAGGCGGGGCCTCTCCCTGGGACTGGATGGGCCATTCAACTGACAGCTTCCTATTCTTGAAGGCCCCGGGCTTTTGACATAATCAACAAATGAAGTTATGCATAAAGTCATCTGTGTGTGTGTGTGTAAAGCTTTAATGTTGCCAGGGTTTACATGTACTAAAATAGGCCACCATTTTGTTTTAACATTGGGCATGTATTCACTTGGTACATAGCTCAGCCCCTCACTAGTTCTTAGAGGTGGTGGTCCTAGGAGGTCTTTTTCCATTTCTCCATGCTTCCCACACAATGGAATTTCCTTCCAGGAGCCATAAAGAGATTCAAATGTAAAATACCACTGAAGGAGGGACACAATGATGCGCCAATGTGAATGATACTCACACTAGACTACAAAGGAGAGGCTGCCCAAGATCAAGAACCTTGGGTTGCTGTGTGACCTTAACTAAATATCTATCTCTGAGCCTTGGTTTAGTCACTTGCAAAATAAGCATTGGATTGAGTCTAAATTTCCTTTTAGTCTTAATATTCTCAGGGTATTCAACCTTGAATACACATTAGAATCAGCTCAAATGAAGTATTTAAGTCAGAACCAATTAAGGTTAGGTCATCAGTTCCTCTGGTGATTCCAATATTAGGAATTTCTAGAATTGAAACAACACTTTCTGATGAACCAGTAGGCTAATATTAATACCTAGGAGGTCCTTCTAAGAAGGGAGAACTGTGGACATAGTTCTCTCAGTAAGAAGGTGCCCCAAATATTAAAGGAACAACAAGTAAATTAACTGTGGCAGAAGGACATTCCAGGCAGTGCAGTCCAATAGAAAGAGGATGTAAACCATATATGTAATTAAAATTTCTTAGCACCCACATTTAGAAAAGTAAAAAAACAAAACCAAACAAAAAAAACAACAATAAAACCAGATAGAAGTCATTTTAATGATCATTTTATTTAAGCCAATATATCCAGAATAGGCAAGCTTGTAATCAATATATTTAATTTAAATTTTTTTGTAGGCACATTTGGAAAGCAAAAATGAATGAACTTTATCTTAATGTCATATTTTATTTAACCCAACATATCAAAAATATTATTCTTTCAACATGCAAACAATAAAAATTTACTAAAAAGTCATTTTTACAATCGTGGTCACATGTGGCTGGGGCCACCAAAGTCAGATGATGTAGGTCTAGGCCTTCTTTCTTACTCAGGTGTGGTCTGTGGACCAGCACCTTGCACATCACCTGAGAACATGTTAGGAGGGCAGCGGATGAAATGCATTCCAGACCTACTGAATTAGAATCTGCATTCCTCAAGTGATTCATTTGCACATGAAGGCTTGAGAAAACCTCTCCTTTCCCATAGCCACCATGCATTCCCACCCTATTAACCGTCCCTCAACCCCTGGAGACCCAGCCATTGCTCAGACCTCCCCTTTGTTACCTAACTTAACACCAGTTTTCCTCCCAGCTGCAATGAACTGCTCTCAGTGACACATGTCAACATGACCTCTTACACCTCTGAGTATTCCCACATGTCTTCTTCTAGGAAACTCTCAACCACACCCCCCCCGGGGCCCCTTTCTCATAGCTGATTCCCAGTTGAATTTCAGCTTTGATGCCATTTTCTTAGGAATTCACTCATAACCCACATCCCCTGAATTCTTCTAGCTCCTTGTATTTCTCAGTTCCTCCATCTTCTGTTATGATTTAGGAATGCCATTCTGTCTTTTCTCCTAGATGGGAAGCTTCATGATGATATGGATGGCATTGGTCTTAAAACTCCAATCCAAGGATTTTGCATGGGATTGGCACATAGTACACAGTAGAGGTTCAATAAACTTTAGTTGGGAGGGAGGAAGAGAAGAAGGAAGACAGGATGGCAAGAAGGGAGGAAGGACAGTAAGTTCTCCCTAGTGTGAAACTGAAATCACATTTTCTATTTAGAAAATTCTCAATATAACACCAAAAATCTGGTGCAGAAAAGAGAACAGACATGGATTCCAGACCACTGTGGTTTTATAGACCACGGACAGCTGCAGTCGGGCTATGTAGGGTTTGGACAAGCCACTTCACCTCACCAAGCCTCAGTTCCCTCGCTATGAAGTAGGGATGACAATGCCTGCATCGGGTGTGAAAATTCAGTGAAAAGATGCATTTGTAAGGCTTCATAAACTATACAGTGCTTGGAACAAGAAGGCATTGCGGTTTGGTTCTCCGACATTGCTACCCTTTACCTGCTCCTCTCCAGGCACTGAGTTTCATTTTCCACTTGAGTTTAGAAGTCAAATATTTAGCTGTGCTAATGGGGTATTGGATCTTTTTATTATGGCCCCACTACTCAGTGTGTGCAGCTTTGTCGAGATAATAAAAGATGTTAGACTTGGTCTTGCAACTGCTTAATGCAGAAATGCTATGGGAACACACCTGGGGTGCGGCTTCCAATGGAATCAATGGTGAAGTCAGCCATGTCCCCAGCAGAGATAAAAGCATTAATATCCTATTTCACCTCAGCCCACACGGGCATGACGTTGATTAAAATTATTTTCTGCTGTTTGACTCCTTTTTTTTTTAAGGAAATTTGTAAAGGGGTCTGTGTGTGAGAGAGAGAGAGAGGGAGAGAGATAAAGAGAGGTTTTAATGGCAGTTGGATATGATAACGCTGCTTGAAGTCTGGTTTCAGATCTAGTTTTAATGGCACACATTTCACAGTCCCATGGCTTGGATGGGGCCACAGGGAGGTTTTGTTAAGTGTACTGGGCCTCCCTCACTCCCCCACTTTCCAGCCCCGTCTTCTGGTCTTTTGTCCTAATGCGTGTATTCATCTGTGTGTCTGTGCAGGTCCGTTGGTTTAAGCCTATTTTATATGATTTAAAAGAGAAAGCCCCTCTTGCAGAGTTGACAGGTCTCATGAGAAAAGGTGCAAGTGAGGGCAAACACACCAGGGCTCTGTGTTGGTGCATAGGCAGGCACGTGTGGGTATGGGTGTTGGATCAGTGCGTGTCCAGGTCAAAGCTGCTAAGAGGGCTTATTTGGTAAGGAAGAGCTGAATAACCATCCACTTTTTTCAAAGAAATGAAACAAATAATCCTAAAATTTGTATGGAACCAGAGAAGACCCCAAATAGCCAGAGGAATGTTGAAAAAGAAAAGCAAAGCTGGCGGCATCACAATTCCGGACTTCCAGCTCTATTACAAAGCTATAATCATCAAGACAGTATGGTACTGGCACAAAAACAGACACATGGAACAGAATAGAGAGCCCAGAAATGGACCCTCAACTCTATGGTCAACTAATCTTCAACAAAGCAGGAAAGAATGTCCAATGGAACAAAGACAGTCTCTTCAACAAACGGTGTTGGGAAAATTGGAAAGCCACATGCAGAAGAATGAAACTGGACCACTTCCTTAGCCCACACACAAAAATAGACTCAAAGTGGATGAAAGACCTAAATGTGAGGCAGGAATCCATCAAAATCCTTGAGGAGAACACAGGCAGCAACCTCTTTGACCTCAGCTGAAGCAACTTCTTCCTAGAAACATCGCCAAAGGCAAGGGAAGCATGGGCAAAAATGAACTATTGGGACTTCATCAAGATAAAAAGCTTTAGCACAGAAAAGGAAACAGTCAACAAAACCAAAAGACAACTGACAGAATGGGAGAAGATATTTGCAAATGACGTATCAGATAAAGGGCTAGTATCCAAAATCTATAAAGAACTTATCAAACTCAACACCCAAAGAACAAATAATCCAATCAAGAAATGGGCAGAAGACATGAACAGACATTTCTGCAAAGAAGACATCCAAATGGCCAACAGACACATGAAAAAGTGCTCATCATCACTCAGCATCAGGGAAATACAAATTAAAACCTCAATGAGATACCACCTCACACCAGTCAGAATGGCTAAAATTAACAAGTCAGGAAATGACAGATGTTGGTGAGGAGGCAGAGAAAGGGGAACCCTCTTACACTGTTGGTGGGAATGCAAGCTGGTGCAGCCACTCTGGAAAACAGTATGGAGGTTCCTCAAAAACGTTGAAAATAGAGCTACCCTACGACCCAGCAATTGCACTACTGGGTATTTACCACAAAGATACAAATGTAGTGATCCAAAGGGGTACATGCACCCCAATGTTTATAGCAGCAATGTCCACAATAGCCAAACTATGGAAAGAGCCAAGATGTCCAACAACAGATGAATGGATAAAGAAGATGTGGTATATATATACAATGGAATATTACGCAGCCATCAAAAAAATGAAATCTTGCCATTTGCAACGATGTGGATGGAACTAGAGGGTATTATGCTGAGCGAAATAAGTCAGAGAAAGACAAGTATCATATGATCTCACCGATACGAGGATTTTGAGAACAAGACAGAGGATCATAAGGGAAGGGAGGGAAAAATGAAACAAGATGAAACCAGAGAGGGAGACAAACCATAAGAGACTCTTAATCTCAGGAAACAAACTGAGGCTTGCTGGAGTGCAGGGGGGTGGGAGGGATGGGGTGGCTGGGCGATGGACATTGGGGAGGGTATGTGCTATGGTGAGGGCTGTGAATTGTGTAAGACTGATGAATCACAGACCTGTACCCCTGAAACAAATAATACATTATATGTTAATTAAAAAATTAAAAAAAAAATCACATCTCAAAAAAAAAAAAGAGCTAAATAATACATTAGGTGGAAGGAGGTGTGTACATATGCAGTGTATCTTTACATCTGAACCACAATGGAAGGGTGTAGAATACTGTATATGGAAGAATAGGATTGGCCACTGGGAAGGAGGTGCCTCCTATGAGCATGGGTTTGTCCATAAGATTCATCCAAGGGTGTGTGTGTGTGGGTGTGTGTGTGTATCAGTCCATGGATATTTTCGAACATCAATTATAAATCAATCAATGTGCTTGTGGCCCAATGCAGGATATCAAGCTATGAATATGACAGCCAAGGTCTCTACCCACATCAAGCCCACAGTCTATGATGGGAGTTTCTCAACCGTGACACTTTTGACATTTGGGGCCAGATCATTCTTTTTTGGGAGGGCGGCTGTCCTGCATGTTGTAGAGCATGTAACAGTACTTCTGATGTCTACCTAGGCATAGCACCTACTAATTGTGACAACTCCATGATGTCTCCAGATGTTGCCAAATGTCCCTTGGGAGCAAAATCATCATATGTTGACAGCCATTGGTCTATGGGGAAAGATAGATTTTAAACCAAAAAAATAAGTGTATTGATTATATGAGCAACTATGTGTTGTTAGAGAGAAGGGTAGGGGGCTGTGAGATCTTACAACTGTCAAGGTGGTGCATTAGAAAAGGCCTCTGAGAGGATGGGGTCGATAAGTAGGGTAGGAAAGACCGGTCTGAGTCTGCTGGGTGATGTGAACAAATGTTCCAGAGAGGGGATAGTAAGTGGAGAAAGGTCCTGATAGAAGAAGTAAGGAGAACATCTTTCAAAACAAAACCAAACAAAAAACCTAGGAGAGAGTCCTGTGGGTGCAGACAGAGTAGGACAGATGGTATGAGACAGGAGGCCAGCTCTTGGGCTGGGACACAAGCCCCCTGTCCCCAGAATATGCAGTACAAAGTGGGTCAGAAGATGTGGGCATCAGACAGCAACACCCGAAGCTCATTTCCGAGAGGAGGGGTTCTGTGCTTCTGAAAGAATCTTGTGACTATAGGGATGCAAGTGTGGAGAAGACCTGTGTACCCTGTTCACACCAGAGCTTTCTGCTTAATGAAGAGAACAGCATGGAGTCAGCCATGCTTGTCTACGAGATGTTCTCGTGAGAGCAGGTGGTTTCAGCTTCATGGGAACTGAGAATCCAGCTTTTCAGTAATGTTTCCACTTCCCTTCAAGGTACACCGAGGGTCGCAGTTATTCCTCAGACTCATGCACAAAAAGAACACAAGACCTGCTCCATGTACACACACACACACACACACACACCTTCACCTACTTACAATTAACCAATAAATAATAGGGTTGGGGCAGAGGACGGAGAATGAGGTGTGTTTGTGTGTGTGTGTGTGCACGCGTGTGTGTAAGGGAAGGTGTTCATCAAGTGGTCCACAGAGGCTTCTCAGGGTGGGGCTCATTAACATTTGTCTCCTTTGATTTGGCCCCACCCACTAGATCCAGTCCACAAATCCTGGGCTCCAGGGAGAGCGAACCACCTGAGCAAATTCAAATCTGAGACCTTTCTTCAGGGACCCAGGATGGGAAGTCCAGGACTGTTGGCTATCCCAGCTTCAACACGGCAGAAAATGTGGTAAGGCGGCCAACTCAACCTTCTGAAGTCTTACTCGCGTGCTCCGCTACTAACCCAATTAGTCTGTTTCTCTGTCTGTTTCCAACTAACAAATTCTTTCTGTCCTTCCTGTGTGAATACTCAGGGAAGAAGTCTGATGAATTCAGCTCACCCTCCCAAGATAAGCTATTTCATGCTCCACTACCAGCCAACAAATTAACGCTTCTTATGTCAGGTAACTACACCTGGTCCAATTAGTGTCTACCCCAAAACAGCAGGGGTTTTGTCCAGAAGGGGAGGTTGGGCATTGCAGGCACCATAACTCCACACATGCCCCAGAAGCCTGGGTAACCACACCAGGAGAAGGCAGGTTTGGTGGGTTGAAGCTGGGAACAGTCCCAGCCACTGGAGCAGGAAAGACCCTCCCTGAAGACCAAACTCAGATTTGGAAGGGCATTTCTTTTTCTTTCTTTCTTTTTATTTTTTTAAGATTTTATTTATTTATTTGACAGAGAGATAGAGAGAGAGCACAAGTAGGCAGAACGGCAGGCAGAGGGAGTGGGAGAAGCAGGCTCTCTGCCAAGAAGGGAGCCCGACATGGGGCTGGATCCCATGACCCTGGGATCATGACCTGAGCTGAAGGCAGCTGCTCAACATACTGAGCCACCCAGGCGCCCCCTTTCTTTTTTTTTTTTTTTTTAATAATAACCTCTATATGTTGGTAGCATTTTACACATTGCAAGACACTCCTATTAGTGGACATGGGACTGACTCAGGATCTCACCACATCTCGTGCCATTAAATCTGGTGTCTTCACTCTCAGCCTCCTTGAGTTTCTTAGCACTTCTACAAAGATTTGGATTCACAGATGTTGACCTCAAAGAGGAAGGACAGTCCTTTTGAAGAATAAAACAAAGTTGCCAGTGGCCGGGGTAACATACAACACGCTCAATACAGTGGGCTTTGGGTTTATATTTCGAGGAAGTCAGAGTTGAATGAGCATGTGACATTTGGCACATTTATTGTGAAACTTACAGTAATCTAATCCTCTCTCAACATCTTGAAAGCCTGGATGGTGTCCTACCACTGACCTCCCAGGGCCAGGCATAGTTTCTCACCCAGAACCAATGGTAAAAGGAGTTTATTAAATTGAACTGAGTGCCTTAACATCTGTTTAGGTCTGCCAGGCCTCTTACCAGCTTGTAAGTTCCTTGAAAGCAGGCCTGTGTCATCCTATTCATCTATTAGCCTGGCACCAGGCCTGACAAAGAGTAAACGTTCAATAAACATCTGTTGAATGTGTTATTAAAAATCACACCATGTGCACATGCTTCTTAGTTTTTCCTAATATGCCCAGATGCTTTCTATAGACTCTAAGAGTATCAGCTCTGGAGTGAGGACCAAATCCAGGCTCACCACTTACTAGCTGTTTGACCTTGAGCAAGTTACTCACTGTACCTGAGTCTCCTTTCTAAATGGGAATAATAACACCCACCTTATGTGGTGGTGGTGATTGTTGTTGTTTTAAGAGCGAGAGTGCACGGGCCAGGTGGAGAGACAGAGGGAGAGAGAGAATCTTTTTTTTTTTTTTAAGATTTTATTTATTTTATTTGACAGAGAGAATGAGAGAGAGAGCACATGAGAGGGGGGAGGGTCAGAGGGAGAAGCAGACTCCCCGCCGAGCAGGGAGCCCGATGCAGGACTCGATCCCGGGACTCCAGGATCATGACCTGAGCCGAAGGCAGTCGCTTAACCGACTGAGCCACCCAGGCGCCCCGGTTGTTGTGTGTTTTAAATGAGCTAATACAACACGTGTTGTGTGTTTTAAATGAGCTAATACACGTTCAAAACAGTGCCTGGCATGTATTGCACACTAAGTGATACGATTTTCCCTCACCTGCAAACATACTCCATGAATAGTTCTGAATACATGGGCACTAACCCAATAATTATCTGTACTTCCTGCTTTCTTTATCTGAAATAGTTTCAAAACTTTTCTTTGTTCAAAAAAATCTCAATCAATTGATAGTTTCCTAAACAGAACCAAAATGGCCTATCATGTTGTTCTCACAAGCTGCCAGAGACTTTCTTGCTTGTAAGTATCCATCTAGGCAAAAGGACCTTTGGGGTTTTTTTGTTAATTTTTTCACAGCTTCTCCTGGGTATTGATTTTCTGTGTCTGCTATGGACCGTCTTCCAGAGGCTTCTGCTCCAGTCTGCATTCATGTGTGTGGTTTGGACACTAAACCCAGCCCCATGGCTGCCCCTGCATTTGGCATGCCCTTCACCCATTCTGATCCTGATGAAACCCTGAATGTTGGCTGCCCCAGAAATAGTGAAAATGAAGAAGAGGAATACCATGCTGATGGAGAAGAAGAAGAACATATCCTAAGTTCTTCACATGTCCCAGGTCCTGTGCTAACGGCTGCAGAGGGATGACTAAGACATGGAGCCTCCTGTGTCGTGCTCACAACATGATTGTGGCATGATGAGGGTTTTGGCGAAAAGATATGTCCCAGAAGGGGACCTTTCATCTCCTGACAGGGTCAGAGAATATGTCTCAGGAGATCTGGCACTTGATCCAGGCCTTGGAGGGTGATCCATGCCTGTGATCATTCATTCATTTCTGTCATCCATTACTCGACCAACATGTTTAAGTGTTTCCTTTGTGTTGGGCACTTAGCTAAGCACTGAGCATTTAGAGATGGCAAACTGATCCATGCACCCACACACAGAGTGTACTGGGTGGGGCAGGGGCAGGGAATGCAGTGACGATTAAGTACAATATTCAATACAGTGGTTGCAGTAACTGATGCATATTGAAGGTACAATTGGATCATTCATGGAGCGATGGAAACAGCACCTACATCTGCATGTGAGAATCAAAGAAGGTTTCATAGAGGAAGTAGGATTTGAGCTAAATGTATAATGAAAATAAGCCACTTACCAAGTATTGTCCACGTGCCAGGCATTGTGCTCCATACTTTACATATGTTAAGCAACTGAATCCCAATTATAGTCACGAAACATAGGGAGCATTCTCTCTTTCAGCCTGGGCAGGTAACCGGAAACTGACGGAGAAGGTGAGTAACTTGGCAAGGTCGTGCAGGTAGGATGTGGTGGAAGCCAGTATTCAGTGTATCAGGTAGCTTGGGTTAGATCTTGGTTCTCAGCTGTTCCCTGTACAGCCTGAATATCCCTGAAACGTAGGAAAGGTCCAAAGTAGAGGGAACTGTAGGGACAAGGAGCTTGCACCTGTAGAGGCCGGGAGACAGCAGATGTGGGAACCCATCAATCAGTGTTGCTGGTGAAGTGGGCATCGGGGAAGCTGGGAAGGACGTGATGCAGGAGGTACGACCCTGAGGGCCTTTTGCGCTCCAATTAGAAGTTTGTATTTTATGCTGGAGTCTTTAAGGAGGCAAAACAGATTTTTAAAAATAGATTTATTTATTTATTTGAGAGAGAGGGGCAGGGGAGGAGCACAGGGAGAGGGAGAGAGGGAATCCCAAGCAGACTCCCTGCCAACTGGTGGAGCCTGACTCGGGGCTCGATCGCACGACCCTGAGACCATGACCTGAGCAGAAATCAAGTGTCAGCTGTTCAACCAACTGAGCCACCCAGGCATCCCAGAGGCAAAAAAAGATTCTGAGCAAGAGTGAAATCAGGCCTGATCTGCCCATGGAAAGATGGATTAGGGTGGAGGCTAGGGACTTCAAACGCCAAGCTCTGGAGTGTTTGCTGGTATGTGGGTATGTGTTGGCAAGAGTTAAGCCCTCTTTTGCTTTCCTGTCTCTGCCTGTCAATCTAACCCATTGAGATTGAAGGCCGTAAGTTTATTTGATTTCGGAAAATGATATATTCTTTATGTTTTTTTTCCTCTCTCACTATCTTCATTTTCCCCCTGGACTGAGTATCCGTTGCATGCACTGGCCTGCAGGTTCTCAGTTTTCCCCGAGAAGTGTACTTGTGGGGTTGTTGGGCCTGTAAAACATGAAATTAACCAGTGTCGTATCTTTCACGCCCTCCTCCCTGCTCACCCAGGAGCCCAGATTAAATTTCACACCGAACAATCCGAGCAGCTGACACGCTCCGCAGACACCCGGCACACGGCTTTGATGGCCACCAGGTGGACATCTCTGTCACCAGCTCCATATCAACTCTGCCACCTCCGTCTGGATGGCAAAATTGGGCTGATTTTGGACTCAGTCTCAAGAAGCTGCAAATTCCCCCAGGACCAACAGGCTCTGTCCCTGAGCATATGAATGTTGGTGCAGCAGAGGTTTACAGCTTACAAAAGCAGCAACCGTGTAAGCCTGCAGGGCAGGGAATATTCTACACATCTTGCAGGTTGGGAAGCCAAGGCACTGAGAGGTAACCACACAATGAACTCAGCACACTCTCCCCCAGGACAGGGGGGCTTTGGGCCACACCCCAACTCCCTATGATATCTTCAGATGAGAGGCTTTTATGGGTAGCAAGGAAACACCTAAAAAAGGCAGTCTTCTGTTAATTTCTTGAAAGTGGAAACTGTCAATTTTTTTCCTCTTTCAAACTCCCTCTTTGTTCAAGACCCCATCCCCTCTTCCATTTCTACAAGAACTGCTACACTGTTATTCTCACGGCCCATGCAGTATCTTTCCTTCTCTCACTGTCTCCAGATCCAGGTCAGCATGTTCTTACCCTCACTCTGCCTACCTGAACCCTCCCTCCGTAGGGCTTTTCCTAGAACACGGATCTGTCCAAATCGTCTCCATCTTCACCCTCAGCTAAAATTCCCCATCCACAAAAATGTTCCTGTTCATCATCATAACTGATTTGTCCCCACGTCACAGTTCTCATGCTGTATCTCTTAGAAGCTGCTCTGTATTTCACTCAAACCGTGCTGCGTGAGGCCAGGGGTCACGCCTAGTTCACTTCGGATCTTCATGCCAAGCAGTGTTTTACATACGGCCATCATCAATGCATGCCTTACAAATCCAGTTTCATCCACCAGATCAAAAAGTGTTGCTGCGCTCCGTCTTCCAGTGCCTTGCTGGGTGAGAGTATCTAAATTAGTTTAAGAGATTACCTTGTGATAGGCAGCAGTTAATCTTTTTATTTTTATTTTTTTAATTTTTTTAATTTTTTTATTCTTATGTTAATCGCCATACATTACATCATTAGTTTTAGATGTAGTGTTCCATGATTCATTGTTTGTGCATAACACCCAGTGCTCCATGCAGAATGTGCCCTCTTCAATACCCATCACCAGGCCAACCCATCCTCCCCGCCCCCCCCTAGAACCCTCAGTTTGTTTCTCAGAGTCCATCGTCTTTCATGGTTCATCTACCCCTCCGATTTCCCCCGCTTCATTCTTCCCCTCCTGCTACCTTCTTCTTCTTCTTTTTTTTTTCTTAACATATATTGCATTATTTGTTTCAGAGGTACAGATCTGAGATTTAACAGTCTTGCACAATTCACAGCGCTTACCAGAGTACATACCCTCCCCAGTGTCGATCACCCAGTCACCCCATCCTTCCCACCCCACCCCTCACTCCAGCAACCCTCAGATTGTTTCCTGCGATTAAGAATTCCTCATATCAGTGAGGTCATATGATACGTGTCTTTCTCTGTTTGACTTATTTTGCTCAACATAATACCCTCCAGTTCCATCCACGTCGTTGCAAATGGCAAGATCTCATTCCTTTTGATGGCTGCATAATATCCCATTGTATATATATACCACATCTTCTTTATCCATTCATCTGTCGATGGACATCCTGGCTCTTTCCCCAGTTTGGCTATTGTGGACATAGGCAGCAGTTAATCTTATGAATAAACCTAGAGCATGCATCTGAGGGGTGCTTGTGAGTAATATTTCCTCCAGTATCTGCTTACATTTTATGTTGCTTAGCACAGTCCGTTGACAGACAGAGAGCTGGGGAGGATTCAGGGGAGAAAAGGAGAGAAGGCAAGCCTTACGAGCAGCAAAGAAGAATCACACAAGTGCCTCGTGAAAGGCATTTTTGAGTATATCCAGCCCAAATTTGATGCCTTCTACCTTGTTATCCCCAAAACAGATGCTCCTTCAGTTGTCCTTTGAACTCCTCCTGGAGCAGGGACATCATTATCTTATAAGGCAGCTTCTCTCATGATGAAATCTCATTGTGAGGGGAACTCCTTTATCATGCTTAAATTTGCACTTCTCCTTCCATGCAGTAGCCTGGCCCTGCCCTCTGGAACGCCATAGAATGAACCCAGGTGTTCCTTCCATGACTCACACCTCCACCCAGCTAGAGACAACTCCTCTCATGCCTTCCTCATTTTTCACTTTCTTTGCTCCAACTATTCTGCAGAAGTTGACACTGAGTTTCAGAGAGAATAAAGGACTTCCCAAGATAATAGCAAGTTAGACCTGTAGCCACTCTACTGGTAATTTCCCCATTGCACCATGAGCATCGCAATGATTGGTTTCATGTGCCAACTTGGCTAGACTAAGTTAAGCACAAAACTGGGTGCTAAGCTAGTACTCAGTTATGCACTTAAACACGAGTGGAGGTGTTTCTGGGAAGGTATATAATAATTTTATCATCGGTCCACTTCAAGGGAGATTATCCTCCATCATGCGGATGCACCTCATCCCATCAGCTGAAAAGCTTTAAGAGCAGGACTGAGGTTTTCCTGAGGAAGAAGAAATCCCACCAATGGATGGTAGCTCCTGCCCTACAATATCCAGCTTTCTGGCCTGCTCTACACTCGTGTGTGTGTGTGTGTGTGTGTGTGTGTTCATTGGCTCTGCATCTCATATGCTTCTGCTTTTACTTCTTTCTTTGAGTCCCGATTAATACAAGGAGCTTTACCCTAAGACTTGATCATATGGGGGAGCACTTCAGACCCCAAGGCAAGACTGACAGTGGAGGCATTTGTAAAGGGAGCTTCTGAACTCCTCTCGCCGGCCTGGAAGTTGAGGGCTGGCCATGGCCACATGGCTGAGCTGATGGCCTCCCTAGATCGTGATAGAGCCCCATGCATTCGTGAAGGTGTGTGGGCAGGGGCAGCCTAGCCTTTCCTGGGCCCTTGGAAGAGAAGAGCTGACTCTGGCTTCTTCAGAAGCAGGCCTTCGGGTCTTGCTGCTATTGCACTGGGCCGCATCTGGGAGAAGGAGCAGACCAGACTTTGTGTTTCCCTGAGGCTAAGCAGATATATCAGATGCAGGTGACACTTGGGTTAGGCAGGCACCTGCTCTTCTGAGGCCCCAGGCTTTCTACGAACCTGAGAAGGAATTTGTCGCAGCAGCGTACCCTGGAAAGGTTAGCTGAGAATTCTTTGCAGTGGTTAAGACTTGGAATGCTTTTAAACAGCTCCAGAACACCACGGAGTGCAAAATGAACTGGGGGTGGGGGTGGAGAAAGGTGGCTTCGGCTCTGGAATCAGCTTCCTTATGGCTGAGAGACAGTTGAGTGGAATGAGAAGAACGGGCTTTGGGATCGGGCTGCCTAACGCCGAATTTCGGATTTCTCACTAATCTGTGACTTCTCTGAGACTCCGTTTCCTCGTTTGTAAAACAGGGACAAAAACCGTCCTTCCTTATAGGGTTTCTGTAAGGGTTAATTAGCCCATGTGACACGTAGAACATGCACAGATTCCCTGGCACAGAAACGCTCAGTAAATGTCTGCTCTTCTCATTGTTGTGCTTCCTTTTCTTAAAACACCATTTGTTCTCAGCCATGATTGGAAACTATTGCCCCTAGCAGACCGGATCACTGTGCAGACCAGCAACGCTCCCTCTTTTTCTCGGGGACTTTAAGCAAGCGATCTGACTGCTGTCTCAGTTAGCTTCTGTGAAGCTGGGCATAATAATCCCCAGGACGGTGACATAATAGAATGGATATCAGAATGGGCACTGCAGTCAGGCTGTGGATGGAGTATGAATCCCGGCTCTGTCGCTTGATAGCAATGTGGCCTTAGACAAGTTCCTTCCTCTCTCTCTTTGCTGCCGTTTCTTCATTTATAAACTGGAGACAGCAACAGTGCCTATCTCCCAGGGCTCTTACGGGGATTAAATGCATTAATATGTATAAAAGGCTTGGCACAGTGCCTAGCACTTAATAAGAACCTGAGAAATGGCAACAATTCTGGTTGTGTTATGAGTCAGGATTAAATGAGATGATGCTTTGCAAATATCTGGTACCTAGCAGGTGCACACTAAAATAATAGTGATTGCAATAGTTGGTATTGCTTTTGGTATTAATAATACTAACATCAAGAGGGGCGCCTGGGTGGTTCAGTTGGTTAAGCGTCTGCCTTCAGCTCAGGTCATGATCTCAGGGTCCTGGGATCGAGCCCCACATTGTTGGGCTCTCTGCTCAGCGGGGAGCCTGCTTCTCCCCTTTCCCTCTGCCCCTCCTCCCTGCTTGTGCTCTCTCTCTCTCTCAAATAAATAAATAAAATCTTTAAAAAATAATACTAACATCAAGAATAACATCATCATATTATGACTTCTGGGGACCTAATAATACACTTTTGATAAGGTAAGGTTTGTCTACAGGCCCTCTCCGTTTTAATCCCTTTTAATTTTCCAGAAGATTAAACTGGCTGAATCTCAGCTCCATGTGACTTTTCTGTGGAAATAATATCTTCAGTAACTTCCACTTGCGGAATGAAATCCAGCCTCTGGACTTCTTTAACCACCATGATCTCAACCTCAATGAGGTTTTGCCCCCTCAGCAACCAGTGAGTTACTGCTTCTTGGTGGACCGGAAACAACGATTAACAGTGGACCGCTCAGTCTGAAATGTATCAGCTTGGACAACGTAACGACGTATAAACCATGGTAGCAACCAGACGTTGGATTCCTGCTGTGTATGGGGTACTGTGCTAAACGCTTTACATGCGGTCTTCCCTCTCAATTTAATATTCCCAGTGACCTTGTGAGGCAGGAATCATTAACCCCTTTTTTGAAATGAGCTATCTGAGGTAAAATGACTTGCCCAAAGTGCTACTGTTTGTTCCTGGCTGAGTCACTCCTGAGCTTCATTGCCTTACAGCCCTGGCTCCTTATTCAGTTGAAAGAACTTTTTGGGTGTGTAAGTATAACATGCACAGAAAAGTAGAAATATTATCAATGCATGGCTTGATGAGTTTTTATAAACTAAATTACATCCACGGACTAAACCCCAGAAAGAGAACATGAACAGCACCCCCAAAACCCCTCTGATGCTCTCTCCAGGTCATTCCTTCCCTGAGGGTCACCACTATTGTGATTCAGTGTGTTCAATGACATATGAGTCATGTATTCAATGAAGGGGTTATTTTGCTATTTTTGTACTTCATAGAAATGGGATCATTTGTGCCTATATTCTTTAGCTCAAGATGTATGTGTGATTCATCCATCCTGTTGCCTACAGTTGTAGATCATTCATTTGGATGGCTGTAAGTATTTCATATCGAATTAGCTCAAAATTCATGTTGGATGGGCCTGGCCATGTGCAAAGCTCCAACAGAGGCAAGTCTGTGAATCTGAAGAAATAACACAGCACTTAACAATGCGAAAGATATGATAGGCGCTATGAATGTAAGCAGGCTATGCATATGTTAGAAAAGAAAAGGGTGCGGGATAAGCTGACAGCCTTCGAGTTCAATACCTGATCATGTCTTATTTTAGAGACTGATTAGGAGCACACAAGTTTACGCACATAATTAAGAATTTGGAAATATTTCAGAGAATTTCTTTAGAAAGACAAGAACCCCAAGTAGAAAATAGAGGGAGTTGTTTCTGTCCAAGAGTCAAAAATCCCCAACCCTGTTCATTCGTCTTGTCTCACTGACTCTCTGACCTCCTTGCTCTGGAAACTGCCTGTTTTCCTCTGTCTGAGCTGATGTCCCTGGACACGATAGTGTGGCCTGCCTAAACTTGTAGATTCTGCCAGGTGCCTCCTGCTCAGCGACCCTACAGCTTATTTATTTCTTCAACTGTTTTGGGTATTAGTGTGATTTTCAGTTTTCCAGACAGTGCTGCCATGAACATCCTGGTACCCATGGATGCATTTCTGGACTTCCATGGTTCTGTATCTCTGTATTAAACAAGACTTGTGTGTTGGAGCTCTTAAGTGATCAAGCTGCATGAGCGTTTTCTTTCTAACAAGGAGAAGCATAGGTGTATACATTCTTGCAGATATTACTGTTTTATTATCTCTGACAAGGAGCTGTCTTGGAAGAGGTTGAATCTGGTGGCTAGTTACTGTCACAAGGCTCTCCTCAGTGTCAATTACACCAAGCAGAAAGAGCCCATTTTGGCAGGCATTCTCCATCTTAAAGAGAGTTATGAATTCTCCCCACTCAACAGGTTAATTTAGACAGCTATTTTGGGGACCTTTCATGGTCAACTCACTCAGCAGGCCTACCAGGATGTCGTCATATTCAATAATAATGGTGACACCTCACATGTACACGGCATTAGATAATTTAGGAAGTACTTTTTACATGTGTTTCTGAAGGTCATGTGCACACCCAGGTATATTTTTATCAATACACCCCCCTGCTGCATTTTATAGATAAGCGAGCAGGCTCAGAGGTAGAGCTGTTACCCAGGTTACACAGCTGAATCAGGCCTCACATGTGGCTCTATTGACTTTAAACGCCCTTTTAAAGACATCCTGACTTTTTTGTTTAAAACAAGATATTTATTTGGGTGCTTACAGAATCCTTTTGTAGATAAGGAGATTATATGGTGGTTTATACCTTAAAGAAAAAATATGGGGCTCAAGTCGTTTTTCTCATACTACAAGGTAGTATAGGTCGTCCATCAGCTACTCAATTAACTCTCAACAGCTATTTGTTTTTGTGTGTGTATGTGTGTGTGCCATATATTTTATTTTTATTTTGTTTTGTTTATTTATTTATTTATTTTTGATGTAGAGATCCATGATTCATTGTTTTTGTATAACACCCAGTGCTCCATGCAATGCGTGCCCTCCTTAATACCCATCACCGGGCTAACCCTTCCCCCCACCCCCCTCCCCTCTAGAACCTTTAGTTTCTTTCTCGGAGTCCATAGTCTCTCATGGTTCGTTTCCTTCTCCGATTTCCCCCCCTTCATTTTTCCCTTCCTTCTCCTAATGTCCTCCGTGCTATTTCTTATGTTCTACAAATAAGTGAAACCATATGATAATTGACTTTCTCTGCTTGACTTATTTCACTTAGCATAATCTCTTCCAGTCCCATCCATGTTGATGTAAAAGTTCAACAGCTGTTTGTATGACAGAATGGCCCTAGAAATCCCTTTCATAGCAAGTTAAAGGGCAACTCAAACCTAAAAATTGAAGTCCATTGAGTTAGGCTGGACAGACTGACCCTCTAGTTCTGATTCCCCAAACCTATTACTTCTGGCTTTTAGTTTTGAATCTCAGTAATTGATCCAGCTTCACCCGTGGTTATGTTTGTGTCTCCCACGGGCTTTGTCACCTCTCCGATATGCATCCGTGTTTGAGTCTTGCTATTCTCTACTCTTCTGCCCTTCCAAAGGCTGAAGATGATTTGGGGTTCTTTTAGTGGAGAAATATTAGTTCTGCTTACAGATACCCTTCCTGTCTATGAAGTGGGCTGTCCTTCTGTTTGGAGGAGAGCAGAACTTGGATGCTTAAAGTTTTACAATGGGATGACCCCTTTCCATCTGGTTCTGAAACACAAGATTTCCTCTTTAACCAACAACTGAATTATTTGTGTGAGGAATCAGCAAACATTTTATATCAAGGGCCAGAGAGGGAATATTCCAGGCTTTTGGGACTTTGGTGTCTGGCAACTACTCATCTCTGCCTTTGTGGTGTAAAAGCAACCATATACAATGTGTTCATAAGTGAGTGTGGCTGTATTCCAATAACACTTAATTTACAAAAACAGGCAGTGGGCCTGATTTGAGCTGTGGAGCACAGTTTGCTGACCCCTGATCTACAGGACCAGTTCTGGTTAGAAGATCCTACTATTAATTTACTGCAATCTAGAATCTGCCAAAGATAAGTTTTGACATCAGATATTTGACAGCAGAGTCGGATGGCCATGTTAATTTCTCTTCATCTAAGTCTCTCTTGGAATGAATAGCATGCTGGGTTGATAAAGACTTAAAATAATTTTTCTACAAAGATTTTGAAAGGGAGAAATGCAAAAGGTCAAGACTGTGTAAGGAGAAAGTTAAGATGTTTTAGGCCACAATAAAGGATCTAACAGTGACTTAACCATTGACTAACAAGGCTTAACCCAAAGGTTATATATATTATTCATATAGTTAGACCAGAGTCAGTTCATCTCAGGATTGACTAAGTGACTCTAAGCTTATCTTCAAAGATATAGACGCTTTGCATTTTTCTATCCTACCACCCTCACCATGCTGACTGCTCCTTCTTGTGTTGGTTATCTTATAGCTGCAAGATATAGTCCCTTCAAATATCACATCCTCAAAGGTCTGTGTCCAAAGCAGAAAGGGAGGGGTGCCTGGGTGGCTCAGTTGTTAAGCGTCTGCCTTTGGCTCAGGTCATGATCCCAGGGTCCTGGGATCGAGCCCCACATCGGGCTCCCTGCTCCGAAGGAAGCCTGCTTCTCCCTCTCCCACTCCCCTTGCTTGTATTCCCTCTCTTGCTGTCTCTCTCTCTGTCAAATAAATAAAAATTAAAAAAAAAAAAAAGCAGAAAGGGAGGGGATTGAGCAAAGAACTTTCTCCTTAATGTAGTTTTATTTTCTGAGAAATGGAAGTGCTTCCCAGGAGAGCCCCGCAAAGGCTTTGCCTCCCATTAGCCAGAATTAGATCACATTCTCATCCATAGTGAACCCCCAGCCAAGAAGAATGGAGATGGCCCAATGGCTTAGATAAATTAGGATTCATCCTCAAGGACTGGGTATATTTCCTTCAATAAGCTGAGTATTATGTGTAAGGAAGCAGGTGCTAGGGAGAGGGGGGTTTGTGGGGCTGGCTGATGGGTAGACAAGCAAGAGTTCAGATCACAAAGAATGTGAGAAAGATACTAAAACCCTATGAGATGATGATATGCAAGGCCTGTTGGGGTAACATCAGGGTGATGTATTATCTTGAATTCAAGCTCTGGCTGAACCACGGTTTTTGGTCATAGTGGTCCTCAAACATTAGTGCTCCCCAGAATCACCCAGGGCCGTTGTTAAAATGCAGTGTCCTGGGGCTCTGCCCTAGGAATTCTGATTAGATAGTGCCGGAAGGGGACCAGGAATATGTTTCTGAACAAGTGCCCCAGGAGATCTTGATGCAGGTAGTCTGCTGCTCACACTGTGAGAAACAATTGCTAAATGAGTTTGAAGTCTTGATGAGAGTGATCTACAAGGTGGAGACAACCGTCATTCTATACTTCTGCTTTGTCTTAAAAGCAAAGATGCAGATGTGTAAATACTGGGGGCATGGAGCTTTCTTTGCTCTGAGAAAGAAATGGAATTTGTGACTTTTTAATGACGTGATTACCAAGCCGAAGTGCCTGTATTAGATGTACCTCTTACTATGCATGTATAGGACTGCAAGGTTGGACATGAAATCAGGAGAATTGATGTGAACGTGGTTTGTAAGCTCCCCGGTATTTTATATAGACACTTTAGAATAAGGGCTCCGGGTCTGCAGAAACTTGGGTTTGATCCCTAATGCTATATATTTGGACAAGAGCCTAAGGTTTTTAGCTTCCATGTCCACTTATATGAAATAGAAAAAAAATATTTTCCCTACATTGTATGATAGGGTGATTTAAAGAAAATTATTAAGAAAAAAATTATCTGTATAAAGCATTGATTATGGAACTTAGCACCTCCAAATTCTCAATAGACATAGCATCCATCACCATCTTTGTAGAAGTGGCAACGGTTTTATTTATATTTATGTATTTTTAAAGTTATTAAGGTTGTTTTACTAATTTTCTCATTTATAGATGTGAAATTGAGTCCCAGCTATGTGAAATAACTTGCCAAGTTTACCAAATTTGTTGGCTGAGTTGGGTCTTGAACTCAACTTGCTTCTTCATTCTCTAATCAAATTCTCTAATAATCCACATCCTCATTCCACAATCAACAAATGTGACCCGATTTCCTGGCACAAGAAAGTACCCTACTCTGGGGAAAGTGGTTTCATTGCAGCCCCCCTTTCTCTATCCCCCTCTCCCTCTCTCTCTCTCTCTCTCACCAACCCGGCTAATACCCAGAAGGCCTACTGGAGTAATTAAAACAGGAGAGTCAAGGGGCTCATTGGTGGGACCAGGACACAAGTCGATGTGCCTCAATCTGCTGGGAATTGACTGTAATCAATTTTTCTGGAGGCCCGTCCAAGGCTGCAGCTGTAAAACACTCAGTGCACTGATCAATGGTGGCCTTGAGTGCAGCAGAGGGAGAGCCAAAGTGGTGGCAGCCGCGGGGCAGTCTGCAGCCAGCAGGCGAGCCCAAGTCCAAGGTCAGCCTCTGGATCCTTCCTCTTCTTCCCTCTCCGCACAGCTCCCCAGCAGAAGTGTCAAAACAAGACGGGGCAGCTGGAAACACACAAGAGACATTCCTGGAAGCTCTGTGGGGGGAAGAAAGAAAACTCATTTGCTTAAGATAATAAAAATAATAATAATCTCCAATTCATCATCATAACCGTAATGACAGGGGTGGTAATAACGACAGGGCACCTGGTTTTAGCTTCTGCTCTCTGAACATGAAAGTACATCTCAATACCCAAATGAAAGTCATTTAAGGGACGTTGTTTTGTAGCAAATGGAATTCATCACATTTCATAAAGTGTTAATTGATGTGGAGGAAGGAAGCCCAGTCTTTCTGGTTTTGTACGTTTGTTTCTTCATTAAATAAGTAGCCAAGGGCCACAATGGTATAGCATGCCTTGCATCATGCACATAGCAGGGGCTAACTTCATTTTTTTTTTTAATGTTCAAGGCACGGTGTTATATATTGGGAATAAAAACCTGATGAATAAAAAATATGCCTCTTGCTTTCAAGGAATTCGCATTCTAAAATAGCATGTAAACAGAGTGTCCATTTGGGCTGCTATAATGAAATGCCAGAGACTGGATGTCTTCTCAACAGCAGAAATGTATTTATTTCTCATAGTTCTGGAGGCTGGCATTCTGACATCAGGGGACCAAGAAGGCCGAGTGAGGGCTTCTTCCAGGTCACAGACTTTTCTCTTGTAACCTCACATGGTAGAAGGGCCGAGGGAGCCCTTTTCTACCGTCACTAATCCACCTTAGGATCTATTTTATAAGAGATCTCTTTTATAAGAAGACTAATTCCATTCATGAAGTCTCCACCCTTACAACCTAATCACATCCCAAATGTCTCACCTCCTCACACAATCACAGTGTGTGTGAGGATTCCAGCAGGTGAATTCTGGGGGGACACACATATTCCATAGCCCAGGGGATGATAGCGATAAAGATATGAGCCAAGTGGTTAAGGAGCCAGAGGAAGGATGAATTCGTTCTGGTAGAGTCAGGGAGTGAAAGGGATGGCGGTAATTTGAGCTCCAATTTGAAAATTAGTTTCTTTGGGAAGAGACAACCAACCATTCAAGGCAGAGAGAAAAAAACAGAGGTAAGAGAGGGTACAGCAAGTTTGGCAGACACAAGCAGTCCAGTGCTGTCTAGAATATCTAGAATATCAGGTGCTTGAACGAAGTGTTACGAAAAAGTATGGAAAGTATGGAAAAGTATGGGACTTGGAGAAGAAAGGTCCTCGTTTCATGCAAAGGAATTCACACATTTTCTCTTTCCATCCCTTAGTCAATGGGAACCACAAAATATTCTTAACAAGAGAGCGTTCAGTTCTCACCTGGAAAATGGATATTATGAATAGAAGAGAGGGCTCAGAAGTGAAAGAACAGAAAGACAGAGGCTCAAAGAGGGCAAGTCAATCACTCAGGTCAGCAAGCAATGGTTGATCTCACATCTAAGTGTTTTGACTCAAATTCTGGTATGTTGTTTAATACTTCATGCAGGTAAGGACACTAGATAAATGTGGTTGAAATCCTGGCTCTGATACTTTGGGGCTGAGTCGCCTGGAGCAGGCCAGTTAACCTTCCTGAGACTCAGTTTCTTCATCTATAGAATGGGGGCACAATTCCTCTCCTTTGGGGTCACAGTGAGAATTGAACATGATAAAATCTACAAGGGATTTCAGCAGAGTTCTTAGCATATTGTAAGATTTTGATAAATGTTAGGTGTCATTATAATTAATATTAACTTCAAATACCCTCCCCATGTTTCCTTTCTGAACCTTTCCTCTACTTCTTTTGACATGTCTTTGAATACTTTAGTACCTTGGATTAGTTTTAGGCATGATGATGGACTATCAGAAGAGCTATTTTGGTTTGGAGGGACTTTCCCTCACCTTTTTGAACACACCACCCAGCTGAATATCATATATCATATGAAGAATGGTTAAGGGAGATGAGAAAATCTGGAAGGGCATGCAAAACATCTTCATGTATTTCAAAGGCTGTCAGTTTTAAAACGGATAAGACTTATTCTTGTTTGACTTCAAAGGTAAAAGTTTGGCCAGTAAGGGGAACTAGCAGAGAAGTTGGTTTTATTCTGATAAGGAGAATTGTAATGGCTGGGGCTGTCTGCCAATCAAATGTGGTAAATTGTATGGTAGCAAGTCCCCCGTCACTGAAAGGATGTGAGATTGATAGCTGCAAAAGATATGTTAACTGGAGACTGAGTTAAATGATCTTCAGAGCCCGTTTATTAAAGCTATAAAGTCATCTGCTCAATGTAAATAAAGTAAGCCACTTACATATGTTTTGGAGTTTCTTAATAAGATATTTGATGTAACAGGGTATGCATACTAAAAGCCAGGAGCCAAGTCCATTCTGTTGATGTGTGTGTGTTTTCCAAGTCATTTTCTTTCTAGTTCACCATAGTCCAGACCAATCCCTACTGTACAACCCTAGTGAATTACACCCACTTACTTTACTTTACCCTGAGAGGAAAGAGTGCTGGACCCAGGAGACTCTGTTCTGCTCCTAGGTCTGCCAGTGATTTGCTCCGTCACTTTTGGTCAACAGTTGCTCAGGTCTCGGCCTCAGTGTCTTTCTTATCTGTAAAATAAAAGTGTTGGCCTCAATAGCTAAGGGTCTTTTGTGCACCAGCACTCTGAGATCTATCATCCTAAGCAGAAAAACTCACTCTAATGACCTTCTTCGGAAAAGCAGTGTCTTTCTCTAAACTCCCTGGAGAGGGGTATTTGTGCATGCTGTTGTAAGCTGCACATTTTTCTAAGAAATGTAATTTATAATCATTAATAAAAACTGATGAATCTGCCATCAGTCTTCTTGGCCTTTCCTGGATCCCCAAGTTATTCTGAATAATTAAAATGAGATAAAGATATTTGAATATTGGGGTGCCTGGGTGGCTCAGTCGGTTGAATATCTGGCTCTTGGTTTTGACTCAGGTCATGATCTCATGATCTCATGCATCGGGCTCCATACCCATCAGGGAATCTGCTGGAAAATTCTCTCCCTCTGCCCGCTCCCCACACATGTGCACTCTCCCTTCTCTTTCTCTAAAATAAATAAATCTTTGAAAAAACATAAAATATTTGAGGGGTACCTGGGTGGCTCAGTCAGTTAAGCGTCTGCCTTTGGCTCAGGTCATGTTCCCAGGGTCTTGGGATCGAGCCCCACATCGGGCTCCCTGCTCAGTGGGGAGTCTGCTTCTCCCTCTCCCACTCCCCCTGCTTGCGCTCTCTCACTCTATCTCTCTCTGTCAAATAAATAAATAAAATCTTAAAATAAAGAAAATATTTGAATATTGCCAATGTGTTCCCTGTTAAGATAAACACTTAGTAGGCTTTGTACTGAAAATAGCTACCCCCACACATTTTTTTAATTAATTTTTTATTTTTTATTGTTATGTTAATCACCATACATTACATCATTAGTTTTTGATGTAGTGTTCCATGATTCATTGTTAGTGCATAACACCCAGTGCTCCATGCAGAATGTGCCCTCTTTAATACCCATCACCAGGCTAACCCATCCCCCCACCCCCCTCCCCTCTAGAACCCTCAGTTTGTTTCTCAGAGTCCATAGTCCCTCATGGTTCATCTCCCCCTCCGATTTCCCCCCCTTCATTCTTCCCTTCCTGCTATCTTCTTCTTCTTCTTCTTCTTCTTTTAACATATAATGTATTATTTGTTTCAGGGGTACAGGTCTGTGATTCACCAGTCTTACACAATTCACGGTGCTCACCATAGCACATACCCTCCCCAATGTCTATCATCCAGCCACCCCATCCCTCCCACCCCACACCACTCCAGCAACCCTCAGTTTGTTTCCTGAGATTAAGAATTCCTCATATCAGTGAGGTCATATGATACATGTCTTTCTCTGATTGACTTATTTCGCTCAGCATAACACCCTCCAGTTCCATCCACGTCGTTGCAAATGGCAAGATCTCGTTCCTTTTGATGGCTGCATAATTTTCCATTGTATATATATACCATATCTTCTTTATCCATTCATCTGTTGATGGACATCTTGGCTCTTTCCACAGTTTGGCTATTGTGGATATTGCTGCTATAAACATCAGGGTACACGTACCCCTTCGGATCCCTACATTTGTATCTTTGGGGTAAATACCCAGCAGCCCCCACACATTTTTTAATGGAACTGGTTTGACTGGCCAAAGGTTGATTGGTTGGTTGTTGCTGCCATCATTTGCCTTCAGACTGACAGTTAAAACAATGAGGGAAATGGCAAGAAAAGAGAAAAATCTCAAAGACTGACACAATGCAAAATAAGTAAATAATAAAATAAAAACGCAACCACTTCCTGGAAACGTATAGAATGGTCATGCTGAAGTTTACCTGTGAAGCTCTGTCACTCCAGAGAACAACTCGGCTGTGTGACTAGCGCCCATTTACTGATTGTCCGACATTGGGTGCTCCTCCTGCTCCAATTACAGAAAGTCCTTCTTATCTGTTGAGATCAGGATCTGTATTTGTAGGTTAATGGAAAATCAGTGGAAGCCGAAGTGTACTGGAGTATTAAAGAGCAGTCTTACCAGCTGGGAGGGTCTAACTTGCAGGGGGCGTGAGTCGTATCTGCGAAGAAGATGGAAAGCATTGGTTAATCCAGAGAACTGATTAGTTCAGAAGTCAAGGCTGATCACATTGAGACAGTGGGAATATACAGAAAAGCAAAAAGAAAGATAATTCCTTAAATCCACTCAGAGACAGTTAGCCTCTTGATATAAGTACTTTTAGAACTTTCTCCTCATGTATATTTTCAATATGTAATTTATATGTATATGCATGTAAATGTATTTTATAATATGTGTAAATAATATAAGATGTATGTAAACAGATCCTAGAACTCAATTGATTTATGACCCATATTTCACTTACTATGTCATAAGTATCCATTAATAGCAATAGATATAAATCCATATCCTAATTTTATTAGTAATTTTATTTTGCCATTTTAAACCCTCAGTTATCCCTAAATACCACCTATGACACACTTTTGTTTTTCAGGTTTTCTACAACGAGCACGCATTCATTATTTACTTAAAAGTGTGAAAAACAGTAAAACAAACCAAGAATGCAAATATGCTGCTTAAAAAGCAGCATAATTAGACGTTAACAGTGTGGATTTCGGAAATATACCTGGCTTTCAGATTTCAGATCTGTCCGTACAAACCGTGTGACTTTGGGCAACTTGTTTAACCTATATGAGCCTCAATTACCCCGTCTAAAAATGGGGGAAATGAAACAGATCAGATTGAATTATTAACCAGGATTAAAGAAATCAATGTGTGTGCAGTGCCTTGCATAGATTTAGCATACAATAAATAGCGGGCAAATGGTAACTATCATCATCGTCATCATCATTAATGCTTTATTTGGTTTTGAAAAGGATTTATGCCGAAGGAAAAAAAAAAGAGGAAAAAAAGAAAAAGACAAAGAAAGTTCACTTTGCATTTGGAAGATCCTGATACCCAAGAATATTCCTTCATTTTGGATTTCATATGTAGGGATGTCCCGTTTCATTTAGAGAGTATTCTCCTTCCCAATTATAAATAGCTATGGCACTTTGACTCCAAAGTTGGTTAAGAACTATTTAGGATGATTTATAACAATAATGCAAATTTAAATAGCTGGTTACACAATTTTACTAATGGACCTACAGGGGAAATATCCTTGCCTTATACTTTATCTTATTTTTATTGTTGTCCCTATATTTTAACAACTTTATTGAAATATTATTCACATACTACACAGTTCACCCAATTTAAGTACAAAGTCCAATGGTTTTTAGGATATTCATCAAGTTGTGCAATCATCATCACAATCAATTTTAGAACATTATCATTACCCCCCCAAAGAAACCCCATATCCATTAGCAGTCACTCTCCATTCACCCCTGCCCCCAACCTTTTGAAGAACTGCCAGACTGTGTTCCCATGTGGTTGTACCAATAGAGGTGTGTGAGGATTCTAGTAATCCACGTTCTTGTCAACATTTGTTTATTAACTGTCTTTTTTATTATAGTCATCCTAGGATGTGTGAAGAGGTATCTCGGTGTGGTTTTGGTATGCATTTATTTAAGGGCTAATGATGCTGAGCATCTTTTCTTATGCTTATTGGCCATTTGTAGATCTTTGGAGAAATGTCTGTTCAAATTCCTTACCCATTTTTAATTGGGTTGTCTTTTTAGTATTGAGTTCTAAGAGTCCTTTATATGTTGTGGATACAACTCTCTTAGCAAATATATTATTAGCAAACATTTTTCCCAATCTATGGGTTTCTTTTTTTTTTTTAATTTATAACTTAGAATATTTATTGTTTTCTTATGGGTTCCTTTTCATATTCTCCATGGTGTCCTTTGGAGCATGAAAGGGTTTGCTTGTGTATTTTAAATTTTGATGAAATTCAATGTATCTACTTGTTCTTTGGTCACTTATGCTTTGGATGTCATATCTAAGAAACCATTGCCTAACCCAAGGTCACAAAGATTTGCTCCTATATTTTCCTCCAAAAGTTCTATAGTTTTAGCTTACACATTTAGGTCCATGATACACTTTGGATGAGTTCTATGCATGGTGTAAGGAAGGGCCGAACTTTATTCCTTTCAATGTGAATATTCAGTTGTCCCAGCACCATTTGTTGAAAAAAAACTATTTTCCCCCAGTGAATGAATTAATTGTCTGGGCATCTTCGTTGAAAATATATTGACCATAAATGTGAGGGTTCTGGGCTTTATTTTTTTTTTTAAGATTTATTTATTTTAGCGATGTGAGGAGGACTAAAGGAAGAGAGAGTTTCTTAAGCAGACTCTGCACTGAGCATGGCACCCAAAGCAGGGCTTGATGCGGGCTCAATCTCACAACCCTGAGATCATGACCCTGAAATCATGATGACCTAAGCTGAAACCAAGAGTTAGACGCTTAACTGACTGCATCATCCAGGTGCCCCGGTTCTGGACTTTCACTTCTATTCTATTTCTCTATATTTTTATCATTCACCAGTGCCATACTATCCTGATTACTGTTTTTGTTTTGTTTTGTTTTGTTTTAAGTTTTGAAAACAGGAATTGTGAATTCTCCAGAACCCCATGCCCCCTTAAAAATTGTTCCAGCTATGCTGAGTCCCTTGCATTTTCATATGAATTTTAGGATCTGTTTGTCAATTTTGCAAAAATGTCAAATGGATTGCCTTAAATGCATAAATAAATCTTAGCAATATTAAGTTTTCTGATCCATGAATATGTCTTTTCATTTCTTTGTATTTTATTTAAATTTTGTTAAATTTATTCATGTTTTATTTTCAATGCTCACATAAATGGCATTGTTTTCTTAATTTCATTTTCAGATTGTTCATTGCCAGTGTATAGAAATATAACTAATTTTTGCCTATTGATCTCATGTCCTGAAAACTTGGTGAAGTCCATTATTAGCTCTCATAGTTTTTGTGCATTCTTTAGGATTTTCTACATATGAAATCACGCCATCTGTGAACAGAGATATTTTCCTTCTTTTTCTCCAGTAAGAATGACTTTTATATTGTTTCCTTGTCTAAATGCCCCAGATAGAACTTTCAGTACAACACTGAAAAGAAATGCTGAGAACAGACATTTTTGTCTTGTTCCCGATCTTAGAGAGAAAGCTTTCAGTCTTTCAACATTAAGTGCGCTGTTAGTTGTGGGCTTTTTGTAGGTGTCCTTTATCAGAGTGATGAATAATTTCTAGTTTGTTGAGTGCTTTTATCATAAAAGAATGTTGAATTTTTGTCAGCTGCTTTTTCTGTGTCTATTAAAATTATCATGTGGTTTCTGTTCTTTATTCTATTAATATGATATATTACATTGGTTGATTTTCACACATTGAATCAAATCCTGCATTCCTGGGACAAATCTCACTTGGTCACGGTGCAAAATTATTTTTATATTTTGCTGGACTCAGTTTGCTAGTGATTTTTAATGGATTTTTGTATCCATATTCATAAGAGATACTGTTGTTTAGTTTTTTTTCTTGTGACGTGTTTGTCTGATTTTGGTGTCATAAAAATATTGGCTTACAGAATGTGTTGGGGAGTATTTTCTTTCCTTATTTTTTGGGGGGGACGATTTTGTAGAGGATGATGTCAATTCTTCTTTACAATTCTGATAAAATTCAAGAGTGAATCAGGTCGTAGGCTTTTCTTGGTGGGATTTTAAAATTACTATTATTAATTGAACTCTTCACTTATTATTCAGATTTTCCATTTTTTTCTTGAGTCAGTTTTGGTAATTCATGTCTTTCTAAATGTTTGTTCATTTATTCTGGATTATCTAATCTGTGGCATACAGCTATCCACAATATTCTCTTATAATCTAGTTTATTTCTATAAGGTCAGTAGTAATGTCCCTTCTTTCACTCCTGATTTTAGTAATTTGAATTTTCTCTCTTTTTTCTTGGCCTGTCTAACCAAAGATTTGTCAATTTTGTTGATCTTTTCAGAGAACAAAGTGTTGGTTTTGTTTGCTCTATTTTCTTTTTTTTTTTAATGTCATTTTTTTCCTTCTCTAATATTTATTATTTCCTTCCTTGTGCTTACATGGGGTTTAGTTTTTTCTTTTTTTTCCAGTGTCCTAAGGTGTAAAGTTATTTTTTGTCCCTACAGTTTGATGGAGTGGAGGCTCAGAGATAAAAAATAGTCATAAGAGAAATTGCTCCTATTTATTGGGAGTCTACTGGATTAGACATTTGCATACATTATTGCTAGACTTCATAACAAATCTTCAAGTCAGGCATCCTTATCGCCATTTTACAAAGAAGGAAACTGGGGTGCAGAGGAGCAAATTGAGTTACCCAAGACTACATAGCAGAGCCAGTAATTATATCCAGTTCTGTCTGGCTCAAAATTGGTTCTCTCTCAGCCTCACACAGAGAAAGAACAAGGAAAGAGCATGAAATTGGGAGTCATTACACCCAAGTTCATTTACTCTAAATGCACCAACATGAATCTTGTCTGAAACTCAGTTTCCCTAATTCTTTGCAGAGTCAGGGCCTTGTCATCTTTGGGTTTTAGCTTCTGCATCACTTTTTATGAGTTTCTCTGACCACTCTTCTTAAAAGAAGCTCATCTCGTCCTATGTCTCAGAATTCTGTTTGTTTCTTCTTTTCTCATTTAGTATATTTGTCAATTTATGTGTTTATGTATGAGTCTTGTTTTCCTATCTTGTTTTGTTCTTTTTTTTCCATGAAAATGCAAGTTCCATGAGGTCATAAGATGTACCTGTCTTGTTTATAGTTTTTTTCAACTTCCATTATAGATCCTGTTTCAGAAAACATGTTCAATAAATATTTGTTAATTGAATGAATTGATAACAGGAGAGGTACCTAAAGGCTACTCAGATACAAAGTTACAGAATTCTCTTGCAGTTGTTTTCCAGTAGTAAAAATTCATTCAAAGAAACTAAAAAAAAAGGGGGGGGGCAGGGAGACACTTTCATGGAACTCAGCTTCTGGGCCTCATAGGAACTAGAACATAATCAGGTATTTGTTCTCTCCTTCTCTCTCTCACTCTCTCGCTCTCTCTCTCTCAGGGGCTACCTGGTCTTCTGTCTCTGCTTCTGTCTACCCCTGTGCTCTTCTACTCTCCTAAGGACCTGCTACTTCAGATTAACTATAGTCCATTATTGCTACTCCAAAATGGTGGTTTTGGCCCTGGAAATAATTGGCACTTAGAGCTTCAGTGCCCACAGTTAACAGAGTCCCTTTTTCAGCTAGTGATTTCAAATTCCAGAGAGAAGAAGTCTGATTGGCCTAGTGGGTCAGTGGTGCTTCTCTGGGCCAATTAGTTATGAGACCAACAAGTTTGTGATATACAGTACATAGGCAAACCTTTTCTCTGCTTTTGTGGTATAAATGGCTGGGCTTGAGACGATTGGCAGATCTATTACAAATTTTAAACTTTGTGTTTAAAATTTAAAATTTGCGTTTATATTTTCTATGTGAATACCAACTTCACTTGGATAGTAAGTGAAACTGAAAGCTAGGTCTTCTTGCTTCCAATATACATAGTTATTTTTCACAGAGATGGCATTCAGGATACCCCATCCTGGGTCCACAGAGTAGTATCCTTTTTGTAAAGTCCCTTTTGTTTCAAGGGCTGGGGATCTGGCTACCATCCATTTATGGGGTGTTCAACCTAAAGGAGGTCTCTTGCCTCCTGCTGCTGAGGAAATTGCAGTATTGGATTCTTAAATATACTATTGGCCAGAATATCTAAGAGCCTTTCTTACAGACCTTGACAGGTTTATTTTTTTTTAAATTAAAAATCCTGGCCTGGGGCAAAATGAAAATGTCTTCAGATTTGCAATCAGTGCTTGTGTTTCATATTTGAAATGCATGTTAGAAACTGGAGTTTGGTGTGACCTGATCTTGAGACTCCATTCAGCGGATTGCTGACTTCTGTGAATTTAGGTGTTCTTGATGGAAACTGCCCTTGATCATTACAAGTGGCCAAGAAAGACGCCCAGTCACCCCAGTGTATGAAGGTTATTTCCCTTGTTCTTCTTTCCCATAGTGTGACAGCAAATAATCAGTCAAAATACCCTATGTGATTGGGAAAACAAATGGCACATGAAAGATCCATAACAGTGTAAGGCCTTCTTGTCACTAACTGATCTGAATCAGAAGAGATTATGAATGTGTACATATACATACTCTTATCGATATGAGCAGGAGCACTAAGAAATGTCAACACCAAGGCAGCATCTTCAGAAAATGCATGAATTAGGGTCCAATTGATATTTTCAAATACAATAAATTATTAGAAAAAAGCTTCTAGTCCCATTAAAATAGCAGGCACATACAATGATGCCATGTTGGGATTTTTCACAAAAATGTTTGCATTTCATACACATACCTCATAAGCTGTCGAGAAGGCAACGCTTCGGGGCTTGAACTAAAAATGATCTTTCGGGGCGCCTGGGTGGCTCAGTCAGTTAAGCGGCTGCCTTCGGCTCGGGTCATGATCCCGGGGTCCTGGGATCGAGCCCCGCGTCAGGCTCCCTGCTCAGTGGAGAGTCTGCTTCTCCCTCTCTCTCTGCCTACTTGTGCTCTCTATCTCTCTGTCAAATAAATAAATAAAATCTTAAAAAAAAAAATGATATTTCACCATAAGAGGGTAAATAAAACCTAATTCACGTATTTACTTTGCTTACTTGTTTATTAATGCCCCTCTGGTTCGACAAGGATTAACACAGGATTCTAAACAGTATTTTTTTTTTTTTTTAATTTCACCGGTAGAAATTTGCTTTTTTTTTTTTTTTTTTTACATCTAGGCTTAAGTCACAATGCTAAAGCAGGGTGGAGATCTTGGAGAACCCTGTTCGCACACACCCTCATCCCAAACTTCACTGTAGTACACATTTGAGAAGTGAGACTCAGAGTAAAGCGACTGACCTGAATCCTCCCAATTAGTAAAAAACAGACTTAATGCATGAACTCTAGTCCTCCGACCCCATATCTGGTCCTCTTTTCATTATCTATGTTACTTCTGATTCGAATTCACCCCAAGTCAATAGCAATCAAGGGTCTGCTCAGGGCCAGGCCCTGTGCTGGAACTGGGCTCAAACAGATCAATGAAACATGGCTCTTGCTGTCCAGGAGGTCATGGTCTAGTGAAGAAACAAACAGAGAAATACTCATGACCTACCTGGAGCTGGAGCTATGGGGGAGAAATTGAAAGAGTTATCAAAGAATTACTTCCCTGAAAGCTGCTGATCCCACAGTTTGTTTTTATGTGTGTATGTTTTTTTTTTAACCCCCAGGTAATTTCTATCAAACTTTGAAGAAACAGATAATTCTCATACTTTATAGACTGCTCCAAGATCAGAGAAGAAGTTGAACAGCGATTTCATTCATGGTCTGAAGCCAGCAAAACTTGCTATAACCCAGGATTCACAGTCCTGAGGAGAAGCAGACTTTGGAGTCCTGTTTCTACCATATAACCCAACCCCAGCCTAGGCAGTGCTGCATGAACGAGGTGTGGACCCCTAAACCAACACTGGCTCGCCTAAGGACTGGCCAGCAACCAGAGTCCCTTTCTTGAGCTGCTGGACCTAGAGTCAGGGAGAAGAGAGTGGGTTCGTGTTGGATGTTAGCGCTGAGAAGACAGGTATACATTTAGCAGAATGTGTCAGCAGAGAAAGTTTTCTAAGAGAAGATAGACACCAGGAGAGATTCGAGGCTCAAGAAATGAAGAAGAAACAAACTATCGGATATCTCCTAAGGGACAGAGAGAGAGGTTTTGGTTGCTAGTAAGCTCCCTAGTTCCAGCTCCCATGAGACCAGGCTGTATCAGGCTCCAGTTTCCATGGCATCTGGTTGTGTCCTTTCCATAACAGCTCCTTCACCAACCCCCACCAGACTCATTCTCCTTCTCCCTGTGCTACATCGCATGGGTTTCTATTCTCTGCAATAAAGATAGTTTGGCTAGAATAATAATGGCTTAAAATGAAGAGACAAAATTATCATTATTTGCAAAAGATGTGTTTTGATACCTAGAACACTCCAGAGAATCGACTGAAAAACTATTAAAATTAATGAGAAATCTCAGCAAAGAGACTGGTTATAGGGTAAATACACTAAAATAATAGTTCTTCTTTACTGGCAATGACTAGCTGGGCAATAGGATTTTAGAATGTCATATTCACAGTGACCACAGAAAACATAAAATGCCTATGAATAGTTGTAACAAGAAATATGTAAGGTGTGTGTGAAGATAACCACAAAACTTTACAATGAGATGTAAAATATACTTGACTGAATAGGAAGATAAACAGCATTCTGGGGCAGAAGGTTCAGCAACGTAAACTGATAGGTTTTTTTCTAAGTTAACTTACAGGTTTATTGTATTTTCCAATCAAAATCTTGACAGCATTTTTGGAAACTTAACAAGATGATTCTAAAATTTTATCCACAATAATAATACATAAAAATAGCTCAGTCATTTTTGAAAAATAAGACTTATTAGAAATATTATCCAGCAAAAATTATAAAAACATTATGTTTCTGGTATAATAATAGACATGTTGATGAACAAAATAGGTATTGGAAATAAGCCTAAATTTACACACACCACACACAGAAATTCAATAGATCATTAAAATGGAGTCACAAATTTGTGGGGAAAGTATTATTTTTAATACATAGTCATGATCCCCTTTTATAAGGGGTTAAAAGTCTTGGAGTCCAGGGAAGCATTCATCCACACTGTCTAATTCAATGAATTACAAATTTACAAAAGAATTAAATTAAATGCTTTTACATTTTTAAAAGCAAAATGTAAGTAATACTGGTAAATGATGAGATTGAGGAATGGGGAAAGAGGATACTTTAATTTAAAAAGGAAGAAAATTTACCTACAAAAAGAAAAATTAGATGTTACCGTATAAAAATATAAAATAATCTGTGCTTAAACAAAAAAGACAAAATTGAAATACTAGGGGGGAAACTGAAAAAAAGAAATTAAAAAAATGTAACAGGATAAGTATCGTCTTTAAGACACAAAAGAAATTGATACAAAACATTCAGATTCCAACTGATAACTGGCCATAAAATGTCATAAAGAAGCAATTCGTATAAGGGAGGATGAATATGATAAAAAAACCTATGTTTTATGAAGGCAACCTCACTAGCAATTAAATAAATGCAAATTAAAACAATGAGCTCTTATCCTTACCTCTCAAATTAGCAAAACTGGGAAACAAAATTCTCCAAACAGGAACCTTTGAGATAAACACTCTTCTCTGTGGCTGGGAATATAAATTTGTATATCTTTTGAGAAAGCAATTTAACTATTGTATCTAGAGCCAAATACATTCAAATTTTAAAAATCTGTATTCCCATTTATAAGATCCAAAGAAACTAATTTGCAAAGCAGACAAAAAATACACAAAGATATACACTGCAGAAATTTGTGTGTGCACATTTTAATAACAGCATAATTAGAAGCAAAAATAACCTCAAAAAGAAAAAAAATTATTAAAATTGTGGTACATCCATATAATGGAAATTGATGTCATTGTAAATGTGGTTTGGGAAGGATTTTTAATTTAAAACTGTCTTTATCAAGACCATATTTTCTTTTTTTTTTTTTAAAGATTTTATTTATTTATTTGACAGAGAGAGAGATAGCGAGAGCAGGAACACAAGCAGGGGGAGTGGGAGAGCGAGAAGCAGGCTTCCTGCCGAGCAGGGAGCCCGATGTGGGACTCGATCCCAGGACCCTGGGATCATGACCTGAGCCGAAGGCAAACGCTTAACGACTGAGCCACCCAGGCACCCAAGACCATATTTTCAAATAAGTTATGATCCCAACCAAGTTAACACGCACCAAAAACACTTTGAACGCTGAACCATCATCAGTGATTTCATCTGGGAGACAGAATTATGAAGGATCTTCAAAATTCTAAAGCTCTTTTTCTGTATTTTAAAAAATATTTGCATAAAAAGAATATATATTGCTTTTGTAATCAGTGGCAGGAAATGGAGAGAAAAAACAGGAAAAAATCCTCTTACTCTAATGAAATAAGTGCTTTGATAAAGGTCATTGCTTTGAGAGCACAGGGTCTCTCTAAAGGAGTCAAGGAAGAAATATTTCAGTTGGAGCTTGCAGAAGCGGACACTGGGGGGAGAGTATGGAAGGGGCATTCTGGGCAGGGCCAACTCCACTAAGAGGAATACAGCTTTAGAGTGAGAGAGGCAAAGATAGAAATTATCCACTGATTGGGGAAGAAAAACATGAAAAAAATAAACAAACAAACCCTGGTACTTTATGCTAAAGGAGGAATGAGTACTTAAGCAGTAAGCCGTGAGATCTGGAGATAGATTTTGAGTGTGGGAGAAACAGCAAAACAGAACTCAAAGAAAACAACACGGAGTCCTCTTCCGGCCTTCCAAGCCATTCATCCGTTTAACCCAATCGAGGTACTGATACTACATTTACCTTGTCTGACCCTTTCTCTCATTCTGTTGTATTTCTTGCTCTCCACCAGCCATTTCAAAATAGGGATAGAAAGAGAAGAATGGCCTGCTCAACTCTGTAAACTCTGGGGCTGTTGTTTTCCTCAGCAGGACGTCCAATCAGTAAGATTAGGGTGATCTTCGAATGTTTGGCTCTTGCCTTTTCTGGAACCTTCACATCTGAGAAGGGAAGGTGATTCTACATGGAAGGTAACTGAGTACCTTGTCGGCCAAGTAGATGTTGGCTTAATTCACTAGCAGTCAGGTACCGAACCTCTTCCCTCTATAAGACGTTGTACTAGATTGATGCGGAATATGGGAATGGATGGATACCAAAGAATCCACCTCATTAAATATATAATCTAAACCCCTGGGTCTTACACTTGGCTGCCATTGCAATCACCAGGGAAACTTAACAAATCCTGATGCTCCGATCACATCCCCAGAGATTCTGATTTAATTGGTCTGGGGTGCAGTCTGGGCATCAGGAATTTTAAAAGCTCCCTCGGTGATTCTAATGAGCAGCCACGTTTGGAGACTACCATTTAAAGGGAACAGAAGACAAAATGCCTAACCATTTAACGGTCCTGATCACAGCACCTTCCTTGATCAAATCCTTACGGGCATCTCTATTGCATGTGAAAATAAGCTTATACTTGGTTGGCATTCAAGGCCTTGTGCAATCTGGTATCTATTGAACCTTATTCTCCAGAAGCTCTCGCAAGAAGAGGTCTATTGCCTGAGCATCCCTTTAGTCTGCTGACTCTGCTCCAGAAACAGAAAATAGGCAGACCTGTGTCAAGTCTGACTGATTGTTGCCGGCTACCTGGAGAAGTGTGTTTAGAAAGATCCTGAGACCATTACAGCACTGAGCAGGAAAAGGTACCACGATCTACTAGTAATGTCTGCCACGGGCCGGAAATGGAAAAGGACAGTTCCAGCCCCAGACACTGGCCATGCTGACATTATTCCTTTGCTTCTCTTGTCTCTCTTGGTCTGCAATGTCCTCCAGACTACCCTTGAAAAGCACAACATAGGGGTCTCTCCTCTCAGAAGCTCTCCTGTCGTCCTCCACATTCTTCCTACTTTGCCTCTTGGAGTTTATCAAGCCTCATTCCGAATGCCTATTAGCACTCTGTTGTCACTTTAGTGTAGAAATCAATATCAGCTTTTGTGTACATGTCTCAAATACTATAAGGCTGTGATTTTCAAACTTAAACTTGCATTTGAATCACCTTGGGGTTTTGTTAAAACACATCCAGAATTTCTGATTCAGTAGGTCCCAGGTATGGCTCAAAATTTTGCATATCTAACAAGTTCCCAAGTGATGCTGCTGGCTACTGGCTTGAGGACCACCCATGAGAGCCATTGCTCGTTCACATGTTAATTACAGTATAATTTCCTGGGAGGCCTGTCTTAACTTGATCTTTGTCTGTGCATTCCTCTGAGCCATATCCTACACATAGTAGCTGCTTATTTTTCTTTGAATCAAACCACAGCAATCCAAGGCAGATGATAAGCGAGAAATGATTGGTACAGACAAACACTGTAAGAAGTCGCACTCATTTGGAACGATAACAAAAATCTTAGAAGACAGATTATGTTTCAGACAGGAGAGGAGAAGTAAGGATGATTCCTGTCTCAGCATCTGGAGCTGAGGTCATAGAGACAAGAAGCATTTTAGAAAGATGCCAGACGAGTAACCTAGAGACACATTTACTTACTGTCCCCATCAGTCTCCAGCAAGCAGGCCCCGAATGGACTGTGGTTTCACAAGGAGGAAGAGAGCCTGCGAGTGTGTTCAAGGGTGGAAGGAAACAGTAGTTAACCAAGGGAAGGAGAAGCAATGGCAGGAAGACTCCAGGAGAATTTCCATCTTGCATGCATTTCCATCTGGAAATATGCCTCCATTGGCTTTATTGGAAAGCACCCCAAGGCTGGTGGGGGAGGTGGGGGAGCTGAGAGAAGATGAATGAGACGGCTCACTGGGAAAATTTCTCCAGCTCTCACAGGCTGGGTTTTAAAAGCCATTTCAGCAATTGTTCAGAGCTGTCAAATGTCTCTGTCAGATCAATAGGTTACTGTGGAATTTGTCCAGACGGTTGGCCAATCAAAATGTAAATTCCAGATAAATTTAATACATAAACAAACTTGTCTTCTTCAAGCCATTTTGAAAGTCATGAAAAGTAATTTTACTTTTCTTCATGACTGTCATATAGGAGACACGTTTCTGCTGGTGTTAAGCATTTATTTGGCCTCAAAACTCATTGTGGGTCCAGCAGGGGCAAGAGAAGAGCAGGGCATATGTGCCTTTATGGTCTCGTCATCCATGTGCTTCAGAGGGTGCCGACAGATTTGCTTATCTTGGTGCCCTTCATGGGAAATGTGCAATTAATATGAATATGTGTGGTGTCTGTATGCACATGAGGGTATTAGACATGCTTGTGGAATGTGTGATTAAAAAATCATGAACTCCCTATTTACATCTCTCGGGGCAATCTCATTTATTAGAACATGCAGTGTGTGTCTGGATACATGATTATGTCTATGCATGTTGCAACTTATCTTTTCCAACAAGAATCATAAATCTTTACATTGAAAGAAAAAATTTACAGTCGAGGCAGGATGGCTCCAGGCCCCATGGGGAGGTATGCTTTAGAGACATGCCTAATTTTTCACATTGAAAAAAGTCATAATGGGAAAATCATGTAGGCAAGAGTTATAAAGCTTTAACCTCAGAAGTGTCTAAAGTGGAGATTTTGCATTGAATCATTCTTCCTGTGGTCCTTATACTGCAGATGTCTTCCTCCCATGTTGACATTAGTTTATAGAACACTTTGGCATCCTTGATGCCATTGGATTCTTACTACCCATTGAAGTAGCAAGGATGGCTCTCATTTCACAGGTGAAGAAACTGAGGCCCAGGCAAGTGAACTGGCTTATCCAAAGCCATAAAGTAATGTGGAGCCAAGGCTTGAACCCAGGTATGTGGAATATTCTCCATTGTGCCCTCAGATACTCTTTCTACCCTCCTCCACTGCACTTTTTTTAATGCAGTGCATTAGCTAAGCTTTTATATGAGTTTTCTACGGCTGCTGTAACAAATTGCCACCAACTTGGTAGCAAAGACGGCAAAAATGTATTCTCTCGTAGTTCTGCAGGTCAGATGGGTCTCACTAGGCTCAAATTGAGGTGTCAGCAGGGCATTGTTCTCTCTGAGGCTCTAGGGGACAATCCATTTCCTTGCGTCTTTCAGCTTCTAGAGGTCATCTGCATTTCTTGGTTCCCTTCAAAGCCTTAAAGTCGGGTGGAGTTCTTTTCTGGCTACCCACTCTCTAGTTTTCTTCTCCTGTTTCCTTCTTCCATTTTTTTTTATAACAGTATTTTTTTTTTAAAGATTTTATTTATTTATCTGAGAGAGAAAGAAGAGAGAGAGAGCACATGAGCAGTGGGGAGGGGCAGAGGGAGAGGGAGAAACAGAATCCTTGCTGAGCAGGGAGCCTGGCGCAGGGCTCGATCCCAGGACACTGGGATCATGACCTGAGATGGAGGCAGACGCTTAACGACTGAGCCACCCAGGCCCCCCTTCCCTCTTCCATTTTTATATACTCTTCTGATTACATTGGGTCTACCCAGATAATAAGAAATAATCTCTCATCTTAAGGTCAGCTGATTAGAAACCTTAATTCCATATAAAACCTTAAATCTCTTTGCCACCTAGCCTGATTTATTCCCAGATCGGTGGGATCAGGGTGTAGATACCTTAGAAAAATGAGTATGTTGCCTATCACCGCATTCTTGCTCTGTAGTTTCTAAGGATTTAGCCAGTAGAGGACACGAGCTGGAGAGGAGAAAGGGAAGGGAGAGAGGTCTGGGTATTTATTCCCTCTATCGCTCCTTATTGGGCTGCATCTCTTCAGAGGCTACACCACTCTGTTAAAGCCCTGTAATGCGGCCATTTCTTATAGCTGAGACTTTATCTGGGTCCCACAGCCACTCCCTACCCTTGTTCCATCAGGCCTGGGGTGGCAACTGCTTCCCTTCATTGTTATTCCTACCTTGTTCTACCACCAAGTGTGGTGGTACTCTTAACCCTTCCCATACCTTTGTCAATATTTTTTTCATTAAACCATCTCCAGCCATTCCTTTAAGTGTGGCATCTGTTGCTTGCCAGGATCCTGGCTGATGGATGAAGGAAGTGTCTTCCAAGACCAGCAGTTTCCCCTACACCCAATGGGAGAGCAGCCATGGCTATGAAATAGTGAAAGACTTGGTTTTATTTCAACAATAATTTCCTTTCTTTTCTTCCCTGTCTAGGGTATAAAATCAAGAACACACAGACAGCACTGCTTACTGATATTCTCACTTTAATGCATGGAAAGGGCCCATTTTGGAAAGCAGAAGAGAGCATTCCTTATTGTTCAAAGTGGCCCAACAAATAATGCGGAAGTGTAGACCTCGTTCCTTAGGGCTACTGAATTTTAATATTCAAAAACCAGCCATGCCTTCTGCTCATTCTAGTCCCGTTTCTTCTACAAGTGTAATTAACACTCAGTGTTATAGTTGCTCAGAGATGTTTAGGTCTTATAACTGTATAATCATCCGATTTAATAACAATAACTGTAATCCCAACAATAACAACCAGCAACTCGTGCTACTGAAATTCGGGTGAGAAAAATAATTGTTATTGTAAGCACGAGACAATCTAGTCCTAGGAAGAGGCTCTCCCCACCACTGGTAAATTAGTGTTTCTTTGGTAATGGGAGGGTTCTCAAGAGCCCAGTTGCCCTACTTTTGCAGATCAGGCCGAGGTTCTCATTCTGGATGGGTCAGCTTAAATCCTTCCTCCATCCACGCTGCTCCACCCTCCACTGCATTCCTGTCTCTCTAGCATCTTCGGCATTTTTAGCTCAGACATTTAAATTAATGGAGGAGCCATCTTTGGCTCAAACATCTAAATTAATATTTGGATTATTCTCTAAATATCTATCATGTGTTATTTCTCTGCTGCCAAGATTATGGACTCACAGAGAGGAAGAACTCCCTCATGTCTTTAGAGCCCAGTAAGGATAGGGATGGCCACAGACCTGACTGTGGCCTTCAGTACATCAGTGAATGTAGGTTGAGTTGAATTAGAATGAACTTTACCAAAAGGCTTTGTGGGAAGTTGACAGATGTTGTGCAGGTGCGTGAGGCAGGAGGGAAGGAGCTGGCAGGTCTCTCTAGTCAAATCCATTTGGAAACACTGGACTAAACAAAGTTTAACAAGTTTCCTCCCTCCAGTGCTCCCCCAGCCTTTTGATATGCAAATGTTGTTATGAAGCCCCGAGAGGGGGCTTTCCTGTGCTATATTTGCAGACCTGGTTGGCCTTAGGAACATATAGTTCACAGAGAAACTTAGAAAATCAGTACTCCACTGAAGACACTTGGGAAGCATTAAACTTAATTAAATAAACTATAGATCAAAACGAACCCTTCAAGATGACTTTTCCTACTCCCCTTCAGCTTCCTCATATGAAAAATGGGGATAATAATGCCACCTACCTCCGAAGTTTGCCACCGAGAGTAAATAAATGAATATATTTCAAGTACTTAAAATATCCATAGATGTTAATTATTACAATTTGATAAGTGAAAATAGAAGTTCCTACTGCATATGGCTGAAGGGTTCAGAGCCAAGGCTTTGGATTCAGACCAAGGTTAATCGAGTCAGGTGATGCAACTTCTCTTATCCTCTACTTCCTCGTCTGTAAAATGGGCCTGATGATAGCCACCTTCAGGGAGCTGTTATGAGAAGTAGAAGGGACAATGTGAGTAGAGAGTTTAGTCCATAAATTGGTACCCAGGGCGCGTCCAGTTGCTGGTAGCTCTTAGGGCATGACGTTCACGGAGAGTTTCCTAGATGGGAACGCTGTTCTAAAGGCTGAGATGTATTAACACAAGACCTTAATAAACTTAAGAGGTGGGTGCATTTCCAGCCCTATTTTACAGAAGGGAAATTGAAGATCAAGAGGTAAAACACTTGCACGAGGTCACATGGCTAAAGAGCGAGAGGGTCAAGGGTCAGACCCCATCAGGCTGACCCCAGGGCGAGTTCTCTCAGTGGCTGGGCCAATTTGCCCCTCCGTTTCTTCCCAGCTATGTCCTCATCCACAGTGAATGGCATTGGCTGAGGTGGGTTCTTGGCTCCTGGCTTATTACTGCTGGCATGCGCAAGACAGGATGCATCTGCCCTAACTCTGCCTTAGACTCAGGGATCTCAGTCAGGGAGTCCTGCATGTCTGTGTGCGCAGCAAGGTCCTTGCCCCCGGGGCTGAGAAAGCTGTAGCCACACTTTGTGGTTTATAGAGGCCTTGTCTGCATCCCCGTGTCCAAGCCTACCCAGGCAGAGAGAATCGGAAGTCAGAAGAGTCTAAGGGTACTGTGAGGGTTAGAGGTCTGGGATACAATGGCCCCCAGTCCCTGCCCAGAGAGGCCTAGGGACTTGGACACCTGCAGGGTCAGCCTAGCTTGGATACCCTCCTGAGAAAACCACATGAGGACGAGAACATCACACCTACCATCTCTTCCCAAGGAAGCTTTTAAAAAATAATAATAATAAAAAAAAGATTTTATTTATTTATTTTTGTGGGGGGGGCAAGAGGGGATGCCACAGAGGAAGAAGCAGACTCCCCGCTGGGCAGGGAACCCGATGCAGGACTCGATCCCAGGACCTTGGGATCATGACCTGAGCTGAAGGCAGATACTTAACTGACTGAGCCACCCAGGTATTACCCGGGAAGCTTTGACCCACAACATAGGCAATCATTCTCCCTCTCCAAGCAAACTGAGGCCCAGAGAAAGAAAGTGGTTTGTCTTTGGTCACGGAGCCAGCAAGCTACAAAGTAGGGACTTGGACTTGAGTGTCTTCACTCCAAACCCTGCTCTATTTGTACTTCTCTGAACATGCCCAGCAAATGTGGAGGGGTCAGAAGGAAGGAACTGTGGGTGAACTTTGGGCAGATCAATCTACAGAGAGCTTTTATCTGCGGATGTGATGCAACGGGCCTTGGGCTTAACTAACACCAGCGAGTTCAGAGATGCCCAGGATAATAAGCTCTGCTTATGTCCAATTCTGTCCAGAGTTATAAGCTGAGACCAAGACATCCATCTTTCTTCCTTCCAAGGAGTCACCTGATGGGAACTGGGGTCATGTCAGCATTTCCAGGAGGCATATTTATGTAGTGCTTTTATCAAGCAAAGCCGTGGCCACCATCCACAGCAGGGCTGGGTCAGGCAATTGAAGCATTACATCATCTCACTTGAGCTGTTTTGGAAAGACAAGCCAGAAGAAAAGGGGAAAGGGTCCAAGATGGTGGGGAGGGAAAAAAAACCCACAAAACCTCATAGGTCGAGCAGCTAAAGTATGCTAGATTTCCAATCAGGTGCCTCACAGACAATATCTGATTCAATCTTACCCGAGTCCCACAGAGTAGGCATGAGAAACCAGTTGCACAGATGAAGAAATTAATCAGGAGGATTAAGGATGTTCTGCAGTTTGGCATCTGTGATTTAGACCTAGATCTCTCTTGGATTCTGACACCTGTCCTATTTCCCCCATTTCTCTTGGCCTCTGCATTTGATTCTCCCATTTAACTGACTTCACGTGAGTTCCTCCACCTTGCTGAGCCTCGGGTTTGTTGTCCAAAAACAACAATAGGTCCTCCCTCCTGTAAAGATCGGTAGGACACGGAGGTCACAGATTTGAAAACATTTTAATCACGTGGACAATATGTAGTATTTTTGTAACTAGAAACAAGGGCTTTAAAAAAAGGGGAAGTACTGAGTCTACATATTTGCCTCTTTTCCTCTCTCTCTCTCTATGTATGTGTGTGTATATATGTATATGAATATGTGCATATGCAAACACATACACATATATAAACACACACTTATAGTGTGCATATATGTATATAATTAACTATATATATTGTATATAGTGGTACACACATTGCATATAATTAATTATATATAATTATCGCATCTAATCCTTCCATAAAGTCTTTCATAAACTATTTGGCATTGTGTGCTTCCTTTTCTGACATGTTGATCTTCTTGTGTTTTCCTTTTGCGGGATAACAATACCATTTTAAATCGTGGAATACCTTACCTTGAAAAGATTCATTTAATATCCTTTTTAACATTCTAGTCTAACTGTGTCACTTAATGATTTATCGTCATGGTTTTGTGCAAAGTGTAGAGTGCTTTGTGAGTTCTTCCTTCCTAAATTAAAGCTAAGGTTGTCAAGGGTCTATTTCCATGGTGGTGGTGGTAGGAACTTGGTCACTGGTGCTCGCTTGGGTTCAAATCCTGGCTCTGCCACTTACCTGCTATGTGAGCTGGGGTACATTGTGGTCTCTTCTAGATGTAAAATGGAAGAGGATTAGTGCTTGCCTCTTAGTGCATGTAAAATGCTCAGAACAGGGCTTGGAATGTAGTAAGTGTTCAATAAACATTACCATAATTATTCCATTCCAGCTCTAGGAACACAGAAGAGATGATAGAAAATTATCTCTGACCATTGTTTGTTTGAACTTGCTTTCAGGTATGACTAACAGGGTTAGTTTAGAAATGCATTTGACCTGATAAATCATTGCTGAAGTGAGGGATTATACAAGTGGACACACAAATAAATGTGATTGCAAACTAGTACTTTGAGGGAAAATTAGCAAGGTACTCAGAGTAAAACAAGCATATTGTATATAGAAGTTTCAAAAAAGGCCTCCTTAAGGAAGAAACACTTCAGGGGAGGCTGGAGGATGATAGGAGAGGTTGGTCAGGCTAAGGGTGAGAGCAAGGGGCGGAGCCATAAAGGCCCTGAGCCATAAAAGAACCGGGGATCCTTGAGGAGGAACAGTATGGCTTTGGATTGTGATGAATAAGGGAGTGTGAAGGGAGAGATGAGGGGAGAGAGAAAGACAGGGAGAGATTCAGGCAGGGATCTAAAGATCATGAAGAGCTCAGATTTTAGTCTGAGAAATGTAATGCTATGGGAGGGCTTCATGCAGACAAATCCTATAAACACTTTAGCATTTGGTAGAAGCCCAGACTGGTGGCCAGGTATCAGGAGCAGATGTAAAAACCACTGGGAAGCTGTTGCTAGAAGCAGGCAAGAGGTGGTGGTGGTTTAGCCTAGGGTGGTATTGAAAACAGAGACAAGCAGATGGTTTTGAGAACCATGTTGGAGGTGGATGGCGTGAATATGGGGGTGCCTAGTGTCCCAGGAAACATGCTTTGAGATTTAATGAAGTAATTTGCAATAAGACAGGCATAGAATCAAATCATTGCATGGGCTTCACTGGAAGGCCCATCTAGATTAAACACTTAGTAAAGCCATCCCCAAGTGCAATAATCTAAGGAGATAATAGATTATTTGACTTTGGAAATGTTCAGAAAGTGTCCGCGTCCCCATCTGTAGGAGATTTTATGAAAATGGCTTGTGATTCCCCCATAAGGATGTATTTCAGTGTTTTGGGAAAGAATATGTGTCGGAATATTCATAGTTGACTTAGTTATCAGCATAGCTAACACTTATGGGGTGCTCCTCCTATGCCAGTTTTAAATGCCTACCGTGGATTCGCTCATTTAACCCTCGCATCTGGTCTATGAGCTAACACTGATACTATCCGCATTTTACCAGCAAGGAGGCAGAGATACAGAAATATTAAGTGATTTCCCCTGGGTCACATTGTTGCCAAGTGGGTAGAAGCAGGATTCAAACACACACACTAAATATCTCGGTGGTGGGAAACAGTGAAGTGCCTTGTAATACAGCCATTCTGCAGAACAGCCTTAAGTCATTAAACACAGTGTCAGGAAAACTAGATAGTAAAAATACAGAAGGGTTAAAAATCACTGGTGCATAGACCACAATTCCCACTGTGTACAAAGCACATACCAACACACAGAAAATTTAAAAAAAGGCCAGGGGGTGGGGGATCGGTAGGGTGAAGGGAATGTAGCTGACGTTTTTTTCCTGTTTCCTTTTCCAAATTTTCCCCAGCATGGTGATACTTCATTTATTTCGAAAATATAGCTGCAATTCAAACCATGTGCCTGAAAAGAGCTGGAGGAGGTTGGACTTCTGAGAACTTTCCCAACATGGAAATTCTACGATTCTGGGAGAGCAGGCTTTTTATGGGCCAACTGGGTATCTGATGAAGACAAATCTGTCACAAATGAAATGCAAAATCTCAAGTGAAAACTTCTATTTTGATTTAACAGTCAATAATCCAAACTAAACACCAGTCGATTAAGACAAATATGTTTTTGAGGACTCACAGCTCTGTGTGATTAGTCACACATCCCTGACAAAGTTGCTATACTTTCATAAATATGTTTTTAATGATCAGATGATATTTATCTAATGCATGCTATCTCTCACGTTAAGTTGAAATTAAATGCACCGTTTACCATGTCATATGCCTTCATGGCTTCAACAATCCTCTCTTCCCTTGTCTTTTGAGCTCTGACGACAATTTGCAATGCAGCTGTGTAACATCTGGTAGCCAAGAAAATGCTCCTGGAGAGGTTTCCAATCTCAGAGTTTGATGGGTCCCGAAACATAATGCAAAGCCATTTCTTTTTTTTTTTTAAGATTTTATTTATTTATTTGAGAGAGAGAATGAGATAGAGAGCATGAGAGGGGGGAGGGTCAGAGGGAGAAGCAGACTCCCCGCCGAGCAGGGAGCCCGATGTGGGACTCGATCCCGGGACTCCGGGATCATGACCTGAGCCGAAGGCAGTCGCTTAACCAACTGAGCCACCCAGGCGCCCGCAAAGCCATTTCTCATCAACTTTTCCCGGATGACAAAGTGCATCTAAGGAAAGCATGTTTGGGAAATAGCCACATGTCTGCCGTTTTCCCCACCTCGGAGATGAGGAATATTCCACAACAAAGCAAGACAGCTCGCTGCAGGAAAAAAAAAAAAAAAAAAAAGAGAATACATTAAGGTGTCTCCTACTTTTTTTTTTCATTTATTAACAACTACCTGACCCCAGAATAGCTGATTCAGGGTGAAGCAGTACTGTTTCTGAGGAGGGTCTATTCAATTGTGGTGAGAGGGATAATAATACTGCTTTCCCTCTTTTTGAAGATATTCTCTTTGACAACATTTCCAATTGTAAGACACACTACTGATTATTACAAGCCCCTTGGGAAGAGGGGCGAATCACTACATTAATGTCTATGTCAATAGTAAGACATCCTAATTTCAGATATGTTTAAAATGTAGGGGAAAAAAGGATATATCTCAACATTTAGGAAATGTGATATGTGATATATCTAAACTGGCAAAATGGGGTTGTGTTAATGTTTCCATTTTCCTTTGTTCTCCAAATGAGCCTGTGCATTAGATCTTTTTATCTCTTTTTCACAGATGAGGAAACCGAGTGTCAGAGGTGAAGTGCGTTGATGGCAGAAGTGGGGTTCTTGGCCGCTCTTTGCAAAAATGTCTTCACACGACAGAGAAATGCTCCCTTCCTAGCACTAGAGCCTGTGGGAAATGGAAGGGCACCGAATTTGGAAGCACAACAGGCTGAGTACCGTCCCAAGATCTGTCCCTTATCAGTGATAGTTTGTACTAGAGGTTGGCTTGCGTGCCTCTGAGGTTACCTACAGTGGCTGATATCTAAAGTTATTTCCAATTTAAAGTTCGTGAATTACTGATTTTAAAAAACCCATTGGATTCATCTCAATGAATATTTGCCAGCCATTTCATTCTTTGTCCCTGCTCCAGGAGAATCAGGCGGTAACCACCACCAAGCCTCTAATGGTCCCTACTTGTGATATTCTTCCCACTTCCTGTACATAACAGTTTATATTTGTAGCAGGTCTGTGAGGTCAGTGAATTACAGATGGGGAAGTTGAGGCACCAAGAAAGAAAGTGACTTGCTCAAGATCTGGAATTCAAATCCAGATGTTTCTGATTCCAGAGCAGGATTTTAAGGGACTATGTTAGCCTACTTTCAGGACACAGGGGGAAAAAAAAATATGGGGGAAATGTTCTCTTCCCTTGAGGAGTCTGAAAACTCGTTAATGAGATAAGATTAAAACATCCCAGATAGCAAGAGGAAAATGTCACCCAGTGGATATTATTACCCCATTTTACAGATGAGTAAGTAGAGCCTAAAGCTGTAAAAAGTTAGTGAGACAATTCTAACCCAGGGTTTTTAAGCCCTGTTCCCATTCTCTTTCTACTTCCACATTGCGTATGTCATCCCATTTCATTTTTGAGAGGGGAGGCAGGTCCCAATGATCTTCAATAACTGTCCCAATATGAAAGGTTTATCAAACTTTGATGATGTGGCTCCACCCAGTGATTTATGTCTGAAATTCCAGGGGTGGGCTGTGACAGCTGAAAGCTCCTCCATCTTCTAGATCTTCATATTTCCTCCATCCCCATCACTTCCTGCCCAGCACTCACTCACCCCTGGTCATAAATATCGCCTGCCACTTTTATGATTATTGGTGGTTAGATATGATGAATTCTGATACTTGTCAACTGTGGAGGAGATATTAAATACATTAGCTAATTTTCCCTTAATGCCTCATCCAATATGAATCAATATTGGTTTAATAATTAACATGTTTAAACATTTTTATGTATATTTCATGATGAGACGATCTATGTTTATTTTATGAAGATGAAATATTTAGCTCCCCGCCACCGACAGCAAAGCCATTCCAACTTGGAGCTTTCTCTTTAGCCTGCTCTGGGGCCATCTTTTCATGTCCTGGGAGAGTTGGCTGGTTCTCACAGACTGTAACCCGGTAGAGGATGCTGACTTCATAATGAGAAATTCAAAGCAACTGGAAAGAGAGAAGGCTAACGCTGAAGAGGGAGTTCTGAGAGGAGCCTTACTGGAAGGATGGTTCCAGATCCCATCTCTGCCCTAGCTCGGCCCCAGGCTAAATGCATGGACTGAGGATTGGCTGGCTCTCAATAAGAGTCACCCTCTCACTCAGGGAAAGATGGTATTGTGAAGGGGTAAGTAGCCTGATTTAGAGTGGTGGTTTTCAACCAGGGGTGGGTTTTACCCCCACCGGGACATTCAACAATGTCTGGAGCTATTTTGGTCATCACAACTGGAGGTTATGTTACTAGCATCTATTGGATAGAGGCCAAGGATGCCGCTAAATATCCTATAGTACACAGGACAGCTCTCCACAGCAAAGAATCATCTCATCCAAAATGTCAGTGGTACCAAGACTGAGAAACTCTGATTTGCAGTCAGACTCTGCAAGCCTTGCCTCCCAGTACTCCTAGGTGTAGTTGTACGAACTTAGGAAGTTTCTGGTCCTTACCTCCCACATCTTTTAATTGCATAATAATCATAGAGTTACCTAATTCATGAAGTTTGGTATAAATTTTCTTTTTTTTTTCTCTTTCTTTCTTTCTTTCTTTCTTTCTTTCTTTCTTTCTTTCTTTCTTTCTTTCTTCTTTTTAGAGAGAGAGAGAGAGCAAGTGAGTGGAGGGAAGGAACAGCAGGAGAGAGAGAATCCTAAGCAGCCTCCATGCTCAGCACAGAGCCTGACTCAGGGCTTGATATCATGACCTTGAGATCATGACCTGAGCCGAAATCAAGAGTCAGATGCCCAACCGACCGAGGGCCCCAAGTTTGGTATAAATTAAGTGAGAGGGTAGATATTATGAGTCCAGGTGTTTGGTGTACAGGGGAAAACACAGGATGCCCAGCTGAGCCTGAGATTGTGGGAAGGACTAGAAAACTCTCAGCAGGAGGACAAAAATGTCCACAATTCTTAAAGCCACCGTATCCCATCTTTATAATGTGATTTTGAAGTTCCTTCATGTGTTAGCTTCAGCCTAGGCTTCAAGAGGCTGTGGGGGCTTCCATTTTTTCTCCTGAAGCTGACTGCTAAGTGAATGCTCTGGCCCACTGAAGAATGGGAGAGCCCCTGGGGCAAAGGGGAGTTATCCCAGCAGAGGTTATTTCAAGCTGGCTCACCACAGACCAAACACATGAAGCCCTGGCCAAGACTACAAGAACCACCAAGCTAAGCCCACCCCAAACTGACAACGGGCAGAATAATGAGAAAAGGAAATGTTTTAAGCCACTACACTTAGGGGAGACTTGTTACATGGCAAAGACTAGCCGGATAGTAAGCTAGAGCTGAGTCTCTAGGGCCAGGATGACATAACCCAGAGATGAAGATAGAATGTGCAGAAGGATCTAAAACAAAGACAGAGAGCAGAATTCCTAACAGATCCTGAATGAAAGGCTAATTTCCTTTAAGAAGCCCTTTTGGATTTTCTCCTTAGACAATAAATGGTTTATTTAAAGGTAAAAAAGAAAACATTTTTTTTTTCCTTTTCTTCCTTCTCTTGCCCTTTATCATCAGTAGAGCCCGGGAACTAGAAACTCTGTCCTGGACCCCATGCTTTAGAGCTGTGCTAATGTAGTAGCTACTAGCTACATGGGGTTATTTAGATTTGAATTGATTAAGTAAAAGTAAATAAAATTGAAAATTCACTTCTGCAGTCACACTGACAACATTTCAGGTGCTTATGGGCCACAGATGCCAACTCAGATGCACAATACTTGCATTGTCAGAAGAAAGATCTATTGAGAGTGGCATTTGGGAGGCCTACTTCTGGCTCTTCTTTGGGGAAAAGAGGTGAGGGCTCTATGGGGCCAAAAGAGTATGCTCACCAGGAGCTGACAGCCCAAGTTGCAAACCTTGTGTCAGGAACCCAGTAGCCCAAAATGATAGGCGTGGACAACTCCAAGTCTACTAGTAGGGCCTCGTCCAGGGATCTGTCTCCTTGAACATGAACTCTGCAGCTGGTGTCATCTGTCTGTGTCCAACAACTGCCTGTAGGGCACCTTTATATGGAAGGGGTAGACCTGTGGGCTGGGGTTTTCACACACAAGGACATTGGGACCCTCTTAATGTAAGAAAGAGCGGGGGTAAAAAGAGAAGAAAAGTGGACTGTAGGCCAAGAACCTAGATTTCTAATCTCACCTTGAACCCCACAAATGTTAAAGGCAGGTCTTCTTATCACCTCTACTTTGTGGCCAAATCGTAATTGTATTTGTTTCCATTGTTTTAGCAAATTACCACAAACTTAAGTGGCTGAAACAACACAGATTTATTATCTTACACTTCTGGAAGTCAGAAGGTTGAAATGGGTCTCCCTGTGCTAAAATCAAGGAGTTGGCAGGGCTGCATTTCTTTCTAGAGATTCTGTAGTAAAGAAGCCATTTCCTCGCCCTTTCTAGTTTCTATAGAAACTAAGTCTTTTGGGTTCTGCACCCAATTCCAATGTGTGTGTGGTGGGGAGGAGTTTCCCAGCACCAAGCAATTCTCCAGACACCAGCTGGGTGGCCTGTAATTCAACTCAATTCTGACACTCCACCCTAAGATAGCAACAAATTCCACAGGTTAAGGGCTCAGTCCCACAAGATCTCCTGCTGCTACACTTCAGATACTAGTCACCAGTCCAGGTTGTTAAATGTGCTTCTGACCAACCAGCTATAAATTAGAGGTTCCAGCCACCCTCTCCAATTTAGGACACCAACTGCAAGCCTAGGTTACTACCTGTGCTTCTTACCAACTGGCTGTAGATCTGAGGTTCCAACAGCCCCTTCCTTGAGTTTGATTACTTAGCTAGAGTGGCTCACAGAACTCAGGAAACCTGTTTACTCACTAGATCATGGGTTTATTATAAAAAGCTATAACTCAGGAACAACCAGAGGGAAGAGATGCATAGGGCAAGGAATGCGGGAAGAGTGAACCACCATCTCTAAGGCTCCATGCATTCACCAACTGGGAAACTCATAGGAGCCTAATCTTTGGGGTTTTTATGGTGGCTTCATTACATAGGCATGATTGACTACATCATTGGCCATTAGTGACTGATTCAAACTTCAGCCCCTCTTGTCTCCCTGGAAGTCAGGGGCTGAGACTGAAAGTTCCAACCCTCCACATATTCATGGTCAGATCCCCTGGCAACCAGCCCCTATCTTAAAATTGCTTTCCAAAGGTCACCCCATTAACATAAACCCAGTTGTGGTGAAAAGGGGCTACTTATGAATAACAAGACACTCATTTCACCTTTATGGCTCTGAAATGATTTCAGGAACTGAGGACCAGAGACCAAATATTATAACAAAAGGTATTCCCATTGCTCTTACCTCTCAGGCAATCCAAGAGTTTGAGGAGCTGTGAGTCCAGAACTGTGGAGAAACACCAAATGTATATGAGAAATATATTTTGTTTAACTGAGTGGCTAAATATATATTTCTTGTAAATTACAATACTGCACTAGGCAATCCACATTCTTTGGTAGGTGGTCCTTTCCATCACCTTTGAAGCCAACAATATCAGAAGTTGTGAGAAGTGTTTGCATCTTGGATATATTTTGAAGGAGAGTCAGGAAAGTTTGCTGATGAATTGGATGGAGAGTGTGAGAAAGAAAGGATGAGCCCAGAGTTGTGTTCTGAAGAACTGGAAACATAGAGTTGCCATTTACTGCAAATGGGCATGTCTAGATGGTCCTGATGTCTAGGGAATTATTTGAACCATGGGAGACATTATTTCATTTCTTGTATTAATTGGTAAGATTTTCCAGAGGGGGAAATATGATTTTGAGAAACCGGGATGATTTCCAGATTATAAGAGCAGTGACCTTGAACAGGGTTTGGATTAGGGGGTGGAAGAGAAGTAGGGGTGGCATCTAGAGGCAGAAGTGAACAGACCAATATTAGATAAAAATATGAACAATTAATCTATAGTATTAAGAGGGAAAGCCAAGTTATGGGCACAAATCCCAGTAGACTGGTAGCTGTTTTCATGGATTTTCTAGTGAAATAGGTAGCAAAGTCTGAGGAAAGAGTAGGAAGTAAGGGAAGAGGTACTAGAGATGTGAGGGCAACAGAAAAGAAATGAAATAATCACGATGAATGGATTAGGGAAATGTGGTAGAATTCGAACCCAGGTCCAGTAGGTTCCAATATCATCAAATTTCTCATAGACTATATAGTTTTAAAATTATACTGCATACAACAAAATATGGAAAGTTAGTTTTTAATGGGTAGAGAATTTCAGTATGACATGATGAAGTTTCTGGAGACAGATGGTGGTGATGGGTGCACAACAATGTGAATGTACTGAATGCCACTGAACTGTACCCTGAAAAATGGTTAAAATGGTAAATTTTATGTTAGGTATATTTTACCCCAACAAAAACAAATTTTAAAAATTAAAAAAAATTATACTGCAAGGTAAATAGATCTTATTCCGATTTGAATAATGAGCAAGATGAGAATTTCAGGTTTATATGGCCCAAGACCACTGGGTTTGTGATGCTGCAAAATTAGTTTTCAGACTAAACCTTCAAACAGCCAGTTCTTGGTCCCCATGAACCTATTCACAAATCTTCCTACAGAGGAAGGAAGCGCCATGGAAGACTGCTCCTTAAAGAGGAAGTGAGGTACTGCGTCCCCCACTGAACCCCTTTGGAATGATTGCAAATGTAAAAAAAAAATGTATCTGCAGGTTTCTGTGGGTCTTCTCCACTGCATTTTATTCTAATACCACTGCCAGATCCTTTGCGTACTTATCCCCTTTGCCTTCAGCTTTATTTCTCAGGTCAAGTTGAAGGGACGGATATAAGGATAGCTTTGATCTGCCCCTGTGAGTCAGTGACACGTGGCAAGATATCTCTGTGCTGAAGGCTTTGAAAAGGGGCTGTACTTTCCTGGAAAAGAAACTCAGGATAGAACATCTGCATGTACTTTGTTTTTTCTTGCTCAGGGTTCTATCCCTTCATCTTTTTATTTTTTTCCTTCTTCATCCTGTGCAATATGATTCATAGCTAAATGTGCCTCTTAGTGGAAACTTTGGGCTCCAAGTAACGTTTTATAATTTCAAGGCTTAGAGAATCTTTCATTGGGTTGAAAGAGACTTTGGAGGTTGCCACGCCCCGTCTCCCTTTCCTCAAATGAGAGACTGGAAGTGTCAGGAAATGCAGAGCCCAAAATCATGGCCTATTCAGTCCCATTGAGGGCTGCAGGAAGGTTCCAGAAGGTTGCCTATTCTTCACATTTTCGCGTGGGCCATGGCAAGCAAAACAGAGTTCACAGTTTCCCAACCAGACTCCTCAGCCGTACAATGACATTTGCAAATAACATTAGGGAAAACATTTTTTCCCCCTTGTTTTTGATGTCTGATGCTTAAAATTTCTTTAAAGGTTATATTCTAAAAAGGTTGAGTTCATGGTGAGTCAGTGTCTCAGACAGACTGTAGGGCTATTTAAAAACTAGCCCCGTGACTTCTAATTCCTCCACCGCAAAAGGCAGTGGTAGACCCCAGAGAAAACTGGCTGCCATAAAGAGAAAGTGGGGAAGCAGGGAAGGTAGCTTCCGACCATTCAGACAACACGTGGATCTCAGCTACAGCCCTTCCAATTCACCACATCCCTGTCCTACCTGCAAGCCTAAGGGCATCTAGGCTTGCTGCCTGCCTTCTCTCCTGCTCCAGGATCCCGTATCACTGGAGATTTTCCCTTGTGCTTCTCACCTTTGAATCTTTTTGCATCTCCTAGCAGACTTGATTCCATCAGCTGTGCCCTCCATTTCTGAGATGTCTAGCTGTGTTTCGTGACCCCCACCTTCCTTTCAATAATGACATCTCCCCCACAGCCACTCTGCCTGGATGCTGTGTTATCCCTCTTTCACCTCCTCTTTCTTTAGTCCTTCAGAGATGTGTACTGAATAGAGGTAGACTGTTGCTGCATTCTGACCTTCCATGAATTCTGCAACCCAATAAAATTGGATCTCTTTTCCCGAAAGTCCATTCATATTTCCCTGCCAAGGGTACCATCCGTTTCCTAATTGCAAAACCCAGGGGCTACTTTGAGCTTCTTGTCTTATTTGATGTCTATGCCATTTGGTGCTGAAGACTTCCTCCTGGAAACAATTTCTTCCCAGGGATTCTCAGGTTCCCACAAAGGTTCTTTATTGACTTTGTGAAATACTGATGTTTCCCCCAGGATCCTCTTTGACTCTCTCTCTTTTCCCTCAATTGACTGGCTTCTTTTCTCTCTCTTTTCCTCTTTTCTTTCTTTCCCTCCATATTTTTTCCCTTCCACTTCTCTTCCCATTCTATACTCTTCTGGGGCAATATTAGTCAGACTCAGAGCTTAACCTACCACTCATCCTCTAATAATTCTTACCTTGGCATTTCTTTCTTAGCTTTTTTCTGAGCACCAGGTACATTTTTATGACTGTCTGTTAGCCATTTCCACCTGTGAACTGAGGTTTTTTGATCAACATAAATCTGCTCTCCAAGGTCCCTGATGCCACTGTCAACCCTAATCCCCGCACACCTAATTATTCACCAAGTACAGCTTTTGCTATGTGCTAATTGTAGAACAACCTAGCAGAACCATCAGAGAGATGACCAGAAGATAGCTGCCAGGACATCTGGATTGCAAGGAAGACAGCTGAGCTGAAGATCCAGGTTAGGAATGACCCCAAAGAGAGGAGAGCTAGGAGTACATGAAGTTACCTAGGAAAGAGCTTAGAACAGGAATTCAGAGCAGAGGGGTTCAGGGATGGTCCCCCCAATTCTATCCAAATTCTACCAGTTAGGTATATATGTATATTTTAAATTTTCATTTTTTTAAAAAATTCATTTTAAGTAGGCTCTCTGCCCAACGTGGGGCTTGAACTCACAACCCTGAGATCACGAGTGTCACATTCCACCAACTGAGCCAGCCAGACACCCCCTTGTACATTTTCAAAGATGGTTCATAGCTTTCATCAGATCTTCAGAGAGATCTACGGGTCACAGCATTAGAAAGAACCTTAGTCTAGGGCAAACAAAATTTCAAACTATTATTGCAAAAAGGATAACGAAGAAATGACTGCATGATAATAAGTAGATTTGGGAACTAGACTTGACTTTGCCACTGACAGATTGTGTGCCACCAGGAAGAAATATCTGACTCTCTAGACCCATCTGAAACCTTCCCACACCATCCTAAACTCTCCCGGCAGCACTTTGTGTATTTAGGATGCTGATTTGCATTATTGATTTAATGTCTCTATTCTCCACTCGATGGTAAGCTCCAAGAGGGTAAGGTCTATGTTGCTCCCTACAGTACCGTGCAACAGCACCCATGATAGTTGTCCCTGATTTCCCCAGACCATTAGTTCTCTTCTCTGGGTTTCAGTGTCTCTATAATGTTAGGGATTCATTTTCACAATTCAGTTTTTCAGGCGCTGACAATCCCGCACAGTGTTGGTCTTCGCCAACGTTTTATCTCCAGAGCCTACTGAACCTGAGTGCTGGTTCTTCCGGTGAGGCAGAACAGGCAGGCAAAGAGAGGTGTAATTATAATAAATTGTGATGTGTGTTACAGTAATGGGCTTAGAAGCGCTAAGGGAGCAGAGTGAGGGACTGGCCACATCTGGGGATTCAGGCATAAACCATCTCGAGGGAAGTAAGCTCTTGGCCAAGGACATGTTTGACTCCTTGGAGCAGGATGTACATTGCGCCCTCCAGGTAACACTGGATACTAATCACCCTGGCTACATGCAGACAAGCCCATTTTATTCCTTCCTAATCATTTCAGATACTGTTTTTTGTTGTTGTTGTTCCTCCTCTCAATTTCAACTCAGGACTCACAATTTATAAAAAATAAATTACCTGCCACTGTAGTGTGTAATTTTCAAAACTACCTGTTCACCACAGCAAAGCAATAATGCCTGGCTCCCAAAGGAAGCATCATTCTCTCCTCCCCTTCCTTCCAATCTCATTGTGTGCTTAGCCACATCAGGTCTGGGAAGGAAAAAACACACCAGAAATCAGCCACCCGCCCGACTCAGCTCCCCACCCAGCACAGCTACTCTTTAAATGACTTCCTTTACAAAGTTCCTTCATTTTTTTCCCCCTAACGGTTTCTCAGCTTTTCTTGCTTGGAATGTACTTCAATTTTACTATTATTATTATTATTATTTATTAAAGACAGGTCCTGAGATTACTTATATTTTCAGCCTACACTACTTTTAAAGTAATAACCCCTCCACATTCTTATGTGTATTCTGCTTACTAGTCCCATATTAGTGTGATACAGTTAGAACATTTAGGGTTTGGACTAAAAAAAAAAAATCTGGTCTTTAAAACCCAATTCTAAAAAACAAACAACAAAAACAAAAACAAAAAAATCCTAAATCTATACCACAGCCAATCCGTTGACCTGCCTGAAGTTTAGTTAGCTCATCCGTTAAGTGGAGACTGTAATGGTAATAGCATCTTCTTATATCAGTTTTGTTGGTGAGGTTTAGATCCTGAATCATGGGGCTGAGTGCTTTGCAAATTCTTCAGTGCTCTAGGTGAGTATATAATTGGTATTATTACTTTCCAACTTCATGATATGTCTTATGTCCTCAACTTTGGCGAGTAACCACCTTCCTTTACCCATCTCCCTTCCAATTTTAAAACTGCAGTCAATCTTCTCAAAATCCATCTCTCCATGCTAGTGAAAATTTGCTTTTTAAAAAATTAATCATATAAGTTATTCGAAGAAGCAATTTAGCTAGCTATTCACTCTTCATTCAGCAAATATTTATCATGCATATAAAATGTCTCGGATATGGACTTTGACTTTATACAATGCTGTTCCAACACCTTCTATCACACCCAACACCCTCTTCAACATCTTCTGTAACAGCAGATGGTTTTGATCGTTACCCTGTGTGTGACTGACTGATCAAGGCTGGTGAACAGATAAGGCAGCTAATTGCTTGAGCAAGAAGCTTTAATTTTTAGGAAGTTATTCCACATGTTGAGCGAGTCTGTGTCTTCCTGCAATTTACATCTATTGTATTATTCTAATGTTCAGTATCTTCCTGAGCAAGTGTTCAGATGTTTGTTGATAGCTACCAAGTTACTTCTCCCATAATTTCCCTTCTCCAGACTAAGAATCTGAAGTTCTTTTAATTATTCTGTGTATCTGAATTTTTTCTTCCTCTCCTTCTGCCCACACTCGGTTTGTCATCACTGAGTCTAAATTGAAGTTGAACTCAGGATCGCAGATGTGGTTGGATCAAGGTTAAGTAGGGTGGAGTTATCATTTTCCTCTACTGAGTGTGAAACTACTCTTAGCTCAGCCTGTAATAACATTAGCATATTTTGTTCCAATCAAAGTTCACTATTGACTCATGCCATGCTTAAATAGAAATACCACCTCATACTTTTAACCTATCTTTTTTTCTAAACCATGTCTTCTTCATCCTGTATTTTATGGAGTTGGGATTTTGGACTCATTTTTGCCCATATTTAATTTTATCTCCTTAGAGCCAACCCAATATTTTCACTTGCCAAGAAGTTGTTGAATCATGATTATTATTCAGCATATTATTGGCTATTCCTCTGAACTTCATGACATGGAAAGTTTTAATCAATAAACCTTCCATGTACTCCTGCTGTTAGTTGATGTATTGCAAATTGAGATTAAGAATGAAGTTTATATATGAAATAATTATAACCTGGGTTATTTTTAGTACCTTTTTTTTCTACTTCAAGAAGTACTGTAGGGTTTAAAGATAAGGCACTGTAAGTACATAAGGGATACATCTAGCACATAATACCTACCACTTATCGGGTAAACAAAACCATGGGACAGGTCTGGCACATCTAATTTAAAAAAAAAAAAATCAAAGAAAATACACAGAAAAAAATAAGAGGATCTGTCACACAAAGGTTGAAGAGAGGGAACACAAAGTTGTAAAGATAAATTAAATTCTCAAGGGAAGTCAAAAGCTGGAAAGTGTAACTGTTCAAAATCAAACCAACCACACTTAAAGGTACATAAAGCATTTTCCCTGAAGTAGGCCCATGCTGATGGCTACTACCAATGGTCTTCTGAGAATGCTTTGATGAGCATGAGGGAGTAACAGGCAAAAATAAAGCATCCCCTCAATACACATGCATAATAATATTAGCTAACTCCCACTGAACACCACTGTGGGCCAGGCATTATGCTACACCTCAATAAAGTCTCCCAACAACCCACTGATACTGTTGGTCATCCTCACTATATAATTGTTGATACTGGGGTCATCCTCACTGTATAAAAACAGAAAACTGAATCTTACACAGATGACATCGATTGCCTTAGGTCATGTATACCGTCGAAAGTAGACATAAGATTGGAACCTTGGTATTTCACTGCTACCAGCGTGCACAACTGTCTGTATGCAAACTTAAAGAGGTTTCTTCCTACCCTCTTACACATTTTGAAACATTGGCTATAGTTAATCCATGATTAAATACAAGGGGAGTGTTGTCAGATGAAGACCCAAAGTATCGTTCCTTAAAGACCAATAAAGAAAGCCCTGTAGAAGCTAGGTCTAGAGCCTTCAGATTCCTCTCCCAAGAGCCTGGTCTGGGTGTTCTATATGTTTAATGCCTCCAGTTCCCCTAATATTTTTTTTTAATTTAAATTCAATAGCCAACATACAGGACATCATTAGTTTTTGGTGTAGTGTTCAATGATCCATTAGTTGTGTATAACACCCAGTGCTCATCCCGTCACATGACCTTCCTAAAGCCCATCACCCAGTTACCCCATCCCCTCACCCACCTCCCCTAGCGCAACCTTCAGTTTGTTTCCTGGAGTCAAGAGCCTTTCATGGTTTGTCTCCCTCTCTGATTTCTTCCCATTCAGTTTTCCCTCCCTTCCCCTATGATCCTCTGTGCTGTTTCTTATATTCCACATATGAGTGAAACCATATGATAATTGTCTTTCTCTGCTTGACTTATTTCACTTAGCATAATCCCCTCCAGTTCCATCCATGTCAATGTAAATGGTAGGTATTCATCCTTTCTGATGGCTGAGTAATATTCCATCGTATATATGAACCGCATCTTCTTTATCCGTTCATCTGTTGATGGACATCTGGGGTCCTTGCATAGTTTGGCTATTGTGGACATTACCGCTATGAACACTGGGGTGCAGGTGCCCCTTCTTTTCACTACATCGTATGTTTGGGGTAAATACCCAGTAGTGCAATTGCTGGGTCATAGGGTAGCTCTATTTTTAACATCTTGAGGAACCTCCATACTGTTTTCCAGAGTGGCTGTACCAGCTTGCATTCCCACCAACAGTGTAAGAGAGTTCCCCTTTCTCCACATCCTTGCCAACATTTGGTGTTCCCTGTCTCATTAATTTTAGCCAGTCTGACTGGTGTGAGGTGGTATCTCATTATGGTTTTGATTCGTATTTCCCTGATGACAAGTGATGTGCTCCAGTTCCCCTAATCGTGTTTGTTCTATCATACCTGCCAATTCTGATATTATTTTATCTATAGTCTATATCCTTACCAATTTTAGATTGGAAAATTAAGTTGACAACAGCAAGTTCATGGCATTGGATCACCCTCCAATTCTACACCCATTCTTTTCATAGTCAACCTAGGGGATCTCCTTCCCCTAGGTTGGAAGGATGACCTTCCATCTCACTGCCTTCCCTGAGCCAGCCCCCTCTCCTTTGGCTCTCCTTCAATGTTCAGGCCAGGGCCTGATGTGTGTGTTACAGGAAAGATCCCAGAACTGGAAGAGATCTTACTGAGACAAGCAATGGGCTGGTTGCAAGTGGGAGTATTCTGACTAAAAGGCAAAGACCGAAGAGATGAGGACCAAAACATTCAACTCCCAGACACTTACTTTAGGCACCTTGCTAAGGAGAAAGTGATACATTTCCAGGGGGGATGTTCCTGAAAGCCCCATTGATAGTCCATTTCTTCCTCAAGCACTTAATGGAGGGCCTACTCTATGTCCAGCCCTCTGCTAGTTCCTGAGGGTACGGCAGTGTGCAGGACAGAATGAAGAGTGTACTGTTTGCAAAGGATAGAACAGAAGCCTAAACATTGAAATCTTAGTACTAGCTTCACTAACAACTCACCTTGGTGAGACTTCTGACCTCTTTGGGCCTCAGTTCCTCACTTGCAGAATGCTCATGTGAGGACATGCTGGGTGAAGCAGCAACTAAGGTCCCTTTCCAGCACGATGACCCGAGTGTGTTTCTCGACATTGGATATCCCACCTCCCTTGTTGGTGGCTTGTCTCATGTTTGCCATGTGGGGGAAGGGATGAGGATGACCAACAGTATCAGTGGGTTGTTGGGAGACTGCTGGAAAGTTCTTTCCCATTGTCATAACAGAGTTCTATCCACCCCTCTGCAGGTCTTTAATCTTCCGGCATTTATCCCATCAGTTCCGTCTCTAGTGAGCCCTTATCCCAAGATGTTTGTCTATTAAATTAAGAGTTTTGCAGAAGGGGAGAGCCATTTAAAGGCTGTAAATCACCCAGCAGTCTCTCATCTGCTCTCTGCTTCGGGCTCCACTGCGTCATCGTGCACTCAGGCTGCCGTTGCTCCCCCTCAGGCCCTGGCTCGCAGAGGCAGAAACTCCCGAGCATGGAACCCGTACAGACCTGTCTGCTCCCAAACCCGCTCAGTCTCTGGGGCCAGCCTGGCCTGGGGCTGAGGGATGGGGAATTCACAAGAGTCCTTAATTAACCCTCAGGAGCCCCAGAGGCAGCTCAGGTCTTCCTTCACCGCTTGCCTTGGTGTTTTTCATGTCCCCGAGCCCTTGCTTGATATGTCAGCTTTGATAACTGTGTCCTTTGATTATCTACAGTTCCCTAACTTGAGATTCTAACCAGGAAGGCAGGAAAATAACACACTTCTGGAACTTTATTCATTAGGAGCCAGATGCTGTGTGTGTCCTCTACCATTTACTTTTTCACCATTTCCCAATGAGTTAAAAGATATGGTTATGCCTATATTCCAGATAAAGAGATTGAGGCCCAGACAGATGGTACATCCAGGGTTTTAGAACCTATTAGTGATGGAGCTGAAATTTTGCATTTGAAGCTGTTTTATACAAAAGCCTGTAATACACATTCATTCACAGGTGGTTTTTGAGTGCACCATGCTGCTGTTAGAGCGGTAACCAGAACAGCCCAGATCCCACACCCTCCAAGAGTATGCGCTCTGCCCTGCACTGGTATTCTGTCTCCTCTACTAAAAGCATCAGTGCAAACTCCTTCTGCTTCCCTCTCATTCTGCCATTGAGAATTTTATCCCTGGGCCACTTCCACCTTCTAACCCTGCCCTGTCTGTTTTTCTGGCTCTTGGGAAAATGCTGTGGACTCCTCTTAGCCACGCTCATAGGCAGCCCTTGGTAAGGTCCATTGCACAGACTTGACGGTGGCTATCTCATTGCTGGCGCCACAATACAGCTTGTCTTACCTGCTGCTCTGGATCATCCCCTCTCATGATTCTTCTCTTTCGCTTCCACATTCTTGGGGAGATCTCCAGTTCCTGTCCCAGCCTCTGCCTGCTTGTTCCATCCTGCTGCATTTCACCTTCCCATGCCCACCTGCCTCACAGGGTTTATCAGATCAAAGCAATCACATGCAATAGTGAAACACAGGGATGAAACAGAAAGGTATGTGTTCTTCATTTATCTCTTTCATTCCTCAAGGACTGATGGGCCTCCCGCTGCACCTAGAGACCTGCTTTCCTGCATTCTGTCCAGGTTGGCCTTCCTCTAAATGTCCCATGACTCTCAGTGACCCTGCCCTGCTCCCATGATTGTACTCTCCAGCTTCATGAGAAGCCATCACAGATAAAAGTAGATGAAAGTGACATGAAGGGTTCATCCATGATATGTAGAGTGGGAATCACATGGGGCCAATCATTGCTCTGAGCACGGAGCCTAACTTGGGGCTCAATCTCATGACTCTGAGATCATGACCTGAGCCAATATCAAGAGTTTGATGCTTAACCAACTGAGCCACCCAGGTGCCCCAAGCAAGCACATTTCAACCCTGGATTGCATCATGTCTACCAACATCTCATTGGCCCATGCAAATTCCACGGCTAACTCCAAACTCAAGAGGCAGAGAAGCATACTCACCTTTTGTGGAAGTTGCTGCAAAAGCACAGAGGAAAGAGAGTAGCTTCAGACTGAAGAATCAAGGCCACATTTAAAATACAGTGGTTCAGAAAAGCATCTAGAAACCTGCTTTTGCTGCTTACAGTCTGTGACGTACCTAGATATGGCCAGGAATAAACCGAGAGGTCTCTCTTCCAGTTCTAACTCTGCTGCCAACTAGCTATGGGTTATTGGGAAAGGCAATTCATAATGTTTTGTCTGGAAAATGGGGGTAATAATGCTTACCCCTCGAGCAAGATCAGCTGGATTAGATCTTTTTTTTATTTTAATTTTTTATTGTTATGTTAATCAGCATACATTACATCATTAGTTTTTGTTGTAGTGTTCCATGATTCATTGTTTGTGCATAACACCCAATACTCCATGCAGAACGTGCCCTCTTTAATACCCATCACCACGCTAACCCATCCTCCCACCCCCCTTCCCTCTAGAACCCTCAGTTTGTTTTTCAGAGTCCATCGTCTCTCATGGTTCATCTCGATTCTGTACCTCTGGATTAGATCTTTTAATGAGTCTATAATTTAGGGAGAAAATATTACTTAACCATCAAAAGGAATGAAATCTTGCCATTTGCAACGACGTGGATGGAACTAGAGGGTATTATGCTAAGCGAAATAAGTCAGTGAGAGAAAGACAAATACCCTATGAATTCACGCGTATGTGGAATATAAGAATCAAAACAGATGAACACAGGAGAAGGGAAGGAAAAATAAAATGAGATGAAAATTGAGAGGGAGGCAAACCCTAAGAGACGCTGAGCTCTAGGAAACAAATTGAGGGTTGTTGGAGGGGAGGTGGGTGGGGGGGATGGGTAACTGGGTGATGGACATTAAGGAGGCCATGTGATTTAATGAGCACTGGGTGTTATATGCAACTGATGAATCACTAAATTCTACCTTTGAAACTAAAAAAACATAAATAGAGGGGAAAAAAAGAAAATATGGAATCCACAGAGTCTTCAAATCTTGGAAATAAAGACAGATTTGTTTTTTCTCTTTTATTCAGCCATTAAAAAGTCCTTCATTTAAAAATATATATTATATTAATACTTAAAAGTACTTATAAATTATAAGTAAAAATGAAAGTCTGCTTTCAAAACCCTTATGTCAGGATCCATATTCAATTCTTACAATGCAAATCATTGTTGAAATGTTGCCTGTATCTTTCCAAGTCTCTTCATGACTATACACACACGCATACACATGCACATGCACATGATCATATTCTTTCATATTGTAGTTTGCTCTTTTACTTTGCTATATCTTGGTCTTTTCATTTTGCTCTATGTCGATCTATTTCAGTCTTTTAAAATCTGTCCTATTCCCAAGTGTGAATCTACCAGAATATATTTAACATCTGCTAATTTAATGATCACAGCAATTCTTCTGGATATGCCTGAACAAATGAAATGTTGAAGAGAACATCTTTGAACCCACCTTTGTGCAATGTGAGAATGTTTTCTGTAGGATAGACCCCTAAGAAATAGCTGAGTTGAAGAATATTCACATTTCTGAAATTTTGATAGATTAAAGCCATACTGCCTTCCAAATAAAGCCGGATACAACATATAAACTCACCAACATTATACAGAAGTGGATTTCTCCAAGTTTTTACCAACACATAATACCATCAACTTTAAAGGTTTTTTTTTTATTATTATTATTCTTTATTCATTGAATGCTTACATAGTTGTCACAAGGATTATTACGAGAAGCAGATATCAGTAGGCACAGGCAAGGGATGGGAGTTCCTTGAATGTTAAAGAATACAAACTTAGATATATTTTTAAAAGATTTTATTTATTTATTTGAGAGAGAGCGAGAGAGCATGAGCAGGGAGGCTGACTCGGGGCTTGATCCCAGTACTCTGAGATCATGACCTGAGCCAAAGGCAGATGCTTAACTAACTAAGCCACTCTGGTGCCCCAAGAATACAAACTTAATTGCATGAGGATAGCTAGACAAAGCAGCAAAGGATGTGCAGTGTTCTCCTCACTGCAGGGGCAAGACTTGTCAGCCTTACAGCCCGCACAAGCATTTTTGCACACGAAACCATCCAAATAGAGTAAGGTCCTACTGAGCCAGCAAGAAGCTTCCTTGTGGCAAGCAGAATGATGGTTCTCCAAAGATGTCATGTCTTAATCCTTAGAACCTGGAAATGTGTTAACCCCTGTGACAAAAGGGAGATTACAGATGTGATTATGGTTAAGGACTTGAGATGGGGAGATTATCTTCCATCATTCAGGTGGGCCCAATCTAATAAAATCAATCTTTAAAAGCAGAGAAGCTTTCCCAGCTATGATCAGAGAAGCCATGTACACAGAATGATGGCCAGTGGGAGTCAATGTTGCTGGCTTTGAAGATGGGGAAATGGGCCATGAGACAAGGGACAGGCAAGGACATGGATTTTCCCCTAAGGTTTTCAGGAACAAGTACAGCCCTGCCTATGTCTTCGTTTTAGCCCAGTGAGATCCATGTCAGACTTCTAAACTGCAGAACCGTAAGATGACAAATTTGTGTTGTTTAAGCTACTAAGTTTGGGGCAATCCGTTACACTAGCAACAGAAGATTAATATAGTCACCCTCACTGCAGGGAGCAGTGATGATCTCTTTTGGGTTTCTTCTTTTTTTTTTTTTTAAAGATTTTATTTATTTATTTGAGACAGAGAGAATGAGAGAGACAGAGAGCACATGAGAGGGGGGAGGGTCAGAGGGAGAAGCAGGCTCCCTGCCGAGCAGGGAGCCCGACGCGGGACTCGATCCAGGGACTCCAGGATCATGACCTGAGCCGAAGGCAGTCGCCCAACCAACTGAGCCACCCAGGCGCCCGAAAATCTTAATTTTAATGCAGCCCAATTCACCAATCTTTGTCATGTGGTTAATGCTTTTTTTTTTTTTAAGATTTTTTTTTTTTAATTTATTTATTTGAGAGAGAGAGAGCACATGAGAGGGGGGAGGGTCAGAGGGAGAAGCAGACTCCCCGTCGAGCAGGGAGCCCGACGTGGGACTCGATCCAGGGACTCCAGGATCATGACCTGAGCCGAAGGCAGTCGCCCAACCGAGCCACCCAGGCGCCCGAAAATCTTAATTTTAATGCAGCCCAATTCACCAATCTTTGTCATGTGGTTAATGCTTTTTTTTTTTAAAGATTTTTTTTTTTAATTTATTTATTTGAGAGAGAGAGAGAGCACATGAGAGGGGGGAGGGTCAGAGGGAGAAGCAGACTCTCCGCTGAGCAGGGAGCCCGATGCGGGACTCGATCCCGGGACTCCAGGATCATGACCTGAGCCGAAGGCAGTCGCCCAACCAACTGAGCCACCCAGGCGCCCGAAAATCTTAATTTTAATGCAGCCCAATTCACCAATCTTTGTCATGTGGTTAATGCTTTTTTTTTTTTAAAGATTTTTTTTTAATTTATTTATTTGAGAGAGAGAGAGCACATGAGAGGGGGGAGGGTCAGAGGGAGAAGCAGACTCCCCGCCGAGCAGGGAGCCCGACGTGGGACTCGATCCAGGGACTCCAGGATCATGACCTGAGCCGAAGGCAGTGGCTTAACCAACTGAGCCACCCAGGCGCCCCCTTTTTTAAAGATTTTATTTATTTGAGAGAGAGAATGAGAGAGAGAGCACATGAGAGGGGGGAGGGTCAGAGGGAGAAGCAGACTCCCCGCTGAGCAGGGAGCCCGATGACGGGACTCGATCCAGGGATTCCAGGATCATGACCTGAGCCGAAGGCAGTCGCCCAACTGACTGAGCCACCCAGGCGCCCCTCTTTTGGGTTTCTTCTTAATGAGACATGGGCTACCCTGCTGCCTACCACCATGTACAAGGAACTGACAACAACCTCAGAAAATGTATCAATGTTTGCTGTAAAGATTAAGACACAGTCGATTTGTACAGTGTTTGCCGGTACCATCTGCCTAGCGGATACGGATGCAGTCTGAAGGCCCGCTCAACCTAATGAAAAACAATTTAACTCAATTGTGCTTCAAATGTAAGAAAAGAAAATTATAGACCAGCTTTCTTCATGAATATAGACACAAAAATCCTTCACGATGTATTAGTAGATCGAATGCAATATTTAAAAAGGATGATTTATCATGAGCATGAGGGGCTTATACCAGGAATGCAAGGTTGGTTTTACATTCACTGAATTGTTCACCCTAAAATGACTAATTTTATGATATGTGAGTTTCACCTCTATTAAAAAATTCAATGCATACAATTAACTGTATTAATAGAATAAAGAGAAAAACCCTACAGTCAACTCAATAGGTGCAGAAAAAGCATTTTTATAAAATCTAGCACCAATTTATGATAAAGCTACTCAGCTAATGAAGAAGAGAAGGAGAGTTCTTCCATCTAATAAAGGGAATTTGTAAAACTTACAGATAGCATCATCCTTAATAGTGTCATATTGAACACTAAGATCAGAAACGAGGTAAGAATTCCCACTCCCACTACTTTTAGTGCTGGAAATCCTAACCACTTGCAATAATATGAAAAGATGTAAAAACCAAAAAAATCAGAAAAGAAGAAATCAAACTATTTGAAATGACGTTTATTTATAAAGAAAACATAAGGAATTTAAAAAGCTACTATTAAAGGGATTAAGTGGATTTAGTAAGGTTACAGCATACAAGGTTAACTGTATTGTTATGCACACAACTATGTAATTAGAAAACAAAATTCAAAAACAATTTCTCTTATAATAGCATCAAAATGTAAAATACATAGGAAAAACTTACCAATACATGTGTAAGACCTCTACCCTGAAAACTAAAAAAAAACACATTGCTGAGAAGAATATAAAAGACCTAAATTACCAAACCCTATGGTACTGGCATTGGAACTGACAAATAGATTAATACAATAGAGAGTCCAGAAATAGACCACACTTATATGGTCATCTGTTTTTCAGTAAAGGCACCAGAGCAAACACAATGTTAAAAGGAGTCTTTTCCACGAATGGTGCTAAAGTAATTGGATATTCATATGAAAAATACCAATTGAATCTCGACCCTTACTCAAAATTTACTTGACATGGATCATAGATTAAAACATAAAAGCTAAACCCATAAAACTTTTAAAAAGTAAATATAAGAGATTATTTTTATGATCGGGAATAAGTAAAAGTTTCTTAAACAGGTCATAGAAAGTGTAACCATAAGAGGAAAATTGTGACAAATAAGATCTCAAAATTTAAAAATTCTTCTCTGCAAAAGACACCATTTGGAAAATGAATAGACATGCCATAGACTAAGAGAAAATATTCATAAATATAAGAAAAACTGTTACTAAGGGTTATATAAGTAATCCCTATAATTCAATAATTAAAAGGCAAACAACTCAATAAAAAGTAGTCAAAATATTTGCATACCCTTTACAAAAGGAAATATACAAATGGCCAACAAGAGCAAATGATAAAGTACTCAATATCATTAGACATCATGGAGATGCAAACTAAAACCACAATGAGCTACACAGCTACCAAAATGGCTATAATTATATATACTGGGAACATTAGATGCTGACAATGATGTGGAGCAACCAGACTCTATTCTTGGTGGGAGTCTAAAATCGTGAAATTGCTGTGGGGAAAAGTTCTGACAGATTCTGATAAAGATAAATGCATATGTACCCTATGATCCAACAAGTGCAATACCAAGAAATAAAAGAATATGCCCACACAAAGACTTGCAGATGAACATTCACAGTGGCATTATTCTCAACAGCCAAAACTGGATCTGAACCAAACGTCCATCAAATGGTCAATGGAGAAACAAAATAATGTATCTCCATGGGGTGGAATACTATGCAGGCATTAAAGGGAGTGGATTTGTGATAGCTTTAAACATTAGGCTTAGTGAAAGAAGTCTTACTTTAAAAAGTGCAGTCTGTAGGAGTTGTTTTATATAAAATTCTAGAACAGGCAAATGTAATCTATAGTGGAAAAGAATCAGAACAGTGGTTGCATCTGGGGAAATGGTGAGTTTAGTGATTGGTTACGGGTATGAGGAAATTTCTGGAAAAAATGGGGATGTTCTTTATCTTGAGAGGGGCTTGGGTTATAGGTAAGTGCTTTTGTCAAGTGTCAGTGCATACCTCAAGATTTGTGCATGGCCTTGTACATAAATTTTACAATAGAAGGAAAAAGTTAAGTAAATACTGAGTCCTGTTAATGATATGAATGCTGAAGTTTTCAGAGTGACTGATGCTTGCAGTTTCCTTTGAAATGCAAAAAAAAAAAAAAGAATCAATTAATGGAAGGAAAGATATGTAGTAAAACAAGTATAATAAAATGTTAATGGTACTTTGAAATAGCTTGGCAGTTCTTCAAAAGGTTAAACATAGAGTTACAATATGACCCAGCAATTCCACTTCTAGAGATATACCCAAGAGAAATGCAAACATATGTCCACACAAAAACTTGTATACAAATGTTCAGAGCAGAATTATTCATAATAGCCAAAAAGTGGAAACAATCCATATGGCCATCAACTGATGAATGGGTAAATAAAATGTGGCATATCCATACAATGGAATATTTTTTGGTAATAAAAAGCAATGAAGTACTGATGCATCTTACAACATGGATGAACCTTGAAGACATAATGCTAAAACAAGAAGCTAATCACAGAAGGTCACCTATTATATGATTCTGTTTATATGAAATGTCCAGAGTAAGCAAATCTATAGAAACAGAAAGTAGATTATTGGTTTTCTTTCTTTCTTTTTTTTTTTTAAGATTTTATTTATTTATTCATGAGAGACAGAGACAGAGAGAGAGAGGCAGAGGGAGAAGCAGGCTCCCAAGGAGCAGGAAGCCTGATGCGGGACTCGATCCCAGGACCCTGAGATCATGACCTGAGCCGAAGGCAGACGCTTAACCATCTGAGCCACCCAGGTGCCCGATTATTGGTTTTCCAGAGCTAGGGGATGATGGAAAGGACATGGGAGGTAGGAGTGGGAAAGGGAGCAATAGGTGATGGGTATGGTGTTTTCTGGGAAGGAATGGTAAAAATATTTGGAAATCATTTGTGGTGCTGGTTGCACAATAAAAAGCATCAAACTGTATACTTTTAATATATGAACTGTATGATATATGAATCACATCTCAAGGCTATCATAGAATTTGTCAGTGATAAAATCTAAGTGGTGGGTATACTGGTGTTTACTAAAAAGTTATTTCAACTTTGCTATATAATTCAAAACTTTAAAAATTAAAACAGCCCTAGTAAGACCTTGATTGGAATTGGTCTTACATCTAGAGATGAATATGGATAAAACCGCTCTCTGTACAATGTTGAGTTTTTCCAGTTAGGGCTGGGCCACCTGCTGTTTTTTACATACTTTTTCAGCATCATTAATAGACTATATCATTTCAGGCCACCTCTGATGAGCATGTGGCCAGATCCACTCCCCTCACCGCTCAGCTCTGGTTGTCAGAAAGATCTTCCTTACATGCCAAGACAGAAATCTCTGTCACTGCCTCACTAGAACTTGTTCTTAACTTCTCGAAACTTCTTTCACATTGAATTCCATCCTTAATGGTAACAGTCATTAAGTCTGTGAGTCCCTAATGTTTCAGGCTTCACAAGTCTCATCCTTTCAGGGTTTTTTCCAATTGCATGCTTCTGAGACCCTTCGCTCTCTGGGGTACCTTTCTCCGAACATCGTCAGCTTCTCCACCCCTCCTAGGTATAACAAGAATGGAACAGTGTGGCTCAGGTAAGCTCTGATTAACCCCGAGGAGAGAGGAATTATTTCTTTCATCTAAAACATTTTACTTCTATTAATACAATCTAGAATTGTAGTAGCTTTTCCAGACAACCACAGCTCACTGCTTTTGAACTTAAAACCCTTTATCTATTCCTATGCACTACCAAATGCACTATGTTTTTTCCCCATCTATTCCTCAAATGACCTTAAAAAAAAAAAAAAAAAGAAAACAACTCAAGGACTTTCCTCAGCAAGTGTTCTCAGAGTGCTAAGTGTCTGGATGCCTGGTTTAGTGGCCACCTACCTTCGAGAGAGCTGCTTTACTGGATTTGCGTCATTTTCGTGATGAATAAAGCATGGAGAATCACTCTCAGCTGGTAGCGGTATTCATAGCCTTCCCAGATTGGAAGAGACCTTAAAAGTCCGGCTCCTCCCTCCTCCTGTCAACAAGCATGATGGTATCCACATCAATCCTCTTCAGAGAGAGGGCAGCAGCTGTCCCCAACCCCCCCAGATCTCCAAGCTGTCCCTCTGTGACCCAGTCTCAGGTTAGCATATTCCTGTTGATTAAGAGTTTTGAGAGCCTTGGATGAATGCAGTGCTGAAATTAGCAGGAAGTAGTGGAAATAATTCGCCTGCACTCAGCGTCTTGCGCAGACAGCATCTGCCAAAAGTGGGGAACTGCGGGTAGGCAGAGATACTGTGCATGCCAAGGGTGATGAGAGGGCTTGGAGCTCCCTGCACCAAGGGTTGATAATTGTTTACTCCTGGTCATCTACTTGGAGAGCATGCTATGCATAGCACTCCACCTCGCCCCATGCTGCACACAGCCTCTGAAGGGAAAGATTTTCCAAGGAAAGTCGGTCAGTGCAGTTCCTGGGTGGAGGGTCCGTTTCCCTATCATCCAGGTCAGTCCCAAGGCCTAGGGTCTCTTACTGGTGGGAGACCAGAATTCACAGTGACGGGAGCTTTGCCTCACTCTTTTATAATGTTTCTGCCAGACTCATCATATCGCAGAACTGGAGGCAAGGTATGGGTCATGAGATTCCAAAACTGGCCCTTGGGTTATGAGATTCAAAAAGCATTAGCTACTCCAAAATGTTTATTAGTGACTGTTTATTAGCTTATTAGTAGTGTTAACACATGTCCACAAAATTTTGGACACTCCTCTCTCCAGGAAACACAGCTTCGTTCCCCTCTCCCTAAATATGGCCTGGACTTAGTGATTTGCTTCTCACAATTAGAGTATGGCAAGGGAATAAGGCTAACTTGGCAATGGAGAAACCTGGCAAACACCCCCTTAGTCAAACGATTAAGGTTAAGAGCAACAGTAACATTAAAATCACATACCCAGGGCTGGCTTCACAAATGTGCAACCTGTGTAGACACAGGGCTCCATGCTCAGAAGGGTCCTGCCCTTGATCTAATGTTCTGCTTTTAGCATATTGAAATTCTTAATAATCTTATTTCTGAACATGTGTGTTGTCAGTTAAATGTTATGGGAAGTGGAGCAGGCATGTGGGCAGAAGAGATGTGTGCGCCATGCATGGCCACCAGTCTTCGCATCTAGCTTTCAGATGCTCCGGGAGAACAGCGTTCCAGTGGACCCACGATGCATGCAAGTCCAGCAAGGCTCAAAGCAAGTACAGGGTAAGTGTATTACATCTGTGACTGAGGAGGCAGGGACACTGATTGCCCTTAGAAGCTACACTTCCTGTTCAAACAGGCACTTGTTTGGAACGGAGAAGAAGGCAATGAATGGCATGAGAATAAAACACATGCATGTGCAAGCTTCAAAACACAAATTGTGTCATTCCAATGATTCTGCATACAAATTAAATGCTAGATTGGAAGAGACCTTAAAAGTCTCTTAAAACACCATACAAATTAATTTCTGCATACATATTAAGTACACGTTATATTTGTACTTAAAATGGCCATCGCATAATATAAAGATAATAAAATTCATGCTAATAATTTAAAATATTTTTTCTTTCTTTAGACCTACCATATAAGTAGCAAAACCAAACCAAACCAAACCAAACCAAACCAAACCAAACCAAACCAAACCAAACCAAAAAACAGTGTAGGGACACCTGGGTGGCTCAGTTGGTTAAGCATCTGCCTTCCGCTCAGATCATGATCCCAGCCAGGGTCCTGGGATGGAGTCTTCTCCCTGCTCAGCAGGGAGCCTGCCTCTCCCTCTCCATCTGCCGTTCCCCCTGTTTGTGCTCTCTCACTCTCTCTGACTAATAAATAAATAAAATCTTAGAAAACCAGTGTAACAAGTTGAGAGAAATTGTGGAGGAAAAAGAAAAACTTTATATGTTAGTACTTTAACCTTTTTTTCTCCCTTTTCTTAAAAAGGGACTTCACCTTTTCATTTTATACTGTGCCCAGAAAATTATGTGGCCAACTTTGCATATATCCTGATATGATACAATCACCTTTTTGATATTCTTCCTCCAAATAATTAATCGTAGTCTAATCATAAATAAGAGTCAGACAAACTCAAATTCAGAGACATTCTCAAAATACCCAAACAGTGCTCTTCAAATATGTCTGGGTCATGAAAGGCAAAGAAAGACCAGGAAACTATCAGATTGGAGGAGATGAAGGAAAAGTGATGAGTTAAAACAACCTGCTGTTCTACCTCAGATTCTGGAACAGAAAAAAGGACATTAGTGGAAAAACTGGCAGAATCCAAATACTCTGTGGTTTAGTAAATAGCACTCAAATTATTAACTCATGTTAATTTTTCAGTTTTGAAAATATACCATCAGAATATCAGATGTTAACAAGAGGGGAAGAAGCAGGATGACAAAAGTGGGAAGTCAATGTACTAACTTCACAACTCTTCTGTAAATTTAAATTGCTTCAAAATAACTGCTTTTTTTTTTAAAAAGCATTAACTCAGGGTCCACTATGTGCAGAGCACCACAAAAGGTAAGTTCAAGTATATATTCTTCTTTAACCCCCACGACAATACTATGATGTGTGTGTGTACATATATTCTCCATTTTACAATAAGGAAATTGAATCTCAGATGTCAAAGTGGCCACCTAAGATCAAAAATATCTGAAGTGGTGGGGCTCAGATTAAAATCAAATCCAATGATCACTTTCTTCTCTCAATGTTATTTTTCCGGGCGCCTGGGTGGCTCAGTCGTTAAGCATCTGCCTTCGGCTCAGGTCATGGTCCCAGGGTCCTGGGATCGAGCCCCACATCGGGCTCCCTGCTCAGCGGGAAGCCTGCTTCTCCCTCTCCCACTCCCCCTGCTTATGTTCCCTCTCTCACTGTGTCTCTCTCTGTCAAATAAATAAAATATTTAAATATAAATAAATAAATAAATAAATGTTATTTTTCCTCATTGTCTCCTAAATCAAGTCCAAAGTCTTTTGCATTGTAAACCATGGTCTCCCTTATCTTGCTTTTGTTCCAGGCTCTTATTGGTTTTTGCTATATTACTTTACAAATGCAACACTACACTTAGCTTCTTCCTGATCACTAGTCACAACCTGTATTCTCCCTACTTTATGCCCAAATTCATGTTGCTTCCCTGCCTAAACTGCCTATCCCTCCCTGCCGAAAAATCCACAAACCCCAATCTTGATATTTATGACCCAGCTTAAATGTCCCTTTCTTCTTGAAATCTCCCCTTGTCTTCTTTCTGGAAGTGGTCTCTCTCCCTCTCCTCCAATTCCAAAGCACTGTGTGAAATTCTATATGCTAAGTAATAGTAATAATAAACAATAATGACACAATTATTAACCATCGACTAGTGCCAGGTACTGTCCCAAGTTTTGCACATGCATTATCTCATTGAATCCTCGCACACATTGGTTCTCTGGGGTAGGTACAATTGTTTTATCTGTTTTACAGATGAAAAACTGAGGCTTGTAGAGTTTAAGTAAATGACCCAAGGTCATGGAGCTACTGATAATAATACCATAAAATTATGTAATTTTTAAATAAAGGATTTCTTAAAAGCCAACTAAGTCAACTAAGTCATCCAAGACTTGGATTTTCTTTAGCACATGAGGAACCTGAGACCCAGAGAGGTAAAAATGACTTGCTACAAAATAGGTCAATAGCACAAATGGATTAGAACCCAATGATCCTAACACAGGGCTAACTAGCTCCATGTGCTACAGCTTCATACATTTTGCCTTATGAAAATCCTCAGCCTTCAGGAGCACTGGCAGAACATCAAGGCAGCTCAGGGGTAAAGGAGAGCCTTCCTACAGTCCTCAGAAGAATGCATGAAATGTCTCTGCTTTGGAGCATTTATGATCTACTGGAGGAGTCCTCATACTATAGTCCCAGACCAGCAGCATCAGCATTACCTGAAATCTTGTTTGAAATGAAAGTCATTGGGTCCTACCCAAGACCAGCTAAATTAGTAACTCTGGGGTTGGGGTCCAGGACTGTGATTAATGAGCCTTCCAGGTAATTATGCTGCTTGCTATAGTTTGTGGACTACTGTTGTAGGGCAAATTCTAAGGCACAGATAGAGACATATGCTACCAATTGCAGCAGTGCTGTGAGTTTTTTGGGCGACTGCGGTTCTGTTGTTTGTTTCATGAGGCACTTGGTTTTCTTTTTCCTTAATAGACTCACTTGTCCATTAGCATCTGAATCAGGAAGAACAGGTGAGAGGAACGTTTCCAACTGGAGCAAGGTCAGCATCTTGGCTTTGTCTGCCTCAAATCTATTCTTCTCCTCTCTCTTGGGTGAGAGTTGTCATATGGGTTCTCAATATAAAAAGGTTAATGCAAAAAAATGTCAAGGATTCCTTTTATGGATATGAGAGGCTTAAAGCTTTCTTCAGTCTCTTGTTAATGCAGCTGTGCCTTGATTTTCCTACCATGACACAATTCAGGAGAGATTGGATTATGTTTTCAAATTCTTTATTCTCCTGTAAAAGGACTGTATCCACCTGGTTTGTCTTTGCAGTGCTCTCCTCTGTTTGTGGAATCTACTTCCCTGTCCCATTGATGTTAACTTTGGCATGGTGACTTGCTTTGGCTAATGGAATATAAGCAAATGTGACATGAACAGAGACTTTAAACTTCCTTATATATCATGGTCCTATTGATTTTCTTTGACCTCTCCTAAGAAGAGCATTCTGCAGGTAGCTAAAAGAATAATGGAGCATGTGGATCACACCTGAACCCAACCCTTAGCCCAAAGCCAAGCCCAGACAATCCCAATGGAACCACAGCCAACTCAAAGGTTTATGAAGAAGAAAATAAATGCTTATTGCATGCTACAAAGAATTTGATAGCTGTTATCAGCAATAACTAATACACTGAGATCATCTCAGATCCTACCAAAAATATCAACTGCAGCCAAACCTCACAAGGGAAGAATAAATATAAGCAACCCAGTCACCTCCATGAGGAGGTCCTAGAATATGACCATAATGATGACCAGAGAGAATTCTGCTTCTGTTTGGGATGTGGTACTTCAAGATAGACTATTGCTCTCACAACCAAAACTAACAGGAAATATCATATATCCTTTAAGATCTTTGAGGGCAATGGACACAAAGAATTAAATTTCAGAGAGAGCTGAGTCCTTCTAGATGAACAGAAAAGAGAGTCTGCTTTTCTTCCTGCCAGCATCTGCCATGGTTAAGCCAGAGAAGATAGAAGGTTATGCCTTCCATAGGCAGAGGATCTTGTGTGGACTAATAATAAGCCAACAAAGCTTTTTGTAATCCTATGACCTGGTATGATGAATTGATAACTGTAGGAACCCACCTTCCAAAACACAGCATTAATTCTCTCTTTCTATTGATTCTTCCCCATAGGACTTTGGCTGAATGCATGGTGGCATTGCAGAAGGTTGAGGGTGGGCTGGAATGATAGCAATCTCTCTTCACCAGTCCTCAGAGCTCACAGTCCTGCTAGAGAGAGGGGCCAGTAATATGCACAGGATACATCTTGACTTTAGACATTTGAAGTCAGAGGTGAACTGAAACTAAAGAAAGCTTAAACCCAGATGTGACCAATCCTAACTCATAACTGAATTTAATTGAACTCATCAGTCCCTATTCTAGCTTTCTTTGAGTTGGCTGTGGTCTCTTTGGGGTAAAATAATATTTACTCCACTCTCTATGGTTGTTTCAATTACAATATCTAGAATACATTAAAATTTTAAGGTTCGCAAAGGAACAGGATACCACTATCCATAAATAAGAGGAAAAAAAGAGTCAATAAAAGCAGATCCATGGGTGACCCAGATTTTGGAATTAACAGGTAATGATTTAAAAATGATAACTAGGTAGTAATGTAATTTAGGATGAAAAGAGAGATAAAAAATGAGAAATTTAATGGAGAAAGAGAATCTCTAAAATCATTCCAAGTAAACACTAAAACTGGAGTACAATATCTAAAAGAGAGAATTAATTGGGTAGGCCTACCAGCAAACCTGACACAGCTGAATAAAGGAAGAGTGAATTCAAAAATAAATCAATAGAAATTTTACAACCTGAAGCACACAGAGGAAAAACAATGAAACAAGATACATGTAAGACAATAACAAATGATGCAATTGGAGCCCCAGAAGCAGAGAATTAGAAAAGAAGAAATATTAGAAGAGATAATGGCCAGAGATTTTCCAAAATTGATAAAGGAGATCAAATCATAGATTCAAGAATATCTTTGAAACTCAACAGCGTTTCCTACCCTAACTTCCCCTTGCACCAGAATCTGTTCTACTCTCTGCTCAGTCCCTTGCACTGAACTCCTGACTTTATGCCCTGTTCTGGTGGTTCTCAGACTCTCTCATGGTTCCTTCCCTACACTGAAGAAGTCCAGCATGAGAGCTAACAATGCCTCTACCTCTATCTAGCTCAGACTAATCTGCCCACACCAAGCCACCAAGGGAAGTGGTGACTGACTGTTCTTCACATCAAATTTCCACTTGTATAGTGAGCAGCTGACCAAAGGAAGCTCCTTCATCAATGGCCAATGATGCCTGATTTATTGTGAACTCAAGTTTCTGCCTGGTGGGATCACTCTTAATTAGCTAAGTAAACCACCAGGAAAGAAAATTGAAGGGATTGGTTAACCCAGAATAAGTAAAGAACAAAACATTAGGTTTGGAGATAAAAAGACAACATGATAAAGAGACCATATGAAGTTTGGAGAGAAGGACCCTGGAGCCACTTTGGATTATTCATTCATTTAAGCTGTGCCAGATGCAGAGCATTCAGATTTCATTTGCAGGCCTTTAACAAATGCTTCTAGAGTGTCTCTTGTCTTTGCCACCATGAGCAAAGCTGTGGTCCTGCCAGAACAGCCTGATTGTCTGTCCCCGAATGACCTGAATGTCACTCTGCCTCGGACCCGATTCTACCATGCACAGCTCAGTGTGATGATCCTATATCCCGAGGTTGCTATACAAACAGGAAAGTGTGTCCTGGACCACTCTCCTCCCTTTAACTTAGACCCAAGGTCCTAATGATGGTGGACCCTCTCTGTCCTAGCTCATTTCACCCTTCCCCTATCCACCAATCTCCTAGACTCTTTTTTGGTATATGCCTGTAGGGAGCTATTTCAACTCAACAAATATTAACTGAACACCAATGCCGTGCGAACCACTATGCTACTTGTAATAAACAGACATAACAAATAAGTTTCTTTTGCATCAAAACTCTGATTAATCAATAGAAGCAGTTTGAAGGGCTTTGTTATGAAGGGTTCTGAGGCCTTTTTCAAGCACCAAGGTAAGGAATGCTGTGATTGATTATCAATGTCTGCCTAGAGCAAAGAGTGAGGTAAAGGTAGCAGACCGCATACTTGTCATCCTGGCCGTAAGAGATAGAAATATGTATTAAGGGAGCTCCTGTCCCCAAAATCTTTCCATCTATTGGGAAAGACAGACAAATACATAAATAGTTAAATCACATGACACACAAGCCGACCGGGCAATATTAATACAATATTAATACATTAATACATTAATACATTCTCTGGGGGGTGGTGTAACCATTTGTCTTGATAATGAGGGTTGAGAAAGGTGTTGTAGAAGCTGAGCTTTAGATGGAATTAAATCATTTGTGAGTCCAAGTCCAAGTTATAAAAGCAAGTGGCTTTTGGCCATTAGTTTTGTGTCACTTTAGTTTTTTCTTTTTTAAATCCAACATTTCATTTTGGATCTAGAGAGTTTTATGCCTGGTGCTGTTGGAGTTGGGGAAGCTAATGGCAAGTGTTATCTCCGGATTCCTTCCCTAATTCCTTTGAGGCAACATTTTGTGGCCCTCCAGCCCATGTTGTGCATGATCCCACTCCCAACTCATCCTTGGGCACTTTGAGGAGCTGGGATCCATGCCCAGGCTCCAGGGACAGAAGAGGATTTCTGTTGGCTCACAATGTACCCATGCCATACCATCAAGTATTTATTACCTTCCCAGAAACATGATACTTTTCTTTTCACAAATGACACAAGTGATGTGGAAATAAAGAGGTATTTATAAATTTAATATGTTATCTTTTGCATCAGAGAGTGTCTGCCTGGTGAGAATCAGGTATGGGAGTCAAACAAAGATCTCCCCGTCTTATGCCCCAGAACATGGTGTCCTTGAAAGAGAGCTAGACAAAAAGAGGAGAAGGGATCTGGATTCAGATCCTGTTTCTGCTTTGCTCTGGGACCTCCAGAAATACCATACTTCCTCTGAGTCATCATTTTATCACGTGTCCAGTGAGAAGGTTGGGAAAGATGACCTCTACATGCTACTCTGACATCAATTTCTGTGATCTCTATAAAAAGGGTAATTCTATCAGATAGTGAGGGGTGGGGCTAACAGTTAGAATGAGACCCTGAAAAGCTGCCGCAAGTCACCTTCTTATGCCAGTCAGAAATTCTGACTACTCATCTTATTGTGGGCAGGAGGGAGATGGAGCAAGAAGAGAGACATGGCTGGATCTACTCAGGAAGTCACCCCAAATCAGCTACCTGCAATGGTAAGCATCTAACTGACCATCCACAAGGAAAGGCAAAAAAGGGTGTCATACAAGGCATAGAATTTTATATTTAGTAATCCTGTCCACTAGCAAAAAAAGCTGCCATTAATGTTTTGGGCAGAGGAGTGAGCAGATGGGCAGGGGCACAGGAAGAGGAGGTAGCTCTCTCCTCACCAGTCAGTTTTAAAACTTCTCCCTAAACTCATGAGATCCAGCCAGTAACTGCCTAGGAAGTTGGCATATTAGGCCTAAACTCAGCAGTCATCTTCATTTTGAAAGCACAGAACAACAACAACCAAAACAAAGCAGTATATGAATCATTTGAGAAAACTAACGTTGACTAATGATAAATGTATTTGGAGTTCAGAGAAGCGAGGTCAGTGTGAGCGGGAGAGATTAACAAAGCCCTCCTGGATGAGACAGGATTCTCATTGATCTTGAAGAATGGGAAGGGGATCTTAGAGAAGGTATTGATAAGATTTAGGAAAGGAGAGGGTCAGATGTGAATCCATAAATGCATTTCAACAAACGGCAAATAACAAGAGAATATATTTTGGGAAAAGTCAGAAAGTAAGCCAAGGTGCAGAGCAAGCTTCAACATGACTTGTTTGTTGAGATGAGAAAGATAATTTGGACTTGACTGGTGGGCAGAAAGCATTGGGAGATGTTTGGATGGGTTGCAGGGGACAGAGAGAGTCACATTTGGGAGGGCCTTCAACTCCATGAGGTTTGGACTAAAGTCAGAGCTGACATTAAGTATTGATAGGCAGTAGAATACAGGGCAGGGACAATATGAGAAGAGGATTTTTGGAAGGTGGTTCTTACAGCTCATGAAAGGGGAACTGACATGGGTTGGGGGGCTGGTTGGGAGACTGGTGCCAAAACCCAGCCAGAGGTTTGAGGACCTATAGCATCTGGTTAGATGCCCAAATATAATAACTGGCCGAAGCCTGGGTTGGGGGAATGCCTGCAGGAATGGAGACAAAATGTCAACTTAGAGAGACAATTCAAGCGAATAGATGTCAAGTCTCAATGCACATTGGAGACACATGGGTGAATAATTTGAAGAACGATCTTTCTAGATGTGCATGTGTACCTTAAGTAACTCCTTATATAATTTTCTCAGGGAAAATAACATATAATTCCACTTTGGAATTAGATTTCACTTCCAGTCTAATTCAAGTGACTTGGATTGCAAGACTAACTCTCAAATGCAAGTTTTTGCTCCAGCGGATGGCAGGAGCTCCGACCAAACCCAGGAGCAAGTTGTTTGGATGGTCCTCACCCAATTTGTCCAGCTCTGTCATCTCAAAATTTCCCAAGGAATTCACCACATCCGAACCGTGTGAGAAAGCGTGTGCCCTTGACTTGCATTGTTACATTTAATATCAACACTATTGATATGACATACACAACTCCTCCCACTTAATGACAAAGAGACAGTCACTGAAAGGAGGTGAGACTCGGACCAGCTCTCCAGTCTGCCTGTCTGTAAACACACTTCCCTCTATACCATGCAGGGACGATGCCACCAAACACAGGGGAGGTTTTAATCTTTGATTTAAAGTGACATGCCATAAATAACTATCTCTTTCCAAGAGCCCAGGCTCCAAACAGTCTTTATAAGTTAAAAAAAAAAAAAAAAGTGAAAAAAGTGAAAAAAATCTTATGACCAGGAAGTTCCCTGTAGGGACATGACCTCTCTCCAGTATGACTTGATCTAAGATAAAGCGTCTCCATAATGCCCACTTTGGCTGCCTATTTCCACTTCCAAAGACTCCTGGAATATAATCGCCATGATCTGAAGGGAGAAAGCAGGTAAACTGAGCACAGGGAGGTAGGTGGGAGCCAATAGCAGATGTGCTGGCAGGAGACTGGATCTGAATACGAAAGTTCACCAAGACTTGTGAATGCTGAGCTTCCCTCAGTACAAGCCCCTGTTATAGCTTGTCAGGAAACACACCGGACTGGGGAGCAAAAGTACAATAGGTAGTCCTAAAATGTATGGTGGAAAGGAAGACATGCATGCCTTTGCTGCTAAGTGTATATGGCCGGGGAGGAGCGTGAGAGCAGGGTTTGGGGAAAGATCAGGGTTTTCACTCTTCGATAAATATTCACTGACGCCTTTTAAAGTGTCAGAAAATGTGCTAGTTGGCAGGGACAGAGCAAAGCAGACGAATCCATGTTGGAGGCTGACATTCATCATGTGATCACAGAGATATAGCTTATATTTATGTGTTTTAAACTATGTTTCATGAAGAAAAAAAATTCATGGAATTATGAGCATTTATAAAAAAGGGGTCCTGATGTAGTCCAGGAGGGGGGAGTCATTGCAGGCAGGAGAGGTAAGACATGTGGGGGTCCCCAAGAAAAAGTAGTCCAGTGTATCCTAAGCCTGGTGTGTAAAGGGACAGAGTAGCACCATTCAGGGCTGGAGAGATGGGTGACAGTGAACTTGGGCAGAGCTCAGTGGGCTACACTAAGAATTTTGATAATTGAGAGAGATCCTGTTTTGCTCACCGATTTTGGGGCACCATCAATTGGGTTTTAGTGGAAAAGTGAAATGGCCTGGTTTGCCATTTAAAACGTTGACCCTGGCCATTTGTAAATTACTAGAATGTTGGAAGCTCACAAACAAATAATTGCTATTAAGTAAGATCTATGAAAGTTAGCATGTTACCCTGAGGGCAAATGCAGATGGATACCAGGAAGGAGGCAGTTTTTGCTTAGTATCTTTTAGATACCAGGGATTGTGACAAGGGTTTAGTGAATCTCATTTCATTTAATCTCCATAAAATCTTTATGAAGTAGATGGTATTTCTGCCATTTGACAGATGAGGGAGTATCGACTTGAGGAAAAACCATCCATCCGTCCTTCCATTCATCCATCTATCCATCTATCATTAGCTTATTCATAAGAGCAAAGGCAAAACAAAGGGCCGGTGGGAAATCTTACCTAAGGTCTCACAACCAGTATGTGTCAGAGCCAAACCTATGTGCGTGTCTCTTGATCTGAAATCCACATGCTTTTCATCCCACCCTATATGCAAGCATTTATATTAGATTTGGGGTCAACTTTTGGTAAACACAGGCCATATCTTGACTAAATCCCAGTGGAGGTCTAGTCGTAAAGCACTGTGTGTGTAAGTGTGACCAAGGTTGGCCAGTCTCAGCTCCCCTCCCCTCCCCTGCCTGCACTCGGCTGGAGCCAGGCCACTCTGGAAGCACTGAGTGCTCAGGCCTCCGTAAGTACCTGCCCAGGACAGGCCCTGCATTTAATGAGCTCTGCCACAGCAAAGGGACACTTGGTACCTCAGCCAATGGAAACGGCCCCTCAGGCCAAACAAAAAATGAAGTGCACGGGCTGCCAGTGTTTGGAGCATGAGAGAAAGAAATCTGGGTTGAGTGAGGAAGAGCAATTAATTATAATCTCAGCTCGAGCCGAAGAGTGGTGAGAAGTGCTTCTTCCGAAAATCACTTGTCTCAGAGAAAAGGCGAGGGCTGTCCCCCTTCTGTTCCATCTAACAGGCCCACAGGGGCTTTGGAGGGGGCGCATGAGCACAGACACACACACACACACACACACATTCGACCTCACACTAATTATGTGCCAACCATGGCACTTAGTGTTTGTCTGAATCATCTTACTTCATTCCGTTCCTACAATGGCCCCTTATTAGTATCTCTTAATTGTGCTATGTTACCGATCCATAGACCAGAAATAGAAAGCACCCCACCTTCACCTTGCACTTGATTCTTCTGGATTCTTCTCTGATTCTTAAACAGATTCGTGAAAAAAAGACCAGTTACAGAAAAAGCTATTAATTTTGCATGGGCATCTATTTCCCCCCGTGACCCCAGGAAGGGAGCTGACATTCATGACTTGGGCCTTTGGGGGGATCATCTGCATCACCCTAAAAGACCACAGAAAGGAGGGAAGTGGTCTTTTTTTTTTTTTTTGAGGAAGGAGGTTCACAGTAGTGAAAGAGCCTGAGCCTCTTCTGCCTGGGGAGGGGACGGCTGCAACCTGAGCTGGGAACCGGGGGAACGCTGCCGTGTCTGGTGTCTGCGCTCGGTGGGTACCTCGGGCATGGTGGGGGAACCACTGTGGGGTAGCTGTGCCTTGGAAAGAGGAGGCCGGGGTCAACACCTGTGGCCAAAGGACCACCGTGCAGAGGATACTGCACCCACTGCAGCAAACGGAGTACCCGTTCCCTCCCTGGAGTGCTAAAACTTACCCTCGGAGCATAAAGAGGCCATCTTGGAAGGAGGGAAGCTTGTGTATTCCATAACCATCCCCATAGACACTCTTTATTAACCCACAAAACGAGGCCCCTCCCCTTATATACACGGTCGTATAAACTCAGCATTGTATACCGTGCTTCTTTCATTGGCTCTTTTTTGCATTCGCTGGTTCTTCAGTGCCTCTGTGTGCACACATGTGGGTACGGGGGCACGTGTTCATCTGTGCATGGGCAAATGCAGAGGCAGGGACCCGCGGGGCCATCTGCATGATTCCCTTAGAACTGCACATGAAAGTAATGGACTTCTTCAAAACACGAATTTACATTACTGAGTGGCACAAAAAAAAAAAAAAAAAAAAAAAAAAAAGGAGCAGGGGAGAGGGAGACAGCCAGCAAGTGAAGCCACCTTGATTAGGGGTCAGGACGTGTTTCACTAGAGGCAACATCAAGGCCTAGCTCGGAGCACAGGCCGAGCGGCCAGCTGCCTGCTGGCACGGCTGAAACCTCCCTTCACCCCAAAACTTCCCCTCGGTAATCCTGCAGCTCGCTGGATGTTCTCCTAGACATCACCCTTGGGGTTTATGGCAGAGTCCTCATGTCTGGGTGTGTGGGGGGCATTTGGATGTGAACGCTTTATCAGCAGAGTGAATTACGTACAGCCTTGGCTTGGAGATGAGGTTGAAGCCTGGTTGGCATCACTATGTATCTGAGTGCTTTTGGCAACATCTTGCTTCTCTCTTTGCTTCCATCTTCCCGTATGAAAGACCTATTTTCCTTGCTGTTTAACTGTAGTATGGTGGGGAGGATGAAATGAGGAGAGGCCCTGGGAATGGATGGCTCAGTCACCACTATCACCATCATCCCGAGATGGGGTCACAGACTGACGGGCTGTGTGGAAGATGAGCAACCGCAGGGTTGTGTTCCCCTTGAGAGAGAGGGAGTGGAGAATGGCCAGGGGTGAGGGGACTTTCATCAAGAAAGGCAGAGCTGGGTAGAGCCCCGGGCTGATGGTGATGTGGAGGCACGGCGTCCCATAGGGACATCCCGTAGGGATGTGGGGGGCGGGGTGGCCTGTGGTAGCAACAGTTCCGGCAGCTTCTTCAGGCCGCCTGGGAGGAAAGCTGCTGCAGAGCCCTGTCAAACATCCTCTGCCACTGGGACTGGCCCGTTCTGGGTTCCTGCCCTTGGGCTGCACTCTTGCCAGTGAGAGCTCGGGCAAACCTCGGCATCTGCAGCCCCAGGTCCTTCTGAGGGTGCAGGGGATAGCAGCACAGCTCAGCAAGGAAGGAAGCTTGCCCAAGGTCACACAGCAAGCCAGCTCTGGGGTTGGGACTGGGACGGAAGTCACTGGATTCCCATCCCAGAGCACACTTCGATGCCTACAATGTCTCCGTTCAAGTCATGCAGCTCCTTTGCAGCTTGCCTTGGTCCTGACACTGCCCCCAGCTAACTGTGGCCCTTAGGGGCAACCTCCTCCTCCTCCCTGAGTCTGTTAAGTTGGGTGGCTGACTGGATGGTTTCTAAGGTCCCTTTATCTTTGATGATCTGTAATTCCTCAGCTCACGAGTCACGGAGGCTGTCAGATGTCCGAGTAGGAGGAGGATGCCACATGACAGGTGGTGTCCCTGACTCTGAAGGGGGACTTGGCAGAGCTACCTCCTCTGATGGGGACAGGGAGGGTGGAAGCTGGCAGGAGGATCCACCCACTTTGGACAAAAGCTATGATTCACCCAGTGGAGGAAGGGAAGGGGGGAGACACATTACCCAGTAGCATGGGACTCCGGGCAAGTGATGTCAATGATCTAAGCTCTAGACCCCCAGACCTTTATTTGCACACAGAAGGCTTGGAGTGGATGCAGACAAATCCCAAAGCTTGAATTCACAACTTTCTTGCTGAGATTCAAGGAGGCCACTATTTTTGTGATAAAGATATTTTAGGATTATTCAGCAAGTTTTAGTGACTCAGTTCTTCATGGCACAGCCAGAGGGGTCTTTCTAAAATAAAAATTGGGTCATGGCATTTTCTAAAATCTTTTAGGGACTTTCACAATACTTGTCGTGGCCTCTTGAGTCTAGCTAGATGTGGCCTTCGCCTGCCTCTCTGGCCTCCTCACAGCCCCCTGGCCTGTCCCATTGCCTCCTGCATTCCCATGGCCCTTCTTTGCTAGCTCATTTCCCTCCTCACTGCTGTTGCATGGGCTGTTCCCACCACCAGGAATGCCTCTCTCTCTGCTCCTCTACCATCCAAGGTTAATCTTCCTCCAGGTCTTTGAAGAAATACTACTTTAGCAGAAAGACTCTTCTTACCCCTCTCCAACAGAAATGAGGATCTCTTTCCTCTTAGCACTTAACTCAATGTATAATTACATATTTGTTTGGGATTATTCATTGCCCTCTCTTTTTCTCCCACTATTCCCAAACCTTATAGACCAAGAATAATATTTTTCCTTTTTCCTTCTTGAAATGCCTGTCCCTAACACAGTACCTGGCAAATAGTGAACACAGAGTAAAATGCTTTTTTTCTGTTTTAAAAAAAGATCACATCGTTGTTGGGACCCATGTCAGGAATAACTGTCACAAAGTGTGAAATGTCCACGGTTCGTTCCAAAATGCCTTCAGGGGTACTTGGCATTTATGTAAATAAGTGCTTTGAATCAGTCCTCCCAGGGGAGAGCAGTTTTAGAACCATAAAATGTTGATATTGGACTGAACTCTAGAAAGAACATCTCGGTGGATAGTTTTAAATTCTTTTTTAGTAGTGGAACCTGTTTCCTAGCCAAAGCTTTGTCCAAACCCCAATACATAAACTACATGAAAGCAAAGGTTTCTGGCTAATGTGGGGATGTGGGGGTGCTGGGGCATTGAGGAAGCAATTCCTAGAGTCTTTACTCTCCGCTAGTGGTATCCTTAGGGGGGGAGAGTGGGAGTGGTCCACCCTGGAGGTAGGCAACAAGGGGGTCTATTGTCTGCAGGGAATTTAAAAATAGCGATACAATCAATAAACAATAAATACAAAACAAGATCTAAACCTAAAATTTGACTGGCTTTTTATTAGACAACTCTAGATAATCAGTGATAAAACACCCTTCTTCGCCTGGGTGGGGCTCAGGCCCCCACTGCCTGCATGCTGCAGATCCCAGTGGCCTACTTCCACGGCATTTTTATCCAAAGCCCTCATCAAAGAAGGGACTGATTTGGCCAAATGGTCAAACTCCATGTCGGACAAGCTCAGAATGAATGAGGGCGTCCAAATGTAATTACGTCAACCTACGCTGAAAACTAAAGGGCTTTAGTATTGTGCTTGTGGCTACCCCAGGACAGAGGCTTGTGTCTTTGAGAGTAAGACTGGGTGGAGGTCAAAGGCAGCCAGACAGCCTAGATTCAAATCTGTGCTGTGTCATTTACTAGAGTTTGAGCTTGGGTAAATTACCTGAGGTCTTGAGGCTTAAGTCCTCATCTACAAAATGGGGATAATAAAGCGACCTACTGCCGAGCACTGATTTCTCAACCAGAAAAGAGAATCCGTGCTCATCGAGCAGCAAGAGAGTAAGCACTAGTGCATGTGAATATTGGTCATTTCTTGGGATTTATGTGTCTGGGGTCTTCTTTATCTTGATGCCTGGGTTGTTGGGAAAACACATGTGGTATCAGGAATATATCAGCATTGCAAGGGCACCTTTCTCCATCTGGGCATGCTCCTTGCCAGGGCTGAGTGTACAAAATGTCGAGATCCACAAGAAGAAACCAGGAATACCTGCAGGAACCCCCAAAAGGATACATCAAAGACTTTACCTTTCTGCCTGATCTTGATAAGCCACCAACTGAGTTGGGAGGAGGGGGGGTTGGGGCAGTTACTGTGGCCGATCTCTGGGCAGGATCGCAAGCTAAACATTAAAAAAAAAAATCATGGAAAGTACATTTTCTTCTTAGAGCTAGGCTCGAGATACTACTGTTTCTGCTCCTACAGTCCTGTCAGGCCTCATGAGCTTCCATGGGCTAGAATAATTACCCCTTTTCTTAATTACCTAACGCTGCCAGTAAGCCCAGAGCACGCTCAGCATCTCAGAAACAGAAACACTCCACATCACACAGTGCATCTTGCTGATGCATCTGTGATTTCGTGTGTTCCTACAGAGAGAAATGGAGACAGGAAACAGTATTTGCCACATGCCTACCGTGTGCCTGACACTTTCCGTAGGATATCTCCTTTCACCCCTACAATAATCCTGTATGATATTCCCATTTGTCCAGTTGGAAAGTTGAACTCACAAGGTCAATTAACTCGTCCAAGGTTACACATTTAGAAGGAGTAGAGAAAGTATTGGATCAAGCCAAGATAACATGATGTTTTTATTTCCTCTATGTTACTCTATTGCCTTTTTCATATTTTATTTCTCAAGCATTCATTCATTCATTCTTAAAACAGCCTTAGAAGGGAAACAGAGCTTTGGAGAGATAACAATGCTTATCCATTGTCTCAGGGCAGTTTTGCGGCTACAGCTAGGAGTCTAAAATATGTGAAGTTTGGTGACCAGAATAGCTTACACCAGTGTGTATGGGAGGATCTCAAATCCTTTGTAATCCCCTAGCACCTCTACTGAGAGAGATGGAAGAAAGAAGCTGGGAAGCTAAGTAATTTTTCTAATGACCCACAGTAAAATATTTTCCAGTCCTGCACCTGTAGGATTTTGGTGGATCTCCCTTAGTGAGCTCTAGTTCAAGATTTTTAGAAACAAAGCCTTGTTCTGGATCCTCATGGCATCAACTCTCTGGTGGAGTGGAATTTTCCATTTATTGAGTGAACGGACTTCTGAGTGACAACATCCTCCTACCTAGAATCTGGATCAGGCCCAGGTTTCAGGTTCCAGGCACTGCCATGAAATTCATAAGCCCTCATCCCCTGGGGCTGGACCATCACGCCTGGTGTGGGCAGGTGTCCATGCTGAAGCCAATGCTGAAGGGAGTGTTCTGCTCTGATGGGAGCGCACAGAGAAACCCACTCCATCCTGCAGGCCCTTGCTAAGCAGATACGTTCCAGCCCAAGAACACATTAGTCATGGTGATGACTATTGCTGACTCGAAGCAGTGCAGGATGTAACACACAACAGTAGGGGGAGGAGGCCCTGGGGATCATCCAGGCCAACCTCAATAGTTTCCTGCTGAGGAAGCTGAGGTCCAATGGGGAACAGTAACTCATGCAAGGCCACCCACTGGGTCATGATAGAGACGAGTTGTAGCATTTGTTCACTCTGATCAGGGCCTAGGGCAGCCTCAAGGTGGAGGTGGTCAAAAGCCACACGAGAGATGTGGACATGTTTTAGAGATTGGTTCCCTTAGTGTCCTGGACCAATACTGGCAGGTTCTGGACTGGGAGGTTTGGTCAAATCATGAGTCTCCCCTGCCTTCCCCAGGCTTCAGAGAAGACTGGATATAGGGCACTAAACCTGGAAGTCATCCCAGGAGAGCCTTCGGTGCAGATGCAATATTGACAAGAGGTGATGCTAAAGATCACCAAGGTGAAGGGCTGCAATCGTGGTCCTGGAGCTGAGTGGAGCTTCTTGGGCTTTCCCATGTGTGGCTGTGTTAGGAGAAAGCTGGCTCAGCAGCTACACATCACATGTGTTTGTCACCTGGCCATTGCAATTCTATTCATTCATTCATTGAACAAATACATAGAGTGCTCATACATGCCAAGCACTGTCCCGAGTCCAAGGATATAGTAGCAAATTAATGAAAGTCCCTGCTCTCATGGAGCCTGAAATTTACAGAGCCTTCTCAAATGTCACCTTGTCAGTGAAGCCTTCTCAAGTCACACCACACAGAAATGGTCCATCTTTCCATAATTTTTACAGCATTCAATGCCTGACGAATGTTTCTTGAATATTTAATGAACTCAGTCAATCATCCATAAACAATCATTTAGCATTTTCTATGTACAAAGTCCTATATTGGTGTTTATCATACATTGATGAGAATTATAGTTTTCTGAATATATGTCTTATTCTCTTAAATATAATATAAATTCCTTGATGATGATAGGGACTATATGTCACCTGTCTATGTATGGTGGACATGAAGTTTTCTGGTAGTGAAGTGACTATTAGTACATGTTATTAGAAGGAGGGAGGGAGGAAGGATGGTTAGTAATTACAGCTCTCTGAAGCTGCATGGTTACAGGCATATTGCCACCAATTCAAAGATTAAGAAACTGTAAGTTTCCTAGCTAGGTCATACTCAGATCCAGGATTAAGATCAAGGACTTTTGAATATAGGTCTGGGCTCTTTATTCTCTATGAGTAAAATATAGGCTATTAGGGCAAATTTGGGAAGAAAAGTTCTCTAAGGATCACCTGGGGAGTGACACATCCTAGCCAGCTCCTGCTAGCGCCATGGCAGCCTTACCTTCATCCACGCAGTCCTTGGCAACACACTCCAGAACTGAGGAACTTTCCTTTCTGAGAAGTCCCTCTTCACGGTCAGCTAGAATCTCTCCATCCTTCTGTGAATTGGTTCTGACCTCCACAGAAATTGAATTTGATTATCGTAGAGCTTTTGTCCAGCATGATAGTTAAGAGCGCAGGCTTTGGTGTCAAACTGAACCTGGCTAAGATCCTTAACTTTCTGCCTTTCTGTCCTCTCCTTTGTAAATTGCATTAGTGAGAGCTCCAGCTACTGGACTGCGGTGAAGATTAAGTTAGATAATCCACATGAGGCTCCTACCCTAAGACTAAGTACATGGTGGGTCCTTAACAAATGTTAGCTCCTGTGGTTGTTTGCTTACAATGAAGATTATTAGTCACTCAGCAAACCTTTCCAAAGTGCTGATCATAATGCCAGGCATCATGCAAAGTGCTGAGAACTTGGGAGTAACTAAGAACAAAATCCCTGTTCTCAAGAATCTGACACTCTCAGTGGGACCTGACACGTACACAAGTTCTGTTCACTGAGGCAGAATCAAACATGGCACAAATGGAATGTCCATTTTGGAGTACACAGGGAAGAGCATCATCCCAACTGTGGGTTGGAAGACAGTGTGGCATTTGAGCCAAGTCCTGAAGGATCCTGAAGGATGAGCAATGAAGAAGAGGAAGACGGTCAAGGGAATGGCATGATCAATGATAAGAAAGAGCCGGGCATTTTCCAAATGACAAAATGAAAATGGCTCTTATCCCTGAGAATCCTACAACTTGACCCATAAAGTGTTGGCACAAAAGTGAGTTCTGAGGCCTCATGGCACAACAGGGAAAAATTTCAATGGGCTGGAAATAACCACTTGAGGCCAGAATTTCTTGGGCCCAGAGGACTGGGGATAAGACCTCTAGGACAGAGACGCCAGCAAGTTACCAAGGATCTAGCATACGGCTGGCACATAGTAGGCCCTCAATAAACATTGGGTGAATTACTGAATGAATGGCCCATTTCGCTGAGTTCTTTCCAACATTCCCATGCCTGTTTTAAGTGGCAAGATGGAAAACAGGGTCAAATACTGGCCCAGAGGCCACAACAGAGCTGGGAACAGTGAGGGAGGGGTGAGCAAACACACGCTTTTATTTATGAAACCCCATATAGACCATTTTCCTCTCATAATGAGTAGTGCTCATATTATGTGGTGTTACAAATGCTAGAACAACAATACCATGTATTTATGGAGTGGCTGCCTCCGAGGGGCTCAGACTGTTTTACAGACATGATCTCATTCATGCTGTCTCAGGTCTTCTTTTCAATTACAGAATGGTTCATTGTTCCAAACGATGCAAACTATTTCTTCTAGACGCACTCTTAGAATTATCCATTCTCCTGTTACAGGTTCAAAGATTTACAAATCACCACCAAATGGCTCCAGAATTGCTACAGCAGGAAAGGAGGTGGGTGGAAATGGAAATTTTCTGAATTTATAATTTAGCAACTCTTCAAATATTAGGAAGTCATTCTTTGTATACTCGTCTTAAAAACAGAGGAAAACATAGGCTATGACTTAGTTGCAGTCACACAATGTACTAATAAGGGCAGGAAGAAAGGATATTAATCCTCCACAATGTTAGCTCGGGCTATAAAAATAAGAGTTAACTAGTGTGGCTATGAGACAGGGTAATTATAACCATGATAAGCACAAAAACAGGTGGCGATATGGACATGTTCTCAAGCTAAGGGTCACAAGAAATGGGTTCTTCTTTTGCACTGCTGTAAATTACTTTGTGCTCTTAAACAAACTCCGAACTTCTCGGAGCTTGTTGTCTTATGGATTGGAACAGGTGCTCCCAAGTCCCTCCCCTTAGCGAGAGTTCCCCGGTCTATATGGTTCTGCTAAAACCACCAACAAGCTGTCTAATGTTTCACCTGGAACATAATAGATGCTCAACAAGTGTTTAGTAGATGACCCTGTCTACTTTTCAGTAGTTTGCACATGAAATTTGATTTAATACCCAGTTGGTGAGTGCCTATTCTATTCCAGGCACAAAGAAGGTGCTGGGTTATAAAAAAGAAATTGTGAAAAAGATAATCATTGACATCTATGTAAGCTGTGGAAGGGAGCCAGATGATGAACTCTGATGCAACAGAGGCTTCTTGGAGGAGGTGACAGAAGCTGGGTTTAAATGGATAATGCCTTGGGAGCTCACCAGATGGACCAGAAAGGGAAAGGCATTGCAGTCAGAGGGAAGAGCATGTACAAAGACACAGAGGTGATAAAGAGCTTGGGGAAATGTGAATAAAGTGTGGGGATGAGTCAGCAGGAAGCCAGACTGGAGAAGCAGGTGTGGGTCACAGGATTAAGAACCTCAAAACCTGGCTATGGATCTCGGCTTTGACAGAGGGGAAGTTTCCTAGCAGGAGATGGCCATGTTCAATTTTCAGAAGGAACCTTAGAAATCACTTTACCATATACTTCACTCCAAGGAAATCATGGGCTCGATGTTATTCCTGTTTTCCAAATGGAGAAGTTGAGATTCAGACGAGATAAGGCATTTGCCTAGAACCGAAAAGCTTAAAAATAGCAGAGCCAGGATTAGACTCCTTTAATAAAAGTCTATCAAATCTCCCTTCTCTAACCAATGTAATTGAACCTATTCCTCCTCTCCTGCACAGACCCCTGTTCCAGCAACTAAGTCACCTGCTTGTTCTCTGAGCACACAATGACAAATCCCTTCCCTACTCTGGCCTCCATGTTGTTCTTTCAATCTGGGATGTGCTGCCCCATCCAAATTCCCCAAATACTTCAAAATTCAACTCAAGCTCCCTCTACTCCAGGAAACTTTCCCTGGCTACTCTAGTTTCCGCAGCTCCTTGCAGAAGGACTACAGTATTTATGGTGTGTACCCCACCCCACCCCCCAGTCTTCATTCACTCACCCCACTAAGCCTTCCCAGATGCTGCAGCTTCCATGTGCCTAAGACCATGTGAGGCAGTGGTGATATGGGCAGTAAGCAAAAGACACAGTCTTTACCCTCATGTAGCTCAAATCTAGTTTGGGGAGCCAGCAATGAGTGCCATGCGGTCACAAACTTGGATAGTGTTTCAAAGGAGGATGGCAGGATGGGGGGCGTGGATAGGAAGACAGGTGCCCCAGTGCTCAGGGAGGGCTGCCAAGAAGAAATAGTATTCAAGCTAGGGCCGAAAGGATTAGATGATGAGTAGGGGTTAACTGGGTAAAAAGAAGGGGAGACAAGGGGAGAAATGTGGCCCAGGCTGAGGGAACACCCAACACAAGCTCACGGCGGGAGAGAACATGATGCATTGAGGAAGAGAAAGGAGGCGGTTTTTATCAGCCAGGACACATAGGGGCAAGCAACAGAGATGGACTCTGGTGACCTTTAAGCCCGATAGCAAATTATGGAAAGATAGTGAGAAGTTCAAAGCTTCACTAGGAAACCAAAGGAGTCCACACAATCAAAGCCCATCACAAACATCGTGGCTCATAAGCAATCTGGTGCGGATCCTGAGAGCTCATGGTTTTAACATCAAGATTCATAGCTAGCATCACCACCCCTCCAGCACAGGGCTTCTGGCTTCATCTCCGGCACCATTGTCCCTAGGGCCCTGAAAATAGGCAGGTGTCTCTGCAGTCACGACGATGAACTTTTCCCCAGTCTTTCTCCCCCACCTGCTCCACCACTTCCCGGCAGCCAGGCGCCTCTGTCTGGCCGTCCACATTCCCTGGCTGGCCGGGAAAGTTTATATCTGGCTTTTTCAGCTTCCACAGTGAGACACAGACTGTTTCTCATTAAGATTTATAATGTGAAAGACTCCTCAAACATAGAAAGAAGGTTCATGCACTGGGCACACGACAACACAGCTGGAGGATGAGAGTGCCTGTAAAATTCTCTAATTGTTTTAGTCGTGCGCATGTCATCTGCCGAACTGAATTGAGATCTCCTTCAGGGAAGTGCCCATGTCTTCTTCCTCCCTCACAAGCTCAGCCGTGACTGACGGTCCCGGCCACAGACTCCCTGCTCAATAAATTCTTGTTGACTCCAGTCTAGTTCATTCTGCAAAGGTCATTTCATTTGGCCTTAGCTGGGAGATGATTTTCAAATGTAAAATATGAATAACTTGGCCCTGGAGTCAGTAACATCTGCAGATAATCATGTCATCTGGCCATGCAGAACCTGTGGGCATGGGGAAGCTTTCTGAGATGTGAGCAGATATGGAATAGAAACTGCTACTTGATGTACCCATCACTTCTCAGGGGCATATTCCCTCTAGGGCCATAGAGAAGCTTATGTCTTGAAAACGCATTTGGGCAATCCACTATTAAGTAGTGGTTACTTCTGTGAAAAACCTCCTTAAAAAATGAACAGTCCACACAATCAGGTGCGATGCCTAGCAGCAAGGAGTTTCTTCTTTCATTTTCTTTTACAGTGTTTTGGTAGAAGGAGTGCTGGATTAGGAACCAAGGTATGCGAGTCCCAGACCTGGCTCCAGGCTTATGAGACAGGAAGCCTTGGTAGAGTCCTATTATTTCCTGGACCCTCAGTGAAACGGGCATGAGGATTTATGAGGGTGCAGGCTATACTAGGCATCTGTTGTTTCTGCTTGTTCGACATCCTTCTGTCTTTTTCCAGAAACTGTTTATATCTGTTCTTTTAGAGTGGTGATTCTCAAATTTGAGCATACATCCAAATCACATGGAGGACTGTTAAAACACAGATTCCTGAACCCCTTCTTCAGAGTTTCTGATTTTATAGGTCTGTATAAATAATTGTATTATAAAATTTATAATAGTAGTATTAATATAATAATATACAATATGATTGTATTATAGAAGTTGTATTTCTAGGTATTTTTCAGGGAATGCTGATGTTACTGGTCCAGGGGCCATAGTTTGGGAACCACTACACTAAAAAGCCACCCCTCCCCGATTCTAAGTCCATGGGGTTCAGAGGCTAGTTTCAGCCTTTGGCTCCACAGGTGGGAACAAAAACCAGGCCTGACTAATTAGTTTATTCTGACCATCCAGTGACAGAGGATTATTTAGGGTGGACAAGAGAACCATATCAAACCAATACACACCTCTTCTTCGAGGGTTGCTCACCTGGTAGAATGTGAGCCTGAATCCACCGGAGGCCATCTTGGATCTTCTGATGATTATACCGAGGAGGAAATCAGAGCTGAAACATGCAAAACAGAGATTCCTGAAACTCAAGCTTCTCCAGCCATCCTCCAAACATGCTATATGAAACCCCACATTCTCCTTTTAGCTTGAGTCACTGGGGTTTCTGTTTTTTGTTTGTTTTGTTTTAAAGGGCCGAACAGAACAGAACAGAACAAAATAGAGGATGAGTTCGGTCCTTTAACAAAACAAAACAAAACAAACAAAAAACCCAAAGAAATGTTTAAGAAGTTAACCGTGGGACAGTGACCAGGTAGGAAAAATATGAAGTGATAATATGGTTCCTTAAGGACTAGCTTGCAGACAACCTGAGAACAGCACACGAAAGACAACCACGACAATGAAAAGAACAGCAAGGGAACTTTGCTGGGTGTTTAGTAAATACCACATTCTCTGCTTAGTGACTTGCAAGTATTACCTAACTTCACCCACACGATGATCCTGGGAGGCAAATACGATCATAGTATCAGTTCATAGAGAAGGATACTGAGCCTCAGAGGTTTTAAGAAACTTACCTGGCATTGCTCACGCAGTAAAAGGCATAAGGAAAGAAAAGAAAAGAAAAAAAAAAAAAAAGAAGAAGTTAATCCAATTGGCCTGACTCCAGAAGCCATATTCTGACATTCTTATGAGATCAGAAGTCTTGACCTTCCATTTTAAGTCAGAGACCACATTGTCCTGAGTATATGATGATGGTGCTTGGTTCAAACAAAGTGAATATATAAAAGTGATGGGTCCCTTTGAGGAACAAGAAAACTTATGACACAATTTGGCCTGAGCTCAGAGGATGGAAAAGCCTCCGGCAGACTGCAAACTGGCAGAGTGGCACAAGCCTTTTGGAATAGTCTGAGGTCTGGAAGGAACTGCCTCTTTCTCTGTGTCTGACTGACCAACTCTGCCTGCCTTGAATTCTGTTCAGCACCTGCTTCAGGGACCCCAACAAAGGCACCCACCTTGGCGTCAACAAACTCTTTTTTTTTTTTTAATTCTTATGTTAATCCCCATACATGACATCATTAGTTCTAGATGAAGTGTTCCATGATTCATTGTTTGTGCATAACACCCAGTGCTCCATGCAGAATGTGCCCTCCTCAATACCCACCACCAGGCCAACCCATCCTCCTACCCCCCTCCCCTCTAGAACCCTCAGTTTGTTTTTCAGAGTCCATCATCTCTCATGGTTCGTCCACCCCTCCGATTTCCCCTGCTTCATTCTTCCCCTCCCGCTACCTTCTTCTTCTTTTTTTCTTAACATATATTGCATTATTTGTTTCAGAGGTACAGATCTGAGATTCAACAGTCTTGCACAATTCACAGCGCTTACCAGAGTACATACCCTCCCCAGTGTCGATTACCCAGTCACCCCATCCCTCCCACCCCAACCCCCACTCCAACAACACTCAGTTTGTTTCCTGTGATTAAGAATTCCTCATATCAGTGAGATCATATGATACATGTCTTTCTCTGTTTGACTTATTTCACTCAACATAATACCCTCCAGTTCCATCCACGTCATTGCAAATGGCAAGATCTCATTCCTTTTGATGGCTGCATAATATTCCATTGTATATATATACCACCTCTTCTTTATCCATTCATCTGTCGATGGACATCTTGGCTATTTCCACAGTTTGGCTATTGTGGGGCGTCAACAAACTCTTAAGCTGTCATTTTGTTACATTGTTAGCTGCCCAAATCTGTTCCCCGCCCAACTTATCTGCAATATCTCCCACAAGCCCTGTCTCTAAGAGCCCACACCCAAATCTGAATTTTGTAGGTATGCCAAAGATGACCCCAATAATATTTTATTGGTTACCAACTTCCCCTGTCTCAAAAATATATACATAGATGGGTTGATTCTATAAACAGATTATTTCTCGAAATTTTTATTTATTTTATTATATAAATAAATTATATTTATTTATTTATTTATTTAGAGTGAAAGTTGGGGGAGGGGTAGAGGGAGAGAGATCCTCAAGCAGACTCCCCCTCTGAGTGCAGAGCCCGATGTGGGGCTTGATCTCATGACCCTGAGATCTTGACCTGAGCGGAAATTAAGAATTGGGCACTTAACGAACTGAGTCACCCAGGTGCCCCAACAGATTATTATTTTTTGCATGCTCATGGCTTTCAGATCTGTTCAGTGTGTCCTGTGGCTCCATTGCACGTATCTCAACCGTACCACTCTTTGATTTGCATTTATTTGCATATGTTCCTCGGTACAATGGCAGCTTGGTATCCTCTGGCACATGCAATGACAGTGGAGGGATTTGAACCAGTTTCGTTTTGTTAATCACTCTTTGTTATCTGCACCACCTCTTTCACAATTTCTTATTCTAAGTTCCTACCTCCATTCTCCACCTGCACACCTAAACCATGCCCCTGCTGACCACACTGCTGTCTTTCGGCAACACAGAGATTCCTTTTGCTCATAAGCTAAAAGCCTGTTATTGATTTAACCTCTTGCGTGTGCCAGGCAGACTCCTTCACGGACTCTTCCCCAGCTGCAGTTCCAGCCTTTCTTCCTTCAGTCACTCCCCAGCTGTACATTTAGTCTCAACTGTCCCATCCTGGCCAGACCCCCTTACCCTGGACTCGGTCTCTGCATCTCTGAGAAGGATTGTTTCTTGACATAATGAAAACCATCCTCTTGTATCTTTGCCCATCCAAACCTTACCTGTCCTTCAGGTTGGAGCTGAAAACTCTTCCTTCTCCATGGCCTGTCCTCAGGTCCCCGGGACAGGAGATGTTAATGCCTCCTCTGCACTTCCAGAGCTCTTTTATTGCCCTTCTCTCCCAGGCCCTAGCCCTGTCTTTATTATAGTTATTTATAGATAGAAATCTTATTTCCCCCACTAGTCTATAAAATCTTCGAATACAGAGTCTTATGTCATTCACCAATGTATTCTACACTGGACCTGTCTTATTACCTTGTATGTATTAGAAACTCACATGTCTAAAAATAAATAAACCTATAGGGTTCTGGGATGGGACCTTACCCAAAACGTCCCTCTCATAGTCTGTCGTAATCATGTAATCATGGAAATTCCATGGTATAAGATTAGTTGCTCTGGGTTGGCACTAAGTAATCACATTAGGGGTATCTCATTAGACCAGACCTAACAATAAATGTCTCCAGTGATGTGGTCAGTGACCAGGTATCTCTGGAGAAACTGGGGACCCCATTTGAAACAGTTCCCCCCTAAACATGATTTTATTTTGGTATAATGCTTTGTTTTTTTCAATCCACATGCATTTTGAATCCTATTTTATGCAATACCAATATTTCATTAAATATAAATATTTCCTCCCAATGGTCAAATAAAATTAAGCCCCAGGCATCTACACCAGGTATACCCTGTGGCTCTGAGTACCTTCTGGTTTCCCATCATGGATGGTGTTACCTCTGGCTGCAAGGCACAGTGTTGAAGGATCTGAGTCATTCATATATTGCTGTGAATGAATGATTCAGCTCTTTTCACTGAGGGCAAAGGGAAGACAATATGAGACATGAGAGACTTAATAGGGACCAACTAGTATTGTGTTTCCTTGAGGGACAGCATAAAACAGATCTGGGGAGATAGGCAGAGAGAATATCCTTAGCATATGAGACTAGTCAAGGTGCCCTGAGACTGAAGCTGAGGGAGGGAGTCTGATCTGGTCACCAGTTTTCCAAATGATGGTCCTGCTTTGGCCTCTCCTCCCCCCATTGAAGGTGAAGGCCTGAGATAGGGAGGTCATCAATTCATTTTCTTATTGGAAGCTGAGAGCTAGCTTATCCAGAGCCTGGGGGCTGTCAGCACAAGATTGTTAATGAACATGTTTCCTGTAGATAATTATAGGAAAGGGAATATTGAAAGCACTTAAAACATTTCATTCTTTTTAATTCATTAATTATATTGCAATTATCCCATGCTCAGGAGCTGTTCAGGAGGCTGGATTCCAGCATTCCTGTGAGGCCTCATGGGCAGAAATGAGGGCTGAGGGCTTGGGGAGAGTGGGCCTGAAGAGAAAAGCTTAGAAAAGGTTAACTGTGCAGATACAAGAAGCTAATTGGAAACCTCTTAAACAAAATCCAGGTTAATGAGAGTTGAAAAGAACAACACATCTCTTTGATAACGATTATTATCATTATTATCATTGTTTTCCACCTACATCAAAATTGCTTGCATTTTGATAGACCCATCATAAGCAACCTGACCCCTCCTGAAAACCTCTGGCCCTGAAGTTTAATCAGGAGAGTCAGAGACTTTTAGAGATGGGGTGAATCTTTAAAGATGGTGGAATGATGGGGAAACCAGTCTAAAAACTGCATCTGGGTCTCTTACATCCTAGACCTGACACTTCATTCTCTCCCCAAATTCTTACATTATCCATAAAAGAGGGTTGTAAGTAAATTGGATCAACAATTACACACTGGACCCCTTCCATACGCCAGGCTCGGGAGGATGATAGTGGTACAGATGAGGTCTGTGTTCTCATAGAACTTACGCTCTGTGGGAAACATGATCAGTTCAACAGGTCATCAAAGTTACAGATGAGGCACATGGACCAAGGCCATGGAGCTCAGGGAGGGAGTTCCTATTCTGGTCAAGAGATGGGGTGGTGAGAAGGCTCCCTGTGTGGTCTCTCTCTTTGGTACACATGTGTGTCCCATTAATAGTATTACCTCAAATCTCAGTGTTTCCCCGACTTCACCTTCCTGCCTTTCAGGAAATCTGGGCTGCTTTCTTCCCCAATGATTTCCTCTAGGAAATCTCGTGGTGGTAGTGGAAATGAGAAACGTTGCCCTCACATAGAAGCCAAAGCGTAAAGGTCTGCCGTTGGTCAGCTTGATGGGCACCGATTTTCCACCCTTTCCCACTGTCCTTCTTCTATTCATAGCTTCCTTTTTGTCCCAGTGGTCATGCCATCTCCAACCTCCTCTGGAGTGCTTGCCTCCATGCCACCCAAAGGTGATGTTGCCACTGATAACAAGGTATAGTGTTAAAAGATGGGTCACTAATATATTTCTGTGAATTAATGAGTCTGCTCTTTTGCAGCTAAAGGCGAAAGGAAGACATTATGAGACATGACAGACTCAGGAAGGATCAACTAGCATTGTGTGTCTTATGGGAATGGTGCAAAACAGAGCTGGGGGAGACAGAGAGTGTCCTTAGCATCTGAAACTAGCCAAGTCACCCTGAGCCTGAAGATATGTTTTCCCTGTCTCTATCATGTGAACTAGCTCGTGTGACATTGATTAAAGATGATACAGATGAGTCAACCCAGTTGTCCCAGTTGAGGCCCCAGATATCTTATAATGCTCAATCAATATCAGCAAAAATAATTTGTATCTGACTTGAAACCGACCACAAACACATGAGGGTATTAAGGAGGGCACATGTCGTGATGAGCACTGGGTGTTATATGCAACTAATGAATCGTTGAACATCACATCAAAAACTAATGATGTACTGTATGTTGGCTAACTGAACATAATAAAAAAACCAAAAAACAGAACAAAGCAAAAAACCAAAAACACATGAGGGAACCCAGCTGAGACCAAAGGAACTGTCCAGCTGAGCCCCGTCCAAGTTGCTAAGCTGCAGAATCACGAGTTAAATAAATGGCTATTGTTTTAAGACCTTATCTTTTGAGATAGTTTGTTATGCAATAATAGCTAACTGATAGAGCATTTAACGACATTTTAAGTCAGTTTAATTCAACCAAATGATTTGGAATGCCTATTATGTTCCTGGTCACTGAAGACATAATAATGAATAAAACACAGTCCCTATTCATGGAAATATGCAAATCCAATACCTCCTAAATGTAAGTAAGAAATTTGAAAACTCTGAGATTTTTAACTTCTGTCTCTGGATCACCAGAGTGTCTATGTTTAGGCCTCAGGGTGTCTGTGGACTCCTGGAAAATATATTAAAAATTTGCATGTATGTCCCTTGTACATTTTTTGAGAAGGCCTTTGGTTTTACATCACATTTTTCAAAGGGACGTTGAGAACCTTTGATGGTAATGTGGTGGAAAACTGTTCACACTGCCCAGCACTCATAGAGTGGTGTAGCCTACTCAGGGATACATTTCACTGCTGACTCATCCAATCAGAAAGGTGTCCTCAAAATGATATGCTGCTAGAGGCCACAGAGGTTATGTGTTGGACCATCAGAGTGTTATGAGTGTCTTTAAAAAAGCTTCCAACAGATAATGTTATCACTTTCTTGTCATATAGAGCAGAACCTTTATATGATCCCAAAGCACAGTTTCTTAAAAAAAAAAAAAAATGATGGGCTTATCTGCGTCCTACTTTTGTTCACTGTAGGGTTGGTAAATCTTTCTCTCAGGGCAAAAATATAAGTCTATCATTCCCCCTAGCCTTGCTCTTCTGGCAAAAAAATGCCTCTCTCTTTAGACAACAATGCAGAATATCTACCCTGTGGGTTCTTGTTGGAGGATTTCATTGCGATCTGTCTGAGATTAAGAGCCATACTGAACCCTGATGACAACAACATTGGATGTTTGGGGAGACAGGCTGATGGGCACACTAATTATCCCTTTCTCTAGTTTACTGGGGGTTTCTTCATTTTTAAGCCAGATAACAAAAAGAGAGGGAGGGAGCCAGGTCAAGGACAGGGAGTGCCGTAAATAACTACAAGACCCCTATCTTAGGGTATAACCAGTTCTGCTATAATCTTGCTTAGCATCTTTGACCAAAGCTACCATCTCTGAGTCTAGGTATTTTTACTTGTAGAATTGGAGTTATTATCCATGCCCTGCCATCATGACTGAGGCGGTACTGTGCCGCTCAAGCCAATAGGTGTGAAAGTGACTTACAAATCGTGAAATGCTACTAAACCTAAGGTTGGTCTCCTCTGCGTGTGTTTCTGTGATTCACTTGGAGTCTTATCCCTGATGCCATGTAATTCTATCAGATTGCCACCTCTGAAGTTAATGACATCATAGATTATTAACAATATCAGATGGACAACATTACTCCCCAAATCAGCCCCTTCCCTGACACCCACTGGATGGCGGGAGTGGCCGAGCATTGAATTCCTACAGTCCCTGTGCTTCCCTGGACTGTTGTGTTAAAATCACTGGTCTTGGGCGCTGGGTGGCTCAGTTGGTTAAGCAACTGCCTTTGGCTCAGGTCACAATCCAGGAGTCCCAGGATCGAGTCTGGCATCAGGCTCCCAGTTCAGTAGGGAGTCTGCTTCTCCCTCTGACCCTCTCATGTTCTCTCTCACTTCCTCTCTCTCTCAAATAAATAAGTAAAATCTTAAAAAAAAATACATTTAAAATCACTGGTCTTATTTCTGCTTCAAGAGATGGTAAAATTTAGTGGTTAAAGGATAAACTTGGGAATAACACTGCCTGGGGTCGAATCCTGTAATAACCACTTATTAGCCATGTAATCTTGTGCAAATCATTCAATCCCCTGTGCCTCAGTTCTTCTCATAGGAATCTATAACTCACATGGTTGGGGAGATTAAAGGAGTCAAGCATGTAAAGTCTTTAGAACAATTCCCAGCACTTAATGGAGTAGGAAGAGAGCTCAAAAATATTAGCTAATATTATTAGCTTGTTTCTGTGCCAACTTGGGAGCACCTTTGGTAGTGGTGAGGGTTGTATTTGTTGGTATTTCCACATTTTCAGTACCTACTGTTTGATAGGTGCTCAACAAACATGAACACACGCATACATGAAGGATGAGTGAATAAATGAGGGAATGAATGATGTGGGGAGAAACCCTGGCTCTGAAGGCATACACATGAATCCTGGTCCTAGCCCCATCTTTAACTCCATCTGACACCTCTGAAACACATTATATACCTCTCTAACCTGCAATTTCCTTGCAAATGCAAGCAGTGGCCCAGATAATCACTAATGACAATTTCATCTCCAGAGGTCTATAAAATGAGATTATGAGGTGAGAAGGAGAGGAGTTACTTCACTCAGAGTCTGCTGGTGGGCCAGGCAATTTACATAGAGAGGCTTACGAAATCTTCCCAATGCACTATCAGGTAAACAAGATGGTCTCCATTTTATAAATAGAGAAATTGATGAGACCCAGAGAGGTTAACTAAATTCCCCAAGACCACACAGCCAATAAATTGGGAAGGGAAGGCTCAACCGAGTTCTGACTGAAGTCAAAGATCAGTCCTTTCCACCATCCTATGGAGCTCCGAGATATAAAAGGGAAAGATGGTGTGTTGTCACCCACGCAACACCTTCTCCCATCAAAGGGAAGCAGAGGCGGTGAGCAGGGGGCAGGGCAGGTATACTTAGAACAGGTGTGGAGAGAGCTGTCTTTTGACATACACATTTAGACACATCAGCATCTGTGTTGGGGTCCAGATGGGGAGAGATTAAGCAGGGGAGACAGTAGCAGCTATAACATTAGCCTTGAGTTAATTGCTATTTTGGTGTTCTTATGGAAGGAAACATCCAATGTACATTCACGCAGCAAATGGAATTCATAACAATTTCTTTGAGTTGGGAATCACTTGTCCCCTCCTCCCTGGAGCTAATCCAATGTCTATATTTAACCCGGCGTGCTGGGTGGCATTACATTTGGGTGATTATTTATAGATACCCTCATGCACGGTCTGCTGCAAAGCCACAGGGATTCTGCCAAGGCAGTGGGGAAGGAATAGCTCCAGATGTGCGACTGCATATGAATCCATGTCTGGGCCGTTTTGGATAGGGAGATCTGGGAGCTCAAATATACATGAGATCACAGTGTCTCTACTTATTTCTATTCTTAATTCCCAGCGTGAGGGGATTTATTTGAACATGGGGGCAGCTAGATCGTGAATCTTACATTGGAAGGCAACTTAGAGTCATTCACCCAATATCAAATCTGATATTTGAAACTTCTCTGCAGTATTTTCATTCAAAAAACACTTATTAATTATAACCCTAACCTTACCATTCACGATTCAACAGATAGTGGTTGAGGACCTATGAGAGGATCTGTGCTAGGGCTGCTCAGGTAAGTGATCTGCCCTCATGTTATGTCAAGTGGGAGAATGACAGGTAGATGAAGACTTTCAAGATGAACAATCAACAAGACAACTTTCATAACAGAATCACAGAACATGGTGTGACTTCCAAGAACAAGGTGTCTGGCATGGATAAGGGCTCAGTAAATGGTGACCATTCCTATCTTCCTGATATCTTTGGAGAATGCTTCACAGCTGGTTCTTGAATATTAAGTTGTATTTATCCAGGCAGAAAAGAGGGTGAAAAGGATAGCAGGGAAGAATGAATCAAAAGAACATTTTCAGGAAATGATGAGAAGACTGGAGGGTGTGAAGTATATTCTTCATGTTGAGGTATGGATTGAGAGGAGACTGGAAGTGTAGATTGGGCTCACATTGGGGGTGCCTAGAATATCACACTAAATAGGAGGAACCTGGTCACAATGATCTGGTGAGCAAAGGAGTATTTGCTTTTTTTGTCTTAAAAATATACAAAAATTTTCCATATCAATTGATACTATTCAAATTTTAGGATTTCTTGAGAATGATGGTTGGAGTCTGGAGCATTGATCTCTCGGAGTCTGTTTTCATATCTGTGATATGATTAAGATGCGTTTCCCCTCGAAGAACTTATAGTCCAGAGAGGATAAGACTATTAATGTGGCTATAGTATAAGGCAGCTCATAATTAGTGCTACCAGATTCAATAAGGGTTTTGCTTTTCTAGCATATTGGTTAAATTCTGCAGTTACGAATGCCACTGCTGTTATTTTTTTAACTTTATTTTTTATTATTATTTTAGAATCCCAGTATTAGTTTTAGGTGGACAGTATAGTGATTCAACACTTCTATACATTTCTCAATGCTCATCAAGGTAAGTTTACTCTTAATCCTCTTCACCTATTTCACCCCCCCCCCCCCCCCCCGCAGACCTCCCCTCTGGTAACCATCAGTTTATTTTCTACAGTTAAGAGTCTGATTTTTTTCCCCTCTTTTTTCTTTGTTCCTTTGTTTTATTTTCTAAATTCCATGAATGAGTGAAATCACATGGTGTCTTTCTCTGACTGACTTATTTCTCCTAGCATTGTACTCTCTAGATCCATCCACATTGTTGCAAATGGCAAGATTCCATTCTTTTTTATGGCTGAATAATATTCCATTATGTATTTAAAACTTCTTCTTAATCCATTCTCCTATCAATGGACACTTGATCTGCTTCCATAATTTATGCCACCACTGTTATTAGTAGTTACTCTTTATTGATCACTTACTGTATGAAAGTTACTTCTCCAAAATACTGTTTTCACCCTTAATTTAATGTTAATGACAGTCCTAACAAATATATATCCTTAGATCCATTTTACAAAATAGAGAAAGCTCATAAAAACGAATCGATTCGTCCAAAGACATACAGCCAGTAAAGAGGAGCAAGGAGTCAGATCCAGGTCGTTATGATTCCAGAGCTTAAAGCCTGTTGGTGCCCTGTCACAATTCCATTGCATACCTTTGAAAAGCATTGTGCTCCCCTCTGTGGGCTTGGGAAATTAGGAAAGGTGATGGGTGTTGTTTACCTGTCTTCACATGGTCTCAGGTCCAGAGGTTCTTCACTACTCCTGAACTTTACACTCCAGACCATCTAGAGACTCAGTCTCTGTGACTATGTCCCAGTGACTCTTTATTCATGCTGCTTGGGGACTGTGGCCATGGATTTACTAGCCTATTTGTTAATATAGCAATATATACATGGTCACAGTAATATATATATAAATATATGTAATATATATATATATTATATATATATATATATAAAATCTATTAACCTGATCTTAAGGTTTATTTTATGAAATAAGTTCGGCATACTATTTAGTGACCATAAAGTCACAAATGCGCAACACATCCATCTCAAGTGCCAATTTGTTGTTTTATAGTCTGACATCTGGAGTCTGCGTATATTTTATTAGGACCCCATTTTTAACATGCTGTGCAATCTTGGACAAACCACTAATTTCAGTAAAAGAAGTGGGTTGGGCCATTTTATGTTTAAGGTTCCTTTCATTTTAGTCATTCTCCATTCTGGTCCTGGGACAGCTGCCACAAAACACGGAAATCTGGGGAGAGAATAGTCTGACTCCTCAAGGAATGTACAATCTACTGCAAGAAACAAAATCTATCTGAATTAAAATTTCAAGCGAACAGTGCCATGGTGCTGTTCATGTCGCCACAAAATGGCTTGGGCCGTCCGTGGTGGCGGCGTGGAGAAAGACTCTCATTTGGTTAGAGAGGCTGGTCCAGAAAGAGGAAATAAAACTACGATATTGATGAGAAACTTGACTAGCTCCATGATTCTCTAGAACTGACCGTGGAGAATAAGCTACATAATGGCTGTCATGTTTGCACATATATTTATCGTCTCTGTATTTATATCTTATAGATCAACACATGCAGAAATACATAAACACACTGAGCAGGAAGTCAAGAGCTCTGGGTCCCACTTAGCACTGCCAGGAACCGCACCCATGGGCAAGTTGGGTCAAAATATCTTTACGGATAGCATGAAGGCACTGAAGCTGAAGATTCTCCTATTTCCTTCCAGCTTAATATCATAATTTGTGATTCTTGTTTTGAAAAAGCAAGATAAATCAAAATATTTACTGAGCACATAGTAAGTGCCAAGCTTTACATATGTGATATACTGAATCTTTGAAATATGTCCTAAATGTTTATTAGGTTCCAGTGACAACATTATAAATGAACATCGAGTGACAGTCTTGTCACCTATCAGTAGCGTACAATTTCGACAGGTGTAATTCTGGGATTTATGTAAATGAAAGATTGGATCCTCTATTATACTTTTTTGGTCAACTTCCGTCATGCTGACTTAATGGCTCCGGTGTACAGGAAAATAAAACGAAGCCACTCACATATATTATAAGGGAGATAATGAATTATTATTCCAAAAGTAGGCTTGTTGCACTCATTTGCATATAATGTTTAATTTTTACCAAATGTTTCATTTTAATACATGCACAAATGATCAAAAACTATCAAAATATGCTAATGAACTTTCTATTGCAAATATATTGTTGCCCTTGATTCTGGAGCTTTATTATAAAAACATTTGAAATTCTCAATGGTAAAGTGCTTCTTTTAATAAGAATAATATTGAAAATATTCACACACTTTTCCTATGGCGGAGGCCTTGGAGATCATCTAGTTAAAATGCCTGTTTTTATAAATGAGGCTATCGGGGCTCAGCTTGCTGGAGCAGGTTGTTTGCAGTCACACAGCTAACCAGAAAATATTCAGGGCTCCTGCTGTCCAGTTTGGGACATTTTTTAGGGGGCTGTGTTATCTCAAACAAAGTGTGATGTTTACCACTAGTCTTTACCAGTTTCGCTGTCAGGGGATCCTTCTGAGTTACTGGACTTCCATGGAGACTGAAATACTGGGTCCGGGGTGGGAGTGGGGCAAGAGGTAGGCTGCCAGACGTATAGACGAAAGTAAAATGCCAAACCTTCATGAAAGAGTCCTTCCTCAACTACTGTCATTTCAACCACCACCTTCATGATTTTTACTATTCAGAGACTATGTTCTTTATTTATGTAACTTGTTTTTCTTAAATTAAAACTTTTTAGTTAAAGAAATGCATGTTCCAGGGGGATCCTAAACTCCCATACATACTAAAGGGAAAGCCAAAAGCACATGTTTAAATAGAAGACAATAGGAGCATTACAACCATAATGATACCACTCACAGAGACGTAGCCCAGTTAGTGAAATTCTAACGGGATACTGTTTCTTATCAGAAGCTCTCTGCCTAGAGCATGCTCTTACTTTGTTATAAAAAAGGGTGGAAGTGGGGAGGTTAGCAAGTGTTAGAAGTGTTAAAGATGTTAGCACCCAACAAAGATTTTGTTTTTATTTGACATTTAAAGATAATGGGAAGGGAAATGACTTTCTTTTTCTTTTTTTTTTAATTTTTTTTTTAAGATTTTATTTATTTATTTGACAGAGAGAGAGATAGCGAGAGCAGGAACAGAAACAGGGGGAGTGGGAGAGGGAGAGGGAGAAGCAGGCTTCCCGTGGAGCAGGGAGTCCGATGTGGGACTCGATCCCAGGACCCTGGGACCATGATCTGAGCCGAAGGCAGATGCTTAACGACTGAGCCACCCAGGCGCCCAGGGAAATGACTTTCTTACAACGTGATTGGATGTCTGATGTCTTCAGGGTCCTGTCCCATCTAAATTGCCTCTTGACCATTGCCAGTGTGCATCTCACACTTTGGAAAATGTTGGGCTCGAAGAACACACCTCCCCTTACTTACATCTCTGGTACTTATATTTCTGACTAAGGAACCACATAGCAGAGAAACGGAAAGAAATCTCAGTGATCACGTACACCACCTAATACGGCCAGGAAGGTACAGTGTCTGGGTCCAGCAGCCTGGTGTGTATCCTCATCTTGCCACTTAATAACTGCGAGACAAGTGAATTAACTTGTCTGAGCCTCACTTTCTTCCCATGTAAATTGGTGGTAATAATACACCCTGCCTCAAAGCGTTATTGCAATGTTATCTAAGAAAACATGCAATAAAAATCAAAATATTTGATGAACACATAGTAAGTGCCAAGCTTTACATATGTGATATACTGAATCTTTGCAAGAGCCTATAAAGGTAAACATTATTAATCTCATTTTACACTGGAGAAAATTGAAGCACAAGGAAACTTAATGATTCCCCAAAGCTACTAAATGGCCAAACAGGAACTCAAGCCCACGTTTTCTTGTCTCCAAGACATCTTCTTAGCAATGATGCTTTAGACATGGAGATATGATGGCTAGAGAGAGAGGCTAGCTCAGATGGATGGACAAAAGTCCCACATAGAAGCCCTGTGGAGATAAGCAGTGAATTATTTAGTTCATTGTTGAAGTATTACCTATTGCTGCAAACATGCTACATAACCAGCCCCCAAACTTAGTGCCTTATAGCAACAAGCTTTTATGTTTTTTTCCACTCATACTCCAGACATTGTTCAGTGCATGTCTCATCCACAGGTGCCTGTATCCTCCTTGGAGAAGTGGCTGTGCAGGCCTGTTCTTCTCATGGAGGTTCACGGAAGCTCAAGAGAATAAACCACTGGCACATGAACATTTAGAACCTTCGATCGCATTGCCTCTGCCCTCACCTTGTACTGGCCACTGTAAGGCACAGAGCCGATCCCAAAGTGGAGCAGGAAATTATACCCTACCCTAGGAGGACAGGGAAGGGAATGACCATTTGCTGGAAAATATTCTAAGAGGGAGAAATGAGAAGAGCCCTGGAAAGACAAATTAGAGTCTGGGCATGGAGCACCCCAAGTGCCAAATGGTATGAGTGATTCTGTAAGCTAGATGGGGTCCCTGAGGCTTTCGGTGGGAAGCTTGAATCTCACTCATTTTGTGTCATCTCCCTAGAGCTCCTTTGTTCCCCAGTTCACAGTGGAGTCTTAGTAAGTGGTCTTTGTGAACAAAGGCTCCCACCTGGGCAGAGAGCATTGCAACCCACGCATCGTTACAGGAAATATCCAGCTCTAGTGGAGAGGTCAAACATTTTTAGGGTATAAATAATAAGGAAGATAGGTCTCAAAATCCGTGGGCTGGACAACTGCCTATCCGAATGGTCAGCCCAAAGGTGGAAAAAGGCACTAACTGAGCAGAATTTTGTGCTGGAGGAGCCTGGTGACCTCTTTTCTTCTCTTGTTAAAATGGTACCCATGGGCACCTGGGTGGCTCCGTCGTTAAGAGTCTGCCTTTGGTTCAGGTCATGATCCCAGGTTCCCGGGATGGAACCCCGCATCGGGCTCCCTGCTTGGCAGGAAGCCTGCTTCTCCTTCTTCCACTCCCCTGCTTGTGCTCCTGTTCTCCCTATCTCCCTCTCTGTCAAATAAATAAATAAAATATTTTTTTAAATGGTACCCGTGTCGTCCTCTGTTCCCTTTCCTTAAGACTTATCGCTACCCGACATTATGTCCTACATTTGTTTGCTTCTTTATTGTCTCTGCTGCACTAGAATATGAGTTCCATGAGGCCAGAGGCCTTGTCTGTTGTCCTTTCACTAGATCCTCAACACCTAGAATCACGGCTGGCAATGTTAAGAGCTCAGGAAATGTCTGGTGCATGAATACTCAGACACTGAGCTGGTGCCTCTGCATTCATCGCGTCTTACTCTGAGATTACCATCACTCAATATCAGTGGATTGTTACTGTCTTCAGCCCTACACTGGTCCTATCAATCCCAGGTCTCCCGCGGACAGCCTACTCCTGGTGGCATTCTGTATTAGTTAGGGTTCTCGATTGCAGATGAAAGAAACCACCTTTGTGTAAACTTCATCAGAGAAGAACTGTACTGGGGGGAGATGGGTGGTGCAGAGCGCTGTTGGGGAGGCTGTCGGGCCAGACTCAAGTAGGAATGGAAAGAGATAGAGCACAGCCAGGCTCTTGGCCCCAGAATGGTCTACTTCAGGCATCCTGTTCCCCCAACCCCGACCTTCTACTCGTGTCCTATTGCTGAACTCCCAACCGCACTGAAGCCTCATAAGTGATTTCTAACTAACCCCAAATCTTTGGATTCCTCCTTCAAGAATCACAGTCCCCCTTTTTAAAGGAATATTGGGGGTTGTTTAACAGAAAGGGGTTGCTCCTATCATGGCGAGATCTACAAGATATATTGTCAAGTGAGAAATCAAGGTACAGAATGGTGTGTGTATCCCTTATGTTAAGCAAAAAAGGGATGGGTATGCTGATGCATGTATCTGAGCAGATTTCCCTGGAAGGCTGCAAACCGTCTTGGTTTTAAGAGTTTCGTCAAGTAAAAGAACTGTATGATTGGGAAATGGGAGACAGGAAACGTCCTTTTACTGTAATTTGGCTGTTTAGATCCTTTGAATTTTGCATGATGTGCATACATTACTTAATAAAAAGATGAATCTGAAGTGATTTTAGAAAATAAAAATAGTTGTTTTTTTTTTAAAGCATCAATATCCTTTGGAAAAATGTCTGTTCATGTCTTCTGCCCATTTCTTGATTGGATTATTTGTTCTTTGGGTATTGAGTTTGATAAGTTCTTCATAGATTTTGGATACTAGTCCTTTATCTCATATGTCATTTGCAAAAGAAGACATCTAAATGGCCAACAGACACATGAAAAAGTGCTCAACATCGCTCGGCATCAGGGAAATCCAAATCAAAACCTCAATGAGATACCACCTCACACCAGTCAGAATGGCTAAAATTAACAAGTCAGGAAATGACAGATGTTGGCAGGGATGTGGAGAAAGGGGAACCCTCCTACACTGTTGGTGGGAGTGCAAGCTGGTGCAACCACTCTGGAAAACAGTATGGAGGTTCCTCAAAAAGTTGAAAATAGAGCTACCATACAATCCAGCAATTGCACTACTGGGTATTTACCCCAAAGATACAAATGTAGGGATCCGAAGGGGTATGTGCACCCCAATGTTTATAGCAGCAATGTCCACAATAGCCAAACTGTGGAAAGAGCCAAGATGTCCATCGACAGATGAATGGATAAAGAAGATGTCATATATATATATATGAATATATATATATATATTGAATATATATGAATATGAATATATATAATATATGAATATTATGCAGCCATCAAAAGGAATGAGATCTTGCCATTTGCAACGACGTGGATGGAACTGGAGGGTGTTATGCTGAGCGAAATAAGTCAATCAGAGAAAGATATGTATCATATGACCTCACTGATATGAGGAATTCTTAATCTCAGGAAACAAACTGAAGGTTGCTGAAGTGGGGGGTGGGGTGGGAGGGGTGGGGTGGCTGTGGCTGGGTGATGGACACTGGGGAGGGTATGTGCTATGGTGAGCACTGTGAATTGTGCAGGACTGTTGAATCACAGATCTGTACCTCTGAAACAAATAATGCAATATATGTTAAGAAAAAAAAAGAAGATAGCAGGAGGGGAAGAATGAAGGGGGGGAAATTGGAGGGAGAGACGAACCATGAGAGACTATGGACTCTGAAAAACAAACTGAGGGTTCTAGAGGGGAGGGGGGTGGGAGGATGGGTTGGCCTGGTGATGGGTATTAAGGAGGGCATGTTCTGCATGGAGCACTGGGTGTTATGCACAAACAATGAATCATGGAACACTACATCAAAAACTAATGATGTAATGTATGGTGATTAACATAACAATAAAAAAGAAAAAAAAAGCATCAATATCTTGGGCTGGAATATATGATTGGTCTGTTTCATTCCAGCTTTAGCTACTGGAAACAGGGGGAGAAAATATTTTTCTTCCTACTGCTTAGAAAGGGGGGAGGCGGGACTCTCCTTTCACCTTTTCTGGTGTGTTGCCCTCCCACATACGTGAAAAATGAAAAGTATCTGGATGCATAGCAGCTGTGCTAGATTTTGTTAATGGTCCCAGTTCTTTACCCCGTCCTGTATTCATAACCTTTGCCAAGTGATTTTTACTTCCTTCCTTCCTAAAATGCCAAGTGCATTTTAACACCTCTTAAATTTGAGCCAAACCATGTGACTGGTTTTGGACAATGGAAGATAGATGGAAATGACAGGGTGTCCATTCTGAGCCTAGGCTTCCAAGGCCATCTCATGTCCCTATTTCCTGTCTTGCACCTCTGCCATCTCTACAAGAATATACCTGTCTGGCCTGTTGGTCCAAGGGGCACAAAACGCCCATGGGGTAGTCCTTGCGAATTTGTAGCCTAGAGCCACCTGCTTGGGGCCAGCTAAGATCAGCAGGGCTTGAGGATAAATAAAGGCTCATTGCATGGCCTTGAGTTTTATGGTTGCTTGTTACACAGCAGTAGATGACTGATACAGCCACAAAAGTGAGGAATAGCTGCTGTAGGCACCACCTTTCAAATTGCATGGCCCAGGGTGACCTCTTGCCCTTTCTTAAAGGAAGAAAAATCACTGACACCCAGTAAGCCCCTAGAATGTGTCACGCATAGAGCTAAAGGCTTGACCTGCATTTCATCTTTTAGTCTCACATGATCCCATCACAGAGGCATTGATATATCCTTTCATAAGAGAGGAAATAGTGGCTCAAACAAGTAAACAACCCTTCCAAGTTGTTAAAGACAGTAAATGTCAGAGTTTGGGTTTTAAACTATTTGTATTTGATGTCCTTTTCACACACACATGCATGCGCGCGTGCACGCGCGCACACACACACACACACACAGCTATTTTTTAGCAGATACAATTTAAGACATACCTCTCACCAGGAGGTCCTGTCCCTTACTAACCACTCCACATAGGTGGACACTCGAATGTTCTTAGGACATAGCCAAAAACAGAGCTTCCGGGAGAGTGTCAGAGGACAAACAGTTTTCACATTCATCTCCAGAGAATCATTCCCAAGGGGAGGCAAGATTCCCTTCTGGAGAGGGGGCCCTGGGCAGTGTGCAAACTTCTGAGCGTGGAGCAGCTTTGGCTAATAAATCATTTGTGAGGCAATAGCCTGCGGTATCAAGTTACTCCAGGCCCAATTTTTGCCATCTCTGGATAAAAAATTGCACTCTGCACTGCAGGCTAAGGACTGGGAACAATTCGCTGCTTTAAAGTGCTAGGGCTGCCCATGTCACCCTTTGTTTCCAAAGTTCTATAGCGGGCTTCTGTGTGGAAGGAAAATAGACCCACTCCCACTTTTCAGGAGATGTCAGGTGCCTGCCTGCTGAAAATGGTGCACAGCCTTTTCAAACTGATGACTGACTCTCCTGACCACGATCTTGTTTTCTCCCCGCTTTGGCTCAGTGAGGTCAATTTTATGAGCCCTGTGTGTTTCCGGTGAGGAAGCTGAGGCTCCAAGAGTACAAGAGAGCAGCTCTGGGTTCTGCAACTGACAAGCAGCAGATCTGGAGTTGAAATCCTGGCCCCTGAAACCAAGTCCAGGGCTAGTTCATGAGAATTGGCCACGTGGCACCACAGCACCTGAGTTTTCCTCTGAATGTGGCCTTGGTCTAGAGATAAACTTTGCCCCTTCCTAGTGATCATCCGTGACAGCACAAATTATCTGCCAAAGCATTTGATTAAGCTGTCTCTGTACCTTGCTGTGCAGGAGCTGGTCATGGAATAACACGGAAGGAATGGACCTTGCAGGCATGTCTGGCCCAATGGCTTCCTTTTATACCTGGAAGTACTGAGATCCAGAGAGAGAGATTTTCTCAAGGGCATTCTAGAAATCTAAGCTTGTATTTTCCTATCACAAAAGCAGCCCATGCTCTTCCTTCCAGAGCCAGTCTGAAGCAAAGAGCAATAAGAGTTTGTAGTGTATTCACAGACATCCACCAAGCCTGCTATAGCTCACTCTCTCATTACAACAACTCATGAAATAGACAAGGCGGGCTTTTTTTTCCACCTCCATTTCCCAGACAAGGCCACAGAGAGCCAGAGAGATAAAGTATCTTGGATTGAAATACTCTACATCTGATGCCCTTCGTTGTCAACAACAGTTTCATGCCATTTATTTGTATTTATTCTACATGCATTTATTGCATAAGGATTATGAGACAACCACAGTGCTGGTGCTGGAATCATAAAGCACATAAAGCTTCGTGCCTGCCCTCATGGGTGTTACGTTCCAATCAAGGAAGCTGATGCGAAGTCCGTAAATTGTACAAATGATTGTATAATTAAATTATTGATAAATGCAATGAAAGAAAAATATAGGAGGTTATAAGAGTTTTAATGCTGGTGGTGGAGAGGAGGACTAACCTGATCCAGTGGGTCAGGAAATATTTCTCTTCAGGGGTGATGGTAAGAAATGAGTGTTTTTTTAAAGGGAAGGGACTAGCAGGTGTAGATGCCCTGAGATAGGAAGGAGTAAGTGGCATTAAAGGAGCAGATGAAATGCCAGAGTGAGTGGACCCTGCAGATAAGGAGAGTGGAGAGAAGTAGGATGGGACGTCAGATCATGCCAGGTCTTTGTAGACAAGGAGAAGGGTTGTGACCTGCATTCTAGGACTAAAGAGAAGCACTGGAGGTTTTAAATAGTTGAGCAAAATGATCATGATTTAAAAAATGAAACCAAGCATGCTGCCTCTAATGTTTGAGAACCCATCAGAAGGGCATCGGGTTACTTGGTGGCTGTCTTTGACCCCAGGGGGAAACAGTGAGAATGGTGAAGAGTCAATAGATCTGTACTGCATTTTGGACATAGATTCAGTAAGATTTTGTGATTGATGATCTGTGTTAGCAGAGGGAAGAGGGAATGCAAGGTGTCAAAAATGACTCCCAAGTTTCTGACATAAGAAATTAGGTTATTGGGGTGCCTGGGTAACCTCAGTTGGTTGCGTGTCAGACTCTTGGATTTGGCTCAGGTCGTGATCTTAAGATCATGCTCAGCATAGAGTCTCCTTGGGATTCTCTCTTTCCCTTTGCCCCTCCCACTCATGCGCTCTCTCTCTCTCTCTCTAATAAATAAATAAATCTTTAAAAAAAAAGAAATTAGGTGATTAAGGGAGATAAGAAACATGAGAGGAAAAGCAGGAGGCTGGCAAGAGGTGACGATTGCAGTTGGGGACAGGTGTCAGCAAGTGTCAGGGCAATGAGTGGTCATGAGCTTACGTCTCAGAAGAGAGCCTGGACCAGGGGGATAAATGTGGGAGCCATTGCATAGAAATGAAACTTAATCATGGGAAGGGTCTGTGCTGTCCATGGAGGAAGTGAACAGTGAGAAACGCAGATCACAATAGAGCAAAGCAGGGAATCCAGCAGGGGAGGAGACTCGGGATCAAGCTCTGGGGAGCTCAACATCTTAGGTAGAAAAGGAGTGGCTAGCCAGAGAAACGGAGAATGAGTATAGCCAAGTGGGAGGAAAATCAGAAGAGGATTCCAAGGAGAATAGCAATGTTTTTCAGATGGCTGAATTTAGGCTGAAGTGATAAGGCAGAAATCTGGAGTGAGCTGAAGATGGAATAACATAGCGAGGAATTGAGACTGCATGCTAGACAATGTTTTTGAGAACTCTGGATATGGAGAAGAGTAGAGAACATATTCAGTAGCTGAAGGGACATGTATTTATTGTTACATTTGCTGTATGACCTTGGGTGACTTAATTAACCTCTCTGTTTATGCATACATGCAAAAGGAAAATAATAGAGTGTAACCTAACTCACTTTGGAGGGACCTTCTGGCTTTAGCTCTTTTGGGTTCCAAAAGTGGGCAAGTCATGAAGTGCAAAGGTGGGGACACTATTGTACAGCAACTATAAAGTCCCAATGGAGGAGATGTTAAGAAATACAGTCCACCTATATCTTTGAAGTCAGATCAAAGAATAACTCACCCAAGAGGAGTTGGAAATTCTTGTGACAATAAGCACACTAAAAGAAGGGCAAGAATCCTCGATTTGGGACCCTTCTCTCATCGATTCACTGTGTGACTTGTAACAAATTGCTATGGACTGGGTGTTTGGGCCTCCTCCACCCCCAAATTCTTATGTTGCAATCTTCAATCCTGGGGTGGTAGTATTGGGAGGTGGGGCCTTTGGGGGACAATTAGGTCCTGAGGATGGAGCCCTCATCAATGAGATTCATGCCCTTAGAAAAGAGACACTGGGGGCTCTCTTGCCCTCTCTCGACAAGAAGTCAGCAGTTGCCATCAGGTGGTGAAGTCTCACCAGACACTGAATCTGCTGGCACCTTGGTCTTGGACTTCCTGCTTCAGAATAGTGAGAAATAAATTTCTGTTGTCGTCAAGCCACCCAATCTATGGACTTCTGTCACAACAGCCCAAACTGACTAAAATACAAGTTAATCCCCGCTCTCTGAGCTTGTTCACACTCTCGTAGAATGAGAGAGTCATGCCATGTGACTGCTAAGGTCCCTTGTAGCTATCACGTTATGTATGTCTCTGACATGAGTCCAGAGCTTGTTCTTGAAGGGATTTGATAAATAAGAAAGAAGAGAAATGCTCTTGCAGGCAAAAGAAACATCAGAGGCCTCAGGAACTGTCACATGATGGAAGCTTTCTGGCAGATAGTAGAAAAGCCTGTTCTGAAAGGTAAAGAAGAGTAATATCTAATAACAGTCAATAATGATTTATTCAGCGATTACTGTATGTCATGTATACTTCATTATTCAACAGATATTCTTAGGCACTTCTTCTATGACAAGCAGTGTGCTAAGTTCTGTGGACACAGCCATGAATAAAAAAGAAATAATTCCTGTTCTACGAGGACCTACAGGTGTGTGCGCATGTGTTGGGGCAAGGAGGAATAGACACCAGTTATTCGAATAAATGGGCAAGATGACTTGAAGTAGGATATTGGTGAACAAACAGACTTGATCGCTAGAATAGCAACCCCAAATAACATTAGGTTATACAAGATAAAAAGTTTATTTTTAATCCTATAACAGCCTAGACATAAGGAATCCAGGGCTGGTGTGATAATTCCACACTGTCAGGAAAACTGGCTCTTTCTTTCTTTTTGTTCTGTCATCTCAACAGTTTCTCCCCTATCTGCTTATTAGATATGAAATCAGCATTTCCAGCTTCTAGCCAGTAGGAAGGAGAGGGCACAGCTTTCTCTTTAAGAATCAGGCTCAGAAGGGGCAAACTTCAATTCTGCTCACATTACATTGGCCAGAGCTTGTCACATGGTGATACCACCTGTCAGGCGACCTAGAAAGTGTAGTCTTTATTCTGCAAAGCCATTCTTTAGCTAAAAATGGAGAGTTCTATATGACAGTAGAAGCAAGGGAGAGTAGACACTGAGAAATAACTAACACACATATTCATAGGTAAAGATAAATAATTCAAAGGGTATATCAGTCAGATTATCCTAGGTTATGCTGCTGTAATAAACTACCCCCAAGTCTCAATGTTGTAATACTTATTGTTGTTTATGCTACATCCTGGGTCTGGAGGACAAGGGAATCTTTTCTCATTATCATCCTATAGGGACTCATCTTGGATACTGCTTCTTACCATACCAGAGGGAAATGAGATCTCTGGAAGGTCTTGCATTGGCAATAAAAAGCTCAGAAGGGGTGCCTGGGTGGCTCAGTCATTTAAGCCTCTGACTCTTGATTTTGGCTCAGGTCACAATCTCAGGATCATGAGAGTGAGCCCTGCATCAGGTGAGTGTGGAGCCTGCTTGGGATTCTGTTTCTCCCTTTCCCTCTGCCCCTCCCCGCTGCTCATGTGCTTGCATGCTCTCTCTCTCTCTCTCAAAATGAATAAATAAAAAATCTTTAAAAGCTCAGAATAATTAATGTTATTTTTGCTGACATCTCTTCATCTAGAACTAGGTACATGGTCCCACCTGACAGCAAGGAACATCCCATGTCATCCTGTCCAGTCCATAGAAGGAGGTAGAACTAAAATAATAAATAAATAGCATTGCTCATGACTCTGAAGGGTAATGGAACAGAGTAACTTGGGTAGGGGGAGGGTCTACTTCAAATGCAATGGCTACAAAAAGCCTTTCTGAACCGTTATTGGCCCTGATGAGACTTGAATAATGAGAAACAGGTTATAAATGTGAAAAATCTGTGGAAAGAGCACATTTAAAAAAAAAAAAACTCACTGTGGTAACTATGTGTAGAGGGGTAAAAGGAGACATAAGGAGATCAGTTGGCATTGATTATTACATCCAAGTAGCCTTAATAGGAAAGCATTATTACCCTCCCAGTTTTAGAGATGAGTACACAGATGCACAGAGGAAATAAATAACTTACCCCAAATCTACAGAGCCAGCAAGCAGCAGCATCAGAATTTGAACTCAGGCAGTGCAGCTCTTGTGAAGCTTTTAACCATCGAGTTATACCCCTCATCCCAGCCCTGAGGTACATCTTCTCTAGGGGAGGACAAATTTCGGACTAGCTCATTAGAGCATCACGTAAAAGGGGGCAGGGGAAGACAGAGTGCCAAAGGAACCCACCAGAAGACTGCATAGCAACCCGGGATTGTCAAGAGACTTCTCAGAAAAAAATCTGTCTTGTGAGTAGATGTTTAAGTGAAGAGGGAGTAGGGGATACACATTCCTGGCAGAGAGAAGAGTGTGCAGTGTGTGCAAACATTCACGAGCTTGAAATAGGGCTGTGAGGTGTGGCAAGGCAAGAGCCTGAAATGCTGACTGGGGCCAGTTTTGCCCACCAACAATAATGAAGAAAACACATCAATTATTCAAACTTCTTTCCAATTACCATCTCCATTACAAAGTACTCCTATTTTCCTCTAGCAAAACCAGCTTCCTGAGTACTTCTGGAGATCATCAGAGTGAGCAACTGTAACACAGATCCACTGGGGCAAAGACAAGCAAGCAGCAGGGACCAGACTTAAGTTGGAATGGAATTTGGCTCGATCCCAGGGGGAAAGAAAAAAAAACAAACAAACCCAGGAGTAAAACATGGGGACTTGTGAGCCCTCTCTGCATCTTTCAGCTTTAGTAACTGCTGCTCTTGGCTTGTATGGTGAAGCCTAGAGAAAGTTGACAGTTGGAATCAGCCAACTTTGGGATCATCAGGCAAGAGCATGAAGGGAGCCATCTTTGACCCCAGGCAGATATCATTAACATCAGAGGAATTTGGCAGAACATAGACTGGACTGAGAACTCCAGCAAGTCTACCGTGGCCTTCAAGGCTCTGTCCAGCCAACCTAACAGTAAGGAATTGGGTCCAGCTCCCTATCTGACTTCACTTCCTAGAGCTGCCCTCTTTACGATAGGGAAGTTGGTTTGGATCAGTGACCAATGCTATTTTTAAAAATTGATATAAATTTCTCGGGATCAAGCTCTGGGGAGCTCAACATCTTAGGTAGAAGGGCAAAGGGAGAGGCAAAGGGAAAGACAGAGAATCCCAAGGAGACTCTATGCTGAGCATGATCTTAAGATCACGCCCTGAGCCACATCCAAGAGTCTGACGCGCAACCAACTGAGGTTACCCAGGCACCCCAATCACCTAATTTCTTATGTCAGAAACTTGGGAGTCATTTTTGACACCTTGCATTCCCTCTTCCCTCTGCTAACACCTTCTCATTTCATCGAAGCCTTGCTGGACTGCTAATGACTCCTTGATCTTCCCCATTTGTCCCCACCTCAGTGTCTTTGCCCTTGACCCCTTGCGCCTGGAACACTTTCTCCCAGACAGCCACAGGACTCCTTTTCCCACCAAACAAGACTCTGTACAAATGCTACATCTTCAGAGAAGCCCTCCCTGACCACCTCACTCCCTCACCCCCACCAACTAGATGAATATCTTTGATGCTTTTGCTTCATTTATTTGTCTTCATAAGACTTACCACTCCTTCTATTACTGTGTACATTTGTTTTTTTGTTTGTTTGTTTGTTTCCCCACAGAATATAATCGCCATGCAGACACTGTCCACCATTTTTACCTCTATATTCCCAGGATATAGAACAGTGCCTATCATATAAACAGCAAATAAATAGTTGTGGACTGAGTGATGCTTATGGCAGAAACATGTCAGAGACTTGATCAAAAGGGAACATAAAACAATCCAGTTCCTGGAACTGGAGTAAAAATGGACCCTGGAATGAAGCCACAGTGATAGAAGCCACTCTGTGGCTAGCCTGGGGCTCCTCCCATGGATTGTTCACAGAGTTCAGGGTACGGCCATGTCCTGAGAGGATTCCTATTGTGAATGGAGATCGGAGATGTGTGTGTCTAAGTTAAGTGACTGTGATTCTCCTTTGGGAATCTTTCTTTTTTTAAAGATTTTATTTATTTATTCATGAGAGACAGAGAGAGAGAGAGAGAGAGGCAGAGGGAGAAGCAGGCTCCCAAGGAGCAGGAAGCCCAATGAGGGACTCGATCCCAGGACCCTGAGATCATGACCTGAGCCGAAGGCAGAAGCTTAACCATCTGAGCCACCCAGGCGCCCGGGAATCTTTCTGAGTCCAATTCACTTTCATCTGAAACCTTTGGGGGTGGAGTGGGGACCCACTCTGCTGCCAAAATCTATCACCAACACCCCCCACATCTATTCCTATAGAACCCTTACTTCTGGTTTGAGTGCTTGTTGGCAAGAGACAACTGTGATCATAAACATTAAAGAACCATGGAGCCAGGGTTGCTGGCAACATCCCTCGGTGTGTCATTTTGCTCAGCCTGTGGTTTGCTGAGAGCTTGTCGGCCAGTTTGCTGTTCCTGTGGCAGGGCCAATTATGTCCAAATCACAGCAACAAGCATCCGGACCACATACCTGACAAGCGCTACAGCTCATTAGGGTGATTACACACTCCAGAGGCTGCTCCGTCGGCGGCTCAAGTCTGTGAAATGGACTGTAGCCACCCTTGGTTTTTGGAAGTGCCCACCCCATGACTTCTGCCTCCCCTACCCCATACAACCATGGAACGATAATGGGAAATCGGTTGCACTTTTACAGGGTATATATAATATGCCTGAGAGACTTCTGGATTTGGGGAGCCAAGATGGAGGCTCTGGTCCTCCTTCTGCCTCTGATTTACCGCGAGATGGAAGGTGCATTACTGAAGATCTCAGGGCTCAGTTTCTTCTCTGTAAAATGAGACCAAGAGTGCCTGACTTACCTCCCCTCATTGGTGTAAAGATTACTTGTGAAATTTAATTCTTACCTTGAGCACTGATGGCGGTTATGACCCATTTGTGGGAAGAGAAGGGCACAAGAGGTCAGTGGGCTACCATTTGCCTTTTCCTTAGGAGTCCAGACTATTATTAGATAATGCTTTCATCATAAGAATAACGCCTGTTCATTATAGAGACTTTCAGATTTAAATTCCTGGGTAGAGAAATTTATATCAATTTTTAAAAATAGCATTGGTCACTGATCCAAACCAACTTCCCTATCATAAACCATACTTGTTTCCACCATCCACACAAGCCTTCATTCTGGTGTCAGATAGTTGATACAATAAGGTTATTACACTAATATGTGGATATTAAATATGCTATCTCCTCCAGCTAACACATGTGTATTTCAAAAGAACTTTTTTTAAACATTATCCAAGGAATGGCACTATTGGTGGACTTTCAGGCACAGTGATCTTGCAATTGGGAATTCAAGGAAAGTAGTCAGCTACAAGTATCACATCTCTATTCCTCAAAGTAAATTCAATTTCATAAAGAATCATGGCCAAAGAACCTTGCTGCCATTCCTTCTGCCACTAGGCTCAGAGACTTTAAGCTTCTCTTTCCTCATGTACCCACCACAGCCCAGACAGGAACTATCTTGGAAAGCCAACGTCAGAGGCCAACAAGCTTGGTTATACATTAGAAGATGGAGAGGTTATTAAAACTGGGCCCATCACCTTCCCCAAAGTCTTCTTCACTTGCTGATTTCTATTGACTCCTGGCTTCCTTCTCAGAAACCCAGCCTCAGAGCCCCCTCATTCTGGAAATATGGGATAGTGAGATAGATGCTGACCAGGGATTCAGATGACCTGGCTTGGAAGCCTGGATCTGCCACTTTCTTAACCTTCTCAAAGTCATTGACCTTCCATCACACTCTGCCCCACACTCCCTGGGCTTTGATTCTCTCACTGTACAAGGAGCAGGGTCGGGGAGGTGATGTCCAAACCTTTTCTAGTACCATGATTCAATACATTCTCAATTGATTTCATTTCAATTAATCCCGATTCAATCCAATTTGCTATATTTCAATTCAATTATTTCCATTTAGTTTTGTAATTCTATTTCATTCAGTTCAAGTCAATTCAAATAAAGTAAATTCCACTGACTCCAATTAGATCCACTATTTCTTGGTGTCCTGAGCAATTTCTAGGGCTTGAGAATCTAGGACTGAGCTGGGGGGGATGAAGGGGCGGGCAGGAACACCTCCGTGGCCCTCGTCCAGGTCTGAGTAAAGTTACCACCGGAATGTCTTTGGTCTTTAGAGAAAAAAGCATGGAGCACTGGAAAGGAGGTAGAATTAGGAATGCAGTGTGGCCTTCTGTGATCTGTGATGCCCTGCACTCATAATAGGCAATGAATAAACCCTCTTGAATGAATGAGTGGGAACACCAGTAAATATAAAAATCTCCTCCTTTCTTCAGAAAGGCTTTCTCTGTGACCTTGGCTAAGTCACATCACCTCCTTATTCTCATGAGAGAACTGAAGGTATTGCACTGGGTCATCCAGATCTAAGCCGCACGCCTGGGATTCCATGAGTCCTCCTGCTGTCTCCTAGCCAAGCCCAGAGTGCTTCTCCAAGGAGCTGAGCTAGGAGAACAATGCCCCATGATTGGCTCTGGCAGCTTCCCAAGGGCAGAGCAGCAGGTGAGTAGGGGAGCCCTGATTGCAAGGCCCATGATGAGCTGAGAGGGGTTGATTAGCTTGAGCTTCTTAAGTCAAGTGGCTGCAAAATACCCCCAACGTGCATGTCCCTCCCCTTGGCTTTTGTCCCCAGAGCTGCATGTTACGTGCCCAGCAGCAGGCACCATCCTCCATCTGACATTCTCCTTTGTTTTCCCTTACATGAATTGGGATATATGGAGTTATCCCATGGATATCCCCGTGGAATTCTTTGATCTTCATTAAATCCACATGAGGAACCCCCCTGAGATATTACTACTACTACCAGTTTCCTGATGACACAACAAAGGCTCAGAGAGGGAAGTCAATGACCCAAAGTCACACAGCCAGTAATCGCTAAACCTTCAAAACCTTCAAAGCCAGAGAGGTGATATATGAACAATATAGTAGCAGGTTTGCCTTGCAAGCCAGTTCCCTTTCCTGTCTCCCCCAGTCTCTGGTAGGACCTCAACCCTCTACCTATTTCCATGGCTTTCGGATGCTGGTCAGCCAGCCATCCTGGGTTCTCTCCCAAATCAGAGCCAGATCAGGCCAGGAAGCAGGGTCCAGTTCTGAACCGTGGTCCATCCTGCTAGAGCAGAGGCCATGCCCTATTTGGTCCTAAGTTAGGCCACCTCCAAAGTCTAATGTGACTGACATCAGGTAAGCAAGGCCCTGGGCCAAACTGAGCAGAAGGTGGGGTCAGTAGACAGACTGCTTTCTCCAGGACTCTCGGGAGCCTGTATGCCAGGCACCCAGTTGTGAGGGGTCAATGCCTAAGGGCTGCATACCCTTCTGCTATTAGAATACACCAAAACAGAGTCCTCTCCTTTCAAGGCCTGGATAGCTCTGCAACAAAGAAAGGGGGCTACCAGATAATCCTATCCATCCTAGAGTTACTCACTCTCTTATTTCACCTTCGAAATTTGGTTCTTTGAGCAAGTTAAACAAATTTAAGATGCTTAAGGACAAAGGAAGGGGAAAAACCACCAATGTTGATTAAGCACTTCCTATGGTAGCCCTCCAACCTGAGTGTGTGTAAGGATCCCCTGGGATGACTTAAGAAAAGGCTGATTTGAGAACTCTCTTCCAGAGATTCTCATTCATTCATCCTTGTGTTCTTTTATTTCTACTTATCGAGCACTGTTCTAAGGGCTGGATGCATAGCAGCAAAAGTCTCCACTCTTATGGTGTTTACAGGAAGGAAAATGGGGAAAGCAGACAATAAAAAATGAAAGAGGTATACTGTATATCAGGTGATCAAAGCTATATGGAAATATGGAGCAAAATAAGGGTGAAGAAATTTTCATAAGAATAGATATAAGGTCTGTATTTTAAACAGGTGCATCAGAGAAGTCTAATGCAAGAGTCCCTGGACACCTTGAAAAACACAGGCTTACTCCATGTCCAAATCTTCACACGGAGGTTTCATTTAATACTCACACCAATTAAGATGGTTATTGTTGTCATTATTCACATTTAACAGGTGGGAAGGCTGAGGTTCAGAGAGAAGAATTTGTCAAAAGTATCCCAGTTAATAAGAAGCAGAATCTGACTTCAGAGTGTGCTCTTCTCCTGAAGCATCACATTAAGAAATGGAGAAAAATGCAGACAACACGGCTGGCTTCCAAGGCGCATCACCTGCATCATCCCTAATATTGTCATACCTTCCCTGTTTACAAAGCACCTTCTCGCCTTTGTCTCATCTGAGGTTCACAACTCTGAGGAGGAGGGTGTGGCCCCTGCTTCTCCCCCTCCCCCACTCCTACGACAACTATCACTGCAGGGACCCACTAACCCCTTACCCAAGTCCAGCCTAATTAGGTACATCCAACCCAGAAAGGATGAGTCGAGGATACTCTCGGGACCCATGTGCCCAGATGGAGTTCGGGGCTTTCCTCTCCCTGTGGGTTACCCAAATGACACAACTGATTGTTGGTCTGGGTTCCCTGAACCCCTGCCTGCTTCATCTACTTCCCTGGTGGCTCAACCCTTCCCCTGAACTCTCAATTTCCATTTGAGGAGCTTCTCCAAGCAGGTAGCCACATCTGCTGATGATAACGATAGCAACAATGATAAAAATAATAAACACAGGGGTTGCCACATAGCAAGTGTTCAATAAACACATGTTTAATGAGGGACTGAATGATGAATAATTATAACTAACACTTAAAAGTGTGTACTATGCTCCAGGCACCATGTTGGCGCTTTCTGGTCGATATCTCACTAGAGTCCTGGTAGAGGTAGCTTGTATTATCTCATTTAACATAAAAGTGAACCGAAACTTAGAAAGGTCAAGTTATTTGCTCAGGTTCACAGAGTTGGGAAATGGTCAAGCTTGCTTCTGAACCCATGTCTGTCTGATTCCAAAACCCATGCCCTCCACCATGACTCATCATCAGGAAACAAGATTAAATGGTCATAATCTGCTCCCTGATCAGCTTCGCCCATCACCTCTGCCTGGAAGCCTCGGTGGCATTACAAGATATCCTAGATTAGGTCGTCTCATCAGTGCTGACTCAGATCAAGATGAGCTTTCTCTACCACTTTGGCCACTATTCTTTGGACTCTTGAAAAGCTCATTTTTAGGCTGATCATAGAGCCAATGTTTGGCCCTGATCCCTTCAGATTCTTCAGTCTTTATCAGTCTAGCCAAATGCCCCAGCATAGATCACAGCTGATCTCATCGATGGTGGTTTTAGAACATGGCTGCAAAAATCTTTAAAACGCCATCCATTGAGAGGTGGATCTATGTACCCTCCCCCTTGAATCTGAATAGGTTTATGACTACTTTGACCAGATTGCAAGAAGAAGTGCTGCCACGTGATTTCTAAGACTAGATCATAAGAGGCCGCCTAGGTTCTACAGTTTCAGTAAAACATTCATTCTTAGAGCCCCTGGGTCAATATGTAAGCAGTCCAAACACCTGCAAGCCACCCTGCTATGAGGGTACCTGGTCTACAAGAAGAGTTAAATGTGGACGTTCCAGTGAGCACTTTCAGAATGAGACTCGTCTGGGTCACCCCAGCCCAGGGGCTAGACCAGCCTCTAGACTTCTTGAATCTTCCCAGCTGAGGCTCCAGACACTGTGAAGCAGTGCCAGAGATAAGGCAGCCACACTATGCCCTGCACAACTTCCTTCCCCACAGAATCCAGAAGCATGGTATAATGGTGGCTCTTTTATCTTACCAAGTTTTGTGGCAACAGGTCACGGCAACACTGTCTATGTAGGCTAGCCCAACTGTGTGGCAAAGGCTAAGGACTCAGGAGTCACAGAGAATTGGGGTTGAATTCTAGGTGAGGCCATCTTCGGGACTAGCTTTACTGGTCTCATCCACAAAGTAGTAATAACAATAGTATTTCAGTCCGGGGGCTATTACAAGAGTGAAGTGAGATGATGCATGGAGATCTTCATAGACGGTGCCTAGGACACAGCAGGCATTCAGAGACACAGGCTCTGGTTGTTGCCATGGAGTATCTCAGTAAGTGTGGTTATTATGCTAATGCTTCACAGAGGGGGAGTCCAAAGCTCTGAGAAGTGAGATGACTCTTCCAAGGTCACACAACTAATCGGACTTCTTAACTTCATGTCCACGCTTCAGAACCTTGCCACCACAGACATGGCGAGTTCCAGGTGGGGCCAAATAATTTCCAAGGGGCTTGGGAAGTGAGAAACAGCACTGATCTTTTGGCCCTTAGGAAGTACCCAAGGAGACACAGAAGAACTTCTCTTCCTGAACCCCCACCTTCAGAGAGCCCCGAGCACCAAATGAAAGGGACATCTTCCCAACACATTCCCAAACCAGCTTCCCTTTAAAGCAAAGCTAAAAAAAGATGTGCGACTCTAAAGGTCATCCTTTCCCCGCACTGGTAAGCAGCTTATTTAGCCCAGTATGTGGCCTCCTTAAGAGCCAGGAGGAGAGAGCCTGCTGCTGGAGTTATCTCTGGGAGCGCTGGGGGGTGAGTGAGTCACTGGGCTGATGGGGAGAGAGAGGCAGGGGAGGTGGATGTGCAGGGCCAGGAGTCTCTGTAGGGGTAGGAGGAGGGGTGAGTCTGGGCAAGGGTTGAGCATGAGTTTTCATGCGCAGAGAAGCTAGAGGCTCAGAATTTGAGAGCTGGAAGGAGGCAACATGTTTTGTTCAACTTCCAGCATTTTCCAGATGAGAAAACCAAGGACCTTGGAGAGATGTGGACAAGGGAAGTTCCTAAAGCTAAAAAATCCGCTTGCACGAACTGGCTTTAGAGAGATTCCTTAAGTAGCCCAACCACACATTCCCTGGGTCTATGGAGTAAGCAAACCAAGGTTCAGAAGAGGAGCAATCCCCTGAAGTTCACACAGGAAGTTAGCCTGAAAGCTAAGCTTACAGCCTGGTCTGGTTTTGTCTTCCTGGAGTAAGAGACTAACCCATTACTTTACTGCCCAGAAATTCACAGGTCAAGAGTGTCTTTCCTCTCTAATAATGGGATGTGTCAGTTATCACATGTCTGTGGAGGCTGGGAAAAACAGGAAAAGGTGTGACAATTAAATAGAAAAGATGAATTTTTGTATTAGAAAGAATCACTTCCCATAGAAGAAGAAACCAATGTCCCAAAGGGTAGAGCAACTTTCTAGTTAGTGGAAGGTATAAAGTTGTATAAAGAAAGGGATAGGGGCTTGGGATATCAAAGGACCCAGATGGCCCTCCTGGGCTAGATCTTTACCAACCAAGCATTCTCAGGTAGATTACTGACACCCCCTGAGCTTCTGTTTCCTCATGTGTAAGATAGGAGTAAATATTACCTTTTCATATGCTTGCCTTGAAGATTAAATATAAAACAGCTCTCATGTAGGAGGACTTCCATACTTTTCTTCCTAAAAGGAAGACCCAAAACTCAAAACAGTGTTCTTTAATCCCAGCTTCTTTGAAAAAATGAGATTTCTGGTGGAGACTATCTAACAGCCTTGCGGGGTCCCTGTTTCTCATCTTTTGAGGTGGATATGAACTGAAGCAACCACCCAGCGCACAATACCAGCATCCCTACTTGGGGCATCTCCTCAATCCACGGTGGTGGGACCCTGGTGGCCATGCTTTGTTGCTTGGCCCTGGCCCCCTGCCATAGCAAACAGGCCCAGAGGTAACTCCTGCATATAACCCAGGCCGATCAGTTTCTCCTGGATTTGCACACCAGAACTAAAGGAAGAGACTGAGTCTCTCCGTGGAGGCAGTCATGGAACAAGAATGGGGAGAACCACAGGGAGCCATGTTCTGTGCCTCATAGAGGAAGCCAGTAGAAGAGAATGGAAGTGATATTCAGAAATGAGAGGAAGGTTGCAAATCTGGTGGCATGGAGTCCCTGTGATCCAGCTATGCCCGTCACCCATGGTTTGCAAGATGTCGCTGTCCTTCTAGTGAATTACTTTCTTCTCGCCTAAGATTTCTCTCCATTGGGTCAAACTAGGTGATCATTAAGCCTTTCCCATCCCTTAAGCAGCTGAAGTTCTCAACATAGACTGAAAAACCTACAGCACTCTCATCCTGAAACTCCAAGATGGGAAGAAAGGGAGACTTTCTAGACCCCACGGTAATAAGCCAGAGATAAAGAATTTCTAAGCGAGCCTTCTGACTTAGCCCCCACTCCTGGACCTAAGGGCATAAGAAATGCCTTTTCCCTGCCATTAAACAGCATTTCAAACTTTCTAGTGCTATTTATTATATAGGAAACATATAAGACCCATACCTGGAGGTGTTTTTCTTTTTGCCACCTTTCTAGAACCTGGTATCCTTGCCATTCCTAGCATACACTTCCAGTCTTCTTCTGGGAGTCCAGTCCTGGAAGAACCTGTCCTATCCCCATCCCATCGTCAATCAAGCCTCAGAGCAAGAGTTTCAAATTCCAGGGTCCTCACTCACTCCTTGCCTCTCGAGTCAACAGCACTCCTAATGTGTACTCCTAATGCAGGGAGCCCTGCAATCTGGTTCACTTGAGCATTGTTCTAGTCACCAGTAGTGAGCTGGGTCTGGGGATATGTCCTGGGGAGGAAATAAAAAGTGCAAAAGATGTGACCCCTGACCCCTAGCAGGTCCCCATTTGGGTCGGCAGCAGGACCCTGGCACAAAGAGTGGCGATCTTCTAGGGGATGTGTTATCATCCAGGTGGGCACTCAGTTATCCGAGCAAAGGGAACAGCAGATTACCTGCAGGAATCCTGAGCAGGCTTGCCCTGAGGACATCAGAGCTGCGTCTTTAATCAACTGGCCACTTCAGGGCTCTGTAACTTTGGGCAAGTGAACTGATCTCTGGCATGTCGGTTTCCTCCTCTGTAAAATGGGAATAATAGTGGCTCCCTCACAGACTTGCATGGCTTAAGTGAGTTAATACACGTAAAGTGCTTTAAACAGTGCACAGCACATAATCCGTGTCCGGGACTCATTAGCTATCAGCGTCAGCACCAATATTAGAAGGTTAGTAAGAGTGTACCGCAGGGAAAGGCAGGGAAAGGCAGGGTAGGACAGCGTCGTCAGGCTCAGAGGTATATCAAGCATATTACGCTTCGAGTCTGGTGAGTTATCCCAGGTGGCTGGCAAGCCAAGTGTGTGGGGGTGTCAGGAGCCGACACCTCCAGAGTAGGTGTTACCGAACTTTTTCAGTGAAGGGTCAGATGGTTAATATCTTAGGCTTTGAAGGCCAAGAGACAATGTCCTCAACTCTATAAGCAACCAAAAGGCTACTAGTCTATTTCACAATTTACATTTAAAAATGTCAAAAACATCCTTTGTTCACGGCACACATAGGCTGTGGGCTGCATTTGGCCCGTAGGCTGCTGCGTGCCAACCCCTGCCGGGAAAAGGCTAGAGCCTGGGCTACAGGGGACATCACAGGCCTCGCTCAGCAGGCTGCACCCCTCCAGGCCGGGGCATGCAGCATCAGGCTTGCACGTGACAAAGCGATGTGCAGAACGGGGCTGGGAGTGAAGGGGGCGAGTTTCAGGTGACAGTCCAAATACAGAATTATGATCGTTGCAAGGGAAGTGGTATGTGTGCAGAGGAAGTAATGATGAAGATGCTGAGAGACATTTAGGGGCAAAAGGAACATAATTGGTTGTCTAGAAGGAGAGGCTGAACACTCAATGTATCTGCTTATCCGATGACGGATGAACCTCTATGTGGAGTGGAAGTGAGCGCTCCATCCCCAGAAGCAATCAAACAGAGTATGGATTCCTGCCTGACAGGCATTCTGTGGACAGCAATGGATGGAGAGAGGGACAGATTAAGTCTCGCCTTGCTCCGAGGGTCCACGATCCTACGGTTCTGTGATCGTCTTTATCAATCTAACAGGAGCAAACAAACGATTTGTTTAGTCAATGAAGGATATAGACAAACTTTGCCCCTCAATACAAATCACCTTAATTTTGCAGAAAGCTGTCTATTTCCTGAAGTGCTCACATCCATTATCTCTCCGAGGGGCCTGTAAAAGGACTCTGCGACTTGAAAAGTGCTAAACAAACGTGCCATTGTGTTATTATGACCATTATTATTTTTAAAACATGCCGCAATCGATTATAAGAATTGTCCATTTGATTTTGAATGTAGTGCAGTTACTCTGACTTGGGTCCAGTGAATTACTCATTTCTGTACCCTTCTCATCTCTTGGGCAGCATGTGGCACATTTTAATAGTAATAGTAGTAAAAGAAATGTCAAATCCTAGCAATGCATCGAGACCCAACTCAGAAAGCATTCCATCCACACAGCCTCTCCCCCATCACTGCCGGGAAGACTAAGCAGTCCCACTGCGCTCTCCAATTGCGATCATAACAGTATCTTTATCAATAATAACAGTCACCATTTATCAAGCTGCCTTGTGTGGCAGGCACGCTCAGTTAAGGCGCTCAAGAACCTAATGATAGACACTGTCGTGTACCCATTTTACAGATGAGAGAGTCGAGGCCCAGAGAAGCGCAGCGCCTTGCTCCAGGTCATAAAGTTAGAATCGTGCTTTCAACACCCTGGCTAATTTTAATAATCCATCTTCCCAGTGGACACAAGGAAGGCATGTTTGTACCTGTTAATTCTTGCAGGGGATGGATTGGGGCTTCTCAGTGGCCAGTACTGGCAGAAAGGTGTTTTGTCATTAACTGCCTCTCCGGGTCAGGGGTCAGGATCGCTCTGGAAAACACCGACCTCTGGACGGCACAGTCTCCCAAGCGGAAACCACAGCTTCTGGGTCCCCGTGCCGGCCGCCTATGCGGCTACTGGCCAGCAGAGGGCAGCTGCGGGAAGCCGTCCAAGGACAGTCTCCACCCCCATTAGGGCTAATGAAGCGGCTCGAGGCCAGAGACAGTGCAAGTCCGCGTGATGAAAGCAAACAGATCTAGCCCTGGGCTGAGCGAAGCAGGGGAATCAGAGGAGAGGGACATTTATCGGTGTCCGAGAAGCAGGCGGGATGGTGCCGTGGTGGATGCCTGCAAAGGAATACCGGCGCGTGGGATCCAGACCCGCGGCTTCCCGAGAGCCCCTCCCCCTGACTCCAGGCCCAAGTTACAGGAAGTCTGGCCCCGGGCTGTGAAGCCCCAGTGGCCGGGGGCAGAACAGGAAGCCAGTTTGCAGCAGAAAAATCAGCCAAGACATACCAAGAGATGCAGAGGAGGCCCACAAAGCCTGTGCTCACAAAGCAGGGTGAAACCCACAAACATTTAGGGTGACCAACAGTTGCTGCCTGACTTTGAGTGCAAAAACAGGACATTCCAGGCAGACCACAATGGTTGCTTACTTGTCCTCTGAATATACATAAAGGCTTGTGCATCCACAACCATGCATATGGATGAACACGAACACACCCAAATAAGTGCAAATCTGATCCACTAAGCCAGATGCATAATGGGGTAGAAGGCTGTATTGGTTTGAATTCAGAAGGCCTGAATTCTAGGACCAGCTCTACCACAAATCTGTGCAACCTTGACCAAGGTACTAAACCATCCTGGATCTCAGTTTCCTCATTTGTGAAAGGAACGTTAGGCTGGTTTCTTAAAATCATGCATATGCTCACTCAGAAGTTGGGGAACCAAGTCAGGCTCCCCCAAGGAAGCCTGGGACTGCTCCCTGTTTCTTTTGCCAAGTCTCCAACCATCAAGGAGGTATGAGCTGGGTGGCTAAGTCCACGTCCCTGGACCCAGACCAACGTCCCCAGCGATGTTCTGCTCTATCTAACAATGTGGACATTTTTAAGTCAGTGTGCCTATGATATTCTCCCTATAAGCACAATCATACTGAATGCAGAGTTTCTTTTTCTGTCCTCCTTTTTCACTTAACTTTAGCATTTCATAAACATTTTTTTAAATGGCCACAGAATGTTTCCTTATATGGCTATCCGTACCTCTCTAATTTTCTATTTCGTTCTTCTCCCCCCACCCGTTGGCTACTATAAATAATGCTCTGGGGGAAAAAAATCTTCATGCATAGATCCTTTCTCTATTTTTGGAATCTTTCTTTAGGAAAAAAAAATCTGAGAAATTAAATTACTAAAATAAAATCATATTTTAAGACTCTTCGTGCACACTGCCAAATTGTTTTCCAAAAACAGTTGCCCTGGTTTACACGTCTCCCAGCAATGCCTGAGAGTCTCGATTATCCCATTCTCGAAAGCATTGGCTGGCCATCCTCTTCTCGTTTGCATTTAAACTTTGTTAATTCAATAAGCGAAAAATGTTATCGCATGGTTTTAATAAGCGTTTCTTTGATTATTAGAAAGAACATGTTTTTCTTGTGTTTGTTCACCAGTTGTATGTATTTCCCTCTTTTGAGAATTGTCTCTTTGTGCCCTCTGCGCACTTATCTTCTGGGGTCTTAGTGAATTTAATTGATTTGCATGCGCTCTTTACATAATGAAGATAGTAATCCTTTGTCATATTTGCTGTGGGTATTTTCCCAGTTTGCTTTATGTCTTTTCCTTTGTGGTATCTTCTATCACTTCTAAGCTTATACAGCCACCCCATCCTCCAGAGACTTGATAAATATGCATTTCTAATTCCTGAATTTTTTTTTTCCTGGTCTGATTCGATTCTATAAGCTAAAGATTCCAGGAGACCATCCATCTATGATTCTTTGCCTCCAAGAGGAGTTCTGCCAGCACTGGGTTATCTTTCACAGTATAGGCTTTCTTACCTGCTCTGCAGTTCCTGGATACTCTCCCTCACTCTTCTGATGATGAGCTCCATGCAGGCAGGGACTATGTCTGTGTCATTCTCTTTGCATCCTAGAAGCCCAGCACAGTGCCAGGCACAGGGTGAATGAGCACTAAATATCTATTGCTTGATTAACTCCCTGGTACTGTTCTGAGTCCTTGAGAATGTTCTGGTTCTGGTTCCACATTCAAGCACACAGCATGGATGGCCAGAGGTACAAGGCCACCTGGAACGGCAGCGAAGCCTTTATCAGAAGAAAGAACAGCAACAGCTGAATTAAAAGTGTGAAAGGACTTGGTATTTAGGAACCGTAAATAATGGAGCATGCCAAGAGCCCCAGACTAGTGGTAGAGCTAGAAGGTGTAACTGAAAGTGGAAGGTGGACCCAATGAGTGAAGGACTCTGGATGTCACTATTGGAATTTCAACCACAAAAATTCCATTTTCCACAGTGCAGCCAGAGTGATCTTTGTAAAAAGTGAATCTGATCATGTCATTCCCCTGCTTTACACCCTGCAAAGGCTTCCCTTTGCACCCAGGATACAGCTGAGAATTTTATTATAGTCTACAGGGTCCTGCCTTCCTTAGTCCCCGCGCCTCCTGCTGACCGCCCCTTGCTCACCACACCAGCCCCCTTTCTGCAGTTCTGCCGAGTCCATCATGCTGTCGGCCCTCTGTAATTGCTAGTTTCTTGTCCTGTTAACCTACCCATACCCACATTGCATGCAGCTGCTTCTTTCCTTACTTGGGTGGAGCTCAGATGTCCAGTGTTGCCCACACTCCCATCCCTCCTGCCTTATCCCTGGTTTTACTACCCTTCTGTAACTTACCACTAACTAAAATGATCTTCTCTATTCATCTTCCTGGTTTTTTTTTTTTTTTTTTCTGTCTCTCCCTCTTGAAGGGGAGACCTCCCTTGTCTCACTGATGCTCTAGTTTTAGCACGTCTGACAGTGCCTGGAACGCAGAGTCTGTGATGGTTAACTTCCGTCGGACTGTGTTAGGTAAGCAAACTCATGCCAGTGGGAACGACTGTGGGGTGTGAGCAGGATCAGGTGTGTGTTTCTGGGAGATCATTCTGCTGGCATGGAACTGGAGAACCCAGGGGCAAAGAGATGCAATGATATTAACATGGAAATGACTGGTATCGGAAACTTTTCTGAGTGGAGGGTTTGATCCAGGGAGAACTGGAGATGGAAGGATGTCGGGAGGTTGGTACAAAAAGTAGCCATCCTCATAATGAATACTTAAGTAGTGCATTGGCCTCTGGTGACTTTCACACTTTCTCATGATAGCCTCGCCATCGCTATTCGAAGCAGGCCAAGCACTGGCGGCCACGTTCCTTTTGCAGGTGAGGACACCAAGGCTTGGGATTGTGAATTCGGGGACACACAGCTTGTGAGCCGTGGGCGTGGATGGGAACCGAGGTGGTGACGCTCAGCACCGGGCTATGCTGCTCTGTCACCATTTCCCCTCAGCGTATGTGCTCCACAGAGAGGTGTGGTTGGTAAAATTGTGCCTTAGAGTTAATGATCCAGATAAAACGTCTTCCCTGGCCTTTGGGCCTGGGGAAGAGAAGTGCACTGTCACCTCCTTCCTTAAGAGAGTTAAAACATGACAAGCCAGGGAGGAGGCCATTTACCGCCACATTCACGGTAAATGCTGTTTGCTCCAGTGATGTCTCCATATCTGACTTTTTTTTTTTCCCTCCCCCGTGGCTGAAATGACAACAGAATGGAGCAGGGACCAAGGGAAGGAAGAGATAAACAAGGGTCGGAAAGAGACAAGGAATGACATCTCTGTTCAAGTAGGCAGACAGGCTGAGAGACCCAAATGTCCTTATCCCCTCTAAACTGGAGCCAGCAACATCTTTATGGAGGTAGCAATTACCGATGGCGTCCCGGTGAAGTCTCTGGATGCATGAGCCACTGGGGTAGGGAGAAGGGCCTGCAAGGTCTCCTGATTTTCCCGAATGGAATAGATTTACCACCCCCAATTTGGCACACCCAAAGCTTACCTATTGTTCCAATGCCATCTGCTTCATGGAGCTTAGATAGGTCACACTAATCATTTTAATCCAGAGCTTGTACCTATCTGTCATGTTTCTTTAGACAGAGAGAGAGAAGTGGAAAGCCACAGGGGCACCAGACTTGCACCTGTCCTCGAGTCTGGAGAAAAGGCATGGGGTGGGGCCACAGCCCACAGAACAGTTCCCATCTGAATGGCTCCCAACAATGCTAGATCAGCACCTTCCTACTCTTGGGGTGTTTCTAGCAATTTACATTCAGATACAAGTCAGGGGCTAACATCCCTACATGTTCACGGTGATCCAAGAATAACTTGAAGATGCAGAGACAGTGTTTACAGGGAAGTAAGTTAAGGTTTGGGGCAAGGGGGTCCCACACCCCGCTTTCCCAGAGTATACCAGAGACCCCTCCCAGCAGGAACAACCCATCAACTGATTTTTCTCTTTCTCTTTCCTCCATTCTTTCTCTCTCTCCATTCTCCCTTCCTTCCTTCTATGTTTTTCACTCACTCATTCCCTCTCTTCTTTTTTTCTGCCTCTTTTGCTTCCCTTTCCTTGAATCCAAATCCATGTTTTCAGATCTTTTTCATTTATTAAAAAAATTAAGTTCTCCCTTTACCACTCAGTTCAAGAGAGTCAAGGTGGAGTTGGGTGTAGAGGAGAAACAAAGGTCTAAATGCAGGCACAGGGAGAAGACAGCTGGGTCTGTTAGTGTTGAGAGTGTGTATTTGAGTTTCAAGGAAAGCAAAAGAGATAAAGAGGGAGATAGAGGGAGAGACAGCAGTGCCACAAGGATTGCAACGCTGGAGAAAGAATCAGGACAGGTAAAGAAGATACTTAGGAAACTTCGCTGCTTGATGGACATGTAAGCCCCTCCTTTATTAGATGAGCATTGTTCTTGAATGCTTTGTGAGTTGGATTTGGGGGTGGGCTGGTATTATAATATGTGATTGGCCTAAAATATCCCATAATATTTAGATTATATATCTATATTCTGGTCTACTGAAATAGTTTTTAAACTTTTATGAGCCATGGAACTTTTCTCCAATTGACATCTTATACAGAAGTCCAGGACATAAAAAAAAAAAAGATGCAAACATGGAATTGTAGGGTCCTACAAGTATGAAAACCTCTGCTCTGGGGCAGTGAGAACCATACCTGGTGACAAGTTTGAGATGAAGTGTAGATCTAAGATCTAGTCTCTTTCGGGGATGGGGTTTTTAAGGAGGCCCAACTCAGGAGAGTACCCACAGACCTGCATTTAGAGTATAAGGAAGAGGTTTAGAGGATGAGATTTTTCAATCATATGAAACTCACTTCTGATCCTTGAGCAAATCCCACAAACCTCTCTGGACTCAGTTTCTTAATCCATAAAATAGGATGCATGATATGAATCTGATAGCATGATAATCAGAGTTAAACCAGAAAATGTATTTACTAGACTGCTTAATTGGTAGTAAGTGTTCAGTAAATGTAGACTGTTATGATCATCCTCGTTAGTATTACTCCCCAAAGGAACTAGGCATTTCATACTGATTTGGCTTCAATAAGACCTTTCCAGCTCTCAGAGCTGTACAAAAAGACAATGGGATATCTGACAGTGCTGAGTTGCCCAGTTTAAGGAGGAGGTTAAGGCCACTTCATAGAGATATTGCCAAGTGGATTAATTGATTAAATGAAGATGGGACTACACACATTTCCTGGGTCTACACCAGTCTTGAGAATCCAAGTACCATGACTTCCTAACCCTAATCCCACTTGATTGCCAGATTTCCTGATGTTAGGATTCCAACAGTGTCCCGTTTTGGTGAGTCCCACAGAGCTTCATAAGGCAGACAGAACCTTGCAGGGAGGTTGAAGGTGGAAAGTGGGGGAAGGCTAGTGAGGTGGGGGGGTCAGTCCAGCACTCCCCAAGGCTGTTGGGTCTCAAATCACTCAGGTGAGTGCAACTTCCTAAAATATTAACAGGTTACAGGCAATTGCTGCTCCCCAATGCAATTAGAACCTAATTTGAAGAAGTATGTTTTTCTGAAGAGGTTCATTAGCCAAATGCAACCCCCCAATTCTGTAGTTCAAGAAAGACTGATGAGCCCAATATGCAGGCACTTGGCTGATGCCCTGGGAGAAAAGACAGATGCATTAAACTAGATGAGAGCACAAATCACTTTCCATCTTTGGAACTGCCAGTCATTGGCAACCCCACCCATTTCTAGGTACACTCACCTGGCACATTAGGGCCCTCAGGAAGTCACCGGGAAGGCCTCCATCACTTCCACCTTATAATGCTAACTTCTGAGAGGGGTTTAGAGGCCTTAGTCCAAGCAGGCAAACTCTGACCTTAGGAAGGAGTCCCCTACACAAAGACCCTGACCATGGGGCTTGAACACAATGAAGGGTCAGGGACTGCTTCCTGCTCCAGGAAACCCAGGATCTTCTAACCATAGAAAATGTCCAACCCTTACATCCAACCCAAATGAAGCTTGCCTTGTGGAGCCAAAAAACAAAGCAGTTTTCTTGTACTTGCCCTTTGGTTAGGTTGATGTTGTCTTCTGGCTTTACTTCTCAAGAGAAAAGTCTCTTGACACCTTCAAATGCATTTGATTGTACTTAACAGGCACTCACCATCTTGGTCATGTACCACCTCCTGCCTTTGAACCCATTCTTTTTGGCCTATAAATCTTCTAAAGGATGGTATCCCAAACTGGCTATGATTTTTCGTGTGTCATCTGATAATTAACAAAGTACAACTCTGTTCCTCCTTCATTCTGGGCACTATAAAATGATACCTGAAATAATTGATACTGTTTACTGAGTGTCATGTGCCAGGCAATATGCTAAATGTGTTAATCCTTAATACAATCCCGGTTAGGAACGTATTATTCCCGTATCATAGACAAAAGAGCCAAGCCATACAATAGTTAAATAATTTTCCCAAGACCACACGACTGTCTCTAGTTAAAATCAGGATGTGTATCTAGGACTCTTGACTTTTAACAATTCGATTCTGCCTCTGAGATCGGTTGTTGTCATTTTATGATATTTATGATGTTTTACACTTTATACAAGTATTTTTCTTTATTTTATTGATGTTAGAATACTTAACATGAGCTACCCTCTTAACCAATTTTTAAGTGTACAATATAGTATTTTTGATTACAAGTACAATGTTGTACAGTAGGTCTCTGGAACTTACTCATCTTGCTCAACTAAAATTTTGTGTCTGTTAATTAACAACTTTTCATTTTCCCCTCCCACCAGTCCCTGATGACCACCCTTCACTATTTGGTTCAGTGAGTTTGACTATTTTAGCTTCCTCAAATAAGCGGAATCATGTGGTATGTGTTGGCCTGTGACTGGCTTATTTCACTTGGCATCATGTCCTCAAGATTCATTCATATTGTTGTGTATTATAGAATTTCCTTCTTTTTAATATTGCAGAATATTATTCCATTGTATGTATACTTTCTTTATCCATTCATCTGTTGATGGACATGTGGATTGTTTCCATACCTTTGCCACTGTGAATAGCACTGCAATGAACACATGAGTGTTAATACCGCTTCAAGATCCCAATTTCAATTATGTTGGATAGATACCCAGAAGTGGGACTGTTGGATCATATGTAGGTGATGATCAAGGAAATGCAAATCAAGATCACAATGAGGTATCACTTCACACCTGTTAGGATGCTGTTATCAAAAAAGTAACAGATAACAAGTGTTTGCAAGGATGTAGAGAAAAGGGAACTCACATGCTGTTGGTGGAAATCCAAAATGGTACAGCCACCAAGAAAAATGGTATAGATGTTCCTCAAATAATTAAAAACAGAATTGCCATGTACAAAGTGTTTGTACTTTTATTTTATTCTCAGAAAATAATTTTATTCTCAGAAAGAGGCCTTGACTCTAGTTCCCTCATACTTCAATGTCTGTTCCACATGAGCGCCTCACAGGTCAGATACCCCATCTGATATCACACATTTAATTTAAAAACTTGTAAACGAAGTACAAGGGTTTTTGCATCCCTTAAATTTTATTTTGCTTGTTCCTACTCATTATTCTACCCATTGATGTAAGTTTGAGCCTTCATTTTGTCATCCAACATATCTGCGACATTTATACACCCAATCAATATCCCTTCTATATCTTCTCCAAATCATGCATACACAAGTTGACAAGCATCAAGTCACAGATAGAAATCTGTAACTTACCCACCCTGGTAATTCAACTAACTACTCCACCTGGTTATAATTTTGTCCAGTGGTTTCCAAGCCAAGATGATCTTCAGAATCAACTGGAGATCATTGTGATCACTGGATCTGACCCAGGACCATCTGAATCAGAACTTCTAAGAATGAGATTCAGAAATATGCAGGCTGATATAACTCCTCTGGAGATTCCAGTCATATCTTGGGTTTATTTGCCACTGATCTGGTCCATATTTTTCTAATTTGTCTGAAACACATAAGGAGAAACTTGATCAAGTTCCCTGATGTCAACATGTCAAATCAAGACATGTGATACTTAATACTCTTCGATCTAATACACCCATGATAGGAGAAAATTAGGTTACTTCAATATGTAACTTGATCTTGGTAAAACTCAAATTACTTTCTAACACTTGATTGGGGTTCAAGCTTAATTTTTTAGATTCATTAATGGGAATTATAACATGTTTAATTGAAATCAATGGTTAATTCATGATTATCTAGCACTACACTTAATTTTACCAAAATAAAACTAGAAGGGCGCCTGGGTGGCTCAGTCGTTGGGCGTCTGCCTTTGGCTCAGGTCATGATCCCAGCGTCCTGGGATCGAGTCCCGCATCGGGCTCCTTGCTCGGCGGGAAGCCTGCTTCTCCCTCTCCCACTCCCCCTGCTTGTGTTCCTGCTCTCACTATCTCTCTCTCTGTCAAATAAATAAATAAAATCTTTAAAAAAAAAAAAAACAAAAAAAAAACAAAAATAAAACCAGAAACCTGCAGGAGCAAAATGACTTTCCCAAGGTCATGATGTGAGTCAGTGGCAGTCTAAAGTAGACTCCAAATCACCTGATTTGAGCTCATTGCTCTTTCCTACACATCATGCTGTCTTAAATTTATACTTGGCTTTGAAATTCATTGTAGTTTTGTTTGATTTACTACACATCAGATGGCCTTCCTTATTCAATTTTGCTTTTGCTGATGTAAAAATGAATTTGCATTCACTGAGAACACACTAACTAATGGCAGAACAAAGGGGAGGGAAAAGAAAAGGAATATCTCAACCATATTCCAGAGAATATAAAGTCAATTTCAAATTTAAATATTCTGGAAGAAAATCCACAGAGATAACGTTAAGTTCAAAAAAATTGGAAGGGGGGTGAAAAGTGTTCAGAATCAAAGATCTTGCTAAGTGACTTTGGATAAATTGACAAACGTTTTACAAGAATCCAGGTTGTGGGCATCTCACGAACCTCATTTTGCTACAGAAAAGTGCATTTCTCATAGGATAAAAAATTATTGTATCCATTTGTTTTATATATAAATAAAAATGAAAGTAATTATTCTATGGCATAATACAAAATGCTAATGAAACAGAAGTCACATTATAGGGCCTCAGTGTTAAAACTGAGGCTCACTTACATGGTTGGGAGAAACATTTCAGTAGAAAATCAGAAAGTATTTGAAAAAATAAAGAAAACATTTTATCTAGTCATCACCATTCTAATGATGATAGTCACACCACCAGTCATTGAATCCTTGCTCTATCTCAGACACTAAGCTGAGCTCTTTTCATACATTCTCTCATTTCATTTTACACCACACTTAAGAAGCAGGTATGGCTTCCATTTTACAGATGGGGGAAAAATCTTTAAACTTTACATGTTGTTTAACACTGTGGGGTGAGACTACGCTCCTCTTGACCTGAGACCCAATTTTAAAACATATTAAAGGAATAACTAAGTCAAATATCCAAAAAAATCACAAAGACTTAAAATCTATGACTGCTTTTGCAATCGAAATTTATTACCATAACACACAATGGTCTGGAGCTAGTGTACTTGGGTCTCCTTTTTCTCATCCAGGAAATTGTCAAGAGATCATTGATGGGAAATTATTATTTTTTAAGTACACAGTTGAAAAATATTACCAAGACACAAAACACAAGCGGCATTTCCCTATACAGCACTACAATTAGCCAGAATGACCCCGTCTCATCAAAACTCACCCTCATATTGAATTTTGGCATTCTGTATACACAATTGTAAAATTACTCCAAAATTATTCATTGTATCAGCAAATCTTGGCATGTAATGGTATTGAGTTTTTGCCAGCTGAAAAAATGGCATTCCGCTCTTTTTTGGCACGTTCTTTTCTATTACCGGTCTCCAATAACCATTGCAGGGAGGGGATGGCTATCATTTATTGAATACTGGGAAGTTTTAAACACTTGCCAGGCATTAACACCTTCCGTCCTCATCACAACCCTAAAAGGAAGGGCATGACTCTCCCTCTTTGACAGGAAGGGAAGGTAGGTATATTTCAGAAAGGCGAAATAACTTGACCGAGGGCACACAATCGGTGAGTAGCAACATCAAGATTTAAAGCCCACAGTTCAGGCTCATCTGTCTACTGGAAGCTTCCTCCCAAAGGTAAGGCTGAAGCACAGAAAAGCCATGCAGTGGATTCAAGGCCACCTAGCACGTTCATGGTGGTTTCAGGCTGAAAGTTAAATTTGATTCCTCCTGGGCTGGGGACTCTGCCATATTGATATTTCTTTTTCATAGGAGACCTAGATGGGCTTTAATTGGAATGATGGATTCCTGAGCATGTTGCTTTTTGAAATACAAATACCATGGAGGAGAGTGTCAATGACACCATCCCTTTCCAGACCATTTCAGAAAGTGAATTTGTTGGCCCACCTCTGGGAACATATATGCAGGGAACAATGAGTATGCTATTCAATGCATGGATCTCTGGGGAACTAATTTATGTAGAGGCTGGGAAAATGCCCAGAAGGTCTGCAAATAAATCAGGGAGCATCCATGTAGTCAGAATCCTACTCACTGAAGCTAACAAGCCCGCCCTTTGCGCTCCCTCCCTGCCTGCTCTTTTCCAACAAGACGTGCTAAGCGGAACAGAGAATAGACAGTAGAGAATACCCAAGAAGTAAAGGTAAAGGAGGTGGTGCGGTGCTCCTTCTAAGCAAATCTAGTTAATCCATTGTCACCGTGCTGGTTGCTGATTCCATCTATCCTCACCGCTTCCTCCTTGCCCCTGATCTTATGCATCGCTTACGATACTGCCTTCCTCTTGTGGTCTTCAAGCCTTAGTGATAGTCCCTCCTACCCATTCTCTAGACCAGACCAGCAGCCAGAGTATCTCTCTAAAACTCAAAGCAGAATTGGTCTCTTGCTCAAAACCGTTTTATTCTTCTTGGACAACAGGATAAATTCAGCATGGCACTTCCAACCCTCCTATCCCTGCCCCTGATGCCCTGCCCACTCTAAGTTTCCTTTCAAAGGTTGGCTCTGCTTACAACAGCCGGGACAAGAGTGAAGGATGAGAGGCACGCAGCCTGGGTGCTAAATGGAAAGGGGTACAAAATACCTAGCAATCCGGATAAATCCTACATTCAGCATACTTTTTCAATATATGTTTTTAAAATATTCAATTCAAAATATTTTCTTAAAAAATCAGAATTAATGCAAATAAATCCACGATGAGCAAAAAAATCAAAAGTTTCAATAAAAAGCATTGTGCCAAGCCATATTGGAGCCTGAGGCAAAAGAAAAAAAACAGTCCTACTGATGGTGTTTTTATTTAAACTTTCAATATTTTGTTCGTCATGGATTTTTTGCATTGATCTTTAGTTTCTTAAGCATTAATGTTAAATATTAGTCCCAGCCCTGCCCGTTAGATTTAAAATGCAACAGCTTCAGGGGTGCCTGGGTGGCTCAGTCGGTGGAGCGTCTGACTCTTGGTTTCGGCTCAGGTCATGATCTCAGGGTCATGAGATCAAACCCTGCATTAGGCTCCTTGCTCAGCTGGAGTTTGCTTGAGATTCTCTCTTTCCTTCTCCCTCTGCACCCCGCCCCCAGCTTGCGTGTGCGCATTCTATCTCTCTCTCTCTCTCAAAAAAAGGGGCAGTTTCAGATGACAAAAGACCTAGAACAGTATGCAAAAATGGGGTATTTTAAATCTGGGGGTGGGGACATGAAGGAGAGCTAGAATTTGGAGGAGGAGAATGGAACGACTCAATCAGTCAGATCATTTTAGAAACAAAGAACCATCCTAGAGAGGACTGTGGCAGGGAGGGATCATTATTTGGTTTTTGCTCTAGTTTCTCACCATTTCATGCCAATATTATAGGAGTCAGAGTTATATATCATGAACTCTCACTGTATATGGGAGGAAAACTGAAGTGGTCTGTGAGGATAAACCAGAAACCAGAGTTGAATTAGAACCAGGGTCTTCTGAATCTTCATCTAATTACCTATTGATTTATTCATTCATTCATCACATAGTAAGAAGTAGGGTTGCCAGATAAAATATACTACATCCAGTTAGATTTGAATTTCAGGTAAGCACAAATTAGTCTTATCAGAAGTATGTTCCAAATATTACATGGGACATACTCAAAAAATTTTTATTTATCTGAAATTCAAATTTAGCAGAGCATCCTGTATTTTTATTTATGAAATCTGATAACTTTACTAGAAGGTTACTGTATGCCAGGCACTATAGTAGAACATAATGGAAAATAAAAATACACCCAATCACAGTCCTCGTGGACCTGCCAGTGACTGAGGCAGACATTAATGGGAATACTGTACAGATGAGCCATGATGATTATTGTGATCATTTCTTACGAAGAAAACATACAGAGTTTAATAGTGGGACCTGACTTGGTCTGGAGCACTAGTGAAAGCATTCCTGGGAAAGGCATATTTGAGCTGGAATCTGAGGGTTAGGCAGGATTTAATTAGATACGTTGAAAGGAAGGAGAACTTTTGGGGGCAGAAGAATCAGTATGTGTGAATGATCTTGAGGTAGGAGAAATGGTCTGCTGGGAGGAGAATGGAGAGAAAGCAGTGTGGCTGGACATTAGGGAGAGAGGTCAAGGTAACAAGACATCAAAGGGGTGGGTAAGGGCCAGGACAAACAGGGCTTGGCAGTTCAAGCTCAGAATGTCCAGCTTTGTTCTGGACAGATGCAAAGTCATTGAGGGGTTTTAGGGTAGGAACTGAGATGACCAGAATGGAGTTTCGAGTCCCTTGGTTGGTGGTGGAGAGTTTAAGAGCCGGGAGAAAGCAGGGGATCTGTTAGGGATCTCTGCAGCAATGTAAGTAAGAGATGCTGGTGACTTGGACCAAGGCGTTGGCTGAAAGCTAGGGAGAGAGATTTCGGTGCAGTGTCCTTCCCATCACCTTGAACTGTCAGGTGGGAGGTGATGACATTAAGAATCATGAAAATGGAAAGGGAGGTCTACATGCGGGAGACACTATAAAAGTAAAATTGACAGGACTTGTTCAATAAGTGCTTCTTGATTGATTGAGTAGAAATTAATGTCTGATGCCTTCTGTGAAGAGAAAAAAGCACACACATTATGCAACTGTTTAAAAATTGTTCCTTTATGTTCTCCTAGCTCTTTTAATGTCATCAAATGTCACCTCTTCTGATTGTGTGCGTGTTACACGACATGTAATTAATCCTGCAGGTAGCAGGATGTGTAATTAAGCATATATGCACGGTGACTTGTAATTAAGCACACATTTATTATGATGCACACATTGGTGGATGCTTCCTGGTGTGTGTAATTATGCATGTGTCAAATGACATGAAATCACAACTCATTCTGTGAACAGGCTAAGGTCTCCACTCCTATCTCGACCTGTTAATTGGTATTAATCTGCCTCTTCTAGAAAAACATCTTTGATAATTGAACCTGCTCTATTCCGAGGCATGAGCTATGGAAACATCCATGGATACCAAAGGAAAAAAAAAAGGCAAAAAAAAGCTCTGTTTTCTTTCAATATACAGTATATGCATGCAATCGATGTACATCAATCATCCAAAAGAGAATATTGGGTCAATTTTCAAGCAATGTCCTATGTATAACAAAACGTTCTTACAGAATCAACAGGATGATATAGGTCCTCCAATAGACCCTCCTGTCGAAGAAGGCAGCCTGGTGTGGTGAAAGCATATATTCTGCCGTTCTTGGGGATGTTCAGACAGATCTTAGCCCACCCTGTCTACCGATGGAGCCCAACTTGTCCACGTACAAATAGTTTTTGAAGTCAGACTTACTGAATTCTAGTCCCATGTTGCTATTTATTGGTTAGACAAGTTACTGAAGCCTCATTTTTAACACTTACAAAAAGGGAATAATAATAGTAGCATAGTAGTATCTTGCGCGATGTTGTTATTGGGATCAAATGGGATTGCATCCGAAGGCTTTGTACAAAATAAGATTCAATACTTGTTAACTATGTAGACTTTACATACATTCTCTTATTCAACCCTCAGCATAATTCCACAATATAGATGCTATTATTACATGTTCTAGGTAAGGTCACCAAGGTCCAGAGAGGTTAATAGTGTCACATGGCTACCAGGAAATTAAGAAAGAGTTCTTTTTGTGTGTGTGTGTGTGTGTGTATATCTATATACATATATATATATATATATATATATATATCTGGTGTGTGTAATATATGTATTATGTATATATAACTTTGTAGCTTATAACTTTGTAGCTTACTATGAAGGACTCATTGGAGAAAATAGAACACAAACGTGAACATAAGAAGCTTTGGAACTAAAGACACTTAAACCAGAGTTCTAGATCCATTACTCAGTACTGCTGTGAGCTTAGCAAGTTACTTCCCTTCTCTGAGCTTGGGTTTCTTCATCTGTAATACAGGGCTATTAATACCTTACTAACAGTGTTACTGAGATGATTAAATGTAGATTCATCTATAACAATAACCACAGAACATCACATATAGCATGTCCTCAATAGGAACCACCATTCTAATTTTATTCTTCTTTCCCCCCCCTCCTCCTCCTCCTCCTCCTCCTCCTCCTTCTTCATCTTTGTAGTCCCTGGCATCAAACCTCTTCGCGTGGCACAAAACAGGATCTCAGTAAATGTGTGTTTAATGAGTTGAGCTAGTTTTTACTGAAACCATCAGATCCAGGTGGAGTTTTGTAGCTTGGGGCTCCTTGAACAATGGGCTGGGATTCTGCATGACCAAGAAGACTTGTTACTGCTGCCTCAACCTATCGGGCAGGAGAGGTACAGAAGGGGAAAAGACCCCGGGTTCCCAGATGTCCCAGCCCTGACCTGCCTCCCTCATCTCAGCCTTGTGATTCCACTACAAAACCACCAGCATCACACAAACACTGTCTGTTTCATGCACTCGGTTATCATGTCAGAAGCAAGACACACAGCATCAGAGTGACAGGGGACTGTCATGAGGCTGCAGTGTTTTCTGTCTGCTCAAGAGAAAGGTTTTCCTGGAAGTGGGGAGGGGAGGAACATGGGCACCTGATGGAGCTTGGCAGCTGATTTCATTTCTTTGTCAGAAATGATCTTCACTCTTGTGCTAAGGATAGAGGAGCTTAGGAAGGAAGCATGGTAATCCCACCCAGACACTACCCCCAGATTCACTGAAGTAGATGAGAACAAGAGCCAATGAGAAGAAGAGTAGCTCCAGCCAAGGTCCTCCTTGACCATTAACTCAGATCATGATTTTCCTGGTGAACGCTTGTGAGCTCTATACTTGTCAATGACCCTGATCCATTGGTCAGAAAGTTGACAAAGCAAGTTCTACCTCTGATTGCAGCAAACATCTAGAATCTTCCTCTTTTCATTACTCATCTGCCAGTGTTTTATTTCAAGCTTCCTTGTCTTCTGACTCTGCTACTTAAAACCTTAGTTTGATTTTTCTAACAGTAACACTTGATACTTGACACTGTCCATTTTTGTGTGAACTTTGTCTCACACCCATTACTCTAACACTCTCCACTCCTAGACATTTTAAGTCAGATATTTTAAGTAGGAGAAGAACTTTTCTACCTCATGTCCAGTACTTTAGCCAGAAGGGATGGACCAGACCACACAGCCTTCAGAAAAGTTGTTGATGGAGTAAATCTGAGCTCCTGCTCATTCTTTGCTATGGATTACCATTCTTCTGGATGAATTAGCAGGCAGCCCTCCTTGATCCAAGAGCCTTTTCAAATAAGTAGACTCAAAGACTGTTCTGCAGACCCTACCATTTAGATTCAATGGTATAGGAAAGGCTTAAGCTTCTTACCATAAACCTTGTATACCAGCACCTCTTAACAAAGATGCTCAGCATTTGGATAGAGCTACATGGGCCCAGATGTTTAGATACACAATATGTACTTTGTTTTCCCATTTCTCTATTTTCCTTGTGAGCACAGTTTCCTCCTCAAAGAGTCAAAGAGAAATTAGCAGCGAGACACCAAACCTTTACCCCAAACACTGTAGATGCTAGCTAGCGTTAGAGTCTTCAGACTCATTTGGCTGGTCCCTATCTAATTCAGACAGACACACATTACTTGTACCTTTCTCTAGCAGTTATTTCATTTGCTCTGCCATCTTAGTTATGTGTGCAGATAACCATGTTATCAAAGATAGAGATTTACATATACAATTTATGAGGAAGCCAGGATTAAAAGAGATGACAATATTGAGAAAGTCTTTCGGCTTCCAGGAATGTCAAAAGAATTTCTTCAACCAACAGATACTAATTTTCCATTAGGGGCTAGGAACTGCATTAGGTACCAGGAACATGAAAAAGGCACAGCCCCAACCCCAAGAAGCCTCCAGTCCAATGGGCAAAAAGGCAAGTAAACCTACTAGCACGATGTAAGTGCCATGTGAGTTGCAAACACAGACAGGGCATTGAGGAAGGTGTTCTGGCTCCTGAGGGACAAGTGGAAGATAAGCCAGGAGGCAGATGGGCATCTGCGGGTGAAGGGGTAGCATGTGCAAAGGCCATGAGTTGACATTGAACATGGCATGGGCATTTGGAAGTCAGCTTTGTTGGAGCGATAGGTAGAGGTCAGCTTTGTTGTGTGGAGGTCAGCTTTGTTGGAGCAATGGGTAGAACAGTATATAAATAAGGAGTGCAGCACAGTGGTGGGTATAGTCTCTGGAATGAGACCACCAGGGTGCAAACCTTGGCTCTGCTCCTTATGAGCTGGGGACCTTGTATAAATTTCCTATCATCTCCTAACCTCAACGTCTTCATTTGTACAATGGGAATCATCATAGTCTCTCTCTTGTAAGGCTGATGTAGGCTTGAATTAGTTACTGCACATACCGTGGTTAGAATCTGTCTGGCACAGAGTGAGTGCTGAACAAAATGGTGGCTAGACTCAATGGATAGAGAAGCTTTTGGAGAGATGAGGTTGGCAGAGCTCAGATCCCAAGGGCATCATTAGTTGTGCTAAGAAATAATGCTTGAACTCTGACCACAAAGAGTTTGTCATCCAGAGGGGGAAGACAATTATAACAGAGTGAGCTAAATACTGCATTATGGAAAGAGAGTGGGTGGTGAAGGGAAGCTCAGGGAAAGGTTCCTAATCCAGTCCAGGGGCACTGAGGAAGGTTTCTCAGAATAGATGAAATGGAGTGAAGTCCTGACCCAGCTGTGGTGTGAAGCTGGGTTTTGTGGGGGGGGGCGGGGACAGGGAGGGTAGATAAACAGGGATGGGAGGGAAGCAGTGCTCAGGCAGATGGTACAGACAGAAGCTCTCTCCAGAAACAAATACATGTTGTAGCCCAGAAGTTCCAGGAAGTGAAGAAAAAACCTCTGAGCCCTTCAGTTTGAGAAAACCCATTTTTGCCCTCATCCCCTTGCCATGCAGGTACTTCACTATGTGTTCACACACTCCCTCACCTGATCCTCAGTACCTTGAAAGATGGCTTCTGAAATGCCCCTTTTATAGAGAGGGTGCTGTGAGGTCAGGTGATTTGCCCACGATCATAAAGGTAAGTGGTGGAGTTGAGCTGTGAAACCCATGTCCATCTGACTCCGATGCCTGGATGCTTAACCATTAATTTCAGATATTTAAACTTCAGGTAAGATGCTTCCCTGAGATTTTTTTCCCCAGAAGACAAAAGAGTAAATGCTCCAGAAGGGAACCCAGGGGAGTCCATAAAACCAAATGTCCTTTTAAAGCCCAAGTCCAGTCAAGCAAGGCCAAGAGATGAAGCCTTTCTCAGTGTGCTGGAGTGCGTGCATATAAATGTGTGCACACGTGTGGATGTATGTGCACATGCACACCAAGGCAATGTTCCCTTTGTTATTGGTTGATTTTATTTGATAAATATACATAGATTGGAGATAGGTTGGTAGACAGACAGACTTACATACATGCCGATGAACAAACTGGGGGTGGTGGGGGGAGGTGGATAAAGCCATCCCAACTGCCCTGGTGGTTGATTCCAATAAAACAGCTCTGTTGGAATAATGTGATGCCTGAGAGATGGGGTGTAATATGGTTAAATGCTTTTACAGTTCCCCATTAAAGTAAGTGGATGGAAATTCATAAAATATTGATAGCATTTGAAATGTGTTCATTCACAGCTCTGCCCAGAATCTCAAGTGATGGAAGGGTGACTGGCCCAGGCAAAGACAGCATGACCCAAACACATGCCCCTCAATGCCCAAGTATCTGGGATGTTATCTGGTCAAGAGAGCCTATAATGGGAGCACTGAGAGAAGGGAAGTTGGAGGGGTAGGGGAGGGAGCACTCACCTTGCCCAGTTCCTATGCCCAGCAAAGAAAGCATAGACAAACTGTGCCCACCATGACATAAGGAAAGACCTTATACAAACTTATAAAGCCAGCTCAGCAAAATCAATAGGTCTCCAACTAGACTCTATTTTTGTAATGCTTTTTCCCTACTCCAACCATGTAGTAAGAGTGAGGGTTTGATCCCACTACCCACCCCCTGGCTATAGCTGATTGTGCCCGGAGTGATCTTGCCAAATGAGGCCAATCAGAATTTTTTTTTTCCCCTGGGAAATCCTAAATGGTGTACCAGGGAAGCCAGTCTGTCTTTGTTGACAAAGCTGAGATGCCTGGTTATAAACACTTCTAATTCTGCTTCTCGTGACAGGGAGAAAGTCTCCCAAGAGGACAAAATCTCTACAAAGAGAGAGCAGAAACAAAGATGGAAATGCCTTGTGATGTTCAGACCCTTGGTTTTATCATCCCACAGGAACAACAACAACAACAAAAATCCCTGATTTTGCCTAAGCATATTTGGCTTCTGGAAAATGTCACCTTTAAACCCATTTTTATATTCTCCATCTATTAGATAATATGTAATTAACATTTATATGTAACGTTTATTGGCCATTTTCCCATGTGCTGATTACTTCTCTACATTACTTTATACATTTTTTCATTGAATCCTTACAGTAATCCTAGGAAGTGACTATTATTGTCACTCCCATTTTACAGATGAATAAACTGAGACGCAGAGTGGAGACACAGCTAATTTCACAGATTTATTAAACAGATCCAGGAGTCCAATAAAGATGAGTCTGATGCCAGTGTTCTTAATATTCTATTTCCTCCCTACAAAGCTCCTGAAAATCTAGATTGATCATCCAGAGTGGCATTTAACTACCTTCTGGCTCTTGCCTCCCCCAAGCCATCACTCCATGTTCCATGGACTCCCACTCCCAGATATGTGGACACTGTCTCCCATACTGTCTCCATCCTAGGTTGGGTCCTCACCTGGACTGGGGCCTCGAAATGATCTCTCAGGTCCCAGTCTTTGTCAAAAAAAATCTGTCCTCCACTTTGTAAGTGTCCTCTTTCTTTCTGTCAAATGCTGCTTTGATCATGCTACTCCTTTGCTAGAAAATCGTAAGTGAAAACACATTTTATATCAGACCAAGGTCAAGTTCCTTTATAAGACATTCAATATTTTTCACAGTCTGACCCCAACCTACCTCTCAAGACTAATTTCCAGCCAGTCTCCATGATACTCCCGTATCTCCGTCTACACTGAGAGAAGTTCTAATCCCCAATGTGCATCTTCCCTGCTGCTCTTCCTGTCCTTCTCTCTTTCTCTGGTAGGACCTGAGGTTTCCACAGAGGAGCACACAGTTCCTGAGGGGCAGGCGGATCTGGAGTTGAAATCCAGGTATTCTGATTTCTAATATCTACTCCTTATGATTTATTCATTTAGTATTTTTTTCCCGAAATATTCACTGAGAACTTTGAGCTGTTTGATTTCTCAAATTCTGTGCTTATCTCTTTGGGGATGAAGGCATTGAAGATTTTTGTTCACATACAGCACCTGGGAAGACAAATGTTATCATTTATCATTTAACCTGTGAGATCATTCTTTGTCATATATTGGTACCTTTAAAGATTTTAAGATGATGTGACATAGGATAATACACACATTTTAACACATAGGAGAGAAATGTCTGGAGTCAGCAGCAATTTCTAGAAATACAGGCATTTATGAAACGCACTAAGAAGGGCTCAGGGAACTCTATGTGAAAGTTACAGTGAGCTTATTTGGAAGGAGAAAAAAATGTATGGAGGGCATACTGGCATCTTTGTCTTTTGGCCAAATGCTCCACAGAAAAGATAATGACCAGGTTCAAATATTCTCTCCAGATGTACTTTGTATCAGTGTGAAATTTCTTTTCACAGGGATTTGAAAGCTGATAACCCATTGTCTCTGCAACTTCTCCAGGATGGAGAGCTCACGGTGCATGCATCCCACATGCAGCAGCAGGTGGAGGGCTGACAAGCTCCGGGGGGCCCCTAGGTACCCCAAGGTAAATCCACTTCCCAGCAGCTCTAACCCTAGGTCTCCTTCAGCCTCCGTGACCCCTTAAATGAGCTCACTTTTTCTTCTATGCTGCTGTAATTTTTTAACAAAAGACATTGGAACATGGCTCCTGGATGATGACATTTGAACCACGGGCTTTTCTCATTCTTTGTGGGCACCAGCACTGTCAGGTTCTCTCCCCCAGGAACTCACTTTCCAATGAGGAGACAGGTCTTCCTTGGACTGATGGCCATTAAAGGGAAGTAAATGTGCTGACATAGATCATGGGCACGATACTTCTGGGGAATCTGTGGCCTCCTTGAGGTCAATGGAGAAACACTTCATTTTTTGAAGATTAAATTGGGTTTTACTAATGGACTCTTCCTCTGTATCAGCCACAGAGATGAGTCCTAATCCAGCTTCTGCCAGCTGAATGCAGGTGCAGTAGGATCTGGGAGCCTCAAGCTGTCATCCCAGGTTCACCTTTCAAGGACATCCAGCAAGAAATACCTAAGGTTTGATTTTTCCCCCCACTGATCCCCAAGTAACATCACGTATACCATTAACCTTTGGCTTTTTTTTTTTTTGCATTGTGTATTTATTTTTATTGAGGTAAAATTCACATATCATACAATTGACCATTTCAAAGTGTACAATAGAGTGGTATTTAGAAAATTCAGTGTTGTGCAACAAGCAGCTCTCTCTAGATTTAAAAATTTTTCATCATCCCTCAAAAACACCACATCACCTCCTTTTCCTCCTTCCTCCCTTCCTCCCTCCCTCTTTCCTTCCTTCCCTCCCTTCCTCCCTCTCCCCTTCCTTTATTGATCACATCAAGTGATCATGACTTCTTCTTCTCCCCCCTCCATTATCTGGCAACCTCTCATCTGCTTCCTGTCTCTGGATTGGCCCCATTATGGATGTAGCTTACAAAAGAAACCATGTAAGGTAAACTTTTGTGTCTGGCTTCTTTCACTCAGCTTAATTTTTTCAAGGTTCATCCACACTGTAGCATGGATCAGTACTTCGTTCTTTTTTATAGCTGAGTAATGTTCTACTCGCTGGGTATACCAGATTTTGTTTATCCATTCAATGCTTGATGAGAATTTGAGTCGTTTTCACCTTTTGGCTATTATGGTAATGTTTCTATAAACATTCATGTATAAGTAAGTTTCTGTGTGGATATATGGAATCGCTAAGTCATATATGGCATTTGGCTTTTGGGAAAACCACTAAACCATTTTCTATAGCATACCCCTACCAACAATTTTTTTAAGACTTTATTTATTCATTTGAGACAGAGTGATACAGAGAGAGAGAGAGAACACAAGCAGGGAGAGTGGCAGGCAGAGGGAGAGGCAGGCGCCCCGCTGAGCAAGGAGCCCAATACGGGACTCAATCCCAGGACCCTGGGATCATGACCTGAGCCGAAGGCAGATGCTTAACCATCTGAGCCAGCCAGGAACTCCCCCCGCCACCAACAACTTTTATCTGACTGTATGTTCTCTGGACCTTGTCCTATTTGCTTCTGTAGCCCATGTAGGGGCTTGCATTTCATAGTTATAACAATGAGGGGGCTATGTTTATAACCTTAATGGAAGGCACTAAAGAGAGAATAATCTTTTTGGAGGGAACAAGTGTAAATTTTGACATGTCAGCAATATAAGGAAGGCATGAAGACATAAGAAAAGTGATGCACTGTTCTTCATCATACGGGAAGTTGAATTTGGGGCTTTTAGGACAACAGGGAGGAGTGGAGGAGGAAAGGTAGAAAGAAGGAGGGAGAAAAAAAGGAGTCTAGAAAATGAGCAGAAAGCTTGGAAATGTGTACTGGCTGGTGCGGCTCCTTCCAGCCTTGGCCGCCCACAGCTCCCCTGTAAAATACAATATACTCTCATATAGTAGGAATAAGTCACTTTCATCATGATGGTTCTGGTGGTTACTAATTCTAAAGAAGGGGTTACATTTTACAATAGGAATGAAGTAATGTGCAATGGAAGCAAAATTCACGGAGGTAAGAGGTACCTCTAAGAGGTAGAGGGGCACCAACAAAGATGAACACCTTCTCTGTGCCCCACCTCACTTACTCCCACCTTGAATCAGTAGAAATCTGGGGAGGACTTCAGCCTTACTCCCTCCACAGGATTCTCTTCGATGGCAAGAGGCAGGGAGTCTTCAAGGAGATATCTAAGGTTACAGAAGTATAATCAATACATATGGGGACAATGATCATATTGCTATGCAGATGATAAGTATCAGTATTAATTTTGAATTCATGGAGTCAACCTTCACATTCCAGCACTCGATCGAAAAACGATCAGCAGGCCATGCACAGACACTCCTCTGAACTCAACAACACACAGGATGCTTTGCAGGAAGGGCGTGTGTGATGGGAGGATTTCTCTCAGAGAGCTCACATCATGGTGGGAAATAGGAGACTCAAGCAGATATAACTGTCCCTAGGTCATAAAGTGAAACGAACAGAGCACTGGATGCAGTCCACTGGAGGAGTGCAAATGAATTGCTAGAGTAAAGAGAGGCAATGCCATGGGAAAGGAAGGATGGGAGGGAGGGAGGGAGGAAGAAAGAAAGGAAGGGATCAAGAAGTAGAAGCTGAGATCTATGGTAATCAAGGACAACTTTGAAGAGCCTGTAAAAAGAAGAATAATGTGGGTATAGATGCTAATAGGATTTGGAGTCAGCTGATCCTAAATTCAAATACCAGCTTTTCCAAATATTAATGATATGTGTCCTTGGATAATTTATTTTATATCTCAAAGCCACAGTTTCCTTATAAGTAAATGGGAATACTACCTACTTTGTAAGATTGTCATTAGGATTAATTTGGATAATGAATGGAAATGTTGGCACGGACAAAGGAAATATCCTCTGATATTTCCCATTTCACTGAGTGTATTCAACATGTGTAATGTATAGGATTTTGTTAAATGGCTCATCCATCTATAAATATGTCATATGATTTTTTCTTCTTAGTTCTATTAATATGATGGATAATATTAATAGATTTCTTAATATTGAACCACACTCTGTTCTTTTTTTTTTTTAAAGATTTCATCTATTTATTTGAGACAGAGAGAATGAGAGAGAGAGCACATGAGAAGGGGGAGGGTCAGAGGGAGAAGCAGACTCCCCGCAGAGCAGGGAGCCCGATGCGGAACTCGATCCCGGGACTCCAGGATCATGACCTGAGCCGAAGGCAGTCGCCTAACCAACTGAGCCACCCAGGCGCCCAAACCACACTCTGTTCTTGAAATAAAACTCACTTGGTGTAATATATGTCTTTTTAATATGCTGATGTTATTTTTTGGCATTGATATTCATAAGTAATGTTGATTTGTACCTTTATTTTTTGATGCAAACTTTGCTAAGGAAGATGGAACAAACATTATGCTCATCTTATAAAATGAATTTGAAAGAGTACCTTATGTTTACATACTTTGCAATAATTTAAGGAGCATTGACATAATCTGATTTTAAAGATTTGGTAGAATTCAAATATGAAAGTACCTGTCCTAGTGATTTTGCATGAGGAACTTTGTAATGACTTTCACTAATTTTTCGAAGATGGATTGTTTGCAACTTTCTGAATTTTGGTAAGTTGTAGTTTTCTTTAAAAAGATGAATTTCATCTGATTTTCAGGTATATTCCATGCAAATCATACAAAGTAGTCCCTTGAGATTATTTTTTCTTTTAATAGTTATTTCCCCCTTGTTATTTCTAATTTTATGTATGAATGTTTTCTTCCACCAATGTCTCCATTAGGTTTGCAAGGAGCTTTACTGATATTTTTTTTTAAGTGCTAACTTTTGGACTTACTAAATTACGTTTTCCACTTCATTAATCCCCTAATCTCATCTTCATTAATTCCTCCCTCTACTCTCTTTTAGTTTACTTTGTTCTAGTTTTTCTAACTTTATTGAGTTGGTATTTTATTCATTTATTTTTATCTTTTTAATTTATTCGACATTGGTATTTCATGCTCTGATTTTTTTCTCTGACAAATGCTTTAGCTTTTTTCTATAGACTTTGTATGCTGTATTTTCATTACTACTATCATTTTCAAATAATTTTGTAACTTTATTTCACTTTCCCCAAGGTTTTTAAGTAAACATTTAAAAAAATTTCTTGACAGAGAAAACTTTAAAAAAATTTTTCCATCATTTCTACTTTTCTTGACTATCATCATAAAATCTATTATTTCTATTCTTTGGAACTTACTGAGGGGCATATGTGCGTGTGTCCTAAAGTATAGACAATTGCATGAGTATTCTATACACTCTTGAAAATAATTTGTGTTCTGAATTACTAATATTCAGATACCTATTTTATTCACTGTGTTGGTTAGGCCTTCTAAATTGTATCAAACTTTGCCTACTTCATAAATTTTGGCTTGTGCTAGGTATGTTCGATACTACTGTGAATTTATATTCTTTCTTGTTTCTAGAGTTTTTTATGTTTTTGCTATGGTTTTGGATGCATAAGTATTATTAACAGCTCTATTTTTATTGTGTTTTACAGTATATAACATTATAAATATCTTTCTGTGTCTCTTTTAAATAACATTGGTCTACACTTACAGTGACTAACATCCCGGTTTGCCCATGTATTTCCCAGGATGTGAGAATTTCAGTGCTAAAACCAGGAAAATCCCAGGCAAACTGGACAAGCTGGTCACGCTATTGAAGTTCTACCTTTTCTAATATGCAGACTGTGAACCTTGATTTATTTTACTTATCTTTTTTGTTTTTTGGTAATATCATTCTTGAGATATAATTCATATACCAAAAACTTACCCATTTAAACTGTAGAATATTTTTTAGTATATTCACAGAATTGTGCAACCTTCAATGCAGTGAATTATTCATTTGATGGAATATTATTTGGCAGTCAAAA